>NC_064644.1:49058217-59058217 GCF_023864345.2 Schistocerca serialis cubense
CTCTCCAGCAGGGATACGACTTCCTCAAATCCTGCCCTGAAATGAGATCCATCCTTCATGAAATCCTCCCCACTCCGCCAAGAGTGTCTTTCCGCCGTCCACCTAACCTTCGTAACCTGTTAGTTCATCCCTATGAAATCCCCAAACCACCTTCCCTACCCTCTGGCTCCTATCCTTGTAACCGCCCCCGATGCAAAACCTGTCCCATGCACCCTCCCACCACCACCTACTCCAGTCCTGTAACCCGGAAGGTGTACACGATCAAAGGCAGAGCCACGTGTGAAAGCACCCACGTGATTTACCAACTGACCTGCCTACACTGTGACGCATTCTATGTGGGAATGACCAGCAACAAACTGTCCATTCGCATGAATGGACACAGGCAGACAGTGTTTGTTGGTAATGAGGATCACCCTGTGGCTAAACATGCCTTGGTGCACGGCCAGCACATCTTGGCACAGTGTTACACCGTCCGGGTTATCTGGATACTTCCCACCAACACCAACCTATCCGAACTCCGGAGATGGGAACTTGCCCTTCAGTATATCCTCTCTTCTCGTCATCCGCCAGGCCTCAATCTCCGCTAATTTCAAGTTGCCGCCACTCATACCTCACCTGTCTTTCAACAACTTCTTTGCCTCTACACTTCTGCCTCGACTGACATCTCTGCCCAAACTCTTTGTCTTTAAATATGTCTGCTTGTGTCTGTATGTGTGGATGGATATGTGCGTGTGTGCGAGTGTATACCTGTCCTTTTTTCCCCCTAAGGTAAGTCTTTCCGCTCCCGGGATTGGAATGACTCCTTACCCTCTCCTTTAAAACCCACTTCCTTTCGTCTTCCCCTCTCCTTCCCTCTTTCCTGATGAGGCAACAATTTGTTGCGAAAGCTTGAATTTTGTGTGTATGTTTGTGTTTGTTTGTGTGTCTATCGACCTGCCAGCGTTTTTGTTCGGTAAGTCACCTCATCTTTGTTTTTTTTATATATATATATATATATATATATATATATATATATATATATATATATATATATATATATATATAAAAAAAAACAAAGATGATGTGACTTACCAAATGAAAATGCTGGCAGGTCGACAGACACACAAACAAACACAAACATACACACAAAATTCAAGCTTTCGCAACAAACTGTTGCCTCATCAGGAAAGAAGGAAGGAGAGGGAAAGACGAAAGGATGTGGGTTTTAAGGGAGAGGGTAAGGAGTCATTCCAATCCCGGGAGCGGAAAGACTTACCTTAGGAGAAAAAAGGACGGGTATACACTCGCACACACACACATATCCATCCACACATATACAGAAACAAGCATGGAATCTTTGTTTTTAATATATTTTTCCCATGTGGAATGTTTCTTTCAACATTCCATGTTGTATGTTTTCGTTAGAGTTTGAAAATAAAATATCATTAACACCTTAAAAAGTCCATCTTCAGAGCGATATCAGACTTTGTCTGTCTATTCCAGCTGGAAACGATCAGTTTCTGTGTACTATCCATGCACAATTACTCACATTTTTGTCACATGTTGGCAGAATCTTAGATATCTCCATGGCAGATTCTTTCAAAGATTCTTATAGCATTATTTAGCTAATCTAGGGCAATTACAGCCTTTCTTCTTCTTCTTCTTCTTCTTCTTCTTCTTCTTCTTCTTCTTCTTCTTCACTGTTTATGTTAATAGCACCCGAGTCTGGTAACATCTATTAACACTATGTCATCCGGTGACACCACAGTGGTGTCATGCGTGAAATAGCGGTGGTCAGCGACAACGCAGTAGTGTTGTGAGCATAGTATTGCGCAGTGGGCGGTGACAGCACTTTATCATCTTTTGCATTCTGTTGGAGTTTTGTTTTGGTAACAATAAGTCACAAACGTCAACGAGTTTTTTGTTTTTGTAAGTACTTGTGCCCTTCCATCATGGCAGATGAAAGAGATGATACAATTATTTACTATGAATGCACGGACATCTTGTCTGACATTCCGGACGACTTAGCTGATTGACAAGAAGACACTGGATATATATATATATAAAAAAAAAAATTAAAAAAAATTAAAAAAAAAAAATGAAAGTGAAGCAGAATCGTCAGAAGATAGTGAAATACATCCAAGAAGAATTCGGTGAACGCTACAGTTGCCAACTTATTCGGATGAATCAGACAAAGAAGACAGTGCACAGTTGCCAGGCTTTGATTTACCAAGGACCAATAATAAATTTGAAGGACTCCGGGTCTAAATATATTTCCCAAAGATACACAGAGTGTCGAGGATATCGTAGAATTATATATTGGGAATGATCTATTGGAATATATTAGCGGTAAAACCAACAAGTACTACAGTCAAACTTGCAACAGAAGGAAACTGAATTTAGAAAATGCCAATTTTGTCGATGTTATGGACCTGAACTTAGAAAATCGTTGGGTTTGCTATCCTTACGGGAACTGCAAAAAAGCAAGGACCGATGATTATTGGTCAACGAATCTGTTAATAAACACAACGATATTTCGTAAAATGATGTCCCGCAACCGATTCAGACAAATATTATCATTTTTACATTTTTCCGACAATTAAAATAAACCAAATAATGTCAACGAGCTTTTCAAAGTGTAATTTGTAATTGTTTATTTTTCCAAAAAGTTTAAAGAAACTTTTAATTTACGTCAAAACATCTCAAATGATGGAGGAATGACACCATGACGTGGACAGTTAAATTTTAAAGTTTACAATGTGTCAAAAATTACGAAATATGGCACTTATTCGGATGCTGTGTGATTTGAGTATGGGATACATTTCCTCATTCAAGATATAGTCCAGTGCTGGACATCCTTTAGCAATAACAGTGATGGATCTATTGACACCTTCTTATGGAAAGTGGCATCACCTCTACATGGACAATTATTATAACAGTGTAGAACTTGCTGAGAAATTACTTGAAAAGAAAATTCGAGTTTGTGGAACGATACAGCAAAATAAGAGGATTTCCGGAAAATTTAAAGTGCGCAAAGTCAATGTGTCTGAAGCTTGTCATCAGAGGAAAGGTGAAGTACTCGCACAGGTATGGAGAGCTTCGAAAACTAAAATGGTACGAATGATCTCTACAATACATAATGCCACTTTGACTGACACTCCAAGAAAACATAGAAAAACCAATTACACAATTAAAAAAACCTGAAAGTGTACTGGACTGCAATAAATACATGAAAGGAGTGAATCGGGCAGACTAATATTTGAGTTATTATCCTATATACAGAAAAACTATAAAATGGTCAAAAAAGATTTGCATGTATCTCTTTAACTGCACATTATTTAATGCATTCCGTACATGTCAATATTTCAATACAGAACACAAGAGTCTCCGATTTCACGATTTTGTATTGAAAGTGTCTGATTAGTGGAGAAAAGACATGTACCTGCTTCTGAGCAAAACTTGCAATTTGCCACTACATCACGTACATCTCATCATGATCCGGTTGACAGACTTTCCGGTCACATAAAGCAACACCACCTAATACCTATTTCTGAAATGAATAAATGAAAACGAAGAAACTGCCATGTATGTTCCAAAAACAAAAAAAGAAGAACAACAAATTTAATGTGCAAGTCTTGTGGAGTTGCATTACATCTTGGAGACTGTTTTGCTGCATATCAAATGAAAGAGAAATACTAAGTACCAAAGACAATGCAAATAAATAAGTATATGAAACAAACAAATTTTGTATTTATTTATGTATGCATATCTTCGAAATTTCATGAAAGTAGGGGAACAGTGTTAAGAACTTATGAGAACTAACAATGAGATTAGTGAAACTTAACAATTTATATCTCCCAATAATGTCAAGAACAGCTGGCGACAAGGCAAGTAATCTGAATTAGCGCTGCCAGCACCAAGCGCATACATTTGTACAAGACATGCAGATGACAAAGTCTTAAAGTATTAGCATATTTGCAATCGTCTCACTGTTTAGCATTAATTACTCCTAGAGTACTGCACACTGTAATGGTGGCTGGGCTAATATGAATGGTTTCTATATTGGCAAAATTCTTGTTATTATCATTAAAATATAAAACTCTATTAGTGAGTTATCACTGTATGTCTGCAAAGGAAGAGCCACTATATTTATAATGCAGAACCTTACGTAATATCATTATATAAGAAATATTACTCATTAAGATAGCAAACTCACTTTCAATCAGTTTCACCAGACTACTCCTCATAACATGTATATTGTCAATTCCAAAGAAATGGAATTTGATATTCTCATAATTGTTTTCATTTTCATACCCTTTTCCTGCAGCTCGGTTAGCCATAGCATTAATCTGCAATTATTAAGATACAAATGAATAAAGTTCCAACAATAGACACACATTTTTGATGTAAATAGTTACAATTATTCCAAATGGTACAACAACATCTGTAAATGTGGGGCCACATGCAATGACACAGAAATATCTTTCTTTTCTTTAAGGCTTTCCAACTTCCATGCAGTGTGCAACTTTGACATAGAGCACGAGATATAGAAAAAAATGCACTACGAATCTGACTAGCTACATGCAGTGCTTTAATTGGAACATTTAATATAAGGAAGCATGGTTATGGAACTACACAGCATATCTCATTATAATGTTGTTGATCTGTATAAGGCATAATTGTTAGGTACAAAAAGATCATCCACTTTCATGATATGCAAGTCTGTTTTAATGCATGCACTAATAGCATAATACAACAAGGAACAGATGATGTTTTCTACAATTTACTTCAGAAAATTTTGCAATCCTGGCAAGCAGTTTAGTAATCAAGGTAACTTTGTTTTGAAATGTATACTTATTAAGTATGTACCTTAATTCTGTTGATTTACCCTAGTATGGAATATTACTATTGAGCAAGGCAACATAAAGACTGCCTATTAGAATAATCATTTTATTTTATTTTATTTATTCCAGTGCATAATTTATTACGATATGAAGTACCAGAATCACCAGTTGTTGCTTCATTATTTACACTAACCACGATTATTTTTTTAAAAAATCAAACCCATGACACCTGCTATGTCATTACACAAATAGTGATCTCAAAACTCATACTTGTGAATTTATCTCCTAGTTTCAGATTGACTCTCATACTTCAGAAGGTGAAAAAATGGAAACAGTTTTGAAATAAATATATTGTTACAAATAATTTGTTGTTCACTTTCCTCACGACTTCATTCCAACAGCTTGAAAATACACATCTGATAAGATAATGATGCTTCAATCAAGAGGTTGGTAAAATCTAAGAAAATTATGGCTATACACCAAATAAAACTATACACTGCTTATTAACAGCATTACTTATGATGCACACAACACAAAAACAAAGATTCATCTTCACAATATTAAACAAATTATAATGTTAATAGTGTCAAACCTTTTACATCTGACACACTTTGGTTCCATATTTGTCATCCTATCTGTATCGAGAATAATTTTCTTTCTTTTATTTTTTACACCGAAATCCCAATTATTTATGTCAAAGTACCCTTGGAATGTATACCTACTGCAGTTTCTCAATACATTTTTCACTTCACTTTCTTTTTTGAGCTTAAAAAAATTGAATACTTCTTGCTCAGTGATGGGCAACTCAGTGGCTAGTTTTCATCCCTTTCAGAGGCAAAAAAAAACATGAGATAGGGCAGGGATAACAATTGAAAAGGTTTCTTTTGGTAGCATCTGCCAGAAACAGTGCACAATTAAGACATTCGAAGACATTTTCACCATTGGACAAGAGAAGAGAAATAACACAACAGAGCCTAAATTCAGTTACTTTAAATCATAACAATTTTATGACGCAGGTGTGAAAATACATGTTGTACAGAGTAATCAATATGATAGGACAGTGGGTGTGAGTAAACAGAAGAACATTATGCAGCTGTATGTTTGCAATAAAAGAGATGGCAGAATCAGGGGAGACACAAGCTGTTTAAGTTCAAAGCCAAATCACTGCAGTAGTTGAATGCTTTGGATCAAAGCCATAATTTTATGCTATCAGTTGTATCAGATTCTGTGAGTAGGCACGGAGGATGACACTATTACAGATAGAATATGATAATTTACTTTCCTTTACATATAAAATCTAGCTTCATAGAAGTAAATAAATCTGAGAATATGGGGTTAGAAAATCTGATTTCCCCAAATAAGCATGTTTGAGATCCATTTAAGCTTTTGTGCAGTATCACAAAAAATGAGTATGGCCCTTTTATCTAAATGGAAAGTATCATCATTGGAGTAACACATTCTGACATACATCAACAATGGCTAAATCCACCATGTAATACCATTTCAGAGGCTACATCTACCAACAACATTGCCTCCGTTCATACATTCCACACGACCACTGCACTCATTTTATTGCAGTTCCAAAATCTCCAGGAAATTCTGAATGCTATACTAAACTCAAACATACCATACATAAATCAATAGTTCCCACAGTATCAGGATTACCTTAATTTCTGAAGGCAAATTAACATTTATCCCCTTTCCCCTGTTGTGGACACCACTCCTCGGCGTATCTAGCTCAAGAATCCAGTTCTATAAGATTTTCACGTTTCCTCTGCTTAGTCTCACAATTTAACCTATGCACCGTCTGCTCATTCTCTTACAGTACCCCTCTACCCTTCCCATTTCTTTTGACTTAAAGTGAATTTGTACTGCAACACTTAGCATGCTGTATCTATGCACATTGAGAGATGCTGCAAGATATCAGCTTTGTCACAGATAGGAATATAATGTATCATTTCCATGCCCTTACTAAGCAATGTACATATCAGCGAGGTTCAGCCATCATTCTTAATTCAAAGATCATTGGAATACTAGATGATATATTACTCCGATATAGATGAAAACAAAATGCCAAACTTTTACAGATCAAGTTCTGGAGGACATCATTCCACATTTCATCAAGTTGGAAAGCATCAGAACACAGGGCAAAAGACACATAAGAGTGTGGATCCAAACTGCAGAAGAGGGAGAAGTGCATCACGATTCTGGCGCCGGCTATCATGCCGGCTGCAGCTACTTTACCCCGCACGGTCCGCATAGTCCCAACTTGATGCACGGAATGGAGCTCACCCTGGGCCTCGTGTCCACAACACACATGTAAGACGAGTTGGGATTTGTTCTCAGAATGGAGTTGAGCAATTGTTCATCCTCGAGACAGCGTGCACTGAAGCCTGAAAGCGGTTGACTGCATCGACAAATGGCAGCCTGAAACAAATCCAATGGGAGTGAAATGACAATTACTTCAGTACAAATGTTATTACTAACATAGTCTCAATTTTTGATACATTAATATACAAACTTTTCTACTTCCAGTCAGTAGCAGTTTCAAGCATATACGAAGATAACATAACAGCATCAAACTTTCTTTCACCTTATCAGATCAAACAATAGTGATACTACTAACAATTATGTAGAGAAATAGTACAGTTGTCCATTATCACAACTACAAGCAAACATAGTAACGTAGGAAGAGGTGCTAATGTTACTCATCAAACTAGACAAATAATAGTCAAAGTCCTTAGGCATCAGACACCAGAGTGAAGTTAATAGCATGAATTGTACAGAACAGACAGCAACAAAGAAAGAATACGCAGGAGGTACAAAATGTGTGGCCCATAAAAATTTAGTTATTCTGTTATAGATCACTGAAAAAACACATTGTACTGATGGGGACATATTTAAATTTTAAAAATGGAAAATATGTCAAAAATTACATCTCTCTTCTCTTCTTGGAAGCTAAATGCAGTATACTCCCAATAATTAGGGGTAATGTTGAGGACAAGTTGCACGAATAATTGAGATATTTTCAAATATATATTCTTTTAATGATTTCTTGAAGCCTTCAGCTGTCATTCTCTTTATTTCCTATGCAAGTGTACAATTTTGGCCTTAGACCATTTTCAAGTATTTTACGGATGATTTTTTAGTAACAGATTATGTTGTATACATCGTCGCTCCTACGACATCATGTTATGCTCATAAATTAATTCGAGGTGTTCAAGCTGTTTTAGGATCATGTTACTTTCCTTTGTTTGAAGGTTTATCCAAGTTCTGTGCACATGTACTGTAGGCATGGCTATTTCTCCAAATAGTCTGTGATGTTGGTCTACTTCCGAGAGGAACTACATTTTTTCACACAGCATTTCAAATTTTTCTTGCAGTAATAACTTCCTTGCGCTTAAATACCCCCTGGCCCATAAAATCGAGAAGGATATTAACACTGTGCAATTTGGTACAATGACTGTCAAGGTCACTGTCTTCATCACCACTTTCACATTCACCATCCTCTTCCGTTTTGTTGTGAAGTAGCTGCCAATTTCAGTGTCACTCATGTACCAGAAGCCGTTCTCACGTGTGTTAATCTTCAGCCACCCATTCAAGGGTTTTTTTTTCCCTTCATTCAACATATTTAAAACCATATAAACCCATTGCCAGATTCATTATTTGTGCAGCTGTTTTTTCTTCATCAATGAAACCTTAAAAATCACTTTATTCTATGATCGAACTAGTTTATATGGCTTGGCTTCCTGTTAGGCATCAGAAGTCCTCTGTATGGCACCTAGTATTGTTAACTTCTTCCAGAACATCACTAAATCATTCTCACTAACTACCATTCTCAGTGGACTGATGCAGTTATGCCTTGGTCCATTGGCTGTATAGTGGCAGTAATGTGAGGATGTAAAAACTTAGTTACCATCATCATGTATGAGAATCCTCTCATTTGGACATGAAGGGACATTTTCAAGCAATAAAACAGTCTTCTGTGGTAGTCCTTTCCTCTTGTAGAAACCACCAAACTTGTGGTACAAAATTTGTGTAGAGTCATGTTTTCAAAATTTCACTATGCATCTAAGCTCCTTTTTGGTTGTAACAATGCAGTGGAAGATCCTTAGCTTTCATATCCTTGAATGCTCGGGATCTTTTTTATTTTCCAATCACCAGAACACTAGTTTCACTTTGTGGTTCCCAGAAGGATTAGCAGTGCACAAAATTGTAATGCGTTCTTTAGACAACAAGGAGCATGAACTCTCTTAAAAGCAAGATCCTGGTTGATAGACTTTTTAATAAAGACCACTTTCATCTGCATCATAAATTTCGTTTGGTGTAAAAGTCTCTTCTTCCACAAATTTCTGTAACTCTCCCACATGGAATCAGCTGCTGCAACATTTGAACTAAGCCACTCTCCTCACACCGTACGTTCACGAATCCTGTGACATCATTTGAATTTGGTGAGCCATACAGATATGGCATTAAATTCTCTCTCTAACCTTAGTGCTACATGAAAAAATTAAGGTTTTTCAGCACACATCATACCTGAAACAATGACACCTTCTGCTCATTTTCAGCTAAACCACTGCAAAAGAACAGCATCTAATTCACTAAATGTGGATCTCTTAATGCTTTTTCATGCAGATGCTCCAGAACTAGAACCAAATTTCCTGATAAAATTCTTTGTTTTTTGCTTACTCTTTTTAATGTCCCAAACAGTCTGCATTCTAGTACCATAAGCAGCATTTAGTTTTGCAGCAGTTTCTCCCTTCTAAAATCTTTCAATTAATTCTAATTCTTATTTTAATGACAACAAATGTTTCTTTCATTTCTCTGAGATCTCTTTTACAAATTTCTCTTAACTTGTTTTGTTGATGAACAGCAATTACCATAAAAAAAACAGAGTTTGTTTCATATTTACATGGATCAGACTGCCTGATAACAATGGAAATGGAAATATGTTGTCATGTGGCAGTTGTTTAAACAATGGAAAAGCACTTATTGTCATGCAGTGGGTTGTTTACTGCTGTTTGATAAAGATAAATATTGCCATGCACGGACACATATTGTACCTAAAACACACAGTTTCATGGGTACTCTTATTTAATGTGTGCATTAGCACAGCAAAATATATTATGAAGATATGGTAATACACACAAATATAGGATGCAATATGGCTGCTCAGCATTCTTCAAATATTCTCAGCTCTCCTGACAATGCCAGTACAGTTTTTCTTGTCCGATAGCTACAATGAGCAGCTGTTGAAACATGGAGGTTGCTGTCTATACGAGAGATCTAAACTCGCAGACAGTGGCTATTTGAGGTCTTGCCCCACTGCTGGAGTTGAGCTGACTCTTGGTATTGTTTACACAACACATATTACTTGCAAAAGCTCTAAGAGTGGAAATATCTTACACGAATAACATGCTTTAGATACTTATTTTCCTCTTTTCCTACGTCACACACAAAGATGTGTATGTCCATTTACAACTCGTATGTCCATTTACAACTCCTGCCCCCCAATGGCAAAAAGCTACATAATTAAAGAAATAGCAACATGTGAGAGCACTATATGTTTTACTAGTTGATACACTCATTGTGTTGCATTTTACATATATTATCCCCCTCCACTCCCCCCACTCCTCGTCGTCCTCATCTATTTATACCCCACTAAATACTAATTATTTGAGATCCTATTTTATTACTCCCCACCCCCCCAAACAAAATCATCTATTCTACTTTCATAACTATGTTTGCTTCTTTCTCTATCCCTTCATTCTATCCTCTTCCAGCTTTGTCTCTCTTCTTTATCGTATCTGATGGGTTCTGAGTAATTCGACCTCTCCTAAATGTTCTTACCAACCTCCATGAAAGAGGTAATTTGCTAGAATCATCATCATTATGTGCTCTCTGAGGCCTCCCTTTCATCATTGTCCTCCCTTCCTCTCAGATCCTGGGGTCTGCGTTATCTGCCCTTCCTTTCACACCACCTTTCTTTCCTGAATAAGGAACTACCAGTTTCTAAAGCTGGGATAGTTTTTATTGCACTTTCTCACTTGTCTAACAGTAGTATTTACTATATCACTTCCTAATGGAAATATTGGCAAACCATAATGTCTCCTTGTAATTTTCTAATTACATTCTCAGCGTTGCAAAATTCTGAAACCATGTTCACCTTATCAAAAAGCTAACAATCCACACATACAAAAATAAATATTTATTATCATTTTAAATGTTCACCTTAAGGAGTACTATGTTATTACCTTGTTATGGTGAAGATATGTGAGCACTGGGAGCCGACCTTTGCTCCTGAACTTGGAGCTGCCAATTAGCATTGAAGTAGACGCTGATGCTGGCACATACAGAGATCGTGGATAGGTATCACACACCTATAACATATGGACACAGTTTCAACAGCACAAAAAAAAAAATCACAATATGTTTCACAGTTTGAAAATTTTTTGTTAAGTTATATACAATGTTTGTTCCATAGACCTTTACTCAGAAGCCAAGGTTGTGAAACATGCCAAAAGAACATAAATACATGATAAAGCTCCAAAAATAATATAGAATAAGTTGTTGTTTTATCCAGATGGAATAAATCAAATCAAAATTTTAAACTTATCAGAGAAACGACATGTACCACCTGAGCTGTTACTAAAGTTATTTATTTATGATTGTGATTTTGGTTATGTTGCCACTCTCAAGTAACAACATAAGAGTTTAATAAATGTTGTTGTTGTTGTGGTCTTCAGTCCTGAGACTGGTTTGATGCAGCTCTCCATGCTAGTCTATCCTGTGCAAGCTTCTTCATCTCCCAGTACTTACTGCAACCTACATCCTTCTGAATATGCTTAGTGTATTCATCTCTTGGTCTCCCTCTACGATTTTTACCCTCCACGCTGCCCTCCAATGCTAAATTTGTGATTCCTTGATGCCTCAAAACATGTCCTACCAACCGATCCCTTCTTCTAGTCAAGTTGTGCCACAAATTTCTCTTCTCCCCAATCCTATTCAATACCTCCTCATTAGTTACGTGACCTACCCACCTTATCTTCAGCATTCTTCTGTAGCGCCACATTTCGAAAGCTTCTATTCTCTTCTTGTCTAAACTATTTATCGTCCACGTTTCACTTCCATACATGGCTACACTCCATACAAATACTTTCAGAAACAACTTCCTGACACTTAAATCTATACTCGATGTTAACAAATTTTTCTTCTTCAGAAACGATTTCCTTGCCATTGCCAGTCTACATTTTATATCCTCTCTACTTCGACCATCATCAGTTATTTTACTCCCTAAATAGCAAAACTTCTTTACTACTTTAAGTGTCTCATTTCCTAATCTAATTCCCTCAGCATCACCCGATTTAATTCGACTACATTCCATTATCCTTGTTTTGCTTTTGTTGATGTTCATCTTATATCCTCCTTTCAAGGCACTGTCCATTCCGTTCAACAGCTCTTCCAAGTCCTTTGCTGTCTCTGACATAATTACAATGTCATCGGCGAACCTCAAAGTTTTTACTTCTTCTCCATGAATTTTAATACCTACTCCGAATTTTTCTTTTGCTTCCTTTACTGCTTGCTCAATATACAGATTGAATAACATCGGGGAGAGGCTACAACCCTATCTCACTCCTTTCCCAACCACTGCTTCCCTTTCATGCCCCTCGACTCTTATAACTGCCATCTGGTTTCTGTACAAATTGTAAATAGCCTTTCGCTCCCTGTATTTTACCCCTGCCACCTTCAGAATTTGAAAGAGAGTATTCCACTTAACATTGTCAAAAGCTTTCTCTAAGTCTACAAATGCTAGAAACGTAGGTTTGCCTTTTCTTAATCTTTCTTGTAAGATAAGTCGTAAGGTTAGTATTGCCTCACGTGTTCCAACATTTCTACGGAATCCAAACTGATCTTCCCCGAGGTTGGCTTCTACTAGTTTTTCCATTCGTCTGTAAAGAATTCGCATTAGTATTTTGCAGCTGTGACTTATTAAACTGAATAAACAAAATAAATGAAAAAGCAGTTCTGTTTTATAGATACAATCTGTTCTCAAAATTTTTGTAAGGGATAAATCAGTTTTTAAAAAGAATAACAACTTTCTGAAACACCATGAACTGTGTAAAATCATATTCATTGTTGTTGACATAGCACTTGTTGCCAACAATATATCTGTACATTCCATATGTTATGCATGGCTAAAGGCAAAAAGAGGTGCTGTCTATAGTAAATAAAAAAAAATCTTTGGACAAAAGAGAAGTGGCTGCATGAATATCAGAGCTCAGACGGCATGCCAGTACTTAGCAAAGAAGGGATGCCAAACACAGAAGGAATGTATAGCAGGGCTACACAAAGGAGATGAAGCACATGAAAAGTATATGAGTCTTTCAGTGTTGTGTCTAATTCTTCTCACAGTATCATATCTCCAACGTTGAAACAAAGCACACAATGCAGAAAAAATTGAAATCCTTGGGAGAATATAACATAAAAAAATTCATCAATTTCATAATTACATTAGACAGGCAAAATTTCCTAATATTTCAAGAAGAATTTAATAATTCCAATTCCATAGAAGACATGCTGACAGGTTTAAATATTCACTGAACAGTTTAACAAGTCACAGTTGCAAAATATGGAGATGAATTAGTTGAAGAGTGGAAAGACTGGTAGAGGCCAACCCCTCTGAAGATCAGGTTGCATCACAGATAAGTGTAGGAAAAACAGGAGGCAATACTGAATACTTAAAAGACAGACCTATGTTTACAGCAGTTATAAGAGTCAAAGGATATGAAAGAGAAGTAGTAGTTGGCAAGAGATTTGAACGGAACGAATAGTGTCTTCAAAGGAGGTTATGAGATGAATACCAACAAAAGCAGAACAAAGGTAATGGAATGTAGTTGCACTGCATCAGAATATGTTGAAAGAATTTGATTAGGGCATGAGACACTAAACGCGCCAGGTGAGTTAAAAAAAAAAGTGAAGTACTCAGAAAGGGGAGGAAACAAAATGAAACTTCAAGTGTTGAGAATGTATGTGATGTTATTCCAATTATCACAAAATCAATTCAAATTGACAAAGGTTATGGCAGTATAATCTCACTTATTAGTATGATGTTGCAACCCCTCTGGCCTGGATGCGTGCACTGATTCATTTAAGAATGGCGCTACAAAGCTGTTGTATCCTTTCCTGTGGCAAACTGACCGACAACTGTTGTAACTGGTTGTTGGTATCCTGGATACTTGTGCTGGGATGGAGTTGAAACCTGAGCAGGTCACACATACATTCTACCAGGGACAGATCTGTGGATCTTGCTGACCAAAGCAGTACCACTACAATACACAGACAGTCCACTGAGACATGCACCATGTGTGGATGAGCAACATCCAGTTGAAAAATGGCGCTACAGTATTTTCACAAGAGAGGATACTCTAAGGATGCAGAATTCCATGATATACCATTGCGTCATCAGAGTTCCCTTGATCAATACCAGCTGTGACCTGAAGTCATCCCCGATGGCTTCCCTTACCATGACACCAGGAGTAATACTGCTGCGCCTCTCCAAAACATTGGAAGAAAAGGACCCTCCCCCCAAATCGACACCAAACTCACTCATAATGATTGCCAGGTAGTGCAGAACTGCAATTCATCACTGAGCACAATTCAATGCAATTCATCAGCAGTCCACACTTCCCAGTCATGGCACCACTCTAAACGCAGTTGTTTATGTTAATGGAGGCCTACGTGTGGAAGGTAATTTCCTTGCCTGGCTGTTACTAGACTCAGAGCAACGATACAGAATGATAAAGTACTCCAGAGAATCCACTGCTCATTGTCAGAGGAGAGGCATCACGAATATGAAGGGTTTACAAAGTGCTTGGTGCACAATACACTGATCCTCCCTTGTGGTGCTCAGATTTGGTCGACCTCAACCCCAATAATCCTCCCTTGTGGTGCTCAGATTTGGTCGACCTCAACCCCAATAATGTATGTGCCTGCACTCACATTCCTATGCAGTCCAATATTGGCTCACTGTCACATCTAAATGCCAACAAATGTGGAAATTGGACGATTTGACCAGCCAGCCACATGGAGACCCACAATGAGATCCCTTTCATGCTTAGTCATTTGTTGATGACGCTGTCTCCCTCGAGTATGCAGCATCTCTGTGGGCTTAACAGTAATCAACATCTGATGCTTTTCGTGCCACTTATACAGGGTGGAGAAAAATTGTGTCACAAAATTTTAACCCTGGATAGCTGATGCCAGTGGGAACCAAATTACTAGTGTTGTGTAGGTTGACAACACAGCATTTCTAAACTACAGAAGCTTGGTATCACGCACTCCGATCAGCTGTGGGATTGCCCTGTTCCCATTTGTCAGTTGACGGGCAGCGCTATGGTCATTGGTTCACAAATGTCCCTTGCTCCGTCACTGCCCCAACGTGATATGCACGTGTCAAATAGGTCATGTCGTTTGTCCCCACCTCACATCAAAGGCATTCACACATACACTTCTCTTCGGAGCGCGCACACACGTCACCTGTGATTTAGTCATACAGTAAGCATGGTGGCACAGTATTGTCTTGAAGAGGAATGAGGTATGGTTTTTGTTTATGGACTAGCCGACAGTAATACGCATGAAGCTCGACAGTTGTATGGGGAATGGTACCCAGCAAGACACCAACCACGAACCGCAAACGTTTACAGTAATCCACTGGCAACTTGGCGAAACAGGCTCATTAGTGGGGTATCATGGTGATGCTGGAAGACCTTGAACAACGGGATGTTGCATTTGAAGAGAGTGTTCTTGAACGCTTCGAAGAAACACCTATGACAAGTACTCAAGTGACTGGACACAACATGGGAGTCACTTATCAGTTAGATTGGGAGGTTTCGAGGGATGACGACTAGCATCCATTTAGTTTCCAATCTGTCAAAGAACTAAATCCTGTGGCGGACTACAAACACAGGCTAGGGTTTTGCTGGTGATTTCTGCGATGTGATGCACGAGATCCCGACTTCCCCGCCATTCTGTTGTTTACCAATGATTGCACCTTCCATTGGGATGGCCTCTGCAACACTAAACATTCATTACTGGGCAAGGGGAAATCCTCACGTCACTTACATCCACAGAAACCAGTAACGATTTTCGCTAAACATTTGCACAGGTATTGTGGGTGGCCAGCCAATTGGGCCGGCTCTCTACCTCCTCAACTTCCCAGAGCAAATTACCTTCACTTTTTGCAAAAACTCTACCTGGCCTGCTGGAAAATGTTGCCCTGGACATAGGGCTATGCATGTGGTTGCAGCATGATGGGGTGGCCGCACATAACACCGATATTTTAATGAACACTTCGACAGCCATGTAATTGGCAGAGGTGCTCACAAGACCTGGCCCTCTCAATCGCTAGACCTCTCGCCACCGAGCTTTTTCCTACGGGGATTCTTCAAGGTTCTAGTTCATCCACCCGGGTGCGAACCACCTAGAAATGAAGATGAATTAATGGGTCGTATTCAATATGCCGCCAATCACATCAGGGCAATGGCAGAAATCTTAGATAGAGTTTGGCAAAACATTGTTCGACATTACCAAGCTTGTGTCATGTCAGAGGGTCACCAGTTCTAGCACCTGCTTTATGTAAACAATGTCCTAGCTACAAATAAGGCCCTTTTCAGGGCCAACACAATTTGTAAAAGACTGTATGCAACGGGTTTGTTACCAGTATACCTTATCATGAAACTTCAACGGATGTGTCGAGACCCCAGCGGATTTGCCCCCAGGTCCCCAGAGTGGAAGGCTGGCACACTACCACCGAGAGTGTGGGCCACCTTGGACACATCACGATCTCCAGCAGGCAAGCATTCATGGTCATGCATTGCCGAGAGCATTCGGCAACTGGGCAACCCCACGGCCAATCACAAAGCATGGCGCCAAGTTTCCATAGTTCAAAAATTGTGCGTTGTTGACCTACACAACATTCGTAAGTTTGGTTCCTACTGGCATTAGCTATCCAGGGTTAAAATTTCATGACAATTTTTCTCCAACCTGTGTATCCCATGAGACCATAACAACACTAAACACAAACAACAATAAAGCATTTTGACTTCTAATTATTTACATGCCTGTCAATGGTGTGTGTATGTACGAAGATATGTTGACATCTGACCATGTCATCTGGCTGCTTCCCTTTTTTTTGTCAGGTAGTGTATTTAGACAAAAAAGTAACTAACATAACTGAAGTAAAAACGTTATAAAATGCACAACAAAAACAGCACGAAAAGTGTCTAAAAAGACCTCTAACATCAAATATAGACAATTATATAACAGTTCAGACAAGAATAGGATAGAAGATTTTGAAATGTGATGCTACTGAAGAATGCTGAAGTTGAGACGAGGGTATCACATAAATTATGAAGAGGCACTGAATCATATATGGGAGAAAAATTATGGCACGACTTGACTAAAGAAAGGTGTAATAAGATAAACGAGCTCAGACAATTTGTGAACATGCTCATATGGCTTGAGAACTTTGTGAATGCTTTAAACAAAAATGGTAACTATATGTGAATTTGTGTTTAGCAAACCTTCAATAAATAACAGCGGCCTTGCCATTGCAATTTGACCCAATTATGCTAGGAGTAAGTGATTAAACAGTTTATGAAAGTGAACAGACTAAACACTGGCTGTTGTAATTGTAACAGAGTACAATAGTAAGAGTTATAGGAAAAAACAAGTTATGCCTAGCAGCTTTGTTTTTCTCAATAGTGTGTAAAATCTGTCGGGAATCAATTTTAATGAAAAAGTTAAATATACTAAACCAAGGATTAAAATTAAATGTAACACCAAAACTAGGAAAAAAACCTAATCGCAAATAACAAAATCACATTACACATATCACAAAAGATCTAACAACAAAGGATACCACAGCTAGGGTCATGATGATTAAATTTCTTCTGGGTATTTAACACATCAATGTATAAAATGCTTTAATTATAAACTTACGCCAACATTTCAACCGTATTACAGTGGCCTTTCTCAACAAAAGGATGGTTTTGGTAAGGTGACTATTTACTGCAGATGAATGGTATCAATATACGTCTTATTTCTGATACTTTATTGGCCCCAGAATATAATAGGCTAGTCATGAAAGAAGGGGGAAGGGTAGGAAAGAAGCTATTGGTATGCTAACTGGATTGTCAGTGATTGACGGCAGTCTGCAAATAAGCACATGGCTTTTGGCAGGCACGTTTTCTTCCTGGTGTGTGCGGAAATACATTTATAATTTCCCTGTAGCTGTTTGCTTAGGCTGTCTTGTCCTTGACCAGTGAGGCTTCTGCCCAGCGAACACTTGTGGCCCTTTAGACTTGGATAGCTGGCAGCCAGGATGCCAAAGGTTTGTAGCCATCATCTCTATTGATGTTGTCAGGCTGCTTAATGATTTCAATTGCTTTTCAATTTTTATTTGCTGCGTCCATGACTTTCACCAGCACACGGGCTTCCTGGAACAAGATAGGCTGCCCACTGTCATGGTGGTGTTCCACTATCACCGATTTATTATGCTGTATTAATTGCACATAGCATTCATGTTCTGTTACTTGTGACCTAACTGGTCTCTCTTATGCAGATAACTCTGCACTCAAAACATAGTTCATATACTCCTGTAGTATTTAGTTTGTTGACTGCATCCTTGGTGAAACCTATAATGCTGTGGATCCTGTAGCTGCTGTGGAAAATCAGTCTGAAACCTCGACAGTGGCGGATGTTGTTAGCCTTTTACTGATGGTAAGTGCACTAGCAGAAGCTTCTATTCCTTGCCCTCTTATCTTGTTTCATTTCAGATGGCTGTGGTCGCCATTCTTATAATGTTGTTGTCATAATTATTGGCGCTGAACATGTGGTGCAGCTCCCTCGATTCTTCCCTGATAGTGCTAGGGTCATTTATCTGGTAGGCGTGTGCAGAACTAAATACTTATCAGCGGGGTGATGGTTGCTCTCCACTTGCAGGTACTGATTTGTGTTGGCTGGCTTCCTGTACACTGAGAGTCTCAGTGACCATCCACAGTTCTATATACTTCCACGTCCAGAAGCGACTGTTGTGTTAGATTTCACTGGTGAACTCTGTATTCTTATGCAGGCTCTTTAAAGGCTGAAGTAAACTTCCCATCTCTGCCTCCCTGTGGGGCCAGATACATACCCTAGCCAGCAACAAGGGCTTAACAGTGCAAAAGCTAGGGGTGTTTGCTCAAAAGCTTCCATGAAGATGTCCACAGCAAGAAAAGTATGAGAAATTAGATGCAGTGCCAATGGGCTGCCCTGCTCTCCTCAGTCAACGCGGACATCTTCATGGAATGTTTTGAGTAAACCACCCTAGCTTCTACACTGTTACGCCCCCATTGCTGGCTAGGGTATGCAGACATCACATTTGTTTTATGGCCAAATGGAAAGGAGGATTTGGGAAGCTCCCCTCAGCATTTAAATAGGCTGTACAAGGTTATACAGTTCACCCACAAAACCGAAAACAATGGCATATTATAATTTTTGGTCATGGAAATATACAGAACTATGGATGGTACACTGGGACACAAAGTTTACAGGAAGCGAACCAGCACAAATCAGTACCTGCAGCAGAGAGCTGTATTCAATTCTGCACACGCTGACTGCCCATGCCTACCAGGTAAGTGACACAAACAAACATCAAGCAAGAATTGAGGGAGCTACACTACATGTTCTGCACAAACGGTTATGAAAAAAATATTATAAGAAAGACTACCAAGGCCAACCAAAATAAAATAAAAGAAGAGGGCAAGGAAGAGAAGCTTCTGCAAGTGCACTTACCATGTGTAAAGTGCATTAATGAACAGCAAAGCGAGTCCTCTGCCGACGAGGTTTCAAACTGATTTTCCGCAGCAGCTACAGGCTCCACAATGTGATAGTTTCCACCAGGAACGCAGCCAATATGTGCGATTAACAGAGCTCCACCAGGACTGTGGACACACTACCTTGCTTCAGGAAGCTCGTTTGCTGTTGAGATATTCATGGGCACGGTAACGAAAAATTCAAGAGGCAAACTGAAATCATTAAGTAGCCTGACGGCATCAACAGAGAGGATGGCTGCAAACTTCTGGCATCCTGGCTGCCAACTATTCCAGTCCAACAGGCCGTAAGCAGTAGCAGGATGGAAGCCTCACTCGGTAAGGATGTGATAGCCTAAACAAACAGCTACAGGGAAACTATCAGTGTATTTCCACGCACACTAGAATGAAAACATGTCCATCAGAATGTGTGCACTGATTTGCTGACTGTCACGTAAAATTGTTGGAATTATACAAAAACACATGAAATGCAATGAAATTATAATATATAGGTCAAATAACAGTCAATAAAATAATAAGAGACATTAATACAAAGTACAAAATGCCAAATGCAGTTTGCATAAAAGCAGATAAAGGAAATACGCATAGTTATGCAAGAGGCAATCTATGAGAAAAGAGTGTTTTCAATGAAAGTAAAATTACATAAACAGACGAATTCAATAACAAATTAAATGCATTATTAAAAATAAAATTACAAAGTGCTAATCATTTTACTGATAAATGAGTAAAAATTGAAGGTTTTTATCATTTCACATCGTTATTCTTCACATAGTGTATCAGCATGAGAGACAATTCTCCCTCATTTTTCAGGATAACAAACATGGATTCTAAACATAAATTTAGTATTTTTCAGAAAGAGTCAACAGATATAGTAACTCACAACTCATTATGTCACTAGAAATTATACTTTCATGCTATGTTCTACAAAATATACCTATTAAAACAAGTTCAGAGCAAATGTGTACCTACGCCTGAGCAATGGTGTGGAAATTCATGTTAGTTTTGTGGTGAATCAGGAACAGTTTATAGCTTTCACGACAGATGGACTTAGTACATTGCTACTAGTCAATAACCATTTTTTCTGGCATTCTTCAAACTGATACTGAATAAGTCTGTGGAACACAATGTGACTTTTGTTTGCGATTTTTTTATTTGTTACTATTATATTATTATTATTATTATTATTATTATTACTAATAATAATAATATGAGGGAGCAGCTGTCCTCCTCCACCCTCACTTGGTATATCCTTTCTTTGGAATATGATTAGATTAGATTAGATTTACTTTCATTCCAATTGATCCATAGTGAGGAGGTCCTCCAGGATGTGGAACATGTCAGAAAAACAACAATACATGACAAATATTTACAACTAAAACAAATAAGCTAATGTACCATTACACAGGTCCCAAGTGCAATGATTGTCATTTTTTAATGAACACTAAGAGTCATTTTACAAATACTAATGCACTGAATTTAAAATAATTTTTTTTTGATTTATTTATAAGGTAATACAACTACTGTAATACTTACAATGAACACATTACTGCACTGAAATGGTGCAGAAGTTAGATTATACTAACACACACACACACACACACACACACACACACACACACACACAAATTTTCAATGAACACATTACTGCACTGAAATTGTGCAGAAGTTATGTTGTACTTATATACAAATCAGTTGGTTTTACTAAGAAATTCATCAATGGAGTAGAAGGAGTTGGCCACCAATAAAATCCTTTAGGCTTCTCTTAAACTGAGTTTCATTGGTTGTTAAGCTTTTTATGGCTGCTGGCAAGTTATTGAAAATGTGTGTTTCTGAATAATGCAAATCTTTTTGTACAAGAGTAAGTGACTTTAAATCCTTGTGAAGATTATTCTTATTTCTAGTAATGATTCCATGAATTGAGCTGTTGGTTTGAAAAAGTGATATATTTTTAATGAGAAATTTCATTAAGGAATAAATATATTGGGAAGCAGTAGTTAGTATCCCTAGTTCCCTAAACAGGCTTCTGCAGGATGTTCTTGAGTTCACACCACATATAACTCTCACTGCACGTTTTTGTGCCCGGAAAACTTTAGCTTGGCTTGATGAATTACCCCAAAAAATAATCCCATATGACATTATGGTATGAAAGTAAGCATAGTATGCCAGCTTTTTCATTTTTATATCCCCTATATCTGACAAAATTCGCATTGCAAACAGAGATTTGTTAAGACGCTTCAGCAGTTCTGTGGTGTGCTCCTCCCAGTTGAATTTATTATCAAGCTGTAATCCCAAGAATTTAACACTGTCCACTTCTTCTATCTTCTTGTCATCGTATGACCAGTGATTAATGTCCACAAATATTTTATTGGCTGATCATTCTAAGACTACACTTGATTTGCTATTTATTGCAATGTTTGTATCATCGGCAAACAAAACAAACTTGGCATCTGGTAATGTTACTGATGAAAGGTCATTGATATACACAAAAAAAAGTAAGGGGGCTCAAAATGGAACCTTGTGGGACCCCACATGTAATTAGTTCCCAGTTGGATGATGCCTGATAGCTTGATACATGTCTCTTTCCTAATAACACCCTTTGTTTCCTGTCAGAGATATAAGATTTGAACCATTTTGCAGCATTTCCTGTTATACTATAATATTCTAGTTTACTTAAAAGGATATTGTGATTTACACAGTCAAATGCCTTTGACAGATCACAAAATATACCAGTTGCCTGCAATTTTTTGTCTAATGAATTAAGCACATTTTCACTGTAAGTGTAGATAGCCTTCTCAATATCAGAACCTTTTAGAAATCCAAACTGTGACTTTGACAGTATGTTACTTGAGATAAGATGGTTATAAAGACGACTGTACATAACTTTTTCGAAAATTTTTGAGAATACTGGCAACAGTGAAATTGGACGGAAATTTGATGCTATTTCTTTATCTCCCTTCTTAAACAGTGGCTTAACTTAAGCATATTTCAGCCATTCAGGAAATATTCCACTAATAAACGACCGGTCACACAGATAGCTTAATATGTTACTTAGCTCAGAATCACATTCTTTAATTAACTTTGTTGATATTTCATCATACCCACTAGATGTTTTTGATTTTAAAGATTTTATGATGGACATTATTTCTGTTGGGGTAGTGAGGGTCAAATTCATATTATGGAAGTTACTTGAAATGTCTGGTCTAAGGTAATCCATAGCAGCATCTACCGAACCTGACAACCCCATCTTTTCAGTAACAGTTATAAAATGTTTGTTAAAAAGTTCTGCAACACTATACACATCTGTCACCAATGTATCATCTACTCTTTCACCAATGTATCATTTACTATGTACGGTGATAAATCTTAATCACCAGAAACAATACAAAGCTGATGACAATGAATATTAATTTACACTCATGAGAGAAGAAACA
The DNA here is from genome assembly GCF_023864345.2 of Schistocerca serialis cubense. Classification (NCBI taxonomy): domain Eukaryota; kingdom Metazoa; phylum Arthropoda; class Insecta; order Orthoptera; family Acrididae; genus Schistocerca; species Schistocerca serialis. The sequence goes on from NC_064644.1 coordinate 49,081,342, forward strand.
AAGAACATAAAACTGTCATTCACTATGAAGTCATACATTGGAATAGAGTAAAACAAAACTGCACACTTTTTCAAATACACTAAAGTTGGGACTATTTCCCATGACAAAAATAATTTAAAACAGGACATCTGATGTAATATTATGAAAGCTATGCCGCATTCCAGCTCCACGGTATATAAAGTAGTTTGCAAGACTTGTTCGAAGAGCTAATACATCAGATGAGAGTGAGCATTTCTTTGGTGGGTTGTATAGGGATTCACCCTCGTTCATGAGACAAAAGTAAAAGCTACCCATATCTCATGCATTTACTATCAGATCTGAAAAACTTTTAAAACTAACCAAAAGTGATACCTCAGCATTTGCAATCTCTTTGCAAGAGGCAAGATGTGGAATATTCGACATTGAAAAGCATTTTAAAATCCTGAATAAAATAAAATGGCGGGTAAAGTGGTGAATATTTTGGAGGAAACTGATACTCATAATCAGATGAAGCAGATGTACTGTTGAACAAAAAGTATTAATTAGCAAAAGGTTTTAAGATAAATTGACTATATTTTCAAAGAGCAAGATACTGCAGAGTAATGCTACAGTTGTAACTTCAGCACTGGACATCACACATGTGGACCCATTTAGATACCCTTTCAAGAATTTAAACTATAAGAAAAGAGAACAGTATGCCTTACACAATGCCATATGTCACAGTATTATACAAAACACTACATCATTGTTTTAACAAGTTATGTTTTATGTTATTAAGTTAGATAAGCCTCATGTATTTTATGTGCATATTATGCAGGTATGTTTGGTGCCGAGACATGATGATTATATACAAAAAATGGAATCTTGCTGCATACAGAATGTATCTGAAGAGTAGTAGCAGCCTACACCAAAAGTGCTGTAGAATGGGGTAAAAAGGGACACTGGGGTGATCGGGTGCAAAATTCAATAAGATTACTTTTGTGTGCGAAACGTGTGATAATAACATATTTTATAATAACTATTTAGTGGTTGATTTGACTCGGTGATATTGCTGCTGTTGCCATTTCTCACTCCCCCCCCCTCCTCCCCCCCCCCCCCCATTAGACACCTAATAGTCTAATTTCTTGGGAAGCAAGAAACTTCTGTTGCAACAAAAGTTAAATATTAATTTTAATCCCTTGTATTTTTTCTTTTAAAGTATCATAGGATATTTAATTTCTGCATTGTTTCATTCATTATATCATCAAAATTTATTTTAATAAATTGAAAACCATATTTAAGGTAAATTTTTGTTATTTGTTGGGGTAAAAAGGGACATTTATCTTATACTCGTTAGTATAAAACCAATTCTAATTTCAAGTAGCATTTATAGGTTATTTGGACTACACAGGGGAAAAAATGACTGGACTGTAGTGGACTTTAGTGAATGTCATGCTACTTCATCTGGAAAAGTCTGTCAAAACTGGTTCGTCGGTATGGTGACAAGACGTAATAAATGAGAAACACAGTGAAGTATCATTTGTTAAATTCACTGAAACCAAAATCAACTCAGGATCAAATTTTATACAGCCAGAGATAAAAGAGCATTGCCTAATCAAGAGACACTGGGTTGTATGACGTCTACTACATCCACAGGTCCTTCAAAGAAGTCTAATGATGCTCAGTACTTATTTCATCTTTCCTTAATTTTAGAACTGTGGCAACTATCGACAGCCACATCATCAATAGCCATTCATTCTTCAAGCTGCCTTCTTTGACTTTAACTTATCTGGTAGCTGTGACGCTTACTTTCACACACTTCCTGTTATTCTGTTCCGAGTTATATGTACTAAAAGTGTACTTCAATCATAAAGCGGGGCTGCATTCTACTTTCCACTGGGTGTAGTGAACGAATATCCACTGTGGTGAAATCTTTTTTCTATTGATTTTGTTATTTCGTCATTTCGTGGTCCTTCTCTTTGTGAGCCATCAACAGAAACAGTTAAGAACAATGGATATAACAGGTATGACACAACCATGTTCCTCTGTATAACTGCACCCACAAAATTATCTTGTCTTGCCGTCAAACACACAAGTGTCTTGTGAGGTAAGTCCAACATGGCAGCAATGCCACCCTGTGCTGCCAACTCTGAATGTCACTTTCTCCAGTAACTACAAATCTACAATCGCTTCGCCACTAGGACCTGCACCAATCAAATATTAACATTATTCACTCCCAACATCCCAACCAGCAAGTGATTTGACTTTCACGCATGAACCACACTGTTCAATCGAGTGCTCAGACTATTCACAGTTGTTTTTCCAAAAGGCTACGGCCATTGCACCTGTACTGGTCATTGTCCCTTCCGTGCATGCTGCACTTCGTGCAGCGTCCGGACAACGCCCCTCCCACACTGTCACTGAGACCTCAGGTGACACCGTGCCTGAAACAACGCTACAGCACTCTGCTCGCTGCGCTTCACCATAACAGATTGCTCCAATGCTTTGGCTAGGTGCTCCCGTGATGTGACCCGAGCAAGTCGGATGACTTCCAAAATTACTGCACCTATTCAAGGGCAGACAGAGACTCAGTTTGCCCTGATCAACAGTATTTTTGACATCCATGGCATCCACAACAATGATGCTAAATTCGTGTGCCTCATCAGCCAGCTGCATTAACATAATGACCTGGTTAGTGACTTAATACTCTCATTACCTGCCTCGCCTAAATATGCCAGCACACGGGACATTATAATCATGGCATGTCTTACTCACCAGAGGATGCAGTTCTTCATATCATACACGAAAAACACATGGGTATAAAATCACTGTTGCAGCTGTGGCATAGATTGCACGAGACCCTGAAATGCTTCTGGATATTGCCCTTCTGACATTTCTGATGGTTCCTCAGGACCTGAAACTACAACTATTATCCCATGTCACTGAGACTTTGGATCCCCAAATTTGCCTATCATATAAAACATCGTCACCAGCTCCTACCTCCAGCGAGTCGCCCTGCATTTAACACAGTTGGCAACAATGTTTTCACCACTCCCTCCTACTCTTGCCCAAATGGTAGGGGCGACTGCGACACTAGACAGCATCATGCTGCCAACTGGGAGCCAGCTATTAGCCCTACTGGTTCTGAACCCCTGCCCTGCTCCCACTACAGGCAACCAATCCACCATTAGTAGCCAGTGTTGCATGCATGGCAGATTGTGCGAAAGACTCTCATCACACTCCACACCCCATCTACTTGCTATGCTGTTTCCATGTGACATTTGGTGATACCATGCAGAACTGTCGACTTCCTTGTGCAACAGGGAGCCATGTCGAAGAGCAGTCATCATTACCCATGTCTTCTCCCTCCAGCTGACTTCACGTGCTCGATTGAGCTACTAGTACACTGTTCCTTGTCAACACGGGCACCAATTCAAGTGTCACCCCTTTCTCCATTCCCCCTCCAAGCCTCCTACACTGTCAACAGTTCTACAAGCAGCCAACAGCTTCACTATCTCCACCCATAGCACCACCCATCTACGGCTCCAACTTCTGCCTGGGCTTCAATTCTCTTGGACCTTCCACATTACCAACATGGATGGTCCGGTCCTCAGGATCAATTCCCTCAGCCATTTCACTCTCTTACTGGGTCTTCACGCAGCTGCATTGCTTCGCAATGCTTCAGGCATGCACATTCCCGGCTCTTTCGCCTCCGCTCACCTGTGGCTCACTGTGACCTTCCACCAACACTTCCTTTGAGTGCTCTCACCTGAAGAGATCTCGTGTCAGTTCCTCTATGCGAAGACACAGGTGCATTATGCACCAACAGCAACACTTGCCACCAGCTAATTGCTGACATGTCAGTCAACTTGAAAACCTCACTGCTTTGCAGTAACCTTCCGTCGAGAGTCCTGCCACCTAACCTGCCACCTCTTCTTCATCTGCCGTGCTGTAAACACACAAGGGCAGTGACTTTTACTCCCCTATTGTTTCGTGTGACATTTCTCTTCTCCCTCACAGGAAACCACACATTCCTCCCTCCCCGTCCAGTGCCTCTGAACCATGTGTTGACATAATATCTAATAGTACCTGCCACAGGTTAACTACTATGGAAGGTCTTACCATCTGTTGCACAGCTATACCCCTCACTATTAAGAAACTGTGTCACGCAAAGCCAGCTGTGCAAGAACTCTTACAAGATTGTATTTTACACCCGTCTGATAGCAACTGGTCACTCCAAATCCACCTGGTTTATACGGAGGACAGCAACTTTCGATTATGTGGCTGATGATTGTTTTGTGGGGCACTCAACTGCACTGTTATCAGTGCCCGTACAAAGTCCCAATTTTTACACAGTCCAATTTTTACACAGTCCAATTTTTACACAGTCCAATTTTTACACAGTCCAATTTTTACACAGTCCAATTTTTACACAGTCCAATTTTTACACAGTCCAATTTTTACACAGTCCAATTTTTACACAGTCCAATTTTTACACAGTCCAATTTTTACACAGTCCAATTTTTACACAGTCCAATTTTTACACAGTCAAATCGAGCTACTGCCATGAATGATGATGATGATGATGATGATGATGAAGAAGAAGAAATGATGAGGACAACACAAACACCGAGTCCCTAGGCAGAGAACTCAATTATGTGGAGATTATCATAAACTCAATACAAGTACTGTTATGGACAACTAACCAATACCTCACGTTCAAGACACTGTGCGAGAGCTCCATGGTGCACAGTTCTTCAGTGTTATTGACTGTTGAAAGGCTTGCCAGCAGATTCCAATGCACAACCTTGAGAGTCAAAAGATTGCTATTATCACATTGTTTGGCATGTTTAAGTATTGCTCTATGACCTATAGCCTGAAGAATGTGGCCCATAGGTGGGAATGGTTTTTTAACACCATACTGTTTACATTAACATTTTGTTATGCTTACTTAGATGATATCCTCATCTCATCCACCTCCACCGAGGAGCATGACTGGCACTTAGCCCAGGCGTTTGAAGTTCTTTTGGACAACAGTATAAATATGAACCCCAGCACATCACAACTTCGACACTAAAGCGTTACCTTCCTCGGCCACACTGTCACCCCCAGTGGAGTCCATCCGACGTCAGACCATGTGGCTTTATTTAATGAACTGCCTCTACCAGAAACTTATTGTGATCTCAGATAGTTTCTTGGTATAGTGAACATTTTCCAGCATCATATCCCTATGCTGCTTCTCTTCAGGACCTCCTGACAGATGCCCTGGTGGGTAAAAACACCTCCGGTGCACACAAGGTACAATGGCCCGAGAGCATAACCCACGCATTCAATGACAAGGCAACTCTTCCTAATACTGTCGCTCTCGTGCACCCAGCTGTGGATGTTCGTATCTCCATCACTATGGAAGCTAGAAAATCTTCGAACAGCACTGTTTTGCATCATCATCTTGGTGACACCTCAGAGTTGCTCCGTTTCTTTTCCAAAATACTTTTTTTCTTCATAACGCAAATGGTCAATGTCTTTCATAGAGAACTGTTAGTGATTTACAAGGCAGTCCATCACTTGCACCATGACATAGGGAGAGGGGTGAGGGGTTTAAGATGTCACAGTTTTTACTGACCACCGGCCGCTTGTAGATGCCATACGTAGCCCCATGGCCAACCTCCCCCTCACCATTTCCGGCATTGGACCCAATCTGCCCATACACCACTTACGTTCCCTACATTAAAGGTGTCAGAAACATCAAGACTGATTGTCATGTGCACTCTGTTTCTTTCCTACTCACCCTAAATGAAATGTCAAGTGCAGGACCCTGACATCCAACACTTACTGCATAACCTCTTTCTCTTTGACAGTTAAATCACGTTATCTCCCGAGTTCTACTTTACTTGTTTTGCATGACAAATCTATGAGTACACCCCACCTAGTGGTCCATGCATCTCTTCGACGTAAGTTTTTTCAGCCTTACATGAGCTGGTACAGCCAGGAATCACTGCTACAACTAACCTGGTACCCGAGCATTTTGTGTGGCCTGAAATTCAAAGAGAAGTCACACTTGGGCTCACACGTTTACCTTGCCAACACAGTAAAGTAAGCTATCATATCCAACCTCCTCTAGGGAATTTTGAGAGCCTAAAAGGCAAATCTTCCCCACATCCATCTCAACCTCATCAGTCCTCTGCCCCCTTCTGTTGGATTTAAGTACATCCTTTCCATGATCGACCATGCCAACAGATGGGTGACAGCTGTGCTTCTTATGGACATTTCGGCCTATTCAGTTGCATGAGCCTTCGTCAATACCTGGCTCCCAAATTTCCGCTGTCACTCCTAAATCACAACCAATCAGGTAAGACAGTTTGAGTGTCTACTCTTGTCCAAACTGTACACCTTCTGCGGTGCCAATAAGTTGTTGCACCACAACCTACCATCCTCAAAGTAAGACGTTGGTCAAGCATTAGCATCACGCCCTGGAAGCTGCCCTTATGTGCCATGTCAGATCCTGAGCCAGAGCGTTACCTTGGGTGCTACTTGGCGTCCACACTTCTTCCAAAGCCACTCTCCGCTCCTTGTTGGTCGAGTTTATTTGTGGCGAGCCCCTGGTACTTCCACTGAATTTGTTGAGGGCTCCACACCTCTTGCTCCGTCTGAGCTTCCTACTCTCATCGAGCTTGTCCACACTTACATTGCTCAGCTGTGTATCCCCTCCCTCCCCTCCTTTCACCACAACTCCAAGCCTTGTGTATTCTTACATAAGGACCTCAGCCAGTGTGAGTCTGTTATGCTCTGTGGTGACTGTCTGTGAGGCCTTGCACTCCCCACACTCAGGACCAGAGTATTCAGCCGGACTGACAATACTATGGACATTTACCGACAGGGCAAACACCAAACTGTTTAACTCAACAGGGTTAAACTGGTGTGGGTACTAAATGAGGATCCTCTCTCACCGACCAACCTAGACAAGCTTCCCACAAGTGCTCACTGCTGCTCCTCAGAGTGCCGATGTCCGCAGCATCCCATGTGCGACTACCTATTGCTTACTCAAACTTTAGTGCTACGTGTGACATCACCTCCCTCAGTGCTCCCTTACCCTCACCTCCAAGTGTCGAGGTTTCTACAACATCCCCCTCCACATGTGCCCTCCACTACAACTGCCATGAGTGAAGTGCTTCCTCCTCTGGTGCCTTCTAATACATCACTGCCCCACCCCCACCCCTTTCAGCACTGTCGCTTTCTGTGCCGAAGTTTCACCATACTGTGGCAAGAATCTCTCCCTCCAGTTTTGCTAGGGTTCACCCTCTGTGCTTTACACAACCAGTCACTCTTTTGATGACCCGACCACCTGCAGGTTGTCAGCCCTGCAGCCAGGCGACTAGCGCACATTTTGGTGTTCTCGTAAAGATAAGTCATATTAGATTATAAAAACATATAGTTTAGTACTGATTACGTGGTAAATAGGTGTATTAGTGTGCCTTATAAGTGTACTAGTAAAGGTTTCATTTTTCTTTACATAATATAGCAGAAAATGCGAAAAGATCGTACAGTCATATTTTCTGTTTACAATTTGCCTCCAGCAATTTAACTGTAGCTTACCTCTTCATTATTTAACTCACATTTCCGGAAAGTAGCGTAAAGTTTAAGTTGTTGTTTCAGAAACTTTGCACTGTTGTTTTTAATTACACACAGTTGCGTATAGGCCAAATTTGTGGAATCATATTTTCGTGTTTATCTGTAATTTAACTGACTTATTCTTAATAAACTATTACGTTTATCATGAGTGAAAAGTGCTTGACTTGCCATAGAATTGTTAGGTCGGGGCTTTGGAGTGATGGGTGCTGTAGTTTTTTCCTTGTGGGTGACTGTAGTGGCATGGGAATAGGGGAAGCCGCCCTTCAGGCTGAGCTAGACAAGGCCAGGGGAGATCTTGACAGGTTAAGGAGGGAGAAGGGTAAATAGAGGTGGCAACAGGCAACAGGAGGAACAGGCCTAGAACTTTGTCTGTCAGCTTCATGGTGAATGTGGAAAATAGATTTGACCTGTTACTTCAGTGAGAAGCTGGTGAGCCTCAAGCAGTTGCAGGTGTAGACAGGGCACAACAAACTTTTAGCAGCAAATTGAAAAGTAATAATGTAGGGAAATCAGCAAAGAGAAAGAAAGTGTTGTTGTTAGGTAGTTCCCATGGAAGAGGTGTTGGCCAACTTTTGCAGGATGAACTAGGATCAGAGTACCAGGTCACCAATTTTTTTAAACCTAGTGCTGGTCTGGAGCAGGTGACAAAGTATTTAGGATCACTTTGCAAAGATTTCACTAAGGAAGACACCGTGGTTATAGTGGGTTGGGCAGGTAATAGTATTGACAGAGATCCTGGGTACAGTATAGGGTGTGACCTGGCAAAGATTGCATCAGCATCGAAACATACTAGTGTTGAGTTTGTATCTGTTCTTGGGCACCATGACCGACCTCATTTAAACTCATCTGTCAAGAGAGTTAATTTGGAGTTGGAACGGCTGCTTATGTCAGGTGCAGGGTCACACATTGGTGTGGTTCCTGTTGATTCTCTCAATAGGTGGGATTATACTAGGCATGGCCTTCACCTCAACAGGAAAGGGAAGGGTAAACCGGCTGGGAAAATAGCAGGAGAGTGAAAGGGGGGAGGCACTGTCACGAGTGATAAAATACCAGTGGTTATAGGGTTCAGAAAGGACCCTTTTTTAGGTTGGGAGGTCAGAAAGAAACCAAATTTTAAGAGAGGTTAGGGCTGAGACAAACCTTCAGTTTGAGAAAAAAAAAGTTCTAGCTTATCACATCAGCATAAAAAGCTATTGGTTAAGAATTTTCAACAGTCAGCAGATATTTCAACTCTAGCCGATTTGAACTCAGTCAACGTGAAATGTCAGCTATCATTATTGCATCAAACTATTCGAGGACTGAGAAATAAAATTAATGACTTAATTACCTGCATAGATGAATTAGAGTCTTCACACCCAGCTGACATAATCTGCCTCTCTGAACATGCGAACACTGGTATAAAAATTTAAGTGTTACAGGGTTTAGGTTAGCATCTCACTTTTGTAGAGCAGAAAGAGAAAGGAGAAGTTGCCACATTCATCAGGAACTGTCATAAATTTAAGAACATAGACATTCATAAATTTTGCCTAGAACAGCATATGGAAGCATGTGCAACAGAAGTACAATTTCACAAAAAATCCTTCATAATATTACGTGTATATCGAGCACCTGCACATAACTTTAATCTGTTCATAAACCACCTTGAAGTTGTACTGGCCCATTTAACAACCAAAAACAAAGAAATAGTGGTTGCTGGTGATTTCAATGTAGATTTCCTTAAAGACTCTCCCAATAAGAACTTATTTGAGTTAGTAACACTATCATTCAACTTCATTCCAACTGTAAAGTTCCCCACCAGGGGAGCCAATTGCTCACAAACAGCCATTGATAATATCTTTATAGACAAGTCCAATGAACAAAATTATGTTACAAAACCAATAGTCAATGGCCTATCAGACCATGACATGCAGTTCCTTCTGTTAAATGTTAATACTGAACAGGATATAAAATCTGTTAAATCTGAGCTCAAGAGGGTAATCAATAAGCCAAAAATTGATTATTTTAGGACACTCCTCAGAGACATTCACTGGACTGATGTTTACAGTTCTCATGGCATGAATGAAAAATATAACACTTTTGCTATAAAGTGCTTACTTTATTTGAACACTGTTTTCCCCCAAAACTAACCAAGGTTACAGCAAAGTCTACAAAGAAGCTATGGATTACTCAAGGAATAGGGATATCTTGTAAAACAAAAAGAAAACTGTATCTGTCAATCCGAAACAGTTCTGATGTTGATGCAATAGCACATTACAAGAAATACTGCAAAATATTAAAGACTGTAATACGGACATCAAAGCAAATATATTACAAGGAAATGATAGTCATAACAGATAACAAAATAAAGACAATATGGGATATAGTGAAGGAGGAGACCGGTAGAACCAGACATGAAGAGGGACAAATAGCATTAAGGGTAAATGATACATTGGTGACAGGCTGTGTATAGTGTTGCAGAACTTTTTAACAAACATTTTAAAACTGTTACTGAAAAGATGGGATTGTCAGGTTCTGTAGATGCTGCTATGGAATACCTCAGACCAGACATTTCAGGTCATCATCTTGGACAGTTTCCAGCCACTGGCTGGGTCTGTCGGGAACACAAGCCTCTCCATCGTGTTCTGTCTTTCCACCATTCCCCCTCTTCCACCTTCATCCAGTTCTCTCCTCTTCTCGTCACACATTCCTTCACTCCCTTCACCCACCTATCTCTTGGTCTTCCTCTGGGCCTCTTCCCCTCCAGTTGCAGATCAAACATCCTCTTTGGAATTCTTCCCTCATCCAGTCTCTTCATGTGTCCATACCACTGCAGTCTTGATTTTTCTATCCTGTCCTGTACTGGTTCCTCCTTTAGTCTTTCCCTCACATACACATTTCGCAATCTGTCTCGTCTTGTTACACTCAACCTGCTCCTCTGGAACTTCATTTCACTAGCCTGTATTCTACTTCCCGTACTCACCCATGTCTCACTTCCGTATGCCAATATGGGGACAAAGTAGGTTCGGTATATAATTCCCTTGGATTTCTGTGGCACCTCCTTGCTCCAAATAAGCCCCCTAATGCATTTGTAGAACTGCCCTGCTTTTCTGCGCCTTTCATTTATTTCCATTGCGTTTCCCCCCTTACTTTCAATCATGCTTCCCAGGTACTTTAAGTTCTCTACCACTTGTAGTTTTTCCCCTCCACAAGTTATATCCACATTTGGCCTATTCTTCTTCCTTCTTGTGACAATTATTTCACTTTTCTTTGCAGAGAAATGCATTCCATATTGTGCTGCCGTTGCCTCCCATACATCTAACTGCTCTTGCACCTCCTTCTCGCAATTTCCCCATAACATCAGGTCATCAGCAAAAAGCACTGCTTTCATTTTATGATCTCCAATTGCATCTGATACTTGCTGTAGGATTTCATCCATAACAATAATAAACAATAAAGGCGAAAGTGCACTTCCCTGTCGCAGCCCATTTTCCAGCTTGAACCATGCAGTACGTTCCCTCCCCACTTTCACACAACTCTCACTTCCCTCATACATTTTTCTGACTTTTCGTGTTATCTCTTCATCTATCCCTTTTGCGTTCAGCACATCCCAGAGCTTGTCCCTACAGGTACTGTTATACGCCTTCTCAATATCTAAAAAGGCCATGATTAAGTCCTTCCCGTACTCATAGTGCCTTTCCTGCAGTTGCCTTACCGCAAATATGAGGTCCGTTGTTGATCTTCCCGGTCTGAAACCATACTGCTCCTCTTGCAGTCTACTTTCAATACTGCTTCTTATTCTCTTCTCCAGGATCTTTTCATAGATTTTTCCACAGTGGCATAGCAGGGTGATTCCTGTGTAGTTCTCAGATCTCCTTTTATCCCCTTTCTTGAAGATCGGGACTATAATTCATTTCTTCCAATCCTCAGGAATTCTGTTCTCCTTCCACACCACCCTCAGCACTCTGTATAGCCACTGGGTTCCTAGTTCTCCTGCTGCTCGTATCATATCGTATCGTATCATATCCACTCCCATAAGTCCAACCCCTCGTCCAAGTCGTGGGAGATGGGCAACGGCACAAAGTAGGGGACTGCCTATAGGGGCGATGTACAGCGGGGACTTCGTGTGCCCCAGGACCGCTACGGTAGCTGGGAAGGCCCTATGGGAACCCTGAAACATGACGGCTAACGGGGCTCTGGTGAAGCTGCGATAGGCCTAGCAAGCCAGTAGTGGATAAATCAACTGCTTTTAAAAAGGGAACATGCCTCGGATCACGGAACGGATTTAAAGGAAACCGACCAAGCAAGCAAAAGGATTACGAGACGGTTTACGACTGGGCACCTTAAACGTAAGGACTCTAACTGGGAAGTTAGAAGAAATTGTAGAAATGATGGAAAGGAGGAAATTGGATATCTTGGGACTTGCTGAGACTAGGTGGAGAGGAGTTGGTGAAAAACCACTAAGTAAAGGATGTAAACTGTACTGAATAGGGAATGAGAGGGGAAGAAATGGAGTGGCAATAGTGGTCAGAGAGGGTCTGCAGGAAGAGATGGAAGGTATCAATGATCGAATGATAAAAGCCAGAGTACGAGTGAAAGGAAAAAGCATTGAAATCATCCAAGCATATGCCCCACAGGTGGGGTGTACAAAAAAGGAGAAGGAGGAATTTGAAGATGACATGCAAAAGCAGCTAAATGGAGGTAATCAGATTATAATAGGGGACCTCAATGCACATGTTGGCACAGACAGGACAGGATTCGAGGAGATAATGGGACCAGAGGGCTGGGGGAACCGAAATAGAGAAGGAAAATTGTTGCTGGAATTCTGCAAGAGGAATGGGCTGGCGATCGCAAATTCCTGGTACAAGAAGAGAAATAGCCACAAAATAACTTGGTACTGTGGAGACTGGTCCCAAACTTCAGTAGTAGACTATGTACTAGTGGATAGGCAGATGATGAGCAGCCTCACAGATGTTAAGGTCATTCCATCTGAGGCCTTAGACAGTGACCATCGGCTGTTGGTAGCCACCCTGAGAGAGAAAAAAGATAGGAGGGCAACAGATCTACAGGAGAAAAGGTTGAAGACATGGATGCTGAAAGAGGATGAACGGAGGATCCAGTACCAGGCACTGATCAGGAAGAAGCTGCCAAAGGAAGATCAGAGAACAGTGGAAGAAGAATGGGGAGATTTTAAGAGGGCTCTAATTGAGGTAGCTGAGACTGTGTGTGGAATAACTAGCACAAAGAGGATAAGTAAGGAAACCCCATGGTGGAACAACATATGTAAAGAGGCAGTACTTCGAAAGAACAAAGCCTTCAGAGAATGGTTCCAGACCCGAACAGAGGAAGCTAGGGTAAAATATAAGGAAAGCAAGAAAGCGGCACAGACCATAGTAAGGGCGGAGAAGAAGAAGTGGATGGAAAAATGGACAAGAATGTTAGAAGAGGACAGTGAAGGGAACAAAAAAGTACTTTACACCATGGTAAGAAATAAGAGGAACGACAGAAGCGAGTGCCTGAGGATCATGGATAATAATGGAAGAGTTGTGGAGGAAATGCATGAGCTCAAAAAGATTTAGAAGGAGTACTTTGAAGATCTGTTGAATGCCGCCAAGCGGGTAACTAACAGCCTTGGAGAGCCTAAGGCAGCAGACGATTATAATAGTGGGGAAATTGATGATCTAACTTGGAATGAAGTGGAAGAAGCCATAAAGAGGATGAAAGGGGGCAAGGCACCAGGTTGGGACGAAGTAACAGTGGATATGATACGAGCAACATTTCAAGTAACTTCCATAATATGAATTTGATCCTCACTGCCCCAGCAGAAATAATGACCATCATAAAATCTTTAAAAACAAAAACATCTAGTGGGTATGATGTAATATCAAATTTTTGTCCAATTTCACTTTTGCTGGCATTCTCAAAAATTTTAGAAAAAGTAATGTACAGTCGTCTTTATAACCATCTGATCTCAAGTAACATACAGTCAAAGTCGCAGTTCAGATTTCTAAAGGGTTCTGATATTGAGAACGCTATCTACACTTACAGTGAAAATGTGCTTAATTCATTAGACAAAAAATTGCAGGCAACTGGTATATTTTGTGATCTGTCAAAGGCATTTGACTGTGTAAATCACAATATCATTTTAAGTAAATTAGAATATTATGGTGTAACAGGAAATGCTGCAAAATGGTTCAAGTCTTATAATTGGACAGTGTTAAATTCTTGGGATTACAGCTTGATAATAAATTCAGCTGGGAGGAGCACACCACAGAACTGCTGAAGCATCTTAACAAATCTCTATTTGCAATGCAAATTGTGTCACACATAGGGGATACAAAAATTAAAAAGCTGGCGTACTATGCTTACTTTCATTCCATAATGTCATATGGGATTATTTTTTGGGGTAATTCATCAAGCCAAGCTTAAGTTTTCCGGGCACAAAAACGTGCAGTAAGAGTTATATGTGGTGTGAACTCAAGAACATCCTGCAGAAGCCTGTTTAGGGAACTAGGGATACTAACTACTGCTTCCCAATATCTTTATCCCTTAATGAAATTTGTCATTAAAAATATATCACTTTTTCAAACCAACAGCTCAATTCCTGGAATCAATACTAGAAATAAGAATAATCTTCACAAGGACTTAAAGGCACTTACTCTTGTACAAAAAGGTGTGCATTCTTCAGGAACACACATTTTCAATAACTCGCCAGCAGCCATAAGAAGCTTAACCAAACAATGAAATTCAGTTTAAGAGAAGCCTAAAGGATTTATTGGTGGTAAACTCCTTCTACTCCAACGATGAATTTCACAGTAGGACCAACTGATTTGTTTGTTTGTGTGTGTGTGGGGGGGGGGGGGGGGGGGAGGCGAGAGAGAGAGAGAGAGAGAGAGAGAGAGAGAGAGAGAGTGTACAATCTAACTTCTGCACCATTTCAGTGTAGTAATGTGTTCATTGTAAATAAGTATTATAGTAGTTGTATTACATGTTTATTACCTTATAAATAAATAAAAACTTTTTTTTATTTTAAATTCAGTGCATTAGTGTTTCTAAAATGATTCTTTCATATAGTGTTCATTAAAAAAATGACGATCATTCCACTTGGGACCTGTGGAAGGTACATTAGCGTATTTGTTTCAGTTTTAAATATTCGTTATGCATTATTGTTTTTCTGACATGTTCTGCATCCTGTAGGACCTCCTCACTACAGATCAATTAGAATGAAAGTAAATCTAATCTAATCTAAAACTAAACCTACCATGTCACTGTACTCTGTTCCGACCAGCTTCTTACTGGTGCTGATGATGACATCATCTGCACATCCATCGATGCCAATGGCTGCCTTACAGTATTATTCCTCTCAACAAGCAACACCCTGGCTCTGGATCAGCTGAATCCTTTGTCTCATGCGGGTTGCCCACTTCACCCGTCATGCTGGCTAGAAGACTATACCGTCCCCTCCCTCAGCATTGAGACATCACTCTCCACAAGAAACAGTTCAGTCATGACACCCCTCAGAGCCAGTGTCCGCAGCTCGTGGTCTTGCGGTAGCATTCTCGCTTCCCGCGCACGAGGTCCCGGGTTCGATTGCCGGCGGGGTCAGGGATTTTCTCTGCCTCGTGATGACTGGGTGTTGTGTGTTCTTCATCATCATTTCATCATCATTGACTCGCAAGTTGCCGAAGTGGCGTCAACTAAAAAGGACTTGCAATACGGCGGCCGAACTTCCCCTCATGGGGCCTCCCGGCCAACAATGCCATACGATCATTTCATTTCATTTCAGAGCCAGTCACGACATGATTGGTCATGTCACTGTACTGAACTAACTACTGATCAACTGCAGTCTTGTCCAATGCATCTACACTTCATGTCTTCCCCCCCCCCTTCCCCCGCCCCCTCCTTCCCATGCTCCACAATGTCAAGGGGTCGAAGGCTCTGTGATGACTATTGACAACCACTACACTTCTCGTCTCCCCCTCCCAAGCTACACAATACCAAGTGGTGGGGGCTCCGATGACTATCAACAGCCACATCATGAATAGCCACCCATTCTCTGAGCTAGCTTCTTTGACTCTAACTTAGTCAGTACCCATATTGCTTATTTGCATGTGCTTCCTGTAATTCTGTTCCGAGTGAGATGTAATAAAAGTGCATTCAGTCACGTGTGGATTCATTCTACTCTCCGCTGAGTGTAGTGTGCAAATACCCACAGAGCCTTTAACTATTTTTCAGTTTTCTGTTAATTTTGTCAATTGCTGTTTAACTGCCTCATCATGAGGTATTGATAGGTTAAAAATAAACTTTATTCAGCTTCTTGTATGTACAATTTATTTTAAAGCTTCTCTGGCGTCCCTTGTCATTGTGCTAAGTGATTTATTTGGATAGTGTATAAAGTAACGTGGTAAGTTAAAATGAGGTGGAAAATACTATTTATAAAAATTTCTGAGGTTTCATTTGAACCAAAAATTATACAACTACATAAATAAGTATGTTATAGTGATGGACATCATATGCATCGAACATTAAGTCAAATTTTGTTCCACATGTGTGATTATTAGTTAAAGACCACAACAAGGGCCTCTTATCATCCCATTCTACAGTACCATTAGTTTAATACAATATAGGTCTTCCACACACTGAAATAAATAGATATCCTTCTCCGCCTTATCTCAGACGATTTTTGGTTTGTGGGGTGCTCAACTGTACAGTCATCAGCTCCCTTACAAAGTCCCAATTGTTACACAGTCCAGTCTAGCCACTGTCACAAATAATGATGATAATGATGATGATGAAACGATGAGGACAACACAAACACACAGTCCCCAGGCAGAGAAAATCCCCAAACCGGCTGGGAATCAAACCCTGGACCCCGTGATCCAGAGGCAGCAACGTTAGCCACTAGACCACAAGCTGCAGACTCTTATCTCAGAAATCCAAAAGTATTTAGAAATTTTTCAAATTTGTAGTTAAATGGTGTAACATCTGATGATAGAAATTGGATAAAAATGTGTGTCTTGCAGTACAGATATTATCTTTGGCTGATACATTCACATACCTATAGTTGTCAGATTACATGCCTGGTGCAGTATTTACATGAATGAGATACAAATTATTATAATAAGTAAGGTTTGTGTACTATGTTCATTGGAGACATTTCTTATATACTTGGTGGACATATTGTTCTCATTTTAAGTGAAGTGCTACATCCTTTTATATTAATGGCAAAGAATCTCATGGTGTGGAAGTCCATAATACATCAGTGATAAATAAGTGTGAACATTACACCTTCTACAGCAGTAGAGTGCATTATACACACAACGCATAAATTCTATAATACATGGCGCATCTCAACTGCAGTGGCAGTTCATCACCACCAAACAGCTGTCATGATAAAAACAAACCACTGAGCAAGATGGCATAATGGTGAGATGCTGGACTCACATTTGGGAAAACAACTGATCAAATCCCTGTCAAGCCACCTAGGTTTCAATTTCTCCTGCTTTCCACAATTCACGTAAGATAAAATACTGGGACAATGTCAGTTTACCTCTCTACCATTCCACAACCTGAGCCTGTGCTCCTTGTCTAATAACACCTTTGTTGACCAGGCATTAAACCCCAATTTGCATTCCTTATTCTTGAAACACAAACTCTCCAAGAACCATTAATTCTCCATTACATGTAATAGGAATTATTATGTTCCCTTGTACTTCTTGCTTTTTTAATTTGCAACATACCCTTTGTGGTACACAACATTTCATTCTCACATGGTGTAACAGTTTTGCTAACAAGTTCTCCTTGGGTTTAAGTAAACATATTATTAATAACTACAAATGATAAAGTAAAGTTGTAATATTTAACTATGCTTATCCTTAAACAGAGATCAATGGTCACAAATTCTTGTTGATAGTATGATGGATAATCAGCCTCAATTAAAGTTGGTTTCTGGTCTTAATCTATGTATGTAACTGTCATCTGTTGATTACTTCTGATTACTCATGTAAATGTTAGTTAGACAGCACAAAATAAACAAATTGTTGGAGCATAAGGTTGTTCTATTTTGGAAGAGCATGTCTAGGCACTTCACTGTCCCTTGTAGCTCACCTCCTGTCATTAACTTGTCTGGACTATATAGGGTAATTCTGTGATGTTATTAAAAACTGTCAGAGATGATGGAGAGTGGCAAACTTATCAATTTGAGGTAAGGCAACATAGCCCAGAAACGCCCAAGTTGAAAGGTGTAAGTGAAAATCTACTGAAGTTCAACTTTAGCTTTGCACAGCACTAAACTAAGGGCCCAACTACGAAACCCTGAATATGATGTACAGAATTCCCACTGAATACTCTCCAATACCCCCTGATAATTTCCCTTCGTGAGGGACTAATAATGGTGATGTCAGAGAGACCAAAAATTCTAAGTCTATGGTACAGTAACAATGAATCTCATTTACCAGCACAAGTCTCACAAACTGCTACATTGATATTGTTTGAACAGTGTCAGCGACAGCAAGGATTCTTGCTAGGAATTCTCTCCAGCCTCGACAGATTTTTCACAGGACCCCACAAGAAAAAAACAAGGGAGGTTAGATCAGGTGAATGTGTCGGCCAAGAAACAGGACCACCTCCGCTTATCCACTTTTCACAGAATGTGTGATGTAGTTGTTCACAAACCCCCTGTTCAAAGTGAGGTGAGGTTCCATCATGTTGGAACCACATCTGTTGATGAATGACAAGAGGGATATTTTCCAGGAACTTGGGTAGTACATCTCTGATATACATTGTGTACACTATTGCATTTAAGTGGGGAGGAAGAAGAAATAGGCCTAGTATATACTCAATGACTATCTCCGCCAACACAATGACTGATACTGAGGTCCAAAGTCAGACGCAATCAAAGCATGCACTTTCTGTGGACAGTAGGGGGTGTAGCTGCATTTCCTATTATACTTGCCACACAGTACTCTGCAAAACATTCCTTTCATGCACAACTGAATGAGTGTTGATTGCAGGTGCCTCATCTATTCGAGCTAGCACTGTATCTTCTAAATTAAGAGTACGTGTAGTTTGTCACCATTCTCTGTCATCGTACTATGGTACCAATTGCACGATTTCACTTAATTGATGGAACAGTCTTAAAAACTTGGTGTGAGTCAGATGTATTCTACACATATATTTATTCCTGTGCAACCTTTCCACCTCTCTGCTGCTTCCATTTGCTTGCCCATTTACGAAAATCATGTCTGCAAGGTCTGTCACCAGGTACATCTCCATTTAGTCAGGGCTGATCACAGTTAATCCTTCAACTTCTGAACACAGGTTGCAGTCTACTACAGTACAGACATTGTATACCAGAGTTGCTCATGTCAGTACACAGTATGCCATCTGCATTGGATTAGTTGAGTTGTTATCCCAGTCTCAACCCCTACGTGCCTGTTGGAGTTGCCTACCCTATAACTTTAGCAACTATGGTATCGGTGAATGTATTCCACTATCTGAGGCATCAGAACAATTTCCCCTTATAACTTTCCACTCTTTTGTTTGCAGATCAGGTTCCCTTTTTCAATTTGCTACATTTAACATTCTCCACCATTCCTTATAGTTTGTAATACCATCCCAGAATCACCATGCATAAATTACATTTTAGTGCCTAGAGACTATAATTATCCAGACTATTCATCCAGTTATTATAAGTTGTTTAATAGGTGGGATTCTTTCAAGACAGTGGGTGAGGAGGTTACTCGTAGGCGTCTATAGGTGTAGGCACAATAACTCTGCTACTATGTGAAGTCTCTCCGAGGATATAACCGAGAGTCAGGTGTGCCAAAGTGTACAATTAGTAATGAATAAATAAACAGATGAGTGAATAATAGATTCGTTGTCACTGAATTTATTATTCAAACTGAACATTGCAGTTCTTCTTCAATTACCATGCTGATCTAAATGGGCATTTATCTGAATACATATTAGGTTGTACCCTCATGTTCTCAATTTCGGTGCAAGAAAATGCTGTTGCTGATAAAGATAACACACACAAGTAATGCATCCACCAGAATAAAACTGAGAAAAACGCAAAGGTCAATAGGGATACTTCATTTTAGTTGGTATCAGCACTGCATTAGAATACTGCTTTGAATAAATGAGCAATAAATGTTACATTCAGATCACTGTGCAGAGCATATTCAGGACAACGTTGTCATCCAGAGAAACAAAACTGGCATTCTATGGATCGAAGCATCAAATGCTGGATCCCTTAATCAGGCATGTAAGTTATAAAACTTGAAAAGGGAAATGGATAGGTTAATGTTAAATATAGTGGGAATTAGGTAAGTTTGGTGGCAAGAGGAACAGGACTTCTAGTTATGTGAGTAGAGTGTTATAAATACAAAATCAAATAGGGGTAATGCAGAAATGGGTTTAATAACAAATAAGAAAACAGGAATGCAGGTAAGTTACTATGAACAGCACAGTGAAAGCATTATTATAGCCAAGACAGACACGAAGCCCACATCCGCCACAGTTGTATAAGTTTATATGTCAACTAACTCTGCAGATGAAGAAGAGATTGGAAAAAAAGTAGGATGAGATAAAAGAAATTATTCAGATAGTTCAGGGGGATGAAAATTTAATAGTGATGACGGGACTGGAGTTTCATAATAGGAAAAGGAAGAGAAGGAAAAGTAGTGAAAAAATATGGACTGGGGGAAAGAAATGAGAACAGTTTATGTGTGAAGAGACCTGGATGCCAGGTTTCATATTAATTATACAATAGTAAGGCAGATTTTGAAATCAGATTTAAAATTGTGCGATATTTCTAGGCACAAATGTGGATTCTGACCACAACTTATTGGTTATGAACTCTAGACTAAAACTGAAAACATTGCAAGAAAGTAGAAAATTAAGAGTTGGAACCTGGATAAGCTGAAAGAACCAGAGGTTGTTGAGCATTTCAGATAGAACACTAGGCAACAGATGACTGCAGCAGGGCAAAGGAACACAGAAGAAGACAAACAGGTAGTCCTGAGAGATGAAAAAGTCAAAGCAGCAGAGGTTCAAATAGGTAAAAAGACAAGGCCTGATAGAAATCCTTGCACAACACATGAGACACTGAATTTAACTCGCGAAAGCAGAAAATACAAAAATGCAATCGATGAAGCATGCAAAAGGGAATACAAGCATCCCAGACAGTCGCACAAGGAATTGATATGAGTCAGGCAAGGGTCCTATGCATTCTCCATCAACATAGGTTCCATCCCTATCGCATCTCTCTCCATCAAGAGCTGCATGGAAACTATTATGGGAATCGTGTTAACTTCTGTACACAGGCATTAAGACAGGATACCCCGGATGTATCATGTATCTTGTTTAGTAATGAGGACAAATTTACCAATCATGGCCATGTAAACTGCCAAAACATGCGCTATTGGTCTGTGGACAATCCCCATTGGCTTTGTCAGGTGGAACGTCAGCTCCATGGAGTGTAAACACGTAGTGTGGGACAGAGAACCATCAGCTCATAGGCCTGTTTTTCTTCAATGGAACACCGAGCATGCTGAAGTATCACAGCCTCGTGACAGGCCATTGTCCACAAATGCTAAAAGACATTCCTCAGCAGATTAGGAAGAATCTGGGGTAGCAACATAGCTGTCCAGCTAATAGTGCACAAAGTACTACAATATGTGTTCATAAATAGTTTCCAAATTGTTGAACTGGATGCAGACGACCTGTACCTTGGTCAGCCCATTCCCTGGATTTGACCGCTGTAGACTTTTTTTCCTGTGAAGAAAGCTGAAAGATGCTGTCTACGAGGACATACCAACCACACTCGATGATATGCAATGATGTATTACTGCAGCCGACTTTGACATCTCTGCTGAAATGCTAGAACGTATGCAGCAATCATTCCGTGTATTGCCACTGGCGGTTGTCATTTTGAACACAATCTGTCATGGTCAGTTGTCTCATTACTGGTCACAATCCACACAACTAGTGTATGTACTTGTGTTATTCTTTCTTTAATGCGTGCTGTCATAGGTGATGTACAAGTGTCAGTGTTGGAACTTTTCAAAATACAATATCTCATAAATGACTCACAATATAATCCTTCAACAAACATGACTGACATTCCAATTTACCCTACTTTTAGTTTGTAGTCATCAATAGGCATTGTTCCATTTATAAACTGTATTTTGGTGCAAAAAATACACTTTCTAAGTATTATTACGATCTGTTGGTTGGCTAACATATGAGCCCTTGACTATCAATCCATTCTGTGAAAATCACACATCAACAAACTTTCGATATCCGCAATATTTCCGGTGGAAGTTTTAGGTGATTCACCCTGTATATTTACTATCTTTATTATTCATGATTCCCATCTGCAGCGAATAAACGAGGGAATCCAAATTTCTAGTCTTTTAATACATCCATGTCTGATTATTGTAATTCCCCCCTCCCCCCAACAGCAGTTTCCTCCCACTATGTATCTTCTTATTTCATTAATCTGCAAACTTATCATTGGTATCATTGTCTGACTTCTGTGATCTTAAGGAAACCTTTCACCTCAATTTCAATCTGCTCCCTGTAATTACAGACTTATTCCAATTTCCCTCTTTTACAATCGTTAATATACAACTTGGATGTCTTACATGTACATTTACAATGGAGTTCTAAATATCTTGTGGAAATCTGTATAGGATTTGAAAGACAAGTGGGAGAACCAAGTGACAAGTTGAAAATTCGACAGTCGGCAGTGTGAGGAACGTGCCTGGCAGTCACGGACCTAGAAGGGAATGCCATGAAACAGCTGACACCGGGGAAAACAGCGGAAGTGGGCGCAGACGGAAGATGGAACACCTGCCAATCAACTGACACGATCACGCTGGAGAAGGGCGGAACGGTCACCAATAGCAAAAATGCAGCCTGTCAACGTGCAGCCTACGAACGTGCCTGGCGGGCGCAGACCTAGAAGGGAATGCCACGAAACGTCCGCCACTGGAGAAAACAGCAGAAGCAGATGCAAACAGAAGATGGAACATCTGGGGACCAACTGACACGGTCATTCAGTTACAGGAAGCAACTGATGAAGACGCCGAGGTACAACGTTGAAATATTGTGTTAGAAAAATGCAGACCACTGGCAATACATCCGATTCAACAAAATGTCACAAAATTGCCGGAATGGTCTAAGAAATTACAAGCTGAAAATTGTTTCTTTATTACCACAACTAATATTTCAAAGGTGAGAAAGACTTTTAAAGGATGTACATCACATATCTCATAAAACACAACTTATAACAACATGTTACTATGGAGGAAGGGAAGCAGCAATATTAAGGTTTAATGTCCTGTCGGCAACAAGTTGTTAGAGACACAACCCATCCTCACATTAGAAAATTAAGGGAAAGGAAATCGATCAAGTTCCTTCAAAAGGAACCTTCCAGCATTCACCTTAAGTCATTTAGGAAAATCACAGAAAACTTTAATCTGGATGGCTTCACTGGGTTTGAACCATTGTACTCTGCAATACGAGTCTTGCGTCCAACCACTGCGTGACCATACTTGGAATGTCACTATGTTTCTAGATCAGTAACAAATCTGGATAACTGGCTCTGACATTTCAACAGGGTACTAGCAGATCACTCGCTGTAAGAAAGAGTGAACCAAACAGTAATCTTGGATACCGTGTCTTCACATATGCCAACTGACTTCAAAGAGCAATACATACTCTTTCTGCTCAACATAACACATTTGAATCTTTTCTCTATAATTAAATTAATAATTAAAATAGACTATGACAATCTTTTTACTCAGTTAACCTATAACTCTTCCTGTCTATTTTTATTCTCTTTATTACCTTTTTATTTATCTTTATCTATAAAATTCCATGCTTGTTTATTGCATGCTTTCAGCAAGATGTTCAGCTTTTTTCTAAAGATCTTTACATCACCCACCACCAAGGAACAAAAATTATAGCCAGGAAGTCAAATACTTAAGCTTACACAGTGCCCTTTTTGACGTGCAGGACCTTCGGTACAATTTTACTCATATGGGTGTCAGTTTGTGAATTGACATTTGCTTATTTCTTCATGAGGTAATTATCTGTAACAAACACCTGCACTTGATATATAATGTCCTCAGATAATTCAAAATTGAGCAGCCTCTGCAAACCTCATAGTCTTTGTTGAGCAACGTTAGACTCCACTGGTCATTAGGCACCCTCATGCGTTGATACTCTGACTGTAAGTCAAAAAAGTTCCATCCTGCTTGTTTTGGAATATCTTCTGTACTGGACGTATAGTGAAAGCAGTACAGGTCTTCAATGTGAACTGAAAAAGAAGAGAGCAATTTATCTAGTTGGTTCCATGTTCTATAACTCACTTTCATAAGGAACACTGCTCTGTGAAACGTGTCAATTGTTGAATAGTTAAGACATATTTACGACACACATTATCAGAATCAACAACAGTTTAAAAACTGCTCAGCTAATAAGTGTCTGTGAGTTTTAGTTAATATTCTCCACAGTATAAATAGATGGGCCTAAAAGACATTGCATTGGTGTTTGAACTTGCACACATCATTTCAACTTACTTGCCTGTTTAAATCAGTAATCAGCCTACACATTATCTTTATCATATCTAGAAAAGAAAATTGGCCAAACATATGGACTTACTATCTTCTAGAAACTGACAACTGTCTTTATAGAAAAGGTAGCTGAATATGATGATACAGAAACATTCTTGAAAGTTTAACTGAATGCATTTCTCCATCTCCACTCTACAAATCACAACTACGAAATGTGTGGCATTTACGTATAACCAGATAACAACCTCCATGAAATTGTCATTTGTGATTTCCTCTGTTAATACTTCCCAGTGGTTTTTTTTAACAATGGTAATTGTATTATCTGCAAAACCAGTTAGTTCTGTTTTATGTTCAAAAGTGTAGCCATACAGAAGAACATAACAGAAAAGATATTGAAAAAATCATTTTTGCTCCTCAAACACTCCTAACTTGTAGAGCATAAACCTATAAACTACAAGTGAAAATCTGTCCCAAAAAAGGACCTGAATCCTGATTTACTGCTTTTTGTGAGCAGGAAAGTATGGTTTGAGGCATGGTCTGGCACAAATTTTCAGTTGTCACTGTTAAGCTTATTAAAATGCAAATTTTTCTAAATGATTTTTCACCAATACCATTTCATGTCTTTACATCATTTCTTCTCCATCAATCCCTTCTTCATTTCATTTCAATACATTCAATTAATTTCATATAATAGAATACTTTTGCTGTAAATGATATAAAATCACTGTACAAGTCTATTATCATCATTATCACTTGTCAATATAATGGTCCATCTTGAGCGCTATTTTTACATTTATTTTATTAAATATACATCTTACACATTTGGCAATAGCAATAATCATAATCATATTTACAAGTGTACATGTGAATCAATGAAATACAGCATATTGAGACTTTAAATGTTATTCTGATTGTAGCTGCCACCGAAACATGTTCAGTTGTTAATTCTTAAAAAGTAAAATTAGAAAATAGCACTCAAGATGGATAATTATACTGACTAGTACTTACTTTACCACATGCAACATATATTATGCTTTATACAATTTCTAGGATAACTCAGCTTGTCATCCACCATCAACATACACAACATGTTATTAGTTTCCATTCATGGCTGTCTGAATTACGTAAGTATGAAAGACCAAAGAAAGAACTGACAACTACCCATTCACCATTACCATTTATGTCAACCATGTACCTAATTTTCACCTATATTATGCATCCATTATTAATAATAGTACAGGAGAGATATTTTGTAACATTGTTGCAACTCACCAGGCAATGAGAGTTTCTGTAATGTGCAGTAAATTTCATGACAGTCTCTTTCCTTGGGCACAACAAATGTTACTGACAGGAAAGTTTTACATCTTATCTGCAATGGTGACCCAGTTGTTGTAAGTGGCAGTTTCTCCACCGTTGCTATATGGTTGTGAAGGATCTGTCAACAAAAAAGGAAAGCAATTTTTTATGTCACTTTACACAGCAAATTGTTTCGTCATTTGCTACAAATTGCATTACTGCGTCTGTTCTCATGACGATTTATTACCTTCTGTTACAAAGATAGAAAGAAAAACTCACATCATTTCAATAGGAATGATTTTTTCTTTCATTATTACCTCACTTGCTTAGTTTTAAGAAGAAACAAATTTAAAGAATGTAACATTTACACTGTTTTATTCACATTTTTTTCTGAATACTCTCTTTTAACACACACTACATATATTCTTTGAAAACTTCTATTGTCTATGCATCAACATGTTCTCATTATGCTGAGAAATTAGAATATATCTACCAACAGTTGCCAAATAAATTACTGTAAATTCCACTGTTGTTGTATTTGTTATTGTTGTTGTTGTTGTTGTTGTCTTCAGTCCAAAAACTGGTCTGCTGCAGCTCACCAGGCTACTCTACACTGCGCAAGCTTCTTCATCTCAGAGTAACTACTGCAACCTACATTCTTTTGAATCCGCTTACTGTGTTCATCTCTTGGTTCCCTTTTACAATTTTCACCTCCCACACTTCCCTGCAATATTACATTCACGATCCCTTGAGGGCTCAGTATGTGTGCTATCAAGCTATCCCTTCTTCTAGTCAAGTTGTGCCACAAATTTCTTCTATCATCAATTCTATTGAGTACCTCCTCATTAGTTATGTCATCAACCCACATAATCCTCAGTATTCTTCTGCAGCACCACATTCTCTTCTTGTCTGAACCGTTTATCATCCATGTTTCGCTTCCAAACATCGTTACACCCCGTACAAATACTTTGAGAAACGACTTCCTGACAAATCTCTCTTCTTCAGAAACTTTTTCTTGCCATTGCCAGTCTACATTTTATATCCTCTCTACTTCAACCATCACCAGTTATTTTGCTGCCGAAATAGCAAAAATCATCTACTACTTTAAGTGTCTCATTTTCTAATCTAATTCCCTAAGCATCACCTGGTTTAATTCAACTACATTCCACTGCTAAATGATAATAGTTGATTTCAGTTGGAAAGTAGAACAAAAACCAAATAATGATTATTCACTGAGGAACTTTGCGCTTACATAAACTAATCAAAACCCTCATTTCAACATATTACGCCCTCTGCCCATGAACCATGGACCTTGTCATTGGTGGGGAGGCTTGCATGCCTCAATGGTACAGGTAGCAGTACCATAGGTGGCAGTACCATAGGTGCAACCACAATGGAGGGATATCTGTTGGGAGGCAAGACAAATGAGTGGTTCCTGAAGAGGGGCAGCAGCTTCTTCAGTAGTTGCAGGGGACATCAGACTGGATGATTGACTGATCTAGCCTTGTAAGATAAACCAAAATGGCCTTGCTGTGCTGGTACTGCTAACGGCTGAAAGCAAGGGAAAATCTACAGTCATAATTCTTCCCAAGAACATGCAACTTTACTGTAAGGTTAAATGATGATAGTTGTTCCCTTGGGTATACTATTCCGGAGGTAAAATAGTTCCCCATTCGGATCTCCGAGTGGGGACTACTCAGGAGGATGTTGTTATCAGGAGAAACAAAACTGGCGTTCTACAGATCAGAGTGTGGAATTTCAGATCACTTAATTGGGTAGGCAGGTTAGAAACTTTAAAAAGGGAAATGGATAGGTTAAAATTAGATATAGTGGGAATTAGTGAAGTTCGATGGAAGGAGGAACAAGACTTCTGGTCAGGTGAATATAAGTTATAAATACAAAATCAAATAACAGTAATGCAGGAGTAGGTTTAATAATGAATAAAAAAAACAGGAGTGCAGCTAAGCTACTACAAACTACATAGTGAACGCATTATTGCAGCCAAGATAGATACGAAGCCCTTGCCTACCACAATAGTGTGTGTATATATTAAACAGTTCAACTCCACAACTTTTTTTATGTAATATATATATATATATATATATATATATATATATATATATATATATATATATATATATATATATATGTCTGCTTGTGTCTGTATGTGTGGATGGATATGTGCGTGTGTGCGAGTGTATACCTGTCCTTTTTCCCCCCTAAGGTAAGTCTTTCCGCTCCCGGGATTGGAATGACTCCTTACCCTCTCCCTTAAAACCCACTTCCTTTCGTCTTCCCCTCTCCTTCCCTCTTTCCTGATGAGGCAACAGTTTGTTGCGAAAGCTTGAATTTTGTGTGTATGTTTGTGTTTGTTTGTGTGTCTATCGACCTGCCAGTGCTTTTGTTCGGTAAGTCACCTCATCTTTGTTTTTATATATAATTTTTCCCACGTGGAATGTTTCCTTCCATTATATATATATATATATATATATATATATATATATATATATATATATATATATATATATATATATTACATAAAAAAAGTTGTGGAGTTGAACTGTTTAATAATCTAAAAACAACAAAACTGTATCGTTATAGATCCCATTGATGATGCCCTTAGAACAAGAAAAAGAAAAAGGAGAAACACACACAAATAACTACCGACAGTCTTGGGAGAGTCAGCCCCAACAAAACTCTACCATCTGGTGAGCAAGATGTATGAGACAGGCAAAATACCTTTAGACTTCAAGAAAAATATAATAATTCCAGTCCCAAAGAGAGCAGGTGTTGACAGGTGTGGAAATTACCAAACTATCAGCTGCATAAATCATAGTTACAAAATACTTACACGAATTTTTTACTGACAAATGGAAAAACTGGTAGAAGCCAACCTTGGGGGAGATTAGTTCGAAATCCGTAGAAATGTTTGAACAAATGAGGCAATACTGACCCTATGACTTACCTTAGAAGATAGATTAAGGAAAGCGAAAATATGTTTCTAGCATTTGTAGACTAGAGAAAGCTTTTGACAACGTTGACTGGAATACTCTCTTTCAAATTCTGAAGGTGGCAGGGGTAAAGTACAGGGATCAAAAGGCTATTTACAGTTTGTATAGAAACCAGATGGCAGTTGTAAGAGCCAAGGGGCATGATACGGAAGCAGAGGTTGGGGAGGAAGTAAGACACGATTTGTAGCCCATCCCCAACGTTATTCAATCTGTACATTGAACAAGCAGCAAAGGAAACAAAAGAAAAACTTGAAGTAGTAATTAAAATCCATGAAGAGGAAATAAAAACTTTGACATACTTGTTTTGTAAATAAAATTGCCTTTTCCTGCTGCCACTTAATTTATTCATCCCAGATGTGTTTCTCCTTTTTCTTGTTCTAAGGGCATCATCAATGGGATCTATAACGATACAGTTTTGTTGTTTTTAGATTATTAAACAGTTCAACTCCACAACTTTTTTTATGTAAAAAATCAGTTACTTATGATTTGCTGATCTGCATGTCTTCTCATCTGATCTGGACATTGCACTACCACTTTATTACTGACATATAAGCACAACTTTGCGTTCTGACCTTCTTCACACTGTTCACCATGTTTCTACTTTTTTGTGGTGTACTATTGTTTTTTGCCACTTGATATAACAATCGAGAACAGTGGAGAATAATACACCACAAAATAGAAGAAGAAACATGGTGAACTGTATGAAGGAGGCCAGAATGCAAAGTTGTGCTTACATGCCAGTAATAAAGTGGTGGTGCGACCTCTGGACCAGATGAGAGGAAGCACATATCAGCAAATCTTAATTGATTTTTTACATAAAAAATTGTGAAGTTTAACTGTTTAATAATCTAAAAACAACAAAACCGTATCGTTATAGATCCCACTGATGATGCCTTAGAACAAGAAAAAGGAGAAACGCGTCTGGGATAAATAAATTAAGTGGCAGCAGGAAAAGGCAGTTTTATTTACAAAACAAGGATTTCTATGCTTGCTGTGGAGGATGGCCACGCAAACGATCTTGTGAAAAACTTTGAGGTTTGCCAATGACATTGTGATTCTGTCAGAGGCAGCAAAGGGCCTGGGAGAGCAGGTTAACGGAATGGACAGTGTCTTGAAAGGATGATATAATATGAACATCAACAAAAGCAAAATGTGGATAATGGAATGTAGTAGAATTTAATCAGGTGATGCTGAGAGAATGAGATTAGGAAATGAGACACTCAAAGTAGTAAATGAGTTTTGCTATTTGGGGAGCAAAATAACTGATGGTCTAAGTAGAGGGAATATAAAATGCAGACTGGCAATGGCAGGAAAAGTGTTTCTGAAGAATAGAAATTTGTTAACATCGAGTATAGATTTAAAGTGTCAGGAAGTCGTTTCTGGAAATATTTGTGTGGAGCGTAGCCATGTATGGAAGTGAAACATGCACAGTAACTAGTTTAGACAAGAAGAGAGAAGCAGCTTTCGATGTGTGGTGCTACAGAAGAATGCTGAAGATAAGATGGGTAGACCATGTAACTTATGAGGAGGTATTGAATATAATTTGGGTGGGAGGGGGGGGGGGGAGGGGGGGGAGGGGGGGGGGGAAGAGGAATTTGTGGCACAACTTGACTAGAAGAAGGGATCAGTTGGTAGAAAATGTTCTGAGGCATCAAGGGATCACCATTTTAGTATTGGAGGGCAGTGAGGAGGGTAAAAATCATAGAGGGAGACCAAGAGATGACTACACTAAGCAGATTCAGAAGGATGTAGGTTGCAGTAGTTGCTTAGAGATGAAAAAGCTTGCACAGGATAGGGTAGCATGGAGAGCTGCATCAAACCATTCTCTAGACTGAAGACGACAACAACAACAACAACAACAACAACAACATTTTTGGAACTTTGCACCTACGTAAACTAATCAAAAACCTCATTTCAGCATATTATGCCCTCATTAATATCTCCCATAGGATCTCTTGTCATAGCTTTTGCATATGAGATTCAGGAAAAATGACTATTTAAATGCCTTTAAGTGCCCTGCAATTAGTCTAATTTCATCTTTGCAGTCCCTATGAGAATGGTAAGTACAGAGCTGCAGTATATTTCTACTCACTGTGGTTCTTGTAACTTTGTAAACGGGCTTTTGTGGAATTATTGGTGTCTGTCTTCAAGCATCTGTCAGTTCAGATTCAGATCTTTCAGCATTTCTGTGACAAACTACTGCAGCTCATAAAAACTTGTCACAAATCATGCTGTTCTCCTTTGTATATATTTGATAACCCATGTTAGTCCTATCTGGTATGGATCCCACACTTGAGCAATAGACAAACTGACTGCACTTCACAACAACCTGCTAATGAACCAAAGCCAGCCACTAGCTTTATCTGGGACTGAGCCTACGTGATCTTCAATAGAAAAATGAATGTGATTGGATAGATAAAAGAATCTACTCACCAAGCGGCAGCAGGGGAACACACATATAAAAAGGTTTAACTTATGCAAGCTTTCAGAGCCAGTAGCTCCTCCTTCCGGCAGAAAACTTGAAGAGGAAGAGTGGTGAAGGAAAAGGGTTGGAGAGGTTTAGGAAAAGGGGTACAGCTTGGAAAAGTCTCCCAGAACCCCAAGTCAGGGGAGACTTACCAGATGGGATGAGAAGGAAAGACTGCACCGGACGAGATTTGAAAACATGAGAGATAAGGTGAATGTGGGACAGAAATTACTACTAAAACACTGTGCACAAGTTAATAACATTAAAAGGCCAAGTGCACTGTATGTAACAGATGTGCGACCGGGGGGGTGGGGGGGACGGGGGGAAAAAAAAAAAAAAAAAGGAGGGGGGGGGGGGGGGGGCAGGTCAGAAAATGGAAGATGTAGTAAACAAAAAATGTAACAGATGTGCGAGGGGGGGAGTAGAAAACTAAAATGGACTGAAAAAACGAGTAGTTACTGTGAAGAAATGCTGAGACGGAAGGAATTAAAGTAAATTAAGGCCAGGTGGGTGGCGAGTAGCAAGGAAATAATGTGGTGTTTGTTCCCCTCTGTGGAGTCCAGAAAAGTCTGTGGAAGAATCCAGATGGCACGTGTGGTGAAACAGGCACCAAGGACACGACTGTCATGTTGTAGAGCATGCTCTGCAACAGGATATTGTGTGTTGCCAGGATACACCCTCTGCCTATGTCCATTCATCCTAACTGATAACCGGGAGATAGTCTTGCCGATTTAAGAGGCTGAACAGTGTTAATGTAACTGCTGATATATGACGTGTTGTTTCACTGGTGGCTATCCCTTTGATAGTGTATGTTTTGCATCAAAGGGAGAGCCACCTGTGAAATGGACACATCACAGATAACTGGTGCCAAGACAATGTTCTGCAGTAGCTGATGTGCATGGCTGTTGCAAGGGTGTGATGCTTCTGCTCAGTACACTGTCCTGATAGTCTGACCAATACATGACACGACACAACTGCAAGGAATACAACAGAAACAGGTCTTACATAAACCAAGAGCACCCTTAACAGCACTTAAAAGGATACTAATCTTAGATGGAGGTTGGAAAACACATTTCATATCATATTTCTGAAAAATACAACCAATCCTGCTAGAGACACTCCCTGCACAAGGAAGAAATGCCGTAGACCTTGATGCCGACTTGGTATTACCATCACGCATCTGGTGCACAGTTGCTTATTAACAGAATGGGCACATCTGATCTGCCTTTCACTACATCCATTGTGATGGAAGATGACCTCAAGATGGATTAACTCATCTGACAGACTCTCAGGATCTGCAAAGACATGGGCCCTGGAACCAAGGTAAGGGGTACCCCTTCACACTAAGCTGGCTGGTGACAACCACCAGCTTGTAGATACAAATCAACGTGAGTGAGCTTCCTATAAACAGCAATCCAAACGTGCATATATGCTGGGACAAACTCGGGTCTCGCCGCATTTTCCAACTCCAAATTCAGTCTCATTCCTGAGGTATCATTTCTTAACATGATCCTCTATTTCCTACTGTTCTGATATGACTCCATCCATGCTCACCAAATGCCTCTAATGCCACACCACTTTAGTTTCCCCAGCAAAATTTTATGATCTACACAACCAAAGGCCTTGGGAAGAGTACATAAAATGCCAACATCATAATTTTTCTCTGTAGAGAAACTGTGCTACTGTTAAAAGGGTATTCTCAGAAAAGTGATTCAGTGATGCATTTTAAGCTACTTTATTCAATATGTTTGGGCAACGGCCTTGCCGCAGTGGATACACCGGTTCCATGAGATCACCGAAGTTAAGCGCTGTCTGGCGTGGCCGGCACTTGGATGGGTGATCATCCAGCCGCCATGCGCTGTTGCCATTTTTCGGGGTGCACTCAGCCTCGTGATGACAATTGAGGAGCTACTCGACCGAATAGTAGTGGCTCCGGTCAAAGAAAACCATCATAACGACCGAGAGAGCGGTGTGCTGACCACACACCCCTCCTATCCGCATCCTCAACTGAGGATGACGCGGCGGTCGAATGGTCACGATGGGCCACTTGTGGCCTGAAGACGGAGTGCTTATTCAATATGTTAGAGGCGGACCTATACTACTCATAGATGTCACTTGCTTATCTCCATTATTATAAATGGATGTTACTATCGCATTCTTCCATCTTTCAGGAAATACACCCTGACTCATCCACCAAGGAAGAGGGTGGGGGGGACAAGTACCAATTTAGTATAAGATTTTAAATTCTTATGTTTTGATAATTAAAAGATGTAGAAGCTGCCACTTTTTGGGATTAACTGAAGAATTCGATATCACTTTGCCAACTCATGACCTTACAACCTTATCTACATTTTGGAGAATACTACAGATAAGTTTGTCAACATGACCTACATTCCAAAAACTAATACAAAACAAAAACAAAAAAAAATACTATAAGTGCTGTGTGCTTCTTTTGTTTGCATAAGTATGAAATCAGACACCACATCAGTTTACTTTCTGGAATGAAGCTGATACCTAGTAACAGCAGGTTCAAGCTGACCCTTTTTGTTTCACCACTGATTTTTTAAGTGTGTGACACTTATTCAGCAGCTCTGCCTTCTGGAAACATTTAGCCTTAAAACAAAAAGGATAATATTGGCAATCACAGGGATTGGACAGAGTATGTACTGGTTACAAGGAATACTTGTGGAAATTAATTGTGCACATAACCTCTTACCAGAAACTTTTGAGGAGCCGTTCATGGTGTCAGTGGCGCAACCATGTTAAGGGCATCACATCAACCACAATCATGTGCAGTTACTCCATTTTGCTGAGTGACTCCTGAATCTCTGCATTTGCATGTTTGACAGAACATTTCATCCAAAGGTTGTCACATCGGTCAAGGACCGACACATTCTTCAGATTAGTATGCAAAGCATTCCCAGTGATCTGCCTGATGTCATCCTTAGTTGGATAGTTGGGGTTATGCCCCAAACTGTTCCTATCTCCACCTTAAAAGTCAATGTGTGACCTCCTACGTAAAGGCCTTTCATGAGAGAACCTAAACTACAATGATGTCACTGAACTTTACTCTTGGGTAAAAAATGATTGGTATCTCGGTATTCTGTACCCCCTATGACTAGCCCCCAGCAGAAGTACCTTCTATGCCTTTTAATGCTCTGATAACTACAAATACCACCACCATCACATTTGTCCTTGCCTTTTCCAACCGTTTATGAGCTCATTGGGTTTGATGAGTAGTTGATCAGTTTGCTGGTCCGGCAGGTAAAATACAAGGTTATCAGTCCAACAGTCCCGGTCCAAGTAGTGTTAATGCTATCAACCAGAAACTGGATTGAATTGTAATAGTATTCACGACTGGTAAAATCGAGAAAATGAAAGCAATACTGAAGCCAGAGATCAGGAATAATTTAAAGAGAGATAAAAGTGTGAGTCAGGCCAGTAAGTAGGCCACAGAACAGACGAGGGCTCCCCCACAGTTTATCTGTGGCACAAGACCCTAAACCCATATCTGACCCCTCCCCCCCTCTCAATGAAGAGCTAAGACAGTAACAGAATGAATAATATCTTCTAGCAGCTAGGAGATTTGTAACATCAGGTGAGAGGGCTAAAAACATAATGATGGTCAGATGAACCAACAACAGTAAAATAAGTTGGGAGCTATGATCAGGTCAGTAGATGCAGTTTAGTGTCCCTTGAAGCTCAACATGCGATGGGGAGCATCCTGCCCACAACTGTGATATCCCTGATCCCTTATAGTTAAAGTATTACAGACGAGAGCAAAATCCACTCTCTCTGTGGAAGCATAAAAATTTGCTCAACTGTTCTTTCGTCATAAGGTAGTATCAAGGATTAGGAATCGTTAAAGTCTTATCTTCAATGAAGTGTCATCTCTAAAAAGTAAAAGGAGGATGACCAAGTAGTTGGTGAGGAACTACTATTGTGCGCCTCAGGGACTAGCAAGAAGTGTAAGAAACCACAATCCCAACCACTTTGCCCCCCCCCCCCTCTTTCCAAAAAAAAGCAGTTTAAAAACATATATCTGAGAATAAACACCACTTTTCAGAGGAAACATAGAACCAGTTGAACTGTCTGTATGTCATCCACAATAGAGGCACAGAACCTGGAAGACCATGCTTGGTATGGAGGACCAGGAGGAGGGGGTTTCCACCAGAATGTGAGGTACTGTGTTTGTTTCTGCAATCACAACATGGGATGGCTCATAACATAAGACAAAACCTTGGATTAGTCTGGTATGATCAGTACAGAGGTGGCATAGGAAGGTGGATTGCTTCCTGGAAGACTGCTATGCAGCCAATGTCTCCTTAATAGAGGAGAGTTTATTGGTGGGAGGGAGGGGAGCTGGGCAGTAGCAAATCACATGATGTTCCATCTACGAGTAAGTAGACGAGTAAAGGTCTTATTTGCACCTGCAAATTCAAGCTTGGGATAGTCAAAGTGAATGTTGGGCAAGTAACTAATTTTTTTAACCTAAACAGTCAGCCAATTCATTACCTGGGATCAACTTGGGAACCACAAAAAGACAACTCAGCTGGTATCATAAGTAAGGTAAGAGAGAAGATTGTGAACAGCAGTTATGACAAGTATACGAGAGTAATATCAATCAATAAACTGAAGACTGCTTATGTAGCCGCTACAAATAAATACACAGTTGAAGAAGGTATGTTTAATAAAACATAGGGCTGTATCAATGGCTACCAGCTCTCCTGTAAAAATTCTACATGCCCCAGCAATTAATGTTGTTGCCAACAGGCTTGGAGATGCAAAAGCATATCTACATCTACATGTACACACAGACTCGACAAGCCACCATACATTACGTGTTGGAGGGTATGCTGTACCACTGCTGGTCAGTTCCTTTCTTGTTCCACTCGCAAATAAAGCGAGGGAAAAATGGCTGTATATATGCCTCCATATGGGCCCTAATTTCTCTTATCTTATTTTCATGATCCTTTTGTGACACATATGTTGCTGACAACAGAATCTTTCTGCAGTCAGGATCAAATGCTGGTTCTCTAAATTTCCTCCATGGTGTTTCTCAAAAAGAATGTCACCTTCCCTCCAGGGATTCCAATTTGATTTCCTGAAGCATCTCCGAAATCCTTGCATGTTGTTTGAATCTACCGGTAACAAATCTACCAGCCCACCTCAGAATTGGTTCAGTGTCTTCCTTGAATCTGATCTGATGTGGATCCCAAAAACTTGAGTAGTACTCAAGAATAGGTCCCGGCAGCATTACACGGCCTCCTTTACAAATGAACCACACGTTCTCAAAATTCCCCTAATAAACTATCCTTGTTGTGTGCCAAAATCTCGTTTCAATATCTCGAACCGTTTGGGGAGATGATGTATGTTACGAATATTTCATTCTTGCAAGCATGTGGTCGGAAGTGAATGTGCTACATAAATTCCATTTTCTCGAGATCGGAGACAGGCAGACACTTCATGCCAAGTCTAAAGGAAAATTCAGTATCTTCTCTAAATTTCATTCGTAGCAACATACAGTGTAATTTTCATCGAATGAAAATCATAGCGACCTCCATTTTTTTTATTGCCAACTTTTTCGAGTTTCGTGCAGCTTACATACATGCGAATATCACAAGAAATATGACCATTAGCGAGATGATAGGCACTTCACCATAAAGCTGCCAAGTAAAGCTATGCGCAATGTAAAAATCTTTTTTTTTACTGAATAGTTCCTGTAAAATCGTGTGGGAAAGACTGTAGAGCACACGGAGTGGGCGTGATACTCTATTCGTAATGGCACTGCAGAAAGCTACTACACAGCGCTGAACTCGGGACACTAGGACGACGGCTTGTGTTCTGACGTCATCGAGCAGTCTGCCCATTCCCCGCCATGCTGCACTCAGGGCGTAGCCCACTACGATAGCTACAGTGTACAGTCTTTCCCGGGTTTTGGAAGTGAAATTAAAACTGCCTCTTAAAATGACGGGAAATTCAATAAAATACCATGGATTTACCCAACTCAGGCCATCGTTAAAAGTTTAAAATGGCGTCACATTAAACATTTATTGTGTATGTATCCCATGACAGGATAGGAAGAACTGCGTCATTATTTGAACAAATGTGGGACACGCACTGTGGAGGACCACCTCCATGATCTGCTCCAAGTCTGGCAACAGAACCAACAGCCGCCATCCGACGGGGCAGCACGACAGAGAGGGTCGCGGGTCACAGCCGTCAGCCATGTAAACTGTACACATCCAATGCACGACCCATTGTATAACCGGATCATAATGACAAAGTGATTGACGTCTAGCTGCTCATGAGGCTGCAATACAGCAACAGCCAACCAGAAAACGCTGTTAGTCGCGCCTCCGGTTCGCCATTGTCAAATCTCTCAGCTACTGCAGGCAGCGGCTACTGTAGCCAGTTGTAGACGACGCTCGCACTCGCTAACGTAAACAGTTGTGGTTCGTTTCGTTGTGCGCTTTGTTCATCTGTGCGGCGAGTTTAATTTGCGCTATAGTGTCAAAAGTTTCTAGTGGAGCTGTGCAAACACGTGAGTTTGTGTGCTCGGTGCGAGAATATTTCGAGAGAGAGAAAGGAGCAACTCTATTGCCACTAATGAAAGTAGCCGAGAGAACTGCAGACGCTTTTAAAATACACAAAAATACTGTCGTCAAAATTTGTAAGGAGAAATTCTGTGCAGAAGGGGAAGTGCCTGTTCACCCAAACTGCGGACACCCGAAAAGGACAGAACGACGTGTAACAAACTTGGACTCTTTTCAACAAGATTCCATTCGTCGCCATATACGCGGATATTACGTGAAAAAAGAACATCCAATTATTAAAAAACAGTTATTCAGAGACAGCAAAACGTCTTTGTTAACGGTTGTCAGAGCCCTCGGTTTACGCTCTAAAAAAATCAATGGACGGAAAACTATAATGGAGGGAGGCGACATTGCAGCGTGGCGTTGTCGATTTTTAAGAACTATACTCGAAGTCTCATTTCAATACATTGTGTGGCTCGACGATCCCTCGAGAAACGCCGGTCATTCTGACAGAAAAGAGTGGACAGATGATAAAATATGTGGAATTTCTGCTGTTCCGGTGGTAAAGGGCGCAAGTATTATTGTCTTGCAAGCTGAAACTGTCTCCTCATTTACAAATCGAGGAAAACTAACAATTACGTGAAGGGGCAGCTACTGGGAAACGTAAATCGGCTGTCTGTCATTGTGATGGATAATGCCCCCACATTATTCAGTTATTAAAAATAAAACTCCAACTATGGCAACGAAAAAAGCCGATATTGCTGCATGGTTGAAATGCTACAACGTGAAAATTCAGGACGATTTATGTATGGCGGAGCTCATGGAAACAGTAAAGCAAAATAAACCACAGTTTCAACAGTATGTTGTGGACGAGGTAGCTAAAGAACACGGCCACAGGGTTCTTAGCCTTCCACCATGCCACTGGCACTTTAAAGCGATCGAAACGATTTGGGCGCAAATCAAAAATTACGTGGCAACAAATAACAAAAGCTCCACTGTGGCAGAAATTTAAAGGCTGTTAGAGGAAGCATAGGCACAAATAACGCCAAAAGTGGAGAAATGTTGTACGCCACACAGAAACAGCCGTTAAAGAGTTGTGGAAATGTGAAGTGTGTGTGTTGTGAAGAGTAATATAGAAAATATAATTATATCCTTGGGCAATTCCAGCGGCTCGTCCGCGGACCAGGCCTCAGATAACGACAGTATTGAGGAAGAAAGTAATTCTGAACTCAGTAGCATTTACCCTTTGCCTTAATTCTTTATTTTTGTATTTGGTTTTATTGATTGAATGGTGCGTAAATCTTATCTCATTGTTAAGGAATACTCCTCTGCACAAGCATAACACTCTGCATACACACGACAGTGATTGCTAAGTACTCAAACAGTTTATATTATTTTAATGCCCTCAGTTATTGTATTTACACGAACGATTCAGATCCATTCTAACACCCCTTACGTATCGAATACTGCAATTGAATGTAATTCATTCTGATTATTGTAAAAACAGTGGTCCTCCTGTTGCTTTTGTTGAGATATACGAATAACAGGAACACCATGTCATGTTACACACGGGAGTCCGTTTGTTAAGCCACAACGATCCTGGAAAGCGAAATGGATACTGCACATGAAACGGCGGTGTGAGAAGGTAGTCCAGTAAGAAACCGCGCCACTGTCGCTGTTATAGCCACATGGCTCGCGCGTGCGCACCCGGAAACCTACAACATCGCCTCCTTTCACACTCAATTGTGTCTCGCTGTCAATCACTTTGATATTCTGATCCGGGCGTAGCCACCTTGTCCCGACTGCACGCTACAAGTGCTGCTGGTTCCTCGCTTGATGCGAAGTGTGGGCCGTGCTAGGCATTCCACAGGCATCTAGCCATGTGACATCACCTGGTGCGTGCCGCGGGCTTCTTGTCCCATCCACAGCCCTGCGAAATTGCACGACACACGGGTTACGGTTAAATTACCCGTCAGGCTGCAACCTGCAGGATGTTGTGTCAGGACCAGCCAGTGCCTCATCATGCCGTTTGTAGAATGAGGACAGATGCTTGTCATCTGTTGACCACTACGAGCAGAGACCCACCATAACCTGTGCGTTCTAACACATCACTTTCAGACGTATTTCTAAGGCTACACAATTTTACACTTCACTGTGTTCTGGTTTTAGAACTGGATGGGAACATGTCCAAACAGCACAGAGCCAACTGTGCTGCTGGATTGTGATGTGTTAGTTAAGTCTGTAACATTTGTGGGAGATATTTCAGGCCACTTAGTCATCTGGAATATTTCTAGGAAAATGACGTTGTTAACACTCCAGCACAAAGTCAAAGATTTCAACACAAAATTCATGGGAATTGCAGTCTGATAGCGCTGTCGGGTTGAATTGTACTGACACAATCTGATCTCACTGGCATGGCTGGGAACTGTGAATGACAGGCTAACTTGTGAAAACTTTGACGTTGCAACTATTAATAGCCCCATATCGACACGATCGGCATCTGAGTGACACAGATCTCGTACAGACCTGTTATGGTAAGTCTAGGGCCAGCCCACAGCCCTCATGGAACTGTACTTCACTGATTTCACTACAAAATTCAATGTTTCCCACGCAAATTTCACACATTTGCTACCCCATCTGTAATCCTACCCTCTCGACACGGAGGTCGGCCGGGCAGGGCATCACGTGGCGACACCATCAAAGAGGATTTCACAGTCAGCGAAGCAGAAGACCGTTTCCCTTTGTTTGACTTCTTGGAGCCTTTCCAGTTGGCAGGGGAAGATTCAGATGTTTGTTGGCTGGAGGACCGTAGACAGTCTTCGTGGGAGTAGTCCTTTTGTCCTTTCTGGTCTGCCGGTTGTGTAGCAGGTGACTTCGATCCGGGAGGAGAGTGTTTGGTGGCTTGTTGCACAGCTGGATGGGCAGACGGCGATGCTACCATGACACTGGATGTTTTCATAAACACATCGCGGAACCTGAAGTCGCATGTCTGTGTGGCCATGTCCTTCATGGAACGAGATGTAGCAAGAACAGTAATACAAGAGCCAGACAGTAGAACACAGGGTCTGCAATTAGCCAATAACTTGTGAGCGACTGGGTAAGGCACTTTTTCCTTTACCCGGATCTCCTGGACAGCACACTCATCGAGATACACGGAATAATCTCGAGAGGAGGCGGCATGGTCGCCATTGCAGTTGAAACAGTAGGGAGAAGGAGGCAAACAATCGACCTCATGCACATCTCTACCACAGGTTACATATTAGTGGGGGGAGGGGGGGGGGGGGGAAAGAGGCCGGCGACACCCCACTCTACATTGTTGCCAACTTTATTCAAGGCGGCGGTGATAGATCGTCAATGACGTCATGGCGGGAAGTTCAAATTTTGGCTGGAAAACAGGTCAATTGAGATCCCCCACTAACCTAACCCCGTTCCATCCACTCCCACTACCCTGCCTCCCCAAGAAAATGGCGGGAAGTTCAAATTTTGGTGGAAAAAAGGTCACTTGCGCTACCTCCACTAACCTAAAAAAGTTGCAGGGAAAATAGGTCACTTGAGCTACCTTCACTAACCTAAGTCATCCAACCACCACCTCTTCCTTCGAATTGGCGGGAAAAAGACTCAGCCTGTGATGGGCTGCTAGATGCGAGGGACATAAGTCTTTATTTTGCATGTAGTGTTTATTTAAACAATTTGAGTTGTCATAGGCAGTAGCTCCATCCAGTGTGTTCACCATGAGGTCCAGACGCCAACTGACCTATTACCTTACTGCCACCAGAGGGCGATGTCGTCCCATGGCGGTCTGGGGAAATATGGCGGGAAAAGGACTCAGTCTGTGTCCAGCTGCTGGAGAGAAGAACGAGTATACTTTATTTATTTTCAGTGGGAAGTTGGAACAATTTATTTAGGAGCAGGTTTCACATAGGTTATTTATTATACCAACATAAAACACTCGCCCTGGCACGTGCTTGGGGTCACACTACATATCCTACAGAACTGCAAACTACTCATAAAGTGGAGTGATGTACTAGCGACACATGGTACAGTATGTACCAGTCCCGTGGGAGAGTCCACCAATTGTACTGAACTTGCTTCTGATTGGTCGGCATATTCGGGTGCTAAGTGCCGAAATGACAATATCTCATGGTTACCTATTTCGAGTGTTGTAAAAGACAGTGTAAAATGAGTGAATATTTAAATAATGAGAAGTGTTGCCTACCATCACTGTCAGTGCTACAGATCTTGCCCTCTGTAGATACAGAGACTAACTTGAGCAAGTGGTAGCCCATAAAAAGCACAACCATAGGTTCGAGATGACAGCATAGCAGCTTCTGCCGAAGAAGATCCCCCGACCGACAAGCTGTCCTCGGCGCTGGGGGGGTGGGGGGGGGGGTGGGGGGGGGGGCAAACTTTAGAAGACGACAGGTTGGTGGAAAGAACGGTTAAAGACTCTAATTCAATTTCTACAAATCTCTCCAGCTCCCAGATCTGACTTTCAAATAACGCATAATTCATAAAGCCTCTTTTTATGTCTTTCTTTTAGTTCCTGACAATCACTTCTATAACCTGTCATTGGTTCCACAAAATCTACTGTACTTTTTCTGAGCTTCAAAATATTTTGAATTCTTTGTATCAATTGCAGAGATGACCACCCTCCCCAATCCTCAGACACGCAGTAGCAAGATATGGCGGGTTTCCACGAAGTGGACGACCACAGCCTCCACAAACTAGGTCGTCGTTTGTGCACCGAGGGGACATATAGTCCAAGCATTGGCATTTAAAGCACTGCATCAGCTATGAGAAATATGACTTCGCATTACAGTGGTAGGCCATGATTTTGTCTTTCTCAGGCAGTTCCTTCTCAAAAGTGAGGATGAATGTTCCTGTGCCAACTTTGTTGTCTGATGGGCCTCAATGTAATGTACATATCATACAAAGTGGATTCCTGGCTTCTCCGAGTGTTCGTATAGTCCATCTGGCCGCAGCAATAAGTTCTGGTGAAAAATTAAACAGTTTATCATGTTCAGGCTCTTATGCGAACAAGAACATAACCAACTTCTTAAAAAAATTTTTACAACACAATAACACTCATGACTGGGTAGGATTAGCTGTTTTAATTAAGGGGGGTAGGACGCCAAACGGGCCGACCTGGAGCAGGAGAGTCACCACAGGACATTTTTTTTGTTTTTTTTTTTTTGTTTTGGTTTTAGGGCGCAAAACTGCTATGGTCATTAGCGCCCGGTCCGTGACTTAGCAAACAGTAAAAACCGAAATGGGAAACCAGCAGACACGGGAACGAAACTCAAAAAATTGGAGAAACTAAAAGCAGAAGGAAGGCTTAAAAATCCACTACAGAAAGGGGTTGGTTGTCCCCAAAAAAAGCTTCAAATGACTGACGTCATTTCACTGGCACTAATAAACTCGAGAACGCGATCGGCCGAGCGCGTGTCATCTGCTAAAATGGACGATGTATCAGGCGACAGCTGTAGACGGGCGCGTAACGGAGTAAAATAGGGGCACTCAATTAAAAGGTGTCTTACCGTCCACAGCTGAGAGCAGTGGGGACAGAGTGGGGGAGGATCGCCGCTTAAAAGATGTCGATGGCTAAAAAGACAGTGCCCTATCCGGAGTCTAGTTAAAATTACCTCCTACCGACGACGCGTTCGGGAGAAAGAGGTCCAAGCACAAGGAATAGCTTTCACGTCCCGCAATTTATTATGGGGAAGTGTCGACCAATGTGCGTGCCATAAAAGAACAACTCGACGACATAAAACGCTCCGTAGATCGGTGAAAGGAATCGATTGAATAGCTGGCCGAAGAAGAGAGACTACAGCCTTGGCCGCTATATCGGCCGCCTCATTTCCACAGATACCAACGTGTCCCGGGAGCCAGAGGAACGCCACCAAGACGCCCCCCAGGTGGAGCAAGCGCAGACAGTCCCGAATCCGGTGGACCAGAGGGTGGACAGGGTAGAGAGGTTGGAGACTGAGGGGAGAGCTGAGAGAATCTGAGCAGATAACATACTGTATCCGCTGATGGCGGCGGATGTAGTGGACAGCCTGGAGAACAGCGTAAAGCTCCGCAGTATAAACCGAACACTGGTCGGGAAGCCGAAATTGATTTGGGGTGTCGCCAACAATATAGGCACTCCCTACACCTAACGATGTTTTCGAGCCATTGGTGTAAATGAATGTGGCATCCTTCATTTGTGCACATAGAGCAGAAAATGCCCGACGATAAACAAGTGAAGGGGTACCATCCTTGGGAAATTGATCAAGGTCACGGAGCAGGCAGATCCGGGGACGGAGCCAAGGCGGTGCTGTACCCCAAGTTGTCAAGAAGGTTTTAGGAAAGCGAAAGGAAAGAGAATGGAGCAGTTGACGGAAGCGGACTCCCGGTGGTAGTAGGGAGGAGGGGCGGCCTGCATATCCTACATCAAAGGAGGCGTCGTAAAAAATGTCATGGGCTGGATTAGCAGGCATGGAAGACAGATGGTTAGCATAACGACTCAGAAGGACTGCTCGCCGATTGGACAGCGGAGGCTCAGCAGTCTCAGCATAAAGGCTTTCCACAGGGCTGGTGTAAAGAGCTCCAGACACTAAACGTAATCCACGGTGGTGGATAGACTCTAGACGACGAAGAATAGACGGCTGAGCAGAGGAGTAAACGATGCTTCCATAGTCCAATTTCGAGCGCACTAAAGCGCAATAGAGGCGGAGGAGAACCACTCGGTCCGCTCCCCAGGAGGTACCATTCAGGACACGGGGGGTGTTGAGCGATCGCAGACAGCGAGCCGAAAGATAGGAAACGTGGGAGGACCAGCACAGTTTTCTGTCAAACATAAGACCCAAGAATTTAGCGACGTCTGAAAACGGAAGGTTGACTGGTCCTAGATGTAAGGAGGGTGGAAGAAACTCCTTACGTCGCCAAAAATTAACACAAACGGTCTTAGTGGGAGAAAAACGGAAGCCGGTTTCGATGCTCCAAGAGTAGAGGCGATCGAGACATCCTTCAAGACGTCGTTCAAGAAGGCTGGTCCGTTG
Organism: Schistocerca serialis cubense; assembly: GCF_023864345.2. Taxonomy (NCBI): domain Eukaryota; kingdom Metazoa; phylum Arthropoda; class Insecta; order Orthoptera; family Acrididae; genus Schistocerca; species Schistocerca serialis. The sequence goes on from NC_064644.1 coordinate 49,125,838, forward strand.
AGAGCTGTAGTAGATCGCAAAATCGTCCACAAAGAGGGAGCCCGAGACATCAGGAAGGAGACAATCCATAATTGGATTTATGGCAATGGCAAACAGTACAACACTTAGCACGGAGCCTTGGGGTACCCCGTTTTCTTGGGAAAAAGTACGGGAGAGAGTAGTGTTCACCCGCACTCGAAATGTGCGCTCTGCCATAAATTCGCGAAGAAAAAGGGGCAACCGACCGCGAAAGCCTCAAGAGAACAGTGAGCGGAAGATGCCTGTCCTCCAACAGGTATCGTATGCTCTCTCCAGATCAAAAAATATTGCTACTGTTTGGCGTTTCCGGAGAAAATTGTTCATGATATAAGTGGAGAGAGAAACAAGATGGTCAACTGCAGAACGATGCTTTCGAAAAACCGCATTGGGCAGGTGTTAAAAGACTGCGGGACTCCAGCCACCAAGCTAAACGGCAATTCACCATACGCTCCAAAACCTTACATACACTACTCGTGAGAGAAATGGGGCGATAGCTAGAGGGGAGATGTTTGTCCTTTCCAGGTTTTGGAACAGGAACGACGATAGCTTCCCACCATCGTCTGGGAAAAGTACTGTCGGTCCAAATTCGATTATAAATGCGAAGGAGGTAACGCAGACTATGGGTTGATAAATGCAGCAACATTTGGATGTGGATACCATCCGGTCCTGGGGCGGAGGAGCGAGAAGAATAGAGTGCATGTTGGAGTTCCCGCATGGATGGCTCAAATGGCTCTGAGCACTATGGGACTCAACTGCTGAGGTCATAAGTCCCCTAGAACTTAGAACTACTTAAACCTAACTAACCTAAGGACAACACACACATCCATGCCCGAGGCAGGATTCGAACCTGCGACCGTAGCGGTCGCGCGGTTCCAGACTGTAGCGCCAGAACCGCTCGGCCACCAGCGGCCGGCTCCCGCATGGAGAAAACAGTATTATAGCTTTCGCGATTTTGAGAGAAGAAAGCAAGAGGTTGCACTTCCGCTGCACGTTTCTTCGGGAGAAACGCTGGCGGGTAATTTGAAGAGCTCGAAATCTCAGCAAAGTGTTGACCCAATGAGTTAGAAATTGCGACGGGGTCCACTAACGTATCACGCGCGACAGTGAGCCCAGAGACCGGGGAGAAACTAGGCGCGCCAGAAAACCGTCGAATCCGACTCCAAACTTCCAAGGAGGGGGTGAGCTAGTAAAGAAGTCCCAGCTTGCCCTCTCGCTATCGCGGATGACGCGACGCCATTGCGCACGGAACTGCTTATAGCGGATACAGTTGGCCAAAGTAGGATGGTGGCGGAAAACGCGAAGAGCACGTCGCCGCTCACGTACTGCGTCACGGCATGCCTCGTTCCACCAAGGAACTGGGGGGCGCCGGGGCAATTCGGAAGTGCGTGGTATTGAACGTTCCGCAGCTGTAAGAATAACGTCGGTAAGATGTGTAACCTCATCGTCGACGCTAGGAAAGTGACTGTCATCGAATGTCGCTAGAGACGAAAAAAGCGTCCAATCGGCTTGGGCTAACTTCCAGCGTCTCGGGCGCATATATGGCAGTTGTGGCTGCAATCGAAGGACACATGGAAAGTGGTCACTCGAGTGTGTATCAGCAAGGGCGAACCATTCGAAGCGTCCAGCTAGCGGAACAGTACCGACCGAAAGGTCCAAATGAGAGAAATTTGTCGTGGAGGCAGACAAAAATGTAGGGACCCCAGTGTTGAGGCAAACTAGATCCGCTTGGTGGAAGACGTCTAGCAATAGTGAGCCACGTGGACAGGGATGTGGAGATCCCCAAAAGCGGGTGGTGGGCATTGAAGCTCCCAACCAGCAAATAGGGGGGTGGAAGCTGACCAAGAAGATGAAGGAGATCAGCTCGTGCCATTGGTGTGGACGATGGAATGTATACAGTACAAAGAGAAAAGGTATATCCAGAAAGGGAAAGACGGACAGCGACAGCTTGGAAGGAAGTGTTTAAGTGGATTGGGTGATAATGGAGAGTATCATGGAAAAGAATCACGAGTCCTCCATGGGCTGGAGTGCCTTCAACAGAGGGGAGATCAAATCAGACGGACTGAAAATGGGGGAGAACAAAGCGGTCATGGGGACGCAGCTTTGTTTCCTGAAGACAGAAGATGACCAGCGAGTAGGATCGTAAGAGGATCGACAATTCATCCCGATTGGCTCGAATGCCGCGGATATTCCAGTGGATAATGGACATAGGGTGAACAGAAAATGGAGGAATGTGACCAAGGTTGCCGTGAACTCAACGACTGCTCAGAGCTTGCAACCGACAGCATGGAATGGCATTCAGCCGAAGGCAGAAGATCCTGATCCATAGGTTGTTCAGGAGCAGCTCCTGCCAACAGCGACCGGCCGCCAGCACTGCGCCTCGGCGACACAGAAGACGGCCGAGGGCGATTTCCGCCAGGTGGTGCTGTAGATGAGACACGCCTTGGCGGAGAAGGAGAGGAACTGGGTTTCTTATTAGCCTTCTTGGAAGTATGATGTTTAGATGAAGGAGGAACCGATGGTTGTGAAGTTGCGGTACATAAAAACTCTTCACGAGAATGCTCTTTTTCCGAAGTCTTGGTGTCTGACTTTTGGGCTCGAGATTTGGCAGAACCCGATGAAGGGTGAGCCATAGAGTGGGCAGGCGAAAGTGGTGAGGTTGAACGGGCGATCTCTGCGCTGGCCGATCTGACGACCGTGTTACTAAAGGTGAGGTCGCAAGTCTGCGTGGCCGCCTCCTTTGTTGGCCGAGGAGAAGCAAGGATAGTGCTGTATTTTCCTGTCTGAGGCACGGTGGGCTGTCGACTGGCGAATATTTTTCGAGCAGCAAAGGTCGACACCTTTTCCTTCCCTCTGATTTCCTGGATGATCTTTTCGTCTTTAAAAATGGGGCAATCTCGAGAGGAAGCAGCGTGGTCACCCACACAGTTGATGCAGCGAGGGGATGGAGGTGGACAAGCACCCTCATGGGCATCCGTACCACACGTAACACATTTGGTCGGATTGGAACAGGACTGGCTGGTGTGATGGAACCGCTGACACCGATAGCAAAGCATAGGGTTTGGGACGTAAGGGCGAACGGAAATTATCTCATAGCCTGCTTTGATTTTTGATGGGAGTTGAACTTCATCAAATGTCAAGAGACAGTGCGGGTTGGACAATGTTCGTGTCAACCTTTTTCATGACTCTATGAACAGCCGTTACGCCCTGGTCAGAAGGTAGTGCTGGATTTCTTCGTCAGACAATCCATCGAGGGAGTGTGTATAAACAACTCCACGCGAGGAATTTGAAGTGCGGTGTGCTTCAACTCGGAAAGGGAAGGTGTGGAGCAGTGAAGTATACACAGCAATTTTTGTGCCTGGAGGGCACTGACTGTTTCTAACAACAAGGTGCCATTCCGTAATCCGGAACAAGACTTTACAGGACCTGCAATTGCGTCGACACCTTTCTGAATAATGAAAGGGTTGACCGTGGAGAAGTCGTGACCTTCGTCAGACCGAGAAACAACAAGGAACTGTGGCAATGATGGACAACTGTCTGTGGCTGAGACTCAGTGGACTTACGCTTGTGAGCAGACATAGTGGAAGATGAGGAAACCATTGCGGAAGAATCCCCCATGATTACCGGCGTCTCCGATGGCGCGCTCCTCCCTTGTGGGGGCCCCCCTCTGAGGGCACTCCCGCCTTAGGTGATTGTTCACACCTCAGGTCACACCTCCCGAGAAACGGACGGAGGGACTAATCGGCACTTTCGGAAGGTATCAGCTCGGGTAATCACCCCTCCCTGGGCCTGGCCGTTACCAGGGGTTACGTACGTGTCCTACCTGTCTACCCGGGGTGGGGAATTTCGCGTTACCCCGTCACCGGCTACGCATGAAAATGCGTGGGTCGGCCTTCAGACATGCACAGGGAGGAAAAAAGAGAAAGGGAAAGGAAAGAAGAGGGGTCTCAAACGCCGCAGCGGAGAAAAGGGTAAAGAGAAGAGGTAAGGAAAAGAGAAGGACAAAGGAAGGATGAAGACATACAAGCAGAGAAGGCGCAGAATGCGTTACATTTACGAGCGTCCGTCTCCAGACGTAGGCACAAACCATACTCCCAAATGGGGAGAAAGGGTGGGAAAGAGCCAGAGGTGAGGGGAGGGGGGGCGAAGATGGGGGATAGGGAAGGATGCGGAAAAGGAAGGTATGCAGCCCGGAAAGGAAGGAGGGCCACATTAGCTCGGGGTCCCGTGCTCGCTACGCACGTATCCACAAAAGATTTGTGGACCCCCTGGGGGGAAAGGTCATTTCTACTGTATAGACTTTTACAAATAAATTCATAAAACTTTGTCACCATGACCAGGAAGGATTGAGGACTCACACTCATCGCAGTGGAAGTTCAAAAACGTAGCAAAATACCTTTTTTTACATGTGAAATTTCATAATTTTTTCACTTATTACTGGCTGCATTTGTTGCTATAGCTACACTTTTCTTCCTAAGTAAGAGAGATTCTTCGATGAATTTTTCATAGAATACAAACAGTAGTTACAGGTGTATGAAACTCTAGAATTTTCCAAATCCATTAAAAACCTGTGGAAAAAATTGAGATAATTAACTATAAAACTTGAGTTTTTTTCTACACATGAAGTTTAAAATGCAACAGTTCATTCATTTTTTCATAAATTAAATAACTTCTAGAGTTTCATACACCTGTAAGTGAAAAAATGATGAAATTTCACATGTAAAAAAAAGTGTTTTGTTATGTTTTTGAGCTTCAACTGCTATGAGTATGAATCCTGAATCCTTCCTGGTCATGCTGTTAAAGTTTTATGAATTTATCTGTAAAAGTATAGACAGTGCAAATTAAAATGTCCTATGGTGCCTCTCCTGCTCCAAGTTGGCCCGTTTGACGTCCTACCCCCCTTATGGCAGAACTACTTCGCAATTTATTAAGGGAAGTGATTTCTCCAAATACATTTTCAATATTCTCCGCAAAAAAACATAGGATTCATAGATAGAACAGGCACTCCATCTGTGTGGGTGCAAACCAGGAACTAAGGGGAGTAAGAAGTAAACGTTCTTTCGATCATAACGATCTGCAATGGGAATCCTGGTCCGTCTGAAGGGACTGCCAGAGCTTCGCATCCACAGGCTGCTAACTTTCACTGCACTGAGCCTGTCTACTCTGAACGAGGGCTCTTCTCCCAACGAGCGCCACTAGGTCAGATGACCATTACCCAGACTCCTGGTACCCCCAAATTGACATGAGCAAAGAGATAACAGGCTCCGGCATCAATAGTGCGTTCCCTATGTAATCAAGAGGCTATCGCCTGCTTAATCCCCTCCCCTACAAGGACGACTGGGTATCGTGTTGGGTACTCGGTGACTGTCAAAGATTTGAAAAGGTGGATGTCTTACATGCAATCTAGGTTGTCAGCAGGAAGTGTGTACTAGAGACTAAGTCTGAGAAAAGATTTAGTCAGAGGGTAAGATTGCAGCACAGGAAAGGAAGTAGTACTACAATGGGTTGGGGCCCTATGCTTCGCAGGCACATACAAAAGAGTTGTGAGTTCTCTGTGGAAATAAAGTCATTGGGTAAGCTCTGACTGGTTTTATGGTTAACTATATACAAGTAAGAATACTCATTATAATATTTTTACTTTGAGGATACAAGTAAGAATACTCAATATTATATTTTTAATGTAAGGGAGGGACCCAGTGTTCTTAGCCATGTGTACATCGCGACAAAGCACCCGCATGTAGTTATTATTTACCTGGGCAGTGAGAGTTTCCTGATGGCCAGAGGCGGCAAGGTCTACTTTTACCAATGGCACCTTCTGTGTTTCGTTTCAAATAGGCAAGAAAGTGGCGTGCCTAGTTATTCTACTTTGTACCTACTGTCCTGCACTATTTTCCACCATTAACTGTATTATGAGCTATATCATCAAAATTCGTTTTAGCCTTCAGCACTGTTTCCTTTTCCTACAGATGCTTGAACATGCAGTGAATGGCCAGTATAGCAGTTCGAGCTACCCGGCAACTTACACTACTGGCCATTGAAATTGCTACACCAAGAAGAATTGCAGATGATAAACGGGTGTTCATTGGACAAATATATTACACTAGAACTGACATGTGATTACATTTTCACGCAATTTTAGTGCATAGATCCTGAGAAATCGGTACCCAGAACAACCACCTCTGGCCGTAATAACGGCCTTGATACGCATGGGCATCAAGTCAAACAGAGCTTGGATGGCGTGTACGGAGTACTGCTGCCCATGCAGCTTCAACACGATACCACAGTTCATCAAAAGCAGTGACTGGCATATTGTGACTAGCCAGTTGCTCGGCCACCATTGACCAGACGTTTTCAGTTGGGGAGAGATCTGGAGAATGTGCTGGCCAGGGCAGTAGTCGAACATTTTCTGTATCCAGAAAGGCCCGTACAGGACCTGCAACATGCGGTCGTGCATTATCCTGCTGAAATGTACGGTTTCGCAGGGATCGAATGAAGGGTTGAGCCACGGGTCGCAACACATCTGAAATGTAACGTCCACTGTTCAAAGTGCTGTCAATGCGAACAAGAGGTGACCGAGACCTGTAACCAATGGCACCCAACCATCACGCCGGGTGATACGCCAGTACGGCTTCCAATGTGCGTTCACCGCGATGTCGCCAAACACGGATGCGACCATCATGATGCTGTAAACAGAACCTATATTCATCCGAAAAAATGACCTTTTGCCATTCGTGCACCCAGGTTCGTCGTTGAGTACACCGTCGCAAGCGCTCCTGTCTGTGATGCAGCGTCAAGTCCATGCTGCTGCAAACGTCGTCGAACTGTTGTGCAGATGGTTGTCTTGCAAACGTCCCAATCTGTTGACTCAGGGATCGAGACGTGTCTGCACGATCCGTTACAGCCATGCTGATAAGATACCTGTCATCTCGACTGCTAGTGATACGAGGCCGTTGGGATCCAGCAAGGCGTTTCGTATTACCCTCCTGAACCCACCGATTCCGTCACTGAATCTCGTTTCACCAGGCAACGCCGGTCAACTACTGTTTGTGTATGAAGAATCGGTTGGAAACATTCCTCATGTCAGCTCGTTGTAGGTGTCCCCACCGGCGCCAACCTTGTGTGAATGCTCTGAAAAGCTAATCATTTGCATATCACAGCATCTTCTTCCTGTCGGTAAAATTTCGCGTCTGTAGCAGCACGACATCTTCGTGTTGTAGCAATTTTAATGACCAGTAGTGTATTTAGAGGATATTACACGAGCAAACTTCTCAATTATCCTTCACTCGCCTATTTTTAAATAACGAGTGTTCTCAGAATGGCACTAACCTGACTAAGAACGTTGGGATCACCTATGATGGATTAATGTAATAATTTTTGTGAGTATAAGTTTTCAAATAGTCGTCTGTAATAGCACAAAATTGCAGTACAGTTCACAATTATATTTCAATTTTAAATACCTAGGTTACAACTGAAGACGTGGCTGTAAGCCATGAAACCGGTAGTTGGAAATGCCTAGACTAAATCTAACAAACTTGGAGCACCTCTTGAACCTCTAGCCTGATTTGGCAGATTTTACCACAGTTCAGTTATGTTTGTAACCTAAACACAATTGCTTCCATCTGCAAACGCACTCAATGGTTCCTATTCCATGTCAGCTTTGAGTTTTACGATCAACTGCTGTTTTTTCGTAATCGTGTAGTGAGAGACACAAGTGCTACGGCGCCAAAGTGTAATAACATCTTCATTCGTCAGACTACTTCACAACATCTTGCATTTGAACGGCGTAGGCTGTCTTCCCGCTGCTGACCCGCCTGGATAGCCGCGACATGCGAATCGTGAACAGTGGGCTGGTACCCACTCCCCGCCTCAGTTACATGATTGGAAAACGTTCACACACTTCCAGCAGACAGATGGGGTACACAAATTTCGTCCGGGGGTGGGGGGAGGAGGGAGGGGTGGCGACAGGAAGAGCATCTTGTCACCTCTACCGCTAATACTGGCAAACATGGCGACGCCGTGAAGACACGGGATAAGCTCGGGAAAAAAGAAGAAGAAAAGAATCTTCCCGCTACTCTGTAGCACTTCCCACACTTGTCCATTGTGACGATATTTATTTAGCAAGACATATTACTTAATGTTAATAAAAAATGAAGCAATCAAAAATCATAGCAGAACTCAAGCCTGGAAAGGCACCAGACCAGCCTGAGAACTACCGGCCAGACGCGCTATTTACAAATTCCTAGAAAGAATTCTATACAATGGGATTAATGCAGTAATCTTTCAGAATCGCCCTCTTGAGCAAGCTGGATTCCGTCCAGGACGGAGCTTCACTCCTCAAGTCTTATCTTTAACAACATTTATAGAAGCAGTATACCAAATGAAGCAGAAAATATCTGTTGCTTTCGTCGATCTAAGTGCAGCATATGATAACAGTTTGGAGGCATGGACTGCTTTATAAATTATTTCAACTTGTCCCATGCAAACGGACAGCAAAACTAGTTGACAACATGTTACTGGAAGGACATCTACTGTAACTATAGAAAGAGACACTATATGCCTAAAAGGATTGAATAATGGCTTGCCACAGGGATCCGTCCTTGCTCCTCTCTTGTTTAATCTATCCATATCTGATATCCCTCCAACACAGTCCAGAAAGTTTGGCTATGCAGGCGACTGGGCAATAGCTATCAAACACAAAACTTTTGAAAGAACTGAAGAAACCTAGCTTCTGATCTATACATCTTAAGCGACTATTTCCGCAAACGGAGGTTACAAGCAAACTCAAATAAAACAGAAGTTTCATGTTTTCATCTGTCCTATAGATTGGCACATAGAGCCCTAGATGTCTATTTTGAAGGATACAAACATCATAATATGCACCCAAAATACCTTGGGATCACGTCAGACAGGACACTGTCTTTTAAGGAGCACTTGACACGAACATCTGATAAGCTCAAAACCAGAAACAACACTCTCCATAAACACTGCGGCTCTCGTTGGGGATGGTAAAGCAGACATTCTTCGGATATCAGCGCTCGGTTTGGTATATTAAGCAGCAGAGTACTGAGCTCCCGTCTGGCTTAACAGTCTACATGTAAACAAGACAGACGTACAACTAAACGAGGTCATGTGCATTGTTAATGGGTCAGTACGACCTGCTCCCAAATACTGGCCATCTACCTTGAGCCACATTTCACCTCCTGATACCAGACGGAAAAGCGCGCTACTGCGTGAATACCAGAAGATTGCTAGTAACACTGACCTTCCAATAGTGGACAACGTATTCCCTGTGGAGCGAAAAAGACTAAGATCAAGACATCCCACTCTCATCACAGCCAGGACATACATGTAAACTGCATTCAATCCCACTAATGAATGGAAACTGTTCCCCACAATGCCTGCATGCAGAAAAAGCCCCTGGATTCGACCAGCCTCGGGCAATTTGGACTATCTTGAACGGCATATGAACGAGCCACAGATGATGCGCAGACACTCTCCACGAGTGGGGTCGCATCTTCATCACCATACTGTGACTGTAGCGTGGAACGACAGACAGTTGCTCATGTTGTATCGCAATGTCCCGCACGTGCCTACAAGAGCCCTTTCGAAGATTTCCTCACAGCGATGAGTGCTGTTCTACATAAAAGTCCTTGATATCCATCTATAGCTGTTGTTATTTGTGTTATTTCATGCTGGAGAGCTGTGCTTAAATGTTGTTGTGTAGTAATTGTGATTTTTATATATTTATTGCCATACGATAAATAAATGTTAATATTACAATTGAACGACTTTTTGTTCCTTTGTTTAATAAGAAACGAGTGATTGATGACACTTGTTCAGCAGTAATATGATATTACTCATTCCCAAGTTGTTAACATCCCTTGCGTGTTATATTGCATCATTTACCACTTACAGTCAGCCATCATCACCCACAAAGAGGAAGGAATTATTGGATACAATCAGAGAAATTACACGATAATTAGTGCAGTTTGTTCAAAACTTTTCGACACGTCATTGGTCTTCCCGCAAGGCTTACTACTTTATACATGAGGATAAGTCGCTCCTACTCTGAGATATTATTTTATGCCTGCGTCAAATTTTATAATGTTTTGCTACTGCAATAGAGCATGCTAATATACGCGCCATTAAAATTACAAATAAAATGAGCATGTTAATACTTACCCAAGTCTCCTTCTTGCCATCGGGATCGACGAATATAAGATGGGTAGCTGTAAGGTAGAGTGTTCCCACTGATGGTTTCCGGGTGTTGTACCTATCCAGCATCCGGACATTTTCAACCTGCAATTGCAAAACAGGAATTTAAATGCAACACTAAGTAGCCCTCTTATAAACAAATATTTAGAATCATAATCCCAGAGCAAAATACAGGTCATCTTCTGTACATACTAGTGGGAAGACTTTGATTTTAGTAAGACATCTTCACTTTCATTTTTGATAAAAGTACACAAATATGCCACTCAAACTAAAAGTAGTGAGTTCGAGTCCACTTATAGGAGCAGCTCTCATCGCAAGTATCAGTGCACCAAAGCCATGCCCTTCAACGCGTAATCACAGATTCAAAATAAAATGTTACCGATGATAATCCGACACAACCGTGGAAATACAAAAGTGAACTACGACACAGCACTGAGTTCCGTCCACTTCTTTCTTCGCATTAAGTAGTTATCTGCACCAATATTTGTTCAGTATCATGCATCACAAATGAAGTTATCCATGCCGAACAACTGTACGCACTGCTCGTCAAGAATACAATATGTTCTCGAAGCACTCACCAACAAAACCCTGTCAATCATTAAGGGCATCCTGCGCTGACTTCAACCTGTATTGTCCGTCCTTCCATAAAAGACTAATTTTGATAAAATCAAAACGTGGGGTATGTTAATCAGAAGATATAGTTCAATATAAGAAATGGTATGGGCGAGCTAAGTCGTTATACGAACATATCCAAGAGTCATGTTTACACAATAATGAAGAACTGCGCGTTTGTTTTTGCAAAAGGCTGGAATCAGATATTTTATTTTCGGCACCGTTGCAAAGTCTCGTGCTTTCCAAAGCAGTGTCGGGTCTGCGTTCACGCCATCTTCTTTTTTTTTTTTTTAAGTTGTCAAGAAATTTTTCCACTAACCACTGTCTGCAATACTGTTAAGCATTTTGTCATCACAGTCACGCCAATATGAATGAAGATTTGTTACCCTAGCAATTCTGCTTTTCAATGGCGTGTTTTTTTCTCTCGATAATTAGTTTTTATAGTATTGCTTTAACAAATATGGGAAAAAACTGAACTCTGCTCCCTCCCGAGTCCAGTACTCTGACATCACGCCCCACCACCCTCTTCACCTTTGTATAACTATTACAACCTGCATCAACTTGAAACAAGTACAAACCACGTCTTAAAGCTATTTCCCCCATTCCTTGCTTCTAGTGTTTATAGTCCACTTTTCAATTCCACGTAAGTCTGCACTCCATTCATACATAAATACTTTTAGAAATTACTTTTTAATACATAAGTTTACATTTATTGTTAAAATGTTTCTTTTCGGTAAGGAATTTACCACTACTTGCAAGTACGCATTTTATAACCTCCTTACATCACCCATTGTCAGTTTTTTGTTGCTCAAATACAATTCAGTTACTACTTTTGTGTGTAATTTCCCAATTTAATTACCTCACTGCCGACAGCTGTAATTCGGCTACACTCCAATACTCTTGTTGTTGTTCTGTTAATATCCATCTTCTAACCTCTTTTCATGGCACCACCCAATCCATTCAAGGATCTAACACTTCACGCTCCGACCCGGAGAATGCAAGTTTGGTTTTTCCTGATGGCAACACCATCTTGAGTAGTCCCCGCACGGAGATCCGAATGGGAGTCCATTTTACCTCCGGAATATTACAATAATCCATAACAACAATAAAGATAAGCTGTCCACCGTGAGAATAATGTGTTTCCAATTGCAGGTGTAGCGAAAATACAGCTAAATGAAAATTATTTTAACTTTGGTGATTTTGTTCTTGGCTTTACCGCTTCACCAAACAATGGTCATGCCGCAACTTCATTTCCATCAATGTAATGAAAACTGTATCATCATAACCTGCAAACCTACACCGTATACCGACACAATGTGACGTCAAAAAAATACATCAAGCAACTCAAAATGGTCGATACTTATCTTTCGCGTCGACAGCGTTCTATCACTGAATTCGTTGTTCAAGAGGGAAACTCATTTTGCATATGGATACAATTGCTTGGTCGCCATCCGTGTTAGGTGACTGGTGAAACACTTGAAAGATGGGAACACGAGTATCCAAGATAAGAACATAGATATTCATAAATTTTGCTTAGAACAGCATATGGAAGCACGTGCAACAGAAGTAGAATCTCACAAAAAATCCTTCATAATACTAAGTGTATATCGAGCACCTGCACATAACTTTAATCTGTTCATAAACCACCTTGAAGCTGTACTGGCCCATTTAACAACCAAAAACAAAGAAATAGTGGTTGCTGGTGATTTCAATGTGGATTTCCTTAAAGACTCTCCCAATAAGAACTTATTTGAGTTAGTAACACTATCATTCAACTTCATTCCAACTGTAAAGTTACTCACTAGGGTAGCCAATTGCTCACAAACAGCCGTGGATAATATCTTTATAGACAAGTCTAATGAACAAAATTATATTACAAAACCAATAGTCAATGGCCTCTCAGACCATGAAATGCAGTTCCTTCTGTTAAATGTTAATATTGAACAGGATATAAAATCTGTTAAATCTGAGCTCAAGAGGGTAATCAATAAGACAAAAATTGATTATTTTAGGACACTCCTCAGAGACATTCACTGGACTGATGTTTACAGCGCTCAGAGCATGAATGAAAAATTTAACACTTTTGCTATAAAGTGCTTATCTTATTTGAACACTTTCCCCCCCCAAAACTAAAGAATGTTAGCGCAAAGTCTACAAAGAAGCCATGGATTACTCAAGGAACGGGGGTATCTTGTAAAACAAAAAGAAAACTGTATCTGTCAATCCGAAACAGTTCTGATGTTGATGCTATAGCACATTACAAGAAATACTGCAATATATTAAAGACTGTAATATGGACATCAAAGCAAATATACGAGGGCGGTTCAGAAAGTAACCTCCGATTGGTCACAGTGCGGGTTGTGGGGGGAGTAGCGACGCCATCTGTGCGTTCACGCACTCAACAGGTCAGTCGGCATCAAGCCGTGGTCGAGTGAACGTCGTATCTGCGCTAGTTTAGTTTTTGTGGCAGTTTGAAATGTGTGCTGCAATAGAAAACCCCGCCAAATGTGAAGTGCGTGCTGTCATAAGGTTTTTTACAGCCAAAGGATATTCTGCAGCAGCTATTCATCGTGAGCTTTGTGCCGTGTACGGACCAAGAGTTATGAGTGAAGGAGTTGTCCGTGAATGGGTACGTTTATTTAAAAGTGGACGAGGAAACGTTCATGATGAAGAGACGAGTGGTAGACCATCATTGGTGACTGACGAACTCGTTCAGACAGTTGATGCAAAAGTTCGTGAAAATCGACGTTTCTCAATGTCGGAGTTGTCTACTGGTTTTCCACAGATTTCTAAGACTCTCTTGTACGAGATAGTGACAGCAAGATTGAGTTACCGTAAGTTCTGTGCACGATGGGTGCCCAAAATTTTTACCGACCACCACAAAACTCAAAGAATGGCCTCTGCATTAGACTTTCTGTCACGTTATGAGGACGAAGGAGAACCATTGTTAAACAGAACCGTGACCGGTGACGAAACCTGGATTAAGTACGTGAACCCTGAGACAAAAGAACAATCAAAGATGTGGGCGCATTCAAATTCGCCTACCAAACCAAGAAAAGCCTCGCAAGATTTTTCTGCCAGAAAACTGATGGCAACGGTGTTTTGGGATGCCAAAGGGGTGTTGTTGGTTGAATTCATGGAACGTGGTACGACCATTAATCAAGACGTGTACTGTGAAACCATAAAAAAGTTACGACGGGCTATACAGAACAAACGCCGTGGTATGCTGACTTCTGGTATCGTTTTTTTGCACGATAACGCCCGTCCTCACTCTGCTCGCAGAACAACGGCCCTTCTTGAGTCCTTCAAGTGGGACGTTATCAACCATCCACCTTACAGCCCAGACCTGGCGCCAAGTGATTATCACCTCTTCATGCATTTGAAGAAATGGCTCGGGTCACAGCGGTTTGATGACGACGAAGAGCTCAAAGATGCGGTCACAGGCTGGCTCCAGGCACAAGCGGGTGATTTTTATGCAGACGGAATTTCAAAGCTTGTGAAGAGATACGATAAGTGCCTCAATCGCTATGGAGACTATGTAGAAAAATAGTGCAAAGATGTAGTTGTAAGATGTATATATTAAAATATTTTTATTTAACTTGGTGTATTTTTTTAAATCAACCGGAGGTTACTTTCTGAACGGCCCTCGTAGTACAAGGAAAAGATAGTCACATCAGATAATGAAATAAAGACAATACAGGGATACAGTGAAGGAGGAGACCGATAGAACCAGACATGGAGAGGGACAAATAGCATTAAGAGTAAATGATACGTTGGTGACATGTGTATAGTGTTGCAGAACTCTTTAACAAACATTTTATAACTGTTACTGAGAAGATGGTGTTGTCAAGTTCTGTAGATGCTATGGAATACCTCAGACCAGACATTTCAAATAACTTCCATAATATGAATTTGTGAAGTTATTCACATGAGTACTAAAAGAAATCAGCTAAATTTCGATTACGTGGTAAGTCACACAAATCTGAGGGATGTAAATTCAACTAAATATTCAGGGATTACAATTACAAAGAACCTAAATTGGAACGATCGCATAGATAATATTGTGGGAAGAGCAAACCAAATGCTGCGATTCACTGGCAGAACAATTAGCAGGCGCAACAGGTCTACTTAAGAGACTGCTTACACCACGCTTGTCCGCTCTATTCTGGAGTATTGCTGTGTGGTGTGGGATGCGCATCAGATGGGACTGACGGATGACATCGAAAAAGTACAAAGAAGGGCAGCTCGTTTTGTATTATCGCGAAATAGGGGAGATAGTGTCACAGACATGATACGTAAATTGGAATGGCAATCATTAAAACAAAGGCGTTTTTCGCTACGACGGGATCTTCTCATGAAATCATCACTTTTCTCCTCCGATTGCGATAACATTCTGCTGGCACCCACCTGGATAGGGAGAAATGATCATCACGATAAAATAAGAGAAATCAGGGCTCACACAAAAAAATTTAAGTGCTCGTTTTTCCCGCGTGCCGTTCGAGAGTGGAACAGTAGAGAGACAGCTTGAAGTTTGTTCATTGAACCCTCTGCCGGGCACTTTATTGTGAATAGCAGAGTAATCACGTATATGTACATATGACCCTCACTAGCCCAGCAGAAATAATGACCATCATAAAATCTTTAAAAACAAAAACATCTAGTGGGTATGATGGAATATCAACAAAGATATTAAAGAATGTGTTTCTGAGTAAAGTAACACATTACGCTATCTGTGTAACCAGTCGTTTATCAGTGGAATATTTCCTGAATGGTTGAAATATGCTGAAGTTAAGCCACTGTTTAAGAAGGGAGATAAAGAAATAGCATCAAATTTTTGTACAATTTCACTTTTGCCAGCATTCTCAAAAATTTTAGAAAAAGTAATGTACAATCGCCTTTATAACCATCTTATCTCAAATAACATACTGTCAAAGTCGCAGTTAGGATTTCTAAAGGGTTATGGTATTGAGAACGCTATCTACACTTACAGTGAAAATGTGCTCAATTCATTAGACAAAAAATTGCCGACAACTGGTATATTTTGTGATCTGTCAAAGGCATTTGATTGTGTAAATCGCAATATCTTTTAAAGTACATTAGAATATTATGGTGTAACAGGAAATGCTGCAAAATGGTTCAAATCTTATATCTCTGGCAGGAAACAAAGGGTGTTATTAGGAAAGAGACATGTATTAAACTATCAGGCATCATCCAACTGGGAACTAATTACGTGTGGGATCCCACAAGGTTCCAATTCAGGGCCCTTACCTTTTCTCGTGTATAGCAATGACCTTTCATCAGTAACATTATCAGATGCCAAGTTCGGTTTGTTTGCTGATGATACAAACGTTATAATAAATAGTAAATCAAGTGTAGTGTTAGAAAGATCGGCTAATAAAATATTTGTGGACATTAATCACTGATTCCTAGCCAATTCTTTGTCACTAAAATTTGAAAAAACACACTACAAGCAGTTCAGAACTTGTCAGGGTGTCCCACGAGTATATGCCTCACATAAGATGACAAGAAGATAGAAGAAGTGGACAGTGTTAAATTCTTGGGATTACAGCTTGATAATAAATTCAACTGGGAGGAGCACACCACAGAACTGCTGAAGCATCTTAACAAATCTCTATTTGCAATGCAAATTGTGTCACACATAGGGGATACAAAAATTAAAAAGCTGGCGTACTATGCTTACTTTCATTCCATAATGTCATATGGGATTATTTTTTGGGGTAATTCATCAAGCCAAGCTAAAGTTTTCCGGGCACAAAAACGTGCAGTAAGAGGTATATGTGGTGTGAACTCAAGAACGTTTTGCCGAAGCCTGCTTAGGGAACTATGGATACCAACTACCGCTTCCCAATATCTTTATTCCTTAATGAAATTTGTCATTAAAAATATATCACTTTTTCAAACCAACAGCTCAATTTCTGGAATCAATACTAGAAATAAGAACAATCTTCACAAGGATTTAAAGTCACTTAGTCTTGTACAAAAAGGTGTGCATTGTTTCAGGAACACACATTTTCAATAACTTGCCAGCAGCCATAAAACAACCAATGAAATTCAGTTGAAGAGAAGCCTAAGGATTTATTGGTGGTCAACTCCTACTCCATCGATGAATTTCGCAGTAGGACCAACTGATTTGTGTGTGTGTGTGTGTGTGTGTGTGTGTGTGTGTGTGTGTGTAAGTACGACCTAACTTCTGCACCATTTCAGTGTAGTAATTTGATCATTGTAAATAAGCATTATAGTAGTTGTATTACATGTTTATTACCTTATAAATAAATAAAAACTTTTTTGATTTTAAATTCAGTGCATTAGTGTTTCTAAAATGATTCTTTCATATACTGTTCATCAAAAAAAAATTACGATCACTCCACTTGGAATCTGTGGAAGGTACATTAGCTTATCTGTTTCAGTTGCAAATATTTGTCATGTATTATTGTTTTTCTGACATGTTCCACATCATGGAGGACCTCCTCACTATCGATCAACTGAAAAACAGAGAGAGAGAGAGAGAGAGAGAGAGAGAGAGGGGCATCGTAGCTGTTGCCGTCTAACTGCTCCACAGTACGCAACAACGACAGAACTGAATTCGCTGGAGAAGACAGACGTGTCAGTCTGAATGAAATAGCGACGAAACTTGAAACGAGATATATTACAATGCGGGAAATGATTCAAAGTTTAGGTCATCGAAAAGTTTGTGTCCGTCAGGTCCCATTCTTACTGAACGAAGACCACAGAGTTGGGAGAATAAGCGTCGCATAAAATCTCCTTCATAGATTTCTAAGTGAAGGAGACAATATTTTGAAGAGTATTGTGACAGGTGATTAAGGTGGTTGTTGTTGTTGTTGTTGGTGGTGGTGGTGGTGGTATCAGCCTGAAACAAATCACCACAGTATGGAATTGACATCAAACATTGGAACAATACTCGACAATAATTGGTCACACTAGAGTCTTGTATACTGCTCTTTTTTTTCAGATGCATTGCGTTGTCCCATAACTCTTTCAACAAATCTGTCTTTCTTTAGCCTTACCCAATACTGATTTCATGTCACATTTTAAACTGCTTCTTAGTTCGCTGTTGTGATCTACAGTCCAACGATTGGTTTGACGAAGCTCTGCACTTCATCCTATGCCATCCTAACTACAGCTTCCCACACCCATTTTAACCTACTTGCTATTTTACCACCTACACTTCCCTCCAATACTAAAGTGATGATTGCTGTATGTCTCAGAATAAGTCCTATCACCTGATCCCTTCGTTTAGTCAAGTTATGCCACAAATTACATCTCTCTTCAACTCCATTCAGCACGACATCATTGGTTACACGATCTATCCGTTTAATTTTCAGCATTCTTCAGTGGCATCACATTTCAAAACTTCTATTCTCTTATTTTCTGAACTGCTTATCGCACATGTTTCACTTCTGTACAAAGTTACACTCCAGATAAATGTCTTCAGAAAAGACTTCCAACGCTTTTTAGTATTATCCATAAATACTTGTAAGATGTGACGTGGTCAAAATGTTCACCAATAATCTTGTAATCGGATACTATTGAGTTATTTCTCTTTGTTACAGCTATTAGCTTACAATTATCCATATTTTAAACAAAAATGCTATTCATTACAGGAAGTGGAAATTTTTTCCAAGGCTTTCCGCTATTGCTTATGATATTCTAATGACGACGCTTCCGTGCACACAACAGCATCGTCACCGAACGAAATTATAGTGTTGATGATCTTGTCTGATAAATAATTTATGTACTCGTATACTGAAGGTCCCCTTACGTGAAACGTAACACCCTATTCCTCATGCCATTTCAAGAACTAATTTAGCTCATCCTTCACACGACACAGAAGCTAATTCAGGTTGCTTAATTAACCTTTATGTCATTAGATAGCACCGTAGGCAATTTCACCTTTTGAACATCGAATTGCAATTTTCAATAACAACATACTAAAGTACTCGTCAATATTACATCCACCCATTGCGAGGGACATGTGTAATCAATTTGTTTACTTACACTTAGAACCCTTCAGTTACGACCATCAATTAATGAAAGAGACGACAAAAAACTTTTTTATAATGTTTGAAGCCTGTAACAACTCTGATTAACATACTGTCAGCTTACTACGAAACTGCTGATCGTAACAATAGTAAGATTTTGACGAGGACACTGTGACGTAATAAATATTACATCTGAAACGGCTGTTTTTACACGATTATTGAGAACCATGCAGTTCTATAGCCCGTTTACACTTAAACTTCCAGGAAATCTCATCTGCAGCGAAGCATCGAGAGCAAGATAAGTTGACGCCGTTAATTATTATTCTGAAGATACTGAGTTACACCCGACAAATTACAAGAACTTCATTTACAGGTATCATTAACATTACGAAAAGAAGATTAACTTGCTGTTTATTCCTTTTTGGGGCAACACTCTTTGCATTGCTGCAACACCGCATACGCTTCTTTGAGGTACACACAATGTTACTTTCGTTATATTCGCCGTCCTGTACAAAGTACTTATTTTCGTTAGTCAAACAGTTGTCGAGTGAATGTCATATTTGCAAAGAGGCTCCTCTGATCATGTGTTGTAGTAGACAACTTTGTGGTACAGTGTCCTACGCCTTCTGGAAGTCTAGGAAGACGGAATCAATCTGTTCTCCTATACCTGTTGTTTGCGAGAAGTCATGTATGTCTAAACCTAGCTGTGTTACACACGATTGCCTTTATTGAGGGGGAAAAAAAATCCGCGCTGATTCTCTGATTAGGGTATTTCCTCCATGTACATCAAAATATTTGAGTTTAGAATCTGCCCAGGATCCTGGAAAAGAAGGACATCAGCAATATTGGTATAATTTTGTGCATCCGGTATTTTACCCTTTTTGTAAATAGGAGCGTTCTGCGCACCCGAACAAATGGCTTGCACAAGAAAAAGAACTGTGTTTAAAATGAACTCGCGACTACAGTAGGTTCACCGCATTGAGGCAGCTACTGAACAACGGCCAAAACCAACAGGTGGCTAATTTCGCAGAGCGAAAAGATGCCGCACTCCATCGCGATATCACTCCCCGCCTGCCGAGAAAAAGCGGGTGCAGCACAGAGAAATCAATAATTTCGTATCGCTTCCTGCAGCAGAGGTACACATTTTATGTGGAAACTAAATTGCCGTGTAAAAGTTTTCCTCCACTCTAATGACGTGAGTAATTGTGGTCTTTTAATCGGATACTTCCCTCCCAATATTGTCTTGACCACAGGGAGTTGTTAGGTACAGTGCCTTTGTCACAGAAATTTATGAAAACCTGCACACTCAGCACAGTAGGCTAGACAGTGCCGTGTCTAAAAGTGTGAATGGGACAACGATGTTCAGTCTGTCAACGTTCCTCCAAGGGTCAGTTCACACTTAAACCGTGCGTGCATTGTCACCTCGCGGCCATAAGGGTTCTCAGCACGGGGAGTTGCTCACACCACAGTGGTGTTGTTGTAGTCCTTAATTCCAAGACCGACTGGATGCAGTGCTCCAAGGTAATCTATCCTGTGCGAACTACTTCATCTCCGAATAACTGCTTCCACCTACACCCATTTGAACCTGCTTACTGTATTCACATCTTGGTCTTCCTTAACAACATTTACGTCCCCCCCCCCCCCCCCACAAACACACACACACACACACACACACACACACACACGTAAGTACCTCCTCATTAGTTACATGATATTACCAGCTAATTTTCAGCACTTTCTTGTAGCATCACATTTCAAAAGTTTCTATTTTGTTCTTGTGTGAACTGCTTATTGTCCACATTCCAGACAAAGTCCTCAAGAAAAGGTCTTCCTAGCACTTAAATTTATTTTCAAAGTGGCAGAGAGCAGCAGTCAGCCGTAGTTTCCTTTCTAGCGTTATTAAATCAGATCCAGATTTCAACTAGTGACTGGCCATTATCAGTGCAGCATTTCAGAGTTATTTATACGTGCCCTAGCCTAGAGTACGTCTACACCTGTTGTTCGTACTCCTATCACGTACAACTTTGAAATACTGCACTGATAATGGTCCGTCACTAGTCGTAACCTGGATCTGCTTTAATAAAGCTACAAAGGAAACGACGCCTGATTGCTGCTTTCTCTCATTTTGAAAGTCATATCACAGTTGTTGAGCGCATTCCACTTTCCTAATAGAAGGTAATTTGACTTAAATTTAAATTAGCGGTTAACAAATTCCTCATTTTCAAAAATGCTTAACTTGTTGTAGCCTGTTTACCTTCTATATCCTCTCAACTTCGATCATCACCAGTTACTTCGGTGGCGAAATAGGAAAACTCATCTATCATTTTCAGTGTTTAGTTTACTAATATAATAGCCGCAGCATCGCGTCGTTTTCGTATTAGGTCTCACGGTCACTTTCATTTAGCAACGTGTTAACAATCCCACATCCATGTCCGATTGCATCTCATCTCAGGCCATAGATCATGATGCAGCGAAGTATGATACATCTCATATTTCTTGTAACTACAGTGTGATATCTATCATCTTCACACTGCTTGTAATTACATCCAAGCCGGCCGTTGTGGCCGTGCGGTTCTAGGCGCTGCAGTCTGGAACCGCGAGACCGCTACGGTCGCTGGTTCGAATCCTGCCTCGGGCATGGATGTGCGTGATGTCCTTAGGTTAGTTAGGTTTAACTAGTTCTAAGTGACTAATGTCCTCAGAAGTTGAGTCCCATAGTGCTCAGAGCCATTTGAACCAATTACATCCAATGTTTATCTCCGGAGGAGGTGGTTAGTGTTTAACGTTCCACCGACAACGAGGTCATTACAGAAGGAACACAAGCTCAGATTAGGGAAAGATGGAGAAGGAAAGCAGTCGTGCCCTTTCGAAGGATCCATCCCAGCATTTACCTGGAGCGATTTAGGGAAATCACGGACACACTTAAATCAGCATGGATGGGCGCGGGTTTGAACCGTTGTTCTCCCGAATGGGAGTGCGAGTGTGGTGTGCTAACCATTGCGCTACCCCGCTCGATTGTTTACCTCCTGTGAGTAGGTGTAAAACCAAGTACAGCTAAATACTATGTATGTTTGTTTTGCCAGATAATGTGCATTATGGGAACGTATCTGCTATGGATATTACGACGCAGTGTACTGTAAATACCCAAAACATAACAATATTTTCGTTTCATAAACGTTTCGTTACCGGTAACTACATTTTCGTTACCGGTAACTAAATTTTCGTTACCCCGCCAGCACCATTACCTCATATCTACCTACACTTGGTCCACAGTGTACGGTAACGTTCCTGTAAAACCTCCATGTTATGAGTAGCCTGCAGTGGCTCGAAAAATCGTTAATGACACAATAGAAATCATATCAAAAATCCAAAAAAGCGAATGGTTGCATATTTATACTCTTGTAAAACGCCTACAGGTTACACATTATGAATCCATGCCACGCAAAATGCTGCTGTAGTGCGTTCTAAAAGTGAACTAACACGCTTTTAAGCATGTGGTAACGATGCTCTGGCTAATCAGTGTATGTGAACGTAGCAACCCCCGTACCCCCCCCCCCCCTCTCTCTCTCTCTCTCTCTCTCTCTCTCTCTCTCTCTCTCTCTCACACACACACACACACACACACACACACACACACACACAGCGTATGGATTTGAAAAGAACAGGTAATTGCATTGTGACCACAATGATTTTCGTTTATGAATCTGTTGCCTCGACCACGACCTCTAAGGGAAACAGAAACACTGGGCCGTTGCGTACTCCGCGTCGTGGGCAGCCCTGGTCGGTTCCTCGAAGCGGCTGGATCCTGCCAGCTGCACAAGTTCTCACAACTCCGGATCGATTGAGTGTCGCCGTGCCTAAGCACGACTGCGTCCGCTTATGAATGAAACAACGCGGAAGGCCTTCAGCGAACCGCTCCCTTCAGGCAGCATATCATAATTACATGAAAGGTTTCATTTTTACTTCAGTCTTCCAGACAGAATAAGAAACAGCGGGAAGACTTACGGGCTAATTTTCTAACAGCGGGCGCCCGCAAGACGGGGCAAGTTTCTAACATCGCCACATTTGATATAACTGATCCGATGAGATCGAATATGTATTGTGCAGCGTGAACAAAGTTTGACAGGGGTAAAAGAAACGTACTCTTACCTCAACAGGCTGATAGTGATCCACTCAACATGTTTTTAAAGTTAGATACTTTTAATATCTCAGTGGTAGGAATATTTCGTTAGTACATACGAAGTACATCTTTTAATATTATAAATATGAACATGGAAGCCACTTGTCCCAGTTAAGGTCAGAAATTATATCCGCACATAATTAAATCCAATTTATCGGTTTCGAAATGAAATTGAAAATATTCAAATCCTGATGAACACGTCCAAATCTATGAAACATAAAATAAACTTTGAACAAACGCTTGCTCAACATTGACGCCAAACTTCATTTGCTTACTATGTTACAGATTTGATGATGTTAATGGATACGTTGCATTACTGTGATATCTTCTGTTTCTTAGTGTTGACTGGAATAATGAAGGTTAAGCACATACTTATAGAGTTATACATTTTAACATGTTTGCGTAAAGTGATACCCAGGCTCAGCATTCGATCTGCATCCTTGTGAAAAAACCCTTAACAAATCACTCAAATTTGCAGATCGAACTGACAATTAATAGCCAATGGTTGTACCACGATAGTCCCCATGTCTGCTACTGTGCAGCCGTGCCAAATGGGTTGCAGAATTTATGACTGCATGCGCCACGTATTGCGCACTGTAAGAATCTCGACAAGAAGCCTACTTCGGGAGTGGACTTTTTTGATCTTGGTATTTCACAATGTTTTTCTTCCACTCCTGTACTACGGAATACGGTATTTTCTCTATCTAGCTGATGCCGTTATCTCCACGGTTGAGTCCTATATCAACCAAGCTACAGTATAGCATACCCGCGAGAGTCCACTCTGACGCGTGATACAGAATATTGCCTCAGGAAACCGCCACAAACCCTATTTGTTCAATGAAAACTTGTGTATCGCTACAGTATTAAAGCGCCACCGCATTGGACTGGTCCTTTTTCTGTAGCTCGATAAGCGCTGGAAATATCAGCGAAAAGACTTGGTGCTCCATGTCCACATGCGTGGAAGTTCAGATCCGTCTTTACTATTGGACGCCACAGAATCCGCCGGCACGCAAAACACGGCATAATTTCCCGCCCACAGTGTGACAGCCAAACAAATCAAAGTTATACAGCGATTGGTAAAGCCACAGCATATACCGTCACACTACGCACTGATGAATCTGGGTTGTAGTGGAATAGCAGAAAGCATTTCTCGAAATGTGCGAGAATTCTGCAAAAATTAAAATTATGCATATCAGGCTCCAGGAGGTGGTGTACCCCTTTTTGCCCCCCCCCCTCTCCCCTCCCCCATTGTGGACGCTATGTTTCTGACTCAGTCCGGGTAAGAAGTCGTGAAGCGTACCCCTATTAACATGAAGCTCTCTTTCATATCGTAAACGCATCTTTATCACAGAACTTCTCAGCAACGATTCACATTATTTCTCATCTGAAAGTCTGTATCACTGGTATTCCGATGTAGCAAATATTAATTTTGTCTTTTAATTTCTTTGTCACCATCGTCATAATCCCACCGTATGTGCCAGAAATATCACGTCAAGCAGATGAAAGAGTTCGACAGTGCTAAATTCTTGGTTTACAATTTTCTAAAACATACACAACTAGGACGAGCATACCACGAAAATGCTGAAAGGCCTAAATAAATCTTTATTTCCAATGTGGATGTTGTCAGACATAGAAGATAAAAAAATGCTCCGTATTTTATATGTGAAAACTCTTTAAAGTTTTTTAAGTCAACGAAACTTTATTAACATTCTGCATCTCTATTCTTCATGACTACATGCAGGGTGTCTCACGCAAGACGCCCAGGAGGGGTCCGTGGGTCACGCAGCTCGCCGCCGCCGCGCCCGAATCTCGGACCCTGATCTGCAGGCAGTCGGCTGCGAGCGCTCTTCTCCTGAGGTAAGCATAAACAACGTTACCGACTTTCAGCAAAGATTTCATGACAAATCTACACTCGATGTTAAAAAAATTTCTCTTCTTCAAAAACGCTTTCCTTGCCATTGCCAGTCTACATTTTATATCCTCTCTACTTCGACCATCATCAGTTATTTTGCTCCCCAAATAGTGAAAATCTTTTACTATTTTAAGTGTCTCATTTTCTAATCTAATTCCCTCAGTACCACCCGACTTAATTCGACTACATTCCATTATCCTCGTTTTGCTTCTGTTGATGTTCATCTTCTATCCACCTTTCAAGACACTGTCCATTCCGTTCAACTGCTCTTCCCACAAGTCCACTGCTGTCTCTGACAGAGTTACAATGTCATCGGCGAACCTCAAAGTTTTAATTTCTTCTCCATGGACTTTAATACCTACTCCGAATTTTTCTTTTGTTTCCTTTACTGCTTGCTCAATATACAGATTGAATACCATCGGGGAGAGGCTACAACCCTGTCTCACTCCCTTCCCAACCAATGCTTCCCTTTCATGCCCCTCGATTCTTATAACTGCCATTTGGTTTCTGTACAAATTGTAAATAGCCTTTCGCTCCCTGTAGTTTACCCCTGCCACCTTCAGAATTTGAAAGAGAGTATCCCAGTCAACATTGTCAAAAGCTTTCTCTGAGTCTACAAATGCTAGAAACGTAGGTTTGCCTTTCCTTAATCTAGCTTCTAAGATAAGTCGTAGGGTCAGTATTGCCTCACGTGTTCCAATATTTCTACGGAATCCAAACTGATCTTCCCCGGGGTCGGCTTCTACTAGTTTTTCCATTAGTCTGTAAAGAATTCGCGTTAGTATTTTGCAGCTGTGACTTATTAAACCGATTGTTCGGTAATTTTCACGTCTGTCAACACCTGCTTTCTTTGGGATTGGAATTATTATATTTTTTCTTGAAATCTGAGGGTATTTCGCCTGTCTCATACATCTTGCTCACCAGATGGTAGAGTTTTGTCAGGACTGGCTCTCCCAAGGCTGTCAGTAGTTCTAATGGAATGTTGTCTACTCCCGGGGCCTTGTTTCGACGTAGGTATTTCAGTCAAACTCTTCACGCAGTATCATATCTCCCATTTCATCTTCATCTACATCCTCTTCCGTTTCCATAATATTGTCCTGAAGTACGTCGCCCTTGTATAGACCCTCTATATACTCCTTCCACCTTTCTGCTTTCTCTTCTTTACTTAGAACTGGGTTTCCATCTGAGCTCTTGATACTGATGCAAGTGGTTCTCTTTTCTCCAAAGGTCTCTTTAATTTTCCTGTAGGCAGTATCTATCTTACCCCTAGTGAGATAAGCCTCTACATCCTTACATTTGTCCTCTAGCCATGTCTGCTTAGCCATTTTGCACTTACTGACGATCTCATTTTTGAGACTTTTGTATTCCTTTTCGCCTACTTCATTTACTGCATTTTTATATTTTCTCCTTTCATCAAATTCAATATCTCTTCTGTTACCTAAAGATTTCTACTAGCCCTCAATTTTGTACCTACTTGATCCTCTGCTGCCTTCACTATTTCATCCCTCAAAGCTACCCATTCTTCTTCTACTGTATTTCTTTCCCCCATTCTTGTCAATCGTTCCCTAATGCTCTCCCTGAAAATCTCTACAAGCTCTGGATCTTTCAATTTATCCAGATCCCATCTCCTTAAATTCCCACCTTTTTGCAGTTTCAATCTACAGTTCATAACCAATAGATTGTGGTCAGAGTCCACATCTGCCCCTGGAAATGTCTTACAATTTAAAACCTGGTTCCTAAATCTCTGTCATACCATTATATAATCTATCTGAGAACTTCCAGTATCTCCAGGCTTCTTCCATGTATACAACCTTCTTTTATGATCCTTGAACCAAGTGTTAGCTATGATTAAGTTATGCTCTGTGCAAAATTCTACAAGGCAGCTTCCTCTTTCATTTCTTGCCCCTAATCCATATTCACCTACTATATTTGCTTCTCTCCATTTTCCTACGATCGAATTCCAGTCACCCATGACTATTAAATTTTCGTCTCCCTTCATTATCTGAATAATTTCTTTTATTTCATCATGTTGTTGTTGTTGTGGTCTTCAGTCCTGAGACTGGTTTGATGCAGCTCTCCATGCTACTCTATCCTGTGCAAGCTTTTTCATCTCCCAGTACCTACTGCAACCTACATCCTTATGAATCTGTTTAGTGTATTCATCTCTTGGTCTTCCTCTACGATTTTTACCCTCCACGCTGCCCTCCAATACTAAATTGGTGATCCCTTGATGCCTCAGAACATGTCCTACCAACCGATCCCTTCTTCTGGTCAAGTTGTGCCACAAACTTCTCTTCTCCCCAATCCTATTCAATACTTCCTCATTAGTTATGTGATCTACC
Source organism: Schistocerca serialis cubense (assembly GCF_023864345.2). Lineage (NCBI taxonomy): Eukaryota > Metazoa > Arthropoda > Insecta > Orthoptera > Acrididae > Schistocerca > Schistocerca serialis. The sequence continues at coordinate 49,153,135 of NC_064644.1, forward strand.
CATCTAATCTTCAGCATTCTTCTGTAGCACCACATTTCGAAAGCTTCTATTCTCTTCTTGTCCAAACTATTTATCGTCCATGTTTCACTTCCATACATGGCTACACTCCGTACGAATACTTTCAGAAATGACTTCCTGACACTTAAATCAATACTCGATGTTAACAAATTTCTCTTCTTCAGAAACGCTTTCCTTGCCATTGCCAGCCTACATTTTATATCCTCTCTACTTCGACCATCATCAGTTATTTTGCTCCCCAAATAGCAAAACTCCTTTACTACTTTAAGTGCCTCATTTCCTAATCTAATTCCCTCAACATCACCTGACTTAATTAGACTACATTCCATTATCCTTGTTTTGCTTTTGTTGATGTTCATCTTATATCCTCCTTTCAAGACGCTGTCCATTCCATTCAACTGCTCTTCCAAGTCCTTTGCTGTCTCTGACAGAATTACAATGTCATCGGCGAACCTCAAAGTTTTTATTTCTTCTCCATGAATTTTAATACCTACTCCGAATTTTTCTTTTATTTCCTTTACTGCTTGCTCAATATACAGATTGAACAACATCGGGGAGAGGCTACAACCCTGTCTTACTCCCTTCCCAACCACTGCTTCCCTTTCATGTCCCTCGACTCTTATAACTGCCATCTTCTGTACAAATTGTAAATAGCCTTTCGCTCCCTGTATTTTACCCCTGCCACCTTTAGAATTTGAAAGAGAGTATTCCAGTCAACATTGTCAAAAGCTTTCTCTAAGTCTACAAATGCTAGAAACGTAGGTTTGCCTTTCCTTAATCTTTCTTCTAAGATAAGTCGTAAGGTCAGTATTGTCTCACGTGTTCCAGTGTTTCTACGGAATCCAAACTGATCTTCCCCGAGGTTGGCTTTTACTAGTTTTTCCATTCGTCTGTAAAGAATTCGCTTTAGTATTTTGCAGCTGTGACTTATTAAGCTGATAGTTCGGTAATTTTCACATCTGTCAACACCTGCTTTCTTTGGGATTGGAATTATTATATTCTTCTTGAAGTCTGAGGGTATTTCGCCTGTTTCATACATCTTGCTCACCAGATGGTAGAGTTTTGTCAGGACTGGCTCTCCCACGGTCGTCAGTAGTTCCAATGGAATATTGTCTACTCCGGGGGCCTTGTTTCGACTCAGGTCTTTCAGTGCTCTGTCAAACTCTTCACACAGTATCATATCTCCCATTTCATCTTCACCTACATCCTCTTCCATTTCCATAATATTGTCCTCAAGTACATCGCCCTTGTATAGACCCTCTATATACTCCTTCCACCTTTCTGCTTTCCCTTCTTTGCTTAGAACTGGGTTTCCATTTGAGCTCTTGATATTCATACAAGTCGTTCTCTTATCTCCAAAGGTCTCTTTAATTTTCCTGTAGGCGGTATCTATCTTACCCCTAGTGAGATAGGCCTCTACATCCTTACATTTGTCCTCTAGCCATCCCTGCTTAGCCATTTTGCACTTCCTGTCGATCTCATTTTTGAGACGTTTGTATTCCTTTTTGCCTGTTTCACTTACTGCATTTTTATATTTTCTCCTTTCATCAATTAAATTCAATATTTCTTCTGTTACCCAAGGATTTCTACTAGCCCTCGTCTTTTTACCTACTTGATCCTCTGCTGCCTTCACTACTTCATCCCTCAAAGCTACCCATTCTTCTTCTACTGTATTTATTTCCCCCATTCCTGTCAATTGCTCCCTTATGCTCTCCCTGAATCTCTGTACAACCTCTGGTTCTTTTAGTTTATCCAGGTCCCATCTCCTTAAATTCCCGCCTTTTTGCAGTTTCTTCAGTTTTAATATACAGGTCATAACCAATAGATTGTGGTCAGAGTCCACATCTGCCCCTGGAAATGTCTTACAATTTAAAACCTGGTTCCTAAATCTCTGTCTTACCATTATATAATCTATCTGATACCTTTTAGTATCTCCAGGGTTCTTCCATGTATACAACCTTCTTTCATGATTCTTAAACCAAGTGTTAGTTATGATTATGTTGTGCTCTGTGCAAAATTCGACCAGGCGGCTTCCTCTTTCATTTCTGTCCCCCAATCCATATTCACCTACTATGTTTCCTTCTTTCCCTTTTCCTACACTCGAATTCCAGTCACCCATGACTATTAAATTTTCGTCTCCCTTCACAATCTGAATAATTTCTTTTATTTCATCATACATTTCTTCAATTTCTTCGTCATCTGCAGAGCTAGTTGGCATATAAACTTTTACTACTGTAGTAGGCGTGGGCTTCGTATCTATCTTGGCCACAATAATGCGTTGACTTTGCTGTTTGTAGTAGCTTACCCGCAGTCCTATTTTTTTTATTCATTATTAAACCTACTCCTGCATTACCCTTGATTTTGTATTTATAACCCTGTATTCACCTGACCAACAGTCTTGGTCCTCCTGCCACCGAACTTCACTAAATCTCATTATATCTAACTTTAACCTATCCATTTCCCTTTTTAAATTTTCTAACCTACCTAATATTAAAAATGTACTACGTAAAATCTTTCTTCTGCACATCTTCAGCGCAAAAAAGTGATCAACAAAAATGTAAACTTATTTTTCTCTTCGATACAAATTATCATACGAACATCAGCATATTGTACATTTGCACGTTTTGAGACACGTTTGTCATTTCCAATTAACTCTAGAACGCGCAGAGGCGTTAAAATTATCCTCCTTTTTGTTTTTAAGTAATAGCTATGTTTCACAGGATGACTGGAGTAACATTTCCTTTTATGAGCTTTATCCATTTGGAATGTACTTTCAGTATACTGAAGAACAGTGCATTTCGCACAAATGATGTATTCCAGGTTTGACCTTTAACGCCCAGTGGTCATATTAATTACTTTAAGATAATACTATAATTTTGTTTATTTATATGCCTTAAGAGTATTTCACGCACTCATGAACTGCAGTTATTTTACTTTGTGGTGTAGTAATTACCTCTTCTTCACGTTAATGTGGTATGAATGGACAACAATGGAGCATCAAGTACTTGGTACTTTTACACAGGTAACTATATAAATGAAACATATTTTGAAATGTAACATAACAGAGGCACACAGAGTGCTAGGAAATGAGGGCTTGTCAATGACCACAATGGAAAGAGAAGCATTTACTGCAATTGCTTATGGTCGCTGTGTGAGTGGTAGCAGAAGTAGGACCTCCACAGCTTATGGACACACTCTCGGGGCCTACCATTTTGTGTGGAAACCAAGAGCAGAAATAGATTCTGTGAAATTATGAGATTCCTTAGGTTCGACGAGACGTCTAAACACTCTTTACGTTTTGATAGCTGCAGTGGTTTCTTCTGTTTGGAACAGATTTACAGGAAACTGCACCACGTGTTACAAACCCGGATCAGACATAACGATAGACGAACTACTACTCTTAAGGGAAACTGTGTGACGTCTGCACGATTCATGGTTTCGATGCCTGCCAAGTTCGGTCAATCGCACTGGTTAGCTACACGTGTTGATACGAAGTATTTTCTCAATGGTTTCCGTTATTTTGGTAAGGATGTTGCACGACACCAAGATGAAAGGGTTTCAGAATATGTAGTGATGCCTCTTATGGAACTCTTTCGACGCCAAAGGCAAAAATGTCACTACAGATAATTACATCATTTTCCGTCAAACTCGCCAAAAAACTGAAAGAAAAGCCAACCTCCATATTAGGAACAGTAATCAGAGCGAGAAGACCAATACCGAATGCTCTGAAGTCTTTGAGCGCCTTTCTGTATTTAACAAAAATTTTAGAACGTCTTTACGTTTCCTTGGCGGCGGAAAGAAAGTAAAAAATGTGAAAGTGGTGAGTCCCTTCATCCTAGTATTGCTATAAATACAAACCAGAAAAATTCAAGAAAGTGAAAGTTATTACAACAAGACAAAGTTAAGGGTTGACACAGTAAACAAAATGGCCAGGCTGTATTCAGTCAATGCCGCATTAAGAAGATGGCCAGTACACTCTTCCTATCATAATCTTGACTTACTACGAATAAATACATGTGCAGTATTTAGGGCTCTTATTGGGAAAACAGATGATTACGAAAAGAATGGAAACAAAAATAAAGGCGAAATGGCACAGAAGCCTCGCAAATGCCAGGTTCTTAAAATCTGTAAGTGTAATAAAACTACTTGCAAGTGCACTATTTATAAAAAGGTGGTTTCTGGAAAATTTACAAAGACTGAATACAAATGTGTCAATTCTATAGAAGTATGAACTTGCTAAAATTGCTGTAAACATGAATAATTCGATTTTTCTACGCATTTAAAACCAAGTAAACTCTCTGACTTCACTTGCTTATTCTTGTCTGGGTTTTAAGGCCTTAAATGAAATTTATTTATTTTTTAACAACTGATATTTGTTATCTGTTGCTTTTTATTCACAATTCTGTATCTTAAATTGCATATAAATCACGTAAAAACATTAAAATTTAATAATTGCAAACACTTTTGAAATAATAGTTCAGAGCATTATTATTATTACATAATAGGGGTTAAATGACCCCTCTGGGCTTTAGAGCAAGCAGGGAAAGACTGGATGTTCCAATGTTAAATGAAAATATATTTAGGATTTTTTGATTTATTTCCCATGCACGAGGATCATTCCACTTTTTCTTGTAATTACGTATTCTGTATTCTTGTTTTATTACGGTACTACATCTCTGATGATCTCACTATGGACTTGAGGAGCGAAAAGTTCATTCAGTCTAACGTAATCTAACACGTGTACTTGCGTACGCCTGCGTGCTTCGCTTCCGCAGTAGTAGTGCATAAATGGAAGCTGACTTCACAGTCTAAGAACTAAAATGATCGTATGGCATTATTGGCCGGGGTTGTTCTCCCGCCTGGTCCAAGCCTTGACAATGGCAGAGGAAATATCGCAGTACCAAGAAGGAGTTGTCGACATACACGATAGTTGGTGGGCGTGTTTCTTCATCAGAGATATGACGTCTGTTCAGATTTCGCGCCAGTCGCGTAACAGTGGCGCTAGTAGCGCCGCTATGAGGATGCAAATCAGGTCTGCTTTAAACATCGCTGTGAAGGTCATGAGCGTTAGTTACCTTTGGGAATGGACATGGTTAGTTGATGTTGGTCAAGAATGCCTTTAAGGCGACAAAGACGCCATTATCAACACCTCACTGACTTGGAATGAGGTCGCGTAATGGGGCTACGAGAGGCTGGATGCACCTTCTGCAACACTGCAGAAAGACTTGGCAGGAATGTAGCCACTGTATATGATTGCTGGCAGCGACAGTCACGGGAATGTACGGTGACTCCACTGAAGTGGAGTCAAGCGAGAGCTCACTGGAGAGCAGGGTAAGGAACTGATGAAAGCTTGTTCTGTCTCGGTGCCAGTGATGGCCTTCTGCTGGTTAGGAGGCGGCCAACTGAGGACCTGCAATCAACCTGTGTACGTGCTTAACACAGTGGACCTGCACGTCGAGTTATAGTCTGGGGTGCAATTTCCTATGGCAGCAGTGATTGTACCGCGCACCCTAAATGAAAATTTGTACGTCAATATGGTAATTCGACCTGTCGTGCTACCATTCACGAACTGCGTTGCAGGGGGTGTCTTCCAAGAGGATAACGTCCGCCCACATACCGCTATTGCGACCCAACACTGTCTACAGAGTGTCGAACATGTTGCCTTGGTCTGCTCGATCACCTGATCTGTCTCCAATCGAGCACATATGGGACATCATTGGACGGCAACTCCAGCGTCATTCCACAAACAGCGTTAACCATTCCTGCATTGATCAACCAAATGCAACAGACACGAAAATCCATACCACAAACTGACATCCGGCACCTGTACAATACAATGCATGCACGTTTGAATGCTTGCGTTCAACTTTCTGGCAGTTACACCGTATTAATGTACTAGCAGTTGCAATGCCGTATCTCATGTTTACATTAACCTGTTATCTTGCAATATTAATCACTTAAATTGTTACCTAGTAAATGTATTCCCGAAACTTCATTACTCTACATTAATTACTTTTTTGGTGTTGCGATTTTTATCCCGTCAGTTTATTTGACCGCACTTCGGCGACTTACCCGCCGAGGAAGGTGGGATGAAATGATGATGACGAAACGAACACCCTATCCCCTAGCGCCGAAAATCTCCAACCTGTATGGGACTCGAACCCGGGAGGAAGCTACCCTAAAAAAGCCACTACACCACGAGTTATGGACACACAGTTTAAGAAAAAGAAGTCTACTTGAAAATGGAAACTAACAGTTCATGCGAGCGTTCACTGGTTTTCAAGTGGCTTCTCAGATATATTTTCAAACAATTTTTACCGGGCTTAAGACAGTGATGCGTTTTTATACTTATGTATAGGCACCCAACAGTTGCCAGTTTCAGGATAAACAACACATTTGAAATCGAAGACACGGGGAGGTGGCACAATATAGACACACTTCGCTTGACTTTACAGGGCGAATAAAATATTAAATTTCTATGTTTAAGTATGGAATTTTCGATAATCTCCTTTTGCAAAGTTTTTATCCGTCTTAATAACTAACAAGATACTGAATTGCAATCTGACAATTATCTTTTCAGCAGAAATGTCCTATACTTAGATGCTTTTTCCCTGAATTAGTAAATGACACCACGAAGTTCGTATTGCAATCAGCGACACATTCCCAACCTCTGTAGAGAACCTGGCTGTTTCGATAACGTATGGCGAGCGGCATACGAAGTTCTGAGTAGCACCTACTGGTACGGCTGTGGCCTAGTATATAGTGAAAAACTCTTCGAGTACTACTTTCTTTGACGGGCATTGTTGTGGCGGAGGCTTACACAGAATGAGAAAATATTTTGTCGAGTCCAACCTACATAGGTAGGAATGATCATCAAAATAAAATAAGAGAAATCAGAGCTCGAACAGAAAGGTTTAGGTGTTCGTTTTTCCCTCGCGCTGTTCGGGAGTGGAATGGTAGAGATATAGTTTGATTGTGGTTCGATGAACCCTCTGCCAAGCACTTAAATGTGAATTGCAGAGTAGTCATGTAGATGTAGACAGACTGTTTACTTGCTTTCGGTTATCTAAATACGGTTCTTGAAATGAAAAAAAATGTCTTCCAGGTTTCATAGTTTTCATAAGAACGTTTCACGACAAAAAAGAAACAGGAAATAAATATGTTGTCTGTATGAGATGTTCGGGAACGCCATATTTGCGTGATTACACACAGACATCCTGCTCTTTGTCGACTCCAGTGTACCAAGTGACGATTCATCACCAAATTTGTGAATGAATCACGACATGCCAATTGGGCGACTCGCATATTTAGCGACCTCAAATGAAATGTGGCTACCCAATCGGTAGCGTTGAGAGGTACTCTTATAAAGGCAAAATATAGGCAAAGTTGCTATAGTCCATACCTTCATACCTTTCCCATTTTGCGTACCTGCCAACAGATGGATGTAATGCTACGATTCTTACATTCATAATGTAACGCGATAATTCGATAATTGTGGAAAGCGAAGTCGCTTCTGGGACAAAATTCGATGGGTGAGCTGGCGAAACCCAGCTTGGCGAACCAGAAATCTGTTAAATAAAATAAAGTTATACTCCTGGTTCAGACGCTGCCATTAAGCTGATGCTGCTGAGTACGGATGCGATGAACTAAGGAGGAACAGGAAGACCCGCATCTTCACAAACCTCTGTGAATGGACACAACAGCCACACACTAGCTCATCCATTTGTTTACGCACAAGAGTCTACAGTTCCAAGTATGCCTGTCAGCCCCCCCCCCCCCCCCTCTCTCTCTCTCTCTCTCTCTCTCTCTCTCTCGTGTGTGTGTGTGTGTGTGTGTGTGTGTGTGTGTGTGTGTGTGTGTGTGCGCGCGCGCGCGCGTTATCACATAGGACTCTGACCACGTATGCGTATGCCATTATGCTACTGGAATGAGCATAGCACAGCAGTAACCAGTTTGTATAGTTTTCCTCAACTCTCACCGGACGCTTTGAGGTCTTACAGCAGGGTGTGTGCCCTGCGAGGGGCAGGGGAGGGGTACTGCCCCACCTTCCCCTCTCTCCGAAAGATATTTTCAAACAAAGTCGTCTCCTGCCACCCCAAATAAAGTGAGTTATCAGTCTGAAGAAAGCCAGTACACGTAATGGACACTGAATAGTAGCATTTGCATCCAGAGCCATTGGTCGTGAAGTACGAGGGTTGTTCCATTGGTCGTGAAGTACGGGGTTGTTTTTTAAGTAAGGGCCGTTCGCGCGTATAGTCCCGTAGTTCGCGCGGACGCCGCAACAAGCCACTGCGCCACTTGCCGGCATCCTTCACGTTCACACTGATGCAAGTTGCAGCTCTGTAGCTGACGTGTACGCATCGCTGTGCTACTTTATAATGTTTACGATTATTGAATCGCCCGCCGCGTGTGAGATACGGTCAGTGATACGTTTTTTGACCGCGAGAAGTCTGTCAGCTGCAGAAATTCATCGTCAGTAAACAGAAGTTTATGGCTTGAATGTAATGGGTGAAGGTCAAGTGCGTCAATGGGTTAGAGAGCTTAAAAATGGCCGTCAAAACGTCCATGACGAAGAACGCTCATGCCGGCCCTCTGTGATCACTGATGATTTTGTGGCTGCAGTCGAAACAAAGATTCGTGAGGACAGAAGATTCACAATTTCCACTCATTCTTTGGAATTTCCACAAGTTTCAAGATCAGTTCTGTACAAAATTGTGTCTGAAAACCTAAACGTTAAAAAACTGTGTTCTCGGTGGGTACCCAGACTCCTCACAGAGGACTACAAAGGGAAGAGATTTGCCACTTCATTGGACTTTTTGATTCGTTACGAGGATAAAGGGGATGACATGTTGAGTCAAATTGTCACTGGAGATGAAACATGAGTATCCCATATCACTCCCGAAAGCCACCGACAATCGATGGAATGGCGACACACAACCTCACCCGTCAAGGTCAAAGCCAAACAGACGCTGTCAAAGCGCAAGATTATGGCAACTGTGTTCTGGGACCGGCGCGGTGTTTTGCTAGTGGACTTTATGCCACGAGGAACGACAATCAACTCAGATGCCTATTGTGCAACTCTAAAGAAGCTCCGCAGGGCAATTCAAAACAAAAGGCGCGGCATGCTGACAAAAGGAGTTTTGCTCCTGCACGATAACGCTAGGCCTCACACCTCTCAAAAGACTCGGGATTTGATTGATTCTTTTGGCTGGGAAGTTTTGGGCCATACACCATACAGCGCCGACCTTTCTCCTAGCGATTTTCACCTTTTCCGGTGCCTGAAACACCATCTTGGCGGGCAGCGCTTCAATGACGACGATGACGTGAAAGCGGCCGTAAACTCTTGGCTGTCGGAGCAGGCGGCCGAATTCTTTGAAGAGGGAATTAAAAACTTAGTTGTACGGTATGACAAATGCTTAAATAAACAAGGCAACTATGTAGAAAAATAGGTAAGTGTGTAGAATCAGAAAATAAGTTTTTTTTACAAAAGTATTTGTATTTTTTTAAAATAAAAACGGCCTTTACTTAAAAAACAACCCTCGTATGAATGCTGTTTCGCCGTTCACCGTGAAACTAACATCCGTTGAATCCCCCGCCCCCCCAATTCAGACACTGTATAAGCTCTTGTCTTCTAGTGACTACGGAGTAGAATGATTTGTTAATTTTATTCATAGTGCTCACTGTTGGAACCGTGGGAGATCAACACTCGTAAGATACAAAGGAAAGAACATCGCCCTTCAGCCACAAAGCTAGTGTCTTCACTTCAAGTTCTGCACTCCCTTCTTCAGGTGCTTGATGTGAGATTAGGCACGGGTTGCAAAAGAAAATGTATTATACGACAGTTCATGCTGGTACCATTAAATAAACCGATTTCAACCTGCTGACTAAACAAATCCTGCAAAAGTAAAACAACTGTCAAAATAATACCTACACGAATCTCATTGGGCCCTGTAGTGCATGACCTTACACAAGTCCGACTCAGGGATGGAATGTCTGCACCAGGGGAACACCGGGAGTTGGTCTAAGTCGAAAACTGCAGCTCTGATGGCGGGCTGTCGTGCCTGAAAGCTCTGTCGGGAAGAACACTGCTCATGAAAGGCATTCGGGTCCTGCCCCGGCACCCAGTTGTAATCTTGTAAGAAGTCTCAAAAGAACGGACATTTCACAGCCCTCTAACACTAATTCCGCATGTGTCGAAAATAATTTTATTTTATTTTTTATTTTTTTTACCTGAAATACACAACCGTGTATGCAGTTGGCCGTCGGAGAACACACTGAGTTTACGAAAGTCTTGGGACAGCGACATGCAAATATAAAGATGGCGCTAGTGTCGCGTACACAACGTACATAAGGGCAGTGCACTGACGGAGCTCTCATTTTTTACTCAGGTGATTAATGTAAAAGGTTTCCGACGTGATTATGGGAATTAACAGACTTTGAAAGCGGAATGATAACTGGAGCTATACGCATGGGACATTCCATTTCGGAAATCGTTAGGGAATTTAGTATTCAGAGTTCCACAGTAGCAACAATGTTCCTAGAGTACAAAATTGCAGGCGTTAACTCTCACCATGGACAATTAACTGGCCGACGGCCTTCACTTAATGACTGAGACCAGTGAAGTTTGCGTAGAGTTGTCAGTGCTAAAATAAAACTAACACTGCGTGACATAACCGCAGAAATTAATGTGTGACACACGATGAACGTATCCGTTAACGACAGAGCAGCGAAATTTGGCGTTGATGGGCTATGGACGCCGACGACCGATGGGAGTGCCTTTGCTAACAGAACGACGTCTCCCGCAGCGCCTTCCATGGGCTCGCGATCGTATCGCTTGCACCCTAGACGACTGGAAAACCGTGGCCTGGTCAGAGGAGTCCCGATTTCAGGAGATAACAGCTGATACAGTGGGGTTCGAGTATGGCGCACCCCCCCCCCCCCCCCCCCCCCGCGAGGCCATGGACACAAGTTGCCAACAAGGCACTATTAAGCTAGTGTGGCTCCATTATGGAGTGTGCTGTATTTAAACGGAGCAGAGCGGGTACTCTGGTCCAGTTGAACCGAACATTGCCTGGAACTGGTAATGTTCGGCTACTTGCAGCCATTCGTGGACTTCATGTTTCCAAACAACGGTGGGACTTCTACAGATGACAATGCACCATGTCACCTGGCCACAACTGTTCGTGACTAGTTTGAAGCAAATTCTGGACAATTCGAGCAAATGATAAAGCCACGCAGCGAACATTTATGGGACATAATAAAGAGGTGACTTTACGCAGAATTTCCTGCACCGGCAACACCTCCGCAATTACGGATTGCTATAGAGGCAGCATGGATTTCCAACGACTTTTTGAGTCCCTACCAGGTCAAGTTGCTGCACTACGTCGGCCGAACGAAACTCTGACACGATGTTAGGAGGTATCCCTGACTTTTGTCAGCTTAATGCATTTCGTATGTTCGTAAAAAGAGTCAGACTCCAAAAGATGTTCGTACGACTAGAGAGTAGTGGCACCAAGTGTTGCTGAGCGGCGTTCTGCTGTTGTGAGGGGGCAGGGCTGGGGGGCGGTCGTTGGGCTTTCCGGGTGAGGGAGCTGTGAGCATCGCGGCGGGGTCGCCGTGTCCCCAGGGCGTCGTTTGCGGCAGGGGAGGCGCACAGCTCAGGGAAGGCGGCGCGCGCTCTCCTGTCCACACGACGCTCCTTAGGGAGGCTCAACCTCTAAAACAACAAGGCTGCAACAGACTACGCTGTATTTCTCCGTAGTATTTCCTTATGTCATACTTCGGGATGATACAAGTTCCAAATACTGCAAATTACACAATAATACACTACTGGCCATTAAAATTGCTACACCAAGACGACATGCAGATGATAAACAGGTCTTCATTGGACAAATGTATTATACTAGAACTGACATGTGACTACATTTTCACGCTATTTGGGTGCATACATCCTGAGAAATCAGTACCCAGAACAACCACCTCTGGCCATAATAACGGCCTTGATACGCCTGGGCATTGAGTCAAACAGAGCTTGGATGGTGTGTACAGGTACAGCTGTCCATGCAGCTTCAACACGACACCACAGTTCATAGAGAGTAGTGACTGGCGTATTGTGACGGGCCAGTTGCTCGGCCACCATTGACCGGAAGTTTTCAGTTGGTGACGGATCTGGAGAATGTGCTGGCCAGGGCAGCAGTCGAACATTTTCTGTATCCAGAAAGGCCCGTACAGGACCTGCAACATGCGGTCGTGCATTATCCTGCTGAAATGTTGGGTTTCGCAGGGATCGAATGAAGGGTAGAGCCACGGCTCGTAACACATCTGAAATGTAGCGTCCACTGTTCAAAGTGCCGTCAATGCGAACAAGAGGTGACCGAGACGTGTATCCAATGGCACCCCATATCATCACACCAGGTGATACGCCAGTATGGCCATGACGAATACACGCTTCCAATGTGCGTTCAGCGCGATGTCGCCAAACACGGATGCGACCATCATGGTGCTGTAAACAGAACCTGGATTCATCCGAAAAAATGACCTTTTGCCATTCGTGCACCCAGGTTCGTCGCTGAGTACACCATCGCAGGCGCTCCTCTCTGTGATGCAGCGTCAAGAGTAACCGTAGTCATGGTCTCCGAGCTGATAGTCCATGCTGCTGCAAACGTCGTCGAACTGTTCGTGTAGATGGTTGTCGTCTTGCAATCGTCCCCATCTGTTGACTCAGGGATTGAGACGTGGCTGCACGATACGTTACAGCCATGCGGATAAGATGCCTGTCATCTCGACTGCTAGAGATACGAGATCGTTGGGATCCACCACGGCGTTCCGCATTGCGCTCCTTAACCCAACGATTCCATATTCTGCTAACAGTCATTGGATCTCGACCAACGCGAGCAGCAATGTCGCGATACGATAAACCGCAATGCGATAGGCTACAATACGACCTTTAACATAGTCGGAAACGTGATGGTGCGCATTTATCCTGCTTACGCGAGGCATCACAACAACGTTTCACCAGGCAACGCCGGTCAACTGCTGTTTGTGTATGAGAAATCGGTTGGAAACTTTCCTCATGTCAGCACGTTGTTGGTGTCGCCACCGGTGCCAACCTGTGTGAATGCTCTGAAAAGCTAATCATTTGTATATCACAGCGTCTTCTTCCTGTCGGTTAAATTCGCGTCTGTAGCACGTCGTGGTGTAGCAATTTTAATGGCCAGTAGTGTATTTACTGTGTCAACGGAGACAAATCTTCGGACATAAAAGCTGCTACGTGCTTACTGCATCATTACATACATGACCAACGGCATAACGTTGGAAGTTCCCAAGGGGCCGTTCTCTGATGATGGTGATGGTGGTTGTGATGTGTATATACCGCGAGGCGGCTGAGACATGCCACTCAAAATAACAACGTTGGAGTAAAAATTAGTCATCCCTACGAGACATTACACTAATGGTATGTTTCACAGCCCCTGACTGGCACTGCTCGAACTATGAGCTTCCAATGACTACAATTATCGAGTACCATCGCATCTCCCCTAACTACACGACTGGTAGCCCTAAAATCACAGTTGGGAAAATGTAATGCCAACTAATTCCTTCACTTTCACGTAGGTGCAGATCTCCTTAAACTGTAGCACCTGATACTGAAATCGAGACATCCACTGGTCAAGGTCGCCCATCAACTCAACGAAACGACTGGTAGAGCATCAACAGGATTCGTACAAACTATGGTACCTGCAAAAAGAGTTCGAATGACGGGAGCTTCATAATACCTCCGACGCGACCGATGTGGGGCTAAAGAGCAAACAATCGCAAACTTGGTCGTGCTTCGCCGCGATATATCCTTCAGGAGCGCGTTACAACGTAGCCAGGATTTCAAAACCTTAGCACTGGAACGGCTGACCCGCAATGACCTGTGTTTATGATAAAAGTGCAATGGACAGAATAGATCTACTCCTCGATTATAAGTTTTCAATAATTACTGTCATTTTTAACGTAACTGGTTTATTTGTCGCAATATGTGTAAGTTCATTCGACCCTTTAGCCTTCCTTAATAATCTCTCAGTTCCGCGAGGAAGAATGTCCACAAGTCTCTTCAGATATGCGCTGCCATTTCTATCTCAAGCCTATACAAATACCTGGGTGTAATGATTTGTAGGAACACGCAATGGAACAATGGTCGTAGGCTCGGTCGTATACAGGGTGATTCAAAAATGCATGTAAATATTTCAAGGGTGTATTTGTGAGGTAAATATAAGACAAAAATGTTCTATACAATTTTTTCCATACTTGGCTTATTACAGAGTTATGAACAAAACAGGATAATACATTCAATACAACGTAAGGTATTTAATTCCCAGAGTTCACAGTTTAATTACAGTGCATTTGGACTAACAACGCAAACTGATAAATAAACGTGACGTAACAAACTGAAACAATTCCTCGCGAACACTGTATTAATTTAGGTCCTGTTGATTGAACTACAGCAATGCACAATAACTAAGGAAAATTGAAGCATTTTACAGACTGTACTGTACTGTACTGTATTTGCACAAATCTTAATGCAATGCATGTTCAAAATGCTGTCCCTGAACTTGCAGACAGACCCGTGCTCGTCGCATCAATGATCTCTGCACATTACACAGTCCGTTCAACTCTCCACGAATAATTTCACAACCACCTTCAATTCTTTGTTGTAGCACTTCTCTGTTCGGTACTGCAGAAGAATACACCAATGTCTTTAGTCGGCCCCATAAATAAAAGTCTAAAGGGTTCAGGTCAGGTGATCTGGCTGGCCAAGCAATTGGTCCTCCGCGACCTATCCATCGATGTGGATACGCAGAATTGAGGTACGCCCTTACGTTGCGGCTGTAATGGGCGGGAGCACCATCGTGCATAAACCACATGGTGGCTCGTGTTGCAAGAGGGACATCCTGTAACAATCCAGGCAATTCTCCCTCCAAAAATTCGCAGTACGCGTGCCCATTCAGCCTTGGAGGCAGAACATGAGGTCCGAGTAAGTAATTCCCCACAATACCACACCAAATGTTTATGGAGAATTGATGTTGATATCCACGCACAATTCTCGCGCCAGGATTCTCGACAGCCCACTGGTGCATATTATGCGAATTGATTACACCCGCACGAGTAAACATGGCCTCATCTGTGAATAATATCCGCCGAATGAACATTGGATCATTCAAATGACGCTCTTGTAACCACTGGCAGAATTGCTGACGGCGAGGATAGTCTTCAGGTGTCAATTCGTGCACTTTTTGCAGGTGAAATGGATGCAACTGTTGTCTCCGAAGCAGCCGCCATACAGTAGATTGTGGAAGTCGTACAGCTGCACTAATTTGTCTCGTACTGATAGATGGATCTTGGTCTACCAGGTCCAAAACATGTTCCTCGACGTTCACTGCATGCTCAAGTGGTCGACCTGAATGTGGCCCAGGACGAATGCCATACTCCCGCATACGTCTGTCCACAGATACAAACGTCTGATGACTTGGTAACCGTCTTCCTGGAAACAGCTCACTGTACCTTCGTCTTGCTGCAAGTGCATTTCCATCTGCTGCACCATACACAAGGTGCATATCAGCATACTCACTGTTTGAGTACATCATGTGCACGAAACCTTTAGCCTTCCGACGATGAATGAACGACAGGACGTACTTTTCCGTTACCAACAACATCAGCGCCATCTTCCGTACAGTAGGAGTAAACATCACGTGCAAACAAAAACAAACACTATTCATGCAGTTTCGAATCAACTGTTGGGAGATACGTATGTGAATTACGTACCAGAATATGGCATCCTGCTGCTTGCACTGCCGTCGTTTTGATACGGACATGACTTTCGTATTTAACGATAACTCTGGAATTAAACGTTTATGGAAAAACATTTATAGAACATTTTTGTCTTATATTTACCTCACAAATACACCCTTAAAATATTTACATGCATTTTTGAATCACCCTGTATAAAGCAGGTAGCAGACTGCGGTTCTATGGCAGAATATAGGGAAATGCCAAAAGCTTACAACGGAGATTTCTTACAAAATATTCGTGCGGCCCGTTTGAATATTGCTCAAGTGAGTTGGACCAGTGCCATATAGTACTAAAAAGGCATACTACACAAACACAGAGAACGGCAGCACGAACAGTCAAGTTTCAACCATGTGAGAGCATCACAGAGATGAAGAAACTCATCTGGCAGACTCTTAAAGATCTACGCAAACTATCACGAGAAAGTCTACTTACAAACTTTCAAGAACCAGCTTTAAGTGATGGACCTATGAATATTATAGAATCCCCTCTGTATCGTCCCCGTATCGTGAGGACAAGAGTAAAATAATTGCAGTGTACACAGAGGCATTTAGACAGTCATTCATCCCGCGCTCCGTACCTGAATGGAACGGGAAGAAGCCCTAATACTTGACACAATGAGGCCCTGTGCCATCCTATTCACAGTGGTTTGCAGAATATGGATGTAGACACAGAGGCATAAGCAACACACTGAAGATTAGATCCCGTAACAGCTACCAACTGCGGGGAAACTGACTATTACGTCTCAACAGCTGTTTCAAGTCGTCCCTGATATTTTCTATGACATTAAGTATGGCTGATTCATTGGGCCCATTGATGTCTCATAGCGTGCCAGTGTGGTCATGAAACGGAGAATGCGTTATTCCCCACTAGGTATTAACCTAACTTTGGAGAACACTTACGACAAGAGGTCTACAAGGAAACATTTATGACTCCCGAAGACATAAAATGTTATACAAAACAGCATATGCTCCGATGTACATCCAATATTTCATACAACTCGTATAATTTGAAACGACAGAAACAATTACTTTAGAGAGAAATTTCTTCACTGGCCATTACCAAAATCGTTCAAACCTAAATCATTGAATGTCTAACTGTATAAAATTATCTGTACTATATAGAAGTGTCTTTGAAGTAACTCCAGAAGTCTAACATATCTGTACAAATATGACGTTCTTTGGCACATCAAATCAGTATCTGATGTAAGCAAATGTATCCGCCCTCTTGTTTTTAGTTCAGTTCATGGATTAGTATGGATTGTGAAACGTCCCCTTTGAACAATTATACATGACTGTGCTTAAACTGACACACAATATTTTCAGCGCAACGCAATCTGACTCAAAAATCCCTACAAAAGAATGGCCCTGACTAACATTAACCTACACGTTTCACAAATCACTTACCTCACAAAAATCTTCGTTACTCGAACTACTGCAATACAGCGAGCGCCACTACAGCCAGCTAAATAAAAGATTCAAACTACTGAAGGCACTAACTACTGATAGGCATAGTTAGCAAATGAAAGATTTTGATAGAGAAAAAACAATGTATTTACCTTAATATTGTTCAAAAGTGATAATATATATATATCAGTCCATGATATCCAATATTACAAATGTACTCTTTCTGGTGGACACACGTCCAGATCGTCCGCTCTCAAAATTCCGCCATCTCTCTCCCCACATCCACCACTGCTGGCGGCTCACCTCCAACTGCGCAACGCTACGCGCTGTTAACATCCAGCTGCCCAACACTACAATGGCAGACAACAATGCAAACTAGCCACAGACTGCATACAGCACAACCAGTGATTTTCATACAGAGCGCTACGTGGCGTTACCAATAAGAAAACCTATACAGCCTACGTACAATTGTGAAAGGAAACCAAACCTCTGTCTTATAATTTATAAAGGAGGACTTTTCAGAAAGAAAGCACTATGTATAGAGCATATGTAAGTGTAAAACTATGTAAACACAAAAACTTTGTTAATTTTAGGACGCATACGTAAAATTCTTTGTAAACTATGCATCACAAGAACTTTGTTATGTTTTAGGACACAAACGTAATTTTGTTAGTGTTAGTTTAAATTTGGCCGACTGGTCGAACAGTTCAAAACCCAGATTTGTCGAGCATTCGGATGTCGCAGTGGCCCCATGCTGCTCTGCATGGGAACGCGGGACCAGGCATTCTCGTCGTCCAGTTCCAGATCGCCCCCTGGTTGAAGAACAGCAGCACCCAGGCTGGGGAATAACCATCCCACGAGTGGGCTGTCGTTTACACCACAACACAAACGGTGGCGTTAGTAATGGTGCCATAACCTGAAAGCACGGACTGCTTATGGAAGGCGGCGCACTGTTTTCAGTGATAAAAATGGAAATGTCGTGTGGCTAGGGCCTCCCGTCGGGTAGACCGTTCGCCTGGTGCAGGTCTTTCGATTTGACGCCACTTCGGCGACCTGCGCGTCGATGGGGATGAAATGATGATGATTAGGACAACACAACACCCAGTCCCTGAGCGGAGAAAATTTCCGACCCAGCCGGGAACCGAACCCGGGCCCTTAGGATTGACAGTCTGTCACGCTGACCACTCAGCTACCAGGGCGGACTTTTCAGTGATGAATCGTGGTTCTGGACAATCCCGGGAGGCCATCGTTGGCAAAGATGGCGGCAACCTGCGGAGATGTTCAATTCGTCCAATGTTTTGGAGAGACACAACGGCGTTGCCCACGATGTCATGGTTTAGGCCGGTTTCAGGTATAAAAGGACCAACTACAGGGTCATTAGTCCCTTTTTCCTGATGTAAAGGCGGCTCAAGGTAAAACAACATCCAAAGTACGTTTGGGAAAGTAAAAGGGGGGAAAGAAATGCGGAACCACACCTTAAAACAATACAAATGGAACGAACAAAAAACGAGGGAAACGTACACAAGCAAAAGTAGAAGAATGTATTAAAACCACAGAGCAGAAGGTCTGGGCTGGCTAATCAAAATCGTTCAAATGGATCTGAGCACAACGGGGCTCAACTTCTGAGGTCATCAGTCCCCTAGAACTTACAATCACTTAAACCTAACTAACCTAAGGACATCACACACATCCATGCCCGGTCGCGCGGTTCCAGCTGTAACGCCTAGAACCGCTTGGCCAACCCGGCCGGCTCGGAATCTTCAACGACAATTTCTCGTGAAGCAATGTTGATGGGTGAAGAAATTTACGGGCGTCCTATGGACATTTGGCTGAAAAAATACTCTTGACTGATGATGAAATAGCTAACGAAAATTAAAACTGTGGAGGTGAACCTTTCTAAAAGTACGAAGATGAGAAAAGAAGGTAGGAGAAGCAGACCATCTTTCTTTGCATTACAAAATTAACGTTGTTAATATCGTAAAGACTCACCGCACGTGGAGAAAAAAAAAAGAAAGAAAGAAAGAATATTAATCCCAACGGGAAGAAGAAATAAAAGAAAGGAGGCAATCGATTTAATGAGTACGCAGCAATCAGTTGTTGGACGTATGATCGTTTTGTTGAAGCTCTAGGAAATTATTACGGAATTTGGTACAGCAGTGGGCTGGCTTTATAGCCACAGCACAAAAGTTTGCAGATTTTCAATTTAAAGCGTCTGCTGACAGCTGGGTTCATAGGCTCAAAAATACGCACTGAATTGGTCAGAAAAAAGCGACAAGATTTGTTTCAAGAAAAGAAACAGCGACAATCGGAAAACTTTGGCTGCTGCACACACTTTTCGAACCCAGACGTTAAAATTTATACCGAATTTCAACAAAGATTTTGTTATCAACACTGACCAGACATTTATTGCAGGATATTTAAAAATTCATTTTGATCTATATTCTTACGATTCTCTGACAAAATGCTTCAATTTCGGTTGTTTTTTCTTTCCAGGATATCAGTTTTAGTCGGTATAGAACAAGACTATGGCTGTCAAAGGAAGAAAAACTATTTTCGTCAAAAGACACGACATCAATGAAGTGACGCATATATATACCGCTCAACATGCTCTCATTCTGTCTGGAAACATGCTTCCTCAAGTGTGCGTTTGTTTATAAGAGGCAACAGTTAACTTTGGTCCCCGAATAAAAAAAAATAAAAAAACAAAAAAACAACGGTAAACGAATATAAGCAAAATTATAAAAAACTTATAATAACGTCTTTCAAATTTAGGAAGCTAACGACAGTGCTACATACTGACTTTCTCAACCGGGGATTGAAATCTTATGCGGGTCAAGAAAGGTTTCTGTTAAGTTCTTGGCCGGACAAGCAAGCAAAGCCTGAATTACACGACGAAATCTTTCAGGATGATGGCAAATCACCAACATGTACAATTAAAGCGATTCCTCCGAAATGTACTCCACTTGTTGAACTATGTGACGTCTATTTTTATAGACAAGTAAGAAATATGATAAAGCGTATACAAAATTGCGGTTATCTTATTGAAAATAACAGAGAAATAAATTCTCATGAAGACTGGGAATACAATCAGTACTCCGTCATCAGTTGCCATCGTCAATTTTAAGGAAATGATACGATGTGCCTGTTATTCTACCATGCATTCTGATGAAAGAGCAGTTTTCAGTAAAGTCAATGATGTACGTTTTTCAACAAATCTTTTAAAAAACGTTGTTCCTGTAAACAATTGCTCTTCGTAAATAGTCTAAGACGCCAAAATATTTTTTGTTCTTAGCGTTTTTATTACAATTATCAAAGTGGTGCTTGCACATAATATTCAAAATTGACAAATGAATATGATACTGTAAAAAATTTTATACAATTGAAATTCCATCCAGAATTTTGTAACAGTGGTAATTACTTTATCTCCGTTAAAAATGTATTTGAAATTATTCAACTTTTTAAAAATAAAATATTCATGAGCGTAATTCACATTTTAAGTAGCTCTGACAGCCATTTCATATGCAAAATAAAATTATTTATGAGTCAACTGATAATACTTTGGCCGGCCGGTGTGGCCGTGCGGTTCTAGGCGCTTCAGTCTGGAACCGCACGACCGCCACGGTCGCAGGTTCGAATCCTGCCACGGGCATGGATGTGTGTGGATGTCCTTAGGTTGGTTAGGTTTAAGTAGTTCTTAGTTCTAGGGGACTGATGACCACAAATATTAAGTCCCATAGTGCTCAGAGCCATTTGAACCACTTTTTATAATACTTTGTCATTAACTTTATTTACGGTTGCTATAATTTTTAAAACAGTTAAAAACACAAGATGAAACCGTACCGGCAGGCAGATTGGATCGAACCCTGATCGGCCGCACGACAGTCTAGGACAACACTGACTAAGTTACTTCACTTAGTAGGTGCCTTGTTACTTATGACCTGTATATGAGGTGTGTATGAGCTACGTTTAAAACTTTAGAGCCCCTTTTTTCGGAATTTTCTGGATAGCGCGCTTTAAGACTTCTGTGAGAGAGCACCCTTGAGGTTTACTATTAACCTGCGAAGTTTCATCGCGAACTGAATTTCCGAAACCGGAAGGTCCCCTTGATAGTGCCATTTTTCGACAACACAAAACTCGTCCCCACGTGGCACGTGTCTGTGAGAACTGTGGGTAACGTTGGGATACTCCCGTGGTCATCAAGATCCCCAGATCTGTCCCGGATATAACATTCGTGGAATCAGCTCGGGCGTCGACTCCGTCAAAGTGCCAGTACCAGGGACCAGCCACAACAGTTTTGGGCTAGCATGCCTCAGAGGAGGATACAACAGCTTTATAATGGCGTTCCCAACAGAATCAGTGCATACGTCCAGACCAGAGTGTGTGTGTGTGTGTGGAACGACATGCTTACAAGTGGCCTCTTACTTACTGCCACTTAGTTTGTGAATTTGACTAGACAATGTACCCATCAAAATAATATCACATACACTCTCAATCCGTGGGTTTCATTTCGTTTCCTCCTCTCCATAAGGGCGTTTCTGTGGGGTCGTCCAATGTACGAGGTTCCAAAGCAAAGTTGGTGCCTCAAAAAGCAAACACAAGAAAAGACGGTCGCTGCAAGCCGCACAGACGAATAAGACACCAGTGTAGCCACACCCAGGTACCTTTCGCTACGCCACCGCAACGATACTTCTACTTAACGGTGGAGCACCAGTAATGCTCAGCCGCAGTTCGCGATAGTCCTAGGCGACAGCTTCGTCTTCTAGTACCCCAGCTGTGTGGTCAATGTATTAGGACGAACTAAAGGCGAAATGTGTTGTAAAACGCACTCTGAGCGAGAGGCAGTCGTGAAAAGTCATGACATTCCAGTGGAAATGAGCTGTACAAAGTTAAGTAATTATTCTTATCTACTGGGTGGCTGTAATGAAAGCGCTGTTACTGGCGGACGACCAACGTGGGCCATGATTATCGTATGGCAGCGAAACGTGGTAGACATGCCGTAGTTTCCAATTTCATAATCAACTTCTTTTAACTATTTAAAGACACATTCCAGTCGGCGATACTCTCTCAGTGCAGCGCTGTAATTGCTGCCGTTCACATAAAACAGTTCTACTCTCTTCTCAGCAGCCATACTGATCACTCACGTTACGGCTACTCAAATGACAGCGTGGACGTCATACCGCCCCACAAACGGTATACAGCGTCAAATTTGCACCTGATGGTCCAAAATTGGAGCTAATTTTTTCCAGCGTAAATCAGTTCCGCATTATCGCCTTAGTATATCTATCAAGTTTCACTGCTATACGATAATCACAGCCCACAGTGAACCTCCGCGAGTCGCTGCTGTCTAATTATAACCACCCGGTATGATATAAGAAAGTGAACTAATATTTTGCATGTACTAGCATCCGCACTCTGTCTTCTCTACCGGCGACTATATTTTAGTTCGGTACGACAGTTTCACTTTTGTTGTCGGGCAGTGTACGTATCAGCGTCACGATGCGACACTTACAAATTTTAGAAATTATTTACGTACGTCAGAAAATACACCAATCTGTCCGCATCTGTATATATTTAATCGTAGTAGATACATTTTGAGTGGTCTCTCTTGGCTGGCTCACCTTTTACTGAAGTCGCAACGCTATAAGACTGTAGTGAAATGCGGACGATCCTCGCTTGGGGCAACGACTGGTTAACTGGCCCTCAAGTAAACACATACGAACACAGCGCGAAATACCTGTTCTTGTTGGCTATAAGGTAGCCTAAAAATCACTTGAAACGTTACATTTAAGGAAGTACGGTTACGGAGCGATTTAATGTGGAACTACGATGCTAAATAATCGAAGGAAAGAAGATGCCGGATGAATTCATAAGAAGTATCTTCAGAAAGTACAGCCTACCCATACTCCTGCCTACCTCTTTAACGCCCTCTTTAACGTCAGTGCGTTGTGCATTGAGCTCTTCGAGCAAACCGAATAATTGTCTGCTACTTCGTCACTTCAGCCAAGCCGTAAGAAAAATCCTATTATAGTTAACATTTCCTATACAATAACTCTACCGAAGAGTTAATTTTAACCGTGGAAACTAAACATTTTAAAATTAATAGTTCAACAACATTACCATCCATGAAACAAAGTTGCCGATTACTTCAGTGACGAAATTTTAAAAAAGTGTTTCGGAACAGATTACCCAAAAGTAATTTCCTCATTTTCATGGTAACAGGGAAACCCTGCATTCGCAAATTGACATTTATTTAACTAGTTACAAACTCTTACCTGCAATCTGTACACTTTGTGTCTGCTGGTAACTATTGTATTCCTTTCTTATTCAATCCTGTTCAGGTCAGCCTTTAAATAAACGAACCATTCAATGACGTTTCGCGAAAATTCTGTTCGGTGGTAGTACCTATGGCAACGAATCGTCTGGACATCCATCAACAGCTATCGCCAACGGCAATGGATACACGCGTTACGAATTTTTCATCGCTTGCAATCCTTTACTAACGTCGTGAAACTTGTTCAGTGTGCGTTCCAAATGAATGAAACATACGTCGCCAGAAGCCTGCGTCCTAACAGTGGAAAGCGTCGCTGTACTTGCGCAGTGATAATGGACTACGGAACAATGCTGTAGCAGACTTTTCATCAGCGGACGACGGCGATTAGTCTGTTATTCACTTGTTTTACCCTTTATCATGCCCTTCCTGTGAAATCGCTACATAATGGTGGTGTGTAAGATTATTGCCTGCTTCACGAAACGCTTCGTAATTCTGAAATTAGCGGACTGCATTCGTCAATATAAAAGAGCACTCTGGTGGCTCACGATAACGTTAATTCCCATGTGGGTTTCAAAATGTAGGTAAAATACAAACCCTGGCGCATATCATACACGCAGCCAATCTGTTGCGACTTTCTTAGCGCGTAGCAGGAAGGAAGCTTAGGGTTTACCGACGAAGTCATTAGACACAGATGGGGGAAAAACGGGTTGGACATCAGCTCGCCCTTTTCAAACGAACATCGATTTAGGCTCTGGCTCTGAGCACTATGGGACTTAACATCTATGGTCATCAGTCCCCTAGAACTTAGAACTACTTAAACCTAACTAACCTAAGGACAGCACACAACACCCAGCCATCACGAGGCAGAGAAAATCCCTGACCCCGCCGGGAATCGAACCCGGGAACCCGGGCGTGGGAAGCGAGAACGCTACCGCACGACCCATCGATTTAGGGCTATCACAATGAAACAAAATCCGGAAGGCCAGACGGAGGTATGAAGAGAAGTACTGCCGAATGCGAATCTATATTGTTAACACTGCGCCACATCGCTCGGTTAACCACTTCAAAAGCGACAAAAACTGATCAGTAAAACAGACGTTAAGACGAGATTCTTCCGTTCAGCCACTAGAGAGCTCTTTGCACTGAACTGCTGTCGCACAAAACTTCTACATCCCAGTGGTCTGCCACTACAAGAATGTCCGCCCCCGGTAGCTGAGTGGTCAGCGCGACACACTGTCAATCCTAAGGGCCCGGGTTCGATTCCCGGCTCAGGGACTGGGTGCTGTGTTATCCTAATCATCATCATTTCATCACCACCGACGCGCAAGTCGCCGAAGCGGTGTCAACTAACAAGACTTGCACCAGGCGAGCGGTCTACCCGGCGGGAGGCCCTCGTCACACGACATTATTATTATACTATAAGAATAACATCAAACATGTATACGTACGTAATGGGTAAAACATTAACACACAACTAACATTACGTAGGGACACATTTGGTGCGGGCCTATGTATATCAATTCCGGATGGTGGCCAATGGGACTTTACATAGTATATTGCAGAACGAACCGTTACAATTCTTTGTGAGACCCCATACGAACGTACAGTACACAGCCTAAAGTGATTCGATTGTGGTGGCCAATGGAAACGTTTTATTTCATGATCACAATCATCAAAGCAGTCCTTTGAGGATGCAGTACTCCGATGGGAACGAAGCCTTTGCCACAGAATGTTGTTACCGTAACAAAGTTTCATGGACATGATCACTTATCATCTAAAGTGGCCTTTGAAACTTAAAGCCTCGCGTTTTAATTCCCTGATTTTCCTAATCATTCGCTTTTGGGGTATCCTAGCACGCTTCCTTGACTCACTCAAATTCACACTGCCACTGCATGGTTCCCTCCTAATTTGTGAACTCTTACGCCAAAGTTCTACCGGAATAGAGATTAGCACGACAACAAAGATTGGTGGTGGAATGCATCAATCCCTAGACTTACACACTACTTACTCTAACTTATGCTAAGAACGAACACCACACACACACACACACACACACACACACACACACACACGTCCGAGGGAGGATTCGAACCTCCGGCGGGAGGGGCCGCTCCGCGCAGCCTTGTATCAACGGAAGTCTCCTTTGTCTTATCTTTAAGAATATTAATCTCAGTAGTCGTCTCCTCGACAGAGGTCTTCATTCTAAGGGTAATAACGGTCTTCAATGTTTTTTTTCTGTTTAAGTTTTCTTGCACTGTTGTGAATGGTGAACGATGTTATTCAATGAACTATGTATATACTGTGTTGATACCAGGGCAGAAGCTGTAAAGATCCTGTCTCTGAATTATCAATAAACAAGCACTAACAAAAAAAAGGGGTCAAATGGCTCTGAGCACTATGGGACTCCACATCTGAGGTCATCAGTCCCCTAAAACTTAGAACTACTTAAACCTGACTAACCTAAGAACATCTCACACACCCATGCCCGACGCAGGATTCGGTCGCGCGTTTCCAGACTGAAGCGCCTAGAACCGCTCGGCCACAAAGGCCGACAACAAGCATGAACAATTTGCTCCTATTACAATTGAGTACCACCAGACATACCAGTCGATAAACACAGCGCTATACATGTAAACAAGACACGTTTCCGTTTCATAATACTTTCAGAGCCGTAATACTAAAACGGGAAAGCAAAACATAACGTGTTAGAGTTCAGAAACTAAGGTAAAAAGAGAGTAATGTATGCCATTGTGTTCATGTGGGCAACTCATAGGGAAGGTTTACGGAAAGTGCAAGAAATCTAGTTCACGACGATCGGACTGCGGCACAACCAACAATGAACACACAATAAATTCTGCTATAATTCGAGGAGAGCAACGCGTGAACTGATGGCCGGGTTACTTGACACATGGAATCAAAGTGAAAACGGAGAAATAAAGCAGTCAACAGTATCGGAGTTATTAGCATTGGTACAGTGCTGTTTGTAAAAGTACTGATCTACTAGGTGAGAGATATAACAATATGGTAGGTGCGAGACACCGGAATGTTAAAAGATTACGTCAACAATCTCCTCAGTGTCGAACTCTCGCGCACTGTTGAAATAAAAATGTAATATCCTTTGTGCCATTAGTAGTTTGCGTCATATAATTACGTTCTAGTCCAAAAGCTGCTTTATTTCAGACAATAAGAAGTAGCGTAATTTTCACGGCTCCTGTCTGCCGAACGCCTTAGCTAAAAGGAATGTCTGTATCGCATTTGTTTGCAGGCTGCGAGGGAGGCAATACGGAAAGTGTTAGGGGTGCTAAGCCTGGGATATAAACCGCTGCGGGGGTTCATAACGCTGTCTGGCGGCTATTCGCGGAGCTGAATTATGGAAACCAATTTCCACGTAGCATGCGCACCAGTGCCCCCGACGGAAGTAATGAAACCGTCTGCCGTTCGTCATGCGCGATTAATTTTGCAACGCCGAAGATTTTCTTTCCACAGTCAAAAATTTATATGAACTACACACATCCGTACCTGCAGACTCCACACACGCACGAACTGTTTCACTGCAAAATGAAGGCATCAACAAACCATGAAGCAGCACGCCGTGTCATCTGAGGCGCTTTATGTAGATGCATCGTAAATATTTTCGGCGGGAGGAAAAAAAACAGCGTATCCAAATCTAGAAATATGATAGTGCACCGCCGCTCGAGCCAATACAAGATTACCTCAGTGCACTGAGGCTGTGGCTTTGGCCTCGCTGCCTGAGACAGACAGAGCGCCCAACTGTAAAAGGTAAGCATGCAGCCGTATATAAATACCAAATTAGGTAGTACTCTGTAAACTGAACCATCCAACGTAATTACGATAAATCATGTTAAGTGACCGATGGGTTATGTTAAGTGATCCATGGAACATGATGTGACTGACTAATACGTCGGGTTTCGGCCTTCTGACAAATCGTGAACAATTGCACGGTTTCGTCAGATCACAAAGTAATCAGATTGAAATGTCATCTGTCTACTGTGTAAAACAACCTTGATAAAGTGCTTCTTCCAATCACATGAAAAATACTTTAGCTGTGCATTTTTTCATGTATTGGGCGAGCTACCCTGGATATTTAATGTACACTCCTGGAAATTGAAATAAGAACACGGTGAATTCATTGTCCCAGGAAGGGGAAACTTTATTGACACATTCCTGGGGTCAGATACATCACATGATCACACTGACAGAACCACAGGCACATAGACACAGGCAACAGAGCATGCACAATGTCGGCACTAGTACAGTGTATATCCACCTTTCGCAGCAATGCAGGCTGCTATTCTCCCATGGAGACGATCGTAGAGATGCTGGATGTAGTCCTGTGGAACGGCTTGCCATGCCATTTCCACCTGGCGCCTCAGTTGGACCAGCGTTCGTGCTGGACGTGCAGACCGCGTGAGACGACGCCTCATCCAGTCCCAAACATGCTCAATGGGGGACAGATCTGGAGATCTTGCTGGCCAGGGTAGTTGACTTACACCTTCTAGAGCACGTTGGGTGGCACGGGATACATGCGGACGTGCATTGTCCTGTTGGAACAGCAAGTTCCCTTGCCGGTCTAGGAATGGTAGAACGATGGGTTCGATGACGGTTTGGATGTACCGTGCACTATTCAGTGTCCCCTCGACGATCACCAGTGGTGTACGGCCAGTGTAGGAGATCGCTCCCCACACCATGATGCCGGGTGTTGGCCCTGTGTGCCTCGGTCGTATGCAGTTCTGATTGTGGCGCTCACCTGCACGGCGCCAAACACGCATACGACCATCATTGGCACCAAGGCAGAAGCGACTCTCATCGCTGAAGACGACACGTCTCCATTCGTCCCTCCATTCACGCCTGTCGCGACACCACTGGAGGCGGGCTGCACGATGTTGGGGCGTGAGCGGAAGACAGCCTAACGGTGTGCGGGACCGTAGCCCAGCTTCATGGAGACGGTTGCGAATGGTCCTCGCCGATACCCCAGGAGCAACGGTGTCCCTAATTTGCTGGGAAGTGGCGGTGCGGTCCCCTACGGCACTGCGTAGGATCCTACGGTCTTGGCGTGCATCCGTGCGTCGCTGCGGTCCGGTCCCAGGTCGACGGGCACGTGCACCTTCCGCCGACCACAGGCGACAACATCGATGTACTGTGGAGACCTCACGCCCCACGTGTTGAGCAATTCGGCGGTACGTCCACCCGGCCTCCCGCATGCCCACTATACGCCCTTGCTCAAAGTCCGTCAACTGCACATACGGTTCACGTCCACGCTGTCGCGGCATGCTACCAGTGTTAAAGACTGCGATGGAGCTCCGTATGCCACGGCAAACTGGCTGACACTGACGGCGGCGGTGCACAAATGCTGCGCAGCTAGCGCCATTCGACGGCCAACACCGCGGTTCCTGGTGTGTCCGCTGTGCCGTGCGTGTGATCGTTGCTTGTACAGCCCTCTCGCAGTGTCAGGAGCAAGTATGGTGGGTCTGACACACCGGTGTCAATGTGTTCTTTTTTCCATTTCCAGGAGTGTAGATTACAAGCAGTATTATATTAGGTGGATTAAACATATAACTTTTGACATAATTACTAGCAAGTGTTAATGAACGACGTAATTTCACAGACGTAGCCCATATAATACAAAAAACTATTTTAAAGTGAGAGAATAAAATAAAATACTATACACTATGTATTCTTTATAATACGGTATCAGTGGACTGAATAGCTGGCTAGTGTCTATTGCCCTGGAGTCAACACGCCAGCACCCAAAGGATCATCGTGCTTCGAGTGTGAAGTAGAATAGTGAACATTGAAATGGAAATGAAGTCCCATGCTTCTTTACAAAGCGTAGGGGAACGATGCGGGAGACCCGCACCGCTTTACGAGGCAAGGTCATAGTGGAGGTGGTTTGCCATTGTCTTCCTCCGACCGTGATGGGGATGAATGATGATGATGATGATGATGATGATGATGATGATGATGATGACGGCACAACAACACCCAGTCATCCCGAAGCAGGAAAATCCCTGACCCCGCCGGGAATCGAACCCGGGATCCCGTGCTCTGGAAGCGAGAACGCTACCGCGAGACCACGAGCAGCGGACGTAGTGAACATTACAAGTATGCTAAAAAAACTCAAGTATAGATTTAGTTAAATAGAGTGCAAGTCAGACTTTGTATTATTATTTCTTTACTTTCTCAGACGTTAAGTCTGGTTAAAAATGGGACGTGAGGCGGACCTTGATCAAGCGTCACTTCCTTTTAACTGTACGGTATATGTTATATTGCATTTAGGAACTTTCGGGTAATTGAACATGTATCAATAATTACGGATTTCTGTAATTGTATATATAAGTTTGGATGTAGCTGTATTGTATTGATGTAATGGTGGATATTGTGTGGTATGACTCCTGTAGTTGATAGTATGATTGGTATGATGTCAACTTTATTCTGATGCCACATGTCCTTGACTTCCTCAGCCAGTTGGATGTATTTTTCAATTTTTTCTCCTGTTTTCTTTTGTATATTTGTTGTATTGGGTATGGATATTTCGATTAGTTGTGTTAATTTCTTCTTTTTATTGGTGAGTATGATGTCAGGTTTGTTATGTGGTGTTGTTTTATCTGTTATAATGGTTCTGTTCCAGTATAATTTGTATTCATCATTCTCCAGTACATTTTGTGGTGCATACTTGTATGTGGGAACATGTTGTTTTATTAGTTCATGTTGTATGGCAAGTTGTTGATGTATTATTTTTGCTACATTGTCATGTCTTCTGGGGTATTCTGTATTTGCTAGTATTGTACATCCGCTTGTTATGTGATCTACTGTTTCTATTTGTTGTTTGCAAAGTCTGCATTTATCTGTTGTGGTATTGGGATCTTTAATAATATGCTTGCTGTAATATCTGGTGTTTATTGTTTGATCCTGTATTGCAATCATGAATCCTTCCGTCTCACTGTATATATTGCCTTTTCTTAGCCATGTGTTGGATGCGTCTTGATCGATGTGTGGCTGTGTTAGATGATACAGGTGCTTTCCATGTAGTGTTTTCTTTTTCCAATTTACTTTCTTCGTATCTGCTGATGTTACATGATCTAAAGGGTTGTAAAGGTGGTTATGAAATTGCAGTGGTGTAGCCGATGTATTTATATGAGTGATTGCTTTGTGTATTTTGCTAGTTTCTGCTCGTTCTAGAAAGAATTTTCTTAAATTGTCTACCTGTCCATAATGTAGGTTTTTTATGTCGATGAATCCCCGTCCTCCTTCCTTTCTGCTTAATGTGAATCTTTCTGTTGCTGAATGTATGTGATGTATTCTATATTTGTGGCATTGTGAACGTGTAAGTGTATTGAGTGCTTCTAGGTCTGTGTTACTCCATTTCACTACTCCAAATGAGTAGGTCAATATTGGTATAGCATAAGTATTTATAGCTTTTGTCTTGTTTCTTGCTGTCAATTCTGTTTTCAGTATTTTTGTTAGCCTTTGTCTATATTTTTCTTTTAGTTCTTCTTTAATATTTGTATTATCTATTCCTATTTTTTGTCTGTATCCTAGATATTTATAGGCATCTGTTTTTTCCATCGCTTCTATGGAGTCACTGTGGTTATTCAATATGTAATCTTCTTGTTTAGTGTGTCTTCCCTTGACTATGCAATTTTTCTTACATTTGTCTGTTCCAAAAGCCATATTTATATCATTGCTGAATACTTCTGTTATCCTTAGTAATTGGTTGAGTTGTTGATTGGTTGCTGCCAGTAGTTTTAGATCATCCATATATAGCAAATGTGTGATTTTGTGTGGGTATGTTCCAGTAATATTATATCCATAATTTGTATTATTTAGCATGTTGGATAGTGGGTTCAGAGCAAGACAGAACCAGAAAGGACTTAATGAGTCTCCTTGGTATATTCCACGCTTAATCTGTATTGGCTGTGATGTGATGTTATCTGAATTTGTTTGAATATTAAGTGTGGTTTTCCAGTTTTTCATTACTATGTTTAGAAACTGTATCAATTTAGGATCTACTTTGTATATTTCCAATATCTGTAGTAACCATGAGTGGGGTACACTATCAAAGGCTTTTTGGTAATCAATGTATGCGTAGTGTAGCGACCTTTGTTTAGTTTTAGCTTGATATGTCACCTCTGTATCTATTATCAGTTGCTCTTTACATCCTCGTGCTCCTTTGCAGCAGCCTTTTTGTTCTTCATTTATAATTTTGTTCTGTGTTGTATGTGTCATCAATTTCTGTGTAATGACTGAAGTTAATATTTTGTAGATTGTTGGTAGGCATGTTATGGGGCGATATTTAGCTGGGTTTGCTGTGTCTGCTTGGTCTTTAGGTTTCAGATAAGTTATTC
The DNA here is from genome assembly GCF_023864345.2 of Schistocerca serialis cubense. NCBI lineage: Eukaryota > Metazoa > Arthropoda > Insecta > Orthoptera > Acrididae > Schistocerca > Schistocerca serialis. The sequence goes on from NC_064644.1 coordinate 49,185,024, forward strand.
CATGTGTAAGTGTATCAGGGAATGTGTATGGGTCTGCAATGTAACTTAAATAATTTAGTTAGATGTGAATGTGTTGAGGTGAACTTCTTTAGCCAGTAATTTGCTATTTTATCATTTCCAGGGGATTTCCAATTGTGTGTAGAATTAATTGCTCGGGTGACTTCATGTTGCAAAATTATCACTTCAGGCATTTGTGGTATCATCTTGTATGTGTGTGTTTCTGCTTGTATCCACCGTGCATGCCTGTTATGTTGTACCGGGTTTGACCATATGTTACTCCAGAAGTGTTCCATGTCTGTTATGTTTGGTGGAGTGTCTATTCTAATGTGTGTGTTATCTATTGTTTGGTAAAATCTCTTTTGGTTTGTGTTGAATGTTTGGTTTTGTTTCCTTCTATTTTCACTTTTTTTGTATCTTCTAAGTCGTTTGGCCAATGCTTGTAATTTCTGCTTCTTTTCATCTAATTGCTCTATTGCTTCTTGTTGTGAGATTTTACCTAACCTTTTTCGTTTTTTGTCTGATATTTCATTTCTTATAAATTGTGTTAGCTGTCCGATGTCTTTTCTCAGTTTTTCTATTCTGATCTGTAGCCTGTGTTGCCATGCTGGTTTTGTGGGTTTCTTCTGTGTATTGGTTTGTTCTGATCTCTGCCTAGTGTGTATATTTAGTGTAGTGAGTGCTCCTATATAAACCAGTAGTTGTAACTCTTCCATAGTTGTATTTTCATTTATTTTGTTGTGTATGATTGTGTTGATAGTTTTTATTGTTGTTTCGACTTGTGGGTTATTTGGCGGTCTATGCAAGAATGGTCCGATGTCTGTATTATTATTATTATTATTATTATTATTGTAGACTTTTTCATATCCAGCAGGCGGAAGAAACCGCTTTGAAAGGTTCGTCACCGCAGAACGCTGAGAAATCACGTGAGCAGGCGTTGACACCGGCATCAAATACTGTGCTTCTGAATTTAACTTTCACCCTGCTGTTCCTATCAGCAAACTGATAATGAATGTAGAACTACCTAAGTTCCCAAAAAATTCACGTTCATTTAATTTTCCCTTGGATAACGATATTAAATAGTGCAATGAAATACAAGATACCCTAAAAAAACCATGTTCAGACCAGCTTTAGGATGTTGTTCTTTAATATGCCATCGACGGCTTAGGTTCTATAGACGATGGAATCAACCGCCATCTGAAAGGGATCAGCTCAGAAATTAACCGTCTGAAAGGTATCAGCTGAGAAATCACAACAGCGACATACGCGAGAAGACTCAATGTGAATTAGGATATCCAAATTGGATTACTGTTTACTTTACTCTGTTACGGAAGTCCACTTAGATTATCTTTGCTATAGATCAAGTTTTCTAGTTATTCTAGGCTTCTTTCTTTAAATGTGAGGAGATACGGCATGTCAACAAAATACATGTACGATACGAAACTGAAAACAATTTCCGTATACACTCCTGGAAATGGAAAAAAGAACACATTGACACCGGTGTGTCAGACCCACCATACTTGCTCCGGACACTGCGAGAGGGCTGTACAAGCAATGATCACACCCACGGCACAGCGGACACACCAGGAACCGCGGTGTTGGCCGTCGAATGGCGCTAGCTGCGCAGCATTTGTGCACCGCCGCCGTCAGTGTCAGCCAGTTTGCCGTGGCATACGGAGCTCCATCGCAGTCTTTAACACTGGTAGCATGCCGCGACAGCGTGGACGTGAACCGTATGTGCAGTTGACGGACTTTGAGCGAGGGCGTATAGTGGGCATGCGGGAGGCCGGGTGGACGTACCGCCGAATTGCTCAACACGTGGGGCGTGAGGTCTCCACAGTACATCGATGTTGTCGCCAGTGGTCGGCGGAAGGTGCACGTGCCCGTCGACCTGGGACCGGACCGCAGCGACGCACGGATGCACGCCAAGACCGTAGGATCCTACGCAGTGCCGTAGGGGACCGCACCGCCACTTCCCAGCAAATTAGGGACACTGTTGCTCCTGGGGTATCGGCGAGGACCATTCGCAACCGTCTCCATGAAGCTGGGCTACGGTCCCGCACACCGTTAGGCCGTCTTCCGCTCACGCCCCAACATCGTGCAGCCCGCCTCCAGTGGTGTCGCGACAGGCGTGAATGGAGGGACGAATGGAGACGTGTCGTCTTCAGCAATGAGAGTCGCTTCTGCCTTGGTGCCAATGATGGTCGTATGCGTGTTTGGCGCCGTGCAGGTGAGCGCCACAATCAGGACTGCATACGACTGAGGCACACAGGGCCAACACCCGGCATCATGGTGTGGGGAGCGATCTCCTACACTGGCCGTACACCACTGGTGATCGTCGAGGGGACACTGAATAGTGCACGGTACATCCAAACCGTCATCGAACCCATCGTTCTACCATTCCTAGACCGGCAAGGGAACTTGCTGTTCCAACAGGACAATGCACGTCCGCATGTATCCCGTGCCACCCAACGTGCTCTAGAAGGTGTAAGTCAACTACCCTGGCCAGCAAGATCTCCAGATCTGTCCCCCATTGAGCATGTTTGGGACTGGATGAGGCGTCGTCTCACGCGGTCTGCACGTCCAGCACGAACGCTGGTCCAACTGAGGCGCCAGGTGGAAATGGCATGGCAAGCCGTTCCACAGGACTACATCCAGCATCTCTACGATCGTCTCCATGGGAGAATAGCAGCCTGCATTGCTGCGAAAGGTGGATATACACTGTACTAGTGCCGACATTGTGCATGCTCTGTTGCCTGTGTCTATGTGCCTGTGGTTCTGTCAGTGTGATCATGTGATGTATCTGACCCCAGGAATGTGTCAACAAAGTTTCCCCTTCCTGGGACAATGAATTCTTGGTGTTCTTATTTCAATTTCCAGGAGTGTATATTACTGAAAAAGAGAAAAAAAGCTTGAAGCAATGATTGCACAAGAATGGAATTTCATGTGCATATGAAACAAGTATTATATACTGCATGATATCCTATTTAAAGACTTCGGCACCTACGGGCGGACGGTCTTGGAGAAAAGTTTCAGTGATTAATACAGCCTACCACAGCTGCCACATAGTCGGCTAATAGTGTACGTCAATGGATCAGACGCTGTAAATGAGAGGCAGCTGTGGTAACAATGTTCGCCAGGACAATTACGGATGGAGAACTATTCAGGAACCTCTCGGCGAATGCCGAGAGTTGATTCAGTTATTGTAGATCAGAGGCTCCTAGCCTTTCTGACGCCACTGCCCCTGAAGAGATCACACCATTATCTTTCCTGTTCTTTTCCATGGCTTTCATCCCGTCTAGTAAGGGGACCCGAATTTGCAGTACCTGGCAAATTTTAGTTTATTTTCTTACTTTGTGTCCGGGCGCACTTCCTGACACCACAGTCATCACGGTAACCTAAGGCTGAATAGTACTGCGCGCCATCCGTTTGTGAATCATGTGAACTTTATTCTGAGTATTGTCATATTTAACTATGTGTACTGTATTATCCCCCCCCATGAACCATGGACCTTGCCGTTGGTGGGGAGGCTTGCGTGCCTCAGCGATACAGATAGCCGTACCGTAGGTGCAACCACAACGGAGGGGTATCTGTTGAGAGGCCAGACAAACGTGTGGTTCCTGAAGAGGGGCAGCAGCCTTTTCAGTAGTTGCAAGGGCAACAGTCTGGATGATTGAGTGATCTGGCCTTGTAACAATAACCAAAACGGCCTTACTGTGCTGGTACTGCGAGCGGCTGAAAGCAAGGGGAAACTACAGCCGTAATTTTTCCCGAGGGCATGCAGCTTTACTGTATGATTACATGATGATGGCGTCCTCTTGGGTAAAATATTCCGGAGGTAAAATAGTCCCCCATTCGGATCTCCGGGCGGGGACTACTCAAGAGGATGTCGTTATCAGGAGAAAGAAAACTGGCGTTCTACGGATCGGAGCGTGGAATGTCAGATCCCTTAATCGGGCAGGTAGGTTAGAAAATTTAAAAAGGGAAATGGATAGGTTGAAGTTAGATATAGTGGGAATTAGTGAAGTTCGGTGGCAGGAGGAACAAGACTTCTGGTCAGGTGACTACAGGGTTATAAACACAAAATCAAATAGGGGTAATGCAGGAGTAGGTTTAATAATGAATAGGAAAATAGGAATGCGGGTAAGCTACTACAAACAGCATAGTGAACGCATTATTGTGGCCAAGATAGATACGAAGCCCACGCCTACTACAGTAGTACAAGTTTATATGCCAACTAGCTCTGCAGATGACGAAGAAATTGAAGAAATGTATGATGAAATAAAAGAAATTATTCAGATTGTGAAGGGAGACGAAAATTTAATAGTCATGGGTGACTGGAATTCGAGTGTAGGAAAAGGGAGAGAAGGAAACATAGTAGGTGAATATGGATTGGGGGACAGAAATGAAAGAGGAAGCCGCCTGGTCGAATTTTGCACAGAGCACAACATAATCATAACTAACACTTGGTTTAAGAATCATGAAAGAAGGTTGTATACATGGAAGAACCCTGGAGATACTAAAAGGTATCAGATAGATTATATAATGGTAAGACAGAGATTTAGGAATCAGGTTTTAAATTGTAAGACATTTCCAGGGGCAGATGTGGACTCTGACCACAATCTATTGGTTATGACCTGTAGATTAAAACTGAAGAAACTGCAAAAAGGTGGGAATTTAAGGAGATGGGACCTGGATAAATTAAAAGAACCAGAGGTTGTACAGAGATTCAGGGAGAGCATAAGGGAGCAATTGACAGGAATGGGGGAAATAAATACAGTAGAAGAAGAATGGGTAGCTTTGAGGGATGAAGTAGTGAAGGCAGCAGAGGATCAAGTAGGTAAAAAGACGAGGGCTAGTAGAAATCCTTGGGTAACAGAAGAAATATTGAATTTAATTGATGAAAGGAGAAAATATAAAAATGCAGTAAGTGAAACAGGCAAAAAGGAATACAAACGTCTCAAAAATGAGATCGACAGGAAGTGCAAAATGGCTAAGCAGGGATGGCTAGAGGACATGTGTAAGGATGTAGAGGCCTATCTCACTAGGGGTAAGATAGATACCGCCTACAGGAAAATTAAAGAGACCTTTGGAGATAAGAGAATGACTTGTATGAATATCAAGAGCTCAGATGGAAACCCAGTTCTAAGCAAAGAAGGGAAAGCAGAAAGGTGGAAGGAGTATATAGAGGGTCTATACAAGGGCGATGTACTTGAGGACAATATTATGGAAATGGAAGAGGATGTAGATGAAGATGAAATGGGAGATACGATACTGCGCGAAGAGTTTGACAGAGCACTGAAAGACCTGAGTCGAAAGAAGGCCCCCGGAGTAGACAATATTCCATTGGAACTACTGACGGCCGTGGGAGAGCCAGTCCTGACAAAACTGTACCATCTGGTGAGCAAGATGTATGAAACAGGCGAAATACCCTCAGACTTCAAGAAGAATATAATAATTCCAATCCCAAAGAAAGCAGGTGTTGACAGATGTGAGAATTACCGAACTATCAGCTTAATAAGTCACAGCTGCAAAATACTAACACGAATTCTTTACAGACGAATGGAAAAACTAGTAGAAGCCAACCTCGGGGAAGATCAGTTTGGATTCCGTAGAAACACTGGAACACGTGAGGCAATACTGACCTTACGACTTATCTTAGAAGAAAGATTAAGGAAAGGCAAACCTACGTTTCTAGCGTTTGTAGACTTAGAGAAAGCTTTTGACAATGTTGACTGGAATACTCTCTTTCAAATTCTAAAGGTGGCAGGGGTAAATTACAGGGAGCGAAAGGCTATTTACAATTTGTACAGAAACCAGATGGCAGTTATAAGAGTCGAGGGACATGAAAGGGAAGCAGTGGTTGGGAAGGGAGTAAGACAGGGTTGTAGCCTCTCCCCGATGTTGTTCAATCTGTATATTGAGGAAGCAGTAAAGGAAACAAAAGAAAAATTCGGAGTAGGTATTAAAATTCATGGAGAAGAAATAAAAACTTTGAGGTTCGCCGATGACATTGTAATTCTGTCAGAGACAGCAAAGGACTTGGAAGAGCAGTTGAATGGAATGGACAGTGTCTTGAAAGGAGGATATAAGATGAACATCAACAAAAGCAAAACAAGGATAATGGAATGTAGTCTAATTAAGTCGGGTGATGCTGAGGGAATTAGATTAGGAAATGAGGCACTTAAAGTAGTAAAGGAGTTTTGCTATTTGGGGAGCAAAATAACTGATGATGGTCGAAGTAGAGAGGATATAAAATGTAGGCTGGCAATGGCAAGGAAAGCGTTTCTGAAGAAGAGAAATTTGTTAACATCCAGTATTGATTTAAGTGTCAGGAAGTCATTTCTGAAAGTATTCGTATGGAGTGTAGCCATGTATGGAAGTGAAACATGGACGATAAATAGTTTGGACAAGAAGAGAATAGAAGCTTTCGAAATGTGGTGCTACAGAAGAATGCTGAAGATTAGATGGGTAGATCACATAACTAATGAGGAAGTATTGAATAGGATTGGGGAGAAGAGAAGTTTGTGGCACAACTTGACCAGAAGAAGGGATCGGTTGGTAGGACATGTTCTGAGGCATCAAGGGATCACCAATTTAGTATTGGAGGGCAGCGTGGAGGGTAAAAATCGTAGAGGGAGACCAAGAGATGAATACACTAAGCAGATTCAGAAGGATGTAGGTTGCAGTAGGTACTGGGAGATGAAAAAGCTTGCACAGGATAGAGTAGCATGGAGAGCTGCATCAAACCAGTCTCAGGACTGAAGACCACAACAACAACAACTGTATTATCTGACAAGGACAGTGATGTGATCGAGTTTTTGAAACCATCAATACGATAATGTAGGTTACGATCCAAGGTATCTCGTTCTACAGCCATTCATCCCAGTGGGAAGTTGGGGACGTCGTGTGCGAATAATAGACGGAAATGTTCTAGAGCCTTAAAATTGGTAATAGTATGTGAGTCGCCGGTGTGGTGAACTGGTCGACATACGACGGTTGTGGGCACGAATCTCATTTTTTTTTTTAATTTTTGAATCAGTATCGAAATGACTTTGATCATTATTTTAATTCGATTAAATGGCTTAAATTTACTTTCTTTTAAACTTCTAACCCTTTGTCACGTTATTTTAATCAGTCCATTACTTCGTAATTGTCTCATTTTTTCTCCTTCATTTTTTTCGTTTTAAATCTCTACGCGTGTGATTTTAATTATTTTTTTGTATTAATTTGGTTTAACTTCTTCCGTTTGATTATGTTTCATGTTCATCCATATCGTTGTACTCATTAACTTCCATTCCTTATTTTGCTTCAATCGCGATTTATTTATAATTCCTTCTTTCCTTTAAATCATCATCTACGTTATTTTGTCCATAATGCAACGAGATTTTATGTTGTAAATGTATGTTTTACGATTACCATAAAAAAGTACAGCTTGTACGCCATGAGAAAAACATCTCTGGCACCATTTCACAGCTAATATAAACACATTTCTTCGTCTCTTATTTTTCAATCGCGTGATGGGAATTTTCGAATGTTTAAATATTATGTTACATACATTAAAATAATTAAAATCACCTGCACAATTACTCCAAAAGAAATAAGAATGATAGGAAGCAAAAACGGACCAAACGAAAAAGTTGATACGATGATTATAATGACGTGACGAAGGATTAGAAATTTAAAAAAGAATGCATGTAAGCCAATTAAGTGATTAAAGTAATGATCAAAATAATTGTCATAACGGTTTAAAAACATTAGAGCAGCCTACGAGATTCCAATCCCACAACCTTCCGCGCTTCAACCTCGTACGTCAACCACTACACAGCAACGCCAACACACATACTGTTACCGATTTTAAGGCTCTAAAATGTCACTCAAAATTACGAACTTTTTGTTTTCGTCGACTACTCGCTGCCGGCCGCTGTGACCGAGCGGTTCTAGGCGCTTCAGTCTGGAACTGCGAGACCGCTATGGTCGCAGGTTCAAATCCTGCTTCGGGCATGGATGTGTGTGATGTCCTTAGGTTAGTTAGGTTCAATTACTTCTAAGTCTAGGGGACTGATGACCTCAGATGTTAAGTCCCATAGTGCTCAGAGCCATCTGCAGCATTTCGACTACTCGCTAGCGAGGGCCCGTCAGGGTTAAGGCTGCAGGATGAGATGCCTAGGACCCTAAACTACATCATCACCGCACAGATGGTTTCATAAAGTCAACTCCACGCCAGGAGACATACCTTTGCGAGAAGAAATTTGGGGACCGGCCCAGCATTTCTCCAAACAAGCGTGGGAAACCACATAGAAACCACACTTTGGCAGGCCCGTGTACACTCTGACCGGTCGTTATACTAGCCCCTTTTAACTCGCGGCCGGCCTGTGTGGCCGTGCGGTTCTAGGCGCTTCAGTCTGGAACCGCGTGACCGCTGCGGTCGCAGGTTCGAATCCTGCCTCGGGTATGGATGTGTGTGATGTCCTTAGGTTAGTTAGGTTTAATTAGTTCTAAGTTCTAGGCGACTGATGACCTCAGAAGTTAAGTCTCATAGTGCTCAGAGCCATTTGAACCATTTTTAATTCGCGTGCGGACGCGATTCAGGTACGACTCACTTCCCCGTCTCCCAAGCTAGCGCGCTGCGTGTTACGTTATAAGAGCAAGTTCCCGAATGAGATCAGATATCAACCAATAATCACAATAAAGTAGAACTCAGACTGAGAAAAAGTGTCGGAACATTCCCGTTTATAAAATGAAATGAAAAATAACGTTAAGCTAGCTTTCAAATAAACCATATTCAATTGTTTGTGAATCAATAAATCACTGATCAAAATAGACGGATGGTAGTGTTTTCCGCAGACAAACTTCTCATTCGCGCTATGGTCCTTGCAAAACATGAGTCACGTTCATTATTCATTCAGTTCCTCACTTTTGTTTTTATTGCTACCGTAGCCTAAAATCCACTTTCACACCTGTAAGTTGTGGCAAATGAAACAAGCATTCCCCAGGCTTGTTCTGATAAAAGATACTAATTAAGAGCCTTCCTACATAACAATGGAGAGTCTACTAAAATCCACTTCCAATATGTTGTCTTTGCAGAGTTCAAGAAATTGTACTTTGGATTGAATTTCCCTACTTGAAAATTATTATATAATACACTGAAAATTGTCTCTGATTCTGGATATCGTCACGTCGGTTGTCCAAATCAGAAATTTAATTCGTAATAGAATTTATATTTTATGACAACTGCAGACTTGTTTCAACCTCATCTTCAGAGGCAAAACTCCCGTCTGCGAAGAAAACCAGCTACATTCTGTGCTGTCAAGATACCCGCATTTTTTTTTTTTCCAAGTCGAGATTAAACACATTTATCCAAGTAAAGAAACCCACAATGCATGCCACATAGATACAGCATCTTATTTCCACTCTGTCGGCAAGTGACGCCTGACAACTGAAGGCTGGATGTGCCGCGCTGCAACGTTTCCGCTAAGATACGGACATCGCTGAATGCGCGTGAATTTCAAATTAAGTTGTGCATACATTTGTTTTACAAGCTGTGGCGCACGCTATATTGCCTGAAACCAACACTGGAGCAGAAAGTCTACTCGCTAATTGGCATTACAACCTCTCATGTGCTCCGGGACACGGCGTCAGATGTGGAGAGGACGCAGCTCGCTGTGAGATGCCTGCGGTTCACGAAAAGCCTCAGACAAAGAACACAGGTCCTCGTGAGTGCCTGTCAGAAGCACGGGTCGGAAGACAGAGACAGACAGACAGACAGACAGAACTGGGCAACCCAGACACTCTCCCAAGAGAAGAGCCAGCCCCTGCAACTGGGCTCCCCTAGCCCAGCCCGCGTGGCGACCTTTTGAACAGGGTGAGGGTGAGCGTGCCGCGCTGCAAGACCGACACGCAGCAGCGGAGCCCCCTCTTCTCCGGATGAAGCGGATGCCGTGTACTGACAAACAAATTATTGCAATTTCAGAAAAACTGGATGGTTTATTCAAGAGAACGAGCTTCATAAACTGAGCAAGTCAATAACGCGTTGGTCCGCCTCAGTTCGTTATGCAAGCAATTATCCAGCTTGGCACTGATCGACAGCGCTGCTGGATATCCTCCTGAAGGATATCGTGCCAAATTTTGTCCAACTGGTGCGTTAGATAGTCAAAGTCCCGAGATGGGCGGATGGCCCAGCCCAAAATGCTCCAAACATTCTCAACTGGGGAGAGCACTTGGCAACCACGGAGAAAAGTCGTAGGAAATCTCGAATGTGCGAGTGAGTATTACCTTGCTGAAATGTAAGTCCACAACAGCTTCCCGAAAACAAAAAACAAAAAAACGGGGCGTAGAGTATCGTTGACGTACTGTTGTGCTGTAAGGGTTCCGCGACCGAAAAACAGTCACTAGGTCTGGGTCAGTAATTTGGTACACACTTTGGGGCTTGGACATGTACTTTCAAGGACGGAGATCCAGAGGCAGGGGGACTCAGAGGAGCACACACCCGCAGAGATGGAGGGCTCCCTCAAGCATGCTACTATAGTTCGACAGCTGCTGTCGATAAGAAATCATTGCAGCAACAGAATGTTAGGAATGGGTAGGCGCGATAACTTGTTAAATTTTATGGTAGCGGCAGACCCCCTACTGGCCGTTCTGCCCCATTAATATGTTTGTCTTCACTCGCTGTCATCCTCACACCTTGCTATCACTGCATAATTGTCTTCTAACATCGCGATTTAATAATAATAGTGACTCATCGTAGCTAAATTGCTATCCCCATTCATCTCAGAGCCTTGACAACAGTTAGTTACCGACATTAAAATGAACTGAAACTGTTAGTAACGAATGTTTAACCCGTTCAAGATTTAATGTGGAAGTTGTGGAATAAATTATAGAAGTATTTTGTTCGCCGATTTCCTTTCTTACTTTATGAATCCCATGTCCACTGTCCATAGGCACAAGTCATGATCAGTTAATTAAGACCCACTGAGGAAACAGTTGTCAGAGCCCCATAACTGATCAAATTTTATCAAATACCGTTGCGTAACTTAATTAATCAGAGCTGGTTCCCGAGGAATGATCTTTACCGCATGTGTGTCGGTTACATCGGTCAAGTGAAAAACCAGACTACTCGTGTGTTCTCGCAAGGAAGACGCAATGATTCTATCATGAGCGAAATTATGCTGTTCTCACACAGAATATTTTCAATAAGACGTGGTGAATTTCAAGTTAATCGCACGACTGCACACTTGTGATAAACCAAAACAAGAAATTCGTCCCTTCACTGCAATACCGATGAAAAAAACAGCTCTCTTTTCGCATCGCTGACGCATTTAGGTTGGGATCTGAGGAACATCACTATCAGTGCATGTTCAGACGAAGCAAAGTCTTGCAAATGAAGGCAACCACATAAACATGGAATATGAACTGCTCTGTAAGACAAAACTGTGCTACAAAAAAAGCAGTAAACAACATGCCAAAGAAATTGTCACAAAGACCCTGTCTACGTCAGCACATATAAGCTGCACAGCTTTCACGCCTCCTGCGTGATGGCGCATATTTTAGCTTACCGTCGGCGGACTCGCAAGCCCGACGCAAAAGATCGTTTTCTGGCAGTCGACCAGCCGCTTTGTTAATGATCACGACAGTGAATTGCCTAGACGTGCCCATGCATTCTATAAAAGAGGACGGTCTTCCATGCTGTCTTGTCTCCTACGGACCGAGGCATGTAACAAAACCATTATTAGAATTGCATGAAGAAGAAAAACATCTTTGTTACCAATGAGAAAATTTTATAGCAGCCTCCGCAATATCTCCTGATTATAGAGCTGTTTATTTCCAAATGCGATATGCGAGTTCAATATTAAATAAACAGCATTCGTTGTTACATTATATACTGGAATAAAGCACAGTATATAATTTCTTACACGATTATGTTCGGCAATTTGTTTTTCAATGCGCATCATAAACATTATTCACAAAACAATAAAATAACTGTGAGTGGTGAAAAAGCAACAACGACTCGTGTGCAGAAGAAAAAAGTACAGTGAATCCTTTTCACTCGCGAAAAGCATTACCGGCCAACTGGTTAAGGAAGGCTGTGACACTTCGATCACCCGGCTCGCTGAGCGTGGGGCAGTGGTGAGTGCTCTGGAAGATCACAGCAGTTAGCTGACAGGACAAGGAGTGAAGGTAGGCTGGTGGCTGGACACAAAAAGCGGGATTCTTCCAGAGACACGAGCTTGCGGGCCTGACTGAAAGGTGGAGAAGACTCAATGGCAACTAAGATGGACGAAGGAATGGAAGAGAAGAAGAAGCTGAGTAGCACTGTGGTGTAGTGGTTATGATACTGAACTGTTGCATGAAGGGCCGTGAGTTCAAAACTCACCTGGACTGTACAATTTTAATTTCTATACTCGGCGCGAATACCTTCTAGAAGTGTCCACAAATATCAAGAATCATTGTACTGGAATGTTCTGTAGCTGTATAGCTGTATATGTTCTGGCCGGAGGCAGTTCGCTCAGCGCTCTTGTATGTGGAAGTGCTGAATAAACCTTCGTTAAGGGAAGTTAGTGTTCGTCATTCATCTAATTACACCTTCTTCTACGTGACAACATTATATTTTCAACGAAACTACGTCACAGATGTTACAAGCATGATGCAGAGGGACAAAGTATATCAAAAAAACGTCAGAAGCTCATTCTAAAGAAAATATTCGTCGATTTTTTGTGCCATATCGACTAGAGACGAACATCACTTTCGGTCTGCATGAAGCACAAATTTCGCGATGAATGTCAACAACGTTGAGATTTACTCAAGCAATAACCTTATTACAGAACGTATTTGACGCTTTATGCACTTTTCAGTCGTCTGGCTGATTATGAGCTGCTGTAGGCGAAAGAGAATCATTGTGGTTTTCTCGTAATCGAAGCTCCAAACAGATTAACTTAGTGCCGCTTCATTTTGCCCTGTAGCCGTCCCTCCTTCTTCCGTTGTTCTGCTTCCGGACAGCCCTTCTATGCAAACGTGAGACCCGTATCTGTATGAACAACCACAGCTGGCGTGTAGGTTCTCGTGGGTTTTAAATGTAGCCTCGAAATAATCCTAAGATGGCTCAAGGACATGGGCGCCATGGCGAACCTCGAATGAAGGTAGCTAGCTGGGCGAGGGCCGGTTGCCCGGCAGCCGCGTGTATAATTCACGGCGCGCGCCGCTCCGTCCGGCCGGCGAGTGGCTGGCCGCCTTTGTGTCGCGGGCGTGGCCTCGGGCCTGCGCCTTTACTGGCCGGCCGTAGCTGCGAGACTACCGGTAACTGGCTACCGACCCACCTAATCACACTGGACTGAGGATTTCTTCGTGGTGTTACACGTACAGGAGTGGAGCGGGAACCAGATCCAGTAAGGGCAGAGTGGCCTTTGGAAACATGTATTAATTCTATTTTGTCTAAAACTGACATGGTGAGACTGTGGCTGTGTACAATTAATGTAGGTTAATTCTTACAAACAAGAAGACAGCAACCAGCAGCAAGCAAAATGTAAAATTTCAAAACACAGTAAAATTTAAGCATTCCTTTGGACCATCAACCAATTCTTTAATACCACAACAAGTGTTCGTGCACCCAGTCAATTGGGTCCACCACCACAGTACAATTAACGCATGTGGACGCTTCAGTTGCATACATCGTACGGTTCACGGACCCTGCCAGAACCAGACCGATTCAGTCTTGCAAATGATCTCACAACAGGCTCTGAAAGTGAAATTATATTGAAACCTGACGAAATGGTTTAATGATCCAAGGGGCCAAATTAAGATGTCATCTGCCCCCTAACCTGGAACAGAAAAGTCAACAAAACTACACACAAAAGAAGGGCCCAGTGTACGAAATCCAAGGAAAGAAAACTCGAAGGTCTACTGAAGGTCAACGAACACCAGAGAAAGGGACAAGAGGAAGAGGGAGGTAAGGAAGAAAAGCAAACGAGGTGCCTCGTCCAGGGAGCAGCCGGAGGACCTCAAAGGCAGAAACGGCGATAGGGCATACCGCCTGCCACTTACGAGAGGCAATGCACAGTAAAGACTAGCGATACAAAACGGGCGAGGGAGCAAAATAGAGCACGAACACGAAGTCAGACAGAACACACGATAAAGAGAAGAGGAGCAAAAGAACGGGTATGACTAGGGCTGGGGCAGACCACCAAAACCAGATAGCCATTACCTGGTCAGGGTAGAGGAGGCAACAAGGCGCCCTGCCAACGCCTAAATGAGCCGACAAGGTTTAAGTGCTCTCTCTTAGAGAGAGCGATAAATACGCCCTTCACGAATAAAACTTAGAACAATCTCAGCCACTGAGGCATTTTCTGCTAACACCAGGGGTAGCAAGTCAGTTAAGGGTCTGCCTCAGGGCAGCTAGGTTAGGTTAGGACAGTCCAACAAAATGTGGACCACCATGAAACGGGCACCACAATGACAGTGCGGCAGATCCTCATGACAGAGGAGATGACCGTGAATCAGCCAAGTATGGCAGAACCGACAAATTACGATGGAGACCTTGTGGAAGGCCCATATGGAGGACTTCCACACATTCGTGGCCTTTTTTATCAACCATAGTATGTTTGGTAAGTCAGAATACAGCAATCCGTATTTCAAATACTTAGAACTTGACAGCATTATACCGATCAAAGCTCTGGCGCCAGAATACCGATCTCAAGAAGTGGTGTAGCTAATCTAGCCAAGCCAGTATTTCAGCGAGTTCATTTCCCAGGTACCCAACACGACCCAGGGTCCAGAAAAAGATCGCTGAGCGTCCCGACTGTTTGAGGGCAAAAAGGAAATCCTGGATAGTCAGAACCAAGGGATAGCAAGAGTAGCAGCGCTTAAGAGCTCATAAACTACTCAAGGAGTCGATACAGATGAGGCGAGGCTCACCGATGCAGAAACAGATACGCTCAAGAGCACGTGAGAGAGCTATCAACTCTGAAGAGAAAACACTGCAGCTAACCATCAAGGAGCAGAATTCATTACATCCCACATGGGCATAAGTAAAGTCAGTGTGGCCGGCAATCATCAAACCATCAGCACACACTGCTTCTGAATCCTGAAACGAGGCAAGAATGGAGAAGAATTGGAAGTGGAGGGCCTTAGGCAGAGCTGTCTTTTGGAGCTTATGATAAGACAGAGCTGTGGATGAGGGATGCACCATGGAGGTCTATGTGAGCAGGCTCAGAGAAGAGATGGTTGAGGGAAAAGCTGGATTTCAGAAAAGAGAGACCAGATGCAGATGGCGATTGTAACCCCAGACCAGGGTCACCACTACAGGTGGATCTCTCTATCTGGAAAGAGGAGACGGTGGTCTGGGTGCTCAGGGGAGCAGTGAATGTAGAACAAATAAGTGATTAACTGTTGTTGGTGCAGAACCCCTGTCCCCACTAGAAGGTTGATCATGGGGCTAGTCCAAATGGCAACAGTTGCCAGTCATACCCAACAATGGTGTATCGAGTCCAGGATCTCTAGCACCTAAGGTGATGACACGCTTTATGTGAGTCTCATGTAATACAGAGAAATATAGGGGAGACTGGATCAATACTTTGTAAACCCTTATCAGAGTAGAGCAGCTGACACTCCAGTTGGTGTTGCCAAGGCATCAAAGTGCACTGAGGTGCGGCCAGCATGTCCACTTGACTTGATAAACGTGCAGAAATCATGTCAGCTGAGCATCAAAGATCAGTCCCAATAAACAATGAGAGTTCACCACATTGGTGGAATGGCCATCAAGGTACAAATGCAGATGGGGTGGACTGTATGGTGATGATGGAAATGCGAAACTCAGATCTTGGCAGCCGTAAAATGGTAGCCATGAGTGAGAGCCCCAGACTGCACTCTATGTATTGCTCTCTGGAGTCTGTTCAGCAACACCGATCGTGAACAAACAACAATAAATGCAAAAACCGTCAAAATACAAAGAAGGGGACACCGTAGGCCCAGCAGCCGCCGCCAGATCATTGATAGTAACTACAAAGAGAGGGACATTCACAACAGAATCCTGTTGAACCCTATTCTCCTACAGATGGGAAATGGTATGGGAAACGTCAATGTGTACCTGAAAAGAGCGTCATGAAAAAGTTCAGGAAAAAAAAAAACTGGGAGCAGGCCAAGGAGGTTCGCCTCATGTAAGGTGGCAAGAATGTAGTGGCACCATTTGGTATCATAATCTTTATGCAGATCAAAGAAGACTGCAACAAGGTGTTGACGCTGGGCAAAAGCTGTTCACACAGCAGACTTGAGAAGAATTAAATTATCTGGAGTAGAAGGGTTTCAGCAAAAACCACCCTGGGTTAAAACCAACAGGCTCTGGGATTTAACGATCCAATACAGCCTTCCATTAACCGTCTGTTCAAGTACCTTGCAGAGAACATTGGTTAAACTTATCTGTACATCTGAAGAGGTGGCTTATAACATTTCAAAACAACTATAAAGACACTTTCTCGCCAATGGGAAGAGAATTCCCCCTCGCTCCAGATACAGTTAAAACGGAAAAGTATATGATGTTGGCTAGCCACCAGTAAGTGTTGAAGCATCTGGTTCAGTCCAGGACCTGTGTCCCAAACAGAGCGTTAAAGGCTCTAGGTGTTGGGGAATGAAAGATAAAGGGAGTCATTCCAGACAGTGTTTGAGACACTGGAATTTGGGCGGGCAGTGGACCAACAATGAGGCCTGGGCAAAATATTTGGCGAGTTCGGGTTGGTGAGGATAACATCATTCAGGGTAATTCCCATGACACCTGTACGACGGCAGCCAAAAACGCGGCTGATCTTTGCCCGCACCTGGGAAGCAGGAGTATGCAACCCTATGGCGGCGACACGTCACTTTCAACAAATCCGTTTCTGGCACTTAAGAAGTTAATGGGTCTAGGCACGAAGCTATTTTACAGGCCAGGAGGTACTCGTGTGATGGATACTGTTTGCAGCATTGAAGAGCACGATGGCGGTCTTTGATAGCCACAGCAATTTGGGGGGGGGGGGAGGGGGGGTTCACAAAAGGACAGCATTCTGTCAAGGAGAACCTGAGAAAGAATGATTTACTGAAGCAGCTGCTGAGAGGATGTCGTAGTTCAAAGTAGTATTGACTCATCAGTGCCGTTGTGTGATGGAGTGGATGAGATGGCATCTGAGTAAAAGGCATCCCAATGCACATCAGTAAACAGCCACCTAGGACGATGGTCAGGCGAGTGACGCTGAAGAAAGGACGAAGAGGACTGGAAAATGATCACTGTCGCACAAATCGTCATTAACAAGGGCTGTTGATGGAAGAATCAAGGGCTGAGAAAGTGCTGTATGCCACACTAAACTGTGTGGGGATTCAGTGTTGAGGAGGCAGAGATCAAGCCCTGCCAACAGGTCTTCAGCAATCTTGTCCTGGTCAGTGGTCGCAGTACCACCCCATAGAGGATTACGGGCGTTAAAACCCCAAGCAAAAGGGAAGGGGAAGGGAGATGCTGAAAGAGCAAGATAAGGAAGCGCAGGAGGGCAGTCTTTGGGGGGGGGGGGGGTGAAAGACTGCATATTGTTATTATAGAGTCTACATGGACCCGAACGGCCACTGATTGCAGTGCAGAATGAAGAGGAACCCACATACTAACAATGTCCAACATACAGACACCACTGGAGGCTCACAAAGACCTGACCCAGTTCTGGCAGAAGGCTTGGAAGCCACGAAAAGTTAGCAAATGAGTATGCACAAAACGAGATTCCTGCAATACAATACAATACAATACAAGCTACAGGATAGAGAGAAAGAAAAGACTGCAATTCAGGAAGGTGATGATAGTAACCATTATAGTTCCATTGGAGGAGAGTAGTACAAGAGTCCACATGGGTCAGAATCAATCTTGTGGCGAGTCAGTGTCCATCACCAATAAGGACAGAGCGACATTCATGAATGTAAGATTGGGCACTGATTGAGAGGATGCAGTGACACCCCTGGGATGTGAAGGGTGGAGGGGGGTATCCCGAGACTGAAATATCATCTTGTCGCTTAGAGGGTGAGAGAAGGTGTGGTTTGGAAGAGAGCAAGTCACAGTAATATCAGAATTTGAAAAAGAATGAGCAACCTCAAGGCCCACAGAGTGTGGATCCCCCATTTGATTCAAGATGACAGGCTTCTTGACCTAGAGACGAAAGGGAGAGGGCTCATAGAAGGAGCCCCATTCACGGCAGGTGCCAGGAAAGAGGGTTTATTCTCCGGCCAAGGGGAGTGAGTGGTTCCATGAGGGGAGGTAACAGTAACCGCCAGAGAGGAGAGGAGGAGGAGGAGGAGGAGGAGGAGGAAGAGAGGACGCAGCAGAAGTAAAGGTAGATATTGAAGATACCAGGTGGAGACTGCCGAATTTCTGTCGGGCCTCAAAGTACAACATACGGTTGACAGTTTTGTATGCTTTAATCTTTTCTGTTTACATATTGGACATTCCAGTGAGTGAGGAGAATGTGAGCTGGAGCAATTCATGCACTTTGGTGGTGAGGTTGAATGACTCCTCACAGAGAGAGGGTGGCCAAGTTGGCGCAAATAGGATTTGTCTCACATTGCAAAGGCAAGCGACCACAACAGAGACACTGAAAGCAGCACATGGGAAGTGGGATCCCCTCAAACGCCAAGATGTAAGTGCCAGCATCAACGGAATTGTCCTTAGAATTTCTCTGGACTCGCTGGACGAAATGAATGCTGCATGGTTCCATATTAGTCCCGAGTTCATCATCAGATTGAAGGAAGAGGTCCCTGTGGAAAATAATGCCCTGGGTAATATAAGCGACTGGTGAGGAGTACTGATGATTATGATTTGTGGGGCGCTCAACATCGAGGACATCAGTGTCCATACTTGTTCCAAATCTTTCCAGTTCCAATCTCGCCACTTCCTGGATAATGACACAAACATCCAGTCCCTGGGCATAGAAAATCCCCGAACCGGTCGCGAATCGAACCCGGGAGAAGTACAGCTCCCCAGGATGTCTCTTAAGCTCTCAGAAGCAAAAAAAGGAAGCCTACTGACCAGAGAAGAGGTTTTAGTCAGTAGGGAACGACATCACATCTTACTGTCTGAGTCAACTTAACTGAATTTATCTTTGATATGTTCTACAAAAAAAAGAGTGGTTTGGTAGCGCCGAAAGTCCCCCTTCTGTCCTAGAACAAACCAGGTAATGCGGAAAGGTTTCGCCCCAAGCCAGCAGGCCTGGCCCTCCTCCCAGGTGTAACCAGGAAGGGGAACGCCGAGGAAGCAAAGGTAGGAGCAGAGAGGGAACCATTCGTGTCTGAAGAGATGGCAACAGAAGAGCAGCTAAGAGTATGGAGCTTAGCACGCTTCATGTGCAGAGCGTCTCCCTTGGAACCACCCAATCTGATGAGGGGGTCACCATGTGGGCGCCACCCAGTCGATGCAAGAGGCCCCTGGAATGGCTGTTGTTGCTGGGAGTTTCGATGCCCCAAAAAGATGACCAACCACTCCTCGAGATACAGAGGGCGATGACAACTCATACCAGAAGTGTGATCCCTGTGTTGTCATCAGGGGGCTCAGCCAGATGGAAACATAACTGCCCCAAAACACAGAATGGATACATTTGTTGGTGATCTAACGGAAGGAGGAGGGGGGCTAGGAGATGAGGAAGGAAGAGGGAAGGATGGGCAGAAAGAGGAACCCACGCCATAGGAGCTATAGAGGGAGTCCTTCCCCAAATGTCTCACACTATGGAAACAGAACTTAGAAAGGGACCTCAAACCCCAAGGGTGACCTGAAAAAGCTAAAAACGGAAGTGAGACTCGAAAAACGAGACACAAAACTGATCACGCGTCCGGTCATCCCGATTTAGTTTTTCCGTGATTTCCCTAAATCACTCCAGGCAAATGCCGGGATGGTTCCTCTGAAAGGGCACGGCCACCTTCCATCCCAGTCCTTCCCTAATCCGATGAGTCTGATCGCTGTTTGGTCTCTTCACCCAAACAACCCAATCCAACCCACAAAACTGAAAAGGAACAGAAGAATCAAGGGATTAGCCGGGTCATCATAAAGGAAAACTATGAGGGAGAAAGAGGGAGGACAGCATGAGGAGGAGGAGGAGGAGGAGGAGGAGGAGGAGGAGGAGAGAATATAGGGAAGGGAATGCAGCGCAGGAGAAAAGAAAGGCTGCAATAGCGCGGAGGAATATGTAATAACATCTCTCTGCTCACAGTTCTGGCACTTTCCACAAAACCATGGAAAGATTCCCCAGTTAAGAATTAGTGTATGGCAGTGTAAAGCTGAAATACTGTGACTAAGCCAGATACGAATGAATTAACCAATAATCTAAAACCTAAGCTATACTAACAGTTACGACATTCATTAAACAGCAAAATCTTAATGAAAAGTGGCAGCGCTAGATTTCGGCTTCTAGGCACAGTTGCCAATAGCCACGTGCAGCACAGTAACAAACAGTTTGTGGAAAAAAAAGAAAAAACAACACAGAATAAAAGATCAGGTGCACTGAGTTTTACTACAAGTAATGACACATACTTTGTGCGAGCTTATCTACGCCCAAATGCTTGCGTGAGCACATACCGCAGGCCGACAACGCGGCCCTCTAACGCCACAGCAATCGATGAGAGAACACAGATCGTCTAAGGAGGCCAGCTAAGGTACGGTAAAGGCAATAAGGTTCACCACCAACATGACATGTACCGTTTCCACTGTGTGTCCAGTTGCACACCTCAGACAGGATCGGAGCTTTAAACCTTTAGCATCAGTATATCCATCGTCCAAACCACAATCGGACTGCAGATATGTAGAAAGCTTCCAACACACAGAGTGTACCGCCCACCAGAACTCCCTGTGGCAACCGTTTTAACAGCCGTGCATCGTGGCGCACCAATCGCTGCTGCTGGTCGCACATGTGATTCGGAAAGCTCACTCCTACTGACTCCATGCCAGTTCTCTCCTCCCGCTACCGCCTCCCAATGGATGATGCTGCTGCTGCTGCTGCTGCTGATGATGATATGTTTAAAAGGACTAAAGTACTGGTTCATCAGTCCCTCCATTTCATGAGAGAGACACGTAAAAAAGAAAAAAGCGAAAAGTTTGGACTTAGCTGCCCCAAGCATATAAACAAGTCAAAGAGTTTAAGAAATGGTGACAGTAGTTGTAACACGCTAGGTAAAAGAAAATTGAGATAATCTGTGGTAGATTGGGGGGTATCCGCCGCAGCGGGAGGCTCTGCCACGCACAATCCCCCATAACACCGAAAGTGGGGAGTATTATAGTTTAGTGTAAAATGCGTTTTCTCTCAGGAAATTACACATTTTGGCAGTGGCTGTCTCGTCATCCGCAAGCACCTGAGGTAGTGAAGCAGGCAAGCAAGCGGAGACCGTGCCGCGCATCGGCCAGCAGGGCGCACTCAACAAGAACATGTGCTATCGTCAACAGACCACCACAGCTGCAGTGAGGGCTTCCCAATGGAGCTACTGTCGGGCCAACCCCCACTCTGCCAAGATGTGCCAACTTACGGGACAGTGGAGATGAAGCAGGATGCTATCTCGGATGGAGCGTCGTCTACAGATGTACAAATAACTTCAGAGAAGTGTTTTGGGATCCTTGCTCTTGTTTTCTGTGAATGACTTGCTAGACGATATTCTTAGTAACCTGCGACTTTTAGCAGACGATGCAGTTATCTACAGCCAAATACTCTCTGAAAAAAGCTTCACAGTTATTCAGGCAGATCGTGATAACATTCAGAAGTGGTGCAAAGAATGAAAACTTGTTTTGAACAGTCAGAAATGAAAACTGTGAACATCACAAAACGAAAAATAGGCGTGCTATTCTATGAATATAGTATCAGCGAGTCATGGCAAGAAATCTCAACCAGTGGAAATACCTGGCTGTAACTATTTGTGAGTCTATGAGATATGGAATGGTCAAACAGGCTCACTCGTAGACAAGGCAGGTAGCACACTTCGATTCATTGGTAGAAAACTGAGGAAATGCAGTATGTTGAGTCATCTTAAAATATGGCTTAAGTGTGTGGGATCCATACCAAACGTGACTAACCGGGGATACTAAATGTATGCAGAGAAGAGCAGCTAAGAAGGTGACACCTTTTTTTGACTCACAGGAAAGCGCAACGAAGATGCTGAAAACCCTGAACTGGCAGACGCTTGAAGAGAAGTATCAAGCAGCCAGTAAAATCCTATTTACAAACTTTCGAGAGACAGCTTTAAGTGAGGTATCTACGAATACACCGAGTATTTCACAATTCTATTTTTACAGGCTTCTAGAGCTGTAGAAGGGACTTGGTAGATAAAGTTTCGATAAGGAACCGGAAAATGTACCGTTACGCATACAGCGGTGGGCTCTGCAGCAGCTCACAGCATGGCCTCAGCCAGACTCGTCATCGAGTTCTCTTCTGCGTGACACAGGACGTCCTCTTTAAAGTGGGGAGAGCGGCAGCGGCGCCCGCTTCTCACTTTCTTTGCTTACGGCGAAACTAGAGATTTGAAAGTGATGCAATCTTCAAACTTATTTCCTACCAAAATGGTACATTTCCGGATATCGGTTCCTTGTCAAACCTTTATATGCTAAGTTCCCCCTACAACGTCATAGAAGCCTGTAATAGGGATAGGTACCGGGGAGGCACTGGAAAATAACTCCTGCATTTGGTACCTGCCCCGGTCGTCGAGTTCGTACGCACATTCGCTGGTCAATACCGTTTTTTCCTTGTTCGCAGTACAAATTTTGCGACAGCTTTTATTCCATTCCCACAAAATACTGCAAGAAAGGCGTTTCGAAAATACGCGAAGTAAATTGATTGTTCTCTGAACGTAGGCCACAGACGAGTTGATTGTCGATCCAGTTATCAAGATCGTTGGTCCTCGAGTATCTACAACAAATCTATATGACAAATTCTTCCATTTCTCGAAAACTTGTAGGGTGCGGGTCTGATATCTACAAATAAAACTTCCATATTTCGGACGTTCTAATTCCCACTAGTCCGAAACGGATCCTGCGACATGACCCTCGATTTTTTCCCCCCACGTACGGAAACGGCGTGACAAGTTTTTTCAAACGAGCTACTTTCGAGTGTTCCGGAATAGTATGCCGAAGCTGACTGAAAACTACAGCTCGCAAGATTTGGCTTAAGTCCGTCACTTTTAAAATGTGAATAGATCACACAAGTGTAAAAAATTCTTCCGTTGTGTGAAGACTATCAGTGGAGACCTTCTGCCTGTCAAAGTCTTCTCAGCCTAATCGCAAATGTTACTAGACATTTGTTTTGAATATATACAATGGTCCGCCAGAACATTATGACCACCGACCTGCTATCAATATAAACCCGTCCATGCGACAGTACCGTCACCGGCGAGGAACACACACACACACACACACACACACACACACACACACACACACACACACACACACAACGTCGAGGTCATCAGCGCCCTGACACACATTAAAAGAAACTAATGTCGGCAAATTTAGTAAAATGGAAGCATACACGCAAAGAAAGCGGAAAAAGATGCAAAATGCTGTATAAGAAAATAAAACGTATGGAAAACGAGAAAGGAGCGTCAAGGATGCCACAGGAAATTGTCACTGGCTGGCCATTTACGTTAAATATGGACGAGCCAGTCATCGTGTGAACAAATTAAGACTCTCTCCCTAAAATCTTGGTAAAAACATTGGACAAGTCACAGCACCTCAGTTTGACCGAGGGCAGACTGTGACGGCCCGGAAGCTCGGCACAAGCATTTCGGAAACTGCAGGGGATGTCGGGTGTTCAAGGAGTGCTGTGCTGAGTGTCTGCAATAAGTGGCGAATCCACAAGGTGAAATCACGTCCAGACGTCGTGGGGCTGGGCGACCATCCCTCATTATAGATGTCGGACGTCGTAGGCTGGGCAGACTGGTGAAACAGGACAGGCAGCGAACTGTGGCGGAACTCACATCAGACCTTAATGCTGGGCAAAGTACAAGTAGGTCTGTACACCCAGTGCACCGAACACTCCAAACGATGGGCCTCCGCAGCCGACGACCCATGCACGTGCCAATGTTAACACCACGACATCGGCAACGATGACGGAAGTGAGTACGTGACCATTGACAATGGACGTTGGCGCAATGGTAGAGCACTGAATGGTCTGATGAATCTTCATACCTTCTTCATCTTGCCGACAGGAGGGAGAAAATAACGTCACCTTCAAGGGGAGCAGCTCCTTGAACTCTATATTGCGCGACGGAGACAAGCTGGCAGCGGCTCCATTATCCTCTGGGGAACATTCACGTGGGCATCCAGGGGTCCAGTGGAGTTCACGCAAGGCACCATGATAGCCAAGGAGTATCGTGCACTGGTTGAAGACAACGTACACCCCTTCATATCATCAAGTTTCGCTACGGCAGTGGCGTATTTCAACAAGATAATGGGCCATGTCACAAGGCCGTGAATGTGATGGAGTGGTTCGAGGAACACAGTGGCAAGTTCCAATTGATGTGCTGCCTCCCCCCCCCCCCCCCCCCCAACTCGCCACATCTGCATCTGAACCTGATCGAACACATCTGGACAGCTGGGATGCCGGCCGGATGGCCGAGCGGTTCTAGGCGCTACAGTCTGGAACCGCGCGACCACAACGGTTGCAGGTTCGAATCCTGCCTCGGGCATGGGTGTGTGTGATGTCCTTAGGTTAGTTAGGTTTAAGTAGTTCTAAATTCTAGGGGGCTGATGACCTCAGATGTTAAGTCCCATAGTGCTCAGAGCCATTTTTGAACATCTGGGATGTGATTGAACGTGGCGTCAGAGCTCATCGCCCCCCCCCCTCCCTCCCCTCCACGGAATGTACGCGCGCGCTTGGTTGTGTGTGTGTGTGTGTGTGTGTGTGTGTGTGTGTGTGTGTGTGTGTGTCCAGATGTGGTGCCAATTTCCTCCAGCGACCTACCAAGGCCTCATTGCTTCCACGAGACAACCCACCGCCACAGGTACCTGTGCCAAAGGTGGGCATTCTGGCTATTATGTAGGTGGCTGATCAGTGTATATATATTATACAGGAGTGTCTATGCACTACCAAGTGCAAAAGCTCTTCCAAAGCTAGGAAACGTAAATGCCCAAGTTACCTCTGTAGACAGGTTGTAGGATATCGCAATGTGAAAAGTGCTAGTTAGACTTCACATTAATCGGTGTTCACGGAAGTTATGCTGGTTGCTTTGTAGACCATTTTGTTCTCGGGAAGTCGATATGTTTGAACTCAAGTTGCTGAAGTGTCCTATAGAAGGAAGTCAATGAAACAAGACGGAAATTCCATGCCAGATCACCTGTATTTCAACGACGTCCTTTTTCGCGTTGTTGCTGTGATTGTGCTGTGGCAACGGTATAATTAATTGGTTTTCTTCACGAGGGAACGTTTGAGGGAGAGTTGAGATTTCGCTATGGTGGTGTCAGATTCTGTCGGCATATCAACACGTGCGCACGCACTCGGGAACCTCGCATCAGAAACGCTTCCTTCTGCCACTCTGAAGTTTCCTAAAAAACTGACGCCCATGATTGGTGTCGTCTCTCCCCCCCCCCGGTCCCCGCGGACATGTAGCCATATCTGAACAAAATATCAGTACGAGAAAATCACGGTGATCAGAACAAATGTGCGTCATTGCAAGGTAGCACTCTTAACGAAGCGTAAAAAAAAGTGTCTATCACATATGTGCCGTTGTATGTAATGCAAATGACAAGCCTTGATTGTTTACCAGGCTACTGAGAAACGGCGAATCGACTGCTAAAGAGAATGGATACAAAACGCTTGAAAAGCGTGCGCTGATATAAGGCTGAAACGTGTGCAGCATCAGAGCTTACATAAAGAAGGTAAACATGAATTAGCCACAGGCTTCTATGACAGGCGAGAGAGAGGAGCCTATATACTGCATGTTCTGAAAGGGCATTACAAAAAACCGATGACAAAATTTCGAATGAAGTGTGTTCCACAGAAAAATGTCAGTATCTTCAAAATCCCTGATGTGATAGAGCAAAACCGTTTCCAGATTTGAAATTGCCCTACAAAACATTACATCTACTCCCGATACCTACAACTTTGTTATTGTACTTCACAAGAACGGAGACACGCTAGGCAAGAACTAAAGGCCTATCAGCTTCCTCACTGTAATGTACTCGGTTTAACAGGGAAGTCATTACCAACAGCACAGAAAAAATGTAAACAACGGAGCAAGCTCGCTTTAGATGTGGATATTGTGCAGCATTCAGTAAAACTGTAAAACGGAGCAACTGGTACGAACTACAATGTGCCTGCGATACGTATATGTTACGTAAGTTTTGTCTTAGTTTCCAGAAAAGAAGTATTAATAACCGTTGAGGAACAAGACAATAATTCAATATGTGTTTTAATAATGAAGAATACGTACATCGATGCTAGAGCTTCCATTAGACTTCAATAGATCAATGGGAAATTCAGACCTGAAAGATGAGTCAGGCAACATCACCTCTGCTCCACCAGAGGATTTTTTCAAATCCTTGAACTGCGAATACGAAGAAGGAATGCGTGTTAATGAAACGTACCAGAACCACTTCGTTTGGCTGATGAAACGGTGTTGCTTTTCCACTATAATAGCTAAACGTCTACGAACGGAAGAATTTACAGCCGAAAGTTTGAAATACACTTGAAAATAAATTGTCATAAGATTAGCATAATGTTTAAACGACAATAAAACAGTAAGTATTATTATTATTATTATTATTATTATTATTATTATTATTTTGCTGCTGATGAGTCAATGGACAAGAAAATAAGCACGCGGGTATAAATAGTCAGCAATGCTCCTAGCAGATTAAATAGTTTTAAAAACTAATATTCCAATTTGTATGAAACAGAGAGCTTAAAACCAGTATGTATTACCAGTTTTGAATTTTAATTGTCACCGTTGCAACTGTAGCGCGTAAACTATTCAGAAGCTGGGGGAAGGACAACGAGCATTGCAGAGATGCCTGTCGGGAATTAGAAAGAGATACAGGTAAACGAACAAATTAGTCAGGGAATGTATTGTTGTGAATGCCTTAGTTACAACTGTAATGAAAGTACAAGGGAAGTGTGCTTGGCTTGTAGTATGGGGAGCGGCAGGTAACTGGAGGAAGGAAGTTGAGTGCTGCAGTCGTAAGATACGAGGAAAGGTCGAGACAATGACAATACAAAACGCACAGCAGCAAGATGAAGGCGCGCAGTTGAAAATCGTAACGCGTGCCTCTTCTAGCTATGGATATTAAATGGCTAATGACGACGAAGGACGAGCACACAGTGTAATGGTAGTCAGAATAGGTAACATTTTATACACTGTGTGAATAGCTGTTCTTAACGATGACATGTCAGGAACTGACGGTGATCTATCATACACATCGCTTCCTGTATCATTAATAGCAGATGATAACGCCTGCAAAACAAATGGTACTTCAGAAAATGCAGCGTCAGAATATAATTTTTGAAATCAAAGAAGGTTGGTAAATAGCACATTTTTCATGTTGATACAGCTGCAAAGATAAATTTGCGCAACGTTTCATGAATACACAACACACAATAAAACGAGAATAACACACTCACTCACTCAATGTGGGAGAGTATCATTCATACATGGTGACAATTATTGAACTATATGGAATAAAATCGTAATAACTTCTGAACGGTTTGTGTTAGGACGATCAATCTGCACGGTTGGCCGCAGGGCATGATGGGAATTAGTATGCGCAAGTGTGATGAAGCCCACATTCATATGGATGGGTTCGTCAATGAGCAAAAGTGGCGCATTTACGTAACAGAGAACCCGCATTTCGCGATCGACAAGACTTTTTAGCCTCAACGCGTGACTGTGTGGTGTGCAGTGTCCAGTCACGGAATAATCGTTGCGACATTCCTTGATGGTACGGTGACTACCGAACGGTAAGTGAAGGTTTTGGAAGATGACTTCATCCCCATTATCCAAAGTTACCCTGATTTCGGCAAGATGTTGTTCATCCTAGACGGAACTCGACCCCATCGAAGCAGGAGTGTATTTAATGTCATGGAGGAGCACTTTGGGGACTGCATTCTGGCTCTGGGGTACCCGGTGGCCACTGGCATGGGCCTCGATTTGACCGCAATATTTTCCGGATCTGAACACATGCGACTCCTTTTTGTGGGGCTATATTAAAGGAAAGATGTACAGCAATACCCCCAAACCACTGCTGAGCTGAAAACAGCCATTCTGGAGGTCATCGACATTATCGATTTTCCAACACTTCAGCGGGTCATGCTGATTTCGCTATTCATCTGCGCCACATAATCGCCTATGATGGCAAGCAAATAGAACATGTCAAATCTAAATCCGAATATCTGTAGCGACGTCTACATGTTGAATGAAGAGAGTGCACGCCGTAGTTTTTTCATATAGTTCAATAATTGTCACCATGTATCTTTTAAGCGGATTTCTAATCGTATAGTTCGATTAGACGATCGGTCGCCACTCACATGGAACAGGAACCTCAGAGCGACGCTATATGCTTCAGCAGCCATGGTATTCAGGAAAACTGTTGCTCTTTTCGGAACAACCTAACCTGTCCGCGGCAGCTACAGGACACACAGTGCTAACTTCCATTTGTCAAACGAACAACTTATAAAAAGTTTTAACGACCTGTGGTTCACGCCCGAGACACAATACAAAGCTCGCTACAAAACAAAACGAACAGTAAACCACTGCAAATCCGCAGTCTGCCCGAAATGAATGCATTCGTCGGTATTCAGAGTCCTGGAAGTTACACAGGCCCGCGTCGGGTTTTGCTTCGCTGCCACCTCGTTAAGACGCTAATGAGCTTGTTAAAATTAATTCAGCACACGCACAGTTTCTTTCAAGAGACGAAATGTGTGTGAAATTTAAGGAGGAAGGAGTGCAGATATTTTAGCTTCTCTACTCCGTTTTCACTCCACGCTATTAAAGAAATTAAAAAGCAACACCTGAATACAAATGTAATCACACTATCAAAGCAGAAACGTTGTGACAAAATTTCCTTCTCCCACTTATAGGCGTAAATTTGCCTGTACTTGCGAAGAAGAAATTCGTGTTGGTCCGGACGTGAAGTAGGCTAAATAGTGCACTAATTTATGTAAAAATCAGCTACAAATTATTAATAAGGGAACGAAGTTTCTCGTGACGATGTGCGTGTACAAAATATTCCCGCATTTTTGTCGCTTCAAGATATATAGCAATAAGTTATTAACAAGACTGATAATATTTTACACAATTTCTAAAGAGCTCCACGTCCTCGGAAAACATAACAGCTGTAGTTTCGCCTTGCTTTCAGCCGTTCGCAGTACTAGCACAGCATGATTGTATCTGTCAACGTTACAAGACCAGATCAGCCAATCAACCGGACTACTGCCCCTGCAAAAACTGAAAACGCTGCTGCCTCTCCTAATCTGGTTGAACCCAATTTGTGGCTGGTTGTGTTCTCCACCAAAACAGCATCCGAGTTCAACAACATGGATAAAATAACACAACAGGATTTTGAAGTATGGCGCTACAGAACAATGTTGCAAATTAGACTGATAGTACAAATAATTAATGAAGAGGAAGGTGCCTATAGAATCGAATTAAAAACGAAAGAAATTTAACACACAACTTGACCAAAACAAGGTATCAATAAACAGAAGACATCCTGAGGCATCAAGAACAGTCACTTCGGTATTTGAAGGAAGTATGAGAGGATGGGGTCGGTAAAAATTGTAGAGGCAAGGGAAGGCTGAAAAACAGTAACAAGGTTCCAATGGACGTAGTCTGCAAAAGCTGTGCTGAAGACGAAAACGAGAATTAGTGAGTAGACATTTTATTCTTGCCGTAATTAAAGAAAATGTTGTGTTATGAATAACGTATGAGCAACTGTAGACGATTTTTCACTCATAGACAGTAAATATTTAATGGTAAAATCAAGGTAGTTACAGTCGCAACAACTTTAGGAGGCGCTCATATGACACTACTATCTCTCTTTCCAACGTAATTATTTTAAATTTGTAGGTAGGTAGATTGAAGCGCCCAATAAATTACTAAGAAATAGTGTGAAACATGATGACGCTGCTCCGTTGCTGATAAGCATGATTCTTACAATGCTTCTGTATCAACTTTCATGCCGGTGAGATGCGCATTTTGCTGGCAATTACTGATCTCCCACGTTTCGTATAACAGGATGCTCATTATTGCACTGGAAAAATACTTATTTAATAAAATATATTCTCATCAGATAATGCCCGACAATATGGGGTTGATTGAGAGAGTATGAGACCAAACGGCGAGGTCATCAGTCCCGCGATTCCAAAGGGGGTTACATAAGAAAGAGTCTGCTAAAAGTGAACGGATTCCGTCAGAGGAGTCAAATTATAAAAGAATGAACATTAAACACACACAGTATAAGCATAAAAGGCGAGACCAAATCTAAAAACTGGAAAAAGATGGGGCGGTCACGGGGTCACAGGAGTCCCAATTACAACCAACCCGCCCCTGCTCCAAGACTAAAGGAGAACCTCATATATGGAAATAAAAACCACTTTCAAGGAGGAAACCGAGGGCCAGGTCAACGATCCGTGGATCGTCCGCTAATATTAAATTTAAGGAAGCAGAAGACTACACTTAGCACGAAGGGTCGAAAGAAGGGGGCAGGCCACCAATATATGAGGTACCGTCAGTCTGGCACCACAACCACATTGTGTAGGTGGGTCGTTACGTAGGAGGAAACAATGGGTGAGCCGGGTATGACCCATGCGTAAACGACGTAAAACAGTGCACGCCTTCCGAGAGGGGCGGAAAGAAGTGCCCCAAACTGCAGTAGACTCCTTGATTGTGCGGAGTTTATTACTATGAGCAGTATCGCTCCGGATGGCATTCCACTGTTGGGTAAATAGAGGTTTGACGTAGATCCGCATATCCGCAGCTGCAATCGTGAAAGGAAAAGGGGTTAAGTATTCGCTTCTCTTGCCAAACGGTCAGCCAATTCATTCCCTGGGATTCCCACATGACTCGGGACCCAGAGAAAGACGACTGAACAGGCAGCACGCTCAAGGGCAGAAGGGTGGTCATGGATGGCAGAGACCAAGGGGTGACGATAGTAGCATCCATCGATATCCTGAAGGCTGCTCATGGGATCGGAACAAATTAAAACACTATGGAGAGAGGCCTGAGAAACAAAAAGGAGGGCCCTGTAAATGGCTAGAAGCTCTGCTGTAAATACACTACACGATCCTGGCAACAAATGGTGCTCTAAGCTGGTAGGATATGTGAAAGCGTATCCCACCGTATCAGTAGTCTTAGAACGATCAGTGTAAAAGATGGTGGCACCCTGGAACTCTGCAAGGATGGCACATACAAGACGTTAGTAAACCACAGTTGCAACACAGACCTTAGGACCCTGGAAGAGAGCGGTCCTAATCCATGGTCTAGGCACCATCCAGGGGGGCGGGAGGAGGGGGGGGGGGGGGGTACGAGAGGAAAGATACAGAGCGCAGTCCATTCAGTGCAGATGGAGATCCTGGCAGAGGGTAGTGAGACGCAAGCCAACTGGCAATCCCACCCATGGACGGGTGTTAGGAGGGAGACATCCCTCACTGGCAAAGAGCACAGGGTATGCAGGATGGTCAGGGAATTGGCGAATAGTGGCTGCGCAAGAAACAAGGAGTTGGCTCTGTTGGACGTATAGAGGGCGAATTCCTGCTTCTGTGAGGAGACTATCAACAGGACTAGTGCGGAAGGCACCAATATCCAGACGCACCCCACAATGATGGACAGGGTCAAGGAGTTTCAAAGTGGAAGGAGCTGCTGAGCCATAAACCTGACTACCATAATCGTGTCTGGACAAAACCAGAGCATGGTAAAGATGGAGAAGAGTGGAACGGTCTGCACCCCAAGATGTGTGGGCCAGGAGGTGGAGAGCATTAAGCTTCCGCATGCATGTAGTATTTAGGTGCCGAATGTGGGGCAGCCATGTCAGCTTGGTCAGCTTATTATCAAAAATAAGGCTGAAGAAACGGGACTGTGTTACATCATCAAGGAGCTGGTTGCCTAAATAAAGTTTTGGATCGGGGTGTACTGTGGGTTAACGGCAAAAATGCACAATCCGCGTTTTGGAGGAGGAAAACTGGAAGCCATGGGGGGTGGTCCACGTAGAGGCCCGTTGGATGGCGCTCAGCAGACGCCAACGAGTGGGAGCTGGACGAGATGCAAAAATCGTCAACGTACAACGCCGGGGTAACCAGAGGCCCAACAGAGGTCACAAGCCCATTTATGGCAATGAGGAAAAGCGTGACACTTAGCACAGAACCCTGTGGGAAACCATTCTCCTGAATCTGAGGGGTGCTGTGTGAAGTGCCAACTCGAACCCGGAAGAGCCGATAAGGTAAAAACTCGGGGATAAAAATCGGAGGGGGACCATGGAAGCTCCAGTCATGGAGGGTAACTGTAATGTGATGGCACCAAGCCATGTCATACGCCTTACGTACGTCAAAGAACACTGCCACAAGGTGCCGAAGGAGAGTAAATGCCTGTCGGATAGCTGATTCCAATCGGAGTAAATGGTCAGTTGGAGATCGCCCTGCCCGGAAGCCACACTGATATGGTGAGAGAAGGCCCCGAGATTCCAGTACCCAACATAATCTGGAGTTGACCATCCATTCAAGCAGTTTACAAAGCACATTTGTAAGGCTAATGGGGCGGTAGCTGTCGAGAGACGTTGGGATTTTCCTGGGCTTAAGGAAGGTGATAACTATACTGTCTCGCCATTGTGACGGAAAAGCACCCATAAGCCAGACGTGATTGAAGATCCTGAGGAGCTGTGGCCTCTGAGGAACGTCCAAGTATTGAATCATCTGATTGTGAATGGAGTCTGGCCCTGTGGCTGTCTCTCGTGAAGAGCTAAGAGCCTGTACCAACTCCTATTCAGTGAAAGGAGCACTGTAGGGCTCAACGTGGTGTGGGACTAAGTGGAGGGGGGTCTGTTCAACTCTGCATTTCTGCTGGAGAAAGGCAGGAGGATAGGAAGTGGACGACGATGCCATCACAAAGTGTGTCGCATGGTGTTCTGCGAGGACCAACGGATCAGTGCACAGACCTCTTTGGATGTTCAGACCCTGGACAGCTGACTGTTGCTGGTGGCCCAGAACGCTACAGGCCTTCGCCCAAACTTGCGATAAAGAGGGATATGTCCCCAGGAAGAAACAAAGCGCTCCCAGCATTCCTTTTTATTTCGCTTAGTAATGTAACGAACCTTAGCACGAAGACACTTAAAAGTGAGGAGGTTGGTCTGGGAGGGGTGTCGCTTAAATCCCTGCAGCGCCCGTCGGCGGTCCTGGACAGCGACTGCGACGTCCTTGGTCCACCACAGTATCGGCCGATGACGAGGGGGCCCTGTGGATAGGGGGACAGCAGTGCCAGCAGCATGAAGAAGAGCGGCAGAGTTGCCTTGCACGAATACATCAATGGAATTCGAGAGGGAGGTGTCAAAGCAGACAGGAGACATGTATAAAGGCCAATTGGCCCTGCGGAATGTCCAGTGTGGGGGCCTGTCTGCCTGGCAGCAGCAGGGGAACCATTTTGTCACTGGGAAGTGGTCACTGTCACAAAGCTCATCACGGGATGAGCAATATAGGGAAGCCATGAGGGCAGGGGAGGAGATCGCGAGATCGATAGCAGAAAGGTGCCATGAGCAGCACTGAAGTGGATAGGGGAACCATCGTTGAGGAGACACAAATCGAAGTCCACATTAAGTTGGTCGATTAGGATGTCCCGACCCGTTCATATGATACTTCCCCACAGTGGACGGTGCGTATTGAAATCCCCAAGGAGAAGAAACTGGGGCAGCTGTTGCTGAATTAAGGTAGATAGTGCAACATAAGCAAGGGGCCTACCTGGAGGGAGGTAGACATTGAAAATGGTGATTGCCGGAGTCGTTTGCACTCTAACCGCTATCACTTCCAAGGTGGTACATAGGGAGATCCAGTCACTAAGGACATCGGAGTGAACCAAAGTGCAGACCCCACCAGATGCAATCCTAGAGCCAGCATGGTTCCAACAGAATGCCTGATAACCACATAAAGTGGGAGAGTGGTCGTCACAGAAATGCGTTTCTTGGAGAATAAAACAGAACACAGAATAAGAGGAGACAAGACGTTGCATTTCCGGTAGGTGATGATAGTGGCCGTTGCCGTTCAACTGAATGATCGTGTGGCGTGAGTCCAAGGGAGACATGAAGGAGCCGAGGAGGAGGTCAGGTCACTTTGTCAGTAGTTGTCACCGACAAGGATGGGATGACATCCGTAAATAAGATGTCATACTCAGGTTGCGAGAGAGGAGTTGGCACCTCCGGGGGCACCTGGGACACCTTGTCTCGGAATTTATGTTTCTTCTTCTTCTTCTTCTTCTTCTTCTTCTTCTTCCTCTTCTTCCTCCTCTTCTTCTTCTCTTTCTGAGGTGGAGGAGGGCAGGACACAGGCGGAGTACAGATCGAGATCTGAAAGAGAGTGGACGACCTTAGTGCCCACAGATGGTGCGCCTTATGGCCGAGTGGTCGTAACAGTCTTTTTGCCTGAGAGATGCCGGTGAGAGGGTTCCCAGTAGGGAACCCTCTCCCCGGCCGCGGGGGGGGGGGGGGGGGGGGCGCGGGGGGGCGGCGAATCCCTGATGGGAGGTCGTGGTAATGGCAGGGGAGGTGGAGGTGAGAGTGGGGCGAGACTGGGGTAAGGACGAGGGAGGAGGAGGAAAGGAAGAAACAGAGGCAAAAGTTGAAGATAGTGACACCAGATGGGGTCTCTCCTACTTTTGGCGAGCCTCAGTGTAAGACAGGCGATCCAGGGACTTATATTCTTGTATCTTCTCTCTTGTAAGCCAGCCAATCTGGTGAGCAAGGGGAGTGGTGGTCAGCACAATTAACACACTCACAGGCGGCGGGACACAAGGGGGTCCCTCACGGACAGGGTGGCCACAGTCATCACACAAAGGGTCTGCCATACAGCGGGAAGACATATGCCTAAAACACAAGCACCAAAAGCACCGCATAGGTGGATATGTACATCACGTCACATCTGTAGCACATATGGTTCAAATGGCTCTGAGCACTATGGGACTTAACTTCTAAGGTCATCAGTCCCCTAGAACTCAGAACCACTTAAACCTAACTAACCTAAGGACATCACACACATCCATGCCCGAGGCAGGATTCGAACCTGCGACCATAGCGGTTCCAGACTGTAGCGCCTTTAACCGCTTGGCCACCCCGGCCGGCTGTAGCACGTAACCTTGACCTTCTTTGGGAGGGAATTCCCATCGAAAGCCAGGATGAAAGCGCCAGTATCGGTGCAGTTGTCTTTGCGACGATTCTGCACATGTCGAACAAAATGAACGCCACACCGCTCCAGATTAGTCCAGTGTTCCTCATCAATTTGCAGGGTGAGGTCCCTATGAAAAATGACTCCCTGGACCATATTCAGAGATTGGTGAGGAGTGATAGACACTGGGACGTTGCCAAGATGATCACAGGCTCGAAGAGCTGCGGATTGGATGGCAGAAGCAGCTTTGATCAACAGGGAGCCCAACCGCATCTTACTAATAGACTCCACTTCACCAAACTTGTCCTCAATATTTTCCACGAAAAACAATGGTTTTGTGGCGGTGAATGTGTCCCCATCCATCCTAGTACAGACGAGGTAACGAGGAAAAGGTTACAGCTGAAGGCGGCGAGCCTGGCCCTCCTCCCATGGTGTAGCCAGGGAAAGGAAGGCTGCTGGGCCATACGAGACAGCATTTAAGGATCCTTCACCATTCGAAGAGACGGCTGTGTGAGAACGACCAGATTTTTGCAGCTTGATACGC
Organism: Schistocerca serialis cubense; assembly: GCF_023864345.2. Lineage (NCBI taxonomy): Eukaryota > Metazoa > Arthropoda > Insecta > Orthoptera > Acrididae > Schistocerca > Schistocerca serialis. Next base: position 49,220,877 of record NC_064644.1, read on the forward strand.
TACATGACCCAAGTATCCGCCCTGATAACACTCACTCCAACCAGGGGCTCTCCCCATGGAGGCCACCCAGCCACAGCAAGGGCCGCCTGGCACGGCGGCCGTTGTCAGGAGTTCCAATGCTCCAAGAAGTCAAGCAACCACTCCTTGGCATACACGGGAAGGGAACAACTGAGGTATCAGTAGTGTGATCCCTGTGTTGTCAGGGGGCTCAGCCATATGGGTACATAACAGCCCCACCACACGGACTGGCTACACGTACTGGTGACCTAGCAGGTTGGAAGTGGGCTACAGTGGGGAAGGCAGAGGGGAAGGGAGAGGAATCCACACCTTAGATGCTAGGGAGGGAGTTCTTCCCCATATGGTACACACTAAAAACAGAAAATTTTGAAGTGGAGGTCGAACCTTAAGTGGGAACCGAAACGCCAAAAGAGTGAAAGAACCAGCAAAAGGAACAAAACTTCAACCAATACAGGAAACCAGGGAAATAGCCAGGTCGACACAAAGCAGAACACCGAGAGAGGGGAAGGAGGTGGCAAAGGGGAAGGAGCGGGGATGGAGAGGGAGGGGGCAGGGAGAAGGAAAAGCAGCTAGGGAATGAAGACTGAGCTGCAATAGCTCGGGGCCCCGTGTGCGCCAAGCACGAACCCACGAAAGAACCGTGGGCCTCCTGGGAGGGGGGGGGGGGGGGGCAATATCGGGATCCAGCACCAAAGTTCACGACCGTTTATTAGCGGATAAATAAATTCAAACATCGCAAAAAATACATAATACTTATTTAGAATAGAAGATAGATGCTAATGTTTCTTCCACGGACTAGAAGTGAAGTGGTCCTAAAAAAAATGGAACAAATAAAAACTCTCTCACAAATTCAATTTAAAAAGCAATAACAACGTTTTCACAAACCTATAGATGTATATACACTGAATTGAATAAGATAATTTTACAAAACTAATATAGGCAGAATTACTGCGCTGAACATGTGCAGCAATCAGTTTCTACGTAACACTTTATTTGATATTACCAACAATGAATATTTTAATTGACCCAGCCAGAAAATTGAAGAAGGGGTTGGCCATCAATAAGTCCTTTAGGCTTGTCTTAAATTATACTTAATTAACTGCTAAACCCTTTATGGCTGGTGGCGAGATACCGAATATGTGTGGTTCTAAATAATGAACACCTCACTCAGTGCATCCACTCCGTAGGATGATTTTGCTGAGCACAGACTAACAGGAGGAAATGGTTCTAAACTGCCTTCGGACTAACAACTACATCATCATCTTAATAAAGTCAGGATTAAAACTGTGTGCGAACAACTAAAACATCACTATCTATCAGAGGCACATCAAAACAAGTTCTTTGAATCAGTCCGTATTTCGTGTTAAAGCTTAGTTTTACATACGGCACACAGTTTCATTTCAGCAGAAAATTAAACCATAGCATTTCGTAGTCCGTAGTCTTATTTGGTGAAACTAAACAGGAGAAAACTACAATGAGCGCAAAAAATTAATTTAACGACTTACATAGCTCTCAAGACTGCGCTTGTGTTCGCAGCGTCTAATCTAGGTGAGCAGTCAAACTGTTTTGGGAACCGCGTCACATTCAATGCTCTCGAAATTCAATAAAACTCAGGAAAGGAGACGTTGTGAACACCTACACACACTGTGTCTTATCGCCGATCATCATTGCGCACGTTCTGCTACCGTAACGCTTTTCTCTCTTCCAGTGAGATGCTGTGAGGCTGCCCCCTTCCAACACTCTGTCGATACTCGTGGCATCTTTGTCTTCGCTTTGTTAGTCGTTACTTTTCATTCCTTCTTCCACAATTCTTCCTCGCAGTGCGTCTCATAAAAACGTGGCCGTTCCAGCCGAGACGCGAGCTCTGTAATTGGCGCTCAGGGGTTTCTCGTCACCATCTCCGCCCAAAAACCCTTTCTCGCAATCCGGTAACCTGAAGTAACGGCTGGTGCGGCCACAGAAGCGCCTGACAGCCACCCTAACTGGGCTCTTCTCAGTCCCACAGACGGAGAGAAGTGCAGAGGACGACAGCACAGAAACGCTTAAAATTTCACAACGCTGCACATTCTCGTACACTGCAGACGGCAGCAGCTCGCTGTTATCTGGCAGAAGACGAGTCCTCTAACCTTTCTTGCGGTGTCCAATGGCTTCCTCTAAGGCTGACTTTCAGAAGTCGCATTCACTGTCTGCTAATTCCTTTCCTATTTCTGTAAATTCTGCTCTTTCTGCTGTACCCTGCTTTGCAACCTTTCCTTCTCTTCGCTGCTCCGAATGAAGTTCTGTAGGGTGGTAGTTCATTATTCCTCTCTCTGTACTCTGTCATAAACATTTAACGGAACTGCAGGGTATGCCTGGAACACCTGACGGTTCAGAAAATAAAGCAATTCAGTGGTTTATTTTTGATAAAGCCAGTCTCTTTTTATGGAGAACAAGCTGACAAACCCGGGATTCCCTGGGTATTCATTTTTGCCGTTTCCTATTAGAAACAATGTATCGAAAAAATTTCGTTTTCATGTGTTCGTGAGAACATCGTACCAAGAAATATGCATAAAGTACAAACGTGTAATTACAGCTACTTCGCATTTCTACAACGTGATTTTGTACACGTTTCTTTGGCAACGCCTCTTCATAGCTCTACAGACGGCTGTTTTCGCGTACAGGCGTTTGCGCTTAGCAGTTGAAAGCTGTCAAACGCGCTGCCGGCGATGTCAGGGACTTCCTTCACTTGGCTCGACTGTAAGAATGTCCTACTAGTAAACAATAAATGAACTAAAACTTTACGGGTGATGCGGTATTTTTATTCACGCATATCAGGGCTTACGAATGTCATCTCACTCGAACCATGTGTCGTACAGTGATGTATTTGTGTAGGTACACTGAGCGTCATATGTGGTCACTATGTTGCGAAATATGTTGCGAACAGAGTTAGTAGCATTGAGGTAATAAAATTGGAGGTTAGGCATGATGCGGCACTTTTCACGCATCTCAGTGTTTACGTCGTCATATCTCCTGATCTTCTGCCATACAAGGATATAGTTTTATCGTATATTCAGCGGCATATGTGGATACTGTCTGCAAAATATGTTGCGAATGCAGTTAGTAGCAAAGAAAAAATGATTTAAACGTCATGCATGACGCCGCAGTTTTTTCGAGCATCTCACTGTTTATGACGTCATATCGCCTGAATTATGATAGGTAGGTGGTTCTTTTACCCCGACAGCGATTGTTGCTTGACAGTTAGGGATGTGTGTACCAAGTTTGGTTGAAATCGGTTTAGAAGGAGATGTGGAAACACACACACACACACACACACACACACACACACACACACACTTGCGTACATCCGTTCTTTCAAAATATGTATGGATTATAGCGTATCGCTATTTCTTGAAAACAACATTGGTAAGTGTCCACTATCCTAACACACTCGCCGCAACATCTCGTTTGGAATCTCCCTAATGCACCCACGAATTCGATCTTTTGGCTCGTCAATACTGGTTGGACGTTACTCACAAACCTTCTGTTTAAGATACCTCCGAAAAAGACAATCAGGGGCTACCAGGCAGGGCGAACGCGCAGGCCAGCTGATGTTCGCAAAGTGAGAAATGACTGTACGGAAACATTTCATTCAGGGCTCTACTGGAAAGATGTGCGGTATGGGCTATTGCTCCATTTTGCTGTGAACCATAGGTGACGATGTGGATTGACTTCATGAGACAGAAATGTTTGCAACTTGACTGTGTACCGCTCAAAATTTACTGTTACAGTGCGGGTGTGGGCATTAAAAAAACACTGATAATGCGCTCGAAGGAAACGGTGTACCTTACCATCACTTTCGCACTATATATAAGACGCTGCAGCAATCCATACGGGGTGCGTGATCCCAGAAGCGACAGTTCTGTTTGTTAATGATGTACCTAGATAAGAGGAAGTGAGCCTCATCTGACACCAGTAGCCCGTCCACAATGTCTTCTTCAGCTTGCAGAAGCTCCAAGAGCTCGTTTGAAAGTTGAAGTACCGTCATCTTGTCCCTTTCAGTAAGCTTATGGACAACCTGGATCTTGTAGGCATGGTAGCGAAAGCCGGCCGTTGTGGCCAAGCAGGCGCTGCAGTCTGGAACCGCGCGGCCGCTACGGTCGCAGGTTCGAATCCTGCCTCGGGCAGGGATGTGTGTGATGTCCTTAGGTTAGTTAGGTTTAAGCAGTTCTAAGTTCTAGAGGACTGATGACCTCAGATGTTAAGTCCCATAGTACTCAGAACCATTTGAACCATTTATACCATGGTAATGAAGATGTTTGTGTAGGATGCTGCGAAAGCTGGCATCCGCCAACCCTAGTGCGATAACCTTTCCGCCAAGCTCACCGTTCAGGACTACTCAAGATCGCGTTCCGTACACGATTCGTGTTTTTCCCATGTATGTACCGAACTATTATGTCCTGCAGTCTTATTGTCCACAGCTCTATCATGATGCCACTTTGATACATATAGCAGCAGAGTACTGCGATTAGTGGCACCACGTAGATCAAACCTACATCGAAAGTTGCATCGCGCAATGTGATAAACTGCCTTTATAAAAACTACTCTACAGCCGCAATAAGACGTCACACAGACCGGCGCTCAATTCTACTGAGCTACAGAGAACAGTGCCCAGCACGGAGCGTCCTGTTACAGCACCGTGTGGCATGGAAGTGTTTTTGGCGCACCGTGTACTTGAACAATACTCTTACTTCGCAAGTGAGGTGCTTATTATGCTCATAAGCGAAGAGAGAAAAATCTACACTAAGTGCGTTTCAATCTTCAATTTTGCAGCCTATATTCAAATAACAATTTACTTTAAAAAAATTACCTTGTTGATCAAAGAAGATCGGTTCCAACTTCTTCCTACTGTTTTCTACAGTCGATACAACTCAGTATTTTTTTCTTAATAATCATATAATTTCAATATTTTTTTTCTTAAAAGATAATCTCTGTTACCGTAGATTCTTGAATAAGATTTATACTTTTTTTGTTTCTTAGATTTATGCTTGTGACAAGCCTTAATTCAGGCGAATACATATTTCATTTACTTAACATTTTACTGAATATTCCTTAATTTTCTCCATTTCGATGATGATGGGGTGTTAGGTCAGTAGCAGAAAAATGTTGAATATACACAAATTTCTTTCTTTGCAACAGCTACTTTGTTTCTTGTACCATGTACGACTTTGAAAATATGCAAACTCATTTCCACGTGCACTGTACTGTAAGTTTCCAAGATACTTTTTCGGCTACGGTAAACGCACAATGGTGGCACTTGGAAATAAAATTTTATTTTTCTAAACTGGCCGTGTTATACGGAAGCGTAAATAAAGAACCTGTTGGAAAGAAATAAACTTCCATACATTCAAGATAAGGAATTCATTTGCTGGGTTGATAAACGACATCAACTGATTTATCATTAGTAACATTACATAAAAGTATACTTTTGTGGCGACAGAGGCAGATTTCTTAAGGAGGAAAAAGGCAAAAGAAGAAATATTTACGAAACAATAAAAAACTGGCTGAATTGTTGTAAACTTCTATACAGATTTGCTCGCCCATAGACACATTCAAGGCATGGTTACTATTGTGGGAATTACAAAGGGGTAACGGTTCAGCTATTGTCGCAGTGTGTACGTACTTCATTTCACAAGGAATTCGTTGTGTTCTTTCGGTGTGCCAGAAACTGGAACTACCTAGTATCAAAGCGCACAGCACCAGGTACCTTTCCTTCCGCCTCAGCGTAGGGCGGCATTGTTACCTGCGAATTCGGCAAGATTAGTTTAACAGATTGTCGGATGCCCGTTATTTCCGCTCCCCCCGGAGAAGGAATTTGTGTACTCCCAACTGTCTGCCTGCAGTATTATTATGTGGAAGTTTAGAAGTGATTGAAAGCTTTCGAAATGTTTGCGATCCGTGTAACTGAGGCGAGACTTGGGTATCAGCCCGGTATTGGCGGCCGAGTTTAATATGGAAAACCGCTTAATAACCACATCCGCGCTGGCCGATCCTCGTCCTTAATACGGCGGCCTTATTCGATATGGGGTCGGCGCACTTCCCCGTCCCGGAAGCGGCGCCGTAACACGCAACGCCATCCGGGCGGATAAGCTACTATGTATCTCAATTTTCCACAACTTCTGGCTTCTTTTTACTCGGACACTTATTATATAAAAATATTCAAAAGACGATCGATCTTCGCTTTGTCATCAATTTTGTAATTTTCTGTATACTTCGGTATACTTCGCCGTCGTCGTCGTCGTTGTTGTTGTTGTCATCAGTCCAGGGACGAGTTTGATGCACCTCTCAATGCTACTCTAACCTGTGGAAGCTGCTTCATCTCCCAGTACCTACTGCAACATACATCCTCCTGAATCTGCTTGCTGTATTCGTCTCTTGGTCTCCCTCTACGATTTTTACCCTCCACGCTGCCCTCCAATACTAAACTGGTGATCCCTTGATGCATCAAAACATGTCCTACCAACCAATACCTTCTTCCAGTCAAGTTATGCCGCAAATTCCTCTTCCCCCCAATTCTACTCTGTACCTATCCATCAGTTACGTGATCGACCCATCTAATCTCCAGCAATCTTCTGTAGCACTACATTTCGAAAGCTTCTATTCTCTTCTTGTCTAAACTAGTTATCGTGAACTTCCATACATGGCTACACTCCATACAAATACAGGGTTATTACAAATGATTGAAGCGATTTCACAGCTCTACAATAACTTTATTTTTTGAGATATTTTCACAATGCTTTGCACTTAGGCATTCACAAATGTTCGATATGTGCCCCTTTAGTGATTCGACAGACATCAAGCCGATAATCAAGTTCCTCCCACACTCGGCGCAGCATGTCCCCACCAATGAGTTCGAAAGCATCGTTGATGCGAGCTCGCAGTTCTGGCACGTTTCTTGGTAGAGGAGGTTTAAACACTGAATCTTTCACTTAACCCCACAGAAAGAAATCGCATGGGGTTAAGTCGGGAGAGCGTGGAGGCCATGACATGAATTGCTGATCATGATCTCCACCACGACCGATCCATCGGTTTTCCAATCTCCTGTTTAAGAAATGCCGAACATCATGATGGAAGTGCGGTGGAGCACCATCCTGTTGAAAGATGAAGTCGGCGCTGTCGGTCTCCAGTTGTTGCATGAGCCAATTTTACAGCATGTCCAGATACACGTGTCCTGTAACGTTTTTTTCGCAGAAGAAAAAGGGGCCGTAAACTTTAAACCGTGAGATTGCACAAAACACGTTAACTTTTGGTGAATTGCGAATTTGCTGCACGAATGCGTGAGGATTCTCTACCGCCCAGATTCGCACATTTTGTCTGTTCACTTCACCATTAAGAAAAAATGTTGCTTCATCACTGAAAACAAGTTTCGCACTGAACGCATCCTCTTCCATGAGCTGTTGCAACCGCGCCGAAAATTCCAAGCGTTTGACTTTGTCATCGGGTGTCAGGGCTTGTAGCAATTGTAAACGGTAAAGCTTCTGCTTTAGCCGTTTCCGTAAGATTTTCCAAACCGTCGGCTGTGGTACGTTTAGCTCCCTGCTTGCTTTATTCGTCGACTTCCGCGGGCTGCGCGTGAAACTTGCCCGCACGCGTTCAACCGTTTCTTCGCTCACTGCAGGCCGACCCGTTGATTTCCTCTTACAGAGGCACCAGAAGCTTTAATCTGCGCATACCATCGCCGAATGGAGTTAGCAGTTGGTGGATCTTTGTTGAACTTCGTCCTGAAGTGTCGTTGCACTGTTATGAATGACTGATGTGAGTACATTTCAAGCACGACATACACTTTCTCGGCTCCTGTCGACATTTTGTCTCATTGCGCTCTCGAGCGCTCTGGCGGCAGAAACCTGAAGTGCGGCTTCAGCCGAACAAAACTATATGAGTTTTTCTACGTATATGTAGTGTGTCGTGACCATATGTCAATGAATGGAGCTACAGTGAATTTATGAAATCTCTTCAATCATTTGTAATAGCCCTGTACTTCCAGAAACGACTTCCTGACACTTAAATCTATACTAAATGTTATCAAATTTCTGTTCTTCAGAAACGCTTTCCTTGCCATTGCCATTCTACATTTTATATCCTTTCTACTTCGACCATCCTCAGTTATTTTGCTCCCCAAAAAGCGTAACTCCTTCACTACTTTGTCTCATTTCCTAATCTAATTCCCTTAGCATCACCTGATTTAATTCAACTACATTCCATTATCCTCGTTCTGCTTTTGTTGATGTTAATCTATTATCCTCTTTTCAAGACACTGTCCACTGCGTTCAACAGCTCTTCCAGGTCCTTTGCTGTCTCTGACAGAATTACAATGTCATCGGCGAACCTCAAAGTTTTTATTTCTTCTCCAGGGATTTTAATCCCTACTCCGAATTTTTCTTTTGTTTCCTTTACTGCTTGCTCAATATACAGACTGAATAACATAGGGGATAGGCTACAACCCTGTCTCACTCCCTTCCCAACCACTGCTTCCCTTTCATGCCCCTCGACTCTTATAACTGGCGTCTGGTTTCTGTACAAATTGTAAATAGCCTTTCGCTCCCTGTACTTTACCCCTGCCACCTTTAGAATTTGAAAGAGTGTTCCAGTCAACACTGTCAAAAGCTTTCTCTAAGTCTACAAATGCTAGAAACGTAGGTATGCCTTTTCTTGATTTATATTCTAAAATAAATCGTAGGGTCAGTACAGCTTTGCGAATGGAATTATTATATTCTTCTTGAAGTCTGAGGGTATTTCGTCTGTCTCATAGATCTTGCTCAACAGATGGTAGAGTTTTGTCATGGCTAGCTCTCCCAATACTACCAGTAGATCTAAAGGAATGTTGTGTACTCCCGGGGTCTTGTTTCGACTTAGGTCTTTCACTGCTATGTCAGATTCTTCACGCAGTATCGTATCTCCCATTTCATATTCATCTACGTCCTCAACCATTTCCATAATATTGTCCTGAAGTACATCGCCCTTGTGTAGACCCTCTATATACTCCCACATTTCTGCTTTCCCTTCTTAGCTTAGCTCCATCTGAGCTCTCGATATTCACACAAGTGGTTCTCTTTCCTCCAAAGGTGTGTCTAATTTTGCTGAAAGCAGTATATATCTTACTCCTAGTGATACATGACTATATATCCTTACATTTGTCCTGTAGCCATCACTGCTTAGTCATTTTGTACTTCCTGCCGATCTCATTTTTGAGACATTTGTATTCCTTTTTACCTGCTTCGTTAACTGCGTTTTTAAATGTTCTCCTTTCATCAAATAAATTCTACGTCTCCTCTGTTACCCAAGGATTTCTACTAGCCCTCGTCTTTTTACCTAATTGATCCTCTGCTGCCTTCACTATTTAATCTCTCAAAGCCACCCATTCTTCTTCTACTGTATTTCTTTCCTCTGTTCTTGTCAATCGTTCCCTAACGCTCTATCTGAAGCTCTCTACAACCTGTGGTTCTTTCAGTTTATCCAGGTCCCATCTCCTTAAATTTCCACCTTTTTTGCAGTTTCTTCAGATTTAATCTACAGTTCATAACCAACAAATTGTGGTCAGAGTGCAATCTGCCACTTGAAATGTCTTACAATCTAAAATCTGGTTCCTAAATCTCTGTCTTAGCATTATTTAATCTATCTGAAACCTTCCAATATCTCCAGGCCTCTTCTGCGTATACAATCTTCTTTCACGATTCGTAAACCAAGTGTTAGCTATGATTAAGTTACGCTCTGTGCAAAATTCTACCAGGTGGGTTCCTCATTCATTCCTTACCCTCATTCCATGTTCACCTACTACTTTTCCTTCTATTCCTTTTTGTACTACCGAATTCCAGTCCCCCACAACTATAAAATTTTCGTCTCCCTTCACTAGTTGAATAATTTCTTTTATCACATCATACATTTATTCTCTCTTTATCATCTGCGGGGCTAGTTGGCATATAAACTTGTACTACTGTGGTAGGCGTGGGTTTCGTGTCTATCTTGGCTCCAATAATGCGTTCACGATGCTGTTCGTAGTAGCTTATCCGCACTCCTGTTTTTTTTAATTCATTATTAAACCTTCTTCTGAATTACACCTATCTGATTTTGTATTTATAAGCCTATATTCACCTGACCTGAAGTCTTGTTCCTCCTGCCACCGAACTTCAATAATTCCCTCTATATCTAACTTTAAGCCATCCATTCCTCTTTTTAAATTTTCTAACCTACATGCCCGATGAAGGGACCTGACATTCCACATTCCGATCCGTAGAACGCCAGCTTTTTTCCTCCTGATAACGACATCCTCTTGAGTAGGCCCCGCCCGCAGATCCGAATGGGAGACTCTTTTTACCCTCGGAATACGAGTACTTTACCCAAGGGGATGCCATCATTATTTAACCATACAGTAAAGCTGCACGCCCTCGGGAAAAAATGCGGCTGTAGTTTCCCCTTGCTTTCAGCCCTTCGCAGTACCAGCACAACAAGGCCGTTTTGGTTAGGGTTACAAGGCCAGATCAGTCAATCATCCTGACTGTTACCCCTGCAACTACTGAAAAGGCTGCTGCCCATCTTCAGGAACCACACGTTTGTCTGGTCTCTCAAAAGATACCCGGCTATCTGTATCTCTGAGGCACGCAATCCTTCCCACCAACGGCATGGTTCATGGGGTGGAGTGGGGTGGGGTGGGGTTGTGTTCGTCTTAACGCCATATAAAATTAAGTCTGCGGTGAGATATGACAGCAGTGAGTGAAAAAATGAAGTGTTGCGATGATATCACATGATAACACTTATTAGTCTCACTTACCGAAGTCTGATAATGTTTTACGGCACAACAGTACATTTTTAAGTACCATATTTTCGCTTCAACATATAGTTTGGCATCATTATGTATACAAAGATCATCACAGTCATTTCACCGTGTTGTACTAGCTCATCACTAATTTCGACAGTATGTCGTTTTTCGAAGTTTGCAATAGTATTTTTGTGCATGCTTAATTGTGTGTGTGTGTGTGTGTGTGTGTGTGTGTGTGTGTGTGTGTGTGTGTGAATGGTGTTCTATGAAGTACTTCATTCGTAAATGCAATGTTGACAGTTGTTACATATCAATGACCACTCCTTCGTCAATCTTGATCATATGTCATCATTTCACTGGCTTATTTCACGTCAGGAATACACAAGAAAGACGTTTAGACAGTGGAACTGAAAGGCCGCGTTATAAATCTCGTCTTTCCTCTCGAGTTGTTCTTAATCTTCCACCAAAGACTCCCATCTCTAAAAGGAAGCGTATTTCTTGTGTGTCTTACCAGGTTTACGACGGAGGAAACTGCTCGTCCCTCAACATAAAGCTGATGGATTCTATACAAAATGCAACTGCTTATTGATACAGTTCAAGGACCTCATACAGCCGCACACTAATACGCCACGACAAGTAGTTCCTTAATAACATGAGGTATCTGGATTGCTTTGCTTCGAGGTAGTACGTATTAGTTGCCAGATACAAGAAAATCAGGATCCCAAGCTCTTACAGGGCACTTTTCAACAACGTGTACGTGGTTATCTTCTTCTCCGCACCAAAATCTGCATTTGGTATGTTTAGTTTCCCCACTTAAGTGGTTTGTCTGTATACTTCAAAGGTGCAGTTATTTCTTCTCCTGCCTGAAAAATATCTCTGGGCTCATGCAACTCCTTATAAGAGGCAGCAAGATATCAAATATTAATACAGCGCACTGCATCTTTTCGTACCAGCCACACATTGTAGAAGTGTTGGGTGTATCACACTTCTACGCTGAAAATTACATAGATGGTAGACGATTCTAAAGTGAGAACTTTGATATGGACAATTAATGGTCGGAAAGGAGTATTTTTGTATAGGCGTAAACAACATACTGCAACAACTTAAGCTCCGAGCAACTGTTCAAAGTGACGAACTGCTGATCTCAATGGATGCATTAGATACGCACATAAAATTTCGTTTCACTCTCAAATAGCTAGGACCGTACACCATCCGGTTCTTCAATTTCATGCACCAACGACTTCACGTAATCCGACATGAAAAAGGTCATGAGTGAGATTAAGTTATTTTTTTTTCTTCAATTGGCTCAGCTACTGTCAATGCGATGGGCAGTTGACTTACGAAATGTAAGTTTACAGACTAGTGCCTCACACGAATTGCCCATACACGACCTGAAGTATTGACTTACGTGGACTGGTTTTTTATTTCAAAACATTCAGTTTAGTATCCTCTACTATATAAACAATTTTGATCCTACACGTTAGGGACACACCCCCTATACACTCATTTCTTACGACACGACTGTTTGCACTGTTTTTACCTCGTTTCCGGCCGCATGTGTACTACTAACTTCAGCGTGACTCAGTACTGAAATACTGAAACATACATAGTTGATGCTGACTCTTTTGCTCCCTCAGGTTCTCTGAATCCCCCGTCCCTCACGTGTCACTTAACGGCAGCGGCGCGTTTGATGGGAAGCGTTTAAGTGCCTGGGTGCCTGCCTTTACGGCACGACTGCAACAAATGTGAGGGAGAGAGAGCGGAGCACATCGGGCAGCCGCTTTCAGTCGCTTTTGTTCGCTGGGTGGGCCTCTTGAAGCAGACGAAGCGCGTCGCCGGCAGCGGTTGTCGCGCTGCGCTGACGAGCAATGAATGCCACCGTGGCAGCTCTCTCCGGCCGAGCTGGCGACGTTATCGCTGATGCCGTCCCGCCCGCTGCACACCGCCAGGACGAGCTGGCTGGCTAGCTGGCTCACTTCACACGAGTCCGCCACACTAACTTGTTCACCTACACTTTCTTAGGAGTCAAGGTATCAATTTGATGAATGAGGGAACTATGACGGAGTATAATTGTAGAGGGGACCAAGGCTTGAGAACAGTAATCAGGTTTTAATGGATGCAGGCTACATTAGTTACCAGAGACGAAGAGGCTAGTACAGGACAGACCATCGTGAAGAGTTCATGAAACAAGTCTCCGGTCTTACTACTACTAAAGTCATTCATATAAATTGTATGTTTACCTAATTTGCAATACATGTCGTGTTTTGCGAAAGGACGACTTTGTTATTATGAGAGATCAGATTACACAATTATACTGTTTTAGGAGCAAACAGAAACACGTCGAGAAATTTGGTAAACCATTTCGAACGCAAAATACTCTAAAGGGTGAAAAGTATTTAAACCGACAAACTCTGGGAGGTTGTAGGGGACATCAAAACAAATATTTTTCTTTAGTGTCATTTTTTCCTGTGAGGATTATTTAAACCGTTGGAGGTCGTATTACGCTCTTCACTTGTATAGGCAACTGCTGTTCATCAATGTAGTAATGCATTGTCTCTGTTTACTAATGGAGCGATACACCTGCAGTGATATGGTTGGTGCGCACTATGTAGCGCACCACAACGGACGAGCTGCACAGCGGGTTTATCAACAATATCCTAATCGCCGTATCCCGCATCATACGACCTTTGCTGCTGTGTACCAAAGTCTGCGTATACCGCGTCATTTAGCAGATTACCTGGGCAGGGACGCAGTCGCACGGTAAGAACGCTGCAATTTGAGGAGGCTGTCTTGCAACATGTGGAGCGGGATCCTTCAATCAGCACTCATGAAATTGCACGTAACATGGGGACGAATCAGATGTATGTAAGAACAGTCCTTTGAGAGCAATTGTTACGTCCATTTCACTTACAGCTTGTCCACAATCTGCAACCAGTTGATTATCCACCCAGAGCACCGTTTTCGCAGTGGTACCTGGAACAGTGTGAAATGCATCCTACATTTCCATCCTCTATGTTGTTTATCCATTAAGCAACGTTCGTGCGTGATGAACATGCACAATTCGCATGATTGGAGTGAGGATAACCCAATTGCCACAGTTTCGAGCGCTCATCAAGTGCGGTTCTTCGTTAACGTGTGGGTCGCTGTTGTTGGGGACTGTTTAATTGGGCCGTATCTGCTATCTAGGCCAGTAAATGGCAGGCACCTTACAATTTTCTCGCCAGAGCACTGTCAGAATTTCTGAAAGACGTCCCGCTCCCTACAAGACAACGCATGTGGTTCCAACATTACGGGGCGCCGGCACATTTCAGTCGTCGTGTGCGTCGATTCCTGGACCGACGGTTCCCAGAAACGTGGATTGGCAGAGGTGGTCCTGTACCATGGCCTGCTCGATCCCCCGATATGTCCCCTCTGGACTTTTTTGTGTGGGGAGAGATGCGCAATCTTGTTTACGCAACTCCTGTTGCACTTGAAGAGGATCTGGTTGCCCGGATGGTAGCAGCAGCAGGAACAATTCAGGATACTCCTGGTGTTTTTGCCCGTCTCAGACAGAACATGATCCGACGGTGTAACCTTTGTTTACGTGTCAATGGAGGCATTTTTGCAAATCTACTGTAACTAAAATTGGGTTGTGTTAATGCGTTGTCTCTTGGTCATAGGAAAAAATGACATTAGGGAAAAATATTTGTTTTTATGTCCCCTACAACCTCCGGGAGTTTGTCGGTTTAAATACTTTTCACTCTGTATAAATATAGGATGGGAGCAAAAAGTAATAAGACTGATTTTCTGTAAGACAGACTAATTGTCGTAGGGGTGGCTGGGCGTGATGGTGGTGCAAGGGCGGGAGTGGGGGGGGGGGGGGGGGGGCAGGGGCCTTCACGAACAGAAGGCGATCCTCGGAAGTCGCGCGCCGGCCTATTGCAACGGAACACGCTTTCTCGTGAGCCGCTACGGAGTAGTGTAGTCACGCGCAGCATCGAACGGAATCTCGAGCAGCACTACGCCGTGAAGTTTTGTTTCAAACTTGGAAAAACCGCCGAGGAATCCTTCGATGTGCTCTACAGATTACCAACGCGTCGGTCGCCCGCCAACACCAAAGATGTGCGATTTTTTTTTTTTAATCGTCATGGCGTAGGAATTTGTACCTCTTGGACAAACCGTGAATGCGCAGTTTTATGCGGAAGTGCTCGATAGGTTGCGAGAAGAAGAGTCATCCGGGTGCGACCGCACACCGTTCGTTCCTGTAAGCTCCAGCACGACAATGCGCCGTGCCCGCGCCACAGGGCAGCGTCCAGCTCAGGTCACGGCGTTGCCACATTTCCTCACCCCACCTGCGGCTCAGTCGTGGCTCCGCCGGACTTCTCTCTCTTCCCTCGCTTGAAACTGGACATTAAGAGAGAACGTTTCGACTCCATCGAAGACGTCCAAGCGGCTGTAATGAAGACAACAGCATTCCGCCGAGAGTCTTCCAGGAAGTCTTGGCTAATTGGCAGACACGTTATGCACGGTGTGTCGAAGAACAAGGGTCCTATTTGGAAGACTATTAAGGATCTGTACCGACATATGCAATAAATTACTTGTAATAAAATCAGTCCTACTGTTGTTTGATCGTACCCTGTATATGCTCTCTTATCATTCCATAACCGAACACTGACGTTCCAAGTTCACGATGTCTGCTTCGAACGTCATTTGAAAGCGTTACATCTCGCATTAATGCTGTAAAATATTAACATTGCGCTCGAACGCTAATTTTCTTACTTGATTCTCAACTACAGATACACAGCGAATGTGTACACGAGCTATAAAAAGAATAGATATTATTTGTGGCATTAATAACGTTGGTTGTAAGAACACTTTGCAATAAAAACAAATGAGAAGCAATATGTTACACAACCTGCAGTTCCAGTTCCAAGCAATGTCATAACTGCAGCTCGAAGTAATGGAAACGCGACTATTCGTGTGATTGTGTTTGACACAGGTGCAGACTATAGCCTCTTGTCCATACGTCTGTTTCCTCCTCAGAGGCCTGTATACACTTCCAAGCCAGAAAGTTAAGACCACTTCCCTCCGCGAGACTAAATGCCACCTGGTGGCGTTGCGAACACATATCGCAGCAAGGAAGTATACAAGCGGAAGGGACACAAATGAGGAATCATACAAGCGAAGATACACGCCGCATATGATGGTATCCACTGCGAAAGAGACTTTGACAAAGGGCAGACTGTTACGGCCCGGTGTCTCGCAACGATCATCTCGAAACTGGGAAGCTGCTCGGTTGCTGGAGTGCCACTGGCGTGAGCCTCTGTGAATAACGGCTGAAGGACAGCGAAACCACGAGTGGTTGACGAGTAAGTCTTCGACTCCCCATCACGGAACGTGGATGTCTGGGGCACGCGCGCTCTGTGAAGTACAACAGGCCGTAATCTGTGTCAAATCTGACAACAGGCACAACGCTGGTGCAGGCCAAGTGTTTCCGGGCACACGGTTCAGAGCAGATTGCTGAGCGTAGGGCTCTGCAGCAGACTACGCCAACGTGTTCCCATGTTGACCCAACATCGTCAGTTACGACTGTAGCGGGTGCTAGTTACGAAGCACCAGCGGAATTTAAGTAGAAGTTCTTAGAGGAAAGGTGAAGGTGCCGTATCAACCATTCTGCAGGCCGCTGATGATAGGTGGACGCCATCATATGAATCAATGGAAACTGGCCCGATGAGTCATATTTCTTGTTACACGACGTCGATGGCGGTTCCAGATACGCCGTTATCCAGGTGAGCAGCTGCTTGAAATATGCACCGCACCACGGACTCTCATAGATGGGGACATTATTACGCTACGGAAGACATTCACCTGGGTTTCCATGGGGCCTGTGGTGTTAATCGAAGGCAGCAACGTGACAGCTGTGGAGCAGGCGAACATTACTGCGTACCACCTGATGTCTTCCTCCCTGACGGCGATGGCACTTTCCAGTGGTATAACTGAACCGTGGCAGAAGACCAGAATCGTGCTACGGTCGTTTGAGGAGCATCACAGTGAACTCACGTTAATGTCGTGGCCACCAAATCCGCCTGATGAACCAGAATGGAACACATCTAAGACGCTGTCCGGCGCCACGTCAGCAATTTATGGGAATTTCGTGACTTGTGTGTCGACGTCTGGTGACACGTATCTCCGGAAACCTACCAAAAGGACACATTGAGGGCACTGCACGCACATTCGCTTTGCGTCCAAAAGATGGATCAACACGCTGCTAAGAATGTAGTCGTATGTTTTGCCTCATCAATTTAAATTACTACCCCAACTGGTTCTGTAAATGGAGAAAGGCAAGAGCTATCCTCCACCTAGACAGTGTCTACTGAAGCAGGGAGCTGTTCAAAACTACTGAAATCCTTCTTTAGTGCGTGCGTGTGTGTGTGTGTGTGTGTGTGTGTGTGTGTGTGTGTGTGTGTGTGTGTGTGTGTGTTCTAACGAGACATGTCCGCTCCTACTGTCCACGAGTTCCGGATGAGGGACGAAGTATTTACGCCACCGTATGGGATAGAAACATAATTGACGGACCTGAATTTGCTTCTTACATTTGCGATTTTTTTAAGTAGTCAGTCTCGGTTTTTAAAATGTGGTACAGTCACAGCTCCTATTCTACTAATGAGCGCTACAGCTCTCTGACCGCTACTCAGGAAGCCCTTAGACATCCAAATACTGTGGACCAGTAGGTAAAACATCGTGTCACCATAAGGAACGCCTGTGAAGTACAAATTATGATAGTCAAATCGTTTCATCGAATCCAGTAACGTGTAATTCAATCTAATACAATTTCAAAAAGTCCGTTGTTTTCGACCACAGCCTCCTCCAGCTAGTTTTTAACGTTCTCCTCTTACAATAGTCTAATGCTGAAAAACACCACGCACTTAGATTAACATAATCAAGTCTCTAGGCGTCCACCCATCATCAGCGGCCTGCAAAATGGCTGATACGGCAACTTCACCTTTCTTCTAAGACCTTCTACTTAAATTCCGCTGGTGCTTCGTAACTAGCACCATCAACAAACAATGAACCGCAGAAGGGCTATCGTACCTGGGAAAGATCTTTCCTCGGCAGCCATGTGTGATATATCATTCGACTTCCTGGCACATCAAAATTGTGTGCCGGACTGGGACTAGACTCCGATGCGTTCTTTTTTGTGGGAAATGCTGTTACCGACGGAGGTATTGCTCCTGTGCGCTGTCACATAGGACAGTTAAGAAAGTCGAATCTTGGCAAACAGTCGTCTTCTTCCAAAAACCATCTCAGGAACTCCTGCTTGGTAACTCTTCACAGCAATACGAACTTAATGAAAGTAAGCCCGCCCAGCTAGCCGCGCGGTCTATCGCGCTGCTTCCCGACCAAGAAGGCGTGCCGGTCCCCGTCACGAATCCGTCAGGCGCATTAGTGTCGAGGTCAGGTGTGCCAGCCGGCTGTGCACGGTTTTTAAGGCGGTTTTCCATCTACCTCTGCGAATGGGGGCTGGTTCCCCTTACTCCGCCTCAGTTACACTATGTCTGTGATTGCTGCGCAAACACTCTCTCCAAGTACGCATACACCACAATTTCTCTACCACGCGAACATTTGGTGTTATACTCGTCTGGTATGAGACCTTCCCGGGAGGGGGTGGGGGCCCATTGGGGGCCGAACCCTGGGTTCGATGTCGGGCGGCGCTGGGGTGGGTGGACTGCTGTGAACCACTGAGGGCTGCGGTGGGACGAAGCCTCTCCGTCATTTCTACGTTCCCAGTTTAATACACACAATACACAATAATGAAAGTAAACGGTGGGCAATGTACGGAAACCAATTTTCATCAGTTCCGTCTTTTTGAATTCTAGCTGATTACATCTACCACACGACAAGCATGACAAACACTGACGGTCTTTCGCGTTGTACGAGATGTGATGACTCAAAAGGATATGAGCAAATATTAACAACAATAATGAGTATGTAAACGACTTTTTCGGCAAAAGTTTTGAGAGTATTTCGTCAATTCAGTTCGTTGAGAACTCTTTGGTTCAGACACAAAACGCAAGCGATTAATCGCAGATCCAATTTTTGAAGAATTACAGAAGTGTGGAGGAGCAAAAATTGTAGAGGAAGACCAACATTTGACTACAATAAGAAAGTTCTAATTGACGTACCCTGCAGTAGTAACGCAGATATAAGGAGACTAGCATAGAACAGTGTGTAGAGCTGCATCAAAACAGTCTTCGCAATACAGTAAAAAAAAAAAAAAAAAAAAATCTGTCAGGTTGACAGAGTCCATGCAAATGTACGGTATTTATCTGTCAACAAATTTTGCAAGCTTAGGGCCTCTTGGAACTAAAACCTTTCGTCCACTCTCATTTTTCCAAATCAACGGCGTCTGAAAACCTACACTGCACAAGCCACCTTTCTGTGTGTGGTGGAGGATCCGACTGTAACTGGTGCCCCTGTTACTATCCCAACAGTGACTTCTGCGTGGGAAGAACGAATGAATATCTTTACCAATACTTTCCCTAATCCCCCGTTACGCAATTTCATGAGACGTACTTGGGACGGAATAACATCTCTCATCTATGAATTTTAACAGTTCCCCTTCCGTGATCCACATGCTTATCTCGTAGCGCCTGTCACTGGATCTTTATGAGCATCTCCGGGACATTTTCGCGCTGACTACAGGAAACAGTAATGGCAGGTATTGTTGGATATTCTATCAATCCAACTTGGCAAGGGCCCCAAACTGACGAGTAGCACTCAAGAATCCGTCCAACGTGTGTTCTGCAAGCCATTTTGTCGTAGCTGAATTACGTTTTCATATATTTCCTAAACTCAATTACACCCACGCATCTAATCTTCCTACAAGTAGTTGTATGTGGTTGTTATTCTTTAGGTCGCTGCGGAAGGTCACTCCCAAGGGTCTTACGACTTCAATAATGGATAGCATATTGCCATGAGGGATATCGCGACTGTATAAATTTTATAAAATATTTATTGTAACAGGTTCAGTTACCGTTAGTCATTCTTGATAAATGGTTTTGATCACTTTTAATAATCATGTTCGGATCCGATTAAGTACGAGTTCTGAAACCTCAAATGCCTTAAAAAAAATAAAAATAAAAATAAAAAAACACACACCAGTCATAAGCTTGTAAAATAAATACGGAACGGCACTACAGAACACTTGGGACAACATTCAGTGGAATTCTTACGCATATTCTATGTTCGAATACACTAAATTTCCCTGAGACAGAAAAGCTTCTGTCCCTAAATCAGCACCGATTTCGAAGGCATCACTCGTGCGAAGTCATCCTCGCACGATATCCTGCGAACCGGGTGACTCCGACAAAATTTCTTTTTGGTGTGATGAATGGCAGCTTACTCTAAACATACAAAAATGTGCGTTAACACAGATAAGCAGGAAAAACAATAACGTAACGTTCATATACAGTATTAGCAGTGTGCTTCTTGACACAACCACGTTGATTAAATATACAGGCGTAACGTTGCAAAGCAATATAAATGGGATGAGCACATAAAGCCGGTAGCATGGAAGGCGAATAGTCGACTTTGGTTGATGGGGAGTAGTCTAGGAAAGTACAGCTCATTATGAACGTCACACGCAGAACACCAGTACGATCCATTCTTGAATACTGCTCGAGTGTCTGAGATCCCCACCAGCTCGGATTAATGTTAAGACATTGGAGCAATTCGTAAGCGTCCCAATAGATTTGATACTGATAGGATTGACCAACACGCGGGTATTGCGGAGATTCTTCGTGAACTCAAGCAGGAATCCATGGAGGAAAGACGGCGTTCTTTTCACCGAACACTATTGAGAAAACTTAGAGAACGGGCATTAGCAGCCGACTGTAGAACAGTTCTACTGTTGCCAACATACACTCGGGGTGAGGACTGAGGACACAAATATAAGAGAAATTAGGACACAAAGACCAGTGGCCGTTAAACTGTGGCCAGCGAGTCACTTGCGGACCCAATCGAGTGTTCGAGCGGACCGTGATACTCAGATTTTCTTGGTATACGCATCTAGCAACTAACCGCCGAATCCAAAAACGTCAATTACCGTTAAGGATTCTTAAGAATGTATGTAGTTTTCATACTTAGTTAACAAATAAAAATATTTACCGAAGTAACATTTGAAGACGTGCTTAATTTTCATTGACGTTGGTTACTTCGCTCTTGAGCTGAATAAAGTTGGCCGCTTACCTCAGTGTAAAAGGTAAGCAACACACGATATGAGAGGGGGAATGTTTTGTTGTTTCTCTTCCAGTACTGACAACTCACGGGCGTAAGCTAGTGTACCAAGCGACTCTGTGATTTAATTTTCACATAGAAGTAACATGGATTCGTGAATGTGCATCAGAGAAATGATACCGCATTTACAGCACGGAATATGATATTCCGTGAAGGTTGTTGTAACACACTGAAGAGACAAAGAAACTGGTACACCTGCCTCATATCGTCCCCGCTAGCACGCAGAAGTGCCTGTTCTGGAGTAACCACAAGCGCCAGGATGAAGATGAAGAACGCAAGAGAAGAGAAGCGGTGAAACGAAGATGGCCAACGGAGCGTTGATTACGATCGCACCACGACAGAAGCGGCATCTAGCCGAAGTGAATATAAGCGCCGCTCCTGCCAGCTTCGGCCGAAAATTACTGGAGAGGTTTCGGAGTTGTAGACTGGCACTCGCATAACAGTTATTACTGATCTCCAACCACTGCTTGTTTGGACACTGTCTATAGCGAAGAACATTACTGTCTGCATGTCGCCCATCGGTTGCGACACACGATGCACATACAAGTCAGGTACTGTCATTCTTGTTATTTGTAATAAAAATTATTAATGTGATTTTGCTTGAATTGTTGTATAGCATTCGGAGAACGGTGCCTCCTTTAAGCACACTATACGAGACGAGTGGGCAAGACCCCACAGTGCCGCAACACGACGTGGCATGGACTCGACTATTGTCTGAAGTAATGCTGGAAGGAACTGACACAATGAATCCTGCGGGGCTGTCCGTAAATCTACAAGAGTACGACGGGGTGGAGATCTCTCCTGAACAGCGAGTTGCAAGGCATTCCAGGTAAGCTCAATAATGTTCACGTCTGGGGAGTTTGGTGGCCAGCGGAAGTGTTTAAACTCAGAAGACTGTTCCCGGAGCCATTCTGCAGCGCGCGCGGTGTGCGCATTGTCCTGCTTGAATTGCCCAACTCCAACTGAATGCACAATGGACTTGAATGGATTCAGGTAATCAGACAGGATGCTTACGTACGTGTCACCGGTCAGACTCGTATCTAAATGTATCAGGTGTCCCATATCACTCCAAATGCACACGCCCCACACTATCACAGAGCCTCCACCAGATTGAACAGCCCCCTGCTGACATGTAGGGTTTATGGATTCAGGAGGTTGTCTACATATCCGTACACGTCCATCAGCTCGATAGAATTTGAAACGAGACTCGTCCAACCAGGCAACATGTTTCCAATCATCAACAGACCAATGTCGGTGTTGACGGGCCCAGGCAAGGCGTAAGGCTTTGTGTCGTGCAGTCATCAAAGGTACACGAGTGGGCCTTCGACTCCGGAAGTCCATATCGATGACGTTTCGTTGAATGGTTCGCACGCTGACACTTGTTGATGGCCTAGCACTGAAATCTGCAGCAATTCTGTCACGTTGATCGATTCTCTTCAGTCGTCGTTGCAGGATCTTTCGCCGGCCGCAGCGATGTCGGAGATTTGATATTTACCTCATTCCTGATATTCACGGTACACTCATGAAATGGTCATACGGGAAAATCCCCACGTCGTCGCTCTCTCGGAGATGCTATGCCCCAACGCTCGTGCGCCAACTATAACACTATGCACAAGCTCATTTGAATCTTGATAACCTGTCATTGTAGCAGCAGTGACTGATCCAACAATTACGCCAGACACTAGTTATCATGTATAAAATTTGCCGATCACAGCGCCGTATTCTGCCTGTTTGCATATCTCTGTATTTGAATACGCATGCCTATACCAGTTTCTTTGGCGCTTCAGTGTTTAATGCAATATCTAGAAGAAAAATTATTAAAACATTTAGTTGACATTTGTGATTGTGTTTTATATTGCGTAAGATATTTAAATGTAGTACAATTGCTGTTATTAATTATCCTCTCGCACAAACAACACATCTCGTCAGTCAATTACACTGTCGCAACTCTGAAGTCGCCGAGGGGGCAGCAATAACAAACAGAACAGTCGACACGAGATTTTTCGAATGGTGCCGATTTTTAACGATGAGTACTTGGGGGCGGCCATTTTGTAGCGCCCTTACTACAGATTGTAGATTGGGAGCTCACAAGATACTAATTTATATAGATTACCAATTAATAGTGAGATCGGTACATATGCAGTAGAAGGTGGCGGCCCACAAGTCTGTATTGGCTCTTTAGCAAAGGTGTTTGACGACCACTGACAAACAGCTGTCTTTCCGTCGCTCCATTTGGGAATGAAACAGGAAATGAAATGAGTGGTGGTACCTGGTACCCTCCGCCATACACCATGGACGGCCTGAGCGCGCGCGTTGGGTGGCTGTGTGTGTGTGTGTGTGTGTGTGTGTGTGTGTGTGTGGGTGTGGGTGTGTGTGTGTGTGTGTGTGTGTGCAACTTGAGATTAATCAGATCTGAATATGATCATTAAATGTGATCGAAACCAGTTATCACGAGTGACTAAGTCTAACTGGGACTGTTACAATAAATATTTTACGATTGTTACTTTACCCAGAGAATGATCAGCAATAATTAGTTTCAGTACATATTTATACGCTATACTACGCTTTCATTTACACTATGAATAATTTTAATTACACAATGTATTCGAAGAACTGTCTGGTCAACCAATATTTCTTCTCAAGTCGTTTCAACATGCGTGTAACGAAACTCGTCCTCTTACTTTTGTGTTCTCATACGGAGCTTCCAGAGGTGATTTTTTTTCGTCAACATGATTGTTTCTGTTTTCTAAAGTGTTGACAGCTTCCGTGTCTATGAGAATGCTGCTGGCTTCACTGCTGCGCTGTGAAGTTTAATATTTTGCTCTTCATCAGATCTATTTCGTACGTTTGCCTTTTCACCCTCGCCATTCTTTTGGAATCATTCCCAATACGTTTTTAAGTTTCTCCAATCTAAGCCTTACTTGTTTAGTACCATCTTTTTGGTAGTATGCTAAGACGGCGAAGTACTAAGCAACAGCTTCTTTCAGTACTTTTTCTCATTTTTGACTTAACTCCAAGAACGTTCTCTTCTCTCTTAATCCTTGATCCTTCCAGAACCCCCCCCCCCCCCCCCCCCAAGGTTCCCATAATTTTCCCCAAGGTTCCCATAATTTTCTTCGGAATATTTTGTAGCCCTCTTTCCTGGTGTCCATCTTTACCTCAAAGGTCGACGATTTTCCCGATGAACTTCGCGTGAGTCAGGATATTTTTGTGACATGCACCACTGTTCAGCACTGCACCTCTGACACGCGGTACAATGCAGAACGTGTTACCGAATGACAAGCTTCAGCTTGGGGAATTTAAATCTGCCGTACACAACACGAGATTGCTATCGAGCTGTCAATATCGCTACCCAGCCTGTGGTTTGGCCGAATGAGCTGACAAATGCAGGCGCGATCACCGCCTGGGTCGCTTACAGATGACAGTTTCCATCTCGGCTTCCACATTAAATCGAGGAACGAAGCAATGTCCGTGAAGGAACTCGCCAGCGGCTACTGGCAAAATGCGGACTGTAGCAACATCACAACGAATGTACATCACATGTCCACTTGTCCATACAGCGGTGTGTTCTCCTAAACCAGTTGTTGATAGAGAGTGGCAAAGATATTGTCATGAAACGGTGATGACATTTGTCAATAGCAACTAGTATCAAGCAAAAAGAACCCTCTGGGCAACTTTGCCATGCTCCACGCGACTTCATTCGAGTGTGTCAGTCGGTAGGAGCGTGTATCTGCAACAAATGTGATAGAAGAGAGTCAACGTTCAACTTCTCTTTTATTCGCAATTGAGAGGATCACCATAATCCTCTAAACATTGAGTTTTAATCCACATCTGGTGCGGCTTCCACAATGAAATCTCTTTGAGAAGGATGACACAACGAAATCCTTTACGGATACATAAAGTGTTCTCACTTAAAAGCAACACTGCTCTTCCGACCACACCAGTAATAGAAATACTTTCTTGATGATATTTGTTATGTTTGCATTAGGTCGTGCCTCAGAGTTTGCCAAAAAACGTATGTCATGGACTTTAGAATGAGATAAAAGTGAGCTTCAGTGATGAGAAGAAGCTTAATGTAAATGGACGGGCTGGATTTCAACATTATTGGCAAAATCAGGGAACAGAGCAACAGGTAAGAATGGGCAGAAATTTTGATGGTGGCAAGTGGATCTGGGTAGTCATCTGCGATAAAAGTAAGTCGCGCATTGCTTGGTCGAACACTAGAATGAACTCTAACATGTACACTGAGCCGCTGGAGACAGATATGGTTATGATCTATAAGGATCTAGCGAACTGAAGTCTAATGTTCCAACGACATAATGCATCTGTGTATGTTTCTAAAAATGTCTCTGAGCACTATGGGACTTAACTTCTTTGGTCATCAGTCTCCTAGAACTTAGAACTACTTAAACCTAACTAACCTAAGGACATCACGCACAACCATGCCCGAGGCAGGATTCGAACCTGCGACCGTAGCGAACGCGCGGTTCCAAACTGTAGCGCCTAGAACCGCTCGGACACTCCGGCCGGCTGTGTATGTTTCTGCCACAACCAAATGTGGTTTAAAGATAAAGATACCGATGTCTTGCCCTGGCATGCACGTAGCCGGGATATGAATCCCGTGGGAAACCTTTGGAGAATACTTGCAAGGCGTATTTATCGCAAAGGAAGGCAATTACAGGCCGTATGTGAGCTGAAAAGTGCGATACCAAAAAAGTGGGTGACAAACCCTAACAAAATCACTGCCGAAGTGGACTTTTGAGATAATTAGGAAGAACGGAGTTTGAACAAAGTACTAACAATGTAATAAACCAACACGGCAATGAATGACTTTATACCAGTTTCCACCCATAAAATGCGAACGTCTTATTTTGTTACTCCTGTTATGGAAGAAACTATATAATGCTGTCATTACGGTATGTTTCATATGAACCTACTACTTTCATAATAAATTCGGTATCGCGTGCTAGAGACAACCTTGCCTTTATACTGATTTCCACTACTGTATTAGCCCGCTCCCATCTCCACCTTCTGTCGTTCACCCCTGTCACCTACGGCCCGTGGTGCACCACAGTTGTTGCGGCGCCGGTATTGGATGGCGCACTTTTGCAATGCGCGGTATACTTTAAGCGCGATGGCATGGGAACAGTTTACAAACTTATCCGTTTCGGAAATGCTTCAACCCTTGGCCCGAAAGCCAATGATCATGTCCTTATGAACGTCAGATACAGAGCTTCGTTTCCGCATTACGACACAAACTGTATTGCTCCCTCCCCCCCCCCCCCCCCTTTCCGTCGACACGCTTTATATTCGTATACTCTCCACTGTTAGTGCTGTGCTAGTGTCTTCTGTGAGTGGTTATTGCACTTCGAGGTCGACCATATGCACGGTCGCAATGTGTCTGGACTGTGTAGTAACACTGATAGTGTGGAATTGCGGCCAAGCCAGCTAATTTTGTGTATTTTCCACAATAACAATAACCATTCTGTGTGTATTACAGACACTCGCTTTTCTGACTGTTACAATAAAAGTTAGTACAGAGATTGTAAATACAGGTGAATTCAAAGAAATCTTATCGGCAAACTAGGCACCAAACACCAGTAGTGGCTTAAATAAGTACGGCAACCTGTTGCCCATGCCCGGTAAAAGTAAGTCTTGCGGTCCGCTCATGATGCAAGGAAGAAAACCACGAAGGATTTTGCATAGTTTTCTTGCAGAAAAAAAGTTTCAAAACAACCATTTAGAAACATGAGTTGGTAGTTACGGTGCTTTTCAGGGTTGACTGTTAAGCTGCGTTCACGTAGTCGGTCATATTGGAGCGCGGGAACAGGTTGCGTCGTGGCCTACGTGTAATGCTTGTCTTCGGGTAGCGCTCTTTCCAGCAATTGGTCTGCATTCGTCAAAAACATGAAAAGATATTGGATCATCACCATTATTGGTATATTTCAAACATTACAATGAGCAGTACAGCAACACAGACTATCGAAGTATTAGTTACACATGACCAAAAACAACAACAACAACAACAACAACGCACTCAAAGATTTTTAACGAGAGGAAAATAGAAGAGGAGGGCATGATATTTAATGAACAAGGCCACGCATACTTTTTTGTACAGTATAAAAACGCTGTTCAATTCGTGGGGAAGGTTTTTTTATTTTTTTACGGAATACAGAACAAGACACTGCGAATGTCAACAAACGAACAAGTACAGTATTTGTCCCTTATAGGTGTAATACTGACATTAGCCATTTAACATATCTCTCCCGCAAAGTTATGAAACAGTACGTATTCTCGATTTTTTTCGTTGGAATTACTCTTTAAGTACATTCAGTATGTTTCTTTCGCTAAATAACTATACATACACATTAAAGCTAAAACCTAACAATTTTCCTAGAGGAACAAAGGACTGTTGAATTTTAACTTACATGCAGGAGGTAGTGTAAAATTATCAGCATAATAAACGGCGCTAGCAAATGTAAAGTATTGTACACACTACTGGGGCATTCAGCAAGAGCTGTGCGCCACTTTCGCCGGAATAATGTTACTCAGTAAAACTCCCGACGTCCTAAAAAAGAAAGGAACGTAAACGTTCATTGATACTCTTATGTGTGATCAACGATACTGAAGAATTAGACCAAATCAAGGTTCGAATTTCAGTATCTTTTCTAGATAATACAACTAATATTGAGCAACAATATACTATCGTCAACTTTCGTCTATTCTTGTAAAGGGGCGTAGTTTCACCTACTGGGATAGTCATTTTTGACATAAGCGTGCTTACGAAAGTGAAAATACCAAGTCAACATATGACATGAGTCCTAAATTCTGAGACGGCTGCAACTTAGAGGAGCAATTCTTCCAACACGTCGATGTGTTTTGCCATTCGTGCACCAAGGTTCGTTGTTGAGTACACCATCGCAAGTTCTCCAGTCTGTGATGCAGCGTCAAGGGTAACCGCAGTCATGGTCTCCGAGCTGATAGTCCATGCTGCTGCACATGTCGTCGAACTGTTCGTGCATATAGTTGTCTTGCAAACGTCCCCATCTGCTGACTCAGGGATCGACACGTGGGTGCACGATCCGTTACAGCCGTGCGGATAAGATGCCTGTCATCTCGACTGCTAGTGATACGAGGCCGTTGTGATCCAGCACGGCGTTCCGTATTACCCTCCTGAACCCACCGATTCCATATTCTGCTAACTGTCATTGGACATCGACCAACGCGAGCAGCAATGTCGCGATACGATAAACCGCAATGCGATAGGCTACAATACGACCTTTATCATAGTCGGAAACGTGATGGTACGCATTTCTCCTCTTTACAAGAGACATCACAACAACGTTTCACCAGGCAACGCCGGTCAACTGCTATTTGTGTATGAGAAATCGGTTGGAAACTTTCCTCATGTCAGCACGTTGTTGGTGTCGCCACCGGCGCCAACCTTGTGTGAATGCTCTGAAAAGCTAATCATTTGCATATCACAGCATCTTCTTCCTGTCGGTTAAATTTCGCGACTGTAGCACGTCATCTTCGTGGGGTAGCAATTTTAATGGCCAGTAGTATAGTATTTTCACCATGTACATTTATCTTTAGCATTTTAGTTATGGGGCAAGGCGTCCATCCCGTACAGAGCTGAATTACACTTCCCGGCAAACATAGAGACATTTACAACTACTCTAGGTGTGGAGCTTCAGCCGTGTTCCGCACTTTTTTAGTCAACGTGCAAAAGATTTATTCGTGGAGTAAAATAATAAAAAAGTGAGCACGATGAGGTGCAAAGCACGACACGATGTCGACCGGCCGCAGTGTCAGCCCCGGCCACAGGTGTCTTTTGGCTGCGGCGTCGCACCGTCCTCCCGCCCGCTACTAGCTTTCGAGACTCGAGAGGGGTACTTCTCATTGCAGCTGCCTCTCAGTTGGCATTGTGAGGCTAAGTGCACCATGTTCCAGGACTCACAACAAGTTTCCATATCAGTACCGGGCATTTAACTCGGCTCCCACATGGCATTCAGAAGCGCAGAGGGCTCTGTCCCTGGGGCACCTATATAGCGAAATCATGAGATAACTGGGTAGTGTAGGCTCTAGCAAACGCTGTGCTCATTCCCCCCCCACCCCCACCCCGGCCTGTATGCGGTATCTATGCGGAGTCGGTATGCTGATTTGCGGATTTGGCCATGCTAGTGGTAGTCGGTGACCGAATGTCTCTGCTCTCGCCACCTCCTATCCACAGCAATGGAATTCGTCTATCCCATCGGTTTGCGTTTAGAGCTCCCCTCAATGAAAGTGTGCTAACGTTTTCTAGATGTTCATGAATCCTGCAACAGAAGTGGGGCATGGGAATCAGCCCGGTATTCACCTAGTTACGCTGCGCTCGCAGGTACGAACCGTGCCTCGGGCTTGGATGTGTGTGATGTCCTTAGGTTAGGTAGGTTTAAGTAGTTCTACGTTCTAGGAGACTGATGACCACAGAAGTTAAGTCACATAGTGCTCAGAGCCATTTGAACCATTTCACTTAATTATACGTGAGAAACCGCTTGAAAGTCACATCCAGGCTGACCGGCACATTGGCTCTCGTCCTTAAACGACGAAATAATCCCGAAAGCAACATGCTAACGCGCTAGGTTGTCGCAGCGGGCGGAACAAACACATTGCGGTGATAATATTGCAAATTGTTTGGTCCATCTGTTCGGGAGACGCGCTGGTAACATGGCAAAAACTGTGACACTCCATGACGGAAGAAACGTGTTGATGAAGAAGTAAGATTTCACCAGGTTTTTTCGGTGCTAACCTAAAAAACTACAAAACTCAAATAGAAATATTTAAAACTTACGTAATATTTCACTGCAATGATGTCAGAAAAAATTATATGGAACTTTGGCGGCAGTGAATAACACATTAAATTTAAATTCTGGTCTGATGGCCATCTGAAAATATATTTTCACCGCATCTCGCAAGCCCTGCAGTCTTGTTTTGGAAAGCAAGCCTTTTCTTCCCTTTTTTTTCGTAAACCTTTCCTCCATGTAATTAGGAGCGTACCTGCGACACCGGAGCTTGTTTAAGACCCGCGGCGCGCATCTTCCCAGCGCCTGGTAGCAGACTGTAAAGTTCTGAAGGCTTTAGTGGCGGACTCACTCGAGACGCGCGATGTCATCTCGACGGGCGCCTCCTTTGTTCCGCCTGGCCACTTTCATCCCGCGCCGCAAGCGACGTCCTGTTGTGCCGCGGAGAATGCGGCCGCCGAGTCTTTTGGAGGTGGCTTAATCGATGCAAAACAGTGAAGCTGCGGCGTTACGGCAAAGTCGATGTCTGCGTCGACCCAGTGACCCGGCGCGAAAGCTCACTTTGTACTCGAAATCGATACGGAGCCGGCAGCGCGACGACGTTGCCAAGTCGCTGACCGCGGAAATCAGCTGTGGCCGGCTGCCGGACGCTGACAGCGGCGGGGCGGCGTCGCCCGTCAAACACCAGCCGCACCGCAGGTGGATTTACTTCGGCCGGCAGTCTCTACGACCAGCACGTCCGGAGTTAAGTTTCTCCAGTGGCCATCTTACAATAACCATTTAAATAGACCCGCGATCTGCACAGCTGCTCATGGAGTCATGTCCCCAACAATATCAACAATTACCTGTTGTATCACATTGTTGTTGTTGTTGTTGTCTTCAGAGACTGGTTTGATGCAGCTCTCCATGCTACTCTATCCTGTGCAAGCTTCTTCATCTCCCAGTACCTACTGCAACCTACATCCTTCTGAATCCGTTTAGCGTATTCATCTCTTGGTCTCCCTCTACGATTTTTACCCTCCGTGCTGCCCTCCAATACTAAATTGGTGATACTTTGATGCCTCAGAATATGCCCTAACAAACGATCCCTTCTTCTAGTCAAGTTGTGCCACAAATTTCTCTTCTCTCCAATTCTATTCAACACTTCCTCATTACTTATGTGATCTACCAATCGAATCTTCAGCATTCTTCTGTAGCGCCACATTTCGAAAGCTTCTATTCTCTTCTTGTCTAAACTATTTATCGTCCATGTTTCACTTCCATACATAGCTACACTCCATACAAATACTTTCAGAAACGACTTCCTGACACTTAAATCTATACTCGATGTTAACAAATTTCTCTTTTTCAGAAACGCTTTCCTTGCCATTGCCAGTCTACATTTTATATCCTCTCTACTTCGACCATCATCAGTTATTTTGCTACCCAAATAGCAAAACTCATTTACTACTTTAAGCGTCTCATTTTCTAATCTATTTCCCTCAGCATCACCCGATTTAATTCGACTACATTCCATTATCCTCGTTTTGCTTTTGTCGATGTTCATCTTACGTCCTCCTTTCAAGACACTGTCGATTCCGTTCAACTGCTCTTCCAAGTCCTTTGATGTCTCTTACAGGATTACAATGTCATCCGCGAACCTCAACGTTTTTATTTCTTCTCCATGGTTTTTAATACCTACTCCCAATTTTTCTTTTGTTTCCTTTACTGCTTGCTCAATATACCGATTGAGTAACATCGGGGAGAGGCTACAACCCTGTCTCACTCCCTTCCCAACCACTGCTTCCCTTTCATGTCCCTCGACTCTCATAACTGCCATCTGCTTTCTGTACAAATTGTAAATAGCCTTTCGCTCCCTGTATTTTACCCCTGCCACCTTTAGAATTTGAAAGAGAGTATTCCAGTCAACATTGTCGAAAGCTTTCTCAAGTCTACAAATATTAGAAACGTAGGTTCGCCTTTCCTTAATCTTTCTTCTAAGATAAGCCGTAAAGTCAGTATTGCCTCACGTGTTCCAACATTTCTTCGGAATCCAAACTGATCTTCGCCGAGGTCGGTTTCTACCAGTTTTTCCATTCGTCTGTAAAGAATCATGTTGGTATTTTGCAGCCATGGCTTATTAAACTGACAGTTCGTTATTTTCATATCTGTCAACACCTGCTATCTTTGGGATTGGAATTATTATATTCCTCTTGAAGTCTGAGGTATTTCGTCTGTCTCATACATCTTGCTCACCAGATGGTAGAGTTTTGTTAGGCCTGGCTCTCCCACGGCTGTCAGTAGTTCTAATGGAATGTTGTCTACTTCAGGGGCCTTGTTTCGGTATCCGACTATGAATCGTATTGTGTAACTACATCGCTGTAACAAGAATATCACAGTATTGATGGTTAAGGGGCGTAGTATCATGAACAATGAAACTGTCGATGCTCTCTTAAAAAGTGTCTCATCCACAAAGGAACGAAGATGTACGAACATGCACCTCCTGCAAGACGTGCGGCAGCAGATCAGAACCTGTGGAACATTAAGTGGTGCCTATCGTACTACAGGGGTGAAGACATTACGCAGCTACACTACCAAGCATCCCAGCGCGATCTTGGTATGTAGAGCAGACAGTTTCTGGTCACCATGTTCCGCCTCCGCTTGAACCACGGGCGTTTCCGACTGCACAGGCAACTGACTGACTCATCCTTCTGTAATTGTGGCGCGGAGGAGGACACCGACCCTATTATTTTCGGCTTATCAACTGCGATACCAAACGACAATGGAATTGTTGCAGTGCTTGGTGCCTCGTGGACGACAGCTTACTATCAGAGTGAAGACACTAATCGCAGCTTATTATGTGTTACTGTATAGACATATATTTAACTTTCTGAACTTATCATAATTTAGTTGTTATGTATATAACCAACGTAAACATTTTGTGATAGTCCTGGCTGTATATTTGTAACATACGAGTATCGGATGCTGGGTGAGGGGATCTGTCTGAAGGCCTCAATCAAATAAAAAAAAAAAGAACATAATAATCAAACAGCGGACACGCGTAAATAAGTCGTGTAAGCTTTGCGAATTCGGCTTCTCTGGCCAAGCTGTTGCCACTGATAGTGGCCGTAAGTCGAACTGACAATGAAAGCTCCAGATCTTTATGCTGCTACAGCTGTTCCCCAGGTAAGTTTACACTTAAGCTGCTCTGGTATCTGACGGATAAATCTGTGTTTAACTCCTCGTCGCTAAAATGTCTTTCGAGAGCGAGCAAACACTAAGTTTGGGGACGGAAACCAACCATGTCCTTTCCCAAAGAAACCATCCCATCAATCTAGGGAAACCACGGAAACTTAAATGTGGGTGGCTGTGTGAAGACTGTAACTCTGGTACTCCCAAATTTGAGACCAATGGCTGTAACATTGTTCGGTTCTACAACTACATTTACATATATTTTGCATAAGTAACCCTGAGTTGTGACTGGCGGAGGGTACCTTGCATACCACTGTTGCTTTCCTTTTTACCATTCCAGTCGCGACTGCTGCGCGGGGTCACTCCGTGATGCAAAACACCCCTACTGTAACGTGTTACGAGATGAATAAATCCGTGATGCTTCTGCACTTACAAAATGAATCTGCGACGAATTGGGTCTCCTCTACTTCCTCTATAAATAGTCTGGTACGAGTCCGAGACTGACGAGCAACATTCGTTTGGGCAATTTCCCGGTATCGACGTTGAAAATTCGATATAGTAACACTTAAAAAGGTGAGTTACATCTACATTTACACTTCACAAACACAGCGTGCGATGAACGACAGACAGTGAACTGTCTACTACTTATTCCATTCGCGGAGTGTGCATGGAGGTGTACATTCGAGGACACATTCTTCACGGTTTGTCTGCAAATGTGAGCATCGTAGTAGGTATTCCTGAGACGGAAAGTATCTACCTAGTAACGTCTCCGAACTGGTGAACATGACAGTGAGGATTCACGTTGGCTAAAACCCTTGGCGAACTACACAGTTCTTCTGGGACGCTCATCGAACTCCAGTGACAGATGCTGCAAGAGCTGAGTTGAGAATCATGGAAAATTTTATTCATAAAATTCTGAGATCGTGGGTTGCATGATGAGTAAGTAAACATGTTTCCTAGTCATGCGAAATCTTTGTGTAAGAAAGTAGGAGGAAAATGTCATACGGGGCCTCATCAATATTCCTTCTTTTCGCTTACCATTAGCGATTGGAAGCGGGGAGGAGTGCCGGGTTGGGTTATGTTAGGTGTTTGGGGAAGAGACCAAACAGCGAGATCATCGGACTCATCGGATTTGGGAAGGACGGGGAAGGAAGTCGGCTGTGCCCTTTCAAAGGAACTATTCCTGGAATGCATGAACACACGAAGTACAGTCCACCACGTTTATTGTAATGTCGACACGTTGCGGGCGAATTCACGCCTAATCAGCAGTGAGCTCTCTATGGCTGAAGATTTCTTATTTTTTCCAACAAGACGACGACGACCAGGTATCTAGAATGAATAAAGAGAAGGATACTTCCATTCTGTTAACCCAATGTAACAAGATGATTCCTGTGACATCGTTGTCGCCGAGACTGACTGTGTGAAAAACCATTAACAAAGACCTGTATCGTATTACAGTACTGTTCTACTCTCTTGATACGAGGTGTCGAAAAAGGCAGGGAAAGTTAGGTAAAGTTACTTACTTATAAAAGGTGCGGAAAGCTGCTTCCACTGTGCCGTTTACGTAATTGAATACGATGAACCATGTTCTTAAAAAAATGTAACGTTTTTTCGAGCAACTGCAGCAAGACATAATTCAATCCCTTTTTGCATTTCGAGATTAGTGTAAGGGCGAGATTTATAAGCAGCATTCTTAAAACATCGCCAGAAGAAAAAAAATCAGGTATGGCAAATCAGTTCACCGAGGGGGCCACAATCCCTTCGAAAACACTTGTCCATGAACACACTGATCCAAGATGTGCCATTGTGGTGCTATCTGTATGAGCCTCAGCTTTATTCTGCTGAAAGCAAATTTACGAGTAGTGTAGCTGGTTTTCAGATATACTGTTTACAAATTATTGCACCATATGTATGCAGCGCTCACTGTTCACTGTGCCATGAGAGAATGCGACACGATACACCAAAAACGCACTTTCTGGGCGTATTGAGGAGATTTTTGTAGCTCAAATGGATTTTCCAATAGGGTACATTCATGAATCCTGTTCTTTCACAAATCGATCAAGATGGAATGTGTCTCATAAGATCTAAACAAATGATTGAGAGCTTCCTTCTCCGTGGGATCCATAGAATACCTTTAATGTGATGTAATGTAGTGCGCCACCCGGCGCTACAGGCGATACGAGGCGCAGTAAGGAAATTACGCAATTTCCATTTTGAAAAACGAAGAAACCGCTGAACAGTTGATTAATCCACAATCTTTTATTGTGTACACGATCAGTTTCGGAACACTTAACGTTCCATCATCTGGTGTAAAAAATAAAAGGACCAAATCATCTGACGTCATCCTCACTCCAATGCTGACGCAGAACCAAAGGTTCCGTGTCAAAAGGACGAAAGAGAGAAAAAATTCCATAACATCCGTTCCCCCGTGCTGCGTGACTGGGAACACAAGCAGGAAAGCTATGTAATAGTAAGTACGAGTACTAGCCTTGAGTGAGTATGACATAGTTTTTCTGTTCGTGTTCCGGTAGCGCAGCACGGAGGAATGGTTGTTATGAAATTTTTGTCCCTTTTGCTCACATTGGAGTGAGGATGACGTCAGATGATTAGGTACTTTTATTTTTTACCCCTGATGATGGAACTTTAAGTGTTGCGAAACCTGACGTGTACACAATAACAGATTGTAGACTTAGCAACTGTTCTGCGGTTTCTTTCATTTTTCAAAATGGCCTTGTACAGTTGTTGCTTCCCCCTAAGAAGGATTCTTTGTATACAGTTTCCGTTATCTTCAGGTAACAACGCATCAACGACACAAAATCTGTACGCATGCGTCTTGAAATACTTGCACAGTTCCCAACGTAACGAGCAGATGCTTAGATAGACTTTTCACGGACTTCAATGGACTCAAACAATATGCAGGTTGCACGTTTGTCAACGTCACTGGTATTAGCACTTTGTGTCGACCACTTTTGGCTACATCTGCTTTATTTCTTGTCTCCTGGAACGTACAGCCACTTGACGGCGGAATTACTTTGTGTATTCTTACCATTCTTTTCTATGAAGACATTCAGTCTCGGCATAACTGGCACATCTAATGTAGTGGGTAGCAAGGAATACCTTCTGCTGCAGTGTGTAACCCATTTCTTCCTTAATAAAATATGCATCATACCTGCAACAAACAAAACAAAAAACAAAATCATTCATTAGGCTGAGTCACTTTGTGAACACCCAGTATATTATGCTACAGTTGTAAAATCAGTTTACGCGGCAC
The DNA here is from genome assembly GCF_023864345.2 of Schistocerca serialis cubense. Lineage (NCBI taxonomy): Eukaryota > Metazoa > Arthropoda > Insecta > Orthoptera > Acrididae > Schistocerca > Schistocerca serialis. The sequence continues at coordinate 49,257,184 of NC_064644.1, forward strand.
CATACGACAAGGAGACTAAAGCAGTCTTAGTGACACACTGACATTTAAAATTTTACTGTGTTATCGTATCCATCCGAACTACTACTTTCCACATAAACCTGCAAAAATTACCCATATTACCATGAATTGTTTCATACTGCCCATAATTTCAAAGTTTCTTGCTTTATGTGTCACGCAGAGATTACGTGGAACGCATCCGTAGCAGACTGAACGCTATCAATAAACTGATTCTGTACTGAAACACCTTACTCAGAGCTCCAATTGTTGCGGTTTCGTACCTCAGAACCAAAGGTGTCGAAACTCCACTTGGATGTAGAGAGTTTCATTTATAAGAACAGCGTTCCGTGGGTTATTCCACTGTCAATAGGCAGTAGTAGTTTTAGTTTGTTCGGTCAAGCGGGAAAGGCAGCTAGTCATCTGTTTCGCGACGCATAAACACCTTCCCAGAAGTAGAAGTGAAAAGGAGTGTATTTCCCATCCGACTAAATTTATAATATTAAGATAGAACGCAATACCAATCAACTTTTTACGCGTCTGCAGCAGACTTTTGCATAGTGTTCACTGTCTAAAGGAGCAGTTTGCCGTTGGTTTAATGAGTTCAGTGGCGTTTCTTCGTCGCCCCTCGGGTTCTTCGTCATCTAGTGACTACAGCATACTATAAGACATGTAAAATTGAGTTATAAAACGCCCACATGTCGATGCGAGGCCATTCTGAATTGTCTGGGCAATGGTCACTCAAACGCGCGGAGGACCACTATGAACCATCCCGCGTTTTTCGAAAAACCGGAGACTTTTTTACATTGATCCTGCCTGGCGTATTTGCACTGCTTGTAAACCCGTAGTGATTGCTTGCATTCTAAGTGAAGCTGTTACGTTCTAAAACTATTTTGCAAAACAAAATTAATTAGTTCCCTGCATGGTGATTTTCATTCCCCTATACATTTCATTTTTTTACAATATGCACCGTCTGGAAACAAAACTACGGTTTACCCTGATTTGCTCCAACACGCAAAGCACATCGCTATGAAATTCATTTAGGATTCTGTCTTTGGGAAACAAAACTACACCTCTTTACTCTTCAGAAGTGGACGACAGTAACGAACACACCAAATTTGTTCATTAGTTCATACTTCTGCCGCAATAATCCTAATTTGACGTTCCTTAACACGAATCTGCACGAAGTTAAAGTGTCTCGTCTCCGAAACCGTCGCTAACATTAATTATTATTTACCAAATATTAATCCATCCTCATGCATAAGCTGATAAAATTATAAGCCACACTTCTGCTGATTTAGCCAACAGTAAATTATAAGCCACACTTCTGCTGATTAAGCCAACAGTATTTTATTGTTATAATAATAGAAGGTGACGCATACTGGTCGTTCATTAACAGTACCATTAGGTGCTACGTTGTATGGAGTGATTTGTGTTCTAATTACACCATTATAGCCACCGTCACTCGTTAAGATCTCAACGTTGTCCTGATGAGAGTAACAATTATTCTCTGATCATCATTCAAGTGCTATGCAGGATTGTAAATGTGTATGGAAGTGCAGAATAACACTTTGGTGATGAAAATGAATCCAAAGAGCTAGTGGACTCCTACAATTTAGATTGTACGCTTACGATACAGGGAAAAAAAGTGTTTCTTGCATCGGCCGTTTTACACGCCTAAACGATCAAAATTATGCCAAACTACAAATTTAATATTGTATTATCGACGAGTTCAGACTTTTTATATATGTAACGGTTAACCTATGATGTATTCTCTCAGGGGAAACGTAAAAATACTTAGCCATATCTTGATACCGCATCAATAACTGCACACTATATCATGCGTTAAGTATGGAGAAACGTCTATCACCTACATTTATGTCATTTGTTAAGAGGCGCTAGCTCAGACGAGCGTGGTTGGTAGTGAATTTGCAGTGGTCCATGATAAAAGTAGAATATCGCTTCACTGTTACGAGTAAGATAGCGCGATGGTTAGCACTCTGGACAAGCATTCGGGAATAGCTGGGTTCAAATACCCATAAGGCATCAAGATTTATGTTTTCCCGAACTCGAGAAAGAGAAGATTAGTGTTCAATATCCTGTCGACAACAGGTCGTTAGATTGGGAAGCAATTCGGCAGTGTTCTATTCAAATTAAGGTAAGTGTAAAGATTGGAAAATGTTCCAGAAAGTTACGATCAGTTATTGGGACTTAGTGAGGACCACATCTGACGAAGAAACATCCCTAGGGGCTGGAGAAATATGAACATCTATTCACTTAAGAGATCTTCGCTGCGGAGACAGTTAAAACAGGCGAACAACTGATGTCTACCATATCTGTCTTCTGAAGGGGAATGTCTTACAATCTAACAGCACATGGAACATAGCGACCATAAAGCATGGCAACTTTTGGAAACCCATAGCCATTACCAGACTAGACCTTCGGCTGACGTGACCACCGGAACCTTTGATTATACATCGCATAATCTGTTGCTAAATTACAAATCCAAAATAAGACCTGAAAGGATGAAGCTGGAAAGAAACACCGAAGAAAATTACTATCTTGTTTACCTTTTCAGTTTAGAGGAACTACAGGCAACCCAGCAACTCGCGAAGAACAACAAAGCTGCAGCCTAGATGATCTACGAGTATAAGAAATAAAAATATTCGGACCAAGCATTAGAAATTCAATGTTAAATCTAACAACTGGGCATCCATATTATAATTATCCAATTTGTTTAAAGCCTTGCTGAAACCTTGAAACGATCAGACCACAAGAAATTTCGACTGTCATATCTACAAAATATTGGATAGAAAGGTCTTGAACCTAATATCGGGACATGTAGCCGGACCCTCATTATACAGGCAGTATTTCGCCCACGAAAATCATGTTTCAGTGACACACTTAATCTCACTCAGCGCATACGGAATGGGTAAGAAAGAGGAAAAATTCCACGTGTGGCGTTCGTTGATCCAACAGTGGCGTATGACACAGCCAGCCATAGAAACTTGTGAAGGTTTATACCATCACTAACGACTACCGCGAAATGTTGTTCATCCAATGTCTACTACAGAATAAACGATCCTTCGTCACCCTAAAAAACACGGAAAGTCGATGGAGGATGCAAAAGAACGGTCTTCCTCAGAGCAAAGTGCTGATCTCACTGCTGTATAAAATCCACACCAATGACCAACTTGTCTGAGTACATATAAGAGTTTTCATTTATGCCAATTACACATCGTTGCAACTAAGGGAAGTACGTTTGAGAAGGTGGAAGTTATTTAGCTATGGCTCTCTAAAACATGGAAAACTACCATGACAATAACCATCGAACACTTAATCCAGTCAGAACACACTTCTGTGCGCTTCACCTGTTCTTCAAAAACAAACAGCCGACACTGTAGCATGACGGGTGCACAAATAATGGAAGTCTAACGAATGTCGACATTTATATGGTTTGCTCGTTCACTCGACTTCTTTTGACTGCTATTTGTTACCTCGGAGAACCAGTTCATTACGCTCGCTCAAACAAGTCTTGGAAAAAAAAAAGTTCTCGAATAAAATCACTTACAGAATTGTTTTCTACTATTCTGAAATGTCGACCTAATGTTTGGAAGCTCTGTCCGACTGAATCAATTCAGAATGGGGAAACCGGGGAAGAAAAGGTTAATCATCTTATTGCGTGTCTTACACAAGAAAACAAAGGAGTGCAAATCATTTTGTGAGGGGAGAGAGCTAAAAAAAAAGATTGAATTCCTGTTGAAAATTGTTACATTCGAGCGACTGTCGCAACGTGTAATACGAGAGACGTAGTCGCGAGTTGAAAATCAATATACGGTACGGAGGAACACACACTTCCTGACGTCGTGCAAGACCTTCCTCCACGTACGAATGCATGAGCAGACTTCGAGCCCCTATTCGTTACGCGCTTAGTGATTCGGTAATGACGTAAGGCGGATGAAATCCTAGCCTTGCGCGACGTGATCCGCTCTAGTCTGCTCGCTAGAGAGCGGTGAGCAGCGTCGAAGCCAGGAAACCTGTGACGCGGCTTTTCTGGTCCGGTGGAGCGCTGAGTCACCGCCACCCCGCCCCCCACTGCTTGGGCGTGGTTACAGTCCACTGCACGAGTGGGCTCTCATTTCACACGGTGACGGGAGGAACCCAACCTCCGGCAGGTGTGCAGCTCCACTGCGCACGCGACACAGCAGCAAGTTTCACCTATACTTGCGGAATTTTGATCGTAAAAACAGCAGCGAAAACATACAGTTCAAAAAAGGTTTTGCGCCAATCTCTTAACGTGAAGTGTTAGTGAGCTCCCTCTTTTTCTTAAAAAATAAATAAATATATATATAAAAAATTAAATAAAAATAAAAAAATCGGTATACCAAGCTGAGTAGCACAGAGGACTCGCTTTCGGGAGGATGACAGCTCAAACCGACATCCGGCCATCCAGATTCACATTTTCCATGATCTCCCTAAATCGCTTAACCCAAACGCCGGGATGGTTCCTTCGAAATAGTACGGCCCCTTTCCTTCCCTAATCCGAGTTTGTGCTCCGTTTCTAATGACCTCGTTGTCGACGGGACGTTAACCACTAATCTACATTATTCCGTGATTTATTCAGCTTTCAAATTTATACTGACTTTTTGATCACCCGGTAGGTAAGCCTTTATCACTCCTTTGACCACGGAAATCGCTACGTACTTTGAACTAAAGTAATGGGGGGAAAAGGAATGTGCATCCCCAGAGAAACTTAGTAGCGCACGCGGAGATGGCTATTTCAACCCACATGCCAAGTAACGCCTTCGCACAGTCAATCCGGCCTAACCATACATAGTTCACAGTACGAACCTTCGCACCGTGGTGCGCGAAGAAATTAGACATGGAAATTGTTCTCCGACGAATAGGCGGTTTCCAGAAAGAACTTTCACTCTGCTACGGGTTGTGCGCCCATTTGTCACTATCTGTCAGATTAAAAACGTGTGCCGGATGACGTTCGCAGGTAAATGCTCTACCGAATGAGCTACCGAAGCACGACTCTCGACCCGCGCTCGCAGCTCCACTTCCGTCTGTAGCAATTTCCTTTCGTCCAGAAGTGCTAGTTGGTTGGCTGGTTTAAAAGAGGGGGGAAAGGGACCAAACTACGAGGTGATCGGTCCCTTGTTCCTAATAAAACAATGCCACAACTGTGAGAATAAAACAGACGAGACATATAACACAAAACAGAAAGAAAGGAAAGACCACAAGAACGAAGGAAAGGCAACGAACACTAAAGGGAACAAAAGGGCAAGAAAACAACAGAGAGATGCAAGAGACAGTTAGAAGAGAGTACAACAAGGAAGCAGATTACAGTGGCTGGCCGACCACGAAAATAAAAAGGAAAAGCCAACCACCCTGCAACACGTTAGAAGCTTCGCCCTAAAAGCACTAGGGTGGAGGCCACAGAGGGCCGAAGGACATGCGCTAAAACTCAGATCGAATGAAAAAATCCACTCTCGCGGATTACAAGTAAAATCAAATCAGCCGATGAGGCGTTGTCTGCTAAAATCAATGATAACGAGTCCGGCAACCGAATATCAAGTCGCAGGGCAGCCAAAGAAGGACACAGCAGAAGAATATGGGCCACTGTCAACCGGAAGCCACACCGACACTGAAGTGGGTCTTCACGGCGCAGGAGGTAGCCGTGGGTCCCCAAAGCATGGCCTGCAGAGAACCACAGAGTCCCTGCGAGAGGCCCTCATCGAGGACTTCCACACATTCGTGGGCCCTTAATGGTTCGCAGTTTGTTGTGCGTACTGAGATTTTGCCATTCCGTCTCCCAAAGCTGAAAAACCTTGCGGTGTAATAACGAACGCAGGTCAGTTGCGGGGATACCCATCTCCACAAGAGAAGAATCGACCAAATGTGATAGAGTGCGCTATCTGTTGAGTCCGACTGAGCGTAACTGGGACAAGTTGGAAATTGCCGTGTTTCGTCGAAGTAACCTTCATCACACGTTGCACGAGCTCACGAGGATCGTTGTCGGAGAATGGGACAGGCTTTGTGGACAGCCTTCCAAGGGGAATCCAAGCACTTCCAATGCAGAGAATAGAGCAACAATGTACTGATTCTTGACCGCCACAAATTTTGAGGTCACAAATTTACAACGATGTGCACTTGCGAACAGACCGCCTTGGTATTTTGTTTTTATTTTAAAGTAAATTCACTTCATTTATTTTTAATTTCAGTTCCTGGTCTTCTTGAATCTGAATTCAGACACGTTAGCAGGCATGATGTAAGACTTTCTTTGTTCAATTCCTGTAAAACAGAATTAATTATTTGTGTGTATTTTCAGGCTGCCACAAGATTTTTCCGAATTCTATGGTCTTTACCAATCGTTACTGCTGCAGCACGATGGTAATTTGTTACGTAAATAAGTAAAGATCACAACAGTTTACTACACACTATCTCAGCAAAATTATCCAGATACCCTTTGAAATGTGGAATCGACCACTAGATGTCACAAGAGACGGACCCGCCATATAAAAGGTGGCGGGAGTCCTGCGTTGTCAGAAGAGAAACAGCAACAGCAGAATGGATCACGGACAGCAGAGTGAATCGGTCAGGAGAGCTCAGCGACTTCGAACGTGGACTAGGCTTTGGATGTCACCACCTGGGTAACAAGTCCATCAGGGACATTTCAATCGTTCTGAAGTTACCCAAGTCGATTGCTGGTGATATCACTGTGAATTTGAAACGCTAAGGGACAACCACGACTCTCGTACTGATGGACACAGACTGTCGAGCATAGCGGACAGCTGAAAATCGCATGAATTCAGCTGATGGACTCACTCGTTAGCTCCTAAGTGCTTTCAGCAGCCCAGCTAGCACAAAGAGTGTGCGTGGGGTATTAAAAAGATGTGGCAATCCGATGGACGGGTGTGACTGACTAATGCCTGGAGGAAGCTACCGTCCGTCATGTATATTGCCAACAGTGAACTACGGTGAACGTCGTGTTCGGTATCGGTGTGTTCTTTGTTGTTACGGTGCTGTCCCATCATTGCGTGGAAGGATATGAAGGCATTTTACAGCACTCTAGTGCTGTACTGAATATAACAGACACACAGTCCAGGGATTTTTTCACGTACTTATGTGAAGAAGCAAACTGTACCTGTGTATTTTACTCAGCAGACTAGAATTTACTATCTCGTTCTAAGGTTTTCTTTTCGTAAACTTTAGTCCATAGCCTTGTGTGCAGCGAATTTCTTGGGTAGTGTAGACTGGAGGTAGCGTAGGAGGCGAATTTCGATTGCACCAAGTCATTTCTTGGGTTAGTGTTACATTACTTGTGATACAGACAAAAACTTGTTGAAGATGGATAGGAACTGCATCTGCTGTGTACAGACGCAGGGCAAAACTAGCCACTAACCGTAAACAGCAGGGAGCTGTGTTGTTCATGGTCCACAGACTTCAGATTGCTGCCCTAGGATGCGGTAGTGGTGGGGCACCCGAGACGAATGCTTTCGCGCCTCCTGACATCATGAGAGTAAAATTAGAGAGATTCGAACCCACACAGAGGCTTACCAGCAATCTTTCTTTCCCTGATCCATATGCGACTCGAAAAGTAAAAAGGGGAAAAAAGTACCCTCCGACACACTACATAAGATGCCTTGCGAAGTATAGATGTAGATACAGATGACTTATTGTATCAGCATGACAAAGCACACGGTGATAAAGCAGAATCTGTGAGGCAACGGTTGGTGGGCAATAACACTCCTGAAATGGACTGACCTGCCAAGAGTTACGACCTGAAACCAGTGGAACATCTTTGGAAAAAGTTAGAATATCGACTTCACTCCAGACCCCAGCATCCAACATCACTGTACACTCTAGTTTCGGCTCATCAAGTAGAATGTGCTTCCATTCTTCCATAGCCATTCAGACATCACTGAAAGTGTCCTTCAAACTGTCGTAAGGGCGAGCGGTGGACACACCTCGTATCAATATCCTCTAATAGATGTCCGTACACTTTTGAGCAAGTAGTGTAATTAACATGGCGTACATGTTATGAAAGGCACAAAACTTCGTGTAAATAGGCGACTACGTTTTGAGGATTCTTATTACTCTGAGCAGAGAGGCGTATATTCAAATTAGGGAATAAAATCGTTTACAGAACTCAATTTCTTGTGTTTACAGTGATAAGTTGAACACAATCCCAGGTATAGACGAGTTGATAATGTCAGAGAAACCTAAAGTGGATGAATTTAAACACGTTGTAATTCCAGAATGAGATTTTCACTCTGCAGCGGAGTGTGCGCTGATATGAAACTTCCTGGCAGATTAAAACTGTGTGCCCGACCGAGACTCGAACTCGGGACCTTTGCCTTTCGCGGGCAAGTGCTCTACCAACTGAGCTACCGAAGCACGACTCACGTCCGGTACTCACAGCTTTACTTCTGCCAGTACCTCGTCTCCTACCTTCCAAACTTTAGCTTCTGTAAAGTTTGGAAGGTAGGAGACGAGGTACTGGCAGAAGTAAAGCTGTGAGTACCGGACGTGAGTCGTGCTTCGGTAGCTCAGTTGGTAGAGCACTTGCCCGCGAAAGGCAAAGGTCCCGAGTTCGAGTCTCGGTCGGGCACACAGTTTTAATCTGCCAGGAAGTTTCACGTTGTAATTTCTTTTTCTGTCTGTTTTGCACGTCTATCATATTATGACGATAGACTTTTGGCATTTAATCAAGAACCAGTACTCGTGTCGTTGGCCCACATACATATTTTTGTTTCTGTTCTTTTGACACTGAAACATTAAATCCGTCGCAGTTCCATATCCAATACAATTACGTTGGAGTTTCTCCTCTATTCTTGCTATTAAAATACTTTTCTTAGTTTACAAGTCCCACCAAACCATTCACACAACTATTACTTTAGCAACGCTTTCACTGTTTCTTCTGTGCTTATTTAATTAGATACGGGAAAGCAAGACCAATGCCTAATGGTTAGTTCGAAGGAAAGAAAGGCACCCCACAATACCGCACATGTAATAAGATTTTTTTTATCGCGTCAGACCTCTATTGAACACTGCGCTACCTGTTCAACTCCTTCACGACAACCAACGATTCAAGTCGACGGAGAATTCAGGCTAACACTGCCCGTAAGCACTACACGTATTTTAGCCGTTCTCATCCGTCTGTTCGTAATAGGCAGTTGAACAATCCAAAGATCTTGTTATGGTGTGGTGTGGTCCTTCTGGACGGATCGGTGCCTACTCTTGTTACCACTCTTTTTGTGACCATTGAACTGCAATCAGCTGTCTGTGCGACCTGTGGGTATAATGCCCTCATATCCATTACGTCAACGCTGCGACCGTTTTCAGAGTTCGAAAGATGGCGACAAGCTACATGTTCACCTCCTCTCTCGGCACGCTATGTTGTGATCTCAACCTGAAAAGTTCCAGTACAGCTAGACACACCCAGTAGCTACAACGCATTCACACGACTCATATGTGAGAATGCCTTTTTCCTGTACTGATGATAAGCTTGTGTAAGGCTGAAATTTTAATACATATATCCCATAAGCATGGAAATTAGTTTGGTCAAGGTCTTCACGGTGCATTAACTTTAATTTCAAAGTGAATATTATGAAAGCACTGCGGAGAGTATTTGGTTGCTGGATACGTTTGAAGCTATGATTTTATGGCTTCATTTATGTATTGTCATTTTTTATTTGTAGTTTACTGTTCCTATGTGAGTTTACATATTGTCATTTGGAGACATTAAGTGGAGCTGTGGACGACAGAAAATGGAGTGCCAGGTGGAAAATCTGTACACTTGCGACATATTATTCTGTCCGACTTCGACAGAGGGGTGACAGCAGCGGAGGCAGCCAGAAACATTTGGGCCATGTGTGGGGATTTTCTGCCCACGTTCAGGAAGACCTTAGTGATTTGACGAAGCTCGTTTAAACGCATTAATCCACAATGATCCACGTCAGTGTACTCGAGAAGTGGCAAACGTGATGAATTGTGATCATTTCACCAACGCGCGACATTTGCAATGCGAGGGGGAGGTACCGCATGACCTAAGCGAAAAATCACAATAACCAGCGGGTGGCCATATATACTTCTCTGCTCGTTCGTCATCAATTGGCTCGTGAACAACACTGAGCACTCCTATCTTACCATTACTTGTGATGAGAAATGGTGTTTTTTCTAACATAAACATGAGCCTAAACAAAACAGCAACTCCACGTAAAAAGATTTGCGCGCATCCACAAACGATAATGCTACGCATCTGGTGGAACAGTGACGGTGTGATGTACTACGAATTGTTTCCCTTAGGTGTAAACAATCAGCTTTGTTGCTATTTATTATTAACAACTGAGACGTCTTGCAGACGCAATCTTAGAACAACAACCAGAAAGGCTGCGTGAAGGCGATGCTACTCCACGATAAAGCCCAACCGTGTTGTTGTACACTGACAAGACACACTATGTAGTTGTTGGGTTGGGACGTAATTTCGGACACATCTTATTCACCTGATCTTGCGCCTTCAGATTTTCTACTTTTCTGCTGTCTATCGGAAAACGTTCAAGGAACTTCTTTTCCAGTTGAAAATGAGTTCCGAACAAGGGCCGTCGAGTTCTTCGCCTCAAACCTAGCTGATTTCTACACTCGCGGAATCGAAAAGTTGTCCCAGTGTTGGCAGACGATTGTAAATAGTGAAGGAGAATGTATTATTGATGACTAAAGTTAGTTGTGTTTATTAAACTTATGGAAAACGCTACTAACTTATCCACCAATCCAATATATGAAATCCAAAATGTCTTCATACGGAGAAGCCAAGCGGTTAGCTTGCATTTGCAGCTGGGGTACTGGGGAAGTGCGGCTTACAGTCTCCGTCCACCCATCCAGATCTGTATTTTCCGTGGTATAGAAGATGAACATCAACAAAGGTTAAGTTAAGCAAAGGTGAGGGGATTAAATTAGGGAAGTTAAAGTAGTAGATGAGTTTTTTTCATTTGGCCATATAAGTAAGTTACGATGGTAGAAGTAGAGGGGATATAAACTGCAGCCTGGCACTAGTAAGAAAACCGTTTCTGAAAAGATATTGGTTAACACATAAATTGGTGTGTTAAGAAGAATTTTCTGAAGGTATGTGTGTGGAGTGTAGTTCTATACGAAAGAAAAACGTGAACGATAAACTGTTACAAAAGAACATAAGCTTTTGAAACATGATGCAACAGGAGATTGCTGAATATTATTTGGATAGCTCGGATAACTACTTGGGAGGCACCGAATCGAATTGTGGATGAAAGAAATTTATGGCACGACTTTACTAAGAGAAAGTATTGGTTGACAGAACACACCCTAAGTGATGAAGGACCTGTCAATTTGGTAACGGTGGAAAGCGTGAGGGGGCAGAGGAATGTAAAAAGTCTAGAGAGACACCAAGGCTTAACTACAGTAAGCAAGTTCAAATCGATGCTAACTGCAGCAGTTATACAGAAATGAAGAACTTCACAGGAGAGATCAGCGCGGAGAGATGCATCACAATCGTAGAAAATTTAGAGAACAAGCACTTGCAGAGACTGCAAAACGATTCCATTGCCGCCAACGTACATTTCGCTTAAGGACCGCGAAGACAAGAGAAATCAGGGATCGTACGGAGGCAAACAGGCAGTCGTTTTTCCCTCGCTCTGTTTGCGAGTTAAATAGGAAAGGAAATTACTACTACTAGTAGTAGTAGTAGTAGTAGTACAAGACATCCTCCGCCGCGCACCGTACGGTGGGCTGCGGAGTATGAACGTAAATGTAGGCCAGCCCTCTGTCTGATTAAGACGACGACTGGTGTTTGGCACCAGAGAAACAACACATACGTTGTAGCACCAGCATTGCGTGAGGCGGGCTGCTCTCCGTGCGACTGCCAATATGTTGGCGTAGCTTACTTCGCCCGTGCGCCGAGGGAAAAATTTACAATGCGACGTCTTACGCAACGAAGCAGCGCGTCATTAATATGAACGCGCATTCATCGCGATGACATCGTATGAACTCCCTACGGAAAGGAGCTCAAGTCCTGACCAATAAAAAATTATATAGGTTTTTTCCTCTCGTTACTGTTGTTAAAATTAAAAACTCTTTGTACACTAATTGTGTCAGTGTCGTTCTGTTCGTATCTTGCTAAATTTGCAAATTCAGTACCTTCCTAGTGGAAAACATCAGGCAATTTACGGCGATACAAAAACATATCTTTAAATGCACAACGATTATCTTTATGGTATCGTTGTCCTGGCGTGTACTAAGGAACGGTGCAACTATCACTATTCGTTGTCTTTCTGAAGTGTGCTTTTCCACCACTAACAATAAGGTTTGCTGAGTATCTCTTAGGATTGAACCTCCTATCTGAGCCTTTATAGCAAACGATGACGTCTGTAGCGTTAGGAGACAAAACTTAAACCACAGAAATTAGTCTTGGACCACGGCCTAACGCCCACAAAACGAAAGTCAAAGATCTCGTTCGATTCCCTAGCAGCAATATGTTTTTGTACTGCCATAATTAACTGATTATATTCAACTAACTAAGTTCTCATTGACAGCAATGTGAGCAAGACGCCAACAATTGTGACTGGTAACGATTATTGTAAAATTAATTAAGTTTTTTTTATTAAACTACTCTTCAGACAACTCTCTCAATTTCTCGTGTAGCATCTAACTGTTTTTCTGTGCCATGAAACGATACCGTATGGTGAAGGAACCAGCTGACCTACACTAATAAGATGGTTATTAACAATTAATTAGGATTTGTTTTGTGGTCGTTAGGTCGTGGTCCAAGCCTAATTTCTGTGGTTTAAGTTTTGTCGCCTAACGCTACAGACATCAGTGGCTATAAAGGCTCAGATAGAAGGTTCAATACTAATTTATTAACAATTAATATATTTGTAAACAGTGCAACATTATAGTGTTAATAGTAGTATGCAGAATAATTTTGATCAACAATTTTACAGATATGACGAACAGTTCAGAGTCGGCATCCTTTGATGCCACGCAAATACGTGTGCCTGTCGCCGTACTACGAGCAGTTTTCATTACATTCGCCTCCACACATCTCCCCCTCCGCGAGCGGTGGTGTGAGTTTCTGAAAAGCCATCAGCAGAGGACAGCGCCCGGCCGCTTCGGCCGCCGCGGTCAATGCGCCCGAATACAGACGGCTGTTATAAATAACTCCGGGGGCGGTATGAGATTCTTTGTCCGGTTTCATTCCGAGCACAGAACATCGACCAACGGTCTCATCGAACCGACTAAAGCAGCGACTCTGCTACTGGAATACGCCGTGCATCCGGCTTCTAGGACAACTGCCAAGTCGATGCGGCATGCTCGACCCCACGTGCGGTCGCAAGCAGACAAATGCCACAAGCGGAGTTTTTATTTATTTATTATTAATATACATCGACTAGGAAACTAAAATGGACTGTATTCTCTTACGTTACCGTTTTTAAACAAGTTCTACAGATATCATACATATTTATATTATTTCTATAAGTATCCAGTACAATCCTCTGGCCACATTTCCTTCCGGAGGGCGATCGTTTCGGAAATCTTTGCTACGCTACGCTTGTTTCTTCTAAGAGACACATTATATCTTGTAAACTACTACCAGTATTCTGTAACTAATTTAGAAGAGGAGCGGTTAATTATCATTTGCCGTGAGCTCACGGTGTTGTTAGTAATCTGTCTTTTCAATCAACATTGACAAAGTCTAATGCACTCCTACCAGAAACGCGGGGTTTGTTAAAATATTTTGATTAAAACTGCCTTGATCGTTTCGTTGCCTCACTACAGCTAGTTCCCACAACCCCGGTCACCGCATCGTTGAAAATAGTTGTAAAAAATATCCCAAACATCTCATGTGTGCATTCCCGATTTTCCCCAGTTTGATAATTTTCTGAACGAAACATTCGAGTCTACACAGACATGCTGTGATCCGAACCAGCAGAGATTTTACACACGCGGCGTTCTGCAGAGCATTCACTTATGTTTTTCAGTACTACTGTTCGCCCTACAGCACCAGTTGGGAAACGATTTAAAAAGCAGGAGTAACAAGTTTTTCTTTACTATTCTTTGGACTATTCGCAACCATTATTTAGGATTTCCTTTGCAGATGCAAACTCAGCATTGTCCAGCTGATACGAATATCATAAAAGTCTGATCTCTTCCTTGTGCCTTTGTCCCGCACCTGTACATGGCCAGCATGATTACCAACAAATGTGGCACACTTAATTTAAAGGGTGTCCATGTAAACTATCTAGGAAGAATGAGAAAAGAAAATTTTTTTTCTGACGATAAACATTTTTTTAATCGGTTTCTGCAAACTGTACATAGTAATAGGAACTGAGAAAACTTATCTTTGAAGTTGTGAACGAAAGTCGAAGATTGAGCTACATTCAGTTTCTTTTAATTATCTTATTCTGCCCAAACGGGAAGTTGCTGGAGTATGTTGAGCGAATCAGCCATGTTAACTCTCGGTAACAAAAACTCCACTGTTAAAGGGAAATATACGAGTCTTTTATGAAAACAGAGCTATTAAATTGTTCTATCAACCCGACCCTACAAAATGATACCTAATGGATAAAAGACGCGGTACGGCGGGACGAAAAATTACCCCTATTGCTGAATGCAGGCGGATGACGATTAAATTACAGAGGTTGGAAGACCGCACAATGACGAGGTAAAATGACGATCTTAACTATTTCCAGAAAAATCAGCACCTATAGTCACACCGGAAATGACAATTCATATAAGTGTTTGCATTTATAAAAATCTATGTAGAAAATTTTTCATTGTTCTTTCAGTTTCTGCAAGGGAACGCTAAAACAATGTCTGTAAACAGTGCAACATTATACTGTTATAAGTAGTATGAGGAATAATTTTGATCAAAAATTTTACAAATATGTCGAACAATTTTGATATGTTGAAAGATTTTGATCAAATATTCAAGATTATCGAAATACAAAAGAAAACTACGTATAGATCAGAAGAGCACACCGAAAAGCAAAATAATCTTTTAAGTGCACTTGACGAGTTAGCTCACATCGTATCTACAATTCAGACGGATATTTCAGAACTATAATCAGTACACAACGAACTCCCCGACAAAATGAAAAAAACTGCGCGAAGAGACTCGGTTTATGAAACTGGAACCAATAAGTGTTGACCGCGACGTAAAGAAGTTGAATGTCAGCGTGGAGCTGGGGGCCTTCGAACTGACGCCACACCACAGCCGGATGCCCTTCCTACGTCACCCCAACTGACTGCGTGTAGTGTTATTCAAGTGAAAGTGCGCGGAAGTTTTCTAAATGTTTGTGAATTGTGTAACTTGGGTATCAGCCCGCTATTCACCTGGTCGGATGTGGTAAACTGCCCAAAAACCGCATCCAAACTGGCAGGCACACCGCCTCTTGTGATTAATCGCCGGCTGAAGTAGCCGTGCGGTTCTAGGCGCTGCAGTCTGGAACCGCGAGACGGCTACGGTCGCAGGTTCGAATCCTGCCTCGGGCATGGATGTGTGTGATGTCCTTAGGTTAGTTAGGTTTAACTAGTTCTACTTTCTAGGGGACTAATGACCTCAGAAGTTGAGTCCCATAGTGCTCAGAGCCATTTGAACCATTTTTTTTTTTTTTGTCATTAATCCGCCGGGCGGATTCGATCCGGGTCCGGTGCATCTCCCCGTCTGAGTAGTGGAGCTTTTTGCACATACGGCTATCACGATGAGTTCAACGAGGACTGATATAGACACAAAATATTTCTTTGTCATGCGATATATTTTGGGAAACTCCTCACACCACACTGAAATTTTCAAGCTCAAATTGCCCTTTTAATAATTGTTTGTGGTTTAAAATCGAGGCTGTCTTGCAAACTCATATACAAACAAAATAATGACCACAGTGGAACGTTAGGTATCGATAAAATACAGTTTATGAAGAATCTGAATTATTTATTGGCGACCAAGTACACTTATTCAACTGACGAATTTTTTGATAGAGCTATCTGTAGCACATAAGTTTTATTAATTGATTCTATGTACTAATCGACTCCCGCCTGTCTTACGCACACTGATGAGTACACCGGACAAAAAAATAAACCAGTCCAAGGAGACATCAAGCTAATACTGTGTAACACCGGCTCTGTCCTCCATAATGGCCTCAATTCGCCGAGCAAGAGTATCCACAAGTTTGTTCCCGTATGTCGTATCTCGCTGAAGGCACTCATTTATGGTTGGATAACGCAGAGCTACAAAAATTAAGGGTGTATTGTTTGCTACATTCTATCCGCATTTCCAGATAGTTTCAGACATTTTCGATGGGTTTAAGATGTAATTTAGCGGACCATTCGAGATACCACAGGCTGTCTGAGTTTTTGTGACACCAGGAACGACGAACGCGCGCAACACTGTTAAACGCGGCTGTTGTCATCTTGAAAGGCAGGTGTTTCCACAATATAAGCACCATGAAACGGCAGAATGGCCTACACTTAGTCATCGTGAATGTTAGATAAACAGTTTGGCTCATTTTCAGTGTTACCTGAATAAGTGAGCCCAAATCACAGTATGAAAACCATCATCACGGAAACAGATCCCTTTCTGGTTCAACTGTCGAGTGCCTCATTTGGCTGTCATCGACTGACAATAGACAAAATTGCGCCTCCAGTCAGCTGTGGTCCACTGAAAACTTGCATTTTTATGTGCCCCCGCGAGGAGTGAAGTTTTGAGAGGTGCCCTATTTCAAATGTCTACTGCATGCAGTTCCATCTGTAATGTCCGCGCTGAGACTGGTTGAAAATGTCTTGCTTTCACCGACAGCAGCAACTACTGTCGGGTTTGAAGTCGATTCTCACCGATATGGCTTGACATACGTCTTTATTCCCTTTCTGTTCGGATCTTTTTACAATTTGTTCTTATGTATTGTTACACAGCTACCGGTGATACACCATCTCTTGTAGAGGCGTCGGACACTCCGTATTGAAAACCAATAAATCGAGCAATGTAATTCACAACGTGGTCTTGAGTACGGCCGGACACGGAAACTCACTCTGCCATTTCGTCACAGCTCCACAACTCATCTTACTGAGCTGACTCCACACAACCGACTATAGAACGTAACACACCACTCTACTGTCATGGCGTATTGTAGCGGTGGATGGTCACGTGTCAGCCTGGTACCAATCCTACACCGTCTAGAACGCTCCAATGCGTCCACAACGGCGAGGTTGCCGGCACCGTAACACATATTAAAAGAAACAAATATGGATAAAAGCGCTAAAATTGCTGCACACAGTGAGGATGAAATCTACAAAACAACACCCATGCACTACCTCGAACACCCACACAATTACTCTCTCACAGGATTTAATACAACGGAGAGAGGATGACAGGTGCTGTACCGGGGATTAAAACGTAAGTAAAACGACGCAGGAGATGAAACAACGGTATACAGAAATGTGACCGGCAGACCATATACAAAAAATGTGGATGAGACAGCCACCCTCGTAACACCTGAAGACCATCTCCCTAACATCTGAGGAAGCAAGTTGGACAACTCACAGAAATCTGAAACTCTAACCACATTAGTTCGAAAGAGAGCAGATCCGTCAGCAAACTGCCGCTGTCCTCTGGTCAAAAAATAAAACACAGGCTAATAAAGCGTGGCGCACAGTGATCTGTGCACTGCAAGCACCGCGCACTGGAGGGTGCTTTCTCCGGAGCAAGAAGCAATGCGTCGCAGGGCTGTGGAGGACCCCATCCCGTGTACGTCGCTGGAAAGAGGTACGCCGTGGCCGCGTGGTGGGCTTTACTAGTCGGAGCTTGTTGCCTGACTTCCAGACACTCATCGTCCAACCGACGCACGACTCTGTTGACGTGTTTTCTTTTCCTCTCTCCGTGTGGTAACGACTGTGTCGTGGATATTCAATGCCTCCAGTCTGCTCTTTTAACAGTGAGACTACAATTTCATTTTAGGCTGTGCACATGAGTTAACACTGTACATTCTCTTCCACTGACGTTTCTCCGTTATTATAGTTCAGGAAATGCTCCACGTGCCTCCGGAGGCCCACATTTTTATGACAATTATTGTACTTAACTGCGTATTCCATCTTTTTACTCTCTTGCTTCGGCACCATTTCACTTTGGATTCAGGGGAAAATATTTAAAAATGCGTCATATAATATGTTTTTCTTGGCGTGTTCCACATCCACATAATATAGGCCTGTGGAACGGAAAATGTATGAAAACTAATCTCTGAGAACCTCTTCCACATGAACTTTCTCGAATTTCAAGTACTGTCGTTAGACAACAGGGAACCACAAAATATACCGACGTGACTTTTATAGTTGGTCGCAAAAATTATTTTTTTACTTGTTATTCACAGTCAAAAATTCAAAAAAGTACTTAGCAGTGAATAAACGTGGTAGCAGAACAGGAACTTCACATTCCTCTTCTTCCGATGAACACGAACAGGTGACCGAAAAGGTTTTTCCTTTCCCTAACTGCGTGATAAGGGACAGCGCCTTACAAGCAGACAGCTGTCGTAATTTCAAAATAAGTCATGCTACGGCTGACTAGACAACTTGTACAAAAAGTTTATTGTCGGTTTTCTATGACGGAAATCATTCTCGTGGCAAAAGACAATGCCGATTGACAATTTTCTGGTGACCTTCGTTGGAATTGTTCTTAGACATGTGCAAGTTCTGAAGTATGAAGTTGTGATCGCAGTTCCTAATGGAACTTGGAGCGACTGCTGAACCAACAAAATTCCTCTACGTTCCAGGGAACAGTAACTATTCTATTTCCGTGGGAAATGATCCCCTCACTCACAAAAAAATAAAACAAAAAATTAAAAAAGTTGTTCGTGAGATGAGAACGCGTCCATTGTTTTTATGAAGACATTTCATTCCTCCCAGCTTAAGATCATCACACTGCGGCATTTTACTGTCACTGAACGAAGTTTCACTATACACTTCATCAATCCACTGATTTACTTCAACTTCAATTGTGCCCCTCAGCTTGACGAACACTACTAACGACGCGCCATTTGCACTGCACCGAGGACTCTTTTCTATTAAGCATGACTGGTCAATGGCGTCAACTCAGAAATTTAAGGGCCTGTGTATCACCGTCACCAACTGCAGACGCGCAGACGGTTACGCAAAGGCGACGATTCTTTATTAGGCCCGGTTTTCGTTACGTAAATATCAATCCTGTGACGGAAATATCGTCTAACAGCTCTAATAGGTAACTACGTACTGTAGACAACGTATGCAAAGTGGGTCTATAATTACATTTGTATGAATAGGGAAATGAGAGAAAGTAAAGTTTGTATTCACCATGCGCCTTACCTATTAACGTTACAACACACCGCGATGCACTGCACCTCTCTCTTCGTCAACCAAAAGCATACACGTGACGCTTTCGCGCTATCTGAACGAACCCGTGACGAAACCCCTTGTTCTTCTTTGTATCTTCTCTATTGCGCTTACGGAAACACTACATGCGGAAGGATATCACCACATTTTACAACATCGTGTACATTAGAGGAACAGTTCGGAAATTATGACTGTGTCAGCATGGCAGTGCACCCTGTCATATGGTAGCGCCTGTGAGGCGACGTTTTGTGGACAGTAACATTTCTGAAATGGACTAGCCTCCCCAGGAGGCCTACTTGTACCCAATGCCACACCTTTGGGACGAGTCACAACGTCGACTTTACTCCAGATCCCAGTGCCCAAGATCACTACCACGTCTGGTTTCCACTCTTGAGGACATTCAGATTCCTCACTGAAGGTGTCCCCAGAACACTTTATGCTGTTACATCTACATCCATACTCGGCAAGCCACCTGACGGTGTGTGGCGGAGGGTAGCGTGAGTACCTCTAACGGTTCTGCCTTCTATTGCAGTCTCCTTTTGTTCGTGGAAAGAAAGATTGTCGGTATGCGTCTGTGCGGGATCTAATCTCTCTCATTTTATCCTCATGGTGTCTTCGCGAGATATACGTAGGACGGAGCAATATACTGCTTGACTCCTCGGTGAATTTATGTTCTCGAAACTTCAACAAAAGCCCGTACCGAGCTACTGAGCGACTCTCCTGCAGAGTCTTCGAGTGGAGACTATCTATTATCTCCGTAACGCTTTCGCGATTACTAAATGATCCTGTAACGAAGCGCGCTGCTCTCCGTTGGATCTCCTCTCTCTCTTCTATCAACCCTATCTGGTACGGTTCCCACATTGCTGAGCAGTATTCAAGCAGTGGGCGAGCAAGCGTACTGTAACCTTCTTCCTTTGTTTTCGGATTGCATTTCCTTAGGATTCTTCCAATGAATCTCAGTCTGGCACCTGCTTTACCGACGATCAACTTTATATGATCATTCCATTTTAAATCACTCCTAATGCGTACTCCCAGATAATTTATGGAATTAACTGCTTCCAGTTGCTGACCTGCTATATTGTAGCTAAATGATAAGGGATATTTCTTTCTATATATTCGCAGCACATTACACTTGTCTACATTGAGATTCAATTGCCATTCCCTGCACCATGTGTCAATTCGCTGCAGATCCTCCTGCATTTCAGTACAATTTCCCATTGTTACAACCTCTCGATACATCACAGCATCATCCGCAAAAAGACTCCGTGAACTTCCGATGTTATCCACAAGGTCATTTATGTATTTTGTGAATAGCAACGGTCCTACGACACTCCCCTGCGGCACACCTGAAACCACTCTTACTTCGGAAGACTTCTCGCCAGTGAGAATGACATGCTGCGCTCTGTTATCTAGGAACTCTTCAATCCAATCACACAATTGGTCTGCTAGTCCATATGCTCTTACTTTGTTCATTAAACGACTGTGGGGAACAGTATCAAACGCCTTGCCGAAGTCAAGAAACACGGCATCTACCTGGGAACACGTGTCTATGGCCCTCTGAGTCTCGTGGACGAATAGCGCGAGCTGGGTTTCAGACGATCGTCTTTTTCGAAAGCCATGCTGATTCCTACAGAGTAGATTTCTAGTCTCCAGAAAAGTCATTATATTCGAACATAATATGTGTTCCAAAAGTCTTCATAAAATGCATAAATGCAAAGGGTGCGTACACCCCATGTTAAAATCCAGTAATACGTGTACATATACTTTTGATCAGATCGGGTACGCGGACCACCTCCCCCCTCCCACCCCCCCCCCCACACACTAAAAGAACATAGTAAACTATTGGTATTCTATGTGAAACTTAATTGTAGCTCTTTTTGGTGCCTTGCACCGCCATTCTGTTACCTTTACTTTACCTGCTTTCCAGTCGTGCTCATGAAAGCACTGCCCCTTCACAACCCTCCAACATGACTGCTGTACCTGTATGATTAGGATGTCCCGTTTTGTCATCTCACGAGTCCGATGTGTGTCTGCGTGTGGAAGTAGGGAGGGATCCACTGTGTGTGTGTGTGTGTGTGTGTGTGTGTGTGTGTGTGTGTGTGTGTGAGAGAGAGAGAGAGAGAGAGAGAGAGAGAGAGAGAGAGAGAGAAAGGGTTAAGATAGTTTACGTAGGACCGTATACAAGGGACCCCACCAACTTTCTGGTTGTCGAGAATAAGGAGTGAAGAACTGGTGTTACAAAATTTATCTGTAAAATGAGGGAACTCTAATCGCACTATCCCTGTATTAGCGCGGTACAGATTTACCACTCGTCTGCGAGTCACGGTTCTGCCTATCAATTGTACCCACTGCGCTATTATGCTCCTGAATAGAGAGCTCCAGGACGAGTAATGCAAAGCCCTGTCGCACCGGGACAACGACTGAATCGAGCGTCGACGGTTCCCGTCGCCCTCTGGCTGACGGAACGTACTAATGAAGCTGTATCGGAAAGCATATTAAGAACAGTGCGAGCGGAGCGCGCCGGCGGCGAAAGCGGCCGCCCCGTGACCGGAACGGACGTGGCCTGCCTGCCTGCCGGCCGGCCGGCCGTCCACACGGCCGCCTCTCGGCGTGGCACGGCACGCGCCGGCAGCCGCGGCCCCCGTATCGACCGCGGCGCCCCGCGGAGCGCACGGCGGGGCAGTGCAGGGCAGCGCACGCCACGCCGCCTCTCGCATGACCTGCCGCACCCACACACGCGTCCACCAAACCCCACAAGTAGCGACTTTACCGGTAACGACACTCCACCACTACACTTACTCTCACTTTTGTGCAAGAGTGAGTACAACACTACGAGGGGTAGCGAAAAGTTCAAATCATCACTTCGAATAAATTAAGTTACGTCATTAACGTTTTGTGCGATAGCAGGTACATGTCCTCACAAGGGACCCCCCTCAGATTTAGTTATAAGTTGGCACAGTGGATAGGCCTTGAAAAACTGAACACAGATCAATCGAGAAAACAGGAAGAAGTTGTGTGGAACTATGAAAAAAATAAGCAAAATATACAAACTGAGTAGTCCATGCGCAAGATAGGCATCATCGAGGATAATGTGACCTCAGGAGCTTCCGTGGTCCCGTGGTTAGCGTGAGCAGCTGCTGAACGAGAGGTCCTTGGTTCAAGTCTTCCCTCGAGTGAAAATTATACTTACTTTATTTTCGCAGACTTATGATCTGTCCGTTCGTTCATTGAAGTCTCTGTTCACTGTAATAAGTTTAGTATCTGTGCTTTGCGACCGCACCGCAAAACCGTCCGATTAGTAGACGAAAGGACGTGCCTCTCCAATGGGAACCGAAAACATTTGATCGCGAGGTCATAGGTCAACCGATTCCTCCACAGGAAAAAACGTCTGATATATTCTATACGACACTGGTGACGGCATGTGCGTCACATGACAGGAATATGTTGTCGACCCACCTAACTTGTACACTTAGCGAATGGATAAAAAGATTCTTCTACCTTGCCCGATTTAGGTTTTCTTGTGGATGTGATAATCACTCCCAAAAAAGTGTGTTTCGATTATTTTTTAGGTGTAGCGTCCCCATACTAGGCGCAGTTACCTCGCATCGGACGGACGGACGGACAGATAATTGTCTGAAAATAAAAATAATTTTCACTCGAGGGAACACTTGAGCCAAGGACCTCTACGTCTCGTTCCGCAGCTGCTCACGCTAACCACGGGACCACGGCGCTCCTGAGCTGACACCACCCTTGATGCTGCCTATCTTGCGCATGGGCTACTCAGTATATTTTGCTTATTTTTTTCATAGTTCCACACAACTTCCTGTTTTCTCGATTGATCTGTGTTCAGTTTTTCAAGGCCTATCCACTGTGCCAACTTATAACTAAATCTGAGGGGGGGTGCGATGGGGAGGTTCCTTGTCAGTCCTGGTAAACATTCAAATCCCCACGTCACAGTACCGCAACACACTGCTAGACAAGCCAGAACCAAATGGCGCAGCCCGTTGATGAAGTGGGAGTAATGGCTGTAGTAGTACGGGGTGTATATATAAATTCACTGAAAGAACATTAGAGGTGCGTTAAGTGTTATTTTGCAGGGAAACTAGTCAAGTTTTTTTTACCGTAAACTATAGATGATGTATGTGGCTTCCGTTGGTTATCCCGCACACATCACATCGGAAGTCAATTTCTTCGCAAACTCGCTGTAGCATTGCAGTTGTAACTTGCTCGGTGCCGGCGTAAATTCTTGCTCTAAGTTCAGGTAGAAAAGCTGTCAGAGGAGGCACAAACACGATATCCTCGAGGAATTCCTCTCCCCCCCCCCCCCCCCCAAAAAAAAAAAAAAAATTCTAGTGATGTCAGGTCTCGGGAACGTGGGTCCCATGCAATTGGCGCATCTCGGCCAATCCACTGACCTGGAAAGCGGTCACTGAGAAAATCCCGGACCTCAGGCAGGTAGTGGGGTGGTGCACCAACGCGCATGAAATGAACATTTCGTTCATGATCATCCTCGTCGATCTGTGGTGTCAAAAATTGTTTTAACATATCCAGGAACACTATCCCGTTGATGGTTCTCTCACAGAAACAAAGGGCCAGTACACTTTGTTGTTCCTCAATGCACTAAAAACGCTCAGTTTAGGGCTATCACGAACATGTTGCAATGTTTGATGTGGATTTCCACTGCCCAAAATCCTACAGTTGTGTGTGTGTTAATCTTGCCACTTACGTGAAAAGTCGACGTCAGAAAAGACGATTTTGTCCAAGAATGTTCATCCTCATGTAATCGATTTAACATATCCGCATAGAAGTTCTTGAGAGCTGTTTCATCAGTGTCTTATTGCTTGTACAATCGTCAACCTTTACGGTTTCAAATACAAACGGTTTCTCAATACACGCCAAACAGTCGTATGTGGAGTTTACAGCTCGCGAGATGCACGCCGGGTCGATTTCGTAGAGCTGTTGACAAAACGTTGTGTCACTCGCTCAACGAAGTCGTCAGATGTGCTCGGACGACCTGATGATTTCCCATGTCTTACCGAGTACCCTGTTCCTACAAAACATTTACGCCACTAGGAGGATCTTTAGCGGACTTGGTATGGAAATTACGCTGAAGTGTTAACGCCGACTTCGATTCTTCAAACCAAAACACACAGCTAGCACGCTCGAGTCCAGTGAGCTCAACTGCCGCTCGTGCTCCTTACGGTGCGATACGGCACTATCGAACTACCCGACACAGAACTTTATGTATTTCCCCACAAATTGACACTACATCACCTCGGGGACTATTAATTAATTTATACGAATTCTCAAAGCTGTAAAGTCCTTTTTGAAATACCCTGTAGTAGTAGTAGTAGTAGTAGTAGTAGCAGCAGCAGCAGCAGCACCAGCAGTCGTCGTCGTCGTCGTCTGTCCGAGGACAGGTTTGTTGCACCTCACCATCCTATTCTGTCCTGTGCAAGCCTCTTCACTCCAAATAACTACTGCAACTTACATCCTTCTGAATCTGCTTACTGCATTTCTCTCTGGTCTCCCTGTATGATTTTTATCCCGCCACACTTCCATCCAATCTGCGGTTGTTTGCTGATGATGCTATAGTGTACGGTAGGGTGTCGAAATTAAGTAACTGTAGGAGGATATAACGACTTAGACGAAACTGGTGTAATGAATGCCATATAGCTCTAAATCTTGGGAACTAAGTTAATGCGGATGAGGCGGAAAAACAAACTTGTAATATTCGGATACAGCATTAGTGGTGTCCCGCTTGATATAGTCACATCGTTTAAATATCTGGGTGTAACGTGCAAAGCGGCATGAACTGGAACGAGCACGTCAGGATTGTGGTAGGGGAGGACAATCATCGACTTCTATTTAATTCGAGAATTCTAGGAAAGTGTTGTTCATCTGTAAAGGTCACCACATATAGGTGGCTAGTGCGACCTATTCTTGAGTACTGCTCGAGTGTTTGGAGTCGGTACCAAGCCGGATTAGAGGAAACCGCACCAATTCTGAGGCTGGTTCGAACAACATGGAAGTGTTACGTATGTGCTTTGGGAACTCAAATGTGGATCCCTGGAGGAACACTATAGAGAAAATTTACAGAACCGGCATCTGAAGCTGACCGCAGAACAATTCTACGGCCTCCCAACGTACGTTTCGCATAATGCCACGAAAATAAGATAGGAGAAATTAGGGTTCATTCGGAGCCACACAGATAGTCTTTTTTCCCTCACTCTGTTTGCGAATGGAACAGGGAAGGCAATTGCTAGTAGTCGTACAGGGTACCCTCTGCCATGAGGCGTACGATGGACTGCGTAGTATCGATGTTAACGTAGAACTGGTGATCACTTGAGGTCTCAGAATATGCCCTACCAACCGATCACTTCTTATAGTCAAGTTGTGTCACAAATTTCATTTCTCCCAATTCTGTTCAGTACCTCCTCACTAATTATGTGATCTAACCATCTAATCTTCAGCATTCTTCTGTAGCATCACATTTCAAGAGCTTCTATCTCGTCTTGTCTGCACTGTTTACTGACCTTGTTACACTTCCATACATGGCTACACTCCATACAAATACTTTCAGGAAGTAAGGTGTCAACTGAGATTTGTATTAGAGAGAGCGTTGGACAACGGTAATCCGTGACAATGCCAGGTTGGTTTAGTAGATAACCCACAACCTAGACATAAATTTTAATTCATTACTTCAGCTTCTATCCCTATTTCAGAAGAGCCTTCCTGACACTTAAGTCTATATTCGGTGTTAACAAATTTCTCTTTTTCAGACACGCTTTGCCTGCTACTGCCATCTACATTTTATGTCCTATCTATTTCGGTCATCATCATCATTTATTTTGCTGCCCAAATAATAAAACTCATCCACTAATTTAAGTGACTCCTAAATCTAATCCCTCATTATTACCTAATTTAATTCGAAACACTACGATATGCTTGTTTTGTTTTTGTTGATGTTCACCTTATATTCTCCTTTCAAGACACTGTCAGTTCCGTTTAACTGTTCTTCGACGTTCTTTGCTGTGTGAAGGAAACACACTGTCATCAGCAAAACGCAGTTTTCATTTTTTTCTCTCTGAACTTTCATTTCTTCTCCAACTTTTTCTTTCTTCCTTTTGTCACTTGTTCAATGCACAGCTTGAATAACAGTGGGGATACGCTACAACCCTACCTCCCTCCCTTCTCAACCACTACTTCCCCTTCATGCTCCTCGATCTAGTTCATGTATAAGTTATAAATAGATTTTCGCACCATGTATTTTATCCCTGCTACTTTCATAATTTCAAAGACATTATTCCAATTAACACTGTCTAAATCTTTCTGTAAGTCTACAGATGCTATACATGTAGGTACGCCTTTCCTTGATCTATCTTCTAAGATAAGTCGCAGGGTCAGTAATGCCTCCTCGAGTTCTCCGGGATCCAAATTGTTCTTCCTCGAGATCTGCTTCTACCAGTTTTTTCATTCTTCTGTAAAAAAAACCGTGGTCGCATTTTGCAGCTGTGGTGTCACCGCCAGACACCACACTTGCTAGGTGGTAGCCTTTAAATCGGCCGCGGTCCGGTAGTATACGTCGGACCCGCGTGTCGCCACTGTCAGTGATTGCAGACCGAGCGCCGCCAGGCAGGTCTAGAGAGACTTCCTAGCACTCACCCCAGTTGTACAGCCGACTTTGCTAGCGATGGTTCACTGACAAATTACGCTCTCATTTGCCGAGACGATAGTTAGCATACCTTTCAGCTACGTCATTTGCTACGACCTAGCAAGGCGCCATTATCAATTGCTATTTATGTTGTGATGCATGTACCGTCAGACCGATGTTCACCAATTATGGATTAAAGTTAAGTATTCCAGAAGCTACGTACTATTTTTGCTACTATAAGACCTTGACCTGTTCCAGACCTCACGCCAGCCTGCGTGAGCTTAACGCCTGCCCTTCGGCCTCCCGTCCTTGTGGATTGGCTGTCTCGCCAGTCCACAAAAGCAGCCATGACTAATTAAATTGATAATTCGGTAGTACTTTCGAAATGGAATTATTACATTCTTTTTGAAGCCTGAGAGTATTTCGCCTGTCTCATATATCTTGCACAACAGATGGAATAGTTCTGCCATGGCCGTCTCTCCCAACGCCATCAGTAGTTCTGGCGCAATGTCGCCTATTCCCAGGGCCTTGTTTGACTTACGGCTGTCAGTGTTCCGTCGAATTCTTCTCGCAGTATCATAACTTCCATATCATCTTCATCTACGTCTACTTCCCTTTCTATAATATTTCCTTCAAATTCATCTCTACATACTCCTTCACCTCTCAGCTTTCCCTTCTTTGCTTAGGACTGGTTTCTCCTCTGAGCTCTTGATATTCATATAGCAGATTCTCTTTTCTCCAAAGGTCTATTTAATTTTGCTGTAGGCGGGAACTGTCTTTCTTCTAGTGAAATATGCTTCTAAATCATTACATTTGTCCCCTAGCCATTCCTGCTTAGCCATTTTGCACTTCCTGTGAAACTCATTTTTAAGCGTTTGTATTCCCTTTCGTGCAGGAATTCGTTTTGTGCATCTGAAAAGGGAACAACGTTTCAAAAATTCTTGCGGAGTTGGTGGAACTGTACGGTAGCAATGCAAAATGACCCAGTGATTCAATGGCGCAGCGCTCCCAATATGATTAAATAAGTCTGACGAAGATTGAACAGGCAGATCATCTGTCCGCAAACAATCGGAAGTGGCGAGCGAAGTGGAGGCCATGATGACTGAAGTCCGGCGTAGCATAATCGAGACGATAGTGGAGAAGCGAATATCAGTGGCGGTTCCATTTTCGACGTCATGCACAGTATTCTGAACATGACAAAGGTTGCTGTCTGGTGTGTTCTGAGTCTGCTAACATCAATTCAAGCCCGCTGAATCTACATCAGTTCGAGTCCGCCGAATCCAGGCGGCAGAGGAAATGTTGCAGCTGTGTCAGACCAAGCCAAATGACATCTTCAGCCGCAGAATCACCATAGTCGATTGCTGGATGTATTAATGTGAGCCCGAGACGAAGGAGCAACGCGTGTAGTGACAAAGAGGATTCCCCAACACAGAGAAAGGCGACGACCCCAACATCGTCGGGCAAGACGATGCTGAGCGTTTTTCTGGGAGTGCCGTGTTGTAGTGCTCACAGATCTCGCTCCAAAGAGGCAAACCGTCAGAGGAGTATACTACCGAAATCTCCACAAAGGGCCACGGAAGGCTGTCAAGATGAGGCATCGCGGGAAGCTCAACAAAGTGGGTGTTTATGCTACACGACACACTATAGCTCATGCTTCTTTGGGCTATCAAATTTTGGTTCAGGCCCATATTTTCTTGATTTTATGACCAGACGAAACCACTTTCGTCCGGCGATACAAATTCGTTCTTTGACTGCTCTGGAAGAAGGTTCATCAAAGTGGAACACATGAAATATTGGTTCACTTAATTAAATAAATGAATAAAAGATTAATGTAACTTTTGACGCACTTCTCTGCCGCAGGAGTACTGGATAATTTACAACTGTCACTGACTAGCATCACTTGATGCACTGAGTAACAAACTGTTCGCTTGAGGTACGATATCCGCCATTTACAACTGTAAAAGTTCATCCGAAACATTACAACTTTCACTGTCCTCAACGACGATGTTGACTGCTATAGCTGAGGTCACGAACTGGGCAGAGCTCTTGCATGCTCGACACTATACTGAACTCAGCGCGAGGGAGTGCGCGTCTTCTGGAGTGTCACCCACAGGATGCTGCAGATTGCAGCGAGTCCTCGCTCATATCTGTCTTATCGATTCGTGTTGCTCACTTTGGTGTGGCACCGCGGTCTACAGCCCAGAGTCGTCTTGCTCTTTCCGGGTTGACGTCAGGGTGTCTTCCTAAGTGGAATACTTCATGGGCAGCCAAAATGCAGACTTCTAAAACCAATATGGAGATGTCATCTGTTCTTTCGGACATGCCATCTTCATACTGTTAAGGCTAATCGGCTGATGACCTCCTTCAGTGCGGATGCACACGACTTGCCTGTACTCTTACGGGACTCGGTGGATTGTCTGCCGCGAGTAATGGGTATAATGGCAGGGGCACTGCGAATGTAGTGTGTGGACTATAAGTTGAGAATGTGGGTCCCACGGGGAGCGTGCTGGCGATAAGTCCCTGCAGTCGCATTATCCTCTGTGCCCTCAGTGGCTCAGATGGATCGAGCGTCTGCCATGTAAGCAGGAGATTCCGGGTTCGAATCCCGGTCGGGGCACACATTTTCAGCTGTCCCGTTGATGTATATCAACGCAAGTCAGCAGCTAATGGTATTGATTTAATTGTAATTTCATCCTAAAACCAAGGTCGCCGCCAAGTCACAATCACTTGGGAAAAAACTGAAGGGTGACTGCACATCATCACTGTGTGGTTATCCCAAGTTCGCCGTGATTGTCTCTTCACATAGTCACTACGACGAATCCCACTCACATTCTCCTTAGTCTATCTCCTGTCATTTCCTCCCAGTACACGCCCAGCCTACCTCAATTTCAGTTTCCTAACAGTCACCATTACGTCCGCTGCTCCTGTCTTTTTCTCTGGCCTATTTATTTGCTTTCCTGTCTTTTCAAGTTACACCCAAAATGCGTCTTTTCATTGCTCAGTGGTCTGTTCAAGTTTTTGTTTGTGCATTGAAAGTAAACATTTCACACCTGCGCTTTGTACTAGTATTTATAGACTCTTCATTTAAAACACATGGAGAATTTACTTCCGACTGTAGTATTCAGTTTACAAAAAGAACTTCAAGGCATTTTTGGCGTCCAGTTTCCTTCTCTAGTTCAGATTAATTTGATTAATAGAATCCAGTACGTGAAAGTAAACAGAAACGAAAGTATCATAGGTTACATTAATGGTGTGCTTTCGGCCCTTGTCCGTACAAAAATACCTTCGTTTAACAAACTTAAAGAACTGCAGAATGACTTGGCAAAAATTTCCACTTGATGTCACGAAATGACAGCTCTCTATCTAAAAGTAGCTGAATGATAATATCCACAACAAAGACAAAATCGCTAATGGTACCCGACTGAAAGACTAGTGACCAACACCAGGAATAGGTCATATCGTTTAAACATTTAACAGTAACACTAATAAGTGATAAGAAATGACATACGATTGTATGTGCTACAGCGTTTTACGGCAAGAACTGAACGCAGTAGTAGTAGTAGTACCGATTTTAGCTACTTCCGATTATGTGCGTCCGCAGCTCGTGGTCTCGCAGTAGCATTCTCGCTTTCCGAGCGCGGGGTCCCGGGTTCGATTCCCGGCGGGGTCAGGGATTTGCACCTGCCTCGAGATGACTGGGTGTTGTGTCGTCTTCATCATCATCATCATCATCATCATCATCATCATAATCATCATCATCATCCATCCCCATTACGGTCGGAGGAAGGCAACGGCAAACCATCTCCACTAGGACCTTGCCTAGTACGGCGGTGCAGGTCTTCCGCATCGCTCCCCTACGCTCTGTCAAGGAGTATGGGTCTTCATCATCATCAATTCTGTGCTGCTAGCTGTTCGTAGCTGGCAAGGAAAAGATTCTGTAACATCATCGCTTATGGATTTTCCCAATAAGCAATTTACCTTAGAAAATAATATCGCGTCACTCTCTTTCGCACAGCTCTTGGATTGCGAAAGCGTAGGTGTTAACGTCTAGCTGAAAAGTCACTTGCCTGCAGTTTTGGCAAAAAGCTACAGATTTCCTTGGTGTTAGACCGTATATACGGATAACTTTTCCACGACAAACGTACCACATAACAGGAACGTCGGTTACGCAAATGAACATTTCGTCCGTCAGGTGTGATGGCTTGTGGACTGTGCATGCGGTTGGGGCTTGAGCGGTGATCCGTGTGCTCACGGGCGGGGTGTGACAACCGCAATGTAAGGTTTCGCAGAAGCATTTGCAATGCAACTCGCGGCGTCCCAGCCCCCTAATACCGAATGTTCTGTCCTGCTGAATGAGGTTACTGTGTAGTCCGCCATCCGTCTCTCTGTTCTTGCAAAGCTTCCGTCCTTATTTGGTAACACTGTTTCTATAGCACTTATGAATATCGCTCTCGTAGAACAGATTGCAGTATTCCTGTCTCGTTGATTTGAAAATCACGTCATACACAGACGGAAAAAAATCGCTACCCTAGAAGGCCTTGTGCGATATAAACTAAAGCCGATAGGCGTGTTTCTACATTTGAAAGATGGTATCTGTTCGAATTTGGCGCCAGTCGCATTAGAGTGGCGCGAGTTTGAACGATGTCGTGTTATGGGGCTACGAGAAGCTGGATGTTACTTTCGCGATATAGCAGAAATACTTGGCAGGAAGGTAGCCATTGTACATGATTGCTGGCAGCGGTGGTCACGATAACGTACGGTCGCAAGAAGACTGGGTTCCAGAAGGCCACATGGCACTACCAGGGGAGAAGACGGTCGTGTTCAGCCTATGGCTCCGGCGCATTGTACTGCATCTGCAGCAGCAGTTGCCACCACAGTGACACAATGAACTGTTTACAAATCGGTTACTTCAAGGACAGCTGCGAGCCAGACGCCCTGTAGTGTGCATTCCACTGACCGCAAACCACCGCCATTTGCGACTTTGCGTGTCAAGCGAATGCTCACTGGATGCCAGGGTGAAAATGTGCTATGTTTTATGATGAAACCTTGTTCTGCTTCGGTGCCACTGATACCCGTGTGTTGGTTAGAGGGAGGCAACTGAGGGCCTGCACCCAACCCGTCTGCGTGCTAGACACACAGGACCTGCACCTGGAATTATGGTCTGGGCTGTGATTTCATAATGACAGCAGTAGCACCCTCATGCTTATTCCAAGCACCTTGACTGCAAATTTGTACGTTATTCCGGTCATTCAACCTGTTGTACTGCCATTCATGAACTGCATTCCAGGGAGTGTTTTGCAAGTGGATAACGCTCGTCCACATACCGCTGTTGTCACCCGCCATGCTCTATAGTGTCAACATATTGCCACTGTCTGCTTGGTCACTAGATCCGTCTCCAGTCGAGCACATATGGGACATCATCGGACGGCAACCCCTGCGTCATCCACAAACAGCATTAATTGTTCCTGTTTTGACCGACCAAATGCGAAAGGCACAGAACTGCAGCCCACAAAGACAGGCACCACCTTTGGAGCACAATTCGTGCATGTTTGCACGCTTGCATTCAACATTCTGGCGGTTACACCTGTCATTAATGCACCAGCATTTTAGATTTGCAATGACGTATCTTGCGCTCACCTTGACCCCCGATCTCGCAATGTTGATCACTTAAATATATTAACTTGACAGATGTATTCCCAAAATTTCATTACTCTACATTAATTATTTATTGGTGTTGCGATTTTTTTGTCTGTCTATTTCCACTCATAAGGTGTAAGGAAACCAGACACGCCAAAATAAAACGCTAAATGTTAAATGGCTCTGACCGCTATGGGACTTAACATCTGTCGTCATCAGTCCCCTAGAACTTAGAACTGCTTAAACCTAACTAACCTAAGGACATCACACACATCCATGCCCGAGGCAGGATTCGAACCTGCGACCGTAGCAGTCGCGCGGTTCCGGACTGAGCGCCTAGAACCGCTAGACCACCGCGGCCGGCCGCTAAATGTTATGGCTCCTATGTGGGTCAGTGGCTACGTGCCAGCCTACGAATCCAAAGGATGGAGTACAGTGTTCAGCTAGTAGTAAGATTTTATTCTGTCGCTTCTGTCCTCTCTAGTGTGACTCTACATGTGACAAATGCCGAGTAGCACGGTGGTCCGGAGTCAACGTTAAACAGTAGGTCCCCCTATCATCACTGTCTTAGTAAAACAATTGGATGAGGAAGCCAAATTGAAGACTACGCTCCGTAAAAAACCGCGGTGTACAAACCAACCTTCGGGTTGAGACAGCTAGGGCGTGGATCACCTTTGACAACCCAACAGCCACGATTTGTTGTGGCGTGAGTTCTGTAAGTTTTCGATATGTGCCCAGTGGTAGATGACAATATTCTCACGCATAGATTAGCCAATTCCTTACGAATACCCGATTTAGGGGCTCTGAGCTCGTGTTTAATGATATCTCGGTAGAGTTAGGTGAGGGGCTGCAATCTGGGGCGCCTGGCAGCCCACCAAACTACGGTAGCACGTTGTTACCTGACCGCAAAACCAATTGTCTTTGCTGGAAAATGCCGCCCCCTCGACCCCTGAACAGGATATCCAGCATGGAGCCATCAAAATAATATAGACGTGGCTACTTAAAAGCTTGCGAGGTGCCTTCGGTGGCAACCACGGGTCTCAAGATGGTCCAGACGAAGTTCTCGCTGTGCAAAAATTGCAATTGCCGGTCAGGTACTCACCGTACTGCGCGTGTTGCAGATCCTTCGTCTTTTAAGAAGAATCGTCATTTTTCACACCGGACACTGGTCTTTACTGTTCCGCAGTACAATCACAACACTGACGTAACCATTTAATTTTAACCGGCGACGTCTCCGGTTTTACGAGGGAGCACACACGGGTCGTACTATTTCTAAGAACGAGTTGCAGAATGGGTTCTCCGAAATAATTTGTCCGACCTATGTACGGTAATTCGCTGTCATTCGTCCCATAGAATTTCCTCCTACTCCTCTTCACAGAAGAAGCAAACCCTCCAACGTATATATTGCATGAGGCATGGACAGATCACAGTGTATCATCTAATAGCGATCTCATCGTCATCGTTCGACTTTCGACAGGAATTCGTTACGGCAACACGTGGACATACGTGTCTCGTCGTTAGTGTTATACACGAACCCAACACCAGGTGTACCACAATGTGCCGTTTGTTGCAGCCGCCTGAACAGTCATTTCAAGTGAGCACTGTACGAATGATCGTCCCCAGTTAGTTGGTAGTCTCACCCACTGTGAAAATCTTATCTAAAGCTGCAATACGAGGCTGTGATGTGTCTATGAGAAACTCCTACCAGTAAAAAGTGTCATGGTAATTTCCGAACATTGCAATACACTTTACAGCTCAGACGAAAGAGAAAAGCAGACCAGCATCGTACCACACTCCCCAAACTTGAGAAGATAGTGCGTTACAAACCCATCAAACAGGAGAGCGTCTGCGGGCCATTATTATGACACACACAGAGCCCAGAATGGGTATTTCCGTGATTCCACGGCTTCACAGCTTGGCCAGGAAACTGGGTGCCTATAGCAAGGAGTTCTAGTCATTCTAAACTGTATACAATACTTCCGATTCCACGGTTAAGTATAAATGTGAAGAGATGCACCTAATCCAAACTTGTGACTTCCCATCTCGTGGCAGTCGGGAATTTAGTTTCTGTGACATCCGTGATCGTAACCCAGGTTATATACTATGGCATCCGTCGAAGAGGACCGTAGTCGTCTTCTAGTCGTGGAACACGTCTGGGGGAAAGCTTACTCACGTTTGTCAAGCTTCAGTTCGCACCGGGCACTACACGTTCATGATACTGAGTCTTTGCTGTTGTCAATACAGCACTTCGAAGCATCTTCGTAGTGTCTCTTGAAATGAGACACGGACAAAAAGTACTAACTCACAAAAGCAAAAAGACTAAAAATTCTCTTGGTTTATACCGCCCATTTGACTTGGATAGATTTTTTTAATCTAGAACCTGTTTCTACATGCTCCTGCAAAGGAGATAAACGTAAACTGACAGTCTCAGCGCAGTTCAGCAAAGCATGCTACGTCCCCAATCGCTATTTCCGAGTTAGTCGGCGATTATAACTTCAACGAAAGTTTCAGTAGGTCTAAATTAGGAACTTCTATCCCAGGTTTTTCTGTTGCCTTACTGCAGGGCGGGGCAAATTAAAGTGGCCAGGAGAACAGAGTTCCAAGGTACGCAGAAACACAGCAAAGGAAATACAGTACTGACCTGACAGCAGCAGATGTCCGAAACGTTCTGATACAGTTCTTGAAGAGTATGAGGGTCGTTGCGATACATCTTAGACTTGAGGGCTCCCCACACAAAACAATCGAACACTGACAGACCAGGTGACCTGGGTGGCCAGCCAGAGCCGTGAGGAAACTGATCTTTGCTAACGACTCTGTCAGGCGTTAAGATTGTGTAAATGTGCTCCAAGGTTCGGCCGCTGTATGGGTAGTTGCTCCATCCTGTCGGAAATAACTGTTGGTCTTTTCCTCCTCCGTTAACGCTACCACAAATTCACGTCCAATCGTATCCACTCGTGCGGGCCACTTATTTGCCCCATCATGTATAAATCTCGTTTTGTGTCAAACTGCTTTCATTCTTAAAGAGAATAAAGGTATACCTTTAGCTTCAGAGATCCACAAATTAATACGTAATCAGCAGGTAATTTTAAAGTTATTTCTCTACTGTTCCGTAAAACATGCTCAACCACAATTCTGTCCCACTGTCCACTGTAAATGCTGTTCTCGAACACACGCTGAGTTAACAGACATTCATAAGCATCCGGAAATCCCTCTGACCACTGTCAAACGATTGGAAGCTGTTACGAATGGATGTGTTCCAAGAGATCCCAACAGTCGTGTACCAGAGATACCAAAGGTACCTGAAGTAATAATCTCTCCTGTGGAATCTCTCTCCTCTACAGCAAATACCAGATCTTTCACTACTAGCCCACTTGACTGTGAATGGCGTCACCCTCTAAATGGGACACAGGCTAGGGAGAACTCCTAAAAACCAAGTTCGAGGTGCTGTTTTCCACTGAAACAGAAACTGAGTCAATAAGACTCACTTTGCCTGTTGGAAAACCTGCTGTATTCAGTGCCGTGAAGGGATAAATAAGAAAGGGAAGGGGTCCATTAATCGTCAGGAGTTTAAATGTACGGCGAATAATGGAACCTATATTACGGGAATGGCAGCAAGAGATTGGAAAGAGCAGCAGGTGCACTCAGTGAATATGTGTGGTGGCCTCATTCAAGATTTTGAAGATGATATCGCAGCAGCCATTGAGGGAACATGTCGCACGCAACTGCAGATTGAGGCGAACACTGGAAGAAATGACGCACGTCGTCAGGATCTCGAAGTCGTATTTTGATAGTTCCAGCGACTGGTTGAGATGGATGAGAAGACAAAACTAGCGCATGTAGTTTCAACCAACCTTACAATTTGGAGCACTGCACCAGTACTCATCGTGGCCCTTTGGTTCTGAGTTGAGTGGAAGGCTTGCACCAGAGACTCTGAGGGTTCTGTTAGAAGCTAGCCTGCGACTTCCTGGTTTTGAGACGTACGATTGACAACTGTAGGGTTTTTCTAATTGGGTCAGGTGTGCATTACGCTTCACGGGACGCTACCGAGGTTAATCGACTCTTCATCCACGCCAAGTCAAGCTAGCTATAGGGAATTCGGAAAAAAAATCCGCTTAGAGGCGAAAGTATTAAATCTTGTGATTAACTGCCGGATCATTCGGAAGAAAGTGCGAGAGTTAAAAGTGCTCGTGAAAAGCAGTGAAGCTCTCACAATACTGGGTACAGAAAGCTGGTTGAAACCTGAAATTAATAGCAGTGAGATTTTTTGGAGAGAATTTAAGTGCGTATCGACAGGATAGGCTAATGGGAAATGGAGGTGCTGTATTTGTCACAGGAAATACGAAAATTAAATACATTGGGATAGAAATTGAAGTTGCTTGCGACATTGTTTGGGTAAGAGTCAGTATCAGGAGTGGGCATAAAATGGTAATTGGATTCTTCTACGCCCATCGAACTAACCTCTTTATGCAACCAACAACTTTAAAGAAATCCTCAGCTCACTTGTAAGTACGTTCCCCAAGCATACTGTAATCATCGGTGGAGACTTTACTCATCCAACAATTAATTGGAAAAATTGCAGATTTGTTAGTGGTGAGCGAGATAACAGGTTCAAAATGGTTAAAATGGCTCTGAGCACTATGGGACTCAACTTCTGAGATCATCAGTCCCCTAGAACTCAGAACTACTTAAACCTAACTAACCTAAGGACATCACACACATCCATGCACGAGGCAGGATTCGAACCTGCGACCGTAGCGGCCGCGCGGTTCCAGACTGCAGCGCCTTTAACCGCACGGCCACTTCGGCCGGCGTGATAACAGGTCCTGTGAAACATTACTAAATGCCTTCTCTGAAAACCTCCTAGAACAGATTATTCTAATGCCGCCTTATGTGGGCATATTTTGGATGTAATAGCGACAAAGACACCTGACCTATTTAAGGCTCTGTGTGCTGATATCAGTGCGCATGAGATACTTGTAGCAACAATGATTACCGAAGAACAAAGGAAAGTTAAAATAAGAAGAAGAATGTATATGGTTTGCAAACTAGATAATCAGGCAATAGAGCCATATCTCAACAAGCAATTCCAAAATAGGTGCGAACCTAGTAGCACCGTTCATAAAGGGAGTGACCCCTTCATGGTATATGGCCACTGTAAAGAAATTTCAACAGGCTACAGCATAACAGGTATCAAACAAAGCACGAGGCTATGGACACGGAGACGCTGAATGAAACTCGTTTGGCTGTCAAGAGAGCAATGCGTCAATCCTTCAATGATGACTGTAGCAGAGTACTGCCAAATGATCTCTCAGAAAACGCAAAGAAATCCTGGTCATATGTGAACGTTGTTAGTGGTACCGAACTTAGTGTCCTGACTGTCATGGACAAGACACGTACTGAAACTGAGGGTAGCAGAGCAGAACAGATACGCTTAAGTCTGTTTTAAAATGTTCCTCTACAAAGGAAAACTTAGATCTATTGTCCCAATTTAAATTCTCACACCATAAAGAAGATGAATGAATTAGATATTAGTGTCAGTGGTGTTGAAACACAGCTGAAACCGCTAAAACGGAGTTAAGCTCCAGGGCATGATGGAATCCCTATCAGATACTACACAGAATTTGCGGCTGTTGACTATAATCTGCCGTTGATCCCTCTAACAAAAAACAGTGCACAGTAGTTGGAACATAGCACGGGTCACAACTGTCTATAAAATGGGTAGTATACATGATCCACTAAAATACAAATAACAATCTAGTATCCTTGACATCCATTTTTTGAAGAATCTTGGAATATATTCTGAGCTCAAACATAATGAGATATGCCGATAAAAATGACCTCCTCCAAGCCAACCTGCATGTATTCCGGAAACATAAATTATGTGAAAGACAAATATCAGGTTTTTTGTATGATGTAGAGAGAGCTATTCAAGACAATCAGGTTGATGCAGTATTTCTCAATTTCCAAAAAGCTTTTGACTCAGTACCACATCTACACTAATCATTAAAAATAAAATCGTATGGGGCATCAATGAAATTTCTGACTAGATTGAGGATTATTTGGTAGGGAGGACGCAGCATATCTTGGATGGAGAGCCATCGAGAGATGTAGAAGTAACTTCAGATATGCCCCGGGAAAGCGTTTTGGGACTATTGCTGTTCATGTTGTATATTAATCATCTTATAGACAATATCAATAGTAATCTCAGACTTTTTTGCAGACGATGTATTTATACACACATCAAAAAAAAAATTGCATCACCCCAGTTCTCAGAACTCCTGAAGACAGTCTTTGACTACGGATATTGTACCACAGACACAGTCCATTTGAATGTCCAGAGATGTCACTAAACCCACCCAAAGATGTGAACAACCATGCACGAGTAGCGCCTCTTAGACGGAGGGGGTCGACAGCCGATCAGTTCAAGTCATTCCACCGGGAAGGAGGTACACTGCTAGTGTTGTCTGTAGTTCAGCCATGCTCGGATGGTCAGACCGCGGTTTGATTGCGTCCGCATTGTTACTTTGTTCCAGAAAAGGCTCTCAACAATGGAAGTGTCCAGGCGTCTCGGAGTGAACCAAAGCGATGTTGTTCGGACATAGAGGAGATACAGAGAGACAGAAACTGTCGATGACATGCCTTGCTAGGGCCGCCCAAAGGCTACTACTGCAGTGGATGACAGCTACCTACGTATTATGGCTCGGAGGAACCCTGACAGCAACGCCACCATGTTGAATTATGCTTTTCGTGCAGCCACAGGACATCTTGTCCTACTGTGCGCAGTAGGCTGCATGATGCGCAACTTCACTTCCGACGTCCATGGTGAGGTCCATCTTTGCAACCACGACACCATGCAGCGCAGTACAGATGACCAACAACATGCCGAATAGACCGCTCAGGATTGGCATCACATTCTCTTCACTTTCGAGTGTCGCATATGCCTTCAACTAGACAATCGTCGGAGACGTGTTCGGCGGCAACCCGGTCGGGCTGAACGCCTTACGCAAACTGTCCAGCAAGTACAGCAAGGTGGAGGTTCCCTGATGTTTTGGGGTGGCATTAGGTGGGACCGGCGTACGCCGCTGGTGGTCATGGAAGGTGCCAAAACGGCTGTACGATAAGTGAATGCCATCCTACGACTGATAGTGCAACCATATCGACAGCATATTGGCGCGGCATTCGTTTTCATTGATGTCAGTTCGCGATCCCTTCGGGCATATCTTGTGAACGACTTCAAAAATGGTTCAAATGTCTCTGAGCACTATGGGACTCAGATGTTGAGGTCATAAGTCCCCTAGAACTAAGAACTAATTAAACCTAACTAACCTAAGAACATCACACACATTCATCCCCGGGGCAGGATTCGAACCTGCGACCGTAGCAGTCGCGCGGTTCCGGACTGAAGCGCCTAGAACCACTTCAGGAGATAAAATCGCTCGACTAGAGTGGCCACCATGTTCTCCAGACATGAACCCTATCGAACATGCGTGGGATAGATTGAAAAGGGCTGTTTATGGACGACGTGACGCACCAACCACTCTGAGGGATCTACGCCGAATTGCCGTTGAGGAGTGCGACAATCTGGACCAACAGTGCCTTGATGAACTTGTGGATAGTATGGCACGACGAATACAGACATGCATCAGTTCAAGAGGACGTGCTACTGGGTATCAGAGGTACCGGTGTGTACAGCAATCTGGACCACCACCTCTGGAGGTCTCGCTGTATGGGGGTGCAACATGCAATGTGTGGTTTTCACGAGCAATAAAAAGGGCGGAAATGATGTTTATGTTGATCTCTATTCCAATTTTCTATAGAGGTTCCGGAACTCTCGGAACAGAGGTGAAGCAAAACTTTTTTTGATGTGTGTATATAATGAAGTACTGTCTGGAAGAAGCTGCATAAATATTCAGTAAGACCTAGATAAGATTTCAAAGTGGTGCAAAGATTGGCAACTTGCTTTAAATGTTCGGAAATGTAAAACTGCCCACTTAAAAAAAAACAAAAAAAAATGAAGAACCTTACTATCCTCTGACTATAATACCAGTGAGCCATTGTTGGAATCGGCCAACTTATACAAATACCTGGGTGTAGCACTTTGTAGGTATATGAAATGGAACGATCACACAGGCTCAATCGTGGATTCAGCAGGTGGCAGACTTCGGTTTGTTGGTAAAATACTGGGGAACTGCTATCAGCCTACAAAGGAGATTTCTTACAGATCACTCGACCTATCGGTTCTAGAATACTGCTCAAGTGTGTGGGACTCGTACCAAACGGGACTAAAAGGGCATATTGAACGTATGCAGATAAGGGCAGCACAAATGGTCGTAGTTATTGGCCCTTTGCGGAGAGTCGCAGATATACTAAAGAAACAACTAGCAGACGCTCGGTGATAGACGTTACACTGAAAAAGGGTACTTACAAAGTTTCAAGAAATGACTATAAATTATGACTCTGCGAATATACTTCAACCTTCAACGTATCGGTCTCGTAGGAATCGTGGGGACTGCATTAATTACAGCACGAACAGAAGCATTTAAGCAATCATTCTTCCTGCACTCCATATGTGAATGGAACAGAAAGAAGAGCTAATAACTGGTATGAAGTGGGAAGTGTCCTCCCACATGCACTTCGGAGTGTTTGCAGAATATGGAAGTACATGTTGATGTGAAAGAATCAATGTGACTTCCGCACACTGTTCGGTCTGTCAACAGACATTGTAGTCTCATTTCAAGTTCAGACTGCGCACCGTTTGTCACTTTACGCCAAGAAGATTTGTAAGCGCGCTTAAGTTACCACACGCCACAGCGAATTCATTCGAACATTCCACTGTATTCGTGAGATTCACTCTAAAACAAAATGACGACCACGAAGGAATTATCCGAGTGGGACGCAAATCGTTGGATGTGATGTACATGTACAGGAGAGGGAATCATTACACTTTCAGAAAAATCGGATGATTTATTCAAGAGAAAGAGCTTCACAGATTCATCAAGTAAGTAACGCTTTGGTCCACCTCTGTCTCTTACGCAAGTAGTTATTCGGCTTGGCATTGATTCATGTTTGGTGGATTTGTTCCTGAGGGATATCGTGCCAAATTCTGTCCAGTTGGCGCGTTAGATCGTCAAATCTCTAGCTCCTTGGAGGGACCTGCACATGATGCTCCTAACGTTCTCAGCTTGGTAGAGAT
The DNA here is from genome assembly GCF_023864345.2 of Schistocerca serialis cubense. Taxonomy (NCBI): domain Eukaryota; kingdom Metazoa; phylum Arthropoda; class Insecta; order Orthoptera; family Acrididae; genus Schistocerca; species Schistocerca serialis. Next base: position 49,299,048 of record NC_064644.1, read on the forward strand.
CCAGCGACCTTGCAGGCCTTGGGATGGTTTGGCAAAAACGAAGGCAAGCAGTAAGAAACTGCCGTCGCGTGCGTGTGAGCATTGTCTTGGTGATGTGTAAGCCCAGGATGGCTCGCCATGAAGGGCAACAGAACGGGGCACAGACCATCGTTGATGTACCGCTGTGCTGTAACGGTGCCGCGGATGACAATCAAAGGGGTCCTGCTATGAAAAGAAGCGGCACCCCAGAGCATCACTCCTGGTTATCGCGCTGTATGACGCGCGACGGTCAGATTGGTACCCCACCGCTGTCTGGTGCCTTTCCAGACATGATGTCAAAAAATGGTTCAAATGGCTCTGAGCACTATGGGACTTAACTGCTGTGGTCATCAGTCCCCTAGAACTTAGAACTACTTAAACCTAACTAACCTAAGGACATCACACACATCCATGCCCGAGGCAGGATTCGAACCTGCGACCGTAGCAGTGGCGAGGTTCCGGACTGAGCGCCTAGAACCGCTAGACCACCGCGGCCGGCTCATGATGTCAGTCTGGTGTCTTGTGGACTGGAGTAGAACTGTCTTCAGTGATGAGTTCCGCATCGAACGGAGCCCCGATGATCTGCGAAGACGTGTCTGGAGACACTCCTGACTGCGGTAGGATACCAACCTGTCGCACGCCAGACGACCCGACAACCAGGAGTTGTGGTCTAGGGTAACATTTCTGTTGACAGCAGGGTACCTTCAGCTGTTATCCGCGGCACCCTTACAGCACAGCAGTACGCCGGCAACGCCTCGTTTTGTTGCCCATCATGGCAAGCTATCCTGGGCTTACATTTCAGCAAGATAATGCCGTGTGCGGCTTTATTTTCGTGCATGCCGAACCCTAACTTGGCCAACAAGGCCACCGGCTCTCGCCCCAATTGAGAACTTTTGGAGGATTATGGGCAGCGCCCTCTAACTAGTTCGGGATTTTGACGATCTAACGCGCCAGTTCGCCAGAATTTGGCACGATATCCCTTGAGGACGACATCCAACAAATCCAAAAATCAAAGCCAAGCCGAATAACTGCTTGCAGAAGGGCCAGAGATTGATCAACGCGTTACGAACTTTATCAGTTTCTGAAGTTCTCTCTCTTGAATATATTTTTTTTTCTGAATTTGCAATGATTTGTTGGTCTGTACATGTATTTCCGTCCCATTCGGATAATGCCTTCGTGGCGCGTCTTTATTTTGGTCTGAGTGCACAAAAAATAGATCTGCTGCTTAGTCGTTGTACGAGGATAACAGCAACAGTTGATTACCGCTACCTACAAATTACAGTTCGCAAGCATGCCGAAGAAAACGGAACAGAACTGTGCGCTGCCATTTCGGAGGTAAGCGGGGGATCGTGTAGGCCCAGACTGTAGTAAGCAGTCGTCTTGAGGCAGGGAGGTGGATCAGCCACGTTTCGCGCCACTAGCACGTACGGGTATCGAACGGCTCTTATTTGTCTCGAGGGTTATGTGAGGTCAGTGCAGAATCGCGAAAGGGTCATCCAGAACACTGAACAGTTCACAGTCAGCGTTTGGGTAATGAGACTCGTCTTTCAAGACGATAATCCAGAGTACACCGCGCCCACATCGTGAACACCTCGCTACAGAAGGCAGGAATCAAAGGAATAGATTGGCCTATTACATCTGTTGCCATGAGCCCGATTGTACATGCTTGGGAGCAGTTGAAACTAGCAGCGCATCGCAGGAACACACTGGATCATGTCAAGAGGGCGTGAACGGTGGGGCAGGCTTGAGCAGCTAAGTCTCCACTGCATTATAGACAGCACACCTAGGAGGATGCAAGCATACTACGATGTACAGGGTGTAGTAACATGGCGCTGAATATCAGTCAAAAGCAGATTTGGATTTCACAAATGTGTAACGATGCATAGTTTCCAATAGAATATTTTGTTTATTGTTCTTATTACAAAACATTTCTTTAAGTTTAATACGGCTTTTCATTACCAGCTGTCCTTCAGTCTAAGCCTGCTAACATCCACGGGCAAGTAAACGTTGTAAATTCTTTTTTCAGCAATTTAGAAGGAAGTTGCTAGTTTGTGTCTAACCATAATAAGGGGTACAACATATCACTATTTTAAAAGCACTGGTTAATACGTCTTGATTTCAGCACAGTCGGAAAAAAAAACCCACGATCATCCAATCATCCAGAAAGAGCTGCACAAAATAGCGCGATTGGTTCGCATTGCGGTAGTACGTGGAGTGACGCCCAGGGTATATCACCTGCCAAACACTTCACCGGAGCACGTGCTGAGGGCGTTAATGTCACGCTGACTGGGACAAAAGGAAGGCGAGCACACGGTACATGTTAGACTGTTAGAGGATTACGCCCTAACAATCAACAAAGATAAACATTCAGGATCTCGGGTACTGTCAAAGTTTTTGATGTATGGATGCGTACAGAAATCTGAAAATATATTTAAATATGTATCAGAATGTATTTATTATAACGCTGAGAAAATGGCTGAATGAATTACAAGACTTGAATTTAACAGTGTAGGAAAATATCGATTGCTGCCTGCCGTAAAGACGACACGTCAGGTTGCGGACAGGTACAATTAAAAGATACTTACATAAAGCTTTGGGCCACTGCCTTCGTCAGCAAAAGAGAAACACATACAATGCAACCACCAACTACTTGCACTTGTAGGTTTCCAAATCCAAGGCATTTTAACAATATCGCAATTCTATCCTCTGGAAAGATCCTCTCTGAACACGACTGTCCCTTAAACGCTAATGTTTTGCTAGTAGGCAGCGGTAAAATAAGCCAGCTTTGTCGGAATTTAAGACACCTTGGCGGTAATGTGTGTATGAGGTGCGCCTGCTTGTATGTGTGAATGGTGTGTGTGTGTGTGTGTGTGTGTGTGTGTGTGTGTGTGTGTTTTTCCTTTGCTGATGACGGCTGTGACCGAAATCTTTATATAAGTAATGATTTTACTTTTGTATGGAGCCACAGTCATATAAAATATTTTTGAAAGACATAACTGCCATTTGACTGTGGAACCGATTTTATTTCACAATCTAGATTTCGGCCTAATAACATAATCAAGTGTTGTAACTGCAACAGATTAAATCAGAAAAAATACAATTATCAAAGTATAAAAAAATTGCAAGGTAAACAGTTAAATCAATATATGGGCCGCCGGCCTCGGTGGCCGAGCGGTTCTAGGCGCTCAGTCCGGAACCGCGTGACCGCTACGGTCGCAGGTTCGAATCCTGCCTCGGGCATGGATGTGTGTGATGTCGTTAGGTTAGTTAGGTTTAAGTAGTTCTAAGTTCTAGGGGACTGATGACCACAGATGTTAAGTCCCATAGCGTTCAGAGTCATTTGAACCAATATATGGGCTGCATGATTTGTTCTCTTACTTATTATGCTGTTTTTCTGATACTTTGTCTGATAATTGGACTATTGTAGTGCTTCAATCCGTCGCAATTTTAACAGCTGATAATGGCCTAAGGCCGAAATATAGATTGCCAAATAAAACCTGTTCTACAGTCAGATGGCGGTTGCATCTTTCAAAAAACTTTATGTACGTGTCTTAATTTCGCATGTCTACAACTTCACGTGTCTTCTTTACGGTAAGTAGCACTCTGCTCCTAAATTATGTTCCTCCCTGGAGTTTCCATTGTTTGACAATTTGATTTTAGTGAATTATGAAGTGAGTGTTGAATAGAAATGTTCGGCAGCTATAGTTTGTGTGTCATTGCACATGCAATGAAAAACGTTTAACATGAAACTGAAGAGACCAAAACATTTATTCGTGTTGCACAATGCACGGGGAAACTAGGCAATACTATATTTTCCATATCATTAAATTCTTTAAAGTATAGTATTTCGATTTATTGCTAATATTTACTCTCAATAGGTATATACTGAACACTGACAAAATTTATTATTATTTTGTAAATGTGTTGCTGTTTACCTAAATTGAGAAGCCGATGGAGCAGCCACTGTGTACGTTTCTTCGTTCGCATTAAATTCTACAGATAACGTTCTTACATTTTTGGAAGTCTGCGATTTTAAACTTTTCCCAACGACAAACAAGGGTAAGTTTCCAAATCCACGCGCATTCATCTTAACAATACCGCAATTCTTTCCTTTGGAAAGATAAGTTTAGCTAGGCAAGCTGCGGTAAAGTAAGCCTGCTTCGGCGGCATTTAAGACATCTTTCGCGTTATGTTATTACAGTGCTAACGGGAACGAAAACTGTAACCAATTTGCAGTCAGTCGGTAGAACTTTGTTAACCTCCGTGTAAACTTTTTTTTTCCGCACTATGCGGTTCATTTTTATAAAAAGTGCCAACAATACTGGGTTTGAAGAAATTTCAGTCCCATTTGTTTTGCAAGTTCGTCGACTCTTTCCGGAAATGTCCTGGTATGGAAGCTTTCTGAGACCTGTCCTGTTGAAATAAGCAATGCAAGAAAAGGATGGAAGGAGGGAAGTTTAGGTTTACTGTCCCGCCGACATCAAGGTCATTAGAGACGAAGCACAAGCTCGGATTGTGTCAAGGATGGGGAAGGAAACTGGGCGTGCCCTTTCAAAGGAACCATCCAGGCATTTTCCTGCAGCGTTTCACGGAAAAAGTAAATCTGGATGGCCGGACGCGGGTTTGAATCGTCGTCCTCCAGGATGCGAGTCCATTACGCCAATCACCGCGCCACCTCGCTCGGTCAAGCAATGGAGTCTCTACACTTTTGTTTTTAGCCGTTGTCTTACATTTTTCCCTCTTGCTCAAATATACTGCTCTGAAACACTGCCGTAATCTGGTTATCTGTTTTTAATTATCGTCGGCAGTGCAGAGTTGATGATGCCAAAATATTTACACATCATTGTTTTCGATATTCGTATTTGATCAACTGCCTTCAGCAACTCCATTTTAAACGAAATAGCAGTTTGTATTCTTCTCTACATCTATGCCGAATTCGGTAACTGCCTGAAATATTCTGGAAATGGCAGCATACCAAAGACAAGCGGTAGAACAGCAAACAGTTAACTTTATTCGATCTAATAAGTGACCAAGCAACTGCTGAAATCCGACGTATTTCTTCGTCCGAAAAATTAAATCTTGTAGTGTTAAATTATTTTCATTTCTTGTTACAAGAAAAAACCTATGAATTTACTAGGTATTTTTTAATGGATGCGGGCAGCATTGGCTCGCGTTTTCAATTTCTCGTGTTAAGCATTTTCTCTGTATTTCGAAAATTTGAAATCTACACTCCTGGAAATGGAAAAAAGAACACATTGACACCGGTGTGTCAGACCCACCATACTTGCTCCGGACACTGCGAGAGGGCTGTACAAGCAATGATCACACGCACGGCACAGCGGACACACCAGGAACCGCGGTGTTGGCCGTCGAATGGCGCTAGCTGCGCAGCATTTGTGCACCGCCGCCGTCAGTGTCAGCCAGTTTGCCGTGGCATACGGAGCTCCATCGCAGTCTTTAACACTGGTAGCATGCCGCGACAGCGTGGACGTGAACCGTATGTGCAGTTGACGGACTTTGAACGAGGGCGTATAGTGGGCATGCGGGAGGCCGGGTGGACGTACCGCCGAATTGCTCAACACGTGGGGCGTGAGGTCTTCACAGTACATCAATGTTGTCGCCAGTGGTCGGCGGAAGGTGCACGTGCCCGTCGACCTGGGACCGGACCGCAGCGACGCACGGATGCACGCCAAGACCGTAGGATCCTACGCAGTGCCGTAGGGGACCGCACCGCCACTTCCCAGCAAATTAGGGATACTGTTGCTCCTGGGGTATCGGCGAGGACCATTCGCAACCGTCTCCATGAAGCTGGGCTACGGTCCCGCACACCGTTAGGCCGTCTTCCGCTCACGCCCCAACATCGTGCAGCCCGCCTCCAGTGGTGTCGCGACAGGCGTGAATGGAGGGACGAATGGAGACGTGTCGTCTTCAGCGATGAGAGTCGCTTCTGCCTTGGTGCCAATGATGGTAGTATGCGTGTTTGGCGCCGTGCAGGTGAGCGCCACAATCAGGACTGCATACGACCGAGGCACACAGGGCCAACACCCGGCATCATGGTGTGGGGAGCGATCTCCTACACTGGCCGTACACCACTGGTGATCGTCGAGGGGACACAATAGTGCACGGTACATCCAAACCGTCATCGAACCCATCGTTCTACCATTCCTAGACCGGCAAGGGAACTTGCTGTTCCAACAGGACAATGCACGTCCGCATGTATCCCGTGCCACCCAACGTGCTCTAGAAGGTGTAAGTCAACTACCCTGGCCAGCAAGATCTCCGGATCTGTCCCCCATTGAGCATGTTTGGGACTGGATGAAGCGTCGTCTCACGCGGTCTGCACGTCCAGCACGAACGCTGGTCCAACTGAGGCGCCAGGTGGAAATGGCATGGCAAGCCGTTCCACAGGACTACATCCAGCATCTCTACGATCGTCTCCATGGGAGAATAGCAGCTGCATTGCCGCGAAAGGTGGATATACACTGTACTAGTGCCGACATTGTGCATGCTCTGTTGCCTGTGTCTATGTGCCTGTGGTTCTGTCAGTGTGATCATGTGATGTATCTGACCCCAGGAATGTGTCAATAAAGTTTCCCCTTCCTGGGACAATGAATTCACGGTGTTCTTATTTCAATTTCCAGGAGTGTATAAACCTCCACCCGGGTGCGATTTACTCCACCGTGTCGGTCTTAACTACCAAGAGAAAATTTTTAGTCCAGCGGGATCTCGCATGTACTAATTGAAGAGGAACAATGAACTGTGAAACTGTAATGTTTACTTGGGCTTTTTGTTAAATACAGCGGCTGAGTCTTTATGGAGGATTTCCTACCGCAACCTCTCACATCGTGAGCCTTGTGTACGTTTTTCTTCAAAAACACAATGAGGCCGTAGTCGTCTTCTACGGATAGTGCCAGTTCCGTAAACTACTACAATGACGTCAACGTCCTCGTCACTCACTTGCCCGATGCCCGATGTTCTCGCAGCGTAAGCGCCATTTAAATATGTGAGGAATTAGCGAAAGAATTAGTCACTCTGTCAATGGATATGATTTCGGTACAGGGTTTTTTCAGAAACTAGTGCTTCTGCTCATCAGTGCGATGTCATCTTGTACAGTTTGCAGCAATTATTACAGAGCTCTAACTGAATCGTATTTTCATCGGCGAAATACCATGCCAGATTATCCACGATAGCAGCAATTGCTAACTGCAAATCACGTGCAAACACGGGCCATTATGTGTGCAACACTTAGACTTGCGTTATTTATCTGTGAAAATTCACGCGAAATGACCTTGCGTACATGCATGCAATATACGGCGTTTTCTGGGTTCACGAGACATACAATGAGCAAGCCACTCGGCGGTTGTTACATTTCAGTCCTGTCAGGCCCGTGTTATCTCGCTGATTAGTATCGAGCGCCACGTCCACCGCGTGGACTGTTCGCTATCAGTTTCTGCACCCCTCAACTGTGCCACCATAGCTGTTAAAGCAAGACTACCACCTCGTTCGCTAAATGCTATGTCTCAGCTTTTCGGTTGTCTCATAACTTAATCATTCGTATACTATGTTCAATTATAAGGATTTCAGTTGTTGCTCAATGTCACTGAGACTAATATTTATTTCTCTTATATTTTCAGTGTTGCGAGAATTAAATTGAGGTAATACTCCTGTGGTTTACATTGTAAAGCAACCTTTCTAAACTAAGCTAAGAATTTCTCCTTTCGCTTGGCAACCCTTAAGTACAGTTCCTTTTTCTTAGTGAGTGCGTGGAAACTGACTTTGGTATCCCGAATAACCTTTACATTCGACCAATATTTTTTCTAGTATTGTGAAAAATCCTTTAAAAATATTCTGCATTGTTCTCTTGACAGCCAAACGCCTTTCATTCAGCATATATCTGTCTTTAGCCCTCTGATTTTTTTGCTTTTTTATGCAACAGTCTCTTTCTTTAGAAGTTTCTTTACAGTCACTGAATGCCATGGAGGGTCTCTCCCAACACGAAATGATCTACTGGGTACGTATTATCTATCCACTGCATGGTTAGTTGTTCTTTTAAACCAGCGTCATACATCGCCTACATGGGCCCTGTTCCGAGTTAAAAGTTCAAAGTTTCTCATTGAAACGTGAGACTAGTGCCTCCTTATCTAGTTCTTTCTACTTGTTTTGGATGCCCTTTGTACTTTGATAATCATTGTTGGTACAACTACCTCATGGTCACCGGTAACAGTTTCGATGTGGACATCCTAGACATTTCGTAATGTTCACGGTGTTTCTTGTCACACTCACCGCTAACAGAATTCTAATTTCCCTGGATTCAGTTATAATTTTATGCCCACAACTGATACTGACTCTTTCGCAATCAGTCTTACATGCAGCTTCAATCTTGGTAGATTTGAGTTTCTTGTTTAGTCCTTTCGATATAGTTTGCCAATAAGGGTCTGGAACAATAATATTTCCCTAGCCCATTTACTGTAATTGCTTTTAGTGACAAGGAAAGACTGAGTTTTTAGTTAAACGAAGTAACTGAACCCCCGGCTGAGTTCTGCATTTTTCAACTATAACCTATCGTTGATCCCTCTAACAAAAAACCCTGCCTAGCAGCTGGAACAAAGCAAAGGTCACATCCGTCTAAGACGGGTAGCAGAAGTGATACACAAAACTACCGTCCAATATCCTTGACATGCATGTGTTGTAGAATCCTAAAACATATTCTGAGCCCAAACATAATGAGGTATCTCGAATCGAATGACTTCCTCCATGACAACCAGCATGAATACCGAAAACAAAGATCATACGAAACCAACTCGCAGTTTTCTCAAATGACATACTGAAAACCATGAATCAAGGCAGTCAGATGCAATATTCCTCTATTTCGAGAAAGTATTTGACTCAGTAACACATCTACGCTTATTATCAAGAGTTCGATCGTATTGGGTGTATCAAGCGACATTTGTGATTGAACGGAAGATTTTTTGGTAGGGAGGACGCGGAAAGTTATCTCGAATGGAGAGTCACTGACAGATGCACAAGTAACTTCAGGTAAGCCACGAGCAATTGTTTTGGGACCATTGCTGTTCATGTCGGATATTAATGGTACGGCGGATAATAATAGTAGCCTCAGACTTTTCGCAGATGACGCAGGTAACTAAAATTTAATACTGTCTGAAAGAAGTTGCGCAAATATTCAGTCAGATGTTACTAAGATTTATAAGTCTTGCTAAGATTGGCAACATGTTTTGAATGTCTCGAAATGTAAGACTGTGCCCTCCACAAAACGAAAATACATAGTATCCTGCGACTATAATATCAATGCGTCACAGTTCGTATCCGTCAAATCGTACAAATGCATAAGTGTAACAATCTGCACTGATATGAAATGAAATTATCACATAGTCTCGGTCGTAAACAGAGAGAGACTGCTGTTTACTGGTAGAATACTAGTGAATAGCAGTCTACAAAGATGGCTGCATACAAATCACTCGTGTGATCCCATCCTAGAACATACCCGTACCAAACAGGAATAACAGGCGATATTGTACGTATAAAAATAAGGGCAGCACGAATGGTCACAAGTTTGTTTTAATCACGGGAGAGAGTCACAGAGATGCTGAAGAAACTGATCTTGACGCTTGATGATAGATGCAAAGTATCCTGTGAAAACCTACTTACAAACTTTTTAGAACCAAATGTGATAAATCTAGGAATATACTACAACCCCTGACGTATCACTTCTGCAAGTGATCGTGAAGACAAGATTAAACTAACTACATCATGCACAGAGGCATTTGACCAATCATTCTTCCCGCAATCCATACGCGAATGGAACGGGAGAAAGCCCTAATAACTGGTACAAGGGGACATATCTTCTGACATGCAGTCAAAGTGAACTGCGGAGTATAGACGTAGAGCTATCACAGTTCGAACTACAATCCACGGAATCACCGAGTTATTTCCAATTTCATCTCATGTTTCTACAGTTTTAACGAAATGTCAACATCATTTGAAAGAATATCCAAGAAATTAACTAGCAAATAAAAAAAATATATGTCCGCCACGCCGCCCGGTGAAAGCCAATCCCAGCATCATCGCTCTTCAAAAACTGACATATATAGGTCCATTATTCCGATTTTCCATGGCCAAGAGGGAGCGCCAGCGACAGAACATGGGTGTTAAGCGTTTAGTCTCCCAGCGACTACTTTCCTTTACGACTACAATACCGATCGTTTCTACAGCTCCCTTACTGTGTTTTACCTGCCCCCTTTTAGGCGGACGCCCTTTCTGTTATTTCCTGAGACTGTAACATAAAAAACCGCCCAGTCCCTTCCACACAGCCTCCGCTACCCGTGTAGCCGCTTCCGGTGTGTAGTGGACTCCAGACCTATTAAGCGGAACCCAGAAACCCACCACCCAGATTTCGTATTAAGAAAGATACGAGGGCAGAGGTTTGTATACGCAAGCACATACGTCTCTACTGTCGACGTGACTGGCGACCTTCCGCTAAGATTTAATGCAAGACCAATAGTGACGTGATTCGAATATGCGCGTAATTACAGTTCTTGCTGTTTTGCGTAAGTATATTTCTGGGTTCACGAAATTCGTTAGACGTGAGCGTATTCGTTGGAATTTTTAATTAAAGTTTGAGACTTGAACACAATAATATGAGATATCGTTTCTGCAGACGGCTGCACCATGAAACATCGAATGGCAGAAGAGTAAGTCCAAGTTGGCAGCGAAAAGAAGCAACGTTAATTAGTATGCGGGATCTCGCTGTGACCGGTTTCACAAGCAACATCACTACTCAGAAAAAAATCTAACTCGAGAGTTCATCGCTGTAGTTGCTTTGTGCTTTTAACCATTGACTACTTCCGCGGAGACATTGGTAAGAGACTTAAAATATCGGTCGCAGAGCAGTATTTCGCGAAAGGTGCGTCTAAAAATGTATGCGCCAAAGATTGAAGTACTGAGTTCTGTGCCTCTTCGTCGCCAACCGTAAAGGCGACCCTCGTACTAATTCTAATTATCACTGAATTAAAAACTCCGCGCATCGTTATTTTTAATTAAATGTCGAGTGCTAATTAGAGACACAGATCCACCAATTTTAAACAGTGGTGTCGGTTCCTGAATTGTCGGCGGTATCGTATATTTGTCACTTAGATTTCCTTCTGTGTATTTTTGCAGCCGATATCTTGTATCGACCTATTGTTGACAAAAATATGCGTGCGGGATGCTTACGAGAAATCTGCTGGCATCCCCGACACACTAATCGGTATTACATAGCTACACAGGGAAATGAACGCCATTTACTGTCAATCTATGAAGATGACGTTGACGTACACTTGGTCCCAGGTCAACTTCGTTAGATCAAACAGCATTCGTTAAGTTTCACCATGGCTGAGATTCTACCTTAAACAATATTGCCCCTATAAGAGGTTGTGTAAGTCAGTTCAAAAGTTGGGAGGATCACAAAAGGTATACCACTTCCAGTAGAACCATGCTTAGTAACACACGATAAACCCAAATTTCACGTTTTAGACAGTTCTAAATTTATACATGATCGTTTGCTGAATCATAAAGAATCTTAGCTGTTGCCATCAGTTGTCTGGTGTTAAGTAGGCGGTTAAGAAGCTGCCGCTGTTGTTGCATATCATTCCGCCTGGAGAAAATATATAAGGGAAAAAATAGGTCTACAGTCCCTTCCGATGACCCAGTTTCTCACACAATGTGGGGTCTCTTATCAACTTCATTCGATGCACATATATGTGAAATGAAACGCAGTTAAATCACAACCTCATTAATAATTGTGGTACACATCTTTCGCTGCAATTGAAAGAAGAAAACCAAGGCATTTCGGCGAAACTTTACATGTACCTATGCGTAAGTTCCCACCTCTAAATTTGCAGTGGATTATTAGACTTGCTCCTTTTGGAAGCGATATGGCTTCCTCAGACATTTAAACTGAACTACTGGATGGAGCAGTATACTGCACACCTTTCAGCACAAGATTTAAGGAAGTTCGATCCAAATTCAGTGCTTATTCTTGGGAGTAAGCTAATATTGTTAACAAGAAATGACAGTAAGATAATGTCAATGTCGAAATACCCAGATTCGTGAACAGGGGGTCGACAAGAGGTTCGTGAACTCACACCACTTACTGCCCAAACCGCCCGTTTCTGAGCCAAAAATATCCTTTTAGAGTGGGAGTTACCCCAAAAAATAATACCATACGACATAAGCGAATGGAAATAGGCAAAGTAGACTAATTTTCGCGTCGAACGATCACTTACTTCAGATACCTTCGAATAATAGAAATGACAGCATTAAGTCTCTGAACAAGATCCTGAACGTCGGCTTTCCACCTGAGCACCTAGAAATCTGAACTGTTCAGTTTCACTAATCATATGCCCATTCTGTGGAATTAAAACGTCAAGTTTTGTTGATTTGTGTATTGGAAACTATAAAAACTGCGTCATATTGTGATTCAGCGTTAGTTTATTTTCTACAAGCCATGAAATTCAGTCATGAACTACACTATTTGAAACTGAGCCAATGTTGCACACAAGATCCTTTACTACGAAGCTAGTGTCATCAACAAACAAATATTTTAGAGTTATCCGTAATACTATAGGGCATATCAGACCCCACATCACAGCCATTCTCAACGTTGTGAATAATGTCCTTTTTCTGTCTGTTGCTGAAGTAAGAGGTGAAACATTTGTGAGCTGCTCCCCGTATTCCATAAAGGTCCAACCTCTGGAACAATATTTTGTGATCAACACACTCAAATGCCTTAGTTAAATCAAAAAAACATGCCTAGCGTTCTAAACCTTTTGTTTAACCGATATAGTACCTCACAAAGAAAAGAGACTACAACATTTTCAGTTGTTAAGCAACTTCTAAAGCTGTACTGTACATTTTATAGCAAATCGTGTGATATAAGATGATCAATTATCCTTATATATACAGCCTTTTCAATAACTTTAGCAAACGCTGGTGGCATGAAATAGGTCTAAAATTGTGTACATTATCCCTTTCATCCTTTTTATAAAGCGGCTTTACTACTGAGTACTTTAATCGTTCAGGAAACTGACCATTCAGAAAGCAAAAATTACAGATGTGGCCAAATACTGGGCTAACATGTGCAAAACAGTACTTTAATATTCTGCTAGACACTCCATGATAACCATGAGAATCCTTAGTCTTCAGTGATTTAATTATTGACTCAATCTCCCCTTGTCTGTATCATAGAGGAGTATTTCAGTCATCAACCTCGGAAAGGCGTTTACCAAGAAAGTTATATGATTCCATGCAGAAACTAAATTTTTATTTAATTCACCAGCAATGCTCAGAAAATGATTGTTGAATACTGTACATATATCTGATTTATCAGTAACAGAAATATTTTTACTACGAACTGACTTTATATCGCCAACCTTGCGCTGCTGACCAGTCACTTCCTTCACAACTGACCATATGGTGTTAATTTTATCCTGTGAATTAGCCATTCTATTTGCCTTCCTAATAACATTTTTAAGCACCTTACAATACTGTTTGTAATGGGTTACTGCAGCTTGATTGTGACTACTAACAGTTTGATGTAATTCCCGCTTTGTTCTACATGATATCCTTATCCCACTAGCCGTACATAAAGCATGCCAGTGACAAGACGCAGTCAATACCTTCACTGCGCGATAACAACGGTGAAGTCACCGATGACAGTGCCACTAAAGCAGAGTTATTAAACACGATTTCCGAAACTCCTTCACCAAAGAAGACTAAGTAAATATTTCTGAATTCCAATCAAGAACAACTACCAAGATGAGAAACACAGAAGTAAATATTCTCGGTGTAGCAAAGCAGATTAAACCACTTAATAAAGGCAAGGCCTCCGGTCCAGATTTTATACCAGTCAGGTTCCTTTTAGAGTAGTCTAATACAATAGCTCCATATTTAGCAGTTATATAAAACCGCTCGCTCACAGAAAGTTCGGAACCTAAAAACTGGAAAATTGCTCATGTCACACCAATACCCAAACAGGGAAGTAGGAGTAATACGTTGAATTACAGGCCCATATCATAACGTCTATTTGCAGTAGGGTTTTGGAACATATACCCTATTCGAATATTGTGCCGTACCTCGAAGAAAACAATTTATTGACACGCAGTCAGCACGGATTCAGAAAATATCGTTTTTGCGAAGAACAACTAGCTCTTAACACTCTTGAAGTAATGAGTGCTATCGACAGGGGATGTCAAACTGATTCCCCATTTTTAGATTTCCAGAAGGCTTCCGACACCGTTCCTCGAAAGCGTCTACTAATCAAACTGCATGCCTACGGAGTATCGCCTCAGTTGTGCGACTGGATTTGTGATTTCCTGTCAGAAAGGTCACAGTTCGTAGTCACAGATGGAAAGTCATCGATTAAAACGTAAGTAATATCCGGTCTTCCCCAAGGAAGTGTTATAGGCCGTCTGTTGATCCTAATCTATATTAACGATATAGGAAACAATCAATCAGAGTAGCTGTTTAGATTGTTTGCAGATGATGCTGTCATTTACCGTCTTGTGAAGTCATCAGATGACAAAAACGAATCGCAAAATGATTTAGGTAAGATACCTGTATGGTGCTAAAAGTGGCAGTTGACTCTCAATAAAGAAAAGTGTGACGTTATTCACATGAGTACTAAAAGAAATCCGCTAAATTTCGATTACGCGATAAGTCACTCAAATCTGAAGGCTGCAAATTCAACTAAATACTTAGAGATTACAGTTACAAATAACCTAAACTGGAACGATCACATAGATAATGGTGTGAGTGGAGCAAATCAGAGACTGCGATTCACTGGCAGAATACTTAGAAGGTGCAACAGATCTACCAAAGAGACTGCTTACACCACGTATGTCCGCCCTATCCTGGAGTACTGCTGTGTGGTGTGGGATCCGCACCAGGTGGGACTGACGGAGGACATCGAAAAAGTAGAAAGAAGGGCAGTTCGTTTTGTATTATCGCGTTAAGTAGGGGAGTTAGTGCCACACACATGATACGTGAATTTGAGTGGCAATCATTAAAACAAAGGCGTTTTTCATTGCGACGGGATCTTCTCATAAAATTTCAATCACCAGTTTCCTCCTCCGATTGCGGAAACATTCTGTTGGCACCCACCTACAAAGGAAGAAATTATTATCACGATAAAATAAGAGAAATCAGGGTTCGGACAGAAAAATTTAAGTGCTCGTTTTTCCCGCGCGCCGTTCGAGAGTGGAACGGTAGAGAGAGAGCTTGACGCTGGTTCATTGAACCCTTTGCCAGGCACTTTATTGTGAACAGCAAAGTAATCGCATGGATGTAGAAATAATGGTATGTACAAGTTGCCCACATACTGCAAGGCGTCTTTTAAGTGGGAATGTTCGGGCGCTAGTTTCACGACATGCTATTGCCGACATACCTATGATAATTCTCCTTAAAAAGTTACGTACAAGTAAAAAATATCAAGCCTTTTCGCAGTTCTGTTTTATCTTAACACATTTGAGACGGCGCCCGAGTGTGTCGTGCACTAGGATAGTCAGTGCCCGATTAAGACTCGGGCGCCGACTCGAAATGATTAACATTATGACAAAACGAATCATTCACAAGCTCACCTTCATCGTTACTTGAAAACTCTGCAACCTTATGCTTCTCCACATGTCTAGTGATATCACTGTCACTGGAATCGTCCTCAGAATCATAAATACATTCATTCACAGTCACTCGGATCTCCATTCTAAAATGAACATTTGAATAATCATCGTCAAAAACCTCCGAAAGTATTTCATATTCTTTCATTTCCATCCGTGGTCTGAACAGGGCAACCTTTAAAAGCAGGAAGAACTTCGAGACGAAAACAGTAACTATTTGAAATATCAAATAACAATCAAAATGCTGAATAAGCAGAAAGTACCTGAAGGCAATCAAGTTTGATACATTGACTACTGGTGTAAACACCTAAGCAGGCGAAATATATCACAATAGATAGCATCTAGTCAGCGTGTAGAAAACATGTGTCATCTCGAGATCCGTCAGTAACGGAGGACGCGCGAAACACTAGCAAATTCGGGATCCATACGCAATGTGTTAAACTGCGTGTTCTCCAAAAAATAACTAGTCGGGTGAGAAAGGGCACAGATCGGAAGGACAATCTCTAATAGTATGTACTAAATATCCCATGTTAAAGGCATCTATAACTCGCTTGAAACAAAAAAAGTTCTTACTACTGGGAGTCTATTTTATACCCTTACTTCTGTTGCCGTCAGTTATTTAGCTTGCCAAATAGCGAAACTCGCGCTACTACCTCCCGCAACATCACTTGACTTAAAAATCGACTACGCTTATTATCTTTCTTTTACTTTTTTGATATCGTTCTTAGAGCCTATTTTCACTCGTGCTACCCTACCCTACTTGGAAACAATGGTTTTCTAGAAACTAGGCGTACTTTCCATAAAGCGGATGTCAACAAGAAAGTTAACACTGGCCATTAAAGCCTGTTTGTGTAAATACCCAGTCCGTTCAACTTCTATTAGAGACCCTCTGCCGTCTCTGACTGAATTACAATGTTACCGGTTTTTTTTTACACTTCTTCTCCATGAATAGTAGTTCCTTCACCAAGTTTGCCTCGGTTTCCCTCACAGGTTGCTCCATGTACGAGATGGTGTGTTGGAGCGAGATGCTGTTGGTATCCCTGCACACACCTGTGTATAGCGTGTAACTGCCGTAAGTTTCGTTGTTGTATGTTAGTTATTATTTAGTGCTGAGTTGAGTAGAGCGTTATGTCGCGCAGTTTGCGAATTTCGAGTGGCTGAGTTAGAGGAGCAACGCGTTCGCATTAAATTTTGCGTCAAACTCAAGAAAAACCTTTACAGAGACAGGGAGCCTACGGTTAAGAGTGGTTAAGCCGTACTTGGTGTTACGAATGGTTCACACTGTTTAAAAATGGCCGGACAGAAGTTAAAGATGACCCTCGTACAGGACGCCCTTCGGCGTCTATCAACGTCGCTCATGTCAGGCACGTCAACGAAACTGCGCGTGCTAAACGAAGGCTGACTGTCCGAGAGATTGCAGAAGAATGTAGCATTTCAGTTGGATCGTGTCTTGAAATCGTGACACAGCATCTTGGAATGCATTGTGTTGCCGCCAAGTTCGTCCAACGGCTTTACTGACAGAGCAGTATGGGATGGGGCATTATCGTGATGCAAGATCTTCATTATTATTAGACGAACCGTTTCTTGATGGATGTTCAGTTCTTCTGCAATCATTTTCACGGATAATCTTCGATCAGATCATACGAGTTCACGCACACTGGCCAAGTTGACATCTGTCCGTGAGGTCCACTGCGGTCTTCATCTTCAACATTCGCTCTGCCTTCACTAAACATTTTACGACAATGAAAAACTTGAGCTCTTGACATAACCTCCTCTCCAAAAGCCTTCTGAAGCTTACCGTAAGTTGTCGTCACGTTTTCACCTAATTAACGCAAAAATAAATGGCATACCATTGCGCAATATTATGCGGTTCCATTTCCGTGACGAGAGACACAAACACGTGTTAACTTATTACAGCACAACTCACGACTGAGCAGTTGCATCGATGTGCTGCTTGGACTAGAAGCAGCTTATAGACCAATGTCAAAGATATTGTGCCTACGCAAGCCTCCAGGGTTGCCACATCTTACAAAGAAAATCAGTCTCATAACTTTATTGTCGCACCTCGTACAGTGGGCGTTGTTGATAAAATAACGACTTACAGTAGCAGGTTACATACTTGACAGGCTTATGATCAACATCAGCCCCACTCCCTTTCCCCCCAGGGTACCACTGGGAACTAATGAAGGTCATCAAGGGAAACTACCCCCACAAGCAATAGGCAAGTGGACTTCCTATATTCAAGGCCATGACATAACCTGATACTGGTCACGAAATACAGAAATGCTGGGGAAACCTCTCCCCATCTCTCTCATCCAATGGGAGCATAATAAAATTGTGGGAAACGCTATGAACCAACGAGGATTAACCACCATCCCCCTCCTCCTCCTCCTGCTGCTGCACCTGCTCCTCCTCCTCATGCCCCCTTATAAAAGAATAAAAGTGGGACACTTGAGTGGGAGGGATTCATCCTGGATCAGAGCAGCATGAGGAGGAGAAGATCACGGTGTGCGTCCTTGTTAGTAACAAATTACGTTAAGTCCTATCACTTGAGTTCTATTTCTTAATAACAAGCAAATGTGGAAATACTCTTTTCATTCTTCCATAATTTTATTTATCCGTATCTCCCAAATATTTGCATATTTTCCCGGTTTTACGTATTTCCCCAACAGTTTCCGTATTTTTCCACAGTTATACTCTTTTATAACTGGGGCATTCAGGAGGTGGGCAGTAAAGGGGGAGGTTGGATGGACTCTATTTATCATTGCTAAGCCACGACTTCACTACTAGTGTGTGTAGTGTCATAGTGTGTGTGTTATAAAAGAACACGTTGGTAGCAATAACAACGTCACAGAATGTTCTGTAAGCATTACCGAGCTCCAAAGACCTCTATGTATAAGAAATAGCACACTGCGATACATAAACCCCTGATAATCACCACTACATTACTGGATTTTGTGATCCCAAAGCATAATTGTAATGCTTCCAAACAAACATACTGTGTATGTAGCACAGAGTTACAAAACATACGCTCCTAGAGAGATGGCAGTATCCGAAATAATTCTCAAAGCAGCCTGTGTGGTAGGCCACCCTTCGAACTCCGATGTGTTGGGTATAACCACGAACACGGAGCAATGGCTGATGAAGTTGTATGAGTGTAGGTCTAATCCTCCCCAATCTGATGGCTGGAAAAAAAAGTCACGTTGCTGACAGTTTGAGCGCCAAGCACTGCCCTCACCTACCCTTTCCCTCTGGACCAACGATAAACGAGATCTCCCTCCACCCTAACCATCACACTACTAAAACTTGCACTTATATGTGGGCATTCCCATTTTCAGCCAGACTGTACTCCCAGGTGGAATGAAGACACATAATTAATATTACGATGTTGTTGTTGTCTTCAGTCCTGAGACTGGTTTGATGCAGTTTTCCATGCTACTCTATCCTGTGCAAGCAGCTTCATCTCCCAGTACTTACTGCAACCTACATCCGTCTGAATCTGCTTAGTGTATTCATCTCTTGGTCTCCCTCTACGACTTTTACCCTCCACGCTGCCCTCCAATACTAAATTGCTGATCTCTTGATGCCTCAGAACTTGTCCTACCAACCGGTCCCTTCTTCTTGTCAAGTTGTGTTACAAACTCCTCTTCTCCCCAATTCTATTCAATACTTCCTCATTAGTTATGTGACCTACCCATCTAATCTTCAGCATTCTTCTGTAGCACCACATTTCGAAAGCTTCTATTCTCTTCTTGCCTAAACTATTTATCGTCCACGTTTCACTTCCATACATGGCTACACTCCATACAAATACTTTCAGAAATGACCTCCTGACACTTAAATCAATACTCGATGTTAACAAATTTCTCTTCTTCAGAAACGCTTTGCTTGCCATTGCCTGTCTCACCCAACTTAATTTGACTACATTCCATTAACCTCGTTTTGCTTTTGTTGATGTTCATCTTATACCCTCCTTTCAAGACACTGTCCATTCCGTTCAACAGCTCTTCCAAGTCCTTTGCTGTCTCTTGACAGAATTACAATATCATCGGCGAACCTCAAAGTTTTTATTTCTTCTCCATGGATTTTAATACCTACTCCGAAATTTTCTTTTGTTTCCTTTACTGCTTGCTCAATATACAGACTGAATAGCATCGGGGAGAGGCTACAACCCTGTCTCACTCCCTTCCCAACCACTGATTCCCTTTCATGTCCCTCGACTCTTATAACTGCCATCTGGTGTCTGTACATATTGTAAATAGCCTTTCGCTCCCTGTATTTTATCCCTGCCACCTTCAGAATTTGAAAGAGAGTATTCCAGTCAACATTGTCAAAAGCTTTCTCTAAGCCTACAAATGCTAGAAATGTAGGTTTGCCTTTCCTTAATCTATTTTCTAAGATAAGTCGTAGGGTCAGTATTGCCTCACGTGTTCCAACATTTCTGCGGAATCCAAACTGATCTTCGCCGAGGTCGGCTTCTACCAGATTTTCCATTCGTCTGTAAAGAATACGCGTTAGTATTTTGCAGCTGTGACTTATTAAACTGATAATTCGGTAATTTTCACATCTGTCAACACCTGCTTTCTTTGGTATTGGAAATATTACGATATCTAAATTACGATATCTAAACAAAATAATGCCTACAATACTTTTAGCATATGCAACTTTGCTATGAGTATCGTACATTAACTACCGGAAAAGCCCAGTATGGCCAGTGCTGTTAACATAATTTTGGTTGATCCATTGAACTCCAAGAGACACGCTGGACAGATTGCACACTGTTGTATTTAAAAAAGTTACTGCTACAAAAAACTTATCTGCACATTAATAATGGGTGACACCACACATATCTGTACGATTTTAATAGCGGAAAGCCAGTGCCTTGCTACAACACAATGCTTATACAATTAAATACAGCAGATTTTTTTGTTTGTGGCGTTGTTGTACGACTAGTAAATAGATGAGGAAATTAACCAAAGTGTATACGTCTTCACCACATACAAACGAGACTGAGCAATGACCACAGTGCAGAAAAAAAACTATTTTCACACACAAAAACAAAAAGTCATAGGCTCACAGAGGTGACAATATCTCTATTGCTACACTATAAAATTAAAGTTTATAGAGTTGCAGAGTTCGCGCATCGTCTGCCAACTAACGAATTCCCTAAAGACTCAGTTACAATTAACCCACCACTATCTGGATTTCTAATTTCGAAGAACAAACGCCCAATTAATACTGGATAAAAAACGGGCTGCACATACCTGAAAACAGCAGAACACCACCATATTTATGACGAGAAGATGCCTGACTGATTTACGAGAGAAGGTACATACAAAAACAATGGCAAATAAAAATTTACATTCTTATATAATGAATGGCGATGCGCATTTCAAACAAAAATTGCACAGAGTACCAAGCATTATGTTGTACATAATAGTCTCAAGTTTTACTATTTTAGCTTTAATATTTTTGGAGAATATATGTTTAAGTACAAGAATGTATTATCCCGTACGTCTCTCCTTAAACATGTTATCTCTAAACCAATTACCCAGCAGAGTTCTATAAGAGGAAAAGATCACATGCAAGGCTTACGGTATTTTTCTAAACGAGATGTCACATTTATCACCTTAGAAGAGAACGATAAAACGATTTAGTAACAGCCATTCTACAGACTTTTCCTTAGAAGCATCAGGCTCTGGACTTGACTGTGATATTAGCTGACTAGTGCTTCATCATCAATGACTGTCATGGAAGCGATGCTGTCGGAGCTCTTTAACATAAGTGAACCAGGGGAGAAGTGGAATCGTCGTAAAATGTTAACGTCCAACAGTTTACACCTGTTGATATCAATGTGACGAATTATTGCTCTGAAATAATACATTTTTATATCTAAGACTGTATGGGCAAATCCATCAGCTTACAGTAGTATTCAACGAAATACATGAGTCGTGTAACAGTTTTCTTTTTTTCCATTCGTACTGCGTCCCCTGGCTGGTTCGCGCTCTCGCCAGTGCTACAGTGGTGACCTTATCAAGCACAGACTTCTTGCGATAAGAGACACCGTTCACAGTGTTTGTGTGGGCAGTCCTCAGCTACCGTTTCTTTTACTGTCACCGAAAGGCCACAAGAACACTGCTACCGTGGGGGGAGCGGAGAAGGAGCTATTTCTTGGCCGTTCGCTCGCCTGACACACAGATCGGGGATTCATTCCGCCCATCTATCAACGCATGAAAGGATGGTTTCCCACAGTTATACAGAGCTGGTGAGATGATTCTTCCCTGGGACCAGCGGGAGGGGTGCTGAGCAGACGAGGTCTCGTCACCACTGGCAAGTTTAGCTGCAGACTCGAAGTACTGACATCAGCGCCTGCGGCTTCACTTGGTCCACTGCTGCAAAAGCACGCCGACAAAGGCGTGCAGCGTCTCCTTACAAATATGGTGACGATCGTACTGTTATTGAATAGGTGCAGATAGTTTTTTTCTAGCAGCCATTTTGTGTGTGTGTGTGTGTGTGTGTGTGTGTGTGTGCGCGCGCGCGCGCGCGCGCGGGTGGTTCGCAATTTGGAATCCACATGACGGTAGGTTAATTGTAACCGAGTTTTTGGGGAACAAGACGATACAAGGACTCTGCAGCTCTCTAAGCTCGCTTTTTATAGTACAGCGAGAGAGATATTGTGATCTCTGTGAGTCTATTACTTTGTTTGTAGAAAAAAAAAAAAAAAAAAAACATTTTTGCTGCACTGTGGCCATTGCTCAGTCTCGTCTGTTTGTGGTGAGGACGTATACACTATGGATTAATTTCAGCATCTGTTTACTAGTTTTATAGCATTGCCACAGACTAAGAGTATTGCAGGGTGGAAGGTTAGTAGCAATGCACTGGCTTTCTACTATTAAAACCATACATATATATCACTCATTATTACTGCACAGATAAGTTTTTTTGCAGCAATAATTTTTTAAGTACAGCTGTATGGCGCCCAGCTTCGGAATTCTATGGATCAGTCGGAATTACATTACTAGGATTTTACTGTAGTTAATATATGAGACTTACAGTAATGTTGCATTCGCTAATAATAATGTAGGGGTTATTTAATTCAGATATCCTAATTACAACTGTGTGTTTTCATTCCACTTAGTAATGCAGTCTCGTTGAAAAAGGAGAACACCTACGCATAAGTGCACGTTTTATTAGCACGTTTTTTGGGGCATGAATGGTTTTTTCCTTCCATTGGTCTAGAAGGAAAGTAGGGGGGGGGGGGGGGGGGAGGGCAGTGCTTGGTGCTTAAACTGTTAGCAACGTGACTTGTTTCAGCCATCAGGTTGGAGATGGTTACACCTATAATCATGCAACTCTCTCAGCCGCTGCTGGCTCATGTTCTGGCTATACACCAAACGTCGGAGTTCAAAGGGTGGGCTACCTAGTAGGCTACTTTGAGGGCTATTTCGGATGCTGCTAATCTCTCTATGTGTGGAGATTTTGTAACTCTGTGCTACACACACAGTAGGTTTGATTGGAAGCATCTGAATTTTGATATGACGCTAAACAGTCTAGTAATGTAGTGGTCATTTAGGAGGGGTTTACATATCGTGGTGTGGTATTTCTTATACATACAATACCTTTGGTTGAAGATCGTTTATGCTTAAAGAATTTGCTGTGACGTTGTAACCGCCGCCAACGTGGTCGTTTGTAACACATTCACTATGACACCACCCACACTAGCAGTGAAGTGTGGCTTAGCAATAATCAGGTCCATGCAACCTCCCCCTATGCTGTCCAGCTCCAGAGTGCCCCAGTTACGAAAGAGCAAAATTGTTAGGAAATACAGAAAAACACGAAAATAGTTGGAAAATACACAACATTGGGGAAAATACGAAAAAATTGGGGAAGATAAGGATAAATATACAAAATTGAGAAAGAATGAGAGTGCTTACATACCTGCATGGGTGTGGTTTCTGATGGTACCTCGACTGACGAAAATAATCAATTGATTTTAACAAATAACTTATAAAAGATAAGGAGCAGGAGGAGGGATGCTTGATCCTGATTTGTCCATTGGGTTTCCTGCAATTTCCTTATGCTCTGATTGGGTGAGAGAGATAGGGAGGGGTTTCTCGCCATTTTTGTATCATGTGACCAATATCGATTTATGTTGTGGTCTTGAACATAGGCTGTGTGTGTGTGTGTGTGTGTGTGTGTGTTTTCCCGTGGGTGACCTTGATCAATTCCCAGTGGGCCCCCACGGTGGAGGGGGGGCGGGGGGGGGGGGGGAGGGAATGGGGGTAGGTTTGAATACAAGTTTGTCAAGTGTGTAACCTGACACCAGAAGTCCTTATTTTATCAGCAATGCCTACTACAGTTTGAACTCTCCTTGATAAACTACTCAGATAAGGGGAAAGAAAATGGCGGAAAATGCCCTAGTTGTAACTTCCACTTCTAAATTTTTCCTTAACTCTACAGGAGTTTTCATTCCTGCTTTATAGGAGCTGAAGATGCAATATTCATTCTGCGAACTTCTGGTACAGTCAGAAATGTGTGGGACTCGTTTCGTTTATCTCGTCTGTAGTCGAATTTTTTCGGAATACGGGCCGTCTTTTTATGTCTACACGCGCCTTTGATCAGTCGACATTCTATTCACGTACGCGTCCTCTGACGAAGAGCCGCTTTTTATTTCTGTCAAGTAAGTTAAATCGGATTCACTTCAGAGTTCCCCATTTGAGAACACTGTCTGCAGCGATTTTCTGCTGCTGCGCAGGTGCTCCATATTTTTCTATTTACCTTCCCTAGTTCCATTCTGGAGCTGTCGACGTACAAATTTTGCTTATTTCATCGGTGTCACTTGTAGCGGCAGTGGTCGATGATCTCAAGTGTTTAATGTCATCCGGGTACTGATTTTCAGAGCATCGCGTTTTTACCCGTGCGCCTGAGATCTGTATTAAAAAGCCCTTCGACTCTATATAACTGCTATCTAGTTTTTGTGAAAGTAGCAGATAACCTTTGTTCTCTGAGTTTTATCACACACACATTCGGACCTTCACTGTGTGTGTTCCATTTAATAGTGTCCAAAGCTTGTTTTAAATCTAGAATGTTGTTAATAAGGCCGGCCGGGGTGGCCGAGCGGTTCTAGGCGCTACAGTCTGGAACGGCGCGACCGCTACGGTCGGAGGTTCGAATCTTGCCTCGGGCATGGGTGTTGTGTGCTGTCCTTAGGTTAGTTAGGTTTAAGTAGTTCTAAGTTCTAGGGGACTGATGACCTCAGAAGTTAAATCCCATAGTGCTCAGAGCCATTTGTACCATTTTTTGTTGTTGTTGTTAATAAGGGTTTATATCTCTTTAATCAACCTTCTAAGGTAAGTCGTACGGTTAATACCTCGCGTGACCCCACAGTTCTTCGGACACCACTCTGATCTTTCACAAAGCTGGCTTCTACCAGTTATGCCATTCTCCTGCGGATAGTTACCAATACTGTATTTACACTTGTACCTAGGAGAACAATGTCTTTTTACTTTACCCTTAATTATTGATTAAGCGATTAGTAACACACACTAGCTTTAGTCAGTGGTAGCAGTAGTCGTCGAGTATTTGAAATCTGAAACAGTAATAATAATTAAATAAAAACGTAATCCAGAGTGCTCTCTTCATCAAATACTAAAACATGACCACCCCATCTCCTGCGACACAATGACGCTTTTCTGTAGTTACTACTACGATCGTTTTGTGTATTACAAGCGGATCTGCATCGACATTGAATTATATCAATGAGATCAGCCGGAGACAGAAATAAAACACGCCGTATCCATGAGGCTTGTTAGTTTTCCAAGAAGCCGCCACAACACAATCGAGACGTCTCTTGCTTCTCCTTCGACGAATGCCATCGCTGGAAGTGTGGCATGAAGCGATCAACTTATTTTATCAAACTTTGCCTTTCCGTCTTTATGATGTTGGCTGCAGGCCGATAACACCAAAATTAACTGTAAGGGCAAATTATTACACACAGAAACATAAGAACAGAGTTCGAAGAGAGAATCAGCAGACCAGTCTCTCATGCACTCGCACAACGTCCCAGCTCCTATTTTTCGTTTTTGAGAGCAGCAGGGTAGTATCTCATCAGTTTATACTCTGATCGATAGTTTTATCCTTCCTGGACTGAGGCAAGAAGGAACATAATGGGCCAAAATGATGGTCTGATTTTGAACATCGAGGGGATCGGGCCCACACCACCTTAGAGGCGAGTATTTGCGCCATAACATTTTGCGTCTGTCCACGCGCACGCGCTACTATAAGTAAGTCAGCAATAAAGCTTTGTGTTGTGAATTTACTTCTAACGTCTGTGCGAGAAGCATCAGACGATGTGAACATACAATAATCTTTACTACAGAACGTAACTGTTTAAGATATATACAAAATAATGTGAAGGCTTGGAAACGTTCAGGAGACAGTTCACGAGTTGAACCACGAGAGCAGCGAAACATCGGCTGCATCAGCGGATCGATGCGCTGTGCGCTCATACTGTAGTAAGCCCGATAAGCAGATCTGCAGGCAGAGTAGGAAGAATACGCAACGGCCCGGCGACCCTCTCCGCGCTGACTCCTACGGGCCGTCACAGTTGTTCGTTCTTTTCGAAATGTTTCCCAACGAATGCGTATTTCATCAAGACCGTTTTGAGCTCGAGATTTCAATCTCAGGCTAGCAGAGCACGCCCTTTCCAGAATGTCAGGATTCATCATCGAAATTAAAGAAAATATTAAAGTCGGTAGAACTAGATAGTTTCGTGACTCGAACCACCTAGCGATCCTACAGTACACAGAGTATAAATACGTTCAGAATACCGAGGTTTCTACGTAAACAAGCGCTGACCTTTCAGCATAGTTATACTCATCGTTTCCATAATGTACTCAACACCACATCGTATTCAGTACGACCTCCGAGTCAGAGAAACAGGGTCACAGAACATTTCGATACATATCCGGAACATACCACAAAAAGAAGCAACTGGTTTGAACATCGCAGTGCTTCATTACGCACGGTCTTATTGCAGGTGGTATGCCATGACTTCCTTTGACTTTTGAACTGACTAAGTGTTATGTATCCGAGGAGACTATAGTGCAGCTTATGTTCGTAAGCAGTCGCCAAATTATGGATCGTATCTTAACAGGTAAGAATATGGTGACCGACTTTTTGATACTTCTGTTTCAAATAGTTAATCTTCGTTATAAAACGCTTGCGAACTTAATCCCACATGGTACTGAAATATGTCACACAATTCGAATATCCTCACCACGGAATGGATGAATCAATTACTGTTAAGGACACAGGAAAGCGACAGACAGATCAGAAACAGAAACATGCGAGATTACAAGTGATTACGACAAGAGATACCACTCGCCCGCCCCCCCTCCCCCTCTCTCATCCTCAAAAATCGAACATTCTAGTTAGGCAGGTAAAGCGGCATTGCTTTTATCAGCAAGATCTGGGACGCAGACAAAGGAAAGGTAGCAGAAGAGCTGCACGGAGGTGTCAAAGCGCTAAGAGTCAACAGTTGCCCATTGAATACCAGCACTGTTCCATGTTTTCTTTTTCGTCGTCACATCTTATCGAAAGTAACTCGACACATTAATGGACATTAACATGGGGTTTGTTCACCCTTCGCCTTTACGACGTCTTGAACTCTGCTCGGTACAGTTTCAATGAGGTGTTTCAATTGTCTGTGGAGGAATGGCAGCCTATTCTTCCTCGAGAACCGAAAGTGAAGGTATAAGATGCTGGACACCTGGGTCAATGTTCTAACTCATCCCAATAGTGTTCTGTTGGGTTCAGGTCGGGACTACGGACAGGCTAATCCATTTTCGGACTGTCAGTGTCCACAAACCATTGCGTCATAGATGCCGCTTTGTGACAGGGTGCACTGTCATGCTGATACAATCAATCACAGTCTCCAAACTGTTCCTCTACTGTGCGAAATATGCAATGTTGCAAAATGTGTTCATATCCTTCCGCATTTAGTGTTTCCTTGAGCGCAGTAAGAGAAAGACACACACACTAAACTCGAGAAGTAGCCCTCGTGCCAACACCACTTCCTCCTTGTGTCACTATTCGCACTACACATAGTGACAGGTAACGTTCTCCAGACCTTCGCCGAACCCGAACCCTTTCACTGGATTGCCACACGATATAACGTGATATCGTGATCACTACAAATCACTCATTACTGGTCACCAACTGCCCAGCGACGCCCCTCTTTAGACCACCTGAGGCGTCGCATTGGCCACAGGAGTGTGTGGCTTATAAGGAGCTGTTCGACCACTATACCCCATTGTTTTTAACTTCCTACGCACAGTCACTGTGCGAGTTGGACTGCTGGCAGGAGGAGTCTGGAACTCAGGAGCATTTCCTTATGCTCATTTCATGCGATTTCTTACAACCACATTCAGCAATACTCG
The DNA here is from genome assembly GCF_023864345.2 of Schistocerca serialis cubense. Lineage (NCBI taxonomy): Eukaryota > Metazoa > Arthropoda > Insecta > Orthoptera > Acrididae > Schistocerca > Schistocerca serialis. Next base: position 49,327,174 of record NC_064644.1, read on the forward strand.
ATGGTTCCTGTCCGTCTGTACAAGATTTCCGCCTGGTTTTGGTTTAGTTGAGGTTGATCCTTCGCGTTTCAACTTCACAATTACATCACCAACAATCGACTTGGGCAGCTTCAGACGGGTGTAAATGTCCCTCATGAGTATGTTACTCAGGTGACACTCAATGGCTGGTGCACGTTCCACGACACAGAGCTCTCCTGCCCGACTCATATTGCTCTATTACTGCTTCTCTATCGACAACACATTTTATACTGGCGGGTACGCCCCTCGTGACATCTAGTGGTTAACCCCTGACTACATAGCGGTACTGGTTGGTCGGTTGATTCGGGGGAGGGGACCAAACAACGAGGTCATCGGTCCCATCGGATTAGGGAACTATGGGGAAGTAAGTTGGCCGTGGCCTTTCAAAGGAATCATCCCGGTATTTGCCTGAAGTGATTTTGGGAAATCACAGAAAATCTTAATCAGGACGGCCGGACGCGGCTTTGAACCACCGTCCTCCCGAATACGAGTCCCGTGTGCTAACCACTGCACCATCTCGCTCGGTACATAGAAGTGTCGGGACACTTTTGATCAGGTAATGTACACTAGGCTTTCTGCAAAGCCAAATAATGCATTGAAGATCAGTAAAGCGAGAATAAGGGTCCGAATTTTTGAATTCCAGATTTTCATTCATACAGTTACCCAACTGCACCATTAATCCACCCTGAAGTCTCGAGTATTTGCGATATCGTCTGTACCATAAATGATCGTTTTTAAAATGCGCTTCCAAATAATATGAATCACTGAGAACGTGGCATATCGAAGAGGTCATGCAGACATGCAATTCCAAGAGTGGTGGTGCATGGAGACTAACAAGATAGAATATTAGGTGTGACGTCTCGTGACAACGAGGTCTTTAGGAACATGAACTCGCACTGTCTGAGGAATTCCGATGGAGCCCTTTTTCAACATGAGCCACAGCGTAATTGCCTTCTAGCGACTTAGTCTTCTCGAAAGCGAATACAGCGCCTTGATATTGTGTCATCACGATGCATGAAACCTACCCTAGTTTTGTTCAGAATTAGAGCGCTCGTGTGCCTGACGTGACTAAGTCGACGGTTTTACAAGGTGCGGCTAGAAAAAAACCGGACTGATGCTGGAAAAAACATTTATTTACAATTATTTACAATTTCATGTTATCTCCTTCAGTGTACTCTCCTCCTCGGTCTCTACACCGCTCCATACGAATTTTCCACTGTTCATAGCAATGCTGCAGATCATTTTCGGTAAGTCCATACATTACTTCCGTCGCTTTTTCTTTTACTGCTCCAACAGTCTCAAATCTAGTTCCTTTCAAAGCTGACTAGACTTTAGGGAAAAGAAAAAAGTCACAGGGGGCCAAATCAGGTGAGTAGGGTGGATGATCTAAGATGGGAATGTTGTGTGTTGCCAAAAACGTCTTCACTGACAACGCACTGTCAGCTGGGGCATTGTCTTGGTGAAGGATCCATGACTTTTTTCTCCACAAATCGTTCCGTTTTCTCCGTACTCGCTCACGTAGGGTAGCCAGGACGCTGATGTAGTAATGCTGATTCACTGTTTGTCCCTCTGGTACCCAATCAATGTGCACAATCCCTTTGATGTAAAAAAAAAAAAAAAAAAAAAAAAAAAAAAAAAAAAAAAAAAATCAATCATTGCCTTGAATTTCGATTTTGACATTCGTGCCTTTTTTTGTCGTGGAGAACCAGGAGTTTTCCAATGCATCGATTGGCGTTTAGTTTCGGGATCGTAAGTAAAAAACCACGATTCATCGCAAGTAATAACATTTTGTAAGAAGGTGGGATCACTTTCAATGTTTTCCAGGATGTCAGAACGAATCATTCTTCGGCGTTCCTTCTGTTCAATTGTGAGACACTTTGGAACCATTTTTGAACACACTTTGTTCATGTTGAAACTTTCATGAAGAATCTGCCTAACACTTTCCTTGTCAACTCCTGTTAACTCAGACACTGCTCTGATTGTTAAACGGCGATCTTGTCGAACAAGTTTACCGATTTTTTCAATGTTTGCATCAGTTTTTGCTGACAATGGTCTGCCAGTGCGAGTGTCATCACTGGTGTCTTCGCGGCCATCTTTAAATCGTTTAAACCACTCAAACACTTGTGTTCGCGATAAACAATCATCGCCGTACACTTGTTGTAACATTACAAACGTTTCACTTGCAGATTTTCCTAGTTTGAAACAAAATTTGATGTTAACACGCTGTTCTTTCTGTACACTCAACATTTTCCGACGCACAGACAAAACGTCAACTACTTAAAACAGACGCCACGGGCAGACTGAGTGCAGGAGGCAGATGAAACTCGAGCAGTAGGCGGAGCGAGAGTCACGTGACAGGCCACGCGACTTCCAGTCTTATTGCATTCGTTTTATTGTTTCACCAGAACTAGTCCGGTTTTTTTCTAGCCACACCTCGTATTATTATAGAGCAGCAACTGCGCGTCGCAACAACATTGCGATAAACTACTAAGTAACAGCTCTTCTCCCATCAAGTTTACAAAAATCAGAGACCGCATTACGGCGGAACTGTCTCCACATCTGTGCTTTCACCTACATAAATATACAGAAGTCATGAGGTACCTCCTAATATCGTGGCGGACCTCCTTTTGCCCGGCATAGCGCATCAACTCGACGTGGCAAGGACTCAGCAAGTCGCTGGATGTCCACCGCGGAAATGTTGAGCCATGCTGCCTCTAGAGCTGTACATAATTGCGGAAGTGCTGCCAGTGCTGGATTTTATGCACGAACTGACCTCTCGATATGTCCCACAAATGTTCTATGGGATTCGTGTCGGGCGATCTGGGTGGCCAAATGATTCGCTCGAATTGTCTACAATGTTCTTCAAACCAATCGGAAACAACTGTGGTGCACTGTCATCAATAAAAATTTCCATCTTTGTCTGGGAAGATGAAGCCAGTGAATGGCTGCAAATGGTCTCCAAGTAGCTGAACATAATCATTTCCAGTGAATGACAGGTTCAGTTGGACCAGAAGACCCAGTCCAGAGGACCCAGTCTATTCCATGAAAATACAGCCCGTGTCATTACGAAGCCACCACCAGGTCTGTTGATAACTTGGGTCCATGACACCATGGGGTCGTATGCGCCACACTCGAACGCTACCATCAGTTGTTACCATCTGAAATCGGGACTCACGTGACGCGGCCACAGTTTTCTGGTCGTCTAGGGTCCAACCGATATGGTCGCGACCCCAGGAGGGCGCTGCATGCGATCTCGCCCTGTTTGCGAAGGCACTGGCGTCGGTCGTCTGATGCGATAGACCATTATCGCGAAATTTCGACGCGCTGTCCAAACGGATACGTTCGTTGTACATACTGCATTGATTTCTGCGGTTCTTTCATGCAGTGTTGCTTGTCTATTAGCACTAAAAACTCTACGCAACACTCTTGACACTGTGGATCTCGGGATGTTGAATTCCCTGACGATTTTCTAAGTGGAATGTCCTATGCGTCAAGCTCCAACTACCGTTCCGCACTTAAAAGTCTGTTAATGCCCGTTGTGCGGTCCTAATCACGTTGGAAACCGTTTCACATGAATCACCTGAGTACAAGTGACAGCTCCGCCAATGCCATGCCCTTTTATACGTGGTCTACGCGACACTACCGCCGTCTGTATATGTGCATATCTTAATCCCATGACTTTTGTCACCTCAGTGTAATGCATTCCATAGGACGTGGTACATCATGTGGAGAATGATACTGGGGAAGCGTACCAATTTCCCCTCACCGACTTGATTCACATTAATAGGATCTGTTGGGCAGGACCACGACTGCAACGTATGTCATCAGAAAGACGCATCTCTCACAAATTATCGCGACAGTGCAGTTTGAAAATGTTATGAAAATTTATATATTTTGTCTGGTCGCTAGCACTCAAAACGTCCGCCGCCGACTGTGTTACGTGGTTAGTTTCAGGAGCGCGAGGTTCATGGATCGAATATCCCTGCCTCCACTTTTTTGTCTTCCCACTCAATTATGACTAAGCAACTATCATTACTAAGTGATGCTTCTACTAATTTCATTACCTCTATCCTGAATAAAGCAGAACAAATTTTCATAATGAGACTGAAAACAATGTGTATATATAAGAACCTTCAATAAAATCAGTATAGTAATTTTATTTATATTATTTTATCTACATATGTGGCAAGTATAATGTATAACCTACGGAGCATGATCACAGTAACATGGGAAACAATAATTAATGCGTCATTGCAGATAGCTGATTCTTTGCATGTTGATGGTTTTTTCAGTGTGTCCACTGCAAAACAAACTTGGGGTACATTCGTAACCGGTTCTCGGTCATCACACAATTTCGCGGCGTACCACATTTTGTATCAGCTGTTAGAAATGAAATTAAATAAAAAAAATGAGTACCGGATGCGAGATTTGATCCACAGACGCCGCGTTTATGAAACTAAGCGCCTTCTCGCGTGGCTGCGGAATCCTTGGTTAAAAAGGTCGCGCACGATACGGTGTCCGATGTGCAGTGACTAGCTGGGCGAGTTCATTCGTTTCCTCACAAGGGGAGGCCGACAAGTGTTTGCCGCCTTTCGGCTGGTCGGCGATGACAGAATCGACGCGCACACCCTGCTACCTTTCTCAAACGATTTTACAGGAAATTTCAATTTTGCTTTGCTTGCAGCGTTGTATGTCTGGTTCATTATGATGTGCCCATCATTTCGTTAATGATCATAGTTACTGTGGTATTTTTGTGGAAGTGAGACACTGCGCGAAATTCTAAGATGTTTGCAATGAAAAATGATTTTTCGTTTAGTGCATATTACATAATATGTTGTTGCGTCTGAAATTCAGCTAACATGAATTTTTCTTTAGACTGGGAAGGAGGTGTCTGTCTGTCACCAATCTCGAGAAAATTGATCTGACGTAGCGCACTCATTTGCAATCGCACCGCGCCTGCGATAAAGCCAGAATGAAATATCCCACAACATTCCTCATATTTCATAAACGGTTTCAGATTTTGGCAAATGATAGCACACAGATGACAGTATTTTGTCGTATGGGTATTATGCAAAACTTAATTATCCACTATGTTATTCCTCAAAATTACAGACTTTTCCGATGAAGAAACGTAATTTTTAAGAGCCTTCGATAGCTGGTGAAACGAGAAATGCTATGGGTTTTGGAACAACGTAGTCATTACACGTTTTCTTTTGCCCAGGATGTGCTTTTTCATAAGATGCTGACCTTACTTTTTCTCAGTTCCTCACTTAATAACCCACTGTTTCAGAATTCTCTCGCAATTGCGTCTGCACAACATGTCAATGAGGTGAGAGTTTGTAAACTCCACTGGGTTTTGGCAAAAGACTCAAATTTTAACATGGCAACGAGAGAAATGTGTAGGTTTTACTCGAAATTCACCACTCACGACTCTTCTGCGAAAGTTACAAATAGTTAACGAACCGGGCGAAAATACATCGCTGAATTTTTGGTGGAATTGTTTTTAGATACTAAATAAAGAAGAGGAGGACAGATCTTTTTGAATGGTCAGCATGGAAGTGTGGATGTGAAGGGGCCCCGCTTTTATTTACAACAAATGTTACTGCAGGCTTTAGTTTCCAACGGCTCCTCGCCTCCAGCGCTCCGCATTTCCCCTACAGCGCCTGGCGACAGCCCCCATCAGTACCGCTCCCCTCACGCGTACCCTGTCGTCAGCTCATCTGCCGGCCACGGTAGTCTGCGTGCACTAAACTAGCGACCAGAAGTAGTATGTAGGCACACGTAAAATGTTCAAACTAGATTTTCTCGAAAGATTGATAGTTGTGTCTTGCTATTTACGTTTGTTGAAGTACTAGTCGTGCCCTACACACACTTTCAATACAAATCAAACCTGTGAGGGGAAATTCGTACGGTCCCTTTGTCACACAACCGCTATTATTTTTCACTTTGCTGTTGTATTAGCGGATTAAGGTACAGTAACACAAGGTAACTTCAGAAAGTACGTTACCTTTTATTACAGCTCGCCAAGTGACTTTTACTGAATGGTGCACTACGCAGTTATCCAGAAACATGACACTACATTTCAATACAGATACCAAGCCGCTGTGAACAATAGTCAGAATGTTTTACTAATCGTCCAGTTCTTGATGACAAATATTCGCTACCTGTTCACGGAGCCATTCGATATGTGCTGTGTGAACGTCCTCAATCATTGGAAAATCTCTTCCCCCAGATGACGTTTTCGCAGGTTCGAATCCTGCCTCGGGCATGGATGTAAGTGACGTCCTTAGGTTAGTTAGGTTTAAGTAGTTCTAAGTTCTAGGAGACTGATGACCACAGAAGTTAAGTCCCATAGTGCACAGAGCCGTTCGAAACATTTCAACCAGATGACGTTTGAGTTTGCCGAAAAGATGTAAATAGCGTGGTGCAAGATGTGGACTGTCTGGGGGATCAGCATCACCCACACTTTATAGAACAACATTATGAAAAGGAAAGTTGCCACTCACCATATAGCAGAGATCCTGAGTCGCAGATAGGCACAACAAAAAGAGTCTCAAAAATAAAGCTTTCGGCCTGTAAGGCCCGCGTCAAAAATAAGACGACAGGCACATACACACACGCGACTGCAGTCTCAGGCAACTATAGTCACTTTATACAGGGTGTTACAAAAAGGTACGGCCAAACTTTCAGGAAACATTCCTCACACACAAATAAAGAAAAGATGTTATGTGCTCATGTGTCCGAAAACGCTTAATTTCCATGTTAGAGCTCATTTTAGTTTCGTCAGTATGTACTGTACATCCTCGATTCACCGCCAGTTGGCCCAGTTGGAGGAAGGCAATGTTGACTTCGGTGCTTGTGTTGACATGCGACTCATTGCTCTACAGTACTAGCATCAAGCACATCAGTACGTAGCATCAACAGGTTAGTGTTCATCACGAACGTGGTTTTGCAGTCAGTGCAATGTTTACAAACGCGGAGTTGGCAGACGCTCATTTGATGTATGGATTAGCACGGGGCAATAGCCGTGGCGCGGTACGTTTGTATCGAGACAGATTTTCAGAACGAAGGTGTCCCGACAGGAAGACGTTCGAAGCAACTGATCGGCGTCTTAGGGAGCACGGGACATTCCAGCCTATGACTCGCGGCTGGGGAAGACCTAGAACGACGAGGACACCTGCAATGGGCGAGGCAATTCTTCATGCAGTTGACGATAACCCTAATGTCAGCGTCAGAGAAGCTGTACAAGGTAACGTTGACCACGTCACTGTATGGAGAGTGCTACGGGAGAACCAGTTGTTTCCGTACCATGTGCAGCGTGTGCAGGCACTATCAGCAGCTGATTGGCCTCCACGGGTACACTTCTGCGAATGGTTCATCCGACAATGTGTCAATCCTCATTTCAGTGCAAATGTTCTCTTTACGGATGAGGCTTCATTCCAACGTGATCAAATTGTAAATTTTCACAATCAACATGTGTGGGCTGACGAGAATCCGCACGCAATTGTGCAATCACGTCATCAACACAGATTTTCTGTGAACGTTTGGGCAGGCATTGTTGGTGAGGTCTTGATTGGGCCCCATGTTCTTCCACCTACGCTCAATGGACCACGTTATCATGATTTCATACGGGATACTCTACCTGTGCTGCTAGAACATGTGCCTTTACAAGTACGACACAACATGTGGTTCATGCACGATGGAGCTCCTGCACATTTCAGTGGACGTGTTCGTACGCTTCTCAACAACAGATTCGGTGACCGATGGATTGGTAGAGGCGGACCAGTTCCACGGCCTCCACGCTCTCCTGACCTCAACCCTCTTGACTTTCATTTATGGGGGCATTTGAAATCTCTTGTCTACGCAACCCCGGTACCAAATGTAGAGACTCTTCGTGCTCCTATTGTGGACGGCTGTGATACAATACGCCATTCTCCAGGGCTGCATCAGCGCATCAGGGATTCCATGCGACGGAGGGTGGATGCATGTATCCTCGCTAACGGAGGACATTTTGAACATTTCCTGTAACAAAGTGTTTGAAGTCACACTGGTACGTTCTGTTGTTGTGTGTTTCCATTCCATGATTAATGTGATTTGAAGAGAAGTAATAAAATGGACACATGTCCACATAACATATTTTCTTTCTTTGTGTGTGAGGAATGTTTCCTGAAAGTTTGGCCGTACCTTTTTGTAACACCCTGTATACATATAGCTTGGTACCGGGAGACCGACCGGGAAAGTATCAAATCCAAAGCACCTTCACACGTGCGGTGAGGTGGTGTCGAGATGACATGTACGAATAATGGAAAAAGAACTATACTAGTCTCGAATCCGAAGTACTGGCAGACCATATAGTCCGTCTGAGACGTCGTCTGCATGACAGTGAAGCCATTCTTCTAACTGATGGATAGCAATATGGGTAACGTTTAACTGTGAAGGAGATGGTAGCTGTGACAGAGATGAGTACAAAATACGTTCATTTGATGCAAAAACATGAACAACTGAATATTTTAACGAATCATTTGTTATAAATCCAAGTAAGTCAATCAAGAAATAGTGTAAATCCTGGAATACTTTTACCTCAATTACACAGCTACTGGTATTGCATCTATTAACAAGACAGGAAAACCAGTTTTGTCGAGGATCCAAAATTGATGAATTTTCGATTGCTGGAACTGCGCCAAGTGCTGTAAAATGTCAATACATACGACTGATGGCAAGCGGCCCACTGTAGCCGTGATTTAACTGACAAGATACAAGACGGCTTCAACGAGTCTAAGACAAAGCTCTAGGACCCTCGTGGGAGAGGACGGCTAAGGTTCATTGTACAGAGTATCGCTTCAGCTCAGTGCATCCGGACGCACATCCTTCTATGTTAAAGCCTCCACACACGACACACGTGCATGTCAAAAACATTTTCTAATACGTAAAAACATAGAAATTTACCTGGTTATGAAACCAAGATCAGTGTAATGTCTCTTTTCTTCGAAAGTACAATCATATGGGGATATCAAGCGAAATTTGAAGCTGGATTGAGAGAGGACGTAGTATGTTGTCTCCGACAGGGAGTCATCGGCAGATGTAGAGGTAACCTCAGGTGTGCCCCAGGGAAGCGCGGTGGACTCTTGCTGTTCATGTTGTATATTAACGACCTGTCACGCAATATTAATAGTAGCCTCAGGTACCTGCAAATGATGCAGTACAGTGAAATACGGCTTGGAAAAAAAAAAAGAGCCGCAGAAATGCTCGCTCGTATTTTGATAAGATTTCAAAGTGTCGCATAGATTGGCAAATCGCTTTAAATGTTTATGAATGTAAAATTGTGCGCTTCAAAATATGAGAAACGTAATATCCTACGACTACAACAGCATCTGGAGACAACTGGAATCAGTCAACTTTTACAGATATCTGAGTGTAACAATATGTACGGATATGAAAGGAAACGGTCACATAGGTTCTGTCATAAGTAACGCTGGCAGCACACTTCCTTGATAGAATACAAGTGCAATCATTTTGCAATGGGAATTGCGTACAAAACACTCGTATGACCCAGCCTAGAATACTGCTGAAGTATGTAGGATCCATACGGTAAAGGACAAACAGATGATACTGAACGTATACAAAGGTCAGCACGAATCGTCACAGGTCTGTTTGACCCACTGATCGTCGCGGAGATGATGTAGAAACTTAACTGGCACACACCTGAAGACAGACTCCTGTTTGGCGCACTACGTCTAAGGTCTTTAGCGTCCGTAGTGAAATACGAAGAGACCAGTGCGGTTAAACACACACACACACACACACACACACACAGCCGGAGCCAATGGACTCACTGAAACCTCCACAACCTAAGACCTGTTGGAATCTAGACAATGCACAAAAATCTAAAAGCTCTGTAATGCTCGCCACATCACTAGCTAAAAGACAGAGCAGTGCCCACTTGCATTAGCCATGCCCTCTGGTCAGAACATAAAATGCACTCTAATGAAATGTGAATTATGGTAAGTGGTGTGTCCGGGAGACAACGGCACACAGTCATTCACAGAACAGCGCCAAGCTGCCTAGTGCTCAAGAGTTACGGCCAGCCCGCATCTCGTGGTCGTGCGGTAGCGTTCTCGCTTCCCACGCCCGGGTTCCCGGGTTCGATTCCCGGCGGGGTCAGGGATTTTCTCTGCCTCGTGATGGCTGGGTGTTGTGTGTTGTCCTTAGGTTAGTTAGGTTCAAGTAGTTCTAAGTTCTAGGGGACTGATGACCATAGATGTTAAGTCCCATAGTGCTCAGAGCCATTTGAACCATTTGAAGTTACGGCCAGCCTCCAGCCATGGCGCCACTCGTAAGGTCTATTTTATGCTTGAGCCGTATATCACTCAAATAGTCCTCAAATGGCTATCTATCCGCCAAGGCGTATATAAGATGACGGACAGCTCCGCACAGACAGTATCCGCTCCGTATTGACTTAGTACACGCTCAGCGTCAGCACTACCTCAATGCAGCATGAGGACCGTGTCAACAGTAGCAAACAAGAAGAGCCAAACGCGACATTCTGAAAGTAATCATAGTTTTCATTCACTCGGTTTAGATCTAGACCTGTCTTATAAACAGATCAGCTGAAGTGAACACTGAACTATTTGCACGCACCTTATTCACACCAAAGTAAAGTATTGTGTACTAGGTGTGTGTGTGTGTGTGTGTGTGTGTGTGTGTGTGTGTGTGTAAGAGAGAGAGAGAGAGAGAGAGAGAGAGAGAGAGAGAGAGAGAGAAGTAATGTGACTAACAATAACGCAGACGATCTGGCAACGCTGTGTTGTTTTACTTGTGTAGACTAGCGTGGATCATGTCTTCCAGATAGCTCAGTCCGTAGAGCCATCGTGTGATTTTTGGGAGCGTCATCAGTGAAGTTGTGTTTTGTTGTGTGTTACGACAATGGAACTGCGGAATTTAGAGCAACTTTACGCAATCAAGGTTTGTGTTAAACTTGGGGAATCCGCGAGTGTGATCTTTGAAAAGTTGAAAGAGGCCTCCAGGGAACACTTCTTATTAAGAGCACGAGCTTTTCGCTGGCATAAGTCATTTTTCGAATCTCGCTCAGGGAAACCTTAAGCTTCAAAAACCGACGAAAACGTCAAACGTGTGCATGATTTTTGAGATCAGAACGACGTTTAACATTAAGAATGATGAGTGGCTTGTTAAACATTTTCACTCTACATCAAATTTTAACAAAGATTTGCTCATGCGAAAAGTTTGTGTCAAAATGGTGCCAGAAAACCTCACAACTGAGCAGAAGAACAATCGAAGAAACGTGTGCGTTCATCTTCTTGGGAGGATTTCCAATGACCACTAATGGTTTAGTCGTATGATCACAGCTGATGAATCCTGGGTGTTTGAGTTCGATCCTGAGACAAAGCGGCTAAGTGAGGAGTGGCACAATGAGACATTTCCTTGACCGACGAAAGTTCGAATGAGGAAACCTAGGATAAAAACAAAGCTGATTTGTTTTTTTGGCAGTAGGGGTATCGTGCACAAAGAATTTATTCGTCCAGCACAAACTGTCAACCAAGTGTTTTACAACGATGTCTTAGAAAGGCTCAGAAAAACGGTGAATCAAGTAGATCAGACATTGCAGACCAGCACATGCTGCGTCATGACAACGCCTCACGGCACACGACCACTTCCACCACGAAATTTTTCTAGCTCAAAAAGCATTCCTGTTCCCAGAATGAGAGCTTCTGTGAAGTTTGGAAGGTAGCAGACGAGGTACTGGCGGAAATACAGGTGTGAGGGCGGGTCCTGAGTCGTGCTTGGGTAGGTCAGATGGTAGAGCACTTGCCCGCGAAAGGCAAAGGTCCCGAGTTCGAGTCAAGGTCCGGCACACAATTTTAATCTGCCAGGAAGTTTCAGCATTCCTGTTGTTCCACCCCATCTGAGTTCTTGTGATCTATCTCTTTTCCCAAAACAAAAATGTCGTAAAAGAACGTCATTTTGGGACTCTGGAGAGCATCCAAAATAGTGTTACGGACATGTTAAAGGACCTACCAGCTGAAGCTTTTCAGCGCTGCTACCAAGGCTGGGCATACAGATGCCGAAGGGAACTACTCTGAAGGCGACAATATTGCTGTTTGAATAAGTAAAATCTTTGTTGGATAAAAACCAGTCTCATTTCTTTTCTCACACACCTCGTAGCTTCTATTAATAAATTGTAAATTATTTCTGATCTGTGCTGCCATGAATTTTTGCCATGGGTTTGCCTAACCATATTTGGCTCAGTGACGAGGCTGTGTAGTTACTGCGTGCAAGCAAGACACATCATGAAAGCAACTACTTCTGTAGTAGGGGGTTGTCTTTCTGTCACATGTTCTTGTTTAGCACCGACAGCATCTGCTGTAGAACAGTTGGTCTTTGTGCTTCAGTCGCTTTTATTTTAAACTCAACTAGTCATACCAGACATATCATCATCATCATCATCATCATCATCATCATCATCAGGTGGATTTCAATGTATTTCTTGCTGTGTAGAACACGGGAAGTACATCGAACTCAACTTGATGATGATGGCATGTCCAATGAAAAGCCTAGCGGAGTCTCACTAGGACACGCCAAGTGTCATAACCCAATTTCCCAGAAACTTTTTCAGTTCAAGAAGAGTCAAGAGAGCGAACGCGTGTCTCGGTTTTAGCGTAGATACTCCACCGTTTCTGAGAAAGCGACAGTCAAAGCTTTCGACATAACTTAGATGCCTTATAGCGGGCGATGATTTCAGGCGAAATGGAGGCACAGTGGCGAGCGTCGCGGCATCTCAGTTTTGCACCTGTTCGAAACCCGATTATCGTTTTATCTACACATGACGGAAGAAGGTTACTACACGAATGTTTCTTATCAAGTTAGGGGATACAAGGCTATCATATTAACTGCAAGTTTACGACTTGGATATCACAATAAGTGTCATTCAATTATTATTTCGTATATGTCTGTGTAAAGTAGAGGGGCATGAAAGGGAAGCAGTGGTTGGGAACGGAGTGAGACAGGGTTGTAGCCTATCCCCGATGCTATTCAATCTGTATATTGAGCAAGCAGTAAAGGAAACAAAAGAAAAGTTCGGAATAGGTATTAAAATCCATGGAGAAGAAATAAAAACTTTGAGGTTCGTCGATGACATTGTAATTCTGTCAGAGACAGCAAAGGACGCGGAAGAGCAGTTGAACGGCATGGACAGTGTGTTGAAAGGAGGATATAAGATGAACATCAACAAAAGCAAAACTAGGATAATGAAATGTAGTCGAATTAAGTCGGGTGACCCTGATGGAATTAGATTAGGAAATGAGACACTTAAAGTAGTAAAGGAGTTTTGCTATTTGGGGAGCAAAATAACTGATGACGGTCGAAGTAGACGGGATATAAAATGTAGACTGGCAATGGCAAGGAAAGTGTTTATGAAGAAGAGAAATTTGTTAACATCGAGTATAGATTTAAGTGTCAGGAAGTCGTTTCTGAAAGTATTTGTATGGAGTGTAGCCATGTACGGAAGTGAAACATGGACGATAAATAGTTTGGACAAGAAGAGAATAGAAGCTTTCGAAATGTGGTGCTACAGAAAAATGCTGAAGATCAGATGGGTAGATCACATAATTAATGAGGAGGTATTGAATAGAATTGGAGAGAAGAGGAGTTTGTGGCACAAGTTGACCAGAAGAAGGGATCGGTTGGTAGGACATGTTCTGAGGCATCAAGGGATCACCAATTTAGTACTGGAGGGCAGCGTGGAGGGTAAAAATCGTAGAAGGATACCAAGAAATGAATGCACTAAACAGATTCAGAAGGATGTAGGTTGCAGTAGGTACTGGGAGATGAAGAAGCTTGCACAGGATAGACTAGCATGGAGAGCTGCATCAAACCTGTCTCAGGACTGAAGACCACAACAAAAACATATGTGTGTGTATGATATTTTTGCGGGGTTACAAGCTTTTTAAGTTTTCATATTCTTATATTTCATTGTTACATCAATTTTTGTATTTTATGCTTATGTTTATTATTCAGGACGATTTAGTGGATTCCCCACGAGAGTACCGATAGTAGAAACAATCGAAAGAAAAATTCCGAAAATCGAAGCAGGTCTGCCACAGTGACATTTCTTCGTACGAATCTTACTCGGAAAACAAACGACGTTAACCTTACTGAAGATTTCACGCCTTGACAATAATTTCGCGGCAAACCACCCATAACAGATTATTTTACCGAAATCTGTCGCTTGCAGTTGATTATGAATCACGATACTCTTTAGGAATTTCACCGGAAACAATCTCCAATACTTTTCCCTTTCATTCATTTTTTTTTAATTCATTTACAAGGTATACAATTCACAGACAAATAAGGATAATTTTATTTCAGTATACATTGAAAATGTTAGTGTAATATGCGGACGTGGGTAGGTGAATGAAAAACTAAAATAAAAATAATAATCGGTTTACGAAAACGGCGCGCAAAAGCGTGATTCGACTGAACTATTTACTCTCTAAAAGGCACACAATGTATACCTCGAAAACTCTGACCGTAGTTTTCTCAGAAACAGTCAAGTATCTGCGGATACGCACGGCGAAACAAGTGTTTCGCTTATTGTGAGCCCTCCTCCACTGACCAAAGTCCCTGGAGAATCGTGTTCTCCCCGCCGTGCGCACCTTGTGGGTGGCGTCGGCGCCGCCCACCTGGCAGCCGGGCTGCGGGGCGCCGCTGGCGGGCAGCAGCCAGGCGCGCACGCGGCCGTAGACGGTGGCGTGCGGGGGCGGCGACGCGGGCGCCTCCATGACGCGCGGCCGCCCGCCGTCGTCGTCGTCGGGCCCCAGTATCGGCTCCATGGCTCGGCTCGGGTCGGGTCGGCGCGGCGCTGCACGGTAGCACCTCGCGGTGCGCTCGCAACGTATCGACTGCAGGCGGCCTCGCCTCCCCGCCCCGCCCCGGCAACACGTCGCACCAACCCCGCCCCCAACACGCCACGGCGCGTGCGCCGCGCCGGACGGGGCTCACGTACACTGCCGCGGCCCAGGTCACGGCGTGCCGCTCGTCGCCTGGGCTCTTACATACTTCACTCACTCACTCATTCCGCTTGCTCGCTCTGTCCCGTATCGCGCAAAAAATTTATCCCAGGAATCATCACGCCTCTAGCCTTTATAGTGGTCTCAGCTTGGTGGAAAAGAGGGTCCACAAATCTCTTCAGCTGTGCCATATCCAGCGGAGACCTCTCACTGATGATTAGATCCTGTAGAGACACAAAATTGCGCGGACGTTCACTGCTAACTTTCACGCATAGCTCTAAATAGCCTCAGCATACTCTACAGGATCAAAGATCGAATGATTTAGCGGTCGAGTCGAGGTGCGACAAGGTTCATCAAACTAAGAAGATATGCGTGCAGCCCTCAGAACAGGCCGTCACCATCTTGGAACACAAAAGTGTCCTCCTTCTCTGCTTTATTCTCGCTTCTCAACAGTGTCGGAACTTTTACATACGGGGCGTTCAAAAACAAACAAGCCGGAGGCATAATTACAGAAACCAGTACCTGTGTGTTATAAGTATTGACCCTGGCTGTTGAGACACTTGTCCCACTGTGACACAAGGCGGTGAATGGCTGTCTCATAAAATTCCCGGGGCTGAGATGTGAACCAGTTCCGCACGTACAGCTGGACGTCGTCTTCCGCGGTGAATCGTTTGCCCCCTCAGAGCCTTTTCAAAGGGACCAAAAATGGCGTAATCACAGGGAGAGAGGTCCGGACTGTATGGAGGGTTGCCGAGAACCTCCCATTTGAATTTCCGCAGGGGTGCCGCGACTCTGTTGGCCGTATGAGGCTTTGCATTGTCGTGGAGCAGAATGACCCCAGGGGTGAGATTGTCTGGTCGTTTTGATTTGATCGCTTGGCGAAGGGTGGTCAAGGTTTGCGAGTAACGCTGGGCACTCACTGTTGTCGCGTGCTGTAGGAAGTGAATCAGAAGGGGGCCACCTCGGTCAAAGAAGAACGTCAGCATAACCTTTCCTGGACTCGTGTGAACGGCGACGTCCAGCAGTACGTGCGCAACTGGTTAACATCGCAGCCCCGGGAATTTTATGAGACAGCCATTCACCGCCTTGTGTCACAATGGGACAAGTATCTCAACAGGCAGGGTCAATACACAGATACTGGTTTCTGTAATTATGCCTCCGGCTCGTTTCTTTTTGAACGCCCCTTATATATGGATTGAAACAATGCTAGTGACAGTTGGTGGCCGGATGCCCTTCGTCACACCACACCATCACGACCCCCGCCAGGACGAAATCTATATACGCCAACTGTGTCTAGTGTAACTCTCATATGGTAGTGTGATATTTTCTAAATGTTTGCGTAGCGTGTATCTGAGCCGGGGTGTGGGAATCAGCCTGGTATTTACCGAGATAGAAGTGGGAAGCCGCTTAAAAACCACGTTCACACTGGTCGGTTCACCAGTTTTCGTCGTTACATCCTGGACAGGTTCGCCATCTCAATTCCCGGAAGCGAGACGCTAACGCACTCGGCTATCCGAGCGGGTATATGGGAGCACCCAGTACAGTCTATCGCATAGCCCTCATAAACATGTAGAAGAAATGGCACCATTTCGTCACCCAAAATCTGAAATATACATCACTGTTAATCATGACAGTAATTTGAATTAGTGGACCCCAAGCCATGGTACGAGAAGCTCCCATCAAAATATCACAGAACCACCTGTGAAGTTGCAAAGCTGCCATCAGCCTTCAAAAACCGAGCCTCAGAACAGACAGTACTGTCACATGGCATACTTCTAGAATCTTGACGGTGCATGTGCCATAGTCATCATCATCATCATCAAATGATGAGGTAAATGGCTTGTGTCAGAAATATTTGCTAAACCCAAATCTTTCATTGGATTCTACATATGTGATATCGAGAGGTCGCAAGGATCAAGAGGGCTTCGAATCCTAGCCATTCGACGAACCTTTCATTCTGGTGAAGGTAACAGGTTCCGCCTGTTAATTAAAGGAAATCGCTGAAAACCTAAGTATGGAAGTCCGGTGGGGTTGGAAGCGCAATACTCCCTAATAAAAGTACAGTTTCTGACCACTGTGCCAAATCACTTACTAAACAAAACAACAGCACCGTCAGCGAGGTGTGCCGCTGACTGTCTATAGCAGCACTATTTACACTAAAAACAACAGTAGTCCCATGCATTTCCCTGTGGCACATCCAGTAGTATTATTCTCTTTTCTGTTTAGTTTTAGATGTCTGGGATAATGTATTGGGTTCTGAAAATTCAAATACTCTTCGAGTCAATTGTACAACTGAAGACATTTCGCGTAATCGTATGTTGATTATTAGTTGACGATACGGCAGAGCATCGACAGCTTTTCGGAATTCTAGGAAGCTTGGAATCAATTTTGCAAAACTGTGTAAATAAAGAAAGTGGCTTTTGCTAAACTCATGTTGATTCTTTAAGGAACTTCTTGTCCTCCTTGAACGTCATAATATGTTAACTTAAACCCTCGCATCCCGCCACGGAAAACGTTAACGATATTGGCCTGTAATTCCATGCATCCGCTATATGGTCCAATTCTTGGGAAAGGAATAATTGTGGCTCCATCACAGTCATGCGGATCTCTTCGCTGCGTACGATATCTACAAGGGCATTCAAAAAGTAATGCAACTTTTTTTCTGGAAGCAGGTTGTTTTATGCAGGATTCCAATACATGTTATTCCCCACTCTTTTCGAACAAAACCCTATTTTCAACATAACCTCCGTTTACTGGGACGGTCTTACGCCTTCTTACTGAGAGGGCCCGTATGCCCACATGGTACCATTCTACTGGTCGACGTCGCAGCCAACGTCTTGCTGCATCAGTGAACCTTCCCATAATCCACTTATTGCTTCCCGCGGAGAACATCCTTCATTAGGCCAAACAGGTGGAAGTCGGAAGGTGCGAAATCCAGGCTGTAGGGGGTATGAGGAAGAACACTCGAGTCAGAACTTACGTTCCTCTCGAGTGCCCATACTTGTGTGAGGCCTTGCGTTGTCATGGGAAAGGAGAAGTTATTGTGGCGACGAACACAATGAAGTCGTTTCTTCAGTTTCCCGAGCACAGCACAATATACTTCAGAGTTGATCGTTGCACCATGAGGAAGGATATCCCAACAGAATAATTCTTTCGGAATTCCAAAAGACCGTCGCCATGATTTTACCAAGCTGAACGCACAGCTTTGAACTTTTTCTTCGAAGGGGAAGTGATGTGAGCCACTCGATGCGTAGTTGACGAAACCATGTCTCATCGCCATGTGAACCCAGCGGCACACACGTTTGAGTACAATGGTGGGCGAGTTGTGTCACCATTTTCAACAGAGACATTCAGTTATGCAGCGACGTGTTTTGCGATCCATCGATTATCTCAAGACGAGAGTGTCCGCACGTTCCAACATTGCAGGAGTCACAGCCATGTGCGGCAGGTCGGAGAGGTTTGCGCGACCTTGTTGCGATGATGACAGACACCTCGCCCAACGATTCACTGCCAGGTCTCCGTAGACATTCTGCGAGCGCCTATGGATATCTAGTTTTCCACCAAAAATAAATTCAGTGACAGCTCTCTACCTGGAACGCACCTGCGTTACAGACGCCATTTCGAAGGCTACGAGTAGCTCCACCACATACCTGACCTTCATGAAACTATAGAGGTGAAGCGGGAATATTCACGATATCTCACAACAAAGTCCGTATTTTTTCAACCAAAATTGCCCGAAAAAAGTGTTGCATTGCTTATTCAGCGCCCCTAGTATATCTATACTACTACACAAAGACAAGTCGTCGTTTAAGGTTGTTACCAAAAATCTCGAAAAGCTTGTGACCGATTTACTTAAAATTTTTTACACGACACACTAAACAACATTCAATCGGACACAAGCTTCATTTTTTTCAAAAGAACAATATATAGCTTTTCTGTTAAAACCGATTGCGGAAAACAAAATACTGTGCTGTGCTCTGCTGGGAAATGTACCGTTTTTTCCTCAGTCAATTTTAACTACGACACCGAGCCCTTTAAACGATTAAACAAATTGTTTCTCCGATCGGGATTCTCCCTCGTTATACTGTAAATATTTTAAACAAAAATTGTGTACATAAGAATGAGATGGTTTGTCTTCTTCCTCGCAGTCGGATTTCACAGAAAACAGGAAATTTGTACTTATGGCTTATCGGCTTATGATTGGAGTACTACTACGGAATCCGATTTTGAAAAACAATAAACAAGGCTGAAGGTCACAGAAGGGGGTGGGGTGGGGAGAGGTGGACAGAGAAGGGGTGTGTGTGGTGTGGTCTGAGGAATGGACAGATAGGGGAGGGAATGGACAGAAAGACAGGAGGAAATGGACTGAGAAAGGGGGCGGGAGGAAATGGAGGAAAAGAGGGGGAGATTACGACGTACATCCAATTACGATTCATAATTAGCTATCGCTCAACAACGCCGGGTTCCCCAGTTGTCGATAAATAAAGGGTCGCACAGGGAAAGACGAAATTTTGAAAGTAGTTAAAGTCTTGATGTAGATTATTACTAACATTATTATTATATGCATCAATTACAATGACATATGCAACACATATTTAAATAAAAAATACACATATGAGCTCTTCATAATTAATAAACTTTGAAGGGAGAGACTAGACACGAATTGCTAAAGACTCAATCCAGTGCAGCGCCTCGTCGGAAGCTTACGCTGACTGTCGATACCACGGGGGAAATGGCTGTCAGGGCACTCATTTACAATGTGGCTCATTGTCTGAATATCATTAGTCCCCCCCATGAACCACGGACCTTGCCGTTGGTCGGGAGGCTAGCGTGCATCAGTGATACAGACAGCTGTGCCGTAGGTGCAACCGCAACGAAGGGGTATTGTTGAGGGGCCGGACAGTTACAGGGGCAACAGTCCGGATGACTGACTGGAATCCCGGTTTGACGACATTCATTGGCCTTCACGGTCATGAAATTTGTCGATGTGCTATTTTTTCTTGTCGGCCATCTCAAAAGCAAAGTATGCACCACTCGCAGGACGACAACTGCTGAACCGAAACAAGGATTCCAGAGGAAGCTGCTGCAGTTCCGATGGAAATGTTTGAAATACGTCATACAAATTACAGCATACGCTTACAGGGAGGCGAATGTTTGATTGGCCCTCTTCTTGTGGACCCTATTTTTAGAATTTTTGTTCCGACTCCTAATGATACGTAACTCACAGTTTACTTTCAATAATAAAACTCCTAATTTCATTTTACTTTTGTGGTGGTTCCAATTTCCCTTTTTGCTTGTAGGAGTAAAGAAAGGAGCTGATTTTGTAATGTATTCAATGTAAACTCTAATACGAATTCTATCTGGGCCCGATGCCTCGGCCGCTTTGGGTAATACTGTGTTTCAGCAAAGCAAGAGAGCAAATATGAATTTCATTACCTCTCAATTTTAATTTTGTTTCGACGCTTCCGAATTTTCAGTGGGCAGAACGCCGCTAGCTCAGTGACTACTTCTCTTCTTTGCTGCATCTCATCTCATTCGGCGTGAGAACAAATCCAGAAGTTGGTCCACTAACACCTGACTGTTGCAATTGCCTAAATTCACATTTTCAAAACCTCACATTTCCTTACTCTCCGAGGAATGCATACGGTTCAATCGACTGACTGTGAACTTCCATAACATCAAGGCCACCAAGCTGAGAAATATCGAGGGTCACAACTGGTGTTTTTAACATCAGTTTCATCATAACTCAACGTCATAAAAGCTTAAGATGTATTCAAATGATACTAATATGAAAGTATTACAAAACCTCTGCAAGTCTCTGGTACATAGTCGATAGATGTGCTGTTTTGTCGATCTGCTGCAGTGACGGATCTCACTCATTTCCAAAAAGTTCAATTTTTCTGTCCAAGATTATATGTTGAGCCGTGGCAATAACAAATGAAGGGGTCGGCGGAAGACAGTGCTACACCACGTGCGTGTTATTTTGCCTTTCTGCATGTTATTTGCTTGGTTAAATTCAAAAACAACAATATAAATACATTACGACAAAGCAATATAAATTATAGGCAGCATTTTTTGCGGTGTATATGAACTATTTGTTAACAGCATGTGGTAGTTCAAAAACACAACAGATAAAGCGCTCCGACTAAGGGTTAGCACTTTCTTCAGCCGACCCCTTCACACCTTCTAGCGGTATGTAGAGTTAAAAGGAAGACTGAAATTGCTATTACAGAGAGGATGTCATTAAACGTAAGTTTTACCTTTAATTGTAACACCACGAAAGAGTGCTGTACTCAATGTGTGTCAATACAAAAACGGAGAAGGGAACTCCAGTAACGATACATTCATGTTAGAGCACATACTGGCAGACTCTTAACACACCTTCTCTATCCCGCGCTGTACGTGATACCTCTACGCGATGTAATTGCACCACTGCCAGAGATGCTGTTAATCGGCGGACCTGAATCAACTCACGGAGTTGCTATCGTTGTAAATAGTTTTGATAAAGCTCAAAAGGATCGCTTTGACCCACGTAACATGGTTGAAGACTCAATTCTGAAACAATCACTGCTCTGTGGCAGCCTACTAAACTGGAAACCTACATCGTCAATAACCTCCGTTTAATTTCTGACTTCGTTGTTGGTACGTGGTAAACCATATCCATTAAAAGGAAAGAGAACAGTTTTTTTTATATTATTTTACTGATTTTTGCATACACGGCGTAAGTTTCCAGTTATTAGTCCGTAACTGGTCGCCACAGAAATAAGCAGCTAATGCAAAGCAATACATTCAAAGTCAATAAAAAATAAATTACTGAGAGGTACATTTATAACTGGGCACAAGTTAACAAAGATGGACTGGGCAATCAGTCTAGTTTTTGCCAGTATTAAGGAGCACAGTATAATTTAAGTCTGTTTATTCAGCAGCTCTTCAGGGTGGTTCTTGCGACAGCTCTTTATCTCCAGTATTTCGACCACGAGAAATCGCTTTGTGTAGCCCACTTGCAAAAGTAAACTTTCATTCTCAGTTCAGTTCAGTTGAGGGCGTTATCTCCTACCGTTAACGAGATACCGGGTATTTGTGTATTGTTCAGTTTGTCGAAATGAAGGGTATTTTCACACTAGGACCGAACGCGCATTGCCATTTTGGGGCCGGAAAGATAGCCAGTATTGGAGGTTGCCTGTGGAACTGGCGCACACCAAAGCGAAGTTATTCCAACGCACCACCACTATCGTGAGGCAAGAACATCGAAATTATGCCACGTAGTCGTCACCCATGCTTAAAAACACCGCCTGATGACCTCTATCAGTCTCTTAGGCACCTCGAGGAGAATCCAACAGAATGCAAAGTAAATGTCGGAGGAAACGTTGTGAGCGCTGTGTCGACCTAGACAGTATGCAATACTGCAACCAATACGGTCTCTTGGCCTTTATTCACCTTATTTACTTAATCACTACAGCAACTGTGCATTCCGCCTACTCATTTGCAATAGGGTCGTATTCTTCCCGCGTGACTTTATAGCATAATTACAAGTTATCCGTCAGGACATAGTTACAGTATCTGATCGGTTTACTTTCTGCATTAGTAATGTGAGTTTACAGAATGAAATTTTCACTCTTCAGCAGAGTGAACGCTGATATGAAACTTCCTGGCAGATTAAAACTGTGCCAGACCGAGTCTCGAACTCGGGACCTTTGCCAATCGCGGACAAATGCTCTACCGACTGAGCTACTCACGCATTACTCACAACCCGTCCTCACAGCTTTACTTCCGCCAGTATGTCGTCTCCTACGTTCCAAACTTCACAGAAGATCTCCTGCAGAACTATCACTCCTGGAAGAAAGGCAAAGGTCCCGAGTTCGAGTCTCGGTCCGGAACACAGTTTTAATCTGCCAGGAAATTTTTAATATGAATTTACATTAACTGAAACAGTACGAAAAACCAGATTATAAATACCAAAACACAATAATGTCCTTTCAAAGCAGCGGTGCACTTAAACTCGTATGACGAAATGAACAATACAGTGGTCTGCCAGTTCGTCGGTGTTTTCTGTCCAGTATGGTCATAGATATTGAACTATCACAGCCAAAAAGTGTTTCTGTGTTGCAGCAGAGGCACACAGAAGTCCCGACAGGATTTCAGTGCTTGAATTAACTTCCATGTTGCTTTATTACTAGCAAGTGAGCGGGACTTTTCGGGTAGGTAAGGGTTCAGAAAAATAAACCTGCCAGCACCATGGTGAGAGTAAAAGGTGGTCAAGGGAACACATGGATTGCAATCTAGATCAATGGTATTACGTTCTCCAGTAGGCAGGACTCAAGCAAAGAGGAAGGCCTGTGGCAGCTCCTCACAAAGATCCGACTGAGCATACTTGGGGCCAGTCGAAACAGTGCGTACTCAGGAGAGCCCACGTAACACACTTGGTGACCTCAGGACGGCCGCTGTTGATTACTGGGGAAGGTTTGAGTGATGTCTCGACCGTGTTGTAGACATCACACCAAAGAGGATCCAAAGCATGTTACAATGCACGTGATGGGTCAACATGGTATTGGATAATGTCCAGCAGCAGAAAAATTCGAGCTCATTATCACCAGACTCACCGCCTTACCTCTTCGAGGCGTGCAGACAAGAGGCGGGAGAAGAAACCAGAAGAAGACGAAGCAAAACATGGGGCGTTTCTGCCGTTTGCTGGACCGCCGACAGCCAAGATCGCAAGAATATTAAAGAAGCACGAAATAACGACCATCTTTCGCGCACCGAAAAAAGTCAGAGATATACTTGGCTCAACCAAAGACCAGCTGGGGTTGCAGACGCCGGGCATTTACAGTATTGAGATACGTCTGCACAATTTAGTAAACAGGGATAGCGGTTTTCAGTTCAGTGCAGCGTGGGCTCCCACAATTGACAAAATACGTCAGGAACGCTCCGATCTGAAGGCAGCGGCGTCCGCAGACATTGAATAGCCACCGGGTCTCGACTCCGCCCCCCCCCCCCCCCCCACCCACAACACTACCGACGCGGTACCCCCTTCCGGAGGAACGTGATTGGCCGGCCTACAGTGGGGGACGACGGCCAAGCAGCTATACAGATATGCAGAACACAGAATCCCGATCACTGGGAAAAACACAGCAACGACCAGGTCCACCAAAACAGAGGAAGTTCCAGGGAAAGTCCAGCAGAGTCGCTCCCCTCTGCGACTTCCTCAGTAGTCACAAAACCCCATCATGGATAGACGACCAAATGTCCAAGGCCTGATAATGTGCGTCTTTAATGCAGACGGCATTGTTAATCAAGAGGTCGAGTTCAGAGAACTCATGAAGGAGTTCTCCATCGACATATGCATGATGGGGGAAACCCACCAAAAACCGGAAATAAAAGCGACAGTTCCCAACTATGTGAGCTACCGTAAAGACAGGCCAATCCAAGGCGGAGGAGTGGCCATATACACAAAAAGAGGGCTCCCCCACCACCAGGTATTCATACCAGCTACCAATGAAATCGAAGCAGTGGCCGTGGAAGTAACCATTGCCACCGGACCCCTAACAATCGTTGCAATCTACCGACTCCCACAAGACGAGATAGACGAGGGAGACATAGCTGCTCTAGGGCAAATTGGAGGCAAATTCATAATAGGGGCGACTTCAATGCCAAACACCCCGATTGGAACTTTAGAGTAACCTCCAGAGCAGGCGCCACACTACAACGACTAGAACGCGACCACCACATCGAAACATGGGGTCCGGTCGAGCCCACACATTTTCCAAAAAATGGAGGTAGGCCCGACGTGTCAGACATAGCCCTCGCGAGGAGGATCGCGGCGTTTGTGATCGCAAGGACAATCAACAGAATGTCCTCCGACCACAACCCAGTGATTCTAGAGGTCGATGTTGGAGAATTGGTAGCACTCCCACGGCACCAGACGTCCTACAAACGTACTGACTGGGAGCGATACCGAGAAACTGTCGCCTCTGATATCACTCGCGCTCCGCCACCTACTGCCGAAACAGCAGAAAAAGCGCTACAAGACCTAACAGGAACCATCTTGCAGGCAGCGGAAGATGCCACTCCCCCACAAAGGGATGGCCTGCCCCCGCAAGTACAGCTCCCGGAACATCTACTAGCCTAAATCTGTCACAAGAACAGAGTGGCAAAAGAGTGGAATATCACCAGAAATCAGGCCACCAGGAGGCTGCTCAACCGTCTACAGAGAGAGCTGAAGGTAGCGCTCAATGAGCACCGAAACCAGCAATGGCAAAACCGCCTCACAGCCCTCAAAGTAGACGATCACACACTATGGCAAGCAACCAAACAATTTACCAAAAGACGCGCTAGGCTGCCGCTTCTGCACGGCGAGAGGGGTCTGGCCTACAGCCATGCTGAAAAGGCCAACGCCCTCGCCGACATCTTCGAGAAGTAGTTTCAAGCTGCAGAACCCCAGGATGAGGAACATGAAGAGGCAGTCCATCGTCAACTGGCTGTCTTCCTCAACGCTGAGGAAGACCCAGAGGACGAACCCCCGCACGCAAAGTAATTAGGTCCCTCCCTACAAAAAAGGCGCCAGGACACGACAATGTCACCAACCAGCTAGCTAAAAACCTCCCGCCCTCGGCTATAGAACACCTCGCGAACGTCTTCAACGAAATTACTCGTACCTGCGAGTTCCCAGCATACTGGAAACACGCGGAAGTGGTCGCGATAGACAAACCAGGGAAAGAACCTTCGCAGCATTGCAGGCCGATTAGCCTCTTGCCAACTTTCAGCAAGATCTATGAGCGCCTCCTGCTTATTCCCATACGAGATCACATCACCAACGAGCGACTTCTGCCGGATTTCCAGTTCGTATTCCGACGGAAGCACTCCGCCCCACAACAGATCATGAGACTAGTGCAAGCAGCCACAGAAAGCTTCAACCACAGAGGCTGCTGCGGGATAGTGCTACTTGACGTAGCCAAAGCCTTCGACTCAGTATGGCATAAGGGGCTACTATACAAGTTATACACACAAGGATTCCCCGGGAGCATAGTCAGGTTAATCCGAAGCTATCTCACGAATAGAACCTTCTCTGTCAAGGTAGAAACAGCCACCTCAATCAAAAGGCGTATTCGTACTGGGGTCCCACAGGGGTCGGTCCTGGGGCCTGTTTTGTACAGTCTGTACACTGCGGACACTCAACCCCCCCCCCCCCCCCCCCTGGTGCACACCGCACAGTACGCTGACGATACCGCCTTTTACACTCGGAATGCGAATAAGGACCTGGTCATTCGTAGGTTACAAAGGGTTCTAGACAACACAGAAAACTGGGCCCGTCGCTGGCTCATCACCATCACTCCTGAAAAGACAATGGCTATGTTTATCACCCAGAGACTCTGGAGACGCGGACCCCCTCAACGCCCCCCCCCCCCTTCAACTGCACCTACATGGATCCCGACTCCTCTGGCGCAGATCCGCCAAGTATCTCGGCGTCACCTTGGACTCGAGACTAACGTGGAAACCCCATATAGAAGAGATACACAGGAAGGTCTGCGCCAGAATGTCCATCCTATACCCAATCCTCAACACAACCAGCTCCTTTCCCTGCTCTGTAGGACTAAACGTCTATCAGGCCTTCATACGGCCACTAATGGAATATGCGTGCCCTGTCTGGAGATACGCGGCAAAGCAGCACCTAGACAAACTCCTGAGGCTGCAGAACCGCGCCCTCAGGATGGCACTGCATCTACCCATGGGATTCCCCACTGACGATCTGCACGCCGTTGCTGAAATCCCACTCCTCAAAGAAAGATTCCAAGGTGTGGCAAGGGCTTTATATGAGAGCTCTTCCAGATCTGGAAATAACCTCATCCAAACCCTAGGTCGGTATGACATGCCCCATGACGATCTTCGGCGACTAAGTCGAAGAGAAAATCCCAAAAATCCCCAAATCCTAACCCCAATCCTTAATCCCTAAAACACCAAACACTTCGTCAACCTCAGGCAAGTATTAGACAACACCAGAACACCAACACAACACACAGACAGGCAAAACAGTCAAAGACATAGATTCCATATTTCTAGGTTTTTGGAAGGCTTTTGACACTATTCGTCACAAGAGCCTTCTAATCAAATTGCGTGCCTGTGAAGAATCGCTTCAGTTGAGCGACACAGTACATAGTAGGCGACGGAAAATCATCAGTAAAACAGAAGGGACGTCTGGTGTTGCCTAAGAAAATGTTAAAGGCTTTCTACTGTTCCAAAAAGGCAATCTGAGCAGCGCCACTAAAGAAGGCAATTCGAGCAGCCCTCTTAAATTGCTCATGATACTGTCACGTACTATCATCAGAAGATCAAAACCAATTGCAAAATATCATATACATGATATCTGTATGGTGCGAAAAACACTGTGAGGTCATCCGCACGAGTACGAAAAGAAATATGTTAAATTTCGGTTACACGATAGATCTGACAAATTTAAACGCTGACGATTCAGCTAAATATCTAAGGTTTACAATTATGATAACTTAAATTGGAATAATCACAAAGATAATTTTGTGGGGAGGACAAACCAAAGACTGCGTTTTATTGGCAGAACACTTAGAAGATGCAATAGGCCTACTAAAGAGACTGCCTGCGATACACTTGTCTGTCCTCCGCCAGAGTACTGCTGAGTTGTATGGGACCCTTATTAGATAGGATTGACGGAGAACATCGAAAAAGTCCAAAGGGCAACTCGTTTTGTACTGTCGCGAAATAAGGGAGAGAATGTCACGGATATGATAAGCGAGTTGGGGTGGTAATCGTTAAAAAAGGCGTTTTTCGTAGTGGCGAGACCTTTGTTACGAAATTTCAATCATCAACTTTCTCCTTCGCATGCGAAAATATTTGAGTGTCGCCATAGAGAGAAATAATCGTAATAAAGTAAGAGAAATCAGAGCTCGTACAGAAATATTTAGGTGCTCATTTTTCCCAAGCGTTGTTTGATAACACAACGGTAGAGAAACAGTGTGAAGGTGGTTCAGAGTTCTCTTCCACGTACTTGAGTTTGAATTACAGAGCAGTCATGTAGGCGTGGCTGAGAAAGAATTTATGGTTACGAATCGTGCCCGTGCGTAGGCCAGAGTAGACCAGGCGTCTCCCAGGGCTCATCAAACGGCGAGAAACTGCCCGCCTTGCAGCCGACCCCTGCCAGCTCGATGAAGGGCCGAAAGAACAGACACCACGTGTATAATTAAGGCTAGGACGGCCAATGATCTCTTCAATGAAGATGCACATCTGGCTCGAACTCGGGAATCGCCGACATGCAGCAAGTGATGAGGATAATACAAGGGGAACTACATTTGTAGTGTGTGGATAAGCTGAGAATTTGGGTCTGATGGGATGCGTGGTAATGAAGTCCGTGCAGTTGCGATGTCCACCGTGTACGGATGGTGCAGTGGTCAGCGCATCTGTCTAATAAACAGCAGACCCAAGTTCGAATCGCGGTACGGCACACATTTTCAACTTAACCCACTGATTTAAATCGGCGCCTTTGTGTCTTGTTCTTCCCAAGTCAATTTACACTAAACAAAAACCTGGAAAATGAAGTTACAACCCGGGAGAGGACCACTAATTGTGTCATCCAGAAAGTGGTGAATGAAAGAATATTCCAAGCAAGAAAGGCAGAACCTACCAGGAAATAGAACTGACGACATCAAAGACGGCCAGAGGGCAACAGGAGGAAGGATAATCAGGGATGGGAAACTCCAGCACTGGAAACGAAGTACGTGCTGCAGTAGTTTGGGATCTCAGGTTCGGCATGCACGTACTCACGAAAGAGTTGTTAGCCACTTGAGGACGATACAGGGGTTGAAAAACATATGGAAACACCGCGAGAAATGCTTGCTTGAACATAAATGCAGATTCTAGCCATACCTGCTGGCTGCACTGTCGTATTTGACTACGAACAGCATTTGTGCAACATCCTCAATACATTGCAAGTGCCGGTCGTGGTTAGTGTAGTTGTGAGTGCATGATGTCAGAGCTCAGTGCGTTCTACGAGTGGCAAATTGTTGGTGCATGCATCGTGGGTGCTTCCGCAACCGAGGCAGCCGAGCCCATCTACTTGATGGAACAATCGTGAACCCTGTCAACACCAAAACAATATGAAGTCAGCTCAGTAAGCAGGGAACTGCACGGCAAACTGACGTTCCAAAACCACTCATCAGTGATCCAAATGCCAAAGTAATTTGCTGCACACTGTTTCCAACTCCTTGCCGAGTTTACATCCCAAGAGTGAAACACGGCGGGGTTTCGGTTATGATTTGGGCAGCTATGTCGTGGTTTTCTATGGGCCCCACGGTTACTCTGCACTGTCGCATTACTGCCAAGGCTTCTGTGGCTATTTTGGTCGACCAGTTCGACCCCCTGGTACGATGTTTGTTTCCAAATGGTGATGCTGCGTTCCAAGACGACAGCGCCCCTGTTCACTCTCACAGCTCGCATTGTCCAGGACAAGTTCTGTGATGAATTGTTGCATCTCCTCTGGCTAACATAGCCACAAGGTCTCAATATCATCGAGCCTTTGTGGTTTACTTTGGAGAGATGGATAAGCGATCGCTAACCACCTCCCATCAACACTAACCGATCTTGCCACTGTTCTGCAGGAAGAATGGTATAAGATATCCTTCAGAACCATACAGGAGCTGTATTTATCGATTCAGAGACGAATGCTTTGAATCGTGAAAGATTCCCTTCACCATATTAGGCAGAGTAACGTGTTTTGTCTTCGATGTTTCCATATTTTTGTCCAACCCCTGTATCAGATACCTAGTATTCCGTACCCAGACAGTTCTGTACTAAATCTGACAGTCCCTTCCCATCAATACTACCTAGCAGACGGGCCTTCTCGTCCTTTTTAAGCCAATGATTAATGTTAGGCCTGATTTCCCATTTTTCCTGTCTTGTTCAACTAGTTCTGAACTTCTTGGGTTCTGTACACTTTTGTACATAGTCTCTACAGCAGTGAAGCTGTTAGAGACATC
Source organism: Schistocerca serialis cubense (assembly GCF_023864345.2). NCBI lineage: Eukaryota > Metazoa > Arthropoda > Insecta > Orthoptera > Acrididae > Schistocerca > Schistocerca serialis. Next base: position 49,357,211 of record NC_064644.1, read on the forward strand.
TAGACTGGAGTTAGCAGACTTTTAGCTTTTCTTAAACTTCTTACCAGATTTAGTAGGTTTGACCACATTTCAATCATCTACCCTTTCTTAACGTTACTGTTGCTAATTTCAGTTGTAACTCTAGGCTCATCCCACATGAAAAAAGTGTAGACAATCTTCATATTATTAACCACTTCCCACAGCACTGCACCAGTTCCAAAGTTGTCCATTCACATAGATTATTGAAAATCTACTGTTCAATTAAAAAAAAAAATTAAGAGTTACTTTTTTACAGTACTCTACTTAGCCTAAAAACAACTTATTTCGTGAAAGAACAAAGTGTATATGATTAACAAATATTACTAATAAAGCAAATATCAGGTTAATTACCATCCCAAACTATATGTTTACTGAAAGTGATTTGATAATTGGAACTTTGTAAACGAAGTAGGTTAGGATAAATGCTGTGTGATGCACAAAATTAAAAGTAAAACAAATGTAAAATAGGGAACATAATTAGTAATTCAAACCACCTACAACCTTTTCAGAGCAAGTGTTGGCAACGAACAACAAGGGAAATCATTTGTTACATGGTGCTCATCAAAGCCATCTAGAATTGTTGATGTTCATGTTTGCATCACTTGCGACAGTAAAATTCCCTATTAGGATAGGACATAGTGCAACAACCAATGACAATTTGTTTTAGACTAGTGATTTATCTGTATGACCAGTGGTCAATGGTTTACCTGACTCTGATCGTCAAATGTTAACAATGAAATATTTTTATCAGTTATGTAGAGATTGTACAAGAAAAGAATTCTATCACAGAGACATAAACAGTAACTTGATCACAGTGTTTACAAAGAAATTATGGGAAGAATGTCGAGGAAAATTTATTAAGCACACAATGTAGATAGAAAATAATTCTTCCTCTCAGCATGTGAGTTTTGTTTTCCTCAGACAAATAAGGGTAAACTAAAACAGATGCAAGGAAAATGGATCGCTAACTCCTGAAATTGAAGTATCTTTTAGAAGGAAGAGAACTCTAATTCAGAGAGCCAGCTATAGTCATGAGTTTAAACACACCCAGTTAAAAAACACCGCCAGGCTGTCATTAGAACAGCAAACTCAGGTACTTTGGGCCTCAAAAATCAGTTTATACAAATCCAGCACGGAATCAATAAGAAGCTATGAGTGTGAGTGCTGCTTTACCATGTAACAGATGAGGAAATAAGGAAAAAAACACAGACTCATTACAGTAGTATGGATATAACAGAAGAAAGACAGCTAGCGTATGTCAAAAGACTGGAAGAAAACAGATGGCTGAGGGAGTACTTTCAAGACAACCTCTCGGAAAAAGAGGAAGACCACAGAAAGGATGGCTAAGACACTTACTCAAGAAGCAATGGAGAGAAGAGGAGCAGAAGAGGATAAAGAAGAATGGCGAGATTGAGGCATTTGGCAACAGAGATGTGGCGAAGGCTGTAGGACCGTCACAAGAAGAAGAAGAAGAAGAAGAAGGTACTATACTCAAAAATAAAACACCCCAAGAGTTAGGCAAAAATAATCTGCAACATCACTAAACAAGAAATAAATAAAAATAATCACCCAAATGAAACTGTACTACTAGAAAATAGCCCTGATAGAATTGGTGACACTTTCACATCATTGGTCACCAAATTCAATAACTATTTTCTAACTGTGGCAGCAAACAATGCACCCACTAATACACAACCAAATATAGATGTATTTGATTTGCTTATACAGACACTGCACACACCCAAAAAGTAGTAACACTGCTGACTACAGTGACAGTTCTACTACCACATTAAAACCTTCTGCCAGCTTAGTAGTATTACCCTGTTAAGGCACTCTTTTTAATCATGCAATTGAACCACAAAATACTTCCTGGACACTTAAACATTCATAGTACCAATAAAATACATCTGTAGAACTGGAGACAACTACACAACTTCTAATGACAGACTATTTCACTCCTTCCATCTTTTCCAAAAGCGCTTGAGAAATCAGACTGTGGTCGAACATGGGCTAATTTAACACATTAACTGCCAAGAGGCATTAGGCAGACACAGCAGAGGTTCATACAATACACCTCCTGTGGATCACACACTCCAATATGTTTATTACAGTATACAAAGGAAAGCTGTAAAATTAATTTATATTTATTGATTGAGTTGACGGTGGTTTACAGGAAATCAGGTACAAATCTCATTCAGTATTTGCAACTTTACACACTGTCCAAAGATACACTGTATTAAACAGAGTGGACTGTGTGCTCCTCAGTGGGCACACGTGTCCGGTGTGTACCTCTGCTATGTCCACCGGTGGCCTCAGGGCGGTCAAAATGTCAATGAGCATAACTTTTTAACTGCCTCTCAGTTTGGATTTTGCAAAGAATTCTTCACAGATAAGGCAATAAACTAAGTATAAAGTTCAACCAGAACCAAACAAGAAAAATTACCTTGTTAAGCAAATGGGGAGCAGCAATTTTCATTTTAATGCTGCATTACAAGAGGTAATGTACTGCAAACATGGTTCAGTATTTATAGAAGTAGGTAACTACATTCTTTGAAAAATACCAATGTAATCAAGAGTGGTAAATATTAAGCCTCCAACAGGAGCAGTACATTTTTTTTTAAAATTAGCAATTTCTCTCTAACTTATTTTATTAAAAAAGACTGTGTTGGTGGGAAGGATCCATACAGTACAGGCTGTGAAGCAGTCACCGAAATGAAGAATCTCGTGTTAGGCAGTGTGCTCAGCAACAGGGTGGTCCAGTTGTTTCTTGGCCACAGTTTGTCGGTAGCCATTCAGGAGGACAGACAACTTTTTGGTTGTCATGCCCACATAGAATGCAGCACAGTGGTTGCAGCTTAGCTCACGTAGCTGGTTTCACAGTTAGCCCCGCCTCTGATGGGATAGGTGTAGTTTGTGACCGGACTGAAATAGGTGGTGGTGGGAGGATGTATGCAACACGTCTTGCATCTGGGTCTATTATCGGGATACGAGTCATGAGATGAGCGGTTGGGAGCAGGTGTTGTGTAGGGATGGACAAGTACGATATATTGGTTTGGTGGACAGCAGAATACCACTGTGGGAGGGGTGCGAAGGATAGTGAGCAGGACATTTCTCATTTCATTTCAGGGCATGGCGAGAGGTATTTGAAACCCTGGCAGAGAATGTAATTCAGCTGCTTCAGTCCTGGGTCGTACCGAGTTACGAGGGGAATGCTGTTCTGTGGCCGGACGGTGAGACTTCAGGTGGTGTTGGGTGACTGGAAAGATAAGGCATGGGGGATTTGTTTATGTACTAGGTTGGGAGAATAATTATTGTCTGTAAAGGCATCAATGGGATCCTCGGTTTCTTTTGAGAGGGCCAACTTGTCACTGTAAATGCGACAGCTGTCGGCGTCTAGGATGTATGGTAAGGACTTCTTTATATGGAACGGGTGACAACTGAAGAAGTGGAGGTATTGCTGGTGGTTAGTGGGTTTGATATGCCATCTTTGAAGTGCAGGTCAAACTTCTAAGAAGGTGGCTTGTTGAGTTGAGTAGGATGAGGTGAAGCAAATGGGGGAGAAGGTGGCTTGTTGGGTTGAGTAGGATGAGGTGAAGCGAATGGGAGAGAAGCTGTTGAGGTTCTGGAGGAACGTGGATAGGGCATCCTCACCCTCGATCCAGATTGCACAGATACCATCAATGAATCTGAACCAGGTGAAGGGTTTAAGATTCTGGTTGTTTAGGAAGGATTCCTCTAGATGGCCCGTGAACAGGTTGGCATACGATGGTGCCACGCAAGTGCCCATGCCCGTACCCCAGATTTGTTTGTAGTTAATGCCTTCAATGGAGAAGTAATTGTGGATTAGGATATAGTGGTCATGGACATCAGTAAAGAGGTAATAGGTTTGGAACCCATCGGGCGTTGGAAAAGGTTAGTGTTCAATAGCGGTAAGGCCATGGGCATTAGGGATGTTAGTTTAAAGGGAGATACATCGATAGTGATGAGCAGGGCACTGTGTGGTAAAGGAACAGGAACTGTGGAGAGGGTGTGAAGGAAATGGTTGGTATATTTTACATAAGAGGGTAGATTCCATGTAATAGGCTGAAGGTGTTGGTCCTTGAGAGCAGAGATTCTCTCCGTGGGGGCACAATAACAGGTCACAACAGGGTGTCCTTGGTAGTTGGGCTTATGGACTTAGGATGCATGTAGAAAGTAGGAGTACAGGGAGTGGTAGGGGTGAGGAGACAGATGGACTCTGGGGAGAGGTTTTGGAATGGGCCTAAGGATTTGAGGAGAGACTGGAGATCCTGCTGGACTTCTGGATTGGAGTCACTGTGGTAAGGTTTGTAGGTGGACATCTGACAGGTGGCAGAGTTCTACTAAGTAATCCTTGTGGTTCAAAATAACAGCAGTGGAGCCATTGCCTGCAGGTAGGGTTATAAGGTTGGGATCAGTTTTTAGGTGATGGACTGCAGTTATTTATGCAGATGTAAGATTAGTTTGCATGTTGACAGATTTGGGGAATGATGGTGAGGCTAGGTTCGAGGTTAAGAAATTCTGGAAAGTTAACAGAGGGTGATTTGGAGGCAGTGGGGTCAGATCATGGTTGGATGGAGGAATGAACTAAGTCAGGCAGGGTTCAACACTGGTCTTTGGTTGAGCCTGATTGGTAGGGCTGGTGGCGAAAAAGTGTTTCCACTGCAGGGGCCGGGAGAAGGAGACAAGGTCTTGAACAAGTCCAGTATGACAATCTGAGAGTGGAGCTCCTTTGGAAAGGAGTGATATTTTTGTGGTGCTAAGGCTTTTGGAGGAAAAGTTCATGAGAGTGTTTCAAATCTGTTTAGGTCCTGGATTCTGTGTGATAGTGGGAGTGAGTTTTATAGGGTGGGCTAAATTCCACTCTTAACTCCCAGAAATGGAGCAACTGAATTACATTCTCTGCCAGGGTTTTGATAACCTCTCATCATGCCCTGAAATGAGAAATGTCTTACCACTATCCTTACCACCTATCCCACAGTGGTATTCCACTGCCCACCAAATCTACACAATATCCTCATCCTCTCCTATACAACTCCTGCTCCTAACTCCTATATGCCTGTGATAGACCTAGATACAAGACCTGTCCCATACAGCCTTCCACCACCACCTATTCCTGTCCTGTCACAAGCATCACCCATCCCATTAAAGGCAGGGCTACCTGTGAAACCAGTCATGTGATCTACAAAGCTGTCTGTCCACATGAATGTCCACCGACTCTGTGGCCAAGAAACAACTGGACCACCCTGCACCCTGTTACTGAGCATGCCATCCAACATGATATTCTCCATTTCAATGACTGCTTCAAAGTCTGTGCTATATGGATCCTCCCCACTGACACAGCTTTTCTGAATTGCACAGGTGGAACCTCTCCCTGCAATATCCTAAGCTCCTGTAACTCTCCTGGTCTCAACCTTCATTAGTCATTGTCCTCACCCATCTAGCTCCTTCCCTGTTCCCTTTACAGTACTACTCAAGCCCTCTATTCCACCAATGCACCCAGACTTTTTACTCCTCTCCTTTTCCATCCCCCCCCCCACTCCTCCCCCAACTGCACCTAGTTGCTCTACCTTTCTCTACTTCATCCCAGCATGCTCCCCAGCGACACTTCACTGTCCCCCATCCTTACCCTACTATCTCTCCCTTTCCCTGACCCAGCCTCCTCCTTACCACCACCCAGTTGTTTCCCATCATGCACTGCTGCTGCTGATCATCATCTGGCTTCATTTGCCAGGGACTGTGGTCATTTGTGTGTGAGCTGTAGCTGTGTGTGTGTGTGTGTGTGTGTGTGTGTGTGTGTGTGTGTGTGTGTGTTCTATTTTTGACAAAGGCCTTGTTAGCTGAAAGCTTATTTTTTGACAGTCTTTTTGCTGTGCCTATCTGCGACTCAGTATCTCTGCTATAATGTGAGCAGCAACTATCTTTTCATAATACTGTTACAGTCCATCCTGGATTTTCCATTGTTTGTTTTTACTTTATTAAATTAATCTCTATAATGATACTTTATTTTTATTACAGTATGCAGATTATGATGTTATGATTTGCTTTTCTCATACCTTGCCTCACACAAACCTGAAAATTAATTAATTAATTCATTAATTGATAAAACTCTAAGGTGCCTTATGGAGTATGTACATTTCATATGGAGAATTTTATTCAGTCTTTCACTGCTTATGGGAAATTCATCATGAAGATGCAAATGAATAACACTGCCAATTGGTGTTAAGTCAGCACATACATTTGCACACCTCTTCACAATATTTAACATGTTCTCACCAGCGGGTACTACTGTTGGCTCAGACTAGATCCTCCTGGATGGCATGTATCACCAGTGGCTCACACTAGACTACCAATTATCCTCCCAACAGTACACTAGCATATGACTGTTTTGCCTAACAGTCAGGTGCTACGAACAGCTGTGAATACAATTTTATGCCACTGTTCAATGAGTGAGATTTCTGCACAAATGACATACTATATAATTTGCAATTAATTAATTTGTATAATTATTTTAAGTGATCTCAAACTATTTTAAAAGAATGGACTAATGCCACTTTTGAAAAAAAAAAAAAGTTAGTATATTAAAATGGTAGCCTAAGGCATTTGAATACAGCTGCTCCCCAGGGTGAGAAACAGAAAAAGCAACATGCCCAAATTAAGAGAAGCATGAATGTGCATGCTGTCCCACAACGAGGAACTCCATGCTTAGTGCTGGTGTCAACATGTATGTGAATATGAGTTTTGTAACTGGCACTGACAACTGTGTCAATTATGGTTTATTACTCACAGAATGCCCTCCTAGACCTTACAAAGACAGTCATTGGGCAAAACACTGTCCTTGTAACACTAACTCACTAAAAAAAATGCCTAGCAAATTTTTCTGTGCCTACAGTATACTGCAGTGGATCAACAGCAATGGAGAATGTGGTGACATTTCCCTCTGCTCCTGCAATACAATGCAGCATCTTTAAGGAACTGGTTGGAGGCAACAGAATTGGAAGGAACCTGGCAGACTGTTCAGGTGAAATGCATGACAATGAGGGAGAGAAACGTGTGAGTAAATCAATGGAGTTAAGTGGGAGGCAAGGGCACTGGAACTAGCAAAGACTGAGACCAGACTGTGGTGTAAAAGGAAGTGTCTGAAGGACAATTCCCAACTATGTAGGTCGGAGGACCTGGTATTGAAAGTGGAGTATTCAGATGGTACATATTTTGTAGTAGCCATTGAAGTTGGGCATTTTGTGCACAGCAGCACGTTCTGTTATCCAGTGCGCAACTTTTTCTTGGGCAAGGTCTGGCAGTGTCCTGTCATTTGGGTGGAAATCATAATATCTTCATGATCCAGATGCAGGGCCAAGACACTATCCTAATTTCTCCATGCTCTGCACACCAGTTGCACATTGCTGTATGCGCAATATCTAGCACACAAAGAAGAACATTGAGATTCTTACAGCCTATCAGTGACGGAAATTAATTACATTATGAATTCCTAGACTGCCTATATAGCTGAAGAGTTAGCTTCGCTGCCTATGATACAGAAGCACCTTGGTTCAGTTCCTGGTAGCTCCTCAGACTACTTCTGAAGAAAGGAGGTCTGGAACAGAATCGATTCAAACTCTTGACACCAAACGAGGATCTGCTTGAAAAAAGATGCAGTGGCTGCATCAGGATTCATCTATTGATATTAATGGCTGGAGTGCCTGATGACATGCTGATCACATGTCCCACAATCATAGAACACTCCTCGTATTGTCTTGCAGACAGCAGTCAGCAAGTTGAAACAGGCCTCAGGACGTATCCTCTAATGGCATTTGCAGTTAATGAATTCTGCTCTTGGAATTTTAGTTCTCTGAATCTTGTCTCTAGTCTTTGACATGGTGTCAATCACTGGAACAACTGACTAGCGACAACTGGATCATCTTGTACCCACTATGGGACCCTAGAGAAACTACAAACCTCAACAAATGACTACAGCTGTGTGAGTTTGAGAGGACTTCTTCAGTGCTGAGTAGATCACTAGTAGTAAACTGACCACTTGTTCAAAAATCTTTTTTACTACTTTGACTCATTTCAGGTGCAGCCCATCCTCAGGATGTCAAATAGAATAGTCTACGTACAAAGAATGGTGTTCCATCCATCCATTTAGGATGTGACCCCATTCTTTGTATGAAAGCTACTCTATTTGACGTTCTGAAGGTGGGCTGTGCCCAAAATATGTTAACGTAGTGAAAAATGTTTTGAGCTAGTGACTTATTGTGCACTGACATAAGTCCTCTCAAGTTTACATTGTGGTCGCAGATCTCCTGCGTGACTATGTTGCAACTGAATCTGTTTAAGTTATCTGGGCAGGCACCACACAAAGGCTACCATGGCCAAAGAGTTTGGTACGCCAAAGGCGGTATTGTGTTATAAAGTAAGTCACAGATGTCCCAAATAGTTTAACTTTTGTCTTTGCTGTTATAATGACTGAGGAAGATGAAAATATTCTAGTTCACTGGCATTTGTCAACTGCAGAAGTGTACGACCCAGTATCAAAAAAGAATAAGACCCATTTACCAGTGGAAAACATAAGGAAAATGGTGTACAATATTTATGGAAAGCTGGTGCAGATCCAAATAGTGTATTAACTACCTATGTAAATATATAATAATAATTATATTACAACATTTCTGTATTTTATTTTTGTTGTTATTAAAATTCTACACATTTGTGGAACTTTTAATCTTGGGATGATGGTAAAATATTTGAAGAGAGAGAGAGAGGGGGGATGAGACAATGAGAAACTGAATCCTGGATCAGCACCTGATGAGAAGACATCCTGAACATGACAACTTCCTGTGAAAATGTCACTGGGCAACAAATTCATAACTGTTTTGGAGGAACAGAACATCATTTGAGAGCAAACACATTTTGGAAACAGCAAATGATCCAGAGTTTTCAATTCAGATGTGATTACAAGGAAGCTGAAATAATGAAAAAGAAAATCTCGTTCTACTGGAAATAGCAATTGTTGTTGGTAAGCTTACTTCTCCTATTACTTTTTGTATAAGGGAATTCCTGATGTACAGCTAATGGGATACTAACAACATGAAGATTGGACGATCTGAAATGGCTGGATATCTTGTGCCATATCCTATGAATACATGCCTTGTGTGCTCCTGCCTTGGATAACTGAACAATAAATCCAATGCTCTATCATTTTTCATTGTGTATCATGTATCTCACATGACTGCACTTTTCTGAGCTATATTCAGTAAATGGTATAGTGCTTGTTGCATTACTCCCTAACTCAACACAGTTTTTCAGATCCTAATTACCACAGAATGCTTTAAAATCCTTTAAATCTGTGTTCACTGTCAATGAATGGTGATCCTGACCTGGCTTATGAAACTTTTTTTTAAGTGGTACAAAAAAATCCAAGGTAAAATTTTTTCAGGGTACTCAGTAAAACTTTAAGCTATCCCAAAATATCATAAAATACATTTTTAAGCAATTGGTTAAGAACCTTGTGGGAAATACATATGCGTCCTCACTAAGCTGTCAATAGACTGGGGTGTAAACCTCATAGAATGACTTTATCAGCCACTCCTTCAATAAATTATCAATCTATTTGAAACTGGTGAAATAAATTGCAGTCACCACTAATTGTTCACACTGAACTGGCTTTAATTATATAAAACTGCATACAAAAAGAGCAGTGTTTGTGTAAAGTTACCAATAGTGTTTTTTTTTTTATATACCGTACGTTCATGATTAAAGCGCAACTAATCACAGAGGTCCAGTGTGGGCTGTTAATATTATGTGGCAGCAAAACTTAGTAGATATGCTAATGTGTTAATTGGTAATCAGTTTATGCTGGAAAACATGTTAGTTCCAATTGTGGACACCAGGTGCAAATCTGGTGCTGTACACTGTATGACAGTATGACATCCAAGCTGTCATTTGACACGCCATAATGCGAGTGACAGTACAGTTATCGAGAAGAGAGACCATTGGCTGTTAGTGAAACTGTTTTATGTGAACGGCAGCAACTGCGGTTCTGGACTGAAAGAGTATCATCAAATGAAGGGTCTGAGGAGAGGTCCAATATCATTAAATGGTTTAAAGTAGATTATGATAAAATTACCCCCCCCCCCCCCCCAATGAACCATGGACCTTTCCGTTGGTGGGGAGGCTTGCGTGCCTCAGCGATACAGATGGCCGTACCATAGGTGCAACCACAACGGAGGGGTATCTGTTGAGAGGCCAGACAAACGTGTGGTTCCTGAAGAGGGGCAGCAGCCTTTTCGGTAGTTGCAGGGGCAACAGTCTGGATGATTGACTGATCTGGCCTTGTAACCCTAACCAAAATGGCCTTGCTGTGCTGGTACTGCGAACGGCTGAAAGCAAGGGGAAACTACAGCCGTACTTTTTCCCGAGGGCATGCAGCTTTACTGTATGGTTAAATGATGATGGTGTCATCTTGGGTAAAATATTTCGGAGGTAAAACAGTCCCCCATTCGGATCTCCGGGCAGGGACTACTCAAGAGGACGTCGTTATCAGGAGAAAGAAAACTGGCGTTCTGCGGATCGGAGCGTGGAATGTCAGATCCCTTAAACGGGCAGGTAGGTTAGAAAACTTAAAAAGGGAAATGGATAGGTTAAAGCTAGATATAGTGGGAATTAGTGAAGTTCGGTGGCAGGAGGAACAAGACTTTTGGTCAGGTGAATACAGGGTTATAAATACAAAATCAAATAGGGGTAATGCAGGAGTAGGTTTAATAATGAATAAAAAATAGGAGTGCGGGTAAGCTACTACAAACGGCATAGTGAACGCATTATTGTGGCCAAGATAGACACGAAGCCCACACCTACAACAATAGTACAAGTTTATATGCCAACTAGCTCTGCAGATGATGAAGAAACTGACGAAATGTATGATGAGATAAAAGAAATTATTCAGGTAGTGAAGGGAGACGAAAATTTAATAGTCATGGGTGACTGGAATTCGAGAGTAGGAAAAGGGAGAGAAGGAAACATAGTAGGTGAATATGGATTGGGGCTAATAAATGAAAGAGGAAGCCATCTGGTAGAATTTTGCACTGAGCATAACTTAATCATAGCTAACATAGCAGAATCATAAAAGAAGGTTGTACACATGGAAGAATCCTGGAAATACTAGAAGGTATCAAATAGATTATATAATGGTAAGACAGAGATTTAGGAACCAGGTTTTAAATTGTAAGACATTTCCAGGGGCAGATGTGGACTCTGATCACAATCTATTGGTTATGAGCTGTAGATTAAAACTGAAGAAACTGCAAAAAGGTGGGAATTTAAGGAGATGGGATCTGGACAAACTGATTAAACCAGAGGTTGTACAGAGTTTCAGGGAGAGCATAAGGGAACAATTGTCAGAAATGGGGGAAAGAAATACAGTAGAAGAAGAGTAGGTAGCTCTGAGGGATGAAGTAGTAAAGGCAGCAGAGGATCAAGCAGGTAAAAAGACGAGGGCTAGTAGAAACCCTTGAATTGATGAAAGGAGAAAATATAAAAATGCAGTAAATGAAGCAGGCAAAAAGGAATAAAAACGTCTCAAAAATGAGATCGACAGGAAGTGCAAAATGGCTAAGCAGGGATGGTTAGAGAACAAATGTAAGGATGTAGAGGCTTATCTCACTAGGGGTAAGATAGATACTGCCTACAGGAAAATTAAAGAGACCTTTGGAGAAAGGAGAACCACTTGAATGAATATCAAGAGCTCAGATGGAAACCCAGTTCTAAGCAAAGAAGGGAAAGCAGAAAGGTGGAAGGAGTATATAGAGGGTCTATACAAGGGCGATGTACTTCAGGACAATATTATGGAAATAGAAGAGGATGTAGATGAAGATGAAATGGGAGATATGATACTGCGTGAAGAGTTTGACAGGGCTCTGAAAGGCCTGCGTCTAAACAAGGCCCCCGGAGTAGACAACATTCCATTAGAACTACTGACAGCCTTGGGAGAGCCAGTCCTGCAAAACTCTACCATCTAGTGAGCAAAATGTATGAGACAGGTGAAATACCCTCAGACTTCAAGAAGAATATAATAATTCCAATCCCAAAGAAAGCAGGTGCTGACAGATGTGAAAATTACCGAACTATCAGTTTAATAAGCCACAGCTGCAAAATACTAACGTGAATTATTTACAGACGAATGGAAAAACTGATAGAAGCCGACCTCGGGGAAGATCACTTTGGATTCCGTAGAAATATTGGAACACGTGAGGCAATACTGACCTTACGGCTTATCTTAGAAGAAAGATTAAGGAAAGGCAAACCTACGTTTCTAGCATTTGTAGACTTAGAGAAAGCTTTTGACAATGTTGACTGGACTACTCTCTTTCAAATTCTAAAGGTGGCAGGGGTAAAATACAGGGAGCGAAAGGCTATTTACAATTTGTACAGAAACCAGATGGCAGTTATAAGAGTCGAGGGACATGAAAGGGAAGCAGTGGTTGGGAAGGGAGTGAGACAGGGTTGCAGCCTATCCCCGATGTTATTCAATCTGTATATTGAGCAAGCAATAAAGGAAACAAAATAAAAGTTTCGAGTAGGAATTAAAATCCATGGAGAAGAAATAAAAACTTTGAGGTTCGCCGATGACATTGTAATTCTGTCAGAGACAGCAAAGGACTTGGAAGAGCAGTTGAATGGAATGGACAGTGTCTTGAAAGGAGGATATAAGATGAACATCAACAAAAGTAAAAGGATAATGGAATGTAGTCGAATTAAGTCGGGTGATGCTGAGGGAATTAGATTAGGAAATGAGACACTTAAAGTAGTAAAGGAGTTTTGCTATTAGGGGAGCAAAGTAACTGATGATGGTCGAAGTAGAGAGGATATAAAATGTAGACTGGCAATGGCAAAAAAAGGGTTTCTGAAGAAGAGAAATTAGTTGACATCGAGTATTGATTTAAGTGTCAGGAAGTCGTTTCTGAAAGTATTTGTATGGAGTGTAGCCCTGTATGGAAGTGAAACATGGACGATAAATAGTTTGGACAAGAAGAGAATAGAAGCTTTCGAAATGTTGTGCTACAGAAGAATGCTGAAGATTAGATGGGTAGATCACATAACTAATGCGGAGGTATTGAATAGAATTGGGGAGAAGAGGAGTTTGTGGCACAACTTGACTAGAAGAAGGGATCGGTTGGTAGGACATGTTCTGAGGCATCAAGGGATCACAAATTTAGCATTGGAGGGCAGTGTGGGGGGTAAAAAATCATAGAGGGAGATCAAGAGATGAATACACGAAGCAGATTCAGAAGGAGGTAGGTTGCAGTAAGTACTGGGAGATGAAGAAGCTTGCACAGGATAGAGTAGCATGGAGAGCTACATCAAACCAGTCTCAGGACTGAAGACCACAACAACAACAACAACAACAACAACAACAACATGATAAAATTCGAAAACATACGTAAGCTTGATGTGGCAGGTGGAAGAGGAAAGCGTTCTATGCCAGTGGAAGTTATTGATGAGGCTGCTGTTGCTGTAATTGACCATATGGCATATTCCCCAGGTAGTGCCAGTACTAGTGCTAATGTCACTGCTTGTGAAGTGTCACAATAATTTTCTATCTCACGGTCAACAACATGGAAAGTTTTACGGTCTATTTTACATTGGTACCTGTACAAGATCCAGACGGTGCGGTAATGAAACCTAGGGCTTGTCAAGTGAACCACGATGTCAGCAAGTTGTCACAACCTCCTTGTACAGCTGCAGAAGAGCACAGCTGTATGGAAACCAATGTTTTCATGCAAGATGGGGCAGACCCTCATGTCACTCACTCAGTGAAAAATCTGCTTAATGCAGCTGTCCACAAACATGTTGTCTCCAGAGGCTTTCCAGATGCCTGGCCTTCATTGTCACCTGTTCAGAATACATGTAACTTCTTGCTCTGGGGTATCTAAAACAAGACATTTAATAGGGCCATGTTCCATCTCTTCCTGATCTAAAGGCCAGTATACAAGAAAACCTTGATCCACTTGAAGTGCTGCGAGCAACTGTTTATACCATTCTTTTATTCATCCAACATCTTGTCGTCGTCCACAGTCCTCATATTTATCAAATTGCATTAAGCGGTAGGTAATAATAAAATGCCTTTCTCATTTGCTTGACATTTTCTGCCCACATCCCATCTCTAATCCATTACATATGGAAAGATTTCTACATGTCATTCTTGCATGCAGTGCCAGATTTGCAACTGCTGTCCAATTCCCCCCCCCCCCCCCCATGTTAATTGTTTCTGCATTAATGCCTTAGATTATCTACCAAGTTCTGCTGCCATACGATAATTACAGCCCACACTGTACTTGTGTGAGTAACTGCACTTTAATTTTTAATTATAACCACCCAGTATGTTACCTATCAGTTTGAGTGGCAATCTCATTACTCCAAACTAGTTACATGAAATTGAGACAGCTCAACATACTGATACGAAAAGGTTTAGTGGACTCAACCTACTACTACCTGATGTTGGCCTTGTCCCACTACGTAATGATGATGTGCCATATGAAACCAAGCTTGTACAAACAGGAGCTAACTAGGACACTGGCATTTTTTATCTACATTATTTCCTGGAATGTAGGTAGTGGTGACAGCCTGAGGTATAAGTTACAATGAAAATTACAATTTGGAAATGCATTGATAATGCCAACAAAGTGAAGTATCATAGCCTACACTTAATCCAAGGTATATTATAACAGCGTATGGTGCACTGTCAGCATCATCATTTCAAGCAAAGGACTGGGGTACTGCAAACCTATATTCAACCAGTTAGGAATGATGACCATTTTCGTCCAGTACGTATTTATGGACCTTATTAGTTAAAAGGAGCTTTCAGCATGAGGCAAGAAATTCATAAACATGACACCTGCAACAGGAGGGACATTGAAATCTATAACTACATTCTGCTAATCACAGTGAGGTGCTTGGCAGAGGGTACATCCCACTGTACCAGTCATTAGGGTTTCTTCCTGTTCCATTCAGAAAGAATGACTGACTGACTGAATGAATGTGTCAGTGTGTAGAGTAATTATTCTAATCTCATCCTCATGATCCCTATGTGAGCGATACATAGGGGGTTGTTGTATAATCCTAGAGTCATAATTTAAAGCCAATTCTTGAAAATTTGTTAATAGACTTTCTCGGGATACTTTGTGTTTGTTTTCAAGAGTCTTCCAGTTCAGTTCCTTCAGTATCTCTGTGACACACTCCCACTGATTAAATAAGCCTGTGACATTCGTGCTGCCCTTCTTTGTACACATTAAATATCTCCTGTTAGTCATATCTGGTACAGATCCCACACACCTGAGCAATATTCTAGAACCAGTTGTACCAGTGATTTTCAAGCGATCTTCTTTGTAGACTGACCGCACTTCCCCAGTATTCCACCAATAAACCAAAACCTACCACCTGCTTTACCCATGACTGAATGTATGTGATCATTCCATTTCATATCTTTACAAAGTGTTACACCCAGGTATTTTAATAAGCTGGCTGATTCTTATAGTGACTCATTGATATCTTAGTCACAGGATACTTCATTATTTCATTTTGTGGAGTGCAAAATTTTACATTTCTGAACATTTAAAGCAAGGTGCCAATCTTTACACCATTTTGAAATCTGATCAAGGAGGAGGAGGATATTAGTGTTTAACGTCCCGTCGACAACGAGGTCATTAGAGACGGAGCGCAAGCTCGGGTGAGGGAAGGATGGGGAAGGAAATCGGCCGTGCCCTTCCAGAGGAACCATACCGGCATTTGCATGAAGCGATTTAGGGAAATCACGGAAAACTTAAATCAGGATGGCAGGAGACAGGATTGAACCGTCGTCCTCCCGAATGCGAGTCCGGTGTGCTAACCACTGCGCCACCTCGCTCGGTGAAATCTGATCAAGATCTGACTGATATTTATGCAGCTTCTTTTAGACGGTACTTTATTACAGATAATTGCATCATCTGCAAAAAGCCCGATATCACTATTAATATTGTCTGCAAGATGATTAATATAAAACAAGAACAACAAGGGTTCCTAAACATTCCCTTGTGACGTCCGAAGATACTTCTACATCTGATGAGTTTCCATCCTACGTAACATGCTGCATCCTCCCCACTGGAAAATCCTCAAATTTCATTTGATACCCATATGATCATACTTTTGATAGCATAGGTGTGGTATTGAGTCAAATGCTTTTTGGAAATCAAAGCATACAGCCAACCTGATTGTCTTGATCCAAATCTTTTAGTGCATCATACCAAGCTGTTGACTGTTTGGAACCAAAGTTTTCCGATCGTTGCTCTATAAATGTTCAACACATTGCCTCGAGAAGTGAAAATTGCACAGGACTCGAGACAGCATACTTTATACTCTTTTGAGAAATAATATAACAGTGATCAAGTGCTTGGACAAAATAATATTCTTTTTATCTGTTACATATGGCCTTATTGTGAACAATTTTCTTCACATGTTATATAAAAAACTGAAAAATTCATATGTATTTATGTAATTTTGACGGAGTCCATCCAGTCATGACGGGCAAATGATGCAGACTTGTAATATGGTAATAATATAGTATGTTCGGCAATTATTGACAAAGTTTGGTACTGCAATAATAAGCCGAGGAGGAGATGAATGTAAAATACCTGTAAAGAGTAAGTTTGAAGGCGCCACAAACAAAACGCAGGCTAAAAGTAACAAATTCCGCTTGAGTATCGGAAGAAATCTCTCTACAGTACTCATCTTCTTCATAAAAGTTTTAGCCACTAATTAAGCAATATCAGTTTCTGGTTGTTTAGGTTTGCAATCTTCCATTTTTTTTATGTTCTTGTTCGCTCAATCTTAAGTAATTAGTCCTTACTAAAAATATTCTATAATGATACACATTAAAATATGCAGCTGGTTTCATCCTAAAATCTTTGACCTGTACTTCACTACATTGATCCCGTTTGTTGCGATTCCATAAGACTAATGAATTTGTTGGTACACAGTCCCTTCATTCAATTACCACTGCAGTTCTTAATGAGTAACAGGTACAGTCATAAGATGACTTGAGTTATGGCCGAAAGCAGTCTCTGAAAATTGCTATTTTGTTGTAAAACAACTACTGTATTAGTCCTAATCTGCCTTGTTTTGTACTGTAATAATACTTTTACGAGCCCTAAAACAAATATTACATAACAGATTTATTTTCATATTTGGAACAACTTTTTCCACACAACTCCCGGATTATCTTGGAGCAATATTAAATCTTGGAACAAAAGTTTCTCAAACTCCAATCATCGTACAGTTTACTGCTTTTTGAAAAGCGCAGTTTAGGACATAAGACTGTTTCTTCTATTAATTCTGTGCAGCTACGAAACGTTTATTTAGTATAGAGATTAGTTCTCATATGCATGTTTTTGTGATCACATCTCATCTCATGTGCCCTCTACGAATTCAGACAATGGTAATAACAATGAAAATACATAATGTCAGCGAGTAAGCTACCTCTACTCACGAACGGAACTGCTCAACAGAAATTTGATCAAAATCTGTCAGAGAGATAAATAGTAGCCAATCTTTAATAATGGTACAATATTTGGAATTTCTAATTTATGCTGTACCTTACATCACTGAAGTTAATGTTTATCTTGAAAGAACTGCGTACACTGTATAATTACACTCTATCATGATTTCTTCGCATTTATCCAATATTGCATACTGTTTGGCATTATCGTACGAAAATGTGCCGCATTAACTTAGCAGACGCCCACAGTAAACGACATCAATGATGACAGATTCGAGGCGTTTGATTCCGAAGAATACTGTCAGAAGTATTTAAAGCAAAATCTGACGTTACTGAATGGAAAATGTATTAATAAAAAAAGGAAATATGTACACCACCTATTATCGACTAGAAACAATCCACCCCTTACGTACCTTAGGTGTCTTGATCAACTCCATCGTCCGGCAGCAGTCAATCCCTTTCTTTTCAAAACATTACACACACTGCGAATTAAATAGAATCATTGATATTTTGACATATCGCTCTAATCCTACGCCATCTTAATGTAAACACCTCCGATTAAATTCTCTCGAACAGTATGCAAGCATCATTGTTACAGTGGTTACTGCTATGTTTCTTCGAAAATTTGTATTGTTATCTCTGTCAGATGAGAACTTCGAATAATTATTTCAATGTCAAGGATTGATACCTAAGCATCTCAATAGTCTATAGTCTATACTGTTGTATGTGCGTCTCTGATTCAGAGATATTGAAAGATAAAACTAAACTACGATTCGGAAAGCACTGACAGTAACTTCAACAGGCTGTTGTTCATGTGATAAATTGATGCCACACAGTTCACCAAAAATGAGTGCGTGTTGTGTTTTGTAGTAGGCAACATAAAGAAAGAGGTCAGATGAAGGAAAAGTTACCGTAAGTCAGCTGTTTACGTATTTTGAGGTCTTACGCTCATTGAAAGAATTTTTACTCCGCAGATGTCTTTAACAATACAGCAAATTATTCTGGATGCCAAACGTCTAGCTAACCGATTGAAGGAACATGATACAACAGCGGACGCTTTGCTGTCACAGGCACAGAACGTGTATCAGAAAATTGACACAATGAAGCAGGTAAGTAGATCTACAAACACCAGTTAACAGCTATTACTTCGAATACGGAACACTGAGCTTGTTGGGGCGGGGGAGGAATAACAGTTAATTTTGCTATGTAGGTGACTAACACTGTTAGTCATTCTTAATATTTACAGCTAGGATGATTGTGACAGCATAGTATTATCTTCCAGTTAATATTATGGATAGTGTAGAAAGATTACAAAAATAAAATAATGAAAGTAACTAGCAGAAGAGCTACTACTTTCAGAGCAGTGTCAAATTACACCATTTAGCTGCCGTTCATCTGCATAGTATACTCGGCAATAATCTGATTACAGTAACCGTCACCTTCTTCTTCTTCTTGTTCTTTTTCAGGAATCATATCATTCACAAGATAACACAGATTTATACAGCTAACTGAACTTCGCTCAGTCAGTGCTTTCTTCTTGCAATTTACACTTAGGTATATTGCTGCATAGTTCATTCTATTAAAGCAGCCTTGGTCAGCTGAAGTGTGCTAGTAGCCACATTGAAACCTTGCTTGTGACGACACTTTTCTGTTACGTAACCTGAGATCTTAGTTTGTATGTGAGGTGACTATTTGGTCGTGATTTGGTGGAACTATCAAATGTGCACGTGAGGTAATCATGTGCTAACCAATTGATCTGCATTGTAGACCTGTGTTTGTGCTATATTCAACATACTTATTCTTACAAATACTGAACCTGCTAGGCTGTTACAAATACTAAACCTGCCATGTGAATTCAGGAAAACTGTTATATATAAATTTCAGGGTACTTTGAAGCATATTGTGTACATAACAGCTTTTCGTTATGTTTATATAATGTATGTCAACTATGAAAAATACAAGGTGACAAAATACTGATTTCACACTTTACCTTGAGCCCTCTGGTGGTGGAAGTTCACTGATTTCGTGCCACTCTGGAATGTTTAGACTCGCTGCCAATCTTAGCTATGTGACAGTATTTCTCACTGTAGTAATAAGTAACTATTGTATGTATCATGTTAACCATGTTGTGGTGTTATTCCTAGCAGCTGGTAATATTACAGACTAAAGAAACTTTACGTGGTCGTTCTAGTGGCTCACCATAAACTTTAGTGTCACTTCTGCAACACTTTTATCCAGTACATGTTTTTTTCTTTTATAAACCGTAAGGTGGCTGCACTGGGAGGAGGGGCCAGGGCTTCCCTCAGTAGCCAATGTGCTAAGAACCAATCATAAGCTTGTGCTCCCAGCATCGCCTGCTCGGGGCCCAAGTAAAAGTGTGTGACCAGTACTACACGATAGCTATTATTTTCTTGGTCTACCAAGGATATGCAATTTAAGTAGCTTTCTCCCTTCATTACAACACTGAGCATCGCATTTCCAGGCACTTTTGCCACATTACTAGCTCTTTGAACTATCTCGCTTCTCACAGTGATCTTATCCAATGTCCATATATCGTATCAACTGCTTCAGTTCTCAGATTGTCCATTGTCTCTACTATTAGCCATTGTGGGCAGATCCAGTAATTGAATCTGTCCAATTTCTTTGTATTCACCTTCCAAGCTGTTCACGTTTTCTACCCATGCAATAAAAATGAGTGAGTGAATGAAGATGTAGATTTCTGTTTGTTCTGTATGATGGGATACTTGATCTTGGTGTTTTTCAGAAGCTGGAAAAAAAACCTTCTAACCTCTTCTTCAAACCGAAATCTAAATCACTGAGTGCTGAAACCACGTGTGTGTATTTGTTTTATTTGTTTGCTCTTCTTTGAGTGTTCTGCACATATTTAACCATATATACTTGTTTTGTAAATAAAACTGCCTTCTCTTGCTGCAGCTTAATTCATTTTTCCCAGACATGTTTCGCCTTTTTCTTGCTCTAAGGGATCTTCTATTGGCACATTTTGCTGTGATCTGTTTTTCCTCTCATCTGGTCTGGAGGTTGCACTACCACTTTATTTCCGAAACATAAGCACAATTCTGTATTCCAAACTTTTTCATGCTGTTCTTCATGTTTCTCCTTTTTGTGGTGTACTATTATTTTTTGTCATGAAATCTAGCCATTTGTTCGAACACTTTGCTTTTAATGATGTAAATATTGAGTTGCAATGTTTACATTTTTAAAAGCACAGTTTTTGAACAAATAGCTATATCTAGCGACAAAAGAATAATAGTGCACCACAAAGAAGGAGAAACACAGTAAACAGCGTGAAAAAGTTCGGAATACAAAATTGTGCTTATGTCTCGGAAATAAAGTGGTAGTGTGACCTCCAGACCAGACGAGAGGAAAAACAGATGATAGTAAACTATCCCACTGAAGATGCCTTGGAGCAAGAAAAAGGTGAAATGCATCTGGGAAAAACAAATTAAGTTGCAGCAAGGAAAGGCATTTTTTATTTACAAAACAAGTATTTCTGTACTTGCTGCGGAGGATGGCCACGCAAATAAACTTGTTAGCTAACCATATAACTATAACCTTGGCAGGATGCTCAGTTGCCAAAATATTGTACCAGTTGAATGCTGAATGCAACTGTACATATGTGAATTACACTGAAGAGCCAAAGAAACTGGTACACCAACCTAATATCAAATAGAACCCCCCCCCCAAGCACACAGAAGTGCTGCAACACAATGTCTCATGGACTCGGACTAATGTCTGAACTGGTGCTGGAGGGAATTGACACCATGAATCCTGCAGGGCTGTCCGTTAATTGATCACTCCATGTCAGTTCAACCAAGGGCTCCAGCTCATAGTCTCAAATTTGACTGAAATTCAGTACACTAATTCTGCCATGTGTGGAACACTCGTGTGCAAAGTATTAGTTTCCCCTGCCAATTAGTTCCAGAATTATGACTTGTGAAAGAAGGTGGTGTGACAGAAATTGCAACCCGCATCTGGCAATCTATCTTCAGACTCAACTTCAGGTCATAATAACTTTGGAAGTATTTGACACAGTCCAGTGAAAGTTTTACAACCCAGTAACATCCATTTAGAGAACACACTCCATGAATCAAAACACCAACATCATATTTCTGAGGGAAAATAAAAAATTCCAAAACTTGATTAAAAAATTTAATTTAATATGTTAAAAGGTACATATTGTAGGTGTCCTCTGTGCCAAATGTAATTCACTCAAAAAGGGTATACATTTTTTATGGTAAGCTTAATGTGGCCTAAACACGCGCAGAACTCATCATGCCCATATCAGTCGCAAAAACTGAGTTACATGCACACGAAAATACAAAAATTTGAAAAATTACCTGAAAAAACATGGATCTTCGAAGTGTGGTAGCACAAAAGGGCAAGTGATATCCAAGCTAAATTTCACACACTGCATAAGTAGACCATAATGATATATATCTCAAAATTTCAGCATGTTATTGCAAGACATTTGTGTACAATGGAAGTTGACAGATGTATTTTGTGATGTGGCCATTGTTCCTCAACACAATTTTGTAAAAACATATCGTAAACTGTTCTGCCTCTTCTTATCCTCTCCAACAACTGTTTAATCATGAAGCAACAACATAGACAGATTAACACAACCTATCATTAATGTTTACTGCACCTTAACCGCTAAAAACCAGTCGATTGTGCTTCGAACAGAAGTTCCCCCGCACTTTAGCTGCTGTACTCTGTACATTGAGTGGCAAATTGTTCTGTCTTCCTGACACTGTGGTAGGAACTGGAACTGTCATAAGAATATGTTCAAAAGGAATCCAACAACTGTCTGCCAAACATGACCAATGAAATGATGTTGCTGGTGCCATGGAGTTCACAAATACATCACCTTCTGCTTCACAGCACTCTGCAACACATCCTAAGTACCATTTGTCATCAAAAACAGCAATGCTTTTGCTTCTGAATCCTGAGTCAGACAAACTGTGAAGACACATGTTGTGCATGAACCTATAGTTATAACCAGACAGTCTGCTCGTCTGCACATTGTCAGAGTCCACTGGAGAGAAGTGATGATGGCTCCTTGTGCCTGCAACAGTTTTAACGTGTTCTAGTCTGCTTTTTAGCAACTCTTCGACTGATTTCACCTTATCTTTCAAAACATAGAATGATTGTATGCCAGATATATTTTTCTGTACCCAGGTAAATAATTGAAGAGGTGTTAGAATGTGACCTTCTGTAGGTTGCTGCAGACTAGCTTGTGATGCCATGCACTTAATGGTGGCACCAATACCATCACATACATTTTTACTATGACTTGTTGCAAAAAAATTCCATTCTGCTTGAATCTGAAAATCATGGTAATGCATGCATAAATTTTTGAGATTTTTACAGTTTTTGTACTGACTAGCTGCTCCATAACTGAAGTATTTCGCAAAATGTATGTGAGGCAGCTTGTTTTTCACATATGCCATGACAGTGCGAATGTGGACATGAGCTGCAATGGCAGCATGAATTGAACAGTCGCTAAAAACACACAGGTTCATGACAGACACATCACCTGATTCACCTCTACAGTAAATTGCAAATGGCTGGAGAGTTGCTTGACTGTTGTCCCAATGATATCCTTGGGTGGCATCTTGAACTGTAAATGCACAATTTTCAGAAAAGTCTAGTATTACTATAATTTCATCTTGTTTCAAATTATCCTTACAAAACTGGAGATAAGCTGATTGTGCTGCTGCTGTGGAGCTGTGTGTGGTCAGTTTGTCCGTTTTTTTGACAACACACTTCAACAAAATCTTCCACTGTACGTTGCTTTGTTTCAAGACTTGTGCGATCCATGTGTGTCCATTGTTTATAAGAAACAGGTTCATCTTCATCCATAAGGATTCACCATACAGTTTGTTATTCATGTGTTCCGCAAGATTTGCCTTACCAGGACACTTTTTACATCTGTGTATCATGCACTGGTAGGAACTGATGGTACACACTAGCAGCTTCATTGCACCTTTCTAATCCAGACCAGAATCCTTTATAGCAGCAAACATCAGCTTAGCATTTTGATGGGTCTCATACACAAACATTGTGTGTGCCCCTTGCACTTACAGGCAAACCCATTTTGGCCGAAGACTGAAAAAAGATGATAAACCTACTTTGGTATTGGGATACTTTTCCTTGAATTCTACATATAGTTCTGATATGTTGCAGAGCAAGTCTTTTTGGCATCTGTACACATATATTTCCCATTTTCACTGTTACACAGTCTTATTTTCCAGGCATTAATCGGCTGTAGTCATTATTTTGATAAAACTCCGACACTAGCACCTTTATTTCTGAACTCAATTGCTTACCGTGAGCCTGCTGAAGTTGTGGAAGCACTCCATGGGTTGCTTTTATTTTCCTAGCTTGCTTTGCGATGTATGTAGAACCATTGAATTCCTTTGCAATGTAGTCAAGAGACCAGCTGGAAGGTGCAAGAGTAAGAATAGCTACATTTTTCTGGTGTGTGGATATGGCACAATTTTGTCCAAATCAGAGCGTTTCTGGCACGATTTCTGTTCCTTTGGAGCAGGTAGTTCTTCCTCTTCCACCATCAGTGTGTCAGCCATTTTGTGTTTTAATTCCATTTGAGCTTCTTGTAGTTTTCTTCTACCATAGCTGGGTCTGTCTCTTTTTCCAACTTTGTGTGTCTTCATGGGAGACAAACCAAGATCAGTCACTGAAGTATTTAATTGCTCATCCGCTGTGATTGTAGGTGGGTGATACTCTTCGTCACTGTCATGTAAATTATCAGAATGTTCTTGATTTTTTAGCAGTGTAACACACCTGGAACATAACTTTGTCCTGGTTTCATGTTAAGTCCTATGCACTGATTCACTTTCAATACTGATTTTATATCAGTTTCTCTGAGGCTTCACTTCACTGTTTTCTTATGAATCCGAAATGGATCAAAACAACTTCTTTGTAGGAAAGAATACTTATCCAGAAGCACTTTCATATGATGATAACAAAGACTAAAGTTTCCTGTGCCCACAGGGTGTATCCCGGATCTCCATAGCAACAAATCTTGGTCCAATTCATCCAGATCATACAGTACAAAGCGAATGCCACATTTTGTTCCATTTGTTTTATGACATTCAGATGCTTGTGCTCTACCAATAGTGCAACTTGTTTGAACAAAAGCACCACTAGTACACTCTTCTGCCTCCATACTGACTTTCCACAACAGTACTGACCAGTCTGAATTAGAATCTTAAAAACATGAGTAACCTGTAAGAGTTGCTTGTTTCCTTTGTTGTTCCTGTGTTATAACTTCAAGTTGAACAAATATATTTCAAGGAAGACGCAATACATGAAAGTCACAGATCAAGTAAACAGAGTAAGATGTGTGTACACTTTAAGAGTCAAATCATAACTGAGTCCAAGTCTAGCGGCCGCTGGTTGGCTGGCCGCTTAGGTGGCGCTGCTGCTGCTGCATGGCTAGCAGACAGCGCCACATGTAGAGGACATGCCTAACTGCGCGGCGGCACTTTGAAAGATCGGCGAGTCACAACACTTTTCCCCCCTTTGAATTTGTTGCACAGGTCTTGATGGAGGTGGTCTGTAGATCGCTAATGTCCATAGGTGTTGTTTGACTGGCCGTAAAGTCTCGAGGAGGAGGCTTCCCGTACAGACGGAAATGTCCCCGATGATAACGGGTCGAGATGACAGGAGATGTGGGGGGTCGAATCTGCTGGGGCCCCGTGCACCAATCTGCCCGTTACGGCAAGTCCGGTTGTTATAACAGGAGATATGGGCAATGTGTCGGCATCCGTAGGAGGAGGAGACGGCGAGTAGAGTTGCTCCGACAGATGATGGTCATCTGGTTCCTGCATGGGCAGGTCTCCTGGTGGCGTCAGTTCTTGTGCTGGCACTGATATGATGGTGAGAGGACTGCGTTGTGAGTAATGAGATTCCAGTAGCCCGAGCGTCTGGTAGAGCTGAAGGTGGTGTAGCGGCATCCGGAGGAGGTGTTGCCGGCACACGAGGCCGAAGCTGGACCGAATGATGCACTGCAACACCCGTGTCTGTCTGGATTTCATACAGGCGTCGGCCATGGTGTCGTAAGATGCGGCCAGGACTCCATTTTGGCCACCTGCCATATCCCCGTACCCATACAAGGTCTTCGGCGGTGAACCAGCCAAGCGAAGGCACCCGCGGCCATGAGATGGAAGGCCGCAGAAGATGAAGCAGCGTGCGGGGCTGTCGGCCATGTAAGAGCTCAGCCGGGCTGTGGTCGCCCATGGGGGTGAAACGGTAAGAAGCCAGAAATTGGAGAAGCGCATCATCAGCAGCAGAAGAAGTCAGGAGTTTCCTCATCTGAGCCTTACCATTTGACTGTGGATGGAACGGAGGGGCCGTGATATGTATGACGCCGTGACGGGCACAAAAATCCGCAAAATTGGAAGAGGTAAATTGTGTACCATTATCAGTAACAAGAGTAGATGGAAGGCCTTCCAAAGAGAAAATGCGAGCTAGAGCATTGGTGGTTGCTGCGGTGGTAGGCGACGTGCAACGGACAATGAAAGGAAAGTTAGAGTAGGCGTCAATAACGAGAAGCCAAGAAGTACCTAAAAAAGGTCCCGCAATTTCAGCATGAATACGCTCCCAGGGCCACTCAGGCGAAGGTCACGGTGACAAAGATGACTTCGGGGCGGCGGCCTGTGACACACAAGGGACGCAGGCAGCGACCATGTGTGCGATTTCAGAGTCGATGCTGGGCCAGTACACATGACAGCGCGCCAGAGATTTTGTGCGAGAGACACCCCAGTGCCCTTGGTGAAGGAGGCGCAAGACCGAAGCACGCAGGTACAACAACACGCGGCGAAGCATTTTCGGTGGAAAGGAGGATAATACCATCCCTAGCCGTGAGGCGGTAACGCAAAGCGTAGTAGTTCTGCAACGGATCAGAAGTCTTAGTGGACGGACAATCTGGCCAACCCTTCTGAATACAGCGTAAAACCCGAGAGAGGGTAGGGTCAGAACCCATAGCAGCCGCCAGCCGGTCCCCGGTGATGAGGAACCCGTCCACAACCCGCTGCTAGGCAACATCCAGGTGGAAACACAGAAGTTCGTCCCTATCGATTGCCAGATCAGGACCCATGGGAAGCCGAGACAGTGCATCAGCATTCGCATGTTGAGCTGTTGGCTGGAAATGAATCTCATAATTGAAACGAGACAAGTAAAGAGCCCAATGCTGGAGGCGGTGTGTAGCCTTGTCAGGAAGTGACGTTGATGGATGAAACAAGGAAACAAGTGGTTTGTGATCCGTAACAAGATGATATTTGGATCCATAGAGGAAAAACATCAAACTTATGAAGAGCATAAATAATGGCCAAAGCTTCTTTTTCAATTTGAGAATACTTCTGTTGGGCATCCGTGAGCGTTTTGGAGGCATAAGCTATGGGTTGTTCAGAACCGTCAGAAAATCGGTGCGCAAGGACTTCACCGACCTCTTAGTGAGAGGCGTCTGTGGCAAGAACAAGATGTTGGCCAGGTCGATAAGTAGCCAGGCACGGGGCCTGTTTCAGCATAGTCTTCAATTTCTGGAACGCCGCATTGCATGTCGTGGACCAGTGAAAAGGCACGTTTTTATGCAACAGGCGATGCAACGGCTGAGCCACCGAATCAGCAGATGGTAAAAACTTGTGATAGTACGCTATTTTCCCCAAGAAGGCCTGCAGTTCCTTAACAGAGTGGGGCGAGGAAGGGCATCAATCGCAGCGACAGTTTGCTGAAGTGGACGAATACCATCCCGAGAGAGTTGAAACCCCAAGTACGTGATAGATGCCTGAAAAAATTTTGATTTCTGAAGATTACACTTAAGACCGGCAGTCTGTAAGACATGAAAAATTGTGTTGAGATAGTGAAGATGTTCATCAGTGGTGGAGCCAGTGACAACAATGTCATCCTGGTAATTTATACACCCAGGGACAGTGAGCAATAATTGTTCCAAGAATCGCTGAAAGAGAGCAGGGGCGCTGGCAACCCGAATGGCAATCGTTGGTATTGATAGAGACTGAAAGGCGTGTTAAGGACCAGAAACTGCCGGGAAGCAGCGTCGAGAGGAAGTTGATGATAAGCTTCAGACAGGTCAAGTTTAGAAAAATACTGGCCTCCAGCATATTTAGTGAATTCTTCAGGTCGAGGCATAGGGTAAGTGTCGATAAGGCATCAAGCATTTACAGTGGCTTTGAAATCATCACAGAGACAAATATCACCATTTGGCTTAGCAACGAAGACGACAGTAGAGGACCATTCACTGGAAGTGACAGGAAACAAGACCCCCTGAAGCAGTGAGACGATCCAGCTCCCATTTGACCTGATCACGAAGGGTCACAGGAATGGGCCGAGCCCGAAAAAACTTAGGCCGAGCAGTGGGTTTGACCATGATATGAGCTTCAATGTCGTTTGCATGGCCTAACCCAGGAGAAAAAAGGGACAAAAATGTTGTCGACAAGGAATCCATTTGAGCATAAGGAATAGCATCAGAGATGATATTGACAGAGTCATCTATGGAGAACCCAAAAACGCAAAAGGCATCAAAACCAAAAAGATTCTCCGCGTTGCTGTGGTCGACCACAAATATGGAAACAGTGTGAACGACAGATTTGTAAGATACCTCAGCATCAAATTATCCCAAGAGTGAAATCTTCTTTTTATTGTAAGTCCGTAATTGCCTAGTGACAGGTGACAGGATTGGAGAACCCAACTGAAGGTACGTCTGAGAATTGATGATAGTGGCAGCAGAACCAATACCACCTGAATGCGAACATCTCGACCTAGTATTTGGACAGTGAGGAATAACTTCCCTGAAAGGGAAGAAATACAATTGACAGACAACACAGAATCAGAATCAGCGTCTTGTTCATGAACATCATGTATGCAGTCGGATTTGCAAACGGATGACACATGACCCTTTTTTGTATTTGTGACACATGGCCCAACATTGTGGACAATCTTCTTGTGAATGTTTCGTAAAACACCGCGGACATGAAGGAAGTTGCCGTGGGTTTTGCTGCAGCGTCTTAGAAGTTTGTTTATAGGCCAAGGCTGCGCTTGGGAGCGCACTGTGGCCACGTCGGCCAGCGGGGACACGCCACACGCTTCATCAACATCACACAGAGGTTGTATTTCCCCGACGTCACCCCATGCCTCTATTTGCACTCCAGCGGTGCGAGAAATTTCAGAAGACTGAGCGATGGATAGGACTTCATCTAGAGTCGGATTTGCCAACTGAAGGGCATGTTGCCTAACTTCTTCGTCGGACACCGAACGGATAATAGCATCCCGTACCATGGAATCAGCATAGGATTCTTTGTGAACTTCAGTAACAAACTGACACTTTCTACTGAGGCCATGAAGTTCAGCAGCCCAGGCGCGATAGGATTGATTCGGTTGTTTTTGACAACGATAAAAGGCAACACGAGAGGCTACCACATGCGTTTGCTTTTGAAAATAGACAGACAGAAGTGAGCACATTTCAGCAAAGGACAAAGACGCAGGATCTTTCAAAGGAGTCAATTGCGACGACAACAACCAATACATTTGAGGTGAAATCCATGAAAGGAACAGAGACTTACATGTTTGTTCGTCCGTGACATGAAATGCCAAGAAGTGCTGTTGAAGACTTTTTCGTAATCAGACCAGTCTTCCACCGTCTTGTCGTAAGGAGGAAAAGTAGGTAGAGACAACGACGAGAGACGCCCCGCATTTGATGTCGCGACGAAATCACGAGTCGCACTTGTGAGAAGCGTTTGCTGTTCTGCTAGACCTTGCAATAGTTGCTCTAAAGTACCACGGAAACATGTGGGTCAATGATGGAAAAGAAAAATCACTACCTCGTCACCAATTTTTATAACTTCAAGTTGAACAAATATATTTCAAGGAAGACGCAATACATGAAAGTCACAGATCAAGTAAACAGAGTAAGATGTGTGTACACTTTAAAAGTCAAATTATAACTAAGTCCAAGTCTAGCGGCCGCTGGCTGGCTGGCCGCTTAGGTGGCGCTGCCGCTGCATGGCTGGCAGACAGCGCCGCATGTAGAGGACATGCCTAACTGCGCGGCGGCACTTTGAAAGATCGGCAAGTCACAACGTCCTGCCTAACAATGACTCATTCTGTCCCTGAAAACTACCATTGTTTAACTTTCTGTTGCCTAATGGTTCCCAACAATTGCGGCAGCTTTATCTGAAACAAGCTGTCTGCATCATCACTATTACTTGCTAAATCCTGTTGAAAGAAACATAACTAAATACATCTCTGTCAACTTTTATTGTGCACAAATGCCTTGCAATAACAAGTTGAAATTTTGCCACATAATATATTATGGTTTACTTATGCAGTGTTTGAAATTTGGCTTGGATATCACTTGTTCCTTTTGTGCTACCACACTTAGAAAATCCATGTTTTTCAGGTAATTTTCCAAATTTTTGTATTTTCGTCTGCATGTAACTCTGTTTGTGTGATTGATATGAGCAAGGTGAGTTCTGTGTGTGTTTAGGCCACATTAAGCTTACCACAAAAAAACAAAAAACAAAAAAAATACCCTTTTTGAGTGAATTATGTTTGGCATAGACGGCACCTACAATATGTACCTTTTAACGTATTACATTTTTTAATCACATTTTGGAATTTTTTATTTTCCCTCAGAAATATGTTGATGTTTTTTGATTCATAGAGTGTGTTCTCTAAGTGGATGTTACTGGGTTGTAAAAATTTCACTGGACTGTGCGGTATAGTTCCAAAGTTATTAAGGCCTGAAGTTGGGTCTGAAGATAGATTGCCAGATGCGGGTTGCAATTTCCGGGTCATGCTACCTTCTTTCACAAGCCATAATTCTGGAACTAATTGGCAGGGGAACTTAAAATTTTGTACATGAGTGTTCCACACTTGGTAGCATTGGTGTGCTAAATTTCAGCCAAATCTGAGACTATCAGCTGGAACATTTTCTCAAATTGGTTGAATTGACATGGAATGACCCTAATCCATAAGAGTACCAGGGGGTGGAGATCTCTTTTGAACAGCACATTGCAAGGCATCCCAGATATGCTCAATAATGTTCATTCTGGGGAGTTAAGTGGCCTGTGGAAGTGTTTAAACTCAGAAGAGTGTTATTGGAGCCACTCTGTAGCAATTCTGGATGTGTGGGGTGTTGCACTGTCTTGCTAAAATTGCCCAAGTCCATCGGAATGGACATGGACAGGAATGGTTGTAGGTGATCAGACAGGATGCTTATGTATGTATCACTGTCAGTCGTATTTAGACGTATCAGGGATCCTGTATCACTCCAACTGCACACACCCCATACCATTACAGAGCCTCCACCAGCTTGAATAGTCCCCTGATGACGTGCAGGATCCATGGGTTCATGAGGTTGTCTCCATAACCATACACATCCACCCCCTCGATTCAGTTTGAAAAGAGACCATCCGACCAGCAACACTTTTCCAGCTATTAACAGTCCAATGTCGGTGTTGACAGGCCCAGGTGAGGCATAAAGCCTCGTGTCGTATGTGCAGTGAATAAGTGTACATGAGTGGGCCTTAAGCTCCGAAAGCCCACATCGCTGATGTTCCGTTGAAGGGTTCGCATGCTGACACTTGTAGATGGCCCAGCATTGAAATCTGCAGCAGTTTGCAGAAGGGTCACACTTCTGTCATGCTGAATGATTCTCTTCAGTCGTTGTTGGTCCTGTTCTTGCAGGATCTTTTTGCGGCCACTGCGATGTCAGAGGTTTGATGTTTCACCAAATTCCTGATACTCACAGTACACTCGTGAAATGGTCGTATGGGGAAACCCTAGTTCACCACTAGCTCGAAGATGCTGCGTCCCATCACTTGTGCACTGACTATATGAGCTCGTTCAAACTCACTTAAATCTTGATAACCTGCCATTTTAGCTGCAGTAACTGATCTAGCAACTGTGCCAGACACTTATTGTGTTATATAGGTGTTGCCAAACACAGCGCCGTATTCTGCCGTTTACTGTTCTCTGTATTTGAATATGTAGGCCTATACCAGTTTCTTTGGCACTTCTGTGTATCTCGTCATCAATTTTGTAGGGAAAATATAACAATACATTATATACAAATGACACATGAAGTAACATTATAGTTAAATTTCATCTTTACTTCTGTTTCACTCCCAACATGGGCATCTGACCTCCAGCCAGTATTCCTTCATTCCCAAAACATTGCTACTTTTCATTTACCAGTACCACTGAATTGCCATATATTCAGTCATAACTGGAAAACACACAAGAGAAAAATGGCAGCAATAGTCTGATATAAACACACAAAGGAAAGAAGAAATGTATATTCTCAGTCTTAATTCATAATGATTAGTATTATTATGAGTCATTATGATCACGTAAATGCCAAAATATATCTCAAGTAGAAATGTTTTTAATTTTGATCTGAATTTACTTCCTCTTCCAACTCCATTATGTATGGTGGAAATGCATTATAAAGGAAGATTCCAATGTTCTACAGTTAAATTACATCTTACTTCTGTTACTCTTCCAATATAGACACCTAACCTTCAGCCAGTACTGCTTCTTTAATGAAACATTGCTACTTCAGGTTAACGGAAACGTCGAATTCCATCTGTCTGCTTTGACCAATGATGTCACCAATATGGCGGAAACGACCACTTACAACAACTCCCATATCGCGACAATGACATCATTATGTAAACATGACAACAAAACACAAAAATAGACCAAAAAACCATCAAATACATATTCCGCCAAAAATATAATGAAACTAACGGGACAAGCGGGGGAAATTGGGGGTTTCTTGGATGGGGACAAACTAAAAATAAACACACGCCACTAAACTAAACGACAAAAATGATAAAATAAAATGACCAAAACCTTCCCAAAATGAACTAAAAACAATATCCACTGGAATCGAACACTTCCCTTGACCTATATAGGTCAACAGAAACTACCGATACCAAATCATAAATCCAAAAACTACAACCACGTCCACAATCATCACTACCTCAAAAAACACAACAAAATTGAAATCGAACACTTACCTTGACCTATATAGGTTAACAGCAACTACCGATACCACACTATAAATCTCAAAGCTTTCACCACCATCACCACCACCACGCTGAAACCTACCAAAAAAAAAAAATCACAACAACCTAGGAAATCAAAATTGGAATTACACACTTCCTGTGAACTGTTCTGTTATCCTTAAGACATCTCTACATATAGCCATCCCTGCTCCGAGATGCCAGAATTTTAGTAAGCCTCATTTCTTCACAACACACTGAACACTTCACGACTTCAGCCAACAGGCCGAATAGCTGAAGAAATTTTATTAGAGACAATGCTCTGTCCCCCCCATCATCGCCAACAACTGATAACTGTTGACCTGTATCCATATCTGCCAGAGATATAAGCAATGCAATCTACCAAAATTCACACACGATGAGCAGAAAAGAACAAAAACTACAATATCGTCGACATTACCAAAACAAAATCATTAACTCACTGAAAAATATTCCGCTGAAAGCACAGTCACCACCGATACCACACACGCGCAATGCTACCCCGCAAATGAACCTCATATGCCACATAACACGCTACCCATGAACACATCACCAGATAGAACCACCAACCGCAACAATACGCCACCTATCATGCAAACTAAACCAAAAACATCACCTAACACAAAACACATAAACACACCACCAGAAATCACCACCAGTCTTATCAAAAGGACACCTACAAACATGCCACTCTCACAAACTAAGCTCTGAGCTGTCATGACGTCACACACCACAACAGCCTTACATCACGGGTCAAAGCCGGCGGGTGGAATCGGACGCTTCTGTTGACCCGCTACTTCTCTTTTTCCAGAATCGCTGAATTCCCAAATATTCAGTCGTAACATCAGTTCCCCACCACCAACAGAGTCTGCTTGGATTAAATGCTTTTCATCATCTTCTGTCTTTCCACAACCTCTTGGTCGCAACTTGGCCCAAT
Source organism: Schistocerca serialis cubense (assembly GCF_023864345.2). Taxonomy (NCBI): domain Eukaryota; kingdom Metazoa; phylum Arthropoda; class Insecta; order Orthoptera; family Acrididae; genus Schistocerca; species Schistocerca serialis. Next base: position 49,390,815 of record NC_064644.1, read on the forward strand.
CTTCTGTCTTCCACATGCTTTCCTTCACTCCTTTTGACCATCTCCTTACTCATTCACCCTCCATCTCGTGCATTTTCCTAGCTTCTTATCCTTTTTCAGTAGCAACACTTTCATGTTATTTTTGTGACACCTATCAGACTACTCTATACTATAGTGATGACATAGTATACAGGGCTATTACAAATGATTGAAGCGATTTCATAAATTCACTGCAGCTCCATTCATTGACATATGGTCACAACACACTACAGATACGTAGCAAACTCATAAAGTTTTGTTCGGCTGAAGCCGCACTTCAGGTTTCTGCCGCCAGAGCGCTCGAGAGCGCAGTGAGACAAAATGGCGACAGGAGCCGAGAAAGCGTATATCGTGCTTGAAATGCACTCACATAAGTCAGTCATAACAGTGTAATGACATCACAATAAAGGATGGCAGCCAAAAACAGTTGCAGGATAGAATTTTTTTATTAAAATTCTTGACCAAGGTTTCAGTACATATAAATATACCTTCATCAGAAGTACAACTTCCTGAATAGAAAGAAAGTCTTTCTATTCAGGAAGTTGTACTTCTGATGAAGGTATATTTATATGTACCGAAACCTTGGTCAAGAATTTTAATAAAAAAATTCTATCCTGCAACTGTTTTTGGCTGCCATCCTTTATTGTGAAGAATTTTAACAGTTGCTGCTGCAGCCATGTTTAAAATCTTGAAAGTGTAATGACACTTCAGGACGAAGTTCAACAAAGATCCACCTACTGCTAACTCCATTCGGCGATGGTATGCGCAGTTTAAAGCTTCTGGATGCCTCTGTAAGGGGAAATCAACGGGTCGGCCTGCAGTGAGCGAAGAAACGGTTGAACGCGTGCGGGCAAGTTTCACATGTAGCCCGCGGAAGTCGACGAATAAAGCAAGCAGGGAGGTGAACGTACCACAGCCGACGGTTTGGAAAATCTTACGGAAAAGGCTAAAGCAGAAGCCTTACCGTTTACAATTGCTACAAGCCCTGACACCTGATGACAAAGTCAAACGCTTTGAATTTTCGGTGCGGTTGCAACAGCTCATGGAAGAGGAAACTTGTTTTCAGTGATGAAGCAACATTTGTTCTTAATGGTGAAGTGAACAGACACAATGTGCGAATCTGGGCAGTAGAGAATCCTCACGCATTCGTGCAGCAAATTCGCAATTCACCAAAAGTTAACGTGTTTTGTGCAATCTCACGGTTTAAAGTTTACGGCCCCTTTTTCTACTGCGAAAAAGACGTTACAGGATACGTGTATCTGGACATGCTGGAAAATTGGCTCATGCCACAACTGGAGACTGACAGCGCCGACTTCATCTTTCAACAGGATGGTGCTCCACCGCACTTCCATCATGATGTTCGGCATTTCTTAAACAGGAGATTTGAAAACCGATGGATCAGTTGTGGTGGAGATCACGATCAGCAATTCATGTCATGGCCTCCACGCCCCCCCGACTTAACCCCATGCAATTTCTTTCTGTGGGGTTATGTGAAAGATTCAGTGTTTAAACCTCCTCTACCAAGAAACGTGCCAGAACTGCGAGCTCGCATCAACGATGCTTTCAAATTCATTGATGGGGACATGCTGTGCCGAGTGTGGGAGGAACTTGATTATCGGCTTGATGTCTGCCGAATCACTAAAGGGGCACATATCGAACATTTGTGAATGCCTAAAAAAACTTTTTGAGTTTTTTTATGTGTGTGCAAAGCATTGTGAAAATATCTCAAATAATAAAGTTATTGTAGAGCTGTGAAATCGCTTCAATCATTTGTAATAACCCTGTGCATACATAGACCTGTGACTGACTTCGGTTGGCAACCGTAGGACACAAAGTGTAAAATAAAAGGGAAAAAAACACACCACTGGTGAAAGATGTTTGGTCGATAAAACAAAACAATAATTTGTGTACTTGCAAAAAAATGTAGCCCCATCCTTAATGCGTTATTATTTTTCTGCAAGCATGGGGACTGAGCTCAAGACTCCAGTATGATACATGTGCAAATGTTCACACAAAATTTCAGCAAAATCTGTGATTGTATCATACGGGAACCTCTAGAACACTTGCCATGGAATGAGGCAGCATTGTGTGTCCAGCAGGCGCCATGTAGGGGATTAGGTGTGTGTAATGTATGTGTGTATGTATGTATGTATGTATGTATGTATACATGCATGTGTGTGTGTGTGTGTGTGTGTGTGTGTGTGTGTGTGTCAGTGTGTTGTCTGTTTGTATTTGTTCTGTAGCTCCATAAAAGAAATAATTTGAAAGCCAACAGTTGATGACTCAGTGCTTCTGCTATTCAATGACTGGTCTCCTTTAATCCAAAAGTATTTTCCTTATAGCAGAAGTCCTTTGACAGGACTGGAATAGGAAGTGCTGGGAATAGGAGATGCTGGGTGTGTGGATTGGCAGGTCTTGCACCTGGGTCTCCCACAGGGATATGATACTTGTGGCAATGGATTGGGAGTGGTGTAGGTATGGACTAGAATGCTGTAGAAATTAGGTGGGCAATGGAATATGACTTTACGAATGGCGGGAAGGCTCTAGGGTGGAATGACCCTCATTTCAGACCATGATGATATGTAATCAAAGCCTTAGCGAAGGACGTGGTTCAGTTTTTTCAGTACAGGGTGGTATCGGGTGATGAAAGGGCAATCTTTTTTTTGGCTGGTTCTTGGGAATGGTAGGATGATTTGGGGGTATGAAGGGAAATTGCATGGGAGATCTGTTTGTGGACTAGGTCTGGCGGATGGTGCCTGTCTGTGAAAATCTTGGTGAGACCCTCAGCATACTGGGCTAGGGATTCCTTGTCACTGAGTCTCATTTCAAATAAGTACCCCACTCGTACAATTATAATCAGTGGTGACTTTAATCTACCCTTGATATGCTGGAAAAATTATACGTTTAAAGCTGGCGGCAGGCATAAAACATCATTCAAAATTGTACTGAATGCCTTCTCAGAAAATTATTTTGGACAATTAGTTCATGAGCCCACTCGAAGTGTAAATGGTAACGAAAGCATACTTGACCTCTTAGCAACAAATAATCCTGGACAAATAGTGTGTATCATGACGGATACACGGATTGGCGACCACTTACTGCTAGGCTGAATACCATAACTCCTACAACCATCAAAAAGAAACGTAAAAGTAAATCTATTTAAAAAAAGCTGATAAAAATGCTGTTAACGTCATTTTAAGAGACAATCTGCACTCCTTCCGATCTGATCATGTAAGTGTAGAAAAGATGTGGGATGATTTCAAAGAGATAGTGTTGACGGCAAGTGGGAGATATATACCACACATGTTAATAATTGATGGTACTGATCCATCATGGTACAACAGAGGGGTCAGATCACTGTTGCAGAAGCAGCAAAAAAAGTATGCCAAATTTAAAAGACTGGCAAAGTTTTGCAGAAGTTCGAAATATAGCGCGTACTTCAATGTGAGATGCATTCAATAATTTCCACAAAGAAACTGTCTCGAAATCTGGGAGAAAACCCAAAGAGAGTCTGGTCATATATAAAGCACACCAGTGGCAAGACACAATCAACACCTTCACTGAGCGATAATAACGGTGAAGTCACTAATGACAGTGCCACTAAAGCTGAGTTATTAAACACGATTTCCCGAAACTCCTTCACCAAAGAAGACAAAGTAAATATTCCTGAATTCCAATCAAGAACAACTGCCAAGATGAGAAACATAGAAGTAGATATCCTCAATTGCACAAAGTAGCTTAAATCACTTAATAAAAGCGAGGGAGTCCAGATTGTATACCAGTCAGGTTCCTCTCAGAATATGCTGATACAATAGCTCCATATTTAGCAATTGTATACAATTGCTTGCTCACAGAAAGAGCCATATGTAAAAACTGTAAAATTGCTCAAGTCACTGTTCCTCACAAGCGTGCCTATGGAATATCGCCTCAGTTGTGCGACTGGGTTTATGATTTCCTGTCAGAAAGGTCACAGTTCGTAGTAATGGACAGGAAGTCATCGAGTAAAACAGAAGTAATATCCGGCATTCCCCAAGGAAGTGTTATAAGCCCTCTGTTGTTCCTAATCTGTATTAACAACATGGGAGACGATCTGAGTAGCCGTCTTAGATTGTTTGCAGATGATGCTGTCATTTAGCGCCTGGTAAATTCATCAGATGACCAAAACATAGTACAAAATGATTTAGGTAAGGTATCTGTATGGTGGGAAAAGTGGCAATTGACCCTGAATAAAGAAAAGTTATTCACAGGAGTACTAAAAGAAATCCGCTAAATTTCGATTATGTGATAAGTCACACAAACCTGAAGACTGTAAATTCAACTGAATACTTAGGGATTACAATTACAAATAACCTAAATTTGAACAATCACATAGATAATGTTGTGGGTAGAGCAAATCAGATACTTCGATTCATTGGCAGAACACTTAGAGGGTGCAACAGTTCTACCAAAGAGACTGCTTACACCACACTATTCTGGAGTGTTGCTGTGCGGTGTGGGTTCTGCATCAGATGGGACTGATGCAGTACAAAGAAGGGCAGCTCGTTTTGTATTATCGTGAAGTAGGGGAGATAGTGCCACAGACGTCATACGTGAATTGGAGTGGCAACCATTAAAAACAAAAAAAAAAAAAAAAGAGGCGTTTTTCGTTGCAATCCCCAGTTTTCTCCTCTGATTGCGAAAACATTCTGTTGACATCCACCTACATAGGGAGAAATCAGTGCTCACACGATAAAATAAGAGAAATCAGGGCTCTATCAGAAAAATTTAAGTGCTCGTTTTTCCCATGCGCTGTTTGAGAGTGGAACAGTAGAGAGATAGCTTAAAGGTGGTTCATTGAACCCTCTCCCAGGCACTTTATTGTGAATAGCAGAGTAATCACATAGATGTAGATACGCCGTCCCCAGATGACAAGGATGTGTGGGAGGGATATTTTGTTGAAACGGAGGTACTGTTGGTGATTGGTGTGTTTAATGTGGACAGAGGTGCAGAGTTCAACATCTAGGAAGGTGGAACGCTGTGTTGAGGAGGACTAGCAAAGTGGATCTGAGAGAGGGTATTGAGGTTGTGAAGGAACGAAGAATGTGTCTTGGTCTGATTCCATGTTGTGAAGCTAACGTCAATGAACCTGAACCAGAATAAGGGTTTGACATTTTGGGAGGCTGGAAAGGTCTCCTCTAGGTGGTCCATAAACAGGTTGGCATGGATCAGTACCAAACTCTTCCTTCTACCAACTCTCCATCAGCCTCCTGGATCCATACTCATCAGTGTTGACACCATCTCCCTACATACCAACATCCCTCGTGCCCATGGTCTTGCCGCAATTGAACACTACCTTTCCTAATGTACATCAGACTCCAAACCCACTATCTCATTCCTCATACACCTAACTAACTTTATCCTAATCCACAATTTCTTCTGCTTTGAAAGGGAGGTATACAAACAAATCTGCTATACAGCCATGGACACCCACATGGCACCATCCTGTGCCAACCTGTTTGCGAGCCATCTAGAGGAGACCTTCCTAGCCTCCCAAAATGCAAAGTCCTTAGTCTACTTCAGGTTCACTGATGTTATCTTCATGATCTGGACTCAGGACCAAGACACCCTATCTTCATTCCTTCAAAACCTAAACATCTTCTCTCCCACCCACCTCACCTGATTCTCCTCAACCCAGTGTGCCACCTTCCTGGACATTGACCTCCTCCTCTCTGGTGGCTCCATCCACACGTCTGTCCATGTTAAACCCACCAACACCAACAGTGCCTCTGTTCAGACAGCTGTCATTCCTTTAACGCCACAAAGTCCCTCCCATACAGCCCAGCCATCTGGGGACAGCGTATCTGCAGTGACAAGAACTCCCCTGCTCAGTATGCTGAACTGTCAGGAGGCTCACCACTCTTTGGTGAATACTTGCTTGGCTGTCGTGGGGCCCCAGGCTTTTCAGCATTGGTTCATTTTTCTGTGCTGCAAACCTACTCTTTGACTATCTCTTGCCTCCTCTGAATTTCCATCAGATAGTCCTTTTGGTACAGACCCTGCTTGTACTTTCTTCACGATTTCGATACTGATTTCCAGTTTCACTCCTAATGTAACATTTACCTTCCATTAACGATTACATGGTTCCCATTATTGGCTTTCACCTGCCATTTTTTTCCACATTTTACAGAAGTGTGTATCGGCACACCCTCTGTGGTGTATGCTCTGCCTCCGTGTCCTTCTCCTCCTGTCCAAGAGGCTCACTCTTGGCGGATGTCTTCAACCATCTCAGTCTTGTCTGCCTCAATACCGGCGCCCCGACTTTCCTTTCGGACTCTACTCATACCTACTCCCACTTGGACCTCTCGATCTGTTCTGCCACTCTTGCCCGTCGGTTCGAGTGGTATGTCCTTTCTGACACCTATTCGAGCGACCACTTCCCCTGTGTCGTTCGTCTCCTGCACCACACCCCATCCCCACGTCCCTCGAGCTGGAACATACTGAAAGCTGACTGGGGACCGTACTCATCCCTGGCGACCTTTCCGGACCACGATTTTCCCAGTTGTGACAGTCACGTCGAATACCTCACGGCTGTTATCATCAATGCTGCCGAACGTTCCATTCCTCGTACTACTTCTTCTTCACGTCGCGTTTCCGTCCCCTGGTGGAACGAGGCTTGTAGGGACGCTATCCGTGCTCGACGACGTGCTTTACGCACCTTTCGCCGCCATCCTACGTTGGCGAATTGTATAGAATACAAACGACTCCGAGCGCAATGCCGTAGAGTCATCAAAGACAGCAAAAAAGCTTGTTGGGCCTCTTTCACCAGCTCCTTTAACAGTTTCACTCCCTCTTCTGTCGTTTGGGGTAGCCTGTGCCGGCTGTCGGGCATTAAGGCCCACTCCTCGGTACCTGGCCTGACCTCAAGTAATGAGGTCCTTGTTGATCCTGTGGCTGTCTCCAACGCCTTTGGCCGCTTTTTCGCGGAGGTTTCAAGCTCCGCCAATTACCATCCTGCCTTCCTTCCCAGGAAAGAGGCAGAAGAGGCTCGGTGACCTTCCTTCCACTCGCTGAATCTGGAAACTTATAATGCCCCCTTTACTATGCGGGAACTCGAACGTGCGCTCGCACTGTCCCGGTCCTCTGCTCCGGGGCCAGATGCCATTCACGTTCAGACGCTGGCACACCTTTCTCCGGCGGGCAAAAGCTTCCTTCTTCGTACCTACAATCGCGTCTGGACCGAAGGTCAAGTCCCCATGCGTTGGCGTGACGCCGTTGTTGTTCCTATACCCAAACCTGGGAAGGATAGACACCTTCCTTCTAGTTACCGCCCCATTTCTCTTACAAGCTGTGTCTGTAAGGTGATGGAGCGCATGGTTAATGCTCGGTTAGTCTGGATTCTTGAATCTCGACGACTACTTACTAATGTCCAATGCGGGTTTCGTCGCCGCCGCTCCGCTGTTGACCACCTTGTGACCCTGTCGACATTCATCATGAACAACTTTTTGCGAAGGCGCCAAACGGTAGCCGTGTTCTTCGACTTGGAGAAGGCTTATGATACCTGTTGGAGAGGAGGTATCCTCCGCACTATGCACAGGTGGGGCCTACGCGGTCGCCTGCCCCTTTTTATTGATTCCTTTTTAACGGATCGAAAGTTTAGGGTACGTGTGGGTTCCGTATTGTCCGACATCTTCCTCCAGGAGAACGGAGTGCCTCAGGGCTCCGTCTTGAGCGTAGCCCTTTTTGCCATAGCGATCAATCCAATTATGGATTGCATTCCACCTAATGTCTCAGGCTCCCTCTTTGTCGATGACTTCGCGATCTACTGCAGTGCCCAGAGAACATGCCTCCTGGAGCGCTGCCTTCAGCGTTGTCTAGACAGCCTCTACTCATGGAGCGTGGCAAATGGCTTCCGGTTCTCTGAAGAGAAGACAGTTTGTATCAACTTTTGGCGATATAAAGCATTCCTTCCGCCATCCTTACATCTCGGTCCCGTTGTTCTCCCATTCGTGGACACAACTAAGTTTTTAGGGCTCACGTTGGACAGGAAACTGTGTTGGTCTCCACATGTCTCTTATTTGGCGGCCCGTTGTACACGTTCCCTTAATGTCCTAAGAGTTCTTAGCAGTTCATCTTGGGGAGCGGATCGCACTGTCCTGCTTCGCTTGTATCGGTCCATAGTCCGATCGAAGCTGGATTATGGGAGCTTCGTCTACTCGTCCGCTCGGCCGTCCCTCTTACGCCGGCTCAACTCCATCCACCATCGGGGGATACGTCTTGCAACCGGAGCCTTCTACACTAGTCCTGTGGAGAGTCTTTATGCTGAAGCTGCCGAGTTACCATTGACTTACCGGCGCGACGTACTGCTGTGTCGGTATGCCTGCCGGTTGTTGTCTATGCCCGACCACCCCTCTTACGAGTCCTTCTTCGCCGATTCTCTCGACCGTCAGTACGGGTTGTATGTGTCTGCCCTGCTGCCACCCGGAGTCCGCTTCCGTCGCCTGCTTCGACAATTGGATTTTGCCCTCCCTACCACCTTCAGAGAGGGTGAGAGCCCGACACCACCTTGGCTCCAGGTTCCAGTTCCTATTTATCTCGACCTCAGCTCACTCCCGAAGGAGGGTACTCCGGCTGCAGTGTATTGCTCACGGTTTGTCGAAATTCGTGCTCGACTTGCCGGTCACACCTTTATTTACATCGATGGCTCCAAAACTGACGATGGTGTCGGCTGTGCCTTTGTCGTCGGGGCCGCCACCTTTAAATACCGGCTCCTCGACCAATGTTCCAGCTTTACGGCCGAGCTTTTTGCTCTCCATCAGGCCGTTCAGTATGCCTGCCGCCACCGCCATTCATCGTATGTACTCTGCTCTGACTCGCTCAGTGCTCTTCAGAGCCTTGGAGCTCCCTATCCGGTCCATCCCTTGATTCAACGGATACAGCAATCCCTCCATTCTTTCGCTAATAATGGTGGTTCTGTCAGCTTTCTGTGGGTTCCCGGACATGTAGGAGTGCCTGGGAATGAGGCTGCGGATGTTGCAGCCAAGGCTGCAGTCCTCCTGCCTCGGCCAGCCTCCCATTGTGTCCCGTCATCTGACGTTCGTGGGGATGTATGTAAGAGGCTTGTGTCGTTGTGGTGGGATGCTTGGTCATCCCTCCAAGGAAACAAGCTCCGGGCAGTAAAACCACTCCCAACTGCTTGGACAACATCCTCCCGACCATCTCGGCGCGAGGAGGTCCTTCTGACAAGGTTGCGGATTGGGCATTGCCGGTTTAGCCACCGCTACCTGCTCTCCGGTGATCCAGCCCCGCAGTGCCCTTGTGGTCAGGCATTCACAGTGCGCCATGTTTTATTGTCGTGTCCCCGTTTTAATCAATTTCGTGTTATCCTGTCCCTGCCATCTACTTTACCGGATGTTTTAGCTGATGACGCTCGAGCAGCTGCTCGTATTCTGCGTTTTATAACTTTAACTGGCTTGTCCAAAGACATTTAACCTTTTTACTTATTTTATCTGCATCTTTGTCAGGTACTTCTGATGTCCCCCCCATCCCCTTGAGTTTTAGCAGATTCCATTTGCTCTAACACCAGTGACTGGGCGCTAATGACCTCAGCAGTTCAGCAGTTGAGCGCCCTTAAACCCTACCCAAAAAAAAAAAAAAAAAAAAAAAAAAAAAAAAAAAAAAAAAAAAAAAAAATCCGTGTCCTTCTACCCTGGCACCCTTCTTTCCTGTTGTAGTGTCCCCAAAACCCAGCACGGTACCCATCCTGTTGTTGTTGGGAGAGGGGGAGGGTTGTCAAGTACTTGCACAATGGCAGGGATTGTACTGTTGCTGCCTGTGCTGCACACTCGCCATTTATTCCCTGGAGTATGTGCCCTTCATGCAGGGGCAAGGGAACTCCTCGCAACGGATTACTGGCCAGACAACCATTGCTGAGGCTGGGTGGCAGCCATGGCGAGAGCCCTGTTCGGAGTGGGTGGCACCATGGTGGGTAGTTCGCATAGGAAGGGACGTAAAGTTTCTCCTGTTGGTGGTCATATGGCCTTGGCAATCTCTTCAAATGTGAAGGCCTCAAACAATGCAACAGAGTAAGATCGCAACACATTCCCTTCCCCTGCCATGCTGTGGGAGGAATGCAGGGCTAAAAGACGAGGAGCAAAATCCCCTCTCCCCCATCACTTGGTCTGTACCAGGACTCGTGGGGCACCTTTTTAGCCACAAAGGCAATATTTTTTGTGGAAAACATTGAGGACAAATACAGGGAAGTTGCAGCCATCTCTAAGATGAAGAGCAGTTCCCTCCTAATTAAAACATCACAGGTGCTGCTCTCTTGTGAAAAGTTGGGTGACATTCCTGTGATTGTCACTTCTTCCATGGTTCCTGCTGGTCCACAGCCTAATGCCAACTGGTGCCTGAAGCAACCACAGCCTGCTGGCCATTGGACTTCTCGTTCTTCCTTTGTCGTGGACCTCAATTCAGGGAAACGTTCTCGGTCCTCGTATTCTTAAGTGAAGGGCAAGGAGGACAAAAGAAGGAAAATCTGGTGGCCCCCACACCACTGGACTCTTTGTGTACTCCTTCTGCACTCAAGGTGGGGATCCCGGTGGCTCTGAGGGAAGCAGATCTCCTCGGGCAGTGCAAGGCAGTATTGATGCGGCTGTTCAGCATACAATGCCACCCATTGTTTTGGTGGCCAACCAAGCCATTCCCTATCCCTCAGGATCCCTACTGTGTCAGAAGACTACACCCTGGTGGATCCCAGAGATCGCTGCAAACATTAGAGATCATAGGTGGGCCCTCCAACACCATAAGCAGAACCCTTCACCAGAGCACCTCATTGCCTTCAAACGGCTCCTCGCTGGTGTTGACTGCCTCGTAAAATGTAAAAAGCAAGAATTCTGGGAACAGTAAGTTTCCACCACTGGAAACCTCTCCAACCTCTCCAACATAGGTAAGGGCAAGGATCAGACGACTCTACGGCTTCCAGCCCTTGCAGGTGTACAAAGTATTTCCTTAGATGGTGCCATTTATACTGATTCAGATGCTGTTGCCAGGCATTTTGCTGAGCATTACTCTCGTGCATCTGTGTCTCAGAACTGCAGCCCCACCTTTTGGCTCATAATGCAGCAGGAGGATCTTTTACTATCTGTCACCTGAAGCCATATAATGCTCCATTCAGTGAATGAAAACTCTCCAGTGCCCTAGCTCATTGCCCTGTTACAGCCTCAGGGCCAGACCACATCCACAGCCAAATGCTGAAACATCTCTGAGTGGATTGTCAGCGTCACATCCTTGCCTTCTTTAATAGGATCTGGAACGAGGATGAGATTGCATCTCAAGTGACGGGAAAGTGTGATAGTTCCAGTACTCAAACCAGATAAGAACCCCCTCGAGATGGACGGTTACCACCTAATCAGCCTTACTGACATTCTCTGTAAGTTGCTCAATACATGATCGGCAAGTGGCTGTGTTGGCTCCTTGAGTCTCGGGGCCCTTTGGCTACATATCGGTGATTTTCACAAATTCTGCTACACTACTGGTTCACCTGGAGTCCACTGTCGGGATGGCCTTTGCATGTCATCAGCACCTTGGTGCTGTTTTATTGACCTACAGAGGCTGATTACATGACATGGTGTTACCACATTCAAACTGCAGTACATGAGTGGGGTCTCCGGACTTCAAGTGGATGCTTCCCTCAGTACCCCCTTTATCCAAGAGAATGGGGTCCTGCAGCCCTCTCTTTCTGGTGGCCATCAATTGTCTAGTAGTAGCTGTGGGGTCTTCGGTATCGCTCTCCTTATATGCTGATGTTTGCTTGTATTATTGCTCCTCTAGTATGGCTGTTGCTGAGTGCCACCTACAGGGCACCATATAAAAAGCACAGTCCTGGGCTTTTACCCCATGGCTTTTGGTTTTCAGCTGCCAAGACTCGTGTAATGCACTTGTTGCCTTTGCTTACCCACACCTGGAGCTTCACCTAGATGATCAGTTACTACCTGTAGTTGAGATGCACCAATTTTTGGGACTGGTCTTCGATTCCCGGCTGACATGGCTTAAAGTGCTGGCAACACCACAATACATTTTCTGCCTTAGTAACAGTAGGTGGGATGCAGGGGTGCAGGTCACTCTACCCTTTTGTGGCTCTACAAAGCTCTGATTCAGTCATGTTTGACTACGGAATTCTTGCATATGGTTCAGCATCACCCTGAGTATTGTGGATACTGGACCCTATTTGTCATTGTGCCCCCCCCCCCCCCCCCCCCTCCCCATTGACTCTGTTCTTTTGTGAGTTTGTGTGTGGCTCACATGGGGCCCCAACTTACTGCTGCCCATTGTCTTTCATTCTTTATGGTGTTTAGGTCCATGCTTGAAGTTTGACCTCCACTTCTAAATTTTCTGTTTTTAGTGTGAGCCATTTGGGAAGAACTCCCTCGCTAGTGTCTGCAGCGTGGATTCCTTTCACCCCTTCCTTCCCCTCATCCTTCTCTGCCCATCCACCCTGCTAGATCACCAGCACATGCAGTCAGTCCATGTGGTAGGGCTGTTATGTACCCATCTGGCTGAGCCCCCAGACAACACAAGGATCACACTATACAGATACATGTATGCCAAAAAGTGGTTGCCTGTCTTCCTGAAGCACCAGAACTCCCGGCAATGGCCTCCATCCCAAGCGGCCCTTGCTGTGGCTGGGTGGCGCCCAAGGGAAGAGCCCCTGATTGGAGTGGATGCTACTAGGGTGGATGTTTGGCACATAAAGTGTGCCAAGCTGCAAAAATCTAGCCATTCTCAAACAGCCTTCTCTACGAATGGTGAAGGATCATTGAATGCTGCTTAGTATGACCCAGCAGTCTTCCCTTCCCTGGCTGCACCATGGGCAGATGGCTAGGCTTGCCATCTTGGGGTGAAACACTTTCCCCGCTATGTCGTCTGCACTAGAACAGACGGGGACACATCTGCTACCACAAAGCCATTGTTTTTTGTGGAGAATATCCAGGACAAGTTTGGTGAAGTGGAATCTGAGTAAGATGCGATCGGGTCGGGCTCCCTGTTGATAAAAGCTGCTTCTGCTGCCCAATCTGCAGATCTTTTTGCTTGTGATCATCTTGGGAATGTCCCATTGTCTATTAACCCTCACCAATCTCTGAATGTGACTGGCTCTTCCGGGTTCGAATTGCCATTTTACTCAGCACCCCTCAGATTCAGGAAAATGGTATCCCACAGGGTTCTGTGTTAAATGTAACACTCTTCTTCATAGTCATCAATGGGCTCGTAACCTCTGTTGGGCCTCTGATTACCCCGGCATAGCATTTCGACAATTTATGCATCTGGTGCAGCTCCCACTTGGTAGCATCGGCTGATTGCCAGCTTGAAGGCACCATCCGATGGGCATCGGTGTGGGTCGTCTCCCATGGCTTCCAGCTTTCTCCCGGGGTTATGCATTTTTGTCATTGACCCAGAATATACCTCGATCCAGAACTTTAGTTAGGCAACCAGCTCCTAGCTGTTGTAGCATGGACCCATTTCTTGGGCCTTAGTTTTGATAAATAGCTGATGTGGCTGCCCTGTATTCGCCACCTGAAGACTATATGCATGCAGAAGCTTAATGCCCTCTGCTGCCTGGCCCATACATCTCCATCTTTACAATGCTCTGGTCTTGTCCCGACTAGATTATAGTAGTCAGGATTATGGCTCAACGGCTCCTTCCACACTGAAAATACTTGATTGTGTTCGCCATTGTGTGGTGCATCGGGCTGCTGGTGCCTTTCGCACTAGTCCCGTTGACAGTCTCTTCGTGGAAGCAGGGATTCCCCCTCTACAAATATGATAAAGACTACTCCTGGGTTTCTTATGCAATCGCATTCGCCTGTTACCTGACCATCCCAATGGGTCTCACTTCCCCCCGTCAGAATCTCCATCTCCACTCACTGGAATGCACACACCGTATTTCCTCCCACTCCCCCCTTGGATGGTGCCTAGACCATAGATTACAACTGACCTATTGCTGGGTCCTAAGGTTTTTAACGCCCCTGTGGTCTTCCAGCATCTTGTATGTCCCATCCTTGCAGAGTTCTGGGGTGCCACCATCTTCTACTGATGGTTCTAAGTTGATAGATAAGGCAGGATACGCTTTCACATCTCCTACTAGCTTAGAACACCATTTATTGCCAGTGTGTTCAAAGCAGAGCTGCTACCCATTCAGAGGGCTCTTTTTTTTTTTTTTTTTTTTTTTACTCAGGCCTCCCTCCACAGTGTTTTAATATGTACCAGCCCAATGAACAGCCTACAAGCTATTGACCAATGCTACTCTCATCACCCTTTGGTCTCTGCTATCCATGACTTTCTCTCTGCCCTTGGCTGTGCTGCCTGCTCTCTGAGTCCCAAGTCATGTGGGCGTCCCAGGGAATGAAATGGCTGACCGCTTTACTAGAGAAGCAGATACTAACCCCCCCCCCCCCCCCCAATCCCCTTTCATGATTCTAGCTTTGGATATGCACATCCACATTAAATCTCTTTTTGTCAAAAAATGGAATGTTATCTGATGTGCTGCTGCTCTCAGTAATAAAATCCACACACTCAAGGAGTCTACTCAGGTTTGTGCTCTTCCTTCCACTCCTCTCAGGAATAGTTCTATTCTTATGCCTTTAGCAATGTTCTTACCATGCTCACTCGTTTCCTCTTGCGTAAAGAAACCGCTCCACAGTGTGGTTGTGGAGACAGACTGATGGTACCCCCTACGTTGGTGGAATGTCCCCTTCTTTTAGCCCTTCATACTAAGTGTCATCTTCCAGATTCCTTAATTTTAATACTGGCATCATCTTCCAGATTCCTTAATTTTAATATTGGCAGACAGTTCATGGATGGTTGAACTGGTCTTCAGTTTCCCCCATGAAAGTGGTTTTTATTTTCAGATACAAAGTTTTGCTTTACTTCCGGAACAGGAGCGGGGTGGTTGTGGTTGGGACCTCTCTTCATGTTTTCTCGGTCTGGGACATGTGACCACCCTTTCTTGCAAAGACCGCTCTTTTATCCCACTGTTTTCCCAGTTTTTAGATTTGGGCTACCCTTTTATACCCTCCACTGTGAGTCTTTTAACTTCCTCCTTTTATAGTTTGACTCCTCTGGTTCCGTCCACTTTTAGCGGACACTCTCTTTTCCGTTTGTGACTTTGGAATCGTGGGACTGATGACCTCATCGTTTAGTCCCATAACCTCCCTGAATCGGTCAATCAGTCATCATTTTTTGGTCCGGCTTGCTACAGGAACCTTCTGAACTAGCCCTGTGAACAGTCTGCTAGTTGAGGCTGGAGTTCCTTCATTACCTATCGGGTGCCAACAACAGCTGATGAATTTCAATGTACACACTCATAGCTTCCCTGAACATCCCGACTACTGTGTCCTTCTCCGTGGAAGGGAGCTCCACTTCCCAAAGCAGCGATCCAGAACTGGGTTTACAATTGCTGTACGCCTCCAGTGTCTGTTCGGAACTGCAACTTCCTCTACTGTTGCCTCTGGTCAGAGAGACATTGCATCTGCTCCCATGGCTTGTGCCCCAATCTAGGATTGTCTCGAAGTTTCCTTTGGTCCAAAAGATTATGTTGACCCCATGATTTTTTGTTTACTGTTCTTGGCTGTACTTGAGAAATATACAGGTTCGCAGGCGGCATTCACAGGTGGCTCAACAGTCAATGGATGAACAGACTTTGCATGCACACGTGCACAGTACAGTGAACTCCACCATCTGCCAAACGGCTTCAGTGTTTTCATTGCTGAATTGATGGCCATTAAATTAGCCCTTAGCCATGATCGTTCTTGCACTGGCAAGAGTATCCTAATCTGTAGTGACTCCCTTAGCAGCTGTCAGGCTATAGACAAGAGCTACTCTCGCCACCCAGTGGTTAAGGCATCCAGGATCTTGTTGCTGACCTCCATAGAGCTGGGGACCAGTCATTTTCGTTTGGATGCCCGGTCATGTCGAGATTTCGGGAAATGAATGAGCTGATGGGTTGGCCAAGCCAGCCATCAGGATGCCGATTCTGGAAATTGGGTTCCCAGAACCAGACCTTCGGTCATTTATTGCAGGGAGTTTGACTCTTAGCAATCGATGGCACTCAAAATGGTCTGCCCTGATCTCCCAAAACAAACTGAGGACAATTAAGGAGACCATGCCCAAGTGTCAGTCTTCTCAGCTTGCTTCTTGCAGAAAATCCACTGTCTGCATTGGCTACACTTGGCTGACCCATTCTTTGACTCTAGGATCCCCCTCACTGCCGATGCAGAGTCTGCCTGACGGTGGTCCACTTACTCATAGACTGCCCGAATTTGGCTGCCGGCATCTAAATCTTCCTGACACGCTCCCTCTAGTGTTTGCAGGTGACACCAACTCGGCTGACCTGGTGTTACGTTTTGGTTGCAAAGGTGGGTTCTGTTCATCCTTGCAAGGTAGGGCTGCTTGGTGTCGTTGATTGCCCATGGGATTGGAAGGGCACCAGTCTCCAGTCTCCCCGCCCCCCCCTTCCTCCCCCACCCGGGGTCCTTTGGCGGCCCTTGCCCTTGCTGGGTGGCCCAGCCGGGCCTCTACCCTTTCCACCATTTTATTCTTTTTCATTTCTTGGTTTTAATACCTTTTCGTGACTGATCTTTTAACGACTTGCCTGTGCTGTCTTTTTTTTTTTCTGGGTTTTATCTCTCTTTGATCTTGTGTTAGTTACATTCAGGCTTTCTTGCCTCCTTCCTTTGATGACTATTCTAGGTTTACCAATGAATGGATGAAGCGACTGATGACCTTGCAGTTTAGTCGCTTTCACTCTAAACCAGCCAACCGATCGGTATGCTGAGGATCTCACAGAGGCCTTCACAGACAGGCTGTATTGCCCATACATAGTCTGCAAACGGATCTCCCATCCAATTTCCCATAACACCCCCAATCCTCCCACCATCCCCAAAAACTGGCCACAAAGGGAGCACCCTTTTTGTCACACAAAGCCACACCAGACTGAAATGGCTGAACCACATCCTTTGCTAGGGCTTTGATTACCTATAATCATGGTCTTAAACGAGACATCCTACTCTAGATCCTTCCCACCTCTTCTAAAGTGGTATTCCGTCACCCATACAACCTCCACAACATCCTAGTCCATCCCTGTGCAAATCCCAATCCCAACCCCTTACAAGCATCATATCCCTGTGGAAGACCCAGCTAGAAGATCCAGATGCAAGACCTGCCCTTAGCACACTGGACTCGCATTTGGGATGACAACGGTTCAAACCCACAACTGGCCATCCTGTTTTAGGTTTTCCGTGATGTCTCAAAATTGCTTTGTGCAAATGTCAGGATAGTGTCTTTAAAAAAGTGCAGCTGTCTTCCTTCACCATCCTTTCCTAATTCGATGGGATCGATGACCTCGCTGTTTGGTCCCCTCCCTCAAATTAACCAACCAACCAAGACATACCCAGTCCACCTACCCACCCACCACTTCATATTCCAGTCGTGTCCCTGGTTTGTCCTACCCGATTATGGGCTGGGCCACCCGTTAAAACAGCCATATCACTTACCAGCTCTGCTGCAGCCATTACACAGCTTTTTCATTGGTGTGACTAACAATCATCTGTCCACCAGGATGAAGAGCAAATTAGACCACCCTGTGGCTCTACATGGAGTTGAGCATAACATGCTTGATTTAAATGGCTGCTTCATTACGTGAGCCATCTGGGTCCCCCGTCACAACCAGCTATCCTGAACTGTGCTGATGGGAGTTATCCTAACAACACGTTCCCCACTCCACGTTATCCTGGCCTCCAGCTACAGTAACATACTGTCCCCACACCCTCCACCAAAAGCGTCCACCTCCTGTGTCCTATCATCTCATTCCCATTCTCTCCTCTCAGCCTCTTTGTTTGCCGCCCTTTGCCAATGCACCCACCCATCTTTCTCTGATCCTCTTTTTTTTCAGTTCTTTTCTTCCCCACCTCCTTGCCCCAAAACCTTCTGACACTGCGTCTTTTGGTATTCTAGTTGCAGCACTCTGCCAGACAGCATTAGTCTGTCTCTCCGTCCATACACTACTATCCCTTCGCCTTCCCATTGCTGCTGCCATCCGATGTGATAGCTGCATTCTGGCCTGAGCTGCCAAAGTTGGCAGTCATGAGTGCATGAGGTGTGCTTATTTGCTTGTGTGTATGAACAGTGTGTGTTTCTCTTTTGCTGATGAAGGCTGTGGCCAAAAGCTTTGTGTGTGTCTTTGAATTGTGCCTCTCTGCAACTTAATGTGTCTTCCTTATGATAAGCAGCAATCCATCTTTTCTGTCATTGTTGGCAATGTAGTAAAACTGTTGTAGCTGTCTGAATATAGTATAGTGATCTCCAGTGTTCATAACTAATTTGTCCGTGAGCTGTAATTACTTGATATTATTCAGCTCACGTTTGTACTTCTTGGTGATCGTGGAAACTAAAAAGCTCAGACATTTTCTTCAGATTCTGCAGCAGACGCTGAAAGAATAGAACTTAGTATAACATGCAATTACGTAAATGAATATGATACTGTTTCATTCAGTATAATATGTATTCTTGCAATGTTTTACAATTCCTTCATGATGAAGAGTACTTTCTCCAGGAACATTGCAGTGATTGACTGTCAGTTTCAGTTTAAATGTCAACCTTACAAATTATAATACAACAGAATAATCAGTTTTTGATAGATCTGTCTCTACATCTCCTGTTCACTGTGATGTCACCACCATTGTCACAGCACACTCTGTACTTGGCAGTGCACTCTGCTCCTCCAAGCCAGGGTGTCAAAGCATGGAACAAACCCAATGCCCAACATTCACTGCATCTCGTATCCATTTGCAAACAAAAACGATGACAAAAACCTCCAAACAGTTTTTGAGTCTGAACATATTTAACTAATATGTCATTCCAACTACCGTGATCCTCTTTTGTGGTATAGGTGAATGGGTAGTGTTATATACACTGTTCAACACCCACGTGATGATAAAATTTGCTTTATTTGGTGTAGCCAGGACACCACTTAACTTTACAACAGATAACCTTTTTTAGAAAATAAAAAGGTTTATCTCCTGCCCAAAAATTTAGTATCAAAACACGAATATACAACCTTTATAAAATTGACTT
This sequence comes from Schistocerca serialis cubense, assembly GCF_023864345.2. Lineage (NCBI taxonomy): Eukaryota > Metazoa > Arthropoda > Insecta > Orthoptera > Acrididae > Schistocerca > Schistocerca serialis. Next base: position 49,409,937 of record NC_064644.1, read on the forward strand.
TTATAACTGAATTGATTTTACGTTCCTCTCTCGATGCTCTCCAACGGGTGCCGAGGAGTTACACGGGCGCCGCTTCTGGGTCAAAGACTGGCGTATTGAAGACGGGCACCTGGTCAATCCAGCTGCGACGATGTTTCCTCCTGGCGGCAGATCAAAAGACGCCTGTTTCTTTTCCTGCCGGCTATTTAACCTGGCAGCTCTAGTCTTTCTCCACAGATTCTGTCGTGAGGATTGGCGGCCGTTGGCGATACCCGATTGGCGGATGGTGATGTTTCGTATTACCATCCGTGTTGGAAAAAGGGTCACGCACGTGCGTATTCCGTGGCTGCTTTAAATTTGGCAGGAAACGCCTCTAGTGCTGGCTGGCGGAATGCGCCGGAACTACGTTGCAGGTGTGGTTTATTCTGCAGCAGTAGCCACCCGTTGTATTTGCGTGGCTGTGCGCGCCACGGCAGGTAGCCCATCACTCTACCCGAGTTATAGGTTTCACCACAATAGGTGCGATTGCCTGAAACCAATCATGGCAATGAAATAGTGTTCTTTTCTTGTAATATGCCCTAAAACTGCTTTAGTTATTTCTATTTCTGTGGTTTCTACATTTATAATGGTGTTGTGTATTAGATCTATTAGGTAATTATTTTCCTGTGTGTAACACATCCAGCAATTTCTTGTTTGATGGAACTTGATTCATATACTTTGTATCAAAGTACACACCTTGTGTTCAGGCAGCGTATCATAAATCCTTGAGCACTGTATCTTGTGGTGCAGTAGTATGACAGTTAATGTCTGAACAGGATGAAGAAACTCCTTCTGGCTAGTCAGATTTAAATTTTCCATGATTAGAAAAATAACTTAAAGCAAACGACAGGGTGATTCCTTTGAAGAGACACCTTCCTAATTTACTGTCTGTTTGAGATTGAACTCTATTGCTAATGACCCCATTGTTGATGGGATGCTAAGTCCTAATTTTCCTTCCCTGTGTCTTGTGGCTTGTTCTTCAGGCTGTGATATGATAATCACTGTTACTACCGGTAGGCATGGGGCACCTGCAGTGATGATATGAGTTCAGCTGATAATTGATAAATACAGTTATCCCTTACTGCTACTTCTTGATAGTGGTTATTAAAACAAGACATTGTTAACTTTTTAATCTCTTCACATTTTTCATTTACTGTGGTACAGAAAATAATTTTTCATGTTCAGTGATGTGGTCACTCCGTTACGTGTGAATAAAATCCATGTCGTGTCACTAACTGAGTCTTTCGTAGATAATTTTTTTTTTCTGTGTAATGTTGATCAACCTGTAGTAAGTAACTTTGAAATTTTATTTTTACAGTTTGTCAAATTTTAATATTTCTTTTGTTAATAACAGGATAAAAGCCTTTTAAATTAGTCCGCAGTGATACATACACACATAAAAAATAATAAACGTTTTTCATTAAGTCTTTGCAAAATGTATTTTTATCTTTGAAAAGACATTTATGTTATGATGTCACCCAGAAGGTACTTCTTTGTACTCCTTAGTACCAAGAGAAAGCGAATGAACTGAATGAATCAGCACGTCAGCGGCCACATGCTGTGCTTGTGGCAGGCATCCAGCAGGAGAACAGGCATTTACGTGAATTACAGCAAGAAAACCGGGAACTAAGAGCTGCTCTGGATGAACACCAAAAGGCACTGGAGCTTATTATGTCAAAATACCGTCAACATGTTACACGGCTGGTAGCGTCGTCTAAAATTGATCTTGCTGCATTGGGCACACACAAATATTCTAAGGTAAATCATAAGTTTTGTCATCTTTGTTAATATGCATTTATTTAAATTGTAATTTTAATATTAAGTAGTGACATTCTCAAAGGATTCTATGCATTGAACTGTACTAAAAGGTCAAAGCCAGTTCTAGATGTATGTGAAATTGATTTTTGAGCTGTTTTATCTTCAGAATTGCAAGTGAAGTTAGTTACCTGTATACTTGATTTTAATACTATAAGTAGAGGAGAGGGAAAATTTACTACTTTTCATTAATTGTCATGCAAGAGCACATAAACCCAATGTAATAATTTTAAACAACATGCAGAGAAGTGTGAAGGAACAGTATTAAGCCTATGTAACAGTCAAAACTGCCAGTTTTGTGTGTAATACTCCAATAGCCAGTATAGACAAGTAGAAAGATTAAAATGCATGACGAGTTGTTGATAAAGAATAATATCAATTTTTACGTAAGGCAGGAAATATGTGACCACTGAAGACCGAAATGAAGAGATGGAAATGTGAGTGGGTCATGTGGAACAAAATGTTTCATAATGTGTAGGATCCATACCAGCTTTCTAAACATGTTCTTCATCTATATGTATGCTTTGTCTGAAATCATAAAGTATGGCAATGTTAATAATTTTTTTTTTCTTACATGTATGTGCAATGCTTGTTTCAATCAGTGTCCACCCTGATGACAATACATCACAGACATTGCCTAGATTATGAAGACAACAGCACCAAAATTCATAAAAATCGATATTTTTGACATTGACCAAAACATAGAAGGCGTTACATATACTTGTGCATACAGTCAAACTTTTGTATATGAGCAAGGTGCTGTTGGTTGTGGCTATTGCATTTCAGTATGTTTTAGTTGCTCCAAAGGTCTCTTATTAATTCACGACAGAATTAAGTCTGGCATATATATTTCGAGCAGTTTGTTTGCTTGCTAGTTACATATTTTCCAACAGAGTTATATGATGCATTCTAATGGCATTGAGAAAGTTTATAGACTTCTAATAATTTATTTCCGTATGTGGACATATACTCTGCATTAACAAGTCGGGACATAACAGCATCAAGGGAGAAACCATCAACAAAAACAACTGTGGATACCTTCACTATCTCCGGGGCATATAACATCATTAGGATTGGGGGAGACATAATTCACCACATTTTGGACCAATCAGCATCTTTCTTCTGGTATTTTAATTACGTGCCTCATTTGTGCTTTTGGTATGGTGGTATAAAAAATAAGTTTCATACAATATGTATAGTGTTAAAGTGTGTAATTACTTGACTACTATCATTGCCTGTGCACACTGTGTTTTGTTCTTTGTACATGCTTTTGTGTACAATTAACTTTGTTTATGAATGATGCAGTAGCCCAGATTATTCCATAAGGCATTAGTGAATGAAAATGGGCAGAATATTTCAAGTTATTAATTTGTTTGTGTCAGATCCCATGCATTGATACTTACATCATGTTTCATAGATCCCATCACAAACGGAAACCTTGCAAGATGCAGAACAAGAAAAGGTATAAATTTATTCAATATTTACTAACAATATTTATGGCAAAAGAATATTTACTTTTTTAGTTGCCAGTACAGAAACATTTGTAACAAGGCTGACACACTCAACAATTTAAGCATTCAGTTCATTATCAAGCTCTAAGAATTTTATAACTTTCATTAATCAGAAGAAAGAAAAATGTATATGCGTATATGCTAATGGAAACGAGTAACTGCTACCAACCCTGAATTGAGAGAAACATTCAGAATAGGTAAAGAATAGGGAGTTACAGTGTATAATGAATAGGGAGTTACGGTGTATGAACATGACATGTTCAAATTCTATAGTACCACTAATTTAGTTTGTAAATTGCTTCTTGTATTGTTGACTCCCTAGTTCAGAATCAGTGAAAGTCAAAAGACTTTGTCACTAACGTTTTGTCAACACCCACTAACAAACTTAGCAATATGGAATCCAGTACCACTGTAGTATCTATTGTTTAGTGTCACTTTTAATTTTTCTATACTGTGTTGGAGCCTTTTGTGCTAGAATGTTGAATCAATTCATGGCTCATTGTGAGCATTGCCTAAAACTTCTCCTCCATACTATCAACAGTGGTGTGCAAAATTTAATGTTGAGAGTAATTTTTGTATGATGTCGCTGTCAAGTGACATGTCTTGTTGAAACTTGGACCATACGTAAAGACTTGCTACAGTATAGTGCAGAAGGTAACTGGAAGAAATACAAAGTGAGATGAACGGAAGTGACATTTTTATGCAAGTACAATTACAATGAAGTAGGTACAATTCATGGTGGTCTCATGGGCATTAGAAAAGGCAAAACATGGATTCTAATAGGATACATAATTATCACGGATGGCAGCGCATGTGCTGCAGTGTGCTCACTTGCAAGTCACAAGATTGGTAAGGAGTTCTTGTGGCAGGATGTTCCATTCATCCTCCAACGCAGTTGACAACTATTGGATGGTCTTCGTGGCATGTAGACATGCTGAAATACATCCCACTTGATGGGAATTGACGCGAGCTGCAGAGTATGCATTACTATCCATGGTGATTACACATTCTATAAGAGCTATGTCCCACCTTTTGTAATGCCCAGGGACCAACATAAATCACAGTGACATCAGTGTAGTTATTGTCTTCGAGTAATAGTGTCATTTTTGTTCATCATGTTGCATATTTCTTTCAGTTACCTTTTGTATTGCACCGTAGCAGTTCTTTGTACGCATGGTCCAAGTTTCATAGAGCTATGTTTCTTAGCACTGTGTGGTGGGCAGAGATAACTTTTCCTTTTCTTTGCTGCCCCCCCCCCCCTGCCACTAACAAACAAGGAAAAATTTACAGACTGTACTGTGGTGTAGGTGGCTATCAAGTCCAAAGTAAAGAAAATATATAAAATTAAGAATAAAAATGAATAAATCGAGTAGTAGTATTGTAATGAGAAGAAAAGAGAAATGTGTGAATAAATAAATAAATGAGGCAAACATAGAGGTAGAAACAGAAAGATACAGGAGTTGGAAAAAACTATGGAAGCACTAAGAGAAATGCATGCTTGAACATAATATATGCAGTTGCTTGCCAAACCTGTAGGTTGCACTGTTGCACGTATCACGAATGGCAACTGTGCAGTGTTCCCAATACATTTCAAATGTCAGTTGTGGTTATAACAGTTTCCTGTGAAGTTGTGACAACATTATGTCAGAGCTCAATGCATTTTAACGTGGGCAAATGGTTTGTGCTCAAATGGTAGGTACTTCCATGTTTGAAGTGTTCGGTGTTTCAGGGGGCACCATATGTAAAATTAATGCCGCTTACAGGGAAAGTGGAAAACAATCATCCAAAAAGTCACAGTTCAGACAAACGTGTGTATTAAGTGATAGTGGTAGATGGTTGTTGAAGTTTGTGATGAAAAATGAAATCACTGTTCCCCAAAAGTTGATGATGAATGGAATGTCACTCCTGTGAGTTCTGTCAGCAACAAAACAAAACAAAACAAAGAGGGCTCTGTGAGCAGGAAATTGCAGGGTGAGGTGTAATTCCAAAACCATTCATCAATGATGCAGATGCCCTTATCAGGAAAACATGGTGCTCAAGCCATAAAACCTGGACTGTGTAGCTATGGAAGAATTTCATATGGTGGGGTGATCTTGTTTTACACTGTTTCCAACTTCTAGCCAAGTCTGCATCCCAAGAATGAAACAAGGTGGGCAGCCATATTGTGGTATTCCTTGAGCTCTACAGTTAATCTGTGAGATCGCTTTACTGCCGAGGCTTGTGTGACCATTTTGGTATATCAGGGCCGTCCCATGTTGCACTATTTCTTCCCAAAAGGTGATAATGTGTTCCAACATGACAGGCCCCCTGTTCACACAGTTTGCATTGTCCAGGACAACTTTTGTGAACATGAGGCTGTATTGTCGCATCTCCCCTGGCTGTCGCAATCGCCAGATCTCAATATTATTCAGTCATTGAGGTCTTCTTTGAGAGAATGGTGCTAGATCACTATCCACCTCCATCATCGTTACCTGCCCTTGCCACTGTTTTGCAGGGAGAATGGTGAAAGGTTCCCTTGAAACCATACAGGACCTTTATTTAGATATTCTGAGATGACTGTAAGCTGTTTTGAATGCCAATGGTTTTCTACACCATATTAGGAATAGTAATGTGTTGTGATTTTTAGTGTTTCCATACTTTTGTCCACCTTCTGTATTTGAGGCTGTTAGTAAAAGCCGGAAGTAGGTTGAATGTTTAAAAGAGTAAAAGTACAGAGTGTGTTCGTCCTTCAAAGAAATTAGGAGTAAATCTAACACAATTAACAGGAAAGTTATGCTTCAAGAAAGCTGTTGCTTTCTCAATGACCAATACGCTCATATAAATATTAACCAATACAGTTATAGACTAACACATTTGTATGTACAGTGAGACTGGGTATCTATTTGCAGTGGTAATTGTTACTTGTCATAAGAAAGGTTTTGAAGTGGGTTGGTGGAGACAGTCAGTTTATGAGAGAAGTGGCCAAAGTTGTGTGTTTCTAATTTTTGTTTGACTTTCCTGGAGTACTGAAAAACTATAAACTGTAGACATAGAGATTAACTCAGATTGCATGGCCCCTCTCGCCAGAGATTAGAGTCCTCTCTCGGGCATGGGTGTGTGTGTTGTTCTTAGCATGCGTTACTTTAAGTAGTGTGTAAGTCTAGGGACCGATGACCTCAGAAGTGTGGTTCCTTAGGAATTCACACACATTTTTTAAGTAAAATTTGGAGCTGTTATCTATTGCTTTGTGGTAGTATAAATCAGTTTACTGAAATGACTTCTATTATAAACTACAGGTATCACTAAAGTGTAAAATAAGCAGGAAGTGAATACATAAATGATGCAGAAAACAAGTTCGCAAATATTTGTAAGTTCAAATATACAAACTAAGATATCACATTTCTTTAAGGGTCAGCTTAGTAAATGATATTGGGTGTACTACATATTGATGTGCCTTGCTATTTTTAAATTATGAACACGCAGGAATTTCACTTAAACATTCTGATTTTGTGTACAAGATGGTACCTTTTAGTTATCACTATTTTTATTTGTTTGAATTTGAATAATGCTAGGTGACCATCTACAGAGGTGAGGCCATTACAGATGAGAATCCTCCATGGGCGACAGTTACAGACATAGTCATTGTTTGCCAACTTCTCCGGACACTGGCTGACTCGGGGACTTCCTTTTCAATAGTGTCTGCTTATTGTCATCAGATAAAGAAGACTATGTTCTGTGATATGAGAGCAATTGTGCCGAAGGCTGTGTAGGAAATATGTCCAGCATACTGGAAGATGTATTGCAAGAATAACTATCATTGACAAAACTCAGTTCTTTGAAATTGTCATTTGAAGAGAATGTAGTCGTAACATTATTCTCAGATGGGAGTTTTGCAGGCATTACAAGCCATGATAGATCGTGTAAGGTGAGAGCTCCAGATTGATGAAGTCTGTCATTGAAGACATTGTTATTCCACCATCCTCAGTAACACGACTTCCAGTCGTGAATGAAGAATTACTGGCAGCACTGGGGAGAAAGCTACTGTCGAAGTGCTAATAGCACCTGGGCTGACTGAGTAACAATGTCAGTGTGTGTTCTCTGTTCTGTGACAGTTTTTGGAATCGGATCTGGAGTGGAGAAAAGACTGATAAAGCAGCCATGGCGAAACATCCATTTCAGCACTGGGAATAATCCATCAGTCTACTTGTACAGGGTGTCTTGGCTGAACATTGGATAATTTGAGATGAAGCAGAGAAGGTGCTGCAAGATGACACGGTTGAAACTTCGGAGAATCCTTGGTCCTCACCTGTGGTTCTTGTGAACAAGGATGACACATGGCATTTCTGCATCTACTACTAACGGCTGAACAAAATTGCAAAGAAAGATTTCTATTGATTGTCAAGCATTGATGACACCTTGCAGTGCTTGCAATGAGCAAAGTATTTCTTCAACTATGGGCATAAAGAAAGACTACTAGCAGATTGAGGCTGACAATGCTAACTGGGAAAAGATTGCTTTCATAACTCCTGAGTGCCTCTATGACTTTAAGCTATGCTGTTTAGACTGTGTAACATTCCAGTTGAACACATGGACCATGGACATATCTGTCTTTGGTTTCTAGATGACAGTGTTGTTATTTAAAAGACATTTGAAGAATATCTAAGTTGCCCAACAACCATGTTGAATGTGTTCTGACTGTAACGTTCCACTGAAATCTGAAAAAGTGCCCCTTTGAATGAAATTTCCACTCTACAGCGGAGTGTGCACCGGTAGGAGACAAGGTACTGGCGAATTAAAGCTGTGAGGACGGGGCGTGAGTTGTGCTTGGGTAGCTCAGTCGGTAGAGCACTTGCCTGCGAAAGGCAAAGGTCCTGAGTTCGAGTCTCGGTCCGGCACACAGTTTTAATCTGCCAGGGAGTTTCAAGTGCCCCTTTACTGCTCAAGAAATTAAAATCTTGAGCCACCTAGTGAATAGCAATAAAATCCAAGTCCAGAGAAAATAAAACCAGTCACAGATTTTCCAATTCCTTGACACATTTGTGATGAGAGAAGTTTTTTTGGAATGTGCTTGTACTACCAGCAGTTCATAAGAGACATCTGTACAAAGACACATACCTTGCAGAAATACTGCAGAGAGATCTCACATTTTCCTGGTACGAGATGTAAGAAAGATCTCTCCTTGTCCTTGAAGAGTTGCGGATGTTTTCTGCAGTTCTAGCATTATATGACCAGAATGCGGAGACAGAACTTCACACCAATGCTAGTGGTTATGGTATTATGCTTCCAGATTACTCTCCAAGTCCAAGATGAACTACTTTATGACCAAGAAAGGGTGTGTTGCTGTTTGGACCATCACAGGTTCCAGTCATATTTGTTCAGAAAACTATTCATTATTGTGATGAACGACCATTCTCTGTGCTAGCTGACCAGCCTACATGATCCGTCAGGTTGACTGGCGAGATGTGCACTAAGGCTTCGGGAGTACGATGTCACAATGGTGTACAAAAGTGGACACACATACAAGGATGCTGACTGCCTTTCAAGGAATTCTTTGGCAGAACACAGCAGCTTGGATGAAATCTGTCATTGCTGCACTAAATGACACTACTGCTGAACAAAGAGGTGCACCTTTGAGAAATGATAGCTTTGGAGGAAGAGGAACTGACAAAAGGAGGATTCTAATTAATAAATGGAACGTTGTGTAAGAGGAAGTATGTTCCAGCAGTGCAGAACTTGTTGCTTGTCGTCCCAGCTCATTGACCGCTATCTATGCTATTTCTATGACACTCCAACATCTGGTTATCTTAGCTACATGGATACACTAGGACAGGGGTAGCCAAACTTTTTTACCTACTGCACATGTTTGTGTTCTAGTTAGTAGTAAAATTTTGTAAGTGCACAGTGGTTCCTCAGTAATGGTGGCTTGTAGGGAAGTAACTTTATTTGGTGATTTATACGGCAGAGGTACAGCAAGTTAAAGATACAGTAATAATTAAGTACCAAGTACTTCAAAAATGTGGTGGTGCCAAAATGCAAAGTAGACGTTCGCCCAGGAATCAAGACTCACCAGTTGAACAAACACTTCAGCAACATACATAGGTCGCAGAATGGTCCAGCAGAGGCTTCTCGGAAGAATTATAAAGGAGTCTTCACTCACGTAGATTCAAATTCTCTTAGAAGCAACACTGAAGAGGAAATTGTAAGTGAAACAAAAAAACTTAATTCGATCAGCCAGTAATCTCTACAAAACATCTAGAATTGTAGTGGGTGGTATTGTATACAGACGATCCGTCAGTGATCAATACATAGACAGAATAAACCGTGATGTAAACAGAATCTGTAACAATCTAGGAGCTGTGTTTATAAATCCGAACAAGTTCTTAAACAATAAATGCTTGGGTAAAGACAGTCTTCATTTAAATAGGCTAGGATCCAGAATTCTCAGTAAAATGTTCACTGATACAAGTAAAATTCTGAATAATAAGGGAAACTTGTAAGTAATGACGGGGATGGGAAACAGTGTTTGCTAACAAAAACGGCGAGACCGAAACAGTACCCAAGAAAGAGTAGGCCTATGCCTGAACCTATAAATAAAAAAGTGTGTCCATGTATAATGCACTTGAATATAAATGGTCTCAGTGCCGACTTTTCAAACAAAAATCATAAACTTGATGACTTACAAATTATTCTTTCAGAATTTAAAAATATTAAAGTTATCTGTCTCAATGAACATTGGCTTACGTGCGGTAATACTAAAGTTCTTTATAAAATCGAAAATTTCGAATTAGCCAACAGTTTTTGTAGAGGAGAGAAATCACATGGAGGTTTTTGCATACTTACTCATTCTGACATGAAATATGAAGTAAGGAACAACTTTAATCATTTGAATGAAGAATGTATATTTGAAAGCTGTTGTGTCGAGTTAAGAGACCTAAATGTCGTAATAATTTCTGAGTACCAGACAAAACTACAATTGAAGCTTTCCTGCTCAAATTTAAGCGCCTTCTTGAAAATCTTAATAAAGAAAAAAGGAAAAATATTATAATAGCTGCTGATTTCAATATAAAAATATCATAGCTGACAACAATGATGTGTCCAAATTCAATGACTAAATAAAAACCTTTGGCTTCAAAGCAAACTTCATGCAACCCACTAGAATAAATGCACAGTCAGCGACCTGTGTTGATAATATTTTAACAAATTATGTGTTTGAAGATGTTAATAAATTTTGCTTACATTTAGGAATCTCTGACCATTCTGCATTATTCATTGAACTACCAAAACTCTATAAAAAAATTTCATGTAACAAAAGCCACATGAAAAGGAACTTCAATGAAAAAACCTAACTATATTTAGCAATAAGTTAAGACATGTTGAATGGCCTTATGACAGCTGTATCTCAAGTAGTACTGACTTTAACAAATTTCTTGGTAGCTTTCTTGAAATATTTAATGATACTTTTCCACTTAAAGCCAATTGTAACAAAATGACTAGGAAGATTAAATGGATAACTCAGGGTATAAAAATTTCTAGTGCCAGAAAGAGGCAACTACATAATGAACTGAAATATTACAAAAACAGACATTTTGCTGTGTATGTGAAACATTATAAAGCCATATTCAAAAAAGTTGTAAAGGCAGCAAAACAAATGGCAAACAATAAGTTTATTTTACAACATAATAGTAAGACAAAGGCAGTGTGGTCTGTTGTCAAATCAGAGTTAGGTGTTAGTCAGTTGTAATGAAATAACTAAGATTAAAGTAGATGATAATGTTGTTGTAAACCCAGCTCAAATATCGAAGTGTTTAAATGAATTCTTCATAAATGTAGCAAAGTTAGAAGTTGATGTAGCAGGATATCAGAGTAAAGTAAATCCCTTTGGACTTGACCAAGAAGCTGAGTATCTCACAGATTATTAAAAAAGTCACAATAAAGGATGTGAAAAATGTTTTATTGCCATTAAAAAATAAAAATTCTGCTAGGTGGGATGGGACACCAAGTAAAGTGATTAAAGCAGTATATGACATAATAGCACCCCCGCTAGCTAAAATAATCAACCAATCTTTTGAACAGGGGTGCTTTCTTGATGTGTTAAAATATGCTGAAGTGAGACCTCTGTTCAAGAAAGGGTCGAGGGAAGATATGGGAAACTATCGCCCTATTTCTATTCTCCCAATCCTGTCAAAAGTGTTAGAGAAAGTAGCTGCAAATCAGATCAAAAATTTTATCGTAAAAAATGATATTATTGTAAGTAACCAATTTCGATTCCAACAAGGAAAAACACACTGGATGCAGTAAATAACTTTATTGAGAACATATGCAAATCATTGGATCAGAGGAGTAAAGTCGCAGGTATCTTCTGCGATCTTTCAAAAGCATTTGATTTGGTGAACCATGACTTGCTTATCTACAAATTAAACAAATATGGGATTAAGGACAAAGCTCTGAAATGGCTCACATCATATTTGCACAACAGAAAGCAAAGGGTAAGTGTCACATCAAATGCAGTGAATTATTATTCTAAATAGAGTACAATATCACAAGGTGTGCCTCAAGGCTCCATTTTGGGGCCAGTCCTGTTCCTATTCTATGTTAATGACTTGCCCATAAATATAAATTCCCCATCAGTTCTGTTTGCGGATGACACTTCTGTTTTAATTGAAGATGATGCAGGAAAAATTCAGAGCTCCATTGTGAGCACAATGGGTACTCCAGAAAACTGGTTCCAGTTAAATGGCTTGAAACTGAACATTGCAAAAACCAATATGGTACATTTCAAAACCAAACATTTGAAATGTGTGGATCTTAAAATACATCATCACAATCATCCTATGGAATAAGTTAACACAGTCAAATTCCTAGGACTAAATGTGGACAACAACTTAAACTGGAGTACACATATTGAGTTCCTATCAAATAAACTAAGCAGCTTTGCATTTGCAATGCAAATACTAGCAAACTCTACTGACATGAGTACACGAAAAATAGCATATCATAATTATTTTGAATCTGTAATTAGGTATGGTATCATTTTCTGGGGAAATTCAAGTAGTGTATCTTGAATACTGAAACTGCAAAAGAAAATTATAAGATACATGTGCAGTGCACAACAAACAGAATCTTGTCACCCATTATTTCGGAACCTGCAAATCCTAACAGTTCCCTCCATATACATTTATGAAATTATAATCTTTGTACACAGCAGACAAAAATTATTTGAGGAAAATCATTTTAACCACACATACAACACAAGAAATAAAAATAATTCTATGTTACCCACACACCATTTGAAATTATATGCACGAACTCCACAGTATATGGGGATGACAATATATAACAAGCTAATGGGCAAATATATATTAAGTCGCCGGACTCGCACACGCTCAGTGAACATTCGCGCGCCGGAGATAATCGCCATTTGTGTCTCTTGTGTGTGACGTTGTTTTGTGTTTTTTCGTGTCTGCCGTCACGCTTCTACATTCACTTGTGCCGTCGGATTCACCAGTGTTCTGTGCGCCGTGTCAACGTGTTTTCAGTGTCGTTATCGTCAAGTGTGAACAGCTCAGTGTTTTTTGTGTCTCTGTAACCACTATTTTTTGCCCGTCACTATGTTCATTTTAATTCTCCGTTATTGTGCTGTTATTGTCAACTCTATGGCTGAAGAGCGGCGTAGCATGTAGCATGCCGCTGCCAGCCTACCTGATTGTTCAGGTGTTAAAATATATATTCCACGTGGGAAAAATTCCCCTCTCCTTCCCTCTTTCCTGATGAGGCAACAGTTTGTTGCGAAAGCTTGAATTTTGTGTGTATGTTTGTGTTTGTTTGTGTGTCTATCGACCTGCCAGCGCTTTTGTTCGGTAAGTCACCTCATCTTTGTTTTTTTTATATATATATATATATATATATATATATATATATATATATATATATATATATATATATATATATATATATATATTAAAAAAAAACAGAGGGAAACATTCCACATGGGAAAAATATATCTAAAAACAAAGATGATGTGACTTACCAAACAAAAGCGCTGGCATGTCGATAGACACACAAGCATACACACAAAATACTAGCTTTCGCAACCAACGGTTGCTTCGTCAGGAAAGAGGGAAAGACGAAAGGATTTGGGTTTTAAGGGAGAGGGTAAGGAGTCATTCCAATCCCGGGAGCGGAAAGACTTACCTTAGGAGGGAAAAAAGGATGGGTATACACTCGGGCACACACACACACACACACACATATCCATCCACACATATACAGACACAAGCAGACACAAAGAGTTTGGGCAGAGATGTCAGTCGAGGCGGAAGTGCAAAGGCAAAGATGTTGTTGAATGACAGGTGAGGTATGAGTGGCGGCAACTTGAAATTAGCGGAGATTGAGGCCTGGTGAACAACGGGAAGAGAGGATATATTGAAGAGCAAGTTCCCATCTCCGGAGTTCGGATAGGTTGGTGTTATAGGGAAGTATCCAGATAACCCGGACGGTGTAACACTGTGCCAAGACGTGCTGGCCGTGCACCAAGGCGTGTTTAGCCACAGGGTGATCCTCATCACCAACAAACACTGTCTGCCTGTGTCCATTCATGCGAATGGACAGTTTGTTGCTGGTCATTCCCACATAGAATGCGTCACAGTGTGGGCAGGTCAGTTGGTAAATCACGTTGGTGCTTTCACACGTGGCTCTGCCTTTGATCGTGTACACCTTCCAGGTTACAGGACTGGAGTAGGTGGTGGTGGTAGGGTGCATGGGACAGGTTTTACACTGGGGGCGGTTACAAGGGTAGGAGCCAGAGGGTAGGGAAGGTGGTTTGGGGATTTCATAGGGATGAACTAAGAGGTTACGAAGGTTAGGTGGACGGCAGAAAGACACTCTTGGTGGAGTGGTGAGGATTTCATGAAGGATGGATCTCATTTCAGGGCAGGATTTGTGGAAGTCGTATCCCTCCTGGAGAGCCACATTCAGAGTCTGATCCAGTCCCGGAAAGTATCCTGTCACGAGTGGGGCACTTTTGTGTTTCTTCTGTGGGAGGTTCTGGGTTTGAGAGGATGAGGAAGTGGCTCTGGTTATTTGCTTCTGTACCAGGTCGAGAGGGTAGTTGCGGGATGCGAAAGCTGTTGTCAGGTTGTTGGTGTAATGGTTCAGGGATTCCGGACTGGAGCAGATTCGTTTGCCATGAAGACCTAGGCTGTAGGGAAGGGACCGTTTGATGTGGAATGGGTGGTAGCTGTCATAATGGAGGTACTGTTGCTTGTTGGTGGGTTTGATGTGGACGGACGTGTGAAGCTGGCCATTGGACAGGTGGAGGTCAACATCAAGGAAAGTGGCATGGGATTTGGAGTGGGACCAGGTGAATCTGATGGAACCAAAGGAGTTGAGGCTGGAGAGGAAATTCTGGATTTCTTCTTCACTGTGAGTCCAGATCATGAAGAAGTCATCAATAAATCTGTACCAAACTTTGGGTTGGCAGGCTTGGGTAACCAAGAAGGCTTCCTCTAAGCGACCCATGAATAGGTTGGCGTACAAGGGGGCCATCCTGGTACCCATGGCTGTTCCCTTTAATTGTTGGTATGTCTGGCCTTCAAAAGTGAAGAAGTTGTGGGTCAGGATGAAGCTGGCTAAGGTAATGAGGAAAGAGGTTTTAGGTAGGGTGGCAGGTGATGGGCATGAAAGGAAGTGCTCCATCGCAGCGAGGCCCTGGACGTGCGGGATACTTGTGTATAAGGAAGTGGCATCAATGGTTACAAGAATGGTTTGCGGGGGTAACGGATTGGGTAAGGATTCCAGGCGTTCGAGAAAGTGGTTGGTGTCTTTGATGAAGGATGGGAGACTGCATGTAATTGGTTGAAGGTGTTGATCTACGTAGGCAGAGATACGTTCTGTGGGGGCTTGGTAACCAGCTACAATGGGGCGGCCGGGATGATTGGGTTTGTGAACTTTAGGAAGAAGGTAGAAGGTAGGGGTGCAGGGTGTCGGTGGGGTCAGGAGGTTGATGGAGTCAGGTGAAAGGTTTTGTAGGGGGCCTAAGGTTCTGAGTATTCCTTGAAGCTCCACCTGGACATCAGGAATGGGATTACCTTGGCAAAATTTGTATGTGGTGTTGTCTGAAAGCTGACGCAGTCCCTCAGCCACATACTCCCGACGATCAAGTACCACGGTCGTGGAACCCTTGTCCACCGGAAGAATGACGATGGATCGGTCAGCCTTCAGATCACGGATAGCCTGGGCTTCAGCAGTGGTGATGTTGGGAGTAGGATTAAGGTTTTTTAAGAAGGATTGAGAGGCAAGGCTGGAAGTCAGAAATTCCTGGAAGGTTTGGAGAGGGTGATTTTGAGGAAGAGGAGGTGGGTCCCGCTGTGACGGAGGACGGAACTGTTCCAGCCAGGGTTCAATTTGGATAGTGTCTTGGGGAGTTGGATCATTAGGAGTAGGATTAGGATCATTTTTCTTCATGGCAAAGTGATACTTCCAGCAGAGAGTATGAGTGTAGGACAGTAAGTCTTTGACGAGGGCTGTTTGGTTGAATCTGGGAGTGGGGCTGAAGGTGAGGCCTTTGGATAGGACAGAGGTTTCGGATTGGGAGAGAGGTTTGGAGGAAAGGTTAACTACTGAATTAGGGTGTTGTGGTTCCAGATTGTGTTGATTGGAATTTTGAGGTTTTGGAGGGAGTGGAGCTGGAAGTGGGAGGTTGAGTAGATGGGAGAGACTGGGTTTGTGTGCAATGAGAGGAAGTTTAGGTTTGCTGGAAAGGTTGTGAAGGGTGAGTGAGTTGCCTTTCTGGAGGTGGGAAACCAGGAGATTGGATAGTTTTTTGAGGTGAAGGGTGGCATGCTGGTCTAATTTGCGGTTGGCCTGTAGGAGGATGCTCTGAACAGCCGGTGTGGATGTGGGAGAGGAAAGATTGAGGACTTTTATTAAGGATAGGAGTTGACGGGTGTGTTCATTTGCTGAGTTGATGTGTAGGTGAAGGATTAGGTGGGTGAGGGCAATGGATTGTTCAGTTTGGAACTGGTATAGGGACTGATGGAAAGAAGGGTTGCAGCCAGAGATGGGAACGTTAAGTGTGAGGCCTTTGGGGTAATGCCAAATGTCAGACAAGCCTGAGAAAATAAAATATGCGAGCGTAATCTGGCTAGGGTGAAGGCATGTTTGCGGAGGGAATGTAAATAAAACTTAATGGGGTCGTTGTGACGTGGTATTAGAAGGTGGAAAGTGTAACATGAGGTTGAAATGAAAATGAAAATAACTGGAGAAAGTAACTGGAGATCTTTGTGAAAAAAGACGAGAAAGTGTTGGATAAAGCTGGGCTATGTTGATCGTGTGGTGAACTTGGGTTGGTAGACAGTGATGTGCACAAAGGTTAGGTGGTTGTGTTGCCGCCAAAACACGTTAAAGGATGGAGAGATTCGAGAAAATTTCGAAAAAACGGCGTGTAAATGTATTAAAAGGAGTGGTTTTGTGGTGGCAGATTATGAGAATGAGGCTAACAATTGTCTGGCGAAGAAATAATGACGTTAAAACCTATGGGAAGCGGCTAAAATTATCAGTGATGTGGGGGAAAAACGGAAATGGAAATAAAGCGAAAGTTATAAGAACTAGACGAAATGGTTGTTTAATAGGTGAAAGGAACTGTTTGTGGACTAGAAACGGTGGATTTTATAGCAGCGGCAGTGTTCAAAGCGGAAAAAATTTTTTTTGTTATGGTTTGGAAGTGGGTGACGTATTATTGAGTATATATAGGCGGGATAAAATTGTATAGTAGATTATGGTAAAAAGGAGAAGGTGAATACAAATTGAAACTACTGGCAAAAACAAAAAGAGAAAATAAGACGACAGAAAAGATTTCAAAATGCAACAGTGACAATAACAAACGTAATTGTTGGGTTCAAATTAATGATATTAATTAATAGAGGGAAACATTCCACATGGGAAAAATATATCTAAAAACAAAGATGATGTGACTTACCAAACAAAAGCGGTGGCATGTCGATAGACACACAAACATACACACAAAATACTAGCTTTCGCAACCAACGGTTGCTTCATCAGGAAAGAGGGAAAGACGAAAGGATTTGGGTTTTAAGGGAGAGGTTAAGGAGTCATTCCAATCCCGGGAGCGGAAAGACTTACCTTAGGGGGAAAAAAGGACGGATATACACTCGCGCTCGCGCACACACACACACACACACACACACACACACACACACACACATCCATCCACACATATACAGACACAAGTAGACATATGCAGAGGCAAAGAGTTTGGGCAGAGATGAGTCGAGGCGGAAGTGCAGAGGCAAAGATGTTGTTGAATGACAGGTGAGGTATGAGTGGCGGCAACTTGAAATTAGCGGAGATTGAGGCCTGGTGGATAACGGGAAGAGAGGATATATTGAAGAGCAAGTTCCCATCTCCGGAGTTCGGATAGGTTGGTGTTAATCACTGTGCCAAGACGTGCTGGCTGTGCACCAAGGCATGTTTAGCCACAGGGTGATCCTCATTACCAACAAACACTGTCTGCCTGTGTCCATTCATGCGAATGGACAGTTTGTTGCTGGTCATTCCCACATAGAATGCGTCACAGTGTAGGCAGGTCAGTTGGTAAATCACGTGGGTGCATTCACACGTGGCTCAGCCTTTGAGACACTATAAAAATTGAACCCTGGCTGGAACAGTTCCGTCCTCCGTCACAGCGGGACCCACCTCCTCTTCCTCAAAATCACCCTCTCCAAACCCTCCAGGAATTTCTGACTTCCAGCCTTGCCTCTCAATCCTTCTTAAAAAAACCTCAATCCTACTCCCAACATCACCACTGCTGAAGCCCAGGCTATCCGTGATCTGAAGGCTGACCGGTCCATCGTCATTCTTCCGGCGGACAAGGGTTCCACGACCGTGGTACTTGATCGTCGGGAGTATGTGGCTGAGGGACTGCGTCAGCTTTCAGACAACACCACATACAAATTTTGCCAAGGTAATCCCATTCCTGATGTCCAGGTGCAGCTTCAAGGAATCCTCAGAACCTTCGGCCCCCTACAAAACCTTTCACCTGACTCCATCAACCTCCTGACCCCACCGACACCCCGCGCCCCTACCTTCTACCTTCTTCCTAAAGTTCACAAACCCAATCATCCCGGCCGCCCCATTGTAGCTGGTTACCAAGCCCCCACAGAACGTATCTCTGCCTACGTAGATAAACACCTTCAACCCATTACATGCAGTCTCCCATCCTTCATCAAAGACACCAACCACTTTCTCGAACGCCTGGAATCCTTACCCAATCCGTTACCCCTGGAAACCATTCTTGTAACCATTGATGCCACTTCCTTATACACAAATATCCCGCACGTCCAGGGCCACGCTGCGATGGAGCACTTCCTTTCACGCTGATCACCTGCCACCCTACCTAAAACCTCTTTCCTCATTACCGTAGCCAGCTTCATCCTGACCCACAACTTCTTCACTTTTGAAGGCCAGACATACCAACAATTAAAGGGAACAGCCATGGGTACCAGGATGGCCCCCTTGTACGCCAA
Source organism: Schistocerca serialis cubense (assembly GCF_023864345.2). Taxonomy (NCBI): domain Eukaryota; kingdom Metazoa; phylum Arthropoda; class Insecta; order Orthoptera; family Acrididae; genus Schistocerca; species Schistocerca serialis. The sequence goes on from NC_064644.1 coordinate 49,428,802, forward strand.
CCTATTCATGGGTCGCTTAGAGGAAGCCTTCTTGGTTACCCAAGCCTGCCAACCCAAAGTTTGGTACAGATTTATTGATGACATCTTCATGATCTGGACTCACAGTGAAGAAGAAATCCAGAATTTCCTCTCCAGCCTCAACTCCTTTGGTTCCGTCAGATTCACCTGGTCCCACTCCAAATCCCATGCCACTTTCCTTGATGTTGACCTCCACCTGTCCAATGGCCAGCTTCACACGTCCGTCCACATCAAACCCACCAACAAGCAACAGTACCTCCATTATGACAGCTACCACCCATTCCACATCAAACGGTCCCTTCCCTACAGCCTAGGTCTTCGTGGCAAACAAATCTGCTCCAGTCCGGAATTCCTGAACCATTACACCAACAACCTGACAACAGCTTTCGCATCCTGCAACTACCCTCCCGACCTGGTACAGAAGCAAATAACCAGAGCCACTTCCCAATCCTCTCAAACCCAGAACCTCCCACAGAAGAAACACGAAAGTGCCCCACTTGTGACAGGATACTTTCCAGGACTGGATCAGACTCTGAATGTGGCTCTCCAGCAGGGATACGACTTCCTCAAATCCTGCCCTGAAATGAGATCCATCCTTCATGAAATCCTCACCACTCCACCAAGAGTGTCTTTCTGCCATCCACCTAACCTACGTAACCTCTTAGTTCGTCCCTATGAAATCCCCAAACCACCTTCCCTACCCTCTGGCTCCTACTCTTGTAACCGCCCCCAGTGTAAAACCTGTCCCATGCACCCTCCCACCACCACCTACTCCAGTCCTGTAACCTGGAAGATGTACACGATCAAAGGCAGAGCCACATGTGAAAGCACCCACGTGATTTACCAACCGACCTGCCTACACTGTGACGCATTCTATGTGGGAATGACCAGCAAAAACTGTCCATTCGCATGAATGGACACAGGCAGACAGTGTTTGTTGGTAATGAGGATCACCCTGTGGCTAAACATGCTTTGGTGCACGGCCAGCACATCTTGGCGCAGTGTTACACCGTCCGGGTTATCTGGATACTTCCCACCAACACCAACCTATCCGAACTCCGGAGATGGGAACTTGCTCTTCAATATATCCTCTCTTCCCGTTATTCACCAGGCCTCAATCTCTGCTAATTTCAAGTTGCCGCCACTCATACCTCACCTGTCATTCAACAACATCTTTGCCTCTGCACTTCCGCCTCGACTGACATCTCTGCCCAAACTCTTTGCCTCTGTATATGTCTGCTTGTGTCTGTATATGTGTGGATGGATATGTGTGTGTGTGTGTGTGCGCGAGTGTATACCCGTCCTTTTTTTCCCCCTAAGGTAAGTCTTTCCGCTCCTGGGATTAGAATGACTCCTTACCCTCTCCCTTAAAACCCAAATCCTTTCGTCTTTCCCTCTTTCCTGACGAAGCAACCGTTGGTTGCGAAAGCTAGTATTTTGTGTGTATGTTTGTGTTTGTTTGTGTGTCTATCGACATGCCAGCGCTTTTGTTTGGTAAGTCACATCATCTTTGTTTTTAGATATATTTTTGCTACGTGGAATGTTTCCCTCTATTATATATGAGAGAGAGAGAGAGAGAGAGAGAGAGAGAGAGAGAGAGAGAGAGAGGGAAACATTCCACGTGGGAAAAGTTATATATAAAAACAAAGATGAGGTGACTTACCGAACGAAAGCGCTGGCAGGTCGATAGACACACAAACATACACACAAAATTCAAGCTTTCGCAACAAACTGTTGCCTCATCAGGAAAGAGGGAAGGAGAGGGGAAGACGAAAGGATGTGGGTTTTAAGGGAGAGGGTAAGGAGTCATTCCAGTCCTGGGAGCGGAAAGACTTAGCTTAGGGGGGAAAAAAGGACAGGTATACACACACACACACACACACACACACACACACACACACACACACCCATCCGCACATACACAGACACAAGCAGACATTTGTAAAGGCAAGGAGTTTGGGCAGAGATATATATATATATATATATATAATATGAAGCCAGAGAGTCTAAAAATAAGGCTACAGCAGATTCTGTGGGATAAATGCTACTATTCAGTAGAAGAATTCAAAAGGATGACATGATAATTTGAGCAAGGAGTAATTAATTGTTAGTCTTTTATTGTAAGTGTAACAAAATTGTATTATTTTTATGATACCATTTGTTAAAATAAGTTGTTGTAATTAATTGTTTGCTTTTTATTGTATATGTATTTTTATATTGTATTATTGTTATGGTACCATTTGTTAAAATCAGGTGTTGTATGTATATGGAAAACTTTACCAAAATTTTGATGTGTCTCCTGTACCTGAATCGAATGATTTAGGTTACGTACATTATGAGACTAATAAACCACAATTCACAATTCAGTACCAAAACATTTGGAAAACCTAAGGAAAATGTTTTTAAAACTCCTACCACTTGCTGCCCACCATCTACCAACTGCTTTCCACCATAAAAGCTGGAGCGCTTACTAGTAGTTGGTCTGGACCAAGTTGACTGCCATTGATCTTGGTAAAATCACATTTGCGTGTGACCAACAAGGTCCCCATCAACCCGTCAGACACTATCTGAGCTACTGTAAGCAATGCCAGTGATGGAAGCACATGCTGCAATTACCTCCATGGGATCTAATACCAATTCTGCTTGCAGCTGCGCTATTCTACTGAATTGGAATTGGTGTATTGATGTTGTTCCTGAAGTCAAAAATTGGGAATCGATAGATAATAATCTGCACAGACTGCTGACTGCTGAAGCTCTGGAAGTTGCGGAATTCCATATAAAAGACACCATATTGAAGCATGAAGCACCCTGTGTGGTGATCTCTGTTAGTGGAAAAGTTTTCTCACCGAAACTAGTATGAGAAAAATTTCTTGTTCTAACATCACTCACAAGATGACAAATGTCGGCCACGTACAGAATGCTTTAATGAAACATTAATGGATATGTTTTCAATGTGTATTGATGTCAAACAGAGATATTGCTATACAATACTGCCAGTCCTGACATTCGCATACAATACAGCAATGAAAAACGTACAGGTTTCACAGTGATTTTTCTGCTCAATTCTCGTGAGGCTGAAATGACAGTGTTCCTGTTTCAACCAAGTGATGCTTAAATCTTTGTTTGTCTGTCCTTGTAGTAGAAGGTTACAGGCTCCCGTACAGATCCTAGTTGCCTAGGAGAAAGGCGGAGAGCACTATAACACCAAGCAGTGGCCAATGAGGTACAGTCTGTTCAGTATGAAATGAAAATTAAAAAGTGCAGCCATCTCTTTTGCATTTATTTATGCACCAGTTTCGGTGTTCCTTTACACCAACTTCAGGCCTCTCGACCAACAAATTTGGATGAATCCATTCTCAGGTGCAGTCATAAAAGGAGCCAGTATTAAATAACTGGTGTCTGTTGATCTCTGGTTTACACAAAACTATCCCTTCATTCATGAACCGACGATAGTCAGGTTTTCATGCCAATTTATGTTGGTCGAGAGACCTGAAGATGGTGTAATGGAACACCGAAACTGGTTGCATAAATAAATTAAATGTAAAAATGATGGCTGCAGGTCTTCTGATATTCATTTCAAATGATGCTCAGGATGGCAAAATGAAACATCTCATCACCAGGAGTGAAGAAGCAAGACAGCTGGCTTCCATACACATCGTAGTTGCTCAGGAGAAAGGCGGAGAGCACTATAACACCAATCAGTGGCCAATGAGGTACAGTTTAGGCCACTTGATATGGTTTTTTATGCCTGAGACTATCAGAAGAGTTGCTAAAGCACTACTTTGGGGGAGGGGGGATATTGTATCCTTCAGCATTTGTTGGATGTCGCGCACAAAATTGAGGAGCGTGACCCTTCATCCAGAAGACAAAAGCACAGAGACAACATCCACATCCTGCATATGAATCCCTACTACAGTCCTGAAGCACAGCGACGGGGGCTTTTTGTTCAAAAGGTGGGGGGATACAAGATTACCTCTGATGCTTTTGATGATGAAGAGGATGTGACACCATCACCAGAACCTGAGAATCTGCCAGTACTGTGACACAGAAAACCATTGACAAGATGTTGTAGTTGGCTCCAATAAGAATTTTTGAAACACTGGGTCACTGTTTTTGCAGGAGAGGAAGCAATATTGCAAGCTTTGGTACATGCAATGTGGCACAGTGGTTAGCATTGCTGCCTAGGAAGCAGTGGGTCACAAGTTCAGACATGACCACCAGTTATTATTTGTTATCTGGAAGGTTTTCAAAAATTTCTTGTTTCTGATGTTTGCATATTCAGACATATTCAGGATTTGTAGAAATACCAGCACTCTCTGTCATGTCTGTTTTGGTTGTATGTTGGTGTTCGTAATAAATGTGCTTCAGTGCAGTGTGTTGGACTTCATTGATGGCCCTGCTTTTTGATTTGATCTTGCATGGTTGTGATGTGATAATGCACTCTAATAAAAACAAAACAACTCATCATGAAGAACTTATGTGAATAGGATGGAAATTGGTAGATGTGATTCACATATTTAGACAGACAAATGATACCAGTTTGAGACAAATTGGATGGTTTATTCAAGAGGAAGAGCATCACAACTTGAGCAAGTGAGTGATGTGTGGGTCCACCTCTGGCCCTTATGCAAGCAGTTACACTGCTGGGCATTGACTGATAGTTTTCGGATATCCACTTGAGGGATATTGTGACAAATTCTATCCAGTTGGCACCTAGATGGTCTAAGTCCAGAGGTGGTTAGAGGGCAGTGCCCATAATGTTCCAAACATTCTCAATTGGGGAGAGATCTATTGGCCTTGCTGGCCAAGATAAGGTTTGCAAGCAAGAAGACAAGCAGTAGAAACGCTCACTGTGTGCGGGCGGTCATCATCTTGCTGAAATGTAAGCCCAGGATGACTTGCCGTGAAGGGCAACGAAAATCAGGGTGTAGAATATTGTCAACGTACCACAGTGCTGTAAAGATGCCGTGGATGACAACCAGACAGCCAAAGGGGTCCTGCTATGAAAAGAAATTGCATCCCAGACTATCACTCCTGGTTAGCAGACAGTATAGTGGATGACATGTTGGTATCCATAGCCATAAGGGTTGTCATCACACATCTTAGGTGATCATTGGGGCTCATTCTGAAGTGGGATTCATCACTGAATACAATTCTATTCTAGTCAATGAGATTCCAGGCCAAAGAAATGCTTGGAGACGCACTGGGCAGTGGTAGGGTACCAATCTGGCTGTCACCTGACATCCAACAACTCTGTTGATCAGTACCAAGCTGAGGAACTGCTCTCATAAGGGGCAGAGGCAGACCAACACATCACTGACTTGCTCACTTTGTGGAGATCCAATGGTATTGACAGACTGCCATGTCATCCTCAGCCTATTGGCTTCACTGGATGTGGATATGGAGGGGCATGTGCTCAGCACACCGCTTTCCCAGCAGTTGTCAGTTTTTGTGATAGGAGCCGCTGCTTCTCAGTCAAGTAGCTCAGTGTGCCTCACAAGGGCTGAGTGCACCCTGCATACCAACAGTGTCTGGCAGACCAGGCAATTACCTGTCAGTGCTAGCCAAGCCCAACAGCACGTAAATTCGGTGATATGACAGGAACCGATGTTACTACTTCATGGGCCTTCCAAGGCCTGTTTGGAGGAGTTAAGTTTATTTCAATTTGTGAAGCTCTTTCTCTTGAATTTTGTGAAATTATAATCATTATGTATGGGTTGAATACTGTCTTTTGCAACTGTAATATAAGATTTATTACCGAATGTGTTTTGCTTTATTCTAAAGCATCTTTAGTGGTCAGGTTTTTTGTTGTTTATGTTATTTTTTATGTTCTTCTGTGTATATGTGTTACATTTTAACACACAGCACTTGCACTAACACTAAACGTATTCACATTTCTGTATGTTGTGAAGAAGTACTGTCATCTCACCATTTCTGCAGTTGAGGAAAAAAAGAGGCAAAAAAAAAAGTAAGACAACATGTTGTGTAATCATTTGTTTGTCTGTATGTGTAAATCGCATTTACCAATTTCCATCAAATTCGGATAATTCCTTCGTGGTGCATCACTTTTTTTTCACATTGAGAGTGTATTATCTTTAAAACATAAATCGGAAAAATAGACATAACTATCAAATTTTTTTATGCAGAAAGTGCTGTGAAGTGTCAAAAAGTTCACTTCATTGATGTGGACAATTTAGTATGTTTATATTTTCTTTAGCTTTATTAGAGCAAGCAAGAGTTAAATTAAGCTGGAATTAATACTGCTACTTCTCATTGGATGAAGGGGGTGTCCAAAGAGCTCAGTGTGTATTGAGTAGCTCACCCTGTGACTTTTATCTCCGTCTGTGCTGATCCAGGCACTGTGCTATCGAAATGCATTTTCGCCTGTCGATGACCTTATACCTTCTCTCTTCATGTGATTGTGAACCAGTATCTCTCATCCTTCAAGGTGCATCACCAGCTGAAAAGGGGGTGTTAACTTAAAATGAATACTGTGTAGCCAAGAAGCAGGGATGTTTCCTGCAGAAACCTAAGCATATTGACATCAAAGAATTGTAGGCCGGATGATTGTAACAGGCAGCAGCTGACACTGGTGGTAGCTACCATTGTCGTGTATTTTATGCATGAAAATGGTCTAATTTGGCAGAAACTGATAATTAAAATATACAAAATGCTATATAGACTGTGTGTTCATAGAACTGTTTAATAGTTCACCTTTATATATATCTGTTCTGGTAATCTATCTGTATCTTTCAGCTATGGCTATTACAAAAAGGATCTGCCTAAGTGATTTCTGAACAGTTGGACAGTATTCCTGATACTAGAATCTCATAGGGACAACATCTCTTTGCAGATAAAATTCAGTCATTAACTGAAAGCAGTTGTGCTGTGTCATTGGTTTGAGAAAACTATTTCTGTTGTTAGTAGTTAGTTTGTTGGGTGAAGTTTAGTTTCCCTCTCCCCCTCGGGTCACTGATGTGGTTTCCAAAGCTAGAATGTACATTGTTTCTATTTCAAGTGACTAGCATTGTAGTACACATCATTTCCAACTGCCCAAACACAATCAGCAGAATAATTTCATTTAACAAAGAGTTCTTAAGAATTAAAAGTATAAATTTGTGGAGCAAAATAATATTATATTTAATTTTGTTCCATTCCAGAGCTATTTACAGGCAAGTAATATGTCTTTGAGAGGGCAAAATGTTTGTTCCATTGCTTCCCTCTTGCATGTTCAGAAAACAAAGGTAGTAATGAATTTTTTAATTTTTGCATTATAGGTAATTTGTGAACAGTCTAATAAGATTTGTGAAATGGCTGCTGTTATGAGGAAATCAGCTGAAATTGATGAGCAAAAAGCACTTGAGGAAAGAGAATTGGTGACCAGGTTGGCTACTGAAAATAAGGTAGGCTATGTGGTTTTTATGTATTCACATAACTGTAATTTTAAGGGGTCAGAAAATTCAAGATGTTTGGCGAAAGTTTGGACCCCTTATTTTCACAAGGAGAAGCAAATCATTAAAATTTCATCAGTTTGTGATGTGAAACCACATTTATATTTTAACTGCTGACATAACTGGAACAAATATCTTGGGCTATTTTGTAAAGTTCAAATAATGAAAGTGATGAGTTTAAGTAGTTGAATCAGTAGAGGTAACCGTTCACTGCATCAAAATTGTGTATACACAGTTCTCCACAGCTTGTAAGTATTGGTTAAAATAAATCTTTCTGTAACCCACGTGCTGCAACACATAAAAATATTTGATAGGGTGTTTTCCTGTGTTAAAATATGGTTCAGATGGTTGTTATTATGATTGAGTATAACATTTAAATAGCATTTACGGTCAGTATTCTCACTAAATGTCTGTCATTTTTATGTAATTAAAGCTTAAAAAATTGATGCTGTGGTAAAGTCACAGGCTAGCAGTAAGACAACGCTATACCAAAAAATACATTAAACTCGCTCAAAACTAAGGAATTGTAGAACATTTGCAAATAGGTCCATACATTATAACTAGATTGTTGAATATCAGTCATGAGCTATGAACCAAAACACAAAAAAATTATTCTTGGTAAAACTTAGTGCTGATGATACCTGTGTAGAAGACACTCTGACGAGAAGGGGCATCTGTCAGGGATTCTGTGGTGCAATGGATAACGCATATGACTGTAGTGCAAGAGATTACATGTTTGAATCCTAGAAGGGTCATGTATTTTTTAAAAGTATTTACATGAAATACGAAAATAGCATTAGCAAGAACTGATTGTAGCAGTTGTTTAGATTGTGGGATGTATTATAAATAGCTTCACATTAGTCGTACTCTGAGGAATGGACAACAGAGGATAAATGCATTTACTTTGTGAACAAACCATTAACTTTTTTGTGAAGTGTTGCTAATAGTGAAGCTATGGCTATGCGTCCACAGTACAATGAGATTATACAGGAGATATAAAGTGTGTACAACATGGAGGTTACACAAACATAAGGGCTGTGATGTTTGTGAGTGTAAAGTAATGTTAGCATCTGAAGCAGACTTACTTCCTCTTTATGTAAGGCGATGAAACTGCAAAGGTTTTAACAATAAGGGTCCTAGCTAGACAGCACAAAGACAAAAACATAGTTTCTAATAAAGTAAAAAGTTTGTGGTCACATTACATCTCACCAAACGTGATGTGTGTGAACAGCTATTGCAGATGTAAGTGCCTGTAAACAGTAGACTGTAAAGTCATTTTACAAATAAGTTAAGTCTTTTGTGTTAGATTTGAACCAGAGATGTATGGGCATCATCTTACAAAATTCGACAGTTTAGCACTCTAACAACTGAGCTACCAGTTAATTGAGATGTAGTTAGGTAAAATGACAAATTTCGCTAGCAGTTTCATTTCGTTGATTGACGCTATCCTTCATTGTAAGAGTGGGAGAGCATATCTTGGAGATAAGTTAATGTTAACTTCACAGTGCAGTTCACTTTTAATTAAGGTAGTGAATTTGTGTGTCAACATGGTAGCAATGTGCCGGTACAGTACAACCACAAAAACACTCCATTAGAGGCATTTTATGCCTGTGACATCACTGGCTAGCTCACTGCTAATGCGAATCCACAGTGATGTCTTATTTTGGAATCAACGTTTCAGAAAATGGGTTACAAACAATGTTAGGTTAGGTTAGGTAAGACCACTCTGTTTGTAACCCATTTTCTGAAACATAAATTCCAAAATAAGACCACTGTGGATTAGCCTTAGCAGCGAGCTAGCCAGCGGTGTCACAGGCATAACATGCCTCTAATGGAGTGTTTTTGTGGGAATTCAAATTACTTGAATTTCATTTCTATATTCATAAAGAATACTGAAACTAAAGAGGGGAAAAAACCATGTTAGAACATGATTCATCATTAAGACAGTTTCCAAAAAAACAGTCGGATACCTTATTGCTAGACTGGTATTTGAGCTTATGGCCCAGCATCAGTGGCATTTTATGCAGGGGACACACAAATAAATGTCTACATATTCATATATAACAAAAATATGGTATGTTTAAAAACAAAGATGATGTGACTTACCATACGAAAGCGCTGGCAGGTCGATAGAAACACAGACAGACACATACATACACACAAAATTCTAGCTTTCGCAACCAACAATTGCTTCGTCAGGAAAGAGGGAAGGAGAGGGAAAGACGAAAGGATGTGGGTTTTAAAGGAGAGGGTAAGGAGTCATTCCAATCCCGGGAGCGGAAAGACTTACCTTAAGGGGAAAAAAGGACGGGTATACACTCGTACACACACACATATCCATCCACACATATACAGACACAAGCAGACATCAAAAATATGGTATGGATAGATTGCTGTTCACCATATAGATGAGGTGTTGAGTTGCAGACAGACACAATGAAAAGACTACTAAAATATTAAAGCTTTTGGACAAAGTTCTTCTGCAGTAGCACACTCATACATTCATACAAGCACAACTTGCACACACCTGGCCACAATCTCATCAGTCACAGCCAGGATCTAGTGCCATGAGACAGTTAAAGCTTTCTGGGGATGGTAACAAGCTAGACATAGTCGCTCAATATAGGAGATCACCGTACTGTAATGAGTAGTGTTACGGTTTCAAGCGAAAAGTTGTAGCGTTGGTGGTTTGCATCCCACTAAACTCAAACATTTTTTCTTCTAACCTTCTCTTTTTTAGTAGGTTCCAATACTTCCTTATTAGTTTGTATTAAACTATAATATTCTGTGTAATGTATATATAAAGGCACTCTTTCTGAGGGGTGAGATTGTTCAGTTGGCTTAATCTAAAAGGTACGTTGTACCAGTTACAGTAACATATTTTGCCCTTTTTTCTTCTTTTTAAGTTTTGTAATTCAGATGTAGACATTCTGCTACTGAGTAGTATCAGTGATAAATAAGAATAACCTTAGGGTTTTACTAAAAAGTGAAAAATGATGATATAATATTTATCTAATGTGGAGAACTATTGTAAATTTGTATCACGCTATTTGTAGTGGAATTTTTATAAGCCGATGTCCTCATTGACTGGACATCGTACTTCCATTTTTACCTTATAACATTTTCATGGTTATTGAAGTTTTTATTTTTGTATACTGCAGACAGCACAACCTGACTAGCGTATGGACATGGGAGAAAAATACATTGTAATAGAGATAATAAGGGAATTTTATGCCCTACCATTTCATAAACAGTGTGATTTACAAGTCAGATACAGCCGACAACTGCCACAGTAGCGTGTTGCAATCACACATACCACGATAGGGGCCACGTACCATATGCACAAGTCCCATTGTTTCAGAGCATTAAGCAGCACTTCGAACTCGGCACACTCAACATTGACGCTACACAGCACAGTCCATGTGCCGAAGGCTTAAGGCCTAATCCCTGAGTGGTGTTACATTTTATATATTGATATCTGTAACAAAAGAATATTTTGTGTACATAACATTAGAAGTATAATGCTATTTAAATATTATGTACATCTATATCAACTGACATGAGTGCCAAGTATGAAATCCCTGTTGTTAAAATTAATGTAGATTTAGAAAATAGAACTCCATGAATATTTAACCGAGCAAGGTTGGGCAGTGGTTAGCACACTGGACTCGCATTCGGCCATCCAGATTTAAGTTTTCCATGATTTCCCTAAATCATTCCAAGCAAATGCTGGGATGGTTCCGGTGAAAGGAACCCGAGCTTCTGCTCCGTCTCTAATGACCTCGGTGCCAACAGGGTGTTAAACCCAATCTTCCTCCCTTCCATGGATATTTAAACTGTAATTATAACTGCATCTATGTGATCATGGTAGATAATGAACGCTGCCTTATCTTTGTCATACACAGCTTGTCCTGTGTACTTTTTATGCCTGTCAAATGCCAAATGGCCTCACTTCTTGGTCTTATTGGACACTACTACCCTTGTATAGTATTTGTTCAAGAACAGTACTCAGTATTTATATTTTTGTTTATTTATTTATTTATTTTTTTATTTTGCCATCTGACGTATTTCAGTTGATACATTGTGTATCATTACACATAGGCCTTGATATTTTTTTTTTTTTTTTGATTTGATAACAATCTTCTACAATTTAATAAATTTGTAGTACAGACTACAGCATGATATACAGGGCTATTACAAATGATTGAAGCGATTTCATAAATTCACTGTAGCTCCATTCATTGACATATGGTCACGACACACTACAGATACGTAGAAAAACTCATAAGGTTTTGTTCAGCTGAAGCCGCACTTCAGGTTTCTGCCGACAGAGCGCTCGGGAGCGCAGTGAGACAAAATGGCGACAGGAGCCGAGAAAGAGTATGTCGTGCTTGAAATGCACTCACATCAGTCAGTCATAACAGTGCAACGACACTTCAGGACGAAGTTCAACAAAGATCCACCAACTGCTAACTCCATTTGGCGATGGTATGCGCAGTTTAAAGCTTCTGGATGCCTCTGTAAGGGGAAATCAACGGGTCGGCCTGCAGTGAGCGAAGAAACGGTTGAACGCGTGAGGGCAAGTTTCATGCATAGCCCGTGGAAGTCGACGAATAAAGCAAGCAGGGAGGTGAACGTACCACAGCCGATGGTTTGGAAAATCTTACGGAAAAGGCTAAAGCAGAAGCCTTACCGTTTACAATTGCTACAAGCCCTGACACCCGGTGACAAAGTCAAACGCTTTGAATTTTCAGTGCGGTGGAGATCATGATCAGCAATTCATGTCATGGCCTCCACGCTCTCCCAACTTAACCCCATGCGATTTCTTTCTGTGGGGTTATGTGAAAGATTCAGTGTTTAAACATCCTCTACCAAGAAACGTGCCAGAACTGCGAGCTCGCATCAACGATGCTTTCGAACTCATTGATGGGGACATGCTGCGCCGAGTGTGGGAGGAACTTGATTATCGGCTTGTTGTCTGCCGAATCACTGAAGGGGCACATATCCAACATTTGTGAATGCCTAAAAAAACTTTTTGAGTTTTTGTATGTGTGTGCAAAGCATTGTGAAAATATCTCAAATAATAAAGTTATTGTAGAGCTGTGAAATCGCTTCAATCATTTGTAATAACCCTGTATTTATGATATTTTACAGTGTATTCGGTTCTTTTTCACAGTATATGACTATTTCCTTTACGTTTACAGCATTTTAACCCTTTTACTTGAAATAATGATGGCCTTTTGTAATCTATTTGTTCTGTCTTTCTTTATTTGTTATGCATCTACTTTTGATAGGGAATGCCTTCTTAATGTGTTCACAATTTATTTGGATATGAAGAATCCAAAACTCTATGCTCTTTCTTTGTCATTTTGAATTTCATTCCAGCTTTCTTTAGCCAGATTGTGACTGAAGGTACTTACATTGTTGTCAGCATTTCTTGGTATTTAATATAGAGCTACCTGTGCTTTAGACTTCGTTCTACTGAGATTATTTGTCCTTTGTGATCAGACAGATAGTTTTAAGTTACTGTTAATGTCTAGTTATCTGCCTGTATTTGGTGACCATATAATGTATATTAGAAACACTGTTTGTAGTCGTTCTGGTGTAGTCATAGATTGTGTCGTGCAAATTGTATGTGCTCAGGAGTGAGGAGAGATCCGCCTTCAGTTTTGATATCTTATTATAGTCAGTGCTGAGCCTCACTAAGTTAGATCACATTTCCAATGACAGCATTACATAACAGTTTGATATTGCACCAATCTAAGACCCGATGCATGAGAGTTGTCTTTGGTGGTTTGGGCATGTTTTATCGGCCAGTGATGACTCTATTGCCAAGGCAGGTTACACACTAGAAGAAGACCCAAAGGACAACCAAAGCAACGTTGGGCTGATACGATTCGTAAAGACCTTAAATGCGTGAACATCCACCAAGATGCAGCCCGTGATAGTGCGAAATGGAGACAACGGACTCGTGTAGCGGACCCCACAGGCATGCGGGACAAACACTGAAGGAAAAGGTTGTAGTCAGTGTTGAGGTCACCACACAGTACAGTCTTGTTGTTTCCTTTACAATTGCTGGCCTTATTTAACACACTATTTAATTTTCCCCCCTGCGGGTCCGGGGATTAGAATAGGCCCGCGGTATTCCTGCCTGTCGTAAGAGGCGACTAAAAAGAGTCCATCCCCCTCACGGGGGTAGTTCGCGCCTGCGTCCGGAGACGGACGGTTCCACGACCTATCATCGTGGTCCTTTTGGTTTTTTCACTTCTCGTTTCTTCCTTCCTTTTGTTGGTTCCTTTCTTTGCTCTTCTCCACCTCACTGTCTTCCTTACTCTTTCCCTTGCCTTCTCCTTGCCTTCTCATTGCCTTTTTCTCCTTGCCTTCTCATTGCCTTCTTCTCCTTGCCTTCTTATTGCCTTCTTCCCCTTGCTTTCTCATTGCCTTCTCCTCCTTGCCTTCTCTGGTCTCCGCCTCGGCGTTTGAGACAGTCTGTCCTCTTTCTCCCTCTCTCTCTTCTTTTTCCTCTTCTTCCTTCCTCCCTGTGCGTGTCTGAAGGCCGACCCACGCGTTCGCACGCGTAGCCGGTGACGGGGTAACGCGTAAGTCCCCGCCCTGGGTAGACATGTAAGGCACGCGCGTACCCCCTGGTAAAGGCCAGGCCCGGGGAGGGGTGATTGCCTGAGCTGATACCTTCTGACCATGCCGATTGGTCCCTCCGTCTGTTTCTCGGGAGGTGTGACCTGAGGTGTAAACATTCACCTAAGGCGGGAGTGCCCTCTGAGAGGGTCCCCACAAGGAAGGAGCGCGCCATCGGAGACGCTGGCAATCATGGGGGATTCCTCCGCAATGGATTCTACTCCATCTCTTTCGACTTCGACCCAAAAACGGAAACGTGACCAGCCAACAGTGACAAAAGTACTACCGCCTGCCCCACAGTTCCTCGTAGTTTCTCGAACTGAGGACGGAAAGGATTTTTCCTCTGTCAACCCTTTCGTTATTCAGAAGGGCGTAGATGCCATAGCCGGATCTGTCAAATCCTGTACCAGGTTGCGTAACGGCACCTTATTACTGGAAACTGAGAATGCCTTTCAGGCACAAAAACTGCTTCGGGCCACCCTCCTGTACACGTTCCCTGTCCGGGTGGAGGCCCACCGAACTTTGAATTCGTCTCGTGGTGTGGTCTATACTGACTCCCTCGACGGATTGACTGACGAGGAGCTTCAATCATTCCTCGCTGAGCAGGGCGTGACGGCTGTCCATAGGGTCATGAAAAAGGTCAACAATGACCTTGTACCGACCCGGACAATTTTCTTGACCTTCGATAGTGTTAAGCTGCCATCGCGCATCAAGGCGGGCTACGAGGTTATTTCTGTTCGCCCCTATATCCCGACACCTACGCGCTGCTACCAGTGTCAGCGTTTCAATCACACTCGACAGTCTTGTTCCAATGCGGCTAAATGTGTCACCTGTGGCAGGGATGCCCATGAGGGTGACTGTCCACCTCCGTCTCCTCGTTGTGTGAACTGTCAGGGTGACCATGCAGCATCCTCCCGCGACTGTCCTGTCTATAAGGAAGAACGCTGTATCCAGGAAATTCGGGTCAAAGAGAAAGTGTCCACCTCGGCTGCTCGCAAGCTATTGGCTAGTAGGAAGCCCACGCTGCTCCCAGCGGGGAAATACAGTACTGTCCTCGCCTCTCCTCGGACTACCCGGGAGGTAGCAACCCAGACATGCGATCTGACCTTCAGCACCACGGTCGTCCGTTCGGCCAGTGCTAAGATCGCGCGGTCGACGTCTCCTCTTCCTCCCATCACCCCACAGACACGAGCACCTTCTTCAGCTTCTGCTAAAACGAAGACACCGAAGTCAGATGCACGGGCCTTCAAGAAGGAACCATCCCGTGCAGACTTCCTCCGTACCTCGACCTCACAGCCTTCGACCGGTACTTCCACTACACGTCCTTCCACAAAGGCGCATAGGAAGCACAGTTCTCCTTCCCCGCCACGGCGCATTTCTTCTCTTGCGCCACCCAGCGGCTGCCGCCCCAGGCCGTCATCCGTTTCGCCTGGCCGCACCGCTGGTCGCCGTACATCTGGCCGTTCACTGGCGGAGGAAGCTCCCCCTCCCGGCCATCCTCCCGAGATGGCCGATGACCCTATAGACCCAATGGACGATGACTGTCCGCCTACTGATAGCGGCGGCAGTGCTCGCTCGAAGCCAGGCCCTAAGCGGCCTTCGAGGTGACCACTTCTCTCATCTTTCTTTTCTTACGATGGCACTTATTCACTGGAATATTCGCAGCATTCGCTCCAACCGAGAGGACTTGAAGTTGCTGCTCCGCTTGCACCGTCCGCTTGTCGTAGCCCTCCAGGAAACGAAGCTACGCCCATGCGATCAAATTGCCTTGGCACACTACACCTCTGTGCGTTTTGACCTACCCCCTGTGGTAGGTATCCCAGCTCATGGAGGGGTTATGTTGCTGGTCCGGGATGATATTTACTACGATCCCATCACGTTGCACACCGGCCTGCAGGCAGTTGCCATCCGCATTACTCTCCCCACTTTTACGTTTTCCTTTTGTACCGTTTACACTCCATCGTCATCTGCCGTTACCAGGGCAGACGTGATGCAACTTATTGCTCAGCTACCTGCACCATTTTTGTTAACTGGAGACTTCAATGCCCACCATCCCCTTTGGGGCTCTCCAGCATCCTGCCCGAGGGGCTCCTTGTTAGCAGACCTTTTCAACCAGCTCGATCTTGTCTGCCTCAATACTGGCGCCCCTACTTTTCTTTCGGACACATCTCACACCTATTCCCATTTAGACCTCTCTATATGTACTCCCCAACTTGCACGCCGGTTTGAGTGGTATGCACTTTCTGATACATATTCGAGCGACCATTTCCCGTGTGTTATCCATCTCCTGCAGCATACTCCCTCTCCGTGCTCCTCTCGTTGGACCATCTCCAAGGCAGACTGGGAGCTCTTCTCTTCCAGGGCTACCTTTCAGGATCAAACCTTCACAAGCTGCGATCGTCAGGTCGCACACCTCACGGACGTCATTCTCGCTGCTGCTGAATATTCCATCCCTCACCCTACTTCTTCTCCACGTCGCGTACCGGTCCCCTGGTGGACCGCAGCATGTAGAGATGCTTTACGTGCTCGTCGACGTGCTTTACGCACCTTTAAGCGCCACCCTACAGTGGCGAATTGTATTAATTATAAACGATTACGTGCTCAGTGTCGTCGTATTATTAAAGAAAGCAAGAAAGCCAGCTGGGCTGCTTTCACAAGCACCTTCAACAGTTCTACCCCTTCTTCTGTTGTCTGGGGTAGCCTGCGCCGGCTATCTGGCACTAAGGTCCACTCCCCAGTTTCTGGCTTGAATGTCGCGAATGAAGTCCTTGTGGCCCCTGAGGCTGTCTCCAATGCCTTCGGCCGCTTTTTCGCCGAGGTTTCGAGCTCCGCTCATTACCACCCTGCCTTCCTCCCCCGCAAACAGGCAGAGGAGGCTAGGCCACCTGACTTCCGCTCCTCGAATTGTGAAAGTTATAATGCCCCATTCACCATGCGGGAACTCGAAACCGCACTTGGCCGATCACGGTCCTCCGCTCCAGGGCCTGATTCTATTCATATTCAGATGCTGAAGAACCTTTCTCCTGCGGGTAAAGGTTTTCTTCTTCGTACATACAATCGCATCTGGATTGAGGGACATGTTCCCGCATGCTGGCGCGAGTCTATTGTTGTCCCGATTCCTAAGCCGGGGAAGGACAAGCACTTGCCTTCCAGTTATCGACCTATCTCGCTTACCAGCTGTGTCTGTAAAGTGATGGAGCGAATGGTTAACTCTCGATTGGTTTGGCTGCTCGAGTCTCGACGCCTACTTACCAATGTACAATGTGGATTTCGAAGGCGCCGCTCTGCTGTTGACCATCTGGTTACCTTGTCGACCTTCATTATGAATAACTTCTTGCGGAAGCGCCCGACCGCGGCTGTGTTCTTTGATTTGGAGAAGGCTTACGACACCTGTTGGAGGGCGGGCATTCTCCGCACCATGCATACATGGGGCTTTCGCGGTCGCCTCCCTCTTTTTATTCATTCCTTTTTAATGGATCGACAGTTTCGGGTACGTGTGGGTTCTGTCCTGTCCGACACCTTTCGCCAGGAGAATGGGGTGCCACAGGGCTCAGTTTTGAGCGTCGCTCTCTTCGCCATCGCGATCAATCCAATAATGTATTGCCTCCCAGCTGATGTATCAGGCTCCCTTTTCGTGGACGATTTTACCATCTATTGCAGCGCGCAGTGTGCACATGTCCTGGAGCGCTGTCTTCAGCGTTCTCTTGACCGTCTTTACTCCTGGAGTGTCGCCAATGGCTTCCGTTTTTCTGCCGAGAAGACGGTCTGTATTAACTTCTGGCGCTACAAAGAGTTTCTCCCACCGTCCTTACGACTCGGTCCCGTTGCTCTCCCACTCGTGGAGACAATCAAATTTTTAGGCCTTACCTTTGACAGGAAACTTAGCTGGTCTCCACATGTGTCATATTTGGCCGCCCGTTGTACCCGTTCTTTAAATGTCCTCCGTGTTCTCAGTGGTATGTCGTGGGGAGCGGATCGAACCGTCCTACTTCGTCTATATCGGTCGATCGTCCGCTCCAAGCTGGATTATGGGAGCTTCGTATACTCCTCTGCACGGCCATCCATCTTACGCCGCCTCAACTCCATACAACATCGGGGTTTACGACTTGCGATCGGAGCATTTTATACCAGTCCCGTAGAGAGTCTTCATGCTGACGCTGGCGAATTGCCACTCACCTACTGGCGCGATATACTGCTTTGTCGGTATGCCTGTCGGCTACTGTCAATGCCCGACCATCCGTCTTATCGTTCCTTTTTTGACGACTCTCTTGACCTTCAGTACGGGTTGTATGTCTCTGCCTTGCTACCCCCTGGAGTTCGCTTTCGTCGCCTCCTTCAACACCTTCATTTTTCACTCCCTGCAACCTTTCGAGTGGGCGAGAGCCGCACGCCACCTTGGCTCCAGGCTCAGGTCCGCGTTCACCTCGACCTCAGCTCGCTCCCAAAAGAGGTCACCCCCGGTTCGGTCTACCACTCCCGTTTTTTGGAACTTCGTTCGAAGTTCAACAACATGACTTTCATTTATACAGATGGCTCTAAGACCAATGACGGGGTCGGGTGTTCCTTTATTGTCGGGGCACAAAGTTTCCAATACCGGCTCCATGGCCATTGTTCGGTCTTCACAGCTGAGCTCTTTGCCCTCTACCAGGCTGTTCTTTACATCTGCCGAAACCGACATTCTGCTTATGTCATCTGCTCAGATTCCCTGAGCGCCATCCAGAGCCTCAGTGATCCGTACCCGGTTCACCCTTTCGTACACCGGATCCAACGCTCTCTTCAGCAGCTGGTGGACGTCGGTACGCTGGTTAGCTTTATGTGGGTTCCTGGCCATGTCGGTATCCCTGGGAACGAAGCTGCAGATGCCGCGGCCAAGGCTGCGGTCCTCCAGCCTCGGACAGCTTCTTGTTGTGTCCCTTCGTCCGATTTTAGCAGGGTCATTTGTCGGCGCGTTGTGTCGCTGTGGCATGCCGATTGGGCTGCACTTACCGACAACAAGCTTCGGGCCTTAAAACCTCTTCCCGTGGCTTGGACGTCCTCCTCACGCCCTTCTCGGCGGGAGGAGGTCGTTTTAGCAAGGTTAAGAATTGGACACTGCCGGTTCAGCCATCGCCATCTGCTGACGGCTGCGCCGGCGCCGTTCTGCCCATGTGGGCACTTGCTGACGGTTAGACACATTTTAATGTCCTGTCCTGATCTTAACACACTGCGCCTCAATCTTAACCTGCCTAATACTTTCGATGCCATTTTAGCGGATGACCCACGAGCAGCTGCTCGTGTTCTTTGTTTTATCAATTTGACACACCTCGCTAAGGACATTTGATGATGTTTTTTAATCCTATGCCTGTCAGTCTGTCTTTTATTGTGTTTTCCCTTTTAGTTGTTGTTGTCAACTTGTGCCTCGCGGTGCATTCTTAGAGTAGTCAGGGCGCTAATGACCATTGAAGTTGTGCGCCCGAAAACCACAAAAAAAAAAAAAAATATTTAATTTATTTAAAAATGACTTGGGACTACAGTCAGGTGGACATTAGATGTTGATGATATATTTTGTATTTTGAATTACAGTTTCAATTGCTGAACACTCAAAAACTTTTTCAGTGCTATATTTTACTAGATCAACTCTGGTCTTTACCATGTTTGTAAGCAATTTTTTCACATATATGCAGCTGCCCCCAAAATATGTGTTCACCCTTTTTTCTTCATTTAGAGTGTATCGTACAGATTTTTTATTTGTGGCATTTTGATTATTTTCATGAAGATGGGGTGTTGTGTGTTATTTTTGCACACCTGGAGGAAATCTTTTCCTTGCCTAGCCTGTTGACATGCAACCCATGAATATTAAAATTGAACCTTGTAAGTCTCTCAGTTTCAAAATTAAAACCTATCCTGCATTTTTTGAAATTGGAGTTACCTGCAGAGGAGACAAGCATTCTATTAAATAACCTTGTAGTCTTGTTTAGCTCTGGTCTGCCATCCTTGCAGTGAGCCAATCATCTTCGCAGTCAGTGTCTATCAAATGTAAATGGAATAAGGCTAATGATTCAAAGAACCTCACAACTACACCAAGGTTCTTTGTTGTTTCACATACTGAATACTGTTAGTCCTATGCAAGGGTAAATCCATTTCTCGTTCAGAAAGGCATTGATGTAATTGCCTCGTGATGATTGGGTGTTGTGTGATGTCCTTAGTTAGGTTTCAGTAGTTCTAAGTTCTAGGGTACTGATGACCATAGATGTTAAGTCCCATAGTGTTCAGAGCCATTGATGCAATTGCCGGCTCTGTGAAATCCTGATCTCATTTATGTAATGGCACTTTGTTTTTGGAAACTACTTCAGATACTCCGGCACAACTACTGCTTGCCACTTCCCTTCTCCCCGACTATCCTGTTGGTGTCGAGGCCCATAGAACTCTGATTTTTTACTGTTGTGTTATTTATACAAGGCTGCTTGATGGCCTGACCAAGGCAGAAATCCAAATGTACCTCTCCGATCAGGGTGTCATTTCAGTTCATCGGATCATGAAAAAGGTCGATTCCTCCTTAGTGTCCACTTGCACTCTTGTTCCCACTTTTGACAGAGTTGTGCTTCCGTCAAAGATCAAAGCAGGTTATGAAGCTACCACAGTCCATCTGTACATTCCGAACGCAATGTGCTGCTACCAGTGTCATCATTTCAACCACGCTCAAATGCCCTTCTGACATGCAGCCAAATATGTAACATGTGGTAGGAATGCTCACAGGGGTAATTGTCTGCCTCCTGCTCCCCACTGTATCAACTGCTGTGGTGACCATGCTGCCTCCTCTCCAGATTGTTCCATGTATCTTGATGAGCGGGCTGTCCAGGAGATCCGGGTAAAGGAAAAAGTGCCTTACCCGGTCGCTCGCAAGTTATTGGCTTGTTCCAAACCTTGCGTTTTACTATCTGGCACTTACAGTACTGTTCTTGCTACATCAGGGATATATCCATGCAGACATGCAACCTCAAATTCAGCACTGCAGTTCTGAAATTACCCAGTGTCCTGGTAGCATTGCCATGTCCTTGTCCAACTGTGCAACAAGCCACCAAACTTGTGCTTCATGGTGCAGAGTCTTCTGCTACACAACCGGCAGGCCAGAAAGGACAGAAAGAATACTCGCGTGAAGACATCCAATGCCCTTCCAGCCAACAAACATTTGAGTCTTCCTCTGCCAACAGGAAAGGCTCCAAGAAGTCAAGCAAAGGCAAATGATCATCTCCTTCACTGACTTGGAGATCCTCTTCAATGGTGTCGCCACGTGATACCCTCACCTGGCCGACCTAGTCTCGTGTGAACCGTCAACCATTTTTCTACCCAGGACACCTCTATAGATCTCGTGGAGCTGGATCTTCCAGCCTCCGTGCCCTTTAGCAGTGAGTCTTTGAAGGCTGGCACTCGGCAGCCGCCGAGGTGACACCCATTCATTTTTTCCCTCCTTCTCTTTCCTCATTATGAATGTCTTCAATGAAACATTCATGGCCTTTGATTGAACAAATATGATTTACCGCCGTTCTTAGAATTGCAGCGTCCTCTTGTTCTCTGCCCCTGGAAACAAAAATTGCTTGCTCACGACCACTTTGAGCTCTCACATTTCTTCCCGGTCTGTTTTGACCTTCTCCCCCGATAATGTTATTCCATCTCATGGGGGAGTTGTGCGGCTCACACGGGATGACGTTCATAGTCAACCCATTTCCCTGACTACCCGCCTTCGAGCTGTTGCAGTTCACCTTTTTCCTTCCTCACCTGACCATGTACCTTTGTACCATTTACATCTCTCCGTCATTCAGTGTCACCAGGCAGACTTCCATTAGGCAACTCACTCACCACTTTCTGCTGCTCGGTGACTTTAATGTGCTCTATCCCCTTTGGGGCTCTCCCAGAACCTGTCGGAGAGGTGCCTTCTTGGCTGACCTCAATCAGCTTATCCTCCTCTGCCTTAACACAGGAGTCACCCATGTTCCTTTCAGTCTCCATGCATACCCATTCCCATTCAGACTATCCTTCTGCACTGCCCAGCTTGCCCATTGTCTCGAGTGATCAGTTCTCTATGACACACACTCGAGTGACCATTTCCCATATGCTATCTGCTGACCCCTACTCCACCTACCGTATTTACTCGAATCTAAGCCGCACTCGAATCTAAGCCGCACGTGAAAAATGAGACTTGAAATCAAGGAAAAAAAAATTTTCCCGAATTGAAGCTGCACCTGAAATTTGAGACTCGAAATTCAAGGGGGAGAGAGAAGTTTTAGGCCACACCTCGAAATCGAAACAAAATTGGTCCATTGTAATATGAGACACAATTTAGGTCGAATGAATGACAATACAGCTACAGTAGTTTGGTTCGAGTCGTAAGCTTAGCAGTTAAGCTTTACCAGGTAGGCATTGCTATGCATCAGGCGCTCCGTCCGTATTTATACGGGTACCCTCCCTTTTTCACGTGATTCGTCTGGTTTGAATTGATTGCTTATTTTTCTTTGATCTGATAAGTGCCGTTCCCTATGTTATAGGTGTTTACATCACTCTAAGCTGAAAATGTATTATTGTACTGTGTCATGGATTGTTTATCGCATTCTGTTAATGAGTGTTAACGGCCTGTCGCCGCTCGCGACATGGCTTGCTGTTGTGCGCGCAACCATGGCTTAAAAAAGGAATCTTCTCATTAGCGAAACAATGGCAAGAGACTGCTGTTTGTTGTTACTTACACTGCTGCTTTCTTTGATAATGATCAACAAGAACCAAATAATAGACTGCGTATGATAGATGATGTTCTGAACTAGAGTTTAGCGAAAGTTTTTCTCTGTTTGAAAATCTTTGCAGACGCCTCTTCAGTACATTACATTCTGCACAGGAATTAGTCATCGTAGATTTAAAAATCTAGTCAATTGCCGTGCTTCATTTCCGACTGTGTCACTATTAGGCATAAGAATAATACGAATATAACATGACATATGTATATTGTTCCGCGTTTGCTGTTGTCTCACTCACTCTAGTTTCGTAGTTTATTAGGCAGACAGGATTTAAATGAGATAGCAGCAAACACGAAAGAATACATGGCAAAATGTTTATATTCGTATTATTCTTATGGCGCAGAGAATACTGCATGTGATTCACAATTCATAAAATTCCTGTTAGCAACGATCTCTTCTCACAGGTTGGAAAAAATTCAGAACGTGGAGTTGGCCATATTGATAAACATCCCAAACAGTCTTTCCAGTCGGATTTTCGTAGTACATTGAAATGCTGCTACATTCGAAGATGAACAATACGGAATTTGTATTTACTACGTTGGATAATGTATGAAAAATGCGGTGATAGAAACTCGGGGCAGAGAAAACGCTCGTCTTTCGCCTTTTTTTAATTTATTTACTGATTCAGAGGTTTTGGCGCCAGTATTTATCTTTGTGCCTGCCAAGCATGCCTGTATAGCGCTACTTATATTGGACGGCAGAAGTTTGTTGTGGCGGCACCTATCAACTTTTTTCAGAACTTCCGCTTACTTTGCACTCGATTCTAAGCCGCAGGCGGTTTTTTGGATTACAAAAACCGGAAAAAAAGTGCGGCTTAGATTCGAGTAGATACGGTACATGTACACCCAAATGGCAACTTGCTAAGGCCAACTGGAGGCTTTGCTCCTCCGTGGAAATCTTCGGAGAACATTTCCTCAGTTGTGATTACCATGTTATCCTTACTGTTGCAGAACGTTCCATTCCTCGCCCTTCCTCTTTACCATGCCATGTACCGTTCCGTTGGTGGACTGAGCTGAGCCGTGATGCAATTCGTGTGTGGAGATGTGCTCTCCGTGTTTTAAACCATCTTCCTACGATGACAAACTGCATTGATTATAAACAGTTGTGTGCACAGCGTCATCGTGTTCTTCGGAGCAGCAAAAAAGAGAGCTGGATTTCATATACTAGTTGTTTTAACAGTTTTACTCCCTCTTCCATCACGTGGGCCAACCTTCGACAGCTCTCTGGGACCAAGATCCAGTCCCCAATTTTTGGCCTGACAGTAGCAGATGATGTCATTGTGTACCCTGTTGCTCCTCCCACTATCACCCTGCCTCCCTCCATCAGAGACAAGTGGAGGAGGCTCAGGTGATGCATTCTCCTCTCAAAATCGTGAGTGCTACAATGCTGCCTTTACTGTGAGGGAGCTAGGTTATGCTCTCACTTCATCCTGGTACTCTGCCCCAGGGCCACATGATGTTAACATTCAGATGTTGCAGCAGCTTTCTCTTGTGGGCAATCACTTTCTGCTTCATATGTACAACCGTACCTGGGCAGAGGGCACGTTTCCCAGACACTGGTATGAAGCCAGTGTCACACTCGTAACTAAGCCCAGTAAGGACAAAACCTTCCTTCTAGCTGCCGCTCCATTTCTCTCACTAGCTGTGTTTGCAATGTGATGGGACACATGATTCATGCCCGGCTGGTATGGTGGCTCGAGTCTCGCAATTTACTAACCACTGCGTGATGTGGGTTTCGAGTGCGCTGCTCTGCAGTTGACCATCTCGTCATCTTGTCCACCGACACCATTAATGGTTTTCTGTGGAAATCTCAGACTGTGGCTGTGTTTTTCGATTTGGAGAAAACCTATGATGCCTACTGGAGGACTGGTATCCTCCATACTCTCTACAAGTGAGTCTTCCATGGCCGCCTGCCCTGTTTCATTTAGGAATTTTTAAAAGATCGAGTTTTCTAGATACATGTGTGTTCTGCCTTGTTGGACATCTTTATCCAGGAATACGGTGTGCCTCAGACACCCTGAGCATCATCGTCTTTGCTGTCGTCATTAACCCTATAATGGCCTGGCTTTTGCTGGGCATCTCTGGCTCCCTTTTCATTGACAATTTTGCCATGTATTGCAGTTCTCAATGGACTTGCCTCATTGAGCAGCGTCTTCAGCGATGGCTTGATCCTACTTACTCATGGAATGTTGACAATTGCTTTCGTTTTTCCACTCACAAAACTGTTTGTATGAATATTTACCTGCTCAGTCGGTTTCTTCCACCATCTTGGTCTTGTTGCTCTTCTGTTTCTTGAAACTATGAAATTCCTAGGGGCTCATGCTCGAAATGAAACTTTCTTGGTACTCCCACGTGTCTTATTTGGCAGCCCTCTGTACATGATCCTTCAGTGTCCTGTGTGCCCCCAGTGGTAGTTCCTGGGGAGCAGATCAAACCATTCTCCTCCATTTGTACAGGTCCCTTCTCCATTCGAAACTAGACTGTGGGTGTTACTATCACCATGACTTTCACCTCAGCAGATATGCGTGCTGTTTGTCTGCCATGCGTGGCCGCCTATCCTCTACTGCCTCCTTCAATGACTCCTTTGATCGCCAGTATGGGGCGTGTCCCTCTACTCTGTTATCTCCTGGAGTTCGCTTTTGGCTCTTGCTCCAGCAGCTTGACTTCACGCTACCTGCCAGTTTCCCAGTGGGTGTGAACCCATCACCACCCTGGCTTCTTGCAGTGGCCCATGTTCACCTTGGCCTTCACTCACTTCCTAAGGACACTACTCCAGCCTTGCGCTATTGTCTTCAGGTTCACGACTGTCACGTGGAACTTCATGATACCTTTGTGTACACTGATGGCTCTCAGACTGACTGTGGTATCAGGTGTGCCTTCATCATTGGCATTGACGTTTTTCACTATTGACTTCCGGAACATTGCTCAGTATTTACAGCAGAGCTCTTTGCTCTCTATCAGGCCACATAGTACATCCGGCAACACAGGCTTTTCAACTGCGTCATCTGCTCTGACTCTCTCAGTGCCCTTCAAAGCCCCTGAGTACTGTACATCACATGGGTCCAGGAAAGCTGTCACTTGCTCACTCTTGATGGAGCCACTGTGATGTTGATGTGTGCTCCTGGTCAGGTCAGTCTGACAGGAAACAAGGCTGCTGATGCTGGTGCCAAGGCTGCAGTCCTTGTACTTCAGCCCACTAGTTCTTAAACTCCCTCCAATTATCTCTGTGTTGCTGTCTATCTGCAGATGGTGTTACTTTGGCATCACCATTGGTCCTCCCTTCATGGGAACAAGCTCTGGGATATTAAGCCTATCCCAGTGGCTTGGATGACCACTTCTTGGCCCTCTCGCAGTGAGGAGATCATTTTAGCACGGTTGCGTATCGGGGACTGTCTTTATAGCCATTGCCATTTGTTAAGTGGTGCTCCACTATCCCTTTGTGCTCATTGTGCTCAACCTTTGACGGTCCGCCGTTTCCTGAGGGAATGCCCCTTTTTTGATCATTTATGTTCTCATTTGTGTGTGTTGTCTGAGTTATCGGTCGTTTTAGCAAACGATACGCGGACTGTCGACTGCGTTTTACTTTTTATCCATCATAGCAATATGGTGAAGGACACATAATTTTCAGTTCAGGACCTCCGTTTCATTATGGCGTATTTTATAGACCTTTCTCCATGTCCCTGTTTTTAGCTGTCTTCTCTTCCATCAATTGGGCTTAACTTGTAGCTGTTTTTTAACTTTTTTCCCCATGTTCTATAGTTGTGGACATTGGTACGTATAACCCTAGTTATTTTTGTGCCCTAAAACAAAACAAACAAAACCTGTATCACCTCAGACAATTATGCACCTGGCTTTATGGTACTTCACACAGCATACATGTCATCTAGTTCAGAGCTAATCAAATTACATAAATACCTTCCATGACTTAGTAAAAGAATTCTTTTCTTCTCTGCCTCAAATGTTTCTCTGGAGTCTTCTGCGAAGACGGTACATTCACAGTTTACACGCGGTTTCAAATATTAATTTTGATTTGATATGACGTTTGAGCACTTTACTTTTGATTTCTTTCAGTACTGTTCTTGCTTTGATCACTAACGGTATGCAGCACTGAGTGGGTATCAAAATATTTTTTTTTTTTTTTTTTTTTTTTTTTTATATATATATATATATATATATATATCACTTCTTCATTTGGCACACCTGAACACTGTAACAGGCTCTGCGTCATGTTCTAAAGCATTTTCTTTTTGTGTTGCAGCGGTTTGTTTGCATATGGATTTGACAGTATCAGACAGATCACACGTAACCAGTGACCGCACATTTTTACTGTCTGCAATTGATACTTTATTTAAAGCACAATTTACATCTAGGTTTATTTTCTTAATTCTCTTTTCTGGTGTTGCAAATATTGATGTTTGGAACTAGGATAACAAGAGCATACTTCAGGTGTTTGTTTATTTCCCGTTCTAGTACCATAAACTTCACTTCCAGTTCTTGATGTTTCACTTACAGTTTATCATGTTTGATGTTGTGTTCCACCATTTCTTATTTCAGACAGACAATTTTACTTCCCTGCATTGTTACCATACTGTTCACTTTGAATTTCATAGCATGTATAATGCACTGATTGCGTGTCCTCTGGTCTTCATTATTTACATGTTTTAGGTGACCTCAGTTCCATGTTGTGATCCTATGACAGTGGTGTCCAATATGACAAAGAAGTGTGACCATTTAGTGTTAGACAGCTGTAACTTGTACCTGTAGCAACATGTGTACCACATACAGAAGGTGTATAATGGACCCTTTAGTGGTCACAGACCTGATTATATACGAGTTTCAAATACCCACAGCGTTTTCCATTTTATAGGTCCACATCATTTGATATAGACATAAACAATAACAATATGTTAATGAGCTTATAATCCTTCTGCAATGTATGTAAAATGTTGATATGCTCACGTTTACGTTTATTTGTATCCCCCTCTGTATATCAGATGCCACTGATGTTGGGTTATATGCTCAAATACTGGCCTGGCAATTAAATATTTTTACATGCAGCTCATGTTGTCTTTCAACAAATATTCACTGTATATTGAGGCGTTCAGTGGTCCACAAGTATGTAAATAACATTAAGGCCACTTACCCGCTTACTCAGATAGAATGCACGATTGATTATCGTGCTTATATCTCGTATAAAAGGCTATGCAGAAGTTACAGTAGAGTGGGTATATGATAAAACTACTTTCACTGGTGACCCTATACCTGATGAGATGGGATATGCCTGTGGCAGCACTGGAATAGGGTTTACTAAGTGGGTGCTTAAGACAGGTCTTGCACATAGTTTTGTTACAGACATGTGGCCAAGCGGTAAAGAGTTGGGTGTAGATGTGACAAAAGGATGCATCAGGGCACTTTGCAGATTTTTGGGTGGTGAAATAACACTTTGTGGAAGGGGAAGGGATGAGTTGATCAGATAATGCAAAAAATAAGAAAAAAATTTAAATGACAGTAGTTGGTAAATGATCTTTTTCTAAAAGCACAATTTAGAGAGCACTGTTGCGTCATACCTACCTAGATGCAGACACTTCCGATGACAATGACGACTGTCATTGTTCTTTGAAGCACTCATCTCTAGTGGCTGATAGAAATAATCAAAAGTTGTCGACCATCTATTTGCCTTAACCCATGGTTCTTTTTTTATTTTTATTATTTTTCTTACATTTGCCTTTCCATCCAGTTCATTTTAGCTGTCCTCTGTCAGCCTAATAAATAATTCATTTGTTACTTTTAGCTCTCATTTCTGGATATCATGTTTTGTCTGGTTTTCTTCAATATTTTGAATATGGTCTTTCTAAAAAGAGTATTGTGATTCCTTTCACCAAATGTTTCATTTCGACAACTTCGAAGAATTTTCATTGATTATGTGAAGACAGAAGGTCCAAAGGCAATGATTTCTATACATAATTATATTATATTATTGAAACAAGCATAAAGTTAATAAATAATTTTTGTTGTATATTTTAAAAGAATATATTGAAGGTTTAGTGGACTAATAAGACAAGTGATACATTTGATGGATGAATTTATGTATTTTTTTTCTTTTTAAAGGGATTAAGAGAACTACTTGAAATTTCCTGCAAAAATGGTACCCTCCGAAATAGCCTACTTGGCATAGAATCTGAAGATAAAGAAATGCAAACGGAAATGAACTGTGAAACTTCTTGACAGAAGTAAACATCTGGAGGAAAAAGCACAATGAAAGACAAACCAAGTGATTTGTTTCTCTTTTTAATGTGGCAGCATGAGTCATTATATATTACATCACTGAACTAATGTGCAATGATTCTTGCCTCTGATAAAGGAATTGGTAATGACTGAATCTCACATAATGTTGATGTGACTGTTAAAAATTTCTTTTGTACTACATTTTATACATTATACACTTTCCATTGTGGTATTCTGCTGGGAATAAACTGTGTTTCTCTGACTGTACAGCTGAATGTTAATGGCCAAAATGCAGTGCCACAATAACCACATCAGTGCAGCTACAAAGAGTGTCTTTATTCATTGTTTCATGTGGCGTGGCATTGGTCATTTCTACAAGTGTGATTTCTGAAAGCTATGTTTTCAATTCAGCATTTTGTCTGTTGGGTAATGTGAATTTCAAAGAATAAAGTAACTAGTCAGTTGTAAGTTAGACATTTTAATCTATTTTTAAGCTTATTGTATATGTAAAATTTTGAATAAGTCACAAAGGTGTGAGATTATCTTCAGAATAGTATCACAGACCGTGACCCACAGTAAGCATCAACAGTATCAGAATTATGCTATTTTTTCTCTATATGGCTCTTTAAATTTATGACTTATGGGAGTTCATATTTTTATTTTGGACTGTAGACAGTAACTGTGAGTCATGCGATCAGTCATATCGTAATTTTTTTCAATATACCAACATGATTAGTATCTAAATCTCAAAGAAAAAAAAACTATAATAGAATTTAAAAGAAAAACTCGAAGGGTTTGTTTGTGTCAGTAAGTCCACTGAGTTCTCTTTCCTTAAAGCTACCAATCTTATGACAAAAATTTATAATCGTCATTTGCTCAAACAAATGTCCATATAAAAGGCAGTGCACAAATTTCATAACATATTTCTTTTAGCCTTTCATTTTCATCTTATGTGATAGACTTTTTTTTGAATGAATTAAAGTATTTTAGGGAAATTTATTTGTTGGCTGTGAAGTTTATATCATACACCTTCATACTTACTAGTGATGACTAAAAGCTGTTTCCAGGAGACATCCTGGTACTTTAACCTCACATTTTGTTTGTATAATTGGAAGTTTTGTGCAGAGCTAAAATATTTGACTCTTGGCACATGTTAGAATCCATTCCTTTCAACATATCTCACATATCTGAGAATGAAACAGGCAGTTTTGGATTTTATAGCTACAAGTTACATGCATAATGCACCAGATATTGTGTTTATAGTATTCTCTGGTGACAGTTTGAGGCTGATATAGGTACTACAAGAGAAGGAAGATATAGACCATGAACTGTTAGTCTTGGAAATACTTTTCATGCTTCATCCAATGACAGTAAATTCCCTAGCTGTCCTCTACAGGTGGGGGATGCAAATACAGTTATTATTGTGGAGCATATAATGACAAATTGGGAAATGGAATCTAGTTTTTCAGGGGATGTCTTGTAGGACAGGAAACTGTCATTATGCTTTGAAACATGTGGAAGTTCATAAAACAGACCCAAACAAACAAAAATTGAGAAATAGATGAGGCAGATGGAAAAAAAATAATGCCAAAAAATGTAAAGTTATGTTACTGAATTGTGACTTTGGTGTTAAGGTGGCATAAGAGATTAACATTTTGTGTTCAACATCTTTAGAGAAGTGACTTGAAATCCAAGTTTAATTAGCTAAGAGTTTGTGATGAAAGGAAAAAAGTGAATCTTTTAAAGTAGAAACTATTATTTGTATCACGACAAATTATTACTTGGCAAGGCGAACTAGTTACCTGCCTGGGGTGGCAGCACTGTTACGTGCATGCCCAAGTAGCAGGGACAAGGTCCACTCAGTCGTGTGGGGCAAACTGATAAGCTGCTTTGTATAGAAAGGTAGGGAAATTGACGTGGAAGTCGCCAAAGTAACATTACTTCGAAAGGCTTGCAAATAGCTTCAGCTGCTTTTTTTTAATTATAGAATGGGACACTTGTCATTGTGACTACTGACCTATCTCTTTGAAAGATTCCAGACCAGAACTGAAATCTAGGTGGTAGGGCAGCAGAGAACTAGTTTCTTGCAAAATTTTGTCATTAAGATAAAGAGAAGGCTGGTGTCACTTAATTAGTGCTGGAAGTTTGGTTTACCTTGGAGCTATTTATTTTTAATTTTTGTGAAATAATAAACTGGTAGCCAAGATCGCAGGAATTGTTTTTATTCCGTGATTACCGGTTTCAGCGAAACTATAGCTGCCATCTCGAATCTTAGGACACATATAGGTTACACCATCAAGGCAAACAATGGTGATAGTAATACTTGCCTATTACACGCTTGTAGAGGAGAAGTGAACACAAAATGGAACTTTGAATTCACAACAATGAAATGTTTCCTGGCACTACTGTTTGACTTTACTCCTTGCAAACTGTCATTTCGCACCATTTATTATCAGTGTAGCAGGTAAGAATCCACA
This sequence comes from Schistocerca serialis cubense, assembly GCF_023864345.2. Lineage (NCBI taxonomy): Eukaryota > Metazoa > Arthropoda > Insecta > Orthoptera > Acrididae > Schistocerca > Schistocerca serialis. Next base: position 49,460,370 of record NC_064644.1, read on the forward strand.
ATTTGTCTAAATAAACGACTTGCCACTTTAATTCTGATACTTTATTTCTTCATAAAAAAATCTAATGTAATATATTGTTTCCTCAAGTACATTCTGTCATCTGTACTTGTTCATTCTGACACCTTATAAAAATGTTGATGGAACAGTTTAACTTTCGCTTGCACATTTTATTGTCTTGTCATTCTCATTGTCATTAAATTTAGTTATGGTAACAGCAAGTCATCAGAGCTAACCCTGGAAGGTATTTTCTGCAATCGCTTTTTGTGTTCATACTGAGAGATAATAATGCACGCTACTTTGAAGTTGAATACAACTGTACCTAGTGACGTGACTGAGTTAGTTCTCGCTATGGCCAGGTAACCGCTTCACCATGCCGAGTAATTTTGTTTGTTTGTTTGTTTGTTTGTGTGTGTGTGTGTGTGTGTGTGTGTGTGTGTGTGTGACAGACAGAGATAGATAGAGAGAGAGAGAGAGAGAGAGATATTAAATTAACAGGTACAGTTGAATTGGTGTCCTAATGTTACTTAGCATCCCCAATTTTTGTATTAGTATAGCTTTTTCCCTTATAATAATTGAAAACGGTGCCACAGTTAGGTAATTGCACACGGTTTTTACATCAGTATCCACTTCTATGCTGATTAGTAAAAAGTTCCCAGCAGATCCAGTAAGACTCTGTGAAACACTTTAATGAATTCCATATTTTGAACTGTGATGATGATGATGATAGCAGATGTTTTCCGTTAAAGTTGCTTGCTGACTTACAATAGATCACTTTAGAAACTGTACAATGCAACTGTGACTGAAAAATCATACTAGTAACATATTTAAATGTCTCTCTAATAATTGTACTCATTTGAAATATATTTTCGTACATTTTAAGACAAATATATAGAAGTAAATTTTGAAATTGACTGTTAAGCTCCAATACATTAAGTATAGCGATGTTGATTCAGTTAACAGCCATATGTTACACCTTGTACATAATATATTGTATAGTGTTAAAACTGCAGGTAATATATTGTACTCGTATGTAAAGTTGCAGAAAAGATATTTTGTGTTATGCACAGAGGAAGGATAAAGAAATTTTCAGGACTTGTTTAGAATCTTCCATTCCCATCCTTATCCACATTCATTCAACTTGATACAGAAGGTGAGTGAGACTGAAGCCGTAAATCAAGTAAAAAGAGAATGCTTTAAGTGCCGTTCAGTATATGAAATTAATTGTTGCTTACATGCAACAGAGACTGGTCCTGAGACAATGTTAAAGCAGTAAAGAGACGTTGTTACTTACAAATTGAAATTTCAGGTAGGTTCAAGTTACGGGAAAGCCTGAACTGCATAGAAGACAGTATCTTATTATCTTATTCAGATAATATTGCTCAAATTTACTAATTCAAAAGCAGAGTTTTGTTCTGTTTATCATGAGTAATACACTCACGACAAGAAGCATGAGATTCAAGTATACGTGGACATGAATCACTGTTGGGATTCAAGAGAAAATAATCATGCCATGTCACTGTTCGGCCAATACAGTATGTATAGATTAATAGTCTGCTTACGTTCGTGAAGTGACAACATCTCAACAGTCGCTTGCAAAAGTCTGATAGAGACCAGAAATTTGTAACAAGGGATTCTCTCTATTAGAAAGAGAGGAATGAATGAGGGGGAGGGGGGGGGGGGGACTCACTATATGTTCATGCTATAAGTCTCACATTCTGGTATTCCTCCTTCCATACCTCCATTTGCACATCCCTGCGGTATAATATGTTGTACCTCACAAAAGAAAAACTTGAGGTTTTGTATAACAGATGATTAAATGCTATCACTGCCAAAGAGTTACTGATAAGAATGACTGGAGACGAATGTAAAATACTAAATGGTAACATGAAACTTAAATTTCATTCCTTCAACTTTAATCTGGAGAGAGAAAATCCCTGTTTCTGGAAACATAAGCCTTAAGTTGTGTGTGACAAAAGAATTATTGTAGTGTTCCATGCAAGTGGATAGATTTTATTGGCCTCCATTCAGTTGGAGGTGAATAGTACCAATTTTGGTGTGTAGCCTCGATTTATGTTTGTGAACAGTAACTACCAAAGTAAGCACAAAAGAATGTGAATAAAAAGTAATTAAATGAAATCATGTTTTTTATTTTAATGACATAAAATAGAAATATAGGTGTTACTACCTTTGTTGTTACTGTTAATGCAGACCTTGCCATTACACATTTCCAAACATTCTCCTTCATGACAGAATCTAAAGAATATAACTGCTGGATTAATAACTGAGTCAAAAGGTAGAGTTGAACATGAGGGCTGTTTACTAGACACTGTCTTTCAAGAGTTCCTATGTCCTTACTATAGGACTATCAGATACATTGCAATGTTTGCGTTACGTTCTTTATCTTGAATATGCTCATGTTATGGCATGCACCCAAACTGCTAAAGTTTTCCCACCTTCCTTCTTCTGCGTCCTTGAATAATGCTGGAAGTAAGAGGCTTAAAGATATTATCTAATTCTCATATATAAATATGAATGGCATTTTCATATATTCTTCAAAAACAACGCCCTGAAATCTTCGAACAAGACTTTCTTAATACAGGAACATCACATAAGTGATCCTTTTAAGAATATAAACGTCAACTTGACAGCTTGATACATAACGAGAATGAATACATTTTATAAATGTTCACTTGTGTGCTTCAGTCACTTTCAACATTGCTGTCTATGGCTCTTGCTCCAGTGCCAATGCACTTCTGTCTTGGAGTGACAATCAAGGGAGCACGCACAAATGATGTGCAAGTACTTCCACTTGTGGGGTTAATTTGATCGTCATCCTGCGTTGAAGACAAGTGTCGCCCGTTGTTGACATTTCTCTCTCTCTCTCTCTCTCTCTCTCTCTCTCTCTCTTTCTCTGCCTCCACTATTCAGCAACATTACTTCTCCATAATGCTACAACATAAGCACATGTTCTTAACAAAGGTTATATTTAGATTTCACTTATTCATATACTTATTTTGCTTTGTTTGTACATAACAGTTCGTACCATTCTTATCCATAGCCTCTCTTTTCAGTCAGCAACAACATTTTATTAATTTTTTTTCTCAACCTAAATATAAGAGAAATAAGCAGCCCATACTCCATAACACTACTGGTTCCGGCTACTATTTAAATATTTTATATTAATTTTATCTCTTTTTGATCACTGTAATCGTACAGGTGGAGTTACATTTTGGGTACCTAGCAACCTTAGAGTTTTGTATACTAGGATTTTCCTATCTCCTAAATTTTACATCTACATCCACATCTACATAGATACTCAGCAAGCCACCGCAAGGTGCATGCAGAGGCTACCCCGTACCACTAATTGTCATTTTCCCTCCTGCACCACTTGCAAATGGAGCAAGAGGAAAAATGACTGTCTGTATGCCTCCATATCAGCCCTATTTTCTCGTATCTTTGTGGTCCTTATGCGGGTTGTATGTTGGCAGGAGCAGAATCATGTGGCAGTCAGCCTCAAATACTAGTTATATAAATTTTCTCAATATTGTTTCCCAAAAAGAACACTGCTTTCCCTCCAGGGATTCCCATTTGAGTTCCCGAAGTGTCTCCATAACACTTACCTACCACTAACAAATCTATCAGCCTTCCTCTGAATTGCTTTGATGTCTTCCTTCAATCTGAGCTGATACAGATCCCAAACACTTGAGCAGTACTCAAGAAAAGGTCTCACCGGTGTCCTATATGAGGTCGCCTCTTTCTTAAAATTCTCCCAATAAACCAAAGTTGACCATCTACATCCCCTACCACTGTTTTCATCAAATGCTCATTCCACCTCATATCATTTTGCAGTGTTATGCCCAGGTATTTTAACGACTTGACTCTGTCAAGCTGGACACTAGTAATACTGTATCCGATCATTGCAGGTTTGTTCTTCCTACTCATCTGCCTTAACTTATATTTTTCCACATATAGGGCTAGCTGTCATTCATCACACCAACTGGAAATTTTGTCGTAGTCGTCTTCCTACAGTCACTCAACTTCGACACTTTACCATACACCACGGCATCATCAGTAGACTACTGCCCACCATGTCTGCCAAATCGTGTGTGTGTGTGTGTGTGTGTGTGTGTGTGTGTGTGTGTGTGTGTAGAACAACAGTGGTCCTATCACACTTACCTGAACACTCACTGCCAAGGACAACATACTGAGTTCTATTACTTAACAAGTCTTCGAGGCACTCGCATATCTGTGAATTTATTCCATATGCTCGTACCTCCATTAACAGCTTGCAATGGGGCACCATGTCAAATGCTTTCCGGAAATCTAGGAATATTGAACTTGCCTGTTGACCTTCATCCATAGTGCTCTGTATATCATGTGAGAAAAGGGTAAGCTGAGTTTTGCACGAGTGGTGCTTTCTAAAACCACGCTGATTCGTAAACATAAGCTGCTTAACCTCAAGAAAGTGGATTATATTTGAACTAATAATGTGTTCAAGGATTCTGCAGCAAACAGAAGTTAGGTATGTCTATAATTTTGCGGGTCCGTTCTTTTACCTTTCTTATATTCTGGAGTCACCTGTGCTTTTCTCCAGTCACTTGGGACTTTGTGCTGGACGAGAGATTCACAATAAATGCAAGCTAGGTAAGGGTCCAATGCTGTAGAGCACACTTCGTAAAACAACTGGGATTCCATCCGGACCTGGTGATTTTTTGCTTTCAAATCTTTCAGCTGTTTCTCTATGCCAGGAATGCTTCTTACTCTATCGTCCACACGGGAGTCTGTCCAGTGGTCAAATGACAGTATATTTGTATGACTCTACAGTTTGAACAATTTCCTGAATGTGAAATTTAAAACTTTGGCTTTTGTTTTGCTGTCTTCTACTGCCTCACTAGACTGGTCAACAAGGGACTGAATGGAAGTCATAGACACACTTCGCGATTTTGCATACGACCAGAATTTTCTCAGGTTCTCTGCCAGATCTTTTGCTAAGGTGTGATGGTGGTAGTTGTTGAATGCTTTGTGTATAGATCTTTTCACAGACACCTGAATCTGTACTAATCTTCTCTTGTTGTCTTTTGTGCGTTACTTTTTGAAATGAGAGTGCAACAGCCTCTGCTTCCCCCGAATTTTATTATTAACCCATGGTGGGTCTTTTCCATCCTTTACCCACTTACAAGGCATATTACTCTCCAGACCACGATTTACAATCTGCTTAAACTTTGCCCATAATTCCTCTACATCCATCTTACTGGAACTAAATGATGTCAGTTTACTGTTGAAGTGAGATGCTAACAACTGTTTATCTGCTCTATCTAGCAGAAGCACTCTCCTAGTCTTCTTGATTGATTTATTAATTTTTGTAATCATAGTTGCTATAATGATGTGATCGCTATCCCCCATTTCTATACTGACATTGTCGATAAGATGTGGCCTATTTGTAGCTACAGGGTCTAAGATATTTCCATTGTGTGTGGGCTGCCGACCTAGCTGCTCAAGCCAATTTTCAGAAAACTTGTTCAAAAGTATTTCGCACGAATGTCTGTACCACCTGCAATTAATCCATAGACATCCCAGTCTATACTCAGCAGATTAAAGTTGCCTCCAACTAGTATTTACGCACTATTGACTGTAGACTTTCTTCGAATAACTCTAGAACTGCCATAGCAGAATTGGGTGGCTGGTAAAAAAACTCTAACAATTAACTTAGTTTCACCTACAACTGTTATATGCGACCAGACGACTTCACTATCACACTTAACTTTCACCTCAATACAGATAATATTTTTGTCTACTGCAATTGAAAACTCCCCCTCCTATGGCCTGTAATCTGTCTTTCCAATATACCTTCCACGATTCACTAAATATCTCAAGGCTTTCCACTTCAGGTTTCAGCCAGCATTCAGTCCCAAGAATAATTTGCGTGCGAGAACTTTTCTAGAGGGCAGTAAATTCGGGAACTTTATTACGAATATTTCAGCAGTTTACTGATAAAATTGTGACAGCGAAATGTCTTCATTTTGAATGCCGTTTGGCTTTCCTTTCTGTGAATAAACTGGAGAGCATTCACCAGAGCACTTCAAACTACTGGCCAGCCAAAAAAAACCTCATGTGCACTCCACAAGTACTCTGCTACCCGAGTAGCTGCTTCCTTTGTGTAGTGCACCCCTGACTCATCAGGGGATTTCTACAAATACCCATACGATAACGCAGGTCTAGAAACCTGCAGCCCAGACCATCACAGAGTGCCGAAGCCTTTGGTTGAAACCCTCCTCTTGGCTCCAAACCAAAGGGCCCCGATCAACTCCTGGAACAATGCTGCAAACTGAGAGTTCTGCATGCACCTCGTGGCCAAGGCCAGCAGTCTTAACTGTCGCTGCCAGCCGCCTGTATGAACTGAGGGTCACCTCAGAACACATGCTACAAGCATTGTTGGTGCCAATGTGAGCCATAACTTGAAGGCAACTGCACCATGCATGCACAATAGCCACTAGCAAGGCCGCATCTGCATCTTGGCTGAGGCCCCGCACGGGTATACCGAGTGAACGTTGGCTTTTTTCCAGCCCTGAACGCTATTTGCCTAAGGGGCTCCATAATGTGCCTAACATTGGAGCTCCCTCCTATAACTAATAAACCCCCCCTCCCCCCGTGTGCCTTCTCTAACCCTGCTGAAGGAGTGACCCCCTGTCCACTCACAGGATGAATGGGCGAGGCCAGGCACCAGTCTCCACATTGGCCCTCTGCCGCCTGGAGTGATGCAAACGCATTACCACTCACCACTCAACCTGCTGCGAGGGGGGATCCACAGCATCATATGCACTAGGAGGTGCCTTGGAAGTAGAGCCCATGGGCAAAACAAGTGGCACCTGAGGTGTCCCATGCAACACACCAGATTCTCTGCCTCCACTACACCCTGATGGGAGAGCCTGAAGGTGACTGACCATAGCCAACAGCACATTTAGCTGTTCGTGAACTGCAGCCAGCTCCTCCTGCATCCGCACACAGCATGCACACATCCTACTCATCCTAGCAAGACTAACTGAAATGAACTTAAAAGAAGACACTTTTAGGTATGCGACTAGCTACTCTCATGATGTGTCAACAATGGATGCTGATGCATTAAAGATCTACATTGCTGGAATACATTTAATTTAATACATACTTACAGAGTTATTTTATTAATACAGGGCTATTACAAATGATTGAAGCGATTTCATAAATTCAATGTAGCTCCATTCATTGACATATGGTCACGACACACTACAGATACGTAGAAAAACTCATAAGGTTTTGTTCGGCTGAAGCCGCACTTCAGGTTTCTGTCGCCAGAGCGCTCGAGAGCGCAGTGAGACAAAATGGTGACGGGGCCGAGAAAGCGTATGTCGTGCTTGAAATGCACTCACATCAGTCAATCATAACAGTGCAACGACACTTCTGGACGAAGTTCAACAAAGATCCACCAACTGCTAACTCCATTCGGCGATGGTATGCGCAGTGTAAAGCTTCTGGATGCCTCTGTAAGGGGAAATCAACGGGTCGGTCTGCAGTGAGCGAAGAAACGGTTGAACGCGTGCGGGCAAGTTTCACGCGTAGCCTGCGGAAGTCGACGAATAAAGCAAGCAGGGAGCTAAACGTACCACAGCCACAGTTTGGAAAATCTTACGGAAAAGGCTAAAGCAGAAGCCTTACCGTTTACAATTGCTACAAGCCCTGACACCCGGTGACAAAGTCAAACGCTTTGAATTTTCAGTGCGGTTGCAACAGCTCATGGAAGAGGATGCAATCAGTGCGAAACTTGTTTTCAGTGATGAAGCAACATTTTTTTCTTAATGGTGAAGTGAACAGACACAATGTGCGAATCTGGGCAGTAGAGAATCCTCACGCACTCGTGCAGCAAATTCGCAATTCACCAAAAATTAATGTGTTTTGTGCAATCTCACGGTTTAAAGTTTACAGCCCCTTTTTGTTCTGCGAAAAAAACGTTACAGGACACGTGTATCTGGACATGCTGGAAAATTGGCTCATGTCACAACTGGAGACCGACAGCGCCGACTTCATCTTTTAACAGGATGGTGCTCCACCGCACTTTCATCATGATGTTCGGCATTTCTTAAACAGGAGATTGGAAAACCGATGGATCGGTCGTGGTGGAGATCACGATCAGCAATTCATGTCATGGGCTCCACGCTCTCCCAACTTAACCCCATGCGATTTCTTTCTGTGGGGTTATGTGAAAGATTCAGTGTTTAAACCTCCTCTACCAAGAAACGTGCCAGAACTGCGAGCTCGCATCAACGATGCTTTCGAACTCATTGATGGGGACATGCTGCGCCGAGTGTGGGAGGAACTTGATTATCGGCTTGTTGTCTGCCGAATCACTAAAGGGGCACATATCCAACATTTGTGAATGCCTAAAAAAACTTTTTGAGTTTTTGTATGTGTGTGCAAAGCATTGTGAAAATATCTCAAATAATAAAGTTATTGTAGAGCTGTGAAATCGCTTCAATCATTTGTAATAACCCTGTATTGAATGATACTTTTTAATTTATATATTTACTGAGGATTATAGCTATTAATATGTTTACTCTTAAAATAGGTTATTCTATTATAAAATATATAATTGTATGTAATTAAATATTTTATATTAGTATAATTGGATATAACATATATAATCTATTTTATCTAATATAAATTATTATAACTGCCGTCTGCTTCACATCTCCTGTGCAGGAAGCTATGTAAATTTAAGTATTAACTGTGTTTTTCTTACTTGTCATTTCTTTTTCTGTGTGTTTTTGCTTTTAGGAAGCTTTAATTTTCGAGTAGTAGTAATAGTGTTCCATAGATTTCATGTTTGTTTTGAATACAGTCCAGAGACACTTAGTGCTTATTTTCATTGTTTCCAACAAGAAGTGTCTAATAACCATAGTTTAGTCAGCTATCAGCCGCCTTTAGTGAATTAGCTGTCTAGTTAAAAGTTGATTACTTAACTCTCCAAAGTAAATTGTTGATTTCTTAGGATGGATAGGATGTGTGACTGCTGTGTAAGGCTGCAGGAGGAGATGGCCACTGTTCATGAACTGCTGATTGTGCTGCTGGCCACGGTCAGCCGACTTCAGGCTGCTGCCTCAGAGTGTAGCGGCAGTGGGGAGTCTGGTGTGTCACGTGGTACACCCCAGGTGTTACATGCTTCACCCACTGTCCCTGCTATCGAGAAATCTTCCCGGGTACCGGGCGTGGTTGGGCCACCCTCTCCCCAAGGGGAGTGGCGGGTTCAGCGGCGTTCGCGGCGCATGAGGCGGAGGGTCAACGTGGAGGCTGGCCATGTGGCAGCGCCCGCTCTGCCTGTGAGTGGACATGTGGCCACTCCTTCAGCAAGGTCTGAGCAGGAACACGGTGGGAGGGGTTTATTAGTGATTGGGAGCTCCAATGTTAGGTGGGTGATGGAGCCCCTTAGCGAAGTAGTGGAAAGGTCGGGGAAGGAGGCCAGTGTTCACTCTGCTTGCCTGGAGATCTCATCCGAGATGTGGATGAGGCCCTGCCGGTGGCGATAGAGAGCGCTGGGTGCACCCAACTGCAAATTGTTGCTCATGTCTGCACCCATGACTCCAGCAATCTGGGTTCAGAGGTCATTCTCAGTCCATACAGGCGGTTGGTGGAGTTGGTGAAGGCGGGAAGCCTCGCTTGTGGGGTGGAATCTGAGCTAACTATTTGTAGTGTCATTCCCAGAACCGATTGCGGTCCTCGGTTTTGGAGCCGAGTGGAAGGCTTAAACCGGAGGCTCAGACGATTATGCGGATATCTGGGGTGTAAATTTCTCGACTTCCGCTATCGGGTAGAGAAATGTAGGGTCCCCTTAATAGGTCAGGCGTGCACTACACGCAGGAAGTGACTTCAAGGGTAGCAGAGTATGTGTGGGGTGCACATGTGGGTTTTTAGGTTAGAGAATTCCCTCCCTAGGCCCGACAAGATGCCTCCTGAGATGCGACAAGGTAGCAGTAGGCAAAATGCAACAGGCAATGACAATATTAATGTGGTAATAGTAAACTGCAGGAGTGTCTATAGAAAGGTCCCAGAGCTGCTCTCATTAATAAACGGTCACAATGCCCACATAGTACTAGGCACGGAAAGTTGGCTGAAACCAGATGTAAACAGTAATGAAATTCTAAACTCAGATTGGTATCTATACCACAGACACAGGCTGGACAGTGAAGGGGGAGGCGTGTTTATAGTGAAAAAAAGTGCAATAGTATCAGAGTAAATTGATGGAGATCCGAAATGTGAAACAATTTGGGTGAAGCTCACGGTTAAAGCAGGGGATGTCTCTGAAAACTACCTTGAGCAGTTAAACAAAGAACCGACTTGTGGTGATAACATATTAGACCTTCTGTTGGCACAGACCCGAACTATTTGAAACAGTTAATGCAGAACAGGGAATCATCATAAAGCGGTTACAGCATTGGTGATTTCAGCTGTAAATAGAAATATTAAAAAATGTAGGAAGATTTTTCTGTTTAGAAAAAGTGACAAAAAGCAGATTTCAGAGTACTTGACGGGTCAACACAAAAGTTTTATCTCAAATACAGATAGTGTTGAGGATCAGTGGACAAATTTCAAAACCGTCATACAATATGCATTAGATGAGTATCTGCCAAGTGCGATCATCAGAGATGGAAAAGAGCCACCATGGTACAACAACAGAGTTAGAAAACTGCTACGGAAGCAAAGGGAATTTCACAGCAAACATAAACATAGCCAAAGCCTTCCAGACAAACAAAAATTTCACAAAGCAAAATATAGTGTGAGGAGGGCTACGCGAGAGGCGGTTCAACGAATTCGAAAGTAAAGTTCTATGTATCGACTTGGCAGAAAATCCTAAGAAATTCTGCTCTTATGTCAAAGCGGTAGGTGGAGCAAAACAAAATGTCCAGACACTCTGTGGCCAAAATGGTACTGAAACTAGACTAAAGGCCAAAATACTAAATGTCTTTTTCCAAAGCTGTTTCAAAGAGGAAGACTGCACTGTAGTTCCTTGTCTAGATTGTCGCATAGATGACAAAATGGTAGATATCGAAATAGACGACACAGGGATAGAGAAACAATTAAAATCACTCAAAAGAGGAAAGACCGCTGGACCTGATGGGATATCAGTTCGATTTTACACAGAGTATGCGAAGGAACTTGCCCCCCTTCTTGCAGCTGTGTATCGTAGGTCTCTAGAAGAGCGTAGCATTCCAAAAGATTGGAAAAGGGTACAGGTCATCCCTGTTTTCAAGAAGGGACGTCCAACAGATGTGCAGAACTATAGACCTATATCTCTAATGTTGATCAGGTGTAAAATTTTGGAACACGTATTATGTTCGAGTATAATGACTTTTCTGGAGACTAGAAATCTACTCTGTAGGAATCAGCATGGGTTTCGAAAAAGACGATGGTGTGAGACCCAGCTCGTGCTATTCGTTGACGAGACTCAGAGGGCCATAGACGCGGGTTCGCAGGTAGATGCCGTGTTTCTTGACTTCCGCAAGATGTTTGACACAGTTCCCCACAGGTGTTTAATTAGCAAAGTAAGAGCATATGGAGTATCAGACCAATTGTGTGATTAGATTGAAGAGTTCCTAGGTAACAGAACACAGCATGTCATTCTTAATGGTAAGAAGTGTTCCAAAGTAAGAGTGATTTCAGATGTGCTGCGGGGAAGTGTCCTAGGACCATTGCTATTCACAATATATATAAATGACCTTGTTGATAACATCGGAAGTTCACTGAGGCTTTTTACAGATGATGTAGAATATCAAGAGGTTGTAACAATGGAAAATTGTACTGAAATGCAGAAGGATCTGCAACAAATTGACACATGGTGCAGGGAATGGCAATTGAATCTCAATGTAGACAAGTGTAACATGCTTCGAATACATAGAAAGAAAGATCCTTTATCATTTAGCTACAATATAGCAGGTCAGCAACTGGAAGCAGTTAATTCCATAAATTATCTGGAAGTAGGCATTAGGAGTGATTTAAAATGGAATGATCATATAAAATTAATTGTCAGTAAAGCAGATGCCAGACTGAGATTCATTGGAAGAATCCTAGAAAATGCAGTCCGAAAACAAAGGACGTAGGTTACAGTACACTTGTTAACCACTGCTTGAATACTGCACACCGGTGTGGGATCTATACCAGATAGGGTTGATAGAAGAGATAGAGAAGATCCAATGGAGAGCAGTGCGCTTCGTTACAGGATCATTTAGTAATCGCGAAAGCGTTATGGACATGATAGATAAACTTCAATGGAAGACTCTGCAAGAGAGACGCTCAGTAGCTCGGTACAGGCTTTTGTTGAAGTTTTGGGAACATACCTTCACCAAGGAGTCAAGCAATATATTGCTCCTTCCAATATATATCTCGTGAAGAGACCATGAGGATAAAATCAGAGTGATCAGAGTCCACACAGAGGCATACTGACAATCTTTCTTTCCACGAACAATATGTGACTGGAATAGAAGGGAGAACCTATAGAGGTACTTGAGGTACCCTCCACCACACACCGTCGCGTGGATTGCGGAGTATGAATGAAGATGTAGATGTAGGTTCACACAATTTGAACATTTTTTTTGGAAATTATGATATTAATATAATCAATTATTTTAATTATATTAGTATAATTATTTAATTATCAATGAATACGTTATTTAGTCTTAAATATTTAAGTGAACTTAATATAAACTTAATTTTATATTAACAACATAGTATAATAATTTACATTCTTGAATCTCGTATATTTATTAAATTGTTTAATCTGTCTATATAATTTAGTGAGAAAAAAGATTAAATAGAAAGATGTAATATAACACATTTATTGGTTTACAGATTCCACATTTCTCTTTAGTTATATATAATAAAGAAGTTGTTGTGGTTATGAACTGGGGCACTTTTTTTTAAAAAATATGTGTATTTATTCTTCTCCTATGATATTTAATTTTTTACGCTTTGTTATTTTTTCCAAAAGTTTGATTCTTGCTTGTTTATTCACATTTTCTTTGTATTATATGTTAGTTTTGTCAAACAAAATGTTTTTTTTGCACTAATTTGATTTGATTATCAAGTGATGTTGGACTTAGCAATTGATTTAGTATCGGCATAATTCATGCCAGCAGCTGTGGTTATACGATTGATACAAGTGAAACTTAGTGGTTAAAGCAGTTATTTATATTATTTGGGTTTAAAGTATAAATTTGTAAGGTGAAATGTTAAAATTTATTTATAGTTCTTTTTATGAATCTATGAAATTTAAATAATAAACTAGCAGTAGATACCCTATTATTTTAAATGTTATTTATACTTACCAGGGTACTGTTAGTTAATGTCTTCAAACCTAAAGAATTTGGCGTTATCTTATTCCGTTCAGAGGAACCTATCCCGTGATTGATAATACACGATTTAATCTACTTGTTTGTATATCTCCATTATCAGAGAATCTTTTTAGAGTTATAATTCTCAGGATTTATAATTATAAAATATTTCAGGTCAAGGTGAAGTGTATAGATGGGTTACAATAGATTTTTGTTTGTAACCTATTCGATGGTGAAATACTGTTGAAGATGGATTTGATAGTAATTTGATGTATTTAAGTGATATTGGCTGAGAGATGTGTACACATCGCCCGTCGCTCTCATTATTGATTATTCTATTGAAATTATTTTAAGAAAGTTCAATTTAAATAAGTCATAACTTAGTAGATGCACTGGAAAGTGTATCAATGAAGAGGTTCAAGGTATAAAGTTTTAGTAAAGTATTTCACGTACACTGAAAATTTTTCTGTGCAAATCAGGATATCTTCATTATTGATTTTATTATGTTGATTTTTTTGTTTGTTTAATTATTTAGTATAAATAATTTTGTTGTTTTTTTGCCTTAGTATATCTTATAGTTTTGGTTTTTTAAATTATGGTATATTGGTAATATAAGTGTTTTATGAAATAATATTTTAAATTTTTTAAAGTAGATGTTATTTGCTGCACCTTTATCAGGGTTTATCAAAATTTTAGTATTTATATTACTTGACTCGATTTGGGTTGATTTATAAATAATTTACAGTTAATGTGTCATAATTATTGCTGTTCAGTGGGCAGTTATTGCGCTAAAGACTGAATGAATTTACACTTACAAAAACTCGAGATTAACCCTCTCAAAAAGAGAAACAATCACAAAATTTAATAAATATACTATGTGCAAAACAGAAAAGGATAAACACTTAATTTGCCACTCTGTAGGTGCAGTCACGATTTTTAGCATACAAACTTGCATACTCTTTCTGATTTTCATTAATTCTGTATTCCACTGTATTGAGCAGGCCACTAGAACTGAGGTAAGTTTCTCTGTTCTGCAACTTTGAATAATAGTCTGTGTAGTATAATAAATAGTATAATAATCTATTGTATTCTTCTTTCATACCACACATACACTGAAGAGTCAAAGAAACTGGTACACCTGACTAATATCGTGTAGGGTACCCGTGAGCAAGCAGAAGTGTCGCAACATAATGTGCCATGGAATTGACTAATGTCTGAAGTAGTGCTGGAGGGAATTGACTAATGTCTGAAGTAGTGCTGGAGGGAATTGATACCATGAATCCTGTCCGTAAATCCGTAAGACTAAAAGTGGTGGAGATCTTGTCTGAACAGCATGTTGCAAGGCATCTCAGATATGACGTGTGGACTGTTGCATTGTCTTGCTGGATTTTCCCAAGTATGTCGGAATGCACAATGGACTTGAATCGATGCAGCTGATCAGACAAGATGCTTACGTGTGTGTCACCTGTCAGAATCTTACCTATACATATCAAGGATCCCATACTACTCCAACTGCACACACCCAATACCATTACAGAGCCTCCACCAATTTGAACAGTCCGCTGCTGACATGCAGGGTCCATGTATTCATGAGGTTGCCTTCACGTCCATCCGCTCGATACGATTTGAAGAGAGGATCGTCCAACCAGGTAATATGTTACCAGTCATGAAGGTCCAATGTCAGCATTGATGATGGGCTCAGGCAAGGCGTAAAACTTTGTGTCGTGCAGGAAAGGCGTAAAGCTTTGTGTCGTGCAGTGATCAAGGGTACATGAGTGAGTCTTCGGTTCCGAAAGCCCATATCGTTGATGTTTCATTGAATGGTTTGCATGCTGATGATGGCCCAGCATTGAAATCTGCAGCTATTTGCAGAAGGGTTGCTCTTCTTTCACGTTGAACGATTCTCTTCAGTCGTCGATGGTCCTGTTCTTGCAGGATCTATTTGCGGCCACTGCGATGTCGGAGATTCGATGTTTTCCCAGAATGCTGATAGTGGCATTACACTTATGAAATGGTCATACGGAGAAACACCATTTCATCGCTACTTTGATTTACTGGTATGGGGTAATAAGCTTTCACCAACACCGTATCTCTTACCTGAAAATGTGGCCTTGTAGCATTTGCATTATGATCCTTCACTCTATATTGCGCAGTTTTATTTAATTCTTTTTCCATGTGTTGTATTCTACCGTATCTTCCTTCGCCGTCGGCGTTGTCGTGGTTACCGTGAGACACCATTATACCAAGAGGAAAGGCGCGTCGATCTTAGAGCATGAGATATGATGACCTTAAGCCATAGACAACACACAACGGTCACGGTAGCACCTGATTCCAGAATAGCTGCAGTAGTTAAGATCTACGAACTATCCCCTGTTGACCAGGTCCCCAAAACTTAACTCGTAACGAGATCCCTTCAAAGCAAATTGTCATACGATCGTCTATAAAGGCTTCGTACAACGAGAGTACATGTTACGGTTTATGGAATAATAACAGATACGACCAAACTGTCTTGTCTCTTCTGCTTTATTTAACATAACTTCGTTCACAGTTTCATTTCGCATTCACCACTCATTCACCGAAACCCTTTGATGAACAGTTTTGGTTGCATAACACCAACAGTCAATGATAATGATACAGCTTTTCTCCTTTTTATAAATTGAAGCCCGCTCTCCGTGATATAATTAAAAAAAAACGGTCTCAATACCGCGTCCCTCGTGAGATGCGAATAGACTTATCCCGGAATTGACCGCCCTGTAGGTGCACTCAATTTAATGACCACACTTCACTGTCCGCTATTTCGCGTAACTGAATGTCCATTTGTTAGTCTGATTATACATTGTAGCTATTTAAAATTCGCCCCTATATTTTTCACAACGCACAATTAGCACTTCGTTACTTGTTTTCTTTTTTTTCTTCTAAGAGTAAACGGAAAAAAAAAGACGCCGTATCATCGGCTTAGTCGATATAAAGCAAAACACCTTAATATGCCCAATTTTACCTCTTCTTATAGGATCGGCTACCTTAATCATTAATTTATTACATATTATTTCCAATAACGCTAAACAGGTATCGCCGTTATATTTTTAATTGTATTCAAAAGCATGTTACTACTATTATGACAGACCAAATCATAACAAATCGCGCGGCGTGCATTTTTAACGATAACTTTACGCTATTCAAGTTCCGTTACAGCTGTCTTGACTCGTAATGTTACACGGCCCCCCAGACTGTGATGTCTTGAAGAGGGTTCCAGACAGAACAGGCTTATTTCTTTTTCTTTTTTTTCTTTTTCTTTTTTTTTTTTCTTTTTTTGTGTACTGTGACAGGAGAGGGTATTTGTTTCGGCGAATACACTCACTCTCAGATTCACTCAACAAGTCAGTACATACATTCTACAATATTTAAGTTGAGTTAATGGGCCTAGACAAAATGCCCTTAACTAAATTCCACATTTGTTTATAGGTTGTCTTAGAAGCACTTCGCACTAATCACTTCATATTCACACCACATTTTTTTTCTTGGATGAAGCCCTCAGTTCTTCAACCGACTGTGCAAGGCAGGGATCACAGCCGGGTTCGACGATTGGCATCCTAGGCCAAAACCCTTATCAGGCCACTTGTTTAACCAGAGAGGATTTGGTCCTTTTCTTTTCCTCTTAATTCCACTTTCAAATCATCCATCCTCGTCGTTCAGTGAGAGGATAAATCGTATTTCAGCGTCGTCATTGTTGCTGATACCAAGAAGGTATCTCATGGAAATCATCGGTACATTATTTAATTTTCTTTGTAAGTTAGTATAAGTACGTATTTATCCATTGGTGCTTTTATTTAGTCCACTGAGTGTAGTCTTGGTATCATTCAGTGTTTCTTGAATCTATATTTTGCTCATTATTGATAATACTTCTTCAGGTCTATGTGAGGGAACAAGCCTTTAATTACATCAGTATCACAATCTGCCAGGAGGTAGCTCCCTTCATGAGGTATTTTCATTATTTTATATGGACCTGTATATAAATATTGCCATTTCTTATTCAGTCTTTTCCTGGTTGATGCTTTTGGGTGATTTCTCAATAAAATTTCTTCCCCTACATCATATGTGACTACTTTCTTCACATTTTTATCAAAACGGGTTTTTCTCAATTGTGCTTGATGCTTCAGGTTTTCGTAGACCTTCTTCACCATATCTTCTTTCTTGGTAATCTTTTGTTCTATTGCAGGTAATTTCTTCATCCATTCTGGCACAATACTTTCACCAAATACTATTTGGTTAGGTGAATAACCTGTCGATAAGTGTGGTAAGTCATTATACACTTTCTCAAATTCATAAATCCAATCGATCCATTTATAATGTTGTTTGGGTATGTACGTCCGTAAAAATCGGTTCAACTCTCGGAAGATTCTTTCAACCGGATTTCCACAAGGGTAAAATCTTGAGATGTAAATGTGCTGGATTCCTTGTTCTTTCATAGTGTCTCTCCATACTTTGCTTGTATAATAAGCACCGTTGTCTGTCAAGATCATTATAGGTTTGCCAAGCTAAGTTATATAGTTGGTGATAAATTTGGGTAACATGGGTCGAACGTGGAGATTTTTCAAAGGATATAATTTCACATATTTTGAAAAGAGATCATAGAAAGCCAATACATATTTGAACCGTCCACGTGTCATGGGACATGGCCCACAGATGTCACATGACACCAACATTAAAGGTTGTTGTGGGATGATAGGATGTAATTCTATCTTCCGACAATAGTTTATGGGTTTCGCCTTCTGACATATTTTGCACTTCTTAATAATATTTGTAGCTATACGTCCCAAATTTGGATGATAGCAGTATTGTGCTATTTTGGCTGTACATTTAGCGGCACCAAAATGACCCCCAATTCAAGTGAGTGTACCATACTAGTGATTCTAAATATTTATTTGGAACACAAACTTTCCAAACATCTTCTTCATCCTTCCTCCGATACAATATTCTGGATTTTAATTGATACTGTTCTTGAGAGTGACTTAGCGTTTTGCTTTCAACAGCATGCCTAATGGCTTTCCACAACTTATCATCTTCTTGCCGTTGTGGAAGACTTCGAGATAGCTGTGAAATCTGCCTCTCACAATATTGCCTTGATAAATTCATGACTTTAAAGTCAATAGTCCGTTCTTCACACTCGTCAGCATTCTTTCTTTTCGGTAATCGTGAAAGAGCATCGGCTATGATGTTGTCTTTCCCTCTGATGTATTTGAGCGTAATATCATATTCTTGCAGTAGCAAGGCCCACCGGGTTAAACGTGAATGGAACATCCTTCCTGTTAAAATAAAAGATAAAGCTTTGTGGTCACAGAATACAATGATCTTCTTTCCATATACAAAATAGCGAAACTTTCTAAGTGACCAGACCACGGCCAGTACTTCCAATTCAGTAGTACAATATGCACGTTCACAGCTAGAGAGTGTTCTGCTGGCAAACCCAATTATCTTGATGGTACTGATATCTTCTGGATTGTCCATCTGGAAAAGAGTGGCACCCAATCCTGTTTCAGAAGCATCCGCAGCAACATAAAAATCTTGATCAAGTTTCGGATGATGTAACAGTGGAGCATTAGTCAAAGCATTGCGGATGTTATCAAAAGCTTGCGTGCATTCGGAATTCCACTCCCACATGACATTTTTTCTTAACAGCCGTAACAAACAGTCTTGGCTTCCTAACTGATTGGGTAAAAATCGTCGAAAAAATGAAACTAAGCCGATAAATGACTTTAATTCCGTTCTATTCTTTGGATAAGCACATCTGTTAATCGCATCCATCTTTTTAGGATTTGGTTTTATCCCTTCTGGAGTGATTATATGTCCAAGAAATTTCAATTGGTTATGAGCAAACTTGGATTTGCTCAAATTTACAGTAACTCCGTATTCCAAAAATTTCGCAAAAACTCTTCTTAATAAGTCCAAATGTTCCTCCCAAGTTTCAGAAGCAATTAGCAAATCATCCACATATAAAGTAACTTCATTCAAAAGGTCTCTGCCCAGTACGGTATCTAATGCCGATATGAAAACACCACCGCTTATTTTCAACCCAAATGGCATGACAGTAAACTGGTAACTTCGGCCCAGAAAAACGAATGCAGTATATTTTCTAGATTCTTTCGATATTCTAGTTTGCCAATATGAACTACGCATATCCAAAGAAGTTAAGAAGCGGGCACCATAAAACTTTTGTACCAGCTCTTCTAGGTTCTCCGGTCGCGTTTGTACAGGTATAATGATCTTATTGATCTCTCTGGCATCCAACACCAATCTGATGTCACCATTGGGTTTAATTACCGCCACAAGAGGGTTACAATATTCAGAATCTGAGGGCTCAATAATACCCCATTCTAACATTTTATTGATTTCCTTTCTGACTACTTCTTTCTTTGTCCATGGGATAGAATAGGAAGTACGACAAAAGGGTTTATGTGCATACGTCTTTATATGGTATTCAAAGTCTTTTATTATACCTGGACGTTTACTAAAAATTGACTGATATGCTTCCAACGAGTAGTACAGTTCATCCCTTTGGATAACAGATAAATATTCTGATTCTAACACATTTTCCTGCAATGACATTTTATCCCTCATTTCTTCAGAACATTCAATAAGGCATATATCATACGCATTTTCATCATCAATACTGACATATTTTACCATTAGATTCATACACAATTGATTTGGAATTACTCGGCCCTTTCTCAGGGTAGTTGTCAAAACATTACCATTTGAATTAAATATACATTCACCTTTCTCTAAATTAATGATTGCACCGGTCTCACATAAAAAATCCAAACCCCAGATACATGGTACTGTCATTTTAGGAACAACCAGGAATGTACTTTCTATTTGAGCCCCCTGTATTGTAACGTCAACACGTACCTGTTTCACAACTTTTTGCATCTTTGCGCTGAACGCGCCAGACACGGTACATCCTGTAATAGGAAAAGTGGGCATTTTTACCCCTCGGCTTATCTGTTTTAAACAGTCCAACGTCATGACACTAATAGTTGCTCCAGTATCAATTAATATTTCAACATCAACATTATTTATACTTGTTGGAATTATTGCCTGTAAAATTTGTCCACATTTATTAGAAACTTCAGGTTTTTCTTCAATTAATTCATTCCTTATATCCTGATCATTATTGTACCTTAATACTCTCAGTTCAAATTGATGCCTGCCTTCCTTCTCCTTTCCAGTCATCCTAGGAAGGCATTTGGTGACTGGTATTAGTTTAATCTATCTCGTTGAGTCATCGGTGGGGGTTCATGAACTTCCACAATCCGTACAGTATGATCTGAGTTATGGTATTCACCCCGTCGCACTTTGGAGGCTCCTTCGCCCATTGGTATAACTCCTTGTGCTGGATGAGGACTCGAGGCATTTGTTCCATCCTGCCGATGAACATTATGCTTCGAATTATCTTCCCAAGGTCGAATGCAATTGGGTTCATCACTTGGGTACCTGTTACCCTTATTAATATCACTACTATGCACATTCGCGTCACCATATCGAGGTTTACCTCTAGCACAGTAAGTATCTCTTCTATATTTATTATAATCATTGTTTTTATTGCGACCATAGGATGAAGATTGTCCACACTCCTGTGATGCGGGTTTGACCTGGTTTTCGGTATTATTATTATCATCATACGTTAAATTATTATTATAATTATTCGTATTACTATGAGTGTGAGTCGACATTTGATTACTACTCATTTGTCTTGCGTCTTCCATAATCATATCTATAGAGTCAATCACCGACAAGAACTGTTCTACATCGTGGTCAGGAACATTTATTAACTTTTCACGTATATTTATGGGCAACCTTCCCTTCAAAATTCTGATCACTTCCTTGTGAGAAATTGGATCACTCCAATAACGTGTCTTATTTATGTACTTTTCAAAATATTGCCTTAAAGTACTCCTTTTACTGTTAAAATACTCAGGTTGGTAAACCTCTTTTCTTAATTTCTCTTGTTTACTCGACGACCAGTATTTAGCCAAAAAAAGTTGTTCAAACTGAGCGCAAGTATGGCAACTTTCACTTACTTCGGCAGCCCATAATGCGGCTTCTCCGGTAATTTTGGATACTATAAATTGAAGTCGGTCGTGTTCTGACCAGCTACGCGGAAATATTCTTTTGAAATTATTGATAAAGATTTTCGGATGCAGGTTGTTCTTTTCAGTGGAGAATGTTGGGAATTGTCTACTTTTAAAAATGCTGTTCTCCACCTTTAAAGAAGACAAATATCCTCGCTGACCAAAAGAATCATCATCTTTACCAACCGAATCATCAACTTCCCAATGCAAATTTTCACCACAATTGTACTTCGTATTATCACATGTTCGGTTGTTTTTCGACCTATTCTCCGAACGTTCGTCCTCTGTCAACAAATTTTGCGATGACTTTCGTTCTAACTCCGCCAATTTATGATTGGTTTCCTTTTGCCATTTAGGTAACTCATCAACTATTTTGTCTTTTATTTTCTGAAATTCGCTAGTGAAGAGCTTAATTAATTCATCATTTCTACTCAGGTGCTCATTGATATTTTCATTTGGCTGGGATCCAATAGTAGTCTTAACCTTGTCTACAATTTCATTTCCTTTTATTTCTATCCATTCAGATAGATCTTCGTCAAGTCTTTTAGTTTGATCTACTAAATACTTGTCAATCCCCTTACGAGCATCAGACTCAAACTCGACTATTTGTTTCGAAAGCTCTTCTATCTGTGCGCTAGCATTGAAACAGCTGCTTTCACACTTAACCATCCTATTGGACAGGCCATCATAACTCTTCGAAACTACCTCATATTTCTTTTCTACGTCATGAAGTTTTCCCATTAAATTATTATATTGCTTTTCTAAGGTGTTAGAAAACTCTACATCTAGTTCTCCAAATTTCGCATTTAATTGAGTCTCCCAGTCCGCCTTTAATTCTTTCTTAGTATTTTCCAGTTTATAATCAAAGGTGTTTAGTTTGCTTTCCAAAGAATCCATTTTAACTTCTAATGAACCAAATTTGGCCTCAAATTTTTCATTTAACTTTTGATTGTCCTCTTTTAATTGCTTATTATCTTTTTCTAGTGAACCAAGTCTTCCATTCATTACACCCATTTGAGTATTTATTGATACCAGCATATCAAACATTTTTTGATTAATATTTCCATTTTGAGGATCAACTTGCTGATCTACATCCGAAACCTCAAGATCTTTATGTTCTCCCACGCTGCTTACCTTACTTATCATTGTATTTGAATCTCCTAACGGCTCTAAATCAATAACTGTATTATTATCTGTACATGTCTCCTGTCCCACATTGAGCTCATGGGATGCATCATCCCTTTCCTCTTCACTTTCCTCTCTCTCTCTACTCATTACTCTACTCAACTGCACATTATCATGTATTCTTTTCGTTCGTTTTGACATGATTATTCACTACCAAGACATACACTTATTTTCACTATGTATTTATATATATTTATCTTCCGAAATCACAAGTCTCAACTTCCTTTTTTTTTTTTTTTATTTTTTTTTTATTTTTTTTTTATTTATTTATTTATTTTTTTTTTTTATTATTATACAGTTATTTTAATCATACCTGGTAGTATCGCTCACTTTTAGCGATTATTGAAGAATACCTCTTTCATTGGACAGACTCACTGGCTGCTACAATATTTTCCAACTCGAGGGTTCATGAATCCGGATGACACTCGACTCGATGCAGCAATCCTCCTCGATCGAGCCCCACGTTGGGCGCCACTTCTACCGTATCTTCCTTCGCCGTCGGCGTTGTCGTGGTTACCGTGAGACACCATTATACCAAGAGGAAAGGCGCGTCGATCTTAGAGCATGAGATATGATGACCTTAAGCCATAGACAACACACAACGGTCACGGTAGCACCTGATTCCAGAATAGCTGCAGTAGTTAAGATCTACGAACTATCCCCTGTTGACCAGGTCCCCAAAACTTAACTCGTAACGAGATCCCTTCAAAGCAAATTGTCATACGATCGTCTATAAAGGCTTCGTACAACGAGAGTACATGTTACGGTTTATGGAATAATAACAGATACGACCAAACTGTCTTGTCTCTTCTGCTTTATTTAACATAACTTCGTTCACAGTTTCATTTCGCATTCACCACTCATTCACCGAAACCCTTTGATGAACAGTTTTGGTTGCATAACACCAACAGTCAATGATAATGATACAGCTTTTCTCCTTTTTATAAATTGAAGCCCGCTCTCCGTGATATAATAAAAAAAAAAACGGTCTCAATACCGCGTCCCTCGTGAGATGCGAATAGACTTATCCCGGAATTGACCGCCCTGTAGGTGTACTCAATTTAATGACCACACTTCACTGTCCGCTATTTCGCGTAACTGAATGTCCATTTGTTAGTCTGATTATACACTGTAGCTATTTAAAATTCGCCCCTATATTTTTCACAACGCACAATTAGCACTTCGTTACTTGTTTTCTTTTTTTTCTTCTAAGAGTAAACGGAAAAAAAAAGACGCCGTGTCATCGGCTTAGTCGATATAAAGCAAAACACCTTAATATGCCCAATTTTACCTCTTCTTATAGGATCGGCTACCTTAATCATTAATTTATTACATATTATTTCCAATAACGCTAAACAGGTATCGCCGTTATATTTTTAATTGTATTCAAAAGCATGTTACTACTATTATGACAGACCAAATCATAACAAATCGCGCGGCGTGCGTTTTTAACGATAACTTTACGCTATTCAAGTTCCGTTACAGCTGTCTTGACTCGTAATGTTACAGTATGAATATTATTCTTGAGGTGAACTGCATCACAGATTGGCTTAAATACTTTTAATAATGGTTCACCAATAAATCTCTTATTTAATACCTCTGCTGGTTGGAAAGTCCAGTATACAAATGTGATAATTCATTTAAAATAAGATGGAATTCTGGTATCATTTGAGCCCAAGGGGTATGTATTTTTGAGCACTACATACAAAAAAGTCTGCCAGTTTCTTTCATTACTTTTTGTGACAGGTTAGACTGAGGATGGAATTTAGGAACAGTAATGTCATACTTCTCCAATGTTAAAAATTCCTTACAATTGTTAGTTATAAACTGTAATATCAAGTAACTGGATACATAAAAATTCTACCCACCAAGTAGTGGCAGGAGCACACACATATAAATATCAAAGAAATTTGCAAGCTTTTGGAGCCAGTGGTTCATTCTTTTGGTAGAAGGGTGAAAGGAGAAGGAAGAGGGATGAAGGATAAGGACTGGGAATGTTCAGGAAATGGGAGAGTGTGAAAAGTCACCCAGAAATGGGGTACTTATTGATTGCAAAAAACGAGATAGGTTTTATCTTGTGCATATAGCTGAGAGTAAGTTGAATCCCAGTTCTCGACCTCCAAAACCCTTGAGACAACATTTTGTGGCCAAAAAACCAAGAAATTTTGGCACTTTTTTCCTGTTGTGTGGTTTTTTCTTTTCCCCTGTTACTTGGAAACTATGCATCCTACTGAAAATTTTACTATTACCAGAATGAAACAGTATTAAATTTTGTGTTGAATGACCAAATAAATGTCAAAATTAGTGCAGTCATTTGGCAGCAATCAGTTGTCAGAGTTAGGTTATTTTTACCAACTTGGCTAAAAAGTCAGCTCCAATGCCTGTAACTCAAAAACGGCTACCCCAAATGAAAAACTTCAAGGTATCAAAGTTGTAGTCCATGAAATTTCATGTTATGAAAGCATCTAATTTTTCAGTTTTAGGCGCAATTAAGCATTCATTTACTTCAAAGCGAAAGTAATCCCATTTTGTTGTAAGTCAGTTATTCAATGAAATTTCCAGTGTGAAGATGGCTCTCCAATGAGTGCATATGCATTTTCTGCACTTGCCTTCATTCGCGTGTATTTTTATTCATGCATTAATTGATAAGAGTGGATTGCTAATATTAAAGCCAAAGGCATAGTAATGGCAAGTATGTATAAAAATTTGTACAAATGAACAAATAAAAGGGCAGGACAGTATTAAAAAAACATATTTGAAATGTCAGAGATTCAAATTTCAATTCAGTCACGATCCTTTGGGAGACTGCAGCAGATGCCGGTCCAGTATCCGATCTTCACGTTTCTTTCTGGCACCTTCACCAACTTCATCTTCATGGCGCTCAGCTTCTGGGACATTCTTGCAAGATAAGCCACAACAGTGTTTGCACGTTGAGGTGCAGTTCAGTCCAGATACGCAACATCCACATACTGCTGTGCTTCCTGTTATGCATGTGCAGGAAACCATCTTCAGTAGTGTGTGTGGTGATGCATCTTTCATCATCACAGGAAACAAGCCTGATAAGTTGTTGTTCCTGCCCCACTGGCATGGATCGGTTTTCTTCCCCAGCCAAGATTGCACTTGATGGTAGGATTGCAAGGAATGCCACCTTGCTGCAACCAATGATGGCAGTAACCTTTCAGGTTTGAAAGATTATCACAGGGAAGACATTCCTAAAAGCTCATACCTTAACTCATCCAAAGTCACGCAGTTGGAGTTCCCTTGCAGTGCTAACATCATGTGTTCTCTTGCTTGTGCTATTATGTCTTGAGAGGTTAAGGGTTTAACAAATTCAGCCCCTTGCATTTTGAGGTGTGACTGTTGCTCCGTAAGGTTTAGTAACTACCTTTTTCTGTGGACTAAAAGAGAGAGAGAGGATGTATCACTGCCTGTGAAGGCATCGTTGAAAAGGGCAAATGCAGGATTGAAACTGAAAGAATTGATAGGGTACCACACTCCGTATTTCCCTCTTCCCAGTTTATGAAAGTAAAAGTTGTTGGAGTTGTTTCCTAGAACAGTTGGGAGGGTGTCCTCACTCATGACTGCCAGACTCAGAAAATGGGGAAATAGCTGTTTCCACCATTAATGAAGCCACATTGTCTTCT
The DNA here is from genome assembly GCF_023864345.2 of Schistocerca serialis cubense. Lineage (NCBI taxonomy): Eukaryota > Metazoa > Arthropoda > Insecta > Orthoptera > Acrididae > Schistocerca > Schistocerca serialis. Next base: position 49,486,680 of record NC_064644.1, read on the forward strand.
AACTGTAGCACTCGAATATCTCCAACCTCAAATTTTTGCATGAGCATCAAAATCAAGCAGTTCTTTTTGCTCTCATTTGCGAGAAACTTCTGTGCGACTACAGCATTTGTATTTTCATTGACAATGACATCTGATGAACCTGGTGATTTTAAACAACAAGCTCTTTCAGAAGACTTTTTTCCTGTCACGAAGTGTCACTTGGGTATAACAATGATTTCAGACCCGTAGTGCTTCCTCATATAGGTTTCATATTTCATACAGAAAGCTCCAAACTTCTCTTTGATGTGCTAAACAACCGTATGGAGCAGGTGACCACCATCCACCACAAAGCTTTTTATTTTGGGTACTTCATTCTGTTGGAGAGATGTGAATGCATCATACAGAGATGATTTTGTAACCTTATTGAGACACTCTTCTGCGAACATTGAGAAGGGGTATGGAGAAAGTTTAAATGAGAAACAGAATTTCAAACCTTTACCAGATTGCTTGATAATACATGGACTGTGAAACAATGTTAATAGGTTCATGGTGAGAACCCTCTTCTTCCCTAGCTTGAGAGTAGGGCAGGATGCAAGTGTTATAGGCTTGAGGTTGCATTGAAAGGAGATATTTTTTAAAGTTCTCTCCTATAATTTTGGTGATCCCCCTTATTTCTTTCTACTAATGCCTCATGACAGTTTACTGATTCATCACCAATTACTTCACAGCTTACTGACATAAGCACATTACATTTTGGAAAAGATGGATGTTTTAACATCCAGTCATTCAGTTTGTCATTGTCTGCAGCATTTTGATCTTGGCACGAGGCTCTTAAATCCACATGTTGCTCTCTCGTTCCTGATGATATATCATAGAATTCTTCACCTCTTGACCAACATCCTGTAAGGACGCCATATGTGAAGTCCACTTTGTGAGAACAGAATGTGAAAATCCACATCCTTGAGTTAAATTGCCTCTCTCTTTCATTGTCTTCATTAAAGTTTGCTTCTATTGTTATAACAGATATATACCATACAAAAATTTAGCAATTTGCCTTGTGGTGAAATAGCCTTCAGTTTAAATATGTTGAATTCAGCAGCATCCATTTGGTCGTCCAATGTGAGCATCTCTTGTAAGTAAAGGTGAGCACTTTTGAGGCACAGGAAATGACCAACAGTATGAAAGTATTTACTTAATGGTGCTTAAATGCAGATTCCAATTTCCAATACACCCAGCCTCAATGAACAGTTTTGTGAGTGTAACTGTGCAATAATATTACACCTGTACTTTAGCTGTGTTTCCTTATGCTTTAACGCCACAAACAGCATTTTCAAGCTTGGTTATCACATTTGTGTAATCTTCGCTTTTGTGGCATTTGAATACTGATAGTCTGTTATGGGGAAGCAACAATTCCTCTATTACATTGATTTCATCTTCTTTGAACTTGGTCTCCTTGTGAGGTAATGGGTGAGTATTGGCACCCTGAAAGTGTTCTAAGTTCGGAGTTGGCCGTGGCCGTGGCCGTGGCTGCGTGGTGCCGAGCATCGACCGGAACAAGTGGGGCAGCCCCAGCATGTGGTCCAGGCCAACCACGTGGCTGGGAATTCCACATTGACGTGGTGTCAAGGACTGTGCTTTGTGTCAATGAAGGAGATGTTTATGCTGGGAGTACCAAAGATGGCGGACTTTGTGAAACCATAATAGCAGACATTTCACAGCTCATGTAGAAATTAATAATAGCTGGAGGAATCGTGATAGCTTAAAAAGAAACATGTACATTACCATTATTTGCATCATAATTCTGATGGTGAAATCAGATTTTCAATATCTTTATTATTTTGAAGTTAAGTATCTGACTGTAAATTACACAGGTAACACCCAGCAACGAATTCCCAAAATCTAAACGGTTCATCCGATTTTCTCGATCTACATCTCCTTAGAAAACTATTAGTGTAAACCTAAATTGGTGTGAACTACAGGCCATAAGTACTATATATATATAATCTGCTTGTGTCTGTATATGTGTGGATGGGTGGGTGTGTGTGTGTGTGTGTGTGTGTGTGTGTGTGTGTGTGTGTGTGTGTGTGCGCGAGTAAATACCCGTCCTTTTTTTCCCCTAAGGTAAGTCTTTCCGCTCCCGGGATTGGAATGACTCCTTACCCTCTTCCTTAAAACCCACATCCTTTCGTCTTTCCCTCTCTTTTTCCCTCTTTCCTGATGAGGCAACAGTTTGTTGCGAAAGCTTGAATTTTGTGTGTTTGTTTGTGTGTCTGTCGACCTGCCAGCACTTTCATTTGGTAAGTCACATCATCTTTGTTTTTATATATATAGACACACACGGTAGCAGCATGCTTATAAATATATTTATTCATCTATGTCTATTTATTCATCTATGTCTTTGTTTATATCCTATATATACTATTCATGAAGATATTGGTGAAATATTTACTGTGTTTTAGAGAGCACAGAGACATTAGGCTACTGGCCTACTTTTGCTTGCTATTCCTTTGATATTTATTGCTTATGTATTTAATAATGCATGTTAGAGCGTGTTTATGGTGCAGCTAGGAATATTTATTTAATTTCAAGTTATTTAAATATAAATCCAGTATTTCATGTTTGTTTCAATACGTTTGTGAGTGTGCGTTGGCTTGAAGACATGGCAGGAGCGCTCTAGCCAATCACAGTGCTCGTTAATGGGGAGATGGGATGGAAGTGCTGGACAGGGAAGCAGCAAGAGGCAGTCATAGGAAAGACTTGGAGAGTGGGGTAGTTTGCATGCGGTCGCAGGAGATTGAAATATTTCATAGTGCTGACTTGTGCACTTGTGAGATTTCTGTGGCTTCTGCAGTGAACACATAGTATGCGTTTAGAAGCGAATATCTCTCGAGCTATGTTGTTACTCATAACTAGTTACGTGAAGTAGGAATCTATTGTTTCCCTTATTCAACTTATATTTTATTTAATTGCTGGACCATCGACACCAATTAAGTGTTTTGCTGTAATAAATGGCATTCTTAAAGGTACTTCTGCTATCGTAATCATAAATTAAAATCATGAAAAATAGCACCTGCATATTTTATTTAATTGCAAACTTTCATTTACAAATTTTTATGTTGCATTCAAAATTCGCAATTGCCGAGTGATAGGAACCTTCGGCCATTTTATTCATGTGTGTATTCATATTGTAAACTGTAGACTCAGCAGTACTTGACTTGTAATGTGGCAACTACGTATCCCAGCCCTTAGGCAACGAGACCCAGCCAAAACTTTTAATATTGCAACTCTGAGTCGGAGGGTATGTAGTTGAGGGCCACACATCACTTTCTTTTTTCTCACAAGCCTGCGTCCTGAAGGATGTAATATGATAATACCATGTGAACCAGTGCATGAGCTCTTACTGCTCGAGCTTACGCACGCTCACTCGGAACTTGATCCAAACTATTTTCAGCAAATATTGTGGACAGTAAATCTCTCAATCCACTTCTGCCATTATCATATCTATGCATCCCATGAAGGACTTTAGAAGGTGAAACCCACCTAATCTTAAGATTACATGTTCTAAAATCAATTACTTTGCTTCTTACAGCATTCATTGCTGTCAGATGAGGTGGCTGATCGAAAGTGACAAACCACCACCTTTGACCATGTTTTAAGCATTTTTTTCAGTGCTGTTAGAAGAGATGTATTAATGTGTCATTCAAAGTTCAAGGATAATTTAAGAATGGGAGACACAATTTTTGAGCGAACTGACTGTAGGTGATTTGTGGCTTCTTCCATGAATCCATCCTCTATGGAACATCAGTGAATTTCTTCTGCTTTCCATAAAGCCACAGAATCTCATATCCAGAGAGCAATACCTTCAAGCACTCAGGGTCATTGAAATTGAGATCCTTTGCTTTTTGATAGGCGATCAGCTGAGATACACCAATTGTAGGCAGAACTTCAGAAGTTGAATGTTTTCATTCCCAATCAATGTTCTTGTCAGACTCCATAGCGGTGTAGGGAGTGATTCCTCCCATCAATCTTGCAGATATTAAAAATCAACATTATCAAGGAAGAACTTATTGAACCCTTCACTGCTTATGTTAGGATGCTCAGGTCGTGCAGTTGAATACATCTTGAATAGGGATCCTTGCATATATGGAGTGCAAATGTCGCTCTCCCAAATCTCCACAATATACTTGTCAGACCCTATGCTCCTCCTGCACCCATCTCCCTACCCTATCACTCCTTCCACTGTGAACATTCCCGCTCCAAGACTTGCTCTATGCACCCTCTTACCACTGCCTGTCCAGCCTGTAACTGACAAAACAAGTACTATCAAAGAGAGAGCCACCTGTGAAACATGTCATATACCAGCAGTTATGTAAACATTGTTTGGCAGGCTATGCCACAGTTAAGATGAACTCTCATAGTTTCTGCTGTTGGCTGGCAATCATCCAAGGTGCTGGTTCGATGTAAATAGCTGTTGAACTTCACTGCTGGGTAGCACTTTGCTCTCCTTGTCAAATGATTGCCTGTATATACCGCATTTGGGCCTGTTTGCTTTGGATCATGTATGACAGCATTGCCTTTGGTATCCAAATTGCAGTCAGCGAGCAAGCCATCAGCGAATTCTTAATGTGTACTATCAAATACCGAACTGGCAAAAGTGACTGGTGCTATATGTCTCTGTATAAGTTACAAGACTTATTGCTAGTATTCACACTTAGACAATCTTTTTATTTTTGTAGCAATGTTTCATGACTTCTCCCATATTAGGAGAAGATTTGTCCTCAAATCTTAGGAACTTACAATTTGTTCTCATAGAAGTTACAACTGGAGCTGCGAATCCAGTTGTGTATGTATATATATACAAATACATAGGTTTTTCTATTAATACAGCATTGACACACAAATATATACACTACATAATCACATTTTTCCGTATTTCATCTGGGATCCTGTGACAAAGCACTGGGGATAGAATTTCACTCAGGAGTACATTTCTTGTGAGATTTTCCTGAACCAGTTCACAATTCACATATATTTGATCATAACATTTCTCTACTTGCAACTTTTTGCACCGAGTTGCATGTGATAAATGTAATAATCACTCTTGTATTTACAAGTGTAGTGTTGATTACTAATGCAAAATGTGTGTTTTTCAAGTATGTCTCTTGACCTCTACACCTCTTTTCTGTAACCCTAAATTATTTCCCGGTTCATGCACACACTGTCCTATACCTCCTGTTTGCCACTGCTACCAGGGTTAGGTGAATAGTGGCAAAGTAGCTCGGGCTCAGCCCTTCTTAGAGGACTGATTACAATGTCTCCCTCCCCTACACTGATGATGGCATTCCAATATGTAGACCCTCTTTAATCAGTTTTAAAATATAAGAAGAAAGAATGGGCTAAATTATATTTCAGAACTTATTGTCCTAATTTTATCACGGCCCCACATGTCTAAAGTTAACAGAACTCCTCTTATCTGTTTATGCACACTGTTGTGAATACGTATTTATTAACTGAAGCACCACCTTTGGTCCTCGGGTCCCTACAACATGAAAAGGTTCTCTCCATGGGTTTTTTAACTTCTTTGACCACTTTCTTCTCATAATTTCATCATGTAATAACCCTCTCTCTCTCACCTTAAATTCTTTGGTGTTTTGCGGGTGATCTCAGTATCCCTTATGCTTTTCCTCATTAAAACTCATTGCCATGTGTAGCATTCTCTCCTTTAATTCTTTTATGTAATCATCAGAGTTTTATTCCACTGTAGGATCCTGGGAATATGGCATACTACCCTGAAAATTGTTCATGTGCGGTTAAGCCAGTCATTGAATGCTGTTTGCCATTATAGACAGAATAGGCACAGGGCTCCCTTTCCTGCTTTGTTCCCACATAACAACATGGATATTATGTTAGTGTTTGATTCTTGCCTTCTGGTGCCCCCATTCTATGGTACACACATAGCGAAGTTTGTCCCTTAGTCACTCAATAACATTGATGGTATTCCGTAATTGCAGATTATCATCTGTACTAAGATTCACTATTGTGTTAGCACCCTGCTGTGATATAGGCTCTGCTGTGATGTATTTTGAGGACATACTCAAATGTTAGGATGTATCTATTTCCTTTTTCCATTATCTGAAGTTATCACTGTTTCAATGTCACAGCAAGCATATTCCTGGTTTGGTACTTGAGTCAGCACTAAGGGCCTTGTGACCTTATCCTGCAAATTTTTTTTTCTTCTGACAACTTTTGTAACTTTGAGTGTGCTCATCTGTTTTTGTCTTCATGTGTCTTCATGATCTATACCTTTTGAGACAGTCATACGCACGGCTGATCCCTTGGTGTCCACCTATGGACAAATCATGAAATTGCTTCAAAATCCCTCGTTTCTCTTCTTTGCTAATCACTACTTGCAGTCGTTTTGTCTTCTGGTATGTATAACAATCCATCTGCTGTCCCTTTTTGTCCATGACCTCAAAATCTTATCTTCACAGTTTAATTTTGAGTTTCATTAAACGTGATAATGGATCACTTCTACATACTTAGCTTTTCGATGGTTTTTGGTCAGCAAAACGATAAATTTTCTTCCATGCATGTAAAGTTGGTAGTACCTCACTGCTGACGTGAAGGCTAAGAGCTCTCACTCAATTGTAATTTATCTTTTTTCGACACGGTTCAGCATTTTGGATACAGGCACTAGTGGTAAATCCCGTCCTCATTCTCCTAGACTCAGTAAGGTACCCATTGCTTCCCTTGCTTGTGACTGTTGTGATTATGAACTGCTTCATAAAATCAGGATACTGGACCAGGGGACTAGTTATGTTTTCTTTTAATTCTGGGGAAGATGCTCCCTGCTGGGATGACCATTCATAGTTCGCTCCTGTCTCCAGCAATTCATGTAACACTTTTGGTGTCTGGCTGAAGCCCTTGATAAAACGTCGGTAAAATGACACTATCACTAAGAAATTCTAAAAAGGCTTCTTAGTACTGAGTCTTGGATATTCTTACCACTGTTACCTTCTGTGGGTCGGGTTTTCATCCTTCTGTCCTAATTATGTGCCCCCAGAAAGTTACTTCCTTCTGTAAGAACTCATATTTGTCAATGTGCAATTGTAGTTTGCACAGTTGTGATCTGCCACACACCTCTCCAAGTCTGGCATTATACTCTTCTAACATAACTCCAAACAGAACCACATCACCTAAATATACAAACATATTGTGACCCTGAAGTCTGGTTGGCACTGTGTTCATCGGTATCTGAAAAGTAGCTACACTATCTGTTATTCCCATTGTTAATCTATTGTATTTGTAAAGTGCTTCTGGGGTAGAGAATGTTGTTTTTTTCTCAATAATCTGATGGTAACCCTTTGCACGGTCTAAAGTGGTTAAATGTTTGGCTTTTCCTAAGCTATCTAAAATCACATCAGTATGGGGTAGCGGAATAACAGTGCTAGTGCATTTGTCATTTAACTTTCGAGTGTCAGTGACTGTCCTACACTTTTGCTTCCTGGAAGCATCCATCTTCTTTGGAACCACGAATAATGGAAAACATCATACACTTATGCTCAGCATAATGATATTTTCCCTTAATATTGCATCCATCATGTTTCAGAGGGCATTCTTTTTTTGATTCTGGTAGTCCATGTGGTTGGATATTTCACTTTAATTTCGTACTTTACCATTTCTGTCAATGTATGTCAATCTATCTCCGGACAGGTGAAATACGTCACGATATGCAATAGTCGATCCCCCCCCATTCAATCTGCTAACATGTGATCTTGTCTATTGGTCCACAATAACTACATTACTTATGTGATGGTCATTGCCTTCTCTCAGGACAGGTACTGTACCCATACTCACTTTGAGGCATTCCAGTATAACATCATATTTTGTTGTTGTTGTTGTGGTCTTCAGTCCTGAGACTGGTTTGATGCAGCTCTCCATGCTACTCTATCCTGTGCAAGCTTCTTCATCTCCCAGTACCTACTGCAACCTACATCCTTCTGAATCTGCTTTGTGTATTCATCTCTTGGTCGCCCTCTACGATTTTTACCCTCCACGCTCCCCTCCAATACTAAATTGGTGATCCCTTGATGCCTCAGAACATGTCCTACCAACCGATCCCTTCTTCTGGTCAAGTTGCGCCACAAACTTCTCTTCTCCCCAATCCTATTCAGTACTTCCTCATTAGTTATGTGATCTACCCATCTAATCTTCAACATTCTTCTGTAGCACATTTCGAAAGCTTCTATTCTCTTCTTGTCCAAACTATTTATCGTCCATGTTTCACTTCCATACATGGCTACACTCCATACAAATACTTTCAGAAACGACTTTCTGACACTTAAATCTATACTCGATGTTAACAAATTTCTCTTCTTCAGAAACGCTTTCCTTGCCATTGCCAGTCTACATTTTATATCCTCTCTACTTCGACCATCATCAGTTATTTTGCTCCCCAAATAGCAAAATTCCTTTACTACTTTAAGTGTCTTATTTCCTAATCTAATTCCTTCAGCATCACCCAACGTAATTCGACAACATTCCATTATCCTCATTTTGCTTTTGTTGATGTTCATCTTATATCTTCCTTTCAAGACACTGTCCATTCCGTTCAACTGTTCTTCCACGTCCTTTGCTGTCTCTGACAGAATTACAATGTCATCAGCGAACCTCAAAGTTTTTATTTCTTCTCTTTGGATTTTAATACCTACTCCGAATTTTTCTTTTCTTTCCTTCACTGCTTGCTCAATATACAGATTGAATAACATTGGGGAGAGGCTACAACCCTGTCTCACTTCATTCCCAACCACTGCTTCCCTTTCATAGCCCTCGACTTTTATAACTGCCATTTGGTTTCTGTACAAGTTGTAAATAGCATTTTGCTCCTTGTATTTTACCCCTGCCACCTTTAGAATTTGAAAGAGAGTATTCCAGTCATCATTGTCATAAGCTTCCTCTAATTCTACAAATTCTAGAAACGTAGGTTTGCCTTTCCTTAATCTTTCTTCTAAGATAAGTCGTAAGGTCAGTATTGCCTCACGTGTTCCAATATTTCTACGGAATCCAAACTGATCTTCCCCAAGGTCGGCTTCTACTAGTTTTTCCATTCGTCTGTAAAGAATTCACATTAGTATTTTGCAGCTGTGGCTTATTAAACTGATAGTTCGGTAATTTTCACATCTGTCAACACATGCTTTCTTTGGGATTGGAATTATTATATTCATCTTGAAGTCTGAGGGTATTTCGCCTATCTCATATATCTTGCTCACCAGATGGTAGAGTTTTGTCCGGACTGGCTCTCACAAGGCCGTCAGTAGTTCCAATGGAATGTTGTCTACTCCCGGGGCCTTGTTTCGACTCAGGTCTTCCAGTGCTCTGCCAAACTCTTCACGCAGTATTGTATCTCCCATTTCATCATCATCTACATTCTCTTCCATTTCCAGAATATTGTCCTCAAGTACATCGCCCTTGTATAGACCCTCTATATACTCCTTCCACCTTTCTGCTTTCCCTTCTTTGCTTATAACTGGGTTCCCATCAGAGCTCTTGATATTCATGCAAGTGGTTCTCTTCTCTCCAAGGGTCTTTAATTTTCCTGTAGGCAGTATCTATCTTACCTCTAGTGAGATAAGCCTCTACATCCTTACATTTGTCCTCTAGCCATCCCTGCTTAGCCATTTTGCACTTCCTGTCGATCTCATTTTTGAGACGTTTATATTCCTTTTTGCCTGTTTCACTTACTGCATTTTTATATTTTCTCCTTTCATCAATTAAATTCAATATTTCTTCTGTTACCCAAGGATCTACTAGCCGTTGTCTTTTTACCTACTTGATCCTCTGCTGCCTTCACTATTTCATCCCTCAAAGCTACCCATTCTTCTTCTACTGTATTTCTCCCCCCATTCCTGTCAATTGCTCCCTTATGCTCTCCCTGAAACTCTGTACAACCTCTTGTTTAATCAGTTTGTCCAATTCCCATCTTTTTGCAGTTTCTTCAGTTTTAATCTACATCATATTTTGGGGTATTCAAAACACTGATGACATGAAACACTAATGAGACGATACAATACATGTGACACGTCGTGGGCAAGTGAATCGTCTAAACTAATTACATATCATCTGTTAGATAATTGTGTGTAAATTTTTGTATTATTAACATGTTATTGATTTCAAGTATGAAAAAATGTTGTTGTAAATAGCTGTTGTTTTTTGAAGGGAGCATTGTCTGGTGGTGAACATATGTTTCCCAAATAGTGTGTGCTGCACCCCAAAGAGAAGGCAGTGAGAGCGAGCTGGCCACCAGAAACATCAACTGACAGTACAGACAGTTATTTAAATAATTGTTAAAAGTATTAATGTCACTCTTCAATTGTTCCTTTTAATTTTTCAGGATGGTTTTAACAAGGTCTTAATGGACAGTACCTGTTTTACCAAACAGCTATTTAGAGGTTATACCAGTCTGGATTAGTGAGCAAGGGAGATGATTGCTCTGGGGGTAATCAGGTGTAAGAATGAGGTCATAAGTAAATTTTCTGGTTTGACTTTACACTCATTTTGTGTCGATGTTCCAGTTCGGACAAGATTTTTTGGATAATGTTTTCCAAGGTCCTAACCAATAGTTTGTTTAAATAGGGGTCCCATAACAGATTTAGTGTCGCAGAAAATTGTGATCGTTTTCAGAGCTACTAAACACTGGGACGTAAAGAGATGGTTCATGGACTAGAGGAATTTAGCCACAGATTGTTGGTTTGTTAAGACATAATTGAATCTATTACTGTCTGGTATTGATGATTGATTTGGAAATTGGCTTGGCTCTGATTTGGTTCTGTAGTAGGGGAATGGTGACACTGATCAGAACACTAGATAATACCTCGAGTGAGTACTAATGGTTACGGAACCACAAACAGCATCATTATTATCTTAAGGGAACTAGGTGTCGAGAGGTCCAACCCGTGACAACATTAGTGGGAGTTTGTGACACTCACAACTGAAGAGGCTGAGCTTTGTTTTCTGTGTTAAATACAGGTATAAATTAGCAGTGGCCCCGCAAACAAAATGTATTGTATAACATTGAAAAGCTCTTAAGATCATAGTAAATAAAATAAGTAGAAAAGAAAAATATTTATTACTTTGATAAATTGATAAAGTATCTTATAATATGCTAAGTGATCAAAGCTGTTAAGTGTTGTGATGTAAAGCCAATGTTTCACCATCATGCACAACAGTGGTCATTGATGTATGCCCAGAGTTTATAGCAGAAGATCTAGGGTGGCACTGGCCAGTCCTAGTGTCAGAAAACATGGGGTCACTGTACCTCACCCAATCACTGCTGGCAGAGCTTCATGGGAAATAAACGTCTACTGTGACTGAGGCCGTAAACTGCCGGCGTAAACAGTACCAGGCAATATTCGCATTATTCCTGATGACTGACAGAATCTGCTGCATATTTCTGAATTTTACTACTTTCAGATAGGGAAGCTAGAAAATGAAATGGGAAATACTAATGCTCAGTCTACACATAATGTGGGTCATTGAAGTGAAACAGAAAGAAGACAAGGATTGCTGGTCAGTTGAGTATAGGGTAATATCAGCGGGAGCAGAAAATGGTATAACAGAGGTAGGATTTGTTATGAACAGGAAGGTATGACAGAGACGGTGCTACTGTGAACAGTTCAGTAAGGATTGCTCTAATCAGAATCAACAGCAAACCAACACCAACAACCATAGTTCAGATGTACATGCCAACATCACAAGCTGAAGATGAAGAGATATTGTTGTTGCGGTCTTCACTCCAGATACTAGTTTTATGCAGCTCTCCATGCTACTCTATCCTGTGGAAGCCTCTTCATCTCTGAATAACAACTGCACCTTACATCCTGCTGAATCTGCTTAGTATATTCATCTCTTTGTCTCCCTCTATGATCTTTACCCTCCACGTTTCCCTCCAGTACTAAATTGGTGATCCCTTGATGCCTCAGAATGTGCCCTACCAACCGATCCCTTCTTCTTGTCAAGTTGTGCCACAAATTCCTCTTCTCTCCAATTCTATTCAGTACCTCCTCATTAGTTATGTGATCTACCCATCTAATCTTCAGCATTTTTCTGTAGCACCACATTTCGAAAGCTTCTAATCTGTTCTTGTCTAAACTGTTTATTGTACATGTTTTACTTCCATCCATGGCTACATTCCGTACAAATATTTTCAGTAAAGACTTCATGACACTTAAATCTATACTCTATGTTAACAAATTTCTCTTCATCAGAAACGCTTTCCTATGAAGAGATAGGGAAAGAATGAGGATACTGAATGAGTAATTCAGTACATGAAGGGAGATGAAAATCTAATAGTCATGGGGGATTGGAATGTGGTTGTAGGGGAAGTAGTAGATGAAAAGGTTGCTGGAGAGTAGGGGCTTGGTACTAGTAATGAGAGAGGAGAAAGACTAATTGAGTTCTGCAATAAATTTCAGCTAGTATTAGTGAAAACTCTTCAAGAATCACATGAGGAGGGGATATACTTGGAAAAGGCTGAGAGATATGGGAAGATTTCAGTTATATTACATCATGGTCAGGCAGAGATTCTGAAATCAAATACTGGATTGTAAGATGTACCCAGGAGCAGATACAGACTCAGATCACAATTTAGTAATGAAGAAGAGTAGGCTGAAGTGTAAGAGACAAGTTGGGGTGAATCAGTGCACAAAGAAGTGGGATACAGAAGTTCTAAGGTATGCAGAGATATGCTTGAAGTTATTTAAGGCTATACATACTGCTGAGTAGGCAGTTCAGTGGAAGAGGAATGGACATTTCTAAGAACGGCAATCACAGAAGTTGGAAAGAAAAACATATGTACAAAGAAGGTAAATGTGAAGGAACTATGGGTAAGAGAAGAAATATTCATTGATCAGTGAATGAAGGAAGTACAAAGATGTTCAGGGAATCCAGAAATATAAGCCCCTTAGGAATGAAATAAACAGGAATTGCAGGGAATCTAAGACATAATGGTTGCATGAAAAATGAGAGGAAATCATAAAAGACATTGTCGGAATGACTGACTCAGCATATAGAAAAGAGTACAGAGCAGATAGGTGGAAAGAGTACATTGAAGGCCCTTTTGAGGGGCAAAACTTGTCTGATGGTCAGTTTAGAAGAGACAGGGTAACCAGTATTAAATTCAGGATTTAAAAGATGTTTGGAAGACTTAAGATCAAATAAGGCAGAAGGGATACATAACATTTTCTCAGAATTTCTAAAATCAATAGGGGGAAGTGTCAACAAAAAGCCTAATCACATTGATGTGTAGAATGTGTGGGTCTGACTTTCGGAAAATGTCATCCACAAAATTCTCAAGATTGAAAGAGCTGAAAAACGCAAGAATGATCGCACAATCAGCTAATGGCTCATGCATCCAAGTTGCTGACAAGAATAATGCACATAAGACTGGAAAAGAAAATTGAGGCTGCATTAAATGATCAGTTTGGATTTAGGAATGGTAAAGGCAACAGGGAGGTAGACTTGACCCTGTGGTTGATAATGAAAGCAAGACAGAAGAAAAATCAAGAGACGTCCATAGGATTTGTCAGCCTGGAAAAAGTGTTCGGCAATGTCAAATAGTGCAAGAAGTTTGAAATTTTGAGAAAAATAGGGCTAAGTTATAGGGAAAGACAAGTAATACACAATATGTACAAGAGCTGAGAAGGAACAGTAAGAGTGGAAGACCAATAATGAAGTGCTTGGGTGCAAGACAGGGAAGCAGTTAATTCCATAAATTGTCTGGGAGTATGCATTAGGTAAAGCAGATGCCAGACTGAGATTCATTGGAAGAATCCTAAGGAAATGCAATCTGAAAACAAAGGAAGTAGGTTACAGTACACTTGTTCACCCACTACTTGAATACTACTCAGCAGTGTGGGATCCGTACCAGATAGGGTTGATAGAAGAGAGAGAGAGAAGATCCAACGGAGATTAGCGCGCTTCGTTACAGGATCATTTAGTAATCACGAAAGCGTTACGGAGATGATAGATAAACTCCAGTGGAAGACTCTGCAGGAGAGACGCTCAGTAGCTCGGTACAGGCTTTTGTTGAAGTTTCGAGAACATACCTTCGAGGAGTCAAGCAGTATATTGCTCCTTCCTATGTATATCTCGCAAAAAGACCATGAGGATAAAATCGGAGAGATTAGAGCCCACACAGAGGCATACCGACAATCCTTTCCATGAACAATACGAGACTGGAATAGAAGGGAGAACCAATAGAGGTACTCAGGGTACCATCCGCCACACACCGTCAGGTGGCTTGCGGGGTATGGATGTAGATGTAGATGCAGAATTTAGCCCCCCTACTGTTAAGAAGCAATGGTAGAAATAAGAGAAAGGTTCAAGAATATCAATGATAGGATTTGCTGATGACATTGCTAACCTCAGTGAAAGTGAAAAAGAATTATATAAGGTGTACAACTTTGCTTCCGCCTTTAGCTGCTAGGTGGCAACAATGGAATGTAGCGGCTGTAAGAAACAGATCACAGACATCAGGCAGTTAGCTTGGACCTTGGTCAACATAACCTCATTCAACCATTAGTCTATTTGTGTGTGTATCATAAAGTTGTTCTTGATTGAAAATGTCAGTTTAAGAGCCTAATTCTTGTCATTTGTGGGAGGTGTTACTGTTTTGTTTCAATATTAAGAGAATAGCGGCTGAGTCTCATCGAATGCTCTCAAGTACGTATGGTAAGGGCACTATTAGTGAAAGAACGTGTCGTAAGTGGTTTCAACACTTCAACAACAGTGATTTTAACGTTGTAGACCTATCACGTGGTTTTGGTACTTTCAACAAATCTGTGAGACTGTATCTTCCTCCTCCTACGGCCTGCTAGTTTCCAACTGACACCTTGACCAAAGCTCTGTATATGCTTCCTCTAACAGTGCCCCAAGGGCACAGATTTTCCTTTCCTGCCCCTCTATCAAGCTCTTCCTGCTCTATATCTCCTCACATCACCCCACTGAAACCATTTAATACAACCCTCACAATGAATGCCACTATTTATTTCCCTAAGATAGCTTCCACAGTTTCCACTTACAGTCAATCCTATATCAAACAATGGAAACCCTCAAGTGTATTAAAAAGGTGAATATTTTGTGGTATGTTATGTTCATTAAACTGTAACAAAATCCAAACTCGTGAGAATGTAAGAAGTTACTGACAAGTGCATTGTCTTAATCCTACCTACTGGAAATTCAGATTTACTGCAAAATATCAAATCTTTGCTTATGTAACGAGAAAAGGGCACTAGTGCGTGTGTTCACTACAAAAGTTTTGCGTAAAAACACATGGTAACATGCAAAGTTCATTATGAGTGAGTTCAGTATGCTGGCCGTAAGTAAACAATCATTAGACCTACATTGCTTCTATCAAAACTGCAGCATACACATAAACCTTCTGTATAACTAATGTAAATATCTACAATGTGAAGAAAGTAAAATAAATTATAATTAAAAATTATGTTTTCATTAAGAATGATTAATAAACGGCTCTCAGTACAATTTAAATGCTTTCCTAGATGTTACTGAAATAACGCAAAAGATTGGTTGGTTTTTTTGGGGGGAGGGGGGGGGGGGGGGGAGAGGAGGAGGAGGAGGAGGAGGAGGAGGAGGAGGAGGAGGACCAAACTCCAAACTGCTAGGTCATCAGTCCCTCGTTCCGATTAAAATAATTCCACAGGGGTGGGAGTAAAATAACACAGACATACAAAACACAGCTGGAAGAAAGGAGAAAACTACAAGAAGGACAACAAACACTATGTTGTTGTTGTTGTGGTCTTCAGTCCTGAGACTGGTTTGATGCAGCTCTCCATGCTACTCTATCCTGTGCAAGCTTTTTCATCTCCCAGTACCTACTGCAACCTACATCCTTCTGAATCTGCTTTGTGTATTCATCTCTTGGTCGCCCTCTACGATTTTTACCCTCCACGCTCCCCTCCAATACTAAATTGGTGATCCCTTGATGCCTCAGAACATGTCCTACCAACCAATCCCTTCATCTGGTCAAGTTGCGCCACAAACTTCTCTTCTCCCCAATCCTATTCAGTACTTCCTCATTAGTTGTGTGATCTACCCATCTAATCTTCAGCGTTCTTCTGTAGCACCACATTTCGAAAGCTTCTATTCTCTTCTTGTCCAAACTATTTATCGTCCATGTTTCACTTCCATACATGGCTACACTCCATACAAATACTTTCAGAAATGACTTCCTGACACTTAAATCAGTACTGGATGTTAACAAATTTCTCTTCTTCAGAAACGCTTTCCTCGCCATTGCCAGCCTACATTTTATATCCTCTCTACTTCGACCATCATCAGTTATTTTGCTCCCCAAATAGCAAAACTCCTTTACTACTTTAAGTGCCTCCTTTCCTAATCTAATTCCCTCAGCATCACCCGACTTAATTAGACTACATTCCATTATCCTTGTTTTGCTTTTGTTGATGTTCATCTTATATTCTCCTTTCAAGACACTGTCCATTCCATTCAACTGCTCTTCCAAGTCCTTTGCTGTCTCTGACAGAATTACAATGTCATCGGCGAACCTCAAAGTTTTTATTTCTTCTCCATGAATTTTAATACCTACTCCGAATTTTTCTTTTGTTTCCTTTACTGCTTGCTCAATATACAGATTGAACAACATCGGGGAGAGGCTACAACCCTGCCTCACTCCCTTCCCAACCACTGCTTCCCTTTCATGTCCCTCGACTCTTATAACTGCCATCTGGTTTCTGTACAAATTGTAAATAGCCTTTCGCTCCCTGTATTTTACCCCTGCCACCTTCAGAATTTGAAAGAGAGTATTCCAGTCAACATTGTCAAAAGCTTTCTCTAAGTCTACAAATGCTAGAAACGTAGGTTTGCCTTTCCTTAATCTTTCTTCTAAGATAAGTCGTAAGGTCAGTATTGCCTCACGTGTTCCAGTGTTTCTACGGAATCCAAACTGATCTTCCCCGAGGTTGGCTTCTACTAGTTTTTCCATTCGTCTGTAAAGAATTCGTGTTAGTATTTTGCAGCTGTGACTTATTAAGCTGATAGTTCGGTAATTTTCACATCTGTCAACACCTGCTTTCTTTGGGATTGGAATTATTATATTATTCTTGAAGTCTGAGGGTATTTCGCCTGTTTCATACATCTTGCTCACCAGATGGTAGAGTTTTGTCAGGCCCCCCTGCGGGTTCGGGGGTAAGAATAGGCCCGCGGTATTCCTGCCTGTCGTAAGAGGCGACTAAAAGGAGTCTCAAACGTTTCGGCCTTATGTGATGGTCCCCTCTCGGGTTTGACCTCCATCTATCTAAATTATTCCGAAGAGCGAGCCAATTGGGGAAGGGCACCTTACATGGTGCACTGTATCCTTCGTGCATTTCGACCTATAGCCGTCTTTCTCGTCGTTGCAATGGTGTCCCGCTCGTTTTCGATCTCTTGGGCGATTACCACGCTGCACTCTGCAGTGTTTCTTTTAACTGTGATGACGACCTTGGCCATTTTTGCACCTAAGATCCAGCACGGTAGCCAGTCCGTTGTGGTGGGGTCGCCATGTACCCTCTTGGTTGTAGCCCCCTGACAACACAGGGATCGCTCTACTGATGCCTGCGCCGTTCACTCCCCACGTATGCCAAGGAGTAGATGCCCATCTCCCTGGGGCATCAGGACTCCCGGCAATGGCCATCCTGCCAGGTGGTCTTTGCTGTGGCTGGGTGGCGCCCGTGGGGAGGGCCCTTGGTCGGAGTAGGTGGCATCAGGGCGGATGACCCGCAATGAAGCGTGGTACATCATCTGTCGCTGGCGGCCAGCCGTCAGCAGTCTCTAAGCGTTCGAGAGCTCATTTTAAAGGTAACGTTTATGACCCCAAATCGTCCCCCTCCCTCGCCACACCATGGGAGGAACGACAGGCATTGCGTGACACTGAGACGTATTCGCCCAGATATCTTGTCTGTACCAGAGCTGATGGGGAATCTTTTCTATCCGTGAAGCCGCAGTTCTTTGTAGAGCATTTAGAGGACAAGTTCGGGGAGGTGGAGGGCTTGTCCAAGATGCGGTCTGGATCGGTGTTGATAAAAACGGCATCCTCTGCCCAGTCACGGAGGTTGCTCAATTGTGACAAGTTGGGGGATGTTTCCGTTAGCATCACGCCGCGTAAGAGTCTGAACATGGTCCAGGGTATTATATTCCACCGGGATCTTCTTCTGCAGTCCGACGATGAATTACGCGCCAACCTCGAACGACGAGGTGTTCACTTCGTCCGGCGCGTCCATAGGGGTCCGAGGGATAATCAGGTCGCCACCGGTGCCTTCATCTTGGCCTTTGAGGGTGATGTCTTACCCGAAAAGGTTAAGGTGATGGTTTATCGTTGTGATGTGAAACCATATATCCCTCCTCCGATGCGGTGTTTTAAATGCTGGAAGTTCGGGCACATGTCATCTCGCTGTACTTCCAGCATGACGTGTCGGGATTGCGGACGTCCTTCGCATCCCGATACTCCACGTGCCCCGCCTCCTATCTGTGTTAACTGCGGAGAACACCATTCCCCCTGCTCGCCGGACTGTAGGATATTGCAGAAAGAACGGAAGATAATGGAATATAAGACCTTGGACCGGCTGACCTACCCCGAGGCTAGACGGAAATATGAGAGGCTCCATCCTGTGGCAATGCCGTCGACCTACGCCGCTGCTGCAACGACGGTTCTCCCGTCATCACGAATCGGCCCTAAGATCGGTCAGCATCCACCGGCCCCCTTGCTTGTGGGGGGCACTTCACACCCTGTTGCTCCTGCTCCATCTTCTTCAGGAGCAACACCCTCCCAACCTTCGGGGACATCAGCTCCCCCTTCCCAGCCGGAGAAGCGTAAGACTTCTTCGGCTGCTCTCGCCAGGAAGGGATCCCTTGGGGACCTCCCTTCGCAAGTTCCGACCAGTGGCAAGGCGGACGCCCGCAAGTGGTTGAAACAACCGCCAGTCCCTGGTCGTCGGGCCTCGCGGTCGTCGTCTGTCCCTGAGACTGACCCAGTGAAGCCCATGCAGCCTGAAGAGCCGAAGGCACAGCGTGATAAGCAGAAAAGGAAGAAAGTCCCCAAGACCAACGGTAATGCGGTGGCACCGATCCCGCCGCTCCCTACAAGCTCTGCCTCTGAGGACGAGGTGGAGATTCTGGCGTCCGCTGAGGACCTCGCTCTTGCCGGTCCCGCGGACGCAATGGATGGCATTTGCACGGATGCTCCATCGGAGGCAGCAGGTGCCCCAGTGGCGTAATCTGCCTTCCCAGTCCCGTCACGCCTTTCCCAGCCATGGACAACACCATCCTCCAGTGGAACTGCAGCGGTTTCTTCCACAATCTAGCTGAGCTCCGCCACCTTATCAGCCTTCACCCTTTCTTCTGCATTGCTCTCCAGGAAACTTGGTTTCCAGCAATGCGAACCCCCGCCCTCCGTGGCTATCGGGGTTATTATAAGAACCGAGCAGCTTATGAAAGGGTGTCTGGTGACGTCTGCATATATGTCCTTCACACTCTGCACAGCGAGTCTGTCCCTCTCCAGACGCCTTTAGAGGCTGTCGCTGTACGCGTGTGGACGCCACAGGCTGTTACCGTCTGCAGTCTTTACATTCCACCGGATGGTGATGTCTCGCAGCATGTCCTGGCTGCACTGGTCGCCCAATTGCCGCCACCTTTCTTGCTATTGGGCGACTTCAACGCTCATAACCCTCTGTGGGGTGGGTCAGTGGCAACAGGTCGAGGCGCCATCGTTGAGCATTTATTGTCGCAGCTCGATCTCTCGCTGTTAAATGATGGTGCCTTCACACACTTCAGTGTGGCGCATGGCACCTACTCCGCCATTGACCTTTCCATCTGTAGCCATAGCCTCTTACCGTCTGTCCAATGGAGTGTGCATGACGACCTGTGTGGTAGTGACCATTTTCCGATCTTTTTGTCACTACCACAGCGCCACTCTTCTGGGCGCCCTAGCAGATGGGCTATGAATAAGGCTGACTGGGACTTGTTCTCCTCCACTGCCGCTTTTGAGCCTCTCTCTACCGATGACATTGATGCGGTGGTTCAATCGGTCACCACCGGCATCGTTACTGCCGCCGAATCTGCCATTCCCCATTCCTGTGGGTCCCCTCGGCGGAAGGCTGTGCCTTGGTGGTCGCCTGAGATCGCTGAAGCGATTAAAGATCGCCGGCGGGCGCTCCAGCGTCACAAGCGACACCCCTCCCTCGACCACCTTATCGCCTTCAAACGGCTGCGTGCGCGGGCCCGCCTCCTTATCCGCCAAGGCAAGAAGGAGTGCTGGGAGTGGTATGTGTCCACAATTGGCCTCCATGTCTCTCCATCGCAGGTCTGGGCCAAGATTCGACGCGTCTACGGCTATCGGCCACCTGTCAGCGTCCCTGCGCTCTCACTGAATGGAGCAGTTTGTACTGACTCCGACGTCATTGCAAATCGCTTAGCAGAGCATTTTGCTTTGAGTTCCGCTTCTGCGAATTACCCCCAGGCCTTCCGCTCCATTAAAGAGCGGATGGAACGTCGGAGCCTTTCGTTTCGCACCAACCACCCAGAATCTTACAATGCTCCATTCAGTGAGTGGGAATTTCGCAGTGCCCTCGCTGCTTGCCCTGATACCGCTCCTGGGCCAGATGGCATCCACTATCAGATGCTGAAACACCTTTCAGTGGACTGCCAGCGGCGTCTTCTCGATCTTTACAACCGTCTTTGGGTCGAGGGGGAGTTTCTGTCGCAATGGCGGGAAGGCATTGTCATCCCCGTTTTGAAGCCTGGAAAGAACCCTCTGGAGGTGGACAGCTACCGTCCCATTAGCCTCACCAACGTTCTTTGCAAGTTGCTTGAACGGATGGTGAGCCGGCGCTTGAATTGGGTACTGGAGTCTCGGGGCCTTCTGGCTCCATCTCAGGGTGGGTTCCGTAAAGGCCGCTCCGCCGCCGACAATCTGGTGAGCCTGGAATCGGCCATCCGTACTGCCTTTTCCCGCCGTCAGCACCTGGTCGCTGTCTTTTTCGACATGCGGAAGGCGTACGATACGACGTGGCGTCGTCACATTCTTTCTACGCTTCATGGATGGGGTCTTCGGGGTCCTCTGCCGATTTTTATCCGCAATTTTCTGTTGTGTCGTACCTTCCGCGTGCAAATCGCGGCCTCGTATAGTTCCTCCCACGTCCAGGAGAACGGTGTGCCACAGGGCTCCGTTTTAAGTGTCTGTCTGTTTTTAATAGCCATTAACGGGCTTGCTGCGGCCGTGGGAAATTCTGTCTCTGCTTCCCTGTATGCTGACGACTTCTGCCTTTATTACAGCTCTACTGGCATTGCAGCTGTTGAACGTCAGCTACAGGGCGCTATCCGTAGGGCGCAGTCTTGGGCTGTAGCGCATGGGTTTCAGTTTTCGGCAGCCAAGACCTGCGTTATGCATTTCTGCCGGCGACGTACTGTCCACCCGGAGCCGCAGCTTTCTCTTAACGGCGAACTTCTTTCGGTGGTGGAATCACACAGGTTTTTGGGGGTGGTTTTTGATGCCCGGTTGACTTGGCTGCCTCATATCCGGCAGCTCAAACAGACGTGTTGGCGGCATCTCAATGCACTGCGATGTTTGAGCCACACCCGCTGGGGAGCCGACCGCTCTACCCTGTTACGGCTCTACCAGGCGTTAATCCAGTCCCGTCTGGATTATGGGTGCCTGGCATATGGTTCAGCATCCCCGTCTGCGTTGCGGGTGCTGGACCCAATCCTCCACAGCGGGATACGCCTTGCCACTGGTGCTTTCCGCACCAGCCCTGTGGACAGCTTACTCGTGGAGGCAGGTGTCCCTCCACTGCGGTTCCGGCGCCAACGTTTGCTGGCCGCTTATGCTGCCCATGTTCTAAGCTCGCCCGGGCATCCTAACTATCGTCTCCTGTTCCCGCAGTCAGTCGTCCGT
This sequence comes from Schistocerca serialis cubense, assembly GCF_023864345.2. Lineage (NCBI taxonomy): Eukaryota > Metazoa > Arthropoda > Insecta > Orthoptera > Acrididae > Schistocerca > Schistocerca serialis. The sequence goes on from NC_064644.1 coordinate 49,508,620, forward strand.
CTGCCGGAACGTCGGCCCCAGTCGGGTTGTCCGATCGCCATACGCGTCAAGGAGCTTCTCTCCGGGCTTGGGCTTGTCCCTGTTCCACCTCCTTTCCGGGCACCTGTGCGTACACCCCCGTGGTGCGTTCCTCGCCCTTGCCTTCGGCTAGGCTTGGCACAGGGCTCGAAGGACTCAGTCCCTCCAGAGGCCTTCCGCCGCCGCTTTTATTCCATCCTGGCCACGTATCAGGGCTCTGGCATTGTTTACACCGACGGCTCGATGGTTGCTGGTCGAGTCGGGTATGCGCTCACTCTAGGGGACCATTCCGAACAACGTTCCTTGCCGGCTGGCTGCAGCGTTTACACTGCTGAGCTGGTCGCCATCTTTCGAGCCCTAGAGTATATCCGCTCCTGCTCAGGTGAGTCCTTCGTTATCTGTAGCGATTCCCTGAGCAGTTTACGAGCACTCGACCAGTGTTTTCCTCGTTCCCGTCTGGTGATGGCTATCCATGAGTCCCTGCATACTCTTGCGCGTTGCGGCCGCTCTGCGGTCTTCGTGTGGACCCCAGGCCATGTTGGGATCCCCGGCAACGAGAATGTTGACCGGCTGGCGAAAGAGGCGACTAGTGCACCATCTCTGGACGTTGGCCTCCCGGAGACAGATTTGCGGGCGTTCCTACGCCGCAAAATTCTGGACCTTTGGGACACTGAATGGCGCGCCCTGCCTTCACGCAACAAACTTCGGGCCATCAAGGGGGCTACCGGTGTGTGGCGCTCCTCCTTGCGGGTTTCTCGCAAGGAGTCTGTTGTCCTCTGCCGGCTGCGCATTGGGCACACTCGGCTTACCCACGGCCACTTATTGCGCCGTGAGGATGCGCCTCTATGTCGCTGCGGCTCCGTTTTATCCGTGGTTCATGTTTTATTGGAGTGTCCGTTTTTAGCTGCGCTCAGGCAGTCGTTCGCACTGCCTGACTCGCTCCCTGCCCTTTTAGCAGATGACCCGGCTATGGCTGACTTAGTTTTACGTTTTATTCGGGCAGGGGGTTTTTATTCTTTACTCTGAGTGTTTCTGTTTTTATCTTATTGTTTTGTGTTGATTCTGGCCTTTGGCCTCCGGTTTTAAACTGATTTTTAATGTGTTTTCAGTGGTTGGCTTTTCCTTTTTTATTTCTCTGGTCGGCCAACCACCGTCACACTCTGTGTGCTTTTAGTTCGTTTTGTCTTGTCCTTTTCTCAGTTTCTCTTGTCCTGTATCGTCTGTGATCTCTTCTGTTCCTCGTTTTTATTCTCTGTGGGTGTTCTTTGTCTTTGGAAAAAGGGACCGATGACCATAGCAGTCTGGTCCCTTTAATCCCCCAAACCAACCAACCAAGTTTTGTCAGGACTGGCTCTCCCACGGCCGTCAGTAGTTCCAATGGAATATTGTCTACTCCGGGGGCCTTGTTTCGACTCAGGTCTTTCAGTGCTCTGTCAAACTCTTCATGCAGTATCGTATCTCCCATTTCATCTTCATCTACATCCTCTTCCATTTCCATAATATTGTCCTCAAGTACATCGCCCTTGTATAGACCCTCTATATACTCCTTCCACCTTTCTGCTTTCCCTTCTTTGCTTAGAACTGGGTTTCCATCTGAGCTCTTGATATTCATACAAGTCGTTCTCTTATCTCCAAAGGTCTCTTTAATTTTCCTGTAGGCGGTATCTATCTTACCCCTAGTCAGATAGGCCTCTACATCCTTACATTTGTCCTCTAGCCATCGCTGCTTAGCCATTTTGCACTTCCTGTCGATCTCATTTTTGAGACGTTTGTATTCCTTTTTGCCTGTTTCACTTACTGCATTTTTATATTTTCTCCTTTCATCAATTAAATTCAATATTTCTTCTGTTACCCAAGGATTTCTACTAGCCCTCGTCTTTTTACCTACTTGATCCTCTGCTGCCTTCACTACTTCATCCCTCAAAGCTACCCATTCTTCTTCTAGTGTATTTATTTCCCCCATTCCTGTCAATTGCTCCCTTATGCTCTCCCTGAATCTCTGTACAACCTCTGGTTCTTTTAGTTTATCCAGGTCCCATCTCCTTAAATTCCCACCTTTTTGCAGTTTCTTCAGTTTTAATCTACAGGTCATAACCAATAGATTGTGGTCAGAGTCCACATCTGCCCCTGGAAATGTCTTACAATTTAGAACCTGGTTCCTAAATCTCTGTCTTACCATTATATAATCTATCTGATACCTTTTAGTATCTCCAGGGTTCTTCCATGTATACAACCTTCTTTCATGATTCTTAAACCAAGTGTTAGTTATGATTATGTTGTGCTCTGTGCAAAATTCTACCAGGCGGGTTCCTCTTTCATTTCTGTCCCCCAATCCATATTCACCTACTATGTTTCCTTCTCTCCCTTTTCCTACACTCGAATTCCAGTCACCCATGACTATTAAATTTTCGTCTCCCTTCACAATCTGAATAATTTCTTTTATTTCATCATACATTTCTTCAATTTCTTCGTCATCTGCAGAGCTAGTTGGCATATAAACTTGTACTACTGTAGTAGGTGTGGGCTTCGTATCTATCTTGGCCACAATAATGCGTTCACTATGCTGTTTGTAGTAGCTTACCCGCATTCCTATTTTCCTATTCATTATTAAACCTACTCCTGCATTCCCCCTATTTGATTTTGTGTTTATAACCCTGTAGTCACCTGACCAGAAGTCTTGTTCCTCCTGCCACCGAACTTCACTAATTCCCACTATATCTAACTTCAACCTATCCATTTCCCTTTTTCAACTTTCTAACCTACCTGCCCGATTAAGGGATCTGACATTCCACGCTCCGATCCGTAGAACGCCAGTTTTCTTTCTCCTGATAACGACATCCTCTTGAGTAGTCCCCGCCCGGAGATCCGAATGGGGGACTATTTTACCTCCGGAATATTTTACCCAAGAGGACGCCATCATCATGTAATCATACAGTAAAGCTGCATGCCCTCGGGAAAAATTATGGCTGTAGTTTCCCCTTGCTTTCAGCCGTTCGCAGTACCGGCACGGCAATGCCATTTTGGTTATTGTTACAAGGCCAGATCAGTCAATCATCCAGACTGTTGCCCTTGCAACTACTGAAAAGGCTGCTGCCCCTCTTCAGGAACCACACGTTTGTCTGGCCTCTCAACAGATACCCCTCCGTTGTGGTTGCACCTACGGTACGGCTATCTGTATTGCTGAGGCACGCAAACCTCCCCACCAACGGCAAGGTCCATGGTTCATGGACACTAAAATGGACAAAATCAGACAAGAAAACCACAGAGAGACACAAGAAACAAGTAGAAGAGATTACCATGGCTGGCTGACCATGAGAATAAAAAGGAGAAGCCAGCCACTGAGCAACACATTAAAACCTCCACCCTAAAAGCACTAGGGTGGAGGACACAGAGGGAAACAGGACATGCACTAAAACGTAGATCAAATCATAAAACTCACCCTCACGAATAAAATGTAAAGATAAAGGTGCTGTTAAGGCATTGTCTCCCAACACCGAAGGTAAGGTGCTGGGAAAGTCAAAAGTCCGCTGCAGAGCAGTTAAAAGTGAGTAGTCCAGCAAGAGGTGGACGACCATCATTCATGAGCCACAGTGACAACGAGGTGGGTCCTCGTGACGGAGGAGGTAAACATGCATTAGACGTGTATGGCTACTGCAGAACCGCCAAGGACAACTGATTCCCTGCGAGATGACCACATGGACGACTTCCACACATTTGTAGTCTCCTTAATGACACGCATTTGATGCCATTCCGTCTCCCAAAGCCGAAAAACCCTGCGGCATAAGACAGAACGCAGGTCAGTTTCGGAGATGCGTATCAGCCATTGAGCCCCACAGGGTTAATGGAGTCCTTAGGGCCATGCAAAAGATCCAGAAGAATCTGCGGCCTTTGTGTACACCATGGGGGTGTATGTGAATGGACCTCAAGGGAAGGTAGTAACAGGAAGGACTCCAGGTATGACCTGGGCTGCCGATGTGGGAGATGAACCACTGTGGTTGGGAAAAGGAGACGGTAATTAAGATGTGCAGGAGAACTACAGAGGTATGCAACATAACTGGCGAGCAGTTGTGCACGCCTAAACTTCAGTGGAACGAGCAAACTCAACACGGAGGGCGCCGCTGAACCGTAAACCAGACTCCCGTAGTCACGGTGGGATTGAACAAAGGGCTCTGTAGAGCTGCAGCAGTGTAGAGCAATCTGCACTCCAATTGGTGTTGCTCAGGGCAGCGGAGGGCATTAAGGTGCTACAAGCATTTCCTCTTAAGCTGATGGGGGGGGGGGGGGGGGGCTCTTTCTGTTTGTGTTAGTGAAATACAGGGACAGAAAGGGACAGGAAAAGTTGTTAATGATTGGCTGGCCAGAGAGGGAAGGGACAGAGGCAGATGGAATGAAGTCAGCTGTTCCATTTGAAAGTTGGAAGCCAAGTCTGTAATTTCAGTATCTTCTCACCAGTACACAGTCTGCAGTAAACATGAGTCCTTTCTCACAACTTCCTATTGGCTAGTCAGTGATGTGGGTACTTCAGTGTATTAGCAGAGGGATGAGAGCATACCCTATCAGCAGTTTGTCAGAAAGAACTGCTTCTGTCCTCAAGGGACAAGCTGGTTAATTATGTAGGCAAGGCAGGAACTCATGCTGGAAACTTAAGACTGTAAGTGAGTGAGTGGGTGGGTGGTTAGCAGCTCAGGAGGAGGCAGCCAGTTTGCTGGCTATGAATGAATGGGTGGGTGGGAGGGAAGGGTGGCAAGTGCATGGGCTAGTTATGTGAGACACGGTTGTTAGAGCCAGTGGCCCCCCTGTGGGTCCGGGGATTAGAATAGGCCCGAGGTATTCCTGCCTGTCATAAGAGGCGACTAAAAGGAGTCCCTCCCCCTCAAGGGGGTAGTTAGCGCCTGCGTCCGGAGACGGACGGTTCCATGACCTCTATTTGCGGTCATTTTGCTTTTTCACTTCTCGTTTCTTCCTTCCTTTGGTTGGTTCCTTTCTTTGCTCTTCTCCATCTCACTGTCTTAGTTACTCTTTCCCTTGTCTTCTTCTCCTTGCCTTCTCATTGCCTTCTCTGGTCTCCGCCTCGGTGTTTGAGACAGTCTGTCCTCTCTCTCCCTCTCTCCCTTCTTTTTCCTCTTCTTCCTTCCTCCCTGTGCGCGCCTGAAGGTCGACCCACGCGTTCGCATGCGTAGCCGGTGACGGGGTAACGCGTAATTCCCCGCCCTGGGTAGACATGTAAGGCACGCACGTACCCCCTCGTAAAGGCCAGGCCCAGGGAGGGGTGATTGCCTGAGCTGATACCTTCTGACCATGCCGATTGGTCCCTCCGTTTGCTTCTTGGGAGGTATGACCTGAGGTGTAAACATTCACCTAAGGCGGGAGTGCCCTCTGAGAGGGTCCCCACAAGGAAGGAGCGCGCCATCGGAGACGCTGGCAATCATGGGGGATTCCTCCGCAATGGATTTCACTCCATCTCTCTCGACTTCTGCCCAAAAACGGAAACTTGACCAGCCACCAGTGACAAAAGTACTACCGCCTGCCCCACAGTTCCTCGTCGTTTCTCGATCTGAGGACGGAAAGGATTTTTCCTCTGTCAACCCTTTCGTTATCCAGAAGGGCGTAGATGCCATAGCCGGATCTGTCAAATCTTGTACCAGGTTGCGTAACGGTACCTCATTACTAGAAACTGAGAGCGCCTTTCAGGCACAAAAACTGCTTCGGGCCACACACCTGTACACGTTCCCTGTCCGGGTGGAGGCTGACCGCACTTTGAATTCGTCTCGTGGTGTGGTCTATACTCGATCACTTGACAGATCGACTGACGAGGAGATTCAGTCTTTCCTCGCTGAGCAGGGCATGACGACTGTCCATAGGGACATGAAAAAGGTCAACAATGACCCTGTACCGACCCGGACACTTTTCTTGACCTTTGACAGTGTTCAGCTGCCGTTGCGTATCAAAGCGGGCTACGAGGTTATTTCTGTTCGCCCCTATGTCCCGACACCTACGCGCTGCTACCAGTGTCAGCGTTTTAATCACACTCGCCAGTCTTGTTCCAATGCAGCTAAATGTGTCACTTGTGGCAGGGATGCCCATGAGGGTGACTGTCCACCTCCGTCTCCTCGTTGTGTGAACTGTCGGGGTGACCATGCAGCGTCCTCCCGCGACTGTCCCATCTACAAGGAAGAACGCTGTATCCAAGAAATTCGGGTCAAAGAGAAAGTGTCCACCTCGGCTGCTTGCAAGCTATTTGCTAGTAGGAAGCCCGCGCTGCTCCCAGTGGGAAAGTACAGTACTGTCCTCGCCTCTCCTCGGACTACCAGGGAGGTGGCGACGCAGACATACGATCTGACCTTCGGCACCACGGTCGTCCGTTCGGCCAGTGCTAAGATCGCGCGGTCGACGCCTCCTCTTCCTCCCGTCACCCCTCCAACACAAGCACCTTCATCAGCTTCTGCGAAGACGAAGACCCAGAAATCAGATGCACGGTCCTTCAAGAAGGAACCGTCCCGTGCAGACTTCTTACCTACCTCGCACTCCCAGCCGTCGACCAGTACTTCCACTAAAAGACCTTCCAAGAAGGCTCATAGGAAGCACAGTTCTCCTTCTCCTCCTCCACGGCGCATTTCTTCTCCTGCGCCACCCAGCGGTTGCCGCTCCAGGCCGTCATCCGTTTCGCCTGGCCACACCGCTGGTAGCCAAACATCTGGCCGTTCACCGGCGGAGGAAGCTCCTCCTCCCGGCCATCTTAACGAGATGGCCGATGAACCTATAGAACCGATGGACGATGACTGTCCGCCTACTGATAGCGGTGGTAGTACTCGCTCGAAGCCAGGCCCTCAGCGGCCTTCGAGGTGACCCCTTCATTCATCTTCCTTTTCTACTCACGATGGCACTTATTCACTGGAATATTCGCAGCATTCGCTCCAACCGAGAGGACTTGAAGTTGCTGCTCCGCTTGCACCGTCCGCTCGTCGTAGCCCTCCAGGAAACGGAGCTCTGCCCATGCGATCACATTGCCTTGGCACCCTACACCTCTGTGCGTTTTGACCTACCCCCTGTGGTAGGTATTCCGGCTCATGGAGGGGTTATGTTGCTGGTCCGGGATGATATTTACTACGATCCCATCACATTGCACACTGGCCTGCAGGCAGTTGCCGTCAGAATTACTCTCCCCACTTTTACATTTTCTATTTGTACCGTTTACACTCCATCGTCGTCTGCCGTTACCAGGGCAGACATGATTCAACTTATTGCTCAGCTACCTGCACCATTTTTGTTAACTGGAGACTTCAATGCCCACCATCCCCTTTGGGGCTCTCCAGCATCCTGCCCGAGGGGCTCCCTGTTAGCAGACCTTTTCAACCAGCTCAATCTTGTCTGCCTCAATACTGGCGCCCCTACTTTTCTTTCGGACACATCTCACACCTATTCCCATTTAGACCTCTCTATATGTACTACCCAACTTGCACGCCGGTTTGAGTGGTATGCCCTTTCTGATACATATTCGAGCGACCACTTCCCGTGTGTCATCCATCTCCTGCATCATACCCCCTCTCCGTGCTCAGCTAGTTGGAACATCTCCAAAGCTGAATGGGGGCTCTTCTCTTCCAGGGCGACCTTTCAGGATCAAACCTTCACAAGCTGCGATAGTCACGTCGCACACCTCACGGAAGTCATTCTCACTGCTGCTGAATGTTCCATCCCTCACACCACTTCTTCTCCACGTCGCGTACCGGTCCCCTGGTGGACCGCAGCATATAGAGACGCTTTACGTGCTCGTCGACGTGCTTTACGCACCTTTAAACGCAACCCTACAGTGGCGAATTGTATCAATTATAAACGATTACGTGCGCAGTGCCGTCGTATTATTAAAGAAAGCAAGAAAGCCAGCTGGGCTGCTTTCACAAGCACCTTCAACAGTTTTACTCCTTCTTCTGTTATCTGGGGTAGCCTGCGCCGTCTATCTGGCACTAAGGTCCACTCACCAGTTTCTGGCTTGACGGTCGCGAATGACGTCCTTGTGGCCCCTGAGGATATCTCCAATGCCTTCGGCCACTTTTTCGCAGAGGTTTCGAGCTCCGCTCATTACCACCCTGCCTTCCTCCCCCGAAAACAGGCAGAGGAGGCTAAGCCACCTAACTTCCCCTTCTCGAATCGTGAAAGTTATAATGCCCCTTTCATCATGCGGGAACTCGAAAATGCACTTGCCCGGTCACGGTCCTCCGCTCCAGGGCCTGATTCCATTCATATTCAGATGCTGAAGAACCTTTCTCCTGCGGGTAAAGGTTTCCTTCTTCGTACTTATAATCGCATCTGGATTGAGGGACATGTTCCCGCATGCTGGCGTGAGTCTATTGTTGTACCGATTCCTAAGCCGGGGAAGGACAAGCACTTGCCTTCCAGTTATCGACCCATCTCGCTTACCAGCTGTGTCTGTAAGGTGATGGAGCGCATGGTTCACTCTCGTTTGGTTTGGCTGCTCGAATCTCGGCGCCTACTTACCAATGTACAATGTGGATTTCGTAGGCGCCGCTCTGCTGTTGACCATCTGGTTACCTTGTCAACCTTCATTATGAATAACTTCTTGTGGAAATGCCCAACCGTGGCTGTGTTCTTTGATTTGGAGAAGGCTTACGACACCTGTTGGAGGGCGGGCATTCTCCGGACCATGCATACATGGGGCCTTCGCGGTCGCCTCCCTCTTTTTATTCGTTCCTTTTTAATGGATCGACAGTTCAGGGTACGTTTGGGTTCTGTCCTGTCGGACACCTTTCGCCAGGAGAATGGGGTGCTACAGGGCTCAGTTTTGAGCGTCGCTCTCTTCGCCATAGCAATCAATCCAATAATGGATTGCCTCCCAGCTGATGTATCAGGCTCCCTTTTCGTGGACGATTTTACCATCTATTGCAGCGCGCAGCGTACATGTTTCCTGGAGCGCTGTCTTCAGCGTTCTCTTGACCATCTTTACTCCTGGAGTGTCGCCAATGGCTTCCGTTTTTCTGCCAAGAAGACGGTCTGTATTAACTTCTGGCGCTACAAAGAGTTTCTCCCACCGTCCTTACGACTCGGTCCTGTTGCTCTCCCATTCGTGGAGACAACAAAATTTTTAGGTCTTACATTTGACAGGAAACTTAGCTGGTCTCCACATGTGTCTTATTTGGCTGCCCGTTGTACCTGTTCTCTAAATGTCCTCCGTGTTCTCAGTGGTATATCGTGGGGAGCGGATCGAACCGTCCTACTTCGCCTATATCGGTCGATCGTCTGCTCCAAGCTGGATTATGGGAGCTTCGTATACTCCTCTGCACGGCCGTCCATCTTACGCCGCCTCAACTCCATACAACATCGGGGTTTACGTCTTGCGATCGGAGCATTTTATACCAGTCCCGTCGAGAGTCTTCATGCTGAAGCCGGTGAATTGCCACTGCCCTACCAGCGCGATATACTGCTTTGTCGGTATGCCTGTCGGCTACAGTCAATGCCTGACCACCCGTCTTATCGTTCCTTTTTTGACGACTGCCTCGATTGTCAATACGGGTTGTATGTCTCTGCCCTGCTTCCCCCTGGAGTTCGCTTTCGTCGCCTCCTTCAACACCTTGATTTTTCACTCCCTGCAACCTTTAGAGTTGGCGAGAGCCACACGCCACCTTGGCTCCAGGCTCAGGTTCGCATTCACCTTGACCTTAGCTCGCTCCCAAAGGAGGTTACCCCGGGTTCGGTATATCACTCCCGTTTTGTCGAACTTCGTTGGAAGTTCATTAATACGACCTTCATTTATACAGATGGCTCTAAGACGAATGACGGGGTCGGTTGTTCTTTTATTGTCGGGGCACAAAGTTTCAAATACTGGCTCCATGGCCATTGTTCGGTCTTCACAGCTGAGCTCTTTGCCCTCTGCCAGGCTGTTCTTTACATCTGCCGCCACCGACATTCTGCTTATGTCATCTGCTCTGATTCCCTGAGCGCCATTCAGAGCCTCAGTGATCTGTATCCGGTTCACCCTTTCGTGCACCGGATCCAACGCTCTCTTCAGCAGCTGCTGGACGACAGCTCTCCCGTTAGCTTTATGTGGGTTCCTGGCCATGTCGGTATCCCTGGGAACGAAGCTGCAGATGCCGCGGCCAAGGCTACGGTCTTCCAGCCTCGGACAGCTCCTTGTTGTGTCCCTTCATCAGATTGTAGCAGGGTCATTTGTCGGTGCATTTTATCACTGTGGCATGCCGATTGGGCTGCACTTACAGACAACAAGCTTCGGGACTTGAAACCTCTTCCCGCGGCTTGGACGTCCTCCTCACGCCCCTCTCGGCGGGAGGAGGTAGTTTTGGCCCGGTTACGAATTGGACACTGCCGGTTCAGCCATCGCCATCTGCTGACGGCTGCGCAGGCGCCGTTCTGCCCATGTGGGCACTTGCTGACGGTCCGCCACATTTTAACGTCCTGTCCGGATTTTAACACACTGCGTCTTGATCTTGGCCTGCCATGTACTCTCGATGCCATTTTAACGGATGACCCAGGAGCAGCTGCTCGCGTTCTTCATTTTATCAAATTGACTAACTTGTCTAAGGACATTCAATTACGCTGTTTTTTTTAATCCTATGCCTGTCGATCTTTTATCGTGTTTTCCCTTTTAGTTGCTGTTTTAAACTTGTGCCTCGCGGTGCATTCCTAATGTAGTCTGGGCGCTAATGACCGTTGAAGTTGTGCGCCCTAAAACCACAAAAAAAAAAGCCAGTGGGAAGTGGCGCATGCTGAAATTCTCAATGATCCATCAATGAATTACTCTGATGATATGAACTGGCTAAGAACCTTGTGCAACACATTATAGGGAAGTTCAATAACCTCTAGTGATATGCAGTGTTTGCCAATTTCTGGATTCAGCTCTGAAATAACTGTCGAGCGAAGTAATCAAACATTACAAAGAGTGTCTGCAGGTACTGATCTGTGGCTTTAATATGTACACATTTGTCTTCTGTTGTATTTCTTTACATTGTTTCAGTCAGTTAATACTCTCAACAAAATCTGGTTCTTTCAATTTATCCCAGGCTAGTAATTTCCTGTTCTGCTCCACTCGTGAATAGTGAGGGAAAAGTACGTGTCTAAAATTGTCTGTACAAGTCCTAATTTCTCAAATATCTTCATGATCCTTACGCAAACTGTGTGTTGGTGGCAGTAGAACTGTTCTGCAGTTGGCCTCAAATGCTGGTTCTCTAAATGTGCGCAATATTGCCTTGCAGAAACAGCGTTCCCTCCAGGAATTCCCATTTGGGTTTATGAAGCACCATTGTAAAACTTGCATGTTGGTCGAACCAACTGGTAACAAATCTATCAGCCTGCCTCTGAGTTGCTTCAGTGTCTTCGTTTAATCCAACTTGGTGGGGATCCCAAACACTCAGACAGTACTGAAGAATGGGTCACACTAGTGTTCTACATGCCATCTTCTTAACGGCTGAGCCAAAATTCCCCAATAAAACAAAGTTGAGCTGAGCTTTCATCTTCCCTACTAACAACCTGACGCACTCATTCCATCCCATACTGCAATGCAACATTATGCACAGATGTTCGGCTGAAACCCACCAATGCTCTATTCGTATGTTGCAGGACTGTTTTTACTAGAGCAACCAATGAGGAGTTTGGGAAAATGGTCATGTGAGATTCTTGGAGATGTGGGCACATTGGCAGCTCCAGAACTCTCTCTTTGCTCTTAGCCTCTAACCTCATAATGTGCAATTTTCCTTCATGCTCATAAGACACTGGAGTCCACTGTCAATTAGCTATGACAGCTATACATGTTCTCGGGGAAAAGTATCATTAGCTGTATGTTGTATAAGATGATGACAATATGAAAATAGATTGCTACTCGTCATCTATAGGAGACACCCGAGTCTCATACAGACAAAGTGAAAAAGACTGCTCAATTATTAAAGCTTTCAGATTATGTCCTTGGCACTGTTAGGTGGGAGGGGGAGGGGATAGCAGGGTAGAGGTGAAGGAAGAGGCTAGTGCTGCCTGGCAGAGCATGCAGACACTTGTTACGAACAGGATTGAGGTGTTGGGTGCAGAATCAGCTGGCTGTGCAGTGTGTGGCAGTGGGATGGTGGTGGGGAGGAGAGTTTGTTTGTTCCTGTTTTAGGGCACAAAAAACAACTGAGGTCATACACGCCCAACTCAAAACTACAGAACACACACACAGACACAAGGGAAACGAATATATGTCAGTCCCAATGGAAAGATTAGGAGACATCTAAACAAGGTACGTGGAAAAAGGACTAAAAAACCATACAAAAATGGAGATCGAAAACTAAAAGTTAAATGGCCTTCACCATATTGCTTTGGCGGAAAAAAAGTAAAACGCAGGCGACAGCCCACGCATCATTTGCTAAAACAGCTGATAAATCAGATGGCAAACCTAAGATGGAATGTAAATTAGTAAAAAAATGGGCATTCCAGCAGGTAGTGGCGGACAGTTAAAATTTGGGCGCAATGTTTACAAAGTGATGGGCAGCGCCACTGAGCAAATGATGATGGCTAAAAAGGCAGTGCCCAATACGCAGCCGAGTTAAAATAATCTCCTCTCGGTGGGAGGGCCAAGAGGTGGTCACCCAAGGTGCCAGGAGAGGCTTAATATGCCGAAACTTATTCTCGTGAAGCGAGGACCATTGGTGATGCCAAATGGACACCACCTCCTGAAAGATGGCAACGCAGAGATCATCGGAGGGAATAGAGGTACTCACGGGCTGAGGTAAGAGGACTGCTACCGTGGCAGCAGCATCCGCAGCCTTGTTTCCTGGCAGACCGACATGACCAGTGACCCACAGAAACATGACATTAGCTCCATCAAGACTGAACAAGTGACAGTTTTCCTGTACTCGCTGCACTAAGGGGATAAGCAGTGTACAGCACACAGAGACTTTGGAGTGCACTGAGTGAGTCTGAGCAGAGAACACAATTGGGAAGGCTGTGTCGCCAGATGTACTGTGCGGCCTGATACAAGGCGAAAAGCTCGACTGTGAATACTGAGGAGTGGGCCGGAAGCCAATATCGAAAGACATGGGTGCCAATGACGAATGCACACCCAACCCCATGGTCAGTCCGAGAGCCATCAGTGTATACAAAGGTACTATCGCTAAATTCCAGGCGAAGGTCGTGAAACTGAAGGCAATAGACCAAGGCTGGAGTAGTGTCCTTAGGAAGTGAATGAAGGCCAAGGTTAACGTGGGCCGCTTCATGAAGCCAACGCGGTGGAAGGTTCACACCCACGGCGAAAGTTACAGGCAGTGTGAAGTAAAGCTGCTGTAGCTAGTGGCGAAAGCGGACTCCAGGAGGTTACAGAGAAGAGGGACGAGCCTCACACTGACAATCGAAGGAATCATCAAAGAAGGAGTCATAGGAAAGGTGGCACCACATGGCAGACAAATGGCATGCATACCTGCTGAGGAGTAAGTCCCAGCAGTAGGACAGTGGTAATTCAGCAGCTTCAGCATACAGACTCTCAACCGGGCTGGTGTAAAAGGCACCCGTCACCAAACGGATGCCACGATGATGGGCAGTGTTGAGACGGCGTAAAAGGGATGGGCATGTAGATGCATACGCAAAGCACCCATAGTTGAGTTTCAAACGGACAAGGGACCGGTACAAATGAAGGAGGGTGGTTTGATTGGCACCCCAAGAAGTACCATTGGGGACACACAGGACATTAAGGCCTGTGTACAGTGGGCTGCCAGGTACGAGACATGGGAGGACCAAGAGTGTTTCCTATCAAGCATGAGCCCCAGGAATTTCGTAGTGTCAATGAACAGGAGGGCAACAGGCCCAAGGTGGGAGAAACCAGTTGCACTGCCAGAAATTCATACAGACAGTTTTGTCTGTGGAAAAGTGAAAGCCATTGGCAATGCTCCAGGATTGAAGATCTGCAATAGATGGCAAAATCATCGACAAAAAGGGAGCCGTAGATGCCCACAGGGAAACAGGCCGTAATAGGGTTAATGGCGATAGCAAAGAGGATGACTCTCAGTATGGAACCCTGAGGCACACCATTTTCCTGAATAAAGGTGTCCGACAAAGCAAAACCCACATGTACCTTGAAAACTCGGTCTTGTAATAATTCCTGAAGAAAATGGAGGAGAGTATAGAGGATACCAGGTCTCCAGTAGGTGTCTTAGGCCTGCTCCAAATCGAAAAACACAGCCACAGTCTGTAATTGCCGTAGAAAACCATTCATGATATGCGTGGACAAAGTAACGACATGGTCAACAGCAGACTGCTGCACTCAAAATCCACCCTGTGCATTCTTGACTAAATGGCGAGATTCGAGCCACCACACCAGTCTCGCATGAATCATACATTCGGTCACCTTGCAAACGCAGCTGGTAAGAGAGGTGAGGCAGTAGCTAGAAGGAAGGTTTTTGTCCTTACTGTGCTTAGGTATGGGTATGACTGTGGCTTCACGCCAGCATCCAGAAAATGTGCCCTCAGCCCAGATGCGGTTGTATGTGTTAAGCAGAAAGTGCTTGCCCGCGAGAGAGAGGTGCTGCAACATCTGAATGTGGATAGCGTCTGGCCATGGGGCAGAGGACCAGGATGAACTGAGAGCATGATCTAGCTCCCTCATAGTGAAGGCGGCATTGTAGCACTCACGATTCGGAGAAGAGAAGGGTATCGCTCAAGCCTCCTCCACTCATTTCCTATGGAGAAAGGTAGGGTGATAGTGAGAAGAGCTCGAAACTTCCGCAAAATAGCAGCCCAATGTGCTGCAGATAGCAACAGGATCCACGATGACAGCGGCACCTACTGTCAGGCCGGAAATGTGGGAATGGATCTTGGTTGCAGAGAGCTATTGGAGGTTGGCACACACAACAAAGGAAGGTGTGGGACTCTTAAAAGAACTAGTGAACAAAATCCAACTAGCTCTTTTGCTATCCCGAAGAACTCGGACACTTTGCCTACATCTGTTTATAGTGAATGGAGTTAAAAATGCGGAGAGCATGTCTCCATGCACGAATTGCATTGCAGCATGCCTCAGTCCAGGGGACTGGGACACGACATGGTAAAGAGGAAGTCAAGGAATGGAATGTTCTGCAGCACTAAGGATAATGTTTGTGAGATTGACCACCTTGTCATCACAACTGAGGAAATCTTGTCCTGCAGAGGTCGCCAGGGAGGAGTAAAGCTGCCAGTCAGCCTGAGTAAGCGGCCATTTGGGCATGCATGTGGATGGGGTAGGAGTCAGCAGACGGAGAGCACAGGGGAAATGGTCGCTCGAGTAGGTTTTGGAAACAACGGACCACTCAAGACGATGGGCAAGTTGGGCAGTGCAAAAGGATATGTCCAAATGGGAATAGGTGTGCGAGGAGTCAGAAAGGGAAGTGGGTGCACCAGTGTTAAGGCAGAAGAGGTTGAGTTGGTTAAGAATGTCAGCCAAGAGGGCACCCCTCTGGCAGGTCCTGGGAGAACCCCAAAGGGGATGATGCACATTAAAGTCACCGAGTAGCAAAAACGGTGGAGGTAGCTGCCCAATAAGCTGAAAGAAGTCAGCCCTGGTGGCATCGAAGGACAGAGGTACATAAATGGTACACAGGGAGAAAGTCAGGTGGGGAACGAAGAGTCGAACGGCAACAGCTTGAAGATGGGTAGTCAGGGAGATGGGTTGACTATGAAGGTCATTCCGTATAAGCAGCATGACTGCCCCCTGAGATGGGACGCCGACCTCAGGTGGAAGGTCAAACCGAATCGGAAGTAATGTGGAAGCTCAAAGCAGTCTTGAGGGTGCAACTTTGTTTCCTGATGGCAAAGTACAAGGCGATGCTGCAATGCGAGAAGCAGCCACAAATCCTCTTTGTGGGACCGAAGGCTGCGAATGCTCCATTGGAGGAAGAGAGGTAGGGGTGTCAACTCAGTGTCCGCCGAAGGACAGCCGGTGGAGAGTCGCTACTACAGGGCACAGAAGCAGGAGGATCCTGCTCCATGGGGTCCACACAAGCATCGAAAAACGGTTGGTGGTGCGCACCAGCCGAGACAGAGGCCGGCCAGGCTCAACGACCACGTGGCGACACCATCTATTAGGGTCTTTGAGTTGGTGAAGAGGAAGACGGTTTGTGTTTAGCGGACTTCTTCGAGCCCTTCCGGGTAGAGGAAGACTTGGGTGGTGTCTGGCTGGAGGAAGTCTTCTCGGGAGTACTCCTGGCCTTTCCTGCCTGCCGGTATTGTAGTGGGTAGCTCCACCCCTTTAGGCAAGAGTTTGACAGGTTGTTGCACAGCAGTATGGGGGGGATGGTGATGCTACCTTGACACTGGGTGACTTCACAACCTCAGAGCCAAATTTGAGGTTGCATGTCTGTGTAGCCATGTCCTTCACGGAGCGAGGGGTAACAAGAACCGAACTATAAGTGCCAGAAAGGAGAACACAGGGTTTGCGACTAGCCAGTAACTTGCAAGCTACTGGGTAAGGCACTTTTTCCTTTACTCAAATCTCTTGAACAGCCCGCTCAGCTAAGATACATGGGACAATCCTGGGAGGAGGTGGCGTGGCCGCCACTGCAGTTGATACAGCGGAGAGGAGGAGGTGGACATTCACCCTTGTGTGCATCTCTGTCGAAGCTTACACATTTGGCTGTGTGTCGACAAGACATTCTAGTGTGATTGAACTGATGACATTGATAACAGTGCATCGGATTCGGAATGTATGGACAGACTGTGATGATTTCATAGCCTGCTTTAATCTTGGATGGCAGCACCACCCTATCAAAGGTGAGGAAAAGAGTGCGGGTGGGCACCAAGGAGGAATCGACCTTTTCCGTTACATGATGATCAGAGGGGTAAGATTGTATTTCAGTCTCGGTTAGACTGTCAAGCAGCCTGGTGTAAATTACACCACGGGAAGAATTCAAAGTTGTATGTGTCTTGACACAAACAGGGTAGCTGTGGAGAAGTGAGGCAGCAAGTAGTAGTTGTGCTTGAGCCTCACAAGCCGTCTCCAAAAGCAAGACGGCATTCCGTAAATGAGAGCAGGATTTCACTGGGCCAGCAATTGCATCAACACCTTTCTGAATAATAAACAAATTGACCATGGCGAAGAACTGACAGTCTTCAGTATGCGATTCCACAAGGAACTGCGGTGCATTGGGAAGAGTCTTTGAATCAGTAGCCTGATTACGTTTCGTCGACATTGATGGAAAGGATGAGTGACTCATTGCGAGGAAATCCCCATGACTGCCAGCATCTCCTTTCAACTGGGGGTCCCCTACACAAGGGGGCAGACCCGCCTTAGGTGATTGTTCACGCCTCTTGAACACCTGACGGAGGGACCAATGGGCAATCTGGGCAGGTTATAGCTCAGGCAATCACCCCTCCCTGGGCCTGGCCTGTACCAGGGGTTACATGCGAACCTTAGCTGTCAACCCAGGGCTGGGAATTACATGTTAACCAGTCACCTTTTACGCGTCAGATGCGTGGGCTGAACTTCAGGAGCACACAGGGAGGAAGGAGAAAAAAAGAGGATCCTCAAATGCTGAAGCAGAGGAATGAGAGGAGAAGGGAAACAAAGAAAGGAAAAAGGAGCCAAAAAGAAAGCTGAGACTGTTTGCAGAGAACATTCCCAATAATACCCCAGACATGTTCCCCAAGGGAGGGGAAAAGGAATAGTAAGAGGATAGACATGCAGCATGGAAGGGAAAGGAGTAGAATAGAGAAAGAAAGAACATGTAGGTGCATGGGCAGGATAGAAGACATGTGTCCTACTGAAGTGGGAGCCGGGAGACTGACTAGCGAAGGTTTAGGAGAGTGTGGATACTGGGACAAAAGGTATGTTTTATGGAGAGTTCCCACCTGCTCAATTCATAAAAGCATGCATTCTTTAGGAAGAGTCCACTTCACACGGTATGTGATGCAGTCAGTAAAGCGAAGCACATACATTGGGTGGTCCATCTCTTTCTTGGGAATTGTTTGGCAGTGGCAACTTATGCAGATAGACAGCTTTTTAGTTGCCATGCCCACGTGGAAACTCTCACAGTAGTTCCACCTTAGCTGATGGTTCCTGGCACAGGTGGTCCTGCCTTTGATTGGGGTAGGAGATGCCTGTGACAGGACTGGAGTAAGTGGTAGTGGGATGATGTATGTATGGGACAAGTCTTTTGCAGGGATTGAGGCTAAAAGGGCTAGGAGCAAGGGAAGAGTATGGACAGACATGGATACTGTGTAGTTGGCCAGCCGCAGCGGTCATGTGGTTCTAGGCGCTACAGTCTGGAACCGCGCAACCGCTACGGTCGCAGGTTTGAATCCTGCCTCGGGCATGGATGTGTGTGATGTCCTTAGTTCTAAGTTCTAGGGGACTGATGACCTCAGATGTTAAGTCCCATAGTGCTCAGAGCAATTTGAACCATTTTTGAACTGTGTAGGTTTTTTTGGGCGTCAAAATAACACCAGGGGATTGTGGGCAGATTCAAGGCATGATGACAGATTCAGTTGCTCCAGCCCTGGGTGGTACTGAGTCAAGAGAGGAGTGCTCCTTTGTTGTTAGTTTGCATATGGGAGGTGGTAGGTGACTGGAGAGACAAGGCTGAGAGGATCATTTTGGTCTGCAAAGGTCTATCTTCCCTTATTCAAGTGCACAAGATGTTGGCCACACCTCATCCAGTTAGACTTGCTGCCATCTCTCTTTACATATACCCGCCTGCAATGTGCTTCCCTTGATTACAGTCTTTCTGCCTTTTTTTTTCTTTTTTTTCCTTTTTTTTTTTTTTTAAGATCTGTTTCTTCACATCACGTTTAGTTAATTTTTGTCTTTTACCATAGGCCCTACTCCCTCATGTTTCACCTCTCCCACTATACTTCATTTGTTTTGCCCTTTTTATGGTTTTTTCCCATGTATTTTTACACACTTTTATCATCCACTAAGGATTTTTGCTCTTTCCACCTGCCAATACAGGAAAGTTTCCCTATCCTTAGCGAGAACTTCTAATGCTTTAGATGACAAAAAGCAATGTGGAGCTGGTTTGCAAACTTTCCACCTCTCTCCCATAGGTTGACTTACTTGGTATGCAAAGCCGATCTTCTTCTCTCGATAGCCGGCCACGTTGATCTCCAAAACCTTCTTCTCCAAAGAATAATGCTGGTTAAGGGAATTTATCAGACTCTCTCTCTACTCTCGAAATAATCTGGTACTCGAAGAATACTTTTAGGTTAGTCATGGTATATTTCAACTTCCACAAAAACAAATTCACCATTTCTCATATAAATATTTGAACTCGTGCGAGTCAACCAAGTCGTCAGGATACATTTACAACCACCAGAAAATACGAACATGTCTTGCTTCTAGCAAGTCCAACACATGAATACTTAAGAACAAATGAAGAAGTGAGATTAGACTTAACAACCACAACAGTCACTAAACCAGCAAAGGATCATACAGCAGGTACTTTTTGGCCACCGTTTGGCTGCCGCGACCACATTTTGCTCGTGACTGTTTTTAGACCTGCACACACACAAACATGCAATGCGCAGTAGGTCAGATTCGTCTCTCTCACACTTCTATTTAAATTATTGTGGGTTTGAGACGGAGGAAGGCCAAGTGGTTCTAGAATTTATGCGGAAATTCTCAATGCATTACATATCCCTCCCCTCAGATCGAACACACGATATTTTATATACCATCATTATGTACATTTATATAACATATAATAACGATTCATATTTCAACAGCATACCTTGTTCTTTTAATAACCATGAATACCCTTTTTCTTATCATTTAGCTATTCCTTTTTTTTTTCATTTCACTTCAATTATAATATTTCAATCAATGTTCGAGTTAGCTCCTTCAATATCTAAAAATCTTGAGGACCAAAATTTTTTTCTGCTCTTTATCCAATCATAAATTCCTGGTGTTCAGGACACTTGACTACTTTATTCTTTATTCTAATTCCTTGCACTATTTTTTCCTTAGTATGTACTAGTATCATTATTTATAGTAGTTTGTAGTCTGGAGGAACTCTGGGCAAATGTAAGTGTCCTTTTCGACCCTTGTAAATTCACATAAAACACAATAAAGCTGGTGGTATATAGAATTCAAACTTACCAGAATAATTCCTATTAAATGTGTGACTTCTGTCACAATACTGTCCTTTTCCCCTAGGATCAGTACCTATACCTTACATGTTGGTTGACCCTACGGGTGCACCTCCTCCTTCCATTCTGGTAGGTACGCCCATTTATAAAACATCCCTATTCATCAGGCCACAGGTCGTGTTATCTCTATGTAGGTATTCCTGCCCTATATCCTTAGCAAATGTTAGGTACGTCCCCCTTATCCTTTATGAGTAGGCCTCATGGTCCATTTCTCTAGTATACATCTATATGTACACTATAATCAAATATTTCCTGGTAAAAATATAATTATTTTACACTTCATTCTCACTTCTTAGTATCTCCTTCAACACCCTAGAGTCCTCTCCTACTTCTCAACTTCCATAATCTGTCTACACATATTATTCAACTGATCGTAGACACTGTCTACCTGTATTAATCAACTCTTAGTAGATACTATGTCTACACATAATGATTAAGTCCCACTACTCTATGACTCATCACTTCGTCAGAGTGTTTGCTGCCCTGACTTTTCTTAAATGATTATCACGATTAACTCCAAACTTGCTTATCATTGTTTTATAATTATTTCACAAGCTCTCATTCTCCTACATGAGTTTATTGCTAAAACACACACACACACACACACACACACACACACACACACACACACACACACACACCTCTATACAGGGTGTTACAAAAAGGTACGGCCAAACTTTCAGGAAACATTCCTCACACACAAACAAAGAAAATATGTTATGTGTACATGTGTCCAGAAACGCTTACTTTCCATGTTAGACCTCATTTTATTACTTCTCTTCAAATCACATTAATCATGGAATGGAAACACACAGCAACAGAACGTACTAGCGTGACTTCAAACACTGTTACAGGAAATGTTCAAAATGTCCTCCGTTAGCGAGGATACATGCATCCACCCTCCATCGCATGGAATCCCTGATGTGCTGATGCAGCTCTGGAGAATGGCGTGTTGTATCACAGCCGTCCACAATACGAGCACGAAGAGTCTCTACATTTGGTACCGGGGTTGCATAAACAAGAGCTTTCAAATGCCCCCATAAATGAACGTCAAGAGGGTTGAGGTCAGGAGAGGGTGGAGGCCATGGAATTTGTCCGCCTCTACCAATCCATCAGTCACCGAATCTGTTGTTGAGAAGCGTACGAACACTATGACTGAAATGTGCATGAACCACATGTTGTGTCGTACTTGTAAAGGCACATGTTCTAGCAGCATGGGTAGAGTATCCCGTATGAAGTCATGATAACGTGCTCCATTGAGCGTAGGTGGAAGAACGAAACTAAAATGAGCTCTAACATGGAAATTAAGTGTTTCGGGACACATGTCCACATAACATCTTTTCTTTATTTGTGTGTGAGGAATGTTTCCTGAAAGTTTGGCCGTACCTTTTTGTAACACCCTGTATACATACCTGTATATACAAGATAAGACACAAAAAAAGGAACAATGTAGAACAGTAACTTAAAAAACTGTGTGCTTCTTTCCAGTAGCACACACATCTTTTTCACCTACAACCCTTGGCAGTTTTTACATCCTTTTAATCTGTAACTTCATTGTTTTCGTGTAGTCTGATTCTTCGGCCTTCTTATCTGAAGATAAGTTGTACGTTATTGGGAACCACAGAAACTTTGAAGGACTTCTGCAATAGAAGTAGATGAATATGGAAAGAGGGGAAAATAGATAGGTCCTTAAATTAGAAGTAAGAAAGGAATGAAGGTTGATGTGGTTGCTAAAACCAAAGAATAGAAAGAAGACAGGAAATCCTTCCCACCCCCCTTCCCTAGGACCCCTACCTTGCCGGTACTTGAGTGGGAAGCCGGAGGAGGTATAGTGTTAAATCATCTCCTACAGGACAGACATTCCCACCTTCACCTTTGAGGTCCCCGAAGAAAATCTTAGCAACCCTATGAAAACGGCAAATGGTGAAGAATCAGGCACACTTGTTTGTGAGGGTCGCTTGAAAGGTGTGGTGTGTGTTTTGTGTTAGTCATGATTTATCTGTTAGGGTAAATCATGCTTTTTTTCCTACACTACCTACCCCCTTTTGACATTGATACAAACCCTCCCATCTACGTCACATCTTATAAAGGGTATGAAATATTCTGTACCAAGTGGTAAATTATATATTCCATTATCACAATCATTTAACTAGTCACACAATATTATGTTTTCCACAAATGCAATATTTCATTCAGTTTACTAAGAAAATTATGCTTTAATGACTAACTTGATTATGTTACATTCACTGTGAGAATGGTACTCTCACAATTTCAGAAATTATTTTGAAACTTATATGCCAGGTATGGTTCTCCCTACTTTGAACTATGTGAGTAAAAAAGGATTACCAGGCAGCTTTCAAGAAAACCAGGATGCCGCGTCAGCTGCTGTCCACATTACAATCGAAACCGTGGGAGAGAATGGCTGGCTAGGCAGATTTAATCTATCTAATTTCAGGGATAATATGTGTACCAATTCCCACCTCATGTCACCACCTAGTAAAGTCAGGATAAGTTGGGGCGAGTCATGAGGACAGGTAGGGGCACCCCTGGAATAACCAAGTAAGACACAATCAAGATTCCTAGCGGGCACAACACTAATAACTGAGGACGATGCAGTCATGTGCCAGGAGCAATTTTTGGGTGATTTAATCACAATTTCTACTGGTATGTTTCTCTAATAACCTCTAAGCGGGGGATGATAGAATAGTGTAAGAAGTTGGGGGAATTCGGTGCAGGAAAATTTTATTACAGAAGAAACACTGAAAACAACTCAGGATCCGACAGTCATCACTCCGCCTATAAACACAGAACGTTAACGTCCCTGGGAGATAGACAACTTTATGTCCTTGACATTGTACTTTCCTTTTTCTGACCCAGTTCTTCGGCAAGGCTTGGTTAAATCTTTTCAGAAAACGAGTGGGATGTACTTCCCCATCCAGCTTAAACTTAGGGAATTGCCTAGATAACCCTGAATTGGCTCCCCATTGTAAATTTGTCATTACCTCACTAGTCAGTACCACATTAGGAGAAGTCATCCTCTTATCAGCCTTGTCCTGAATTATTTCCATAATTCATCCATACCTTTCTTGGTATCATTGAGTTCAGAAGGTAAAACAGGAGATACGTTCTCAGAGAATACTCTCATGGCAACTTTTCAGTCAATTATTTCCTCTACCTCCAGACTACTTATATTTATTAAGACTGAGGTTGCTAGTTTCTTTTTTAAGTTTCTTTCCACTTTATCTACTCAAGTGTTAACGCCTGCAATTTGTGATCAGACTATTGGTATTAACTTACCCTGCTTTTCAATACTCTATCTCAAATTGTGAAACCTTTGCTTTACAGCATCAAATGTAATTATTACATTTATCTTCAGTATCATATTCTAACTTCTTTGTCAAATCCTGAAATTGTTCATTCTGTCTCTAATTAAAGTCAGTGAACAGTTGATTTACATGACCGCTTAAAGAACTAGTTAGTTCACCTTTCAAATCTATTTTGAAATTTTCTACTTCAGCAGTTAAAGCGTCAAATTCAGTTTCCAAATTTCCCATGCCCTCACATATATGGCTAAATTTCTTACTTTGTTCATCTAATTTAGCACTTAACAATCCTCAAGTTTCATTCTGAACATTCAATTTATTATTTGAGTATTCAATGAATCTAATTTAAGACATTGAGAATTTAAAGGTGTATTTAGTTCCTTTCTTAAAGAAGCATTTTGGGCAGTTGAATCTGCCCTATGGTCATTTATTTTATCATTTAAAGTTTTGATCAAATTCAGACCAGTCTAGCACCTCCTTACTCACTTTCATTGCCATGGCTGGTTCTGAAGCTCCTCCAACTAACACCAACTAACAGTACGTTTTCCATGGTTTTACCAATTTTAGATCTAGTAAGCATTAAAAAAATAATTCTAAGTATAATAAATACACAAATACAGTGTATTGAACAGTTTCTTCAACTTTATACTCAAACAATTATTGTTTTATGGTCACCCGGGGTAGAGTTTTAGGCTGAGTCGGTGAGAAGGTGTGGAATCGGCACCGGTGAACAGCAACTGGTGCCGGTGTCATCAGTTGCTGGTTTCCGCATCAGCGTCTGCGCGATATAGAATCAGCACCGGAGAACAGCAACTGGTGCTGGTGATGTCGGCGGTGCTGTATACACCCCACACTAGATCTTCTTAGTTGAATTATTCTCATCGTATCTCTTCTTAGTCTAATATGTCGAGGTCTTCTTTCCGTTCTTTTGATGTTATTACTTCCTTACATCTTTCCCTTTGCTGCGTTCACAAATTTTTTTTCTCCTTTGATTTCTGAGCTAAATCAAGTTTCTCGTAACGGTTTTCTTGTCTTGTTATACTCGGTTGCTATGGCAACATGCAACATCAACTTTTCTCATTTTCGTCTCTAATTCCCGTTTTTTCAGGTCCTTTTTCACAGATCGCCACATTCTAACACTTTAGATGACAAGTAGCGATGTGGAGCTGGTTTGCAACCTTCCCATCTCCCTTGGTATGTACAGCTGATCATCTCTGGATAGCCAGCCATGTCAATCTCCAAAAACTACTTCTCTGAGAAGTCTGATTCGGCTGCGAGCTGCCAGAGAGTCAGGACATGCGTTTCCATCAACCCTGTTTTGAGTTTATATAACACGGCACAATGGATCATTCTGTAGAGCAACAGTACACTATCAAATTTTGCATTAAATTCGGTAAGTCTGCCACCCAATTGTTTCCATTACTTCAGCATGCCTTTGGGACTGATTGCTTGTCCAAATCACAAGTTTTCCAATGGCACAAATCATTTGTGGACGGCAGAGAGGAGATCACTGAAGAACCTCGCAGTGGACGGCCATCAACTGCACGAGTCGACAAAAATGTGACTAGTGTGTGCGATTGTTTGAACTCTGACAGACAGCCGAGCCTTCAAAAATGGTTCAAAAGGCTCTGAGCACTATGGGACTTAACTTCTGAGGTCATCAGTCCCCTAGAACTTAGGTTAGTTAGCTTTAAGTAGTTCTAAGGACATCACACACATCCATGCCCAAGGCAGGATTCGAACCTGTGACCGTAGCGGTCGCATGGTTCCAGACTGTAGCACCTAGAACCACTCGGCCTTCAGTTGACAGCACAAACTCTAAACATGTTAAAAACAACCATTTTTCGCATTGTGACTGAAGATTTGAACATGAGAAAGGTGTGTGCGCCAAATTCTTACCAAAAGTGTTGACCGATGAAAACAAGCACATGCGAGTGCTTCGGTGCCGAGAAATGTTGGAAATGTATGAAAATGATCCTCATTTTTTAAACTCAGTTATCACTGGTGATGAGTCGTGGATTTTTTAGTACAACCCAGAGACAAAAAGGCAGAGTTCAGAGTGGCACACCCCATCGTCGCCCCGTCTCAAGAAGGCACACATGAGCGAGTCCAGGATCAAAACCAAGCTCATTGTCTTCTTTGAAGTCCAAGGCACTGTCCACCATGAATTCATACCTACTGGGACTACAGTGAACTCAGCTTTCTACTTGGAAGTACTCAAAAGACTGAAAAGGAGGGTCTCGCACTTGCTGCCAAAGCAACATCATCAAGGACACGTGGAAAGTTCAGCACGACAACATGCCGAGTCACAGCGCCTTCATCGTCAATGACTTCCTGACCAGGACCAAGACCCCACTGATTGGTTGATTTCTTTATTAATCCATGTAACAATTTACATTGTGTGGATTTTGTCAGCAAGGCTGGTTCCCCAGCCTTCCTACAGTTCTAACCTGTTTCCCGCAGAATTTTTTTTTTGTTTCCTTGGTTAAAAGGAGTCATGAAAGGAAAACATTGGGACACGATTGAAAGCATCCAGGTGCATGTTTCATCAGTTATAAAGGACATTCCGGAAAAGACAATCCAGGATGCCTCCAGACGTTTACTGACGCGAGAGGGTGCTATTTTGAAATTTTTTAATTATTTACACGAATATGTTCAATAATGATTTTTTATGAATTTGGTCGCATTACTTATGGAACACACCTTGTATTTCAACTTCCACAAAAAACAAATTCACCATTTCTCATATAAATATTCGAACTCGTGCGAATCCACCACCAAGTCGTCAAACATTAGACTCTATTAAGATACATTTACAACAGGGTTGGTTTAATAACCACCAGAAAATATGAACATGTCTTGCTTCTAGCAAGTTCAACACATGAATACTTAAAAGTCTAATCTCACTTCATTTGTTCGTAACAACCATAACAGTCACTAAACCAGCAAAGAATAGCACAGGCTCTTCTCTACACATACTCTATGGATTGTACAGCGGGTACTTGTTGGCCACCGTTCGGCTGCCGCGTCCACATTTTGCTCATGACTGTTTTTAGACCTGCACACACAAACATGCAATGAACAGTAGGTCGGATTTGTCTCACACACACTTCTGTTTTAAACATCGTGGGTTCAAGATGGAGGAAGGTCAAGTGGTTTTAGAATTTACACGGAAATTCTCGAAGCACTACAAACTCCGTCCAAAATACTGTTCCTTCAGTGTTGCCTAGCTCAAGGAATCTCCCGAAATGGCCTAAGCACCGAATTAGTCACCTCTGGCTCAGCCCCTCCTCCCACAATGAGCTCTATCTGCTCAAATTTCATCAGTCCACAGTCCCAACCAACCTAGTCCAGCGAAACCACGGAAATCAGGTCCAAAACTCCTTGGAATATCTCTATTTATAAAATTCTCCTGCTCTTCAGTCCCAAATTCTGGCATTCCATCTCCCACATTGAAACCCTTGCCCTCAAAGAACTAGACAGCATACACAATGCCACCTCAAAAACCTCTACAACCTGTTCACCTCATACTCCTGCCTTGGACTAGCACTTTCCACCACCTCTACAAGAGCCTCCATGAAACCACCTCCCATAATCACCAGATCCTACCTTGCAGACCTACTAAAATTATCATACTGTAAGAAACTTCTCCAAACAACCATACAGAATCCAGAACCTAACAGACCCGTAACAATCATAAACTTGCTCTCCAAAAGTATCAGTTCCACAGAAGTATCAGTCCTCTCTCAAGTCCTTACATTTCGCCCCACTCCCAAATTCGCTCACATGCTGGGCTTGTTGAAGATTTCTCCTTCTCCCAAGCCCTAAAGCAGATACACTTTTAAGCCACCAACCCTACCAATCAGACTCAATCCAAAACTGCCTGCCAGACTCGGTTTACTCCTCCAGCCAACTGTGATCTCCCCCATCACCTCCTATTAACTTTTTCAAAATTTCCTAACCTTGAACCTTGCCTCATCATCATTCCCCAAATCTCTCAAACATGCAATCCAACTCTACATCTGCAGAAAGAACAGCAGTCCAGCACCTAAAAACTGGCTTGACATTATAACTCTAAGGGCTTGCAAACCACCACTTTGATTATGAGCTGCAGAAATTACCTGGTGGAGGGACTCTGCCAGCTATCACATACGTCCACCTACAAACCCTGCCAGTGACCCCATTTCAGAAATCCAGCAGTATCTTTAGTCTTCTGTCCCTCCTCACATCCTTAGCCTCATCCTAGACCTACTTCCTGGAGTCTCTCTCTCTCTCTCTCTCTCCACTCCCCCCCTTACCTACCACTCCCTGCACTCCTACCTTCTACATGCTTCCTAAATTTAATAATCCCAACCACTAAGGACACCCCATTGTGGCTAGTTAGTGTGCCCCAAGGAGAGAAACTCCGCTCTTGTGGACCAACACCTCCAGCCTATTACCCATCACCTACCCTCTTATACAGGGTGAGTCGCTACTATTGCCACCTAGAATAACTCTGAAAGTATGATAGTAGCTGAAAAGTGTGTGGGACAAATGTTGTATGGGACAACGGGGGCCATAAAATGATGTTGGTTTTTTGTTGCTAGATGGGGGTCATTTCAGAGATATGGTCAACTTTGTTTTCTTTAAATGAGATGCTGTGGTTCGGTACTTATTTTCTGATAGTGGCTATCCATACAAATCCAGTGATATGTAACAGTACGGTCTTTGAAGGTCAAAAAGGTGGCACTGAATGTCCATTTACAGTAGGTGTTCGAGGTGATGACCACTGGTATCAATGCAATGCTGTAATCTTCTTATCATGGATTGAGTGGTATTCCTTATCACATAGTCACTTATCAAAACACATGCTCTGACGATTCTCTCTCATATATATCACGCAACAGTAAATATTTGCTAAATATGGCGTACCCATCTAATGTGGCATTGATATGTAAACACCATTCGACAGTTTTCCAACACAACTCTAATAGGAGCAGTAAGACTAGTATCGTCGAATCAAGCGAATGTGAATAATTTATTCCTCCGAAGAACAAATCATTTATGGAGAATGCCCACGAAATTCTGTGACTTATACTCTGAAAGATATCCTCATTGTACTCGGCCTACACGTTGTACATTTGAATATTTGTATGATAAACTGAGAACAAGTGAATCTTTAACGCACCGCAAACACATCCAGCGAAAGGAAAGTTACTATTGAGGGAACAGAAATTGGTACTCTTGCCACTGTGGTTCGAGGTCCTTGTGTTAGTTCGCGTCAAATCGCAAGGGAATCTGGCATGAGCCAAAGTAGTGTTGTTAGTCTTCTGCATCACCATAAATATCATCCTTATCATATCGGTCTCCACCAAGAATTAACTGGTACGGATTGTATGCATCACATTGAATTCTGCCGAGGCTAAACTTCAGATTGAGATGGATGACACATTTATTAATTTGATTTTATTTACTGATGAGGCTACATTCACAGACCATGGAAATGTTAATTTGCATAACACACATTATTGGGCAACTGAAAATCCATATTGGCTGCGGCAAGTTGCACACCAAAAACTGTGGGCAGTGAATGTATGGTGTGGGATTCTGGAGGACAGAATTATAGGCCCCTATTTCATGGAAGGAAATCTTAATGGTATGAAGTACACCACATTCCTGAAAGAAACATTAATTCTGCTATTGGAAGAAGTACCTTTAGGAACAAGGAACAGAATGTGGTATCAACACAATGGGTGTCAGGCACATTTTTTGCTGATGGCTAGAAATGAGTTGCAGAGGCAATTCCCATATCGTTTGATTGGACGGGGAGGAGATGTGTCGTGGTCGGCTCTTTCACCAGACTTGACGCCTCTGGATTTTTTCTTGTGCGGATTCATAAAAGACATTGTTTATAAAGGTGTTCCAACTACACTTGAAGATATGTGAGAGAGAATTGTCAGAGCATGTGCTAAGGAATATCACTCAATCTGTGATAAGATTGCAGCAGCACTGCACTGATACCAACAGTCACCACTTCAAACACCTTCTGTAAATGGACGTTCATGCCACCTTTTTACCTTCGTTTACCTTCAAAGACCATGCTGTTGCACATCATCGTCTCATTAGCCGCTATCAGAAAATAAGTACAAAAAACACCAACGTCATATTATGGCCCCCGTTGTCCCGTGCAACTTTTGTCCCACAAACTTTTCAACTCCTATCGTACTTTTGGAGTTATTCTTGGTGGCAATAGTTAGTGACTCACCCTGTATAAAAGACACTGACCATTTCCTCCATTAACTCCCCACAGTTCTTGTGCCTTTACAACTGACACCCTGCTTGTCACTACTGATGCCACATCCCGTTACACTGAAACCCCCAATGCCCATGGCCTAGCTGCTATTGAACATTACCTTTCCCAACTCGCTACTGAATCCAAATCTAGAACCTCTTACAAACAGATCCATGGTGCAGCAATGGGTAACCATGTGGCGCCATCCTATGCCAACCTACTCATGGGCTATCCAGAGGAATCCTACCTAACCACTCAGAAACCCCAATCCCTTACCTGGTTCTCTTCTCCTAGTCCTCTTCAATCTAACAAACCACCTTCCTCAATGTTGGCTTTCACCTCAAAGATGGCTACATTGGTAACTCTGTCCACAATAACCTACTAATCACCAAAAAACCTCCACTTCAACAACTGCCACCCACATTGGACCAAGAAGTAACCACCTGTGGCCTTTGCCTCTGTACAGACAAGCAGTCCCTGATTGAAGTTACCCTTCCAGCCTTGTCCAGAAGCAGATATCCTGTGCCTTGTCTCTCCAGTCACCTACCACCTTCCACATACCAACTGTCTGGTGACAAAGGAGCAATCCTCTTGTGACTCAGTACCACTTAGGACTGAAGCAACTGAATCATATTCTTCGCCTGGCATCATGCCCTGGAAAGAGCTATGTCTTCCCCATCCCTTCCCCTAAGGTATTGTGCTGCTCTCTGAATCTACACAATATCCTTTTCTGGAACAACTGAATTACATTCTCCACCAAGGTTTCAACTACCTCTTGTTGTTGTTGTGGTCTTCAGTCCTGAGACTGGTTTGATGCAGCTCTCCATGCTACTCTATCCTGTGCAAGCTTTTTCATCTCCCAGTACCTACTGCAACCTACATCCTTCTGAATCTGCTTAGTGTAGTCATCTCTTGGTCTTCCCCTACGATTTTTACCCTCCACGCTGCCCTCCAATACTAAATTGGTGATCCCTTGATGCCTCAGAACATGTCCTACCAACCGATCCCTTCTTCTGGTCAAGTTGTGCCACAAACTTCTCTTCTCCCCAATCCTATTCAATACTTCCTCATTAGTTATGTGATCTACCCATCTAATCTTCAGCATTCTTCTGTAGCACCACATTTCGAAAGCTTCTATTCTCTTCTTGTCCAAACTATTTATCGTCCATGTTTCACTTCCATACATGGCTACACTCCATACAAATACTTTCAGAAATGACTTCCTGACACTTAAATCAATACTGGATGTTAACAAATTTCTCTTCTTCAGAAACGCTTTCCTTGCCATTGCCAGTCTACATTTTATATCCTCTCTACTTCGACCATCATCAGTTATTCTGCTCCCCAAATAGCAAAACTCCTTTACTACTTTAAGTGCCTCCTTTCCTAATCTAATTCCCTCAGCATCACCCGACTTAATTAGACTACGTTCCATTATCCTTGTTTTGCTTTTGTTGATGTTCATCTTATATCCTCCTTTCAAGACACTGTCCATTCCATTCAACTGCTCTTCCAAGTCCTTTGCTGTCTCTGACAGAATTACAATGTCATCGGCGAACCTCAAAGTTTTTATTTCTTCTCCATGAATTTTAATACCTACTCCGAATTTTTCTTTTGTTTCCTTTACTGCTTGCTCAATATACAGATTGAACAACATCGGGGACAGGCTACAACCCTGTCTTACTCCCTTCCCAACCACTGCTTCCCTTTCATGTCCCTCGACTCTTATAACTGCCATCTGGTTTCTGTACAAATTGTAAATAGCCTTTCGCTCCCTGTATTTTACCCCTGCCACCTTTAGAATTTGAAAGAGAGTATTCCAGTCAACATTGTCAAAAGCTTTCTCTAAGTCTACAAATGCTAGAAACGTAGGTTTGCCTTTCCTTAATCTTTCTTCTAAGATAAGTCGTAAGGTCAGTATTGCCTCACGTGTTCCAGTGTTTCTACGGAATCCAAACTGATCTTCCCCGAGGTTGGCTTCTACTAGTTTTTCCATTCGTCTGTAAAGAATTCGTGTTAGTATTTTGCAGCTGTGACTTATTAAGCTGATAGTTCGGTAATTTTCACATCTGTCAACACCTGCTTTCTTTGGGATTGGAATTATTATATTCTTCTTGAAGTCTGAGGGTATTTCGCCTGTTTCATACATCTTGCTCACCAGATGGTAGAGTTTTGTCAGGGCTGGCTCTCCCACGGCCGTCAGTAGTTCCAATGGAATATTGTCTACTCCGGGGGCCTTGTTTCGACTCAGGTCTTTCAGTGCTCTGTCAAACTCTTCACGCAGTATCGTATCTCCCATTTCATCTTCATCTACATCCTCTTCCATTTCCATAATATTGTCCTCAAGTACATCACCCTTGTATAGACCCTCTATATACTCCTTCCACCTTTCTGCTTTCCCTTCTTTGCTTAGAACTGGGTTTCCATCTGAGCCCTTGATATTCATACAAGTCGTTCTCTTATCTCCAAAGGTCTCTTTAATTTTCCTGTAGGCGGTATCTATCTTACCCCTAGTCAGATAGGCCTCTACATCCTTACATTTGTCCTCTAGCCATCCCTGCTTAGCCATTTTGCACTTCCTGTCGATCTCATTTTTGAGACGTTTGTATTCCTTTTTGCCTGTTTCACTTACTGCATTTTTGTATTTTCTCCTTTCATCAATTAAATTCAATATTTCTTCTGTTACCCAAGGATTTCTACTAGCCCTCGTCTTTTTACCTACTTGATCCTCTGCTGCCTTCACTACTTCATC
The DNA here is from genome assembly GCF_023864345.2 of Schistocerca serialis cubense. Taxonomy (NCBI): domain Eukaryota; kingdom Metazoa; phylum Arthropoda; class Insecta; order Orthoptera; family Acrididae; genus Schistocerca; species Schistocerca serialis. The sequence goes on from NC_064644.1 coordinate 49,541,087, forward strand.
CCTCAAAGCTACCCATTCTTCTTCTACTGTATTTATTTCCCCCATTCCTGTCAATTGCTCCCTTATGCTCTCCCTGAATCTCTGTACAACCTCTGGTTCTTTTAGTTTATCCAGGTCCCATCTCCTTAAATTCCCACCTTTTTGCAATTTCTTCAGTTTTAATCTACAGGTCATAACCAATAGATTGTGGTCAGAGTCCACATCTGCCCCTGGAAATGTCTTACAATTTAGAACCTGGTTCCTAAATCTCTGTCTTACCATTATATAATCTATCTGATACCTTTTAGTATCTCCAGGGTTCTTCCATGTATACAACCTTCTTTCATGATTCTTAAACCAAGTGTTAGTTATTATTATGTTGTGCTCTGTGCAAAATTCTACCAGGCGGCTTCCTCTTTCATTTCTGTCCCCCAATCCATATTCACCTACTATGTTTCCTTCTCTCCCTTTTCCTACACTCGAATTCCAGTCACCCATGACTATTAAATTTTCTTCTCCATTCACAATCTGAATAATTTCTTTTATTTCATCATACATTTCTTCAATTTCTTCGTCATCCGCAGAGCTAGTTGGCATATAAACTTGTACTACTGTAGTAGATGTGGGCTTCGTATCTATCTTGGCCACAATAATGCGTTCACTATGCTGTTTGTAGTAGCTTACCCGCATTCCTATTTTCCTATTCATTATTAAACCTACACCTGCATTACCCCTATTTGATTTTGTGTTTATAACCCTGTAGTCACCTGACCAGAAGTCTTGTTCCTCCTGCCACCGAACTTCACTAATTCCCACTATATCTAACTTCAACCTATCCATTTCCCTTTTTAAATTTTCTAACCTACCTGCCCGATTAAGGGATCTGACATTCCACGCTCCGAGCCGTAGAACGCCAGTTTTCTTTCTCCTGATAACGACATCCTCTTGAGTAGTCCCCGCCCGGAGATCCGAATGGGGGACTATTTTACCTCCGGAATATTTTACCCAAGAGAACGCCATCATCATGTAATCATACAGTAAAGCTGCATGCCCTCGGGAAAAATTACGGCTGTAGTTTCCCCTTGCTTTCAGCCGTTCGCAGTACCAGCACAGCAAGGCCGTTGTGATTATTGTTACAAGGCCAGATCAGTCAATCATCCAGACTGTTGCCCTTGCAACTACTGAAAAGGCTGCTGCCCCTCTTCAGGAACCACACGTTTGTCTGGCCTCTCAACAGATACCCCTCCGTTGTGGTTGCACCTACGGTACGGCTATCTGTATCGCTGAGGCACGCAAGCCTCCCCACCAACGGCAAGGTCCATGGTTCATGGGGGGGGAACTACCTCTTGTCGTGCCCTAAAATGAGAAATGTCCTCCCCACTATCCTTCCCACCCCTCCCACAGTGGTATTCTGCCGTCCACTGAACCTACACAGTATATTCGTCCATCCTTACACAACCCTGCACCCAATCACTTACCTCATGGCTCATACCCATGTAATAGACTCAGATGCAAGACCTATCGCATACATCCTCCCACCACCACTTACTCCAGTCCGGTCACTAACATCACGTACCCCATCAAAGGCAGGGCTACCTGTGAAACCAGTCATGTGATCTATGAGCTAAGCTGCAACCACTGTGTTGCATTCTATGTAGGCATGACAACCAACAAGCTGTCTGTACTCATTAATGGCCACCGACAAACTGTGGTCAAGAAACAACTGGACCACCCTATTGCTGAACACACTGCCAAACTTGATATTCTTCATTTCAACAATTGCTTCACAGGCTGTTCCATATGGATCCTTCCCGCCAACACCAGCTTTTCTGAATTGCGCAGGTGGGAACTTTCCCTGTGATACCTCCTACATTCCCGTAACTCTCCTGGCCTCAACCTTCGTTAGTCACTGTCCTTAGCCATCCAGCCCCTTTCTTGCTCCCATTCCAGCACTACACAGCTATCATTCCACCATCACATCCAGTATTTTTATTTCTCTCCTTTTCCGCTCATCCCCCCCCCCCTCTTCCCTGCCCTCTGTCTAACCTACAGCACTTCACTGTCCGCCACCCCCACTGTTCTATCCCTCCCCCTCCCCCCCCAGCCTCCTCCTTATTCCCACCCAGTCGCCACTACCATCATGCACTGGTGGTGCTGCTCGCATTGAAGTTTCAGTTGCCCGAGACTGCAGTTGTGTGTGTAATCTGCATTCGTGTGTGTGTGTGCGTGCGCACCTTCAAAAGTGAAGAAGTTGTGGGTCAGGATGAAGCTGGCTAAGGTGATGAGGAAAGAGGTTTTAGGTAGGGTGGCAGGTGATCGGCGTGAAAAGAAATGCTCCATCGCAGCGAGGCCCTGGACGTGCGGAATATTTGTGTATACGGAAGTGGCATCAATAGTTAAAAGGATGGTTTCCGGGGGTAACACATTGGGTAAGGATTCCAGGCATTCGAGAAAGTGGTTGGTGTCTTTGATGAAGGATGGGAGACTGCATGTAATGGGTTGAAGGTGTAGATCTACGTAGGCAGAGATACGTTCTGTGGGGGCTTGGTAACCATCTACAATGTGGCGGCCGGGATGATTGGGTTTGTGGATTTTAGGAAGCAGGTAGAAGGTAGGGGTGCGGGGTGTCGGTGGGGTCAGGAGGTTGATGGAGTCAGGTGAAAGGTTTTGCAGGGGGCCTAAGGTTCTGAGGATTCCTTGAAGCTCCGCCTGGACATCGGGAATGGGGTTACCTTGGCCAACTTTATATGTGGTGTTGTCTGAAAGCTGATGCAGTCCCTCAGCCACATACAACGCCTGGAATCCTTACCCAATGTGTTACCCTCTGGCTCCCGGTGTAAAACCTGTCCCATGCACCCTCCCACCACCACCTACTCCAGTCCTGTAACCTGGAAGGTGTACACGATCAAAGGCAGAGCCACATGTGAAAGCACCCACGTGATTTACCAACTGACCTGCCTACACTGTGATGCATTCTATGTGGGAATGACCAGCAACAAACTGTCCATTCCCATGAATGGACACAGGCAGACAGTGTTTGTTGGTAATGAGGATCACCCTGTGGCTAAACATGCCTTGGTGCACGGCCAGTACATCTTGGCACAGTGTTACACCGTCCGGGTTATCTGGATACTTCCCACCAACACCAACCTATCCGAACTCCGGAGATGGGAACTTGCCCTTCAGTATATCCTCTCTTCTCGTCATCCGCCAGGCCTCAATCTCCGCTAATTTCAAGTTGCCGCCACTGATACCTCACCTGTCATTCAACATCATCTTTGCCTCTGCACTTCCGCCTCGACTGACATCTCTGCCCAAACTCTTTGTCTTTAAATATGTCTGCTTGTGTCTGGATATGTGTGTGTGTGTGTGCGCGTGCGCGTGCGATGTATACCCATCCTTTTTTCCCCCTAAGGTAAGTCTTTCCGCTCCCGGGATTGGAATGACTCCTTACCCTCTTCCTTGAGGCAACAGTTTGTTGCGAAAGCTTGAATTTTGTGTGTGTCTATCGACGTGCCAGCGCTTTCGTTTGGTAAGTCACATCATCTTTGTTTTTAGATATATTTCTCCCACGTGGATTGTTTCCCTCTATTATATATCCCCCGCCAAGTGCTTAAAACTGAATTGCAGAGTATTCATATAGTTGTAGATGTAGGTTCAGATATGTAATGATGTTAACAGTTGGAAATCTTTAGGTGACTAGCAAAACATTTAAAAATTAGAATGCCACAGCTTTTCAACAAATGGCATTAGACCAAAATTAAAAAAACAAATAATAAGAACACATCCCTAAGAAAAATTAGGACAATCAATTTGTATATTTTTAGAAAGAAAATTCTTTGTAATACATGGCTCTATCAGGAAATCTTAACTGCAGATTTCATTGCTAGAATGGTTAATATACAACTGTGGTTTAAGGTGCTTTGTAATACACTGATTAAAGGAAACAAATGAATACATGTAGTTTCAGTCACTCCAGTCAAAGAGATCACACACTTTAATGACATTATGATAAATACACATTCAGCTTAACAGTCTATCATCCTTAATAAAGTATTAGAAATATTTCCCTTTACAGTTGAATGATGCTTAAATAGCCACCCACTCAATCACAATCACCTGGAGAATGGCAAATGGACATTTACTTGACTTACATGCACTCTTTAAATCACACACGTTTCGACAAGCTAGTCATTTTAAACTCCACAACCCCTCACAGTTCAGTCAGTAGTTGTACTTCCACTTAGGAAGGCAGCAGTTTCTGTAAATGACCACCAGTTGTGTAACTGCTGCAAATCACTGGTGCCCATTTATCATACACTATATTCCTGCATGCTGAGTTTCCTTCCCATAGACATGCGACGATGTGTACTCCGATGGGAAGCTGAAAGTGTGGTTGCCAATAGCTGATACACTAGGCAACAGACCAGCATTTGGAATTATATTCCATGATAACGTCAAAGTTACATTCTTGTTTCCCCTGCAAGAAATGAACAAAATCATTCTGGGAAGAATTTCTCATGGACGTGTATATGAAAATTTAAAATAAGACACTCTGACATCACAAAAATTCATATACAGTCTCAGTCCTCAAAAAGACAAACATCAATACATAGCCATAGCAATACAAAGCAGATAATCAAGTTCTAAGTATTTCATAAACAATTTTTTCTCCTGCAATAACAGGAAGTAAAATGAAGCTGCAGGAATCAGACAATATATGAGAAGATTAATCTTATCTTTGCCTTCACTTTTGATTAGTCTTAAGAAACAAAATTAGTAATCACAAATCACAGTTTCTCATCTCACAACTAAAGTTATATTGGCCTGATATTTGTGAAAACTGAAATTCAGTAATGGTGAATACTGAACTGATAACTCTTTAAATTGCAGATGATACTTCACAGACAACTTACCTTAGTCCATTTCCATCATCTGAGAAATAGTATTTCAGATTCATATTTTTAAAATCCAAATTAGCATTCTCACCTCGTAGAATGATTTTGTCCCAGAGAACAACCTACAAAAAAGACCACATACACAGGTAGAATTTAATGAAGCAAAAAATAGAAAAGGAATTTTTACCTTATAGAAAAATTAATTTCACAAAACATTTGAGTCATGGGTAGTAGGGGGGAGAGAGAGAGAGAGAGAGAGAGAGAGAGAGAGATCTATGGACAGCAGAAATTAGGCTTTTCGGAATAGGTAACGGATACACATGTACAGAAGGAAAAAAATATGGAAAAAATTACAAATTCTAGGAGATTGTATACAGGACTATGGAGCAAAATAAATAAGTTAAATAAAATCCACCAAATTCACATTCTGTAAAATATACAGGATGTTACAAAAATGTACGGCCAAACTTTCAGGAAACATTCCTCACACACAAATAAAGAAAAGACGTTATGTGGACATGTGTCCGGAAATGCTTAATTTCCATGTTAGAGCTCATTTTAGGTTCGTCAGTATGTACTGTACTTACTCGATTCACCGCCAGTTGGCCCAATTGAAGGTAGGTAATGTTGACTTCGGTGCTTGTGTTGACATGCGACTCATTGCTCTACAGTACTAGCATCAAGCACATCAGTACGTAGCATCAACATGTTAGTGTTCATCACGAAAGTGGTTTCACAGTCAGTGCAATGTTTAGAAATGCGGAGTTGGCAGATGCCCATTTGATGTATGGATTACCATGGGGCAATAGCCATGGCACGGTACGTTTGTATCGAGACAGATTTCCAGAATGAAGGTGTCCCGACAGGAAGACGTTCGAAGCAATTGATTGGCGTCTTGGGGAGCACAGAACATTCCAGCCTATGACTAGCGACTGAGGAAGACCTAGAACGACGAGGACACCTGCAATGGACGAGGCAATTCTTCGTGCAGTTGACGATAACCCTAATGTCAGCGTCAGAGAAGTTGCTGCTGCACAAGGTAACGTTGACCACGTCACTGTATGGAGAGTGCTACAGGAGAACCAGTTGTTTCCGTACCATGTACAGCGTGTGCAGGCACTATCAGCAGCTGATTGGCCTCCACGGGTACACTTCTGCAAATGGTTCATCCAACAATGTGTCAATCCTCATTTCAGTGCAAATTATCTCTTTACGGCTGAGGCTTCATTCCAACGTGATCAAATTGTAAATTTTCACAATCAACATGTGTGGGCTGACGAGAATCCGCACGCAATTGTGCAATCACGTCATCAACACTGATTTTCTTTGAACGTTCGGGCAGGCATTGTTGGTGATGTCATGATTGGGCCCCATGTTCTTCCAACTACGCTCAATGGAACACGTTATCATGATTTCATACGGGATACTCTACCTGTGCTGCTAGAACATGTGCCTTTACAAGTACGACAACATGTGGTTCATGCACGATGGAGCTCCTGGACATTTCAGTCGAAGTGTTCGTACGCTTCTCAACAACAGATTCGGTGACCGATGGATTGGTAGAAGCGGACCAATTCCATGGCCTCCACGCTCTCCTGACCTCAACCCTCTTGACTCATTTATGGGGGCATTTGAAAGCTCTCGTCTATGCAACCCCGGTACCAAATGTAGAGACTCTTCATGCTTGTATTGTAGACGGCTGTGATACAATACGCCATTCTCCAGAGCTGCATCAGGGATTCCATGCGACGGAGGGTGGATGCATGTATCCTAGCTAACAGAGGACATTTTGAACATTTCCTGTAACAGTGTTTGAAGTCACGCTGGTACGTTCTGTTGTTGTGTGTTTCCATTCCATGATTAATGTGATTTGAAGAGAAGTAATAAAATGAGCTCTAACATGGAAAGTAAGTGTTTCCAGACACATGTCCACATAACATATTTTCTTTCTTTGTGTGTGAGGAATGTTTCCTGAAAGTTTGGCCGTACCTTTTTGTAACACCCTGTATACACAAATCAGCCACGAAAACAGATCATTGGGATGATCAAGTGAAAGATGGATACATCAACACTATAATATGTAGATTCTACAAGTGGAACACCACCTTTACACTTTTCACGGGACTTGAAAGAAAACTGTGTAAAATGCAAGAAAATATAAAATGTGGGAAATAATGTTTTAAGCTGTAAAAGTTACATACAGGATGCCTCTTGCACTTTATGTATGATATATGTACATAACAGGCATCAAAAGACTTGTCAGGGACTTGTTTATTATCTAATGAATGTTTATTATCTAATTAAAACTGCTGATTTAACGGGTACTGATAACTGTCTGGGAAGTAGGAACATTTGACTCAATCTCGTATGTCATAATTTATGTTTTTGAAAGCCTGCAACTGTCAGTCATTATTTAAATAATGAAATACTGCACTAGTTACGTATTTTTTCGTGCTTAGAATGACATGTTTCGAGACTTTTTCCTCGTTGTCAAGTGCAAATATGTAAATAAGAATTTTTTGTGGTGTTTGAATGTGTGTTATTCTGTGTCTCTTGCACTGTAGTCATCTTTTTGAGGTTATCAGGTTCTGTACCTTATCAGTTATGTAAAAACACACACACACACACACACACACACACACACACACACACACACACACGTACACGTGCACAAGAAACACGTTTTGTTCAGCAGGAATAAAATACATAACTGGCGCTGCGTTTAAACTAAAAACATTTGAGCAACGCAAAGTGAATGACAGTGTCAACTAGAGCTCGAAATGCCATATGCCGAAACGACGCTAAATATGGTTTGACAAAGATGTCACGATGATCACAACAACCAAGAAACTGTGTTTGCTCAGCAGACACAGTTTGGAAAGGTTTGTGATTGGTCATAATATCTTCATTCGAACAAACCTGGTCACTCCCAACAGCCACCATGCCTAGTAGAGCTTGGCAGTGGCAGGAGATACGGCATGAATTGTTCAAACTTCTATGTGCTTACCAGTTCAGTACATGTAAAGAGACTACTTCATAGTCAGGCAGGACAAACTGTTAATAACATTACTAAATTTATGTCGGAAGACACAATCAGAGTAATTTATAACTTCCCTGCTGCATGGTGACCGCTCACATCACAAGTCTCAATATTACCATTATCCACTCACTTACCTAGCTATCTGCACATGAATGGACTATGTTTTACTGAAAGTAATCTAGTGGAAGGGTTTCCATTTTGATATTTGCATCATATGCAGCACTGTCAGCTGCAGAGTTAAAAATGTAAGGTTTCTGCATGTTTTTTTTTTCTTTCTTTTAATGATTTCAGAGAGCATTTCAGTGTCAATCAGTGCCTTAGGTAATCATATTTGGCACTTCTCGATTCTTCTATGGAACAGTCTTTCATTCCTTTAATAAATCAGAAAGGTAAGAAATTCTCTTGAAATTCCAAGTTGGTCTAGACAGTCAGTAACAATTGATATTCAATGAAATGTGAGTGATTGAAGAAGACAGTGAAGTCTCAAAAGGGCTGCAACTAGCATGAGAGAGGTACAACGCTAGTAAGTCAAATCTTATATCCAACATTGTTAGCAATCACTAAAGAGGCCTGTCCCAAGATGATTTCAGAGACTGAATGACAGTCACATGTCTAGCACTCCCTGAAAGATGCTTGGCCAACAAGTAGAGGGATACAAGAGTATGAGCAACAGAATAACGTGCACTTACTTTATTGCCAGCAGATCTATCAACACAGTAAACTTGGATAATATAGATCAAGTAATTGCAGCCTGATATGCTGGAGTACTCCTTCTAAGGTTTTCCAAAAAATATCTGAGAAGGCATCCTGTTGCATAACAACAATATATTTGCTCCACAATCAGAAACTAAACCATTTCTTACAAAACTGTGAATCACCTTGCAGCCTGCATGTGACAAAACAATTTCTACTTTTGGTTGGTTGGTTTATTGGAGGGAGAGGGAATGTGACCAAATAACGAGGTCATCAGCACTTTGATCCAGGAATGGTGCATCTGGAAGCAAAGGTGCCCACCGAGATGTTTTTTTCTGATCCAATTAGATCAGATGGTTGGTTGATTTGGGGGAGAGTACCAAACAGCAGTCATCGGTCCCATCGGATTAGGGAAGGATGGGGAAGCAACTCAGCTGTGCATTTTCAAAGGAACCATCCTGGCACTTGCCTGGAGCGATTTAGGGAAATCACGCAAAACCTAAATCAGAATGGCTGGATGTGGGTTTGAACCATCATCCTCCCAAATGCAAGACCAGCTTGCTAACCACTGCGCCACCTCGCTCAACGGTCTAATCAGGAGATTCGTAACAGTAAATGCGAAAAGGCAAAAAAGAAATGTATCTCTCTTGGACTGTCTATAATAAAAGCAAGATGAAGGAGATAGGGAAGTCAGCAGGTGGGAGTCCCGCTTGCGACAGGAAATGTCCCACCCTTGATCCATTACAGTCAAGACTGCCCACTATTCAGTAAAGTGCGATACCCAGAACACAAAATTTGGTGCGGCAGAAAGGAGGCAAAGAGTTTCTGAGAGTGATTAAACAGTAAAAGAGGGATGGTAGAGTAGTCTGGCCAAGGAATTAGGGTTGGGGATTCTCCAGACTAACATTCAGAGGGAGATGCCCCATCCCCAACCACCCTGGCCCTGCTCTGGTGGCAGATTAAAACTTATAACTGAGAAGAAAAACCACTTTCATGGAGAAAAAAGAATTAGTTCAGCCATCCACAAATTGTCCACCAACATTAGAGGCAAAGACTCCAGAAGTTCATACTTAGTGCAGATGGCCAAAAGGAGGGGGCATTCCACGAAGATGAGATACTGCCTCTAGGGCTCCACAACTCCAAAGTACGGGTAACTCATTAGACAAAAGAAAGCTATGAGTTAACCTGGTATGACCAATGTGGAGATGATAGAGGACTGGGGATTCCTTCTAGGATAAGCAGAAGGAAGAGCACATTGCAGTAGTCTCCTTCATCGTGCGGAGTTTATTAGATGGTGCAGTAGCACTCCAGATGTCATTCCATTTCCGAGTGAATAGAGGTCTCACGTACACCTGCAAATCCACACCTGGGATCGACAAAGCGAACGTGGAGTGAGTAAATGCTCCTCTAGCCAAACAGTCAACCAAGGATATATCTACATGGCCTCAGATCCACAGAAAGACAACTGAGCAGGTAGCACAATAAAGGTCAGCGGGCAGGTCATGAATAGTGGAGACCAAAGGGTGGCAATAGCAATGGTCAATAGCCTAGTGAGTTTGCTCATTGAGTCAGCACGTATTAAGACATGGTCATCTGTCAACAGCTGTCACCTCTGCCATATACACACACTACATGTTCCCAGCAGCAAATGGCATTCCATACTGACAGCAGATGTAAAAGCACATCTCGTCTGATCCACAGTTTCAGAGCTCTCGGTGTAAAAGATGATAGCACTCAGGAGCTCTTGGAGAACTGGACGTAACAGATGCCGAAAGGTCACATAGGTGGCCGAGACATTAGGACCTTGGAAGAGATTGGTCCTAATCTGTACAAGAAAACAAACACAGGGAGCACAATCCTGGGAGGGGAGATGGAGATCCTGGCAAAGGGAAGTGTTGTGCATTCCAACTGGTAAAGAGAATAGGATATGTGGTCAAATGGCGATTGCATAGGTGACCAATAGCTGGTTCCATCAAATCTGAAGGGGAAGATCCCCGCTTCGGTAAGGAGAGTGTGTATAGGACTAGTCCAAGAGGCACCAGTGGCCAGATGTATGCCACAATGGTGGACTGTGTCTAACAGTTTTAAAGTTGAAACCTGGTAACCATAGTCCAGTCGGGACAAAACCAAGGCCCAGTAAATATGGATAAGAATAGCACAATACACACCCCAAGATGTCCAAGATGTGCGGGCAACGAAGCGGAGAGCATTAAGCTTCCACTTGCAGCTAATCTCTCACTGATGAATATGTGACAACCAAGTCAGCTTTTTATCAGAAACGTGGGCCAAGAAATGGGACTATGCTGCATGGTCCCCAGATGGCCTCTTGGGGCTGGCGTTTAGTGGAGGCTACAGAATGGGAGTTGTACCAAATGCAGAACTCATCGACATACAATGCAGGAGTGACCAGCAGCCCAACAGGTCCAAGAGAACACCATCTCACACGGCTCGGTATTGAGTGTCACTTTTTTCATTGCCATTAATGGGATATTGGTATACAGGGTGATTATAATTAAAACTTTTTTCTGAAGAAATAACACCACTGATCAGAATGACATCAAATTGCAACAGAATATTATTGGAGAAGGGGGGAAACGTATGGCAGAAGAACAATAAATTGTTATAAAATGTAGCAATAGATGGTGCTGGAAGTGTTATTATTTAATAGTGGTCGACTACAAATGACTCGTAAAATAATGCCTAAGGTGTACGTTTGATGTTAAACTGTACTACTCAATGTGCATGGGTGTACAATTGTGATACTGTTAGTTACGTAAGCCCATCCACCACAGCAAGGTCATATCACATCAGGTGGGAAAAACCAGCTTTTAATTATCCTGAGGCCAAAAACTGCATAAAAAGAATCAATCAAAATCAAATCTGAATATTAATTTCTGTGTGACTGGTGCAAAAAGAGTTCAATCTGCTGTCCACCATTTTCTGTAACAAGTTGAAATTTTAAACAGCATGTTCCACAGCTGATCAAAGTGTTTCTGGGTCACATTCAGAATGTGTTGCACAATGCTTACCTTTAATGTAGTAAGTTTGCAATCGAACACTGAACACAACATCTTTCAGATAGCCCAACAGCCAGAAGTCATACGGATTAAGGTCAGGTGATCGCAATGGCCAGGCTGTAGGGAAATGGCGGCTGAAAATACCAGCATTTCTGAAAACCTGTCTCTTCGAAAAAATGTGGCCCTATGATAAATGATGCTGTAAACCTGCACCACGCAGTGACCTTTTCAGAATGAAGTGGTACTGGTTGATTTGCGTGTGGATTTTCCATTAACCATATTTGACAATTCTGTGTATTGACATTCTGCCAGATGGAAGTGGGCTTTGTCTGTCCACAAAATCTTCCACGGCCAATCATTGTCCAGTTCCATGTGGGCAAAAGCAAAGGTATCTCTTGCTAGCAGGTCAACATGAAATAACTCGTGCACATGGGTAATTTTGGATGGATAGCAAAGAAGAATGTTTTGAAGGCTTTTACGCACCTTGCTACCGCTTATGTCCAATGTTTGGGCAACTCTCCGCACACTACACTTTGCACACCACCACTCGTCTCCTCGAGCATTGCTGTGGCCACTGCTTCCACTGACATCTAATCAATTCGTTTCTTCGCTCTACCAGGTTGCACCCAAAAGAACCAGTCTTTTCAAATTTCCAAATAATTTTCTCCATTCATCGGACCATTGCCTTTTTTCAAATCCTTCAGTGCCCAGAACTTCTGCAGAGCGACGTGTGCACAGTCAACATTCTTGTAATACAGCTTTACAAGCAGGGCGCGACCCTGCATTGAGGCAGTCATGGCAAACGTCGCAGACACAAAAGGAGTATAAGCTGTGTACCCAGCGTGTTTATACCAACTTTAATAGGTCATCCGCATGACAGGTGTTTTCATTTACATATTCCAACATATGCAGTACCATCTATTGATCAATTTTAACTTTTTTTTCTGCCATACGTTTTCCTCCTCCTCCAATAATATTCCGTTGCAATTTGACGTCATTCTGACCAGTGTTGTTCTTTCTACAACATTTTGAAAGTTTAATTATAATCTCACTGTATGTTAGGAGTGAGTTCGTCCACCTTGATCCCACCAAAACCTGATGACTGGACACAGTGACCAAGCTGTCGGCTGATGTTATTGGATGACCACTGGCACATGTTATTGGTGCCTCTGAACACATCCTAGCTTGTTAAACAATTAATTTCAGTTAGTAATATTCTCTTTTCAGTAGTTAATGATGTATGAAAATACCAGAGGGAGGAGGATAGTAAGCTAGACACTAGGCTTAATGTTTGACAGCAATTTATGCATAATGCTAATGCTTGACACCTCCCATACACTGGGCTTCCCTAATAAAAAAAGGTTCCATTTATGCTGTGTTCCTGCCCCCACCTATCCCTAAAAGAAAATGTCCTAATGTAAAGGCTGTTGACAAGTACAAAAATTTTATCAACACAGATATTAGGAACATAGCAACCAAAATGGACTACAGCAAAATGCAAGGCAAAATGTCAATATGTTCTGCCAATGTCAACGGGAAATTGAGAGACATTATTGATGCACTCAGGCTGCCTCGATGGACAGACGTAGTGGACACGAAGGCCTTTTGGCCAAAAGCTCACAGTATTAGCAGTCTTTTGTTGTGCCTGTGTGCGACTCAATGTCTCTATGTGGTGAGAAGTAATGTATCCTTTTCATAATGCTGTTGTGAAGTAATGTAGATTTGATGGTCACTTACAAATTTGTGAAAGTGCCTGCTTAGGTTTGCGTATTTTGAAAGTATTGTCCGTAAGCAATACATCATCTTAAGCCACTTGATGAGGCTTCAACAGTATGGTTGTTCAGGGTGCTTCATTGTTGTATGCAGCTATTTTGGAACTCGATGTTGCACTGATGATGTTTTAATATTTGGGAAAAGTAGAAATCCTTTATGAGTATGTGCTGGGCCACCGAGGGGCCCCCAGCCCTCGCAATGCTACTTCCCTCTCCATACTGGAAGTCTGTCCTTTTACTTTTCTTTTTTCTTCTCTGCCATTCCATTGGGTGGTCTTCTTGGTACTGATTGTGCTTGGATTTGGTTGGTGATTCTGAGCAACTGTTTTCTTCCCTTCCACATTCTACAACTTTTAATTGTATGGTCCCTTTGCTGGATCTGCCTTTTGTGCTCCCATTAAAAATTTTGCAGAACTGCGGATTGTGCAGGGTAGGTTGCCCAGTGTGGCACTCACTGGGGTGACAAGTCGTGGGATGGTGATATGCACATAAAAAAATGGCCACAACATCGAATACACAAGGTATAAAAAGGCAGTATATTGGCAGAGATGTCATTTGTACTCAGGTGATTCGTGTGGAAAGTTGTCAGATGTGATTATGGCTGCATGACTGAAACTAAGACTCTGACCATGCAATGACAGTTGGAGCTATACGCATGGAACATTCCATTTCAGTAAATACTAGCGAATTTAGTATTCAGAGATCCATAGTGTCAAGACTGTGCTGGGAATACCAAATTTCAGGCATTACCTCACACCATGGTCAAGGCAGTGGCCGACTGTCTTCTCTTAATGACTGAGAACAGCTGCGTTTGTTTAGAGTTGTCAGTGCTAACACACAAGCAACACTGTGTGAAATGAACTGAGACATCAATGTGGGACGTATGACGAACATATCCATTAGGACAGTGTGGCAAAATTTGGTGTTAATGAGCTATGGCAGCACACGTCTGGATTCGAGTGCCTTTGCTGATGACACAACACACCTGCAGCATCTCTCCTGGGCTCATGATGATCTCAGTTAGACCCTAGATACCTGACTGGAAAATTGTGGCCTGGTCAAAGGAGTCCCCAATTTCAGTTGGTATGGTAGAGTTTGAATGTGATGCAGACCTCATGAAGCCATGGACATAAACTGTCAACAAGGCAATGTGCAAGCTGCTGGTGGTGGCTCCTTAATAGTGTGGACTATGCTTTATGGATGGGTCTTGTGGTCGAACTGAACTGATAATTGACTGGAAATGGTTATGTTCAGCTACTTAGAAACAATTTGCAGCCATTCATGGGCTTCATGTTCCCGAACAACAAGATTTTTTTATGGATAACAATGCGCCTGTAGCACACACTGTACACTCTTCCCTCAGTTACTGAAATGACCAGACAAGTTTTACAAATATACAAGATGAAGAGAGAAATGTTCTATTACATACTCAAGATGACTTATGGTGACAATGAAATCCAGACCTTTAGCTGCTTACAAGGATTGAAAAATATCAACAGGGACAGTTGAAAATGTGTGCCCCGACTGGGACTTGAACCCGGGATCTCCTGCTTACATGGCAGACGCTCTATCCGACTGAGCAACTGAGGACACACAGGATGGTGCGACCACAGCGACTTATCTCTGGCATGCTCCCTGTGAGGCCCATACTTCCAACTTACTGTCCACACACTACATTTGTAGTGCCCCTGCCCACTATACTCATTACTCACAGCAGTCAATCTACCGATTCCCGAAAGAGTTCGGACATGTCTGAAAGAACAGATACCATCATCATATAGATAAGGCTTACTGGCCAATGATCTTCAGTGCAGATGCACTTACATTGCCCAAACTCTTACAGGAATCAGTAGATTGACTGCCGTGAGTAATGAGTATACTGGGCAGGGGCACTACAAATGTAGTGTGTGGACAGTAAGTTTGAAGCATGGGTCTCACGGGGAGCATGCCAGAGATAAGTCCCAGCAGTTGCACTACCCTGTATGTCCTCGGTTGGTTGTGTTGAAGGGACCATACAGCAGGGTTATCAGTCCCTTGTTTCAAAGGTGGCCCATTGGGACGGATTTACATCTCAGAAGAGTCATAACGATAAAAAGAAAGAGCTGAAAACCGTAAAAGTGCAGTCGTGTTGTCAATGGTGAAAACAAAAGGAGGGAATTCAGCAAGTGGACAACCCCGAGCCCATGCCAGAGGCAGGAAATATCCCACCTCTGATGCAGTACAGGCAAGACCACCTGCTATTCAAAAGCGTTAAACTGCTAGAATGTAAAAGTGTGTACTGTAAAAGGAAACAATGTTGTTGTTGTTGTGGTCTTCAGTCCTGAGACTGGTTTGATGCAGCTCTCCATGCTAGTCTATCCTGTGCAAGCTTCTTCATCTCCCAGTGCCTACTGCAACCTACATCCTTCTGAATCTGCTTAGTGTATTCATCTCTTGGTCTCCCTCTACGATTTTTACCCTCCACGCTGCCCTCCAATACTAAATTGGTGATCCCTTGATGCCTCAGAACATGTCCTACCAACCGATCCCTTCTTCTGGTCAAGTTGTGCCACAAACTTCTCTTCTCCCCAATCCTATTCAATACCTCCTCATTAGTTATGTGATCTACCCATCTAATCTTCAGCATTCTTCTGTAGCACCACATTTCGAAAGCTTCTATTCTCTTCCTGTCCGAACTATTTATCGTCCATGTTTCACTTCCATACAAGGCCACACTCCATACAAATACTTTCAGAAACGACTTCCTGACACTTAAATCTATACTCGATGTTAACAAATTTCTCTTCTTCAGAAACGCTTTCCTTGCCATTGCCAGTCTACATTTTATATCCTCTCTACTTCGACCATCATCAGTTATTTTGCTCCCCAAATAGCAAAACTCCTTTACTACTTTATGTGTCTCATTTCCTAATCTAATTCCCTCAGCATCACCTGATTTAATTTGACTACATTCCATTATCCTTGTTTTGCTTTTGTTGATGTTCATCTTATATCCTCCTTTCTAGACGCTATCCATTCCATTCAACTGCTCTTCCAAGTCCTTTGGTGTCTCTGACAGAATTACAATGTCATCGGCGAACCTCAAAGTTTTTATTTCTTCTCCATGGATTTTAATACCTACTCCGAATTTTTCTTTTGTTTCCTTTACTGCTTGCTCAATATACATATTGAATAACATCGGGGAGAGGCTACAACCTTGTCTTACTCCGTTCCCAACAACTGCTTCCCTTTCATGTCCCTCGACTCATAACTGCCATCTGGTTTCTGTACAAATTATAAATAGCCTTTCGCTCTCTGTATTTTACCCTTGCCACCTTTAGAGTTTGAAAGAGAGTATTCCAATCAACATTGTCAAAAGCTTTCTCTAAGTCTACAAATGCTAGAAACGTAGGTTTGCCTTTCCTTAATCTTTCTTCTAAGATAAGTCGTAAGGTCAGTATTGCCTCACGTGTTCCCATATTTCTACGGAATCCAAACTGATCTTCCCTGAGATCGGCTTCCACTAGTTTTTCCATTCGTCTGTAAAGAATTCGTGTTAGTATTTTGCAGCTGTGGCTTATTAAACTGATTGTTCGGTAATTTTCACATCTGTCAACACCTGCTTTCTTTGGGATTGGAATTATTATATTTTTCTTGAAGTCTGAGGGTATTTCAACTGTTTCATACATCTTGCTCACCAGGTGGTAGAGTTTTGTCAGGACTGGCTCTCCCACGGCCGTCAGTAGTTCCAATGGAATATTGTCTACTCCGGGGGCCTTGTTTCGACTCAGGTCTTTCAGTCAAACTCGTCACGCAGTATCGTATCTCCCATTTCATCTTCATCTACATCCTCTTCCATTTCCATAATATTGTCCTCAAGTACATCGCCCTTGTATAGACCCTCTATATACTCCTTCCACCTTTCTGGTTTCCCTTCTTTGCTTAGAACTGGGTTTCCATCTGAGCTCTTGATGTTCATACAAGTGGTTCTCTTATCTCCAAAGATCTCTTTAATTTTCCTGTAGGCAAATCCAAAAAGCAATAAAAACAGAAAGAGATAAAAACAGAGTAAAAGAGAGAGAAAAGAGGATCTTGGCCAGGGAGGGGAGTCAGGACTCTCCAAACACAGCTTACAGTGGGAGATTAAAAAACACTTTCATGGAGGAGACTGAGAACCAGTTCAACCATCCGGGAATCGTCTGCCAACATTAAAGGTAAAGTGCGGGGAAGTCTGTACTTAGTATGCAGAGCCAAAAGAAGAAGGCATTCCACCAAAATGTGGGCTACTGACTGGAAGGCTCCACAACCACAAAGTGGGGGTGGCTCATTACGCAAAATAAAACCATGGGTCAGCCTGGTATGGCCAATGCAGAGACAACATAGGGCGGTCAAGTCCTTTTGGGAGAAGTGGAAGGAAGAACGCCACAGGACAGACGTCACCTTAATCGCATGAAGTTTATTAGACAGGGAGGTAACCTCCCAAGAGTTGGCCCTGACTGTGTGAAGTGGGATTTGATATGAAGCGGTAAATCCGCCACAGGAAGGGTGACAGAAGGGGGTTAAGTGACTGCTCCCCCAGCCAAATGATCAGCAAGCACATTACCTAGTATACCCACATGGCCATGGATGCAAAGGAAGTCAACGGAATGATCAGCGAGACTGTCACGGATGGCCGAGACCAAGGGATGGTGGGAAAAACAACAGTCAATGGCCTGAAGGCCACTCATTGAGTCCGTGCATAACAAAATGCGGTCGAGTTAGGACTGTTCAATGAAGATAAAGGCCTGGGAAATTGCCATCAATTCCGCAGTAAACACACCACATGCAGTTGGCAGGAGATGATTTTCCATGCCAACAGAGAATGGGAAGGCATATCTCACACGATCAGCAGATTTAGAACCATCGATGCAAAAAACAACAGCATCCTGAAACTCCAATAAAATTCGGCGGAACGGAATCCTTCGGACTTCGGCGGATATCCATCCGAATCTGGGGCCGAGGAACTAACCAAGGGGGGCAAGGGGGGGGGGGGGGGGGGGTTATGGAGAGGGAACATGGGAGACAGGACAAAGAAGGAAGCTGAAAATCATGGCGAAGAGATGCAAGGTGGAGCCCAACCGGTAAACCCGCCCAAGGGCGGGAATCAGGTGGGTGACGTCCTTGGTCTGGGAACGGGATAGAATAGGAAGGTTGAGTGGGAGAGGAATGGACAGCGACTGCATAAGAAACCAGAAGCTGGGACCGCCGAACAGAAAGGATGGGGGGGAGGGGGGAATCCCAGCTTCAACCAGAAGACTATCAACAGGGCTAGTACTTAAGGCATCAGTGGCCAAACGGATACCACAATGGTGGACATCTTCAGAAGTCTGATATGAGGCAGCCAAGTGAGCTTGTTGTCGAAAAGAAGGCACAGGAAATGAAACTGTGGGACCACAGGTAATTATTGTGCATCGAGGTGAAGCTCTGGATCGGGGTGGACTGTAGTACAGTGACAGAAGTGGACCACCCACGATTTTAAAGGAGAGAATTGAAACCCGTGTGAGAGGGTCAATGCAGAGGCACCCTGTATAGCACCCTGGAGCTGCTGCTCTGCAGAGGCCATCGAAGAGGAACTAACCCAAATGCAGAATCATCCACATAAAGATAAATGCAGAGGCCATCGAAGAGGAACTAACCCAAATGCAGAATGATCCACATACAGAGAAGGGGTGACCAAAGTACCGACGGAGGCCCCAAGTCCATCTATAGCAATGAGGAAAAGAAGTACACTCAAGACGGAACCCTGTGGGATGCCATTCTTCTTGGCCCATGGAGAACTAAAAACAGTACCAACCCGAACCCAGAACGACCGATGGAACAGGAACTGGCAGATAAAAATTGGGAGTGGGCCCCGAAGAGCCCACTCATGAAGTGCAAGTAAGATATGATGGCACCAAGCCATATCATAGGCTTTGCGAAGGTCAAAAAATACTGGAACCAAATGGCGGCACTGGGGAAAAGCCTGCCGAACTGCAGATTCCAATTGAAGTAAATGATCAATCGGAGACCGTCCCTCTCGGAAGCCACACTGGTAAGGGGACAAGAGATCCTAAGATTCAAGGACCCAATTGAGCCAACGGGCTACCATTTGTTCAAGTATCATGCAAACAACATTTGTCAGACGAATTGGCTGATAGCTTTAAAAAAAAACAGGAGTTTCTTACCAGGCTTAAGAACAGGAACCACAATGCTATCCCTCCATTGAGTAGGGAAGTCACCCTGGAGCCAAATACGGTTAAGCACCCAGAGAAGATGTTGTCGTTGTGGAGCACTGAGATGTTGAAGCAATTGGTTATGAATGGAGTCTGGGCCAGGAGCCCTATCATGAGAAGAAGGAAATGCAGAAAGAAGTCCCTTTCAGTAAAAGGTTTGTTGTAAGATTCTGACTGACAAGGGGCAAAACATAAGGCAGAAGCTTCAGCCCGCTGTTTCTGGTGGAAGAAAACAGCCATATAGGAGGTTGATGCTGATGCTGTTGCAAAATGCATCGCAAGATGTTCTGCGAGAATCAACACGTCTGTCCAGAGCACATCCGGGATGGCAAGGCCCAGGAGGGTAGACTGTCAATGGCAACCTTAGAGAGAGCGATGTGTAGCCTATACCCGTGACATAGGGACAGTAGAACCGTGGGAAGAAACAAACCATTCCCAACACACCCGTTTGCTCCATTTGATTAAGTAACGGGCGTTGGCGCGAAGGCATTTAAAGGTAACAAGATTGGCAGTGGATGGATGCCTCTTAAGGTGTTGCAAAGCTCGATGGCGATCACGGATGACAATGGCATTGGCTGAACTCCACTACGGGACTTGCTGGCGGTGAAATGGTCCACATGAGCATGGGATAGCAAGGCTAGCAGCACTAACAATTGCATCAGACAGGTCACATAGGACTCATCAATACAACGCGACAAAGAGGGAGAAAAAACAACCTGTGCAGTATATAGAGGCCAATTGGCGCGTTGGAAAGACCAACGAATTAACCTGTCCATCGGGGAGTGAGAGAATCAACAGGAAGTGGTCACTATCGCAAATGTCATCATGTGGGGACCAGTGTAATGACAGGAGGAGGGAGGGAGAAGAAAGAGAAAGATCAATGGCAGAAAAGGTACCATGACCGGCACTGAAATGGGTAGGGGAGCCATCATTAAGGGGGCACAAGTCGTGGTCCGCAAGAAAGTGGTCTATGAGAAGTCCCTGACTAGATGGAATGCACTGCCCCACAAGGGATGATGAGCATTAAAATCCCCGAGGAGGAGGAAGGGAGGAGGAAGTTGCTGAAGGACAGTGAAGGCAGCAGATGTAAGAGTCCTGTCAGGAGGGAGATGAAGATTGCAAACTATGACCCCAGAGTCCAGGTGGACCCTAACAGCAACTGCTTTCAATGTAGTTTGAAGAGGAATCCACATGTTAGCAATGTCCGTACAGACCAATGTATAAATGCCGCCGGAGGCCCACAGGGGGCCTACCCTATTTCAACAGAAAGCACGGAAACCATGGAGGGTCAGTGAGTGATCATCAGTAAAATGAGATTCCTGTGGAACCACTCAAGCTGCAGAGTGAAACGAAATAAGGGATTTCAACTCCAGAAAGTGACAGTAATATTCATTACAATTCCACTGCCTAACCACAGAACGATGATTCAAATGTGGGGTGAACAGGCTAAAGCCAGTCATGCCGCAGGTCACCATCCATTACCGACAAGGAGGGGGTGACATCCATGAACAGCAGGTCAGTCAGGTTGCAAAGCTGGGGACGGGACCCCTAGCGACACCAGAGGCTCCTTGTACCAGGACTTATGTTTCTTCTTCTTTTCTGTTTGAGATTGAGGAGGGCCGTGCTGCATAAAGGAACCAGCTGCAGCAAGATTGGGAACAGAAAGAGAGCGGGCAACCTGGGGGACAAACAGACCGTGGTTCTCGTGGTGGTCGTGTTGCAGCAGACCTTTGGCCTTGAAGGTGCTGGGAAAGGGGGTCCTCGGGAGAGGTACCCTTGACCAGCAGACACCGAAGAAGTGGGACACTTCTCTAGCTGGGGAGGGGTAGCAGCACCCGGAGGGGAGGGGGGAACTGCAGGGAAGAGGGGGAAGAGAGGGGTTTGGCACTGGGGGGGGGGGAGAAAGGGGTGAAGATGTAACTATAGCATAGCTAGACGTCATTGACACAGGATGAAGACATACATATTTCTTACGAGCCTCAGTGTAGGTTAGACGATTGAGGGACTTATACGCCTGTATCTTCTTTTCCTTCTTATAAGCCGGGCAATTTGGTGAACATGGAGAAGGACTGCCATGACAATTAACACACACAGGAGGGGAACACAGGAACTCCCCTCATGGAGTGGACATCCACAGTCACGACAGAGAGGGGTCTACGAACAGTGGGAAGAAATGTCTCCAAAATGCAAGCACTTAAAACATCTCATAGGTGGTGGGATGTACGGCTTCACAGCACATCGATAAGCCATAATCTTGACCTTCTCAGGGAGGGTATCCCCTTCAAACACCAGGATAAAGGCATCAATATCACTGTGATTGTCCTTCGGGCCCTTCTGAACACACCAAAGTAAGTGAACACCCCGTCATCCTAGACTATCCCTAAGTTCCTCATCCGTTTGAAGGACGAGGTCCCTGTGAAAAATTACATCTTGAACCATATTCAAAGACTGGTGTGGGGGGGGGGGGGGAGGGGTAATGGACACAGGAATTTTGCCAAGATGGTCACAGGCACGTAGAGCTGCAGACTGAGCAGCTGAATCAGTTTTGATCAACAATGAACCCGACCGCATCTTGCTCAGAGAGTCCACTTTGCCAAACTTGTCTTCAATGTGTTCCACAAAAATAAAGGTTTGGTATTGGTGAAAGTATCCCCCATCACTCCTGGTGCAAACCAGATAGCGGAGGAAAGGTTTCGCCCTTAGTCGATGAGCCTGACCCCCCTCCTAGGGCATAGCCATGGAAGGGAAGGCCGAAGGGGCAGAAGAAGCAGCACTAAAAGAATCATTTCCATTCAAAGAGACAGCTGTAGAAGAACGGCTAGAGTTCTGAACCCATATACATTTCATTTGCATAGCATCCGCCATGATACCACCCACTCCGATCAGGGGCTCTCCCCACGGGTGCCAGCCAGCCATAGCAAGGGCCGTCTGGCACGGCGGCCATTGCTGGGAGTTCCGATGTTCCAGGATGACAAGCAACCACTCCTAGGCTTACATGAGGTGGTCACAGCTCAGGTATCAGAAGCACTGTGTTTTCTAGCATCAGACAACGATGTGAAGAAAAATATGGAAGGACCTAAGAGGGCACACGCCGGAGGCACTAGGTAAGTTGCTCTTCCCCAAATGGCTCACACTACGGAATAGAAATTTAGTAATGGAGAGCAAACCCCAGAGGGTGACCAGAGAGTGCCAAAAGGATGAGGTAATCATGGAACAAAACCAAATCACAAAGCCAACATAACCAGGAGGGTAGCGGGGCCAACATAAACTAGGACTAGGGAGAGGAGGAAGGACAGGAAAGGAGGGGAAGGGAAAAGAAATGCAGCCTGGGGAAGGAAGGAAGGCTGCAATATCTTGGGGTCTCATGATTGCCACGCATGTACTCACGAAAGGACCGTGAGCCCCTTAGGGAGTCTGTGTCCTCAGTGGCTCAGTCAGATGGAGCATCTGCCATGTAAGCAGGAAATCCCGGGTTTGAGTCCCAGTCGGGGCACACATTTTCAACTGTCCCTGTTTATATCTAACAATGCCTGTAAGCAGCTAAAGGTCTGGATTTCACTATAATTTCATTCTTCGAGAGCTGCAAGATCACCAATGGCATCTGTTCTTTCAGACATGTCCGAAAGAACAGAAACCATCATCATGTATGTGGTGACAGTTGTGGTGATATTAAGGCAAAGAAGATTGCTGAGCAATGCAGACGAGAGGAGGCTTGGAGCCTCTGTGCTTTGTACAAGCAGTTGAGAGAGAGAGAGAGAGAGAGAGAGAGAGAGAGAGAGAGAGAGAGAGAGAGAGAGAGAGAGATATGGGGGGGGGGGGGGTTTGTAATGTGTGGTGAGAAATAAATTTTTAACTTTAAATACTTGGGTGCAATTGTCACTGGTGTTCGCTTCCAGTAAATATAGGAAGACCTCTACACTGGCAATGACTACAGCAATGGATGCCAAGTTAATTGCAAAATACTGTCTTGCACCACTTTATTGCACTTCATTAACTTTTTTTTTTTTTTTGCTCCAAACTCATCAAAACAAGACACACTGACTGTGACTCAACAACTACCACAATTGGAGTTTTTATTAGTGAACTTACATGCCAACCCCTTGTCGACCAGCATTAAGGGCAATCCAAGTCCAGTTTTTGTGCAAACGAATATTGTGCCAACAGTATCTTCAGTGTCTACTGTGCCACAATCACCAATATTTGATGCACATGCTTTACAGCACAACCACTGTGCAATGCTGACACCGTATTCCCAACTCTACTTGCACTGTGAATGACGGCTTAGTTATCAGTCATACTTAACTATCTGGCTCAGCAAGTACAACTCTTATCAGACTTCACATCACATCAATATTTTGAACATGGCTGCACTTTAACAACAGTTACAGAATAACAGATAAAAATGATAGCCAACCTGCTGCAAAACCGCCATTTATTGCAATGGGTTAGCTACCTTATTCACCTGCTTCACAGGAGAGTGTAGAGCTGCACCACATCCTAAACTCCCGTCTTTCATGTCTGATCAAGTGACATTATGGTTTGCCATGGCAATGTGCATATTCGTTTTGTTAGGTATTGTAAACAATGACTCAAAATTTGTAATGTTGATCTCCTTTTTGCAGAACTCACAGAATTAATCAGTGACATTACCTTATCCCTCTGGCACATAATAAGTAAGATGCTGCAAAAGCAGCATTGCTACAATGGATTGCTCACACCCTTGGGCAGCAAGTGCGACAGGTGACCTACAACCCGCAGCTCAGAGGGATCTCCTCCGTAGCTACGATGCTGTTTATGTTTGCTGATGGACTCCATGTTAATGCCATATCCAGCCTGCTGGGCATTACAGATCATCAAACTTCCGCCTCTACAGCTCACAATTACTACGCATGTGTTGGAAGACACCACCCATAAGAGACAGACCCTAGTGGACAGATTGCATTCACTGGTAAGCACATGCCGCACAGCAACCTGGACACACCTGTCGTTGTCACCTGGTCGGCCAGCATGAAAGCCAAACCATCTCAACATAACCAGACTTCATGTGAAGCTAACATCATGGGCCCCTCTACAAGCACCAAATTGCAGACTGTGCACAGAACGTCATTGTCCACAGTAAATGCTGTGCCAGCTGATCTTACCTCCCCCAGACTACAACACTGGTTGTACCATGTGCAGTACGGTGTAGCCACCTGAAACTGTTGGCAACCTTGCTCATACCCAAGTGACTATCATCAGCTGCAACTGGCGCACCAGTTCATGCCGCAACACCTAGACGTCTCTCTTGTACCACAGTTATTTCTCACTAAAGATCTCTATATCTATCTAGGACCATTCCACAGACATGCACTTTCTTATCAACACAGTGTCATATGCACACTGCACCTCATCTAATGTTTGAACCACATGCTGAAAACCTGTGACTACAACTACATGCAGCTAACAGTGCCAGCATCTGCTTGCATGGCACTGTGGAGCTAGCCAGACAAGATAAGGATGAGCTATGTCACAGTTGGACATTTTACTTAACTGACATGTCTGAACCAATGAAAGGGGTCAGCTTTCTTCACAAATTCAGCCTCTCATCTTACCTGGTGCTTTATTCCATCATGTCACATGACAATCCATCCTGGTTTTTTTTGCCCCAATCTCACAAGGACTGTGAACTAATGCTCATGCTCATCTGCGATCTACGTCACAAACTTGGCCAACACTGGCCCATTTCTACATGAGTGTTTTACAACCATACAAACGATCAACACAATCCAAGAACGACTCCACCAGATGTACATCAATTTAGTGACTTTGCAGTGCCAGCGACGACCTGCTTCGGCAAATAAATGAAATGTCCCTTGCACTTGTGTATGCAAGTGACCAGCTCTGAGAAATGTCCTACACCACAGTGGCATCAGAACATGAAGCCACACCTTCACTGGACAGTCACATCCCACAGCTGCATCCAGTCTACATCGTAACACACCATAACACACTGTGTCTAGCCAACACTCTAAACAGGTCAACCACAGCACTATCTGCCTCGCAACCTGTACTTTGACAATTGAATTAGACTCCTTGCCCAACTCACGACGAGTTAAGACTCTACCAATGCACTATTAGAAATGGCACAATGCACTGCATCAACACGACCTCTGGTTCATCCACTCGCCACAAGGTATGACACCTCGCACCAGCTCATCCCCAGGTAGCTTAGATAGCAACAGATGAAATGTTGCAAGCAGGCATAGTCCATCCATTGAACAGCACTTAGGAATTTCCCGTAAAATTAGAAAAAGAAGTTAGTTCCACGAGACTATGCAGACTACAGGTTTCTTAATTCCTGCATGTTCCACAACAATTATCCCATCATAACCCCCCCATGAACCATGGACCTTGCCGTTGGTGGGGAGGCTTGCATGCCTCAGCGATACAGATAGCCGTACCGTAGGTGCAACCACAACGGAGGGGTATCTGTTGAGAGGCCAGACAAACGTGTGGTTCCTGAAGAGGGGCAGCAGCCTTTTCAGTAGTTGCAAGGGCAACAGTCTGGATGATTGACTGATCTGGCCTTGTAACAATAATCACAACGGCCTTGCTGTGCTGGTACTGCGAACGGCTGAAAGCAAGGGGAAACTACAGCCGTAATTTTTCCCGAGGGCATGCAGCTTTACTGTATGATTACATGATGATGGCGTCCTCTTGGGTAAAATATTCCGGAGGTAAAATAGTCCCCCATTCGGATCTCCGGGCGGGGACTACTCAAGAGGACGTCGTTATCAGGAGAAAGAAAACTGGCGTTCTACGGATCGGAGCGTGGAATGTCAGATCCCTTAATCGGGCAGGTAGGTTAGAAAGTTGAAAAAGGGAAATGGATAGGTTGAAGTTAGATATAGTGGGAATTAGTGAAGTTCGGTGGCAGGAGGAACAAGACTTCTGGTCAGGTGACTACAGGGTTATAAACACAAAATCAAATAGGGGGAATGCAGGAGTAGGTTTAATAATGAATAGGAAAATAAGAATGTGGGTAAGCTACTACAAACAGCATAGTGAATGCATTATTGTGGCCAAGATAGATACGAAGCCCACACCTACTACAGTAGTACAAGTGTATATGCCAACTAGCTCTGCAGATGACGAAGAAATTGAAGAAATGTATGATGAAATAAAAGAAATTATTCAGATTGTGAAGGGAGACGAAAATTTAATAGTCATGGGTGACTGGAATTCGAGTGTAGGAAAAGGGAGAGAAGGAAACATAGTAGGTGAATATGGATTGGGGGACAGAAATGAAAGAGGAAGCCGCCTGGTAGAATTTTGCACAGAGCACAACATAATCATAACTAACACTTGGTTTAAGAATCATGAAAGAAGGTTGTATACATGGAAGAACCCTGGAGATACTAAAAGGTATCAGATAGATTATATAATGGTAAGACAGAGATTTAGGAACCAGGTTTTAAATTGCAAGACATTTCCAGGGGCAGATGTGGACTCTGACCACAATCTAGTGGTTATGACCTGTAGATTAAAACTGAAGAAACTGCAAAAAGGTGGGAATTTAAGGAGATGGGACCTGGATAAACTAAAAGAACCAGAGGTTGTACAGAGATTCAGGGAGAGCATAAGGGAGCAATTGACAGGAATGGGGGAAATAAATACAGTAGAAGAAGAATGGGTAGCTTTGAGGGATGAAGTAGTGAAGGCAGCAGAGGATCAAGTAGGTAAAAAGACGAGGGCTAGTAGAAATCCTTGGGTAACAGAAGAAATATTGAATTTAATTGATGAAAGGAGAAAATACAAAAATGCAGTAAGAGAAACAGGCCAAAATGAATACAAATGTCTCAAAAATGAGATCGACAGGAAGTGCAAAATGGCTAAGCAGCGATGGCTAGAGGACAAATGTAAGGATGTAGAGGCCTATCTCACTAGGGGTAAGATAGATACCGCCTACAGGAAAATTAAAGAGACCTTTGGAGATAAGAGAACGACTTGTATGAATATCAAGAGCTCAGATGGAAACCCAGTTCTAAGCAAAGAAGGGAAAGCAGAAAGGTGGAAGGAGTATATAGAGGGTCTATACAAGGGCGATGTACTTGAGGACAATATTATGGAAATGGAAGAGGATGTAGATGAAGATGAAATGGGAGATACGATACTGCATGAAGAGTTTGACAGAGCACTGAAAGACCTGAGTCGAAACAAGGCCCCCGGAGTAGACAATATTCCATTGGAACTACTGACGGCCGTGGGAGAGCCAGTCCTGACAAAACTCTACCATCTGGTGAGCAAGATGTATGAAACAGGCGAAATACCCTCAGACTTCAAGAATAATATAATAATTCCAATCCCAAAGAAAGCAGGTGTTGACAGATGTGAAAATTACCGAACTGTCAGCTTAATAAGTCACAGCTGCAAAATACTAACACGAATTCTTTACAGACGAATGGAAAAACTAGTAGAAGCCAACCTCGGGGAAGATCAGTTTGGATTCCGTAGAAACACTGGAACACGTGAGGCAATACTGACCTTACGACTTATCTTAGAAGATAGATTAAGGAAAGGCAAACCTACGTTTCTAGCATTTGTAGACTTAGAGAAAGCTTTTGACAATGTTGACTGGAATACTCTCTTTCAAATTCTAAAGGTGGCGGGGGTAAAATACAGGGAGCGAAAGGCTATTTACAATTTGTACAGAAACCAGATGGCAGTTATAAGAATCGAGGGACATGAAAGGGAAGCAGTGGTTGGGAAGGGAGTAAGACAGGGTTGTAGCCTCTCCCCGATGTTATTCAATCTGTATATTGAGCAAGCAGTAAAGGAAACAAAAGAAAAATTCGGAGTAGGTATTAAAATTCATGGAGAAGAAATAAAAACTTTGAGGTTCGCCGATGACATTGTAATTCTGTCAGAGACAGCAAAGGACTTGGAAGAGCAGTTGAATGGAATGGACAGTGTCTTGAAAGGAGAATATAAGATGAACATCAACAAAAGCAAAACAAGGATAATGGAATGTAGTCTAAGTCGGGTGATGCTGAGGGAATTAGATTAGGAAATGAGGCACTTAAAGTAGTAAAGGAGTTTTGCTATTTTGGGAGCAAAATAACTGATGATGGTCGAAGTAGAGAGGATATAAAATGTAGGCTGGCAATGGCAAGGAAAGCGTTTCTGAAGAAGAGAAATTTGTTAACATCCAGTATTGATTTAAGTGTCAGGAAGTCATTTCTGAAAGTATTCGTATGGAGTGTAGCCATGTATGGAAGTGAAACATGGACGATAAATAGTTTGGACAAGAAGAGAATAGAAGCTTTTGAAATGTGGTGCTACAGAAGAATGCTGAAGATTAGATGGGTAGATCACATAACTAATGAGGAAGTATTGAATAGGATTGGGGAGAAGAGAAGTTTGTGGCACAACTTGACCAGAAGAAGGGATCGGTTGGTAGGACATGTTCTGAGGCATCAAGGTATCACCAATTTAGTATTGGAGGGCAGCGTGGAGGGTAAAAATCGTAGAGGGAGACCAAGAGATGAATACACTAAGCAGATTCAGAAGGATGTAGGTTGCAGTAGGTACTGGGAGATGAAAAAGCTTGCACAGGATAGAGTAGCATGGAGAGCTGCATCAAACCAGTCTCAGGACTGAAGACCACAACAACAACAACAACAACAACAACAACAACCCATCATAAACATTCAAGATTTCACACATTCACTTGTGGGAGCTTGATTTTTAGTGTGACTGACAAAGCCTATTATCAAATTCCCATGTATCCAAATGACATAAGTAAAACACGGATTATTACACCCTTCGGCTTATTTGGGTTCTTAGCAATATTGTATGGACTGAAAAACGCGGCACAGACATGGCAGTGTTTTAGCAATGGAGTACTTATCAAGACTGATTGCCAACACATGCATCTCGACGCCTTTTTAATTTTCTCTACCAATCCCCACAGTCGCAAACGTCACCTCAAACTCATTCTCACTACCCTCCATGACGCAGGTGTGACAACCAATGAAGACAAATTGCAATTGCAGAAGCATGAAGTTATATTCCTTGGACACAATCAACAAAAAGAGAATCAAACCAACTCCGGACGGGGCCAATTTCATCCGTCATCTGCCACTATTACAAACTTACCACAACCTTCACCAGTTCTCGGGTATCCTGAATTTTTAACAATGATACTTACCTCATCTTGTGGAAATTCAGGCACCTCTGACAAACACACTGGCAAGCCTTCATACACAAGTGAAACAAAAATATGTACAGATGGCAAACATACAAATAACATTCAACTGCTCTAAGGACTGCCTTGCAACAGTAGTCTCACTGGCACATCCTATACCAGGCGCTAAAAGCGCTGGCCGTATTTTACGAACTATAAGACACTATGGACTATAAGGTGCACCCTAATTTTAAGCATTTTTTAAAAACTTAACATTTCTGCCATTTTTATTATTAGATTGCAAAGACAGACTAAAAAAAAAATTCTTAGTTTATAAAACTAGACAGACCTTTAAAATACCTGAAAATTGTCATCTGAACTTTCTTCTCCTTCTTCCTCTTCATCATTAATGATTGTCCTCTTAATATATTATAAGATGGTCTTCACTGCCATGAAGAGTGTTACTTATGCCACACTTCTTGATTTAATGATGTCTTCTCTCACTCTAGACCATGACTCTTATCCACTGACACACGTGTTTGAAGGTCATTTTAAAGCTCCCTTCAGCATCAATTTTTGTTGAGTTTCATTCACCACCCACTTGTTCCATTCTTCTCTCATACACACATTAAATGGTTTATTTATTGAGACTTTAAAACACTGCAATCATGAAGTAAGTTCTCCTGGACTAACAGCAAGCTCTGTATTTCCCTGTCTCAGTTTCTCTTTCACAGAATTTTTCAAATGCCTGCTAAACTGATCTAGTACAAGAAGTGACTTCTTCAATGAAGAACCTTTCCTTCTTTCTCACAATCTGTTAATCCATACTTTCATACCTGCCTCATCCATCCAACCCCTGTCATGTACATGAACATGACCATCTGGCAGTATTTCAGAAGGTTTTGGCATTGTTTTGCACATAAAAATGATTATTGGATTAAGTTTAGTACTGTCAGCACAACATGAAAGGAAAACAGTGTAGTGCACTTCTTCATGTCCAATTTTTTTTATAGTTACAGTTTTAGCACCTTTCATGGCAACAGTTCTGTTAACTCTGCATATCAAATGTCTGAGGAGTTTCATCCATTTTTGCTATTTGGCTTAGTTCCACATTGGTTTTCTTTCGATGTTGAATAATAATGCAATGGGAAGATAATATTCTCTCTTCATACTCTTGTGGCATTTTCTGAGGTACTTTGGTTTTGTCACCAATGAACCCCATCCTTGAAGTTGTAAGTTCCACTGTAGTGTTAGCTTACAAGCTTGTATTTAAAACATTTTTGTATTAATTCCAATGCCATTTTGACAGTGTCCTTGAATCCATTTCAATACTTCATCATATAGTTTTGGCCATTTTGCATTTAGTCCTATATTTGCACATTTAGTTTTCCTCAGTTTTTTCAGTTCTTCTTTACCAGCCTGCCGATCATGGGGGGGGAGGGCCGAGGGGGGGGGCCGAGGGGGGGGGGAGGGCCGAGGGGGGGGGCGAGGGGGGGGAGGGCCGAGGGGGGGGGGCGAGGGGGGGAGGGCCGAGGGGGGGGAGGGCCGAGGGGGGGGAGGGCCGAGGGGGGGGAGGGCCGAGGGGGGGAGGGCCGAGGGGGGGGAGGGCCGAGGGGGGGGAGGGCGAGGGGGGGGGAGGGCGAGGGGGGCTAGAGAGGGTGGCTAGAGAGAGTGTTGGTGCTAGGGTACCAGCTATCCGTAATCTAAGAAATTTATCTTCCTTGCTATGCTGCTGTGTACTTTTAAAGGTCTCTTCTATTTGCTGAGAAGTGATCTAACCTCATATACATACAATTTTTAAAGTTACTTATTAGTATAATTGCAAATCAGATCACTCAACACATTTTTTGAGTTAGTGAACCGTTCTGAAATGTAGCTTTACATCAGAGTACGAGTAGTAATGAAGCGTCCTTAGAGATTAAAACTGACCAGTGGATAAGGAATCAAAGTACTCTATTCCTTGCACAAAAGTTCTGATTCAAGTTATGCTCAATTACAAATTTTTAAGCAATCAGTAAATTTCACTGCAGCAATAGTCACCATTTCTCAAGAAGCTGTTCTATGTACAATATGCATATAATAACAATCATAAAAATATCAAATTTCTGTAGTACACACCTGATTGAGTTGATTATTTGGAGTAGTGTACTCTGCTGTCAGGTACAGGAATAGCTGCTTCACATTCCAGTTGAACAGGTCTGTCAAGTTTAATTATTATTAAAGAAAACATCAGTTCCCCATTGCAAAATTTTTATAACAAATACAACAATAAACACAAATGCACAGCTCAAATACCAAGTACATAATAACTAAGTTTGTTTCAAAAATGTTTCAGAAGCATAACACTAACAGTCAGACGTGTGGATAAAAGCCCAGTAGTTTGGTCTACAACCTGAGCAGTTGGTCTAAATAATGTGAAATGCTGCACATCAGAATGGTTGAGACAGGACATGAGTATACCAGCTACAGAAATAATAAGTAACAAGAACGTGGCACAATGGAAGTGCAAAACAATTATGAACCTGATTTTGATAAATGTAGGGTGTGAGCTCTTCTTTCTTTCTTTCTTTCTTTCCTTAAAAAAGAAATCATGTATGAAAATTTCAAGTCCACCTTTCTCTTCAGTATTTATTCAGAATCTCAGTTTTAGTTGATTTTTAACTCTTTAACATTAAGTGCAAATTACACTGTTGCCAATAAGCAAACTTCAAATAAGACAGCATTCCTAGCTATTTGAACAACAGTCTCTTGTCTGGGATGGGAGAAGAGGGGAGGGATAGAGGAGAGAAGAAAAGATGAAAGATTCAAATTAAACAACTCATCAATGAGACCATATTAGTTAAAGCATAAGCACAACATGGAGAAAGAAACTTGCCATACCCTTTCAACCGAATCATCCCAGCATCTGCCTGAAGAAATTTAAGGAAATCCAGGAAAACCGCAATTGAATATAGATCATCCATATTATTCTTAGAGAATGTTCATCCTGCCTGTTCAGAAATAGAAAAGATCAACACGATGTTTTCTTCTAAACTGCAGGAGCATCCGTGGTAAGGTTTCAGAATTAGTATCATTTATTAAAGGTAATAATGGCCAGATAGTATTAGGAACAGAACGCTAGTTGAAACTGGATGTGAATAGCAATGAAATCCTTAATTTGGATTGGAATATATATTGCAAGGATAGGTTAGAAGCCAACGGTGGCCAAGTATTTATTGCTGTTAAGATTTCGATAATATCTGGAGTGGTTATTAGGGATTCCAAATGTAACAAAGTGTAATTTAAGTATCACAGAAAGATCAACCATAGTAACTGAATGCTTTCATAGACCACCTGCATCAAGAGCTGTAGTAGCAAAGCACTTTAGAGAGAACTTGGCGTTATTGCGAGTTAGTTCCCTGGTTACGCTATTGTAAAAGGGAAACAAATCAATTTGCCAGCTGTACAGTGGGATTCAAGTGATCAAAACTGTTGCCAGAGACAGGGATTCATTTGAGATTATTCTGAATGTGCTGCCTGAAAATTACTTTGGACTGACGTGTGAGGGCATTGTCTTACACTTCCTAGGAACAACTAGTTCCAAACTTTTCAGCATGCCCTAGATCCGCTCCTACAAAGAAGACATCAGCCCTAGGAATAGTCCACTTTTAAAGAATCGGTGTAGTTATCAGAAGAGACAGTGCCACATTCTGATCTTCACTTAAGTCCTGTAATTGGCCATCTAATCCATTCAAAATCTCCTGCAAACATCCCTGAATATTTCCCATTTCATTCTTTAATGTGAAAACACTGAATGTATTTTGACGTTAAATGAAATGAGTATAATTTTAGGGCTGAGTTGTTCAGCTGTATTGATATTTTGAAAGAATCTGAACTGTATTTGTCAAGGAGGTGTGCGTTCCAACCATAAATATTTGTGCCCTACAGTCTAAAATTTCACTGAAAGAATGCACAATGTTCCACAAAAGACAAAAGGCCAAGCAACAATCTCCACACTAAACTGAAACTGGTGGTTTGATAAAATATTTCTGCTTGTATATAACACACTCAGCACACTGGCACCTATTCGGCAACATGTTGTGCTCATCTTTTACGAAACTACATTTCATTGCCTGCTCAACTATATGACAAGCTGTTATGTCTCATACACTCTCGATCTGAATGCGCAATCAGCAGTCTTAGTCCTGGGGCAACTGGGCAGAGAAAGAGAGAGAGAGAGAGAGAGAGAGAGAGAGAGAGAGATAGAGAGATGTGTGTGTGGGAGTCTATCACTCAACTGCTTGTTGAAAATGGGTCTTAATTCGCAAACAGCAGCAGCTTTCATATATATAAAATGATAGGTAAAAACTGTTACAACAGAGGCCACATTCATAAAAATATTTAAGCATCTCCCTCATCAGCTAACAGCACTGACTGAATATTTTTACAAACCGTTTGAAAAAACTCAGGAAGGAAGATCAGGTTTCAATGTTCTATCAACAATGAGGCCATTAGAGATGGAACACTGTCCTACCTCTAGAATGGAAAAAAGAGAACTGCACTCTCCCTTTAATGAATATTACTTTTGCCTAGAAAGAAGAGAAATACACAACTATTAAAACTTACCAATCTGTCAATGGAAAGTCTGAAAAACAGCAGAATTTTTTTTTCTTATGTAGATTAAGCCTTTAGATATCATGTGTTTTATTCCGAATACAAATAAGTAGCCAATTATAAACTACATTTTTTGTTCAATTAGCAATTCACTCACATTATGTTGGTTTAAATATAATGTAAGAAACATGGAATTAACTAATGATTTAATCAAGTCATAGACAATTATCTGTAACTTTGTTCCAGTGGATGAACAGTGGTAGTCCACAGTACAGAGTAAGAGACAGGAATTTTCATTAAATCTGGGAACAACTCAAGTCATAGTAAACTCTCACACTTATTCAGAAACCATGTTGTACATGAAGCACAAAAAATTCAAGGGGGGGTCTACTATGTAACTTTGACCAAAAGCAGCTACTTTGGAAACAAAAGACACTACTCTTCCTCCTAAAGTGCTGAAGTCTTTTCTTATCTAGTGCTATGCATTTATATAACATCCCTGATTTTGGAGACTACATCAGCTGCGAAATAATTAAAGATCTCTTCAATGATTGTGGCCCACTGGTTCAGAGTCAAGGGGGGAAGGATTGAATTGGAGACTTTGAGAATTCTGCGACAAGTTAGGCTGTGACTTCCTGGTCTTGCACCATAGGGTTAAGGGCTGTAAACCCAGGCAGCTGACTACGTGGGACTGCACACAAAGTTGGTATTTTTTTTTTTTTTTTTAATTTTAATTATTATTTCTTTTCTTTCTCAGACGTTATGTCTGGTTAAAAATGGAAAGTGACGTGGACCTTGATCAAGCGTGACTTCCTTTTAACTGTACGGTATATGTTACATTGCATTTAGGAACTTTCGGGTAATTGAACATGTACCAATAATTACAGATTTCTGTAGTTGTATATATACGTTTGGATGTAGCGGTATTGCTTTGATGTACTGGTGGATATTGTGTGGTATGACTCCTGTAGTTGATAGTATAATTGGTATGATGTCAACTTTATCCTGATGCCACATGTCTGACTTCCTCAGCCAGTTGGATGTATTTATCAATTTTTTCTCCCATTTTCTTCTGTATATTTGTTGTATTGGGTATGGATATTTTGATTAGTTGTGTTAATTTCTTCTTTTTATTGGTGAGTATGATGTCAGGTTTGTTATGTGGTGTTGTTTTATCTGTTATAATGGTTCTGTTCCAGTATAATTTGTATTCATCATTCTCAAGTACATTTTGTGGTGCATACTTGTATGTGGGAACTTCTTGTTTTATTAGTTTATGTTGTATGGTGAGTTGTTGATGTATTATTTTTGCTACAGTGTCATGTCTTCTGGTGTATTCTGTATTTGCTAGTATTGTACATCCGCTTGTGATGTGATCTACTGTTTCTATTTGTTGTTTGAGAAGTCTGCATTTATCTGTTGTGGTATTGGGATCTTTAATAATATGCTTGCTGT
The DNA here is from genome assembly GCF_023864345.2 of Schistocerca serialis cubense. Lineage (NCBI taxonomy): Eukaryota > Metazoa > Arthropoda > Insecta > Orthoptera > Acrididae > Schistocerca > Schistocerca serialis. Next base: position 49,576,929 of record NC_064644.1, read on the forward strand.
AATATCTGGTGTTTATTGTTTGATCCTGTATTGCAATCATGAATCCTTCTGTTTCACTGTATATATTGCCTTTTCTTAGCCATGTGTTGGATGCGTCTTGATCGATGTGTGGCTGTGTTAGATGATACGGGTGCTTGCCATGTAGTGTTTTCTTTTTCCAATTTACTTTCGTCGTATCTGTTGATGTTATGTGATCTAAAGGGTTGTAGAAGTGGTTATGAAATTGCAGTGGTGTAGCCGATGTATTTATATGAGTGATTGCTTTGTGTATTTTGCTAGTTTCTGCTCGTTCTAGAAGGAATTTTCTTAAATTGTCTACCTGTCCATAATGTAGGTTTTTTATGTCGATAAATCCCCTTCCTCCTTCCTTTCTGCTTAATGTGAATCTTTCAGTTGCTGAATATATGTGATGTATTCTATATTTGTGGCATTGTGATCGTGTAAGTGTATTCAGTGCTTCTAGGTCTGTGTTACTCCATTTCACTACTCCAAATGAGTTGGTCAATATTGGTATAGCATAAGTATTTATAGCTTTTGTCTTGTTTCTTGCTGTCAATTCTGTTTTCAGTATTTTTGTTAGTCTTTGTCTATATTTTTCTTTTAGTTCTTCTTTAATATTTGTATTATGTATTCCTATTTTTTGTCTGTACCCTAGATATTTATAGGCATCTGTTTTTTCCATCGCTGCTATGCAGTCGCTGTGATTATCCAATATGTAATCTTCTTGCTTAGTGTGTTTTCCCTTGACTATGCTATTTTTCTTACATTTGTCTGATCCAAAAGCCATATTTATATCATTGCTGAATACTTCTGTTATCTTTAGTAATTGGTTGAGTTGTTGTTCTGTTGCTGCCAGTAGTTTTAGATCATCCATGTATAGCAAATGTGTGATTTTGTGTTGGTATGTTCCAGTAATATTGTATCTGTAATTTGTATTATTTAGCATGTTGGATAGTGGGTTCAGAGCAAGGCAGAACCAGAAAGGACTTAATGAGTCTCCTTGGTATATTCCACACTTAATCTGTATTGGCTGTGATGTGATATTATTTGAATTTTTTTGGATATTAAGTGTGGTTTTCCAGTTTTTCATTACTATGTTTAGGAACTGTATCAATTTAGGATGTACTTTGTATATTTCCAATAACCATGAGTGGGGTACACTATCAAAAGCTTTTTGGTAATCAATGTATGCGTAGTGTAGCGACCTTTGTTTAGTTTTAGCTTGATATGTCACCTCTGCATCTATTATCAGTTGCTCTTTACATCCTCGTGCTCCTTTGCAACAGCTTTTTTTTCTTCATTTATAATTTTGTTCTGTGTTGTATGTGTCATTAAATTCTGTGTAATGACTGAAGTTAATATTTTGTATATTGTTGGTAGGCATGTTATGGGACGATATTTAGCTGGGTTTGCTGTGTCTGCTTGGTCTTTAGGTTTCAGATAAGTTATTCCATGTGTAAGTGTATCAGGGAATGTGTATGGGTCTGCAATGTAACTGTTAAATAATTTAGTTAGATTTGAATGTGTTGAGGTGAACTTCTTTAGCCAGAAATTTGCTATTTTATCTTTTGCAGGGGCTTTCCAATTGTGAGTAGAATTAATTGCTTGAGTGACTTCATGTTGCAAAATTATCACTTCAGGCATTTGTGGTATCATCTTGTATGTGTCTGTTTCTGCTTGTATCCACTGTGCATGCCTGTTATGTTGTACTGGGTTTGACCATATGTTACTCCAGAAGTGTTCCATGTCTGTTATGTTTGGTGGAGTGTCTATTCTAATGTGTGTGTTATCTATTGTCTGGTAAAATTTCTTTTGGTTTGTGTTGAATGTTTGGTTTTGTTTCGTTCAATTTTCACTTTTTTTGTATCTTCTAAGTTGTTTGGCCAATGCTTGTAATTTTTGCTTCTTTTCATCTAATTGCTCTATCGCTTCTTGTTGTGAGATTTTACCTAACCTTTTTCGTTTTTTGTCTGATATTTCATTTCTTATAAATTGTGTTAGCTGTCCGATGTCTTTTCTCAGTTTTTCTATTCTGATCTGTAGCCTGTGTTGCCATGCTGGTTTTGTGGGTTTCTTCTGAGTGTTGGTTGGTTCTGATCTCTGCCTAGTGTGTATATTTAGTGGAGTGAGTGCTCCTATATAAATCAGTAGTTGTAACTCTTCCATAGTTGTATTTTCATTTATTTTGTTGTGTATGATTGTGTTGATAGTTGTTATTGTTGTTTCGACTTGTAGGTTATTTGGTGGTCTATGCAAGAATGGTCTAATGTCTGTATTTGTGTCTTTGTATTCTATATATGTCAGCTGAAATTTTTCTTCTATATCTAACATTTGTGTCACTTCGGTGTTCTATTTGTGCTTGTTCTGGTGGCTGTCTTAAGATTTCGTTTTCCTCTGATTGTTTAATTGATGCGTGTTGTTTGATTGTTTGCTCTGGGATGTTTGAGTCCATTACTGTATTTTCTTCTTCTTCTGATTGCACATTATTTTGTTCTAGTATTTGTTGTACTTGTTGTTTGATGTTTTCCAATTCTGACTGGGGTATCCTGTTATTTTTGATTATTACACAGATCTGATCAGCTAGTCTTTGTTCTGTTAAAAATTTTAATTCTGGGTATCCGGTAATAAATGTTGTGTATACTTGTGATCTGCATCCAGTTGTGTTGGTTCCTAAGTTTGTTGCTTGGTAATAACAGAACACGAGGTGTCTTAACTTCATCTTACCATCTCATCCTCTGCCTTTGTTCTCCTTCTAGAGTGGTTGCAGGAAGCATATCCTGCAAAACACCTCTATTTGGATTTAAATCATTTTCCGTGTGGCTAGCAGTGTCGTTACCATTGTGGACGGGCATAGGGTTAAAGCGTCGTCCCCGACCATAACAGCGCTTGTCCGAGGCTTCATTAGTTCTGTCCCGAATCAACTAATCACACTAAAAGGGGGGGTTATTATTATTATTAGTGGTTTGTTCTTTTCGTCGCCTTTAAGACTGGCAGAACATACCGGAGGTCTATTCTTTTCCCTGGCCTCCACGGGTATTATTACTATTATTATTTTTTCATCCGGTGGCTCTCCATCCAGTCCAGTTAACAACAGCTGTAGAAGAGTGTGTGTGTGGTTTGATGTTTTCGGGCGCTAAACAGCGAGCTGTAGAAGACCTAGAACTGTAAGTTTAGGAATGCCCCCAGAGGTGAGAGTATTAAAATCCTATTAGTTAACTGCCAAAGCACTCACTACAAAGTACCACAGTTTAAAGCTAGGTACAGAAAGCTGGTTGAAACCTGAAATTGATAACAGAGAGATTTTGGGGGAAATTTCAGTGTTTATCGAAAGGTTAGGCTAATGTGAAATGAAAGTGATGTATTTGTCACAGTAGATAAAGTCAAATTCATTGAGATCGAAAATAAAGATGCATGCGGGATTGTATGGGCAAGAGTCAGTATCAGAGGTTGGCACAGATGTTCCCTAATCATATTGTACTCACCGATGGAGACGTTAACCACCCAACAATCAATTGGGAAAAAATCATAGTTTTGTTAGTGGTGAGCATGATAAGACATCCTGTGAAACATTACTAAATGCCTTCTCTGGAAACTACCAAGAACAGATAATTCAGAAACTCTCTCATGACGGCAAAAAATAGACGTGACCTCGTTGAGCATGTCCACACTGAAGTTGGCATCAGTGACCATGATGCGGTTGTTGCAAAACCAGGTGGTGTGGTCCTTCTGACACAGTGACTCGCACACATGCATGGCAGTACTATCAGTGCACTATATAAGGCAGAGTTCGAAACGTCTTCATCAGTCTTCGATGGCTCACCTGAAGATGACTGGCAGGTGTCCAGTTGAAATACGATGGAATGACGTTTGCGATGACCGGCTGCAATACTGAAATCTCTTCAAACACTTAATTCACTGGGAAAATTTTAAATTTCACATCAAACACCTTTATGGGGAGGAGATGGCCTCACATGTAAGAAATTTCAACAAGCTACATGAGCACAAAACTTTTAAGTTTTTAATGAGATGTCGGGTCCATGGCGTAATACCAAAGTTTGCCAGAGTGACACATTTTCTTAAGATGGTCACTGCATGGAAGTTAATGGAGAAGGCGAGCCATGCTATTGTGAAGGAGAGAATTTGTTATAAAGGATGACACAGAGAAATGGGAACATTTCTACAATCCAATAAAATTGGAAGTGATGAAGGAATTGCATTCATAGTAATTGAAGCCTTACAACTTTGCCATTTACAAAATATTGATGGTATTTACCATTTTTTTAAAAATTACTTCCTTTAGATGGCATCCTCCCATACGAATACTGTTGTGACATTGCCACGAGATTTAAAAGTGCCGCTCCGTCAGTACGCGAACACGGCGATAGAGGCGCTCCGCAGCCCGGCCGAGCGCGGGAGCGCCACCTGGCTATGAACGGCACCGGCCGCATGTCACGGCACGGCAGTCTAATGACAGATACAGAGTGAATAGCATGTAACCCGCTATTGTTCCTACTTTGTGTATCCACGCAATTTATTAGTGATTAAAGGTTATAACACTTTTTGGCGACAAGGTCAGATATTTTTTTTCCTGTGTTGTGGCATTGTGTGTTCGTGTCGGGGCCGACATGGAACAGCTTATGCAAGCGCTCATTGAACAACAAACACAGCTGACGGCTGCTATTCAGGCACAGCAAACACAGCTGATGGCTGCTATTCAGGCATTGTCGACGTCGCTAACTCATAATCCGTCTTCCTCTTCTCCGCCTCCGTTTCCTCCTTACGACGAGGCCGCTGAAGGCTGGGAGGATTATGAGAAGCGTTTGCGGCAACACTTCTGGGCTTTCAGCGTTGTCGACGCTCCTATGTGTAAGTCGTTATTTCTATCTTGGATTTCCCCACGGATCTATCAGCTGCTATCTCAGTTAGCCCCTCTGCGGGAACCTGCCTCTGTTCTTCCAAGAAATGTGTGAATTATTGTCTAACTATTACCGAAAAAACACCCACGTCGTTGCCGCCCGCGTGGCGTTCTACCGGTGTCGTAAACAGCCCCATCAATCTTACCGGGCTTGGGCGGCGGAACTACACGGTCTGAGTAGGAAATGTCAGTTTGTCACGGACACTCATCATGAGTCTTATGCTGATTCAATGGTTCGGGACGCTATTCTACGGCTTGCTCCTGATAAAGAAGTTTGGCAACGTGCCTTACAACTGCCAAACCCGTCGTTGTCGGAAGTTCTCAGCATCGCTCAATCTTTTGAAGTGTCTCACGCTGCTGGTGCGCAAATAGACACGTGGTGTGATGTGGGCGCTGTACAGACCACTTTCGACGCGGACAATTTGCCTGTTTCACAGGGGAACGACGATGTGGTGGCGGTTCACTCGCGTCAACAACGTCGCGCTGGGCCACCACGGTCGTAGCGAAAACAGCAACCACAGAAGCAGGTTCGTTCCGCACTTCCTTCTTGTCCGCGTTGTTTCGTACAGCATGACAGGGCCGCGTGTCCAAAACGTTGGGCCACGTGTAATTCATGTAGGAAAAAAGGCCACATTGCTTCTGTGTGTCAGTCCCCTAAAGTTCCTGTCGACGAGGACGAGGCATCGGACACGGATGTTAACTGTGTGCTTTCTCAAACAAATAAGTTATATGTTACTGTTCGTGTTCTGGATAAAGACGTTCGCATGCAAGTGGACACTGGCTCTGCAGTAACTCTTATTAATTCTCGCACGTATTTGGAGTTGGGCTCCCCTCCCTTGTCTCCAGTTACGCGAAATCTGCGAACTTATAATAAGCAGAAAATTCCTATTGTTGGCCAGTTTGATGCTTCCACTGCCTACAAGTCTGTTGTTCGGCCCCTCACGTTTTATGTGGTGGATCATGCGGGCACGGAAAACCTGTTCGGTTATGATGCTTTCCAGTTGTTCGGGTTCTCCATTGATGATGATGTGCACCTCATATCTGAGGATATTCCGTATCAACAGCTGGATGGATTGTGTTCTGAATGCTCGTCCGTGTTCTCTGCTGGTCTGGGTCGGGCCAAGGATTTTGAAGCCCACATTACCCTTAAACCTACAGCTCGCCCTAAGTTTTTCCGGGCACGCCCTATTCCGATGGCGTTGCGTGCGCCTGTCAAGGCTGAGATAGACAGGTTAACAGCTTCAGGGATTCTCCTTCCTGTTACCTCCAGCGAATGGGCATCGCCAATCGTGGTGGTTTCTAAACCAAACGGGAGTCTGCGATTGTGCAATGATTTTAAAGCCACTGTCAATGCTCAGAGCCTCATTGACACTTATCCTCTTCCCCGTCCTGCGGAGTTATTTCCCAAGCTCGCTGGGGGCCAGTTCTTTTCCAAACTCGACTTATCTGAGGCGTACCATCAGTTGCCGTTGGATGCTTCTTCCAAGGAATTCCTCGTCATCAACACTCCTTGTGGGTTTTATCAGTACCAGCGGTTACCATTTGGCATCGCTAGCGCGCCGGCCATTTTTCAGCGGTTTTTGGAACAGCTCACGGCTTCCGTTCCCGGCTGCATAAACTATCTGGATGACATTGTTGTCACGGGGGCCTCCACTGAGGAACACCTTCGCAATTTGCGTTCACTGTTTCGGGTTCTGCATTCGGCTGGGTTGAAGTGCAATCTGGACAAGTCACAGTTCTTCCAACCCTCCATTGTTTATCTTGGTTTCCACTTGTCCCGTGAGGGTATACGTCCTCTACGACAGCACGTTGCGGCCATTACCGCTCTACCCCGGCCGTCTACGGTCAAAGAACTTCAGGCGTTTCTAGGCAAGATTGCTTATTATCGCAAATTCATTCCCTCCGCGGCGGCGGTGGCTCATTCTCTGCATCAGCTGTTACGCAAAAACGTTCCTTTCTGCTGGTCCGACGAGTGTGAGCAGGCTTTTGTCCGCCTGAAGGCTCATTTGCAGTCGGCGCCTTGTCTTGCCACATTCCGTCCGGGTCAGCACTTGGTTCTGGCGACTGACGCGTCACAGTATGGCCTAGGGGCTGTTCTCGCCCATCGGTATGAGGATGGGTCGGAACGACCCATCGCCTACGCTTCCAAGACCCTCAACGATGCCCAATGGCGTTACTCTCAAATCGAAAAGGAGGCGCTCGCTATCATTTATGAGTTTCACCTCATCACCGAACACAAGCTGCTGGTCTCTCTGTTCAGCCCCTCGGCGTCGCTTCCAGATAAGGCAGCTCACCGCCTGCAACGTTGGGCCTTATACTTGTCTCGTTTTCACTACGAAATTCACTATCGCCCCACAGCCCAGCACGCCAACGCTGACGCGTTTGCCGATGGGGCCCGACCCGGTTTTTGATCGAGATGAACTCCTGTTTCCACATTGATGAGGAAGAACGTCGTGCGGTCAAGGGTTTTCCACTTACAGGTTCGCAGGTTGCGTCGGCTACTGCGCGGGACCCGGTCCTGCGTCAGGTGATCGGTTTTGTTCAACGGGGTTGGCCGGACAGGACCAAGGCCCGGGCATCGGATCCCCTTCGCAACTACCATGCCTTGCACCTTCGTCTGTCTGTTCGTGAGGGTGTTGTTCTTCTGGTCACAGATGGCGCATCTCCACGGGTCGTGGTGCCAGCCTCTCTTCGCAAAGATGTTCTCAAACTATTGCATGAAGGCCATTGGGGGATTTCTCGGACTAAGTCCCTGGCCCGCAGGCACGTTTATTGGCCCGGTATTGATTCGGACATCGCCCACATGGTCGCTGCGTGTGGCCAGTGTGCTCAACAACTGGCTGCACCTCGTACTATGCCCTCTCCGTGGCCTGATCCGGCGCAACCGTGGGAACGGGTGCACGCTGACTTTGCCGGCCCCTTCCTTGGCACTTATTGGCTACTGTTGATTGACGCCTTCTCGAAGTTTCCATTTGTTGTTTGATGTCTGTCGCCCACCACTGCGGCGACGACGCTGGCTTTGTCCGAAATCTTTGCGCTAGAAGGTCTTCCATCCACGATTGTCACTGACAATGGCCCTCAGTTCTCTTCGCAGGCCTTCCGTGATTTTTGTACTGGACAAGGGATTCATCATGTTACAGCACTGCCCTTCCATCCGCAATCGAATGGGGAGGTCGAGCGCCTTGTCCGCACTTTCAAAAGCCAGATGAAAAAATTCCTTAGCGATTTTTCCACGGATGACGCTCTGTTCCAATTTCTGAGTTCTTATCGCTTCACGCCTCTGGGTGATCGCAGCCCTGCTGAACTCTTACATGGCCGCCAACCGCGCACTCTACTGCACCTGCTTCATCCTGTCAGGCCTTGTACGGTGTCCCCTAGTGCGGGAAAATACCCGGTGGGCCCCGACGTGTGGGCACGAGGGTATGGATCTCACCCTAAATGGGTTCCAGGGGTGGTCCAGGCCCTTCGCGGCCGCCGGTTTTGTGCAATACGTACGGACGACGGCATGGTTGTTCGCCATTACGACCAGATGTGCCCACGAGTGGTGGCCACGCCGGTGCCACCGCCCCTTCTTTCGTCTCCACCAGCCCAAGAAGCCAGTCCTCTCGCTGCTGCCGATCTTCCGGGCGTGTTGCTGCAGCCGACGTCGCTACCGCTTCCGAGTACGCCGGAACCAGCCCCAGTCGCGACGCCGCCTTCTCCGGGACCCATCTCGCTGGGGCACACCCCCAGGTCCATGACACCTATGGATGCTGCTCCGGAGTTTTCCCCCATCATCTCGTCCAGGATGGGCATTCCACCCGCAAGCTTCCGTCCTGGCCATTTTTGACCATACTCTCTTGTTTCTCCGCGGGATCTTCTCGGGGCCTCCCAAGAGGCCATGGATGTCTCTGCACTGTCCGTGTCTCCAAGGAAGTGAGTTTTTTTTTCAAGGGGGGAAAAGTGTTGTGACATTGCCACGAGATTTAAAAGTGCCGCTCCGTCAGAACGTGAACACGGTGATAGAGGCGCTCCGCAGCCCAGCCGAGCGCGGGAGCGCCACCTGGCTATGAACGGCGCCGGCCGCATGTCATGGCACGGCAGTCTAATGACAGAGACGGAGTGAATAGCATGTAACCCGCTATTGTTCCTACTTTGTGTATCCACGCAATTTATTAGTGATTAAAGGTTATAACAAATACATTCTTGAAATCTACTGTTGAGATTACTCACTGACCGCTGCAACATCTCAGCTGGGGTACTGTGAATTGTATCCCAAATTCTCTGTTTTAACTCATCCAAGGTTCTTGGTTGAGTCGTGCAGACTTTGCTCTTGAGGTAGCCCCACAAGGAAAAAAAATCACAAACAGATAAATCTGGTGATCGGAGGGGCCGGACCATGGAATGTTACTGAATCTTAAGATCACTCGGTTGCCAAGCAATTCTCGCACATAGGCCATTGATTGCTGTGCAGTGTGTGATGTCGCTCTGTCCTGTTGAAACCAGGCTTCTTGAATGTTTGGAAAGTTGTTCAATGCAGGTGTAATGAAAGTTTGTAACATCTCCACATAACGATCGGCATTGATAGTTATTGTGTTTCCCCTGTTCATCTGTGAGAAAATACAGTCTGACAATCCCATGTGATAAAACACCACGCCATACTGTCACTTTACTAGCGTGTAAAGGGCGCTCATGAATGTCATTAGGATTTGTGTTTGCCCAGTAACAGTAGTTCTGTTTATTCACTTAACCTGTGAGATGAAAATGTACCTCATCTAACATCCAGAACTTATTTAGAAATTCGACAATGTTTATTTTTATTATCATTTGTTGACAGAATCCCTATCATAACAGGTAATTGTTTTCCTTCAATTGTTGCACCATCTAGTTTGTGTGGATGAAATTTTAAATCAAGATGAATTCTGCGAACACTCTACCGGGGACATTCCAATTACTACTGCTTCCTTATGAATTGAACGCCGTGGGCTCCGTAAGACAGACTTGCATACAACATCAATGTTCGCTGGAGAACGCACACTACTTGGTCATCCTGTTGGTTTCTTCTTGAGGGCAGATCCAGTCTCTTCGAAGTTATTAATCCAACATTTTATCATGTGTTTTGACGGAACAGCATCATGATGTCCTAAATTATAAAAATGTTGAAACTCTGTCTGTACCACTACCAAGCTATTATTGTTTTGATAAAACATTTTTATGGCTAAGGCATGCTGTTGTCCATTCCACTGATCCACGATTACTGAAATGGCGGACTGTTTACTTGCTAATTGTCACGAACCCGCAGTGCTGCCACCTGCCCAGGCTGCCACTACTCATTTCAAACATTCCCATTATTCTGTGTCACCCTGTATGAGATGAAGGATTGGATGTCATTTCAGAACTGTTCCACCTACATCTGAAGATTGCAGCACTTCTTTCTCCTGTATCATGTGACTGGGTTGATGAAGTGACTTAAACCAAGTTTGATTGGGTATGTAAGGATGCAAGCTCTTGGCAGGAATCAAAATTTGATCGCTTGGTGCCATAACAGTCGTCACCACATGGAATAATTGCACAATGTTCCATTGTTAACTTCAGCGAGAAGAATTTGGACGATGCAACATTGTCTGATTTGGATAAAGGCCTTAGTTTAGCACCTACAGCAATTGCAGTGCCTCTGATAAGTTTCATGAGTGGTGTTGAAGAAGCTGTACAATGCTTTCCTACGGACGCTGCCAAAGAAACAAGAAAGGAAACCTGCCAAGCTCTATTGAAAGATCCTCTTCAATGCAGCAATATAACCTCTGAAGAAAATGCTGCACTACAAAATCTCAGAGGATTCAGACATAGGGGTGCTGAAGGCCAATAAAGGTAACTCAACTGTTCTGTTACCTCAAAGTTTGTATTTGGAGAAGATGTATGGTCTGTTAGTGATACAATATACAGGAAGATTGATCATGACCCTACAGCACGTGTGCAATGGAAGATGTGTACACTCCTGTATTCTACATCGTTACCGCCAGAGACCATCAAGCAGTTAAGACCACATGGCAGTGTACCACCAAGATTGTAAGGTCTTCTTTTACAGCCTACAGTGAGTAATATCAAGACCCCACATATGATTTAGCCAAACATATTACTTTCTTGCCGAGACCATTTGTTGGTGAGTGTCCATATCATACACAGAACTCTGCCAATTTTATCAACAGACTGGGGGCTCTCCACTAAGTAGTTTGGAGCTTCTAGTGAGTTTTGATATAATATCTTTTTACAATGGTACCTTTTGCTGTTCCCTTGATGATAATTTGTGTACAGTTTTAGTCAGACATCACTGCTTTGTTTCGACACTCTTTCCTCAGCGTATTTTATATTTAATCAAGAATATTTTGAATGGACTGATGGCATTGCCATGGACAGCCCCTTGTCTCCCCTGGTGGCTAACTTCTTTATGGAGAATTTTGAGGAAAGAGCACTTGAATCAGCAGTTTCTAAACCAACTGTTTTTTGGAGATATGGATGATACTTTCATACTGTAGACCCAAGGAGAAGATAAATTAATGGAGTTTTTACATCATCGTAACTCCATAAGAACATTCAATTTACTATGGAATTAGAGAAAGATAGTTGTCTCCCATTCCTGGATGTTTTGGTTGGACAGAAGAGTGACAGCTCTGTGGGTCATTCTGTTTACCGTAAGCCCATTCACACTGATTTGTACTTGCACTCCTCCAGTTGCCATCATCCATCCCAAACCACGAGTGTGCTTAAAACCCTTGTACACAGTGACCATACAGTCCTGGATGCAGATAGTTTACCTAAAGAGCATGCACATCTAAGGACAGTGTTCAGAGAGAATGGATACTCGACCCAGAAAATTAACAGGACATTCTCAGCGAAAACCAAGAACCGGGAAGTGGATAAATACGAGAATGTTCCAGCAAAGTACCTAGCTTTTCTTCCCTTTGTTGGAAATATTTTCTTCAAAATAGCAAGAATCCTGAACTATTTTCAAGTAAAAGCAATTTTCCGCCCACCATCTAAGATTTTGGACCTTCTGGGATCAGTGAAGGATAATTTGTTATTGCAGAAGGCGGGAATTCACAAAATACTTTGCCAGTGTGGTATGGCCTATATAGGACAAACAACATGCACAGTGGAAGAACATTGCGCAGAACATAAACGTTGCACTTGCCTTCTGCAACCCAGCAAGTCTGCAGCTGTTGAACATTGTATCTCCAATGGTCATTCAACGGAGTATGAAAAAACATTAATTTTGGCAACAGAAACGTCTTTTTGGGGCTCTATTATACAAGAATCCATTGAAATACAGATTGTGGTAAATGCAATGAACCGTAATGTGTGGGATCCTGTCATCTCTGTAATTTACTCCAGACGAAGACGCCAGACTACTCCCGATGACTGTGGTGAGCGGCAATGCTGAAGATGCTGATCCTTGCAGTTCCACCAGCTAGGGCGCTGCTACTGGGCAGTGTGGTGCTTCTGTCATCATGACTCTCATGCATGCACAGCAGTACTATCAGCAAGTTGTATAAGGCGAAGCGGAAAACGTCCTCATCAATCTTCGATGGCTGGCAGATGTCCAGTTGAAATATCATGGAATGAATTTTATGACAACCGGATGCAATCCTGAAATCTCTTTGAACATTTAATTCATCGGGAAAATTTTAAATTTCACATAAATATACATGTTCATCAAACTAGGTGGAAAAAGGAGCAGTATCATATCTCAATGATGAATTTGCAATTTTCAGTGCAGAAAGGTGGTGAATATAAATTGCTTGGCTGTTTAGAGAACAATGCGTGGAACCTTCAATGATTACTGGTTTTCAAATGATCTTCACAAAAACAAGAGAAATTCTGATCGTATGGAAAGGCTGTTAGTGGGACCAAAGTTTGTGTCCAGTCCCTAGCAAATGAGGGATAAAATGAAGTTGAGGGCAGTAAAGCAAACGCTGAAACACTTAACTATCTTTTCCAATGTTCCTTTACAAAGGTGAAACAGGAGAATTGCCCCAATTTAGTCCTCGTACCACTAAAAATGAGTGAAATAAGAATTAGTGGTTTTGGGAAACAGCTGAAATCATTGAAATTGAACAAAGCTCCAGCACCCAATGGAATCCCTATTGGATTCTATACTTAATTTGTAGCTAAGTTAGCCTGTCTTCTACTTATAATATATTGTGGATCCCTCTGGAAAAAAACATACCCAGTAGTTAGTACAAAGCACAGGTCACACCTGTCTACAAGATGGGTAGTAGCAGTGATGCACAAAACTACCATCCAATATCCTTGTCACTGACTGATTTGTTGTAGAATCTTAGAATGCATTCTGATAAGGGGAGGCCACAACATTGGGATCACAGGTTTACTTCAAACTTTGTGCACCTTTAGTAGGCCATTAAAACAACATAATGTGCAATTAGTAAGGTGAACTAATCTGATAATTACTAGAAAACCGCAAGAGAAGTTTTACACATCTATGTATAGTTGCTGGATGTTAAGAGTGCATGCTGGTCAAGTGGTTAAAGTTCGAGCTACATAAGATGACTCAGTATGAGGTGACGGTTCAATTCCCACTCAAAATTAGTTCTGAATCTATATTTTTTCATCACTGGTCATATTATTTAATTTATATGACATTTGAGGTAATATAATTTTAAAAAACCGCACACATTTGCATGATGCTTCTGTGAATTTTATGTTATTTGACTACTTACCATTTTTACTTAAACTTAATTATCAGAACAAACATATTTATAACTCTCAACAGGTAAATGAAAAAACATGTAGAGTTTTCCTGAAAATGTGTGCCTGTCATGATTTGTGAAATCCCTTATACATGGAATCTGTTGACATACCTGGAACTACTTTGCACCTCAATGCTTCGAGCTGCAGACACAGAGGCAGACCCCATTCATCAGCATAGTGTTGAGACATTGCTAATGTAGCAAGAATGAATGGTGCAGGTGCAATTTTTTTGAAATTCACAGAATTTACTCTTGTACTACAAAAATGAAGGTGACTCCCTGTAGCAGGATTCGAACAATCACCTCGTGCATGACCCTCCTTAAGGTGTGAACACTAACCAGTTGACCACACCAACTTCTCACAGCCAGCACCTTCACACACATACATCAGTTACATAATAGATGCATAAAACTTCTCTTGTGATTTTATCGAAATTGCCAGAGTAGTGCACCTTACTACTTGTACATTATGTTGTTTTAATGACCTACTTAAGGCGTGGCCTCCCCTTGTGAGCTCAAACACAATGAGCTATCTTGAACAGAATGATCTCCTCTATGTCAACCAGCATGGATTTCAAAACTATGATCATGCAAAAAACAACCCACACTTATCTCACATAACATACTGAAAGCTTTGGATCAAGGTAGTCAGGAGGATGCAGTATTTCTTGATTTTCAAAAAGGTTTTGACCCTGTACCACATCTATGCTTATTGTTGAAAGTATAATCATTTGGGATATCAAGTAAATTTTGTGACACGACTGAGGGTGCAGCAAGTTATTTTTGATAGAGAATCATAGTCATCATCATCATACGATGTAAGTTTTATGTGCCCCAGGGAAGTGTGTTGGAACCCTAAGTGTTTGTGTTGTATATTAATGACAATGTGGACAATAGTAATAGTAACATCAGACTTCTTGCTGATGATGCACTTATGTATAATGAAGTGCTGTCTGAAAGAAGCTGCATACATATTTAGTCAGCTCTTGACAAATTTTCAAAGTGATGCAAAGACTGGCAATTTGCTTTACATGTTCAGAAATATAAAACTATGTGCTTCACAAAATGAAAGAATGTAGTAGCCGATGAGTGTGGTATCTATAGGTCACAGTTAAAAAATCTGCCAACTCCTATAAATACATGAGTGTAACACTTTGTAGGGGTATTAAATAGAATGATCACATGGGCTAAGCATGCAACACACTTCAGTTTGTTAATAGAATAGTGGAGAAGTGCAATCAATCTACAAAGGAAATTGCTTAGAAATCATTTGTATGACCCATTCTAGAATATTGCTCAAGTGTGTGGGACTTGTACCAAATAGGACTAACAGGAGATATTGAAAGTATAAAAAAAATGGCAGCACGAATAGTCAGAGGTTTCTCTGACCCATGGAAGAGAGCCACAAAGACTCTCAAGAAACTGAACTGGTAGGTATAATTGCGCAGGCTTCCATGGTCAGTCAGTAGACATAAAAGTTTTCTGGATATTGTACCACCTCTGTTGTCTAGACAACAGAGGTTACATTCTCCCTCCACCACAATAACCTATTAAAATAAAGTTCCCTCTCCTCCTTCCTCAAGTGACCAATGAAACAAACTACCTTTTGAAAATTATGACATAATGGCATGCACAGTGAACAGTAACAACAAAATATCAGGGACACTGCATAGCTAGAATGCACCATTAGACCCAGAAAAAGGCCACTGCAACCGTGGCCAAAACTGGTTTTTTTCTCCAGCAGCAGTAGTTTTATACATTATGATGCATTACCATACCCAGAAAACTTTTATGTCAACTGAACTGGTACGCTCTTGAAGATAGACAACCATCCCGAGACAGGCTTTGTCATCATGATACAATGAAAATACATAGCTCAAATACATAGACATATAGATAAACAAAAATGTTTTACGAGGCTAGTCAGCACAATCAGCTGTGATCTCATTCAAGGAAGTCCACGAATTTGCTTGAAATGATTTAGGAAAACATCAGAAAACCTAAATATGGTTGGTCAGACAGGGCAGATTCCATCCTCTAAAATGTGAGGTTAATGTCTTAGCAACTGAACTGCCTAATTCGGTTGGTCTGAGAAATATATTTTTTTATCTTTAAGTGGCTGTTAAGGATATCAATATTGACCATACGTGTATCATGGAGCACCAGTGCAAGGATGTCGAACTGAGTTTTTTACATTAATCATTACAGTTTGGCTGGTCAGTTTTGTAGAAAGCATGGCGAAAGTAGTGGAGCTTTTATTTTTCTTAAATTTACTGTGGAATATGAAAGGGGTTTGAAGTAGAAGGTATGAGTACTGGAAAGCACTTTCAACCTGCTGCTCTTCAACTGCATGGGAGCTGGGTAATGTAATAATTATGGCAGTTTATAGAGCACCTACTGGGGGTAGACACTTTCACTAATAAATGTCTCTGCTGGCCATTTTGTCTACTGAAAAAACCATTATAATTTCTGTGGGGCTTCAATATAAACCTTATGTATGATTCTGCACCTAGCAGCTGTTTCTTAATGTATTGCACAGCTTCAACATGTTTCCTCTTTAAATAGTGTAGTAGCCTGTACCTTCCTACACCTTCACTGGCCCTACTATGATGCACAGCATGCAGTTTGAGTAGTGTACTGTATGGGTGCTCCAGGCCCCTACCAGAGGCCACCGATTGGGTCCAGCACCTGAATCGCCTGCAGCAGAGCGCCAATGGTACCTGGTGGGCAAATTTTCTTTATTTTATTGTGCACCAGCTCCAGTCAGCAGTCTGTGTGTGTGTCAACATGTCTGTATTCTTCTCTAGTCTGTACTTTGTCTGTATGCTGTCACTCCATTACCCAATAAACTGTGGATTTCTTGTAACTGCATTTTTCTGTATGTTCCAAGTCACAACACAAGTGTCAGTGAGTCAAACATTTGCGTGCTCCGTTGTGGAACTTTCATGTGCCCTGTTATGAATCTTTTGTCTGCAGAACTTCAGTGACTATTTTTTCATGTTTCTTATGGATCCTGTTCTTCAATCAGTTCTACAGCAACAGTAACTTCCTCTGGCTGTCTTAAAGACTACCTTCTGGCTATGCTGACAGTACAGGCTGTCCTGTCTCATGATTCTGCTACAGTTTGACAAGCTTCTGTTCAGTGTGATGAAATATATGTACAGGAAAAATGAGACAGCAATTTTGAAAGATAAATCATACAATGACTGATTATGAAAACAAATTTTTAGTGACAATCTGTAATTATGTTGTATAAAGATGTACAGAAAAGTTTTAATATATCACTGAAGAAGTCAAATGGATCTCAACTACAATGAACATTTTCAATCTTCTTTTATCTTGTGTACTGTTCTGTGTTCTGGCATGAGCTGCACGTTAAGTAGTGCCTGTCTGACTAATTCATGACAAAATTTGTGTATTTTATTGAAATATACTCCAAGGAAGTTTAAAATATTGTCTCTTTTACTTGAAAACCAGTACACGAATATTAATCAGTGATAGAAGAGAAGGAAGCACAGCTAAAAAGTCCGATTGCCTTCCATTAGAATTGCACATGACATACAATCGTCATTAGAAGAATGGCAAACTATCACCTCCACAGAAAAGGAAACCTTGCAAAATGTAACCTTTACTGGACGCCAGATATATTTCAGAAAGGAGTGTTAAATCCAACTTTAAAGACAATTGTTAAAACTTATTTCCTTATGATATTAATTTTCCCTGTTAGGAAATTCATTTCTTTCTTTCTGCACATAATAATATAAATTTTCATCAGGGTTCTGTCAGCACTTTGTTGTATTTTGGTTAACAGACATGGCTGCTTGTATGGCTGTTTCATCTTCGATTCTTCCTTGCACATTCTTGTTGTTATGTTAGTTGGCTCCTTTTCAGGAACACCCTTCCCCTCTTCGTGGTACTTTTCATTGGCTTCCATTCCAGGAATGGCCTCTCTCTGTTGTGTCGATCTGCCCGGCTTCGGGACCAGCTTCACTCTCCTTTGCTGCCTCGTGTTGTTTGTTTTCTTTGTATCGCCACTAGCACACCCATGCCATTCTGCTCTCATCAAATTTTTCTTCAAGCTGCAAGCAGCCACACGAGTCCGTGTCATTTTTCTGCCCATAACTTCTCCCGAATCCTGTGCAGCTTCCGTGGTTAGGGATGCAATCCTCCACCTGTGTCTGACAAAAGTGTTTGTCAGCTCACACTCCACTGCTGGGATCCACCCCTGAATGCTATTTTCTATGCTTTCCTCTAGAAGTGGGGAAAGGGAGGGGGAGGGAGGGGGGTATGGCGTCCTTGTCATTCATTGACTCATTCGCAGCATGCAACAGGCCCTCTGTGTAAAGAAGAAGCCACTACAGCCCCAACTAGGAAACCATGCCACAACAGACGACTCCCTTCGCAACAACAAGGGCACTGTGCGGATCTCTGTCATACCGCTCTTGTTTCATGCATTATGAGAGAGCTGCAAGTGGACATTTCAGCAGTTGTTTTGCTCCCAACTCATAACCATATGCACAGCTGGGCTCCCATCATTGATGCCCATCAAACACCATCTGGTAAGCATCAATAAACAGCACATTCCTGCTCTGTCAATTTACTGCTGCAAAGGCTTACAAATCTCTAGTCTGTCCTAGCATTACTTCGGTTGTTCACAAATCTTATACTGAGAATTTGTTCGAGTTTGACGTTCTGTTGCTTTTGAATTTTCTGTTATTTTAGCATACTCTGTCTTTTCGCCCTATGTCACAGCATGCCATACTGTCTTGGCTCTCCACTGGGACCTAATTCATTGTTTGCTCAGGATGAATCATCATTTTCCAATTGCCACAAAAGCATGACAGATTATTGTTGCTTTCCCCATTGCCTGCTCCTGGCTTATATCCCTTGTAGCTGCAGACACCACTATTAATCACACTGAATGCAACGTGGAATGCTTGACCACGGCCTGTCGCAAGTGTTTAAATCAAAAGGTCGCACCACGTAACATTTTTCCCTCTTCGTCAGAACTTACACTACCTCGGGACGATAGATATCAACCCCCTTTTACATATTTTCTAATAATTATGTCACACTGATGCCTTTTCCATGTTTCCTTATGTGGTTTGTTGTCTATCTACCACAGCAGACGACACGACACTCGTGGCAATGCCCTTCATTTATTTGCTGTTGGAGGCCTCCTTTGTACATTGGTGTTTTGAGTCATCTCCTTTCCCGATTTTGCTTCTGCAATGGCATCCACTGAGATCACAGTTCACTCTGGCAGCACACCACTCCCAGGTTGTGCCTGCCCACCTCACCACCAGTGGACAGCCTACATGTGGAGGACATGGTTTGGCATCTCGACACATCCAGTTCCGATGTGGGCACCTCCTACCCAGATGCAGGTGCCTCCTGCATCTCCGCAGATACATTCTACACAGACAGTGATGACTTTTACCCTATGAAAATGCCTCCTGCACTGACGCAGACACCTCCCCCACTGACCCATGTGCCTCTTGCAAAGATGCAAGCACCTCATGCACCAACCCAGATGCCCACTGCATCAAAATGGGAGCCTGACAATTCCTGCTGGTGCCACCTACCCTTCCACAATACACCACAGCTCCCCAGATTCTGGTACCCAGCAACAATCCAACATCACCAGGACCTGCTTCCGAAGTGCTGTGGCCATCCACTGTCCTTTCCTGGAGAGTTACGACGGAGCGGAGCTGCGATGCCTAACTGTCACCTTGGCTCACGGGCCCGTGCAGTAACAGAACCGTGTGTGTCCAAGACAACTGCTTCTGACAATATGGATATGTCACCTGCAACATGTCACAGAGGAACGGCCACCTGGTCACTCTTCTCCCTAAGGAAGGAAGGGTGTAGTAACCTGTATGTTACTATACTTTTACTGCCCTTACTGTGGCGCGCATCATGCAGTTTAAGAAGTGTGCTATCTTGCTGCTCCAGGTCTCTACTAGAGGTCACTGATCAGGGTCTGGAGCCTCAATCACCTGCAGCCACGGCAGTCCGTATGTGTCAACAAGATTGTACTCATCTCTAATCTGTACCTGTTCTGTATGCCGTCACTCCGTGATCTATCCCAGTAAACTGTGGATTTCTTGTAACCACATTTTTCATAGTGTTCCAACACACAACAAGTAGACCAACAAGAATAACAAATATGATGGAAAGTCTTTTAGACAATGTACTTTCAAAGGCGGAAACCACAGAGATAGAAATTATTAATATTGGCTTAGGACTATCTGATTGTATTCCCCTTTTGGGACCAGGCGATAATGCTAGAACACACTTTATACCAAACACATGCATATAGCAAGACAGAGCGCCAAGCAACAAGCGCTAGTACAAACTCCAAAGATGATAAATGGAATCACAGATATATTATACAGTACTGACATTACTTGAGTACTGTTCACTTATTAATGTGTTTGACATATTTAATGTTGCACTCAGCACACCCTCATCCTTGCAATTCTAACTAAATCACGTGATAGAAAGGAAAGAATGTAGTTCTTTCCTACATCAGAAATTCTTTCCTAAATAAGAAATTGTTCTGTGGAAAACTTTGCTAGTTTTGTTCCTAGTGTATGTAATGAATCCTGGTTAGAAATGCTTCCACAGTCAAGTACCAACAACAGTTATGATGCTTTCTGTTCAATATTTATGTCAAATTTTGTAATGTGTTTTCCTAAGAAATTGATTTGAGTCCTTGTCGGATTGCTAAATCTGGTTCCTGGATTACGTTAGGCACTAAGATTTCCTGTAGGACTTTAAAAATGTTCAGTTCTGAAATGAATGTATCCACAGATTCCCACTTTATAGAATACGTAATCATCATGAAAGAAGGTTGTATACATGGAAGAACCCTGGAGATACTAAAAGGTATCAGATAGATTATATAATGGTAAGACAGAGATTTAGGAACCAGGTTTTAAATTGCAAGACATTTCCAGGGGCAGATGTGGACTCTGACCACAATCTATTGGTTATGACCTGCAGATTAAAACTGAAGAAACTGCAAAAAGGTGGGAATTTAAGGAGATGGGACCTGGATAAACTGAAAGAACCAGAGGTTGTACAGAGTTTCAGGGAGAGCATAAGGGAACAATTGACGGGAATGGGGGAAAGTAATACAGTAGAAGAAGAATGGGTAGCTTTGAGGGATGAAGTAGCGAAGGCAGCAGAGGATCAAGTAGGTAAAAAGATGAGGGCTAGTAGAAATCCTTGGATAACAGAAGAAATATTGAATTTAATTGATGAAAGGAGAAAATATAAAAATGCAGTAAATGAAGCAGGCAAAAAGGAATACAAACGTCTCAAAAATGAGATCGACAGGAAGTGCAAAATGGCTAAGCAGGGATGGGTAGAGGACAAATGTAAGGATGTAGAGGCCTATCTCACTAGGGGTAAGATAGATACTGCCTACAGGAAAATTAAAGAGACCTTTGGAGATAAGAGAACGACTTGTATGAATATCAAGAGCTCAGATGGAAACCCAGTTCTAAGCAAAGAAGGGAAAGCAGAAAGGTGGAAGGAGTATATAGAGGGTCTATACAAGGGCGATGTACTTGAGGACAATATTATGGAAATGGAAGAGGATGTAGATGAAGATGAAATGGGGGATATGATACTGCGTGAAGAGTTTGACAGAGCACTGAAAAACCTGAGTCACAACAAGGCCCCCGGAGTAGACAACATTCCATTGGAACTACTGATGGCCTTGGGAGAGCCAGTCCTGACAAAACTCTACCATCTGGTGAGCAGAATGTATGAAACAGGCGAAATACCCTCAGACTTCAAGAATAATATAATAATTCCAATCCCAAAGAAAGCAGGTGTTGACAGATGTGAAAATTACCGAACTATCAGTTTAGTAAGTCACAGCTGCAAAATACTAACACGAATTCTTTACAGACGAATGGAAAAACTAGTGGAAGCCAACCTCGGGGAAGATCAGTTTGGATTCCGTAGAAACACTGGAACACGTGAGGCAATACTGACCTTATGACTTATCTTAGAAGAAAGATTAAGGAAAGGCAAACCTACGTTTCTAGCATTTGTAGACTTAGAGAAAGCTTTTGACAATGTTGACTGGAATAATCTCTTTCAAATTCTGAAGGTGGCAGGGGTAAAATACAGGGAGCGAAAGGCTTTTTACAATTTGTACAGAAACCAGATGGCAGTTATAAGAGTCGCGGGACATGAAAGGGAAGCAGTGGTTGGGAAGGGAGTAAGACAGGGTTGTAGCCTCTCCCCGATGTTGTTCAATCTGTATATTGAACAACCAGTAAAGGAAACAAAAGAAAAATTCGGAGTAGGTATTAAAATTCATGGAGAAGAAATAAAAACTTTGAGGTTCGCCGATGACATTGTAATTATATCAGAGACAGCAAAGGACTTGGAAGAGCAGTTGAATGGAATGGACAGTGTCTTGAAAGGAGAATATAAGATGAACATCAACAAAAGCAAAACAAGGATAATGGAATGTAGTCGAATTATGTCGGGTGATGTTGAGGGAATTAGATTAGGAAATGAGGCACTTACAGTAGTAAAGGAGTTTTGCTATTTGGGGAGCAAAATAACTGATGATGGTCGAAGTAGAGAGGATATAAAATGTAGGCTGGCAATGGCAAGGAAAGCGTTTCTGAAGAAGAGAAATTTGTTAACATCCAGTATTGATTTAGGTGTCAGGAAGTCATTTCTGAAAGTATTCGTATGGAGTGTAGCCATGTATGGAAGTGAAACATGGGCGATAAATAGTTTGGACAAGAAGAGAATAGAAGCTTTCGAAATGTGGTGCTACAGAAGAACGGTGAAGATTAGATGGGTGATCACATAACTAATGAGGAAGTATTGAATAGGATTGGGGAGAAGAGAAGATTGTGGCACAACTTGACTAGAAGAAGGGATCGGTTGGTAGGACATGTTGTGAGGCATCAAGAGATCACAAATTTAATATTGGAGGGCAGCGTGGAGGGTAAAAATCGTAGAGGGAGACCAAGAGATGAATACACTAAGCAGATTCAGAAGGATGTAGTTTGCAGTAGGTACTGGGAGATGAAAAAGCTTGCACAGGATAGAGTAGCATGGAGAGCTGCATCAAACCAGTCTCAGGACTGAAGACCACAACAACAACAAACAGAACACGTAAAGACTTATAAGAATAAATATGGACAGGTACTTGCAAAGGAAAATCAACTTGCAAATGATAACATAAAAAAATATTGGGCAACAAATAAAACTCCATACGGAATATTGTAAAAAGTGAAACAGGGAAGATATATGAAGACACATAATCACTCTTACAAATGCTGATGATATCAATATTGGCAAAAAAGACCCTACAAATTACATAAATGATTACTTTATAAATGCTTCCCGAAGACTTAGCTTAAATTTCATATATGCAGGATAAATTTAGGTTATGCATACCAGCGAACAGCACAAGGTTAGTTCCAACCACTGAGCATGAAGTAGTAAAGGTAATGAAAAGCCTCAAATGCAAAATTTCACCTGGCACAGATGACGTACCAGTGTCACTTATAACCCGTACTGCTTCACAAATCGCAAAGCCCTTTACTCACATGATAAAGTTATCATTCACGAAGGGAATGTTCAACAAAGATTAAAAATATTGAAAGTGGTGCCTTTATTCACGAGTGGGAATGAGCATAAAGTTGAAAATTACCAACCCATTTAACTCCTCCTTGCATCAGTAATTAAAGATTAATGAAACAATGAATCACCAAGTATTTAGACAACCACAGCCTACTGAATAATAATCAGTACGACTTTTGAACAGGTAGAAGTACAGAAAGAGCAATAAGTTGTTACACCGATGAAACAGTTAGAAATTTGGGAAACAATAACAGCGTTGCAGAAGTTAACTTAGATGTTTCGAAAGCTTTGGGAATAAAGGAAAAGAAAGCAAGTGGTTTCAGTAAAATTTGCAAAACAGATGACAGGTTGTGGAGCTTACATCAGCTTATGTTAATCATAAAATCAGATTAGTATCTGATGCAAGGAAAGTCAGAATAGGTGCTCCCCAGGGTGGTGTGTTGGATCTCCTCCTGTTCCTTACACAAATGCTAGTTACTGCTTGTTGGCATTAGTCAGCTAGTCCGGTAGCAGCAGCCAACAGGCACAAGCAGCAATAGGGGAGCAACCAATTTTGTGACATTTTACAAGTTCATAACTAGGATTGAGTTTTATAGTTACACCTGTGTGCTTTGGTAGCAGCATATTAATTTAATATATAATAGACACAGTTCTTGAATTTTTGTTTGTGTTGCAAAGTAAACTGACTGTGACATATTATGGGAAGTAAACCAATTGTGTGACACATTACAGAAAGTAAACCGAAATGTAACATTAGAAGTTCCTAATCAGAAAGAACTACTTACTCTCAGCCGAGTGCTTTGGTAGTTTAGTTTATGAATCTCTGCGTGTTAATCTAATTTACTACACCCAGTTCTTGCATTTTCGTCAGTGTCTACAGTAGAGTTCCATAGAGTGTGTCAATAGTTGTTTGTTTGTCTGTGCAGCGTAGTTTTCCACAGTCTTTAGTTTGGATAGGGACTGTGATTGCTTTGTGCGGATGCAAACCAAGGTGGTGACACTTCACTCCCAGCTCCAGGCCATGATGGCTTTGGTTACACAGCTTGAGGCTGCAGTGGATGGGCATCACTGTTGTGAGCCAGCCATGGGGATCCAGTGGATGTCCAGGATGAACCAGAAGTCCGCAATCAGCCTACACTGGGGGTCAGCCCAGTTACTGCTGCACCGAGGTTGACCCCTCGCCTGCAGTCAAAAGGGAGGTTGCCTCAGGGCATGGCAGGCGGCAAAAGACTTCTCAGGGAGCCAAATGTAAGGCCTCCCCAGTTAGTCTGACAAACAGATTCCACGTGCAGTCTATAACTGACAATGTCCCTCAGCCAGATGCAATCACTTGTCCTGTTTTAGAAGAAACCTTTCAGCCTGCAAGATCCGGGCAGTTAAAGAAGTTGGGATTATTGGTATTTGTGATCTCCAATGTAAGCTGCGTTACGGGACCCTGAGGGACATGGCTGCCAAGAAGGGGAAGAGAGCCAATGTGCACTCTGAGTGTATACTGGGTGGAGTGGAGTCATTCCAGGCGTGGAACGGGATCCTTTTGGATGCCATGAAGAGCACAGGGTGCAGCCAACTGCAGGTGGTGGCTCACGTCAGTATCAATAATGCGCGTCGCTTTCGATCAGAAGAGATTCTCTCTAGTTTTGAACAACTATCAGAAGTGGTAAAGGCTGCCAGTCTTGTTTGCAAGATGAATGCAGAGCCCACCATTTGCAGAGTAAACAACAGGACCGAGTGTGGACCTCTGTTACAGAGCTGAATGGAGAGTCTTAATCAGAGGCTCGGGCAGTTCTTTGGGCATGTAGGCTGCAGATTCCTTGACTTGTGCCATAAGGTGGTGAGGTTTCGGGTTCTATTAAGGAGGTCAGGAGTCCATTACACGGTGGGAGGCAACTACATGGGTAGCAAGGGCATGGACTGGGCAATTTTTTAGGTTACAGGATCTCGGGGAAACACAAAAATGGCTTCAGTCTCAAAGGGTGCAGGTCGAACACAGGAAGAATGCACATGCAGGAACCATCAGTATAAGTGCTGTAAACTGTTGTAGCTGTGTAGGGAAAGTACCAGAGCTAATAGAAAGCATTGATGTACAAATTGTTATAGGCACTGAAAGCTGGCTAAAGCCGAAGATAAGTTCAGCTGAAATTTTTGCAATGGACCTAATGGTGTTCAGAAAGGATAGACTAAACACAGTTGGCAGTGGTGTGTTTGTTGCTATTAGAAGTAGTTTATCTTGTAGCAGGACTGAAGTAGATAGTTCCTGTGATTCAGTATGGATGCAGGTCATTCTTTGTACCAGGAATAAAATAATAATTGGATACTTTTACCAACCTCCCAACTCAGATGATACAATTACTGAAAGGTTCAAAGAAAACACGAGTCTAATTTCTACATGTACCCGACTCGCACAATTATAGTTGTGGGGACTTCAATTTATTGTCGATATGTTGGTGAAAATATATGTTCAAAACTGGAGGTATGCATAAAACGTCATCTGAAATTGTGCTAAAGCCATTCTCTGAAAATTATTTTGAGCATTTTGTTAATGAGCCCATTCGAATAGTAAACAGTTGTGAAAACATACTTGACTTCTTAACAAACAAATAATCCTGAGCTAATAACAAAGATCAAAATAGATACAGGGTGGTTGCAACGAGACTAAATACCGTAACTCCCAAATCCTCCACAAATACATGAAAAAAATAGCTATTCAAAAAAAGAAGAAAAAAAAATTGCTTGATGCCTTCCCAAGACAATCTCCACTCCTTCCAAATTAACAATGAAAGTGTATATCAGGTGTGACATGAATACAAAGAAATACTACCGGCAGCAACTGAGAGATTTATACCAAATAAATTCACAGAAGACCGAGCTGATCCCCCATGGCACACAAAACATGTCAGAACACTGTTGCAGAAACAAAGAAAAACGAATGCCGCCAAATTTAAATGAATACAAAATCTCCAAAATTGGTGATCTTTAATAGAAGCTTGAAATTTAGCACGAACTTCATTGTGAGAGGTTAATAACAGTTTCCACAGTGAAACTGTGTCTCGAAACCTTGCAGAAAATTCAAAGAGATTCTGGTCGTATGTAAAGTATGCTAGCAGCAAGACACAATCAATGCCTACTCTGCCTTATAGCAATGGAAATACTATTGATGACATTGCTGCTAACGGAGTGTTACTAAACACAGCCTTCTGAAATTCCTTCACTGAAGAAAATGAATAAATATTCCAGAATTCAAATCAAGGACAGCTGCCAACATGAGTAACTTAGAAGTAGATATCCTCAAAGTAGTGAAGCAACTTAAATCACTTAATAAAAGCAAGTCTTCATGTCCAGACTGTGTACCAATTTGGCACCTTTCAGAGTATGCTGATGCCACAGCTCCATACTTAACTATCACATACAACAGCTTGCTCGGCGAAAGATCCATACCCAAAGACTGGAAAGTTGAAAAGTTCACACCAATTGATGAGAAAGACAATAGGAGTAATCCACAATATTACAGGCCCATATCATTAACATCAATATGCAGCAGGATTTAAGAACATATATTGTGTCTCAACATTTTGAATTACCTTGAAGAGGACAGTCTATTGGCACACAATTAACACGGATTTGGAAAACATTGCTCTTGTGAAACACAACTAGCTCTTTACTCATACAAAGTGTTGAGTGCTATCTACAAGGAATTTCAAACTGAATCGGTATTTCTAGACTTCCAGGAGGTTGCTGACACTGTACTTCAAAAGCAGCTTTTAGTCAAATTGCGTGCTTATGGAATATTATCTCAGTTAAGAGTGGATTCGTGATTTCCTGTCAGATGACAATTCGTAGTAACTGACAAAGTCATCGTGTAAAACAGAAATGATTTCTTGCAGTGTTATAGGCCCTCTGCTGTTCCGTATCTGTACAAATAGCTTAGGAGACAATGTGCACAGCCCTCTTAGGTTGATTTCAAATGATGCTGCTGTTTGCTGTCAAGTAAAATCATCAGAAGATCAAAACAAATTGCAAAATGATTTTGATAACATATCTGTATGGTGCGAAAATTAGCAATGGACCGTAAATAATGAAAACTGTGAGGCCACCCACACGACTGCTACAAGGAATCTGTTAAACTACGATTAACAATAAATCAAATTTAAAGCCTGTAAATTCAACTAAATACCTAGAAATTCTAATTATGAACAACTTAAATCGGAAAGAACACACACAAAATGTTGAGATGAAGGTGAACCAAAGACTGATTTATAGGCGGAGTATTTAGAAGATGCAACAGACCTACTGAAGAGACTGCCTAAATTACACTTGTCCATCCTCTTTCAGAGTACTGCTGCACGGTGCGAGATCCTTACCAGATAGGTTTGATGGAAAACATCGAGGAAGTTCAAAGAAGAGCAGCGCGTTCTGTAACTGCCGTTTTAACTGCCATCTGCTTCCCATCTCCTGTGCAGCAAGCAATGTAAATTTTTTGTATTAACTGTGTTTTTATTACTTGTCACTTCTTTTTCCGCGTGTTTTTGCTTTTAGGGAGATTTAATTTTCAAGTACTAGCCAAAGTGTTCCATAGATTTCGTGTTTGTTTTGAATTCAGTTCAGACAGTGTTTATTTTCATTGTTTCCAACAAGAAGTGTCTAGTAACCACAGTTTAGTCAGCTATCAGCTGCCTTTAGTGAATTAGCACTCTAGTTAAAAGTTGATTACTTAACTCTCTACAGTAAATTGTTGATTACTTAGGATGGACAGAATGTATTACTGCTGTGTGCCGATGCAAGAGGAGGTGGCCACTGTTCGCGAACAGCTGAACATGCTGATGGCCGCGGTCAGCTGTCTTCAGGCTGCTGCCTCAGAGTGTAGCAGCAGTGGGGACTCTGGTGCGTTGCATGGTACACTCCAGGTGTTACATGTTTCACCCATGGTCCCTGCTGTCGAGGCATCTTCGCGGGTACAGGGCGCAGTTGGGCCACCCTCTCCCCGAGGGGAGAGGCGGGTTCAACAGTTTTATTATTTTTTTTTTTTTGGATAGGGTTTAAGGGCGGTCAACTGCTGAGGTCATTAGCGCCCAGTCACTGTTGTTAGAGCACATGGAATCTAGTAAAACTCAAGGGGATGGGGGGGACACCAGAAGGACCTGACAAAGATGCAGATAAAATAAGTAAAAAGGTTAGATGTCTTTGGACAAACCAGTTAAAGTTATAAAACGCAGAATTCGAGCAGCTGCTCGAGCGTCATCAGCTAAAACATCTGGTAAAGTAGATGGCAGGGACAGGACAGCACGAAATTGACTAAAACGGGGACACGACAATAAAACATGGCGCACTGTTAATGCCTGACCACAAGGGCACTGCAGGGCTGGGTCACCGGAGAGCAGGTAGCGGTGGCTAAACCAGCAATGCCCAATCCGCAACCTGGTCAGAAGGACCTCCTCTCGCCGAGATGGTCAGGAGGAGGTTGTCCAAGCAGTTGGGAGCGGTTTAACTGCCCGGAGCTTGTTTCCTTGGAGGGATGACCAAGCATCCCACCACAACGACACAAGCCTCTTACATACATCCCCACGAACGTCAGATGACGGGACACAATGGGAGGCTGGCCGAGGCAGGAGGACTGCAGCCTTGGCTGCAGCATCCGCAGCCTCATTCCCAGGCACTCCTACATGTCCGGGAACCCACAGAAAGCTGACAGAACCACCATTATCAGCGAAAGAATGGAGGGACTGCTGTATCCGTTGAATCAAGGGATGGACCGGATGGGGAGCTCCAAGGCTCTGAAGAGCACTGAGTGAGTCAGAGCAAAGTACATACTATGAATGGCGGTGGCGGCGGGCATACTGAACGGGGTGATGGAGAGCAAAAAGCTCGGCCGTAAAACTCGAACATTGCTCGAGGAGCCGGTTTTTAAAGGTGGCGCCCCCGACGACAAAGGCACAGCCGACACCATCGTCAGTTTTGGAGCCATCGGTGTAAATAAAGGTGTGACCGGCAAGTCGAGCACGAAGTTCGACAAACCGTGAGCAATACACTGCAGCCGGAGTACCCTCCTTCGGGAGGGAGCTGAGGTCGAGATAAATATGAACCGGAGCCCGGAGGCAAGGTGGTATCGGGCTCTCACCCTCTCTGAAGGTGGTAGAGAGGCCAAAATCCAATTTTCGAAGCAGGCGATGGAAGCGGACTCCTGGGGGCAGCAGGGCAGACACATACAACCCGTACTGATGGTCGAGAGAATCGGCGAAGAAGGACTGGTAAGAGGGGTGGTCGGGCATAGACAACAGCCGGCAGGCATACCGACCAGCAGTACGTCGCGCCGGTAGGTCAATGGTAATTCGGCAGCTTCAGCATAAAGACTCTCGACAGGACTAGTGTAGAAGGCTCCGGTCGCAAGACGTATCCCCCGATGGTGGATGGAGTTGAGCCGGCGTAAGAGGGATGGCCGAGCGGACGAGTAGACGAAGCTCCCATAATCCAGCTTCGATCGGACAATGGACCGATACAAGCGAAGCAGGACAGTGCGATCCGCTCCCCAAGATGAACCGCTAAGAACTCTGAGGACATTAAGGGAACGAGAACAACAGGCCGCCAAATAAGAGACATGTGGAGACCAACACAGTTTCCTGTCCAACGTGAGCCCTAGAAACTTAGTTGTTTCCACGAATGGGAGAACAACGGGACCGAGATGTAAGGATGGCGGAAGGAACGCTTTATATCGCCAAAAGTTGATACAAACCGTCTTCTCTTCAGAGAACCGGAAGCCATTTGCCACGCTCCATGAGTGGAGGCTGTCTAGACAACGCCGAAGGCAGTGCTCCAGGAGGCATGTTCTCTGGGCACTGCAGTAGATCGCGAAGTCATCGACAAAGAGAGAGCCTGAGACGTTAGGTGGAATACAATCCATAATTGGATTGATCGCTATGGCAAAAAGGGCTACGCTCAAGACGGAGCCCTGAGGCACTCCGTTCTCCTGGAGGAAGACGTCTGACAATACGGAACCCACATGTACCCTAAACTTTCGGTCTGTTAAAAAGGAATCAATAAAAAGGGGCAGGCGACCGCGTAGGCCCCACCTGTGCATAGTGCGGAGGATACCTCCTCTCCAACAGGTATTTTTTTTTTGGTAGGGTTTAAGGGCGCTCAACTGCTGAGGTCATTAGCGCCCAGTCACTGGTGTTAGAGCACAAGGAATCTGCTAAAACTCAAGGGGATGGGGGGACATCAGAAGGACCTGACAAAGATGCAGATTAAATAAGTAAAAAGGTTAAATGTCTTTGGTCAAGCCAGTTAAAGTTATAAAACGCAGAATACGAGCAGCTGCTCGAGCGTCATCAGCTAAAACATCCGGTAAGGTAGATGGCAGGGACAGGACAACACGAAATTGACTAAAACGGGGACACGACAATAAAACATGGCGCACCGTTAATGCCTGACCACAAGGGCACTGCAGGGCTGGGTCACCGGAGAGCAGGTAGCGGTGGCTAAACCGGCAATGCCCAATCCACAACCTGGTCAGAAGGACCTCCTCGCGCTGAGATGGTCGGGAGGAAGTTGTCCAAGCAGTTGGGAGCGGTTTAACTGCCCGGAGCTTGTTTCCTTGGAGGGATGACCAAGCATCCCACCACAACGACACAAGCCTCATACATACATCCCCACGAACGTCAGATGACGGGACACAATGGGAGGCTGGCCGAGGCAGGAGGACTGCAGCCTTGGCTGCAGCATCCGCAGCCTCATTCCCAGGCACTCCTACATGTCCGGGAACCCACAGAAAGCTGACAGAACCACCATTATCAGCGAAAGAATGGAGGGACTGCTGTATCCGTTGAATCAAGGGATGGACCGGATGGGGAGCTCCAAGGCTCTGAAGAGCACTGAGTGAGTCAGAGCAAAGTACATACTATGAATGGCGGTGGCGGCGGGCATACTGAACGGCCTGATGGAGAGCAAAAAGCTCGGCCGTAAAGCTCGAACATTGCTCGAGGAGACGGTATTTAAAGGTGGCGGCCCCGACGACAAAGGCACAGCCGACACCATCGTCAGTTTTGGAGCCATCGGTGTAAATGAAGGTGTGACCGGCAAGTCGAGCACGAAGTTCGACAAACCGTGAGCAATACACTGCAGCCGGAGTCCCCAACAGGTATCATAAGCCTTCTCCAAGTCAAAGAACACGGCTACTGTTTGGCGTCTTTGCAAAAAGTTGTTCATGATGAATGTCGACAAGGTCACAAGGTGGTCAACAGCGGAGCGGCGGCGACGAAACCCGCATTGGACATTAGTAAGTAGTCGTCGAGATTCAAGAATCCAGACTAACCGAGCATTAACCATGCGCTCCATCACCTTACAGACACAGCTTGTAAGAGAAATGGGGCGGTAACTAGAAGGATGGTGTCTATCCTTCCCGGGTTTGGGTATAGGAACAACGACGGCGTCACGCCAACGCATGGGGACCTGACCTTCGGTCCAGACGCGATTGTAGGTACGAAGAAGGAAGCTTTTGCCCGCCAGAGAAAGGTGTGCCAGCATCTGAACGTGAATGGCATCTGGCCCCGGAGCAGAAGACCGGGACAGTGCAAGCGCACGTTCGAGATCCCGCATAGTAAAGGGGACATTATAAGTTTCCAGATTCAGCGAGTGGAAGGAAGGTCGCCGAGCCTCTTCAGCCTCTTTCCCGGGAAGGAAGGCAGGGTGGTAATGGGCGGAGCTTGAAACCTCCGCGAAAAAGCGGCCAAAGGCGTTGGAGACAGCCACAGGATCAACAAGGACCTCATTACCTGAGGTCAGGCCAGGTACCGAGGAGTGGGCCTTAATGCCCGATAGCCGGCGCAGGCCACCCCAAACGACGGAAGAGGGAGTAAAACTGTTAAAGGAGCTGGTGAAAGAGGCCCAACAAGCTTTTTTGCTGTCTTTGATGACTCTACGGCATTGCGCTGGGAGTCGTTTGTATTCAATACACTTCGCCAACGTAGGATGGCGGCGAAAGGTGCGTAAAGCACGTCGTCGAGCACGGATAGCGTCCCTACAAGCCTCGTTCCACCAGGGGACGGAAACACGACGTGAAGAAGAGGTAGTACGAGGAATGGAACGTTCGGCAGCATTGATGATAACAGCCGTGAGATATTCGACCTGACTGTCACAACTGAGAAAATCGTGGTCCGAAAAAGTCGCCAGGGAGGAGTAAAGTCCCCAGTCAGCTTTCGGTATGTTCCAGCGCGAAGGACGTGGGGATGGGGTGTTGTGCAGGAGATGAACGACACAGGGGAAGTGGTCGCTCAAATAGGTGTCAGAAACGACATACCACTCGAACCGACGGGCAAGAGTGGTAGAACAGATCGAGAGGTCCAAGTGGGAGTAGGTATGAGTAGAGTCCGAGAGGAAAGTCGGGGTGCCGGTATTGAGGCAGACAAGATTGAGATGGTTGAAGACATCCGCCAAGAGTGAGCCTCTTTGACAGGATGCAGGAGAGCCCCAAAGGGGATGATGGGCATTGAAGTCGCCAAACAATAAAAACGGCGGGGGAAGCTGAACGATCAGGTGCATCATGTCAGCCTGACTAACAGCAGATGACGGTGGAGTGTAGATGGTACAAACTGAAAAAGTAAAAGCAGAAAGAGTATTGCCGACAGCTATTGCTTGGAGTGGGGTGGTCAATTGGATGGGACGGTAATAGACATCGTCCCGAACGAGCAACATGACCCCACCATGAGCTGGGGTACCGTCCACAGGGGTGAGGTCATACCGCTCCGAGGTATAGTGGGTAAAGGCAATACGGTCAGTCGGGCGCAACTTGGTTTCCTGGAGACCAAGGACGAGCTGACAGTGCAGGCGGAGGAGCAGTTGTAATTCCTCCCGATTACATCGAATACCTCTTATGTTCCAATGAAACAACGCCATCGCTAGTCAAAAAGTTGGGGGAACGAGACGGGGGAAGAGCTGGTCACCTCGACGGCCGCGGAGGGCCAGGTTGCGAGGGAACAACGCTACAACCGACGGGAGGCGGATCCGGTTCCATCGACTCGTCGCCAGCTGCGGCCGCTGTCCCTGGTTGTGTAGGAGGGGCAGCATCATTTGTCGACGAGAGGCCAGCTGAGCGCCTGGCAGCAGAGCGTCCCGGCGAAACTGAGGACGGCCGGGAGCAGCGACTCACGGATGGAGCGTCAGACGAAACACGCCGGGGTGGAGAGGGGGATAGAGACTTCTTCTTTGAGGCCTTCTTGGAAGGCCGAGGAGGCACAGGGATGGTGGGCTGGACCCGAAGAAGGTCCTCACGCGCGGGGTCCGTTTTGGAACGCCGGACCTCGGAAGCTGGGGTCCGGAACGTTTCCCCAATAGACGCCTGAGAAGAGGATCGCTTCTCAGGTGGCGGGGGGAGAGGAAGAGGAGGAAGGGTGGCCCCTGGGGCAGAGGGGGCGGGGGCCACGGGGGAGGAGGATTTGGAAGGGAGGGATTTGGGAGGCGGAGGCAGAGCCCCCTGATGGGCGGAGGAGGCGGAGGGGGGACAGGATAGGGGTGAGGATACCGCGGAAGGAGTGGACACAACTGAGGCAAACGAAGTGGTCAACGGCACGGGATGGAGGCGGTCATACTTCTTCCTGGCCTCAGAATAAGAGAGTCGATCCAAAGTTTTGAGTTCTTGTATCTTCTTCTCCTTCTGATATGCGGGGCAGTCTGAGGATCTAGGCGAGTGGAGGCCAGGGCAATTAATGCACCGAGGTGGTGGGGTGCATGTATGTTCCTCACGAAGAGGACGTCCGCAATCGCCACAAAGGGGCTCAGCCTCACACCGTGACGACATGTGCCCAAAGCGCAAACACCGAAAGCAGCGCATAGGAGGCGGGACGTAAGGTCGCACGTCGCACCGGTAGCACATCACCTTTACCTTCTCTGGGAGAACGTCCCCCTCGAAGGCGAGGATAAAGGCCCCGGTGTCGATGCGATGGTCTTTGGGGCCGCGCTGGACTCGCCGGGCGAAATGCACGCCTCGGCGCTCCAGGTTGGCCCTGAGCTCCTCATCAGATTGTAGCAGGAGGTCACGATGAAAAATAACCCCCTGCGTCCTATTTAGTGCCAGATGCGGGACAATGGACACTGGGATGTCCCCTAGGCGGTCGCACGCCTGGAGCGCTGCCGACTGTGTGGCGGAGGTGGTCTTGATAAGAACGGACCCTGAACGCATCTTGCTGAGAGCCTCAATTTCCCCGAAGATTTCCTCAATGTGCTGAACAAAGAACATGGGCTTGGAG
Source organism: Schistocerca serialis cubense (assembly GCF_023864345.2). NCBI lineage: Eukaryota > Metazoa > Arthropoda > Insecta > Orthoptera > Acrididae > Schistocerca > Schistocerca serialis. The sequence continues at coordinate 49,611,446 of NC_064644.1, forward strand.
GTGGCGAACGTTCCCCCATCGGTTCGAGAACAGACCAAATAGCGGGGGGGAAGTACTTCGCCCCAAGCCGGCGGGCCTGTCCCTCCTCCCAGGGAGTGGCCAAGGGGGAAAGGGCAGGAGAACCAGAACTAGAAACGGTACCTTTTCTTTTGAAAGACTCGGCCGCAGAGCGACCTGATACGTGTTGACGTTTAATCTGCGAAACGTCCGCCCCGATACCACCCACTCCGACCAGGGGCTCTCCCCACGGGCGCCACCCAGCCTCAGCAAGGGCCACCTGGCAGGATGACCGTTGGTGGGAGTCCTGATGCCCCAAGGAGACTGGCATCTACTCCTTGGCCGACGTGGAGAGGGTGCAGCTCAGGTATCGGCAGTACGATCCCTGTGTTGTCAGGGGGCTACAACCTAGAGGGTACACGACGACCCCACCACAACGGGCTGGCTACCGTGCTGGATTTCTGGTGCCATGGAAAGTCCATCATGATCGCTGGTGCAGATGGAGACGCCCTATGGGCGTAACTAGGACAACCCATCAGGCGTTTAGGCCCAATTTGAGGAATAGTGGGTATGGTTACAACGCCGGTACAATGCTGAGTGCCAAGGTCTTAGTGCACTTAGGACCAGTGGTACACCACGTAAGGTGTCCTTCCCCAAAAGGCTCGTACTTCTGTAGAATTTTGAAAAAATGGAGGTCAAACCCCAAGGGGGACCATCACATGGAAGGCCGAAATGGTTGAAACTCTTTTTAGTCGCCTCTTACGACAGGCAGGAATACCTCGGGCCTATTCTTACCCCGGACCCACAGGGGGTGGGGTGGGGGTTCAACGGTGTTCGCATCGCATGAGGCGGAGGGTCAATGTGGAGGATGGCCGTGTGGATCCCCCGCTCTGCCTGTGAGTGGTCATGTGGCCACTCCTCCAGCAAGGTCCGAGCAGGCACATGGGGGGAGGTGTTTATTAGTGATTGGGAGCTCCAATGTTAGGCGGGTGATGGAGCCCCTTAGCGAAATAGTGGAAAGGTCAGGGAAGAAGGCCAGTGTTCACTCTGCTTGCCTGGAGGTTTCATCCGAGATGTGGATGAGGCCCTGCCAGTGGCGATAGAGAGCGCTGGGTGCACCCAACTGCAAATTGTTGCTCATGTCGGCACCTATGACTCCAGCCATCAGGGTTCAGAGGTCATCCTCAGTTCATACAGGCGGTTGGCGGAATTGGTGAGGGCGGAAAGCCTCGCTCGTGGGGTGGAATCTGAGGTAGTGTCGTTCCCAGAACCGATCGCGGTCCTCTGGTTTGGAGCCGAGTGGAAGGCTTAAACCGGAGGCTCACACGATTCTACAGATATCTGGGGCGTAAATTTCTCGACTTCCGCTATTGGATGGAGAAATGTAGAGTCCCCCTGAATAGGTCAGGCATGCACTACACTCAGGAAGCAGCTACAAGGGTAGCGGCGTACGTGTGGAGTGCACATGTGGGGTTTTTAGGTTAGAGAATTCCCTCCCTAGGCCCGACAAGACACCTCCTGAGATGTGACAAGGTAGCAGTAGGCAAAATGCAACAGGGAATGACAATATTAATGTGGTAATAGTAAACTGCAGGAGCACCTATAGAAAGGTCCCAGAACTGCTCTCATTAATAAACGGTCACAATGCCCACATAGTACTTGGGACAGAAAGTTGGCTGAAACCAGATGTAAACAGTAATGAAATTCTAAACTCAAATTGGAATGTATACCGCAGAGACAGGCTGGACAGTGAAGGGGGAGGCGTGTTTACAGCGATAAAAAGTGCGATAGTATAGATGGAAATTGACGGATATCTGAAATGCGAAATAATTTACATCTGCATCTACATCTACATCCATACTCCACAAGCCACCTGACGGTGTGTGGCGGAGGGTACCTTGAGTACCTCTATCGGTTCTCCCTTCTATTCCGGTCTCGTATTGTTCGTGGAAAGAAGGATTGTCAGTATGCCTCTGTGTGGGCTCTAATCTCTCTGATTTTATCCTCATGGTCTCTTCGAGATATACGTAGGAGGGAGCAATATACTGCTTGACTCTTCGGTGAAGGTATGTTCTCGAAACTTGGTTGTTGTACCATGGTGGCTCTTACCCATCTCTTACGATCTTGCTTGGCACATACTCATCTAACGCATTATGTACGACGGTTTTGAACTTTGTCCACTGATCCTCAACACTATCTGTACTTGAGACAAAACTTTTGTGTTGAGCCAACAGGTACTCTGAAATCTGCTTTTTGTCACTTTTTCTAAACAGAAAAATCTTCCTACCCCTTTTAATATTCCTATTTACGGCTGAAATCATCGATGCCGTAACCGCTTTATGATCGCTGATTCCCTGTTCTGCGTTAACTTTTTCAAATAGTTCGGGTCTGTTTGTCACCAGAAGGTCTAATTTGTTATCGCCACGAGTCGGTTCTCTGTTTAACTGCTCAAGGTAGTTTTCAGACAAAGCACTTAAAAAAATTTCACTGGATTCTTTGTCCCTGCCACCCGTTATGAATGTCTGAGTCTCCCAGTTTATATCCGGCAAATTAAAATCTCCACCCAGAACTATAACATGGTGGGGAAATCTACTCGAAATATTTTCCAAATTACCCTTCAGGTGCTCAGCCACAACAGCTGCTGAGCCAGGGGGCCTATAGAGACATCCAATCACCATGTCTGAGCCTGCTTTAACCGTGACCTTCACCCAAATCATTTCACATTTCGGATCTCCGTCAATTTCCTTCGATACTATTGCACTTCTTATTGCTATAAACACGCCTCCCCCTTCACTGTCCAGCCTGTCTCTGCAGTATACATTCCAATCTGAGTTTGGGATTTCGTTACTATTTACGTCTGGTTTCAGCCAACTTTCTGTCCCTAGTACTATATGAGCGTTGTGACCATTTATTAATGAGAGCAGTTCTGGGACCTTTCTGTAGACGCTCCTGCAGTCTACTATTAGCACATTAATATTGTTATTCCCTGTTGCATTTTGCCTACTCCTACCTTGCTGCGTCTCAGGAGGCATCTTGTCGGGCCTAGGGAGGGGATTCTCTAACCTAAAAAACCCCCATGTGCACTCCACACGTACTCCGCTACCCTTGTAGCCGCTTCCGGCGTGTAGTGCACGCCTGACCTATTCAGGGGGACCCTACATTTCTCCACCCGATAGCGGAGGTCGAGAAATTTGCACCCCAGATCTCGGCAGAATCGTCTGAGCCTCTGGTTTAAGCCTTCCACTCGGCTCCAAACCAGAGGACTGCGATCGGTTCTGGGAACGATACTACAAATAGTTAGCTCTGATTTCACCCCGCGAGCGAGGCTTAGCGCCTTCACCAATTCCGCCAACCGCCTGTACGAACTGAGGATGACCTCTGAACCCAGACGGCAGGAGTCATTGGTGCCGACATGAGCAACAATTTGCAGTCAGGTGCACCCAGTGCTCTCTATCGCCGCCGGTAGGGCCTCCTCCACGTCTCGGATGAGACCCCCCGGCAAGCAGACAGAGTGAACACTGGCCTTCTTCCCCGACCGTCCCACTATTTCCCTAAGGGGCTCCATCACCCACCTAACGTTGGAGCTTCCAATAACTAATAAACCCCTCCCCCCGTGTGCCTGCTCGGACCTTGCTGAAGCAGCAGCCACATGTCCACTCACAGGCAGAGCGGGCGATGCCACACGGCCAGCTTCCACATTGACCCTCCGCCTCGTGCGCCGCGAACGCCGCTGAACCCGCCACTCCCCTTGGGGAGAGGGTGGCCCAACCGCGCCCAGTACACGCGGAGATGTCTCGACAGCAGGGACAGTGGGTGAAGCATGTAACACCTGGGGTGTACCTTGCGACGCACCAGACTCCCCACTGCCGCTACACTCCGAGGCAGCAGCCTGAAGACCGCTGACCGCGGCCTTCAACACGCTCAGCTGTTCGCGAACAGTGGCCAGCTCCTCCTGCGTCCGTACACAGCAGTCACACATCCAATCCATCCTAAGGAATCAATTTACTGAAGAGAGTTAATCAACCTTTAACTAGACTGCTAATTCACTAAAGGCGGCTGTTTATTCACTAAGCTGTGGTTGCTAGGCACTTCTTGTAGAAAACAATGAAAATAGCACTACCTGTCTCTGGACTGTATTGCAAACAAACACTAGCACTACTGGCACTATGGTTGACTAAAGGGACTCTCTCTGACTGTATTCAAAACAAACACGAAATCTATGGAACACTATTAATAGCACCCGACAAAGCTTCCTAAAAGCAAATACACACGGAAGAAGAAGTGACAAGTAAGAAAAATACAGTTAATACTTAAATTAAGGTAGCTCGCTGCACAGCAGACGTGAAGCAGACGGCAGTTACGACGACACTGACTCTACTGGCACTATGGCTGACTAAAGGGACTCTCTCTGACTGTATTCAAAACAAACACGAAATCTATGGAACACTATTAATAGCACCCGACAAAGCTTCCTAAAAGCAAATACACACGGAAGAAGAAGTGACAAGTAAGAAAAATACAGTTAATACTTAAATTAAGGTAGCTCGCTGCACAGCAGACGTGAAGCAGACGGCAGTTACGACGACACTGACTCTACTGGCACTATGGCTGACTAAAGGGACTCTCTCTGACTGTATTCAAAACAAACACGAAATCTATGGAACACTATTAATAGCACCCGACAAAGCTTCCTAAAAGCAAATATACACGGAAGAAGAAGTGACAAGTAAGAAAAATACAGTTAATACTTAAATTAAGGTAGCTAAATGTCTAAATATGTCTGTATATGTGTGGATGGATATGTGTGGATGGATATGTGTGGATGGATATGTGTGGATGGATATGTGTGGATGGATATGTGTGTGTGTGTGTGTGTGTGTGTGTGTGTGTGTGTGTGTGTGTGTGTGTGCGCGCGCGCGCGCGAGAGTGTATACCCGTCCTTTTTTCCCCCTAAGGTAAGTCTTTCCGCTCCCGGGATTGGAATGACTCCTTACCCTCTCCCTTAAAACCCACTTCCTTTCGTCTTTCCCTCTCCTTCCCTCTTTCCTGATGAGGCAACAGTTTGTTGCGAAAGCTTGAATTTTGTGTGTATGTTTGTGTTTGTTTGTGTGTCTATCGACATGCCAGGGCTTTCGTTTGGTAAGTCACGTCATCTTTGTTTTTAGATATATTTTTCCCACGTGGAATGTTTCCCTCTATTAATAAATAATAAAAAAACCTATACCAGATTCGTTGCTGCCTGAGACAACAAAAATCTACGTGAATTGCAAAGCTATGGCAGCCTAATGTCGAAATATACTAGAGTTAAATTTGGGAACCAGAAAGAACAAAGAAAGATGAATACGTCCCAGGCAGAGTTAGGGATGTGAAAGAAACGAACTAGCTAACTGTTTATCTGGCAGCTTCAAAGACATTTATATCCAAACACCTTACAAGTTAATCCTACGTCCCCAGCACAGTGAGATCTCTTAGGTTGGCACACACACACATCTTGCAATTTATAGGCTGAAGTCCCTGATCTTTTGCCCATATCCAGAAGATTCACCAGCCATAGTAACCAGTAATATCATCGAATGGAACTTTAATGACACATTTTGTCACATTGCATTATATGACAAGTGTCATGTTGGATGACATAACCGCATGTTATACAATATAACATTATGTATCACATTACTTTACTAGACATGAGACATTATATTACACGATATGGGTACTAATACTTGCAAGTAAAAAAGTGTGATTACATCAAGATGTTTAGATTTAAGTGCCTCTGAAACTATCACATAAGCTGAAAACTAATTCCCTTTTTTTACATCCCTAGCTCTGCTCATTACACATTCACCTTTTCTGGGCTGTGAAAAGAGTACTTTCCATTCCAGTTGTTTCTTACAGAGAAGTGTTTCTACAATGTAAATGCTGGCTTACAAGATTACTAGGATCTCATTTACTGTTGAGCCTCTACATCTACACGATTACGCAAACTCATAACTAAGTACCTGGTAGAGGGTTCATCAAATCACCTTCAATCTATTTCTCTACCGTTACATTCTCTAACAGAATGTGGGAAAAATGAACAAATCTTTCTGCACAAGCTCTGATGCCTCTTATTTTATTATGATGATCATTCCTCCCTGTGTTGGTTCGCGACAAAATATTTTCCCACTCAGAGAAAAAAAGCTGATGATTGCAATTTTGTGATTACACACACCGCAATGGAAAAACAGCTTTGTTTTAATGATTGTCAACACAACTCACTCTCGTATGGGAAATACGGAAGCGTCCGATCCCGCCCGTCCGCTTTGACCCATGATGTCACAAATATGGCGGAATCGACCATAAACCACGAATCCAATATGGCGCATATAAAGTCGTTACGTACACATTATGAGGACGTAAATACATCGAAAAACAAACGCACACACTTTCCACAAAAAGCCTAATGACACTAATGGGGCAAGCGCAGGAAATGGGGTGTTTTTGGGTGGGGGTAAACTAAATATAAAAAAATTCAGAAATTTAGACACCCACCCCCATACGAAACCACACAAAACGACGAAAAAAACAGACATCACAAAACTCCCCAAATACCACTAAACACAATATCATCTGGAATCGGACACTTCCCTTGACCTATATAGCTCAACACCAGATCCCGATACCATAAATTAGGATCAAACACTTTCCTTGGCCTATATAGCTCAAAAATATTTCCCGATAACAGTACCAACATACACAGCCACACGTTGGGATCAAACACTTCCCTTTACCTGCGTACTGCTAATTTTACCCTTCATATCCATTCCTAAACAAAAACAACAACTGATTAATTTTACTAATACCACACGATGTACAGCGAAAAACACTAAATTAACCTTCACACAAAATCGTTAACTTACTGAAACGAATTCCACTACAAACACAGCCGACACTCAAACAATTCTGGATAATGAGCAAAAGCAAACTGAGCCCATTACACCACACAAACGAAAACCCTGAACATACCACCAGAGAGCACAACAAACCACAACACGACGACATCTACAAACACGCCACACCCACAAACCAAACTCCGCGCCGTCATGACGTCACACACGACAACACCCTTACGTCACGTGTCAAAGCCGACGCGTGGGAGCGGACGCTTCTGTCGACCCCTTGTATGTCCATGACTATTCCCTATTTCATGATAATGTAATGTGAGCTGCCCTACTTTGGACTTTTTCAATATCCTCCATCAGTCCTATCTGGTAAGGATGCCATACTCCATAGCAAAGCTCTAGCTGAATATATATGCTGTTATACTTTTCAGCTGTGCTACATAATGTGCTCCATTTGTTTGTATCTTTTCAGGTGTGTTTTATATCAAAGTTTCATGATTTGGTTACATCACTGATTACTTATTGTGCAAGTTTTACTTTTCAGCAGTGTTATGTAATGTGGCCAAGTGTTTTTATTTTCAAAATATTTTATTCATTGATTTACTTATTGTGCATGTTGCTCACAAAGTAAATTCATGATTCCCATTTGAATCATGTACTGTTTGAGGTGGCTACACCAGTCTTCATGTGCTGGGCACACATTTGGGAGAGCTGTGGGTTATTCCCTAACTAGTATCCTGAATTTGGTTTTCCAGGGTTTCCCCATGTTGCTAATGTGAATTCTAGAATGGTTCCTTTGATTAGGCCTTGGCTCACTTACTGCCCTATCCTCACCTAATCATAACCTACTTTATTAACATTCTATATGCATATATTATTCTGCAATGTACCTGATATGTCATACAACCATACTGAATGGTCTATGAAAAAAATAAATACATAAAAATGATATAAATTTTGTCAAATAATGGAAAAATCCAGAGAGGAATATCAACAATGTAGGAAAAGACAAATTGCTACTTACTGTAAAGAGGACATGTCAAGTTGCAGACAGGCATAATTAAAAGACACTTACATAAAGCTATCAGCCACAGCCTTCATCATTTAAAAAACCACACACACACACACACACACACACACACACACACACACACACACACACACACACCACCAACTCCAACGACTCGAGCCGGAGATGCTGGAGGAGTTGGCAACCGCGCACGCGTGTGTGTGTGTGTGTGTGTGTGTGTGTGTGTGTGTGTGTGTGTCTCTTTACTGATGAAGGCTGTTCCCAAAAGCTTTATGTGCGTGTCTTAATTGTGCCTGTCTGCAACTTGACATGCCTTCTTTATGGTAGGTAGCAATCTGTCTTTTCCTACATTGTAAATACATTACATAATTTTTCTCATCCCACTTAGGATAGCTTGATTTATAACAAAAAATGGTTTTGCACTCTGTCTACACTATCACTGCACGAACCACAAACATCTGCTGCTATGCCCCTTGCACTCCCTTCTCTCTGTCCAGAAAGCCGATTTCCACTGTAGACCTTTGTAACCGAGTATAAAACTTTGTAATAAACCTGAGACATGTATACAGTCTATATGAAGGTATCTTTTACTTTAGTATTTTGTTTCTGAATGTCACAATTAATATTAAATTTGCTCATCACAAATACTTTTGATGAATAAATATATTGTGCAAGAATTCCAATGGCTCCCAACAAATGTTTGACTATCAACTTTACATAATATTCTTAAGCCTGCGTCTGTAGAGCTATTACCTATTTGATTAACCTCAACTACACCGCTCCAGAAAATAACATTGAACGACAGTACTGGGTGGAAGCATGCAAACTAATATTGTAACAAATGTGACTGCAGCAATGAGTTTCAATGGTTTAAAAAAACGATTAATGGTCTCATTATTGCGCATCATCCCCTATCATAACAATTTAAATCAATCTGTCAACAGCACTCTCACTAAATATGACAGAAGCATCATATCTTATGTGGAATAAAAAGACGAACTATACTAAGATAACACATATTCTACTATTAATTCAACATAGAGAAGATAAAAACGAAAATTTAAACTTGAGCAAATGTTATTCTGTGGCCATTGATGATTTTGCTGGCACAGGAATAAAGAAAAAAAAATGGAAGATTAACGACTGAAAAGTAAGCGCACATAGCAAAATACTTCCGTAACTTACAATTTCAGAAGCACTGGAAGATCATAACTATGGAACAAATACAGAAATGTCGTAGTACTAGATAAACAAAACTATCTGTGCTTCTGTATCACACACTGGACGTTTAAAAGCCGTATACAAAAAGGATATCTGTCTGTAAATTAAACGTCAGTACTCCCAGATCGTTTAGCTCGCGTCTTGCACTGTCGCTTGGGTGCTTCTTCCTGCAAAATAACAATTAAACATATGGCGCTTATTTCCTTTACCCTTAGAACAGGCAAGAACTTAGAACTACGCACGTGAAGGGCTCATACTTACACCATAACCGTAACAGTGTTCATCGTCGCTTTAGTTCTGTAATCCATAAATACTGTTGACAGAAAACAGCAGAAAGTAAGGGCAGCTAAGACGCTCAAAGTATACGCAAGTATTGCGTTTCCTCTGACCAGTACAGAATGCATATTTGCAAGTTTTCTGCTCTACAGCCAATTTCTGTCGAATTTAAATAAAAAATTCTCTGTTTCTAATACTCATTTACAGTTCACAACTATCATTGACGTGTACCACAACATGTGTAGCACAAGCGAATCGCGTACCAAGGATGATGCTATCACAACGTAATATCTTTGATCGAAACGTAAATTTAAGTGTGCGTCGATAGTTTTTCGTCTGCCAACCTATAAGAGTTACTTAATACTTTTATGTGGGCACGGCGACGCAGGTACGTAATATAAATACGTTGTAATAAGCAATATTTATGATTTGCGTGTGAGCTGTTTATTCCAAAATATTATTTCAGGCAACAATATTATGAAAGTCCGTCTGTAACAATAGTTCAGAATTTCGACATTTGACTTCGCGTTTTATCAATTGCTTCAGAAATTAAAACAAAGCATCATATTTTACCAAGTTTCTCGCTGTAAACGCCCTCATTATTGATTAATTGTAGTTATTTTGATCACAAAGTCGTTGGAACACACTTTAAATGTTGATTTAATAGAACGTTTTATGAAATTTATGCAACTGTTTTAAAAAGATTATCATCCTTAAGTCTTCCTTGTTTACCTACTCATAAGAATACAAACGGAGTAATAAAAATGAAGAACGTAAGTTACGTTTGTAATTTTTCTAGAAGTTTGGTTGTCTGAAGTCCAAGTAACGAGAGGAGAGCAAATAGTGGAAATTAACCTGTTTCACACTCCTGCCTACCTTTACCTCCACAACCAACAAGTCACTGTTAAGTGCTGGGAAGAGGATACTCCCCAATATACCATGCAGTAGAGAAGGTTGAGAAGGCCACCCATCCACACTGAGTTTCTGAAGCTCACAATTTGCAGCATTTGCCCGCAGAACTGACCGCAGCCCTTGGTTCTGTGTCAGGTGGAAGGACCTGAACCAGAGACGTTGAGGGTTCTGTTACAAGCGAGGCTGCAACTTTCTGGACTTGGGCAATAGGGTTGAGAACTGTAGGGTCCCCCTAAATGGGTCAGGTGTGCACCACACAACAAAGTCTGCTACCAAGGGAGCTGACTTTGTGAAGGTGCACACAAGGGCTTTTAGATCAGGTGACTCTCCGTCCAGTCCAGATAACAATAGCTGTAGAAGACACAGAAGTATAATTGTAAGAATGCCCCCCAGAGGTGAGAGTACTAAACTTCCTGAAAAGCAGTGAAGCTCACACAACAATAGGTACAGAAAGCTATTTGAAACCTGAAATTGGTACCAATGAGATTTTTTGAGGAAAATTTAAGTGTATACTGAAAGGATAGGCTAATGGGAAGTGAGGGTGGTGTATTTGTCACAGTAGATAAGAACTGAGAGAGAACTTGAAGCTGCATGTGAGACTGTTTGGACAAGAGCCAGTATCAGGAGTGGGCATAAAATGGTAATTGGATCTTTCTATCACCCACCGGACTCACCTCATGATGTAACTGAAAACCTTAGAGAAAACTGTAGTTCACTTGTACATAAGTTTCCCAAGCATTTTGAAATGATCGGTGGAGACTTTAATCAACAAAGAGTCACTTGGGGAAAACTATAGTTTTGTTAGTGGAGAGCATGATAAGACGTCCCGTGAAACATTACTAAAGGCTACAAAGATATACGCATTCAGTAAATTAGATGAAAAAAGCAGTAGTGTCACATCTCAATGAAGAACTTGAAACACAGGAATAAAGTACGTAGAGGAAGTTGGCTCAATGTTAAAAGGACAGTTGACCATGGACTAGCTAGACTGCTGCCTCACAGTTTGCAGCATTGTTCCCAGAGTTGATTGGGATCATTTGGTTTGGAGCCGAGTGAAGGGTCTCAACCAAAGGCTTTGTTGACTTTGTCACAGTCTTGGCTGCAGGTTTCTAGACCTGCATTACCCTGTGGGCATTTGTAGGACTCCTAGTGATAGATCAGTGGTGCACTACACTAAACAAGCAGCTACTTGGATAGCAGAGTACTTGTGGAGTGCACTTGGGATTTCTTAGGCTTGGCGGTAGTTTGACTTGGTCTGATGAACACTTGCCAGTCGATATGCAGCAAGGGAAGTCAAACAGCATTCAGTATAAAGACACTTTGACTGTCATAATTTTATCAGTAAACTGACGAAGTATTGGTAGTAAAGTTCCCAAATTTGCTTCCCTCCAAGAAAGTTACTGTGCTCAAATTATTCTTGGTAGCAAGAGCTGGCTGAACCTGAAGCAGAAAGCGTTGAGATATTTAGTGAATTGTGGAATGTATATTGGAAAGATAGATTAGTGGCCATAGAAGAGGGAGTGTCCATTGCAGTTCACAAAAATATTGTCTTGATTGAAATCAAAGTTGAGTGTGTCATTAAAGTTATTTGGTCATTTATAACATGTGTAGGTGAAGCCAAGTTAATTGTCGGGTGTTTTTACTGGCCACCCGATTCCACTGACAGTTCTAGAGTTGGGTCAACAGAAGCGTCCGATCCCATCCGTCTACTTTGACCCATGACGTAAGGATGTTATGATGTGTGACATCATTACGGCACGGAGTTTAGTTTGAGTTGGTTCTGTTTGTAGATGTCGTCTTGTTGTGGTACAGTGTGCATTTTAGTTTTTTTAATTGGTTGTTGTTGTTGTTGTTTGATTGTGTGTGTGTGTGTCACAGTGTTACATGGTGTATTTGTTTCATTTGTGCTTTGGTGTTGGTAGATCTTTAGGTAAGGATATGACGATCAAGTTCAGTAGCGTGATGTTGCGGGCGGAGATGGGGAGGACATGTTGTCCTTGATTAAGTTTCTGCAGATGTTTGGATTAACAGCAGAAATTGTGAGTTGTAGTGTGTGCCGAGAGAATATGAGGTCAGGGAGAGTTCCAGAATCTCGGACCAGGGACGTGTGTTGGAAGGATAACCTTTGGTACTCCATTAGACGCAATACCTGGTTCGAGAAATCAAGGTTGGCCATGAGAGAGATTGTTTTGATGATTTACTGTTTCTGTTATAGGTCCTCTATTAGTTCCTGTGTGCATGAGACAGGAGTGAGTGAGAGGACAGTGTTAGACTGGTTTTCTTTTTGTAGGGAAGTGTGTTCGGAGTAAGTGTAGTGTAGGGGTAAGTTTGGTAGGCTAGGGATGGTGGTAGAGATGGACGAGTCATAGTCTGGGAAGAGGAAGTATGAGAGGGGTAAGTCTCCAGTTGGTTTGTGGGTGTGGTGGTCGTTAGTTCGGGGGGGGGGGGGGGGGGGGGGTTATGGTGATAGTGTTTTCAGGGTTTTAGAGAGGTGTAGTGAGAGGCAACTGGTGGGATTAATTGAAGCGTATATTGGGGAGGGGAGTACTTTAGTTTCAGATGGTTTTTGTCATACAGGGGTTTGGGGAAGAGGGGTTATGATCGTTTAGTTGTAAACCATAGTTTGCAGTTTAAAAATTACAAAACTGGGTGGTGTAGCCTACTAATACAATAGAGGGGTTTGGGGGGCAGTTATATCAGTCATAGTGAGAGGGAAGAGGTGGTCTTCTAATCTGCAATCTCATTTAGATGAGTATTGCTGGCAGAAGAGTGTCTCTGAGCATTGTATTTTTCTTGTTTCTCTGAGCCGGCTGTTGTGGCCGAGCGGTTCTAGGCGCTTCAGTCCGGAACCGCGCTACTGCTACGGTCGCAGGTTCGAATCCTGCCTTGGGCATGGATGTGTGTGATGTCCTTAGGTTAGTTAGGTTCAAGTAGTTCTAAGTCTAGGGGACTGATGACCTCAGATGTTAAGTCCCATAGTGCTTAGAGCCATTTGAACCATTTGTTTCTCTGAGGGCAGTGAGTAATATGTACAGGCCGAGGATGGTGAATTTAGGGGTTTTGGTGTGTGTGTGTGTGTGTGTGTGTGTGTGTGTGTGTGTGTGTGTGTGTGTGTGTGTGGAGGGGGGGGGGGAGGGAGTGGTGGGTTGTAGGTAATGGTTGTGGATTTAGGTGGCTTGGTGGGGTGGGGTTGTTTCATGACTGTGTTGGAGAGCACCTATTTTGTTGCAGTTGTTTTTGAGTTGTAATGTGTGATTGAGTTTTGTTTATTTTGTAGTTTTTATTTGTTGGTGTTTTTTTTTTTTTTTTTTTTTTGGCAGGGGGGGGGGCGGATGGTAAAGTAGGGAGGGGAGCTGGGGTTGGCATTGGTAGGTTGGGGGTGGTTTGGGAGTTTTTTGTTTGTGTTTATGTTGCTTTTGTGTGTGTGTCTGTGTGTCTGGCCAACCTAATGTGTAGCGCCATAATTTGTTGGTGGTAAGATGTCGTGTTTTTGGGTCTATTGTTTGCAAGTTGTAATGTTTTGTGTGTTTATGGTGTATTGATTGTTTTTTAATTTCTGTGGGGTGGTTTGATTTTTGGGTTTTTGAGGTGTTGTGGGTTTCATTTTATTTATCACAGTTGTAGGTGTTCGTTTTTTGGTATCATCCGTTGTGGTTGACCTATATAGGTCAATAGAAATGTTCAATTCCAGTCACTTCCAATTTTTGTAGTGGTAGGTGTTTGTATTTTGGTATCATCAGCTGTGTTTGTCCTTTATAGGTCAAGGGAAATGTTCAGTTCCAATTTTTGTCATTGTAGCCGTGTGTGTTTTGGTATTGTCAGCTGTGGGTGGCCTATACAGGGTGAGTCACCTAAAATTACCACAGGAAACACCTCCCAAACCACAAAAAACACTGACTAACCAATTCCACAGACCAAAAGTGAAGAGAGTGGCTGTTGTACTTGGTTAATACAAACCATTGAGAAATACACGTAAGTCTGATTTTCAACATGTATATAGGCCTATGTGTTTTTTTGTGTAAGTGGAAACCCGTTGCTATTTTTAGCATAACTGAAAATAGAAACAATGCTGTTTGTTCAATTCTAAAATGTTAAGTACATCCAGAGCAATTTGTAACGTAAGGTTGACACTTGAAACCTCAGACATTCAGTCGCGTATTGTAACAAACAATATCTGTAGGGCTATGTTTATGAAGACTACGCCGTTTACGATTTTGGCTCTCTCTGTGTCTGCACATCGCGCTTGCTGAATTGGCCCTTGTACTCAGAATAACTATAGTACACTGTGTTACTGGACGTCTGTGATAGTGTACCGTACACAAGTAAGAACAGTAGTACGCGCAGTAGGAACGTGAGAAGGTTGCAAGTACAACAGTGTGTACGGTGTTGTAAGAACTGTGAAAATGATGTTTTCTAACTCTGAAAAGGCAGAGATAATACTCATCTATGGCAAGTGTAGACAAAATGCATCTGCAACTTGCGTATTGTATACAGAAAGGTACCCAGACAGAGAACATCCAACGCGCCGCACATTTGAAAACGTCTATGAACAATTGTATGCAACAAGTATAACCGTAACACACAAACAGGTCCTAACAAACCCATCACAGGAGAAGTAGCTGCAGTTGTTGTGTTGACTGCTGTTGCCTTGAAGTTCACGTGACATCGCTGGAGGCAGTGCAATGAGTCAAAGTAGTGTAATGCACGTACTTCACCGTCACAAATTTCACATGTATCATGTGTCATTGCATCAGCAATTACATGGAGGTGACTAATAATCAAGTGAATTTTTGTCAGTGAGAATCAACAGAGAATGCATTGAAGTTCTACCTGTTTACTGATGAAGCAGGTTTCACAAACCATGGTGCAGTGAATTTACAAAACACGCATTACTGGTCCGTGGACAATCCTCGCTGGCTTTGACAGGTGGAGCGACAGTGACCGTGGAATGTAAATCTATGGTGGGGAAGTAATTGGTGACCGTCTCATTGGTTCTCACTTTATTGAAGGCACCCAAACAGCTGCAAAATACATCGAGTTTCTGCAAAATGATCTGCCAACATGTCCCACTGGAAACATGTAGACGTATGTGGTATCAACATGATGGTGCTTCTGCACATTGTGCAATGAACGAACACTAGGCTGACCCTTGACAGAAAGTTCGACATTTGTTTCATAGGACGTGGCGGAGGCGTAGATCAGCTAGGCCATTCTCCTGATCTTACACCTTTAGACTTCTTTCTGTGGGGTACGTTAAAGGAGAATGTGTACCGTTATGTGCCTACAACCCCAGAGGAAATGAAACATCATGTTGAGGCAGCTTGTGGCAACATTACACCAGATGTACTGCGTCATGTAAGACATTCATTACACGGTAGAGTGCAAATGTGTGCAACGAGTGATGGGCACCACTCTGAATATTTATTGGCCTGAAATGTCAGGACACACACTTTTCCATCCTCTAATTGAAAATGAAAAACAAATTTGTGAGTTTAACTAAATTGTCATGTTAACACACATTTTATTCTAACATATCAGTGCCGTACAGTATTCTTCAGAGAAAAAGACTAATAAAAATGTTAGTATGTGGATGTAATGTGCTCTCTGTACAGAAGAGACTTGAACAGCACATTACAGAAGAGACTTGAACAGCACATTACAGAAGAGACTTGAACAGCACATTACATCCACATACTAACATTTTTATTAGTCTTTTTCTCTGAAGAATACTGTACGGCACTGATATGTTAGAATAAAATGTGTGTTAACATGACAATTTAGTTAAACTCACAAATTTGTTTTTCATTTTCAATTGTTACATTGCTGTTCTTCTTGTATCTCTTAATTACTTCGGTTCTCTCTGATACACACGATTAAACTGCTGAGGAGTTATTCAAGCATCTACTTTATGTTGCAAATTACTCTGGATGTAATTAACATTTTACAATGTAAGAAATGGCATTGATTAAGTATTTTGTTCTATTTTCAGTTGTACTAAAAATAATAACAGGTTTCCATTAAAAAAAAAAGTGTGTGTTGAAAATCATAAATGGTTTGTCTTAACCAATTACACCAGCCCATCCCCTCCCTTTGGGTCTGCAGAATTGGTTATTCCATGTCTGTTGTGGTTTGGGATGTGTTTCCAGTGGTAATAGTAGGTGACTCACCTTGTATATAGGTCAAGGGAAACGTTCGATCTCAATTTTTGTCATCATAGCTGTGTGTGTTATGGTATTGTCAGCTGTGGTTGAGCTATATAGATGAAGGGAAGTGTCCAATTCAAATTTTTGTTGTTTTAGGTGTCGGTTTTGAGGTATCGATAGTTGCGGTTGAGCCATATAAGTCAAGGGAAGTGTCCGATTCCTGTGGGTTTTGTGGGTGTAGTAAAATGTGGTAATTTTGTGTTTTTTATCATCCTTTTTTGTGGTTTGGGATCATGGTGAGAGTTTTCTTTATGTTTATATTTAGCTTGTCCTCACTCTTAAACCCCCAATTTCCCACAGTTGTCTCATTAGTTTGATTATATTTTTGGAGGGAGGTGTTACTGTCGAATTTATATGTATTTTAATGTTTGTTGCTGTGTTTATGAAGTGATGTCATTGGAGACGCTGAAAATGGTCATTTCTGCCATATTGATGAAGTCATGGGTCAAAGCAGATGGTGGAATAGGACGCTTCTGTAATCCCCTAGAGTCATTCAAAGAAAGTCTAAGGTCAGTACCACGTATACCCAGATCATGCAATACTAGTTGGAAGCAACTTTAATATGCTGAGTATAGACTGGGATGTCTATGGATTCATTGGGGGGGGGGGGGGGGGAGTGTGCAGACAGACAGTCATCTGAAATACTTTTGAATACAGTTTTCTAAAATCTGTCTTTAGCAGCTAGCTTGGCAGCCACTACACAATGGAAATATCTTAGACTTTGTAGCTACAAATAGGCCAGACCTTATCAACAATGTCAGTATAGAAACGGGGGTCAGCGATCGTGACGTCATTATAGCAACAATGATTACAAAAGTTAATTAAATCGATAAAGAAGGCTAGGAGAGTGTTTCTGCTAGATAGAGCAGATAAGTAATTGTTAGCATCTCACTTCTACAGCAAACTGACATTACTTAGTTCCAGTAAAATGGATGTAGTGGAATTATGGGCAAATGTTAAGCAGATTGTAAATTGTGGTCTGGTGAGATATATGCCTAGTAAGTGGGTACTAGATGGAAAAAAAAGCCACCATGGTTTAATAAAGAAATTCAGAGGATGTTGAGGAACCAGAGGCTGTTGCACTGTTGGTTCAAAAGGGAATGCACAAATGACGACAAGCAAAGGTTAGTAGAGATTCGTGCATCTCTTAAAAGATCTGTGTGTTTAGCATACAACAACTGCCACTGTCACATCTCGGCAAAAGATCTGGCAAAGGACCCAAGAAAATTCTGGGTGTATGTAAAATTTCTAAGCGAGTCTAAGGCTTCCATTCAGTCCCTCGTTGACCAGCCTGGTGGAGCAGTTGAAGAGAGCAAAACGAAAGCCAAAGTTTTAAATTTACCTTCAAGATATCGTGCATGCAGGAGAACCATACAGACATACCGTGATTTGACCTCAGACAGTCTCCCGTATGGACGACATAGAAATAAGCATACCTGGCGTAAAGAAGCAACTGAAAGATTTGAAAGCAAATAAATCACTAGGTCCGGATGGAATCCCAGTTCGATTTTACAAAGAGTACTTTATGGCAGTGCATTGCATTTATTGTGAATCTCTCACCCAGCACAAGATCCCAAGCTGCTGGAAAAAAGTGCAGGTGAGTCCAGTATGTAAGATAGGTAAAACAACAGACCCACAAAATTACAGACCAATATCCGTAACTTCTGCCTGCTGTAGAATTCTTGAACACATTCTATGTTCAGATATAATAAACTTTCTTGAGGGTAAGCAGCTTATGTCCACGAATCAGCATGGTTTTAGAAAGTGTTGCTTGTACGAAACCTGGTTTGCCCTTTTCTCACATGATATACTGCAAACAACAGATGAAGGACAACAGGCAGATACTGTATTTCTAGAGTTCCAGAAAGCATTTGACACAGTGCCTCATTGCAGGCTGTTAATGAAGATATGGGCATGAGGAATAAGTTCACAGATATGTGGGCGGCTCGAAGACTTCGTAAGTAACAGAACCCAGTACATTGTCCTCAACCATGGGTGTTCCGTCACAGACAATGGTATCATTAGGTGTGCTCCAGGGAAGTGTGATAGGACCTTTGTTGTTCCTTGTATACATAAATGATTTGGTGGACAGGGTGGGCAGCAATCTGCGGTTGTTTGCTGACGATGCTGTGGTGTATGGTAAGGTGTCGAAGTTGAGTGACTGTAGGAAGATACAAGACAAAATTTGCAGTTAGTGTGATGAATGGCAGCTAGCTCTAAATTTGGACAAATGTAAGTTAATGTGGATGACTAGGAAGAACAAACCTGTAATGTTCAGATACAGTATTACTAGTGTCCAGCTTGACACAGTCAAGTCATTTAAATATCTGGCTATAACATTCCAAAGTGATATGAGGTGGAACAAGCACGTGAAAACTGTGGTAGGGAAGGCAAATGGTCGACTTCAGTTTATTGGGAGAATTTTAGGAAAGAGTGATTTTTCTGTAAAGGAGATCGCATACAGGACACTGGTGCAATCTATTCTTGAGTACTGCTCGAGTGTTTGGGATCTGTACCAATCGGATTGGGTGTCAGAGGGAAGCCAAAGATATTCTAATGTAAGTACTGTGCCAGCTTCAAACCAAAGAGGATGCATACAGAAGTAAAGAGGTATATAGTATAAAGATAAACACAACTATGTAGGAAGAAAAGGTGCGTGAATGGCTAAAGAGGAGATGGAAAAAGGAGAGGACAGAAGAGTAAATGGGAGTGAGGTTGGTTAACGTAGGTTCAGTCCAGGGGGATGGCGGGATGAAAGGATGTGTTGGAGTGGAAGTTCCCATCTCCGCAGTTCCGAGGAACTGGTGTTGGGTGGGAGAAGCCAAATGGCATGTATGGTGTAGCAGGTTCCTAGGTCCCTAGAATTATGCTGGAGGGCATGCTCTGGTACTGGGTTTTGGACATCTCCTAGGTGGACAGTTCGTCTGTGCCCGTTCATGTCGTAAGAGGCGACTAAAAGGAGTCTCTCACCTTTTGGCCTTTATGTGATGGTCCCCTGTAGGGTTTGACCTCCATTTTTCAAAATTTTCGCGAAGAGTGAGCCAACTGGGGAAGGGTGCCTTTCATGGTGCAATATGTCCATCATGCATTGAGATCTTTAGCCCACACTCTCATTGTGGCATTGCAGTCCTGCTCATCCTCCATCTCTTGAGTGAGGACACCTCCCTGGGTGCATTTTCCTTTACCCACTATGCAGTGTCATTTTCTGCACCGACGAGGACCATGGAATTCTTTGCACCTCATATCCAGCACGTAGCCAATCCATTGTGGTGGGGCCACCTTGTACCCTGTTGGTTGTAGCCCCCTGACAATACAGGGATCGCTCTGCTGATGCCTGCGCCATGAACTCCCCATGTATGCCATGGAGTAGATGCCCATCTCCCTGGGGCAATGGGACTCCCGGCAATGGCCATCTTGCCACGTGGCCCTTGCTGAGGCTGGGTGGCGCCCGTGGGGAGGGCCCCTGGTTGGAGTGGGTGGCATCAGGGCGAATGACATGCAATGAAGCATAGTACATCATCTCTTGCTGGTGGTCCGCTGCCAGCAGTCTCCAAGCGGGCAAAGTCTAACTTCAATGTTGAGAAATATGACCCCAAATTGTTCCCCTCCCTGGCCACACGATGGGAGGAACGCCATGTTAAGGACGGCAGTGAAGCTTATTCGCCCCGGTACCTCGTATGTACGACAGTTGATGGGGAATCTTTCATGTCCATGAAGCCTCAGTTTTTTGTGGAGCATTTGGAGGACAAGTTTGGGGAGGAGGAGGGCTTCTCCAAAATGTGCTCTGGGTCAGTCTCGATAAAAACAGCATCCTCTGCCCAGTCATGGGCATTACTCACTTGTGACAAGTAGAGGGATGTTTCTGTTACCATCACAACCCATGAGAGCTTAAATTTGGCCCAGGGTATTATATTACACAGGGACCTTCTTTTGCAGTCTGACAGTGAGCTGCGTGCCAGTTTAGAGCAGTGAGGTGTTCATTTTATCCGGCACATCCATCAGGGTCCAAGGAATTATCAGGTTGCCACGAGTGCCTTCATCTTGGCCTTCTGGGGTGACACATTGCCCGAGAAGGTCAAGGTGATGGTCTACCACTGCGTTAAGCCATATATTCCTCCCCCGATGTGGTGCTTTAAGTGCTGGAAGTTCGTTCATACATCTTCCCACTGTACTTCCAGTGTCACATTTCAAGATTGTGGATGTCCATCACATCCCAATGCTCCATGTGCCCCGCCTCTTATCTGTGTCAACTGCGGAGAGCATCATTCACCTTGCTCGCCAGACTACAGGATTTTACAGTAAGAGAGTAAAATTGTGGAATATAAGACAGTGGACAGACACCTACACTGAGGCAAAGAGGAAATTTGAGCACCTACATCCTGTGGCTATGACCTCCTCTTACACCGCTGCTACGAGAACAGTTGTCGCCCCATCAGTTTTTCGCATTCCTGTCGCCTCTCGGAACCAGAAGACTACACCTGCCCCCTTGATGGTGAGGGGCACTTCCCTCCCTGTTATTGCTGCACCACCTACTTCGGGAGCAGCCCCCCCCCCCCCCCCCCCCGCCCTTACCCCCTCCCCCCGCCCAAACCGTCGGGGATATCGGTCCCCACTTCTGAGCTGGAGAATCGCAAGTCTTCTTCAGCTCCTCTTGCCAGGAAGGAGCCCATTGGGTCACTCCCAGGTTTCTGCTAGTGGGAAAGATGACACCCGCCAGTGGCAGAAGAGCCCAAAAGCAGTTGGTCATAGGGCTTCACACTCATCCTCAGTCCTGGAGACTGAATCAGTGAAGACCTCCCAGCCAGGGAAACCCAACGAGCAACGAGAGAAATCCATAAAGAAGGTCCCCAAGACCAAGGGAATTTGGATGGCACCCACACCACCACTACCTACAAGCTCTGCATCAGCGGGTGAGGTGGAGATTCTGGCGTCCACTGAGGACCTAGATCTGACCGGACACTCTGACACAATGGATATAGACTGCTCAGGCAAAAAGTTGGTGGCAGCAGGTGACCCTGAGGCGTAAACTGCCTCATTGAATGTCCCGTGCCTTCCCAGTCTCATGATGATGTCATCCTCCAGTGGAATTGCGACAGTTTTTTTCCACCGCCTGGCTGAGCTACAGCAGCGGTTAAGCTTCACATCTGCTTTCTGCAATGCCCTCCAGGGAACCTGGTTCCTGGCAATACGGACCCCTGCCCTCGGCAGCTATAAGGGATACTACAGGAACTGTAGCGACTATAATCGAGCATCAGGTGGAATTTGTGTTTATGTCCTAAACTCAGTCTGTAGTGAAACTGTGCGCCTTCAAACCCGTCTTGAAGCTGTGGCTGTCAGAATAAGGACAATGCAGGAAATCACTGTCTGCAAAACCCATGGGGTGGCACCGTGCTTACTGGCCCAGGAAGAGATGTCGAAACTTTCCTGTCTCAGTTCGACCTCTTCCTCTTAAAAACTGGGACCGCCACACATTTAATTGTGGCTCATGGTAGCTACTCGGCCATTGATTCATCAATTTGCAAACCCAGGACTTCTCCCATCTATCCACTGGAGAGCACATGACGACCTGTGTGGTAATGACCACTTCCGCATCTTACCGTCACTGCCCTTGTGTCAGGCCCATGAATGCCTGCCCAGATGGGCTCTAAACAAGGTGGACTGGGAAACTTTCACGTCTACTGTCAGCATTGAATCTCCCCCACACAGTAACATCGATGTGATGGTTGAATAGGTGACTACAAAAATTGTTTCTGTGGCAGAAAGCGTCGATCCCTTGCTCTTTAGGGTGCCCCGGCGAAAGGCAGTCCCTTGGTGATCGCCAGAAGTCGCTGAAGCAATTAAGGAGCATCAGCGATCTCCACAGTGGCATAAGCAGCACCCTTCCCTGGAACACCTCATAGACTTTAAATGGATCTCATATTCACCAGCTTATCAAACGATGGAAGCAGGAGTGTTGGCAGAGATATGTCTCGACCATTGGGTGCCATAAATCACCTTCCCGAGTCTGGGCAAAGATCAAATGTGTTTTCAGGTACCAAACCCCAACAGGTGTTCCTGGTGTTAATGTAAATGGCGTGTTATCTACCAATGCAAATGCGATTGCCGAGCACTTTGCTGAGCACTATGCTTGAGCCTCTGCATCAGAGAATTACCACCCCCTCCCCCTCCCCCCTCCAGCCTTTCGCACTCTCAGACGGCGGCTGGATGGGAAGTCCTCTCGCTTACTACGCGCTACAGTGAATCCTATAATGCCCCATTTACAGAATGGGAGCTTCTCAGTACCCTTGCTCACTGCCCCGATGCAACTCCTGGGCCAGGTCAGATCCACAGTCAGATGATTAAACATCTCTCATCTTACTTCAAGCGACATCTCATCATCTTGAATTGGATCTGGTGCGTTGGCGTCTTTCCACCGCAATGGCTGGAGAGCACCATCATTCCAGTGCTCAAACCCAGTAAAAACCCAATTGATGTGGATAGCTATCGGCCCATCTGCCTCACCATGTTCTTTGTAAGCTGCTGGAATGTGTGGTGTGTCGACGGTTGGGTTGGGTTGGGTCTTGGAGTCATGTGGCCCATTGGCTCCATGTCAGGGCGGCTTTCACCAGGGTTGCTCTACCAATGATAATCTTGTGTCTCTCGAGTCTGCCATCCGAGCAGCCTTTTCCAGACAACAACACCTGGTTGCCATCTTTTTTTGATTTACGAAAAGCATATGACACCAACTGATGACATCATATCCTCACCACATTATATGAGTGGGGTCTCTGAGGCTGATCCCGATTTTTATCCAAACTTTCCTGTCGCTTCGTACTTTCCGTGTCCAAGTTGGTGCCTCAAATAGTTCCCCCCATATACAGGAGAATGGGTTTTCGCAGGGCTCTGTATTGAGTGTCTCTCTGTTCTTAGTGGCCATTAATGGTCTAGCAGCAGCTGTAGGACCATCCATCTCACCGTCTCTGTTTGCAGATGATCTGCATTTTGTACTGCTCCACCAGTACTTGTGTTGCTGAGCGGCGCCTACTGGGAGCCATCCACAAGGCGCAGTCATGGGCTCTAGGTCACGGTTTCCAGTTTTCAGCCACAAAGTCGTGCGTTATGCACTTCTGTTGGCATCGTACCATTCATCCAGAAACAGAACTTTACCTTAGTGACAATCCACTCACTGTAGTGGAAACATATCGATACTTAGGACTGGTTTTTGACATCCACTTGGCTTCCTCACCTTCATCGGCTTAAGTGGAAGTGCTGGCAGCACCTCAATGCCTTCCGCTGCCTGAGCAACACCAACTAGGGTGCAGATCGCTCTACGCTGCTGCAGCCCTTGTTCAATCCCGCCATGACTATGGGAGTCTGGTTTATGGTTCGGCGGCACCCTCAGCATTGCATTTACTCAGCCCAGTGCACCACTGCAGCATTCGCCCAGCGACAGGAGCTTTTAGGACGAGTCCGGTGACCAGCGTTCTTGTTGAGGCCGGAGTCCCTTCATTGCAGATTAGGTGAGCACAAATGCTGGCCAGTCATGCTGCACACATTCGTAGTTCTCCTGCGCATCCAAATCACTGTCATCTTTTCCCACCCACGATGGCTCATCTCCCGCATCGACAGCCCAGGTCAGGCCTTCCAATTGTAGTTCGTGTCTGATCCTTTCTTTCCAAACTGGAGTCCTTGCCTTTACTACCTATACTTGAGGTCCATTCACGTACACTCCATGGTTTACACCTAGGCCATGGCTTCGCCTGGACCTTTCACATGTCCCTAAGGACTCAGTTAACCCCATGGCTCTCCACTGCCACTTCCTCTCGATGCTTGACGTGTACCGAGGCCACGAAGTGATTTACAACGGCTCAATGGCTGATGATCATGTCAGAATTGGGGATGTCCATGGAGGACATACTGAATAGCATTCGTTGCCAGATGGCTGTAGTGTTTTCATGGCCAACCTGGTGGTTATATCTTGTGTTCTTGAGCACATACGTTCATGGCCTGGGGAGTCGTTTCTTCTGTGTACTGACTCCTTGAGCAGCCTACAAACTATCGACCAGTGCTACCCTCATAATCCTATGGTAGTGTCCTTTCAGGAGTCCATCTATGCCCTGGAACAGTCACATCGTTCAGTTGTGTGTGTGTGTTGACCCCAGGACACGTCGGAATCCCAGGCAACGAACTTTCTGACAAGCTGGCCAAATAGGCTACGCTGAAACCATTTCTGGAGATCGGCTTGTCTGCAAGTCACCTGCCTTCAGTACTACGCTGCAAGGTTTTGCAGCTTCGGGAGACGAAATGGCATAACTTCAGCACACACAACAAACTGCGTGCCATTAAGGAGACTACGAATGTGTGGCAGTCCTCCATGTGGGCCTCTTGCAGAGACTCTGTGGTTCTCTGCTGGCTCCGCATAGGTCACGCTTGAGTGACACACGGCTACCTCCTTTGCCATAATGACACATCTAAGTGTCGGTGCGGTGCCCATATCTTGGTGAGCTGTCCTCTTTTAGCTGCCCTGCGATGGACTCTTCAGTTAACGGCTTGTTGCCATTAATTTTAGCGAACAATGCCTCATTGGCTAATTTAGTTTTATGTTTTATATGTGATGGTGGGTTTTATCATTCTATATAAGTTTTCGCACATGTCCTTTGTCCCTTTGTGTTCTGCACTCAAATGATTTTAAGGGTGGATGTTTTAATGTGTCGCAGAGTGGCTGGCTTTTCCTTTTTATTCTCATAGTCGGCCAGCCATGGTCGTCTGCTCTCTTGTTATTACCTCTTCTGCCTGTATCTTGCTTCTCTCTGTGATTTTCTTTTCCTGTTTTGTCCATAGTAGTGTTGGTTGTCCTCTTGTCATTCTTCTGGTTCTTCCTTTCTCCTGTTGTTGTGCTGTATGTGTCCTTTCCTTTCTTCTTTCCATTGTCTAATTATATTACCGGGAACAAGGGACCGATGACCTTGCAGTTTGGTCCCCCCCCCCCCCCCCCCCCTTCCCCCTCATTTAGCCAACCAGTCCTATGTATCGTGGTCATGAGAACAAGATTAGAATAATTACAGCATGCATATAGGTATTTAAACACTCATTCTGCCCACACTCCATATGTGAATGGAATGGGAAGAAACTACAATAACTGCTGCAATGGGACATATCCTGTGCCGTGCACTTCACGGTGGTTTGCAAAATATAGATGTCAGTGTTGACGGAGATTAGGGGTTCTTCCTGTTGCTTTGATTTGTAGAGCTTGGTAAGACTGTGGTTCTGTATGTTCTGTAAGTAGTCTAAGGTTAGGAAAACTTAGTCAATTTTAACTTTTTTACTTTTTGCATTTATATTTTTCACAGTAAGTAAGTGTTGAGCTTATTGTTATTTTGGATTCTGCGTGATTAATGTTTAAACACCTTTCCTTACCTTGGCAGCATCCTGTCATCAAGTGCAAATATAGATTTGGAAATTCAATATAGAATTAATCTCATGTTGGAGCATCTGTTCCCAGACTGAGATGTCAAGTATTTGATAATTATGATGTCAATGCTGCAAGAAAAATCCTCGTATACAATTCATTTGTAATTTCCACCATCCATTTATGGCTTTGAATCCTGGACATGTTACAGATGGCGTCTAAAAGCTGGAGCACTATCACCAGTGATTCTGCATAAAATAAGTCTAGATAAAGCACAAATGTCAGCATCCTTGAAGAGGCACATATAACCAATATAGAAGCAATGGTTTTAAGATGGCAGTTACTAAGGGCGGGGCATGTAGTTCCCGTGCCAAATAATCGTGTTCCCAAACAAGTGTATTACTTTGGGTTAAGGGTAGATGAGATATAAGTAGGAGGTCGTAGGAAACCATCTAAGGACATAATTAAACCTAAAATGAAGATGTAATTATTTAATTGGATAGATAAAAAATCTAATCGCCAAGCGGTGGGAGAACACAAACAGGAAAGACTGTTGTGATTGGCAAACGTTTGGAGCCAGTGGCTCATTTTTCAGGCAGAAGGGTTAAAGGGGAAGGAAGAAGGGTCAAGGAAAAGGACTGGAGAGGTCTAGGAAAAGGGGTAGATTTTGGGAAAGTCACTCAGAACTATGGGTCTGGGGAGACTTACCGTACTGGATGAGAAGGAAAGACTGATTGTTGGGGACTGCGTCAGACGAGATTTGAAAACCTGAGATCTTAAAGATGGAAGACAGGGTAATATGCAAGAAAGAGATTACTAGTAAAACATCGCGCACAAGTTAATAAGAGTGAGAAGCTCAGTGCATTGTACATAACAGAGGCGGGAGGGGGCGGAGAAAAATAGCCGGGACAATGGAAGATGTACAAAATTAAAACGGAGTGAAGCAAAGAGTAGTTACAGTGAAGAAAAGCTGTGACAGAAGAAATTAATGTAAATTAAGGCCAGGTGGGTGGCGAGACATGTTGAAGAGCTAGTTCCCACCTGCGGAGTTCTGAGAAACTGGTGTGTGGGGAAAGAAAGAATCCAGATGGCACCTGTGGTGACACAGACGCTGAGGTCACAAATGTCATGTTGTAGAGCATGCTCTGTGACAGGATATTACGAGTTGCTAGTGTATACCTCTGCCTATGCCCATTCATCCTAATTGATAATATGGTGATAGTCATGCTGACGCAGAAGGCTAAACAGTGTTTACATAATAATTGGTATATGATATATGTTGTTCGCAAGTGGCTCTGCCTTTGCTAGCATACGTTTTGTCAGTTACAGGCTATTGTGGGTGGTGGTAGGAGGATGCATAGCGCAAGTCCTGCAGCGGGGACAGTCACAGGAATAGGAGCCATAGGGTAGGGAGCTGGGTACAGAAGGAGCATACGGTCTGACAAGAATATTGCAGAGATTGGGGGGGTGATGGAAAGCTATTCTAGGTGTGGTGGGCAAAATTTGAAACAGAATGGATCTCATTTCAGGGCATGATTTTAGGAAATCATGACCCTGTCGAAATAGCTGATTTACACATTTCAGACCATGATAATACTGAGATGTGCTCCAAAGCTGTTTTTTTGAGAGATCAGCAGTACCAGGGTTTGTTGTGATGGCCTGGGAAATCTGCTTTTTAACTAAGCTGGTGGGGTAATTACGTGCAGTGAAGGCTGAGGTCAGAATGGTGGTGTATTGCTGTAAAGAGTTTCCACCCAAACAAATACGTTTGTCTCGTGTGCCAAGGCTGTATGGGAGGGAATATTTGACATGGAATGTATGGCAACTGTCAAAATGTAAGTACTATTGTTTGTGGTAGGTTTAATGTGGATGGAAGTGTGCAGCTGGCCTTCGGTGAGGACAAGATCAACATCTACATCTACATCTAAATCTACATGGATACTCTGCAAATCACATTTAAGTGCCTGGCAGAGGGTTCATTGAACCACCTTCACAATTCTCTATTATTCCAATATTGTATAGCGCGTGGAAAGAATGAACACCTATATCATTCCGTACGAGCTCCGATGACCCTTATTTTATCATGGTGATCATTCCTCCCTATGTAGGTCGGTGTCAACAAAATATTTTCGCATACGGAGAAGAAATTTGGTGATTAGAATTTCATGAGAAGATTCCATCGCAGCGCTAAACGCCTTTCTTTTAATGATGTCCAGCCCAAATCCTGTATCATTTCCGTGACACTCTCTCCCATATTTCGCGATAATACAAAATGTGCTGCCTTTCTTTGAACTTTTTCGATGTACTCTGTCAGTCCTATCTGGTAAGGATCCCACATCGTGCAGCAGTATTCTAAAAGAGGAAGGACAAGCGTAGTGTGGGCAGTCTCCTTAGTAGGTCTGTTACATTTTCTAAGTGTCCTGCCAATAAAAGGTCTTCGGTTAGCCTTCTCCACAACATTATCTAAGTGTTCCTTCCAATTTAAGTTGTTCGTAATTGTAATACCTAGGTACTTAGTTGAATTTACGGCTTTTAGATTAGACTGATTTATCACATAACCGAAGTTTAACAAGTTTCTTTTAGCACTCATGTGGATGACCTCAAATTTTTTGTTATTTAGGGTCAATTGACACTTTTCGCACCATTCAGATATCTTTTCTAAATTGTTTTGCAGTTTGTTTTCATGTTCTGATGACTTTATTAGTCGATAAACGACAGCGTTGTCTGCAAATAACCGAATACGGCTGCTCAGATTGTCTACCAAATTGTTTATATAGATAAGGAACAGCAAAGGGCCTATAACACTGCCGTGGGGAATGCCAGAAATCACTTCTGTTTTACTCGATAACTTTTTGTCAATTACTACGAACTATGATCTCTCTAACAGGAAATCACAAACCCAGTCACATAACTGAGATAGTATTCCATAAGTATGCAATTTCACTATGATCCACTTGTGTGGTACAGTGTCAAAAGCCTTCCGTAAATCCAGAAATACGGAATTGATCTGAAATCCCTTGTCAATAGCATTCAACACTTCAAGTAAATAAAGAGCTAGTTGTGTTTCACAGTAATGATGTTTTCTAAACCCATGTTGCCTGTGTGTCAATAGACCATTTTCTTTGAGGTAATTCATAATGTTTGAACACAATGTATGTTCCAAAATCCTGCTGCATATCGACGTTAACAATATGGGCATGTAATTTAGTGGATTACTCCTACTGCCTTTCTTGAATATTGGTGTGACCTGTGCAACTTTCCAGTCTTTGGGTACGGATCTTTCGTCGAGCGAATGGTTGTATATGATTGTTAAGTATGGAGCTAATGCATCAGCATACTCTGAAAGGAGCCTAATTGGTATACAGTCTGGACCAGAAGAGTTGATTTTATTAAGTGATTTGAGTTGCTTCACTACTCCAAGGATATTTACTTCTATGTTACTCATGTTGGCAGCTGTTCTCGATTTGAATTCTGGAATATTTCCCTAGTCTTTTTTTGTGAAGGCATTTCGGAAGGAAGTGTTTAGTAACTCTGCTTTGGCAGCACTGTATCTCCATTGCCATCACTCAGAGAAGGCATTGATTGTTTCTTGCTGCTAACATACTTCACATACGATCAGAATCTCTCTGGCTTTTCTGCCAGGTTTTGAGACAAAGTCTCATTGTGGAAACTGTTATAAGCATCTTGCATTGAAGTCCGCACTAAATTTCGAGCTTCTGTAAAAGATCGCCAATCTCTTTGTGCAACAATTGTCTAACCCGTTTTGTGTACCAAGGTGGATCAGCTTTGTCATTTGTTAATTTATTTGGTATCAATCTCTCAATTGCTGCCGATACTATTTCTTTGAATTTAAGCCACATCTGGTCTACACTTATATTATTGATTTGGATTGAGCGGAGATTGTCTCTCGGGAAGGCGTCAAGTGAATTTTTATCTGCTTTTTTGAATAGGTATTTTTTTCGCTTATTTTTCGAGGATTTGGGGATTACAATATTCAGTCTCGCTACAACAACCCTGTGTTCACTAATCCCTATATCGGTTTTGATGCTTGTTATTAACTCAGGATTATTTGTTGTTAAGAGTTCAAGTGTGTTTTCACAATGGTTTACTATTCGCGTGGGCTCGTGAACTAACTGCTTCAAATAATTTTCAGAGAATGCATGTAGCAAAATTTTTGATGATATTTTATGCGTACCTCCAGAATTAAACATGTATTTTCGCCAACATATTGACGGTAAATTAAAGTCACCACCAACTATTATCGTACGAGTCGAGTACGTGTTTGAAATCAAACTCAAGTTTTCTTTGAACCTTTCAGCAAGTGCATCATCTGAACTGGGAGGTCAGTAAAAGGATCCAATTATTATTTTATTCCGGTTGCCAACAATGACTTCTGCCCATACTATGAGGGTTGTTTTTTAAGTAAGGGCCGTTTTTATTTTTAAAAAAAGATACAAATACTTTTGTAAAAAAACTTTTATTTTCTGATTCTACACACTTTTACCTATTTTTCTACATAGTTGCCTTGTTTATTTAAGCACTTGTCATACCGTACAACTAAGTTTTTAATTCTCTCTTCAAAGAATTCGGCCGCCTGCTCCGACAGCCAAGAGTTCATGGCCGCTTTCACTTCATCGGCGTCATTGAAGCGCTGCCCGCCAAGATGGTGTTTCAGGTACCGGAAAAGGTGAAAATCGCTAGGAACGAGGTCAGGGCCGTATGGTGCATGGTCCAAAACTTCCCAGCCAAAAGAATCAATCAAATCCTGAGTTTTTTGAGAGGTGTGAGGCCTAGCATTATCATGCAGGAGCAAAACTCCTTTTGTCAGCATGCCGCGCCTTTTGTTTTGAATTGCTCTGCGGAGCTTCTTTAGAGTTGCACAATAGGCATCTGAGTTGATTGTCGTTCCTCGTGGCATAAAGTCCACTAGCAAAACACCGCGCCGGTCCCAGAACACAGTTGCCATAATCTTGCGATTTGACAGCGTCTGTTTGGCTTTGACCTTGACGGGTGAGGTTGTGTGTCGACATTCCATCGATTGTCAGTTGCTTTCAGGAGTGATATGGGTTACTCGTGTTTCATCTCCAGTGACAATTTGACTCAACGTGTCATCCCCTTTATCCTCGTAACGAATCAAAAAGT
Organism: Schistocerca serialis cubense; assembly: GCF_023864345.2. Lineage (NCBI taxonomy): Eukaryota > Metazoa > Arthropoda > Insecta > Orthoptera > Acrididae > Schistocerca > Schistocerca serialis. Next base: position 49,642,496 of record NC_064644.1, read on the forward strand.
CCAATGAAGTGGCAAATCTCTTCCCTTTGTGGTCCTCTGTGAGGAGTCTGGGTACCCACCGAGAACACAGTTTTTTAAAGTTTAGGTTTTCAGACACAATTTTGTACAGAACTGATCTTGAAACTTGTGGAAATTCCAAAGAAAGAGTGGAAATTGTGAATCTTCTGTCCTCACGAATCTTTGTTTCGACTGCAGCCACCAAGTCATCAGTGATCACAGAGGGCCGGCCTGAGCGTTCTTCGTCATGGACGTTTTGACAGCCATTTTTAAGCTCTCTAACCCATTGACGCACTTTACCTTCACTCATTGCATTCAAGCCATAAACTTCTGTTAACTGACGATGAATTTCTGCAGCTGATAGGCTTCTTGCGGTCAAAAAACGTATCACTGACCGTATCTCACACGCGGCAGGCGATTCAATAATCGTAAACATTATAAAGTAGCACAGCAATGCGTACACGTCAGCTACAGAGCTGCAACTTGCGTCAGTGTGAGCGGGAAGGATGCCGGCAAGTAGCGCAGTGGCTTGTTGCGGCGTCCGCGCTAACTACGGGACTATACGTGCGGACGGCCCGTACTTAAAAAACAACCCTCGTAACTCACAGGAAGTATCTACTTCAATTTTTTAACAAGTTAAACTACTTCTAACAGCAACAAACATGCCACTGCCAACCGTGTTTAGCCTATCCTTGCGGAACACCGTTACGATCTTCACAAAAATTTCGCCTGAGCTTATATCTGGCTTTAGCCAGCTTTCAGTGCCTACAACGATTTGAGCGTCGGTGCTTTCTATTAGCGCTTGGAGCTCTTGGTACTTTCCCAACAAAGCTATGACAGTTTACAACCGTTATACCAATTGTTCCTGTATCTATGTTCTTCCTGTGTTCAGCCTGCACCCTTTGTGACTGAAGCCCTTCTTGTGTTTTCTCGAGGCCCTCTAAACTAAAAAACCGCCCAGTCGACACAACACAGCCCTGCTACCCATGTAGCCGCCTCTTGCGTAAAGTGGACACCTGACCTATTCAACGGAAACCGAAACACAACCATCCTTTGTGGCAAGTCGAGGTATCTGCAGCCTACACGGTTGCAGAATTGTCTGAGCCCCCCATATAAACAGCCAACATACAGCAATTGGTAGGAGGAAGTCCAGAAGAGAAAGGACAAAATGGAAGAATAGAAGCTGCTCCATCTGGGAATATCTGTTACCACTGCAGCAAACTGTGTACCTCTCGCATCAGACTTTACAGTCACCACTAGACTCACAGATGATTGGAAGACGAAGCTACTCGACTGCAAGAGTTTGCAATAAATGAGCATTTGAAAAAAGTAATAAGAGTCTAATCTAAATATTAACAAAAGAAGAGACTGAAATGCCACATAATTGCAAGTGGTCCACTTAACACCCTACAGGAGGTGAACTGAATCTTGCTGTGGGTCAATTGAACCATGCAGGGAGTTAACTGAACCATTGTCATTAACTGGTACACTTTCAGAAAAGTAATACACATCATAGGAACCAATGACTGCCTGACATGAAATACAACATAATTTCATTCTCATTTATTTGTTATTGCAGGAAACATGAAGTTCATGCATTACAATTAGTCATGATAACAATAAGATAAGTTGAATCATAATATGAGATAAATAAGATACAAATAAAGAGTTGCACTGTGCTCACAATCGAGACATGCAAGGTATCAAATGAAAACTAATAACAATACTTGCAATTAGAGCTCATTGAGACAATAGGAACATTTTAATATAAGACAACTTTTGAGCTTGGTTTTAAATTTTGAACATTCAAGATCCTTCAGGTATCTTGGTGATTTATTATAAGAGGTTGCTCCTTTCACATATGGGACATCTTCCATGCTGGATGATGTTGCATTACTTGCTTGAATAATCTATTATCATCCATTTATTGGTGATAACATAGCTACCAGGCAGGTCTTGACAGAGGAGTGAATGAAGTGTGTGCCACATTGTAGGGGAAGTATAGCACTAAACGTGTTGTAAAGCCTGCTTTCCTATATGAGGAAACCCTGAAAACAAACCATTTTAACTTGGAGGTAGCCCCATTTCTGGATATGCTCTGCATATCAGGTCAAAGGACATTTATAATTACTAACATTTGTCACAAAGAACTGGATGGACTAAAGAAACAATTAAGGTCAGTTAGTGAGAAGCCAACAAAACACTTTGTGGTACTGAAGTTGTGCTGAGGAGTGGGTTTTGGATACTTCTACATCAGTTAACTGCAGATCACTGCACAAAGTGTGTGTTACCATATTTTTGAGTGTACTTTGTATTATGGTTTATTCTTATCCATTCATGGATGGAGCATGAAAAGAACGACTGTGTGAGCTGCGCAATCTATACGGGATAGGTACATAGGGGACTGAGGAATATTTATACGTGGCTCAGTCACATTAATGTGACCACCACCTATGTTTAACATCAGGGTGCAATAAACACTCAAAAATGACAGGTGGCAGCACTATCACTGGAGGGTACACAAAGCGTATCACTGGGATCCAGAAAACAGTGCAGTTGTTGTCATAATGTGAAAACGGAGTGATTTATCTGATGTCCAAAAGGGTATGATCATTGGCTGTCAGGCCAGAGGGGGCAGGGGGGGGGGGGGGGGGAGCAGTTCCAAAATGTTTTTAATCAGTTCGTGTACTGCCGTGGTTGAAGTATATCGAGCATGACAAAATCGTGCTACCTAAAACCAGCACTGAGGCAACTGTGGGGCACCACAGTCCATAGGTGACAGGAGTGAATGACAGGCTTGAAGATGTCTGCAGGCTAATAGACATGGAACTATTGAGCAACAGTTACCCAGATGAACCAAAGAGCTACTAACAGTGTCTCCTCAATGACTGTGGCAACAGGCGCCTGGTTTGTGCACCCACGGTGACTGCTGTTCCTCGGCGACAAAGGATGGTATTTGCATGCCGATACTGCAACTGCACATCCACTTGAGTGCCAACACGTAGCTTTTTCAGATGAATCACGTTTTATGCCCCATTGGATTGATGGTTGTTGGCGTGTATGGCGTGAAATGTCCAAATGCCAACAGTCTGCAACAATTGTTGGAAGTGTCCAAGCCGAAGGAGGTAGAGTTATGGTCTGGGGAATGTTTTCATGGCATTTCCTGGGTGATCTCATAATTCTGGAAGGCACAATGGATTAACACAAGTATGAATCTGTCCTCGGGGACTGTGTCCACCCCTACACGCCGTCTATTTTTCCTTGGCACCGTGGCATCTACTTGCAGAAGAGTACAACATTTCACACAGCTCACAGTGTATGTGCATGGTTTGGAGAGCACCAGAATGAGTTTACTGTATTCCTCTAACCAGCAGACACCCCAGCTTTAAACTCAGTCGAGAATCTGTGGGACCACTTCGATTGGGCTTTTCCTCACCATGGGTCCTCAACCGGGAAACCTAGTGCATCTGGCCAAGGCACTGGATTTGGCACGTTCCAGAACCTGACTTACGTTCTTCCTGCAGGTCTCGCAATGGTGTTCACTGCAAAATGTGGTTATTCAGGCTTTTGACAGGTGGGCACATTAATGTGACTGGGCGTTGTAGTTCTTCTCCTGAAGTGGTTTTTTTTCTGTGGGTGGGCTCTCACGAGACGAGGTGTACGTCATCTTTCTTTGAGCATTTGACAGTTAAGATTTTTCAACATTTCTGTCACACTTTCTCATCAGTCAAACAAATTTGTGACCATTTGCGCCACCTGTCTTCGTATTTGCACCACCTGTCTTCACGTATATTCTGTGTTCCCTTTTAGTCCAACAAGATATGGAATCCATACACTTGAACAGTTTTAAACTATATACTATGAAGTGTTTTGCTTGCAATCTCTTTTGTGGTCAAACTACAGTTTCTCGGTATCTTGCCAATGAATTGTAGCTAGCCATTTGCTTTACCTACCACTGAGCTTAATGGTTATTCCATTTGATATTTATACTCATAGTTAGTTCAAAAATTTTCTGTAACTTGACTAGCTCTTGTTGTGATTCATTTATCCGGTAGTCAAAAGATACCATGCTTCTGCATTTTCTAAGGTCCACAACTTTGCGAGTGTTTTTTATATAAACCTTTACACAAGGTTGATATTTTGTCAATCTAACTGGATATTACTGCAGTTTTATACATGGTGCAATTTTCTTGTAGAAAACTGCGTGTTTGAAAAATTTGAAATTGCAACTAATTCTATCTCCTAACTCATTAATCTATAATGTGAACAGTGAAGATCTATTACACTCCCAAATGGAACACCAGATATTACTTTGTGTGTCTAAATGACTTACCATCCAGGATTTGTACTACATCCCGCCTGTCAAGAAATTTTTCACCCAGTCCTGTAGGAACATATTTTTATTTATATGGTGTCAATGTGACACCGAATCAGAAGCTTTCAAAAACTCTAGAAACATCAAAGCACCATGATTTTCTCTGTCCATAGCATGTAGGATAATATATGTCAAGAGTTTGAATTAAGTTTTATGTGGTCATTGTTTTGGGAACTGATGTTGATTTCCATGTAGAAGGTTATTTTAGTCTATGAAGGTCATAATGTTTGAATTCAGAAATATTTCCAATTTACTACAAACAGATGTGAGTGGTATACAGTGGTAATGCTGTGGATCGGTTGTACTTCCTTTTTGTAGATGGGTTTGACCTGTGCTACTTTCAAATCACAGTGAACATCTCTCCGCTCAGGTGCTCAGGGGATCTGCAGTAAATAATGATCATGAGCGGAGCTGACTCACTCTCAAATTCTATACAGAACTTGACTGGGACTTCCATTGGACAATGGGATCTTATTGGGTTACAATGATTTAAGTGGTTTTCAACACAAGTAGTAGGTCATTTATCTTAGCAGCAGTAAGATTGATGGCTAAATTCTGTTGTTTTATTTATTCTAGAAGGAATAGAATGGAACATGACATGATGAACATAGCCTGTGTATGATTCATTTTTTTTCCACTAATAGTCGCCACTCAGAATAGAACAATACATAGTCAGAGCCATGATACAAAATGCTGATATTAAGTGAGGATCACTTTGAATGGCAAAAGCACTGTTTTTGTCTAAGCAAGCAAATAGGAAAGGAAGGCTGTAGGTTCTCAATTTGTACATAAGTGTTAATCCCATGGAGGTAGTGCATGTAACACTGCATTGCAGCTAGCGGATTAACGATGAGGAGCGGTGTGCAGGCCAGCCTGGATATGGGTTTTAGCTGGTTTCCCACATCACACTATGTGAATACTGAGTCAGTATGTATGTCCCACTTCACTTACACAACTCACGAACCTTAGAAAACTTTCACATGAATAACGATGTTTGCAGATAGTTTGGGGAACACACATTCCATGGGTGTGGGGGGAGGGGGGGGGCAGGGGACGGCAACAGGATGGGCATCAGGCCACCCCTTAAATTAATTGTGTCGTAATCCATTAATAACTGATAATGTGCCAATGCGGGCCAAAGTCACTAGAAAAAGAAGATTGGTTTGCATTTCAGTAGCTGCTGTACAGTAGATAGTTAGTGATGTTTGTGGTGACATCAACGACTTTATTAAAGTGTGTGTAAGGAAATAAAATGATTGTATGACATTGGACGGGGAGATCCAGTGTAGGGGAGGGTGAGCCACATGGCGCAAGTCTTTTTGTTTGCCACCACTTCGGCAACTCATCTGTCTTCGTGATGAAGATGAGATGAAAAGATTATGAAACACAAACACCCAGTCCCAGGGCAAAGAAAATCTCTGATCCGACTGGGAATCGAACTGAGGGCCCTGTGATGAAAAGGCAGTGATGCTAAGTACTAGACCATGAGCTGCATATTGTGTAAGGAAGATAATGTCAATAAAAAGTGGTTAAAAAAATGTGATATGAAATAGTGGAATGTTCACAATGGAATAACAACACTCAGTGTCACTCAGGACTGGAGCAAATTAATCACATTCTCTGCCAGGGTTTCCACTTCCTCTTGTTGTGCACTGAAATGAGGAATATTCTCCCTAGCCCTCCCACAACGGTATTCTGCCACCCAATGAATTTTTAATGCATGTCTTGAGATACATTTAAGTGTGATGATATAAATGGAACAATCCACACCAAACATATCATACATACAAACTACAGAAGTAGCTACCATATGACCCATATTATCGGTGATACGTTTATTATCCACATTTGACACGTCCACTCTTAACAAATTTTGTTCTCTGTAACAGGTAGCTTGTGGAAATGGGCAAAACCCAAAACTAGTCATTCAGGAAATTAATAGAAGTTTTGGTTTAAACATTTTACAAAACACCATTTCTTCAGTATTTTAGAGCTGCACGATGTAGCATACTGAAAAATCTACACAATAACAGTCTCCATCCCTACTCCACCCCTTCTCCCAACCCCTTGTCCCATGGCTCATATCCCTGCAGTAGATTTAGATGGAAGACCTGTTCCATTCATCCTGCCACTACCACCACATACTTCTGTCTTGTCACAGGCATCTCCTACCCCATCAAAGACAGGGCTACCTGTGAAAACAGCCATATGACTACAAACTAAGTTAACAGTGCCACTTTCTGCATGGACGTGACAACTAAGGAGCTTTCTGTTCACGTGAATGGCCACCGCCAAACTGTGACCAAAGGACAGCTGGGCCACGCACATGCTGAATATGCTGCGCAACACAATGTGTTTCACTTTAATGACCACTTCACAGCCTGCACCATCTGAATTCTTCCTATCAACACCAGTGTTTCTGAACTGAGCAGACGGGAATTCTTCCTAAAACATATTCTTCATTCCCATAATCCTCCTGACCTCAACCTTCACTAGTCCCTGTCCTCTACCTACCTATCCCTTTACCTGTTCCCACTCCTGCACTAAACACGTCTTCTATCCCACCATCGCACCTATTTGTCTTTTCCCCTCTCATCACCCCCCCTTCCCCCCCTCGCCCTCCCCCCTAGCATAGTGGCTTCCGTTTTTCTGCCAAGAAGACGGTCTGTATTAACTTCTGGCACTACAAAGAGTTTCTTCCACCGTCCTTACGACTCGGTCCCGTTGCTCTCCCATTCGTGAAGACAACAAAATTTTTAGGTCTTACATTTGACAGGAAACTTAGCTGGTCTCCACATGTGTCATATTTGGCTGCCCGTTGTACCCGTTCTCTAAATGTCCTCCGTGTTCTCAGTGGTATGTCGTGAGGAGCGGATCGAACCGTCCTACTTCGCCTATATCGGTCGATCGTCCGCTCCAAGCTGGATTATGGGAGCTTCGTATACTCCTCTGCACGGCCATCCATCTTACGCCGCCTCAACTCCATACAACATCGGGGTTTACGTCTTGCGATCGGAGCGTTTTATACTAGTCCCATCGAGAGTCTTCATGCTGAAGCTGGTGAATTGCCACTCACCTACCGGTGCGATATACTGCTTTGTCGGTATGCCTGTCGGCTACTGTTAATGTCCGACCACCCATCTTATCGTTCCTTTTTTGACAACTCTCTCGACCGTCAATACGGGTTGTATGTCTGTGCCCTGCTACACCCTGGAGTTCGCTTTCGTCGCCTCCTTCAACACCTTGATTTTTCACTCCCTGCAACCTTTCGAGTGGGCGAGAGCCACACGCCACCTTGGCTCCAGGCTCAGGCTCGCGTTCACCTTGACCTCAGCTCGCTCCCAAAGGAGGTTACCCCCGGTTCGGTATACCACTCCCGTTTTGTCGAACTTCGTTCGAAGTTCATTAATATAACCTTCATTTATACAGATGGCTCAAATACCGTCTCCATGGCCATTGTTCGGTCTTTACAGCTGAGCTCTTTGCCCTCTACCAGGCTGTTCTTTACATCTACCGCCACCGACAATCTGCTTATGTCATCTGCTCCGATTCCCTGAGCGCAGTCCAGAGCCTCAGTGATCCGTATCCGGTTCACCCTTTCGTGCACCGGATCCAATGCTCTCTTCAGCAGCTGGTGGACGACGGTTCTCCGGTTAGCTTTATGTGGGTTCCTGGCCATGTCGGTATCCCTGGGAACGAAGCTGCAGATGCCGCGGCCAAGGCTGTGGTCCTCCAGCCTCGGACAGCTTATTGTTGTGTCCCTTCATCAGATTGTAGCAGGGTCATTTGTCGGCGCATTTTATCGCTGTGGCATGCCGATTGGGCTGCACTTACGGACAACAAGCTTCGGACCTTGAAACCTCTTCCCGTGGCTTGGACGTCCTCCTCACGCCCTTCTCGGCGGGAGGAGGTCCTTTTGGCCCGGTTACGAATTGGGCACTGCCGGTTCAGCCATCGCCATCTGCTGACGGCTGCGCCGGCGCCGTTCTGCCCATGTGGGCAATTGCCGATGGTCCACCACATTTTAACGTCCTGTCCGGATTTTAACACACTGCGTCTTGATCTTGGCCTGCCATGTACTCTAGATGCCATTTTAGCGGATGACCCACGAGCAGCTGCTCGCGTTCTTCATTTTATCAACCTGACAAACCTCTCTAAGGACATTTGATTATGCTGTTTTTTTAATCCTATGGTCATTCTGTCTTTTATTGTGTTTTCCCTTTTAGTTGCTGTTTTAAACTTGTGCCTCGCGGTGCATTCCTAACGTAGTCTGGGCGCTAATGACCATTGAAGTTGTGCGCCCTAAAACCACAAAAAAAAAAAAAAAAAAAACCTAGCATAGTCAACGCATTATTGTAGCCACAAAGCCCACACCCACCACAGTAGTACGAGTTTATGTGCCAACTATCTCCATAGTTGATGAAGAGATTGAAGAAATGTATAATGAGATAAAAGAAATTATTCAGATAGTTAAGGTAGATGAAAGAAAATTTAATTGTGATGGGGGACTGGAATTGGATAGTAGGGAAGGGAAGAGAGGGAAAAATGGTAGGTCAATATGGACTGGGGGGAAAGGAATGAAAGACAAAGCCACCTGGTTGAATTTTGCACAGAGCATAATTTAATCATTGCTAACACTTGGTTTAGAAATAGTGAAAGTATGTTGTATATGTGTAAGATACCTGGAGACCCCAGAAGATTTCAGATTGATTATATAATGGTAAGACAGAGATTTCAGAACAAGATTTTAAACTGTAAGACATTTCCTGGGGCAGATGTGGATTCTGACCACAATTTATTGGTTATGAACTGTAGACTAAAACAAAAGAAATTGTAGAAAGGTAGGAAATTAAGCAGATGGTATCTGGATAAGTTGAGAAAACCGGAGATTGTAGGAGTGTTTCAGAGGGAGCATTAAGGAACGATTGACTAGAACAGGGGAAAGGAAGACAGTAAAAGACGAATGGGTAGTTTTGAGAGATGAAATACTGAAGGCAGTTGAGGATCAAATAGGTAAAAGGACAAGTCCTGGCAGAAATCTTTGGGTGACATAGGATATATTGAAATTAACTGGCGAAAGGAGAAAATGCAGCAGGCAAAAAGGAATGTAAATGTCTAAAAAATGAGATTGACAGGACGTGTGAAATGGCTAAGCAGGAATGGCTAGAGGACAAATGTAAGGGTTTAGGAGTGTATAAAACTAGGGGAAGGATAGGCCCTATCTACATAAAAATTAAAGCAGTCTTTGAAGAAAAGAGAAGTAGTGGTATGAATACCAAGAGCTCAGATGTATAACCAGTCCTGAGCAAAGAACGGAAAGCTGAAAGGTGGAAGGAATATATAAGGGCCTATACAAGGGAGAGATGAACTTGCAAGCAATGTAGTAAAAATGAAAGAGGACGTAGATTAAGATGAAACGGGACTCATGATACTGGGAGAAGACGTTGACAGAGCACTGAAAGACGTAAGTGGAAACAAGGCCCCAGGAGTAGATGACATTCCTTCAGACCTACTGTGATAGCCTTGGGGGAGCCAGCCATGACAAAACTTGTTCACCTGGTTACAAGATATATGAGACAAGCAAAATACTCTCAGATTTCAAGAACAATATAATAATTTCAATTCCAAAGAAAGCTGGTGCTGACAGGTGTGAATACTACTGAACTATCAGTTTAATAAATCATGGTTACAAAATACTAACACCAAATTCTTTACAGAAGAATGAAAAAATTGATAGAAGCCATCCTTGGGGAAGATCAGTTTGGATTGCGGAGAAATGTGGGCTCACGTGATGCAATACTGACACTATAACTTATCTTAAAACATAAATTAAGGAAAGGCAAACCTACATTTATAACATTTGTGGATTTGGCAGAAGTTTTGGACAGTGTTGACTGGAAACTCTGAAATTCTGAGCATAGCAAGGGTAAAATGCAGGGAGCAAAAGCCTATTTACAATGTGTACAGAAGCCAGACAGCAATTATAAAGAGTCGAGAGGCATGAAAAGGAAACAATGATTGAGCAGGTAGTGAGACATGGTTATAGCCTATCCCCGATGATATTGAATCTGTACACTGAGCAAGCAGTTAAGGAAACCAAAGAAAAATATGAAGATTAGGGAGAAGAAACAAAAACTTGGGGTTTGCCAATGACATTGTAATTCTGTAGGAGACAGCAAAGGAATTGGAAGAGCAGTTGAATGGAATGAACAGGATCTTGAAAGATGGATATAAGATGAACTTCAACAAAATTAAAATGAGGATAATGGAATGTAGCCTAATTAAATCAGGTGAAGCTGAGGGAATTAGATTAGGAAATGAGACACTTAAAGTAGTCGATGAGTTTTGCTATTTGGGCAGTAAAATAACAGATTATGGCCAAAGTAGAGAGGGTATAAGATGTATACTGGCACTGGCAAGAAAAGCATTTCTGAAAAAGAGACATTTGTTAATATTGAATATAGATTTAAGTGCTAGGAAGTCCTTTCTGAAAGTATTTGTATGGAGTGTAGCCATGTATGGAAGTGAAACACAGACGATAAACACTTAACACAAAAAGAGAATTGAAGCTTTCAAAATGTGCTACAGAAGAATGTTGAAGAAGATTAGGTGGGTCTATCACATAACTAATGAGGAGGTACTGAATATAATTGGGGAGAAAAGAAATTTGTCCCACAAATTTATCAAAGGAGCGATCGGTTGATAGGACACCAAGGGCTCACCAGTTTAGTATTGGAGGTAAGTGTGCGTGAAAAAAATCGTAGAGGGAGACCAAGAGATGAATACAAAAAGCAGATTGAGAAGAATATGGAATGCAGAAGTCATTTAGAGATGAAGAGGCTTGCACAGGATAGAGCAGCTTGGAGAGCTGCATCAAATCAGTCTTAAGAACTGAAGACAACAACAGCAACAACAACAACACCTCCACCTCCACCATGGACAATGCAATGGTCAGCACCTTCACTTAATGACCGAGAGCAGTGGCATTTGTGTTGAGCTGTCAGTACTAATAGGCGAGGAACACTGCATGAAATAACCACAGAAATCCATGTGGAACGTATGATGAATGTATCCGTTAGGACAGTTCAGTGAAATTTTGCTTTATTGGGCTATGGCATCAGATGACCGACAAAGTACCTTTCCTAACAGCATAACATCAACTTCAGTGCCTCTCCTGGGCTTGTGATCATATCAGTTGGACTCTAGAGAACTGAAAAACCATGACTTTGTCGGATAAGCCCCACTTTCAGTTGGTTAGAGCTGATGATAGGGTTCGAGTGTGCCACAGACCCCATGAAGCCATGGATCCAAGTTGTCAACAAGGGACTGAGCAAACAGATGGTGGCTCCATAATGGTGTGGGCTGCATTTACATGAAATGGACTAAGTCCTCTGGTCTAGCTGGACTGATGGTTAACTGGAAATGTTTACGTTCAGCTACTTGGAGACAATTTGCAGCCATTCATGGACTTCACATTCCCAGACAATGATGTAATTTTTATGGATGACAGTGTGCCTTGTCACAGGCCACAGTTGTTCACGGTGGATTTGAAGAACATTAATGACAATTCAAGCAAATGATTTGGCCTACATTGCCCGACATTAATCCCATCGAAAATTTATAGGTCACAATTGAGGGGTCAGTTAATGGACAAAATCCTGCATCAGCAACACTTTAGCAATTATGGATGGCTGTGGAGTCTGCATGGCCCAATATTTCTGCAGGGGCTTCCAACAATTTGTTGAGTCCATTCCACGTTGAGTTACTGCACTATGCTGGGAAAAATATTAGGAGGTATCCCATGATTTTTGTGACCTCAGTGTAAAGCATGTCGGGGGGGGGGGGGGGGGGGGGGATCCAGAAAACAGTGCAGTCATTGTCGTAATGTGGAAATGGAGAAATTTATCTGATGCCCAAAAGGGGGTGATCATTGGCTGTCAGACAGGGGGGTGGAAGCATTTCTGAAATGGCTAAGTTTGTAAACTATTCACATGCTGCCATGGTTAAATTGTATCATGCATGGCAAAATGGAGCTGTCCAAAACCGACGCCATGGTAATTATGGTGCGCATTAGGCTATAGATGCCAGTGGTGAATGACAGCTGCGGAGACGTGTACAGGCAAATAAACATGCAACTGTTGAGCAGCTGACTGCTCAGTTGAACCAAGGAGCTACCATCAATGTATCATCAACAACCGTTCAGCTAACATTGCTGTGTAGCTGTGTATGGGCCCTGGCAGCAGGCAGCTGGTTCATGTGTCCATGCTGACTGCTGTTTGTCAGCAGTGAAGGCTGGAATTTGCACTCCAGTACTGCAACTGGATGTCCACTGAGTGGTGACGGATGGCCTTTTCAGATGAAGCATGTTTTATGCTCTATCTGACAGATGAAATGTCTGAAAGTAAACACCCTGTGACAATTGTCGGAAGGATTCAGACTGGAAGAGGGAGCATTGTGATCTGAGAAATGTTTGTGTGGCATTTCCTGGGTGATCCTGTGATTCTGGAGGGTACAGTGGATCAACACAAGTATGCATCTGCCCGTGGGGACCATGTCCAGCCCTGTGTGCAGTTTGTTCTTCCTTGGCACGATGACATCTACCAGCAGGACAATCCAACTTGTTACACAGCTGGATGTTTACATCTGTGGTTTGAAGAGCACCAGGGTGAGTTTACCATACTTCTCTGGGCACCAGACTCCCCAGATTAAAACCCAGTCAAGAATCTGTGGGACCACCTCGATGAGGCTGTATGTGCCATGAACCTAAACCATAGCTGCCCACAACAGTGGATTCGGCATGGCTCCACTTCCCTGTCGGTACCTTCCGGAACCTCATTGACATTCTTCGTGAGTGCTTTACAGTTGTCACTGCAAAAGCTGGTGATTGAGGCCTTCGACAGATGATCACATTGATGTGACTGGACAGTGTATCTTGGAACATAATCTTTTCTCTGCCACGTGATGACTGGGTGTTGTGTGATGTCTTTAGGTTAGTTAGGTTTAAGTAGTTCTAAGTTCTAGGGGACTGATGACCATAGATGTTAAGTCCCATAGTGCTCAGAGCCATTTGAACCATTTGGAACATAATCAATCTCAGAAACAACACAGGTTTCCATCAGCTGTGTGTATTTTCTGTTTCTGTCTTTCAGCAATGTGCAATTTAAATCTCGGAACATAATCTCCTTCAGCTGGTGACAATAAGTATCTATTAGCATAGAAAATGACACCCTACAGTCAACTAGTGTCTGGACAGGTTGGTCTTGTTGTAATTTCCTGACGTGTGGCACCTATTTTCCATGGAGTATTGTCATGTGTATTTAGTTTTCTTTTTATTTCATTGACTGGGAGAGTGGCAGAAATCCCTTTATGGTAGCAGTTTTGACTGCTGTACATTGAAGGACAACTTTGACCAGTGGACAGTGATGGGCTTTTTCCCCACAGGTCAGTTGTAACTATCATCCATTGAGTGGCATGACATTGATGAGTCCTGCACTTAAGTTAAAAATATTAGTTACTTGGTGGTGGCCACCCAAACAGTTCTGTACCGATTCTGAGATTCTCCTCTTGCGACAACTGCCCAGCACCTTCCTGAGATTGACACATTCTTGTCTACCCTTAGCTTGCATCTTATGTCTCATACTGTCTCACTCCTTCTGGATTCTTTAATGGGTTAGCATGCTTTTGTCCACAGTCTTTGAAGCACTGAAGTTACTCTAGATAGATAGCTTGAAGCTGTAGACTTGCAGCATCACCAGGATCTTTTCACCGATTTGAAAACTTTGACTGTTGTTCAGTCTTCTGATCTAAACTCAACATTTATAATGCGAATAGCTGCTCACATTCCATGACAAGTGTTAGCGCTTTATTTGTGAAAGAAAATTAAAATTACTATTGATAGGCCACATTCAAGCAGTTTGTATTATCATTACAGCTTATTCGCCCATATGGCTTCATTCACAGAGTGAACTGTGTTTTCATTGGTAATATTTTTTGTACCTCTTCTCACAGGAAATGGAGAAGACATTTGAAGCACTTTCACAGGTTGCAGTGGGTCGACGATCTCCGGCGGATCCGTTCTTCTTACCAGGAGATGCAGTATGCAAAACATATAACAGGCTTGGTGTGTTTGATATTGATGATGAAGACCTGTGCCATGAAGTGTAAGTAATTTACCTTCCTTATATACATTATATTTTTACAATTAAACAGCAGTGAGGCAAAAAAAATTCAAATGTGGGCATGTTCAATGTGAATACATAGAGAAGTAGCTGTCTCAAGGCGAAATATAAGTTAGGACGTAAAAAATAACTATCACACACACACCCTCAACTTTCTTTGACTCCTGTTTCATTCTTCCATTGCTTGAAGAATTCTAGAATTTGTTTTGATAGTGCAACATCACTCGAAGCAATATAAGCTAGTTATTTGACGAGAAGAATGCTTTGAGAAGCATTACAGTACATAGGTAAAATTATGTAAACAGCATAGATGTAAGGGTTCCAATACATGGGTACAAACAATAATACAGCAAGTCATCTCATGTCAAACGAAAGGAGAAATTAATAGTAAATAGGCTCTTGGGTGGATGAGACAAGAACAAGGCATCAAAGAGAACTAAAGCAAGTAGCAAATACTAAAGGCAACTGAAATGGAAAACAACAGAGAGACAGCTTAAAGAATTCATCAACTGACCACGGCATAACAGCCCGGATAATTATAATGGACAAGAATTTTATTTCTCACTAGCCTGTCTTACAAAGAATCTTGTTCGTTCTTTCCTGGTCCTGCGCCCATCTTCTAATGATGTGTGCAGGTAAGACCTGTTCCACTCATTCATCAAGGCCATTATGCATTAGTTCTGTAGCTGATCTCTGAAAAATAAACGTGTGAAAGTAGCCATGTCAGTTACTGATGTTGCTGATTATCACCATACACGGCTTCTGAATATGCTGTCATCCATTCCCCATCCACATATTCTCCTTCCCTCCCTCCCTCCCATCCCCATGATTTTTCACTGAGGAGCAGCTTGCACGAAATACACAGATAGGAACGACCCAAGACGTGTCTTTTAATCCCACAATACTCATGGCCATGATTACCACTAGTCCCTGCTTATATTCCCATCACATTTCTTGTCCCATCACTCCTATTGCACAAGCTTCACATTATTTTCAGCCTTCCACTTGAGCTGGATTCGTTAGTCCATAGAACCTCATCGGTCTTGCTTTCTTATTGAACTCCCATTCTCTTTGGCTCTTCCTCTGCTCTTACTGGTTGTTTGTATCCTTTCTAGAATTCATACTGTTTCATCTTCAATATGAGAAAAGGATACAATATTCGTTCTGTAGAAATGTATATATTTACCTTAAAATTCTGAACTGTAGCACCTTTAATTGTAATTTGTTCATAGATCGCGAAGACACCACATGGTTTCCTCTGCAGTTGGATCTTGTGCTGAAAATCTAAATCTTAATCTGTTTCCAATTGTCTACCAATGATAAGAAAGTACTTCTTCTTCTTGTATTGGCAAGTATATGGCATCTTCTGATAAAAGTAGTTAACATTAAAGAACATCGCATTTACTGTTTGCATTCATACTTTCAACTTTGAAGTTACATGAACAAAATCTGATATTTGAATGAGAATGAACGATTTGACAGCTAACTCGTTGTTTCTGTTCGTGGTGATGTCATTCACATTGTCACACCACACTCTTTCTTGTAGGCGCACCATGCATCTCCAAGCTCAGAACTTGAAGCACAGAACAAATGGTATATCGTGCAGGTATGCAACTTGTGGCAAACTGGAATAGCCATCCTATCTTGAATACACATGGTGATCATATCTGTAGCAGTTTACATGCAAAAACAATGACAAAAACCTCCAAACAGTTTTTGGTTCCAAACTATTTAACTGATAAATGATTTCATCTATTTCAATCATCATTTGTCAGTTAGGTAAATGTTGGGTAACACGTCACTTTACCAGAGTGATACACTATGTGATCAAAAGTATCCAGACACCCCCTAAAAACATATGTTTTTCATATTAGGTGCATTGTTCTGCCACCTACTGCCAGGTACTCCACATCAGCGACCTCAGTAGCCATTAGACGTCGTGAGAGAGCAGAATGGGATGCTCTGCAGAACTCACGGACTTTGAACGTGGCCAGGTGATTGCGTGTCACTTGTGTCATATGTCTGTTCACCATATTTCCACACTCCTCAACATCCCTACATCCACTGTGTCCGATGTGGTAGTGAAATGGAAATGTGAAGGCACACATACAGTACAAAAGTGTACAGGTCGACCTCATCTATTAACTGACAGAGACCACCGACGGTTGAAGAGGCTCCTAATGTGTAATAGGCAGATATCTATCCAGACCATCACACAGGAATTCCAAACTGCATCAGGATACACTGCAAGTACTATGACAGTTAGGCGGGAGGTGAAAAAACTTGGGTTTCGTGGTCGAGCAGCTGCTCATAAACCACACATCACGCTGGTAAATGCCAAGCAATGCCTCGCTTGGTGTAAGGAGTGTAAACATTGGACAATCGAACAGTGGAAAAATGTTGTGTGGAGTAACCTATTGAGGTCCACAATGTGGCGATCCAATGGCAGGGTGTGGGTATGGCGAATGCCTGGTGAACGTTGTCTGTCATTGTGTGTAGTACCAACAGTAAAACTCGGAGGCGGTGGTGTTATGGTGTGGTCATGTTTTTATTGAAGGGAGCCTGCACCCCTTGTTGTTTTGCATGGCAGTATCACAGCACAGGTCGACATTGATGTTTTAAGCACCTTCTTGCTTCCCAATGTTGAAGAGAAATTTGGGGATGGCGATTGCATCTTTCAACACGATCAAGCACTTGTTCATAGTGCACGGCCTGTGGCAGAGAGGTTACACAACAATAACATCCCTGTAATGGGCTGGCCTGCACAGAGTCCTGACCTGATCTTATAGAACACCTTTGGGAGGTTTTGGAACGCCGACTTTGTTGCCAGGCCTCACCGACCAACATCGCTACATCTCCTCAATAGAGCACTACGTGAAGAATGGGCTGCCATTCCCCAAGAAACCTTCCAGCACCTGATTGAATGTATGCCTGTGAGAGTGGAAGCTGTCATCAGGGCTAAGGTTGGGCCAACACCATATTGAATTCCAGCATTACCGATGGAGTGCACCACGAACTTGTATGTCATTTTCAGCTAAGTGTCAGGATACTTTTGATCACGTAGTGTATGTTAAACTACATGTCCCCTCCCTTAGACAAATGATACTGTCACATCTATAAAAATAATAAGGAAATAACTGAATTAACACATGTATTTTTTTAATTCATCAGTTTTAAATTACTCTATTAACTGTGTTTTTATCATAAAGTGTTACATTGATTATTTGTTCAAACTGAAGTCAAATAAATATCAGTTCCTTTTATGACTGTAATGTTAGCTAACTTTGTCTGGAAGCTAGTGGGGTATTACTACATCTTGGATGATACTGTGAAAACAGGTGGAAGTATACAGACAAGAGAAGGGTTTGCACATTGGAACTGTTGGATTTGGAAAGGAGGAGGATAGAATGATACTCTTTAACATGGACCCTTTCTACTACACTGCAAAAGTTATCTCCATTAAGACACCACTATGGTGTGGCTCATGGATGTACATTACTTCGTAGAGATGGTCATGATGTCCCCTTCTCAATGCTGCCGCGTCTGCATTGTCCATGTGGCTCCTTATTGCCTAGGCATTGATTCCTCTGCTATTCTGGGAGCGAGAAAGGTGCGGGTGTTGATTATCACTAGACTAACAAAATGGTGATGCAGGATTCCATGGTTTGTTTAAAAAAAACACATATTTATTGCCAGAACTTGAAAACAACTACTCTCCACTGCGGCCAAAACTCAAGTGGCAGAAATCCCGTTGCTCACCAAAGATCACAGTCATAATGACAAAGAACATACATTTTCTGTATCGATTATTAATTGCAACACCTACCCTAAAATCATACAAAGTAAATGCTTTTCAAAACAATTTTAATTAGTGTATAGCATAACAAAATGGGCTATTTGTCAGTTCCATTACAATAGCCCCCCAAGAATTTTGTAAGTGTGAACATGCGAACAAATTTCTGACACCAGAATAATGGAACTGCCAAGAATGATTTTAAATAAATTAAAATTTTTAATAGGACTGTTTTCTTTGAATTTTGCTAACTTTCTGCCCATAGCAATTGGCATGACATTAGGTTTAACACTGAAATTGTGTTACAGAAAGTGAAAGAAAACATAAATTGTTAATTTTAAGGTAAATGAAATACAAAAGAAGATTTACAATTTTCACTTAGATGAGTCTATAATGTCGTAGCACTTAACATTGAATCATTGAAAGGTTGTAGTTTTTGAATATTGGTTTGTCTTACTTTCTTTTATTGACCACTTTACTGGCTATTCACAGTAATGTCCCACATTTTCCATCTGCACTTAGCTGTCCTCCTTTAATATGTTTGATTTCTGCTTGTACTGAAGCAAGTCCATTTCCACAGCTTAGCTGTTTGTATTGCTTCAGTGATTATAATGCCTTGTTATGTAAAAATCAAATACAGAGATCACCTTGTGGTTACATAATGTTTATATGTAAGTATATGGTTAGAATATGTAGTTATCCTTCTGGTAATGTGTATCTAGTGGGAGAAGTTTACAGGAATGTGTCTGAGTAATACTACATAGGTATGGACTGGTCCAAGAAGGATCCTTTAACTAACAATAAATTTAGTAAACTTGTAATACAAATGCATTAACAGATTGGATGTAAAATGTATTATTGCAAACTATAACCCTTACACCAAGGATAAACAAAAAATTAAATTGTTTTCAAAAGTAAAGCTACAGTCAGTCTGTTACAGGGGTTCATATCCACAGTAAAAGGGCAAGGGTAGAATCATGGTTGTTTGAATGTTTTTGGATGATATGTTTACATCAGAATTAGAAAATTATTACTGCCTGTGCTTTGCAGTGGTTGAGAAACAATATACAGTAATTCATGTGTTTACTTACAACGATTCTCCCCCTTGTTTAGTTGGATATTTCAACAACTTATGTGTGTAGTAATTAAGGGGAGTCGTACCGCCCTGTCTCGACAATGTTAAATTGGCTCTATAAATGTCCCATTATCTCAGGAACTGTTGAGTATATAAATGTGGTGTTTTTATCACATGTTCTCCCATGTTTTGTAACTGTATTGCTCTACAATCACTTTAAAATAATAACTGGAAAAAAGTTATGATTTTTTTCCCTAAACATATAATTTTTTGGTGTAAACTTTCACAATTTTAATTTCTTGAATTTTAACTATTATAGTAAATACTACTAAAGTAGAGCTACAACATCGTTCTACTATCTATGTTATGTGGTAAATAATTCATTGATGTGGATTCAGAAGTTTCTGAGAAAAAGGGGCTTTTATACTGAAAAATGTCATGTTGGGAAAATTGCGTTTAAAGAAAAAATTTTAATATACAGACAACTGATACATAAAAAATATGTTGGAATCTTCCTGGATGGTAGTCCTAATCTCCTCCTTCATCTTCCTCACCTAGTGCTGCCCTCCTTCTCTTGGATCTGGCTTCTTTTGACATATTGTTTGTTGCAATCTCTGCCTTCATGATTCGCAGTTGGTCCAAGTCCATCACACTTTTAGTGGTGTTGTAACTGTAATAACTTCAAGTTGGACAAATATATTTGTGAATGCCAAGATATTCCAAAACCTGTAGTCTTCCAGAATAGCCATCATTAAAAGTAAGAACAGCACCCAAAACACCAAGTTCAAAGACTGACCTTCCAACAAACAAATTTTTTGGTACCCTTGATCATGCAACATTGTTAAATGATTCATTTGCATTTTGTGTTTTGCCCTTGTGACACTTCTTCAACAGCTCTGGTTGGGCAAGATCCTGAAACACAGGTTTCATGGCAAGCATAACAGCATTTGGTATAGTAATTTTGTGCGAGAAAGTGTCTACTTTACCCTCCTCTTTTGCCCTCAAGTATGTACACCATTCAGTGGAATACAGGTTGTGTATTGGTTCAGCATCTGTAGACAGCTTGTGAAAATAAATTGCCCAGACAGCTCTCTTCATTCCATCTAAATTATTTCTGTTACTTCTAATAGCCGTATCGTAATATTGTGTAATCTGATCAATTTGTTTATCAGTCAGTCGACGTCTTATACTTAGACCATCATATAACTTGGTACTTCCCAATTGCTGCTTGAGTCTACGTAGTCTCGTGCCCATCCTCTTTTGCATATGATTAATGCACTCTAGTTTTGTAATTGACAAATCACCATAGGGTTTACTCTCCACCATTGCCTTATACGATCGTGAGTGTCCATCCCCAAGAAAACTCATGTAGCAAACAGCACGGTCATGCTGGGGACGTTGGAATATTTTCACTGCAGAAGCAACCTCCATCCTACCACTAGTTCCTTCATAGTTTCTCTGACAATCCATTTCATGCTTAGTTTACTTTTCAGTACTCTTGCTTGCCTACAACCCTGACAGTACATGGTCAACACATCAACATCCAACACTTTCCCATTGTCGATGCTGATAAAAGATGCACATGAATTCTTTGACTGGAAACCTCTTTTTTGCCAGGATCCATCAAATGATATTGCTATGTCAGAACTACAATTTTCTGCTACAGCCTGCTGTGCTGCTGTAGTCATTGACTCTATAGCACACACCTTGACACTACTTCTTACTATGGAGTTGTATTTGATAGATTTTGTAGGGGGACTAGGGAGGTTCAGCAAGCCACAAAGAACCTTACCAGCATAATGGCCTTTTCCTATGCATCTAACAAGGGGAGGCCGCCAATTGTGAAATTCAGATTCGATTAGTACTGCGCATAATAAAAGCTCATGGCCAGAGGTGTAATGTGGCAAAGCACCAAGATGCACTTCTCAGCCATTGTCGAGAAAATCGACAGTTAAAAGAAACCGTTGCGGTGAAATTTTCTCTATGATTAATCATTTTCGACAGCGTCGTGGCGCAGCGGTAAGCGCTCAGGTTCGTAATCCGAAGGTCGTCGGATCGAATCTCGTGCCATGCAACCTTTTTTTTTTTTTAGTATTTGTTTTTTGTAATTCAAATATGTGTGTAGACACACACACACACACACACACACACACACACACACACACACACACACACAGATATATATATTCCCAGCAATCAGTTGCAACAATTATGCATATAATAAGTTGTTGAAAGTTGTTTGTCGTGGAAAAACTGGCGACTTCGAACATCATTATGTTTTCCGCAAACAAAGTTGTATTTCACAAATGTTATTAATTGTCTTCATAATGTTAACCACGTATGGTTAACGGAAGACATAGAAACAATATTCCGATACGAATACGTATAGCGTAAGTCAAACATTCGAATTAGAATAGAGATCCCACGAACACAAATTTGCTGTGGCTGGTATGAAATATAAACTCCGATACTCGCTCGTTACACTTGAAGGACAGATGTTGAATGGGCCGAAACGAGCCGTCGCGTAACAGTGTAGTTGCCTGCTAACTTCGAAAGAAGGTAGATGCAGTCCCTAGCGCAACTTATAACATCGTCGAAAACCAGTGCGGACGTGAGAGCTTTGGTACACCCTGTTAAACAAACGGAAAAATGGAGGCGGTACAATTGGAGTGCGATCCGCCTCCACCAACATACATAAGCAATTCATTAATAGTTTTTATATATATATATATATATATATATATATATATATATATATATATATATATATATATATATATATATATATATATATATATATATATATATATGAATTACAAAAAACTAATAATAAAAAAAAAGTTGCATGGCGCGAGATTCGATCCGGCGACCTTCGGATTACGAACCCGGGCGCTTACCGCTGCGCCACGACACTGAAGAAAATTGTTATTCGTAGAGAGTGTTTCACTGGAACGGTTTCTTTTAACTGTCGATTTTCTCGACAACGACTGAGAAGTGCATCTTGGTGCTTTGCCACATTACACCTCTGGCCATGAGCTTTTATTATGCGCAGTACTAATCAAATCTGAATTTCACAATTGGCGGCCTCCCCTTGTAAGTCCATAGAAGTATCTTAGATTTGTGTCAAAAAGTCCATTCTTTATACTTACTTCTGAAGTCTTGAAAGTCTTTTCACTTTTACAGTTCAAATACATTATTTGTAAAGTGCACACCAGACCATTGCGTTGAGATAGCTTTTCAGAAATTTCAATTTCCCCTCCACATATACGACAACACACTGTTTCACACAAAGCTGAAATATGGAGATTAATAATGATATTGCAGTTTGTTTCACTGTCTGAAGCTGTGTTGTATTTTACATCATTACCCGCTGTTTATTCTTGGAAGCACTTGGAGGAGTAGAAGGACTGTCACTATTTACAACCAAATTATCACACCCTTCGGCACTAACCAATCTTTTTACTGCTACTATATTTGTTCTGCAGTATCTGTTTCGTTTGTTTCATATTTTTTTAATCACTCCTTTTGGTTTAGTCATGACGAAAATTATCAACTTATGAAATGGTCAGTTCCCTGCAAAACAAAAGAAACCACAGCCTTCTAGACTACATAGTTCCAGAGAAAAATGCCAATATGCAAAAAGATGGAAAACAAAATTCTCAGAAACGTCATTGCATGATTATTTTCAAATATTTATTTAAAATAGTAAATAATCGAATATTTCAATAAAACGAACACCAAATTAAGCATAAACATCCATATTTTCATAATTTGCATAGAAGTTAAAATGTCAAATTTTGTCATTTTGGGCGGTACGACTCCCCTTCAGACTCTGCCTTTAAGATTAAAAAATATTTTTAAAAAAATATTAATTATTGCAAGACAGATGTAGCACTGATTAGTGGTTTACATTTCAAATGATGTCTCAATTAGTGTGAAGCTAAAACTACACACATTATCAAATATCATTCAAACTGCATAAACATATAGATATATCAAGAACAAACATGATGAGCATATTACACAAAGAAAATTCACTGCAAACACTTCATACAGCAAACACATTTCAAAGAAATAATAAGCATTTTCAAGGACACAAAACTGTATCATAAAATCAGTCAATTTTTGCACACTACATTTCATAATTTCCAGTGATAAACTTTTGTTGAGTCACCTTCTAACTTTCTCAGAATAGTCTTTTCCCTTTAGTTTATATAATTTCAATGAAACACTATTCCTTAGCCCGAGAACTTTCCTGGATTTAGGATACACCAACCAGTATGCATTAGGGTGTGGATTCTCCACAATCTCGAATGGATCCATGTGGATTTCAAAGAATTTCTTTATTTCAGAAGTTAACATTTTTGATTTCTCATGTGATTTTACTAAAACATAATCTCCAACTTTAAACTTGGTTGCTTTGATGTTGTTATCATGTCGTCTTTTTCTAATTTCCTCCTGTTTTATCATGGTTTCTTTGACTATGGCTTCACATTCACGCATGGTCATCATTGTGCATGGTGGGAATTCTACGAGTTTAGTGATAATGTTGTCTGGTTTTAGATGAAACATAATTTCATAAGGTGAAAATCCTGTGGAAGTATGTTTGCGAGCTGTTCATGACATCTTCAAACTCTAGTACAGAGTCGTACCATGTAGGATATTTATGACTGCAATATGTACGACATAAGCAACCAATCTCATGCATATGCCTTGCAACTGGGTTTGACGATGGATTATACATGGATATTTGAACATGTTTGATTCACGATTTATGGACAAAGGCTTTCCAAATTTTTGATAAAAACTGCGAACCACTATCCAACAGATCACTTTTGGTTTCCCGACGTTTAAGAAATAGTATTTTTCAACTTTTGTAACTATCTCTTTACATGTGGTTTTTCCGACAAGATACAACTTGATTAGTTTATAAAATACATCCACCGTGACAAAAATGTAGCAGTGGCCACTCCTACTCCTTGAAAGAGGCCCGTAGAAATCAATGGGGACTAAGTCTAGAGGTTGTGCAGGAGTAATGTTTTGCATTTCACCTTGACATTTTCTGTTACTTACTTTGACTCATCAGCATTTATCACAAGTTGACAATTCTTTTCTAACTTTCTTGGCTATATTGTAGAAATATATATTTGCTTGTAATTTTTGCATACGTTTCTGAATGAGTCTCTCATGTGTATACCTAATTAACCTCTCAGCTTCATCTTCAGGCCAGCATGGTTTCCAATTGTCAGAGTCTTTCATCTGTTCTCCTAAATAGAGCACCCTTAAACACCTTATAGTACTTGTCTAATTTTTCAGAGTTCTTTTTCCCTAAACAACTCTTTATTAATTTCCAATTTATATCACGGTTCTGGTTCCTCCTGACTTTATCATACAATGATGTTACAACTTTTTCATCTGTGACCCCTTTAATATACTTCATTTATTTATTTATTTATTTATTTATTTATTGTTCCGTGGGACCACATTTAGGAGAAGTCTCCATGGTCATGGAACGAGTCAATACATGAAATTATAACACGATTGTAGAAACAGATAAAATGAAATATAAGAAACATATTCAGGCGACAAGTCGTTAGTTTAAATAAAGAAAATCAAAAATGTGCACTGGAATTTGCTTAATTTTGTATCTCTTCCAGGAGCTCCTCGACAGAATAGAAGGAGTGAACCATGAGGAAACTCTTCAGTTTAGACTTAAAAGTGTTTGGGCTACTGCTAAGATTTTTGAGTTCTTGTGGTAGCTTATTGAAAATGGATGCAGCAGAATACTGCACTCCTTTCTGCACAAGAGTCAAGGAAGTGCATTCCACATGCAGATTTGATTTCTGCCGAGTATTAACTGAGTGAAAGCTGCTAACTCTTGGGAATAAGCTAATATTGCTAACAACAAACGACATTAAAGAAAATACATACTGTGAGGGCAATGTCAAAATTCCCAGACTATTGAATAGGGGTCGACAAGAGGTTTTCGAACTTACACCATACATAGCTCGAACAGCCCGTTTTTGAGCCAAAAATACCCTTTTTGAATCAGAAGAATTACCCCAAAAAATAATACCATACGACATAAGCGTATGAAAATATGCGAAGTATACTACTTTTCGTGTTGAAATGTCACTTATTTCAGATACTGTTCTAATGGTAAATAAAGCGGCATTTAGTTTCTGAACAAGATCCTGAACATGGGCTTTCCACAACAGCTTACTATCTATCTGTACGCCTAGGAACTTGAACTGTTCCGTCTCGCTTATAACATGCCCATCCTGTCTGATTAAAATGTCAGTTCTTGTTGAATTGTGGGTTAGAAACTGTAAAAACTGAGTCTTACTGTGATTTAGCATCAAATTATTTTCCACAAGCCACGAACTTATATCATGAACTACATTATTTGATAATGTTTCAATATTACACACAAGATCCTTCACTACCAAGGTGGTGTCATCAGCAAACAGAAATATTTTTGAATCACCTGTAATACTAGAAGGCATATCATTTACATAAATAAGGAACAGCAGTGGCCCCAGCACCGACCCTTGGGGAACGCCCCATTTAACAGTGCCCCATTGGGACTGAACATCATTACCACTCTCAATATTGCGGAGGATTACCTTCTGCTTTCTGTTCTTAAAGTAGGAGGCGAACCAATTGTAAGCTACTCCCCTTACTCCATAATGTTCCAACTTCTGCAGTAATATTTTGTGGTCAACACAGTCAAAAGCCTTCGTTAAATCAAAGAAAACACCTAACGTTCGCAACCTTTTATTTAATCCGTCCAAAACCTCGCAGAGAAAAGAGACTATAGCATTTTCAGTTGTTAAACCGTTTCTAAAACCAAACTGTAGATTTGACAGCAAATTATGTGAATTTAAATGCTGCAGTAACCTTGTATATACAACCCTCTCAATAACTTTAGCAAACACTGATGGCATAGAAATAGGTCTATAATTGTCAACATTATCCCTGTCTCCCTTTTTATAAAGTGGCTTCACTACCGAGTACTTTAACCGGTCAGGAAACCGACCACTCCTAAAGGAAAAGTTACAGATATGGCTAAGTACTGAGCTAACATACGTGGAACAATACTTCAGTATTCTGCTAGATACCCCGTCATATCCATGAGAGTTCTTGGTCTTTAGTGATTTAATTATTAACTCAATCTCCCTCTTATCAGTATCATGGAGGAGCATTTCAGGTAACAGTCTCGGAACACTTTTTTCTAAGAGCGCTATATGATTCCCTGTTGGGACTAGGTTTCTATTTAGTTCACCTGCTATATTCAGAAAGTGATTATTAAGTACTGTACATATATGCGACTTATCAGTAACACGGACATCCCCACTACGCACTGATTCTATATTCTCGACCTGTCTCTGCAGACCAGCCACTTCCTTTACGACTGACCATATGGTTTTAATTTTATCCTGAGACTTAGCTATTCTATCTGCATACCACATACTTTTTGCCTTCCTAATAACTTTTTTAAGCACCTTACAATACTGTTTGTAATGGGCTGCTGCATTTAGCTTTTGACTGATTCTAACGTTTTGATATAATTGCCACTTTGTTCTACAAGATATTCTTATTTTAAACTGTTTTTCTTCATTGTGATCAAAAATTTCTGTTTCCCCTCCTACTGGTAGCTTTGATAGAGTATCTGTACCTATGTTGTCAGTGCCTTTAATATACTTAATTTCAGAGTTGAATTGTTGTAAATACTGTAAGCTTATCATGATAAAGCTTACATTCCTGTAAATAGGTTAAGGCTTTATGACCAGAGTACACTATTACCTTATGTCCAAGTAAATAGGTCTTGAATTTTGAAAATGACCACAGTATGGCTAGTAACTCTTTTTCTGTGACTGTATAGTTTTTTTTTTCATACTTCAATAACGTTCTGCTTGCAAATGCAATTGTAGGATGAACAGTTTCCCCATTGACTTCTTTTTCTTGAAATAATTCGGCACCTAACCCCTAATCACTACTGTCAGTATGTAAACAGAAAGGTAAATTGAAATCTGGTCTGTGTAACAGGTTCTGGTTATTCACTTCTTTTTTTATTTTGTCGAAAGCCTCTTGACAATCTTTACCCCATATCCAAATAGTGTCCTTCTTTAATAAATTACTTAGACAGGGTGAGTTTAAGCTTGGGTTACTTACAAATTTTCTGTAGAATCCAAATAGCCCATAAAATGATTTTAGTTGTTTTCTGTTTGGGGTGTATGAAACTCTGAAGTAGCTTAAATTCTGTTTGGATCTGCCAAAATTCCTTTTTCTGTTATGACATGTCCGAAAAATTTTAACTCGGGTACTGCAGATTTGCACTTTTTTAGTTTTAGTGTCATTCCCCCCTCTTCTAAATATCTCACATGCCTGTCTTAAAAGCACAACATGCTCATTCCAATCTTGTACAGTTACTAAAATGTCTTCTACATAAATCACTAATTTGGATACAAGTTCCTCCCCAAGCACATGGTCTAAAGCTCTAATGAATTCTGCTACCGATGAGTCCAAGCCAAAAGGGACTACACAATACTGATAGGTATGACTGTTGTATATAAAAGCAGTGTATTTCCTAGAGTTGGATGCCAGGGGTACTTGGTGAAAGCC
This sequence comes from Schistocerca serialis cubense, assembly GCF_023864345.2. Lineage (NCBI taxonomy): Eukaryota > Metazoa > Arthropoda > Insecta > Orthoptera > Acrididae > Schistocerca > Schistocerca serialis. The sequence goes on from NC_064644.1 coordinate 49,670,539, forward strand.
TGAGGTTAATTCTAGATTTGACATTAATTTTATATCCTTGAACTTGTGCAACACCTCATTGATGTTTTCAGGGTGGTCTGTTTCCCTGTATAAGATCTTGTTTAAAAGCCTGGAGTCAAGAACTATTCCCACTCTCCCATATCTCTTTGACACTACTACCAGTGGGTTATTATAAGTGCTGATACTCCTTTCAATAATGCCACACGCTTCAATATTATGTAGTTCTTTCTCAATCACTATACGTTTTGCAATGGGTACACCATACGGTTTTATGAAAAATGGATCATGGCATCTCACTAGCAAAGTAAATTGGTAACCTCTAACTTTCCCTGGAATGTTGCTAAAGACATCACTGTATTCCTGTAACAAAGACTCTATTTCCTGTTTTTGCCCATTGTTTAGACCACTAGCTTCTGAAATCTTAGTGTTTACAAGTGTTTTGAAATCTACTTCACTTAAGTCTAGCTCTGTTACGTCTTTGTCAACATATATTATAAAATTAGGCATCCATGCGTAAAGGTGACTTTCTAAATTGTAAAAGATAACAAAGTTTGTCTTTTAACTGTTTTACTATGTTTTCCTGTAGCACCTTTTATTTTCACCCCAATGACTGGCATTTAAATGTAGTCTTTCTTGCACTTCAGCTTTTTGCTTAATATTTCAGATATTCCCAACACTTGACTCCCTGTGTCTATAAGGCACTTGCCTTCTCAGGTACCAACTTTTACTGTAATGGATAGACTACATATGCCATCACCTTTTTCAGATGGAACATATTCATACAGCAAATCACTTTTGATTTCACTAAAACAATGACTTCCTGAATTACAATTACCTATATTACTGCCACATGTATTACCAACTGTCATTACATTAACATACACATCATTAACGCTGTTACTTGCATTGATAATTTCATTAATCCAACATTTTCATCAGTATAACATTGTTCGTCACTAAGGTACTTATCCTTCAGTTGTTCAACAATAATATGTTTAGTATTTTGCCACCAATCAGGCTATAAAATTTGACACACATTAAGACTCATTTTTCTAAAATTGCTATAATTTTAATTGCATCACTATTTAGCCACGTATTATAAGGAAATAATTCACCATTTGTTCATTACAAATGGTAGCCTACTTGCACAGTCAGTTTTACTATTAAGAGAATATTTATCATCTCAACAGGTTTCTTCATAAGATGTTGGATTACAGAACAATTGGTTGTGACACTGACATTAACACCACTTAAATTAACAACAGCCTTTGGTATATCTACAACATGCATAATATCAGAATGAGATTTTCACTTTGCAGCGGGGTCCCGAGTTCGAGTCTCGGTCGGGCACACAGTTTTAATCTGCCAGGAAGTTGCATAATATCAGTTTCTCCCACAATACCTAATTCTTCCATTTCCTCTTTCAAACAAACAAAATATTTCTCACCCTCATCAGGTACCATTAAATCTTCATTTTCCCAAATACTACAATCATCAACCTCTCTCTCCTGAAAACTTACAATGTTGCTTTCACACCCAAGTGTATTTGATTCTTTGCTCATTAAATCAGTGTCAACAGTTTGCTCACCTGGTTCCCTCATCGGTGCTTCAATTCCTAAATCATGTAAATTGTTAACCTGCTGGTCCTCTGACAAACTAAAAGTTTCTGTCCATTCCTAAAATTCAACTAAGTCAATTACTTCCTCTGGCTCTTTATTACAACCAATATGTTCATTCCTCTTACTTGCATTTTTAGTGTTAGATGAGGAACAAGTGTCATTCTTAACAGATACTGTGTTTACAGGGTAGTACACACTCACAAGATAACTACTCATTACTTCAGGTGTATATTTTTGTACAGTGCAGTCACTGTTATCGGCCCATCTATTATCTATACTTTTCACCCCTACCGTGTGGACTGACAATGGAGTGCATGCTAACTTTTTATTTCATGACTTACCGTAGCATTTTGACTCCTGGTGTCACTATGTTCATGCCAGTTCCTGTTTTTAAACTCCCTGTTATTATTTCTGTTCCAGTTGTTTCCAGATTGCCCTCTTGAATGGAAATTGTAGTTTTCCCTTGAATGGAAATTATTATTATTGTGACTATTTTGTTCCCTGTGTTGAAAACTATGGTTGTTAGACCTACTGTTTTCCCTTCTGTTAAAATTAGAATTTCCCCAACTACGATCCCCACCTCTCTGTGTGTGATTGAAATAGTTTTTTGGTTTCCCCACTTTTGGTTTCCCCACTTTGTCTATAATTCTATCTAGTTTGTCCACATAGTTTAGAAATTGTTCAGTGTCGTCATCTGGTCCATAAACTAGGTCCCATTGCACATCAGTTGGCAACAACCTCTTTAAAGCATCAAAGGGTTTACCCAAATGTACAAGTTTCTTCAATTGATTTTTACAAAATTGTTTCATAGTCCCCTGTGTTTCCCTATAATTTGGTCCATTCAGGAACTCTCTCTTTATTCTGGTTTGTTCAGTTTCAGACCAGAACCCTATTTCATATTCTGCATAAGACATGTACACAGAAAAATTTTGATTGGCCCATGACCTAGATTCCCCCTCCAAAAATTTTTTCACAAACTTAATCTTCAAACTTTCACTCATATTAGGCAAAAAGTTGTCTGCACAACTCTGCAGAGAGTCAACAGGATGCAAACTACACTCATTAGAAAAGTTTTTAACTGCAATATTGGATAATAAGGTACATGTGTTCATAGAAAATTTTTTGTTAGCTACATCATTGCTAAGTATTTCAAACTTATGGTTTAACTCTGATATTCTATTTATCTGTTGACATTAACAAAATACTTGCATTTTTCTCTCTGTCTGTGACTAGTTCATTTTTTACATGTTGAATTTGGTTACTCAGACTAGATTTTGTTTCTCCCACTTCAGATTCTACCACCAAAGTCTTTGTTTCTGCCCTACTAAGTTTCTTGTCTATCTTGTATATGCCGTTGTGAAGTTTATTACCCCAAAGTAAGACATTGTCAATTTTTTTGTTTATCACTCCCTCGAGATGCGATACTTTCTGATTTATGACCTGAAAACTATCCACAACCATCTGATTAATGTTGTGTAACTGTTCCTCATTAGCTTGTAAGGGTGCTGCAACTGTTTGATTTAAAGCTAACAATTGTTCCATCATTTGTTACATTGCTTTTATGTCAGACATCTCCTGTTCTAATAAATGAAGACTTTGATCCACTTCTTTGAATGACTCATTTTGCGTTTTTATGGGCATGTCTAAGTCCCCAGAGAGTAACAAATTTTCACATTCCTGCTCAGATTCAGCACCACTTTCCTCTTTTACAATGATCATTTTCGTAAAATTTCACAAACAAAATAATAAAAGGAATAAAAAGCTCTACACAAATGTACTTATCTTTTTGGTGGGTCTCCACTCATGTGGTCAGTCCACTTTACCATTTCGTTTCGTATCCCTTGATTTTCATGTATTGTACATCTTTGCACCACGTGGTTATTAGACACAAGAAAATCATCCTTTTTTTTCTTTAGGCTCCTGCAAAACATAGATTTCATCAATCCGTGTACATATAAATGTCTTAACCGTGGCACAGAGCCCCCAGTTATCATGGACCCTTTCTACTACACTGCAAAAGTTATCTGCATACAGATACCATTACAGTGTGGCTAATGGATGTACATTACTTCATAGAGATGGTCATGATGTCCCCTTCTTAATGCTGCTGAGTCTGCATTGCCCATGTGGCTCCTTGTTTTGTCTAGGCGATGATTCCACTGCTTCTCTGGGTGCAAGAAAGGTGCGTGTTTTATCACTAGACTAATGAAATCATGACGCAGGATTCCACAGTTTGTTTAAAAAAAGCACATATTTATTGCCAGAACTGAAAACGACTACTCTCCACTCCGGCCAAAACTCAAGTGGCTGAAATCCCGTTGCTCACCAAAGATCACAGTCATAGCAACAAAGAATATATTTTCTGTATCAATTATGGATTGCAACACCTACCCTAAAATTGTACAAAGTAAATGCTTTTCAAAACACCTTTAATTAGTGTATAATATATCAAAATGGGCTATTTTTCAGTTCTATTACATCCTGGCGGAGAAGAAAGAAAGGAAAGGTAAGACTATGAATGTTAGAAACAAATGATAAAAAGAAGATAGACCCCAAAGACAGAAGCCTACTGCACATCCCACTAAAGGATCCCTCCAAGATAGACCCCAAAGACAGAAGCCTACTGCACATCCCACTAAAGGATCCCTCCATAGGAGGTACTTCACTATGGGCTAGAGAATGTAGAACTTACCAATCCTACAGAATGAACATCACCAGCTTCAACCTCACAGGCCCTGAAAATTGGTTCTAACACCAAACTATTGAAAGCCTATGGAGAGAATAGCAACAAAATAGCAACTTCCATCCAGTTTACCACCTCAGCTACAAAAGAAACCTCTGACTGGTCACTACAAGTTTTACTTTGTTCTTAAATTCTTTCGAGTAAGACAAGTGAGGCAAATAGTTTGACTGCTTATACTAAGTTAAGCTAACCTTCCCTAAGAAATTGGTATAAACCCAACCAGAACTTGTTAGATTTCAAATAGTACCAAATCCCTTTGTACAAAACCTGTATAAACTATTATTACTGCCACCTAGTAGAAAATTGTACAAGCTCTTACCAGATTTTACCATTTTCTAAATTTGAAATACAAAACACTTTATAAAATACACTGAGACATACTTCCAAAATATATACCCACAATGTGTCAGTGGTTGGGCACATTCATGAGTATCTTTAATCATATTATGCTACTGACATTTCATTTCTTACAACAGCATCTATTTTATGAAAGCTTTATTCATTTTTGGTCACTAATACCAAATAGGAGAAGCTACATTTTCAAATAACTAGTAACATTTTAGCTATATGTTCTATATTCCTTTACTAATTATAACCTTCCTTAGGAGCAGCATACAATACACAATTTATATAGAGGGATTCAGCATTCTGCGTATCGTTATCTTCTACATTTCTCACCTTTTTCTTCTGTATTTCGAGTTTAACAGACTCTTAATCGATTATGACTCCATGCCTGGTTTCTTTCCTCTCTGTCTCCTAAGTAATCCTGTACCTCCCACTGAGGGTGACCAATACACATTATTTATCCATTTGTTTGTTTGTTCATTCCATGCTTCAAGGTCTCAGCATGGAGAAGCAGGTGCACCATCGAGTATGACCATGCTGTGACAATGTGGGTAACGTCACCGGGTACAGGTGACGATGAGTTAGCTGTCAAATTGTTCATTTTCCTTTCTATCTCCTAAGTACTCCTCTACCTCATGCTAAGAGTGATCAAAATGTGTTATTCATTTATGTAATTCTAGTGATTTATCAAAAATTGACCCCATTTGTGTTGCTATGCATCTTGATCATCTCATTTTGATTGAACCTAGATGTCAGCATGTCATCCAACACAGTCTAAATGTAGAACTTCTCCTTCCTTCCTTTTCTTTGCTTCAATGATGAGGCATTGTTAACATCCTCTGTTTACAATTCTGTATTTGTGTCTGAAAAAAAAAAAGTGCTAAGTACATGTTTTTGGTTTGTTAATAGCAGCACTCTTCTGAAAATTTAGTGCCTAATTACTTTGTCCAAGTTCAAATCAGGAATGTAAATTTCTGAAAATGACTGAAGTGGTGAGTGAAAATCTGTACCAAGGCTGGGTATCGAACCCGGGTCTCCTGCTTACTTGGCAGGTGCTTTAGCCTCCTCGATCCAAAGTCTCATTGCCTCCCCAATCCACTTGAAATTCCCCTTACACATGAACAGAACTACTGAGGCTCCCCATGTTCTGGAATAGCACCTCAGCATTGAATGTAAATGGGGATCCACCCTGAAATTCAGGTCCAGGTAGTTATACAAATGAAATGACACAATTTCCAATACTTATACGTATCTCTGTTCATGTGTAAGGGGGAATTAAAAATAGACTGGGGCAGCAGTGAGAATTTGGATCAAAGAGTGAGGTGTGCCAGGGTCGTCCGTGCAGTTGCGTGAACCACTGTGCTAAGTTGGCCAGGTGGCTAATGCACCTGCCTAGTATAAAGGAGACCTGTGTTCGATTCCCAGCCTTGGTACAAATTTTCTATCGCCAGTTCAGTCTGTATGCATAAAATCATATCTGTACGAGACGAGTAAAGTCTCAAATTGTGTCATTCATTTCAACAAATCTCCCCCCAAGCAACCGAAGTTGATTTTGTAGCATGGCATGTCGAGTTGCTGACGTAATGCCAGACAGCTGTGCTTGGTGAACTGGACTGCTGCTGTTAGTTGCATCATTGCCATAGCTGCCTCATCTTGCTGTGGTGTAGTTTTTGTGTTGGACCGACTGGAAAAGTTGTAGTCTTTATAGTCTCCTGACTTGGAGACTTTCATTCTTCTATGGTGCATGTATTGCCAATTAATTTAGTTATCACTTACCAAGAAATTAATTCTTCTGATGTTTCTTTATATTCCTTGGATGTGATTATTTAAAGATTTTGTCACAGAATTTCTTCTACTGATGTCATTGTTAATGACGAGAGGGATAACCATTGTATATTCTTCACTTTCAAATATCAATATCTTTTTAATGTGTACCTAATATGAGTCCTCTTTCTCAAATTTTGTTTCAATTTTTAGCATTAGTTTATTCTGGGTTCTGCATTAGGGCCCCAAAATGCAACATTTGGGTTTTAGAAGTGCTTATATCTAACCTTCATATTCTGAACTGCAGCACCTTCAATTATGATTTCTTCATAGACCAAGCAGGCGCTACACAGTGGACATTGTTTCCCCTGCAGTTGGGTCTTATGCTGAAAATCTATAAATCTTGATCTGTTTCCAACATTCTGCAAATGAATAGAAAGTAATTAGAATTAAAAAACAGCCGACCCGTTGCAAAGGATAAAGTAATCTTTACCTAGGTTTCGATAAGTTTAAACCTATCTTCTTCAGAAGTCGGCACTATTATATTAACATGGAGTAATACGTCGTTGCCATTTTTACAAACGTCTCCGTAGCTCCATTAGTCAAAATCAGATATTGCCCTAAGAGTAGGGTTTGTCAGATAAATAAAATTAAGTACATGGAAGCTGGAGAGCGCATAGCTTCTGATACAACAAGTTAATCTAAAAGAACATTGCACGTAAAGTTTGTGTTTGTACATTCAACTTTGATGTTACTGGACAAGATCTGACATTTGAATGAAAATGTACAATTTGACTGACAATTCACCATCTTCCATTCAAAATGACACCATCCATATTGTTGCAGCACACTCTTACTCAGTGCTGCACCCCACTTGTCCAATCCTTGGCCTCGAAGCACAGAACAAATGTAATGCCCTGCAGGCATCACAGCCCTTGGTAAAATGCAATAACCGTCCACCCATATCAGTTTTTGTTTGAAAACAATGACAAAAATGTTGAAATAGGTTTCAGTTTCAGACTATTAAACCAATAAATAGTTACAACTATCATGCTCATCGTTTGTCGGCTAAGTATGGGTTGAGTAACACATCACTTTTCCAAAGTGATATGTTACATCACAAGGATTATGTAAAAATCAAGAATAGCAGAGGTCATTTTTGTTCCTAGTGTTATATTTTTAATTGTGAGAAGCTATGTATGACGAATTGGATAACAGATTAAATATATTTTGAAGCTGTTCTTAGTTTGTCTAGTTGCTGAAATACAATATTATGAAAAGAATACATTGCTACTCACCAAACAGCGGAGGTGCTAAGTTGCAGATAGGCACAATGAAGAGACTGTCAAATAAATAAGCTTATGGTCAAAACGGCCTTCATTGGTTGTAACACACACACACACACACACACACACACACACACACACACACACACCTTGGTATGGCCTCAGCAGCCAGAGACTGTGGTCATTTGTATGCTAGTTGCATTTGTGTGTGTGTGTGTGTGTGTGTGTGTGTGTGTGTGTGTGTGTGTGTGTGACTAATTCCAGTGAAGGCCTTTTTGGCCTGAAGGTTACTTGTTTAACAGTCTTTTTGTTGTGCCTATCTGTGACTCAATGTCTCCTTTATATGGTGAATAGCAATCCATCCTTTTCATAATATTGTCATTATTTCATACTGGTTTGTCCATTGTTTGATAGTTAATGAAATAGGTGTATAACACCATTCCTATATCTCATCGTATGCATTTTTGCTGTGCATATTTTAGGTCAAGTGCAGAAATATCCAAGAATATTACTTCTTATGACATTAAAAATTTAAATATGTAAAAGAATGTAACTTTCCGGTGTTTTGATAACCAAAATTAGGTACCAAACACAAAGAAAATGATCTTTAATGTAAGTATGTGGTAATGTATACAACGTGGGAAGGTGGATTCATTGCATTAGTAAAGAATGATATTAGTGTGTTCTTGCAGTTTGAAATTGAAGTTTGGTAGCCAAAGGATTCTCTGAATTCTTTAACGAAGGTCAAAATTTTATTAGTTTGTGAATCATCTTCAGTTTTAAGTTCTTATCAGTGTAACTACCCAGACAGTTTGATCAATCTCTCTCTCTCTCTCTCTCTCTCTCTCTCTCTCTCTCTCTCTCTCTCTCTCTCTCTGTCTGTCTGTCTTTTTAACTGTTGCTGTTGGATTCTCATTCTTCCTTGTAAAGAACTGTTAGGATTAGTTCAGTGATAATCATTTGAAAAGCCAATCAGTTATAGTACTTAAAAGCTCATGTACATTTTCTTTACTGACACATTTTTGCTTGACTTATATATTGTGCCTCATCAACAAAGAAAAGTATTTCCACTTCTTCATTAGAAGATGTGAGTCCATTTCCTCACATAACAACACTTAGAATATCAAACAATAGAACTTCTCCCCCCCATTTGCTTCACCTGGTCCTACTCCACCCAACAAACCACCTTCCTAGATGTTGACCTCCACCTCAAAGATGACTACATCAGTACTACATCTGTCCATATCAAATCTTCTAACCACCAATCTTCTAACCTCCATTTCAACAGCCGCCACCCATTCCATACCAAGAAGTCCCTTCCATACAGCCTAGCCACCCATGGTCATCGCATCTGCCGTGACGAGCGGTCCCTCTCGAAATATATCGAGGGTCTCACTGAAGCCTTCACGGACTGTAAATATCCCCCCAACCTTGTACAAAAACAAATCTCCCTTGCCTTATCTTTGCCCTCTTCCACCATCCCCCAAAGTCCCACTGTCTGACCACAGAGGAGCATTCCCCTCGTAACTCGTTTCCACCTGGACTGGAACAACTGAATTACATTCTCTGCCAGGGTTTCAACTACCTCTCATCATGCCCTGAAATGAGAAATGTCCTGCCCACTATCCTTGCCACCCCTCCCGCAGTGGAATTCCACCATCCACCGAACCTACACAATATACACTTCCATCCTTGCACAAACCCTGCTCGAAACCCCATATCTCGTGGCTCATACGCCTGTAATAGACCTAGATGCAAGACCTGTCCCATACACCCTGCCATCTCCACCTACTCCAGTCCAGTCACAAACATCACCTATCCCATCAAAGGCAGAGCTACCTGTAAAACCAGTCATGTGATCTACAGGCTAAGCTGTAACCACTGTTCTGCAGTCTATGTGGCCATGACAACCAACAAGCTGTCTGTCTGCATGAATGGCCACTGACAAACTATGACCAAGAAACAACTGGACCACCCTGTTGTTGAGCACGCCACCTAACATGACATTCTTCATTTCAGTGACTGCTTTACTTCCCACCAATACCAGCTTTTCTGAATTGTGCAGTTGGGAACTTTCCCTGCAATATATCCTATGTTCCCGTAACCCTCCTGGCCTCAACCTTTGTTAGTCACAGTCCTCACCCATCCAGCCCCTTCCCTGTTCACATTCCAGCTCTACACAGCCCTCATTCCACCATTGCACCCAGTGTTTTTACTTCTCTCCTTTTCCGCTACCTCTGCCCCTCCCCACCTCTCCCCTGCCCATTATCTAACCTCCCGACTGCACATAGCTGCCAACCCTCTCTCCACCTCATCCCTGCATCCTTCCCAGCAGCACTGCACTCTCTCTCTCTCTCTCTCTCTCTCTCTCTCTCTCTCTCTCTCTGTGTGTGTGTGTGTGTGTGTGTGTGTGTGTGTGTGTTCTATTTTTGACAAATGCCTTACTGGCCAAAAGCTTTATTTGTGACAGTCTTTTTGTTGTGCCTGTCTGCAACTCAGCATCTGTACTATATGATGAGTGGCAACTTTTCTTTTCATAATACTCTTGTAATATGCAAGGTTCAGCCTCTTAAACACAAAAACACACATGAAATTTCACCAATATATACTCCTAAGAAAATACAGGAAAGGCTACATCTGTAACATCAGTAAAGGATCCACTATAGAAAGCACTAAAAAAAAGTTTTTCGCCATCTGCATATCTCTGAACATGTGTGGGCTTAAGCTCAAGGGGAGCAGAGAATGAAAGAATAGCCATATGAAATGAAACTATTAACTGTATTGTGAGATCATCCAGTGTGTGCGGAGATTTCCGGTGGTGACACACTGCAAGTTTCAGCTGGTCCGAAACTTCTGTTGGGTCCATGTCAGAATTCATTTGATTGTTGCCACCATGGAGGAAGGCTTTCACCATACAGACATAACATTCTAATGCATTGCTATCTTGAAAGAACTGGACACTACATAGCTAGACAGTAGGTGGGATGGTCATCTTTCAACTTTGCTATAGTGATTAGAGCCATCTAACATCCATACATCATAACTTCTAACGCTCTAGACAACCTGAAGTGATGTGAAGTTGGACTGCAGAATTCACACCTCTCTCACATCAGTTGACTTACTTGATCTGCACTGCCGATCCTCTTCTCTGGATTGCCGGCTCTGTCACCTCCAAAATCTTCTTCTCTGAGGAATAGCGCTGGTTACAGGAATTTATAAGACACTCTCTCTACTTTCAAAATAATTTAGTACTCGAAGAATACTTTTAGTTCAGTCTTGGTATATTTCAACTTCCACCAATAACATATTCACCATTCCTCACATTAACATTCGAATGTTTACAAGTCAACCAATTCATCTTGCCTTAGACTCTATAAAATACATGTGCAATAAAATTGGTTTAACAACCACACAATTTATGAACCTGTCTTGCCTCTAGAGAGTCCAATACGTGAAGTACTTAAAAGTCTCTATTCAACTGTTCATTTTTCTTTGACAATAATCACAGTCACTAAAACAGCAAAGAATACTACATAATTACTCCTTGTTCTTTCATCACGGCTTCTGTGGTGCTAGGGGCAAGCACTTATCGGTGTGGTTCGACCGCCACATTTACAGTCTTCTCATAACGAACTTCCAACCTGCACACAGAAACAGGTGGCGCAGTAGATACGTTTCCACTCTCCCATTTATATTTAAAATGTCATGTGTTTGAGACGGTAGAAGGACGATTGGTTCTAGAATTTACACGGAAATTCTCAAAGCACTACAACCTGCCCAGAAAAGACTGATCCACATTCCTACTGAACCCATGAGAGTGCATGCTGTAGTAGCGCATTGGTACCTGGCAGCCTTCATACTTGCAGGGTGCCAGACATATCCTGCACTCATTGGTGAAGAGATTCTAATGCCATTGATCAAGTTTCTGCAAAATATTTGATCAAGTTAATGTCTGCAGCTGAGGAACATATTAATAGAATAAAAAATCTGCTTCAGTTGTCAATAACTTCTAACTTATTGAATGACCGATTTCAAAGCCTAAAGCTTCATCTTCATGTGCCATCAAATAATTATGAAAACATAAATTTGTGGCTGTTGGTGGCACCTGGAGGTGAAGCGTTGGCTTCAAAAGCTCTCATGAAATAAATAACAAATCACTGACAACTGAAGCAGGTCTTATATTCTATTAAAATGATCAAGTTTCCATTATAAAAATTCTCTTGCCCACCTTCTTTGTCCATTAGTGTTTTGGGGGATTTTTACTGTTTTTTGTAACAAAAGTCTAGAGGAAAAATTAATAGTGTGAAGACAATAACATACTGTGTTAGTTGACACATGCTTTCTTGGCTGTTTCCAAAAAAGTAGTGAGCATTTCTGTTGCGTATGAGCCATAATATATAGGTCATAGTCATCAGATGGTGGTGTTGAATGTGGACGACCACTATGCGGCAGATCTGTGTTATATCTCTCAGTGTTGGTTGAATGTTTGAATAATGTCACTGTGCCATTTGGCTGGCAACTTCCTGTGCTTGCAACTTCTTTTACCACAAAGTGTCAATGCAGAAATGGGCTAAGCTCGAAATTGTGCTCCCACCCCACCCCTCCCTCTTGCTAGCTGTTAACAGTGCTCCCAATCTAGGTAGCTGATATGAGAACAGCTTGCCCCAATTTGCATAGGTGATAAATATCAATAGGTTGCCTGCAGTTTAATGATGATTACCTAGCTATTCAGTCTCTGACCAAGTAAGGTGTCAGAAATGTTCCTACTTGCAGGGGGTCCTTGCTTAGTATGGACACAGAAGGAGATTGGATGGACAGGTAACAACACAAAAAACAATAGAAAGTTTAACAGAAAAAAAGAGAATGTATTCAAAGATTTTAAGTTCACAATATACACCGATTGGACTGTCCCTAATGTCAACCATTACTTAAGAAGATTATGAGGGACTTTCAGTAAGAAATGTACTGAGGTAATTTCAGTTGAAAAAGTGCAGAATTTTTTGTGGGACATCGTGGAATATTTCCGCCTCAGCCCCTGTAGTTTGATGATGTTCCAATTGGTGGCGGCGCTATACGTAGCCTCCAAGATGGCATCTGTAACAGAGTTGCAGTCCAAGCAGAGCACCATCATGGAGTTTCTTTTGGAGGAAAAACATGGTGCTGCATATATTCATAGGCACTAGCAGAATGTGTATGGAGACCTGGCAGTGAACAAAAGCACAGTGAGTCATTGGGCAAGGCATCTGTCATCACTGCAACTAGGTCATACAAACCTGTCCGATCTCCCACTTGCTGACTGGCCACATGCAGCTGTGCTACCCTCAGGAAACTGAAGAAACGACTTCACCGTATTCATCGCCACAAAAGTGTAAATGAACTATTCCATCTCCTTGACAATGCAAGGCCTCACACAAGTCTGTGCACATGAGAAGAGCTCACAGAACTTTATTGGACTGTTCTTCCTCATCCACCCTGCAGCCCGGATCTCATACCTTCTTCTTGGCCTAATGAAGGATGCATTCCATGGAAAGTAGTACATGGCTGAAGGGGGGGTCGTTGATGCAGCAAGACAGTGGCTCTCACTTTGACCAGTAGATTGATACCATGCAGGCATGTAGGCCCTCCCATTAATGTGGTGTTAGGCCATCCCATTCAATGGGTATTGTGTTTAAAAATAGGGTTTTTTAGCCAGTTCAGCCAAAGCAGTGGGGAATAATGTGGTGTATTGGAATCCTAAGTATAACCAACCTACTTTCAGAACAAACCAAAATGATTATGTTTGACAGTGTTCTTGTGTGCATTACATGATTACACCTCTTGCATATGAGAGAACATCCTGAATTGCTACTCAGTCTTAATGTGGTCTCATCCAAGAAGAGCACTTGGCCCTACCCTTCATTGGTTCAATTTGTGTGCAAATGGTGTCGACGATGTGTGGGTGTCTAAAGAGCACATTGTACTGGTCAGAGAGATCACATCCATGCATGTTCCACACCACTGTGGAGTGTGAGATTGTGTGCCTTTCAGTCCTGTTAACTGTGGTACCAACTGCAGCTACTGTTTGACATGGATCCCTTCTTGCCTGTTGCACAATGTAGTGGACATCTGCTGCTGTAGTTGACCACGTTTGACCATCTCCTCTCCTTCAGGGAGCAGTGCCTGTGTGTTGGAACATTCCCCGTGCATGTGAAACAGTGCTGTAAGCTATACCAAATTCCTGGTCTACACTCATCAGATTTTGTCCTCCTTCCAGTTTCCCAGTGATTCTTCCTCACGTGAAGTGTGCAAGTCATCCAAATGTTGTCTTCAGGTCATGTTGTAATGAAGAACACCACCACAGTTGGACTCACATTCGGGAGGACGACGGTTCAATCCCGCGTCCGGCCTTCATGATTTAGGTTTTCCATGGTTTCCCTAAATTGCTCCAGGCAAATGCCGGGATGGTTCCTTTGAAAGGGCACGGCGTCTTCCTTCTCCATCCTTCCCTAATCCAATGAGACCGATGACCTCACAGTTTGATCTCTTCCCCCAAACAACTCAATCCAACCACCACAGTGCTCTGTAACATCCTGTCTTTTCCCATACCTTCAGGTGACTTGTGTTCGAGGGCCAATCCCATTTGGCACTATAGACGCCTTGTCGTCATACCATTTCATGTCCTCCTTTGTCTGCACAACTGGGAGACCTCTGGCAATATGGTCCCACACTTTCATTCATTTGCACCAAATAGTTAATATGTTCTGGTACTTTACCTCTCTTGTCCTCAAATTTTATGGAGCATTGTATTTCTTTAAACTTTATCTATGGTAGGAAGAAGTAGTAGCAGTGATGTTATCAACTTTGTTATAATTAATTAATTAATTAATTAATTAATTAATTAATTAATTAATTAATTAATTAATTCATTCATTCATTCCTTGGGATCCATAGATCCCATAGAGAAGAAGGACCTTCAAACATATACAGTAAAAGAAGACAAGGAAGTCATAGAAACTTAATCAGTAGACTGCATAACAATAAATTATCACTATACGAACACATGCTATTCACATCATCAAAATTTAAATCAGGTAAATGAGTAAGAAAGCTGCCACTTTGAAAAACTCTGCTGCTTCCTCAATTTTGAGGGTGTAACTGATATTTTGAAAATACATGAATTAAAAACCTGAACTAGTATATATCTATTGTACACAGTTTCTAGTTTATCATCAGAATTGTAGCCTTATTTTTATAGTCTGAAATACTTTTGCATCATAAAAATTATTAGCTTAAACATGCTGAATAGTTAAGCAGCTTGTTGAAACCAATTTACAGTAGCTGAAGATAAGTATTATTTGTGTTTTTGTTAGTGTTTCAGAATTCCCATGTGGTGTCCCTGGCTGTGATGCAAAGTTTGAGTCTCTTCTACAATTTGATGTGCATTACAGCACAGCTCATCGGTATATATGTGTGGTATGTAGGAAGACGTTGCCATCACCACACCTACTCGATCTTCATGTATCAGAAAGTCATGATTCCTTTTTCAGTGCTCAAGCGGAGAGGAAACCAATGGTAAGTTTCTCATTATAATAAATATGTAATCATTTTTAACTGATGGGACTACAGGTTCTTGGTGAAACAAGCCCTTTTTTCTAGTGTTACTGCTTTGAATATGTTATTCATATGTTTTGATGTATTATGAAATAAACAGCCTACAACCAGCAAAGAAAGTAACGGGTAATTATAAGCACATCAAGCTCTTACAATATACTTCAGTAAAAATAAATGATGATGTAATAAATTACAGCTTAAATACAGTGTTTCTCACTACCCAATATTGACAGGAGGCTACTTACACTGGGGGGGGGGGGGGGAGGGGGGGGGGGAGGAGACGTACCAACATTAAAAAAAGTTGTTGGGCACATTTCTACATCTGAAAGTTGATATCTGTTACAGTTTCGCGCAGTTCGCAATATGAGTGATGCTGGTAATACCACTATGAGGATGCAAATAAGGATTGCTTTCAATGCACACTGTGACGGTTGTGAGAATTAATTACCTTTGAGATGGAATGTGGTGAGTTGTCAGTCAAGAATGCCTTTAAGGTGACAAGGACGCCATTAACAGCACCTCACTGAGTTTGAACGAGGTTGAGTAATAGGCCTGCAAGAACATGGATGTTCCTTCTGCAATATTGCAGAAAGACTTTGCAGGAACATAGAGCTGTGGATGGCCACATGACGCCACCAAGAGAGAAGACCACCGAGTTGGGCGTATGGCTGTGACACATCCATCTTCAAGCCCCCTGATTGACGTGAGGAAAGATTTCTACCTCTGCTCCAGCCAAAATAGGAGCCAGAATTCAATGACTGATATCCATAGATTTTGGCACAGTTATCACTTCACTTATCACTTGCTGACTGTTAGACAAAAATTACAAATTGGTTCCAAGGACAACTCTGAGCCAGATGCCCCTGTACCAAGCAATGACCCCAATCCACTGCCATCTGTGACTTCAGTACTGTCAAGTGAGAGTTCATTGGAGGGAAGAGTGAAGGTTTGTTGTGTTTTTGGATGAAAGCTGGTTTTGCATCAGTTCCAGTGATGGTTGTGTGTTGGTTAGAAGAATGCCAATTGAGAGCCAAGAACCAACCTGTCTGTGTGCTAGACACACTGGACCTGCTCCTGGAGCAACGGCCCAGGATGCAATTTTGTGTGACAGCAGGAGCACTATTGTGGCTATCCCATGCAGCCTGATTGCAAATTTTGTACATCATTTTGGCGAATCAACCTGCTGTGCTGTCAGTCATGAACAGCATTCTGGGGGTGTTTTCCAATATGATAACACTCACCCACATACCACTGTTGCAACCCATCTTGCTCCACAGTGCATGCTCAATCAACAGATCTGTCCTATGTCCAGCACATATGGGGCATAATTGGATGACAACTCCAGTGTCGTCCACAAACAGCATTAACAATTCCTGTATTGACTGACTAAGTGCAACTAGCATGGAATTCCATCCCACAAACTGACATCCAGCACTTATGCAATATAATGCATGCATGTCTGCATGCAACATTCTGGCAGTTACACCGATTACTAATGTATCAGCATTTCACACTTGCAGTGGCTGATCTCACACATACATTAACCTGTGATCTTGCAAAGTTAGTGACTTAAATATGTTGCCTAGACAAATGTATTCCTCTAATTTCATTACTCTACATTATTTTTTTGGTGTTGCAGTTTTTTTGTGTCAATGTATTTACTGTGAAACAGAGTATCCAGGTCAGGTCAATAATTTTCACAGTTAATTTTCACAGTATTTAAGGTTAGGGTATTTGATACGAATCATAACTGTACAGTATGGAGTTGGATGGAGAGATCAACTAGATTTTTCCATATGTGGAAAGGGTACTCCCGGATGCCATGAAGAGCACAGGGTGCAGCCAACTGTAGGTGGTCACTCACGTCGGTACCAATGATGTGTGTCGCTTTGGATCAGAAGAGATTCTCTCTGGTTTCGAGTGGCTAACATAAGTGGTAAAGGCTGTCAGTCTTGCTTGCAAGATGAAAGCAGAGCTGACCATTTGCAGCATAGTCGACAGGACCAATTGCGGACCTCTGGTACAGAGCCGAGTGGAGGGTCTGAATCAGAGGCTCAAATGGTTCTGCGACCGTGTAGGCTGCAGATTCCTCGACTTGCGCCAAAGGGTGGTTGTGTTTTGGGTTCCGCTGAATAGGTCAGGTTTCCACTATACGCAGGAGGCAGCTACACGGGTAGCAGGGGCTGTGTGGTGTGGACTGGGCGGAATTTTAGGTTAGAGGGTCTCGGGAAAACATAAGAAGGGCTTCAGTCACAAAGGGTGCAGGTTGAACACAGGAAGAACATAGATAGAGGAACCATTGGTGTAACAGTTGTAAACTGTCATAGCTGTATTGGGAAAGTACCAGAGCTCCAAGCGCTAATAGAAAGCACTGATGCTCAAATCATTATAGGCACTGAAAGCTGGATAAAGCCGTATATAAGCTCAGCCGCAATTTTTGCGAAGAATCTAACGATGTTCCGAAAAGATAGGCTAAACACAGTTGGTGGTGCCGTGTTTGTTGCTGTGAGAAGTAGTTTAACTTGTCGCGAAATTGAAGTACACTCTTCCTGTGAGTTAGTATGGGCAGAGGTCATTGTTGGCAACCAGAATAAAATAATAATTGGATCTTTTACCGACCTCCCAGTTCAGATGATGCACTTGCTGAAAGGTTCAAAGAAAACTTGAGTTTGATTTCAAAGACGTACCCAACTCGAACTATAATAGTTGGTGGTGACTTTAATTTACCCTCGATATGTTGGCGAATAGACATGTTTAATTCCAGAGGTACGCATAAAATATCGTCCAAAATTGTGCTAAATGCATTCTCTGAAAATTATTTTGAGCAGTTAGTTCATGAGCCCACGCGAATAGTAAACCATTGTGAAAACACACTTGACCTCTTAGCAACAAATAATCCTGAGATAATAACCAGAATCAAAACTGATATAGGGATTAGTGAACACAGGGTTGTCGTAGCGAGACTCAATATTGTAATACCCAAATCCTCAAAAAATAAGTGAAAAAAATACCTATTCAAAAAAGCAGATAAAAATTCACTTCACGCCTTCCTGAGAGGAAATCTCCACTCATTCCAAATTAATAATATAAGTGTAGACCAGATGTGGCTTAAATTCAAAGAAATAGTATCGGCAGCAATTGAGAAGTTTATACCAAATAAACTAACAAACGACAGAGCTGATCCTCCTTGGTAAACTCAACGGGTCAGAACACTGTTGCAGAAACAATGAAACAAACATGCCAAATTTAAACAGACACAAAATCCCCAAGATTGGCAATCCTTTACAGAAGCTCTTAGTGTGGAGTTCAATGTGAGACGCCTACAACAGTTTCCACAAAGAAACTTTGTCTTGAAACCTGGCAGAAAATCCAAAGAGATTCTGGCCGTATGTGAAGTATGTTAACGGCAAGAAACAGTCAATGCCTTCTCTGTGCAATAATAATGGAGATACTGTCGAAGACAGTGCTGCCAAAGCAGATTTACTAAACACTGCCTTCCGAAATGCCTTCACAGAAGAAGACTAAGGAAATATTCCAGAATTCGAATCGAGAACAGCTGCCAACATGAGTAACGTAGAAGTAAATATCCTCAGAGTAGTGAAGCAACTCAAATCACTTAATAAAAGCAAGTCTCCTGGTCCTGACTGTATTCCAATTAGGTTCCTTTCAGAGTATGCTGATGCATTAGCTCCATACTTAACAATCATATACAACCGTTCGCTCAGAGAAAGATCTGCGTCCAAAGACTGGAAAGTTGCACAGGTCACACCAATATTCAAGAAAGGTAGCAGGAGTAATCCAATAAATTATAGGCCCATATCGTTAACGTTGATATGCAGCAGGATTTTAGAACATATATTGTGTTCGAACATTATGAATTACCTCGAAGGAAAAGGTCTATTGACACACAATAAACATGGGTTTAGAAAACATCATTCCTGTGAAACACAACTAGCTATTTATTCACATGCAGTACTCAGTGCTATTGACAAGGGATTTCAGATCGATTCCGTATTCCTAGATTTCCGGAAGGCTTTTGACGCTGTACTACACAAGCGGCTCAGAGTAAAATTGCATGCTTATGGAATATCGTCTCAGTTATGTGACTGGATTTGCGATTTCCTGTCAGAGAGGTCACAGTTTGTAGTGATTGACGGAAAGTCATAGAGTAAAACAGAAATGATTTCAGGCATTCCCCAAGGTAGTGTTACAGGCCCTTTGCTGTTCCTTATCTATATAAACGATTTGGGAGACAATCTGAGCAGCCGTCTTTAGTTGTTTACAGATGACGCTGTCATTTATTGACTAATAAAGTCATCAGAAGATCAAAACAAACTGCAAAACAATTTTAAAAAAATATCTGAATGGTACGAAAAGTGGCAGTTAACCCTAAATAACGAAAAGTGTGAGGTCATCCACATGAGTACTAAAAGGAACTCGTTAAACTTCTGTTACACAATAAATCAGTCTAATCTAAAAGCCTTAAATTCAACTAAATACCTAGGTATTACAATTACGAACAACTTAAATTGGAAAGAACACAGAAAATGTTGTGGGGAAGGCTAACCAAAGGCTGCGTTTTATTGGCAGGACACTTAGAAAATGTAACAGACCTACTAAGGAGGGTGCCTTCACTATGCCTGTCCGTCCTCTTTTAGAATACTGCTGTGTGGTGTGGGATCCTTACCACACCACTTATTGCCCGAACCGCCCATTTCTGAGCCAAAAATATCCTTTTAGAATGGGAAGAGTTACCCAAAATATAATACCATATGACATAAGCGAATGAAAATAATCAAAGTAGACTAATTTTTGTGTTGAACCATCACTTACTTCAGATACTGTTTGAATAGTAAAAATGGCAACATTATGTCTTTGAACAAGATTCTGAACGTGGGCTTTCCACGACAGTTTACTATCTAACTGAACACTTAGAAATTTTAACTGTTGAGTTTCACTAATCATATGCCCACTCTGTGAAATTCAAATGTAGGGTTTTGTTGAATTGTATGTTAGGAACTGTAAAAACTGAGTCTTACTGCGATTTAGTGTTTGTAGAAAATAAACTATTTTTATTTTCACAAATCCGTCTTGATCACACAGATTTCTTTACACTTCATGACCAGTTTCGGCTTATCGCCATCTTCAGATTGTTAAAAATATTCTGATATAAATCATTGTCAAGTTAAACATGAGTGCACATGTTTAACTCGACAATGATTTATATCAGAATATATTAATGATCCGAAGATGGCAATAAGCTGAAACTGGTCATAAAGTGTAAAGAAGTCTATGTGATCAAGACGGACTTGTGAAAACAAAAGTGCTAAAAATAAAATGATCGCAGACTCATATATAGACTTTATGTCTTCAATTGATAAATATTTTCTACAAGCCATGAACTTATGTCATGAACTGCACTATTTGAAACATCCTTTACTAACAAGCTAGTGTCATCAGCAAACAGAAATATTTCAGAGTTACCCCTAATACTGGAGGGCACCTCGTATAAATAAGGAACAGGAGTGGCCCTAACACCGATGCCTGGAACTCCCCCCATTTGACCATCCCCCACTCAGACCCCACATCACAGCCATTCTCAACACAGTGAATAATGACTTTTTGCTGTCTGTTGTTAAAGTAAGAGGTGAACCAACTGTGAGCTACTCCCCGTATTCTGTAATGGTCCAACTTCTGGAGCAATATTTTGTGATCAACACAATCAAACGCCTTTGTTAAATCAAAAAATATGCCTAGTGTTCGAAATCTTTTGTTTAACCCATCCAGTACCTAACAGACAAAAGAGAATATAGCATTCTCAGTTTTTAAACAAGTTCTAAAGCTGAACTGTACATTTGATAGCAAATTATGTGATATAAAATGATCAATTACCCTTACATACACAGCCTTTGCAATAACTTTAACAAACACTGATGGCATAGAAATAGGTCTAAAATTGTCTACATTACCCTTTTCTCCCTTTTTATAAAGCAGCTTTACTACTGAGTACTTTAATCGTTCAGGAAAAATTACAAATATTGCTAAGTACAGGGCTAACATGTGCAGCACAGTACTTTAATATTCTGCTAGGCACTCCATCATATCCATGGGAGTCCTCATTCTTCAGTGATTTAATTATTGACTCAATCTCCCCCTTGTCTCTATCACAGAGGAGTATTTCAGACATCAATCTCGGAAAGGCATTGGCCAAGAGAGTTCTATGATTCCCTATAGAAACTAAATTTTTATTTAATTCACCAGCAATGGTCAGAAAAGATTGTTAAATACTGTACATATATCTGATTTATCAGTAACAGAAATACTTTTACTACTGACTGACTTTATATCATCGACCTTGTGCTACTGACCACACACTTTCTTCTCAACTGACCATATGGTTTTAATTTTATCCTGTAAATTAGCTGTTCTATTTATGCGCCACATACTCTTTGCCTTCCTAATAACATTTTTAAGCACCTTACTATACTGTTTGTAATGGGCAACTGTAGCTTGATTGTGACTACTTCTAACATTTTGATATCATTCCTGCTTTGTTCTACATGATATCCTTATCCCATTAGTCAGCCACCCAGGCTGCCTTTTACAGCTAGTACCCTGTTTAGAATGTTAAAATGGAAAGCAACTCTCAAAGAGCATGAGAAGTCTGTTACGGAAAGCATTATATTTGTCATCTATGTTATCAGCACTACAAATATCCTGCTACTCTTGTTCCTTGACAAATTTTAAAAAACTTGCTATTCCCACGTAGTTTGTAATTATATGTGACATTTGTTTGAGTACAAAAGCCCTTTAGTGTTAAAATCTGTGCATCATGGCCTGAAAGGCCATTCAGACTTTTACTAACATAATGCCCATGTAGTAATGAAGAATGAATTATCTATGGCTGTGCTACTGTTCCCCTGCACCCTAGTTGGAAGAATCATTGTCTGCATCAGATCATATGAACTTAGGAGATCTACCAGCATCTTTTTTCTTGCACAATGATATACAAAATTAATACTGAAGTCATAATGTATAACTGATTTCTGGTACTTTCTACATATTGAATCAAGAACCCTCTCTAGCTTGAGCAGAAATGCTCTGAATTCAGAGTTGTTGTTGTTGTTGTTGTTGTTGTTGTTGTTGTTGTCTTCAGTCCTGAGACTGGTTTGATGCAGCTCTCCATGCTACTGTATCCTGTGCAAGATTCTTCATCTCCCAGTACTTACTGCAATCTACATCCTTCTGAATCTGCTTAATGTATTCATCTCTTGGTCTCCCTATACGATTTTTACCCTCCACACTACCCTCCAATGCTAAATTTGTGATCCCTTGATTCAGAGTTAGGGGACCTATAAACAACAAAAATTTTAAGTTTATTTTCATTAAATTGAACTGTCCCTGCGCAAGATTTAAATATCTGGCCTCGCAAAGAACTCGTTGTAAAACAGCCGGCTAATCTGTATCTTGGTAAAGGAAGCCTCTGAATTGTCAAATTATTTAATTGGTGCTCTGATATACCAATAATGTCAGAATCAACTAACTTTATCTCTAAAGTAGGTATACCTGTCAGCTGACTTCAATCTAAAAAAGCTGCAGCTCTAACACCATCTACTACAGGAATTTTTCATGAATGATCCCACCACCCCACACTACACTGTCACCTGTGTAAGCTTTGCCAGCTTCCCTTTCCCATACCTATTGAGGTACTGGCCACGCCTAGTGAAACCAGATCTGCTGATAGACTCAACTGGCACCACTGCAATGTGGCCCATGTCCTATGCCATCAGTGCCTTCTCCAGCCCCATGTTAACGCACCTAACAGCGGCATTAAGATGAGGCTGATCATGACGCTGAAACAGTTGCACGAAATGCGCGTTAGTGCCACTAGTTTGAGTAGCTATCTTTACCATGTCACCATCTACATCATATTCCCTGTCCCTATCAAGACTATTCCCTGCTCCACCCACTATGAATACCTGATCCTCCTTCGTAAAATTTCTACATAACTCCCCTATGCTGTCAGTCACCTGAGCCAACTCTGCACTACACATCACAATGCTGGTGACCTGGTACTCACTCCCTGCCAGTGCTGGACCACACCACTACTGTGTGAACTACCTAGCAGCAGAACCTTCTTCTTTCTGTTAGGCTTTGCAACTGACTTAGGTCTCATAACTGCTAAGGACTGCTGCAGGTTTCCTACACCTGCACCTACAGCTACAAGAGGCTCCTCTCCGCTCAACTCTTGACAGTTGGTCAAATCTATTGTGTATATGTAAAGTGCAGCTGTCTGCATACCACCACCACCACCACCTCCTCCTCCTCCTCCTCCTCCTCCTCCTCGTAGCTGCCTTCTTGTCAACTGCGAGTTCCCATTCTCCAGCACCCTTCACCCTCCTCAACCTATCTAGCTCCTCCTTAGCATACTGTAACTGCACTTGAAGGGCACAGATCTTACCCTCTTGCTCCTCTGTCAACGTATTTCTGCTACAGATTCTGTATTCCCAGGAGAGGATGTCACTAGAATGCCCACTGGCTTCCCCACTGCATTCCCCCAAATGAAAATACTTTGAATAAATCCTACACCGTAACCCACTACTCACAAACCTACGACAGAGCCCACACTTCTCACACATGGTAAAATTTTACTGTTACTGAAAAAAATTAAACGTCTACATTACCTAAGTTCAGTTTCACCAGTAAACTATTTATAGGGCTAACAATAGCAGTCTCTAAATTCTCTCTCTACTAAGAAAGCAACAACTTTCATTAAACTACTAAACCACAACTAATACCAGTACCAACAAAACTTCACAAAATGTACTAGCGAAAACTAAAAACTCGAGCGGCTACTGGAATGCTCAACAAAGTTAAAACAGTGAATGAAAATTTGGCCGAAATATTTCACTAGAAACAATAAGAAACATGAGCTGAAAAGTAAAGCACGAATTTTCTAAATGACATCAACACACATAAAACTCTATAAAACACAGCAAGCAAATGTTTCCAAAAGTTTATTAAATCGTTATTTCACCACGAACAGCGCGAAACACCATTGAGAACTATTAAATTTAATAACTGTATATTAGTGCGCAAACAACTTGGTCAGTACTTGGCTTCATAACAGCTAAAGCTCCAACTGCATGCCGCAAAATGTAAACACACGACTGAGGCGTGAGACTTGGATGAATGACGTAAGCACGTTCACAAATAACAAACCACTTGAGTCAGTAGCACAGAAAGAAAGACTGAGATTGATGAAAATCCACTGATAAGTTACTTTTACAGCAAATATTAACACAAATAAACTTTAAAATAAGTAACTGAAGACTAAAACTTTATAAAATATTGACAAGAAATTTCAACAGCAGTCCAGCACTCACGACGTCACACCAAAGATGTCACTTCCTTATGATTACTTTCCCATTGGTTACACTGGACAAGTGATGGACCTGTTTGTGTAATGTAACATGCAATGTGTTAGCTCACAATGCAGTGAGGTGTGCTACACCTGGATTAAATGGACATGGTGGATTAACGATCATTGGTGTGGTACATCAGCTGGCCAAATTCTGGTTTTTAGGCTATTTTTCCCTGCGTATTTAGACAAATTCTGGGAGTGCCTCCAGTCTACATCTAAGAAAATATGATTAACAAATATTTAAAACATCATAACACACAAAACGAAGTTAGTGTCATTTATAGGGTAAGTGGTTGCAGACGACTTCCCTCTCTTAGGATAAATGATGACTTGGGTGGCAGGAAGGACAGCCAGTTACAAAGCAAAGCTAAAAATGTGAAATCATGAAAAAGATTCCATCCCATACAATAAGATAAAATGTTAGGAAAGAGAGACAATGGGCATTTCATGATCAATACTTTAGAGGACCAAAGAACAGTTAACTCTGATTGGTATACAACTATTTGTTTGCCATAGGACATCAATGCCTTTGTTTTTCATCTTGAAAATAAATGGCAGCTATCATGCAGCAGGTCAAACTGTTCATTATTTGAAAGAGAAGAACATCAAGTTAATGTCTCATCAACTGTATTTATCTGATTTATAATCTGTAACAACCTCTATTGGTTCTAATATGTCCAAAAATCTTTAAATTATAAAGGAAAATGTTTTGACAACTTGACAACTAATAAAGCAATTTTGTACCAAGAAATATTTTTCCGTAATGGTTTTTACAGCCACTTACAAGGCAGCTTTTATATTGACCTATTCTTGCTGAAAACTCGGAAAAATCAGCAGAGGGCCTTGCAAAACCACCAGCAATCTCATCCCCCCCTTTCTCCTCCCCCAATGATTACACAGTTACCCACTACTCACAAATCTTCACAGCCCTGACACTTCTCACTGGTGATCATAAGTCACCAAAATCAACAAATAATAGAAATCAGATGTTTCTGTGGCTACCATTCTTCATAGAAATAAAGTGAACTGAATTCCCACTTCCTACACTGTAGAAGCTATAAAATTGAAGTACTTATCTACAGTGTTGTTAGGCAGGCACTACTGCACTTGCTTCTAAATAATGTGAGAAGAAGCCAGTTGCTGGTAGTAAGGCAGCAGTTCACTAATGATGTAAATACCATTGACAGGTTACAAACACTATTTGAATATTTCACTATCATTTACGGGTTCCTTCTTCTCATTAGAGGGTAGTTGCAAGACCTTACAAGATATTTCTGCCTAACTGTCAACAATAAGGCAGTTATGGCAGTATACAAGTAATAAACAGAAAGTAAAAGCATAGTAATCTGTTAAATAAGACCCTTTAAAACCACAATGAAACTTCTGATGACAAGAGGCTTGATCTGCTAAACTGACTAAACTTATAGACTAAAGCTGCCAGTAGTCTGTTAACTACAGAAAACAATCAAAATTGTACTGTATCAGACCAATGCTTTGATTTTATATGCTTAAGAAATTCTTCAAGTTCAAATAAAAATCATTTGTCTGGAACTGCTTTTATGTTGTATTTAAGTCACGTTATGTGCCTGACACTTGGATTCAACTTTATCACAAGTGATACACAACAGAGTAGTTATTGCAGTGACAGTGAGTTTCCCCTGTTCTGTAGAAGGTAATGCAATATCTCCAAAGAGATGAAAAGAGGTGTATATACAGATCCCCCATTACAGAATGTCACTACTTCTTGATTTTTGTGCTAGTGAACCCTAATTGCTGTACAAATTGTATGTATATTAGGCATTATTTTTGGATAATCCAGATTCTTTTGATAGTCAAAATTGAGTTTACTTTTTGTGTCTAAATGTTTGACGTTAGTCATGTATACTGTACACTAAATGAAATATCATGAGAAGAAAGAATAAAATCTCTTAATGATTCATGTAATTAGTGAAAATTTGTGCTACTGAGAAAAAGATCTGTATTCCATTGTAAGCAAAGTAACATTGTGGATGATGTTCAATATCAGAAAACCCATTCATATATATTATATATTTTTATTTATATTTTACATATATCTTTATTTATTTATTTCAGTTTCGCTGCTTTGTAGAACAGTGCAGCACGTTATGCAACAATCCTCAGGAGCGACGCAGTCATTGTATTTCACAGCACAATTTCCCTCATGATTTCCGGTTTGATAGTACCAAAAAACAGAAGCACACATCAGCTGCAGGAGGTCAGATGGAGACAGATATTCGTCCTACAAATAGATCACATCTAAAACCAAAGACTTTCAGTTTTGGGCGAGGAGCAAGGAATTCCAAGAACTGGTTTAACCAAGGGAGAGGTAGAATGAAAAGTACTGATATTGACACAGTGATGAAAGATCTACAGGACAGTTTACCAGATCAAACATAACCTGTGAATAAAATTTAGTTTTCCCAGTTACATGAAGAGAAGTGCAAATGATACTTCAGAGAAAAAGTATTGAACATCAGATAGGCAGTTAAAATATTGTCATAGGTTTTGTGTGTGTATCCACCATTCAGTATTCAACTTTATGGTGAGCACTGACCTCTCATGACAGCTATTATTAATTTAATGATGTTATTTAGAGGAAGTACTGTTTCAATGTTGTTGTGGAGTGATTGTTTAAGAGATGATGTATTCAGATGTAACTCAGTTACCAGTATAAAAACTTTGTTAATAAAAAATATCAGCTGATATAATATCAGAATTGTGGCATTTTTCATTAGAAAATAAATAAATAAATAATAATTTTGTGCACGAACTTGATTCTGAGTGCAGGATGAAAAGTTTGGCCGTTGTTCAAAATTTCAAATATATTTAGCATATGGTTTTCTTGATAACTATCTTAAGTGATCGGTACTTTACATTTCGTAGCACTGGATAACACCCCCCCCCCCCCCCCCCTCTCTCTCATGAATCATGGACCTTGCCGTTGGTGGGGAGGCTTGCATGCCTCAGCGATACAGATAGCCGTACCGTAGGTGCAACCACAACGGAGGGTATCTGCTGAGAGGCCAGACAAACGTGTGGTTCCTGAAGAGGGGCAGCAGCCTTTTCAGTAGTTGCAGGGGCAACAGTGTGGATGATTGACTGATCTGGCCTTGTAACACTAACCAAAACAGCCTTGCTGTGCTGGTACTGCGAACGGCTGAAAGCAAGGGGAAACTACAGCCGTAATTTTTCCCGAAGGCGTGCAGCTTTACTATATGGTTAATTGATGATGGCGTCCTCTTGGGTAAAATATTCCGGAGGTAAAATAATCCCCCATTCGGATCTCCGGACGGGGACTACTCAAGAGGATGTTGTTATCAGAAGAGAGAAAACTGGCGTTCTATGGATGGGAGCGTGTAATGTCACATCCCTTAATCAGGCAGGTAGATTAGAAAATTTAAGAAGGGAAATGGATAGATTAAAGTTAGATATAGTGGAAATTAGTGAAGTTCGGTGGCAGGAGGAACAAGACTTCTGGTCAGGCGAATACAGGGTTCTAAATACAAAATCAAATAGAGGTAATGCAGGAGTATGTTTAATAATGAATAAAAAAAATAGGAGTGCGGGTAAGCTACTACAAACAGCATAGTGAACGCATTATTGTGGCCAAGATAGACACGAAGCCCACGCCTACTACAGTAGTACAAGTTTATATGCCAACTAGCTCCGCAGATGACGAAGAAATTGAAGAAATGTATGATTAAATAAAAGAAATTATTCAGCTAGTGAAGGGAGACGAAAATTTAATATTCATGGGTGACTGGAATTCGGTAGTAGGAAAAGGGAGAGAAGGAAACATAGTAGGTGATATATGGATTGGGAGTAAGGAATGACAGAGGAAGCCGCCTGGTAGAATTTTGCACAGAGCACAACTTGATCATAGCTAACACTTGGTTCAAGAATCATAAAAGAAGGTTGTATACATGGAAGAAGCCTGGAGATACTGACAGGTTTCAGATAGATTATATAATGGTAAGACAGAGATTTAGGAACCAGGTTTTAAATTGTAAGACATTTCCAGGGGCAGATGTGGATTCTGACCACAATCTATTGGTTATGAACTGTAGATTAAAACTGAAGAAATTGAAAAAAGGTGGGAATTTAAGGAGATGGGGTGTGGATAAACTGACTAAACCAGAAGTTGTGCAGAATTTCAGGGAGAGCATGAGGGAACAACTGACACGAATGGGGAAAAGAAATACAGTAGAAGAAGAATGGGTAGCTTTGAGGGTTGAAATAGTGAAGGCAGCAGAGGATAAAGTAGGTAAAAAGACGAGGGCTACTAGAAATCCTTGGGTAACAGAAGTAATATTGAATTTAATTGATGAAAGGAGAAAATATAAAAATGCAGTAAATGAAGCAGGCAAAAAGGAATACAAATGTCTCAAAAATGAGATCGACAGTAAGTGCAAAATGGGTAAGCATTGAAGGCTAGAGGACAAATGTAAGGATGTAGAGGCTTATCTCACCAGGGGTAAGTAAGTCACGGCTGCAAAATACTAACGCGAATTCTTTACAGATGAATGGAAAAACTAGTAGAAGCTGACCTCGGGGAAGATCAGATTGGATTCCGTATTCCGTAGAAATATTGGAACACGTGAGGCAATACTGACATTACGACTTATCTTAGAAGAGAGATTAAGGAAAGGCAAACCTACATTCCTAGCATTTGTAGACTTAGAGAAAGCTTTTGACAATGTTGACTGGAATACTCTCTTTCAAATTCTGAAGGTGGCAGGGGTAAAATACAGGGAGCGAAAGGCTATTTATTATTTGTACAGAAACCAGATGGCAGTTGTAAGAGTCGAGGGACATGAAAGGGAAGCAGTGGCTGGGAAGGGAGTGTGAGAGGGTTGTAGCCTCTCCCCGATGTTATTCCATCTGTATATTGAGCAAGCAGTGAAGGAAACAAAAGAAAAATTCAGAGTAGGTATTAAAATCCATGGAGAAAAAATAAAAACGTTGAGGTTCGCGGATGACATTGTAATCCTGTCAGAGACAGCAAAAGACTTTAAAGAGCAGTTGAACGGAATGGACAGTGTCTTGAAAGGAGGGTATAAGATGAACATCAACAAAAGCAAAACGAGGATAATGGAATGTAGTCGAATTAAGTTGGGTGATGTTGAGGGTATTAGACTAGGAAATGAGACACTTAAAGTAGTAAAGCAATTTTGCTATTTGGGGAGCAAAATAACTGATGATGGTCGAAGTAGAGAGGATATAAAATCTAGACTGGCAATGGCAAGGAAAGCGTTTCTGAAGAAGAGAAATTTGTTAACATTGAGTATGGATTTAAGTGTCAGGAATTCGTTTCTGAAAGTATTTGTATGGAGTGTAGCCACGTATGGGAGTGAAACATGAACGATAAATAGTTTAGATAAGAAGAGAATAGTAGCTTTTGAAATGTGATGCTACAGAAGAATGCTGAAGATTAGATGGGTATATCACATAACTAATGAGGAGGTATTGAACAGAATTGGGGAGAAGAGAAATTTGTGGCACAACTTGACTAGAAGAAGGGATCGGTTGGTAGGACATGATCTTAGGCATCAAGTGATCACCAATTTAGTATTGGAGGGCAGCGTGGAGGGTAAAAATCGTATAGGGAGACCAAGGGATGAATACACTTAGCAGATTCAGAAAGATGTAGGTTGCAGTAGTTACTGGGAGATGAAGAAGCTTGCACAGGATAGAGTAGCATGGAGAGCTGCATCAAACCAGTCTCAGGACTGAAGACCACAACAACAACAGCATTGGATAAAAATTAGTACTACACTGTGATAAAAAGATAGAAGCTGAATTGGGAGTCTATAAGAACTCTGCACCAGTTTTCAAGACTATTTATTGATAGATAAGTAAATGTATTCATGGTTGGTATGATAGTGGTTAGTCCTGGATGGAACGGATACCATGGAAAGACTAAAGGTAACCCGTTATCATGTAGTTGGCACATTGAACAGTATATAGTCACATAAACATTTAGCTCATAGCTAAGTTTTCAAATATTAGTCTTCTTGAAAGGTAAAACACACACACACACACAGAGAGATATATTGTCCCAGCTCTACAATTGCCTTGGCACTTTATGGACAACCCCTTCACTTTTCTGCTGAAGAAATTACTTCCTGTATAATTTGTAGTGTCACAAAATAAGACCCTCACATGAAGACAAGATATATTTTTATATTGATATATGAACAGCTACATAATTTCCTAAATTTTGTTCTGCACATGGAGAGGCTGAGTGCACAGTGGAAGCCTATTATATTGACTCCAGATCGTAAATGTTTGAGGAAGTGCATTTCAGAATGTTGTTCGAAAAACTCAGAGTGTAATTTGGAGGTCTACTGGTGGTGTTATGTGGAATGTGTGCCCATCATTAGATGCTGGAGACAAGACTACAGCCATAACAGTGGTTAGGCAAAGATAAAAATGGGAAGTAGTTTTTTTTGCTGGTAAAAGTGATGGTAAATGTCTTTGGAACTTGTGGTGCATAATCATCATTGACTATTTGGAAAAGGGTACAACAGTGACTGGCTCTTATTATGGAGCATTATTGGAGGGTTTACATAGTGATGTGAAGCAGAAGTGACCAAGATTTAAAAAGAAGACTAATAATAATTTCTTAGCATTGGTATGCAAATTCTAAGCAAAGCAACTTTGACCTGAAATTAGTTGTTGTGTTGCTACTGATGTATTTTGTGGATATTCTGGAATAACTTGTTTGTTTTGTAACAAATCTTTTTGCTTTTTATTTTGACTTTGCAACGTAAGCTGTGCTCCACAAATTTAGTAAAAATTTTCATTTATAGAGTAGTGTGATAGTGTTGGACATTTTGTTTATTGTATTGAAGTGCCTTTCATGGCTAGTAGGCCTGTCACATCATTATCATGACTTCCAAGACTTACTTTTTCCCTCAGTGAGTTTCCACTGTATATTATTTTGATGGTGGTTATCATTTTGGATGTTTATGTAAAAATGTAGGTATAGATGAAGGTGTTTAGGAAATCATGGAAATAGGGAAGGGATACTTTTGTAAGAGTTGCTAAACAACAATGGAAATAAGGCAGAGGGAAATGAGGAAGCCGGCTGGTGTGACCATGTGGTTCTAGGCGCTTCAGTCTGGAATTGCGTGACCGCTGCGGTCGCAGGTTCGAATCCTGCCTCGGGCGTGGATGTGTGTGATGTCCTTGGGTTAGTTAGGTTTAAGTAGTTCTAAGTTCTAGGGGACTGATGACCACAGATGTTAAGTCCCATAGTGCTTAGAGCCATTTTTTGGAAATGAGGAGCAAGATGGACCAAATGGGACAGAAGTTGAAGAAGAAATAAAGACCACAAAAGGACCTTGACTGGATGAAGTAAGTGTGGAGAAGGTGAGAGCAGCTGCCATTGTTGAAGTGCAGTGGCTCTGTCAGGTCATGAGAACAGTGTGGAAAGAAAGGAGACCTGAAAACTGGAAAAAAGGGAGTCATAGTGCCAATTTTTAACACATCAGAGACCAGGCTTGAGCATAACTTCGGCTGCAACTTTAAATTAAAAAACTGTGCCCAAGTATAGGTCAGGCTACAGTTTTCTTGACACACAAGCCACCTATCACTTGAAAAATGGACTCATTTCATCTGAGAACAGTGTACGGAAATCTCGCAACCTGCCCCATGACTGGTGCTACCTTCTGCTGTCAGTTTCTAGAATTATTTCAAAGGAGACATTAGTGAACATAACAGCTGCTGTTGTAAATGGCTGAGCCAATCTGATCACAATGACATAATTCCATGTGTGTATGCTTTAACTTTTGGGGTTTGCTGTAATTCTGCTACAAATACGTCACATTTGTTGAATGTACAACAAATTTTGGAAGCTCAAGAAGAAGATATTGCTCAATAACTCACCTCACTTTTTTTTTCTGGGAAGTATAATTGTACTTTCCATCATCATTATTTTAAAATTTGTAATCTGTCAAAGAACTAAAGGCAATATGAAAAATAAATCTTGAAGTTTGGCCCTTTTTTAATATGTGTTACCCTTGAAGAAACATCAATTAAATATGTACCAGTAACACTGTAAACAACAGTATAAATGGCTGATTTCCTAAACCAAATATTCTTCTGGGTGGCCAGTCTCCAAATTGTTAAGAAGAGTTCCAGGAAACTATTTCAAAATTGTAAGGGTGTTGCATTGATGTGTTATACTGTGAGGGTATTTGCGAAGATTTTGGAATAGAGAGTACAGAAGATAGTAGAAGGAGGATTGAGAAAGAAATTATATGAGTTTAGACCAGGAAGCTTGACAGTGGATCTAATTTTTGACACAAGGCATCTCCAAGAGAGACACTACGAATATGAGAGAATTTAGTAACAGTGTTCAGGGACACTGAGAAGCCATATGATAATGTGAAAAGAAGCAAGATGAGGGGAATTTAGAGGCTGACTATGAGAAGAATAATAGGAACTGCAAATTGTGTAAAAGTAGCTGGAGAGAAGACTAACTGAATTCAACAGAAAAATGGGGTGAAGTAGAGGAGTTCACTTTCCCCTCTAGTTTTCATAATCATTATGGATGAGATAATGGCAGTGTGAGTAGGAGCCAAAGTGTGAGTAAATGGAGGAGGAGAGGTACAAGAAAGGGCAAATGCATAGGAGGAAGTGGTGGAACAGTATGGATTGAAATTAAATGTCAAGAATTGTTAAGTGATGGTGGCAATGAGAAATAAGAGGAGAATAGCAACAGGGGACCACCAAAAAGTAAGTGGATGTACCAGCAAAAAGTAAGCAAATACTATAACTAAAAAAGAAAAAGGCAGTTGAGCAGGATATAGTCTTGTGAGATGAAATTTCAGGACAGCTGTATAGAACTTACTAGAATTGATAGAGTAAGGAATGAGACAGTGAGAGAAATAGTGAAAGAGAAGCCCATGCAAGAGACCATAGAAAAGATAAGATTAAGATTGTGTGGGCATATTAAAAGGAAGTGAGCTGACAGGATACCAAGGCAGCCCCATGAAATGACAATAGGAGGCAACTTACCTAGAGGAAGACTGAGAGACAGATAAATCATTGGAGTGAAGAAATGTGTGACGAGGAGAGGAGCAGACTGGGAAAGAATGGAGAGAGAAACATGTTGGATGAATGAGAAAAGATGGAGAAGCTTTGTTCTAAACAGACCCAGCTGGAGGCTGGAAATTGCAGATGATAGCTATGTATAAACTTACCATGAAAGGTAAACTTACTTTTCCAAACACAAAGTTGGTGCAGTGCATCCTTCGTAGCCTGAATTTCAACATAGAAGGTTCTGTAATATCAGATCTGATTATGGTGGAGAGGAAAGAGTTGGCTATGTAGCCTTACACCTGCAGTTCCACCTCTGTCTATCATGGGGGCATTTGTGTAAATATGGAGCTAATATCATGATGGGCAAGAACAATCATGTAATAACTAGTTTCTCATTTTTGTGTGTTGGAAATATGATAAAATAAAAATAACTGGCTGGAAGTACTGGGGAAATTAGCTATCATATGTTTCCTTTTGCCCATAAAACAAGAAATATTAATATTTATTATGACATATGCTATTACGTTTAACGAAGACCCAGAGTGTCTAGGTGGCAAAAGAGAGTGAAGAGCAGGCGAAGCAGCCTTAAGAGATTAACTAGGATGAATCTGAGTTGTTACTCAGCCTTGAGTTCTGCTTATCAAATGTATATCAGACAATGTACCAAGCTGAAGTTGCATGGTTTGCATGCCTCAGTGATACAGATAACCTTACTTTAGGTGTAACCACAGTGGGGAAACTTGAATAACCTCAGGTTCCTGACTAGGGGAGCAGCCTTTTCAGTAGTTGTGTGGGCAATGGTCTATATGATTGATTTATGTGACCTTGTAACATTAGTCAGCATAGCCTTACTGTGTTGGTACTGCAGACAGCTGAAAGCAAGAGGAAAACACAGCTGTTGTTTTTTCTGACGACATCAGCCTTACTGTGTGATGATGACATCCTCTAGGGTAAAATATTCCAGAGATAAAGTAGTCATCCATTTCTATCTCTGGCCCTCGACTACTAAGGAGGATGTTCCCATCATGAAAAATAAAACTTGTGTTCTAGGGGTTGGAGGGTAGAGTGCCAGAGTCCTTAATCAGATAGGTAAGTTAAATTTAAAAAAGGAAATGGATTGCATGAAGTTAGATACAGTGGGAATTAGTGAAGTGCTGGTCAGGTGAGTAAAAAAATCAAATGGGGGTAATGCAGGAGTAAGTGTAATAATGAATAGAAAGAAAAAGGGATGTGGGTAAGGTAGTGTGAATAGGATAGTGAACGCAGCATAGTAGCCAAGACAGACACAAAGTCAACACCCTCAACAGTAGTACAAGTTTGAAAGAATGTATGTTGGGATAAAATAAAGTATTCAGATAATTAAGTGGAATGAAATTTTTATTGTAATGGCAGCTTAGAATTCGGCAATAGGAAAAGGGAGAGAAGGAAAAATAGTAGGAGAACATAGTCTGGTGGAAAGGGGAGTTACCTGGTAGAATTTTGCACAGAGTGTAATTTAACTGTTGCTAACACTTGGTTTAAGAATAACAATAAAAAATGGTTATATACTTGTAACAGACTTGTAGAGAGATAAGACAGATTTTGATCCAGATTTTAAACATTTCCAGTGTTCATGAACCAAACATTAAAACCCAGTAAATTGCAAAAGATGGGCACCTAAGGAGGTAAGTACTGCACAAACTGAACCAACCAGAGTTTATTGAGGGTTACAGAGGGAGCATTAAGCAATAATTGACTGAAACAGAGGAAGGGAATACTATTGAAGATGAACTGGTAGAAAGCTAAAGAAGAATGCATGTCTAAGGGAAAAACAGATGCTACTTGTAGGAAAATTAAAGAGAGAAAACAGAAGCATGTATGTGTATATCGAGAGCTCAAATGGCAAGCCCAATACTAAGCAAAGAAGGGAAAGCTGAAATGTGGAAGTAATATATAGAAGGGCTATACAAGTAAAATTTATGTATTTATCATGTCAAAAGTATATATAGTTGACATAATTATACAAGTAAAATGAACTTACAGATAATATAATAGAAACGCAAGAAGAAACAAATGGAGATGAGATGGGAGACATGGTGCTGTGGTAAGAATTCTTTCCCATGGTGTGCTGAAACAGACAAAATGCCCTCAGACTGCAAGAAAAAAGGAATAATTCCAGTTCCAAAGAAAGAAGGTGCTGATGTGTGGATATTACCAAACTATAAATTTAATGTAATGGTTGAAAAATACCCATGGAAATAATTTACAGAAAATGCACAAACTAATAGAAACTGACACTGGGGGAGATCAGTTTGGTTTTTGGACAAATGTAGAAACACATGAGGTAACACAGACACTATGACTTATCTTAGAAGATGATCCTCTTTTGGAGTAGTTGAAAAAACTCTAGAACAGCTAATTAAACCCCATCTAGAATGGTGACTGGAATTAAAGAATTTACTTTCAGGGCATCAGTTCAGTTTTTGGAAAGAAACTGTAGACAATCTTTCTAGTGTGCAGCCTAAAACTCCCTGTGCTTGCAGTGGCTAATGTGACCTTCAAGTATAAGTTTTTGTCATTGAGTACATGGGCCAATGTTCTTATTGTGATTGTGCTTAAAAGATTAAGTGATGTGGGCTTTCCAAAAGAACTTGTATTTGGCATCCAAAATCTCATCTTTCAAAGAATCATATAGTGGAGATGCTGAGTCGTAGATAGACACAACAAAAAGACACTCAATCCTTTTTGCTAGTTTTACAGGGTGAGCATAAAATATTTGGTGTATCATATTATTTTGAATGGGTCAAGTACACCTTGAGAATAACAATATAATTGAAATAAGGAACTACTGTATTTATGAACCTAAACATTATTCAGAACAATAACGTTGGTTATTGCTAGGCGCAGGAGCTAGAAAGTAGGGTGCAAGCCTGTATCTTCCACAAAACTCTGTAGGAAGCCCTTATATAATTTTAGCATGTTAAATAAATTATTTACTAGTTCAGACAGTTATTATTTACATATGCAACACAGTTTTCATGTGCATCACTGCATAAAATACATTAACACCCCATCCTGAAACAAAATAATGTGAATTCTTGCACTGCTCTGAACATTTCATCTTCACGGGTTTCACACACAATTTGAATGATCATCATATTTCTTTTCATTGGGTATGCTCTATAAAATTGTGCTCAGTATTATGTGACACACTGTTCAGATCCGGAAGTCTGCATACTTATTGGATTTATATCCTTCACTTCAGGAAGTACTTTAATAGTGATTGTAGAGCAACACTTCATCATCCACAAATATCAATTTCAAACACTGGAAAATCGAGGATGGAATGTAACAACACCAGAGAAGGGAAGTTTCTCCTCACCATATAGCGGAGGTGGTGAGTCGCGATAGGTACAACAAAAAGATTCACACAATTAACACGCGCGCGTGCAAACACAACTTGCACACGTCTGCAGTCTCAGAGAACTGAAACCACACTGCAAGCAACAGCACCAATGCATGATGGGAGTGGTGACTGGGTGGGGGTAAGGAGGAGGCTGGGGTGGGGAGGGGAAGGGATAGTATGGTGGGAGTGGCAGACAGTGAAGCGTTGCAGTTTAGACTGAGGGTAGGAGAGAAGGTGCAGAGAGGGGAGGGGGTAAGTAGTGGAAAGGAGAGAAATAAAAATAAAAGAAATTAAAAGACTGGGTGTGGCGGTGAAATGACGGCTGTGTAGTGCTGGAATGGGACCAGGGAGGGGACTGGATGGGTGAGGACAGTGACTAACAAAGGTTGAGGCCAGGAGGGTTAGGGGAAGGTAAGATCTATTGCAGGGAAAGTTCCCACCTGCGCAATTCAGAAAAGCTGGTGTTGGTGGGAAGGATCCATATGGAACAGGCTGTGAAGCAGTCATTGAGATGAGGGGTATCATGTTTGGCTGCGTATTCAACTGCAGGGTGGTCCACTTGTTTTTTGGCCACAGTTTGTCGGTGGCATGCGGACAGACAGCTTGCTGGTTGTCATGCCTACATAGAATGCAGCACAGTGGTTGCAGCTTAGCTTGTAAATCACATGACTGGTTTCACAGGTAGCCGTGCCTTTGATGTGATGGTAATGTTAGTGGCTGGACTGGAGTAGGTGGGGGTAGGAGGATGTATGGGACAGGTCTTGCATCTAGGCCTATTACAGGGGTATGAGCCATGAGGTAAGGGATTGGGAGCAGGGGTTGTGTAAGGATGGACGAGTATGTTGTGTAGGTTAGGTGGACGGCGGAATACCACGGTGGGAGGGGTGGGAAGGATAGTGGGAAGGACATTTCTCATTTCAGGGCACGACGAGAGGTAATCAAAACCCTGGCGGAGAATGTAATTCAGTTGCTCCAGTCCCAGATGGTACTGAGTTCTGAGGGGAATGCTCCTCTGTGGCCGGACTGTGGGACTTTGGGAGGTGGTGGGAGATTGGAAAGATAAGGTATGGGAGAATTGTTTTTGCACAAGGACTGGAGGATAATTATGGTCAGTGAAGGCTTCAGTGAGACCCTCGTTATATTTAGAGAGGGACTGCTCGTCACTGTAGATGCGCAACCACGGGTGGCTAGGCTGTACAGAAGGGACTTCTTGGTATGAAACGGGTGGCAGCTGTCGAAGTGGAGGTATTGCTGGTGGTTAGTAGGTTTGATATGGATGGAGGTACTGAGGTAGCCATCTCTGAGGCGGAGGTCAACATCTAGGAAGGTGGCTTGTCGGGTTGAGTAGGACCAGGTGAAGCAAATGGGGAAGAAGTTGTTGAGGTTCTGGAGGAATGTGAATAAGGTATCCTCACCTTCAATCCAGATAGCAAAGATGATATCAATGAATCTGAACCAGGTGAGGGGTTTAGGATTCTGGGTTTTTAGGAAGAATTCCTCTAGATGGCCCATGAATAGATTAGCCTGGGATGGTGCCATGTGGGTGCCCATAGCCATACCGTGGATTTGTTTGTAGGCAATGCCTTCAAATGAGAAGTAATTGTGGGTGAGGATACAGTTGGTCATGGAGACCAGAAAGGAGGTTGTTCATTTGGAATCCATAGGGCATCTGGAAAGGTAGTGTTCGATAGCAGTAAGGCATCAGGAACGTCAGTGTACAGGGAGGTGGCATCAATAGTGACGAGCAGGGCACCGTGTGGTAAAGGGACAAGAATTGTGGAGAGTCGGTCGAGGAGATGGTTGGTATCTTTTATATCTTTCCAGTCTCCCACCACCTCCCGAAGTCCCACAGTCTGGCCACAGAGGAGCATTCCCCTCATAACTCAGTACCATCTGGGACTGGAGCAACTGAATTACATTCTCCGCCAGGGTTTTGATTACCTCTCATTGTGCCCTGAAATGAGAAATATCCTTCCCACTATCTTTCCCACCCCTCCCACCATGGTATTCTGCCGTCCACCGAACCTATACAATATACTTGTCCATCCTTACACAACCCCTGCTACTAATCCCTTACCTCATGGCTCATACCCCTGTAATAGACCTAGATGCAAGACCTGTCGCATACATCCTCCTACCACCACCTACTCCAGTCCGGTCACTAACATTACCTATCACATCAAAGGCAGGGCTACCTGTAAAACCAGTCATGTGATCTACAAGCTAAGCTGCAACCACTGTGCTGCATTCTATGTAGGCATGACAACCAGCAAGCTGTCTGTCCGCATGAACGGCCACCGACAAACTGTGCCCTAAAAACAAGTGGACAATCCTGTTGCTGAACATGCTGCCAAACAGTATATCCCTCATCTCAAGGACTGCTTCACAGCCTGTGCCATATGGATCCTTCCCACCAACACCAATTTTTCTGAATTGCGCAGGTGGGAACTTTCCCTGCAATAGATCCTACCTTCCCATAACCCTCCTGGCCTTAACCTTCGTTAGTCGCTGTCCTCACCCATCCAGCCCCCTCCCTGTTCCTATTCCAGCACTACACAGCCGTCATTTCACTGCTATATGCAGTCTTTTAATTTCTTTTTATTTCTCTCCTTTCCGCTACTTACCCCCTCCCCCTCCGCACCTTCTCTCCTGCTCTCTGTCTAAACTGCAACACTTCACTGTCCGCCACTCCCACCATACTATCCCTCCTCCTCCCCGCCCCAGGCTCCTCTTTACCCCCACCCAGTCGCCACTTCCATCATGCACTGGTGCTGCTTCTTGCAGTGTGGTTTCAGTTCTCTGAGACTGCAGACGTGTGCGCAAGTTGTGGTTGTGTGTGTGTGTGTGTGTGTGTGTGTGTGTGTGTGTGTGTGTGTGTCTACTGCTGACAAAGGCCTTAATGGCAAAAAGCTATAATTGTGTGAATCTTTTTGTTGTGCGTATCGCGACTCAGCATCTCCGCTATATGGTGAGTAGCAGCTTTCCTTCTCTGGCATTGTCAAATGTCAATTTCATGGAAACCTGTCATTTGAAATGTCTGTCTTGTAAGATATATCTCCAAGTCTGTCTGTACAGCATTTGGACCATGCCACCTTGGGAATAAGACAAATTGCACCGTCATTACGTTTTTAATGATGGATGAAAGGATATTAAGATGACATCAATAAAGAAATGAAGTCATTGATATCCTTTGATTGCATCTTATACATAGACATGTTCAAAAACTTTATCCCACTCTTGTGGACCAGTGAGTTCCTGATTGGAAAGCTTAGCCTTTTTATGGTAATTATGATGGTGAATGCTGTGTGGGCTTTGAGGAGTTATTTCAGGCAAATTTCTTTTGTCTTGTGAAAAAAAGGTGTTTGTGTGTATATGCTATTTGAATGTTTGTTATGGCTAGCAGAATTATCGGACCAGAATCCTAGTTTTGTGTTTGAGATGATCTTCAGCCCATTTTAACTCACATGATATATGTCATTACTGACCTGTCAATCAATTGGTTCCTCTCAAACCACTCAGTAGTCATTGTTGCATGCTATTTTATGAATAACTAAGTCAAGTGTCTAGAGCTTGTGCAAATAAAATTACTGACCATTGTTGAGATGTGGCACTGGAAGACATTTCTAATGGTCCAAGGTGATTTATATGATCTCCTTTTGTCTCTTCATTAGTTAGTTTCTTGATCCATAGATCTTTTGCATGATAGATCATAATGATGTGGAATGAGTTACTTTGCATTCACATTGCAAATTAATTTGTACATATGGTTACATTCGAACATTTCTGAGTTGATTTTCTTACTTTCTTTCTTTATTAGTATTTTTTTCCCAAAAGCAAAAATATATACAGATGTTGTGGATTAGTAAGTCCTACCCACCACCTTTTGCACAGTACAGTAATAGAAGTTCTTCTACAGCATAGAAGTATCCAAGAAAAACTTTCTCAGTTTGTTTTGCAATTTTGCTTTGCACCCCTTTTTGTGTTAAAGATGATCTTAATGCGGAGTATTGAATGTCAGTTTTCCTTCCGGTGTTGTAATAATGTACATTGTTGAACTGTAGTGGATTATTTACAACAAACTTCATGAGAGAGTAAATATACTATGAAGGAGT
This sequence comes from Schistocerca serialis cubense, assembly GCF_023864345.2. NCBI lineage: Eukaryota > Metazoa > Arthropoda > Insecta > Orthoptera > Acrididae > Schistocerca > Schistocerca serialis. The sequence goes on from NC_064644.1 coordinate 49,711,876, forward strand.
AGTCTGAATGCCCAACTCCTTAAATAGGTGTCTACAAGATGATCGTGGGTGAGCACCACATATTCGTCTTACAGAACATTTTTGTGCAATGAAGACCATGTTTCTTAAAGATGAGTTGCCCCAGAACATTATTCCATATGACATTATTGAATGAAATTTTTCTCTCCCCAAGATTTGCAATGATTCTAAGTGCAAAAGTGGCTGACCTAAGTTGTTTTAGAGCTTGTGACATTCGCCTGCTTTATCCCTTCAGCAATAGCCCTCAGTGTTGACATACTGCATTGTTATACTGGCTGAAAAATGGGGGGTAGAAATTCAACACTGACTACAGTAAATGACGAAGCCGACAGTTACACAGTTGCGTTTCACAGTTCTTTACTTTCACTGTTCACAACCCCCTCCCCACACACATTTCACAGTTATCTGGCCAGTTCACTATCGGTTGATAAGACTCATTAATGGGTTGCAGGCAATATCAGCATAGTGCGACAACAGTTTGCTGTTGAACATTCATGAGCAGTAAAAACCTAACCACACAGTTCACAGTTTTTGCAGAATAATATGGCACGTGAGACATTATTTCATAAATAATTTGAACAGGTATTGTCATTACTTGATCTAACACATGGCCTATTTGTGTTGCACTCATTTCACTGTTAAGTTGATGTGTTGTTGTTACTTGAAACAGTACATAAATCCCTTCTGAAAATCGGCCATGGACTGACTGTCTCACAACCAAAAATCCATCCTCTGCATATCCTCACAATAATAGGCACTGAAACTACTCTTTGTTCGATGTTTTAAGTTACAGAAATTACAATTAAAACATATCTCATTCGATTAAGTGAATACATCAAAAAGTTTCTTCTTTTTAACAGTTTATTCTATCACAGAGATTAGGCCAAATTATTTGTTTAAATAATGAAATTAACAGATATAGTTATACAAACAATACTTTTGACGAACCTGGTAATTATTTTGGAATTAATTAAGGGCTGGATTTGCTAATAAGTTTTTGAATAGAGCCAAATAAATGCTTTAAGAATCCTAGCAGTTCCCCTTCCAAATGTTTAGACCTATTAAAGAATTTATATTTGTTTATAAGTCAACAGTAGAATCCAAGCCAAAAAACAATTATTGATTTCACCCCATAACAAAAGATATTAACTAGGAATAGTCAAAATAAATTAGGAAATTAATTACATACACAAAACTAAGCACAAAATTAGACCTGGTCCTATTTTCCTTAAGACTGTGGGCCATCCTTTCTCTTTTATGGAAATGAAGATTATACTCACGCGTGTTAATGGTAATTAGGCCAAAATGAAAGTAAAATGTATTTAAGGAGGCAGATGGCAAAACAAGAGAGGAAGTAAATAGATCCCAGCTTGCTTCGTCACAAGATCGAAAATGTGTTTTGTTTTCCAACTTAAATCCTCATCAGTATTGACACCTAAAAATATTTTTAGTTTCCACCCTATTTATTATTTCCTCACCGTGTGTTACACTTATCATTGGTGTAGTACTCCTGGACATGCAGAACTGAATATGTCGTGACTTTTTAAAATTGAGGACAAGACTATTTACAGAAAATTAGTCAATGATAATTTATCTACTTTAGTTACCATTTCTTCTATTTCTGTGTGTGTGCTTGGATTGATTACAATACTGTGTCACCTCTAAAGAGAACTAATTCTGCTTGTTGTATATTAGACAGAACATTGTTGACATATATGAAGAGCTTTAGTGGACCTCAGACTGAGCCTTGTGGAACCCCATACATGTTTTCTCCACAGTCAGAATTATGCCCCCCAGACTAGCCTATATTGACTGAATTACCTTATGCAGTATATAAATTTGACATTATCCATTGGTTGCTTTTGCCATCAGTCCCACAAAACTTTAATTTATCTAGGGGGATACTGTGATTCACACCGTCAAATGCCTTAGATAGATAACAGAAAATACCAACTGGAGCTATTTTATTATTTAATGCTTGTAAAATCTGATTAGTGAACATGTAAATGGCATTCTCAATAAGCAACCCTTCTGAAACCCAAATTGTGTTTTGCTGACGATATTATTGTTGCTAAGATGAGACAGTATTCTAGAATACATCACCTGTGCATAGCTTCTTGATTATGATAGTTCATTCCAGCTGCATTGTCTTCTCCTTCAAATTTTTTTTAAAATCTGTCTGTCATCATATGTGTTATTGCTTGGGCAATGGAAAGAAGGACTGAACTCTTCAGTGAAAATTTTCCTGTAGAACCATTTCTTTTCTGTGTTCTCTGAAGTAAAATTATTTTTCTTGCACACTGTTACATACACACTGTAGGCAATTGATATGTTAAGGCCATAGTCAAGAGTCTTCTTCTGTGACACTTCTCTGTAATAGTGGCTATCATACTTTGGAGCTCTCAAATGTAATAGATCACTGTTTAATCCCAAGAATGTGATATTGTTCTCCTTTGTCTCTACATCCTCATATCTGAAGCATGTGCTGGATGGAATCATTTACAGTTTCTGACCTACATATTCAGAGTCTTTTCAGAGTTTGACGATGACAGGGAATTGGATGCAAACAATTTATTGTTGATGTCGATGAAAGTTTTATTAACATTTCTCTCTAAAACTACACTCAATTGGTCTGCTGTTTATGTCAATATTTGTAAGCTGCAGACAACACAAACTTAGCACATGATAGTGCTACAGATGTTAGGTCATTAATGCACCTGCCTAAAAGGAATTGCTCTGAGACTCAGCTATGAAGAATATTTTATGTAATTATCTACCAGTCAAACGATGATTGACAGCTCAATTTATTAATCTATCCAACTAAAATCCTTTGTTTGCTATTAAAGAGACATGACATGAAAAAATTTTTCTTCAGTACTCAATGGCAACATAATGTTTCCATTTTCTTGAAAGAATAATTATTTACAAAGACAGTCTGCCATTTCAGCACAAAACATGAGATAAATTATGAACATGAAAGTTCAGAATGAGTTAATCTAGAATGAGATCACTTCTTATCACACATAAACCTCAAGGCTGTTCCATTAAATAAGAATAGGCTACATGTAAATTGAATAATGCAGCGAAACTTTGAAAAATACAACAAAACTGAAATGACTTTCAAAGACTTCTATGGAAAAGGAAAATGGAAACCTGGGAGTATATCCAGGAAAATCTGGCAAGTACAGCCAAGGAAAGTGTACCATTACAACACAGGCCTAGGCACTGGTAGTGGACTTAAGAGTGCTATGAGCAGATGCCTATTTTTTATTTTTTTATTTATTTATTTTATTTGGTATGTGTATTCCATGGATCCGTACATGCGAGTGATTTGTTTGGATGTGGAACATGTCAATACAATTGTACAAATACAATTAATGCGACAGAATAGTAATATAATACAATGATATAGATATTAATAAGTATCACTTTTTCTCATTTAAAAGCTGTCATTTAACTAGTATAGCAATTCACACTATAACATTATAACTATAATATTAACACTATAACATTAACATAATATAGTATCATCCATCTAATAACTAAGACACTAAATACATCTATTATTAAGGTAGTGCATTATTTCTGGAAAATAATTCATCTAAAGAGTACAGTGGATGGTCAAGCAAGTATTTTTTTGATGTACCTTTGAACAGCGTTTCATTTTCTCTTGTACATTTAATATAATTAGGCAATGCATTAAAAGTCTTTAGAGCAGCATACTTTACTCCCTTGTGGACAAGTGATAAATTTATTAGTTCGACATGTAGATCATCTTTACCTCTAGTATTGTAGTTATGGTATGAATAATTTGTTTCATACTCTTTGTCTTTATTAACAACATTCATCAGAGAGTATATGTACTGACATGTTGTAGTCAGTATACCTAACTGAGTGAAAAGTTCTCTACATGAGGTTTGTGGAGGAACCCCACACGATTCTGACTGCTCTCTTCTGAGCAGTTACGATTTTTTTTTTGAGGCCAGTGAATTGCCCTAGAAGATTATTCCATAATTCATTGATTAGTGAAAGTATCCAAAGTAAGCTGATTTCAAAATGTTGATGCCCCCAAAATGAGTAATGATTCTTAAAGCAAAAGTTGCTGATGAAAGCCTTTTTAGAGTAAGGAACACATGCTGTTCCCAGTTGAGCCTACTGTCAATGTGAACCCCTAGGAATTTAGTGGAGTGCACCTCTTCTAGTTCCCGGTTGTCATGAGCAATTACTATATTTTCTGAAGTTTATTTTTGCGTGGAACTGTATAAAATTAGTTTTTTTAATATTAACTGAAAGAGAATTAATTGAAAACCGAGCTGTAACTTCTCTGAGTATATCATTAACATCAGTCTCCACATCAGCAGTAGACTTACCATCTACTACAATGCTTGAATCATCAGCAAACATTGTGAATTCACAATTTTTACTAATGGACAGGGGTAAATCATTAACATATATTAAAAACAGCAAGGGTCCAAGGTAAGATCCCTGGGGACCTCCATGCTGTATTTTGCACCTTTCAGAATCCACTAGATAGAAGATCCTTTGTTGCAGCCATTTAGAACCACCTTTTGTTTCCCGTCTTCAAGCTATGATTTTTAGCCAGTTACCTATAAGCCCTTTGATTCCGTAATGATAGCCTTCTCCAAGAGTATCTTGTGGTTTACACAACCAAAGGTCTTGGAAAGATCACAGAAGACACTAACTGGTGACTTCTTACTATTAATAGACTCCAAGACATCATTTGTGAGTGAGTATATGGCACGTTCTGTGGAAACCCCTTTTTGAAAACCAAACTGTCTATGGTTAATAATATTAAGTTCATCAAGATGCGCCACAATCCTGTTATACACTGCCTTTTCAAGAACCTTTGGAAACGTTGTTAAGAGAGAGTCAGGACGATAATTTTTGACATCTGTAGCATCGTCAGACTTGAAAAGAGGTCTCACAATGGCATATTTCATTCTCTCTGTAACAACTCCCTCACATAGAGACATGTTGCAAATGTGAGCAGGTACTACACTTACATCATTACTGCAGGCTTTCAACAGTTTACAAGAGATTTTATCTATACCTGAAGATCCTTTACTTTTCAATGAGTGAATTATTTTTTTTTATTTCAGTAACAGTTATGCGTGGTACATTTTTATCATTAAAACTTTGTGGAAGGTTAAGTTTCAGAACATCTGCAGCTTCTCTTAGGTCACCACTGCAACCTATTTGAGAAGTGACAGTTAGAAAGTGGTTATTAAATGTGTCTGCTATCTGTTTACTATCAGTTATTTCCAAATCATTAATTTTTAGGACAGCAGTTTTTACATTGTCAGATGGTGCAGTACCTGTTTCCCTCTTTATTACATTCCAAATCGTTCTCATTTTATTATTTGAACAATTAATTTCAGATTCTATGCACATACTTTTAGATTTTTAAATGACTTTAGTTAAAATTTACATTAAGTCCTATAATAGTTCATCTGGAGGAGATTATTGGATTGTCTGGATATTATATACAGTTTTCTTTTTCTCTGGCACGACATTTTTATGCCCTTGGTGATATAAAGCATGATATGGAGACAAAATAGAAAGCAAATATGAGACATTAAAAGAAGTGTACTGACAGACATGAAGGTCATAGAGCAAACCAAAATAAATCAAATCTCCAGGGAAATTCAAGCACTAAAACATAATTTAAGAACAAAGATAGCTGAACCTTCTACAGGACTACCAAAAAGCACTTAAATGGGTAGCAACCTTCAACCCTAAATTTTCCAAGAAAAATGGGAAACTGCCAGTGAAAATTGTGACTCTTGGCCAGACACTTTGAGAAACTGTTAAATTCTGAAGACCTGGAAGATAAATGGTCAGGAATAATTCCAGAACAAAGTAATGAAAATTCGGTCCCACCAGGCGAAAAATACCTTTAAATAGTTAAAAAACTGAAGAATCACAAAGTCTCAAGGAAAGACCCTATAACAGAAGAAATACTGAAAAGTGGTGAGGAAATGACAATTACAGCATTGATGCAAGAAATGAAAAACACCTGGGAATCAGAATTAATCCCTGATGATTATTATAAAACTGATCTGATTCATCCTTTGCATGAAAAGGTGATAGAATCAATCTCAGCAACTGTTGTGCTGTTTGATTGGTCCTATAACACATAAATTACTATCAAACACACTGCAGACAAAGATAGTGGAACAAATAGATCATCAGCTTGAGGAATAATAAGCAGGCTACAGAAAAGGAAGACCACTGGTGGTTGGAAAGAGTACTGGGAAACTTTCTACAAAGATGTGGTAGTAGTCTTTCTACACTTCAGAAAGTATACGATTTGGACGGCAGGGAAGTGTTATTTGGCATACTGCTAGAATCCAGAGTGGACACCAAGTCAACAGAAATGATCTAGTTGACATTAACAGGTGCCCATTTTAAGGTATTTTATGGGGCAATTCTCCAAGGAGTCTAATAATAAAGCAGGAGTGAGAGAGATTGATGAGCTGTCACCATTTCTCTTTAACTTGGATTTGGAAATCATCCATGACTGGAAAAAAGAACTAGGCAGGAAAGGGTTGCTCGGCTACGTAGACACTGGAGTATCTAAATGAAGGATCAAGAGCAACTGCCCTGCTTTCACCAACAATCTCGCGGTCTAATTGAGGAACACTAACACAGCCACAGACAATATACAGGATGGCGCACTAAATGTGTTACCAACTGTTTCTTTCACAGTTTACGACGCACATTAGATATCCCGCTGGGATCTCTACAGCAGTACCAGCAGAGCTTGGAAAAACAAATGAGTTACGAAATGACATGTAATTCACGATACTGCCACTAGGAGACTAGTAAGCAGCAATGGCTGACAATGGAAGACTGACGACACAGCAACGATCGGCAATTGTGTTACTTTTTCATGAAACGAAAAGCCTTGTTGTGACTCAGGCGTTTTCGACAACAGTTTAACACACGATGGGTCCCTTGCAAGAAGACCATCCACACATTGTACGATAAATTTGTACAGGAAGGAACAGTATTGGAAGCGAAGTGACCTCGGCCTAAGCCTGTTTGTTCGCCGGAGAATATTGAAGCAGTATGAGTTGCTGTACAGAGAAGTCCCGGGAAATCATGTAGAAAGGCAGCAGTGCAACTGGAAATATCCAGACGCTCCGTTCATCGCATTCTTAAAAGTGACCTCCATATGTACCCATACAAGGTGACCTGTGCACAGAAGCTCACTGAAGAACACAAGCAGCAGAGACTACTGTTTGCTCAATGGGCGGAGGATAGGGAAGAAACTATCAACAACGTTAGGTTTTCAGACGAGGCGCATTTTCATTTAGATGGTGTGGTTAACAAACAAAATGTACACTTTTGGTCCATTGAAAACCCACAAGTGCTTCATGAACGACAACATTATGCTCAGAGGATTACAGTGTGGGCAGCAGTTTCCAGTCATGCACTTATTGGACCCTTTTTCTTTGAAGAAACTGCGAACAGCGAGCGTTATTTGAGCATGCATCGCAATAGCTTCATTCCACAGCTTCTAGCTACTGCCTTGCCCTTCAACACGCAGTGGCTCATGCAAGATGGAGCAAGGCCACATACTGCAAACACTGTGTTGGAGTTTTTACACGAGCATTTCGACATGTGGATCATTTCACTCAGGTTTCCAGGTCGCTTCAATGACGGACAAAATTGGCCCCCCAATAGTCCAAACCTCAATCCATGTGACTTTTTTCTTTGGGGGCACCTAAAGGAAAAAAATTTCCACGTGATTTAATGGAGCTCAGAAGACTTATTCTTCAAGCTTGCAATGAAATTACAGAAGACATGTGCCGTAGGGTAATCACTAATTTCAGTGTTCGTTTGAAGGAAGTTAGGAAATGAAATGGTGGACATATTGAGCATGTGCTGAGTTAGAACAAATCTCCATGGATGGCCCTTCATTGTAGTATATATTCCTTTCAGATTATATTGACAATAAAGTTTATATTCAAAGACAAAATAGTAACACATTTTGTGCACCACCCTGTGAATATACTAAAACAACAAGCAGAAAAAGCCTGACTCCAAATTTCTTTTGATACATGTGTGACAAACATCAGAGCAGTCCGTCATTATCTAGAGAGAAAGAGAGCATGGTAAGGCAGAAGCAGTTGACAGTTTTAAATATTGTGGGGAAATCACACAACTAAAAACTATTGAAAGAGTTGCTGAAAACAGCAGGTGAGAGAAAAAGGCGACTGCTTTTTGCAGAAACTTGCTTTATGCAAGAGAGAAGTCATCTCAAGGCAGACAATCTAAGACAGTACAAAATAGAAATTCAAACAGTGTGTATGCTAGTGAATGGCTCTGAATGACAGGCCTGTTGGGACTAAACCTGTGAAATTTGAAGGACAAATCCTCAGCAAGATAATGTGTCAAAAGATTGTGAATGAATAATAGAGAGTATGATATTTGAAAGCAGACCTACAGTTACCAACAAATTGTTCATGGATGTGAGATAAGATCGCGAGTTGTATTGAACTGATGAGACATCTCAGATCAGACAAAGCATAGGTCACTGGTCGACATCTTTAAAGGTTTCCGTTATCAGTGGGAACTTAATAGGGGACAGAAAAACAGACATGCTGCCAGAGAAAGAGTGCAGAAATTTGGTTTACAAAGAACAATAGTGTTATCCACACAAACATTCATGATAACTTGAAGCAATAATTGATCGACACTGATGTGTTTTAAATAACTCAATTGATTTAGGATTAATCTGTAATGACCTTGTCATCAACCAGGTGTTTAACTTCATCCATACTTCCTTCAATTAGAAGAACAATGCTACCAATATGGGATGCTGTTATTTTGAATCATGGCCCAGCAACCCATTTTATTTGATTATTTTTCCCCTTAACAACATGGACCAAAACTACTTGGTCATTAGACAGGGTAGTAAATTATTGGATATCAAGAGGATGTCTTAGCTGCTTACTTGTGTAGATGGAAACTGTGACATTTTTCACTCTGCAGCATAATATTATCCACACAAATATTCGTGATAACTTTAAGCAATAGTTTATTAATATTGATGTGTTCCAAATAACTCAATTGAAAGATAAGCAGGGGTGGTGGCAAGGCTGGCCATATTAAACTGGATAAAATGACTTCAGAAATCAGCGAATATTTTACTTCAACAGATTCAATCATTTTTTTTAAAAATTATATAGCAATAGAGTGGCAAATAGCTTACTATCTAAACTGATAAATATCATTTAACTTAAAATGGGCATCTTATTATTTATTAATATGCATTGGATGTATTTTAATGAAAGGAGAGCTGAAACTATGAAAGAAAAAGTGGGTTGGTGAAAGTAAAAGACCTGAAACAGCAACTGAAGCTTTAAAGAACTGTGACAAGCAGTTTTCCCCAAACATACAAGTTTTACTTCAAATAGTCGGGACTATTCCTGTCACCACAAGCACTCCTGAACTAAGCTTCTCTATTTTGAGTCAAATAAAGACTTATTTGTGTAACACAATGGGGCTGGTGAGACTAAATGGATTGGCTCTTGCAAATATCCATAAAGAAACAGATGTGGACACTGAAAATATCATTGGCATATTCAGTAAAAATAAACAGAGATGAATGAGCATGAAAAATTGGGCAGAAGACAGAAACACCTAGTGAATTTTATTACAGAAATTTTTTAATATTCATGTCAAGTTCACATTTTTACATTCATGTCATTTTCTGTATCCAGAAAATTAACAAAAACTAATTTGTTGTAAGTTCGCCTTTTTTATGGCATATGTAATTTATAAAATCTCCCATGTTAAAATAAGTATTTCTAACCTGACATCCAAAACAGTTAGTACTTCAAGCAACACCAAATTTTACCAATTTTAGGTGGAGAACACCAGCTGAGTAGTATTCGTTTGGGCTGACTCCAGCTATACATTGCAAAAAAGGAAAAAAAGAAAAAGAATAATTGCAAATGTCTGCCAAAGCAGGTATCTGCTACAACACCAGAGAAAATGTGCCTGATTACTCTTACGAGGGACATCCTATGTAGTGTAATTTCAGTTTGTCAAGAACATCATTGCATTCTATTTTTGACTGGATTCTAGGAGTGGGGACTGATATTCTTTATTGATAGTAGTTTTTAGAATCACACAGGGTTATACTTCAATGATACCTGGTGTCAGCCGAGAAAACACAGTATGTTTTGTGCTTTCAGTTGCTATGTTTATAGCCCCACTTGATGGAGTAGTCTCCCAAATGTTGCCAACTGTAGGGCAGCTACTGCAGACAAGACATAGGGAGACTATCTGTCATTAAAACTAATGCTTCTGGTAATCAGTGAGTTACAGTTACAATTCAAAGAACGTTAATGGCTAAGAAATTTCTAAATCACATTTTTAATAAAATAGTTAATGATTGACAATTATTTAGAAAAAAATTTAAGTAATTTAAATGTAGCTTTGAAGTGTAAAATGAAAATTAACCATGAGAAACAGCTTTATTTATGAAGAATTTTTTGAGATAATGTTAACACCATTTTGACATTACTATCAGTTGCAAAGTATTTAAGTGTGTGGTTTCATTTACACAGTGAGCTGTGTCTGTACTAGGTAATGCTCTATCTACCACTTCTCACAGGAAATGGAGAAGACGTTGGAAGTACTGTCGCAGATCAAAGCATGTCATTGATATTCGAAAGTTCCGTTCTCATCTCCTGGAGAAGCAGCGTGCGATACATTTACTAGGCCGTGTATGTGTGACATTGTTGGTGAAGAACATTGCCGTGGCATGTAAGTAATTTACTTCCTTTGTACATGACATTTTTACAGCTGTAACTTGGAAATAAATGCAAACATGAGTACATTACATAACATTACATAAAATGGCAACAGTCTCTTGACAGAGTATAAGTTAAGATAAAATAACAACACACACACTAAGTATCAAATTTTTCCTTCTTGCATTACTTGAAGAGATTCAGTTCTTTTTTCTTTTTTTAATTTTTAATTGTTAATGTATGGCTAGATCAAAAGCTTGTGTTAAACATAATTATTAGGTCTGTCTGAGGCAAGATCAGCTAGTTATTTGTGTGCTCCACACCAGAAAAATGGTGATGATGTGTGTAACAACAAACCAGTTTGAGTGAAATACTGTAATGGGAGTTGTCAAGGAACGATCAGTTTGTTTTTATAGTCTGTCATTGCCTTTAATTTACTATGAAGGTAAGCAGACATCTTCAGTGTAAGTTGGCATTTTCTGTTTCAGTATCAGGTAAAATACAGATTAGTAGAAAGCATTTTTATTCCTAGAGTTATAATTCAAAATTTAAGCTGATATGAATGGCAAACTTGATAACAGAGTAAATATGTTGTGAATCTGTTGTTGGCATGCCTTGTTGCGTAATTATCTTCAGGAAGCTTGAAGCCATACAACACTCATATACCTCATTGCATATTTTATTTAATTGGATAGATAAAAAAAAAGTCTACTCACTCAGTCTTTCCTTCTCATCCCGTATGGTAAGTCTCCCCTGACCTGCGTGGTTCTGGGTGACTTTCCCAAAATCTACCCCTTTTTCTAGACCTCTTCAGTCCTTTTCCTCCACCCCTCTTCCTTCCTCTTCAACGCTTATGCCTGGAGAAGGAGCCACTGGCTCTGAAAGCTTGTCAGTTACAACTGTCTTTTATGTGTGTGTTCTGCTGCGGCTTGGTGAGTAGATCTTTTTTATCTATCCAATTAAATAATTTTGTCAATAATTGATTGGTTTCACTGCATATTTTATACTGTATATACTTTAGGTCTAGTGTAGAAATATCCTATATTACTATTCTGTCTTTCATTAATAAATGTAAGCATGTAAAACTAATTTTCTGGTATTTTGATCACAAAAATCAATTAAAAAGCAGAGAGCAAATGTTCCTAAACTTGAGTGTTGTGTAATAATGTCTGCAATATGGGATCTTGTGTTGTGTGCAACAATAAAGAATGATATTGCGTATTCTTGCAGTCTGAATTTACAAATTGATCATCAAAGAACAATCAAAATCCTTTAAATGTTCTTCAAAATCTTATTAGTTGGTACAGTCATCTTCCATTTGAAGTTGTTATCAGCTAGCATACCCAGATATCTTGCTCGTTTTATTTTTGATATTGCCTGTGTTCCATTTTCTATTATTATTATTATTATTATTATTATTATTATTATTATTGAATTCACGTTCTTCCTGCGCAGAACTGTCTTGAGAAGTTCAGTGATAATGCATTTGCAAAAGTCAGTCAGCTAATTTACTGAAAAGTTAAGTTACATTTTCTTCTATGGGCTGGTTTAAGGAATTTTGGGGCCCCAGCGAAGTCTGATTTTGGGGCCCACCTACTTTTTTGTACAATGTAATTTTGATTACACTTTATACGGTTACATGATTATAAATCATCGTTACGTATGTGTGCATGTGTGCGTACATGCCCATGTTTACAGTTCAAACAGTTTCGATAAAAATGACGGATTGAGGTTTCTTTGAATGTATGTACAAATGGGCCAACAAACTATTAAGTACTAGCTTACCAGCAGCTTCACATGGGCTTAGGACATGTTGATAAAGATACATATCACTTCAGCAGTGTTTCGTGTGGAGTGTAATGTGTTAAGCTCAAGTTATAAGAATACTGAGTAGTGTTGATTTCAAAACATTTTTGTGTATCTGTTTGTTTTAAATATATACAAAAAGACCAGAAATATACACAAAAAAGGGAAATATGCAACAAAAATCAAAAATACATGCACATGAACTTAAAATGAAAAAACCTGTACATAAAACCAACACAAAATAAAACTGGAAAAATAGGAATCTAACAATTTATAAGGCATTACTAACATTACAGTAATACTAAACCAATTCTGAATCAATTTTAGTTGTGTCTGTTATAGTAAATTACTAAATACTTTTCCAAATTTTTTGAAAAGGCCTTCCTTACATCTGTCGGAATAGTTTACACATTTAAAAAAAGTCCTCTCTGGGGCACATTAGGTTACAAAGTAGAACATCATTGTTGCAATGTCCAATGCAATGCCTCCGTCTTCGATGAATAGAAATAAACCTTGAAAATTACATCTGAAATCATAATGTCTGATACAATATTTCTTTAACTTAGAAGTTTAACAGCAAGTTCACTTATGCCGATTTTGTTATGTATTTAAAAAATGTACTTACAGCATCAACAATTGTGGAAGGGATAGATTGCTACTTAGCATAAATATGACGCTTTGAGTTGCAGACAGACACAATGAAAAGACTTTTGCACACTGAGCTTTTGGCCAAAGCTTTCTTCAGAAAAGAAAGGAAGACAACACATATTTACACGAGCAGTGTCACACCTCATGCACACATGACTACTAGCTCTGGCTGCCACTTGCACCTCTCCCGCCAAGGGAGCAGCCTTTGCAGCATTTCTTCCTTTCTTTGCTGCAAGCTTGCACTTCTACAATCCCTTTCCCCCTCTGCCTCTCCTTCAGATGGTTTTCTTGGTACAGACCCTGTGGACCTGGTTTGTGATTAGGGATTCGAGTTTCCAATTCCAGCATTTTCCACAACTTTTTATTAAATAAATACATGATCCCCATTGTTGTGTTTGGCCTGCCAACACTTTTCAAAATTCTCCAGAAGTGCAGATTGTGCAAGGAAGGTCATCGAGTGCAGTGTACGCTCCACCCTTGTGCCTTTCCATCTTTGCACCCTTCCCTTTAATAAGATAGCACACCGAAAACCTAGCATGCAGGGATGTCACTGTTGGTTCCTGAGCTGAAAACTCCCCATGTGCGCCAAGGAGTATGTGGCCGTCGTGTCTGGGACATGGGTCTCTGAGCAATGGTTTACTGGCCAGGTAGCCATTGCTGAGGGTGAGTGGCATCCATGGGGGGAGCCCCCATTCAGAGTGGGTGGAACCATGGTGGATGAGCTGCAAATGAAGCAGAAGAGGTTATCTTCCTCTGGTGGCCATACAACCCCAGCAGTTGCTGTGGAAGAAAAGTCCTTGTTTAATATAGAGAGGCCCAAAAATGTTCCCATATGTGGAGTAGACAGAGGACAAGTTTGGGGAAGTGGCAGCCAACTCTCAAATGAAAAACAGTTCATTTTGGTCAAAACAGCATCCCTTGCCCAGTCACGATTCCTGCTCACTTATAACAAGCTGGGTGGCATACTGGTGACTGTCACTCCCCATAATAGTTCTAATATGGTTCAGGGTAACATTTTCCACCAATACCTGCCCCCCCCCCCCACCCCCCACCCTCAATGCAGTGCTTCAAGTGTCTGAAATTCGGGCACATGTTTTCACATTGCAATTATAGCCCCATCTGTAGAGATTGTGGACGACCACTGCATGTGAGCACTCCTTTTATACCTCCCCATCTCTAAGTTGTAGAAAGCACCATTCTCTCTGTTCACGAGATTGCACTGATTTTCAGGGTATGAGTCTCTAGACAAACTAACTTATCAAGAGGCCAAGAAGAAGTATGAGTGGTTGCACCCAACATGTATAACATTGTCATATGCTACAGCTACAACAAAGTCATCCCCTTTGACAATGGTACTCGTACTCATTACACCTTCTGCAGAGGGCTCTCAGGTTCGCTTGACCATGCCTCCCCCCCTGATGATTGGAGACTCTCCTCTTGCTGCTTCCCCCTCGCCTACTTTGGGATTGTTGGCTTCCCACCCACTAAGTACATTGGTCCCCACGTCCCAGCTGGAGACAAATCATCTTCTTCCTTCCTCTGGCTTCCCTCGCCAGAAAGGGGTCTCTCAGGACACTTTCTTCCAAGGTTTCTGCCAATCTGTAACGGGTCACCAGCCAGTGGCTGACGTAGCCACAGGCTGTTGGTCATAGGGCCTCATGATCATCATCATTGCCTGAAACTCATTCAGAGAAGCCCTTGCAATCATCCAAATCCTTCAAGGAGAGGAAAGATAAAAAGAAATCCTCCAAGAAGAAGGAGATTCCAGTAGCCCCACACCACCAGATCCCAACTGTTCCACTCCTGTGGCCAAGGTGGAGTTTCTGGTGGCCCCTGAGGCCCCATCTTGCACCACACAACAGAACCTAGAACCTATGTGTGTTGGTGATGCCATAACCCCACAACCAATGACAGCAAGTGACCTTAGGGCATAACCTGCCTCCTTGATCCATTCATGGCCTCAAAGCACATTGACAACATTATTCTCCAGTGGAATTGTAGCAATTCTTTCCACCACCTGGTTGAGCTATGACATCTTTTAAGCACTTCACCTGCCTCCTGAATTGCTGTTCAGGAGACTTGATTTCCAGCAATGAGGACCCTGGCCCTTTGTGGATAGTGGAGACATTATAAGAATTGTGGTAACTCTGACAGTGTGTTGGGCACTCTACATAGTGAACTTGTGTCTCTTGATACACCTTTGGAGGCTGTGGCTCTTTGGATAAGGGCATTGCAGGATATTATCATCTGCAATGTTTACCTCCCTCCTAATGTTTGCATTGGTTTCTCAGCTCCATCACCTTTCCTAATCTTAGGTGATTTCAATGTCCATAACCCTTTGTGGGATGGGACCACTATCGCTGGCTGCGGTAAAGATCTCAAAAACTTACTGGCGCAACTTGAGCTTTACCTCTTGATTAGTGGTGCCCCCCATATGCTTCAGTGTGGTGCACTGAACTTTCTCAGCCAATGACTTTTCCATCTGCAGCCCTTGTCATCTCGCATCTATCCACAGTAAAGTCCATGATGTACCGCATGGTAGTGACCGCTGCCCGACCTTCCTGTCCCTCCATCAGCATCACTCCCCTGGACGCCTTCCCAGATGGACTCTCAACAGTGTTGACTGCAGTGATTTTGCCTCTGCTGTCGCCCCTGGCTCCTCTCTGCACGGAGATATCAGTGAGGCGTTCCAGAATACAACTACAGTCATTCTTTCTGGATCTGTAGCGATCCTCTGTTCCTAGGGCCCATCCAATGGAAGACCGTACCTTGGTGGTCATTAGAAATCGCAGGGGCTGTTAGAGGTCTTAGGCAGGCTCTCCAATGCCATAAGTGGCACACATTGATGGAACACTTCATTGCCTTTAAGTGGCCCCATGCCGGTGTCCACCACCTAATGAAACGACAGAAGTGAGAATGCTAGTAACAGTATGTACCTCTCCTTCACAGATATGGGCAAAGATCAGACATGTCTATGGATATCAGACATCTGCAGGTGTACCTGGTATTACCCTGAATGGTGCTGTCTACACTGACCCAGATGCCGTCGCTGAAAATTTTGCCCTGCGTTATGCTCGAGCCTGTACATCTGACAATTATCAACCTGCCTTTCATGTCCTAAAGCAGCTGCTGGAGTGAAAGCTATCATTTACTACATGCCACCTGGAGCCATATAATGCTCCATTCAGTGAGTAGGAATTCGTCAGTGTCCTAGCCCACTGCCCTGATACAGCCCCGGGGGCAGATCGCATCTACAACCAAACTCTGGAACACCTATTGTTGGATTGTCAGCATTATATCCTTGCCATCTTTAACCACATCTGGAGTGAGGGTGAATTCCCATCGCAGTGGCAAGAAAGCATCTTTGTCCCAGTGCTGAACCCATGTAAGCTTTCTCTAGACATGGACAGTTATCACTCAATTAGTCTTACCAATGTTCTTGATAAGTTGCTTGAACGCATAGTGAGGCAGCAGCTGTGCTGGCTCTTGGAGTCTCGAGGTCTTCTGGCTCCGTACTAGGGTGGTTTTTGCCAAGGCTGTTCAACTACTGATAATCTGATTTACCTGGAGTCTGCCATCTGAACAACTTTTGACCAATGTCAACACCTTATAGCTGTCTTCTTTGACCTGCAAAAGGCTTGTGACACCACATCCTTGTTACCATACACGAGAGGGGTCTGTAGGGTCTGCTCCTGATTTTTATCCATAACTTCTTGGCTCAGAATATTTTCCACATTCAAGCTAGTACCTCCCACAGTTCTCCACATTTCCAAGAGAAAGGGGTTCGCAGGGCTCTGTGCTGAGTGTCCTCCTCTTTCTGGTACCTGTCAATGGTCTAACAGCAGCTATGGGATCCCCGGTATCACCCTCCATGCATGCTGGCGACTTTTGTCTCTACTATTGCTTCTCTAGTATGGATGTCACTGAACATTGACTGTAAGGCACCATATGAAAGGTGCTGGTATGGGCCCTCACCCATGGCTTTTGGTTTTTAGCCAACAAGACTCACGTCATGCACTTCTGTCGATGTTGTGGCATTCACCCACAACCAGCACTTTACCTCGATGACCAACTACTCAGTATGGTGGAGACTTATTGCTTTTTAGGACTGGTCTTCAATTGTTGGATGATATGGATTCCCCATCTGTGCCAGCTTAAGTGAAAGTACTGGCTGTGCCTTAATACATGTCATTATCTGGGTAACACCAGCTGGGGTGCAGATTGCAATACCCTTCTGCAGCTTTACAAAGTCCTGATACAATCGTATCTTGATTATGGGAGTCTGGCATACAGTTCGGCATTGCCCTCAGCATTGAGGGTACTGGATCCAATCCACCACTATGGGGTTTTACTTGTGACAGGAGCCTTTCTAACTAGCTCTGTGAACAGCTTAATCATGGAGGGTGGGGTCACTCCATTGCGGATCTGATGCCAACAACAGCTTTTTAATCACACTACACATATTCGCAGCTTCCCTAAGCATCTGGACTATCATCTCCTCCTTCAAAACATGGAAACCCATCTCCTGCTATTGCACCCCAAATCAAAGATTATGACTGCAATCTGCATCTGGTCCCTCCTCTTTGAAATCCGGTTGTTCCCTCTACTACCTCTCTTCTGAGCCCACTTACGTACATTCCCATAGTGCATCCCTTGGCCGGTGCTTTGTCTTGACATATTACAAGGTCTGAAAGACTCAGTTCATCCTGAAGCCCACCACCACCAATTTTTCTCCATCCTTGGAGCATCCTGGGGTTCAGAATTAGTGTATACTCATGGCTCAATGGTTGCTGGTCACATAGGCTTTGCTTATACTCATGCGGGACATGTTTAACTGAGCTGTTTACTGAATGACTGTAGTGTCTTCACTGCGGAGTTGGTAGCCTCTCTCGTACTCTTGAGTTTATCCGTTCGTGCACCCATGAGTCCTTTCTCATCTGCAGTGACTCCTTGAGCAGTTTGCAAGCTCTAACCAGTGTTAACCTTGTCATCCCTTGGTCATGGCTGTCCAGGATTCCTTGTATGCCCTCAAACAATGTGGAAACTCGGTGGCCTTTGCCTGGACCCTGAGCCACATTGGAATTCTGAGGAGTGAACTCACTGATAGCCTGGCCAACGTGGCTACCAGTAGGCTGATTCTTTTGACATTGGTATTATGCCATAGAGGTTTAGGCATCTGGAATACGGAATGGCTCACTTTGACTTCATGAAACAAAAGGAGACTGTGAATCTGTGGAGGTCCTCCAAGCAAGCCTCTTGCAAGGACTCTACCATTCTTTGCCAGCCCGGCTTTGGGTATAATTGCCGACTCTTGTTCATCTCCTCCATCATGAAGACCCAACCCACTGTCGTTGTGGTTCCCATTTGATGACGGTCCACAATTTGCTGAACAGTCCCAACCTAGCTGCCCTGTGGCGGACTGTTAATCTCCCTGACTCGCTATCCCTGGTGTTAGGAGACAATGCCTCAGCAGTTGACTTAGTTTTATCTTTTATTTGCGAAGGGAGCTTTTACCACTCTCATTAAGGGAGGGCCACTTAACCTTATTGGCCCATTGAGGGGTTGGCAGAACACTGTTTCCTCCTGTGCCCACGCCATACTGCAGCTGTCTGGGCTTGGTGGTCCATCCTGGCTCTCACCCTACCTGCTCTTTTACTCTTCCTCCCCCTTCCTGCATGGTCTGTTCAACTTGTTTGTCTTTTACCTATCTGAGCCTCTCTAGCCTTGCCCGTGTTGTTAGTCTTTCCTGGTCAATTTCTGAGTAGTGTACGGCCAGTAAGTGGCTGGGGTGAGGGATGTATGTCCCCTCATAGCACTCTGCTTTTTGGGGATTCCAGCTGCTCCCTAGATGGAGCACCTTGCCTGCCTTTCTTCCTGTGTCTCTCTGTCTTCTTTCTTGTCCCTTATCCAGCCTTTATTGACCTTTGGTGGAGCTTGGGATTTTTTTCTGCTGGCTTTTGCATGGTAGGCCATCTCTCATGTACAGTCATGTAGACCTGTCTGTTCGAGGGAAAAGGGACTGATGACATAGTAGTTTGTCCTTTGATCATCCAACCAACCAGCTCTGGGTGCTCTAGCCAGTATGGCTCATTCCATACCAATATAAAACGCTGAGCAATGGATGCTGTAGATCTGGTATATGACATAGCTGGAGTAGGATAAGCCTGTGACAAGACTGGAGTAGGAAATGTAGGGTGGGTGGATTTGGTAGGTCTTGCACCTGAGTATTCCACAGGGATATGATGCCTGTGGCAAGGGGTTGGAGTTTGGACTACTTTAGGAGGTGTGGCAAGAATGGTGGGTAAAATGCCCCTCATTTCAGGGCACTGATGATAGATAATCAAAGTGCTGATGAAGGATGTGGTGAAGTTCTTCCAGTCTGGGGTGGTATTGGGTAATGAATGGAGTGCTCCTTTGTAACTGGTTCTTCAGGTGATGGGAAAATTGGGGTTGTGTGAGGATATGGCATGAGAAATCTGTATGTGGACTAGATCTGGGAGATAGTGCCTGTCTGTGAAGGCCTTCATGAGGCCTTCAGCAAACTGATGATTGTGACACTGGAGGTACAATGTCCCTGGGTGGCCAGGCTGTATGGAAGAGATTTTATGGTGCAGAAGGGATGACAGCTGTTGAAATGCCAGTACTGTGGGTTTTATGTGGCCAGAGTTGAGGATAGAGGCATCAGAGAAGTTCAACATCCATGAAAATGGCATGCTGGGTTCAGGAGGATGAGGTGAAGTGGGTGGGAGAAAAGGTGTTGTTGTGAAGGGAAGAAGATAGGATGTCTTGGCCCTGAGATCATGAAGATATCATCAGCAAACCTGAACCAGATTATGGTTTGGGGTTTTTGGAGGTTTGGAAGGTTTCCTCTAGGTGGCTCATAAACAGGTTGGTATAGGAGGGTGCCATGTGGGTGCCCATGGCTGTACTGTGGATTTGTTTTTTTACTTTCGCTTCGAAAGAGTAGTAGTTCTGTGTTAGGATAAAGTTAGTAAGGTATTTGAGAAATGAGGCAGTTGGGTCGGAGTTTGAAGGACATTGGGAGAGTTAGTGTTCAACAGTGGCAAGACCATGGGCATGAGAGATGTCGGTGTACAGGGAACTGGCCATCAACAGTGACGAGTAGGGACCCAGGAGTTGGCAAAGGAAGTGGTTGGTGTCTTTGATGTGGAAGGCTAGATTTTGGACAATTGGTTGGAGGTGTTGATCAGTGAGGGCTGATATTCTTTCAGTGGTGGAAAAATAACCAGCTACAATGAAGCATCCACGATTGTTGGGTTTGCGGATTTAGGGGAGCAAGTAGGAGGTGGGCATATGGAGAATCATAGGGGTCAGGAGGGGACTGGATTCAAGGAAGAGGCTCTGGGGAGGACCTAAAACTTTAAGCAGCAATTGGAGATTATGTTGGACTTCTGGGATGGGATCATTCCGGCAGAGTTTATAGATGGCACCAGACAATTGATGACAGAGGCCTTCTACCAGGTAGCCACTGTGATTCATCATGACAGTGGTGGAATGTTTGTCTGGAGGTGGAACAATTAGGTTAGGATCTGTTTTGAGGCTTTTTATGAGTGTCCTTTCTTCTGCTAAAAGGTTGATATTCTTAGGAAGGGATCTGGGGAAGAATGGTGAGGCCAAGTTAGAGGTAAGGAATTCCTGGAAGGTGACCAGGGGGTGGTTAGATGGGACAGGAAGTGAGGGAAGATCAATGTTGGATGGTGATATGTATGGTATGAACTGGAAGAGACAGGGTTCAGTGTTGGGATTAGATTGGCTTTGGCTGGAGGAATCAGTGGCAAAGAAGTGTTTCCGCTGCAGGGATTGGGACAAGGAGCACATATCTTTGACAAATCCAATGTGCTTAGAACTCAAGGTGAGCTCTCTGTATAGGACTGAAACTGCTGTGGGGCCGAGGAGTTTGGACAAAAGGTTAACAACAGTGCTCTGGGATTGTTTTGGCTCTGGATTTAGTGGAGCATTGGTAGGGAGTTTTGAGACATGTGGAAAGTTGAAAAGGTCAGCTAGGCAGGGACTGGCTGCTATGAGGGGTTGATGAGGAGGAGTCCTATGGATAGGATAGGAGTTGGATAGTGGTGTCATAAGGCAGCAGTAGGATGTCAGCAGGTTGGATAACTTGGCTTTGTAACAGCCTTTCCGTAGTGCTTGTCTGCTGCTCAATCTGTCATCTTTATGACGAATAGCAATCTGTCTGTTTCACAGTGTTGTTGATACAGCATAGGTGTAGTTTGCCCTTAAGGGATTCTCTTCCCCTGGAGTAACAAAACTGCCTTTTAAGTGTCGCAGATCTGGATCTGTCAATTCAGCAACATTTTCTAAAGCTGCAACAGATTCCCCTGATTCTTTCTCTGTCTCTTCAAAACCATAGGCTCTATATTCTCCAAAAACACCAAGTGTTGATTTTATTAATTTTACTGTAGTGTCTGATTGCACACTTCCATGTTGAACTGCTTTATTGACTCTATGGTAAGGGACACTATGCCAGATCACAACACACGAAGAAAACTTAAATTTTGTGATTTCCTTAAAGCAACTAGATATTTCAGTGAACATATTGGATCATTTTTGCAAGTGTTCTTTAACTCTGCTAATGCAAGCCTTATGTTACTAGGCTCAGCTCTCACAAACCAAACACTTTCAATTCTAGCTTCCCATCTTGTACCACACAGTGGCTTCAGAGTTAGAATTCTGTGATTCTTGAGTGCTTCCCAGAACTGCACAGAGGCAGAAAATAATGTGAACAGTCTTTGAACTGCATTGAAGAAAATGTAGCGCAATTAAGATAATTTAACTTTTTCACTAACAACCAAGTTCAAGCTATGAGCACGCAAGGGTTAAAAAAAAATCTACTCACCAAGCAGTGGCAGGAGAACACACACATACAAAAAGGTGGCTTCTTCTTTCAGCAGAGGAGTTGAAGGGGAAGGAAAAGGGGTGAAGGAAAAGGTCTGGGAAGGTTCAGGAAAAGGGGTATACTTCGAAAGTGTCACCCAGAACACCAGGTCAGGGGGAACTTACTGGACAGGATGAGAAGGAAAGACTGAATAATGGACTGCTGTCCCCAACAATATAAAAGTGTCTTTTAATTGTGCATGTCTACAATGTGATGTGTCTTCTTTACAGTAGGTTGCAGTCTGTTTTTTCGTGCATTGTTGATACAATTACATTATTTTTCAGTATGGTATTCTTCTTGATAGATACAATTTCATCAGAAATTATGGCAATGATTTCATTTTGTATGCTCTGTCTTAAGCAAGTAACCACTCTTCCAGGTTTAGCCATACGATTAATAATAATTTAATACGTGATTGAACTTGGTCATTAATTCTACTTGCCCTAAAAAGTTTCCATTACCTGAATTTTCCAACATTTTGTGGTCAGCTCTTAATGGAAGACCTCAACAAAACCAATCTCCACCTCTTTTGTTCTTGATAATTTTGAACTTAAGTTACATAATCCATTAATTTTTAGTTTTTAGTTCTGTGAGAAAGTGCTTTCCAATTGCACGTTTCAATAATATAGTTGCAGAACACTTCATGGTTACAGAGAATTTTTGACAAACTCTGCCAGTCTCTTAAATTATTTCTTGTGAGAGAGCCAGTACTTGAAGTGAACAACTTGCAACAAAAGCAGTTACAGAGCATCTTTTGTTCGAGGATATACAAGCCACATTTGCATAACTTATTTTATTTTCATTTCAGACAGAGCCCATTTCACCAGATACAATTATTACACATAACGATACAAACACAAAGCAGTTTCATTACAAAATATAAAACATAATTAAGCAAAATAAGGAGTCAACCAACTACATTAGTCTGACTGCACTATTACAATAAAAGCTGCGAAATTTTATCATAAAATCCAGTTACATGCTAAATAATGAAACATTAAAGATACCCTCAAATTTTAAAATTCCATTTTACAAAGAAAAATGAAATGGAAAACACATTTAGCAACAGATCTGTTTATGGAACTAAGAGCTACCATAAGAGAAAAACAGTCCTTTATTTTTAAAATATTGTACAGTGTAATTCTTCATGGATGATTGTATTTATCACACTCTATGAATATGTTAGGTTGGTGCGTAAGTTCTCAGCATTTTTGTTTTGCATGTTGATATTCTATATCCTATGTGTTTATTTATCAATTGCCACAGCTGTGGATTGTAGAAAATGGAGTGCCAAGTGGAGAAACTGGAACATTTCTGATATATTATTTTGTTTGCATTCAATAGAGGGGTGACAGCAGAGAGGCAGCCAGAAACACTTGCACCATGTGTGGGGATAATGCCATTGGACAGAGCATGGCAAAGAAAAAAATTTTGTTTTTGTTTTAAGGAGAATCTTTTGACATTAGTGACTCTCCACATTCAGGAAGGGTTTTGATGAAGATCATTTAAATGTTTTAATCTACAATTATTCACATCAGTGTACTCAAGAATAGGCAGATGTGATGAACTAGGATCATTCCACATGATTGGGGAGGTTCAGAAATTGGGTGCAGGGGTACCACATGCTCTAAGCCAAAATCACAAAAGTCAGCGAGTGGCCATATATGCATTCAGCTTGCTCATCATCAAGTGGCTCGTGAGCAACTTCAACCACTCCTATCCTGTGTTGTTACTGGTGATGAGAAATGGTGCCTTTATGCTAACATAAAGAAAAGAAGAGAATGGTTGAGTCCTAACAAAGTAGCAGCTCCACGTTCAAAGACCTGCATGCACCCACAAAAGATAGTGTCATGCATCTGGTGAAATTGCGACAATGTGGCGTACTACAAATTGATTCCCAGAGGTAAACTATCTTTGCTGACATTTTTTGTCAACAACTGAGACATCTTGCAGACACAGTCCAAGAACAATGGCCTAGAAGACTGTGTGAAATGATGCTACTCCATGATAACACCCATCTGCATTCTGCTAGACTGACAAAAAACACTATACAGGAGTAGGGTTGGAATGTCATCCTACACCCATCTTATTCACCTGATCTTCCACCCTTAGATTTTCACCTTTTCTGCTCTCTATTGAACAACTTTCAAGGAGCTTCCTTAATGAATGAAAACGTTCTCTGAACATGGCTCAATGACTTCTTCCCCTCAGAACGACGTGATTTCTACAGTCGTGAAATTGAAAAGTTACCTCAGCATTGGCATACTGTTGTAAATAGTGAAGGAGAATATGTTATTGATAAATAAAATCTCTGTTTCGTGTATCCGTTGTGTATGTTAAACAAATGGAAAAATTCTACAGATTTATGCACCAACCTTATATACAGGGTGAGTCACTGACTATTTCCACCAAGAATAACTCTGAAAGTATGACAGGAGCTGAAAAGTTTTTGGGACAAAAGTTACATGGAACAATGGGGCCCGTAATATGACGTTGGTTTTTTATTGTTATGTGGGATTGCTTCAGAGATATGAAGGTCGACTGTTTTTTTTTTTTTTTTTTTTTTTTTTTTTTTTTTTTTTTTTTTTTTTTTTTTTTTTAATGCGATGCTATAGTTTGGTACTTATTTTGTGATAGCGGGTATCAAGATGAATCCAATGATGTGTAACAGTAAGGTCTTTGAAGGTCAACGAAGGTCACAAAGGTGACATGAACCTCCATTTACAGAAAGTGTTCAAAGTGATGACCATTGGTATCAATGCAGTGCTGCAATGTTCTTACCATAGATTGAGTGGTATTCCTTCACATCGGCACTTATCGAAGCACATGCTCTGACAATTCTCGCTCGAACATCTTTATAAACAATGTCTTTTACGAATCCCCACAAGAAAAAATCCAGAGGCATCAAGTCTGGCAAAGAAGCCAGCCACGACACATCTGCTCTGCATCCAATCCAACGATTTGGGAATTGTCTATGCAACTCATTTCTAGCCATCAGCAAAAAATGTGCTGGACAACCATTCTGTTGATACCACATTCTGTTCCTTGTTCATAACGGTATTTCTTCCAATAACAGACCTAATGTTTCTTGCAGGAATGTGGTGTACTTTGACGAAATAGGGGCCTGTAATTCTGTCCTCCAGAATCACCACACCATACGTTCACCAACCACGGTTTTTGGTGTGCAACTTGCCGCAGCCAGCATGGATTTTCAGTTGCCCAATAATTCATGTTATGAAAATAAACATTTCCATGGTTTGTGAATGTAGCCTCATCAGTAAATAAAATCAAATTAATAAATGTGGCATCCCTCTGAATATGAAGTTGAGCCCATCGGCAGAATTCAGTGTGATACATACAATTCATACCAGTTAATTCTTGGTGGAGACTGATATGGTAAGGATGGTATTTAGGGTGATGCAGAACCAAACAACACTACACTGGCTCATGCCAGATTCCCTTGCGATTTGATGCAAACTAACACAAGGATCTCGAGACTGGCAAGAGTACCAATTTCCGTTTCCTCATTAGTAACTTTCCTTTGTCGATGCGCCAAAGATCCAATTGTTCTCAATTTATCATACACATATTTAAATGTACAACATGCAGGGTGAGTACATTGAGAATATCTTTCAGCGTGTAAGTCAGTAGCTCTCACTGAATTTCGTTGGCATTCTCCGTAAATGAGAAGCATATTGACTTGTTCTTCTCAGGAATACATAATTCACATTCACCTGATTTGACGATATGTCTTACCGTTCCTATTAATGTTGCATTGCGAAACTGTCAAATGGTGTTTACATGTCAATGGCAAGTTTGATGGATACACGGTATTCAGTGAATATTTACTATTTGCACGATATACAAGAGAGAATTGTCAAAGCATGTGCTTCGATAAGTGCCGAAGTGATAAGGAATACCACTCAATCTATGATAAGAAGATTGCAGCCTGCACTGATACCTTCTGTAAATGGAGGTCCATGCCACCTTTTTGACCTTGAAAGACCCTACTGTTACACATAATTGGATTTGTCTTCAGAGCTGCTATCAGAAAATAAGTACGAAGCTATAGCATCCCATTTAAAAAAAAAAAAAAAAAAAAAAAAAAAAAAAAAAAAAAAAAAAAAAAAAAAAAAAAGTTGACCTTCATATCTCTGGTGCAACCCCACCTAACAACAAAAAACCAACATCATGTTATGGCCGCTGTTGTCTCATGCAGCAAACTTTTCAGCTACTATCTTACTTTCAGAGTTATTCTAGGTGGCAATAGTTAGTGACTCACCCTGTATACAATGTCCTCATCAATGAGGGAGGAATCATAGTTATGAAGAAGGAAGGAATTTCAACAGATGTCTTGTTTTATTGCTTTTCATGTGACCTGATCTTAGTACGTTAAGAGTAACCATTTCTCTTCTCTTGAGTGTCAAGTCGAGAAACCAAGGGTTTTGTGGAACCTGTTGCTGAAATGCCCAATACTATGTGCCTTTGATGTTACGTTCTATGTCCACTACTGTTGTCTGTTTTGTTTTTGCTTGTCTGGCGAGTTTAATACAAAAATCACTGTATGGTAGGGGTATGTCAATAGGAAATAGATTCTGTACCATATTTGTGAGCTGATCTGCACGTTTGTTGTAGGGGCAACAAATGTGCAGATTCCAACATGTCCTGGTATCTATTGACACAGCTCCTTTGCTCAACTGAGACTGTGCACTATATCATGTGCCAAAGGATTAAACGTTTTTCCTTTGGCTGCCCTCATAGTGTATGGCCCTCATCAAGTCAGTATGTACTAGGACCTTGTCAACTTGTAAGTCGACTGTGTAAAGTGTAACTTGACGAATGGTGTACAACTTTGTGGTTAATATCAGTGCTTCAGAAGACAGTAGGAAAAAGTATCCATGCCCAGTTTGATCATCAAAGAATGTGGCACCCACAGACACATACATTTTGGAACCATTTGTGCACAGTTTATGCCAGTTATGACCAACTTTGACTGTGTAAAAGCTCTCTGTTCACTTGGGGTTACATATGGATTAGATATATAACTACCGTATAAAGTTCATTGAATTTTTGAAGTGATATTGTTTGCTTGACACCACATGACCTAAGCGAAACTGATGTTAATGTTATGCTGTATGAATATTCACCTGTTTTATGATATTGGTACGAGTGGTTTGGGTTCCTGTGACCAGTGTGACTTAATTTTTATCAGATGCAGTAATTGAGGTAATTTCCAATGTAATGGATGACTGGTAGAAGATATGTCCATCAACATAACACTCATAACGAGTGGAGGAATTGCCAGCTCTGCTTACATGACAGATATAAGAGTAGTTTTAATATAGCCTCCACAAATATGCAGAGCTGCTAATTGTATATGGTGTAGAATCTTCAATCATGACATGGGAGTGTACTGATACAACATGCAGCTGTATTCCATCTTGCTCCTGACTGACTGTTTATACAGATGTAAGATAGTCCTGGGGTCGATTACCTAGTTAGTGCAAGCCAAAGCTTTCAGGGTGTTAATTCTGTTATGTACCTTAGCCTGGAGTTCGTTGGCACATTTTTGCCATGCCAATTGAATGTCTAGCTGCATACCCAAAAACTTAACACAAGTAGATGCTAAAATAGTTTGGTTATTAGTTTGAAAGGAAATTGTGTCTTTGTCTGCTCTGTGTGTGGTAAAGACAGAAAAACATTGCATTTCTAAGGACCACATCTATTCCTATCTCAAGTAACCCAGTTACCACGGTGTTGACATCTCATTTCAGGTCGTTCAAGGCATGTTTCTGGTCCTTGTGTGTGGTGTATATTACAAAGTCATCCACACACTGTAAAAATCTGACAGGATAATATAATCATTGAGCAATCAACCTGGTGCACATGTTAAAAAGTAACAGGCTCAAGGGATCTCCTTTTGATAAACCTTTATTGATGGTACTGGAAATCAATCATCTGTCTGTCGTGCTTAATTTTAAGAGTCTGTGTTGTAGTAAATACAAGCGCCAGTTAAATATTT
The DNA here is from genome assembly GCF_023864345.2 of Schistocerca serialis cubense. Lineage (NCBI taxonomy): Eukaryota > Metazoa > Arthropoda > Insecta > Orthoptera > Acrididae > Schistocerca > Schistocerca serialis. The sequence continues at coordinate 49,740,071 of NC_064644.1, forward strand.
TTGGTGTTGTACCCACATCACATAGGTTTTGTCAAAATGTAGAAATATCCACATCACCATATGCATCCTTTATATATAGAAAGGCTGCAAAAGTGACAGGTTGTTGGTGTAATATTTGAATCACCTTTAATGCTATTTGTCATATTTTGTCAGTGTCATGCAACTTCTGTTTGTCCTTAATGGTGTTTGTAGTGAGTCACAGACAAACACAACAAAAAGCACAGACAAACACAACAAAAGGACTGCTATACATTTGAGCTTACAGTGAAAAGGCCTTCTAAAGTAGAAAATGCACACACAATAACAAACCTTGCACACATGAACATTGCCTCTGGCCACTGAAGTTGGCCTGCCAGTCCAGTCTCAGCAGTTAAAGACAGTGGTCATTTGTGTGCCTGTGTTGTGCATGTGTGTATTTTTTACTTTAGAAGAAGGCCTTTTAGCTGAAAGCTCAAATATATAACAGTCTTTTTCTTGTGCCTGTCTGTGACTCATCATCTCCTCTATAGTAACAATCTATCCTTTTCATAATATAGTTGTTAAGCGCTAGTTTCACTTTGAAATCAAGGCAGTCTGTTCATTTAGATGCCAAGTTGCTCCACCCAGCAGATTTTAATGTGGATGAATCCTCCTCGGCATGCTGTAGCCCCTCAAGCCTGTCCCACATTTTAATGGGGGTCCTTGTGAGGTAATTCAGTGTGTGAGGAATGTTACTGCTATGATACACTGCAAGTTTCAAACAATATCAAGCTTGCTCTATTGGTTTCATATCAGCACATACATCTAACCATTTCATTTGGCTGATCCCTGTCTCCTGGAGGAAGGACTTGGCAAGTATCAGTTTTCAGTGTATTTATGCGTTGTATAACTGAAGTGGAATCAGGGAATCAGTCCAGTATTTATCTAAGTGTGTATGGAAAACTGCCTAAAAACCACATCCAGGTTAGCCAGTACTCTGGCCCCCTTCTTTAATCTGCAAGCAGGTTAGATCTGACATCCATACTTGATACTGCTTCAAAATATGATCGACCCACATTTCTGTTGTATTTGTGGGGCTGTTTGCATGAGATGCACATTGGTGCCTCACTGTCTCCAAATGCTTTTATGATGATCGTCAAACACCAGACAAATTTTGCACTCATTGGTGAAGACAGCTTGACCAAATTGGGCCAGGTTTTATTCGAGATGTTTCTGTACTGAACTTCTTTGCACACCATTCTGCTGGGAGATTTGTATTATTGTTTGTAATCTGCATCTACATAACTACTCTGCAGTTCACATCGAAGTGCATGGCAGAGGGTTCACAGAACCATTTGTATACCATTCTACTCTCGAATAGCACATGGAAAAAATGAACACATAAGATTTGATTCATCTTATTTCATTATAGTGGTCTTTTCTACCTATGTAGGTGGGAGTCAACAAAATCATTGCATTCAGAGGAGAAAGATGATGACTGATATGTTATGAAAAGTTCTCACAGACACAAAAAAATGCTTTTGTTTTAGTGATCACCACCTAGCTTGCATATCATATCTGTGACACTCTCTCTCCAATTTTGTGATAGTACAAAATGAGCTGGCCTTCTTTGAACTTTTTCAATGTCCTCTGTCAATCCTGTCTGTTGAGTATCCCATACTGCACACCAGTACTGTAGCAGAGGATGGACAAGTGCAGTGTAGTGAGGCTATTTAATAGATTTGTAGCATATTCTAAGCATTCTGCCAATAAAACACAGTTGCCTTCCTTACAAATTTTGTATGTTGGTTCTAACTTTAGTTGTTCACAATTGGAACCCCTGGGTATTTAGCTTAATTGACAACCTCTAAATTTGTGTTACATATTGTGTAATCAAAATTTAAAGGATCCGTTTTAGTTCTCTCATGGAGAACCTCACACTTTTTATTATTCATGTTCAATTGCTACTTTTCACAGCATACAGATATCTTGTCTAAATCAGTTTGTAATTTGTATTGATCTTCTGATGACTTTACTACATGGTAAACTACAGCATCATCTACAAACAATCTGAAGGACTGTTCACATTGTCTGCCAAATTGTTTTTAGAGATTAGTAACACCAAAGGGCCTATGAAACTTCCCTGAGGAATACCAGATGTCTCTTCTGTTATGCTCAGAGAGTTCCTGTCAGTTACTACAAATTGCGTTGTTTCTTAAGGGAAATCAATCTAGTCACACAGCCGAGATGATATTCCATAGACATGCATTGTCATTAGAAGCCACAAGTGAGGGAGGGTTGAAAATCCTTTGTGAAATCTTGAAATATGTAATCAACTAGATCCATTGTCGATAGCACTCATTACTTTGTGCGAATAGAGGGCCACTTGTGTTTCACAGGAACAACATTTTCTGAATCTGTGCCGACTAGGTGTCAATAGATCATTATCTTCAAGGTATTCCAGGTATGCCATAATATTTAGATACAGTATATGTTCCAAAATCTTACTGCAAATTGAGGTCTGTGATATGAATTTACAATTCAGCAAAGTACTTTTATTTCTTTTCTTGTGTACTGGTATGACATGTGATATGTTCCAGCCCATAGGTATGGATCTTTCATTGTCTGAAAGGTTGCATGTGATTGCTAAGTATGGAGCTATTACATCAGCATGCTCTGAAAGGAATCTAATTGGCATAAAATCTGTACCAGAAGACTTGCCTTCATTAAGTGATTTAGGTTGCTTTGCTACACCGAAGGTATTAACTTATAAGTTACTCATGTTGGCAGCTTTCTTGATTTGAATTCTGGAATATTTAATGCCTCTTATTTGGTGAAGGAATTTCAGAAAACCATATTCAGTAGCTCAGCTATAGTGGCATAGTCATTGGTAACATTACCATCGCTATTACACAGTGAAGCTATTGATTGCTACTGGTGTGCTTCACATACAACCAGAATCTCTTTGGATTTTCTGCAAAGTTTCAAGAGATGGTGTCATTTTGGGAACTATTAAAAGCATCTCACATTGAAGTCTGTGCTAAATTTTGAACTTCTGTAAAATGTCACCAGTCTTGGAGACTTTGCATTTTTTAAAATCTGGCATGGTTTGTTGTTGCTTTTGCAACAGTGTTCTGAATCGTTTTGTGCACCATTGGGAATCTGTTCAATCTCTTAATAATTTACTTGATATAAATCTTTCAGTTGTTGTCTATACTATTTCTTTGAATTAAAACACATGTGGCAAACACTTACATAGTTAATTTGGAAAAAATGGAGACACACTCTTAGGAATTCTTCAGGTGAATTTTTATGTGCTTTTTTTAAAATAAATATATTTTGCATTTATTTTAGGTTAATTTGTCTGTCAAGGTATTCAGTGTCAGTACTACCACATTGAGGTCACTAATCCCTGTAACCATCATGATGCTCCCTATTTGCTCAGGACTGTATTGCCAAGGGGTCTAGTAGGTTACTGCAACCATTTATGCTTTGTGTGGCCTCCTGAACTAATTGCTAAAAATAATTTTTCGAGAATGCATTTATACAATTTCAGATGTCTACAAACGACTAAACATTTACTTTTGACCAACATATGAAGGGTAGATTGAGGTCATCTCCAACTAAAATCTTGTTAGTTGGGTACCTGTTTAAAGAGTGTCTCAAATTTTCCTTAAAATGTCCTGCAACTGTAATATCCAAGTCTGGAGATTGGTAAAAGGAAACAGTTATTAATTTACTTTGGTTGTCAACTGTAACCTCTACCCATACTGACTCGGCAACTATCTACTTCAGTTTTACTACAAGATAAGCTACTTTTAACAGCAAAAAGCATGCCACCACAACCAACTGAATTTAATCTATCTATCTTTCTAGGTTCAGTTTTGGGTACAGCAGGTAGTAGGATTTGGTTTTTTGGTAGAATACAGGGGAAGTTGTGACGTTCGCCTGCTTTATTTCTTTTCTTTGTTGATAGTCCTCGGTGTTGACGTACTGGTACTGCATTGTTATACTGGCTGAAATATGGGGTGGGTGGGGGGGGGGGGGGGGGTGGACGTTCAACACTGAATACTGTAAATGATTTGGCCGACAGTTGCATTTCACAGTTCTTTACTTTCACTGTTCACAACCTCCCAATACTACACAATTATATGACCTGTTCACTATTGGTAAATATTGATAAGCCTCATTAATAAGTTGCAGGCAATATCAGCATACTGCTACAATAGTTTGCTGTTGAACATCTATGAGCAGTAAAAACCTAACCACATAATTCACAGTTCTTGCAGAATAATACGGTACATGTGACACCATTTCTTAAATAATTTGAACAGACATTGTCATTACTTGATCTAACACATGGCCTATTTGTGTTACACTTATTGCACTGTTAAGTTGATGCATTGTTGTTACTTGAAATAGTACATAATTCTTCTCTGAAAATTGGCCGTGTACTGACTGCCTCGGGACCAAAAATCCGCCCTTTACATATCCTCCCAATAATAGGCACTGAAACTATACATTGTTCAATGTTTAAGTTACACAAATTACAATTAAAACATAGCTCATTCAATTAACTGAATACATTAAAAAATTCTTTCCTTTTAACAGTTCCTTCTACCACAAAGATTAGGCCAAATTATTTGTTTAAATAATGAAATTAACAGATATAGTTATCCAAATAATACTTTTGACAAACCTGGTAATTATTTTGGAATTAATTACGAGCTGGCTTTGCTAATATGTTTTTGAATAGAGCCAAATAAATACTTTAAGAATCCTAACAGTTCTTCTTCCAATGTTTATAATTATTACAAAATTTATATTAGTTTGCAAATCAACAATAGAATCTAAGTCACAAAACAATTACTGATTTCAACCCCAGAACAAGAGATATTAACTAGGAATAGTCAAAATAAATTAGGAAATTAATTACATACACAAAACTAAGCACAAAATTACACCTGGTGCTATATTCCTTAAGACTGAGGGCCAACCTTTCTTTTCTGGAAATGCAGATTATACTCACACATGTTAATGGTAATTAGGCAAAGGTGAAAATAAAATGTATTGAAGGAGGCAGGTGGCAAAACATTGTCTTCTTCTCCTTCAAAAAATTTTTAAATCTTACTTCGTCACAAGCTCCATAATGTGCTTTTTTCCAAACTTAAATCCTCATCGATATTGACACCTAAGATTTTTTTAGTTTCCACCCTATTTATTATTTCCTTGCCATGTGTTACACTTTTCATTGGTATAGTACTCCTAGATGTGCAGAACTGAACATATCGCATCTTTTTAAAACCGAGGACAAGACTACTCACAGAAAATTAGTCATCGATACTTTATCTACTTTATTTACCATTTCTTCTGTTTTTGTGTGTGCACTTGGATGTATTACAATACTGGTGTCATCTCTAAAGAGAACTAATTCTGCTTGTTGTATTTTGGACAGAACATTGTTTACATGTATGAAGAACATAAGTGGACCTAAGACTGAGCCTTATATGGAACTCCATACATGATTTTTCCACAGTCAGAATTGTGTCCCCAGACTATATTGCTTACTAAGTACAACTTTATGCAGTATTTTGGTTAAATTTGACATTATCCATTGGTTGCTTTTTCCATCAGTCCCACAAAACTTTAATTTATCAAGGGGCATACTGTGATTCACACAGTCAAATGCCTTAGATAGATAACAGAAAATACCAGCTGGAGCTATTTTATTATTTAATGCTTGTAAAATCTGATGAGTGAACATGTAAATGGCATTCTGAGTGAGCAACCCTTTTGAAACCCAAACTGTGTTTTGCTGATGATATTATTGTTGCTAAGGTGAGACACTATTCTAGAATACATCACCTGTGAATACCTGTGCATAGCTTCTTGATTCTGATAGTTCATTCCAGCTGCATTGTCTTCTTCTCCTTCAAATAATTTTTGAATCTGTCAGTCATCATACGTGTTATTACTTGAGCAATGGAAAGGAGGATTGAACTCTTCAGACTGCTGAGGATAGGTGTAAACATCTCTGACAAAGTCTGCTAAGAAAGTTTCAAGAACCGGCTTTTAATGGTGATTCTACGAATATATTAAACCCCCCTATGTATCACTTCCTTAGGACAAGATCAGAGTAATTACAGCACACACAGATGAATTCTTCCTGTGCTCCATATGGGAATGTAACAGGAAGAAACCTTAATAACTGGTACAATGGGACGTACCCTCTGCCACGCACTTCATGGTGGTTTGCAGAGTGTGGATGTAGATGTACACCCTTTCTGAACACTGTTAGGTCCTTGGTGTAAACTTTAACTGAACTTATCTCCAGCTTTACCCAGTTTTCAGTGTCTCTAATGATATCTGCTTCAGTGCTTTCTATGAGAGCTTGGAGTTCTGGTTCTTTCCCAACACAGCTATGACAATTTACAACTATAATATGAATGTTTGCTAGTTCTATCCAGGTCCCATGTTTGACCTGCATTTTTGCACTTCCCCGACCCTCTAACCAAAAAAATCACCCAGTCCACTTGACACAGCATGTAGCTATCTCCTACATGTAAAGGACACCATGGGACCATATTGATTAGAGATTAGATTAGGTTAGGTTAGTACTTGTTCCATAGATCATGAATACGACACTTCGTAATGATGTGGAATATGTCAGATTAATAAAAGGTGCCTGTACAAGATATTACATTAGACAAAATATTACATGACACTCAATAATTTCTTTCTTTCTTTTTTTTTTCGTTGTTGTTGTTGTGGAGATTGGGAAATTACCCACTTACTATATCCAAAAATTCATCTAATGAGTAGGAGTTGCCACTAAGAAATTCTTTTAATTTCCTTTTAAATGCTATATGGCTATCTGTCGGACTTTTGATGCTATTAGGTAAGTGACCAAAGACTTTTGTGACGGCATAATTTACCCCCTTCTGAGCCAAAGTTAGATTTAACCTTGAGTAATGAAGATCATCCTTTCTCCTAGTGTTGTAGCCATGTACACTGCTATTACTTTTGAATTCGTTCGGATTGTTAATAACAAATTTCATAAGTGAATATATATATTGTGAGGCTACAGTGAAGATTTCTAGCTCTTTAAATAAGTGTCTGCAGGATGATCTTGGATGAGCTCCAGCAATTACTCTTATTACACGCTTTTGTGCAATGAACACTCTTTTACTCAATGATGAGTTACCCCAGAATATGATGCCATACGAAAGCAGAGACTGAAAATAGGCGTGATAAGCTAATTTACTCAGATGTATATCGCCAAAATTTGCAATAACCCCAATAGCATAAGTATCTGAATTGAAATGTTTCAGCACATCCTCAGTGTTTTTTCCAGTTCAACCCCTCATCAATGCATACACCTAGAAATTTTGAATATCCTACCTTAGCTACCAATTTCTGATCGAAGTCTATATTTATTAATGGGGTCATTCCATTTACTGTGTGGAACTGTGTATACTGTGTTTTGTCAAAGTTTAATGAGAGCCCATTTGCAGAGAACCACTTAATGATTTTCTGAAAGACATCGTTTACAATTTCACCAGTTAATTCTTGTCTGTTGGGTGTGATAGCTATACTTGTATCATCGGGAAAAAGTACCAGCTTTGCATCTTCGTGAACATAGAATGGCAATGTCATTAATATATATTAAGAACAGCAGAGGACCCAAGACCGAACCTTGCGGCACCCCATTCTTGATTGTTCCCCAGTTTGAGAAATCACCAGTTTTTTGCATATTATGTGAACTGTTTATTTCAACTTTCTGCACTCTTCCAGTTAGGTATGATTTAAACCATTTGAGCACTGTCCCATTCATACCACACTGCTTGAGCTTATCTAGAAGTATTCCATAATTTGAATGTGGTCACTGAGTAAATCACAAACAAAGCCAGTCAAGAAGTGGATGCTTTGGTGCATTTCATTTTCATTGTTATGGAACTAGATTATTAATGATCATTCCAAGTGGGCAAATCAATAAGAACAGAAACTACTGCAAATATTAATTTCTAAAAAAAGTTGTATGAAAGCAGGAAGTTTAGAGTAGTCATACGATGAGCTTTACTGTGATGGGTTGTGAATGATATTTTAAGTACACTGAATTAAAAACCTGCAGTGAAGCACCATATGTATTGTACATAGTTTCTAGTTTATCATCTGAAGTGTATGGTCTGGTATATTTTTCATGACAAAATTCATTATCTGGTGACAAAACTTAAGCCTGCTGTACAAACAAAAAGTAAGTTGAAGCTAGTTTGCGGTAGTTGAAGATAAGCGTTATCTGTGTTTTTTGTTTTGTTAGTGTTTCAGAATCCTGAATTGGAGTCCCTGTATTTGGCACAAAGTCTGAGTTGTAGCTACAATGTGATGTGCTTTGTAGCACAATTCATAATTCTATCCAAGTGGTGTACAGAAAGTCATTGCCTTCTTTACACCTGCTTGATCTCCATGTATCAGAAATTCACAACTGCCTTTTCAATGCTCAGGTAAAGAGAAAACCAATGGTGAGTTCCCATAACAAAACTAATGTGTGAAATCATTTTAATTGATTAGACTAGGCTCTTAGCAAAACAAGACCATTTTTTATTGTTGCCATTTCAGAGTTGCTCTTCATAATTTCTGCTGTATTATGAAACAATTAAGCTATAGCCTCCAGAGAGATGAGGAATATTGTGTTGTCAGCAGAAATGCGCGGAAACAACAGAACTGGCTAGTCAGGACAGCCCAGTGACTTTGAACATGAACATGTCACTGGTGTCACCCGAGTAACATTTCCATCTGGAATATTTCAACCCTTTCAAAGCTGCCCAGGTGACTTTTCGTGGTGTGATTGTGAAGTGGAAATGTGAAGGAACAACCACACCTAAACCAAGACTACAGTTACAAACTGTTAGCTCAATCATATTCCCATCACTAAGCATGTACTTCCTTTGGAACTGGAGTTATAAGGGGTAGTCAAATGAAAATGACACAGAAGAGAAAAAAAGTAAGTAAACTGTTAATTATTTCAAAAGTTATCACCATAATTATCAATACATATATCCTATTGTGAGACAAGACAGACAATGCCTATGAAACCATGGTTTTAACCAGGTGAACACATCTTTGTCCAAAGCAAATCAAAGGCCATGAATGTCTTTCTTCAGGGCTCCAAAAATATGGGAAGAGATCGAGACTGTATGGAGGATGCGTAATGGCTTCTCAGTGAAACTTCTGCAGTGTATTTGAAACAATGTTGGCAACATGTGGGCATGTATTATCGTGCAACAGAATGATGTTGACTGTCAACATTCCTGAGTGTTTAGACTTGATGGTGCACTTCAGTTTTTGCAATGTGGACACGTACTGCTTTGTGTCAATTGTGGCACTGTGTTTGGGAAAGTTAATGGGCGCGAGCACTCACAGTCAAAGAAATAGGTCGTTGTGACTTTCCTGAAGCTGGCGTGCTGTTGTTTCAATTATGCTGCAAAGGTTTTGCTGGCAAGCCCTTACACATCCTCCATATACTCTGGATCTCTTTCCATGTGATTTGCGTATTTCTAAGCCATGAAGAACAAAATTTGAGGCAATAAATTTGCTTCACAGGAAGAGGTCCACATCTGGGTACAATCATGTTTCCATGACAGACAAAAACATTTTTCCATGAAAGCAGTCACTGTCTTGTTTGACAGTGGGATTGATGTATTAACAGTTACAGCAGTTACTTTTGGAATAATAAACAGTTTACTTATTTTTTCTATCTGTCTTCCTTTCATTTGACTGCCCTTTATTTTATATTCTTGAAGTCTGGGGGTTTTTCCACTGCCCCAAACATCTTGCATACCAGATGGAATAGTTTTGTCGTGGCTCACTCTTACAAGGGTATCAGTTGTTCTAAGGAGGCCATGTTTCAGCTTACTTCTTGCAGTATCACATCTCCCATCTCATATTCATCTATGTCCTCTTCCCTTTGTGTAATATTGCCTAGAGAGAGAGAGAGAGAGAGAGAGAGAGAGAGAGAGAGAGAGAGAGAGAGAGTGCAAAGCATTTTGTTATCACTTATGTTTGTGAAAGTTTAATGCATTAATGAACCAATGGGTACAATAGTTTTTGTCAAAATACATAATCATATTTATTTCTTTATATAGAAACCATACACTCTGTAGAGGGGTGTGCTGCTTCTCATGCACCAGCACTCTCAACATAAAGAAGTAATAAATATATTTGCACAGAACATTTTAAACTAGTTGGGGTGAAAACAAATAAAGACATTTAACATACAATGCAGACTTCACATGGTTTCTGTAGAGATTAAAAGAATACTGAAAATCAAGGAACAGCTTTTTGCTCATGTGAGCGATGATGAAAAACAAATGACACACCGGCATCCCAACATTGTTTGAGGACAGTGTCAACAAGAGTGCGCTTCTCAGCACAGTGATTCCATTGTGAAAGATCTGATGTGCAGTCTGTGCCCTCTGGTGGAGGCCGCACTTGAATTCGATTGACACAGCGTGTGCACTTAAATTTATCATGGGTGTCACTGAGTGTTCCATTTTCAAGTCGGAAAAGATCACGCAGGTCCGAAAGACTGAAGTGCCTGGCCACATCCTCTTCATTGTCCACAACACAGGAGCTCAGAGCTTTCTTATGAGCTTGGCGCTGGAATATTTTCTCCTCTATAGTACCTGTGCACAAGAGCCTGAAATACAATAATTCAGCAGGTTTTAAAGACAGTGCTTTATTTTCATGATCTAGATTATTGTTAACAGGGAGATAGAGATTATTAAAAAAAAAAAAAAAAAAAAAAAAAATAATAATAATAATAATAATAGTTAAGAATGTAGGTGGCCACAATTTACAATGGATTTAATAAAGAAAGAGTGCACAAAAATCTAAATTTCAAATCTATTGACCTACCTTGGTGTTGGCAACATTGACTCTGGGAAAATCCTTTAGTTTTTTAAGCACTATTAAATTGTCTGATTGATGATTAAAAAGCTGCTCTGGAAGGGTTAGCATATATGTATTTATGTTAATGAATTGTCAAACAGTGGTGATATACAGCACTCCAAGGACAACAAACCAAAGTAGTCGAGTATAACCTAATCTTGGTGTCTGCTATGGTGGCAGTCAAATCACATACAGGAAACATCTCTCGTTGAAACAGTTAGCCGATTCAGGAACATTTCAAAGTTTACTGACAGGAATGGAAAGTGTGAACACCTTGACCGAACACTACCATACTGACACTACAATATTTACATTTCTTGCATAAACGAACATTCTTCAATTCATGTCACATATCTCTCCCTCTCTCTACAATTTACTATCTGCTATATCTCCCACAAGGAGACTCTTGATAAGCAATAGTACGGCACAGGTAAACATAAACAAGGGCTTATTACAGCCACAGTAAAGAGATTTAATAACAAAGGAAAACTGTTCTCAATAAAAAATAAGGCATAAGCCTGGAACACACAGTGAATAAAGCAGTGGGACATAAAGACTATGCCACTGATAATCCCTAAAAATGGAGTTTGAGCATTTGGCGTAGTTGGCCGACAGGTATGTCTCGGAATTTTGCTAGAAAGTCTTAGCTCCCACTGTGGTGGCTTCTGACCAGGCCCTGACTGATGGGCTCCGGTGGAGTGAACTGCTGATGTGTTGGCTTGCGCTGCCCAATATAGCCGGGGTGCATAGTAATTCATGTCGATCCAGTTCCTCATACAACATGACAGGGGAAATAAGCCCCTGGCATGGAGGACCTCTGGTAGTGCTTGTCCTACCATCTGTCTTCCTTGTTGTGGTCAATGCAGTCCAGGGAGGCAAGGCCTTGTACAGATGGAAAACTGTGATGCTTCAGTGTCTGAGGGTTGCCGGTCCCTTTAGGCACACAGCAGGTATGTGGCACTATTTTTTGTATGTTCATTACTTTTTTGAGTTTGAGTCATTTCTACTTATTCTTTCACTGTCTTGAGAGAGGAAAAAACGATGACATATAACTTTCTGACTGACCTTAAGTCACAAGTCATCACTGACTAATACTCATATCATTGTTTTCATTTATCTCCTGTATTTTCTTTATTGCACCACAGTTCAGGTGTGAAGGTGTCTTTGCTGACTTAGCAGACCAATCCTAGCATGAAACATGTGGCCACACAGATTACACATAATAGAGAATGGAGGGCGTGGCTGGATTTGGCAAAGTTTGCATCTCTGATGTATCTCTTTTCAAGTCTTTAATGTTCCACTAAAAATGTAAAACAGCAGGTGATGACCGTCTCTCTAATGTTAGTTGTACTGTGTGATCAGTTGCCTTTCTCTGGGTCCCAGGTCATTTGGTTATATCAGGGAATTAACTGGCCAACTATTGGACTAGATAAGCAATTACTCACCCCACATTTGCTTTGACAGTCCCAGGTGCAGATTTGCAGGTGCCAATAATGGATCTGCTCATTCAGAGATGGAACAACTTATTGTGTGTGTGTGTATATATATACCTGTCCTTTTTTCCCCCCTAAGGTAAGTCTTTCCGCTCCCGGGATTGGAATAACTCCTTACCCTCTCCCTTAAACCCACATCCTTTCATTTCTCCCTCTCCTTGCCTCTTTCCTGATGAAGCAACCGTGGGTTGTTAAAGCTTGAATTTTGTGTTAATGTTTGTTTTTGTTTGTGTCTCTATCAACATACCAACGCTTTCGTTTGGTAAGTTACATCATCTTTGTTTTTAACTTACCAAATGAAAGTGTTGGTACGTTAATAGAAACAAAAAACCACACACAAAGTTCAAGCTTTTTCAACCCACGGTTGCTTCATCAGGAAAGAGGAAGGAGAGGGAAAGACGAAAGGATGTGGGTTTTAAGGGAAAGGGTAAAGAGTCATTCCAATCCTGCAATCCCGGGAGCGGAAAGACTTACCTTAGGGGAAAAAAGGGAGAGGTATACACTCGTGCACACACACACACACATATCCATCCGCACATATACAGACACAAGCAGACATATATAAAGGCAAAGAGTTTGGGCAGAGATGTCAGTCGAGGCGGAAGTACAGAGGCAAAGATGTTGTTGAATGACAGGTGAGGTATGAGTGGCAGCAACTTGAAATTAGTGGAGGTTGAGGGCTGGTGGGTAACGGGAAGAGAGGATATATTGAAGGCCAAGTTCCCATCTCCGGAGTTCTGATAGGTTGGTGTCAGTGGGAAGCATCCAGATAACCCGGACGATGTAACACTGTGCCAAGATGTGCTGGCCGTGCACCATGGCATGTTTAGCCACAGGGTGATCCTCATTACCAACAAACACTGTCTGCCTGTGTCCGTTCATGCAAATGGGCAGTTTTTTGCTGGTCATTCCCACATAGAAAGCTTCACAGTGTAGGTAGGTCAGTTAGTAAATCACGTGGGTGCTTTCACACGTGGCTCCGCCTTTGATCGTGTACACCTTCCGGGTCACAGGACTGGAGTAGGTAGTGGTGGGACGGTGCATGGGACAGGTTTTACACCGGAGGCGGTTACAAGGGTAGGAGTCAGAGGGTAGGGAAGGTGGTTTGGGGATTTCATAGGGATGAACCAAGAGGTTACAAAGGTGGAGTGGGGAGGATTTCATGAAGGATGGATCTCATTTCAGGACAGGATTTGAGGAAGTTCTATCCCTGCTGGAGAGCCACATTCAGAGTCTGATCCAGTCCCGGAAAGTATCCTGTCACAAGTGGGGCACTTTTGGGGTTCTCCTGTGGGAGGTTCTGGGTTTGAGGGGATGAGGCTCTGGTTATTTGCTTCTGTACCAGGTCGGGAGGGTAGTTGCGGGATGCGAAAGCTGTTGTCAGGTTGTTGGTGTAATGGTTCAGGGATTCCGGACTGGAGCAGATTCGTTTGCCACGAAGACCTAGGCTGTAGGGAAGGGACCGTTTGATGTGGAATGGGTGGCTGCTGTCGTAATGGAGGTACTGTTGCTTGTTGGTGGGTTTGATGTGGACGGACATGTGAAGCTGGCCATTGGACAGGTGGAGGTCAACATCAAGGAAAGTGGCATGGGATTTGGAGTAGGACCAGGTGAATCTGATGGAACCAAAGGAGTTGAGGTTGGAGAGGAAAATCTGGAGTTCTTCTTCACTGTGAGTCCAGATCATGAAGATGTCATCAATAAATCTGTACCAAACTTTGGGTTGGCAGGCTTGGGTAACCAAGAAGGCTTACTCTAAGCAACCCAGAATAGGTTGACATACGAGGGGGCCATCCTGGTACCCATGGCTGTTCCCTTTAATTGTTGGTATGTCTGGCCTTCAAAAGTGAAGAAGTTGTGGGTCAGGATGAAGCTGGCTAAGGTAATGAGGAAAGAGGTTTTAGGTAGGGTGGCAGGTGATCGGCGTGAAAGGAAGTGCTCCATCGCAGCGAGGCCCTGGACGTGCGGGATATTTGTGTATAAGGAAGTGGCATCAATGGTTGCAAGGATGGTTTCCGGGGGTAACGGATTGGGTAAGGATTCCAGGCGTTCGAGAAAGTGGTTGGTGTCTCTGATGAAGGATGGGAGACTGCATGTAATGGGTTGAAGGTGTTGATCTACGTAGGCAGAGATACGTTCTGTGGGGGCTTGGTAACCAGCTACAATGCGGCGGCCGGGATGATTGGGTTTGTGAATTTTAGGAAGAAGGTAGGGGTGCGGGGTGTCGGTGTGGTCAGGAGGTTGATGGAGTCAGGTGAAAGGTTTTGTAGGGCGCCTAAGGTTCTGAGGATTCCTTGAAGCTCCGCCTGGACATCAGGAATGGGATTACCTTGGCAAACTTTGTATGTGGTGTTGTCTGAAAGCTGACGCATTCTCTCAGCCACATACTCCCGACGATCAAGTACCACGGTCGTGGAACCCTTGTCCGCCGGAAGAATGACGATGGACCGGTCACCCCTCAGATCACGGATAGCCTGGGCGTCAGCAGTGGTGATGTTGGGAGTAGGATTAAGGTTTTTTTTTAAGAAGGATTGAGAGGCAAGGCTGGAAGTCAGAAATTCCTGGAAGGTTTGGAGAGGGTGATTTTGAGGAAGAGGAGGTGGGTCCCGCTGTGACGGAGGACGGAACTGTTCCAGGCAGGGTTCAATTTGGATAGTGTCTTGGGGAGTTGGATCATTAGGAGTAGGATTAGGATCATTTTTCTTCGTGGCAAAGTGATATTTCCAGCAGAGAGTAAGAGTGTAGGACAGTAAATCTTTGACGAGGGCTGTTTGGTTGAATCTGGGAGTGGGGCTGAAGGTGAGGCCTTTGGATGGGACAGAGGTTTCGGATTGGGAGAGAGGTTTGGAGGAAAGGTTAACTACTGAATTAGGGTGTTGTGGTTCCAGATTGTGTTGATTCAATTTTTGAGGTTTTGGAGGGAGTGGAGCTGGAAGTGGGAGGTTGAGTAGACGGGAGAGACTGGGTTTGTGTGCAATGAGAGGAAGTTTAGGTTTGCTGGAAAGGTTGTGAAGGGTGAGTGAGTTGCCTTTCCGGCGGTGGGAAACCAGGAGATTGGATAGTTTTTTGAGGTGGAGGGTGGCATGCTGTTCTAATTTACAGTTGGCCTGTAGGAGGATGCTCTGAACAGCCGGTGTGGATGTGGGAGAGGAAATATTAAGGACTTTTATTAAGGATAGGAGTTGACGGGTGTGTTCATTGGCTGAGTTGATGTGTAGGTGAAGGATTAGGTGGGTGAGGGCAATGGATTGTTCAGTTTGCAACTGGTATAGGGACTGATGGAAAGAAGGGTTGCAGCCAGAGATGGGAACTTTAAGTGTGAGGTCTTTGGGGGTAATGCCAAATGTCAGACAAGCCTGAGAAAATAAAATATGTGAGCGTAATCTGGCTAGGGTGAAGGCATGTTTGCGGAGGGAATGTAAATAAAACTTAATGGGGTCGTTGTGGGGATGTTGTGAGAGTGACATGGTATTAGAAGGTGGAAAGTGTAACATGAGGTTGAAATGAAAATGAAAATAACTGGAGAAAGTAACTGGAGATCTGTTGTGAAAAACGGCGAAAAAGTGTTGGATAAAGCTGGGCTATGTTGATCCTGTGGTGAACTTGGGTTGGTAGACAACGATGTGCACAATTGTTAGCCTCATTTTCATAATCTGCCACCACAAAACCACTCTTTTTAATACATTTACACGCCGTTTTTTCGAAATTTACCCGAATCTATCCATCCTTTAACGTGTTTTGGTGGCAACATAACCACCTAACCTTTGTGCACATACTCTCTCTCGTCTCTTGACTTTAAGTGGGATTCTACTTCAACACCAATTTCATTCTCAGTGTGTAGATATTTTTTGGTTTGTGAGTACAATGAGTTGAAAACTGGTATTTTTACAGTTAGTGGTTTAGTAGGACACACAATATTGGACGCAATTGTGCCACTTTCTGTTGACATCTTAAGAAAGTGGAGTTGTTCGAGAAATATGAACATTTTTCTTGGAGTGGTTGCACAATTTTGTTTATTTTTTAATTGCCTTTTTCTCTCAAGTTGCAACTGCAAGTAATGGAAACACTTCTTCCTTCCAGGATTCTAGTTTTAGGGTGCAGATTTTGTGATTTTTGGCACTATTTTAAAATTGGGAGGAATGCTGTTTGCACTACAATATGGCAAGTTTGTTACGCCATATTGACGGAAGTGACTCATGTATGGTTACAGGATCCTACAGATATAAAATGGAAAAACATTTGACATGTGCACACAAGTCCTGAATCTGTACAGGTGCAGTAAAGTAGAAAGCAAGTAAGTATCAGCCAGCCACTTCATAGTGATTTGCGGCACTATAATTACAAAACATATTATTCAATTGCATTGCTTGCTGTTTGTGACACAAATTACAAATTAATTTTTGTTGGTGTTGAGGATCTGTCAAAAGTTCAGGTGATTCTTCAATTTTTGAACTGTATGAAGAGGGACTGAAAATAACTCTCCAGTTTCTATAGCGAGAGCTACACATAGCCGTATGTATTCATTGCGGCCCCAGCCTCAGCTGAGGCTTTTCCCCTTTTAGAATATCTGATGCATCCATATTCTGAAAATAATTCAAATCCTTTATATAATAAGTTCAATTTTAGCTTAAACCATACTCAATGATTCACCAAACTTACTTTAGAGATTTTACCTAGTAAATGATGGATTATTTATTGTTCACTAGGTATACAAATCAGTTCTGCAATCAATATTGTAACAATCCATTGTGTTTTACATAACTCCACTGATGTAAGAGATAGGATTAGAGAAGATGACAGTGAGCAATATTTTCAACCATCACGTGAAATCCTAAGAGATCACTGAGAAACGTCTTATGTCAGGCAGTTCATAGTGGTTTCTTTGCTTAGTATTACTGAGGAAGGCCAAGTTCTATGGAAAAGCAAACAAATGAAGCTAAATCAAATCCAAAAACTCATGTACAATCTACAGGCACTTCTGAAAATACACAACTAATTTACAAGTGCTTCCTTTTCCTTGTTGTTGTTGTTGTTGTTGTTGATATTGTGGTCTTCAGTCCAGAGACTGACTGGTCCTGTGTGAACCGAGAAATCCGATCTACAAATAAAAAATTAAAACACTTCTGCTCCAAGTTAAAAAATGTGACTGCTGGACCTTAACAGTTATCAAAGAAGCAGCTTCTCTGTACATGGACTACATCTTAATCGTCTGGGCAAGAATACTCTAGCAACTGACATCAACAGAGCTATTGAGGAAACAAAATGCGATAATTCAAATGTGATACCTTGTACCTCAGATGTCATACACACGAAAGACGGAAGTGATAATTATATATGCCTGCAGAGCAAACAAACCGAAATAATTCCTCACTGCAGTGTCAAGACTGTTGATTTTTTAGGATAAAAAAGTCCCTCAGTGTTCCCAATTTAGAAACTATCAATTTGTGTGATAATGTTAACCTTGAGAAGGATATATCCTCTCATGATTGTACTAATGTATCATTTTTACATTATAATGTTGAGGGCTTGGGTAACAAAATCAATGTATTTGAGCCCTTAGTTACAGATCTGGCTGCACATGTAATCGTGGTTACAGAGCATCAAAAAGCTAACCATAATATTCAGTATTATAAGTTACAGGAGTATAATCTTACATCGTTTTTTTGTAGAACAGAACATAAAGGAGGGGGTGTTACTACTTACATAAGGAAATGTAACCTAATAAGTTCTGTAGAAAAAGTATCATGGGTTAAGGATTATTGTATCGAGAAAGACTTTGAAGCAGTGATAATTAAGTTAATGATTGTATCCGTCCCACTTACTGTGCTAGGTATATATCGAGCCCCTTCTGGTAATCTCGAGGTTTTCCTGGAAGCACTGGATAGTGTATTGGGGAAGCTAAGCAAGGGTGGCAATACAGTAAATATTGTAATGTTAGGAGACTTTAATATAAACACACTAAGCAACAGCCAGGAATGCAAAGGTTTACAAGACTGCATAAGATCCTATGATATTAAAGATCTACTTGGTCATGTGCCCACTAGAATAACTGAGTCAAGCAGCAGTTCCATAGATCACGTGATGACCAATTATGAAAATGTTGTTTCGGCACAGACTGTAAACGGGCACATATCTGATCATCTAGGACAATTATTAGTGATTGGTTGTCTTAATAAACTTAAACAAAACAAAAAATTTGAGAATAGAAGATTATTTTCTGAATACATCACCTTGCTAAAGAATACTTTGGGTCAAGAATCTTGGGAATCAGTTTATAGAGAAAGGGGAGTTGACAGCAAATGGGAAGTATTTTTAAAAATTTTAACTAGACATATTGATATTACTATCCCGGCAAAGAAGATGAATGTAAATAAAAATAAACCTCCAGTAGTCAAACGTGTAAAACTTGATGAAAAAACGAAAATACTCAAAGAAGGAATGGAGTATATGTATAAGCTACACAGAGAAACCAGTCTTGATTCATATAAAGAGGATTATAAAAAATATAAATATGAGTATCGCAAGGAAGTAAGGAGAAGGAAAGTAGAACATATTAGTAAACAGATCCGAAATTCTGACTGTGTCTCAAAGTCGTGCTGGGCAGTAGTTAATGATATGAGGAACACTGATTCAAAAACTAAAATTAATAATATAGAGTTAAGTATACATAATGATAATTTTTCTGATCCTTATATAGTTAGCAATATATTTAATGATTACTTTATAGATGCTATTGAAAATGATACTTGCATGAAACAGGAGAGGCCGTTTAAATATGATAAGGAAAAGGAAAGGGACTCTTGTATGCTACCTACAGTAACCATCAAGGACGTAACAGAGCTAATTGACAACCTAAAAAATAAAAGATCAGCTGGATGGGATGAATTCTCTCCTTTTCTACTGAAAAAATGCAAGGGTGAGTTAGCCAGACCGCTAGTCCATCTAATAAATTGTGTGCTTGAAGAAGGTGTGTTTCCGAAGAAACTGAAACTTGCTTTAGTTAAACCTTTATATAAAAAAGGGGAAAGAAAACAACCACAGAACTACAGACCAGTTGCCTTAACGTCAGTGTTTGGTAAATTAATTGAAAAAATAATGCTAGAAATCCTAATTGAGCACTATAATATGAATAACTTAACAGGAGATTTCCAACACGGCTTTAGAAGTGGTCGGAGCACCATATCTGCAGCAGTACAGTTTGTACACTGTCTGATGGAGAAAATAAATGAGGGATACGAAACGGCAGGAGTGTTTTTAGATCTTTCCAAAGCGTTTGACAGAGTCCATCATGGCGCTCTTTTAAGTAAACTTGCTTATAATGGTGTCAGTGGGAAACTGTTGCTTTTAATAGAATCTTACCTTAAAGATAGACAACAATGCACAGAAGTTGTGTATGATAATGGAGAGGTAATTGCAAAAAGAAGATCAAAGATAAGGAACATAAATTTTGGTGTGCCACAAGGCTCTATCTTGGGCCCCTTCTTGTTTATTTGCTACGTGAATGATTTCCCAAAAGTATTAGACACCAGTCATCATATTACTATGTATGCTGATGACACCTCTGGGGTTTGCTGGGCACGTAGTAATGATGACCTAAATTCAGTGGTACAGAATTTTGTTGAAAAAGCCCAAACACATTTTGAAAAAGAAAACCTGAGGGTCAATATTAACAAAACTAATTTAATTTATTTTAAGACAAGTAGTTCAAATAAAAATACTGTTCTAAATCAGGACATTCAGGAAAATACCTGTTCAGAATGTAAATTTCTGGGGATATATATAGATGACAGACTTTCATGGAATCAGCAAATAGATCATGCCTGTGGTAAAATAACATCTAGTCTGTATTTACTAAGGAGATTAGTTCAATGTTTAGATATCGAAGCAATAAAAATAGCGTATTTTGGGTTGGTGTATCCCCATCTATCTTATGGAATTGTATTGTGGGGTGGGTGTAGCCAATACAATATAAAAAGGGTATTTGTATTGCAGAAAAGAGTAATAAGAACTACGGCAAAAGTAAGACCCAGAACTTCATGTAAAAACCTGTTTATTAAGTTTAATATTATGACTATCTATGCAGTATATATGTTTCAATCAATATTATTAGTGAAAAAAGACAAAAAAGTGACAAACAGGAATATGGAAATCCATGATTACAATACAAGACAAAAATCAGACTTTCATATGGTGAGCAGACGATTGAATCTAACAACAAATACCCCATTCATTAAGGGAGCAATATTTTATAATTCTCTGCCAAACAACCTGAAACAGCTTTCTGGTAGAATTTTTAAAAACGAGTTAAAAAAATGGCTGGTATTGAAGTGCCCATACAGTATGGTGCTGACATGATTTGACCTCAGGAATGCTATATTAAATATACTTCAATGATATTTTAATTAGTAGCATGTAATGTATTTATATTGTGTATCAATAATCTGAATGTAATTATTATAACATTGCCCATGCATGTTAAATACATGTTTCGAGCTGTAAGATAAATAAATAAATAAAAGACTGGTTTGATGCAGCTCTCTATGCTAATCTATCCTGTGCAAGCTGCTTCATCTCCCAGTACATACTGCAACCTAAATCCATCTGAATCTGTTTAGTGTATTCACCTCTTGGTCTCCCTCTTCCATTTTTACCCTCCACGCTGCCCTCCAATACTAAATTGGTGATACCTTGATGCCTCAGAACATGTCCTACCAACTGATCCCTTCTTCTGGTCAAGTTGTGCCACAAACTTCTCTTCTCCCCAATCCTATTCAATACTTCCTCATTAGTTATGTGATCTACCCATCTAATCTTCAGCGTTCTTCTGTAGCACCACATTTTGAAAGCTTCTATTCTCTTCTTGTATATACTATTTATCGTCCCCATTTCATTTCCATACATGGCTACACTCCATACAAATACTTTCAGAAACGACTTCCTGACATTTAAATCTATACTCGATGTTAGTAAATTTCTCCTCTTCAGAAACACTTTCCTTGCCATTGCCAGTCTACATTTTATAGCCTCTCTACTTCGACCATCATCAGTTATTTTGCTCCCCAAATAGCAAAACTCATTTACTACTTTAAGCGTCTAATTTCCTAATCTAATTCCCTCAGCATCACTCCATTTAATTTGGCTACATTCCATTATCCTTGTTTTGCTTTTGTTGATGTTCATCTTATATCCTCCTTTCAACACACTGTCCATTCCGTTCAGGCTTGTCCAGGTCCTTTGCTGTCTTTGACAGAATTACAATGTCATCGGCGAACCTCAGAAGTTTTTATTTCTTTTCCATGAATTTTAATTCCTACTCCTCATTTTTCTTTTGTTTCCCTTACTGCTTGCTTAATATACAGATTGAATAACATCGGGTATAGGCTACAACCCTGTCTCACTCCCTTCCCAACCACTGCTTCCTTTTCATGCCCCTCGACTCCTATAACTGCCATCTGGTTTCTATACAAATTGTAAATAGCCTTTTGCTCCCTGTATTTTACCCCTGCCACCTTCATAATTTGAAAGAGAGTATTCCAGTCAACATTGTCAGAAGCTTTCTCTAAGTCTACAAATGCTAGGAATGTAGGTTTGCCTTTCCTTAATGTCTCTTCTAAGATAAGTCGTAGGGTCAGTATTGCCTCACGTGTTCAAACATTTCTATTGAATCCAAACTGATCTTCCCCAAGATAGGTTTCTACCAGTTTTTCCATTCGTCTGTAAAGAGTGTGTGTTAGTATTTTGCAGCCGTGGCTTATTAAACTGATAGTTTGGTAATTTTCACATCTATCAACACCTGCTTTCTTTGGGATTGGAATTATTACATTCTTCTTGAAGTCTGAGGGTATTTCGCCTGTCTCATACATCTTGCTCACTAGACGGTAGAGTTTTGTTAGGCCTGGCTCTCCCAAGGCTGTCAGTAGTTCTAATGCAATGTTGTCTATTCCCGGGGCCTTGTTTCGACTCAGATCTTTCAGTGCTCTGTCAAACTCTTCATGCAGGATCATATCTCCTATTTCATTTTCATCTACATTCTCTTCCATTCCATAATATTGTCCTAAAGAACATCACCCTTGTATAGACCCTCTATATACTCCTTCCACCTTTCTGCTTTCCCTTCTTTGCTTATAACTGGGTTCCCATCAGAGCTCTTGATATTCATGCAAGTGGTTCTCTTTTCTCCAAGGGTCTCTTTAATTTTCCTGTAGGCAGTATCTATCTTACTCCTAGTGATATGCACCTCTACATCCTTACATTTGTCCTGTAGCCCTCCCTGCTTAGCCATTTTGCGCTTCCTGTCGATCTCATTTTTGAGACGTTTGTATTCCTCTTCGCCTGCTTCATTTACTGCATTTTTGTATTTTCTCCTTTCATCAGTTAAATTCAATATCTCTTCTGTTACCCAAGGATTTCTATTAGCCCTAGTCTTTTTACCTACTTGCTCCTCTGCTGCCTGCACTATTTTATCTCAAAAAACTACCCATTCCTCTTCTACTGTATTTCTTTCCCCCATTCTTAACAATCGTTCCCTAATGCTCTCCCTAAAACTCTCTACAACCTCTGGTTCTTTCAGTTTATCCAGGTCCCATCTCCTCTAATTCCCACCTTTTTGCACTTTCTTCAGTTTTAATCTACAGTTCATAACCAATAGATTGTGGTCAGAGTCCACATCTGCCCCTGGAAATGCCCTCTCCCAATTTTCTACAGACTCCAACCCACCACCTCTTTCCTTGAACACCTTACAAACTACATCCTTATGAGTAACTACTTCATCCTTGGAGTGAAGGTTGAGAAATCTGCAGCACATCCACGAGAATCTGCATGGCACACTTCTATGTCAAAAAATGGTTCAAATGGCTCTGAGCACTATGGGACTTAACTTCTGAGGTCATCAGTCCCCTAGAACTTAGAACTACTTAAAACTAACTAACCTAAGGACAGCACACACATCCATGCCCGAGGCAGGATTCGAACCTGCGACCGGAGCGGTCGCTCGGCTCCAGACTTTAGCGCCTAGAACCACTACTTCTACGTCAACCTATTTATGGGCCATCTAGAAGAAACCTTCCTACTCACATAAAAATCCCAAGCTTCTTGTCTGGTTCAGGTCCATTCATGATTTGGAACTAGGGCCAAGATGCA
The DNA here is from genome assembly GCF_023864345.2 of Schistocerca serialis cubense. Lineage (NCBI taxonomy): Eukaryota > Metazoa > Arthropoda > Insecta > Orthoptera > Acrididae > Schistocerca > Schistocerca serialis. The sequence continues at coordinate 49,763,608 of NC_064644.1, forward strand.
CTACCCTCACTCCTCCAAGGCCTCAATACCTCTTCCACTCACTTCATGCAGTAATTCTAAGCCTGGAGTGCCACATACCATTTACCTCCACCCCCTGGTGGCTCCATCCAAACTTTTCATATTAAGACCACTTTCAACATTACTTGCTGCCATCCCTCTCACATTAAAAAGTCTCTCCCATATAGAATGTCTACTTGTGAATGTGATTCTGCAGTGATAAGTAATCTCTTGCCTAGAATGCTGAAGATCATACTACGGCCTTCACAGACTGGCTTTACCTAAATACGACCATAATTCTGTGACCACCCTAGTAGGAAACTGTGAAGCAGCATCCCCTCACCACCGAATATCATCTCTAACAGGAACAACTTAACCATATCCTTTGCTGGGGCTTTGCCTACGTGTTGTGCCAGGAAATGTGTAACATCCTACCCACAACCCTGCAAATACAGTATACTGCAACTCACCCAGACTAAATAATATACTGTTCCACCCTTATGTTACATTTATTCCCAAACCCATACCTCTGCAGAACACCCAAGCACAAGACCTGTCCAATAAATAAATACATACATACATACAACTGACTCCAATCTATCCTATCACTTCAAAGGTAGGGACACATGTGACAGCAGTCATGATATGATGTAATTTTTTTTATGTGAGCATATCACTAACCAGTTGTCTAACAGAATGAACAGCCACTGCCCAACTGAAATCAAGAACTAAGTTGATTACCTAGTGGTGAAGCACAGTGCTGAACATAACATGCTTGATTTCAAAGTCTGTTTCACAACCTGTCATCTGGACTGTTCAGTCCCAAAGCAAGCATGTCTGTGTTACATGGATGGGAGTTGTCTTTGCAACATTTACTTTGATATTGTAATCCTCCTGGCCTTGATCTCTGTTAGCCCCTGCCCCACACCCACCTCCTCTCATCTTATGACCCTAATTTAATTCATTCTGCGTTCACACTCTCATATGAATAGTCTGCATCTCCCAACATTTTATGTCCCCTCTGCTCGCAATCCACAGCGAGCTTCACAGACAACTTCCGCTCTTTAGAGGGATAAGAAGCCACATTCTTATTTCAGGTGCCTACTGCCTCTCTTTCCCAACCATCAGCCACACTTCTCTAGCTCTCACACCCTGCATCCACCTCCTTTCTCCCCTCACCCACTTAACCTGACACAAACCCTGCACATCCGCTGAGCTGCAGTTCTGGATCAATGTAGTCAGCTGCATCAATGTAGCCATGCAGGTGTATGTGTGTGTATTTGTATGCTGTGGCTCTGAAGGAGAAAACTAACAAGATTCCTCATCTTGTTTATGAGCCTGACAGTGACTCAACACATCAACAATTTGTTGACTTGTTACTGTTACTCCTTAGATTATTTATATTCCACCACGGACTTTCCAATAACTTATTTGATGTGGATTATGGTACCTTCGGTGTTCTTGCATGTGGGAAATTATTCTTGGCCTCTAAAATTTCCAAGGTGAAAGTAAATCTCTCTGGATAGTTAAACCGAAGGGAACAACATTTTGTATAAGTATATGAGTTACAAATGACTTAATTTCATTGAAAGGGGAGCAACAATACAATATGCAGGAGATTGTCACTACCAGACAGAACTGGTAGTTCATTTCACCATCTTGATTCCGAAGACTAAATATGGGATAGTTATTAAAAGTACTTGTTGCAAACTTACTCCCTTCACCACGAACAGTGGCAGAGAACTTAAGTCCTATAGGCAAAGTGAAGAGTTCTTACCCTAGCACAGAGGCAGTGTTAACATGGGTGAAGTATTGCTTTTTATTATAGTTTTCTTTATGTGGTTTTTTAAAAGTAACCATGTTGTGTTTCTTTCAGCTGAATAATTTGGAGTACTATGCTTTTATCAAAATGATTTGTTTTAGATGGCTTACCCATTATGGAAGTTCATCTAAGGCTTGTGAAGGCGTATAAGGAGTCTGCCCTTTCATTTCCAACTGTTATGAAAAAGGAACTGAATTCAAATGTGGTCATATTTTTCATTCTGAAAATCCGCATGAAGAACATCCCAAAAGTGCAACCTTAGATGAAGATATCTAGAATGTGTCCAATAACATTTTGTGTTTTTTAGTGATGTCTTATTTGAAGAAAGCATACGTTAGATGAAGAATGGGTCAATCTGTAATAGTTTAATTTTGAGAGAGCTTTGTGCCAACCAAAAGCAGATGAAAAACACGTATCTCAGCAACACTATGTGATCAAAAATATCCAGACATCTGGCTGAAAATGATCTACAAGTTCATGGCACCCTCCATTCGTAATGCTGGGGTTTGCCCACCCTCAGCCTTGATGGCAGCTTCCACCCTTGCAGACATACATTCAATCAGATGCTGGAAGGTTTCTTGGGGAATGGCAGCCCATTCTTCACGGAGTGCTGCACTGCGTAGAGCTACCGATATCGGTCGGTAAGGCCTGGCATGAAGTCAGCATTCCAAAACATCCCAAAGGTGTTCTACAGGATTCAGGTCAGGACTCTGTGCAGGCCTGTCCATTACAGGGATGTTATTGTCATATAACGACTCCACCACAGGCCGTGCATTATCAACAGGCGCTCGATCATGTTGAAAGATGCAATTGCCATCCCCGAATTGCTCTTGAACAGTGGGAAGCAAGAATGTGCTTAAAACATCAATGTAGGCCTGTGCTGTGATAGTGCCACACAAAAAAAACCAAGGGGTGCAAGCCCCCTACATGAAAAACATGACCGCACCATAACACCACCACCTCCAAATTTTACTGTTGGCACTACACACACTGGTAGATGACATTCACCAGGCATTCGCCATACCCACACCCTGCCATTGGATTGCCACATTGTGTACTGTGATTCGTCACTCCACACAATGTTTTTCCACAGTTCAATTGTCCAATGTTTACGCTCCTTACACCAAGTGAGACATCGTTTGGCATTTACTGGCATGATGTGAGGCTTACGAGCAGCCACTTGACTATGAAATCAAAGTTTTCTCACCTTCCACCGAACTGTCATAGTACTTGCAGTGGATCCTGATGCAGTTTGGAATTCCTGTGTGATGGTCTGTATAGATATCTGCCTATTCAACTGTCAGCGGTCTCTGTCAGTCAACAGACGAGGTCGACTTGTACACTTGTGCTGTACATGTCCCTTTACATTTCCACTTCACTATCACATTGGAAACAGTGGACCTAGGCATGTTTAGGAGTGTGGAAATCTCGCATACAGACGTATGACACACATGACACCCAATCACCTGACCACATTCAAAGTCTGTGAGTTCTGCGAAGTGCCCCATTCTGCTCTCTCACGATGTCTAATGACTAGAGGGGTTACTGATATGAGTACCTGGCAGTAGATGGCAGCACAATGCACCTAATATGAAAACAGTATGATTTTGGGGATCCAGATACTTTTTATCACATAGTGTATGTTTGGACTGTGCATAAATCTGTTATTGTGGGTAAGACGTGGGGAAGTTGCATTCATGGGCTGGAAAGGATCTGGTCAGTGTTTTCCGAGGCACAAAAGGAAGTCGTCTTATTGATCAAAATAACTGGTGAACACTACATCAGTCTCCTGGGACAACTAGATGAAACAGTACATTAAAAGGGATCCTAGAATTGAAATTTTTTCATCACAAGAATGCACCTGCCCTCACTGATGCTTCTGGAGGAGGAAAACAGAGGAATTTGAGGTGTGAAATGTTGAAACATTTATCCTGCTGCATCCTCCAATGTCCACCTGTTCCTACTTCTAAAGACTTTTGTTGCTAGAAAATGTTTTGAGACAGGACTGACCAGTTCTCAATCTTGTAATGTTATTTGCTAGACCTAGACCCAGCCAAGAGTTGCTTATTTTCGCAAGGTGCTTGCCCCTGACAACTACTTGGAGGCAGCGGCAAATAACCAGATAACATTACTGCTCTGCTGCATACCACGAATACTGATTGTTGTCAGAACGAAACTGTCTTATTATTAACCACAATATAGGCACACAGTAATTAATGTTGATAAACATTAACCCTAGCAATACCAAAACATTTTCAATAATGTATACCACCAATAGGAGCACATAAAAAACTGTTAATTGTAACTGACTGTTATTAACAACGTGCATTTTCAAGAGATACTGATGTGCAAGTAAGATTCAGAACCTGGAAATATCTTTCAGTGCTATTATTTATTGAATAAGACGTTCATTGCACTATCTCAATTACATCAATCTTTGGATTAATTTTAATTGTAAACCGTAAAACAATGATAGAATCTGGTAGAAGAATTCATTAAAGAAATATTTTTCAAAATTTTTAGTTTATGACTAGATTACAATATTTACAAAAGGTGGGCATAATGTACCCCCACTGCTATTGCTTGGGTTAATGAATTCATAAGGCAAAGAAGCTATCAACTCAGTTGTATTTAATGTACCGTCAGTTCATCTTTCGGCTTAAGAGAGATCTCATCAAAATGTAATTAGTGTCATTAATGGTTATAGAGTATTAATTTTCTGATGCTCATGTTTCATTTCTCCAGTTTGTTATCTTCAGTCTCATATTTTGTAAGTGGTGAATATTTTGTAAGTGGTAAACATCCAGAAATAAATAAATTATATAAGTTTCTTTGTACACAATGACAGTTCTCATTACTTACAAAAAAAGTACATTTTATATGATTTTTGACATATTTATAATTCTTATACTTATCTAGGTAGCACATACCTATATATAAAACATTGCTTTCGTTGCCCATCACGCCAAACACGAGCCATAGCTTGGTCGTCATTTGCAGGATTCCAATCTGGGTCAAACATTACCAAGCGATTTGCACCAATTAAGTTCAACCCACATCCTCCAGCTTTTGAACTAAGCATAAATATGAAGTCAGGACTCAGCGGGTCATTAAATTTCTCTACCACCTGAATCAGTAAATACATTATTATTTGTTACATAATCACACAGCATTCGAAGGGCGCAATAGTCTTCTAATTAATGTAGAGTCAATAGAAAGAGATGAAATAAGACAGCTGCTAAATATATAAAAGATAGCAAAGTATTTGTTAAAGCAGCTGTAGAAAGTTTTATGTTTAAAAATTTTTGAGAAATACATTTCAATAACTGTATCTGATGTGCTTATTACTTGGCCCTTATCTACATATGTAACTCTTTTGTTGTCTTTAGTCTAGTGGGTAAATTGTTACCACAGTGCTGTGGTAGTACTGCATGTGTTTGCTGTTCAACCATGAAAGCTTTTTTCAGTGTCAAGTGTAACATGTAACTCCCATCAACTTCATTGTTGGCTTATAATTTTTTTATTTCAAAACTGAATACATTTGCAACCACTCTCCATTTGTTATAGGATGACGTAAATGTCTTTTCCTTCCAAGAAATTGCTGAAGTTTTCGTCTTCATTATCATTTCCAGTCAGTACATCTAATAAGCTCTTTATCAAAGAGGATAACTTTGTTCATAATAGAGGGAAACATTCCACGTGGGAAAAATATATTTAAAAACAAAGATGATGTGACTTACCAAACGAAAGCGGTGGCACGTCGATAGACACACAAACAAACACAAACATACACACAAAATTCTAGCTTTTGCAACCAACGGTTGCTTCGTCAAGAAAGAGGGAAGGAGAGGGAAAGACGGAAGGATGTGGGTTTTAAGGGAGAGGGTAAGGAGTCATTCCAATCCCGGGAACGGAAAGACTTACCTTAGGGGAAAAAAAGGACGGGTATACAGGCGCGCGTGCACACACACACACACACACACACACACACACACACACACACACACATATATATATATATATATATATCCATCCACACGTATACAGACACAAGCAGACATATACAGAGGCAAAGAGTTTGGGCAGAGATGTCAGTCGAGGCGGAAGTGCAGAGGCAAAGATGTTGTTGAATGACAGGTGAGGTATGAGTGGCGGCAACTTGAAATTAGCGGAGATTGAGGCCTGGTGGATAACGGGAAGAGAGGATATATTGAAGAGCAAGTTCCCATCTCCGGAGTTCGGATAGGTTGGTGTTAGTGGGAAGTATCCAGATAACCCGGACGGTGTAACACTGTGCCAAGATGTGCTGGCCGTGCACCAAGGCATGTTTAGCCACAGGGTGATTCTCATTACCAACAAACACTGTCTGCCTGTGTCCATTCATGCGAATGGACAGTTTGTTGCTGGTCATTCCCACATAGAATGCGTCATAGTGTAGGCAGGCCAGTTGGTAAATCACGTGGGTGCTTTCACACGTGGCTCTGCCTTTGATCGTGTACGCCTTCCGGGTTACAGGACTGGAGTAGATGGTGGTGGGAGGGTTCATGGGACAGGTTTAACACCGGGGGCGGTTACAAGGGTAGGAGCCAGAGGGTAGGGAAGGTGGTTTGGGGATTTCATAAGGGTGAACTAAGAGGTTACGAAGGTTAGGTGGCCGGCGGAAAGACACTCTTGGTGGAGTGGGGAGGATTTCATGAAGGATGGATCTCATTTCAGGGCAGGATTTGAGGAAGTTGTATCCCTGCTGGAGAGCCACATTCAGAGTCTGATCCAGTCCCGGAAAGTATCCTGTCACAAGTGGGGCACTTTTGTGGTTCTTCTGTGGGAGGTTCTGGGTTTGAGAGGATGAGGAAGTGGCTCTGGTTATTTGCTTCTGTACCAGGTCGGGAGGGTAGTTGCAGGATGCGAAAGCTGTTGTCAGGTTGTTGGTGTAATGGTTCAGGGATTCCGGACTGGAGCAGATTCGTTTGCCACGAAAGCCTAGGCTGTAGGGAAGGGACCGTTTGATGTGGAATGGGTGGCAGCTGTCATAATGGAGGTACTGATGCTTATTGGTGGGTTTGATGTGGACGGACGTGTGAAGCTGGCCATTGGACAGATGGAGGTCAACATCAAGGAAAGTGGCATGGGATTTGGAGTAGGACTTTTTGACAGTATTACAAAGGGCATAACAGTAGCGAAATACCGATAACCACTGGCCAGTGTAAAAAAAGTCAATGGCTATCAAAGGGTCCCATAGAGGGATACATGCTACTTGTACGTAGTTGTACATCAATGACAAAACGGTACATGCCACGTACAGGAAATGACACTGAACTCTTTAATGACTGTGACACAACTGGACCATTGCAGCTGGGGCAATGCATACATAAATGTACAGTAGTACCAACAAAACAAACATACATCTCCTCTGTAACAGACAAAATGTACGCTGGTGTGCAATCACGTCTCGTAGCCTAAACGCTACAACGTATGCTCGAAGAGATCACCATTTGCTTGGTAAAATCGCAGTGCACTCTCCATCATGGATCCACTTACAGCTGTCAGTATTTGTGGTGTCATTGCAGCGCATGCAGCAGAAATGCAGGCTTTCATGTTGGCCATTGTTGTTGGGACCTGCTGATACACTACATCTTTCACATGTTCCCAGAGAAATAGTCCATGAGGGTGAGGTCTGGCAACTGTGTTGGAACTACCTGAATGGGACTGCTTTGTCCAATCCATCGATGAGGGAATTGTTGGTTTAGCACCTGTTGTGCCATCAAGGTATTATATGCAGGGGACTCACGGTGTTGATACAACACTGTTTGATGCAAATGAAGGGGTAGGTCTTTCATCAGTCCAGATAAGGTACATCTGGGGAACAGCTCATACTGTCTTCTGTTAAAGAGTGCCATCAATGAAATGTGGGCCAATGATGTGATGACACTCCACTGACAATGATGTTCAACCTGGTGAATCCAGTGTGGGTTTTCTGGTCGCCATTAGTGCATATTGTGTAAGTTGATGTTCCCATTGTTTGTAAATGTGGCCTCAACATTAAACAGTACCCTACGCATAAAGTCATGGCCTTACTGCAGAACTCATTGACAATATTCCAGACGACTGAACGCCGTTGCCATGGAGACCTTAATGTAGCGCCATGTGATATGAGTGGTATCTATGCCTGCACACAATATGCATCATACTTGTTCGAACCATTCCCATCTGTATCTCTGTATCACAAATACTTGCATGAGGGTTTATTGCAGCGACCAACACAACAGCCACCTCTGCTGCTTCATGTGTTACACCTCTGGTTTGGATCCGGGTTTGTGGAGACAACTGCCCTGTGATGCGAAGACCTTTAACAGTATTCATGAAGGCAGGGCGCGTCAGATTATGTCTATTAGGGTAGCACCGGGCTGGCACATGTGCCATTTTGGTGACATTCTCCATACAGTGATATCATATCAACCATTTCCATACCATGTCAAATGTCTAGAACTGATGGTCTGTACATAGATAAATACAACATGCATGAGGGACACCATTATGTACATATCAATGTTTGTGGCAGGAATCCCTATTATTACTTTCGACCCTCGTGATAACATGAAAGTAAGAATATGTGCGTCAACCACATCGCAATTACAAGCAACATGTGGGTCACGCTTGGATCGTAGGAAGTGCAATAGCAGTGCATTTCATTCATTTCATGCGTCAATTTCACATTCCAATTTCTCGAGATGTAATTGAGGTATTGCAATGCAACCAGTGCCATTATTATTATTATTGTTATTACACATGTTATTGATTGTGTATGGGATAATATGGGGTGCCCAAAAAAAAAAGTGTTGAAAGAAATATTTACATGTGGTTTAGAATGTCTCAGAGTATTTACTTTCGTGAGCCTCTGCCATAAGCCGTTTGTCAATATCTATTGTGGTTCCAGAGATATTGGTGGTGGGACACCCTGTATATGGAAGTATATGTATAAGAACATAAATAAAATCTGTTTACTCACCTTTGCTCGTTTCTTGATTGTCATGGTCCCATCAAGACGAACATACGGATAATTGCGGAGCCGGCATAGCTTCTCGAACACATCTAATGTCTGTGTGTAGTTGGATACCAGAACCACTTTGTCATTAGTTGTTGTCTTCACAACAGCTAAAAGACAATCCAGAAGCATCAGCTTGCCAGACAACTCTGGCATTACAGTCCGTCCGTCATACTTTGCTGGCATATGCTCAAGTGCTTTTTCAAAACCTTCACTTTGAGACTGTATTTTGTCAAGCACCAAGTCAGGATGATTGCATAACTTCTTCAGTGATGTTATCGAAGATAGTGCTGACAGACTCACCTTTGTAACAGAAAGAATGCCCAAAATACGCATTGTTTTACAGGTGACAGTTAATATATGATAATTGAACAACACACACAGATTCAAGGAATCTTACACAATCATAATCAAAAACTCATTAAAATTAAGAAAATGACCATCTGCAATAATTACGCAAAATGATCAAATCAAATATAACTATGTATATGAGGAGAGAAAACAATTCATCTAATAGAAATGAGACACAGAAACAATCATGAACTGCTGGATTTTCTTCAGTGTTAACACTATACTCCCCCCCCCCCCCCTCCCCTTCCAGTTCATTGTCCTTTCTTAGAACCTACGCACAGCTCAGCGCCATTCCTATTTCGTGAGGAGTGATCTATCCTCGCCTACACAAACTCTCCACTGGATTTTTCACTGAAATGTAATGAACTGTAACTATGTTTTAAACAGTGGAACTGTGGTTTTTGTTGTTGTTTCAAAGTCACAAACTGATCACATTTAAATGTTTACAGATTTAAATGACAGACGCCCCAACCCCTCTTCTCCTCCCAATACTGCACATTTAACCTTACTTTTATAAGCTTTCTCATGCTTTATTTTTGTAGACTGCCTCTCCATGAACAGAGTACACAGTAAGCATAAAAGTCAACTATCTAGGTAGCTATGAATTTGTAGGAGAATCAGCAGTTTTCTCGTATTTCTCTTTTCAATCTGTGGTGCTGTCTAATTAACATAAATGAATGCAAATGGTTCATACATATAGACATTAAACACTAATAAATTTCACTAAAATATTGTATTAGTTGTGTTTGTAATCAGCACCAAAACACTGATAGAGCAATGGCATAAGGAGGTCAGTGGGACTCTCACAGCAATTGGCATGAAAACTTGCCTGAAACAGCAAACAGATAACATTTAAATATTGGATTCAACTGTATCTAGAACTTAAGTACAATGCACGTGTTGCAGTGGACAAGAAAATTAAGAATGCTGAAACTAAAACTGAGGCTGCATGGGAAACAGTGTGAGCATCAGAAATAAGAAAGGTAAGCTACAAATAAAGATTATAACTGTGTATTTACAGCCTCTGATGCATTTAAAAGCTTAATTTCACTAACACACATTCTCACTAATGACTCAGCACTAAGGTGAACACTTCCATTATGTGGTAAAAGATGTAAAAAATTACTGTTATTTTAACTGGCAAGCAACAAAAAGCTTACAGTTATACTCTTGCAGAAGACTTAAGAAACAAATTATGAAAACAGTCAAGAAAATTAGGTGTCATGAGAAGAACCAGCCATAATTTTAAGTAGGTCCAATTTCTTTCATGCAGGACACAACAGCTGTTTATAATAAAATGGAACCAAGAATCATTATTAAGGTTTAACAAGATTTTGGAAAGGATACATTTTACCCATTCGATAAAGCAAACAAGTAAAGAATCACATTCTAACAAGCACAGGAGTTGGGACGTATTTCAGTCCAATACAGAATGCTTAGAGGAACAGTAATACTGTAACCTGTTGGTCAAATCTTAAATAACTCTCTCAGCAGCACTGTATAGAAGAGCAGAAAACTGTATATGCATACAGAATGGTTCATCTGCATCGTCCTTTTTATGGATCCTATAGTTTTTGGAACAGTGATGTAAGAGTGCAGGAACTTTTAACGTAATGAATAGTTCAATATTGGGAACTTTTAACAAGTATGAGTAACATGCACACATGCAGACAGCCCAGGAACGGGTAATGATTACAATCGAAACAGTCTGTTTAGTGTCAACTTTCTCTTAGCTGGGTTGGACTGTGCAGTCATTGTTAAGAGACTGGGCAGAATCTACCCATTTTTATATTTGTAGCACAACAGAGGATTAAACTGGTGACAATAACTAAACTACAGATGAACAATGAACTACACTCAGGTTACATTTAATTCTTGTAACGTATTTCAGTGAAGGTAAACAGTTAGAGGAGAGAAGAGAAACCTGGTGGATGAGGAATATCAGTATGAAAGATTTTAAAATTGAGATAAGCCTATTACATGTACAAGTATGAAGAAAATCTTTGAACCTCATTTTATATGTTTTACATTTTTTTTACGTTATGAGAAGCCTTTTCTCAAAAAGTATATGCGCTAATGCTATGAAATTTTCAGGAACTGTTCGCAACTTGTTGCTGTCTCCCTGAAACTATAAAATACGAGATCCTGCAATTACATTCTGATTTTTAGATGATTATATGTAGGGAAAAAAATGGATGTGCAAAATAAAAACTTTATTAAAGATACAATTTGCACCATAAATTAATAACTGTAGTTCAATGGTCTTGTAACCTTATCAGGACACTACAATAAAATTTTCAGATTAACTGCATGATTAGAATTATGATTAGATTACGGCAATAAAAAAATTAAAAATTGAAATATCTGGTAAAATATTAATCCTGCATATTTTATTTTTCCATTAAAACACAGCTCTTTTGCTTTACACATGCAAAATTTTAGATTTGTACATTACTAAATATGGGTGTAATGTTTCTTTTTTTTAAAAAAAATAAATGTTTACAGTTTCCATTACATCCTCCCTGAAGTACCAAATCATCCTCAAAATCAAGAATGGAAGTTCCAGTGTCCACTTTGTTTCCGTCGTGTATCACACAATGTATGAAGGTAGACCCCTCACTTCTCCAAGTTTTTGTATAATTCCTCATCCATCTGCAGTGTTAAGTTCCAGTGAAAAATTAGACCCTATACGATGCTCAAGCTGAGATAGCTGGGAAGACCTTGAAGTGCTCAAATATTTAATTGGAAAAGTAAGAACATTATACTAAAATTGCTACAGCTGTGTCCAGATAGGCACTGGAGGATCAAAATCTGTCCGAGAGAAAGAGAAGTGTCTGTTAAGGAGGTGCCCTATTGCCACTCTTTTTCATAATAGTGATGGACAAGCTTATAAAAATCTATAGAAATGATCAATGAATCCAATGTCCTACTTTGCTGGGTGGATAAAAAGAAGCTGAGGTGCAGAAAAAGCTGGTGGGCTGAAGCAGTATGTTTAAAAATTTTGGACTGAAGATAGCATCACCAAGACCATACATGTGACCATCAATAGGAAAGGGCAAAGCTTGAATTTAATATTTGGAAAGGACAAAATCAGAATCAGTTTCCCTTTTCAAACACCTCAAAAGCACAACTTCATAAAACAACAGTATCAACCTGGAAATATTCAGAGAAAACAGAAAGCATCCAACATTTACAGTCAAGTCTCAAACCTTCCAGGGGCATGCAAAATACCAGAAAAAAGGAAAAACAACCATGCACCATACGTATTTGTGCCACTTCTTGCTTACAGTTTAGGGACATATAATCTACTACAGCAGAATCCAAATGACAGAAATGAGATTCATAAGAACTATGAACCAAATCACTAGAAAGGACAAAGTAAAAAAATTGGCCAGATGGGAGTAGGACTCGCACACTGATGGTTCCGTACAGACTTAATTATGTATGTAGACTGTTCATCCAATATGGGAATCAAGAATCTCTACGATTTTTGCCCATTATCAGCACTGATATCGCAAGATATCGGTCCCAGGGAGTCCAAGACATCCGAAGATGTTTCAATTTCCATTTTGAAGTGTGCAGGTAACTCAGTTTTTGTGATTGATATGGACATGAGTTCTGTGTGTGTTTAGGCCACATTATGCCTACCACAAAAAAATTTATACCCTTTTTGAGTAAATTATATTTGGCATAGAGGGCACCTACAATATGTACCTTTTAACGTATTACATTTTTTAAATAACACTTTGGAATTTTTTATTTTCCCCTCAGAAATATGTTGTTGGTGTTTTGATTCATGGAGTCTGTTCTCTAAAGGGATGTTACTGGGTTGTAAAAATTTAACTGGACTATGTGGAATAGTTCCAAAGTTATTAAGACCTGAAGTTGGGTCTGAAGATAGATTGCCTCACAAATGACACAATAATATTTTTTTGTGTGATATTATTAAAAATTAACAGTTTCAGATTTTTCCCTTTATTTGCACAGTCAAGCCTTGGTTCTTGCCAAATTTCATGATTCTAGACCAATGGGAAGTACCATATCGATTTTGATGACTGTGCTTGCAAGGATCGAAATGTGTGGCGTAAATGGCCATAAGTTTTGGTTGCATTGACTTACATGTTAACATTTAATATACAGGCAGGGGACCAGACTTTAGTATGTGACAAATTTTAACTTAATAAGTCTACTCATGCTTGAGAAAAATCGATCTTAACAGACAAATGGACAGACAGACAACAAATGAGAATTTTTTTCTGTGATATAATTAAAAATTAACCATTTTCGAATTTTTTACTTTTGTTGTACTGTGAAATCTTAATCCTTACTAAATTTCATGATTCTAGAACAACAGGATGTATCCTACAAGTTTTGGTGAGTGAGAGTGCGAGTATCAAAATATGTGATACAAATGGCCATATCTGTTGACTGTGTTGACTTACACGCTTAATTTTTTTACACTGTCACATGACTTGATGTGTCTAACCATTCCTAATAAAATTGATTTTTAACAGTCAGTAACACAGACAGACATACAGACAACAAAATTATCCTATAAGGGTTCCACTTTCACTGACTGTGGTTTGGAACACTAAAAATGGGGTGAACAGGAATGTAACCAGCATCGAAGTTTCCAATACCAGTGTAATGAAAAAATGAAGACTGAAATGGTATGCGCATGTTATGAGAATGGATGAGAAAAGACCAGCCAGAAATATTTTGAAATATCAAAGGAAAAAGACCATCTGTAAAACCTGGGAAATGCTGGACGGATACAGTGAAATCAGATTTCAACGAGAGAAGACTCCAGTAGGAAGAGGACCAGGAACAGAAGATTTATGACGAGAGGAGGAGATGGTGAGCACTTTTAAATCACATTCGGGAAACTGGAGCTGGGTAATGATGAGGCAGAACCACTTCACAGTTCACTGAGTGAAAAGATTTCTCCTAATATATTTTCAATATTATCTAGCCCCTTACTAAATGGTTACTGCTTGGAGTCCTGGTGCCCCCAAACTGTCACGCACCTACTCCTCGGAATGAACAGGGAGGTTACAGCTCTGGCACCAACAGTGTGTTCCCTGTGTAGTCAGCCAGGAGGCTACCACTCTGCAGGCACCTAGTGATCCCTCCACATGTACTGGCAACCAGTCTGGGTATTGGGTGACCTTCCCCACACAGCCTGCACTACTGTATGAAACGCAAATTCGAAAAAGTGGAGGTCAAACCAGGCTAGGGGAGCTAACATGAATTAACTGAAGAACGTGTTGTGAAAAAAAGAAAGTGGAAAAAGATACTCTCTGACCTATGAATAAGCTAGGTTTTCAACAGGGAATCTGTCTTACTGACAAAGACTGAGAAAAGATATAGTCGGAGAGCAATACTGCAGCACAGGAAAGGATGAAGTACTGCAATGTCTTGGAGCCCCATGCTTGCCATGCAAGTACTCACAAAAGATGTGCGAGAACCCTGGGGGATTACCCATTTGCGATGAAGTTCCACTATACTAGCTTGAATGTGCAGTGTGCTAGAAGCTAGATGGGTTGTTGACATCTGCTAAAGCTAAAAGATGTTTTTCCATACATATATCTTGTTACTGTCAAACGAATACCTGTCTTGTCCCTGAGTCTATCCTGTATTGTTTGTAGTAACAAAGGTCACTTATGCAGTTACCAATAGCAGTGACAAAGGACAAGAAGGTTGTTCTAGGACACTATCTGTTGGAATCTTTGCTTTGTGGTCTGACTCCAGTTGGAGTATCACAGACAACATAAGTAATACTCACTATAAAAGGGTAATGCAGTGTTTACTGCATGGAGAAGCTTGGCATGTTTATTTGATTTAGCATTATAGGGAATTAACATATGTTTGATAAATAGATAATTTACATACATTTCACTGTATGCAATACATGGCAACAACTAGTAACACGACTTCATTTGACTTCTCAGTGTTGCACAAATGTTCCACAGAGAATTTCACATAAACATTTCCAGTATCAATGGAACTGAAAAATATGAAAGGCTGTATTGCATCAAAATGTGATCACAACTGGCTTCTATGATTTTTGTCAACAGAATGTGAATTACGAGGTCTGACTCCAATGGACATACACTCTGTTCAGATGTAAGTCTACTGTCAGAACTGTAGTGCACCCCCATGCCACAATCCTTTAACCTCCTCAAACAAGATTTCCTGGGCAACAGTGTGCTGTTGATGTTTGCATGTTTACTTAAGAATGTGCACTTAGAAAGAAATTAACTGAAATGGTTAAATCAGACTGAGTACCAAACTCATTTCAACAAAAGTTAAACATTTATACATAAAAATATACGGAGCATTTTGCATACATCCATCCCATATAGCCTACTTCCTTTGAAACAATGAGCACTTTTTATGAATGTTCATGTGTGTCTGGAGTGGTGGTCATTTTAATGTTTAAGAACACAGTATATCTCATAGTACTTGAAAGTGGAACGTCACTTGCTGTTCAAGTTTGCAGACATAGTTTTCTGCTGCTTTTCGTGCCTATCATAGTTTTTATAGATAACTTTTACCTTTCTGTTGCATTACAATCACAGACACAGATAGTCTTTAAAGAATTTTTAACATGTTGAAGCAGTGTTCAACAAAACCATTACAAATATTTTGATCTTTATAACATCCAAAGAAAGCTTGGACAAATTCATTACATACATTTTGATTTATGTAAATGCCAAAGAAACACCAAACAAATGTTTCAAAAAATACTATGAAGATGAATGACCTTTTGTTACAGTCCGACATATATTTACAGTACAGGTCTAGAAAAAAAAAAACTCCTCCCAAACAGACCATGAAGGCCCAACGGTGTGGACCGGCCGCCGTGTCATCCTCAGCCCATAGGCACCATTGGATGCAGATATGGAGGGGCATGGGGTCAGCACACCGCTCTCCCGGTCATATGTCAGTTTCCGAGACCGGAGCCGCTACTTCTCAATCAAGTAGCTCCTCAGTTTACCTCACAAGGGCTGAGTGCACCCCACTTGCCAACAGTGCTCGGCAGACCGAGTGATCACCCATGTAAGTGCTAGCCCAGCCCGACAGCGCTTAACTTCGGTGATCTGACGGGAACCGATGTTACCACTGCGGCAAGGCCATTGGTACAGTACAGGTCTACTGGATTATTTACATTACAGGTCTACTGGCTTATTTACATTATAATTAACAAAGTGAAAAAAATACATTACAAATGGTGTACCATAAGTTAAATATTATAAATGCTTACAGCTATTACCTTGTTTGAAGATTCAGCTCCAACAGTGCGCTTTACTGCATCACTGTTAATAAAATCACTGTAGATCTTATGCTGCAGTTCAGTTAAACGGACACACACCACCTGTTCAATCTTAACAGGCAAATATTTAGACAGCAGAGCTGATGTTCTCCGGATAAGACACCGGTTCACAATTGCAACTAATTCATCTAAACGTTCCTGTCCTTTCTGGCGCTCCTCGGGTGTTGCATCTGCATCTTGACCTCGCAGGATTGGATTTTCAAACTTACGCCGAAACTCTTGTGCTGTCCCCAAAATTCCTTCATTCACAAAATGAACCAAGCTGAAGTACTCGAGAAGATCATTTTGTATAGGTGTTCCAGACAGCAATACTCTTCGTTTGGCTCTCAGACCCATGAGAGCCTGGTAAGTTTGATTCTCACAGTTCTTCAATCTGTGTCCTTCATCGCAAAGTACAAGTCCCACTTCACTCTGATGTAATACTTTAGCATGCAGACGGAATGTTTCATATGATATGATTAATATGGGATTCACAGGTCTTTTTGAAAATGTTTGCATAAATGAATTAAGGTCTCTATCTATCTGTTCTTTGCCTCCACTGTCAATAGCGAGTGCATTAACACGGCCACCCAACCATTTATTTATTTCATTATACCAATTTTTTACCAGGCTGCTTGGCGCTACAACGATAGCTTTATCAATTGTTGGTTTACAATCAGGTCCCTGTCGCAGAAGAGTCCACATAAGTGTAATACACTGTAAGGTTTTACCAAGTCCCATTTCGTCTGCCATAATGCAACCGTATGCATTATCTATACGCTTACCAGTAACACATTCATACATGAATTTTACTCCTTCCCTTTGATGAGGTCTTAATACAGCTGAGAGAAGAGGATCCACAACAACATGGACAGGTTGTTTATCTGGATCAGTTTTCAGCTTTTCGTGAGCCGAAAGTTCCGGGGGTGCGTAGAGAACTAAAGCATTCGGCTCCAAAGGATCGTGCAGTGGTCTACGACATTTTGGTCGACCGACTCCAAGTGCGCGAGACAGACTAGAACCCTGGTAATTCGGGATTGGTATTTTAAAAGGTTTTGAAAGTAGCTTACGGATTAGAGATTCATGTGCAGACACGGTCACGAGGGTGATTTCTTGCGATATACATGTCTTTTTAAGTGCTAGTTTGCTACTAAACGTTTCATCTTTCGATTTATCTAACCTTATTTTCTTCTGGTTTTGAAGTATCTCGGGAACTGCGCTGAGAGGCTGTCTCTTAGCTGCTTGACTAGGTGCAAGACTTCGACGCATGCCTTCATTACTTAGACTTTAAGACTGAGAATTATGTACACAACAGATTACACACACGTTTTTACTGTCAAACTACGAATCTAAACATTACTACTTCATTACTTTCGCGCGTAAACATGTTGAAAGTGCAAACAGAGACAGTGCTACCACCCACAACAGAAAAAAAGCAAGCGTTTCCTGCGAGTTTGTTGCGGCAAGTCAACTAGCGGACACTTTCAAAAATCGTTTGGTAGATGGCACTCAATAACGTGAGAACCAAGCTATGTTGTGAAGATTAACACCTCTTTCGAAGTTTAATGAATTTTCTACTGTGCCAAAACATTTAATGCCTTGTGGTGTGTGTCCGAAGTCCTTTATCCAGAGTCATTGAAAACTTGCACGTGCAACTCAGCTTGTCTGTAGGAACGTCGTACTTGTGTACTGGCGTGACAGCAAGCAAGACAGTAATTGTCAAAGGTATGTGGAAATGCTCTCTATTCTGCTTTCGTTCGTAAGACCCAAGAGGTGACTGCTCAGGTCTTGAATCGTTTTTAAGTTAGTTAGTTAATTAGCAACAAACTTTCAACAGTTTTGTTAGACAAAAAAATAGTCGTCACTTGAATCACTTCGTATCCATGAACTGAAAACCTTGAACAGATTCAGGCCTCTGTTGCGAGGTGAGCGCATCATAAAGGAAGAAGGAAAAAATGAATTTTTACAATTACCAGTGAAGAAATAAATAAATCTTAAGTTTAAACAAGAAAACATAATCCAAGATAGAAATAATCTTACTTGAAGAGAGCGATGGAAAGGAGCTTGCTGCCAATATGTGAAATAAAGATGCCAAATTGAAAGTGAGTGGACTTGCGAAATCAGGACCTATGTGAAATGAAATGTAAAAGGATTGTAAAATCTCAGGCAGCTCAGTATGAAACTGCGTAATAATGGAAGATTCAAATAATTTTTTCTGCCCTCAAAGCGTACAAGCAGTAAGACTTCGAAAAGATATGGTACAGGGAACACAGTGGTGAACTTGTTCGTAGTAAACGTTTCATAAAGATGGTGTGATGGAAAATTCGTGTGTCAATGCAGAGACGGTTACAACTAACAGAAAACTCAAGAACGTATTTAGCAGTGTGTCAAATACAGCATAATGCAAGTAACATATTCAGTGAGGTCATTTTACAATGCATGTGGTTCATGGTTCATAGGAGTGGGGAAGAAAAGAGGTACACATGTGAAGAAATACTAAAAGTAATCAGCGAAAATAGCATCAAAGCGCCCCAAGCCTTACAGCTGCAAACATAGTCGACCCTAGTTTCATTACCAGTCAGAAAAATGGTTTTCAGAATGTAAAAATCAACATCAGCAGCACATGAAAGGACAGAGAAATCATCAACCAAAACAGCAGACAAAAGATCTGAATCTAATTCTGCAGAGCTGAATATAGTTCCGGAGGGACCTACTCATATGGTGTCAGATGTAGCTATCAATACAATAGGATTAAGCAAGGAAATGATCAAATGAAAAAGTAGTGATAAATCGGCAGCATCGATTGAATGATTAGTAGGGGAATCAGACACAGAACTTTAGCTGTGCCTGAAAATGGAGGAATAAGTGCATTAAGGCAAAGGAAAACAGAGTTTACTGTACACCAAAGGATTTCTATCGACAAGAGAAAAAAAGAAACCTCCTGGGAGAGCAATAATGAAAAGCTTACTGCTCTAACAATTATATCTCAGTAGTATGCATTACAGATATTTGGTATAAGAAAGCAGAGACAGTGGAACTAGCTTTAACCTGTTATGAAACACAGTGTTGTTATCGTAGAACATCTTGTATCTGTGCAAAAAAAAGTTTTACAGTTTAAAGTCAGCGCTGGCATTAGCTTACTCAGTGGAGATAAACATTTTGAAATCTCTGTAACAGAGGGACAGAGAAACAAATTAACCATACCATGTGGATACAGGTCACTTGGTGATAATTTGTATGTCTTCTTCAGTAAATTGATTCAAGCCCTTGATATGAGCTCTATCATTAAGGATAATGTTATTTTGTATGTGGATAAGAATATAGATGCAAGTGTTAACAATAAAGTTAGTAACAATCTCCTGAACATTCTGCATGGATTTGGTACTACATCATTGCTCAAAAGTGCTACAAGAATAACCAAAACAGTGGTGTCAACAGTAGGTCATTAAATAACGGACACTGAAACATGAAGTCTGATGTAATTGCAAAAGATATAGGGCTTTCAAATCATTTCTGTCAAGCCATTAATTTAAACATGGAAGAATATCACAGGAAGCAGGTTTATGAAAGAGTTTTTTTTTCAAGGAAAGCAGTGTGTGATTCTGTAAAGCAACTATATCATCAGACCTAGGAGGAAGTGTATGGCGAATGAAATGTAGAGGCTAACCACTGAAAGCTTTCGTCAATGTTTAAACTAAAATATGAGGAAACTTTTCTGAAAGAATTACGCTCTGTTTAAGAAAATTAGTAAGTATGTCCCCAAAAGGACTATGAAATCTCTTGAACCCCTAAATAAGTTTACTCCCTAATGGAGAAATCAAAGTGACGCAGAGTATCTAGATTACTGTAAAAATATACAAGAATATACAGGAAGGTGTTGCTAGCAGCAAAGGAAGCAATGAATGACAGCGACATGTGCAGTTTACATTGTAAAAGGAAAGTAATTAGGGCAGCTGTATTATTCGGGCAAACGAAGTTGACACTCGCACAGCGGTTCCTGGGCGCAACTGTAAATGGGAAATGGCTTTACGGTCGCTCCCATCGGCCACCGCCCAAGTGTCAACTTTGTTTGCACGTGTAATAAGAAAGGAAACAGGGGAGGAGAATTCAGGGGGAAAACAGCACAATCATACACACTACGCCGGCTGGAGAGGCCTAGCGGTTCTAGGCGCTACAATCTGGAACTGCGCGACCACAACAGTCGCGGATTCGAATCCTGCCTCGGGCATGGATGTGTGTGATGTCCTTAGGTTAGTTAGGTTTAAGTACTTCTAAGTTCTAGGGGACTGATGACCTCAGAAGTTAAGTCCCATAGTGCTCAGAGCCATTTGAACCAACCATACACACTACTTACCAGAAGCTACTTAACCGACTGAGTGGCATCGTTACCTACTACAGAGGGGGGAAGTCAGAAATGTGGTGTGCAGATTAAAAAAATTAAGAACCTCCAGGCTTAGCTGCAGTTCGAATGTGTGCGCTCAAGGAATCCAAATACAGCAAAAAGGGGCCCTTAGCAAGTTCTGCAAATGAATTACTCAGTCCAGGTATCTTTCCTGAATACTTAAAGCAAGCCAGACTTTCGCCAGTGCACGAAATGGATAACAAGGAAAACAAAGAAAACTATAGAACACCATCGCTGGTGGAAGTTTCATATCAGTGCACACTCTGCTGCAGAGTGAAAATTTCATTCTGGAATATATTAGTGATCTGGAACCAGCGATAAATGAACTCAAACAAGAACAGAAAGTGGAAAATGAGCCGTTTTTGGGCCTAAAGAAAGATGGCGTGTGAAACAAAACGAAAAACGTTTCGAACTGAAAACAACGAATAAATATGATCCGCTAGATAAAAATGAAGATACAGTCAACCAGGGAAATAAGAAAAATGATATCACATCTCCAAGAAGTGCTTGGAAGAAGCGAGAAAATACCGATATTAGTGCAGTTTTGCTTGCTGACAGCCACGGAAGAGGACTTGCGCAAATTCTTCATTATCAGCAGATTTAAATGTTTCAAGCATTGTGAAACCTGGAGCAGGTTTGCAAGAAGTTCTAAAAGAGTATCAAATCAGTAGTTGTGTGCCGTAGGATCAGTATGTTGTAATTTTAAGTGGCTCAAATTACATGTATAAAAATGAACTAAAAGTAGCAAACAGACTCTTAAGAGATGCACTATTTAAATTAAGTGATCAAAAAGCAATTGTGACCAGTATACTTTACAGGCATGACCTTATAGAATCTTCTTGTGTAAAAAAAGAGATTCAAAAAGCAAACAGGAGCTACAGAAAGATCTGCAAGACCACTTCAAATGCTTTCTTTCTCCCTGTTGATGATTTAGAAAGAAAGTATTTCACAACACACAGAATGCATCTAAATAAATGGGGCAAATCGCAACTCAGCCAGAAAATCAAAGCCTTAGTGAAAAGTGTTTTTTATGACTGTCAGAAATATGACAAAATTTCACTGCCAACTGTAAAGGAGATGTGCAAAATATCTTCCCTATAAATAATTCCTGCTACAGCAGTAGTAGAACAAAAAGAATCGATTATAGTAGGAAGTATTGAAAAAGAAATAGCAGCAGAGAATCTGCCAAATTTAGCAGCAGCAACAGACACTCCACTATCGTCAACAACAGCAGACGGTCCAGTTGAAGCGATTAGTAGAGTACCAGTCAGAAGAAGAGTGACAAGACCCTCACACATTAAGGTGAACTGTGCACCAAATCTAGATGGCTTGATTTTGCTGTATCAGAAGGTACAAGGACTACGCAATAAAATGTGTGAGCTGGAAGTAATTTTAAACTGTAATCTTAAGGAGGTTTCTGTGCTGTGTATCAATGAACAATGGCTTTGGGACACTTAGATTTATGCAGAAAATATACCAGAGTTTGACTTAATAAGTAGCTTTTGCAGGGAAACTTATAAATGTGGAGGTGTATGCATCTATGTTAGAAGTAATGGCAAATCTAAAGAGGTAAAACTTAGCAAGGTGAAGTGTGCAGAAAAAGACTTTGAATGTTGTATTTGTCAACTTACAGACTGTCAAAGTATCATTGCTTGCATCTATAGGTCCCTGTCAGGTGACTGTACCTAATTCTCATACTATATAGATGATCTTTTAAATGAATTGAGATGCAGGTCAAAATGCATAATACTTCTTGGTGACTTTAACATTAATTTTAACAAAAGCAATAAGACAAGGTACAATTATTAAATCTGTTTAACTCATACAACATGCAACCTACTGTGCAGATAATTACCAGATATGGGGATGGATCTGAAACAACACATGATCAGAAATTTACCAACAAACAAAGCTGTGAGTACAATATTGAAGTAGCAGATAGAGGCTTTTCTGACCATATGGCTTTAAAAATGATGATAAGGAATGACAACAATAAGAAATGCACAGTCACTGAATATGCTGGCCAATGAGGCCGAGTGGTTCTAGGTGCTTCAGCCAGGAACCAAGCAGCTGTTACGGTCACAGGCTCGAATCCTGCCTCGGGCATGGATTTGTGTGATCTCCTTAGGTTAGTTACGTTTAAGTAGTTGTAAGTATAGGGGACTGATGATGTTAAGTCTCATAGTGCTCAGCGTCATTTGAAACATTTGAAAAATATGTACAAAGAAGACTTATTAATGTAAACAACATAAGGGGTTTTAAAAATATGTTAAAAAGGGTGCAGTAAGGCATAGAACAAACTGATGATGTAGACAAAAAGTATGACACTTTTCTTACTGATTATAAATATTGCTATGATGTGGCATCCCCGTTAAAAAGAATTAAAGTCAGTGATAAGACTAACACGTTGGTAACACAAGGGATTAAAAAATCTGCAATCACCCTTATAAACCTCAGCAAACATGCTAAAATAAATACAACAATAAAACCATACTATAGGAAATATAGAAGGGTATATAGGAAAGTTTTACAGGCGGCAAAAACGCTAAGCAATGATTCATACATTAACAAGAGAAGCAATAAATCAAAATCGATTTGGAAGGTTCTAAGCAATAGCATAGGAAAATGTAAAACCAATACCCATAATTTCAAAATTAAAAGTGAGAGTAAAGTGATAGAAGATGCTCAACAGATAGCCAATATATTCAATGAACATTATGTGAACATAGTACCAAACCTAATTAAAAGTCTGTGCAATTCAAACAACAAAAACGTAAAAGTAAAATGTGTGAAAAGAGAATGTTTCTGTATCCAGTAACAGAATGTGAAGTTAGAAATGCTATTAATAAACTAAAAAATAAAATGTCTTGTGGTATTAACGGAATTCCAGACAAGGTTATCAAACATAGTTCTACCAGTAACTAACTTACATTATTAACACTTCTTTCAGGACAGGGGTGTTCACATCAAAACTAAAATTCTCCATAATAAAGCCACTTCACAAAAAGGATAGTATGGCTGACATAAATAATGGTAGGCCAACGTCATTATTGTCACGTTTCTGTAAAGTGATTGACAGAGTAATGAATGAAAGGCTAGCTGACTTCCTGAATAAAAATAAAATACTGACTAATGCTCAAAATGGATTTAGAAAGAATAAATCCACAGGAATGGCAGTCTTTCAACTCATGAAAATGGTCCTATTGCCTTGGACAAGAATGAATTAAGGTGTGGGATATTCTTAGATTTATCTAAAGCATTTGGTCTAATAATCCATGATTTATTGTTTATGAAAGTAGAATTTTATGGGGTCTGAGGACTTTCATTCAAATGGTTCAAGTCTTATCTCTCTGATAGACAACAAAAACACAAATATGTCATGAAAGCAAAGACTATCTCTCAGATTAAAGAAAAAAAAACTAGCTATGGTGTGCCCCTGGGTTCCGTGTTAGGCCCTCTGTTGTTCCTGGTATATACCAACGATTTGCCAAACCATCTGACAGTTGCAGAAGCAGTGATGTTCGCTGAAGGCACTATCATTTTCATAAAAGTATATGCTGAGGATAATCTACAGCAGAGTGTCTCTAGGATGATAAATGAGACAGGAAAATGGTTTAGCGATAATACTTTGATCATAAATAAGGTTAAAACGGTATTGATGAATTTCAGTAATATTAAAAGTAATGCTAGAAGACGAGTAATAGCTGAGTTAGGGAACTATGTTATTGCACAAGCTCCATACATAAAATTCCTAGATATATGGTTGGATGTGCACTTGAGATTGGAAAAGCATCTAGAAGTTTTGAGTATAAAACTAAGCAAATGCTGCTATGTGCTAAGAATGCTTCATGACTGTTGCAACTCTGAATCATTGCAGCGTGCCTATTATGCATATATGAATAGTTTGCTTAAATATGGTGTGATCTTCTGGGGAAATACAGATATGGCAAAACAAGCTTTCAAACTTCAAAAAAGGGCTGTTACAATAATGAAAGTGGTTCCCTGTAGAGTGTCATGCAGGGAAATATTTAAAGATTTAGAATATTGACTCTTCCTAGCTTATACATCTATGAATGTGTCTGCTTTCTGAAAACTCACCAGGAATTTTCAACACTAAATAATCAGGTTCATAACCATGAAACAAGGAAACGAGATGATTTTCGCAGAGATACCCACAAAGGAGTGCTCTGCCAAAAAAGTGTAAACAACCAGCCCAAAATACTTTTTAGTGCATTGCCTGCTACAATAAAGAAAATTAAATAATTTCATAAATTCAAGGTAGCTCTTAAACAATTTTTACTAAAACATAGTTTTTATGGCATTGAAGAATATCAGAATATGAAAAAGTAATATTATTTATATGTACTGATATAAAATATTTGTATTTTTTGTCCAAGTTTTTGAAACAAATTAAATATAAAAAGTTATATTGTAATTGACTACATCTGTATGAAGTATATTTTTAACAGATGAATAAAGAGATTTATAATGAGTAGTTAGCATCAATGTGGAAAATTAAAGTCCTGGCAACTTTTTTAGGTAAATGGGAACCTGTATATTGGACAGAAATTAAAATGTATCACATATTTTTATTACCTTGATTTCTCTGGCTAGTTATTAATATTGTTTAGTTACTAATATTGTTTATTATGTTATACACTACATATATTTGTCACTTATGAATTATACAACTGTCTTTACTTGTTACACGTATATACCCAACAACAAGTTGGGCAACAGAGAACTCACGGTATCCCTTTGAAGGAAGGCTACTCAGACATAAGAAAAACATAAAATATATAGGGGTCACTCTTGATGGAACGGTCAATTACAAACAGCATCTCTTAAGAACACCTGTCGAAATCAAAACACAAAATAACATTCTCCAGAAACTCTATGTCACATCGTGTGGTTCCTCTGCATTGACACTTCGAATTGCAGTCCTGAGATTAGTGTATTCTGTTGTGGAATATTACTCCCCAACTTAGATGAATAGTACTCACACAGACTTTTTGAGACATAACTCAATCATACCATGTGTCTAATAACTGGCACAACAAGACTTACACTTAGTTTCTGGTTACCCATACTTAGCCCTGTGACACCTTCATCTCTATAGCAGGGAAGTGCACTTACATGACAGAAAACATGCATTCCAACCATCAGAGAAGGACAACTTTGCTCTCATCACCCACCCATGGAACCTACAAGGACGTTACTTGGCAAAGGCTTTAATAAGAATGACTGCTGGAGATGCACAGGGCAGATTAATGCTACAATGAACAATTTTGATGCCACACATATCAAACAAGGTTTCTGGCTTTGAGCTGTCACACAACACCTGGTAAATTCTTAACTGAATAAGAACCAGCACTAGAGATTGTGCCAATTCTCTATAAAAGTGGAAGAAAATAATTTCTCCAAGTTGTGACTGGGCGCTGAGAAGCAGATTGCTCGTCAAGTAGTTCAAGAATGTCCTCTGAGAGCTTTCCATGGCGCTTCAGAAGAGTTCCTGATGATGACAGAGGAATCAATAGACTGCATACATGACCAGCATATCAGTTTCTAATGGGAGATAACCGTAAATAATATTTTTTGTGATGTAGCCACAACTAAATAAATAAAAAACTGACAAAATCCATGTCATGTACAAATTCAATGATTGATAAATAAATATGAATATGAATACGAGCGTCATGGCAAAAATGGTATTTGTCTTCAGCTTTGTAAATTACTGTTGGAATTGTGTGAACAATATATTTCGTGTGTGATGGCGCAAAGTGCACTGTGTGAAGTAGACCTCTTTGGCATTGTCTAACGCTCTTTGTGTGCGCTAATTATTCTGTTGTGTTCGCTGTAAATTTTTTTTGTTCTTGAATGTGCAAATATAGTTATTAGCAAAATGTCCTTTTTTCTCCTTAATACTTATTCAGCTGCGCAAATTCCAATAGGTTATGGGCCCAGTCTGCATTTGGAATAAGTATATCAATAAAATAGTAGGGAGAAAGTATTGGAAAAGTTCCAAGTTACAAGACGATCGCAATTTTTTTCCGCATTATTTTTCGGTGTTCTTTACGGCAATAAAAAGCAAGTTACCGTTAAGAATGAGTGCGGCACAAATTCCACAGATTGAAAGACTTATAGGTCGCGAAAACTATGCAACCTGGAAGTTCGCAGTAGAAGCGTATTTACGTTTAGACGACCTATGGGACGTGGTAGATGGGACAATGAAATCCACAGATCAGAATTATTCAAGTAAGGATAGGAAAGCAAAATCAAAATTGATATTACTGATTGATTCGGTGAATTATGTTCACGTTGAAAAAGCTGCTACAGCGAAAGAAGTCTGGGACAATTTACGAAGTGCATTCGAGGATGGTGGTCTTACGAGAAAAGTAGGATTATTATGCGAGTTAATTACCACTCGTCTGGACAAATGTAAGAGTGTAGACGAACACGTTAACAAAATAATAATCACGTCGAACCGACTGAGAAACATCAGGTTCGAGATCGCTGACGAATGGATAGGAACATTGCTGTTGGCAGGACTGCCCGAAAGGTATGCACCTATGATTATGGGACTCGAAAGATTGGGTATACCAATCACAGGCGACAGTGTTAAGGTGAAAATCCTGCAGGACGTAAAGAGTGCTCCAAGCTGTTGTACATTGGAGAAGAAAGGTGCGTCTGCTCTCTACTCAAAAAACAAAAAGAAGAAACTGGTGAGGTGCTATAAATGTCAGAAGATGGGACATATTGCGTCTCAGTGCAAAGAAAAAGTAAGCCCAAGATCAGACACTCAGCAAAAGAGGTATGTTACTGATAGCCCAGAGAGAAGGACCAATAACAAAGGTAAGGCACTCTCATGTTTTTATTCTTTTGGTGGGATGAGTAATCGTGATATGGAATGGATTTTAGACTCAGGTGCATCTGTGCATATTGTTAAAGATAAATCACTTCTTTATGACATCAAAGATAAGACTCATATGGGAATATCTACTGTTGATGGCAACAAGCTCCAGTGTCACCTGGCTGGGAAACTAGATCTACATGTAAGTGAATCAGATATGGTTACAGCACACAATGTTCATTATGTGAAAAATGTGGCAACTAACCTGCTGTCTGTAGGGGAAATTGTCAAGAAAGGAAATACAGTCACTTTTGACATGCAGGGTGCAAGAGTAATCAGTGAAAGTAGTGAAGTTATAGCTGCAGCAAGTAACGAAAGGGGTATTTTTAAGTTGGATACCTTTGACAGTAATCATAAAAATGTTAGTGATTCAGTACATTCAGCAGAAGGTTTTTTATGGCACCGGAGGCTTGGACATCTAAATAGAAAGAGTATGTCTATAATAAAGGATATGGTAAAGGGAATACAGAATTTTAGTGTGTCCAAGGATCCTTGTGAGACATGTATAAAGGGAAAACAAGCAAGGCTACCCTTCAAGACTAGTAAGAGTAAATCCACAGAAGTCTTACAGTTAATCCGCACAGATGTATGTGGCCTGATGGAGTGTGAATCCATAGGTGGGAGTAATTATTTTCTTACGTTTATTGATGATTACTCACGATATACTCATGTTTATTATCTTAGTTCTAAAGACCAAGTGAGAGATATCTTTGAGGAA
The DNA here is from genome assembly GCF_023864345.2 of Schistocerca serialis cubense. Lineage (NCBI taxonomy): Eukaryota > Metazoa > Arthropoda > Insecta > Orthoptera > Acrididae > Schistocerca > Schistocerca serialis. Next base: position 49,792,165 of record NC_064644.1, read on the forward strand.
TATTGCAATATGGTTGAAAGGTGGACGGGAAAGAAGATCAAGATCATTAGGTCTGATAATGGGAGAGAATATATTAACCAGAAATTGAAGAAACTTCTAGCAGAAAAGGGAATCAGGCATCAAACTACCATAAGGTACAGCCCATCTCAAAATGGGGTTGCTGAGAGGACTAATAAGACCATTGTTGAGAAAGCAAGGAGCATGATGACTGATGCTGAATTATCCAAAGATTTTTGGGCTGAGGCAGTGACAATAGCTGTATATTTGAACAATAGATCACCTACAAAAGCATTAAAGAATAGAACCCCTTATGAGATATGGATAGGAAAGAATCCTGATCTAAGCAATATAAGGGTTTTTGGGTGTGATGCAATGGCACATATTCCAAAACAGCTAAGAGGAAAATGGGACCCAAAAGCTAAAAAGTATATTTTTGTAGGCTATTGTGAAAATTCAAAGGGCTACCGATTAATGGATCTATTGACTAAAAACATTGTCACAAGTAGAGATGTAATATTCTTTGAAAATAGAAAGGACTCAAAAGAGAGCAAAACCACTCAGTCAACTGCACCTAGTTCAGAAGGTGAAACCTTGTGTGAGGAAATAGAAAGTGAAGAAGAGGAAGACGACAGCCAAGGACAAATGGATACAATTTATGATGACAATGAGTTAGAGGATGAAAAAAATGAAGGAAACAATGTAAGGAATTCTTCTCGTGTACCAAAACTGAAGGAATATCTGGATTTTGAGATGTATACAGCACAGTCTTTTAATGATGAGCCAAGAACAGCAGAAGAAGCAATGAGTGGCCCAAACTGTCAAGAATGGAAAGAAGCGATGAAGAGAGAATTAGAATCTTTATATCAGAACGAAACTTTTGAATGGGTAGATATGCCAGGAGATAAGAAACCACTGCAGGCAAGATGGGTATTCAATTTGAAGAACCCTGGAAGCTCATCACCAACATACAAAGCAAAACTTGTGGTAAAAGGATATTCACAAAAACAAGGGGTAGATTTCACCTGTAGTCAAGTATGCATCATTGAGATATCTTTTAGCCTTGGCAGTAAAACGAAATTTAATAATTCATCATATGGATGTTAAAACGGCATATTTAAATGGGAAATTGGAGGAGGAGATATATGTCATTCCACCAAGGGAAGCCATAAAAACCAGATCAGAAAGTAAAAAGATTTGGCGTTTGAGAAAAAGTATTTATGGACTTAAACAAAGTGGACATTGCTGTAATCGATGTCTACATAATAATGGCGATATGGGTGGACGATTTCTTTATCCTGACTGAAAGTGAAGGCCAAATGAGAATTTTCAAGAAACAGCTGCAGTAGGAGTGAAGTTAAGTGTAAATGAGACTGATGTGGAATGTGACAAGAATGTTCCTTATTTAGAAGCAGTAGGGAGTCTGTTATATTTGTCTCAAATGTCACGACCTGACATTGCTTTTGCCACCAATGCAGTGAGCAGATATTGCAGAGACCCAAAGGAAAATCACTGGAAAGCTGTAAAGAGGATATTCCGATACCTAAGAGGAACCTCAAACTATGAGTTAAAATACCATAGAGATGGTAACGCAAAACTAGAGGGAGACAGATACTCCACCACTGGCTGCTGTTTTAAATTAATGGGGGGCCTCACATCATGGTCCTATCAAAAGCAAAAAACTGTTGCATTGAGCACCGTAGAGGCCGAGTATATGGCACTATCTTACACCACACAGGAAGCATTATGCCTACGAACATTAATAAGTGAAATAGAACCCAATTTAATTGAGGAACCTACAACCATCTTCTGTGACAATAAGGGAGCCATAAACCTAGCTAAAATGATGTTACTAGTGCTAGGACAAAGCATATTGATATACGGCACCATTTCATTCGGGACCACATAGAGCGACAGAACACTGCCGTGAACTATCTGCCACAGAAGACATGTTAGCTGACCTTCTGACCAAACCCTTGGAAAGGGAGAAGTTTGAGAAGATTGTGGGACTATTTGGTTTATCTTGCGGAAGCAACACACAAAATATAAGTTCAAGGAGGGGTGTTGGAATTGTGTGAACAATATATTTCGTGTGTGACAGCGCAAAGTGCACTGTGTAAAATAGACCTCTTTGGCATTGTCTAACACTCTTTGTGTGCGCTAATTATTCTGTTGTGTTCGCTGTAAATTTTTTTTGTTCTTGAATGTGCAAATATAGTTACTAGTAAAATGTCCTTTTTTCTCCTTAATACTTATTCAGCTGCGCAAATTCCAATAATTACTTTTGTCTATTCTTTTTGACCTAGGAGGAATGCTGACTACAAGTTAAAAGTCTGATGACTGGGAAATCCGCTCAGTCACAGCACTAGCCACAAATACCGTGGAGACATTCAAGGAGCAATGTGATAATGTAAGAATGAAGGTCGATGTCTTACAACAACTCAAGGGCACAAGATGGAGTGCTTCAGACATCTGCTCTAGACTTGTGATACTCGGTAAGAGAACATACTTCCCCTGTGAGGTATCAATCCTGCCAGTTGAGACAGATTTACATTGCTCTTCGCCAAACTTTCCCCCAGGTGACAGGAGCTCCAATTGAGAAGATTCAAGTTCTGCCCAGAATAGCATCGCCCAGCATCAGAAAAATAGTAACAGCGAAATCCAAAGGGAGCAAAATTGATGACAGGCACCCACTTCATGGGCATGAACCTGTTGCTCAACATCTTCACAGCAGGAAAATCTTAATCCCAAGTACTGCCTTCTTAGTGAAGTGAAAGGCTGAACAGAGACTTCAACGCTGGCAGTACAGAGCTAACTGTGTTGGATACCACAAAAAGACGAGCTGGCATTGGCAAGTCCAACAGCAGTTCATATTGATGAAGTGCTGACTTCATTAAAATGGTTGTCATCGACACTCTAAGAAGAGCAACACTACTTTGTTAGTTGGGGAAATGTTCTAAAAACTTTATCATAGGAATCTCATATTAGACTTAAGCAATTCCTTTTAATTACTGATTAGTTTTAAACTGATATAACATAATTTCCAGTAGTGGCAATGCATTCTAAAATTATTCCAACTTGGAGCAAAGCTTGCTTAAGTTCATGTTACTGCAGATTGTTAATAATTCAATGGTATTCTGATTCTGGCGTAATAATAATAAAATTGTGCATTACTCATTGAATTCATATACTACAATGAAGTGAAAGTGGGTTGAGCTGATATGAAATACACTGTAAAAAAAACAACAAAAAAAACAGTGTTCTTATTCGCACAGTTACTAGATGATAACTTGGCTCTTCTCAAGAGCACAAAATTTGGTTTCAAAATTATACGCAAAACATTTATGTTTATAGCACCTGTGCATTCTCAGAGTCCTGACTAACTCTGAGAACAATAAAAATGCATAAACTGCTGATATAAGAGCTTTACTTTTAAATGTGTCATCAGTATATTATAAATGGCTATCAGCATTTTACAAGAAGAGAATAGAAATTGTGTTTTTAGGAATGCAGTAAGTATACTGCAGAGATGATGAGAGTGTTTCCAAGTGCCAGGTATCTTAGTGTTATTTCTAGCTAAACACCAAATGGCATTGCGTCTCATATATGCCAAATGTGACTTTTATTTAAAGGACCAAAAGCGCCCCAAAAAGAATTCAAAATTAGCTATACTCATTCGAAAACGCTTTTTGAACGACATTTCGACCTCTGCCAATAACTCTTTTATTGCAGGGAGGGTGTAGATGACCCCAAATCATTTATTTGAGAAATCATTTCTATGAGAAACCTATTTTTGCAATCAGATTTTGGGGGTCCGTTTTCTGCTCATTGAAGTTTCTGTTAGCTCTTGATCTAAAATCTATTCAACTATTATATGGAACATTAATTTTATTTCAGGCCATTTTAAAAACTGCACTGTAAAAACTCCAACTGTCTTCTGACATACTAACTAAACTCTGAGGGCAGCGGTGGACAGATGCATTCACGAGTTTTCAATACCTGTGAAAACGTGGCTTATTGCTTTGTGCTTTGGCCTGATCTTGGGTTTTAATATGGATGTTTGTGTCTACTCTGGTACTGGTACTGCATCTATAAAATATAACACAGTTCCATTTTTACCTTGGCTGTTATATGACCACAGTGGTTTATTTCACATTTATTTTGGCTGTTCGAATTTTCAAGTCCTTACTCCAGTTCTTGTGATTTTATACTGTCACCCTGATTGCATGTATACAAATGTCTGTCTGTCATTTAAATATATGACTGCTGTAGTAGTAGACCCTAATTAGGGAATCATTTCATTCTTGTCAACGACCAAAAAAGAAACATTACTACCATAGTGTTTATGTCTAAATAAGTATGCTTTCTTTTGACATATTACAAAGTTCATCCCTCACGCAAAATATTATGAACAGGTAAATAATTTCGGGATACGAGGTGCAACTATAAAGTAATGAGACGGATGTGAAAAAAATGTTGCTTACTGATTTAGGCAAGTTCAGTGTTGTCTCCTTCAGAGTAGTTCCCTTCTGATTATACACACTTTTTGCAACACTTCTGCCATTGATGGTAACATTCCTGGAACTCATCTTCTACAATATCCTCAAAGATCCTTGTCACAGCTTTTTTGACTCTTGGAAATAGAAAAAAGTCGCGCGGAGTGATATCTGGTGAATAAGGTGGCTGTGATAGTACTGAAATTTGCTTTTAGGTTAAAAATTTCTGTACTGACAGAGCAGTATGAGATGGCGCATTATCGTGACGCAGAATCCAATTATCACCAATGTTGGCTTGGACACGAAGGACTCTTTCACGAAGTCTTTCTGAAATTTCTTTGTAGTAATATTGGTTAACTGTTTGTCCAGGAGGCACCCATTCTTTATGAACAATTCCCTTGGAATCAAAGAAGCACACAGGCATGCATTTCACTTTTGACTTTGACATGCGAACTTTTTTTGGTCTGGATGATCCCTTTGAACACAATTACAAACTTTGGCGTTTCGTCTCTCGATTGTACTGAAAAACCAACTTTCATCACCAGTGATAAAACGGCTCAGAAATTCTGGATTAATTTGCGTTTGCTCTAACACATCGGCTGCCACATTTTTCCGTGTTTCTCGCTGTTGTGGTGTCAGATTGTTGGGGACCATTTTTGCACAAATCTTTCTCATACCAAGATCTTCAGTTATTAGTAGATGAACCATTTCTCGACTGATGTTCAGTTCTTCTGCAATTTCCACAGATAATCTTCGATCAGATCGCCAAGATGGCCGACGAGTAAGTGACGACAGAAACCATTTCCAGAAAGTTAAGTGATTTAGACAGGAATATAATTTAGTTTAACGCCGACAACAAATTAAATACGTGCATTAGTGTATCGTTTAGTCTTGCCGTTAAAGGTTTGACTTTTCTTTGCGTATTTTTTCAGAAAACACGAAAAGATGGTAACTTCGCGAAGTCGCGCTTAGGCTTAAGTTTTGTAAACGTGTTTGTTTCTTGTTTCACGGTCATTTAACTAGTTTCTTGGTAACAAATAAGTAAACTACCGTAAATAGCGTATAACTTCATTGTTTTAACACAAATTTCAGAAAAACAGCGTAACTTTATATCAGAAACTTGCCTATATACATTTGTTTATAGGCCTAATTCTCGTAACGTTTTTGGAGAATCAAAGTTAAAGTATCTCGTTTAATTGCCCTTTTTTCATTCCATTGAGTGAAATATATAATAAATAGCGTATACCTTCGTTGTTTTAATACAGATCTCAGAAAAACAGCGGAATTTTAAATCAGAAACTTGCTTATATACATTTGTGAATAGCCTTAATTCTTGTAACGTCTTTTTTGATTTTCGGTAATTTAATTGATTTATTCTAGCTAAAGTATTATTTTTGCCATGAGTGAGAAGTGCCTGACTTGCCGAAAAATTTTTAGTTCCGGGGTTTGGTGTGATGGATGCAGTAGTTTTTTTCACTGGGGGGACTGCAGTGGCGTGGGTGTTGGGAAAGTGGATCAGGCTCATCAGTGGTTATGTAGGATTTGCAGTAGAGATAGGAAAATAGTGGAACAGGAGGGGAAAATTGCTGCCCTTCAGGCTGAGCTAGATCAGGCTAGGGAAGATCTGGACAGGTTAAGGAGGGAGAAGGGCAAAGAGAGGTGGGAAGTGGCAACAGGTAGCAGAAGGAACAGGCCTAGAACTAAGTCTGACAGTTTTGTGGTGAATGTCAAAAATAAGTTTGACCTGTTGCTTCAGTTAGAAACTGATGAGCCTCAAGCAGAGGTAGCTGTAGACAGGACACAACAAACTTTCAATAGGAAATTGAAAAAGAATGTAGGTAAGTCATCGAAAAGGAAGAAAGTTTTGTTGTTAGGCAGTTCTCATGCCAGAGGTGTAGGCCAACTTCTGCAGGAGGAATTAGGACCAGAATACCAGGTCACAAATTTTTTCAAACCAAGTGCTAGTCTGGATCAGGTGACAGAGGATTTAGGTTCACTCTGTAAAGGATTTACCAGGGAAGACACCGTGGTTATTGTGGGAGGGCCAGGGAACAGCATCGACAGAGATCCTGGGTACAGTATAGAGTGTGACCTGGAAAAGATTGCGTCGGCATCGAGACACACCAATGTTGAGTTTGTATCTGTCCTGAGACGCCATGACCGGCCTCATTTGAACTCTTCTGTTGGGAGAGTTAATTTGGAGTTGGAACGGCTGCTTGGGTCGGGTGCGGGGGCTCATATTGGTGTGGTTCCTGTTGATTATCTCAGTAGGTGGGACTATACCAGGCACGGCCTACATCTCAACAGGAAAGGGAAGGGGAAACTGGCTGGGGTAATAGCAGGAAATTTAAGGGGGGGAGGCACTGCCATGAATGGTAAAATACCAGTGGTTACAGGTGTTGGAGCAGCACCTTTTTTAGGATAGGTAAGACAGAAAGATGTCAAGTTCTACGGGAGGTCAGGATTGAAACAAATCTTCAGTTTAGGAAAGAAATTAAACTGCACAATTCTAGCACATTGGATCACCAATCACAGCTATCAATTATAAATTTTCACCAATCACCAGAAATTTTATCTCCACCAAGTTGTATCTCAGTCCTAGGTAATTGCATTGATGAATTAAAGTCACCCAACCCAATTGACATAATCTGCCTCTCTGAACACCATGTGATCACTGGTATAGGAACTAGGCCTAAGCACAATGAGAAACTCAGACAGGAGAGTACTGCAAATGTTAGAATAAGGAAAGGTTCTCATAAAAGTATAATTAAAAATAATGTAAGTATATTTCATCAAAATATTGGGAGTTTAAAGAATAAAGTAGATGAGCTTCTGGTTTGTTTAGAAGATTTAGAAGCTGAGAATGAAATAGATATACTATGCCTGTCTGAGCATCACATTGTTACTGATATGGATAAGGTAAATGTAAGTGGTTATAAGCTCTCTGCACATATAATGAGAGAAAATATGGAGAAAGGAGGAGTTGTTATATTAACTTAAGTATGTTGTTAAATTAACCTAATTATGTCATGTATTGGAAAATTCGACTCGTTCCACATCATTACGAAATATCGTATTCATGATCCATGGAACTAGTATTAATCTAATCTAATCTAATCTAATCTAATCAAGTTCACGCACCCTGGCCAAGTTGACATCTGTCCATGAGGTTGATGGTCGTCCACTGCAGTCTTCATCTTCAGTATTCGTTCTTCCTTCACTAAACATTTTATGCCAACGAAAAACTTGAGCTCTTGACATGACCTTCTCTCCAAAAGCCTTTTGAAGGTTACCATAAGTTGTCGTTGCATTTTCGCCCAATTTAACAACCGAACAGTTGCATCGATGTGTCGCTTGGACTAGAAACAGCTTATAGACCAAGGTCAAAGATATTGTGCCTACACAAGCCTGGAGGGTTGCCACATCTTGCAAAGAAAATCAGTCTCATTGCTTTATTATCGCACCTCTTATATCCAGAGATAGCAAACTGAGGAATAGGCTAACCATGGGTTAACTTGCTTGAGGGTACTTTGACGCTGGTAGATACTGTAAATGAATTCAAGAGTGTAGTATAAAATACGAAAACTGCTGCAGTCTCATTCAGTGAAAATATTAAATTTAACAAAGACTGTAAGGTACCTGTATGTATAACAGTCTAATGATGTTTCTTGAAATCAGTTAAAGGATCAGTAAGAGGTCTTTCTAAATTTCCAAATAAAGTATGGGAAAAATATGCAACAGTTTCCATTCACAAACAATTTCACATAGATCGACAGAGCAGCTACAACAGACATACGACTTCTTTCCCCAAGAGACAAACACATAACTATTATGCCCAGAAAAGGTAGCAGAGACTACAAACTTCCATCAAATGCAGGTGTATGGTAGATAAAGAATTGTAAGAAGCAACTACGAAATGCCGTCTGCTTTGTGAAATAGCTTCTCTTTTCAGAGTCTGCAAGAAACTGTGACAACATAGGCATCATGGAGATTGATTTGACTGACAGTTCTGAGAGAGTTTGAGCAGCGATCTCCACACCAAGACAGATGGGCCGCTTCACACCAGCGATTCCTGTTGTAATCAAAGAGGGTAGGTCTAATGATGGTCTCTTTAGAAGATCGAAACTGGTCATTTAAAAATAAAAATTAACAATTTATATGGGACAACGACTGTGGTTACTGAATAAGTTAAAATATTAAGAGGTCGCTGTTTTCCTGGAACAATGTTCCAAAAAATTTTAAAACAGTAAAAAAAAAGTTCTAAAGAGTAGTTAAGTGAATAGGAGTAAAGGAATAATGTATCCTGTAAACTGTCTCGCTCCACATCATTTTGATAAAATAATCGTTCAAATTATATATGGAACATGTAATTAACTAACTAATTAACCAATTGTCCTGAACTAGAGATATAAAGGTTATTAGATAATTCTGTGAAATAATGAAACATTTTTGTTGCGCCTTCATGGTTGGTAAGCTTGATTATTCCAAGTACCATCTAAAAAATTTAAACAATGCACAGCATACAGTTCATTGTTGACAGCCCTCTGAAGTGGACAGTGTGTCGACTGCGATTAAAACTGGAGAAAATTGAGTTTTGTGCTGTTAAAAATTTTCATTTGAAGTGTTGGACTACTGCACAAACTAAAACATAATTGGATGAAATTCATGAGGACTTTGCGCCATCATTGAAGACCATTTACTTTTGGATTAATGAATTTAAACATTGTTGGGCAACCACTAAAGATGGAGTGTGCTCCAGTCATCCAACTGAAGTCACCACAAAGGAAACCATTGACAAAATCCATGATATGTTAATGCAAGACCGCCGAATAAAAATACGAGAGGTTGCTGAGACTGTAGGCATCTTAACAGACTTATCTCAGCTGAGCAAGTGCATAATATCCTGTACGGAGAATTGGCTATAAGGAAGCTGTGTGCTAGGTGCGGGTCGTAATTGCTCACAGTCGACCAGAAGTGCATCTGGTACATTTCAACACAACGTCTGGTGATTTTTGATCGCAATCTGCAACACTTTTGTGACTGTTGATGGATCCTACATCTATCACTACACTCCAGAGTAAAAATAAATGGACAAAGGCTGCTGAAAGTGCACCAAAGGAGAATGCCATTCAGTCAAAACCTTGGACAAAGACTGCTGAAAGTGCGCCAAAGTAGGTGAAGACCATTTTGTCAGCTGATTAGGTGTTGGTCACAGTTTTTTGGGATTCCTACGGAATAATCCTCACAGATTACTTGGAAAAAGGCCGAATCATAACTGGAACATCGTTTGGAAATTGCGTTTGCTGAGAGAAAAAAAACAAGGTTGGTACGCAAAAAAGTGCTCTTTCACCAGGATAACACTCCATCGCATACATCAGTGATAACAATGGTGAAAAAAACAGTGAGATTCGAATTGGTCTCTTATCCATCCCCTTCACTTGTTCCTGTTCCCTTACTTGAAACTTCAGGTTGCTGGGAAGAAAATTTGATTAAATGAGGAAGGGGTAATTACAGTCAATGATTATTTTGCAGTGTTTGATAGAATCTTTTTTCTCATGGGATGAAGAAGCTGGGGAAACGCTGGACCAAGTGTATATCCCTCAAAGGAGTCTATGTCGAGAAGAAAGGTGAGTTGTTCATGAAACAGACATTTTGTCTTGCTTTTTTACCAGACTTATCAAACCACCCTCATACCAAAGGTACCTCAGGTACTGTCCTCTTCTGCAGATACAGTCTCTTCTGCAGGAAATACAGGAACCATCACTACTCATCCACTTGAGTGTGAGTACCATGTCAATGGTAGGACTAGGTGTTTTGTACAAGGAAGACAGGGATCAGAGGGAACTCAGAATGCTACACCTATCCATCTAACAAACAGGTTAGAGGTGTTGTCTTCCACTGAAACCGAAACTGAGCCAGTGAGATTCACATCAAATGTTGGGAAACCTGCTGCGTCCTGTGTCAAGGGGAGGCAAACGCAAGTGGATAGGGGTGTGTCAGTTGTTGAGCAATGGTACCCCTTAGGGAAATGGCAGCAAGGTATGGGAAGGAACACTGGGTGCACTCAGTGTGTATGCCTGAATACTTTGGCACATTGAAGAGGCTATTCCTGGAAGCCATTGAGAGAACAGGGTGTAAACAACTAAAGATTGTGGCACACATTGGAACAAACAATGCCTGTCATTTGGACTCTATAGTCATACTTGAATCATTCCATAGAGTACTAGAGAAGATTAAGAAGATTAATCCCCAGGACAGAACGTGGCCCCCTGGTTCTCAATCAAGTGGAAGACTTTAACTGGAGAACACAAAAGTTATATGATAAGATAGCTTGTGATGTTTTAGGCTTGCACCATAGGATTGAGAACTGTAGGGTCCCCATAAATGGGTCAAGTGTGCAATCGCATCAGAGGGGTGAACACAACATTGTGATTTCATCTCAAATCATGCAGGTCATGTCAACTTGTGGTCATGAATCCCTTTCAAAAAATATATATGTTAGACCTGTCTATCAAAAGTGTTAAGAATTAAAGTATTTTCGTTTTATCTTAATTTTTGTAAACAGTATGCCCTCTGGAAAACGTAATTTCGTAAATAACTCCTAAAACAGTAGGGAACGAAAGAAATATAACTAATAAACCAAAAGTACTGGAGACCTGGCATATGATTTGCATTAAACTCCTTCCTAGTGTGTTGAAATTTAGTTGACACCCACACACTTCGTTTAACTTACAAATTTAAGACGAAAAGGCGAAATTAAGTTAATTTTTCCACTTAAATTTATTTTCTAGTCTGGAAAGTTACAGAATGCTATCTTTTCTGTCATATTACCACATACCACTGATGTAATTATAAATAGTATCTCCTCTGCTACAGCTGCCTGTATTATGTCAATATTTATTACTAAAATGTAAAACATTTTTACTAATTATTTACAGGAAAATCTCCACCCAAAAACTTTTGAGAATTACACAAAATGTTGTTTGATTAATATGTTAGTAGTCAGTGCAAACACAGTGGGCAATATTTTTCCATGTAAAGTGTTAAAATTTTTCAGCATTCTACATATTTTGCATCACTGAATTTCTAGTGTAAAATATGTGTGTTGGCAATACTGTTTCCAGCGCTCTTCTGCTTGTAACAAACGAGTGAGAACTTGCACATAAACCAATCTGCATCGAGTTTTGTGTTTTGTTTGAACGTTTTGTTAGATATACAATCTTAGTGAGGAAATACAGTGGTGAAAGAGTGAGGTGTGTGTAATATGAAAAAAAGACACAAGAAGGTGATATTTAAGAAAAGTCAAAATCACTTATGTTGTTTGAATTCTGTTAGAGATATTGCAGAAGTATCTTGGTCCTCAAGTAACAATATTAGCATCACATCCATTAGGCAGGAGTTCTACACACATTAGAAGAAAAAATTTAGTGACAACCCATCTGAATGATCAACATCACCCGAATATGAAACTGAAGAAGATGGTGCAGATGTTATATTCCTGTATGAAAAGTTATTCATACATTGAATGTTGGCAGTTCTGCTGTAGCCCCCGCTATATTCTCCCTTAAAAGTCCAGGAAAGGTAAGAATCACAAGAAGAAAATAGGATGTAAAAAGAAAAAAATGGAAGAAATTGAAACAAATTTTTCACAAGCAACATCTTCAAAACTTTGTGACGCATATAATGTAGATGCACTTGGTGCAGAATCTGAAGATAGTGATATATGCAAGAAATGTAATGTATCGCTTGAAAATCTAAATACTGCTATCTCAGCAGCCACCTGCACTCAGAAGATACAGTTACTGACACTGATACCAGGTAGCTACTCTAAGCAGCAGATACAGAGATATATACCCACTCATCACATAATTTAATTTCAAAAGCTCATAAAGTAAACAATGAGAAAGGTATCTGGGTATGCCCTGATTCTTACCATGAGCTTCCATTGCAAGATGATACGCTTGCTGTTGCTCTGGACTATTACCTAAGTGATGAAAAAGACTGCAGAAGGCTAAGTCCTAACAAGGCTGATACTATCTCTGTTAGTAAAAATGGTGAAAAAGTTAAAAAGGTAAGAAGATCTATAACAAGATCAGTAAGAGAATGAATAAGGAGGAGCCGAATTTAAAAATTGGTCTCACAAAATTCTACTCCTTACAACCAAAATGGGTAAAATGCCAGCTAGTGACGGAAGTATGCACGTGTATTTACTGCACTAATTTGAAACTTTTTTGTTTCGCCATAACAAGTGTCACAGGAAAGAAGTACACAGAGATAGACCCGATGCTTTTGTGTAAATGTCAAGAGCCGAAAGATACATGGTGGTTGCAGGAGAGTGCAATGTGTCCTGGTGCTGAAGCGATGACCGTTGAAGCATTACACCTTCAGGATACTGACAATGACGTACCTATGCATTGGTGATGGGAGGAGAGTTGGTGAAGAAGACAGCAGAGCCAGAGAAGTTTCTTACAGACGTTAGGCATTGGGCCATGAAATGATTAGCTCACCATCTGGAGGATTCAGAGACAGGCCTAGCAGAAGTAAAATCAGCCACATCCCAGAATACTGATACATTAGTTCTTCATTTCGACTTTACTGAGAACAGGTCTGTTGCTTTGAGAACGAAATTCAAAGTTACCAATGGCACACATCACAGGTATCAATATTCACATGTGTTGCTCACTTCCTTGTAACATCACACTGTTTTGCTATTGTCAGTGATGATCTCCTTCATGACAGTGTACATGCATGCTATGCTGTCAGCATGATAATTGATGACATAGAATCTGGAGGCCATGCATTTTCTAAACATATGTGTGAGACTCATGGTGCAGCATCTCATTTTAAAAACCTCTTTCAGCTTTATGAGCTTGTCAATACTGTAGGACAAGAATTAAGATATAAATGGATATTTTCAGCAACAGGTCATGGAAAAGCGCATGTTATGGTGTAGGAGGTCTCTGTAAACATCTTGCAACAATATTTAAACTCCAGCATGAAGCTTTTGATGCTGTAAGAGGTGCTAGTGAATTTGTATGCACCATACCAACATTAGTAACAAACATGAAACTCTTAATTCTAAATTAAAGTACATTAAGGGTATTCCATTTAAAAAGAAAGAAGAGTGGTCTGCTATGACGCCTGTGTATGAATTTAATAAGTCAGTATCGGGTTGCATCCTGGAATGGCACATACATTGCAGGAATGGTTCTCCACGGAATACAACCTGTTACTGTGTGTGAAATGCAGAGACCACAGTATACATTAGAAGACTTTGTAGTACGCCACTTCATTTCTTGTGTGTATGACAATCAGTGGTGAATGGAACACATAATAATAAGTGTCTCTTATGAGCTGCAAGATATAACTGTCTCCCCTGTGACACCTCATGGTTCTATCAATGCTTTCAAATGGCTATCATCAAAAGATCAGTGTACAGTTCTCATTTCCCAAGTACTGCTCTTTTTGGATCATTCTTGTCCATGCAAATTCAGCTTGGCTATATAAGTTCAATGAGAAGCAGATGAAAAAACAAATGAACTCTTTTCAACAGTGCAATGTTGATTGTTAAATTGTAGGCAATTTTAACTCATGGAAAGTCATGAAGAAGTAAAATCTTGACAGAAGGCAATAATAATTTGTGAATAATAGCATAAAAAGAAAAATGGGGATAAATATTCTATATATCTCATTTTTGTTATAAAATGCTTTCAGACAAAATTACGAATTGTTTTCCCACTCATTTATAATGTTGTAAAGTATTTCTTTTCATTTAGAAATACTAGTTTTGTACAACATTTACATAAAATCAGCGATCAGTTTAAATATTTAAGTGTCCATGATATTTGATGTTGAGAGTAGAGCTATGTCTACCTAAACAATTTCTCACATTTATTACAGACAAATATTGTCCACATTGATTGTAGATTCCCTAAGTGCAATGACCAGCTAATGTATGATGACATTTCTAGAACATTTAGGATGGGAGTTTCGGAGAAAATTATTTCTAAATAACAAAAAAATTCCAGTTCTTTCATCTTCATGTATAAATAATTTGACAGTTTAAGAATTTCATGCATTAATGTCATAGTTGACAGTTAGCAACCTTTCCACTTTATTATTTCTCAGGACAGTTGACATCCTTTGATTATTCATATTTTCAAAACATAATTTGGAAAGTCGCAAAAAGTTATAAATTTTCATATTTTATTTTTCCAAAAAAATGAAAAAGCTTAGAAGTATGTATGTATTAATCATGTCTTAGTATCGGGAACGAAGTATTTATTGAAAATAAATTCAGATCTCTGTCATGTTGTGTTTCTTTATTACAATTTTTCAATTTTCCCTTTTGTTACAACATTTTCACAAAGACTCTCATTATACAGGTCTTAAGTGTTTTAACAATTCATCAGAAAATCAAAATATTGTAGTTTTGTAGAGGTATTGTGTGAAACTTCAATATTTATTTTTTTCAGCAAACTCTGAAAGAGTGATGTGACACATTCACTCTTCACCTGTGTGATTTGAGACGAAATCGCCCAAGGTCTTTTCTTCTGATTAGACGACTCTCTCTCCAACCCAGATAATGATAGCTGTAGGAAACCCAGAGATATCAGCGTAAAATCCAGACAAACGTTCCCACAGGTGAGAATATTAAGATCCTAGTGGTTAACCACCAAAGTATTCACAACAAAATGGAAGAGTTTGAAGCGCTCTTAAAAAGCAATGTGGTTCACATAATACTAGGCAGAGTAAGCCACTTAAAATATGAAGTTGGCAACAGTTAGACTGGGGAAAATTTCAGTGTATACAGAAAGGATAGGCTTATGGGAAATGAAGGTGATGTACCTGTTGCAGTAGGCAAGAAATTCAAATCTACCAAGACAGAAATCGAGGAAGCATGTAAGATCGTTTGGACAAGACTTAGTATCAAGCATAGGTGTAATGTATAACTGGACCCTTCTATTAACAACCAGATTCACCTCCTGATGTAATCGAAAACTTTAGTGAAAATCTCAGTCACCTGTACATAACTATCCCTAGATGATATATAATGATCAGAGGAGACTTTAACCAACAATCAGTTGGGGTAGTTACAGTTCAGTTTGTAGTGGGCATGGCAATACATGTTAAGAAACACTTACAAATGCCTTCTCCAAAAACAGCCCAGGACAAATAGTGCGGAAGGCCACTCATGATGAAAAAGTATTAGATCTAATGGCAACAAATAATTCTAACCTCCTTCAGTATCTCCACATCGAAACAGGATATCAGTGACCATGAGGCAGTTAAAGTAATAATGAATACCAAATTACAAAGAGCAACTAAAAGAGTAGAAAGAGTTATGCGTTCAGCAAATGAAACAAAGAAGCAGGAGTGTCAAATCTCAATGAGGAACTTGAAACTTTTAGCTCAGGACTGGAGAATCTAGATGAACTATGGCTCAAGTTTAAAAGAATAGTTGACCATGCACTTAACAGATATTTACCCAGCAGGATAGTTCATGAGGGGACGGAACATCAATTATATACAGTCACTGTAAAGAAGCTTCTACAGAAACAGAGACTACTGCATAATAAGTTCAAAACAAAGCATAAGGCTACTGATAAATGCTGAAATAAATGTGTCTGGCTGTCAAGAGAGCAATGTGTGAATCCTTCAGTGATTACCATAACAGAATACTCTCGAAAGATCTTTCACAAAATCCAAAGAAATGAGAAATAACTAAAATTGTTAAACAAAGCCCCTGGTCTTGGTGGAACCCCTCTCACATTCCATACCAAACTGTGGCTGAGTTAGTCCTTCTGTTAGTTATAGTCTATCATACACCCAATGAACAAAAACCCGTGCCCATTAGTTGGAACAAAGCACAGGTTACCTCCATATACAAGAAGGGCAGATGAAGTGATCCACAAGACTACTGTCCAATATTCTTGGTATTCATTTGCTTTAAGGTTTCAAACCATATTATGAGCTAAAAAAACTATGAATCATCTCGAACAGAAGGATCTCCTCCATGCCAACTAGTACAGATTTGGCCGGCCGGAGTGACTGAGCGGTTAAAGGCACTACAGCCTGGAACCGCACGACCGCTACGGTCGCAGATTCGAATCCTGCCTCGGGCATGGATGTGCGTGATGTCCTTAGGTTAGTTAGGTTTAAGTAGTTCTAAGTTCTAGGGGACTTATGACCACAGCAGTTGAGTCCCATAGTGCTCAGAGCCATTTGAGTACAGATTTGGAAAACATTGATCAAGTGAAATCCAACTCATGCTTTTCTCATGTGACATACTGTAAGCCATGGATCAAGGCAGTCAGGCATACGCAGAATTTCTCAATTCCCAGAAAGTGTTTGACACAGTACCACATCCACACCTATAATCAAAAGAATGATCGTATGGCGTATCAAGCGAATTTGTGACTGGATTTAGGGTTATTTGGTAGGGAGGATGCAGAAAGTTATCGTGGATGGAAAGTCACAGAAGTAACTTCGAGTGTGCCCCAGGTAAATGTGTTAGGATCTTTGGAGCACATGTTGTATGTTAATGCCCTTGTGAACGATATTAATAATAATCTCATACATTTGCAGATGCACAACGAAGCACAGTCTCAAAGAAACTGCACAAATATTCAGTCAGATTTTGATAAGATTTAAAAGTGGTGCACAGACTGGCTATTTGCTTTAAATGACCAGAAATGTGAAATTGTGCTCTTCACAAAATGATAAAAAAATATAATATCTCGTGACTACAGTATTAACGAGCCACAGCTGGAATCAGTAAACTCACACAAATACCTGGGTGTAACACTTTGTTGGGACATGATATGTAACCATCAAAGAGGATCAATTGTGTGTAAAGCAGGTAGCGGACGTCGGTTTATTGGTAAAATACTAGAATGGCCGCCACCAAAAGAGGTACCTCAAGTTCAAGCCCATTGTGGGACCTCATCAGGGGCGAAGCGTTGTGATTTGTCTGCTTCATAGCTTTTTTGCCGTATACTCACTGCAGTAACGATGGAGCTCAGCACCAGCTGCATATTCAGTGTTCTCGTTCCATCTCATATGCTCATGTGTGGTTTCAGTCTTCAGCAGAAAGGTACACTGACTTGGATTGTCGTGAGGATAATGGAGAAGCAAGGGTCTCATCTGATCGATATGCGTTAAGGGTGATAAGAAACTCCAAAATAAACAAAAATTGTCGTAGTGAACGTACTGAAGAAGCAAAAAATAATATAAAGTTTTCGCAAATTCATAAAATGAACAACGAAACCTTGCGCTATTTCTGAATCGACTACGTTCCGTGTAAATAGAACGGTAGCACCGGCAGAATCTCCAGGTGTGAGCACTTGTTTTGATCCTGCAAGAATGGAATAAAAACGAAAACGGAAATCTGCGGGATTTGACAATTTTAACAAAAATTTAGTGCACAGAACTGTACTTGGTTATTACGGCAAAGGAGAGCAGCCGATGGATAGAAAAATATATGGCGATGTACGTCAAATAATTCCATTCTTTGTCTTCTCTGCTTACTTGGTTTTCGACTCAGATAATGTAATGATGGACAAGATTGTTTTTAATGGAATGCAGGGACATTTTAGCAGCAAGAGAGAAGTTTCTGTGTACACTGTACGTATTGTGTGCTGAAGACAATGGTCTTGTAGCATACGTCAATAAAATTTGGGTTTTACAAAACTATACAAACAAATATATTTTGCTCGACTTCAACGTAAACAGTTGGCTGAAAATACCTACAGTTAATTTTGTATAGCATATATCGGTGACTTGGATGATTTGTGTAGTGACGAAGGGTATGTAGCGGCTGCAGACAACAACAAAAAATTGGTCGTACTACGGCGAGCCGTCGGAACTAAAGTATTTGCGAATCGTACAAGTACTCGAGCCCTGTCGCACTTGGAAACAAACTGCAGTTATGGGTGACACTATACAATAACGATGTCTCATATGTTATCAAAATTAATTTTATTGTTTTCTTAAAAACTTTCTCTCTGGAAGTTTGTAGAAGATCCAAGAGAAGGCAAAGTCGTAGGCGACGACATTTTTCGTTTCTCACCTATTACGGTATTTTATCTTTTATCTCGAAATACTTTTTTATTTCATGATAAAATGCATACCACATGCATCTATAAACTTTGAGAATTTTCCTATATATTTTCAATCCAAACATGTAAGTGGTTCTGTTTTTTCCATGTGTGGAACTAAAAGTTTTTAAATTCAAAATTTCTTATAACGTTAGTTTTTATTTTTTTTCGTAGCAGCTGGCGAGCATTTTCTTTTGGAAAGTACTCTATCATATTCTAGACTTCACTAAAATTTGAAATTATCACTAACTGGCAATGTCATAATATGAAATGCCTATTTTCGTGGCAGTCGCTATAGTGAAATTCAATCTCCTTGTAAAAGAGATTGCTTACAAATCGCTCATTCTACCCAAGCTTGAATATTGCTCAAGTGCGTGGGATCCCTGCCGAATGTAATAGACAGAGGATACTGAGTGTATACAGAGAAGAGCAGTACAAATGCTCACAGGTTTTTTTTTGAACCGTCGCAGAGTGTCACAGGGATGTTGAAAGAACTGCACTGGCAGTCACTTCCTGAGAATTTATTAAAACTTCCAAGAAAGTCAACATACAAAGTTTCTAAAATCAGCTATAAATGATGACACTAGGACTATACTACAGCCCCCTACATAGCATTTACATAGGGGTTATAAGGACAAACTTAGATTAATTACAGAACACACAGAGGTATTTAAACAGTCATTCTTCCCACACTCCATATGTGAATGGTATGGAGAAAAGCCCTTATAACAGCTACAATAGGATGTACCGTTTGCCATGCACTTCACAGTAGCCTACAGAGTATAGATGTAGATTTTAGTGTAATACAAATATCTCCAAACATTAATATATAAATTTTAATTTGTCTGTACAGTATGGAAGTGAATGAGATCCATCAGTATCTTTTATAAATATTGCTCTTTTCTGTTTCAGTTACGTTTTAACATGGCTGAAGTAGATAAGTGAGTTGTTTATAAAGTGAATGTACATTTCCTTTGGTCATACTCACAGTTCACAAGCATGGACATGCTTACTTTTGAACATGATGGTCTAGTTTCTTTTATTGGGTAGTTAAAAGACTTTCCCATTGTTTCCTTGTAGAAGAATGATATAGTATATCTATGAACTGACAACAGTTCATACATACACTTCGTTTGTGAACATCGTTTTTTGTAGCATTATGTAATATCTACCATTAGGTAAGATTATGGCGTCACATTTTCTTATCAAACTTGGGAGAAATGAGAGCCATGCATATATTTCTATGCATCTGAAACCAGACAAGTGATAAAGTGTTGCCATACACACACTTTCAGATGTTTGAAGATTCCAGTCCTCTTGTCAGCCAATACATCAAAAGCAAATATTAAATGTTTTGTTCTGAATGATACAAGACCATTTTCCTTGAAATCAAGTTACACATTTTTTTCAGCAAAATATGAATGTGTCATGCTTAGATATTTAGCATTCTAAAATCTTTTGGTACTGATTGTTTTCATGAAATTTTGTTATGTGACAAAGAGCTGTCTACTGCATATTGAAATTCATAGTGAAGTTACATTTTTTAAAGTAATAATAATAAAGTCATAAAATGTTGTACTCTACAAATTATTAGATTAGGCAGATTTATTTATAATCTCAAATCGATGCCTTTCAAGTAGCCATTGGTGAACATACAGCTTTATTCTTTATGATAAATAAATAAATAGAGATACTGTTGGAGAACAGAGATTTTTCAAATACTGACATTGTTATGAATTATTGATACTAAGTCTTAAACCTGCTAATGTGTAATACAGTTATAGTCATAACGTGTAATTTCACTGCGTTCACATAATTTCAAGTAAGTGGTTAGGCAATGTACTCATCCTATTCGGCTGTTCCTGATATGTACCACGTTCAAAGAGTATTTGTGTTAGTAGAGGTATGAAATAGGGATATGGTTCAAATGGCTCTGAGCACTATGGGACTTAACTTCTGAGGTCATCAGTCCCCTAGAACTTAGAACTACTTAAACCTAACTAACCTAAGGACATCACACAGATCCATGCCCGAGGCTGGATTCGAACCTGCGGCCGTAGCGGTCGAGCGGTTCCAGACTGTAGCGCCTTGAACCGCTCGGCCACTCGGGCTGGCAAATAGAGATATTAAGCAAAGACAATGTCACAGAAGTGCAGGTGGCCACAGGAAGGACGAGAGGGATGTTTGCTTTCTGCTAGAATGGTATCAGAATATTCATACATTTCTAAAAACATTGAGGTACTATTAATAAATGTTTCGAAGTTGTGACATTGCAGTAAAGTAGAATGGCAAACTTTATATGCACTGACCAACCAGAACATTATGACCATCTACCTAATATGCCAGTATATCCTCCTTTTGCACGGATAACAGTGGCAGCACGTCGTGGCATGGAAAGAATGAGGTCTTGGTGAGTCACTGGAGGAAAGCGGCACCACATCTGCACACATAAGTCATCTAATTCCCGTAAATTCCGGGGAGTGGGTGGTGAGTTCTGATGCAATGTTCAACCATATCCCAGATATGTTAAATTGGGTTCAGATCTGGAGAGTTTGAGGGATAGTACATCCAATGGAACTCGCCAGTGTGTTCCTCAAACTGCTCCATCACGCTTCTTGTCTTGTGACATTGTGCATTAACTTGCTGCAAAATGCCACTGCTGTTGGGAAATATGATCGTCATGAAGGGGTGCACATGGTCTGCAACCAGTGTATGATACTTCTTGGCCACCATGGTGTCTCGCACAAGGTGCCCACATGAATGTTCCCCAGAGCGTAGTGGAGTATCCACCAGCTTGTCTCCATCCTGCATTATACGTGTCAAGGAGCTGTTCCTCCAGAAGTCGACGGATTTGCAACCACCCATCAGCATGATGGAGATAGCATCAGGATTAATCGGACTATGCAGCACTCTGTCACTGCACTAGTATCTGGCACTGAAGGTCAATAACCTTTTCAGTCATAGTTGCTGATGTCATGGTGTTAAAATTGGCACATGCATGGGTCATTGGCTACTGAGGCCCATTGTTAGGAGTCTTAGGTGCACTGTGTGTTCAGATACACTTTTACTTTGCCCAACATTAAAGTCTGACGTTTGTTCACCACCTGTCGTGTTTTACAAGTCTGTCCAGCCTACGACGTCTGACATCTATAATGAGGGAGGTTGCCCAACCACAAATGTCTAGATGTGGTTTCATCTTGGTTTCGCCGTGTGTTGAAGACAATCACCACAGCACTCCTCGAAAACCTGACAAGTCATGCAGTTTCCGAAATATTCGTGCCGAGTCTCTGGACCATCACGATCTGCCCTCTGTCGAACTCAGCTAGACTGTGTGCCTTCCCCATTCTACATATGGAGAGCAAGCTCACTAGTAATGCATGTACCATGACTAGCAGTCATTCCTCACAATGTCTCACCGTTATCACCTGGGCGGGTTTGTGCCGATAGCAGGTCGGAGGTCATAATGTTCCAGCTGATCAGTATGGTATGTTGCACAGTAGCAGACTTTACAGTGTGTAGTGTAGTCATAATCTCTCTTTATAGTGATAGAAACAGTAGAAGGTAAACAGATTCAAATAAATTTCTGCAAAAATTGAAATCTTTGTGCTACAATAGAAGAAAAGATGTAAAAGTAATCATACTTCCACCTTTTTTCTTATTTTAGTGTACACTGAAGGTTCAAAAATTTCCTGTAGCTTACAGCTGAAGGAAATAGATAAAGTCATAAAAACCCATCTGGAAACAAGTACTAACAATGCAGATAGTTGTCTGTTAGAACACAGAATGGAATTAGTAAACTTTTCAGAAACATTCAAACTAGCATAATAGCTGTTGCTGTTAGATTTTCTATTTCAACTGCTGAAACAATCAACATTGCAAAAATAGATCAGTGATGTCTATGTTTGTGGTAGTATCATGTCATGAAGTATTTGCGTACAGGGATATTGGCACTAACTTCCAAATACTGAGACAACGTCATTAGAGAGGCCATAGAAATTAGCATCAGGGACGATGTTATCAAGCAAGGCTGTGGCCATAATCTTAGCAAGGCTTGGGAACAAGAACTGAGTTTAATTAAGAAGACTCTCAGCGAACAGAACGATCTGGCTGCAAGGGTGGACAGAGCACCTACACCAGTGCTACCACAGATGCCGACGCTAGCATCTCTGCGACCGCCGACGCGTGGCTGCGGGCGCGGACTGTGGACGGGATGGCTCGCAGTGTGAGGCAGTATAAGTCGGCCACGAGCCTTCAGGAGCTCAGTTCGCCAGCGCACCTGAGGGTGGAGACACGTCTGATCGCCGAAATATTGTGCCAGTTGGACAATATGAATGGGTAGTACACCCGTGGACAGTTCAATGAACAAATACGCTGGAAAAAATTGAAGAATCCCACAGTATCTATGTATATGATTTGTGGATACAAAATCATAGAAGTTTTAATTATTTTATCAATAGGCAAATATATGCGCTAAATATGGTGAGGCCCTTGTCAATTACAATCTTGCAAATAAGACAAGCAAAGGAGGCATTCTGGAGGGCATTCCGTGATGAAGTGGAGGGCATGGCTGCACAAGCCAGACTTCACAAGATTTTCACTAGAGTACCAACCAATCCAGGAGGTACGTTGAGGAAGGACGATGGGGAATATACAAAGACAGCACATGATATGCTGAAATTGCTCCTCAAAACTCACTTTCCTCAATATGCTCTGCCGGACAACACAGACCAGTATGTGACCCCAGAGAGACAATGGTTTGCAGGCACTCGAAGAGAGGACTGGGAACTGGCCAAGGAGTGTGTGAACTTCAATAAAATACAATGGGTGGTGGGAACATTCCAACTGTTCAAGTCACCTGGCCCAGATTGAATTTTTCCAGCTCTTCTGCAACAGGCAGGAGGAAAGCTCATAAGAGTCCTATGCAGGCTATTCAGTTTTAGCCTAGCAGAAGGAATCATTCCCAATGCTTGGAGGGCAGTGAAGGTTGTCTTCATTCCAAAGTCAGGGAAAATTGATCATACCAAGACCAAGGATATGAGACCAATCAGTCTGTCAGTCTGTCCTCCCTCATTCTCAAAACATTGGAGAAACTGGTTAATGTATATATTGGGGAGAGGATGCTAAGTAGGGTGCCTCCACACCCGAACCAACATGCATACCAAGCAGGTAACTCATGTGAGACAGCTCTCCACCAACTCGTTGGGAAGGTGGAAAAACACTTCACTTCCAAGAAATAGCACTCTGCCTCTTCCTGGATATCCAGGGGGCCTTCAGTAACACGATCTCCAATTCCATGGTAAGGACAGCACAGGTGCATGACCTGGGGACCACTGTATGCAGGTGGACCAGGGCCATGCTTAGTGCAAGGAAGATAGAGGCTACCATTATGAATGAAAAGATGGTAATTAAGACCACTAGAGGCTGCCCACAAGGAGGAGTTTTGTCTCCTCTATTGTGGAATCTAGTGGTGAACGATCTCATTGAGGAACTAAATTCTAGACAATGCCTCTACCGAGGATACGCAGACGACCTTGGCATAGCAATACTTGGCAAATTCACTGACACAGTCAGTGGCACAAGGAGGATTGTACATTGTGCAAAAATGGTTCATTAAACAGGATCTGAGAGTTAATCCTAATAAGACTGTTGTGGTGCCATTTACGAAGAGACATATTCAGCACACGAGTTGGAATATAAAGCTCTTCGATGAAACTCTACCTGTAAAGGAGATACTGAAATATCTAGTGGTAACCTTGGATGAGAAGCTAACTTGGACATCTCACATTAAGAGCATCTGCTCCAAGGCAAAAAGTACTCTAGTGAGTACTAGGAGGGCTTGTGGCTAAAACTGGGGCCTAAGCCCCAAGGGTATGCACTAGATATACACCACAGTGGTTAACCTAGGATTTCCTATAGGACTGTAGTGTGGTGGAAGAAGGTGGAACAGCAGGTTGCTGCTAAGGAGCTTGCTAAGGTGCAGAGATTGGCCTGCTTAGCCATAATGGGCAGAATTAGCAGCACACCAACTGCTGGAATGGACGCCATGCTGGATATGCCGCCACTTCACCTTTGAGTCAAGATGGAGGCAGCAGCTGGGGCACACAGACTTAAAGCTGGCAAAAACTGGGTCTCATTCGGATATCCAGAATCACAAACTAACATAATGAGTGAGGTAAATGTAGGAATGGCTGGGGAAATGCCTGCCAACTATTTAATAACTCCCAACTGCCTCGACAAGCCTTGCAACATAATAATTGGAAGTAGGGAGCAGTGAGAAAAAACAGTTCGACACCATACGGGGGACATCGTTTGGTTCACCGATGGGTCGAAAACAGACCAAGGCGTTGGGGAAGGGGTGAACGGGGTTCAGCCAAGACTGGAGAGCATCATCTCTCTTGGGAAAGTGGCCTCTGTATTCCAAGCTGAAATCACTGTAATCAGGGCATGTGTGGAGAAGAATATGCGTAGGTGCTACAATGACCTTAGCATCTACATCTATTCAGACAGCCAGGCAGCACTGAAATCATTGGCAGCTCCTGCAACAAGATCTAAGATTGTTGCAGATTGCCACTGGGCTCTGGTGGAGCTAGGGGAAACAATAGGGTAAACCTAGTGTGAGTCCCTGATCACTCAGGGATCTGTGGCAGTGAACAAGCTGATGGGGGCAACAACACCATTTATTGGACCAGAATCTGTCCTGTCCTGACAATCACCAAGGCTATGATCAAATTAGAACTATGGAACTGACTTAGGAAACAGCACATAGGATACTGGACCAAGATCCATAAACAAAAACATGGTAAGTTAATGATGCCCAATCCAGGTTTTAAAAGAAGCTCTGTAATCCTGGGATTGAACAGGAAAGGGATCAGACTCATGACTGGACTAATGACCAGCAATGGGAATTTCAAAAAACAACTACACACAATGGGTATAACGGAAGAGGACCCTAAATGTAGGATCTGTGATGAGGGTGAAGAAACTGCATCACACTTAATCTTTTAATGCATGGCAGTGGAGAGTAAAAGACACAGAATCTTCAGGGCAACTAGACCTGAAGACATTGTGACTAACAAAAAACTGGTAGAGGGACTCCTTGCACTATTTAAGGACACTGGTTGGCTTTACTAGATATACAGGGAGCGATACCGCACAATAAACCTAATTTTGGTGCGGGCAGTGGCGGGTCAGACCTAAGCTATTTCAACTTCCCTGTTAAAATCAATCAATCACACCCGTCGACAGTTCAGTGAACAAATACGCTGGAAGAAATTAAAGAATCACACATTATCTATGAATATGATTTGTAGATACAAAATAATAGAATTTTTTATGATTTTATCGTTAGAAAAATATATTTTCAGTTAAGGATGGAACAAAAGTTTTCTTGAATTTCAAATTAAAAAATTTCTTCTCTTTTCCCTCAAACGAGAAAGATTATGGACCTGTGACTAGCATTTAGCTTGAATAGCTACTATAAATTCAGATTTGAATGAACAAACCAATAGAAAAAAATTAATTTTTGTAGTACAATATTTATTTAGTTCTGAGTTGAAGACATAACATTTTAAGTAAACGTTTCTAAACTTGAGGTTATTTTTCAACTCGAAGTTTTATTTATTTTCATAATCAAGATTCTAATTCACTTCAAAAGATTATATGATTTTCAAAATGATCTAAATAAAATTACAATACCAAAGTATTTTTAAAAAAAGTAACATGAGTTCTGCATCTTGTAAAGTTTTTGGTTAAGGAATCATCCTAAAGTACATGAAATAAACTGAGGTAAGGTTTTTGGATGTTTTCAACAATTTTTTGAATGAAAAATATTGTTGTTTAAGGAAATATTAATATTATATGTCATCTTTTTCTTGAGAAATGAAATGGTTCCATCATTTTCCTCATTAGTGGATGGAAAGACGACTGGGAAATGAACCTGTATCGAATTAAATGTTATTTTGATGCTTTCTTGGTAAATTATCTTGATATTCAAAAACATTCTTTTTGTCTGGGCCATCCAAGACAGTAATGTTTACTCTTAGGAAACTAAATCTCTTTGACAATCGTGGTAGGTGGTTAGTCTCCAGGGTCTGAGTAGTGTTTTCACAATATATTATTTGGAAAAAGTATTTAGTGCTTTCCAGATTATAATTCTACTATCGTCAGGAACTGATCTCTGAATAATGCTGGGAATGGGTATCACATATGAAAGGATTGGATTGTGTCAATTTCTCATGCACAAATTACAAAGTCAAACGATCGTTTTGGTTCCATTATCAGGAACTGGGTTGTGCGTTGTGCACCTGACAAGAAGCACATACTCAGGCATTTAAGTTTTCCAATTTGTCTTTGGGTGAAATTCTCAGAAATATACAAAGTCTCGAATGCTCACAAGAGACTAAAAGGCTCTACGAAACACACCACAAAGTTTCTGCATTGTCCATGGCTAAGAGAGACAAATAACCAGATCGGCCAGCGGAAAAGCAACCTATGGTTAGGGACAGCAACTGTAAACAACCGAGTTCATTGAAGTGCTTGCTCATGGAGCAAAATTGACTGACTACTCCCCTTATTGTTGTTCAGATTCTGACTGTTTCTCAAGCGATTTTAAACACAGTTCAGTGTTGTGAACTTGCTAAGCTTCACCACCTTTTTGTCCTGCATGTTTTGTACAATATCCACACCATCATTTTCGTAAGTCCTACGAACACTACTTACATCGTGAAAAACATGGTCATTTAACAGTGTCTGTAACTCATCTGCTTCTCGTAAGGCCAATAACTCACACAATAGTAAATCTGGAAACAGGTTATCTGCAAAAACTGTTAATAATTTGGAAATTTTAGATAAAACAATAGTGTTTCAAGTGAATACAGGTCTTCTGTATTATTTACGAATTGGAATACATATATACCTCTTGGATCATCTTCATTACAACTACTCTCCAAGAAAGTTATGACATGTGGTGGACATGAGTTACAGAGAAAAGAAACATTTCAATTTTAAATATCATATAATGTACAGCTAGGTAAAATTCTCATTTGATTATTAGCTCTGCAAATACAGACAATATTTTTGGCCTTGTTGCTTTCAATGAGTTTCGATCCTCACTTAACAAGAAAATTTATTTAGCCTCCACCAATATTCCATTGCACCGAGCGAGGTGGCGCAGTGGTTAAACACTGGACTTGCATTCGGAAGGACGACGGTTCAATCCCACGTCCGGCCATCCTGATTTAGGTTTTCCTTGATTTCCCTAAATCGTTCCAGGCAAATGCCGGGATGGTTCCTTTCAAAGGGCACAGCCGACTACTTTCCCCGTCCTTCCCTAATCCGATGAGACTGATGACCTCGCTGTCTGGTCTCCTTCCCCAAAACATCCCAACACAATATTCCATTGCAAGCAGTTGATGAATTATGTACAAAGTTCACAGACTTACTTTCCCTTGGGTTAGGTAGTATGAAAGACAAACAGACCCAGATTCACATTACATTTTGCCTGAGGTCGGCCCATACATCACATCCTCTGTGATAGAGTGAAGGCAGAACATAACAGCCTAGAGGAATAAATTTCATTACATGTGTAACATCTTGTTCCTGGATATCTCCGTTAGTAGTTGTCTGAAAGGGAAATGACTGCCTTAGACTGTGTGGGGACTTTGAGGTGGTAAAGCCCCAAGTTGCTGTAGATATATTTCTGATCCCTCAACCAAATGATTTATTGTGCAAATTGAAATAGGGCCATTGCTACGCTTAACTCGAGCTGTACATCACATATTTACAACCACATTGCATCTGAGTTTCAATAGGTTTTAGTTTTATACACGTGTCATTTGGTTTATATCAACATCTAAGGCTTCCATTTGGAATTTGCAGCTCCTCCTCCAGCTTTTAGTGCTACCTAGAACTGCTGATCAACAATATTCCCACATGTCACATTGTCTTGATGTCATAACTGTCATAAGTTACTAAATGTGAATCTCTCCAGAAGCTTTGAATGTTATTCGCCGCAATGCTTAAAGTGGTCCTGAAATGTATTCTAAAGAAGTGTCCCTTTTTAGAAAAATATGACGATTATTTAGGTTTCATAATCAGCGAAGGGACATGATTTCCAGCTGGCAGCATGTGCAAACCATTGATAGTCTGTTTCCTCCTTGCATCTGAAGGAACAACAGCGCTTCATGGGACAAGTAAACTGTTGTGGAAGGTTTATTGCCGATGTAGCAGCAATGTCACACCCCATATGCATTTTGGAAGAAGGGAACAATGTTTGTATGGTCACCAGAGTGTGACGAAGTGTTTTACATGTTCAGACAAGCGTTATAGTCTATGCATTCCACAGTACTGTACTTCTCAAGGAAACAACTGATACTAGCAACTGATATCTCTCACAGTATCACTCGTGCAGTCTTGTTACGCTATGAATTAAATCATTCCATGCACCCTAATGCGTTCATATCCAAGACATTGAACTCATCCCAACAGCGTTATGTGCTGATGATGATTTACACTACACACAAATTCCATACATATCTTTATGATGTCAAGTTACATCTTGAGATGCTGGCATTATTCAGACGTTGATTTTCTTTACTGGGTATGGCAGCTTACTGTTTATGGCAGCAGAGTCTGTTCACATCAGCATATGACTGTCGCATTTGGTACAAGCCTGCCATACATCATGAGCATGTGGATGTATTACGTAAGTTTCTGTTTTATTTATTTATTTATTCATCCGTGGAACAATAAATATTGTATGGATGTCGTCAGATTACAACACATGAGCACACATTTACATTTACAATTAAACAGGTTTCTCATATTTTTAAACAGGTTTCTCATATTTTGTGTAGTTTTTATAACTAGTCATACACATATTTATAATTACATAATATTTTGGTGATAATGTCATACGTTGCTAATAATCTACATCTATGTTAAATATTCTTTTACAGTATAACAACTTTTACTTACTAAAAAGGTTTTAAGCTTTTGTCTGAAAGTGAGGGGCTCATTTATTTCTTTAATTTCTTGTGGTAATTTGTTGTACAGTTTTATCCCATTGTAAAATATACTTTTTTGCGTCTTTGCCTTGTTCTTTCTATCTAGATGGAGGTCGTGACAAGCTCTTGTTTCATGGTCATGTATTAAGCTGTTTGTGTTGTACATGTTGAGATTTTTCTTAATGAACATTATGTTCTGAAAGATATACTCACAAGAAACAGTTAGAATTCCTAGCTTTCTAAATAATTCTAGACAGTGGGCCCTGTTGTTGCTATTTGTTATTATCCTTATGGCTCCTTTTTGTACTTTGTACACAGTTTGTATGTTACTGGCACTTGTTCCCCAAAATATGATCCCATAGCTGAGGACTGAGTGTAGATATCCGTAATATGTTATTTTAAGGCAGGTATTATTGCATACCAGTGCAAGGATTCTAAGAGCATAGCATGCTGTGGATAATTTCTTTGCCAAAATGTTGACATGGTTTGTCCATTTCAGTTGGCTGTCTACATTCATCCCTAAGAATTTGGTACTTTTTACACATTCCAATTCATTATTATTAACTTTTATTCTAGTGGCATTGTGTTTTTTGTTCAATTGGAAGTTAATACAGTTAGTTTTCTTTACATTTAGGGTTACTTTATTTTTTAATGACCAGTTGTGGACATCATTGAGAGCCTCGTTTGCTCTTTCTGACAGTTGTGTTGGATTTTCACCTGTTATTACTATGTTGCTGTCATCAGCAAAAAGTATTTTTTCGCCATGTCTGATACTTTGTGGGAAGTCGTTAATGTATATAAGAAACAATATTGGGCCTAATACACTTCCCTGTGGGACGCCTATATTCACATTTTCTGGGTCAGACAGGTGTTTTATAAGGGAATTGTTTGAAACTTGTGATATCTCAACTCGTTGAACTCTGTTTTCCAAGTATGATTTGAACCACTTCTTTGTCACACCTCTTATTCCTATTTGCCCTAATTTATGAAGTAAGATTTTGTGGTCAACTGTATCAAAGGCCTTGGACAAGTCTAAAAAGATACCACTTACATTTTCACCTTTGTCCAGTGCTTCTAAAATTACTTTATTGAACTGTGCTATAGCATATTGTGTGCCTTTTCCGGGCCTAAAACCAAATTGGTCATTGGAAAGAACATTATATTTATTCAGGTAGTTTAGCAGTCTCTTTTTGACTAGTATTTCTATTATTTTAGAAATGATAGACAGTATAGAGATCGGCCTGTAGTTCTCTACATTTTCCACATCTCCGTTTTTAAGGATAGGTATAACTTTTGCTTGTTTTAGGTACTCCGGAAAGTATCCAGATTCGAAAGATTCATTAATTATGTCTGTTAATGGGCCCTTTATGGAGTCTATACAATCTTTAATTACACAGACTGGGATTTCATCGAGTCCTACTGAAGTTTTATTTTTTAGTTGGTGTACTACTAGTGCCACTTCCCTTTCTGTAGTTGGCAGGAGCACCATTGAGTTTGTTGGCCGGTTCTGAGTAGGTAAATCATACGTATCTGGAAATTTCTGCTGTAATTTTTTTGCAATACTACTGAAATATGAGTTTACAAAATCAGCTAATTTTTTAGGGTTACCTACTGGTACATCTTTGTTTTTAATATGTGAATTGACGTCCTTTTTAGCAGAGTTAGATGTTTCCTGTTTGACAATGTTCCAGGCTGCTTTGCTCTTGTTTTCAGCTTCAAGTAATATTTTGTTGTTTGAAAGTTTTTTTGCGGCTAGCAACACCTTTCTGTAAATTTTCCTGTACTTTTTGTAGGATTGCAGAACTTCTGGGTTAGATTGATTATTTTTTATGGAGTTGAGATATCTAAGAGTTTCTGAGGATTTTTTGACACCTGTAGTCACCCTCTGATTTCTCTTTGTAGTTTTAATTTGATAAAGAGTTTTGGGAAACATCTCTTCAAATCTGAGTTTAAAAATTGACATGAACTTGATAAATTTCTGATTTGCGTTGGTTTCTGCATAGACTTCCCTCCAATCTTCATATTCTAGCTGGGATTTAAACTGATGCAGGGCTGATTTGGAAAACATTCTTTTGTATGTACAAAGTTTAGGAGGAGTTTCTACATGAATGTTAGTTTTTAAGATCTGGCAGAGGTGGTCTGCTAGGCCCAGGTTTTGGACAACAATATGACATTTTTTACTATCAATATCTGTAGCTACATGATCTATAGATGAGGAGGATTCTTTCGTTATTCTAGTTGGACAATTAACAAGGGAGGATATTCCGTAACAGCTTAGAATATTCACATATATGTTGCTAGCCTTATCAGGCTTCATCATATTAATGTTTAAGTCACCACAGATAATTACATTTGCTTTTGGTCCAGAAACCTTGTCTAAGCTTTGATTCAGTTTCGAGAAGAATATATCAATGTCTCCACTAGGAGAGCAGTACACACAAAATATGACTAATTTTTTTGCTATGCCAGGTCCTATTATTTCAAAAGCGGAAAGTTCGAAATGTTTGTCCTCACCTAGATCTAAAAGATCATATCTTACTTTAAATGACGTATCTTTTTTTACATAGATACATGAACCTCCACCATTCACTGAGATTCTGCTATAGTAACATGCAAGGTCAAATGAGGCTAATGCAATGTGTTCAATTTGCTTCCCTTTGCACCAGTGTTCAGTGATACTCAAAATTTGGCTATCAAATTTTTCCAATTCTACTTCTAGCTGTTGTGCTTTGTTCTTTATGGCTTGAATGTTTTGGTGAAACACTGTTAGGCATTTGTTTTCATTTATCTTTGTGGCGCCTTTCCCTTTAGACCTGATGCTAAAAAATCCTTCAGATGAGCTGGTGGCATGGTTATTCTTCTGTTGATGACAGTGGAGGTGAGTCTGTTGCCGGTTTGACTTGGAAGTTGGTGTATCTGAAGGTATCTGCCTTATGTAAGTCTTGTAACTGAGGCCGAGTACCAAAAATCCTGCAGAGTTGAAAGTTTCCTGGTTCTTGTGGTTCTTCTGTTTGCTTCGGTTACTGCTGATGATGGTGAAGCTGGTGAAAAGTCTTTCAATGTTGAAGACTGAGGAGCGGCCAATACTGATGAAAGGTCATTGGCTGTTGGCACATCAGGCGTTTTTTTTCTTGTTAATGATGCAGTTGCGTAGTATGTAGCTGCTTCTGCTGAAGCTGCTTTGGAAACTTCTGTCCTAGTTGAATCATTTATCTCAGCTGTTTTTGACGAAAGTGGAGATTCTAGTGCTGGACCTGTTGTCAGTGATTCAGTTTCATTTTCTTGT
The DNA here is from genome assembly GCF_023864345.2 of Schistocerca serialis cubense. NCBI lineage: Eukaryota > Metazoa > Arthropoda > Insecta > Orthoptera > Acrididae > Schistocerca > Schistocerca serialis. The sequence continues at coordinate 49,825,046 of NC_064644.1, forward strand.
TGGAAATTTTCAGTTGCTGTGTTTGGTGGTGGAAGTGGTATGATCGTGCTATTCTTGTCCTTAACTGCCTTCACTGCATTAAGGATTTCTCGACTAATGAATGATTTTCCGAGTTTATTTCTGTGAAGCCCATGCCTTGTAAAATGACTTCTCTCTGCGGATGGTACGTCCACATATGTGGCATTTGGGAGGCTTCGGCAGATTTTCTCAAATTTCCTATTAGTAACTGTGATTTCTTTGTTGACACAGGATTCTTCTATAACATCATGTCTTTGTGGGATACTGTCAATGAAGAAGTTAACATCTGTAATTTTCTGTAATGTACTTCTTAGAGCTCTTGTGGCGAGTTTGCCTCGTTCCTATAAACATCATTAGCACCACCTATTATAAGACAGTTGCTTCCAAGCTTCAAAGAATGTTCACAGTCTTTTAAAACTTCGCGCAAAGGGGCACCCGGTTTCGTAATTCCACTAACCTTGAATATAGTTTGCATGTTACACAAAATGTCGGCTAAGCCCTTTCCATGACTGTCTGAAAATATGAAAATATCTTCTTTTTTCTTCTTACCTGTGTTGGTAGATATCTTGTTTGCACGATAAGTATGTTCCATGTATTTTCTGGTATTTCCTTTCTTGTTATTACAGGACTTCGTAGGCCTACTGAATTGATTTGTGGTCGCTGCATTTGATGAAAGTACTTCCTTTCTTTGGCTCTTTTCACATATTTCATATTCATCACACGTTAAAAATTCAAACTTATTTGCTTGTGGGAGACGAAAGTTGTGTTCGTTACGATTAACACGACAAAACTTTTTAGGCCTAATAAAGTTACCGTTTTGTTCGTTTACAACCGTTTTACTACCCTTAGAATGGTCTATCACTTCTTCCAGCTTCTGTACGCTATCTATCACTGATTCAAGCTTCTCTACATATAGTTTAGCCAACATAAGATCATATTTTAATGAAGAAGTCGTGCATTCTTCTTCGCATTCCGTTTGTAAACACACGATATGACGATAGTTACAGTGCACATTTCCACAGTCACAGGTCATGTTTTTTTCCTCTAAGACATTTAAACATTGACGATGGATCCATTTCTGTGACCACGAACATAATTTAACACCATATTTCACCTTCTTACTGCATTTTACACACACAGGATTTAAAAACTCGTCTGTCTGGTCCAGGTTTTGATTTTGACTAACTGGAGGTAATATTCTTTATTATCAACACAGAGGCATACCACATTTTAGAAGAAGTTTCCATAACTGCATCCACAATTGTACCAGAGCTGCAGAAGGTCAGTAGTTTTCGACAAGTTTTGGTGTGTCTGAAGCTAGGCTAGCCAGATCACCTACAAAATAAGTCAATTTGACATTCAAAAGCGTTTTGTTTAAGGCATCCCTTAACAGTTCAAGCTGCCATGCTACTATTTGGCACAGAAAATGAGTACTATCAGGTGATCACTGCACCTACTTTTCACACTAAATTGCTTTCCTTTCTGCATGAAGGACATTGGGGCACTGCCTATGTGAGGATCTTGCCGGCTGCCACTTTCCTTGAATGAGCATCTGAGCCACTCGTGTCCAGGCTTCCACCATAAGGCTTTGTCCCATGGTCTCAACCGTGTGCTCCTTCAGACAGGATTCACAGAGGGCTCTTTTTAAACCTGATGTGTCTTGTGGTGGTGGGCTTGATGTTCTAAATACCCATATGTGAGGCAGATGCATTCTACGAGGGTTGAATGAAAAGTAATGCCTCCACCTTCGTTAATTGGGTTTTAGTAAAACAAACGAAGAAGTAACCCTTAGAATGTAATCTTTAATTACCAATACTCACTTTTTCACATAATCAACAGCCAAATGGATACATTTCTGCCAACGATGAACAAGTATTCGGAAGCTGTCACGGAAGAAGTCGACACTCTTTTTCTGCAGCCACAGTCTCACAGTTCTCTCAACGTCTTCATCAGAAGCATAATGATGTCCCCGAAGATCGTCTTTCTTTATTGGGAACAGATAGAAGTCAAACTGTGCTAAATCTTGACTGTATGGATGATGCTGTACGGTGGTGAGATTCAGTCTCTGAAGTTCTGATGTGGTGGCACGTGAAGTGTGTGGTTTGGCATTGTCATGCTGCGGGAAAACATTTCCCTTTTCCTTTCGGATCCTTGTTCACCGGCGTTTCAGAGTTCGCAGCTTTGTGATGTAGCGCTCTGAATTTATTGTTGTTCCACGATCAAGGAAATCAACATGGATGGCCATGATTTTTCCAGCTGAGGGCTGCTTCTTGAATCTCTTTTTCTGGGGCGAGTCTTTGTGTCGAGATCCCATAAACCGACTTTTCGTCTCTGGGTCGTAATTGTGTACCCACGTTTCGTCTCCTGCGACAACCGAGTGGAGAAAGGCGTCACCTTCATCCTCGTAACGCGAGAGGAGTTCCTGGCAAATTTCAAGTCTGTGCACTTTCATTACAGGAGTCCGTATCCGGGGCACCCATCGTGCAGAGATTTTCCGACAGCCAAGCAAAGCAATAATGTGACCCACACGTTCTTGAGAAATGCCGATTGTGCTTGCAATTTCTCTCTGAGTGACAGACGATCGCCCTGTATCAATCTGTCAACATTTTGCTTCTGAAACTCGGTGGTAGCTGTTACAGGACGTCCAACTCTTTGTTTGTCACGCAGATCAGATGTTCCCGCCTCGACATATTTAAACTTAGTCGCCCAAGGATGCACAGTACTCACATCAACACAATCACCTAAACTGCTTTCATTCTCTGATGAATCTCCTTTGGGGTGACACCTCCAGCTGTCAAGAATTCAATGACTGCACGTTGCTTAAATCTCATTGACCGACCGTCTGAGTAAGGTTCCATACCTCACACTGTAACAACACAGCCGTTCGACGCTAAGGCTTCCGACCATCTGGAGCTGTAGAGAAGAGGCTACGGAACAAGCCAGTGCCTGCCGCATACCAATGCTGCCAAATGCTGTAAAGTTACCAAGGTGGAGGCATTGCTTTTCAGTCAACCCTTGTACAGCGGTGAAGCCCACAATTAAGATATTGACTCAAGTCTTTGCCACCAGTGGTCTAAAAAGGACACTAGTAACAGACAGCAGCCTCCAGTTTACATGTACCTCCTTCACAGAATTTTGTGAACAACATGGCTTCCAGCACCTCCTTGCTGCTCTTTTCCACACACAATCCAATGAGGAGATGGAGCAGATGATACGCACCTTTGCGGAAAAAATGGAGGCAGCAATAATCCAATGGCGATTGCTGGGAAGAGCTCAGGGGAGCTCGAGCATGACTGGCAGCCATATGCCTCCCTCCACCTGTTCAGGTAGTTCGAGCGAAGATCATCATCCCATCGGTTTCCTTGTGGGCACAAACACTTGGTCGGTACCCAGGGTGGGCGAAACGTCACAGAGCTCTGGGATGCCACACAGCTGGCAGCTGTGGCCTCCACTTACTCTACAGCTCCGTCCACCTGTCATGGCACTGACACCCCATCTCTCCCAGCAACGCCATTGGTACACTGGGAGATGTATTCACCTGCACCTCCTCATTTCTCAACCTCCTCTAACTCACAACATCTAAGCATCTAAGTTGATATCTATTCCTCCATGTCAGAACTGGTACAAGTTGTTATGAGTTCTATCTTGAATGCTATGTCGAAGGTACAATTACACAGAGTTATCAGCAGATGACAACAGTGGTAGAAGAATTTTTACTCCTACAACTCACATCAGGTAAATGCTGGGATGGTTCCTGTGAAAGGGCACAGCTGGCTTTCTTCCCCATTCCTCCCTAATCCGATGCGACCGATGACCTCGCTGTTTGGTCCCCTCCCCCAAATCAACCAACCAACCATTCCTACAGCAGTGATACAGTTGCAGTGTGTTTTTTGTTCTCCATCTAATGAGTGTAGATTTGACAGCAGCGGTATCCCACATCAGCCAGCCCAATGTGGTGCTTAGGTATGTTAGGCTGTCAGATCGTGTAGTGGTAGAATGTTTTCTCATGTTCATCCTAACAACAAATCAGTCTTGGCTAATCATTTTCATCTACAAGCATGTATTTCAAATGGTTCAAATGGCTCTGATTACTATGGGACGTAACATCTGAGGTCATCAGTCCCATAGAACTTAGAACTACTTAAACCTAACTAACCTAAGGACATCACACACATCCATGCCCGAGGCAGGATTCGAACCTGCGACCCTAGTAGTCATGCGGTTCCAGACTGAAGCGCCTAGAACCGCTCGGTCACAGTGGCCGGCAGCATGTATTTCAGTTCATGCCAGTTTGACATCAGTTTCATTTCGCCTCCATAGCGTACACAAATACACATAGTTACAGTACATTAATAGGTGATATGCACAGTATGAGGATGAAAGCAGTTTATTCCATTTTTTTTAGGAAGTCAGGTAGCATTGATTTCTGATTCCGCCTGATATGAAAATTACGCCAGAATTCAGTAACGCACAGGGACACATGTACGAGAAGCATTCAATAAGTAATGCAACGCACTTTTTCCTCGGCAAATTCCCGTTGAAAAAATGCTGAGTTTCTTGTGGGACAACGTGGAATATTCCCACTTCAGCCCCTATAGGCCGCGGCGCTGTAAGTAGCCTTCAAAATGGCGTCTGTAACGAAGGTGCGTTCTAAGCAGAGAGCCATCACGGAGAACCAGAGCATTGCAGATATTCATAGGCGCTTGCAGAATGTCTGCAGAGACCTGGCAGTGAACAAAAGCACGGTGAGTAGTTGGGCGACGCGTCTGTCGTCATCGCAACAAGGTCGCTCAAACCAGTCCAATTTCCCGCGTGTCAGCCGCTCACGCACAGCTGTGACCTCTACCATGTAGGAACGTGCAGACACTCTCATTCGAAGTGATCGACGGATCACAGTCGAAGACCTCACTGCTCAACTACGAGTAGAAGTCTCTGCTGGTAGTACTGACACACTCGTCCCCTTGTTGTGGTATTTAAAGGTGTCTGCCCACCGCGTTCCTCGCTGTCTAAAGGGAGGATGCTAAGTTCACCCAACCTGGATATGCTGTGACGTCATTATGACGTATATACGCTTTAGTCGATTAACACACCTATCGACTTTTACGAACGTTCGAGATTCTAAACTGTCGTCAGCTAGTGGCTTGTTTTGACACGTGCGATTCTGAAAGCAGCTCAGTGTGGTAGCGTATATGTATTTCGCCAAAATAAAAGAGCTGGATATTAATAGAAATATTCCTGACCGTGGCCTTGAAAACAGCACATAAAAAAGTGAAGTCTTCTTATGTCCCGACCAGATTAGATTGTGTGATTGTTGTATTGAATGCTTACGCCGAAAATAATATTTATTTATTATCAACATTTTAGTATGGTTTCATACAATTGGTCTTGTCAGTACATATTAGATTGTAGCAGCATACTCTTGCTGACTTTTTTTTCTTAATTTGTATAGCTGAAAGAGAACTCGTGCAAGTTTGTTAGCTAAGTAATTTATATGTCCATCCCAAGATAGTATTTTATCAACCATAATTCCAAGTAATTTTACACTTGGACCGCAGAGACAGGTACCTAAGTGTCCAGTAATGACTGATGTGTAGAATGATTGATTTTCGAACTTAAAAAGAAAAATATGAGGCATTGTTGAAGAAAAATCGTCGACCGGAGATGAAATACGAGGGAAAGTGGATTTCTCAATGTAATCTTAACGAAAGATTAGTGTCTAGTACTGATTGACGTATGAAACGATTGAATGCAGTGTCAAAGCATTCCATGGCGGTATGATAGTGTCAAAGCATTCCATGGTGGTAAGCTTTTGTCTCATTAGTCTCTCGAATGCTGAACACATAATTAGAGACGAGCAAACGAAAAACAACGCACAGGACACAAACACAGTACAATAAACGATTTAAACGCAAGGAACGCAAAACACATTTAAACGAATGGCGCAGAGCACAGCGCTACCCTGTTACAATCTCTCGAGAGTTCACAAAAGTCGAATAGTCGATATACGGTTTCTATCGTTTTCGATGTAGCGTGTATACGTCATAATGACGTCACATCGTATCCAAGTCCGGTGAACTTAGCATCCTCGCTGTCTAAAGGCGGGTCCACACTGAGCGCGCCGCGCCGCGCCGTGCTGCGCCGTGCTGCTGCAGCGCGCGCACAGCTGTAGCAGAGGGCAGTGCGCCATCCGCGCCCCGCCGCGCCGCTCCGAGGCGCGCACTGTGTTCCAGTTGGAGCGCGAGCATGGTCTGGAGATGGAGCGAACCGAATCCCCGTCTAAAATGAGCGCGCGCAAACGCGCCACTTCCTTTGATGTACCGACAACAGCCGGAAAACTGCGCGGCGCGGCGCAGCGCGAGGCGGCGCAGCGCGGTTCGCCGTCCACACTGAGCGCACAGAGCCGCTTTGCGCGGCGCGGCGCGGCGGGCTCAGTGTGGACCCGCCTTAACAGAAAACCACAAAGAGCAACAAAGGGCGATATGCGCGAAATTGCTTGCACGCTACGAGGCTGGTCGTGACAATTTTGGTCGAACGTTGTCATAGGCGGTGAATCGTGGGTTCATCACTTAGATCCGGAAATAAAACCGCAGTCCATGGAATGGCGCCACACGATCTTTCCTCCGAAGAAAAAGTTCAAAGGTGCACGCTCAGCAGGTAAAGTAGGCTAATGGTGACAGTCGTCTGGGTCTCTGTAGAGGTCATTGCGTTTGATGTTCTCCCTCATGGTACAGCAATCAACTTTATTTATTTTATTTTATTTACACGTCAAGTTCCGCAGGATCAAATTGAGGAGCAAATCTCCAAGGTCATGGAACGTGTCAGTACATGAAATTACAACATAAAAGTAATAACAGATAAAAATAAATGTTCATGGACCTGAAAAAAGTAAACGCTATCAGCAATGCGATAAGAATCAGCTTAATTTTACAAGGAACTCCTCGACAGAATAGAAGGAGTAACCCATGAGGAAACTCTTCAGTTTAGATTTGAAAGCGCTTGGATTACTGCTAAGATTTTTGAATTCGAGTGGCAGCTTACTGAAAATGGATGCATCAGTATACCGCACACCTTTTTGCACAAGAGTTAAGGAAGTCCGATCCAAATACAGGTTTCATTTCTGCCGAGTATTAACCGAGTGAAAGCTGCTTATTCTTGGGAATAAACTAATATTGGTAACAAGAAACGACAGTAAGAAATATACATATTGAGAGGCCAACGTCAAAATACCCTGACTCGTGAACAGAGGTCGACAAGAGGTTCGTGAACTCACACCACTTATTGCGCAAACGGCCCGTTTCTGAGCCAAAAATATCCTTGTAGAATGGGAAGAGTTACCCCAAAATATAATACCATACGACATAAGCGAATGAAAATAAGCAAAGTGGACTAATTTTCGTGTCAAAGTATCACTCACTTCGGATACCGTTCGAATAGTAAAAATGGCAGTATTAAGTCTTTGAACAAGATTTCTATTTACGGCTGAAATCATCGCTGCAGTAACCCCTTTATGATCGCTGATTCCCTGTTCTGCGTTAACTTTTTGAAATAGTTCGGGTCTGTTTGTCACCAGAAGGTCTAATATGTTATCGCCACGAGTTGGTTTTCTGTTTAACTGCTCAAGGTAGTTTTCAGATAAAGCACTTAAAAAATTTTTACTGGATTCTTTGTCCCTGCCACCCGTTATGAACGTTCGAGTCTCCCAATCTATATCTGGCAAATTAAAATCTCCACCCAGAACTATAACATGGTGGGGAAATCTACTCGAAATATTTTCCAAATTATCCTTCAGGTGCTCAGCCACAACAGCTGCTGAGCCAGGGGGCCTATAGAGACAACCAATTACCATGTCTGAGCCTGCTTTAACCGTGACTTTCACCCAAATTATTTCACATTTCTGATCTCCGTCAATTTGCTTCGATACTATTGCACTTCTTATCGCTATAAACACGCCTCCCCCTTCACTGTCCAGCCTGTCTCTGTGGTATACATTCCAATCTGAGTTTAGGATTTCATTGCTGTTTACATCTGGTTTCAGCAAACTTTCTGTCCCTAGTACTATGTGGGCATGGTGACCGTTTATTAATGAGAGCAGTTCTGGGACCTTTCTATAGATGCTCCTGCAGTTTACTATTAGCAGATTAGTATTGTTATTCCCTGTTGGATTTTGCCTTCTCCTACCTTGCCGCGTCTCAGGAGGCGTCTTGTCGGGCCTAGGGAGGGAATTATCTAACCTAAAAAACCCACATGTGCACTCCACACATACTCCGCTACCCTTGTAGCCGTTTCCTGCGTGTAGTGCACGCCTGACCTATTCAGCCTATTCAGGGGGCCACTACATTTCTCCACCCGATAGCGGAGGTCGAGAAATTTGCACCCCAGATCTCCGCAGAATCGTCTGAGCCTCTGTTTTAAGCCTTCCACTCGGCTCCAAACCAGAGGACCGCGATCGGTTCTGGGAACGATACTACAAATAGTTAGCTCAGATTCCACCCCGCGAGCGAGGCTATCCGCCTTCACCAACTCCGCCAATCGCCTGTATGAACTGAGGATGACCTCTGAACCCAGACGGCAGGAGTCATTGGTGCCGACATGAGCAACTATTTGCAGTCGGGTGCACCCAGTGCTCTCTATTGCCGCCGGCAGGGCCTCCTCCACATCTCGGATGACACCCTCCGGCAAGCAGACAGAGTGAACACTGACCTTCTTCCCCAACCTTCCGCTCTTTCCCTAAGGGGCTCCATCACCCGCCTAACGTTGGAGCTCCCAATCACTAATAAACCCCTCCCCCCGTGTGCCTGCTCGGACCTTGCTGAAGGAGCGGCCACATGTCCACTCACAGACAGGCAGAGCGGCCGATGCCACATGGCCAGCCTCCACATTGACCTTCCGCCTCGTGCGCCGCGAACACCGCTGAACCCGCCACTCCCCTTGGGGAGAGGGTGGTCCAACCGCGCCCGGTACCCGCCTAGATGTCTCGACAGCAGGGACAGTGGGTGAAGCATGTTACACATGGGGTGTACCATGCGACGCACCAGACTCCCCACTGCCGCTACAAACCGAGGCAGCAGCCTGAAGACGACTGACCGCGGCCATCAACACGTGCAGCTGTTCGCGAACAGTGGCCAGCTCCTCCTGCGTCCGTACACAGCAGTCACACATCCGATTCACAGAACGGGCATATGATTAGTGCAACTGAAGAGTTCAAATTTTTAGGTGTTCAGATAGATAGTAAGCTGTCGTGGAAAGCCCACGTTCAGGATCTTGTTCAAAGACTTAACACCGCCATTTTTACTATTTGAACGGTATCAGAAGTGAGTGATACTTCGATGTCTTTATCTGGTAATAATTTCAGAGATGAATTATAGTGTGCCTCAATAAAGTCTTCAGTAATTTAAACCTAGTGCAAATTAAAGAGAATGCATAAGAACCCATCATCTGAGTAGTCCATAAAAATTTTCGTTGTTCAGTATGCTGAGAGGTTGTGAAGAATGTTTGTAAACAATAGTAAATGGTTTTTCATCAGCACAAAATGTCGATACGTTTCATAGGCTGACTGTAATTATAATTTTTGTGTATATCGAACAATGATCAATTTTTCGGTTTAAAGTAAAAACGGAAATGTGACTGTTACGCTGTTCACCTCGAAGTACCTTACACAAAAGCCATCCGCAAATTTTGTTTAACTGTAATCAGAGACCGCTGCTTTAAATTGACACCGGAAGCAGCATATCGTTTCAACCTCCACACTTATTCCCAATATTACTCTCCTGTGTAGAATCCTATCAGAGGTCGTCTTGGTCACTCCCGGTTCCGATCTGTTTTCTCTTGAATATATTCATCCTCGAGACGAGCGTTTTGTGTCTACATCTACATCCATACTTTGTAAATCACTGTGAAGTGCGTGACTAAGGGTACGTCCCATTATACCAGTTATTACTGCTTTTTTGCTCTCCATTTACGATTGAATTGCGAGAAGAATGTTTAAATATCCGTATGCCTTGAAAGGTGGCTACACTGAGCCACAGCGCCAGAGATTGCGCCAAAGAGTTTTATTCCGCCGCCTCCACTGGCAGTGCTTGTCGAGATGTGGCAGTAGTCAGTGCTTGTTGAGAAGTAGTAGGAGTCAAGTCGTTGTTGAGATGTCGTCGTAGTGAGTGGTTGTGCAGATCTTGCTGAGAGGATATTGATAGCTGTACTATTTGAGGCCATGTTTTATGCAGTTGTTTGATGGGCTAGACAGCAGATGTTGTTCGAATGGAGATATTGTAATGATCAGAGTGCCTTTCGTCAATATATATGAAGGTAAAAAAAAATTCCCTTTTTTTCATTATTTCAATGTCTTAAATAATGCGTCATTACAGGTTCAGTCAACAAAGCATCTGGCTTGTGTTCTTGTATTAGAGTGTAATTCTGGTTTCCTTACGCAATTATAGTATTTATATTTTTTTTTATTGCTTCAGTATAAATGGTATTTAAAATTTCTTGTCTTATTGAAGAAGAACTGTGCCAGATGTGTACGTTGAATCACACTTCCACACACAGAACAGTTACACTTGTGGTTTGGTTTTGTACGTTTTATAGTTGCTGGGGACTTAATTAATTAACTGTGTTAACGGAAATTTTCTTTCATTGTTTGTTGTTATTCTATGCAGTCAGATTGCGTACTAAAACTAGTCATGGCCAACCGTTTACGAGACTTCGTAATCGGACAGACAGATACTAAAATTAAAATTATTTGCATTCTATTTAATTAAGCCCCCATGCACGTGGCGACCGCTGCTTCGGATCGTCCCTTGGAATTCTTTTGATTGTAAAAATAGTAGACAGTAGTATTGTTGTAGTAATTTGTAGTTTAGTAATTGTAGTCTATATTGCATGTGTAGACTTGGTAATTGTCATTCTTCTAATGGTATTTTTTGCAGAATTTAATTTTTGATTTCTTGTATACGCGTTTGACAATTTTGTGCAATTATGAAGATTTCAATTGTTCGTTAATCGTGTTTGAGGGAAGCATTTCGTGTGAATGGTATTGTTGGTGATAAAGTGTCATTGTGTGTAATTTTCGTATAGTGACGAGTTTTGTGTATTTTGTAAATGATTACGCGATCGATGAAAAAGGCAAAAATGATGAACAGTCAGAATGACGAAATTGTTGACATGGCGAACTCGCCAACACAGGAGAACAGTATGACGAATAAAGAAGTGGAAAACAATTTAATAAGTCGGGATAATAGTCCGGAACCAATTCAAAATTTTTCACAATCAAAAGATTTTCAGAATACGAGATTAACGACAGAAGATTCTGGAATAGTATCAAACAAAGATAGCTTTACAGCTATGACGATAGAAGTCGATTTTGCGGGAAATGTTAGGGGTGAAAAGAGTTTCGAACCAGTTACTATGGAGCAGTTGATGAGTGCTATATTAAATTTGGGATCACAAATAGGAACAATTGAAACCAAGATGAAAGCAATGACAACACGGTTAGACTCACGAATAGAGACATGTTTCAAAAACATGAAAGATGAATCATAGAAAGAAATTAGAGAAGAAGTACAACCGATTGAATGCTCACAATAATAGTTTAATTTCAACAGAAATTAGACAAGAGGAACAGGACAGAGAACAGGAAGAAAAAGATCGCGTGATAGTACAGAAATTTTCAGAGTTAAATTTACAACGTGCTCACGATAAGGAAGAAATATTTGAAAGAATCGAGGAATCAGTACCAAATGACAGGACAAATAACTTAACGTAACAGTATGAACAGTTAACTACTAAGTGTGACAATACCGAAACCCGAGTCGCGACACTTACGGAAGACGTAAATAAACAGAAAGAAAAAATAGGTTACTCATCGGAAAGAATTGAGGAGATTTCAGATAAACTGATGAGTCTTAGTTTAAATGGGGACAGAGATTCAGATGATATAGCTCCATTGCCATTTGCAGAAACCAAAGATTACCAGAACATAAATAACCATGTTGAAAAACAGGGAAAATTTAATGGATGCGTTAAAAGGGAAGTTGAGGCATTACAAAAGCAAGTCAAATAAATTGAAGGCGAAATCGTAGGAAAAGACAGCAGAAGAAATTTAGAATCACAGATAGCAGAGGGCTTTGAAGACAATAATTTATTTCATTTATGGGATGCAACAAGAGAGCGCCAGGCGCGCGAACTTGACAATAATCGATATTGGGACTGGGACAGACGCGGTAGGTCTTTGTCGCCACAAGGAGAAAACTTTGACTATAAACACTTTTTGACTGTTCGGAAATTTAAGATCTTTCGCAGTTCTAAGGATGACATACATCCATGTGCATGGTTAGATCAATTTACGTACGCACTTCCAACAAATTGGCCACTAAGTCACAAACTGGAAATTACGTGCGGCTATTAAAGTCCTCAGGGGATTCACTACACTAAGTGAATATGTGCCGTAGCGTGCATAGGGCCCCGAGCTGTAGTGGTGCTATTTCCCTTTTAGTTTTCTGCACCGCTGCCTACTCTTTTACTATTCTTTGCATCTGTCAAAACAACTCTTCAACTATCAATCTATCTAGAGAGTCGTTAAAGAATAACCGGATATGACTATTTTACCCAAAAGTGATTTCGGAAATTAACATTTAGACTTACTGTACCTTCAGCAGCATTCATTCGTAGTTTACAAGAAATTTTACCTGTTTATCTTCGTGACAATATTACTTCATATGTTGACGATATTATTATTGTTAAACGTTCTTGGAGTGAGCACAACAAAATTTTGGATTCATTATTACGTATCTTTGCAAGAGTTGGCATTACAGTGAACTTGGAAAAATCTGAATTTGGTCGTTCTCAGGTGAAATTTCTCGGTCACATTATTTCTACAGAAGGTATTCTTCCTGATCCAGAGAAACTAGACGCTATTCGTAATTATGTTGTTCCTACCACAAAACGTGATGTTCGTAGTTTCCTTGGTGTCTGTAATTTTCTTAGACGCTTTGTTAGATTGGACGATTTGGCCACACCTCGTTTTTGCGATCTATCTGGAAAGTTCTTTTTAAACGAAAATCGGTTGACAACTCAGTTTGGTTAGTTTGTATTCCTGATGAGTGGGTTAATAAACTGATTTGGTATACGCATTTCAGTTATGCACACTTTGGTCCCAGAAAATGCTTTCATAAATTACGAGAAAATTGCTACTTCAGTAATATGGAAAAACGTATTCGATCTGTTCTTGCTAAATGCAAATTGTGTCAAAAGGCTAAGCCGCCAACTATTTCTCACAGAGCACCGTTGTTTCCTATCATTCCAGCGAAATTAAAGGAGATGGCTGCAGTCGATTTGTTCGGTCCAGTGGTTCGTTCTACTAATGGTTTTGCGTACATTTTAGTAGCAGTGGAATTGACATCAAAATATGTGTGTTTTACACCTTTACGCAAAGCAACCGCTCGTTCAGTATCTAACGCTTTCATCAAACATTTTCTTAAAGAAGTGGGTCATGTTGATAAGGTTATATCAGATAATAGATCACAGTTTCGCTCTAAAATTTGACTTCGTACTCTATGGCGTTGTAAGATTAAACCAATTTTCATTCCACTTTTTCACCCTCAATCTAACTCTTCAGAGAGATGGATGAAGGACATCAATAAATTGTGTCGACTTTATTGTCATCAGAATCACAGAACTTGGGATCAGTATCTTCATATTTTTCAAAACATTCTGAATGAACTCCCTAATGATTCAACTTCTTTACCGCCTATATTGATATTAAAAAACAAAGCACCGGCAAATCGCATTTCTCAAATAGTTCCTTTCCCGCCTACACGGAAACTGCGGCATTCTGAAGTTGTGAACCTGGCTCTGCAAAATATTGCATCTGCGGCTGCTAGAAGAGAGAAATCAGCTAAACGTCCTGGTCGTTTAAAAACCTTGGCAGTTGGTCAAAAGGTGTCTCATCGTTTGTCTCACAAAGGAAAAGGCTTGTGTCGCAAATTTTTTCTGCTTTATAACGGTCCATATAGAGTTCGGAAAATTATTCATGATAATACTGTCGAAGTAGAAACTCTTAAATCTCGGCGCTCTAAGGGAGTACATCATATATCGAACGTTAAAATTTTTGTGGAATGACATACTTTTGAGAGACTAACAGTTACATGTAAACACACGGAGAATCCAAGGATACCGCACCGTGTTCCGGCGGCGGCACATACTCAAAGCAACAGTCAAGTCTGCGCGCCGCACAAGGCAGTCGTTGACCGCAAACAATTACTTCCTACGTCACGCGCCTACAGCTGATCGAGCGCTCAATGCGAATGCACTGACAGCCGTAAACAAATACACAGTCTAATTTCTCTGATTAAATTCAGTATAAAGCTATAGTGACTTGGTAAATTATGTTATTAACGTTCAGTATTTTTCAGGATACGGTTGTATAAAATATTTAAGAACTTCAGGTAATTTCTGTGTGTGTCCGACGTTAAGAGGACTTGCTATCGAGAAATTTTCAGGAAGAATGTCATTTCGAAGAAGAAAGTAATAAACTAAAAAGGTAACTATTAATTGAGTTCATTTTTCAGGTAACATATTTCCACTTAGGTACGTACTTTAGACGTAATTTGCTGCTCGCGATTACGTGATTTATACTTTGTGTTAACTGATTTTGACAATGATTGATTAATGAACAGGGTTGTTACTTATGTATATTATGCATCACTTGGCTGCACTGCTTTTTCACTGATGTCACACATTTTTTTATTATGTGCCTGCTGTGCTTATTTATTTAAATTATAATTGTCACCTGATTAGTTGTGCTGATATGGTTATGTATGTAGGTTATACTTTGTGATTTATCTGCTTCCGCCTTCATGTTTACTTATTAAGATTTCATATGAGCATGTATTTGCTTATGCTGATATGATGCTAATGACCTGTTTATTATGTAAGATATATATTTGCTGCTTTGCGTATGGATTGCATATTTATACATTTCTGTTTGTTGTCGTAAGTACTCTTCAATATGGTATATAGAAATGCTGATATACGGTGTACGAACATGGAGTTTAGGTCACACTATGGTGTTAATTATAGATTGTTTGCTTGGCAGAGCCTCGTTGTAGGAATTGTGCTGCATCCACTTGTTGACATTATGTTCTCTACTGGTATATTGTCTCGCTATTGCATGTTTTGCTTACGCTCAGTGCCTTATATTTTAAGATAAGAAAATGAACTGCTATAATTCGACGAACGACATTAGTACAAGAAACTTCATAGAAGTCACATGAGCTGGAGGTTTTATGGAAGCTGTATAAATTTATGCTAATAGGAAGGAAGCTAACGACATGACATACCAACACTAGGGTTAGACCATTGACAGTTATTACACTGCATTCTTCGTGAGCAATTGAAATAGGAAGTGACACTTGACACAAGAAATACTCCACATGTATGTTTCTGATTTGCCATGATTCTTGAAGTGGTGTACACACTGTGAAATATTACGATTTATTCACTCAAAGTCTTATGTGATCTTTTGTACTACGTACTCATACTTACTTACTGAGAGTTATTCAAACTAAAGGCTGTTAGAAGTCATGTATGCATTTCTCTTGTTTAATGATGGACAAGGTAACCAAAATGTATCTTATAATTCATAATGAGTAGAAGATTTGGGTCAGATGGATTACACAGAGGTTGTGAGTGGACACTGTGTCTTCGGATTGCATGGGATGATGAACTGAAGTTTGCACTAGGATTTTATCTGTACTTGTTCGAGGAGACTGACTAGAGGAAAGAGTTGTTATGGAAGTGAAATGATATTGGTAATAAGGTTTATATGTATCGACGTATTGAAGAGGTATTATTGAGGTATTGAGATTGTGTGAAGCTGATGATTATTGGAGTTTTGGTGGACAAGAGGTAAGGTAAATGATATTGATGATAAGGTTTATATGTATCGACGTAAGAGATATTATTGAAGTATTAAGATTATGTGATACTGATGACTATTGGAGTTTTGGTGGACAAGAGGTAAGATAAATGATATTGATGATAAGATTTATATGTATCGACGTAAGAGGTATTATTGAAGTATTGAGATTATGTGATGCTGATGATTATTGGAGTTTTGGTGGATAAGAGGTAAAGTAAGTGAGGAGCATATTTTTTTTGTTGGTTTATATGGAACAAGGAAGATGAAGTTGGCAGACCAGAACACTCAAGTAGAAGGAAGATAGTCTACACACACACTTTGTTAAATCACTAAGCAGTACATACTTTTTTTTGGAGAGAGGAAGTATATGCATATCTTGGCACACTGACAGTTGTTCAGCAACAGTACATTTGATTTGGCTTGGCAAACATTGCTCTTGACATGATGACTATGACATTGACTAACTATTATTGACTGTTATACATTGCTGCCACTACTACTTGATACACATGATGAACATCAAATTTTGACAGAATTGCATTCACACAGTTAACACTATTCAATTACACAGTAGCACGAATGTGGATGAAGGATGAGTGAGTGTGTTTTGTGTGTTTTCCCTTCCTAATCCCAAATAATTGGTACCGACCTATCTCCTAAATATTATTTTACTTGTTTGTTGTGGCTTGCACTGACACCCATAAATATTATAGGTTTACTGATATTTGTGTATTTGTAATAGTAATATGACAATTATCTGATATCATTTGTGTGTTTATTATAATTTGTATGTTTAGTGTAAGAGCATTGATAATAATTTTGTAAAAGCAATTGTGTGTGCATTCAAACTGTTGTTCATACCTGCACTTGTTCAACATTGATGTGTGCCACTTAGAAATGTTTAATTTCTGCTGACGAACTGTATGATTAGTGATAGTGAATATTATGGACTGTTACTTGCACTTTTTCTACATGATTGGTGCCACTAGGACATGTTTAATTTCTGTTGATAAACTCTGATGAACAGTGTGATTAGTGATAGTGAATATTATGGACTGCTGTCTGCACCTGCTCAACATTGCTAGGTGCCACTAATGGAACTGCTTCTGCTGAATGATGTCACTTGTTGGTGTCTGCACCTGTTCAACATTGCTGGGTGCCACTAATGGAACCGCTTCTACTGAAATAATGTCACTTGTTGGTGTCTGCACCTGTTCAACATTGCTGGGTGCCACTAATGGAACTGCTTCTACTGACATAATGTCACTTGTTGGTGTCTGCACCTGTTCAACATTGCTGGGTGCAACTGATGGAACTGCTTCTATTGAAATGATGTCACTTGTCGGTGTCTGCACCTACTCAACATTGCTGGGTGCCACTGTTGGAACTGTTTCTACTGAAATGATGTTACTTCTTGCTGTTTGCACCGGTTGACCATTGCTGGGTGCTACTGCTGGAACTATCAACTACTTTTTTTTTGAATCATTGAAAGCATTTTATGTGAACATTTGTATAAACTGATTTTTTGTGTATTGTGTAAACTATTATGTAAAGTCACATGTATGAAGGAATTTGTATTGCTTACTGTATTTTATATATTAGGTTATTGAAAGGTCAGTGCAAAGCCAAAATTTTATCTAATTATGTGATATTTATGTATTAATATTATCTTTTATTTTTGTCTGTATTTTTGTGGACGAATTTGGTGGTATTTTCACCACCAATGCTGGCAAAAATACCATCAAATTCTGGCCCGTGGAGGAGGGGCATATGAAAGGTGGCTACACTGAGCCACAGCGCCAGAGATTGCGCCAAAGAGTATTATTCCGCCGGCTCCACTGGCAGTGCTTGTCGAGAACTCGTAGTAGTCAGTGCTTGTTGGGATGTCGTAGTGAAAAGTTCTTGTCGAGAAGTGGTGGTGGAGAGTGCTTGTCGAGATGTCGTAGTGGAGAGTGCTTGTTCCATGTTTTATGCAGTTGTTTGATGGGCTAGACAGCAGATGTTGTTCGAATGGAGATATTGTAATGATCAGAGTGCTTTTCGTCAATATATATGAAGGTAAAATATTCCCTGTTTTTTCATTATTTCAGTGTCTTAAATAATGCGTCATTACAGGTTCAGTCAACAAAGCATCTGACTTGTGTTCTTGTATTAGAGTGTAATTCTGGTTTCCTTACGCAATTATAGTATTTATATTTTTTTTATTGCTTCAGTATAAATGGTATTTAAAATTTCTTGTGTTATTGAAGAAGAACCGTGCCAGATGTGTACGTTGAATCACACTTCCACACACAGAACAGTTGCACTTGTGGTTTGGTTTTGTACGTTTTATAGTTGCTGGGGACTTAATTAATTAACTGTGTTAACGGAAATTTTCTTTCATTGTTTGTTGTTATTCTATGCAGTCAGATTGCGTACTAAAACTAGTCAGGGCCAACCGTTTACGAGACTTCGTAATCGGACAGACAGATACTAAAATTAAAATTATTTGCATTCTATTTAATTAAGCCCCCATGCAGCCTACTGTAATTAATCTTATCTTGTTCTCACGATCCCTACGGATGTGTTACACAAAGGCGTGTAGTACGGGGCTGAGGAAGTCAAACGGCAGGATTTGGCGACTGACCGGCTGCCGTGGTTTTGGGTTCTGGGAGTGGGGAACTTGACCGGGCCTCGTAGGCAGGAGGACGTTTTATCAGCCATGGAGTATTGGTCAAGTGACCAAGGAGCGTTTGCTGTAAAGGCGTATTACAAAAACTGTTATAGTTTCTAGGGCGCCGTGCCTCAGTCTGTATCTGTCTGCCCGACTGTTAGGAGCCCTTTTTCTCTGGAACTCTTTGGCCTATCGAGTTCAAATTCACGTCACCTACTGAGGTCTATAGTCCTTTGGTGATGTAAAAATTGTAATCTTCTAAATCAATACAATCAAAAGATACGGTCACTGATGTCACATATTTTTATACTCATTATGGAGGAATGCTCACTCAGTTTTTCAGTATAGCAAATGGGAAGTTGCGGTACAGATAATGGCCCACAGATCGACAGTGTGAGTTTGTGTGTGTGTGTGTGTGTGTGTGTGTGTGTGTGTGTGTGTGTGTGTGTATGTGTGTGTGTGTGTGAAGTGTTATGAAACAATGTGTGTATAGTATGTGCAGTGACTGACAGTGAGATATGACTGAACAGTGTGGCATTACATTATTTAATATGTTATTTGTAAAAAAAAAACGTATTCTACACCAGAAGTAAATCTAATGATTATTTGTAACTAGAAGTCTGTAAATATACGCTACTGGCCTTTAAAATTGCTACACCGAGAAGAAATGCAGATGATAAATGGGTATTCATTGGACAAATATTTTATACTAGAACTGACATGTGATTACATTTTCACGCAATTTGGGTGCATAGATCCTGAGAAATCAGTACCCAGAGCAGACACCTCTGGCCGTAATAACGGCCTTGATACGCCTGGGCATTGAGTCAAACAGAGCTTGGATGGCGCGCACAGGTACAGCTGCCCATGCAGCTTCAACGCGATACCACAGTTCATCAAGAGTAGTGACTGGCGTATTGTGACGAGCCAGTTGCCCGGCCACCATTGAGCAGACGTTTTCAGTTGGTGAGAGATCTGGAGAATGTTCTGGCCAGGGCAGCAGTCGAACATTTTTTGTATCCAGAAAGGCCCGTACAGGACCTGCAACGTGCGGTCGTGCATTAACCTGCTGAAATGTAGGGTTTCGCAGGGATCGAATGACGGGTAGAGCCACGCGTCGTAACCCATCTGAAATGTAACGTCCACTGTTAAAAGTGCCGTCAATGCGAACAAGAGATTACAGAGACGTGTAACCAATGGCACCCAATACCATCACGCCGGGTGATACTCCAGTATGGTGATGAAGAATACACGCTTCCAATGTGCGTCCATCACGATGTCGCCAAACACGGTTGCGACCATCGTGATGCTGTACACAGAACCTGGATTCATCCGAAAAAATGACGTTTTGCCATTCGTGCACCCAGGTTCGTCGTTGAGTACACCATCGCAGGCGCTCCTGTCTGTGATGCAGCGTCTACATCTACATCTACATCCATACTCCGCAAGCCACCTGACGGTGTGTGGCGGAGGGTACCTTGAGTACCTCTATCGGTTCCCCCTTCTATTCCAGTCTCGTATTGTTCGTGGAAAGAAGGATTGTCGGTATGCCTCTGTGTGGGCTCTAATCTCTCTGATTTTATCCTTATGGTCTCTTCGCGAGATATACGCAGGAGGGAGCAATATACTGCTTGACTCTTCGGTGAAGGTATGTTCTCGAAACTTTGACAAAAGCCCGTACCGAGCTACTGAGCGTCTCTCCTGCAGAGTCTTCCACTGGAGTTTATCTATCATCTCCGTAACGCTTTCTTGATTACTAAATGACCCTGTAACGAAGCGCGCTGCTCTCCGTTGGATGTTCTCTATATCTTCTATCAAACCTATCTGGTACGGATACCACACTGCTGAGCAGTATTCAAGCAGTGGGCGAACAAGCGTACTGTAACCTACTTCCTTTGTTTTCGGATTGCATTTCCTTAGGATTCTTCCAATGAATCTCAGTCTGGCATCTGCTTTACCGACGATCAACATTATATGATCATTCCATTTTAAATCACTCCTAATGCGTACTCCCAGATAATTTATGGTATTAACTGCTTCCAGTTGCTGACCTGCTATTTTGTAGCTAAATGATAAAGGATCTATCTTTCTGTGTATTCGCAGCACATTACACTTGTCTACATTGAGATTCAATTGCCATTCCCTGCACCAGGCGTCAATTCGCTGCAGATCCTCCTGCATTTCAGTACAATTTTCCATTGTTACAACCTCTCGATGCACCACAGCATCATCCGCAAAAAGCCTCAGTGAACTTCCGATGTCATCCACAAGGTCATTTATGTATATTGTGAATAGCAACGGTCCTATGACACTCCCCTGCGGCACACCTGAAATCACTCTTACTTCGGAAGACTTCTCTCCATTGAGAATGACATGCTGCGTCCTGTTATCTAGGAACTCCTCAATTCCATCACACAATTGGTCTGATAGTCCATATGCTCTTACTTTGTTCATTAAACGACTGTGGGGAACTGTATCGAACGCCTTGCGGAAGTCAAGAAACACGGCATCTACCTGTGAACCCGTGTCTATGGCCCTCTGAGTCTCGTGGACGAATAGCGCGAGCTGGGTTTCACATGACCGTCTTTTTCGAAACCCATGCTGATTCCTACAGAGTAGATTTCTTGTCTCCAGAAAAGTCATTATACTCGAACACAATACGTGTTCCAAAATTCTACAACTGATCGACGTTAGAGATATAAGTCTATAGTTATGCACATCTGTTCGACGTCCCTTCTTGAAAACGGGGATGACCTGTGCCCTTTTCCAATCCTTTGAACGCTACGCTCTTCTAGAGACCTACGGTACACCGCTGCAAGAAGGGGGGCAAGTTCCTTCGCGTACTCTGTGTAAAATTGAACTGGTATCCCATCAGGTCCAGAGGCCTTTCCTCTTTTGAGCGATTTTAATTGTTTCTCTATCCCTCTGTCGTCTACTTCGATATCTACCATTTTGTCATCTGTGCGGCAATCTAGAGAAGGAACTACAGTGCAATCTTCCTCTGTGAAACAACTTTGGAAAAAGACATTTAGTATTTCGGCCTTTAGTCTGTCATCCTCTGTTTCAGTACCATTTTGGTCACAGGGTGTGTGGACATTTTGTTTTGACCCACCTACCGCTTTGACATAAGACCAAAATTTCTTAGGATTTTCTGCCAAGTCAGTACATAGAACTTTACTTTCGAATTCATTGAACGCCTCTCGCATAGCCCTCCTCACACTACATTTTGCTTCGCTTAATTTTTGTTTGTCTGCAAGGCTTTGGCTATGTTTATGTTTGCTGTGAAGTTCCCTTTGCTTCCGCAGCAGTTTTCTAACTCGGTTGTTGTACCACGGTGGCTCTTCTCCATCTCTTACGATCTTGCTTGGCACATACTCATCTAACGCATTATGTACGACGGTTTTGAACTTTGTCCACTGATCTTCAACACTATCTGTACTTGAGACAAAACTTTTGTGTTGAGCCAACAGGTACTCTGAAATCTGCTTTTTGTCACTTTTTCTAAACAGAAAAATCTTCCTACCCTTTTTAATATTCCTATTTACGGCTGAAATCATCGATGCCGTAACCGCTTTCTGATCGCTGATTCCCTGTTCTGCGTTAACTTTTTCAAATAGTTCGGGTCTGTTTGTCACCAGAAGGTCTAATATGTTATCGCCACGAGTCGGTTCTCTGTTTAACTGCTCAAGGTAGTTTTCAGATAAAGCACTTAAAAAAATTTCACTGGATTCTTTGTCCCTGCCACCCGTTATGAACGTCTGAGTCTCCCAGTCTATATCCGGCAAATTAAAATCTCCACCCAGAACTATAACATGGTGGGGAAATCTACTCGAAATATTTTCCAAATTATCCTTCAGGTGCTCAGCCACAACAGCTGCTGATCCAGGGGGCCTATGGAGACATCCAATTACCATGTCTGAGCCTGCTTTAACCGTGACCTTCACCCAAATCATTTCACATTTCGGATCTCCGTCAATTTCCTTCGATACTATTGCACTTCTTATCGCTATAAACACGCCTCCCACTTCACTGTCCAGCCTGTCTCTGTGGTATACATTCCAATCTGAGTTTAGGATTTCATTACTGTTTACGTCTGGTTTCAGCCAACTTTCTGTACCTAGTACTATGTGGGCATGGTGACCGTTTATTAATGAGAGCAGTTCTGGGACCTTTCTGTAGACGCTCCTGCAGTTTACTATTAGCACATTAATATTGTTATTCCCTGTTGCATTTTGCCTACTCCTACCTTGCCGCGTCTCAGGAGGCGTCTTGTCGGGCCTAGGGAGGGAAGTATCTAACCTAAAAAAAAACCCATGTGCATTCCACACGTACTCCGCTACCCTTGTAGCCGCTTCCGGTGTGTAGTGTACGCCTGACCTATTCAGGGGGACCCTACATTTCTCCACCCGATAGCGGAGGTCGAGAAATTAGCACCCCAGATCTCCGTAGAATCGTCTGAGCCTCTGTTTTAAGCCTTCCACTCGGCTCCAAACCAGAGGACCGCGATCGGTTCTGGGAACGATACTACAAATAGTTAGCTCTGATTTCACCCCGCGAGCGAGGCTTTCCGCCTTCACCAATTCCGCCAACCGCCTGTACGAACTGAGGATGACCTCTGAACCCAGACGGCAGGAGTCATTGGTGCCGACATGAGCAACAATTTGCAGTCGGGTGCACCCAGTGCTCTCTATCGCCGCCGGTAGGGCCTCCTCCACATCTTGGATGAGACCCCCCGGCAAGCAGGGGGGTAACCGCAGCCATGGTCTCCGACCTGATAGTCCATGCTGCTGCAAACGTCGTCGAACTGTTCGTGCAGATGGTTGTTGACTTGCAAACGTCCCCATCTGTTGACTCAGAGATCGAGACGTGAATGCACGATCCGTTACAGCCATGCGGATAAGATGCCTGTCAATTCGACTGCTAGTGATACGAGGCCGTTGGGATCCAGCACGGCGTTCCGTATTACCCACCTGAACCCACCGATTCCATATTCTGCTAACAGTCATTGGATCTCGACCAACGTGAGCAGCAATGTCGCGATACGATAAACCGCAATCGCGATAGGCTACAATCCGACCTTTATCAAAGTCAGAAGCGTGATGGTACGCATTTCTCTTCTTTACACGGGCCATCACAACAACGCTTCACCGGGCAACGCCGGTCAACTGCTGTTTGTGTATGAGACATCGGTTGGAAACTTTCCTCATGTCATCACGTTGTAGGTGTCGCCACCGGCGCCGACCTTGTGTGAATGCTCTGAAAAGCCAATCATTTGCATATCACAGCATCTTCTTCCTGTCGGTTAAATTTCGCGTCTGTAGCACGTCATCTTCGTGGTGTAGCAATTTTAATGGCCAGTAGTGTATGTGTACACGAATTAGCTTATTTTAAATTGGTCTAAACTTGTAAATATTTTGACATGTCCTATATCCTTGTAAAAAGGGATCTACAGATGAATAAAGCTACTACTACTACTACTGCTACTCGAAAGCTCACTCATCAGAACCTATAGGGTGTTTCCAGTTGTCTGAGAATCATGACATTCGGCAAGTAGCAAGGTTTCACAGTTCAACTAAAGAAATAAATATGAAAATTTTTAGGTTGTAGTTATATACCATAAAAATATTTTTTTATTATTTTTTTATCCATCTGTTTCTTCCTCTGTCCGTCTGTTAAGACCCTTTATCTCTGGAACAGTTTGGCGTATCAAGTTCAAATTTGTCACATACAAAGATCTATAGTCCTCTGTTGGCGCAAAAATGGTAAGCTTTTAAATCAATGCAATCAAAAGATGCGGCCATTTATGTCACGTATTTTGATACTCGAAAATTCAAACGTCAAAACCTGTAGGGTGTTTTCGTTGATCTAGAAGCACGGAATTTGGCAAGAAGCAAAATTTCATAGTAAAAGTAAAGGAAAAACACCGAACATTGTTAATTTGTAATTATATCACACTAAAAAAATTTTTTGTCATTCTTTATCTGTCTGTCTGTCTGTCCGTCTTGTAAGACTCTTTTTCCTCTGGATTAGGTTTACATATGAAGTTGAATTTTATATTACATACTAAAGTCTGTGGTCCCTTGGCGGTGTACAAAATTTAAGCTTCGAAGTCAATGTAATCAAAAGATTCCATCATTTATGTCACAAACTTTGACACTTGCAAACTCGCTCGTCAAAACCCATAGGGCTCTTCCTGTTGACTTAGAATCGTGAAATTTGGCAAGTAGTAAGGTTTTACAGAACAAGTAAATTAAAAATCTGAAACTTGTCAAATTGTAATTATATCACATAAAAATATCTTTCGCCATTTGAATATACGAGGGCCGTTCAGAAAGTAACCTCTGGTTGATTTAAAAAAATACACCAAGTTAAATAAAAATATTTTAATATATACATCTTACAACTACATCTTTGCACTATTTTTCTACATAGTCTCCATAGCGATTGAGGCACTTATCGTATCTCTTCACAAGCTTTGAAATTCCTTCTGCATAAAAATCACCCGCTTGTGCCTGGAGCCAGCCTGTGACCGCATCTTTGAGCTCTTCGTCGTCATCAAACCGCTGTGACCCGAGCCATTTCTTCAAATGCATGAAGAGGTGATAATCACTTGGCGCCAGGTCTGGGCTGTAAGGTGGATGGTTGATAATGTCCCACTTGAAGGACTCAAGAAGGGCCGTTGTTCTGCGAGCAGAGTGAGGACGGGCGTTATCGTGCAAAAAAACGATACCAGAAGTCAGCGTACCACGGCGTTTGTTCTGTATAGCCCGTCGTAACTTTTTTATTGTTTCACAGTACACGTCTTGATTAATGGTCGTACCAACTTCCATGAATTCAACCAACAACACCCCTTTGGCATCCCAAAACACCGTTGCCATCAGTTTTCTGGCAGAAAAACTTGCGAGGCTTTTCTTGGTTTGGTAGGCGAATTTGAATGTGCCCACATCTTTGATTGTTCTTTTGTCTCAGGGTTCATGTACTTAATCCAGGTTTCGTCACCGGTCACGATTCTGTTTAACAATGGTTCTCCTTCGTCCTCATAACGTGACAGAAAGTCTAATGCAGAGGCCATTCTTTGAGTTTTGTGGTGGTCGGTAAGAATTTTGGGCACCCATCGTGCACAGAACTTACGGTAACCCAATCTTGCTCTCACTATCTCGTACAAGAGAGTCTTAGAAATCTGTGGAAAACCAGTAGACAACTCCGACATTGAGAAACGTCGATTTTCACGAACTTTTGCATCAACTGTCTGAACGAGTTCGTCAGTCACCAATGATGGTCTACCACTCCTCTCTTCATCATGAACGTTTTCTCGTCCACTTTTAAATAAATGTACCCATTCACGGACAACTCCTTCACTCATAACTCTTGGTCCGTACACGGCACAAAGCTCACGATGAATAGCTGCTGCAGAATATCCTTTGGCTGTAAAAAACCTTATGACAGCACGCACTTCACATTTGGCGGGGTTTTCTATTGCAGCACACATTTCAAACTGCCACAAAAACTAAACTAGCGCAGGTACGTCGTTCACTCGACCACGGCTTGATGCCGACTGACCTGTTGAGTGCGTGAACGCACAGATGGCGTCGCTACTCCCCCCACAACACGCACTGTGACCAATCGGAGGTTACTTTCTGAACCGCCCTCGTACATTGCACTCTGCCAATTTGGTTGGAGTTCAACGCACTTTCCGTTGAGAGTTATTTTACCCACGCAGTCTCTCGTGCCATCTGCCAACGCTATCAGCCTTTGGGGGAAAGGGTTTGAAACTATTGGTAGGACTACAAATAAGAGACGCGATAGTGAAAAAGCAAGCTAGACGCAAGAGAACAATGGTCGTGAGCGTGAAGCTTTACCAAGAAATCTGCGAAAATCTGCTTGACTGCACAGCGTGGAATTTGGTCAGCGATCGATCAGTCATACTGCTGCAGTGCCAGTGGATTTGCTTGGACTCGCATTTCCTTGTCGCCTCATACCAGAAATGGCGATATTCCTTAGCTTTCCTGTTCGCCAGATTTATCGACCCCAGACTTTTTTCTTTGTGGTTACCTGAATTCCAGAGTTTGGCAGGAAAATCATCCAAAAACCAGAGATAATTTGAAGGAGCGATTTCGTCGGGAAATAAACAACATGCCTCAGGCTCCGAGAGCGCGTGCGAAACTGAGTGATAGCATATTGAAAAAAAATATACAACTTTCAAGGTAAACTAGTAATTTCTACTCATGTACAATAGATTTATGAAGAGAAAAATAATTTTTTTTAAAATCTGCATTTTGTGTGAAATTTATTTATGTTCCAGTTTCACTGCTTCACCCTGTATAATCCTAGTCGCCATTGGAAGCTGGCTCTTGAAACTTTGTAATTTGACTTTCTTTGGACAGTTTACATCTGTCCTCAAGAGTCTGTCAATTCGTGTCTTTCAAAATATCTGTGACTGTCTTGTGGGTCAGACAGACCTGTGACTGAGTGTGAGCCTGCAACTGAAGAAAACTTCACAAGCCCAAATTTTTAAAAAACAAAAACATTTTATTGAATGAGCAGTTTCGACGGAGCTATGCTGTAATTATCCGATCCGATGATGGCAGCATAACTCTGTCGAAACCGGTCTTAATAAAATGTCTTTCTAGCGATCTTGCCTTGAGAAGGTTTCTTCAGTTACCATACACTGCAGATCGCCCCACAACTGACCATGTGAAAATACTTGTGTTCTTGTAACCATACAGTCTGGAGATGGGTGTATAAAGCAAGCGAGCAAGCAGGTGGGGTCCAGAAACAGTGACGCCATTGTGCCGAGTGGAACTGACCCAGCGTTTGTGCAACAGTCTTCGCAGCATATGTATGAGTGGCTGGTGGCCGCTACTGTGTCCTATTGTGAGGGAGGTATAGATTCAGCATATCGATAGCCGTAAGGAGAATAAAAGCTTTTCTACATGGAAAATTATGTGTGCTATAGATATTGAGATTCGTTCCAGAACCATGGCCGTCAAGAGGAGACATTTCCAGTACATTGTTCGGTGACAAGATTGCGGCAGTAATCCTAATATTTAATTGTAGTTACATTGATACATATGTGCCTGGTCCGCAATATTATTGTGAGTCTGGAGATGGCACAGCAGCAAGCAAGTAGGTCAGGGACGGAAACAACATCTCAGTGGACGCCTTTGTTCTGAGCGGGGGTTCCCCATCCTTTGTACACTGGCTCAGACAGACCGAGAAAGCTTCCGGCGTTCTTTTGCAGCTGCGGTCATGGGCCTTATTTGCTGCGGCAGTTCCCTCCATCGGTGCTGCACAGCGGCACGGTTAGCAAGTGGGATGTATTTGACGATCTGAACACCACTTTTGTGGGGTTTAACTGTCAGTGCAATATGGCGATATGTAAAAAATAGTTTTGTCGCTGAAAGTCTCATCTACAGAAAAAGGTGGTGGACACTGCTCCCACACTGGGATCATCAGTAACTTGGCGGGTAAATTCAGTAAGAGCCAATCAGAATACTCCATTCATTCACAAGATGTCCTTCATGCCGGGGCATCAGAGCATCTACAAACTGGTTCGAAGGAGGCAAAGTATCTATGGAAAGTTCTGGGAAAGCAACACTGTGGAATTAGGACAACTCCAGACCAGTAGCTGTAGAAAACCGAAAATTTCCGCCATTTTTCTCTTCTGCAGGACAGTGCTTCGAATTCTGTTTGTGTAATTGTTCTGATTTCCCCTGTCTGTGCTTAGACAGTGTTCTCTTTCCAAACAACAAGAATGATTATACGATTAACGGTGTTTTCGCGAGCATGCACAGACATGTCCCACGAATATATGCCTAACATACGATGACAAGCAGATAGAAGAAGTGGACAGTGTTAAATTCTTGGGATTACAGCTCGATAATAAATTCAACTGGGAGGAGCACACCACATAACTGCTGAAGCATCTTAACAAATCTCTATCTGCAATGCGAATTGTGTCCGACATAGGGGATATAAAAATGAAAAAGCTGGCATACTATGCTTGCTTTCATTCAATAATGTCATATGAGATAATTTTTTGGGGTAATTCATCAAGTCAAGCCAAAGTTTTCTGGGCACAAAAATGTGCAGTAAGAGTGTGTGGTGTGAACTCAGGAACATCCTGCAGAAGCCTGTTTAGGGAACTAGTGATACTAACTACTGCTTCCCAATATACTTATTCCTTAATGAAATTTGTCATTAAAATATATCACTTTTTCAAACCAACAGCTTAAGTCATGGAATCAATACTAGAAATAAGAATAATCTTCACAAGGATTTAAGGTCATTAGTCTTGTACAAAAAGGTGTGCATTATTCAGGAACACATATCTTCAATAACTTGCCAGCAGCCATAAAAAACTTAACAACCAATGAAATTCAGTTTAAGAGAAGCCTAAAGGATTTATTGGTGGCCAACTCCTTCTACTCCATTGATGAATTTCTCAGTAGAACTAACTGATTTGTGGGTGTGATATTATAACTTCTGCACGATTTCAGTGTGTGTGTGTGTGTGTGTGTGTGTGTGTGTGTGTGTGTGTGTGTGTGTGTGTGTGTGCGTGTGTGTGTGTGTAAGTACAGTTTAACGTCTGCACCACTTCAGTGCAGTAATGTGTTCATTGTAAATAAGTGTTATAGTAGTTGTATTACACGTGTATTACCTTATAAATAAATAAAAACTTTTTTATTTTTAATTCAGTGCATTAGTATTTGTTAAATGACTCTTTCGTATAGTGTTCATTAAAAAATGACGATCATTCCACTTGGGACCTGTGGAATGGTATATTAGCTTATTTGTTTTAGTTGTAAATAATTGTCATCTATTGTTGTTTTTCTGACATGTTCTACATCCTGGAGGACCTCCTCACTATGGATCAATTGGAATTAAAGTAAATCTAATCTAATCTGATGAAGGCTTTTAGTGGTGAGAACGTTTACCATTACTGAGACGTACGTTGAAAGCAGGACATCACGATTTTCAGGAAGGGAACACGTGATGCATGATGTCGCATTAGGATCATCAGGAACAATGCAATCGATATTATTCTGGGCTATTTTCGTAAACAGGTCCTATTAAGACACGAATTTCCATGCAAACAAAGTGAGACATCACGAAAGCTCCTACAGCAACAACAGAATAGACAGTTTACTATTTCTGCGACATTTTAAGATTTCCGAGAGGAAGACATGGCTCTTATTTACACAGACATGTGACATCAACCTTTTAGTTGCATCTGCAAGGGTGAGCCACTATGCAAACATTATAAGTTAAGGACCGTCAATCAAAAGGAAGAATCCTTTCAGTAGATCAATAGGTTATGGACCTGTCAATCAAAGGAGAACAATAGGTTAATGACCTGTCAATAAAAGGAGAACAACAGGTTTGATCCTGAGTACATACCTGTCCCTGATGTAGGCAACCCGCACTAACAAAACGCGCCAGTAACCCTGTTGTCAAACTACTTGACACTGGTGTAGTCGTCCGATGATGTCCCATATGTACTCGATTGGAGATAGAGCTGGTAATCGAGTAGGCCAAGGCAACGTTTTGACATTCTGTAGAGCATGTTGGGTCGCAACAGTGGTATGTAGGCGAGCGTTATCCTGTTGGAAAACACCCCTGGAATGCAGTTCATGAATGGCAGCATAACAGGTCGAATTACACTGCTGTCATGTGACGTCACACCCAAGACCATAAATCCAGTTTTAGGTCCAGTGTGTCTAGCATGCAGACAGGTTGGTTGCAGGCCCCCAAGTGGTCTCCTTCTAACCAACACACGACCTTGCCACTTGGTTAGAACCAGCTTTGATCAGGAAACACAACAGACCTTCACCCTTCCCTCCAATGAGCTCTCACGTGACACCATTGAAACCGCAAATGTTGGTGGTTTGTTGTCATTGGAATGCACACCACATGGCCTCTGACTTGAAACTATTCTTGAAGTAACGGATTTACAACAGTTCGTTTTGTCACTGTGATTCCAACTGCTGCTCAAATTGTTGCTGCAGGTGCCTTATGATACGCCAGAACAATATGCCAAACACGATGGTATTCTCTCACACTATTCCCACGTGGCCATCTGGAGTCCAGACTTCTTGCGACCATACTTTCTGGTAATCACCGCTGACAGGAATCATGAACAATGGTTACATTTCTGTTAAGTCTTTCTGCAGTATTACAGAAGGAACCATCAGCTTCTCATAGCCCTATTACACAACCTCATTCAATCTCAATGAGGTGTTGACAATGGCGTCTTTGCCGCCACGAAAGCATTCTTGACTGACATCAACTCACTAAGTCCAATCTCAAACATAACTAACGCTCACGACTATATTATTTTCTTTATTGTTATTTCATGCCCCCACATCCCATATGGGGGCTCTTTGCAGGAAAGGAACCCACTCTTCTACCAATGGGTAATAAAAAAAGTAGTTTAAAAAAGAATAAACAGATACTGGAGATATATACACTGATTTAAATTTTTTTAAAGGTGAAAAATAGAAAGGGATTTTTGAGATATATGGTACATGACTTTTTGCACTGGTAGTTAAAAACAGGAATAATAAGAGGTAAAATGAAATACAATAAACGCACGTTTATAACATGTTACCAAAACACTGATATGTGAAAAAAGTGGCTTGGCACATGCCACTAGAAATTGGAAGGATATGCCATGTGATAGGGAGTCAGTTGTTGAAGGGAGAAAGGTTGGCCAGTGAACAGGGTAGGAATGTGGTGGTAAAAGAATGGAGGACTGGTGCATTGCAGCGATGGGATAGAAGTGACTGCTGGGACAGGAGAGGGAATGGAGTGGAGTGAAAACTGGTGACACTGGTAGGAAAAGGGGATGGGAAAAGAAAGGCAGGAGGGGAAAAAAGAGGGTAAGGAGGCATGGGGAGGGGAGGTAGAGGAAGCCCTGATAAGAATGGTTGGTTGGAACGAGCATGTAGCTGGTAGGATGAGTAAATTTCAGGATGGAATCATGATCTGGGAGAGGGAAATGGTTGAAGTTTTGTTGGGAGAGCATGTGGAAGGGTTGTAAATGGAGGATTGGTGGGATGTGTTGGCAAAGGTGCGGTAGCATATGAGGATTGGAAAGTGGAGGATAAATGTTAGGATTACTAGAGTCACGTTTGCAGACGATGTACATTGTGTAGAGATGTTCATTGTGAGTGAGGGGAGGTGGGAATGTGATGAGTTGGTAAATGGCTGCAGAAAGTAATGCAGAGTGCATGGCATTCGAGGATCTGGACAGACTTATAGAATTTGCAAGGGGTGGATACCCATGCAATATTTTCATAACATAGGATGGGGCTAATTAGCGATTTGTGCAGGTGAGGACAGTAGAGGTGTTGTGGCATAAAGACAGCGCCGGCACGACAGTCGGGCACGACGGAGAAGAAGAGGCTGTGAGACAAGGTCATGCAATCGCATGCTGACCGGCCTCCCTCCAGTACAACAATGCGACATCAGCGGCCCCTAGGTGAAGACCACATAAGCACCGCGCCCGACTATTGTTCTTCGATAGCAGCTTCAACGTTAGTCACTTCATTAGCTGACACATTGTAGCCTCTGTCGTTCACAATTTCTACATAGCACAGACTTGAGTTTGTGCTGAAGAAGACTATTTTGTATGTCGCCCTTTGCTTATGACACATCTGTGTAATCAAGGTTAAGTACTTGTATTCGACTAGTTGTAATAAAAACTCTTTAATATGAGTTGTTTGATTCTTTGTCTAGTGAACCGAGTATGCAGGGTTCCTAGACACAACAACATGGCGACGAAGATGTCCAAATATCATAGTGACAACGTGTTAACATTTCAAACCCAGAGCAACTGGCTGCCACACATCGGCCGGCCGGTGTGGCCGAGCGGTTCTAGGCGCTTCACTCTGGAACCGCGCGACCGCTATGGTCGCAGGTTCGAATCCTGCCTCGGGCATGGATGTGTGTGACGCCCTTAGGTTCGTTAGGTTTAAGTAGTTCTAAGTTCTAGGGGACTGATGACCTCAGATGTTACGTCCCATAGTGCTCAGAGCCATCTGAACCAATCTGCCACAGATTTCAGTTTCGTTGTGAGCTTTGAGTTTTGCTGGCGCCATAACTCTACTTTGTGTTTTCTTTGCAGGAGTATGTTTACATGTTTTAACAGCATCTCTTATAGTGTTTATTCTATTCAGTGTTTTCAGGTGGGCGTTGCAGAAATCTTTTTTTGCTTGTATGCTTATTTTTATTGCTTGTATTGTCTGTTTATTGCATTTGGCTATTCCAAAATGAGCAACCCCCCTCTCGTGCCAACTGCTCAGGCGCCTTGGCTGCAAGCGACAGATGCAATGAAATGCAGCTGACATAGATGTTTCCGTTTCAGACACAGCGAACTGCAACCCTTCTACACACGTACAGCAGTTACTCGCAACCAACCGACCACGCAACGCGCCCAACTGACCAACGTGCAACAACTGTAGCTCCGAGTGCCATACTGACTTTTCGCCAGTTTGACGAAAAAGAAGAGGAATGGCTCGAGTGGTTGCAACAGTGTGGAGCCCACATCATTGCTCACAAAGTGTCAAGTTATTGTGAAACTACATTACTTTTTATCAATGGTAGGAAGTGCAGTCTTCCGCCTCATTCAGAAACTGTTCCTGAACGCCACTCCGAGTGAACTTTCTTATGATCAGATTGTGAGTTCTTTAACTAACTATTATGACCACAACTAATGAATGTGGTGGCAGCTAGGTACCAATTCTTTCGTTGCAAGAAACAGTCAGAACAAACTTAACACGAGTGGGTAACAGATTTGCAGGGTATGACAAGGAAATGCAAATTCAAATGTGCTTGTGGTGCTTTATATTCAGATTCCTCGACTTGCGCCATACGGTGGTGGCGTTTCGGGTTCCGCTGGATAGGTCAGAAGTCTACTACACGCAGCAGGCGGCTACACGGGTAGCAGGGGTTGTGTGGCGTGGACTGGGCGGTTTTTTAGGTTAGATGGCCTCGGGCAAGTACAGAAAAGGCAACAGCCTCAAAGGGTGCGGGGCAAAGTCAGGACGTGCGGGGACCAAGCAACAATCGGTATTGTACAGGGCTATTACAAATGATTGAAGCGATTTCATAAATTCACTGTAGCTCCATTCATTGACATATGGTCACGACACACTACAGATACGTAGAAAAACTCATAAAGTTTCGTTCGGCTGAAGCCGCACTTCAGGTTTCTGCCGCCAGAGCGCTCGAGAGCGCAGTGAGACAAAATGGCGATAGGAGCCGAGAAAGCGTATGTCGTGCTTCAAATGCACTCACATCAGTCAGTCATAACAGTGCAACGACACTTCAGGACGAAGTTCAACAAAGATCCACCAACTGCTAACTCCATTTGGCGATGGTATGCGCAGTTTAAAGCTTCTGGATGCCTCTGTAAGGGGAAATCAACGGGTCGGCCTGCAGTGAGCGAAGAAACGGTTGAACGCGTGCGGGCAAGTTTCACGCGTAGCCCGCGGAAGTCGACGAATAAAGCAAGCAGGGAGCTAAACGTACCACAGCCGACGGATTGGAAAATCTTACGGAAAAGGCTAAAGCAGAAGCCTTACCGTTTACAATTGCTACAAGCCCTGACACCCGATGACAAAGTCAAATGCTTTGAATTTTCGGCACGGTTGCAACAGCTCATGGAAGAGGATGCGTTCAGTGCGAAACTTGTTTTCAGTGATGAAGCAACATTTTTTTCTTAATGGTGAAGTGAACAGACACAATGTGCGAATCTGGGCGGTAGAGAATCCTCACGCATTCGTGCAGCAAATTCGCAATTCACCAAATATTAACGTGTTTTGTGCAATCTCACGGTTTAAAGTTTACGGCCCCTTTTTCTTCTGCGAAAAAAACGTTACAGGACACGTGTATCTGGACATGCTGGAAAATTGGCTCATGCCACAACTGGAGGCTGACAGCGCCGACTTCATCTTTCAACAGGATGGTGCTCCACCGCACTTTCATCATGATGTTAAACAGGAAATTGGAAAACCGATGGATCGGTCATGGTGGAGATCATGATCAGCAATTCATGTCATGGCCTCCACGCTCTCCCGACTTAACCCCATGCGATTTCTTTCTGTGGGGTTATGTGAAAGATTCAATGTTTAAACCTCCTCTACCAAGAAACGTGCAGAACTGCGAGCTCGCATCAACGATTATTTGAGATATTTTCACAATGCTTTGCACACACATACAAAAACTCAAAAAGTTTTTTTAGGCATTCACAAATGTTCGATATGTGCCCCTTTAGTGATTCGGCAGTCATCAAGCCGATAATCAAGTTCCTCCCACACTCGGCGCAGCATGTCCACATCAATCAGTTCCTCCTCTAAATCCTCGCACAAACAAAAAAATGGCTGACATCGAAATAAGTGTCCAAGGAATAGAAAAATAACAGGAATCACTCAACAGAGGAATGTCCACTGGACCTGAAGGGATACCAGTTCGATTCTACACAGAGTACGCGAAAGAACTTGCCCTCCTTCTAACAGTCGTGTACCGCAAGTCTCTAGAGGAACGGAAGGTTCCAAACGATTGGAAAAGAGCACAGGTAGTCCCAGTCTACAAGAAGGGTCGTCGAGCAGATGCGCAAAACTATAGACCTATATCGCTGACGTCGCTCTGTTGCAGAATTGTAGAACATGTTTTTTGCTCGCGTATCATGTCGTTTCTGGAAACCCAGAATCTACTCTGTAGGAATCAACATGGATTCCAGAAACAGTGATCGTGTAGGACCCAACTCGCTTTATCCGTTCATGAGACCCAGAAAATATTAGATACAGGCTCTCAGGTAGATGCTATTTTCCTTGACTTCCGGAAGGCGTTCGATACAGTTCTGCACTGTCGCCTGATAAATAGAGTAAGAGCCTACGGAATATCAGATCAGCTGTGTGGCTGGATTGAAGAGTTTTTAGCAAACAGAACACAGCATGTTGTTCTCAATGGAGAGACGTCTACAGACGTTAAAGTAACATCTGGCGTGCTACAGTGGAGTGTTATGGGATCATTGCTTTTCACAATATATATAAATGATCTAGTAGATCGTGTCGGAAGTTCCATGAGGCTTTTCGCAGATGATGCTGAAGTATACAGAGATGTTGCAGCATTAGAAAATTGTAGCGAAACGCAGGAAGATCTGCAGCGGATAGGCACTTGGTGCAGAGAGTGGCAACTGATCCTTAGCATAGACAAATGTAATGTATTGCGAATACATAGAAAGAAGTATCCTTTATTGTATGATTATATGATAGCGGAACAAACACTGGTAGCAGTTACTTCTGTAAAATATCTGGGAGTATGTGTGCGGAACGATTTGAAGTGGAATGATCATATAAAATTAATTGTTGGTAAGGCGGGTATCAGGTTGAGATTCATTGGGAGAGTCCTTAGAAAATGTAGTCCATCAACAAAGGAGATGGCTTACAAAACACTCGTTCGACCTATACTTGAGTATTGCTCATCAGTGTGGGATCCGTACCAGATCGGGTTGACGGAAGAGATAGACAAGATCCAAAGAAGAGCGGCGCGTTTCGTCACAGGGTTATTTGGTAAGCGTGATAGCGTTACGGAGACGTTTAGCAAACTCAAGTGGCAGACTCTGCAAGAGATGCGCTCTGCATCATGGTGTAGCTTGCTGTCCAGGTTTCGAGAGTGTGCGTTTCTGGATGAGGCATCGAATATATTGCTTCCCCCTACTTATACCTCCCGAGGAGATCACGAATGTAAAATTAGAGAGATTCGAGCGCGCACGGAGGCTTTCCGGCAGTCGTTCTTCCCGCGAACCGTACGTGACTGGAACAGGAAAGGGAGGTAATGACAGTGGCACGTAAAGTGCCCTACGTCAGACACCGTTGGGTGCCTTGCGGAGTATAAGTGTAGATGTAGATGTTATGTTGCGTGGTGCGATCGTGTACAGTGTAAGTGATGTCAACCTTAGAGAACAGATTTTGAAGCAGTCAGATCCATCATTTCATCACCTAGTGCAAATTCTGGATCAATATGATTCAGGTGCTGTAGTGGGCGATACTTTTGATCAGTCACCAATTAGTAGGTTGAGTCGTCCCTTGCTCACGACTGGCCCAACTGGCAGTAACAGCATGCATGCGCCAAGCCACGTAAACAGTTCTCTATAGAGGCGGCTACAACAGTGAACAGAATTAAGTCATGCCCTCGGTGCTGTTCACGACACACATGCCAAGAATGCCCGTCCAGACAAGCATAGTGTTACGCTTGTAGCAAGAAAGACCATGTACAATCCATATGTATGCAACGTCCTACATCATGATGTGCTTTGCTGTACAAATTGTATGATCTACAGGACCAATAATAAATAAATAAATAAATAAATAAATAAACATAAGAATTCCGCCCACTCACAAAAGTTTAATCAGAAGGCCCAAGCCTTCAAAGCCTGCTGCAGGCATTAGGAAAACTAGTAAG
The DNA here is from genome assembly GCF_023864345.2 of Schistocerca serialis cubense. Classification (NCBI taxonomy): domain Eukaryota; kingdom Metazoa; phylum Arthropoda; class Insecta; order Orthoptera; family Acrididae; genus Schistocerca; species Schistocerca serialis. Next base: position 49,862,098 of record NC_064644.1, read on the forward strand.
CAAACGGTTTCTTCAGTGTCATGCCAATCCAACGAACTTTTCATTTGCATCTTAGTGGAAAACATGTGAAATTTCACGGGTGCCTCTGTTACATTGCTGAATCGAAACACATATGAACCGTTAGGCTCCCCACACCTGACTAAAACTAGCAAGCACGTGACGGTTTATATTGGACAAGACATTCCCGTTCTCGGAAAATGTACTTTGCCTGCCATGTATGTCTCGCCTAAGCAAACTTTGACTTTCACTGTGCTACAATCACGCGATTGTGAGATCATATTTGGCCTTGATTCGTTTGATTTGTTTGGCTTTCAAATTCAGAACAATGTGTTGTCAGTGACTGCATTCAATTCCAATGACAGTGTAGCTAACTTGCTGAAAGAATTCCCTCAACTCTCTTCTGAAGGTTTAGGCAATGCTAACAATTTTGTTGCATATATTATGCTGAAAGACAATGTTCAGCCGAAATTGTGCCGGGCCAGAACTGTTCCCATTGCATTACGGACAATGTGGCTGCTAAACTTAAAGAACTGCAAGATAACGGAGCTATTGCACCCATACAAGCTAGTTAAGGGCAAGTCCACTGGTTTTGCTCCCCAAACCTTCAGGTCGCATTCGCCTCTGTGTTGAGTTTAAGTCTATAGTCAACCTGCAAGCTGATACTTATCTATTACCACGCCCAGAGGATCTAACGCACAGCTTAGGCGCTGGTCGCTAGTTTTCAAAAACTGATTTGCGCGACGCATATCTTCAAATACCACTAGATGAAGAATCTCAGAAAGTGTGTGCTGTGAACACTCATTAGGGCTTGTTTAAATATTTGTGTTTGCTTTTTGGCAGCGCTTCCGCATCCGCCATTTTTCAACGGTATTTGGAACAGCTGACTGCTCAAGTACTAAACTGTTCAAACTATTTGGACGATACTGTTGTAGCACGTCGTGCATCTGAAGAACACATTGAAAATTTGCGTGCTTTGTTTCGTGTGTTATCTGATGCAGGAATAAAGAGAAGATGGGACAAGCGTAATTTTTTTAAGCCTGAGTTGCAGTATCTTGGTCATCTAATAAACTGTCATGGTGTACATCCTCTTCAGTCACATTTGTTAGCAATATGTAACCTGTCAGTTCCTCGCAATGTGACAGAATTGCAGTCAGTCTTAGGGAAAAATGAACTATTGTGTTCGGTTCATACCGAATGCTGCACAAATCGCAGCTCCAGTGCATCGCTTGCGTCACAAGAACGCGCCCTTTGGACAGATGAGTGCCAAGAAGCTTTTCAAAAACTTAAAGATGCATTGCTCAGTGATCGATGGTTCACTCTGATCCTGACAAACCAGTTGTGTTGCAAGTTGGCGCTCCTTCTTACGGAATCGGTGCAGTGCTTTCGCACAGATTTGGTGATAAAGACAGGCCACTGCTTTCGCATCAAAAGTGTTGTCCAAAGCTCAGTGTAACTAATCAAAAATAGAGGAAGAGGCACTGGCTATTGTGTATGGTGTCATCAAATTCCACCACTATATGTATGGCAGAAAATTCTACTTAGTGACGGATCACAAGCCATTGCAGTCCTTGTTTCATTCGATGAAGCCGGTTCCTGTACGAACTGCCCAAAAATTGCAAAGATGGGCTTTGTTGTTGTCTCAACGCCAGTGCGAGATTGTGTATCGTCCGACAGGTCAACATGGTAATGCGGACGTACGTTCACGTGTTCCGATTGGCCCTGATACGGACTTTGACGCTTTTGCTGCATCTTTTTGTCACATCGTTGCTCACGATTCTGAATTGCTTCAATACTTTCCTCTGAACTATAGGAAAATTGCACAGGCCACGGATGCTGACTCAGATTTGAACGTTATGCTAAAATACAATCGAACATCTTGGCCTCGCTCACTGCATAGCGTAAAGAACTCTGTATTGTGCCAATACTTTGCACGTCGGCATAGCCTCGCTATACAGCAAGGTGTGATTCTTGTTCAAAATAACAGTGGACAGTCACGTGTGTTGATCCCCAAAGCTTTGAAAAAAGAAGTGTTGCAGTTTCTTCACCAACGACACTGGGGAATTGTTCGTACAAAACAGTTAGCGTATCGACACTACTTGGCAGGGTGTGGACACCAAAATAGAGCAGGTGACGTCACATTGTGTCACGCTCGAGCGGAAAATCAGTCCGTTCCGCCATACATTCTCTAGTTGGCCTCCGTCGCAATCACCATGGCAACATGTGCGCATAGACTTTGTGGGTCCTTTTTGGAACATTCTTTGGTTGATTGTGGTAGACTCTTATAGCAAGTTTCCTTTTGGTATGCCAATGGACTCGACTACGTCACGTAGTGTAGTTTAGGCGTTGTCCTCTATTTTTTTGCCTCGAAGGTTTGCCTGACGTCATAGTGTCAGACAACGGCCCTCAGTTCACGTCAAATGAATTTGAAATATTCTATGAACGCAATGGCATACAGCATCTAACTAGTGCACCATTCCATCCACAGTCAAACGGCGAAGCGGGACGTTTTGTCACAACCTTCAAGCAGCAGATGGCCAAATTTCGCACCACACGCACCAGGGATGAAGCGTTGCAACTGTTTCTCGCCTCCTATCGTTCGCATCCACGAGATGGACCATCGCCGCAGCTCCGTCATCCTCAAGATCCGGCGCCGAAATAAGGCCCCAAGATCACTTCGAGCCGCATGATATTGTGTTTTTCAGGGTTTTTAGCGGCAGGAGATGCTGGGCGCGAGTTCCTTCGTCGACTTGGCGCATGCATGTATCTCATTTCAGGGCCAAATGGATTGCAGGGCCGGCATCACTATCAAATTCGCCACTGCGATGTGCACGGCGATCCTTTTGTATCTGTTTCTCCAGATTCACGGATCTCGAGGACAACGCGGTCACAGCAGCCGCCAGAAGTTGTTATCACGACGCAGGACGACCCATGGAGACGGAGCCTTCGCATCCTCCGTCTCCTCTCGTCCCACCGATGGAGTTGGACCTGCCCACACCACAGCGGCCGACGCCTTCTACATCTTGGTATGGGTCTCAGGAGGTGGATGCGTACCCTTTTGAGTATTTCCCGGGAGACGTTTCCACGAGAGTGAAGGCGGAATGGCAAGGTACGACAGGAAGTCTGATGTCCCCTGCAGCCACAACTTCCGGTCCATCAAAGCGCCCACGCTCCTGCCTCCGCCCCCCCCCCCCTTTCCTCCATTGTCGTGCTTCATATACGACGACGGTCCGTCACTTTGGGGGGGGGGGGGGGGGGGGAGGAATGTTACGCCGTGAAGTCAGCGCCGGCACGCCAGTCATGAATTACAGAAAAGGTGATGACAACATAAGCGCTGCACCCAACTGGTGGCAACCTACTTCGATAGCAGCTTCAACATTACCAACTTCATTTGCGGACGCATTGTAGCCTCTTCGTTGGAAATCTCAAGGTAGCACAGTTAGAGATCAGCAGTCACTGCAGTTCAGTTGACAGACTTTTGTTAGAAGCGGTCGCTAGGACCAGAAGTGTTACTTGTGTTTGTCTATTCTGAAGAAGGCTGATTATTTAGCATATCGCCCTTTGCTTGCGACACATCTGTGTAATTGCACTTGTGGATGATCATGTATAAAGGACTACAAAAATTCTCAGATGAAAGTTACGTATTTGTACTTGTCTTGTTGTAGAAAAACTTATTAATATGAGTTGTTTGATTGTTTATCTAGCGAATCGAGTATGCAGAATTCCTAGACACAACAGGAGGAGTGTAGTCCCCATGTTCAGGCAGTTAGTAGTTTTGGTCTATTGTGGGCTTTTTATTGACTGTTTAGTACGTGGAGTTCCAACATTGGCTGCTGGTCGAATGTTAGTCCAAGATATTTTAGTGTTTTAGTAAGCTGGTTGGGACAGTCATATATAGTGAGGTAGGAGTCATGAAGACAGAAGGTGTGGGTAATGTGTCCTATATCTATTGCCTGAGTTTTGGAGGGATTAATCTTAAGGAGACATTGGTCGCACCAGGAGGAAAATTGTTTGAGGTAGATTCGGAGCGATCGTTGGAATTTCTGGAGCGTAGGATTTAGGGCGACGAAATTGCTGTCATCAGCATACTGAAGGAGGTGGATGGGATGAGATAGTTGGGCGTATCAGCTGTGTATTAGAGGTAAAGGAGAGGGGAGACAGAACGGAACCTTGAGGCACTCCTGCAGTGGGGTGAAAGATACAGGTGTTGGTGGTGTTAACAATGACATAGAGTGGGGACTGGAGAAGAAGGATGCAATGAGATGGCTAGAGTTGACGTGAAGTGAGTAAGTCTGGAGTCTGATAAGAAGACCAGAATGTCATATGCGATCATATGCTTTTGCTAGGTCAAGGGAGGCAAAGGCAGCTGATTTACGGTGTTGAACTATTGGGATAGGAGATGGGTGAAATTAAGTAGTTGATCATGAGCAGAGGAGGGGGAATGGAAGCGACACTGGGTAACGGGAAGCAGATGATGTTGGGGCAGATGACAGTGGGTGCAATGGGACATGATCGATTCAAAGATGTTGCTAAACACTAGGTGAGGCAGAGGGGTGGTATAGGGAGGTATATGGAGGGGTTTATTTGGTTTTAGGAACAACAAGATTCTTGAGGTTTTCCACAGGTCAGAATAGTAGCCTGTGGAGAGGATAGTGTTATACACGCTTGCAGGGGTGATGAGGAAGGAGACAGGGCATTCTTTGATTTGGTGACAGGTAATGTGGTCTGGACCAGGTCATGTGTGGCGATTTCTTTGAAGTACTTGTTTTATGTCCTGTGCACTGATTGGTTTAATTCTGTTTCTGGTATAGATGGGATGGATGCCAGTAAATTGGTGGAATGCTTTCCAGTACTCGGAAGAGTTAACTGAGAGTGTAGCACTGAGTGTGGTGCATGTCTGGCGCCAGACCCGCGCTTTTTTGTTTCTCTTTTTTGTTTTTGGTGAATAAATTTATAATGTGTCACTGTAGTTTCCAGTTGTGTGTGAGTGTATCCCAGTCACGAGACTGGAGGAAGGAGCGATATAAGCTATGGGATTCATGGAGAAGGAATACAGCTTGTGGTGGGAGAGAGGGGTGATGAGAATATACCGTGGAGATGGCATCTGACAGGATCTGCTGCAGGAAGACCGTGGCATGGGGGATATCATCGGGTTGCTGGAATATTACAGGGTGGCTTCCTGTCTGGGTATCTGTGGGTTCCTACTAGGTATTCCAATTGGCAAGGGATTAGACATGGACCACTTTAAGACAGAGACGGGGATGGCGTGCATAAAGATGAGGTAGTGTGCCCTTGGGTCAATGACCTCTGCAGTGAAGTAGCCAAGGAGGTTGGGAGATGTGTGGGAGCCATATGGGGTGAAGTTGCTTTCAGGACAGGTGTGCTGTGGGATGGGGACAATGTCACCTTGGAGAGAGTCTATAAACTGAAGCCACCACGCCGGCCGGAGTGGCCGTGCGGTTAAAGGTGCTACAGTCCGGAACCGCGTGACCGCTACGGTCGCAGGTTCGAATCCTGCCTCGGCCATGGATGTGTGTGATGTCCTTAGGTTAGTTAGGTTTAAGTAGTTCTAAGTTCTAGGGGACTGATGACCACAGCAGTTAAGTCCCATAGTGCTCAGAGCCATTTTTTTTTAAGCCACCACCAGAGTTTTGCAGGGGATTTACAATATATGTGGAAAAGGATTTGTTGATGTGGGGGAGGAAATAAATAGGGGGCAGTTACATTAGGTCGGATGTAGATACTAGCACAGATAACAGCTAGAGTTTGGAAGAAGAGGCTAAGGCTAACGTGTTCAATGGGATTATTGAGTAAAGGTTGTGGCTGAGCAGGGATGTTTTTGTGGTTGCCGATTGCAGCTCCACCACTAGTTAGCGGGAGAGGATTATCTGTGCAATGGAGGATACAGGGAGAAATTAGGAGAGTGTAATATGGTTGTAGGATTGTTTTGTTAAGCATGAAGGTATCATGAAAAGGGGTTTGTTTGTGGGTGGGGTGTGGATGTTGTGACGCAAGGATGGGAGCTTAGGAAATGGGTTGGGTAGGTGAGGGGTGGAGAGGTTCATAGAAGGGTGCTGAGATGGGTAAAAATGAAGTGGACTTGGTTTAGGGAGTAGGTGACCTAAGGTGTTGAGGTGGAAAATAGAGTAGGTGGCACGAGAAATTTGTTTTACGGTATGTACTCGTTGGAAGAGGTGGATATTTTGGATGACAGTGGTGAGGAACCTGATTATGTCTTCAGCAGTGGGAGTTGGGTAGAGTGCATTATTGGGATGGATGGGGTGATCAATAGGATGGATGGATACTGTTAATTCTGGTTCCACAGGTGAGGGTTTAGCCTCACACTTGGTGGTGTAGGTAGAGTGGGTATCATTGCGGGTGCTGCAGGTGGGGGGAGAGGCGATGTTGGGATAGTGCTTGAGAAAGTGGAAGTCTTTACAGTGATGACAGGTGGAGAGATTTTTACAGTCAGGAGTGAGGTGGTCATTATAAACAAGGCATTTTTAACAACAGTTGGACAGGGGTGAGGGATGATTTGGAGAGTTCGACTTTATGCCAGCAGTTGTAAATCTGCGCTTTCTCTGTGAGGAGATGATCGATGGAGGGGCAGACTACATAAAGACTTGCACGAAGTAGGTGGGACCTGATTCATTGTAGACATCCTGTCTAAAGCAGGATTGGAACTGAATTCAGAAACGCCTCCTCTGCTGTGACCTCGTGGCCTATCTTTGTTATTAAAGCAGTGCAGGTGGAGGGATGGTGATGAGGCTGTGCAAATGGTACTGAAGGGAGTGAGGGAGGTGTGAAGGCTAAAGGTAATACGTGGGATTTTGAGAAGAAGAGCAACGTCGAAGCTGGGATTCCTGGATTTCATGAGGACAGAGTCTTTGAGGGGGATGATTTGAATGATGGGAATGTGAGGGATGTATTTTCGTATTTCTAGAGTGAGACATTTGTCAGTTAGGAATTTTGGGTCAGGGTTTAGGTGTCAATTGCGGAGTCTGCGTCAGGGCGCTTCTGTGGTTTTTTGGTGATTGTGGATTGGGATGGAGCTTGAGGAATTGGTGGAGGTGAGACGTGGCGTGGTGCAGGTCCTTACAGTAGGCTCGAGTAGGTTCGGTCACATGCCGATTATAATGTGGTTTCAGGCATTGCGTCGGTAGCTCGGCGAGTTGTTATTTTGGCGGGAGTTACAGGGGAGGTGGTTGGTGTGGGAAACGTCGGAAGTGGGGGTAGGCAAAGGATGTGGCAGAAGACGTGGAAGAGATCATGGGAAGGGCAGGGTAGTCAAAGGAAGCTGCTGCGAAAGGGGACGATACTGTTGGAAGGGGAGAGTGGACATAGCATGCTGGACCAGAGGAAGTGTTCCACGTAGTGATAGTGGGAGAAGAAGAGGGGGTGGTGTAAATGACAGAGCTGGCCGGAGTGCTCATTGTGGGACAAAGGAAGCAGGGAAACAGAAGGTCAACGATAATTACCAGCGGCGGAGCGTCTCCGAAATGGCGGGGACGCACACGATTGTTACAGCGTTTAAAGCAAACATGATCTGCATCCTCATAGTGGCGCTGCTGGCGACGCTATTATGTGACTGGGGTGAAATTTGAATAGACATTATCTTTCAGGTGTAGAAACAATGCTACCATCTATCGTTAATCTCGCACAACTTCTTGGTGATGTTTTTTTTCCCCTCAGTGTATGTACCTTGCGAACAGTGAGAGTCATGATTCAGCTGGTGAAAATATAATTAGAAAACACTTTCATAGTAGCGAAACAACATTTTGTTTTGTGACAGGGAATCGTTTATCTTTGATAACGTGATGCTATATATGGTCGGTTCTTTATACGACCTGCGTAATATGTCGCTTCCGTAATTAACTGTTGACGACTAGACTGGAGTGTGTGTGTTGCCTCCTCGAAACGGCGTTGAGTTCCACCACGAGAGACTGATTCAATGTGTATGGCGTTCGTCTTGCTGTCATTTGTTGTTGCCTAAGAGTTGGGATGACGTTCATTTCACCACTTGACCTTTTGATAGGAAAGTTTAAACATTATCGACTTTGGGTAGTATGGCAGTGGATGCATAACGGAACATCATGGCGCAAAATATGTAGGCATTTACGGCTTCCTGTATCTCAGAAAGCTATTCCATACAGCAGGCAGCTGTGGAAAAATGTTATCTTGCAGCCGGCCGAAGTGGCTGTGCTGTTCTAGGCGCTGCAGTCTGGAACCGCGAGACCGCTACGTCGCAGGTTCGAATCCTGCCTCGGGCATGGATGTGTGTGATGTCCTTAGGTTAGTTAGGTTTAACTAGTTCTAAGTTCTAGGGGACTAATGACCTCAAAAGTTGAGTCCCATAGTGCTCAGAGCCATTTGAACCATTTTTGTTATCTTGCAGCTATTTTATGTTATCTAAGAACTCACAAGCAGCAAACTTTACGTCAAGCATGACGAATATCTATGATGATGACCATGCAAAAAGAGGAAAACAGTCGTGTGTTGGCCTTCAGCGGCGTTATCTGACATTTCACCGGATCTGCAGTACGCGAACAGGCACGTACAACAGCGCCGCTATCGGACGCAAAAGTGCTCTGTCACTGAGAGTCCTGTGTGAACGACTTGCAGAAATGAAATCGGCTTGTAGGAAACGGACCGTCTGAAAAACCCACATGTCGGTTACGTTAGAACATGCAGCTGTGGTTGCAACAGCGTGACGTCACAGTTCGACATAACACTGAGAAACGAAGTTATACAAACATCCTTGGAAAATTAGCACACTGGATTCGCATTCTGGAGGACGACGGTTCAATCCCGCATCCGGCCATCCTGATTTAGTTTTTCCGTGATTTCCCTAAATCTCTCCAGGCAAGTGCCGGGATGGTTCCTTTGAAAGAGCACGGCCGACTTCCTTCCCCGTCCTTCCCTAATCCGATGAGACCGATGACCTCGCTGTTTGGTCTCTTCCCCCAAAAAACCCAACCATCCTTGGAAAAAAAAGTCTCTGGGATTTGTTTCTAAAGCACCGAGAATATTGTTTGCATTTGTATAAAAACGTCTTTAGGAATCTTCTGACCCTCTACTATGTCTGTAATAGTTGGTGTATACGGCTGTTTTACCGTCGTGTCGCAGTGAAGACATCCGCCGAGGAGCGACAAGAGGTTTCTGCACTATCAACTGGATCTTGACAACATACTTGTCTTTTGTTGGAAACATTGTGCTTACAAGGGAACCTCCCCATCGCACCCCCCTCAGATTTAGTTATAAGTTGGCACAGTGGATAGGCCTTGAAGAACTGAACACAGATCAATCGAGAAAACAGAAAGAAGTTGTGTGGAAGTATGAAAAAAAATAAGCAAAATATACAAACTGAATAGTCTATGCATATGATATGCAACATCAAGGACAACCTATGTTCACGAGCGCCGTGGTCCCGTGGTTAGCGTGAGCAGGTGCAATACGAGAGGTCCTTGGTTCAAATATACCCTCGAGTGAAAATTTTAATTTTTTATTTTCAGATAATTATTATCTGTCCGTCCGATGCGATCACTTTTTTGGGAGTGATTATCACATCCACAAGAAAACCTAAATCGAACAAGGTAGAAGAATCTTTTTACCCATTCGCCAAGTGTACAAGTTAGGTGCGTCGACAACATATTCCTGTCATGTGACGCACATGCCGTCACCAGTGTCGTATAGAACATATCAGACGTCTTTTCCTGTGGAGGAATCGGTTGACGTGTGACCTTGCGATCAAACTTTTTCGGTTCCCATTGGATAGGCACGTCCTTTCGTCTACTAATCACACGGTTTAGCGGTGCGGTCGCAAAACACAGACACTAAACTTGTTACAGTGAACAGAGACGTCAATGAACGAACGGACAGATAATAATTGTCTGAAAATAAAAAATTAAAATTTTCACTCGAGGGAAGACTTGATCCAAGGACCTCTTCTACTACAGTTAATCACGCTAACCACGGGACCACGGCGCTCATGAACGTATATTCTCCTTGATGTCACTTATCTTGGCATGGACTACTCAGTTTGAATATTTTGCTTATTTTTTTCATACTTCCACATAACTTCTTCCTGTTTTCTCGATTGATCTGTGTTCAGTTTTTCAAGGCCTATCCACTGTGCCAACTTATAACTAAATCTGAGGGGGGTGCGATGGGGAAGTTCCCTTGTAAGTACCAAGACAGCATACAATGCTCGTGAGCTGAAGGCACTGTCACCTTAACGCATTAGAGGAAGGAAAAATAACTTTACTGAACGAGGGAGGAGGCCATTACAAAGGAATATGTCCCGTATTAACTTACCGCGACGGTAGCGACGGTTGGAGGTCAATACTCATTTAAAGAACGTAATTTGACGGAACGTAAAGAATCTATTAGAAATCTTGGAACATTCCTGGCAGATTAAAATTGTGTACCGGGCAGCCTTTCGTGGGCAAGTGCTCTATCGACTAAGCCACTCAAGCACGACCCTCCATCCCTCCTCACAGCCTTACTTCCGCCAGGAACTCATCTTCTACCTTCCAAACTCTCCTATGACACTTGCATGACTTTCTGGAAGAAAGGATATTGTGGAGACATGGCTTATTCACAGTCTGGCGGAAATAAAGCTGTTAGGAGGGCTCGTGGGTCGTGCTTGCGTAGCTCAATCGGTAGACACTTTCCTTCAGAAGGCAAACATGCTGAGTTCGAGCCTCGGTCCGGCACACTGTTTAATTCTGCCAGGAAATTTCATGTTAGCACTCACTCCACTGCAGAGTGAAAATCTCATTCTGAAAAAAAAAAAAATTGTTGTTGTTTATGGTCACCAGACATCTTCCGTTTAACGAGCCTTTAATAAAAGTAAGCGTCTCTTTATGTGGTTGAAATAATTAGTCATAGGTCTGCACGTCTTACGGGGTCAGCTGATTATGGACACAATGGCTATTTTCAAGTGAGCAATACGTGGAGATAACTCAGAAAGATGTATGCAGTGTCCAAATTAATTCATCTGCACACAAATGTGCGAACCGCCTGCGCATGTTGTGATGTTGATTTAACGGTAAACAGTGCATTTCCTTTACGCACAGATCATGGTGAGCCTTCATTCAGATAACGGCTCTACAACCAGATCACGCCTGAATATTATATATTGTCCAAACTATATTCTAATATAATGTCGAAATTAGATTGCAAATAGCCGCGAGGAGTGGTCACGCCGTTTGAGGCGCCATGTCACGGATTGCGAGGCCCCTCCCGCCGGAGGTTCGAGTCCTCCCTCGAGCATGGGTGTGTGTGTGTTGTTCTTTGCATAAGATAGTTTAAGTTACTTTAAGCAGTGTGTAAGTCTAGGGACCGATGACCTCAGCAGTTTGGTCCATAAGGAATTCACAAACATCTGAACATCCTCATCAGCTTGCAAATAAACACACACACACACACACACACACACACACACACACACACACGCAATTCATATGCTTATGAAACTTGAATACAGTGTTCAATTCTTTCAAAAGCTTCCGACGTTGGACCTTCGTACCCAGAATCGACCACGTCCTCTGGTTTGGAGGCGACAGGGAGGTGTAACATACTGGCTCACACGAATCTACGATGAGTTCTGTCGTTGATGTCTTGACCTCCGAAAAGTTTAGTGTCCCCTTTGTAATCCAATCAAATCATTAGCATAATAAGAAAAGTGGATATCGATTTTTTTCAGTTTTATAAGAATAATTTCGGTATACTCACATTCATAAAAATGAGTTATCCCATATTTAAATATTCATATCCTGCACATTTAAATTAATGTTGAAACATTTCATTTGAATTCTTGTAAATATATTTTATTAATTGTTTCGAAGTTGTGGTAGATATTATTATCGCTTGTGTTATAAATTCTTTGACTTTTGCGTGAGATAGCTGTTCAAGTTCGTTGAGAGAGAGGTACAGAGATTTGGCGAGAATGTGTTGTTGAATGGACGTTCTTGCGGGATGAGTTGTTGCAAAGGGACTTGATATTGTTTTGTAGTACTGCTGAAGGCACAAGTATTGTATGCTGTTATTGCTGAGTGTGGAAATACCGAAGAATATATCTATTTCTAAGTTCAGATTACGCATTTATTGGAATAACAATTCCTTGACCATTTAACATTCCTTTATACAACGACAAGGACTTGGGACCAGCAACCTACTCCATGGAAAACAAAGAGACCAACAACGTACGAACAAGGTAAGTATTAATTTAGAAGTATAGATGTGATGTGAGACTCGATGCAAACTAAATATGTAATAATGGTCCACGTCTTGTCTGAAGGTAGATCATTGAACGGGGGATACTAAAGAACACCTTACATCTTCAATTCACAGATGTGCACTAAACAGGTTTTTTTAGTTGTCTTATTCGGAATGAGGAGTAAATCAACCACGTTAAGAGGAGACAGGGACAGTGACCGGTTCAGTGTGGGTTAATAAAACGTTAATATCTTGTTATTAGGCTGAACTATTGTCCATGGTAATGGCAATGGATTAGTCTTGCTTAGTAAAGGTTCTAATACAGTGTAGCACTGGGTCTAGAAAGCTGAATGAAGGCATAAGTGAACTGCAACGAATATTAAATTCCGATTAATAGACGACCAATTTATTGACGTAAAGAACACAATAATTTGTCGCGAGGCTGTTAATGATTGAGAACGAGAAATAATTTTGGTGCTCGTGAAATCTGGAAATCGGTCGTTTTTAAACATCATATGACAGAGAAGCTATTGTAGTCCAACGCTGCAATGGCAACTAGCAGTATAGTAAACGTAAATTTTGCAAGGCAACTGGGGGAAGAAGAGGGACACTGACGTTGTGTTCTAATGGCCTAAATTGTTGGTTCATTCGGGGGAGGGGGCCAAACAGCGAGGACATCGGTGGCATCGGGTTAGGGCAGGATGGGGAAGGAAGTCGGCCGTGCCCTTTCAAAGGAACCATAAATAAATTGTGTATATTATGTTCTCCCCAGTGATTTTCAGGCGTTCGCATTACTACAACACTTCGTGCAAACGATGTAAGGACAATGTGCTACTTGCACTTTTCCCGGCGGATACAATAGTCCATCATCTTGCGGGGGAGCGTCTGGGATATTATTATTTATTCTTATGGTATTGCGGATGATAAACTTTCAACCTTGCTGAAGGGCATACGTAATGTCCGACGCTGAGAGCCTATAGGATGAACTGGTACCCTTCGAAAAGGTACTCAGTAAAAATGAAGGCACTAAACGTCAAATTAACAGGGTTCTGCAAAAGAGAATGTCAGACCAACCAAAGAAAAAGCAAGAAGAATGAGATGAAAAGTCTACGGCTTTTCTGCATGTGAGAAATGTTTTTACCCAAAATGCCAGAATAATGATAAAGTACCTAAAGTACGTGTGATCTTCTTGCCACGGGCCAAGACAGCATCTCTTCTGAGATCTGTGAAAAATGGTCTACTTTCAACAAAAGCGGGTATAAATAAAATTCCTTGTCGTTGTGGTAAGAGGTACGTAGCACAAACAATACGCATCACGCGAGAGCGGTGCACAGGTCACCAGCGACACACTAGCGGTCTGCAGCCCGTCAGAACTGCAGCCGCTCAACGTTGTACTTGCACTGTCTATTCAGTGGATTACGGGAAAATCGGCCACAGCCTCATCCTATCGGTATTCAGTAGTTCAGGAAGCTGCGCAAACACGATTAGCAGACAACCTAATCAACCGAGAGGAGAGTTCCCAGTTCGACAAATCATGGAAACCCTTTATTTCACGTCTGCGCCGCTGGAGGAATATTGTTCTGAGTCTTCACTGCCAAGCATTCCAACAAATGCAGTCCATTTTAATAATCATGCTCATAATTAGTGAGCTCTGTGGATTTGCTGACTCTGCTTTATTTCACTCTTACTAGGGTACCGCGCCAATTCGTCACCACCGATTTCTACCGAATTCGCTGCACATTCAGGGCTCGGCTAGGAATGAAAGTGACTGAAGTGGACGTTCCAGATGGTCACGCGTTTGGAAAAAATAGAATTTTTACGCGGATCGGGCGAGACATGAGCCCTTTGTGTTAGCGTGGTTTTCAGGGGGCAGTTAGAGCAGCGGGAAGAGTACAGAACGGCAATCTGAGGATCCTGGCATCGATTCCCTGTCCGGTAACTACTTTATTTTTTGAATTTCTACGTTACTTACACCGGAAGCAAATCGAGATAACGCTCAGTATAGTGTATTTGATGTGATGAAACCCTACGCGCAGGAGAACCAATTTCTTCTATTGCATGACTCGTGGGGAGGGCATCAAACTCACAATTATAACCGAGCGAGGTGGCGCAGTGGTTAGCACACTGGACTCGCATTCGGGAGGACGACGGTTCAATCCCGTCTCCGGCCATCCTGATTTAGGTTTTCCGTGATTTCCCTAAATCGCTTCAGGCAAATGCCGGGATGGTTCCTTTGAAAGGGCACGGCCGATTTCCTTCCCCATCCTTCCCTCACCCGAGCTTGCGCGCTCCGTCTCTAATGACCTCGTTGTCGACGGGACGTTAAACACTAATCTCCTCCTCCTCCTCCTCACAATTATACGACGAGGATTTTCGAAAAGTAATTCCCCACCCCCCTTCTCCTCCAAATGGACTCCGCTAGAGCCACCCTGCGATGTCCAATTTTATCGTCTGCTAAAACATTTAACCAAAGATCATCAAAACTGCTCTTATCTCGTCCAGAGAAAAAAAAATCACGTTCTGAGCAGACTGCTTCAAAATACATTCCGCTGTACGTCACTAGCTATTCTCAAGAATATTTGGCGAAATGATGCGTTACGTGTGGTTTGCCGACGAACTACGCGATGAGAGACAACCTTTTATGAATGTAAGCCGAGTATCTTTTTATAGCAACTGTAAAATAACAATGTAACGGCATTATAAGGAGTGCAAGACGCCGAGAAAATTGCTGATTTCCCTGTTTTTACGATGAACGTTAGTCCAGAATGTGTAAATCATCAACTGCAAAAAAAATAAGTGTGTAATTTTATATACGAAGTTTTCGTGTTCGCCTTTCAACCCCTTCTGGAAATTTAATTGCAATCCCACATTTTCCTTTGCCCTTTGTTCTATGAAAATATCAACAAATACAATACAGTGAGCATTATTTAGGTTGACGAGTTCTCCTCGTACGACACAAAATTAATCGTAGGTGATTTTAATGCGAAGATAGTGAAGGAAGAAGCATTCCGCCCTACAATTGGGAAAGAAAGTTTGCATAACATTTCGAATGATAATGGCACAAGAGTGGTTAATTTTGCTGTTTCAAAAGACATGATTGCTGAGAGCACATATATCAGAAGGAAGGACATTCATAAAGCAATTTGGGTCCCTCTGGATGGACACACCCGAAACCAAATTGATCATGTTCTTGTAGATCGGAGTTGGCACACTAGTAAAGAAAATGTTAGGACTTTCAGGGCAGCAGACTGCGATTCTGATCATTTTCTTGTAGGTGCCAAAGTTCACCAACGGCTGTCTACAGCAACATCAAGGTGTCACAATGCAGAACTTGTTAGGTTCGACACTGACAAGCTAAATGATGAAAACTTTAGAAGAAGGTACGTGATAGAAATTTCAAATAGGTTTGATGCTCTCAGGACACACGAAGATCAAGACGAGGATGTAAATAAACAGTGGATCTCTGTGAGGAATAATATCAAAGAGGCACCGAAGGTCACAATAGGTACAATTAAGAACAGGGGGAAATCGTGGTTTGGTGAGGAATGCAAGAAATTGGTAGAGGAAAGGAGAAAAGCGCGATTAGATTGGAATAGAATGGGAGACAAAAAACGAGAGGAGTTCTTGAACATGAGAAGGGAAGTTGGTCGTAGGCTACGGGCAAATAAGAGGGATTATTTGAACAATCAAGTTAAAAAAAAGGAAACAAACAGTGAAACAAAAAACATTAGGGAACCTAGACATAAATGGTTATAGGAAGGGGTTCAAGGCTAAGACAACTGCACTTTAAGAGGATGCCGGGGGAATACTGACAGACCCCAGTGCTATATTAAGTAAATGGAAGGCGTATTTTGAGCATGTATTAAATGTACACCAGGAAGCAGGAAATGAGCAGGCGTACGAAATACATACAGCAAAGATGCAATCAACAACTGAAAAACCGTAAAACACCAGGATCAGATTGCATAACTGCAGAATTAGTAAAAACGGGGGACAGAAATTGGTGGAAGTAGTTCACAAAGTGATAACTAAAGTGTGGAACTCAGAGATGATACCTGAAGAGTGGCAGGAGTTGATTCTGATCCCAATTTTTAAGAAGGGCGACAAAACGGATTGTAGTAATTATAGAGGGATTTCGCTATTACTATTATGTTCCAAAATTTTCTCGAATATTCTGCTAAGCAGGCTTACACCACATGCAGATGAAATTGTGGGGGATTACCAAGCTGGCTTTCGGAGGAACAGATCAACTATAGACCAAATATTCACCCTGCGTCAAATTTTTGGAAAAGAAATGGGAATACAATTAACCATTTCATAATCTTTTCATAGATTTTACAAAAGCATATGATTCAGCATTGCAATCAAAATTGTACAGAATTCTTTTGGAACTTGGAATACCAAAGAAGTATGTTAGACTTATAGAAGGGAGTTTGAAAAACACAAAAGGTAGAGTACGCGTGGGGAAATTGGAGTCAGAAGAATTTTGTAATAAAGAACGGACTTAAGCAAGGAGATGCCCTGTCTCCGCCACTTTTTAATTTAGTCCTAGAATATATTGTACGAATGGTAGCAGATAATTCAGAGGGTGTGGAGTTAAATGGAAATATTAAGATATTAGGGTATGCAGATGATCTAAACATCATTAGCGATAGGGAAGAATTTGTTACAGCAAATGCGAATGCGTTAATCAAGGCTAGTGAAGATGTAGGTCTAAGGATAAGGGAAGACAGAACTAAATACCTGGTTACTACTAGAATGCCAACAGCAGTAGATCAGGAAATGTTAAGAGTTGGAGACATGCAGTTTGAAAAAGTGAACACTTTTCAGTATCTAGCCGTGGCTTCGAGAAATGAGATTGAATCCGAACTGAAGAAGAGATTACGGACGGGAAATGCGTGCTACTTCTCACTGAATAGATTACTTTCATCACGGATACTGTCTAGGAATTTAAAGATTAGAATATACAAAACTATTATTCTACCAGTTATGTTGTATGGGTGTGAGACTTGGTCTCTCACTGTGCAAAATGAAAAGCCGTTTCGGGTATTTGAAAACAAAATTTTGAGGAAAATTTTCGGAGCAAAAAGGGATGACATTAGCGGAGAGTGGCGAAAACTGCGTAACTAAGAGGTTTACGAACTCTATTCAAGCCGTGACATAATCAGCATTATTAAATCACGTAGGCTGCGATGGGCGGGTCACTTAGCTCGAATGGATGAGGGCAGGGCAGCGCGCAGAGTACTGGTAGGGCACTTAGAGGGAAAACGTCCTGTGGGGAGACCGAGGCGTAGATGGGAGGACAATGTGAATGATGATTTCATGAGCCTAGGTACTGAAGGTGAATGGAAGGAAATAGCCCAAGACAGGGACAGATGGCGAAAATACGTTGCTGCGGTAATGGACTCTCGAGTCCGGTATGATCAGTGAGTGAGTGTGTGAGTGAGTGATTATTTAGGTTTATTTGCAGTGTAAGGAACATAAAAACTAAAAACAAAAATAAGTTCCTACACAGAGAAACGATCCCACGGCCCTCGGCTGACTGTTCAGTACTCTTTTCCGCTGCGCCAACTGCTGCGGAGAAAGTACTATAACATAAACAGCTGTTGTCTCACCCGATCCGCGCCAAAAGTGCTACGCTTTTCTAAATGTTTGGCCATCTGTAGCACCCACATCTGTCACTTCCATTTTTGACCGAGCCTTGCATGTACCATAAATTTAAGCGAAAACGGTGATGACGAAGAGGCGCGGTCCCTTTCTGAGACTCATGAAGTTTTATCTATGACTTGACACTCTTGTTGTTAGCATAGTCATCTCAGTCGTACTCGTGATCCTACTCCACAGTATTAAGTCAAGTGGTTTATATTCTGCCAGCGACTCACCTTGAAGATGGCTATCAGTCATGGCTATCAGCTACGGTTATCAGCCACGATATCAGACGGTGAATTAACACTATTCCGAATATGCCCGAAAGATGGTGGAATAAGATGTACGGAACACTTTACAAACTAGCAAAAAAGGTAGTAATTACTATTTCTATCAGTTTTGCCTATTGATTGTTGTTTTCGGGGCAACTTATACATTGCCAGTCTTCGATATAAAAGCTTGATAAATCTGGAAAATACCCGGAAGAATATTGTAAACAGAATGTTTTGCAAGCTAAACTTAAGATATTCTAAAAAACACGTTTTTGGTAACATACACATTTATTTATCTTTTGAGCTATTGGAACACAGTCTCAATGACGCTAGGTAACAGATACATCAAAATACATCCAGATATAGTTAAAAGATAATAGTTATAAACATAAAGCTGTGGGACACAACTAATTCTACTTTCATATTCCAGTATGAAAATAATAAAAAAAAAGTTTAGCTTTTGGGTCATCGGAACACCGTGTCAATAACAATAGATACCAGATACCTCAGAGTACATCCAGACATTATTAAAAACAATAGTTATAAATATAAAACTATGGGTCACACTAATTCTATTTTCATATTCCAGCATGAAAATAATAAAGAAAACTTTAGTAGTATATACTGGCAGATGTAAAGCTATGGACGTGGGTCGTGAGTCGTGCCTGGATGTCTCAGTGTGAAGCGCATTCGCCGGCAAGACACTTAGGTTCGCCGCGCGGAGTGGCCGCGCGGTTTGAGGCGCCATGTCACGGACTGTACGGCCCCTCCCGCAGGAGGTTCGAGCTTTCCCTCGGGCATGGGTGTGTGTGTTGTTATTAGCGTAAGTTAGTTTATGTAGTGTGTAAGTCTAGGGACCAATGACCTCAGTAGTTTCGTCGCTTAGGAATACACACACACATTTGAACATTTGAACGCTTAGGTTAACCCAATCTGGCACACAGTTTTAATCTGCCGGGATGTTTCAATAGTAATAGTAATAATAATAATAATAATAATAATAATAATAATACACTACTGGCCATTAAAATTGCTACACCAGGAAGATGACGTGCTACAGACGCGAAATTTAACCGACAGGAAGAAGATGCTGTGATATGCAAATGATTAGCTTTTCAGAGCATTCTCAAAAGGTTGGTGCCGGTGGCGACACCTACAACGGGCTGACATGAGGAAAGTTTCCAACCGATTTCTCATACACAAACAGCAGCCCAACCGGCGTTGCCTCGTGAAACGTTGTTGTGATGCCTCGTGTAAGGAGGAGAAATGCGAACAATCACGTTTACGACTTTGATAAAGGTCGGATTGTAGCCTATCGAGATTCCGGTTTATCGTATCGCGACATATCTGCTCGCGTTGATCGAGATCCAATGACTGTTAGCAGAATATGGAATCGGTGGGTTCAGGAGGGTAATACGGAACGCCTTGCTGGATCCCAACGGCCTCGTATCACTAGCAGTCGAAATGACAGGCATCTTATTCGTATGGCTGTAACGGATCGTGCAGCCACGTCTCGATCCCTGAGTCAACAGATGGGGACGTTTGCAAGAGAACAACCATCTGCACGAACAGTTCGACGACGTTTGCAGCAGCATGGACTATCAGCTCGGAGACCATGGGTGCGGTGTGACAGGTGATGAAACATGGCTCCATCATTTTTCACCAGCGACGAAGAGGCAATCAATGGAGTGGCATCATGCAAATTCACCCAAGAAAAAAAATTCAAAACCACACCTGCTGGAAAAGTTATCGCTACGGCGTTTTTCGATTCCGAAGGACTCTTGCTTGTGGACGTCATGCCAAATGGAACCACCATAAATTCTGATGCATATGTGACGATACTGAAGAAACTTCAAGCTCGACTGAGTCGTGTTCGACCACATCGGCAAAAGAGTCCGAAGTGACAGTAACAACATTTCGTTTTGTTTTGAACATTGTCCAACCTTCTCGATTTATGGGAAGATATCAAATTGTTTTATGTGATTTTCGCAAAACAGTGTTCGTATTAAAAATTAAACGGTGACAGTTATGTAAAAACAAGGAGCTATGGACAATGTGCTGAACTGCCAGACAAGAGTGTGACTAGTGTTTTATTCCACAATCTCCCGATGTCAATGATATTTCATATCGAGCATCTGTTCCTATCGTAATTCACGTAAAGAGTATAGTCTTGGTTCAAATGGCTCTGAGCACTATGGGACTTAACTTCTCAGGTCATCAGTCCCCTACAGCTTAGAACTACTTAAACCTAACTGACCTAAGGACATCACACACACCCATGCCCGAGGCACGATTCGAACTTGGTACCGTACGGTCGCGCGGTTCCAGACTGTAGCGCCTAGAACCGCTCGGCCACTCCGGCCGGTTGAGTACAGTCTGTTGTGCAAATTCCATAACAGTCTTCTAACTTGGAAAACGTCGCACTAACTGCTCGAATATTCATCATTCTTTAAAGAAAATTAGTGCAAATTAACAAAAGCAAAATTTACTTCCCAACACGTGCACAACGAAATTATTTAATTTGAAGTCACTGCACGACAGTATACTCTTTACGTAGATCTTGCTGAGTTTACAAATGTTTATGTTTAGCAGTGAAACTGGGCATAAATCGCTATGCAGAATCGACTGTAACATAAGTAGTCGTTGTGGTCTTCAGTCCGAAGACTGGCTTCAGGCAGCTCTCGTCTCTAGTCTATCCTGTGCAAAGCTCTCCACCTTCGAATAACAATTGCAACTTACATCGATTTGATCCTGTTTACTGTACTCGTCTCTTGGTCAAACTCTACAATGTTTACTCCGCCACCCCATGCACACACACACAGTTCCCTCCAACAGCAAGTTGACAATTCCTTGATGCCTAAGAATGTGTCCTATCAGCCGATCCCTTCTTTTAGTGGTGTTGTGCCATAAAGTTCTTTTCTCTCCTGTTCGATTCAGTATTTCTCATTAATTACATGGTGCAACTATCTCTTTTCGAGCATTCTTCTTTAGCACTACATTTCAAAAGTAGTCTGAAGTACTTAATGTCCACGTTCCGCTTCTCTCCAAGGTTTCACTCAAGACAAGTACCTTACGAAAGAACTTCCGAAAACTAACATTTATGTTTGATGTTAACAAATTCCTCTTCTTTTAGAAATGCTTTCCTTGCTGTAGCCAGTTGGTATTTCATATCTACTTCAACCATCGGCAGTTCCTTTACTGCCCAAATATCAACAATTAAGAACTACTTTCAGTGTCTCATTTCCCAACTCAATTCCCTCACATCCTCCTGATTTAGTCCAAATGCATTCCATTTCTCTTGTTTCACTTATGTTGATGCTCATCTTGTAATCTCTTTTCAAGACACTATCCACTCCTTTCAGCTGCTCCTCGAAGTCCTTTGCTATCTCTGACAGAATTACAATGTCATCGCCAAAGTTCAAAGTTTAGATTTCTTCTTCCTGAATTTTAATTCCCTTTTCAAACTTCTCCTAGGCTTCCTGTGCTGCTTGCGCAATGAACAGATTGAATAACACCGGAGATACGCTACAACCCTGCCCCACTCCCTTTTCAACCATTGCTTCCCTTTCATGTCCTTAGGCTCAAATAACCACAATCTGGTTTCTGTAAAAGCTGTATATGATCTTTAGTTCACTGTATTTCGTTCCTGCTACCTTTAGAACTTAAAAGAATGTATTCAAGCCAACACTGTCAGAAGACTTCTGTAAAACTACAAATAATATAAACGTAGGTTTACGTTTCTTTAAGGTATCTTCTAAGATAAATCTTAAGCCATCGTCCCACGGGATGTGAAAATGCACGCGGCCGAGGAGCTGGTGACGTCACAGCATGGAATTCTACGTCCCACTACACTGCGTAGCGTGAAATAACGTATGTGGCATGTCGGATTTTTGCCCGGTGGAGGAGAATGTGGCCAGTGAGATGCGACCTCGTTTTATATTACAAGCACAGCATTGGAGGTGCCATACTGTATGGCAGTAAACATGGTATTTGGTCGGTTTTCTCTCTCGTAGACTACGTAGTATGAATATAAGCTGTTCCAAAGTCTCACCGAATTGAGGATCCCTCGAAAGTGCGTCGTTTTAGCTACGATTTGTTATAATAAAATGACAGGAAACTACATATCGGTAGGTAAAGCCTGTCGGTAGTAGATTTTTTATTACTATAACTTGCGTGCTACGAACGTATACCATTTCAATGCTACGGCAGAATGATGATTTATCAAAATCGCGTTTTTTGGTATGATTTCCATATTAAGTTTCAAATAATGACATTAGATAGTGTGTATCGTATACGCTTGCTAAGTCGGGGCTGTAGCACAGTTGATAGCATCGTGCGCTCAGAGTGATGATGGGTGATGTTGCAGGTTCTAGTTGTCCACCACCTCTTACCAAAATATCTTTTCGCCTTATGTTTCCTTAAAGGTTCTATGTCTTTAGGTCTTTTTATATTCGCTTGATAGATGAATTATCTCAAAAGTCGATGTTATTTGGTATAGATGATCTATTTTGTGCAGTTATTATTGGAAAGGCTAACGACTGGAATGATTTCCTGGTGAACAGAAATCTTAACGTGACTGCCGGTATATGTCTGAAAGTAAACACAAGTTACACACTGGAAGTTTTTAACGTTAAGAAACTTTCTGTAAAATATATATACCAATATCTAGGCTCATGACGGGATAATTTTTGTATTTCACCGATAAATATCTTTTTACGATAGTGAGCAGCTTCTCAAAGAGTCCCTTCTCCCATTTCAATGAAATTAAGTAACGAATCGTGATCTTGAAACCTATGTGATGACATTTGTTACTTCAGGGTGTTAGTGGTCAGCGCAGCATAAAAAATATGGATATTATATATGCGCAAACTGAAATTTCTTTTTTCTTTATTGTGGTTTCATTCCCCTGCCCCGTATGGGCACAATCCACCGCTCTTTAGCCGAGTGACGTTACAATGAAATAAAAATAGGAAACTATACAGAAAAAATGCGGCAAAAGGGGGATATAAAAACATAATAAGTGGAAGCAGTTGGAGGTGAAGGATACACTGACACGGGAACTTTCATTGGGGAGGTGGGGGGCAGCTTAAAAAAAGTACACAGAAAATTAAAAGAACACAGTTGGTGAGTCGGGGAGCACTTAAAATACACTGGAGTCACATGCACAAGTTAAGAGTCAGCCACAGTATAAAAACACACAGAATGAGAGACACTTAAAAGATCACTGTAAGCGATGGGGCACACATGAAGAATAAAACTACCGGGAGGGACCTGAAGAGGGAGAGGAGACCAGAGAGGAGGGAAAAAGAGGGGAGAGGGAGGTACAGTGGGGGAGGGGGCTGAAGGGGTGGGGGGAAAAGAAAAAAGGGGGTATTGGGGAGCACACCAAGAGGCAGCAGACGGTCGGGGTGGGAGATGGAGTGGGAAGGTAAATGAGGAGGGAGTGCAGAGACACAGAAGGGGGCACGGGAAAGGGAGGGGGGTGCAGGAGGGAGGAAAACCGCTCAAGGGAAGGGAAGAGGAGGGGAGAGGGAGCATTGAGGAGTAGGAGGGGGGAAGGTGGGGCTTTGGCAGGAGGGGTAGACGTCAGTGTGAAGTTCGTCATGCAGTAGGAGTAGGCGCTGAGAAAGGAGGTGGAGGGTGTGGAGATGGAGAGAGGGTGGGACACAACAGTAAAGGCGCGGCAACAGGCTGGGGGTAGAGAGGACAGAAGACACCAGACAGTGGGGGATCGAGTCAGCAAACGATGTACAGGGTGCGAATATGTTCGAGGAAAAGAAGAAGATGTGGGAAGGGGATGAGGTCATAGAGGATCCGCATGGGGAACGGAATGACGATACGGAAGGTGAATTGGAGTGTGTGGCGTTCTAGGGGTTGAGGGCTTTATAGAATCTGGGAGGAGCGGAAATCCAAGTGATACTGGCATATAAACTGACATTAGACACTGTGCCTTCACTGTATTCAACATAAAAACGAAAATGGGCTGAAAATTCAATTGAGTTAACGAATAACTTCTACTGTGTGTATCTCAGATCGTTGTGCAGCGATATGTAGTAATCCTCTTTCAGAAATTTGCTGTTCAAGTCACCGACGAACCCAGAATTTCCTTGGCGATTTTATAGACTCTTGTTTGCCAGTTGCTAACAGAGTTTACGCAGTTAATTTAATCGCATCCATTTTCGCACAGAAAGTGTGTGGTCTGCGAGCCAGATAAAGCCGACAGCGGCCGCTAGACAGTGCTGAGGGATCAAAACACGTCTACCAGCTCGTCCTGTGTGCCGATGGCGCCGCCTTTCGTGAGGTCGGATGTCCTGTCCGCATCCACATCAATGTTAGTTATCTTGCCACTTGCGAGGGCAGTTTTAAGGGCAGTGTTGCCTCGCATGGTCCAAAATTTCCCAGGAACAGTCCACCTGCTTAACTGGGTGGTTATGTGCTTGCCTCCCATGCAGTGAGCCCAGGTTCGAGTCCGGGCCTGGTTGGGGATTTTCTCCATTCGTGGACTTGGTGTTGTATTGTCCCCATCATCATTTCATCCTGATCACTGGCCCGCAAGTCGCCCAGTGTGGCGTCGACTGAAATAAGACCTGAACTTGGCGACCGAACTTCTCCAGATGGGGCCTCCCGGCCAATGATGCCGTATGCTCATTTCCACTTTTCCGTGGCACAAGAAGAACTGACCTTCCCCGAGGATGGCTTCTACAACGTATCCCAATCTTCTGTAAATAGACTGAGATGACAAGAGTCATGGTATACCTCCTAATGTTGTGCCACACCTCCTTTTGCCTGGAGTAGTGCAGAAGCTGGACCTGGCATCCACTCAACAAGTCGTTGAAAGCCCCTTGCAGAAACAATGAGGAACACTGCCTCTGTAGCCGTCTGTAATTGCCAAAGTGTTGCCAGTGCAAGATTTTGTGCACGAAATGACCTCTGGACTATGTCCGATTAATATCCGTGGGATTCATGTTGTGTGATCTGGGCGGTCAAATCATAGGCTCGAATTGGCCATGATGTTCTTCAAACCAATTGTGAACAATTGAGATTCTGTGACCGGGTGCAGTGTCATCTACAAAAATTTCGTCGTTGTTTAGGAACATGAAGTCCACGGATGGCTACAAATGGTCTCCAAGTAGCCAAACATAACCATTTCCAGTCAGTGATCACGTAAACGCACCGCACACCATTATGGTCACGAGCTCAGGAGAGATGCCGCAGGCGATGTCGCACCGCTAGAAAAGACGCTCGTGTCGGTTGTCTGCTGCCATAGCCCATTAACCCCAAATTACACCCCACTGTCCTTACGGATATGTTTTTCGGTTATTTCACGCAGTGTTGCTTTTCTATTAGCACTGACGACTCTACGCAAAAGTCGCTGTTTTCGGTCGTTAAGTGAAGGCAGTGGGCCAACGCGTTGTCTCCGTTGAGATATAATGCCTGAAATTTGGTATCCTCAGCAGGCTCTTGACGCTGTGGGTCTCGGAATACTGAATTCCTGAACGGTTTCCGAAATGGAATGTTCCAAGCGTCTAGCTCCAACTGCCATTTCGCGATTTAAAGTCTCTTAATTCCCGTCTTCCGGCCATAATCAGGTCGCAAATCTTCTCACAGGGATCACCTAACTACAAATGACAGCTCCGCCAACGCACTGTCCTTTTATACCTGGAGTACGCCACATTACCACCATCTGTATATGTACACATTCCTATCCCACGACTTCCATCACTTCCGTGTAATTCGGTCGGTATTAAGCAACTCTGACCTTCAACGCTGGTAGTTCGATAATATTCACACCTGTCAGCGTGTGCTTCATGTGGAATAGGAAATGTCACATTCCTCCTGAAGCCTGAGGGTATTTCGCCAGTCTCATATATGTCGTACACAAGATGGAATAGTTTCGTAAAGGCTGCGTCTCCCACGGATCCCAATAATTCGGAGCAAATGTCTACTCCAGGAGCCTTGTTTGGACTTACACGTTTCAGTGTTCTGTCAAAGTTTTCTCCCAGTATAATATCTCCTATCTCAGATCCATCTACTTCCTCTTCCCTTTCTGTAATATTGTTTCCAAGTTAATTTCTCTCGTAGAACTCCTCTACGCGCTCCTTCCATTTTTCAGCTTCCCTTTCTCTGCCTACCACTAGCTTGCTATGTAACATTCATACAGCTGCTTCCCTTTTCTACAAAGGTATCTTAATTCCTCCTATAGCTGCTATCTATCTTTGCTCTATTTGTTCATGCTTCTGCAGCTTTGCATTTCTTCTCTAGTCTTTACTGCTTAACCATTTAGCACATTCTGCATGTCTCATTCCTTTTCGCCTGCGTTAATTGCTACAGTTTATTATTTTCTTCTTTCGTAAATTAAATTCGGAATCTCCTGTGTTTTCGCAGGATTTCTACTAAGTCTTGTCTCTTTACATATCAGTTATTCTGTTGCCTTCACTGTTTAATTTTTCATTTGGTACACATTCGTCTTCCACTCTATTTCCTTTCCCTTGTTTAGTCAAACGTTGGCTAATGCTCCATCTGAAGCTGTCAATAATCTCTGTTTATTTTAACTTATCCAGATTCCACCTCCTTAGTTTCCTACCTTTCTACAATTTTCATTGACTGTTCATAGCCAATAAAGAAGGCGGAGGAGCGGACAGAGGTTTCAGGCACCCTCTTGCCCTTGCCGTGGGAAACCGTCCCAAAAGGGCGGAAGAATCAGCAATGAGGATGCAGAAGGCAATGAAAACCGCTTCATTAAAAGCAAATAAGGTATGATCAAGCTGAAAAAGTGTCATGATGGTCTCTTCGTTGGCAAATGATTTCGGTCTAGTCCCCCATTCCGATCACCGGGAGGGGACTGCCAAGGTGGAGGTGACCATGAGGACACATGGAATATCCAACAACGGGATAACATTGTGCGAGTCGGAGCATGGAATGCCAGAAGTCTGAACGTTACAGGAAACCTAGAAAATGTGAAAAGGAAAATGCAGAGGCTAAATCAGGATATAGTGGGAGATCAGGGAAGTGAAATGGGAAGACGATGGAGATATCTGGTTAGACGAATATATGGTAATATCAACAGCAGCAGGGAATTATATAACGGGAGTAGGATTCGTTGTGAACAGGAAACTAGGACAGAGAGTTAGCTGCTGTGGGCAGTTACGCGATACGGTTGTTCTTATCAGATTCGCCAGCATACCAACAGCAACAAATAAAGAAGTACATGAAGATATGAACGGGTAATTCACTACGTAAAGGGAGATGAAATTCTAATAATCGTGAGTGATTGGAACGCCGTTGTACGGAAAAGAATAGAAGAAAGACTTGGCAGGAGGAACGGGAGAGGAGAAAGACTAATTGAGTTTTGCAGTACATTTCACACTGTAATAGCGAATACTCTGTTCAAGAATCAGGAGAGAACTTGCCTTGTCAGACTTGTACTGTGCAGCGTTCTCATATTATCCTTCAATCTGTACATATTTTATAAAGATGACTACGTTATACGCCACAAAGGATCAGTCTTGTGTAAGCCAGGCTACGGAACAGCTGATCGTTTTTGGAACCGCCGGATATGTTGCTCTCACGATAATACCCGTTATACTACTGCAAATAATGAGCTTTTTGACCCAACTACTACTCACGCAACTGGACAATTTTCTATATGACGGTCAACTTGCGAAATTACCGTCCCTACAACCTGGCTTGCTCACGGTGACGTTTTCAAGTACGTACAAGTATTGTTTTGGTACTTACGAATGTATGTCGTTGCATGACTACAGCTGACGATGCTTTCCAATGCTTATTCACCGCCTTTTCATATTTTGAACGATCTGAAACGGCTGCAGATAGCAATCGAAAACAGTTATAGAACTTTAATTGTGATAGGAAAATTTCCTAAGGATACTTGGAGGTATGAAACGGTATATTACAGGACAGTTTACTTACGATTTTCTTGTAACGTTCGGATATTTACTGAATAATGTCGTTCTCCTCTATTAACAAAAAAATTGATAATAAACTCTAGAAGACCTGTTGACGTCATAAGTATACCAAACAAAGCGGAGTTTTGCTCCCTACATTCTCATCCAAATCAGTGAATGTGGAACCTGGGTCACCTGTATAGAATGTAATACCTACGTTATTTAACGCACCAAATAAGCCACCACGGACTGTAGCTTAAGAGAAAGCTCGACATGTATGATAATAAATCGTCAAAAGCAATAACACTGTTTCCCAAGAATGAAGAAACCAATTCCATACTTGATAAATCTGAGCCACGAACGGCAAGAATCTTCAACACATTCGCTTTTGAAGCAAAAGTAATAACATTTACAAAAATAATCGTGTATTAGAAAGTCGACCGAAGTGTAAAAATGGGCGAATCATTAGACTCCATGAAAAATTTTAAGTATCAAGGAGAGTGCGTATGATAATAACAAACATCAATAGAAATAGATGCTTCTCTTGCATGAAATACGTGTTTAATTTCTCTCGCTTAAAGCGGAGTAAGCTCCAAGTATACTCATATTCGAAAGTATTTCTTCGTGAGTAAGCTATAGCTTATGTCAATAAAGCAGTGTTATTGGCTGTTTATACATGTATTTCATGATAATTCATGTCTCTTGGTACACAAAAATATGTTCCTTTCGTTAATTAAGTAGAAAATAATTACAACCAAACATTATGCTTACGACGCATGTGACTGCTTTCTCACCGATTGAGCGCTAGCGTTGCTACAACTGTCAAACGATAACAATTTTCGCACCAGAGTGTGTGGTGACGGTACGTATGTATTAGACTGTGCTGTGTCTTTCTTAATAGCAAAGAACTTGCAGTACAAGAGAAGTCTTTCACAGCAGCGACGATTAACAAATGCTTAGAGCACCTAAGGTATGTGTTTAGAGCCTATGTTTACTGGACATTTTTTCGTGTTTTGGTCGCTACTGCCACCTCTCAAAATACGGAATATTTTTTTTTTTTTAAATTCGCAATATATATAGGAGAATGGCGGTGACGCAACATTGTGAAAATTAAACGATTTTAGTTCGATAACCTCAAGCGCTGTCCCTTGCCGCCAGAATGTGTCGCACGTTACGCCAGTCACTAAGCTCTTAACGATCAGCGTAGCCTCGACAATGACCGTGCAGAGCAAAACCGGAGTTGCGCAATGAAGCGCGGGGCGCGGAGCTAAACGCGGTGACGTAGCCCACACACGTACTGCGCTAAACAAGGTCGGAAGACCGATATAAAGGAGCGACCGGGCGGGAGCTCCGACACAGAACGATCAGTCATGGTCAAGGCGCGCAAGATCGTGATCGCCCGCGTGTTCCAGGGAGAGCCGCGGCTCGAAGACTTCCGCATCGAGGAGGAGGACCTGCCGGCCCTCCGCGATGGCCAGATACTCGCCGAGGCAGTCTACATCAGCGTCGATCCCTACCAGAGGGCGTACAAGCACATACACCAAGTCGGCGCCACCATGATCGGGTCACAGGTGAAGTTATTTTGACATGCTTTTCCTCCTCACCTGCCCCAAATTACTCGTGGCTCTGGATGAACAAACTGTGTAAATAACAGGTAAAGAGATTTAAGTACTCGTTAATGGATGTAGTGTTGTCAGCTTCCGAGATATTTAATCACATATGGTTTTTAGACGGAACGATGTTCTTTTTATTGCAAGTTCTTCGTAATATGAATGGAATAAATGAATCACGCAAATGTCTGCTGTATCACTTTCTGCAGTAACGATAGTAAATATGCTGCATATGGATCATTATTTTCAGTGAAGTCCTTTCTCAGCACTCTAGTCAAAAAGTCTTTCATGGGGTCTGCGATCATGTTTGGCACTAATGATTACATTCGTCTTTATATACACTGAAGAATCACCTGCCTGATATCGTGAAGGGCCCCAGCAAGCACGCAGGAGTGCCGCAGCCCGACGTGGCATGGACTCGATTAATGTCTCATGTAGTTCTGGAGGGAACTGGCACCATTAATCCCGCAGGCTGTCCATAAATCCGTAAGAGTACGAGAGTGTGGAGGTCTCTTCTGAAGAGCACGTTGCAAGGCATCCCAAATATGCTCAATTATGTTCATTTGTGGGGAGTTTGGTGGCCAGCGAAAATATTTAAACTGAGAAGAGTGTTTCTGGAGCCACTCCGTAGCAATTTTGGACATTTGATGTGTCGCATTGTCCTGATGGCATTCCCAAGTCCGTCGGATTGCACAATGGACATGAATGGACGCAGGTTATCAGACAGGATGCTTACGTACGTGTCACCTGTCAGAGTCGTATCTAGACCACCATTACACCATTACAGAGCCTCCACCAGCTTGAACAGCCCTCACTGACACGCAAGGTCCATGGATTCATGAGGTTGTCTCCATACCCGTACACGTCCAACCGCTCGATACAATTTGAAACGAGACTCGTCCGACCAGACAACATGTTTCCAGACATCAACAGTCCAATGTCAGTGTTGACGGGCACAGGCGAGGCGTAAAGCTTTGTGTCATGCAGTCATCAAGTGTACACGAGTGGGCCTTCGGCTTTGAAAGCCCACATCGATGATGTTTCATTGAATGGTTCGGACGCTAATACTTATTGATGGCCCAGCATTGAAATCTGCAGCAATTTGCGAAACGGTTGCACTTCTGTCACGTCGAACGATTCTTTTCAGTCCTCGTCGGTCCCGTTCTTGCAGGATCTTTTTCCGGCCGTAGCGCCGTCGGACATTTGATGTGTTACTGAATTCCTGATGTTCACGTTACACTCGTGAAATGGTCATACGGGAAAATGCCCACTTCGTCGCTACCTCGGACATGCTGTGTCCCATCGCTCGTGCGCCGAGTCGCGCGGTGTGGCCGCGCGGTTACAGGTGCCATGTCACGATTCGCGCGGCCCCTCCCACCGGGGGTTCGAGTCCTCCCTCGGGTATTGTGTGTATTTGTGTTGCCCATAGCGTAAGTTAGATTAAGTAGTGTGTAAGTCTAGGGACCGATGACCTCAGCACTTTTGTCCCTTAGGAATTCACACACATTTTTTTTTTTTTTGTGCGCCGACTGTAACACCACGTTCAAACTCACTTAAATCTTGATAACCTGCAATTGTAGTAACAGTAACCGATCTACCAACTGCGGCAGACACTTTTTGACTTATATAGGCGTTGCCGACCGCAGTTTCGTATTGTGCCTGTTTACATATCTTCTTGAATATGCATCCCTATACCATTTTATTTGGGTTTTCAGTGTATGTATATGCAGATTGAAGCGATGAGTGAAAGTTTGTACCAAGGCCAGGATTCGAACCCGGGCCTCCTGCTCACTAGCCACTACGCCACCCTCGCACAGTGGTTTTGCACAATTGCACAGTCTACCCCAGCACGCTTCTCTCCTCAATTACAATTCCCATTCACGCCTCAACTCACTTGGTATTCCCCCTAAAGTCGAAGAGGATTGCAGAGGCTCGCCAACTGTATTGGAACAGCATCTCGGTGTCAAACGACCTGGGAGGACCTGTCTGAAACCCAGGCATATGTGCTTTAATCAAATAAAACCACAAGGTTCCTAGTCCCAAACATCTATGCTATATATATATGAAGACTGAAGCGCGAATGAAAATTTGCATCAAGGCTTTACTAGGCAGATGCGCTAAGCACTGTGCACAGTGGTTAGTTTGATTTGCCTAGTGAGCAGAAGACCTGGGTTCAAACCCCAGCCTTGGTAGAAAATTTCATTTGTCGCTTGTGTGTTTGACACTTAAAAAGGTCTCTTCTGGAATATTATAGTTTCATATGACACTTGTTTTGGTCACCAAAAAAATACATTTTCTTTATTTTTCACTTCTCATGATGTGTTTCAGATCTTATTCGATACAAGGTATCTTGTCATTTTATAAACATTTCTTCATGATGTAAGTGAAGTGATATGAAGGAATGTTCACAAAGTGAGAAGATAATATCTATCGAAGTAAGATCTGATGATGCTGACACCGAAACGCGTCATGAGAAGTGAAAAATAAAGAAAATATGCTTTTGGGAAGTAAGACAAGCGCAATAATTTGTACAAGTTATATTTTTCTCGATTTTCATCGAAACATGATCCTTAAGTGTTGGCTATCCTTTAGCCTGAAGTAGACATAAGTTTTAACGTTTAAGGTTATTCTAGGCCTGGGCAGTCCAATATTTGTGCTAATGAAAGTCTGTCTATTGCAGCGATATTATTTAAGGCCGTGAATCTCTAACAGAAGAGCATCACAATATATCTTCTGCTAGTGGTGTGACAATTCCAGATATACAAATTAGCACTTAAGAACAATAAAGGATAGGTATGTTACAAATAAACAAAGGAGAGAGAGAAATAAATGGTATTATATCATTAAGTCAGAGAGCGCACAAATAACGACAAGCAAAGGTTAGTAGAGATTCGTGCGTCTGTGAAAAGATAATGCGCGAAGCATGCAACAACTGCAAGTGTCATACCTTTGCAAAAGGTCCGGCAGAGAACCCGAGAAATTTCTGGCCCCATGTAAAATCGCGAAGCATATATAAGGCTTTCATTTATTCCCTTGTTGACCAGTTTTTTCTGTGGCAGTTAAAGATAGCAAAACGAAAGCCGAAGCTTCAAATTTCGCATTCGAGAAATCGATCACGCAGCTGAATCACACAAACGTAGCGTCATTTGAGCACTGGACAGATGCCTGCGTGGACGACACAGTAATACGTATCTGTGGCGTGTTGGGGAACAGATGAAAGATTTGAAAGTAAATAAGTCACCAGGTCCGGGTGGAATCACAATTCGGATTTACAGCAAGTACTCTAAGGCACTGGCCCCCTACCTAGCTTGCATTTTATTGCGATCTCTCGCCAAGAGACTGGAAAAAAGCGCAGGTGACTACTGCACATAAGAAGGTAAAAGAACGGATCCGCAAAATTAGAGACCAATATCCCTAACTGCCGTTTGCTGCAGAATCCTTGAATATATCCTCATCTGGAATATAACACATTTTCTTGAGTCCGAGAAGATAATGCTCACGAGTCAGCATAGTTTTAGAAGCATCGCTTGTCCTTTTCTCACGTAATATACTGCGAACTACGGATGAACGCCAAGACAGATTCCGTATTTTTAGATTTCCCGCGACTGCTACGGTCGCAGGTTCGAATCCTGCCTCGGGCATGGATGTGTGTGATGTCCTTAGGTTAGTTAGGTTTAAGTAGTTCTAAGTTCTGGGGGACTGATGACCACAGAAGTTAAGTCCCATAGTGCTCAGAGCCATTTAGATTTCCGGAAAGCATTTGACATGGCGTCCCAGTGCAGGCTATTAACGCAGATACTAGCATATACATTAAATTCATAGATGCGTGAGTGGCTCGAAGGTTTCTTAACTAACAGACAGCGAGTTTTCATCATACCGTTAACAGTGCCCCAGGGACGTGTGATAAGACCGCTATTGTTCTCAGTATACATAAATGATTTGGCGGACGCAGTGGGCAGCAATCTGGTGTTGTTTACTGAAGATTGCTGTGGTGTACCGTATGATGTCGAAACTGAGTGACTGTAGGAGGTTACAAGATAAATTAGGCAAGATTTCTAGTTGGTGTGATGAATGGTAGCTAGCTCTAAATGTGAGAAAATGTAAGTTAATGCGGATGAATAGAAAATCCTAACCCGTAATGTTCGGATGCAGCATAAATCCTGCTTGACACAGTCACCTCGTTTAAATATCTGGGTGTACTGTTGCAGAGCAATATGAAATGGAACGAGCTGTGAGGACTTGGTAAGGAAGGCGAATAATAGCCTTTGGTTCATTGGGTGAATTCTAGGAAAGTATGGCTCATCTGTAAAGGAGGTCGCAAACAGTATGCTGGAGCAACCTGTTCTTGAATAGCGCTCGAGTATTTGGGATCCACATCAGGTCAGATAGAACGAGGACATTGAAGCAATTCAGAGGCGAGGTGCTATATTTGTTACCAGTATGTTGGAACAACAGGTAAATGTTACGCAGATGCTTGGGGAAATCAAATGGGAATCCCTGGCGGGAAGGAGACGTTCTTTTTGAAGAGCACTATTGAGAAAATTTAGAGAACTGTCATTTGATGCTGACTGCAGAACGATCCTCCTGCCGCCAGCATACACTTCACGTAGGGACCATGATGATCAGATACAAGAAATTAGGGCTCATACGATAGCATGTAGAGAACCGTTTTTCCCTCGCTCTATATGCGAGTGGCACAGGAAATGAAACGATTTGTAGTGGTACAACGTACACTCCACCACGTACTGTACAGTGGCTTGTGGAGTATCTGTGTAGATGTAGATGTTTGTGGTGAGGTGTTTAATCGTTGTTATGCAGTGATATGCAGGTAACAGAATATTATCCTCTGCCCACAGGTGGCCCGCATCGTGGAGAGCCGTGCTGCGGACTTCCCAGTGGGGCGGTACGTGGTCGGCTATTGGGGGTGGCGCGACCGCACCGTGGCCGACGTGGGGCCGGATGCGCCCTACTTCATGTCTCCGGCCATGCTGGTGCCAGACCTGGGGGAGCTGCCCCTCTCCCTCTATCTGGGGGTGCTGGGCATGCCCGGAATCACGGCCTACTTTGGACTGCTGGAGATCTGCGAGCCCAAACCGGGAGAGGTCGCCGTTGTCAGTGGGGCAGCAGGTGCTGTGGGGTCCATAGTCGGGCAGATAGCGCGCCTCAAGGGGTGCAAAGTAATTGGCTTCGCGGGGTCAGACGCTAAGGTAAGACACTATCCCATTTTGGTTTCACTACACTGTATTGCAAAGAACGTAACTTCGAGGAAGAGAACATTTACATGAATTCAGACATGGTACCTGATATTCTGTTTAGTTGAATCGAGAATGCCACCAAGCAGAATGGCGAATGCCTAAAACTGGACTGCATCTGTTCTTCCTGCAGTCTCAGATTTCTGCAGAACAAGCAGGTCCTGTCACAAGTAAAACTACTCGAGAGACAAGCCTGAATTTGAGGCAGGTAACTGGAAAGTGTGAATTTTGTGCCCTGCTTAAATTTTTTTCCTAGATTATAAAAAATACCTTTGATTGTGTCATGTGGGACGAGTAGAGGCATGTGCTCAATGATTTTGGGGTTTCGAAGTACCTAGTATCATTACTGAAAGATCTTCGTACCAGTCATACTGCAACCATAAAGGTGGATGGTGAATACTCTAAATGCTTAGACGTGACAAATGGAGTCAGTCAAGGTTCTATACCAGCGCCGGACGCAGCCTGCCACACTTCGTGCTGGCTGCTTTGCAGGCCAAGGCTTCCTTTCTGGAAGTACCCGGTACAGCACGACATTTCATTTACACCACTGGCCATTAAAATAGCTACACCAAGAAGAAATGCAGATGATAAACGGGTATTCATTGGACAAATATACTATACTAGAACTGACATG
This sequence comes from Schistocerca serialis cubense, assembly GCF_023864345.2. Taxonomy (NCBI): domain Eukaryota; kingdom Metazoa; phylum Arthropoda; class Insecta; order Orthoptera; family Acrididae; genus Schistocerca; species Schistocerca serialis. Next base: position 49,897,633 of record NC_064644.1, read on the forward strand.
TGATTACAGTTTCACGCAATTTGGGTGCATAGATCCTGAGAAATCAGTACCCAGAACAACCACCTCTGGCCGTAATAACGGCCTTGATACGCCTGCGCATTGAGTCAAAAAGAGCTTCGATGGCGTGTACAGGTACAGCTGCCCATGCAGCTTCAACACGATACCACAGTTCATCAAGAGTAGTGACTGGCGTATTGTGACGAACCAGTTGCTCGGCCACCATTGACCAGACGTTTTCAATTGGTGAGAGATCTGGAGAATGTGCTGGCCAGGGCAGCAGTCGAACATTCTCTGTATCCAGAAAGGCCCGTTCAGGACCTGCAACATGCGGTCGTGCATTATCCTGCTGAAACGTAGGGTTTCGCAGGGATCGAATGAGGGGTAGAGCCATGGGTCGTAACACATCTGAAATGTAACGTCCACTGTTCAAAGTGCCGTCAATGCGAACAAGAGGTGACCTAGACGTGTAACCAATGGCACCCCATACCATCACGCCGGGTGATACGACAGTATGGCGATGACGAATATACGCTTCCAATGTGCGTTTACCGCGATGTCGGCAAACACGGATGAGACAATCATGATGATGTAAACAGAACCTGGATTCATCCGAAAAAATGACGTTTTGCCATTCGTGGACCCAGATTCGTCATTGAGTACACCATCGCAGGCGGTCCTGTCTGTGATGCAGTGTCAAGGGTAACCGCAGCCACAGTCTCCGAGCTGATAGTCCATGCTACTGCAAACGTCGTCGAACTGTTGGTGCAGATGGTTGTTGTCTTGCAAACGTCCCCATCTGTTGACTCAGGAATCGAGACGTTGCTGCACGATCCGTTACAGTCATGCGGATAAGATGCCTGTCATCTCGGCTGCTAGTGATACGAGGCCGTTGGGATCCAGCACGGCATTCCGTATTACCCTCTTAAACCCACCGATTCCATATTCTGCTAACAGTCATTGGATCTCGACCAATGCGAGCAGCAATGTCGCGATACGATAAACCGTAATCGCGATAGGCTACAATCTGACCTTTATCGAAGTCGGAAACGTGATGGTACGCATTTCTCCTCCTTACACGAGGCATCACAACAACGTTTCACCAGGCAACGCCGGTTGGGCTGCTGTTTGTGTATGAGAAATCGGTTGGAAACTTTCCTCATGTCATCACGTTGTAGGTGTTGCCACCGGCGCCAACCTTGTATGAATGCTCTGAAAAGCTAATCATTTCCATATCACAGCATCTTCTTCCTGTCGGTTAAATTTCGCGTCTGTAGCACGTCATCTACGTGATGTAGCAATTTTAATGGCCTGTAGTGTAGTATTGCAGTGTGTCATAAGCTGGTAGGCACGACTATTCACAGCTGGGCAGAATCATGGTGTCAGCGCTGTCTACCGCCCGCTATTTGTTTGTGGTATGACAGACGTTCACAGGTCCAGTGGCTGTTAGCACAAAATAAGCAGTCTAGCAATCCATCGTCACAAGCCTTTAAAAAGGTATCGGGATGACAGAAGATAGAGATTATTATTCCCAATATGTCTTATGCATTTGCATAAGTGATGGGTACAGCAAATTTGCTGTGAAACTAAACTGAAGAGCCAAAGATACTGGTACACCTGACTAATATCATGTAGGGAGCCCGCAACCACGCAGAAGTGCCGCTAAACGACGTGCCATGGACTCGATTAATGTGTGAGGTAGCGATGGAGGGAACTGACACTATTAATCCTGCAGGGCTGTCCATAAATCCGTAAGAGTACGAGGGGGTGGAGACCTCTTCTGAACAGCATGTTTCAAGGCATCCCAGATATGCTAATTAATGTTCACGTGTGGGGAGTTTGGTGGCCAGCGGAAATGTTTAAACTCAGAAGAGTGTTCCTGGAGTCACTCTGTTGGACACGTGGTGTATCGCATTGTCCTGCTGGAATTGCCCATGTTTGTCAGAATGCACAATGGAAATAAATGGATGCAGGTGATCAGACAGGATGCTTACGTACGTGTCACTTGTCAGTGTTGTATATAGACGTATCAGTAGTCCCATATCACTCCAGCTGCAACCACCCCCACCATTACAGAACCTCCACCAGCTTGAAGAGTCCCCTGCTGAAATGCAGAGCCCATGGACTCATGAGGTTGTCTCCATACCCGTACACGTCCATCCGCTCGATACAGTTAGAAACGAGATTCGTCCGACCAGGTAACATGTTTCCAGTCATCGACAGTCCAATGCCGGTATTGACAGGCCCAGGCGAGGCGTAAAGCTCTGTGTCATGCAGTTATCAAAGGTACACGAGTGGGCCTTCGGCTCCGAAAGCCCATATTGATGATGTTCCTTTGAATGATTCGCATGCTAACACTTGTTGATGGCCTAGCACTGAAACCTGCAGCAGTTTGGGGAAGAATTGCACTTCTGTCACGTCGAACGATTCTGTACAGTCGTCGTTGGTCCCGTTCTTGCAGGATCTACACTCCTGGAAATTGAAATAAGAACACCGTGAATTCATTGTCCCAGGAAGGGGAAACTTTATTGACACATTCCTGGGGTCAGATACATCACATGATCACACTGACAGAACCACAGGCACATAGACACAGGCAACAGAGCATGCACAATGTCGGCACTAGTACAGTGTATATACACCTTTCGCAGCAATTCAGGCTGCTATTCTCCCATGGAAACGATCGTAGAGATGCTGGATGTAGTCCTGTGGAACGGCTTGCCATGCCATTTCCACCTGGCGCCTCAGTTGGACCAGCGTTCGTGCTGGACGTGCAGACCGCGTGAGACGACGCTTCATCCAGTCCCAAACATGCTCAATGGGGGACAGATCCGGAGATCTTGCTGGCCAGGGTAGTTGACGTACACCTTCTAGAGCACGTTGGGTGGCACGGGATACATGCGGACGTGCATTGTCCTGTTGGAACAGCACATTCCCTTGCCGGTCTAGGAATGGTAGAACGATGGGTTCGATGACGGTTTGGATGTACCGTGCACTATTCAGTGTCCCCTCGACGATCACCAGTGGTGTACGGCCAGTGTAGGAGATCGCTCCCCACACCGTGATGCCGGGTGTTGGCCCTGTGTGCCTCGGTCGTATGCAGTCCTGATTGTGGCGCTCACCTGCACGGCGCCAAACACGCATACGACCATCATTGGCACCAAGGCAGAAGCGACTCTCATCGCTGAAGACGACACGTCTCCATTCGTCCCTCCATTCACGCCTGTCGCGACACCACTGGAGGCGGGCTGCACGATGTTGGGGCGTGAGCGGAAGACGGCCTAACGGTGTGCGGGACCGTAGCCCAGCTTCATACAGACGGTTGCGAATGGTCCTCGCCGATACCCCAGGAGCAACAGTGTCCCTCATTTGCTGGGAAGTGGCGGTGCGGTCCCCTACGGCACTGCGTAGGATCCTACGGTCTTGGCGTGCATCCGTGCGTCGCTGCGGTCCGGTACCAGGTCGACGGGCACGTGCACCTTCCGCCGACCACTGGCGACAACATCGATGTACTGTGGAGACCTCACGCCCCACGTGTTGAGCAATTCGGCGGTACGTCCACCCGGCCTCCCGCATGCCCACTATACGCCCTCGCTCAAAGTCCGTCAACTGCACATCCGGTTCACGTCCACGCTGTCGCGGCATGCTACCAGTGTTAAAGACTGCGATGGAGCTCCGTATGCCACGGCAAACTGGCTGACACTGACGGCGGCGGTGCACAGATGCCGCGCAGCTAGCGCCATTCGACGGCTAACACCGCGGTTCCTGGTGTGTCCGCTGTGCCGTGAGTGTGATCATTGCTTGTACAGTCCTCTCGCAGTGTCCGGAGCAAGTATGGTGGGTCTGACACACCGGTGTCAATGTGTTCTTTTTTCCATTTCCAGGAGTGTATTTCCGGCCGCAAATATGTCGGAGATTTGATGTTTTACTGAATTCCTGATATTCACGATAGACTCTTGAAATGATCGTAAGGGAAAATTCCCTCTTCATCGCTGCCTCAGAGAGGCCGTGTCCCATCGCTCGTGCGGCACTATTACACCAGACTCAAATCTTGATAACCTACCATTGTAGCAGCAGTAACCGATCTAAAAGCTGCACCATACACTTCTGCCGTATGTAGGCATTGGCGACCGCAGCGCCGCATTCTGCCTGTTTACATATCTCCCTATTTGAATACGCATGCCTATATCAGTTTCTTGTATATTACAATACCATGCAGAAACAATTTAAAGATTTAGCGAACAATGAAAGAGCGAAAAATTACAACAATCGACAGACGGAATTCACTGTTCTGCAGATCAAGAAGCTTTTTGTGCTACATGAACAGGCATGCCACGCTGGTAGAAATGAATGGTACGAGTAGTAAAACTGCTGAAGTCGCTCACATTATTCCACTCTCAGTTGTAGCAGTTTTCGATGGAACTGATCGAAGGTATGGAGACTTTATATATCACTACAAAGTACGTCGATTAAGTCAATACGCTATTGCTGAATTTATGAAAAAGAGGAGGACGGGGGGGTTTGGAGAGGAGGCTTCAAAAGTAGATCATCCAGAAAGGACTGGAGACCTAGTATTTTAAATGGACTTGACTGCACACTGCCCACAATAAGACATTGCAAGGGAGAAACATCTTTCTTCTGATTTTATGGGAATGCATTCAAAAAGAAGATCGGATTATAGAAGGGACACATTCAGACAAACACAGTACAATTACCTAAGCTCGCTGCTGTTAAGGAAAACGCGAGGTTTGAAGAATTCATTGTGCCCATGAAAGAATTACAAGTATAGTGTCCTACGACAGTCTGTCTGTCTTACAGGTGTTATCGAGAACTTTTTCCGTCTCAGTTGAAAGCGCCCCTGTGCAAGTACAATTAATTGTAACTGACTGACTTGAAAGGTAGTTCCCGTTCTAATGAGAAATATTTTTACGTTAAAACTGTCTAGGACGTCTACAATGCTTTCCTCTCGTAGAATTTCCAAGTCTCCATAATGAGGTTGGAAAAGTGCTACAATAGTTCGACCGGCATAATTGTGTGAAACAATTTTTTTTCTATTATGAAACTAAGTGAATCATGATTTACAGCATCCTGAGTGCGAAAATCTGTGAATCTGTCGGTGTCTGCCCTTACGCCGAGAATTTGTACCGCACAAAAATTATATTGTTTTCAGCGCGTCAAAAATAATTACAAAGCACAAAAAGTTCTTTCGTTCGTGATCTTTGTTGTTGGGAAATGTGAAATATAAAAGCAAGTCGTATACATTGCGACTGCACTACCATTTAAATGGCCTGTGTTCGCAGTTTTCTCCTCTTCCCCATTCACATACAGACAGCTTGCTGTGGTCACGACGGTAATGTGCAGCCATGCTGAGCGCAGGAAAATGTAGTATCTACGCTTTGCAGATGATAGTACCCTTATTGTTGGAAGTGGGGAAGAACTTATTGATCTGTTCTCCAGAGTGAAGACTACTTGTTTAAATTTAGGTCTCTATATAACCACAAAAAAAGCCCACACTAATAATTATAATACACCAAGATATAGATCAAATGCAACTAGCAGGCTGCTTAACAGATCTGAATGTACTGAATGACTATACCTGTTTACGATCTCTGACAAATGACACAGGACAGTGTGATAAAGAATTAAAGTGAGGAACCGGATTTCCTGGTCCCGACGTTTAAACTCACAAAGGTCTGGCAGAACCGGGCAATATCCAAAACAATGAAGATGCGTCTGGTGGAATCATTCTTGTACAGTCGTGAGACGTGGGCCGTGAAAGCTAGTGGCAATAGTCGAACTGATACCTTCGATATGCGGTCGCGGAAGACGTTATAGGTATCATGGACAGAAAGAAGAACCAATGCTTCCATTATAGAAGAACTTAGAGTCATAAGAAATTTATCCTCCCATCTCATTCAAAAATATTTCTAGGTCTTTGGGCACATTTTGAGAATAGAAGCAGGCAGTTTAGGGAGGATCGTCTAGTGAGGCAAAATCGTAAGCAAAAGACTACGAGAAAGAGCAGCAAAGAGATGGTTGGATCATGTGAGGAAGATTATCACTCTACCTCTCTACATTATTTTAGAAAGAGTTAAAGATCGAGGTGGATGGAGACGTCTGGTCGAAGATTCAGTTACTTAAGAAATAAATGACGAAATGAGGTGACGATAATCAGTAATAAGTGAACCAACTAATGATGATGATGAAAAGGTCCAGATGGGGTTAGCTTAACATACAGTGTCACTACCAATTCTGCTGGGTGTTATTTATCCAGATTTCATTAGAAGAGAGACAAAACATAATGAAACGAGTATGTGTACTGACTGAGAATATGGTAGATCTACGGACGCATTGTGCTCAAAGTAGGGCCCTACATTCACAGTGGATTATACATGTACATGCAGATGTAGAAGCTGCGTGTATGGTATAGCATCTGCACTTAATTGAATAGTGTGGCTGAGAGCTGTAATGAATATCTGAGGCACATAGTATTGGACATGTATTGTTATCAATGAAGACATAAAAGAAAGTAAGGACAAACTTGAAACTCAGCGTCTATATGAGTATGGAGGTTTTTTAACTGATGAATTAGCTATGATGAAGAGTGTTTTGTTTCCTCAGTGTATACTGTATTGATAACACATTTTTTAATCATTTTCAAGCGATTAACTATCTATTGGGCGGAAATTTCACATACCCGAAATTCCTTTTTCTCTCGATCTACTTACAGAGTTACAAATGTCTTTGATCTTGGAGAGTACAGCCAACTACAGCTACTCGAATGTGACCGCCCTATCTGCTTTTTAGGAACAACGATCAATGCTGATCCTATGGAACAGAATACATCATAACATATCCGGAAGTTATTAAAAGAAAATAGTCAAAATAGAGAACACTACTACATTAATAATATCACTTTTATAAGTGCTAGTCAAATGAAAATGATTCCGATGGGAAAAAAGCAAAAATGATTCCAATGGAAAAAAGCAAGTATACTTCATTATTTAAAAAGTAATCGGAGTAACTGCCAATACGTGTAAACCACTGTGGGAAAAGATGGTCACTACCTTCAGCGAAATAAGGAGCAGTCAAATGGAAATGAGACAGGGGGGAAAAATAAGTCAGCTGTTTATTATTTCAAAATTAATTGACGTAACTATTAACACATTTATTCCACTGTGAGACAAGACAGTCGTTGCCTTTATGGAGACACGTTTGCGGTTGCCTACAGAATCTTGGTTGTAACCAGACGTGCACCTCTCCGTCCGAAGAAATGCAACGGCTACGAATGTCTTTCTTCAGTGCTCCAAAAATGTGGAAATCGCGTGGGGAGAGATTGAGACTGTATGGAGGATGTGTGAGGACTTCCCAGAGAAACTTCTGCAGCCCACTGGAAAAAAAAAGGAACTTGGCAACTTGCCAAGGGTCAGGCCCACATATTGCTAAGGTTCTTCGATTTCGCTGCAGAAGTTCCGCTAGGAGACCCTCACACATCCTGTATAGAGTCTAAATCTCTCCCCATGCGATTTTCACCTTTTCGGAGCCCTGAAGAAAGACATTCTTGACTGTCAATTTGCTTCGGATGGAGAGATGAACACCTTAGTATACTCAGTATAACCAAGATTCTGTAGGCAATCGCAAACGCTTATCCACGAAAGGAACGACGATTTTGTCTCACTGTGGAGTAAACGTGTTAACAGTTACGTTGATTAATTTTGAAATAATAAACAGTTGATCTACTTTTTCCCATTCTCGCGTCCGTCGGCCGTCGTAATTTAATATATATATTATTATTGTTATTATTATTTTTTGATTGTTGCCGACTTACGTGGTGGGCCTTAATAAAAATGATATTTAAGTTGAACAATGTAATAAACTTTTCATATTAATTTCCTCGGCTAGTCAGTTCACTTTAAAGCAAGAAATCTTTAGTTATTAATTAAAATTGCGGCCCACACACGCGCGAGAGTATTTTTCTTACCTCCGTTAACCATTGTATTGTAGTCAGAGTCCTGGCTCTGGGTCTCGGCTATGGTACTGAAAATAAGAATCTTAAAGCTAAGTATTTCTGCAACTTCGTGCGGCTGTGGAGAAAAATTAATATTATGCTAATAGCGGGCGAGTTTTCCGCTTCCGCTAATTTTTCATAAGTTAATATCGCCACGTAATGGCGTCGTTGGCTGCATCGGCCGCTGCGATTGTTGAACTGTAAATTACTTGCATGCAGGTTAATTCAAGGGAGGCGGACATGAAATCGGGATCACCTCTTACAAATTAAAAGTGCACAATAATATTAAATCAGTATATTATATGCTTAACTCATACAAATATGCTTACATTTGTCAGCACTCACAAGATGTCCCTCTATCCACATTCAAGACAAAAGAGGAAGTCCAGACGACTAAAAAATTAACAAAAGAGCGTATCTTGTCGTCTCTTTAGATCATTTTGTCATAAATTATTTCTTTGCGTTTGAAACATGGACAGAGAAATTATTATTTTACGGCTACATGAAAAAAAATCTCTTACAAATTATGAATGTCTTCTTTATAAATAATTTAAAGTCTTTTCGTAATATGGCACTGGGGACGCTATATTGCCCCCCGAAATGTTTATGTCATAAAAAATGTTCGTGTTTTTTGACATAAATATTTCCTCTTTCATGTCCAGTGTCCGCACGCAGATTTTTCTTTCACAGTTTACATATGTCACATCGTATATTTAAAGCGTTAAATTACTGAGGTGCGTTGTCCACAAAGTGTAATACAGATGAGGTTCAAGGTATACAACTACGAGTTAGTCCGTAATATTTGAAGTCCCAGGGGTGTAACTGTTCGCTCCCCATTTGGCGCGGCCGTAGGGAAACCTGGGGAAAACCTCGGCGGAGCGACAGACTAACTGCTTTGGTCACTTTCACTTAATTGTTTCTGGAATGTCATTGGAGTACAGGATGTGCATACAAATATTTTGTTGCACTATGCAAAAAATGAGGTCATTATAACACTTGATTGCGGTGTCGTTGATGATCTACGCCGCGACGTTTAGCTCGCGACGGCGTCGGTTGGTGTGTTCGGTGCTCGGCGGTCGCGGCGGCTGCGGAGAGGTCAACGCCCGCTCGACGCCAGCGTGTCTCTCGCCGTCGCGGAACGTCAGAATCAGCTGATCGGCTGCACCGTTGGTGATGCGCTTCTGTCTCGCCCGAGCGTGGCGGAGTGGGATGATATTCGCCCCCCGCTCTTATTGGCAGGAGTTAGCTCTGCTACGCATCTCCGACGTAGTACATGAAACATACACACAACCAACGTAATATTTGTTTCCCGCTGCAGATGGTTACGCTAGTGGGAAGGAAGCATTTATTAGTGCGGCAGTTGTTGTTAAGTTTTCGCCAGTTTCCGAGTGTCAAGCTAGCACTGTCTTGCAGAATACATGACATGGACCTTCTCCCGTGAATGCAGTTTTGATGCAATACTGTTTCCATCACACGTCAGTTTTTGTCTTGACAAAATTATTTGTTTTCGCCGCACTCGCAGGCACTGGTGAGTGTCCCAATACGAGCTTAGCACAAACATTCGCCGTTTCTGCGGTCGCTGTTTTGCAAACAGTCCACGCATCGCATTCCAATCTCGCATTGTTGTACTCACTGAAATTACAGTCTGTCCCAAAAATATTGACTGTGGGTTCACTTCACGTTAACAGTTCACATTTATAAGCAAATTCACAGTTTTTCGTGCGTAATATTGGCGTTTGGCGTCTTTACCGCTGTTGAACGTTCAATACTAGCACTTCACTGTCCATATCACAGTTTCACCTTCACAGTTTTTCACACTGTTTAAAGTAACTGTTTCGATTAGTTCACAAACACTACTGTATTTCATTCAGTCTGAACTGGATTTTGGCTTGTGCTGGATTTTACCAGTCTCTCGCACTAATTATCTCTTTTCATTTTCCACTTAGAGTCGTACTTGCCTTCAGATTTTTTGACTATACAATTGTATTTCCGTCTCATCTGAGGTAAGTCCCCATGTCATGTCTGCCCACTCATTGCGAACTTGCCCTCCAGAGCCAGGCTCGACTTTACAAAACTTTGCCTCTCGCATTATTGTAGACATTTTATAATCTAGGTCTAGCGTGCAAGTTCCTAGATTAATGTTAGATTTGTGACTTTTGTTTACACGATAAATTCGTGTAAATCTCTGCCTTAGCAGATGGCAATATATTTTAACACTGCTAAGCGGTAGTCGCGTTTACTGATTTGCTTTGCACCTTGTCCACAACACATGAGGTACCTTGGGTGATGTACACCCTGCACTCATATTGTTAAGTAAATTATGCTTGAGCATATTTCAAGATCGGTATAGACATAAATACATGGAACAACATATACATTATAATATTAAATTTTCATAAGTTTCATTACTACTACAGTTCAAAAATATTCATGACACTCTAATGAAAAATTCTGTAATCATTACATGCTATTGAATTTTTATATATATATATATATATATATATATTTTTAGCATTTTTCAACATGAAATTTTTAAAATATTCTTAAATCTACGTTCATTTCTTTTTTTCAAAATGCAATTGTTTAAAAATACTATTATTCTTTAACATCTACAAAATTGAATCGCACTAATCTTGTGTGCTTCATTGTCTTTAAATGTTACACTAAAATCTGAACATTTACTCACAAAAAAATACACTATAAACTTAACCTATTATTAACATATGTAAAAGTTGCTCTACTGAGCGAACATCTTTAAGTCTTTATATGGATAGAGTCCTTTAATCTCTTCCGATACTACGTCACCCAACAAATAGCTACACCCATGTGGTATGTCTATGATTTGGTAGGGCCCGGCATACACCGGTTGCCATTTTTTATTCTTTTTCGCTAACAGAGATGACTTGGGATGAGTCCTTATTAGCACCAAGTCACCTGGTTGATAAACTGTTACCTTCTTTATTTTCTTGTCATGCTTCTCCTTTCGGCGCTCCGCGCACCTCGTTAATTTATTTAGAGTCTCAGCTATAATTTGTTCGTGAGGTACAACTTGTCGTGGTACAGTTGGTAATGGTGACAGCCAGCTGTCGGTTTCATTCTTTCCAATCATGATTTCTAGTGGAGTATAACCGGTGGCTGAATGTGGCAATCTATTGTGGAGTTCCTCAAAAGTCGAAACGTATTCTGCCCACTTGGTGTGGCGATTCGGAATGTAAGTTCTCATGAACCTGTTCAACTCTTTAAAGGTACGCTCTACAAGACTGCTCTCCGGGTGAAATCGGGCTACAAAAATGTGTTTAATACCTTGCTCTTGTAGAAACGTTTTCCATTTGAGACCAGTAAAATAGGTGTCATTATCGAATAATATGATCTCTGGTTTGCCAACATTAACAAAATAATCTGTTCGTAATTTCTGAATGAGGGGTGTGGCCGTTGAAACTTTTACAGGATACAATTTTAGAAATTTGGAAAAGGCATCATATACAGCAAATACATATTTCACACCACCTCTGCCAGTGGTAGTGGTCCTAGAATGTCAACAGAAACTAGTCGTAATGGTTTGTTAGGAACAACAGGGTGCAATTCGCTTGTAGTGGGCAGATTTGTAGGTTTCGTCCTTTGACAAACTACACATGTCCTTACAACATTCTGAATTATTCTTTTCATATTCTTAAAATGACATTGTCTTGCAAGAAGTGCTCTATATTTTTCAATACCCACGTGTCCCCACGAAAGGTGCACGTGCCAGATTAAATCACTGATACATACTTCCGGTACACAGATACACCACAAGTCCTTATTAACATCCTTCCGGTAATATAATACCCCATTTTGCACAGAATAATGGCTACCTATCTGATTTCCACCCGAAGATAGTTCTTGTTTGACTTTTCTCAAGGCGGGATCTTCGTCCTGTAAACTAGGCAGTTGCTTGCACGTCTGCAGGAACTTTTTTCGACAAGTAGGGTCTTTCATAACTAAAATTTTTTACTCTGTTGCCTGTTGTAGTATTGTTGTTAACTCAGGCAGACCTTGCGGCAACCGTGACAAAGCATCAGGTACTTCGTTGTCACAACCTTTTATATACATTATTTGAAATTGATATTCCTGCAGAGCAAGCACCCACCTAGTCAACCTGTCGTTCATTAACTTGCATGTCAGCAAAAAACTTAAGGCCTGATGATCACAGAAAATTTTTACATTTTTTCCGTACACGTAGTATCTGAACTTCTTCATGGCCCATACTACTGCTAGTGTTTCGAGTTCGGTGACTGTATATGATCGTTCACAACTTGACAACACTCGGCTTGCGAAACCGATTATTCTTATGTTCTTGTTTCCACCATCCTCATCGATTTGAAATAAACAAGCGCCTAGTCCGACAGTGGAGGCGTCTGTAGCAAGGCAAAATTCCTTTGACATGTCAGGATGTGACAGTAGATTAGCATTTAGAAGGGCTTGTCGTATTTGCTCAAATGACTGCTGGCACAGTTCTTTCCATATCCATGGTGTATTCTTTCTCAACAAGTTTAACAGGGTATTATCATTTAAAAGCTGGTCAGGTATGAATCGTCTGAAAAATGACACTAGACCCAGAAATGCCTTTAACTGTTTCTTGGTTCTAGGAGGAGGGAAGTTCTCAATTGCTGCCATTTTCTTCGGATCGGGCACAATACCTGTAGGTGATATTACATGACCAAGAAATTTTATTCTCTCCCTGCCAAATTTGGATTTTGCAAGGTTTGCTGTTACGCCTACCTCAGAAAATCTTTTTAGTACGCATCTCAGCGTGTCCATGTGGCTTTCCCAATCGGGAGTAGCTATTAATAAGTCATCGACATACAACGTTACTCGGTCTAACAAATCTGGTCCTAATACTTTATCGAGCGCTGCAATGAAGACACCTGCACTAACATTTAATCCAAATGGTAAAACTTTAAATTGGTAACTTCTGCCGGCAAACACAAAGGCAGTGTACTTTCTTGATGATTGAGTTAGTGAAATTTGCCAATACGACGAACGCATATCGACAGAGGTCAGATATTTAACTCCATAAAACTTCTGTATCTGTTCATCCAGGTTTTCTGGTCGCGTTCTGACAGGTACAATTATTTTGTTAATATCGCGCGCATCAAGCACGAGACGTATACTGCCGTCCGCTTTCGCTACGGCCACGAGCGGACTGCTGTACGGGGATAGAGATGGTTCAATTATCCCCCAATCAAGCATTTTTCTTATTTCCTTCGTAACTACCTCCTTCTTTGACCACGGGATGGTGTAGTTTGCGTGACAGAAAGTATCGTGAGGTACCACTTCGATGTTATAGGTGTAGCCCTCGATAACACCGGGTTTTTCCGAAAACACATTCTCATAATCTGTAAGTAGCTGAGTCAATTCGTTTTGTTGTGCTTCAGTCAAATGTTCTGACTCCCTAACTTTCATGGCTATCAGTTTCCTTTTTTCCTCTTTATCTTCAGTAATGAATTCTTTATAATATACTTGTCTTGTACTAAAGTCAGAATATAAATTCATTACCTGTATTCCTTCGAATCTCGACTGAAAGCTCCGGCAATATTTACCGTGCACTTCCCGTGTCCTCAACAACGGCAAAACTACACGTGGACCCTCATTCATAAGGCTTACTTCCCCGCACAAGAGGTCGATTTTTGCGTCCCTCTGGCGTAAAAATTCCATTCCCAGGATGCAAGCAACACCTAATCCCTTAACTACTAGGAACGAGCTTTTCATTGCTTCAATTCCTACCGTAAACTCGACTTGCACCTGGTGCTTTATGATATGAGATTGTGCACCTATTGCACCTGTAACACGACAGTTCTTCACTGGTAATACTGGTATTCTATTATTTTGACTCAAGTACTTGTAAAAATTTGCACTCATGACACTGGTTGACGCACCGGTATCGACTATTATGTGTATTGGTGCTCCATACATATCTGCTTGCAATATAGCCTGCACAACACTTTTGTCGGTTCGGTTGCATTTCTGCGGTATGTCTACAAGTTCCTTTTCTATTTTTGTTCCTTCATTGTATCTCAGCATACAAAGTTTATGGCTGTCATCCGTGAATGTGCCCTCACTACACCATCCTGCAGCCCACAACGGAGAGCGTATTGTGGCTGTCTTTAGTTTAACGAATGAGCATTAGTGGGTTGACAGTTGTCTGTCACTTCCACTAACCTCACATTGTGGTTCTGGTTGTTGTTGTTGCTACTGTTGGGTTGGCCGCCCTGCCTCCCCGATGGTGTATTTTGATATCGTGTATGGCTCTGGTTTTGCGGTGGTCGGTGGTAACTTCCTGACATGTTCTGTGACGGACTTGGGTTGGCGTTCCATTGTGGCGCTGTGTTTTGTTGCCACTGTGGTGTCGGTTCATTACAACCATGCCACTGGTTTCGGTTGTTCCGCCATTGCGGATTGCCGTTACCATTATATCCATTACTCATACGTCCATCATGATGTCTCTTTCGATTTTGACGATTATAACCGTTGCGTTATAACCATTGCCATTGTTTGTGCCTCGATTCTGTTGCCGGTGCTCTTGCCTAATCCCGTTACCATTTGGTACTAAGTTACTACCGTTACTGTGGCTGCTATTGTAATCGGCTTTTTGTTGATTACAGCCTGCATGATTCCACTTGTTTTCGGTTTTCATATCTTCGATCAATAAGTCAACAGAATCCACTATTTCCATGAATTGTTCTATATCGTATTCCGGCACATTGATGAAATATCTTTTAATTTCACTGGGCAACTTCATTTTTATTAATCTGATTATGTCACGATCGGACATTGGCTCGTCCCAGTACCTGGTTTTGTTTATATACTTTTCGAAATATTTGCGTAACGTTCCCATCTTAGGATTGTACATTTCTGGACTGTACAACTCCTTTCGTAGTCTTTCTTGGACGCTATCGGACCAGAATTTTTGCAAGAATGCACCTTCAAACTGTTGCATCGTTAGACATTTTTCGGACACGTCGGTGGCCCACAGTGCCGCGTCACCTTGAATAAAGGAGACCACGAACTGTATTCTTTGTCTTTCCGTCCATGTCCTGGGAAACACATTCATGAAGCTCTTAATAAATACAACAGGGTGGACATTTCGTTTTTCGCTATTGAAGGGTTGGAATGTCCTGTGTTTTATTACATTGTCCTCTTTTTTGCACGTCTGATTGCTACATTCTGGGACATTCATCACTTCGTGATGTGCGCTGCACGGTATCGCATGTTGTTCGTGCTCAAAATTCGCATTAGGTTGCGGTTGCGCACTCGCACCCTGCCTACCGTCAGCGTTATTATAGTAATCAGTGCGCGGAGTCGGATTCATGATCTGTCCGCCACTGTTTACATTGCTTTCCAACGCAGACAGTCTCCGCGCGACCTCCTGTTGCCAATTTGGCAACTCCGCTGTCACACGGGACTTGATCTGTGCTAATTCGGCACGTAGTGCGGCAGCGCTAGCGTCAATATTTACAGTCGCGGCCGCAGTCGCTTGTTCTACAGCTGTTTTTACATCGCTTTCAATCTTTACAGATATCTCGCGATCCTTTACTTCTAGCTATTCATTTAATTCTTTTTCTACTTTTTGAGCTTGCACTTCCAAATATGCGTCAATACTTTTCCGTGCATCTATCTCCACATTATCCACGCAGTTGGTTAAAGTCTGAACATTATCTTCAAGCCTAGCCTGCGATATCTGTAATTTTTGCATTTCGCCGGCTAAGCTTTGCAAAAGATCGGGTATTTCTTTGCAAGCGTCCCGCATCTCGGCAAGTTCGCTTTGGATCCTATCTAGTTTTGCTTCACTGCGCTGCTCTTGCTCAATGAGCTTTTGCGTTAATTTTTTCTCCTGCTCATGCAGCATCTGAGCCAGTTTTTCGTCTCTTTGTTTTTCCCTCTGTTCTAACATTCTTTCTTTTTCCCTATCTCTTTCTTCTAACCTGCGCAGAAATTCTGCAAATGGGTCTGCAATCGGTGAGCATACTGGTGCCCCACTTAATCTAGCACTCGATTGGCCCCCCTGCCCAGGCAGTGGAGTTGTTACTCTATTCCCATTCTGCTGTGGAGCGTCATTCACCGTCCACAGATCCTCGCCCCCCGCTCCGGAAATTATGTTATCCGAGGCGGTGGCTTGGGATTCGTTTACGTATTGCAAATGACCCTCACTTTCCATATTAACAAAATTTTGTTCGTCTGGTACGGATGCTTTAGCTTGTCCTATCTTACCCATAATAAATTCACTTTAAGCCACTGACAAATCTTTAACACTGATACACACACGAATAATTATCCCCTCCAAAAATAAACACATAAATACACAAAACAAATTATTATCCCCTCCAAAAATAAACACATAAATACACAAAACACCGAAGGTATCTCATGTGCACATGGGTTCGATATTCCGCACAGAGCTACACAGGATGCTTGCACAATAGGCCTTACCTTTATTTTTCTTTATCGCAATCCTTTTTCTTTTCTACACTTTTTCCTCTCCAGATCTCCTCAGTGTGTGGTTTTGTTGTTGTACATGTAAAAGAATTCATATAAGCATTAATATTTTACAACAATTAGACACATACATAATTACATTCAATACAATAGAATCATATTAATCGGGCCCCATGTTGGGCGCCAATCTCGCGTCCGTCGGATGTCGTAATTTAATATATATATTATTATTGTTATTATTATTTTTTGATTGTTGCCGACTTACGTGGTGGGCCTTAATAAAAATGATATTTAAGTTGAACAATGTAATAAACTTTTCATATTAATTTCCTCGGCTAGTCAGTTCACTTTAAAGCAAGAAATCTTTAGTTATTAATTAAAATTGCGGCCCACACACGCGCGAGAGTATTTTTCTTACCTCCGTTAACCATTGTATTGTAGTCAGAGTCCTGGCTCTGGGTCTCGGCTATGGTACTGAAAATAAGAATCTTAAAGCTAAGTATTTCTGCAACTTCATGCGGCTGTGGAGAAAAATTAATATTATGCTAATAGCGGGCGAGTTTTCCGCTTCCGCTAATTTTTCATAAGTTAATATCGCCACGTAATGGCGTCGTTGGCTGCATCGGCCGCTGCGATTGTTGAACTGTAAATTACTTGCATGCAGGTTAATTCAAGGGAGGCGGACATGAAATCTGGATCACTTCTTACAAATTAAAAGTGCACAATAACATTAAATCAGTATATTATATGCTTAACTCATACAAATATGCTTACATTTGTCAGCACTCACAAGATGTCCCTCTATCCACATTCAAGACAAAAGAGGAAGTCCAGACGACTAAAAAATTAACAAAAGAGCGTATCTTGTCGTCTCTTTAGATCATTTTGTCATAAATTATTTCTTTGCATTTGAAACATGGACAGAGAAATTATTATTTTACGGCTACATGAAAAAAATCTCTTACAAATTATGAATCTCTTCTTTATAAATAATTTAAAGTCTTTTCGTAATATGGCACTGGAGACGCTATACCATGTCTCATTTCTATTTGACTGCTCCTTATTATTCCAGAATGAAAAATAAAGCGCAATTGGAAATAATAATAATAATATAGTACAAAAATCTACCAGACTTTAGAGGTATTATTTATGGAGATAGAAAGGGGAAGGTGTTGACTGTAGACCTATTAGTAAGAACAGTCCAAACATGCGCCTCGAACGATTTTGAACAGTCACCTACAAAGCAAAATGAGTTAGTACTATTTCAATAACCATTTACGAAAATTCAGAACTCACGCTTCTAGCTGCGTAACTGGCCTCTCTTCCGCAGATGAAGTGGCTGAAAGAGGAGTTGGGATTCCATCACGCATTTAACTACAAGACGAATGACGTCACAGAGGCGCTGAAGCAGGCGGCACCTGACGGCGTCGACGTGTACTTCGACAACGTGGGCGGCGAGCTGAGCAGCGCAGTCATCAACAGCATGCGAGAGTGGGGCCGCATCTCCGTGTGCGGCTCGATATCTGGATACAACGAATCTAACCTCCCGAAGGCTACCATCATCCAGCCAGCAGCCGTATTCAAGCAGCTCCGCATGGAGGGGTTCCTGTATTCACGGTGGCACGACCGCTGGGAAGAGGGCATTACCCAGCTGACGCAGTGGGTCCGAGAGGGAAAAATCAAATACCGTGAGACTGTAACAGAAGGGTTTCAAAACACCCCCAAAGCCTTCGCCGGTATGCTGCAGGGTGACAATTTGGGGAAGGCTGTTGTTAAAGTGTGAAGAACCGTAGTGTATCGGAACAATTTCACAAGCAGGACAAGGACAATTTCTTTCAGTATTTTGTACACAGTACATCAAGAGAAAGGTGCATGGTTGCAACGGAATGTTCTTCAAAACTTATGTTTGTGGTTTCAGTTTTTCAATATCATTCCACATCATTATAAAAATTGAATAAATACATGAAAATAAATATTGTAAGTGGATAGTTTGTGTTGTTGCCCCAGATGATAATTATACTAATATTTTGACACGATTTGTAAGTAAGAAGTAAGTTTAAAGAGTTTATTAACAGAGGCGGATTATGAAACATGCATGCTACACGTACCCATCATCACTGTGTCTGACATCCTAATTACGGTCGTATTGAAAGGCCCTATGATGAGCTAAGAAAAGAGACATATTCGCGCCCGAGGCCACGCTAGTTAATACTGTATGCTGCGGACAGTGGCCAGTGGCGTAATCTGCATCGCAGTGTGGCCGGACGCGCATCTACTGACCAAGCAAATTGTCAGCATTCCAAACAGGTCGGCTGGCGAGCGCGTGTATCGTACCGTACGCCTGCGCGCAACCCTTGAACCCTTACATCACTTTACCCAGAGAAAAAGAGCAACCATAGGTGGCTTCAAACGACCCCCTGGGCGTTACGAATCTATTTCGCCATTTGCGGCATCAGAAGGCACTGCAACACGTATTTCGTTTGCAAATACAGTAACGTTTGGTGCAAAGAAATGAGCCTTCAGGATGGCAAATGGTTCAAATGGCTCTGAGCACTATGCGACTTAACATCTGAGGTCATCAGTCGCCTAGAACTTAGAACTAATTAAACCTAACTAACCTAAAGACATCACACACGTTTATGCCCGAGGCAGGATTCGAACCTGCGACCGTAGCAGTCGCTCGGTTCCAGACTGTAGCGCCTAGAACCGCACGGCCACTCCGGCCGGCTCAGGATGACAGTTTCATACATGACCAATGCTGTTGGCAAAAGACAAATTAATAAAAACAATAAAAACACAATACTGACAATCAAGTATGCATTAACATTGCTGGATGAATCGAAGGACTTAATTCTATTCGCTGCTACAATGAAGTTTAACTCATTATTGCAGAAAAACTTGATAAGGAATGCTTTCCATATTTTAATATGTATGAATCATTGTAATAAACAGATAACATTCTCGTTAATGGCAAATGTCCAGTGGCATGTAGTTGGCAATACACTAGGCATATCAAATAGTTCACACGATAAATCACAATGTGTGGCATTCAAGATTAATCCGCTGTTATTCAATTTGAGTGTAAAGGGTACCTCAGGTGCATCATAATTTTTACATGTAAATGTGACATCAAGCGTGGAGCTAAATGAGAAAATTATACCTTCAGAACATCGTTTAAGAAATGGATGATAAAGATGCGTTAAAATTCTACAGCAATCGTCTCTTGGGGAATGATTCATAAACAATTCTTTCTCACGGCTGTACACTCTACTGTCTAAGAATACTGCCGATTCAGGGCGATTAACTTATGACTACATTTACACATATGCAAATCACTTTCATTTAGGGACACAAAATATCTGCAGTCCTTGCTGATCAGTAGGTAATCATTCAGTACATACTTTACATGAGTACCTGCCTGTGTCCATTTCACGGGGTAAGTATAAATCTTACACATTTCAAAATTATGCTTTGATCTAGCAATGAGAATAGAAACAATAACAGTTAATTCATCTTCAATAATTAAAGAGTGTGTAGAGGTTAACTTATAGTAATCGTATAAATTGTAAGAGTAAACAGGGTAAATCATAGTATAGGTTGCATCTAGCTTTCGCTCAATTGATTGTAGGACCTGTAAAAATTGTTCTGGATGTAGTAGTACACTGCTCAAACAATCATTTGAACTACTTTCTAAGGCTGTTCTTAAGTTAAGGGCATCAATGACAGCATTTGGTAAACTATCAGTAATCCTTAACAAAAGTGTGTTTAAATCAAAGTGTGCACTGACAGCATTTAATCCTTGCAATAATTCTCGGATACTTGCGTTAGTTTCATTACGAATTACGTGGAAATGTAAGATAATTTGCTTTACAATCTGTTCAATGAAAACTGTGTGGTTAGTAATGGTTCTTTGCATATTCTTTAATACGATAATTTCATTAGAGAGGTTAGTTGAATCTGTACTGGACTGTTCTTCAAGAGCTAATATTTTGCCTTTAACTTCCAGCAGATCTCGACTAGTTAAAGTACCAAATACAGACAAAGGACACTCCCTCCAAAATCAAACCAGGCACGTTTATGCCTAATTAAAGTTTTGTGTGACAAAAGCTTTAAAAAACGGTAAATCTCTTGCTCATAATTAGCAAATGTAGACTCTACCTGCATTTTAGCTGTGATCCAGTTATTATACCAAGATTTACCCATTTCCAAAGTCGTATCGTTACCCATAACAGAACGGATTAGATCAACTTGCTTCTTTACAGAACTGAACTGTTACTGGATTTCACTCAGATTGTACTTGAGGACAAATTTTGAATTAGTTGTTGAAACTACCATGTCCGATCGTGGTTCAAACAAAACACCTGTACTCTGTAGTACTGTTACTGCAGCATTAGTAGAATACCCTATCACAGCAAACATTAGAATAAAAATGAACATGGTTAATTAGTTCTAAATACTAGAGCTAACAATAAACATAAAATAAATGACTTTCTTGTGGTAACCTGTGGAATAAAAGATTTAGTTTCACTTTGCACTCGTGCAATAGCTTCAATACTAAATTTTCACAACACATTCACATACTCACATGGCTGAAATAATCATACGCATTGCACTCTCACACACTACACACGTTTGCACAGATTGTAAGGGTGTCTGGAACAGGATCACTCGGAACGTGGCGATGCCTCGGCCTCGAAGTCTGGACTGCGACCTCGCCACTCTCGCTTCCTGGGTTTGAGAACAGCAGGTCTGCCTCTCGGTCGGTCCTCGTCGTCTTGCGATACTACAGGAAACCTACCCAGAAATGGCTTTACACGATTGACATGAAAGACAATCGAACGAAAGGGCAATTTGAGCTTAAGAGTGACTGTCGACAACACCTCCAATATTGGATATGGTCCTTTCCAAAACTTCTTAAATTTTTCACTTGACTCTTCTTTAACTCCACGTTGCTCAGATACACAAGATCTCCAACTCGATACTATGGCACTGCTGCTTGGCTGTCGTGTTGTCTTGCTTGCTGAAGAAAGGATTGATGATTTCGCTGTTTCACTCCCCTCCGTGCTTCCTTTAGCTTGCGTGCTAGATCCCTTACATGTTCATTGCTGATTCCGGCAGTCGATCGTGCAAAGTCCAAGGGTGAGTGCATTCTTCTTCCGTAGACGATTTCATATGGACTTAGGCCAGTTGAGCTGTGCATTTTGGCATTCTAACAACTTATCAAATATGGTAAACAGACATCCCAATTGTCGTGTTTGCTGCTTACATAATGGCTAACCATTTTAATAATTGTTCTGTGGACTCGTTCGACTCTTCCATTTCCTCCAGGGTGTGCTGATGTATTCCTTAACTGAGTTATTTGCATGAGCTTACAAGTCTATTTAAGTAATTCACTCATAAAATTCGTTCCTTGATCACTAATTATACACTCCTGGAAATTGAAATAAGAACACCGTGAATTCATTGTCCCAGGAAGGGGAAACTTTATTGACACATTCCTGGGGTCAGATACATCACATGATCACACTGACAGAACCACAGGCACATAGACACAGGCAACAGAGCATGCACAATGTCGGCACTAGTACAGTGTATATCCACCTTTCGCAGCAATGCAGGCTGCTATTCTCCCATGGAGACGATCGTAGAGATGCTGGATGTAGTCCTGTGGAACGGCTTGCCATGCCATTTCCACCTGGCGCCTCAGTTGGACCAGCGTTCGTGCTGGACGTGCAGACCGCGTGAGACGACGCTTCATCCAGTCCCAAACATGCTCAATGGGGGACAGATCCGGAGATCTTGTTGGCCAGGGTAGTTGACTTCACCTTCTAGAGCACGTTGGGTGGCACGGGATACATGCGGACGTGCATTGTCCTGTTGGGACAGCAAGTTCCCTTTCCGGTCTAGGAATGGTACAACGATGGGTTCGATGACGGTTTGGATGTACCGTGCACTATTCAGTTTCCCTCGACGATCACCAGTGGTGTACGGCCAGTGTGGGAGATCGCTCCCCACACCATGATGCCGGGTGTTGGCCCTGTGTGCCTCGGTCGTATGCAGTCCTGATTGTGGCGCTCACCTGCACGGCGCCAAACACGCATACGACCATCATTGGCACCAAGGCAGAAGCGACTCTCATCGCTGAAGACGACACGTCTCCATTCGTCCCTCCATTCACGCCTGTCGCGACACCACTGGAGGCGGGCTGCACGATGTTGGGGCGTGAGCGGAAGACGGCCTAACGGTGTGCGGGACCGTAGCCCGGCCTCATGGAGACGGTTGCGAATGGTCCTCGCCGATACCCCAGGAGCAACAGTGTCCATAATTTGCTGGGAAGTGGCGGTGCGGTCCCCTACGGCACTGCGTAGGATCCTACGGTCTTGGCGTGCATCCGTGCGTCTCTGCGGTCCGGTCCCAGGTCGACGGGCACGTGCACCTTCCGCCGACCACTGGCGACAACATCGATGTACTGTGGAGACCTCACGCCCCACGTGTTGAGCAATTCGGCGGTACGTCCACCCGGCCTCCCACATGCCCACTATACGCCCTCGCTCAAAGTCCGTCAACTGCACATACGGTTCACGTCCACGCTGTCGCGGCATGCTACCAGTGTTAAAGATTGCGATGGAGCTCCGTATGACACGGCAAACTGGCTGACACTGACGGCGGCGGTGCACAAATGCTGCGCAGCTAGCGCCATTCGACGGCCAACACCGCGGTTCCTGGTGTGTCCGCTGTGCCGTGCGTGTGATCATTGCTTGTACAGCCCTCTCGCAGTGTCCGGAGCAAGTATGGTGGGTCTGACACACCGGTGTCAATGTGTTCTTTTTTCCATTTCCAGGAGTGTACTTAATGGTGATCCAAACTTAAGAATCGATTCTTTTACAAAAACTTTAGCTATAGTCTCAGCGCTCTGATCAGGTACTGGTATCATGAGAAGGTATATAGAGAAATTGTCTAACATTGTCAATATGTATTTGTTTCCATCTTTAGTCTTATGCAACGGCCCTGTGACATCTAGTCCTACTCATTCAAATGGTTCACTTGTCTCTGGCAGTTCTTGCAATGGTGATCTACTTTTCCCTACAGTGTGCCGTCTGTTACAGGAATCACTTTGTGAAACAAACTCGAAAACGTCAGCTTTGCGACTCGAGCACCAAAACAGTTGAGCTGTTTTTATGTTTGTTCCTTTTTTACCACAATGTCCTGATAATAAAAAATCGTGTTGTTCTCTCATGATTTGCTCTTTCATGCTTTCTGGAATAACTAGGCGGTTTCCTTTACTAGTGATTTTGTACAATAATCCATCTATTTCGACAAAACTATGATCATTTTTCCATAATTTGCATTGTGGATCTTCTTCGTGAGCTGCCTTTAACTCTTCTTCTCGACTTATTGTAAGACAAACATTGACTTCTCGACTCATTGCATCAGCATTCAAATGTTATTTACCAGGTCGGTGAATAACCTTAAACTGGTATTCACTCAGTCTTAATGCCCATCTTGTTAATCTGGAACTTGTATCCTCTAAGCTCAATTACCATTTATGAGCAACGTGATCTATAATAACTGTGAATTCTCTTCCTGTTAAGAAACATATGTGTTATACCAAAAACCAGAGCACAAAGCACAAAACTCCTTCTCATTAGTAGTATAATTACATTCTGCTTTGTTTAATTGTCTGGAAGCAATTGAGATTGGATGTTCATGACCATCCACTTCTTGAGACAAGATTGCACCTATAGCAAAATTGGATGCATCTGTTAAAAGAATAAAAGGTTTACTGAAATCCGGATAGGCTAACGTTGGGGCTGTGGTTAGAGCAGTTTTAAGTTGTTCCATTGCCTTTTTGCACTCTGTTGACCAATTAAATGTGGTTCCTTTCTTCAGTAGCTGTGTCAATGGAAGAGCTATACTCGCATAACGGACTATAAATCGTCTGTAGAAATTTTACAGTCCCAAGAATGATTGTAGTTGGCTCTGAGCACTATGGGACTCAACATCTTAGGTCATAAGTCCCCTAGAACTTAGAACTACTTAAACCTAACTAACCTAAGGACATCACACACACCCATGCCCGAGGCAGGATTCGAACCTGCGACCGTAGCAGTCCCGCGGTTCCGGACTGCAGAATGATTGTAGTTCCTTCAAACTCTGTGGTTCAGGAAAATTCTTTACATCCTCAATTAATTTTGGATCAGGTCGAACACCTTCACTGGTGACCAAGATAGTTAACTTTACTTTGTGCAAAATGGTATTTATCTATTGATAAAGGCAGGTTTGCGCTTCTTATACGCTCAAAAGCAGCTTGTAGTCTCTCAGTATGCTGCTTCGTGTTCTCACTAAAAATAATTACATTCTCTAGGTAAACAAGTGCTTGTGTTGGGTTGAGCCCTCGTAAAACTGAATCCATCAGGCGTTGAAATGTAGCTGGAGCATTACGAAGTCCAAATGGCATATGATGACACTTGTATAATCCTGTTGCTGTTACAAATGAATTGTTTGATTGATCATCTGGATGCACTGCTAACTGGAGATAACCACTTGTTAAATCACCTACTGAAAAAATTCGACATCTACCAAAAAAATGGTTCAAATGGCTCTGAGCACTATGGGACTTAACATCTATGGTGATCAGTCCCCTAGAACTTAGAACTACTTAAACCTAACTAACCTAAGGACATCACACACATCCATGCCCGAGGCAGGATTCGAACCTGCGACTGTAGCAGTCGCGCGGCTCCGGACTGAGCGCCTAGAACCGCTAGACGACCGCGGCCGGCCGACATCTACCCAAGTAATCCAAGGTTTCCGCTAAATTTGGTAAGAGGTAAATGTTGGGTGTGTTCACAGCATTCAAAGATCGCTAATCAACACAAAAACGGAACTGTGGTTCTCCAGAAATTGATTTCTTCTTTACAACAGGCGAACACCATGGTGGGTCTAAAGGGTCTCTTGGTTTTATGATTCCGGCTTCTAATTGTTCTTTAACCATGTTTTCTGCCAACTCTCTTTGACTGAATGGTATTCGGTAAGGTTTCTGTGTGATTGGTGCTGCATTCCCTGTATGAATACGATGCTGAACTAAATGAGTGACAGGTAAATTTGCACGTTCTCGGAATAAATCTGCGTACTCCAACTAAACAGGCGTAAAATCTTCTGTTCATCAGCTGTCAAATTTTCTATCTTCTTGCAAATCTTGCGCTTCAGTTCATTATTAACTTCGTCTCCTCGTTGCAATTTTGCGGTACTGTTACAAAAATCCGTGTTTATAACTGCAGCATTTGTTACCTAATCTGGAATCTGTATTACGTCACTGTAACTTACGCTCGACATTTCAGCAACTTTCGTTCCTCGTGGCAAAACATCATCCTCATTGCTCATATTTGTTATTGTAACCGGGACTTCTGCGACATTCTGTCTCACCATTGTAGCGACACCTACACTTCTAGCAACATAACAATGCATTATATCCAGTAACTCACTTTTCTCGGATCGCTCAATTAATAACAGACTTCCTTCCTTGCATCGGTGTGACTTAATTTCAACGTAGATTGTCTTTCCTGCTCCCTTGAGAATTTGCTGAGGCTGATCAATTTGAACATCGACTCGGACAGTTTGAACTGAGTATTGCTGCTCCTTTGAGTATGGTCTGAAGAACGATTTCCTAGGTTGTAGTTGCTACGGCCTAGTCTGATCTTTCTTTCTGCGAAAAATATCTCTGCCTCGTTAGCGGACAATAAATCAAATCCAAGTACACCGTCGTAACGCGTTTCGTTATTTGAAACTACTTCCACCCTTGCTGTGTATTTATCTTTATTTTCACCCTCATCTTGGCCTTGGCCAAGAATTAATTCTACGTCAACTTCTCCATAGTTACGTAGCTTCCCTCCGTTTAATCCTCGCACTTTTAATTGCGGCGGTTTCAGTTTATCCCGTTTATCTATGCCACACCACATTAATGAGATTTGTGCTCCTGTGTGAATAAGTAGTTTGATGTTTCTCCCACGATATGCAGCACCTATCACGAAGTCATTTTCGGTCTGATTTTCACTGGAACTAACAGGAACCACTGTCTCTGGCAAGGGGTGGAGGGAGTGGTGGCCCGTACGTCCCCGTACTCGTTTAAAGATCTGGCAGAATGTCTGTTGTTCGCATTACCTTTGTTCTTGTTGCGACAATTTCTCGAAACATGACCCTGCATCCAGCAATGATAGCAGATTTGATTCTCTTTGCAATCCTTACGCT
Organism: Schistocerca serialis cubense; assembly: GCF_023864345.2. Classification (NCBI taxonomy): domain Eukaryota; kingdom Metazoa; phylum Arthropoda; class Insecta; order Orthoptera; family Acrididae; genus Schistocerca; species Schistocerca serialis. The sequence goes on from NC_064644.1 coordinate 49,924,358, forward strand.
TGTGACCCAGCTTATTGCATCTGTAGCAGTGTACTGTCGTGTTGAAAACTCTGCGTTCTTGCTTCTACATCTCATTCGGTCGTCTTAGTGCTTCAACGAAAACAACAGCTGATTCTACTGCTTCCTGAAACGTTTTACATCGCGCCAGTCTACCACCTTTGCTTACTTCCTCTCTGTGCAATGAATGTGTCCAAGGCTCTCTGGTCGGCTTCGAACAACTGAATGCATTTTCATTTTCATCTTCTACTAACTCGTACGTTTGAGCGTTGATGTTTCGAATTCTTTCGGCAAACTGCTCGATAGATTCGTTTTGTCGCATTCGCAAACTGTAAAGCGGCTCTCTGTAAAATCTGATCGCTTTTTTACGTTTAAATCTCTGAACAACAATTGTTCTAAGCTCATTGTAATCTTCTGTTTCCACGCAAGTAGGCTCCGCGCTAATGAAATCTTGTGCTGCTCCCTGAATTCTTAATTTGGCAAACACTAGCTTATGGGAATCTGTCCATGATCCTAACAGGGCGGCACCTTCAAGTTTACGAAAAAACACTTTCACGTCATCTTTGGTTTTCCCACTAAACACTGGTACTGATGGCAATAATGAAAAATTCTTTATTGTAGTTGTACTGCATGAACTATCATTTGACAAGTCTTTCGGAATGTTACGCTCGCTTCTTTCTGCTTTTAACTGCCGAATCTCTTCTTGCAGTTCATTAATAACAGTTTGTAGGTCGACAACGTTACTCTGACTGGATTGCAACATTTTGGCTAATTTAACGCCAATGAGTCACTCAATGTAAAATAAAAATCCATCACTGCGTTTCATATTCTAGCCAAACTGGAGTAGACGAACCTGAATTCCAGTGTTGGATGTCCCCGCGTAGTCGGAAGATGTTCACGCTGCTGCTGCTGCTCGAAGTCCACGTTGTACTGCACCTCTTCGGGACTGAAGATTTTCCATAATTATCCCCATGCTGACACGACTTCCATAAGGGGGTAGTTTGTGTTACTGCCCAGGATGATAATTAGGCAAAATATTTGTCAGTATTTGTTAGAGGTGGGTCCTTGAGGTACAGCAATACGAGAAAACGAGAAGTAAGTTTAATCAGATTTATTAACAAAGACGGATTATAAAACACGCACGCTACGCGTACCCATCATCACTGTTGAGCCGTGGAAAAATTGCTGTTTTGAAGAGCGCGCCGCATCGCGTAGTGTAAAGCAGTCGCCCTCCGATTCTGGCGGTGGCGCCGCTGTGGCAGTCGCAGCTTTGGTGTCTCCCTCTGGTGGGAAAGGGGAAAAGTTGCCTGTTCACGTGCATTTAAGGGGCGCTATGAGCCCGGCAAAGAGGTTAGTCTGTCAGTCTCGGTGATTCTGGTCAGGGGGTCAGTCGGAGTGAGGCTAGGTCAGTCTCGCGTCACCAGTTGCTGGTCTGTCTCTCGTTTGAATTTGTACGATAGTTAGTGTCTGTCTCTCTGTCGTCGGAGTGCTAGTATATCTATCCTTTGGATCAAATTTAAAGCCAGAAAATGAGTCTTGCCACACCGCCAGTAACAGAACTTAGCTAGTGGTCGCCCGGTAGGGGCTGAGTTGCTGCATCTGAGTCTGCGCGTTAGGCCGCCAGTCTGCTCGAGTTGCTCGGGCAACGGTCATTGGCGGTGGGATCGGTCGGATGGTCGGTCGCGCACTGAGACGCGAGATGACTTGTCCGCCTTGAGCGTCGGCGAATGTGAGGTCCCCACGTCAGTCCAGTGGGCAGCGCCGTATAGAAGGGGTAGTGGCTTCGCGGTTCACAAGAAACGAACAGGAGCGAAACCACAACATCGGTCTGGCTGGTGCGAGCTGCGACGCCGTGAGACGGGAGATCGGCGCGCCTTCCTGCGTCCGTTGAAGCGGCTGGCAGCGGACGGTTCGGGAGAGCGTTGGGGGTGCTGCGCCAGGTCTTCGACAGAAATCGCAGTTTATTAGAAGTTAAGTGGTTGGAGATATGTTGTTTCATTTACTTGTTAAATTCTACTTGTTTTCTTGGTGAGGTCACCAGCCGCTTTGTTTGGGGGTCGTCCCACCATTCTTCTCCGTTTGCCCACTCGCGTGAAGGTGGTTATTTGTGAATTGGGCGGTCCGTTTTTCCCTTGTGGAATTGCGGAGGTTTACAGCAATCTGCGGTTCGGGTTGTTTAGTAATCCCCCCCCCCCCCCCCCCCGGTCAATCTGCCGTACGTTAATAGCTGCCTCTGTCATGTTTGTCGGATTCGGTGTTAACGAATTTATAGAATTAAGGTAAAGGCCGAATTCCTGAAATATGTTTTTATCTTGCCTATCATCTTGCGAGGCGGTATATGTGTAATGTAGAGCATGTTGTACATTTCATGTAAGTCTGAATTTCATGGGTTTTATAAAGTTGCCACCCTTTTAAAAACAAATTGCACTTTTTGTGGCAAATAATTTCTTAGTGTCAGTGTTTGTACCATTTCCATCCCTCTTACGGGGTGCATAGTTAATGTGTTTGTGTGAGTTGTTAAAATTTTTAGTTTAAAGTAATCTGGTGTGTTGCAGATTTGCACCAGTGTAGTTTTTCAGAGGTCGTTCGTGACTACGGCCGTGTTGAAAGGGAGCGGAAGCTTCTCATCCCGAAGGCTCCTACTGTAAAAAAAATTTTTTTGTTATTCTGCCTCTGAATAATTGTAACTTGATATTTCGAGGTTGCTTTCTGATTGTAATTTTAATTCTGTTTTTGAAAAGGCTTTTAGGAATAAAATTCACATTTGTTAAAGGTAATTTTATTTTCCATCAGTTACTTCCTGGCAACTCTTTCCACATTCACCTAGTGTGATTAAATATGTTAATGTCCTTGGTGAATCGCTAGTAAATAAAGTAAATTCATTAAGAAAAGATTTTGAAAGTCTGGCGTCCTAATTACGGTCGTATCGAAAAGCTCCATGGTGAGCTAAGAAGAGAGACATTCGCGCCCTCGGCCGCGCTAGTTAGTACTGCCCGCTGCGGACGGCGGCCAGTCACTTACCGCTGCGTCGCACTGCGGTCGACGCGCGTCTACTGACCAAGCGAATCGTCAGCATTCCAGACAGGTCGGCTGGCGAGCGCGTGTTACATATTGTATGGCTGCGCGCAACCCGTAGACCGTTACAATATTATATATTTAGTATTTTCTACTATGTCCACCATTTCACTCGGCCATCGAAGTATACACTTGAGTTTGTATTATTCATAAAAGCAGCCCATTCTGAAAGCTATATTTGTAGAACCATACAAGAATAAGACGATGTATAGGAGTGTTTGATTAAAGTGTGACTTGTGTGGTTATCTATCAGGACTGATGTGGTACTTGTGTATAGTGTTATACCATAATCTTCCAACGGGAACAGTGTTTCAACAAAGCAGTCGCTTCTACCATAAAGCTATTAACAAATATGTTCATTCTGCAGATTCAGTAATGTGTTAATGTAACTGTGTCGATTTTTCGGCCAATTAGAACCTCTTCCTTTTACTTCAAATGCTGAAATAGACATACATATTACAAATTTTTTGATTACAACCAGCATTAAATAGAAAAAATGTCTTTCTACATAATTACAGAACAGACAGGATACTCAATGGTAGCCACAGCCTGGGGGATGTTTCTAGAATGAAATTTTCACTCTACAGCAGTGTGTGCGCTGATACGAAACTTCCTTGCAGATTAAAACTGTGTCCCGGCTGTAGCAAAGCTATGTCTCCGCAATATCCTTTCTTCCAGGACTGCTAGTTCTGCAAGGTTCGCAGGAGAGCTTCTGTGAAGTTTGGAAGGTAGGAGACGAGGTACTGGCGGAATTAAAGCTGTGAGGACGTGGCGTGCGTCGTGCTTGGGTAGCTCAGTCGGTAGAGCACTTGCCCGTGAAAGGCAAAGGTCCCAAGTCCGGCACACATTTTTAATCTGCCAGGAAGTTTCATATCAGCGCACACTCCGCTGTAGAGTGAAAATTTCATTCTAAAATCAGACTGTTAGAATCATAAAACAGGTGGTCCTATGTGTCTTAGCCAATGTGTGTAAAAGACAATGATGGAAACTCACATGTTGGTCACGATTGCAGTAATCCTACTTGCGACCAAGATAGTATACGAAAATTAAATCTCAGTAATTGTTTCCTGTGTTCACATAAGGTCGCAAACATATTTGCGACTACTTAAAAAGATGTTGTAAATTCCTTGAAAGCAGTCAGCAATGAATTATTACAGCACTGTTACCATGACTTTAACAACAGAACACAAAAGCAAGACAATGCTGATGTCATTAAAATAGAATTACGACGGGCACATGTATATAAAACGACAAAAACGCTAGTTTTATGAAACTGTTGTGAAAATTTTAGTACAGGAAGCAATTAACTGTTGCTGGCGCACTATAAATGATAACTTCAATTAACGTTTCGAATTTACACGAACTACAATAATTGACGTAAATCGAAGATTAGTCTTTGCACTCATTACAATAATTTGTGAACTTAAGTTACTGATAGTGATAAAAACATTTAACTGCATATGTTTCGTGCCAACGTAAGCCACAGTCCTCCACTGACTCAGTTGCCCTAATGGTGCTATTCCGACATACCCGTCGGACAAAACCTCTGGTAGTAGGGTTCGAAAATCGTTCGTGGAAACGTTAGTGTCAATGAAATTTTGGACCAGACATGGAGGTGTGCTCAGGTAATCTAATGGGTAAACCACTAGCTAACGGTAAGTAGGAATTTGCGTACGGGTCTGTGGCTTTAGCTACACCTTGGATCGATAAAAATGATTGTCAATGAAATTCGCCAACAGCCATTCAATATGACATGGCACAAATCCGGCTTGTGGATTTTATCAACGTAATGTGATAATGAATTTAATGGATGAAGTCGGTTTCAGGTCTCTGGTCCCGAAGATCACTCATGCTATCATGTTTCTGTAACCATGTGCAATGTAAATATTGATAAATCAAAACATGTCTTTACAGCTCAGTATTTATTTCATAAACAACTTGCGAAAGACGCCCCCAACAGACATCGGACATGTTTATGCACTGCTGCCGATATCCATTTAATTGGTATCCACAGAACTAGGAAGTATTACAGGTTTGCATGATGTACCACATCATCAACTCATTTCCAAGTAACGCTTGGTTTCTCTCTATAATTCATTTAACGAGAGCGAAGTGATGTCACAAAATCTAAATATAAGAATGTATTTAACAATAGAATTAAGTTTCCTGAAGGCCAGCTCTATTTTCGTTTGTACTAGAATTAATGTAAAAGAGTTTTTCTGTTGCATACTAAATTTGTGTGAATCTAAAGGCTTAGCCTAAACGATTAATTGGGTTTCAAAGCACTGTTTATTTACAACTATGCAACACACAGAGACAGGTGGAACATGAAAAGATAGATACATCCACCAAGTTTTTGGTACATTCTACAAATATTCAATATGTGCATCCTTGGTCACCTGACAAATATCCCAATGTTCCTCAAGTACTTTCACTAGCATGTCTCCGACAATGTCGGTCGCAGCAGCAAAACTTTATTCTTAACATAATCCAAGAGGAAGAAATCACATCGCGAGAAATCCTGTGAACTGGAGGGGGGGGGGGGGCGGGGGGGGGGGGGGGGCGGGGGCATGGCAACAGAGGAACATTACACAGACCAGCGCGCTCTGTCAAGCGATGTGGAAAATCTCTGTTGACAAAGGCATGGACAGTTGTGCTCCAGTGAGGTGAAGCTCCGTCCTGTTGACGGATGGAAGTCGAGGAGTCAGCAGTCAGTTGTGGCAACAACCACAACAGCAGCATATCCAGGTGCACAGAACTTTTCGCAATCTGCTCTATGAAGGAAAAGGGGCCATACACCTTTATCTTCAATGTGGCACAGATGACATTCACTTCTGGTGAATCCCTTCCCAACTGCACATCGCCATGCAACAACACAGTACACCACATTCTAACATTGTGACAATTCACGTTTTCTGACAGATGAAAAGTTACCTTGACGCTGAACATCGATGTCCTCGCAAAGTCACCATAATCTTCCATAGCTTGCTGCATTTGGGTACAAAACTACATTTGGCAGGCATAATCATCTAGGGTCAGTTGTTGTAACAATTGCAAACGGAAAAGTTTGAAAGCCAAACGACCGCAAAACATTCTTAACGGTTTTCGGCGGAATGCCCAGATCACGGCTTGCACGAGCGGTTGATTTTTGTGGGCTGCACACAAAGCCCTGTCGCACACATTCCATCATTTCTTCTGAAGCTGACAGTCGCCATATGCTTTTTCCTTTAGACAGACAACCAGTATCACGAAACTGGCGATACCAACGCAAAATGCACTGGTGACCAGGTGTAGCTTTTCTACTCGTATATTTGCGTATGAATACACGCTTAGCGCTCGTACCCCACAAATACTTAGGATAGTCTAGCCCACGAGAACTCTTCTCCAGCGTTGCCGCCACCTTGTAGGGTGCCGTCACAGGTCTCTCATCGAGCGTGCACGCGAGCCTTGAGGCAGGCATTTTAAACTTGATGAGTGGATCTATCTTTTCATGTACCATCTATCTTTGTATGTCATATACTTATCAGTAAACAGTGCTTTGAAACCTAATGAATCATTTAGGCTGACACCGTATTTAATGTGGTAGAGACCATACCAGAGACGACTATAATTTTCATACAGATGTCTGCCATCTTAGCAAAATAAAATCGGTGAAATTTTTACGAATCTTAAAACGACTGGGAATTTGTGCATAAAATATCTCATCTTAAAGGCATATTTGCGCTGATTCCAAAAATGGTCATAGATTTTGCGAGGCTGTAATATTTCCGAAGATAGTTTAGTATTGTGTTTATATTTTAGTAATATTGACTCAGCTGATGTGTTTCGAATATTGTTGTATTTTTATAACGTGGTCTTTTGTCCTTCAGCGACTGACGAACACTTGTTTGCTTTCAGAAACAGTCTTTTAATTGAATTTGAGTATTACGCATCACATTCCTTTATTAATATTGAGGGTGACCCTTCCAAATCTCTGACATTTCAAAGGCCCAGCTAAAAAGAGCCTAAAGTAGATATAGTAATGAAATCGCACTGTATAATAGAGCTTCTCAAAGACTTTATTGAATACTCACCAGTACACCTCTTCATATGAAGCATTTTTAGCACAAAGAATATCGAGTCTGTATTCAGTTTCTTGCCACGTTCTGCTTAACATGTCCTCTGTCACTGTTGCAATCGTATCAGTCATACATCTTAACACAGTGATCTCGTCCATTTTCATCGCGTACATGCGGTTCTTCCCGAAGAAATCCAGTGGGGCAGTATCGGGGGAATGTGGTGGCCAGGCAGTGGTTCTACCGCGCCTGATCCAGCAACTTGGAAATTTCGCATGTAGTAACTTGAGAACAGGCGTTGACCAGTGCGGCAGAGCTCCATCTTGTTGAAAGGTGATGTTGGGTTCAAGTCTTTCATCTGAAGATATACCAACTGCTTCAACATGTCCAGATACACTAGTCCATTTACCTTCATAGAAGAATGGTCCAACAATCTTGTGGTGCATTAGCCTACTTCAGAGGTTCTATAGAGTCCGCCAGAAAAAAGGTATCAATACTTTAAGGAACGAAAAGTATTACTTATTGTTTATTTTAAATTTAGTAATTGATCACATGCGTTGCACAAGCTTCAGTTTAGCACATGGTTACTTTAAATGTTACAAATGTTCGCCGCTGCCGGCTATACACATAACAGAACGACGAGCGGTCGCCGCAACTACGTCAGTCAATGTTACAGCGGAGATGGCCGCATATGTCGCTGTAATCTCCTGGCGAAGTTCCTTCAGTGTGCGTGGTTTACGTCGTTAGAAGTTATCTTTCACAGTTCCCTGTAAGTAAAAGTCCATAGGTGTTAGATCTGGAGACTGTGAAGAGTACTCAATGGGCCCTCTTTGTCCAATCCAATGCCCCGGAAAATTGTCATCCAGGAAACCTCGTACGGCTAAGTGGTACTGTGGTGGCGCCCCATCCTGTTGGTAGAAGACCTCTTCATCAGCTCCACAAAGCACACGTGTACCTGGAATAACTGACGTGCGTAAAATTTCCTGCTACACTCCTCCAGTGACAGTAGCATCAAAGAAAAAGGGTCCTACTTAGCCCCTGGATGATAGTCTACACCACAGATGAACACCTGGTAGATTGCTCGTTTTATCCACATAAACATGCGGATTTTCCGGTGCCCAGTACATACTGTTATGCAGATTCACGGTTCCATTAAGATTAAATTATGCCTCATGACTCCACAGTACTTTCGTCACAAACTGTTAGTCATCAGTTACCATTTGCTGAGGCCATTCGCAAAATTGCATTTGGCTATCAGGATCGACGGCATTAACGACGAGCAGTAATCGTGGAATGTAAACTTTCCACTTTGCAGATTTCAGAATTCTTTGTACATTTGTACTGCTAACCCCCACTTCATGTGCATATTGCGTAGCAGACTTCTGCAGAGAATTAACAAACTTGCAATTCAAACTTGTCAATGATGCATTTAATTGTTAGGCGGGTCTGTGGATCTGTTTCAGACTCCCGCCTCCATTGACGTTGCACTTCAACTGCATTATCAAACTTGAAAAACCACTTCATAACACATTTTCGTTGCTCGAATGTCAAGCTTGCTCCAACCATCCTGTTTTCTCAATAACGAGATGAAAGTACTAACATCTGTTAAGCCAAAGACCATACTACAACACACTCGTAACTCAAATCGAACGACAATATACACTCCTGGAAATTGAAATAAGAACACCGTGAATTCATTGTCCCAGGAAGGGGAAACTTTATTGACACATTCCGGGTGTCAGATACATCACATGATCACACTGACAGAACCACAGGCACATAGACACAGGCAACAGAGCATGCACAATGTCGGCACTAGTACAGTGTATATCCACCTTTCGCAGCAATGCAGGCTGCTATTCTCCCATGGAGACGATCGTAGAGATGCTGGATGTAGTCCTGTGGAACGGCTTGCCATGCCATTTCCACCTGGCGCCTCAGTTGGACCAGCGTTCGTGCTGGACGTGCAGACCGCGTGAGACGACGCTTCATCCAGTCCCAAACATGCTCAATGGGGGACAGATCTGGAGATCTTGCTGGCCAGGGTAGTTGACGCACACCTTCTAGAGCACTTTGGGTGGCACGGGATACATGCGGACGTGCATTGTCCTGTTGGAACAGCAAGTTCCCTTGCCGGTCTAGGAATGGTAAAACGATGGGTTCGATGACGGTTTGGATGTACCGTGCACTATTCAGTGTCCCCTCGACGATCACCAGTGGTGTACGGCCAGTGTAGGAGATCGCTCCCCACACCATGATGCCGGGTGTTGGCCCTGTGTGCCTCGGTCGTATGCAGTCCTGATTGTGGCGCTCACCTGCACGGCGCCAAACACGCATACGACCATCATTGGCACCAAGGCAGAAGCGACTCTCATCGCTGAAGACGACACGTCTCCATTCGTCCCTCCATTCACGCCTGTCGCGACACCACTGGAGGCGGGCTGCACGATGTTGGGGCGTGAGCGGAAGACGGCCTAACGGTGTGCGGGACCGTAGCCCAGCTTCATGGAGACGGTTGCGAATGGTCCTCGCCGATACCCCATGAGCAACAGTGTCCCTAATTTGCTGGGAAGTGGCGGTGCGGTCCCCTACGGCACTGCGTAGGATCCTACGGTCTTGGCGTGCATCCGTGCGTCGCTGCGGTCCGGTCCCAGGTCGACGGGCACGTGCACCTTCCGCCGACCACTGGCGACAACATCGATGTACTGTGGAGACCTCACGCCCCACGTGTTGAGCAATTCGGCGGTACGTCCACCCGGCCTCCCGCATGCTCACTATACGCCCTCGCTCAAAGTCCGTCAACTGCACATACGGTTCACGTCCACGCTGTCGCGGCATGCTACCAGTGTTAAAGACTGCGATGGAGCTCCGTATGCCACGGCAAACTGGCTGACACTGACGGCGGCGGTGCACAAATGCTGCGCAGCTAGCGCCATTCGACGGCCAACACCGCGGTTCCTGGTGTACCCGCTGTGCCGTGCATGTGATCATTGCTTATACAGCCCTCTCGCAGTGTCCGGAGCAAGTATGGTGGGTCTGACACACCGGTGTCAATGTGTTCTTTTTTCCATTTCCAGGAGTGTAGATCTCCCGATAGAGCCTGACAAAGAGTGTATACATTCTTCTGGCGAACTATGTATTTAGGCCTACAATGAACATGTTCAATGACAGCATGCGGATGTTTCGAGCCCCAAATACGAACATTGTGCCGATAAACCGTTCCTGATACGTGAAATGTTGCCTCCTTTGAGAACAAATTTCTTTCCAGGAAGATGACATTCGTGTTAGTACACTGCAGCATGTCTGTAGCAAACTGTTATCGGCATGGTTTGTAGTTCGGCATCAGATTTTGCAGAACTTGCACTTTGTAAGTACACAAACGAAGACGCTGGGGTGCTGCTTGGGGTACACCAAGTTTTCTAGGTGCCTGCCGAACTGACTCGAGTGCGCTTCTGAGAAAAGCTTGTGTGATGTCGTCCTCTGTCGCTTCGGAAACACAACGACGCACATCGCCAGAATGTTTCAGAACACTTTCAGTTGCCAGAAACTTACGACGCCATTCCTTACAACTGTTTTAGCATCAGTGGTTCACATCCCCCTATGATAAGTCCTTTGCACAGTAATCGACGAATTTGTTTATGGAAATCACACTAGTTTGCGCGCTCTGCTGTGCGATCGCGATTTTCACTCCATACGATAATGATGCTCTATGGCCCGTAGGTGGCCCGTCTGTCGCAAGAATATAAATTCTGTGAGATGCTGTAGGGTATGGTCGAATTTCACTGTTTAATCTACTGTTGTTTTTTCTTGGTTTTTGAAATCTGGGACATTTGAAAGGGACATCCTATATGATATAATTTTAGAATAGTCAAACAATTTGGTACCGTATGAAACCTGTTACACTGACATGGTCTTTTGTTGTTGTCGATATTCAGTTCTCGGTAGCAAAATGTAGGGCAATGCATTAAATTGGTTTCAACATGCGAAATACGGATTTCTTACAGAAATCCCAACATACAGGTTTGTAAGCACTATAAAGTATTAATTGAATAGCAAACAACCAGCAATACTCTTCTGCCGTAAGAAATATGTCTCATGTATAAGAAAAAAAGAAATTTACTTACATAAGTTTTGGTTAGGGTCAAAGAGTTTGTTGTTAAGCGTCCCAGTTGACATCACTTTGATAATAGATTACGTAAATACATCATAAGTCCCGACCTGGCACAAATTTTCAACTGACGCAAAATATTCAAAAAGTAACTGGTTTCAGATGAACACAACACAAGACTCAATAAATATTGGACTGGTGCATAAGTTCACAGTGTTTTTACATAAGTTTAATAAACACAACAGACACACATACCAGAGACATTAGTCATCAATAATACGAAGGTTACCCCAAAAGTAAGGTCTCCCATTTTTTTATAGGTACAGGACTCTCTTTGTATGGCAATTCGTTACACTGTTACGAAGAGTGCTGCACTCGCTTGTGTAAACATGCGCACACGCCGCGCTGAGGCGCTCAGTCGTTGAGAATGGAGTTCCCGTGGGGTGTTACCGTTACCTCCAAGTGCGAATTGCGCGCAGTTATTCGGTTTTTGAACGCAAAGGGCACTGCACCGATCGAAATCCATCGCCAATTGACGGAAGTGTATGGTGAGTCGTGCATAGATGTCAAAAATGTTTGTAAGTGGTACAGAGTGTTTGCAGCTGGTCGGGCCGAAATTCACGACGAGCAAAGGAGCGGCAGACCGTCAATTTCTGAGGAGAGTGTTGAAGGTTGAGCACTGGGACCACAATTAACGCTGACAGGTACTGTGAGACTCTGAAAAAACTCCAACGGGCAATTCAGAACTGGAGAGGAGGAATGTTGAGCAAGGGCGCGTACACATTCTCCATGACAACGCTCGCCCACACATCGCTCGGCAAACGTTGCTCTCCTGCAACAGTTTCAGTGGAACATAATCACCAACACACCCTATAGCCCTGACTTGGCGCCCAGTGACTATCACCTGTTCCCTAAATTAAAAGAACATTTGGCTGGAAAGCTGTTCAGCTCCGACGACGAGGTGAAAGACGAGGTTCATAACTTTCTGAACAGCATGGCGGCGAGCTGGTATGATATGGGTATACAAAAACTGCCACAGCGTCTACAAAAATGCATCGACAGAAATGGTGATTATGTCGAAAAATAGCTAAATATTCAAGCTGTAAACTGATGTAAACCATTGTAGAAATAAACAGGTCTATGTACTTATAAAAAAATAGGAGACCTTAGTTTTGGGATTACCCTCGTATATTACAACAGAGACTGGGGAGACCAAGAGATGAATACACTAAGCAGATTCAGAAGGATGTAGGTTGCAGTAGGTACTGGGAGATGAAGAGGCTTGCACAGGATAGAGTAGCATGGAGAGCTGCATCAAACCAGTCTCAGGACTGAAGACCACAACAACAAACATTTCAACAGTTTGCCAGCGCTCGAGTAACTTCTCAGTTTTGCGACTGCAGAAATCACTTGGTTTTGAGATGAAGAACTCGTCGACCCAGATTCAGAGCGCAGTTTTATCCGGAAACGAAGTTACTTGAACGTTGTTCGATAGAGAGCGGAGAAGGCGAAAATCTGAGGGGGCAAGATGAGTTGAATAAGGTGGGTGCGGAATGACAGTACTAGGGCAAAAAGAGCGTCACCACACGCTGCTTTAATGCCCAATTTATTCAAGATGGCGGATCCAAGATAGCCGGGTAGACATGGAAACATCGCAATGACGTCATGGCGGAAAGTTCGAATCTTGGCGGGAAAATAGGTCAATTGGGCTACCTCCATTAACCAAACACCCTCCCCTCCCCTTTCCCTTCCCTACCCCCAGAAAATGGCGGGAAGTTCAAATTGTCGTGGAAGTAAGGTCACTTGGGCTACCTCCACTAACCTAAGAAAATGGCGGGAAAAAAGGTCACTTGGGCTACCTCCACTAACCTAAGTCAGCCGAACGCCACCTCTTCCTAAGAATTGGTGGAGAAAGGACTCAGCCTGAGCTGGGCTGCTGGATAGGATGGACCTAAGTCTTTATTTTGCATGCAGTGTTTATTTAAACAATTTGAGGCAGTAGCTCCATCAAGTGTGTTCATCATGAGGTCCGGAGTCCAACTGACCTAGTACATAGTACTGCTACCAGAGGACACTGTCGTCCCATGGCTGTCAGGTGAGAAAAGGACTCAGCCATTGCTGCGCTGCTGCAGAGAGGCAGCAGTGTACTTATTTATTTTGGAAAAATTTATTTAGGGCCGGATTTCACGTAGTTTATTTATTACACTGAAACAAAACATTTGCTCTGATGAACTTGAGGCCACACTACATAGCCTACAGACCTGAAAATTACTTGTAAATTATCTAAATAATGCAGTACACTAAGTGCAGACATGCAAACAACTTGTGAATTGTCAAAATAATGCATCTATAACGCTCTGCAAATACGCTCTCTAATTGTAAACTGTCGAAATAATGCATTTCGCAGCCCACAGACCTGCAAACTACTTGTAAATTGTCAAAACAATGCATGTCTAACGCTCTGCACACACGCTCACTAAATATAAACTGTCGAAATAATGCAGTACACAGCACACAGAGCTGCAAACTATTTGTAAATTATCGAAATAATGCATTACTCTGATGTACAGAGACATCATCTACTCGTAAATTGTCAAAATAATGCATGTAAAAGGCACTGCAAACACGGCCACTATCGAAATAATACGTTGCACAGCCTACAGACCTGTTCACAAAATAATGCAACAAACACGTTCACTACGCATAAAATTGGCAAAATAATGCTGTATAACGCTCTGCCAATAACCTCACAAAGCATAAACACCCAAAAATAATGCAGTGCAAAACACTCATCGCATGTAAAATCGTTTTTGAACTACCATTTAGAAATTCGACCATGTCGTATAGCAAACTGCTCTCTACAAAGGTTTGAACACACGCACACGCCGACGCCAACCGGATGTGGGCGAACCATCACTCTCACACTGCTGCCAATTACAGCCAGCAGGGAAAGTCGTGTCTATTTTCAGGTATACAGTTAGAATTCTACGAGTATTATACTGACGTCACAGTTCTATGTAAATAAGAGCCAAGTCACCTTCTGTATGCGCACCTAATCACCGTGGCCAAGGCGAACCTGATGGTCCAGTGCCAAGAGAGATGTTTGCATAGCGGCTCACCCTCGCAGATAGAGCTAAAAGGTTCTCAATGTTATACTGATGTCGCAGGTCTATGTAAACAACAGCCAACACCCCTCTGAATGCACTATAGAAATCTATTGCAATGCTTCCTAGAATAGCACAGGTTGCATTCTCCCTAGTGATCCTAATGGGACTTGCGAGACACCTCCATCACGTACGTGTTTACTCAGCCACCACGCATACCTGCCCAGGATGAGTGATGCATTGCCGTGAAGCATTCGTGTAGTGACTCACCGTCGCAGGCACACCTGAAAGGTTCTCGATGTTATACTGATGTCACAGGTCTATGTAAGTAACAGCCAAATCTACCTCTCAGAAATTGTAATGTGTCGCAGAAATAGTTAACGGTTGCTTTTGTAGGAGCTTTTGTGATGTCTCAGCTTGTCTGCATGGAAATTCTTGTCCTAGCAGAACCTGTTTACGAAAATAGCCAAGAATAACGCCGAATGCATCCCTCCTGATGGTCCTCATGCAGCACCCCATCCATCACATGTTACCCTTCCTGAAAATCATTAAGCTCAGCTTTCAACAAACATCTCCAAAACACAAACGTACTCACCACTATGTAGAGGCTCCTATGTCCCGACACAAAGGATGTCTTATGAATGAATGGAGCATTATGATTGGCTCTTACTGAATTTACCTACCAAATTACTGATGCCACCGGTGTGGAAGCACTGTCAATCTTTCTCTTTCTGCAGACGAGACTTTCAGTGGCAAAACTATTTCGTACAGATTGCCATATTGCACTGACAGTTATACCCTACAAAATTGGCCTACAGATCGTCAAATACGGAATGATCTTCCTCAATTACACTGCTCTGCCACTGAGGATGGAAGCTTGAATACTAGAATGTGAAACCAATCTCCAACCCAGCAGTATATCATCGCGTACCATGTCGATGTAGTAAACATACAATTCGTATTGTAAGCGTACTGTCATATCGCTAGCTTGGTTGTGGAGTATCTTTGCGGGCAGCCACGCCTGTAGAGTCGAGCGCGGGACACGGAACTGTTATGTTGTGTAGTGTGTAGCTCTGCATGTGAGAGGCATTGTTAGTATGGAAGTTGAAGTGTTGCTACAAGTCCTACTACAGTAAAGTGACAAAATAAGCAAATGATTCAGAGGAAAGTGCGTCAAGAAGTAATTTAAAAATGTGCAGTGCTGCTGACAATGTATTTGTGTATCCTCTCGTTGCGTTTCGTACGGTACAGTATCGATCATCCGCGCCATGTTCGGTCTCCACGAATGAACTAATGGAATCAGTAATACTGTGCACCACAATAGAGAGCATTTAAGTGCCTGTGTCTTGTAGCGAGCATAAGAACTTTCGTTCGATCATTCGGCTTCCGCATCATCAACAATCACCCGCGTCGTGTCGGTTAAGCATACGCTCATCTGAGTGGACAGATAATCATCAAGATTGTTAATTGGGATAAACAGTTATGAATTAGAATGTAAACAGTGCAACCTGAAATTTCCTTTAATCGTCTCAGAATATAGTTGTTCACACCAGACGTAGAACAGTGTTGTGTTCTGACGATGAGGGGCTCCCCTGACTCGCTTGCATATTTCGATAGATAATTTCAGGCGAGCCAGCAACAGTATGGAGCAGAACAGTACGACCGCCGCGGGATTATCAGGTACGTGGCGTGGACAGGGCGCATGGTCACGAAACGACGACCAGTTTAAAGGTACCACCACACCCATTTGTACCCCCGGGCATGTTACAGTATCCTGCGCCATACAAAATCGCCCCTTTAGCATCATGCATATATCCATTGACCGCCAGACACTCGAACATTTACCGTGTAGATAGACAGCATAAGCACATGCACCGTAGGTATGCTACTCGCAGAACTAGATATTTCCCACAAGGTCAGGCAGTCATCCGTCGCAGGTGATGGTCACAAGTCATCCGCTGCTGACGAGTGACCAAGGCGCCCACAGCGGACAAACTGTTGTACAAAGTCGGGCTTGTTTGCCCTTGGCACAAAGGCTTTACTGTTTCTGCTGCTTGCTTGCTTGCTTTCTACACCCCTCAGCAGACTCGGGGATTACAAGAACACATGTATTTTCACATTGTTTGCCAGAATATTATACCATTCTCGATATCAAGCACGTAGCAATATTGCTTGCATAGCAGTATCACTCACGTAGTATAATTCAGAAGATGTAGACTGGAAATTATTTCTCTAGAAGCCCGAAACTTTAGTGAGGTGGAGCGCGCTGTAAACCACTGAGTAACTAGAAACTTATCCTGTCTGTGAAGGCCTTTATGTGATAACGAGAAAAGAATAGACGAAATTCTCCAACCCATCTTTCACCTGCTAGATGCGCACACCACAATCGATGTTCTCTCAACCAAATAAAGACGGGAAATGTGCAGAAGCAGTCAACCAGACAATTTACATGGGAGTGAATAATGGTCCAGAGCAAACAAACATCCATACTGGATCGTCTCAAATTTCCACGCGATCACGAAGACTGTCCAACACACTGAGTATTAGTTCGCGATTCAGCCATCTAGAGGACGACACAGTTAAGTCAGCTACGTTCCTGCATCCCAACAGGCCTCTCCATTCAGACGGTTCCTGCCATTAGCAGGAAACGTGAATCATTCACGCCGCAGGCCACCGCCATGCAATCCGACACAGAATTGTCCTAGGAAACTGGCTACATATACATTTAATCACTGTACTTACAATTAAATATTATGATCACGGTCTCAAAGTATCGGAAATACACCCCGCTGATGGCTGTGGTCCTGGAAATAGAAATATCTGTACCATTCTAACGACTTGACATATTTTTCCCTTTGCTATCGCAGTATTCCATGTCAAATCCATACCTTCCTTACGACTGGACATAGTCATTTCCTTTGCACTTATCGCTTCGAAAGGTATCGCGAAGTCAGGTATAGATTTAAGTGCAGGACGCTCAGAGGCGTTTAAGGAATAATTCTTCCCTTGTTCCTTACATGAGTGTAACAGGAAAAAAAGTCCTAATAACTGTACGACGTGAAATATTCTCTGCCATGCAAAGTGGTTTATAGGGTATTCATGTAGATGTAGATGTAGAAAGAGAAATATGTCCAGTTTAATTCAGCGCCACCTGGCAAGTGAAACCAAGAAGTTGGCCCGAGTTTTTGTTACTTTTTTAACAACGTTGTATTACATATCTTCCACTATCACGACCATCAAATACTGCTTATACTTACGTCCTGATTTTGCGAATGCTTATCCTACAATTACATAGCACGTTGAACTCCCTTTCCGCTGTGTCACTTCGTTGCTGCTAGATTACGTCCTGTCCACACAAATACAGCGTCATTCAAAAAGGATTTCTTGTTTATTACAGAGAAAATGGGAAGGATAGAAACACGTTGTGTATGTCACATTATAGAGAAAGGTTCAAAGATTTATGTTCACACAGACACTACGCCATACACTCAGTGGGAGCACCACGCGTTGCTCGAGAAACATCGAATCGGTGGTCCATTTCAGTCCACAGACGAAGCCACATGTCCCTGTTTATTGAATCGACAGCTTCAAAAACTTCCCAGCTCTTGAAGAGTGCTACCATAGATCGGACAAAGACTTTGTCTCTTAATCTACCCCCACAGGAGAAAAGAAATTCCATGGTGTTGGGTCTGGGGACCTGGGAGACCAAAAGCAATGAGCAAGATCTTGTTGTCCACCTCTTCCAATCCAATGTTGTGGGATGTTGTTGTTAAGATAACGCTGCACCTCAAGGTGAAAGTGAGGGGAGGCATGTGCTGGCGTCATTCATATAAATGAAATCATTGGCATCTTTGTGAAGTTAAGAAAGCAACCAATTTGGCAGCATGTCCGGGTATGACATTCCTGTCTGTTACCTCCGAAAAAAAAAATCCATAAACTTTGCGAATAGAAACGGCACAAAACACATTCGGTTGCGCTGAGTCTCTTTCAAGCTATACGACGACCCAAGGATTTTGTGACCCGCAAATTTTTACATTATGGAAGTTAACTTTAGCCGATAGGCGAAACATCAATTCGTCGGAAAAGATGAGTCGTTCGGAAAATGTGTCGTCGTATCCTAGAGAAATGAAATGCAAAATAAGTAAATTTTGTTATGGTCTCCGGGGCGCAATTGGTGCAGTGACTGCAACTTGTAAAGCTTCACATGCAGGCCTCGTTTCAGAGCACATCACACCGTTGTTGTTGTTGTCTGAATAAGATGAAGTTACTGGTATACCCGCCTTGTGGACTTGCGAGGGCTCCGTGTGAACGCATCTTGTATACGCTCGACATTTTCATCAGATGTGCGTGGCTGACCAGTGCTCTTCCCTTCGCAGTTGCAACAACATTTCAGCAATTTTATATGTCATCCATAAATTTGCCTGTGCAGACGCGGTTTCTTGCTCAATGGACGTCGGAATGCACGTAGCACAATAGACTGACTTCGCGCAAATTCCAGCACACAGAATCATTTTTCTTGTGGTATAGTCTTCCTGTTGCTACAAACAGACAGCAGCGCTGCTGTGTCAAAGCTCTGAACATTTCTCTATCCAGTGACATGCGCAATGTGTTTCTATCTTTCAGAGTTTGTCTGTAATAAATAATTGAAATTTGTTGTCTCTCCTTGAATCATGAAAGTAACAAAAGCCATGACCTCCTAACAGTGCTTTCTCAAGCATTCAACTCATGTACAGTGCTTCATTGAGTCCTTAAATTAAATATTACTTCACCAGAAATAATATATCGGTGAGTGTCATTGCACAGCATAAACAGAAACCACCACTTCATTAACATCTTAAATGCAAAGGGCACATGAGATAAGGTAATTGGTGAGGAAAGGAGGCATGGTGAAGAGGCCAAGCCAGTCAGCCTTTAAGTAGTAAACGTAGTTGTGTTACAAACCAAAGCTAACAGCTTGCGAATAAGTGCTGATAAAAGATAAAACACTGCACTTGCAACCAGCAACAGCCTACCTAACAACAACATAGGGTTCGTTATATGGTGGCCAAACTATGAGTAGCTCTTATTTATCTTAAACATATTCCGCCTCCATAGCCGAGTGGTTAGCGCAGCAGAATGCCATGCGAAGGGCCCGGGTTCGATTACCGTATGGATAGGAGACGGGGACTGGGTGTTGTGATGTCTTCATCGTCATATCATCCTCATCGACGCGCAGGTCGCCGAAGCGGCGTCAACTAAAACGACTTGCACCAGGCGACCGGTCTACACGACGGAAGACCCTAGCCAAACGACCTCTCATTTCATGTCGAACATTAACATTTTAATAAAGATTACTATTGCTTCTGCGATACGTGAAATAAATACGGTTTACGTCCAATTAGCTCTTATGCCCTCTTCCACAGTTACCTACCCAGTTATGGGTTTCACGGCTACCACAACAAGCCACATCCCAGCATTATGGAAATTAACGTCCTCTTTGTACATAATACTGTACATGCATAAATTCACAAAATAATAGAAAATTTGCGATAATACTATTCCAGTTATATCTCTCCCCCCCCCCCCCCCCCCCCCAAAATAACCCCGAGATCCTACATAAGATAGGAAATGTAAAAATGTTGCAG
The DNA here is from genome assembly GCF_023864345.2 of Schistocerca serialis cubense. Taxonomy (NCBI): domain Eukaryota; kingdom Metazoa; phylum Arthropoda; class Insecta; order Orthoptera; family Acrididae; genus Schistocerca; species Schistocerca serialis. Next base: position 49,944,321 of record NC_064644.1, read on the forward strand.
ATTAAGAAAAATAACTATATCCACAGCCTACGCGAGAATCCCATCCTAGCTAAGAATGTATATGACAAAGAATGGCAGAGTCTCTAGGAATCCAAACCGTTGTTGTGGTCTTCAGTCCAGAAACTGGTTTGATGCAGCTCTTCATGCTACACTATCCTGTGCAAGCTTCTTCATCTCCCAGTACTTACTGCAACCTACATCCTTCTGAATCTGTTTAGTTTATTCATCTCTTGGTCTCCCTCTACGATTTTTACCCTCCACGCTTACCTCCAATACTAAATTGGTGATCCCCTCATGTCTCAGAATATGTCCTACCAACCGATCCCTTCTTGTAGTCAAGTTGTGCCACAAACTCCTCTTCTCTCCAGTTCTATTCAATACCTCCTCATTAGTTATGTGATTTACCCATCTAATCTTCAGCATTCTTGTGTAACAGCACATTTGGAAAGCTTCTATTCTCTTCTTGTCTAAACTATTTATCGTCCACGTTTCACTTCCATACAAGGCCAACTAACCCTCTGTATGTAGCGCTTCATGTGTGTTATGTTTATGAGTGCAAGCTCTTTCTCCGGTTCGGCATACGTCAACTTATAGTCAATGCCACGCTCAGTATTTATTTGCAAGCAGTTATCTTTGGTCTTTATCGAAGCAAGGTCTACTACTCCAAGGCTGACAGGCATACTTCTTCATGATGCCCACTTCTTTCCTCACCGTCTATCGTATTCGCCCTTTCCTTAGCTAACATCTTCTTTTTTTGCAAGAACATTCCTCTAATCACTTGAAAGTCTACTTTCTCCATTTATTGTGTAACATAATTTCACAGTGGGGAAATCCTTTGGTTCGTTGCAAAAGTTATTGATAATTTCTCCAAAAGACAGGTATGCAACTGACCCATTCTCAATGCTTCGTGTAATAGCACGTCCTATTCATTGTTTCCTCCAGTACATTTTCCCGCAGAAAGTACCTATGTAAATGTAAATGATGACTGACAACCTCAGCTTCCGACAGGTGTTGTTGTTATACCTCGATGTGGACAGCTGAAAATGTGTGCCCCGACCGGGACTCGAACCCGGGATCTCCTGCTTACATGGCAGACGCTCTATCCATCTGAGCCACCGAGGACACAGATGAATAGCGCGACTGCCGGGGCTTATCTCTTGCACGCTTCCCCTGAGACACACATTCCCAACTGTCCACAATTCTACATATGTATTGTACCTTATAGACGTTTGCCCACCCACTCATTACTCGCGCGCGCTTTGTTAAAATCGAGTCAAATTTACCAACAGCTTGGGGCGTGAGCCCACTTATCAATATAACGCTGTACTCCTGGCCTGGATGCACGCAATGACTCCGCTGGGAAGGGTGTCAAAAGTCGTTGTCTCCTCTCCTGAGGCAAGCTGGCTCGCAATTGTTTTTAAGTGTTCCTTGACATCCTGGCTCGTTGCACTGGGACATAACAGGTATATGAGCTAGCCCCACACTCGTTCTGTCGGGGATAGACATTGTAACCTTGTTGGCCACGCCAGTGCCTCATGACGCAGACAATTCACACAGTCTAGTCCCATGTGTGGACAAACATTGTCCTGTTTAAAAACGCCACCACAATATTATCGATGAGAGAGAACATATAAGAACACAGGATCGCTGATGTATCGTTGTGCCGTCAGAGTTCCTTTAGTCACCACCAGCCATGACCTGAAGTCATAGCGCATGGCTCTCCACACCTTGACGCCAAGTGTAACATCGCTGTCCCTCTCCAAAGCACTGCAAGAATGAGACCTCTCCCCGTGTAAGCGCGATCCTCGCTGACAATGGTCATCCGGGGTAGTTCAGAACCGCGATTCATCGCTAAACACGATGCGTCGCCTACCTTCGGCAGTCCGTGCTTCCGATCATGGCACGATTCCAAATGCGGCCGTTTGTGCTGTAGTGCTGACAGCAGCCTACGCGTGGGACGGTAATTCCCTAGTCTGGCTGCTGCTTTTCTCTGACCACTGGTTTGGAATGACACAGAGTGTTGCTGGTTGTCCTTTACTATCCGTGAAAACCAAATTGACCCTTGGCGCGGTGGGTGATGGGAGTGACTGTAAATGGAAAATACCTTTACAGTCGCTCCCATCACCCACCGCGCCAAGGGTCAACTTGGTTTGTGTGGGCTGCACTCGTTCTCGGATAGCAGGCGCAGATGTAAAGGAGATACAGTACAACGATCCTTCTTTGCAGTGATCACAGGTGGTCGACCAGTACCTCGAAGACGAGTATACCATCCGTCACTTTACCATGTAGTCTAGCATCAGGCCACTACCAAATCCAAATGCGCCACAAATCTGGATATTGTACTATTCGACGAGTGGGTTACGTGAAGACCCCAAAATAATGTCACTTTTAAACTCTGCCAGGCGCTCATAACGCTGTCTCATACGATACGCGCAATCTCCGCGTCCTTCGCAGTGACCACTTAGAATATGAAGCTGTTTACGTCCCATATATACCTTACCAGCCTGGTGACAATACAAGACACGAACAACACTAAAACACTGCGGTTCTATCTGTCACAGTGAATTTCATCTTGACATTAGCGCGCGGATTAGCCGCGTGGTTTGAGGCGCCATGTCACGGATTGCGCGGTCCCTCCCGCTGGAGTTTCGAGTCCTCCCTCCGACATGGGTGTGTGTGTGTTGTTCTTAGCATAAGTTAGTTTAAGTAGTATGTAAGTCTAGGGACCGATGGCCTCAGCACTTTGGTCCCTTAGGAATTCACAAACATTTGAACATCTTGACATCCGACTACCTTTTCTGGTTGCTTTTGTTCTTTTCGGCAGTTTGTCATTAAATGAAGTTGTCGTTCATTGTAGGAGAACTTTGCCGTTTGGCACTTTTTTCTGTTAATACACTACCGGCCCTTAAAATTGCTACACCACGAAGATTACGTGCTACAGACGCGAAATTTAACCGACAGGAAGAAGATGCTGTGATATGCAAATGATTAGCTTTTCAGAGCATTCACACAAGGCTGGCGCCGGTGGCGACACCTGCAACGTACTGACACGAGGGAAGTTTCCAACCGATTTCTCACACACAAACAGCAGTTGACCGGCATTGCCTGGTGAAACATTGCTGTGATGCCTCGTGTAAGGAGGAGAAATGCGTACCATCACGTTTCCGACTTTGATAAAGGTCGGATTGTAGCCTATCGCTAATGCGGTTTATCGTATCGCGACATTTCTGCCCGCGTTGATCGAGATCCAATGACTATTAGCAGAATATGGAATCGGTTGGTTCAGGAGGGTAATACGGAACGCCGTGCTGGATCCCAACGGCCTCGTATCACTAGCAGTCGAGATGATAGGCATCTTATCCTCATGGCTGCGGTTACCCTTGACGCTGCATCACAGACAGGACCGCCTATGATGGTGTACTCAACGACGAACCTGCGTGCACGAATGGTAAAACGTAATTTTTCGGATGAATCCAGGTTCTGTTTGCAGAATCATGATGGTCGCATCCATGTTTGGTGACAGCGCGGTGAATGCACGTTGGAAGCCTGAATTAGTCATCGCCATACTGGAGTATCACCCGGCGTGATCGTATGGGGTGCGATTGGTTACACGTCGCGGTCACCTATTGTTCGCATTGGCGGCACTTTGAACGGTGGACGTTACATTTCAGACGTGTTACGACCCGTGGCTCTACCCTTCATTCGATCCCTGCGAAACCCTACATTTCTGCAGGATAATGCACGACCGCATGTTGCAGGTCCTGAACGGGCCTTTCTGGATACAGAAAATGTTCGACTGCTGTCCTGGCCAGCACATTCTCCAGATCTCTCACCAATTGGAAAACGTCTGGTCAAAGGTGGCCGAGCAACTGACTCGTCACAATACGCCAGTCACTACTCTTGATGAACTGTGGTATCGTGTTGAAGCTGGATGGGCAGCTGTACCTGTACACGCCATCCAAGCTCTGTTTGACTCAATGACCAGGTGTATCAAGGCCGTTATTACGGCCAGAGGTGGTTGTTCTGGGTACTGATTTCTCAGATTCTATATACCCAAATTGCGTGAAAATGTAATCACATGTCAGTTCTAGTATAATACATTTGTCCAATGAATACCCGTTTATTATCTGCATTTCTTCTTGGTGTAGCAATTTTAATGGCCAGTAGTGTGGTCTGCGACTCGCCACGAATTCCTCTCCTGTGCCAACCTCCTCATCTCATAGTAGCTCTTGCACCCTACGTTCTCAGTTATTTGCTGGATGTATTCCAATCTCTGTCTTCGTCTACAGTGTTTACCCTCTAACAGCTCTGTCTAATACCACGGAAGTTATTCCCTGGTGTCTTAACAGATGTCCTATCATCCTGTCACTTCTTCTTGTCAGTGTTTTCCACACGTCCCTTTCACTGTTGATTCTATGGAGAATCTTCTCATTCCTTATCTCACCAGCCCACCTAATTTCCAAAATTCGTCTGTAGCACCACGTCTCAAATGCTTGGATTCTCTTCTATTCCGGTTCTCCCACATTCCATGTTTCACTACCATGCAATGCTGAGCCCCAGAAGTTTGCTTGTAGATATTTCTTCTCCAAATTAAGACCTATGTTTTATCCTAGCAGACTTCTCTTGGCCAGGTATGCATTTTTTACCAATGCTAATCTGGTTCGTGATCCGAAATTCTGATGTTAAGTTTTTCGCTGTTCTCGACTCTGCTACTTCTCATTGCTTTGAGTCTTGACTCTTGTAAATATTGTATATTATCTGAAAGATAACGTCTATTCAAATTTTTCTTCAGTCTTCAGCTTCCATTATCAACCGCAACGTCAGAACTGTGTCTCTAGCGCCTCTACCTTTCCTAAATCCATATTGATCATTCTCTAACAGATCATCAAAGAAGCAATGATGGGAAATAAAAGAAATGTTCAAGAGTGGGATTAAAATTCGAGGTGAAATATCAATGATAAGATTCCCCAAAGAAGCTGCTATCCTGAGTGAAACGGAAGAAGAATTATAGGATCTGCTCGATGGAATGTCTGTTGAGTACATAATATGGACTGAGAGTAAATCGACCTGGAAAGGACGTTGGACAATGTAAAATGGTGCAAGATGTTCGAAATTCTGACAAAAATAAGGGTAAGCTATAGGGAGAGACTTGCGAAATATTTTTTACTCTATATCCAGAGATCATATTTATACGTAAAACAGTTTTAGATTTCCACAGGAAATTGATGTAACTAAATAAAATACATATAGTCTCCATCACGCAAAATATTTAAGAAGTAATGTACTAGTACTTTTTACAATTTTATTTAGTTATAGAGCACGATAAACTCATAGTGGTGTTCTTCGAACGAGCTGTGTGACACATTGAATTGTGCTGCTGATAGATGTCACGGTGTTGAGGAAAAGCAAAGTACATGTGGTGGTGGGCACGATAGATGCATTCTTGTGTTGACCAATTGTACCTTGCAGAATTACGAGATCAGTCAGAGAGTGCCACGAGGACACCCCCCAGACCGTAACGCTCCCTTCTCCGGCCTGGACCATCCCGACGATTGTTGCACGGTGTTTTCTTTCAGAAGTTTAACGTCATATACGGCAACAGCCATCTGCCAAATGGAACATAAAACGTGAATCATTTGAAACGGTCACGTGAGGCCACCAGTGAACACCCAGTTGCGGTACTTCCGGGCAGATTCCAGCCTTCGTCGGCTAACGGCATAACGGCAGCCAGAATGAGTGCATGAACCAGTCCCGTAAGCAACAAAGTTCGCAGTATGGGCGTTGAAGAGACCCTGTTGGTAGCCCCTTGGCTCATCTGGGTAGTCAGTTACTTACCAGTTGCATGTCTGTTCACCCGTACATGTATTCAGCCGTCGTTCACCCCTGTCATCAATGTCTCGTGACGGACCACAGTTGCCTCATCTCCGGTTTTGGATAGCACCATTCTGCCATGTCCGGTATACTTTAACCACTGCCGAACGCGAACAGTTTACAACTTAGCTGTTTCCGAAACGCTTCCACCCTGGATCCAAAAGTCGATGATCATGCTCTTTTGGACGTCAGATAAATCGCTCCGTTAACTCGGGACCCGAGTTCGAGTCTCGGTCCGGCACACAGTTTTAATCTGCCTGGAAGTTTCATACTGTCAACAATATTTCCCAAGCGCTAATCGCGAATAGAGCACGTGCTGTGTCCAGGCCTTGTGCCTACTGAGCCAGCAACCAACAGATTATGCTGGCACAGACGTCACAGGGGATGCTTTTAAGACGAGAGACAATGTATGGCTGTGCTCTGTCTGGCCACCAGGCAGCAGCCCAAATGCAGCCAGAGGTCACTGGCCCCACAGGCCTTCTTACCTCTGCCAGCCACATGGCCAAAAGTAGGACTTGCAGTATCCTGGTGCCCGGGTAGTGTTTAGGACAACACCTGCGCTGTGCTCCACCAGTTCACTCTGAGTGAGTTTCCTGGGCCAGACTGCAATTGAGAAAGCATTCCCACAAACAGAATCTGCTCTGTAGCCGCTGCCACGATGGTGTCATCGTCCACACCGACCTCGCCTCTAGGAACTGCCAGGTATGGACCTACACATTCATGGCCCCCACATCGAAGAAACATGCTCTCTGACGTGACATACAATTGGACTTAGTACTATTTATCACTGCTTTTCATCAGCAATGAGCCAGATTTAAACTTTCATGCAACCCTTTGGGACTTTCGCTCATCCTCTTGGGACTTCAACTTTTTCTTGTCGTCTTACGACTATAACTTTTGCAGATGCCTTCTGGACTTCGGCACGCTTAGTGCATGGACAGTGAATTTTGAAGCTTTCAATTTACCATGACATTTTCAAGTCTTCAGATTGTATTAATGTTCTTTCAATGTTGAATAACTGACTTGTTTCCAATTATTATTTCAAAACTACACTACTGGCCATAAAATTGCCACACCAAGAAGAACTGGAGATGATAAATGGGTATTCATTGAACAAATATATTATACTAGAACTGACATGTGATTACATTTTCACGCAATTTGGGTGCATAGATCCTGAGAAATCAGTACCCAGAACAATCACCTCTGGCCGTAATAACGGCCTTGATACGCCTCGGCATTGAGTCAAACAGAGTTTGGATGGCGTGTACATGTACAGCTGCCCATGCAGCTTCAACACGATACCACAGTTCATCGAGAGTAGTGACTGGCGTATTGTGACGAGCCAACTGCTCGGCCACCATTGACCAGACGTTTCAAATTGGTGGGCGATCTGGAGAATGTGCTGGCCGGGGCAGCAGTCGAACAATTTTGTATCCAGAAAGGCCCGTACAGGAACTGCAACATGCGGTGGTCCATTATCCTGCTGAAATATAGGGTTTCGCAGGGACCGAATGAAGGGTAGAGTCACGGGTCGTAATACATCTGAAATGTAACATCCACTGTTCAAAGTACCGTCATTGCGAACAAGAGGTGAGCGAGACGTGTAACCAATGGCACCCCATACCATTATGCCAGGTGATACGCCAGTATGGCGATGACGAATACACGCTTTCAATGTGCGTTCACCGCCATATCACCAAACACGGATGCGACCATCATGATGCTGTAAACAGAACATGGATTCACCCGAAAAAATGGCGTTTCACCATTCGTGCACCCAGGTTCGTCTTTCAGTACATCATTGCAGGCGCTCCTGTCTGTGATGCACCGTCAAGGGTAACCGCAGCCATGGTCTCCGAGATGATAGTCCATACTGCTGCATACATCGTCGAACTGTTCGTGCAGATGGTTGTTGTCTTGCAAACGTCCCCATCTGTTGACTCAGGGATCGAGACGTGGCTGAACGATCCGTTACAGCCATGCGAATAAGATGCCCGTCATCTCGACTGCTAGTGATACGAGGCCGTTGGGATCCAGCACGGCGTTCCGTATTACCCTCCTGAACCCACCGATTCCATATTCTGCTAACAGTCATTGGATCTCGACCAACGCGAGCAGCAATGTCGCGATACGATAAACCGCAATCGCGATAGGCTACAATCTGACCTTTATCGAAGTCAGAAACGTGATGGTACGCATTTCTCCTCCTTACACGAGGCATCAAAACAACGTTTCACCAGGCAACGCCGGTTGGGCTGCTGTTTGTGTATGAGAAATCGGTTGGAAACTTTCCTCGTGGCAGCACGTTGTAGGTGCCGCCACCGGCGCCAACCTTGTGAGAATGCTCTGAAAAGCTAATCATTTCCATATCACAGCATCTTCTTCCTGTCGGTTAAATTTCGCGTCTGTAGCACGTCATCTTCGTGGTGTAGCAATTTTAATGGCCGGTAGTGTAACTCCTCTCAGAGAATATTGTTTCTATGTTGTTACAACAAACCTAATATTCATTTTATATCTGGGTATATTTCCGGCACCGCCTTCGACGGACACTTCAACGGGGAAAAGAGGTATAAGAATATAGTGGCATCAGAAGTAACGTCCACTAAACAGTGAAAAGTTGTTCGTCGAGTATAAATGTAGATCTAAATGAACATAAACCATGACTAGTTCTTTTCATTCCAATAACTGAGTAAAACATCTCTAAAGTCTTTAAAAACAATATATTGGGCGAACTGTTCCTGATGAATCAAACTTGCAAAAATTCTTACACTTAACTAGAAAACTTTCCACAGGTACACCCTTACCTGTACATGAACCAGACTCCAAAAGACTGCCACACTATATTCCGATAAATTTCTTTAAGCCCTTCGGCATGTTTGGCTTCTAGACCTTCATGCTCAGCAATACATCGCACCTGCACCTGAAATAATCCGTCTTCTAGGGATGATTTAACTTCCGCGCACTGCTCCTCTAGCTTTTATTGTCTGCTACTACAGTCGTCGCTAACCTTTTGTTACAATGAATCACCGTCACTTGAATCCAAACATACAGTTTGCTTACACTTTCTCTACCTTTTGTTCTAGCTTACAACCTCAAGAAATAACACTTCTATTATATTCCTTAGTGAGTGAGAATTTGTTTTAGTTAAGATCATTTTTAAGATCAGTAAACATGGGGTACACGCTTCGAAACAATTGGTTCATACTTCAGAATAACTGCTCTGAGTCTTATTGTAATGCTAGAAAACATTCGGTGCAAAGTTTCCAAGACTGACTGCAACATAATGTTATTACGTACTCGCACTGCCTACTCTAAGTACCTAGACACCTGACACTGTTTGTGCATCAGTTTTCAATTACAGCTGAACACTAATCTCAAATACAGACCCACACTTCCCTTCAAAATTATTGATTATTATACAGTCCGCCAGAAAAATGAATACACCCTTTGTCAGGTTCTATCGAGAGATCGATATTGTTGTTCGATTTGAGTCATGAGTGTGTTGTAGTACGGTCTTTGGCTCAACAGATGTTAGTAGTACTTTCATCTCGGTATTCAGAAAACACAATGGTTCGGGCACGCTTGACATTCGAGTAACGAAAATGTATTGTGAAATGGTTTTCCAAGTTTGATAATGACGTTGAAGTGCAACGTCAATGGAGACGGGAGTCTGAAACAGAACCACCAACCTGCTTAACAATTAAACGTATCACTGTCAAGTTTTAATTGCATAGGACGATTTGCGATATCCACAAAGGAAGATCAGCAAGACAGCATTCAGCTACAAGTCCTGCTTCGGCGGCTCTCGTGTTGGAAACGTTTGTTAATTTTCCACAGAAGTCTGCTACGCAATGTGCATATGAAGTGGGGATTAGCAGTACTAGTCCAGAATAAGATTTTCACTCTGCAGCGGAGTGTGCGCTGATATGAAACTTCCTGGCAGATTAAAACTGTGTGCCGGACCGAGACTCGAACTCGGGACCTTTGCCTTTCACGGGCAAGTGCTCTACCAACTGAGCTACCCAAGCACGACTCACGCCCCGTCCTCACAGCTTTACTTCTGCCAGTACCTCGTCTCCTGCCTTCCAAACTTTACAGAAGCTCTCCCGCGAACCTTGCAGAACTAGTACTCCTGAAAGAAAGAATATTGCGGAGACATGGTTTAGCCAGAGCCTGGCAGAAGTGAAGCTGTGAGGATGGGGCGTGAGTCGTGCTTGGGTAGCTCAGTTGGTAGAGCACTTGCCTGAGAAAGGCAAAGGTCCCGAGTTCGAGTTTTGGTGCGGCACACAGTTTTAATCTGCCAGGAAGTTTCATAGCAGTACCAATGTACAAAGAATTCTGAAATCTGCAAAGTGGAAAGTTTACATTCCACGATTACTGCACGCGATTAATGATGACGATCCTGATCGCCGAATGCAATATTGCGAAGGGCATCAGCAAATGGTGACTAATGAGGAACAATTTGTGACGAAGAAGAGTGGAGTGACAAGGCACAATTTAAACTTAATGGAACCGTGAAACGGCATAACAGTTTGTACTGGGCACCGGAAAATCCGCATGTTTATGTGGATAAAACAGTCTATCTACCAGGGGTTCACGTGTGGTGAGGACTATCATCTAGAGGCTTAGCAGGACCCTTTTTCTTTTATGCTACTGTCACTGGAAAAGGGTACCTGGAAATGTTATGCACCTCAATTTTGCCAGGTATACGTGCGCTTTATGGAGCTGATGAAGTGGTCTTGTACCAACAGGTCGGTGCGCCACCACACTACCACCTAGCTGTACGAGCTTTCCTAGATGACAATTTTCCGGGGCATTGGATTGGACGAAGAGGGCCCATTGAGTTCCCTTCACGGTCGCCAAGATCTAACACCTATGGACTTGTGGGAAACTGTGAAAGACAACGTCTACTGACACAAGCAACGCATGCAGGAGGAACTTCGCCAGGGGATTACAGCGACATGTGCAGCGGTTTCCACTGACGTAGTTGCCGCGACCGCTCATCGTTCTGTTATTGCGTATAGCCGCCAGCGGTGAACATTTTGAACATTTAAAGTAACCATGTGCTAAACTAAAGGTTACACAACATGTGCCATCAATTATTATATGTAAAATAAACACATAAGTAATACTTTTCCTTTCTTACAGTGGGTATACATTTTTCTGGCGGACTCAATATTTTGGGATTTTCCGCAAAGCTCGATAGCAACTCGGTTTTCGAATCATCGTTATATCATAATTCGGCAGTTTTTTTTTTTTTATTGGAGTAAACCATTTGATCAACAATTACATAAAAAGTCTTAGTTTTTACCTTAGACCTTATTTCGGGCGCGATTTTACATCATCCTTACCCGTATCTTCCACGCCGTACTCTGACAGCTTACATACGACTGCAGTGCTATGTACTCTGGCCAGAGAGTTTCGCTTTTGTTCTGAAGCTGCTAGACTTGTGCGATGCCGCTACTCTTCTCTAAAAATCTTGCGTACAAGTACATTAATACCGTGCTTCCAAAAATCACGTCACTACTCTGAAACTCCAAACAAACAAAAGCCATTATTACTTTATTTTGCAGGGCGCATGTGCTAAAATTATGACATTGCAGGATTTGTCTTTGTTCATGATAGCAGAAGTATTTGTTCATTAACACGCGGAGATATAAGAATTTCAAATTCTTAGCAGAAATATTGGCAACTGTCATCGGTTCGTGGCTAAACATTCGTCCGCTTATGATACTTCCGTTTTACCATTAAAAAATACTTTCTCAAATGCGACTGTGTTTCACAGTCTGAACGGAATGGACAGTGTCTTGAAAGGAGGATATAAGATGAACATCAACAAAAGCAAAACAAGGATAATGGAATGTAGTCAAATTAAATGGAGTGATGCTGCAGGAATTAGATTAGGAAATGAGACGCTTAAAGTAGTAAATGAGTTTTGTTATTTGGGGAGCAAAATAACTGATGATGGTCGAAGTAGAGAGGATATAAAATGTAGACTGGCAATGGCAAGGAAAGCGTTTCTGAAGAAGAGAAATTTGTTAACATCGAGTATAGATTTAAGTGTCAGGAAGTCGTTTCTGAGAGTATTTGTAAAGAGTGTAGCCATGTATGGGAGTGAAACATGGGCAATAAATAGTTCGGACAAGAAGAGAATAGAAGCTTTATTGTTGTTGTGGTCTTCAGTCCTGAGACTGGTTTGATACAACTCTCCATGTTACTCTATCCTGTGCAAGCTTCTTCATCTCCCAGTATCTACTGCAGCCTACATCCTTCTGAATCTGCTTAGTGTATTCATCTCTTGGTCTTCCTCTACGACTTTTACCCTCCACGCTGCCCTCCAATACTAAATTGGTGATCCCTCGATGTCTCAGAACATGTCCTACCAAACGATCCCTTCTTCTAGTCAAATTGTGCCACAAACTCCTATTCTCCCCAATTCTATTCAATACCTCCTAATTAGTTATGTGATCTACCCATCTAATCTTCAGCATTCTTCTGTAGCACCACATTTCGAAAGCTTCTATTCTCTTCTATTCTATTTATCGTCTACGTTTCACTTCCATACATGGCTACACTCCATACAAATACTTTCAGAAATGACTTCCTGACACTTAAATCTATACTCGATGTTAATAAATTTTTCTTCTTGAGAAACGCTTTCCTTGCCATTGCCAGTCTACATTTTATATCCTCTCTACTCCGACCATCATCAGTTATTTTGCTCCCCAAATAGCGAAACTCCTTTACTACTTTACGTGTCTCATTTCCTAATCTGATTCCCTCAGCATCGCCCGACTTAATTCGAGGTATTGAATAGAATTGGGGAGAAGGGGAGTTTGTGGCACAACTTAACTCGAAGAAGGGATCGGTTGGTAGGACATGTTCTGAGGCATCAAGAGATCACAAATTTAGCATTGGAGGGCAGCGTGGAGGGTAAAAATCGTAGAGGGAGACCAAGAGATGAATACACTAAGCAGATTCAGAAGGATGTAGACTGCAGCACGTACTGGGAAACGAAGCAGCTTGCAAAGGATAGAGTAGCATGGGGAGCTGCATCAAACCAGTCTCAGGACTGAAGAACACAACAACAACAATATTTGATTCTCGATGGATTTTACAAAGCACGAATGTATTCTCATTTCGGAAAGAGTTTTGATTATTATCTACGACTTTGATTGCGCCAAAAGAGGTAAATCCTAGTCTGTTTTGTTTGAGTGGCGTTATCTGTTGTGTCAGCACATATGCGGCACACAGCCGGGGAACGAATTAGCTCGGCTAAAAGATGGCACAGGTGCTTCGTCATCGTTCTCTCCACCTGCACGACTTGCAGTAATGGACGCGGTGTACAACTAGAGTACCGTCTGCAAAACCTACTTTTCGATTGCGCAAGAACATGTAACATAGTTTGCAATAAGCTAGTATCTTGTCAGTTCGACATAATATAGAGGTGCAGAGAAATTTTAACACCCTCGAAACAAATATCACATATACCGAGTTCATTTGTTTGAGTTGTTTCTAAAATAAAGTTGCTTTGCACTTGTAACATTAAACCTGTGGAAGTGTTTCGATGCACTACTACGTCTGAAATTGCTGTGCTGTTCGGTTGATGTTTCGTAATGTCCGCTAAAGCTTCGTAACCGTTTAACGCAAATTCGTGGTTGGATCCTCTGTGAACGGCCGACCTCTTTTCCTACTCTCCACCAATATGCGCACCAAAGTGCTCTTGTCACCTAACGACCTCGCCGTCTGCCGCACGTTCAAATATAATCACGTTTCTTCTTTAAGTCATGTTCCGATTGCAGATGTTCATCGGGAGATGAGAATGGGTACTCGCTTAGCGAGATCTTGACTACCCGACACCAACACGCTACGTGTATCAACAGCTGGACCTAGTGTCAAAGGCACAAGGAGAGTTTTGCCGCCTCCTACCCATAATAGGGCAAGAGAAACCAAACTACATCTACATGATTACTCTGCAGTTCACTGTTAAGTTCCTATCAGAGGGTTCACCGAACCACGTTCAAGCTATTTTTCTACCGTTCCACTCTTGAACGGCGTGCGGGAAAAACGAACATTTAAATCTTTCCGTATGAGCTCTGATTTTTCTTATTTTATTATGATTATCATTTCTGTCTATTTAGATGGGTACCAACAAAACATTTTCAAACTCTGAGGAGAGAGTTGGAAACTGAAATTTCGTGGGAGGATCCTGCCACAACGAAAAACGCCTTTGTTTTAATGATTGCTATTTCGATTCGCATATCATACCCGTGGCACTCTCTCGCCTGTTTCGCGACAGTACGAAACGAGCTGCCATTCTTTAAACTTTTTCGATGTGCTCCGTCCCTGCTACCCGATGCGGATCCCACGCTGCTCAGCAATACTCCAGAAGACAAGCGTAGTGTTAAGCAGTCTCTTTAGTAGACCTGTTGCATTTCGTAAGTGTTCTGCCAATAATTTGCAGTCTTTGGTTTGCTTTCTCCACAACGTTATCTACGTGATTGTTTCAATTTAAGTTATTTGTAACTGTACTCGCTAAGTATTTAGTTCAATTTACAGCCTTTAGATTTGTGTGACTTATCGTGTAACCGGAATTTAACAGATTTCTTTAGCACTCACGTGGATGATTTCACGTTTTCATTATTTAGAGTCAGTAGCCAGTTTCCGCGCTAGCTTATATCTTGTTTAAATCATTTTGCAATTAGTTTTGATCATTTGATGGGTTGACAAGACTGCAAATGACAGCATCATCTGCAAACAATCTAAGAGGGCTGCTCAGACTGTCTCCTAAATAGTGTATGTAGAGCAGAAACAGCAGACGGCCTATAACACTTCTTTGGAAAACGACAGGTATCACTTCTGTTTTACTGGATGATTTTTCGTCATATACCACGAATTGTAACCTTTCTGACTGCAAATCACAAATCCTGTCGCGTAACTGAGACGATACTCCATAGGCATGCGGTCTGACTAGAAGTCTTTTGTGAGAAACGGCGTTAAAAACCCTCTGGAAATCTAAAAATACGAAGTCAATTTGACACCCCATGTCGATAGCACTCATTACATGGTGAGAATAAAGAGCTAGTTGTGTTTCACGTGAACGATGTTTTCTGAATCCGTTCTGACTAGCCGGCCGCGGTGGTCGAGCGGTTCTAGGCGCTTCAGTCCGGAACCGCGTGACTGCTACGGTCGCAGGTTCGAATCCTGCCTCGGGCATGGATTTGTGTGCTGTCCTTAGTTTAGTTCGGTTTAAGTAGTTCTAAGTTCTAGGGGACTGATGACCTCAGATGTTAAGTCCCATAGTGCTCGGAGCCATTTGAACCATTCGTTCTATTTGTCAATAAACCTCTTTCTTCGAGGTAAGTAATAATGTTCGAACACAGCATATGTTCCAACATCCTACTGCAAATCAACGTTGGTGATATGGATCTGCAATTCAATGGATTACTTCCTTTTTTGGGTATTGGTGGGACTTGTGCAACTTACCAGTCTGTGGATACGGAACTTCCTACGAGCGAGCGGTCGTGTGTGATTGCTAAGTATGGGGCTCTTGTGTCAGCGTACTCTGAAAGAAACCTGATTCGTGTACAATTTGGTTCGCGTGCTTTGCGTTCAATAAGGGACTTGAGCAACTTCGCTACACCGACGACATCTACTAAGTTACTCATGTTGGCAGTTGTAGGATGTTTGACGTTAGAGCGGATTATTACCAACAACAGCCGCTGATGACCGTTATCCAGAAATTATGATTCGTAGCAGGAGACTGCAATACAACTGCGCACTGCCTGTTTTAGGAAACGGGATGGGCTGTGCAATGTGTCCATGGTTGATACTATAGCAATGTGTAGTAGCCTAATAACCTGTTATCAGTGTTATTCTACGTGTAACTAATGTTCATAGTGCGTTTTAGCGGCAGAACGCATGTCTTGTACCTTAATTCATATACAGGTTTAGAGTGCAGTATTATGGTAATTCGCCTCCATCTCTTCTGTGGCATCCGCCGAGAGGTCGGATATAGACTTGTCTTCTGTGGGCTCGTGTCTATTTATAGTTTATGTTTTGGGTATTACCAGGATAATACGCCAAATACGTGTGCTAAACCCTCAGTATCAAACGTATTGCAACCCTGGGCAAGCCACTGTGGGGGCTGTCGTATGAATTCCATATTATCATACATACACTGGTTAAATGCTCAGCATTCAGGAAAAGTAAGCACATTGCAGAAAATACCGTTCTTGTGCAACACAACTAGTTCTTTATTCTCATGAAGAAATGGGTGCTATCGACGGGGATCTCAAATTGATAGCATATTTTTAGATAGGTTTTTGACACCGTGCCTCAGAAGAGAATTCTAATCCAATTGCGTACCTATGGAGTACCGTCTCAGTTGTGCGAGTGGCTTCGTGATTTTCTGTGAGAAAGGTCACGTTTCGCAGTAATCGGGGGAAAGTGATACAGTAAAACATAAGCAATATCTGGCATTCCCCAAGCTAGTGTTATAGGTCCTTTGTTGTTCCTTATCTACATAAACGATTTAAGAGACAATGTGAGTAGCGCTCTTAGATTGTGTGCACATGAAGTACTCATTTACCGTCCAGTAAAGTCATCAGAAGATCAAAACCAATTGCAAAGTGCTTTAGAGAAGGAATTTGTATGGTGTGAAAAGTGGCAATTGACACTAAATAATGAAAAGTGTGAGGTCACCCTCACGAGTACCTGCTAAAAGGAATTCGTCACTTTTCGGTTACACGATAAATGACACAAATCTGAAGGTCGTGAATTCAAGTAAATACTTAGGGAGTACAATTACGAACAACTTAAGCTAGAACGATCACATAGACAATGTTGTGGGGAAGGCGAACCAAAGACTGTGATTTACTGAGACATCATTTAGAAGGTGCAATAGAAGCCTACATCTCACTTGTCCGTTCTGTGCTAGAGTTCTGCTGTGAGGTGTGGACATCGAAAAAATTCGAAGGGCAGCTCGTTTTTTACTGTCGCGAAATAGGGGAGAGTGTGTTATGGGTAAGATACACGAACCAGTGGTGGCAATCATTAAAACGAAGGCATTATTTGTTCCGGCGACATTTTTTTCACGAAATTTAAATCACCAACTTTCTCCTCCGAACGCAAAAACATCTTGTTGACGCCCACCTACATAAGGAGATTATCGCAATGAAACAAGAGGAATCAGAGCTCTCACGGCAAGATTTTCGTTTTCTTGCGCTGTTCGAGAATGGAACGGCAGAGAAAGAGTGTGAAAGTGGTTCGATGTACCCTCTGTCAGGTGCTTAGTTGCCAGTTGCATGGTAGTCACGTGAATATAGACGCAGATTACTATGAGAACCATTTCCGATGAAATTAAGCCCACATCGACACACTGGTTTTAATCTGTAGATCAACTTACTAGGAGCTGCGAGAAAGCCTCGTTGCTTCTCGTTCGCCTACGGTAGCCGTTAAAAACTGGTTTTAGAATTGAAAACCCCGTCAAATACTAAATCCGTTATAATAATAAATGAAATGCACCAGTTTGCTTTTGTTCTACAATATTACTTTTATTGCTAACCGATTCTCGGCTTACAAGGCCATCTTCAGACATTTACTTGTAAGCCGAAAACCGGTTAGCAATAAAAGTAATATTGTAGAACAAAAGTAAACTGGTGCTTTTCATTTATTATTATAATGTTGTTATACCAAGAACCGACGGAAGATTCTGTTAATATGACTAAAACCGTTCTATAATCGTGTTCTTAGTGGCAAAGAATCTCAAAGCTAAAGATACCAATTGCGAAATTTGTACTGTATACTTACGGACTCTCGTCGTCAACGTCTTCCTTAACAAGGCACAGCCTACTGCCTTTACCCATCTGTTTTTCTATTCCGCTTGTAGTTCAGGATCTAGGTGAATTCTACGACTTGTCATTGTCATGAGGTGTTGTCTCCAAT
This sequence comes from Schistocerca serialis cubense, assembly GCF_023864345.2. Classification (NCBI taxonomy): domain Eukaryota; kingdom Metazoa; phylum Arthropoda; class Insecta; order Orthoptera; family Acrididae; genus Schistocerca; species Schistocerca serialis. The sequence continues at coordinate 49,962,141 of NC_064644.1, forward strand.
TTTCATGATACTTTTGAATCTTTTTAGTGCTGATAATATATAATTCTGTTCAGATATCTTCATTTATACATAACTATGTCTCTTCACGTGCAGCCCTTCGTCCTCCTGAGGCGGAATTCTATTGTATTTTTTCTTAATTTTTTGGTAACGCCGTTTTCGCTTCCGTAGGGCAAGACAGGATCCGCCATCACTTCATAAATTTCTTGGTGATCTCTTATTGTAGTTTATGGCTCATTACTCTGCTGACTGTACCACTGGGAACTTGAAATCTGTTATTTTCAATATTGAAGTCAAAATCAAAACGTAAATTGCAGCCCATGTAAGAGAGTCGAGAGTCTTGTTCTGAAACTGAATTATCTAAAACAGTTTTTGATCTGACTGTATATTTCCCTTGGATTGCCAGTACTTTCGTTTTATTACCATAAATTTTAAATTGCTTGCATATTTCTTTCAGCTGGTATACTGATCATTGTACGTCTTTCTCATTCTTGTGAATGATAACGATAACATCAGCAAACAGAAGAACATTTGTGATCTTAATTCCTTTGTTTGTATTACATTTTCATTTACAAAGAGTGAGGTCACTGTAAATATCAGAATGAATAGCAGATGTCACGTCCTTTTCTTACACCTTCGTTAATACCTATTTCTTCTAATAAATACCTACCCATGTTTGTTACAAAGCGTGTATTTTTAAAGACTTTTCACTACCTCTGTTAGGTGATAAAGGTTATCCGCATTCAGGGGCAATCTTCCTTTGGCTATCATGACTGACATGGTCGAAAGTCTGCTCAAGTCCAAAATGGCCATATGTATTTCTCGATTAACATCACTGTGTTTTTCTAAAATCTTCTTAATTACAAACGCATTGTCCATGAATGTATGATATGATATAAATCAGTTTCGTTTCCCAGAAATAACAGCTTCTGTAATATTTTTCTTGCGGTCATTAACTATCGTTGAGTATAGCTAGTAGCCAGAGTTCAGAAGAATGACGCCACGATAGTTTCCGTAGATATGTTGTGCATCATTGCTGTCCTTTGTGTAGGAGTGATAACACGGATGTTCACGGCGCTGACAGAAGTTGAAGGTGGGCTGTGCTATTTGCCATGACGATTTTCTGGAAGTTTTGGCCCTAAATGTGAATGAAGTTACGAATTTGATAAATGTATTCAGTCTCTGTTATATCGATAAAATCATATTCTTTGTAAGACTGTGTTTGACACCGGCGATGTTGGTCAGAGAAGTTAACTTTGCTTTGTCAGAGTACGTCGGATAACAGCAGTAGCAGAGTGTGTTGAACAGTCTGGCAAAGTATTTGATTTGAAAAGGATGGAAGCTGGTCTGCTGTGTTGTGGAGGCAGCATTATTTAAAAAAGTATTTTGTAATAATATGTTTTAAGGAAAGATAGTGAGAAAATGAAATTATACTGATGAAAGAATGATAAAAGTCAACTTTTAAGGTAATTTAGTTTTTTATATTTGTAACTGTGTAGCTTCTTGTTGCTAGAACATTGCGTATGGTTGAAGTTTGCTGCAGAAATTTTGTAATGGAGCATATGGTCCTTTCTTATAGTTTAAACAAGTGTCAGGGGAGGCAATAGTACACAGGGGAGATATTAAGAAATATTAACTGTGTTCAATCACGTACAGTGAGGTGACAAAAGTCATGGGATAGCGAGCTGTACATATATACAGGATGAGTCACCTAACGTTACCGCTGGATATATTTTGTAAACCACATCAAATACTGACGAACCGATTCCACAGACCGAACGTAAGGAGAGGGGCTAGTGTAATTGTTTAATACCAACCATACAAAAATGCACGGAAGTATGATTTTTAACACAAACCTACGTTTTTTTAAATGGAACCCCGTTAGTTTTGTTAGCACATCTGAACATATAAACAAATACGTAATCAGTGCCGTTTGTTGCATTGTAAAATGTTAATTACCTCCGGAGATATTGTAACCTAAAGTTGACGCTTGAGTACCACTCCTCCGCTGTTCGATCGTGTGTATCGGAGAGCACTGCAACATACATCGCGTTTATACAGAATGATCTGCCAACGTTGCTCGAAAATGTCCCACTGGAAACGCGTCGACGTATGTGGTATCAGCATGATGGTGCACCTGCACATTCCGCAATTAACACTAGGCTGACCCTTGACAGGATGTTCGACGGGCGTTTCATAGAACGTGGAGGACGCATAAATTCGCCAGCCCGTTCTCCTGATCTTACACCTCTGGAGTTCTTTCTGTGGGGTACGTTAAAGGAGAACGTGTACCGTGATGTGCCTACAACCCCAGAGGATATGAAACAACGTATTGTCGCAGCCTGCGGCGACATTACACCAGATGTACTGAGGCGTGTACGACATTCATTACGCCAGAGATTGCAATCACCCCTCATGGTAATGTACATGTGCGTCAGTGAAAAAGACCAATAAAAAGGTGTTAGAATGTGGACGTAATGTGCTGTTCCTGTCTCTTCTGTACCTAAGGTCCATCACCGTTCCCTTTGGATCCCTAGGTAATTCGGTGCTCTCCGATACACACGATCGAACAGCGGAGGAGTGGTACTCAAGCGTCAACTTTAGGTTACAATATCTCCGGTTGTAATTAACATTTTACAATGCAACAAACGGCACTGATTACGTATTTGTTTATATGTTCAGATGTGATAACAAAAATAACGGGGTTCCATTTAAAAAAAACGTAGGTTTGTGTAAAAAAACCTACTTCCGTGTATTTTTTTATGGTTTGTATTAACCAATTACACTAGCCCCTCTCCTCACGTTCGGTCTGTGGAATCAGTTCGTCAGAATTTGATGTGGTTTATGAAATATATCCAGCGGTAACGTTAGGTGACTCACCCTGTATATGTTCATATCCGTGTGAATCCCATAGGGGGATAGGACGACATATACAGACGGCGGTAGTATCGTGTACACAAGGTATAAAAGGGCAGTGCAATGATGGAGCTGTCATTTTTACTCAAGTGGTTCATGTGAAAAGGGTTCCGACCTGATTATGACCACGCGATGGGAATTAAAAGGCTTTGAAACCGAAATCGTAGTCAGAGCTAGGCACATGGGGCATCGTTAGGGAATTCAGTATTCCTAGATCCACAGTGTCAAGAATGTGGCGATATGACCAAATTTCAGTTATCACCCGTCAGCACAGACAACGCAGTGGCCTTCACGTAACGACCGAGAGCAGCTGCATTCGTGTGGAGCTTTCAGTGCTAACAGATAACCAGCACTACGTGAAATAACCACAGACATCAATGTGGCAAGTACGACAAACATGTCTGTTGGGACAGTGAGGCGAAATTTGGCGTTAATAGGCCATGGCAGCAGACAACCGACGCTTGTGCCTTTGCTAACAGCACGACAATGTTTCCAATGGCTCTGAGCACTATGGGACTTAACTTCTGAGGTCATCAGTCCCCTAGAACTTAGAACTACTTAAACCTAACTAACCTACGGACATCACACACATCCGTGCCCGAGGCAGGATTCGAACCTGCGACCGTAGCACGACAATGCCTGCAGCACTCTCCTGGGCTCGTGACCATATCGGCAAGACGGCTGGAGAAGCGTGACCTGGTCGTACGAGTCCGGATTTCAGTTGGTGAGAGCTGCTGGTAGGATTCAAGTGTAGCGCAGACTGCATGAAGCCTTGAACCCAAGTCGTCAACAAGGTATGTGCAAGTTGGTGGTGGTTCCATAATGGTGTGGGCTGTGTTTACATGGAACTGAAACGGTCATTGACTGGGAACGGTTACGTTCGCCTACCTAGAGACCATTTTCAGCCATTCATGGAATTTGTGTTGGCAAACAACGACGTAATTTTTATGGACGACAATGCGCCATACCACCGGGCCACTGTTGTTGGCGATTGGTCTGAAGAATTTTCTGGACAGTCCAATCGAATGATTTGGCGACGCAGATCGCCCGACATGAATCGCATCGAACATTCAAAAAATGGTCAAATGGCTCTGAGCACTATGGGACTTAACATCTGAGGTCATCAGTCCCCTAGAACTTAGAACTACTTAAACCTAACTACCCTAAGGACGTCACACACATCCATGCCCGAGGCAGGATTCGAACATGCGACCGCAGCGGTCGCGCGGGTCCAGACTGAAGCGCCCAGAACCGCTCGGCCACACCGGCCGGCTCATCGAACATTAATGGGATATAAGCAAGAGGTCGGTTCGTGCACAAAATCCTGCACCGGCAACATCTTCCGCATTCTGGACGGCTATAGAGGCAGCATGGTTCAGTATTTCTGCAGGGGACTTCCAACGGCTTATTGAGTCCGTGTCACGATGAGTTGCCGGCCGGCAAAAGGAGGTCCGGCACAGTATTGAAAGGTATCCTGTGACTTTTGTCACCTCAGTGCAAATCGCGCTGACTTTAGTTATTGTCTGTGAATAAAAGCACCATTTGGCCGGCCGGTTTGGCCCAGCGGTTCTAGGCGCTTCAGTCTGGAACCGCGCTGCTGCTACGGTCGCAGGTTCGAATCCTGCCTCGGGCATGGATGTGTGTGATGTCCGTAGGTTAGTTAGCTTTAGGTAGTTCTAAGTTCTAGGGGACTGATGACCTCAAAAGTTAAGTCCCATAGCGCTCAGAGCCCTTTTTTTTTCTTTTTTTTTTAAAGCATTTCTGTTCGTCTCAGTACGTATTTCTTTCATTTACCTTCCGTACTGTACTGTAGCAACACTTTGTGAAGAGTTGCCCCACAATTTAGCGACAGTACATTTGTAGAGAGAACTAGCTATTAATTTACACAACAAATGGATGTTAAATTGCAAGAGAGTGGTGAAATTTGCAACTCATCGCCAGTCAGACCCACAGTGATTCAGCACCGTGAGTGTGACGACCTTCCATCTGGGACCCAATACAGATAGCGATAACAACGCTTCAAGGCCTCGCGGCGCGGCCGCGTTATATAAGCGGCGTGCAGCGACCGCGCTTGCAGTAGGACACCGGCAGCCATGGTGAAGGCGCGCAAGATCGTGATCGCCCGCGTGTTCCAGGGAGAGCCGCGGCTCGAAGACTTCCGCATCGAGGAGGAGGACCTGCCGGCTCTCCGCGATGGCCAGATACTCGCCGAGGCAGTCTACATCAGCGTCGATCCCTACCAGAGGGCGTACAAGAACATGCACCACGTCGGCAACACCATGATCGGCTCACAGGTCAAGTTTCTTTCATATGCCTCCGTTGCTAACCAATTCTAATTAACTCGCACTAATTACTGTCCTGACAGAAGAACACCATTGCGAATGACAAAATTATTACAGGTACGCCATATTGAAGAACACAAGTCCACACACACACGCTCACAAATAACACTGACTTTCCATTGGCACCCCCTGTTTCTGTTCACCACTGATGCAAAAATAAAATAAAAACAATTTGCTGTGCTGAAGTCAATGAATCAATTTACTTTTGGGTAATGACAGATGATAAAACTTTGCAAAAAATGTCGTACATGAACGAGTTCAATTTTTTGAAAGATAAAAACCTTTTCAGGCGTTTTGACAGATACTCGTATTTCACTTTTATCTTTTTTTTTTTATTACTTGATTTAAGTTTGGAAATTTGTGGTAAGTTCCTATGCGACCAAATTGCTGAGGCCATCGGTCCCTAGGCTTACAAACTACTTAATCTAACTTAAACTAACCTACGCTAAGGACAAACACAAACACCCATGCCCGAGGAAGGACTCGAACCTCCAACGGGGGCAGCGGCGCGAACCGTGGCAAGACGCCTCAGACCACGCGGCAGATTTAAGTTGCATACAGACGATGATGAATGAGAATAATATTATCACATGCTTATTTCTAATAAGTAACAAAGCTGAAGTAATCAGATCGATACTGAAACTGCTTTGTGAGTTGGTATTAATCTCAAATGATAACATTATGAATAATTGGTTTGTTGGTGTACGCCTTTTTTTATTTACTTGATCATAAAATGATAGACATAAATCTATCGTTACCTGAATGCGATTTTTGCCGTGGTCCTTTAGTTACGATCAATTTTATCTTCTCCTTCTTCCGTCCTTCAAGACTGAGTCGTTTGTGCCTCTTCCGGCTTCACCTTTTACTGCCACCTCTTTCTGGGCCTTCGTACGTCCCTTCTTCCTCTTGGCTGGTACAGCGTGGCCACTCATTCTTTGTGGGTGATGTTAGCATACAGATTTATTTTGTTCAGTCTTTTCATTAGTGTTATAAATATTTAGTTCGTTCCTAACAACTTCATTTCTTATGCGGTCTTCACTGGGAACAACTCTCACTTCCCTAAAAAAATCTCATTTCTGCTGCTTGTGGTTTGCTTTTATCTCGTTTTTAAGGATCCATGACTCTCTTCCCTACAACAGTACACGATCAATTCATATGTCGTTAAGTAAACCATCAGTCTCACTGTATAAGAAAGTTGCCATTACTGTTTTACTGTAAAAGTCATCTTGTTGTGAACTGCTACTTATCACACACATTAATTCGACATTTACAGATGTTTATGGTCTATCAGAAATATCCAAATTCCGTGTGTTTAGAAAAATAGGAATAGCCTGACTTGTATTTACGTTATTCTTAATATCGTTGACAACTGGCAAGTGTGTTATACGATCTTTAGTCAACAGTTACTTAGGGTAATACCATTCGCTCTGACTAACTGACACTAGTCCAATCACTCCTTGTCCATCGACATATTTCGTAAGCTTTATGTAACAAGAAATATTTTATTTCTCTGAACCGACATCTTGCATTTTCCAGGAAGACGTGTTGTCAACAGAATCATATCACTCTTTTGAATACATAGCAGTTGATAAGAGTATAGCAGCCCTTCGGTTCAAGGTTTAGTTTCTTATAAATTACACTACAGCTTTCACCCGCTTGTACAAACGCAGAAGAGTATTAATTGATGTGATACCTCCGTATAAAAAGCATTGTTAGATCACTAATTCACCTGAAGACGAAAGAACGACAGGTATCAATGGCCTGGGGGGGGGGGGGGATATTTTTGGGTTCTGGAGAAATGTAAGATCATACGAGAAAATTTATCGTGGCAGATAGATTCAAAAACGGCAAAACAATATTTATAGCATTTGCATATTTAGAAAAAAACAATGACAATGTTGACTGGAATACACTCTTTGGAATTAAAAAGTTATCTAAAATAAAATACGGGCAGGAAATGTATTTAGATTGCACAGTAACCAGACTGCAGCTGCCAAGAAGAATACGAAAAGGAAATCAGTAACTGCCTCTCCATCATATTATTCAGTCAGTACACTGAACAAGCAATGAAGGAAACTCAGGAGAAATTTGGAAAGGAAATTAAAGTTGAAGCAGAACAAATAAAAAACGCTTCAGTTCTCTGACAGCATTGCAGTTCTACCAAACAGTGCAAAAAACTTGGAAGATTATTTGAACAAATGGATAGTGTCTTCAAAAGAAGTTGTAAGATGAATATCAACAATAGCAAAGCAAAGGTAGTGGAATTAAATCAGGCGATGATGAGGGAGTTAGATTATGAAACAAGATACTAGAAGTAGTAGACGACTTTTACTATTTGGACAGCAAAATAAATTACGATGGCAGAAGTAACGAGAATATAAAATGTATACTAGCAGTAGCAATGAAATCTTTTCTAAAAATAAGAAATAGGGAGTGGAAACAGTTGTCGGGTGTGAGGTCGAATGTCGTTGTGAATTTCGACAATATTTCATCAAACGCAACCGAATGACATCTTCAGGTGCGACTAATACATTGCTGAATAATGAATGTTATCACTGTCATAACTCAGCAGTGAGATCGACGCACCTGCAGATGTCGATCAGCTGCGTCAATGAAACATTGTGCCTATTTCACAACGACAGTCCACCTCTCTTCCGACAACTTTTCCTACTAAACCGTCGGGTAAGCCTCAATCAAAGCAAGAAAAACGTTAATACCGTGTACAAATTTGAAAGTCAGAATGTCTTCCACGACAGTATTTGCTGGATTGTAGTAACCTTATCTGTAATCGATTCGTGTAGAATAAACAGAGCAGACATGAATAGAATAATGTCCGATGTTACGGAGAATGCTTAACATTAGATGAGTAGACTGGATAACTGATGAAGAGAAACTGAACCGTGTTGAGCAGAAAAAAGTGCATGAGCACAACTTAACTGTAAGATTGGATAATGAGGCATCAAGCAATAGTCAGTTTGGTAATTCGAAGAAGTGTGTTGCTACAAATTGTAGAGAGCGGCCAGTGTTCGGCTATGGAGTTTCATACGGACAAAGCTTGCATTAGGTATGCAGAGATGATGAGAGTTAATCAGAAGGTCTAGCAGATACAGACGCATGAAATCAGTCTTTGGAATGAAGACCCCGAAACAGCATATCATTAAATATTACTGTGTTGGCAAACTACACTCCTGGAAACGGAAAAAAGAACACATTGACACCGGTGTGTCAGACCCACCATACTTGCTCCGGACACTGCGAGAGGGTTGTACAAGCAATGATCACACGCACGGCACAGCGGACACACCAGGAACCACGGTGTTGGCCGTCGAATGGCGCTAGCTGCGTAGCATTTGTGCACCGCCGCCGTCAGTGTCAGCCAGTTTACCGTGGCATACGGAGCTCCATCGCAGTCTTTCACACTGGTAGCATGCCGCGACAGCGTGGACGTGAACCGTATGTGCAGCTGACGGACTTTGAGCGAGGGCTTATAGTGGGCATGCGGGAGGCCGGGTGGACGTACCGCCGAATTGCTCAACACGTGGAGCGTGAGGTCTCCACAGTACATCGATGTTGTCGCCAGTGGTCGGCGGAAGGTGCACGTGCCCGTCGACCTGGGACCGGACCGCAGCGACGCACGGATGCACGCCAAGACCGTAGGATCCTACGCAGTGCCGTAGGGGACCGCACCGCCACTTCCCAGCAAATTAGGGACACTGTTGCTCCTGGGGTATCGGCGAGAACCATTCGCAACCGTCTCCATGAAGCTGGGCTACGGTCCCGCACACCGTTAGGCCGTCTTCCGCTCACGTCCCAACATCGTGCAGCCCGCCTCCAGTGGTGTCGCGACAGGCGTGAATGGAGGGACGAATGGAGACGTGTCGTCTTCAGCGATGAGAGTCGCTTCTGCCTTGGTGCCAATGATGGTCGTATGCGTGTTTGGGCGTGCAGGTGAGCGCCACAATCAGGACTGCATACGACCGAGGCACACAGGGCCAACACCCGGCATCATGGTGTGGGGAGCGATCTCCTACACTGGCCGTACACCACTGGTGATCGTCGAGGGGACACTGAATAGTGCACGGTACATCCAAACCGTCATCGAACCCATCGTTCTACCATTCCTAGACCGGCAAGGGAACTTGCTGTTCCAACAGGACAATGCACGTCCGCATGTATCCCGTGCCACCCAACGTGCTCTAGAAGGTGTAAGTCAACTACCCTGGCCAGCAAGATCTCCGGATCTGTCCTCCATTGAGCATGTTTGGGACTGGATGAAGCGTCGTCTCACGCGGTCTGCACGTCCAGCACGAACGCTGGTCCAACTGAGGCGCCAGGTGGAAATGGCGTGGCAAGCCGTTCCACAGGACTACATCCAGCATCTCTACGATCGTCTCCATGGGAGAATAGCAGCCTGCATTGCTGCGAAAGGTGGATATACACTGTACTAGTGCCGACATTGTGCATGCTCTGTTGCCTGTGTCTATGTGCCTGTGGTTCTGTCAGTGTGATCATGTGATGTATCTGACCCCAGGAATGTGTCAATAAAGTTTCCCCTTCCTGGGACAATGAATTCGCGGTGTTCTTATTTCAATTTCCAGGAGTGTATATTTTACCATACACTACAGTGTGACGTTAATATTACGAATGTAAATCGATGGAAAGTACTGTGTGATAACTATTGAACTGTATGAAATGAAATCGTCATTACTTCTGAACGGTTTGCGTTAGCACGTTCAAACTGTACGGTTGGCCGCAGGGCGCGGTGGGAATTAGTACTCAGATGCATGGTTTGGTTTAGCGAAGAAGCGCACTTTCATTTGGATGGGTTCGTCAATAAGGATAATTGGCGCATTTGGGGAACTGAGAATCCACAATGCGCGATCGAGAAGTCTCTTCACCCTCAACAGGTGACTGTGTGGTGTGCAATGTCCAGCCATGGAATAATCGGTGCGATATTCCTTGATGGCAAGGTGACTACTGAACAGTACGTGAAGGTTTTGGAGATGATTTCGTCCCCATTACCCAAAGTGACCCTTATTTAGACAAGATGTGGGTCGTGCAAGACAGAGCTCGATCCCATCGAAGAAGGAGAGTGTTTGACGTCCTCGAGGAGCAGTTTGGGGACCGCATTCTGGCTTTGGGGTGTCTAGGGGCCACTGGCATGAGCCTCGATTGGCCGCCATATTCTCCGGATCTGAATACATGCGATTCCTTTTTGTGGGGATATATTAAAGACAAGGTGTATAGCAATAACCCCAAAACTATTGCTGAGCTGGAACCAGCTATTCCAGAGGCCATCGATAAGATCAATGTTCCGACACTTCAGCAGGTCATGCAGAATTTCGCTATTCGTCTGTGCCACATCAACGCCAATGAAGGCAGTCTTATCGAACATGTCATAATCTATATCCGAATATATGTAGTAACGTTTAAATGTTGAACAAGGTGTGTGCACGCTGTAGTTTGTAACTAATTTACGTTTTTTTCATATAGTTCAATAATTCTCACGCTGTAATTCCTTTCTGTTATGCAGTCTGCAGTAGATCTTTCTCGAGCGCTTTGTAGAGAACTTGGATGGCAAGAAATCAACAAGTGACTGAGAACTCTGAAGAAACTTTTAAACGCCAAGATCGCTAGTAAAGCTGATACAATGTCAGGAACATATAAAATTATTAATAAGTCACGGCTTTGACAGTAACAAATTACCAGTATTTGGCTGTGATTTCAGTTTCATGCAGACTGCATTCCACCTGTTTTACAGCATCCACACTATCATGGAACACACAGGTTATTATCTGAGTCACAAGTAACAACTAAAACCAAGGTTATTCTACTAAAAGTAGCATTATAACTTTCAATGTCAGACGCCATCTGTTGACAGACGTTCGTAATTCGTTCTGGGTGCCTTGTGTCTCAGGCTATCGATGTATAACCTGTCTATGGTTGAAGAAGTGGTCCACGTATTCTAAACACAAACTCGAACTGTACTGTATGGCAGATTATGTTATCATTCTCAACATCCACCATTAATATATTCAAACTTGTTTCATTACTAAAAAATTTAAAGCCAAATGAAGAACACATTTAATGCATACTTACTACAGACCGTTTCGTTGGGGCAAAGTTTTCTCTGTGCACAGTCGTGTCCAGTTCTCAAGTAACTTTTGTTTACCATGTGGTAAAAGTTATGTAGTACTCCTGTCCATTATCTGAGATACGTTTTCAGACTTTGCCTTGCTGTTTTAGATTTTGTGATGAAAAGTGTGATAACGAAGCAAATTGCGTGAACGTAAACATCAGGCTCTGCTGTAGGTCAGTCTTTTACCACAACTTTTATTTGCCATTTTCATTCGTTAGCTTCGCCAATTCACAAGCAAACTATCGCCTTCCAACCTAATCCAAACATCGGGCTACGCTAGAGATCAGTCTGTCTCAGTCTGTCATTACAACCAAGATTTTGTGGAGTCCTAATATCACACTCTAGCCTGTCAGCAACAACTGAGGATGAATGGTTCTAAATACGAGTATTAACAATATCATCTCACCTAACATTTTGTCTCCTCGGTTATCGAAAACGCTAACGTTAGGTCTAAACAAGTAATCGCCTATACAAGCGAGAACATATGGCTTCCGTCACGTTGTCACAATCCACTTGGCTAGGTATACCAGTTAGCAACGCACTTGTCAGTGACTGTTAGTCCTTACAAGTTACTAATCACAACGTAATAGGTGAGGCGATAGCAGCAGGAATATTTTAATGTTGGTGGATTGTGGAGGGATGTGTTTTGGTCTTCAGTCCTGAGACTGGTTTGATGCAGCTCACCATGCTACTCTATTGTGTGCAAGCTTCTTCGTCTCCCAGTACCTACCGCAACCTACATCCTCCTGAATCTGCTTAGTGTATTCATCTCTTGGTGTCACTCTACGATTTTTACCCTCCACGCTACCCTCCAATACTAAATTGGTGATCCCTTGATGCCTCAGAACATGTCCTGCCAACCGATCCCTTCTTCTAGTCAAGTTGTGCCACAAACTCCTCTTCTCCCCAATTCTATTCAATACCTCCTCATTAGTTATGTGATCTACCCATCTAATCTTCAGCATTCTTCTGTAGCACCACATTTCGAAATCTTCTATTCTCTTGTTGTCTAAACTATTTATCGTCCACGTTTCACTTCCATTGTGGAGGGATACAGGTTGTGAATTCGCAAAACCGTAACAAAACACTACTAAAAATACCAGTTATTGCAATTAACAGAAATCACAAAGAGAAGTGTGCTAATCTCTGCCCACAGGTGGCCCGCATCGTGGAGAGCCGTGCTGCGGACTTCCCAGTGGGGCGGTACGTGGTCGGCTACTGGGGGTGGCGCGACCGCACCGTGGCCGACGTGGGGCCGGATGCGCCCTACTTCATGTCGCCGGTCATGCTGGTGCCAGACCTGGGGGAGCTGCCCCTCTCCCTCTCTCTGGGGGTGCTGGGCATGCCTGGAATCACGGCCTACTTTGGACTGCTGGAGATCTGCGAGCCCAAACCGGGAGAGGTCGCCGTAGTCAGTGGGGCAGCAGGTGCTGTGGGGTCCATAGTCGGGCAGATAGCGCGCCTCAAGGGGTGCAAAGTAATTGGCTTCGCGGGATCAGACGCTAAGGTAAGACACCGCTTCCATTTGCGATTCCTGCACCTATGACGCTGTGGTGTGCGTACTGTAAGACCTTCAGTACACACACCATCAGATTATTTGACATGTCGCTCTAACGAAGTAGTTGAGTGTCAGCAATATGTCTCGTGGTCTTATCGTGGCGTGTTTATCTTCTGCCGTTAGGTCGGACGATAGAAATGCCACTTGCACGCTTAGAATAGCAGATTTACGGTGACCAACCTAAAACAGAACTTGATTAATTTTCACACACATTTATTAAAATAATAACAAACATAAAAATTACTTAACTTGGTTCTGGATGCTATTTACAATTGACAATCTGAAGTTCCTTTGGTATTGGTACGTTAGTCTTATTCTCACATATATCTCTGATACTTGACAAAAGTGTGTATACATTTATCTTCATGGCTATGTACAGGAATATGGTAATCTTATTAGGCGCAGACTGAAACTTGACTATAGACTGGTACAGACAAATGTAGACTGGTACAGACTAATGCAGACTGGTACAGATTAGTGCAGACAAATGCAGACTGACTAATCGGAGGTCTGTACACTTGTTATAATACCACGCGCATTTGTGTATCACTGTGCGAGTGTGATCTGCGAGGAGAAAAAGTTCTACTTTAGCAGCAATCTCATTGGCTGCGTTACATATTAATACACGGATCTGCGGAAGCAGAATTTGGTCCGTCTCTATGGCAGCGCCATCTCGTAGTGCGGAGATGGACGAGCGCTGTGCCTGCGCTGTTGTGCTTAGCGGGGTGCGCTCTAGTGGGAAAGTTGTGTATGCGCTGACTACGTGGAACTATGTACACAACAGACGCAGGTGAGGTCAGTGCAGCATAATCACATCAGATCAGTGACACTTGTTCGTAAGTACTGCTGAGTTTTCCTCAAAATCCTTACATTCTTCAGACATAGGAAGGCTGCCCAGAAAGTAATGCATCCCATTTTTATCTCAGCTGAAAACAATGCTACGAATGGGAAACGTTACGTATGTATTATTTGAAGTCTCCTGAGTGAGCGCGCCAAGTATCTGTCACTTCCGACAGATAGCGTAGCTGCAGGACAGTTTCAAAGTGGCGTCTGAGGGTGACACACGTTACAAGCAACGTGCCGCCATTGAATTTCTCACTGTAGAGGAGAAACAGTGGGGAATACTCACAAACATTTGTGCAAAGTCTATGCAGCATCTGCTGTCGACAGGAGTACAGTTAGTAGCTGGGCACGGAGGGTGAGGTCATCAGAAGGTGGTTCGGTGGAGCTCGACGATTTGCAGCGGTCGGGGAGACCATCCACGGCTGTCACACCTGACATGTTGCAGCGAGCTGATGTTGTCATTCACGAGGACAAATGGACAAATGGTTCAAATGGCTCTGAGCACTATGGGACTCAACATCTGAGGTCATCAGTCCCCTAGTACCTAGAACTACTTAAACCTAACTAACCTAAGGACACCACACACATCCATGCCCGAGGCAGGATTCGAAACTGCGACCGTAGCAGTCGCGCGGTTCCAGACTGAAGCGCCTAGAACCGCTCGGCCACACCGGCCGGCTTCACGAGGACAGACGCATTACGACTCGGTAGTTGGCGCTGCATCTGTCAATCAGCAAAGGAAGTGTGGATGCAATTATCCGCATTTTTGGATATTCAAAAGCGTGTGCAAGATGGGTCATGCGGTGTCTAACGGTGGATCACAAATCGAACAGAAAAAAACATTTTGTCTTGATTTGCTGCAACGTTTTGAAACTGAGGGGGAGGCCTTCTTGTCCCAGATTGTGACAGGTGATGAAACCTGGATTCACCATCTTGAGCCCAAAACAAAACGACAGTCGATGGAATGGCGCCGTTCTCTTTCCCCGCAGAAGAAAAAATTCGAAGCACCTGCTTCCGCCAGTAAGATCATGATCATCGTGTTCTGGGGCTGTTAAGGTGTGATTCTCATTGATATGATACCAAGAGGCGGTACCATTGATTCAGGAGCATATGTCAACACATTAACAAAACTGAAGACGCGCTTCCGGCGACTTAGGCGCCACAACAATCCAGCAAATGTTTTGCTGCAACACGATAACGCTCGGCCCCACACAAGTATGAGGACTACTGAACGCATCGCAGAACAGGGTTGGACAGTGATACTCCATCAACCCTACAGCCCTGACCTACCGCCTCGGGCTTAACACTTGTTTGGGCCAATAAAAGATGCCATTCGTGGAAGACACTTTGAGGACAATGAGGAGGTGATTCACACAGGGAAGCACTGGCTCCGTCACCAGGACAAGGACTGGTACCGACAGGACGTTTTGCGCTGGAGGAAGACCATAGACGGGATGGAGATTACGTGAAAAAATAGGGTATGTAGATAAAACACCATTCTTTCGTGCGTGTAATTCTCATTATGTCCAATAAAGAATTATTGAAGAAAAAAATGCAGTGCATTAATGTCTGGCAACCCTCGTACAAAGTGTAAATAAAGACATGTGCATTACCTGGTCAAACGTATTCGGACACCTCTATGTAATGGGAAATTGACGACTAAATGTCGCTAGAGGCAGACGTGCCAGTATAAAAAGAAGTGGGGAGAGAAGCAGCAACAGCAGGATTTATCAGTCGGGAGAGCTCTGTTACTTCGAATTTGAAATCGAAAAGCGATGGAACAGCCACAGTAAACCGAGACCAGGCAGGGCTCACAGACTGAGAGACAGGTACCATCGAATATTCCGGAATGTGGTTATAAAAATCGCGTGATATCAGCGATAGATTTCACTCGTCAGTTCCAACGTGCTACCAGCAGTACGGCCAGCACATTGGTTGTGCACAGGGAGTTAACAAACATGGGGTACAGTGATCGAGCAGCTGCTTATAGGCCACACGTTTCTGCAGTCAGTACAAAGCGACGCTTGGAGAGCTGTAAACAACAACATCACTGGATAGTGGATGAAACTGATGATTTGGAGTAATGAATCACACTATACCTTGTGACAATTCCGTGGGAAGTTTCCGGTTTGCTGGATGCCTGGAGAACGTTCCTGTGATCAGTTATTACCAACAGTAAAATGCGGAGGAAGTGATTTTATGCTACTGGGGTGTTTGTCATGGTTATGGAGTGGTCCCCTTATTGGGTTTAAGAAAACGCTAAATGCGGAAGGATACGAACACATTCTGCAATATTGCATACTGTGTACAGTAGAGGTACAGCTTGGAAACGATGAATGTTGTATCAGCGTGACACTACACTCTGCCACAAAGCAGCGTCCGTGAGCCCAAGGTTTGTGTACGATAACGTTCTTAAAATTGACTAGCCTACCCAGAGCCCCTATCTGAGCTTAGTGAATCACCGTTAGGACGTCGACTTCGCATCAAATCCCAGTGTCCAACTTCACTATCTTCTTTCGTTACTAGGAGGACTTGTCGCAAAAACTGGGGCCTAAGCCCCAGGGGTATGCACTGGATATACAACACAGTGGTTAGACCTACGATTTCCTATGGGGCCATAGTGTGGTGAAAGAAGGTAGAACAGCGGGTTGTTGCTAAAGAGCTTGCTAAGGTGCAGAGATTGACCTGCTTAGCCATGTTGTTGTTGTGGTCTATGTTATTTGTTAAGAAGAAAATACTCATGTATATGAACCATGTTGTTGTTGTTGTGGTCTTCAGTCCTGAGACTGGTTTTATGCAGCTCTCCATGCTACTCTATCCTGTGCAAGCTTCTTCATCTCCCAGTACCTACTGCAGCCTACATCCTTCTGAATCTGCTTAGTATATTCATCTCTTGGTCTCCCTCTACGATTTTTACCCTCCACGCTACCCTCCAATACTAAATTGGTGATCCCTCGATGCCTCAGAACATGTCCTACCAACCGATCCCGTCTTCTAGTCAAGTTGTGCCACAAACTCCTCTTCTCCCCAATTCTGTTCAATACCTCCTCATTAGTTATGTGATCTACCCATCTAATCTTCATCATTCTTCTGTAGCACCACATTTCGAAAGCTTCTATTCTCATCTTGTCCAAACTATTTATCGTCCATGTTTAACTTCCATACAAATACTTTCAGAAACAACTTCCTGACATTTAAATCTATACTCGATGTTAACAAATTTCTCTTCTTCAGAAACGCTTTCTTTGCCATTGCCAGTCTACATTTTATATCCTCTCTACTTCGACCATCATCAGTTACTTTGCTCCCCAAATAGCAAAACTCCTTTACTACTTTAAGTGTCTCATTTCCTAATCTAATTCCCTCAGCATCGCCCGACTTAATTTGACTACATTCCATTATCCTCATTTTGCTTCTGTTGATTTTCATCTTATATTCTCCCTTCAAGACACTGTCCATTCCGTTCAACTGCTCTTGCAAGTCCTTTGCTGTCTCTGACAGAATTACAATGTCATCGGCGAACCTTAAAGTTTTTATTTCTTCTCCATGGATTTTAATACCTACTCCGATTTTTTCTTTTGTTTCCTTTACTGCTTGCTCAATATACAAATTGAATAACATAGGGGAGAGGCCATAACGGGCGGAATTAGCAGCACACCAACCGCTGGAATGGAAGCCATGCTGGATATGCCTCCACTTCACCTTTGGGTTAAGATGGAGGCAGCAGCTGGGGCATACAGACTTAAAACTGGCCAAAACTGGGTCTCATTCAGATATCCAGAATAACACACTAACGTAGTGAGTGAGGTAAATATAGGTATGGCCAGGGAAATGCCCGCCGACTATATAATAACTCCGAACTGCTTCGACAAGCCTTACAACATAATAATTGGAAGTAGGGAGCAGTGGAAGAAAACAGTTCGACACCGTACGAGGGACATTGTTTGGTTCACCGATGGGTTTAAAACAGATCAAGGCGTCGGGGCAGGGTTGTACGGGGTTCAACCAAGACTGGAGAGTAGCATCTCTCTAGGGAAACTGGCCTCTGTATTCCAAGCCGAAATTACTGCAATTAGGGCATGTGAGGAGGAGAATATGAGTAGGTGCTACAATGACCGTAGCATCTACATCTATTCAGACAGCCAGGCAGCCCTGAAATCATTGGCAGCTCCTGCAACAAGATCTAAGATTGTTGCAGATTGCCACAGGGCTCTGGTGGAGCTAGGGGGAAGCAATAGGGTGAACCTAGTGTGGGTCCCTGGCCACTCAGGGACCTGTGGCAATGAACAAGCCGATAGATTGGCTGGGATGGGGGCAACAACTCCATTTATTGGACCGGAACCTGTCCTGACAATCATCAAGGCTATGATCAAATTAGAACTACTGAACTGGCTTAGGAAACAGCATGTAGGATATTGGACAATGGTCCATAAACAAAAACATGATAAGGTAATGATGCCCAAGCCATGTTTTAAAAGAAGCTCTGTAATCCTGGGATTGAACAGGAAAGAGATCAAACTCATGACTGGACTGAAGATCGGCCATGGGAACTTCAAAAAACACCTACACACAATGGGTATAATGGAAGAGGACCCTAAATGTAGGATCTGTGATGAGGGTGAAGAAACTGCATCACACCTAATCTTTGAACGCATGGCATTGGAGAGTAAAAGATACAGAATCTTCGAGACAACTAGACCTGAAGAAATTGTGTCTAACAAAAAACTGGTAGAGGGACTCTTTGCCCTATTTAAGGGCACTGGTTGGCTTTAGTAGATATACAGGGAGCGATACCGCACGATAAACCTAGTTTCGGTGCGGGCAGTGGCGGGTTAGACCTAAGCTGTTTTAGCTCTCCTGTTAAAATCAATCAATCAATCTTCTTTCGTTTCGGTTCTTGAGGAAGAATGGGATGGCGTTTCTTCGCAAATACACACCTCACTAAAAGTGTCCCTAGGAGGTTTCAAGCTGTCATAAAGGCGAAGGGTGGACACCTCCCATATTAATGTCCATTAATAGGTATCTGGATGCTTTTGATCAGATGTTTAAGGTCGCACCTCCATTCAACGAGATTATGTTGGCTATTTTCAAAAAATTGTATGATGTGTCACTCGTACACAAGCATATTGTTTGGTTGGCCGGTATAAAGAGAGCTTGAGAGATGAAGTGTCGTATTTGTATTACTATCGGTGAACATACATATGAAAAATAAGAAAAAGAGAATGAAACTGGGCGTGCGTTCACAGCCTCCACTCTTCTCTGGAGACGTCTCAAGGATAGATGTTGATGAGCAGTACTCACGTGTCTTCACTCCGTACTGTACTGATGAACCATAAACCGTTTGCACTCAGTCTCTCAAGCACAACAGCTAATTTTAAAGCTCGAAATCTCATTCTTCACGAATATTCTAACCACGTACTTATCTGGTCGAGTCTTGGCGCATTATCACTGTTACAAGGCCACAGTGTAACACTGACCCGCTAAGGACAGTAGAAAAAAATGACTAGTTATGTTTCATTAACGATAATTACGTAAGTAAATTCAGAAAAATTACACTCTGTGGTTGTTTCAAAACCCCGACAGACAGTTCATTGTACGTACTCATCTCAGGCTTTACTTATGTCACAGCACTCGTACTTCTGCTGTGTCTGTGTGTTCTTGGACTGCAAACGTCTACTGTAAACGGGAGATCTTATGTTTATTACTGTCTTTCTTTGAAATTAAAATATCGACAAAAATATACAAAATAGAAATGTAATACAGAACGGGGAAGCATGCAGCGACGCAATATTTTTTCCACATTAATGATCTGATCTCATCGCCACCTATACGAAATTTTTGGGGGTAATATAAACAAAAGTGGTTAGTTACAAGGATGTACCGGAATCTGTTGTTAGCTATTGAATAGAGCGTCGAGTAACAAATCCAGAAGTTGTCATCTTGAGGTTGAAGCTCTTCTGTCTGTGTTCGTTTACAAACAAATAATAGATGTATACAGAGCTCTCTATAATGGAAGTGTTTTCCCCGCCCTCAAAGAACTATCGGACAACACCGACCTATAAGCTCCCCCTCCCCCCCCCTTTCCCTTACACACACATCTTTTTAAAGAAAATACATAGAAATAAATGAAATAAAATAAATAATTAGATAAAAAAGTAAGTAAATAAATAAAACCCACACCCATTCACACACAAAAACACACACACACACACACACACACACACACACACACACACACACACATACATGCATGCACGCACACAAATCTCCCAAATAGAATTAGTTAATGTTAGGTCGACCATAACATCCCAGGCGTAAAATTTCGAAGTAAATAACTTTTCCACATTAAGATCTATATGGTGGCAAAAGACAAGCCGCGAAAGAAAACAAGTGCAATAAAAAAAACATAAAAACCCAGGAAAACCACTGCATATAAACAATACTTTGTGTTTCAAATTTGTAAATACTGTCTTCAAAACCCAAATTTATATGTTTACAAGTACATAGTAAAGAGCAATTTTTCCTGTTTAATAGAAATAAAATAAAGGCCCACTGATGATTCTCAATATTCAGCGAAACATATGTGGTAAACAGGAGAAAAGGTAAAACTGGGTGTTTGTGAAGGTGGACCCCCTCCAAAAACTAATCTATTCAGAAGTTAATAGAGGAAGAATGTAGTTGAAATAATAAGACACTAAACAACGCAGTTTTACCATTCCAGTAAAAATGAAAAGCAAGGCAAAAATTATTGTATGATAAACATATGGCATCATAATCAGATATCTATTAAAGCTGCAGAGGAGAAGTGCTAATTATGACCTATTTGTAGCAAAAATTGTGTCGTTCATCTGGAATGATTTGGGAAAACGAGTGCAAATTCGAATCAGGAGGGCCGGCCGTTGTGGGCGCTACAGTCTGGAACCGCGCGACCGCTACGGTCGCAGGTTCGAATCGTGCCTCGGGCATGGGTGTGTGTAATGTCCTTAGGTTAGTTAGGTTTAAGTAGTTCTAAGTTCTAGGGGACTGATGACCTCAGCAGTTAAGTCCCATAGTGCTCAGAGCCATTTTGAACCGAATCAGGAGGAGTGGATGTCATTATAGTAACTAGCTGTAACTTCTTTCCACAATGTGAAAACGTCTTCTTGTAGCGATATAACTGGCCTCTCTTCCGCAGGTGAAGTGGCTGAAAGAGGAGTTGGGATTCCATCACGCATTTAACTACAAGACGAATGACGTCACAGAGGCGCTGAAGCAGGCGGCACCTGACGGCGTCGACGTGTACTTCGACAACGTGGGCGGCGAGCTGAGCAGCGCAGTCATCAACAGCATGCGAGAGTACGGTCGCATCTCCGTGTGCGGCGCGATATCTGGATACAACGAGTCTATTCTCCCGAAGGCTACCATCATCCAGCCCGCAGCCATATTCCAGCAGCTCCGCATGGAGGGATTCATGTACATCCGATGGCACGACCGCTGGGGAGAGGGCATCGGACAGCTGATGCAGTGGATCAGGGAGGGGAAAATCAAGTACCACGAGACTGTTACCGACGGCTTCCAGAACACTCCCAAAGCCTTTCTTGGCATGCTGCAAGGAGAGAACCTAGGGAAAGCTGTTGTTAAAGTCTGAAGCGTGAAGCATACTTCCGTACTAGATTTGGGCGCATGAGCAGGGCCAAAGACAATTTGTTACAGTATTTTTTGCAGTGAACTACAAAAAGTAGCTGGATGACTGGGACAGAATATTCTTTCAGAATTTGTTTGTGCTTTCATTTTCCCAACTAGATTTTACGTCGTGATACACTTTTTGTAAGCTAAAAAGAAATAAATTTTATAGAAAACCTTTTGTGTGTTGTGTCCATTACTAAACTCCACAGTCAGATTATATGTTCCAGCATGTAGTTGTCGCAAAAACAACATGACTTAAGTGCTGTACACCAGCAACTGTATAAGAGCATGAAACGATAGAAAATATTCATGTAGCTGGTTAATGTTTGTGTTCTTAAGTAATAGAACCCAATACGAAGTCCTTGACAGAGAGTGTTCGTCAGAGACAAGGGGATCGTCAGTAGTGCGCCAGGGTAGTGCGATAGGACCGTTATTACTTTCTACATACATGAGTGATGTGGCAGACAGGGTGGGGAGCAATTTGTAGTTGTTTGCTGATGATACAGTTATGAAACGTCCCATTAGAAAAATTATACATGACTGTGCTTAAACTGACACACAATATTTTTGGCGCAACGCAATCTGACTATCAAAACTCCCTACAAAAGAATGGCCCTGACTAACATTAAACTATACCTTTCACAAATCACTAAATCACTTACCTCACAAAAATCTTCTTTACTCGAACTACTGCAATACAGCGAGCGCCACTACCGCCAGCTAAATAAAAGATTCAAACTACGGAAGGCGCTAACTACTGATAGGCATAGTTAGCAAATGAAAGATTTTAATAGAAAACAAACAATGTATTAACCTTAATAGTCACAATATATATAGCAGTTCATGACATCCAGTCTTACAAATTTCAAAACTCCGCCATCTCTCTCCCCACATCCACCACTGCTGGCGGCTCACCTCCAAGTGCGCAACGCTACGCGCTGTTAACAGCCCAGCTGCCCAACACTACAATGGCGAGTATTACAACAATGCCAACCAGCCACAGCCTGCACACAGCACAGCCAGTGATTTTCATACAGAGGGATACGTGGCGGCGGCGTTACCAATACAAGAACCTAAACAGCCTACTCACATAGCCCCCATACTCCCCACAAAAAATTTTACAAATTGTTTTGGGCAGTGGCCAATAATCATTTGATTAAATTTTTCATAATTACAATAACAAAGATATCAAATGCACACACTTATTGATACAATGTTGGTCAAAAGCTAAAATTTTCTCGCAGTCCATAAAGACAGCCCTGATCATTCAAAAATGGCTCTGAGCACTATGGGACTTAACATCTGAGGTCATCCGTCCCCTAGAACTTAGAACTACTTAAACCTAACTAATCTAAGGACATCACACACATCCATGCCTGAGGCAGGGTTCGAACCTGCGAACGTAGCAGACGCGCGGTTCCGCACTGTAGCGCCTAGAACCGCTCGGCCACCGCGGCCGGCCCTGATCATTCATCACAGTAAAATTGCAGTTTTTTCTCAAAGTCTGAGCAGTAAAGGAGAATTCACACGAAAGTAGTGGATTTCCATGCAGTCTTGAAGTAGTGTTGTTCTACCAACGGAAAGACAGTGCTGACTCTTGACATGCAGACAGGTAATGTGCCACAACAGAGCAAACCCACAGCAGAGTCAGTCGAAGTTTTGAAGAATATTGGTAGGTAGGTCGTCACAGAGCAGACCCACTGTATTCCTGGTAGAGGTTACGGTATTGGTGGGCCACCAAAGGTGCAAACCCACTGCAGTCCTTGTAGAAATAATGGTATTGATGGATCATCAAAGGTGTAGACCCACTGTAGTCCTTGTAGAGATGGCCAGCAGCCATCTGCTGCGACTGTGCAGTTGCACAATCACCATCGAAGAATCTTGCGGACAATATAGCAAGTCCATAACCACCACTTGTGCGCTCACAAAGGTTTTGGAATTGTCCTTAGAACCAGTAATGTTGTTATCCAGTCCCTGGCTGAATTATTAACACACATGCAAACACTAACAGTCCCTACTTCTCACATATTGTCCATATACTATGACCAACAGAAACGTGTGCAGTGAAATGTAACTTACAAATTAATAACATGATGAACTGGGGTCAATTACAATTTTATAACATAAGAATACAATTACAAAGGTACAAAATACATCATTAAAGAACATAACAATACCGATAACATTTGTAGTAATAGGGGCTTTACAAAAGAATCGAAATAACATATACATCAGTGTTACAGGAATTATGACATAATTAAATACATAAAAGATCAGAGTAACTTTCGAAACATCAACTTCACACATGAGCATTAAAACAAAACAGAATAAATAATGTCTAAGCATCTTTACAAGGTAAATAACATATTATCAGAAAAATTCTACAACATAAATCTTATTAGCTAAACACATACAGACAGAAAAAACACAAATTCACATAGTGTAATAACACAAAAATACAGGACAGGGTTTGTTTTCAGTGTGACATTTGGTACTGCAGTCCACCCCAAAATTTCATTCCATATATCTTTCCTCTTATTTCAATATTTGTTTCCACCAAAAATATTATATCCAAGCATGCTTTCTGTATTTATATGTTCACATATTTCTTACCTCATTATTTATTTTCCATTATCGTACCTCATCATTTATTTCCAAGAAAATCCTACCTAAACCTGTTGTCCCTAAACCCTACTTTTTTTGTTCATATCCTCTTTCAAAATACTTTTTTGGCCAAACCATTTTCTTACAGCATCTCAATGCATTTCTCACAATTCATCACAACTTGTTCTCTTATATGGCCTACCCCATCTTAAGCTAACTTCAATCTACTGAGCTCAGATGCTAAACTAAGGGGCGAGGCAATGCAACAGCACAAAACAATTAACACAAACAGCAATGCCAAAAATGCAAATTGGCAAAGCAAGCAGCAGTAAATCAAAATTAACAGAGAAAATGCAACATTACAACTATTATGAGCCAATGTGCAGCAACAAGAAAAATAAATCAGTAGTAAAACTGGCTTAACAGAGTAACACAAAGTGAAATTCAGTAGCACTATGCCTGGCAAACAGCAGCAGCAAATGCTATAACTTATATCTAAACGTGACAGAGCTCAAGCACAAAAAATAGTAGACTAAAGACAACAATGCAGATAAGGGAAATGTCTATTCACATCTTAATATCTATGTCATTAAAGTGGTGCACCACAACTTATTCTACAAATGAAATTACCAAGTACTTGAAAAGAAAATTATGTATGCAATTCCAGTGAAGGGAAATGTCTTTTTATGCTCCTTCGTTTTTTTTTTGAAGTACATCATAAAGTTATGATTTACTGGATCTGTAGGCATAAAATTAGTACATCTATAAAATTTTATTTTAACCAATGCTTCAGTGCAGCTAGAAACTAGATATTAAACAAATTGAGCAATCTCTCAACTATAAAGACAATACATATAAAATGTTTCTCATCATTTCATTAGGCATTTTAGTAAATATCATAAATTATGAGCTCCACAGTGTAATCATATGTTTTCAAGTTTGAGCATGTCGTATTTGCGATGCTTTCGACAAAGAAATGTCAATAGCGAGGATAATGGCCTCTTTTTTTTTACTCCACCTGTGCCTCTGAAAGGCACACACTAATGACTTTTTCCATGTGACTGTCGCTCGGATGGGCCTCCACGGCACATTATGTGAAGGTCATCTACCTTCTTTACAGAAATATTTACGGCAGCAGTTTCCACTACAGTGACAGTCTCATATAAAATAAAAAAAATCAAAGGTTAGAAATTTGCATTAGAAGTGTGTAGAAACAAAATCTCATATATAAAGTACTATTCTTGGTTTCCAACATCCTTTTTTCACAAATCAGAGTTCCTAGCCACTACTCATTATTCCTTACCTTATTACACATATACATATTCGTCGACACTTCAATATTTCATCATAATAAATACATATCATAATAAACACTTCTCAACAGCATAATACACATCGTCGTCGTAATAATAACATCATAACACCTCAGTCAAATCTCAAAAACGTCGTAGCTTCCTCCAATAATTTCAAAACCTAAAGAAAATTCTCTGCTCATGTCATCTACCTCAAATGTACTTTAAAAATCATGATCCCATATCAAATACATCATTGAAAGCTCTCATAGCATCACAATGGTTCTGAAAAAATATGAACAGTTCACAAAGTACAGACAAAATACAATTTCGTAAGTGTGAAGTTATCCAACGGTGTAATTACGTAAACGTCTGTCACTGATATAGTAAAATAAATGTTTGTCTCTCTCAGTTAAATGGTCAGATAGTTGTGTAATTTATGTGTTAGAGAAATATGGTACCGATGTGTAAAGTTGTATAAGCAAATACCATATTAGCTAGGGCTCCTTGTGCTTGCCAAACACATGGTACACAAAGTAAGCGTGTACCCCCATGAGGATTAATGTAATTATACCCTCAGGTGTTACAAATTACAGCAGTGGAATGAAATGTATCACGGAAAACTTCCTTTGTAATTCAAAAATCTTTAAAAATAAATGTTTTAAGTACATAATTAATCACTCAAATACGTGTCCTGTAGCGCTAAATGTGCGTCTTGCTGTAAGATAATCTCTGTGGAAGTGTCGTAGTTATTGTCCTATGAAAGCTAAGTTCTGCAGAAGCCAATGTACTTACCTCATGATAAACAAAAGTGAAATACGTTGCGTATAGATATCTTAGTTATTACGCTTATTGCCATGCTGAAGAGAGTACTGTGCTGTAACGTATTGTTGTGCTACAGAAAAGGCTGTCTCATTGTAGCTATACCACAAAAGTTACTACTAAAACATGTTTTCCTTTCCAGAAGAATTCAGAAAAACTGTGCAGATATAAAACAGAAACACCGCAAAAGCAACATTGTAAATTGTCACTCATTAGTAGCATCGTGATAAAATCGTGTAGCTGTCACATAAAGTAACCACTGTGTCATCTGGTATTTCGCAGAAAATATTTTAAATCCAGAATGTATTTTCAAGTAAACCAAAATGTTGCATTAAAATCTCATTAGCAGTACCAGTATATGTTCTAAGTATGTAAGCCTTATAGTCGTTACGTAATCATGCAACTAACAAGCTAGAATGTACACACATAATAACACTGTGACGTCTGTTCACTATAACAATGCATTCGTAATTTCTGTTTAAATAAGTTCTCTTGGTTCTTGATTGGATATTTAACTTCAAACATTGTTGCATGGTAACAGTTTCTAAGTCTGACAATGCATACTAGAAATGTGAAGTGGAAAGTTTTATGGCAAAGACAAAGTTAAAAGGCAGAGTATCTCTCAGTAATTGGTTTTACACGTGAAATATGGTGTAAACCTCTGCTCTTCCTAGTATGCAGAGTTTCAGTCTCAACACAATTATCATGTGGTATACGTCGGTAACGAATACTGGAATTTATCTCAAGGTTAGTTAATGTTATTTTTCTGAAGCCCAGCCGGCGCACGTGGCTGCCTGCGGTGCGAGTCATTGTCTGTTTCTTTCTTCACGCGCGTCGTTATTGGGAATTGGAGACCTAACTTCTACAAATTCACCTTGTCGAGAGGGCCCTGCTCTGTTTGAATCCCGCCAATTCTGATGCAATTCTGCAATGTAGTTACGATCATATCGTCTGTCATCATGTCGGTAGATTCCACAGTTTCTTTCTTGTCGGTCACGTGGTGGAGAATTTCTCCCTGAATCGTAACTGCGCGCTGAACTGTTGCGTCTGAAGTTATTCTGTCTCCCGTGATAATAATAGTTCTGGTTGCCATATTGTCTGTTTCTATGATTGTCTCTGTCATATTCATTACTACGGAAATGCAATCTTTCTCTGTAATTATTACTACTCTGCCAACGGTTATCATACAGGGGGTGTCTGTTTTGGTCACGATTTGTGTTGTGAGAATAGCCTTGCAGTGTCCAGTTATTATTTCTTTCATCGCGGAATTGCAACGGATGTGACCTGTAATTGTTGTGCTCCTGTTTTCGCGTTCCGCGATTGTCAGTGTTACTTTCCAGTTCTTGTAACAGTCCCTGAAAAGCTTCAATGTCGTCTTTGCAACGTCCTGCCAAAATAATATGTCGTAAATGTTCAGGTAATTTGATTAAGCAAATGCGGATGAGTTCTGAGGGGCTGTATGGGTTTGACAGGTACTGATTCTTGTGCAACATGTCTTCAAAATATTTCACAAGACTGGAGAATTCAGATTGTTCGAAATTTTTCATCATTATGACGCTATGTTTTACTCGGTCTTGTGTAGCTTGAGACCAATATGCTGAGAGGAAGGCATGATAAAATTCTCCTTCACTGTGGCAATCGTGAATGACCGATCGCATTCTTACAGCTGGTTCATTCTCTAAATAGCCACACATAAATTCTAATCTGTGCTCTAATGACCAGTTGGGAGGAAAACAATGAGAGAATTGATGAAGCCATGCTTGTGGATGAATGTCGTTGTCAGAATTCTTAAATGTTTTGAATTTATGTGTAGTAATGAACAGCTTATAGTCAAAATCATCGTGTCGGCGAGTCGCACATCGCTCATTGTTACTTCGTTTCGGCGGTTCCATCTCAAAATCCAATGCGCCTTGTAAATTTCTTTCATAATTTCTGAAGTGTCCTATGTTATTATTTTGTGGTTGTTCCATATTTCCATGTCCTTCTTCCCGTACTGGAGTGCGAGTGTCCTCTCAAATATGTAATTCTTGTGTTACTTGTGCCAACTGATCTTGTACTTCCCGGATTTCTCTTTTGTACTGTGTATTGATTTGATTTTGATTTTGTTTGAATTTTCTAATTTGTTCATACTCTTCAGTGTCGGTGAAGGCTGCCAGTCTTGTGTCATTCATATCATCATCTACCTTTGTAGATAAGTTAGTGAACTGATCTGAAAGTTCGGCTACTTTATCCGTTAGTGAAATTATTTCCTCTTTGTGTTTTTCTGAACCAAGTTTCAGAGTGTCCATTTGTGTTGAAATCGTATCTACTGTGTCCTTTAAGTTTTCCTGAGTTTTTGCAAGTTGCGTAACCGAATTGGTAGATGCAATTGCGTCAATTTTAGCTTGCAAGGTCTCATGATTTTCATTAACAATAGTTTGCAGTTCTTTTATGGCTGCTTCGTGATTCTGTAATGCATTTTCATGCCGCGAAAAAATAGGTTGAAAATGCTCACAAATTTGTGTTTTACGTCATTACAGACTTTTTTACATTTCGATTCAATGTTATGTAACTCAGTAGTTAAATCTTCACGTGTTTCTTCAAGTGTGGTGTCTAACTTCCGAAGATTTTGTTCCATTTTGTCTAACTTTTGAAGCTTTTGCTGTGTTTGTCTCTGATTTTGTTCCATTGTGTCTAACTGTTGCTGTGTTTTTCTCTGGTGTTGTTCCATTGTGTCTAACTTTTGAAGATTTTGTCCCATTTGTTTCTGATTTCGTTCAAGCGTTGTATCTAACTTTTGTAACCTTTGTCCCATTTGTTGCATTAACTGTAATAACAGTGCACTGGTATCTGAAACATGTTCCTCAGTGCTCTTCGGCAGTGCATTTGAACCGGCAATATTAGCATTTTGAAAAGCAGAAAATGTGTCTTGATTTAATTGAGAAAACGGTGAGGACGCAAAACCTGAATCTACAGTGTTTGCAAGATTGTGTCCTGTCATTTCGGAATCCTGAGGCGAGCTGTTGCCGACCGATCGATCGATAATGCTTCCCTGTTCACTAATTATTTCATTGCCTACACCATTGTTTGCAGCCCGCTCCATTTCCCTATGCACAATTACCAAATTACTTCATTACATGGTGGCGCTAACACACTGCTTTCGTCTTCACTGCCATTTCTCAGTTTACTTTGGAGCCTAGTATTACGTTTTTCACACGCCATTATTGTCACAATATTTCACACGACAACACAGACAGACACAATTTGAAGGGCAAAATAAGAAAACACATTAACATAACATTAAAAATAGTATATCGTTAATTGCAAGCTCAGCTGCGAAATACTTGGTGCAAATCTACATGCATGCCACAACTGTTTTACTGTACAAGAATGAAAAACTACAACTACAAAGGAAATTCGCTCTACAATTACGCGCTAGCAATAAACAAAGGCTGCACTAATTGCACAAACTACAAGAAAAAATCAGAAGATTCCAGTGAGGTATCCTAGCAGGGTCGCCATATGAAACGTCCCCTTAGAAAAATTATACATGACTGTGCTTGAACTGACACACAATATTTTTGGTGCAACGCAATCTGACTATCAAAATTCCCTACAAAAGAATGGCCCTGACTATACCTTTCACAAATCACTAAATCACTTACCTCACAAAAATCTTTACTCGAACTACTGCAATACAGTGAGCGCCACTACCGCCAGCTAAATAAAAGATTCAAACTACGGAAGGCACTAACTACTGATAGGCATAGTTAGCAAATGAAAGATTTTAATAGAGAACAAACAATGTATTTACCTTAATAGTCATAATATATATAGCAGTTCATGACATCCAGTCTTACAAATTTCAAAACTCCATCATCTCTCTCCCCACATCCACCACTGCTGGCGGCTCACCTCCAACTGCGCAACGCTACGCACTGTTCACATCCAGCTGCCCAACGCTACAATGGCGGGTATTACAACAATGCCAACCAGCCACAGACTGCCCACAGCACAGCCAGTGATTTTCATACAGAGCGCTACGTGGCGGCGGCGTTACCAATATAAGAACCTAAACAGCCTACTTACACAGTGTGTAAGATAAGATGTCATGGTCGAAAGACTATAGAAGGAAACAAGGTGTCTTACACAAAATTTCTTCTTGGTGTAATGAATGGCAGCTAGCTCTGAATGTAGATAAATGTGGGTTAATACGAAGGAGTAGGAAGAACAAACACGTAATGTTCAGATGCAGCGTTAGCAGTGTCCATCTTGACTCTGTCATATCTTTTAAACATCTGGGTGTACCTTGCAAAGTGATGTGAAATGGAATGAGCATGTGATGATTGTGGTAGGAAAGGAGAATGGTCGACTTCAGTTTACTGGGAGAATTTTGGGTAAGTGTGGTTCGTATGTCAAGGAGACGGCATATAGGACGTTAATGTGACCTATTCTTGAGTACTGCTCGTGTGTTTGGGATTCCAACCAGGCCAGATTAAAGACAGCATCGAAGCAATTTAAAGTCTGGCCGGTAGATATGTTACTGGTGGGCTCGAACAACATGCAAGTTCTATGGACATGCTTCAGGAACTCAAACCGAAATCCCTGGAGGGGAGGCGACGTTCTTTTCGGGGAACACTATTGAGAAAATTTAGAGAACCGCCATTTCAAGCTGACTGCTGAAAGATTCTACTGTCGCCAAGATACATTTCGCGTAAGGACTACGAAGGTAGGAGATGGGAAATTACGGCTCATACAGAGGCGTGGTTGTTATGATGAAGTCCCATACTCCTTGAGAGAGCATAGGGGAACGATGCGGGAGATCCGCACCGCCATACTAGGCAAGGTCCTAGTGGAGGTGGTTTGCCATTGCCTTTCTCCGACCGTAATGGGGATGAATGATGATGATGAAGACGACACAGCAACATCCAGTCATCTCGAGGCAGGTGAATATCCCTGACACCGCCGGGAATCGAACCCGGGACCCCGTGCTCGCGAGTGGGACAGGGTACACTCTCCCACGCAGCGTACGGCGTCCTGCAGAGAATGTATGTAGATGTAAGTATTAGTAATGTTATTTCAAAATCTCTCGGCAATATAGCCATTGGAGCCAAGAACAGTTTTTTCTGTGAAGTGTGTCATAAGTATTGAACATTGTGCAAGTCCTCTCGTATGGAATTTGAGAACGTAGTCTTTCGCTGACGGCACTGTTGTATAAAACATTCTCGGACTACTGCCGCCTCAAAAGGTAAAACCTCGAACTTTCGACGCTTGCCACCGTCGTCAGCATTCACCAAGGAAAGGAAACGTGAAAACGTTGAACATTCACGTGATGAGTCAGCGACTGCATTCCTTCCCTTCTGCAGAGATACATCCAACAAAATAGGCAGAGACCTGGGAAGACGAGGTACAAGATATGTTTTTATGATCTCCTAAAAAGATAAAGCAGATGCTACGCCCTTTTAAGGAAAGTCTTGGTCGCAGGATTCCTGAAATTTACAACATCCCATGTGAATGCGGGAGGAAATACATCGGCCAGTCCCTGCGCACTGTTTCCACAGCTGTGTGGAGCGTCAACGGCATACGAGTAACAAAAATCGCGAGCTGGAGAAATCCGCAGTTGCTGAGCACAGCTTCACAAACAAACATAAAATACTAGAATGAGATTTCCACTCTGTAGCGGAGTGTGCGCTGATATGAAACTTCATGGGAGATTAAAACTGTGTGCCGGACCGAGACTCGAACTCGGGACCTTTGCCTTTCGCGGGCAAGTGCTCTACGAACTGAGCTACCCAAGCACGACACACGCCCGTCCTCACAGCTTTACTTCCGCCAGTACCTCGTATCCTACTTTCCAAACTTCACAGAATTCCTCCTGCATACCTTGCAGAACAAGCACTCCTGAAAGAAAGGTTCCCAGGAGAGCTTCTGTGAAGTTTGCAAAGTAGGAGACTAGGTACTGGCGGAAGCAAAGCTGTGAAGACGGAGCGTGAGTCGTGCTTGGGTAGCTCAGTTGGTAGAGCACTTGCCCACGAAAGGTAAAGGTCCCGAGTTCGAGTCTCGGTCCGGCCCACAGTTTTAATCTGCCAGGAAGTTTCGTCTTAAACATAAAATACTGTTTGACGAAACAAAAGTTTGACTCTATAATTGAAGACGCTGTGTGAGGGAGGAGGAGGATATTGGTGTTTAACGTCCCGTCGACGACGAGGTCATTAGAGTCGGAGCACAAACTCGGATTAGGGAAGGATGGGGAAGGAAATCGGCCGTGCCCTTTCAAAGGAACCATCCCGGCATTTGCCTGGAGTGATCTAGGGAAATCACAGAAAACCTAAATCAGGATGGCCGGAGGCGGGATTGAACCGTCGTCCTCCCGAATGCGAGTCCAGTGTGCTAACCACTGCGCCACCTCGGTCGGTGAGAATGTGTGAGGGAACCTTTAACCGTGATGGCTGATATAATCTTAGCGGTGAATGGAAGCGAACTCTCGATGCAGAGAAGAGCCACAGTTATTCGTCGTTACGTTTGCAGTACGGCGAGAGCGATGGCGCCACCAGCGCGTACGTTGACACCATCTGCGACAGTATGATGTAACTACCGACCAATCAGAAGCCGTCTTTGGGCTATATAAGGCCACCGCAGCGCGATTTTGAGAGTCACTTGCTCCTGACGACGCCGATGGTGGAAATCGTCGAAAGCTCGAGGTTTTACTCTGAAATGACGAGGCGAGAAGTCCGAGAATGTTTTATATACCTATTAACTATAGCGACTTTTCGACCTATCGTGGACATCGCCCTCTTTCCACGAATACCGGGTTAGGTATACATTTTTCAACTTTCTCCCTACATGTTAATCTGCAGAGTGACAACTGTCGGTTCTACATATTATAGGACAGAAGGAGATACCATCGATGAGTGCCGTGATAAGTTTGTAATGGACGAATTGGATCTTGTAGTCAGGATACTAGGTTCATGAAGCACCCGCATGTAGCTAATCTGGGGACACGAAAAAAGATTATATATGAAATCTGCTTTCGCAGGACAGAGGGGATCAGGATGTGGAAATGGGCCAAGATCAGTTACTGTTAGTTACACAAGAACACACAACTTTATTCCTTGAAAACCAATGCACAGTTATCTCTTTAAAACAACAAGGATCAGTTCATGGCTGTGGGCCCAAGTAACTTCTCAATAATAAAGTTTAAATAATCTCTTTTAAAACACAAGGATTTAGAAAAACGGCTGAGGCCTTAATTAAGTAAAATTAAAATATCCTTAGATAATTCCTTTTAAGGCACAAGAATTTAGACAAACGGCTGAAGGACTTACTTAAATAAAATTAAAATATCTTCTCGGCTAAAGGCCTAAATAATATTTCTGATCAGCAAAGGAAATTCTTGAAAGGCAAGGAAAATTTAAATTAATTCTTCAGCTGAAAGCCCAATAATATTTCAATATAATAAAAGGGAACGTTTAAAGACAAGCATTTACACAGTACAACGGAAAACCATCTTAAGAAAACTTGAAATATCTTGACACATGAAGGCCCAAACAATTATTCAAAACAATTAAAGACAATCTTAAGATAAGCATTTACACACTAAGGCTGAAGGCTGTTTTAAAATTTCAAGATAATTAAAGAGAAACCTTACAGACAGGAATTTACAGAACACTACAGAATTTAAAACAAAAGGCCTAAAAGCAGAGTAAACAAGAATTTTAAATAAAACATGGCTGATGGCCTAATCTTAAAATATTTCACATAAGGTTCGGCTGAAGGCCATATACTGAACACCAAAACAAACTAAATAAATACACGGTTGAAAGCCTCTCCCAGTACTTGAGACAAAAGAAAATGACTATTTCAAACAACGGCTGAAGGACCGACCAACAACCTAATCTATCCCCTTCCACTCGACCAAAGGCATCACAACCGAAAATATCAGCGAGGACGAAGATATCATCAGCACTATGTCTCGACAATTGGCGTCTAAATACAGTTAAGGCACAATAACCACTCAGAAATATAAACAAACACCAAAGGCTGACGAACTACACGCCGTGCCGGACAGCATCAACATGGCGAGGAAACACACACTCGTTGCTCTGTCCCAACCGACCGACTGGCTACTCCAGTACGCAGACAGCATTCATAACTGCTAAGTGGAAGTCACAGAAGCTACACACAGTTCCACGTAAACACTTACACCAAGAACTCCGATAATCCTAAAACCAATCACTGTGGAACAGTAAGGAGAACTCACAAGTTGACACACAAGGAGCTTCCATAAGCGGTCGGCGACCAAATACACGTCGTCCGATGAGACGACCGACCGAACAACCAACCGATGTCGTCCCCACTCAAGTTATGTCTGTCGGCAACAGTCGGGCGGGTCTTGTCTCTCCGGAGCTCGCTGCAGCTCCATCCCGACTCCCTTGATGTCCGTTTGGAACTCGGAGACCCAGGCACACTGGCTCGGACCCAACCATGCACAGGGAACACTTGCCCATTGGCCAGCCGACATCTCTGCACAAGGATGGAACCGACCCACGTCCGGCAAGATGACCAACTGACGAGGCCCAGAAACGGTCAAAAGACCAAATACAGTCGCCCGATGAGACGACCGACCGAACGACCAACCAACGCTCGTTCCCGCTCCAGTCTCCTTCCGTCGGACAGTACATGTGTGTCGCCAGCGGTCGGCGAGTACTGGCTGTCCGCACCTCATAATAGGGCAGTGCTCTTATCGATAAGCGCTGCTGCTGCCACTCACGGGCAGGTAAGACAGAAACTTAGTGACGCCTGTAAATCGAATAAGAAAACGAGGCGGCAGTACCGTAAAGAGAAGATGACGAACAATAAACGGCATGAACACGAGCCGCGCACGGCTCAATATATGCACTTATGTTAGTAACAATAACGGTGACCAAGAAAAAAATGTTGCAATCCACACCAGTTTATTCATGTAGACACACAGGGTCACAAACCCAGTTGGATCCTCTTAAAAAGATGGAATACGCTTCTTGCAATGAGTTACCTATATTTTTAGACATATTTCTTAAAGCACTTCTAACATGTACTGATTAACATAATTCGACAGATGAATAATGGGTATGTACGAAACAACATAAAATTACAGCAATTATCATACATGCATATAAAAATCACGAGATTCAAATAATTATTTTGAAAAATATGTTTCGTGTAATAAAATTATGAAAAGGATAGATTCCTATTCACCATATAGAGGAGATGTTGAGTCGCAGACAGGCGCAATGAAAAGACTGCTATACGTTTAAGCTTTTGGCGAAAAGTTCTTCTTCCAAAGTAGAAAACACGTACGCATTCACACAAGCAAAACTCTCTCTCACACACAGACATTATCACCGTCTCTGGCCCCTGTGGCCGGGCAAAGATATTGGTCATGGGCATATGAGTTGTGCTTGTGTGAATGTGTGTGTGTTTTCTCTTTCAGAAGGTCTTTTAGCCAAAACTTAAATGTACAGCAGTCTTTTCATTGTGCCTGTTTGCAACTCATCTTCTCCTTCATATGGTGAGCACCTTTCAATTCTTTTTACCATAATATTGTTGTTGTTTTATCCTGGCTTCCCATTATTTTCTATACTAGATTGTCCTTCATGGCATACTACAATTGGGAAAGTTAAGTTAATCTGCTTTATAAAACTTAACTATGGTAACTGTTGGAAGTCATCAGTCAGAATCAACATAGTATGTATAGCTACGGAGTGAGCATAGCCTATTACGCATGTTCTCAACATCAAACCGTGTTAGTCACGAGATTTTGGGACGGTGCTGTTTGTTTACAGTTTGCAGTAATAGCGAAACTTGAATATTACAAGTATTCACCTTGTTTTATATACGTTTCTGCACGTCTGAGTTTTAGTAACAGGTATGGTGCTGTATTGTCGTTGCTTCGGAAGTAAAGCGACGTATGTGAAAGGAGGACCAGTTACTTTTCATAGTATGTACAACAAATGTATAACTAAACCTCATACTCATATGAAACACTTTACATGTTGAAAAATATCGAGACACCTTATTGTAAAATCTTGTATTGTAAAGACAATTTCTGCGATTTTACGGTCATGTGCTTATGAGACAAATGCGAGATAAATTTGCAAGTGTGCTTGAGTAAACTGACAGTCAGTATATACATATTGGTACTACGTTAATATGCTGAAAAGATTTATACATGACATATTAATTTCCTTCAATTTATGCAAGTTCTCAAATTCTTATGTGTATCTAAATATTTCTGCATGAGACAGCTTGCTATACAGAGTGATTGTAACGTAATTGATTAGATCAGATTCGACAACATGAATCAGAGCAATAGAAAACCTAAAAAAAACTATTGTTGGTTGCCACTCCTTTTATTACTCCACAATTCGAACATTGACCTCGTATTTTTTATTTTTTGTTTTGCATGAGAAAAAGATGTTATAGATATTTTACTTGTGCATACAAAGCAGAAGGTTAAATGAAGACAAATTGAAGATAATAGTGGACAAGTAGGTGCTGCAAATCGCTTACCGTATTTACTGTAACAATTCCATAGTTCCAAAGGCGTTGTTTTTCCGTGACACTTCAGCGTCATCTACAGTGTCATTGTAAAGTAATTAATTAGTTCAAATGGCTCTGAGCACTATGGGACTTAACTTCTGAGGGCATCAGTCACCTAGAACTTAGAACTACTTAAACCTAACCAACCTAAGGACATCACACACATCCATGCCCAAGGCAGGATTCGAACCTGCGACCGTAGCGGTCGCGTGGTTCCAGACTGTAGCGCCTAGAACCGCTCTGCCACGCAGGCCGGCTAATTAATTAGAACAGAGATTCGACAATATGAATAAGTGCAATAGAAAACATAAAAGAATTGTTTGCTATCACTTCTTACCAGTTAATGAAGAAACATAAATAAAGTGGAGTCTGGGGTATGGTACTTCGGCGAAAATGCACTATACCATCGCTCTTCATATCATTAAGCCAAATTCAGTTTCTGGTTTTATACTTGTCTGTAAAGCGTGTACACTCACTGTTCTTCTTAAGGTGATCTATCTGTAGCAGCGAAGTACTAACACTCAAAATACGCTGAGCGCTACACGGGCTAAAATGCCCTTCCCAAGATCACATGACTTGAACTACAGCAGATGTTGCAGACAGAATTCTTGTTCTGCCCATCCAAATGCTCACTCCATAGATATTTGCACTCTATGAAAATCAATGTCTCTGCTAAAAAAATTCTGCTTTGGTGTTGTTACTATTGACACTATTAGTGTTACGTTCGTTCAGTGTAAAAATAAAATTCATTATTTAGTTTCAGGCTGTAACTACACTTTCATTTATAGCTCAAATAACAGCAGCGACTGACGTAAGCCAAACGATAGTGCACAGCTGCTTCAGTTAAAATTCAGTTTTTATGATTAATGTATATCTTATATCTCTGGAAGAAGTATACACCCACTGTTGATGTTTATATATTCTTTGAAGTGGTTTGCTAAAATTGATATGAGCTTTATTTACTTTTCCATACATATACAACTCAGTCATTTAAATATGAAATATCAGCGTGACCGAAAAATCTGTGAATATTCGTATTTAATTTTGCAATTGATTCATCAGCAGTTCGATAACCTGTACCGGGTAACGGCCTCGACATGTTTTTTCCAGGCCAGTCTGGCCCCTAATACATTTGTTTATTTCTCTGTCTTTCCTACTGATTTCCAGAATGTATCTGGTAGTGATTTTACTCTTAGCGTTTGGTAATTTATTGAACTTTTATTTAGACCATATACTGCTACGTGTACACTACTACTTTTTTTAATATTTTTTTTTAATTTGCCGGATGACATCGGAAGTTCACTGAGGCTTTTTGCAGATGATGCTGTGGTGTATCGAGAGGTTGTAACAATGGAAAATTGTACTGAAATGCAGGAGGATCTGCAGCGAATTGACGCATGGTGCAGGGAATGGCAATTGAATCTCAATGTAGACAAGTGTAATGTGCTGCTAATACATAGAAAGATAGATCCCTTATCATTTAGCTACAAAATAGCAGGTCAGCAACTGGAAGCAGTTAATTCCATAAATTATCTGGGAGTACGCATTAGGAGTGATTTAAAATGGAATGATCATATAAAGTTGATCGTCGGTAAAGCAGATGCCAGACTGAGATTCATTGGAAGAATCCTAAGAAAATGCAATCCGAAAACAAAGGAAGTAGGTTACAGTACGCTTGTTCGCCCACTGCTTGAATACTGCTCAGCAGTGTGGGATCCGTACCAGATAGGGTTGATAGAAGAGATAGAGAAGATCCAACGGAGAGCAGCGCGCTTCGTTACAGGGTCATTTAGTAATCGCAAAAGCGTTACGGAGATGATAGATAAACTCCAGTGGAAGACTCTGCAGGAGAGACGCTCAGTAGCTCGGTACGGGCTTTTGTTAAAGTTTCGCGAACATACCTTCACCGAAGAGTCAAGCAGTATATTGCTCCTTCCTACGTATATCTCGCGAAGAGACCATGAGGATAAAATCAGAGAGATTAGAGCCCACACAGAAGCATACCGACAATCCTTCTTTCCACGAACGATACGAGACTGGAATAGAAGGGAGAACCGATAGAGGTACTCAGGGTACCCTCCGCCACACACCGTCAGGTGACTTGCGGAGTATGGATGTAGATGTAGATCTATTTGAGAAAGAACAGTGACGAGAAAGAATGATGGCTTCTTGTTAAAACACTAAGGTTGTCGTAGAACTTATTGATTGGTGCGTTGCTTCGATAACCAGTATCGTGTTTAACATAATGCTCATCTAAAAACATAGAAGCTCTTAATTTTGTGCTGTCATTACAAGATAAACTTAAATTCTCTCGAATTTCCACCTTCGTACTTACTTTCATTAAGTGAAATTAAATAGTTTTCATTCATTTACCCTCGTATATTATTTTGTTCTTTAAGAAAACTAATTACTCAATGCAGACATCCTTCGTCGATGTGTTTCAAACTTAAGATACTGTTTCTTGCACATTGTTTGCCATTTAAATACATTTTCAATAAATATTCAACTGATTAATTTTCATAGATACACAAGTGAAATTTTTTACAAATTAAATACTACAGGATACAAATAGCATTCAATTCTTATTTTTCACCTTCTCAGTAAATTAAGTTGGTTTACTCACCACTTTAGAATACAATACATTGCCACGTATTCAAAAAACATATGTGTGCTGCCCCATGCCCGGAATGTAATTGATTACATCACTGATATTATATTTCAATGAATTGTCATAATAGTTGCAGGAGATTTGACATAGGTTCGGGATGCTTTGTGCGTAGACCACAGTCGACCGTGTGAGGATTGAATTTGGTGGCGTGAAATTCCCATTTTGTGCCAAGAACAGCTGACATCTCTCCCTGGATCTCTGTGTCGCTCATGCAACAAAGTAAACACAAAACAAACACTTTGTATTTTCACACTGAAGAGCGAGAGAAACTGGTATAGGCATCTGTATCGAAATATAGAGATACAGGCAGAATATGGCGCTGCGCTCGGCAACACCTGTATAAGAACAACAAATGTGTGGTGCAGTTGTTAGATCGGTTACTACTGCTACAATGGCAAGCTATCAAGACTTAAGTGAGTCTGAACGTGGTGTTACAATCGGCGCACGGGCGATGGGACACAGCATCTCCGAGGTACCGGTGAAGTGGGGATTTCCCCGTACGACCATTTCACGAATGTACCATGAATATCAGGAATCGAGGAAATATCAAATCTCCGACATCGCTGCGGCCGTAAAAAGATCCTATAAGAACGGGACCAACGACGACTGAAGAGATTCATTCAACGTGATAGAAGCGCAACCCTTCCACAAATTGCTGCAGATTTCAATGCTGGGCCATCAACAACTGTCAGTATGCGAACCATTCAATGAAACAACATCGATACGGGCTTTCGGAGCCGAAGGCCCACTCGCGTACTCTTGATGACTGCACGACACGAAGCTTTACGCCTGGTCTGGGCCCGTCAACACCGACATTGGACTGTTGATGATTGAAATATGTTGCCTGGTCGGTCGAGTATCGTTTCAAATTGTATCGAGTAGATGGATGTGTAAGGGTATGGAAACAACCTCATGAATCCGTGGACCCTGCGTGTCAGCAGGGCACTGCTCAAGTAAGTGGAGGCTCTGTAATGGTGTGGAGCGTGTGCACCTGGAGTGATACGGGATCCCTGATACGTCTAGATACGACTCTGACAAGTGGCATGTACGTAAGCATTCTGTATGATCACCTGCATCCATTCATGTCCATTGTGCATTCCGACGGACTTGGGCAATTCCAGAAGGACAATGCGACACACACACGTCTAGAAGTGCTATAGTGTGGCTCCAGGAACACTACTGAGTTTAAACACTTCCGCTGTCCACCAGACTCCCCAGACATAAACATTATTGAGCGTATGTAGGATGCCTTGCAACGTGCCGTTCAGAAGAGATCTCAACCCCCTCGTACTCTTTCGGATTTATGAACAGCCCTGCAGGATTCATGGTGTCAACTCCCTCCAGTATTACTTCAGACATTAGTCGAGTCCATGCCACGGCGTGTTGTGGTTCTTCTGCTTGCTCGCGGGGGCCCTATCCGATATTAGGCAAGTGTGCCAGTTTCTTTGGCTCTTCAGTGTAATTATTAATATAATTAATAATAATAATATAATTATTAATATAAAAATATTGTCATTGATATGTACCTCCTGTCTTGTAGGTGGAAATAGTGACAGTGATACTGTCCAAAATTCTGTATCGCTACAGGCCGCACGTTTCTAACACCAATTCTTTCGACAGTGACCAGATTCTAGTTGGACTGCCAAGCGATTCGTGGAAGTTATTCTACGATAACACTTATAAGGACGTATCAGTATTTTTCACTTTTTTCCTTTTTAGTAAAACTACTTTTTTTCTAAGAACAAATACAATAATCTGACTATGATGTATGTTATTTGTTATGAAGAAAATACTCATGTTTATGAACCATATTAAGTCATAATGTTTAAGT
The DNA here is from genome assembly GCF_023864345.2 of Schistocerca serialis cubense. Classification (NCBI taxonomy): domain Eukaryota; kingdom Metazoa; phylum Arthropoda; class Insecta; order Orthoptera; family Acrididae; genus Schistocerca; species Schistocerca serialis. The sequence continues at coordinate 50,003,378 of NC_064644.1, forward strand.
TCGGTAATTAAGTTATCTTTGTAAAGCAATATGAGTCTTTTGTCTGACATATTTCACTTGCCACTTCCTTCTTTACCTTCCTTCCTCCTAGCCATGATCTGTTAAGATGCATGTGTTAAAGTAAGTTCCTTCAAGTGAGAATTATTACTTATTTCTGTTCAAACATTGTGTTATGTTCTTTTATTTTGCAACACTAATACCTCTGGTATGTTATTTTCAGGTTTTACAATGGAAGTGCGGGTGAGTCTTATTTTATGAACGGAAGTAACCGGCTTTGGAGATATCTCCTTTGCTGCGATTGCGACCACATCACCTACAAATCTACTGTTGCATGCCTGTTACTTAACTAACAAAGACCGATTGCCCCGCGCAAATAGCATTGGTGCACGAGGTATTCCAATCTTGTACGGTCGCGAAAACCCGGAGTCAAGCCAGCTATTTCCAAAGAGTGAAATCTCGTGTCTCATAGGAACTCAGTCTGTAGAACTTTTGTCTGCTTAACTCACGCTCTGTAAAGGGTGAGATAAACATACCACAAATCTGACAAAAAGGATGCCCTTCATCGATCAGGCAGCGGGAATAACTTCTTCAATGAACAACACACAGACTGAGACGAGAAAGAGAGTAAGCTGAATAGTAGCATCTTTTACCTTGAATGCAACAAATTGATAATTTAAGCGCAAAAAATTGGTGCCCCACTGATCCGCGCCTACAGCAAGCGAAGGGAAAATCTAGGCGTACCGCTGCTACTTGAGGTCAGGTAGTCAACGCCGTCAATCGGTTCAGCAGATCGTTTATTGCTGCTGCTGAGAGACAGCGTCTTTCCGACATTGTTCCATTATTTTCACCGGGATTGCTACAACAGTGAAGGCTTTTGGTACGCTGAATTCCCGTCACCTTTGTTCTGCTACTAAGGAGTATTAATTTGCACCTCAGGCAGAGAACCCGATAGAGTGGGCACTACAAAGATACGTGCAGAGACAACAAAGGACTTGGAAGAGCAGTTGAACGGAATGGACAGTGTCTTGAAAGGAGGATATAAGGTGAACATCAACAAAAGCAAAACGAGGATAGTGGAATGTAGTCGAATTAAGTCGGGTGATGCTGAGGGAATTAGATTAGGAAATGAGACACTTAAAGTAGTAAATGAGTTTTGCTATTTGCGGAGCAAAATAACTGACGATGGTTGAAGTAGCGAGGATATAAAATGTAGACTGGCAATGGCAAGGAAAGCATTTCTGAAGAAGAGAAATTTGTTCACATCGAGTATAGATTTAAGTGTCAGGAAGTCGTTTCTGAAAGTATTTGTATGGAGTGTAGCCATGTATGGAAGTGAAACATGGACGATAAATAGTTTGGACAAGAAGAGAATAGAAGCTTTCGAAATGTGGTGCTACAGAAGAATGTTGAATATTAGGTGGGTAGATCACGTAACTAATGAGGAGGTATTGAATAGAATTGGAGAGAAGAGAAATTTGTGGCACAACTTGACTAGAAGAAGGGATCGGTTGGTAGGACATGTTTTGAGGCATCAAGGGATCACCAGTATAGTATTGGAGGGCAGCGTGGAGGGTTAAAATCGTAGAGGGAGACCAAGAGATGAATACACTAAGCAGATTCAGAAGGATGTAGGTTGCAGTAGGTACTGGGAGATGAAGGAGCTTGCACACGATAGAGTAGCATGGAGAGCTGCATCCAACCAGTCTCAGGACTGAAGACCACAATAACAACAGAGCCAGATTGGAGTCTGAATACTGAATAGAGACCAGCCAGATCCAAATACGACACTGATCTGTGCCCACCGTACAGAATCTGCCCTGAATGACTTCACTAAGGATTTCAATTGAGGCTTTTCTTTGTTATCGAGCTCTTAAGTCTGTTTTCGTGGGCACAAGCTGTCAACTACCACTCTTCAGACCAAAACTTGCGGTAATATTTAATTTCTCATTATATTCGCCATTATTTTCGAAGGATAATTCCATTTGTGAGTCCATAGCTGGTACCACTGTTACATCTCATTTCCTGTCCGTGCCTGTGTAATTTCCTGTGGTTATTGTCCACAACGCGGTCGGCCTCTGGTGGGAGGAGGCTTTCTGCAGCCTGGAGTGAACGGGCTGAACTCTCCCTAATCCTTCTACATGGCTCCGTGATCAGAACCTATATGGCTGGCTTACAGGGAGAGTAATTTTCCGGCAACGGCCAGAATTTCCAACGTCCATTGCAGAATAAGTTCTTAAAGTCATGCCAGAAGGCAGGACCTCACAGAAGCGCTGAAAGCATTAGCAGTAAATGGACAATGAGAATATCGTGAATGACGCCACACACACACACACACACACACACACACACACACACAAGGCTAAAAGTTAAATAATAATATAGACATTTTTGAGGGCTCGCAAAATAGCGAAGTCGGCCGTCATCCCTCGTGGGGTTCAAATGCAAGTCGTGGACTCTCTGGGACGGGGGGCAAAGGTTGGGTTTTAAAGTATGTACACCACTGGCCATTAAAATTGCTACACCAAGAAGAAATGCAGATGATAAACGGGTATTCATTGGACAAATATATTATACTAGAACTGACATCTGACAACATTTTCACGCAATTTGGGTGCATAGATCCCGAGAAATCAGTACCCAGAACAACCACCTCTGGCCATAATAACGGCCTTGATACGTCTCGGCATTGAGTCAAACAGAGCTTGGATAGCGTGTACATGTAAAGCTGCCCATGCAGCTTCAACACGATACCACAGTTCATCAAGAGTAGTGACTGGCGTATTGTGACGAGCCAGTTGCTCGGCCACCATTGACCAGACGTTTTCAATTGGTGAGAGATCTGGAGAATGTGCTGGCCAGGGGAGCAGTCGAACATTTTCTGTATCCAGGAAGGCCCGTACAGGACCAGCAACATGCGGTCGTGCATTATTCTGCTGAAATGTAGGGTTTTGCAGGGATCGAATGAAGGGTAGAGCCACGGGTCGTAACACATCTGAAATGTAACGTCCACTGTTCAAAGTGGAGTCAATGCGAACAAGAGGTGACCGAGACGTGTAACCAATGGCACCCCATACCAACACGCCGGGTGATACGCCAGTAAGCCGGTCGGTGTGGCCGTGCGGTTCTAGGCGCTTCAGTCTGGAACCGCGTGACCGCTACGGTCGCAGGTTCGAATCCTGCCTCGGGCATGGATGTGTGTGATGTCCTTAGGTTAGTTAGGTTTAAGTATATCTAAGTTCTAGGGGACTGATGACCACAGATATTAAGTCCGATAGTGCTCAGAGCCATTTGAACCATTTTTGATACGCCGGTATGGCGATGACGAATACGCGCTTTCAATGTTCGTTCACCCCGATGTCGCCAAACACGGATGCGACCATCATGATGCTGTAAACAGAACCTGGATTCATCCGAAAAAAATGACGTTATGCCAATCGTGCACCCAGGTTTGTCGTTGAGCACACCATCGCAGGCGCTCCTGTCTGTCATGCAGCGTCAGCGGTAACCGCAGCCACGGTCTCCGAGCTGATAGTCCATGCTGTTGCAAACGTCGTCGAACTGTTCGTGCAGATGGTTGTTGTCTTGCAAACGTCCCCATCTGTTGACTCAGGGATCGTGACGTGGCTGCACGATCCGTTACAGCCATGCGGATAAGATGCCTGTCATCTCGACTGCTAATGATACGAGGCCGTTGGGACCCTGCACGGCGTTCCGTATTACCCTCCTGAACCCACCGATTCCATATTCTGCTAACAGTCATTGGATCTCGACCAACGCGAACAGCAATGTCGCGATACGATAAACCGCAATCGCGATAGGCTACAATCCGACCTTTATCAAAGTCGGAAACGTGATGGTACGCATTTCTCCTCCTTACACGAGGCATAACAACGTTTCGCCAGGCAACGCCGATCAACTGCTGTTTGTGATGAGAAATCGGTTAGAAATTTTCCTCATGTCAGCACGTTGTAGGTGTCGCCACCGGCGCCAACCTTGTGTGAATGCTCTGAAAAGCTAATCATTTGCATATCACAGCGTCTGCTTCCTGTCAGTTAAATTTCGCGTGTGTAGCACATCATCTTCGTGGTGTAGCAATTTTAATGGCCAGTCGTGTATTACTTCGGAAGTCTTAAGTTAGTGATACTTTTACATCAACAAGGCTACTTTTCCAGTAGAGAAAGCCTTCATATCATTAAAAAACACGCTCCCTTGTCTACATCTACATCTACATTGATACTTCGCAAGCCACCCAACGGTGTGTGGCGGACGGCACTTTACGTGCCACTGTCATTACCTCCCTTTCCTGTTCCAGTCGCGTATGGTTCGCGGGAAGAACGACTGTCTGAAAGCCTCCGTGCGCGCTCTAATCTCTCTAATTTTACATTCGTGATCTCCTCGGGAGGTATAAGTAGGGGGAAGCAATATATTCGATACCTCATCCAGAAACGCACCCTCTCGAAACCTGGCGAGCAAGCTACACCGCGATGCAGAGCGCCTCTCTTGCAGAGTCTGCCACTTGAGTTTATTAAACATCTCCATAACGCTATCACGGTTACCAAATAACCCTGTGACGAAACGCGCCGCTCTTCTTTGGATCTTCTCTATCTCCTCCGTCAGACCGATCTGGTACGGATCCCACACTGATCAGCAATACTCAAGTATAGGTCGAACGAGTGTTTTGTAAGCCACCTCCTTTGTTGATGGACTACATTTTCTAAGCACTCTCCCAATGAATCTCAACCTGGTACCCGCCTTACCAACAATTAATTTTATATGATCATTCCACTTCAAATCGTTCCGCACGCATACTCCCAGATATTTTACAGAAGTAACTGCTACCAGTGTTTGTTCCGCTATCATATAATCATACAATAAAGGATCCTTCTTTCTATGTATTCGCAATACATTACATTTGTCTATGTTAAGGGTCAGTTGCCACTCCCTGCACCAAGTGCCTATCTGCTGCAGATCTTCCTGCATTTCGCTACAATTTTCTAATGCTGCAACTTCTCTGTATACTACAGCATCATCCGCGAAAAGCCGCATGGAACTTCTGACACTATCTACTAGGTCATTTATATATATTGTGAAAAGCAATGGTCCCATAACACTCCCCTGTGGCACGCCATATGTTACTTTAACGTCTGTAGACGTCTCTCCATTGAGAACAACATGCTGTGTTCTGTTTGCTAAAAACTCTTCAATCCAGCCACACAGCTGGTCTGATATTCCGTAGGCTCTTACTTTGTTTATCAGGCGACAGTGCGGGACTGTATCGAACGCCTTCCGGAAGTCAAGAAAAATAGCATCTACCTGGGAGCCTGTATCTAATATTTTCTGGGTCTCATGAACAAATAAAGCGAGTTGGGTCTCACACGATCGCTGTTTCCGGAATCCATGTTGATTCCTACATAGTAGATTCTGGGTTTCCAGAAATGACATGATACGCGAGCAAAAAACATGTTCTAAAATTCTACAAGAGATCGACGTCAGAGATATAGGTCTATAGTTTTGCGCATCTGCTCGACGACCCTTCTTGAAGACTGGGACTACCTGTGCTCTTTTCCAATCATTTGGAACCCTCCGTTCCTCTAGAGACTTGCGGTACACGGCTGTTAGAAGGGGGGCAAGTTCTTTCGCGTACTCTGTGTAGAATCGAATTGGTATCCCATCAGGTCCAGTGGACTTTCCTCTATTGAGTGATTCCAGTTGCTTTTCTATTCCTTGGACACTTATTTCGATGTCAGCCATTTTTTCGTTTGTGCGAGGATTTAGAGAAGGAACTGCAGTGCGGTCTTCCTCTGTGAAACAGCTTTGTGAGTGTATAATTTGTATAGTTCTGCTTAGGCACCTTCCTAATTTGTTGGCGAGAGGTGCGTGTTAGTGAGCGTGGACTCGCTGGATTTAGATAGCCCTCAGAGCGTAGATGGACTTGGCTAGCGTTACATCATGCCAATAAATGTTACTTGTTTTTGTGCAAATTTGAGTGGTGCTTTTCGTGTGAATCTTCCCTTATGTAAAAAGGCAGAATACGGCGCTGCGATCGGCAACGCCCATACAGGGAACTCTTTCAATTATTTATTGCACAAGAACCAAACATTGTACATATATCATACATAAGCAATTTTGAAGTGTATACCTCCACAGCGTAGTTTGGTAATCTGCCGATAGTCAGCGCTAGTCGCAAACATGGCGAGTTCAGGTGCGGAGCGATCTCTCCCTGTGTTGGAGTTCGACAAAAACAACTGTGCTACAGCTGTTCAACGGATGTTTAGAACCAAGTACAGTAAGAAGCCACCGACAAGGAAGGCCATTTACCACTGGCCCAACAAATTCGTTACGACGGGTTTCTTGTGCCGAGCAAAGAGAAGGGGACGTCCTAGTAGGAGTGAAGAGAATGTGGAGCGTGTACGAGAGACATTCATAAGGATTCCAAAGAAATCGGTATGTCGCGCATCCCGTGAAATCGAAATGGCTCCAATGACAGTGTGGAAAGTCCTGCGACAGAAGCTGTCTATGAAACCATTCAAATTGGAGCTAGTGCAGAAGCTCCGTGACGACGACAAAGACAAGGGTTTTGAGTTTTGTTCGCAGTTGCAATAATTGAATGAGGATGTGAATGGCATCGTTGATCGCTTAATTTTTAGCGACAAAGCCACTTTTCACACTAATGAGAAAGTGAACAGGCTTAATTCTCGAAGCCGGGGTACAAAGCATTCACACGAATACATTGAATTTGAGCGTTATTCCCCAAAGGAAAATGTTTTTTGTGCCTTGTCACCTCGGAAACTGTATGGGCCATTCTTCTTCGCCGAGAGCACTGTCACTGTCACTACTTGAACATGTTGCAGTAATGGCTGACGCCTCAAATGCAATCAGACTCTCCGTTCATCTTTCAGCAGGACGAGGCTCTATCCCATTTTCATCGTAAAGTTCGTGGGTACCTGAGCACGGAGCTGCCATATCGATGGATCGGCCATGCTACAGAAGGGGACAGCTGTTTCATGAAATGGCCTCCCCAATCACCAGATCTCACTCTGTGTGACTTTTCTCTGTGTGGACACATTAAAGATCTGGTGCACGTACCGCCTCTACCACGTGATGTAGCAGAGCTCTGGGAGAGAATACGGGAAGCGACTGCCACAGTCGACGATGCCATGCTGGGACGGGTATGGCAAGAATTCGATTACCGTATTGACGTCTGCTGGGTCACTCATGGTTCGCATATCGAATGTTTGTAAAAACACTTTCAGAGTTTCTCTTCAAAATGCAATGCGTATGACACCTGTACAATGTTTAGTTCTTATGCAATAAATAATTGAAAGTGTTCCTGGACTTTATGTGCACCCTGTACAAGACAAGTGTCTGGCGCAGTCGTTAGGTCGGTTACTGCTGCTACAGTGGAGGTATCAAGATTCAAGTGAGTTCGAACGCGGCATCGTTATGTTGCCACACAGAGAGCTCGATTTCCAGCAAGGCAAGCTGAAACCTTCCACCAAAAATGAGCAAATACAAAGACAAACTTTCTTGATGATTATACCTTACGACTTGAAAGGACATATTGTAAGTAAGGTTCCAGTGTCACTGCTACAAACATTTATTGACTATTATAACAGCTGTTCCGGAAGATTTCCATTTTCAAGTACGTCTACGTTGTCTTGACATACATATAACATCTGGTGTGACTGTATCTGGTGACTGTTCTCGTTATAAATGGTTCAAATGCCCCTGAGCACTATGGGACTTAACATCTGTGGTCATCAGTCCCCTAGAACTTAGAACTACTTAAACCTAACTAACCTAAGGACATCACACACATCCACGCCCGAGGCAGGATTCGAACCTGCGACCGTAGCGGTCACGCGGTTCCAGACTGAAGCGCCTAGAACCGCACGGCCACACCGGCCGGCCGTTCTCGTTATATCTCACGTGAAATTCTAAAATATCGATTTAACGTCGATTTTGTCCTGTTTTATACAGTGTGGAGTAATATTTTGATACAGTATAGTAAATATTTCCTGTAATTTTTTGACTGTTCACACCATATATAACAATATAAAGCATCTATGGCGTGAAGTGTCAAAAGATTACAGGAAATATTTACAATATTCTATAAAAATATCAGACCATACTGTATAAAACAACACAAAATCGACGTGAAATCGATATTTTAGAATTTCACGTGAGATATAACGAGCACAGTCACCAGATACAGTAACATCAGATGTTATATATGCGTCAGGACGACATCGAAATCTTCCAGAACAGCTGTCGTAATAATCAACAAATGTTTTAAGCAGTGATACTGGAACCTTACTTAAAAAAAAAATAAAAAAATAAAAAACTCATTGTGACATGTGAATGCAATTTCATAGGCTGCAGCCCTGAAACTAGTTGCAAAAGAATAAAATGTAAATAAAAAATAAAATAAAAGCGACAAATTTTAGCAGGGGAACTTCTACTTCCAAAATAAATATTTACAATATTGAAAGAGGATAAAGTAAAGGATCAAATTATAAAAAATGAGTTGATGCATATGGCGAAGTGCTCAATTAGGAATTAGAGGTTGGCAATAGTACAGGGTGAGCAAGATAAAACTGGAAAACTGGCTCAGAGGCATTCTACATCAGAGCGTAGTTTACTGTTGAAGTTACGGCAGTGGACATTCCTAGAAGAGTCAATAAGTATAGTGATCTCTCATTTTTATATGTCTTGAAAAGATCATGAAGATAATCACAGACAGTGAAGGCTTACCAGCAGCTGCTCTTCCCGCGAAGTATTCCCTACTGGAACAGGAAAGAGACGATGTGACAATGGTACACGAAGTACACACCGACACACACCGCAACGTGGCTTGTGGAGTGTACATGTACATGTAGGATTGACCCTTGGTAATGACCATCGCAGAAGATTCTAGATACTGCCACCGGTGAAGTCTAGGCGGCACTCTGCTCAATTTATCAAATTGCAAGACACATACAGCATCCCCGCCTAAGGGACAGCAACCGTAGAGTTTTCAATGTTCAACTGAAGCTCTCCCAGGGTGCGAGGACTATTTGAGTATACCGTGAGGTGGTCCATGCTGGGTTCGGTGCGGAAAAATTAACACCCCGGCAGACAATGAGCAACAAGTTTATTAATAACATAAAGTCACACTTCTCCATTTTGGAGCATAAATTTACAAGAAAAAAAATAGTTCCTCTATCTAAGTCTCTGTCTTACGAGTACTTTACACTTTTGATACTATAAGGCACAGTTTAACTGTTCAAATGGAATGGCTAAGTCACAGACGATATGATAGAGTCAAAACTCCTAATTAACATACAGTGAGACGACTCTCTCTAAACTCACAGTAATGAGCCAAGGTATTAAAGTCTGGCAGACCCTAGCATGGAGAGGCCGAGTGTCTGCATAGCCAGAATGAAGACTGCTGGCGGCTCCACGTAGCTACAGAAGGCAGTGATTCCAGATTGGCTAACTGCAGCTGCCAGATACGAAGTGGGTAACGGTTTAATGGGCAGAAGCATATACACTGATCAGCCAGAACATGATCACCAACCTAATAGCCAGGATGTACACTTTTGCCATGGATAACAGCGACAGCGCGTCATCGCATGGAAGTAATGACGTCTTGGTAGGTCGCTAGGGGAAGTTGACACCACATCTCCACACATACAAGTCACCTAATTCCCGTAGACTCCGGGGAGGGGCGATGATCTCTGACACCAGATTCAGTCACATCTGAGATTTGTTCGATCGGGTTCAGATCAGGCGAGTTGGGGGACCAGCACATCAACTGCAACTCGCCACTGTGTTTCTAGAGCCACTCCAGCACACTCCTGGCCTTGTCACATGGAGCATTACCTTGCTGAAAAATGCCACAGCCGTTGGGAAACGTGATCGTCATGAAGGGGTGTACGTGGTCTGCAACCAGTGTACGATACTCCTTGGCCGTCATGGTACCTTGCACGAGCTCCACTGGACCCTGCAGTATAGGTGTCAAGGAGCTGTTCTGTTGGTAGACGACAGATTCGAGGGCTCCCATCGGCATGGTGAAGAATGTATCGTGATCCATCGGACCGTGCAACGCTCTGCCATTGTGCCAACTCCTAGTGCCGATGGTCACGTGCCGATTTCAGTCGAAGTTGCCGATGTCGTGGTGTTAACATTGGCACATACATGGGTCATCGGCTGCAGAAGCCCATTGTTAGGAACATTCACGGTACTGCGTGTTCTGACACACTTGTACTCTGCCCAGGATTAATTTCTGATGTTAGTTCCGCCACAGTTCGCCATTCGCCTGTTTTAGCAGTCTGCCCACCCTATAAAGTTCGACATCTGTAACGAGGGGTGTCTGCCCAACACCACGTCATCTGGTCGTGGTTTCACCTTGGTTTCGCCACGTGTTGGAGATACTCACCACAGCACTCCAAGAACACCCACGTCGTTCAGTTTCCGAAATGTTCGTGCCGAGCTTCCGGGCCATCACAATCTGCCCTTGGTCTAGCTCGCAAATCGCGAACCCTGCACCGTGCGTGTGTCTGACTAGCAGACATTCCTCGCCAGATGACGCTACTATCACCCGGATGGAGTTATATCGGTAGCAGGTCGGTGGATATAATGTAATAGCTGATCAGTGTCGGTGCGCAATAGCTGCATCTCCTAAGAGCGATAACACTGCTGTCCGTTCTCCAGGTGACCGACCGGAGTCGCATCAGTGGCGTCTAGAATTCTTCTGGGGCCTATGGCTTGTTATTGTTACTACCATATTGACACATTGTGTTTTGTTTTGCGGTTTTGGAGATAGGCGACTCGTGGTGCCATATTGTCATGCTGGTCGGCTGTATGCCCAGATCTTCAATTTGCCCCACAGGTTAAACCCACATGGAGATAGATCAGACCATCGAGGTGGCCTGGAGCTTGCACTGCCCGTGGTGATTGTCCTCTGCTCACCAAACACTTGCTCTCGTGACAAAGTTGTCAAGGCGATGTGTGTTGAAAGTGTCCATACAGACGTTCATCTGCTGTGAGTTGATCCACGTATGAGTTAAACAGTTTGTGGCCGGAATGGTAAATACATTAATCCAAACGAACAGCCACTTTACGGCTCTAGTAATTAATTAATTTTGAGTGTAAGGCAGATTTGTAATTTCCATATCAAGACAATGCGATTTCTGCCAATTAGCAGTCTTAATTTGGGTTTCGAAGAATAAACTCAAAATAATGAAATTTTAACCGACAAACCTGTGCTGATGATTTAGAATAGTAATATTTTCCGAGATTTTAAAGAAATTCGGGTTTGTTTAGGACAAATGGGAAATTTTTGGGGCGAATACGATTAATAACAAATTTGAGACACTATCAGTTAGCTAAGTTCAGTAAAAATGGCTCTGAGCACTATGGGACTTAGCATCTGAGGTCATCAGTCCCCTAGAACTTAGAACTACTTAAACCTAACTAACCTAAGGATATCACACACGTCCATGCCCGAGGCAGGACTCGAACCTGCGACCGTAGCGGTCGCGCGGTTCCAGACTGAAGCGCCTAGAACCGCTCTGCCACTCTGGCCGGCTAAATTCAGTAAATAATATCTCTACAGTAGAGGTGGCTGACAAGGATTAGGTAACAAAGATGTCTATCGCTTTTGGGGATGTCATCTTATCTACGTTTTAAATTTGACAGTCGGTCTTGTTGCGTGCGGGTTGCCAATGGCTTCTGGTCGACGGGTGTTTCAATAGCTCGCTCCGCCTCTCTGGGTAGAAAGTGGCCTCACAACTCCATAAGAAGTCGATACAGCGATGTCCCGCTTCATGAGTAATCACTGCCGCTAAAATCCTGTGCATCTAGGAACATGCGATATTTCCTGGTCGGTGTTTGAGACTAGTGATGGATTTTAGTAGCACACGTAGGAATTAGCACCAGAAATTATAATAAGAAGTTTCCCGCATTTTCTACGGTTTTCTTTGTTGAGAGTCATGTTATATTGTTTGAAGAATTTGATTGGCTACGTTGGCGACCGTTTGCGTCTATTCTGAAACGAATTGTGGAAGGCCGCCCCGTCACTGTGAATGTGAAAAATAAGCCCGGGATGACTATTAAACATAGGGGACTTGTGATATTTGTGTCAAATGAATTTAATGTCGGAGATGAAGCTCTAATCACACGATTGCATGTAGTACACGCAGATTCACATATCATACATTGTTTGAATGTTAAGGAGGAGATGGCGTCGGATTCGTCGGATGTGGAAGCCGAAGCGGAGACTATATGCATATCGTCGGATGAGGATGACGAACAGGTTTCGTCGTGCACGTCCGAGGCGATGGATACGCCGCAGGACTACGTTGACTAAGCTGTATTTTGGCCGTATGTGTAAATGGCGGACGGAATACACTCAGGCGGATTCTGTTAAGTTCGAATATGGAAAGATGGGTGCCGCTGAGAAATACGATGAATATAAATAGAGAGTGATCCATAAAATGTAGACTGCCTTTGGTAGTCAATATTAATGAAACAAAATGACATATCGTTACAATTCTTGCACGGGGAGAAGGTTATTTTATGTATGCGAAGTGACCTGCCATCAGCAGTCAGACAACGTCGATGCCGCTGAATTGTTGACCAAACTACGGCTGTCATTGTTGCAGGAGTGATAGCCGCAGAGGAAGCCTTGATGGTTTCTCGTTGCTTGTTCAATGTAACTGCCTTCTGTTCATAAACTTCCTTTTCTAAGGTTCCATGTAGGTAGAAGCCAAAAGGACCTTGATGGGTATTCAACAGCTCCTCTTCGACCAGTCGATCGTCGAGGTAGATTTTCATCCAAGCAGGTTCTGACATCTCTGTAGCAGTGAACCAGAGACCCATCTTGTGGTAGGTAAAATCTTTCATTTTCGAACACCTCTCAGATGGCAGGTGAAATCGATGTTTGCATCATATGAAGATATATCACACCAGTTGTGGTACCTTCAAAGAAGAATGGGCCACACATTAACACCCAGTAGATTAACATGTGAGGACTTTCAGGAGCCCAGTACACGAAAAAAAAAAAAAATGGTTCAAATGGCTCTGAGCACTATGCGACTTAACTTCTGGGGTCATCAGTCGCCTAGAACTTAGAACTAATTAAGCGAATCTGCGACCGTAGCGGTCGCTCGGCTCCAGACTATAGCGCCTAGAACCGCATGGCCACTCCGGCCGGCCCAGTACACGCAGTTGTGGCGTTTTACAGTACCGTTCAGTCTAACGTTCATGCTCTCAAAGCATAGCTTAAACTTGCTTCACATGATTTATCCAGAATAAACTGTTGTTTTCGTACTTCCAGTACCACTTCAATACGGCTTTCGTTGTTCAAATGACAATCTTACTTCATTCATTGCTGCACTGTCATCTCCTGGAAATTGCGCGCCAACATCTGCTGAGGAAACAATGGACAACGCTACCTCGCAAAATTACAACCGTGTGTCATTTTGTTCCAAATATATTAACTATCAAAGAGTGTCTACATTTTACGGGACCCCTCTGTATTACGAAGTCTACATATTTGCGCACTGTATAATATATTAAAGCTATTTAGAGAATATTGTTAAATCTTAAGTTACAAGGTTTATGGTGAATAAAATTCCGTTTATTTTCAAAACTAGTTGTATAAAGTGTGGATAGTTACGCCATACTTTGTCCATAACGCATCACCTTCCACTTTGAAAGGCAAGAAGGTCTTCTACCACGCAACACATGATATTTGGAAATGAACTGAGTTTCTTTAAAGTCTTAACAGTTTTCCCTGTCTTGAAAATGGAAATTTATGTCAGTTGGCAATAGCTTCTATTTCAAAAAGTTTTTAACTTGTAACTGGTTTTAGATAATGCTTCTTTCTTAATTTGATTTCACTTACTGATTATTGTTGTGTAGTTGATTGGTAATGTAACAGACAAACTGTTAACTGTGTTGCTGAAACTATTTTCTCCTTCGAAAAACTGTTAAATTTGAGCTGGCCAGTGTGACTGAACGGTTCTAGGCGCTGTCTGGAACCGCGTGACCACTACGGTCGCAGGTTCGAATCCTGCCTCGGGCATGGATGTTGTGATGTCCTTAGGTTAGTTAGGTTTAAGTAGTTCTAAGATCTAGGGGACTGATGACCTCAGGAGTTAAGTCCCATAGTGCTCAGAGCCATTTGAACCATTTGTTAAATTTGAGTACAATGTTTGTTCCTAGATTCATGACCATTTTTTACCTTGCAAAAGTTTTTCACATTTGGAAAAACCTTACTATTTTCAGTATAAATTTTGAAATTTCAGAAAAACACTGGAAAACACCTGAAACCAACGCTGTAATTTCTAAATAAAATAAGGAAATGGATATATAAAATTAGAGAACGTCTGATATAGTACTGTCTAGAAGCGAAAGTCTGGGAGGTGTTGTAAGGTACAGCGCATGCAGAATACCGTGACCGGCAGATGCGCAGACAGCAGGGCAGTGTGGGGAGGGTGGCAGTGGTGGGGGCTGCGGGCAGGCGCAGTCGGGGAAATACCGAGCGCTGGAGGGGAAGTGCGATTCGAAACTGAAGCCTACACTCACATATTTTGCGCCTTCATGCCCAAATTTGCATGGTGACCATTCAAAAAGATCTATCACCTCTTTTTTGATTTGAATTCCACCGAAAATGCAGCGATTTATTTTCGCTAGGTTTGTTAACCATTTGTGCCTTTCAGAGATGTGTCACAAGTGGGGAATTTTGAGTAAAACATACACATTTACCTTGTTGCCATGTTCAACTTTCGATATCTCAAACCGTTAAAGAAATATGAGGAATGTTGTGGATATTTCACTCTGGCTTTACTGCTGGCACAGTGCGATCGCAAATGAGTGTGCTATGTCAATGCATGAGTGAAGTCCTATGGGACCAAACTGCTGAGATCGTCGGTCCCTAAGCTTACACACTACTTAATTAACTTACACTAACTTACGCTAAGTACAACACACACACACACCCATGCCCGAGGGAAGACTCGAACCTCTGACCGAGGTAGCCTCGCAGACTGTGACAAGGCGCCTAGATCGTGCGGCTACCCCGCGCGGCTGTGCTATGTCAGATTGATTTTTTCGAGACAGATAGAGACCTCCATCAAGTCTAAAGAAAAATTCAAAATGACAGCTAAATTTCATATGGAGAAACATACACTCCTGGAAATTGAAATAAGAACACCGTGAATTCATTGTCCCAGGAAGGGGAAACTTTATTGACACATTCCTGGGGTCAGATACATCACATGATCACACTGACAGAACCACAGGCACATAGACACAGGCAACAGAGCATGCACAATGTCGGCACTAGTACAGTGTATATCCACCTTTCGCAGCAATGCAGGCTGCTATTCTCTCATGGAGACGATCGTAGAGATGCTGGATGTAGTCCTGTGGAACGGCTTGCCATGCCATTTCCACCTGGCGCCTCAGTTGGACCAGCGTTCGTGCTGGACGTGCAGACCGCGTGAGACGACGCTTCATCCAGTCCCAAACATGCTCAATGGGGGACAGATCCGGAGATCTTGCTGGCCAGGGTAGTTGACGTACACCTTCTAGAGCACGTTGGGTGGCACGGGATACATGCGGACGTGCATTGTCCTGTTGGACCAGCAAGTTCCCTTGCCGGTCTAGGAATGGTAGAACGATGGGTTCGATGACGGTTTGGATGTACCGTGCATTATTCAGTGTCCCCTCGACGATCACCAGTGGTGTACGGCCAGTGTAGGAGATCGCTCCCCACACCATGATGCCGGGTGTTGGCCCTGTGTGCCTCGGTCGTATGCAGTCCTGATTGTGGCGCTCACCTGCACGGCGCCAAACACGCATACGACCATCATTGGCACCAAGGCAGAAGCGACTCTCATCGCTGAAGACGACACGTCTCCATTCGTCCCTCCATTCACGCCTGTCGCGACACCACTGGAGGCGGGCTGCACGATGTTGGGGCGTGAGCGGAAGACGGCCTAACGGTGTGCGGGACCGTAGCCCAGCTTCATGGAGATGGTTGCGAATGGTCCTCGCCGATACCCCAGGAGCAACAGTGTCCCTAATTTGCTGGGAAGTGGCGGTGCGGTCCCCTACGGCACTGCGTAGGATCCTACGGTCTTGGCGTGCATCCGTGCGTAGCTGCGGTCCGGTCCCAGGTCGACGGGCACGTGCACCTTCCGCCGACCACTGGCGACAACATCGATGTACTGTGGAGACCTCACGCCCCACGTGTTGAGCAATTCGGCGGTACGTCCACCCGGCCTCCCGCATGCCCACTATACGCCCTCGCTCAAAGTCCGTCAACTGCACATACGGTTCACGTCCACGCTATCGCGGCATGCTACCAGTGTTAAAGACTGCGATGGAGCTCCGTATGCCACGGCAAACTGGCTGACACTGACGGCGGCGGTGCACAAATGCTGCGCAGCTAGCGCCATTCGACGGCCAACACCGCGGTTCCTGGTGTGTCCGCTGTGCCGTGCGTGTGAAAATTGCTTGTACAGCCCTCTCGCAGTGTCCGGAGCAAGTATGGTGGGTCTGACACACCGGTGTCAATGTGTTCTTTTTTCCATTTCCAGGAGTGTATTATGTAATATGCACCAAACGCAAATTCATAGCGACCCCTATTTTTCGTTGCAAACTTTTTCGAATTTCGTGCAGTGTCTTACTTCCGCGTAAACATCAAAATGGTTCAAATGGCTCTGAGCACTATGGGACTTTACATCTGAGGTCATGAGTCCCCTAGACTTAGAACTGCTTAAACCTAACCAACCTAAGCACATCACACACATCCGTGCCCAAGGCAGGATTCGAAGCTGCGACCATAGCAGCAGTGCGGTTGCAGACTGACGCGCCTAGAATCGCTCGGCCGCAGCGGCCGGCAAATATCACAATAACTATGACCATTAACGAAATGATGGGCACATCATAGTGAACCTGATTATTAGGCAAAAATGCAACTTTTTACCGAATAATCTCTGTAAAATCGTTTGAGAAAGATTGCAGGTCGAATAAAACATAATTACATCATTACTCCGTAACGAGCCAGAGGAGACCACAGACCTCTTATACCAAAATACTCAGAAATGTTTCCGATCAGTCTGTCGGTGATATTCTGCCTCACCCTTTATTTTTTGTGAATAAAAGTCCATCAACTATCTGTTTTCCTGTTTTTAGGTTTTATTCCCGATATTTAACGTAAATGAAATCTAAATATAGACATATTAGATTAATCGGAAATGAAATATACAAACAAGATACAGACAAATTACATGTTAGATTCAATTTCCGATACAGATCGGGAATAAAACCGAAACATTGACATCAACGGACTGTTATTTATAAAATGTCCTTATTAGATGTATTAAAAACATACAGTCTAAGGCCACACCTTCTGCTACGAAGAACAAACAATAGGTCTTTTTTTTACTGTTCTAATTGTAATTAAGTGATTAATTTCCTATGCATTAGTGACTGTGTTTATTACATGATATACGCCACCACAATTTTTAATCTTTCTTCTTCTCATTTGAAGCGTGTTTCCAAAGCCGATGGGGGACATCTTTTACGCTACATACATGGATGTTACACATGAAGCTCACACGAACATCACTTACTTTAGTTTTTTGGCTTATATTAATCAAGTTGCAGGTTTCTGGAATCATTTTAAATAATAATTGTGGAGATACAGCTGCACTGAATTTGGGGCCCTCGTAGCTTCTGCCAGTTGCTAGAAACCGTAAAGTACCTGAAAGCCTCGCAGCTTACAGATTCTCTCGTGACTGTAATCTCTGTCTCTAAATATAGCTTGATGACGTTCAATACCTGAGAAAAATATATCTCGTCCATTCTTTTTCCTGGGTCTTTAAGTACAGGACACAAGTTAATTTTTTCCTTTAGGTTAGCCATTTCTTTGCCCATAGCTTTCTCTCGGCTTTTTTTGGTTTGTTTGCTCTAAAATAGTCAAGGCAAAACCCCAATTTTGTGTCTGTTGAACAACAGTAGGACGTACTCCCAACGAACGGAAATTAATAATTCACCATCAGCGATATGTACAGGGCGGCGCTGTACTCGGTGAGTGCAATCGGTTGGGCAATTTGTACGCTGCCACGAAATTGGTCAGTCGGTCGATCGACCGATAAATTGGTATGTGTAGGGCCCTTAATCCCTAAAAATTTGCAAGATCTTCGTTTCTAATGGTCTATTTATAACTGGAACCCTAACCAACCACCCATCCACAAATCACTGCTTTAACAGTCGCGAGCCGGCCGCGGTGGTCTCGCGGTTCTAGGCGCGCAGTCCGGAACCGCGCTGCTGCTACGGTCGCAGGTTCGAATCCTGCCTCGGGCATGGATGTGTGTGATGTCCTTAGGTTAGTTAGGTTTAAGTAGTTCTAAGTTCTAGGGGACTGATGACCACAGCAGTTGAGTCCCATAGTGCTCAGAGCCATTTTTTTAACAGTCGCGAGTCGCAGAATACAGCAGTCTTTTTCTTTTTCTCCTCTACAGCAGTCTTTATAGAAGGCTAGTCAGAGGTCTTTCGACTGTGTAGCTTGTTTTCCTCAGTAAGTGCAGAATTAACGAGACAACCGTAACGATAGTTCTTACTCCACCATTGATATTTTGCGTCGTAACTCTTGGTAGTCACGAAGCAGCTCCGAAGTTTTCGCAGAATTGTAAACATTTTGATGCCTGCCTATACGCTATTCTTCCGGTATTTAACAGCCTCTTGTAACTGCATAACGATGTTTTGTTATTATATGTCTGCCTACACGCTATTATTTCAGTATTTAACAAGCTCTTCTAACTGCATAACGATGTTTTGTTGTTATCATTGCTGATAAGTCGTTATCTTCAACAGGTAAATGATATACACGAGGATCATTCAATAAGCAATGCAACACATTTCTTTCTCCGGCCAGTTTCGGCCGAAAGAATGCGAAATGTGTTGTGAGACGCCGTGGAATGTTGCCGTTTCATCCCGTACAGTTTCGTGGAGTTCCCATACGTGGTGCTACGTAGCTACGCTACGCTATAAGTAGCCTTCAAAATGGCGTCTGCAACCCAGGTAAGTTCTAAGCAGAGAGCTGTCACTGAATTTCTTTCGGCGGAAAACCTGACCATCGCTGATATTCACTGACGTTCGCAGAATTTCTGCGGAGCCTATAACAACGCAAGGTCTCACAAAAATGCGCGCACCCGAGAGAAGGTCAGAAAACTTCTTTGGGCTGTTCTTTTTCATCCACTCTACAGACCGCATTGCGCACCTTTCGATTTCCATCTGTTTGGCCCACTGGAGGGCGGACTTCGCGGGAAGCAGTACCTAGACGATGGGGAGGTTACTAGTGCAGCAAGACGTTGGCTGCGACGTAGATCAGTAGAGTGGTAACATGCGGGCATACTGCCCCCCCCCCCCCCCCCCCCCAGTATGGTGGAATCCTGAACAAAACCAAGCTGCTTTCAGAAAAAGAAAGTGTTGCATTACTTATTGAACGTCCCTTGTACTTATTAAAATAACGCATATCGCAGACCACGTAAGTGGGGTACAATTTAAAACTACAGTCGCTAATGTTCTAAAGAGTTTTACTGTCGTACGACCTTGAGTTTGGCCTAATAGCCTTTGTTTCTTTACAGTTGTTAAAATATCTGTGAAATTAATAAAGACTTCATGCTTCATTTCTGTTTGTATTGCCTATTCTTTGCACCTATACAGACCATAGTGGCCTAATAAAAACTTTATATGTAATCTTATTTTGCCAGGAAATGGACTAATAAGCAGAAAAAATAGAACTGTAGGGTGTGTAGAAATCACATGTTCTATAGAAAAGTGTGTGTCTGTGCAGGTATTGTACTGAAACTGAAAACATCGGACTCTTTGCAAACAGTAAAGGCAGCCTGGAAATGATCGTAAATTGCTGGAAATCGAGATATTCTTCTCATCATAGCTAACAATTAAGTGTGTATGTGTTTGTGGTGTATTGACACTCAGCGGCGTGATTATCGACGAATTACGTGTACCTCGAGCTTTGGTCAGAACGCGACCTCGTCTCCGTATAGATAACCTCAGAGCTGCAGGTGGAGCATACTCCAAAAAATAGTCCGGCGGTGAAGCGTTCTTCTTATCTGGCCTGCGATATAATGACAGTTACCTACTCACTCTCACAAAAGAAAAATGTTTGACTATATGAACAATTTCTACAACGGACTGTCTTCAACTTAAAACCTAAATTTCAAAATGGTTCAAATAGCTCTGAGCACTATGGGACCTAACATCTGAGGTCAGCAGTCCCCTAGAACTTAGAACTACTTAAACCTAACCAACCTAAGGACATCACACACATCCATGCCCGAGGCAGGATTCGAACCTGCGACCGTAGCGGTCACGCGGTTCCAGACTGAAGCGCCTAGAACCGCACAGCCACACCGGCCGGCAAACCTAAATTTAGGCAGTGTTTCTATTAAATGTCGATTCCATACAGCATGCAGTGTTGACAACGCCATACCTTTCCTTCTAATTTTCTGAGTTGTTCCATAAGATATATTAAATAGAGTGCATTTACATAATCTGTAAATATCTGTGAGTGACTACACTAAACACATCCTCTTACATTGTCCATGGTAATATAATAAGCTTGTTGGTGGTCTGCCATCTGTTTTGCCCACAATTGGTCACTCAACTTCATATCCCACCAAACTGCTACTCACGGGTATCTAGATGAGTTGGCTCATTCCAGTTGAAGCTCACTAATGATGTAGTCACAGAATACGTCATTTAGTAAAACGCAGGTTTGCATATCTAAATGCTTGAAGGAAGTTGCTAAATGTTGTATCGTTCTAAAATCATATCAAGATCTTTTTTGCACACTTGAGGTTTCTATTACGCCATCTACCCTAAAATCTATAGCTTGAAACGTATCACCATACAAATTTCGTGCACGTATTATAGCTTGCACTTCGGAACAACGTGCAGTTCATCGAGAAACACAGATCCTCGGTTCACTCCCCCTCCCCTGCTACCCTGTTATCACCTGTTGTGTAAGTACCAAGATTATTCTCTGGGACTTCACCAATCATTTATTCATTAACCATTTACTACAGTATACGAAACGCCGTGCCTATAGAGCTGCTGCTGCTGCGGTACTAAGGCTGTACTCGCCAAACAAGAGTCGCGTAACGCGCCACTGTTAATGTAATAGAGCGATACTCGTTAATTACGCAACGCACCGAAACAAACACTGCGGAGGCACCTGTGCAGCTGCTTCTCTGGACCGACACAAAGGATAAAACGTCTAAATTAGAGCTGCACAGCTGTTAGTCATATGTTGTTGTGGTCTTCAGTCCAGAGACTGGATTGATGCAGCTGTCCATGCTACTCTATCCTGTGCAATCTTCTTCATCTCCCAGTACCTACTGCAGCCTACATCCTTCTGAATCTGCTTGGTGTATTCATCTCTTGGTCTCCCTCTACGATTTTTAACCTCCACGCTGCCATCCAGTACTAAATTGGTGATCCATTGATGCCTCAGAACATGTCCTATCAATCGATCCCTTCTTCTAGTCAAGTTGTGCCACAAACTCCTCTTCTCCCCAATTCTATTCAATACCTCCTCATTAGTTATGTGATCTATCCATCTAATCTTCATCATTCTTCTGTAGCACCACATTTCGAAAGCTTCTATTCTCTTCTTGTCCAAACTATTTATCGTCCATGTTTCACTTCCATACATGGCTACACTCCATACAAATACTTTCAGAAACGACTTCCTGACACTTAAATCTATACTCGATGTTAACAAATTCTCTTCTTCAGAAACGGTTTCCTTGCCGTTGACAGTCTACATTTTATATCCTCTCTGTTTTGACCATCATCAGTTATTTTGGCCCCCAAATAGCAAAACTCCTTTACTACTTTAAGCGGTCCATTTCCTAATCTAATTCCCTCAGCATCACCCGATTTAATTCGGCTACATTCCACTATCCTCGTTTTGCTTTTATTGATCTTCATCTTATATCCTCCTTTCAAGTCACTGTCCATTCTGTTCAGCTGATCTTCCAGGTCCTTTGCTGCCCCTGACAGAATTACAATGTCATCTGCGAACCTCAAAGTTTTTTATTTCTTCTCCATGGATTTTAATGCGTATCCGAATTTTTCTTTTGTTTCTTGCTCAGTATACAGATTGGCTAATATTGAGGATAGGCTACAACCCTGTCTCACTCCCTTCCCAGCCACTGCTTCCCTTTCATGCCCCTCTACTCATATAACGGTCAGTATTCATGCTGCAGATGGTGCGTACACAACCAAATATAACTCAGCTCAGTACTGCGGAATTGGTGCTTAATAGAATACAATACATACTTACTCTCCCTTCAGAAGAGAGTCGGAAATATTAAGAAAAAGAGAAATACATCCAGTGATCAAAAGTATCTAGACAGCTTTAAGTAATGCGAAATTGACCACTAGATGTCACGAGAGACAGACCCGTCAATACAAAAGGAGACAGGGAGTATTGTGTTATCAACAGAGATGCAGTAACAGTAGAAAGACCTGGTCAGGAAAGCTGTGATTTCGAACGTGAACAAGTCATTGCATGTGGTAACTGAGATTTGGGGTAACTGAGATTTGTGACACAGTTCAAGCTCACACCCTATCTTCCCTACCCTTTCACTGTTAGGCAGTAGTCGTAGGTCATGAACGGTCATGACGCGATCCAAAGTCATAAACAGCCCAAGTGACCTAAGATAGTCCAAGGTTATGTGACGTCACAAAGTTACCCAATTCTTAAACTTCTTTGGAATGAGCAGATTCTTTGGTCAAACCCCGTCATATTTCATTTTGTTGAATTTCTACTGATTCAAATAAAATTTTTCAATGGAAATACCCACATAACCAGTGCAACCTCCCACTTACATATTGCGCCGATTTGCTAAGAGCCCTGTAGCCACAACGCTCTGTGTTCCAGTTCTGTTAAGTTCAGTTTTCTTACATTGCAACCAGTTTCAGTAAATTTCGCAATGCAAATAGCGCAGTTTGCTAAGTATAACCTCTCCTTTTGCATATACAACCATTTGTCCTATGCTTTGGCGTCAAATGGTTCTGAGTTCAAACCCCGTCATGTGTGATTTTCTAATTCATCATTTTTTTCATAACATTTAATGTTTAAATAATTTCAAACAAGTTGGTACGTGTTCTAAGTTAAAACGGCATCGAAGCTGAAAGGCAAAGGGTTTTTTCTTTAATTTCAACCGATTTAAGTGAAATTTCACACAGCAAATAGCGCAGTACCTACACACAGCTAAGTGCAACTACGCACCCACCCCGCGAAATTCCACTGCTCCCGTCCACCCCTCAAAATCTCACTGTCTCCAAGGTGTCACCGACCCTTCTCAATAACCTCATCTCGTACAGCCATTGCGAAGACATTGGGATATTACCACTCAAGTTAATTAAACACAGACGTTATGGGCTTTAGGGTTCACTTGCTTCGCTGCCAGCCACTGTATATTATGTAAACGGATTCTTTGGAAGGGAAAGCGATAATTTTTTATAAATATATTATATTTTCCATAAAATTTCGTCCACATTTGTCATCTATGACATTTCTCCAGCACTGAAGACAAAGTTTCCCCAAATCTTCCATACATCTATGTACCCTACTACGATCACAAGACATTTGTTATCGTATTGCGGAATGATAGACAAAATCTCAGACTATTACTCAGTGAAGAGACTCAATTTTTTTCCTGCGAGTTGCACTTTCTTCATATACGAAGCAAAATGAGTAGTCATGGTCATTTATACATCCACTATCAGCACTTCCTGTGACAGATGATTGATCATACACAGAGTGTAACTACACAGAAGAACCAAAGAAAGTGATATTGGCATGCATATTCAAATACAGAGATATGTAAACAGCCAGAATACGGCGCTGCGGTCGGAAACACCTGCACAAGACAACAAGTGTCTTGCGCAGTTGTTAGATCGGTTACTGCTGCTACAGTGGCAAGTTATCACAATTTAAGTGAGTTTGAACGTGGTTTTGTAGTCGGCGCTTGAGCCGTGGGACACAGCATTTCCGAGGTAGCGATAAAGTGGGGATTTTACCGTACGACCATTTCAAGAGTGTACCATGAATATCAGGAATCCGTAAAACATCAAATCTCCGACATCGCTGCGGCGGAAAAAAGACCCTGTAAGGACGGGACCAACGATGACTGAAGAGAATCGTTCAATGTGACAGAAGTGCAACCCTTCCGCAAATTGCTGCACATTTCAATGCTGGGCCATCAACAAGTGTCGGCGTGCGATCCATTCAACGAAACATCATCGATATGGGCTTTCGGAGCCGAAGGAACACTCGTTTACCCTTTATGACTGCACTACACTAAGCTTTACGCCTCGCCTGGGCCCGTCAACACCGACATTGGACTGTTGATGACTGGAAACATGTTGCCTGGTCGGACGAGTCTTGTTTCAGATTGTATCGAGCAGATTGACATGTACGGATATGGAGTCACCCTCATGAATCCATGGATCCTGCATGTCAACAGGGGACTGTACAAGCTGGTGAAGGTTCTGTAATGGTACGGGAGGTGTGCAGTTGGAGTAATACAGGACCCCTGATACGTGTAGATACGACTCTGACAGGTGACACGTGCGTAAGCATCTTGTCTGATCATCTGCATCCATTCATGCCCGTTGTGCATTCCGACAGGCAATTCCAGTAGGACAGTGCGACACCCCACACGTCCAGAATTGCTACAGAGTGGCTCCAGGAACACTCTTCCGAGCTTAAACACTTTCGTTGGCCACCAAGCTCCGCAGACATAGACATTATTGAGCATAACTGGATGTCTCGCAACGTGCTGTTCAGAAGAGATCTCCATCGTCTCATACTCTTCCGGATTTATGGGCAGCCCTGCAGAATTAATGGTGTCAGTTCTCTCCAGCACTACTTCAGACATTAGTCGAGTCCATGCCACGTCATGTTGCGGCACTTCTTCGTGCTCGTGGGGGGCCCTACCCGATATTAGGCAAGTGTATCAGTTTCTTTGGCTCTTCAGTGTAAATTCCCTTTACAGAATTTGAGGGCAGGTGCCTTACACCAAAATAAGAAGATATGTCCAGGAAACATGAGCTCTAAAATGCACACTTAAGAACTATGAACACTTATTCATCTTCGTTACTGTGAAGCACATCTCTTCTGTTGCAAGCTCTTTGCTTTCCGTATTTCGGTAGTTATTATGGGCGTAAACAAGAAAAATATGTCCATTAAACAAGGGCCTTAAAATGCATGCTCTAAGAGCTCTGAGCACTTCCGCATCTTTGCTACTGTGAAACAAATCTCTTACTGAACAAGTGCACATAGCTCTTTAGGTATGCATTTTAGAGACCATGTTTCTTAGACGCTTATTTCTTGTTTTGTTCCATACTACCTCCTCCGGAAATAAGGAAAGCAAAGAGCTTGCGGTAGAAGAGATTTTTTTCATAATATCGGGGATAAGGAAATGCTCGTAGCTTGACAACCAATGAAATTCAGTTTGAGAGAAGCCTAAAGGATTTATTGGTGACCAACTCCTTCTACTCCATTGATGAATTTCTCAGTAAAACCAACTGATTTGTATATATACAGGGTGTTACAAAAAGGTACGGCCAAACTTTCAGGAAAGATTCCTCACACACAAATAAAGAAAAGATGTTATGTGGACATGTGCTCGGAAACGCTTAATTTCCATGTTAGAGCTCCTTTTAGTTTCGTCAGTATGTACTGTACTTCCTCGATTCACCGCCAGTTGGCCCAATTGAAGTAAGGTAATGTTGACTTCGGTGCTTGTGTTGACATGCGACTCATTGCTCTACAGTACTAGCATCAAGCACATCAGTACGTAGCATCAACAGATTAGTGTTCATCACGAACGTGGTTTTGCAGTCAGTGCAATGTTTACAAATGCGGAGTTGGCAGATGCCCATTTGATGTATGGATTAGCACGGGGCAATAGCCGTGGCGTGGTACGTTTGTATCGAGACAGATTTCCAGAACGAAGGTGTCCCGACAGGAAGACGTTCGAAGCAATTGATCGGCGTCTTAGGGAGCACGGGACATTCCAGCCTATGACTAGCGACTGGGGAAGTCCTAGAACGACGAGGACACCTGCAATGGACGAGGCAATTCTTCGTGCAGTTGACGATAACCCTAATGTCAGCGTCAGAGAAGTTGCTGCTGTACAACAACGCTTCTCAACAACAGATTCGGTGACCGGTGGATTGGTGGAGGCGGACCAATTCCATGGCCTCCACGCTCTCCTGACCTCAACCCTCTTGACTTTCATTTATGGGGGCATTTGAAAGCTCTTGTCTACGCAACCCCGGTACAAAATGTAGCGACTCTTCGTGCCCGTATTATGGACGACTGTGATACAATACGCCATTCTCCAAGGCTGCATCAGCGTATCAGGGATTCCATGCGACAGAGGGTGGATGCATGTATCCTTGCTAACGGAGGACATTTTGAACATTTCCTGTAACAAAGTGTGTGAAGTCACGCTGGTACGTTCTGTTGCTGTGTGTTTCCATTCCATGATTAATGTGATTTGAAGAGAAATAATAAAATGAGCTCTACCATGGAAAGTAAGCGTTTCCAGACACATGTCCACATAACATCTTTTATTTATTTGTGTGTGAGGAATGTTTCCTGAAAGTTTGGCCGTACCTTTTTGTAGCACCCTGTATACAACTTCTGCACAATTTCAGTGCAGTATTATGTTCATTGTATATATATAAGTACAATCTAACTTCTGCACCATTTAAGTGCAGTAATGTGTTCACTGTAAATAAGTGTTATAGTAGTTGTATTACATGTTTATTACCTTCTAAATAAATAAATAAACTTTTTATTTTAAATTCAGTTGATTCTTATTTGTAAAATGACTCTTTCATATAGTGTTCATTAAAACATGATGATCATTCCACTTGGGACCTGTGGAATGGTACATTAACTTATTTGTTTTAGTTGTAAATATTTGTCATGTATTGTTGTTTTTCTGACATGTTCTACATCCTGGAGGACCTCCTCACTACGTATCAATTGGAATGAAAGTAAATCTAATATAATATATAAAAACAAAGATGAGGTGACTTACCGAACAAAAGCGCTGGCAGGTCGATAGACACACAAACAAACACAAACATACACACAAAATTC
The DNA here is from genome assembly GCF_023864345.2 of Schistocerca serialis cubense. Lineage (NCBI taxonomy): Eukaryota > Metazoa > Arthropoda > Insecta > Orthoptera > Acrididae > Schistocerca > Schistocerca serialis. The sequence continues at coordinate 50,030,592 of NC_064644.1, forward strand.
AAGCTTTCGCAACAAACTGTTGCCTCATCAGGAAAGAGGGAAGGAGAGGGGAAGACGAAAGGAAGTGGGTTTTAAGGGAGAGGGTAAGGAGTCATTCCAATCCCGGGAGCGGAAAGACTTACCTTAGGGGGAAAAAAGGACAGGTATACACTCGCACACAAGCACATATCCATCCACACATACAGACACAAGCAGACATATTATTATTTTGGTCTTTAAATATGTCTGCTTGTGTCTGTATGTGTGGATGGATATGTGCTTGTGTGCGTGTGTATACCTGTCCTTTTTTCCCCCTAAGGTAAGTCTTTCCGCTCCCGGGATTGGAATGACTCCTTACCCTCTCCCTTAAAACCCACTTCCTTTCGTCTTCCCCTCTCCTTCCCTCTTTCCTGATGAGGCAACAGTTTGTTGCGAAAGCTTGAATTTTGTGTGTATGTTTGTGTTTGTTTGTGTGTCTATCGACCTGCCAGCGCTTTTGTTCGGTAAGTCACCTCATCTTTGTTTTTATATATAATTTTTCCCACGTGGAATGTTTCCTTCCATTATATTAAATCTAATATAATCTATCTAAAAATGGTTGATATGGCTCTGAGCACTATGGGGTTTAACATCTGAGGTCATCAGTTTCCTAGAACTTAGAACTACTTAAACCTAACTAACCTATGGACTTCACACATATCCATGCCCGAGGCAGGATTCGAACCTGTGACCGTAGCGGTCGCGCGGTTTTAGACTGAAGCGCCTAGAACTGCTCGGTCACACCAGCAAGCAATGCTCGTAGCTCTTTAAGGTATTCATTTTAGAGCCCACGTTTAATGAACTTTTTTTATTATTATTATTATCATTTTGAGCTTTTCCTCATTACAGAGGCTTATCTCCAACATAATAATTTACCTGGAAATGACAATACAAACAATAAACGTTCTTAAACTATACTCTCAAAATATTTCTCCATGTGTTTCGATCTTGCGTGTCCTCTTCCTCTGCGCCCATTCTCCTCATTGTGTGCTGTACATTTTGGAGCCAGGTGGTCACAGGTCGTCTTCTTCTTCTCCTCCCCTTCGGTTCCCACTCCAGTATCAATTTTGGTATTCTGGCTTCCTCCATTCGTCGTACATGCCCGTACCACTGTAATTTCTTCCTATCCATTACGTCATATATTCTTTCTTTTATTTCCATTCTCCTTATTACTTTGGTGTTCCTTATCTTTTCTTTCCTGGAGATTCTTGCCGATCTTCTCCAAAAGTCCATCTCTAGAGCTTGTAATTTTTTAATGTGCTTCATGTTAATTGTCCAGGTCTCCGTTCCATACAGAACCACACTCTCTAATATGGATTTGTATATTAATTTTTTAGTTCTGCTCATTACATTCCTGCTCCATAAGACTGAGTTAAGCATCCCAATGACCCTCCGTCCGCTACTAATTCTTTTATTGATTTCTGACTCTGATTTTCCCTCGATTTCTAAAATGGATCCCAAATAACAGAAAGTGTTCATCTTTTTGATTTTCTTTCCTTCAATGTATAGCTCATCTGAATCATTAGTCAAGTATTCTGTTTTTTGGTAATTAATCTTCAAACCCCAAGTTTTGTATGCTACTGCTAGTTGATTGCACATATAGTTAGCATCCTCCCCATCTTGTGCTACGACTACTTGATCATCAGCAAATAATAAATGATGTAGGTAAACTCCATCTCTTATTTCTAATCCCATACTATTACATTTACGAGACCATGTTCTAAGGCTAATATCTATATAGATTTTAAATAATGATGGTGACATGGGACAGCCCTGTAAAAGGCCTTTGCTTGTTCTAAATTTCTGTGAAAGTTTATTACCAACTTTCACTTGGCAAATGTTATCTTTATACATCTGTTGTATTATTTTAATCAAGGAAGGGTTTATGTTTGCCATATGTAGTGCTCTCCAAAGTAATTTTCTTGGAACAGTATCATACGCTTTTTCTAGATCTATGAAAATTAATCCTATACTTTTTGATTTTTCCCTATGTTTCTCCAAAATCTGTCGTAATGTGAAAATATGGTCTACACATGATCTCCCAGCCGTGAATCCACATTGTTCTTCTTGGGTTCTAAAATTTTTTTCCAGTTTGTTTTTAATTACTTTCGCAAAAATTCTCATTAATGTGTTTGTAACACAAATTCCTCGATAGTTTGAACAAATTTTGCGATCCCCTTTCTTAAATATTGTATTAATGTAACCTAGCTTCATTTCGTTGGGTATTGAATCTCCATGTATCATTTTGTTGAAGAGCTGTGTTATCAGTTTCACAACTTTGTCACCACCATATTTCAGACACTCCAGATTGATATTGCCTGGTCCCGGTGATTTACCATTCTTTCCTGTTCTCAACGCCTGAAGTACTTCACTTTCTAAAATATGGATCTCATCATCTTCATGTCCTTTATCTTCCCCTGTTCCTTCTTCTAGATATTCTTCTCTGTCCTCATTTAATAATTTTTGGAAATGCTCTTCCCATTCCTTTTGTGTTATCAGTTGGAGATTAGTTTTGCTTTTTGTATCCTGTCGAAGCCCTTTCAATACTGACCATGCTTCTTTTGCTCTCCCAAATCCTAATTTGCTATTCACCTTGGCACATGTTCTTTCCCATGCTTCATTTTTTGCCATCCTTATTTTTTTCGTCACTTCATTCTTCTTTTCCTTGTATATTGACCTTGTTTCTTCTGATTTATCATTCAACCACTGAAGGAACGCATTTCGTTTTTCTCTAATGAGGACCTCTAGTTCCTCTGACCACCACTCTGCTGCACGGTTGTGGTTGCTATCTTTTTTACCCAACACCTCTGTTGCTATGATTTTCACATTAGCTTTTATATAGTCATATATTTCCTCTGTACTTCCTTCAAATGATTCAACCAGTTTCCTTTCCATCTGCCTAATGATAATATAATCTATTATAGAACGAAGTTCTTTGGTGTTCTGTTGCCAAGTATATTTATGAATGTCTTTATGTTTGAAAAATGTGTTGGTAATTTTTAGATCAAATTGTTCACAAGTTGCAATCAATCGTTCTCCATTGTCATTATATTCGTTCTCTCCATGTTTTCCTACTATTCTACAAGATTCTCTAATTCCTACCCTTCCATTCAGATCTCCCATGATAATCAGTTCCTGTCTACTTGGGATTTTTTCAATAGTCTCCCTGAGGGTGTCCCAAAATGTATCTTTCTCCTTATCTTTTGTGTCGTTCATGGGTGCATATACGCCAATAATCACAACTTCCCTAGCAAATAATGTCATTTCAACAGTTATTATACGTTGATTGATGAATGTCCAATTTGTGATTCTTTCTTTCCATGATTTTTTTATCATAATGGAGACTCCTGCTTTGGCTCTTACTGCTTTTGATACCCCACTCCAGATATGTACATAATTATCCAGTTCTTCTTCTCCTTGGCCTTTCTTCTTTCTTTCAGAGAGTACGACAACATCCATGTTGAACATGTCAAGTTCTGCGGGGAGTAAATTTATTTTAGTGGAAATACCTTGCACATTCCAGCATCCAAACATAATTTTCTGTTTCTCATTGCCAGTTCGTCGTCCAAAGTTCCAATTTTTCCGAGGCATATTATTAGGTTTTTTAGCATTTTTATGTTTTTATGTGAGTGAGGAGCTGGCCCACCGCACAACCCCCAACCTGTAGGACCAGGTAATTTTTACTCAAGGTTTTCTTCCTTTAGCCTTTGATAAGCCAATATCATACTACAAGGCAGCAGTTGCTAGTTTTCGTCCACCCCGGGTATTTTATTTCCCCGGTACCCACCATATCTGGTGAGCATTCCCCTATCTGCCACCTGGGGAGGCGCCCAATGGGAGACCAGCAAACTCCACACGGGCTTTTTTTTTTTTTTTTGGTTCGAATAAACGTTACTGTCATATCGCTGAATATTGACCATTCCTCCAGGGACATCACGCATAAACAAGAGCCAAACGCCGCAAGTGAATTGCACGAATTTTATAAGGAAATAACGTTTTTAACGAAAGAATACCAAAAGGTATAGACATCTTTTGTATTTGTATTTCCAGAATAACCACAGAAGAAGCTTTATAAATAATAGCGAAATGCGTCTGGTGAAAAATATTCTTCTCTTATTTGCGGTAATCTCAGTTAAGAAAAAACACTAACAAATTATGTTTCTATTGTTTACGTAATGTGTTGAACGCATGATTATTAAAAAAGTTTGTTATAACAAAACTGCTATTAGGCTGCAAAGTGGCCGACACTGCAAGATGTTTCTTTTCGTTTGTGAGTTGTAAGTTCGGTTATTGAATGTTTTGAAAAATGGGCCATTTTTCAATGTAGTGTAGAATGGCTGAGACTGAAAAGGATGGGGAGCCGGTGAAAGAACAGGGTGTCTCAAACCGGAGACTACAACTGTAATGTGTTAAGTATCTAGAATAATTAAGATATTCACGCCACGTTTGGCTTACATGGCACACTATCTCAACAAAGCTTTTATGCCATTCAGCCAGTTTCAATAAGTACACCTTTGTTGGCATGCAGAACAACCAGTCTGTATTCAAACTCGACCCACACTCGGCGCAATATGTCCGTATCAACTGGGCCAGTGGTAGCAACGGTCTGATACTTTAAATGATCGCTGTGGTTGACGGATGTTTGGTAGAGATTGCCCCATAGACAGAGATGCGTCAATGTAATGTCTGGTGATCTAGCAGGTCAGAGAATTGGACCACCTCTGCCAATTCAGCGAGTTGGAAATACCTGGTATAGAACATCTCACTCAGTCTGAGCGAGTGATTTGCACTTCCCTCGACGCCCTACGAACAGATTTCTGCGGTGAAGCCAACTGTATCCGTTCTGTGTCGGCGTCACTTGTTCCAGGTCGTCCGGTATGATGCTTCGCATTAACGCTTCCTGTACGCATAAAATTCCTGTGCCGCAGGCGTATTGATGTCAACGATGGTGGTTGCTTATTATAGTGTGTTTGGAAATTCCTTTAAACGTACGGGTCCGATTTAGCCTCAACAAACCATTCCACACACCGAGTCTTATCTTGAACCATTAGATGGCTGAAAGGTATGGAGGAGAGTGCTGAAAAAGGAGACGAGGATTGGACCAGTCAAAACAGAAAGATGGCAGGAGGATAGGATTAGATGGCGAGGCTTATTTTCAAAACAGACTCTCCCTGTGGCTGTTCAAGATGATGTTGATAATCAGTATTTTTCTTGGCAGCACATTCATATTATCAAACTATTTGCAGATATTGTATATGATCATGATTTATAACTTTCATTTTTTGTCCTCTTCATGTGTCCACATGTTCTTCTACAGATACTAAATGAACTAAATGATTCGAATTGGTAGGTCACTTCAAACATTCTACTACATATAACATATTCTCTTGCACACTGCACATGTTCTTGCCAACTGGTTACAGGGCTTGCCAAGGGCATCGGGGAGGCTGTAGAGGGCAAGAGTGGATGGAGGTGTTGGGGTAGGGATGGAAGAAGCGTGGTTGGTAGGGGCATTTTGTGTGTGTGTGTGTGTGTGTGTGTGTGTGTGTGTGTGTGTGTGTGTGTGTGTGTGTTTCACTCACAACAACCTGGAACACACACAAACAAAACTTTGTGAGTTTTTCTGTCACATAAGTGGTCCGAGCACGGGGCTCACAACCCGAACCACATGCCACTGTTAAGCACTAATGAAGGACTGGGTCCCTTACTTCGATAGCACATAATTCATTAAGGTCAGTCCAACACATTTATTTCAAATATCATAGATGAAGATACATTTGAATCTGTCTGACATTAAACAGGAATAATAAAAACAATTTCAATATCAGCTGATTTAGTGCGTGAAGCGCGAGTTAGGCCAATAACCAGGTAAACTAAACAATTCACCGCAATTCAAAAGAAAGAGAAAAACAAAATTAAATCAATACACCCCACTGACCAATATCCAAAAAACCTTACAATACTACTCAAAAGAATACACTGAAGTGGGGAGCAGTCATTCACCCGACAGAACACTTCAAAATGAGTTCAATAACACAGCTGCGTGCCCCAGAAAACAGCAAGACATTAAAGACACTTCATTTGACGATTAACAAATACTCATTAACATTACGTCTCTCCCGTTTGAACTGCAGTGTCCCCAAGAAACAGGCGCTTATTCTGATAGAACATTTTTTTTATATGTTTAAATTACAGCATTAAGGAATTCCAAATCTTTCCCCTTTCTAGTCGGAGGCTGTGCTAGAAACACAGAATGTCACAGAAACACAGTTTCGCTGTGAAATCTCACAGGACACCCGAAGCAGTAACAGACAAGGGGTCGGCACCCACAAATAACACAGGCTAAGAGTCAGGCTGGGAGCACATCCTACGAGAACTTGCTCACACTATGCTCACCACAAACTGTAGACATTCCGGCCGAACATCCGCTTGCGGTGGCTGCCAGAAGGACGAAGCAACCGACAGGCCCACGCTGTGCTTCTCACACAGGCACCTCAATTTGCACAAACATCTAGGCCAACACCAACTCCGGACTCCCCTCTCACTGCGAGGCTTGGCACAGTTTATATGAAATGCCTTCCAGGCAACGACTAACCGCCGCAGGAGTTTCACGATTAGCAAACAGGCCCAGCATAACAGACGTCACACATGTGCATACGCCCGAGCGACAACTCCGCCAGTCTCACCGGCCGCCCCAAACCGACTGCCTCTCGCCGTCCCGCGCGCCCCAGCCGAAAACGCAAAGATGCTCATGCCCGGGGACGCGCCAAAAATACGTGCGTCTCGCGGGCCCCGAGGAATCGCTTCATGACGTCATCAGTAAGGCTGAAAGCGTGACAGCGCTGCCTGGTGACTAGACCTGTAATCAACTCTGTTGAAGTAAGTGACGTCACACGTTGGCCACAGCGTTTGTGCAGACTTGCCATCAGCTATTGCTTTGGAACGTCAAATCAATCCAGATTATTTGAATGAAGCTTCCATTAACAGAATTAAATGCAGAAAGAAGGTTTGAATGCGAATAATCTGGATTATGGTGACATAATAATCCGCAGCGTAGTCGAAGTTACACTTTAGAGTCTTACGTGATTGATTGAAGCCAATTGATAACAAATTATTGGTCGAAAGGCAGAGTGATTTATAGCATAACACATATTACGCATTGAGGACAATGTGTATAAATGTTTTTAACGCATTAACTGCAGCTTACCAATGTAGGCTAACTACCACTGAGACGTTTGCAGCACGAATTTGTCTTTGAACCCATACCAGCAGTAGCAAATGCGGAAAAACAAATCAAATGTGGTAAAGGATACGTAGTGGAACGCCCATTGCATTTTTCCAGTTTGTGTACGATATCTGTAAATAATATGCATCAAAACACGTCGGATGATTGTTCATTTTCTAATATATGTTTTTTGGGGATGACCCAGTAGTTTTATTTTTTTATTATGAGAAATGCATTAAATGTGGGAAAGTGCATTTAAATAAGCCGCAAACAAATATTAGGCAAAGCCACACGTCTGTCTGTTATCACAACCGTTATTTCTCATTCGCTGTGTTCCACAACTGTCGACGAAATTATCGCTTTTCAACCTAATGTAGACCTCAGACTATGCTATAAATAGTTATTACTCCAGCCAAGGTTTCTAGGGAAAGGGGGGGAAGGGGGCGAAATCCAGTATAGTGCTCTAGCCCAGATATGTGCTCTTGCCCAGTGTGTGTTACCGATATGCTTAAATTTTGATCGCTGTTTTTCTGTAAACAAACAGCTATATGCCAATCACATCTCCCTGTATGTAGTTTCTCAAAAATCAAGTTTATGTGATCTTAAGATAAAAAGAGCTCAATGAGGGAATATTAATAGATCCAAGCAGTAAGCCTACTGACATCTCCAAATTGTAAGACTGCTATAGATGCAAGTCACTGATTGTCAGTGTGTATCAGTGGGACAAAACATTTGAAGTAAATCACAAAGCTTAGGTTAGTTCAACTATTACTTCTTAATGTAGTAGGCAGTCACAATTTTCTTCCGTATTTTGATGTACATACATACTACACAAGCAACCAAATGGTACCTGGTGGAGCGTACCTTGTACCGCTACAAATCATTTTCTTTCCTGTTCCACTCGCAAACAGAGAGAGGGAAGAAAGGCTATCTACCATCCGAACCCATATTTCTCATGCCTTCTAAATTTTCTCAATAGTGTTGTACAAAAAGAACATTATTTTCCCTCCAGGGATTCTCATTATACTCACACATAGTTTGAAACTACTGGTAACCTATATAGCATCCAGATTCTGAGTTGCTTCAATGTGTTGCTTAAATCTGACCTGAATCTCAAACATTGGAGCAGTACTCATGAATGTGTCACATAATTGTTCTATACGGGTGGTGTAAGTGATCTTCCCCTCATTTCCAGTCACAAACTATATTCATCTTCCCAGAGGAAGGAAGTAACAACCCTGAAAGCTAGAAAGGTTTTTTTTTTTTTTTTTTAAATGCTGTTTTTCTCTCATACTTTGTACAAGTCATTTCATAATTTTACAATGAGTACTGTCAGCTGTTCATATAATGGTAACATTAAAATCCTGTTAATTTGAACCTTAGTGTTAACATTAACTAGCAATTGCATTCGTGAGTCGAAACATTATGTTTAATTATAGTTATAGAAGGAGAAGCTAATAAAATATTTTTTTTACTTTGTATTTTTTTATTACCTTAGGATTTTCAGTTTTCTGCCTGATGTCTAGCAGCAAACTGTTAAAGACTTTCAATCAGAATGTGATATTCCATTCTGAATCGTAGGCAGGGATGTATAGTCTACATGGACATTGTTTTTACTTCCAGTATTTTGCAAGTTCATTTCACTGAACAGAGTAAAATTACCCTTATTATGAACAACAAATACTATTAGGGAGTAAATATGTCGACATGTAAGTGAAAGACTCCGAAGGGCTCTGAAAAGACTTCTGTAAGAAGCTGCGCTATCAATTTTACACAATAATTTTACTCACATGGATAAAAAGTTTTGTTAACTTGCCACATCAGATTTGAATAAAATCGCAAGCTTTTCATAGCAGCCTCCATCACCGTCACCAGTAATGGTACTGGTGTGGTATACTGTAGCAGCACATTAAAAGTGAAACTTGCTGGCCGATTAAAACTGTGTGCCCGACCGAGACTCGAATATCCGCGTTTCGAAAACTACCAGCGATATTGGCTTGCATGAGAGACGACGTCATGCCATGATATGACGTCATGATTCCTTGGGGCCAAAAATAACAACCTGACCGCTGATGATCGACCAGCGATCTGGCTCAAACAGTCGCGACACTCACTGCTGTAACCATGGAGGTAAAAATAAGAGGAGTTGTCATGACGTCACAAACTTGAAGCCGACCCAAGAGAAGGTCCGCCATGTTAGCTACCCCAAAACATTCGCTTCTGGTGGTTTGATTCCGTGTAGTCGTGAAGTGTTTTGATAAAAAAATGCCGGCTGCGTCGCTTACGGGTGTACTAATCGTTCTGATTGTAGTCTAAAGTTTAAACAAATCACATTTCATTCGTAAGTGGACTTATTTAAGCGCTATTTTCTTATATATACTTGAAATTCTGATGCACTGTAAAGTTTTACAGTATGGTTTTATTTCTGTGATTTAACTTTAGATTTCCATCAATCCAAGGCGAAGAGCTGCCTGGAAGTGAGCATTACACTTGGTTTTCACTGTGTGGTTATTCTGAAGTAAGTGAAAAGTCCTGGCAAGAAATATCCTGGAAATGGGGACTAATGTTTTAAAATGCAATAATTTAATATAAAACTAATGTAACTACATGTAGTTAATTAAATCTTCAGTAAAATGTGTGGAACACCTGTTACAGTGGTTAAATTATAAGTACTTAAATGGTTACATATTTGTTAAAGCAAAGTCCCCTATCGAAGTCCAGGCTTAGATCATTACATTAATCACTGTGTTGTTGTATTACCCTGTAAATTTCTGTTCTTTGCCACACTGAATGTCATTTGGTAGATACAATTTAAAAAGAAAGCAGATGTGGAAATTGCAATGGGCCTGACAATCTTAAATTCAGTTCTGTTCCTTCGTAATTTAACGTATTTTTCACTTTGTTGACATGACAGCTGGCTTGTTTGTATCATCCCTGCATACATCTATGGGACACCAAAGGAAATAAGGTAAGTTTCTTGCAAACGTGAACATTTAAAATTTGCATTTGACTTGAAAATGCAACGAATACAAATCGGTGCCTCTAAACTATCAATCATTGTTTTTGGAGCTCTGGCTTTATCAATCATCGACACAAACACAATGAAAGTGAATAGAAATGGATTACAAAAGCACGCTTTTCATAGCACATACGTCTCTTCTCGGTTATTCTAAGTGTATAAACAAAAAGGAATTACAGTACTGAGGCAAGAAGCGTAATATTTTTACGTATTACTGTATCGAATACGCATTTAAGACCAGAATAACGTTTGAAGTTGCGTTCCTTATGCTGTGTTGTTCACTAAAACCGAGTAACATTTACTATATAAAACAAATATCACGTGCACACGACATAAATAACGAACAAGAAGCAATTGTAAACACTCGTCTGCTATTGTTTTGGGGGAACCAAGATGGCGGCAGGCCCCGCCCACTGGCTTCAAAACAACGTGCAGCGCAAGTCTGTAGCGCCATCTCCCCTTATTCTACCTCCATGGCTGTAACAGTTGTTGCCGTTTGACAGATGGAGCGACACTAGCGCTCCAAGCGGCAGGTAAGGTGAATGTCAGACGCGTCGTAAGCATAATGCTTGTTTTCATCTATTTCCTATGTAATTTCCGAATTATTTGAGTTATTTTCTTGCCTCCAAGAGTTTGTTTAGTATCAGAAGGCATATATGTTTCTAAAAATTATTCTAAAATAAGCGCAAGTATGGACAAAAACCGTGAATAGAGTGGCAAACTACAACACATTCGTGAAGAAACACTTGTGACATTGAACAGAATTGCAGCTTACCACGTTGATATCAAAAGAATATAAACACACAGATTCAAATGTAAGAAACACAGACATGTACCTCTACATGCAAAAGCGATCGACAGCTCGTTTATCGTTCTGCAGGACTACTGTGCTTGTCATTGTCGCCTGTTGCCAGAAGTACGACCTTCATCTTTATATTATCCTAAGTGGGACATGCAACTGCCAAATAGTGGGAGAAATATGCTGAAAACATTATAATGAGCTGATTGCATTACGTTTCACGAAAAACCAAATATTTGAATAATTTTCAAACAATCTGTCAGTGAACAAGGTGCTAACAAAATAATGTCATCACACGAAAGAAGCAAGGAAAATTAAGTGACTAACAATAAATGTGAATGAAATACATACCAAAGAAATCAGTAGCCCAAATGAGCCAACTTCTTCAGTTTCTTATTTGCTTTCTTGTTATTTGAAACTAAGTCTTGATTCCAATGATTGAGCCGATAAACGAGTCTCACTTTAACAGATATCTTGATCAACAGTTTCCATCTTACAGCACGTTTCTCTTCTCTTTCAATGGCATGCTAATCTGGCTTAACAACAAGTCAAGGGCATCTCTTTTTAAATATCGGGATCCTATAGTCTTCAACATTCGTTGATCCTTGTGATACAGTTTCTGTCGTTGTCTGTTGGCACTTTCCTTGTCCCGTAATAGTTTCGCTCGAAGTCTAGCGATCTGCAAATTCTGACACTTCACAAGCTCTTGTAAGACACGAAAAGCTGCACTTAATCTAACCACTTCATAGTCAAAGCAGGTCTGTGTCGATGATTCACACGAATCTGGCATAGAGAGTTGAACTGGCTGCTTCTGTGTCATAGGACTGTTTTACAGCTTTAGATTGACTGTCGAATCTTTGTGGCAGTTTCCTCTTCATCGTCAGTTGAGGTGACTCATTTGGAATGTCAAACAGTGTGGCTACTGCATTCCACACGAGTTTGTTATTGTCTGCGTTCATGAACTGGTTTTGTTCGAAATGTAGCAATCAAAACATAATATTATTATACAGGTAAACTGGGTCTTTCTTCATAAGGTCTTCTCGTCTGTTATTAACTGGCCATGTTCTGCTCCTAAAACGAAACATTCATCATTTATACAAATATAGTTTGCAAGTGAATCCTGACGATACAGTTTAGTAACATGATGGTATATACCTCTCAGGATCCTTAGGAAGCCTAAAAAAGACAGCTGTGGTGTCTTCTTCCTATTGTTGCTGCAATTTATTGCGCTACAAACGCTCCCGATGGTAAAAACCATTGTATACATCAAAATAAACAATCACTTTTCGGTTTCACCATCGCGCCGAACTCACAGTTCAAACTACCGGCCGCTTGGGGCGCTGCTGGCGCTGTAGGCAACAAAATCCGGGCGAAGTGTCGCGACTGTTATGTTAGACTGTGGCGTAACTAAGATATGAATATCTTAATTAGTATGGGTGCTATAACGCATTGAAGTTGTAGCGTACGTTTTGAGACGCCCTGTACTTATGAGCCGTCACAGCAGGGCTCGGGAATTTTTAGCTCAGGTCTTCTGCACGTCATGGTTCGCTAGTAGTCAAGAACCTGCAACGAGGAGAAAATAGTTACGAGATGGTGTTATGCACACTTACAAATGGCGGTAGTAGCGCGTGCACAAAGTGTAAAAGAGCACGGTACTGGCAGAGCTGCCGTTTGTACTCAGATGATTCATGTCGAAAGATTTTCGACGTGATTACGGCCGCACGGAATTAACAGACTTTGCACGCGGAATGCCAGTAAATAAGTACTCCGAGATCAACAGTGTAATGACTGTGCAAAGAACACCACGTTTCAGGCATTCCCTCTGACCACGGACAGCGCAGTGGGCGACTCTTTCACTGAACGTTTCCGAGATCAGCGCCATTTGCGTAGAGTTGCCAGTGCTAACAGACAAGCAACAATGCGTGAAATAACCGCAGAAATCAATGTGGGCCGTACGACGAACGTATCCGTTAGAGGAATGCGGCGAAATCTGGCATTAATAATGGGCTGTGGCGGCACACGAAAGGCGCGCCTGCCTTCGCTAACAGCACGACATCGCCTGCAGCACCTCTCTCCTGGGCTCGTGGCCACATCGGTTGGACCCTAGACGACCGTGACCTGGTCAGATGAGGCCGGATTTCAGTTGGTAAGAGCTGACGTGGGGTCCGAGTGCGACGCAGATCCCATGAAGACCTGGACAAAAGTTGTCAACAAGGCACTGTACTAGTTGGTGGTGTCGCCATAATGGTGCGGGCTGTCTTTACATGGAATGGACTGAGTCCTCTGGTCCAGCTGAACCGATCGTTCACTGGAAATGGTTACTTTCGGATACTTGGAGACCATTTGCAGCCAATCTTGGCACAAACAACGATGGAATTTTGATGGATGACAATGCACCATGCCAATTGTTCGTAATGGGTTTGAAGAACATTCTTGACAATTCGAGCGAATGATTTGGCCACCCAAATCGCCTGACATCAATTCCATGGAACATACTGGGTGATCAAAAAGTCAGTGTAAATTTGAAAACTGAATAAATCACGGAATAATGTAGATAGAGAGGTACAAATTGACACACATGCTTGGAATGACATGGGGTTTTATTAGAACCAAATATATACAAACTTTCAAAAAATGTCCGACAGATGGCGCATAATTAGCATAATAAAGTAAGACAAAGCAAAGATGATGTTTTTTACAGGAAATGCTCAATATGTCCACCATCATTCCTCAACAATAGCTGTAGTCTAGGAATAATGCTGTGAACGGCACTGTAAAGCATGTCCGGAGCTACAGTGAGGCATTGGCGTCGGATGTTGTCCTTCAGCATCCCTAGAGATGCCGGTCGATCACGATACACTTGCGACTTTAGGTAACGCCAAAGCCAATAATCGCACGGACTGAGGTCTGGGGACCTGGGAGGCCAAGCATGACGAAAGTGGCGGCTGAGCACACGATCATCACCAAACGACGCACGTAAGAGATCTTTCACGCGTCTAGCAATATGTGTTCTTTTTTTTTGTTATAATAAAACCCCATGTAATTCCAAGCATGTGTGTCAATTTTTACCTCCCTATCTACATTACTCCGTGGTTTATTAAGTTTTCAAATTTATACTGACTTTTTGATCACCTGGTATATGGGATACAATCTACAGGTCAGTTCGTATACAAAATCCTGAACCGGCAACAGTTTCGCAATTATGGACTACTATAGAGGCGACAGGGCACGGTATTCCCGCAGGAGACTTGCAACGACTTCAGGAGCCCATGCCACGTCGAGCTCCTGCGCAACGCCGGCCAAAAGGAGGTCCGACTTGACATTTGGAGGTATCCCATGACTTTTCTCAGCGTTGTATCTGAGCGGCAATTCAGCCCCTCATGCAAACGACACTAAGGAGTTTTTCAGCTTATTATTCGCGAGTAACGTTTTGCGCGCGACTCAGATGTACTGGACGTGACACCTTGTTACCTCGTTGAGGTCAACGCGTTAACTGTTCGTCTGTCACTACTGTGATGCAGCAGCGGGACCGAGAAATATCTGAGCAAAATACAAACTAAACTACGATCAACCCTTTTCAATCCACTGCTGTATAACAATATTTCGTATTTCGAAAACTAGTTTCCCGAGTTATCAACGATCTTCAAAGTTTCCTTTCGCTGTCGACAATATAAGAATCGAACGAGCAGAACGTATGATGCACATTTAAATATCGTACGTAACAAACGTAGCAACTATCGTCCGGACCACATGTGAGATGATAGACTTCCGCAAAGGGACATCGATTTGCAAGCACATACGTTGTATATACAAGCAGATATAGGAATAATTGTTAGAAAGTTGAAATAATTATAATTTCGATGGAATAGCAGTGATTGCCGATTTCGGCCGTTATGAACCATCTTCGGATGTTTTGACCTAGATTACAGTATAACACGCCAACTTTGGTGCCGTGTTTGGCTCTCTCAGCATTAAAGTACTGTATGTTCCGTGAGTAAGGCAGGGGAAGCGGCGTCAGATGGCCAGCATGAGTTGACAATCCAGTCTGTAGAGTGTAACACAAAAAACACTACTGGTCATTAAAATTGCTACACCACGAAGATGACGTGCTACAGACGCGAAATTTAACCGACAGGAAGAAGATGCTGTGATACGCAAACGATTAACTTTTCAGAGCATTCACACAAGGTTGGCGCCCGTGGCAACACCTACAACGTGCTGACATGAGTAAAGTTTCTAACCGATTTCTCATACACAAACAGCAGTTCACCGGCGTTGCCTGGTGAGACGTTGTTGTGATGCCTCGTGTAAGGAGGAGAAATGCGTACCATCACGTTTCCGACTTTGATAAAGGTCGGATTGTAGCCTATCGCGAATGCGGTTTTTCGTTTCGCGACACTGCTGCTCGTTTGGTCGAGATCCAACGACTTTTATCAGAATATGGAATCGGTGGGTTCAGGAGGGTAATACGGAACGCCGTGCTGGATCCCAACGGCCTCGTATCACTAGCAGTCGAGATGACAGGCGTCTTATCCGCATGGCTGTAACGGATCGTGCAGCCACGTCTCGATCCCTGAGTCAACAGATGGGGACGTTTGCGAGACAACAACCATCTGCACGAACAGTTCGACGACGTTTGCAGCAGCATGGACTATCAGCTCGGGGACCGTGGCTGCGGTTACCCTTGACGCTGCATCACAGACAGGAGCGCCTGCGAAGGTGCACTCAACGACGAACCTGGGTGCACGAATGGCAAAACGTCATTTTTTCGGATTAATCCAGGTTCTGTTTACAGCATCATGATGGTCGCATCCGTGTTTGGCGATATCGCGGTGAACGCACATTGGAAGCGTGTATTCGTCATTGCCATACTGGCGTATCACCCGGCGTGATGGTATGGGGTGCCATTGGTTACACGTCTCGGTCACCTCTTGTTCGCATTGACGGCACTTGGAACAGTGGATGTTACATTTCAGATGTGTTACGATCCGTGGCTCTACCCTTCATTCTATCCCTGCGAAACCCTACATTTCAGCAGGATAATGCGCGACCGCATGTTGCAGGTCCTGTACGGGCCTTTCTGGATACAGAAAATGTTCGACTGCTGCCCTGACCAGCACATTCTCCAGATCTCTCAGCAATTAAAAACGTCTGGTCAATGTTGGCCGAGCAACAGGCTCGTCACAATACGCCAGTCACTACTCTTGATGAACTGTGGTATCGTGTTGAAGCTGCGTGGGCAGCTGTACATGTACACGCCATCCAAACTCTGTTTGACTCAATGCCCAGGCGTATCAAGGCCGTAATTACGGTCAGAGATGGCTGTTCTGGTAACTGATTTCTCAGGATCTATGCACCCAAATTGCGTGAAAATGTAATCACATGTCAGTTCTAGTATAATATATTTGTCCAATGAATACCCGTTTATCATCTGCATTTCTTCTTGGTGTAGCAATTTTAATGGCCAGTAGTGTACTTCGAAGCCGAAGGCGTAGGAATAATAAATTTGGCATACTTTTCTGTTGACGGATGTAAGAGTTTGCAGAAATGTGGGCTGTCATGTATAGAATGTGAATATGTTTGCATGCTCGCTCTGAGACTTCACCGTTTTTCCGAGTGTTCTGAGCTACGAATTTGGATCGTGTGAAGTGACTCCCGACTTAGAAATATTTCAGCGACACGCTTGTGGCACAACTAACACTGAACTGGGTTGAGTATTTCTTTGGGTTGATGGTTTAGAATTACTGTGCTGAGTTTGGGAATGTTACTGAATAGCTTCCATACACTCAAATTTATTTGACGCTGTGCTGACAATTAAACAGTGACAAGTATCAGTTTACCATCATGTTTTGTAAAAAATAAGTTGTCTTACTGAATATTACTTTGCAGTGAGTCGCCTAAAGTTATCTTTGGCAACCATGTTACATTTCTACAATTTTAATCACAGCGCATCCAGTTACAAGGATCTAATTTCAGGACTCTTATTACAGAGAGTTATATTTATAACACAGGTCGGCATGTCGCAAGGTCTCGTTGTGAAAATATAGAATGATAACGTAGCCTTGAGAATTGATTTCGACTTTTTCATTCCTGATTACAGGTTGCTGAGTGACAACGTTTGTATTGTTACAATGGAAAATAATTTTGTAAACGCGAACACGAAACTATCTTGTAGAGGCATGCCGGTTTAATTGTGGAGGTTCAAATGGTTCAAATTGCTCTGAGCACTATGGGACTTAACTTCTGAGGTCATCAGTCCCCTAGAACTTAGAACTACTTAAACCTAACTAACCGAAGGACATCACACACATCCACGCCCGAGGCAGGATTCGAACCTGCTACCGAAGTGGTCGCGCGGTTCCAGACTATAGCGCCTAGAACCGCTCGGCCAATCCGGCCGGCAAATTGTGGAGGTGTTACGTGGAATTTTCTAGTCGACACAGGGCAGAAAAACCAATACCTAGTTGTTTTGCTGGTAGACTGTTACTATGGTATGGCTTGAGCAAGCAAAATAAAGTTGGGGATTTTTTATAGCATAGACCGACACTTACAGTGTTTTTATGAAACCTTCCGTTAACCGCAAGATACTTCAGTAGCTTTGTGAACCTCAGAGATATAACGTCGTGTTATCTCTTTTCGTTATCTGCAAGACACGTATACTTTTGTTGATTTAAACACAAATGTGAGAGCTTTCATAAACAAATGTTGTGCATCGTAACCTCTTGCGTAATAACGAGAAGAAAAGTAGCGAGATGTCGTTATCGTAGTGCTTTGAAATCCGAAAGGCGCACCTCGAGCGTAACATAATCTGGAATGAGACACGAGGTAGAAAAATAAACAAAAGCTTTGCCTTATCTTCAATGACAAACACAAAACTACCGTCACTTATCAAAGCAAGAAATGTTCGCGTTGTATTACACAGAGACGTGTTTTTACTCTTCAGCAGACCCTAATACAAGATAAAACTTAGTACCAGCGATGCTTACAGTGCGTATACGCTCGCAGACAGTTAAGATGTAGAAAACCCTATCATGTAGTAGCATGCTACGTACCCTCTGCCAAGTGCTTCGCAGAGGTTTGCAGTGCGCAAACGTAGACGTAGACAGAAAAGTTTCATCTCAAAAGCTAAGGATGTTTCGAACACTTCAGCATCACTCATCACCTAGAGACATCTGTTTCGGGTTCTTCGATCGACGGGCGTTTAATTACCAGACAGTTCGTCAGCACGAGTGGCCGACATACTCAAAGAATCATCTTCCACATATTTATGGATTAGGTCGAAAATGAGACATTGAAATCAGCACGTTGGAAGCCTGCAATAACGTACAGGGACTTGGATGACAACATCATCGTGTGGAGTCCTAGTGCAGAACGACTTTGTGACGTTTGGAAACAACTAAACAGCCTCCTTCACATTTAGTTTGGCATGTAAGTGGGTTTGAATTTTGTAAGTCATTACTCACAGATTGGAACTTATAGTGTCCTTAGAATCATGACCCGAGGCAAATGAGAAGCAACCCGAAAGGGCAACAACCTAGTTCAAAATTGTGGACGAAGTTTTCGACCATTTCAAACTCGACGAATCAACCAGATTTCTGTGCCTTATCACCCACCTGCACGACCAGGAGGACTTGATTGCTGACCTGGTCGACGCCCCGGACTCAACTACCTGGTACACTCTAGCCAAAAAGACACTTCTACGTCGTCTTGGGCTCTCAACTGAGACAGCAATACGGCAAGTGCTCCACGTCGAACAACTAGGCAACAACATACCTTCACAACCATGGAGACGGCTACGGGACCCGGTCAGCAACCATCTACTCTCTGACACAGCTCTCCTCGCCATCTGGTCAGATAAACTACCTTCTCACATCCGCTTTGCTGTGACTCAGAGGTCTCCTGAACCTGTTGAGCAACAAATGACAATTGCTGACAAACTACATGATGCGTCACTGCTCTATTTCGCCAGCCACTGCCTACCTGGCAAGTCTCAGGTTCAGGCTCCCTGTCCTGCAGCCGGACGCGGCCGGAGCCACACTGTACTGACTATTCTACTCGTTTTGGGACGCTGTAAACAAGCAGCTGGGACGCCACCAGCTCCGTCCTCGGTCACGCCCCCTGCTGCAACCGAACCGGCTGCGGCCACCGAACCTCAACCACCGCCTCTGGCAACGAACTTTCCACACTACCCATACTGTTACTTCCACACATGGTTTGGTGAGGCGGCGTGGAACTGCAGACCATCCTGCTACTTCCCAAACGCCAATCGCAGGTAGGTTCGAGTGCTGCCTCCTGTGCACAACATGACAGGCACCCCCCAGAGCTCCATTCTGTCTGGGAACGACCAGATAATTGTGGACGACATTACATTAAAGATATTTCGTCTGGATACATTTTCCTAGTGGACACAGGCGCCGATGTTTCACTGCTGCCTACGTCCTTAGTGTCGTCAAACATCTGCCATCATCATACTTTACTGCAGGCCGTGAATTCAACTAAACTACAATGCTCAGGTTCAACTTCCCACATCGTCTCACTCTCCGCAAACTACAAACTCAAGTGGACTTCTTTAGTGTGTGAAATTGACGAACCTATACTAGGCATTGACTTCTTACAACACCACAAACTTTCACAGGACCTAGTGCGAAACACCGTGTTTCATCACCCGTCCAAGACTCACTTCCCCTGTGCTACGTTGAGCAAACCCCCCCGTGACAAATCAATCCGGGCTCGTCTCATCTGTGCATGTTTGTCTCTGTTGACAAAGTTACAAGAAACCACACATAAGAGCCTTGTTGAGCTTGAACAAGTCGCTCGCCTATGCAAGGAAAACTTCGAGCTCTCCCTCCGGCTCCATGAAACACAGCTCCAACTCTCCGATGCAGCAGAGGAATTACAGACACTACAGCTAGGACAAAGCAAGGTCAGTAAGTGCGCCGAATCTCCTTGCAATCCCAGCAATCTAGCCTCCGTGTGTTTACCTCCCGCTACCCCTCGCAACTGTGCTATCAAGACTGCCATAACATGTACTGACAGCTCTGCAGGGCCACACCCTCCTAACACGGCAGTGTTTGACACTCAGCCTCCCATGCCGCCGGCACCATCGATTAAATGCACGAACAATTGTGGACACCTACCTCATACCCAACATTGTGGACTTTACCAGTTCCCTCGCAGGTGCGACCATGTTCTCTGTCATTGATTGCAAACGGGCCTACCACCAGATCCCCATGACACCTGAAGACATCAAGAAGACAGCAATCACCATCCCAATCAGGTTATTTCAGTTTCAATTCATGCCCTTCGGTCTGAAAAACGCAACCCAGACCTGGCAATGCTTCATCAATGAAGTGCTATTCGACCTAAAATTCTGCTTTGCATATCTTGATGACATTCTTATGTTCAGCTCCTCTGTCAAGGACAACATTCGACATGTGCAAACTGTTATGAACACTCAGCAGGCATCGAGACCAACCAGAACAAATTGCAGCTACATCTACCTGCTGTCACTTTTCTTGTTTTTCAGGTCCCTGCAGACGGCATTTCACCGCCCCCTGAGAAAATACAAACAATACTAAACCTACCCCGACCTGCGTCATTCAAAGAGCTCCAGCGTTTTCTGGGGATGGTTAATTATTATCGCCGACATCTACCTTGGGCTGCGGAGATTTAGGCTCCACTGACGGACACCTTGGCAGGCACCAACACTTCTGGATCTCGGCCCGTTCCATGGACCCCTGCTATGACTGATTCTTTCACTGTCCTCAAAAATCTTCTTGCGAGGCCTGCACCATCACGCATCCTCATCCCAATGTGCAGCTTTTCATCACCACAGATGCAAGCGATACTGCCATTGGTGCTGTCCTTAGCCAGACAGTCGACGGCCAGACTTCGCCTTTCCTGTTCTTCTCGCACAAGCTACACCAATGCACAACGGAAATATTCCGCATTTGACAGGGAGTTGCTCACAGTCTATGAAGTGGTCAAGCATTTTAAGACTGACTTTCTATGTTTTAATGGACCACAAACCCCTGGCTGCAGCCATTATAAACCCGCCAGCTGATCCGCTTCCTCGCCGCTTCAGATATATGGACTTCATATCTCAGTTCACCACTGATGTCAGACACATAAAGGGTGCTGACAGCATAGTTGCTGATTTCCTTTCACGAGTTGATGCCGTCCATTTGCTGTTAGACCTCTCTGTGCTGCCTAACCTCCAACCCACCGACGAGGACACACAAAACCTGATTTCAGACTCTACCTCTTCACTACACTTCATTGTGGCATTTCTGGTGAGATCTGGTGCGACAACAATACGGGCACGTTGTGCCCCCTCATCCCAACCATGTTCCGTCAAGCTGTCTTCAACGCATTGCATAATTTAGCCCATTGCCAGCAATGGGCACACTCCAGCGTCGCGTGCCAACGATGCAAAGTACACAAGCACACTTCACCCCCCTCGGCGCCTTTTCGACCCATCCTGGGCGTTTCCAGCATATTCATATTGACATTGTTGGCCCTCTCCCCCCCTCTAACGGCTTTCGTTACGTTCTCTCGTCTATCAACTGAACAACTCGCTGGGTCGAGGCTGTCCCCCTCCCCAATATTATGGCAGAGACTGTTGCTCGGGATTTCGTTGAGTCATGGGTAACGCGTTTTGGATGTCCAGCTGTCATCACGACTGACCAGAGCAGACAATTTGAGTCGGCCCTGTTCAACGAGATTTGTAGCATTTGCGGCATCTGGAACATCCGTACCACAGCATATCACCTTCAACTTAACAGGCTAGTAGAGCATTGGGACCGCACTTTCAAAGCGGCTCTTCAATGCCACGACTCTCTATGGACAGAAGCCCTTCCCCTTGTGCTACTTGGCAATCATGCAATCTATAAGGAAGACATCAAAGACACAATAGCCGAATTCGACTACAGCCAGAACATTGTTCTCCCTGGCGAACTCATGAGTCCCTCTGCTTCTCTCCCTCAGTCTGACTTACCTTCCTCGGTGGACCACATCAGACGCCACTTCATCAGCCTCCACATCCCTCCGCCTGCCAGCCATTCTGGACCTAAGGTTCACGTCCCGAAATCTCTGGACAATTGCGAATACGTCATCCTCCAAGATGATACTGTTCGTACTCCCCTCCAACCTCCATATACCGGCCCATACCGAGTTCTGCAGCGCTCAGCCAACACCTATGACATCCAGATAAAAGATTCAGCTGTTACAGCCTCTCCCAACAGACTTAAGCCTGCTCTTGTCGAGCCTGCTTCTGCCCCCCTTCAGGCCACGACCACACCACTCACTGTCGTGGCTCACGACGCTCCAACCACACCCTCCACATCGGACTTACACACTTGGCTGAGTGACTTCCAGCTCCAATCGTCAAACTCTCCTCCGACCTCGCCCTCTACTCCAGTCTCACTCACTCAGTCGAGTGACTACATGCTCCCCATGTCGAGCTTACCTATGATCATGCCCTTGCCGCCGGGCCTTTTGCCTGCCTCACCCTGTCGAGGTTTCTCACACCCCCCTCCATCTTGAACGTGCCTTCACTCGAGGTGTTTGTGCCTGTCCCCCCCCTCCCCCCGGACATAATCCACGACATCTCAATAATACAGCGTGATGATACACTGTTCGTCATGTGTTTCCCTTCATCCAGTGCTCATGACACAACCTCCACCATTCCCTGCCACCTGGTGAAATGTGTTCCCCTCTCGCCCGACGTCGACCTGGACATGCTACGTGTGTTCGCCCTGCCCACTGGAGATATCGTCGTTGTCACTCCGTTCATCCCAAAAACTGCTGGCCTACCTGTTACCGCATGACCAGCACGCCCAGTATGACACCCGGCTCACTTCAACGACTCCCAGGTTCGGTGGCCGAACCTTCCTTCACAACATCTACCCACACAGCTCCCCAACGATGCTGTCGAGCTGACCATGGTCCAACTCCTGCAGACCACCCCTGCCGACGCCATGGTCACCTCCCCCCCCCCCCCCCCTGGCCTCTCAAGAGTACTCTGTACTGCGGGAGGGGGCTATGTGTTGCCAATGAGGTCGATACCTGCATTTACCTGAGTATCGTCTTTGAACTAAGCTAAACATTATCTTTGTACAGTTCTACCATGTCAGTTCTTTGT
This sequence comes from Schistocerca serialis cubense, assembly GCF_023864345.2. NCBI lineage: Eukaryota > Metazoa > Arthropoda > Insecta > Orthoptera > Acrididae > Schistocerca > Schistocerca serialis. Next base: position 50,053,795 of record NC_064644.1, read on the forward strand.
AAGCCTTTGATGTGTTTAGGTGAATAAACGAACTACTGCAAAATGGGAGTGTTGTTTGGTGTAATCGACCCGAACTTCCTCCTCAAATGTATTCTCACTCCCACTTTGTCAGAGCCCCACTCGCGAACATGATGGTTTTTATGCTATCAGGATCAGTCTCATCCAGTTGGTACAGATGTAAACTAATCCAAAGCCAATCTGTCACAGGCATGTAAGACTCTTTATTCATGTCTGGATGCGAAAGCAAGTGCGATTTACACAACTATCATTCAGTCTTTTAAACCCCCTTTGATATTCCTCAGTTCATTGCCATAAGGCTTAGATTCAGTAAATGAAGGTTGTTAAATTATTGATCACCAATAAACTTCCCTCGCAATTAACAGGTGCTGGAAGATCCTTAACATCTAGTAAGTTTGCGTAACTCAGTTTGATTCCTTGTGCATTAATAACACATCCCAGAAGCTTAATTTAATTCCTTGCAAATTTCTATTTCTATAAATTCACAGTTACGCCCACTTTTCAAAAAGTCATCAGCGCTGTTACAATTATCGCACCCACTCTGATGACACCACCTGTTCTGGACATCATTAGCTCCGTCGAACAAGGCATCCTAAAACTTCCCAGGGAATCTGCCGAGGAGATCCGGCGGGAGACTTGTCGTGCTCTGACACGGTCTCAAGTGCCTAAGAACAATATAACAGCTGCAGAGAGGTCAGTGGTTCGATCCCTACGAGAAGTTCCTGATATTGTGATTTTACCGGCAGATAAGGGAAATGCGACTGTTATCCTTTCCGCGCCAATGTATCTGAGCAAGATGCACCAGCTTTTGGACGACTCTGCATGTCACATACTAAATAAGGACCACACAGCCAAAATTCAGCGAAAAACTTTGGAGCTCCTTAAGAACAGCACGATCTCCAATGTGGTTGCTAAGAGACTACGTACACAGGCGCCCGTACCTCCCAGGCTATATGGATTGCCCAAAATTCACAAGGATAATCTGCCACTGCGGCCTATTGTGAGTAATATTTGGGCACCAACGTATAATCTCACGAAACATCTGGCAGCGCAACTGAGACCTTTAGTAGGAAAGTGTGAGCATCACATCCGTAACTCACAAGACTTTATTTGTCGGCTCAAGAACTTACGACTCGCACCATCAGATATAATCGTAAGTTTTGACGTAGTCTCACTTTTTACTCGAGTACCATTGCAGGAATTGTTAGTGCTCATTAGCGAGAAGCTGGATGGGGAATTTTTAGACATATTCCAACTTGTGTTCACCTCGACGTACTTTCTATTCAATGGACAATACTTTGAACAGACTGACGGCGTCGCAGTGGGCAGTCCCTTGTTACCCATTGTGGCTAATCTTTTTACGGAAGACTTCGAGGAGAGAGCACTCCGGTCGTCGGATTTGAAACCTACGTGTTTTTGGCGATATGTGGACAACACCTTTGTTATCTGGCCTCATGGCACTGCTTCAATGAACGTATTTCTTGAGTATCTTAACTCGCTTCATCCCAACATCAAGTTCACTATGGAGATGGAGAAAAACGACGAACTTCCCTTCCTGGACGTGTTGGTACGGAGAAAAGAAGATGGCACATTAGGTGACGCAGTGTACCATAAACCAACGCACACTTACAGGCCACCAGCTGTCACCATCCTTCGCAACGAAGTGGTGTACTTAGGACGTCGGTTCACAGAGCACGAGCCATATCACACTCAGACAGCTTATCCAATGAGCTACTCCATCTCCATACCACTTTCCAACAAAATGGATATTCCGAACTGGAGATTCACCATGCCTTACACCCGGAGTGGGTTACCCAACGTGAAGAACTGGAAGAAGGCGAAGAACAAAGAGGAATGGTCATCTTGCCACACTTTGGCGGTGTCTCTTCAAAAATTGGAAGATTATTGAAGAGGCATAAAGTTAAATGTGTCTTTCACCCGCCGGCAAAACTCAGAGCTCTCTTGGGCTCATCTAAGTACAGCCTTGGCCTAAGAAGACCCGGTGTTCACGAGATTCCTTGTAGCTGCGGCAGGTCGTACATCGGACAAACTTGTCACACTGTAGAAGAGAGATGTACTGAACACCGACACTACACTTGTCTGGGGCAACCAGAGAAGTCTGCAGTGGCCGAGCATTGTCTCAGTACACGCCATTCTATGAATTATCAACACACCAAAATTCTCGCAACGACGAGTTCGTACTGGGACAGTGTTATTAAGGAAGCAGTGGAAATACGTAGCTCGACGAATCTTGTAAACAGAGACACGGGCTTTCAGCTCAGTACAGCTTGGGATCCAGCAGTGGCCATATTGAAGTCGCATCGAGCAGAGAGGAGTACTATTGGTCATACGACGGATGACGATTCGCCAGCAACATAAATATTCTGTTGACAACGGGAGGATGGTCACGCACCAACGCGGACGTGCATTTTTGCTTGCGGCATCTGACAGAGGTCGCTGGGACGGCCGATGGCAGCGCAGAGCAGCGACGGCAGTCTCCACGCATGGGCCAAAGTCTTTGGTTCTTCATCCTGTAGGTGGCGTTGCTGTCCTTCCAGCTATCGGTTGATATCGTCGCTATTGGCCATTGAATTTGGCATCTCCACGCATGCGCACTTCCTGCCTAAGACTGGCATAAATAGGGGGCTCTAGTCATGCCTTAGCAGAGTGTTCGTCGCACCTGAAGATGTCGGCCAGTTGCGCTGATAAAATATTGTGGAGTTTTCACTATGACATCCGACGTCTCGTCCGAGAACCATATATACATAAGTGTATTTAGTTTTAGTTTTTTTATTTATTAACAACAAATAGATTAAACTAGTGTTTGTTGTAGTTGTTGTGGTCTTTAGTCCTGAGACTGGTTTGATGCAGCTCTTCATGCTACTCTATCCTGTACAAGCTTCTTCATGTCCCAGTACCTACAGTTTAGTGTATTCATCTCTTGGTCTCCCACGACGATTTTTACCCTCCACGCTGCCCTCCAATACTAAATTGGTGATCCCTTGATGCCTCAGAACATGTCCTACCAACCGATCACTTCTTCTAGTCAAGTTGTGCCACAAACTTCTCTTCTACCCAACCCTATTCAATACCTCCTCATTAGTTATATGATCTACCCATCTAATCTTCAGCATTTTTCTGTAGCACCACATTTCGAAAGCTTCTATTCTCTTCTTGTCCAAGCTATTTATTGTCCACGTTTCACTTCCATACATGGCTACACTCCATTCAAATACTTTGAGAAACGACATCCTGACACTTAAATCTATACTCGATGTTAACAAATTTCTCTTCTTCAGAAATGCTTTCCTCGCCATTGCCAGTCTACATTTTATATCCTCTCTACTTTGACCATCATCAGTTATTTTGCTCCCCAAATAGCAAAACTCCTTTACTACTTTAAGTGTCTCATTTCCTCATTTAATTCTGTCAGCATCACGTGACTTAATTCGACTACATTCCATTATCCTCGTTTTGCTTTTGTTGATGTTCATCTTATACCCTCGTTTCATGACACTGTCCATTCCGTTCAACTGCTCTTCCAAGTCCCTTGCCGTCTCTGACAGAATTACAATGTCATCGGCAAACCTTAAAGTTTTTATTTCCTCTCCATGGATTTTAATACCTACTCCGAATTTTTCTTTTGTTTTCTGCACTGCTTGCTCAATATACAGATTGAATAACATCGGGGAGAGGCTACAACCCTGTATCACTCCCTTCCCAACCACTGCTTCCCTTTCACACACCTCGAATCTTACAACTGCCATCTGGTTTCTGTACAAATTGTATAGCCTTTCGCTCCCTGTATTTTACCCCTGCCACCTTCAGAATTTGAAAGAGAGTATTCCAGTCAACATTGTCAAAAGCTTTCTCTGTCTACAAATGATAGAGACATAGGTTTGCCTTTCCTTAATCTAGCTTCTAAGATAAGTCGTAGGGTCAGTATTGCCTCATGTGTTCCAATATTTCTACAGACTCCAAACTGATCTTCCCCGAGGTCGGCTTCTACCAGTTTTTCCATTCATCTGTAAAGATTTCGCGTTAGTATTTTGCATCCGTGACTTATTAAATTGATAGTTCGGTAATTTTCACATCTGTCAGCACCTGATTTCTGTGGGATTGGAATTATTATATTCTTCTTGAAGACTGAGAGTATTTCACCTGTCTTATACATCTTACTCACCAGATGGTAGAGTTTAGTCAGCACTGGCTCTCCCAAGGCCGTCAGTAGTTCTAATGGAATGATGTCTACTCGCGAGGCCTTGTTTCGACTCAGGTCTTTTAGTGCTCTGTCAAACTCTTCACACATTATCATATCTTCCATTTCATCTTCATCTACATCCTCTTCCATTTCCATAATATTATCCTCAAGTACATTGCCCTTGTATAGACCCTCTATATACTCCTTCAACATTTCTGCTTTCCCTTCTTTGCTTATAACTGGGTTTCCATCTGAGCTCTTGATATTCATACAAGTGGTTCTCTGTCCTCCAAAGGTCTCTTTAATTTTCCTGTAGGCAGTATCTATCTTACCCCTAGTGAGATAAGCCTCTACATCCTTACATTTGTCCTCTAGCCATCCCTGCTTAGCCATTTTGCACTTCCTGTCGATCTCATTTTTGAGACGTTTGTATTCCTTTTTGCCTGCTTCATTTACTGCATTTTTATATTTTCTCCTTTCATCAGTTAAATTCAGTATTTCTTCTGTTACCCAAGGATTTCTACTAGCCCTCGTCTTTTTACCTACTAGATCCTCTGCTGCCTTCACTACTTCATCTCTCAAAGCTACCCATTCTTCTTCTACTGTATTTCTTTCCCCCATTCCTGTCAATTGTTCCCTTGTGCTCTCCCTGAAACTCTGTACAACCTCTGGTTTAGTCAGTTTATCCAGGTCCTATCTCCTTAAATTCCCACCTTTTTGCAGTTTCTTCAGTTTTAATCTACAGTTCATAACCAATAGATTGTGGCCAGAATCCACATCTGCCCCTGGAAATATCTTACAATTTAAAACGTGGTTCCTAAATCTCTGTCTTACCATTACATAATCCATCTGAAACCTGTCAGTATCTCCAGGCTTCTTCCATGTATGCAACCTTCTTTTATGATTCTTGAACCAAATGTTAGCTATTATTAATTTGTGCTCTGTTCAAAATTCTATCAGGCGGCTTCCTCTTTCATTTCTTACCCCCAATCCATATTCACCTACTATGTTTTCTTCTCTCCCTTTTCCTACTACCGAATTCCAGTCACCCATGACTATTAAATTTTCGTCTCCCTTCACTATCTGAATAATTTCTTTTATTTCATCATACATTTCTTCAATTTCTTCGTCATCTGCAGAGCTAGTTGGCATATAGACTTGTACTACTGTCGTAGGCGTGGACTTCGTGTCTATCTTGGCCACAATAATGCATTCACTATGATGTTTGTAGTAGCTTACCTGCACTCCTATTTTTTAATTCATTATTAAACCAACTCCTGCATTACCCCTATTTGATTTTGTATTTAGAACCCTGTATTCGCCTGACCAAAAGTCTTGTTCCTCCTGCCACTGAACTTCACTAATTCTTACTATATCTAACTTTAACCTATCCATTTCCCTTTTTAAATTTTCTAACCTAACTGCTCATTTAAGGGATCTGACATTCCACGCTACAATCCGTTGAACGCCAGTTTTCTTTCTCCTGATAACGACGTCCTCCTGAGTAGTCCCCGCCCGGAGACTCCGGGTGAAACTAGTGTTTACACAAACAAAATACCATTTACTGGGCTAAGTAATGAACTTAGCATAAAACCAAAATGAGTAAATTTACACGCTAAATGATGTATCGTACATTGGTGCAGTAAAAAATTAATTATATCTGACTATGTCTCAGAAGATTGAAGGGTGTTGATTTGACCAGCGATAATGCGAGGGCTTAAATAACTAACGGCCATTTTGATCTGGAGCATTCATCAGTCAGAAGTCTAAGGTGATGGTTCGCTTAGATCAATGATTCCCAACCTGGAGGTACTTACCTCTGAGGAGTAAACTGAAATTTTCTAAGGGGTGAAAACAAAAGCATTCACTTGTGTTTTGGTCATGAAACAAAATTATTTGTAAAAAATTATTATTATTATTATTACTTTTCATAAGACTGTAATAATGATTATATAAGTTCCCAATAACTAAATTTCTTTTTCATATAATAGCATTAAAACGTGACACAATGTGATAGATGTTACAGCTTGTGAAACGAATATATTAATATCATCTTCACATAGTCCATCCACTACACCCTTACCCTGTACTTTATACCATCATTCTATGACAGTAGAATTGACATATACACATCGTGTATACTTAAATATCTCATGAAAATGGTTTCTCCAAGTTGTAGATAATTTCCACAATGTACCAGAAATTGTTTCATTATTTACTTCACAATAGATAAATTAACTAAATGGCAATGTGAGAATAAATAAGTAATAGCTACTACATTGCTCGGGGGGCTTACACAGTATTATTATTATTATTATTATTTACATATATCTCAGACGTTATGTCTGGTTAAAAATGGAAAGTGACGCGGACCTTGATCAAGCGTGACTTCCTTTTAACTGTATGGTATATGTTATATTGCATTTAGGAACTTCCGAGTAATTGAACATGTATCAAAACAAAGATGAGGTGACTTACCGAACGAAAGCGCTGGCAGGTCGATAGACACACAAACAATATGTCTGCTTGTGTCTGTATGTGTGGATGGATATGTGCGTGTGTGCGAGTGTATACCTGTGTATACCTGTCCTTTTTTCCCTCTAAGGTAAGTCTTTCCGCTCCCGGGATTGGAATGACTCCTTACCCTCTCCCTTAAAACCCACTTCCTTTCGTCTTCCCCTCTCCTTCCCTCTTTCCTGATGAGGCAACAGTTTGTTGCGAAAGCTTGAATTTTGTGTGTATGTTTGTGTTTGTTTGTGTGTCTATCGACCTGCCAGCGCTTTTGTTCGGTAAGTCACCTCATCTTTGTTTTTATATATAATTTTTCCCACGTGGAATGTTTCCCTCTATTATATTGAACATGTATCAATAATTACAGATTTCTGTAGTTGTCTATATATGTTTGGATGTAGCTTTATTGCATTGATGTACTGGTGGATATTGTGTGGTAAGACTCCTGTAGTTGATAGTATAATTGGTATAATGTCAACTTTATCCTGATGCCACATGTCCTTGATATCCTCAGCCAGTTGGATGTATTTTTCAATTTTTTCTCCTGTTTTCTTCTGTATATTTGTTGTACTGGATATGGATATTTCGATTAGTTGTGTTAATTTCTTCTCTTTATTGGTGAGTATGATGTCAGGTTTGTTATGTGGTGTTGTTTTATCTGTTATAATGGTTCTGTTCCAGTATAATTTGTATTCATCATTCTCCAGTACATTTTGTGGTGGATATTTGTATGTGGGAACGTGTTGTTTTATTAGTTTATGTTGTATGGCAAGTTGTTGATGTATTATTTTTGCTACATTGTCATGTCTTCTGGGGTATTATGTATTTGCTAGTATTGTACATCCACTTGTGATGTGATCTACTGTTTCTATTTGTTGTTTGCAAAGTTTGCATTTATCTGTAATAGTATTGCGATCATTAATAACATGCTTTCTGTAATATCTGGTGTTTATTGTTTGATCCTGTGTTGCAATCATGAATCCTTCCATCTCACTGTATATATTGCCTTTTCTTAGCCATGTGTTGGATGCGTCTTGATCATGTGTGGCTGTGTTAGATGATATGGGTGCTTGCCATGTAGTGTTTTCTTTTTCCAATTTACTTTCTTTGTATCTGTTGATGTTATGTGATCTAAAGGGTTGTAGAGGTGGTTATGAAATTGCAACGGTGTAGCCGATGTATTTATATGAGTGATTGCTTTGTGTATTTTGCTAGTTTCTGCTCGTTCTGTAAAGAATTTTCTTAAATTGTCTACCTGCCCGTAATGTAGGTTTTTTATGTCCATAAATCCCCTTCCTCCTTCGTTTGTGCTTAATGTGAATCCTTCTGTTGCTGAATGTATGTGATGTATTCTACATTTGTGGCATTGTGATCATGTAAGTGTATTGAGTGCTTCTAGGTCTGTGTTATTCCATTTCACTACTCCAAATGAGTAGGTCAATATTGGTATAGCATAAGTATTTAGAGCTTTTGTCTTGTTTCTTGCTGTCAATTCTGTTTTCAGTATTTTTGTTAGTCTTTGTCTATATTTTTCTTTTAGTTCTTCTTTAATATTTGTATTATCTATTCTTATTTTTTGTCTGTATCCTAGATATTTATAGGCATCTGTTTTTTCCATCGCTTCTATGCAGTCGCTGTGGTTCATCAATATGTAATCTCCTTGTTTAGTGTGTTTTCCCTTGACTCTGCTATTTTTCTTACATTTGTCTGTTCCAAAAGCCATATTTATATCATTGCTGAATACTTCTGTTATCTTTAGTAATTGGTTGAGTTGTTGATTTGTTGCTGCCAGTAGTTTTAGATCATCCATGTACAGCAAATGTGTGATTTTGTGTTGGTATGTTCCAGTAACATCATATCCATAATTTGTATCTAAAAACAAAGATGATGTGACTTACCATACGAAAGCCCTGGCAGGTCAATAGACACACAAACAAACACAATCATACACACAAAATTCTAGCTTTTGCAACCAACGGTTGCTTCATCAGGAAAGAGGGAAGGAGAGGGAAAGACAAAAGGATGTGGGTTTTAAGGGAGAGGATAAGGAGTCATTCCAATACCGGGAGCGGAAACACTTACCTTAGGTGGAAAAAAAGGACAGGTATACACTCGCACACACATCCATATCCAACCACACATACACAGACACAAGCAGACATTTGTAAAGGCAAAGAGATTCAGCAGAGATGTCAGTTGAGGCAGAAGTACAGAGGAAAAGATGTTGTTGAAAGACAGGTGAGATATGAGTGGCGGCAACTTGAAATTAGCGGAGGTTGAGGCCTGGCGGATAATGAAAAGAGAGGATATACTGAAGGGCAAGTTTCCATCTCCGGAGTTCTGTCAGGTTGGTGTTAGTGGGAAGTATCCAGATAACCCAAACGGTGTAACACTGTGCCAAGATGTGCTGGCTGTGCACCAAGGCATGTTTAGCCACAGGGTGATCCTCATTACCAACAAACACTGTCTGCCTGTGTCCGTTCATGCAAATGGACAGTTTGTTGCTGGTCATTCCCACACAGAAAGCTTCATGGTGTAGGCAGGTAAGTTGGTGAATCACGTGGGTGCATTCACACGTGGCTCTGCCTTTGATCATGTACACTTCCCGGGTTACAGGACTGGAGTAGGTGGTGGTGGGAGGGTGCATTGGACTGGTTTTACACCGGGGGCAGTTACAAGGGTAGGAGCCAGAGAGTAGGGAAGGTGGTTTGGGGATTTCATAGGGATGAACTAAGAGGTTACGAAGGTTAGGTGGAAGGCGGAAAGACACTCTTGGTGGAGTGGGGAGGATTTCATGAAGGATGGATGTCATTTCAGGGCAGGATTTGAGGAAGTCGTATCCCTGTTGGAGAGCCACATTCAGAGTCTGATCCAGTCCCAGAAAGTATCCTGTCACAAGTGGGGCACCTTTTTGGTTCTTCTGTGGGAGGTTCTGGGTTTGAGGGGATGAGGAAGTGGCTCTGGTTATTTGCTTCTGTACCAGGTCGGGAGGGAAGTTGTGGGATGCGAAAGCTGTTTTCAGGTTGTTGGTGTAATGGTTCAGGGATTCCGGACTGGAGCAGATTCGTTTGCCACGAAGACCTAGGCTGTAGGGAAGGGACCGTTTGATGTGGAATGGGTGGCAGCTGTCATAATGGAGGTACTGTTGCTTGTTGGTGGGTTTGATGTGGACAGACGTGTGAAGCTGGCCATTGGACAGATGAAGGTCAACGTCAAGGAAAGTGGTATGGGATTTGGAGTAGGACCAGGTGAATCTGATGGAACCAAAGGAGTTGAGGTTGGAGAGGAAATTCTGGAGTTCTTCTTCACTGTGAGTCCAGCTCATGAAGATGTCATGAATAAATCTGTACCAAACTTTGGGTTGGCAGGCCTGGGTAACCAAGAAGGCTTCCTCTAAGCGACCCATGAATAGGCTGGCATACGAGGGGGCCATCCTGGTACCCATGGCTGTTCCCTTTAATTGTTGGTATGTCTGGCCTTCAAAAGTGAAGAAGTTATGGGTCAGGATGAAGCTGGCTAAGGTAATGAGGAAAGAGATTTTAGGTAGGGTGGCAGGTGATCGGTGTGAAAGGAAGTGCTCCATCACAGAGAGGCCCTGGAAGTGTGGAATATTTGTGTATAAGGAAGTGGCATCAATGGTTACAAGGATAGTTTCCGGGGGTAACAGATTGGGTAAGGATTCCAGGCGTTCGAGAAAGTGGTTGGTGTCTTTGATGAAGGATGGGAGACTGCATGTAATGGGTTGAAGGTGTTGACCTACGTATGCAGAGATACGTTCTGTGGGGGCTTGGTAACCAGCTACAATGGGGCGGCCGGGATGATTGGGTTTGTGAATTTTAGGAAGAAGGTAGGGGTGCGGGGTGTCAGTGGGGTCAGGAGGTTGATGGAGTCAGGTGAAAGGTTTTGTAGGGGGTCTAAGGTTCTGAGGATTCCTTGAAGCTCCGCCTGGACATCAGGAATGGGATTACTTTGGCAAACTTTGTATGTGGTGTTGTCTGAAAGCTGATGCAGTCCCTCAGCCACATACTCCCGACGATCAAGTACCACGGTCGTGGAACCCTTGTCCGCCGGAAGAATGACGATAGAACGGTCAGCCTTCAGATCACGGATACTGTGGTGATGTTGGGAGTAGGACTAAGGTTTTTTAAGGAGGATTGAGAAGCAAGGCTGGAAGTCAGAAATTCCTGGAAGGTTTGGAGAGGGTGATTTTGAGGAAGAGGAGGTGGGTCCCGCTGTGACAGAGGACGGAACTGTTCCAGGCAGGATTTTTCCTCGACGTTGACCTCCATCTGTCCAATGGCCAGCTTCACACGTCTGTCCACATCAAACCCACCAACAAGCAACAGTATCTCCACTATGACAGCTGCCACCCATTCCACATCAAACGGTCCCTTCCCTACAGCCTAGGTCTTCGTGGCAAACGAATCTACTCCAGTCTGGAATTCCTCAACCATTACACCAACAACCTGAAAACAGCTTTCGCATCCCGCAACTACCCTCCCAACCTGGTACAGAAGCAAATAACCACAGCCACTTCCTCATCCCCTCAAACCCAGAACCTCCCACAGAAGAACCACGAAAGTGCCCCATTTGTGACAGGATACTTTCCGGGACTGGATCAGACTCTGAAAGTGGCTCTCCAGCAGGGATACGACTTCCTCAAATCCTGCCCTGAAATGAGATCCATCCTTCATGAAATCCTCCCCACTCCACAAGAGTGTCTTTCCGCCAGCCACCTAACCTTCGTAACCTCTTAGTTCATCCCTATGAAATCCCCAAACCACCTTCCCTACCCTCTGGCTCCTACCCTTGTCACCGCCCCCAGTGTAAAACCTGTCCCATGCACCCTCCCACCACCACCTACTCCAGTCCTGTAACCCGGGAAGTGTACATGATCAAAGGCAGAGCTACATGTGAAAGCACCCACGTGATTTACCAACTGACCTGCCTACACTGTGAAGCTTTCTATGTGGGAATAACTAGCAACAAACTGTCCATTCACATGAATGGACACAGGCAGACAGTGTTTGTTGGTAATGAGGATCACCCTGTGGCTAAACATGCCTTGGTGCACGGCCAGCACATCTTGGCACAGTGTTACACCATCCGGGTTATCTGGATGCTTCCCACTAACACCAACCTGTCAGAACTCCGGAGATGGGAACTTGCCCTTCAGTATATCCTCTCTTCTCATTATCCGCCAGGCCTCAGCCTCCGCTAATTTCAAGTTGCCGCCGCTCATACCTCACCTGTCTTTCAACAACATCTTTCCCTCTGTACTTCTGCCTCAACTGACATCTCTGCTGAATCTCTTTGCCTTTACAAATGTCTGCTTGTGTCTGTGTATGTGTGGTTGGATCTGGATGTGTGTGCGAGTGTATACCTGTCCTTTTTTCCACCTAAGGTAAGTGTTTCCGCTCCCGGTATTGGAATGACTCCTTATCCTCTCCCTTAAAACCCACATCCTTTTGTCTTTCCCTCTCCTTCCCTCTTTCCTGATGAAGCAACCGTTGGTTGCAAAAGCTAGAATTTTGTGTGTATGATTGTGTTTGTTTGTGTGTCTATTGACCTGCCAGGGCTTTCGTATGGTAAGTCACATCGTCTTTGCTTTTACATATATTTTTCCTGCGTGGAATGTTTCCCTCTATTATATTTATATCCATATTTTGCATTATTTAGCAAGTTGGATAGTGGGTTCAGAGCAAGTCAGAACCAGAAAGGACTTAGTGAGTCTCCTTGGTATATTCGACACTTCATCTGTATTGGCTGTGATGTGATATTATTTGAATTTGTTTGGATATTAAGTCTGGTTTTAAAATTTTCCATTACTATGTTTAGGAAATGTATTAATTTAGGATCTACTTTGTATATTTCCAATATCTGTAGTAACTATGAGTGGGGTACACTATCAAAAGCTTTTTGGTAATCAATGTATGCGTAGCGTAGCGACCTTTGTTTGGTTTTAGCTTGATATGTCACCTCTGCATCTATTATCAGTTGCTCTTTACATCCTCGTGCTCCTTTGCAACAGCCTTTTTGTTCTTCATTTATAATTTTGTTCTGTTTTGTATGTATCATTAATTTCTGTGTAATGACTGAAGTTAATATTTTGTATATTGTTGGTAGGCATGTTATGGGGCGACGTTTAGCTGGGTTTGCTGTGTCTGCTTGATCTTTAGGTTTCAGATTGGTTATTCCTTGTGTAAGTGTATCACAGAATGTGTATGGGTCTGCAATGTAACTGTTAAATAATTTAGTTAGATGTGAATGTGTTGAGGTGAACTTGTTTAGCCAGAAATTTGCTATTTTATCTTTTCCAAGGGCTTCCCAATTGTGTGTAGAATTAATTGCTTGGGTGACTTCATGTTGCAAAATTATCACTTCAGGCATTTGTGGTATCATCTTGTATGTGTCTGTTTCTGCTTGTATCCACCGTGCATGTCTGTTATGTTGTACCGGGTTTGACCATATGTTGCTCCAGAAGTGTTCCATGTCTGTTATGTCTGGTGGATTGTCTATTTTAATGTGTTTGTTATCTATTGTCTGGTAAAATTTGTTTTGGTTTGTGATGAATGTTGGTTTTGTTTCCTTCTATTTTCACTTTTTTTTGTATCTTCTAAGTCGTTTGGCCAATGCTTGTAATTTCTGCTTCTTTTCATCTGATCGCTCTATCGCTTCTTGTTGTGAGATTTTACCTAACCTTTTTCATTATTTGTCTGGTATTTCATTTCTTATAAATTGTGTTAGCTGTCCGATGTCTTTTCTCAGTTTTTCTATTCTGATCTGTAGCCTGTGTTGCCATGCTGGTTTTGTGGGATTCTTCAGTGTGTTGGTTAGTTCTGATCTCTGCCGAGTGTGTATATTTAGTGTAGTGAGTGCTCCTACATAAACCAGTAGTTGTAACTCTTCCATAGTTGTATTTTCATTTATTTTGTTGTGTATGATTGTGTTGATAGTTGTTATTGTTGTTTCGACTTGTGGGTTATTTGGTGATCTATGCAAGAATGGTCTGTATTTGTGTCTTTGTATTCTATACAGAGTGTTACAAAAAGGTACAGCCGAACTTTCAGGAAACATTCCTCACACACAACAAAAGAAAATATGTTATGTGGACATGTGTCCGGAAATGCTTATTTTCCATGTTAGAGCTCATTTTATTACTTCTCTTCAAATCACATTAATCATGGAATGGAAACACACAGCAACAGAACGTACCAGCATGACTTCAAACACTTTGTTACAGGAAATGTTCAAAATGTCCTCCGTTAGCGAGGATACATGCATCCACCCTCCATCGCATGGAATCCCTGATACGCTGATGCAGCCCTGGAGAATGGCATATTGTATCACAGCCGTCCACAATACGGGCACAAAGAGTCTCTATATTTGGTACCGGGGTTGCGTAGACAAGAGCTTTCAAATGCCCCCATAAATGAAAATCAAGAGGGTTGAGGTTAGGAGAGCGTGGAGGCCATGGAATTGGTCCGCCTCTACCAATCCAGTGGTCACCAAATCTGTTGTTGAGAAGCGTACGAACACTTTGACTGAAATGTGCAAGAGCTTCACAGTGCATGACCCACATGTTGTGTCGCACTTGTAAAGGCACATGTTCTAGCAGCACAGGTAGGGTAACCCGTATAAAATCATGATAACGTGCTCCACTGAGCGTAGGTTGAAGAACATGGGGCCCAATCAAGACATCACCAACAATGCCTGCCCAAACGTTCACAGAAAATCTGTGTTGATGACGTGATTGCACAATTGCGTGCAGATTCTCATCAGCCCACACATGTTGATTGTGAAAATTTACAATTTGATCATGCTGGAATGAAGCCTCATCCATAAAGAGAACATTTGCACTGAAATGAGGATTGACACATTGTTGGATGAACCATTCGCAACCTTCAAGGTCCGGGCAATCACAGAGGGTGGGCTTATTGGTAGTTGGGAGCTCCACTGTTAGGCGTGTAGTGGGGCCCCTTAGGGATATGGCGGCTAAGGAGGGGAAGAAATCCAGTGTGCACTCCGTGTGCATTCCGGGTGGAGTCATCCCTGATTTGGAAAGGGTCCTTCTGGATGCCATGAAGAGCACAGGGTGCAGCCAGCTGCAGGTGGTGGCACATGTTGGCACTGATGACGTATGTCGCTTTGGATCTGAGGAAATTCTCTCTGGATTCCAGCGGCTATCTGATTTGGTGAAGGCTGCCGGTCTTGCTTATGAGATGAAGGCAGAGCTCACCATCTGTAGCATCATTGACAGAACCGACTGCGGACCTTTGGTGCAGAGCCGGGTGGAGGGTCTGAATCAGAGGCTCAGACGGTTTTGCGACCGTGTTGGCTGCAGATTCCTTGACTTGCGCCATAGGGTGGTGGGGTTTCGGGTTCCGCTGAATAGGTCAGGAGTTCACTATACTCAGCTGGCGGCTACACAGGTAGTGAAGGCTGTGTGGCGTGGACTGGGAGGTTTTTTAGGTTAGAAGGCCTCGGGGAAAGTACAGGGTGGGCTGCAATCTCAAAGGGTGCATGGCAAATACAGGACGTGCTTGGATCAAGGAACAGTTGGAATTGTAGTTGTAAATTGTTGTAGTTGTGCTGGGAAAGTCCCTTAGCTACAAGCGCTAATAGAAAGCACAGAAGCTGAAATCGTTATAGGTACAGAAAGCTGGCTAAAGCCTGAAATAAGTTCTGCAGAAATTTTTACGAAGTCTCAGACGGTGTTCAGGAAAGATAGATTAGGCAGAATTGGTGGTGGAGTGTTTGTGTCTGTCAGTAGTGGTTTATCTTGTAGTGAAAACGAAGTAGATATTCCATGCGAATTGGTATGGGTGGATGTTATAGTTAACAGCCAAACTAATTTAATAATTGGCTCCTTCTACTGACCCCCAGACTCCGATGATATAGTTGCTGAGCAGTTCAGAGAAAATTTGAGTCTCGTAACAAATAAATACCCCACTCATACAGTTATAGTTGGTGGGGACTTCAACCTTCCCTTGATATGTTGGCAAAAATACTTGTTTAAAACCAGTGGTAGGCAGAAAACATCTTCCGAGATTGTCCTAAATGCTTTCTCCGAAAATTATTTCGAGCAGTTAGTCCACAAACCCACACAAATTGTAAATGGTTGCGAAAACACACTTGACCTCTTAGCCACAAACAATCCAGAGCTAATAGAGAGCATCATGACTGATACAGGGATTAGTGATGACAAGGTCGTTGTAGCTAGGCTCAATACCATTTCTTCCAGATCCACCAGAAACAAACACAAAATAATTTTATTTAAAAAAGCGGATAAAGTGTCACTAGAAGCCTTCCTAAGAGACAATCTCCATTCCTTCCGAACTGACTATGCAAATGTAGACGAGATGTGGCTCAAATTCAAAGATATAGTAGCAACAGCAATTGAGAGATTCATACAAATTGGTAAGAGATGGAACTGATCCCCCGTGATACACAAAACAGGTCCGAACACTGTTGCAGAGGCAACGGAAAAAGCATGTGAAGTTCGGAAGAACGCAAAATCCCGAATATTGGCTAAAATTTACAGACGCGCGAAATTTGGCACAGACTTCAATGCGAGATGCCTTTAATAGGTTCCACAACGAATTATTGTCTCGAAATTTGGTAGAAAATCCGAAGAAATTCCGGCCATATGTAAGGTACACAAGCAGCAAGACGCAGTCAATACCTTCGCTGCGCAGTGCTGATGGTACTGTTACCGACGACTGTGCCGCTAAAGCGGATTTATTGAACTCAGTTTTCCGAAATTCCTTCACCAGGGAAGACAAATGGAATACTGCAGAATTTGAAACACGAACAGCTGCTAGCATGAGTTTCTTAGAAGTAGATACCTTAGGGGTTGTGAAGCAACTCAAATCGATTGATACGGGCAAGTCTTCAGGTCCAGATTGTATACCGATTAGGTTCCTTTC
The DNA here is from genome assembly GCF_023864345.2 of Schistocerca serialis cubense. Taxonomy (NCBI): domain Eukaryota; kingdom Metazoa; phylum Arthropoda; class Insecta; order Orthoptera; family Acrididae; genus Schistocerca; species Schistocerca serialis. The sequence continues at coordinate 50,070,454 of NC_064644.1, forward strand.
AGATTACGCTGATACAATAGCTCCCTACTTAGCAGTCATATACAACCGCTCGCTCACTGATAGATCTGTACCTACAGATTGGAAAATTGCACAGGTCGCACCAGTGTTTAAGAAGGGTAGTAGGAGTAATCCATCGAACTACAGACCTATATCATTGACGTCGGTTTGCAGTAGGGTTTTGGAGCATATACTGTATTCAAACATTATGAATCATCTTGAAGGGAATGATCTATTGATACGTAATTAGCATGGTTTCAGAAAACATCATTCTTGTGCAATGCAGCTAGCTCTTTATTCGCATGAAGTAATGGCCGCTATCAACAGGGGATCTCAGGTTGATTCCATATTTCTGGATTTCCGGAAAGCTTTTGACACCGTCCATCACAAGTGACTTCTAATCAAGCTGCGGGCCTATGGGGTATCGTCTCAGTTGTGCGACTGGATTCATGATTTCCTGTCAGGAAGTTCATAGTAATAGATGGTAAATCATCGAGTAAAACTGAAGTGATATCAGGTGTTCCCCAGGGAAGCGCCCTGGGACCTCTGCTGTTCCTGATCTATATAAATGACCTGGGTGACAATCTGAGCAGTTCTCTTAGATTGTTCGCAGATGATGCTGTAATTTACCGTCTAGTAAGGTCATCCGAAGACCAGTATCAGTTGCAAAGCGATTTAGAAAAGATTGCTGTATGGTGTGGTAGGTAGCAGTTGACGCTAAATAACGAAAAGTGTGAGATGGTCCACATGAGTGTCAAAAGAAACCCGTTGGAATTCGATTATTTGATAAATAGTACAATTCTCAAGGCTGTCAATTCAACTGAGTACCTGGATGTTAAAATTACGAACAACTTCAATTGGAAAGACCACATAGATAATATTGGGGGGAAGGCGAGCCAAAGGTTGCATTTCATTGGCAGGACACTTAGAAGATGCTACAAGTCCACTAAAGAGACAGCTTACACTACACTCGTTTGTCCTCTGTTAGAATATTGCTGCACGGTGTGGGATCCTTACCAGGTGGGATTGACGGAAGACATCGAAAGGGTGCAAAAAAGGGCCTCGACCATTGCAGGTGTCCTCTTCATTCTAGGTCTTCTCCAGTCGCGAGTCATAGGCTGGAATGTTCTGTGCTCCCTAAGACGCTGATCAATTGCTTAGAACGTCTTCCTGTTGGGACACCTTCGTTCTGGAAATCTGTCTCGATACAAATGTACCACGCCACGGCTATTGCCCCGTGCTAATCCATACATCAAATGGGCATCTGCCAACTCCGCATTTGTAAACATTGCACTGACTGCAAAACCACGTTTGTGATGAACACTAACCTGTTGATGCTACGTACTGGTGTTCTTGATGCTAGTACTGTAGAGCTATGAGTTGCATGTCAACACAAGCACCGAAGTCAACATTACCTTCCTTCAATTGGGCCACTGGCGGTGGATCGAGGAAGTACAGTACATACTGACAAAACTAAAATGAGCTCTAACATGGAAATTAAGTATTTCCGGACACATGTCCACATAACATCTTTTCTTTATTTGTGTGCGAGGAATGTTTCCTGAAAGTTTGGTCATACCTTTTAGTAACACGCTCTATATGTCAACTGAAATTTTTCTTCTATATCTAACATGTGTGTCATTATTATTATTTCTTTCCTTTCTCAGACGTTATGTCTGGTTAAAAATGGAAAGTGACGTGGACCTTGATCAAGCGTGACTTCCTTTTAACTGTACAGTATATGTTACATTGCATTTAGGAACTTTCGGGTAATTGAACATGTATCAATAATTACAGATTTCTGTAGTTGTATATATATGTTTGGATGTAGCTTTATTGCATTGATGTACTGGTGGATATTGTGTGGTATGACTCCTGTAGTTAATAGTATAAGTGGTATAATGTCAACTTTATCCTGATGCCACATGTCCTTGACTTCCTCAGCCAGTTGAATGTATTTTTCAATTTTTTCTCCTGTTTTCTTCTGTATATTTGTTGTATTGGGTATGGATATTTCGATTAGTTGTGTTAATTTCTTCTTTTTATTGGTGAGTATGATGTCAGGTTTGTTATGTGGTGTTGTTTTGTCTGTTATAATGGTTCTGTTCCAGTATAATTTGTATTCATCATTCTCCAGTACATTTTGTGGTGCATACTTGTATGTGGGAATGTGTTGTTTTATTAGTTTATGTTGTATGGCAAGTTGTTGATGTATTATTTTTGCTACATTGTCATGTCTTCTGGGGTATTATGTATTTGCTAGTATTATACATCCACTTGTGATGTGATCTACTGTTTTTATTTGTTGTTTGCAAAGTCTGCATTTATCTGTTGTGGTATTGGAATCTTTAATAATGTGCTTGCTGTAATATCTGGTGTTTATTGTTTGATCCTGTGTTGCAATCATGAATCCTTCCGTCTCACTGTATATATTGCCTTTTCTTAGCCATATGTTGGATGCGTCTTGATCATGTGTGGCTGTGTTAGATGATACGGGCGCTTGCCATGTAGTGTTTTCTTTTTCCAATTTACTTTCATTGTATCTGTTGATGTTATGTGATCTAAAGGGTTATAGAAGTGGTTATGAAATTGCAATGGTGTAGCCGATGTATTTATATGAGTGATTGCTTTGTGTATTTTGCTAGTTTCTGCTTGTTCTATAAAGAATTTTCTTAAATTGCCTACCTGTATTGTTTACAAATGTCTGCTTGTGTCTGTGTATGTGCGGATGGATATGTATGTGTGTGCGAGTGTATACCTGTCTTTTTTTCCCCCTAAGGTAAGTCTTTCCGCTCCCAGGATTGGAATGACCCCTTACCCTCTCCCTTAAAACCCACATCCTTTCATCTTTCCCTCTCCTTCCCTCTTTCCTGATGAAGCAACCATTGGTTGTGACAGCTTGAATTTTGTGTGTATGTTTGTGTTTGTTTGTGTGTCTATCGACATGCCAGCGCTTTCATTTGGTAAGTCACATCATCTTTGTTTTTAGATATGTTTAATAATTTAGTTAGATGTGAATGTGTTGAGGTGAACTTCTTTAGCCAGAAATTTGCTATTTTATCTTTCCCAGGGGCTTTCCAATTGTGCGTATAATTAATTGCTCGGGTGACTTCATGTTGCAGAATTATCACTTCAGGCATTTGTGGTATCATCTTGTATGTGTCTGTTTCTGCTTGTATCCACTGTGCATGCCTGTTATGTTGTACCGGATTTAACCATATGTTGCTCCAGAAGTGTTCCATGTCTGTTATGTTTGGTGGACTGTCTATTCTAATGTGTGTGTTGTCTATTGTCTAGTAAAATTTCTTTTCGTTTGTATTGAATGTTTGGTTTTGTTCCTTCTATTTTCACTTTTTTTTGTATCTCCTAAGTCATTTGGCCAATGCTTGTAATTTGTGCTTCTTTTCATCTAATTGCTTTATCGCCTCTTGTTGTGAGATTTTACCTAACCTTTTTCGTTTTTTGTCTGATATTTCATTTCTTATAAATTTTGTTATCTGTCCAATGTCTTTTCTCAGTTTTTTTCTATTCTGATCTGTAGCCTGTGTTGCCATGCTGGTTTTGTGGGTTTCTTCTGTGTGTTGGTTGGTTCTGATCTCTGCCTAGCAACCATGCAAGAAGTGAATCTTTCTTGGAGACAACAACTAAAGCAGCTGCAGAACCACAAATTGTTACAGCATCACGATCAAATTCAGTAACAACGGCATCACCAGCAAAACCAGTAACATCTGAACCGGCTCAAGCAGCAAAACCAATAACAGCAGCAGCACAAGCAACAGAAGCAGAAATGGTGTCAACAACAACTGTAGCACTTCCACTGCAGTCACTGGTAGAAAAGGGGAAGGAAACCACAGTGAGTATTGTATCACCACCCCATCCCACGTCAAAGTGTTATCAAGTGCCTCCACTCAGCCTGCCCACATAAACTATGTAACATGTGAGACAAACAAGAACCTTGAGAAACAGACAACAAAAATGTCACCTCGATTAGCAGACAAGAAGACAGAAACCTCAGTAAGTATTGTATCATCTCCATGCCATAGTGAAGTGTTATCTAGTGCATCAAATCAGCCATCCCACACTAATGTGTTATCAAGTAGGCCTATATCAAATCCCCCATGCCAGATAAATTATGCAGGAAGTGAAATAAAAAAGTCTGCGACCTGAGCCTCAAACAGAACCAAAAAAATACCACAGAGAAGTAATGATTTTTTATGGCCTGCCACAAGGAAGTCCAGCCACTACCAAAACATAACACCATCACCACACCAAACATGAGGACCAGTGAAAGGCAAATCACCATGTGTGCATTCTGTTGGGCCCAAGACATCATGCATCTTCCCTCTTGCTGTGATAAATCAATATTATTCATGCACATAAATATTAGATCTCTGAAATATAAAGCTGATGAACTTGGTGTTGTGTTGAATGGAAACAATAGAATAGTATTATGTATTAATGAACACTGGTTAAGAGAAGAAGAGATAAAACTGTATGTACCACCATGTTTTAATTTAATTACATGTTACTGCAGACCCAGTGAAGGTTATGGGGGTTCCACAATATATATAAGTGGCAACCTAGGGTTAAGATATACTGTGCTTGATGTTAAGGACATGTGTTAAAGGCATTCTTGAAGTGGCTTTCATGCTACTACCAACAATAGAACTCACAGTTATTTCAATATACCATTCTCCTGATAGTGATGCCGATCAATTTGTAGAGTGTTTAGATAAACTTATTCACCATACAGAGAAATATACCAAACACAAGACAGTAATTTTAGGAGATTTAAATTTTGATGTAAGAAAAAAACACAAAAATACTAATTTGCTGAACATGCTAAGATCCCATAATCTCTTCTGTACAAATTATAGTCCCACAAGACAACTTTCTTGTCTCGACAATTTTATCACAAATATACATAAAGATGATTTTGAATTGGGAATCCTTAATGTTGACCATCTGACAGATCACAAAGGTATATGTGTAAAACTAACAATTAATGAAACAATGGGGGATTGTGAACCAACCCAGTATGTCAGGTTATTAAATGATAAAGGCATAAATAGCTTCAGGGATAAGCTGAAGGTACTAAACTGGAATAATATAATATATGCTTCCAACAATGTTGAGGAGGCTTGTAGCAGGTTTGTTAGTACTTTATCTGAAATTTTCAATACCTCCTGTCCAATGGTTACCAAACGAAACAAAACTATGGCAAGAAAGCATGGTAGAACTACTCCACATAGGTGGTTCACACCATATTTACAGAAGCTGAGATTAATGGTTTTGACATGCTATGATAAGGTAAAAAATGGTAGTGTTGACAATGCAACGTATGTTAGCCTCAAGAGACACTATAGATCACAAATCAGAGTAGCAAAATGTAGAGCAAATGATATCTTCATTAAAAACTCCAATAATAAGTGTAAGGCTGTGTGGAGGGTCATTAAAGCAGAATTATATGCAGGTAATCATAGTGTAAAAGTTACAACTGATGTTAATGTCACCCCAGATGAATTTAACCTCTTTTTTTATCAATGCAGCAAACCCTAATCCCTCATCTCCTCATAAGAAGAGTTCAAAATCAGATTCACAATCTACTTATATAAACCAGTTTTTACAAAACTTTGCTGATACTGTGCCAACCTGTAATTGGGGACATGTGGAAATAAGTGATGTAATTAAATCAGTGGCAAAGTTAAGTGACTCCAGATCAGAAGATATTTATGGCCTCTTAACTTTTGTGATTAAAAAAATAATCGACTTGATATCATTCCCCCTCTGCACACTCATAAACTGGATATTTGACAGTGGTATTTTTCCAGAATGTCTAAAGAAGACAGTAGTAATTCCATTACACAAAAAGGGTGATAAAAACTGCACTAATAATTATCGTCAAATTTCTCTGATACCTATTTTTTTCAAAAATAATCGAATATTGTATACAAAAGCAAATTAACATGCATTTGTCAAAAAACAATGTGCTGACTAAGTCTCAATATGCTTTTAGGGCCCAGTTATCAACTATTAATGCTGTTGAAAATGTTGTTTCTATTGTGCAATCTTCTTTTGAATCCAAATTATCTGCTGAAGCCACACTAGTGGACTTAAGCAAAGCATTTGATTCTGTAAACCACACAATACTGCTGGAGAAACTATGGTGTTACGGCATTAGGGATCTGGAACTCTTCCTCATTAAATCATATCTCAGTAACAAAAAGCAAGCTGTAAGCTACAATGGTCAAAAGTCACAGTTACTGAATGTCACTAGGGGTGTACCCCAAGGATCAGTGCTTGGGCCATTACTGTTTATAATATTTGTAAATGACCTGCCCAGCAATATGCCATGCAAATCTGTGCTTTACACAGATGATACAACTTTCATCAATTCAGGGAAGGACATAAATAAACTGAAGGAGCAAAGTAAAGATTTTCTCAGATTATCCAATATGTGGTTCGAAGCCAATGAGTTAGCTATTAACTATGAAATGACTGTAAATATATCCTTCAGCTTATCAAATGCTGATATTGAGTACACTTCTACCAAACTTCTTGGCATATACTTAGATACGAAATTAACCTGGCAGAGTGACATAGACAACATTTCTCAAAAGCTTTCGCGAGTTATCTATCTACTGAAAAAATTACACACATGTGTTTCTGAAAGCCTGCTGATTAATTCCTATTATGCATTCTTTCATTGCCATATTAGCTATGGTATTCTTCTATGGGGTAATTCTCCATGGTCCAGGAAAATTTTTATTTGGCAGAAGAAAGCCATCAGGAGCATCTCTGGGATTACCAAAAATAACATATCATGTAGGTCATACTTCAAAGAATTACAGATAATGACAGTCCCTTCTCTTTTTATATACAACTGCCTTTTGTACATAAAAGAAAACTTTAACAGTTACAACCTTAGGCAGTCCGTTCATAATCATAACACTCGTCAAACATTTAAGATAGACATACCAACAACTCGACTCAAGAAAACACAAGACAGTTATGAATACATGGGAATAAGGCTTTTCAACACATTACCTGTGCAGGCACATTGTGTCCCTCTTAATATGTTTAAAAGTAAGACTAAAAAATGGCTGAAAGAAAAAGCTTTTTACAGTGTTAAAGAATTTGAAAACTCTTCAAAAATAGACCTGACTTATGAAACAACTTGCAACTCTGTTTGTCTCTTTTCCTAAGCTTTTTTTGTCTCTGTAGTTTCACATTTAACCGTTAAACATGTGGAGAAATCCTTAGGTATGAAATGTATTCTTTTATTATGGACATTCTTTAAAATGCACACTTTAATTATGTGGGATATCTTTATGTATCAAATGTATTCCTTTATTATGTATGTTCTTTTAAAATGCATACTTTAGCTTTGTGTGATACCTCACAATAGTTATATTTCTTAATATGTAAATTGTACATTACTCATGACGACATCGATTGCATGTAAATGCTTAAAGATGGATAAATAAATAAATAAATAAAATAAATAGTGTGTATATTTAGTGTAGTGAGTGCTCCTATATAAACCAGTAGCTGTAACTCTTCCATAGTTGTATTTTCATTTATTTTGTTGTGTATGATTGTGTTGATAGTTGTTATTGTTGTTTCAACTTGTGGGTTATTTGGTGGCCTATGCAAGAATGGTCTAATGTCTGTATTTGTGTCTTTGTATTCTATATATGTCAGCTGAAATTTTTCTTCTATATCTAACATGTGTGTCACTTCATGTTCTGTTTGTGCCTGTTCTGGTGGCTGTCTTAAGATTTCGTTTTCCTCTGATTGTTTAATTGATGCATGTTGTTCTTTGTTTGTTTTGCTCTGGGATGTTTCCCATTGCTGCATTTTCTTCTTCTTCTGATTGCACATTATTTTGTTCCAGTATTTGTTGTTTGATGTTTTCTAATTCTGACTGGGGTATCCTGTTATTTTTTATTATTACATGGATCTGATCAGCTAGTCATTCTGTTAAAAATTTTAATTCTGGGTATCTGGTAATAAATGTTGTGTATACTTGTGATCTGTATCCAGTTGTGTTGGTTCCTAAGTTTGTTGCTTGGTAATAACAGAACATGAGGTGTTGGTTAACTTCATCTGACCATCTCATCCTCTGTCTGTATTTTCCTTCTAGAGTGGTTGCAAAACACCTCTATTTGGATTTAAATCATTTTCCATGTGGCTGGCAGTGTCGTTACCATTATGGACGGGCTTATGGTTCAAGCGTCGTCCCCGACCATGACAGCACTTGTCCGAGGCTTCATTAGTTCTGTCCTGAACCAACTAATCACACTAAAAGGGGGGTTAGCCCTATTAGTGGTTTGTTCTGTTCGTCACCTTTTACGACTGGCAGAACATACTGGAGGCCTATTCTTTGCCCGGGCCTCCACGGGGATTATTATTATTATTATTATTATTATTATCTTTCCTTTCTCAGACCTTAGGTCTGGTTCGGAATGAAAGTGACGCGGACCTTGATCAAGCGTCACTTCCTTTTAACTGTACGGTATATGTTACATTGCGTTTAGGAACTTTCGGGTAATTGAACATGTATCAATAATTACGGATTTCTGAAGTTGTATATATAAGTTTGGATGTAGCTGTATTGCATTGATGTACTGGTGGATATTGCGTGGTATGACTCCTGTAGTTGAAAGTATAATTGGTATAATGTCAACTTTATCCTGATGCCACATGTCCTTGACTTCCTCAGCCAGTTGGATGTATTTTTCAATTTTTTCTCCTGTTTTCTTCTGTATATTTGCTGTATTGGGTATGGATATTTCAATTAGTTGTGTTAATTTCTTCCTTTTATTGGTGAGTATGATGTCAGGTTTGTTATGTGGCGTTGTTTTATCTGTTATAATGGTTCTGTTCCAGTATAATTTGTATTCATCATTCTCCAGTACATTTTGCGGTGTATACTTGTATGTAGGAACGTGTTGTTTTAAAAGTTTATGTTGTAAGGCAAGCTGTTGATGTATTATTTTTGCGATGTTGTCATGTCTTCTGGGGTATTCTGTATTTGCTAGTATTGTACATCCGCTTGTGATGTGATCTACTGTTTCTATTTGTTGTTTGCAAAGTCTGCATTTATCTGTTGTGGTATTGGGATCTTTAATAATATGCTTGCTGTAATATCTGGTGTTTATTGTTTGATCCTGTATTGCAATCATGAATCCTTCTGTCTCACTGTATATATTGCCTCTTCTTAGCCATGTGTTGGATGCGTCTTGATCGATGTGTGGCTGTGTTAGATGATACGGGCGCTTGCCATGTAGTGTTTTCTTTTTCCAATTTACTTTCTTTGTATCTGTTGATGTTATGTGATCTAAAGGGTTGTAGAGGTGGTTATGAAATTGTAGTGGTGTAGCCGATGTATTTATGTGGGTGATTGCTTTGTGTATTTTGCTAGTTTCTGCTCGTTCTAGAAAGAATTTTCTTAAATTGTCTACCTGTCCATAATGTAGGTTTTTTATGTCGATAAATCCCCTTCCTCCTTCCTTTCTGCTTAATGTGAATCTTTCTGTTGCTGAATGTATGTGATGTATTCTATATTTGTGGCATTGTGATCGTGTAAGTGTATTGAGTGCTTCTAGGTCTGTGTTACTCCATTTCACTACTCCAAATGAGTAGGTCAATATTGGTATGGCGTAAGTATTTGCAGCTTTTGTCTTGTTTCTTGCTGTCAATTCTGTTTTCAGTATTTTTGTTAGTCTTTGTCTATATTTTTCTTTTAGTTCTTCTTTAATATTTGTATTATCTATTCCTATTTTTTGTCTATATCCTAGATATTATAGGCATCTGTTTTTTCCTTCGCTTCTATGCAGTCACTGTGGTTATCTAGTATGTAATCTTCTTGTTTAGTGTGTTTTCCCTTGACTATGCTATTTTTCTTACATTTGTCTGTTCCAAAAGCCATATTTATATCATTGCTGAATACTTCTGTTATCTTTAGTAATTGGTTGAGTTGTTGATTTGTTGCTGCCAGTAGTTTTAGATCATCCATGTATAGCAAATGTGTGATTTTGTGTGGGTATGTTCCAGTAATGTTGTATCCATAATTTGTATTATTTAGCATATTGGATAGTGGGTTCAGGGCAAGGCAGAACCACATAGGACTTAATGAGTCTCCTTGGTATATTCCACGCTTAATCTGTATTGGCTGTGATGTGATATTATTTGACTTTGTTTGGATATTAAGTGTGGTTTTCCAATTTTTCATTACTATGTTTAGGAACTGTATCAATTTAGGATCTACTTTGTATATTTCCAATATCTGTAGTAGCCATGAGTGGGGTACACCATCAAAAGCTTTTTGGTAATCAATGTATGCGTAGTGTAGTGACCTTTGTTTAGTTTTAGCTTGATATGTCACCTCTGTATCTATTATCAGTTGCTCTTTACATCCTCGTGCTCCTTTGCAACAGCCTTTTTGTTCTTCATTGATAATTTTGTTCTGTGTTGTATGTGTCATTAATTTCTGTGTAATGACTGAAGTTAATATTTTGTATATTGTTGGTAGGCATGTTATGGGGCGATATTTTTCTGGGTTTGCTGTATCTGCTTGATCTTTAGGTTTCAGATATGTTATTCCAAATGTAAGTGTATCAGGGAATGTGTATGGGTCTGCAATGTAACTGTTAAATAATTTAGTTAGATGTGAATTATTATTATTATTATTACTACTATTATTATTGGTGGCAGTGGTTACACACAAAAGGGTTGCCAGCCTGAAGTCTTCCAATTTCTGTCATTTCAAAAGTAAGTAGTGATTTACAAACAATAAGTGTAGAATCCACATTTTAACCTGTTCAGTTTTAAGTGGGGGTGCATGGTTGGATTAAAGCAGGTGTAATTAGGGAGATAGTGCTGCAGAGCAATCATATTTTGTAACAATTGTCTACCCCCAATGCAGATAGTTAGCTTTCTTCTCTCACAAGGCAGCACTCGTGACCCACTGAGAATTGCATCATTCCATACTAAAAAAATGTTGTTAGAAATAAGCAGTATTAATAGTCTCACTCACTCATTGGTTCATTGTTTAATAAAACAGCTATAAAAACTAAATATCATTTATCCTTTGCCATTTAAAAATAAAATGTTCAAAGAAAATTCTTCTTCATTCTACAGGTAGCTACGTGCTGTTGTCTATGATGATGGGGCAGGGGGTGGTTGGGAGTACTAGCTAACATTTGATTACACTCAGGGGTAACGGTCTCAGCAAGGTTGGGAACCACAGACCTAGATGAACTGAACTAGTAATGTATGCATGATCGACTATTAAGTTGGGTTTTGGTAGTTCCTGAAAAATTAATAAGTGGTATCTTGGAGACATGTATTTCCTCGCATGTGTTGGCAGTGGACACTTAGAAATTTCGAGCATCTGAGCTAGCATGTGAACTCTGAAAAATTCATGTTAGAATGAACAATACAGAACTCTGAAACATTTTTACAATTAATTTTTTGAGTGATTTAAACTTATGGTTTTAATTGGTTAGTCAATGGGGAACATTAATTTTTAGAACATGTTAAATAAACTTTGAACTGCTTATGAGATTTTACTGCAGCTTATGCAATAGTACCTAAATTGAGGTAGTGCTATGGTTTTCTTTTAGGATAAGCTCTCTCACTGTCATTACTTTGTTCTGTGTTAAACAGTCATTACTCTGATTCAGAATTAAAACAAGAATAATAAACTCAGTTTTTTTATGAAAAGTACTGTGAACTGTGAACATTTACTGTTTTCATCACATAATGTTGTCAACAAATTTTAATTATCGAACATTTGTCACAAATTATCAAGGGTAACTGTGAGAAACATGTTCAATTGGCCCCAGGCAGTGGTGTACCCCAATCATAAATATCAACCAAGTATCCTGACGCCCAGGAAAAGTGTTTTGGATATTTAAATTTACAATTCTTGCAGTTGCACATGAGATACTGAGAGCAAACAAAACCAATTCTTGCTAGTTCATTTATTTTATTTAATAATGCTGTAGAATTGCAAAGTATACCAGCCACTGAGGATTGTAAGCTGGATTGTGCTACCTGAAGAGAAACTATAGCAAGCAGTGTAGATAAATGTAAAAGAAAATGTAAGTCGTATTGTTAAACGATTCTGAGAAATAATACCAGTCTGCAGTCTGATGGAGTGCATCTAAAGAGGAGATAGTGTTATGCCACTACATTCCCAAATCGACATCTGTACTTATTGCAAGAAAATCCTGAGGGCTGCCTACTGCATTTCACTGTAGTAGCTGGAAAGGTGCTGAGCTGACGTAACATAACTCCCTGCTTGGGCACTGAAACGAGCCAGTTACCACATGTATAGGCCCACTGCTTGCTGGTGGGGCTGGAACATTGTCGCCATAGCATCAGAATGTTATGTACATTAAAAAAATATTGGACACTATGTTAACAATGGTTCTGTACGTGGTTTTGAAACTAGGAACTGCAATAATTTGCATCTGGATAGAAAAAATAAAGTTAAAACACAACAGAGTCTACTGTACAATGCCATCAGATTATATAATAAATTACCGCAAAACATAAAAGACATAGAGACAATCTCCTCCTTCAAAGAAAAACTAAAAAATTTTTTACATAATGAAAGTTACTATATAGTAATGGAGTACTTGAATTAAAAAAGGTTACTTAAAATCTGAAAGTTCTGTGTTAAACTATATGGAGAAATAATAATGATATAAGACTGAAAAATGTAAATTAGATTATAAGAAAATGTCACTGTCAACTATTGTGTAAGAAACAAATTTAAACTGTTAAATTGCCTATTTTTCAATGATGAAGTCCATACAATGTAAATTGTTTCACAGATTAATAAAGAAATCAAATCAAATCATACAAGAGCAAGACCATCAGAGACATGACCTGCAGGCTGTGTTTGACATAGTGCAACTACTCTAAAGGACCAAGTGTTATTGTGGGTGAAGTAGAATATGACAAAGTGAAAATATATGTAACACGATCAGTGTTTATATTGCAGATAGTTTTCAACAGAGATTCGTGAGGTGAACTTTTTTAGGGGGAAGGAGCTGTAATGGAGTGATGCAGACAGTGCCTAAGAGATAGTCCCAGGATTGAGACATCAGCTGGCCCTGCCAAAACAGCAACTCAGCACAAGCTGCCACTTTCATACCTGTCATTCCGTGTGCCAGTGACTAGAGACATGGAGAAACCTCAATGAAGTTTTTGCAGTTCATCCCACTACTGCTTTACAACAAATGTGCACCAGTTTCTAACCCTGTCCCAGATCTATCTGTGGTGACAGTTTAGTACAGTGGATTCCCAGCATTGTGTGTTCCCCACACACTGCGAGCTGCCTCACCAACAGCTATGAGATAGAATATTATGAGCTGACACTAAACAGTGCCAGAGATGGGTGCACACCTGAATTACTGTTCAAGTTGATTGAATTAATAAAAACTGTTTATATTCACCATTTTGTTTCTCTACAGTTGCCCACAATGTCACATCTGTCTCCCAAATTATCAAAAGGACCCAAGATCGCCCAGGTGGGGGCTGAGTCCATCCTGACACAAAATATGGCCTCCCACCCCCACCCTCTAGCAGGTTTTTCATTCCTTACCAACTAAATAACTTTCAAATTATTTTGTGAGATTATAGCCTACAGCAAAGAGCATTTCAACATACACTGGCTGGCAAAAACAGAGAAGCAACCAGAAGACATGGTTGGATATCAATGTAATTTTGCATGCCTACACACTTTCAATGGTATGTAAATGATTAGAATTGCAATTATTCTCTGTGACAAGTAAAATGGCCATCACAGTGCATTAGTGTTATTCATTGTAGTGTTATTATCAGGTCTTGTAGGGTATATAACTGGTGTGAAAAGTGTCAAATGATGAGTAATCACTGTGAAGGATGAGGAAATGACATATACTACATGGAAAAGTGTTATCAGCATCTGACTGAGTTTGAAAAGAGCATCATCATGGGTCCCCATTTTGTTGGCTGCTCAATTCATGCAATAACCAGATTTATGAGGTGTTCAGATGTGATAATGGCCTGATGTTTGACTGCACAGGAACATGAGGGCAACAATATTCATCGTCAAGGTTCCAGTCAACCAAGTCTGACCTTCACAGGGGAGGATCACCATACTGTGCAGCGAGCACACTGTAATCCCTTCACATCTGGACCTGCCATCCAAGAAAAAGTAATGGACTCCCTGAAACATTCTGTGTCATCGCTCACTGCTGGTCAGACACTTGCAGTAGCTGGAATAGGGAATTACTGTCCCGTGCATATCCTGCTGTTAACACTAGAAACCATTGGCTGCATTTGAAGTGTTGTTGTGACTGGGAAGAAAGGATTGCTGATGAATGGCATTACACTGTGTTCAATGACAAATTACATTTCTCCACTATCCTGGATGGCCATCACCTGTGAGTTGGTCAGGGATCTGGTGAAATCTCCTATTCTTTCAATATTTTGGAGAGGCACAGCGATGTCAGGTACAACATCAAGTCACAGTTGGTACTCACTGTGGGAGCTCTTGATGACACAACACAGACATCCTGCATTCTCACATGTGACAATACCATGGTGCCATTTTTCAATAGAACAGTGCCCAAATGCAAGTGGCACATGTCACTATGAACTCTCTGTGAGATGTTGAGATAGTCTCATGTCCAGCAAGAATCCCTGATCTGTCACCAATAAAATACGTATGATACCAGCACAGACGTCAACCTTGTACCAGTACTAGTACCCACGGTAGCAAGGGCCAGTGACAACAGCTGTGGACCATACTGGTTCAGGAGAAAATACAGTTGCTTAATGACACTCTTTCCAACTGAATCAGTGCATGCATTCAGGCAGAGGGGGTACAATGTCCTACTGATGAGTGTGCTCATACTGCCTAGTTCTTTATAAATTTCACTCAATTTTGTGACAGCTGCAGTAACACCACATATCTTTTATTATTTTATACAAGAAATCTCTCAGGAGATCTCCAAGCATTTTTAGCAGTAAATGGTTATTCATTTGTCTTTGTCACCAACATATTTTTTGTATTTGTCATATCATTACGTGTTTCCTGTTAATGTCACCATTTGATCTGTGGTAAGATGTACAGTATAAGGACATACACTCCTGGAAATTGAAATAAGAACACCGTGAATTCATTGTCCCAGGAAGGGGAAACTTTATTGACACATTCCTGGGGTCAGATACATCACATGATCACACTGACAGAACCACAGGCACATAGACACAGGCAACAGAGCATGCACAATGTCGGCACTAGTACAGTGTATATCCACCTTTCGCAGCAATGCAGGCTGCTATTCTCCCATGGAGACGATCGTAGAGATGCTGGATGTAGTCCTGTGGAACGGCTTGCCATGCCATTTCCACCTGGCGCCTCAGTTGGACCAGCGTTCGTGCTGGACGTGCAGACCGCGTGAGACGACGCTTCATCCAGTCCCAAACATGCTCAATGGGGGACAGATCCGGAGATCTTGCTGGCCAGGGTAGTTGACTTACACCTTCTAGAGCACGTTGGGTGGCACGGGATACATGCGGACGTGCATTGTCCTGTTGGAACAGCAAGTTCCCTTGCCGGTCTAGGAATGGTAGAACGATGGGTTCGATGACGGTTTGGATGTACCGTGCACTATTCAGTGTCCCCTCGACAATCACCAGTGGTGTACGGCCAGTGTAGGAGATCGCTCCCCACACCATGATGCCGGGTGTTGGCCCTGTGTGCCTCGGTCGTATGCAGTCCTGATTGTGGCGCTCACCTGCACGGCGCCAAACACGCATACGACCATCATTGGCACCAAGGCAGAAGCGACTCTCATCGCTGAAGACGACACGTCTCCATTCGTCCCTCCATTCACGCCTGTCGCGACACCACTGGAGGCGGGCTGCACGATGTTGGGGCGTGAGCGGAAGACGGCCTAACGGTGTGCGGGACCGTAGCCCAGCTTCATGGAGACGGTTGCGAATGGTCCTCGCCGATACCCCAGGAGCAACAGTGTCCCTAATTTGCTGGGATGTGGCGGTGCGGTCCCCTACGGCACTGCGTAGGATCCTACGGTCTTGGCGTGCATCCGTGCGTCGCTGCGGTCCGGTCCCAGGTCGACGGGCAAGTGCACCTTCCGCCGACCACTGACGACAACATTGATGTACTGTGGAGACCTCACACCCCACGTGTTGAGCAATTGGGCGGTACGTCCACCCGGCCTCCCGCATGCCCACTACACGCCCTCGCTCAAAGTCCGTCAACTGCACATACGGTTCACGTCCACGCTGTCGCGGCATGCTACCAGTGTTAAAGACTGCGATGGAGCTCCGTATGCCACGGCAAACTGGCTGACACTGACGGCGGCGGTGCACAAATGCTGCGCAGCTAGCGCCATTCGACGGCCAACACCGCGGTTCCTGGTGTGTCCGCTGTGCCGTGCGTGTGATCATTGCTTGTACAGCCCTCTCGCAGTGTCCGGAGCAAGTATGGTGGGTCTGACACACCGGTCTCAATGTGTTCTTTTTTCCATTTCCAGGAGTGTATTTAAAGAAAATACGTTACAACAAAAGAGTGAAAAAAAAAACAAATGCTCCCTGCCATAATAACTGATGACTGAAATGTTGTGGTGTAATGGAATGACTCATGACCATGATGTTACAAGCGTAACTTATTACTAGCCATAAATTGCTGTGTTCCCTTTATCATAATAAATGTCATTGTTCTGTTGTTTTTTTACATTTTTTTAAGTTTTTAAAGCTTTATTTTTGATCATTTATTAGTTTGACTATCATGAAGTATTGTTTGCAACAGGTTGGTTGAGATTTGACTGCTATATATATTATTGTTCATAGTAATTTTTGCTGTCGCGTCTTATTGTTTAAACCTTTGGTTGAAACTGCCATACTGAACAGTCCCGTACACACTATAATTCTAGGATTAATCCCAGCAGCCTGACCTGGTGCAACTAACCTCTGTTGACTTATTGGCAATTTTCATAGTGCAGCTGTAATGATAGATCTTAATGTTACAAGCATTACCTGCTGCTAAGCCATAACTGGCAGTGGTTTCTTGTAATTCTTGTCTTCCTTCCATATTTTTAAAGTTTGTATTTATTGAGCTGTTTGTAATTATGATGTGCCAGTTAACATTGTTTTAATGTTTTGCCTGAATTTTGTGTTTATGCTATTTTGATTTGCCACATCCTAATTTCAAACTGTAGCAACTTGGAAAGTAACAGTTGTGGCCTACTGGCAAAACTGTTTCCTTTGTGCCATGCCAAATGCTTGTGTTAGTTTGGACTCTGATGGTCCACAGGAATGGAACAGGAGGCAAATGAGTACATTTGTCAGCTTCACTGCAGTTTTGTAATGTATGTTTTTAAATATATTTTCTTATATTGTAGGTGTTATGACAGATCTGATGATAGGATTATCCCATAATGCCCAATGGGATGATAAACAAGAAATTACGTCAGTCACCAAGATTAGTGTATTACAGTTCAGCAACAGCACATACCCTCTCAACAGGGGAAGTTTTATTTTGTTTCGTCCTCTCCTTCTGCCTGCTTTTTTGGCAGGCTGTGTGTCTTCTAAAAAATTTAGCAACATTTTATATATGCCAAAGAATGAAGGCCAGTAACCAAATTTATAGGGGACTCAAGCAATATATTACAGAAACAAATGAATCTTGTAGCTGTAGATATTTATCGGTCATTTTCCAAAATAAAGGTGGTTTTTGCTATTTTTTCTAATGGTCAATATGTTTTCTAAATTTATAAAATTATATCTACTAAAAATGCATCAACAAAAATATTATTTCAAAAATTACAAGGGACTATTTCTTAAACATTGCTATATGTAAAATAATCCTTTCTAATGGGACACATTCACATCAAAGGCTTTACTTTATTGAGGGGGAGGAAATAATCAGATGCTAATATCTACTTACACTCCTTCAAATAATCCTGCTGGGTGTTTCATTTGTTATGAGAACTATGGAGAAACAAGGAGAAATCAGAAGGCTGAGGCGCAATAAGAAATTAAAGATTACTCATTTCAAAATAGGGGTTTCGTTCTGGTGAATACTCATGGGAGACTGCATTTTATCAGTGGTGAACTTAAAAAATTCTTTGACATCTATATTCACCCCTTCAAAATGCTTGAGAATCACATCCAAATGCTTAAAGAGTAATATATCCAAAATCAACAAAACTTGTGTAGTTTAAGAAATGTAAGTAGGCTAAAATCACATAAGCAGGTAATTAAAATAGCTAATTAATATACATTTTTATGTCTTGGTAGCCTTGAGTCAAATTTCCTTCTGAAATTTGAATTTTTGACCTTCAGTTCTTCATCAGGGGTCATATTCATATTAGTATATTATGTGCAGTGGGGTGCAGAGTGGCTCAAATTGTTGTAATACCTGCCACTTTCCTTTTCTTGATATATTATATTATATCAAACTGTCTCAGTTATCTTCAACTATAATTACTGTCCATTATTCATAAGTTAGTAGTTATTTCTAAATATCTTGCTGAGTACATGGCTAATGTTAATATGATCTTACAACAGTTAAGAGATTTTGCAAGCATTATTTTTCCTTACTTAATGTTATCTGTGTTTCCAAAGCTACCTGTCACTAATCATGTGATATGAAACTATCTGGTACTGTTAAAACATTGCCCTTTATCTTGACCATTCTGCATTTTGCTAAGCACTAAGTTGTCTAATACAACATACTGAGCATACAAGTGTCAAATATTGAAGCATATATTGGTCTTATGATTGTATATATCTGAATGTCGTGTTGATTATGTACCATTCTGTCATATTGAGTAAAGCCTTGCCACTGCTTTGTTCTCTAACCTTTGCAACATCTTGAAATTGGTTATCAGTTAGATATTAATATTATGGCTCCGTCAAAAACTAATTCACATTATTTAAAAACAAGCTCAGTGGATGGGGTGATTTACATAGAAGTACCTTGTCTTTACTCTCTTTATTGAATAGACACTAATTTTGCTATTTTATTGTTGGTTCTATAACTGATGCTATACTACGAACATGATTGATTCTAGTAATGTCCACTCCTGGTAGCTGAGTGGTCAGCGTGACGGAACGTCATACCTAATGGCCTGGGTGCAATTCCCAGCTGGGTAGGGTAGATTTTCTCCTCTCAGGGACTGGGTGTTGTGTTGTCCTTATCATCATCATTTCATCTTCAATGACATGCAAGTCGCCGATGTGGCATCAACTCAAAAGACTTGCACCAGGTGAATGGTCTACCCGACGGGAGGCCCTAGCCACATCGCGTTTTTTTTCCGGTAATAGTTGCCTAATAATTTTTTATCATGTTATGCTTTAATTATTTCCTGGTTTTCCTGTATTTTGTTGTATGGCTGATGTTGAACCATAAATATTTCAGCCTTTTACCTTATTTATGATTTACACTTGTGCTGAAAAATGTATAGGTCTTTATTCTAGAGACTGTTTTAAATTATGCTGCTTGGAGAATTTGCAACACTGATGGATTTATTGATTATGATAGGTAGTTGTTAGTGCAATGGACTGTGTTGTATAATGAAAACTAGAGAACATGCAGTAGTGTTCATTCTATGTGGTGATTTGTGCAAAAAATTGTGATGTATTATAGTGACTTGATGATGATGATTTTCTGCTATACAGTGATTGGTGTTAGGTGTATGATAAATTGTGATGAGATAATGATTATATTTGCTACACAGTGATTAATACTGGGAAATACTGACTGCTATGCTTTGACAGTCTTATTGATCACCCAAACTGTCATCAACACAAATCTAAGAAAAGTTATAAAAAGAAATATACTGTGGCGCTGATGAGGTCGACACCAGTATCGATCTGAGTATCACCTTTGAACTAAGCTAAACATTATCTTTGTGTAGTTCCGCCATCCAGTTCTTTGTAAGACTTGCTTGTGTAAAGAGGTGAATAAATGAACTCCTGATAATAAGGTGTTGTTTGGTGTAACTGACCTGAACATCCACCTCACTGGTGACCCCGAGTTGTAACGTCTTCCGTTTTCACCATTTTACTGTGTCCGCAGCCTCCGCGTCGGTTATTTTTGTGTATATTACATCAACACAACATTCAAACAATGGCTTCAGCCCAACACCTAACACTGGATTTTGCGATCGACATGCATCATGTTGCGGGCGATGTACGCCCACCAGAACTGCAACACAATGCCTCTCACTCGACAATTACGCCAATTTTGCCAGACGTTTTCGAGCCTGCAACACTCAGTGAGGTTAGGAGTGTGCATGACTCGGCTATCAGACGCCTTTGTTCCCACCACATGTGCCCTCCCTCATCGATGGTGCAGTTATCATTTACGGATCTCCGTGCAGTGCGGGACCAATGCTGATTTCTGCAAATGCTTCATTCGACAACCTACCACTGCCAGGACAACGATTTGCCACACCTCAATCCATGCAGTACCAGGCGGATTCCTGCCACATGGCTGGAACTGCTTTGTTCACAGGTCAACCTCCTCAGCATCAGACCACGCCTGCGCCTGCCTCAGTTCAGCACCGGCACATGCCTTCCTGCTTCGATACATCGGCCTGCAACAGGAACAATAGCTTGTTATCTGTGCCTGACCTCCATCTTCTTTCTACTGCTATGCCTCAGTATTTGTGCCACAACATTCACCTTATCCGCACACTGTTTTGAGTAGAGTGACTATGAACAGTGAACATTCACACATTTCGTCCGACGTTCAGGATCATTTCCCACACTGTGCTTCTGGACAGCCTGCACCTCTGCAGCCTCCTTGCAACACAGGTGGCTCTGGCTCGGATCATACATCGAGCTTTCCATGGACTGGCACGCGTTTTCAAACTTTGAACTTTTCCTCACCTGTCGCCCCCACACTGGATCCAGTCGATCTTCTGCTACCGTTCTTGACACATCTTGGTGCCTCACCTGTGTTGATTTTCCGTGACACGTCAATCCAAACACACACGCAATGTGTTGAAGTTCTGCAACCACAATCGACACATTACGGTGTCTCACCCACGTCGGCCTTCCGCGTCGAGATGGATCGCACTCAACCACAACACGTCACCTTCACGCTACCACCCGACCAGCCGTCGTCGCCACATACCCTAGAGACCCACTCTCCTGGAATACTGAAGCAACAGCAGCTTGTTTCAGGCAGTGTCCCGACGAATTCAACTCAACCTGTTCTTCTGAACATTCTACAACACTTACCAACGCTGCCGCCGTTCAATCCCGAAAGGGCAACAACCTGGTTCAAAATTGTGGATGAAGTGTTTGACCATTTCAAACTCGACGAATCAACCAGATTTCTGTGCCTTATTACCCACCTGCACGACCAGGAGGACTTGATTGCTGACCTGGTCGACGCCCCGGACTCAGCTACCCGGTACACTCTAGCCAAAACGACAGTTCAACTTCGGCTTGCGCACTCAACTGAGACAGCAATATGGCAAATGCTCCACATCGAGCAACTAGTCAACAACAAACCTTCCCAACTCTGGAGACGGCTACGGGCCCTGGTCAGCGACATTATACTCTCTGACAGCTCTCCTCGCCATCTGGTCAGATAAACTACCTCCTCACATCCGCTTTGCTCTGGCTCAGAGGTCTCCCAAACCTTTCGAGCAATGAATGACAATTGCTGACAAACTACATGATGCATCACTGCTCTATTTCGCCAGCCACTGCCTACCTGGCAAGTCTCAGGTTCAGGATCTCCGTCCCGTGACTGGACGCGACCGGGGCCATACTGTACCAACTGTTCCGCTCACTCCGGGAAGCAGTAAACAAGCAGCTGGGACGTCACCGGCTCTGCCCACGGTCATTCCCCCTCCTGCAACTGAACCTGCTGTGGCCACCAAACCTCCGCCACAGCCTCTGGCAACGAACTTTCTGCAGGAAACGCAACCGCACTACCCATACTGTTACTTCCACACATGGTTTGGTGAGGCGGCGTGGAACTGCAGACCATCCTGCTACTTCCCAAACGCCAATCGCAGGTAGGTTCGAGTGCTGCCTCCTGCGCACAACATGACAGGCACCCCTCAGAGCTCCATTCTGTCTGGGAACAATCGGATAATTACGGACGACTTTAGATTAAAGACATTTTGTCAGGATACTTTTTCCTAGTGGACACAGGCGCCGATGTTTCACTGCTGACGTCCTTTGTGTCGTTGAACATCTGCCATCATCATACTTCACTGCAAGCTGTGAATTCAACTAAACTACAATGCTCGGGTTCAGCCTCCCACGTCGTCTCACTCTCCACAAACTGCAAACTCGAGAGGACTTTTTTAGTGTGCAATATTGAGGAACCTATACTAGGCATTGACTTCTTGCGACACCACAAACTTTCATCGGACCTAGTGTGAAACACCGTGTTTCATCACCCGTCCAAAACTCACTTCCCCTGTGCTCCGTCGAGCAAACCCTCCCATGACACGTCGGTCCGGGTTCATCTCATTCGTACATGCTCATCTCTGTCGACGACGCTACAAGAAACAACGCACAAGTGCCTTGTCGAGTTTGAAAACGTTGCTCGCCTACACAAGGAAAACTTCAAGCTCTCCCTCCGGCTCCATGAAACTCAGCTCCAGCTCTCCAACACAGCAAAGGAATTGCAGACACTGCAGCAAGGACAAAGCAAGGTCAGTAAGTGCGCCAAATCTGCTTGTAGTCCCAGCAATCCAGCCTCCGTGTGCTTACCTCCCGCTATCCCTCGCAACTGTGCTATCAAGTCTACCTTAACATGTACTGACAGTTCAACAGGGCAAACACCCCCCTAACACAGCAGCATTTGACACTCGGCCTCACATGAGTGTGCATGCACGACGAGCGTCACATGTTCCCAAACTGACAGCTCCTACCCCTCCCTTCGAGGACAGCACCTCAAACCATGCAACTTCGGCTCCTGCGCACCACCATGCGACCGCCACTGACAACACAAACAGTGTACTCGCGACAAGCGACTCGCCCACAACCATGATGCCACAGGCCGCACCCTCGGACAATGGACCCACTAATGCTTCATGAGCTTTACCGAGCTCACCCGACCACAGTGCTACTGCTTCGGGCCTGCAGCCATCTTATCACGTTGACTCCTGGGACATTTCGCCACCTCAGCTCCCGTCGGATCCGCCGAGTGGCTCCGAACACCACGACCACGCCTCACCTGCCCTGCCAGCCACACATTATAAACAAACTGCCTGTCGTGCCGCCGGCAACATTTCCGTCTTCACCGACAGCACGGTTCACAAGCTTTGTCTCATGCCTGGCCCCCCGATCTCCAGTAAACCATGTCGACTTTGTCCCAAGTGCCTCTCCAACCTTAAAAAGCAGATTTCTGAACTTCTAAGCTCCAGCGTCATTGAACCCTCTGCCAGTAGCTGGTCTACACCAATTCATATAACACCCAAGAAAGACGGGTCCTGGTGCATGTGCGGAGACTACCGTCGACTAAACACACGAACAATTGTGGACACCTACCCCATACCCAACATTGTGGACTTCACCAGTTCCCTCGCAGGTGCGACCATGTTCTCTGTCATTGATTGCAAACGGGCCTACCACCAGATCCCCATGACACTTGAAGACATCGAGAAGACAGCAATCACCACCCCAATTTGGTTATTTCAGTTTCGAATCATGCCCTTTGGTCTGAAAAACGCAACCCAGACCTGGCAACGCTTTATCAATGAAGTGCTATTCGACCTAAAATTCTGCTTTGCATACCTTGATGACATTCTTGTGTTCAGCTCCTCCATAGAGGACAACATTCGACATGTGCAAAATGTTATGAACACTCTCGCGGCAGCAGGCCTCGAGACCAACCAGGTTTTCGGGTCCCTGCGGACGGCATTTCACCGCCTCCTGAGAAAATACAAACAATACTAAACCTACCCCGACCTGCGTCATTCAAAGAGCTCCAGCGTTTTCTGGGGATGGTTAATTATTATCGCCGATATCTACGTTGGGCTGCGGACATTCAGGCTCCACTGATGGACACCTTAGCAGGCACCAACACTTCTGGATCTCGGCTCATTCCATGGATCCCTGCTATGACTGATTCTTTCACTGTCCTCAAAAATCTTCTTGCCGAGGCCTGCACCATTGCGCAACCTCATCCCAATGTGCAGCTTTTCATCCACACAGACGCGCACGATACTGCCATCGGCACTGCCCTTAGCCAGACATTCGATGGCCAGACTTTGCCTCTGCAGTTCTTCTCGTGCAAGCTCACCAACGCACAACGGAAATATTCCGTGTTTGACAGGGAGTTGCTCGCGGTCTACGAAGCGATCAAGCATTTTAAGACTGACGTTGAGGGACACTCTTTCTATGTTTTAACAGACCACAAACCCCTGGCTGCGGCCATTACAAGCCCGCCAGCAGACCCGCCTCCTCGCTGCTTCAGATATATGGACTTCATATCTCAGTTCACCACCGATGTCAGACACATATAGGGTGCTGCAAATATAGTTGCTGATTTTCTTTCACGAGTCGATGCCATTCATTCGCTGTTAGACCTCTCTGAACTGCCTAACCTCCAACCTGCCAACGAGGACACACAAGACCTGATTTCAGACTCTACCTCTTCACTACACTTTGTCCGCACCACCTTCCCTGGCATTTCTGGTGAGATCTGGTGTGATGACAGTACGGGCACGTTACGCCCCTCATCCCAACTATGCTCCGTCGAGCTGTCTTCAATGCATTGCATAATTTAGCCCACCCCAGTGTTCATGCGTCCCGCATCCAGCGTCGCGTGCCAATGATGCAAAGTACACAAGCATACTTCAACCCCCCTCAGAGCCTTTTCGATCCCTCCTGGGCGTTTCCAGCATATTCATATAGACACTGTCGGCCCTCTCCCCCCCTCTAATGGCTTTCGTTATGTCCTCTCATCTATCGACCGAATAACTCGCTGGGTTGAGGCTGTCGCCCTCCCCAATATTACATCAGAAACTGTTGCTCGAGCTTTCATCGAGTCATGGGTATCGCGTTTTGGATGTCCAGCTATCAAACAACTGACCAGGGGAGACAATTTGAGTCAGCCCTGTTCAATGAGATTTCTAACATCTGCGGCATCTGGTGCATCCATACCACAGCATATCACCCGCAAAGTAACGGGCTAGTTGAGCGCTGGCACTGCACTTTGACGGCGGCTCTTTGATGCCAGGACTCTCTATGCACAGAGGCCCTTCCCCTTGTGCTAATTGGCATTCGTGCGATCTATAAGGAAGACCTCAAGGGCACAACAATTGAGTTTATAAACGGCCAGAACATTGTTCTCCCGAACAAACTTGTGAGCCCTTCTGCTTCTCTCCCTCAGTCTGACTTACCTTCCTTCGTGGACCATGTCAGACACCACTTCATCAACATCCATATCCCTGTGCCAGCCAGTCACTCCCGCCCTAAGGTTCACATCCCGAAATCTCTGGACAATTGCGAATATGCCATGCTCCGAGATGACACTGTCCAAGCTCCCCTCCAACCTCCATAAACTGGCCCGTACCGAGTTCTCTGGCGCTCAGCCAACACCTATGACATACAGATAAAAGATTCAGCTGTCACAGTCTCTCACAACAGACTTAAGCCTGCTCATGTCGAGCCTTCTTCTACCCCCCCTTCAGGCCACGACCACGCAGCTCACTGTTGTGCCTCACGACACTCCGACCACTCCATCCAGGCCGGACTTACACACTCAATTGAGTGACCTCCAGCTCCATTCGTCGAGCTCTCCTCCAACCTTGCTCCCTACTCTGGTCTCACGCACTCCATCGAGTGACCCCATGCTCCCCACATTGAGCTTACCTATTATCACACCCCCACTGCCAGGCCCTTCACTGGTCCCTTTGACCTCTCCCCCTTCACCTGCCTTGCCCTGTCGAGGCTTCTCACGGCCCCCCCATCTTTAACGTGCCCTCGCTCAAGGTGTTTGTTCCTGTTCCCCCAGACATAATCCATGACATCTCTATAATACTATGCAATGAAACACCATTCGTCCTGTGTTTCCCTTCATCTGGTGCTCATGACACAAACTCTGCCATTCCCTGCCACCTGGTGAAATGTGATCCCCTCTCGCCCAACGTCGACTTGGATATGCTTTGTGTGTTCGCCACGCCCACCGGAGACATCGTCGTCGTCACTCCGTTCCTCCCGCAAACTGCCGGCCTCCTGTCACTGCATGGCCAGCATGCCCAGTATGACACCCAGCGCTCTTCAACGACCTGCACCTCAACAGGTATGGGAAGGGGAGGTTGGGAAAGCTTATAGGTGACAGCGTAGGTGGGGGTGGTGGGATCACTCATGGGAAAATTCCTGCAGTAGTGGGTGTTAGAGCTGCACCTTTTTTAGATTGAAGTCAGCTGATAGGTATTCCTGCTTAAGGGAAGTCTCTCTAACAAAGGAACCACTTTTGACAAAGCTTAGGTATCCGAGTAGTGAGGGAATTAGTATATTTCATCAAAATATATTAGAGATAAAGTTAGTGAACTGCTTATAGATGTTGACTCTGAAATTATTGGTATATCTGAACACTTCTTAAATAAGGAGATAATTCAGAGGCTTCCTTTACCAGGATACAGGTTGGCTGGCAGCTTTTCTAGGAGCTCTTTGCGGTGTGGGGGAGTAGCAATGTATGTGAAAAACGGTATCCCATTTGAGTCAATTGTTGTTTCAAAGTACTGCACTGAAAAGGTGTTTGAATGTTGTGCAGGTGTGGTTAAATTTAATGGAACTAAACTTCTAACTGTTGTTATTTATAGATCCCCAGACTCCGATTTCACAACATTTTTGCTAAAGCTAGAGGAGGTTCTTGGTTCACTTTATAGGAAATACAAAAAGTTAGTTATATGTGGTGACTTCAACATTAATTGTATAAGTGATTGTGCAAGGAAAAGGATGCTGGTAGACCTCCTTAATTCATATAATCTTATGCAAACCATATTCTTTCCAATGAGAGTGCAAGGGAACAGTAGAACAACTATAGACAACATTTTTGTTCATTCCTCATTACTAGAAGGGCATTCTGTTAGCAAAAAGGTGAATGGCCTTTCAGATCATGATGCACAAATTTTAACTCTAAAAGATTTTTGTGCTGCAACACATGTTAAATATAGTTATCAACTGTTTAGGAAAGCTTATTCAGTTGCTGTAGAGACCTTTGTAAACCTTGTCAAGGAACAAGAGTGGCAAGATGTTTATAGCACTGATACAGTAGATGATAAATATAATGCTTTTCTCAAGACTTTTCTTGTGCTCTTTGAACGTTAGAACGTTCAAAACAGGGTACTAGCACAAACAGGCAGCCTGGGTGGCTGGCTAGAGGGATAAGAATATCTTGTAGAACAAAGTGGCAATTATATCAAAACGTTAGAAACAGGCAAAATCTAAATGCAGCAGCCCATTACAAACAGTATTGCAAGGTGCTTAAAAATGTTATTAGGAAGGCAAAAAGTATGTGGTATGCAGATAGAATAGCTAAGTCTCAGGATAAAATTAAAACCATATGGTCAGTCGTAAAGGAAGTTGCTGGTCTGCAGAGACAGGTTGAGGATATAGAATTAGTGCATAGTGGGAATGTCCGTGTTACTGATAAGTCACATATATGTACAGTATTTAATTATCACTTTCTGAATATAGCAGGTGAACCAAATAGAAATCTAGTCCCAACAGGGAATCATATAGCGCTCTTAGAAAAAAGTGTTCCGAGACTGTTACCTGAAATGCTCCTCCATGATACTGACAAGAGGGAGATTGAGTTAATAATCAAATCACTAAAGACCAAGAACTCTCATGGATATGACGGGGTATCTAGCAGAATACTGAAGTATTGTTGTATGTATGTTAGCCCAGTACTTAGCCATATCTGTAACTTTTCCTTTAGGAGTGGTCGGTTTCCTGACCGGTTAAAGTACTCGGTAGTGAAGCCACTTTATAAAAAGGGAGACAGGGATAATGTTGACAATTTTAGACCTATTTCTATGCCATCGGTGTTTGGTAAAGTTATCGAGAAGGTTGTACAGGGTGTTACAAAAGGTACGGCCAAACTTTCAGGAAACATTCCTCACACACAAAGAAAGAAAATATCTTATGTGGACATGTGTCCAGAAACTCTTATTTTCCATGTTAGAGCTCATTTTATTACTTCTCTTCAAATCACATTAATCATGGAATGGAACACACACAGCAACCGAACATACCAGCATGACTTCAAACACTCTGTTACAGGAAATGTTCAAAATGTCCTCCGTTAGCGAGGGTACATGCATCCACCCTCTGTCGCATGGAATTCCTGATGCGCTGATGCAGCCCTGGAGAATGGTGTATTGTATCATAGCCGTCCACAATACGAGCACAAAGAGGCTCTACATTTGATACCGGGGTTGCGTAGACAAGAACTTTCAAATGCTCCCATAAATGAAAGTCAAGAGGGTTGAGGTCAGGAGAGCGTGGAGGCCACAGAATTGGTCCGCATCTACCGATCCATCGGTCACTGAATCTGTTGTTGAGAAGCGTACGAACACTTCGACTGAAATGTGCAGGAGGTCCATCATGCATGAACCACATGTTGTGTCGTACTTGTAAAGACATATGTTCTAGCAGCACAGGTAGAGTATCCCATATGAAATCATGATAACATGCTCCATTGAGCGTAGGTCAAAGAACATGGGGCCCAATCAAGACATCACCAACATTGCCTGCCCAAACGTTCACAGAAAATCTGTGTTGATGACGTGATTGCACAATTGCGTGCGGATTCTCGTCAGTCCACACATGTTGATTGCAAAAATTTACAATTTGATCACATTGGAATGACGAAACTAAAATGAGCTCTAACATGGAAATTAAGCGTTTCTGGACACATGTCCACATAACATCTTTTCTTTATTTGTGTGTGAGGAATGTTTTCTGAAAATTTGGCCATACCTTTTTGTAACACCCTGTATATACAAGGTTACTGGAGCATTTAAATTCACATAATTTGCTGTCAAATGTACAGTTTGGTTTTAGAAATCGTTTAACAACTGAAAATGCTATATTCTCTTTTCTCTGTGAGGTTTTGGACGGATTAAATAAAAGGTTGCGAATGCTAGGTGTTTTCTTTGATTTAACGAAGGCTTTTGACTGTGTTGACCACAAAATATTACTGCAGAAGTTGGACCATTATGGAGTAAGGGGAGTAGCTTACAATTGGTTCGCCTCCTACTTTAAGAACAGAAAGCAGAAGGTAATCCTCCGCAATATTGAGAGTGGTAGTGATGCTCAGTCCCAATGGGGCACTGTTAAATGGGGCGTTCCCCAAGGATTGGTGCTGGGGCCACTGTTGTTTCTTATTTATATAAATGATATGCTTTCTAGTATTACAGGTGATTCAAAAATATTTCTGTTTGCTGATGACACCAGCTTGGTAGTGAAGGATCTTGTGTGTAATATTGAAACAGTATCAAATAATGTAGTTAATGAAATAAGTTCATGGCTTGTGGAAAATAATTTGATGCTAAATCACAGTAAGACTCAGTTTTTACAGTTTCTAACTCACAATTCAACAAGAACCGATATTTTGATCAGACAGAATGGGCATATAATAAGTGAGACGGAACAGTTCAAGTTCCTAGGCGTTCGGATAGATAGTAAGCTGTTGTGGAAAGCCCATGTCCAGGATCTTGTTCAGAAACTAAATGCTGCTTTATTTACCATTAGAACAGTATCTGAAATAAGTGACAGTTCAACACGAAAAGTAGTCTACTTTGCATATTTTCATTCGCTTATGTCGTATGGTATTATTTTTTGGAGTAATTCTTCTGATTCGAAAAGGGTGTTTTTGGCTCAAAAATGGGCTGTTCAAGCTATATGTGGTGTAAGTTTGAGAACCTCTTGTCGACCCCTATTCAATAGTCTGGGAATTCTGACATTGCCCTCACAGTATATATTTTCTTTAATGCCATTTGTTGTTAGCAATATTAGCTTATTCCAAAGAGTTAGCAGCTTTCACTCACTTAATACTAGGCATAAATCAAATCTTCATGTGGAATGCACTTCCTTGACTCTTGTGCAGAAAGGAGTGCACTATTCTGATGCATCCATTTTCAATAAGCTACCACAAGAACTCAAAAATCTTAGCAGTAGCCCAAACTCTTTTAAGTCTAAACTGAAGAGTTTCCTCATGGCTCACTCCTTCTATTCTGTCGAGGAGCTCCTGGAAGAGCTGAAAAATTAAGCAAATTCCGGTGTTACATTGTTGATTTTCTTTATTTAAACTTACAACTTGTCACCTGAATATGTTTTTTATATTTCATTTTATCCATTTCTACTATCATGTTATATTTCATGTATTGACTCATTCCATGACCATGGAGACTTCTTAATTTAGTCCCATGGAACAATAAATAAATAAATAAACTTCCAGGTTCAGTGGCTGGACCTTCCTTCATGACATCTACACACAAAGCTCCCCAGCTCCCCGATGACGCTGTTGAGCTGACCATGGTCCTGCGGACCACCCCTGCTGACGCCATAGTCACCCCCCCCCCCTCCCGCCCGGCCTCTCAAGAGTACTCCATTACTGCGGAGGGGAGGGCTATGTGGTGCCGCTGAGGTTGACACCTGTATCAATCTGAGTATCATCTTTGAACTAAGCTAAACATTATCTTTGTGCAGTTCTGCTGTCCAGTTCTTTGTAAGCCGTGTTTGTGTAAAGAGATGAATAAATGAACTCCTGATAATAAGGTGTTGTTTGGTGTAACTGTCCCGAAAATCCACCTCAATACCAATGCTACACTTATTAAATATGGTTAACATGAGGATGGCTGTGTGAGGAAAGCCTTGGTTGTCTGTAAACTTATTAACCAGAAGTTTGTGAAATCT
This sequence comes from Schistocerca serialis cubense, assembly GCF_023864345.2. Lineage (NCBI taxonomy): Eukaryota > Metazoa > Arthropoda > Insecta > Orthoptera > Acrididae > Schistocerca > Schistocerca serialis. The sequence continues at coordinate 50,101,390 of NC_064644.1, forward strand.
TTTGCTTATGAGGGCATGCTGAAAAATAATCCCTCTTAATTTTTTATTCTTTGCTCAGTATAGGTTTAGGCACTACATTTTATTTGGTCAACATCCCTGCTTCGCTGACTCAAGTTGCAGTCCTGTTTTTCTAGAGGGCGCCTTATTGCAGCATGTTACATGGTGGTGCGTAACACCACTATGTCAGTGTGTGAGAAACAGCATGCTGCAATCAAATTTCTAACCACACCAAACATGAAGCAGCCTGTCCTCCAGTGTGATAATGACAGACCATACTGAAGCATTGCTCATCTGCAATAATCTGATGCCTTGGGTTTACTGCCATCTATCTGACTTGACCCCATCTAATTTTCATCTGTTTCCAAAACTAAAAGAACACCTTCAAGGACTTCACTTTGATACAGATGATGCTGTTGAAGCAGACACAAGGTTGTAGCTCCATGAACAAAGTCAAACATGCTACAGTGACAGTGTCAATAATTGGTCTCTTGTTGGTGAAATGTGTTCATCACCATGGTGACTATGTTGAGAGATAAATATGTAGACATGAAGAATAAAGAAGTAGAATGTTAATGAAGTTTGTATGATTTTTCACATAAAAATTTGAAGGCATTACTTTTCAGCTCATACATGTGAAATATTTTCTTAACTTTACTAATAGTAAACTAAATTTTCAAGGAAGTGTCACAGGAGTAAACATGTAGTGGATGTACTAATTTATCAAAAAATTCCTGGCTACAATTAGTTCCATATCTATGCAACACTAACAAATTGAATATACCTGCATTTTGTAGAGTGTTACATTTTCAACCTCTGGCAAGAAATTTAATTTGTTGGTAACTAGAAAGAAAATTATTTCTTATTGGGATTCTCTAAGGATTAATTTTGTCATGATTAACAAAATCACAATTACAATGGAAAAAATAAGAATGTAAAGGGGAGTTACACTTTATGTTACTACTGTCAAGTATTAAACTGTGTAATCAATGCATAAATTATTCATGTGGTAAAGCAGTTATGTTATCAACTAAAACAACATCTATACTTATGTGGAAAATCTTGCACTTATTAGTTCACATTGATGTATTCACCATGTATGGAGAAATAAAATGAGTTCTGTATAGAATAAAGACAAATAATGTGAAAGTCTATGATTATGTTAGCTAAATAGGTAACAAAATGTGAGAATATTTTAGCTGTCATAACTATGATGTGATGAATGTCTATGCTGCCTTCATGATGTTGTAGTTAAATAAGAAGTAATTATGATGTTATGCAATGCATTGTGAGAATGTAGTGAAGATTATTATGAAGTGAAATAATGATGATGTTGTGCTAGGGATACTTGTGAATAATGATGATTAAAATGATATTACAGGTAAAATGAGAATGATTGCAAGTTTTATTAGAAGTAATGACGTACTGTGAGAAATAGAATAATGAAGACATGGCAAGGATTTTGGTATCATGAATCAAAGTAGAATACATTCATGGGGTCATAAGGAACTGTTGAGAAGTGGATAAAATAACTTTGTGTTGTGAAGTAGTTAACCTTTCCTCCAAACCTCTCTCCCAATCCGAAACCTCTGTCCTATCCAAAGGCCTCACCTTCAGCCCCACTCCCAGATTCAACCAAACAGCCCTCGTCAAAGATTTACTGTCCTACGCTCGTACTCTCTGCTGGAAATATCACTTTGCCACAAAGAAAAATGATCCTAATCCTACTCCTAATGATCCAACTCCCCAAGACACTATCCAAATTGAACCCTGCCTGGAACAGTTCCGTCCTCCGTCACAGCAGGACCCACCTCCTCTTCCTCAAAATCACCCTCTCCAAACCTTCCAGGAATTTCTGACTTCCAGCCTTGCCTCTCAATCCTTCTTAAAAACCTTAATCCTACTCCCAACATCACCACTGCTGAAGCCCAGGCTATCCGTGATCTGAAGGCTGACCGATCCATCGTCATTCTTCCGGTGGACAAGGGTTCCACGACCGTGGTACTTGATCGTCGGGAGTATGTGGCTGAGGGCCTGCGTCATCTTTCAGACAACACTACTTACAAAGTTTGCCAAGGTAATGCCATTCCTGATGTCCAGGCGGAGCTTCAAGGAATCCTCAGAACCTTAGGCCCCCTACAAAACCTTTCACCTGACTCCATCAACTTCCTGACACCGCCGACACCCCGCACCCCTACCTTCTACCTTCTTCCTAAAATTCGCAAACCCAATCATCCCGGCCGCCCCATTGTAGCTGGTTACCAAGCCCCCACAGAACGTATCTCTGCCTACGTAGATCAACACTTTCAACCCATTACATGTAGTCTCCCATCCTTCATCAAAGACACCAACCACTTTCTCGAACGCCTGGAATCCTTACCCAATCTGTTACCCCCAGAAACCATCCTTGTAACCATTGATGCCACTTCCCTATACACAAATATTCCACACGTCCAGGGCCTCGCTGCGATGGAGCACTTCCTTTCACGCCGATCACCTGCCACCCTACCTAAAACCTCTTTCCTCATTACCTCAGCCAGCTTCATCCTGACCCACAACTTCTTCACTTTCGAAGGCCAGACATACCAACAACTAAAGGGAACAGCCATGGGTACCAGGATGGCCCCCTCGTACGCCAACCTATTCATGGGTCGCTTAGAGGAAGCCTTCCTGGTTACCCAAGCCTGCCAACCCAAAGTTTGGTACAGATTTATTGATGACATCTTCATGATCTGGACCCACAGTGAAGAAGAACTCCAGAATTTCCTCTCCAACCTCAACTCCTTTGGTTCCATCAGATTCACCTGGTCCTACTCCAAATCCCATGCCACTTTCCTTGATGTTGACCTCCACCTGTCCAATGGCCAGCTTCACATGTCTGTCCACATCAAACTCACCAACAAACAACAGTACCTCCATTATGACAGCTGCCACCCATTCCACATCAAACAGTCCCTTACCTACAGCCTAGGTCTTCGTGGCAAACGAATCTGCTCCAGTCCAGAAGCCCTGAACCATTACACCAACAACCCGAAAACAGCTTTCGCATCCCGCAACTACCCTCTCGACCTGGTACAGAAGCAAATAACCAGAGCCACTTCCTCATCCCCTCAAACCCAGAACCTCCCACAGAAGAACCCCAAAAGTGCCCCACTTGTGACAGGATACTTTCCGGGACTGAATCAGACTCTGAATGTGGCTCTCCAGCAGGGATACGACTTCCTCAAATCCTGCCCTGAAATGAGATCCATCCTTCATGAAATCCTCCCCACTCCACCAAGAGTGTCTTTCCGCCGTCCACCTAACCTTCGTAACCTCTTAGTTCATCCCTATGAAATCCCCAAACCACCTTCCCTACCCTCTGGCTCCTACCCTTGTAACCGCCCCCGGAGTAAAACCTGTCCCATGCACCCTCCCACCACCACCTACTCCAGTCCTGTAACCCGGAAGGTGTACACGATCAAAGGCAGAGCCACGTGTGAAAGCACCCACGTGATTTACCAACTGACCTGCCTACACTGTGAAGCTTTCTATGTGGGAATGACCAGCAACAAACAGTCCATTCGCATGAATGGACACAGGCAGACAGTGTTTGTTGGTAATGAGGATCACCCTGTGGCTATACACGCCTTGGTGCACGGCCAGCACATCTTGGCACAGTGTTACACCGTCCGGATTATCTGGATACTTCCCACTAACACCAACCTGGCAGAACTCCGGAGATGGGAACTTGCCCTTCAGTATATCCTCTCTTCTCGTTGCCCACCAGGCCTCAACCTCCACTAATTCCAAGTTGCTGCCGCTCATACCTTACCTGTCATTCAACAACATCTTTGCCTATGTACTTCCGCCTCGACTGACATCTCTGCCCAAACTCTTTGCCTTTACGAATGTCTGCTTGTGTCTGTGTATGTGCGGATGGATATGTGTGTGTATGTGAGTGTATACCTGTCCTTTTTTCCCCCTTAGGTAAGTCTTTCCGCTCCCGGGATTGGAATGACTCCTTACCCTCTCCCTTAAAACCCACATCCTTTCGTCTTTCCCTCTCCTTCCCTCTTTCCTGATGAAGTAGCTGTTGGTTGCGAAAGCTAGAATTTTGTGTGTATGTTTGTGTTTGTTTGTGTGTCTATCAACCTGCCAGCGCTTTCATTTGGTAAGTCACATCTTCTCTGTTTTTAGATATATTTTCCCCATGTGGAATGTTTCCCTTTATTATATTCATATCATTAATTTGAACCCAACAATTACGTTTGTTATTGTCACTGTTGCATTTCGAAATCTTTTCTGTCATCTTATTTTCTCTTTCTGCTTTTGCAAGTAGTTTCACTTTTTATTCACCTTCTCCTTTTTACCGTAATCTACCATAGAATTGTATCCCGTCTATATATACTCAATAATATGTAACCAACTTACAAACCATAAGTAAAAATTTTTTTTCCACTTTTAACACTACCGCTGCTATAAAATCCACCGTTTCCAGTTTACAAACAGTTCCTTTCACCTAGTAAACAACCATTTCGGCTAGTTCTAACAACTTTCGCTTTTTTTCCCACATCACTGATCATATTTAGCCGCTTCCCACAGGTTTTAACGTCATTATTTCTTCGTCAGACAATTGTTAGCCTCATTTTCATAATCTGCCACCACAAAACCACTCCTTTTGATACATTTGCACGCAGTTTTTTCGAAATTTTCCCGAATTTTTCAACCTTTAACGTGTTTTGGAGGCAACACAACTACCTAACCTCTGTGCACATCGTTGTTTACCAACCCAAGTTCACCACAGGATCAACATAGCTCAGCTTTTACCAACATTTTTTCGCCTTTTTCCACACCAGATCTCCAGTTGCTTTCCAGTTCACCTTTATCTCCCCCCATATATTTTTATTTTCATTTTCATTTCAGCCTCAGGTCACACTTTCCACCTTCTAGTACCATGTCACCCCCACAACATCCTCACAACGACCCCATTAAGTTTTATTTATATTCCCTCCTCAAACATGCCTTCGCCCTAGCCAGATTACGCTCCCATATTTTATTTTCCCAGGCCTGTCTGACATTTGGCATTACCCCCAAAGGCCTCACACTTAAAGTTCCCATCTCTGGCTGTAACCCTCCTTTCCATCAGTCCCTATACCAGTTCCAAACTGAACAATCCATTGCCCTCACCTACCTAATCCTTCACGTACACGTCAACTCAGCCAATGAACACACCCGTCAACTCCTATCCTTACTAAAAGTCCTCAATCTTTCCTCTCCCACATCCACACTGGCTGTTCAGAGCATCCTCCTACAGGCCAACCGCAAATTAGAACAGCACTCTCCACCTCAAAAAACTATCCAATCTCCTGGTTTCCCACCTCTGGAAAGGCAACTCACTCACCCTTCACAACCTTTCCAGCAAACCTCAACCTCCTCTCATTGCACACAAACCCAGTCTCTCCCATCTACTCAATCTCCCACTTCCTGCTCCACTCCCCCCAAAACCTCAAAATTCGAATCAACACAATCTGGAACCACAACACCCTAATTCAGTAGTTAACCTTTCCTCCAAACCGCTCTCCCAGTCCGAAACCTCTGTCCTATCCAAAGGCCTCACCTTCAGCCCCACTCCCAGATTCAACCAAACAGCCCTCGTCAAAGATTTACTGTCCTACACTCGTACTCTCTGCTGGAAATATCTCTTTGCCACGAAGAAAAATGATCCTAATCCTACTCCTAATGATCCAACTCCCCAAGACACTATCCAAATTGAACCCTGCCTGGAACAGTTCTGTCCTCCGTCACAGCGGGACCCACCTACTCTTCCTCAAAATCACCCTCTCCAAACTTTCCTGGAATTTCTGACTTCCAGCCTTGCCTCTCAATCCTTCTTAAAAAACCTTAATCCTACTCCCAACATCACCACTGCTCAAGCCCAGGCTATCCGTGATCTGAAGGCTGACCGATCCATCGTCATTCTTCCGGTGGACAAGGGTTCCACGACCGTGGTACTTGATCGTCGGGAGTATGTGGCTGAAGGACTGCGTCAGCTTTCAGACAACACTACTTACAAAGTTTGCCAAGGTAATCCCATTCCTGATGTCCAGGTGGAGCTTCAAGGAATCCTCAGAACCTTAGGCCCCCTACAAAACCTTTCACCTGACTCCCTCAACCTCCTGACCCCACCGACACCCCGCACCCCTACCTTCTACCTCCTTCCTAAAATTCGCAAACTCAATCATCCCGGCCGCCCCATTATAGCTGGTTACCAAGCCCCCACAGAACGTATCTCTGCCTACGTAGATCAACACCTGCAACCCATTACATGTAGTCTCCCATCCTTCATCAAAGACACCAACCACTTTCTCGAACGCCTGGAATCCTTACCCAATCTGTTACCCCAGAAACCATCCTTGTAACCATTGATGCCACTTCCCTATACACAAATATTCCGCACGTCCAGGGCCTCGCTGCGATGGAGCACTTCCTTTCACGCCAGTCACCTGCCACCCTATCTAAAATCTCTTTCCTCATTACCTCAGCCAGCTTCATCCTGACCCACAACTTCTTCACTTTCGAAGGCCAGACATACCAACAACTAAAGGGAACAGCCATGGGTACCAGGATGGCCCCCTCGTACGCCAACCTATTTATGGGTCGCTTAGAGGAAGCCTTCTTGGTTACCCAAGCCTGCCAACCGAAAGCTTGGTACAGATTTATTGATGACATCTTCATGATCTGGACCCACAGTGAAGAAGAACTCCAGAATTTCCTCTCCAACCTCAACTCCTTTGGTTCCATCAGATTCACCTGGTCCTACTCCAAATCTCATGCCACTTTCCTTGATGTTGACCTCCACCTGTCCAATGGCCAGCTTCACACGTCCATCCACATCAAACCCACCAACAAACAACAGTACCTCCATTATGACAGCTGCCACCCATTCCACATCAAACAATCCCTTACCTACAGCCTAGGTTTTGATGGCAAACGAATCTGCTCCAGTCTGGAAGCCCTGAACCATTACACCAACAACCTGAAAACAGCTTTCGCATCCCGCAACTACCCTCCCAACCTGGTACAGAAGCAAATAACCAGAGCCACTTCCTCATCCCCTCAAACCCAGAACCCCCAACAGAAGAACCCCAAAAGTGCCCCACTTGTGACAGGATACTTTGCGGGACTGAATCAGACTCTGAATGTGGCTCTCCAGCAGGGATACGACTTCCTCAAATCCTGCCCTGAAATGAGATCCATCCTTCATGAAATCCTCCCCACTTCACCAAGAGTGTCTTTCCGCCGTCCACCTAACCTTCGTAACCTCTTAGTTCATCCCTATGAAATCCCCAAACCACCTTCCCTACCCTCTGGCTCCTACCCTTGTAACCGCCCCCGGTGTAAAACCTGTCCCATGCACCCTCCCACCACCACCTACTCCAGTCCTGTAACCCGGAAGGTGTACACGATCAAAGGCAGAGCCACGTGTGAAAGCACCCACATGATTTACCAACTGACCTGCCTACACTGTGAAGCTTTCTATGTGGGAATGACTAGCAACAAACTGTCCATTCACATGAATGGACACAGGCAGATGGTGTTTGTTGGTAATGAGGATCACCCTGTGGCTAAATACGCCTTGGTGCACGGCCAGCACATCTTGGCACAGTGTTACACCGTCCGGGTTATCTGGATACTTCCCACGAACACCAACCTGTCAGAACTCCGGATATGGGAACTTGCCCTTCAGTATATCCTCTGTTCTTGTTACCCACCAGGCCTCAACCTCCGCTAATTTCAAGTTGCCGCCACTCATACCCTACCTGTCATTCAACAACATCTTTGCCTATGTACTTCCGCCTCGACTGACATTTCTGCCCAAACTCTTTGCCTTTACGAATGTCTGCTTGTGTCTGTGTATGTGCGGATGGATATGTGTGTGTATGCGAGTGTATACCTGTCCTTTTCTCCCCAAAGGTAAGTCTTTCCGCTCCCGGGATTGGAATGACTCGTTACCCCCTCCCTTAAAACCCACATCCTTTCGTCTTTCCCTCTCCTTTCTTCTTTCCCATTGAAGCAACAGTTTGTTGCAAAAGCTTGAATTTCGTGTGTATGTTTGTGTTTGTTTGTGTGTCTATCAACCTGCCAGCGCTTTCGTTTGGTAAGTCACATCTTCTCTGTTTTTAGATATATTTTTCCCAAGTGGAATGTTTCCCTCTATTATATTCATATCATGAAGAAGTACCAGTTTTGATTGAAGCAGTTCACAGACTTGGTTCTGAGCAAAGACAAGAGGTATAAAAATACTTTTTTCTACTCTAACTAATCTGATTATGAAATGAGATAACTTACACATAATGTGTACTGAAAAACACAGTGAACCATGGAGAAATGTATTATTGCATCTAAAGTTGATAAAGATTAATGTAAGTTTGAGGGAAAGCAGTTGAAGAACATTGCTGTAAGAAACTTAGAGAATACTGTTTAAAAATATGGTAACAAAAACACCCCAATTTAAAATAATTTTGCAGCAATCTGTCTCAATTTGTACATAGCAGCACTAAGAAGAAAATGAAGGCAATAGAAGTAGCAGAAACGAGAATAGTGGGTGACTGGACATCAGAACTGGGGTTCACAAACTAGATGAAGTTTAGGAATTCTGCTGCCTAGACAGCAAAGTAGCCCATGCTGGATGGAACAATGAGGAAATAAAAAGCAGACCCACACTGGCAAAAAGGGCCTACCCACCCAAGAGATTTATTTACTTTTATTTTTTGTTTATTTATTTTGAGTTCTGTAGATCCATATGAGAATATGTCTCTGGATATAGAACGAGTCAAATTTTTACAAATAATTGTTTAGTGCACAAGTACATTGTTCTTATCATATAGCCGGCCGGGGTGGCCGAGCGGTTCTAGGCACTTCAGTCTGGAACCGCGCGACTGCTCCGGTCGCAGGTTCGAATCCTGCCTCGGGCATGGATGTGTGTGTTGTCCTTAGGTTAGTTAGGTTTAAGTAGTTCTAAGTTCTAGGGGACTGATGACCTCAGCAGTTAAGTCCCATAGTGCTCAGAGCCATTTGAACCAATCTTATCATATAAATAACAGGAACAAATAAGGTAACATATAACCTTATGTATGAGTTATCATCCTTCTGAATGAATAAATAGTTATACATACAGATATACAGACATTTCAGTTTCAAATTGCTGTGTAGCTGGACATAGCATGATGATTAGGCCATAAATCCCACAAAAATAGATTTAAGTGTACTCAGGAGGAATTATGGATTTTGGCTTAGAAATTCATCTAGTAGGAACTGCCTCACCTTTTCTTTAAATTTGGGTATGTTCCCAACCAGTTCGTTAATTATTGGTGGAAGGGCATTAAAAATCTGGGTGTCACTGTCTAAAACCCCCTTCTGCACCACGCTCTTTGTTTTTAGATCATAATGAATATGAAGTTTTCTTCTGGTGTTATAAATATGGTACAAATTATTGGTTTTAAACTGTTGCGTATACATATGCCCCCCCCCCAAATTGCGGTGCCGCTCACATTGCCACTCGCGCCAACCCTGCCAATCAGCCTGCTTGATATTCATTTGTTTCTTTCGTCAGTTGACTCGACAGAATCTAGTTATTGAGTAGTTGTACTTTCCTATGTAGCATGTGCATCCACATCACCATACTTTACACATTTCTCTCCGGGACATAGATAGCTAACAGATACCTACGAGAAAAGTCATGGACATTCTAGTGATCTCGATACGTTATTCTGTCTAGCTATAATTTGAGAAAAGTCACAAATACTGTACTGTTTTCTTGTACAGAGAACCTTCGAGGTCGACAATGAAGGAGGGTTGACTTAATGGCTTAGCTCTGTTGAACACTCACCCTGACATTGATTCTCCTGTTGACAATGTAATTCACCAATTTCCCAGGAAGAATAGGCACATAGAATGCATCATTTAAGGAAGAGAACCACAATTGTAACTTTTTTATACCATAAGATGACATTGTCTTGTGTATGTGTATACTCAGTTTAAATAAAACTTTCTTAAACTTTGCACGTGACTTGATTATTTTTTATTACAGTAAAAGTAAAGGTAGCTCCAGATTTCTTTAGCATCCCCTCCTTGAGATTTTTCTGTATCTGCCACTGGTTTTAAATAAGTTGCTATTTTTTGAAAGAAAGTACATCAGGGAAAAAATATATTGGGCAGTTGTAAAGATTTGAAAATCTCTAAATAAATTTCTGCATGAGTGCCTAGGATGTACTCCACACATAATTCTTATGACTCGCATCCGTGGATGGAACACTTTTCTTGCTACTGGTTGATTTCCCCAGAATATTACACTGATGGCCATAAGCTGATGGAAATAGCCAAAGTATGCTGTTTTTATTGTTGTCATCTCCCTACCGTCTGATATGATTCTCAAGGCAAATGTTGCTGAGTTTAACCTTTTTCACAGATCTTGAATATGGCAGTGCCACTTAAGTTTGCTGTCTATATGCTGATCCAAGAATTTGGAGGACTCAAGCTTTAGAATCTCATGTTCACCCATTTTTTTATTCATTTCATTGGTAACATTTGTATTGGAGGAAAAAAGAACATAATTTGTCTTTTTTAGATTGATGGAAGGAATTGATGGAAAGACCATTTTGTCATATCTGCAAAAGTCTTATTTACTATCGCATTTGATACATTCCCTGAGGAATTATTAACTGCTATGATGGTGTCATCAATGAACATGGTGCTTTTCCCATGTTCTGTGCATTGTGGCAGATCATTTATAAATATTAGAAAAAGAAGTGAGCCCAACATTGAGCTCTGTGGTCACATCAAGTTTGCCTACTGCGCGCTCTTGTAATGGCGCTGGCCATTTCTTCCCTGCCGGTTTTGGGATCAGTCCCCCCTCGGCTGCATCACGATCACACTGGTCGTTAGACCTACACCATGCCTGTCTCTGAGCCTGCAGTTGGGACACATCAAGCCATCAGATGCACCGGCTCACTCTACATTGTGTGCTGCTTGCAGCTGCCCCCCTACGCAGACCTCGGGTGACGCATCATCCACCGCTACTGCACTCCAGGCGACAGGGGCTACCTCAACCACCAAAAATGATCTTCACCTGCCTGTGCTTCATCAACATGAGTTACCCGGCAGGTTTTCTGATCTGCCTGCGTTGCAAGAGGACAGAGGCTATCCACTACATCATCCATGACAAGCACCTCAGCAACTGCACACTTTCACAGCTTGGTTCACACTGGTGGACCACCTACTGAATATCCATGGGATCTTGGATGATGATGAACATTTTGTCTGCCTGGTGAGCCACCTCCATGCCCATCCTGACCTAATCAATGATCTGCTACTCTCGCCGCTCGCCTTGCCCAAGTAAGTGACAGCAAAACTTTACTTATAGAATGCCTTTCTCGCCCTTCGGCAGAGACTATCCACCATATCATCCATGATAAGCACCTCGACAAGTGCACACTTTTGCAGTTGTGGCAGCACTTTCGTGCATTAACTGATGATCAAACACTACCGGACACCGGGCTTTGGATGTTGTGGTTGGTCAAACTACCGTGAGATCTACAACTCCACCTGTTATCTCGATGCTCTCAAGGTCCACCTACACATGGTTGATTGGGAAAAGGCAATCATTCATCACTGACACTGACAGTCACAGACGACATCCCCATCACCACCAGTTGGCATGCCTGCGCCTTCGGTTCCGCGCTCTGCCAACAGAGACCAGCGCACTCACCTCAGCACCTTAGCTGCCTATCAGGAGCTGCCATCTAGTGGCCTACAGGAAGTACTGCCTGCTGCCTCCTACAACCACCGACTTCACCTGAGCAGCAACCCGATCGGCTTCCTGCCCCAACACAGTCAGCTGCACTGTGATAGTTCCACGCTAATTACGGGGATGCTGCCTGAAACTGTAGCGTGCCTTGCATCTTTCCCAATTTAGACCAACAGGCTTTCTTAGGCACCACATCCTGCCACGATTCTTCACATTGCCTACTGTCCAATGCCACACCACTTGCTCCAGCAGTGCAATGCCTCTACGTCACTGAATTGTCATCGGGCACTCGCTTCCTTGTCGACACTGGTGCCGACATCAGCATTGTCCCGGCCAAGCACGCAGGCAACATGCTTTGTCCTGCTAACCTCAATTTGATTGCTGCAAACCACTCTGCTATCAAGGTCCTTGGCTCTATCAGGATGTCACTTTGTCTGTCACCAAGCACAATGTTTCCTTGGACCTTCCACGTCGTCAACATGGACAAACCTGCAATTGGGTTAGAGTTTCTACACCATTACGAGCTTTTGCCAGACCTGCAGATCGCTGTGCTCTGCCATGCATCTGGTTCTACCGTTCTGTGCTCAAATGAACTCAGTACATCTCCACTCTATGCCTCCTTGGCTACGCTTTCCATAACTGCATCTCTGCTTGAAGGTATTACGGCACGTCTCTCTGATTTACCGGACATCCGCAAACACATCGACTGGCTCCGCGCACATAATGTGGAGTTATGCTCCCGCATTGCTACCGCCTCTGCTGAATTGGCTCACGCAAGGAATTCTTTACACAGCCTCTCTGCAGAACAGCTTCTTTCAATGCCGCCTCTCTCTTCTACTGCGTCTTCACTCTGCTTTGCTCCTATGTCTAGCTGCTCTTTCCCTGCTGCCCACTCCAGGCAGATGCAGTTGGGCCGGCAGGTCGCTCCTGTTCTCACTTCGTGGGACCCTTCACATCATGTGGCCATTGCACCAAGTCCTCTGTATTTTTCTGCCGCCCACTTCACTCTGGCCAAGCAAGGATGCTCATGTTCTCGCTTCACGGGATCCCTCACATATTGTGGCACCACACCGTTTCCTCAGACATTGCCTGCTGCTGACCCTCTGCACACGCCATCCCGCCATGCCAAGGTCAGTCAACCGCCGTCACTTGTGCCCCCCCTATCGCCCCTCCACATGTGCCTCCCTTTGCAGGTCTCTGCAATCAGCAATGGCATTGGTCAGCGAATCAGCACCATGGACAGCCTGCCCGTACGACACAAAGCTCGACATCTTAACACCTCAGAATTGCTCTGAGCAAGTACAGTTTCTATTCAATGAATAAAGCCTGTGTGGTCCATCCTGGAGCCACTTCTCATCGCTCCCTGCCAACCTGCCTCTGCCTACGCCTCACCTGCTGCTGCCGCGGGACCCTTCAACTCATCACCAGCTGCGCAGCTGTCCGAGGCGCAGGATACTGATGATGGCGTGCCCAGATGCCGCCTCCACCCACTGTGCTTCCACAAAGATTTTTTTGTGGACGTGTGCTAGCTCCACCCGCTGTACTCCGCACTACGATGGGGGGGGGGGGGGGGTCCTCTGTGGTGTCTCTGACATGAAGCAACATTTCTTTGGCCATGCTCTTTGGTTTTGTCTTGTGGTCTTCTTGCTCTAGTGCTATGATCATCAGCCGTCTTTCTGTATTCACTCTATTAAGTGACAAAATAAATGTTGTTTGGATCCTAAAAGTGTGTTATTACGGTTCAATGCCATGTAAAACCCACAGATTCAAGCTAATTGCCTACTGTTCCACTCATTTGTAGAGTGTTGGCTTTATTCAGGAGAATAAGGCGACTTACACTGTCAACAGATTTTGACATGTCACAAAATATTCCTACTGTCAGCATATTATTATTTATGAATTCTAAAACATTGTCAACAAATGTATGTATTGGATCCTCAGTTGATACCCCTCTTTGAGAGCCAAACTGGCTACTGCTGAGGGTGCTATATTTACTAAGATGCTCAAGCATTCAGTTGTGCATCAATTTCTCTAGTACCTTAGAAAAAAACTGAGAATAATGAAATGGGTTGATAAATTGTAGCATCAGTCTTTTGTGCCTTTTTATAAATTGATCATGTAAGTCCATATTTTAGCCTTTCAGGGAATATGCCTTTCTCCAGTGACATATTACAAATATGGCTGAGGACTATACTTATTTCTCTAAAACAATATTTCAATAATTTGCTGGAAATGTTATCAACTCCAGCAGAGTTTTTACTTTTTAAAGACAGAATTACTTTTTCTATTTCCTTCACTATCATTTTCTGAACATGCATCTCATCTATTTTGTTAGTTAAGGAGTTATGCACGAATTCTGTAGCTTTCTTTACAGAACCCAGGCACCTAATTTGATTTGTAACTGTTAATAAATAACTTTTGAAAATATTACCCACTATTTCAGGATCATCCACTGTTTTGCACCCATTTCTTAAACTAGTAATTTCTTTGGCAGCTGATCTTCTCCCAATCTCACTTTTCACATATTCCATGTGGTTTTCATTTTGTTATCAGATTTATCAATTTTGTCTTTTGATTTCTGTATCACTTTTCTCAATAGCTTAGAGTATACTTTACATTGGCTCACCATTTCAATATATGTAGACAATGTGGCCAACACATACAATTCTCATTTTGTTTTACATGAAACTTTAATGCCCTGGGTTATCCATGGGTTAAATGAAGTGTTAAACTGGTTTTTCTCTGACTCTTTCCTTTGGAAACACTTCCTCAAAAAGACTTGTTATTTTATTAATAAAAACATTAAATTTTGAGTTAACATCTGTTGAATTATAGACTTCAGACCAGTCCACAAATGGTAGCTTCTGCCTATATGTCTGCATTGTTTCCTTATTTATTTGTCTCACAGTTTTCCAGACAGGTTTTGGTTTCATCTTAAGATCAAACTGAGGGATAGTAAAAAGTACAGCACCATGGTCTGACAGCACATTTAAGACTTGACTGACTGTCAAGCTGCTGTGCATAGACTTATAAACGAAAACATTATCAATTAGAGTACTAGAATGGTCCGTTACCATCATGGGAAATTCTACTATTTGCACTAAATTGTAAGAGCTCACCAATTGCTCTAATTCCATTCTGTCACTACTTTCAGTTAAGAAATTTACACTAAAGTCACATAGTAAAATGACTGAAATATGTTTTTATATGATTTTGGCAAAACTGCTTCACTCTGTTTGAGAAAGATTCTGAGATTCCCTGTAGGTACTCTTTAAATTGACAATAACACAACTGGTGTCTTATTTGCTGTCAGTTCTATACCACACACTTCAAAGTGTTGCCCAGTACAAAAATTGCTTAAGTCTAGGGCTCTAAATTCTACACCATTTCTAACATAAATCACTATTTCACTCACTATGACAATGCCAAGTTTCATGTTAATCCTTCTGCACCTAAACTTGTAAGAATACTGGGCAATTAGCAATAAACTGGACTTGACTATATCTTCATTAAAATAAAACTTAATACTAGACTGTCTTTAAGAGACTTTTACTTGAACTGAGTTGAAGTTCTCAACATTTAAACTTGGGACTGTCCTGTTGAGACTTGAACTTTTTCTAGCACAGCACTTTGTGTACTTATGAGTTAGTGATCTTTACAAACAGCGTTTTCTTTCTAAGGGTCTTCTGCCATTGGAGTCTATTTATGCTGATTCTTTGTTGTTTCCAGCAGCACTGAACTTAGTTTTTGACTTAGAGTTTGTTAGTCCCTTTGGGACTCTAATTCTGGCACCTTGTGATGGCTTTAGCTGTGAACTTCGTTTAGTTACGTGAGACATCACCGGCCTTTTGCTGCAATAATTGATTAGTGTAGATACTTTGGTGTTGTCTCCTCATGACTGCAATCAGCATGTTTGGCCAGGAAATTGCTGGTGGCCATCATTGTTGTACATCATAACCACATACTGTCATTGCTGTGGGATTGTGAAAAGTCTGTCAGTCAGGAATAATTTGTTTTCCCTTATGTTGTATTCATGCAAAATCATCACTGACTGTATCTGGGATGGTAATTTAATTAACCAAGACACCCAGAGTGTGCTGTCTGGCATGACAGTAAGACAGATCAATTCACAAAGATGTCTGCACTTTAGCAACAGACAGCAAAAGGTGATTACTCACAGTGTTGAGAATGGCTGTGCTGTGGGGTCTGAGTGGGGTACAGTCAAGTGGGGGTTGTCCAAGGGACCAGTGTTGGGGCCACTCCTGTTCCTTAGTTATAGAAATGATATGCCCTCTAGTATTATGGGTAACTGAAATACTTCTGTTTGCTGATGACACAAGCTTGGTAGTAAAGGATGTTATTTGCAACATTAGCTTGGTTTCAAATAGTGCAGTTCATGACATAAGTTTACGGCTTGTAGAAAATAAACTAACACTAAATCACAGTAAGACTCAGTTTTTACAGCTTCTAACACACAATTCAACAAAACCCGACATTTTAATTCACAGAATGGGCACATGATTAATGAAACTGAACAGTTAAAATTTCTAGGTATTCAGGTAGTAAACTGTCATGGAAAGCCCACGTTCAGGATCTTGTTCAAAGACTTAATGCTGCCATTTTTACTATTCAAACAGTATCTGAAGTGAGTGATCGTTCGACACAAAAATTAGTCTACTTCGCTTTTTTTCATTGGCTTGTGTCATATGGTATTATATTTTGGGGTAACTCTTTCCATTCTAAAAGCATATTTTTGGCTGAAAAACGGGTGGTTCGGGCAATAAGTGGTGTAAGTTCACGAACCTCTTGTTGACCTCTGATCACGAGTCTGGGTATTTTGAGATTGGCCTCTCAATATGTATATTCCTTACTGTCATTTCTTGTTAACAGTATTAGTTTATTCCCAAGAATAAGCAACTTTCGCTCAGTTAATACTCGGCAGAAATCAAACCTGCATTTGGATCCTACTTCCTTAACTCTAGTGCAGAAAGGTGTGCAGTATACTGCTGCATCTGGAATTCAAAAATCTTAGCAGCAATCCACATGCTTCCAAATTGAAACTGAAGAATTTCTTCATGGGTCGCTCCTATTCTGTTGAGGAGTTCTTGAAAAATTAAGCTGATTCTTGTTGTATTGTTGATTGCGTCTACTTAAACTTATGGTTTGACTTTTTTTGGGTTCATAAACATTTTACTTTTATCTGTTATTACTTCTATGTTTTAATTTCATGTACTGACATGTTCCATGACGTTGGAGATTTGCTTCTCAATTTGGTCCACAAGAATTTGACATTCAAATAAATACATAAATAAATAAATAGGTTACCTACTAATATGGACCTCCTTTTGCCTGGTGTAGTGCAGCAACTCAAATAGGTGTGTACTGATGAAGTTGTTGAAAGTCCTGTGCAGAAATATGGAGCCATGTTGCCTCTATAGCCATTCATAAAAGCAAAAGTTTTGCTGGTGCAGGGTTCTGTGAATGAACTGACTCTCAGTTATGTCCCATGAATGTTCAATGGGGTTCATGTCGGGCGATCTGAGTGGACAAATAATTTGCTCTAATTGTCCAGAACGTTCTTCAAAACAATTGTGAACAATTTTGGCTCTTTGACGTGGCCCATTGTTGTCCATAAACATTCCATCATTGTTTTTTTAACATGAAGTCCGTGAATGGCTGCAGATGGTCTCCAAGTAGCCGAACGTAACCATTTCTAGTCAATGATCGGTTCAGTTCTATGTAAACACAGGCCACACCACTATGGTGCTGTCACCAGCTTGGACAGTGCTAAGATGACAACTTGGGGCCATGGCTTCATGGGGTCTGCACCACACTCGAACCACACCATCAGCTCTTACCAACTGAAACTGGAACTCATCTGACCATGTACAGTTTCCAGCCTTCGTCAAGGGATAGCGGCCTAGGTTCAAACTCTGCCTCTGCTTAAGTTTTGAATAAAAGCCATCAGACTTCCAGTATAAGAAGTCAACCCTTATTCAGCCATCGGCCTTGTCAAAGAGGGCGGAGGAGTGGACAGACGTTCAGGGCATTCTCCTGGCCTTGGGGTGGGAAACTACCCCTAAAGGTGGAAAAATCAGTAATGATCAATACCACGAAGATGCAGAAACAAATGGGAACCATTGCAATAAAGACACATAGTGTGTCTACACAGGACATGTGACTTGTAATTGAAAAAGTATCATGACAATCTCTCCATAGGCAAAAGATTTCAGAATAGTCCCCCATTTGGATCTCCAGGTGGGGACTGCCAAGGGGGAGGTGACCATGAGTTAAAGCTTGGAGTAACCAATGAAAGGATAAAGTTCTATGAGTTAGGGTGTGGAATATCAGAAGCTTAAATTATGAATGGGAAGGCAGGGTGGAGAGTGATTTATTGTGAACAGTTCAATGATAGGGCTATTCTCATCAGAATGTCGTCGTAACTGCTGTCTGCTTCATGTCTGCTGTGCAGCGAGCTACGTTAATTTAAGTATTAACTGTATTTTTCTTACTTGTCACTTCTTCTTCTGTGTGTTTTTGCTTTTAGGAAGCTTTAATTGTCGAGTGCTAGTAATAGTGTTCCATAGATTTTGTGTTTGTTTTGAATACAGTCAGAGAGAGTCCCCATAGTCAACCATAGTGCCAGTAGTGCTAGTGTTTGTTTTGAATACATTCCAGAAACAGGTAGTGCTATTTTCATTGTTTTTTACAAGAAGTGTCTAGCAACCACAGTTTAGTCAACTATCAGCTGCCTTTAGTGAATTAGCAGTGTAGTTAAAAGTTGATTAACTCTCTACAGTAAATTGATTTCTTAGGATGGATAGGATGTGTGATTGCTGTGTACGGACGCAGGAGGGGCTGGCCACTGTTCGCGAACAGCTGAACGTGTTGATGGCCATGGTGAGCCGTCTTCAGGCTGCTGCCTCAGAGTGTAGCAGCAGTGGGGAGTCTGGTGCGTCGCATGGTACACCCCAGGTGTTACATGCTTCACCCACTGTCCCTGCTGTCGAGACATCTTCGCAGGTACCAGCCGCGGTTGGGCCACCCTCTCCCCAAGGGGAGTGGCGGGTTCAGCGGTGTTCGCGGTGCACGAGGTGGAGGGTCAATGTGGAAGCTGGCCGTGTGGCATCGCCCACTCTGCCTGTGAGTGAACATGTGGCCGCTCCTTCAGCAAGGTCCGAGCAGGCACACAGGGGGAGGGGTTTATTAGTTATTGGCAGCTTGAACGTTAGGCGGGTGATGGAGCCCCTTAGGGAGATAGCGGAAAGGTTGGGGAAGAAGGCCAGTGTTCACTCTGTCTGCTTGCCATGGGGGTCTCATCCGAGATGTGGAGGAGGCCCTACCGGTGGCGATAGAGAGCACTGGGTGCACCAGACTGCAAATTGTTGCTCATGTCGGTACCAATGATTCCTGCCGTCTGGGTTCAGAGGTCATCCTCAGTTCGTACAGGCAGTTGGCGGAATTGGTGAAGGCAGAAAGCCTTGCTCGCGGGGTGGAATCTGAGCTAACTATTTGTAGTATCATTCCCAGAACCAATCGCGGTCCTCTGGTTTGGAGCCGAGTAGAAGGCGCAGACAATTTTGCAGAGATCTGGGGTGCAAATTTCTCGACCTCCGCTATCGGGTGAAGAAATGTAGGGTCCCCCCCGAATAGGTCAGGCATGCACTACACGCCGGAAGCAGCTACAAGGGTAGCGAGTACGTGTGGAGTGCACATGTGGGTTTTTTAGGTTAGAGAATTCCCTCCCTAGGCCCGACAAGACGCCTCCTGGGATGCGGCAAGGTAGGAGTGGGCAAAATGCAATAGGGAATAACAATATTAATGTGCTAATAGTAAACTGCAGGAGCGTCTATAGAAAGGTCCCAGAACTGCTCTCAATAATGAACGGTCACAATGCCCATATAGTACTAGGGACAGAAAGTTGGCTGAAACCAGACGTAAACAGTAATGAAATCCTAAACTCAGATTGGAATGTATACCACAGAGACAGGCTGGACAGTGAAGGGGGAGGTGTGTTTATAGCGATAAGAAGTGCAATAGTATCGAAGGAAATTGACGGAGATCCGAAATGTGAAATAATTTGGGTGAAGGTCACGGTTAAAGCAGGCTCAGACATGGTAATTGGATGTCTCTATAGGCCCCCTGCCTCAGCAGCTGTTGTGGCTGAGCACCTGAAGGATAATTTGGAAAATATTTCGAGTAGATTTCCCACCATGTTATAGGTCTGGGTGGAGATTTTAATTTGCCGGATATAGACTGGGAGACTCAAACGTTCATAACGGGTGGCAGGGACAGAGAATCCAGTGAAATTTTTTTAAGTGCTTTATCTGAAAACTATCTTGAGCAGTTAAACAGAGAACCGACTCGTGGTGATAACATATTAGACCTTCTGGTGATAAACAGACCTGAACTATTTGAAACAGTTAACGCAGAACAGGGAATCAGTGATCATAAAGCGGTTACTGCATCGATGATTTCAGCCGTAAACAGAAATATTAAAAAAGGTAGGAAGGTTTTTCTGTTTAGCAAAAGTGACAAAAAGCAGATTACAGAGTACCTGATGGCTCAACACAAAAGTTTTGACTCAAGTACAGATAGTGCTGAGGATCAGTGGACAAAGTTCAAAACCATCGTACAATATGCGTTAGATGAGTATGTGCCAAGCAAGATCGTAAGAGATGGAAAAGAGCCACCATGGTACAACAACAGAGTTAGAAAACTGCTGCGGCAGCAAAGGGAACTTCACAAGAAACATAAACATAGACATAGCCAAAGCCTTGCAGACAAACAAAAATTATGCGAAGTGAAATGTAGTGTGAGGACTGTGCGAGAGGCGTTCAATGAATCCGAAAGTAAAGTTCTATGTACTGACTTGGCAGAAAATCCTAAGAAATTTTGGTCTTGTGTCAAAGCGGTAGGTGGATCAAAACAAAATGTCCAGACACACTGTGATCAAAATGGTACTGAAACAGAGGATGACAGACTAAAGGCCGAAATACTAAATGTCTTTTTCCAAAGCTGTTTCACAGAGGAAGACTGCACTGTAGTTCCTTCTCTAGATTGTCGCACAGATGACAAAATGGTAGATATCGAAATAGACCACAGAGGGATAGAGAAACAATTAAAATCGCTCAAAAGAGGAAAGGCCACTGGACCTGATGGGACACCAGTTCGATTTTACACAGAGTACGTGAAGGAACTTGCCCCTCTTCTTGCAGTGGTGTACCGTAGGTTTCTAGAAGAGCGTAGCGTTCCAAGGGATTGGATAAGGGCACAGGTCATCCTCGTTTTCAAGAAGGGATGTCGAACAGATGTGCAGAACTATAGACCTATATATCTAATGTCAATCAGTTGTAGAATTTTGGAACACGTATTATGTTCAAATATAACGACTTTTCTGGAGACTAGAAATCTACTCTGTAGGAATCAGCATGGGTTTCGAAAAAGACAGTCGTGTGAAACCCAGCTCGCGCTATTCATCCACGAGACTCAGAGGGCCATAGACACAGGTTCCCAGGTAGATGCCCTGTTTCTTGACTTCCGCAAGGCGATCGATACAGTTCCCCCCAGTCGCTTAATGAACAAAGTAAGAGCATATGGACTATCAGACCAATTGTGTGATTGGATTGAAGAGTTCCTAGATAACAGAACGCAGCATGTCATTCTCAATGGAGAGAAGTCTTCCGAAGTAAGACTGATTTCAGGTGTGCCGCAGGAGAGTGTCGTAGGACCGTTGCTATTCACAATATACGAGGGTTGTTTTTTAAGTAAGGGCCGTTTTTATTTTAAAAAAAAAGATACAAATACTTTTGTAAAAAAACTTTTATTGTCTGATTCTACACATTTTACCTATTTTTCTACATAGTTGCCTTGTTTATTTAAGCACTTGTCATACCATACAACTATGTTTTTAATTCCCTCTTCAAAGAATTCGGCCGCCTGCTCCAACGGCCAAGAGTTCACGGCCGCTTTCACTTCATCGTCGTCATTGAAGCGCTGCCCACCAAGATGGTGTTTCAGGTACCGGAAAAGGTGAAAATCGCTAGGAACAAGGTCGGGGCTGTATGGTGCATGGTCAAAAACTTCCCAGCCAAAAGAATCAATCAAATCCCGAGTCTTTTGAGAGGTGTGAGGCCTAGCGTTATCGTGCAGGAGCAAAACTCATTTTGTCAGCATGCCACTCCTTTTGTTTTCAATTGCTCTGCAGAGCTTCTTTAGAGTTGCACAGTAGGCATCTGAGTTGATTGTCGTTCCTCGTGGCATAAAGTCCACTAGCAAAACACCGCGCCGGTCCCAGAACACAGTTGCCATAATCTTGCGTTTTGACAGCGTCTGTTTGGCTTTGACCTTGATGGGTGAGGTTGTGTGTCGCCATTCCATCGATTGTTGCTTGCTTTCGGGAGTGATATGGGATACCCATGTTTCATCTCCAGTGACAATTTGACTCAACATGTCATCCGCTTCTTCCTCGCAATGAACCAAAAAGTCCAATGAAGTGGCAAATCTCTTCCCTTTGTGGTGCTCTGTGAGGAGTCTGGGTACCTACCGAGAACACAGTTTCTTAAAGTTTAGGTTTTCAGACACAATTTTGTACAAAACCAATCTTGAAACTTGTGGAAATTCCAAAGAAAGAGTGGAAATTGTGAATCTTCTGTCCTCACGAATCTTTGTTTCTACTGCAGCCACCAAATCATCAGTGATCACAGAGGGCCGGCCTGAGCATTCTTCGTCATGGACGTTTTGACGGCCATTTTTAAACTCTCTAACTCATTGACGCACTTTACCTTCACTCATTGCATTCAAGCCATCAACTTCTGTTAACTGACGATGAATTTCTGCAGCTGATAGGCTTCTCGCGGTCAAAAAACGTATCACTGACCGTATCTCACACACAGCGGACGATTCAATAATCGTAAACATTATAAAGTAGCACAGTGATGCATACATGTCAGCTACAGAGCTGCAACTTGCATCAGTGTGAATGGGAAGGATGCCGGCAAGTGGCGCGGTGGCTTGTTGCTGCGTCCGCGAGAACTACGGGACTATACGCGTGAATGGCCCTTACTTAAAAAACAACCCTCATACATAAATGACCTTGTGGATGACATCGGAAGTTCACTGAGGTTTTTTGCGGATGATTCTGTGGTATATCGAGAGGTTGTAACAATGGGAAATTGTACTGAAATGCAGGAGGATCTGCAGCGAATTGACGCATGGTGCAGGGAATGGCAATTGAATCTCAATGTAGACAAGTGAAATGTGCTGCGAATACATAGAAAGAAAGATCCCTTATCATTTAGTTACAAAATAGCAGGTCAGCAACTGGAAGCAGTTAATTCCATAAATTATCTGGGAGTACGCATTAGGAGTGATTTAAAATGGAATGATCATATAAAGTTGATCGTTGGTAAAGCAGATGCCAGACTGAGATTCATTGGAAGAATCCTAAGGAAATGCAATCCGAAAACAAAGGAAGTAGGTCACAGTACGCTTGTTCGCCTACTGCTCGAATACTGCTCAGCAGTGTGGGATCCGTACCAGATAGGGTTGATAGAAGAGATAGAGAAGATCCAACAGAGAGCAGCGCGCTTCATTACAGAATCATTTAGTAATCGCAAAAGCGTTACGAAGATGACAGATAAACTCCAGGGGAAGACTGCAGGAGAGACGCTCAGTTGCTCGGTACGGACTTTTGTTGAAGTTTTGAGAACATACCTTCACCGAAGAGTCAAGCTGTATATTGCTCTCTCCTACGTATATCTTGTGAAGAGACCATGAGGATAAAATCAGAGAGATTAGAGCCCACACAGAAGCATACCGACAATCCTTCTTTCCACGAACAATACGAGACTGGAATAGAAGGGAGAACCGATAGAGGTACTCAAGGTACCCTCCGCCACACACCGTCAGGTGGCTTGCGGAGTATGGATGTAGATGTAGATGTAGATCAACAGCAAATCAAAAATGATGACGATAGATCAGGTATACATGCTAATGTAGCAAGCAATGAAGAGGTAGAGAAAGAATATGAGTATATCAAATGTGTAATTCAATGGGTAAAGGAAGATGAAAACCTAATGGTCATGGGGGACTGGAATGCACTTGTACGGGAAGGAGTAGTGAAGAAGAGTAGGTTGCAGTCCAAGAGATAAGTCAGGAAGAATCAATGCACTAAGTGGGTTATGGAAGTACTTTGGAATAAAGAGGTATGCTTGAAGTTCTCTGAGGCTATAGACACTGTGATAAGGAATAGCTCAGTAGGCAGTTCAATTGAAGGGGAATGGGCATCTCTAAAAACGGCCATCGCAGAAATAGGAAAGAAAACCGTTGGTACAAAGAAGGTGACCTTAGGTAACAGAAGAAATACTTCAGTTGATCGAAGAAAGGAGGTATAAAAATGTTCAAGGAAATTCAGGAATACAGAAATACAAGTCACTTAGGAATGAAATAAACAGAAACTGCAGGGGAGCTGAGATGGAATGGCTGCATGAAAAATCTGAAGAAATCGAAAAATAAATGTTTGTCGGAAGGACTGACTCTGCTTGTAGGAAAATCAAAATAACCTTCACTGAAAGTAAAAGCAATGGTGGTAACATTAAGAGTGCAGTGGGAATACCACTGTTATCGGCATTGGCCCCTTACCTACCTTGAATTTATCATGAATCTCTCGCCCAGCACAAAGCCCCAAGCGACTGGAAAAAAGCACAGGTGACTCCAGTATATAAGAAGGGTAAAAGAACGGACCCGCAAAATTATAGACCAATATCCCTAACTTCGGTTTGCTGTAGAATCCTTGAACACTCTCTCAATTCGAATATAATAAACATTCTAGAGACTGACAAGTTTTTTGTCCACGAATCAGCAGTTTTAGAAAGCAGCGCTGGTGCGAAACTCAGCTTGCCCTTTTCTTACATGATATGCTGAGAAGTTTGGATGAAAGGCAACAGGCAGATTCCATATTTCTAGATCCCGGGAATGCATTCGACACTGTGCACCACTGCAGGCTGTTAACGAAGTCACGAGCATATGGAACAAGTTCACAGGTATGTGAGTGGCTCAAAGACTTCTTAAGTAATAGAACCCAGTATATTGTCCTCAACAGCGAGTGTTTATCAGAGAGAAGGGTTTCGTCAGGAGTGCCCCAGTGAAGTGTGATAGGAGTGCTGTTGTTCTCTATATACGTAAATGATTATTTGGTAGATAAGGTGGGCAGGAATGTGGGGTTGTTTGCTGGTGGTGCCATGGTGTACAGAATAGTGTCAAAGATGAGTGACTGTAGGAAGATACAAAACGACTTAGACAAAATTTCCAGTTGGTGTGATGAATGGCAGCCAACCTTAATTGTGGAAAAATTTAAGTTAATGCAGATGAGTGGGAAGATCAGACCTGTGATGTTCAGATACAGTATTGCTAGTGTCCTGCTTGACAGTGTCAAGTCAATTAAATATCTGGGCTTAATGTTGCAAAGCGATATGAAATTGAACAAGCATGTGAGAACTGTCGCAGGGAAAGTGAATGGTCGACTTCGGTTTTTTGGGAGAATCTTAGCAGAGTGTGGTTCACCTGTAAAGGAGACTGCATATAGGACGGTGGTGTGACCTGTTCTTGAGTACTGCTCTTGTGTTTGGGAAGACATCGAAGCAATTCTGAGGCAGGCTGCTAGATTTGTTACCGGTGGGTTCAAACAACTCATAGGTGTTACAGAGATACTTTGGGAAATCAAATGAGAGTCCTTGAAGGGAAGGTGATGTTATTTTCGAGAAACACTTTTGAAAAAATTTAGAGAACTGGCATTTGAAGCTGACAGCCAAACGATTCTACTGCCGTCAACATACATTGCACTTTCGGGCCACGAAGATAAGATACGAGAAATAAGGGCTCACATTGAGGCATATGAACAGTTGTTTTCCCATCGCTCTCTTTGCGAGTGGAACAGGAAAGGAAATGACAAATAGAGGTACAGGGTACTGTACAGTGTCTTGCGGAGTATCTATAAAGATGTAGATGTTAAATGCAGAGGAGAGAGCGGATAGGTGGGAAAAATGCATTGAAGGCCTCTTTGAGGGGAAGGACTTGTCTGATGATGTGATGGAAGAAGGAGCAGGAGTTGGTATAGAAGAGACAGGGGATCCAGTATGAGAATCAGAATGCAAAAGAGCTCTGGAAGACTTAAAATCAAATGACATAGAAGGGATAGATACCAGTCCATCAGAAGGTCTAAAATCATTGGGGGAAGTGGCAACAAAATGACTATTCACTTTGGTGTGTAGAATGTATGAGTCTGGCAACATACCGTCTGACTTTCAGAAAAGTATCATACACACAATTCCAAAGATGGCAAGAGCTGACAAGTGCGAGAATTGTTGCACAATCAGCTTAACAGCTCATGCATCCAAGTTGCTGACGAGAATAATATACAGAAGACTGGAAAAGAGAATTGAGGATGTGTTAGATTTATTTATTTATTTATTTTGATCCAACATCAACTGATTACAAAAAAGGTTTTTTTTTGTTCCAGTCTTCTGGATAAGTCAGAGCCTTACTTACTAGGCTTACATATTATTGGCTGGCACTTTTATCTACACAACTTTTTCTAAATTTAGTTGAGAGGACAGAGTTACATATATGGACTACACATAAAAAAAATGTTATTGCCATACTTAGATTAAGGAATCTACAGTTTGTGACACAGTATTCATATCATACATTCAAATATTTACAGTTTGTCACACAGTCTAAGATCTGAGATTCCATATATTTTTAGATAGATGGTCTTCCATCATACGAGGGTACTAAATCTAGAAACTCATATATTGAATATACAGGACTGTTTAGGAGCCATAATTTTAATTTCATTTTTTTGTTTTGTAATGGGCAATTTGGAGATATTAGGATGGAAGCAATTCAGTAGTTTATGTCTGCATAGTGAGGGCTTTTCTCATAAAGTGTTGTTCTATGGGAGACGATGTGGGGTCGGTCTCTACCTCTAGTGTTGTGATTGTGTATTTCTTTATTAAGTGTTTTGTTACTGTTTACTACCAGAATGATTATCTTCAGCACATACAGGTTATCAACAGGTAGTATTTTAAATTCTTTAACCAAATTTTTGCAGGACTCCCTGGCACATTTATTTCCCATAATTCTAAGTGCCTTCTTTTGTAAGATAAGTACACCTTTCATATTACCTTTACTGCTGGATCCCCATACCCCTATCCCATAGCTCAGATGGGTTTCAAATAGTGCAAAATATATTTACCTCAGAGTGGTGATGTTACAAAAAGGTTTCAGTTTTATTAGGCATATATGGTGGTACATAGCTTTTTGCAAATATCATTCACATGATCAGACCAGTTTAACTCTGCATCAAGTGTCATGCCAAGAAATTTGGTCGATTATTGTTTTTTAATGTATTCGTCACCCATTAAGATTTGGTTTTCATGAGTTTTTTGCCTCCCACGATCAAATTCAATACAGACAGATTTATTTGAGTTTAATTTTAGTTTGTTTTCATTAAAATATTGCAGAATTAAGCCTGTTGTGGTATTGGATTCCACTTCGAGCTGCGAATAGCTTGGATTGCAGCATATTAACGTGGTATCATCTGCATATAAGATAGCTGTTGCATGGTTTGTTATGGACTGAATATCATTAACATAAATAATAAAAAGAAGTGGTCCTAATATTGAACCCTGTGGAATACCAAAATTTATGTCAGTGGTGTTTGATTTGTATGCTCCCTCTGTAGTGCTAATAGACACAAACTGCTTCCTATTTGTCAAGTAGGACCTCATCAGATTATGGGCTGTGCCTCGAATGCCATAGTTCCACAGTTTGTCCAGCAATATGGGCGTATCAACACAGTCAAATGCTGCTGTAATGGTGGACGACCCCTTGACAAACCCATACTGCCCCTTAGAAATCACTTTTTTGCATACCAGGAAGTTCCAGATTCTTATGTATATTACTTTCTCAAAGATTTTGGATCTTGTTGGAAGAACAGAAATGGGTCGAAAGTTTTCTACTAGATTCCTGTTTCCTTTTTTAAAAATAGGCACAACTCGGGCGATTTTCAACTCATCTGGAAACAGACCATCTTCCAAATGAGAGTTAATAACTGTTGATAAAGGTGATGCAATTTTATGTATACATTTCTTAAGAGTGTCCAGACTAAGACCATCATATCCTGCTGCATGGGAATTCTTTAAGCTATTCACTATTTTAATTATTTCTTCTTTACTTGTTGGCATCAAAAATATACCTCCTGACACTGGTGTTCATCTGAATTTGTATTTATGATTTTTAAGCTGATTGTTTGTGCTGGAGCCAACAGAAGCAAAGTAATTATTAAATAGATATGCTATCTTATTCTGATCAGTTTCTATTGTGCCGTTTATCAGCAAGTGATTTTCAGTTGTATGTTTCCCAGATTTACCTATTTCTCTATTTACTAGTGACCATGATGTTTTGGAGATATTATTTGAGTTCTGAGTGACACTTTCAAAATGTTTCTTTTTTTTCAGAAATTAGGAGGTCTGTATAGTATTTCTGACACTTTTTGAACTCTCCTTTTAATTTTTTATTCCTCAAGTCATATAACATATCATACTCATACCGTCATAGTTTTTCTCTAGCCTCAGTGACTGAACTTGATATACAGTTTCTGGTATGGCATCTGACTGAATTATCTTTTTATTAATGGGCAGACTTGGTTGAGAATGTAGTATAATTGACTTGAGAATTTGCTATAATTGTAATGTGTTTTTAGAATACTGTTCCAGACCACATTGCTTAGCATGTTATTCAAGTGAGTTATATCGTGGTCTGTATTGATCCTAATATATCTATAGCAACTGTGTGCAGGAACCTTTTTTATGTTCACACCTAGTTCTACTGAATGGTGGTCTGACAAAGCACTTATAATAACAGAAGATGTAAGATCACAAAGACGAATACCAGTGATTATGTTATCTATTGCATACTGGCTTGTTTCAGTCTCCCTGGTTGCAGTGTTTATTAGGTATCTTACATTATATTCAAGCAGAGTATTCTTGAATAGTCTAGTGTGTAACTTATCTACTAATACATTTACGTTGAAATCTCCTATAATGACAATCAGTTAGGCTTTAGGAAAGGTAAAGGCACTAGAAAGGCAAGTCTGACGTTGTGGTTGATAATGGAAGCAAAACTGAAGAAAAATCGAGATACATTTATAGGATTTGTCGACCTGGAAAAAGCGTTCAACAATGAAAAATGGTCCAAGATGTTCGAAATTGTGAGTAAAACAGGAATAAACTATAGGGAATGGCGAGTAGTATACAATATGTACAAGAATCAAGAGGGAACAATAAGAGTGGAGGACCAAGTGCGAAGTGCTCGGATTAAAAATGGTGTAAGACAGGGATGTAGTCTTTCGTCACTACTGTTTAATCTACACATTGAAGAAGCAATGATGGAAATAAAAGAAAGGTTCAAGAGTGGCATTAAAATTCATGGTTAAATGATATCCACGATAAGAATCGATGATGACATTGCTATCCTCAGTGAAAGTGAAGAAGAATTACAGGAGCTGCTGATGGAATGATCAGTATAATGACTACAAAATATGGTTGTTGTTGTGGTCTTCAGTCCTGAGACTGGTTTGATGCAGCTCTCCATGCTACTCTATCCTGTGCAAGCGTCTTCATCTCCCAGTACTTACTGCAACCTACATCCTTCTGAATCTGTATAGTGTATTCATCTCTTGGTCTCCCTCTACGATTTTTACCCTCCACGCTGCCCTCCAATGCTAAATTTGTGCGATCCCTTGATGCCTCAGAACATGTCCTACCAACTGATCGCTTCTTCTTGTCAAGTTATGCCACAAACTCCTCTTCTCCCCAATTCTATTCAATACCTCCTCATTAGTTACATGATCTACCCATCTAATCTTCAGCATTCTTCTGTAGCACCACATTTCAGAAGCTTCTATTCTCTTCTTGTCCAAACTATTTGTCGTCATGTTTCACTTCCATACATGGCTACACTCCATACAAATACTTTGAGAAACGACTCCCTGACACTTAAATCTATACTCGATGTTAACAAATTTCTCTTCTTCAGAAACGCTTTCCTTGTCATTTCCAGTCTACATTTTATATCCTCTCTACTTCGACCATCATCAGTTATTTTGCTCCCCAAATAGCAAAACTCCTTTACTACTTTAAGTGTCTCATTTCCTAATCTAATTCCCTCAGCATCACCCGACTTAATTCGACTACATTCCATTATCCTCGTTTTGCTTTTGTTGATGTTTATCTTATATCCTCCTTTCAAGACACTGTCCATTCCATTCAACTGCTCTTCCAAGTCCTTTGCTGTCTCTGACAGAAATACAAAATACGGACTGAGAGTAAATCAAAGAAAGACGAAAGTAATGAGAAGCAGCAGAAATGAGAACAGTGAGAAACTTAACGTCAGGATTGATGGGCATGAAGTAGATGAAGTTACAGAATTCTGCTACTTAGGCAGCAAAATACTCTTATGATGGTTGGAGTAAGGAGGACATCAAAAGCATGACGGACAGTGCAAGGAGGACATTAAAAGCGGACCAGCACTGGGAATAACGACATTCCTGGCCAAGAGAAGTCTACTTAGCATCAAACATAGATCTTCATTTGAGGAAGAAATTTCTGAGAATGTACATTTGGAGCACAGCATTGTGCAGTATGTTATTCTGCGTTTCTTTGCCTCTCCCCATTATAAAAAAACATCCCAGACTACTTTGCTTTCATTCTCTGCATTATATATTATTTTGTCATTAAATGACTTTTTTGCAGCAATCAGCACCTTCCTATAGATCTTTTTGTATCTATGATAGAAATTTAAGAATTCTGAATCATTGTGAATCTTTTTCATGGAACTGAGCTATTTTAGTGTTTGGGAGGACTTCTTGATACTTGCTGTTATCCATCTGTTTTTGTGAGATGTTGATACAGACATGTATACTTTTGAAAATGCCTTTTCAAAGTTAAATTTAAAGAATGTGGAGAATTTACAGAATTTCATATTCGCATTGGTTTCCTTATACACTTCATCCCAGCTTTGTTTTCCTAGTTCTTTTGAAAAATCTTTAATTTTGATTTCTGTTAGATGTCGTTAGTCGGTTTGTAGTTTAGGGAATGATTCGATGACTGATTTTACTGTTGTTATTTGACAGAGATGTTCTGATAGACCGAGATCTTTTACAGCTGCATCACATTTTCCCCTGTCCATATTTGTGGCCACATGGTCAATTACTGATACAGTCATTGTGGTAACCCTTGTTGCACTATTGACCAATAGGGAAATGCCAAAATTTTGAAGGATGTTTATGAAGGTGCTGCTGAATTTATTTATGATATTAGTGTTGATGTTAATGTCCCCTCACAGAATTATCTTCACCTTTGTACGTGAGACTTTGTCCAGAACTTCTGTTCATTTATTGAAAAAAGTGTCCTCACTACCACTGGGAGATCTATACACACACACAAAATGATTAATTTCTTGGTGATATCAGGCCCTGTTAATTCAATAGCTGATATTTCAAAGTGTTTGTCTTCACTTACTGTACTGAAGTCATGTCTTGATTTGAACTGTGTTCCATTTCTAATATAAATGCATGATCCACCACCCCTTGAAGTAGTTCTGCAGTAAGAGTTTGCCCGCTCATAGAATGGTAATAGTACATGTTGGATTTCTGTGTCTCTACACCAGTGCTCAGTCATACAAACTACTGCGCAGTTCAGAGATTGGATCTCAACTTCTAATAGTTGTATTTTATTTTTTATTGATTGCATGTTTTGACGGAGGATTGTTCAGTCTGTGAAATGCCCCACGTTACTCTTTCCAATGGTTTGTTTTCCCTTGTGAAATCTGGTATGTGTGATATTCAAAGTGTTAAAATCTGTCTTGTGAGTGATTGTTTGAGTATTTTTTTAAACTTCTGGAGATACTCTTTAGGCAAGGGAACTTGCTGTCCGGATTTATCCTAAAAAAGAGCTACTTTTCCTCCGTATGACAACAGGTATTTGACCATGTGTGGTCCGACATCCTCCCCCTATACTTTCATGAATCAGCTGTTGCAATCTTCACTTCCCGGTCCTGTTTAGGTGTAGGCCATTGCTAGTGAAACCCCACCTGTTGGTAGTCCCGACGGGCACCAGAGAAACATGAGCAAAGTTGGCTGCCCTCAGAACCATCCGTAACCCCACATTGATTCGCCTCACAGCTCCATCAAGGTGTGATTGATCATGACGCTGGAACAGCTCAACAAAGTGTACGTTGGTGCCATGAATCAGGGAAGCTATCTTGTCCAGGTCACCACCTATGTCATATACCCCATCCCTGTCCAAACTGTTTCCTGCCCCACCCACTATCAGTACATGGTCCTCTTTTGTAAAGTCCTTACATAAAGACCCTAGGTCGTCTATCACAGGACTTAGCCCTGCATTTGGCTTGCAGATACTGGTGGCCTGGTACGTTGCCCCTAAACTTTCCTGTAACAGAGGGCCTACACCTCGCTCATTGCTAATACTTAGCAGCAGGACTGTCTTCTTCCTAACACTTTGTACATTCCTAGGCTTCTTGGCCTCGGTTGAAGTGTGCTGCACATTTCCTGCTCCTCGTTCTACCTGCGGCTCTTCTCCACAACTCTGGCAGTGGTAGATACCTGTTTTTGGTGTTGATGATAAAACTGTCAGATGGCGTTCTCTTTCTTCCTAGCCTCCAACCACCCTCCTCCCCCCGATCTCCCTTGATCCTGATGACTTCCTTCCTTGCTTCCTCCAACTGTGCCTGAAGGGCACAGATATTCCTTTCCTGTTCCCCAATAAGAATGTTCCTACTGCATACTCTGCAGTTCCAGGAGAGAGCCTCTTCTGTTCTCCCAACATTCTCTCCACTGCAATCCCCCCCACTGAAAATATTTCCTATAAGATTGGCAACAAATCCCTCTACTCACTATCCTATAACAGCTCCCACATTTCTCACTCATGGTCAGTTTCGAAAGAATAATTAAGTTTAAAGAATGTTTTAAATTTGTGAAGGACGCGAGATCGGCTGTGTGTAAACAAAAAACAACACAAAGGTCTTATGCGCGGTGGTGGTTGTTTTTGTACTAATTTAGAGATACAATGACAGAAGAATGAATTTGTAATTACTTTGCTTTTAGACAATTTACGTTATCAGGCGTGTTTGGTCAGGTTTTTAAACGTTTATAACGCGGAAAATTTAAGCCTAGATCGCGTCTAACTAGTAAACAATACGAAATGTGTTCGTGAAATACGACTTAGAATAGAGACTGATGAAACTAGTAGCAAACTTTTTTAAACGAATTTTGCTCTATCAAGGAAACTTGAATAGAATTTTTTGTGTTTATGTCTCGCAAAATTTCGGGTTATGTCCCGATTATCGGGACTTCATCTAAAGAACAAGTTTTTTCAAGAACAAGCTCTGAAAGTTCTTTTAGCGGACGAAGAAAATACCTGTGATTTCACTCGGCGGCCACCTTGCAAGACGGCGAGGGAAAAAATATATGGGAAACACTAAGAAGAGGAAGGGGTAGGATGGTAGGACATCGTTGACATCAGGGAATAACTCCCATGGTACTAGAGGGAGCTGCACAGTGTGAAAAGAGTCCAAGAGAGGCGCTGCAGGCGATATCCTGCTGTTAGCAAAGGCACTCGCGCCGATCGTCTGCTGCCATAGCCCATTATCGCGAAATTTCACCGCAGTGTCCTAACGGACACTTTCGTCGTACGTCCTACAGTGATTTCTAGTGGTTTTTTCACGCGTGTTACTTGCCTGTTAGCACCGATATCTCTATGCAAACGCCGCTGCCCTGGGTAGTTAGAGGCCCGGCCTCACAGAAAGCGGTCTGCGACCTCGAGCAGTGGCGGGCATGCCGTGTCGTTGAAATACGTGCTGTTGCGCAGCGTCGGTCTTGCAGCCTGGGCGAACGACGGTCTAAATGGTTCAAATGGCTCTGAGCACTATGGGACTTAACATCTATGGTCATCAGTCCCCTAGAGCTACTTAAACCTAACTAACCTAAGGACATCACACAACACCCAGTCATCACGAGGCAGAGAAAATCCCTGACCCCGCCGGGAATCGAACACGGGAACCCGGGTGCGGGAAGCGAGAACGATACCGCACGACCACGAGCTGCGGACGAACGACGGTCTGTCTCAAAATAAACTGTGAGCGCCTGCAGCCGCATTTTTTGCCCTGTTCTCACACCGACGGCTGAGGGAAAATCCGTCGGCCACTGCGATCATCTACATCTACATGGATGCTCTGCAAATCACATTTAAGTGCCTGGCAGAGGGTTCATCGAACCACCTTCACAATTCTCTATTGTTCCAATCTCGTATAGTGCGCGGAAGGAATGAACACCTATATCTTTCAGTGCGAGCCCTGATTTCCCTTATTGTACCGTGGTGATCGTTTCTGCTTATGTAGGTCGGTGTCAACAAAATATTTTCGCATTCGGAGGGGAAAGTTGGTGATTGAAATTTCGTGAGAAGGTTCCGCCGCAACGAGAAACACCTTTGTTTTAATGATGTCCACCTCAAATCCTGTATCATTTCAGCGGCACTCTCTTCCCTATTTCGCGATAATACAAAACGTGCTGCCCTTCTTTGAAATTTTTCAATTTACTCAGTCAATCCTATCTGGTAGGCAGTATTCTAAAAGAAGAGGGGCATTCATAGTGTAGACAGCCGCCGGCCGGTGTGGCCGAGCGGTTCTAGGCACTTCAGTCTGGAGGCGCGTGACCGCTACGGTCGCAGGTTCGAATCCTGCCTCGGGCATGGATGTGTGTGATGTCCTTAGGTTAGTTAGGTTTAAGCAGTTCTAAGTTCTAGGTGACTGATGACCACAGATGTTAAGTCCCACAGTGCTCAGAGCCATTTGAACCATTTTGTAGACAGCCTCCTCAGTACATCTGTTACATTTTCTAAGCGTCCTGCTAATAAAACACAGTCTTTGTTCAGCCTTCCCCACAACATTTTCTATGTGTTCCTTGCAATTTAAGCTGTGCCCAATTGTAATTCCTAGGTATTTAGTTGAATTTACGGCCTTTAGGTTTGACTAGTTTATCGTGGAACCAAAATTTAACGGATTCCTTTTAGCACTCACGTGTATGACTTCACACTTTTAGGGTCAATTGCCAATTTTCGCACCATACAGATATCTTTTCTAAATCGTTTTGCAATTTGTTTTGATCTTCTGATGATTTTATTAGTCGATAAACGACAGCGCCATCTGCGAACAAACTAAGACGGCTGCTCAGATTGTCTCCAAAATCATTTATATAGATAACGAACAGCAAAGGGCCTGTAACACTACCTTGGGGAACGCCAGAAATCACTTCTGTTTTACTCGATGACTTTCCGTCAATTACGTGCGTAACCCAAAAGTAAGGTCTCCTATTTTTTTATAAGTACATAGATCTGTTTATTTCTACAATGGTTTACGTCAGTTTACAGCTTGAACATTTCGCAGTTTTTGTACGCCCACGTCATACCAGCTCACTGCCAGCGATTCAGCTCCGACGACGAGGTGAAAGAAGAGGTTCATAACTTTTTGAACAGCATGGTGGCGAGCTGGTATAACATGGGCGTACAAAAACTGCCAGTGTCTACAAAAATGCATTGACAGAAATTGTGATTTTGTCGAAAAATAGCTAAATATTCAAGCTGTAAACTGACGTAAACCATTGTAGAAATAAACAGCTCTATGTACTTATGAAAAAATAGGAGACCTTACTTTTGGGATTACCCTCGTACTACGAACTGTGATCTTTCTAACAGGAACTCAGGAATCCAGTCACATAAATGAGACGATATTCCATAAGCACACAATTTCACTACAAGCCGCTTGTGTGGTGCAATGTCAAAAGCCTTCCGGAAAACCAGAAATACGCAATCATTCTGAAATCCCTTGTCAATAGCACTCAACACTTCATGTGAGTAAAGAGCTAGTTGCGTTTGTCAAAAACGATGTTTTCTAAACCCATGTTGACTGTGTGTCAATAGACCGTTTTTCTTCTTGGTAATTCATAATGTTTGAGCACAATATGTGTTCCAAAATCCTGTTGCGTATCGACGTAAATGATATGGGCCTGTAATTTAGTGGATTACTCCTACTATATTTCTTGGTTATTGGTGTGACCTGTGCAACTTTCCAGTCTTTGGGTACGGATCTATCGTAGAGCGAACGGTTGCATATTATTGTTAAGTATGGAACTATTGCATTAGCATAGTCTGAAAGGAACCTAATTAGTGTACAGTCTGGACCAGCAGACTTGCTTTTATTAAGTGATTTAAATTGCTTCACTACTCCAAGAATATTTACTTCTACGTTATTCATGTTGGCAGCTGTTCTTGATTCGAATTCTGGAATATTTAATTCGTCTTCTTTTGTGAAGGAATTTCGAAAGGCTGTGTTTAGTATTTATGCTTTGCAGCACTGTCTTCGATAGTATCTCCAGTGCTATCGCGCAGAGAAGGCATTGATTGAGTCTTATCGCTAGTATACTTCACATACGCCCAGAATCTCTTCGGATTTTCTACCAGGTTTCGAGTCACAGTTTCGTTGTGGAAACTGTTATAAGCATCTCGCATTGTCCACGGTGAGGGGTAATGCCTGAAATTTGTAGTCTCGGTATACTCTTAACTCTGGATCTCGGAATACTGAATTTACTAACGATTTCCGAAATGGAACGTCCCATGCGTCTAGCTCCAACTACGACTCCGCGCTCAGGGTCTGTTAGTTCCCGTGGTGCGGCCATAATCATGTTGGAAACCTTTTCACACGAATCACCTGAGTACAATGACAGCGCCGCCAATGCACTGCCCTTTTGTACCGAGTTACGCGATACTATCGTAGTCTGCATGTGTGCATATCGCAATGCTATGGCATTTGTCACCGTCGTGAAATCTCACGTATTTATATTTACATTTTATTGTCCCCGACCTTTTAATACACGAAAATCGAAACTAGTAAATTAAAAGGGTGTAAGTTTTATTTTAACTGCAGCATCTGATCTCGAGTGCTCTCTCTCTCTCTCTCTCTCTCTCTCTCTCTTACACACAAGCACGCACGCTCACGCATTCGCAGACGGACGAAACATATTCTTCAGAATCTTGAACCTACGGAAAAAACTACAAAAATTATATCATTATTTCCTCAGAGGCCTAAAAGTTGTATATGTGTTTGTATATCATACATCATTAGTTGCTAAAATACACTGAAGAGCCAAGGAAACTGGTACACCTGCCTAATATCATGTAGAACCCCCGTGAGCGCGTAGAAGTGTCGCGACACGATGTGGCATGGACTCGACTAAGGTCTGAAGTAGTGCTGGAGGAACTGACACCATGAATCCTGCAGGACTGTCCATAATCCGTAAGAGTACGAGGGGATGGAGATCTCTTCTGAACAACACATTGCAAGGCATCCCAGATATGATCAATAGTGTTCATGTCTGGGGAGTTTGGTGGCCAGCGGAAGTGTTTAATCTCAGAAAAGTGTTTCAGAAGCCACTCAGTCCTGCTGGAATTGTCTAAGTCCGTCGGAATGAGCAATGGACATGACTGGATGCAGGTGATAAGACAGGATGCTTACGTACGTGTCTCCTGACACAGTCGTATATAGACGTGTCAGGGATCCAATATCACTCCAACTGCACACGCCCCCAGCATTACAGAGCCTCCACCAGCTTGCATAGTCCACTGGTAAGATGCAGAGTACATGGATTCATGAGGTTGTACACATATCCATACACGTCCACCTGCTCGATATAACTTGAAACGAGACTCATCCGACCAGGCAACATGTTTCCAGTCATCAACAGTCCAATGTCGGTGTTGACGGGCTCATGCGAGGCCTAAAGCTTTGTGTCATGCAGTCATCAAGGGTACACGAGTAGGCTTTCGACTCCGAAGGCCCATATCGATGATGTTTCGTTGAATGGTTCGCACGCTGATACTTGTAGATGGCCCAGCGTTGAAATCTGCAACAATTTACAGAAGCATCAACGAAGATTAAAATTTGCAGAAGGGTTCCACTTCTGTCACGTTGAACAATGGTCTTCACTCGTCGTTGGTCCCGTTTTGGCAGGATCTTTTTCCGGCCGCAGCAATGTCGGAGATTTGACGTTTTACCGGATTCCTGATTTTCGGAGATTCTGTGTCTCATCGCTCGAGCGCCGACTACAATACCACTTTCAAACTCACTTAAATCTCGATAATCTGTCATTGTAGCAGCAGTAACCGATCTAACAACTGCGCCAGACACTTGTCTTATATAGACGTTGCCGACCGCAGCGTCGTATTCTGCGTGTATACATACGTATGAATACGCATGCCTAGCCCAGTTTCTTTGGTGCTTCAGTGTATCTCCACAATAACGGATAACTGCTGTCGATTTTCTCTAGACTCCACATTATACGAGTTGTTTCTTGTTATCGCAGAGGACAGTCGGTAAATGAAATTATCGTCTGACATTGTTGGCCGTGGCTGTCCCAGACAGGTTCGTTTGAAGTGCAAGTCATATTTCATTCGGCGCTACATTGGGCGACTTGCGGCCGGAGATGAGGATCAAATGATGACGAGGACAACACAACACCCAGTCCCCGAGCGGAGAAAATCTCCAGCCCGGTCGGGAATCGAACCCGGGCCCACTGCATGGGAGGCAAGCACGTTACCACAAAGCTAACAAGGCGGCGAGGACATTCTGTGACGGTTTGCCTTGCGACTCCCGCGACGCAATCGCGCAGACATGATCAGTCCACTTTAGCTGACGGTGAAGGTGCTATCTAACCTTTTCCTGACTGAAGCGAAAGAGCAACATTGTCACTAGAAACTTCCTGTGATACACTCCCGAGTCATACCAACATTTAGGACTGTTTCTGCGTTGCACCGTCCTTTATACTACCATGAAAAGTGCAGTTTGCTGTTCAACTGCTTTTAATTTGTTGCCACATATGCGGGAGTTGTGTTACTGTATATTAGTATGCCTCATGGATAGTCAAAATATTATATTGTTGCGTAATTTGCTCCTTTATGTGACAGATTCAACTTAGATAGTAAACGGTGATTACCATTCTTATTCCTATGATTATACTATAACGGTAGATACTAATACATGAACTGTTGGTACGCAGCAGCCTATTTCCGGAGTAGCACGTCTCACGTTCCATTATCATTTGGTTTATAATTACTATCTGAACTTGTTCTCGTCACTTAGTAAAATACTTAATGATTCTAATGAATAAAAGTCAGTGATTGCCAGAAGTAGCTGTCTACCACTAGATTATTTCCTTCTATGATCACTGGAGGTTTTGGACGCAATTTTCTCTGTAGCTCAGTTGAGTACACGATGTGCCAAGCTGGACATGCCAGGCGAATGACCCAGTGTTAGACCAAAGCCCCCTTTGAGATGCAAGCCTGCCTTTTCAGAGGACAGCGCAAGCCGCAGCAAGCGCTTGAAGCAGGTACGGAACACTGATCAGCCACTGTCAGGGATGATGATAGCGTGGCGCATTCCTGCTCGTTTCGAATACCGCCCTGCACAACGTGGATCAGGACTGCAGTCACAGAAAAAGCCAACACTGCATGACAAGCAACTGGATGCAAAAAAGGTTGTAAGAGGCCCCCTCATTGGCTAATCAAATAAATAACTCACAAGGGGAGGCCGCCAATTGTGAAATTCAGATTCGATTCATACTGCGCATAATAAAAGCTCATGGCCAGAGGTGTACTGTGGCAAAGCACCAAGATGCACTTCTCAGCCGTTGTCGAGAAAATCGACAGTTAAAAGAAACCATTCCGGTGAAATACTCTCTACGATTAACAGCGTCGTGGCGCAGCGGTAGGCGCTCGGGTTCGTAATTCGAAGGTCGCCGGCCCGAATCTCGCGCCATGCAATTTTTTTTTATTGTTAGTTTTATGTAATTCAAATATATATATATATATATATATATATATATATATATATATATATATATATATATAAACTATTAATGAATTGCTTATGCATGTTGGTGAAG
Source organism: Schistocerca serialis cubense (assembly GCF_023864345.2). Classification (NCBI taxonomy): domain Eukaryota; kingdom Metazoa; phylum Arthropoda; class Insecta; order Orthoptera; family Acrididae; genus Schistocerca; species Schistocerca serialis. Next base: position 50,141,247 of record NC_064644.1, read on the forward strand.
GCGGATCGCTCTCCAATTGTACCGCCTCCATTTTTCCGTTTGTTTAACAGGGTGTACCAAAGCTCTCCCGTCCGCATTGATTTTCGACGATGTTATAAGTTGCGCTAGGGACCGCATCTACCTTCTTTCGAAGTTAGCAGGCAACTACGCTGTTATGCGGCGGCTCGTTTCGGCCCATCCAACATCTGTCCTTCAAGTGTAACGAGCGAGTAACGGAGTTTATATTTCATACCTGCCACAGCAAGTTTGTGTTCGTGGGGTCTCTATTCTACTTCGAACGTTTGACTTACGCTATGCGTATTCGTTTCGGAATATCGTTTCTACGTCTTCCGTTAACTATACGTGGTTAACATTATGAAGATAATTAATAACATTTGTGAAATACAACTTTGTTTGTGGAAAACATAATGATGTTCGAAGTCGCCAGTTTTTCCACGACAAACGACTTTCAACAACTTATTATATGCATAATTGTTGCAACTGATTGCCGGGAAATATATATATTTGAATTACAAAAAAAAATACTAAAAAAAAAAAGAGGTAGCATGGCGCGAGAATCGATCCGGCGACTTTCGGATTACGAATCTGACCGCTTACTTTTTTTTTTTTTTTTTTTTTTTTTTTTACAGAACATTTTCTTAGTTTACACAGGGATATACAGGTATACAGAAAACTTGTAATTTCCTTTTCTTGAACATTAAAACACATAATGATTCAAACTGTACTAACATGCAAATTTTTAGAATGTTAACTTCCTTTTCTTTTCTAAAACATCAGAAGCAATAACCTTTTAAAAAAAAACTTAAGATTATTCAAAATATTTAAAGGTAGTTACTGAGATTCTAAATTAAACAAAATTTCCTTTTCCTTAAACGTTATAACCAATAACTTAAAAAAAAAAAAAAATTTAAATCATGCAATGTATTTAGAATAATCACTGAAGCTCTATATTGCCCAAGTTCCCTCATATTTAAACATTAAAACAAATAAGTTAAAAAAAATAAAATAAATAAAATAAACCAAGGTACTCCCCGCCGGGAATCGAACCCGAGAACCCGGGCTACCGCTTTTTTTTTTTTTTTTTAGTCATAACATTCTACAGTAGTACATATTTTTCAACTGACATCATTTAAAAGTAATAAAACAAAGGTTCCTTGGCATTAAAAAAAAAAAAATCTAAGTCTAAACCAGATAGTGATGTTCGTCACTTGATCGTATTTGTTTTTAAAAGATCAAATTGTCTCTCGTTTCTTCATGTTCTGAATCGCATCATCGAAAATGGAGTTCACATGACTGTTCTTCTGAGGATGTTGGCGTATGTATCATAATAATTATTCATGCGTAGTAGCTTGTGATGCTGGTCGGAAATGTACGTCCAAAAATCTTCTTCGCTTCTTTCTTTACTGGACATCAGGTAAAATACTGCGTGTCCCTTCAACCAGTTGACGGTATTTTTCTTCCAGGTGGGGTATAACTCCTCTTCCGGGTATAAAAGGCACGCTGGCGTTATCAAATACGGCGGTTTTCTCTGCATAGTTGCTAATTTTTTTCTGATTGACAACCATATATTATTCGCATTTCCACAGACAAATTGATGTTCATCTGTATCAATCAGGTTGCAAATGGTACACAAAGGGGAATCAGCCAGGTGAATGGAATGTAGTCTGGAGTTCGTTGGAAATTTCCTATTCACAAAGTAGTACCACAATGACCGCACTTTTGTTGGTAAATATGGGTGATGTATGTTCCTCCAGATATCATGCCAAGAGTGACCGACGTATTTTTGTTCTATGATGTTCTTGGTCTGAAAGTTCATTAAGTTTTGGTATATTTTCTTGACTTTGATGACATCTTTCTCGGGTGTTCCCAGTCCAATGTAGCTATACTCTACGAAGAAATGTTTTAGGTGGTAAAGTTCATTTGGGATGTGGTGAACGTCTATTGGGGCGTCCTGGCTGACCGGCGCTATTTCATTTAACAAGAATGCGGTGACACTGTCGACTGACCGCTTCCACAGTTTATATGTTTTACAGACGTACAATGCTTGTGCTTTATTGTACACGTCTGTGAGATTCAATCCACCATTCCCAGTCGGTAGAGTCAATGTCTGGTACTTGACTTTGAAGATGTGGCCGCGGCTGACGAAATGGCCAAAAGCAGCCAAAATCCTGTTCGCCACTTCCCTCGGCATTGGCAGGACTTGAGCCACGTAATTTAATTTAGAGGACAAATAGATGTTGACGAGAGCCACTCTTTGTATCTCATCAAGAGTACGGAGATTGTGCTGACGTATACAGGCACGGATGGTGTTGAGGATTCGTCTGTAATTAACTGCGATGGTCTGCCGAATATTTCTTGTGTATTCCACTCCAAGACATGTCATGGTGACAATTTCCTTTATTGGCCCATGAATGGGAACTCCTAATCCGCTTCCAATATTCATTATGCCAGACTTATTCCTATTCATTTTCGCACCAGATACTTGTTCATATTTGTTTATTATGTCGAGTGCTTTCTCTATCTCGTCGTTGTCTTTGACAATAAATGCAACGTCATCGGCATATGCTCTGCAGACAATCCTACGGCCACGTGTAGTGAATCCTTGTAAGTTGTGGCTGAGGCGAAAAAGCAATGGCTCGATTGCTATTGCAAAGAGTGACATAGACATCGGGCACCCTTGTCGCACCGAACTTTTCATTACAATGGGCTTACTGGACTGACCGTTTACCATAACTATCGATGTTGACTTCTGCAGAAGATTTGTAATAATGTTGATAAAACCTTGCGGGAAGTTCATGGCACGCATGGTGTGAAAAAGATAAGCATGATCGACTCTATCGAATGCTTTCTCAAAGTCCAATGATACGATGGCGCATTTTATTTTACAGGCTGCGGCAATGGAAATAATATCTCTGTAGTCGCACAGTGTTTGGTAAATTGATCTGTCTTTTCCTAAGCTCGATTGATATGATCCAGTGACTGTGTTCAATACTGATTTTAATCTTTCGTTTATGATGCGGGCAAATATTTTATAGTCCGAATTTAGGAGAGTGATAGGCCTAAAATTTGTTACAGATTTTCCTGCAGGATGTTTCGGGATTAGAACAATGGTTCCTTCTAGGAAGTCGCGTGGGATGCCATTGGCGGGATTCATTAAGTCATTACAAATACACGCTAATTTGGGAATCAACTGTCTTCTGAACATTTGATAGAACTCGGCCGGGATTCCGTCAGGCCCAGGAGACTTATTTTTCGGGCTTCGTGTTATAGCGTCTGCGACTTCTTCTTCTGTGATTTCAGTTAACAAGTTGTTTGCTTCTACCGGGTCGAGCCCGCGTGTGAATCCCGTCATGATGTCATTGTCCACCGGGATATCCATTGTCGTTTTGCCTAATAACTCTGCGAAATACTTGTGAATTTCGTTCTTGATGTCACTTTGCTGCGTCAGTAACCTACCGTCAGAAGATCTTAGTTCGGTTATTATTTTCCTGCGTTGCCCCTTCCTCTCATTAATCACATGATATATAGATGTTTGCTCTCCTTTTACAGCATCGTGAAGTCCTGCTCTTACTTGATGACCTTCCAGCTGTTTCCGCTTCAGTCCGAGAAGTTTAGCCCGAATCCGTTTTATTTCCACGTAGTTGGCGATTACGGACTCATCAGATTGATATAGGTCACGAAGGACTTGGAAGCAATATTCTATCGTCCGTTTTTGCCAAACACTTTTCTCGCGGGAGTAATTCATCAGCGATTTTCTTATCGCGGGTTTTACACATTTCATCCACCATGCCAGTGCCGAGGTATATGAAGCGAATTTGTTCTCGCACGCGTGCCATACGTTATTGAATATTTCGTGGTATTCAGGGTCTTTTAGATGTTCCACGTTCAACTTCCACAAGCCTCGTCCCCTGTACGTTTCTTGCCGTTTTAAGTTCATGGTACATATGTATGCAGCGTGATCCGAAAAGATAGTGGGCCATAACTCTGTCTGGAGAACGTGTGTTTCCAGGTCGACTGTTACATAGATCCTGTCGATACGACTAGCGGAATGATTCGTAATATGAGTGAAACCCGGCAATGCACCGTTCTTGAGCTCCCAGGTGTCAATTAAGCGGAGTTCTGTAATTACGGCTCCGAGTTCTGCACAGTTTTAAAATGCGGCGTCTGGTCTTTTGGAGACAGCACACAATTATAATCACCTCCAAAAATGATATGCTCGTAGCGGCCACCGAAAAGGGGAACTATATCATCTTTATAAAATTCAGCTCTTCGCCTCCTGTTCCCGGTGCCAGATGGTGCATAAATATTTATAAAACGCGTATTGTGAATGGTGACAGCTAGACCTCTGGCGTTTACCAGTTTCTCCACATCTTTGATGATAATTTCTTCTTTGGCGAGTATCGCAGTTCCGAGGTCACTATCGCTCCCTGGATTTACGACTGCATTGTAACCTGTGATGGCATCCAGTCTAATATCTGTTACTTCTTGTAACATAATAACATCAATTTCAGCGGCGTAGAGCATGTCTTGCAAGTTCTTAAGGTTTAATTCGCTACGGATCTTGTTTAGATTCAAAGTCCCGATTCTATAAGCTTGTAACGAATTCATGATTAATTAAGTAAGTATACAAGTCGTTATGACCCACTGTCGACAAAGCCTAAGGTTTTCCATGTTATGGCCGAGACGATGTCTCGTCCCTCATTTGTTTGTCTTTCTGCACTGGAATCTTTCCTCCTGGTAGGTGTGACACTTCCTTCATTTCCTCATCTGCGGGAAATTCTTCAATGTCATCTGCCCAATTTTTCGTATCACTGCGTTGAGACAACTCTATCTCTGGCTCACGTTGAGATGGAGTTCTGTTCTTTGTTTCTTTACTTGTGGACCGTTTCGTTTCACCATCGTGTTGCGTCTGCGTTTTCACTTTTCGAAACTCGTCTTTTCCCGCTGTATGCGGGGTCTGTGGGTCTACGTCAAAATTGACGGATGTCATACCACTGATTTTGCGACCAATTTGTTGTGCCTTTTCACGCACTGATTGTACCTTTTGAGGAGCGTCAGGTGGAGCTATCCTCCGTTTTTTATGCTTTTTGGAAAGAGATCCGGATTTCTGTCGCTCTTCAGTCTCGGAAGCCGTGCTGGGATCTTGTGCAGCATCCTCGTTCTCGTCTCTCTGTACATCTTGCTCAGTAGTTCCGTCATTTTTGGAAAGACATCCTGCTTCTGTAATGGGCGCCGCTTTAGGCGACGAAACGACAGTCGTTACTTCAGTAGAGCTAGTGGTCACTGACAAGTTTTGGTCGTCGTCTTTTCTGTCGCCACTGCTCTCCAAAGCGAAACTCGGTGTCGTAGCAGAGTGGCCACGGGTGGCCGTAGCATATGTCACTGGTAAGGTCGTCATCGTCATGGGAGGGACTACTTCCCCCGCCGGTACCTGCGTCACTCTCCTCTGTATACATTCTGAACGTACGTGTCCAGTCTGTCCACAGCCGGAGCAAGTACGCGGCTGTCCATCATACATCACAATAGCTCTATAACCGCATACGTAAACATACGAGGGAATATGCTGCTGAAGATCTATTTTTATTTGCCTGACACCATTTAAAACTGGAAACGTTTGAAAGGTGGTCCACTTTTCCGCAACATTACTAATGACCTTCCCATATGCTTTGAGGACGCAATTAATTTGTTCCGTAGTTATTTCAAAGGGAAGTTCAAAAATACGGACTGTTCTTATCCCGAAACCTGCATGATCTACTTTGACATCACCGACGTTTCCATCACAGTGATTAAATTTAAAAGATCCTCCACATCCTTCAATAATCCTATCACAGCATTTAGCATTCACCATCTTTACATAAACTGTGCTACTCACAATCGATAAGTGGATCCCAATTATATCAGTGGAACTGAGCTTTACTACATCGCGCAAGAACTGTTCTACTTCCAATGCTTTAGGTCGTGCAAAGCGTTCATCGAACGTGAACTTCAAAGTATCTTTGCGAAGCGGTTGCGTCATATTCATGTTCGATTCATTTTCAAATATACAATTGGCGTGTAAGCCACAAGAGCGCCCACTTACTTGTCAGCGCGCGGCCGGCCGCAGCGAGCACGTAAACAAGGCCCGTCCGCACAGCTCGCCCACCGAAGCACGACTCGTTACCGCTGCACCACGGCGGTGTAGAAAATTAGTAATCGTAGAGAGTATTTCACCGCAACGGTTTCTTTTAACTGTCGATTTTCTCGACAACGGCTGAGAAGTGCATCTTGGTGCTTTGCCACATTATACCTCTGGCCATGAGCTTTTATTATGCGCAGTATGAATCGAATCTGAAATTTCACAATTGGCGGCCTCCCATTGTCAGCAAGGCAAGGGAAGATGCCAATTTGCGAGAAGTACATATGTTGTGGTGGCCTCAGTCTAAAACATCAAACTGGCTGAAGAGTGGGAGAGGAACTCAGTATTGTTTAAGAACTGGAAGCCCAATGATTAGTTAATGTTACAAAACTTTCACATGGAGGGGAGACTGTTGACTTAGTAACAAATGTATCATTGGCCAGCACTTTGGAGAGCTGTTCTCACTGGCGCACGAGAATTGTGCAGATATGCAGAGTGGAGAACGATTTCACTTCTCAGCAAAGAACACTTCGTTTTTAGGGGCAGCAGAGAACACTTTGGTCTGAGGAGCAGTAAAGTCAACTTTGGCTTGGAACATGGTGAAGGTGACTTAAGGACGAGGCACAGAAGAGGGCACTTGACTTCGAGACTCCATCTGGAGATCCGAGGCCGAGCTAATATGTTGCAGTTTGCGGCAGGCCACGGGACCTGCAACGCTTCTTGCGTGTGAGGGCTGAGCATGACTGCAGCTTAGGTGAGCAGGCTGCAAGAACCAGTGCGCGGCTGTAGGTGCAGTGTTGGTATTTGCCTCACTTTAGAGACCAATACTTTCACAAGCAGCTGAAGGCTCATTACAACTCCACCGAAAACGCTAGCCTCTTGTGCAGTTCTTTCATTTTTCTGGCAAATTCAGGAAGTCACTGTATGATCATCGTGGAGTAGCCCTTCCGTAACTCATGTATAGGTTACGGTCTTGTTCCATTCACCAGAATTATCTGATCTTTGCCGAAGTATTCACACGTTTCATTTGCATTCGACCACGTAAACAACTGATAGTTATCTTTATTTCTGTGTTGGTTGTAATCGACCTGATCCCATAACAAGTTGTTATTCACGTATATCAACAGAATCTTTACAATAAAGAGGGACTAATGTGGACCACTGTTTCAGTTCATAGTTAGATGAACGATCTGTTTGTTATTTCATGTGAGCTACAGCAGCCATGTCTCGTGTTTGCTAGGACCACCACCGTCCTGTTAGTTATCCGTGGTACGACAATTTTTTCATTAATTGCACGCGAGTCTGTGAGGAGCAGTCTGACCGTCGGCTAGTCCAACAAATGTCGATCATTCTGACATCCACATGGCTATGTTGAAGGCTCAGCCATAGCCTAACACTGTTCTTAACTACAGACTTTGTAACGAAAGTTAATGACAGATTATTTTATTGGTATCAGAGTTCTCTACAAGCATTCTAACGATGTGTATAATATATTACACAAACCACATGTTTTAGTCTTGTGGGGTAGCCGTGGGGTCTGGAGTGCATTGACACAGTTCACGGGACTCCCCCCCGTCGGAGGTTCGTGTCCTCCCTCGGGCATGGGTGTATGTGCTGTATTTAGCATAAGTTATTTTAATTTAGATTAAGTAGTGTGTAGGCCGAGGGACCAATGACCTCGGCAGTTTGGTCCCATAGAGCTTACCACAGATTTGCAAATTTCCAATTTTAAACACATGTTTTCACATTTGTATACCCAAGATCAGCAACCATACACTGTGCAACTGTTTCTCTTTATTTATAGTAACCTTTTTGTTGCTTCTAAGAAAACTGTTAAAATTTTCCTCTAGCTTTCAGAGCAAAAAATATGGCAGTTCCCCACCCGCCCTCTTAAATTCATACAAAACATTGCAGTGTACTTCTTCAGAAATTCGTTTCTTGACTTGAACAATACATTCGAGAAGATGACAGTTCGAACCCACGTCCAGTTGTCCATGATTTCCCTACATCAGTTCAGGAAAATGCTCGGATGGTTCCTTTGAAAGGGCACGGCCACCTTCCTTGCTCATCCTTAACCAATCTGATGGGACCGATGACTTTGCTGTTTGGTCCCCTCCTCAGACTCAACCAGCCAACCAACCCAAATTATCTTGGGGAATAAGTCACACCTGGAGTCAATCATGAAATAAGAGTGATAGCTAATGCATGGAGATGAAAGCCAGAACTATCACACAATCAGAAGAAACGGAAACAGTGCTCAAGTTTTTTTTTCTTTACTGGATTTCAATCCCCCCCCCCCAGATGGGGGAGGGCTGGCAGCAGCGTAATATGTTGCTCTACAGACTACAGAAAAGTTAAAAAACATAATGAGAATAGAAACAAACAAGAAAAACAGGCGATAAAACGGTGACATTGTAAAAAACTGTAAAATGGCGGTCGGTTGTGGAATTTTAAATATAAAAACACTGCAGCGACGATGTGGATGAAGACACATAAGAATTAGACAGGCACAATTAAAAAACGAGGCGACAGCCTGGTTTCTGTTCGCACTAGGTGAAAAAATACAACTAGCAACAGTATGGCGGCTGTTAGATACACTGACAGGGAACGCACAACACTGAACACTCACTTAAAACAGCACTATACTGGTGACACGGCGGCAGATGGGGAGGTGGGGGGGGGGGCTGGAGGACTCAGACGAATGAGGGGGAAAATGGGGGAGGAGAGAAAAAAAAAAGGGGGAGCCGATGGATGGAGGGTAGTACTCGAGTTTGTCCATAGCCGTCATATATGCCTCTAAACCAGTGGTTGATCATGCCTGCGGGAATAACACCACGACTAACCCAAACGACTGTCTTGCCAGCAGAAGCAGCTAGTCTGGGCAGGATACTGTGGCCAATGCAGAGTGATCAATTTTCGTCCAGCGCACTGGACGAGTTATTCGTTTGTTCGGGAAGGGAGGCCGTCACTGCCTCCCACCTGGCAGCCAGTCGGCGATGACAGAACCCAGGCGCACGCCCTGCAATCTTACTCAAACGATTTTACAGAAACCATTCGATAAAAAAAAATTTCACATTCGCTTTATTTGTAGCATTATACGTCATTTTCAGAATGATAGTCCCATCTACATCTACATCCATACTCCGCAAGCCACCTGACGGTGTGTGGCGGAGGGTACCTTGAGTACCTCTATCGGTTCTCCGTTCTATTCCAGTCTCGTATTGTTCGTGGAAAGAAGGATTGTGGGTATGCCTCTGTGTGGGCTCTAATCTCTCTGATTTTATCCTCATGGTCTCTTCGCGAGATATACGTAGGAGGGAGCAATATACTGCTTGACTCTTCGGTGAAGGTATGTTCTCGAAACTTTGACAAAAGCCCGTACCGAGCTACTGAGCGTCTCTCCTGCAGAGTCTTCCACTGGAGTTTATCTATCATCTCCGTAACGCTTTCGCGATTTCTAAATGATCCTGTAACGAAGCGCGCTGCTCTCCGTTGGATCTTCTCTATATCTTCTATCAACCCTATCTGGTACGGATCCCACACTGCTGAGCAGTATTCAAGCAGTGGGCGAACAAGCGCACTGTAACCTACTTCCTTTGTTTTCGGATTGCATTTCCTTAGGATTCTTCCAATGAATCTCAGTCTGGCATCTGCTTTACCGACGATCAACAATATATGATCATTCCATTTTAAATCACTCCTAATGCGTACTCCCAGATAATTTATGGTATTAACTGTTTCCAGTTGCTGACCTGCTATTTTGTAGCTAAATGATGAAAGATCTATCTTTCTGTGTATTCGCAGCACATTACACTTGTCTACATTGAGATTCAATTGCCATTCATTTCGTTAATGGTCATAGTTATTGTGATATTTACTTGGAAGTAAGATACTGCTCGAAATTCGAAAAAGTTTGCAATGAAAAATAGGGGTCGCTATGATTTTGCGTTTGGTGCATATTACATAATATGTTGCTGCATATGAAAATTAACTAACTTACTGAATTTTTCTTTAGACTTGTGTGGAGGTCTCTATCTGTCTGCTACCTTGAGAAAATTGATCTGACGTAGCACACTCACCTGCGATCGCGCCGCGCAACCGAAAAGGCCGCAGTGAAATATTCACAACATTCCTCATATTTCATAAACTGTTAGAGGCATCGAAATGAGATTTTGGCAAATGACAGCAATCAGAGAGAAGAGTATCTTGGCATATATTATTATGCAAAATTTCATTACCTACAATGTTATTCCACAAACTACAGACCTTTTCGATGAAAGAATGTAATTTTAAGGGCCATCCATAGCTGATGAAACGAGAAATGCTGTCGGTTTCGGAAAAAGTTAAGTGAAGACATTACAAATTTATTTTGTACTGAGGATGTGTTTTTTTCATAATGTACTGACCTTACTTTTCCTCAGTTGCTCAATTAATAAACTTAATAAACCACTGTTTCAGAATTCTCTTGCAATTGCATCTGCACAACATGTCAGTGAGGCGAGACTGGCTAAACTCCACTGTGTTTGGGGGAAAACGAATTTTAACATGCCAATGAAGAACTGTGTTGGTGTTACTCAAAATTCGCCACTGGTGACACTTCTCTGAAAGTTACAAATCATTATTAACAAGCCAAGCAAAAATAAATCGCTGCATTTTCAGTGGAATTCTTTTTGGATACTAACCAAAGCAGAGGTGAGTGATCTTTTCGAATGGTCCCCATGTGGGTGTGGGCGTGGATGGGCCCCGCTTAATATTTACAAAGAAATGTGAGTGTAGGCTTCAGCTTAGAACGGCGTGTTTCCCCTCCAGTGCTCGGCGGTTCTCCGACAGAACCTGCCCGCAGCTCCCGCCGCTACTGCCCCCCCCCCCCCCCACCCAAAACTTGCCCTGCCGTCTGCACACCTACCGTACCGGTCACGGTCTACGATGGATCTCTTCTTTTTTGGTGATTGGATGTGGTGCCACTCCAGTGACTGCCTCTTTGTTTCCAGCTCAAAATTGCGTCATCTGTAAGGATCTGTGACAGGAAGGCCGCTCCATTAGCCTCAAATTGCTACAAGAGTCCAAACAAAATGGCTGTTCTTTGAATCACGTGGACTGTTGTGAGCATTTGTGGAGCATTCCTTGAACACGCCTTTGAATATCCAACAGTCCCAGTCATTGTTCACGCACTACCAGGGCTCACCGATAGCTATATACCAAATTGCCGAGCTGCTGTGCCTTCGTCTGTACAGATAACGCCACCTGTGCGGTTCAACATGTCGGGAGACGTGGCTCTGACAGGACGTGGCCGACCATGGAGCTCAGTTTCTCCACTTTCGGGCGCTTTAAATCTCTTTACCCATCGTCCAACAGTACTCCGATCAACTGCATTCTTACTGTACATTGTGTACAGTGTTACTGGCCATTAAAATTGCTACACCAAGAAGAAATGCAGATGATAAACGGGTATTCATTGGACAAATATATTATACTAGAACTGACGTGTGATTACATTTTCACGCAATTTGGGTGCATAGATCCTGAGAAATCAGTACTCGGAACAATCACCTCTGGCCGTAATACCGGCCTTGATACGCCTGGGCATTGAGTCAAACAGAGCTTGGATCGCATGTACAGGTACAGCTGCCAATGCAGCTTCAACACGATACCACAGTTCATCAAGAGTAGTGGATGGCGTATTGTGACGAGCCAATTGCTCGGCCACCATTGACCAGACGTTTTCAACTGGTGAGAGATCTGGAGAATGTACAGTCCAGGGCAACAGTCGAACATTTTCTGTATCCAGAAAGGCCCGTACAGGACCTGCAACATGCGGTCGTGCATTATTGAAATGTAGGGTTTCACAGGGATCGAATCAAGGGTGGAGCCACGGGTCGTAACACATCTGAAATGTAGTGTCCACTGTTCAAAGTGCCGTCAATGCGAACAAGAGGTGACCGAGACGTGTAACCAATGGCACCCCATACCATCATGCCGGGTGATACGCCAGTATGGCGATGACGAATACACGCTTCCAATGAGCGTTGACCGCGATGTCGCCAAACACGGATGCGACCATCATGATGCTGTAAACAGAACCTGGATTCATGTGAAAAAATGACGTTTTGCCATTCGTGCACCCAGGTTCGTCGTTGAGTACACCGTCGCAGGCGCTCCTGTCTGTGATGCAGCGTCAAGAATAACCACAGCCACGGTTTCCGAGTTGATAGTCCATACTGCTGCAAACGTCGTCGAACTGTTCGTGCAGATGGTTGTTGACTTGCAAACGTCCCCATCTGTTGACTCAGGGATCGAGATGTGGCTGCACGATCCGTTACAGCCATGCGGATAAGATGCCTCTCATCCCGACTGTTAGTGATACGAGGCCGTTGGGATCCAACATGGCGTTCCGTATTACCCTCTTGAACCCACCGGTTCCATATTCTGCTGACAGTCATTGGATCTCGACCAACGCGATCAGCAATGTCTTGTGACAGCCAGAGCGAGAGCACCAGCAGCAGCGAGTACTGTTTGTATAAAGCGTTTATTTTGCATTTTGTTTACGACCTTCCACTAAGGAAGGGATTCTATTTGTGTTTATCTGCTCTGCATAGTAACTAACAGTTCGTGATAAAACTTTACGTAGTTTTCGTGTTAGATTTCTTAGTGTTTTCTTGATCGTTTAGAACAGAAAGCGCCCTAAAACCGTCTTTTGTTTGTTTCGCGGCCGTTAGCCACTAGTCACTTGAATCAGCAGTTGTCTCGTGACAGCCAGAGCGAGAGCACCAGCAGCAGCGAGTACTGTTTGTATAAAGCGTTTTTGTACTTATTTGCTGCGCTTAGCTTTTAAATAGTTTTTCTGGCAAAACCTAGCGTAGTTTTCGCGTCTCGTATTTCAGTGAGTGTTTCTTGATTATCAGAGTAGCTCATCAGAAGATTATCTTGGGAATTTGTCACCGTATAGAGTAGGGTAAACATAGTCATGTGTAGGGACTGTGGTTGTTGTGAGCGGACGCAAGGAGAATTGGCCACTCTTCGGGGGCAGGTGGAGGCTTTGTCAGTTAGGCTCATCGAGCTCGAGGCGCAGGCGTCGGCTCGTAGTGGCGTTGGGGCAACTGTGGTGAGACCTATGCCTACTTCGGTGGCCTTGGAATCACATGGAACCCCTGATGTCGCTGCGTCTTCCGGCAGTGAGCATCTTACCGGTCAGCCATCACTCCAGGGTGAATGGCGGACAGTGGTGGGCTCGCGCGTGCCTGGCCGAAAGGCGAAGGTGGGATCTGGCCGCGTGGCAGCTGCCTTACCCCTTTCCAACAGGTACGGGGTGCTTCCTAGTGGTGATGACATCGTTTACGAGCCACCACAGGATGCCTCGCCTGTTGGGCCAGTGGCCGATTCTCCGGCAAGGTCCCGACAGTCACAGAGGGCGGGCCTATTAGTTATAGGGAGCTCCAACGTTAGGCGGGTTATGGAGCCCCTCAGGAAAATAGCGGGTAGGTCGGGGAAGAATGCCAGTGTGCACTCGGTGTGCTTGCCGGGGGGTCTCGTCCGTAATGTGGAGGAGGCCCTTCCGGCAGCTATTGAACGCACTGGGTGTGACCGGCTGCAGATAGTAGCACATGTCGGAACGAATGACGCCTGCCGCTTGGGTTCTGAGGCCATCCTTGGTTCCTTCCGGCGGCTGGCTGATTTGGTGAAGACAACCAGCATCGCACGCGGAGTGCAAGCTGAGCTTAATATCTGCAGCATAGTGCCCAGAGTCGATCGCGGTCCTCTGGTTTGGAGCCGTGTGGAGGGTCTAAACCAGAGGCTCAGACGACTCTGCGACTATAATGGTTGCAAATTCATCGACCTCCGTTATTGGGTGGAGAACTGTAGGGCCCCCCTAGACAGGTCAGGCGTGCACTACACACCGGAAGCAGCTACTAGGGTAGCAGAGTACGTGTGGCGTGCACACGGGGGTTTTTTAGGTTAGAGGGACCCCCCCTTGGGCGAAACGATAAAATACCTGACGGCTTACCAGAGAGGACATTATCATCGTTGATAAAGAACGTCCGTCCTCAGAGACCAAAAACAGGAAAAGTTAACGTAATATTGGTAAACTGCAGGAGTATCCAGGGCAAGGTTCCTGAATTAGTATCTCTTATTGAAGGAAATAGTGCGCATATAGTATTAGGAACGGAAAGTTGGTTAAAACCGGAAGTGAACAGTAACGAAATCCTAGACACAGAATGGAATATATACCGCAAGGATAGGATAAACGCCAATGGTGGAGGAGTATTTATAGCAGTAAAGAATTCAATAATATCCAGGGAAGTTATTAGCGAATGCGAATGTGAAATAATCTGGGTTAAGTTAAGTATCAAAGGTGGGTCGGATATGATAGTCGGATGCTTCTATAGACCACCTGCATCAGCAACCGTAGTAGTTGAGCGCCTCAGAGAGAACCTGCAGAACGTCGTGAAGAAGTTTCGTGATCATACTATTGTAATAGGGGGAGACTTCAATCTACCAGGTATAGAATGGGATAGTCACACAATCAGAACTGGAGCCAGGGACAGAGACTCTTGTGACATTATCCTGACTGCCTTGTCCGAGAATTACTTCGAGCAGATAGTTAGAGAACCAACTCGTGAAGCTAACGTTTTAGACCTCATAGCAACAAATAGACCGGAACTTTTCGACTCCGTGAATGTAGAAGAGGGTATCAGTGATCATAAGTCAGTGGTTGCATCAATGACTACAAGTGTAATAAGAAATGCCAAGAAAGGAAGGAAAATATATTTGCTTAACAAGAGTGATAGGGCACAAATCGCAGAATATCTGAGTGACCACCATCAAACGTTCATTTCTGAGGAAGAGGATGTGGAACAAAAATGGAAAAAATTCAGAAACATCGTCCAGTACGCCTTAGATAAGTTCGTACCGACTAAGGTCCAAAGCGAGGGGAAAGATCCACCGTGGTATAACAATCATGTACGAAAGGTACTACGGAAACAAAGAAAGCTTCATCATAGGTTTAAGAGTAGTCGAATCATAGCTGATAAGGAAAAGCTGAACGAAGCGAAAAAGAGCGTAAAGAGAGCAATGAGAGAAGCATTCAACGAATTCGAACATAAAACATTGGCAAACAATCTAAACAAGAACCCTAAAAAGTTTTGGTCATATGTAAAATCGGTAAGCGGATCTAAATCCCCTATTCAGTCACTCGTTGACCACGATGGCACCGAAACAGAGGACGACCGAAGAAAGGCAGAAATACTGAATTCAGTGTTCCGAAACTGTTTCACTGCGGAAAATCGTAACACGGTCCCTGACTTCAGCCGTCGCACGGACGCCAAAATGGAAAATATTGAAATAAACGATATCGGAATTGAAAAACAACTGCTATCACTTAGTAGCGGAAAAGCATCCGGACCAGACGAGATACCCTTAAGATTCTACAGTGATTATGCTAAAGAACTTGCCCCCTTTCTATCAGCAATTTATCGTAGATCGCTGGAAGAACGTAAAGTACCTAGCGACTGGAAGAAAGCGCAGGTCGTTCCCATTTTCAAGAAGGGTCATAAATCAGATGCGAATAATTATAGGCCTATTTCGCTTACGTCAATCTGTTGTAGAATAATGGAACATGTTTTGTGTTCTCGTATTATGACGTTCTTAGATAATACAAATCTCCTTCATCATAACCAACATGGATTCCGCAAACAGAGATCATGTGAAACTCAGCTCGCCCTATTTGCCCAAGAAATTCACAGTGCCGTAGACACTGGCGAGCAGATTGATGCCGTATTCCTGGACTTCAGGAAGGCATTTGATACGGTTCCGCACTTACGTTTAGTGAAAAAAATACGAGCTTACGGAATATCGGACCAGGTTTGTGATTGGATTCAGGATTTCCTAGAAGAAAGAACACAACATGTCATTCTTAACGGTTCAAAATCTGCAGATGTAGAGGTAATTTCGGGAGTACCGCAGGGAAGCGTGATAGGACCTTTATTGTTTACAATATACATAAATGACTTAGTTGACAACATCGGTAGCTCCGTGAGGCTATTTGCAGATGACACGGTTGTCTACAAGAAAGTAGCAACATCAGAAGACTCGTACGTACTCCAGGAGGACCTGCAGAGGATTAATGCATGGTGCGACAGCTGGCAGCTTTCCCTAAACGTAGATAAATGTAATATAATGCGCATACATAGGGGCAGAAATCCATTCCAGTACGATTATGCCATAGGTGGTAAATCATTGGAAGCGGTAACGACCGTAAAATACTTAGGAGTTACTATCCGGAGCGATCTGAAGTGGAATGATCACATAAAACAAATAGTGGGAAAAGCAGGCGCCAGGTTGAGATTCATAGGAAGAATTCTAAGAAAATGTGACTCATCGACGAAAGAAGTAGCTTACAAAACGCTTGTTCGTCCGATTCTTGAGTATTGCTCATCAGTATGGGACCCTTACCAGGTTGGATTAATAGAAGAGATAGACATGATCCAGCGAAAAGCAGCGCGATTCGTCATGGGGACATTTAGTCAGCGCGAGAGCGTTACGGAGATGCTGAACAAGCTCCAGTGGCGGACACTTCAAGAAAGGCGTTACGCAATACGGAGAGGTTTATTATCGAAATTACGAGAGAGCACATTCCGGGAAGAGATGGGCAACATATTACTACCGCCCACATATATCTCGCGTAATGATCACAACGAAAAGATCCGAGAAATTAGAGCAAATACGGAGACTTACAAGCAGTCGTTCTTCCCACGCACAATTCGTGAATGGAACAGGGAAGGGGGGATCAGATAGTGGTACAATAAGTACCCTCCGCCACACACCGTAAGGTGGCTCGCGGAGTATAGATGTAGATGTAGATGTAGATACGATAAACCGCAATCGCGATAGGCTACAATCCGACCTTTATCAAAGTCTGAAACGTGATGGTAAGCATTTCTCCTCCTTACACGAGGCATCACAACAACGTTTCACCAGGCAACGCCGGTCAACTGCTGTTTGTGTATGAGAAATCGGTTGAAACATTCCTCATGCCAGCACGTTGTAGGTGTCACCACCGGCGGCAACCTTGTGTGAATGCTCCGAAAAGCTAATCATTTGCATATCACAGCATCTTCTTCCTGTCGGTTAAATTTCGCGTCTGTAGCACGTCATCTTCGTGGTGTAGCGATTTTAATGGCCAGTAGTGTACGTTTATGGATGTTCACCACAGTTTCTTTTTCCGCAATCAAGAACACAATCACAGCATAGCTTGTAACGAGTGTCTTGAGTAGACGCCGTTTTGATGCCTTTACGGCTCTATCAACTGCACAAACTGTTCGAAACTTCATCCACTGTCAGAATAAAAGTCAAATTTGAAGCACCTCAAAGGATGTGTTTCTGCGTCTATTAATGGCTGAAAAAAATGGGGCCTGATATATTGAATGACACTCTTAGACTGTCTTAGACATACATTTTTTTAATATATACATTTTATACATTTTACATATACATTTTTTTAATGTTGTCAAGAGCAGAGCCTAGGTCTAGTGCATATGTGCAGTATTAAGTAAACACATATTTCATTCAAATCGATATTGTAAAACGCAGATATCTGGTGAACCAGCGATCTGTATTGTAAGTACTGGTTGGCAAAAATAAAAAAAAAGAGATAATACTTCGGCGGTGTTTTTTTTCTTTTTGTGGTTGCTTACTTCTGTCTCGACTTCCATCTTCTGCGCTACAGATTAGACATGTTCTGTAAGTGTATGTCCTGTATGTAATTTTCCGCGGGCTTTAATTAATATTAAATATAAGTATGTAATTAACTTTATTGTTATCATTTCAAGAATTTGTTTGCTCGAACTGTGACATGTGTATGTATTTATTCACTATTTTCCAGAATATTCAGTGGCTGGAGCAGTGAAGTCGGGAGACGAAATGACCGAACACGTAACGTATTCCCCCATTAATTTGCCTTTGAACAAAATAGAGAGCGGCTCTGAGATACATCACCGGTCATTTAAAGTGCCATGTAGTTATTTTCCATGCAAGCTATGCCGAGAATCATTCGGTCACTAGTATCCAGGCAATGATGTTCTCAGTCTTCAACACCAGTCAAACACAGGTCCCGTAGTTCTACTTAAAAAGATGGCAGTAGAACAAATAATAATAATCACATTCAGTGAGAGGCAGTTTCTTGCCGAAGCACGATCCCCATGCGATAACAAAATCACTTACCACAACAAATGAAGTGTTCTCTCGCGGCAATTGTTGTCTACATGTGTTACATTCATATTATTTCATTTAATTAATTCAACTGAATCGCCTCTCTCAGAACTTTTACAGCCCCAGAGGAAGTGGAGGGAGCGAACACTTCACTTCCTATGTACCATGCGAGAATGGGACAGTGTAAAGGGAGGGGGGAGGGGGTTACGTGGTAGTGGAACAGAATTATCCACCGATACACATCTTAAGGTGTCTTGGAGAGAATATAATTATGTAGATATAAGTCTTTGGATGATGAAGAGTGAGATCCCAAACGCTCAATGCACTTGAGCAACATAGTGCGTAAATTACAAATAAACCAGAGATCTGAATTGTTGTCATTTAGAATGCTGTAAGCACCAAACACGGCAACATTCTCGGTTTGGAAGTCACATAGAGCATTGGTTTGTAATTATAGTTGCGCTCTACCGAAGCTACGGTTCGGTAGTTTTGGTATACTTCATACATGACGTAGTAAATTCTAGGATTATCGGTAATATTCGTAGAATTGATAGAGAAATAAACATAAATGAATGTGTAAGAGAGAAAATGGGAGCCGACGCATTCACTTCGTTTTAATTTGTTTGGTTGTTTGTTTTGCACCTAATTAGAATCGCACGTAATTCAGTGTTAGTCCATTGTGTATTTTACATCCTTACAGAATACAAATTACATTTTATAACTACTGAAAATTAGTTGACCGCCTAATTTCTGTGCTTTTATAAAATTAAAGCAATTACTTTTGATGCAAGTATAATTTGCATGCACAAACATAAAAATATGTATAATTATTGTTGTTATTTTGTACTCAAGAGAAAGTTCATCACGATCAAAGACAAGAATTTCCTGCCATTATTCATAAATGCGAAATTTTTTATGAATAACACTAACAGATTTTACATAAGTTCGACGAAGTACTGAAGACATATTTGGTATGTTTTTGTTTAGCGCTTTCTTTTTTCATTTTACCTTTCTGTTGAGAAAATTGCGTTTTCTAGTGCTGTATGATGAATCTGTATTGTTTTCCTAATTTTCACTACATCCTCTCTTTCGCGTTACAAATCAATAGTTTTCGAATAAAACCTGAACCAGTCATTGACAATTTCAGTTTTTTTTTGTAAATATGTAGAACAGAAAAGCTCCGTAGGTTATGCAGCCTCCATAGGTTATATATCCTCAGTTTCTGGAGGGTTCAGCGCATCCGGTTTTTAGGGGTATCTAGTAAGACACTGATGGGATACGTAAAGAAAGCGATTGTTATGAGTTAACGCCAGATAGTTACGCAACACAGCTAACGTACAAATGTTCTAACGTGTGTGAATTTCTAAGGGACCAAACTGCTGAGGTCATCAGTCCCTAGACTTACACACTACTTAAACTAATTTTTGCAAAGAACAACACACACACACACACACACACACACACACACACACACACACACACACACGCGCCCATGCCCTAGAGAGGACTCGAACCTCCGGCAGGAGTGACCACGCAACACGCAATCCGTGACAGGGCGCCTCGAACCACGCGACCACTTCGCGCAGCAACTAACGTACAGGTAACGTGGGTGCGACCTTAACTAAGATTACTTACGGCAGTCTACGTTGGTTTTGCAACTCTACTTCTGATTCATATGGACTCTACTTTGTTGGTTTTGGTACATTGATCGGAAGGTGGTTCAACAAATTACCTCTTTCTTCAACGTTATTTTGTATATAAAAAACTGGATTTCTTATCTTCCACATGCAGTGCTCGAACTACCTGCTAATATAAACTTTTTGCAGCTGTAAGAATGATCATTTCAACAAAGTTGGTTCCACTGATCAGATAATGTTTGCCGCCAACACAATTTTGGATAGTCAGGAGCCTTATTATTTGGTTACTGATAGTATTGGAACAAAGCCAATATCATTCCAAAGTACCGTTATCCAAGATGGCGGCCATGACGTCAGAGAGAGACCCCTTCCCCCCTGTGATGTCAATCAAGAGGGCCGATTTTGGTGGTAAGTTTGAATTTTGGCGGGAAGATGAGGCAATTGGCCTACCTCCACTAACCTAACCAAAAAAAAAAAAAAAAGCCTACTTCAAACTTGTCTATTTCATATCACCGCCACCATTCCAAAGCATTGTTATTCAACATGGTTGCACACGGTGTATCCACCACGTGGTGCGTGTATAGTTCCAATCGCCACCACCAAAGGGCTCTGTCATCACGTCAGCTGATGACGTTGTGGGGTGGTGGAAATGGCTGGAACCAATACGATCCCTTAATTGAGTCACGTGTTCGACTTCTACCAGTAGGATTCAACTATCCTATGACGTCATTGTAGGAGATATAGGTTAAGCTCAGCAGCTCCGGGGCCTCAGTCTTGGTCAGTCAGTCAGCGGGAGACTAAGAAGAACAATCATGAAGTGCCAGTCGACCTCAAGCGCAGTCACTCAGAACAGGATCAAACGGAAAAGTAAGTATCATACTTCACATCATTCTATCTCTTTCATTATCCTTATTATTATTCTTCAAAGTTTTCATGTATTCGCTAATATCTAATGCTTCCTCGTCTTTTTTTCAACAGAGTCGACGCCACCTTGCCTAGCTCCGCAGACGCGTCCGTACCTGCATCATCATCAGCCTCGTCAACCGTCTCATCCGGACCTACACCAGTGGCAGCCGGCTCACCGGATCCAGCAGCGACCACTTGGGATCCTGAAGCCCACCTAGCTCACATGTTGGAGCAGGACAAGGAGCTGCTGCTCTCCGTCCCACTCAGCAACTTGTGTGATGGAGACGCGCGATCTGCTCACCACACAACGACTCCAACAACTGGTGGCGTTAAAGATCAACTAAATGGAGGTCAGTACTGGGTGCCGACTTATAACTCATCCCAATCGAACACTCCTGTGATAGTGCAACCACCGAGTTTAGATACTGTAGCTCAAAAGAATACATCGAGTGCCGCTACGCTATTCACCACGACATATAATTTAACCCCCAGTGGCTCCAAATGTGTGAACATTGCTATAGACGTCCATCATGTCTGGGGGATCCAAGCTATAATGGAGATTGAAAATATTTCCAAAAGTGTTAAAGTGCCGATTTCCGAGTTCGACTGGGTCGAGATGTGCCGTGCAGAGCTCTACATCAATCAGCAGATGACCACTGAATATAATCCAACTCATTCCCCACCAGGCATTCGTCTTGCAGATGCTACACTTTCTATTACTATTGTATATGATGACTGCGCCTTATGCGTTCAATCAGGTGTCGACTGCGTCTATCTAAGACACCCGTCAGTTACGAAATTATTCAACCTAGACTCCGCGATACGGCTTGCTCTCCAGAGACTGAATCGTTGGGTGCCTAGCAAAGAGGCAGCATAAAGTGATGTTCGAAACTCTCTACGTGTTAATAATATACATATTGACGATTC
Source organism: Schistocerca serialis cubense (assembly GCF_023864345.2). NCBI lineage: Eukaryota > Metazoa > Arthropoda > Insecta > Orthoptera > Acrididae > Schistocerca > Schistocerca serialis. Next base: position 50,163,036 of record NC_064644.1, read on the forward strand.
TGAGCAGCACCTTCGTTCGCATATGACACTTAAACCTACAGACTTCCAGTTGAAATACGTGTGTCAAAAACCAGAGTACTCAGAGTCACCTATTGTACTGCGTGAGATACGTGCAGAATTTATTGCCAACCAAAGAGAATTATTTGGTAGATATTGTACAGCTTCTAAGAAGAAACGTACAGATTATGATGATACCCCGGAAATAGTACATCCAATGTACGATTTTTAAATAAATAATTTATATCTAATCTCAACTCGTGTTTGTCTTTTATTTCATACCACCACTCCCATTATAATCAAATTATTCCAATATTTTTTTTTAAATTCTACTCTAATTACGATAATCTTACTCTTCATATTTGTTTTCTTCTTGTAGACAGTATAGCTCAATAGGTTAAGTGATCGAACTATACTTGCTACACACAAATATTATTATTATTATCCTGCCAGTTATATTTTCTACTTATATGTCAAGTACTTGTTTGTACATGGCTCATTTACTATCATGGCTGGCTGGGCGAAGCACCCTCGCCACAAGGACTTTGTTGTCGGTGACTGGCCATGTGAAGATTCAAGTGAAGAGCAGAAGAAGAAGAACAAGAAAAACGGAATTCTCCTTCCCGATAATATACGAATAATTATTGTAGGCCCATCCAATTCCGGCAAGACTGATGTCCTCATGACTCTGCTAACGCATGTAGACAGTGTCCGATTTGAACATGTCTGTTTATTCTCAAAAACACTCTTTCAACCCAAGTATCAGCTATTGCTCGAGGTATTTCGAGGTGTAGGTGGTGTTACATACACGACATTCAGTGAACGCTGTGATATCCCCCCCACCTAAAACTGCAAAACCGAACACAGTATTCATATTTGGCGATGTTGCCGTCGAAAACCAAGACCAAATTCGAAAATATTTCTCTTTCGGTCGTCATATGGGTGCTGACGTATTTTATCTAAGTCAAACATATTCCAGAATCCCCAAACAACTTGCCAGGGATAACGCAAACCTCATTATAGCCTTCAAGCAAGACAATCTTAATTTAAAACACATTTACCAAACACATGTGGGAACGGATATGTCGTTTAATGATTTTGTTAAGATATGTGCAGACTGCTGGAACCATTCACAGTATGGGTTTCTCGTTATTGATAAAACAAGAAAACAGAAAGATGGTAGGTACAGACGAAACTTTCAAGAATTTTTGCATATGTAGCAAGGAAATAGATGTTAGCACATCAGTCTACGCCACACCATGGACAAATTCCCGCGTATGTCCACCTCTCAACCCGAGAGAATCGGTGTACACAGACAGAACATTCGCTTGTACGTGGATGCGAAAATTCAGGTTATGGCGCATAAAGTTGCAGGTATGCACAGGGAACTAGAGACGTATTACCAGACCCTTCTGAGAATGATGACGCGTTACATGAGCTAGTTAATCAAGTCAGTAAGAAAGGAACCGACTTAAGAGAAAGGGTCGATGCTATTCAGGGAAAAATAGATGTAGACCTGCTTGTTGTTGATAAGGGCGATCACGATCATACTAAGAAGCGGAAGAAAATGAATGCATATATAAAGCCCCACGTCGCAGAGATGTCTGACTAGTATACGCTGAGATGTCGACGACCAAGCAGAAAGTCATTCAAGCGCGTAAAGCACTCCGTGAGAAATTACGGCTGCTGAGGTTAGGGCATATTGATCGTCAGCAAACACTAAGAGAGACCTTTAAGCCCGTTACTGAATCTCTCCGACAGCTCTCACCAAAAACAAAAACGGACGATAACGACAGTCTTGCCATTGATGAATTCATTATTAGTCACGCTCCAGGTCAGATACAACATTCGGCGTTAGACCAGGAAGACCGTACATGTTGGGCGCGCATCCCATAACTGTAACAGAAGACAAAATACAAATAGGTGATAGACAGTTTGACCGAACACCAGCTTAATGAACCTTATTTTCCTAAGACCTACCAAAAAACCTATAAATTATTCAGTTAATGATAAGGACACGTACCGTCAAATACTACACAAAATCACCAAAAGCCTAAGCAACAGGAAATATAAAACCATTATAAAACCAATACTTGAAGACAAAATCACCAGCAACGGTGGCAGCAGCAGTGATGGTATTGACATTGGTCTTAAAGCAGTGAACAATCGAATCTCTCAGTATATATATTATGACGACCCCAACGAACTAATAGATTGACTACGTCTGCTCATGGCATCAGCTGCTGCAGGTAATACAGCTCATTCCAATGAAATTGTCTCCATAATCTCTGAGCTTCGAGAGAGAGGTATCATCGAATAAGTATGGAGACCGTAGTTCGAGAACTACACAAACTAGCACGCAAAACATATCCGCGCAGGCATGTCATGATTAAAGGGTTGGATGACTTGTGGCAAGCTGATCTTGTAGATAAGCGGCAATATTCACGTGAGAACAATGGCTTCAAATACATTTTAATGGTTATTGATACATACTCCAAATTTGCATGGGAATTACCAGTCAAACAAAAACCGGTCCAAATGTCGCTGATGCTTTTGAACGCTTTGCTACAGACAGGAACCAATCGATGCCCAGAAAACTCCAAACCGATCAAGGTGGTGAGTTCTACAATAGGTACTTGAAGACAGTGATGCAGCGGTATGGAATACACCACTACTCGACATTCACTCAGCGCTTGAACAGAAGAATAAAAGGCCGAATGTGGATGCGGTTTAACCTTCGCGGCTCATACAAATGGACAGATATCCCCCCAGAAATAATTGCTCAATATAATAGAACCAAACATAGCACAATAAAAATACGGCCAATCGATGTTCGTGATAACACACTCATGGATACCGTATACTTTCACATTAAGATACTCGATCCACGCAAACAGAAATTTAATGTAGGTGATTTGGTGCGTATCTCAAAACACAAGACCGCATTTGAGAAATAATACCTACCGAACTGGTCAACTGAGATATTTACAGTTTCAAATGTGCAGCGAACGAATCCTAGAACTTATTTATTGAAAGACAGTGAAGGTGAAGAAATTGCAGGCTCCTTCTACACTGAGGAGATGCAGAAAAGCTCTGAACCAGATCTTTTTCTCGTGGAGAGAGTCATAAGACGACTTGGAAATAAGGCCCTAGTCAAATGGCTTGGTTTACCTGCTACATAAAACAGTTGAATTGATGCCAGGGATCTGCTATATAATGAGCATTCATCGGCCACAACCGCCACAGTAGCCTGACATGCGCGATCGAAGGCACATTAGAGGAGGCGGTGGTGTTCTGATCAAACTACCTGTGGAATTACACATCCCTGGGTATAACTACTGTGGACCTGGCACAAAGCTTCAGAGACGCTTGACGTGAGGCGATAAGGGGGTCAGTCTGCTTGACGAAGCATGCATGGAATACGACGTTGCTTACGCAGCAAATAAAGATCTATCAAGTCGTCACATTGCAGATACGATTTTAGCTGATAAGTCTAAGGCGATACGGAAAAGAAAAGATATTGGTATTGGTCAACGCATCGCGGCATTCGCAGTTGATAAAACCATGCGCGGAAAAATCAAGTTAGGATTAGGAGTGATGAATTTCAAGCGAGTTATGAACGCTGCACGTCGCGCACTAAACAAGAAGAACAAGAAGGGTTGTTTGAAGAACTGTATCCTGACAGCGATGTATGCATCTAAAAACGCAATGAAGGACAAAGAATCACCAACGAGAAGAAGAAGAGGCTCCGTTAAAGCACCTCGCGTTCTACCAATACACAAGATATCCGGAGGTTTTATTCCTTTCCCCACCCCGGCCCTCTCCGCGCTCTCAGCGGTTGGTTCGCTCGCCGGTGGGGCTGCAGCTACCGCTCGAACAGTCAAGAATGCGCAAAACTCGGGTCGAGAAGACATAACCACATGATGGAAGCCGCAGGCATTGGAAAAGGCCTATACTTGAAGCCGTATAGGAAGGGTCTTGATCTATTCATAAATAAAAAAAGCCCATTAGCGATCTTACCAGATTGACCACTTGTTAGGCATAAATTCAAGATACCAAGATTCCGTGCTGTGTTTATGAGAGATAGCGATTAGGTTCCCTTCAGATTACGCTGATACGATAGCTCCCTACTTAGCAATCATATACAACCGCTCGCTCACCGATAGATCTGTACCTACAGATTGGAAAATTGCGCAGGTCGCACCAGTGTTTAAGAATGGTAGTAGGAGTAATCCATCGAACTACAGACCTATATCATTGACGTCGGTTTGCAGTAGGGTTTTGGAGCATATACTGTATTCAAACATTATGAATCACCTCGAAGGGAACGATCTATTAATACGTAATCAGCATGGTTTCAGAAAACATCGTTCTTGTGCAACGCAGCTAGCTCTTTATTCCGCACGAAGTAATGGCCGCTATCGACAGGGGATCTCAAGTTGATTCCGTATTTCTAGATTTCCGGAAAGCTTTTGACACCGTTCCTCACAAGCGACTTCTAATCAAGCTGCGGGCCTATGGGGTATCGTCTCAGTTGTGCGACTGGATTCGTGATTTCCTGTCAGGAAGGTCGCAGTTCGTAGTAATAGACGGCAAATCATCGATTAAAACTGAAGTTCTTCCCCAGGGAAGCGTCCTGGGACCTCTGCTGTTCCTGATCTATATAAATGACCTGGGTGACAATCTGAGCAGTTCTATTAGGTTGTTTGCAGATGATGCTGTAATTTACCGTCTAGGAAGGTCATCCGAAGACCAGTATCAGTTGCAAAGCGATTTAGAAAAGATTGCTGTATGGTGTGGCAGGTGGCAGTTGATAAATAACGCTAAATAACGAAAAGTGTGAGGCGATCCACATGAGTTCCAAAAGAAATCCGTTGGAATTCGATTACACGATAAATAGTACAATTCTCAAGGCGGTCAATTCAACTTAGTACCTGTGTGTTAAAATTACGAACAACTTCAGTTGTAAAGACCACATAGATAATATTGTGGGGAAGGCGAGCCAAATTTTGCGTTTCATTGGCAGGGCACTTAGAAGATGCAACAAGTCCACTAAAGAGACAGCTTACACTACACTCGTTCGCCCTCTGTTAGAATACTGCTGCGCGGTGTGGGATCCTTACCAGGTGGGATTGACGGAAGACATCGAAAGGGTGCAAAAAAGGGCAGCTCGTTTTGTATTATCGCGTAATAGGGGAGAGAGTGTGGCAGATATGATACGCGAGTTGGGATGGAAGTCATTAAAGCAAAGACTTTTTCGTCGCGGCGAGATCTATTTACGAAATTTCAGTCACCAACTTTCTCTTCCAAATACGAAAATATTTTGATGAGCCCAACCTACATAGGTAGGAATGATCATCAAAATAAAATAAGAGAAATCAGAGCTCGAACAGAAAGGTTTAGGTGTTCGTTCTTCCCGCGCACTGTTCGGGAGTGGAATGGTAGAGAGATAGTATGATTGTGGTTCGATGAACCCTCTGCCAAGCATTTAAATATGAATTGCAGAGTAATCATGTAGATGTAGATGTAGACATTACCTAAGACTATGTGGAAAACTGGTGAATGAGGTATTGTGAATTTAGATGTTGCCGAAGGTCCTGGCAGCCACTGGGTGGCGTTCGTTATGAAAGACTCTGGGGCAGTGTACTATTTCAACTCCTTTGGTGACCTGCAGCCACCCGAAGAATTACAACAACACATCACTCACCGAAGACATGTACTATACAATTATCAACGGTATCAGGACTTTCATACATACCTCTGCGGACATCCTTGCATCATCTTTCTCTTGACGTTCACAAAGAAGAATAAGAACAAGAACTAACGTATATAAGGAGGATGTTTAAACATTCATTCATCAGTTGACGTTCAGATGCAATGTCGTACACTTTGACGTTGAAGGGACGGTCATCTATATTGCGTGCAAATTACTCCCCACCAATTGATTTGAGTGCAGGTCAATGGAGTGTTGCATTGATTGGACTGGAGACATACAACAGCATCCCGAATATCACCGACACTAACAATAAACTGCATCTCGATATTAGTGGCAAAAAGATATTCTTGAAATTGAATCTGGTGCATACGAATTTGACGATTCAAACCAACTCTTAAAACAGTCTGGAAAAGGTATTGAACCACGTGCAAACATCAATACACTTAAATCTAAAATAAGAACTCTAAATGCAACGATTGATGTTAACCAGAAACATTCAATAGGACCCCTGCTTGGATTCACAAAAGAGCAGATTTTGAAGGAAGAATTAGTGAGTGGATATACTCCCAGTCAGCACAATACATGTCGAGTGTAACAATGCCACGAACTCCTATCTCAACGATACTCTCATTCACGCTACTTACGGATTCTTCCCCTCAGTTGCAACGGGTGTAAGATTGTTGAGACCCCTGCCAATGCAATATACCTCCCAGTGACTGCTCAGACGTTGGGCTATTTGGAGCTGCGTATTGTGTATCAGAATAATAAACTTGTCTACTTTCGCGATGAGGAAATCATTGTACGATTACATCTAAGACAATATGGGTGTGCGGTATAAAACAAGTGCACACAATCCACAGCGCGCTACTTCACTACTGAACAGCAAACTGATAACACCTGCGAACTACGAATTTCTTAAATCAGTTGGTCTCAAATCCCGCAATGACGTCATCACTCAATATAACCAGTCCAGTAGAGTATGATGACAGAATTATACTTCAGGAATACTTCTCTCATAAATCTTACGCTTCAACCACGTTTAACAAGAATGATGAAATCAGGATTGTCATACAGCACCAGGACGCACTCACGCTTCCGTGCAAGAGTTTCATATATCTCGAGGGGTCATTCAAGAAAACTGATGGCACCGATACAGTGGGGTCCAAGCTGACACGCAATGCATTGGCATTCCTCTTCCAAGAGATTCGCTATGAACTGAATGGTTCTGAGATTGATCGTACACACAGTGTTGGCATAAAGGTACGTTTACACTGGGATACATGTATCGCGACATGTATGAGCGACATGTCAATTTGACATGTCGCGACACATCACCTCATACAAAAATTCACGGAACTTGTATGCGGACCCTCGAGCTCATACATGTCGCGTATACATTTTGTATATCGCTTTTTGGCCATATACGCGACATGTATGAGCGACATTTGAAGAACTCGCGCATGAGCAGTACTATCATTTCCTGTCGTCTTGTCGACTGCTGCTTATTTCGACGATTAGCGCATGCGTAGTACCAGGCTCTTTGGCGGCTGTTTGAGTTTTGAAGGGACTGTCGTTTCGACGTCAATGTATCTGCATAGAATATCAAAAAGTGCCATATGCAACACTATTCTTCGTGTTTGCGAGGCCATTGTGCAAGTTTTATCCCAAAAAGTGAAGGTAAAAGTTTTATATATATATATATCAGAGTATGTAATACATTATATAATTTTTTCATGCATCTGGCACGTATATCAATGTTTTGCTATTATTCCGGCGGCCTCGCGTGATAATGTTGACAACGGATGCCGACAATCGTGTGTGAGACGTTGGCATTAGCAATCGCGCGACAATGCAAATGTTTTGTCATGAAATCTTCGTTTTACGAGGAATCCCCAGTGGCTAAAAATTGGAGTGTTACTGCCAACTGATCCTCTGCTGGAATCGCTTCCCGAAAGTTTGCGTGGGTTTTGGACACAAGAGGAGCCACAAGTGATAACAAACCGCGGAAATCCTCCATACTCATCCTAACATAATTTCTAAAATATGCGCCACCCTCTAGCGTTAATTCGCGAGAAACTCTCTGTGCCACCATCTACGCTTCCTCCGCCTTTTCTTCCTATCATCTTCCAAAAGAGCAAGTGTATCAGCACATAAAAATGTGAAATCTTCCAAATCGTCGTCGGAAGCTATCGCACAGTGATACATATCAACCAGTGTAAACGCACGCTCATACATGTATGAGGTTGATACTTGTCAACTCATACAAGTCGCGATACATGTCGCAAAGTCGCATATACATGTATCTCATACATGTGCGGATACAAATCGCAGTGTAAACGCACCTTAACATCGACCCGTAAAACATACGTCTCGGCATCACCAGCAGATCTGCATAGTTTTAAAAATGCTGGATGGTTCATAGACGAGGCGAAGGATAGAACACCCCAGGAGTACAAGCGATTTACTGCATGCATACCTCTAAAAATACTTAAGGGATATTTTGAGGATATGAGACAGATTATTATGAACGCTAAACAGGAACTCATTCTCGTGCGGAGTGCGACAGACAATAACTCGTACATTCAAGGAGCTCAAGAAGAGAATAGGATCACTATCAACAAATTAATATGGAAAATGCCTCACATCAGTGTATCCGACGAGGAACGTTTGAAGCTTTTAAAAGTGCTGAATTCAGGTACAAATCTGTCACTGACATTCCGCTCATGGGAAATCTTCGAGTATCCAGTGTTACCGACCGCGAGCAGACAAACATGGGCTATTAAGACCTCCAGTCATCTAGAGACACCCAGATTCATTATACTTGTGTTTCAGACTGATAGAAGAGCAAATACAGCAAATGATTCCACCGTGTTCGATAACTGAAAGTTAACTAACGCCAAAGTTTACCTCAATTAGCCTCGCGTATGACATGTATGCAAGGTTTCGGCATTCTTACTATGAAATTGCTGAAGGAGAGGGAGGGGGGGGGGTCTACTGAGTCCTCGTAAGTTCAAAGAGCTTTCACCGATCATTGTAATAGACTGCTCTAAACAGAATGAGATCATTAAGTCTGAACCTATAGACGTTCGAATTTAATTTGAATCATCGACAAATTCCCCAGAACACACCGCTGCATATGCCTTAGTCCTGCACGACAGAATAATCAATTACTGTCCGCTCACAGGTGTTGTGCAGCGAGCTGTATAAATGAATATGTGCTGTCCTGTGCATTGATCATTTGACGATGGCGTCTCAGCCGGTGAAGATCATTGTAGATGTTCAAGGGTTCCATGATGGAGAGCGAAGACAGTTCATATTTAAAGATGTTGCTTTTGTAGCCTACACACAAGACGCAGGAATAATTGAAACCTTATATATGTGAAGACAGTAACTATTCTCCAAAGAACAGAATACTGTTGATGACTGTGCAGCTTTTCCCTGGAATAAATGGTAACTAACTGAAAGCCTCAGCTGCCTCAGTTAGTTATCATTTATTCCAGGGAAAAGCTGCACTGTCATCAACAGTATTCTGTTCTTTGGAGAATAGTTACTGTCTTCATATATATAATTAAAGGCTACCCAGCCATTGACCTTCGTCTGTGCGAATGCGCACAGGTTGCACAAACTCTTACGGGAATCGCCAAAGCGTGCGTGAGTAATGAGTGGATGGGCAAATGTCTATAAGGTACATTACATACGTAGAATTGTGGACAGTTGGGAATGTGAGTCTCACGGGAAGCATGCAAGGGATAAGTCCCTGCAGTCGCGCTATTCATCTGTGTCCTCGGTGGCTCAGATGGATAGAGCGTCTGCCATGTAAGTAGGAGATCCCAAGTTCGAGTCCCGGTCGGGGCACACATTTTCAACTGTCCACATCGAGGTATATCGACAACACCCGTCGGCAGCTGAGGGTTTCAGTTAGTTATCATTTAATTGAAACCTTCTCTGCGAATATTCTATCACCAAGACCGTTCAAGCAAGTGAAATCTTGTAAAACGCGGACCATTGCACTGTAGTTAACTAATTTTTATCATGGAATTCTCTGGGATGATCCTGGCATACCCTATAAAGATATGGTGACTGCTCTTAAATTATTCGATCACACGGACACCATCGTTTACGTGAAGGGAAAGGACAAACCCTCCTGGATGCGTCGAATATTTAAATTTGCATTTATTTAAGACCTTGAATGTTACGGATGTCCATCTATCCATCGACTGAAGAACATTTACCAAAAAAGTGATTTTGTATCTGCATATGAGAATGTAAAATTACTTTTAACTTTTATTAGAAATAAATAATAATTTATAAGATTGACTGTTTTTTCTTTCTATGACACCCAACGTCCCTAGAATTATAAGTTTATTTGTTGATATTGTAGATGAAGGGAATTCCACTGGAACTGTCCGAGAGAGACATATACCTCGGCCTTTGACGTGGAATGCACCTACTGTCATAGTTAGGTGCCGATGCGTCAGATTACGGTCTCGAAAGTAGCTGCTGACGTAGGGCTGTAAGAGAGAGGGCTGCAGGGCGCTGCGTGTGTTCGTGACAATCAGCCCAAGTCTGGCACTTGTCATTAAAAGCAGGAAACCTTATAACTTTGTGCAGTGCAGTGTGGCTGTATCTACGTATTCTACATACACACACACACACACAAAAATAAATTCATAATATTTTTAATAAAAATAATAATGATTATTAGGGCATGAAATAATAATAACTTTTTTTAGCATGAAATAACTGAGTTTATTATTGAATTCAGAATTTCACAGTTTTCACATTATATACATATGAGTTTACAGATACAAGATTGGTTTTTGACGAGAAATATGAACGTTCACATCTTTCTAGATAATTGTTTTAAAAAAATTTTACATCATTCAGAAATATATATAAGCATTCTGCTCAGATAAATTATATATATAATTTTAAGGCTAATGCAGAGGTACTACTGCAAGCTAATTACACACTATCTTACAAAGTAAATAACATCGCTAGTGAAGTTCCACCACAAAATAGAAAACACTTTTAAGTAAAGGCAAACGTATTTGTTTCAAGTCAATGGCTCTAAACATTTTCCAAAAGAACAACAAATTGAATATATATTTTTTCTCGAGTAAGTCCATTTAAAGATTTTCAACTACCAGAACAAGGTGAATATATATATATTTTTCTTTGAAGTGGTCACCTGTAGACATTTTCCACTAGATCAAGCAAGTGAACATATAGAAAGAATTTAATTAGTGGAACTCACATACTTAAAAACTAGTTCTGACTGGATGGCTAGCGGTAGGTGAAACTTACGAACTAAAATCTAAGCACTATAACGACTAACATTGAAGCACATATGAAGTGAGAAAATTTTATTATTTTTTTGTTCATACAGAAGTTAATTGGTAAAATTTATAGTCTTTTCATATATATATTAATAATGGCCAACAATATGTAGATATAAAGACTTTTTAAATATTTTTTCAATTTTATTTGTTTTTTATCATTTTCTTTGAAAAAATAATGAATATATTTACATACACACACACTTAACACAAGTTCGCACACATTCGCACACTCAGACATACATGGAAGCACGCAAACTGACACACACTACAAAACACTCTCATCCAGTATTTACACTATGATAAAAGAGCCAAACTATTTCCACGCATAACCCACATTCATAACATTCACACGCTCATTCCCTCTCTAACACTCAACCAGAGTCCCCAGCCCCTACTTTCGTTTCAAGTAAATAGTGTGAGTATGGGAGGGTTCCCACCCCATCCTCACAAATGACTCTTTTATCGTCATGAGGAGACAGTCTGACTTTAGACTGTAGCACAGTGTACACCTCGTGGTCGAATGCTAGTTTGTTGAACCATGTGTGGACAAACGCCTTCAACGCTACGACCGTACAGGCACTGCAAACAGTCCTCGACCGTAAGCGCACGAGACGCGATCCGTCTAACGCCCTTTGCCCGCCTCAGAGTGTCCCCGTCTATTGTACGATATGCATATATTTTCGATCTCAGTTCCACAAACTCTACAATTGGTAAACCATTAGACTCGTCTTTCATGAGACCGATAACCTTCTTGTTCTCTTGAACAATACCATAAGGATTATTGAACTCATAAGAAGAGGTGTCGAATTCTTCACCATTGCACCTAATTACTTCATATGGATCACAGTTCTTGATCCAGCAGATAAAGCTGTCTGCATTCATATAAAGTAATTTTGGATCTACGAAATGAGGTTTCGCAAACTCATAGAGGAATCGGTACATGCAGAATTTGGAGATCTCGAATATACACATCCCCAAATAGATAGGCTTCATAAACTCTACTGCAGTCTTCGACATCTCCACAGCTACAAAGTTTTCATTGAAGATGGTGACCCGCTTAAAATTTGGCCTGGCTATACATTTTTTCACGCCATAACGCCTTTCCCATGCTGTTCTAATGACAATATCGCGTTTATTTCGTACATTCTGCATAGTTTTCCCGAAAATGGAATTATTCATTAATTTATAAAAGTCTTTTTCAAAATCATTACTCGCGACTGCCCTCTTTTCGGTATTTAGTTCAATATACTCCTTCAATCAGGGGGACTGCTTGAAGCAGATTGCCCGGTTGACTCTAACAAGCTCCATTCCTAATCTGAGGCACTGCTTGAGGTTACGATAATGAATAATATACCTCTGCTTATCCCCAACAGTGGCCAGAAGTTTAGGTTTGGTGCTTCCTCGTGGCATTTGTTGCTCTGGACATAACGGCAAGTCGCTTGTCTCTCCATGCAGATTATTATGGTATGAGATGTCTGCCTCAAGCACATACCCTACATTAGAATCAGCCGCAAGACCCGTTATTTGTCAACCTAATCCCTTCAATTCGTCTTCGGCCACCTATTGGAATCCACTAACCGGCAGCGGTTGCATCATAGCATACCCGTATAAATTGTTAACATCTAAGTACAAACTGTAACTAGAATCAAGGGATGCGTTGTACTCGACACCCATCCCCGGGTTATTTGCCTTGGTGTGCCTGTGAACACATTGACAAAGTCCGCCGCGGATCCCTCGCTCAAAAAATAGAAGCATTGCAGCATCAGTCAAAAGTTCAATGCTGCGGTCGGTTTTTTTGAGCATAGCGTCCCAGGACAACCCAGGTGCCGTGTAATAAAAGGTGGGGTCCAAAGAGTACGTGGTCATACATACACTCCGGAACTTTTCGAAAATATCTGCAAGCAAACACACGTCCGTGTCCATGTATAACCTTGCATATTCTCCCAAATTGGGGATGTTGAATTCCCGCCAAACATTAACAGCATGCTAATAACCTGTGGTAGTTATGGCATCGCCTGTGAGAGTACTGGTAAAAGAAGTGGTGTTGAGAAGCCTGGTTTCATTGAGTTTTGTCATACTATCAAGATACTCGTACGGGAAAAATCCTTTCCTAGTCGCAAGTTGAAACTTTTCCTCATAGGGAAATGCAGATCGAGTGATATGCATATCATTCCAGGTAGAGTCTCAACCAGTTTCTCGAGCGAAGTCTGCATAAATCGTAGAGAGTCAAGGAAGCGGAGCGTAATTTTTGGCGTCATTCGTTTTTAGAAAGAAATGTGCTTCTCAACACTATCAGGGAGGACAGTGACCTGATCGTTGTTCATACCGAACTTAGCCAAGTGCTCAATGAGAAAATGAGCGTCATACACGCTCAAATAATGAACAAAAGACGAGTATGTGTCTAGTGTCAGCTACCCAGAGAATTCAGTTAACAAAATGACATAGCTATTCTTAGTAACGCATAATGTACAGTAAAGGTTCAGCCAGTATTTCTTACGTGGACGCCGCGCAGTGAAACCCGGAGTTCCGCAGACACGGAAGGGAAAGTGTCACACAGTACAAATAGCCTGAGCTAGAAACACGTCGAGGATACGAACAGCGCGTCTCCTGGACCTTGGAGGGCGAGAAGGAACTTTCCGCCCCGGGACTCTACCGGACATATTGCAACCAAAAAAGGTCCACAGCGACGAAATGTCCTGGAAGACCGAAAACTAAGTTAGAGAAAGCAGATGCGAGGGCTGCGTCCCAGCAGGGCAGACCTTCAAAATGGGTATTTTAGGGCATCCACGAGCAGCAAGAAGGAGAGCCGTCGAAGAAGTTGAAGAGGGCACAAGCAGACGAGGTCAGTCAGCATCGAGAGGGTAGCAGCCGCTACTGATGAGTCTGTAGGAACTGCGGAACTGCAACTACGAGAAGATGGTGATGCTCTGGTGGAAGCAACTACAACTGTCAGTTATGTAGAAGTTTTGCATTGGAATAGTTTTGAACAGGGACAGTTTGTCTCTGTCTCAAGTAGCCTTTACAGTTAATTTCAGCAATAGAAGGAACAAGCCACTGGCTGGTGCTTGTCTCCTGTGAGATAGGACAAGTGTCCATTATTTAAACGAAGAGTGAATTCAAAGGTGGTAGTTTTCGTGAGTAGTCGTTTCCGACATAGAGTGACAAGTGGAGATTCTGGGTGAACCTATAGAAGTGTACAGAGTAAGGGGAAGGGTCTGACACCTCACATGTCCTTTGTGATATTAGTTCAATAAATTGCGTTAAAGGAGAAATCTCACCTTACTGTTTTGACAGTTCAGTACTGCCAATTCCCCCATTGTACCCGCTACCTATTGAAAGTGTTGTCTAATGTATCTACACCTCCTACACGGCCTTAGACAGTCGAGGAGATTCTACTCCCTCTCACCTCCGTAATAAAAGCTAGTTAAAGGGAACCACAAACCCATAATTGTCGTCAACGCCCCGATTGCGCCACGTTGGCTCCACCAACTCTATATTGGTATCCGGGACCTGTACCCGGACGCGACAAAAAATTTTTGGTGCCAGGTGTGGGGTGGTGCCGTGTATGTGTAGATCCATAATACCAGGGTGGGGGAAAGATATGGAGGAGCAGAGAGTTGTACCACCGAGTATCACCACAAGAAGAAGGGGCCCGTACGAGTAGCAGCGCCCAAGACCCGGCAGACCAGAGGAGCCCAGCAGCCCAGCGAGAGATCGAGCAGCAGAGCCAGCAATAGGGAGGCCTAGCGGAGCCCAGCGCGCGGGAGAAGCGGCCCAGCAGCAAGCAGCAGACACAGGCAAGACGGCGCGTCGAAGTAGTAATAAGGTCCTTTGTAATTGTAAACAATGACGTCCTCCAGTACTGATAAGAATGGCATAACCGCGAAGGATTAGTCACTTTTAGTTCCCAAGGTTTTCGAGGGTAACCAAAGGGAATTACAAGAGTTCATTGAGAATGTGAATGCTTCATTCGATGTTGTTAAAAGTGAGGACCAGAAGTTATTGTTCCAATATGTAAAGTCCAAAATAACAGGGGAGGCCAGGTCGAAGCTATTAGTGAGGGATCAAACAAATAATTGGCCGAAGGTTCGAAGCATACTGGAAGAGAATAATTCGGATAAGAGAACCATAGATTTCTACGCATGTCGCATGGCAATATCCGGGAGAATCTGTAGCATCTTGGGGTAATAGGATAGACGAGCTACCCATAGCGTTCAGAGTTGCCTAACACGAGTAACAGAGAAGGCGCAGCTGAAAGGCGCATTACAACTGGCTTACGCACTCTGATGGTAACCACTTGCTAAGTCGAACGTGGAAAAATACTTGGCCTTTCCTAACTTTTCCAGTATTTCCGATATATTCGGTATTAGGAACGTTTCTCCTACTGAAATCTCATTCAACTTTTGTAAGTAGGCTATTTAGGTTTTCTTATTGGTAACGCCACATAGCGCTCTGTATGAAAATCACTGGCTGAGCTGTGTGCAGTCTATGGCTAGTTTGCATTGTTGTCTGCCATTGTAGTGTTGGGCAGCTGGATGTTAACATCGCGTAGCGTTGCGCAGTTGGAGGTGAGCCGCCGGCAGTGGTGGATGTGGGGAAGTGAGATGGCGGATTTTTGAGAATGGATAATCTGGAGGTGTGTCCATCAGAAACAGTAGATTTGTAAGAATGGATGTCATGAACTGCTATATATATTATGGCTATTAAGGTAAATACATTTTTTTGTTCTCTATTAAAATCTTTCATTTGCTAACTATGCCCATCAAGTGTTAGTGCCTTCCGTAGTTTGAATCTTTCATTTAGCTGGCAGTAGTGGTGCTCGCTGTTTTGCAGTAGTTCGAGTAACAAAGATTTTTGTGAGGTAAGTGATTTGTGAAACGTATAGGTTAATGTTAGTCACGGCCATTCTTTTGTAGGGATTACTGAAAGTCAGATTGCGTTGCGCCCAAAAATATTGTGTGTCAGTTTAAGAACAGTCATGTATAATTTTTCAAAGGGGACGTTTCATACTTTCTGTAATCCGTCACCAACCTGTACTTCATTTGCGCACTAGCATTAATCTTCTTTGGAACTAACAATACTGGTGCGTTCCAGGGACTCTGACTTTCCACAATAATATCATCAGCCAACATTTTCTCTATATGTTCCCTCAATATCTGTTTCTGTGCTTCTGGAATCCGATATGGTCGAACATTGATAACTTTGCCATCATGCTCGGGCAGTATCGGAAGTGTATGCTTTACTGTTTCTGTAAAGGATAACCTGTCCCCCTTTAAATGAAACACATCGCAATATGCACTACACAATTTCTGCAACTCATGCTTTTCTTCTTCGTTCTCGGACCTGTAAGCTGCGATTCCTATAACTTTTTGCCTGTTCCGGCGAGTCTTGCACTCTTCGTACTGCGGCTTCTTTTCTGCCACTAATTGTATGGAACTTAAATCACATTCTTCCTCTCTTGTATTCAGTACACTAATGATACACTTCCCTTGTACGTTTCGTACAATCGCTTCTGGAACATAAATACCCTGTCTTATCTCTTGTTTCGGTACAACAATCTCTTCGCCTTCTGAAATAGCTCCGTGTCCCTTGACGCAAATTCTCATAACTTTCTCCTCCCTTGGTCCGATTGTTCCACTGTTGTCGCGACTTTCGCTTTCCTGGCTGTGCGTCGCCCCGCCTTGTGGCTGTCTCGGCCCGTTACTCTCACCGACGAGACTCTGTCCTTTAAATTTTCGTGGCGCGGCCTATAACATGGTTTCTTCCCACACTTTCCATTTGTCGGCTCCTTACCCTTCTGATGCGCGTTTATCTCTCTCATGCTTTGTACTTCCCTTGGTTCCCTTGTTGCTTCCTCTTCGGGCACTGCTAATAATGGCGTTGTCCATCCATTTATTTCTAACTTTTTGTTTCTGTAATCAATGACTGCTCTTTGCTTTTGTAGAAAATCTCTGCCTACCAAACCATTATACGGGGCATCTGTTCCTTTGCTTAGCACGTGAAATGTGTGTCCCCCAACACAGTTTCGACTATTCTCAAAGTTAATATCACAGTACCAAGCGTACTTACTGTACCATTAGTTACCCCTTTTAACCTCCGCACTTGTGCTCTGTTAACTGGTAACCCTGGGATCATAGTTTCTTCCTTAATTAGACTAATATGTGCTCCTGTATCTATTAAAAACTTCAATCCTCTACCGATTTCTTCGCAATGAGTCGTCATAACATCATTTTCTGCCTCGCAGTCTATCACCCTAACCTCGGGCCATTTGATGGTGGAAACACGTGACTGCTCCCTATCCTAACTCCTTAATTTCCCGAAACCACTTTCTTTTCTCCCGAGGTTACTCCTACTTTTTCCATACATTGGTATGCGGTATGCCCGTATTTATTACATTACTTGGGGGTTCGGCAGTGCGTCGCCTTATGCCCACGTCTCTGACATTTCTCACAAATTATAATTTTACTACACTTAGCATCTGTATCCCCAGACTCATCACAATTATAACAAAAATTCTGGAACCTCCTAGCTTCCTCTGCCCTAGTGGGTGTCTTTACCCATCGTACTTTACTAATCATCTTTGGTTTCCTACATTCTCTAGCAATATGACCCTTTTTCCCACAATTATAGCATTTTTCTCCCCGGTTATTTCTAATTTCCGTCTCTCTACGAGCCCCTTTATGAAATCGTCCCTTTTCTTTCCTCAATAGCAGTGCACTTCCCTCCTGCTGTGCTGTTTCTACTGCATCCCCAAGACTTATTTCTTCCCCTCTGCTGCGCACAATTGTCTGTATTCTATCATTTACTAGTCCCTGAATAAAGCATGCACGACCTAAAACTCCAGAACTCTAGAATGTTTAAAGAAATACGGTTCATGGAAAGTAATGAAAGGTGATGTCGAGCAATCCTTTAGAACATGTGATAAATTACAGCGAAATAAGTTTACGCAGAGTAAGATAAAGATGCCATTAGTTGTTGCAGACACGGCCGAAACTGTGTTTGAGAAGTGTTATACGGACGTAGTAGTTGGTCCTTTAGACGTAACAACAGGAGGTAATAGATATATTTTAACATTTCAGGATGATTTGAGTAAGTTCACGGTAGCTATTCCAGTGGAGGGGCAAGACGCAGATACAATAGCTGAGAAATTCGTTGAAGAAATTATATTGCGGTATGGAATTCCATCAGTATTGTTAGCAGACCATGGGTCAAACTTTCTGAGTCAAGTGTTTAAGAGATTATGTAAAATATTGAGAATCAAAAAGATCCAGACCACTGCTTTTCACCCCCAGACGAATGGAGCGTTAGAAAGGACGCATCGAACGCTAGTGGAACATTTAAGACCCTTTATAAACGAGGACCACAGCAATTGGGATAAGTGAGTTCCTTACAGTACGTTTGTTTTTAATACTACCCCTCATAGCAGCACCGGGTATACCCCACTCGAGTTGCTGTTTGGGAGAATTGTGAATGTACCAGGAATCTTACAGAAAGCGACACACACAATAGGGTACAATTATGACGATTATGTAGACCAGTTCAAAACAAGAATGCAGGAAGCACATACGATAGCACGAGAGAAAATAGAAGAGGCAAAATTAACCAACAAGGCTTATTATGAAAGACAGAGGATTCCCGAAACTTTAAGATGGGTGACTGAGTGCTGGTACATGACGAGACCGTAAGACGTGGGAGATCGGAGAAACTAGATTCCCGATTTAGAGGTTCCTACGAAGTAGTGGATGTAGATTTGCCTAATGTAGCATTGAAAACACATAGAAAGCATCAATTAAAAGTACATGCTAACAGGCTGAAGCCACATTATTAGGCTATAAAATTTCGCTTACAGCATGATGCCCAGACCCATGACGTTTTGGATTTGGATTGTCATCTGCGTGGGGTGGTCATACTGTTTTCAAGCGCTTGGAGAAGCGGACAATGTCGTGGAAATTCACCCGATAAAGGCGTCTTCAGGTCTGTACTACCACCATGAAGGAGAAGTAGAAATTACTAGTACAACGTGGAAACTGGTAACATACGTCAACCTTAAAACATTGGATGAGAAATTCTATGCTGCTGCAAGGATGGGAACAATGGCGGTGCAACAATGTAGGGAACAGCTAGCGCGTTTAAACATTAGCAGAACTGAGTGTAACGTATTAAGTAATGGAGTCGAACACAATGTAGAAAGGTTACGAGAAACGAAATCACTTATACATCAATTAACTAGGCCCAGAAGGCGGCAGAAAAGAGGTATTTTTAACTTTGTAGGAGAAATCAGTAAAATACTGTCGGCACTTTGGACGAGGCGGATGCTGCATATTATAAAACGCGTATCGATCGGATGGAAGCAAGATCCGAGCAGTTATTGAAGTTGTCAAAAGAGCAAGTGGCTGTAGTCAGAGCCACGCTGACTGGTCTAAATAGAACGGTAGAATCAATCAGTTCGAATGTGCAATTGCTCAAGAACGGAATGTCACAGCTGGAACAATTTATCACGTATTCATTGAAAACAACCGATCATGGGTTGAAACGGATGGCCGCATTCATGACGATCAATGAGCAGCTCCTACAGTTGCAAGGCTTGTTTAATGAGATAGGTGCGCAATATGAACAATTAGTAAGTGCCATAGTTCATGCACAGAAGGGTATCCTTGCACCTCATATTGTGAATCCAGTGCAGATTGTTCAGAATTTAAGATTAATTCAAGACGACTTAAGAGACGTAAGATTTCCCATCCCTCTAGTAGAAGAATATGGGTATATACTTTTAAAAGTTATGGATCTAGATGTATTTGTAACCAAGGAAGTATTAGGTTATGTATATACCCCTAATTGAAAATAAGGAATTTAGTCTATATAAGATGTTATCACTACCAGTGGAAGTAACGGCTGGCACAGGACAGTTTACTTACATACAGCCGGAAAAGGAATATTTACTGTTAGATAGCTCTAAAAAGTTATATACTAAGGTATCCTACGAGCATTTAGAATGTAAGGAAATAGATAAGAATAGTAAAATATGTAAACAGACGTTTGGCCTAATATCAATGTATGACCAAGAGGACTGTGAAGTGGTTACTACAAGATTCACAAATCCCAACTAATTGTGTTAAGAAAATGATTTCCTTGGAATGAAGTTTATAGACTCGTTTACGTACCAATGAATGGTTATATTTAGTACCTAAGAAGGAAGACATGACGATTTTATGCAGTTCACATCCGTCACAGGACGTAAAACTTCTTGGGAGAGGAATAATAAAATTCAAAAAGAACTGTAAAGGATATGGGACACACATATATATTCAATCAGGCAAAGTGATTCAAAGCAATTATACTAGGAAAGATATTATACCTAACGTAGATATTAATTTAGATTGCTGTGAGGAAGTGAGGACGAAGATTAATGAGTCGGAAATAAGATTTGATTTACCTTTGAAGCACGTCACTTCCAATCTAGATGATTTAAGAGTAGCAGGTAAAAGACTGGACGAACTTAGTAAATTCATAGACAAGGAACACTTTGAATTAGAGAGAGAGAAAAGAGTCCAAACATATTCAATTACTACGTATATCAGTATAAGTTTAATTGTCATAGTCATTGTATTTCTGTGTTGTGCAAAGTGTAATTGTTGTAAATATTTGTACAAGAAGTTGTTTGATGAGAAGGGAGGAGGGAGCTCTTGTCGCTCGATTTGTGTAAGAACAACTGTAGTTAACGCAACTGAAACATCTAGACTACCTGTAAGATCAGGAGACAGAGACGAAGAAATAGTAATTTATGAAAGGCATCCACGAGATGAGAATGACAGAGTATTTATAAAGAATAGACGATAGAATATAGCAAGTAGTCATTTTCTTGCAGGGTAATATAAGGACAATTTTTTGTAATACTGTGATGTAATGTTATTTCTCTTTCAGAGAAAAAAGAATTGTAATAATTTGATGTATTAACGGCACTTTGAGTAGTGTGCATTAATGTACTTTTGGGGGGAGGTGTCAGGTCCCCAGAGGATTTAATTAACAAAATGACATAGCTATTCTTAGCAATGCATAATGTAAAGATTCAGTCAGTATTTCTTACGCGGACGCCACACAGTGAAATCCGGAGTTCTGCAGACACGGAAGTACAAATAGCCTGAGAAGGAACTTTGCGCCCCGGGACTCTGCCGGACATATCGAAACCAATACAGGTCCACAGTGCCGAAATGTCCGGGTAGACCGAAAAGTAAGTTAGAGAAAGTGGATGCGAGGGCTGCGTCCGAGCAGGGCAGACCTTCAAAATGGGAATTTTAGGGCATCCACGAGCAGCAAGAAGGAGAGCCGTCGCAGAAGTTGAAGAGGGCACAAGCAGACGAGGCCCGTCAACATCGAGAGGGTAGCAGCCGCTACTGATGAGTCTGTAGGAACTGCAACTACGAGAAGACGGTGCTGCCCTGGTGGAAGCAACTACAACTGTCAGTTAAACAGAAGTTTTGCATTGGAATAGTTTTGAACAGGGACAGTTTGTCTCGGTCTCAAGTAGCCTCTACAGTTAGTTTCAGCAATAGAAGGAACAAGCCACTGGCGGGTGCTTGTCTCCTGTGAGATAGGACAAGGGTCCATTATTTAAACGAAGAGTGAATTCAAAGTTGGTAGTTCTCGTGAGTAGTCGTTTCCGACATAGAGTGACAAGTGGAGATTCTGGGTGAATCTATAGAAGTGTACAAAGGGGAAGGGTCTGACACTTCACATGTCCTTTGTGATATTAGTTCAATAAATTGCGTTAAAGGAGAAATCTCACCTTACTGTTTTGACAGTTCAGTGCTGCCAATTCCCCCCTTGTACTCGCTACCTATTGAAACTATTGTCTAATGTATCTACACCTCCTACACGCCCTTAGACAGTCCAGGAGATTCTACTCCCTCTCACCTCCGTAATAAAGGCTAGTTAAAGGGAACCACAAACCCATAATTGTCGTCAACGTCCCGATTGCGCCACGCAGGCTCGACCAACTCTATTTGATATCCGGGACCTGTCCCGGGACGCGACAATGTATAACCTTGCATATTCTCCCAAAATGGGGATGTTGAATTCCCGCCAGACATTAATGGCATGCTCATGATCTGTGGTAGTTACGGTATCGCCTGCGAGAGTACTGGTAAAAGAAGTTATATCGGGAAGCCTGGTTTCATTGAGTTTTGCCTTCCCACGCCCGGGTTCCGGAGTTCGATTCCCGGCGGGGTCAGGGATTTTCTCTGCCTCGTGATGACTGGGTGTAGTGTGTTGTCCTTAGGTTAGTTAGGTTTAAGTAGTTCTAAGTTCTAGGGGACTGATGACCATAGCTGTTAAATACCATAGTGCTCAGAGCCATTTGAACCATTTTTTTGAGTTTTGCCATAGTATCAAGATACTATTACGGGAAAACTCCTTTCCTAGTCACAAGTTGAAACTTTTACTCATCGGGAAATGCAGATCGAGTGATATGCATGTCATTCCGAGGTAAAGTCACAACCAGTTTCTGGAGCGAAGTCTGCATAAATCGTAGATAGTCAAGGAAGCTGAGCATAATTTTTGGCGTCATTCGTTTTGAAAAATAAATGTACTTCTCAACACTTTCAGGGAGAACACTGACCTGTTCATTCTTCATACCGAACTTAGCCAAGTGCTCATCGAGAAAATGAGCGTCATACCCGCTCAAATTATGAAAAAAGACGGGTATGTGTCTAGGTAACTGATACTTCAAGTTGCGTGCATTGTGAGCTGCACCGCGGAACTTACCCGTAAGATGAGAATGGTCTCTACGAGGAGTCTCCGCTTTTCTATCTAATGCCAGCCCGCAAATATGACAATTAACAGCCTTTTCATACAATTCATCATTTTCCTTTGATTTGGTCATGAGAATATTGATGCTGTAGAGCTTGTCAACTTGCCATGAAAGTTCTTCAAGCTCGGTGAGAAGCCAAACCACCGGATCGTTCCCTACATAAGACTGATAGCGGTTAAGTTTAGAATCATATGCACACACAACTTGGAACGCCGCTGCATAAGGTACGTGTTTTTGTGCGAAGGTTGTGTGCGAGGCTAGGGGGTTCCCTTCACAACTTGTAATAGGAGCCAGCAAGCATTCAAAATCGGCGTACACAACAAAAGGACAACGCTGTTGGTGGTGAGCATTTTTAAATTTAATGAAGTTATTTTCCTCAGTGGGCATAACAACACGTACAGGGTCCTTGGAAGCACAATCTAATAGATGTGTCGCTAATAACTCTTCTGATGAAAAATAATTCAAACACCTTAAACAAATATGTTGATTATGATCGTTTTTACTTAACTGGGAGGAAAGGAGTCGGGACATGTCTTTGATCCGGACGTAGTGATAATCATCACGTTCGGAGAAGAGCAGCATGTTGACATGCAACTCTCGCTCACCTGCAAATTTTGAGAAATGGAGGGGGCCTACTACTGTAAGCTTGTCCTGCTCATCTGACTTGCTTTTCTTCTCCAGGCCATAAACGTGGACTGATATTCCGGTATTCTGAGCCACAAACTTAGGTATGTCCTGGATTCTTACAGGGAACTCTATTCCATCAAAGTTATACTGTCTCTTAATATCTTTGACTTTGTAACTGCTGGGATGCTCGGGATGATCTTTGTAATTGTAATTCTCTCGCAATCCAGGACTGACCATGCAAAACACGCTTTATCATACTTATTTTGATCATTAATGCACGCCTGCTTTTTCTCAATATCTATAGGGATTTTAATATAACTGGACCCTCCATTCACTGGACCATAGACATGTATATGGATGTCGACGTGTGGCATACTGCTGAGCGCTTTAGTGGACCCACTTACAGTATATAAACTTTTAGATGGCAGACCTCTCCCTAGTCCTGAATCGGTAGAAGTCGGTAAACGTCGGGAGGCTTCGGTAGGCACGGAGTTTCGACTGCTGCCAACATTACGTAGCTGATTATGTTGTACAAGGTAGCCATTGTCGTCTGCTTCGTTATTGTTTTGCGTTGTACTGTTCTGCGTGTTTTTATTGTGCAGTTGTGTTAAACATTATCAAAATGAGTGAAGAGGCAGTTGCTGGCCCATCTCGGGAGTCGCCAACAACCCCTACCGGTAGGCCTACGGTTAGAAGGAAACCAGTATTACGTAGCGATGCTCGCAAAATTATATTGCGTGTGATTGAATGCTGCGAAAGGGAAAGGGAGCAGAAAAAATTGCTTCACCCCATTTACAAATCTTCAGTGAGAGCTGCTACATACACAGCACAAAGCAGGCGTAGCATTGGAAGATTCAAACAGTTTTCCAAGAATCATCCTGGCGTATCACCACAAACGCCTGGCAAGAAAAGGTGAGTTTCCATTTCAGATATTTTGTTCGCGATCACTTTGAAGGAGCCCCCTATTTCGTCCGAATTACCTCATATTTAATTTTTCCTTGCTACCGTATTGCTTTGTATGGAAACACCACTGGTTACTGTATTATTTCGAAACACATTCATATTACAGTACTTCGCAATCGGATGAATGGTTTGTGAGCGCATAGTAGACAAACATGAGAGAGAGAGAGAGAGAGAGATTTTAATGTACATTCGTTTACGAACAACATTTAAAGCGGGTTTTACTTCCAAGCCTTTCGTCTGCTTTCGTGTAAGCATGGCGCGCAATTTGTAGTGGCAGCACTGCAACTGGTAGGCGTGCCTTGTCCCCCCTTCCCTCCCCCCCCCCCCCCCCCCAA
The DNA here is from genome assembly GCF_023864345.2 of Schistocerca serialis cubense. Lineage (NCBI taxonomy): Eukaryota > Metazoa > Arthropoda > Insecta > Orthoptera > Acrididae > Schistocerca > Schistocerca serialis. Next base: position 50,187,822 of record NC_064644.1, read on the forward strand.
TGCTTGCTTCATCCTCTCCCCGCACTCCCCACCCAACTCTGCCGTCTTACAGTTAACACACTGTACTTCCATCTCGGAAAATCGGGCCATAATAGCGCTGAAGGTGGATTCGGTCGGTACCACTCAGCAATCGATGTGCTCCGAGAAATAACGCCATTGTCACCCCATATATAGTGCAGAATCGTCGTCTCCGCGTCACCTTGATGTTTAGGGGGGTGACTCAGTTCACTGCATAATACTGCACTGCATTTACTGGCGTTAAATGCCGGAAAATGCTCGGTTTACAGTAGCAAGTTATTGAAGCAATTTACTTGCGCGGAGGAACTTGCCGCACGATTTGCGAGTGTAAACGTATCGCCAAGTCGACTTGCGACTGTAGCAATTTATTGCGGAAGTGACTTGCTGCACCTTTTCCGCTTCCAGTGTGAACACCACGCAAGAAATATCTGCAAGTAACTTGCAGCTTTTAGGATTTATTTCTATTTCCTGCAAGTAGGAAGCGCAAGTTTTTAGTAAGTATGTCGTCTGCATAACACTCATATTTAACATTTTACTTAATGTGGTGACTTAATTTTATGCAACCATCTTGTCAGGTCCCCAGAGGATTTAATTGACAAAATGACATAGCTATTCATAATGTAAAGGTTCAGCCAGTATTTCTTACGCGGACGCCGCGCAGTACCGCAGACACGGAAGGGAAAGTGTCACACAGTACAACTAGCCTGAGCTAGTAAACACGTCGAGGATACGAACAGCGCGTCTCTCGGACCTTGGGGGGTGAGAAGGAACTTTCCGTCCGGGACTGGGCCCGACATATCGAAACCAATGTAGGTCCACAGCGACGAAACGTCCGGGAAGACCGAAAAATAAGTTAGAGAAAGCGCATGCGATGGCTGTGTCCGAGCAGGGCAGACCTTCACAATGGGTATTTAAGGGCATCCACGAGCAGCAAGAAGCAGAGTCGTCGCAGAAGTCGAAGAGGGCACAAGCAGCGCCCAAGGCCCGGCAGCATCGAGACGGTAGCAGCCGCTACTGATGAGTCTGTAGGAACTGCAACTACGAGAAGATGGTTATGCTCTGGTGGAGTCAACTACAACTGTCAGTTATGTAGAAGTTTTGCATTGGAATAGTTTTGAACAGGGACAGTTTGTCTCTGTCTCAAGTAGCCTCTACAGTTAGTTTCAGCAATAGAAGGAACAAGCCACTGGCTGGTGCTTGTCTCCTGTGGATAGTATCAGGGTCCTTTGTTTAAACGAGGAGTAAAATGGAGATTCTGGCTGAATCTATAGAAGTATACAGAGTAAGGGGAAGGGTCTGACACCTCACATGTTCTTTGTGATATTAATTTAATAAATTACGTTAAAGGAGAAATCTCACCTTACTGTTTTCAGTGCTGCCAATTCACCCATTGTACCTGCTACCTATTGGAAGTATTGTCTAAGGTATCTACACCTCCTACACGCCCTTTGACAGTCCAGGAGATTCTACTTCCTCTCATCTCCGTAATGAAGACTAGTTAAAGGGATCCGCAAAACCCGTAATTGTCGTCAACGTCCCGATTGCGCCACGCAGGCTCGACCAACTCTATATTGGTATCCGGGACCTGTGCCGGGACGCGACATAAAATTTTTTGGTGCCAGGTGTGGGGTGGTGCCGTGTATGTGTAGATCCATAATACGAAGGTGGGGGGAAGATAAGTAGCAGCAGACAGTTGTACCACCGAGTATCACCGCAAGAAGAAGAAGCCAGGACGAGTAGCAGCGCCCAAGATTCGGCAGGCCAGAGGAGCCCAGCAGCCCAGCGAGAGATCGAGCAGCAGAGCCCGCAGTAGGAAGGCCCAGCAGAGCCCAGCGTACGGGACGAGCCGCGCAACAGTAGACAGCGACCAGAGGAGTGCAGCAGCCCAGCGAGTAGATCAGGCAGCAGACACAGGCAAGGCAGCACGTCGAAGTAGTAATAAGGTCCCTTGTAATTGTAAACGATGACGTCCTCCAGTACTGATAAGAGTGGCATAAGCGCGAAAGATGCGTTAGTTTTAGCTCCTAAGGTTTTCGAGGGTAACCGAAGCGAATTACAAGAGTTCATTGAGAATGTGAATGCTGCATTCGATGTTGTTAAAAGTGAGGACGAGAAGTTATTGTTCCAATATGTAAAAACCAAAATAACAGGGGAGGCCAGGGCGAAGCTATTAGTGAGGGACAGAACAAATAATTGGCCGGAGGTTCGAATCATATTGGAAGAGAATTATTCGGATAAGAGAACTATAGATTTCTACGCATGTCGCATGTTCCAAGAAAGGCAATATCCGGGAGAATCTGTAGCATCTTGGGGTAACAGGATAGACGAGCTATCCAAATCGTTCAGAGTTGCCGTAACACGAGTAACAGAGACGGCGCAGCTGAAAGGCGCATTAGAATTAGTTTACGCACTAGGTCGTGCATGCTTTATTCAGGGGCTAGTAAATGATGGAATACAGACGATTGTGCGCAGCAGAGGGGAAGAAATAAGTCTTGGGGATGCAGTAGAAATAGCACAGCAGGAGGAAAGTGCATTGCTATCGATGAAAGAAAAGGGACAATTTTATAAAGGGGCTCGTAGGGAGACGGTAATTAGAAATAACTGGGGAGAAAAATGCTATAATTGTGGGGGAAAGGGCCACATTGCTATAGAATGTAGGAAACCAAAGATTATTAGTAAAGTACGATGGGTAAAGACACCCACTAGGGCAGAGGAAGCTAGGAGGTTCCAGAATTTCTGTTATAATTGTGATGAGTCAGGGCATACGGATGCTATGTGTAGTAAAATTATAATTTGTGAGAAATGTCAGAGACGTGGGCATAAGGCGACGGAGTGCCGAACCCCCAAGTGTTTTATATGTAATAAATACGGGCATACCACATACAAATGTCGGGAAAAAGTAGGAGTAACCTCAGGAAAGAAGAGAGTGGTTTCGGGAAACTAGGGAGGTGGGATACGGAGCAGTCTCGTGTTACCACCATCAAATGGCCCAAGGTTAGGGTGATAGACTGCGACGCAGAAAATGATGTTATGACGACTCATTGCCAAGAAATCGGTAGAGGATTGAAGTTTTTAATAGATACAGGAGCACATATTAGTCTAATTAAGGAAGAAGATATGATCCCAGGATTACCAGTTAACAGAGCATAAGTGCGGAGGTTAAAAGGGGTAACAAATGGTACAGTAAGTACGCTGGGTACTGTGATATTAACTCTGAGAATAGGCGAAACTGTGTTGGGGAAACACATATTTCACGTGTTAAGCAAGGGAACAGATGTCCCGTATAATGGCTTGGTAGGCAGAGATTTTCTACAAAAGCAAAGAGCAGTCATTGATTACCAAAATAGAAAGTTAGAAATAAATGGATGGACAACACCATTATTAGCAGTGCCCGAAGAGGAAGCAACTAGGGAAACAAGCGAGGTTCAAAGCATGAGAGAGATAAATGCGCATCATGAGGGTAAGGACCCAACAAATGGAAAATGTAGGAAGAAACGATGTTATAGGCCGCGCCACGAAAATTTAAAGGACCAGAGTGTCGTCGGTGAAAGTAACGGACCGAGACAGCCATCAGGCGGGATGATTCACAGCCAGGAACGCGAAAGTAGCGACAGAAGTGGAACAATAGGACCAAGGGAGGAGAAAGTTTTAGAATTTGCGTCAAGGGACACGAAGCTATTTCAGAGGGCGAAGAGGTTATTGTACCAAAACAAGAGATAACACAGGGTATTTATGTTCCAGCAGCGATAGTACGAAACGTACAAGGGAAGTGTATCATTCGTGTACTGAATACAAGAGAGGAAGAATGTGATTTAACTTCCATACAATTAGTGGCAGAAAAGATATGCAATGAAGCCACAATACGAAGAGTGCAAGAAGCGCCGGAACAGGCAAAAGGTTATAGGGATCGCAGTTTACAGGTCCGAGAAGCTTTACGAACGGAGCATTTAAATGACGAAGAAAAGCATGAGTTGCATAAATTGTGTAGTGCATATTGCGATGTGTTTCATTTAAAGGGGGACAGGTTATCCTTTACAGAAACAGTAAAGCATACCCTTCCGATACTGCCTGAGCATAAAGGCAAGGTTATCAATGTTCGACCATATCGGATTCCAGAAGCACAGAAACAGATATTGAGGGAACATATAGAGAAAATGCTGGCTGATGATATTATTGTGGAAAGTCTGAGTCCCTGGAACGCACCAGTATTGTTAGTTCCAAAGAAGATGGATGCTAGTGGGCAAATGAAGTACAGGCTGGTAACGGATTACAGAAAGTTGAATGAGATTTCAGTAGGGGAAGCGTTCCCAATACCGAATATATCGGAAATACTGGACCAGTTAGGAAAGGCTAAGTATTTTTCCACGTTAGACTTAGCAAGTGGCTACCATCAGATATTAATGGACCCTCAGGACAGAGAGAAAACAGCCTTCAGTGCCAACTATCAGCACTATGAGTACAAGAGAATGCCAATGGGATTAAAAGGAGCAACCAGTACATTCCAGAGATTAATGAATGTTGCACTAACGGGGTTACAAGGAACCAAATGCTTGGTGTACTTAGACGATATAATTTGTTATGGAAGCTCATTGGTGGAACACAATGAAAAATTGAGGGAAATTTTCGATCGACTAAGGGAACACAGCTTAAAGTTGCAGCCAGATAAGTGTGAATTTCTGCGTAAAGAAGTAGTATTTCTTGGACATAAAATCACAGACAGAGGGGTACAGCCGGACGAGAGGAACGTAGAAAAGGTGAAGAAGTTCCCAGTACCGAAAACAAAAAAAGAGTTAAAAGGATTCCTAGGATTAATCGGCTACTATAGAAAATTCCTGAAGGACTTCAGTAAGATTGCAGCACCCTTGCACAAATTGCTGAAGGGAAATGAAAATTATGAATGGGGAGGACAGCAGCAAGATGCATTTGAACAGTTAAAAGAGAAGTTAATCAATCCCCCCATATTACAATATCCCGATTTTGAGAAACCGTTCGTTATTACCACAGATGCTAGTGGCGAAGCGATTGGAGCAGTTTTATCTCAGGGGAAGATTGGAAGCGATTTGCCAATAGCATATGCTTCCAGATCATTAAACAAAGCAGAGAGGAATTACTCAGCAACTGAGCTAGAGTGTTTAGCGTTAGTATGGGCAACAAAACAATTCAGACCATATGTATATGGGAGGAAATTTACAATTGTCACAGACCATAAGCCACTAACTTGGATTTTCAGTGTGAAAGACCCATCATCGCGTTTATTAAAATGGAGGCTAAAACTAGAAGAGTATTCATACGAAGTTATATATAAACCAGGGCGACTGAACGCCAATGCAGATGCATTAAGCCGAATGAGACAAAGTGACGAAGAGGCACAGGCGAAGGAAAGCCAAGAGCCAATAAGAATGATAACCGAGACTAATGAGTTAGAGGAAGAGGAGGCAGAGCTAAGTGAGGAACAGAAAGCCGAAATTTTGAAGGAGGTACATGATAATCCCCTAGGAGGACACCAAGGTATTCACCGAACTCTAGAACGTTTAAAGAGATACGGTTCATGGAAAGGAATGAAAGGTGATGTCGAGCAATACATTAGAACATGTGATAAATGTCAGCGAAATAAGTTTACGCAGAGTAAGATAAAGATGCCATTAGTTGTTACAGACACGGCAGAAACTGTGTTTGAGAAGTGTTACATGGACATAGTTGGTCCTTTAGACGTAACAACAGGAGGTAATAGATATATCTTAACATTTCAGGATGATTTGAGTAAATTCACGGTAGCTATTCCAGTGGAGAGGCAAGACGCAGATACAATAGCCGAGAAATTCGTCGAGGAAATTATATTACGATACGGAATTCCATCAGTATTGTTAACAGACCAAGGATCAAACTTTCTGAGTCAAGTGTTTAAAAGATTATGTAAAATGTTGAGAATCAAAAAGATCCAGACCACTGCTTTTCATCCCCAGACGAATGGAGCGTTAGAGAGACCGCATCGAACGCTAGTGGAATATTTAAGGCATTTTATAAACGAGGACCACAGCAATTGGGATAAGTGGGTTCCTTACAGTACGTTTGTTTTTAATACTACCCCTCATAGCAGCACCGGGTATACACCATTTGAGTTACTCTTTGGGAGAATTGTGAATGTACCAGGAATCTTACAGAAAGAGACAGCCACAGTAGGGTACAATTATGACGAGTATGTAGACCAGTTCAAAACAAGAATGCAGGAAGCACATAGGGTAGCACGAAAGAAAATAAAAGAGGCAAAATTAACCAACAAGGCTTACTATGACAAGACAGAGAATTCCCGAAACTTTAAGATAGGTGACAGAGTGCTGGTACATGACGAAACCGTGAGACGCGGGAGATCGAAGAAACTAGATTCCCAATTTAGAGGTCCCTACGAAGTAGTGGAAGTAAATTTGCCTAATGTAGTATTGAAAACGCATCGGAAGCAGCAATTAAAAGTACATGCTAACAGGCTGAAGCCATACTATTAGGCTATGAAATTTCGCTTACAGGCCCAGCATGGTGCCCAGACCCGCGACGTTTTGGATTTGGATTGTCATCTGCGGGGGGTGGTCATACGGTTTTCAAGCACCTGGTGAAGCGGACAATGTTGTGGAAATTCACCCGATAAAGGCGTCTCCAGGGCTGTACTACCACCATGAAGGAGAAGTAGAGATTACTAGTACAACGTGGAAACTGGTAACATATGTTAACCTTAAAACCTTAGATGAGAAATTCTATGCTGCTGCAAGGATGGGAACAATGGCGGTGCAACAATGTAGGGAAAAATTAGCGCTTTTAAACATTAGCAGAACTGAGTGTAACGTATTAAGTAATGGAGTCGAACAGCCTGTAGAAAGGTTACAAGAAACGAAATCACTAATACATCAATTAACTAGGCCCGGAAGACGGCAGAAAAGAGGTATTTTTAACTTTGTGGGAGAAATCAGTAAAATATTGTTCGGCACTTTGGACGAGGCGGATGCTGCATATTATAAGACGCATATCGATCGTATGGAAGCAAGATCCAAGCAGTTATTGAAGTTATCAAAAGAGCAAGTGGCTGTAGTCAGAGCCATGCTGACTGGTCTAAACAGAACGGTAGAATCAATCAGTTCGAATGAGCTATTACTCAAAAACGGAATGGCCAAGCTGGATCAATTTATCACGTATTCGTTGAAAACAACCGATCATGGTTTGAAACGGATGGCCGCATTCATGACGATCAATGAGCAGCTCCTACAGTTGCAAGGCTTGTTTAATGAGATAGGTGCGCAATATGAACAATTAGTAAGTGCCATAGTTCATGCACAGAAGGGTATCCTTGCACCTCATATTGTGAATCCAGTGCAGATTGTTCAGAATTTAAGATTAATTCAAAACGACTTACGAGACGTAAGATTTCCCATCCCTCTAGTAGAAGAATATGGGTATATACTTTTAAAAGTTATGGATCTTGATGTATTTGTAACCAAGGAAGTATTAGGTTATGTTATTAATATACCCCTAATTGAAAATAAGGAATTTAGTCTATATAAGATGTTATCACTACCAGTGGAAGTAACGGCTGGCACAGGACAGTTTACTTACATACAGCCGGAAAAGGAATATTTACTGTTAGATAGCTCTAAAAAGTTATATGCTAAGGTGTCCTATGAGCATTTAGAATGTAAAGAAATAGATAAGAATAGAAAAATATGTAAACAGACATTTGGCCTAATATCAATGTATGACCAAGAGGACTATGAAGTGAAGTTACTACAAGAGTCACAGATCCCAACTAATTGTGTTAGGAAAATGATTTCCTTGGAACGAAGTTTATGGACTCGTTTGAGTACCAATGAATGGTTATATATAGTACCTAAGGAGGAAGACATGACGATTTTATGCAGTTGACACCCGTCACAGGACGTAAAACTTCTTGGGAGAGGAATAATAAAATTCAAAAAGAACTGTAAAGGATATGGGACACACATATATATTCAATCAGACAAAGTGATTCAAAGCAACTATACTAGGAAAGATATTATACCTAACGTAGATATTAATTTAGATTGCTGTGAGGAAGTGAGAACGAAGATTAATGAGTCGGAAATAAGATTTGATTTACCTTTGAAGCACGTCACTTCCAATCTAGATGATTTAAGAGTAGCAGGTAAAAGACTGGACGAAATTAGTAAATTCATAGACAAGGAACACATTGAATTAGAGAGAGAGAAAAGAGTCCAAACATATTCAATTACTACGTATATCAGTATAAGTTTAATTGTCATAGTCATTGTATTTCTGTGTTGTGCAAAGTGTAATTGTTGTAAATATTTATACAAGAAGTTGTTTGACGAGAAGGGAGGAGGGAGCTGTTGTCGCTCGATTTGTGTAAGAACAACGGTAGTTAACGCAACTGAAACATCCAGACTACCTGTACGATCAGGAGACAGAGACGAAGAAATAGTAATTTATGAAAGGCATCCACGAGATGCGGACGACAGAGTATTTATAAAGAATAGACGATAGAATATAGCAAGTAGTCATTTTCTTTCAGGGTAATATAAGGAACACTTTTGTGATATTGCGATGTAAAGTTGTTTTTCTTTTAGGAATAAACAAAGAATTGTAATAATTTTGATGTATTAACGGCACTTTGAGTAGTGCGCATTAATGTACTTTTGGGGGGAGGTGTCAGGTCCCCAGAGGATTTAGTTGACAAAATGACATAGCTATTCATAATGTAAAGGTTCAGCCAGTATTTCTTACGCGGACGCCGCGCAGTGCCGCAGACACGGAAGGGAAAGTGTCACACAGTACAACTAGCCTGAGCTAGTAAACACGTCGAGGATACGAACAGCGCGTCTCTCGGACCTTGGGGGGTGGGAAGGAACTTTCCGTCCCGGACTGGGCCCGACATATCGAAACCAATGTAGGTCCACAGCGATGAAACGTCCGGGAAGACCGAAAAATAAGTTAGAGAAAGCGCATGCGAGGGCTGTGTCCGAGCAGGGCAGACCTTCACAATGGGTATTTAAGGGCATCCACGAGCAGCAAGAAGCAGAGTCGTCGCAGAAGTCGAAGAGGGCACAAGCAGCGCCCAAGGCCCGGCAGCATCGAGACGGTAGCAGCCGCTACTGATGAGTTTATAGTAACTGCAACTACGAGAAGACGGTGATGCTCTGGTGGAGTCAACTACAACTGTCAGTTAAGTAGAAGTTTTTACCGTGGAATAGTTTTGAACAGGGACAGTTTGTCTCTGTCTCAAGTAGCCTCTACAGCTAGTTTCAGCAATAGAAGGAACAAGCCACTGGCTGGTGCTTGTCTCCTGTGGATAGTATCAGGGTCCTTTGTTTAAACGAGGAGTAAAGTGGAGATTCTGGCTGAATCTATAGAAGTATACAGAGTAAGGGGAAGGGTCTGACACCTCACATGTTCTTTGTGATATTAATTTAATAAATTACGTTAAAGGAGAAATCTCACCTTACTGTTTTCAGTGCTGCCAATTCACCCATTGTACCTGCTACCTATTGGAAGTATTGTCTAAGGTATCTACACCTCCTACACGCCCTTAGACAGTCCAGGAGATTCTACTCCCTCTCATCTCCGTAATAAAGACTAGTTAAAGGGAACCGCAAAACCCATAATTGTCGTCAACGTCCCGATTGCGCCACGCAGGCTCGACCAACTCTATATTGGTATCCGGGACCTGTGCCGGGACGCGACAATCTTACGTATTATATGGAAACAAATTTCAGAAATGGAGGAGAAACGGGAATGGATGAAGCAGAATACAGAACATTTGATTGAAGCTGTGGAGAGCTACCCCGAAATATGGAACGTGCATAACCGAGACTTTAAGGATAGAGTGAAGATGAGCGCATTAAATGAAATCTCGTCGATATTCGACACATCTGTGAAAGAAGTACAGAGAAAGTAGCATAACTTAAAGACACAACCCCTTTGCCACCTGCATCCACTCGCTTGTTGTTTTAGGAGTCTAGAAAAAGATGATTTGTAATTATTACATGTTCTATTTAATTGGCTTGTCACTTTCCATTTTATGTACATTGGAAAAAATGATTTTTATAAGCATATCATTCTGTAAAATGCAGATTATTTCAATAAAAATTTAATTTCATTGTTGTGTTTTCACATACCTTTAAATAATTTTCCCTTTTCAAGACGTTAAAAATGGTTGTACATACATCAGGTACGATCAATGAAATTGTGCTGACGGGAATGCGAAACAAGTACATAGTATGAGTCTCCTACAAAGAACAGATTTCAAAATTCAAATTTTGTTTGGTTGTATGTTTCACATAAATAAATGAAATGCCTATTTTATTCGTAGCTCACCGGTAGCTATAAATCGTAGAGTGATTAGCAAGCGTTCCTTTCTGAAATAGCAGTACGGAAATTTGTGTCTCGTTTTCATATGACGGGCGCTATTAACATCAACAAATACTCCAGATTATTTGAGGACATTCTGCAAAAGTTTTCAAAAGTATCCATGCTCTCGATACTAAGTTCTTGCAAAAGGTTATTATAGGCACCATTTTGCGATCTTCTTACTATCTACTCTCTAACCCAAATACTTCTCTTTTCCGTTTTCACGTTTTGCATTACAATTACAAGAGCTGCAGCAGATCTCACCCACCTACTTGTCATTTTACACTTCGGCTGACACTCGTAAAGCTCGCTCACCGATAGATCTGTACCTACAGATTGGAAAATTGCGCAGGTCGCACCAGTGTTTTAGAAGGGTAGTAGGAGTAATCCATCTAACTACAGATCTATATCATTGACGTCGGTTTGCAGTAGGGTTTTGGAGCATATACTGTATTCAAACATTATGAATCACCTCGAAGGGAACGATCTATTGATACGTAATCAGCATGGTTTCAGAAAACATCGTTCTTGTGCAATGCAGCTAGCTCTTTATTCGCACGAAGTAATGGCCGCTATCGACAGGGTATCTCAAGTTGATTCCGTATTTCTAGATTTCCGGAAAGCTTTTGACACCGTTCCTCACAAGCGACTTCTAATCAAGCTGCGGGCCTATGGGGTATCGTCTCAGTTGTGCGACTGGATTCATGATTTCCTGTCAGGAAGTTCGTAGTAATAGACGGCAAATCATCGAGTAAAACTGAAGTGATATCAGGTGTTCCCCAGGGAAGCGTCCTGGGACCTCTGCTGTTCCTGATCTATATAAATGACATGGGTGACAATCTGAGCAGTTCTATTAGGTTGTTCGCAGATGATGCTGTAATTTACCATCTAGGAAGGTCATCCGAAGACCAGTATCAGTTGCAAAGCGATTTAGAAAAGATTGCTGTATGGTGTGGCAGGTGGCAGTTGACGCTAAATAACGCAAAGTGTGAGGTGATCCACATGAGTGCCAAAAGAAATCCGTTGGAATTCGATTACTCGATAAATAGTACAATTCTCAAGGCTGTCAATTCAACTAAGTACTTGTGTGTTAAAGTTACGAACAACTTCAGTTGGAAAGACCACATAGATAATATTGTGGGGAAGGCGAGCCAAAGGTTGCGTTTCATTGGCAGGACACTTAGAAGATGCAACAAGTCCACTAAAGAGACAGCTTACACTACACTCGTTCGTACTCTGTTAGAATACTGCTGCGCGGTGTGGGATCCTTACCAGGTGGGATTGATGGAGGACATCGAAAGGGTGCAAAAAAGGGCAGCTCGTTTTGTATTATCACGTAATAGGGGAGAGAGTGTGGCAGATACGATACGCGAGTTGGGATGGAAGTCATTAAAGCAAAGACGTTTTTCGTCTCGGCGAGATCTATTTACGAAATTTCAGTCACCAACTTTCTCTTCCGAATGCGAAAATATTTTGTTGAGCCCAACCTACATAGGTAGGAATGATCATCAAAATAAAATAAGCATATGTAAACAGTATCAGCAAGATGTTGACGCAAGTTTCTTGCCAAAGAACTTGCGGAAGAATCTTGCTCAATTCTTGCACTGCTGTGTAAGCACAGCTGCAAGCGGTAGCAATAACTTGCAGCAATAACTTCTGCAAGCGACTTGCTAGTGTAAACCCAGCTTTAGACTTTGAGGAGCTCGGTCTCCAAGACGGGGAGGCACGCCTCCGAAAACCTCACAGGATCGCGATACCTTCCGCCCGGATTCTCAATTCTGGTGAAAGAGATTCGCCCCTCAAAAGCCCTAGCAACTTCTGAGTATTCTAAGGGGGTCATTTCGCCGTTATTCTGATCCAATTCATTATCGATAGGACGGGGGAGAGATCTACCGCTAGCCACAGGAAAATTACTATTACTACTATTACTACAACTAGGAGTGCACTCGGTAGATGAAGGGGCTGGTGATGGGGCATCGTGATCATCATTTGCGGGGACAGGTATACGTCTCCGAACGCATACCTTGCGTGGGCGGCGGCGGCGAGCTGCTGCCGATGGAGGAGGAGGGGGGGACAGCCGGCTTGAAGGGCCAGGCTGTGGCGACGGTGGATGGGCTGCGCTACTGCCGCTGCTGCCTCTACACCCGTGTGGCGCGGAGACCCGGTGTTGTTCGCGGCCAAGCGGTTGAGTTGCGCCAGGACGCCACAGCGGTTGCGGCAGCGCAGGGGGATGAGATGGCGCGTCTTCTGCAGCCGCCGCCCGGGAAGCCCTTATGGGGGCTACGCAAGGCGCGGCGTGGCTTTGCGGTTCGGTGCGGCCGAGACCCGCCCCCGCAACCACCGCTCTAGGTACACGATCTACGCCGTTTGATATACCTGTAACATAAATAAGAAAAACATTAATTCAATGATTTACATTTAAAAGATTTATATTTATTACGATTTATATGATTTAGTATGGTTTATATTTAAAAGAGGTCGTACACATGGAAGAAACCTGGAGATACTGACAGGTTTCAGAGAGATTATATAATGGTAAGACGAGATTTAGGAACTAGGTTTTAAATTGTAAGACATTTCCAGGGGCAGATGTGGACTCTGACCACAATCTATTGGTTATGAACTGTAAATTAAAACTGAAGAAACTGCAAAAAGGTGGGAATTTAAGGAGATGGGACCTGGATAAAATGACTCAACCAGAGGTTGTACAGAGTTTCAGGGAGAGCATAAGGGAACAATTGACAGGAATGGGGGAAAGAAATACAGTATAGCTTTGAGGGACGAAGTAGTGAGGGCAGCAGAGGATCAAGTAGGTAAAAAGACGAGGGCTAGTAGAAATCATTGGGTAACAGAAGCTATATTGAATTTAATTGATGAAAGGAGAAAATATAAAAATGTAGTAAATGAAGCAGGCAAAAAGGAATACAAACGTCTCAAAAATGAAATCGACAGGAAGTGCAAAATGCCTAAGCAGGGATGGCTAGAGGACAAATGTAAGGATGTAGAGGCATATATCACTAGGGGCAAGATAGATACTGCCTACAGGAAAATTAAAGAGACCTTTGGAGAAAAGAGAACTACTTGTATGAATATCAAGAGCTCAGATGGAAACCCAGTTCTAAGCGAAGAAGGGAAAGGAGAAAGGTGGAAGGAGTATATAGAGGGTCTATACAAGGGCGATGTACTTGAGGACAATATTATGGAAATGGAAGAGGATGTAGATGAAGATGAAATGGGAAATACGGTACTGCGTGAAGAGTTCGACAGAGCACTGAAAGACCTGAGTCGAAACAAGGCCCCAGGAGTAGACAACATTCCATTAGAACTACTGACGGCCTTAGGAGAGCCAGTCCTGACAAAACTCTACCATCTGGTGAGGAAGATGTATGAGACAGGCGAAATACCCTCAGACTTCAAGAAGAATATAATAATTCCAATCCCAAAGAAAGCAGGTGCTGGCAGATGTGAAAATTACCGAACTATCAGTTTAATAAGTCATTGATGCAAAATACTAACGCGAATTCTGTACTGACGAATGTAAAAACTGGTAGAAGCCGACCTTGGGGAAGATCAGTTTGGATTCCGTAGAAATATTGGAACACATGAGGCAATACTGACCCTACGATTTATCTTAGAAGCTAGATTAAGGAAAAGCAAATCTATGTTTCTAGCATTTGTAGACTTAGAGAAAGCTTTTGACAATGTTGAATGGAATACTCTCTTTCAAATTCTGAAGGTGGCAGGGGTAAAATACAGGGAGCGAAAGGCTATTTACAATTTGTGCAGAAACCAGATGGCAGTTATAAGAGTCGAGGGGCATGAAAGGGAAACAGTGGTTGGGAAGGGAGTGAGACAGGGTGAAGAAAAAAACTTTGAGGTTTGCTGATGACCTTGTAATTCTGTCAGAGACAGCAAAGGACTTGGAAGAGCAGTTGTACGGAATGGACAGTGCCCTGAAAGGAGGGTATGAGATGAACATCAACAAAAGCAAAACAAGGCTAATGGAATGTAGTCGAATTAAGTCGGGTGACGCTGAGAGAATTAGATTAGGAAATGAGACGTTTAAAGTAGTAAAGGAGTTTTGCTATTTGGGGAGCAAAATAACTGATGATGGTCGAAACAGAGAGGATATAAAATGTAGACTGACAATGGCAAAGAAAGCGTTTCTGAAGAAGAGAAATTTGGTAACATCGACTATAGATTTAAGTGTCAGGAAGTCGTTTCTGGAAGTATTTGTATAGAGTGTAGCCATGTATGGAAGTGAAACATGGACGATAACTAGTTTGCAAAAGAAGAGGATAGAAGCTTTCGAAATGTGGTGCTACAGAAGAATGCTGAAGATTAGATGGGTAGATCATATAACTAATGAGGAGGTATTGAATAGGATTGGCGAGAAGAGAAGTTTGTGGGACAACTTGACTAGAAGAAGGGATCGGTTAGTAGGACATTTTCTGAGGCATCAAGGGATCACCAATTTAGTATTGGAGCGCAGCGTGGAGGCTAAACATAGTAGAGGGAGACCAAGAGATAAATACACTAAGCAGATTCAGAACGATGTAGGTTGCAGTAAGTACTGGGAGATGAAGAAGCTTGCACAGGATAGAGTAGCATGGAGAGCTGCATCAAACCAGTCTCAGGACTGATGACCACAACAACAACAACAACAACAACAACAATATTTAAAAGAGCGATAAATAATAATAAGAGTAAATAATGGTAATTATTTGAAGGAATGTTAATGTTCAAAATTATTCACCTTCCCCGCTCTGACTCCACGGTTTGAGCAACTCGTTGCCAAAATCAAGTAGGTCCTCAATCCAGTCAGGCAGGTCGATCTGCTGCTGCTCCTCTAAAGACTGAGTGTCCTGTGGGGCGGACGCCGTTTGCACGCCACCGCCGCCTCCTTGAACGCTTTTGGTGGTACACCCCTCCCTGTGTGCTGGATTAGGAGCATCTACAAAGAAAAGACAAGATTATGAAGACTGAATGTATACAATCGGAAAACGGGTATATATTACGTGAAATTATTTAAGTTTAGGAAGTATGTTTTTATCAGAAATGTACTTACACTCTAGCTGCACTTGGGCCCTCTCCATCTCGAGCTGCTTGTCAAGATCAGACAAGGTTTGATGAATGAAATCTAGAAAGATGGAGAAGACTGAATATAATGTCGCCTATGGAAAGGGAAGTGTGAATTCACTTCAATGATAGAGAAATAAGCAGACCAGCACATACAGACAAAATGGAAAGAAATGAAATATTTCTGTGTCTTGGTGCTAAAAGGGCCAATGTCTGAAATTAATGTTTTTCAGTTATTGGCTGTACGACACTGTTCGTAAGGTTATTGTGTTCGTGTAAAAAAGACCAATGTCCAGCTCCTTTATTAACAGAGATACAGATTCATTTAGGGCATATGTCCAAACTGAATGTCAGAATAGCATTAATGGGAAGAAAGGCCAATATACACTTAAGCCCGTTTGAAATATATTTTTGTATAAATTAACCCATATGTGTTTGTGACATTGGACCCCCGTCAAGCAACGTGTATTGGCATTGTTGTATAACCTTGTGTTGACATTATTGTGTAATTGTGTGTTGACACTGTATTGAAATCGCTTGTCGAGATTGTTTTGTAGTGTTTGTTTAAACGCCAGTTAGACCATTGTTACAAAGGTTACAAGATGGCAACAAGAGGGAAAAAGCTGCTACAAATGGGTTTCAGAGAAACTCCAAGCCAAGGTAATGAAAACTTGTATTATTCCTTTTATTTTACTTTATTACACTTGACTCTTAAGCATTAGTTTTGTTTGCTTTACGCTATAATAATCAGTATAAAATTAGCAATTATTAGTACATTTGTGTTTTAAACAAATTATTAGTATACGCGTTCTCTTCAGGTCCGTCTCGGGAGCCCCAGCAACAGGCACTGTCGTGCACTGACGAAGAATTTTTACAACTTAGTAATGAGACTGATGTCACCAGCTCACCACCTGATTGTGGCGGTCTAAATGACTTTTCCTCTGATGAGTATTTTCCCTCGGAAGGTAATTCAAGCGATACAGGCAGTGAAGTGAATGGACGGAATGAAGCGAATGAACTGAATGTCGTGAACAAACCAAATGAAATGAATGCTTTAAGTGAATTGAATAATGACGAAAACGAACAGGACAATTTATTTCAGGAACAAAATGCATCGACAACAAAAAAACGTAAAAGTAAGAAGGTTGAAGGAAATATTACCAGAAAAAGGATGAGGAACCCAAACTCGTGGGCAAGAGAAATAAGGAAGAAAAGAAGAAATGCAGGGTTAGAATATAAAAATGCTACAGGAAAAACGGTTAAGGCCAAAGGTCTTAAAGCAGCCTGTACATGTAGGCTGAAGTGTTTCGAAAAATTCGGTGAAATTGAAAGACAAACTATATTTGCAGACTATTACTCATTAAGTAAGGAAGCAAAAAACCAATTCATAGCAGGATTGGTTTGTGAAAAAGGTAAAGCTCGCCAAAGATTACGAGATGGTAGAGAATTGGAGAGTAGGCGAAAATTCACTCACCTCTTTTCACTCCCTTAATCTGGCGAGCATATTGCAGTCTGGCAAAAAATGTTTTTAAATACACTTGACATCACCTTAAAAAAATCCGAGTTGTAACGGAGAAAAAAAGGAAATCGAACTCAGGTATGTGTGCTGAAGATCTGCGGGGAAAGCATGGGAACCAGCCAAAAGTGTCTCAAGAGGCATGGAAGATTATTCTCGATCATATACAGATGTTTCCTGCCATTGAATCTCATTACTCTTGTTCACATACTGCAAGAAAGTACCTTTCACCCGAACTGTCAATTTCTAAAATGTACAAACTATATGTGGACTTTTGTACGGAGAACAACATCATACCTCAGAGTAGGTCTTTCTACAGGCAGGTGTTTGTGGAAAATTTCAACTATCAATTTAAAAAGCCCAAAAATGATACTTGCGCAAAATGAGATAAATTTGATATGATTATTAAATCTACCGACCAAGAAGAAGAGCGAATAAATGCTGAAAAGTTGGAAAATGAACACTTTGACTTTGCCGAAGCTGCGTGTAAACAAAAGGCTATAGACAAGAAGTTGTCTTTGAAGGATAAAAAGCTAGCTGTCGTTTCCTTCTATTTGCAAAAGTGCCTTGCAACGCCGTTTTTAGAGAATGGAGTATCTTTTTACAAGAGGCAGCTCTGGACCTATAATCTCACACTATATGAGACAATATGTAACCAAGCTAATCCAAAACGAAAAATGTGCTTCATTTGGGATGAAACCATTGCCAAATGTGGCAGCCAAGAAATTGCTTCGTGTCTGATGAAGTAACTAAACAATGTATTAGACAAAGAAGTATCAGAAGTAATATTCTACAGCGACTGTTGTCCAGGTCAAACAAGAAACATATTTGTTAGCGCAACCTTTATTTCGTGCAAAAACGTCACGAAGAAGGGTATCTACTTATTATCCACCATAAATTCTTAGAGCCAGGTCATACTCATATGGAAGCTGAACCAATTCATGCCCTTATTGAGAGAGCAAAGAAAAAATCTGTAGACACCACTGAAATTCCAAGGGATTGGGTGACCTTCATCAGGTACATACAGTGTGATCCAAATCTTATTGTATTCGAGATGGAGCAAGTCCCCCATGAAAAACATCTTCATCCACAGGATTGAAAATACCGAAGCGAAAACGGTGTTAGGTGGCTTAAATATGTGTTTAATGAAGATTCACATGGCAATTTGTTGTACAAAACCACTCTTCAAGATAATGTACCGTTCAAAGTATTGGACCTAAGTAGAAAAAAAGGGAAACGGCATGGGAGCAAAAACCAAGCTAGCCTGCAGCCTATATCAAACCAACCACTTCCTCTGTCAAAAGAAAAATTAAATGACCTGAAATCTTTGACGCCATTCATAAATAGCAGTGGCAGGATGTACTACACCACTTTCGTCAATAGTTTCGCATGCACCTCCGATGGGGATGATGACACTGATTGCGAGTTCAAAGACCAGGTGAACTAGTGTGTGTTTTAACTGACCTAGTGTCATTCTTTATCCCATAAAGTTCTAATTTCTACTTTGTTCATAATTTCTAATGTATGTGTGCAAACAAGTTGTAATCGATGACACTACTACTTAAAACTAGTAATAACTAAACCGTTTTTACATGTTGTATCTACATTGTTTCTTGAACATTTTGAAAGTATCATCTGCATGTTGTACATGAAATATTACTATAAAATAAAAAAAAATTGAGACATACAGTATTCTAATTGTATGTTCATATCTCTTACATAATGCTATAATACTTTCTAAATATTGTTATTAGCCCGCATTTGTGCATTTCGTGACAAATAGATGTCGTATTTCAGTAATAATAATTTGTAACAACGTAAAAAGCAGTCATGTATCCATTACATAAGCGCCAATGTCCTATATTAAAACACAAAGAAAATACTTTAAAAAGGCTAATGTCCTTGTTAAAATTAGAAATAGGTAATTTTTTAAAATAAGTATATATGGGCCACAATATACATAAAATAATAAAACGAAAGAAAAAAAAGTCAGTACACCAATTTGTTGCAGTTTAATTCCATTCAGAATTGCACAGCAAAACTTCAATCAGCCGTAGCTGAAAATGGAGATTTTGGACATCCTTTTTAGCACCAAGCCACAGATTTATACAGAGCACTGCACAACAAATATAAGAGACACACAACACGTGGAAGCTCTATCTTTATAGCGGGCACTATAAAATAATTATAACACGTAACACACAACACGTGGAAAGTCATTCTTTACAGAGAGAGATCCAAAATGGATATAACACGCAACACAGAACAAACATACAACACGTGAACGAACAATATTTATAGAGAGCAGTACAAAACAAATATAACACGTAAAATAAAAGATTCAGACACGCATGATAGAGGCAAACAAGACGTGGACAAACAATTTTTATAGAGAGAGAGGTCCAAAAGGGGTAAAAGACGTAAGCCGGAACACACACACACATACACACACACACACACACACACATAACACGGGGACGAGCGATCTTTGTAGAGAGCATTATAAAATATATGTAGCACTCATACACAGAGTTAAAGGGTACAGATATCGGAGTACTGAAAATGTACTTACCAGGGAATGGTACTTGGTCCATATGAGCACGTTTGCTGCTGCTGTTGTCACTGGTGGATCCTGAACGCTTCATTTTTGCACGTTTAATTAACGATGACGTGACAAGTACTGGACGAACGAAGTATACGAGCAGAGTGAGAGTGCGTTGGACCGTGCAGTGATTTATATAGCTCCTGCCTAGCGCGTGTATGTAGGAGGGGGGGGGGGGTCTCTCTCTCTCTCTCTCTCTCTCTCTCTCTCTCTCTCTCGCACCCCCGCGCCACGACGATAGGAACTAGACATGCACGACGAGGTGGATACCCTGGTGCGGCCTTGTTGTTGCTTTGGAATGGTGGCGGTGTTATGAAATAGACAATTGCCTCATCTTCCCGCCAAAATTCAAACTTACCGCCAAAATCGGCCATATTGATTGACGTCGCAGGGGGGTGTGTCTCTGACGTCATGGCCACCATCTTGGATAACGGTACTTTCTTACGTCTAATCAAGAATTCTACATTTTACGCATATTACGCTACATTCAGAAATTAAAAATTACAATGGGACAGATAAAAACATACACTTTTTATATTCGTACATGATAACAACAACAATAAACAGAAATTACGGGAAGAGCGGTATTAATTATGAGCGCTAGCAGCAATGGGCATGAGAGAAAGGGATGAAGGAGGGAGAGAAATAGGAATGTGATAACATCGAGTTAAAGGGTATGAGGTAAACGGAAGTGGCGTGATTCATACAACAGGGAAATGAGAAAGAAACTTAAGTAGGAGGAGATAGGAGCCAAACTGAGGGAAAACTGGCCACATACGGTATTTTTTGGGGAGATGTTATGAGGGTGACAGAAGGAAGCTCTTCATCCTCTTTTTAAAAGCAGCAGGACTTAAAACTGTCCGCAGATTGCAGAACAGCTTCTTCCAGGGAGTGGCAACAGCGAAGAAATTTGGGAATGTTTTTGTCTTATGAGAGGGCGCAGCTATGGTATTAGATAAGTGGGACCTTATCTTTCGTTTGTGATGAGACGAGAGGCACTTAATCTCTGATGCGAGGTTCTGGATTTCATGCACATTGAGGGGCCGTTGAAGTAGACACAGCGTATGGTAGTCACATAACTCGTCTGACCGTAGCTAGCGATAACTGAGCTTATGAAGCACTGTCATATACAGTTATTGGTAGTTCATCAGCTACATGGAATTTCTATAACATTTTTGTGTAAGTTGTACAAAAGACATTTATGTTGTATCCTAATGCATGGACACTGATTCTAATCCTAGTGACTGACTGACTGTAGGGAAGTAACTCTAAATGAAAGCAGAGTCGTTGCCTTTATTTCGTCTTCTACGCTATTCTATTCTAATTACTGTTCTATTCCAATTTTCTATAAATGCTTGTATAGTTCTATGTGTGTTGTTAGTGTATTTCATTTACAATCTAGTGATAACAAGTTCAACATGCCTATTTAGGGCACAACCTAGCACGATTGCAGTTAGTTATAGTTTATAGATGTTCCATCTTCGTGTCTGCTGATTTGGAACTGTTAGCCGTCAGTCTGTCATTTTTGTGTGCCCTATTTCGCTTCCACTGCATCTCTCATTAACGGGTGACAACACAGCAGAATTTTCAAAAAATCATTTTTATTACTGTCTTAAAAGGTATACAGTTTTGTCTTTAAAGTAACAGTTAATGGTAAGAAAGTGTACTCGGGCAGAAAAAGTACGAAAATTTCGTATCCAACGCGGCGTCGAAGCTGTGTGTCATCAAAGCGTCTAAAGAATAATTATGAGGCTGAGAGAAGTTGACATAGAATCACTGCCTGTGGAATCAAACTGAAAGACAGTAACCGTGAGTTTGTTGTGAATTACGGATCGAGCTACAGGATTCTAAATTTTTTTGCCGTGTTCTCTGTTATCTTCCAAAACGTGAAATGCAAAACGCGCGATGCAGCCATGACGCTGTAAGAACGAAGTCCTCGGGGCTTAGGACCCAAAATAATTATTGGTTGTCCAAACTGCCCAGAAACTGTTATACCAAGCACTAAGTTTATACGGAATGCATATGAAATAACCGTCGAATCGACCGAGCAATGCACCTCCTTGGAGTAGGGCAACATGGATTGTAAAGTTTTGTGTGTTGATGGAATTGCCACGACCGATATTTCAATCGCTCTGTGATGAACTAACGAACATGATTTCGATAGCAATGCAACAGTACAACAGACCAGGGCTGGGATACCAGATTAATGGTAAGAGTTTATTAAAAGTTTTTTTTTTTCGTTTATTCCTGTCTATAACATACTTCAAAACTTGATACGCGTTTTCTCGGAATATGATTTTTCAAAACGGCAAGCAGCATAACTCCAATAATTTTCAATCTTTTTGTTTGAAAATTTGACACGACTTAGAAATAAAATTCCAAAGTGAACCACGTATGGTATTTTCGATTAGTTAATGTAAACAATAGGTATCATCAAATTCCTGTCCTTTTTAGTGAAAATTTAACAACTTGATTCAAACACTCGCCAATTGCACAAAAATCAATATTTCGAAAATCCCCTAACTAGTTCACTAGCGACGCTGATGTAGATTACATAGATTTCTTTCTTTTTTCCAGATGCAAATTGGCACCATATATAATGCGTCCCGCAGATCGCTTCTAATTCAACATGCTTCGGGAGCACTGCTGCAGTGTCGCCGTTTTCTAATATTTTCCGACAAAAATTTTTGCAATATACTTAAGTATTCACTCAGTAGCTACCCCAAGTATTATTTCTCTATCACCATTCCTTCCTTCCAAAAAACTGCCAAGAAAAAGTTTTTTAACGCCATTACAGTGGTGTTACGCCTCAATTAAAAACTGTCATTGTCAGAATCAGTATTTTCGTTCTGTTCTGTGTCGGATACTTCCCAAGGACCAGGTTCATCTCGAGAAATTGTCTGTTTGGTTCGTCTGTACAGTCTCGTTCCTATGTATTCGTCATACAGTATACGTAGTGTAGCTTAAGCGGCAGGTCTTGCCATTTGTCTGGGCCCCTTAGGGATTCGTAGATGTCGTCATGTGTGAAATTAGTTTGTCGGGTCCGCATTTGTAGTGTGCCGTGTGTAAGTATATACTCCCGGGTTTCTAGTTCCCCACAGGAATGTTAATTGACAGACGTGCTTTTGACGAACGTGCAGTAGATAAGTGCAACACGCCTCCACTATGGTCTGCAAGTCGCATTTCCAACCGCTCCTGGAGGTCGGGGAAAAAGGAATAAACTCTGCAGCTTTTAACACAGGTTGCCCACTCACGCTGCCACGCGTTCACTTGTCATTGTTTTAGTTGACGCTTGTCCGCTGTGATTTCCATTACCTTGTCTAGTCTGCCACTCTTACGACGCAGTTCGCTGACGGATTGTTAGGTCTCTCTGTCATATTCCGAGCACTATGCACAGCGCACCCACTGATGTGGTGCTGGAAGCTCTTAAGGGGGGTAGGACGTCAAACGGGCCGACTTGAAGCAGGAGAGGCACCACAGCACATTTTAATTTACACTGTCTATACTTTTACAAAAAAAAAATCATAAAACTTTGTCAACATTACCAGGACGGATTCGGAATTCACACTCATAGCACTGGAAGTTCGAAAACATAACGAAATAATTTTTTTACATGTGAAAATTCATCATTTTTTCACTTACTATTGGCTGCAATTGTTGCTATAGGTACACTTTTCTTCATAAGTAAGAGAGACCGTTCGATGAATTTTGCACAACATACAAACCATACTTACAGGTGTCTGAAACTCGAGAATCTATTTAATTCATGAAAAAATGAATGAGTTGTTACGTTTTAAACTTTATGTTTAGAAAAAAATCAAATTTTGTAGTTAATTCTCAATTTTTACCACAGTTTTTAATAGATTTGGAAAATTCTAGAGTTTCATACACCTGAAAGTATGGTTTTTTATGCTGTGCAAAATTCATCAAAGAATCTCTCTTACTTGTGAAGAAAAATGTACCTATAGCAACAAATGCAGCCATCAGTGAGTGAAAAAATGATGAAATTTCATATCTTAAAAAAAAAAATTATTTTGTTATGTTTTTGCACTTCCACTGCTATGAGTGTGAATCCTGAATCCTTCCTGGTCATGCTGACAAAGTTTTATGAATTTGTTGGTAAAAGTATAGACAGTAGAAAATAAAATGTCCTGTGGTGCCTCTCCTGCTCCAGGTCGGCCCGTTTGACATCCTACCCCCCTTAACGGTCTCTACAGGTCACTTCTTTGACAGTGCCTTACAACGATTCTGATCGTTGTGGGACAGAGAGAGAGAGAGAGAGAGAGTGTGTGTGTGTGTGTGTGTGTGTGTGTGTCCATGTGCTCGCCGTGAAACATACTTGTGTTATTGATTCAAACAAGGCACACTGATAAGTTCTTACAGTTTGGTTAAACGTCAGTCGACCGTCAACCTGTACGCCAAAGTACCTGGTTACGTGTTCTCTGAGAATATTTGTATTCTGCAGCTTTATAATCGGGTCTCTTTATAGTTTTCCTTTCCGTAATATGTAGACTGTCTTGCCCGGAATCACAGTCAGTTTGTTTTTCCGTCACTATCTGTCCGTAGTGTGTAAAATGCCGCTGGCTTTGGTTTCCAGTTCTTGAGTTCGCTGATACCAGAGCCAACAGATCAACAGCGTATGCGACAATCCCGTCTGTGTGTGTGTGTGTGTGTGTGTGTGTGTGTGTGTGTGTCCTTATCCATTTCTCTTAGGAGGGATACTATGTAAAGATCTCAAAATATGGGTCCACAGACTAAACTCTGCGGCCACTACTTCGTGATTCTCTTGATCGTCTTCATTTTACCAGAAGCCCTGGCAAGGTCATATTGACGAATGTTGCAGATGTAACGCAAAAAAGTATTCATGGTTAATTATTTGAATTACGTCGCAATAGTGTAGCTTCGGTAGGACTTTGTGATTTCACGAGTTTACGTTTCACATCCTGTGGAAATATGTTCCGAAACATTTTTTTGAAGGCATAGAGGCAAACTGAAGTATTCCTGCACATGGCGACAGCATTTTCCACTCAACTGAGATGTTCATCCAAAGTTCCATCCAAGTTATTTACTGTTTTCTGATACGGTATTGGAATAACTTCGAGCAGAACACGAGACAATTGTTCATGAAATTATGATCTAACTAATTTTTAATAGGACACTTAAATTACTTGCGACTTTTTTTGTATTTGATTACTAAATGAAGGGGAATGGTGATGTGCAGCGTGATGATTGAATAAGACTCGAAATATATTTCAGATATGTGATACGATGAGAATATCCTTTACTCACTGTGTTACTACATACGTATTGAGTATACAAATGTTTCTTCTTTGTGCTATTATTTCATCATTGCACGACAGACTGCGTACTTCTTACTAACAGGATTTATCCGAACGATTGTACAAAATGATCAAAGGAGGAATAAGTATAATAATAATCATCTCTGATTCACGACTAACTAGATTCTCATCACATTAATGGCCAGTAAAAAAGGAAGGAAGATTAGAATTTAATATCAATTCCATAGCAAGCTCTTTAGAGCTAGCTGGAACAGGAGACGATTGTAAGAGGAAGCTCACCGTGTACTACTCAAAGAAATCATCCCGACATTTGGATAACCGGTCGGGGATTCGAAACTCCACCCTCCCGAGCAATAATCCAGAATACTAATCACTATGCCACCTCCCTGGCAAGTGTTGGGTAAAGCTCTTCGTATGCGTCTGTACAGTGGTCAAAGATTTACGCCAACGTTAATGATACGCTTTCGTTTCATACATATCACAAATCTCTACAGACACACTGCAGTCATCTCGGACTCCAGTTGTCTCGGTTGCAACGCTAAGAGCGCCGACGATTCTTTTATGAAGCATTCCCAGTATTCTTGCCGCCTCAAATTATAATAAAAGACTGGAGTTTTCTACGACTGCTTTCACTCTGATCGTCACGAGATTCTGGCCGCTGCCGTGCTGTCAGAGTTCGTGCCGATGTCTGCGATGCAAGCGGCACCTCCTCATTGGCCGCGTACCATTTCCGTCTAGGATGCGCGGACACACACCTGCCGTTATTAACGGAGTTCTCTGATTTAGGACGATTGTTCCGAAACAGCGCCAAGCCACAAACAGCCCCGGAAGTTATTCTCGACCGTAACAGTACTCCTGTGTTCGAAACCGATTCGCCGCCGTGCGCGAGGTACGGAATTGGGGACATGCAGCTGTACTCGTTTCAATTTTACTGCATAGACCATATTGGCTACATGTTAGGGGGGAGTTGTCAGAAAGTTCCGTAAACTCTCCTACATGTTCAACCACATCGTATTCTTTTCCGTTTCTGGTTACAGATTAAACGCGACTAAATAATCTTTGTTTATACGATACATACACATTTATACTACTCTATTCTTTGTAAATTTCATTGAAGAGCGTAAATTTAATCGTACCATACATTAAGATATCATCCAATTGTGCTCATGGTCGAGGCGTGGGATGAAGACTTTGTATCTCCATGAGATGCTAGCGTTGCTCCCTCTGGATCCTGGGTTCGTTTCCCCACCGGGTTGGGGATTTCCTCTGCCCGGGACCTGGATGTTAGTGTTGTCCTTATCAATTCTTCATCATCATCATCATGGTTTTGTATAAAAATTGGACTGCTTCAAAATTGGGACTTCTTATGGGTGCTGATGACCGCGCAGTTGAGCGCCCTAGAAACCAAACATCATCCATGAGGTCCTATCACTTTATTGTTAATGAGTGATGGAAGCATATCTAGGGTCCCATAGATAATCTTAAATTTGAAAAGACGTTATATTAGCACAGTGTAGAAGCATTTTAAAGCTTTTACTGTAATCATGTCTCGACCAATGTTCATTACTAACTCTCGACATACAAGAGTACACATGAACATTATGTACATTTAAGTAGACAAATTTTCGCAACAACGTTCCGAAAAACTAGAAATATATCCTTTCGTACTTTCCATGATATAAACCCGGGCGTGCGATATTGCATCCAATGATATAGGCTACTGTTCCAGGTACCTAAATTACTGTATCATTTTCTTTCCAAGCAATCTCTATAGTAGACAAAGCGCAGAGTCCAAGTATCCTGCTGATAAATCGAAGCTGGCGATATTGGTTACATACAATTGACTCTATGTAATGGTTCCATTTCATACAGTCAGACGTTGTTACTTTCAAGTATTTATATGACATTATCGTATTCCTCTTGTGACTCATTGATCTTGCAGTCAAAGGCTACTATATTTTTCAGATTTCTTATATTAGCACTTCGCTACACTAAGAGCTTGTCGGGTATCTTACAAACAATTTTTGGCTCTGTGTGAGTCGATACTACTACAGTTTTTATCACATAGTATATATAATGTCATTCCGAATAGATAGTAACAGTGCAATTCTATATCTACATCTACATCCATACTCCGCAAGCCACCTGACGGTGTGTGGCGGAGGGTACCTTGAGTACCTCTATCGGTTCTCCTTTCTATTGCAGTCTCGTATTGTTCGTGGAAAGAATGATTGTCGGTATGCCTCTGTGTGGGCTCTAATCTCTCTGATTTTATCCTCATGGTCTCTTCGCGAGATATACGTAGAAGGGAGCAATATACTGCTTGACTCCTCGGTGAAGGTATGTTCTCGAAAAACCACAAAAGCCCGTACCGAGCTACTGAGCGTCTCTCCTGCAGAGTCTTCCACTGGAGTTTATCTATTATCTCTGTAACGCTTTCGCGATTACTAAATGATCCTGTAACGAAGAGCGCTGCTCTCCGTTGGATCTTCTCTATCTCTTCTGTCAACCCTATCTGGTACGGATCCCACATTGCTGAGCAGTATTCAAGCAGTGGGCGAACAAGCGTACTGTAACCTACTTCCTTTGTTTTCGGATTGCATTTCCTTAGGATTCTTCCAATGAATCTCAGTCTGGCATCTGCTTTACCGACGATCAGCTTTATATGATCATTCCATTTTAAATCACTCGTAATGCGTACTCCCATGTAATTTATGGAATTAAATTGCTTCCAGTTGCTAGCTAAATGATAAGGGATCTTTCTTTCTACGTATTCGCAGCACATTACACTTGTCTACATTGAGATTCAATTGCCATTCCCTGCACCATGCGTCAATTCGCTGCAGATCCTCCTGCATTTCAGTACAATTTTCCATTGTTACATCCTCTCGATATACCACAGCATCATCTGCAAAAAGCCTCAGTGAACTTCCGATGTCATCCACAAGGAAATATATATATATATATATATATATATATATATATATATATTGTGAATAGCAACGGTCCTACGACACTCCCCTGCGGCACACCTGAAATCACTCTTAGTTCGGAAGACTTCTCTCTATTGAGAATGACATGCTGCGTTGTGTTATCTAGGAACTCTTCAATCCAATCACACAATTGGTCTGATAGTCCATATGCTTTTACTTTGTTCATTAAACGACTGTGGGGAGCTGTATCGAACGCCTTACGGAAGTCAAGAAAAACGGCCCTCTGAGTCTTGTGGACGAATAGCGCGAGCTGGGTTTCACACGATCGTCTTTTTTGAAACCCATTCTGATTCCTACAGAGTAGATTTCTACTCTCCAGAAAATTCATTATACTCGAACATAATACCTGTTCCAAAATTCTACAACTGATAGACGTCAGAAATATAGGTCTATAGTTCCGCACATCTGTTCGACGTCCCTTCTTGAAAACGGGGATGACCTGTGCCCTTTTCCAATCCTTTCGAACGCTACGCTCTTCTAGAGACCTACGGTACACCGCTGCAAGAAGGGGGGCAAATTCCTTCGCGTACTCTGTGTAAAATCGAACTGGTATCCCATCAGGTCCAGCGGCCTTTCCTCTTTTGAGCGATTTTAATTGTTTCTCTATCCCTCTGTCGTCTATTTCGATATCTACCATTTTTTCATCTGTGCGACAATCTAGAGAAGGAACTACAGTGCAGTCTTCCTCTGTGAAACAGCTTTGGAAAAAGACATTTATTATTTCGGCCTTTAGTCTGTCATCCTCTGTTTCAGTACCATTTTGGTCACAGAGTGTCTGGCCATTTTGTTTTGATCCACCTACCGCTTTGACATAAGACCAAAATTTCTTAGGATTTTCTGCCAAGTCAGTACATAAAACTTTACTTTCGAATTCATTGAATGCCTCTCGCATAGCCCTCCTCACACTACATTTCGCTTCGCGTAATTTTTGTTTATCTGCAAGGCTTTGGCTATGTTTATGTTTGCTGTGAAGTTCCCTTTGCTTCCGCAGCAGTTTTCTAACTGTACCACGGTGGCTCTTTTCCATCTCTTACGATCTTGCTTGACACATACTCATCTAACACATATTGTACGATGGTTTTGAACTTTGTCCACTGATCCTCAGCACTATCTGTACTTGAGTCAAAACTTTTGTGTTGAGCCAACAGGTACTCTGAAATCTGCTTTTTGTCACTTTTGCTAAACAGAAAAATCTTCCTACCTTTTTCAATATTTCTATTTACGGCTGAAATCATCGATACAGTAACCGCTTTATGATCGCTGATTACCTGTTCTGCGTTAACTGTTTCAAATAGTTCAGGTCTGTTTGTACGAGAAGGTCTAATATGTTGTCGCCACGAGTCGGTTCTCTGTTTAACTGCCCAAGGTAGTTTTCAGATAAAGCACTTAAAAAAATTTCACTGGATTCTTTGTCCCTGTCACCCGTTATGAACGTTTGAGTCTCCCAGTCTATATCCGGCAAATTAAAATCTCCACCCAGAACTATAACATGTTGGGGAAATCAAAATATTTTCCAAATTATCCTTCAGGTGCTCAGCCACAACAGTTGCTGAGCCAGGTGGCCTATAGAGACATCCAATTACCATGTCTGAGCCTGCTTTAACCGTGACCTTCACCCAAATTATTTCACATTTCGGATCTCCGTCAATTTCCTTAAATACTATTGCACTTCTTATCGCTATAATCACGCCTCCCCCTTCACTGTCCAGCCTGTCTCTGCGGTATACATTCCAATCTGACTTTAGAATTTCATTACTGTTTACATCTGGTTTCAACCAACTTTCTGTCCCTAGTACTATGTGGGCATTGTGACCGTTTATTAATGAGAGCAGTTCTGGGACCTTTCTATAGACGCTCCTGCAGTTTACTATTAGCAGATTAATATTGTTATTCCCTGTTGCATTTTGCCTACTCCTACCTTGCCGCGTCGCAGGAGGCGTCTTGTCGGGCCTAGGGAGGGAATTCTCTAACCTAAAAAACCCACATGTGCACTCCACACGTACTCCGCTACCCTTGTAGCCGCTTCCTGCGTGTAGTGCACGCCTGACCTATTCAGGGGGACCCATCTGCGACCCCTCCTCCCTGCTGCGACTAACTCGGAGAAAACCATTTATGTAAAGAAGTTGCCTTTAAATAATTTTTCTTCGACCACGTGAAGGGTTCATATGATTTATACTGCGTCGAATTCCGTACGTTTCTGTAGAAATTTTTTGTGTATATTCTTGTTTCCTTCAAGATTTCTAACGAAGTCATCGTTTTAGGAGCCTTCCACGAGAAGCGCATCGGTGGCAATGAATGAAAAAAGTAACACTCTAATACAATAGTCAAATCCTTAAGCTGCATGATGTTGTCCACGCTGTCATCCGAAGAAATAGAAAAGACGAAAGAAAACAAAAGAGAGGTTAAGAAAATTACGTGGGCCAAACAGAACAGCAAAAAAAACTGATTTTCGCCACGAAAGAAATGGAGGCAAGGAAGGAAGGAAGGAAGATTAATGTCTCATCGATAACGCGGTCTTTAGAGACGGGAAATGGAGGTGTCAACAAGAATAAATAGAAAAGCGGCTATTACTACGATAAAGAAGCGAATTAGATCCACGAAGCTCGTTGTACAGATGAATGACAATAGATTCATGAAAGCAAGATTCTGCATCGTTTACCTGAGTAAATGTGGCAACCAGAAGGTAAAGAAAAAAAAACTGACAGAAATGGCTACAGTGAAAGACGCGATTCAGAACAAAATTACATCGAGTAACTTTATACTAAATTTCAAAGCTCCACAAGAAGGAAAAAATGACTGCTAGACATAAGAAATAACAAAAAAAAAATTAAAGTGAAAATTGAAGAGATATTGTAAAATGAATGAGGATGAGAGGAACAGACGAAAATGACTTCATTGGGAAATTCACGTAGTCTGAAAGAGGAAGAATACTTGCAGATATTTATCGAAATAACGGTAACAATGGAATGTAAATTTCATTTTCTGTACTACTCGTGCAACATTTTCAGTGTGTTATATGGAAACTAATTTATAACAAACGTCATATTTGAAATACTGATTTCAGAATAACAACTATAACTTATAGCTAGAAAAATGTGAGGTAGCCTCTTCATTTAGCTTTATAGGCAGCCCACAATAATGGATGCAAAGTAAATCGCAGTCCAAATGTATCCTTTTAGTTCTTTTCATAGACCGAATATGTTATACAGTCCTGAATAAGAAATGATGTATAATATAAATTTTTAGTTTCTTGTCCCCAAATATCTTGTTTGCTATTAATTTTTAGTTTCTTGTTCCTAGATACCTTCAATGCTGACACAAGGAAATTCTGTGCTTTTATTATTGTCAGATTTCCCTCCCTTGTAACTGATACTCGAAACGCAATATGTGATTAATATCAAATATGAATCATAAGATTAAGGGAAAAATAAATTTTATTTTGTCAGACTATGCACTCTTAAAGTCTTTCATTGAATATAGTTGTGCTTTTCCTTGTTTGAAGTAAATCAAGGTACTACTGTAAGATATGCAATTTTAACAAACCAGAAACGTATAAATTACAATTGAATTTGCTTTGGATGACCTTGCAGTCTTTGTAATCGACTATATGGGAAACCGTGAACCATGGACCTTGCCGTTGGTGGGGAGGCTTGCGTGCCTCAGCGGTACAGATAGCCGTACCATAGGTACGGAATTAGATTAGGAAATGAGGCACTTAAAGTAGTAAAGGAATTTTGCTATTTGGGGAGCAAAATAACTGATGATGGTCGAAGTAGAGAGGATATAAAATGTAGGCTGGCAATGGCAAGGAAAGCGTTTCTGAAGAAGAGAAATTTGTTAACATCCAGTATTGATTTAAGTGTCAGGAAGTCATTTCTGAAAGTATTCGTATGGAGTGTAGCCATGTATGGAAGTGAAACATGGACAATAAATAGTTTGGACAAGAAGAGAATAGAAGCTTTCGAAATGTGGTGCTACAGAAGAATGCTGAAGATTAGATGGGTAGATCACATAACTAATGAGGAAGTATTGAATAGGATTGGGGAGAAGAGAAGTTTGTGGCACAACTTGACCAGAAGAAGGGATCGGTTGGTAGGACATGTTCTGAGGCATCAAGGGATCACCAGTTTAGTATTGGAGGGCAGCGTGGAGGGTAAAAATCGTAGAGGGAGACCAAGAGATGAATACACTAAGCAGATTCAGAAGGATGTAGGTTGCAGTAGGTACTGGGAGATGAAAAAGCTTGCACAGGATAGAGTAGCATGGAGAGCTGCATCAAACCAGTCTCAGGACTGAAGACCACAACAACAACACAGGTACAACCACAACGGAGGGGTATCTGTAGAGAGGCCAGACAAACGCGTGGTTCGTGAAGAGGGACAGCAGCCTTTTCAGTAGTTGCAGGGGTCACAGTCTGGATGATTGACTGATGTGGCCCTGTAACACTAACCAAAACGGCCTTGCTGTGTTGGTACTGCGAACGGCTGAAAGCAAGGGGAAACTACAGCCTTAATTGTTCCCGAGGGCATGCAACTTTACTGTATGGTTAAATGATGATGGTGTCCTCTTGGGTAAACTATTCTGGAGGTAAAATAGTCCCCCATTCGGATCTTCGGGCAGGAACTACTCAGGAGGACGTCGTAATCAGAAGAAACAAAAATGGCGTTCTACGAATCAGAGCGTGGAATATTAAATCTCTTAATCGGGTAGGTAGGTTAGAAAATTTAAAAAGGGAAATGGACAGGGTGAAGTTAGATATAGTAGGAATTAGTGAAGTTCGCTGGCAGGAGGAACAAGACTTTTGGTCAGGCGAATACAGCGTTAGAAATACAAAATCAAATAGGGGTAATGCAGGAGTCGGTTTAATAATGAATAACAAAATAGGAGTGCGGGTAAGCTACTACAAACAGCATAGTGAACGCATTATTGTGGCCAAGATAGACACGAAGCCCACGCCTACCACAGTAGTACAAGTTTATATGCCAACTAGCTCTGCAGATGACGAAGAAATTGAAGAAATGTATGATGCGACAAAAGAAATTGTTCAGATAGTCAAGGGAGACGAAAATTTAATAGTCATGGGGACTGGAATCCGATAGTAGGAAAAGAAGGAGAAGGAAATATAGTAGTTGAATATGGATTGGGGGAAAGAAATGAAAGATGAAGCCGCCTCGTAGAATTTTGCGCAGAGTCTAATTTAATCATCGTTAACACTTGTTTAAGAAGCAGGAAAGAAGGCTGTATATGTGAACAGACTGGAGGCACCGGATGGTTTCAGACTGATTATATAAGAGTCAGACAAGATTTAGGAATCAGATTTTAAATTCCAAGATGTTCTCACGGGAGATGTGGACTCTGGCCACAGTTTATTGCTTATGAACTGTAGATTAAAAGTGAAGAAATTGATAAAGGTAGGAAATTAAGGAGATAGGACCTAGAGAAGTCGAAGGATCAAGAGGTTGTTGAGAGTTTCACAGGAAGCATTGGGCAACGGTTGACTAGAGCACGAGAAAGGAATACCGTAGAAGACGAATAGGCAGCTACAAGAGGAGAAATAGTGAGACAGCAGAGGATCAAATAAGTAAAAAGACGAGGCCTAGTAGAAATCCTTGGATACCACAAGAGATACTGAATTTAAAAATGAAGCAAACGAAAGGGAATACAGACGTTTAAAAATGGGATTGACAGAAGTGCGAAATGGCTAAGTAGGAATGGTTAGAGGACAAATGTAAGAATTTGGAAGCATATTTCACTAGGGGAAAGATAGATACCGCCTACAGGAAAATTAAAGAGGTCTTTGGGAAAAAGAGAAGTAGCTGTATGAATATGAAGAGCTCAGATGGAAAACCAATCCTAAGCAAATAAGGGAAAGCTGAAAGGTGGAAGCAGTACGTAGAGGGTCTGTACAAGGGAGATGAAGATGAATTTGAAGGCATTATTGTAGAAAGGGTAGTGTATGCATGTGAAGATGAGATGGCAGATATGATACTGCGAGAAGAATTTGACAGAGCTCTGAAAGATCTAACTCGAAACAAGGTCCCGGGGCTAGACGATATTCCGTCGGAACTACTGATAGCCTTGGGATAGCCAGCCCTGACAAAAGTCTCTTCTCTGGTGTACAAGACGTATGAAACAGGAGAAATACCCTCAGACTTCAAGAAGACTGAAATAATTCAAATTCCAAAGAAAGCAATTGCTGACAGGTGTTAAAATTACCCAACTGTCAGTTTGATAAGTCATGGTTGCAAAATGCGCATACGAATTCCTTACAGAAGTATGAAAAACTGGTACAAGCCGACCTCGGGGAAGGTCAATTTGGATTCAGAAGAAATGTAGAAACACGCGAGGCAATACTGACCCTAAGACTTATGTTAGAAGATATGTTAAGGTAGAGCAAACCTACGGTTATAGAAATTGTAGACTTCGAGAAAGCTTTTGACAATGTTGACTGGAATACTCTCTTTGAGATCTGATGGTAGCAGAGGTAAAATACAGGGAGCGAAAGGCTATTTAAAACGTGTAGAGAAACCAGATGACAGATATAGGAGTCGAGGGGCATGAAAAGGAAGCGGTGGTTGAGAAGGGAATGAGAAATAGTTGTAGCCTATCCCCGATGTTATTCAATCTGTATATTGAGCAAGCAGTAAAGGAAAGTTCAGGAAGAAGAAATAAATCCTTAAGGTTTGCCTACGATGTATTTTTGTCAAAGACAGGAAAGGACTTGGAAGAGGAGCTGAACGGAACGGACAGTGTCTTGAAAGGAGGATATAAGATGAACAATGAAAAAAGCAAAACAAGGACAATGGAATGTAGTCGAATTAAATCAGGTGATGCTAAGGGAATTAGATTAGGAAACGAGATATTTAAAGAAGTAGATGAATTTTGTTAGTTGGGCAGCAAAATAACAGATGAAGCCGAAGTAGAGATGATATAAAATGTAGACTGGCAATTGCAAGAAAAGCATTTCTGATGAAGAAAAAATGTGTTAACATTGAATATAGATTTAAGTATTAGGAAGTCTTTTCTGAAGGTATTTGTCTGCAGTGTAGCAATGTAAGAAAGTGAAATATGGACGATTAACAGTTCAGACAAAAAAAGAAAAGAAGCTTTAGAAATGTGGTGCTACAGAAGAATGTTGAAGACTAGACTAGTCGACGACGTAACTAATGAGGAATTACTGAATAGAACTGAGAAGACAAGAAATTTGTGCCACAACTTGACCAAAAGAAAGGAGAGGATGATACGACACATTCTGAGACATCAAGGGATCACCAATTTGGTGTTCTTGTTGTTGTGGTCTTCAGTCCAGAGACTGGTTTGATGCAGTTCTCCATGCTACTCTATCCTGTGCAAGCTTCTTCATCTCCCAGTACCTACTGCAAACTACCTCCTTCTGAATCTTGCTTATTGTATTCATCTCTTGGTCTCCCTATACGATTTTTACCCTTCACGCTGCCCTCCAATACTAATCCAATTTAGTATTGGAGGGAAACGTGGGGGGGGGGGGGGGGGGCGGTAAAAATCGTAGAGGGAGAACAAGAGATGAATACAGTAAGCAGATTCAGAAGGATGTCTGTTGCAGTAGTTATTCGGAGATGAAGAGGGACGCACAGGATAGAGTAGCATGGAGAGCTGCATCAAACCAGTCTTCAGACTGAAGACCACAACAACAACATATGGGAGAGAGGGTCCTTGTTAGTAAGGATTGTTCCACACGTAAATGTTGAAGTAGAAATGCAATGTGGCCTTCTTCGAGACGGTAACATTCTGTTACTAATACGGTTCTAAAACGATTGTGCGGACCATAAAGATGCAAATAATACCATTTATTTTAATAACGATGGAACCAGGTCACCATACTCTGTTTGGCAAGAAACAGAATGCGCTCTGTGCGTGATTGGTTCGGGTTTGGATCTCCTATTTAACATGGACTATACACATATTACTCACGAATCTCTCAGAGAATTTTGTAGGTTTGTCACACAGTGAAATAGTTACTCCATCATCAAT
Organism: Schistocerca serialis cubense; assembly: GCF_023864345.2. Lineage (NCBI taxonomy): Eukaryota > Metazoa > Arthropoda > Insecta > Orthoptera > Acrididae > Schistocerca > Schistocerca serialis. The sequence goes on from NC_064644.1 coordinate 50,223,726, forward strand.
GACGGGGGAGAACATTAGCCCTGGATTATCTGCCCTAAGCTGACCGCACAAACTCGATAATGTTGAAGAGATCCTTTGTTGTCTTGTAAAGCATCGACCTCATAAATAACTAACGATTTCTCGAAGGAATGCTGCCTACAATATTTAGGTTATATTCGGTAGTATTTTGTCTTTTGGAGAATAACAACGGGACCGGTGAAATACCATGAAGCTGCTGTTCAAAACATCACAGAATAACGTTCATGCTTCAACCGTGACTCATCCTCTTTGTACAAGTTAGTATCAGATACATATTATACTAGTTTCGTTCACCTAAATCTAGTTTCTTATAACGAACTACGTGTTATGGCAATGAATGTAACAATTCACATAGACACAAACAATTTACGTGATACCAAATGTTTAAATATGTTTTGCCAGCTGATTACCACGTAATATTACCGACGGTAAGAATGGCTTACAATGAGCCATTCATGAACTTCGCTTGATAGTTACGGAGCTCAGACTTAGTTTTTCATCTTTAAAAACAATTATATTCTAATCATTTAAACAGTTAGACCTATCAGAACAAAATAAGAATTGAAAATTTAAAAAAAGGGGACTATGAATTAATTCGTTTTTTTAGCAAACACGTTATCTTTCCAACTAGAGGTTAACTAACACAAAAATGTTTGGAGGTTCGATGACATTAATGGCACAATTAACAGAAATTTGAAAATTAAACATATGTGATGAAATTTTAAAAAGGTAGTGAGAGTTACTTCCCAACTAGATTCAAATTAAAAAAGAGAAAGACGGTTATAGCGACATGAGTTACGGGAAAGACCAGAGAACCACAGGGCACAATGACGAGAAAATAAACGCAGAAAGAAGAAATGAAAGTGTAAGGACAACAAAATACACACAGAAGTATGCTAAAGATCGATAACTAGCTTAAGCAGAATGATTAACAGTTGATTCCTAATAAGGATAAACACATTGTCCGCTGGTCTTCGTCCTATCAACTAAAAAAAAAATGTGTATTTTGTTAGTCATTCACAAGAACAAGGTTCTTTCGGTGACAACGACATGCAAACCTAATCCACACATCTAAAAAAGGTGAATGATGCCTCTTCAAACAACACTGGTCCCTCCTGAACATCGATGGTCAACTTTTCAGTAACTCAGAAACATTACCAACGTGCAAATTGTTTTATAATTGCCAGAAAGGGACGCATCGCCATCTGACTGCCTACAGCCAGTTGACTACGACTGCAGAAGCAAACTGAATTTTGTAGACTGTAAGCATTCTTCTGAAGCATACTCATTCACCCGTAACCTAGGCGAATACACTGTAACATGTCGCAAGGTGAAGGCCGAACTCACGAAACCTGTAGAGCAGGTATCTCCAAATTACTGCCACACCGGCTCGCGACCACCACGAATCCGGCCGGCGGCAACGAGTCAGATATGCGTGGTATCCGGCCCACCGTAATTTCTTTTATTGCAGTTGATCCTTTCTTATCCCGGATCTCCCACGATTGATTGGCATAAGTAATAGAAGAAAATGGTAGAAACTGCATCTTCTAACGAACACTATTTCGCATAAAGAGTCTGTTTAGTGTTATTTTTTGCAGTCTTTGATAACCATTTCAGAAAGCACCTTCTGTCCTGAATTGGTCTCTTTGTCCCCTGTAAATGAACGTCAAGTCACGCGTTCCCCTATAACATACCGCACTGTACAGTACAAGCCCGCACATGCTGTACTGAGTAAGTTGTACTGACCGCAATGGGCGTCGCGCCGCAATTGTTGTTACCCTGGATTCTGCGACGATGTCGCAAATTCTCTGCAACCATGTTGCAAGCTCTTTCCTTCGCCGGCGCGTGGTAACCCACTCCTTCCCTTCCAGTATATACTGCATTTATGAATTCCAGTTTTCGTTTGTCGTCGTTAACTGTCTTCAGTTACGCTATGCACGCTATGAATTTAATTTAGGATAATACTATGCCCCTTATTCGACAAATTTTGAAACACAGCCACAAAAAAGTATATTTATTATACAAATTTCTTCTAAAATGTATTGTACTACAAATAAAAAATTGCAATACTGTATCATAAATCTGTTTGAGTACCGGTTCTTTTGGAGTGCAACGCTTTGACATATTCTACATGGATTCTTACGAATGTTAATTACCAGTAATATTCGGGAACGAATCACATTCGTCAAGCGAAGTAACACTGTACAGTGTAAAATTTACAGTACAAATAAATCGTGCAAAACACGTTCAATAATCAGTTATTTTTAATTTTACGAGCAATTGCGGATACACACTAACTGATATATACAATGAAGAGTCAAAGAAACTGGTACACCCGCCCAATATCGTGTAGGGCCCCCGCGAGCACGCAGAAGTGCCGCACATGACGTGGCGTGGACTCGACTAACGTCTCAAGTAATGCTGAAGGGAACTGACAACATAAATCCTACAGGGCTGACCATAAATCCGAAAGAGTACGAGGGGGCGGATTATCTCCTCTGAACAGCACGTTGCATGACATCCCAGATATGCACAAGAATGTTCATATCTCGGGAGTTTGGTGCAAGCGGAAGTGTTTGAACTCAAAGGAATGTTCCTGGACGTACTCTGTAGCAATTCTGGACTTGTAGGGTGTCGCATTGTCCTAGTGGAATTGCCCATGTTCATCGCAATGCACAATGGACATGAATGGATGAAAATGACCAGACAGGATGCTTATGTACGTGTCACCTGTCAGAGTCGTATCTAGACGTATCAGGGGTCCCATATCAGTCCAACTGGACACGCCCCATACCATTCCAGAGCCTCCACCAGCTTGAACAGTCCCCTGCTGACACGCAGGGTCCATGGATTCATGAGGTTGTCTATAGACCGGTGCACGTCCGTCCACTCGATACAATTTGAAACGAGACTCGTCCGATCAGGCAACAGGTTTCCAGTCATCAAAGGTTCAGTGTCGGTGTTGACGGGCCCAGGCGAGGCGTAAAGCTTTGTGTCGTCCACTCATCGAGGCTACACGAGTGGGTTGGGTTGGGTTGTTTGGGGGAAGAGACCAAACAGCGAGGTCATCGGTCTCATCGGATTAGGATAGGACGGGAAAGGAAGTCGGCCGTGCCCTTTCAAAGGAACTATCCCGGCATTTGCCTGGAGTGATTTAGGGAAATCACGGAAAACCTAAATCAGGATGGTCGAACGCGGGATTGAACCGTCGTCCTCCCGAATGCGAGTCCAGTGTGCTAACCACTTGCGCCACCTCGCTCGGCACACGAGTGGGCCTTCGCCTCCGAAAGCACATATCGATGATGCTTCGTTGAATGGTTCGCACGCTGACACTTGTTGATGGCCCAGCATTGAAATATGCAGCAGTTTGCGGAAGACTTGCGCTTCCGTCGCGTTGAACGATTCTCTTCAGTCGTCGTTGGTCTCATTCATGCAGAATCTTTTTATGGCCGCGGCGATGTCGGAGATTTGATATTTTACCAGATTTCTGATATTCACGGTACACTCGTGAAATGGTCATACGAGAAAATCCCCACTTCATCGCTATTTCGAAGATGCTGTGTACCACCGCTCGTGCGCCGACTATAACACGACGTTCAAACTCAGTTAAATCTTGATAACCTGCCATTGAATCAGCAGTAACCGATGCAATAACTGCTTCAGATACTTATTGTCTTATATAGGCCTTGCCGACCGGAGCGCCGTATTCTGCCTGTTTGCGTATCTCTGTATTTGAATACGCATGCCTATAGCAGTTTCTTTGGCGCTTTAGTGCATAATGCAGTTGAAATTTTTAACTGTAATTAATTATATGAGATTTCCTGAAAATTTATAGTACCTAAGTGAGATACATAGTCAATTCACATAATGAAATTAAGCATTGTAATTATGGTTAAAGAGATTTATGTGGCTGTAACTTCTCACTTTCAAGTGTCTGCAGTTGTGGATCAAGTTTACTAGTGGAAATTATCAGCAGCAACTTCAAATGTTCATCCGTTAGTTTATATCTGTAAATGTTTATTGTGTTTCATTTTGGAGAAAACTTTTTTCACATAGGTAAGGAGTGGCGGAAGCTAACCAAAGCCACGAGAAAACTTATGCAGCTGATCAAACCGTGTCAGTGAAAGACTTTTATAATATTCCAGCAATGATGAATATATGTACACTCCTGGAAATGGAAAAAAGAACACATTGACACCGGTGTGTCAGACCCACCATACTTGCTCCGGACACTGCGAGAGGGCTGTACAAGCAATGATCACACGCACGGCACGGCGGACACACCAGGAACCGCGGTGTTGGCCGTCGAATGGCGCTAGCTGCGCAGCATTTGTGCACCGCCGCCGTCAGTGTCAGCCAGTTTGCCGTGGCATACGGAGCTCCATCGCAGTCTTTAACACTGGTAGCATGCCGCGACAGCGTGGACGTGAACCGTATGTGCAGTTGACGGACTGAGCGAGGGCGTATAGTGGGCATGCGGGAGGCCGGGTGGACGTACCGCCGAATTGCTCAACACGTGGGGCGTGAGGTCTCCACAGTACATCGATGTTGTCGCCAGTGGTCGGCGGAAGGTGCACGTGCCCGTCGACCTGGGACCGGACCGCAGCGACGCACGGATGCACGCCAAGACCGTAGGATCCTACGCAGTGCCGTAGGGGACCGCACCGCCACTTCCCAGCAAATTAGGGACACTGTTGCTCCTGGGGTGTCGGCGAGGACCATTCGCAACCGTCTCCATGAAGCTGGGCTACGGTCCCGCACAGCGTTAGGCCGTCTTCCGCTCACGCTCCAACATCGTGCAGCCCGCCTCCAGTGGTGTCCCGACAGGCGTGAATGGAGGGACGAATGGAGACGTGTCGTCTTCAGCGATGAGAGTCGCTTCTGCCTTGGTGCCAATGATGGTCGTATGCGTGTTTGGCGCCGTGCAGGTGAGCGCCACAATCAGGACTGCATACGACCGAGGCACACAGGGCCAACACCCGGCATCATGGTGTGGGGAGCGATCTCCTACACTGGCCGTACACCACTGGTGATCGTCGAGGGGACACTGAATAGTGCACGGTACATCCAAACCGTCATCGAACCCATCGTTCTACCATTCCTAGACCGGCAAGGGAACTTGCTGTTCCAACAGGACAATGCACGTCCGCATGTATCCCGTGCCACCCAACGTGCTCTAGAAGGTGTAAGTCAACTACCCTGGCCAGCAAGATCTCCGGATCTGTCCCCCATTGAGCATGTTTGGGACTGGATGAAGCGTCATCTCATGCGGTCTGCACGTCCAGCACGAACGCTGGTCCAACTGAGGCGCCAGGTGGAAATGGCATGGCAAGCCGTTCCACAGGACTACATCCAGCATCTCTACGATCGTCTCCATGGGAGAATAGCAGCCTGCATTGCTGCGAAAGGTGTATATACACTGTACTAGTGGCGACATTGTGCATGCTCTGTTGCCTGTATCTATGTGCCTGTGGTTCTGTCAGTCTGATCATGTGATGTATCTGACCCCAGGAATGTGTCAATAAAGTTTCCCCTTCCTGGGACAATGAATTCACGGTGTTCTTATTTCAATTTCCGGGAGTGTAGTTATCTTTACAAAAAGCCCTACATCGCAAATCAACCATTTGAATCTGAAGTTATGTGGCAAACGTTTCTACATCTGTGTTAAAATGATTTCGAAAAATCTTGATATCGTTGGCAATTGCATCAAAATCTGAAAATCTAGACTCAACTTATTTTTAAAGCACTCAAAGGTTCAGTAGCGGAATCTATCGGAAACGGTGTCTCTGATTGCTGAATGAATGTTTCTCGACTATTAAAATGCGCGATACATTTTTTGTTCAGTTGAGACTGAAAGAAAACAATTTTTTGTGTAACGGATTTAATAAGAATGTACAAACCAGGCAGTAGCTGGTATTCACTTTGTAATTTTAAATAAAGCCTGTTCATATGTTTCGTTAATATAAAACGATATCTTCCATAACCACTCATTTGTTTTGTAACTCAGTCAGAGAACGATACTTTTCATTAAAAATCTCAATTTTTGTTCGGAGCTCAAGAAATGGCGTCAGAGCTTTTCCGCAACTAGGTCAAAATTAAGAGAAGTTTGACATTATTCTCGTAATGACATCTTTACACTGCGTTAATTTCAATATACAGTTTTTAAAAACGGTCTTGTGGGGAGTCACAATTGTAGCTCTGAAACAATGAAAAGACGCAACTGGCTTCAAGTAAACCATTTTCACAAAACAAGGACAAATGACAAAATTAACAGTAAGTCGAAATGTTAAGTCGATTATGATGAAAATTTGTCAAAGTTGAGTTTTTGGAATTTTGCGAATTTGATCATTTGTAATTTGTATACGCTTTTGGATGGTTTTAAGAGCTCTACCTATTTGATGTCCCACCTCCTTCATGTTTCGGTAATGTTTTCAGGATGAAGCTTCTTTCTAAGGCAACCCTAATGATTGTTTCAACCGAATTTCCAACTGGCGCTTCTGAACAAGTGATGTTTAAGTGTAAACAGCTTCTGCTATTCCGTATTGCCTTCAGCCCATTTGAAATTTCCTGCGTTTAGCAGACCAAAATGCGAGCACGTTTCACGACATCCGTTGTGTAATCCACGGGATCTTACATATCACTTATTTTCCTTACTATTACTCATAATTCACGAATTAATATTATTTTCTAAAAGGAAGAAAAACTGAAAGCAAATGCAGCGTGATCGAGCCAGGTGGAGCAGCGAATAAGGAGGCATTCGTTTCGTGTTCGGGAGGAGCAGGGTTCAAATCCTTGGCTTGCTATTCTGATACAGACTTTCCTTGCTTTCCCTACATCACTTGAGGCGAATCCTGCGATGTGCTCTTAAATAAGTCGCGCTCCAAATTAGATAGGGCTCTGTTCCTAATGAATACGAGGCACTGCAGGTTATATTGACACAGACGCTACATACTGGAAGTTGCTTCACATTTCGGCTCTGACGTACACCTGAATCAATGATCGTGAAGAAATTAGTTTTTGAAAGGATCTGTTATAATGTACGCTCGCCAAACGTCTAGGTTCTCACCTAATTTGATAGCTATTGTCAGCAGTGGAACTATTGAGAGTGGTTATGTTTGTTACAATATATCCCAAATCAGGTATTCTGGGCGCGCGATGCCGTGCAACATTATATTCATACTACTTTGACTTTACCATGTGTGCAGCTTAGTCATAAATTTAATCTGGCACTTGCTCACCTAGCGAATTATTTGTACAAAATTTTGTTTTAGTACTGGAGGTAATTCACTCAGCACATACGTCAGAATATATTCCAAAACCAAATTTGGCTTCCGGGGAAGCCAGGCTTTTGAAGCCAGTGAGACTTACGTTGTTGTTGTTGTTGTGGTCTTCAGTCCTGAGACTGGTTTGATGCAGCTCTCCATGCTACTCTATCCTGTGCAAGCTTTTTCATCTCCCAGTACCTACTGCAACCTACATCCTTCTGAATCTGCTTAGTGTATTCATCTCTTGGTCTCCCTCTACGATTTTTACCCTCCACGCTGCCCTCCAATACTAAATTGGTGATCCCTTGATGCCTCAGAACATGTCCTACCAACCGATCCCTTCTTCTGGTCAAGTTGTGCCACAAACTTCTCTTCTCCCCAATCCTATTCAATACTTCCTCATTAGTTATGTGATCTACCCATATAATCTTCAGCATTCTTCTGTAGCACCACATTTCGAAAGCTTCTATTCTCTTCTTGTCCAAACTATTTATCGTCCATGTTTCACTTCCATACATGGCTACACTCCATACGAATACTTTCAGAAATGACTTCCTGACACCTAAATCAATACTGGATGTTAACAAATTTCTCTTCTTCAGAAACGCTTTCCTTGCCATTGCCAGCCTACATTTTATATCCTCTCTACTTCGACCATCATCAGTTATTTTGCTCCCCAAATAGCAAAACTCCTTTACTACTTTAAGTGCCTCATTTCCTAATCTAATTCCCTCAGCATCACCCGACTTAATTCGACTACATTCCATTATCCTTGTTTTGCTTTTGTTGATGTTCATCTTATATCCTCCTTTCAAGACACTGTCCATTCCGTTCAGCTGCTCTTCCAGGTCCTTTGCTGTCTCTGATAGAATTACAATGTCATCGGCGAACCTCAAAGTTTTTATTTCTTCTCCATGATTTTTAATACCTACTCCGAATTTTTCTTTTGTTTCCTTTACTGCTTGCTCAATATACAGATTGAACAACATCGGGGAGAGGCTACAACCCTGTCTTACTCCCTTCCCAACCACTGCTTCCCTTTCATGTCCCTCGACTCTTATAACTGCCATCTGGTTTCTGTACAAATTGTAAATAGCCTTTCGCTCCCTGTATTTTACCCCTGCCACCTTTAGAATTTGAAAGAGAGTATTCCAGTCAACATTGTCAAAAGCTTTCTCTAAGTCTACAAATGCTAGAAACGTAGGTTTGCCTTTCCTTAATCTTTCTTCTAAGATAAGTCGTAAGGTCAGTATTGCCTCACGTGTTCCAGTGTTTCTACGGAATCCAAACTGATCTTCCCCGAGGTTGGCTTCTACTAGTTTTTCCATTCGTCTGTAAAGAATTCGTGTTAGTATTTTGCAGCTGTGACTTATTAAGCTGATAGTTCGGTAATTTTCACATCTGTCAACACCTGCTTTCTTTGGGATTGGAATTATTATATTCTTCTTGAAGTCTGAGGGTATTTCGCCTGTTTCATACATCTTGCTCACCAGATGGTAGAGTTTTGTCAGGACTAGCTCTCCCACGGCCGTCCAATGGAATATTGTCTACTCCGGGGGCCTTGTTTCGACTCAGGTCTTTCAGTGCTCTGTCAAATTCTTCACGCAGTATCGTATCTCCCATTTCATCTTCATCTACATCCTCTTCCATTTCCATAATATTGTCCTCAAGTACATCGCCCTTGTATAGACCCTCTATATACTCCTTCCACCTTTCTGCCTTCCCTTCTTTGCTTAGAACTGGGTTTCCATCTGAGCTCTTGATATTCATACAAGTCGTTCTCTTATCTCCAAAGGTCTCTTTAATTTTCCTGTAGGCGGTATCTATCTTACCCCTAGTGAGATAGGCCTCTACATCCTTACATTTGTCCTCTAGCCATCCCTGCTTAGCCATTTTGCACTTCCTGTCGATCTCATTTTTGAGACGTTTGTATTCCTTTTTGCCTGTTTCACTTACTGCATTTTTATATTTTCTCCTTTCATCAATTAAATTCAATATTTTTTCTGTTACCCAAGGATTTCTACTAGCCCTCGTCTTTTTACCTACTTGATCCTCTGCTGCCTTCACTACTTCATCCCTCAAAGCTACCCATTCTTCTTCTACTGTATTTATTTCCCCCATTCCTGTCAATTGCTCCCTTATGCTCTCCCTCAATCTCTGTACAACCTCTGGTTCTTTTAGTTTATCCAGGTCCCATCTCCTTAAATTCCCACCTTTTTGCAGTTTCTTCAGTTTTAATCTACAGGTCATAACCAATAGATTGTGGTCAGAGTCCACATCTGCCCCTGGAAAAGTCTTACAATTTAAAACCTGGTTCCTAAATCTCTGTCTTACCATTATATAATCTATCTGATACCTTTTAGTATCTCCAGGGTTCTTCCATGTATACAACCTTCTTTCATGATTCTTAAACCAAGTGTTAGTTATGATTATGTTGTGCTCTGTGCAAAATTCTACCAGGCGGCTTCCTCTTTCATTTCTGTCCCCCAATCCATATTCACCTACTATGTTTCCTTCTCTCCCTTTTCCTACACTCGAATTCCAGTCACCCATGACTATTAAATTTTCGTCTCCCTTCACAATCTGAATAATTTCTTTTATTTCATCATACATTTCTTCAATTTCTTCGTCATCTGCAGAGCTAGTTGGCATATAAACTTGTACTACTGTAGTAGGTGCGGGCTTCGTATCTATCTTGGCCACAATAATGCGTTCACTATGCTGTTTGTAGTAGCTTACCCGCATTCCTATTTTCCTATTCATTATTAAGCCTACTCCTGCATTACCCCTATTTGATTTTGTGTTTACAACCCTGTAGTCACCTGACCAGAAGTCTTGTTCCTCCTGCCACCGAACTTCACTAATTCCCACTATATCTAACTTCAACCTATCCATTTCCCTTTTTAAATTTTCTAACCTACCTGCCCGATTAAGGGATCTGACATTCCACGCTCCGATCCGTAGAACGCCAGTTTTCTTTCTCCTGATAACGACGTCCTCTGGAGTAGTCCCCGCCCGGAGATCCGAATGGGGGACTATTTTACCTCCGGAATATTTTACCCAAGAGGACGCCATCATCATGTAATCATACAGTAAAGCTGCATGCCCTCGGGAAAAATTACGGCTGTAGTTTCCCCTTCCTTTCAGCCGTTCGCAGTACCAGCACAGCAAGGCCGTTTTGGTTATTGTTACAAGGCCAGATCAGCCAATCATCCAGACTGTTGCCCTTGCAACTACTGAAAAGGCTGCTGCCCCTCTTCAGGAACCACACGTTTGTCTGGCCTCTCAACAGATACCCCTCCGTTGTGGTTGCACCTACGGTACGGCTATCTGTATCGCTGAGGCACGCAAGCCTCCCCACCAACGGCAAGGTCCATGGTTCATTTGCGAATGCAAATACAGAACGTGACGTCAGCTTTAGGTGTAACAACATCTTCTTCATTTACATCTGCATGGTTACTCTGCAGTTCACACTTCAGTGTTTTGCTGAGGGAGCATCAAATCACTTTCAGACTATTTCTCGGTCGTTAACACTCCGAATAGCACGTTGGAAATGAATACTAAATCTTTCTGTAAGAGATCCGATTTCTCTTATTATATTATGTTGGTCATTTACCCCTAAGTAGGTGGTAGTCAACAAAGTATATTGTCACTCGAATGAAAACGTTGGTTGATATTTCGTGAAAAGATCTCGCGGTAACTCCTTTGTTTTAATGATCGCCACCTCAATTCTCTTATTATATCTCGGGCACTCTCTACCGTGTTTCACAATAATACAAAACGAGTTGTCATTCTTTGAACTTCTTCAGTGTCCTCCGTCAATCCTGTATACTAAGGATCCCATTACGATCAGCCGTGTTCGAAAAGAGAACCGACAAACACCTGGTAGCGGAAATGTGGCATCCCCATAGCCACACTTGCTGCCTTTTGGCCAGCAACCGACTGGTAGGACTGAATGCTTTGCCTTCAGGTCTCAAAGACGGACTCAAGTTATACAACATCTTGATCAAACCTACCCCCTTGTGTGGCAGTAAAGCTTAGACACTCCGTAGAGATGACGAGCGGATAACAAAGAGCATTGAGAGGAAGGTTACGAAACAGCAGCTGGATACACACTACGGAGCAGGAAAAGCTCTGATGATATCCGTAAAGATGTCAAAGTAAAACCAATTCTCAACACAGTACAGAATCACACGTCAGGGAAAGATCATGAACTACGGATGAAGAGCGATCGAATGAGTCAAAAAATTCTCAAAAACCGACCCAGACGTAGAAGTAGTGTAAGAAAACTTGCAAGGAGACCGTAAAAAGTGCCGACAGAATGTCGGAAAATTACACCATGTTATTAATAGCTTTTGCAGAGCACTTATTCACTTCACACAGTTTGGGAAACCCTTCCACACAAATATTCCACCTAAATCATTTTGAAATTCGTTTTGATCTTTTGAAGACTTTACTAGACGGTAAACGGCAGTGTTAATTGCAGACAACCTAAGAGGGCTGCTCGAGTTGTTTCCTAAATCATTTACATAGATTAAGAGGAGAAGAGGGCCTATAATGCTTCTTTCGGGAACCACAGATAACACTTCGGTTTAACTTACCTTCAATTACTACGGTCTATGACATTTCTGACAGGAAATCGCGAATCCAGTCGCACACAGTTTGGTTAGACGACGCTCTTGAGAAACGGTGTCAAAAGCCTTCTGGAGATCTATAAATTGAGAATCAACTAGAGTTCTCCTGTCCGTAACACTCGTTACTTCGTGTGAATAAAGAACCAGTTGTGTTTCACAAGAATGACGTGTTCTGAATCCGTGCTGGCTTGTACCAACAAAGATCGTTTTCTTCCAGATATTTTATAATGTTGGAACATTGTATACATTCGAAAATCCATCCACAAATCGATGTGAATGATATAGGTCTCTAATTCAGTGGATTACTTCTATTTGCAGTAACTGGAGCGGGATCCAGATATAGATAGATAGATAAATAGATAGATAGATAGACAGACTTCTATTTGCTTTCTTATGAATTGATCTGACATGAACAACTTTCCATTCCTCAGATCTTTCGTCTATCGAGCGCTTGTTAGGACTAAGGGAACCAACCAGAATTCCAGACACCCAGTGTCCATACATGCCGGTTAGATGTTAGCACCTCTGAGGTAACAATCTTGGTTATGAGGAACAAAAAAGTATATGTTAAAGTCTGCTACCCTCTATACCAAATGTATTACAGGAGAGCCGGCCGGAGTGGCCGAGCGGTTGTAGGCGCTACAGTCTGGAGCCGCGCAACCGATACGGTCGCAGGTTCGAATCCTGCCTCGGGCATGGATGTGTGTGATGTCCTTAGGTTAGTTAGGTTCAAGTAGTTCTAAGTTCTATGGGACTGATGACCTCAGAAGTTAAGTCCCATAGTGCTCAGAGGCATTTGAACCATTTTTTTAAATTTTATTTATTTATTTATTTTTTTACAGGAGATCCAAAGTCTGCCTAATGCCAAAGGGCGTTGTTGACTGAAGACTTTGTGGCTCATCTGGCGCGCTATCATGTCACGACCTGGTCGTGTTGATACTCGACCCTATGATGTATCATTCAGGTCCATGCTGAGATAGCTGTTTGAATAGGTTTTAGCACTATCCCCGTGCTTTGCCAAACTCTTTGCATCCTGGCAGATAAGGTTGTCGGACAGTTGTTAGAGATCCCAGTGACATGACTGACTTCTTAGGACGTTGGTATTCAGGCACAGGTGAAACAATCCCGTTAGTAGTGAACCGAGCGACTCAGACAATGACTACACTGCTCGCGCACTTTGCTACACGAAATTTCGCTCTACTGATAGCAATATCAACACATTTGCTTCAACTATTTTTCATTAATAAACAATAAACTGCGTAACTCTGGGGTTCGAAATAAGGTAGCTGGATTTAAAGAGAAATTAAATAAGATCAAGTAAGTATAAATACGGTTATTAGAACCAAGGTGAAAAAATTAATATCGAAAAGCATTAAAAACGGGACACACATTTTATTACAGAGGAGCAGAGAAAAGAGGGAGATAGAGTTTAGGTGTAGGTTTTATTGGAAACAAAAAATTTGAAAAAAACTATGAAAGATATTAAAGGACTCTGAGACGGAACAGCAAGACCTTTTTAAAAATATACTACGGAAATCATCTAAGTGAGAACAACTTTCTCCCGTTCCGATGGAAATGTCGTGTGGCTAGGGCCTCCCGTCGGGTAGACCGTTCCGATGAGGAGGTAAAACGTTAGGGAGCCTTACAGAAGAAGGTAAATGACATCATAACCAACGGGAAAATGATAATGAGAGATTTTAATGCGAAAATAGAACAAAAACTAAATAACGATTATTCAGGAGTTTACTTCGAATATGATACCAGGGTGATGATGTTACTAGAATCTGACCGCAGTAACCGTTTGTCTGATCCCGACACTTCTTCCAGAAAAAAATTGACTTGACAAGGACCAAATGGAACTAAAAAAATATGTGACTACATTTCACATTTTATCCAGCAATAAGGAAATTGTAGAGGTTACAAAACTCCTAAAACCAGTCTAAGATTTTAAATCATCATATATTAGTTAGCTACAGAGCAAAATTAGATACCAGTTTACTGAATAAATAATTTTTAATATAAAAACTTTTATTGCCTAGACCGCAATTTACATTATTCAATTAAAGCATGGTGACTAGTCTCGGTTGTGTACAACAGCCATCTTTAGATCTGTAAGCAAGCAGAGGAAAAAAACCGCCCAAAAAAATTTTGTACAGTAATGCAGAAATATAAAACATTTATAAAAATTGAAGAAATCATGTAAGGTGACCCAACTCCGATAGTAAAAATGAACGTATGTCAGTCCACAGAAAGCGCTGTATAGGGAACATGTTGCCGCATTTTAAGACAACCTTCCGTTCAAATTGTAAAAAAGGGGTTGACTATGCACTGAAAAACACCATCATTAGTAACAGTCATGCAGTGGTACGCATTCGTATTGTATGAGTCAACAAGATCAGAACAGTGTGCTATTAAAAGCATCAGCGAGAGGGAGCCAGGGCCAGGTCGTAAACCTGCCGGAATAATTCAAGACAAAAGTCTTGAAAAGCTTGTACCTGTATCCAAGTACTCTGAGGGTTCTTTTTTTTATTTTAGAGTTATAGGATCTCTCTTTTGCTTATGACATGTTGCCAGTTAACTTTATAAAACTGCTGCCCTGTCTTATAATTTTATGTTTATTCCTTTTATTGTTTTAAAATTACTTGGATTCAGGACAAGCTTTTTAAGATTTTTTCTCTTGATTTTTTAATATACAAATGTGAGTTATCAATTCCTACACATCACCTTTCACACATTATAATAACAGAAATTCTTCGTAACAGATGGTTTTGTCAATGAGAAATGTATTCGAAGGAGTGTGAGACGATGTAGTGAAAACATGATAAGATTAACGACTTGAAACAAAAAGACTTTGAAGAAAACAAAAGAGAAAGCTTTGTCGTGTAGACTCCATATTTCATTAGTCAAGGTGGTAGGCAGCTCAGTAGCTAACAACAGAGAGAAAATTGTAGATACATTTCGATACTTCTTCAAACGTCTGTGCAGTTCGAGCTGAATTAGGAACGCAAATAGTTGATAGTGAAAATAATCACACTCCGTCAGCGATGTAATTTGAGGTGTGAACGTAAGAAAGGCGGCTGGAGTTGACGGACTATCAATACAAATGATTAATGCCGGAGGGCAAGTAACACCAAAACATTTTACAGGATATTTGCAGAGACGATTCCCCGAAACTGATACAGTGCTGTGATCTGTCTGCTTCACGGGGACGGAAAGAGATAAGACAAAAAAGCTACAAGACTGATCGCATAGGAAAGAAAACATTGGATTTTAATCAAGCAGAGGAAAGAGCTGGCTTTAGAAGTTTATATAGCACAAAGGACCATTTGCGAATCTTGAATGGAAGCAGAGAACTCAGAATTCTGTATGGATGGTTTTATAGAATTTGAGAGATTCAATTAAAACTTGTGCTGGAAGCCCTAGAGAAACAACCCACTGAGTGAACATAAGCCGGTAAAGTGAAGAATATAAAAGTCAGTACAGTTGTTTCCGTAAGAATTCTTCAAGGTAAGGCGATATTCTAAATTGACGCAATGAAGCAAGGAGATTCAACATCACCAGAAGTATTCTCGGTAGTTTCAGATGAAACCTTCCCGTCTCCTCTATATCTCTTTTGTTACGCAACCTTCCCTTTTACAATAACCTATGAAACCTTCCCTTAGGATTTCTATCTCTTGCTTAATAATAACAAATGAAATCTTCCCTTTGAAATTAATTCTCTTTCTCAATCTTCGCATATAAATTTAAATGCTGCTTATTAAAGTGAGTTTCTGATTATTTCTACGAAACATAGGATGTGTAGTCGTCGTGGCCCTCAGTCGTTACCTGCAATAACCCAAAACTGTTCCTTACCTTTTTTGCTGTTACTGGATCGCCATCTGACTGCTACATCGAACTGCGACATGAATATACTTACTCTGTTTTACTATACTCTATTAGCTGCTGATGGGCTGTCATAATAAGTGGCTGTATTTATTACCAAAGCTGATGTTATTCTTTAATAGCACAGCTGACGTTATTCTTTAATTAATTTTACTTAAATTACGTAATTCATAGTTAAACTTTTTCTTGACAACAATAAAATTTTGCGAAGTTTTACGTTGATGGTTTTTGGGATGGATTATAATCAGTAATGCAATATTGCTGGCAAAAATTAATTATATTCTGAATGAAATGATTTTACAAACGTTCAATTCAATAATATTAGTTCCTCTTATGATAATAGTTAGCTGATGTCTCTGTACATCCATTTATAATCTCTTGTAAATCATAGCTGGTGGCTGGCAGGCACACCGCTCCTCTCAACCTCTCGCTTCAGATCTGCTGCAGACTCGCTTCACTTCTCGCTTACTACTGACTTCCTACGAACACTAAAGTGCGGTCTCTCCCGCAAACAATGCTTTCTGGTGCAGACAATTCCTGCTACCATTACAAAATGTATCAATGCGCGGTCTTTCTCGCTCTTTTCTTAAAATGTATCCATTCGCGGTCTCTCCCGCCCTTTTTAAAATTATATCAATGTGCGGTCTGTCCTGCCAACAATACTTTGGTGCAGACATTCCCTGCTACCATTACAAAATGTATCAATGCGCGGTCTTTCCCATTCTTTTCTTAAAATGTATCCATACGTGGTCTCTCCCGCCATTTTTAAAATTATATCGATGTGCGGTCTCTCCTGCCAACAATACCTTGGTGCAGACATTCCCTGCTGCCACAATTATTTCCAAATGACAAATATTAATTATTCCTACTTAATCCTATTAATAAAATATAAACATCTTTCATAAATTGTGGTTTGACAATAGACATTAGAAATATACACGTCTTACACAGAGTAAATCCTTAAATTGCAAAAGCGTCCAAGGAATTCGTGTTAATGGAAAATATTTGAAGAGGGTGGTTTCATAAGTCTGATAAATTTCTATGAAAGAATGAAACATTTTTATTGCGCCTTCATGGTCGATAAGCATGATTATTCCAAGGATGGTATACAGAATTTCAACAATGTGCAGCAAACAGTTAATCGTTGGCAGCCGACAAAATTTGTCAGTGTCGACTGCCACTGCGCGATTATTAAACATTTTCATTTGAAGGGTTGGACTACGGCACAAATCAAAAAAGAATTGGATGAAGTTCATGCGGACTCTTCACCTTCATTCAAGACTATTTAGTTTTGGATTAATGAATTTAAACGTGGTCGGACAAGCACCGAAGGCGAAGCGCGCTCCGGTTGTCCAATTGAGGTCATTACAACGGAAACCATTGACAAAATCCATGATATGGTAATGCAAGACCGCCGAATAAAAATTCGTGAGACAACTGAGACTGTAGGCACCTCAACTGAGCGAGTACATAATATCCTGCACGGAGAATTGGCTATGATGAACCTGTATGCGAGGAGGGTGCCGCGGTTGCTCACAGTCGACCGAAAGCGCATCGGGCACAACATTTCAACACAATGTCTGGCGATGTGTAATGGCAACCAGCAAGACTCTTTCCACCGATTTGTGACTGTTGATGAAACCTAGATCCATCATTACACACCAGAGTCAGAACAACGGACAAAGGCTGGTGAAAGATCATCGAAGGAGGCAAAGACATTTTGTCAGCTTGTAAGGTCTGGCCACAGTTTTTTTTTATTCTCTTAGAATAATGCTTTTAAATCACTTGAAAAAAGACAGAACCGTAACTGGACTCTATTATGCTTCATTGCTCGATCGTTTGAAACTTCCATTTGCTGAAAAAACAGCAAGGTTGGCAAGCAAAAAAGGATTCTTTCATCAGGATAATGCACCATCCCACACATCAACGATAACAAGGGAAATTGGCTGAATTAGGCTTCCTCATCCATCCTGTTCACCAGACCTAGCCCCAAGTGACTTCTTCCCGTTCCCTGATTTGAAAGTTTGGCTTGCTGGGAGGAAGCGACCGTTGCAGTCAACAAGTATTTTGCAGGGTTTAACAGAATGTATTTTTCCGGTAGGGTGGAAAAGCTGAAGGATCGCTGGACCACGTATACCCCTCAAAGGAGATTATGTCGGGAAGTAAGCTGAGTTGTTTACCAAACAAACATTTTTCCTTGCTTTTTTACCGGACCTAACAAACAACCCACGTATGTGCACCATCTTCACTTTGATGGTGGCACTGTACTGTTTGCCGTTAGTGCGGATAAAAGTCAACGACTAATGGATAACTTAGTAAAGTAATTTTGAAATTGGGCCCGAAAATCAACTGTAATAAGACTAAACAAAAGTACGATATGTTGTACACGTTAACAAGGAAGTTCACACAACGAGTTGATGATTTTTTGTTATTAAAACGGGTGAGGACAATGACTGGATTGCCAGAAGAAGAAACAGAGACGTAAAAATGAGTCGGAGTGGTTATGATGTAATAAATAGGGAATTACAACCTGAGCTTCCTAAGTATCTGATCACGAAATTTTACAGTACTTCCGTGTTACCTGGCTACGGTAACTTCAGGTAATACATAATGATTGTAGAATTTCATGTTCAGACACATTGGAAGTCCAGGTTGTAATTCCCCATTTTTATATCAAAAACACTATATGTCATTTCTACTCCTCCACAAAGGTAGTACAGATTTATATACCAACTAGCTCCGCAGATGATTAAGAGGTTGAAAGAATGTGTGGTGAGATAAAATAAATTTTTCTCGCAGTTAAAGGAGAGGACAATTTAATTGTGATTAATTACTGAAATTCGATTAAAGGCAGGGGAAGAGAAGAAAAAAAGTTAGGAGCATATGGACTGGGAGTAAGGAGTGAAAGAGGAAGCCGCCTGGTAGAATACTGCACAGATCATAATAATTTAATCATCGTTTACACTTGGCTTAAGAATCAAGAAAGAAGGCTGTTTACGTGGAAGAGATCCGAAGATACTGGAAGGTTCCAGATTGGTCATACTCGTACAATGGAAAGACAAAGACTTCGGAACTAGATTTTAAACTGTAAGACATTTCCAGGGGCAGATGTGGACTGTGGCCATAACTTATAAGTTACAACGTGTAGATTAAAACAAAATAATTTACAAAAAGGTAGGAAATTTAGGGGAAGGGATTTTGATAAGTTAAAAGAACCACAATGTTTGGGAAATTCAAAGGAAGCGTTAGGCAACAGCTGACTGAAACAGAGGAATTGAATACAGTAGGAGACGAAGGGTAGCTTTGACAGATGAAACAGTGAAGGCAGGAGAGTTTCAAATAGATAAAATAAACAAGGCCTAGTAGAAATTCCTGGATATAATAGGTGGAACTACATTTAATTCAGGAAAGGAGAAAATTTAAAAATGCAGCAAATGAAGCAAGCGAAAGGGAATACAAACGTCTAAAAATGAGATTGACAGAAAGCGCAAAATAGTTAAACAGGGATAGCTAGAAGACAAATTTACATCTGTAGAAGCATGAAAAATTGAGGGAAAGTTAGATACTGGCTACAGGAAACGTAAAGAAGGGCTTTGGAGGAAAGAAAAACAACAATGTGAATGTCAACGGCTCTGATGGAAAACCAGTGCTAAGCAAAGGAGGAAAATCTGAAAGGTGGAAGGAGTATGTAGAGGGTCTATACAAGGGAGATGTACTTGAGGGCAATATTATGGAAATGGAAGAGGACGTGGATGAAGATGAGATGGGAGACATGATATTGCGAGAACACTTTGACAGAGCACTGGAAGATGACCTAATCCGGCTCTCTTGTTAACATATACAAAATATCACAGTTTTGTTTAGTCTTAATACAGTTGATTTTCGGGCCTAATTTCAAAATTACTCTATTCAACTATTCCATTAGTCGTTGACGTTTATCTGCACTAGCAGCAAACAGTACAGTGCCATCATCAAAGCCAGCCGCTGTGGCCGAGCGGTTCTAGGCGCTTCAGTCTGGAACCGCGCGATCGCTACGGTCGCACGTTTGAATCCTGCCTCGGGCATGGATGTGTGTGAGGTCCTTAGGTTGGTTAGGTTTAAGGAGTTCTAAGTTCGAGGGGACTGATGACCTCAGATGTTAAGTCCCATAGTGCTCAGAGCCATTTGAACCATTTTTCAACCAACATCAAAGTGAAGGATGTGTACATATGAATTGAGTTTTTTTAAAGGGCCGTAACTCATCATTTCACCGATTTTCAGTTTTTTGTTGTTTCAGAAACCCGATAGATAAGCCTATCGATTAGTTCTAAAAGGGCGTTTCTAATGCCTCACATTGAGCGAGAATCCCAGACCAAAGATCGCAGTTTCTTTTTAATGGACGAATGTCACTGACAATTCCGTCTCTTTAAAAAAAATCTGTTGGCAGCATTGTAAAAAGCTGTTTCAGTTTGCCGCTTATTTTCTAACCTGTCATATACAGCCTTTGTTCCATTGCTGTTCAGTTGACAATTAGTTCACATCAAACGATAAAATGAGTGACATTGATAGCGTGTGTAGTGGTGATTACGCTGACAAACCACGCAAAAGAAAACGTGGTGCAAATCCGTCATTATATGAGGCAAACAAAGTACAAGCAGCTCGACTTACGGGTGAAGGCTACGTTAACCACAGAGGCAACATTGTTGAGGCTAAAAAACCTGAATTTTCCTGCAGGTAAGCCGCTTTGCTTCCATTATTTTGTTCCTTTTTTGTGTTAATGATTTAGAAATACATTCTTATTTCAAAGCTATACCTTATGTTTATAATTAAAACAATTAATAACAATATTACTGATAGGTAATCAAAATTGTTTTAAATGGTAGCCTCCCTCTTCTTCAGAACGACTATGTACTAGTTGTGTTTACTGCAACAGTTACTCATTTGTTTCTTTCTTTTTCTTTCTTCTGTTAGATGTACAAGAAAGTGTTTAGACAATCTGGGGGAAGACGACCGTTTGGATGTGTTTTCAAAATTTTACGATATTCTTAGTAAGAATGCCCAGGATTTGTATCTACAAGACTTGATTGATGTAGATGAAGTTAAACAGAGAAGATCAGAGGGTAGACCTAATCCCAAGGTAGTGAAAAGTGCTACTTTCTCTTACCAAATTCTTGTAGGAAGTGATCGAATGAAGGTGTGCATGAAAGCTTTTCTTTCAGTTTTTTCTGTGAGTGAAAAGCGAGTCAGTAGAATCAGAGATTTAAAAATGGCTGGATGTACTCCAGAAGATAAAAGAGGTAGAGGTATTACCAGATGTCTTGCACCTGAAATGCATGAGGCGATTCACGATCATATTAGATCTTTTGCATTGTATGAATCGCAGTATACTCAGGACAGAATATGCTACCTGAGCCCTCATCTATCAATAAAACAATGTGGAAACTGTTCAGAACGAAATATCCTGAATTCAGAACTGTCTCATACTACCCATACTGGAATGATTTTAACAAGAGTTTTGGCTACAGATTTGATAGGCCTCAAGTAGATGTATGTTGTACCTGTGAAGAAAATTAAAGCCCCTCATCTTAATGATGTTGCTAAAAGGACAGCTACAGCCGAACTACACTCCTGGAAATTGAAATAAGAACACCGTGAATTCATTGTCCCAGGAAGGGGAAACTTTATTGACACATTTCTTGGGTCAGATACATCACATGATCACACTGACAGAACCACAGGCACATAGACACAGGCAACAGAGCATGCACAATGTCGGCACTAGTACAGTGTATATCCACCTTTCGCAGCAATGCAGGCTGCTATTCTCCCATGGAGACGATCGTAGAGATGCTGGATGTAGTCCTGTGGAACGGCTTGCCATGCCATTTCCACCTGGCGCCTCAGTTGGACCAGCGTTCGTGCTGGACGTGCAGACCCCGTGAGACGACGCTTCATCCAGTCCCAAACATGCTCAATGGGGGACAGACCCGGAGATCTTGCTGGCCAGGGTAGTTGACTTACACCGTCTAGAGCACGTTGGGTGGCAGGGGATACGTGCGGACGTGCATTGTCCTGTTGGAACAGCAAGTTCCCTTGCCGGTCTAGGAATGGTAGAACGATGGGTTCGATGACGGTTTGGATGTACTGTACACTATTAAGTGTCCCCTAGACGATCACCAGTGGTGTACGGCCAGTGTAGGAGATCGCTCCCCACATCATGATGCCGGGTGTTGGCCCTGTGTGCCTCGGTCGTATGCAGTCCTGATTGTGGCGCTCACCTGCACGGCGCCAAACACGCGTACGACGATCATTGGCACCAAGGCAGAAGCGACTCTCATCGCTGAAGACGACACGTCTCCATTCGTCCCTCCATTCACGCCTGTCGCGACACCACTGGAGGCGGGCTGCACGATGTTGGGGCGTGAGCAGAAGACGGCCTAACGGTGTGCGGGACCGTAGCCCAGCTTCATGGAGACGGTTGCGAATGGTCCTCGCCGATACCCCAGGAGCAACAGTGTCCCTAATTTGCTGGGAAGTGGCGGTGCGGTCCCCTACGGCACTGCGTAGGATCCTACGGTCTTGGCGTGCATCCGTGCGTCGCTGCGGTCCGGTCCCAGGTCGACGGGCACGTGCACCTTCCGCCGACCACTGGCGACAACATCGATGTACTGTGGAGACCTCACGCCCCACGTGTTGAGCAATTCGGCGGTACGTCCACCCGGCCTCCCGCATGCCCACTATACGCCCTCGCTCAAAGTCCGTCAACTGCACATACGGTTCACGTCCACGCTGTCGCGGCATGCTACCAGTGTTAAAGACTGCGATGGAGCTCCGTATGCCACGGCAAACTGGCTGACACTGACGGCGGCGGTGCACAAATGCTGCGCAGCTAGCGCCATTCGACGGCCAACACCGCGGTTCCTGGTGTGTCCGCTGTGCCGTGCGTGTGATCATTGCTTGTACAGCCCTCTCGCAGTGTCCGGAGCAAGTATGGTGGGTCTGACACACCGGTGTCAATGTGTTCTTTTTTCCATTTCCAGGAGTGTATTAATACATAAACGCAGGAGTAGGAAGTTTTATTCTGTTCCAAAGCTTGGATTATCTATAGAGGGGCAAAAAGTCAGCCATGTTTTGTCCATCGCAATTGACTACATGCAGAATATAACCCTACCAAAGATTCCAGTTCAGGAGCTTTTCTATTTAAGACAGCTTACTGTTAATATATTCTGCATCAGTAACATTAAAGAAAAGAAGAGTACATTGTACATTTACCATGAAGGGAATGGCAGAAAATACCCAGATGAGGTCTGTTCTTTTTTATCAGATTTTATAAAAGAGGTGCCTCAAAATAAAACAGAGCTCTGATTATTTTCAGATAACTGCGCAGGCCAAAACAAAAATCAGAAACTTTCTCGATATCTTCTCTTACTCACAGACACAGGTCGATTTAAGAAAATACAACAATTTTTCCCTGGGTGAGGTCACAGTTTTTTACCTTGTGACCATGATTTTGGAATCATCGCAAAACATCTCCAAAAAATGATAGAATCTATTCAGTGCGCGAGGTTGCTCGTCATATTAAAGTGAGTTCTGTACCAGGAACGTTTGTGGTAAAGAAGTGACAACCACAGAAATTCTGGATTTCAAAAGCTGGTGGCCATTGCACTACAAAAAGTATACTACATCGAAAGAGACGAAAAGCAAATCTGGAAATGAAAGAATTAAGTTTTCAATTAGTGCTCTTTATCATTTTGTCTATTCCCATGAAAGAAAGGGTTACATGAAGAGGTATTCGACAATAAATGGTCTGGTCTTCCACACATCCTTCATGGCTCTCAGTTCACTGCCCCCTCTCCACCATCATCACCATCGTACTCTTCTAGGAAAGTTCCCATCAAAAGAGCTAAGATTGAAGACCTAAAGAAAATCGAGCCCTACATTCCTCAAGAGCACAAGTATTTCTACAAAGAACTATTTTCTTGGCCAACTGAACCTGAAAATGCCACAGAATAAGAAGAATGCACTTTATGTAATCTAGTTGATGACAGTACTGGTGTTATATTTTTTAGTAATTATTGTGATTTGTATCATAAACCATTGCTCTTAATAGTATTTTGTATACCTTTGGAAAATAATTAAACGAAATTAAAAAAAAACAAAGTGAGGTTTGCTTAATTCTGACATGAGTTTTTTAAGAACACTCCATACAAGATATTTTACGAGTCTCTTCCTGAGCTCTCTGTCCAGACCGCTGCAGAAAATTCTCCTTTTCTTATAAAATGCCTCTTTTGCCATTGCTATCCTTGATTTAATTTCTGTGGTGCACTTCCAGTCGGTGTCTATTCTGCTTCCAAGATACTTAAACTTTGCACCTGTTCTAATATTTCTCCATTCAGCATAATTTTTATTTCTTTATTTCCTCATAGTGCCAATACTTTTTTGTGTTAATTTTCATTCCATAATTTTTTCCGTTACCTTCAACGGTGTCCATCACGTCCTGTAATACTTTTCCCCCTGTGGTTAGAAGGACCATGTCATCAGCAAACCTCAAACAACCTATTCCTCTCCCTCCAATTTCTACTCCTTTGTCATCTAATGAACATTGGTCAATCATATTTTCCAAGTAAAGGTCGAAAAGGGTAGGTGATAGACAACATCCTTGTCTTACTCCTTCTCCTAGTTCAGTCCAGTTTGTACTTCCTCCTCTCAATTTAACTGAGGCTTTTTGATTAAGATGTAATGAGTTTACAAGTCTTCCTGGTTTCCAGTCCACTCTCTTTTCCCTCATTATAGTTGCCAGGTTGTCCCAAACTACATTGTGAAATGCCTTTTCTAGATCGATGAAGCACATATATAGGCCTCTTCCTTTTTCAATAAACCTTTCTCCCAAGGTTCGTAGGAGCCATATTGCATCTCTGGTGCCCGTATTCTGTCTAAAGCCAAACTGCTCCTCGCTAAGATTCTCCTCCATTACTTTTTCAAGTCTCTTATTAATTATTCTTAACATCACTTTAGCTACATGTGAAATGAGGCCGATTGTCCTGCTTTAATGATACCTTCTTTCAGCATATTCCAGTACTCGTTGGCATTATCAGTTGGTTCTTTGAAAATTCTTGGCAGATTAAAACTGTGTGCCGGACCGAGACTCGATCTCGGGACCATTGCCTTTCGTGGGCAAATCCTCTACCATCTAAGCTACCCAAGCACGAGATACTGGCAGAAGTGAAGCTGTCAAGACATGGCGTGAGTCATGCTTTGGTAGCTCAGATGGTAGAGCACTTACCCGCGAAAGGCAAAGGTCACGAGTTCAAGTCTCGGTCCGGCACACAGTTCTAATCTGCCAAGAATTTTCAAATCAGCGCACACTCCGCTGCAGAGTGAAAATCTCATTCTGGATATGGTTCTTTGTCTCGTAATGTGTTTAGAAACTCACGTGACACAATTTCTGTAATTTGTTCTTTGTTGGATCTTATCTTCTCTAGATCCTACTTCTTCATCATGGTCGCCTTCTTCAGTTTTTTCATTCTTATTTCTATTTCTGCCATAAGTAAGTTGTGGTCGCTATTAATATATGCACCTGGTAATGTGTGCACCTTGCTGATTCCATTCCTATATCTTTTTTCTACCGGTACAAAATAGATTCGGTTTCTGTATTTATCCCCTGGTGATTTCCAAGTGTAGAGCCTCCTCTTGTGGTTATTGAACCATATGTTTGCCACTATAAGCTGCCTTTCCCTGCAAAAGTCTATTAGCCATTCACCTCTATCATTTCTCTTTCCAAGACCATAACTGCCAACCATGTTTCCCTCTTTCCCTTTTCCCACAATGGCGCTCCAGTCTCCCATTATTATTTTGCAGTATTTTTTATTTTCGTCCATTATTCTCTCTATTACATTGTACGTTTCCTCTACAATTTGGTCATCATGTTCTAAAGTTGACATACACACCTGGACAATCAGTAAATCTTTTTATACTCCTTTCAGCCTTGCACCAATAATCCGTTCATTTGCATAGTCCACATATTCCACACATTTAGCCACTTCCTTTGTCATAATCATTCCTACTCCATTCATTCCTTTTACTTCACCTCCTGAGTAATACAATACATATTAATCTGACAGTAACTCTCCACATCCATTCCATCTTACCTCAGCAACTCCTACGAGGTCCATATGATTCTTTTCCACCTTTCTTTTAAGGTTTTCTAGCTTTCCTGCTAGTAGGAGAGTTCTAACATTCCAGGTACCAATTCTCGTTTTGATTTTTTGCCTCCTTTCAAGTTGTCCTCCCCCCCCCCCCCCCCCTTCCCAGAGGTCCGAATGGGGGGCTATTTTACCTTCGAATACTGATTTAACATGAGAGGAAGCCATTTCTGTGCATAAAATGGAGACTGCATTATGCAGGGAAGATAATCTGCGGTGGTATTCCGTTGCCTTCCGCAGTTATGGAGGCCGCCCCTAGCATGGGAAACAGACGCCTTCTGCAGCCGCCCGCTCCGGATCAGACGCTGCATGAGAAGTATAGGTTGGAAAATGAAAGACCCGTAGCCCTCGAAACCTAATAGCGTCAGGGTCGGAAAAGAACAAGAGCTGTCCGAGGGTGGACAGATAGGAAAGATAAAAGTGAGGAGCCTGGCATAAGTAAGTGGAAGCAATGCCAGGACTCAGCTCGGGGCCCCGTGATCACCAGCCGCTTACTCGCTAGGTAGGTGTGAGTCCCTGAGGATTTTTAGATATTACAATTAAATATCATCACATTAAGTTATTTTGACATTCGTACAAAATTGTTTCAAATACTCTTCTCAGTTTCAGATATACAAGTCAGCTAAAAAAATTATATTATCACACAAGTTTAAACAAAAATGCAGAACACGCATTGAATGTTACAATTTCTTTACTTACATGAAGGTGAAATTAAGCATAACTTTTGTACCATGTTTTCGATATATATTTAACTAGAGCTTTTTAATAGTACTAACAGTAATACTGTCTTTTACACAGAAAGTATCTTTTGACGACTTGTGGTTTTTCAGGTTGCACAATACCGCACACTGTCTTAATTACTTCAAAAATTAGTGACTTTCGTCGCGTACATTTGTTATACACCTGGATAATAGGAGTTTACAAGTTGTTCCAAACTATTTTTCGGATATTTTGGCTAACAGACTGAAAACGAGTAACACTGAATTAAACGATATCATTATATAATAATTAGAACAGATAGGATAATTCAGATCACCTAGTCGGATTCTTTAGGTTTGATGTGTTGACGTATCATAATTGTTTACATTTTACATCATGCAAAAGGTAGAGATTACTGGTACTGACATTGCAGTTATCTTGTTAATTGAAATCTGGTTTATTACTTGCGCTTAAAGAACTAAGAATTGTGACACCAATCAGTACAATATACTTCCTAAACTAATCTGCTACATATCAACGGGTAGACCTGAAGAACACAATATAAAAAAAATCCGTAGGACATCTTTGTTTTGCAGTGGATGTCAAAGGATTGGTGATGTTAATGATGAAGATGATCATGCTGATGCTGTTGATGACAATGAAGGTCAACTACCAGCCTTTCCCCGAGCGGTAATCATTTGCTCGTTTTCCTGAATTTCGAAAGAGGAACCTGCCTGTATTCAGTTTAGTCATTCTACAGCCTCAGAGAGGAACCAATGTTATCTAGGAGATAATTTGTTTATGTCGTGACTTAAAAATTCTCCTCCTATTCTTCTTTGCGATACCGGTGTATCCAATGCTACTTTTGCGTATGAACATATCTCCTTATTGGGAGCGACGAACTAAATCCCGTTTGACTAAGAGGTGAATACGCTCGTATAGACCGATATACCGTTAGCAGGCATTGTGTTTACAGCACGGCAGTGCAGAAGTGTGTCGAAGGCTTTCCGGAACTCCAGCAAATACGGCAACTGCATGGGCTGTGGTAGTAACAGATTTCTGCTTCTCATGAATAAAGAAAGCAAAACGGGTTTCACACGATCGGTGTTTGCGGAACTCATGATAATTGTTAATTAACTATTAAAGTTACAGATTACCAGTGCGTTATTAGAATAAAAAGATGACTCTATTTTCTTATTAAACCAGAGCAATGTTAAGGATACTTGCATCAAAGCATCAGATTTGAGAAATGTGTGACACACGTTTGAAACATAGCGTGTCACATTCTTTCGTAAAGAATTCATAGTTTTCAGATACAAGTGCTGCAGGAAATAGTGAAGTCAATTGCCACGCGATCTGATGTCACACGATTCTAAATTACAGTAATTCATCGAGATGTCGCATTGTTTTAGACACTGGTATTCGGGAAGACTAAGGCTAAAACTCTGTCTAGCCATCTAGATCTTGGTTTTCTGTCAATGGTTTCCCTAAATCGATTCAGCTGAATGTCAAGAGGATTCGTTTGAAAAGTACACGGATGATTTTAGTCCTCGTTTTTGTCTTATCCGAGCTTGCGATACGTCTATAATTATCTCGTTATTGGCAAAAGGTTATGACCCAATATTCTTTGCTTCTAGACTGCAATACGTTTGCTCGTGTGTGTTTGTGGGTACGAGGCGCTCAACAAACGTTTGCTCTCCAGACTATCAAAGAAGAAGTGGTGTGTTCTATCAGCTATGTTGAGTAAAACATTTGGCAATTAAGGATAAGAAACCATCGCTTGTCCTGTAGAAAAAACATCCAAGACTTTGTTTCGACTTTTACATCTTCACAGACGTAGGAGGAGGAGATTGGTGTTTAACGTCCCGTCGACAACGAGGTCATTAGAGACGGAGCGCAAGCTCGGGTAAGCGAAGGATGGGAAGGAAATCGGCCGTGCCCTTTCAAAGGAACCATCCCGGCATTTGCCTGAAGCGATTTAGGGAAACACGGAAAACCTAAATCAGGATGGCCGGAGACGGGATTGAACCGTCGTCCTCCCGAATGCGAGCCCAGTGTGCTAACCACTGCGCCACCTCGCTCGGTTCCACAGATATACCAGTGCCCGGAGGGTACGTGGTAATTAGGAACAGCCTATACTTACTAATTCCTTACGCTGCTTTTGGCCTGTGTACGCGACCAAAAGTGCACTGAAATATCCATTTAGCGATGGGCAAATGTTACTGAGTGTAGCTACGATACGCGTAGTTTGCTATCCTTACCCGGAAGGGTCTAATGTTTGAGATCATTATTAAGATGTGTTACTGGGTGCTATAAGACCTACAGAAGGTCACCAACGATATAAGGTGGAAGAAAATCATCAACATTTGGATAACAATGGGAACAGAATACAAAGATAGTCGTGAAGTTTACAACTTATGTAAAATCCAAGACGATGTAATAAATGTAGAATGATACGAAAAATAAATTCGTGTTAGGAAAGATATGAGGTAAAGTTCTGCCTTTTTGCCACCGTTCTTTCACCCATGAATGAGAAAATATGAAGAAGGAAAAGGATATTACAGAAGAGTTATACACGTATAAGGAGAACAAATACTAAGACGTAGATTCGTACACAACATAGCCCTTCCATTCGAAACTGAGGCAGAATACCATAGCACTGTCGGCCTAATTAAGTAAAAACAAATATTAAGCATAGAAAAAGGAAAGATGAAAATATGAACAGTAATAGAAAAACGAATAGTGACTCTCCAAAACAATTAAAAAATTGAAACAAATAAAAAATCAAGGAAGAAATAGTGGAGGTCGTAGAATTTGCCTATTTAAGAGTGAAGGCTATTCAACACGGCGAATCAAGGGAGACATCTGGAGCAGAAATACCTTTTTTTCGTCACAATAGCTCTACTGGCATAAGAGCTTAGCATACAACCGAGAACGGTCTGTTTGAAACTGCGTGTGAAGTACATCTTTGCACTGAGGTGGAAGTGATGAAAATGAACAAGAAATTAGGAACACTCGAAATTTAATCTCAAAAGCCGATGAAAGAATTACGTTGGCGCCGAAATGGAGATATACTGGAAAGAATATGGGACGAAAGAAACTATTGAACGCCTTCACAAGCTGCATCGTGGTCGCGAATAAAAACAGTGATCCAGCAAATTGTTTAGTTAATTCTAGTCTGTTGTTGTTGTTGTTGTTGTGGTCTTCAGTCCTGAGACTTGTTTGATGCAGCTCTCCATGCTGCTCTATCCTGTGAAAGCTTCTTCATCTCCCAGTACCTATTGCAACCTACATCCTTCTGAATATGTTTAGTGTATTCATCTCTTGGTCGCCCTCTACGATTTTTACCCTCCAAGCTGCCCTCCAATGCTAAATTTGTGATCCCTTGATGCCTCAGAACTTGTCCTACCAACCGGTCCCTTCTTCTAGTCAAGTTGTGCCACAAACTTCTCTTATTCCCCCCCCCCTCCCCCCCCCCCCCCAAAAAAAACCTATTCAAAACTTCGTCATTAGTTATGTGATCTACCCATCTAATCTTCAGCATTCTTCTGTAGCACCACATTTCAAAAGCTTCTATTCCCTTCTTGTCCAAACTATTTATCGTCCATGTTTCACTTCCATACATGGCTACACTCCATATAAATACTTTGAGAAACGACTTCCTGACATTTAAATCTATACTCGATGTTAACAAATTTCTCTTCTTCAGAAACGCTTTCTTTGCCATTGCCAGTCTACATTTTATATCCTCTCTACTTCGACCTCATCAGTTATTTTGCTCCCCAAATAGCAAAACTCCTTTACTACTTTAAGTGTCTCATTTCCTAATCTAATTCCCTCAGCATCACCCGACTTAATTCGACTACATTCCATTATCCTCGTTTTGCTTTTGTTGATGTTCATCTTATATCCTCCTTTCAAGACACTGTCCATTCCGTTCAACAATTCTAGTCTATGAAGGCAAAAAAAATTTTCTCAGACTATCGCTTTATCTTCAGATATGATTAAAATGTACTCTAATATCATAACGCCAGAGTGAAATCGCCAAGAGGTGCAAACAAAATCAACTAGACATCGTCGGACATAAATATGGTGCGAACAGAGTCGCCACGGCGCTACTGTTCATAGCCGTCTGACGATTGTCACCATGACTGAAAACATACACTGGAATAAAAGAAACAAATTTTGTTAGAAGTCTTGGTAGAAGAAAGGACTAATTAGTGGACAACGGCTGAGAATTATTAATTACCACTAGAAGAATGACTGCAATATGTAACGCAGATTATCGATGATTTCGGTTGTGGTGGGTACACGGAACTGAATGGAACAATATAATACAGCAATGAACTGAGAACAACTCAAAACCAGTTAATCAAAATATGATAAAAAATCAAACCCGGACGTTTGACGTACGTGAGGCTGGGGCAGTTTCTTTACTGTCATCGATGAAGAACGTTACTAATTCTGGTTATTCTCGAACGAAGAAACCACAAACGGTAAGAAGCACTATTCAGTCGCAGTGTTCCAACAACAGAATGCCAAATCACATGGTGAACAGTACAGATATGTCTACGTCATCTTCACAGCTCAAGAGGAAACGGCTGGTTCTTGTCCACCCGTGTGTCAGATCTGTAGCACACTGGACGTGCGTGGCTCTCGATAACGCGGAAAATGCTTCGTTGGTTCCACCCTGGTGAAGAGTGGAACGAGATCTGCATTAAGTACCTACAAACTGTCTCTTCGGAACTTCGTTAGAATAACATTTAAACCTTCCTTTTCTTGTAAAAAATATTGAAGTACCACACTGCAGCAAATCAACAGACAAATTTTCCCCCTTTATCTTTAACTCAGCTCCTACATGAAGAGGAGAATTCAGTTTCCTGCTTCCCAGATTTTCGATCGTAAACACACCTACCTCAAAGCTATGCAAGTTGTCCCTACAACAATTTTCTACTACAACAACGCAGTAAACAGTTTCCGTAACGACGTGATATTGAGCGTTCGTGAAGACCGGACGCATGACTATTTAAGCTGCGGCGAATGAAATGTTTCGTGAAAAAGTGTTCTAGACGAAAATATTATACCTTTCTACGCTACAACGGGCCACCTCCTGCGCGCTCGGGGTGAACTTTGTATTTTCAAGTGGGAAACCCCCATTTTTATTGTATATTCGGATTATACGCCAAAGAATACGTACAGTTTACTCAAACCATTGTTTTCCATTTGTGGTAGATGGCGCTGTAATCGACAAATATAGAGTGTAACTGCTTTTGCGATTAAGAACCGACGTATTTGATTCTACATTTCATTTAGGATGTAAATGTAAACCTTTTATGTTGTAACAGCTGATATTTGTGTTCGAAATTTACTTTAGTGTTGCAAATTTGATCGTAAAGTACGACATGGTTAGCCGTTTCAGTGTCTGCTTACAAACTACGTCTAGCGTGATCCATGAACAATGACGTGGATGTGATAGTTTTCTGTTTCCATCGGACTCACAGTTGGGGTGGTTGTTTACGGTCAGTATCCATGGCAAGCGAGTCTGTCACTACAACTCATGGACATTTTGCCTTATCAGAATGTTCGTGATTTGTATTCCGCCAGTAGCTGCGTAGCTGCCAGCGTGACAGTTAACGGCGGTTGGATGGAAACACACACCGATATCAGTCACCCACACGACGCGGCTACAGGGCGGCCACTGAAATCAAGCATGCGCCCGCATCTCGTGGTCGTGCGGTAGCGTCCTCGCTTCCCACGCCCGGGTTCCCGGGTTCGATTCCCGGCGGGGTCAGGGATTTTCTCTGCCTCGTGATGACTGGGTGTTGTGTGCTGTCCTTAGGTTAGTTAGGTTTAAGTAGTTCTACGTTCTAGGGGACTGATGACCATAGATGTTAAGTCCCATAGTGCTCAGAGCCATTTTTTTTTTTTTTTGAAATCAAGCATGCGATGGTTTGAGGACTCACCACAACCAAACCTATAGGGAACAGAAAACTACGTTACCACACACGTAGCTCATTTGCCAGAAACGTAAATGTCTAGTCATATTTGTACCGTACAATGGCGTTTGTAGAACTCAAGCAACGTTTGAACATCAGCATCAACTGTTACCACACAAAGTTTTACATTAACATCGTAAATGAAACGTAATATCAGATACGTTGGTTATTAATTGCAAAAAGAGGTACACTTCATATCTGTAGATTCCAGTGTTATCTACCACGAATGGGAAATAACGGTTTGAGTAAACTGTGAATATTTTTTGGTGTAGAATCAGAATATGCAATAAAAATGGGAAGTTTCCTTTTGAATATACAAATGCGACTCGGCCCACGCAGGAGGGATGGTTAGGACGTGCCCACCACAGACGGATGTTCCATTTACTAATATTAACTTTTCAGCTAGAAATTTTTTTCGTACCATCCGTCGCTTACGAGGTACTTAGTCGTCTCAAGATAAAACAGACGCCCGTATATAAAAAAGGGAGTGCGAAGCATCTCTCCTGGTCCTAATAATAAATAAAAAAATGCATCTCTCCCGGTCCTAATAATAAATAAAAAAATAAATAAGTGTATAAATCGACAGGCAGAATAGTCTGGCCACCTGGCACCTGCTGATGACCCTATGTGATCGTTCACTTAACACAGCCCCACAGTTCGCCTCCATATCTGAGTGGGTTGGCGGCACGGTAGCTCAGCGTCTTCAAATGGTTCAAATGGCTCTGAGCACTATGGGCCTGAGGTCATCAGTCCCCTAGAACTTAGAACTACTTAAACCTAACTAACCTAAGAACGTCACACACATCCATGCCCGAGGCAGGATTCGAACCTGCGACCGTAGCGGTCGCACGGTTCCAGACTGTAGCGCCTAGAACCGCTCGGGCACTTCGGCCGGCCTCAGCGTGTTCGATCAGAGGGTTAGCTGCCCTCTGTAATAAATAAATAAATAAAAAAAAAACTGAGTGAATAGATCAACGATGAACTTCAACGGGTGTCATGGGACATCTGCCCCGGACAAACGCAACGAACAATACTGAACAAAATAAAATTAAAAGTAAATAAATAAAGTGGTCAGCGCGGTAGAATACTGCGCAAAGCGGCCCGGGTTCGATTCCCAGCTGGGTCGGAGATTTTCTCCGCTCAGGGACTGGGTGTTGTGTTGTCTTCATCATCATATCATCCCCATCGACGCGCAAGTCGCCGAAGCGGTGTCAACTAACAAGACTTGCACCAGGCAACCAGTCTATCCCACGGGAGCCTGTAGCCACACGTCTTTATAGCCCCACAGATTGTGATACCCAGGTACTTATATGAGTTGACTCATTCCATTTGTGGTTCGTTGATATTTTAGTCATAAGATACTGCTCTTTTTTGTTTTGAGAATGGTGTAATTTTACGTTTTTGAACATTTAAAGGGAGTTGCCGGACTTGCACCGCTGTGAAATCTTATCCCTATCCGGCTGAATGTTTGTGCAGCTTTTTTTTTTCGACCAGTACTTCGTTATAGATAACTGCATCATCCACGAAAAATCGGAGGTTTGCAACAATATTTGATGCTGATCATTAATGTACAACATCAGCAGCAAGGATCCCTACACATTTCTCTGAGACACACCTGAAGTTCTACGTTATTCGATGTCTCTCCTTCCAAGGTAATATAGCTGTGTCTTCCGTACTTGATCCAGTCGCATATGATAGTGCTTTCATTAATGAGTAATGGTGTGGTACTAAGTGAAATGCTTTCCACTCATCAAAAAATGTTGGATCCACTTGGCTGCCTCGATTCATGCCTTTCAGGAAGTTATGTGAGGAAGGCGCGAATTGGATTTCGCGTGACCAGTGCTCACGGAATCTACACTGGTTAACATGAAGGAGGTCATTCCGGGTAAGACACCTCATCCGCTGATAGCGTAAAGCCATTGCTAATTATAATTAGACAAGGGAGTGACACAGATGCTAATAGTATCCGCACAAACCTAAATATTTGTTCGCTCACACAGGATGACTTAACAGTACTGAAGCAATCGAAAAACGACGAATGTATACCGATGTTTACAATGCCGGTGTGTGCTGCAAGTCCATTTACAGCATTTAACAGAGGTTCTCTAAACCCGTTCATAGTCGAGAGCACTATGCGACTTCTGGTAAGAGCTGAGATGGTAAAGGGGCGATAACGGAGAGGTTTCCAGTAAGCAGCGCACAGGACACTGACCATCGGCGGCGTCCGGTGACGTCACAGGCAAGGCCAAGGCCGGGAAGTGGGGGCAGCCTCGATATATTGGACGGCCGGCCGGCTGTTCTCCAGTTCTGCGTTTCGGCTGCTCAGCGCGCGACGCATCAGGTAACGATCTACCAACTGTTTACTGTCTTATTCTCCTTGTTTTCGTTACTTTAAGTCAGACAGTTACATCTTATATTTACTACTTAGTCGCATTCGTCTCATTGTTCTTTACACCTCTTCTCTCGCCCATCTAGTCGTTTTCTGTCTATAGGATGGTAGTTCATTGTTAATTCAGTGTTTTGTCGTCTCCCACTGACGAAACGAAGGAACTAGTTTATTTTCTATACAATCATCTCCTGGTCCTTGTGTAATTACCTTCTGTAGTAGTGTAGCTAGTATCAATTGAATAAGAAAAAAAATACTGACTAAAACAGATAATGAAACTTATACCTCCTCAAAAGTTCTTAAATTCACATGCCGGTATACTTAAGAGCATTACTCAATTTCAAATTAGCTGCGATTTTCACAACCACAATGCAAGATCTAAACTAATTTCTACAAATACTTACTTTTCTTCAGGAGGGATCAGAAAGCGTTTTTGCATTCTATTGAAAAGACTTTTAACAATAGCATTACAATCCCATCTTATTGGCCACTATATCTACGGATTGCTTGATACCTCGATTCTAGAACAAGTCAAGCCTATTAGCAGTATGACGTTCATTACAAACAGGCTTTTGCTCTTAAAGTATATATATAATTGTTTGGTAGTTATTATTGTACTCATGTAAATAGTAAACACAATGGTCGATAAATACCTACTTCGCAAACCTGGGAAAGAAGCATCTTTATTAATTGTACTAAATGGGGACTTCACCACTACTGCTCTGTTTGCAGCCTTTAACAAGAAATGGATCAGATTATATAAATTTCGGTGAATAGCTAATTAGTTTATAACTGATAATTCTCTCCCCTGCCATTTAGAATGACACAATCTACATTCGCAGAGGATTCTCCTTTCTGAAAATATGTATTAGAAAATGAATCACGGACACTGACTCTCTGGCCGCATATCCCTTAATTTGACCGCCGGCCGCGGTGGCCGAGCGGTTCCAAGCGCTTCAGTCCGGAACCGCGCGACTGCTAGGGTCGCAGGTTCGAATCCTGCCTCGGGCATGGATGTGTGTGATGTCCTTAGGTTGGTTAGGTTTAAGTAGTTCTAAATCTAGGGGACTGATGACCTCAGAGGTTAAGTCCCATAGTGCTCAGAGCCATTTGAACCATTTTTGAACCTTAATTTGACCGCTAACGCTTTCAGCTCATTTCTGCCTCGTTACTACGTTTCATTTCTCACCTGGTCTTCTGTAACCAACAAATGTGTACACTTTTGAGTCTGCGTGCCTTTTGTTTTATTGTTATCCCTCGTCTGTCGCATATTAATTTTATTAATCTTTATACGCATGACGAAGTCTATCATTGGATGGCGTGTACTGTTTCATATGTGTGGAGCTTACGAGACATGGACCATCAGTATTTTATTGGCTGCTGGAGCTATGTAATTACGCATTAAAATCTGTGGTATCTTTTCTTCTTCCCTCACTGTTACAAGTTAAATCTTGCCCACATAAATGTCATATCTTATTGGAACTTCTTTCGTAATCCGAAAAATTTCCTTGTGTTTGGTATCGGTGAGAGAAAAATGGTAATAAAATTATGGCAAAGTTGGAACGATCTACTGTGATTAATAAACAGGGCGTCTCACAGCAATAAACAATGCTAATAGCTGTATCATGAACATTCTAAGATGATGGAAACATAATTTCCGATATGCAAAGAGTCGATCTTTCTTATGCTGCTCGTGTTTTTAACGTAATCCTTAGCTGAGATTTTGAAACAATGGTTACTTGCTGGATTTGTTACTAACGCCATTGAATTGCTCTTGAAGAGTTCAACGGAACACTGGTTGTTAATGTTTGCAGTGAGACGTTTCACAAAAATAGAAACTGTATAACAATGCGAGGGCAAAATATGCAAACATAGCTAAGTTTCAGGGTGATCCGTGATAGTTTTGAAAAAGGAGGTGAAACCGAAGCTCTATCTGTTGTGGCATTTACTTGCAGTAGTTTTCCTGTCTATTAATGGTAAATGCTTCATTTCAAACACTGACCGTCATCATCCATCCTTGCTGGCCTTCTCAAGAGCTCTCGAATGTGTTTGGGAAGGTCCTCTCTTTATAAGAAAAACAGTTGTTCCCTCACCACCTTGGTGTATAAAAAGTTAAGGATACGAGCTGTGCATGAAAATAAGATAAACCTTACTCATTATCGGAAAGCTTGGTTTTTCTGGTTTATGAAATATCATAGATGTAATTGTCCGCCGGCCGGAGTGGCCGAGCGGTTCTAGGTGCTACAGTCTGGAACCGCGCGACCGCTACTGTCGCAGGTTCGTATCCTGCCTCGGGCATGGATGTGTGTGATGTCCTTAGGTTAGTTAGGTTTAAGTAGTTCTAAGTTCTAGGGGACTGATGACCTCAGACGTTAAGTCCCATAGTGCTCAGAGCCATTTGTACCATTTTTTTGTAATTGTCCGTCCCGATAGCTGAGTGGTCAGTGCGGCGGACTGTCATGCTAAGGGGCCCGCTTAGGGACTGGGTTTGTGTAGTCATCATCATCATCATCATCATCATCATCATCATCTCAGCGACGCGCAAGTCGCCGAAGTGGCATCAACTCGGAAGACATGCACCAGGCGACCGGTCTACCCGAAGGGAGGCCCTAGCCACACGACATTTTAATTACCGTGGAATTTTTTTCTTGCTGTAATTTATTGACGCCAGTAGGACGTTTGAATTCATTCTCTTTTTTCATTTTCCTCCTGAGTTCGTTTTAAATAACATATCTTTTTACAACTTGAGGTAACTTCATTTTTCTTCGTTTCTCGTGTTCTCTTTATCTCCATACACATTCGCATCACACTTGCATTTTACTATGTACTCTGTCATCGTTTCACATCTCTTCATAGAGGAGAAAGCCAATATTGTTTCATCCTAGATAAACCTCGCGAAACGACTTTGAAGATTCGGTTAGTGTGATTCGAGGTCACGCGTAGACTTCTTCCCACAACTGGAACAGGAAAGAGGGGGGGAGGGAGGTTGGCAGTGGTAAATAAAATACGAGCCACCACACACTCTGAAGTGGCTCGCGGAATATACGGTGGATGTAAATGAGCTAAATTCATTGTTGCATTTGTGTTATATCTTTTTTTTTCCCTGTAGTTTCCGATCACCGTTCTAAGTACCTGTTTTAAACTTTTTATCTTTGACATGCCCAATGTTCTCGGCAGACTAAAACTTCTGTCTTTTGCTCCCAGGTGCTGTAAATTTTTGAGAACTGTTTGCTCCATCGTCTGTGAGAGCTCAGTGTATTAACTAGAAAATAATATGAAACTTGATTCTGAGTCGCCCTTTATTAGTGTCTTAAATTTCCCCCTTTGTTATGGATGTTCATACTTTTAACCATCGCACGTACATATCTCTAGCTACTGTTGGCCGAAATTTTTATCAGAATTTAACGCACTGGTGGACATGGAGATGCTGCAATAGGAGGAGAATAGTAAGAGGCAATGATTTATGTAGGTAACCATCCCGGCGTTAGCTTCGCACACTTAGAAAAACACTAAGACGTAAGTCAGTATGGCTGGATGGAGATATTAACTTCCCTTATATCGATTCCGAGCTATATGTCGCTTCTTTCAGTAAGCCTTTGGTGTTAGAAGTTATCAAAATTCCGGCACAAGAAAAATGTAAGTACCTATAGATACCCTTATGTTGAGAAAAACCACCATTTCATTCAGCACTTGCTGCAGCTACATTTGCGAAGCAACATGAAACTGAAGTAGTTCACGAATGAAATACCACTATATGCACATTGAGTCCGTCAGAGGTCATGCATGACTTACGTGAGTCACTCATAC
Source organism: Schistocerca serialis cubense (assembly GCF_023864345.2). NCBI lineage: Eukaryota > Metazoa > Arthropoda > Insecta > Orthoptera > Acrididae > Schistocerca > Schistocerca serialis. The sequence goes on from NC_064644.1 coordinate 50,262,594, forward strand.
CAGTTTTGGTAACTGAGGAATTATTTCGTACTTAACATTCGCGGTACCCAAAGAGGTCAACACGTAAGCCTGCGATGCACGTGTTGTGTTGCACTATGTTCTACCGCCTTCCCAATTTTTATCGGGTAATATTTTTCCACGGGTTCCAACGTCATCTAAAATAAAATCTGAGACAGCAGCTAACACTCTGTCAGACGTTAAAACTCAGAATGTTGCCCAAGTAGCTCAGCTCAAATATTTTCGAAACCGTCAAAGATTTAGAAATAAGTATCTCAATAAGGAAACTCTTCTTCTTCTGTAGTGGTCAATCCAAGGATTGGTTTGCAACAGCTACAATGGCAGCTTGTCTCCATTCTGTGCGTCTTTCAGCTTTTCTCTTCATTTCTTTATAGAGAAAAGCTGAAAGACGCACAGAAGGGTTGTATTTCGCTGCGTGGACAATGCTCTTCGTCTTTCTCTCGACTATGAAAGCGTCTATAGAAAAAGATAAAGACATTGTTTTCAGCAGCATTTGAAATCCCTTAAAAATAAGGGTGTAGTGATAAAAACTGTTAGGGTTCCCAGCGTGAATTTTCGCAAAAAAAGAGGGGGCCATGCCTGAATATCTGGGCCAGGCAAAGTGCAGTTTGATCTGACCTGCTATGTACATAACTGGTTAGGGGCATTGCAAACATCTGTGTAGTGTCGTTTCCAAAAGCAGGGATCGTACTTTTGAATCTTAACTCGAGCTTGGTATATATATATATGGGATAGCGTACTAATGTACAACCAGTCTCAACATCAACACTAGTGTATCTATAGAAACGTATTCTACCGAATGTCCTCTATTTAAGTGCTCTCCAATGCCGCTTCATATCGCTCACGTAGGGATCGTGAAGGCAAGATCTATTTATAGCACGCGGAAAGGCATTTAAGGAATCATTCTTCACGCGCTCTATATGCGAATGGAACGGAAAGTAATCATAATATGTGGGACGATGGAAGTACTGTCTATCATACACTTCGCAGTGGTATAGATGTAGAACAGTACATAGCTCCGTATAATAAAAACCAGTTGCTTGTGTTTATCGTTAGATTAATAAACAATGGGTATTGTTCATGCATCATAATGCTTACCTTTTTGCGTTTTATCATTTATTGAAAAATTTGCTTCTGTGCCTCCACTGATTCCCGAAATATATGAGGTAAACAAAGTTGGTAAGTCTCATGGGATAAAATGAACAGCAGTGGCCCTTTTAGCTCCGCCTCAGCGATGGACTACCCGTTCAGGGTGACTTCAGCGACCTGCATTGATAAAAGGGTTCAAGGTTCGATTCCAAGTGACGACCTGTATAGACTGCACTGGATTGTTTCGCCAAGGATACGGTCTCTGTGTGGCCAGCTGGGTAACCTTATCAAAAATAAGCGCCCGAAGTTGAATGCACCAGACTGCGTGCCACTATTCTTCTCGTGCAAGCCCTAGTGACACGTCAACACAGACCTCTCGCGGCGTACGCAGCTACGCAGTTGAATCAGTCGCGGGCGAGACGTCTTAATTCGAGAGTTGATGTAGGGAATTTCGGCGACTGCCCTTAACTGTGAAATGGACAATGAATTCAGAGCAATAGCTGTGTAATGTTGCTATGATGACCTATACTTAGCCTATTCGTACAATGTCTAATAATTGCGTACTCCCTGACCGAATACTTTTACTTTTTTCGTGTCTTGAAGTTATAAGCTTATTCCAGTTTTACGGTTCAGTGGTAAGCTGCGTCATTTGCACATTTATTTGCTTTCCTTATATCTTCAGCGGTACGATGGAACAGTTCTTCGCATTGTTGCACCAAAAGCGTCTGCTGCATTGTTCGGCTTCGTTAAAGATGTTAGCTTCAGTCAACTATAACTGTTATGCAAAATGTTTACTTAAGGTTGGCATCTACTCACTCCGCTCTGGTAGATATGTTTCAGAGAGCTGGCTAAGAATATTAGTATTTATTGCTGCAACTTTCTTCCGAAATCAGAGGTAATTGAAATTGTACCACTGTTCAACGTGCAGATTTTGAGACATACACCATTTCGAAAACAGCAATTCTGAACGGCATCGTCCTGTTTAACGTATGTAATTTCTTATTGTGTGTTGTTCTGTAGGGCAATGGCTAAACCCCTTTGTAGGAGAGCAGCCTTTTGCGTTCTGAGGATGCTAGACAGAAACAGGGGATCAGAAAAGTGAAAAACGTTGCTTGACCGGAGACCAGGAGCCCTCATGAAACACGACTTGCAGCTTCATCATTCATGCGGTTTTCGTGTGGTATTAGCTTTGTTTACAGTGTTGATTTTTAAGTGTTTCTGCGGTTACAAGAAGTTGAGTTTGACAAATTAAACGTACAGTTTTGTAGAAACATGCTACTAAACTCGACCACATTTTCGTGCATGGGAGACACTGTCTGAAAAAAGGCGTCCACAGAAATAAATCCAAGAGAGAGGCACGATCCTAAACTTGCAGTTGTTGATGTGACTGATGAGCACGAAAAGGAACTGTTTTTCAAGGACTGTATTTGACAGGAATTACGAAATTTTTTTTATATCTCAAACGAATATTTGGTATCCACCGAATTATACCCAGACCGTAAACATATTTTATTAGTATATACAAAGTAAATAATTTTATGTCATTAATACGAATATAAGTGCCACCTTTTTCGTTCAGCTATCTGAAATTAACACCATTATTGTAATTAAACCCAGATTTACAAAAAAGATTATTTTATTCATATATCAATAACGTTAGGTTGACACTTAAAATCTACAAAAATCAGAACGAAAGAAAATCCTGTTGGAAAGCAATAAAATAACCTGCGAAAAAGTCACAGTAATGCTGCTCAAAGTGAAGAAACAGGTAAAGAACTTTAAAAAGGCTTTTCAACTTTCATGCCATCTGCAACTCTTTTTACTTGCAAAACTTCACATTTGACCGTGTTAGTAGACTGTTGCACAATTTGCCGTGCCTTGTACTATTTGATGTTATCTGGCATAACTGAAGTTGGAAAAAATCTCTTGGAAGCTAAATTTTTGTTATTTCGATAAAGTGTAATTTAGGACCAACAAACGACTAAATTAATGTGGGGGAAACCTCCTGAAACTACCCTCAACTTGACCGATGGAACCTATTTTCAACTGCCTAGAACTGAACCAAGGTGGTCCTCGTCTTCCCAGTTTGACACAACGTTGTGCAAATTTGCCAAATAATATTTCTCATAGCACCCGACAATGCAGAATCTACGGTTTAGTAAGATCCCAGCCAGTCATTGCTAGAAATGAGTAAGAATTTCGTAATGAACAGAAAGTAAACCCAAGGTAATAAAAAAAGGGGGGGCAATGCCTCATTTTACCTCCCCCCCCTCTCCCTCCGCGTCCCATACTTTGCGGATGTCTTTAGGGGAGTTGGAACGCAATGTTAAATTTAGTGACTAGGCTCCCCTGTATTTCAGGAACCACTAATTTCGCAGTTAAAATTTTGTGTACTTCTTTGTATGGTATCCTAAACAATTTTAATTATACATAACAGTATGTTCTTCTTTTAGTTCAGTAGACTCAGGATATGTATTACTCCCTGAAAATTTGAATACTCTACTCGAAGTGGTTTCTGAGATTTAGGGAAAAATGCAACAGAAAATGTAAATTTTCAGGAACGGCTTCTAAAGTTTCAAAAGACTGTAACTCAATTAATGCATAATTTTTTATTTTTAGTCACTCAGAGGCATCCTGCACCATACTGTATATCATCCTCTTGATCTTTTTCCAATTTTTTTCTTCTTTCTGGACTCCTTAGTAGCCAAATGTGCTGCATACTCTGCTTTACCAATGCGAACCTTGTCCATCCGTTCAAGCAATAACAGCATCACTGACCCCGCCCCCCCCCCCCCCCCCACTTTAGTGTCTTCATTCCAACAAAAACTGTTTTTGGTAAGCGAGCCCATATAAAATTATTGAACGACTCTAGGGATTTTGAGTTTGACCATGCAGACACTTCTTCAGTAATTCAGGATTGCCAAGTCTCTGTAAGTAGGTTTTAAGATATCCATGACAGCTGCTGGGATGGAAAGTTTATGGCTGTATGAACTGTTTTGAGTACTGGCCATTGCGATAATTGCACCATGAATCAGGTCCAGGAGGACAAAGGTGATGTACTGGTTTTTCATCAGTTGACAGTCTGTGGAAGAAGGTAGCCCATACTGCCTGCTCCTTTTTCAACAAATCCTCAATATTATTTTAATGGCCATCCAATAATACTGCTGTAGTTAATCGATCATTTTGGCTGTCAGCCAGCCTCTTATGGTTTTACCATCAGAAAATTTCTTGAGTCTCAAACTTTGTTTCAACTTCCTCAACCTGGTGCCCATCCACCCTTGACAGTGCTACCAATACAAACTCGTAATTTAACGAAACTTCCTGACAGATTAAAACTGTGTGTCGGACCGAGACTCGAACTCGGGAACTTTGCCTTTCGCGGGCAAGTGCTCTACCAACTGAGCTACCCAAGCACGACTCACGCCCCGTCCTCACAGCTTTACTTCTGCCAGTACATCGTCTCCTACCTTCCAAACTTTGCAGAAGCTCTCCTGCGAACCTTGTAGAACTAGCACTCCTCAAAGAAAGGATATTGCGGAGACATGGCTTAGCCACAGCCGAGGGGATGTTTCCAGAATGAGATTTTCACTCTGCAGCGGAGTGTGCGCTGATAGGAAACTTCCTGGCAGATTAAAACTGTTTTCATCTGTCAAGAAGTTTCATATCAGCGCACACTCCACTGCAGAGTGAAAATCTCATTCTGAATACGTAATTTGACCTTTATAACACAGCAACCCAGAGCCTGCTACATAAAAAATTAACGATTTTATTAGATCTTGAAGTAATGCACGTAAAAATTTTAACATTTTCAACGTGTGTAGATCATATTTAAAAAATAAAATATACTTCCCATGCGAGTTTATAAGTGAGCTACATCATTTTATTTGGAAAATTGCAAATTTTATGATGAGATAAAAATCTGAAAATGGGAAATTTTTTTTCCGTTCTAACTCCCCTCAAGTGCACGATTTGGTGGTGCTTTATGTATTGGATTTTATACATTATGAAAAGTTGAAGATAATGTTATTGTGCCTGCTTCTCAACTGGAAAATTATTTGCGTCAGTGACTCAGTTGTGGCGCTTCTCGCAGTTAATGTGCCGTACACGGTGATTTTATATTAAGAGACGCCATCTCATTCATATGACAATGTACGACCTAAATTGATGTGTATAAAACTGTTTCAATCCATCCAGATCTTGTAGGTTTTGACACTTTCATTATCTTGCTACTAGGATGGCCAAATGATTTGTCTATGGAGGCGCATCTGGAAGCAATATATCCAGCGACGTAGCGGAAACCTTCTGTAGAACACTCTGAAGCTTCTATCAACTGCGAAAACAGTAAAATCATCTAGTGTAGTCTCTCATTTGTTGCTCATCAATCATTGACAACGCTTCCTCAACGCCGGGCACAAGTCCGGTAAACAACTTGACAGTCAGTTTGTATCAGTTTCCACTGCGACTGGAGAAGAATTACGTAACTGTCAGCAGTTCTTTAGCTCATAACTAAAATACGCAAACGGCTTTTGAACTCCACCGGTAAGGGATCATCACATTCGCTGCCAGTTGCTCTTATCTGGGAAAATAAGTTTCCCAGGCAGACTTGGTTGAACCTTGAGGTCAATACATACTTCAAATAGTAGCCATGTTTCAAATAAGAGAAACAGCCCAATAATGACCTATCGAGTTGCGTTCCTGCTCTCTCTTTTTTTTTTCACAGATGGAGTAGAATCTGCGAACAACTTCCTCTTTTGTCTCCATTCACGATCCAAAAGCACTAGAAAGTGGTCGCTTGACAACAGGCACCTTGGAATTCATGACGCCAAAGATATCTTTCACCAACTTAAAAAATTCTGCTCTGTCTTTTTCTTCTGAGATCACGAAAGAAATCTGACACGGTGCTGGAAAGAGCTAGCAGGCAAGATGAACACGTTGTCGATCCCTTCCGAAAACTTTCGGATGACGAGCAGTAAGTTTAGGGCACAGTTTTAATTCGTCATTAACTTACAACAGCTGCTTGACTGCTCGTTTTATTATGGTTTTCCATCGCTTAATGCAAAATCATCATCCAAAAAGTGATTTCTCAAAAGTTTCACCATATGTGACACATCAGCAAATACCAAAACACGTTTCGTTTCATCGTTAAGGTTGATGAAGCAAGTGCTTGCGTAGTCTATATGGAATTTCTTCCACACTTTTCCATTTTTACCTCCCAAATCAGACACAATACCATCTACAATACATCCCACTTTCTGCGTCTCTTTGATGATACTGACCAGAAAAACACGATTCATTGTAATACCAAAATTATAATACACAGGTTGCTTCCAGGTCCCACGTAAACCATGTGCCATAACAAACTGTATCTGACGATGTGACCCGTATGTGGTGTCTGTCTCTGAGTCACCAGGCAGGGGTTGACATATCGGTTGTTGTGGCGGTACGCCTCATAACGTGATAAAAACATTAAATAAACTTCACAAATATACCAAAACTGATGTAAAGAAATACGTTACTGTGTGAACTGTCAAGGACATAAATATTATCTCTTCTAAGGAAAATAACTAAGTCTCTAATATGATCTGCAAATGTAACTGCAGTCTGTTTTTTGCAAAAAGATACCTTCTCTTCCCTTTTTTTCGTAGTGTAAGAAGCCGTAGTGTAAGAAGAGGCACGAAAACTTGTAAATTTCGTGTAATATTTAGCCTAAATATAATCAAATATTACTTAAAAGTATTGTCAATTTTTATATGCACCAGCTTCTAAATTTCATGAAGTGGTAAAATTAATTTTTTGTGCAAATTTTATTTGGTACATTGGTGCAGAGGTCAGCGCCATTATTCTAAACGATAATGGCCCAGGGTCGTAATAAATATCTTAATATTCTCTAATTTTGACAACAAAAAATAAATGTAAATGCAGGAGATTTCTCTTGATTAGCGGTTCTTACTTTGCAACAATAAAAGTAATAAATATTTTCAATATTGAATCATATTTTAGTAAATTGAGTTCAGTAAATTTTTTCAATCCTTGTTTAACGAAATTGCAAGAGTCAACTTGCCTTGTATTTTCACAAAAGTAAAACAATTTGACAAAAAACAATTTTTACAATAGTCATATCTGGAATTTTGTTTGAATATTGGACCACGAGTTTGAAGCCCTGAGATAGAAAAAAAGGTCGTATGCTTAAGCCATACGCACTATAAAGATTTTCCATTCTTATACAGAGTTAACGATTCTTAAAACTAAAATAACAGAAAATCGTGAGTCGCCGGCTTTTCGCTTATTTTTAAATTTTCATGGCAGCAGTCTGTGTAAAGACGCCAATGTGATTAGAAACCTAACGATACATCCGATTGGGAAGCTTCCAGCTTTTTCTCAAGAGGTCATCACAGTATATGCTAAGGCCATTATCCGGGCAAGACACCCCAACACATCAGCAAAGGCACAGATGGCCAACCAGTAGCAGCAGAGAACAGCATCTGCGGTTCACTCCAGAACGGATTAAGACATTTAAATTATTCTTCAAATTTTTGAAAATGAGGCGATTAATCGTGTAACTTCTGTATCATCATGCGTAGTAATGTGTCAAGTAACTGGACTTACAGCGTTTCCTTACTATTTAATATCTGCATGACAAAAGTGTTATCCACTATTTCCGATTGTGACGCAAAAAATGTTTTCTAAACTGAAAGCTCTTGTCATTGTTGCGTTTACGTACAATTGAAAATTGTATAATATTTGAAAACTGACTGAAGTATGCTAAATTATGACTTATATAATGAAAAATATCGAATAATAGAACATACATGTTAAGGAGGCCACAATCAGTAGTTTTGCCATTCCTAGAAAGACAGTGTAAGAGTTTCATAGACGCAGTAGGCGACGGTGACTCACGAGAAAGCGCGGCCCTTTAGTTTTCGTAAATAAATGTTAGTATGAGAGGAATAGCGCCTTACGCGAACGTGAGAATACGTCTCGTGCTGCTGAAGGTTCTCGACGGTGACGTCACGAGGAAGCGCGCGATGGCTGCCCAACGCATCGGCCCAGCCTTGTATGTAGGAACCTGGCTACAAAGCATTGGCCGTGCAAGCCAAAGTTCCTTTTCAAAGGAACAAGTCCGGCATTTGTCTTATGTGATTTACAAGAACCATAGAAAAGCAAATCAGGAAAGTGAAAGTTTCGTTTACTATTTCGTCTGTCGACGCTAAGCTTTATTAAATTTCTTATCAACACGGAGAACTATTTCTGCTTCATATCAAGTTAAGTTGGGAATGTCATTTATAAACAAGGTGTCAGTCGTAAGAGGAATTTCCGTGATATCTCATATATAATTAAAAATACGGAAGCAAAGAACTGCGCAGTTTGATCTGATTTATCCGTAAATCCAGGTTAATAGGGTAGTCCTGCAGTGAGTCTGCAGTCACAGTTTTCACATTTTCTGATCCTGACTTTTCGAGATAGTTTCACTACCAATGTTGTTATACGTTCAGGTATTAGTCGTACCGTGAAGTAGTCACCTTTCTTACAGACAACATTGTTTCAGTGTCTCAACCCGTTTTGAAATACGAAGGACGTTCGTAAATTCGTGACACGTCATTGTAATTACGGGTGGATACAGAATCAGCTCCTGTCTTATAACAGTAGAGACATTTCCACGGTCAGATGATGATCTTTTATTTAATGCAAGCAGATGCAGCTGACTAACTTGACTCTGTTGCTTCAGTCCACATTGCCTGTTATGTCAGCGTGGATTTGGTTAGACTAAGACCTTGGTATTACATCACTCAGATTGAGGACAGTAGGGTGAGAGGTGTAAAAGATCATGTTTGTTGACAGAGAGCAGAAATGAGTGTGACCCCAAGCCTGATTGTCACCTCTACCCTCTCCTATCTGCACAGGTTAGGGGCTATCGCGAACTCTACAGCCGCCATTGAGATGACCTACGAGCGCTAAGTTTCCTCCGATAAAACATGTCGCTTGTTTTCACTTGTTTTCCTTTCTATACCGATTACTGACACTGAAAAGCGAGGCTGGTACGTGATAAGTGGTAAAGTGTTGCGAAATGAACACAGATCGAACAAATACGTTGGAGAAACCAGTTAGCGTCGCAAAAATTGACGCATTGTCTTTTTCAGAGAAAATCCGCAATCGGTTGTTGTAAAAAACATTTTATTGTCCGTTTAGATCACATTTTTTAAAAACTGTGGTCGGTTTCGGTTCCACATGCGCCACATTTAGATCCGTAAAGCAAAAAATAAAGTAATTAACCAACATACGATCTACGATGTGCAACATTACCATATGTACCGGACGTACCTGAATGTACTGCCTGCCATTTAAGAGTAACCCGTACAGTTAATCAGCAAAATACTTGCTAAGAAGTGAACTTCGGAGAAAAGGCTGTAAATAAATATTCCGTACGATAATGAGACGAAGCACATATAGTTAAACAAAAATTTATTAATAAATAAAATGGCACAGTTCCTTAGAGGAGCGATTAAATGAGCAGCGGCCGCCATACTGTACCTGACAACGAACATTCTGGTTTCCTGGCAGACAGTGATAATCCCTAGATCGGGTTCCTCATGTTTCTCTGAATACTGCGATTAAAGGAAAAGTACACACTCAACAAAGTTAGTGTCTTCAGGTCTTCCAACAGTTTCAGTACTCTTCTCTTACGTAAGTGTATTCGTTTTGCATTACAGTGAAGTCAAGACCACTGCCACATCAAATAATTCATGCCGCTTGTTAACTAGTCGCAGTTAGAATTTACTACCAGTAGTGTTTGGCTCTATGGGTCTTAACTTCGAAGGTCATTAGTCCCCTAGAACTTAGAGCTACTTTAACCTAACTAACCTAAGGACATCACACACATCCATGCCCGAGGCAGGATTCGAACCTGCGACCGTAGCGGCCGCGCGGCTCCAGACTGTAGCGCCTAGAACCGCTCGACCTCTCCGGCCGGCGTAGATGTTTGTTTTGCGTCATTCCCGGTTCATGAAGAAACATGCTCAGATGTCTGTGTGCTCTAATTGGCAACATCTTTTTTCTCTTTCGACGGATTCGATCGTGACGTGAAATACACAATTGTGAACGGATGTGGTACGGTATTAGCCGACAAGAGATCCGATATCAGGACGTCTTTAGTGTTGCGCTTGGCTTCCAAAATGGCTAAGTCCAAGTTTTATCACCATTAGTTGCCGCGAGTTTTCGTATTTGCTCGTTTTGTGTAACAAATGAAAGAAAGAACACAGATTTCACATTAATATGAGATTGACATAAGTTGGTAACTAAAAAACGCAGCGTGTGGGCATCTGTGTGACTCTTGTAATTATTTTGAGCAAATGAGTTGTCGTGCGTTGCTAGACGAGTGAAGCTTATGAGGCACGAAGTAAGGAACTCCATAGTCGCGGGGCTGACTTGAAATCCCATGCAGGCGAGACAAATTCTGGCCACTCGCCCAATGTCGCGCATTACAGATGCAGGAGCGGACCTAACTGCGAGAAAATTGCGCCATAAAGCAGGAAGTTGGTCTCGACAGCTGTGCCAAATCGGTGAGTCACAGTTAACCACTTCTGTACTGGCAACTGGCAAAACATCCCGCCAGGCTATGGTTAGTTCTTGATTCATTGCCATTGTCAGCACTCAGTTTCTTGTGCGCATTTGTGTACAGTACCGGTATTGTTCGCACAAGCAAGTGTTATTGAAGAGAGAGGGGGGGACCAGAACAGCGAGAAGGTCTTACGGCAGGGCATTCTGGAAGATGTGGACAAACATTTAGAGACAATAATATGGGCCCCTCTGGAGGTCTGGAGGAAAAATATCATAATAAAACACGTGCCCTGTTACCGGATTCCGAAATACTGTTGTTTGAAACAATGAGTAGGAGTGTTGAAAGGTAGTGTTTAATTTCTAAAATTTTAGGTGCCGGAACTCTCCTCTTCAACTGTACAACCTCCCCCAAACTTACAATGAGAAATCACTTTTTACAAGATACTGTTCTGAAATCCAGGGCTTTATAGTAAAATTTCTTACGACTAAAACAATAACGCCACAAGATTTAATATAAACAGGTGTTAACTGTCTGTCCTCGGAGCATTTACAAGTTCATTGCAGCCGGCGCAGCGGCAGTCTACAATTAGCGGTACTTTCCGATTCGACATCACGTGTACTACTTGCCGACTTTTTTCAGTCAAGCTAAAAGAAGGAAGTCTCTGGGAGATGCCGGTGCGCCGTTCCGGCCAAAATTAAGCCCTGGTTCAAGGATACTTGTCTAATTCTGTAATCGATTATAGCTAAAATAGGCACTGCTATCTTCACTGCATTTTAAAGCGGATGTTGCCAAAACTTGTCAGGGTGCATATACAAAACTCAAATAATTTGTGAAGAACAACATTTGAAAGTGAACAAGCAAATTCTCCCATATACATAGTTGTGCCAATAACGTAACTTACAAGTGACCAACATGGTGCAGATAGTGACACGACGCTGCATTTTGCAGACCTGTTAAGCACAGAGCATATGTTTAATGGTTTCCCATTCAGAGTGGCACATGCTATGCAGAGCTGTACCGAGGTCATCTCGTGTTCTTTGCAGAACTACAAAAGCTGAACCCCCCTCCATTTTGTAAGTAAATTTAATAAAAAGAAGCATTACTGGAAACGAAATTATGGTACTTAATGGAACCGTACTGTGTACAACCAATTAAATGTATCATTGTACTCTGGTGTGCAAAACTTTTGAATGAAAGTAACTTTCATATGTCACTGCCAAGTAACATAGCTTGATGAAACCTGGGACTGTACAGTGACTGAACTGCTTCAGTATAGCAAGAAGGTAACTAAAAGAAATGCGTAGAGAGACAAACAGAAATGACACTGTATCCATCATTTTGATTTGCAGCTTCTTGTATTGGCTCTGTTTGCAGTTAAAATTGTTTGGATGTGAGGTCCGCCAGTTATGCAGAACACCGTTTTTCTCAGTACCCAGACATGTTTCGGCACCACTGTGCCATCATCAGTGGCTTTTCGTTTTTATTTATTCTGCAATGTGAACATTTTTGTTAAATGATTATAGAATTATGTGCATATTTAGTTCAAACGACAGACTGTTTCTTTTTGTAAATACCTTTATATTTGGTGTGCATGAATTTTCTGGATCACTTGCGTGTTAATTACTACAGGTAGCTTGTCATCTGCAACCAAACGATGTTGATGAGAAAGTTTCTTGCTGGGAGTTAACCTATCTTCTAGAATGTAATTTAGTTTTGTTTACGCGCTTGTATTTGTTTTTACATACGTTTTCTTGTGGCGAGCGCTTCTATTCTCTGCATCGACACCTCAGCAGTTTCAATTAGCTAAATGTGAAGAGAAAAGGGAAGCTACATCTGCAAACAACTTTACTGAAAGATAGTTTGTGATGACTCACTAAATGGGGAGCAGTGTCATGGAAATGGCAACAGTATTCTGTATATTGATATTCTACTTTCAGTAGTAAAAGTGGATGAATAGCAGTGAAACTGCCGTTGGACATCTAGGTTTCTTCTGACAACTTGGACTTTACTTGTTTGCTCAGTCAGTGAACAGGGTAGACTGCAATGTGCAAAGCGAGTGGAAGCCGAGTACTATTCCTGGGAAGACAAACATTGTTTGGATCACACTGCTCATAACGCATTGTTGCAGATTTGCTCTGAAACAAATGTATTCACTTAGTTGTTACCAAAGGCACGATGGCAGTTGTATTCTTGTTAGCCACAAATCCTTTGCAGCTGATGTCGTCCATACCAGACGTGGAATCTTTCAGTATGACACAAGAACGGAACACAACAGTTATTAGAGTAGCTTGTGGCTAAATTCCTGTCAATGTACCAGCTTACAAATGTCAAAATATCAAACCTCTGAAACACACATGATGCAGAGCACAAGCTAGAAGTATTTAAAGCTTCTCATTGTGGTTTTTAGTGAACACACAACCATTTGTAGTTGGATGTACGAAAGAGTTGTAGACTTCATATCATGAATTGCAGGTATTTTGTGTAACAACACTGTTAGGTGGTGGCAACAATTTTTTTTAACTTGTCAATGCATTGTGCATAAGTAAGGTAGCCTTAAATAATAAGCATTCTTAAACTTATCAGCATTACAATGTTACAGAATGTGGAAGCTGGTGGCTTTGACTCTAGCAGCAGCCTGCTGCATTGTTCTGGGTGAGGAGTGTCCCTGCAACATCAGTGGGAACAAGCTCATCTGTACTGGTATCAAACTTGATGCTTCACCGCCAGAGTCTTGCTTTGCAGGTACAGTACTGATATAATTAAAATTTTCATCTTCTGCAACTGTAGGAAATGCTAAGGTGCAAGCTCAGTGGCACCTTGAATACTATTCATGTGACATTGTATTTTATGGATTCAACAAATCACACTGTTGTACAATTTGTACATATGGTATTGGACAAGTCAAGTATACATTTTACAAGTAATTTTTACAATTTATTTGTTAAAATTTTAATGTATTGTATAAAAGTCTGTGCAATATTGTTAGATGGTAACAGGCATCACATTGTAGGCTTCTTTCACTTGGGTTGTAAATTCTTTTTACAGTACTATGAAATTCAATTGAACATGTTGAGAGCAGAATAGGAATAAAATACAGACCAGTACATACATCCTTTTAGGAAGAATGCACAATAATGCCATCAAGCATTTGTAACAGCAAAGATTTTCAGAGTCGCAGCATACTTAGTGTGTACTGGAACTGAAATATTGTATTCATTATACTTGCATTTCCATTATAAAGGAAGACAGCTAAATAATGTCCTTACTTGTGCAGTTGTGTGGAGACCTTTAAAAAGAATTGTGAAAGTTTCCAACTGCAGTAGATCATCTTATGAATTTGTGTGATGTTAGGGACTGTAAACTGCCAGCCATAAAGCTTGTGCCATTAATATGCTGTATTGCCATAACTTCTTTACAAACATAAATTGCACACTGTGGATGATCTATATATGTATATAAAATATTGCTTAATAATTATATTGTCAGTAAGATTAAATTACATTCCAAGAATTTTAAATTCATCTTGATCTCTCCATACACTATTATAAATTGATATATTCATAATTCTGAGGGAAGCAAATAGCCACTACTTCCAATCTAAAATCACCTCTATATTAAACACATGTACACAAAACTTAACTTCTTTATGTTGAAGCATTTTGCCGCGACAATTGACAAGTGGTTATCAGATTATTGTCAGAAGCTAGATGTTAATAGCAGTGATACACGTCACAAAGATATGTTGAATGTTGATGGTAGAGGTGTTTTTATAGCTATAAAAATATGATATCATCTGGTAAGGTTAGTAAGATTTTGAATGTGAAATAATTTGGGTGAAGCTAAATGTTAAGGAGCAGTAGTGGTGGAACATTTGAATGATCAGTATTAGTTGTAGATGGAGATTTCAACTTAACCAACTATAAGGGGGGGGGGGGGGGGGGGTTGCAAAGACAGGGGATCATATTAAGTTTCTATACATGATGTATTTGAGAATTATCTTGAATAGCTAATCAGAGAACTGTCTGATTAAGACAACATTAAAGCCATTACAGCAGTAACTGAATAGGGCTGTAGGTAGGAATGTAAAGAAAAGAAAGGAAGATATTTCTGCCTTGCAAGAGCAACAAAACACAGATTTTAGATCACTTCAAAATTAATCTCTTGGACCAAAATTCTGAGCATGAATAGAAAAAAAAAAAAATTGAGTATTCTACATTATTGCTCAGATATGTGAGAAGAAAAATTGTGGTGAAATGTTTTTGATCACAATATAAATTGATATTGTGATCAAAGACTGGAATAAAAAACATATCGTAGTATTGGATTGCTGTTCGTATATGCGACTATGTCGCAACTGGTGAAAAAGTTGTGGTGAATGAGAGAGACCTGCAGTGGTTCAGCAGCCACATTAGAAAGCTGCCACAGAAGCAAAGAAAGCTGGAAATTTAAATGTATCCAAAAGTTGACAGACAAAAAACTGAACAAAATCAAAATTAGCACAAGGAGAGCCATATGTGAAGTGTTCAGTGAATTCAAAAGTAAAATTCTGTCTACTGCCTTTGCAGATAGCCCTAAGAAGTTTGGTCTTCTGTTAAATCAGAAGCCATCAATCCAGACACTCTACATCTACATATACTCCCCAAACCACTGTGAAGTGCATGGCAGAGGGGTATGTCCCATTGTACCAGTTATTAGGGTTTTTTTCCATTCCATTTACATATAGATTATGGGATGAATGATTGTTTAAATGCCTCCACATGAGCTGTGATTAATCTCTTATTGTTGTCCTGATCCCTATGGGAGAAATATATAAGGGATTATAGTATATAATTTAAAGCCAGTTCTTAAAACTTTGTAAGTAGGCTTTCTTGGGGTAGTTTGTCTATTTTTAAAGTGCCTGCCAGTTCAGTTTCTTCAGCATTCCCATGACACTTTCCCACAGGTAAAACAAACCTGTAGCAGTTTGTGATGTTCTCCTCTGTATATATTCCGTATCCCCTGTTACTCCTATTTTGGCAAAAGTCTCTAAAGCTTAAGTAATATTCTAGGATGGGTCGCATAAGTGGTTTGTAAAGCTGTCTATAGACTGACTGTATTTCCCCAGTATTCTAGTAATAAATCAGTCTGCCACCAGCTTTGCCCATGACTGAACCTACATGATCATTTCATTTGATATCCCTAGAAACTATTAGATCCAGCTATTTGTAAGAATTGACCAGCTCCCTTCATGAGTCACTAATATTACATTTGTAGGAAACTGTTTTCTGTTTGTGAAATGCATTTTCTAAATGTTTAAAGCAAGTTGCCAGTCTGTGCACTGCTTTGAAATCTTGTCAAGATTTGGGTGCAAATTTACCGTATTTACTCAAATCTAAGCCGCACTCGAATCTAAGCCGCACCTGAAAAATGGTACTCGAAATAAACGGAAAAAAAATTTTCCGAATCTTAAGCCGCACCTGAAATTTGAGATTCGAAATTCAAGGGGAGAGAAAAGTTTTAGGCCGCACCTCCAAATCGAAACAAAGTTGGCCCATTGTAATATGAGACACAATTTAGGTCGAATGAAAGACGATACAGCTACAGTAGTTTGGTTCGAGTCTTAAGCTTAGCAGTTACGCTTTACCAGGTAGCCATTGCTATGCATCAGGCGCTCTGTTCGTATTTATACGGGTACCGTTCCTTTTTCACGTGTTTCGTCTGGTTTGAATCGATTGCTTATTTTTATTTGATCTGATAAGTGCCGTTTTCTTTGTTATAGGTGTTTACGTCACTCTACGCTAAAATGCATTACTGTACTGTGTCATGCCTTGTTTGTCACATTCTGATAGAGCGTGTTTACGGCCTGTCGTCGCTCGCGGCATGGCTTGCTTTTGTGCGCGCTACTGCCGCTTACAATTATATAAAAAAAAAAAAAAAAAGAGGAGAGGAATCGTCTCAGCGAAACAATGGCAAGAGACTGCTATTTGTTGTTACTTACACTGCTGCTTTCTTTGATAACGATCAACAAGAACCAAATAATAGACTGCGTATGATAGAACATGTTCTGAACAAGAGTTAAGCAAAAAATTTTCTCCGTTTGAAAATCTTTGCGGCCGCTTCTTTAGTACATCAAATTCTGCACAGAAATTAGTCATCTTAGATTTAAAAATCTAGTCAGTTGCTGTGCTTCATTTCTGACTGTATCACTATTAGGCGTAAGAATAATACGAATATAAACATGACACGATACGTATATTCTTCCGCGTTTGCTGTTGTCTCACTCTAGTTTCGTAGCTTATTAGACAGACAGGGTTTAAATGGGATAGCAGCAAACAGGAAAGAATACATGGCAAAATGTTTATATTTGTATTATTCTTATGGTGAAGAGAATACTGCATGTGATTCACATTTCATCAGGTTCCTATTAGCAACCATCTCTTCTCACAGGTAGAAAAAAATTCAGAATGTAGAGTTGGCCATATTGACAAACATCCCCAACAGTCTTGCCAGTCGGATTTTCGTAGTACATAGAAATTCTGCTACATTCCAAGATGAACAATATGGAATTTGTATTTACTTCATTGGATAATGTATGAAAATGCAGTGGTCGAAACTCAGGGGGGAGAAAAAAAAAGCTCGTCTTCCACCTTTTTTTTTTTAAATTTATTTACTTACGCAGAGGTTTTGGCACCAGTATTTATCTTTGCAAAGCATGCCTGTGTAGCGGTACATAAATTCGACGGCAGAAGTTACTTGTGGCGGCATTTACAAACATTTTTCAGAACTTCCGCTTGCTTTGCACTCGATTCTAAGCCGCAGGCAGTTTTTTGGATCACAAAAACCGGAAAAAAAGTGCGGCTTAGATTCGAGTAAATACGGTATGCAGCTTATTTTAGGCAGACTGTCTGATCATAATGGTCAAAATGGAGCTTACAGAGAAAAGATAAGGCCAAAATAGTAAATGCCTTTCTCTGAGTTTGTTTCACTCAGGGAGATCATACTGCAATTCTTTCTTTAAATCATCATACAAATGTCAAAATGACAGGTAGCAAAACAAGTAATCATGGGATAGAAAAGCACCTAAAACCACTCAACAGGGTGAAAGCCACTGGACTTGATGGGACACCATTATAGTTCTGAGTAGAGTATGTGAAAGAACTTGTTCCTATTTTAGGAGAAGTGTACCATAGGTAAGAAGGATGGAATATCAGACTTGTAGTGAGAGAGAGAGAGAGAGAGAGAGAGAGAGAGAGAGAGAGAGAGAGAGAGAGAGAAGGGGGGGGGGTGTTTTTTGTTGTGCCTATCTGCGACTCCTGGATTTTCCATTGTTTGATTATTGTTGATCAGTCTGAGATCCATGCCAGATAGTATTGATGAGGGGTGAACAGAAAAGATCTGCAGAATAGCAGTGTGCAAATGCATCGTGGAGACACTCGGCCAACTCCAGCAGCAGGCACTTCAACAGAAATATTCTGCATAATGCTGAGGTGTGCCTTTAAAACACAAAGAGCATACATTCCTAGAAGAGTCAACTAATATATTGCTTCCTCCTACATATGTCTCAAGAAAATACTATGACTGTAAAATAAGAAATTTGAACTCTCACAGAGGCTTACCAAGAATCCTCCTTATGAGCCATTCATGACTGGAACAGAAAGGAGGAAAATGACAGTGTCGCACAAAGTACCATCCACCGCATACTGTAAGCTTGCTTGAAAAGTATATAATTAGATTCTACATACATTCTTGTAGCTGACACAGAAATCTCTTCAATGTCCTGCGAATGTATGTGTAACTTGCACAAATTTTCTTCCAGTCATTTACTTACTATTATTACATCTTGTATTTGGAAGATTTTACATTTTCAGTTCAAATAATTCCGATTGTGATCTACCCACTGGCTCCAAACACAAATTTTTACAATGAGCTCAACCTTTGTACTGCTTGCTATGAGCTCTCACTTAGAACTACCAACTCTCATAGAGATTATTTTCACAACCATGTGCTTCTGCACTAATGGTACCAAAAGAAAGAAAATAAATGCAAAAAATGAGTTATTACTATATTTACTATTGCAATGTACATACCTTGAATATAATCATACTTCTCATTTAAAATAATTTTCTGTTTATTATTTTATAATAACTGTTTCTTGTTTCCTTATTTTGACTATACTTGTAACTGTAATTGCTTACTTACCAATCTGAATTTCAGTGCAATAATATAAAAGTTCTAATTAAAGATTTGATGACACAAAATGGGTTAATCAATGCCTATTGATTAACAATAAACAAAAATAGTAAGATTTCTCACTGTATTTTCCTCACAGATTATTATTTTATTTGTGGAATAGGGCTCTATTTAAATTTCCAAATGAGATAAATTAATTTTAATAAAATATGGTTGAATTACACTCCAGGACCCAAGACTTAGATGTGTCACAATGTTACTGTTATAAACCTTCCATGAATGTTGTCAGAACATTAACACTCTTTAGTAATGTATACTATCTGTATGTATTATCTCTCAGCAGTGTGCTACCCAATACACTCAATTATACACAGTATATTTTTCATTAATGACAGTTTGGAACATCCTTTTCTGAGATGTGATTGGAAGTTTTTTATCATCTCAGTCTAGTGAAGTTATTACACAGTAGGTCCAATCATCACTATGTTTGACACACACCTGCTGACATCTATTCTGATTTCCAGACAGCTGATGAATTTGCTCTTATTTCAGGTAAATCAATAAAACAGCTAGTAATTTCAAGACTACAAGAAGGTGGATTTAAGACACTGCAGTTGCCATCATCACAGTACTGTGCCAGTTTGGAAAAAGTCATTGTGACAGAAGTAGCCAAACTCTGGGAGGTGGAGGGTCTGTCACACTGCCCACAGGTAATAATCGAAATATTATTGTCATTTCTTGTTATGTATGATACATTTACAAAGTTGTGAAAGTTCCATATACTTGAATAGCTGCTTTTAGTTTTTCCTGTGCAGCATTATTGAAATTTGGTTTTCGTTACCCCTAGGTTCTGTTTTACTGTGGGCAAAGAAGGAATATGTTTGATTATCAAAGGATATAAGAGTAACAACCATCCTCAAGTCACTTCTTGTTACAATCACGTGAGAAAATAGACAGTGAAATTGAAATGCAGAAGGATAAGTTGTCTCTGGTCCTATGTAAAATCACTAAGTGCCACTAAGGCTTCCATTCAGCTCCTTGATGACCAGTCTGGTGTGGCAGTTGAAGATAACAAAACAAAAGAAATAGTTTCAAATTTCATGTTCAAGAAATTGTTCACACAGGAGAATCGTACAAACATACCATCATTTGACCATTGGACAGACTCCTGTATGGATGACATAGTAATAAGTGTCCTTGGTCTAGAGAAACAACTGAAAGACTTGAAAGCAAATAAATCACCAGATCTGGGTGGAATCTCAATTCAGTTTTACAAAGAGTGCTCTATGGCACTGGCCTCGTACTTAGTCTGCATTTATCATGAATGTCTTGCATAGCATAGAGTCCTAGGTGAATGGAAAAAAGTGCATGTGACTAGTATATAAGCACGGTAAAAGAATGGACCCACAAAATTACACACCAATATTCCTAACTTCAGTTTGTTGCAGATTCCTTGAATACAATATATTCTCAGTTTGAATATATTAAGTTTCTCAGTCTAAAGAAAGTTTATGGCCACAAATCAGCATTGTTTTAGAAAGCATCACTCATGAGAAATAGATTTGCCCTTTTCTCACATGATATACTGCGAACTGTGGATGAAGGGCAACAGATTCCATACTTCTAGATTTCTGAAAATCATTTGACATGGTGCCCCAATACATGCTGTTAAAGAAGGTATGGTCATAAGGAATAAGTACACAGATATGTGAATGGCTTGGAGACTTCTTAAGTACCTGGTATGTTGTCCTCGACAGTGAGAGTTCATCAGAGACAAGGGTATCAGCAAGAGTGTCTCAGGGAAGTATGAGAGGACCACTCTTGTTTTCTATATGCATACATGATTTTGTACACAGGGTGGGCAGCAATGTGCAGTTGTTCCCTGGTGGTGCTGTGGTGTACGGTAAGGTGTTGGAGTCAGATGACTGTAGGAAGATACAAAATGGCTTAGACAAAATTTCTAGTTGGTGTGATGACCAGCAACAAGCTTTAACTGTGGAAAAATGTAAGTTAATGCAGAGTAGTAGTAGTAGTAGTAGTAGTAGTAGTAAGAACAAACCTCTAATGTTCAGATACATTATTACTAGTATCCTGCTTGACACAGTCAAATGGTTTAAATATGTGCGCGTAAGGTTGCAAAGTGAAAAGAAATGCAACAAGCATGTGAGAACTGTGGTAAGGAAGGTGAATGGTCAAGTTCAGTTTATTGGGAGAAATTTAGGAAAGAGTGGTACACCTGTAAAAGAAACTGCATAGGACGTTGGTGTGACCTATTCTTGAGTATTGCTAGAGTGCTTGGGATCCATACTAGGTCATATTGAAAGAAGGCATCAGAGCAATTCAGAGGCAGGCTGCTTGATTTGCTACCATCATATTTGAACAACATGTAAGTGTTCTGGAGATGCTTCAGTAACTCAAATGGGAATCCCTGGAGAGAAGACAACATTCTTTTTGAGGGACACTATTGAGAAAATTTAGAGGACTGGCATTTGAAGCTGACTGCAGAACAATTCTACTGCCTTTAACATACATTGTGAGTAAGGATCACGAAGATATAAAAGAAATTAGGACTCATATGGAGGCATATAGATAGTTGTTTTTTTCCCTTGCTCTATTTGTGAGTGGAGCAGGAAAGGGAATGAGTAGTAGTGGTAAAGGTACCCTCCACCATGCACCTTATGGTGGCTTGTGGAGTATCTGTGTAGACATAGATTAGTTAACGAGTGCTTCTAATAAAAGACATAAATAATAAAGTGACTGCTTCTTAGTAGATATCAGTTGTCTGGATTCCACTGAGACCTAGAACAGCTGTAGAGGAACCTTCACTTGGGGAAGTCTGGTAGTAATTGCAGAAAGGTGAAAAAACTATTATTTTTCTCATACTACAAAATCCTATTACTGGGATTTACAGAGAATGTTGAATACCATTATGAATTAAGAAGCAATATCATATTATGAGCTGCTGGAAACAACTCATTATATCATATAGATGGTAAAATGGAGGGGCAAACATTTCTGTATTCCCTACTTAGGTGTACGATACAGCACAAACCTGAAAGCTGATAAAATTTCAGAGGTTGTTTGGGGATATTTTCTAGGCATTTTAGTATAAGGGACACATGGTCTCCAGTATCTCATCATGGAGTAACTTCATTCATTCATATTGTTTTTGCGCTTATGGACAGTGTTTGAACTCAAATATCTCATGACGACACGATTTGCACTTCTTTCCTTTCTTCCTTTTCTTGTCCCAAAATCTCGTAATCCTTTGCATATGCCTTTGTTCTGTCCATAATGCTCCCGTATTCCTCTTCTCATTTACCATAAATTTTGCATTCCTAATTTTGTTCCTGAATTCCTTTCTGTCTTTTTATCATTTGTTTATTGATCCCCAGCTGCCTTATGTCTTCCTCTATTTAATGATACCAATTTGTCTTATGGCTTGAATGTTTTATTATATCAAAGATTCTCTTTGTAAGTCTGGTGTTGTCCATTCTCTGTATGCATCAATAGAAATTTATTCTGCATTTTCTGATCATGTCTGTGTGTCTGTCAGTGTGTTGGTCTTTTCGTCCATATGCATCTTTGTGTATTGGTCCAAATATTGTCCTGAGAATTTTGCATTCTATTTTTTCTGTCTCTATAATGCCTGATGCTCCAGTTGTGGTCGTTTCTGACACATATAGTGCTTCCGGTAATACAACTGTTTTGTAATGTCTAATTTTGGCCTGTCTTGATATGCTTTTCTTATTATAATGTGACCATGTGAGTTTATATGCTTTCTGGAGTCTTTCGGTTTGTTCTATGCTGAATGCCTTGTTTGATCCTCCTATTTGTATGTATTCCCCTAAATACTTAAATTTTTTGACTCTTTTTACGGATCCATACATTGTTTGCATGATGTGTACATTGTTGGTTTGTCGTTCCCTGTATTGAGTCTTCTCATATGATATCTGTAGATCTGTTTTGGCAGCTATTTCATGATGTTCCAGTGCTTCCTTTGTCTCCTGTGTATTATTACTAAGTATGGCTATGTCATCTGCAAATGCCAGACATTTTATGATTGTTGTTATTTCACATGTTCTTCCTTTAACTTGTTCTTCCCATTGTTTGACAATTTGTCTAAGACTATGTTAAACAGGATTGGTGAAAGCCCCTCTCCTTGTCGGACACCTATTTGTATCTGGAAGGGTTCCAAAATTTCTCCCAGGAACTTAACCTTCGAGGTGGTGTCTGTGAGTGTCTGTTGTATAATTGCCGTGGTTTTTCTGTCGCTGCCATATTCTTCCAGTATGTCAAAGAGCGTCTGTCGGACTATGGAGTCGTATGCTTTTTTTTTTTAAGTCAACATATGTGATGGAGTAATAATGTAATTATGACTTATTTGTTTGTTCCCCCCGTTATCTTTGTTCCTATGAAAACACCTTCATATTGTTGAGTTATCAGAATGTACCACACTGATTTCCTGTACAGACAGGGAAGTAATGTGTATATGGTTGCTTTGCTTCCTGAAAATTTCAGCATAGCATTATTGTGCTACTCTTCAGTTCCATCCAGTGAGCACATGCACATGAGATGCATACTGGCCAATTCTTAATCATTAAACCTATCCACACAATGCATGCTATTAGTTTATTGGAAAAATATTTTCAGTGCAGTACGGATGATGCAAAGATAAATAGGAAGGGGGGGGGGGGGGGAGTGAGAGGAATCAAACTAAAAAACAATTACTCCGTGATGAATTGATGAATCACTTAAGGCCAAGGGTCCCTTACACCAAAATACTCAGAATATGTCCCTGAGCGAATGAAGTGCCAATGTTGTCTGACCCAGTCAGCACATTTTCCACATTAATCGTCTGTTTTTGTGGCCAGTCAAGAATGAATTAGAATGGGGGACATAGTCAACACTACACAATGACATGTGATGTGATCCAGTGAGAGTTGGATAGATTACTTCCTATTGTTAAATAAAGAATTCCTTGGAGATGTAGGCAACCTCAGGGTGATGATATTGGATATACTTACATGGTATTTTGTTGGTACCATGTCAAGGAAAGGTTGTGTGTATGTATTAGGTGATCAGATTTGTCATGCTTTGTTTAATATTTTTAACACAGTTAAACGTTTCCAAGATGACAGAGATAAAAGCATCCCTTTTTTTAAGAAGTCTTCAGCTGCCATTTTTTTTTTTTTTTTTTTTTTTATTCCTGTGCTATTGTACAGTTTCAGCCTTCGGCCATTTTCAGTATCTAAAACGGAAGTTTCATACAGTGGATACATTAGTGACACTTGTGTTTTTGATATAGAAACAAGTCATATCTGTACATATACTAGGCGCATTATAACTTACTTTATGTATGATTTTTTTGGTAACAGATTGTCGTATACGTTGTTGCTCCTACGACATATCATGCTTATAAATCAGTTCAAAGTGTTCACACTATTTTAGGAGCACTTTACTTTCGAGCAGTTGTTGCAAAACTCTTATATATAATGTCCTTAACACTAGGAAGATTATAATTTTGCTACTTAATCTGCATATGCTTTTGTTCTCAGTTATATTTAAATATTGTTCATCATTGGTATAAATATGACAATGTAATTTCTTTAAAACAACGTGTAAATATTTGTTCTGTTATGGTAGGAGCACGTCATTTTTGAATAGTTGGTACAAAGATCGTATATATCACATTTATCACAGTATTCTAATGAGATAGTACTGAGAACCACGAGAGTCTGGTAAAAATTGCTTTATGGTTGCTTGATGTTTCGCATTAGTCATATTTATTAATGAGTGTAGCAACAATTGTACATTCTATGCTTCTGTAATGCTTTGCCCTAGAACTGGTAGAAAATTGTCTAGGAATTTCCCATTTAATACTTTGTCTGACTGATCTTTTAGATGTATGTAGATTTAAATTTCTTCCTTAACATCCATGACATTTCCTTCCTGTAGCTTATGTAATATCTGAAGTGAATGGTTGGTGTCTTTTAAGTGTGCAGCCAATGTGGATGGGTTATTGTCATGTGTTCTTTAAATCGTGTACCAAATTTTCTTCCTGTTTGTCCAATATAAAATTTTGGGCATTCTTCACAGCTAATTTTGTAGATTCCTGATTGTGAAAAGTAACTGGTCTATAGTTTTGTATCCTTGAATCATCGAGTAATTTTGTCAGAGATAATTCCTAGACATGGGCGTACAAGGACATTATTTTTTCTGTGGTTTGTTTTTGTCTCTAGTTAGTTATTTTGTCTATTCAAAAATGACGTGCTCCTACAATAACGGAACAAATATTTAAAAGTTATTTTAAAGAAATTCCATACAATCATATTTATACCAATGATTAACGATAATTAAATATTACTGAGAACAAAGGCATATGCAGGTTAAGTAGCAACATTCTGTAAAATAATTATAATCTTCCTAGTGTTAAGTACATTATATACGAGCTTTGCAACAACTGCTTGTAAGTAATGTGCTCCTAAAATAGTGTGAACTCCTTGACCTAATTTGTGAGTATGATATGATGTCATAGGAGCAACAACATATATGACATGATCTGTTACCAAAAAATCATCCGTAAAGTAAGTTATAATGCGTCTAGTATATGTACAGATATTACTTGTTCCTATATCAAAAACACAAGTGTCACTAATGTATCCACTGTATGAAACTTCAGTTTTATATACTTGAAAATGGCCTAAGGCTGAAATTGTACAATCATACGGGAAATAAAAAAAGGCAGCTGAAGGCTTCAAGAAATCATCCAAAAAATTCATCGCAGCTGCGGACCCTGTCGCATTGAAAATTACAAAAGCATCTATTTAGCTTTGTCCAGGTGCATTCATCTGAAAACATTTGTTGATAGCTTTAGACCAGAGAATGTGGTGCAAATTTGGTTATTTGCTAATGGAGACCTGTCCTCCATCACTTATAAGTGACAAAATGCGCTCTGTGAAAGAGTCATTAATTTTTGCATTCATTATCACAAATAAAATATGTGACACTAGGTAAACTAATTGAACATGATTTTAATCATATCTGGTACAGTGTTTTATTGTCCGATTGTGATCTGTTATTCACAAGCTTGCATTACCAATTGACCCCAAAAAAGTTTTTATAGATATTTCATACAGAAGTTGCTCGTGCTGTGCTTCCAGTAATATTTCTTATCAACAATATTCTCTTGTTTCATCAGATAATGTCCTTTGAAACTGTTGTGATTTTCCTGGTTTCTATTATTTAGGGGCCTACTAACTTATCATAGATTCCTACTATGACAGGTAACTTAATGTTACTCAGACATAGTTAATTCACTATTGTGTTCGGTAATTAGTTTTGCTGGCAGTCTGTAATATGTCTGCAAACAAAAATGTATTATTAAAAGCTTTTTATCTTTCAAATGGCAGGAATAATATGATAATTGTATTAGTAGTATGCTGTGCAACATAGCAACTCTGGTGAAGCTGTTCTTTCATTGGCTTGCTCTGACCAGCATGTAGACAACAGAGAGATGAGCAGCTCATAACCTGTTACCAATTCTCATCAGTAGCTTTCCACCAAGGAAGGCAGCACCATTTGAATTCTTGGGCTTCACCTACAGCTAGATTGGTGTCTCAGTTTCTGTTGTGTTTATGCTACTGTAAAGTTTTCATTTTGTTTATGCTGCTGTCAGTAAAAGATGTTATTTTCAAAGAAAGTTGTTTTAAGTAATCCCACATATTATCTTAATTAACATAAACTAATGTGTATAAGTAATTATAGTATCCACCCATTTTATGTGAATAAATTCGACAGACTACACATGTGTACTTCTGTTCTAATGTGTCTACAAATATCTTTCCAGATTAGGCAGGTTATAGTAAAATCATGCGCTCTTAAGCAGCTACCATCAGTGACTGGCCTTGCAAAGCTGAAAGATGTTGTCCTCCGTAACAATGAAATCAGTGAAATTCCAGCTGATGCCTTTGCCACCAACCCCAGTCTTGAAGAGGTGAATATTCTGGTTTATAGCATTATACACATTTCTTTACATTTAATTATACATTATTTTTAAAGCTGTTATGTAAAACAGAAGCAGTGAACTAGAAATTTATGAAACAAAAATATCAACAAGGAAAGAATGAAAGGAGAAGGAAAAATTGGGGAGCAATATAAGTGTCTCATGTATGTTCTCCAGCAAACGCACATCAGTTCAGTACCACTTTGAAGAAAACTAGAACATGTAATGGATACTGACAAGTAGAAGGTGTATTCAGAGATATTCCATTTGTCATAATTGATACAATTAAAAGTAATGAATACAATGCTTATATATCATCAGTGTACTCAATCCATACTTCAACATTATTTGTTGCTTAATGTTGTACACATTATATAATGTACAGCTACTACAATGCATCCATGTGCACTCTTGCCTGTGCCCCTCTGTATGCACTTGATAACAACACTGTGCAAGCTGATGCATCATGTGTTGCTCTGCTTTGGAGGGGGTAGAGCAGGATGTGCATCATGAGATGTGTTTACCCAAGCCAGCGGGCATGTGAGGGCACCAGATGTTATTGCACTTACTGTTGTTTACTTACTCACCATCACTTATCACTTAAAAACTACTGCTAGAAGGTGTGAGTAACATCTGGCACATAATAAATGACTACTTTGATTAATGGTCCAAAGTTTTTCACTTGTGTATAAAATGCCAAATGTTCAAGGAAGGTCTTGATGGCAGAATTTTTAAAACGGTAGCGAATTAGTGACAACAGATGTAATGTAGCTGCTTTACAATTTATTAAATTCTGTGTAATAAAAGTTAAAAATATGGATTTTCTTTGTAAGAGACAAAGAAACTGAAAAGGAAAACAAATCAAAACTTGCATAAACTGTAAAGACATGCTGTTATTTTAATCTGGTAGAAAAATGATTACAAAAGAAAAATAGTATAAACTGAATTTATGTTGAATAAATTACCTCCAGATAAGTCTGAATGTGCAAGAGAAAGTTAACAAAGAATTCTCACAAGTAGTTCAAAAGGTGTGAAATATTGTTTTATTTCAGTTTTTGGCTTTTTATTCATATTCTTAAGAAAATAATTATAAAAAAGTGAACTGCAAGGGACACAATACAGTGTTGACCTATAACGTATATGTACCGTTGAAAAGCTAAAGTGTGTAAAATCAATGTGAAGCACAAAACCAAAAAGTTGCACAAAATCAAAAATATTATTAATTTTTATTTTTTAATCTTTTTATGCCTAGGTTTCAGAACATCTTCCAGTTTCTCCTAATGCATCACATTTCCTTCATGTTGTTCTTCTTTCACTTTATTACAGTGTTTAAATTGCTAGGAGTAAACTTCATGAGCAGCTTGCAGTGGTGATACTGTTACCTGCCCAAGGATCTGTCTGATACCATTAGATTTCCTTAATTTTATTTGATTGAATAATTATATAACCAATTCATAAAGAAGCATGTGTTAAAAATTTCTTACTTAAATATGTGTATATATGTTTTATAGGTGAATCTTTCAGACAATAAAATTTCAGAAGTTCCAGAAACAATATTTGCAAATAATCCCAAGCTAGACGAAGTGGACTTATCATACAACAAGATTACCACCTTGCCATCTGGTCTATTTTCTCACAATCCCAAACTGGAAGAACTTGAACTTACCCATAATGACCTCACTTCATTGCCATCAGACATTTTCAAGTAAGTCTATAAGTATATTAAGGTGAAACAACATTAAAAATTTACAAGAAAACCCTATACTGGGGATTTTGTGGAAGAAAAGCATTCACCTTAAAACAAGCACAGGTTTCCAATAATGCCTTTTCATAAATAACATAATTACATTGTAATTATAATTAAAATATTCTGAAGTGAAATTTCAGTATGTTATTTGGCATACATTCATGTGGTGCACACACACACATTTGCAAGAACATGTTACTATGGCAAGAACATAAATAATGTGAATAGAAAGTTTTCATATCCTGTGGCTTTGGTGATGTACTACTTCTTCTAATAGATGCTGTCTCATTTAAGGCATATTCATGATGTCTGAATGTGGAAGTAAAATTTGGAAGAAGCGTCAACTGACAATTTTAATTGATAGTCAATACACCCATTTAATCATGTTTAGTATTTCTGACAGCTCATATTAACTTAAGGAATTAACTCACAGTCAATGTATGTTCAAAATGTGTACTCCATAAATTGTTTTAATTCATTTTTCTTATAAAGACAGTGTGGTTTTTACATTTGTCTTTGGAATAAGACAAAATTTCAAAGTTAAACCATGTGTTGCCACTCTGTAAATCCTTAAGTCAGGGATCCAAATTGGACATTGCAATAGTTAAAAAGATGATTCTTGATGCTACACATGTTTGGGAACAACACAGTGAAATTGTTTTGTATGGGGCATATTTTTCATTCAAAGCATTTTTAACAACTAGAACTTAATTTCAAAGTGTTAATGACAGAGGAATGGAAAATCTAGTAGAAGCCGACCTCGGGGAAGATCAGTTTGGATTTTGTAGAAATATTGGAACACGTGAGGCAATACTGACCTTACAACTTATCTTAGAAGAAAGATTAAGGAAAGGCAAACCTACGTTTCTAGCATTTGTAGACTTAGAGAAAGCTTTTGACAATGTTGACTGGAATACTCTCTTTCAAATTCTAAAGGTGGCAGGGGTAAAATACAGGGAGTGAAAGGCTATTTACAATTTGTACAGAAACCAGATAGCAGTTACAAGAGTCGAGGGGCATGAAAGGGAAGCAGTGGTTGGGAAGGGAGTGAGACAGGGTTGTAGCCTCTCCCCGATGTTATTCAATCTGTATATTGAGCAAGCAGTAAAGGAAACAAAAGAAAAATTCGGAGTAGGTATTAAAATCCATGGAGAAGAAATAAAAACTTTGAGGTTCGCCGATGACATTGTAATTCTGTCAGAGACAGCAAAGGACTTGGAAGAACAGTTGAATGGAATGGACAGTGTCTTGAAAGGAGGGTACAAGATGAACATCAACAAAAGCAAAACGAGGATAATGGAATGTAGTAGCATTAAGTCGGGTGATGCTGAGGGAATTAGATTAGGAAATGAGACACTTAAAGTAGTAAAGGAGTTTTGCTATTTGGGGAGCAAAATAACTGATGATGGTTGAAGTAGAGAGGATATAAAATGTAGACTGGCAATGGCAAGGAAAGCGTTTCTGAAGAAGAAAAATTTGTTAACATCGAGTATAGATTTAAGTGTCAGGAATTCTTTTCTGAAAGTATTTGTATGGAGTGTAGCCATGTATGGAAGTGAAACATGGACGATAAATAGTTTGGACAAGAAGAGAATAGAAGCTTTCAAAATGTGGGGCTACAGAAGAATGCTGAAGATTAGGTGGGTAGATCACATAACTAATGAGGAAGTATTGAATAGGATTGGGGAGAAGAGAAGTTTGTGGCACAACTTGACCAGAAGAAGGGATCGGTTGGTAGGACATGTTCTGAGGCATCAAGGGATCACCAATTTAGTATTGGAGGGCAGCGTGGAGGGTAAAAATCGTAGAGGGAGACCAAGAGATCAATACACTAAACAGATTCAGAAGGATGTAGGTTGCAGTAGGTACTGGGAGATGAAGAAGCTTGCACAGGATAGAGTAGCTTGGAGAGCTGCACCAAACCAGTCTCAGGACTGAAGACCACAACAACAACAACAACAACAACAACAACAACAATGATGAATATGGTAAGAATTTTTTTGGACTTTATGTTCCTTAAGACTTTTCAGTGGAAGAGATTGATACTAAATTCTAAACTTTGAAATTGTGGTCTTCTTACCTGAATTATTAAGAAAAAAGAAATTATTGGAGAAAGAAGAAAGAAGCCACAGAAGATATCTGTGTTACTAATGCTACGAAAGTGCTGAAGTGAGGATCTCTCTTGAGAGAGAAAAAAAGAGTAGAGTAGCAGATTTTCTGGATACATTTCTGAATAATGAAACATCTCTATTTGTGACGGAAATGTAAAAATCTGCTTTCCACGAAATTAGGACCTTAAATATTGGTTTTATAAAACTGTTGACCTCAATAGTTCACAAAAATAGCTAACTGTTCTATCATTTAAATGTTCTTTTTTTGGCTGACATCAAATCTTTGACACTATGAACTCCAAGCCACTGATTCAACAGATTCCATGTGAAAAACATGAAGAGAGAAAAAAGTAAAATAGGTAAAAATGGAAGTGACAATCCATGCAAAAAAAATTTTTCTCTTTTGTTTTTCCACCATAGAGAGGAATCATCCGGTTCTAAATAATGATTTATCTATTTTTTCATATTAGTATTATTGCTTCATGCCTTTGTAAGATTTGATGACTGAAGTTACTTAAACCTGTCCCAGGTAGTATGTTTTTATTTTTTACCTTCTTTGTGACACTATATTTATCAAAACAAATTTTAGGATAATTTAAACATACTTTCATTCTTAAACTCTTGTTTATTCTTGTTCTTTCTGCCTAGGGCACAATTAGTCCATTGTTTTACTGTCTTTGTGGTACACAGCAAAACTCTCAATTCATTTCAGCACATGATAGGCAGAATTCCTCATCAGCTTATTGTTATGGAGGCTATGACAAATAAATCTTCTACTAATAATACCATTTTTCTATTCATTAGAAACAATCGCAAGCTGGAGAAAATTGACATTAGCAACAATAAGCTGAAATCTCTGCCTGAAAGATTGTTTGATGGACTGGTTGAGCTGGAAGACCTGTACATACCAGGAAATGAACTAGAATCTTTGCCTCCACATCTGCTAGATCCTCTTGTTAAACTTGAAGATCTCCTGCTACAGGTGAGCCTGTTTTTTAACTTCTTTATTGATTTTACTAAGAGCACAACTGACCATTGTATACTCATGTTATAACTTGTATCAAATGACAACTTAATACATGAAAGCAAATATGGGACATTATACAACAAAACAAGAATTTATATTGTGGCATACACTAATGGCACTTTCATATTTGTATGTATATAGACTGAAGTGATGAGTGAAAATTTGTACCAAGGCCAAGAAATAAACCCAGTTCTCCTACTTACTAGGCAGGTGCATTAGCCACTAAGACGCCTTGGCACAACAGTTCACACAATTGCACGAATTACCTTTGCATGCCTCCCTCCTCGATCCAAATTCCCACTGGCACCCCAGCCTAGTTTACATGTCCCCTTAAACATGAACAGAATTTCCGAGGCTCTCCATGTACTGGAATAGCACCTCAGTGTCATACAAATGAAATGATACAATTTCAGAGACTTCACTGGTCTCGTACAGATAAGATTTTACCTATATAGACTGAAGCAGTGAGTGAGAACGTGGAAATCCTCAGCAATTCTGTTTGTGTGAGAGGGGGAATTTAAAGTACATTGGAGCAGCAGTGAGAATTTGGATCGAGGAGGGAGGCGCCCCAGTGTAATTCATGCAGTTGTGCAAACTGTTGGACCAAGGTGCCTTAGTGGCTAGCACACCTGCCTAATAAGTATGAGACCTGGGTTTGATTCCTGTCCTTAGTACAAATTATCACTCACTTTCCAGTCTATATGCATATAATATCTGTATGAAACCAGTAAAAGTATCTCACATTGTCATTTCATTCATTTTTGTACTCACACTGACTGAAGTAAAATCTTGATACATGAAAACATGCATGGTACATTTAAAAAAAAATTCCGTTGTTTGTATTTGTGCTGTTTATGATTGTATAAACAATTCACAAGACAAAATGAACAGCACTCTTAGACTGTTTACAGATGATGCTGTTATTTAACGTCTCATAAAGTTCTCAGATGATAAAAGCCAATTGCAAAATGATTTAGACAAGATATCTGTATGGTTCACAAAAAGAAAGTGAACAAAAGATTGTGACTTATTGGCAGAACACAGAAAAGAGACTCTACACTATTCTTGTCTGTCCTCTTCTGGAGTATTGTTACACGGTGTGGGATTTGCATCAGGTAAAACTGACAGAGGACATTGAAGGAGTTCAAAGAAGGGTAGCTCACTTTGTATTATCATGAAATAGGTAAAAAGAGTGACACTGATATGATACACAAACTGGGACAGCCAAAAATTAAAACAAATCATTTTCAATTACCAGCTTTCTCCTCTGAATGCAAAAATTTCTTGTTAGTGCCCAGCTGCATAGGAAGGCATGATCGTCACAATACAAGAGAAATTAGAGCTCACACAGTACTCATTTTTCCTGCACACTGTTTGCGAGAGCAGAGCAACAGAGAAATAACATGAAGGGAATTTTGAGGCACTCTGTCAGGCACTTCATTGTGAAAAGATTGCAATTATGACCTGTTGGTTACTTGGAAACAACTAAACAATAATTTTTATGCTCCTTCTATGTACATTCTGAAATAAAGGACAGGCTCAGTTTCTAATGGTATTCTCAATGACCATTAAATCATTGCCAATGATGATTCTTGATTCCTTTTTATCAGTATTTGTGATCTTATTTATTAAATGTTGCTTTTATGAAACAAAACATTTATTTTTCAGGACAATTTACTGACAGAGCTTCCACCTACACTACTCATCAGCCTGACTCATCTTGAAAAACTGAATGTATCCAACAATAAACTGGAAAGGTTGCCTGAAGGACTGTGTGCTTCCAACAGAAGGCTGGAGAAATTAGATGTTAGTGGCAACTATTTAACTGAAATTCCTAATGATCTCTTGAGGTGAGTTTATAGCATGCTTGAATGAGCTAAAAAGAATAAGAACAGTTCTTGTCTTTCATGTTTAGATTTTTCATGTCAGATTAACCTTAATTTTGCTATATGTAAAAAGTTCAATCTAACTGTGTCAGTTCATAGAGGACTATGTAGCAGCTGTTTGCTGCCTCAGAAACGCTAAGTGGTGTAGGCTAATTGCTTTGTCATTGTATAAATTCCACCTTTCCTGTTCTTGATGAAGACAAATTTGTTGAGTCACATTTCCTTCACATAGACATACTGTTAAAGTTGTGTTGGTAGAGTTGCTCATCTGTAATTTATGCTCTAGCACTTTTGAATCCCCTTGCCCCTTTGATCATTAATATTTCTTCATTTATAACATGATATCTTAAAGAGTTCATAAAACGACAAGTATAACTGAGATTTAGAGGAATTAAGATCTTTGCTCTCAAGAGCCAAAAGAACCATTCATCTAAGAATTAGGAATTATTCTGAGTGTCATCTGTTGCATGATCAGAACATATTGTGTCTCTAGGGTGCAATTAGATGCTTCCCCTTAAACCTATTGGTGGTTGTCGGGTAGAAATTTTTGAATGTTCCTCATAAGTGGGTTATTGGGCACTGGACCTGGAGAGATTGTATTTCAGCTGATTTGACAGAAAAAATTAAAAAGAGTTAAAATTTTTAGACTAATAACTAAGCATTATGGTGTTAGAAATATTTGAACTCTCAATAGTTTAGAAACATACCAGTAAGTTCATTTTTATGCCTTTCAATGTTTTGTGAACAAAAATGGGCAAAAAATTCAATGAGAAATCATTATTTTACCATCCTAAACTTTCAGTACTATTATAGATGGTCTTAGTTCCCATATGATTATTGCTTTTATCAGCAGATAATCTTCATTGAGATTCCTGGATGCCCCACTATGGTTAATTTCAATTTTGAATTCATAATTCTGTGTATGTATTTGTAATGGGTGAATTACTGATAATGTGGTTATGATGACAAACAGATTTTCAGGATTCAATCCTCTGTCAGTCCCAAGACTTTCTTTAATAGCTATCTTTCCTTCCTTTTACCTCTGGCAATGATTTGTACATGTGAAAAATGCAAGACTGCTCCATTATTCTGAATCCACATTAAAACTGTAGACCCTCTTGGGAAAAGGTTTGATCTGTCAGTTCATATGTCAGAGTAAGGCAAAGAAATAGCTCCAATAGGGCCATGCCTAATAAAGCTCTCTGCTGTTCAAACCATGCTGAGGACTGCTTTGCTTTTTTTAAGCAGCTTTGAGAACTGAGCTGTAGTATGACAGTCATGACTAGTTAACTAAATTATTTCAGTATTTTCACTATCAGTATTTTAACTTTTTGTATTTCTAAAATTGTTTATGAATATTAGTGGATCAAACATTATGAAGTTCTAGGCAGTGAAATTAATTTTACAAATCTTCATGTTAATGAAACCTAAGGACAAAATTGAAATGAAATCTCAAATGTTTAAATATAATTAAAACAGTTTTTTTAATGGGTTGCAACATTACTGTCTTACTGTGGTATTCACCTTGCAAGTTTTTAGTGTCTCTGGACTGGTAGATTCAGGATCATCTTAAATAATATTTTATAGAAAGCTGGAAAACAGAATTTAGCTCCTGATGGCCAAAGTGTTCACTGAATGTTGAACTTCATACTCTAAAAGTACCAAACACACTTCAAAATAAGCTTCTTAATTAAATTTATGGTTTAGCACAGTCACTTTACAAAAAATAAGCAAATTACACCCATGTCAAATTTTTTTTCAGTTCTGCATCCCGCTTGGAAAAATTGGCACTCTGTCATAACAAGCTGACAACTCTGCCATCAGGACTACTCAGTTCTGCAACACGACTGAAATATCTCTGGGCTGAGTCCAACAAAATCTCATCACTGCCTGCAGATTTTTTCAGGTGAATATCCATTGAAAGAAGAAGGTAAAAAATAATGTGGACTTTTCCTGTAGTTATGAGTAACATATCATTTGATCCACAATGGGGAAAAAATTGCTCTCAACTCATGTCAGTAGACTGAAAATGGAAGGACAAGTTAGATAAAATAGGCAGCAACATAGAAAAGGAGAAAATAGCAGAATTAGGTGAGAAAATACACGGGAAAAATTACCAGTGTAGGAGAAAATAGATTGCTGCTTACCAGCTTGTATAAAGAAGAGGAATCAAAATAGCATGCAACAGACATAAAGCATTGGCTATTGTGCTGGTATGTTATCATTATGTAAAAAGCTGACTAAAGATTGCTTTTTTGTTGGTATACAATGTGTCATTTCATACATGGCTCTTTATTTAACTGGAGCTGACCAAGTATAGGTCTGACTTAGGTAAGTGTTGTAAGTCTTGTTCTTCAACAACCAGATTTTATTAAGCATAAGTTATTTACAATTAAATCACAGAAGGTAATAGTTCCTGATTTTCTGGAAATATACAAAATGACTTTGAGGTGGACACCTCTTGCCAATATATTACTCTGAAAGTTTGTTGAATAATTCACATCAGTGCTGGAGAACACCGTATAAAGTGTCAACTGGGAAGCACTCTGTGCATCCATATTCCATCAGTTTGTCCACTAAAAACAAAAATGTTGGTTGAACATTAAGCGAAGACAGTGGTGCACTCAGCAGAGGGGCAAGCCTGTGCAGTAACCAAATATTGATAGGTAACAACAAAGGCTAAATCACAGCCCAGGAGAAAAGCAAGTAGTGTAGGGTTATAATCAAAACACACACACACACACACACACACACACACACACACACACACACACCAGAGCCCTTGCTGTAAATATTAACTCTTGTGTAACAAGTGAGGCTGCCATTGCCTGTGAAGGTATATCCTTTTGTGTCATGCCTATTGACTTCATTGGACAAACGCACAATTATGATTTATCCATCAACAAATTAATGTAGTACCATGGTTAGCTGTTTATAAACCATGCCACAAATTTTGTTTTATTCCCTGAAATATTGCGAGTGGAAAGATATTTCCCTTTGCTTCTCACTTACAATGAAGATATGATCTGAATGCATATTTCACAAAAATTTTCCCATTTGGGACTGGTGCTGTAAGAAAGAAATAAAAAAGAGGCCATAAACAGTGATCAAATGAAATATAACACAAGGCTGACAATTACATCTATGAAGTATGGGAATATTTTTTTCAGATGGATAATAGCACAGACCACTGCCAGCAATACTGGAAAGGCAAGACACACTTTCCATGCCTGCTAATCCACTCCTTGTGGGCATTCTTCTGAACTGCCCACAGCAAACAGATTCTATCACATCTGTATGATGAAATGTTTGTCAGTTCCATGACCTCCATATGACGATAGACATTCTGAATATGAAGCCATCGGGAATCGTGATTTGAGGGTTCTGTGTAGGGTCCTTTGCTTCTAATATACATTACTAATCTTCCACTTCCATTGTTAAAGACACAATTTGTTTTTATTTTCGAAATGATATAAAAGAACATAAGAAAAAAATGACAGTCTTCATGATGGCAGAACATGAATAGTAAAAACATCAAAAAGATCGTGCAAGGAAAGCAGGTTTTCGTTAATGTTTTATAATACTCAATAAGTTCATTTCAGTACGTCTAACAAAACACCATAAATTGTAAATAAATGTAATATAGTGTTCACAGAAACATGTATTTGCAGGACTTTTTGCAAAACTATATAAGCAATGATATTATAGCACAGTCATTTGGAAACACGGGTTTCACATACCACTGTCAGCAATTTCAGCTAACAGCTGCAGTCTTTCCTGTTAATATAACATTATTTTCTTTTTGCCAAAAGTAAAAATGTTTTTTGGTTTAACTGTGTAATTACTCTCATTACAGGAACACAGCCAAGTTGGAAACACTTGATCTGTCAGAAAACCACCTGACAGATCTTCCTGAAGGCATCCTGTCTCCGCTAACTAAACTGCGGTCTCTGCTGCTTGCAAACAATGAGCTCACAAGCTTGAAACCTGTGTGGTGGCAAGGAAACTCATTGAGAAAACTGTCCTACCTTGATGTTTCTGGCAATAAGATACACACACTGCCAGAAGATTATGAACTGGAGAAAGTGTTGGTAGACCTTGATAAACTTGGGCTAAACAACAACCCATGGAAGTAAGTTGGAATGACTCATATAAAATACCTGCAAATTCAGTGTAACATTGAAGGGTCAAATAATTATTATCATTAACAAAGTCTCATGGAATTAAAATTGCATCCTGCACTATTTTAATAATACCATGTAGTTGGCCATGTCAAGGACTGCAAACAGGGATAAAGGTGGTCTTTGTTTACAATGTCTTAACAGCTCATTATCATACAATGTGTTTTGAGGCTTAATAACTCACTATAGGGTACATATCTACAAGAGTACGTTTCATAAAACAAAACGTTTTCTGTGTAAGAACAAAAGCAATTAAGTTTTGACAAAATAATGTAACTGGATAGCTAAAAAATCTACTTACCAAGCAGTGGCAGCACACACATAAGATGGTTGTAATTAGGCAAGTTTTCAGAGCAAGTGGGTCCTCCTTCATGCAGGAGGGTTGGAGGGGAAGGAAGGAGACAAAGGAAAAGGA
Source organism: Schistocerca serialis cubense (assembly GCF_023864345.2). Taxonomy (NCBI): domain Eukaryota; kingdom Metazoa; phylum Arthropoda; class Insecta; order Orthoptera; family Acrididae; genus Schistocerca; species Schistocerca serialis. The sequence continues at coordinate 50,300,798 of NC_064644.1, forward strand.
CTGTAGAGGTTTAGAAAAAGGGGTAGATTTTCGGAAAGGCATGCAGAACCGTGGGTCAGGGGAGACTTACTGAACAGGATAAGGAAAGACTGATTGTTGGGGACTGCATTGGATGAGATTTGAAAATATGGAAGCTTAAAAGTGGCAGACGTGAGACTGAGGTTACTGCTTAAACATCATTCACGGGTTAATAAGAGTGAAAAGCTAAGTGCATTGTATGTAACACAGGCGAGAGGGGGGCGGTCAAAAATAGACGGGTAAGACAATGAAAGATGTAGAAAACTAAAACAGTGTGAAGAAGAGTATTTACTGTGAATAAATGCTGAAATGAAAGAAATTAATGTAAATTAAGGCCAGGTGGGTGGCAAGAAACAAGAACATGATGTAGCATTAGTTCCCATCTGCAGAGTTCTGAGAAGCTGGTGTCTGGGGAGGAAGAATCAAAATGGCAATTGTGGTGTAACAGACATTGAGGTTACAATTGTCTTGTTGTAGAGCATGCTCTGGAACAGGATATTGCATGTTTCCAGTATACATCCTCTGCCTATGCCCATTATCCTGATTGATAATTGGGTGGTAGTCATGCTGATGTAGAAGGCAGAACAGTGCTTACATAACAGCTGATACAACGTGTTTCACAGGTGGCTCCCCCCTTTGATAGTATATGTTTTTACAGTTACAGGACTGCTATAGGTGGTGGTAGGACGATGCATCGGGCAAGTTTTGTAGCAGGGACGGTCACAGTGATAGGACCCATAGGGTAGAGAGATGGGTGTAGGAGGAGCACAGGATCTGACAAGAATATTGCGGCTATAGGGAGGGTGATGAAAAGCTATTCTGGGTGTGGTGGGCAAGATTTCATTTCATGGCATGATTTTAGGAAGTCATGGCCCTGTCAAAGTAGCCAATTAATACCTTCTAGTCCAGGATAATACTGAGTCACCAGTGGTGTGCTCCGAAGTTGTTTTTCAGAGGGATCAGCAGCACCAGGACTGGATGTCATGGCCTGGGAAATCTGCTTTTGAACTAGTCTGGTTGGGAAATTATGTGCAGTGAAGGCTGAGACGAGAATGGTGGGCATTGCTGTACAGAGTCTGCATACAAACAAATGTGTTTACCTTGAAAGCCAAGGCTGTATTGGAGGGAATGTCTGTCATGGCAAGGATTGCAACTATCAAAATTTAAGTACTATTGTTTGCTGGTAGGTTAAATGTGGATGAAAGTGTGTAGCTGGCCTTGAGTGAGTATGAGATCAGCATCAAGCAAAGTGGCATGGGAACTGAAATAGAACAATATGAAATGTAACTGGGAGTAGGTATTCAGAGACGGCAGGAATTTCAACAGGTCAGTCTCACCATGAGTTCGTGCAGTAAAGATGTCATCATCAATGTAGCTATACCAAACCAGGGGCTGAAGACTTATGGATCCCAACCAGCCTAGTTCAAAAGCAGATTTCCTGGACCATCACATCAAATCCTGGTACTGCTTATCGCTCCAAAAAACAACTTCGGAGCACACCACTGGTGACTCAGTATTATCCTGGTCTGGAATGTATTAATTGGCTACTTTGACAGGGCCATGGCTTCCTAAAATCATGCCATGAAATGAAATCTTGCCCACCACACCCAGAATAGCTTTTCATCACCCTCCCTATAGCCGCAATATTCTTGTCAGATCCTGTGCTCCCCCTACACCTATCTCTCTACCCTATGGGTCCTACCACTGTGACCGTCCCTGCTGCAAAACTAGCCCGATGCATCTTCCTACCACCACCTATAGCAGTCCTGTAACTGTAAAAACATATACTATCAAAGGGGAAGCCACCTGTGAAACAACACCTCATTTCAGCTGTTATGTAAGCACTGTTCTGCCTTCTACATCAGCACGACTACCACTAAGTTATCAATTAGGATGAATGGGCATAAGCAAAGGGTGTATACTGGCAACATGCAGTATCATATTATGGACCATGCTCTACAACATGACAATTGTAACCTTGATTCCTTCACCACACGTGCCATTTGGCTTCTTCTCCCAGACACCAGTTTCTCAGAACTCCACAGGTGGGAACTAGCACTACAACATGTTGTATGTTGTTGGTTCTTGCCACCCATGTGGCCTTAATTTCTTCCATCTCAGCATTTATTTACAGAAAATACTCTTCTCTTCACTCAGTTTTAATTTTCTACATCTTTCTTTATCTTAACTGTCTATTTTTCACCCCCTACCCCATGCCCACCTCTGCTATGTACAATGCACTTAGCTTTTCACTCTTATTAACTCATGTACAATGTTTTAGCAGTAATCTCTGTCTTGCATATTATCCTCTTTCACTTTTAAGATCTCTCAGGTTTTCAAATCTTGTCCAATGCAGTCACCAACAGTCTGTCTTTCCTTCTCATCATGTGCGATAAGTCTCCCCTGACCCACAGTCCTGGGTGACTTTTCCAAAATCTACTCCTCTTCCTTCCCCTTCCTACCTTCTGCCTGGAGAAGGTACCACTGGCTCCAAAAGCTGCCTAATTACAACCCTCTTTTATGTGTGTGTTCTGCCACTGCTTGGTGAGTAGATCTTTTTATCCACCCAATTAAATTAAAACGTTTACTGCAATGTTAGTTTACCTGATCTTATGTGCTTATTTCAAATGGGAATGTTTGTCACAAAATCACAATGTCATTCAGGCAAACACTAAGCCACGCTGTGTAGTAGACATGTCTGGTGAGGTATTAAGCCTTGAAATGCACCGTGTGAAGTTATTACATTGAACCACAACCAGTTATAGATGATATATTATGTTCATTCTCAAACCATTTCTTGTACCTGTTCTTGTGTAGATTGTTTTTCATCATATTTTGAAAGGCTGCATCTTTCTGTTTCAAATCACAAATTATTTTTGTAATTGAAATATACATGTGTTGCTCCATGTATTTAAGTACCCTTCACGATTTCATCCTTTCTTTGATTTTCAGTTTCAGAATTTTTATTCTTTATTTTTTTTATAAAATGTCGTGAACACTCTATACACACTTAGCTGGATTTGTGATATGGATGATATACAACATTAACTTTATTGAAACAGTACATCTATAGAACACTACAAACACTTTCATAAAACTGAAAGGGAAGTTCCATTACGAGCACGTTAGGAATGTCCCATAGAATTGTTAATGATAAATACTTAAACAAGAAATTGTTTATCTGGAAAGCATGGAACATGTGCAGGTATTCAACAACAATCTGGGCACTCAAATGTCATGACTTTCAGTACAGAGTCCCAATTTTTAATTAGGACTGAACCTCATTTATATCATTACTTAATAATTGATGACTAGTGGCTGCTCTTCTTTGGAGACAAGTATCATTAGCATGGATTGGTAGTAAGTTTTTTGAATTTGCAGCCTCACCCTAAAATAAAATTGACATAACATTTTGGGTGAACAGCTGAAAAACCAGAACCATTGCCCCTATGGCACAGAACATGGAAATTCTGTGGGTTGTATAGAGGCAATGGCTCTAATCCCTCAGGAGTTCATCTTTACATCTTCTGTGAATTTGATTTTCGGATCTGTCTGTGATCCCAAGACAAGTACTATGAATAAATACTCAGAGTATAGTCTATGGAGTGACAATAGCACTAATTTTTTAGTTTGTTTCAGTGTCTGACAGTTTTTCCTCCATTATTTGTCAAGAAAGGTAGAAACAACTCTTTTTTTCTGCCATTTTCAGCTAGAATTTCACTTGAGGAATGATGTTGTTGGTGCAAGCTGGTTAAATCTGTTGTTTACTTTATCCTTATTTTCTTATGAATGTATATTGTCCTTAAGGGAGATAATTTTTGATTTGATTGATTGCTGGTCATTGGCATTAACGTTGGGTTTATCATGGAGTTTCCCCTTGTTCTCATAAGTACTTGCATATCAGTGTGACATAAGTTTGAACTTCCTGAAATGGTGTTGTCATGAACATATCCTGATAAATGCTGATATTTTGCCATGTGACTTGCTCAATGTTGACTTCATACTCAAATAAGATCTGACTTCCTTAATGTTGTTATTTTAGGCTATACCATGTTTTTCACCTAGGCCAGGCTGGTGATAATCTGGTTATATATATAGTACTTGAAAAATAAATGTAGTGTAACTACTAACAAAATATTGTCAGGTATACTTTCTGGACCTTGTTGTTTGGCCACTATCCTGCTGAAACTTATTAGAACTGTGTAAATAACCATTGGTTTCTCTCTAGATGCGACTGCAGTCTGAAGCCAGTACTGGACAAGCTGGCTGCTAAAGGACGCCTTCAGCCATCTGTGCTTCTGGCACCATCGCTGTGTGCAGAGCCATCAGAGGTGAAGGGAAAGGCACTCACGGACTGGAGAACGATTGCTGACTGTCATTAATTTATTATATACACACTTTATAACCATGTATGCAAAATACAGGCAATTTTTGTAGTAAAAGAGTTTTATTTATGATACTTCCTTTAACATATATAAGAGATCTATTCAAAAAATTCCAGAAGTGTTCCTCAGAATTTTCGTACATTTACCTTCTACTTATTGTGTATGGTATCCTTCAAAATACTCTCCTCCAAAATTGATACACTGCTCCCAACGCTGTTTCCACATCCAGGAGCAGACTCAGTATACATCTTGCTGGATTACATAAAGCACCATCTGCGAATTTTGTATCTTGTCTATCATTATGAATCTGTATCATTTCAATGGGGCTTTTAATTCTGGGGGGGGGGGGGGAGTGAAGTCAAGTCCACAGGGGCCAGGTCTGCAGAGTATGGCAAATGAGGCAGCACAATGAGTTCATTTTTTGTGCAATAGTCATGCACCAACACGGATGAATGTGTTGGTTGTGTTATTGTGCAAGAGGCACGAATTGTCTTGCCACACTCCAGAACATTTCCTTCTCATATTTTCTCAAAGGTGTTGCAACATGTCCCAATAGTACCATCGATTAACAGTTTGACCTTGTGGTGTGAATTTATTATGAACTAATCTTTCAAAGCTAAAGAAAACTATCAGCATGGCTTTGACATTTGACCTGACCCAATCTGACCAGCTTTTTCTGGCCTTGGAGAACCTTTGCTGATCCATTGTGGAAATTGAACCTTGGTCTCAACATCATAACTGTAGACCCACATTTCATCACCAGTTATGATTCTCTAAAGGAACATCTTGTTCTTGTTTGATCGATCCACAAGCTCTTCACAGATTGGGAGGAGAAGGTCTTTCAGGTCTTGACTCATGAGCCATGGGACAAACTTGGCGATAACACAATGCATTCCAAGGTGCTGTGTCAGGATTTTATTATATGATCCAGCTGAAACACCACATTCTTCTGCAGTCTCTGTCAGTTTGACTGGCACGCTCAATTTCGTTGATGTTTCTGATAAGAGCATTGCAGTTGATATTGAAGGGCATCATGCACAAGGATTATGTTTAACTTCCATCAGGCCATTTTTGAACCATGTGAACCATTTGTAATACTGAGTATGACTTAAGCACTCATCACTGTAGGCTTCCTGCATCATTTGTTGTGTCTCTGTAAAGATTTTGAGTGTCGTGCAAAATTTATGCATTGCTCCTCTAACTCTGCCATCTCAAAATTCACAAACTGTGGGACACAACATTCTATTCAAGAGACCACTGAACAATAACTGACATACAGCAATGAAACTTCTGGCAGTTACACACTAAAGACAGGCATGTGCAGGGAGGCCAACTGCTTCTCGCTCCAACACACCATCAATGCGAAATTATGAATGTTCTGGAATTTTTTGAACAGATCTCATATATATCAATAAATATAGCTCATATGAATTTTGTGCTGCATCTGAAACGTAAAATTTGCATGCATACTATAATTATTTAATTAAAAAGATCAGAATGGAATACTTTAATTTTTCTCCTCCTCCTCCTCCTCCTCCTTTTGGGAAGTACAAAAGTAATCTGATAAATGGTGTACAACAAGAATGACATTTCAAGGAATGTGCAAAAAATTGGTATTGGATGGTCTCTCGATGGTGTATATAGCTATGTGAACAAAAGTATCCGGACACCTGGCTGAAAATGACTTAAAAGTTCATGGCGCCCTCCATCAGTAATGCTGGAATTCAATATAGCGTTGGCCCACCCTTAGCCTAGATCAGGGCCGGCCAAACGCTGCACAGTGTGCAGACGTGTGGAAGTGCTGCACATGTGTGCCATCTGTTATTAGACGTGTCCTAAATGAACGGCGGCGGCTCCACTTTCCTGTTTATGTGGTACAACCAAGAGGCAAATTGGTCATTAAACCAATTGTTTCAATGTGTACTTACATATAGGTTTTTTTAAAATGTGTGAAGGGCTACGCTCAGCTGAAGTCGATAAAACATAACATTCATCTAACTGTCGGTTATTATGCAGATTTCAGACGGAACTGATGAAAGATATAGCAATAATGGTATTGAAATAGCAGGTGATCGAGAGGTCTGCAGTTATCGTTCTGTTCAAAGGTCAGTGAGAGAGAAATTATGTGGGTGTAACTGAGGACACCGAGAATTAGTTATAGGAAACCTTGCACTAGTTTAATGTTATTTGAAATCATGAATAAGATTCGTTGGAAGTCGCTAAGTGCTCTCTTTCTTAAATACTAGCTCAAAAACATTACGTGTATTTACCTGCCGTCAGTTAAGCTTCCTTAATAAAAACCCATGGTTGTTAACTGTATTATATGTCTTACTGGTTTAAACTGTTAACATAAAAATAGATGTCTCAATGAGTAGGCTGTGACAGTATTTTAAATGTTTAATACGCAAAATACCTTCCCATGGTTCGCTTGCAAGCTGTGGGAAGAGCACTAGAATGTGCCGGTACAGAGTATCTCAGCAAGAGGATAAAGTGACATCTGTACGTAGAAACATGCACTACATGAACGCTGACGGCTGCGGCGTGCACGCTGTGACCCGGAAGTTGCACGTGTGCAGGAGCACTGCACGCGTGCAGAATTTCTGGCCGGCCCTGGCCTAGATGATAGCTTCCACTCTTAGAGGCATATGTTCAATCAGGTGCTGGAAGGTTTCTTGGGGAATGGCAGCCCATTCTTCACAGAGTGCTACACTGATGAGAGGTATCGATGTCAGTCGGTGAGGCCTGGCATGAAGTCGGCGTTCCAAAACATCACAAAGGTGTTCTATAGGAATCAGATCAGGACTCTGTGTAGGCCAGCCCATTACAGGGATGTTATTGTTGTGTAACCACTCTGCCACAGTATGTGTATTATGAACAGGTGCTGGATCGTGTTGAAAGATGCAATCACCATTCTCGAATTGCTCTTCAACAGTGGGAAGCAAGAAGGTGCTTAAAACATCATTGTAGGCCTGTGATGCGATAGTGACATGCAAAACAACAAGGGGTGCAAGCCCCCTCCATGGAAAAACATGACCACACCATACCATAACAGCCTCTGAATTTTACTGTTGGCACTACACATGCTGGCAGATGATTTCACTGGGCATTCGCCATACCCACATCCTGTCATTGGATCGCCACATTGTGGACCTCGATTCATCACTCTACACAACGTCTTTCCACTGTTCAGTTGTTCAATGTTTACACTCCTTACACCAAGCAAGGTGTCATTTGGCATTTACCGGCATGATGTGTGGTTTATAAGTAGCCACTCGACCATGAAATCCAAGTATTCTCACCTCCCGCATGTCATAGTACTTGCAGTGGGTCCTGATGCAGTTTGGAATTTCTGTGTGATGATCTGGATAGATGACTGCCTGTTACACATTACGACCCTCTTCAACTGTCGGCAGTCTGTCAGCAACAGACGAGGTTGGCCTGTACGCTTTTGTGCTGTATGTGCCCCTTCATGTTTCCACTTCACTATCACATCGGAAGCAGTGTATCTAGGGATGTTTAGGAATATGGAAATCTTGCATACAGATGTATGACACATGTAATACCTAATCACCTGACCACATTTTAAGTCTGTGAGTTTCACGGAGCACCCCATTCAGCTTTTTCACAATGTGTAATGAAGACTGAGGTCACTGATATGGAGTACCTAGCAGTTGGTGGCAGCACAATGCACATAATATGAAAAATGTATGTTTTTTTTGGGGGTGTCTGGGTACTTTTGGTCACATAGTGTACATGCTAATGCAATGGATAGAGTGAAGTATAGTTTCTGGCTCATAATCTGTGCTAGCTATAGAGATAATGCAAGTACCTCTGCAATTCACTGTTGTTAGCAACTTGTGCATAAACAGCATCTGTCCTTACCCTGTCTGTGTTTAACTTCGTCACTAGATTAACAGGATTGGAGAAGACACAAGAAATTGTCATGTGGTTCTGATTCATCATCAGGACAAGAGGTTCTTTCTTCAAAGCTTCAAAGAATCCTCTTCACCAATGAAGCACTCCTTAAAAATTATTAAAAACTGAATGTAAGAAGTACTCATTACTGGGACCTCTGGAATTTGCACTGGCTGTGGCAGGTTGAAAGCTGGAGGCAGTGGAGTGTTAATGCTCTTTCTGGAATTGGAGATTATTTAATTGCTCCTTACTTCATTGATGAAACCTTAATGTGTAATAGATGTACATCGTTTCATACTAAAAGTGCTGCTGGCTATCCTAGAGGAAATATCACTTCAAATAATTAGGTAAAGTTGTCACCAATCCAAAGACTGGTCTCAACATAAAAGTGCTGTATGGAGCATTGTCTGACTGGAGGTGGTATGCTGTTGCCCTCCTCCAACTTTTGAAATGACTTACCCAGTCAGTTGTAAATACATGGTATCAGCACAATGAGTATCTAGCTTACTACTTGTGTGAGCATTCAGTTTGCTTGATAAAACATGAAGGCATTATCATTTGGCACACACATTCAGCTGTTTTGAGGCCACTATACTTTATTCTCTGATGTGAAGATGAAGAAGTTTCAAGGATATGATTGGTTTTAAAACATGGCATTGTTGCAGCACATAAAACGATAATCAAGCAATCTCTGCAGTCTAACCAGAAAATCCTTTTAACAGGGACTGCAAATGAGTATTCTAGTAGATGGAGGTAATTTTGAACATTCTATGATGCAAATGGAATTTAATGGAAATGTTTATGACCTGTTTCATTCATGATTTTCTTTTTGATCTGGTTGCAGAGTTATTAATTTCCACAGATCATTTGCATAATAAATTGTAATGTGGAGTGGGTCATTTTATATTCATATGTTGTAATTTTTCACTGTACATGAAGTTATAAGTTAACAGTTTTTAAAACTCAATTTCTTATTTTACCAGCCTATTCTATCTGTGACACTGACCCATGTTTAAGGCTTGGAGCCAAGTGGAGTGCCACAGCCAGAGGCTCTGTCAATTCTCTGATAGTCTTGGCTGTGGATTTCTGGATCTCCATTAAGAGGTGTCAAGCACCAGAATAAGTTTCTTTCCTTTCTTTCTTTTTTTTTTTTTTTTTTTTTTTTTTAAAAAAAATAAAAAAAGACTGGGGTCTGAGGTCCTCTGATGGATGCCTACTATTCAATATGCATAAATGGCTCTGAGCACTATGCAACTTAACTTCTGAGGTCATCAGTCGCCTAGAACTTAGAACTAATGAAACCTAACTAACCTAAGGACATCACACACATCCATGCCCGAGGCAGGATTTGAACCTGCAACCGTAACAGGACTGTAATGCCTAGAACCGCATGGCCATCCGGCTGGCCTATTTAGTATGCATAGGGTGAAATCAAATTACATACAGAGTAAAGACACTACAAATGACAAAATTTTAACAGTAGATTGCTGATGCATTTGTATCAAAGTCCCTGAGTTTACTGCCCTCAAAGACAGCTGTAGCGCTCAAATTATAACTGAGAGATGTGTGCAATGTGAAGTAGAAAGTTTGTAAATATTTAATGAGGTATGGTACATATACTGAAAAGACAGGTGCCATAGAAGTTGCTGTATTCATACAATCGACAAAAATATGGTGTCTGTTAAGGTCAAAATTGAGTATGACTGTGAAGTTATCTGGACGCGAGTAATGATGACCCAGATGAACTGAAGTTAATGGGATGTTTTTACCAAGCATCAAATTTTGCCCATAGATGTAGATTCATTCAAAGAATGTAGCACAAAAGTACCCTGATCCTGCAGAGTTAGTTGGAAGCAACATACAGAGTGTTGTCTTGAACAGTCAGTTCAACAACCCATTGACAATGGATATATATCAGGCCCTGTAGCAACAAACAGGTCGACTTTATCAAAAGTGTCAGTACAGAGACTAGGATCAATGATTATGATGTCATCATAGCAAAGATTATTATCAAAAACTTAATAAACTCAGCAAGAAGACTAGGAGAGTTTTTACGCAGGAAAGAGCAGATAAGTAGTTACATAGAGGAAGTATGGGTGAAGTTTGAATGGACTGTCAGTTGAGCTCTTGAGGAGTATGTCCCGAGTAAGTGTAAGAATGGAAAATATCCACCATAGTTAAATACTGAGAACACAGAGATTATTGCACTCTTGGTTCAGGTAAAACAAGAGAGAGAGAAAAAAAACAACAGAAATGACAGGTAAAAGTGAGTAGAAATTCATGCATCCATAAAAAGATAGATGCATGAAGCATACAACTTCCATCATTATACCTTAGCAAGAGATCTTGCCAAGAACCTGAGAAAATTATTGTCTTACATAAAATTGCTAAGCAAGCCTAAGGCTTCCATTCAGCTGCTCATCGATCAGTCTGGCATAGCAATAGAGGACTGTGCTGTATACAAGAATATGGAGAGGTGGGTACAGAGTGGTGCAGCAGCTGTTGTTGTAGGGAAGGTAGACAGGAGCAGAAATTATTAGTGAACTAATAAATACAGTAAACAGAAGTTTTACTTAATTTGTAGCTTTCTCCAAGCATTACAAAGAAACTTAACAAAAGAACAAACAGCAACAAATTGCACCGGTTACAAGAAGCAGACTAAAAAGTGTGGTGTAGTGTGAGCCTCCCGCTACTAATCCATGAGAAAACTGTCTAAAACTGAAGATTGTCAAAGGTCATGACTGAGAGTGGGTCAGCCATCCTTTATTGTGGTGGCAGCAGGCACTTGCAGTCGAAGCCACTGAAGATGTGGCTAAGTGGGCATGCATCTATGGATCCACCAGGTGCTTGCTTGACTGCTACTGGAGTCCGTCGGAAATGTGCATTTCCACTGCCAACTGTGAGACGCTGGTGAGAGTGGTATTGATCTATCACACAACATCCGTACCCTGTAAACCTCCTCACCATTGCTGTGTAGTGCAGATGAGTGAATGATGTTGGGAAGGAGGGAAGAGGAGGAGGAGGAGGACTGGATGCAGGTGTTAATGAGGAGATGGGAGCTAAAATGTAGGCCAGTGCCGAGCTCCAGCCAGTGCCCTAGTGTACATCCTGAGCCTGCCAGGGAACGCCAGCCAAGAAACCAGGCGCTAACATTCAGAGGTGAAGCAGACAATGAAGTTGGCATGCTTAGAAGTGGGCCAATACAAAATCTCATATTGGTAATTCAACAAAAGAAGAGTCCACAATTGCAGCTTTTGGGCTGCGTAAGTTGGGACTGACTGTGAAAGGCTAAACAAAGTTTGAAGAGGTTTATGGTCAGTCACAAAGTAAAATTTCCTGTCAAAGAGAAACTGGTGAAACTTTGTTACCCCATATACAATGGTAAGAGCCTCATTTTCTATTTGTGAATAATTACACTGAGTTTTGGTCAACAACTTTAAAGCAGAGGCAATCAGCCTGTCAACGGAACAAAATCTATGTGACAAAACTGCACCAATGCCAAAAGAGGAAGCGTCCACAGCCAAGAAAACTGGATTGGCTAGATCAAAATTAACAAGGCACTGATCACTAGGCAAAGCATCTTTCAACTTCTGGAGAGCAGAGTGACACTCTTGCGACCAAACAAAAGGAACATTCTTCCTGCGAAAATGATGCAAGGGAACAGTGATCTGAGTGGTGTTAGGAATAAACCAGGTGTAGTACATGATCTTCCCTGACACAGACTGCATTTCCTACACACTCTATGGGTGTTGACAGTTACAGATAGGAAGCAAATGTAATAGGAATGAGTGAACACAATGGCTACTTGTGACATGTCCTAAGAACTCAAGTTCTGTCTGAAAAAACCACACATTTTTCTTTGTTAAATTCGAGACCAGCTGCAGACAACACTTGAATCAGAGTACGAAGATTCTTAATGTGTTCTTCGGGACTGCGACCTAAGATGATAATGTCATCTAAATGATTTGATCAAAAAGGAACTTTTGCAGTTTGCCGGTCCAGAAAGCACTTGAGGTGGATGCTTGGGTGAGATACAACAAACAACACCTTATAATCAGGAGTTCAGTTATTCACCTCTTCACACAAGTAAGGCTTACACAGAACTGGATGGCAGAGCTACACAAAGATAATGTTTTGCTCAGTTCAAAGATGATGCTCAGATCAATACTGGTGTCGATCTCATCGGTGCCACATAGCCCCCTCCCCCCCCCTCGTAGTATGGAGTACTCCTGAGAGGCTGGGGGGGGGGGGGGGGGGTGACTATGGCGTCAGCAGGGGTGGTCCACAGGAGCTGGACCACGGTCAGCTCGATAGCTTCGTCGGGGAGCTGTGTGGTGTGGGTAGATGTTGTGAAGGAAGGCCCGGCCAACGAACCTGGAAGTCGTTGAAGCGTGCTGGGCATTGTGCTGGTCGTGCGGTGACAAGTAGGCCGGCGGTTTGTGGGAGGAATGGAGCGACGACGACGATGTATCCGGTGGGCATGGCAAACACACGAAGCATGTCCAGGTCGATGTCGGGTGAGAGGGGAACACATTTCACCAGGTGGCAGGGAATGGCGGAGGTTGTGTCATGAGCACTGGTTGAAGGGAAACACACAACGAACAGAGTGTCATCGCGTAGTATTATAGAGATGTCATGGATTATGTCCGGGGGGACAGGCACAAACACCTCGAGCGAGGGCACGTTCAAGATGGGGGAGAGGGGGGCGTGAGAAACCTCGACATGGCGAGGCAGGCAACGGTGGAGAGGTCGAAGGGACCGGCGAAGGGCCTGGCGGCGAGGGCGTGATCATAAGTAAGCTCGACGTGGGGAGCATGCGATCACTCGACGGAGTGCGTGAGACCGGAGTAAAGGGCAAGGTTGGAGAAGAGCTTGACGATTGGAGCTGGAAGTCACTCGACTGAGTGAGTAAGTCCGACGTGGAAGGAGTGGTCGGAGAATCGTGAGCAACGATAGTGAGTGGCGTGGTTGTGGCCTGAAGGAGGGTAGACGTGGGCTCGCCATGAGCAGGCTTAAGTCTGTTAAGAGAGACTGTAACAGCTGAATCTTTTATGTGGATGTCATAGGTGTTGGCTGAGCGCCAGAGGACTCAGTATGGGCCAGTATATGGGGGTTGGAGGGGAGCAGAGACAGTGTCATCTTGGGGCATGACGTACTCGCAATTGTTCAGAGATTTCTGGATGTGAAGTGGCGTCTGACGCGGTCCACGAAGGAAGGTAAGTCAGGGAGAGAAGCAGAACGGCTCACAAGTTCCCCAGGGAGAACAATGTTCTGGCCGTATATGAACTCAGCTATTGTGCCTTTGAGGTCTTCCTTATAGATCGCACGAATGCCAAGTAGCACAACGGGAAGGGCCTCCATCCAAAGAGAGTCGTGGCATCGAAGAGCTGCCTTGAAAGTGCAGTGCCAGCACTCAACTAGCCCGTTACTTTGCGGGTGATATGCTGTGGTATGGAAGCGCTGGATGCCGCAAATGTTACAAATATCATTGAACAGGGTTGACTCAACTTCTCTGCCCTGGTCAGTCGTGATGATAGCTGGACATCCGAAACGCGATACCCATGACTCAATGAAAGCTTGAGCAACAGTTTCTGCCGTGATATTGGGGAGGGGGACAGCCTTGACCCAGTGACTTGTTCGGTCGATAGACGAGAGAACATAACAAAAGCCGTTAGAAGGAGGAAGAGGGCCGACAATGTAAATGTGAATATGCTGGAAACGCCCAAGAGGGATCGAAAAGGCTCTGAGGGGGGTGAAGTATGCTTGTGTACTTTGCATCGTTGGCACGCGATGCAGGAGCGTGCCCATTGCTGGAAGTCCTTGTTGACATTTCTCCACACAAAGCGCTCTGCTACGAGGCGGGCGGATGCACGAACATTGGGGTGGGTTAAATTATGCATTCATATTGAAGACAGCTCGACAGAGCATGGTTGGAATGAGAGGGCATAACGTGCTCGTACTGTCGTCACACCAGATCGCACCAGAAATGCCAGGGAAGGTGGTGCGGACGAAGTGTAGTGAAGAGGTAGAGTCTGAAATCAGGTTTTGCATGTCCTCGTCGGCGGGTTGGAGGTTAGGCAGCTCAGAGAGATCTAACAGTGAATGAACGGCGTCAACTCATGAAAGGAAATCAGCAACTGTATTGTCAGCACCCTTTATGTGTCTGACATCGGTGGTGAACTGAGATATGAGGTCCAAGTATCTGAAGCAGCGAGGAGGCGGGTCAGCTGGCGGGTTTGTAATGGTCGCAGCCAGGGGTTTGTGGTCCGTTAAAACATAGAAAGGGTGTCCCTCAACGTCAGTCTTAAAATGCTTGATTGCTTCATAGACCGCGAGCAACTCCCTGTCAAACGTGGTATATTTTCATTGTGCCTTGGTGAGCTCGCGCGAGAAGAACTGCAGAGGCGAAGTTTGGTCATTGACTGTCTGGCTAAGGACAGCGCCGATAGCAATATCGCTCACGTCTGCGGTGATGAAAAGTTGCGCACTGGGATGAGGATGCGCGATGGTCCAGGCCTCAGCAAGAAGATTTCTGAGGGCAGTGAAAGAGGCAGTCATAGCAGGGGTCCATGGAATGGGCCGAGATCCAGAAGTGTTGGTGCCTGCCAAGGCATCCGTCAGCAGAGCCTGAGTCTCCGCAGCCCGAGGTAGATGTTGGTGATAATAATTAACCATCCCCAGAAAGCGCCGGAGCTCTTTGAATGACGCAGGTCTGGGTAGGTTTAGTATTGTTTGTACTTTCTCAGGGGGCGGTGAAATGCAGTCGGCAGAGATCCGAAAACCGAGAAAAGTGACAGCGGGTTGATGTAGCTGCAATTTGTCCTGGTTGGTCTCGATGCCTGCTGCCGCGAGAGTGTTCATAGCAGTTTGCACATGTCGAATGTTGTCCTCGACGGAAGAGCTGAACACAAGATTGTCATCAGGATATGCAAAGCAGAATTTTAGTTCGAATAGCACTTCGTTGATGAAGTGTTGCCAGGTCTGGTTTGCATTTTTCAGACCAAAGGACATGAATCGAAACTGAAATAACCCAATCGGGGTGGTGATTGCTGTCTTCTCGATGTCTTCAGGTGCCATGGGGATCTGGTGGTAGGCCCATTTGCAATCAATCACAGAGAAGGTGGTCGCACCTGCAAGGGAACTGGTAAAGTCGGCAATGTTGGGTATGGGGTAAGTGTTCATAATTGTTCATGCATTTAGTCGACGGTAGTCTCCGCAAATGCGCCACGACCTGTCTTTCTTGGGTATCATATGTATGGCCATAGACCAGCTACTGGCAGAGGGTTCAATGACGCTGGAGCTTAGTAGTTCAGAAATCTGTTTTTTAAGGTTGGAGAGGCACTTGGGACAAAGTCGACATGGTTTACTGGAGATCGGGGGGCCTGGGGTGAGGTGAACCTTGTGAACCGTGCCGTTGGTGAAGACGGAAATGTTGCCGGCGGCATGGGAGGCAGTTTATTTACAATGTGTGGTGAATGGGGCAGTCGAGACATGGTTGTGGTGTTCAGAGCCACTCGGCGGATCCAACGGGAGCCGAGGCAGCAAAGTGTCCCAGGAGTCAACGAGCCAAGATGGCCGACAGCCCAAAGCAGTGGCACTGTGCTCGGGTGAGCTCGGTAGAGCTCGTGAAGCGTTAGTGAGCCCATTGTCCGAGGGCACGGCCTGTGGCAGCAGGATCGCGGGCGAAGCGCTAGGCGTGAGTGCACTGTTTGTGTTGTCAGTGGTGGTCGCACGGCGTCGCGCAGGAGCCGAAGTTGCATAGTTTGAGGTGCTGGCCGCGAGGGGCGGGGTAGGAGCTGTCAGTTCGGGAACATGTGATATTCGTTGCGCATGCACACTTGTGTCTGACCGAATGCCAAACACTGCCGTGTTAGGAGGGTTTGGCCTTGCAGAACTGTCAGTACATGTTATGGCAGTCTTGATAGCACAGTTGTGAGGGGTAGCGGGAGGTAAACACATGGAAGCTCGATTGCTAGGATTGCAAGCGTATTCGGCGCACTTACTGACCTTGCTTTGTCCTTGCTGTAGTGTCTGTAATTCCTTTGCTACATCGGAGGGCTGGAGCTGTGTTTCGTGGAGCCAGAGGGAGAGCTCGAAGTTTTCCTTGCATAGGCGAGCGATGTGTTCAAGCTCGACAAGGCACTTATGTGTGGTTTCTTGTAACGTCGTAGCAGAGACAAGCATGTGCGGATGAGATGAGCTGGGATTGATATATCATGGGGGGTTTTGCTCGACAGAGCACAGGGGAAGTGAGTCTTGGACGGGTGATGAAACACCGTGTTTCACACTAGGTCCGATGAAAGTTTGTGGTGTCACAAGAACTCAATGCCTAGTATAGGTTCGTAAGTTTTGCACACTAAAAAAGTCCACTTGAGTTTGCAGTTCACGCAGAGTGAGACGACGTGTGAAGTTGAACCCAAGCTTTGTAGTTTACTTGAATTTATGGCTTGCAGTGAAGTATGATGAGGGTGGATGTTCAACGACGCTAGTGATGTGGGCAGCAGTGAAACATCAGCGCCTGTGACCACTAGGAAAAGTTATCCCGACAAAATGTCTTTAATGTAAAGTCGTCCACAATTATCAGGTCGTTCCCGGACAGAACATAGCGCTGGGCGGTGCCTGTCATGTTGTGTGCAGGAGGTGTTTGGGAAGTAGCAGGGTTGTCTGCAGTTCCGTGCCACCTCACCAAACCGTGTGTGGAAGTAACAGTATGGGTGGTGCGGTTGCATCTCCTATGGAACGTTCGTTGCCAGTGGCGGTGGCCGAGGTTCGGTGGTCGCAGCAGGCTCAGTTGCAGGAGGAGGCATGACCGTGGGTGGAGCCAGTGACGTCCCTGTAGCTTGTTTTCTGCTTTCTGGAGCGAGCAGAACGGTCAGCACAGTGCGGCTCCGCCTGTGTCCAGCCACAGGACGACAAGCCTGAACCTGAGACTTGTCAGGTAGGCAGTGGCTGGCGAAATAGAGCAGTGATGCATCGTGTAGCTTGTCAGCAATTGTCACTGCTCGACAGGTTCGGGAGGCCTCTGAGCCAGAGCAAAGCGGATGTGAGGAGATAGTTTATCTGACCAGATGGCTAGGAGAGCTGTGTCAGAGAGTAGATCGGCGCTGACTAGGGCGCATAGCCGTTTCCAGAGTTGGGAAGGTTTGTCGTTGCCTAGTTGCTCGACGTGGAGCACTTGCCGTATTGCTGCCTCTGTTGAGCGGGCAAGCCAATGTAGAACTGTCTCTTTGTCTAGAGTGTACTGGGTAGATGAGTCCGGGGCGTCGACCAGGTCAGCAATCAAGTCCTCCTGGTCGTACAGGTGGGTGATGAGGCACAGAAACCTGGCTGACTAGTCGAGTTTGCAATGGTTGAGCACTTTGTCCACAATTTTGAACCAGATTGTTGCTCTGTCGGGATTAAACGGCGGCAGCATCGGTAAGTGTTGTAGAATGTTCAGAAGAACAGGTTGAGTTGAATTCATCGAGGCACTGCCTGAAACAAGCTGTTGTTGCTATAGTATTCCAGGAGAGTGTGACTCCCGGCAATGTGGCGATGATGGCTGGTCGGGTGGCAGCGTGAAGGTGACGCATTGTGGTTGAGCGCGATCTGTCATGACGTTTAAGGCCGACGTGGGTGAGACACCATAATGTGTCTATTGCAGTTGCACAAGCTCAACACGTTGCAGGTGTGTTCGGATTGACGTGTCGTGGAAGACCAACGCAGATGAGGCACCGAGATGTGCCGAGAACGGTAGTGGAAGCTCGACTGGTGCGGATAAGGTGACTGTCATGGCACAAAACACCGAGATGTAGCAGTGGGACGGAGATGGATGTCAGGCACAGATAACAAGTTATTGTTCCTGTTGCAGGCAGAGGTATCGAAGCAGGAAGGCATGTGCTGATGCTTAACTGAGGCAGGTGCGGGCGTGATCAGATGCTGAGGAGATTGACCTGTGAACAAAGTAGTTCCGGCCACATGGCAGGTATCCGCGTGGTACTGCACGGATTGCGGTGTGGCAAATCATTGTCCTGGTGGTGGTAGGTTGTCCAACGAAGCATTTGCAGAAATTGGCATTGGTCCCGCACTGCATGGAGATCCATAAGAGGTAACTGCACCGTCGATGAGGGAGGGCACATGTGATGGGAACAAAGGCGTCAGATAGCCGGAGTCATGCACACTCCTAACCTCACTTATGTTGCAGGCTCGAAAACGTCCGGCGAAATCGGCATAATCGTCGAGTGAGAGGCATCATGTTGCACTCCTGGTGGGTGTACATCGCCCGCAATACGATGCATGTTGATCACAAAATCCGGCGTTAGGCCGAAGTCATTGTTCGAATGTTGTGCTGATGTAATACACGCGAAAATAACCAACGCAGAGGCTGCAGACACAGTAAAATGGCGAAAATGGAAGATGTTACAACTCTGGGTCACCAGTGAGGTGGATGCTCGGGTGAGATACACCAAACAACACCTTATAATCAGGAGTTCATTTATTCACCTCTTCACACAAGTAATACTTACACAGAACTGGATGGCAGAACTACACGAAGATAATGTTTTGCTCAGTTCAAAGATGATGCTCAGATCGATCCTGGTGTCAATCTCATCGGTGCCACACACTGAAATATGGTGGAAGTGGTAGCAATGCCAAATGGCAATCTTCAAAATTTGAAGAGCCCCAGATGAGTATTAATGATATAGACCTCTTGTGACTGCTCATCCAGATGGATTTGCAAGTGAGCATTGCGCATCAGTTTTGAAAAAGTAATTCCCAGCACCCAATTTTTCCATGAATTATTATGGGTGCGCAAAGGGATAACTGCCAATGACCATTTAAGGATTCACAGTTTCCTTAAAGTCAATGCACAATTGGAGTCTGCCCAATGGCTTCTTTAGAATAACAGGAGGGGAGAGGCCCACTGACAGGCTGTAATGTGTGCAGGACCCTGTTATCTTGCAAATCAGTAAATTCCTGTGCCACACAGTCTTGAAGAGCATGAGGAACAGGATGAGCTCAAAAGAAACATGGCTGCACATTGACCGCCATTGTGATGTGCACAATAAATTATTGGCTTTGCCTAAACATTCAGAAAACAAATCCCGAAATTCTACACAGAACTTAACAACACTGTCACAAGGATCAAAGGAAGTAATGGAAGCTACTTTGACCTGAACACTTCATCTAAACAAATCAAAAGAGTCTAGACCAAAAATGTTAGCACTGTCTCAGAAGCAAAACACTGTAAATGTCACTGTCTTTGTCCGATTTCGGAAAGTTGCAGGAAGGCTACAAGTGTCCAAGACAGGAATGTCTTGGTTGTTATATGCCATCAGTGTATGGTGCAGGGTGTACATCTTAGGTTTGCCAAGCGATTTGTAAGTATCATGGCTGAGCAAATTAACTAAAGCTCCAATGTCAAGTTGCAAACGGTCTGATTATCTAGCAACGGTAAGAGATAAAAAAAGCTTGTTGTCCTCACATGACATGGCAGATGAGTTGGGAGCCTTTCCTGAACAGCCATTACACTACTGTTTTCCATGAACAATGCTGCCAGGTTTTGAAAACATACTACACACTGTTTGTGATTCTGATTTGCATGAAGAAGTAGCAGATGGGGATGCCCTGCGTTTCTGTACACACACAACCTGTACATGTCCCCATCTGCTGCAGAAAAAGTACATTGCTTCATGTGAGAAGCAAGATCGTGATCATGTTCATATTACAGCGAGGGCATGACTTCACACCTTGTCCCGGAAGTAACATGAATTCACATGAACACTGTGGCTGTGGCCGGATGGGATACTGTTTGCAAGCTAGCTGTGAGGCCTGTTTGTCTTGTCTATCTTCTGAACAAACAGGCACTACTTCAAAATTTCACTGTGCCTTTGCAGGGATCTTTATAGCCTAGATGCTGCAGAACCTTTTGCCAGGAAGGGTCCAGGTATTAAAGAATCTGTTGCCGAAGTTCAGAGTCAGCAACAGCGTGTGTGATAGCATCGGGAATCATCACGCATTGTGGTATTTGCCACAGTCACATTTGAATCTACACTTTCTAGTAAGGTCTTGAAAATCAGTCACCCACTGGTGGTATGTTTGTCCTTGTTGCTTAAACAAACTAAAAAAATTGTACTGAGCAACCACCACTTGTACCCTCTCCTCATAATATTTTGTAAGCATCTGTAATAGTTCCTCATATTTTACATGTTCTGGGTGCAAAGTGGGAAATAATTTGGCACACAACCTGTAAACAGTCACTGCTGATGTGGCCAACAAATAAGAAGGTTTGTCAGTACCTTATATATGATATGCTGTGATGTGTGCATTGCAATCTGTGAGATATTCATTACAGTCTTCCTTCAACTTGTCAAACTCACGAAGGATCACAACACATGCAGGTGGTGTGGGCAGTGGCACTGCCATTGGTTTTGGCATTGTTTATCAAGGCCATCTGCACCATCATGAAACTATTCATCAATTCAAGCAGTTGTGCCATTCATTGACCCTGAAAGTGAATGAAATGAGATACAGCAATTGCAGGGGGCACCGCAGGTGATTGTAGCATGGTAGTCATTTTGAATAAAGGAATGCACAAAGAGGCAAAAACAAATACAAAATAGCATAGAGAAAAGGGGTGCAAAAGCAGCAACAACAGAACCTAGAATATAAATAGCACAAGCAAATCAAACACGGAAAGAAAGCAACCCAAAAGACAAGAGTAACCCAAAAGACAAGAGTAAAGTAAGAAGTCAATGAAATTTGAAACAAAAACATCTCACCACCAGGTTTGTTGTGTACTACTTCATACACAACTGTAAGAAGAGGTGAGCTATAGACTGGTGCAGCTGCTGTCACTGTAGGGAAGCTGAACAGGAGCAGAGAAAAAGCACTGATGAAGTCCAGCTATTACAAGAATCAAACTAAAGGACAATGGGCAGTGTGAGGGTCCTGCTAAGAATACAGGAGAAAACTGTCTATTACTAAAGATGGCAAAGGCTGTGACTGTGACTGAGACTGGGTCATGTAGCTGCCACTGGCCATCCTACATCACAGTGGCAGAGGATGCCCATAGCCAGGTCCACTGAAGGCATGCCTTAACAGAAGCACATCATTGGATCTGCCGGGTTGCCCTGCATGGGGAGTGTTTATCAGAAACAGAGTATTGTCAGGAGAGCCCATGATCTACATCTGTTGGCTGGTGATGGTGTAGTGTAGGAAAAGTATTATTGTTTGATGGCTGTAGGAGGATACAGAATGACTTAGACAGAATTTCTGTTTGGTATGATGAATAGCAGCTTTCTCTAAATATAGAAAAAATGTAAGTAAATGCACATAAGTAGGAAAAACAACTCTCTGAAATACAGTCTTAGTGGTGAGCTGATTGATACAGTCACATTGATTAAATATCTAGGTATAATATTGCAGAATGATATGAAAAGGAATGAGCAGAGAAAAAGCACTGATAAAGTCCAACTATTACAAGAATCAAACTAAAGGACAATGGGCAGTGTGAGGGTCCTGCTAAGAATACAGGAGAAAACCGTCTATTACTAAAGATGGCAAAGGCTGTGACTGTGACTGCAGCAGCAAGTCATATACTCTCGGCTCATTTATTTGTTACACAGTTTAATTCTTAATTTCTTTGCGTGTTTTTGGTATTTGCATTGTTTAATTCATAAATTTCGGGGGTATTATAGTATTTGAGAGTTGTAGCATCGCATTTTAGTACCTGAATAGTGTAAAATCGCCTAGTCTCCTTCCGCCACTGAGCAGTGTGTCAGCAGTGTGCAAGTAGCAGCATTACTGCATTTACTAGGCAATCTTGTATTTTAATAACCATTTAAATTTTGTGTCGAATTGTTTGTGCTCTCTGTAGATTAGTTCAGACGTTCTTTGCACAACAGTTTTTAGCATGGATAGGGACTGCATCTGCTGTGTTCGGATGCAGGCTGAGTTGGCATCCCTTCGCTCCCAGCTTCAGGCAGTGTTGGCTTCGGTCACACAGCTTGAGGCTGTTGCCAATGCGCATCACTGTGGGGGTCTGGATGGGGGTTTGTCGTGGACAGCCAGCTCGTCCCATGCATCCCCCGATTGGACTATGACTGTGGCTGCCCGGGATACTGCCCACATTGAGGCTGACCCCTCTCCTGTGGTAGAGTGGGAGGTCATCTCGAGGTGTGGCAGGGGGTGAAAGACATTCCGGAGGGCTGAACGGAAGGCCTCTCCTGTTTGTCTGACGAACCAGTTTCAGGCTCTGTCTTAGGCTGATACTGATCTTCGGCTGGACATGGCTGCTTGTCCTGTTCCAGAGGTTGCCCCTCAGTCTGCAAGATCCGGGCAGTTGCAGAGGGTGGGCTTACTGGTAGTTGGGAGCTCCAACGTCAGGCGTGTAATGGGGCCCCTTAGGGATATGGCAGCAAGAGAGGGGAAGAAAACCAATATGCACTCCGTGTGCATACCGGGGGGAGTCATTCCAGATGTGGAAAGGGTCCTTTCAGATGCCATGAAGGGTAGAAGGGTACAGGGTGCACCCATCTGCAGGTGGTTGCTCATGTCGGTATCAATGATGTGTGTCGCTATGGATCGGAGGAAATCCTCTCTGGCTTCCAGCAGCTATCTGATTTGGTGAAGACTGCCAGTCTCACTAGCGGGATGAAAGCAGAGCTCACCATCTGCAGCATCGTCGACAGGACTAACTGCGGACCTTTGGTACAGAGCCGAGTGGAGAATCACAGGCTGAGATGGTTCTGCGACCGTGTGGGCTGCAGATTCCTCGACTTGCACCATAGGGTGGTGGGGTTTCGGGTTCCGCTGGATAGGTCAGGAGTCCACTACACGCAGCAAGCAGCTACACGGGTAGCAGGGGTTGCGTGGCGTGGACTGGGTGGTTTTTTAGGTTAGATGGCCTTGGGCAAGTACAGAAAGGGCAGCAGCCTCAAAGGGTGCGGGGCAAAGTCAGGACATGCGGGGGCCAAGCAGCAATCGGTATTGTAATAGTAAACTGTCAAAGCTGCATTGGTAAAGTACCGGAACTTCAAGCACTGATAGAAAGCACCGAAGCTGAAATCGTTATCGGTACAGAAAGCTGGCTGAAGCCAGAGATAAATTCTGCCGAAATTTTTACAAAGGCACAGACGGTGTTTAGAAAGGATAGATTGCATGCAACCGGTAGTGGCGTATTTGGCGCTGTTAGTAGTAGTTTATCCTGTAGTGAAGTAGAAGTGGATAGTTACTGTGAATTATTATGGGTGGAGGTTACACTCAACAACCGAGCTTTTACCAACCTCCCGACTCAGCAGCAGTAGTGGCAGAACAACTGAGAGAAAATTTGGAATACATTTCACATAAATTTTCTCAGCATGTTATAGTCTTAGGTGGAGATTTCAATTTACCAGATATAGACTGGGACACTCAGATGTTTAGGATGGGTGGTAGGGACAGAGCGTCGAGTGACATTATACTGAGTGCACTATCCGAAAATTACATCAAGCAATTAAACAGAGAACCGACTCGTGGAGATAACATCTTGGACCTACTGATAACAAACAGACCCAAACTTTTCAACTCTGTTAGTGCAGAACAGGGAATCAGTGATCATAAGGCCGTTGGAGCATCCCTGAATATGGAAGTTAATAGGAATAAAAAAAAGGGAGGAAGGTTTATCTGTTTAGCAAGAGTAATAGAAGGCAGATTTGAGACTACCTAACAGATCAAAACGAAAATTTCTGTTCTGACACTGACAATGTTGAGTGTTTATGGAAAAAGTTCAAGGCAATCGTAAAATGCGTTTTAGACAGGTACGTGCTGAGTAAAACTGTGAGGGATGGGAAAAACCCACCGTGGTTCAACAACGAAGTTAGGAAACTACTGTGAAAGCAAAGAGAGCTTCACTCCAAGTGTAAACACAGCCAAAACCTCTCAGACAAACAGAAGCTAAATGATATCAAAGTTAGCATAAGGAGGGCTATGCATGAAGCGTTCAGTGAATTCGAAAGTAAAATTCTATGTACCAACTTGACAGAAAATCCAAGGAAGTTCTGGTCTTACGTTAAATCAGTAAGTGGCTCGAAACAGCATATCCAGACACTCCGGGATGATGATGGCATTGAAACAGAGGACGACACGCGTAAAGCTGAAATACTAAACACCTTTTTCTAAAGCTGTTTCACAGAGGAAGACCACACTGCACTTCCTTCTCTAAATCCTCGCACAAACAAAAAAATGGCTGACATCGAAATAAGGGTCCAAGAAATAGAAAAGCAACTGGAATCACTCAACAGAGGAAAGTCCACTGGACCTGATGCGATACCAATTCGATTCTACACAGAGTATGCGAAAGAACTTGCCCCCCCTTCTAACAGCCGTGTACCGCAAGTCTCTAGAGGAACGGAAGGTTCCAAATGATTGGAAAAGAGCACAGGTAGTCCCAGCGTACAAGAAGGGTCGTCGAGCAGATGAGCAAAACTATAGACCTATATCTCTGATGTCGATCTGTTGCAGAATTTTAGAACATGTTTTTTGCTCGCGTATCATGTCGTTTTTGGAAACCCAGAATCTACTCTGTAGAAATCAACACGGAAACAGTGATTGTGTGAGACCCGACTCGCTTTATTTGTTCATGAGACCGAGAAAATATTAGATACAGGCTCCCAGGTAGATGCTATTTTCCTTGAGGAGATCACGAATGTAAAATTAGAGAGATTTGAGCGCGCACGGAAGCTTTCAGACAGTCGTTCTTCCCGCGAACCATACGCGACTGGAACAGAAAAGGGAGGTAATGACAGTGGCACGTAAAGTGCCCTCTGCCACACACCGTTGGGTGGCTTGCGGAGTATAAATGTAGATGTAGATCAATTATGGTCAGTTTTATGGAAGATTAATGGTCAACTTTGGTTTATTGGGAGAATTCTGAGAAAATGTAGCTTATCTATAAAAGAGACCACATGTAGAACACTAGTGTGATCCATTCTTGAGTACCGCTCAAGTGTTTGGGATCCCCACTAGATTGGATAAAAGGAAGATATTGAAGCAATTCAGAAGTGTACCGCTAGATTTGTTACAGATAAGTTCAATCAATTTGTGAGTATCGCGGAAATTCTCTGTGAACTCAGTTGGGAATCCCTGGAGGGAAGACAATGTTCTTTTTGCAAAGCACTATTGAGAAAATTTAGAGAATGCTGTTTATGGCTCAATGCAGTTCAGTTCTATTGCTTACAGTGTACATTTCACATAAGGATTGCGAAGGCAAGACAAGAGAAATCAGGCCTCATGTGAAAGTGTATAGACCAGTGGTCATCAAACTGTGGCCAGCAAGCCGCATGTGGCCTGAATCATGTATTCGTGTGGCCCATGGTTCTCAGCTGCATTTTATAATAATGTGTATCTAGCAACTAACAGCTGAATGCAAAAACATCAACTGCACTAAATTTAAGTTTCTCAAGAGCATGATTTTCTTGCTAAGTGACAAACAATGTACTTGATTTTAAATGGTGTTGATGAAATCAACAATGAGCTTATTAAAGTTGGTTGTTTATCTCAGCATCAGGGGTGTGGGGTTGGCAGGGAGGGGGTGGGGAGTAGTGCAGCTGCTAAAGAGGATGTGACACTGGGACTGTTTTACTGTTGTCTTCCAGTCCGGACAACCCATGGGTCAGCTCAACTCAAACAAGTCAGCCACTCTGGTATAAATTTTGGCATGGAAATTACATAGATTCATGAGTACACATTACAGAGATGGTTATCTTCAAACTTAGTAATTATTCATTACTAAGACTATAACAACACAGTGTGCAGTGAATAGAAGAAAACTGACTTACACAACTTTTACTAAAACATTTGTGATCCTGTTCCATATTGCCTAATGCATTCAATTGTAAATATAATTACTGTTATTAATCAATTAATCATTCACTTAAAAAGACAATACAACAACATTTCATCATGTAACTACTGTGCCACAACTTTGGGGTTGCTCACTGTAGCAGTGATATGAAACAGAGAACAGTTGACACAAAGTGTTCAGAATGGTGCCAATTTTTAACAGTCAGTACTCTGGGGCCAGTGGCCAACTTACCACTATAGCTAATCAATTGGGGCCACTTAAACTAACTTATGTAGATTAATAATTAATTATAAGATTGGTATATATGTGGTTCAAGGTGCCACTCGACAAAAACCAGTGTTGGCTCTTGCGCAAAAAGATTTGAAGACCACTGGTATAGAAAGTTGTTTTTATTTTGCTCCCTTCTGCAAATGTTCTGTTAGTGTGAAACTCAAGGACTGTCTGTACGACATCATAGTCCTACATGATGAACAAGGCAATCTGTATGACATCAGAATCCAAGATCTACATCTACATCCATACTCCGCAAGCCACCTGACAGTGTGTGGCGGAGGGTACTTTCAGTACCTCTATTGGTTCTCCCTTCTGTTCCAGTCTCATATTGTTCGTGGAAGGAAAGATTGTTGGTATGCCTCTGCATGGGCTCTAATCTCTCTGATTTTATCCTCATGGTCTCTTCGTGAAATATATGTGGGAGGGAGCAATCTACTGCTTGACTCCTCGGTGAAGGTATGTTCTCGAAACTTCAACAAAAGCCCGTACTGAGCTCCTGAGCGTCTCTCCTGCACAGTCTTCCACTGGAGTTTATCTATCATCTCCATAACACTTTCGCGATTACTAAATGATCCTGTAACAAAGCGCACTGCTCTCCATTGGCTCTTCTCTCTCTCTTCTATCAACCCCATCTGGTATGGATCCCACACTGGTGAACAATATTCAAGCAGTGGGCGAACAAGTGTACTGTAACCTTCTTCCTTTGTTTTCGGATTGCATTTCCTTAGGATTCTTCCAATGAATCTCAGACTGGCATCTGCTTTACCGATAATCAACTTAATATGATCATTCCATTTTAAATCACTCCTAATGCCTACTCCCAAGAGATGGCGATCTTTGCACACTAGGACAAACTTTGATGACCTGGAGATGTAAGGACAAAGGATGCAGCCTGGGCATACTGGGACAGTCTGTATGCATACTAGAACAAAGGGTGAAAACCAGCAGATATGAGGACAAAGGATGGGTGACCTTTAGATATGAGAACAAAGGATGGTGGCCTGGGCAGACTGGGACAGTCTGTACAACATCAGAATGCGAAATGGCGACCTGGGTATACTGGGACAGTCCTAAGTTTTAAAATGGTGGGAAATTTTAAAAAAAATTAAAAAGTCATTGATTTTCCACACATTTAACTCTGTGTGGGCTATGTTTACACAATTTCCCCCCAACATTAGAGTTTAAATAATAATTGTCACCCTTTGTTTGAAACCAAAGAGATGGTTGTTCTAACTTTACAACTGTATAGTTCACGTATGGTTATCACTGTCGTGTGGCATAGGAATAGGGTAGAAATAATTAAGTCTTTATTATTTAAACTAGCACTGCACTGGGGAGAGCCCCCTTCTATGGTCTCCAGACTGTGACTAACATTCTCTGCCCATTATTTGATTTGCTTGTCCTGTTTCTCTGTAAGGACATCTAGTTTCCTCTCTAGCTCAGCAGTGCTTTTTTGTCTTTTCTTAATTCTTCCTGTCCTATTACTACATTCTCTGTGCACCATAACAAAGGGTCAAATCAGTCCTGACTAACAGTAGTTAGTCTGCCGTTGTCTCAACTGAACATTGCTTTCATGTCCTGAAATATAATTTTCACAACTATACATTGTATTGTTACATTCCCTCTTGGATTTTCCATTGTTTAATTTTCGCAGCTAGTTTCTTCTAAATTTTTGTAACCAACCAAAGGATCTGATATAACACTATACTCTTGGTTGCACAGTCATATGTTTCTAATTTCACCTTCCCTTCATCACTGTCTTCTTTTTGAACACAGTCCTCATGTCTTGTCTCATCCCTGCTCACATCTGCTGGTACTGCTAAGATAACCAGCTGCCCCCTCATCTACCTGCATGTTTTCCATCACGCTTGCTGCCTCCAAGGTTTTGAAGTTAATTATTTTCACTACTATTTCCATTCTCCTAGCCTGGCTGTGGATATGCATTTAGTCTCTATACATATCCACAAACCTACACCTATTCCTTTTGCAGTCACTGGTACATCATCCCATGAAACACAAGTACACAGACAAAACCTCTAAGATATTCACACTACCAGTCATAAGCAACAATGTTAGCAAGACAACAAACAAGCCAAGATGCATAGGAACATATATAGAAATGAAAAGCTTATGAACACAGAACAAGAAAAAAACATTTAAGTGAAAAGGAAGACTAATTATGAGCAAGAAGCATGGAAATTAATTTTCTCAAGCATTCTACCTCCTGGCTATTTTGCACCAAAAAAAACCCCTGAAGTGAGATTCACTATTTTTATTCGGCCTACTGTGTCATATCAATAACCCTGGGATGTCATCATGAATATACCCAAGTTCGTGCCATGTCGTCAAAAGATTTTGGCACGGCTATGCAAGTCATTAGCAGGATCACCATTTTATGCAAGGTCACAGTCTGATAACAGAGGAGTCTGGAAAGACAAATCCTGAAGCAGGCTTGCAATTTTAATGCAAGGAGCCGGTTGTGAGCCTTCATGTGACTGTTGGTTAATGTCTGATGCCAGACAGACTTTCCTTCAGTTAGGATGCTCTCCACTATTCATATACCTGAATCAAAATTTGTGCAGTTGAATTAAAGAAAAAGTTACAAAACCTCAAAACTGAGAAGACATCCTGTGCAACTCTAAAAAAGTTTCTAATAGGTAAGTATTCTATAGTGTGGCTGCCTACATGGACAGACAGTGAGCTAAAGTTCGCTTTATGAATGATAAATTTTAAGAGAAACTAACCATTGAAATTAGTGTTAGAAAGTTAACTTAATTAGAACCACTGATGGACAAATTGTGTTTTTTAGCTCTAGTACTGTAAGTCATTATGTTTTGAAAATCTTTGTGCTTTATGTAATATTGTGTATATACTGCGTAAGCTGTTTCCAAAGTCTTCCCAAGATTTCTTCTTGGATGCTGCAATTATCTGTTTGGCTTTGTTTCTTTCTTCAACATAACTTTCTCTGTCTACCTGAATTCTAGTATATAGCCATTTTTGATACACCTTCTTTTTCCTTTTACAGGCTGCCTTGACTGTGTCATTCCACCAAGCTGTTTGCTTCATCCTACTTTTACACACTACTGTTCCAAGACATTCTTTAGCCACTTCTAGTACTGTGTCCCTTTACCTTGTCCATTCCTTTTCCAATGACTGTAATTGACTACATTCAACTAACTGGTACCTTTCTGAGATCGCTGTTATGTACTTGTGCCTGATTTCCTTATCCTGAAGTTTCTTCACTCTTATCCTCCAACATATGGACCTGACCTCCTGCACTTTTGGCCTCACAATCCCAATTTCACTGCAGATTAAATAATGATCAGTGTCATCACAGAATCCCCTGAATACACTTGTGTCCCTCACAGCCTTACTGAATTCCTGATCTGTTATTATATAGTCAATGACAGATCTGGTTCCCCTGCCTTCCCAAGTATACCGGTGAATGTTCTTATGCTTAAAAAAGGAGTTTGTCATTACTAAGCCCATACTGGCACAGAAATCCAAGAGTTGTTTCCCGTTCCTGTTGGCCTCCATATCCTCTCCAAATTTACCCATAACCTTATCATACCCTTCTGTTCGATTTCCAATCCTGGCGTTAAAATCACCCATGAGCAGAACACTGTCCTTGTCCTTTACTTTAACAACTACATCGCTGAGTGCCTCATAAAAACTATCCATCTTATCTTGATCTGTCCCTTCACAATGCGAATATACTTACACAATCCTAATTTTCTTGCTAGACACTGTCAAATCTATCCACATCAGTTGTTCGTTTACATACCTTATTGCAACTACGCTGGGTTCCATTTCTTTCCTGATGTAAAGCCCTACACCTCATTGTGTTATTCCTGCTTTGACTCCTGACAGGTAGACCTTGTATTCTCCCACTTCCTCTTCTTTCTCACCCCTTACCCGAATGTCACTAACAGCTAAAACATCCAGCCCCATCTTACTTGCAGCCTCTGCCAGCTCTGCCTTCTTCCCAGAGTAGCCCCCATTGATATTAATAGCTTTCCATCTCATTACCATTTGTTTGCAAAGTCGTATCTTAGGAGTCCCTGGTTTGTGAGTTAGAGGTGGGACTCCGTCACCTCCAAAGGTCCAAGGCATTTTGCTCTAATTGTTGGCAGCATCATATTTAAAGTACCAGGGAAGCAGGTTGCTAGCCTTACTTGCCACGAGTCCCATTGGGTTTTACCCCTAACGGCTGAGGGACTAACCGGTGGATTTGGTAGTCTTTGCCGTATGCGCACAAAGGTGACCACGACTCAGAATATGTCCGAGATGCCCAGCCTTATTCCAAAGTAACTGGTATCCCGACTGTCGGGACCACTTACTTGGCCACTCATATGTTGCCCGCTGTTCATGAACTAGGACATGACTACAGGAACCCACACCATGAGCCACCTTGACCACTATGGGTCAAGCTGATGGAAAACCATTCTGGAGTGTAATTAGCAGTCTTTGAAAGGGAGGTAAGAAGGAAATGACAAGTATTTTGGACAGGTCAGGAAAACTGCTGGTGAATCCTGTGGATACCTTGGGCAGATGGAGGAAATATTTTGAAGAGTTGCTCAATGTAGGTGAGAATACAATCAGTAATGTTTCAGGTTTCGAGGTAGAATGGGATAGGAATGATGATGGAAATAGGATCACATTTGAGGAAGTGGAGAAAATGGTCAATAGATTGCAGTGCAATAAAGCAGCTGGGGTGGATGAAATTATGTCAGAACTCATCAAATACATTGGAGTGTCACGTCTTAAATGGCTACACAGGATAATTGAAATGGTCTGGGAGTCGGGACAGGTTCCATCAGACTGGACAAAAGCAGTAATCACACCAATCTTTAAACATGGAAACAGAAAAGATTGTAACAACTACAGAGGTATCTCTTTAATCAGCATTGTGGGTAAAATCTTCTGAGGTATTCTTGAAAGGAAAGTGCAAGTATTAATTGAGGACCAATTGGATGAAAATCAGTGTGGGTTTAGGCCTCTTAGAGGTTGTCAGGACCAGATCTTTAGCTTACGGCAAATAATGGAGAAGTGTTATGAGTGGAACAGGGAATTGTATCTATGCTTTATAGATCTAGAAAAGGCATATGACCAGGTTCCTAGGAGGAAGTTATTGTCTGTTCTACGAGATTATGGAATAGGAGGCAAACTTTTGCAAGCAATTAAAGGTCTTTACATGGATAGTCAGGCAGCAGTAAGAGTTGACAGTAAATTGAGTTCATGGTTCAGAGTAGTTTCAGGGATAAGACAAGGCTGCAACCTGTCTCCACTGTTGTTCATATTATTTATGGATCATATGTTGGAAACAATAGACTGGCTGGGTGAGATTAAGATATGTGAACACAAAATAAGCAGTCTTGCGTATGCGGATGACTTAGTTGTGATGGCAGATTCGATTGAAAGTTTGCAAAGTAATATTTCAGAGCTAGATCAGAAATGTAAGGACTATGGTATGAAGATTAGCATCTCCAAAACGAAAGTAATGTCAGTGGGAAAGAAATATAAACGGACTGAGTGCCAAATAGGAGGAACAAAGTTAGAACAGGTGGACAGTTTCAAGTACTTAGGATGCATATTCTCACAGGATGGCAACATAGTGAAAGAACTGCAAGCGAGGTGTAGCAAAACTAATGCAGTGAGCACTCAGCTACGATCTACTCTCTTCTGCAAGAAGGAAGTCAGTACCAAGACTAAGTTATCTGTGCACCGTTCAATCTTTCGACCAACTTTGTTGTATGGGAGCAAAAGCTGGGTGGATTCAGGTTACCTTATCAACAAGGTTGAGGTTACGGATATGAAAGTAGCTAGGATGATTGCAGGTACTAGTAGATGGGAACAATGGCAGGAGGGTGTCCACAATGAGGAAATCAAAGAAAAACTGGGAATGAACTCTATAGATGTAGCAGTCAGGGTGAACAGGCTTAGATGGTGGGGTCATGTTACACGCATGGGAGAAGCTAGGTTACCCAAGAGACTCATGGGTTCAGCAACAGAGGGTAGGAGGAGTCGGGGCAGACCAAGGAGAATGTACCTGGATTCAGTTAAGAATGATTTTGAAGTAATAGGTTTAACATCAGAAGAGGCACCAATGTTAGCACTGAATAGGGGATCATGGAGGAATTTTATAAGGGGGCTATGCTCCAGACTGAACGCTGAAAGGCATAATCAGTCTTAAATGATGATGATGATGATGATGATGATGATACTGTGTAAGCTATTACACAGTCCATCCAGATTAATGTGACCACTACATTCATTGTCGATGTGCAATGACTACTCAGATGGCAGGTGGCAGCACTAACAGTGGAGGGTATATAAAGCATGTCAGGGGGTTGTGAAGAACAGTGCAGTCATTGCAACAAAAAACCAGTCCAAAGTTGCAAATTTTACTTTTTTTTATTATTCAATTGATGAGTAGTTTCAAGCCGGGACCAGATTTCAAATCAGTGTTACATAGTCAAAAATGGTATTTCCGAAGATGTGAAAACCATGTTATCTGTATGCACTGTAACTGTTTGTTGCACATTTTTGACATGGTTTCACATATTTGGAAATACTATTTTTGACTATGTTATGATGATTTAAAAATGGGTCTTGTCTTGGCCCGAAACTAGTCACTGAGTGAATAAAAAAAAGTAAAATTTGCAGCTTTGGACTGGTTTTTTGTTGCACTGATTAACAGAAGTTTCTGACCCACAGCTACACCAGCATGCTGGAAGTTCACAAAGTGCATTCATTGTTGTAATGTGAAAATGGAGTGATTTACATGACGGCTGAAAGGGCATGGTCACTAGCTTTTAGGCCAAGGCTGGAAGCATTTTGCAAATGTCTAAGTTTGTAAACTAGTTGTATGCAGCTGTGGTTTAAATATACTGTACATGGTCAAACGGTGCTATCTAAAACTGGCACTGAGGTAAATGTGATTGTAATGTACGGAGATAAAGTTTCTCAGCGAAAAGTATGATGCCCACAGTAAAGAGTTAAGGTAATTTCATTATGTTGCCAGAAAATGTGTTTAATTTATTTAATTATGAATATTTTCATTTATGTTAAATAATGGATTTGTTTAAGATGTTAAATGCTGTATATTTATATGTATGTTTGGATTTTATTAAGGTCAGTAGACCAAAGAATCTAGAATGCAGGAATGTCTGCAACTTCCGGGCACATGTTGGCTCGCCCGCCACTTCTTTGTCGGGACTGGAGGGAGATGGACGTGTTTATGTGACCAGTACAGTATAATGCATTTAGCGTATTAATGTTCATAGTGAAAATGTTGTAGTTACTAAACAAAGAGTACGAATAAATATAATTTTTAGCTGAAAGTATTTCGGATCCAGTAGTGTTTATTTCAAACAAGAAGAAAACCCAGGCCATGCTTGTTGGAGTAATTATTTTGCAGACAAAACTTCGAAAACCCCTAGACAAACGAGATCTGCAGTGTGTAATCTTTCAGCAGCTACTAATAAATAAGTCTTGCTGAAATTGTGCTGGAACTACTCGTATTATTTTCAATTACAAACACGTGGTGTGAGTGTGGTCCTACCACAATATAGCGCGTAAGATTCCACAATCATTCAGTTATCAAGAAACGAGATAGGTAACAAACAGTACAATATGGTGGCGTCATCCGGGATTATTGAAAACATTATCGAAATAAATTACCACCGAGATTGCGAAGAAAACGACACAATTCGTACATCCTGGATGAAAATGTTCAAGGAAGTCATATGCTGATACCTTCAAGACAAAGGAAGTCGTATGCTGGTAACTTCAAGACAACGGAATGCAGTTACTTGAACAAGAATAACGGCGCAGTACATCAAGAAAGAAGAAAAAAGTGTGTGCAACATAAAAGCAATATTCATGTAAGTGTAATGTTTCAGTGTTGTGAATTCCATCACACACCAATCAACAAAGAAAATGTTATAAGATAAGAAAATCAGTAAACTGTGAGTAAGATAATTTAGTATCCTTCAGAAAAGATAAATTTTTTGTGTTATGTTTATTCCTGCGTAAAAGGATGACTATTGTAAAAGAGGAAAGTATTGATGACAGTGTCGCCAACGCTAGTACAAATGTAAATTTATGATACGAAAGTGAATGCAACAGTAATAGTCCGAATCCTGTAGACAAAGTTGAAACTTGTACCGAAAGACAGGATGAAGTTAAAGACATGTTATCAACAATAATGAATTATATGGAGGGAATATTTAAGGCAATTGATGACACTAACAGACAAAACGGACAGTGGTTAGGAAATATTAAAGACAGACTCGATGCTAATGAGATTCGTTTGGATCAAATGGAGCAAAACAACGCTGCTCAGTTAGATCAGAATCTTAAGCTCATCAGTGATAGATTTGAAAAACAGTTCAAAGAATATGAAAAGAAAAATGACGATCACTTTCAAAAAATAGTAGCAAAAATTTCCAGTTTGAGTCGGAATATGGTTAAGATCACGGGTAAGGTCAATTATGTCGGGAGAAAAGTTAAAAATGTAGATGCAAAAGTAAAATATCTGAAAACAGAAGTTAGTACAGGTAGAGAGAAAATCCGTAATGCGTTTAAAGTTGTGCATTCAGATATCAAACATGTAAAAGAAACAGTATCTGATCGTATTTCTCTTGTAGACGATAAAATTGTTAAAGTAGAAAGCAAATTTGAAAAAAAGATAGGAATTATTACTGAAAAAAATAGATGTAAATAATCAGATGAGCAAAAACGAAGTCAAGAGTTTAGAAAGTAGTATTAATGACATCACTAAGAAACTTGAAAGTGTTAGTAGCAATATGGTCACCAATAGTTTGCCGAACAATATTGGCACTTTGTGGTGCAACATTCCAGTAAAAAACTTTTCAGATGAGAGCAGTATGCATCCCGTAGATTTCCTGCAGCATTTCAAAGATAACTTTTTTCCAAATATGAATGATAATTTGAAAATTAAATTTGTGAAAAGATTTCTAGAAGGTGAAGCATTGACATGGACTAATCATTATTGTACAGAGGGAATGGCTTTTGCAGAGTTTGAGGAGAGGTTCTTAAGTAAATTCTGGTCAGAGACAGAACAAGCAAGAATAAAAAGCGAATTCTTGAATGGACCTGTTTATAAACATGAGTTTGGTAGCATGAAGCAATTTTGCAGAAATCAGTTAAGGAAACTCACTCACCTAAGCAAACCTTTTTATGAACTCACTCAAATCGATGCACTTAAAAGGAGGCTACCGTATGAACTACAGTGGGAGTTAGCTTATGGTCCAGATGACATAATAGATCAGTTTTTGAAATATGTTGACAAACTAGACAGAATTATTGAGAGAATGGTTAAACCACCACACCATAGTCAAAATCATTTTCAAAAGACAGGGCATACAAATTGGGGAAACACACAACATGATAAAAAGGAACCACACAGTTTTGGAAGTAGTGATTCTCAGAGAAATCACCAGTACAACTTCAAGGGATCACAAGGACACAATTTCCATTACAAGGATCAATATGGAAATAGTCATAATCAATTTGGTAACAGGCACTTTGGAAATAAACCAAAGGAGTGGAATAGTCAAAATGGTATGGGGAGAACTGAACAGGAGTTAAAAAAACTGAATAGGGCTCCATTGGCAGTCCGCAAGGTAGGAGCTACTTATACACAAATGGAAAGGGCCAACCCAAACTGTCAAACTAAACAGAAAGATACCAGTGACATAATGAGTAATTATTTTAAAGAGAAGTGTTATCCCATTAATGTAGTATCTGTTACAAATAATATATGTCATACAAATAAACCAGAAACAAAAGGTAAGTTATTTAAAGACACTGATTGCTTAGAAAACTGTGAAGAATTAAACTTAGATGCATTCTATGAGTGGGCTGAGAGGGGCACCTTGCTGGAAAATAGTTGTTCAAATGATCAAAGTGTATTAGGATTTAGAGAACTTATGGAAGAGTCTGGTGGGCTAGGAATGAAAAGAGCACCTAGTAAGGATGATTTAAATGTGTATCTGCATATTGAAGGTAAGGGTGCAGAGGATCAAGAGGATAATTTTTGTGATGTTGATTGGGAAGGAAAGGAGATTGAGGATAGTAGTGAAGAAAGATGTTTTATTGGTGTAAGTGAGGATTTAGAAGCTTTAGGGATTACTAATATAAAAGAGGATAGTAATGAAATTAGTGAGGTACACATGAACACAGTTGACTATTTGAATGATAAGGATGCCAGAATTTTAGTCAGTGAGTTATGTGATCTTGATACATGTAAGAAAAACGAGAAGGAATTGACAGCAGGTAATCTTAACAGCATTATGGGAGTAGATGATGAAATGTCAGATAGTGAGCAATTTTTGTTTGACTTATGTGTTAATAGTAGTGCCATTAAGGATGATGAAAATTTCAGAAAGGTAACACTTGATATATGTGAAACTTTGTTTCCAGAATGGTAGCATAGAATTAAGTATCACATTGCACAAATGTGAAGAGATAAATATTAAGGAGAGACACACAATAGCACAAACGAATGTAGTTGGATTAATGAAATATTCAGGAATAGTAATCAGGCCAAAGAAAATGCAATTAGGGTAATAACAGCATACAACTCTGGTAGTAATGATACAGGTAAGGACACTGGAAAGGGATATGGATTTAGTGAAATTGAAGATGATTTATTACATGAGAATATTAATAAAAAATTTTACTTTGATGTAAGCAGTCCATTTATTGATGTACAGATAGGATCATGGAAAGGAAAGTGTTTAGTGGACACAGGAAGTCAAGTATCTGGGATATCAGAATCATTAAGTAAAAAACTGAAAACTTATAAGGATTATGTCGAGTTACCTGTGGTAGGAATTAAAATAAGAGGTGCTACTGGGAAGCACAGTAAATCAATAAGGAGTCAGGCTTTTATTACTTTTGAAATTGAAGGAGTATCATGGTCACATGGGTGTCTCATCATCCCTGATCTCACAGAGGATTTTATCCTAGGCATGTCTTGGATAACAAAAGTAAGTGCAACATTTGATTGGGCAGGACAGAAATTAATGATGACTCTACCAAGTGGTAAAGTCATCGCTACGTAACTTCTTACATCAAATGTGTTGTGTATGAATAAGACTGTGAACAGTATTGAATTTACAAAAGAAAGCCGTGTCACAGATTTTGATACAGATGAGATAGAGTTTGAAAAGTTGGTAAATGAAAAAGTAGCCAAAGCTAAAGAACTAACTGAGAACCAAAAACAAGATTTGAAATTATTTTTGTGGGAATATAGTGATGTATTTAGCAATATACCAGGTAAAGTAATTGGATACCAATGTACTTTACAGTTGAAGCTGCATGAACCTTTCTTTACAAAACCGTACAGTATTCCAGTCTTGAAAAGGGTAGCAGTGGAGAAAGAATTGTAAAAGATGGAAGTGTGTGAAATCATTGAGAGGAGTATAAACCCTTATAATAATCCCTTAGTCACTATAAATAAACATAATGGGCAAGTCAGATTAGTACTAGATTCCAGACAGTTAAACAAATGTTTATACAGAGAAACTGACCACCCAGAGAACATCGATGAGTTGTTATACAAATTTAAAAATATCCAAATTATATCAAGCCTTGACCTAACTTCATGTTTTCATCAAGTACCTCTTGCAATTAGTTCGAGGAAGTACACTGCTTTCTTATAAAATGGGAGATGTTACCAGTATTGTGTAGTGCCTTTCGGATTAAACTCATCAGTCACCGAATTTATAAGGGCACTAGACTATGTACTTGGCCAAGAAGTTGTGTCAGAATTAACAATTTATGTAGACGATATATTAGTGTCAAATCAAAGTTGGGAGGATCATTTGAAGTTATTGAAAAAGTTGTGTGAGAAACTCAGGAGAGGGGGAACGACATTAAAACTGGAAAAATGTAAATTTGGCGCGTCAGAACTCAAATTTTTAGGTCATGTCATTAC
Organism: Schistocerca serialis cubense; assembly: GCF_023864345.2. NCBI lineage: Eukaryota > Metazoa > Arthropoda > Insecta > Orthoptera > Acrididae > Schistocerca > Schistocerca serialis. The sequence goes on from NC_064644.1 coordinate 50,339,181, forward strand.
TAAGGAAGGGATAAGTGCTGATCCTGAGAAAATAAAATCTATCGTAAACTTTCCATCTCCTAGAAACCGAAAACAATTAAAATCTTTTACGGACACTCTGGATTCTATCGAAAATATATAAATGGACAATGCCTTAATGTAACATGTTTAAGCAACTTACTTAGAAAAAATGCTACATGGAATTGGTCTGAAGAGTGCCAGAAAGCATTCGATAAAATTAAGAATGAACTTTGTAAGAACAGTCTTTTACACAGACCAGATTTTAGTTTGCCATTTTGTCTTCACACTGACAGTAGTAATTATGGACAAGGAGCAGAACTATTTCAGGAGAAAGTTGTGAATGGGAAAAATCTTCATTGTACTATTTCATTTGCCAGAAGATTGTTACTTAAACATGAGAGAACTTACATAGTCACTGAAAAAGAATTACTCGCAGTACACTGGGCGTTTACAAAATTTAAAACATACCTGTTAGGACACAAGACAGAAGTGTATTCAGACCACAAAGCTTTAAGTTACTTGCAGGAGTGTAGACTGTATCACAGTAGATTAACCAGGTGGGCAATGTTCATGCAACAGTTTGACTACGAAACAGTGTATATTAAGGGATCAGAAAATGTAGTAGCTGATGCTTTATCCAGGTTACCAGTAGGAGGAGATCTGGAAATGTTTGATCAAGAGGAAAAAAAGGAATTTAAAATAAGATACATGAAGGGAATCCAAGATGAAAAGCTCATAAGGACACTTTGCAATAACATCAGGAGGGGACAAAATAACAATCCTAATTGGAAATTTGTTAAGGACTCTCTAGGCAAAAGAGGGTATGATAAACTTGGCAAATACTGTAAAGTGTTGAAGGGAATACCCTTTAGAAGAAAAGATGTGGACCCTGACAATTGGAAGCTATGTTGGCCAGAGTGTGAGGCAGACAAGTTAATAAAGTACACCCATGAGAGTTATGGTCACTGTGGAATACAGAAATGTGTAAAAAAGTTACAAGAAAATATCTACTTTTATAACATGGTAAAGAAGGTGAGGAACAAAATATCAACATGCGACAAATGTCAAAGAGTAAAAGTAAGCAACAGAACATGTCAGGGAGAAATGCAGAACATTATTCCAGATAAGCCATTAGATTTAGTAGCTGTAGACTTTTATGGTCCTTTACCTAAAAGCAAAGGTGGCCATTGTTTTATATTCGTCATGGCTGATGTATTTTCCAAACTAATTAAACTTCATTCTGTTCGAAAAGCTACAAGTAAAGAGATCATTACAAAGATTGAGAGAGATTACTTCAAGAGTGTAGGTAAACCTAAAGCTATACTATCTGATAATGGTTCACAATTTCTTTGAAAAAACTGGAAAGCATTCATGGAAAAAACTAACACAAAACACTTCTTGATATCCGTGTACAACCCATATTCAAACCCAGCAGAAAGGTACATGACAGAAATAGGGAGACTTTGTAGGACATATTGTAGTCACAAACACACTAGTTGGTCCGACCATGTAAACAACCTTGAGGACATCATGAATAGCTTGCAGCATAGCTCTACTGGTTTTTCACCATATGAAATTATGTTTCATCTCAGACCAGTGAATCTTATTTCTGAATTAATAGACTTTCCACAATGTAGCTTAATATCAATGAAAGAACATGAAGAGATTGTAAAGAAAACCATGAAGAAACTAGGTGAAGCTAGGAAAAACAGACATGATAGGAAAATAAAGGCTACCACATTCAGAGTAGGTGACCATGTCTTAGTGAAATCCCACGAATGATCGAAGTTACTAACAGCAGAGCTCAAGAAGTTCTTTGATATTTACATTGGGCCATTTGAGATTATTGAGAACCCCCACCCAAATGCATACCGATTAGTATATCCCAAGTCGAGAAAGCTGTTTGGTCTTAGGAATGTTGTTTCTTTGAAGCCGTATATTGAGAAAAGAGCAAACTGAGCCTACAAACATGCCTTTATCTGGAAAGAATTTTACTGAAAAAAAAAATGCTATGAGATAAAGTCACAGGACCAAACTGCAGTCACCATACTATGCCATGCAACATATCTCATGCAAAACAATGTTGTATCTAGACTGATTGTCACTTAATTCTATTATAAGATTAGATTTCATGATTCCTATGTGCTTGTTTAAGTAATTGTACAGTATTTAATGAATTGCAAAATATGTAAACTTGATAAATAAGGAATTTTATTTTACTGATCATGCTAGGAGACAAGACATGTCACCCACCCCCCACAGTTTGAGAATAGCAAATCTCATATTTTTGAATTCTTGTTCATTCAATTAAATAGACCATAATGCTTATAAAAAAAAATTTCTATAGTTAATAAACTATATTTTCTTGTATATGCAAGTGTGCTTTTGTTTTACATCATGCTCACCATGATAACTGTTTTTATTCAGCTGTGTTTATAACACAACACACATACTTTATGTTGGCTTATTTTGTCTCTTAATTTTGATATCACATAATCTACAAGGCTCATGAGAGAATAGTTTTGTTGAATTAAAATATTTTTGCATCCTCACTGATGATATAGGAGTTAGTGCTATTTTTATTCTAATATGAGGAAATGTTTTAACTTAAGTATTATTTTACAGTAAATTTCTGGGCAACAAATCGATATATGTATTTATGTAACTTATGTTGTGAGACAAAGGAGGAAGTCAATGGTTGATAAAAGAATAAACAGTTTACTACAGTTGTGATAAAAAGTTTTATACAAGCCAAGACAATGATGCAATTTCTGTATTGGACTGACAGGTGGACCAGGGTACACTTGTAAGTTCTGGTGGGCTATTGTAATGTAATTAACTGTCAGAGATAAAGTTTCTCATGTGAAAAGTACGATGCCCACAGTAAAGAGTTAAGGTAATGTCATTATGTTGCCAGAAAATGTGTTTAATTTATTTAATTATGAATATTTTTGTTTATGTTAAATAATGGATTCGTTTAAGATGTTAAATGCTGTATATTTATATGTATTTATTATATGTATGTTTGGATTTTATTAAGGTCAGTAGACCAAAGAATCTAGAAAGCAGGAATGTCTGCAACTTCCGGGCACATTTTGGCTTGCCCGCCACTCCTTTGTCGGGATTGGAGGGAGATGGATGTGTTTATGTGACCAGTACAGTATAATGCATTTAGCGTATCAATGTTCATAGTGAAAATGTTGTAGTTACTAAACAAAAAGTACGAATAAATATAATTTTTAGCTGAAAGTATTTCGGATCCGGTAGTGTTTATTTCAAACAAGAAGAAAACCCAGGCCATGCTTGTTGGAACAATTATTTTGCAGACAAAACTTCGAAAACCCCTAGACAAATGAGATCTGCAGTGTGTAATCTTTCAGCAGCTACTAATAAATAAGTCTTGCTGAAATTGTGCTGGAACTACTCATATTATTTTCAATTACAAACACGTGGTGCGTGTGTGGTTCTACCACAATATACCACGTAAGATTCCACAATCATTCAGTTATCAAGAAATGAGATAGGTAACAACCAGTACATGATGCACTACAGGTCACAGATGACAGGGGTGAATGTCGTCTGTGGAGATATGTATGGGCAAATAGACGTGCAATTGTGAAGCAACTGACCAACCAGATGAACCAAGGATCTACCAACAATGTCTCCTCATTCAACATTCAGTGAACATTGCTGCCTATGGGCTTCCGCAGTGGGCTCCTGGTTCATTCACCTATGGTGACTGCTGTTCATTGGTGATGAAGGTTGGAATTTGTATGCCAATACTGCATCTGCTCCATTGACTGGTGGCCATTTATTGTATGGCCCTGTAAGTATCATCTTAAGGGTCGAGGCAGGAGGAACGAGCATTACAGTTAGGGCAATGTTTTTGTGGAATTCCCTGGGTGAACTTGTCTTTCTGGAAGCCACGATGAATCAAGAAAAGCCCACATCTATCCTTGGGGACCATGTCCAACCCTACATGCAGTTTGCTTTTTCTTCAGCATAATGGGATCTACTAGCAGGACAATGCAATATGTCACACAGTTCACAAGATACATGTGTGGCTTGAAGAGCACCAGTATGAGTTTACTGTACTCCCCTGGCCACCAAACTCCCTGGATTTAAGCCAAATCGAGAAGATGTGGGACCACCTTGATCGAGCTGTTTGCACCATAGATCCTCAACCGAGGAACCTAGCACAGCTGGTCATGGCACTGGAGTAAGTATGGCCACACAGCCTTGCTGATAGCTTCCAGAACCTCACTGACTTTCTTTCTGCATGTCCGCACTGCAAAAGGTGGTAATTTAGGTCTTTAAAAAATGATCACATTAATGTGGCAGGAATGGATAAATTTTTTTACTGTGTTGGCTATTATGTTATTGGCTAGATTGTGACAACAATAACAAGTACATAACCATTTAGAAGGTAATTTACATACATTCGTAAAGAATTCACAATTTTCTGATGCTCACAGGACATCATGAAGTCAGTTGTCATATGATATGATGTCACACAATTTTAAACTGCAGTAATTGGGAAATGTGACACAGTGGTTTGGACACATTCAGAAGGACTAGGGTTCAGACCCCCTTCTAGCCATCCAGATCCCTGGTTTTTTTTTTTTTTTTTTTTTTTTTTTTTTTTTTTTTTTTTTTTTTTTTTTTTTTTTGAATATCGAGATGATTCCTTTGAAAAGGATTTAGCTGAGGTTTTACCCCCATTCTTGTCTTATCTGAGTTTATGTTCTGTCTCTAATGATCCTATTATCGATGGAAGGTTAAGAGTTGATCTTCCTTGCTTCTAGACTGCAATATGTTTTCTCACCTGGCAATCAAAGAGGAAATGATGTGTGCTGTGGAGAAGAATTGGGTATTGTGGGCAAGGTACCATTGCCTGCTCTGCTGAAGGTGGACCCACGTACTTGGTTTGAAAGTTAAACCTTCACAGATCTAGCACTGTCTGTAGAGAACTTCACAATTAGTAACAGCCGAGATTGTCTGCTACATCTTTCTATATTACTAAACTAGTAACCCAGTGGACGATAACCATTTGCCAGTTTTAGGTAGCCTATCTAATGGCTTCCAGGGGCAAAAAAATTTTGATTTGCAATAGTTCGTATAATTACTGACTGAATTTGAAATTTCAAATGCTTTCATATCTACTCTTTAAGAGGTATAATTTTATGTTTAAGGTTCAACACAGTGAGACAAGTATTATAGTTAGAATTTGCTTATAAATGTCTGAAAGCAGCACGCAAATACCCAGACTATATTAATTCAGTAATTGAGAATAAGAGTACTTAGTAACTTCGCAACCCGTTTTGCAGATAGTATCCACACGCACGGTTTTAAGAAACAGTGGTCGTGCGAGACACAGCTCGCCCTCTTTGTGCATTATATACAACAGGCTCTAGATACCAGGTCCCAGGTTGATGCCATATTTCTCGAATTTCGAAAGGCATTCAACTCAGTTCCGCACTGTTGCTTGCTCCAAAAAGTGCATGCGTATGGTCTATCTGATGACTTATGCGGTTGAATAGAATGTTTTCTAACAGACAGAGAGCAGTATGTCATCCTGAATGGGGTGACTTCAACAGAAACATGCTTAACTTCAGGTGTGCCCCAGGGCAGTGTAATAGGTCCACTGCTTTTTATGATTTACATAAGCAATCTGGTTGATGGTATTGACAGTGGCATTAGACTGTTTGCTGATGATGCTGTAGTCTACAGGAAAGTAGTATCACATGAAAGTTGTGAACAAATCAATGAGGATTTGCAGAAAATAAATGCCTGGTGTAATGACTGGCAGTTATCTCTCGGTATTAGTAAGCGTAACCTACTGTGTACAACAAGGCAAAAATCCCCATTAATATATGAGTACAAAAAAATGCCCAGTCTTTGGAAGCAGTACCATCTGTCAAGTATCTGGGTGTAACTATTTGAAATGATCTCAAATGGGAATGGTCAGATTACACAAGTAACGGGCAATGTGAACTCTAGATTGTGGTTTATTAGTAGAATCCTGAAGCGATGCAGTCCTTCAACAAAGGAAATTGCTTACAATACATAAGTTCGTCCAGTCTTAGAGTATGGTTCGTCTGTATGGGACCCTTACAGGTTGCATGTGATTCAAGAGATTGAGAAGGTCCAAGGAAGAGCGGCAAGATTCATGACTGGTACATTTAGCCATTGCGAGAGCATTACAAATCTCATACAAAGTTTGAAGTGGGACACACTAGCAGATAGATGACACGCTAAACGGAAGGGGCTGCTCACTAAATTCCGAATTGTGCCCTCCGCCACACACTGCTTGGTGGCTAGTGGAGTATATATGTAGATGTAGATGTAGATGCACCACTGAATGTACCTGCAATATTATACACTGAGGTGACATAAGCCATGGGATAGCGATATGCACATACACAGAGCACAGCAGTATTGTGTACACAAGAAATAAAAGGGCAATGCATTGATAGAGCTGTCCTTTGTACTCAGGTGATTCACGTTAAAAGGCTCCTGATGTGATTGTGGCCACATGATGGGAATTAACAGACTTTCAACATGGAATGGTACTTGGAGCTAGATGCCTGGGACATTCGATTTCATAAATCATGAGGTAATTCAGTATTCTGAGATCCACAGAGTCAAGAGTGCACAAAGTATACCAAATTTCAGGCATTACTCTCACCATGGCCAATACAGTAACCGATGGCTCTCACTTATGACTGAGAGCAGCGGCGTTTGTGTAGAGATGTCAGTCGTAATAGATAAGCAACAGTGTGTGAAATCAGTGTGGGATGTACAACCAACATATCTGTTAAGGCAGTGCATCAAAATTTGTTGTTAATGGGCTATGGCAGCAGATGACTGATGCCAGTGCCTCTGCATGACATTGCCCACAGCGGCTCTTCTGGGCTGTGACCATATCAGTTGGATCCTAGATGACTGGAAAACCATGGGCTGGTCAGATTAGTCTCGATTTCAGTTGGTAAAAGCTGATTGTAGTGTTTGAGTGAGGTGCAGACCCTATGAAACCATGGATCCAAGGTGTCAACAAGGCACTGTGCAAGCTTTTGGTGGTTCCATAATGGTGTGGGATGTTTTGACATCAAATGGACTACATTATCTAGTGCAACTGAACTGATCAATGACTGGAAAAGGTTACATTCAGCTACTTGGAGACAATTTGCAGTCATTCATGGACTTCCTGCTCCCAAGAAATGAAATGCCACTGGGTCACAATTGTTTTCAGTTGGTTTAAAAAACATTCTGGAAAATTTGAGTGAATGATCTGGCCACCCATATCGCCTGACATGAATCCCATTGAACATTTATCAGACTTAATCGAGAGGGCAGTTCATGCCCAACATCCTGCACCAGCAACATTTACGCAATTGTACATGAATATACAGGCAGCATGGCTCAGTATTTCTGTGAGGGACTTTCAACAACTTGCTGTGGCCATGTCACATTGAGTTGCTGCACTAAGCTGGGCAAAAGGAGGTTAGACACGATATTAGGAGGTATCCCATGATTTTTGCCACATCAATGCATCATTGTACGACACATATTTCAGGAGATAAAACATCATAAACATTGAGGTAGATGAAAAACTACTTTTTGCTTAAAACAGAGGGCAAATTATGCAGTTTATACTCATCCTGTGTTTGGTAATGAGAGTCCTTAATGACTTCCCACAAACTTTATACACAATTTCAAATTTTTCTCACTTAAATGTTCAACGTCATATATCTAACACATTAAACTCATTTGTAAAATGATCATAGGTTTGAAGCTGTTTTATGCATGGGAGTTTGATTCTTTAAAGAATCAGGGATTTACTGGTACTTGATGATTCCTTACACAACTTTTGGTCAAGAGAAAGGTGAACAAGAGTGCTTAATGCCTGCAGTGTCAGAAACCAATGTCACATCAGTGCTTTGAAGTTGCATGACAAACATTGGACAATTTAATGGAGGACAGACGCCCATGCTCCAATCATCCACCAGGAGGTGAGCATAGTGCTGCTTGGGGCCACAGGCCACATTGTTCTATTCTCTTTCACAGGACATGAAAATAGGCCTGGATGTACTCTAGCATCAGGTGGTATTTAGAGCAGTGCTCACAACACAAATGACAACAGCTATTTATGGATATCAAGGTCTTTTATGTATTTCGTAACAACACTCCTTGCTGTGAGGAAATCTTCGAGAGGACCCTTGTAGGAGAGTGAAGCACATGTAGATACAACATGAACATTCCACACCACAGTCACATGATGGCGATGAAGATCTGCCACAGTTGTAGAGAGTATCTGCACATTGTCCATGGCCCAGGACATGTAGATACTACATAAACATTCCACACCACAGTCACATGATGGTGATGAAGATCTGCCACAGTTGTAGAGAGTATCTGCACATTGTCCATGGCCCATTTGGATACGATTTGAGGTACTCCAAATTGCCTGAGGCTCTTTAAAGCCAGGGGATGCAATGCAGCTTCTGACATTGTGGAGAACAGTTTTGTTGCTGTTTCCATTCATTGATAGTACTGAATTTAGTTTCCATGAAAGTCTTGTCTGTGATGAGAGTGTGATGTCTCAATCTTAGTCTCTTTTGCTGTGCATTGTCCATTGTTGGATGGATGGTGTTATTAGCAACCTTCTCATTTTCAAGCAGTAGTGCACTCTTCTGTCTGATTTCAGGAGGTGGAATGTGGCTGAAGAGAGGTAGCCAGTATGTGGGAGCAAGTCAGAATTGACCCATTAACAATGTACATGGGCTCTTTAAGTTGTACATCTATCTTTTACATGTGTGGACTATTAAGCTAAACAGGTGCACAGTACTCTGTGGCTGAGTATGCCAAATTGAGCTAAAACCCAGAGAGTATCTGTTGACAATCCCCAACAAGAGCCACAAAGTTTATGGAGAATGTTGTTTCTGGTTTCAAGCTTAGCAAATGTTCATGTTAAGTGCTCCTTAAAGGAAAGTGTCCTATCTAACATGATCCCAAAGGTATTTTGGACGGATATTATCATTGAAAACGGGTGCCCTCCTCTGCCATTAGTTTTTCTCAACAGAAGAAGTCGACACCAGAACTAATTTTCGAATTTTGAACAGGTCAATATTATCGCAACTGTTTTTCTAAAAAAACTCGTGATTTTGTACACAGTGTGTTATATTTCAAGCTAAAATCCGTAAAAAGAAATTACTGTACTTTCTTTGTTACAATTGATACGTACTTGCTGTGAATGTACAGTAAAAATTACTCTCTCTCCTTTTTTTTTTGTTGTCGGATGTGTTTTTGTATTTTGGAATAACAATGTAATTTCCACTTTATTAATGTGAAAATTCAAAAGATGGTGTGATATAAAATGTGAGACAACAAATTATTGTGAAAATAAAAAGTTTGCACAGGCATTCTTTAGAGTTAATTATGTCAATTGATTAGATTAGATTAGATTAGATTTACTTTCATTCCAATTGATCCGTAGTGAGGAGGTCCTCCAGGATGTGGAACATGTCAGAAAAACAACAATACATGACAAATATTTAAACTAAAACAAATAAGCTAATGTACCATTCCACAGGTCCCAAGTGGAATGATCGTCATTTTTTAATGAACACTAAGAGTCATTTTACAAATACTATTGCACTGAATTTAAAATAAAAAAGTTTTATATTTATTTATAAGGTAAGAAACATGTAATACAACTACTGTAATACTTATTTACAATGAACACATTACTGCACTGAAATGGTGCAGAAGTTAGATTATACTTACACACACACACACACACACACACACACACACACACACACACACACACACACACACACACAAATTTTCAGTGAATACATTACTGCACTGAAATTGTGCAGAAGTTATGTTGTACTTATATACAAATCAGTTGGTTTTCCTCAGAAATTCATCAATGGAGTAGAAGGAGTTGGCCACCAATAAATCCTTTAGGCTTCTCTTAAACTGAATTTCATTGGTTGTTAAGCTTTTTATGGCTGCTGGCAAGTTATTGAAAATGTGTGTTCCTGAATAATGCACACCTTTTTGTACAAGACTAAGTGACTTTAAATCCTTGTGAAGATTATTCTTATTTCTAGTATTGATTCCATGAATTGAGCTGTTGGTTTGAAAAAGTGATATATTTTTAATGACAAATTTCATTAAGGAATAAATATATTGGGAAGCTGTAGTTAGTATCCCTAGTTCCCTAAACAGGCTTCTGCAGGATGTTCTTGAGTTCACACCACATATAATTCTTACTGCACGTTTTTGTGCCCGGAAAACTTTAGCTTGGCTTGATGAATTACCCCAGAAAATAATCCCATATGACATTATGGAATGAAAGTAAGCATAGTATGCCAGCTTTTTCATTTTTATATCCCCTATGTCTGACAAAATTCGCATTGCAAACAGAGATTTGTTAAGACGCTTCAGCAGTTCTGTGGTGTGCTCCTCCCAGTTGAATTTATTATCAAGCTGTAATCCCAAGAATTTAACACCGTCCACTTCTTCTATCTTCTTGTCATCATATGTTAGACATATACTCTTGGGACACCCCTTACAAGTTCTGAACTGCATGTAGTGTGTTTTTTCAAAGTTTAGTGACAAAGAATTGGCTAGGAACCAGTGATTAATGTCTACAAATATTTTATTGGCTGATCTTTCTAAGACTACACTTGATTTGCTATTTATTGCAATGTTTGTATCATCAGCAAACAAAACAAACTTGGCATCTGGTAATGTTACTGATGAAAGGTCATTGATATACACAAGAAAAAGTAAGGGCCCCAAAATGGAACCTTGTGGGACCCCACATGTAATTAGTTCCCAGTTGGATGATGCCTGATAGCTTGATACATGTCTCTTTCCTAATAACACCCTTTGTTTCCTGCCAGAGATATAAGATTTGAACCATTTTGCAGCATTTCCTGTTACACTATAATATTCTAGTTTACTTAAAAGGATATTGTGATTTACACAGTCAAATGCCTTTGACAGATCACAAAATATACCAGTTGCCTGCAATTTTTTGTCTAATGAATTAAGTACATTTTCACTGTAAGTGTAGATAGCCTTCTCAATATCAGAACCTTTTAGAAATCCAAACTGTGACTTTGACAGTATGTTATTTGAGATAAGATGGTTATAAAGACGACTGTACATTACTTTTTCGAAAATTTTTGAGAATGCTGGCAACAGTGAAATTGGACGGAAATTTGATGCTATTTCTTTATCTCCCTTCTTAAACAGTGGCTTAACTTCAGCATATTTCAGCCATTCGGGAAATATTCCACTGATAAACGACTGGTTACACAGATAGCTTAATATGTTACTTAGCTCAGAATCACATTCTTTAATTAACTTTGTTGATATTTCATCATACCCACTAGATTTTTTTGATTTTAAAGATTTTATGATGGACATTATTTCTGTTGGGGTAGTGAGGGTCAAATTCATATTATGGAAGTTACTTGAAATGTCTGGTCTAAGGTAATCCATAGCAGCATCTACCGAACCTGACAACCCCATCTTTTCAGTAACAGTTATAAAATGTTTGTTAAAAAGTTCTGCAACACTATGCACATCTGTCACCAATGCATCATTTACTCTTAATGCTATTTGTTCCTCTTCATGTCTGGTTCTACCGGTCTCCTCCTTCACTATATCCCATATTGTCTTTATTTTGTTATCTGATATGACTATCTTTTCCTTGTAATATATTTGCTTTGACATCCGTATTACAGTCTTTAATATTTTGCAGTATTTCTTATAATGTGCTATAGCATCAACATTGGAAATGTTTCGGATTGACAGATACAGTTTTCTTTTTGTTTTACAAGATACCCCTATTCCTCGAGTAATCCATGGCTTCTTTGTAGACTTTGCTCTAACCTTGGTAAGTTTTGGGGGAAAGCAGTGTTCAAATAAGGTAAGCACTTTATTAGCAAAAATGTTATATTTTTCATTCATGCCATGAGCACTGTAAACATCAGTCCAGTGAATGTCTCTGAGGAGTGTCCTAAAATAATCAATTTTTGGCTTACTGATTACCCTCTTGAGCTCAGATTTAACAGATTTTATATCCTGTTCAGTATTAACATTTAACAGAAGGAACTGCATGTCATGGTCTGAGAGGCCATTGACTATTGGTTTTGTAATATAATTTTGTTCATTTGACTTTTCTATAAAGATATTATCAATGGCTGTTTGTGAGCAAGTGGTTATCCTAGTGGGGAACTTTACTGTGGGAATTAAGTTGAATGATAGTGTTACTAACTCAAATAGGTTCTTATTGGGAGAGTCTTTAAGGAAATCTACATTGAAATCACCAGCAACCACTATTTCTTTGTTTTTGGTTGTTAAATGGGCCAGTACAGCTTCAAGGTGGTTTACAAACAGATTAAAGTTACCTGCAGGTGCTCGATATACACTTAATATTATGAAAGATTTTTTGTGAAAATCTAATTCTGTTGCACATGCTTCCATATGCTGTTCTAGGCAAAATTTATGAATGTCTATGTTCTTAAATTTATGACAGTTCCTGATGAATGTGGCAACTCCTCCTTTCTCCATTTCTGATCTACAATAGTGAGATGCTAACCTAAACCCTGTAACACTTAAAAGTTCTATACCAGTGGTCACATGATGTTCAGAGAGGCAGATTATGTCAGCTGGGTTTGAAGACTCTAATTCATCTATGCAGATAGTTAATTCATTAATTTTATTTCTCAGTCCTCGAATATTTTGATGCAATAAAGATAGCTGACATTTCACATTGACTGACTTAAAATTGGATGGAGTTAAAATATCTGCTGACAGTTGAAAATTCTTAACCAATGGCTGTTTATGTTGATGTAATAAGCTGGAATTATGTTTTTTGATTTCTTTCTCAAACTGAAGGTTTGTCTCAGTTCTAACCTCTCTTAAAATTTGTTTTCTTTCTGTCCTCCCTACCCTAAAAAAGGGTCTTTTCTGAATCCTATAACCACTGGTATTTTACCACTCATGTCAGTGCCTCCCCCCTTTAACTTTCCTGCTATTTCCCCAGCCAATTTACCCTTCCCCTTCCTGTTGAGGTGAAGGCCATGCCTAGCATAATCCCACCTACTGACAGAATCAACATGAACCACACCAATGTGTGACCCCGCACCCGACATGAGCAGCCGTTCCAGCTCCAAATTAACTCTCTTGACAGAAGAGTTCAAATGAGGTCGGTCATGGCGCCCAAGAACAGATACAAACTCAACACTGGTATGCCTCGATGCTGATGCAATCTTCGCCAGGTCACACTCTATGCGGTACCCAGGATCTCTGTCAATACTGTTACCTGCCCCACCCACTATAACCACGGTGTCTTCCTTAGTGAAATCTTTGCAAAGTGATCCTAAATCCTCTGTCACCTGCTCCAGACCAGCACTAGGTTTAAAAAAATTGGTGACCTGGTATTCTGATCCTAGTTCATCCTGCAAGAGTTGGCCAACACCTCTTCCATGGGAACTACCTAACAACAACACTTTCTTTCTCTTTACTGATTTCCCTACATTCTTACTTTTCAATTTGCTGCTGAAAGTTTGTTGTGCCCTGTCTACACCTGTAACTGCTTGAGGCTCACCAGCTTCTAACTGAAGCAACAGGTCAAATCTATTTTCCACATTCACCATAAAGCTGTCAGACAAAGTTCTAGGCCTGTTCCTCCTGTTGCCTGTTGCCACTTCCCACCTCTCTTTACCCTTCTCCCTCCTTAACCTGTCAAGATCTCCCCTGGCCTTGTCTAACTCAGCCTGAAGGGCAGCAATTTTCCCCTCCTGTTCCAGTATCTTCCTATCTCTACTACAAATCCTACAAAACCACTGATGAGTCTCATTTACTTCCCCTATTCCCACGCCACTACAGTCACCCACATGGAAAAAACTACAGCACCCATCACACCAAAGCCCCGACCTAACAATTCTACGGCAAGTCAAGCACTTTTCACTCATGATAAACGTAATAATTTATTAAGAATAAGTCAGTTAAATTACAGATAAACACGAAAATATGGTTACACAAATTTGGCCTATACGCAACTGTGTGTAAACAAAAACAAAAGTGCAAAGTTTCTGAAACAACAAGTTAAACTTTACGCTACTTTCCGGAAATGCTGGTTAAATAATGAAGAGGTACGCTAAGTTAAATTGCTGGAGAGAGCAAGGAACAACTAAACGAAATTCTATAGATTTGCTGCAGCAGAACGTAAACAGAAAATACGACTGTACGGTCTTTTCGCGTTTTCTGCTATATTACGTAATGAGAAATGAAACCTTTAATGGTACACTTAAACGGCACTCTAATACACTTATTTACCACGTAATCAGTACTAATCTATGTGTTTTATAATCTAAAAATAACTTATCTTTACGAGAACACCAAACCTCGCGCTAGTCGCTTGGCTGCAGGGCTGCCAACCTCCATTCACTCTGGACACCATGAGAACCTAAAATGTCAAAAATTTCAGCTTCAGGAATCAGCCCCTAGACATGAAGAACTGCGTCCAACTACGAGAAAAGAAGATAAGCAAAAATTTTATTGTAAATGTTACTCCTCTCCTATTTTTTTAAAAAGAGAGACTTTACCATCAACAATAGTAGTGACATCAACAAATTCTGTGAGGGGAGATTACAAGCGGTGACGTAGTCCAGGATCAGTTGATTACAATGAAGTTTTGTCTGTTGTACTAGAGGGGGGGGGGGGGGGGCTGATTTGTGTCCTTTGCAGTTTAAGTGTAAATGAATTTCTGATAACACAAAGAAAGAAGACTGAGGGCTGCTAAACAAAGTAAATTGTATTAACATTGACGATGTACTACCAACAATGACGGACCGGATTGAATGAAAGAGGACTTTACAACAAGTGAATTTTTGAATGGTCCTAATTATAGTAGTAGTGACAGTACTTTGAAAGAGTTTTGTAAGAACCAACTTAAAAAATTAACACATCTTGACAAACCATTTGATGAAATGACATTGATCGATGCACTTAAAAGGAGATTACCAGAAAGGTTGGAGAGGGATTTAGTACACAGACCTGACGATTGTCTTGAACAATTTTTACAATATGTTGACAGGCTGGATAGGATAGTAGAAAGAAGTATCTACCATAATAATCAGAATGATAGAAATAATAATGGGATTAATTACTGAAACAGATATAATGGTAACTTCTGTCAGGATCAAAGTGTCAATAGAGAGAAAAATTGTGAACATCAGCGGGATAGGAATGATGAGGATAACAATGGGCATTTTAATGGGAGAGACAATCATAGAAGTAACTACTTGGGAAATGGCAGTTTGCCTCAATGAAGGTCCACAGTTTTGGGATGAGGAAACACAACGAGCATGGGACCCCCAAGTTACAGTTACAATTAGACAATAATAACAGTGTTAATGATATGGCATATGTATCTGAAACTGAACAGAAGGAATATCAGATTTCTCATTTATGTTTTGCTCGAAAGTTTTGTGTTGTCCTCATCATCTTATCATCATTTGGGTAGTGGAAACACTGGAAATGGAAAGATTGTACCTTGTATGGGTACTGAAGATCACGATGTTGAGTGCCCAACAAACATCATCATCAAAAGATTTGGAATACTACATTTAATTAAGGTGATAGTGCTAATCACAAAACAGAATGTGAGAGTAGTGAGAATTTTGATATAGTATGTACTAATGATGTCTTCTCTTGGTTGAAAAACAGTGTTATTGATGTATTAAAATCAGGAGATGACTCTATTGGATCTGAACTAGGTGATATTTTTGATCTAGATGTGAATTAGAGCTGTGAAATAACTGAGGTTGGTAAGTCTGAGATTGGTAGCTTACTGAAAATGAATGTAGGTGAGGTAAGTGACTGATGGAAATGAGACTTATATTGTTAATGATGCTGTTGACAAAGTAATTTTGGAGGAATACGAAAATGATTAGTATCAGGTAGTTGTGGAAATTAAGAACAATGAAGTTACAGAGTTATTTGTGAATGATGTTGACAAAACAGGTAAGGTAAATGATGTATGTGATACTATAAATGAGAGTCATGGAATACCAGTCCAGTAAAAACCATTTTTCATTAATGTTGTGCAGAGTAATGATCCAAACAGTAAAGGTGAGTTATCCGTGAACCTAGAGAATAAAGGTGGAAATGTTTTGAAGTTTGTTTGGGACATACATATATGGTGATACATACATACATATATGTGCATTCTGGAATAAGTTAGCTATGGCTAGTCTGAATCTGTACCCCAGTTGGTGGAATGAAGTGAAAAAAGATCGAAGCAGGAAGTGCAATTATGACAATAATATGTTTTGTGTTCCTTCCGTAACAAGTGATGTTAGTTGTGCCATGGAATCCATTCATTTTGTTCAATCTTTACCTGACAATATGAGTAACCAAAGTAATGCTATGATACCAGTAAAGTTGATAAAACCCTGAGAAGACAGTGTGGATGTAGCATTTGATGAAATTGAAAGTGATCTTTTGCATGAACTTCCTGACAACAGAGAAGATGATTCAGATTTTGGGTGCCCTTACATTAAAATTAAGACTGATCAGTGGGAAGGTAAACTGTTTGACCAATAAAGGTAGCCCAATTTGTAGTATATCTGAACAATTTAGAGGCAATATCATGTATAGTAAGAATTTTGTGGAAATGCCCATTGTACATGTAAGGATAAGAGGAGCAACAGGTAAGGAAAGCAAATTGGTAAAAACTCAGGTACTTTTAACTTTTAGCATAGAAGACAAAATCTTTGAGCATGGATGTTTAGTGATCCTTAATCCGGAAGACAATATAGACTATGTTTGTAGATTCATACGACTATATAATTGTGTTTTGTTTGTCAGGAATGGAGTATGTAAGATGATGTGATTTCTAAAGTTCTGTCTTATCTATTGCCTGAATTTAAATTTATGGTACACTATGTTTGCAGATTCATATGACTATAAAAAAGTGTTTTGTTTGTCAGGAATGTAATGTGTAAGATCATGTGATTTCTTAAGTTCTGTCTAGTCTATTGATTGAGTTTAAATCTATGACATACTATATTTATGATTCATACAACTACATAATTATGTTTTGTAATAGATTTGTGTTTTAGAATTTGATACATTTATGACATGATACAGAATGAGAAGGTCCTTTTACAATTTTGAAACGGGACTGTGGCATCAATATAAAAATCAACCCGCAAACAAGGACTCTCTCTCTGCTTGTGAGTTCTTTGGATGAAAAGTTTTTGATGATTCAGTCTGTTTATGCAACTTGTTGTATATGCAAGTGTAGATGCTTGTACTTAAATATACATCTGTATCAAAATATAAAGTGGAACTGTTTGATTTCGGGATAGTAACCCATCGCATTCCCACAGTGGTGGCCCCATTATGAATTTCTAGTACATTCCGTGTCTCCCGTGCCAGTTCATTGTGCTACAAGTGATTGTAGGTTGCCATGACTTTTCCACACAATGCTTTCCTCATGGACTTGGAAGCTCAAACCACCTCTCCAGACGTATTCATCATGTCTCCCGTGACTGTGTTTTCTCCTGCTGACTACAATCCACATACTACACCTATGTCACGTGAGATGTTCGTATCACCATAACGACTGTTTGCTACACCTCTGACCAGGCCAATGGACTCAGGATTTGTATCACCAGATTGTATTCGTCACCATGTGCAGTTAAACTCCAATGATATTCAGAACAGTGTTTCTTGTGACCATAATCTGAATGCACAGGTTAGGTTGCCTCCGCAGCTGAACATTCATTCACAGCATGCTCCTGTGACCATTACTGTGGTGCCATGTGCAATGCCACCATTACCACAACATGTAACATGTTTAAATCAGTCATCCACTGCACCTGTTATGACTCCCGTGAATACTAGCCAAGGACATATCATCACTAATAGTGTACCACAGACATTCCCCAGGAGTTCTTCACAGGCGGTTGACCGTTATAGAATAAGTTCAGTTTATGGGCCAGCACCTGCTGCTAGTGTTGTGCAACCGATGAATGCATACCCCCACCCCCATCTGGCGACATACATCACTGCACAACAAACTTTGCTGCCACCTTGTGTCATGGACCTTAATTCACGTTGCACACATTCCCAGTCCCCTCCCCCCCACCCCCCACCCCTCCCCCACCCCCGTCCACCATCCCTGCCCGCATAGAGGGTTCCAGTTCCTACCATAAATCCACTCACCGTTTTTCCATAGCTCTGGCTGTGCCTGCTGTGATGTCCTTCCATGTTTTCTCCAAAGCTGGACATTTCAATGGAATACCCCTTGCCAGTGTATCAGTTTTAGGGACCCTGGCTCGTGCCACCCTTCTGCCTGTTCATTCCATGGTACCAACCATGCCTGCCGCAATGGCCTTCCACGATGCAACAGGTATGCTCAGTGATCACACACATGGCAATTGTGCCAAACGAGTTTTCGGATCTATAACGCCCTCCACCGTTATGCCCATTTTCTTGGCGCAACCACCAGCACCTGCCATGCCAGACTGCCGTGTTACCATTCCATGGCCAGAACAGGATCTCGCAGCTCACAAAGACAATTCAATGTTCCTGGAAGATCCTAATTCTCCTCCCTCTGGACGTTTACCGAAGTTACCACTGGTGTCAGAAGATAACCGCGTGTCATGGTTCGCTTCAGTAGAGCGCATTTTCGAGCTACACCACGATTCCAAAGACAACTCCAGGTTCCAGGTTCCTGTGCCTCATGACACACCTTCACAACCACTTGTACCTGATCTGTGACCTGCTCCTCTCTCCACCACTGGCTCCAAAGTATGATTTCGCCAAGATGATGATTATTGAGTGCCTCTCCTGTTCCCCCCAGGAGCTCATCCTAAAAATTTTATATGAACACCACCTTGGGGCCAGACACCTTTGCAACTCTGGTGCTGCCTATGGTTGCTGGCCAACAAACAAACTATGCCTGTTATATTGCTCTGAGCAGTGTGTTCTGCTAAACTACCCACTGATCTCCAGATACACCTGCTACCACATTCCTTTGAGTCATTGGATTGCGCTTATGGATTGCCGATCAGTTGTACTCTCTCTTGTGACAGCGCCAACCTCCAAGTTCTCTGCCACAGGTTGGTATACCTGCACCGGAGATTCACCTGTTTGCTGGTAGGGGCAGGGCCCGCTCCATCCTCCATGACACCTGGTGGCCTGTGCTCACACTCCTGCCTCTCCGAACATTTCCGGATCGCGCATACCCAGTACATGCCAATGTACCTACCCAAAGCAATTGATGATGACAAGCCACCCCCTCTTGGTAAGTCTCTGCCTCTGCCACATCCAGGTCATTCATGCTGCTTGTATCACAAGCTCTTCCCCGACACAGCACAGAAGTGTAGATCACCTTGCCAACACCGAAACGCAATCTGCAGGGCACAGTAGGTGCTGAACCCTGCAGGGGATCAGACAGGCATCCTCCTATGCTGCACTCCATACATTCCCCCATTTTTCCCAACAGCTGATTGTATGTAACAGATATTTCTTCGAAACTCAAGTTTTTGGTTGACACGGGTACTGACATATATATATAGTCCCTACATCGATGGCTCCGCCCGCATCTTCTTTGTCAACTTCGCTCCTCCAAGCATTCAACGCTTCAACCCTAAAAACCTCAGGCTCAGTCAAAGTTAAAGTTCACTTATCACAATCCTTGTGTTTTGCCTGGACTTTTTACATAGTCAACATGATGAACCAATCCTAGGGATGGATTTCTTGTCACACCACAAACTTTCTCCGAATGTCGTTCAGAGCACGATGCTGCACCACTCTTTGAACACACATGTAAACTGCGCTCATCTTTCGCTTTCTCGCTCAAGTTTTCTCACAGCGAATAGTTTGGTGCACGAGTTTTCTGCCATTCTGGGTGACATTCTGCAGAGTGTGAACATTTTACTGTCGGAGTGCGAGTCTGTGAAGAAAATCCATCAGGAAAATGACAAGCTCCAAAGCTGCATTTCACTCACCTCCAGCAAACTCACCTCTGCCCACATTCAGTTGCCGAACCTGGAAGTCAACACCAGCGACAGTACAAGTTTCTTCCACTGGCTCCAGCCCGACCTCTTCTTAGGTCAGTCCTAAGAAACATTTTGTGTGTGACGTACCAGTTTCTGTAGTAGGCACACCACTCACACTGTGCCTGTCCCCCTCTGTGTCGTGTGTACTGGTCAGTGTGACCAAATGCCAACCCTGCCCTCACATACGTGACATGCCCACCTCCTCTGTGTGGACTGACACACTGTGTTTTGATAAAGAATCTCCCTCTCCCACAAGCCAGCCATGTGACTCAGCCAACACCTCTGTTTCTCGCACTCACCCAGCGCCACTCGCACCTGCAATGGCTTCCACACACACTAGTGAAAGTCAACGTTCGCCACACGTTCCTGTTCGCCACTCGCTGCACTCACTACTGGTCTCCCGGCATTCACACACATCATGCATGCGAGCCAAACTTGTCACTTTTGCACTGCCATTCTCTACTTGCTTCAATGGTCCTATTTTGACCCATGGGTCACGATGAACACGTTTGTCAACCAGGAACCCCCTCATGCAGTATTCTCCATCACGGGTGGGACAGTGCAAAAGACAGGTACTACTGATGGTCTTTATATCCAGCATAAAGTCAGGTGCTCAATCCTATTAAATTATGTGTGTTGTGACAGAAAATTAATGATCTGTTAGCTGCAAGTATACTACAGCTGTCAGACAGTAATTGATCATCGCCTATTCACCTCGCTACCAAACATGAAGGCTCATTTTGCATGTGTGGGGATTGCAGGCGTTTAAGTGTGAGGACCGTAATAGACAATGACCCAGTGCTGAACATCAATGACTTCACCCACATGTTATCAGGTGCTTCCATCTTCAGTGTAATTGACTGTAAACGCACCTACCAACCATGCACCACAGGATATACCAAGACTGCAATTATCATGCCGCTAAGTTTGGGCCAGTACCATTACATGCTGTTCGGCTTTAAAAATTCTGCCCAGACATGGCAACAATTTATTGACTCCATCCTACAAAAGTTCGAGTTTTGTTTTGGGTACCTGGACAACATATTCATTTTCAGTAAGACAGCCAAGGAGCACGAGCGTCATTTATCCATAGTACTGAAGAGGTTAGAGTCAAATGGTGTAGAAGTTAACAAAGATAAGTTACAATGATGGCAGACATCTGTAACCTTTCTCAGCTGCACAGTGCCTGTTGACAGTATACAATCTCCAGAAGCTCGCGTGCAGGCCGTCTCGTCTATGTCACCCCCTTCAACTTACAAAGAACTGCGCTGATTCCTCAGCACCATCAACTAGCACCTATAAAGGCACATTTGCATGCCGAGCGTGAGTTTCCGCGGAAACTCGAAATATTAATTAAATAAATAATCAGTGACAAATAGATAAAGCCTATGGCACACAACTGCAGCGCTGTGTCGCTGATAAAACAAAAGCACAATTACGTTACTCTTATGTTTGATTAAGAAAAGCGGAGCTCTGGTTGAAGTGGTGCGAGAAGCACGTATTTTTTTATTGTCTGGCACACCGCCATATTTCATGTTATAGAAGAATACTGCGAGTTGCAACCACACTAGGCACTCGATTCTGTAAAGAATTTATATTTATAAAAGTAAGTAGGATTATGAACTGTAGGCTTATTCATTGAATATATCTGATTTAACTAACTGTGTAACTTTTTTATGTTTAGTAGACAATCACCTCTGTACGACGTATTGGCATGGCTGGCAATTTATTGTAATATTGAGATTTAGATTATGAGTCCGCACCTACCGCAGCAGTCTTTGGAAACGATTTATTACGAAGTCCGATTATTCAGTTTTATTTCACGGTCAACTACGAGTAACATTGCCTTTACGAAAAAGCCATTGTCAAGCGTCTGATACCGAATAATTAAACGTTCACGTTCCAGATAAGCAAGTACAATTGCAATCACAATCACCATCATACAGATAGAATAATCAATATCTAAATAACAATATATTTTTATATTTATTTATTTTATTTATTTTATATTGGCGACTGCGTGTCGGACTTGTTATTTTGTCATTTGTTACATTGTTCTCTTTGTTTCATGTAAAAAATCAACTTTCTGGACCTGGACGTCAATGTATGAGAGATAACAAAATCTGAAGATATTTTCCAATTCTGAAATTTTGCGGGAAGACGCAATGAAACTTCCAGCAAAATAAGGTAAGACGCAGCATCTTTGCATTGGTAGGCTTGACCAGACGTATAATTCAGTGTATTAGCTTTTCAGTAAATTCTGTAGTGTTTCTTTTCTGCATAACAGTTTCAGTGATAAATTTCATTCTCAGTACTTTTCCCTAAACAATAACGTATGCAACAATACCAATACACGAGTGTACAATATGGCCGACTTCTGTACGA
Organism: Schistocerca serialis cubense; assembly: GCF_023864345.2. NCBI lineage: Eukaryota > Metazoa > Arthropoda > Insecta > Orthoptera > Acrididae > Schistocerca > Schistocerca serialis. Next base: position 50,361,671 of record NC_064644.1, read on the forward strand.
TATCATGTAACATGGCCAGCAGCCATTACCAATAATCTCAAATTCAGTTTATATTTTTAAATTAACAGACAGCCATTGTTGCTACGAGCGATTCATGCTCAACTACATTTTATTTTAAAATCAGTGTCAAAAATTTTCTTGAAACATATATCATGTGTGGCATGGTAATAACTAGAAAACAATACGCAAAAATGGAACAGCAAGGACGTACTATTCAGACGCAATCCGACTCGGACGTGAGACAAGTGTTAGAAAATGACTTTACGACAGCAACCGGTAGTGACGATTCATCAAACATTGACGCAAGTGTTGACGAAAATTTTGACGATAGGCCGTCCACTACAAAAATTTCAAAATCTCAATCAGAGCCCATGTTAATGCATGACGTCACGTCTAATGATGCGGCGGGGGCAGAGACCTTGCAAACGGTAAACATTGCCGACATGTTACAAATGCTAATGAAACAAAACGCTGAAAACATGGCAACCTTAAAGGCACAATTAGAGACACAAAATGAACAGTTAAAAACACAAAATGACGAAATCAAATCTGATCTCATAGCAATCAAGATAGGTAATGACACTTTGTGTAAACGTGTGGAACTTATAGACGCCACACTGACCAAACAGATGACCGAACTCAGTACTAAATTTTCCCAGCTCAATACGAGACAAGAAAAGACTACAACTGACGTAGCACTTTTACAGACACAAGTAAAAAACCTTAATGTCACGTGTGAAGTTCTTACTGAACAAATTCAAACATATCCTTCAGTACATGACAATCTTGAAAAACGAATTACTGACGTACAGAATAAATTTGACAATGTTGAGCAACACCTGACTGACATCTTACAATCAGATGCCACAGCTCATTTTCAAAATATTAATAAAGAATTTCATGATTGGGTTGAGAACAAAGACAAACATTTTGATAGATGCTTACGTGAAAATTTACCAACAATTGTGCACGACTCCGTAGCGCAATACATTACTAATAACAAACAGCTGATCAGTGACGCAGTACAATCCGTCACTGCACCCATGAGACAATTCACCGATCAACTACAGTCTGAATGTAACGAAAATATCAGTCAAAATGTACAGTTCAGAAACCAATATACATTCGAGTATGATACACACATTCCGCACACGACAAATACACAAGAACAAAACACACCACGACTACAACACATACCACGATGTGGAAACACAAACACAAGCTATTATCATGGTAAACCACAGCAACATTATCGTAATTACTCGCCAGCTGAACATACCAGTAATTACAGTGGAATAAATCCATATCACAATGCAAAGGAAGATGAAAGCTTAATGAAACACAGGCAATTTCAGATTTTTATCCCAGAAAAACGAACCATTCATCCGGTGATTTTTCTTAAATCTTTTAGTAACGCATTTCCACGCACTTGGAGTGACCGGAAAAAGATTTCATATATTGTCGGTTACATCCAAGGCGATGCAGCTGTCTGGGCATACAGTCAAGCTGACGTATGTACCACGTACAGTGAGTTTGAGCGTGCTTTTCTGAACAAATTCTGGTCGCAATCCGTCCAGGAGCGACTCAGAAGACAAATTTTAGAACCTGAAACTTTTAACAGTAAAAATGGTAACTTACGCAGATATTTTGAAAAATACTTGAACATGGGACATTTTTTAGACGAACCAGTCGCAACGCGTGATATACTCCGAGCGTTGAAGGCCAAATTGCCTTTCAACATTAAGGAAAAACTTCTACATATCCCGGATGACGATTCAGATTATTTTTTAACAGCTTTAGATTTGGTTGACATGTTACTTGAAGATCAGCGCTTCGCGCGGCAAAACAGCAGCCACAATGTTTACACTTGTGGTATGCAAAACATGCAGGCTTGCCAACACAATTCTGGCGCGCCCACAGTTGGATACGCGGTACAACAAAAACAGCAAACTCACATGCCGTCTCAGTACGGAAATCAAAATCAACACGCGTATTCCAATACAAACAATAGTTACAACAGTAATAACATTTCATGCGGCAATCCATACAAAAGGCACCGCGGTAATAACTACAACGGTAACAACGGATACAAAGGTAATAACAAAAACACAAACAGAAATAGAAATAATAATAACTACGAGCCAAGACAGCATCAAGGTTGGACTCGTAACGATCAGTACTTTCATTCAAACTCTGCTTTACCACAGCAGCCACCAGGTCAAAATTGGAGCATACCTTACGACCGACAGGTAAGTTATAATGCGCAACAGCAACAACAACCGCAAAAGTTTGGAGATCATAATAGGCAATATCCGAATGTGAATATAATAGAAATGACACCTGATGCACAACCTCAATCTGTGTCAGTACCTAGTACAAATGATAATCCAACAAACTAGAAACAGTCACTACTTTGCCCCAGGTCGTGGCTGAAGAATTCTTGGGGGGCGACTTCAATGTTAATCAGTTATTTGACACCACACTTGAACAACAGAATAATGATATGCCGAGTAATTCTAAACAAAAACTACCTGTTTTATTTATAAGATACAACCACAATAACAATATATCAGATGAACTTTTACAAGACAGTACACAATGTCGTTTAAACACAAATGAAATTATTTTAGCATCTACTACTGGTGTAGTAGGTGGGATTCCAACTACTATTATCCTAGATACAGGTGCAGCTGTGAGCGTTTTGTCTTTTAATTTCTATAAAAAGATGTGTGAATTGGAACCTGTGCCTGAGTTTCCTGCCCAAAACTGTAAAATAACTACTGCACTAGGTAATAAGTCATGTAGGGTTACGAAGCAAGTTTTTGTAAACGTTAAAATAGGTAATGGAAACGTACAATGGCCATTCCTGGTTGTACAAAACCTTGTGACAAATTGCATATTAGGAATAGATATTATGAGCGAGAAGGACTGCATTATAGACTTCTCCAAAGGTAAATGTATTTTAAATGATAAAGGCAGTGTAATTATTATTGATTTGGACAGGAGAACTCTAAAGCATGACAAACACTGTACAGGGTACAAGGTTCAGTTAGTACTTGACAAAGACATTCAAGACATGCAAACACACTCATCTGACACAGAGCTAATGGACTTGAAAACATTGCTTGATCATAAGATAAGTGAAGCTACAGCTCTCAGTGTACATGAACGTATAAAACTACAGGAAGTGTTATCCAAATATTTACAAGTTTTTACCAAACGATTAGGTGTTATCAACACGTATGTGTACAAGTTTGAAGTTAAGCCTCACAAGATCTTCTACCATAAGACATATAACGTACCGTTATCTCAACGACCTGCTGTGTGGCAAGAATTAAAACAAATGTTAGACTGGAAGGTCATTGAACCATCCACCTCACCTTATTGTAGTCCTCTACTTGTTGTCAAAAAATCAAATGGAAGCATTAGGTTAGTGTTAGACGCACGAGCTATTAATGAAATAATTTTACCGGTTCACACAAAACCTGAAAATTTAGAAGAGCAATTACAGAAATTTCTAGATGCAAAATATTTTTCCACAATAGATCTCTCTAATTCGTTTTGGCAGGTGGGTATCACTCCTGATTCTCGGAAATATACTGCATTTATGTTCGGGGGGCGAACCTATCAGTTTTGTGTTCTACCCTTCGGACTGAATGTCAGCTCTGGGGTATTCATTACAGCCCTGGATACCGTGCTTGGCGACGATTTAGTTGAGACAGTCACACACTATGTAGATGATATACTGATAGCTACACAATCTTGGAATGAACACGTTGACACACTTCAAAGAATTTTAGAAAAATTTGCACAAGCTGGAGTCACAGCCAACCTAAGAAAATCAAAATTTGGTTGCAGTGAGATAAAGTATTTAGGACATATCATTAATTCACAGGGCATACGTCCGGATCCCAGTAAATTAGATGCTATCAGAAACTTTCCTAGCCCTCGAACTAAAAAGCAGTTAAAATCATTCCTTGGGCTATGTTCATTTTTCAGACGTTTTTTGCCACAACCACTTTTGAACAGTAAACATCTGCTAAATCTACTCAGAAAGAATCAAGTTTGGATCTGGTCGGAACAGTGCCAGAATGACTTTAATACAATTAAACATGCTTTAGTGAATGCTAACATATTGAGCCATCCAGATTTCAATTTAGATTATTGTATGACTTGTGACGCTTCATGTACTGGCTTGGGCTGTTGCTTATTTCAAGTTGTAAAGAATAAAGAGGAGGAACAGATAAGAATTATTGGGTTTGCGAGTCGCACTCTAACTGAATGTGAGCGTACATACTCCACTACTGAGTTAGAAACACTTTCCATAGTATGGGCATTCAAGAAATTCAATTATTATTTATTTGGAAAACATACGGTAATTTACACCGATCACCAGGCCCTGACATTTTTGTTAACTTGTAAACTTGTACATCCTAGACTATCACGATGGGCAGTTACACTTCAGAACTACTCTTTTGAAATTAAGTACATAAGAGGTAAGGACAACACCATTGCAGACACTTTGTCTAGACTTCCACAAGGTATGAATGATACCAACAGTGACTTAGAAAATATAAATGACTACAGGATTCTCTTAATGCAAGACAAGCAGTATCACCAATATTATATTGATATGTGCAGAAACATGGCTGAATTACAAAAATCTGATCCTCACTGGTATAAGATAATAACATTACTGGTAGAAAAACACAATCATCCTTTGACTAAGTATTACAAGTTACACAATGATGTGTTATTTTACTGCCGACATCCAAATGCTACTAACTGGTGGGTATGCATTCCCAAAGAGTCTGAACGTAATCTAATTTGGCACACACACTTAGTTTGGGGTCATTATGGGACGAAAAAGTGTTTGGCAAAGCTCAGTACATACTGTTATTTCAGCAATATGAGAAGAAAAATTTACAGGGAACTAAAAACATGTGTCATATGTCAAAAATCAAAACCTCAGAATTTAGCCACAAAAACAGATTTACATTCTATTTTACCTAGTAAACCCCTGGAAATTCTGTGTACTGACATCAGTGGACCGCATCCAGCAAGCTCTGGAGGCGTCAAATATATCTTAGCTTTTTACGATATATTTTCTAAACATGTAAAACTTTATGCTTTAAAATCCGCCACTGCAAATGCTATAATACGAAGATTCTCAAGTGATTACCTGACGCACGTGGGAAAACCTAAAGCAATTCTATCAGATAATGCAGCATACTACTCTGGGTACAAATGGAGAAATTTCTTGAAGGACAATAACATTAAAAGTATATTTATTTCGAGGTTTAGTCCACAATGTAACGCGACTGAGAGACTTTTCCGAGAATTAAATCGTTTCATGAGGTCCTATATTTCATCAAAACATACTAATTGGGTGTCCTACCTAAGTCTTTTCGAAGACGTACACAATAACTTAAATATTTACGATACGAATTACACACCTAACGAGATCATGTTCAATTGCAAACAGAACGATCAGTGGATAGAACCATTACCTAAGTTGTCAGACAAGGAAATCACACCTGAACAGAAAATAAAAGAAGTATTGACTACATTGACACATCACGCACAAATACGAAACAAACATCACAGAAACATAATAAAAAGAAAACAAAAATTCGAGGTAGGAATGCTTGTACTACTTCGTACTCATCATAAATCTGTAGCACTCAAACGACGCAACGCTAAGTGGCGTCTGCTATATGAAGGACCTTATATAATTGTTAACATACCGCATCCTGGTGCGTATCTGTTACAACATCCTAGAACTAACAAAATTATTGGGCTATACGCACACCGAGATCTTAGAGCATTTCATGCTGAATAATGTCAAAGTCATACCCATCAAAATATTGCTAAGCAACTCGAAAAACTCTGTTGTTACAACACAGATAATAAGTAGTATAGAAATTTTCATTTCAGCGGTTCCAGTGACGCAGTTGAAGACAGAAGAACTCTTCTTTCAGCGCGCGCCTCCACCTGAAAGACGGAATATTAAAGTAAAATTTATGATTACGTAGCAGTAGATGACATATTAATTTTTCACGGAACATTTGTTACTCAAGGTACCACTGACTTGGTGTGACACCTGACGAACTGACAGACGTCATCTGTGAAGCGATCTTTTACTTTGAGAAATAGATTAGACGCACATCTCTCAACACGAAAAGCATCTATCAGTAGTCAAGGCCACACAGACACTCTACACACACGCACAAAACGCGAGGAATCGAACATTTTCTCTCTCTTACTATTTTGAATATTTATTGAGTAGTGAAAACGCCTGGTCTTGCCTACTGATGTAATGAATGTTGTGTCTAACCTATCTTAATTTCAGATGACATCACAAAAAACATCGATAATATCCCAGCAAAACCGCTAAAGAGGATGTAAATATCTGCAATTCATGAAATCAAATGTGACACAATGTAATAACCTATAGCGATGTAATGATGATGTAAACATGTTTATGTGCAACTATATTATGTTTATGCTAAGAAAATATGTGACGTGTGTATGTATAATTACTTATTTTTTTAACTGATGTATAGTGTAACTGTTACTATGTAAAAATTTGAACAAAACGAGTGCCAAAAAGACACTGCATAGTGAACCACTGTTCACGGACATTAACGAACATTACTAGCTCTGCAACTACGCGGAAACCTATGTGAAAGAAACTGTTAATGCCATTCATTATGCAGCGTATCTATGTAAACGCGATGAACGATTTCCTTGATTAATAACTACGAACATTTAGGTGAGCTATATTCAGCAAAAAACTGAAAATGTGAAGTGCATAATTCGTGCATCGTCTAGTGACATTACTACAGTACCCAACTTCAAGATGTTAACTGGATTAAATGGACACAAAGTGCCTATCCAGAAAACAACACGACGGGTGGAAGAATTTTGGTTGGAACTTCAGGGAATGAAATGTTCTCGAAATGTGACGGACACTCTTACCTGGACTGTCCAAGGATCGACGCCAGCTATGTGCCATCCGAGGTTCTGCAACCAAGCTTCCACGGAATGTAAAAAACGAACTGCACGTGGACCAATTACTCGACGGGTCACGTCTGATCTGTAATAAGCAATGCTTTTAGTCACAACGATCTGCATCACTACGACTATAATGGAAATGAGAAATGGACACGCTTATGTATTAATCACGTTGTTATACAACGATGTTACTGTGATCAAAAAAAACTTTACCACGACGATACTAACCTGTAAAAAAATTATTGTGCAGCGGATGAATATGAACTGTAATAACGACACGATGTGTATAGGTCAACGCACCTGAAAAATACGGACATTTTTCTTTGAAGTATTTCAAAACAATACTATGTAACTAAGAACATTCAACAATCTAAGTTGTATTGTGTTATAACAAATATTGTAAATTTAAAACTAAGTTACCTGTCATAGAATGTAGTCTTCATATGTAATCTTGGTTGAATATTTTCTTTGTGCAACGACTGAAAAACGCGTGCACACGAACAATATGAACTGCAATACTGTGCCGCGTGATCTAATTGTACGATATAACGGCAGTCCCGCAGTTACACAGACGCTTCTGCGCATGCGCGCACTCTGTCTGCCAACATAAGAACTTTTACGGCGCACCCGCGTCATTCAAATTTTGTATATAATGTGTATAATGTGTAATGTAAGTCATGTAAATAGTTGTAGATAACTTAGATTTTCTTGTGCCTTTAGGTGAATTGCTCGCCTGCAGGTGTGTCCTTTCGCCTCGCAATTCAGGGGGCAATATAAAGGCACATTTGCATGCCGAGCGTGAGTTTCCGCGGAAACTCGAAATATTAATTAAATAAATAATCAGTGACAAATAGATAAAGCCTATGGCACACAACTGCAGCGCTGTGTCGCTGATAAAACAAAAGCACAATTACGTTACTCTTGTGTTTGATTAAGAAAAGGGGAGCTCCGGTTGAAGTGGTGCGAGAAGCACGTATTTTTTTATTGTCTGGCACACCACCATATTTCATGTTATAGAAGAATACTGCGAGTTGCAACCACACTAGGCACTCGATTCTGTAAAGAATTTATTTTTATAAAAGTAAGTAGGATTATGAACTGTAGGCTTATTCATTGAATATATCTGATTTAACTAACTGTGTAACTTTTTTATGTTTAGTAGACAATCACCTCTGTACGACGTATTGGCATGGCTGGCAATTTATTGTAATATTGAGATTTAGATTATGAGTCCGCACCTACCGCAGCAGTCTTTGGAAACGATTTATTACGAAGTCCGATTATTCAGTTTTATTTCACGGTCAACTACGAGTAACATTGCCTTTACGAAAAAGCCATTGTCAAGCGTCTGATACCGAATAATTAAACGTTCACGTTCCAGATAAGCAAGTACAATTGCAATCACAATCACCATCATACAGATAGAATAATTAACATATTTAAAATAACAATATTTATTTTATTTATTTTATACACCGCTGTCACTTACCCTCATCACCCATGCACTGTCAGGCAGGCAAACTTTGTGAATCCAATCCATCCATTGGACCAACCCCATGCTCGAAGCCTTCGAGGCACTAAAGATTTCCTGGTCTGGGCTGAGACACTCGCCCATCCAGGCCCCTCGGCCAAACTATTCATTATCTCAGACACAAGTGACACAACAGTGGGACCTGTCCTTCAACAACACTTTGCTGACAACATCTCACCCCTGCAGTTGTTCTCTAAAAAACTGTCTGCCACACAGAAGAAATAATTCACCTTCAACAGGGAGCTCCTGGCTGTCTACAAGGCTGTTAAACATTTCCGCCCCGATATTGAAGGATGCACGTTCTATATCCTCATGGACCACAAACCACTCATGGATGCCTTTGAAAACCCTCAGGAGGACACACTCCCTCATCATTCCTGCCATTTAGACTTGGTGTCTAAGTTTATGACAGATGTCGCTATATCAAGGGCGCGGAGTTTTTCTCACACCTCAATGCAATGTCCAACATCATCAGTTTGTCTAATCTAGCTACTCTTCAGGTAACAGACGGAAAGCACCCAAGCACTCCTTGCCGACCTGACCACCTTGCTTGTGTTCACCAGGGCACAATCCCCTGCGTTGCCGACGAGGTCTGGTGCGATTCTTTGACTGGGATCTTACGATGGTGTTACTGGTTCCCTTACACCATCAGGTTTTCAGTGCCATACATAACATTGCCCACCTGGGCATTTGTGCCTCTACCCAGCTCATTACTGAGCACTTTATCTGGAAGGACATCAAAACAGACTGCCAGATGTGGCCTTGCAATTCTATCACTTGCCAGCCCAACAGAGTTGGCCACCATGCAGTCCCCCTGCTGGGTAAATTTCGCATTCCTCCAGGGCATTTCAGGCATGTCCGTATCGATCTCATTGGTCCCCTTCCACCATCAGAAGGTTTTAGATACGTCCTATATTCTACAGATCACTTGTTCCAATGGGTGGAAGCCATACCTTTGCCAAACATCATGGCTGAGCTGGTTGTCAAGGGTTTTGTCTTGTCTTGGACTGCCCTGGTTCAGCTGCCCAGCCACAATCACAACCAGCCAAGGCTGGCAGCTCAAGTTGTCCCTGTTTGCTTTGCTGTGTTGGATGTGCGGTATGAGTTGGTATTCACACCAACTCGTACCACTCCACAGTTTGGTGGAACATGTAGTGTTTCGGGATATTTGTAAACATCCCAACACACCATTGGAAAGTGGTCAACAAGAAATGCTCCTGGGTAAGTTGAATAAGGATAAATGTAGTGGGAAAGGGAAACTGTGGGTTTTCCTTTCTTGTATGCAGTGAATGTGGAGCAGTGGTGGAGGCGGTGAGAAGGGGACCAGTAAAAATGGTATTGCAACCATTGGTCGTCCGGGAGTCATTTGTGCCATGGTGCAGCAAGTGCCTGAATCCTAGAGCCATGGAGGAAGTGATGCACCAACAAGGGCATAATGAACAATTGAACAGCAGTAGTTGTTTATCTGGTTTGCTCTCTCAGGTCCTAAAGTATGCATGTACGGACGTTTTTGAATGTACTCAAGAGAGTGGTATTACCATAGCAATTGTTTGTTGCTGTTTGAACTGTTTTTGAACAACATCCCCCCTTCCAACCCCCCCTCCCACCCCCGCCACGAATTGTCACAAGTTATCTGTATGGCAGGTGGGGGAAAAGGGTGCTGTGGTTTCAATATAAACATCGACAGGCAAACGAGGACTATCTCCTCCACTCGCAAGTTTTTCAGAAGAAAACTTGTTGTATATACACATGCAGATGCTTGTACTTAAATATTCATTTGTACAAAAATATAAAGTGGAAGTGTTTGATTTCGGCATATAATCCCATCACATTTCTACAGGACAATGCTATCAAACAACCAGTAGAAGGTTTTCATATTTTGTACTGCAAAAATTAGGAATAGTATGTTAGTATATATGTGTGTATCACCTAACAAGCCTGCCTGCTGTGGAGTAAAAGCCCATTACTACATTTTCTGCATCAAACACTTCATTTGTATGTCAGCTTATGGAAACTTATGTTTGAAGATGAGAAAGGGGTACCCATGCATACCAAAAGAAAGAAGATGTATCAGGGTTTCCTTATTTCATACTTAATTGTGGTGCAATTGATATGTCATTGGCCGAAACAGTGAAGTTCACAGTACCAGAGACAATGACCGAACACATGAGTACTGCTGCTGTGGAGTAAAAGCCCCTTACTACATTTGCTACATAAAAACTATGCTTACCAAAAATGTAAGCATGGCTACCCCTTTGTCGCCTTTATACATTAGATTCCAGAAGTTGAGATGCAAATGAAGTGTTTGATGTAGCAAATGTAGTAACAGGTTTTTATTCCACAGCAAGCAGACTCATGTGTTTGTTCCTTGTCTACGGTGCCACTGAGTTCATTTGTATGTCAACTTAAGGAATCTTATGTTTAAAGGTGAAAAGGTGTAGTTATACCTAACAAAACAAAGAAGGTGTATCAGTTTTTCCTGCTTTCATACATAATTGTGGTGCAACTGATACGTGCTTGGCCGGCAGAATAAAGTCAATAGGACCATAGACAAAGACCTCACACGTCAGTCTGCCTGCTGTGGAGTAGAAGCATGTTACTACATTTGCTACATCAAAAACTTCATTTGTATGTCAACTTAAGAAATCTTATGTTTAAAGGTAACAAAGGGGTAGCCTTGCTTACCAAAAGAAAGAAGATGTATCAGGTTTTCCTGCTTGCATACTTAATTGTCGTGCAACTGACATGTCCTTGACCAGAAGAATAAAGTCAATAGCACCATAGACAATGACCACACACATGAGGCTGCCTGCTGTGGACTAAACGCCTGTTACTAAATGTGCTACATCAAAGGCGTAGCCCTGCTTACGAAAAGAACAAAGATGTATCAGGTTTTCATGCTTTCATAGTTAATTGTGGTGCAACGGATATGTCGTTGGCCGGAAGAATGAAGTCAATAGCACAATAGACAAGTACCTCACACATGAGTCAGCCTACTGTGGTGTACAAGCCCGTTACTACATTTGCTACATCAATCATTTCATTTGTATGTCAATTTAAGTAATCTTATGTTTAAAGGTGACAAACGGGTAGTCATGCTTACCAAAAGAAAGAAGATATATCAGGATTTCCTGCTTTCATATTTAAATGTGGTTTACCTGATGTGTCATTTGCCGTTAGAATGAAGTCAATAGCACCATAGACAATGACCAACACATCAGTATGCCGGCTGCGGAGGAAAAGCCCGCTACTACATTTGCTACATCATAAAATTCATTTGTTTATCAACACGACGAGTCTTATGTTTAAAGGTGAATAAGAGGTAGCAATGATTACAAAAAATAGAAGATGTATCAGGTTTTCCTGCTTTCATACATAATTGTGGTGCAACTGACATGTCATTGCCCAGAAGAATGAACTCAGTGGCACCGTAGACAAGGCACAAACACATGAGTCTGCTTGCTGTGGAATAAAAACCTGTTACTACATTTGCTACATCAAACACTTGATTTGCATCTCAACTTCTGGAATCTAATGTATAAAGGTGACAAAGGGGTAGCCATGCTTACCAAAAGAAAGAAGATGTATCAGGTTTCCCTCTTTTATACTTAATTGTGGTGCAATTGATATGTCTTTGGCCAGAAGAATATAGTCAATAGCACCATAGCTAGTGACCACACACATGAGTCAGCCTGCTGTGAAATAAAAGCTCATGGCTACATTTGCTACAACGAACACTTGATTTGTATCTCAACTTATGGAAACTAATGTTTAAAGGTGACAAAGGGGTAGCAATGCTTACTAAAAGAAAGAAGATGTATCAGGTTTCCTGCTTTTATACTTAATTGTGGTGCAACTGATATGTCATTGGCCGGAAGAATGTAGTCAATAACACCATAGACAATTACCACACACATGAGTCTCCCTGCTGTGGAACAAGAGCCCGTTCCTACAATTGCTACATCAAAGACTTCATTTGTATCTCGACTTATTAATTCTAATGTTTAAAGGTGACAAAGGGGTAGCCATGCTTACCAAAAGAAAGAAGATTTATCAGGTTTTCCTGCTTTCATACTTAATTGTGGTGCAACTGATATGTCAACAGCCGGAACAATGAAGTCCACAGCAACATAGACAATGACCACAAACATGAGTCCGCCTGCTGTGGAATAAAAGCCCGTTACTACATTTGCTACATCAAAGACTTCATTTGTATCTCAACTTATGGAATCTAATGTTTAAAGGTGACAAAGGGGTAGCCATGCTTACCTAAAGGAAGTAAATGTATCCGGTTTTTCTGCTTTCATACTTAACTGTGGTGCAACTGATATGTCGTTATAAAAGATGACTAACTGAATTCCTCAGCTGCCGACAGGTGTTGTTGATTTACTTGATGTTTACAGCTGAAAACGTGTGCCCTGATTGGGGCTCGAATGTGAGATCTCCTGGTTACATGGCAGACACTCTATCCATCTGAGCCACCGAGGACACAGATGAATAGCGTGACTGCAGGGACTTATTCCTTGCACACTTCCCATGAGACTCATATTCCCAACTGTACGCAGTTCTACATATTCAATGTGCCTTATAGACATTTGCCCAATCACTCATTACTCGCACACGTTTTGGTGATCCCTGTATGAGTTTGGGCAATCTGTGCGCATTCGCACAGACGAAGGTCAATGGTTGGGTGGCGTTTAACTATATATATGATGACAGTAACTGTTCTCAAAAGAACAGAATATTGTTGATGACCATGCAGCTTTTCCCTGGAACAAATGATGACTAACTGAAAGCCTCAGCTGCCGACAGGTGTCGCTGATTTACCTCGATGTGGACAGCTGAAAATGTGTGCCCCGACCGGGACTCGATCCCGAGATCTCCTGCTTACATGGCAGACTCTCTATCCATCTGAGCTACTGAGGACACAGATGAATAGCGTGACTGCAGGGCAATGGGCGAATGGGCAAAGATTTTCAGCTGTCCACATCGAGGTAATCAACAACACCTGTCAACTGCTGAGGGTTTCAGTCAGTCATCATTTATTCCAGGGAAAAACTGCACAGTCATCAACAGTATTCTGTTCTTTCAAGAACAGTTAGTATCATCATATATATAGTTAAAGGCTACCCAGCTATTGACCTTCATCTGTGCAAAGGCACACAGGTTGCCCAAACTCTTACGGGAATCGCGAAAACGTGCGCGAGTAATGAGTGAATGGGCAAATGTCTATAAGATACATTGCATATGTAGAATTGTGGACAGTTGGGAACATGAGTCTCACGGGAAGCGTGCAAGTGATAAATCCTGCACTTGCACTATTCATCTGTGTCATCTGTGGCTCAGATGGATAGAGCATCTGCCAAGTAAGCAGGAGACCCCGGATTCAAGTCTCGGTCAGGGCACACATTTTGAGCTGTCCACATCGAGGTAAATCAACAACACCTGTCGGCAGCTGAAGGTTTCAGTTATTCATAATTTATTCCAGGGGAAAGCTGCATGGTCATCAACAGTATTCTGTTCTATGGAGAACAGTTACTGTCATTATATATATGATATGTCGTTGGCTGAAAGATGCAAGTCAATATCACCATAAACAATGACCAACGCATGAGTCTGCCTGGTGTGAAATAAAGGCCCGTTGCCACATTTGCTATATCGAACACATGATTTGTACCTCAACTTATTTAACCTAATGTTTAAAGGTGACAAAGAGGTAGCCATGCTTAACAAAAGAAAGAAGATGTATCAGGTTACCTTCTTTCATACTTAATTGTGGTGCAACTGATATGTAATTGGCCGGAGGAAAGAAGTCAATAGCACCATAGGCAATGACCATACACATGAGTCTGCCTGCTGTGAAATAAAGGCCCGTTATTACATTTGCTATATCGAACACTTGATTTGTATCTCAACTTATGGAATCTAATGATTAAAGGTGACAGAGGGGTAGACATGCTTACCAAAAGAAAGAAGATGTGTCAGGTTTGCTGCATTCATACTTAATTGTGGTGCAACTGATATGGCATTGGCCAAAAGAATGAAGTCAATAGCACTATAACACAATGACCACACACATGAGTCTACCTGCTGTGAAATATAGGCCCGTTACTATATTCGCCACATCGAACACTTGATTTGTATCTCAACTTATGGAATCTAATGTTTAAAGGTGATGAACGGGTAGCCATGCATACCAAAAGAAAGGAGATGTATCGGGTTTCCTGCTTTCATACTTAATTGTGGTCCAACTGATATGTCATCAACCAGAAGAATGAAGTCAATAGCACCATACACAATGACCACACACATGAGTCTGCCTACTGTGAATTAAAGGCCCGCTACTACTTTAGCCACATCAAAGACTTCATTTGTATCACAACTTATGGAATCTAATGTTTAAAGGTGTAAAGGGGTAGAAATGCTAACCAAAAGTAAGAAGTAGTATGAGATTTCATTCTTTCATACTTAATTTTGGTGCAACCAATATGTCTTTGGCCAGAAGAATGAATTCAATAGCACCATAGCCAGTGACCACACACATGAGTCAGCCTGCTGTGAAATAAAGGCCCATTACTTCATTTGCTACATCAAGAGTTCATTTGTATCTAAACTTATGGAATCTAATGTTTAAAGGTGTAAAGTGGTAGAAATGTCTACCAAAAGAAAGAATGTATAAGGTTTCCTGCTTGCACACTTAATTGTGGTGCAACTGATATGTCATTGGCCGGAAGAATGAATTCAATAGCACCGTAGACAATGTCCACACACATGAGTCTGCCTGCTGCCTATAAAGGCCCGTTACTACATTTGCTACATCGAACACTTGATTTGTAACTTAACTAAATGGATCTAATGTTTAAAGGTGACAAGGGGGTAGCCATGCCTACCAAAAGAAAGAAAATGTATCAGGATTCCTCCTTTCATACTAAATTGTGGTGCAACTGATATGTCATCAACCGGTAGAATGAAGTCAACAGCACCATAGATAATGACCACACACACGAGTCTGCCTGCTGTAAATTTTAGGCCCGTTACTACTTTAGACACATCAAAGATTTCATTTGTATCTCAACTTACGAAATCTAATGTTTAAATGTGTAAAGCAGTAGAAATGCTTAACAAAAGAAGGAATGTATCAGGTTCCCTGCTTTCATTCTTAATTGTGGTGCAACTGATATGTCATTGGCCGGAAGAATGAAGTAAATAGCACCATAGACAATGTCCACAAACATGAGTCTTCCTGCCGAGGAATTAAAGCCCGTTACTATATTTGCTAAATCAAAGACTTCATTTGTATCTCAACAAATGGAACTAATGTTTAAAGGTGACAAAGGGGTAGCCATGCCTACCAAAACACAGAATGTATCAGGTTTCCTGCTTTCATACTTAATTGTGGTGGAACTGATATGTCATTGGCCGGAAGAATGAAGTCAATAGCACCATAGCCAGTGATCACACACATGAGTCTGCCTGCTGTGAAATAAAGGCCCATTACTAGATTTGCTACATTGAACACTTGATTTGCAATCTCAACTTATGGAATCTAATGTTTAAAGGTGACAAACTGGTAGCCATGATTACCAAAAGAAGGAAGATGTAACATGTTTCCTGCTTTTATACTTAATTGTGGTGCAACTGGTATGTCATTGGCCGGAAGAATGATGTCAATAGCACCATAGCCAGTGAAAACACACATGAGTTTTCCTGCTGTGAAATAAAGGCTCATTACTATCTTTGCTACTTCGAACAATTGAGTTGTAACTTAATTAAATGAATCTAATGTTTAAAGGTGACAAAGGGGTATCCATTCCTACCAAAGAAAGAATGTATCAGGCTTCCTTGTTTCATACTTAACTGTGGTGCAACTGATATGTCATAGGCCTGAAGAATGAATTCAATAGCACCATAGCCAGTGACCACACATGAGTCAGCCTGCTGTGAAATAAAAGCTCATGGCTACATTTGCTACAACGAACACTTGATTTGTATCTCAACTTATGGAACTAATCTTTAAAGGTGACAAGTGGTAGGCATGCTTACCAATACAAAGAAGGTGTATCAGGTTTCCTGCTTTTATACTTAATTGTAGTGGAACTGATATGTCTTTGGCCAGAAGAATGAAGTCAATAGCTTCATAGCCAGTGACCACACACATGAGTCTGCATGCTATGAAATAAAGGCCCGTTACTACATTTGCTACATCGAACACTAGATTTGTATATCAACTAATGGAATCTAATGTTTAAACATGACAAATGGGTAGCCATGCTTATTAAAAGGGAGAGGATGTATCAGGTTCCCTGCTTTCATACTTCGTTGTGGTGCAACTGATATGTCATTGGCCGGAAGAGTGGAGTCAATAGCACCATAGCCAGTGATCACACTCATGAGCCTGCCTGCTGTGAAAAAAAGAGCCCGTTACTACATGTGCTACTCAAAGACTTCATTTGTATCTCATCTTATGGAATCTGATATTTAAAGGTGACAAAGGGGTAGCCATGCTTACCAAAAGAAGAAGATGTATCATGATTACTGCTTTGATAATTAATTGTGGTGCAACTGATATGTCATTGGCTGGAAGAATGAAGTCAATAGCACAATAGACAATGACCACAAACATGAGTCTGCCTGCTGTCAAATAAAAGCCTGTTATTACATTTGCTACATAATAGACTTCATTTGTACCTCAACGTATCGAATCTAATGTTCAAAGGTGACAAAGTGGTAGAAATGCATACCAAAAGAAAGAAGATGTATCATGTTACCTGCTTTCATATGTAAATGTGGTGCAACTGATATGTCTTTGGTCGAAGAATAAAGTCAATAGTACTATAGCCAGTGACCACACACATGAGTATGCCTGCTGTGAAATAAAGTCCCATTAGTTCATTTACTACATCAAAGACTTCATTAGTATCTCAACTTATGGAATCTAATGTTTAACCCCTTTAGTGCCAAATACGATCTGATCGTGATCCAGATTTTCGTCGAAAAATGCCAGTAACGATCTGATCGTGATGCCTTTCTCATTCATTTCTCCCACGCTTGAAGACAAAGTTGTTAGTATTTCCTAGCGAATGAGAAAGGCATCACGATCAGATCATTACTGGCATTTTTCACCGAAAATCTGGATCACGATCAGATCGTATTTGGCACTAAAAGGGTTAAACGTGAAAAAGGGGTAGCCATGCTTACTAAAAGAAAGAAGATATATCAGGTTTCCTGCTTTCATACTTAATTGTGGTGCAGCTGATATGTCATAGGCCTGAAGAATGAATTCAATAGCACCATAGCCAGTGACCACACATGAGTCAGCCTGCTGTGAAATAAAAGCTCATGGCTACATTTGCTACAACGAACACGTGATTTGTATCTCAACTTATGGAACTAATCTTTAAAGGTGACAAGTGGTAGGCATGATTACCAAAACAAAGAAGGTGTATCTGGTTTCCTGCTTTTATACTTAATTGTGGTGGAACTGATATGTCTTTGGCCAGAAGAATGAAGTCAATAGCTTCATAGCCAGTGACTAGACACATGAGTCTGCATGCTATGAAACAAAGGCCCGTTACTACATTTGTTACATCGAACACTAGATTTGTATATCAACTAATGGAATCTAATGTTTAAACATGACAAATGGGTAGCCATGCTTACTAAAAGGGAGAGGATGTATCAGGTTTCCTGCTTTCGTACTTCGTTGTGGTGCAAATGATATGTCATTGGTCGGAAGGAGGAAGTCAATGGCACCATAGACAATGACCACACACATGAGTCTGCCTGCTGTCAAATAAAAGCCCGTTACTACATTTGCTACATAACAGACTTCACTTGTACCTCAACATACGGAATCTAATGTTCAAAGCTGACAAAGGGGTAGAAATGCATACCAAAAGAAAGAAGATGTATCATGTTAACTGCTTTCATATGTAACTGTGGTGCAACTGATATGTCTTTGGTCGAAGAATAAAGTCAATAGTAACATAGCCAGTGACCACACACATGTGTCTGCCTGCTGTGAAATAAAGGCCCATTAGTTCATTTACTACATCAAAGACTTCATTAGTATCTCAACTTATGGAATCTAATGTTTAAACGTGACAAAGGGGTAGCCGTGCTTACTAAAAGGGAGAAGATGTATCAGGCTTCCTGCTTTCATACTTAGTTGTGGTGCAAGTGATATGTCATTGGCCAGAAGAATGAAGTCAATAGCACCATAGACAATGACAGCACACACGAGTCTGAATGCCGTGGAATAAAGACCCGTTATTACAATTGCAGCATCAAACACTTGATTTGTATCTCAACTTATGTTTGAAGGTGACAAAGGGGTAGCCATGCTTACCAAAAGAAAGAATATGTGTCAGGTTTCCTGCTATCACACTTAATTGTGGTGCAACTGATATGTCATTGGCCAGAAGAATGAAGTCAATAGCACCACAGACAATGATTACACACATGAGTCTGCCTGCTGTGAAATAAATTCCCTTAAGTACATTTGCTACGTCAAAGACATCATTTGAATCTCAGCTTATGGAATCTAATGTTTAAAGGTGAGAAAGGGGTAGCCCCGCTTACCAAAAGAAAGAAGATGTATGAGGTTTTCCTGCTTTCATACTTAATTGTGGTGCAACTGATATGTCATTGGCCGAAAGAATGAAGTCAATAGCACCATAGACAATGACCACACACGAGTCTGCCTGCTGTCGAATAAAAGCCCGTTACTACATTTGCTATATCAAAGACTTCATTTGTATCTCAAATTATGGAATCTAATGTTTAAACGTGACAAAGGGGTACCTATGCTTACCTAAAGAAAGAAGATGTATCAGGTTTCCTGCTTTCATACATAATTGTTGTGCAACTGATATGTCATTGGCAGGAAGAATGATGTCGATAGCACAATAGACAATGACCACACACATGAGTCTGCCTGCTGTGAAATAAAGGCCCGTTACCACTGGAACAACGATGCAACACATGAAAGAACAACCCTACTCGTCGCCAATTGTGTAGTAACACGGTTCACATTTTCCCTTGCACTTCAGAGTAGACCCGGAACTGTCTCATAGGCATGCCCGATGTGAACTGACTGGGCACGGCCCATGCTGCCTGAGTTGTTGTTGTTGTTCCACTGGCAGAGGTCGCGGCCGAATTCTCGCGTGCCCTCTGGTGGATGGGACTCTATTTTCGGCAACTACCGTCCGTGTCGCGCCGTGCCGAGGTGCTCCTCCCTTCGATCTTTCTGGTGGCTACTGCAGTGTTCACAATAGATATGAGCAACTGTCAAGAGTCTAGTGGAGAGGAATCTCTAGTAGCCTTAGATGTAGGAAATATGGAGCAGACCTCAGTAGTTACGGTGGCTAGAACAGTTGCAAAGTCCAAGAGGAAGAAGAAGGTTCTGCTTTTAGGTAGTTCTCATGGCAGAGGTGTAGGCCAGCAGTTGCAGGAAGTGTTGGGGAGTGAGTACCAGGTCACCAGCATTGTGAAGTCTAATGCAGGATTGGCTCAGGTGTTTGGTAACATAGGGGGTTATATAGGGATTTTACTAAAGAGGATCAGGTAGTGATTGTGGGTGGGGCTGGTAATAGTATTAATAGGGATGGGGAGTATGACATAGATGGTGACCTGGAAAAGATAGCCACTCAGACTGGCAACACGAATGTGCATTTCGTGGAACTGTTTCAGCGTCATGATCGGCCTCATCTTAATACAGCCGTCAGGCGTAATAACATGAGACTTGGGGGTGCGCTGATGACAGAAAGCATGGGTCACATTTCAGTTGTGTCAGTGGAGTGTATGAGCAGGACGAGTTTCACTAGACATGGCCTGCACCTCAACAGGTATGGGAAGGGGAGGTTGGCAAAGCTTATAGGTGACAGCATAGGTGGGGTTGGTGGGATCACTCATGGGAAAATTCCTGTAGTAGTGGGTGTTAGAGCTGCACCTTTTTTAGATTGAAGTCAGCTGATAGGTATTCCTGCTTAAGGGAAGTCTCTCTAACAAAGGAACCACTTTTGACAAAGCTTAGGTATCCGAGTAATGAGGGAATTAGTATATTTCATCAAAATATACAAGGTATTAGAGATAAAGTTAGTGAACTGCTTATAGATGTTGACTCTGAAATTATTGGTATATCTAAACACTTCTTAAATAAGGAGATAATTCAAAGGCTTCCTTTACCAGGATACAGGTTGGCTGGCAGCTTTTCGAGGAGCTCTTTGCGTTGTGGGGAGTAGCCATGTATGTGGAAAACAGCATCCCATTTGAGTCAATTGATGTTTCAAAGTACTGCACTGAAAAGGTTTTTGAATGCTGTGCAGGTGTGGTTAAATTTAATGGAGCTAAACTTCTAACTGTTGTTATTTATAGATCCCCAGACTCCGATTTCACAACATTTTTGCTAAAGCTAGAGGAGGTTGTTGATTCACTTTATAGGAAATACAAAAAGTTAGTTATATGTGGTGACTTCAATATTAATTGTATAAGTGATTGTGCAAGGAAGAGGATGCTGGTAGACCTCCGTAATTCATATAATCTTATGCAAACAGTATTCTTTCCAATGAGAGTGCAAGGGAACAGTAGAACAAACATTGACAACATTTTTGTTCATTCCTCATTACTAGAAGGGCAATCTGTTAGCAAAAAGGTGAATGGGCTTTCAGATCATGATGCACAAATTTTAACTGTAAAAGATTTTTGTGCTGCAACACGTGTTAAATATAGTCATCAGCTGTTTAGGAAAGCTGATCCAGTTGCTGTAGAGACCTTTGTAAACCTTATCAAGGAACAAGAGTGGCAAGATGTTTATAGCGCTGATACAGTAGATGATACATGTAATGCTTTTCTCAAGACTTTTCTTGTGCTCTTTGAAAGTTGTTTTCCGTTAGAACGTTCAAAACAGGGTACTAGCACAAGCAGGCAGCCTGGGTGGCTGACTAGAGGGATAAGAATATCTTGTAGAACAAAGTGGCAATTATATCAAAATGTTAAAAACAGTCAAAATCTAAATGCAGCAGCCCATTACAAACAGTATTGTAAGGTGCTTAAAAATGTTATTAGGAAGGCAAAAAGTATGTGGTATGCAGATAGAATAGCTGTCTCAGGATAAAATTAAAACCATATGGTCAGTCGTAAAGGAAGTGGCTGGTCTGCAGAGACAGGTCGAGGATATAGAATCAGTGCATAGTGGGAATGTCAGTGTTACTGATAAGTCGCATATATGTACAGTATTTAATAATCACTTTCTGAATATAGCAGGTGAACTAAATAGAAACCTAGTCCCAACAGGGAATCATATAGCGCTCTTAGAAAAAAGTGTTCCGAGACTGTTACCTGAAATGCTCCTCCATGATACTGACAAGAGGGGGATTGAGTTAATAATTAAATCACTAAAGACCAAGAACTCTCATGGATATGATGGGGTATCTAGCAGAACACTGAAGTATTGTTCTATGTATTTTAGCCCAGTACTTAGCCATATCTGTAACTTTTCCTTTAGGAGTGGTCGGTTTCCTGACCGATTAAAGTACTCGGTAGTGAAGCCACTTTATAAAAAGGAAGACATTGATAATGTTGACAATTTTAGACCTATTTCTATGCCATCGGTGTTTGCTAAAGTTATCGAGAAGGTTGTATATACAAGGTTACTGGAGCATTTAAATTCACATAATTTGCTGTCAAATGTTCAGTTTGGTTTTAGAAATGGTTTAACAACTGAAAATGCTATATTCATTTTTCTCTGTGAGGTTTTGGACGGATTAAATAAAAGGTTGCGAACGCTTGGTGTTTTCTTTGATTTAATGAAGGCTTTTGACTGTGTTGACCACAAAATATTACTGCAGAAGTTGGACCATTATGGAGTAAGTGGTTCGCCTCTTATTTTAAGAACAGAAAGCAGAAGGTAATTCTCCGCAATATTGAGAGTGGTAGTGCTGTTCAGTCCCAATGGCGCACTGCTAAATGGGGTGTTCCCCAAGGGTCGGTGCGGGGGCCACTGCTGTTTCTTATTTATATAAATGATATGCCTTCTAGTATTACAAATGATTCAAAAATATTTCTGTTTGCTGACGACACCAGCTTGATAGTGAAGGATCTTGTGTGTAATATTGAAATTATGTAGTTCATGAAATAAGTTCGTGGCTTGTGGAAAATAATTTGATGCTAAATCACAATAAGACTCAGTTTTTACAGTTTCTAACTCACAATTCAACAAGAACCGATATTTTGATCAGACAGAATGGGCATCTTATAAGCGAGACAGAACAGTTCAAGTTCCTTGGCGTTCAGATAGATAGTAAGCTGTTGTGGAAAGCCCATGTCCAGGATCTTGTTCAGAAACTAAATCCTGCTTTATTTACCATTAGAACAGCATCTGAAATAAGTGACACTTCAACGAGAAAAGTAGTCTACTTCGCATATTTTCATACGCTTATGTCATATGGTATTATTTTTTGGGGTAATTCTTCTTAATACAAAAGGGTATTTTTGGCTCAAAAGCAGGCTGTTCAAGCTATATGTTGTGTAAGTTCGAGAATCTCTTGGCGACCCCTATTCAATAGCCTGGCAATTCTGACATTGCCCTCACAGTATATATTTTCTTTAATGTCAGTTTGTTGTTAGCAATATTAGCCTATTCCCAAGAGTTAGCAGCTTTCACTCAGTTAATATTAGGCAGAAATCCAAACTGCATGTGGAATGCACTTCCTTGACTCTTGTGCAGAAAGGAGTGCAGTATTCTGCTGCATCCATATTCAATAAGCAACCCCAAGAACTCAAAAATCTTAGCAGTAGCCCAAACTCTTTAAAGTCTAAACTGAAGTGTTTCCTCGTGGCTCACGCCTTCTAATCTGTGGAGGAGCTACTGGAAGAGCTAAAAAATTAAGCAAATTCCAGTGTTGCATTGTTGATTTTCTTTATTTAAACTTATGACTTGTCACCTGAATATGTTTTTTTATATTTCATTTTATCTGTTTCTAATACCGTGTTAAAATTTCATGTATCGACTCGTTCCATGACCATGGAGACTTCGCCTTAATTTGGTCCCACGGGACAATAAATAAATAAACCATAAGAATGAAGATGTATCAGGATTTCCTGCTTCATACTTAATAGTAGTGCAACTGATATGACATTGGCCGGAAGAATCAAGCCAATAGCACCATAGACAATGACCACACACATTGGACTGCCTGCTGTGAAATAAAGGCCCGTTATTACATCTGCTACATCAAAGACATCATTTGTATCTCAACTTATGGAATCTAATGTTTAAAAGACACAAAGGGGTAGCCATGCTTACCAAAAGAAAGAAGATGTATCAGGTTTCCCTGGTTTCATATTTAATTGTGGTGCAACTAATATGTCATTGGACTGAAGAATGAAGTCAATAACACCCTTGAAAATGACCACACACACAAGTCTGCCTGCTGCGGAATAAAGAACCGTTACTACAATTGCAACATCAAACACTTGATTGGGATCTCAACTTATGGAATCTAATGTTTAAAGGTGACAAAAAGGTAGTCATGCTTGCCAAAAGAAAGGAGATGTATCATGTTTCCTCCATTCATACTTAATTGTGGTGCAACTGATATGTCATTGGCCGGAAGAAGGAAGTCAATAGCACCACAGACAATGACCACAAACATGAGTCTGCCTGCTGTGAAATAAATTCCCGTAAGTACATTTGGTACATCAAAGACATCATTTGAATCTCAACTTATGAAATCTAATGTTTAAAGGGGACAAAGGGGTAGCCATGTTTACCAAAAGAAAGAAGCTGTGACAAGTTTCCAGCTATCACACTTAATTGAGGTACAACTAATATGTCATTACCAGAAGAATGAAATCAACAGCACCACAGACAATGAACACACACATGATTTTGCCTGCTGTGAAATAAAAGCCCGACTACATATGCTACATCAAAGACATCATTTATATCTCAACTTATGGAATCTAATATTTAAATGTGACAAAGGGGTAGCCATGCTTTCCAAAAGAAAGAAGATGTATCAGGTTTTCTTGCTTTCATACTTAATTGTGGTGCAACGGATATGTCATTGGCTGAAAGAATGAAGTCAATAGCACCGTAGACATTGACCACACACATGAGTCTGCCTGCTGTCGAATAAAAGCTCATTACTACATTTGCTACATCAAAGACTTCACTTGTATCTCAAATTATGGAATCTAATGTTTAAAGGTGACAAAGGGGTAGCAATGCTTACCAAAAGAAATCAGATGTATCAGGTTTCCTGCTTTCATACTTAATTGTGGTGCAACTGATATGTCATTGGCCAGTATAATGAAGTTACTAGCAGCATAAACAATGACCACACACATGAGTCTGCCTGCTGTCGAATAAAAGCCTGTTACTACATTTGCAACATCGAAAACTTCATTTGTATCTAAACTTGTGGAATCTAATGTTTGAAGGTGACAAAGGGGTTGCCATGCTTCCC
Organism: Schistocerca serialis cubense; assembly: GCF_023864345.2. Taxonomy (NCBI): domain Eukaryota; kingdom Metazoa; phylum Arthropoda; class Insecta; order Orthoptera; family Acrididae; genus Schistocerca; species Schistocerca serialis. Next base: position 50,386,688 of record NC_064644.1, read on the forward strand.
AAACGAAAGAAGATGTATCAGGTTTCCTGCTTTCATACTCACATGTGGTGCAACTGATATGACATTGGCCAGAAGACTGAAGTCAATAGCACCATACACAATGACCACACACATGGGTCTGCCTGCTGTGAAATAAAGGCACGTTACTACATTTGCTACATCAAAGACTTCTTTTGTACCTCAACTTATGGGATATAATGTTCAAAGGTGACAAAGGGGTAGCCATGCTTACCAAGAGAAAGAAGATGTATCAGGTTTTCCTGCTTTCATACTTAATCGCGGTGCAAGTGATATGTCATTGGCTGGTAGAATGAAGTCAGTAGCACCATAAACAATGACCACACACATGAGTCTGCCTGCTGTCAAATAAAAGCCTGGTACTACATTTGCTACATCCAAAACTTCATTTGTATCTAAACTTGTGGAATCTAATATTTAAACGTGACAAAGAGGTAGCGATGCTTACCAAAAGGAAGAAGATGTATGAGGTTTTCCTGCTTTTTTACGTAATTGTGATGCAACTGATATGTCATTGGCCGGAAAAATGATGTCAATAGCACCATGGGCAATGACCACACCCATGAGTCTGCCTGCTGTAAAATAAATGTCCGTTTTACATTTTCAACATCAAAGACTTCATTTGTATCTCAGCTTATGGAATCTAATGTTAAAAGGTGACAAACAGGGAACCATGCTTACCAAAAGAAAGAAGATGTATCAGGTTTTCCAGCTTTCATACTTAATTGTGGTGCAACTGATATGTCATTGGTTGGATGCCTGAAGTCAATAGCACCATAGAGAAAGACCACATGCATGTGTCTGTATGCTGTCGAATAAAAGGCCGATACTACCTTTGCTACATCAAAGACTTCATTTGTATCTCAACTTATAGAATCTAATGTTTAAAGGTGACAAATGGGTAGCCATCCTTACCTGAAGAAAGAAGATGTTTCAGGTTTCCTGCTTTCACACTCAATTGTGGTGTAACTGATATGTCATCGTCCGGAAGACTGAAGTCAATAGCACTATAGACAATGACCACACACATGCGTCTGCCTGCTGTGAAATAAATGCCCGTTACTACATGTGCTTAATCAAAGACATCATTTGTATCTCAACTTATGGAAGCTACTGTTTAAAGGTGACAAAGTGGTAGCCATGCTTACCAAAAGAAAGTGATGTATCAGGTTTTCCTGCTTTCATACTTAATTGTGGTGGAACTGATATGACATTGGCCGCAAGAGTGATGTCAATTGTACCATAGACAATGACCACATGCATGAGTCTGCCTGCTGCCGAATAAAAGCCCGATACTATCTTTGCTACATCAAAGACTTCATTTGTATCTCAACTTATAGAATCTAATTTTTAAAGGTGACAAAGGGGTAGCCATGATTACCAAAAGAAAGAAGATGTATCAGGTTTCCTGCTTTCATACTTAATTGTGGTGCAACTGATATGTCAATAGCCGGAAGAATGAAGTCAATAGCACCATAGACAATGACCACACTATGAGTCTGCCTGCTGTGGAATAAAGGCCAGTTACTACATTTGCTACATCAAACACTTCATTTGTATCTCAACTTATGGAATCTAATGTTTAAAGGTGACAAAGGGGTACCCATACTTACCAAAAGGAAGAAGATGTATCAGGTTTCCTGCTTTCATATTTAATTTTGGTGCAACTGATATGTCATTTGCTGGAAGAATGAAGTCTATAGCACCATGGACAATGACCACACACAATGACACAGGTCATCCCCGTTTTCAAGAAGGGACGTCGAACAGATGTGCGGAACTATAGACCTATATCTCTAACATTGATCAGTTGTAGAATTTTGGAACACGTATTGTGTTCGAGTATAATGACTTTTCTCGAGACTAGAAATCTACTCTGTAGGAATCAGAATGGGTTTCGAAAAAGACGGTCATGTGAAACCCAGCTCGCGCTATTCGTCCACGTGTCAGAGAGGGCCATAGACACGGGTTCACAGGTAGATGCCGTGTTTCTTGACTTCCGCAAGGCGTACGATACAGTTCCCCACAGTCATTTAATGAACAAAGTAAGAGCATATGGACTATCAGACCAATTGTGTGATTGGATTGAGGAGTTCCTAGATAACAGGACGCAGCATGTCATTCCCAATGGAGAGAAGTCTTCCGAAGTAAGAGTGATTTCAGGTGTGCCGCAGGGGAGTGTCATAGGATCGTTGCTATTCACAATATACATAAATGACCTGGTGGATGACATCGGAAGTTCACTAAGGCTTTTTGTAGATGATGCTGTGGTGTATCGAGAGGTTGTAACAATGGAAAATTGTACTGAAATGCAGGAGGATCTCCAGCGAATTGACGCATGGTGCAGGGAATGGCAATTGAATCTCAATGTAGACAAGTGTAATGTGCTGCGAATACACAGAAAGATAGATCCTTTATCATTTAGATACAAAATAGCAGGTCAGCAACTGGAAGCAGTTAATACCATAAATTATCTGGGAGTACGCATTAGGAGTGATTTAAAATGGAATGATCATATAATGTTGATCGTCGGTAAAGCAGATGCCATACTGAGATTCATTGGAAGAATCCCAAGGAAATGCAATCCGAAAACAAAGGAAGTAGGTTACAGTACGCTTGTTCGCCCACTGCTTGAATACTGCTCAGCAGTGTGGGATCTGTACCAGATAGGGTTGATAGAAGATATAGAGAAGATCCAACGGAGAGCAGCACGCTTTGTTACAGGATCATTTAGTAATCATGAAAGCATTATGGAGATGATAAATAAACTCCAGTCGAAGACTCTGCAGGAGAGACGCTCAGTAGCTCTGTACGGGCTTTTGACAAAGTTTCGAGAACATACCTCCACCGAAGAGCCAAGCAGTACATTGCTCCCTCCTACGTATATCTCACAAAGAGACCATGAGGATAAAATCAGAGAGATTAGAGCCCACACGGAGGCATACCGACAATCCTTCTTTCCATGAAAAATACGAGACTGGAATAGAAGGGAGAACCGATAGAGGTACTCAAGTTACCCTCCGCCACACACCGTCAGGTGGCTTGCGGAGTATGGATGTAGATGTAAATGTAGATGAGTCTGCCTGTGTGAAATAAAGGTCCGTTACTACATTTGCTACATCAAAGACTTCTTTTGTATCTCAACTTATGGAATCAAATGTTTAAAGGTGACAAAGGGGTAGCCATGCTTACCAAAAGAAGTAAGATGTATCAGGTTTCCTGCTTTCATACATAATTGAGGTGCAACTGATATGTCATTTGCCAGAAGGATGAAGTCAATAGCACCACAGACAATGACCACAAACATGAGTCTGCCTGCTTTGCAATAAAAGCCCGTTACTACATTTGCTATTTCAAAGACTTCTTTTGTATCTCAACTTATGGAATCAAATATTTAAAGGTGACAAAGGGGTAGCCATCCTTACCAAAGGAAAGAATTTATCAGGTCTCCTTCTTTTATACTTAATTGTGGTGCAACTGATATGTCATTGGCCGCAACAATGAAGTCAATAGCACCATAGTCAATGACCTCACACATGAGTCTGCCTGCTGTGAAATAAAAGCCCGTTACTACATTTGCTACATAAATTACTTCAGTTGTATCACAACTTATGGAATCTAATGATCAAAGGTTACAAAGGGGTAGCCATGCTTACCTATAGAAAGAGGATGTATCATGTTTTCCTGCTTTCATACTTAATTGTGGTGTAACTGATCTGACATTGGCCGGAAGAGTGATGTCAATTGTACCATAGACAATGACCACATGCATGAGTCTACCTGCTGCTGAATAAAAGACCGATACTATCTTTGCTACATCAAAGACTTCAATTGTATCTCAACTTATAGAATCTAATATTTAAAGGTGACAAAGGGGTAGCCATGCTTACCAAAGGAAAAAAAGTATCAGGTTTCCTTCTTTTATACCTAATATTAGTGCAACTGGTATGTCATTGGCCAGAACGATGAAGTCAATAGCACCATAGTCAATGACCACACACATGAGGCTGCCTGCTGTGAAATAAAGGCCCATTACTACATTTGCTACATACATTACTTCAGTTGTATCTCACCTTATGGACTCTATTGTTCAAAAGTTACAAAGGGGTAGCCATGCTTACCTAAAGAAAGAAGATGTATCTTGTTTTCCTGCTTTCATACTTAATTGTGGTGCAACTGATATGTCAATAGCCGGAAGAATGAAGTCAATAGCACCATAGACTATGACCACACTATGAGTCTGCCTGCTGTGGAATAAAGGCCAGTTACTACATTTGCTACATCAAACACTTCATTTGTATCTCAACTTATGGAATCTAATGTTTAAAGGTGACAAAGGGGTACCCATACTTACCAAAAGGAAGAAGATGTATCAGGTTTCCTGCTTTCATACTTAATTTTGGTGCAACTGATATGTCATTTGCCGGAAGACTGAAGTCAATAACAGCATAGACAATGACCACACACATGATTCTGTTTGCTGTGCAATAAGGGCCCGTTACCACATCCACTACATCAAAGACTTCATTTGTATCTCAACTAATGGAATCAAATGTTTAAAGGTGCCAAACAGGTAGCCATGCTTTCCAAAAGAAAAAAGATGTATCAGTTTTCCTGCTTTCATACATAATTGTGGTGCAACTGATATGTCATTGACCAGAAGAATTAAGTCAATAGCACCATCGACAAGGTCCACACGCATGAGTCTGCCTTCTGTCGAACAAAAGGCCGTTCCTACCCATGCTACAACAAAAAGTTCATTTGTTTCTCAACTTATACAATCTATTGGTTAAAGGTGACAAAGGGGTGGCCATGTTTACCAAAGGAAAGAATGTATCAGGTTTCCTCCTTTCATACTTAATTGTCGTGCAACTGATATGTCATTGGTCGGATGCCTGAAGTCAATAGCACCATAGACAATGACCACATGCATGAGTCTGCCTGCTGTCGATAAAAGCCCGATACTACCTTTGCTACATCAAAGACTTCATTTGTTCCTCATCTTATAGAATCTAATGTTTAAAGGTGACAAAGGGTTAGCCATGATTACCAAAAGAAAGAAGATGTATCAGGTTCCCTAGTTTCATACTTAATTGTGGTGCAACTGATATATCATTAGCCGGAAGAATGAAGTCAATAGCACCATAGACAATTACCACACACATGAGTCTGCCTGCTGTGAAATAGAGGCCTGTTACTACATTTCCTACATCAAAGACTTCTTTTGTATCCCAACTTATGGGATATAATGTTTAAAGGTGACAAAGTGGTACCCATGCTTACCAAAGGAAAGAGGATGTATCAGGTCTCCTGCTTTGATAATTAATTGTGGTGCAACTGATATGTCATTGGCCGGAAGAATGAAGTCAATAGCACCATAGACCATGACCACACACATGAGTCTGCCTGGTGTGGAATAAAAGCCCGTTACTTCATTTGCTACATCAAAGACTTCATTTGTATCTCATCTTATGGAAACCAATGCTTAAAAGTGACAAAAGGGTAGCCATGTTTACCAAAAGAGAGAATGTATCAGGTTTCCTCCTCTCATACTTAATTGTCGTGCAACTGATATGTCATTGGCCGGAAGAATGAAGTCAATAGCACCATAGACGATGACCACACACATGAGTCTGACAGTGTGAAATAAAGGTCCGTTACTACATTTGCTACATCAAAGACTTCATTTGTATCTCATCTTATAGAATCTAATGTTTAAAGGTGTGAAGGGGTAGAAATGCTTACCAAAAGAAAGAAGATGTATGAGGTTTCCCGCTTTCATACTTAATTGTGGAGCAACTGATATGTCATTGGCCGGAAGAATGAGGTGAATAGCACCATAGACAATGACCACCTACACGTGCCAACCTGCTGTGGAATAAAAGCCTGTCACTACATATGCTACATCAGACACTTCTTTTGTATCTCAGCTTATGGAATCTAATGTTTAAAGGGGACAAAAGGGGTAGCCATGCTTACCAAAGGAAAGAGGATGTATCAGGTTTCCTGCTTTCATACTTAATTGTGGTGCAACTGATATATCATTGGCCAGAAGAATGAAGACAATAGCACCATAGACAATGACTACACACATGATTCTGCCTGCTGTGGAGTAAAAGCCCGTTACTACATTTGCTACATCAAAGACTTCATTAGTATCTCAACTTATGGAATCTAATGTTCAAAGGTGACAAAGGGGTAGCCATGTTTACCAAAAGAAACAATGTATCAGGTTTCCTTCTTTCGTACTTCATTGTGGTTCAACTGATATGTCGTTGGCCGGAATAATGAAGTCAATAGCAGCATAGACAATGACCATACACATGAGTCTGCCTGCTGTCGAATAAAAGCCCGTTACTACATTTGCTACATCAAAGACTTCATTTGTATCTCAACTTATGGAATCTAATGTTTAAAGGTGACAAGGGGGCAGACATGCTTACCAAAAGAAAGAAGATGTATTGGGTTTTCCTGCTTTTATAATTAATTGTGGTGCAACTCATTTTGTCACTGGCCGGAAGAATGAAGTCAATAGCATCGTAGATAATGACCAAACCCATGAGTCTGCCTGCTGTCGAATAGAAGCCCGTTACTATATTTGCTACATTAAACACCTCATTTGTTTCTCAGCTAATGGAATCTAATGTTTAAAGGTGACAAGTGGTAGCCGTACTTACCAAAAGGAAGAAGGTGTATCAGGTTTTCTGCTTTCATACTTAATTTTGGTGCAACTGATATGTTATTGGCCGGAGGAATGAAGTCAATAGCACCATAGACAATGACCACACACATGAGTCTGCCTGCTGTCGAATAAAAGACCATTACTACATTTGCTACATCAAAGACTTCATTTGTATCTCAACTTATGGAATGTAATGTTTAAAGGTGACAAGGGGTAGCCGTACTTACCGAAAGGAAGAAGATGTATCAGGTTTCCTGCTTTCATACTTAATTGTGGTGCAACTGATATGTCATTGGCCGGAGGACGAAATCAATAGCACCATAGACAATGACCACACACATGAGTCTGCCTGCTGTCGAATAAAAGACCATTACTACATTTGCTACATCAAAAACTTCATTTGTATCTCAACTTATGTTATCTAACGTTTAAAGGTGCAAAGGGGTAGACATGCTTACCAAAAGAAAGAAGATGTATGAGGTTTCCTGCTTTCTTACTTAATAGTGGTTCAACTGATATGTCATTGGCCAGATGAATGAAGTCAATAGCACCATAGACAATGACCACTAACATGAGTCTGCCTGCTGTGGAAAAAAAGCCTGTTACTACATTTGCTACATCAAAGACTATTTGTATCTCAACAAATGGAATCTATTGTTTAAAGGTGACAAAGGGGTAGCCATGCTTACCAAAAGAAAGAATGTATCAGGTTTCGTGCTTTCATAGTTATTTGGGGTGCAACTGATATGTCATTGGGGCAGAAGAATGAAGTCAATAGCACCATAGACAATGATGACATACATGAGTCTGCCTGCTGTCGTATAAAAGCCTGATACTACATATGCTACATCAAACACTTTACTTGTTTCTCAACTTATGGAATCTAAAGGTTAACGGTGGCAAAGGGGTAGCCGTAATTACCAAAGGAAAGAAGATTTTTTTGGGTTTTCCTGCTTTCATAGTTAAATGTGTTGTAACTGATATGGCATTGGCCAGAAGGATGAAGTCAATAGCACCATAGACAATGACCACACGCACGAGCCTGCCTGCTGTGGAATAAAAGCATGTTTCTACATACGCTACATCAAACACTTCATTTGTGTCTCAGCTTATGGCATATAATGTTTAAAGGTGACAAAGGTGTAGCCATGCTGAGCAGAAGGATTAAGATATATCAGGTTTCCTGGTTTCAAACTTAATTGTGGTGCAACTGATATGTCATTGGCTGGGAGAATGAAGTCAATAGCACCATAGTCAATGACCACACACATGAGTCTGCTTGCTGTGAAATAAAGGCCCGTTACTACACTTGCTACATCAAGGACTTCATTTGTATCTCAACTTATGGAATCTAATGTTTCAAGGTGACAAAGGGGTAGCCATGCTTACCAAAAGAAAGATGATGTATCAGGTTTCCTGCTTTCATACTTAATTGTGATGCAACTGATAGTTCATTGTGCGAAAGAATGAAGTCAATAGCACCATAGACAATGACTAGACACATGAGTCTGCCTGCTGTGAAATAAAGGCCCATTACTACATTTGTTACATCAAAGACTTCATTTGTATCTCAACTTATATAATCTAATGTTTAAAGATGTAAAGGGGTAGAAATGGTTACCAAAGGAAAGAATATGTATCAGGTGTTCTGCTTTCATACTTAAATGTGGTGCAACTGATATGTCATTTGCCGCAAGAACGTACTCAATGGCCACACACATGAGTCTGCCTGCTGAGGAATAAAAGCCCGTTACTACATTTGCTACATCAAAGACTTCATTTGTATCTCAACTTATGGAATCTAATGTTTAAAGTTGACAAAGGGGTAACCATGCTTACCAAAAGAAAGAAGATGTACAAGTTTTCCTGCTTTCCTTCCTGAAGCATATTTATCGTGTCTGAGATCAGTAACTCTGATAATAAAATTTTAGTAATTTGGAATATTATTGAAAGGGAAAGGGGCAACCAAGAGCACAGGAAGACTTTAGTGGCATAAAACTGAATGACAAGTGTACTAACAAACAATCAGAAATTGAAAATACTTTCAATAATCATTTTTTAAATTTTGTGGAGAAAATAGAATCTAGATCTTCACTAGAAGAAGCAAGGCTACTAATAGAAGAGGCCATACCTGTGCAGTTTGAAACAACTGTATTTCCAACAACCTATCCTTGTGAAAACAGTAAAATAATAAACTCACTGAAAAGTAAAAGCTCTTACGGAATTGATGGCATTTCCAGCAAGGTACTTAAAGCTTGTTCCCCGCAGATAAGTAGGATTCTCAGCCATGTATGTAACAGCTCTTTGGAGCAGGGTGTTTTCCCCAATAGACTGAAATATGCCATTGTAAATCCATTGCATAAAAAGGGGGATACGTCGGATGTCAACAACTACCGCCCAATCTCTCTTCTGACAGCTCTATCAAACATTTTTGAGAAAGTAATGTATTCAAGAGTAGCCTCCCATATTTGTAAAAATAAAGTACTAACAAAATGTCAGTTTGGTTTTCAGAAAGGCTTTTCAACAGAAAATGCTATATACGCTTTCACTGATCAAATATTAAATGCTCTGAATAACTGGACATCACCCATTGGTATCTTTTGTGTTCTCTCAAAGGCGTTTGATTGTGTAAATCATGGAATTCTTTTAGATAAGCTAAATCATTATGATTTGAGGGGGCAGTGCACAAATGGTTTAATTCATACTTAACTGGAAGAATGCAGAAAGTTGAAATAAGTGGTTCATGTAATGTTAAAACAACAGCTGATTCCTCAAACTGGGGGGCTATCAGGTACGGGGTCCCACAGGGTTCGGTCTTAGGTCCTTTACTGTTCTTGATATACATTAATGGCTTACCGTTCCACATTGATGAAGATGTTAAGTTAGTTCTGTTTGATGATGATACAAGTGTAGTAATAACATCCAAAAACCAAGAACTAAGTGATGTAATTGTAAATGATGTTTTTCACAAAATTATTTAGTGATTCTCAGCAAACGGACTCTCTTTAAATTTTGATAAAACACAGTACATACAGTTCCATACAGTAAATGGCACAGCTCCGTAAATAAATATAGACTTTGAACAGAAGTCTGTAGCTAAGGTAGAATTATCAAAATTTTTAGGTGTCTCCATTGATGAGAGGTTAAACTGGAAGCATCACATTGATGGTCAGCTGAAACGTCTGAGTTCAGCTATGTATGCTATTAGGGTTATTGCAAATTTTAGTGATAAAAATCTCAGTAAATTAGCTTACTATGCCTATTTTCATTCACTGCTTTCATATTGCATCATATTCTGGGGCAATTCATCGTTGAGTAGAAAAGTATTCATTGCTCAAAACCGTGTAAGCAAAATAATTGCTGGTGCCCACCCACGGTCATCCTGCAGACATGTAATTAAGGATCTAGGGATCCTCACAGTATATATATTCACTTATGAAATTTGTTGTTAATAATCCAACCCAGTTCAAAAGTAATAGCAGTGTGCATAGCTATAACACCAGGAGAAAGGATGATCTTCACTATACAGGGTTAAATCTGACTTTGGCACAGAAAGGGGTAAATTATGCTGCCACAAAAGTCTTTGCCCACCTACCAAACAGCATCAAAAGCCTGACAGATAGCCAACCAACATTTAAAAATAAATTAAAAGAATTTCTAGATGACAACTCCTTCTACTCATTGGCTGAATTTTTAGATATAAATTAAGGGAGGGTAGAAAAACAACTTAAACATTAGTGTCATACAATATTTTGTGTAATGTAATATCTTGTACAGACATCTTTTATTAACCTGACACGTTCCACATCATTACAAAGTGTCGTATTCATGATCTATGGAACAAGTATTAATCTAATCTAATCTAATCATACTTAATTGTGGTGCAACTGATATGTCATTGGCTGGAAGAATGAAGTCAACAGCACCATAGACAATGACCACACACATGAGTCTGCTTGCTGTGGAATAAAGGCACTTTACTACATTTGCTACATCAAAGACTTCATTTGCATCTCAACTTACGAAATCTAATGTTTAAAGGCGACAAAGGGGTAGACATGCTTACCAAAAGAAAGAAGATGTATCAGGTTTCCTGCTTTCATACTTAATTGTGGTGCAACTGATATGCCATTGGCCAGAAGTATGAAGTCAATAGCACCGTAGACAGTGACCACACACATGAGTCTGCCTGCTGTGAAATAAAGGCCCATTACTACATTTGCTACATCAAAGACTTCATTTGTATCTCAACTTGTGGAATTCAATGTTTAAACATGACAAAGGGGTAGCCATGCTTACCTGAAGAAAGAAGATGTATCAGGTTTCCTGCTTTCATACTTAATTGTGGTGCAACTGATATGTCATTGGCCGGAAGAATGAAGTCAATAGCACTGTAGACAATGACCACACACATCAGTCTGCCTGCTGTGAAATAAAGGCCCGTTACTACACTTGCTACATCAAGGACTTCATTTGTATCTCAACTTATGGAATCTAATGTTTCAAGGTGACAAAGGGGTAGCCATGTGTACCAAAGGAAAGAAGATATATCAGGTTTCCTGCTTTCATACTTAATTGTGGTGCAACTGATATGTCATTGGCCGGAAGAATGAAGTCAATAGCACCATAGACAATGACCACACACACGAGTCGGCCTGCTGTTGAATAAAAGCCCGTTAATACATATGCTACATCAAAGACTTCATTTGTATCTCAGCGTATGGAATCTAATGTTTAAATGTGACAAAGGGGTGGCCATGCTTACCGAAAGAAAGAAGATGTATCAGGTTTTCCTGCTTTCATCCTTCATTGTGGTGCAACTGACATGTCCTTGGCCGGAATATTGAAGTCAATAGCACCATAGACAATGACCGCACTTATGAGTCTACCTGCTGTGGAGTAAAATCACGTTACTACATTTGCTATACAAACACGTCATTTGTATGTCAACTTAAGGAATCTTATGTGTAAAGGTGACAAAGGGGAAGCCATGCTTACCAATAGAAAGAAGATGTATCGCATTTTCCTGCTTTCATACATAATTGTGGTGCAATTGATAAATCATTGGCCAGAAGAATGAAGTTGATAGCACCAAAGACAATTACCAAACTCAAGTGTGCTGCTGCTGTGGAGGAATAACCCGTTACTTCATTAGCTACATCAAAAAATTCATTTGTATGTTAACATGAGGACTCTTATATTTGAAGGTGATAAAGAGGTAGCCATGCTTACCAAAAGAAAGAAAATAAATCAGGTTTGCCTGCTTTCATACTTAATTGTAGTGCAACTGATATGTCATGGGCCGGGAGAATGAAGTCAATAGCACAATAGACAATGACCACACACATGTGTCTGCCTGCTGTGGGATTTTTATGGACCTGTCTATGGCGCTTGATTGTGTGAACCACTCATCATTAATGATGAAATTATAGCAGTATGGAATAAGAGGAAAAATGCTATGACATAGTTTAATCATACATAACAAATATTTTATTTATTTATTTATTTATTCATCCGTAGACAACTTGTGTTGTATGGATGTCGTCAACTGTATACATGGAATGAGTATATACATAATAGTACTTCTGGTAGCACATATTTCTATGGTGCAACTTAATCGTTTGTACACAAAACAAATACAGACCAATCTTAGTTACAAATAAATATAAATTTACAAATGTATTCTTGCATGGATTACACAAAACAAATACATACCAATCTTAATTAAAGATAAATATAAATTTACAAAGGTACTCTTGCATGAATTGAGGTGAACACATGTCATTTACAGTATTCTTTGACAGTATAGTAACATTTATCTGCTAAATAATTTTTTGCAGCTTTCCTAAAGGCATGTATTCCAGTTTCAGCTTTGATCTCCTCTGGAAGTCTATTATACATTTTTAATCCATTAAATAATAAACTATTTTGGGTTTTTGTTTTGTTTTTTCGTATGAGATGCAAATGGTGGCAGGATCTAGTCCAGTGTTGGTGTATAGATCTGTTTTGTGTGTACTGGTCAATGTGTTTCTTTATATATATCACAGTCTGAAAGATGTATTCACATGGTACTGTCAAGATTCCCATGGTTTTGAATAAATCAGTACAGTGAGCTCTCTTGCTGCTTTTTGTTATTATTCGTACTGCCCTCTTTTGGAGCTTGAAAATTGCTTGTATGTTCTGCACATTTGTACCCCAGATGGTTATGCCATAACTAATTATTGAATGCACATATGGAAAGTATGTCGTCTTAGCACATGAACTATTACATACTGACATAATTATCCGGAGTGCATAGCAAGCAGTAGCAATTTTCTTTTCTAGTGCTGCAATATGGTCAGTCCAGTTAAGCTGTGAGTCAACATGCATTCCTAGGAATTTTGTGTTTGTGACACAATCTATAAGTTCATCTTTAACTCTTAGGCCTATGTTATTATGTTTTTTATTTATGTGGAAATTAATACTGTTTGTTTTTTTAATATTGAGGGTTAATTTGTTGCTTACTACCCACTTGCATACATGATCGAGAGTTTCTTCAGCTTTGTCTCTCAATTTGTCTGGTGACTCGTCACTGATAAGGATACTGCTATCATCTGCAAATAGTATTGCTTCCCCGTATTTGACACTCTGGGGAAAATCATTGATATATATTAGGAAGAGTATTGGCCCTAACACACTTCCCTGAGGGACTCCTATGTTAATATGTTCTGGTTTGGAAATGTGTTTTGTCAATCTGCTGAACTTCGTTTGTGAGATCTCTACACACTGTACCCTATTTTCCATGTACGATTGAAACCAATTATTTACTGTTCCCCTTATTCCTAGTGCCTCCATTTTGTTTAGTAGTATTTTGTGGTCTACCGTGTCAAATGCTTTGCTAAGGTCAAGGAATATGCCTGTTACATGTTCACCTTCGTCAAGTGCTTCTAAGACTAAATTTGTGAAGTGAGCTACTGCTGTACCTGTGCTTCTTCCTGACCTGAAACCAAACTGTTCTTTACACAGTAGGTTGTACTTGTTTAGGAAATCCATTAGTCTCTTTTTCATTATATTTTCTATTACCTTGGAAAAGGATGAGAGTAATGAGATGGGCCTATAGTTTTCTATATTTTCTGGATCGCCTTTCTTAAATAGAGGCAGGACTTTTGCACATTTTAAGTATTCTGGGAAGCAGCCTGCAGTGAAAGATTCATTTATGATGTGTGCCAAAGGATGTTGTATGCTGTCAATGCAGTCCTTCAGTAAGCACACTGGCACTTCATCTAAACCTGCTGATGTTTTATTCTTTAGATTCTTCACAACCATCCTTACTTCTTCTGTAGAAATCGGTAACAGTAACATTGAGTTATCCATATAGTTCAATTTTTGTTCAGGCTGTTTTTTGCCAAACTTTTGCTGTAGCTTGGTAGCAACACTGCTGAAGTACTCATTTACAGTATTTACTAGTGTATTCGGGTTATGTATAATAGCACCATTATGTTTAATTTAAATGTTTACTGTTTTTAATTTATTACTGTTTGTTTCCTGTTTGGTAACAGTCCAGGCTGCTTTAATTTTATTTTCTGCCTTTTCTATAATACTGTCATTGTGGGCTTTTTTTGCATCTTGTAATACTCTTCTGTATATTCTTTTGTATGTGTGGTAGTAGTTTAGGAAACCAGGATCACTATGGTAGTTTTTTAACCTGTTCAGTTGTTTGAGTGTTGCAGAGGATTTCCTTATTCCTTTGGTCACCCAGGTATTTCTTTTGTGTGAGTGTACTGCAGTTTGCACCTTTGGGAATGCTTCATCAAATCTGAGTTTAAATAGTGACATGAATTTAGAAAATTTCTTATTTACACTAGTTTCAGCATACACTTCTTCCCAAGTTACACTGTTTATTTGCTCGGCAAATTCTGATCTGTTTGGTTTGGAGAAAACCCTTCTGTATGTGTATGTTTTAGTTGTACTGTCTATATTTATGTTTAATTTTAGGATTTGACAGGAGTGATCAGAAAGGCCAAGGTTATCTACAATAATTTCACAACTTTCTTTATCTATGTCTGTGATGATGTGATCAATTGTTGATGATGAGTTTTTGGCTATCCTCGTGGCTCTGTTAACTAATGGTGATAACTTATAACAGCGCAATATATTCAAGAATGAGTTACAGAATCTATCTGGGTTTTGTGTGTTTATATTTAAGTCTCCACAAATGAGAACCTTCCCTTTAGGATTCGAAGCCATGTCTAGAATCTGGATTAGTTTTGCAGTGAAAGTATCTATATCACCACTGGGTGAACGGTAAATACATATTATAGTTAACCTTTGTGCCTCATCTGTCTTGCTTATCTCTATGGCTGATATTTCTATGTGTTTTTCCTCACTTACAGAATTAATATCATTTATAATTTTATAGGCAATTCCTTGCTTAACATATATACATGATCCACCACCTCTAATGGTGGTTCTACTATAATGACATGCTAGTATATATGAGTTTAAATTTATTAATGTTATTTCAGTTCCTCTACACCAATGTTCAGTAATGCAAGTGACTGAACTGTTTAAAGTTTGTAGTTCCACTTCTAATTGTTGCACTTTGTTTCTGATAGATTGTATATTTTGATGAAAGACTGAGAAACGAGCACAGCTTACCTTGCCTGTATCTTTTGTTTGCATTTTGTTGACAGTGACTGATGCTTTGCGCCAGTTTGTCCCAGTTTTTTTCTCCTCTTGGTGCTGAACCATAAAAAATTCTCCTTTGGAGTGATGTACTTTCTTGTCCTCTGGCTCCTTCTGATGGGGTGTGGTTTAGCTGGTGGCTTCTCCATTGGTACTGTCGTTTCTGGTGCTACTGCTGTTGTTGGCTTTGCTGTTGTCTGTCCCACTGTTGCTGTGTCTCCTGTTCTTATTGTTGTTGTTGGTGGTGAAGGTTCTGCTGATGTCAGTTCTGCTGCTGATGAGATGACTGCCTTTGTTGATTTTTCTTGTACTGTGGAATGTTCTATTACTGATAGTGGTATAACAGTTGTTTTTGTGTTGAAGGTGTTTTGAAGTAGTTTTAATTCCTTCATTATCATGTTCGCCAGATATTCTTTCCCAATACTGTTTAAGTGTAGTCCATGTTGTGTATGGAATCTATGACCTATATTATTTACATTAACACATTTAACATTTTTAAAACGTCTACAGATTTTGGCAAACTGATAGTTGGCTTTTTGTATTTCTGTGTTTACACATGATTGGTTATCCAGATCGTGCCGATGTGGTGTGTTCACGATTATCACATTTGTATGCGTGAGGTTCATCAGACACTGTTTAAGATAACGTGTAGCATTTGCAGTTTCATTTTTATATATATCGTTTGAACCTCCGATGAGTATTACACAGTCTTTATCGTGTAGATTTTTAACCTCTCTAGATTCAGTCGTTTTTATTATTTCCGCTAGTGGGGCTCCAGGTTTTACTATGCTACACAAACTTTTATTAGTTTTCTCTTTAATTTTCTTTGCGAGTCCACGGCCATGACTATCTGAAAGCATGAGTATTTTATTGTGCGAGTTATCTGTTACAATGTTTTTCGTTTGAGTGTCTGTTTGTATCGGTATTTTGTGACGTACTTCAAGGTCATTTTGTACCAGTATTGTCTCATGAAGTTCATACGACACTTTATCGCTGTGGGGAAACAATGCACGGAAATCATACATAGTAGTGGGGGAAATGTAACAAACTACAGGTCAGAATTGCAAACAGTTAAACACGATGTGCCACAAGGGTCGGTGCTTGGGCCAGGGCCAATACTATTTATACTCTATGTAAATGACTTCCCTAGCTATATAAATCAGAAACTTATAATGTATGCTGATGACACAAGAATCATTTGCACAGCTGGCACAAAGGAGGAGCTTGAGAAGGAAGCACTCCTGAATATTGAAAATGCAAATAAATATTTAACACAAAACAACCTATTTATGAATCAGTCTAAAACAATGAATTTAGTATTCCAGACCAAGCATAGTGAAAATTATAATATAAATGTTAAAATAAATGGAAAGACTATTAGAGATGTAACCAGCACAAACTTTCTAGGAACTATAGTAGACAAACATCTGGCATGTGGGGAGCACATAGATGCACTGTGTAAAAAGATAAATGAACAGATCTTCATCATGCATAAAACAGCTCTGACTGTGGATGACAAAGTCCTCAGATCAATGTATTATGGACTTGTCTTCCCAGATTTGTCTTATTCAGTTCATATATGGGGAAGCACACAATCTGGCTACTCAAAAAGAATATTCACAATTCAGAAAAGAGCAGTGAGAGGCATAGCAAAAATACCACCAAGACAGACCTGTAGGCAAGCTTTTGTACACCATAATATTATGACATTATATTCACTGTACATATACCAAAGCATAATGGCAGTAAGGTGAAGCAATAAACACCTCCCAAATAAAGATGTACACAAACACGGTACAAGAGGAAATGAAAATTACTACATGATAAACAGAAATCTAAAACTGTCTCTGACTGCCCCTGAAGAAGCAGGCAAAAGGTTTTTTAATAAACTCCCCAAAATCATTAAAAACAAAACAGACCTAAAATGTTTTAAAAATCATTTGATACTATATCTCACAGAGAAATGTATATACAGTTTGTGTGAATACTAAGATGGTTTTTAAATATGTTATATCATTACTGAAATGAACCTTTAAAAATTATCATGTCTGTATGTTGTTTGTATTTGTGTGTATATATAATGTGAAAGATGTAATACCCTTGTATGCTCATAGACTATTTCTGTTTAATTATTTGTTTCATTTATATATAATGAAATCAAGCTTGATGTTAATAGCCTATTGTATGACACACCCAATACTCTCAGCTGGATTTTCAGCTGGACTCCATGGGCAAAGAATAAATAAATAAATAAATAAATCTTCTACACAATGTTTGGTCTGAGATACAAATCCCTGCTGCCCTGGAGAAGTCATTTCCAATATTTCTGGCAGTTAATTTTGGGCACCTGCAAGCCAATAGTTGGAGGACATGATCCTGCATTGGAATTGTCATTTGAGGTTGACGACTGTGAGGTCTATTGTTCACCTTTCCTGTCTCTCTGTATTTCCTCTGCACCTTAGATACATGTAACTGATCAGCAACATCTTGTTGTATGTTATCTGCTGAAAGTAAAGCCACTATCTGGACTCTATGAAAGTGTTGTATGCCTCTACATGGCATGTTACTGCAGTGATACACACAAACTGAATGAAGCTGTTGTTGACACTGGACTGCTTGCAGTGTACCACTGTGGCAGCAGTTCATTTACATGACTGGAAAATGGTCACTAAGCATGCCAGTGGTAAACACCATCCAGGATATCGGCTCTAACTGGATAACGCATGAAGTGCCTAGGTCAATGATGCCTCTAGTATCATAGACTACATTTTACAATAGAAATAGAAATAGAAGTACATTGTCTCATAACATACAATTTCACGCCATTGACTTAAAGTACAGGAGACTCGCCAAAACACAAAAACTCTTTTACAATTTTCCTTATAATACCAGTAATATAATATACAGTACTGAATAATTACTTAATTAAGCAATTAATAATTTTTCTTCAAAAGTAACAAACTTTCAAGATTAACAGTCCTAAGTACTTGCTCTCTCCTGCTCAAATTTCAGGTTGTCATTCATGAATTCTTCTACTGAATAGTAACATTTCTGCACTAGTTTCTCATATAAAGATTTTTTCAGTTTTTCTAAATGAGCAATTCTCTTCGTTTCACTTTCTTATAAATTTTCATACCCATATAATGTGGAGTTTGAATATAAAGTTTTAAACGGTGGGTCGGCAACATAAAATTATTTTTATTTCTGGTGTTGTAATCATGTTGAAAATGACTTGCTACAAATAAATCATGATTACTGTGTACAAAGATAATCAGCTCATATATGTATAGTGAGGGAACACTCAGTTTACTCAGATTTTTTAGGAGTGGGTGACATGATTTTCTTCACCCTACATTGTGCATATATCTAATGATGGTTTTCTGAAGTTTTAGTATTTGACATATATGGTTTGAGTTACCCCAAAATACCGTACAATTCCATACCTTATTACTGACTCAGAGTAGGTGTGATAAACTACTTTTCTTATGTCCATACTGGTAGCATTGTACAATAGTCTCATTGCATATGCTAGGCTATTTAGTTTATTTGCAAGGTACTGTATGTGTGACCCCAATGATAGATTTCCTGTAAATCCTGGTTTCTGTGACTGACCTGAATATCATTTAATTTTGCTTGTTTTGTTTTAAATTGCACAAACTGAGTCTTTTCCATGTTTAATTTTAACCCATTGAAATCAAACCAGGTATCTTAAGTTTTCTAAAATATTTAATACAGTTTGTGGAATTTGATCTGTAATGTTACTTTCAATGATTAAAGATGAGCCATCTGCAAATAAAACTGACTGGGACCTAAGACAGAAGCTTGGGGTACTCCATGTGAAATGGTTTTCCATTTTGAAGTATAAGTTCCTCACTCTGATGTTATAACCATTCTTTGTCTTCGGTTGATTAAATAGGATTTAAATCATTCTAATACCATGCCCCTAATTCCATAGTTTTCTAGTTTACAGAGTAGGAAGGAGTGATTCACACTATCAAAGGGCTTTGATAGGTCACAAAAAATTCATATGGCATACAGTGAGTTGTCTAGATACAAGCTAATTTTATAAACAAAATTATTTATAACAGATATTGTGGTTTTGCCTTTTTGAAATCCATACTAATTTTTTGAGATTATTTTAAATTTTTCTATGAAATTTTGAATTGTATGGTGACTATCTTCTCAAATATTTTTGACAGTGATGGAAGAAGAGAGATTGGACGATAGTTTCCCATGTGTTCTTTTGTGCCTTTTTTGAATAGTGGCTTAACTACTGCATACTTCAGTGTTCCTGGAAAATAATGGTATATTCGAATATTTTGTTGGGCAGTGTATGTATTCTGCTATTCGTTATGTTATGGCATAAAGTCAAGCATTGGTACACAAATCAGGAATGACAGGGAAGAGAAGGCTGTGAGAAGAAGTCAGCCAATCGCACGCTGACCGGACCTCCTTCCAGGACGATGATGCAACAACAGCGGCCCCTATGCGAGGAGAACATAAGTGCTGCGACCAACTGGTGATGGCCCCAGTTCTATAGCAGTGTCAACAATACCCAACTCAAAAGCAGCTACAAAATTAGCGACATCAATAGCAGCATCAACACGAGCCACTATGCTTGTACTCTCTGTGAAGCACAGACTTGGGCTTGTTTGTACTGCAGAAGATCGATTGTTTTGTGTGTCGTCCTTTACTTGCACCACATCTGTGAAACTTCCAAAGTTAAGTTTTGTAATTTTCTTTTTGTAATAAAACTCATAAATATGACTTAATTGTTTGTCTAGCGAATCGTGTATGCAGGCTTCCTAGACATTGTAGGTTTGAAATAAAGATATATTAGAAGCAACAAATATCATTAAGGAATAAATATATTGAGAATCAGCAGTTAGAATACCCAATTCATTGAACAGGTTTCTACATGATGTTCTCGAATTTACACCACAAATGGGTCTTATTACACGCTTTTGCACTCTAAAAATTTTTGCTTGGTTTGATGAGTTAGCCCAGAATGTGATCCCATATGCCATAATAGAATAAAAGTAAGCAAAGTATGCAAGGCTTTTTTATAACAATATTATGAAAAAGATGGTTGCTACACACCATACAGTGGAGATGCTTAGTGACAGATAGGCGCAACAAAAATACTCAAAAAGTGAGCTCTTGGCCAATGAGGCCTTTGTTGAAGATAAAACATTCATGCAAACAGAACTCACACACATGACTGCTGTCTCAGACTGCTGAGACCACACTGTGAGCAGCTGCGCATGATGGAAGGTGCAGCTGGGTGGTGGGGGTAAGGAGGAGTATGGGGTGGGAATGGATAGGGGACATTAAAGTGCTCGTCCCAGTATGAGCACGGTGGGGTGGGTGACAGGAAAGCACTCGTCTCTGTATACAGCCACAAGCAGCTTCAAGATTAGCAACATCGACTGCAGCATCAACACTAGTCATTTTGTTTGTACTCTCTGTGTAGCACAGACTTTGGTATGTTTATACTGAAGACCTGCTATACCTCACCCCCCCCCCCACCCCAGCCTCCCCCTTAACCACCACCCAGTTGCTTCTCCCATTATGTGCAGCTGCTGGCACTGTGACCTCAGCAGTCAGAGACTGCAGTCATGCGTGTGTTAGTTGTGTTTGCATGAATGTGTTTGTGTATGTGATATCTCTGACAAAGGCCTCATTGGCCAAAAGCTTATTTTCTGACAGTCTTTTTGTTCTGACAGTCTTTTTGTTATGCCTTTCTGCGACTCAGCATCTCCACTATATAGTAAATAGCAACTATCCTTTTCATAATATTGTTACATTTGATCCTCAATTTTCCACTGTCAAAATTTTTTAATATTTATACTTCCTATATCTGACATCTGTGTTTAGGTATTTCCAGTAATTCTGTAGTATGCCCTTCCCAACTGTATTTATTATCGAGTTGTAATCCCAGAAATCTGACACTGAAAACTTCTTCAATCTGTATGTCTTCATATGTTATACACACGCTGGAAGGAAATCTCTTACAGCTTCTGAACTGCCTACAGTTGGTCTTTTGAAATTTCAAAGCCCTGTTCATGACACCATAATATTCTAACCTGCTCAAGAGAATGCTATGATCCACACAGTCAAAGGCTTTCGACAGGCCACAGAAAATACCAGCAGTCCCTAATTTGACACCTAATGAATTAACTACGTTTCACTATATGTGTAAAAAGCCTTCTCTATATTGGAACAATTAAGGAACCGAAACTGTGACTTAGACAATATATTATTTGCAGTCATATGCTTAAGAAGACACTTGAACATGACCTTTTCAAATATTTTTGAAAAAGCAGGAAGAAGCACTTAACAAAAGAAAGATCTATTAAGTTCCACACCTCCCATATTTAACTATGGTGCAACTGGTATCTCATTTGCAGCAAAAATGCAGTTGATGGGAGCATACATGTTGCAACCACACACCCAAATCAACCTGCTGGAGAGCACAAGACTGTTACTACATTTGGTATATCAAATAGGTCATTTTTATGTCAACTTGAAGAATATAATTTTTGAAAGTATAAAACGTTAGGAAGCATTTACCAAAAGAAAGAAGATGTATTAAGTTGCACACCCCTCATAGTTAGCTGTGGTATAACTGATGAAAATTTTTAAAAGAATAAAAAGCAAGGAAGTTCTTACCAAAAGAAAGAAAATGTATTATGTTTTGCTCCTCTCATAGTTAACTATTGGTGCAAGTTTTGTCTCTCTTACAGCAAAAATGCAGCCAATGGTAGCATAAATATTGCAAAGCACACTCTAATCAATCTACTGTGAAGGACAAACCTCTTACTACATTTGGTGTATTAAATTGGTCATTTTTATGTAAACTTACAATATCTAATTTTTAAAAATATGAAACAGAAAAAACTGTTTACCAAAGGAAGGAAATTGTATTAAGTTCCGCACCTCTTTTAGCTAACTATGGTGCAAGAGATGTCTCAGTAGCAGAAAAAAGACTGTCATTGGGAGCATAAATGTTGCAACCGTGCAACCAAATCAATGTGCTAGGAAGGACGAACATGTTACTACATATGGTATACCAAATAGGTCATTTTTACGAGAACCTGCTGAACTTAATTTTTTTTAAACATAAAACAAAAGGAAGTTCATACTAAAAGAAATTACATGTACTCAATTCTGCATCTCTCATAGTTGACTATGGGGCAGGTGATGTCCCATTTGCATGAAAAACACAGTCAGTGGGAGAATAACACATATCCACTTCAACTTGCTGATAAATAAACTGTACTGTGTTCTTTAGTGCTAATAATAAACACACAACAGCTATGGCTTAAGCATTAACAGTCCCTTAATTGCAATTATCTACATGCAACTTTGGATGAGGAAGTTGATAAATAGTTGACTGACACTGAAAAAAATAATTGAAAGTGGCTGGATGGGTGACCTTTAAAGGTAGTTGAAAGTAGGTATTTGGAAGTATAGCAACCATTGCGTCAGTCTATGGTTGGAGTGGTGAGGAAAAATTGTTTTTTTTTGGAATACTAAATCATAATAGTTTGGTTATAAGTTATTACCAATCATTAATTAACCAATAAGTATGGTGATAAGAGTGACAGTTAAGAAACAATTACAACTTACTTGTAGAGAACACTGGACCCTCTACATCTACATCTTCATCCATACTCCACTAACCACCTGATGGTGTGTGGTGGAGGGTACTTTGAGTAACTCTATCGGTCCTCCCTTCTATTCCAGTCTTGTAGGATACTCTCCATGCCATTGAGGATGAGGACAAATGCCTCAGGGCTTTGATGGAGGAGGACATTGACCCATGCCTTTGAAGGAAGACAACTGTTTCAGGACATTGACCAAGGAGGACAATAACCGAGGACAATGACCCTTTCGGATGGTTTGGCAACAATGCAGGGTGGGCTGATACCGGTACAGCAACCTTGCTCATACCCTCACGCATCCACCATTTCCTTAAGTGCAATCAGAGGTTGAAACCCTAACCACAATGAACACCCATTGACTGTAACACATCCTTCTCCGTACTTCACAGATGGCACTACACATAATGCAACATAATGCTTTCCAGGCATTTGTCAAACCAAAAGCCTTCCAATAGCACTTTGGAACTCACGAGTGATTCCTTCTGCCAATTTCATGTCATTTTCTGCAACTATCCCCTGCAATGCCCAATGGTTCCTGTCCATCAGTATGTGAGGTCTGCTTGGTCTTTGTTTAACTGTGACTGTTCCTTTGTTTCCACTTCACAATCACACCCAGTCAACTGATGAATCAGTTACTCATGTGATATTGAGTGATTAGCCGACAGTGCAAGTCATGGAATTCTCCTGACCGAGCCATTCTACAGTTACTGCTTCCCTACAGAAAACACACTCTCTCTGCTTTCTTTTATAGTGGCTGTTCCACATCTCATACCATCCAGTGGTTAATTCAGCATTACAGTGGGGTTGGGGTTTCCGGGTACTTCAGATAAGCTACAGCATACAGATGTATCTCTTATATTATACTATGCCTGAATGCAATTTAGATAATGTACAAGCAAGTTCAATGTTTCTGTTTGTACTTATCTAGTTGCTTCATTAGAGAATAAACATTGTTCACCATATATGATGTTTGCAAGAGATATTCATTATGTAATGTTGCAATATGTCCCTTGCTACTAATATTTTTAATAGTCGCAGATATTTGTGCAGTGATCTCTGATAAAGATTTTTTCAACTTTTGGAAAGCGTTTTCAGCAGCATAAAGAGAGTGATGACGTTCATTAAAAGACTTGTGACACTAACATGCAAAGTTCCTTATATTTTAATTGTTCTACACTAGCTTAATCATATTTGTGATTCACTGAACTATTGTTCCTATAACATGATATGTAATTCGAAATTTGTGCCGAACAATGCTGCAGTGTAGTGCTTAGGTACATCAGGTTACTGAAATTATACGACGGAAAAGAAACTGGAACACCAATAAATAATTAATGTAGAGTAATGAAATTTCAGAAATGCATTCATCTAGATAACGTATTTAAGTGATTAACATCGCAAGCTCACATGTTAATGTAAGTGCCAGGTAAGCCACTGCGAATCTGAAATGCTGGTATATTAATAACCGGTGTAACTGCCAGAATGTTGCATACAACGTGCAAATGTGCATGCATTGTGTTGTACAGGTGTCGCATGTCTGTTTGTGGGATGGAGTTCCATGCCTGTTGCACTTGGTCGGTCAATACAGGGACGGTTAATGCAGTTTGTGGGTGACAGTAGAGTTGTCATCTGATGGTGTCCCATATGTGCTCCAGTAGAGACAGATGTGGTGATATGGCAGGTCAAGGCAACGTGTCAACACTCTGTAGAGCATGTTTTGGTTCAACAGCTCAATATGGGTAAGCCTTATCTTGGGATGCTGGTCATGAATGGCAGCACAAAGGTCGAATCACCAGATTGAAATACAGATACGATGTCAGGGTGCATAGGATAACCACGAGAGTGTTCCTGCTGTCATGTGTATTCACACCCCACACCATAGCTCTAGGATTAGGTCCAGTGTGTCTAGCACGCTGACAGGATGTTTGCAGGCCTTCAACTGCTCTCCTCCTAACCACAGTCATCACTGGCACCAATGCAGGAGCCGGCCAGAGTGGCTGTGTGGTTCTAGGCGCTGCAGTCTGGAACCAAACAACCGCTACGGTCGCATGTTCAAATCCTGCCTCGGGCATGGATGTGTGTGAGGTTCTTAGGTTAGTTAGGTTTAATTAGTTCTAAGTTCTAGGCGACTGATGACCTCAGAAGTTAAGTCGCATAGTGCTCAGAGCCATTTGAACCATTTTTTGAACCACTGAAGGACCAGGTTTGATTGGAAAACACAGCAGACCATCCACCCTGCTCTCCAGTGAACTCTCATTTGATACCAATGAAGTCGTAAATGGCGGTGATTTCGGGTCAGTGGAATGCACGTTACGGGTCGTGTGTCTCGGAGTTGTCCTTGAAGTAACCGATTTGTAA
This sequence comes from Schistocerca serialis cubense, assembly GCF_023864345.2. Lineage (NCBI taxonomy): Eukaryota > Metazoa > Arthropoda > Insecta > Orthoptera > Acrididae > Schistocerca > Schistocerca serialis. The sequence goes on from NC_064644.1 coordinate 50,412,077, forward strand.
TAGTTCGTTGTGTCCTGTACTACCAACTGCTGCTCAACTTGCTGTTGCAGATGCAGGATGATGTGCCAGAGACATACACTGAACTCTTGGTAATGTTACATGGCCATCTGGCGCCCGGTCATCTTGTGACCATATGTTCTCGTGATCAGCCTTGCCAACAATCATGCAGAGTGACTACAGGCCTGCCAACTCTTTCTGTAATATCGCAGAAGGAGCATCCACCTCCCCATAGCACTATTAAACGACCTCATTCGAACTCAGCGAGGTGTTGATAACAGTATGTTTGTCACCTTCAAGGCTTATGCTAACTGCACGAAATTGGAATATACATTATTTTTGAGATGCAGAAACACGCCTACCAACTTTCTTTCATTCATGTCGCACAACTCCTTGAAGTTGGCGATTTTTTTTCCGCCAGTTTGTTCAGTATGATGAAGTTTGTGAGATGGTAATTCTTTACTTTCGATCATGCATTCGTTGACTATGCACACATTAAGTAAAGTGGAGTAGCTGCACTGAAAACAAAATTATGGTTAATGTGCTTGCTGATGCAGGTTTGGTCACCAAAGAAATCCTGTTGCGATACCATTACTGAATTACATTAACGGATGAATTTGATAAAGACATATCACTTTCACCTGAAATGCTGTCGTTTAAGGTTAAGCAGTCCATGTCATAAATTTTATCTTTCTCAATAGAACGATGATTGCTTTTAGTGATCCTGATGCTACTTGTATTAAATGATCCTGATAGACTGCCCAAAATCTGTGTGCACCCGTGTTATGGGTTCTCATAGTGTTCTGGGTTGCCTTAGTCGAGGATAAAACAACTATATAATGTTTATGTATGACGTCAGGAATTTTGTGACTTGGAATGCACACACATATATCATGTAGAGACTTTTCACCCCATGGCAGCTGTTGTAGCACAAAGACACAATAGAGTGGGCATCTCATAATGACCTGTAGTGCGCAGATGTTATGTTATCCAACGAAATTCACCCACCGAAGGCATCACGCACCTGTCTCGTCAAAACTGGCTGGATGGCCATCGAGGATCAGGTCGTCATTCTCTGGGACAGCTGCCACAACCCTGTTTCAAACTATTATCCCTTGCACAGTAAATTAGATTTTGTAATTGCAGAAAGTGAATGTTCTTTGACTGTATTTCTGAGAGGAGGTATTCATTCCTGAAAGATCGCTACTTCTTACCCCGCATCATTCTGCGATCTTGAATTTCTTCCCTGGTTTTCACAGGCATCTGCTACATTTGTTCTAAACATTAGAGCTCCTAAGGTTTATGATTAACTGAAGAATAAAATTATTATGAAGAAGCTCTTCTACGTAAACTGGATCACATAAACGAAGGTTTTGCTACGATTCGATCAGCAATTACTGCGAAGGAATACTTTGCATTATGTTGCAACAGTAAGCGTATAGGCGCGCTCTGCACATACGAGGGTTGGAACTTAAATAGTGGCAACTACTTGTTCACGACCGATACTAAATAATTACAAAAATGGTTCAAATGGCTCTGAGCACATGGGACTTAACTACTGTGGTCATCAGTCCCCTAGAACTTAGAACTACTTAAACCTAACTAACCTAAGGACATCACACACATCCATGCCCGAGGCAGGATTCGAACCTGCGACCGTAGCAGTCACGCGGTTCCGGACTGCGCGCCTAGAACCGCTAGACCACTGCGGCCGGCAATAATTACATGTTTGCACCTGTTACTGTCCTTCAAAGTAGTCACCAGCGTTGTGTATAACCCATTGCCAGCAATATGGAAGGTGTAGTATACCGTTAGCAGAGCCTGTTCTGTTGATGGTGCGAATGGAGCGGCCTACTGCCTGTCGAATCTCTGGAGCAGTTCTGAAGCGAATGCCACGAAGCCAAAACTGAAACGCCAATCCAACGAATGGCGTCGTCATGGGTCACCGCGAAAGTCGAAAGTGCGCCGGAGCCCCAGTATGGTGAAAGATATGATGATTCTCGTGTACGACTGTGATGGTGCTATCCTAACGCATTATGTTACTCCATGGCAAACCATCAATGCACAGTATTACTGTTCGTTTTTGGAGCATCACCTGCGACCAGCTTTGCGAAAGAAGCGGCTGCACTTTCACCGCAACCCACTCATCATTTTGCACGACAATGCGTGGGCGCATACAGTGCAAGCTGTGTCTGCTCTGTTCAGTCGATGGGACTGGGAAGTACTGTACCATCCATCATACTCCCCGGACTTAAGTCCTTGTGACTTTGATTTGATTCCGAAGATGAAGGAACCACTTCGTGGCATTCGCTTCAGAACTGTTCCAGAGATTCGACAGATAGTAGACCGCTCCAGTCGCACCATCAACAGAACAGGCTCTGCTAATGGTATACTGCGCCTTCCACATCGCTGGCAACGGGTTCTACACAATGCTGGAGACAACTTTGAAGGACACTCATAGTTGCAAACATGTAACTCTTTTGTATCGGATATGAATAGATAGTTGCCACTATTTAAGTTCCAACCCTCTTGTTAAGATCTATTACGGGGAGCCAACATGTGAACTCTACTGTATGTGTATTGAAAGATTCCATTTGCCTTTCATCACAGACTGGGCGTATTTGAATATCTGTTCAGAATGGTTGTACGGATCAGTGGTCAACTGCTAAGAAAAAAACGGTCACTAAATCAGAATGAATAAACAGTATAGGCAGTTTGGACGGAGATTAAGCAGAATTTGTGGGCCAATAATTCTCACGATGCAATCTACAATTCGACGCGAAAAATTCAATGGCAACCACACTAACAAATACAGTCTCAGAGATGATCGATAAACATACGACATCTATTTCTCATTATATTATGATAAGAAATTACATAACTGATAATAACGTGCGTTATATTTGAGACTTGAAACTTGTAACAGAGGAATCCGAATTTTTTATTTGAATGCCGTTGAAGTCGAAGCTAATCTTACACCATGAAAAAGGGGAGGTACGCAAAATCAACGTATTTCGAACTTGAGACACACACACACACACACACACACACACACACACACACACACACACACACACACACACACACACATATGCACATGCCGGCCGTTGTGGCCGAGCGGTTCTAGGCGCTTCAATCTGGAACCCCGCGACCGCTACGGTCACAGGTTCGCATCCTGCCTCGGGCATGGTTGTGTGTGATGTCTTTAGGTTAGTTAGGTTTAAGTCGTTCTAAGTTCTAGGGGACTGATGACCACAGATGTTAAGTCCCATAGTGCTCAGAGCCATTTGAACCAGTTTGAACCACATGCACATGGCGAGCTCGCGCGTACGTGTGCGCATGCGCGAGGGCACGCGCTCGCATACGCTCAAAAATGCAAGCACGAAACTTTTATGCAACCTACTAACAAATAAATTAGATTTATTGCACATAGTGCCAGGATTGACTACACGCATTCCACAGAAAACGGTTCAAGGAACTATTGCACCAGCTGAGTCTTCGTAAACGTATAAGGCAGTCAGGTCCATCAACAGAATGTTTGCTAGTTAGGACCATTAGCTTATCACACAGTAAATTATGAAAGTAAAACTGACCAGAAACTTAACTATTGCGCAGCAACATTAAAAACACACACAGGAAGTTTGTCTCTTCCAAGCCACTGTCAGTGGTTTCAGTTACCGTAGGGAATCCTGGATGATCGTGAAAGTAATGACTGTCACAGAAGCGGCAGAACACGAAAAACTGTGTGCAGTTCGTGCACTTATGTTTTTCATATAGGCTGACATGCCTCATACAAACGCAACAACCTTAACATCGTCGAAGAACACAAACATCACAAATTTTCGCAACTATCTCTGAGCACAGTCTTATCCTGCTCTACAAAAGTTGAGTATCTCTCACCTTTACGCCGAGAAAGCTTCCTGCTGGACGCTGGAAACAGAAAATAAAATCTTGTGTTACAGAACATTTTTGTAGAATACTGGGAGCTTCAAATTCGGTTTGTATGTAACTGTCGAAGATGGAGCAAACAAGACGAGTGTCGGAAAGTGACGGCTGTTCGTATACATAAGCCATTCAAAGAGCAATTATTCGTCGCGGGAAAACGCTCAGAGATTAATTAATACGTGGCGGGAAAACAATCAGAGAGTAAATAATACGTGGCGGGAAAACCAATCTCGCAGCGAACATGACTAAGAGTTACGTATTAGTCCTATAGATTTTTGACATGAGCCCAAAATATACACTACTGGCCATTAAAACTGCTACACCAAGAAGAAATGCAGATGATAAACGGGTATTCATTGGACAAATATATTATACTAGAACTGACAAGTGACGCAATTTGGGTGCACAGATCCTGAGAAATCAGTATGCAGAACAACCACCTCTGCCCGTAATAACGGCCTTGATACGCCTGGGCATTGAGTTAAACAGAGCTTGGATGGCGTGTACAGGTTCAGCTGCCCATGCAGCTTCAACATGATACCACAGTTCATCAAGAGTAGTGACTGGCGTATTGTGACAAGCCAGTTGCTCGGCCTTCATTGACCAGACGTTTTCAATTGGTGAGAGATCTGGAGAATGTGCTGGCCAGGGCAGCAGTCGAACATTTTCTGTATCCAGAAAGGCCTCTACAGGACCTGCAACATGCGGTCATGCATTATCCTGATGAAATGTAGGGTTTTGCAGGGATCGAATGTAGGGTAGAGCCACGGGTCGCAACACATCTTAAATGTAACGTCCACTGTTCAAAGTGCCGTCAATGCGAACAAGAGGTGACCGAGACGTGTAACCAATGGCACCCCATACCATCAAGCCGGGTGATACGCCAGTACGGCGATGACGAATACACTCTTCCAATGTGCGTTCACCGCGATGTCGCCGAACACGGATGCGACCATCATGATGCTGTAAACAGAACCTGGATTCATCCGAAAAAATGACGTTTTGCCATTCGTGCAACCAGGTTCGTCGTCGAGTACACCATCGCAGGCGCTCCTGTCTGTGATGCAGCGTCAAGGGTAACCGCAGCCATGGTCTCCGAGCGGATAGTCCATGCTGCTGCAAACGTCGTCGAACTGTTCGTGCAGATCGTTGTTGTCTAGCAAACGTCCCCATCTGTTGACACAGGGATCGAAACGTGGCTGCGCGCTGCACGACCCGTTACAGCCATGCAGATAAGATGCCTGTCATCTCGACTGCTAGTGATACGAGGCCGTTGGGATCCAGCACGGCGTTCCGTATTACCCTCCTGAACCCACCGATTCCTCTGCTAACAGTCATTGGATCTCGACCAACGCGAGAAGCATTGTCGCGATACGATAAACCGCAATCGCGATAGGCTACAATCCGACCTTTATCAAAGTCGGAAACGTGATGGTACGCATTTCTCTTCCTTACACGAGGCATCACAACAACGTTTACCAGGCAACGCCGGTCAACTGCTGTTGGTGCATGAGAAATCTGTTGGAAACTTTCCTCGTGTCAGCACATTGTAGGTGTCGCCACCGGCACCAACCTTGTGTGAATGCTCTGAAAAACTAGTCAGTTGCATATCACAGCATCTTCTTCCTGTCGGTTAAATTTCGCGTATGTAGCACGTTATCTTCGTGGTACAGCAATTTTAATGGGCAGTAGTGTAATATGTGAATTCAAGTGATGTGTTATTTTGTAAACAGCAACGGCGATTGCTCTAGGCCTCTGTCAACCTATATGTTTAAAAAAACTAATCCCCAAGTTCTTCCAGCTATTGATATCACGCTGTTTATAAAGACCAAAGATTCGACATTCGAACTTACTTGACTCGGTGCTGCAGCTTTAAATTTCTAGTTGACATTTTGTCATACCGATAGCTAAACATGCACGCAAAAGAGCCGTTTATTTTACTTTTTCTTCGTTTGTTATAGACCTGCGTTATAAAGAAATAAAGCCGGCCGAAGTGGCCGTGCGGTTAAAGGCGCTGCAGTCTGGAACCGCAAGGCCGCTACGGTAGCAGGTTCGAATCCTGCCTCGGGCATGGATGTGTGTGATGTCCTTAGGTTAGTTAGGTTTAACTAGTTCTAAGTTCTAGGGGACTAATGACCTCAGCAGTTGAGTCCCATAGTGCTCCGAGCCATTTGAACCATAAAGAAATAAACTTCCGCAAACCATTGTTTATTCACATAAAAGCGAACATTTAGACATGATTCATGTGGTTCTGGACCATTAACGATTTGCTCCTATTGCGTATTTGGTTTTTGAAAGTAGTCTCACGACAAGAGGTGTTATCAGGAATTGAGAAATGTACCAAATACAAAACAGGAAACTCAGCAGTCCACATTATTAATAACTGACATTCGTTTACCAAGTGGCACCTCAACTAGTTTTAATGATAACATAGTGAACGGTCTACTACGAACTCACATTTGTTTCTTGTCTATAATGCTCAGAGTATGTGCTCTATTGTAGTTAGACGACGTTAGCAAGAATGAGAACTATCCCACTTGTATGGAAAATTATTATATATGGGCCGATCAAATAGTTTCCGCCTGAAGACGATGCTGTAGTTTAGATGCAACGTCGCGCGACTCCGATGGGAGAATGTTGAAAAAAGAAAAAGAAAAAAAAAACTTTGACTCTTTCCACATCCCAGAGACTTCTCTCCAAGGGATCCATGGAAAACTATAAATGTAATGTAAAGAAAGTACATAAAAACCGACATGTAGGCAAGGGATTATGTGATATTCGTGTCTTACCGACACGAGTGTAGTTAATGCGGAAACGTGAACTATGATGACGCTATTATCAAGCACCAACGCGTTGGTAATCTTTCCTTGGCTGCTGAAGGACGAACACCGGTAGACGTCCATCCGGGAATGTAAAATGTGCCGTAGTGGAAAGGTGCCCCAAGTTCTCTACTGGTCGGGTTTCGAAGCAAGGCTCCCGTCGATCTGGAGGCCAGCCTCATTTCAAGGAGCTGGAGGCTTCTTCATTGGGGAACATTAAACTGCACAACGCTGGAGATTGTGTAAGATTTGACTTCGACGGCTGTTCAACAATGGCAGGCAGAGAGAGCGGTGTACAAGGCATTTTAAGAAAGAAATATTATCTATCCTCTCACTTTCTTCGCTAGGCCACAAACTCAACCTTATGGGTAACGACACAAACACAGTGCCGAAAGTTAGGAACACTTTGTAACTGTAAAAGACACTAAAACCTTTTTACAGAATCGACTACACGCTGGAAATAAGCTTTCCATTTTATAACGAATGTGTGAGACGAAATGGTCTGAGAAATACAAAACCATTGGTGTTGATCTTTGCCTTACAAACAGTATTCAAGTACTTACCAGTCTTGGAACCAGTAGTCCACATCCAACAATGTAAGTCTCTAGGTATGATCGTAATGAGGAAAAACATCACAGGAATCCTTGACGTTCTCAGTAACCCCCCTACCACTCCTACCATGAGCAAAAACACTAAGAATTTTGAGCAACAGCGACTGTGCAACGATCGTTGGAGGAACTAAGGGAGAAGAAAGGCTCAATGTGTTGTTCCTGAGGAGTGAGATGTTAGAAAAGAAAAAATTGAAAATTTCACGTCAAATCCGAGAAGATTATCTATCACTAAATAAAAAAAGTTGTATTGTTATGAAAGTGCATTCTTATGTTTAAAATGTTTATTAAAAGATGCCCGTTGTCCCTGCTCCCTGTTTCTCGATACTAATATGATCTCTCCGCTCGCTCTAGCACGGACCCTTATAGATGGGGACAAACGGTGAGGATCAGACAGATTTTGTAAGATATATTAACCCTGATAAAGCAAACTGAATGAGATAAATTGGCTCAGAAAGTTTTCACAGTTGTTGGCAGCAAATACTGGACAGCCAACAATCCATTTAAGTATTTATTACATTATCCAGTTTAAAATTTCGAATCAAAATGTACAGTTTTACCCCAAATAGAGCGGCGCTATTTGTGATGAACATCTGTCCTAATAGAAGGAGAGCGCTTGTTTTCTCTGAGTGTCACGCCAGCCTTACACCTGTAAATTTCCGTGGGCTATCGGCACCATTACGGTGGGCAAGAATAATTTAACATCTCTTAAATGCCCAACACACAGCTGGTAATCACCGAAACGGTTTATGCGTATTGAATTAGATAGTGTTTTGGTGTTCATTTCTGTTTCCCTTCTTTTTAGTCTTATCTCCTTCTGCTCTGAATGGTCAAGATCAACCGCTCTTTCCCCACCATTTCCCTTTCCATCCGGGTCCCTGCAACAGAGCCCCTGCACCCCAGTACGATGAGCATCGGTAATGCAGAACTGAAGTCCGCATCTAAATTAGACTATTCATGGCTACAGTTTAGCGTAGAGCAGGATTGAGTAAGATCTGCTAAAGTTAGCACCAGTTATCAACAAATTATCTCTCTTAAAAAAAAAAAAAAAAAAAAAAGAAAGAAAGCTATTTACCTTGCCCATTTACAACTAATTTTCAAGGTTACTGTGTACTCGTGTGCTGCTGAAAGTACTTTAAAGAAGAACCGTGTTACATATATTTAACAGAGTAATCCATTAGCCGTTATGGATACTACAAGTATCGAGGTTCACCTACGAATTAGGTTCCATAAGTTTCCGGCCTTGTCTTGAATACGAGCGCGAAGGTTAAGATGCCACGGAGGGCAGGAGATGCTCACACAAATTGCAGCCCGCTGCTAGCCACGGTCGAATGCTGTCACTCGTTTGAGTAAGACGTTGCGTACTGCAATGGATAAAATCGAGTATCGCGCAGTGATAAAGTTCCAGACAAAAAAGGGATTACCACCAGTTGAAATCAAAGTCCTTTAGGATGGTGTTTATGGTGATGCTTCCCGTTCATACTCCACAGTGAAAGAATGGTCTAAACAGTTCCGTCTAGGAAGAGAAAGCGTTGCTGATTACCAGTGTTGGTTGCCTGCTGACACTGTGATTGAGAAAAAAAAGGTTCAAGTGGCTCTGAGCACTACGGGACTTAACATCTGAGGTCATCAGTCCCCTAGAACTTAGAACTACTTAAACCCAACTAACCTAAGGACATCAAACACTTCCATGCTCGAGGCAGGATTCGAACCTGCGATCGTAGCGGTCGCGCGGTTCCAGATTGAAGTGCCTAGAACCGCTCGGCCACTCCGGCCGCCCGACTGAGAAAACCATCGCTGTTATTGAAAGTGAAGTTCTGAGTGACAAGCACTGAAATCGAGGAAGATTAAGGCTATCTAAAACAAACGACTTCCGGATCGTGCATGATCATTTGCATATGAGAAAATCCAGTGTAAGATGCAAATGCCTAGACTTCTCCTAGCAAAGGAGCAGTGCGTGACATGTTGCACCACATTTTTCGAGCTGTGCCGTGGCAACAAGAAAAAATACTAGAAACCAATAATACATCGGCTGAAACTGCGATTCTATATTATGATCCTCTGTGCAGAAGCTCCACCAAGAAACGCGGAGGTTACACAGTCCACAAAGAAGGTAATGGCAACAATCTTCTGGGATTCCAGAGGAATTCTCTTAGCTAATTTCAAGGAAAGGAATACCACTGTCAGCGCACAATACTATGCTTCACTTTTGCACAAATTACGCGACTCCATAGAACTAAAGAGACGAGGAAGGTTGTCACATGGTGTTCCTCATCTGTACGACAGTGCGCCATTGCACATGGCGGCAATTGCGAAGGCTGCAGTAAAAGAATGTGGCTGCCACGAAATTGACCACCCACCCTAAAGTCCAGACCTAGCCCAAGTGACTATGCATCTCTTCCAAACTGAAGAAATATTTTCGAGGAAGGAAATTTGATGATGATGATGAAGTGAAAGCTGCTGTAATGGGACATTTTGCCGATCAGATTACTTTTTAAAAGACATATAATGTGAAAAGTGTGTTGAAATAAAGGATGTTCACGTTAAAAAATAGCATCATTGTTTTATTTTTACAACTTTAAATACGTAGTGAGGCTGGAGGCCTTTGGAACCTACCTCGGATAAGCAAGCACCGTCGAAATGTTGTTTGATTGCTGCCATTTTGCATAGAGTTCCATTCATAACGCCACTCCATCGGCGTCGCTTTTTATGCACAAAGAATACGTTATTCGGAAACATCAGGTACTTTGTCTCAGTTGTGTCTTTGCCGAATATTTAGAGACGCACACGGCTTGGAACAAAAAGTACAGCACAATATCAAGTACCCGGTACCTCTCCGAGAGAAATGTTTTGGGTGCAGTATGAAAGACCGGTAAGTATGAGGAACTGGTTAACGCCATCCTTAGCAAACTAACAAAACATTGTAACATACACACACCAAACTTTGTGTTAGTGAAAGTGAAGCTATGTCCAAAATAAAGGTTCGATTATCGAATGTTTCTCCTTCATATGGGGCGAAGCAACAGCAACTGGACAAGTGTGGAGGGGCACTTTTGTATATATACTGGATATAGATGTAATTGTTTTCAAATCGACAATTCACTTAATTTTGTCTGTCTTATTTCTGATCATGATCTGAACATACGAATTTTTAAGAAGATGTAATCGATGCAGAAGATTGACAGTAAACATGTAAAGGCGTTAGCTACCAAATTATTTTTCCCGAAACGAGTTATTTGTTATTCTCTGTTTTCTTGCAACACAGTAATCCCACAATCTAAGCAACATTAACAGCCCCTAACGTCGAGAAAGCCAGCCATGAAATTAATGTTCGTTTTAATTGTGTTTCTAGTTAATTAAAGAAATACTTAAATATTTTTGCGTTCTAAGCATCAGTAAATTATCAAGAGACATGAAAGATAGTGAATTAAATGTAAAAAGAGCCAAATCTCACTGATTCACTGCAGAGTGAAAATTTCATTCTGGAAACATCCCCCAGGCTGTGGCTAAGCCGTGTCACCGCACTATCCTTTCTTCCAGGAGTGCTAGTTTTGTAAGTTCTGCAGGAGAGCTTCTGTGAAGTTTGGAAGGTAGGAGAGGAGGTACTGGCGGAATTAAAGCTGTGAGGAAGGGTCGTGAATCGTGCCTGGGTAGCTCATATGGTAGAGCACTTGCCCGCGAAAGGCAAAGGTCCCGAGTTCGAGTCTCGGTCCGGCACACAGTTTTAATCTGCCAGGAAGTTTCATATCAGTGCACACTCCACTGCAGAGTGAAAATTTCATTCAGAGTTCCAGGATGGTTTACAGAGCACACTTTGTGCAATACGGGTCCGGTGCCACTCCAGTTCGAAACAATTTCTCTCACGTCTCCACTTTGTCGTTGACAACGCCGCACTACCTGACTGACGTCGGCGGAGAAAAAAGAATAACGTATATTAATCCACACTCGCACCCAATCTGTTCTAGGATGTGTCGTATGTATGGGAGGTGATACGAAGAGTCTTCTTTATGATACTGCCGTAGATAGGCGTAAGTTGTCCTGACCAATACAGCTGACGTATGGAAATGGGGACTCTTGAGCTAGACATGTGTATAGGGTCTGCAGGTCTACGGCGGAGCGTCAAAGTTTTTGTGACGGAATTTTTTCTCACTTCAAGGATGCGATACGTATCGTTTGGGGACATCACAGTACCACGAGCTGATGGTGTGCGTTACAAGAGAATCGTAAGTAAACTTCTGTGATGTACCAGTTCATATCTCCCAGCATCCACAGGTAACTAAAGAAAAACAAATATGGTGTAATTGTTAGTTAATGCAGATTTTTACTGCACTGCATATGTTCTTTTGTAAGAACTGTGTTACAAATAATATAAATAATACAAATAATATAAACGATAGTATTTGCACTCATCCGGTATCGTATTCGAAAGCGTGGCTTTCTGTCTGCTTGGAGCTGTGCATAAATAAAACGAGCAGTGCTGTGGCTATCTGTTAGGCTGATCATAAATCTTAACTGCTTCTTCCGCCATTTGTCTTGATTCCTCTGTCATTGACAGCAGCAGAAAACGTGCATTCGAAATTACTAGTTTCGTTTCTAAAAAGAGCAGTAGTATGAGGTTTGAATTTCGTATTTCAGTGTGGACGAGGAACTTTTCTTGGCGTACATGTTAGAATATTTCACCAGTAAGAGGGCGTAGATAGCTGTGATTGTGCCCAGTAACAGTTGTGAATATTTATGATGCGTGTTATTTCCTTTCACATGACCTACGAAATGTGATGAAATGCTCGCACATAATCTGTGGCAACATGTATGAGTTACACAGGTGCAGATAGTTTCTAGGATTCTCTCTCTTCCACGACTATCGTTATCCATCAGATTCACCCATAGGCAGCACCAACATAGTAACTGGAATTACGTTTATATTTATTGTTTGTGCTTCTGAACATGCAAAAAGTAATACAAAGGGCGTTCAAAAAGTTTTGCACGGCCGCCTCTAATTTTTTTATTTTTTGCAGGAGGAGAATGGAATTTTTTTGTGAACATACTTGGTACATTTAGCTATAAGTTGGTATATAAAAGTATTTTCTTTTATTTACAGGTGAGCCATAATGGACCGTGAAGTAGATGTCAGGTTGTGACGACGATCGCTGATGGAATTCTTCTTCAAGACCGGCGGTAACTCTGCCACATCAATTCACAGGAAGTTGCTCCCTGTTTATGGGGAGGACACAGTGGATCTCAGCAGTATCCAACGGTGGTTGCAGAGATTTAAAGAAAGTGGTTTCTCTCTGCTGGAGTATCCACGATGTGGTAGACTATCGACGGCAGTGACTGATGTGAATAAGGAGACCATTGATCAAATAATCCAAAATGACAGATGTGTGACGACACGACAGCTTGCTGAAATGACTCGTTTGTCATTGGGTAGTGTTGTATCACTGCTATCTGTGCACGTTGGGTGCCTATATTATTAACAAGATAAATGAAAACGATGAGGAAGAATGTGTGCGAGAGTCTCATGAAGACCTTTACTGAAGAGTGGAAACAGTGTTTTGACGGCGTCATTACCAAGGATGAAACATGGTTCCTTCTGTCCGAACCTAAGAGCAAAACCCAATCCACGGAGTGGGTTCCCCACGGAAGAAGAAACCAAGACTTTCACCAACAGCAGGCCGAAAGGTGATGGCCTCCTTCTTCTGGGATCAGTGTGGTGTCATTTTCATTGACTGTTTGGAACCTGGCTCCACAGTTAACCGGGACTGCTACTGTTTTTCACTGGACAAGCTGTGGCGTGCCATCAAGACCCACAGACCACAGTTTGAGGGTCAGCTCATCAGACTACACCACTATTCACTGTACATATACCAAAGCATAATGGCGGTAAGGTCAAGCGATAAACACCTCCTAAATAAAGATGTACACAAACACGGTACAAGAGGAAACGAAAATTACTACATGATAAACAGAAATCTAAAACTGTCTATGACTGCCCCAGAAGAAGCAGGCAAAAGGTTTTTTAATAAACTCCCCAAAATTATTAAAAAAGAAACAGACCTAAAATGTTTTAAAAATCATTTGAAACTATATCTCACAGAGAAATGTATATACAGTTTGAGTGAATACTAAGATGGTGTTTAAATATGTTATATCATTACTGAAATGCACCTTTAAAAATTATCATTTCTGTTTGTTGTTTGAATTTGTGTGTACATATAATGTGAAACATGTAATACCTTTGTATGATTATGGACTATTTCTGTTTAATTATTTGTTTCATTTATATATAATGAAATCAAGTTTGATGTTAATAGCCTATTGAATGACACACCCAATACTCTCAGCTGGATTTTCAGCTGGAGTCCATGGGCAAAGAATGAATGAATAAATAAATAAATAAATAAATTACAATGCCAAACTCCGTACAGCCCTTATGACGCAGGAGAAAATCAGGAAAATGGGTTGGAAAATTGTTCCTCATCCTCCCTGCAGTCCGGACTTGCTCCGTCTGATTTTTACCTCTTTGGTCGTCTGAAGGCCCACCTCGGCGGTAAAACATTTGATACTGAGAAAGACCTTATTTTCTGTGTCGAGGGATGGTGTAAAGTCAATCCACAGAATTTTACCAAAGTTCATTTACATCATGGAAAGAACGTTGGGCCAGATAACGTCACAGCCGATGGAGGCTACATTGAGTAGGCTCAATGTATAGCTAAATGCTCCAAGTATGTTCACGAAAAGTTTCATTCTCCTCCTGCAAAAAATAAAAAAATTATAGACGACTGAGCAAAACTTTTTGAACGCCCTTTGTATGTGTTTTCATTAACGCCGTAACAGCTTTCCTTTCCAGTCATTTCGAATATCTTCTGTCGCTTCCTTCCTTCCGATGTGAAATCAGGAAATACATAGATGTTCATCATACACTGCATGACACGTTAATGATCAGGATTCGGAAACGCTATGGTGAACGAAATGACTGCTTTGGAGTCGCGTTGGTGGCATCCACTTGGTGCAATAACACCGTGCACTACATTCTATAGCGTGAATTGACTCCGTCGGGTTGCTTTTCGTGTTAGATCTTTGCGCTAGAATATACCTGAGATGCAGAATTAGAGTCAAGTAAAATAAGTGATCAGCGATCGTCATTATTCCTGTAGTTCCGGTTTTTTAGTGTGTTACATGCACTGGACCCCTGTTGTAAAATCCTAGTCTTCGTCACTGGAGTGCTTGTGAGTACTTGGCCATGTCTGAGAAAACCAGCCGAAATCACGGCAAAATCGTTTCCCTCCACCTATCTCCTTCCAATCGAAATTTCGGCTAAAGTAGGCTGAATAAATCTTGTAGGTGATAAAAAAATTACAACAAAGTTGCATGTAAAACTTTTTTATTCCTTATATGTTTTTAGATATTACGTCTTAAAATGGGTTATGAGTCAGCGAAAACACGATTTTGCACAAATAGATTTGATTCGATTCGAGTACTTCGTTCTCAGGGCAATATTGGGAAAAATCAACTAACAACACTGTAGTACAGCATAAAAGTTGATATAAGCAGCACCGAGGTAATCTTCGCCCCATACGCACCCCAATAAAAGTAGGAGGAAGGGGAAAGGTTGGCAACAGGATAGGGCATCGTGCCACCCTACACCACTTGGCCCGTGAAGATACGGGATACAAGCCAGGAAAAAGAAGAAGAATAGCAGACAATTTAAATCTGAACACCTTCTTAGTTGATATGTTACGGTTCCGACCGGAAACATTATGAAACAAGTTTAATACATTTCCACTCTTGTTTTTTTACGAGTATCAGTCGACTTACGAAGTTTTGCTACTCACAGCAGATGAATTCAGATAACATGATTTCATAACGTGGCCTTAGAAATACTCGTCGATTGCAGGTGATAACTGTTTGCGACACTGCCAATGATAATATATCGCTCGTGCGTGGCCGCTTAACGAACTCGTCATCGACGAATCATCTTACTGAGTCAGATCATGGGATACACAAGTGTGTAAGGGACCACGTATAAGTGATGCTCACTGCTATAAATTACGTATAACCGAAATGAAACACAGCATTAGGCAATGACAGCTATAGCATCTGGTCTATGGCGCACAGTATGACCTGAATTAGAAATGAGTCAACATATTAGCAGCTCAGATTCGAGTGATCTCTACCAATTCAGTACAAAGTAGATGAGAAGCCAAGGAAATGTGGCAGCACTGTACTGGTATTATGGATGCGAATTGCACTGGAACATGGACTATAAAGCAAACCAACCTTATCTAACGATACGTAAACAGGAAAAACAACTTTGAAAGGCATTTCATTCCATGGATTAGACAGTTATGATTTAAATATGAGGATGAATGCTTGTTACCGTTTCCCCGTTAGTGAGAGGTGATATCTGAAGACAACGGGGCTTATTCGTAAACAAACGAATGTATAACAGAAAAAAGGGTAATACACATACATATCATAAAATACCATCGCAGTTCACGCAATTAATTATATAGCCACGAATAAAATGTGATAACAGAAAAGAAAGTAAAAACGGAAAAAGAGGAAACGTACATGTATGAAATAAATTGAGGCACAGAGAACCATGGGCATACCGAGCGAAGGGCAGGGGGGTGGGCAGCTGCTCCCCCCCCCCCCCCTCCTAGAAGATATTCGCAGTTTTTCACTAGTTTACTGTTTTATTTAATAAGAAGTGCTGTATGTTGTCTCGAGTCCTTGTTTCCTGAGACTATGGTCTATTCTTTTATCTCGGCGGCTCGCGCATGCCCGCCCAGACGCGGGAGATTGCTGCGTTACCAGTTGCAAACGACGCACGCGCCAATAGAAGCAGCGCCATAGTATAGTATAGTTCGCAAACTTAAGTTTAGGGGGGAGCGCGCAGTTCATGAAGTAAAGCCACCTCGGCCGCATTAACCCTTTCGCTGCTACAGAGACGTGCTCCCCGCATTCCGCGCAGTGCGCGATTTTGTCATAACTGCACTGCTCGCCTGTGCAGACACATCGTGTTCCGACTGCTTTGACAGTCTTATCATTCGATTCCACAAAAACTATTTGGCCCAAAAATTAGATTTTTACACATCTTCTTGACTGATACCTTCCCCCCATAAATGACTTAATTTTGTTTCGATGTTCAACGCAGTTACTATGCAGCATTAAATATAGTAAACCATTGCACGAAATTTTGAAGAGTTTGCAGAGGTAAAGTCCATAGAGCATACTTTCCGTATGGTCGATTTTAGTTGTCACAATGTTGAGAATGAAATGTGGACAAGATACCTAAATTTCATATAAAATTTACTCTATAACAATATCTCATTTAAGTACCACATAGGTGTCGTATGTAAAGTTGAGAAATATTCCGTCTTTCGCGACTGTAACAAAAGTTTTATTTACACTGATCACGTTTGGCTTTATTTTAAATAAAGAAACAAAGCACTAGAAATTTCAACAAACTGCATTCAAACGAATATAATTCGTGAAGTAACGCACTTCGATATTGTTTTTAAATAATGAAAATATTACGCTCCACACAAGGTTTGAACTCATAATCTTTCGCGTAGAACCCCATCGCCTTAACTGCAACTCGTCTGACTGCAGAACCCCATGAAGACTCTAACACGTCACGCAAAATACTGACAAACATTGTTGGTATGACTGTGAATTACTCACGCTTCATCGAAGTACAATAGGAAATAAACAATTACCGCTGTTCTTTATTGCGAAAAAGCGGTTTGTGTGATTGATACAAACACCTTTCCTTGCTATCGCCTGAATTAGGAGACTTATTGCTTGTTTGGTTTAATTAATTAATAGAATATGAAGCAATTGGTATAAAGAATGCTTTTTCCAAACTTTCTATAAAAGGAAGTCTGCTATCAAGACATTGCTTTTGTTCTATTACTTTATTTATGACTGAACGTTTCTAAAACTGAAGACACTCGTCCATGCTCTGCACTGCAGTCGAGCTCTGGCAACGTCGTTCTCTGTTCATTGGCTGACTGTGTTTTGTGACGTCAGATGCGCAGAACGAACCTAAACTCGGCCGCCAACATAAATGACGCGCACTTTAGTATGACCTGCCCCCCCCCCTCCCCCACTAGTTCAAATCCTGGGTACGCCCTTGCAGAGAACCATAATGACCTAAAGCACCCTGCCATCGACTATGAGACTGTAGCGTGTATGCATGCTCCTGACAGCTATTAATCTTACGGTGAACCAGTTTTATCAGTGCCGTACCCCTAAACTATAAAATATGAACATTTGCAAAAAGCTGCTTCACCGATTTCTCTGATATTTATTTCCATAGGGGCCCAAAGCAGAAATTTTCAATGCTACAGTAATGCTCACCGACTACACTGATGCCCATTTCTTCACTAAATCTGAAAGTTCTTGAAGAGACGCCCCACCATAACCTCACATACCATGGTTCCAGCATTCCAGTTTGTAAAATGGAACCTTTAAGAGTGTTACCAGCCTCATTACCAAGCCAAAAACTGAAGTTTGTGGTAACAATGAACACATCAGAAATTTTATAATGATGAAGTTTTCAACAGGTTCACATGAACTATTGTTTAAAGTAACACATTCTTCATTGGAGTCGTGGGAGGCCATCATGTTCTTCAAGTCACACCGAGGGAGACCACAATTTGCTGTATCTCGACAGTTTGTAGAAGCTTTGCAAAAGCTAGTGCCCCAAAATGTAGGTGGAAGGCAAATATCAACCTTGAAACACAAACGCTTAACAAAATACTATATCAAACTTGAAACTCATAGACTTAACAAAACTTCTAGATTTCATGCCTAAAATGGACAGACAGTTTTATTCTGAACCTCAAGCCAGAGACAATGCTTAATGAAAATGATAACAAGGAACATGAAGTACTGGGAAAGGTCACCATTGTGTGTGTGGGGCAGTTAGTATCTGTTCCTTATGTTCTGATTCTAGTTTTATATTAATTTCTAACTGCACAACAGGCACTATTGCCACTATCCTATATACGAAAATTTTGTAGTTCACTATAGTAATAATACTAACAACATTAGCAATAAATATTAATTAAAAATTCATAACGTGAAATGCGTACATCACTGTTTATACAAAATATTGGCTGTTGAGACTTGGTTAAAAAAAAAAAGTCAACACTATGACATGGGTAGTTTCCCTACAAATTTGATTTTCACAAATATCTAAACTTTGTATACCGGTATGTGCTCTGGGCCCTTATGGTTCTCAGTGCCTCAGTTATTGTCAGAGTTTACGTAAGTGAAAGAACGACAGACCACCTTTAAAATTCACTACAAGATCACTCATAGTAAACTCATAATGTTATGGAATAGCTGTAGTTCTCAATAATAGGTATTGAATCTAAAAGGATTACTGCGGGAAAGTGGGAGGTTTTGGATGGGGACAAACTAAAATCTAACACAACCGCAAAATGAAATAAATAGTAACATACAGAAAGGTATCAAAGACATAAGCAGGAAATAATCAGAAAGGGACACTGAATTACTAACAGAAAATGCACAAGTACCGAAAATACACGAAAAATAACAAATCTTGGAACTGATAACTAGAATTGAGCTACATAGGTCAATTCTAGTTATCGCTTCCAAGATTCATTATTTTCAGCATTTTCGTAGAAGGTTTGTGCAATTATAGGATTTCTGTTTTTGGTCTTGCTTTCCGTACTGCCGTGATAAATAAAAAATCTTGGAATCGATAACTAGAATTGGCCTTCTAGTCATCGGTTCCATGGTTTGCCATTTATCGCGGTGTTACCGTTGGAAAGGAAGCAATACCATAAGATAAATCCTGAAAAAATTAGCGAGCACACCTAATGAAAAGACGCAATAAAGGAACGTGGAACCGGCAATTAGAACGTTACCACATATGAAAATTCTAAAAGAATGCACAATAAATGTTTGCCGTGGTTCGTCATATGATTTCTGTTTTTTGTGTTACTTTCTGTGCTGCTGTTGTTGCGGTAGGTGTGTACTAAGCATTCTTTGAAAATTTTCATCCATGGTATCACTCTAATTGTTGATTCCACTTTTCGTTATTTTCAGTGATTTTTACTGGCTGTTAATTATTTCGTTAAGGATTTAATTTTTTCGTACCACTCGTTATGCTGCTGGTAAAACGCGAAAAATAACGAACGTTGGACTCGACAACTGGACTTGACCTATATAGAGACCCAAAAAAAAAAAAAAATTCCTAAAAGAAATAATAATAAACAGTTAATGAAAAATCAAGAAAAATAACGAAGCGTGGGACGGTGAATTGGAATAGACCCATATAGCTGTCCTCTTAGGTCGCTACGTAACGTTACCCTCGGCAGTCGTGTCACATTCGAAAAAAAAAAACGAACAAAAAAAGCCAAATGTTTGCGAAATACATAAAATTATAAATATTATTGCAGATCGTTTCATTCGCAGCAATTTAAGCTGGGCACTTAGGTTCCTGCCTAATCACACTCTCAGTAATAGTGCTGTAATTGTAATAAACAGGAGACTTTACATCAGTTACTAAGATGATCACAGATAACATTTTATAACAAGCCACATACATCCTTCGCATCGTAAACTCATGGCGTCACACAGGATGTCTTCGGTCGAAGCTGACAGGTGGAATCACATACTAGAATTAACATGCAATAGAATTTAATACGAGCCTACCTGAAATTCATCTACAAATTCTTTCAAAAATATATTAATTCTGACGATATGACAATAGAAAACGCTTGTTTCAAGACAGGTTGGCAATGTGCTAAACTTGTCGAACGTTGTCGAAACGAGCGAATACACCAAGCAATTGGCGTGGGCAGCTCCATAGGAGCATTTATAATTTGTGGTATTCCGATCTTACTCTAATTACAAGATGTATAAAGTTAATGTTTCTCCAACACAAACTGCTTTAGACGAACCGTGATAAACAGGCAGGACGACTGATCACAGAATTAAATTACCCTACATATAACTGCTGTGTCGAAGATCGCATTCATTAAACATACACGATGTGAGAATTTATGTTATGCGTCCGCAGAAAGGTACAATCGATTCGACGTCTCTGTGTTGGCTGCAAAGGATTAGCAGAAAAAAGATGCTCGCTCATGACTTACCGGAGACCGCTGTTGTTGCCCATGCCCTTGTTGCATTTCACGATTTTTTAAAGGTTTTGCTGAATGCGGACAGGAACATTCGTGTTGCTCGCCATTCGACTCGCCTCAGACTGTTGCTAAGATGCGGCACGAGCGTTGAAGAGACCCCTTTATTGTTGAAAACTGCGTCACGTCGCGATTTGTGTTGTTTACTCTGAGAGGGTATGCGAACAATTAGCACCGTAAAATTAAAGGAGCTGACAAGCGATAATGACAGGGGCGTAAATGTGCTGTGACGTCTGGGGTAGCGTCACCGAGGGGAGTCCTGCCTGGCGCCCGAAGGAAGGGAAGGAAAGAAAAGAAATAATAAAACATTAAAATAGGAGGGAAAATGGAAAAAGTAGTAAAATGGATCAGTCAATACAAAGTTTTCGCTGCGTTAAAGTAATCAAAGCAATTTATTGAAACTTCTTAGCAGTTTAAAACTGTTTTCCGGGTCGAGAATCGAACTCGGAACCTTTGTGTTTGACTGACAAGAGCTCTACGACCAGAGCTACCCAAGCACGATTCACGAGCACTCCTCCCAGCTGAACTGCCAGTAACTCATATGATACTTCCCAATATTCACAGAACCTCTTACTGTGAAATATGCAAGACTAACACTTCTGCAAGAAAGAACATGGCGGTGACATCCTTTGCCCAAGGCAGTGGCCAAGGCGCCAAGCCATGTCTCCCCACCCATTATTCTTTCTTACAGGAGTGCTAGTCCTGCACGTCTCGTAGGGGAGCTCCTGTGAAGTTTGGAAAGTAGGAGATGAAGCACTGGAGGGAGTAACGTGCCTTGAGTCTTGCTTGAGTAGCTCACTAGTGGGTTGTGTTTATACTCCGTTGCCAGTGGCAGTGCGCTGTTGTCGGCGAGTTTAACGCCATCGAGCGTTTATAACATATTACCACAGGTAAGATAGAATTTCTAATGGCAGAAACCCGTAAGGAAAGACACTTCGAAGTTTATGTTTGGCAATGACTATGTAGAACTAAACCGGTTGAGGTGGAGGACTCTATGGAACAAGTAGTTAAGTTAAGAGCTGAGGATATAATTGGAATTCATTTGCCCATCAGTAATAGTACCATCTGTCTTAAGTTAAAGAATCTCGAAAAATGTGACCAAATTGTGGAATTGTATGGAAACAACTTAAAAGTTCAAACATTCTGACGGCAATGTCGGTGATGTTACTGTTACACAGGCAAGTGTTAGAGTTTTCGAACTACCGTTTGAAACAGCCTCAGTGCAAATTAATGCAGCGCTGAAGTCTTAAGGCACCATTCTAATAAGCAGCCTTGCTGAGAAGTGGCCCGCTGCACATAAATTCTCGATCTTTAATGGTGTGAGGCAGGTAAAAATTGACGTGATAAAGCACATACCCTCATACAGCGTCATCTTTGGATACATGGTTATTGCTGTTAATGAGGGGCAGCCTAGAATGTGCGCGGGATGAGGTTCCACGCGCTCAGAGCCTGCAGCGCCGAGTGACACAACTTCCGGCGTGTGAGGCAGCTGTCGCTATCACTGTCACAGCTACCGACTACCGGTAACGTACGTCGCAGTAGTTTGTGGAACCCTAGCTTATACATCAGAGGGAGTTACTGATGACACGGTGGGCCACGTCAAAGAGAACGCACGAATGGAAAAGACCGATGCAGAAGAAACTCTAGAAAATGCAGTCTCATCTCATCCCGTGACAGTGGACGAGTCAGCGGTGCAGATATTGCAAACAACGTTGATGTGACCGCAGCTCCAAATAATCAACAGAAGTCCACATATCAGATTGAATCGCAGATGACAAACGGCGAACTTTCAGAAAGCTCCACCAAAGAAAACAAAAAAATACAACAACAGAGGAGTGTCCATCAAGGAGCTGAAAAAAAAGCGCCCGCCCTGAGAGAAAAAGCGAAGCAGGTACGACAGCAACTAACAGAAAGCCAGGAAGACCATCAACAAATGTCGAAGAAATCGTGGGCGGCAGAACTCTCAGATCATGGGATAGGAAAATTAGAGGAATCCACAAACACCATAATGATTCAAAAAGGTGCAGCAAACATGAGAAACGAACCTAAGGGCGCACCGAAGGGGAAAAAAGGAACAAGGAAAGCCAACAACCCACAGGCATGGGAGGATGATACAGAAGAAGGTTTTCAGAATCAAGCAATGGCTGCAACTCCAGAAGACGAGGCACAAAGAATCAGAGAAAAAGGACGCGGTCGAACACGAGACCCTGCATCACAAGAAGCTGACACTGAATCTGCCGTCCCTGAAGAAAGGGTTCGTGACAAACCCCAAAGCAAAGAATCTCCGATTGTCGGCGTGGAACACAGTGGTAGCCATACTGACAAGCTCACTCCGAACAGCATGTAGGTGTCTGCAACACTGCACATCTCAGTTTGGCTTGAAGACATGGAAATCCGCCGGCTGGCGCGATACAGGGACGCTCGCTGGCATGGCTGCAGACATGGATGACAGCTTCTCTTAACACATAGCTGTGAACTGAATACTGACCAAAATGAGAACTGCCACTGACACTGATTTACAGTCATATAGTACAGTTATTGTCAACATTAGCAGAGTCACTAGTTTGACTGAAATAGAATACCTGCGAGGTTTTATATATGCCCTCGTTATAGATGTAGTCATCTTGCAAGAAGTGTGTACAGACAGGGTGCAACATATCGTGGCATACAATGCAGTACTCAAATGAGTACCTAAAAGCGGAACCCCTACATTGTTCAAGGATGGAATGATACCTATAAGTGTTAAGAAGTTAGCAACTGGACGAGAAATTTCTGTCAAAACAGACACAGCTCAGCTCATTAATATCTACGCTCCATCCAGTTCGCAAGCCAGACTCGATAGAACTATCTTCTTTCGAGAAAACATACGATGGTTGGAACTTTAATAGTAGCAATTATTTATATTACAGCTCGTACAAAATAGAATCGTGTTTCAAAGTTTTACTGATCTTCAAAGTAGTCACCAGCATTGTGTACAACCCGTTGCCAGCGACGTGGAAGTGGTAGGATACTCTTAGCAGTGCCAGTTGTGTTGACAGTTCGAGTGCCGTGGTATATTGCCCGACGAATTTGTAGCAGTTCTGAAGCGAATGCCGTGAAGTGTTTCCCTCAGTTTAGAAATCGAGTTGAACTTACGAGGGCTTAAGTCAGGGGAGTGCAGTAGGTGGTGTAGCATTTAGCAGCCCTATCAGTCAAGCAAATCAGTAACAGCTTCCACTGTACATGCTTGAGCATTGTCCTGCAAAATGATGGTCATGTCCTGCAGAAAGTGTCATCACTTCTGTCTCTATGCTGTTCATTTTTGGAACACAACCTACGACCATCTTAGAGACGGAAGTGACGACACTTTCTGCAGGACCTGACCATCATTTGGCAGGAAAATTCTCAAGCACTTACCGTGAAAACTGTTATTGATTTGTTTGACTGATGGGGCTCCTAAGTGCTATACCACCTACTGCACTCCCATGGCTTAAGCCCTCGTAAGTTCAACTCGATTTCTAAACTGAGGGAAACACTTCACGGCATTCGCTTCAGAACTGCTACAAATTCGTCGGACAATAGACCGCGCCGCTCTAACTGTCAACACAACTGGCACTGCTAAGAGTATCCTACCACTTCCACGTCGCTGGCAACGGGTTATACATAATACTGGTGACTACTTTGAAGGTCAGTAAACCTTTGAAACACAAATCTATTTTGTACTTGCTGTAAATAAATAGTTGCCATTATTAAAGTTTCAACTCTCGTAGTTGAGTTAATCAATCCAAAAAAGAGAACACCATCGATGATGGTGATTTCAAATGTGTTCTTTCCGCCGCCGGCTAAACGTCCAATCCTAACAGATGCCTGGAATTGGGAGACTTAGTGAAACGATTGCACCTCATCGACACCTGGCACAGTCAGCCAAGATGGAATCCACGATTCACCTATATTACTAGCCATTCCACGAGTGGAACAGACCAAATCTACGTCTGTAGTAGCCTGAAAAACAGTGTACTCAGGGCCGAAACTTGTCCATCAGTTTTTCTGGCCATTTGGCAGTTGCGTCTAACGTTAATGTGCCGCGGCAAATGATACTTAGGGGTAGGGGTGGGTGGAAATTCAGTATTTCATACCTGATGGACACTGTGCTCGAGCACGAGTTAAAGCGAGATTGGGAAAGGAACACACGGCACTACAGAACTAAGCTGGAGTGATGGGTAACACACACAAAAATTAAAATAAGAATTTTACTAAAGAGTTGCGCTTTTGAAAAGAAACGGTGGGAGAGACACACAATCGAATTCCACTTCCAGTGTCTAAGAGAGCTACACGCAGATGCCATAAATATGTCACATCACATCATTAAAATAACATGGATCAAGGCCAAAATAACCGCTCTGAAACACCATTAAACAGAGGGAGTTAAAATTATATGTCAAGACAGCAGCAGCATCGGGGATGAAAAAAACTGTGCTTTTTCGCCTTCTGGTTGAAATCAAAAGAGGAATCCGACGGCTGAAAAGTTCTCTCAGAAATGATGATGGATGATAACTTATTCACCAACAGGACATGAAAAAGGTTGCCCATGATTATTTCGTAGACTGCATGCTGCAGGGAACACTAACGACAATGACAGTTGTGAGGCTTTTGTGAACTGCTTTGAGTCGACTGTGATGGGAGCAGAAAATGCAGAACTTGAAATTCAGATTACTGAAGAGGATCAGCACAAAGCTTTGAAAGGAAGCCCACGGAACAAATCCCTGTGCCTGATGAGTTGCCTGTAGAGTTTTACTTAAAGTACTGGAATCTAATTGGCAGTATATTGACCGCTGTGCCGGCGAAATACACTGCTGGCCACCGTAACTGCAACACCCTGAAGGAAGCATCCGAATCAAGTGAAATTTACACCATGAGTTTGCAGCGATGAGATATGCAACTGATTAGAATTTCAGCGCAGACGCACATCACGCGCGCCTGTGGCGCCACCTCATAGCGCCATTTAAGGCTTGGCGATTTCGACGAGTGTACGTTCGGCACGTGTGTTTACCTTGTGGTTGTTTCACAAGACGATCAGTTATGCCTCGTAGACAACAGCGAACATCGTTTAATCAAGTATCCGAGTTCGACAGAGGAAGGATAGTGGCTTACCGAGATTGTGGATTATCATACAGACACATCGCTAGTCGTGTTGGACGAAACCAAACAACTGTAATGCGGATATGTGACCGCTGGATGCAGGAGGGTACGACGGACCGACGTGGTCGATCGCATTCACCTCGGTGCACCACTGCACGTGCTGATAGGCAAATTGTGCGCATGGCAGTGACGGATCGCTCAGTGACATCCCGAACCATAGCACAGCACATTGCGTCTGTAACGCATCATCCAGTGTCTGCGCGTACCATTCGACGCCGTTTACAGCAGAGTGGTCTGTCCGCAAGACGTCCATTGCTTCGTCTACCATTGACGCAGAACCACAGACGTCTCCGTCGCCAATGGTGTGATGACAGACGGATGTGGACGGCAGAATGGAATGACGTTGTCTTTACTGACGAGGCACGCTTCTGTCTGCAGCACCACGATGGTCGGATTCGAGTGTGGAGACACCGTGGAGAGAGGATGCTGGACAGCTGCATTATGCACCGCCACACTGGTCTTGCACCGGGTATTATGGTACGGGGCGGTATTGGATATTACTCTCGCACGCCTCTAGTACGCATTGCCGGTACTTTAAATAGCCGGCGCTACATATCCGAGGTGCTGGAGCCAGTTGTTCTTCCTTACCTTCAGGGCTCGGCCACAGCCATATTTCAACAAGATAATGCGCGACCACACGTGGCACGCATTGTCCAAAGGTTCTTCGTCAATAACCAGATTGACTTGCTTCCCTGGCCGGCTCGCTCTCCGGATCTTTCGCCGATAGAAAACATGTGGTCCATGGTTGCTCAACAAGTGACCCAGATTACATCCCCAGCTGCCACACCAGATGATCTTTGGCAACGTGTGGAAGCTGCTTGGGCTGCTGTACCCCAGGAACACATCCAACGTCTCTTTGACTCAATGCCGAGACGTGTGGCAGTGGTGATCTCCAACAATGGCGGCTACTCTGGCTACTGATTCTGGCAGGAACCACATGTCACAGAAGTCTGTAAACGTAATCATTTGATACTTGGTCAACATGTTATCTACAAAATCAATTTTGTTGTGCTACCTCTTGTCTTTCTTGGTGTTGCATTTACGGTGGCCAGCAGTGTACGTACATCACCTACTATCCCTTGTGAGTTTTGAGAAGGGCTCATAGTGTTGATTCCAAGAGCTGCACTTACGATTTGCAAAACACACCTCTTATATCACCTCTAAACGCTGAGTGCAAGCTAGTTACCGTAGTATAGCTTCATCGATGGAACACCCCTGCTGGTCACCTCGTAGGTCAGTATTGAGACGTGTGCTGTCCCAAGGAGGACAATACAGCAATCCCCGGTAGGCAGACCTTTAGTCACATGATAAGGATGGTGACTGTTCCCCTGTATGGGCAGAGGGGAAAAAACCACCGACCTTGTCAGAACATGTTGTGTCACTGAATTTATTGTTACATTTCGAAAGTTTGTCATGATAGTTACAGAGTAGGTAGTTTATAACCACAGATACAATATGTGATCAAAAGTATCTGGACACCTGGCTGAAAATGACTTACAAGTTCGTGGCGCCCACCATCAGTAATGCTGGAATTCAGTATGGTGTTGGCCCATACTTGGCCTTGATGACAGCTACCACTCTCACAGGCATGCTTTCAGTTAGGTGCGGGAAGGTTTCTTGGGAAATGGCACCCCATTCTTCATGGAGTGCTGCACTGATGAGAGGTATGATGTCGGGCGGTGAGGCCTGCCACGAAGTTGGCGTTCCAAAGCATTCCAAAGGTGTTCTATAGGATTCAGGTCAGGAATCTGTGCAGGCCAGTCCATTACAGGGATGTTACTGTCGTGTAATCACTCCGCCACAGGCCGTGCATTATGAACGGGTGCTCGATCATGTTGAAAGATGCAATCGCCATCCCCGAATTGCTCTTCAACAGTGGGAAGCAAGAAAGTGCTTAAAATACGAGAGTCATTCCAAAAGAAATGCACACTATTTTTGTAAAAATACAGTTTTCATTCTGCATGTATGAAAGTTTTACAGTGTGTAGATACATCCTTCCCGCTTGTTTTCAAACTTAGTTCTACCCGTTCCCGTGAATGGCGCCGTCACAGCATGTCTTCAAGATGGCTGCTAGACTTGACGTTCGTCAGAAGCAACGTGCTGTCATAGAATTCCTGTGCTGTGGAACGAGACAGTGGGAAACATCCACAAGAGGTTGAAAAAGATGTATGGATATGCTGCTGTCGATCGAAGTATAGTTAGTTGGTGGGCAAGCAGGTTACATGATGAAAGCGGGCACAGAAATATTGAGGATTGTCCTCGCAGCAGCAGGCCTTGTACTGCACACACTCCAGACAATGTACAGGGAGTTAACGAATTGGTGACTGCTGACAGAGGCATCACAGTGAACGAATTGCCACGCTACTTTGGGATAGGGGAAGGAAGTGTTTGCAGAATACTGAAAGTGTTGGCGTTAAAAAGGGTTTGTGCCAGGTGGGTTACCAGATGTTGACAATGGCTCACATAGAAACAAGAAAAACGGTATGCAGCGAACTTTTGGAACAGTACGAGAATGGTGGAGATGAATTTCTTGGAAGAATTGTGACAGCTGATGAAACATGGCTCCATCATTTTTCACCAGAGACGAAGAGGCAATCAATGAAGTGGCATCATGCAAATTCACCCAAGAAAAAAAAATTCAAAACCACACCTTTTGCTGGAAAAGTTATGGCTACAGTGTTTTTCGATTCCAAAGGACTCTTGCTAGTGGACATCATGCCAAGTGGAACCACCATAAATTCTGATGCATATGTGATGACACTGAAGAAACTTCAAACTCGACTGAGTCGTGTTCGACCACATGTCAGTCAAAAAACCATGGAAGCGATCACAAAACTCAGATGGACAACACTGAAACACCCACCTTACAGTCCTGACCTACCTTACAGTCCTGACCTGGCTCCATGTGACTATCATCTCTTAGGCAAACTGAAAGACTCTCTTCGTGGAACAAGGTTTGAAGATGATGACTCCCTTGTGCACGCTGCCAAACACTGGCTCCAACAGGTTGGTCCAAAATTTTACCGTGCGGGTATACAGGCGCTGGTTCCAAGATGGCATAAGGCAGTTGAGAGGGATGAACATAATGTGGAGAAATGAAAATATTGTTCTTAAAGGATGTATCTACACACTGTAAAACTTTCAAACATGTAGAATAAAAGGTGGACTTTAAAAAAAAAATAGTGTGCAATTCTTTTGGAGTGACCCTCATATCAATGTATGTCTGTGCTGTGATAGTGCCAAGCAAACCAACAAGGGGTACAAGTGTCCCTCCCCCCCACCCCCCCCCATGAAAAGCATGACCACACCATAACACCACCACCTCCGAATTTTACTATTGGCACTACGCACACTGGCAGATGATGTTCACACCCTGCTATCGGATCGCCACATTGTGTACCATGATTCATCACTGCACAAACGTTTATGCTCCTTACACCAAGTGAGGCATTGTTTAGTATTTACTGGCGAGATGTGTGGCTTATGAGCAGCTGCTTGACCATGAAATCCAAGTTTTCTCACCTCCCGCTTAACTGCCATAGTACTTGCAGTGGGTCCTGATGCAGTTTGGAATTCCTGTGTGATGGTCTGGATAGATGTCTGTCTATTATACATTACAACCCTCCTCAACTGTTGGCGGTCTTTGGCAGTCAACAGACGAGGTCGGCCTGTACACCTCTGTGCTGTACATGTCCCTTCATGTTTCCACTTCACTATCACATCAGAAACAGTGGGCCTTGGGATGTTTAGGAGTGTGAATATCTTGTGTACAAATGTATGACACAAGTGACACCCAATCTCCTGACCATGTTCAAAGTCCGTAAGTTCCGTGGAGTGCCACATTCTGATTCTCTCATGATGTCTAATGATAACTGAGGTCGCTGATATAAAGTACCTGCCTGTAGGTGGCAGCATATGAAAAACGTAAGTTTTTGGTGGTGTCCGAATACTTGTGATCACAAAGTGTAACAACACTATTGAGAATTTACAAATGAATGAGGAGACATTTATACATCTCCATTGTTAACTTGAAGAAGAAAAGAACTAATGTTATTAACAAGTGTTCTTGCTGTCAGTAACCAATTACCACTGCTCTCAGTTGTGAAACCCATATTCTTAATGATACTGTGAAAATAAATTAAATAAAGTTCGATTTCCAGTCTATGGTTAGCATGTGCTAATAGAAAAAAGTGAAGAACTTTATCCGTGTCTCCTCATTGATGGTACTCTTACCCACTTTTAGTACCATCCTGGGCACCTTATTGGCTATCAACCATACAGTCTTCCCTCCCAATCTTGCAGCTTCACTTCAGTGGTCACTGCATGAAGATCTTTCAGACGGTGACACCTTCCTGGTGGTATTGTCACTTCCTTGTTACCACGCAATGGGCCAATTACCAAAGCGGGCCAACTTGCAGTTACGTACCTCTGCTGTACTTTCACCGCCTCTCTGTCAAATTACACTGACGAGGTCACAGGATACGTCTCCAATGTGATCACCCACACTGCAAGATCTGTTTTTCCCCTTTCTATGAGCCAACCCCACTGTTTGCTGGTGCCATGGGGCATTAAAGACATTGCAAGAACTATTCAGGCTCATGAAAGGAGCATACAGTATCTCAAGTAACATCCTTCACAGACAACCTCCATCACTTTTATGTGGCTCCATGCTAAGGCTCGATGCATATACAAGCCTTCAAGTGGCAAGAGGTTTATCCCAGTCTAACAATGAAATACTTATCAGTGTGAATTCTTTGGTTGCAGCAATGAATAAACCCACTCAATTTTGTGCATATGTTTAGGTATACAATGAGGTACGTGGTAGTAACTATTTATACCAATGAATCAGGAGAAAAAATTATACATAATAATTCCAGTTGTTTACCAGTGGTATACATACATACCAGTGTCACTTAAAGGATTAAACACAGTAAGAAAGAATGTTGGGATCACTAAGTCCCCTTAGGAATGTGTGCCTCTGCAATCCAGCTGTACCTCAAGCTGAATAGTCTACTGTCCAGGGTTTCCTCCCTAATAGTGTTATTTCTACCAACACATTGGTTCTTGCTGAACACCTAATGGCCCACTTTTGAGACAGCACCTGGATGCTCTTCTTACCTACCTGCCACTTGGAGGCATAAAAACAAGTTGAAGACTTCCCCTTTAACTCCCATTATGTCAAATTATATAACAAACCTTTCACTGACAGGAAACTGCTTCAGGCTCTAGACTCATCTTACACTATGGCCCCAGACCCTGATTCAGTTCATAATCAGATGATCCAACATCTGAATGTTAATCAAAGACTACACCTGCTCATGGTTTTTGATTGTATTTTGGTAGGTCTTCCCTTTGCAATGGCAAGATAGTATCATCGTTCCAATCCTCAAACTAGGCAAAATCCCAGCATCCATCTACAGCTACTGACTGATTAGCCTCACCAATGTGCTCTGCAAACTGCTTGAAAGGGTTATTATGCTGTGTTCTCAAATTACAGGGCCTTCTTTCCCTCTATCAGCATGTTTTCTAGAAGTGACAATCCACAACCAACCATCTAGTTACGCCGGAAACAGTAATTGACAGGCTTTTCAAAATACCAATTCTTCATTCGAGTCTTCCTACACCTATATAAAAAATATGTCACCACTGTGCTCCATCTCATTTTATGTTCCCTCCATGAATTGTGCTTTGGAGGCTCCTTATCAATTTTTATTCATCAGTTTTTACACATCAGTTTTTCAGGGCAGTACTGGTACATCACTCAGCTCTCCTTGGGTCCAGGAGGACAGCATCTCTTGGGGCTCTGCACTGTCTGTTACAGTCTTCCTCATCATCATCAACAGGCTAGTGACTTCCATCAGCCCACTGGTCACCTCCACAATGTACATTGTCGTGCACCTAATGCTTGCAGGTAGATGTCAAACCTACCAAGCACATATGTCTTTCCGGAATATCTCATGTTTTATGTAGATATGATCTGTTTGCTGACATCTGGATTCTACAATCGCCTATAAATTTATCTTGCAGAGATGGTCTTGCTATTCAGTCCCAGCTAATAATCTTCTGCACAATGCTCAGATCCAAACTGATCTTCCCAAGGTTGGCTTCTACCAGTTTATCCATTCATCTGTACAGAATTCGTGTTAGTATTTTGCAGCTGTGACTTATTAAGCTGATAGTTCGGTAATTTTCAAATCTGTCAACACCTGCTTTCTTTGGGATTGGAATTATTATATTCTTCTTGAAGTCTGAGGGTATTTTGCCTGTCTCATACATCTTGCTCACCAGATGGTAGAGTTTTGTCAGGGCTGGTTCTCCAAAGGCTATCAGTATTTCTAAAGGAATGTTGTCTACTTCCGAGGCCTTGTTTCAGCTTAGGTCTTTCACTGCTCTATTAAACTCTTCATGCAGTATCATATCTCCCATTTCACCTTCATCTACATCCTCTTCCATTTCCATAATATTGTCCTCAAGTACATCACCCTTGTACAGACCCTCTATATACTCCATCCACCTTTCTGCTTTCTCTTCTTTGCTTAGAACT
Source organism: Schistocerca serialis cubense (assembly GCF_023864345.2). Lineage (NCBI taxonomy): Eukaryota > Metazoa > Arthropoda > Insecta > Orthoptera > Acrididae > Schistocerca > Schistocerca serialis. The sequence continues at coordinate 50,444,349 of NC_064644.1, forward strand.
GGGTTTCCATCTGAGCTCTTGATATTCATACAAATGGCTCTCTTTTCTACAAAAGTCTATTTAATTTTCCTGTAGGCAGTATCTATCTTACCCCTAGTGAGATACGCCTGTATATCCTTACATTTGTCCTCAAGACATCCCTGCTTAGCCATTTTGCACTTCCTGTTCATCTTATTTTTGAGATGTTTGTATTTCTTTTTGCCTACTTCATTTACTGCATTTTTATATTTTCTCCTTTCATCAATTAAATTCAATATTTCTTCTGTTACCCAAGGATTTCTACTAGCCCTTGTCTTTTTACCTACTTGATCCTCTGCTGCCTTCATTATTTTATCCCTCAAAGCTACCCATTCTTCACCTACTGTATTTCTTTCCCCCATTCCTGTCAATAGTTCCCTAATGCTCCCCTGAAACTCTCTACAACCTCTGGTTCTGCCAGTTTATCCAGATCCCATCTTCTTAAATTCCCACCTTTTTGCAGTTTCTTCAGTTTTAATCTACAGTTCATAACCAATAGATTGTGGTCAGAGTCCACATCTGCCCCTGGAAATGTCTTAAAATTTAATACCTGGTTCCTAAATCTCTGTCTTGCCATTATATAATCTATCTGATACCTTCTAGTATTTCCAGGATTCTTCCATGTGTACAACCTTCTTTTACGATTCTTGAACCAAGTGTTAGCTATGATTAAGTTATGCTCTGTGCAAAATTCTACCAGACGGCTTCCTCTTTCATTTCTTAACCACAATCCATATTCACCTACTATGTTTCCTTCTCTCCCTTTTCCTACTCTCGAATTCCAGTCACCCATCACTATTAAATTTTCGTCTCCCTTCACTACCTGAATAATTTCTTTTATCTCATCATACATTTCATCAATTTCTTCATCATCTGCAGAGCTAGTTGGCATATAAACTTGTACTACTGTAGTAGATGTGGGCTTCGTGTCTATCTTGGCCACAATAATGCGTTCACTATACTGTTTGTAGTAGCTTACCAACATTTTTTTTTTATTCATTAGTAAACCTACTCCTGCATTAACCCTATTTGTTTTTGTATTTATAACCCTGTATTCACCTGACCAAAAGTCTTGTTCCTCCTGCCACCGAACTTCACTAATTCCCACTATATCTAACTTTAACCTATCCATTTCCCTTTTTAAGTTTTCTGTCTTACCTGCCCGATTAAGGGATCTGACATTCCACGCTCTGATCCATAGAACACCAGTTTTCTTTCTTCTGATTACAATGTCCTCCTGAATAGTCCCTGCCTGGACATCTGGATGGGTGACTATTTTACCTCCAGAATATTTTACCCAAGAGGACGTCATCAACATTTCACCGTACAGTAAAGCTGCAAGCCCTCGGGAAAAATTATGACTGTAGTTTCCCCTTGCTTTCAGCCGTTTGCAGTACCAGCACAGAAAGGCCGTTTTGGTTAGTGTTACAAGGCCAGATCAGTCAGTCATCTAGACTGTTGCCCCTGCAACTACCGAAAAGGCTGCTGCCCCTCTTCAGGAACCACACGTTTGTCTGGCCTCACAACAGATACCCCTCTGTTGTGGTTGCACCTATGGTACGGCTGTCTGTATCACTGAAGCACGGAGGCACGCAAGCCTCTCCACCAACGGCAAGGTCAATGTTTCATGGAGGGGGGGGGGGGGGGGGGGGCAATGTTTGGTATCACTTTTCAAACACTGCAGATTTGATGACAAGCCTTTAAGTTGAAGTCTGTCAGTAAGCTATAGTCGGTATTTTTGGTAAACATTTTTGGAATACAGTGATCAATTGTTATATTTAGATTAAAGTTCAGTCTTGATCACGTTATGTCTGTTTTAATGGGTAACCGGTTTCGGTTTTTTCTATAAAACCATCATCAGACCCATTGGCTCCCTTGGGTTGGTAGGTGGAGCTCTCCTTGCTGCTGCACAGCAGCAAGGAGAGCTCCACCTACCAACCCAAGGGAGCCAATGGGTCTGATGATGGTTTTATAGAAAAAAACCGAAACCGGTTACCCATTAAAACAGACATAACGTGATCAAGACTGAACTTTAATCTAAATATAGTCGGTATGTTTTGATCTCTTTCTTTGGAGAAGAAAATTGCTTGTACAATTATGTAGATCAAAACATTGACAATATAACAGCTACAGATTTGTAAAAACATGAAATTCTGTGTTGAGGGAATAAAAGTCTGGGAGATTAATTTTGTTATGGAATTATCGCACAAATGTGTCAATGTATTTTTGTAAGTTCTAGCTGTAGCTCAGTTTCCACATTGCCAACATCATCTGAAAATCAGTGAAACCGCACAATGCTTTGAAAACTGAAAAGCTATATCATAATGGATTGCATGTTCCTTCTGAAACAAAAATATATTTTTATTGTTAAAATATTGGGAAAAGATCTTCAGACATTTATTTCTCTGCTTCCATTTGATGAATACTTATTTCTGTCACATTATTTAACAGCACTTTCTTTAATTGTTGGACTTCTGCTTCTCACTGTTCCCTTTTCAATTGTCCACAATTCTTTCCATAGAAAGTTTTGTAATATCAAGACACCGTCATGTGCTATAATCATTGTTGTAAATTGATGTTGGTGCGTCTGACCTTCACTTTGAAGTTCTGTACAAGGTGTCAGCCAGTCAAGGAATTTCTAAGAAAATGGTTTAAAAATTTTATTTCAAGGACCACAGTCAAATTTTTAAAAGTTCTCTTCCAGAGCTACTTGAGTTGTGTGTACATGACACAAGCTGCCTGCCTTACAGAAAAGAGACCCTTTCAGGCCTATGCTGAAATTGCTAGCAAATTCACGCCATCAGTTAAGCCAACAACGTGCATGGTAGGCAGGTCACATGTGTGTATGCTGGAGGGTTCTAGAGAGCAAACCACAGTTGCTTCTCTCTCTTGTGCTGCAGACCTGAAGTATAAAAGGTGTCTTTCTTGGGAGACAGAGCCTCTGGCCTTCCCCAATCTGTCCATTAATTCATCTGATCATGGAAATGAATCCATGACAATCGGGGGATTTATCATGGTTTTGAAATGAGCACACATACGTACTACTCCTGATGGCTTTTTAAGTATGACAAGGGCGACACCAGTTGGCTTGCAGAAACAGGTTGTATCATCCCATATCTTTCCATTGTTCCATTTCCTGAGGTACCTGCTTGCATGTAGCATGGGAGACAGGCCTAGCATGATTGTGTATTGCCTTTAACAGTAATGTGTGCCTCAAAATTTTTTGCCCTTCCTAGACCTGGTTCAAATAGGTCATTGTACTTAGTACACAAGTCAGAAACATTAGTATGAGTCACTGAAACACTAATTTGGATCACATTTCTTGTATGCACAGGTTGAACAAATCAAATGAGTCTAAACCAAAAATGTTTCCATTGCACCCTGGTACCTCATTCTTTGTACAACACAACATCCACAATACCTTATTTTACAAAAACACTACACTGAGTGTCAATAACAACAAAAACAGATGTTCTGAAGAGCTTTTTTATTTTTATTATTGTTGTTGTTGTTGTTGTTGTTGTTTCAATGGTGTATCTTGTCAGTTCCATTCAGGGAATATTTTGTCATTAAATAGGTAATTGAAAGAAGATGAGACTCAAATGATGATACAGATGTGTGACGTACTACTGTCTAAATACTGTACTTCTGTTTTATTAGTATGCTATTTTCTTATATCTTCTCATGTAAATACTATATTTTATGGACTATAAGACACACTTTTGACTTTGAAAAATTGCCGCCAAAATTCAGGTGTGCCTTATACTCAAAACTAACATAAAAATGTCCAGTATTTGATTTAAAATTCCCACCAGTCTTAAAAATGGCCATATACTCGATGCCACGTGAAACCTATCTCTGTCTTGAACATTGGATTCAACTGCCAACAGCATAGACCAATACGATGAACATGAGTTACGGGGTTTCACAAGTTTGCTGACAGTGTCTCCATCCTGCCCGCCATTGCTGAACAAAAGTAAATAAGCAAAAATTATAACACTCACGAAATCACACAGCTCTAACATACAGTAACTACCATTGTGTCTAGTTCATGGATGGACTAGTTCAGATGAACTATTTAAGGAAAGGAATTTTTTGGAGTGGCCTTTCTTTTGGTGAACTATCATTATTTTACTACTTGCTTTGTCTACCTTCTGGAAGCTGGAATGTGCATGCACAAATCTCCTTTCCCTTGATACTGAGTATATCTCACCTCACTCCTAAGGCCTAAGCATCTGTAGTCCTGAACTCCTAATGGTGAAATGTACTTATTGTGTCTGATTGTATTTAGTTTCATTCAGGTTCCAATTGTGAAACGTGCAAACGGTGTTGGACTGGAAGACTGAAACCATTCTATTAGTTCCTTAGTTCAGTTCAGACTTCAGTTTCAATCCACCCCACCCTTGACCCTGAGTACACCCCACATGTTGTAACACAACTGCTGTTGGTTCACACAGGTTTTATTGTTTTTCTTACACCTTATTTACCCTGTATCTAAATACAGGGTGTACATAAAATCTGGGAACACTTTCAATTATTTATTGCACAAGAACCAAACATTGTACAGATAGCATACATATTTCATTTTGAAGAAAAACCCTGAAAGTTCTTTTTTCATATATACCACCACAGTGCAGTTTGGTAATTTGCTGATAGCACTAGTTGTAAACATGGCAAGTTCAGGTGCGGAACAAGCGTTTCATGAAATGGCCTCCCTGATCACTAGATCTCACTCCGTGTGAGTTTTTTCTGTGGGGACATGTTAAAGATCTGGTGTATGTACCGCCTGTACCACAGGATGTAGCATAGCTTCAGGAGAGAATAAGGGAAGCAACTGCTACAGTCGACGATGCCATTCTGGGATGGGTATGGTAAGAATTCGATTACCGTATTGATGTCTGCCAGGTCACTCTTGATTTGCATATTGAATGTTTGTAAAAAAAAAAAAAAAAAAACTTTCAGAGTTTCTCTTTAAAATGCAATATCTATGACACCTGTACAATGTTTACTTCTTGTAAAATAACTAACTGAAAGTGTTCCTGGACTTTATGTACACCCTTTATTTCTATCACATTTTATCTTTAACTTGTGTGATCTATTGACTGAGAATAAGTTTTCCTTTTTCCATAACCTGTAGGATAAGAAGAACTAGGACGCAGACAAGCACTCTTTGTCACAATGAGAGTTATTCAATCTTTAGTGGTTCTCATGTCATCAGTTCCCAAGTAAAGGCTTAGGTTAAAACGGAAAACACTCAATCCATCCCATTTAAAAAAATGCATGCACAAAAAAGAAAAGTTCTTAGAAATATTCACACTGGATTTGCTCCTCGAGGGTCATTTAGTTTTTATATGCAATAAAATTTTGTTTTCTGATTTGTTGGTTTCAGGGTTTTTCTAAGTGATCTTATTTATTGGTACTTTAACATTAAAAGTTAACTATGTAGTTCACTTGAACTAGTTCACCAAATCACTGAAACAGTTCAGTAACCTGAATGATCTCGAAAGGAATTTATGTAAAAGGAACAACTTTAGCCATCTCTAGTAAGTGCGGCCACCAAGAGTTCCTCAGTGACATCAAGCACACAACAGAAGAATGGAATTTGTTTCTGCACATTGCTTACTGCAATTTTGTCGTTTAGTGCTAGCACTACGTATGTACTTCCTGGTTTGGAATGGAATGGCACGATAATCACTTCATAAAGACTATGGTACACATGGGTACTGTATAGTTTATTTATTTATTGTAACAATACCAGGGAAGGAAAGTTGCTACTCACCATATAGCGGAGATGCTGAGTCGCGATAAGCACAATAAAAAGATTCACACAATTATAGCTTTCGGCCATTAAGGCCTTTGTCAGCAGTAGACAGACAGACAGACACACACACACACACACACACACACACACACATACACACACACACACACACACACACACACATCTGCAGTCTCGGAGATCTGAGACCACACTGTGAACAGCAGCACCAGTGCATGATGGGAGTGGTGACTGGGTGGGAGTAAGGAGGGGGCTGGGGTGGAGAGGGGGAGGGATAGTATGGTGGGGGTGGCAGACAGTCGAGTGTTACAGTTTAAATGGAGGGCAGGAGAGAAGGAGCGGAGGGGGGAGGGGGTAAGTAGTGGAAAGGAGAGAAATAAAAGAAATTAAAAGACTGGGTGTGGCAGTGAAATGACGGCTGTGTAGTGCTAGAATGGGAACAGGGAGGGGGCTGGATTGGTGAGGACAGTGACTAACGAAGGTTGAGTCCAGGAGGGTTACAGGAACGTGGGATGTATAGCAGGGAAAGTTCCCACCTGCGCAGTTCAGAAAAGCTGGTGTTGGTGGGAACGATTCATATGGCACAGGCTGTGAAGCAGTCATTAAGATGAGGGATATCATGTTTGACAGCGTGTTCAGCAACAGGGTGGTCCACTTGTTTCTTGGCCACAGTTTGTCGGTGGCCATTCTTGCGGACGGACAGTTTGTTGGGTGACTTGCCTGCATAGAATGCAGCACAGAGGTTGCTGCTTAGCTTGTAAATCACAAGACTGGTTGAAACCAGTCCAATTTTCCATTGTTTTATTTATTTATTGATTTATTTCACGATACAAGAAGAAATGTGCACCGGAAACCAGAAGGAGTAACTACAGAAGACCCACTAATGACAACAGCAGATCCAGTCTCAAAAGTACCACCAAGGACATCTGTAAGTGTTAGTTTAAGGCTAAGGTGGAATACATCTAAGAAGGAGGATTTTTTTTTTTTTTTTTGCCCTCCTCTAAGAAAGGAGAAAACTTAGTATCTCCAAACGAGGTTGAGATCCACTACAAAGCTCCCAGTGAATCTCCTCAGGCAATTACAATTCACAAGATAGTACATAATAAATCCAACACAGTGGAAGAGGGAGTAGCAGAGCAGAAGCTCAGACCAACAGTTTGTGTCCTCAGTGAAAGTACGCTGATACCTAATAAGCATAACTCTGAAAATGGTGCAAATTTAAATTTGTCTAAATCTCTCACAATTTTCTACCATAACATAGGCCTAACAGGACTTAAAAATTCAGTAGACCAAACAAAGCACCTGCAGGGAATCTCAGAATCTTTCTCAAACAGAGTGAAGCAGTTTTGTCAAAATTGTATAAAAAACACTTTTCAGTCATATTACTAGGTGGCTTAAATGTAAATTGCTTGACTGAATGTAGTGACAGAATAGAATTAGAACAATTAATAAGCTCTTGCAATTTACTGCAAATAGTAGAATTTCCCACTCTGGTAACTGACCATTCTAGCACTCTAATTAATAATGTTTTTGTTGATACGTCTAGGCACAGCAGCTTGGCAGTTAGTCAAGTCTTAAATGGGCTGTCAGACCATGATGCTGCACTTCTTACTATCCCTCAGTTTGACCTTAAGATAAAGTCAAAACCTGTCTGGAAAACTGTGAGACCAATAAAAAAAACAAAAAAACAAAAAAAAACAATGGAGATATATGGGCACAAGCTACATTTAGTAGACTGGTCTGAAGTATACATATAATTCAACAAATGTTAACTCAAAATTTAATGTATTTATCAATCAAATAAGAAATATAATTGAGGAAGTGTTTCCAGAGAAAACCAGTTTAACACTACATTTAACCCATGGATTACCCAGAACATTATAGTTTCATGTAAAAGAAAAGAACATTATTGTTTCATGTAAAAGAAAACGAGATTTGGAACTGACAGCCAGATTGTCTAACAATATTGAAATGATTAAGCAATATAAAGTGTACTCTAAGATATTAAGGAAAGTCATACAGAAATCAAAAAGCATGCACTTAAAAGAGGAAATTGATAAATCTGATAACAAAATGAAAACCATATGGAAATACGTGAAAAGTGAGACTGGGAAAAGATGAACTGCGAAAGACATTACTACGGTAGTAAAAGAAGTGGGTGCAATGCAGTGGAAGATCTTGAAATAGGGCTAATATTTTCAGCAATCATTTATAACGGTCACAAGTCAAATGGGCTGTCTGGATTCTGTAAAGAAAGCTACAGAATTCTTGCATAACACCTTAACTAACAAAATAGATTAGATGCGTGTTTGGAAAACGGCAGTGAAAGAAACAGAAAAAGCAATTCTGTCTTTAAAAAGTCAAAACTCTGCTGTATCAGATAACATTTCCAGAAATTTATTGAAATATTGTTGTAGAAAAAGAAGTACAGTCCTCAGCCATATTTTTAATATGTCACTGGAGGAAGGCACATTCCCTGACAGGATAAAATATGAACTTATACGACCAATTTATAAAATGGGAGAAAAGACTGATGCTACAAACTATTGACCCATTTCATTACTCACAGTTTTTTTTCTAAAGTACTAGAGAGATTGATGCACAACCGAACGGTTGAGCATCTTAGTAAATACAGCACCCTCAGCGGTAGCCAATTTGGCTTTCGAAAAGGGGTATCAACTGAGGATGCAATACATACATTTGTTGACAATCTTTTAGAATCCATAATAATAATATGCTGACAGCTGGAATATTTTGTGACCTGTCAAAACCTTTTGATAGTGTAAGTCACCATATTCTCCTGAAACAAATATGGCGGAAAGGGTAAACTGCGAGTGTGTTAGCTCTACAAATATAAACGTAAATTGAACGAAAAATGTACGACATACGTAAAAATCAGTGAATACTGCAATCGACAATGCATTGTGCGTGATATTATAACTCAAGTGTCCGGAAATTCGGTCTAGAAATAGTGAACTACTGGTACGTATATGAAGTCAAATGAAATGGCTCACCAGTGTGATGTGCGCAATGTTCTACCACGCGGAAATACAGCCGTTGAAAGTGAAAATATTCCATGTAACAAATATGTAACAGATATTGAACATTTAAAAGAGTGTATCATAAGCATGCAAACAGCGATTAACACTTTAAAGAATGATTTAACGAAAGTTCGAAATGAAAATACCGAACTGTTAGGTTATCTGAAATGGAGTGCACCAATCAAAACAAAACCGACAAAAACTGTAAATAGTGAGAAAGAAAAGCAGCATGAATGTATCAGAAGCAAAAATACTACAGCGAAGGACTCAAGTGCTTCTGTTATGAAGTGCCCTGACAAAACCAACAGCGTTAATGTTGTGAATTGGCAGGAGCCAATTCACGGAGTTTGGAGGAAGCCGAAAGGCACGCGTTTGAGCTCACGCAGGCTGGCGTGAGGTCTGGAAAATGACGAATTATAGTAGCCAAAAATAGTACATAGCTTCTGGAATACTTAACTTTAATCCATAATTGGAGGACATCGCTCTTGTTGATACATTAATAACAATCTCAGTATTAACTGTTAATGGCGCCTTGCTAGGTCTTAGCAAATAACGTAGCTGAAGGCTATGCTAACTATCGTCTCGGCAAATGAGAGCGTATTTGTCAGTGTAGCATCGCTAGCAAATTCGGCTGTACAACTGGGGCGAGTGCTAGGACGTCTCTCTAGACTTGCCGTGTGGCGGCGCTCGGTCTGCAATCACTGACAGTGGCGACACGCGGGTCCGACGTATACTAATGGACCGCGGCCGATTTAAAGGCTACCACCTAGCAAGTGTGGTGTCTGGCGGTGACACCACAGTTAATACAAATGAAAACTGTAAAAAAAGCAATCGACCAGGGCCCCAAAAAATGATACACAGTGATAACAAGAGACAGAACATATTAATTCATTCTGACAGTCGTGGTAGTCACTGTGGAAAAATTATGAACAGTTCTCAATATCAAAAACACTACATCTTTTCTGTAATAAAACCTAACGCACAGTTAAAGGACGTGGTTTGTAACATAGACGGGAAGACGAAAGAATATACGAAAAATGGCAGTATCATCATTCTAGGTTGGACAAACAACATCCTAAAGAAATTTCAGTATTTCAAATGTGTCTTAAAGATTGTCTTCATAAGACAATCCACACTAAAGTTATCTTGTGCACAATTCCCTACAGATACGATGTACCAAAACTGAACAACAGAATCTATGCTGCAAACGAATTCTCAATGAGGACAGCTAAAAATTATGAGCATGTAATGGTAGTGGACGTCAATACATTTCTCAGTAGAAGCGATTATACAAAGCATGGACTTCACATGCGAATGGAAGGCAAAGAGAAATTATGTAGACATTTACAACTAGCAGTAAGTGCCAATCTGCAAATACCGGCTCTAACATACATAAAATGTGAAGGTGTAGTACATCTAACGCAAAAAACAGCAGAACCAAGTTCCACACCCGAAGATATTCAAGATACAACAAGAAGAACTGTGCACTGGAAACCAGAAGCAGTACCTACAGGAGACCCACTAAGGACATCAGCAGATCGAGTCTCAAAAGTATCACCAAGGACATCTAATTTTACATGTATCAGTGAACACCAACAATCAACTACTACCACCCCAGCAACAGGAGAAACTTCAGCAATTCCAGTGAGAAGAAATGTAAGGCGACCATGTCATCTACAAGATTTTTTGTTCCCAAAAAGCCTCAAGACCAAATTAGGATGACTAGTGCACCTATCAACACCGCCTCCAGTAGCAGTCCTTGCAGCAAAAACAGAAACCACCTCAACATCGACCACACAAGTAAAATGACCAGAGAGATAGAGAACGGCCCCTTTTCACCATCGGGACATTTTCTTATGACCAATGGAAAAAAATCAACTCACGCTTCTAGATGAGAATGAAGATTTCTCACACAATTTAAATTCAAATATAAAGGTAAGTGGTCAACCAAGTACAATCAGAACAAACCTAAAATCTCACCAGGTCACTCTTCTTCATCAGAATATACAGTCACTTAGGAATAAAGTAAGAGAGCTTGACATCTTGCTATCAAGTGAACTCAGATACGTTAATATACTGTGCTTAACTGAACACTGGCTGAAAGAAAATGAGTTAAAGACAGTGAAAATAACGAATTATGTGTTAGCAGCACACACTTGTAGAAATAAGTTTACAAGTGGAGGGAACTGCAAATACATAAAGAAAGATATCAAATTCAATAACTTAGACAATGTTGAATCCTTAAACACTGAGAAAGATTTTGAAATATCAGGCATAGAAATTCCAGCATTCAAGTTAATTGTAATATGTTTATATAGATCTCCAGATACCCACCTAAAAAAATTCAATACTCGGCTTGATACTTTACTAAATAAAGTAGTAACAAATCGAAAAACAGTTCTTATATGTGGAGACCTAAATGTAGACTTTAATAAGCGAAGCAATTCAACATCTGAGCTGATGAACATATTAACAGCCAATAATTTGGAGATTACAATCCACTCCCCTGCACGTGAAATGAATCATTCTAGCACTACCATAGACCAAATAATAATAAGCTCCAAAACAAAATATAAATCAGTTGTAATTAAAGCTGGACTGGCAGACCATCATTCACAGGCTATAAGCTTTTGTGTAAACACTAATCCATCCTACAATTATATGAGGAAGACTGCACACATGGGCAGAACTTTCAGTAATACTGCAGTAAAAACATTCCTGAATTATCTCCAATAAGAATCATGGGAGATAGTGTATAGTGCAGAAAATATTTCTGATAAGTTTCAGACATTCATGAATATTTTTAAATACTATTTTGATCTTTCTTTTCCATTGAAAGCCAAAACAACGCAAACCACTAAAATCAACAAGTGGATTAATAGTGGTATAAGGAGATCTTGTGCTAGAAAACGGTACCTTCACAATATTGCAAGAAGCTACAGCACAACTCAGGAGTTTGATAGTTACTTTAAAAAATATAAATCTATCTTAAATAAAATAATAAAGGAGGCAAAGAAACGAGACAATGACAAATACGTAGAAGATGCTTCAAACAGAACCAAAGCAATCTGACAAGTTGTAAAAAAAGAAACCAAATCTTACAAAAGTAGAGATAATAATATAGTATTAAAGGCTGGCTTGGAAAACATTAATAACCCTCAGGAAGTAGCTAATATGTTTTCATAACCCACAGGAAGTAGCTAATATGCTTAATAACTATTTCATAAATGTAACAGACAAACTACTACAACAGACTTCTAATAGAAAACAGCATACAGAAACAGGGGAAAAAGTATCAAGCAAATCAGTGTTTCTGTACCCAACAAATGTAGAAGAAGTACAGGTTACAACAAAAAGTCTCAAAATGGAATACTCTGCAGGTGTAGATGATATACCTGATTTCATTATAAAGACGTGTCGGGACTTGATTACTGAGCCCTTAACCCACCTATGTAACCTATCTTTTGCTACAGAAACTTTTCCTTTATGTTTGAAAATAGCAAAAGTAAAGCCATTATAGAAGAAAGGAAACAAAGATGATATTTCCAACTACAGACCACTGGCACTTCTGTCTGTTTTCTCAAAAATATTAGAAAGGCTTTTCAATAAGAGTCTAACAGACTTCTTAGAGATAAATGGCATTCTGTCAGAGCAAACTGCTCAACCGAATCTGCAGTTCACTCCTTTCTATTAGAGGCACTGATAGCATTAGACAACAAAAAACTTACCATGGTCATATTTTTAGATTTGTCAAAGGCATTTGACACCATAAATCATGACAAATTGCTACACAAGCTAGAAAATCTTGACATTAGGGGAACAGCTAACAACTGGCTCACCTCTTATCTTAAAAACAGGGAACAATATGTGGAAATAGATCAAGAAAGGGACAATGTCATTAGGAAATATAATTCCAAGCTACTGACTGTTAAATATGGAGTGCCACAAGGATCAGTAATGGGTCCTGTTCTGTTCTTAGTCTGTGTAAATGACCTAAACATATGCAATGACAGCAGTAAAATATTTCAATTTGCTGATGATAACGAGTGTTCTAATTACAGGAAATTCAGAAGAAATTCTTGTAAATAACATAAAACAAGCCACTGACAGGCTAACATATTACTTTGATGACAATGACTTAATAATAAACACTGAAAAAACTGTAGCTATGGATATACACACAGCACAAACAAAAAATCTAATATCACCCAATCTAGAGCTATACGGACAGACAATTGCCAAAACAGCTTTTACCAAATTTCTTGGACTTCATCTACAAGACAGCTTGAAATGGAATGCACGTATTGAGCAAATGAACAAAAAATTAAGTACTTCTTGTTTAGTGCTGCATACATTAAAAATTGTACCAGCTACAACACCCTTCAGTGTGTACATTATGCAGTTGTACACTCTCACCTCCGGTATGGAATTACGTTCTGGGGAAATTCTGGAGACGCCATCAAAACATTAAAAAAAAATTAGAAGAATAATGGGAAGGGTAGATAATCGCAAATCATGTAGACTATTGTTTCAAAAAAGGATGATCCTGCCACTTCTTTGCATATATATACTTGAAAATATAACGTATTTAAAGCAAAACTTACATACAAAAAGACCACTCATCACTCAAAATCACACAATGATACAAGACAAAAATTGGATGTACATGTTCAAAGTGCCAACACAAAGTTATTTCAAAATAGCCTTATCCATCCTTGTATCAAACTATACAAAGCCTTACCAGATACCATTAAACACATGCAAAACATTGGTCACTTCAAATCTAAACTGAAGTGGTACTTCGTTGATCACTGCTTTTACACAGTAAATGAATACCTACGAAACTAAATTTTTGTGTGTTTACCCAATGTAGTCTCATTCAGAAGAACATTTGTATTTTATCTCTCTGTATACAGCGTAACAACATTTATTTAAGTATTCATCGTTGATTGATATACTAATGTGTGTTATTATGTACAAAGGTATATTATATGTAAAACTGTTTATATTAACAAAAAATTCAAATATCTCTTGCACATTGTGAAGCTGTAGATGAAAATGGGTCAATAAGTCAATCAATCAATAAAGCCAAACACCCTAGGCAAACAGTAGGCAAATGGCTAGAATCCTATCTGTGTGGTAGAAAGCATAAAGTAATCAAGGAAGGACAGAATAATGGCCAGGTGTCATCAGACTGGGGCTCAATTGCCACTGGAGTACCTCAAGGCTCAGTATTGAGCCCACTTCTTTTTCTAATATTTATAAATGATCTGCCACTATGAACAGAACTTGGGAAAATCATTATGTTCGCTGATGAAACTACCATAACAGTTAATAATCCCTCAGGGAATGCATCAAATGAGGTAGTAAATACGGCCTTTGCAGATATGACAAAATGGTTCGAAACTAATGGTCTTTCCATTAATCTAAAGAAGACAATTTATGTTCTTTTATCCTCTAATACAGATGTTACCAATGAAATGAATCTAAAAATGAGAGAACATGAGATTCTAAAGGTTGAACCCTCCAAATTCTAGGGTCTGTATATAGACAGCAAACTTAAGTGGCACTACCATATTCAAGATTTGTGCAAAAGGTTGAGCTTAGCAACATTTGTCTTGAGAATCATATCAGACAGTTGGTAGATGACCACTATAAAAACAGCATGCTTTGGCTAGTTCCATCAACTTATGTCCTACGGTGTAATATTCTGGGGCAATAAGCCGGTAGCAAGAAAAGTGTTCCAGGCACAGAAGCGAGCCATAAGAATTGTGTGTGGAGTACATCCTAGGCACTCATGCACAAATCTATTTAGAGCTCTTCAAATCTTTACAACAACTGCCCAATATTTTTCCCTGACGTACTTTGTGTCAAAAACTAGCAACTTATTTAAAACCAATAGTTTGTACCATAATTATACCACCAGAATAAAACTTGATTGTCATTATGATCTAAAAACATAGAGCATGGTGCAGAAGGGGGTTTTATACACTGACACACAGATTTTTAATGTCCTTCCCCCAATAATCAAAGAACTGGTTGGAAACATACCCAAGTTTAAAGAAAAGCTGAGGCAGTTCCTTCTAAATGGATCTTATTATAGTATATTTCTAAGCCAAAACGCATAAAACCTCCTGAGTATGCTTAAACCTATTTTTCAGGCCTTTATGGATTAATCATCATTCTTTGTCTATCTACAGTCTAATTTAAAACTGAAATGTATGTATTTTACCTACCTCTTAGGTTGCTGCTAATTTGCAAGCAGCATGCATTTTTTGAAATTTTGTAGGATGTTTTGGTAAGTTCATAATGGTAAAAAGTTTTCTCTGCTGTTAATCCCTTTTCAATAGCACGCATGCTATATACAAACCTAATGCTGTTTACAATATATTCATTATTTTGTTTCTTCCAGGTCCTCTAGACCTTTGCCTGGACACCTTGCAGGTCAGTCTCAACATTTGGGGCCATCCATAAATTACATCACAGTTTAAGGGGAAGGGAGGGGGTCAACAAAGTGTAACATCGCGAAATGAGGGGGGGGGGGGGGGGGGAGGGGGACGAATCATAAGCTTTGTGACGTTACATATGTAAAGTTTGTTTTGATTTGTATTACCACTCTAAACTTCAACTCTAACGAAAAACTTTACTAATTTGTTTGTATCCCTTGTGATTGTTGTTCCCGCTGGCGCTACCTACTGCGTCGCACGTCAGCCGCCTTTGAGATATGCCGAAAGGCCAACACCGCCTTTGGGGCTTTGACAAAAACCGCCACTGCTCTGATTTCATTTATGCTGAATTGTTAACAACATTCAGGTGAAACTTGCCTTTCGTTGAGTGATGGACGTGTTTTTCTTGGTTAACTATTTTGTAATTTTCGATTTTTTTGCAAATTTAAAATGAGTAAAAAAGTGATTCAGGCATTGGTTGGTTTGTTGATTTGGGGGAGGGGACTAGACAGCGAGGCCATCGGTCCCGATTTAGGTGTTGTTTACTGCAACCTATATGAAGTACATAGCGCAGTTTAAGCAGATAAAAATGAACAAAATATACAAAATGAAGTTAACACTTCTAGCGAAGTTCGAAAAGTAGGACAATGTTGAAGGTGAAGTACATTCGAAAATCAACGATTTGAAAATAAAACTGACGAATAAGAATGCGACACTTATAGATTTTTTTTCGAAAATTTCTTCGTCTTCAAAACCACCAAACTAAGCATAAAAGTGAGTCTGAGTTTTATAATTTTTTAACTTTTCGTTTCCCCCATAAAAATATATTTACTGTTTTGTGGCAAATTGGAAAACAGAACAACCCAGTCAATTACTTTCAGCTGTTATTCATTACAGTCCTTTGGAGGTAATCTCGGAAGGTACATGGTCGATTTCAGTGCAGTTCTCAATAGTATGTAGCCGGGTTCTTCAGAGTGATATGGAATATATATTGTGTGAAGTGCCCTATTCAACATTTTACATGCTTACTTGCAGGAAGAAACTGAACAAGACATACCAGAAGACACTAAAGATATTAGTATGCAACCAAGTGGAAACCAGTTACCTCAGTACCTAATCAACGCCGTGTCAGAAAACTTTTAGGAATAAAATTGTAGTACTAGAATCCCAGCTCAATAGATTGATGTTGGCCCGCTAGCCTAGTATGGCGACAGATGAAACAGCATTAATTAGGAAAGACATTCAACAGAAAAGGAACGTACTGAAGAGAAAAATCGGTGCAACCGAACAATGGAAAAGTCGTGATTCTAAAAAAAAATAAAAAAAAATAAATAAATTAATTAAAAAAAAATCTAGGCATTTGTGAAAGTAATTCCGATTTAGCAGCAGCTCTTAAAAACTGTTGGTTGGTCTCGAGTGCAAGAAAATCAGTCCGGTTTATTTGAATCCATAAAGGAGACAGCAGTTTTTATGCTTCAGCTCATGATCGACGTCGCACTGAAATTACAAGGTACTGCAAAACATTGGACGACTTACAAGCCGAACTATGTAAATAAGGCTATCTTATCAGTCGATCAGAGTTATATTTATGACTCCTTCTCAGATGAGTCAATAAAAAGCAAGGAGAAAAAACACGTGGTAACTGTTCCTGCTAAATTGTGCAAGCCAGACTCTACGCTTGACGTAAAGCATCAAGATGGGAAATTCTCTCCAGCTACTATAAGAACCCTGGAATCTTTAGCTTCAATTTTGGACCTTGGTCAGATATACTTTTGTCTATGGATGACAAAGCACATGTGCCGTTAGGTAATAACAGCAGCAAATACTCAGGCATAAATATTAATGGACCTTGTCTACCGTGTAAAATTACCGGGTAATGATTTCGTGATCGCTGAAAAACATAATCTTATTCGCTCTGTTTATGCAGGTATTGTAATAAAGAAAGACGCTGAAGGGGGACCTCAAACTTTCAAACACTATGGGCCTACCTTCGTAGTGATTCTTAGTGGAAAACATTTTTCCTCTAACACAGAGACTCGGGATGCCACAAACGTACGTAGACATAATGAATTGCAAGCTTTCGAAAAGTTTGTGAGAATTCATGAAGGTTTTGTAAAAATCGTGTTTACATTCACTTGCGATAGTGGTCCCGATGAAAATCCACGATACAAGCGACTTTTATTTTCCGCCGTACAACATTTTAAAGATTTTGACTTGGAAGCTATTTACAGTGCCGCAAATGCTCCAGGAAGAAGTTCATTTAACAGAGGGGAGAGACGCATGGCTCCTATTAGTCGCGAATTTACAGGTGTTATGTTAAAACACAACAGTTTCGGTTCACATATTGATTCCAGAAATCGAATTACCGACTTGGAGATAGAAAAAGGGGAGTGCAGGCATCATGCTGGCGAATGCTTGGAGCCAACTGGTCATTGACGATTTTCCTGTAGTTGCCGAATACGCTGCACCAACAGATACCAAATTGGATATCGTACAGGCGAGAGTATTTAAAAATGATTCTACTTGGTACGCAAATCATTTACGTGAATTACAATATTTTTTACAAATTGTAAGATGTGAGGTTTCGCGCGTTGCGGTGTGCGACGATCTAGCCTGCGGCGATTATTACGAGGGGGGTTTTTATCGTCACCTGTTTTGATTAAACAGACTTCCGACGGGTGTGTATCCGCAGGCAGTGGTGGGTATGAAGAGAAATTTGTTCCGCTGTTACTACAGCTATCTTTGGATCTCCGGGCGCCATCACATTTCAAGCAAGTTCCGTACGATGGCATTCCCTCAGTGTCCACGAATACTTATTTAAACGACCGTGTGGCACTTGTGGCCTACATTTTTCACCATACTGAGCCACTGACCAATACATGCAATCGCATAAGAGGCAACAAGAGGTTTTGTCCATCACGAAGATCCATCCTCAAAGAATTGCAGCTACATGTGCCAGGGAAGCGCTTTGTTCGATAAACGATGACGATGCTGTATGCTTAGATGAAGATTCTGACGGTACTCCGACACTGGATATAATGCAGCGAAAATTACTTATAACTGAAGCATGGGCTACCACCCGTCTGCTTTTAGCCATGACGTCATCAACATCATCATGTAGCGGGACCGTAGAGACATCTATCGGTAGCTCGGCGTTTGAGCGTACTCATATCCGTTTAGCACTACCATCGCCCACTATTAGCGGGCGAGGGTACTATATGCTTGTGGAACTGCCTGCCAGCGATTCTGTTGTCGAGAACGATTGCCGCAGCTTCGAAATGCTTGATACAGTTAATGACATCGCTTTTCCCACCAAAAACTGCACGGGTATAGTTCGTATTGCAATTACCAACACGAAAAAATGAAATAAAAAATTTACGTCCGTGAAATAAATCTTTGACACTCTTACAAGTTCTCAACATCCTAAAAAAATTATTTTGTCGACGAAAAAGTTTAGGGGTACGCATCCCCCAGCGTTCCCCCAGAAAAACAGCACCAATGTGGACACATCGAAAGTTGTTAACATAATCCAAATCGAGAATGAAGTGATCACTGTGCCAGTCGTAAATAATATAAAGGAATGGGTTCAAAGTCCTTGGATTCAAGATGATTAAATTTTGTATCGATCATCTGATTTGTTGTTTTCTAGAAAGTTTGATTTTTTTCAGAAAAAAACGATTTTATATAGAAATATATAAATAATTTTGGAAGTGCTGTTTTAATTAAATAATTTCTGAATTGAAAACTGCAAAATATGTTGCTTCACACCAGGGGAAGGGGTCACACAAACGTGACCACCTGTCAAAAAGAATCACGAAATTCGTGTGAAGTAATTTATGGGAGACCCCTTTCTTTGCTTTAAAAAAAAAAAAAAAAAAAAAAAAAAAAAAAGACGTTACTTTATTACTATGGTTAAAACTGAATACAAAGCAACAAACAATGCAGCCAAGAGCTCAAAAGCACTGGAAGAAAGTCCCTAGGCTTATGAATTCAAAGATGAGAAGTCACAGAGCAACTAGTGGGCGTGTCTCATTCTGCAAGTTTCCATTTGAACTGACGTTTATGACCTTTAAATAGAGACTTTTGTCTACAATGCTTTTATATTCGCACAAGTATATTTCCATCTGTCATATTCACCAACAAAAATTCGTATTTCCATCACTTTCAGGCTACCTTCTACCCTTGACCTTTTGAAAATAACTGAAATTGGATACTACTCCTACAATAGAACCTTTACTCTCATCAGCAATGCCTACCAGAGCAAGTAAACGAGTACAAAGCTACAATTTTTATTTCTTTTCGGCTGAAGTGGTTGCTTTACGATTTTCCATCCTCTTCGAAGAATATACCTCCGTCATTTATTGGTGGAATTCCGTTTGTCGAGATACAGTATTCTTGTTTGAGAAAGAAAGCGGGCAGCCGAATGTTATTGCATGCTGCAGGCACTAGCCTTGCGTTTTCGTTATTCTCGTCTAATTTTTCTGTAATTTTGGTACAGACATATCAATCATCGACAGCGTTTTCTCCAGCCGTGCAACTTGAACGCTGCATACGTTTCTGATAAATATTTGAAACAAGTGTTCTCAAGAACGCGACTGACTTCTGTTGTATTGTCGTTCATAATGTATGCGTCTTTGGCGTTTCGTGCAGGCGCATTGAAAGAGACGGAAACTAGCACGCCCGGAAGTTATTAATCTCTTTTGCCTTTTATTGAGGCACACGCAACTCTATACCGCCGTGTGCTGGAAGACAGGTGTACAATAAATCTGCGTCTGCGAACACAAGTGTACGGAGCATCGGTGTAGACGAAGGTTCGGCGGACAGGACGGGACTGAAGCAAAAGATGGTTAGTTGCAGAGACAAAGCCTTAGGCCGTGGAAAACACGTAAATCTTGCCTCACGGATGCTTTTTTCTTCCTACATACCCATATTTTTATCAGAATTTGTTACATTATTTTCGCCTTCCACAGGGTTAAGAGTGGGAGACGTCGATTCGCTAATCTTACGAGGTGTAATTATGCACTTTTAGTTATTACTTCAAAATAGTCAAACTGCGATCCTGAAATCAGTACGCATGTGGCAGCATGCGCTACCTAATATGTTCCAAAACGCCGCGCATAAAAATGGGATTTTTCCGGGGCTTATACCTCCGGCTCTATGGGTGATATAAAGGTAGGGTCAAGTGTTTTGGGTAGCATTTGGACTAGGGGCCATTTGTGTACCAAACAGAAGGATCGCCTTACTATAACTGTCCTAAAGTACAGCGTCAGTGTTTGAAGACGGCAAATGGAGCAAACCCGTTGGTTCTTTCTGTATTAAACGTGATCTACGGTACGCCTTAAGGTGCTTATGGAGGCAGCGTTTAGTTCATGGTGGGTTCCTGAGAAAAACAAGCGTTTTTCATAATTTTCTCACAGTCAGCAGCGGATATCTAAATAACTAATCGCAGCAAATTGCTCAAATGTTAACTGTATTTTCACTAGGTATCTATTCGGCGTATCATTTTCTCGTTTTCATAAATTTTTCTCTCTTATCGAGAAACACCCCCAAAAATGGTTTTTTGGTACCAAAACCGACTCGCGGATTCCAGGACGGCTATGTACAGCAAATGCCTGAAAATTTTACGATATATTACTAAGATTCCGATCTCGAACTACCTCGAAAATTTTCTTGATATCTTTATCCGTTTTCTGAGGTACAAACGTTCTAAGTTACCCTACTTGAACACGCAAAACACGCACTTAAAATCCGATGTGGGGTGAAAACGTAGCACGGAGAAATGGAAATGTTGAGTGACTCTGTTATCGTCAGAATGGTTCTGAGAACACCATGTTGTACTGAAGCAGATGCAAAATTTTTGTGCACGAAAAATCCGGTCTGAGTTGTACAATTGGTTGTGCGTTATTTACATTTCAGGTAAGTAATCCATCAAAAATTTTGCTGAGCCGTAAAGTTCTTTAGATATGAGTAAGAAGAGAACCAGGGAAAAATGCGCCTGTCTGAGCACAAAAAGGGAGAACATTTTTCTGATGTAAAAGTGGGGTACCAGCTGCCTCGTTCTAAATTCGTCAGCACCTGTAAAAAAAAAAATAAATAAATAAATAAAAATAAAAGAAGAAATTGGGATGCGGACGTGCTGGTGCTCTTTTATGTTGAGAGAGAAGGCGACCGTGGCACTGGGAACGAGATGCAAAAATAATAAATACTGGAAGATAGCAGACAGTGGTTGTGGTACAGAAAGAATTAAGGAGGCAATGGGATTGTGAGAGAAAGAGAGGGACACAATGGCGGTGGAACGTAGTTGACAGAGGCAGAACAGTGCTAGGAAAAGAGTGAAGGACACAGTCCCAGTGGGAGAGGAATAAAGAGGAGACACTGGAAGTGAACGAGCGCCAGTGATGATGAGAGACAGAGTCTATGATAGTGATAATGAGGAAGGGAGTGGTACTGACAGTGAGAAGGGGCAGAAACAGTGGGAAGGAGTGAATAAAACAGTAACAGTAGGAGAGTGGGAAGGGGACAGTGACAGTGAGAGGAAGCAGTAGTAGTAGGACAGAACGAAGGAGACTGTGGCTGTGTGACAGGAGCCAATTACAGAGAGACACAAGGAGATAATGACCATGAGTTGGTCTGAATGAGTGAGTGAGAACGGACAAGTGGGCGTGGGTGGGTATGAGCGATGGTCTAGTGGGTGTGAGCGAGTTAAAGTTAGAGGAGTCAGTGAGAGGTAAGTTGCATGTTAAAAAGAGCACGAATCTGTTCGCAAGCAAACATTTTGAGGAAAATTTTTAAAGGTGCAGAAAGAGGTCGAATGAGGCAGCTGGTACCCTACTATTCACTCAGAGTCTTCTGGAGCATATTTGCCTTTTTTGTGCTCTGATAGGAGCATTTTTCCGCTGTTTTGATGTTGATCGTCTTTCTTCACATACTCGTCCTGCAGTGGAGACCTTGGCTGTAGAGGTCTACATTTTACCTGTTCATGAAACTCTCCACCCTGGAAATCACCACGTCATCATTCTCGAAATGCTTGCCATGCAGAGCTTACCTTATCTGAAGCAGCAGTAAGAGGCCACCAGGTACCACGTCAGGATACCGGGGTTGAAGCAAAATCTGACACCCCAAATGCGACTATACCTAATGGTTACTGCTGAGTAGTAGCTCTTCCTAACAGCGTCGCACACAAACAATATTGTTTATACACTACTGGCCATTAAAATATCTACACCACGAAGATAACGTGCAACAGACGCGAAATTTAACCGACAGGAAGAAGATGCTGTGATATGTAAATGATTAGCTTTTCTGAGCACTCACACAAGGTTGGCGCCGGTGGCGACACCTACAACGTGCTGACATGAGGAAAGTTTCCAACCGATTTCTCATACACACACAGCAGTTGACCGGCGTTGCCCGGTGAAACGTTGTTGTGATGCCTCGTGTAAGAAGGAGAAATGCGTACCATCACGTTTCCGACTTTGATAAAGGTCGGATTGTAGCCTATCGCGATTGCGGTTTATCGTATCGCGACATTGCTTCTCGCGTTGGTCGAGATCCAATGACTGTTAGCAGAATATGGAATCGGTTGGTTCAGGAGGGTAATACGGAACGCCGTGCTGGATCCCAACGGCCTCGTATCACTAGCAGTCGAGATGACAGGCATCTTATCCGAATAGCTGTAACGGATCGTGCAGCCACGGCTCGATTCCTGAGTCAACAGATGGGGACGTCTGCAAGATAACAACCATCTGCACGAACAGTTCGACGTTTGCAGCAGCATGGACTGTCACGCTCGGAGACCACGGCTGCGGTAACCCTTGATGCTGCATCACAAACAGGAGCGCCTGCGATGGTGTACTTAACGACGAACCTGGGTGCACGAATGGCAAAACGTCATTTTTCGGATGAATCCAGGTTCTGTTTACAGCATCATGATAGTCACATCCGTGTTTGGCGACACCGCGGTGAACGCACATTGGAAGCGTGTATTCGTCATCGCCATACTGGCGTATCACCCGACGTGACTGTATGGGGTGCTTTGAACAGTGGACGTTACATTTCAGATGTGTTACGACCCGTGGCTCTGCCCTTCACCGCATGTTGCAGGTCCTGTACGGGCCTTTCTGGATACAGAAAATGTTCGACTGCTGCCCTGGCCAGCACATTCTCCAGATCGCTCACCAACTGAAAACGTCTGGTCAATGGTGGCCGAGCAACTGGTTCTTCACAATACGACAGTCACTACCCTTGATGAACTGTGCTATCGTGTTGAAGCTGCATGGGCAGCTGTACCTGTACACGCCATCCAAGCTCTGTTTGACTCAATGCCCAGGCGTATCAAGGCCGTTATTACGGCCAGAGGTGGTTGTCCTGGGTACTGATTTCTCAGGATCTATGCACCCAAATTGCGTGAAAATGTAATCACATGTCAGTTCTAGTATAATATACTTGTGCAATGAATACCCGTTTATCATCTGCATTTCTTCTTGGTGTAGCAATTTTAATGGCCAGTAGAGTATGTTAGGTACTTGGGCTATGCACAGCTTTGTTTAAAAGAAGTAGCTCGATGTAGTCATAGCGTGATGCCACGCAGCTCTGCTTTCATGACTCACAGCTAATTCGCTGTAAATAATAATCTGCCGCTGTGATCCTACAGTCAGATAGTCTACATATTGAGCAGAGTTGCGTGTTAATAAAATACACAGAAATATAAAATAAAAGATAAACGAATAATTTAATAAAAAGGGTGCTATTCTAATGTCTCTAATTGATTTAGACGTCAGAGAATACCGTTTATTCAAGAAAGGAAATCTCAAATAAACGGGAAGTGGTCCCGCGATATTCAGTTAAAATACAGACAGAAATACCCTTATCAAATGCAATAAAGTTACGTTGAGAGTGTTACGAGTATGGTATCAAAATCTTTAAACCAAATAATATGAAATATACGTGGGAACTAAGTCCATTTCGTAATCGCCATACATAAACATTCACCAGTTCAAAACAGTTCAGAGTTCCCCATGAAAATTCACAAAATAAGACACGCAATGCAAAGAATAGTAACTCATACTCCATCTGTCCTCAGTTCCATAATACAAGCAGAAAAAGTCAGACTCCTACTCTGGATCACATTCAGACCTCTCAAAATTATAAAATTCCTTCAGAAGTCAGAGTATATTAGCAGTCATTCACCACCCATAATCTATCACCTATACCACTGAATTATGCACATTACCATAGGCAGGTCTGCCTTCTTCCAGCCCTTGACATAAAGTGTGGCCGACCGGAGTGGCCGTGCGGTTTTAGGCGCTACCGTCTGGAGCCGAGCGACCGCTACGGTCGCAGGTTCGAATCCTGCCTCGGGCATGGATGTGTGTGATGTCCTTAGGTTAGTTATGTTTAATTAGTTCCAAGTTCTAGGCGACTGATGACCTCAGAAGTTAAGTCGCATAGTGCTCAGAGCCATTTTGAACATAAAGTGTCCAGAATCACTCCCTTGAGCTCTGCACTCGAGAAGTCCGAGGCTCCATTCGACTTCAGTAGTGTTCGGCTATTGTATGCCTTCCCATTGGCTGAAGGTCATCCTCACCAAAAATACATCGTTCTTCTGTGGCTACAGACATGATTTGACACATCTTGACCACTTTCCCTCACTAACCTAATATATTACAACAATATTAAAATAAAAGAAATGTTATAAACATGCAGTAGCATTCACATCACTTAGAATAAATACAGGTGATAGTTGGTTTATAAATAAATAAGCCAGCATTCTTTCACAAGTGCGTTCACATTAAATGACGACAGATTACTGTTAAATCTTGTGTAAACAATTATTTATGTCTTCTTGACAGAAGCGTGTTTCGGTTCCCTTTCATTTGTGGTGTCCGCTAAGACATGCAACTGACCACTCTCGAATTAGCACAGTTTTTAATAGCACTTGAAATCAACATTTAAATAAAGTTGCTGGAAAAATGCACACATCAAAAAAAGTTTTGCATCACCTTTGTTCAGAGAGTTCCGGAACCTGTGCAGAAAACTGGAATGGAGATCAACATAAACATCATTTCCGCCCTTTTTATTGCTCACGAAAACCACACATTGCATGTTGTACCACCATACATTGAGACCTTCAGAGATGGTGGTCCAGATTTCTGTACACACCGGTTCCTCTCCTACTCAGTAGCACGTCCTCTTGCATTGATGGATGCCTGTATTCGTCGTGGCATATTATCCACAAGTTCATCAAGGGACTGTTGGTCCAGAATGTCCCACTCCTCAATGGTGATTCGGCATAGATCCCTCAGAATTGTTGGTGGGTCACGTCGTCCATAAACAGTACTTTCCAATCTATCACAGGTATATTAGATAGGGTTCATGTCTGGAGAACATGCTGGCCACTATAGTCGAGCGATGTCGTTATCCTGAAGGAAGTCACTCACAAGATGTGCACGATGGGGGTGCGAAATTTCGACCATGAAGACGGATGGCTCGCCAATATGCTGCCCATATGGTTGCAGTATTCGTCGTAGGATGGCATTCACGTATCATACAGCCGTTACAGCGCCTTCCGTCACCACCAGTGGCGTATGTCGGCCCCACATAAAGCCATCCCAAAACATCAGGGAACCTCGATCTTGCTACACTCGAGACGCGTTTGGAGGCAACCCGATCAGGCTGAACGCCTTAGACACACTGACCAGTGAGTGCAGCAAGGTGGAGGTTCCCTGCTGTTTTGGGATGGCTTTATGTGGGGCCGACGTACACTGCTGGTAGTCATGGAAGGCGCTGTAACGACTGTACTGTACGTGAATGCCATCCTGCGACCGATAGTGCAACCATATCGGCAGCATATTGGCAGGGCATTCGTCTTCATGGACAACAGTTGGCACCCCCATCGTGCACATTTTGTGAACGACTCCCTTCAGGATAAGGACATCGCTCGACTAGAGTGACCAGCATGTTCTCCAGGCGTGAACCCTATCGAACATGCTTGGGATAGATTTAAAAGAGCTGTTTATGGACGACGTGACCCAGCAACCTCTCTGAGGGATCTACGCCGAATCGTCGTTGAGGAGTGGGACCTTCTGGACCAACAGTGCCTTGATAAACTTGTGGATAGTGTGCTACGAAGAATACAGGCATGCATCAATGAAAGAGGACGTGCTACTGGGTATCAGATGGACGGGTGTGTGCAGCAATCTGGACCACAACCTCTGCAGGTCTCACTGTACGGTGGTACAAAATGCAATGCATCATGCAGGAGAAAACACACCATTAGACAACTTCCTGCGATGCTTTTGGTTCAACAGCATCCTGTAAACTGAGCAGGAGGTTTTGGTAGTATGCTCCTGTGACGGTTTACGCCTTACGATCATAATGTGTAAGCACCACATCGTAAGAGCGCTATAAAACACTCAATATCACCTTGTCCAAAGGGTCTTTGCTGTTCTGTCGGTCATGAATGCACATACCCCCCTGTTTTGCTTTGCTCGTTTGTCTTTGGGTCACAGTGATACACCAAACATTCGTCCATAGTGATTAGGCGACTAAAGAAGTCATCTGCGTACGCCTGACACGGGTTGAATATTTCTACTGCTGACGTGGTTGGGCGGTCTGTTTAAATGGGCATGAGTAGTCATGAAAGACAGCAGGTGGCAAAATTTGTCATGTTGAAAATGTTGTGTAACGCTGGTATGTTGACAAATGATACGTATTTGATTTTAACTTTTCTCGCTACCGTCTCGTCAATGACATGCCAACTTCCACCACCTGGGCCTCTACTTCCCTTGTGATTCCTAGTTCTTCATGGAGAGATGTTTGCCAACTTGTTCTCCAACATTCACACTTGTTTGACCACACTGGAAGCGGCTGACCACCGAACCACTGTGTCATATGATGGTGCACTGTTGCCATACGTTTCAGCAACGCAACAAATGCAGAAAACGAATTACGGGGCGATATTCCTCTTTATGGATGGGCTGTGCCGATTGTTGTAGCTCCTCGAACCTCACCTAAGATGCTGTGGCGCGGGAATTTCAGTGTGTACCCTGATTGCAGACATGTATCTGCAAAATAAACAAAAAATTAATTCCGTAATTTTTTTGTGATAGTTTAAACCTTACGACTATCCTTGTAAGTTCTCTCATACTTTGCAGTGAAGAGTCAAATTACTGTTGGTGATACTGAACAACCATGATAACAAATTACGCTCATTAATGAGTATTACAACAGGTACAAAGTTAATTTATTAACTGAACATAGTCATAGAGAAGGAACGGATTTGCATGCCATGAAGGTGATTAGAGAACGCCATTGGATCATTTGAAAAAGGATGGGGAAGTTAATGGGCTGTTTTTCTATTCAAAGGAAGCTTCCTGAGAATCGCTTGAACTGACTGAAAACACTCAGAATTTAACCGTCTATTGATTGTGCAAAAACCGGCAGTTAATTCTCTGGTGCGTCTAGCTTACACCCAATAATAGGTATTTTTCGCATCCTATTGAAGAAATACAGTGCTTAACATTGCCTGTCTGCCCCGGAGTGCCAAATCGTCCAGTGTGTTCTAGCCCTAGTTTTCTACCCCAAGAGCCGGCCCCTGTGGCCGAGCGGTTCTAGGCGCTTCATTCCGGGACCGCGCTGCTGGTACGGTCGCAGGTTCGAATCCTGCCTGGGGCATGAATGTTTGTGGTGTCCTTAGCTTAGTTAGGTTTAAGTAGTTCTATGTATAGGGGACTGATGACCTCAGATGTTAAGTCCCATAGTGCTTAGAGCCACTTTCTACCCCAAGAAAATACAAACAACGGAGATCTAACTGCTGAACTTCAGATCGACCCGTCAGGTTTACACTTTACTAAATATTTCCAAGTAATTCTCTCCTGCGTGGTATGTGAAGTTAGAGATCACAGGAGGGAAGGCTTGCTGACATGCACATTGAGGTGAATTTTAACGAACTAAACAGCTGCATGAAAAACATTTATTGACAAAGGTAGGGTGTACTCCTGAACTGCATTTACCATGGAACACGCTCAAAATCGTAGTACTTCGTTCCTTAAAAGCAAGGATTAGGTTGACTAAGGAATGCAACATTCACTCTTAGTGGCTCACATACAAAGTCACAGAATAATACAAATCAAATTTCACCATTTTCCAGTAATGATTGAACTGTCAAAGAATCGGAAAAGAATCATGAAAGTTCACTGTGCACACGATGCATGAAGTGAATCATGGCCTATTAAAAAAAAGTTCGGTTCTACACTATCCAGTCATAATAATATGACCGTCTATCAGAAGCCTGAACAACCACATTTTTGAGTGCAGCCTGTTGCGAGACATGCAGGATAAGAGTCAGTCAGCTTCTGGAAGGAACGGACATGGATCTGGAGCTATGCCAACTCCGGTGCCTTGGACAGCTGCGTTAGGTTTATCCGTTGAGGATCCATGGCGCAAACAGTCGGATCGAGGTGCTCCCATAGGTTCTAGAATGGGTTTTAATCCGGGAGTTTGATAATCGGAAGGTTATGGTAAAGTCATCCTGGTGCTCTTTGAACCATACATTACACTGTGCGCTCAGTGACTCGTTGCATCGTCCTGCTGGTAGATGCCATCATGTTGAGGAAAAACAAACTGCATGTAAGAGTGGACACGGTCCGCAATGAGAGATGCATATTTATGTTGGTCCATTGAGCCTTCCAGAATGACAAGATAATCCAGGGAATGCCATGAAAACATTTTCCAGGCCTATAACACTCTCTCCTCCAGTCTGGACCCTTCCGGCGACTGTTACATGGTGTTGGCTTTCAAACTCACACTGTACAACCGCGCGACCACTGCGGTCGCAGGTTCGAATCCTGCCTCAGGCATTGATGTGTGTGATGTCCTTAGGTTAGTTAGGTTTAAGTAGTTCTAAGTTCTAGGGGACTGATGACCACTGCAGTTAAGTCTCATAGTGCTCAGAGCCATTTGAACCAATCACACTGTACAAGTCAACTGCCATTTGTCTGATGCAGCATAAAATGTGATTCATCTGAAAAGGCCAATTGTCGCCATGCACTGCACGTCCAGCTGCCGTACTCGATTGCAAATTACAGCCTTCATTACCGATGAATAGCAGTCAGCACGGGTGCATGAACCAGGTGTGTGCTGTGGAACCCAAGACACAGGAACGTTCGCTGAATGGTCGTATAGGAGACACTGTTGGTACTCCTTGGATCACCTGGGCTGTCAGTTCCTCAACTGTTGCAGGTCTGTTCACCTGAACACATCTGTGCAGCTGTCGTTTACCCCTAAGTCTATACCCCGTGGTCCATAACAGTTGCATTGGCGCCGGTTTTCGATAACGCCATTTTGTCATGAACGGTATACTTTAACTTTTGTGGTATGTGCAGTGTACAGACTTACCCGATTCGGAAATGCTTCCACCCTTGGCCCGAAAGTCACTGATAACGCCCTCATGGACAGCAGATAAACCGCACTGTTTCCGCATTACGGCTTCGTTCTACTGTTTTCCGTGAGCCCCTAATACGCTTTATATATACTCCACTACTTGTGTTGCTACTTGTCGTCTGTGAGCGATTACTGGACGTTGACGGTGGGCACATTAATGTGATTGGGCCATGTATACGAATTTAAATAAAATGGTAGCGGAAATACAGTGCGATCCATATAAACCGAAACTACTTTAATGCGTCATAACATTTTAACCAATAATGGGATACATTTGCGGTTTTGGAAGATGATAAAACGCAATTGGGAGTTTATATACATTCGTACAAAGTCCCCACAGCAAATGCTGGAAGCGCCATCCACCTGCATCAATGCACAACTGTACTCGGTTCACCATATTCCACGATGTTCTGTGAAACGTATCCTCAGAAATATTGCTTGTTTCGTGTGTAATGGCGTCACGGAGCTCTGCAGTTGTCCATTGTCTATTTCTGTACACTCAGCCTCCCAAGAAAAACATTCCGTGGACATTACGTCAGGTGATCAGGAAGCCACAATTTTTTTGAGATTCTTCGGTCACCAAAGAAACTGGTTATAAGGAACGGTTAGATGCGTGACGGATTGCTCCAGCTTGTTGGAAATAACGTTCTGTGCGTCTGATGCCATCCAGTAGCTCCACGAATGTATTTAAGATGCCCATATAAACGGTAGTGTCTTAAGGTCGAATCAAAGAAAAGGGGGCCAACAATACTGGAAACTGACACAGTGTACCATTTTCCGACCTTCTCATCGTGCAGTGGTGTTTCGTAGATGATAAGGGGGTTTGCACCAGCCCAGCATCTCTTTTGTGTGTTGATGTAACCTGACAAATGGAAGCGGCTTTTTAATAGCGCCATTTGCCATGCATAGTCCACTTTAACCACAGTGCCACGCTAGCAGTGTACAGACTTACCTGTTTTGGAAATGCTTTCACCCTTGGCCTGAAAGGCAATGACCATACTCTTTTGCACGTCAGGTAAATCGCTCCCTATCCTCGTTACGATCTCGACTGTGCTGTTTTTCACATACCCCCGACACGCTTTATATACGCTCCACTGCTTGTGCTGCTATCTGCCGTCTGTGAGTGACCAGGTTATGGAGAGAATGTCTGGACGTTGAATAAGAGACCCCTCAAACCATCGACAATAACGCACTCTTTACTCATGAACTGTTTCTTACAATGCTTGCACCATGTGCACTCTGTATGATCGCAATGCCTATTTCTTTGCAGCTCTCTGACATGTGCCGTATGAAATGCCTGTCTCTTGGCTCAATCGACGTAACGATTTTCTTGCAGAGTCCTCCAAGCGTCTTTGAACATTATCAGTAACCGCTGCCCTCGGTGACGGTCTACGTTTACCACTTTACACCAATTGTCTCCAGCTTCCTTTTCTTTCTTTTTTTTTCAGTCATCAGTGTTCTGACTGGTCTGATGCCATCCGTCACTAATTCCTCTCTTGTGCCAACCTGTCCTCAGAGTATCATTTGCAATCTATGTCCTCAATTACTTGCTGGATGTATTCTAGTCTCTATCTTTTTCCACCATTTTTACCCTCTACAGCTCCCTCTGGTACCATGGAAACAGATGCCCTACCATAGTGTCCGTTCTTCTCGTCAGTATTCTCCACATATTCCATTCCTCGCCGATTCTCTGCAGAACCTCCACATTTCTTACCTTATCAGTTCACTTAATATTCAACAATCTTCCGTAGTATCACTTCTCAAATGCTTCTATTTTCTTGTCTTCCGGTTTTCCCACACTCAATGTCTGACTGCCGTACAATGCTGAACTCCAAAGCTACGTTCTCAGAAATTTCTACCTCAAATTAAAGCCTACGTTTGATATTAGTAGACATCTCTTGGTTAGGTATGCCCTTTTTAGCAGTACTAGTCTGCTTTTTAAGTCCTACCGTCATTGCTTATTACCCTGCCTAGGTAGTACAATTCATTAAATGCATCTACTTCGTGATCACCAGGTATGATGTTAAGTTTCTCGCTGTTCTCATTTCTACTACTTCTCATTACATTCGTCTTTCTTCGATTTACTCTCAATCCATATTCTTTACTGGTCATTTCATTCAAAAGGAAATGTAATTCTTCTTCACATTCACTGAGAATAGCAATGTCATCAGCTAATCTTAACACTGATAGCCTTTCACCTTGAATTTTAATCCCACGCTTGTATCTTTTTTTTTTTTTATTTTATCCACATCTACATGGCACCTCTGAAAATCACATTTAAGTGTTTAGCAGAGGGTTCATCGAACCACCTTCACAATAATTCTGCTATTCCACTTACGAACAATGTGTGAAAAAAAGAAATCCTTTGTCTTTCCGAGCAAGCTCTTATTGCTCTTATTTTATTAGGATGATCGTTCCTCCCTATTGAGGTCGGCGTCATCAAAATGTCTTCGCATTTGAAGGAGAAAGTTAGTGATTGAAATTTTGTGAGAAGATCCCACCGCAACGAGAAACACCTTTGTTTTAATTATGTCTACCCCAGATCCTTTATCATTTCTGTGAGCTCTTCCCTTATTTAGCGATAATACAAAACGTGATGACCTTCATTGAACTTTCTCAATGTACTCCATTAATCTTATCTGGTAAGGATCCCGCACTGTGCAGCAGTAGAGAAACATGGGGCAGAGTGAAACAAGTAATCCAAATTTAGTTGTAAATCCACTTTTATTTATTTCAGTGACATTGTAATACATAGGATAAGTAGATATTTGTTTGCACATTGTCGAACACAACTTTCAAAATTGAGAATTTGTTTTTAGTATCTTTCATTATAATTTGAATTCAACTTTACATCTCTTTCACTGTGCCTCATCTGTGTGGTACACTGAAACAGGTGATGGGGCACATTGACACAAACATTTGTAACAATTCAAGTTTTATCATCTATCTGGTATTTAACCAAAAACACATTAACATAAGAATTATTGAACATTCTCACTTAAAAAACTACACTCTTAAGTTTGAAATGATGTAGGGTAATTAGGCTTTAGGTGCAAAAACTTGAATGTTTCGCAATACCAGAATAAGAATGCCCACAGCTACCAGATAAATAAAACATTTCAATAACTTTGAGGAAATAATCATTGAGATTAATTCCATATTTATAGAAGAAAAGTCAGTTCCAGCTCTTGAGTCCTTCTGTTTTTCCACATTGAATAGATTTTCGGATGATCATTTTTATTTTGGCAATGGTGCACTGATGCTATGTCTTCAACTGGTGGTTTTAGAAAAGAATTCTACTTTTTCCTGGCCGTCCTAAAAAAGCTTACTTCATAGTCTTCTTCAGAGTCTTTTTCCTTGGTTACAACGCAAATGTAAAATTTTTTCCTGTCAGAGGTTTCAGAGTGCACCAAAACATCTGGCTTTAGTGGTGACATTAGTTCTTCATGCATTTCTTCATAATTGTCAGAATTGTCTAGGATAATAGCATCGGTGTTGTCATTGCTAGAATCGGAATCATGCCATTTTCTCACTTGCAATATTACCTTATAAATAAATAAAAAACGTTTTTTATTTTAAATTCAGTGCATTAGTATTTGTAAAATGACTCTTAGTGTTCATTAAAAATGACGATCATTCCACTTGGGACCTGTGGAATGGTACATTAGTTTATTTGTTTTAGTTGTAAATATTTGTCATGTATTGTTGTTTTTCTGACATGTTCCACATCCAGGAGGACCTCCTCACTACGGATCAATTGGAATGAAAGTAAATCTAATCTAATCTAATCTAATCTAATCTTTGTGCATTAAATATTCTTGTCGTACTTTCATTTCTGGTGTGCTGGTTGCAATGATACTTTTGCCCTTACTGCAGCCACATCTTTTGTTCTTTCTTTTACTGGCTTTGGTATAAGCATGGACATCTTCAGGAGAATATTTTAACAGTTACGAATTTTCCATAGATGAGGTGGGGTGATTCACACATGAAGCCTCCTGTTTCCCATTAACAATGACTCCCGTTCCACCTGAGCTGCAGAAGGATAGCCAGTCACATAACTACCCAGAATGTCTGCATCTGCGAAGACATCTATATCAAAAGGAACAATTCCGTTCCACCAGAGCTGCAGAAGGATAGCCAGTCACATAATTACCCAGAATGTCTGCTTCTGCGAAGACATCTATATCGAAAGGAACAATTCCTGTTTTGCGAAATGCTGCTATAATGGTGGTTGGTGTCATTGCTTTGTCGTGAGCTACATTTACGCAGCTCGCAATATCATGGTTGAAGAATGTTTTACCATAGTGTTCCATAAGCCAACCGTCAACAGCAGCATTATAAAATATCTTAAATAGCTTCAAATACCAACACCTAGAGGCTGGAACTTGTTGGTGGAATGTGGTGGGAACGTTTGAACTATAACACCATTGTTCTTCGCTATTTCTAACAAGTCTATTGATAAATGACTTTCGTGGTTATCACAGATAAGTTGGTTCCTCTTTTGAACTTTCAGAATATTTAATAAAGTGTTCCATTACCTGTACAAAGAGCTCAGCTGCCATCCAGCCTGAACTCTTAGCTAGCCCTAGAGTTCTGGGAGGAGTGTGATCAGCCATATGGGGTTTGAAGTAAGCCCTAGGGAAAATCTTCACATGTGGAACTGTGTTGCCATTAGGAAAATCAATACAATATGGTCTCACAGACTTTCGTTTTTCTGCACTCATGCAATTGCTAACTTGTTTTACACCTTTTTCTGCAACTACTTTTGGAGGGTTTTGTACAATACTAGTGCAAGTTTCATCTAAATTAAATACCCTCAATCCAGTTGTAAACTCCGGGCAACTTTTATAAAGTGACTTTTCTTATTGAAAAACGTCTCAACATCTGGTTTGTTAAATGAAGTGGCCCTAGACAGACTACATCCCTCTGGCATGAGAATACTTAAACTTGGATTTTTGTTAAAAATCCTCTAAACCAATCAACACCCAGTGTCTTCTGCTCATCCCAATTTAAATGGTGGTCAATTTCATTAGCAGCCACCATTTCATAGGCTAGTTACCTACACTGTTCAGTTGAAAGACCGTAGCAAATTTTTGAATGTGGTAAAATTTAATCTCCTGATAGCTTATGCTGTTCAACAGAAAACACTTTTCTGCATTCATAATTGGATCTAAACTTCAGTTGTCCCTGTCCATCATCATGCATTTTTGACTTATGTACATATCTGAAAATAGTCGGAGGATTCATTTCAGCAGCTGCACGAACACTGGTTCCGCTCTGAACAAGTTTGACAGCTTCTTTCATCGAATCTTTAGAAAATGAACCAATGTCTGTTATTATTTCGTAATTACGAACCGTTTTTGACACCTAAAAAAATACAGAAGACATTTTTATCATCAAAGGTCATAGTAAGGGCATCAACACAATTTTAAATTACTTTTAAAAATTAGAAGTTCCACAATAATAATATATTTTTAATTCATATAATAGGGCAAACAGAAACGTTTCACTGTGCCCTAATGACTCATAATTCAGTAGGCCTTCATACTCGTACCTGATTAACCAAAAATACATTTTGACATAAGTAATTGATGAACATTAAAGTTATTTTCCTGTGTCTGTACTGCAGACAATGTCGTTTTCTAATATTTAAACATAATAATCTGTTAACACCAGTAAAATTACACAATACAGATTATTAGGATGTGTCAAAAATTTACTTTTTATCAGGAAAAGACAAACACTCTGACCTAATGAGCTCTATTCAATGGCAGTCATTTTCAGACTAAATCAACATCAGATAGTTAACTCACAGTTTACTCACTGGGAGTGCCACTGGTCAGATTCAAATACAGGGCGAGTCAAAATTCCTTGGATACCTTCATAAGTTGGAAGACTAAAGGTAAAATTGAAATGTGATGATGGGAACATAGGTTTGCTGTGGGGCCGCAACTTTTGGAGCGAATGTCATTCATGGCTGCCATCTCGAAATCCGCCATTTTGGATTCAAGTCATTTTTTTTTAAATGGGAAGGGGGGGGGTGTATGACACATCAAATAACACTCTCTTGAGCTCTGGAATTTAGTGGTGTAATTTGTTTTTGTCTATCTTGTACAGTTTAGAGGTTATTAATGTTCAAAGTTTGGAAATTACCTTCATACCGACTGCTACAACGCAAGTTCTATGTGTTGTCCGTCCCGTGCAATGCACAACTGTAATCACCGCAACCACTCTGACTGCACATGGAGGAGAGTGTCTCCTGTAATTTGGTCAGAGGCGTGTTGTATGCGTTCCTCCAGGTGTCTCAAATCACGGGTGCTCTCAGCATACACTATCTGCTTAAGATGTCCCCATAGGTAAAAATCAAGGGGCGTTATGTGATGGTATCTGCGCGGCCACTCCATGGGCCCACGGCAACCAATCCAGTTCCCTGGCAGTTGTTCCTCCAACCATTCACGGACACGAATGCCACGGTGTGGAGGGGCTCCACCGTGCTGAAAATAAGATGGGAAAATGCCGTCAGCGTTCAGTGTGGAAGGGAACACAAGGTCCTGCAGCAGCATCAGATACTGTGGTGCAGTTGAGGTGTTGTAAATGAAAAATGGCCCATTGATGCGGGTGTCCCTTGTGCCACACCACACCATCACCTTCGCTGGACTATGTTCTCGAATTGGGGCAACCCAGTTCGCATTTGCGTAACTCCACTATCGACAATTATGTCGATTAACCTCCGTGTTCAAAGTGAAATACGCCTCGTCGCTGAACAGTATGCCCTTGGCAAACAAAGGATACAGGTCGTGTTGTTCAGTAGCCCACAGGCAACCGGAGATCAGGGTCATCCTCGGTAAGTCGCTGTTGCATCTGCTGCATTTAAGAAGGCCACTTATTGGTGTGCAATATCCGGATAACGGAGGTTTGGCTTATTCCACATGCTAGGGCCACACCACGGGTACTTCGTTTAGGACTTTTCACAAACGACGCAACAACCGCGGTTGCAGTTTCCTCATTGGTGGCAGTCCTCGGTCGCCCACTACGTGCCCTGTCGTGAACAGAGCCCGTCTCCCGGAATTTGGTGATCACGTGAGCCACCGTGCTGTGCGATACTGGTTCCCTGTCTGGGTGCCGTCTGTTGTAGTCAGCTGTTATTGTTTGGTAGCTGCGTTCCACTGATATAAGGATGATTTGATCTTCTGTTCACGTGTCAGACCCATTTTAGCTAGCTTGGAACAAAGAGAGACATGATTCTGTATCAAGGTAACTTTGAACATTAATAACTTCTAAATTGTACAAGATAGACAAAAACAAATTACACCACTCAATTCCAGAGCTCAAGCGAGTGTTATTTGATGCGTCATACACCCCCCTTACCACTTAAAAAAACGACTTCAATTCAAAATGGCGGATTTCAAGATGGCGGCCATGAATGACATTCACTCCCAAAGTTGCAGCCCCCACAGCAAACCTATGTTCCCATCATCACATTTCAATTTTCCCTTTAATCTTCCAACTTATGAAGGCGTCCAAGGACTTTTGACTCGCCCTGTATTTTGCGGAAAAACTGTTTTGCTTCACTGTGCCCCATGTTTCACTGTACCCCATGTTCCCCTACTCCAAAAGAGGACAGATAGCTGTAGTACAGGCAATCTCTTTAGTGTATCTGTTGCATCTTCTAAGCATTCTGCCAATAAAATGCAGTCTTTGATTCTGTTTTCCCACAACATTTTCTATGTTTTCTTTCCAATGTAAGATGTTCGTAATTGTAATTCCTAGGTATTTAGCTGACTTTACGGCCTTTAGATTTGATTGATTTAGTGTGTAACCGACGTTTAATGGATTCCTTTTAGCATCATGTGGATGGCCTCATTCTTTTCATTATTTAGGACAAATGCCAATTTTCGCACCATACAGAATTACTATCTAAATCGTTACCAATAAAATAAAGTATAGATACGTGTGGCGGATAAGACTAAAGTTCGCAGCGAGGGTGGGCTGCGTAGCTAAGGGATTAGCTCACATGTTAGGCCGATCAGGTGTGGTGAGGGAAGACATGAGAGAGGAGAGGCTGACTTATTCCACAATCGGCGTTGCCAACTCACCTTGCAACGCTTAGCTTTACCGCACACTTATTATACAGCAACTGCTAATTTGTTGGTGTTGGCAATAATAATAATAATAATAATAATAATAATAATAACGGAACAATCGACGCTAAGTGTTCCAAACCGAACCGATAAGTAACGAAACCAAGCTATAGGGACCCAGCCGCCACCTATTGTGTTATACATTCATTTTGCTTGTAAAAACTGCATGTCATCACGACTTCTCCATAGTTAACTCCAAACTTCGTTAGCAACAGCAGCTGGCGTAGTTTAAATTTTGTCACAACGGTACAAGTTAACAGACCAGGTGATAAATTTTATGTTTCACCACAACTATAGATATAAATTTCTCGGGAAGGGAATTTCCAATTTCTGGGGGGGGGGGGGACTTTCCCCCCAGGCCACCCCCTGAATTCATCACTGGGGTACACTGTCGATTCTGATGAGAACAACCTTATCACAGAACTCACTTTCTTTCTTACCTTCCTATTCATAACGAATCCCACTCCCGTTATGTCATTTCTGCTACTGTTGTTATTACCTTGTCCCTATGACCAGAAATCCTTATCTTCTTTGCTTTTTACTCCACTGACGCCCGCTCTATCTAAATTGATCCTTAGCATTTCCCTTTACAGATTTTCTAGCTTCCGTTCTGCATTCATATTTCTGACATTCTACACCTCACTCATAGAACGTTATCCTTTCGTTCCCCTTGGGAGTCAGTCTCCTCGCAGAGATCCGTATGGGGGATTACTCTGGAATACTTTGCCGATGGAGAGATCATCATGACAGTTTTTCAGTTGCAGGCCACGTGTCCTGTGGATTCACGTTATGTTTCTTTTATATAGTGACTTCCGTTGACTTCTTAATCCTCATGTCTCTGATCACTGCTGATTCTTCCACTTTTTAGGAGCAGTTTCCCTTTCTCCCCCCCCCCACCCCCACCCCCCAAGGGCAAGACGGTGTGCCCTGAACCTTGTGCGCTCCCCCGCCCTCTTTGACAAGGCCGTTGCCAGAATGAGGGTGACTTCTTACGCCGAAATCTTCGGACGCCATTGCTGATCTCTTATTCAAAGTTTAAGCAGGGGTGGGGTTCGAACCCGGGACTAAGGATATTTTCATTACTAATCAAAGACGCCATCCCTAAAGCATAGGGCCCATCCAGCTTCTTTACAATCGATAAAATTGTTGCATTTGTCAGAACATCACACACACTGAATTCTCTCCGTAATGCCCTTGTTCTGTAACCAATGAGTCTATCTTCCAATATATTTTCGCAATAAAAACCCTCCCTCGAAGTTTGCTTTGCCTGTCCCTGCCAGCTAAAGACTGCTAACGAATCACTAATTTGCTCCTTATTGTCACATGGCCTGGGCTACGCACATACAGACTTCACAAATCGCGACCGATGAGGCTACGAACGAACGAACACGAGCTCAGCAAGCGCTGCATTGTACCGCACAAAGGACCACGTGCGCAGCACAACAATCAACTTGCCAGCAACGGACGGTATTTTTGATTCTCCCAGAGCTACTGAGATCATTAAAACAACTGTCCAGTTTCTATGAGGTTTCGGAGGGAAATTATGTCCTGTTGAACTAGGTCAGATTTTTATGGATCACTTGTGAGTGTCGGGCACTGCCCCTAATGACAGAGGTTAATCGTTATAGAGAATCCTAACTCGAAACAGAACTCCCATCAAAAATCGCCGTTCAAATGCGCAAATAACCAGCACGCCAGCTTGCGCGACCACGGAACAGCTGCTGTCTAACCGTATATAAAATCCAACCTGTCCTAACTCTGCGTGCAGACATCGAACAGACTTGGGGGTGCGGTGTGAAACCGACCAAACATCAAGATGAAAATTGCCTGTGGTAGCAAGCATCTCCTCAAATAAGAAGACAAGAGAAACAACGCCTGATTCCTTTGCCTCAAAATTTTCCACTCGGATCAAAGTTCGAAATTGGAACAAGATGTCCCTAGCCCGTGGCTCCAGAGGATCCAGTCACGTTGCCACGATTTTAAAGCGCTTGCGCAGACGAGCCTCACGACTGACCAGCGCCATGAGTCGGCTTTGCAGACAACACCCAACTGCCTCTTTCAAGCTTCTACTGCAAAGTTAAACCAAGAATTTCCCCCTGAATTTACCCAGTCTCATGCGTTATAATTACACCAACATTCACTCAGTCCAGCGATCATCCTTTTTAGGACAGGTGGTTATAGGTACAACGGGGGCTGAATATCAGATGTAGTAAAACTGAGAATAAAACACAGTTCATTTCGGTTTCCAGCGTAATCTTCGTTCCTGGCATGTAAAAATATGCGAAAACGCAGAAGAGAAAAGAAACTCTGCCTTTTGGCCCGTTATCTAGTTCCTGAGTCTGCGAGTACAGAAGTGCCGCTTCTGCCAATAACAGTATTTGAAATACAGCTCAACTCAATTAACGACCACAACTTTTCGGGGACCCGTTCACTAGTTGTCACACGGGACGAGTCAGTAACGTTGACGTGGCGCTTTACGAGTTTTGTGACGTCACTTCCTGCTGTTTCCTGATGAGAAGACGTTCGTCGCGTGAAACACAAAAAGTTCTGCGATACTTCGCAATGTGCCACGTAATATAGAATCAACAAGGCGCAAGCAGAACGTAGAGAGGCCGTATTTTATTTGTTGTGTCCAGCTGAAACACATATTTGATGTGTTTTAAGTTAAACTTAAAATTCATGATTATATACCATTTCTACACACCAGCATATTGACGATCTCTGGAAACACGTCTTTGTTGGCACTTGTTCTCATAAAACGAAAGGAATAGTCTAATCGGTGGTTGATGAATTTTCGTATTTAGGTATTTTCGTATCATAACTCGCGTATTATGGAGGTACGCCGTTTTAAGGAAACGGCACATTGAAGATTTATGAAAAAGTGTCGTTCTTGGCAAGATTTGTTGTAATTAAATGTCATTTAACAACATATCGGCGATTAAAGCCGTCAGAATTCAGTAACATGAGATACAAGTTGGTTCTTTTCATAGCTTCAGCGTAGCGTAAAAGGTAGGGGCGCCATGTTATGGAACGCTGGGATGTGGGTTTGTGTCCCTCTGTATCCAGGAAAACTCATAAAACATAAACGCTTGCTTGTGTAAAAACCAGACATAGTGGATAGAAACGGATGTCATTTCTTACAAAAGCATAATAAAACAGTCAGTCCTATTGTTGAGGAATCGTCAGAAACTTGATATTTTCTCTTCTACGCCTGTGGAAGCAGTGAACTAAAGGGTTCACAGTGCAATTAAGACGGGAACTCACTGCAGATCTGTATTTCTATCACTTGTCAAAAGGAGAAAAACTATCAATACGATATTTGAAGCTTTTTGTTATCCTTTCACCTGGCCGAAGGTACAAAACCATAACCATTACATTAAAATTAGATTTCGGGCAATTTAGATTGACCTATGTAAAAATAGTACAACAGATAGTCCTACTGCTAAAATCAACGATTGTTTTCAGCTTTAAATGAGTAAAACCGTCAGCTTCACTTGGACAGTGCGTAATCACAGGAACTCGACTTTTTCCTCTGTCACACGGCTTAGATGCTGCTTTGAATCACTAACATGGCACAGTGCGTGTTCGGTCCATATACGTCTACGGCATAAGTTTATCACAATGCATGCCTCCATCATTAGGTGTGGTGACATGAACAATTTTTAACATATCATTCCTAAGGTTTATGTTTGGCGGCTTTTGGGGATGAAAGAGCCAGCAACTAGTACATGTGAGCTTTGTCCAGCATGGAGCTGATGGTACGGTCTTTACTTAATCCAACTCAAGTGGTCGTTGATGGAGCCTGTTACGCTGTCTAAGGGCTAGTGATTCTCCAATGACGACAAGTGTTCTTCACCGCCCATCAGAAATAGACTTGCGGAATATTTGGGGAGGAAACAGCATTTTACAGAGCAGTGCTGTTCTACATCTACATACATACTCCGCAAGCCACCATATGGTGCATGGCGGAGGGTACCTTGTACAACTGCTAGTGACTCCCTTTCCTGGCGGCAAATGAATCGTTCTACAGTCAGCTGCAAATGTTGCTTCTCTAAATTTTCTCAGTAGCATTTCGTGAAAAAGTCGTCGATTTTCCTCTAGGAACTCTCATTTGAGTCCAAGAAGCATCTCTGTAATACTCGCGTGCTGATTGAACCTACTGGTAATGATCTAGCGGCACGCCTCTGAATTGCTTCGATGTCTTCCTTTAATCCGATCTGGTGGGAGTCCCTAACACTCGAATAGTCTTAAAGAAGAGGTCGCACTAGAGTTGTGTACACAACCTCCTTGCCGACCGGTGTGGCCGTGCGGTTCTAGGCGCGTCAGTCTGGAACCGCGTGACCGCTATGGTCGCAGGTTCGAATCCTGCCTCGGGCATGGTAGTGCGTGATGTCCTTAGGTTAGTTAGGTTTAAGTAGTTCTAAGTTCTAGGGGACTGATGACCATAGATGTTAAGTCCCATAGTGCTCAGAGCCATTTGAACCATTCGAACAGCCTCCTTTATAGATGAGCTGTATGCTCCTAAAATTCTCCTGATAAACCACAGACAACCATCCACGTTCCATACTAATGGCCTTACGGGTCCATTCCGTTTCACAGTGTTTGCAACGTTATACCTACATATTCAGTCGATGTGACTGTGTCATGCAACATACCACTAATACTGTAGTCAATCTTCGTACATCCATATTTAAATTGGATGAATGTGGGGCACAGTTGGTATAATTGTACTTAAGATTTTATATTTATTTGGCTACTAGTTTCGACGTTGCGTCAACGCCATCTTCAGGCCCGTACACTTTGATGAAATCAGTTGTGTGTGGCTCAGTACTAGAAGTCCGCGGTGAGACCAACACGTGCTCCACATGGATGGCGGGCAGTAGCTAGTGTCACACTAATTACTAGTGTCACACTAATTACTGCCCGCCATCCATGTGGAGCACGTGTTGGTCTCACCGCGGACTTCTAGTACTGAGCCACACATAATTGATTTCATCAAAGTGTACGGGCCTGAAGATGGCGTTGACGCAACGTCGAAACTAGTAGCCAAATAAATGTAAAATCTTAAGTACAGCTGGAGGAGTTTCATTTTTAATAAAAATACTTCGAACATTACAGAACTGTTTTGCCTCCTCACTGTATTAACTTACATTTTTCTACATTTAGAGAAAGCTGCCATTCACCTCGCAAACTAGAAATTCTGTCTGAGTCACCCTGCATCCTTGTACACTCACTCAATGACAGTACTTTCCCGTATACTACAGCTTCATCAGCAAATAGATTACTGCTCACTCTGTCTGTCAGATCATTTACGTATATGTAGAGCAAGAGCTGTCCTATCACTCTTCCCTGTTACACTCCTGACGATACTCTTGTCTCTGATGAACACTCGCCGTCGAGGACAACGTAATAGGTTCTATAACTTAGGAAATCTTCGAGCGGCTCACATAATTGGGAACATGTTCCGTGTGCTCGAACCCTGTCTGCAATGGGGCACCGTGTCAAATGTTTTCCGAAAATCTAGGAATATAAAATCTGCGTACTGGCCTATATCCGTGGTTCACAGGCTATCATGAGAGGAAAGGGCAAACTGCGTTTCGCACGAGCATTGCTTCCTGAATCCGTGCTGAATTGTTGACAGAAGCTTTCCTATTGCAAGGAAATTATTGGCGAGAGAAGCAAATGACCAATGAGAATTTTGTATTCTAGTAATTGGCTGAAAGGACGACATGTGCACATATCTTCAGGACTTGTGCGTAATCGAAAAGTGAGCCAGCAATCCTTGTGGGTGTAGGAGGCATGTCGTGGCTGCTCTGGATAGGAAGTGGTGTTTCAAACTTTGAAGTTGATATTTTAGATTTTTAGTAGTCAACAAAGTTTCCAACACGGAAATCCTACAAGAATTCGCTAGTGCTCTCCGCTGCGCTGGAGGTGAATAATAATTCGGCGAGTGTTGCAATTTAATCACTGTGCACGTGTTTATACCAGATCGTGGAGCCACGGGCCAGGTGGAGGTGGTGGTTGCTGAAAGTGATGGATTTGTTGAGGTCGAACTGAAGCCAGTAGATTACATGTGTTAACTTTTTGTTATGACTTTGGCTCCTGCAATTTTTCCGCTGTACTTATTACAGGAAGAATTTGCTGGGATCCAGGAACAGGCGGTTATCGGCCGATACCAATGGTATTTTCCAGGCCAGTCTTCAGACTTAGGAGTGTCTCTGAATATTGTTAGATTGCTACGGGGCATTAATCATTGGTGTTGAAGCACTGACAAGTTTAATCTGATTTTGCGAGGAGAAGCGAATCTCACATGTTTTAATAAAACATTCTCGGGTTTCAAGCCGCGTCAAGTGATTTACAGCCCACGAGCTTTCGGCAGAGATCTCCTCTGCCATTGTCAAGTGGATGACTGTCGTGTGATTGTGGTGCCGAAAGTTCGTGGGCTGTAAACCACTTGACGCGGCTTGAAACCCGAGAATGTTTTATTAACTGATATCGCCGCGAAAGCATGCATTCGTACTCACGTATTTTCTTCTCGTATGTCACTGTCAGATTCTGAAAATTGTCACTAGCGATCCTGCCGTGGTTATACATTTGTGGAAATCGTTTGCTCCTTGGGATAAACTTAATTCTTCGCCTTATCGCACCTGACGATGGAACGAAGCCTTCTGAAACGTGTGTAATACATAAATTAAATCACAGAAACAGAGGTACATAATTCCTGTTTTCGCTGCTTATAATTAGGCTGCTCATTTTTCAAGCTGGACTTTTTTGTGATCGTCAGTCTGAAGACAGACTGCTGAAGGCTTCCACGCTAGTCGATCCTGTGCAGGCCTCTAAATCATTGGTTCCCATCGTTTCTGAGACTGTTACCCCTGGGCGCCATAAGATATTAGCTAGTGACCCTCCCCCCACCCCCTTCAAACGCTGTCGTCAATATCAGGAACTATCGAAGACTTAAAATAATTGTTTTTGAACACTTTTATTTTTAAGAAGACGAAAGATAAATTATATTCAGATTTTTG
This sequence comes from Schistocerca serialis cubense, assembly GCF_023864345.2. Taxonomy (NCBI): domain Eukaryota; kingdom Metazoa; phylum Arthropoda; class Insecta; order Orthoptera; family Acrididae; genus Schistocerca; species Schistocerca serialis. The sequence goes on from NC_064644.1 coordinate 50,489,241, forward strand.
CAGGTGGAGAAAATTGGTACTGCTTGTTTCTAACAAGCTTTATATACATACATACATATACAGGGCGAGTCGCGTAAGAAGTAACAGCCCCTTTATTTCCAGGGGTGATTGCACGTATCGGCATGCGGTTTTCGGCGAATCATAGCGGACTATGGGGCACATACTTTGGTACATGCACAATAATCACAACGTTTATATTGACCGAGATGATTAGGCAAGTACATGTTTTTTAATTGGGACGCTGTACTTTTTTTACCATCATTCGAACGCTCTGGAAAAGACGCGTATAGTGATGTAACGCATGTTGCTATTGTGATTCAAACTTTGCTTAAAAGAGGGCGGATGAGGATTTACCTACGTAGCGTAGGCCGTGCATGCTGCATAGCGCACGGCAACTCGGCCTGCGGGTCACGCGAGGCGTGTTTACAGTCTGCACCCGCTTCCGATCGCCTCGACCTTCAATCGTACAGTATTTCCCAGCGTCTTTTCAGCGAAGTTTGAATCACAATAGCAACATGCGTTACATCAATATACGCGTCTTTTCCAGAGCGTTCGAATGATGGTAAAAAAGTATAGCGTCCCATTTAAAAAACATGTACTTGCCTCATAAGTACCAAAGTATGTGCCCCATAGTCGGCTATGATTCGCCGAACACCGCTTGTCGATACGTGCAATCGTCAACGGAATAATGGAGGTGTTACGTCTTACGCGACTCACCCTATATATACACTGATCAAACAAGACATTTGTTACAAAATATGCTACCTCTGCACCACTCCTCTCTCTATCGACACTGCTACATCCAGTTGCACCCGCATTTAAAACCAACCAACTTAAGGGAAGTTAGAACGGAAAAATTTTTTTTCCACATTTTCGGATTTTTATCTCATTATAAAATTTCCAATTTTCCGAATAAAACGGTATATATATCACTTATAAACTCACATGGGAAATATTTTATTTTATTTTTTAGATATAATCTACACTGGTTGAAAATGTTAAAATTTTTACGTGCATTACTTCAAGATCTAATAAAATCGGTAATTTTTTTTTTATATAGAGGGCTATGGATTGCTGTGTTATAAAGGTTAACAGTATTGGTCATGTCCAGAAGAGGATGGGCACCAGGTTGAGGAAGTTGAAACAAAGTTTGAGAGGCAAGAAACTTTCTGATGGTAAAACCATAAGAGGCAGGCTAACAGACAAAATGATTGATGAACTATATCAGGAGGCTATGTGGAGCAACTTTCTCTATTTTTTTCTTTTTTTTGTGAATCCATTCTCAAACGTTTTGGACTGACAGCACATACGATGGGGTAACCAAAAGAAACCATACTCTTTTTTAACCTTTTTTTCACCTTTTAGACGCAAACCTTCAAATCCCTTTAAATTACGCTCTACTTGCACTGATACACTTCTCTAATTTTTATTTCGTTTTTCAAAACATTGTTTAAATTCATCTTTTATGATGCTAGACGGTAACTTCCACATTTCTTTCCACATCTCAGCAACATCAGCAAAACGCTTTCCTTCCATGTCTCTTTCAATCATAGGAAATAAAAAACAAAACAAAAAAACGTCACAACGAGCAAGGTCGGGTGAGTATGAGCGGTGAGGAACATGTCAGGAACTGTTGTGCGCTATGTGGGCAGGGGCAATGTCATGATGGAAAAACGAGTCACCCGACTGCCACAAATCAGGCCGCTTCTGCCGGACATTGCTGCATAATCTTTTGAAAACGTCCACGTAGAAGGCCTGGTTAACTGCCTGACACTAAGAAATAAACTCTAATTTAACGACTCCTCTCACATCAAAAAAACAATTCAGCATTTTTTTAATGTTTGATTTGTTTTGAGAAGTTTTGTTGGGGCGATGCAAGCTTGAAGTAGTCCACTGGCTTGATTGTTGCTTTGATTCAGGATCGTAAGGATAGCACCAAGTTCTGTCACCAGTGATAATTTTTGAAAAAAATATTTGGATCATTTCGGGACTCTTCTTTCAAAGCACAGTTGGCATCCACGCGATCTCGTCTTTGTTCAGCAGTCAGCAGCGGTGGCACGAATTTGCCAGCCAACCTTTTCGTTCCCAGATCTTCTGTCACATTTCAACGGACTGAACTCCAAGTCACCACCCGACAGTTCCACAATTTCTTCAGTTGTCCATCGTCGATCTTCGTTGATGGTTGCACGAATGTTTTCAACATTTTGTTGGGGCTGTGAAAAAACGAACAGAACGAGTTTTGTCGTCAAATTGCCATTTCATCATTTTTGAAACGGGAAAACACTCAAGCACTTGAGTTTCCCCCATAACATCCTCCTTGAACGCCGTTTCTAAAAACCCAAGAGTTTCTGTTCCACTTTTCCGAGCAGAATACCACCACCGCATGCTGTTCATGGATATCAGCCATTGCACGAACGACAATCACACAGAACAATTGTCGCTATAAACTATGCCGAATCCTGTCCCGACCTCCTTCACTGAAGGCACTCGCCCTACTGATACTGAAATTTTCACTCTATGTACTCCTAGCAGGAAAACGCCGGTCTACAAAAGCTCTACCCACCAAAGAATTAGTACGGCTTAATTTGGATACCCCTCGTATGTCTGAATTTATTGTCACGGACGCATTCTACTTACAAGGGGAGGCCGCCAATTGTGAAATTCAGATTCGATTCATACTGCGCATAATAAAAGCTCATGGCCAGAGGTGTAATGTGGCAACGCACCAAGATGCACTTCTCAACCGTTGTCGAGAAAATCGGCAGTTAAAAGAAACCGTTGCGGTGAAGTACTCTCTACGATTAATAGTTCTCTACAGCGTCGTGGCGCAGCGGTAAGCGCTCGGGTTTGTAATCTGAAGGGCACCGGATCGAATCTCGCACCATGCAACTTTTTTTTTTAGTATTTGTGTCTTGTAATTGTTGTTGGTTGTTGTTGTTGGTTGTTTTTTGGGGAAGGAGACCAGACAGCGAGGTCATCGGTCTCATCGGATTAGGGAAGGATGGGGAAGGAAGTCGGCCGTGCCCTTTGAAAGGAACCATCCCGGCATTTGCCTGGAGCGATTTAGGGAAATCACGGAAAACCTAAATCAGGATGGCCGGACGCGGGATTGAACCGTCGTCCTCCCGAATGCGAGTCCAGTGTCTAACCACTACGCCACCTCGCTCGGTGTGTCTTGTAATTCAAATATATATATATATATATATATATATATATATATATATATATATATATATATATATATATATATATATATATATATATATATATATATATAAGTTGCAACAATTATGCATATAATAAGTTGTTGAAAGTCGTTTGTCGTGGAAAAACTGGCGACTTCGAACATCATTATGTTTTACGCAAACAAAGTTGTATTTCACAAATGTTATTAATTGTCTTCATAATGTTAACCACGTATAGTTAACGGAAGACGTAGTAACAATATTCCGAAACGAATACGTATAGCGTACGTCAAACGTTCGAATTGGAATAGAGACCCCACTAACACAAATTCGCTGTGGCAGGTATGAAATATAAACTCCGTTACTCGCTCGTTACACTTGAAGGACAGATGTTGAATGGGCCGAAACGAGCCGCCGCATAACAGCGTAGTTGCGTGCTAACTTCGAAAGAAGGTAGATGCGGTCCCTAGCGCAACTTATAACATCGTCGAAAATCAGTGCGGACGGGAGAGCTTTGGTACACCCAGTTAAAAAAACGGAAAAATGGAGGCGGTACAATTGGAGAGCGATCCGCCTTCACCAACATGCATAAGCAATTCATTAATAGTTTATGTATATATATAATTACAAAAAACTAATAATAAAAATTTGTTTGGCGCGAGATTCGATCCGGCGACCTTTGGATTACGAACCCGAGCGCTTACCGCTGCGCCACGACGCTGTAGAAAAGTGTTAATCGTAGAGAGTATTTCACCGCAACGGTTTCTTTTAACTGTCGATTTTCTCGACAACGGGTGAGAAGTGCATCTTGGTGCTTTGCCACATTACACCTCTGGCCATGAGCTTTTATTTATTACGCGCAGCATGAATCGAATCTGAATTTCACAATTGGCGGCCTCCCCTTGTAAGTATAAAGTATGTGTGTAGTGGGTGGCTAAGTGGATGAGCTAACTGAGGATGAAGTTCATACATTCGTTTCACAAGCTGTAACTTTCACCACATTGTGACACCTGCTCATATTAGTGCTTTAAAAATATGTGATTATTGGTAATTTATGTAATCAAAATTACTGTCTTACAAAGTAGTTGTACTAGTAAAGATCTTTTAAAAATGGTTTAGTTTTGTTGCTGAACAAATTTTGACGCCCTTTGCTTTCACCCTTCAGAAACTTTCATTTTATCTCTCAGTGCGTAATTACCCCCAAGTTGAGAACCTCTGCTCTAAATCTTTTGCACAACAACTGCACACTGACTATTTGTTGATGCCCCAGGATATGTCCTGTGAAATGATCCCTTCTTTTAGTCATTTTGTGCCATAAATATCTTTTCTCCCTGATTCGATTCCGTAGCTCATCATTAGTTACACATTCTACCCATCTAATCGTCAGCACTCTTCTGCAGAGCGCCATTTCGAAAGCTTAGGCGCACACCACACAAGTACTTCCCGAAAAGACTTCCTAACATGCAAATTTATGTTAGACATTAAAATAGCTCTCTCTTGCAGATGTTTAGAACTACTATAACTGGTTCATTCGTTTTCAGATTTCTATATTTTCGAAAGGTTTACTTTGGGGAATACCACTGATGCATGAATACATCCGTAAACTCAATTTACATTGCGCCTACCAGATGGCGTTAAGAGCGCAATGGCTTCACAGAATGGCGGCAAAGCAACTCAAGAGTTTTTGCGTGTTGAAATATGTTGAGTTGGGTTGATTTGGGGGAGAAGAGCAAACAGCGAGGTCATCGGTCTCATCGTTTTAGGAAGGATGGAGTAGCAAGTGAGCTGTGCTATCTCAAAGCAACCATCCTGGCATGTGCTTGAAGCGATTTAGGGAAATCACGGAAAACCTAAAGAGGACGGTCGTACGTGGGATTGAACCATCGTGCTCCCGAATGCGAGTCCAGTGTGCCAATCAATGCGCCACCTCACTCGGTTTGAAATATGTCAGACGTTTATCTGTTAAAACAGTGCAGCGTGCATTCAGAAGGAATTGCGGGAAAGAACAGTCATGTAAGCAGAGGAATGTGCATTGGTATCGGCAACTTGGGGACACTGATTGTGTCTGTAAACAGAGAAGAAACTACCGATCCACCAAGTGTGCCAAATTCAACAGCGGAGAAGGGTAGGGAAAGCTTCGCACAAGCCACAAACTTGGAGCACCACAGAAAACTGTTGGAAGCTTTCACGACGGCCGCTACATTTCAAACAGTACGTCTACAGCTCATGTAAAAATTAAAACATGAAGATTATGTCCGGCACCTTCAATTTTACGTCACAATGCAGGAGACACTTGAGGATGACGATTTCGCCTCCATGATGATATTCAACGAACAAGCAAACTTCCGTTTATATGAAAAGGTTAATCGTCATAATGTGAGTGTGTGTGGCACTTAAAATCCTCATGAAATTATGGCGCATGAACGAGATTCGCCAAAAGTTAACGTTTTCTGTGCATACCAACACGAAGCAGTATGCACCATTTTTCTTTTATGAGGACTCCATCTTTCAATAAGACAGGGAATCCCCTCATTGGAATGTCACAACAAACTCCCGCAATGCTAGATTGGGCGTAATTCTGAAGATTATTTGGCTCTGTTCCTTTGGCCCCTGTACCCCCCCCCCCCCCCCCCCTCCCAGGTTGCTTGACCTAAGACCTGGTTACTATTTCCTTTGGGGATCCATTAAAGACCATGTTTACACACCTTGCTGCAAAGAACATTGCAACAGCTCAGAGAATGCATGAGTGTTGCTGTGATGACCATTAGCAGGATGCTGCTGCATAATGTATGGAACGAACTTGACTAACAGCTTGGATGTCTATCGTGTGAGCAGAGGGGCATTCGCAGAACATTTGTAGAGCGTAAAATGCAAATTTGGTGAGTTGACGGTCCCATTCATGCTTCAGTCATAATTGTACACGCAATACTTTGAAGATATAGAGCTTCGAAAACGAGTGAATCATTTGTATTACCTCTGTATTATCTTACTATTGCAAAGCCGCGTTCTATATCTTCATTACTTCGACCATCGTCAGTTATTTTGCTCTGCACACAACAAAACTAGTCTACTTCTTCCTGTGATTCATTTCCTAATCTAACTGCCTCAGCACCCTCCGGCTTAATTTGGCTACACTCCATTACTCTCGTCTTACAACCGGTTTTCAAGACATTAGCCACTCCGTTCAACTGATCTTCCTTGCACTTTGGCATCTGTGACAGAATTACAAATTCATCGGGAAACAAGGTTTTTCTTTTGCTCTTGAACATTAATTCTCTTTCCAAATTTGTTCTTGCTTCCTTTTACCACTTCCAAATGTAGAAATTCAATAGCATAGCAGATAGGCTACAACCTTGATTCACTCCGTTCTCAGTTACTGCCTTCCTTTCATGTTGTTTGACTACTATAATTGCAGTCTGGTTCCTGAACAAGTTGTTGTTAGCCTTTCGCTCCACATATTTTACCACTGCAAGAACGTATTCCACTGACTTTTTTCAGTTTAAGATAAGTTGTAATTCAGTATCACCTACTGTCTTGCTACATTTCTACAGAATTCCAACCGATCTTCCTCAAGGTCAGATTCTGGTAGTGGTGGCAGTAGTATTAGAAGCAACTGTCGTAGTCATGGTGGGGTTCGGGATTGGTGAGGCGTTAAATCACTTTGACAAGGGTACTGGACATTTCATAGTATTGCAGTTAAAAAAATGACAACAAAAAGTTCATACATACACGCATTTATGTACTTAGAGGTCTAGTATGTCAAGCATGGGAAGGTAGTCAGCCACGGTCTTATAATAAGAAACACCCAGGTATTTGCGTGTAGTAGCGTAGGAAAATCATGGAAAACCCAAATGAGGGCTAGAAAGAGATTAGAACCTCAATCCTATTGAATACAAGAGCATTTTGCCTAAAACAGGACAACATGATGCAGCTGACCTCTAATTTACAATACTGTTTTGTTTATGCATACTCAAAAGGAGGTATTTAATAATGTAGTTAGCTAGAGCTACACTCTTCATTCAGTTTCACTAACAAGGGGAGGCCGCCAATTGTGAAATTCAGATTCGATTCATGCTGCGCATAATAAAAGCTCATGGCCAGAGGTGTAATGTGGCAAAGCACCAAGATGCACTTCTCAGCCATTGTCGAGAAAATCGACAGTTAAAAGAAACCGTTGTGGTGAAATACTCTCTACGATTAATTGTTTTCTACAGCCTTGTGGCGCAGCGGTAAGCGCTCGGGTTCGTAATCTGAAGGTCGCTGAATCGAATCCCGTGCTATGCAGTTTTTTTTATTATTAGTTTTTTGTAATATATATATATATAAATTATTAATGAATTGCTTATGCATGTTGGTGAAGGCGGATCGCTCTCCAATTGTACCGCCTTCATTTTTCCGTTTGTTTAACAAGGTGTACCAAAGCTCTCACGTCCGCACTGATTTTCGACGATGTTATAAGTTGCGCTAGGGACCGCATCTACCTTCTTTCGAAGTTAGCAGGTTACTACGCTGTTATGCGGCAGCTCGTTTCGGCCCATTCAACATCTGTCCTTCAAGTGTAACGAGCGAGTAACGGAGTTTATGTTTCATACCTGCCACAGCAAATTTGTGTTCGTGGGGTCTCTATTCCAATTCGAACGTTTGACTTACGCTATACGTATTCGTTTCGGAATATCGTTTCTACGTCTTCCGTTAACCATACGTGTTTAACATTATGAAGACAATTAGTAACATTTGTGAAATACAACTTTGTTTGCGGAAAACATAATGATGTTCGAAGTATATATATATATATATATATATATATATATATATATATATATATATATATATATATATATGTGAGTGTGTGTGTGTGTGTGTGTGTGTGTGTGTGCATGCACATTTGAATTACAAAAAACAAGTACTAAAAAAAAAAAAGGTTGCATGATGTGAGATTCGATCTGGCGACCTTCAGATTACGAACGCGAGCGCTTACCGCTGCGCCACGACGCTGTAGAAAACTATTAATCGTAGAGAGTATTTCACCTCAACGGTTTCTTTTAAGTGTCGATTTTCTCGACAACGGCTGAGAAGTGCATCTTGGTGCTTTGCCACATTACACCTCTGGCCATGAGCTTTTATTATGCGCAGTATGAATCGAATCTGAATTTCACAATTGGCGGCCTCCCCTTGTAAGATGGATAAGTTTATGAAACTGTGTGGCAGTTTGTAGGTTTAAGTACACTATCTGATCAAAAGTATCCAGACACATCTGAGTAACGCAGAATTGACCACCAGACGTCACAAGAGGTGCGTCTGCCAGTATAAAAGGAGGCAGGAAGTACATTGATGTCAGTAGAGAAGCAGTGCAAACATAATGGGTCCGTGGGGAGTCCCCAGTGACTTCGAATGTGGGCCAGTCGTTGGATCTTAACTGAGTAACAAATTCGTCATCGCCCTCTCACACTTCTAAAGCTGCTCGAGTCGACTGTTGTTGACGTCATTGTGACGTGGAAGTGCGAAGGAGCAACCACAGCTGAATGAAGACCAGTCAGACCCCATGCACTTTGTGCACAGGGACCATCAAGCACTGCACATAGTGGCTGTACGAAATCGGATGTAACCAGGAGGAGGACTCACTCGTTAGTTCCAAAGTGCTGCCAACCCAATGACTGAGTGTAGGGAGTTAAAAAGAATGGGATGCAGTGGTCGAGCAGCTGCTAGTGAACCACACATTTCTCTAGTCATTGCTAAGCGACTCTTGAGGTGGCGCAAAGATAGACAAATGGTTCAAATGGCTCTGAGCACTATGGGACTTAACTTCTAAGGTCATCAGACCCCTAGTAGTTAGAACTACTTAAACCTAACTAACCCAAGGACATCACACACATCCATGCCTGAGGCAGGATTCGCATCTGCGACCGTAGCTGTCGCGCGGTTCCAGACTGTAGCGCCCAGAACCGCTCGGCCACCCCGTCCGACGCAAAGATAGACACCACTGGACAGTGGATGACGGGAAGCGAGTAATTTGGAGTGATGAATCACGGTACACCCTGTGGCAATCCAATGGAAGGGTTTCGGTTTGGTGAACGCCCGGAGAATGTTAGCCGCCATCATGTGTAGTGGCAGCAGTGTAGTTTGGAGGGTTGGTACGGTATAGGGATGTTTCTCATGCTTACGTGTGGTCCCCTTATTATGCTTATGGAAACACTAAACGCCGAAGGATATCAACACATTTAACAATGTTGAATATTGTATATGGTAGAGGAACAGTTTTGCATGACGATGCACCTTAGCATAAATTAGTAACAGTCAGGCAATGATTTGTGCACTGTAACATTACGGAAATGGACTGGCCTGCCGAGAGTACTGATCTTAACCCAAAGCGCCTCTCGAGTGCGTTACACTACTGGCCACTAAAATTGCTACACCACGAAGATGACGTGCTACAGGCGCAAAATATAACCGACAGGAAGAAGATGCTGTGATACGCAAATGATTAGCTTTTCAGAGCATTCACACAAGGTTGGCGCCGGTGGCGACACCTACAACGTGCTGACATGAGGGAAGTTTCCAACTGATTTCTCATACGCAAACAGCAGTTGACAGACGTTGCCTGGTGAAACTCTGTTGTGATGCCTTGTGTAAGGAGGAAAAATGCGTACCATCACGTATACGACTTTGATAAAGGTCGGATTGTAGCCTATCGTGATTGCTGTTTATCGTAACGCGACATTGCTGCTCGGGTTGGTGAGATCCAATGACTGTTAGCAGGATATCGAATTGGTGGGTTCAGGAGGGTAATACGGAACACTGTGCTGGATCCCAACGGCCTTGTATCACTAGCAGTCGAGATGACAGGCATATTACCCACATGGCTGTAACGGATTGTGCAGCCACGTCTCTGTCCCTGAATCAACAGATGGGAACGTTTGCAGGACAACAACCATCTGCACGAACAGTTCGACGACGTTTGCAGCAGCATGGACTATCAGTTCGGAGACCATGGCTGCGGTTACCCTTGACGCTGCATCACAGACAGGAGCGCCTGCGATGGTGTACTCAACGACGAACCTGGGTGCACGAATGGCAAAACGTCATTTTTCCGGATGAATCCAGGTTCTGCTTACAGCATCACGATGGTCACATCCGTGTTTGGCGACATCACGGTGAACGAACATTAGAAGCATGTATTCGTCATTGCCATACTGTCGTATCACCCGGCGTGATGGTGTGGGGTGCCATTGGTTACACGTCTCGGTCATGTCTTGTTCGCATTGACGACACTTTGAACAGTGGACGTTACATTTCAGATGTATTACGACCTGTGGCTCTACCCTTCATTCGATTCCTGTGAAACCCTACATTTCAGCAGGATAATGCACGACCGCATGTTCCAGGTCCTGTACGGGCCTTTCTGGATACAGAAAATGTTCGACTGCTGCCCTGGCCAGCACATTCTCCAGATCTCTCGCCAGTTGAAAACGTCTGGTCAATGGTGGCCGAGCAACTGGCTCGTCACAATACGCCAGTCAGTACTTTTGATGAACTGTGGTATCGTGTTGAAGCTGCATGGGCAGCTGTACCTGTACACGCCATCCAAGCTCTGTTTGACTCAATGCCCAGGCGTGTCAAGGCCGTTATTATGGCCAGAGGTGGTTGTTCTGGGTTCTGATTTCTCAGGATCTATGCACCCAAATTGCGTGAAATTGTAATCACATGTCAGTTCTAGTATGATATATTTGTCCAATGAATACCCGTTTATGATCTGCATATCTTCTTGGTGTAGCAATTTTAATGGCCAGTAGTGTAGAACGTCAGATTCCATCCCAGCGATCTCTGGTTTAGGTTCTTGAGGAATAATGTGCTGCCACTGCTCCACAGCCGTTTAGGCACCTCACTGAAAGTGTCCCCAGCAGAGTTAAGTCGTCATAAATGGGAAGAGTGGACACACCTCACATTATGTCCATTAAGTGTGCTTAGATACTTTTGATCCGATAGTGTACAGTGAAGATCTTGTGTACGAGTAAGGTGTGAAGTGCCTTGCAGGACAGTGTTTTCTGGCGGTCGCACGCAGGTGGGCGAGTCCCTGCTCGGCCCCAGCGCGGCCATTTTGGGCCTGCTGCGGCTGTGGCGCGCCCCGCCAGCGGCCAGTGGGGTACGCGTCTCTGACGGCGCCTGCCTGCTGCTGCTGGCCCTCTGCCCTCTGCTCATGGCCCTCAAGCTCACCACGGAGCGCTCGCACGACCTCCTGGATCTCACCTGGAACGTCTTCATTCTGTTCGCCAGCAGCCTCGTCTTTGTCAAGGTGAGGGCCACTCTTCGAAAGTGCCAATATACGCATTTCTTAAAGCACAAAACAAAGAGCATTGTTAGGCTAATGGGAAAAGTCGCACTTGGTTACATGCGCCACAAAGCAAACATAATATAAGATTTCTCACCTGATATTAAACCTCACAGTTGCTCGATGTTGGTTGAGTTGCAAGTGATAAAGGATTTAACGAACATTTATGTCAAATAATGTACACCATACTGCGATAATTAACCTTTTCATGTTTGTTTACACTGAACAGCCAAAGAAACTAGTACACCTGCCTAATCGCCGAGCAGGATTAGCCAAGCGGTCTGAGGCACTGCAGTCATGGACTGTGCGGCTGATCCCGGCGGAGGTTCGAGTCCTCCCTCGGGCATGGGTGTGTGTGTTTGTCCTTAGGATAGTTTAGGTTAAGTAGTGTGTAAGCTTAGGGACTCATGACCTTAGCAGTTAAGTCCCATAAGATTTCACACACATTTTAACCTGCCTAATATTGTGTAGGCCCCCACAAGGACGCAGAAGTGCCACAGTACTACGTGGCCTGGAGTCAACTAATGTCTGAAGTAGAGCCGAATGGAACTGACACGATGAATCCTTCAGGGCTGTCCATAAATCCGTAAGAGCACGAGGGTGCGGTGATCCCTTCTGAACAGCACGTTGGAAGGCATCCCAGATAAGTTGAATAATGTTCATGTCTGGGGAGTTTGGTGCCCAGCAGAAATGGTTAAACTCAGAAGTATGTTCCTGCGGCCACTCTGTAGCAATTACTCTGGACATGTGGGATGTTGCATTGGCCTGCTGGAATTGCGCAAGTCCATCGGAATGCACGATAGACATGAATTCATGCCGGTGATCAGAAAGGATGCTTACATATGTGTCACCTGTCACAGTCATATCTAAACATATCAGGGGTCTCATATCACCCCAACTGCATACGCCCCACACCATTACAGAGCCTCCATCAGCTTGAACAGTCCCCTGCTGACATGCAGGGTCCATGGACTCATGGGGTTGTCTCCATACTCGCACACTTCCATCTGCATGATACAAATTGAAACGAGACTCGTCTGGCAAGACAACATGTTTCCAGTCATCTACAACCAATGTCAGTGTTGATGGGTCCAAGCGAGTGTAAGGCTTTGTGTCGTGCCGTCATCAAGGGAACATGAATGGGCCTTCGGCTCTGAAAGCCCGTATCGATGATGTTTCGTTGAATGGTTCAAACGCTGACACTTGTTGATGGCCCAGCACTGAAATCTGCAGCAATTTGCGTAAGGGTGGCCTTCTGTCACGCTGAACGATTCTCTGCAGTCGTCGTTAGTCCCGTTCTTACAAGGTCTTTTTTTCCGGCCTTAGTGATGTCTGATATTTGATGTTTTACCGGATTCCTGATATTCACGGCACACTCGTGAAATGGTCATACGGGAAAATCCCCACTTCATCACTACCTCGGAGGTGCCGTGTCCCATCGCTCGTGCGCCAGCTATAAAACCACGTCTAAAAACACTTAAATCTTGATAACCTGCCATTGTAACAGCAGTAACTGATCTAACAACTGTGGCAGACGCTTATTGTCTTATGTAGGGATTGCCAACCGCAGTGCCGTGTTCTGCCTGTTTACATATCTCTGTATTTTTGTTCCCTGTCTGATGATCAGCTTCGTCACAAGCAATTTGAACCAGATATGTGCCATAATGATTAATAGATACCATATCAAAAGGTTCTCCAGTGGCAGGCTCAAAGATATCCGAACGATCTGAATTCCGTTTCGGAAGATTTGTCTGCAGTTCACATAACCTGTCTTGCAGGTTCTCTTCTCTCTTTCTGGTACAGTTTGACTGTACAAAATTGTTACTCCAAGAGACCACAAGAGATAACTACTTTGCTTGGATATCAGTGCAGACGCAAATTGATATAACGATAATACAAATATCACAAAACACATCATTTTAGAAATGACATAACATCAAGCTTGCAAACATAAATTTATTACAGTAAATGACATTTCAAAAAGCAAGTTTCAACTTGAAAATACATTTTCACTGAACTGGGCACTCCAGTGCAGCAATTATTGTTCCTGTTAATTAACCACGAACGATATTAAATATGGTTTCGATCACAAGTAATAAAGTATGGCATTACGTAAAATTTAGTTTCGGAGCAGATTCGGATAAAAAACCTAATAGGATTGTTAACTATGCACAATCAAATGTTAGAATCGTAATTTTTTCACCAATAACTATCTGATTGAAATTGAAATGACGAGATCAAAAAGTTTTGGCCTACCTGGATTCGTATCCAGCACCCATCGTCGTTGACTTCTAGTCAAGAATAGGCGTTGAAAGTCGGTTTATTTCACCAATGACGAGATGTGCACAGAACTGGAGATAACATGACGTAAAGTTCTGTGCTGGCTGGGAATCGAACCCTGCACGTATTATCTCCGTTGACTACACACGAAGAGATTTTGACTGTAGAATTAATTTTCACCAGTAACTATGGATGGTATGTTTGAACCTGAAATGATATGACGAAGCCAGTACCAATCATTGTTGTCCAACACGTTGTGGTGGCGCGGTTACGTTCGTCCATTACCTGTACCTACCTGTGAACTCGTTGCGCCAGATCGCCAGTAGGAAAGCCGAGCAGAAACCTACCATACTGCAACTCGCACCAGGCGGCATAGAACGTAACTATTCTAAGAATCGGGAATTTTGAATGACAGGCGGAAATACTGGCAAAACATCGGTATATTCTGAAGCTCGATAACGTACAAGTTCACTGCCAAGCCTGTGCTAATCTTAACTCAGTCATGCGCAAACCCTTTCACGCGCGTTACCCGAAATCGGAACAGCTACTAAGCACGAATTGTTCTTAAATGAAATTCATCGGTGTATAATGCCCTCAAGTTATTAGTCACCGATCTGCTTAATTGCTGTCTTTTCTCAAACACAAAATTACTTAAAAAATCCGTACTATCTAAAAAACACACCGGAATAAAAATATGCCTTCACTTCAAAACACTTTTGAAACATGTAGCACAACAAAAACCGACAAATTATAACTTTCTTCAGAGCCTATACTACACACGACCGTACAATTGAAAGGCTGGGCTCCCACTACTTTAGACTGCTGTAAGCATTCTATATCTCCAAGAGAAAAGATGCCCAAACAATACTCTGTTCTGATTGGTTAGTTTTCTTTAAGACCAATAGAAAAGCATTATTCTCCCGCGCTAGTCCGCGCGTTTCATGACTAACTAATCAACAAATAACACACTTTTGAATTGTACTTTTTCCTGAAATAAATATTTAACATGCTGATACGAGGGCGGTTCAGAAAGTAACCTCCGATTGGTCACAGTGCGGGTTGTGGGGGGAGTAGCGACGCCATCTGTGTGTTCATGCACTCAACAGGTCAGTCGGCATCAAGCTGTGGTCGAGTGAACGTCGTACCTGCGCTAGTTTAGTTTTTGTGGCAGTTTGAAATGTGTGCTGCAATAGAAAACCCAGCCAAATGTGAAGTGCGTGCTGTCATAAGGTTTTTTACAGCCAAAGGATATTCTGCAGCAGCTATTCATCGTGAGCTTTGTGCCGTGTACGGACCAAGAGTTATGAGTGAAGGAGTTGTCCGTGAATGGGTACGTTTATTTAAAAGTGGACGAGAAAACGTTCATGATGAAGAGACGAGTGGTAGACCATCATTGGTGACTGACGAACTCGTTCAGACAGTTGATGCAAAAGTTCGTGAAAATCGACGTTTCTCAATGTCGGAGTTGTCTACTGGTTTTCCACAGATTTCTAAGACTCTCTTGTACGAGATAGTGACAGCAAGATTGGGTTACCGTAAGTTCTGTGCACGATGGGTGCCCAAAATTCTTACCGACTACCACAAAACTCAAAGAATGGCCTCTGCATTAGACTTTCTGTCACGTTATGAGGACGAAGGAGAACCGTTGTTAAACAGAATCGTGACCGGTGACGAAACCTGGATTAAGTACGTGAACCCTGAGACAAAAGAACAATCAAAGATGTGGGCACATTCAAATTCGCCTACCAAACCAAGAAAAGCCTCGCAAGATTTTTCTGCCAGAAAACTGATGGCAACGGTGTTTTGGGATGCCAAAGGGGTGTTGTTGGTTGAATTCATGGAACGTGGTACGACCATTAATCAAGACGTGTACTGTGAAACAATAAAAAAGTTACGACGGGCTATACAGAACAAACGCCGTGGTATGCTGACTTCCGGTATCGTTTTTTTGCACGATAACGCCCGTCCTCACTCTGCTCGCAGAACAACGGCCCTTCTTGAGTCCTTCAAGTGGGACGTTATCAACCATCCACCTTACAGCCCAGACCTGGCGCCAAGTGATTATCACCTCTTCATGCATTTGAAGAAATGGCTCGGGTCACAGCGGTTTGATGACGACGAAGAGCTCAAAGATGCGGTCACGGGCTGGCTCCAGGCACAAGCGGGTGATTTTTATGCAGAAGGAATTTCAAAGCTTGTGAAGAGATACGATAAGTGCCTCAATCGCTATGGAGACTATGTAGAAAAATAGTGCAAAGATATTAAAATATTTTTATTTAATTTGGTGTATTTTTTTAAATCAACCGGAGGTTACTTTCTGAACGGCCCTCGTATTTTGTTTATAATTTACATTATTAACTATTTTCATTTGCACTCGAATTAGCTTTCCTTTTACCATAAACGTACTTAACGTATTATGATACAAAATTCACCGTCGTCTGCATTCACACTGTCTTAAAACTTTCTCACACTAGTTCATACAGCGTTCATCAGTAGAACGGTGATCTACATATTTATTTTAGACCGCAGTCACTCATCATTCACACTACTAAAAGCATATACAAAACTGTACAAACACAAATAAATAAAAAAAGTCTTCAAGAAATAAACAGAACAACTCACAAAAACATTCTCTTGACCTGTTTCTTGAATGTCTGTGCACACTACTGGACTCTGGTGGTCAAAATTATTAACTGCATTATAGTTCTTTCTGTTTAGCCCTATCCGCTACTGTCCTCTGGCGGATGAAAATTGGAACTACATACTCGACTGAACCAGTTTCAGACCATCTGTCACTGGGCACGCTTGAGTCATTCTCCCGATACAAAGGCTCTAGACAGGGGCGATATTAGGTGCCACGCCTCAACGTGCCGAGAAGTGTTAAAAATCACAACCATTTGTCACCTGTAGTTTGGTGCGCGGATGCTACATCTTGCAATGACATGATGAAAACCTTTGTGCAGGTGAGAACTCGAACCAACATTTGCGCTCTTCATGGGGACATTGAACAGTTCGAAATCTTTGGGAAACGGTGAAATGACGGGACTGCATCGCCTCAAAGGCGTCAAAGCCAGCGAAAGGAAAGATTTGAGTTCGAATCACAGTCCAGCATCAACAGTTTCGGAATCTCAAATTCAGATACAATAAGAAATAAGTGACTGTCGATCTTACATGATGATTCGCTCTCCGCGCGGAGTGGCCGCGCGGTCTCAGCCGCCATGTCACAGATTGTGCGGCCCCTCACGCCGGAGGTCTGAGTCCTCCCTCACGCATGCGTGTGTGCGTTGTTCTTGGCATAAGTTAGTTTAAGTTAGTTCAAGTAGTATTTAAGTCTAGGGACTGATGACCTCAGCAGTTTGGTCCCTTAGGAATTCACACACATCGGAACATTTTAATGATTTGCTCATAAATAAAAAAAATCTCGTACAAGAAAAAAATTCGTGACGGAGTTTCTACCTGGCGTGACTTCTGCCTTTGCCAGGATCCAACCTACGCCAACTCTACAAAAGTGCGTAGCGAAGGGATATCATGTTTTATGTGGATTAGGAACCACTGCGCATACCCTACAGTGTTCAACTTGTGTTGTCTGAGTTAAAAGAGGGTCTGCTTGTGCTCGTTAAAAATGCTTGCTTGACGTGTGGATCGAACTCGGACCTTAAGCATGCGCAGCTAGAACCATTCCCGTAGGCCACCAACCTACATATAGCAGTGGTTCCTGATTGTACCGTAAAGAAGGCTGCTCCACACCGAAAGAGAACTCTGTTTCTCTGGAGGTCGATTCAACCTGTACGATACATTCACTTCATTCACTGGACGAACTAGTGTGAGAAAGTTTTAAGACAATGTGAATGCAGACGACGGGGAATTTTGTATCGTTTTTCATCCACATTGATATTCACTAGCTGTGTACCAAGTGAGTGTTTTAGAGTAGATTTTTTAATCGCTGAGGTAAAGTCACATAGTAGCCAGCTGCACGAACTGACAACGCGATAGGATGCGGAAATTTCTGCCAGAAGTGTTGTTTTCCACTTGTAATTCTGTTCTGATGTATGTATTTATGTCTGCTCATAAATACGGCGCAGAATACAAGCAAAGGTCAGATATCGAGCACACACTCGTCTTTACATTTTTAATCCGCATTTCGTCTCATTTTATGTGAAGAGTACTGATGCATGTAATCCACCGGAGCAAATTGTACCAAAAAATGCGAGTAGGGCGCGCGGTCAGAGAGTTCCATACGTACTTGGTACATACGTACCAAATTTTTCTAATGGGCACTGGCATTTTTAAAATTCTTTTATATTTCAATTAATTAATTTTTTGTTTCCGTTTATGGGTCTCCTTGCGCCCCTATAGCCCTTCCTTACGCTCGCCTTCAGCGCATTCCAGAAGTTTCTTGAATGAAGTAATTAAATGATCTCTTCTTGAAATAAGGAGTAAAGTCTTTCTTGCTGAGAACAAGAAATAAACGCCTACTACATGAGTAAAATGTTACAGGTGTAATGATAAAGCAAATTAAAAGCTGTACTCTTTGAAAATGTAAGACGCATTCTTGTGTTCTATAAGCAATCTCCTATATAGATGAGCTACAATTTCCTAAAATTCTCCCAGTGAACCGAAGTCAACAGTTCACCTTCCCTGCTACCATCTTTATGTGCTCGTTCCATTTCATACTGCTTTGCAACGTTACAGTTAGATATTTAATCGACGTTGCTGTCCTATTCATCTGCAATAACTTTTTTTTCTTTTTACATTTAGAGCAAGCTGCTAATCACCACACCAACAAGAAATTTTCTCTAAGTCGTCTTGTATCCTCCTACAGTCACTCCACGATGACACCTTTTCGTAAACCACCGAGTCATCAGCCAACTGCATGCTTTAGGAGAAGGTACCGTAAAGTTCTCACTCCGAAAATTCTGCGAGCATTTCTTGCTGAAATATGTCACAAATGGGTTATTCATGCTGGAACTGAAGTATTGGAAGGAGACATATTGAAATTACCGTACTGAACTTTTTGGAAGAAGGCGTTATGGTGTTCTTATTGCACAAAAGGTTCGTGCGGAACATTTGTCTTCCTCTAACTTCACACCCACTGCAGCAACACTTCACGTAAATTCAAAGCAAGCTAAAAACTCGCTAAAACTTACAGGAGAAGTACGACCATTTTGCAAAGCTCACACTCATTCGGCCAAATACTACAACATAGTGAGTGACAATCAATAGCGTAGCAACAACTTAAAGCAAGGTAATGGTCATTTTACATGAAATCGAGATTAAAATGCTGAAAACTGCAGTAAGAGAAACAAGTTCTCGTGTTCTAGCTGCAAGAAACAACATTTTAAAGCTATATACACTGACACTGCTACCTCTACTTCATCTTCTTAGCAAGTTATTACTACTTCTGTAGGGAAAAACCAACGTAAGTTCAGCAGTTTTTACTTATCTTCAGACAGCTCGAGTTTCCGTCAGTGGACCCAGAGGATTAAGCAGACTTGCTTCCTGCATTCAGAATAATGTAGTAAGTTAAGTTTCATTTGCAAGGTCCTCATTGATGAACTGGACTTAGAAACAATCGAACACTGCGACATATCTGTCAGCGCCTTTGAAGTGCCATCCGCAACTTCAATTCTTCTGGTCTCTACAGTGGAAACACTTATTCACCACCAACACTACCAATCAGACTCAACCCAAAACCAATGCTGAACCCTGCCTGACGCAGTTCACTCCTCCATCAACTGTGATCCACCCCACTGCCCCCAAATCACCCCTGTTAATATTCCAGAATTTCTCAACCTTAAAGCTTCTCTCACCCCCATTCCCCAAATCCTTCAACATGCAAGCTAACCTCACATCCTCAGAAAGAGCCACAATACACCACCTTAAAACTGATCCCAAGCTTATAATCCTATCTGCTGATAAGGGCTTCACTACTGTGTTTTTAACTGCAGGGATTAACAGGTGAAAGGACTCCACCAGCTGTCAGTTTCATCCATCTACAAATCCTGCCACGGTGACCCCATTCCAGAAATCCAACAGGACTCCAATCTCTCCACAAATCCTTAGGCCCTCTCCACAATTCCTTAGGCCTATCTTAGAGCCTCTCACCTGGGTCTGTCACTCTCCTTACCTGTACCATTCCCTGCACTCCTACTTTTTACATGCTTCCTAATGTCCATAAACCCAACCAACCAAGATGACCCATTGTGGCTGTTACTGTACCCCCACTGAGAGCATCACTATGCTCAGAGACCAACACCTTCAGCCTATTACCCACAGTCTACCCTCCTATATAAAAGACATCAACAATTTCCTCCACCAGCTCTCCACCATTCCTGTTCCTTTACCCCATGGTGCCCTGCTCCTCACTATTGATGCCCTCTCCCTTTATACTAATATCCCTAATGCCCCAATTCTTGCTGCTATTGAACACTACCTTTCCTAATGCCCAACAGACATCAAACTTGCAACCTCCTTCCTGGTCACCATGACCAACTTCATCCTCTCCCACAATTACTTCACCTTTGAAATCACCACCTACAAATAAATCCGGGGTACGGCAATGGGCACCCACATAGCACTACCCTATGCCAACCTATTCATGGGTCATCTAGAGGAATCCTTTCTAACCATCCACAGACCAAACCCCTAACTTGGTTCAGATTGATTGACAACATCTTCATGACTTGGATCGAGGGTGAGGACACCCTATCCACATTCCTCCAGAAGCTCAATAACTTCTCTCCCATTCGCATTACCTGGTCCTCCTCAACCCAACAAACCACCTTCCTCATTGCTGACCTCCACCTCAGAGATGGCTACATCTTTACCTCCATCCATATCAAACCTACTAACCACCAGCAATACCTCCACTTTGACAGCTGCCACCCATTCCATACCAAGAAGTTCGTTCCATACAATCTAGCCACCCATGGCTTTCACATCTGTAGTGACAAGCAGCCCTCTCCAAATATACCAAGGGTCTCACTGAGGCATTCACAGACCAAAATTACCCTCCCAACTGTGTACAGGAACAGATCTCCTGTGCCTAATCTCTCCAATGACCCACTAGCTCCCAAAGTCTCACCATCTGGCCACTTATGACTCAGTACTACACAGGACTGGAGCAACTACATCACATTCTCTGCTAAGGTTTTAACAACCTCATCGTGTCCTGAAATGAGGAATATCATTCCAACTATCCTTCCCACCCCTCCTACTGTGGTATTCCACTGCCCACCAAACCTACACAATATTCTTGCCCATCCCTACTTTACCCTTGCTCCCAACCCTTTGCCTCATGGGTCATATCCCTGCAATAAACCTAGATGCAAGACCTGTTACATGCATCCTCCCACCACCGTCTTGTCCAATTTGGTCAGAAACATCACACAGTACTACCTGTGAAAGCAGTCATGTGATCTACAATCTAAGCTGCACCCACAGTGCTGCATTTTATGTGGGCATAACAACCAACAAGTGACTGTCCACATGAATGGCCACCAATAAGCTGAGGCCTAGAGACAACTGTATCAGTAAACAGGGTCCAAATGAAACCCAGATAGCTAACTTGACAATAAAGGGCTGTATCTCATCTAGTTACTTCTGTAGATCTAAACATAAAGGTGATGGAGTTTCCATATATATTAAAACAGGAAAGCCCCTAAAGACTGCAAACAGTAAAGGTGTGAGATTGCCTATAGCTAGAGAAAAAGACTTTGAAATTGCTGGTGTAGTGACTGATGACTTTAGATTGTTTGTGTGTGTGTACAGATCACCAAGTGGCAAGATTAGCATTTTTCTGAACAAAGTGACCAACTTACTGAGAATGAATATGAAGAAACTTCAATATCGACAAGGGGAAAAAATCAAAACCAAGACAAGATTTTGAAGAATTGTTAATACAATGCAATATGGAGGCAATGATACCTGAACCAACAAGAGTGACTTCTCTTGTCAGTTATTGATATTACTAGGTCTAACTATGAGTCACATGTAGTACAGACAGAAATATCTGATCATTATGGACAGCTGATCTGCTTCTGCAGGAGTAAGGACATAATATCTGAACCAAATCAAACAACCAAAGAAATCAGGAACATCAGTGAACAAAATGTTAACATCTTGAGAACAATATTAAGCAGGGAAACCTGTAATTAAGCCCTATAGATGCAGAATGTAACTGAAAAATATGATTCCTTTACTACAACTACTAAAAATCATTTTAATGTAGCATTCCCCAAAGTAAAGAGGCAAGAAAAGATGCAGGATCAGACAAAGTGGAAATAACAGAACTGCGAAGGAAGCTGCAGAATCTGAGACAGAGGGGTCAAGCAGAAAATCATAAAATGCTACAAAAGAAGGAAAGGAAAATAGCACAAGAGGCAAAAATGAGAGCAATTAATGCTACCATGGTGAACTCAAGAAACAAGGCAGCTTGGAATGCAATTAGTGGTGAAAGACAAGAAAAAGCTGGATAAACAAAGAAACAGATTCAGGTCAATGAAAATAAACAACACAGTGGTTACAGATGGTACAGAGATAGCTAACATACTCAATGATAACTGTATAAATGTGGTAGGGAACTAAAAATTGGAAAGAAATAGTCCACAAAAGAAGGTTACTAAGATATCGCAAAAATCAAGCAGAACCATGCTCTTGAAATCAGTCACAGAAGCTGAACTGAGGAAAACTATACAGAAGCTGAAGTCCAAGGAATCAGCTGGTGATGATGAGATACTGAATCATGTAACAAAACAAGTAAGTGAGAAATAATCTCACCATTGCTGGACATAGCAAACAGCTCTCTAAAAGATGGAATTTTTCCAGAAAAACAAAAGATAAGTAGGGTGGTACCAGTGTACAAAAAAGGAGATAAGGACGATCTCAACAACTACAGGCCAGTTTCACTGACATCAAGTTTCTAAAAAATCTTGAAAATGCATATGTATCATAAATTAATTGATTACATGGACAAATACAACATTCTCATACAAACACAGCATGGTTTCAAAAGAGTAGATCTACAGAATCAGCATTTGCCAGTCTGACAGAATATATTATGCAGTCCTTAGATGAAAAACAAGTTGTATCAGCAATGTTTTTGGATCTCTCCAAAGCATTTGACACTATTGACCATGAAATACTGAAAAGAAAATTGGAAAACTGTGATATTCAATGGGAAACACGGAAGCAGATAGAATCATACCTATGGAACAGGAAGCAATATGTACCAGTAGTTGATGCATATCAGACACCAAAACCATGAAATATGGAGTGCCGCAGAGACAGATAATGGGGTCATTGCTGATTAATCTGTTTGTTAATGACATAAATGTTGAAGAGAAAATATTGTATCAGATAACATGACAATACTGAACAATGACCAAACTGTGGCACAGCTTGAGAAAAGAGCATACATATCTGAAAACACCACACCTCAACAGGTCCTGGAAAATAGACTTGTTATAAACTTAAAAAATACTATGTATGCAGTGTTCAGAAATAGAGAAGGCTGTGCACGTGGGTTTAGAGGTGGATGAAACAAGACTAGAAGAAGTAAAATTGACTAGATTCTTGGGTATTACTGTGATTAACAAGCTGAAATAGAAACAACATATTAATCCTGCCTGTAAGAAACTCAGCTCCATCATATTTATAATGAGGCAGCTAGCACAGTATGCAGACAAACAGATTCTATGAAACTTCCTGGCAGATTAAAACTGTGATCCAGACCAGGACTTGAGCTCAGCACCATTGCCTTTTGTGTGCCAGTGCTTCTGCACACAGTATACCATGGACACTCTGAACCATACCTGCAGTATGGACTGGTAGTGTGGGAAAACTCGAACATTCAAGAAATAAAAAGTGTGTTCACATTACAAAAAAAGCAGCCAAAATAATATTAAGAAGAAAGACTTCTGAAACATGCAGAAACTGCTTCAAAAGACTAGGCATCTTAACTTTTTCCTTCTTTTACATATATAAAACTGTACTACATGTCACAAAAGATAGTCCAGAGTGGACTAAAAATACTGGTGTAAACACCCACAACACACAGAGGAAGATGACATACAAAGCATACTCCACTGACTGGCAATGCTTGAAAAAGGACCCCAATACACAGTCATCAAATTATTAAGAAGTTTGCCTAAAAAACTGCGTGACAAGGTGCATGACGCTAAGTTTCCAAAGAACCTAAAAGACTACCTAGTGGAAAAGGAATTTTACACTGTTGATGATTCCAGCTCACATTAAACTTGTAAATATTGTTAATTACAATCAATAATGTTAGGGTTAGGAAGTATGTGATAATGATGGGTTATGTATTTTTGATATATCCTATACTACATGTATGTTCACTGTACACCATGTAATCCTACAGGATCAAATAAAATTCAATTCAACCACCAATTGCTGAGCACTCTGACCAACACAGCATTCATACTTTAGAAGAAGGCCTTTTGCCCAAAAGCTCACTTATTTTGATGTTCATGTCTGCACTCAGTATCTCCACTATTTGGTGAACAATAATCTATCCTTTTCATAATATTGTCAACCACACAGTAATGTAGATATAAGCATAAAAAAGCACATACTTTTGATAACAGAGCAAAGAAACACAGAAAATAATCATTTGATGATGATCAACATCTTGAAAACAATATGGTGCATAGTTTACAAAATAAATAATAACCAAGGCTGTAAGTTCTCAGTCTACATTTTATAATGTCAGTGATGCAATAAATAACCAATATTTATAGCTTTTCACTCACCAATTTATGGCAGTAATGGAAGAATTCCATCCAGTTCCCCGTTGTCACTGTTGTCAGAATCAGTGCTAAAACATCTTTATCATTGTTATCACCAGGCCAAATCATTAGTTTTTCATGGTCACTGATGATACCTTCCAATGTCCATGCTGCTTGAATAAGTTTTTTGGCATGCTCAACTTTCTTTTCCAGAGCTCCACAAAACAGCCTTCCACCTATACTATTTTAAAGGACTTGTTGTTCCTGCTGTGCATCTTCACATCGCTCCATACTAACTCACTGTGGTTGAAATGGCAGTCACATGGTAGTACCCTTATCAAAGTATGATGCTGTTCCTTGGTGATTCCATCTAGTACATATATAGGCATTGTAGGTTTATTTGTTTCACAAGCAAATATAACAGAAGCTCTGCCATACTCACATCAGCAGTAATATTTCGCATCTGTAACCACTGCACCAGAACTTCTTTATGGTCATTTGTGGTTAGGGTTTTGTTCAGTAATACTGAATGCTGTGGAACATTGTACACTACAGTTGTAGTAGGTACAGGACCATTCAATAAATCGTGAATGACCCATGTTTTCATGGTAATCACCTGTCTCGTTGGACCTAAAAACTAAAAGTGCATCAGGAACAAAACCACTGGATGAGCCTGCACGTGCAATTAATCTCTAGCTCCTCTTCCCATGGCTGATGACTACTACTGCTTGGGTTGTCACCCTCCCAGCATTTACTGACAGCTCCCCCAGTGTTAATCTACATTTCATCTAATCACATTACTGAATGTAAGCCCACAATTTTGTGCAAGAATATGCTTTCAGCCTTAACAATGTCTGCCTTTTCTAACAGGACTTTTCAACCATTTAGAACTTTGTAACACAAACTCATACTTTTCAGCACAATTTTAGTGACATTTTCCCACCCCTGAAAAGTTTACTTTCTTTTAATGACCCTAGAAACTTTGGTACAGTAGGATACTATTTCCTGCTGTAGTAAGCATATATGCCATGGTGTCAGTGGTATACAACATGAGATTCATGTGCCTCCCATCAGGTATACATGGTTATGGTGTATTACAACAGAGAGAGAGAGAGAGAGAGAGATGAGTTGTTAGATATGATCTTGTGGAGCGGGAGGACGGTGTGAGGAGGATGAGGAGCGAGGGAGATACTATTACTAAGTCAGCGTTGTTCACCAGCCATGGTCAGGCAGATTGCTTTACATCTGACTGATTATCTATTAAAACTACTACTAAATCTAAGATAACAGACAAGATGTTATAAACAATGGTTATAAACAACACTTTACAGCTCTTCATATTTCCAGTTTGTTGCTTCACACATAGCAGCATCATGTTGACCAGTCTACAATTCCAAATGTAGAGAAAAATTGATTTACAGAATATAGTGGCTGCTGCATGGGCACATGTATCAGTCTAGCTCTGAACATCCTAAGTGGCAATGTTCGAACATCTGGTGACAGGTGGTTGACCACTTTCCAGGCTACTGTGGGAAACCTATCCAGTGTTTGCATAGGCGACAGTTTGGAATATCAATGTCACCTTTATGTATGGTGTTGTAATAGTGAATCTCTTGTCTCTTGCACGAGGATCCTAGGCTACAGAGTTGAAGAAATCATTACACCGAACTGCTTGAAAATGTATCTACAGTGGTCAAACTTATTGCTGGTAGATATTATTCTTACAGCCCTCATTTGTAGGAGCAATATGTTTTTACTTCCAGTAGAGTGTTCCTGCAGCAGCGATCCATGTGTGATGTGGCTGTGGAACAGTGCATAATATACTGCAATTAAGTACTGATCTGTTATCATACATTTGAGCTCCCCGAGGAGGTAAATTAGTCTTGACAGTTTGAAACACATATTGTGCAGTGTGTTTGATTGTCAACTGTGATTCCTGGAAGTTTTCCGGTATAAACATTTGCTATGGGTCCACAGCCACCAAAGATGCATTATATTTTCTGGATTTTATTTTCATTTAATTTCATTTTGTTTGCTTCGAACCGCTTTTTGGCTACTTCAAACAAAATGTCAACATCCTTTAGTGTTTTCTACAATTAGTCATTAATGTTGTACCATCTGCAAAGAGCAGGGAATGACCATCACAGTTTAAAGTCATTGACAAATATTAAAAAGAGCAGAGGACCAATTTCAGAGCCCTGTGGTACACTGTGTTCAAGTACCATTTCACAAGACATTGGTTTCTGGATACGAATATGACGTCCTTTCATGATTTTTCAGACTTTATATATTAACTGATTGATGACAGCATGGAATGTGTTAAAAAAGATGTGGATAAAATAAAATTGAATTAATTATTGTGCTTTGGATAAGACAGAATTTTCCCACCAATGTTGATTATTCAGAATGGATCTGCATTCGCTGTAGTCTAGTATAGTGCAATGTCATCTGCAGCATCTGTTCTGCCCTGGCAAAGCAGGTGGCATGCTTCGTTCACCAGCGAGCAGCCATGCAGGAAGCGGTGCAGCTGCTGCTGAGCTGCAGGAACTGCCATTATGGTGGAGACAGTGGCAGTGCCACACGGCACTCCTACCAGAGGCTTGGGCGCACCATCTATTTTGGCATACAGGTCAGTAGTTAGCAGTCATCAGGTACGGCACACACAATTCACGATTTGCATTCACTCGAGACTTATGTGTCACAACATGCTAAATCTACAAGCCACCAGAAGCAGACCTTCAGCATCAGTCCTCAGCAACTGCTGATGGTCACATGTAGCACATATGGACTGATCAGCTCTATGGCAAAGCAGGGCATGAAAATGATTTGTAAGCCCACCAGGAAAAATATACATCATTCACTGGCGCCACCTGGTGTGTATAATTTTTGCGATTGTGGCCAAGAACGTATAGAACCATGAAAAAAAGTATTAACGCCTGTTTAGCCAGACACTTACATTCTTAAAGTGTTTATTAATGATTCAATATTAACACCTGTTTAGCCAGACACTCATATTCTACTGTATTTATTAACGATTCTGTCAACAGTCTTTGAACTGTGCATTGCAGGTGTCATTCAACTACGTTTGGTGGGTGCTTTGAAGCCAGCAGCTATGGGATTGATTGATTGATTGATTGATTTCTTTATTAATCCATGTAACAATTTACATTGTGTGGATTTCGTCAGCAAAATCATATACAATACAATATACCTACAATTATACACATATTTTTGTATTTACACACATTTTTGAGGTATCTTAAATTAGTTTTATATCCTTGTGTAATTTGTAATTTTCTTATAGTACTGTACAATTTTTGATATCATATTATAACTATTTCCTCATGTATTACAATGCAGGCTACTTTAATTACACTACATGTTGTAATGCAGATAGTCCATTACTGCGTAATAACTTTTATTTAATAAAAAAAATTTTAGTTTCGTTTTGAACTGTCCGATTGTGTCAACATCTTTTATTTTTTGGGGTAATTTATTATATAATTTAACAGCATTGTACAACAAGCTCTGCTGAATTTTAACTTTATTTTTCCTCTCTAGATGCAGATTCTATTGGTTTCTAGTTTCATAGCTGTGTACTAAAGAATTTTTCATATAGCAGTCAATATTTTTTTTTTACATACATAACACTTTGTAAAATGTATTCACAGGGGACAGTTAGGATTTCCAGCTTTTGGAAATGTTCAAGGCAGTGAGCCCAGGTTGTTTGGGTTTGTAGATAATAGGAAGAAGGTAAAAGATGGGGGTGTATGGTTTGTGTTGGGTGAGAAGTTTTATGCATTGAGGTATTAGTACTTGTGAGGGGCCTGAGATTTTAAGGAGGGATTTCAGGTCAGTGTGAATCACAGGGAAGGCATCTTGAAGACAGATGCTGTATGTAGAGGTGTCAGACAGCTGGCGTAGACCTCCACTAACATACTCCTGTTGGTCAGGTACCACAGAGGTAGATCCTTTGTCTGCTGAAAGGAGCCATCAGCTTTTAGGGAATGACTAGCATGGAGCTCTGCATAGGAGGGGTTTGGGTCATGTTGTAGGGATCTGGGGGAGGGTTGTGAAGCAATGCTGGATGTGAAGAATTCTTAGAAGGCTTGTAAAGGATGGTTTTCAGGTAGTGGTAGTGGATCAAGGTCAGAACTGTTCAAGACAGGGATGAATGTCAGGTTTGCTGTTGCAAAGGTTTCGGGGTTGGGCTGCAAAGTGATATTTCCAGTTGACATTATGTGTGAAGGAAAGTAGGTCCTTCACCAAAGCAGCATGATTAAATGTAGGTTTAGAGCTGAAAGTGAGACTCTTGGATAATACAGATTATTTCAGGAAGGGAGAGTGCTTTAGATGAGAAGCTGGGAATACTGTACTGTTGTGACTCGTTCTTGTGATTATAAGTTATTATTGATCTGGGAGGCAGTGCTGAGGGCTGGGGGATGTTAAGGAGTTTTGCCAAGCTCAGTGTATAGAAAAGAAGTGGTGTCTGATGATGTGGATTTTTAGGGAGCTGCAGAGGGACAGGAAGGGAAACACCACTATTGAGATAGCTTAGGAGATGGTGGGATACTTTTTTTAGGTCAAGTCTGGCATGTTGTTGCTGTTTGAAGTTGACTAGGCAGATGACACCATTCAAGGAAACATAAGGGGCAGATAACTGGAGGATTTTGTAGGAGAGAAGTCTGGTGGACTGGGATGTGGCAGATGAGGCATGTAGGGTAAGTAAAAGAGATTGCTGTATCTGAAACTGTGAAAGAGGCTGATGTAGACTAGGACTACATCCAGAAACAGTGACTTCCAGTGTTCAGCCTTTGGGAGAAACTCCAAAGGACAGCAGTATCTGGGATCTTAGTTTTGATAGTGGAAAAGCATGTTTTCGCTGTCCCCCTCCCACCTCTATCACATACAATGCATTTAGCTTTTAGCTCTTATTAACTCATACACAGTGTTTCAGCAGTAATCTCTATCTTGCATATTACCCTATTTTTCACCTTTAAGCTCTCAGGTTTTCAAATTTCATCTGTAGCAGTTCCCAACTATCAGTCTTTCCTTCTCATCCTGTCTGGGAAGTCTCCCTTGACCCAGGATTCTGGGTGACTTTCTCAAACTCTACCTTTTTTCTAAACCTTACCAGTCCTTTTCCATAACCCTTCTTCTTCTCCATTCAACCCTTCTGCCAGAAGAAGGAGCCACTGGCTCTGAAAGCTTGCATATATAATACCTTTCGCATGTGTATTCTCCTGCCGCCACTTGGTGAATACATTTTTTATTCATCCAATTACATTATATTTCCCCCAATTATGTAAGCTTCTGCACCCTTATATTTCTTGTCTAACAATTCCTGCTTTGTCACTGTGCACTTCGTGACAATCCCATTTTCTAAATGTCAGTATTCTCTGTGTCTTCTCCATTTCCTGCTTTTTTTTTATAACATCTCTTTTCATCTGTTAGATTCAATGTCACATGTGTTATCCAAGGATATCTGCTTGGTTTTATCATTTTCCTGTTTGATCCTCTGCTGCATTCACTACTCCATCTTTCAAGACTCCCCATTTCTCTTCTTCTGTGTTCCTTGCCCCTGTTTCAGTCAATTGTTTTCTTATGCTTCCTTTGAAATTCTTGGCCACCTCTGGTTCTCTCAACTCATCTAGGTCCCATCTCCTTAACTGCAGTTCATAACCAATAAACTGTAGTCAGAATCCACATCTGCCCCTAGAAACATTTTGCAGTTTAGAATCTGGTTTCAAAATCTCTGTCTCGCCATAATGTAATCTATTTGAAACCTTCTTGTCTCCAGTCTTTTCCATATATACAATTTTCTTTCATGATATTTAAACCACCTACTACTGCTGATTAAATTATGACGGTGGTTAGAAAAGTTCTCAGAACCACCACGAGAGGTCAGCACTAGCGCAATCAGTTGTTCACGTGATATTCATTGGACTGTTGCCTGTAAACATGTGCCACGTCAGTGCTCTTGGAAGAGACCTGTGGCAGTGATGTGGCTCTGAGTTCCCGTCTAGTGATTTTCAAAGAGGGAAAAAAAATCAAGATTCAAGCAGTGATTAAGTATTTCGTAAAGAAAGGTATGAAAGCTAAGGACAACCATGCCGATTTCCAGAATAAACTGGGGTACTCTGTTCCTTCATATTCAACTGTTGCCAAGTGGACAAATGAATTTAAATTTGGTCAGGAGAGCTTAGATGAAGATCCGTGCTGTGGTTGGCCAAGATGTGTCACTCCCTCAGAAATCATTGCAAAAGTGCACAAAATGGTAATGGAGGATCGCCAATTGAAAGTATGTGAAACTACTCACGCATGCCAGATGTCAACTGAAATGGTGTATCACTTTTTAACTGAAGAATTAGAAATGAAAAAAAATTATCTGCAAGATGAGAATGGACATATCGGAACAATGTTTGGCCCATTTTTAGAGAAACAAACAAGATTTTTTGTGCCAGTTTGTAACCACAGATGAAACTTGGGTGCACTAATATACCCCAGAGACTACACAACAGTCAAAACAGTGGAAACATGCTGATTCTCCGTCACCAAAGAAAGCAAAGACAATTCCTTCAGCAGCAAAGGTCATGGCATCTGTGTTCTGGGATGTGAAGGAGATTCTATTTTTAAATTATCTCCCCACTGGGCAAACAGTTACTAGAGAATATTATGCTAACTTTCTGGACAAACTGCAACAAAAGATATGTGAAAGAAGGCCAGGTTTAACAACAAAGAAAGTCATCTTCCATGAAGACAATGCGCACCCGCACACATGTGCCGTTGCCATGGCAAAATTACACAAACTAAGGTATGAATTGTTGCCACACGCACCTTATTCACCTGATATGGCTCCATCAGACTTCTGTCTCTTCCAAAAACTGAAAATTTTTCTTGGTGGATGAAGATTCACTTCAAAAAAAGAACTGATAGCCGGAGTTGACAATTATTCTGCAGGCCTGGAAGAAACTCATTTTTGAGACGGGATCAAATGATTGGAACATCATTGGACCAACTACATTAATCTACAAGGAGACTACATTGAAACATAAAAAAAGTTTCAGAGATGTAAGTACTCCTTTTCCATTCTGTTCTAAGAACTTTTCAAACCACCCTCATATGTTCTCTGCAAATTTCCACCATGTGGCTTCCTATTTCATTCCTTTCCCCTAGCCAATTTTCTCCTACTATTTTGCCTTCTCTTATTTTGCTTTCTGTGAAATTCCAGTTCCCTATAACAAATAAGTTTTCAACTCCCTTAACTATCATTTACCTCATCACACATTATTTCAATTTCAGAGCTAGCTGGTGTATAAACCTGAACTACTTTGGTGGGTGGTGGCTTCGTGTCTGTCTTTGGTACAGTAATGCATTCACGATGCTGTTCATGCTAGCTTACCCACATTCCTATTTTCTTATTCATTAACTGACCTACTCCTTCATCACTCCTGTTTGATTTTGTGTTTATAGCCCTGCACTCAACTGGTCAAAAGTCCTGTTCTTTCTGCTACCACACTTCACTAATACCCACTATATCTGACTTTAAACTATCCATTTCCCACTTTAAATTCTCTAGCCTATCTACCAGATTAAGGGCTGTAACATTCCACATTACAACTCAAAGAACACCACTTTTGTTTTTCCTGGAGATGACATTCTCCTAAGTAGTTCCCACCTGAATATCTGAATAGCAAACTATTTTATGTCCAGAATATTTTACCAAGAGGAAGAAGGGCATCATTCAAGCATACCAACAGAGCTGCATGCTCTTAGAAAAATAACAGATGTCCTTTATTCTTGCTTTCACCCATTTATGGACCACCATAGTGGGGTCAAGTTGACTAATGTTACTTGGCCATATCAGTCGATCATTCAGACTGCTTCCCATGCAATTACTGAAAAGATTGCTGCTCCCCTTCAGGAGCCACTGATAAGTCTAACCCCTCCGCATATAACCCTCCACAGTGGGTGCAACCTCAGAACAGATATCTGTATCACTGAGGCACGCAAGCCACACCACCTCAGCAAGGTCCATCTTTCGTGGGGGATTCAAGTTTAACCATCTAAATTTAATCAAGTTCATTAGTGAGAAAGCTGCTGCTGTACCTTGAAAACAACTGCTGCATCTTCAGTTTTATTGTATCGCTGCCATTTATGTGCTATTAATAGCTTAATATTTACTCAATTACAAAGGTATTTTTAAAAGAAAATATTATTTTTACGTCTGTAAATAATGAGTACTATTTACAATATATAACTACTTGTTGTACAACTTTATAATGAACACTGCTAATTCCTAAGTCATGTATCCCATATTAAATATAAAACTTCTTATATCTTGTGTGTCATAATGAACATAATATAAAATATGTGGGGCTAGTTAGTTTATGAGAGGGACTGTTGGCCCCAATCTTACCAAGTTCAATAAATCAATTAAAAATAACTAAATAAAGCAAAAAATAAATTCACTCTTTCCTTAAAAACAGACTTGCTGCGAGGCACAAAATCTTTTGCCCTTTCACTCATATCTGTGGAGATGGGGAGATACTCATGATTTTGTTGCTGATGTACTTTGGAACTGCATACAAAGTGTTTAATTTCAGCAGGTGATGGTTACAATGGCATGGATGGGTGTGGTCTTTCTACCACTTCTGAATCATGGAATCTCTACCACTGGAGAGGAACTGACAGCCAAAGAATATGCCCCACTGCCCATTTGGTTGCCTTTCAAAGTGCACAGTTCACCTTCTTATGAGTTCACATATGCTGTTCAAGTGTTATGGCTGGCATTTGTTGCAGAAACATCTATTTGTATAGACTGCATATTTATGAACCTAATGCTAATGATTACAGCAGAGCTCCACATCTTGAATAGTACATTATCAACCCTGCAGAAGAACTCATTTGTTAATAAAGTTCCAGTGGTTTCTACAAATGAAATTACAGAAAACATGTTGCCTTTCACTCACAGAAGAGGAATCAAATACAGTAAACAAATATATGAAAACCTGATACCTGTTGAAGGGACTGAAGATAGTTCATCTGATACTTGTAATTCCTACTACGCCATTTCACAGGGAGAAATAAAGCAGCGGATGTACCAGCAACTACTAGAAAGCATACATTATCATCAAACAATTATCAAGTAAGTATTATTTTATTGTCATTGTTCGCAGTTATCAGTCAAAGAAATTAGTTGCTGTGCATTCTCCTTATCTTTCTCACTAGTTTTATCATTGAAATCCTTCACTAAATGCACTTACAGAGCTTTTTCAGCCCATAAATGTTTATATGCCAGATTTCTACCCATGGGCTTCACCTGATTATGCATATGTCACATATATTGCGTATATATATGTTTGAGTCTCTGCTGTTTTGTACCACAGGACTCGAGATAAGATGTTAAAATTATCCATCATATTCAGCCATGCTGCATGATCTTCGGTCTTGATACACATAGACAAAATTATTGGCTTGTTCCAGTGCTTATGCAACCTGGTTGACACACCAAACAACACAAATAAAAGGCAAACTGCACTTCCTACAATTGAAGTATTCCAAATCAACTAAATATAAAAAAGAAATATGAAGGTCATTTTAGTATATTTTTACATGTCAACCCTTTCTCATCCCTAGTGATAGTAGGGGCCTCTTACTCTCACAGTACTTTTATACACAAAATGAGTCATGTAAATTTGGTTGAAACTGTTCCAGATATATCTGAGTTATGCTTCTATGTCACCACATTTTCACCCCACCCCCAACGAAGGTTGGTGATTCTTACTTATACTTACACAGTGTTTTTCTTTCCAGTTAGTAAATGACATGTGTATGAAGTATGGCTAAGGCTAACATGCTTTAGCATGTGATGTGGCACATTCATACATACGTATTTTTATAATATACTAGCTTCATGTCCTTGGTTTCACCAGTGCATGCACACACCACAGACATTTCACATATAATTAAAATACTCCACTCATATTTGTACATGGATTTCATCTGTATGCATAGCAAATTTTGCCCAGCAGTTTCATAAGAATCCTGAGGAAACTTGTAATTCTGCCGTGCTAAGAAGTATGCAAAATATCATGAGTCATATATGTACCAAATTGGTTGAAATTGCTCCAGGTATTGATGAGTCATGCTTTTATGTCATACCTTTTCACTCCCATCCTCAGTAAAAGGGGTACTAGGGGTATCTTAGTAACCAGAGAATTTTTTTCAGATATCAAGTGACAACTGTGTCAAGATTAGTGGATATTACTTAAGGTGTTACAGTAATATGCTGATGTATCACTGTTTTGCACCCCATTACACACCATAAGGGTGAAACATCACTGGGACAGTGACCATTGAGCTCAGGGACACAGAAACAAAAACTAAAATCAAATAATATGGAACAGTTTTACATGCCATTGCTTCTCATCCCCTCCTCCACCACTAAGGATGGCAAGGATATATTTCCCCCACAGTATTTTTATACAAATAATACAAAGAAGAAGTGATATATACACCAAATATGACTGAAATTACTCTGATGTTCCTGAGTTACGCTTCTATGCCATCCACTTATCATGCCCATGATCACTGTTATGGAAGGAAGGAAGATTAGAGTTTAACATCCTCAACATCATGGTCATTAGAGGTGGGCCACAAGCTCCGATTATGAAAAGATGGCGAAAGAAAGTGGCTGTGCTTTCAAGTGAACCATACTGGCATTTGTGTAGATTTAGAGAAATCATGGAAAACTTAAATCTGGTTGGATGGATGGGGATTTGAACCCTCATCTTCCTGAATATGATTTCAGCGTGCTGACCACTGCACCACTTTGATTAGTCACTCTTATGGAAGGTAAGTGGTTCTTCCACCCTACAGTGCTCCTTTCCAGTTAGTAAGTACTATGTGCCAAAGGCAATAAGAGCTTGTATCTTAGGAAGACACCAACAAATGGGTCCTAGAGGAGGGACTGGGGAAAGCTACTGAACATCATTTATTACCAACTGCACTTTAAAACACTTTATTAACCAACAATATAAGGCTCAACTAAAAAACACATTAAAGGTAACTTGAGCTTCCACCCTTTTACAAAAGGGATTAAATGTGAAACACAAGAAGCAAACACTTTAGATATTCTTTAAAGCTTTTTCAGCAAGGATTACAATTAATCAAAACATTAAATTTTAATAATTCAATTTAAAGTCATGCCGAGGCACCCCATAATCTGAAAATTACAATAAAATCAGGTCAGGGCACAAATCCACAGATCCACAGATGACACAACAGACCCCAGATGTAGACATTGGGATCCAGCCCCCTGGTGACAACAAGCTGAGAGAGGATAGGTAGTGCTCTGCAACATATACAGCAAAGCTCATTTAGGCAGTGAACAGTTCAAACAATACTCAAATCTTTGCCCTGGCTCTAAAAGAAATCCAATAACAAATACAGAGGGGTGCAGAAAAATTTAAACATTATTTGATAGTTCATATCTTTGAAACAAAATGACATACCACTGCAATTTTGCGTCGTAGCACAGTCCATTGTTTTCTAGCAGATCTTGGCACGCATGTCCAAGCAGATGACAGTGCAGCAATGAATGAAGTAAGATTGTCATTTGAGCAATGAGCATTGCAAGGCCATATTGAAGTGCTACTGGCAGTACAAAAACATGATGGAGGTACAATGGCAATGGCGTCATGTGTACGGAACTCAGCCACCAACAAGTACAACAATTTATTGCATTCAGGACAAATTTGAAGCTGATGGTACTAATCAAGATGTGCATCAGGAAAGGTCTGCCCAACCAAAAACATCAACAAGTCCAGCTTCCAGTGCTGTTGTGTTGCAACATTTTACTTGGTCACCTCAAACACCTAAGGAGCAGGATGCACTTGAAAGTGGGGTAAGCCAATCAAGCATACAATGAATTCTAAAGGCTGCAAAGAGGAAAGTGTACATTCCAAAATCACTGCACACTATGAATGGAGACAACACAGATCGAAGGATCAAGTACGGTGAGTGGTTTGAAGGTATGCTTCGTGAGGATGAACGGTTTTCAGGAATGGTTATCTGGTCTGACGAGGTGCAATTCAAACTGAAAGATACTGTAAACTGCCACAACTACAAGTACTGGGCTCTTGTAAATCCTCACATTCATGTAGACAAACAGGTGTCAATGTGTGGTGTGATCTGTCACTGCACTGTTTGACTGGCCCATTCTTCTCTGAAGATAACATAACTGGTGAGGTGTATCTTTATATGCTGTGAACATCAACTTTACCTGCCTTCCAAAAGGTGTTTGGAAATGAAAGACTTTAACCATATGGGAACAGGATCAGTAATTGGTATACAGAAAACTTAATTCCCATATATGTCGTAGCTCACATATATTTACACTTGACACTGTGTCCATACAGAATTAAGTATAACAAAGAACTGACTAAAATAAAGTTAAGATGGAGGCTCAACAGAGCACTTACAATTCACAGATATTAAGTTTTGTGGTCGTTACGAACTGTCAACGCCACACAGCCCCCCCCCCCCCCCTTCCTTGCAGTACGGAGTACTACAGATGTCCAAGGGTGTGAGGGCATGTGGGCGTCGACTTCAGTGGAAATTGTGCGTGTAGGCAGGTGCACCACAGGTACTTCCATCTCAAACGAGATGGGTTGTGCAGGCGGAGCGGTGAGAGGCAGGTCCACTTTGTAGTCAGTCAGCCACTGTGGCTGGATGAGACAGTGGCCAGCCTGGGAGTAAGGCGGTGGGGCAGTCGACGGCGTGATCGAGGCATGTGTGCCCCGTAAGTGGATCGAGCCATCCATAGAAATGAAAGCATGTAGAGATGCTCGGTCATACTTGCGCGGGAATGTGAGGTTGTGTGCAATGTTGATGTACCCCTTGTACAGTTGAAGAGGCTGCCTAACCACATCATCACACAGCATGATGGGGGAGCAGTCGGAGAGTGCGGTGGGAACGTAAGTCTCAGGCGGTGAGTGACTGATGGGTGGGTGCAAACGCATTTGTTGAAAATGCGTGTGCATCCGGCTAATGAAATCTGGCGAGGGGGGGGTGGTTCTTGCTGAACTGGGGAAGAATAAGTTCCCCCAGTAGGACCAGATTCTCGCCGAAAACAAATTCGGATATAGTTCCCTGTAGGTCAGGTTTATAGGTCGAGTGTAGACCAAGTAGCACCCACGGGAGAGCTTCCGACCAGAGACAATAAAGACATTGAAGGGCCATCTTGAGGGTGCAGTGCCATCTCTCCACCAACCCATTGCTTTGTGGGTGATAAGTGGTAGTGTGTATTTTTTTAATACCGCAGATCTAGCAGAGGATGGTGAAAAGGGAGGATTCACACTGTTGACCCTCACCGGTGGTGATAGTGGTCGGGCACCTCAAATGAGGTATCCACGAGCCAATGAAAACCTTGGCTACCATCTCATCAGTAATGTTAGGGAGAGGGACAGCCTCAACCCAGCAAGACAACCAGTCAATAGTTGATAAGATCTATCTATGGCCCTCTGAAGGAGGAAGAGGCCCAATCAGATCAATATGTATGTGACAGAATCGTCCTGCGGTAATGTCGAACTTGCCCAGAGGCAGGGAGGTATGGCGGCTGATCTTGTTGCACTGGCAAGTGACACAGCTGCATGCCCAGGTTTGACAGTTCTGTTTGATATTCTTCCAAACAAAACGTCCTGACATGAGACATGTGGTGGCTCAAACGCCCGCATGGGCTAGGTTATCCAGGGTGTCAAAAACCTGTTTGCGCAGTCCAGTTGGGAGCAAAGGGCGTAGGGTGCCAGTCAAAGACTCACACCACACCTCATCAGAAATGCCAGGAAATTTAGCCTTTGTGAAAACAAGTGATGTTTGTGGGTTTTGTAGGAAAGCCTGAGAATCTTCATCAGAAGCTTGGAAGGAGGCCAGATCGGAAAGATCAACGATGTGGGAAACAGCACTGATCCATGAGAAGCAATCTGCAGCAACATTATCTGCACCCTTGATGTAACGGATGTCCGCTGTGACTTGAGAAACCAGGTAAAAGTAGCGGTAACATAGTGGGGGTGGGTCCTCAGGTGGGTTGCAGAATGCTTCTGACAGTGGTTTGTGATCGGTGAGGACGAAAAACGAACGTCCTTCGACGTCGGGGTGGAAATGTTTGATTGCCTCGTAAACAGCATAGAGCTCTCTATCGAATGCAGAATATTTTCCCTGAGCCATAGATAGTGTCTTGGAGAAGAAATAAAGGGGAGAAACCATGTCCCCCTTGTGTAGTTGCAACACTGCCCCCACCGCGATGTCACTGGCGTCCATAGTAATGAATAACTCGGCCGAGGGGTCGGGGTGGGCGAGTGTCACAGCGTGAGCTAAAGAAGTCTTCAGAGCCTTGAAGGCCTCTAGCATCAGAGCAGTCCAAGAGACGGGTCTGATACCGGAAGTTTGTTTGCCTGATAGCACGTCCATCAGGAGTGCCTGAACAGCGGCGATGGAAGGCAGATGGCGACGATAGTAATTGATGGTGCTGAGGAAATGGCATAGCTCTTTGTAAATAGCCAGGGGCGGCAGTGATGTGATATCCTGCACATGAGATTTGGGAGGCTGTATTCCAGTAGTGAGACGGTGTAACCTAGGAAGGAGACTGACACCTGGCGCAACTGAAACTTGTCTTTGTTGACCTCGACACCATTGGAGTTCAAGGTCTGGAGGACCATACACAGATGATTTTCATGTTCCTCCGCTGAGTTGCTGTAAATGAGAATGTCATCCAGATAAGCAAAGCAAAACTTGTACTGTCGCAAGACAGAGTCAATGCAACATTGCCACGTTTGCACTGCGTTCTTTAAGCCAAACAGCATGAAGTGGTATTGGAATAAACCGAGCGGCATGATAACAGGCGTCTTAGCAATGTCTTGCAGTGCCATGGGAATCTGTTGGTAGGCGCGTTTACAGTCAATAACACTGAAAATTGTGGCGCCAGATAACATATGAGTGAAGTCATTAATGTTTGGCACTGGGTAATTGTCCATGACGGTATGAACATTTAAGCATCTGTAATTGCCACACAATTGAAAAGATCCATCATGTTTGGGGAAGAGGTGGGTTGGTGAAGACTAGTTGCTGTCTGAAGGTTGCAGAACACCTGCCGCCAACAGTTTATTAATCTGCTGCCAGGCCGCGGGCAACTTGATAGGGTTGAGGTGTCGGACCTTATGCCTAATAGGAGGGCTGTCAGTGGTAACTATCTTGTGTGTCATTCCATCAGTGACGGAAGAAACTGAGAACTGCACTTGAGATTGGTTAATGTCCTGGCACTGAGTCCTGGGAAGAGTAGGGCGCGACGAGGCGTAGCTGTTAGCGCAAGTGGGGAAAGGTAGCACGAAAGTCACATGTCTCTTACAGGAGCATGGTGTGCGCTTGTGTGGAGGGGGTAGGTGCGCGTGCAGTGCCAAGCGAAGGGGAATGGGCAGCGACTGTCTGCTGTTAACCTTGCACTGGACAACTGGAGTGGGTGAGAGCAGCGCTGGCCTTGAACGTGGGGCCGCAATGGCTGCTGGGTCATGTGGCCGGTGAGTGAGAGAGGGGGAATATTTATCAACATGCGCGGTAGCTGTCCAAGGGGTGGGCATGGTCGCAATGCGTGCGCAACTGTCATTAGCAGCACTGTTGGAAACACACGACACTGGATGAGGCGAGTGTGACGTGAGGGTTGGAAATTCACAAGCAAGTAAAGTTTGTGGACTAGACTGGTGAGAGTTTGAGCTACGCTTGGCCAAGCAATTTTGTTTAGGTGGCAGTGCCATGGACCACAGTTGCAGAAGTGAGTTACGAGCCGTGACAGAGCTTGCTGTAAGTGGATGCGATGCGTTGTTTCAGGTTCTCGTTGTCATGGTGGAGTTGCGCCCGAAGTCGTATTCTGACAGTAGGTTGGTAATGCAGGTCACAATGTTGGCGGCGAGGGCGGGGCACTCGCATGTGATGTCGTATATTGTGGTGGAAACAGAGCGTTGGACATAGGTAGTATGGCAGACCACACAGCCCATAGCGTGGCGTCAGGCATGGTATGCTTATTCACGAGCAATCGAAGGCGGCGCAAGAGTTGTGAGGAGGTGTATTCCCACTGGTGCTCCTCGTAGAGAATCTTAATTATTAGCTCTTGTGGCGAGCAGGCAAGTTGTTCCATTATAGTCTTCTTTGCCAACTCGTATTTTGGTGCAGGCGGCAGCAAAAGGAGCAGATCACAAATCAAATCTGAGTGGTCGTGGACGTGTGTTACGAGGCAGAGAAACTTTGAGTTGTCGTCAGACACATAATGTAACTCTAACAGATGCTCGACAAGCGTGAACCACGATGCCGGGTTGTCCTCATATAAGAGCGGTAGCTTCGGCAGGCGGCCAGGAGGGAGTGAAGACAGCAGCTTCGGTGTCTCCTGGGGTAGTGGCTGAACTGAGTTTAAGTCAGAGGCCGGCACGGTAGGCCCGGATTTTGACCCGGTGAGCGAATCCATAGTAGTGATAGCTGGCATAGTTGACTGTGTGTCACAAAAACACAGTGCGGCAGGCACGGACAGTACTATGGAAACAGGTGCATGGACAGCACACAAGGGGGGCCCAGAAATTGGACCGTGAGTGACGAGTGCTGGATGGAAACAACACACCTCCGGAACAGGGCGAGAGACTGGTGTGGCAGACACAGGTGGTGTTGTGGGAGCGGCAGGCAGCTGAGCAACCAGAAACGGGGAACCCCACAAGTGGGGGCGGGGGGGAAGCAGGAGGGGTTGGGAATACCACCCGCGTGGAAACTATCTGATGCATAACATGCCTGTAGTGCATGTGGCAGGCCACTGA
Organism: Schistocerca serialis cubense; assembly: GCF_023864345.2. Lineage (NCBI taxonomy): Eukaryota > Metazoa > Arthropoda > Insecta > Orthoptera > Acrididae > Schistocerca > Schistocerca serialis. The sequence continues at coordinate 50,530,633 of NC_064644.1, forward strand.
GGCAAGGGAAGTGGTCCATGTTAAGCGAAACACTGAATTGTGCATGTAAATTAGTCACAACTGGAACACCAAGTGTGCAGAATGGATCCGGCACGGTTTGTAGCAGTGACGGCATTGCACACGGCCTGACAGTAACTGATGCAGCATGCCAGTGAGTGGCTAAACACGTGTTCAATGGAGATCAGTTTGCTCTTGAAACACTCAATTTGAAGAGAGACAATTTGAAATATTGTTCAGTTCACATTTCACTGTCGGAATGGCATAATCCAGTGACATGAAGCCTGCACCAACACCGGTCCAGAAGATGCGAAACAGGAACAAACTGCGCGTCCACCACTATGGGAGTGGGATCGGTAATTGGGATATAGAAAACTTAATTCCCATATATGTCGTAGCTCATATATATTTAAATTTGACACTGCATCCATACAGAATGAAGTTTTGTGGTCGATACTAACTATCGAGGCCACACCTACAAGAGGGCGCTCCATCTCACTACCACAGAGATGTCAGAGCCTGCTTGGATGACAATCTACCTGGACAGTGGGTAGGTCAAAGAGGGGCAGTTGAGTACTCACCTTTGTCTCCAGATCTTACACCTCCTGATTTCTATCTATGGGGGACATTGAAAAATGAAGTTCAGAAGCCAGCTGGTCTGAATGAGCTACGAGGAACCACTGAGGCATCCTGTATGGCTATCACACTTGCAACACTGACAGCCATAGTTCAGTCAACAGTAAAATATTCCAGAGGTAAAATAGCCCCCATTTGGACCTCTGGGTGAGGATTACTCAGGACAATGTCATTATCAGGAGAAACAAAACTGGCATTCTATGGATCGGAGCATGGAGTGTCAGATCCCTTAATTGGGCAGGTAGGCTAGAAAATTTAAAAAGGGAAATGGATAGATTAAAGTTAGATATAGTGGGAATTAATGAAGTTTGGTGGCAGAAGTGACAGTAGTACTGGCCAGGCGAATACAGGGTTATAAGTACAAAATCAAATACCATATTTTACAGGCTATAAGATGCACTTTTTTCTTCAGAAAATTGCCTCCAAAATTAAGGTGCATCTTATATTCAAAATTAATATAAAAATATCCAGTGTTTGATTTAAAATTCTCACGTCTTAAAAATGGGCATATGTTTAACCCATGACAAACCTATCTCTATTAGCCAACATTGGATCCAACTTGCAGCAGCAGTGCACCAGCGCAATGAACATGAGTTGCAGGGACTCACGGGCTTGCTAACATTGTCTCCCTCTCCCTCCACCATCACAAACTCAGAACACTCTCTGGCCTATGGCGCATCCTTGCAGTCTATGGTGCCAATGAACTGGGATTGAAAGTGATATTTGTTATTGCTAACAGTACAATATTTTTGTTAGTAGCTATGTTAATAATGGAAAAAATAAAAGATATTCATATGATGCAGGCTATAAATTGAAAGTACTAGTATATGCAGACGAACATGGAAACAGAGCATTGAGTGCCATTTTGACCTTCCACCAACAAAAAAAACCATTTGCAAGTGGTGAGCTAGTAAAGAAGAACTGAAAAAATGAGGAAAGGTAATGTGCAAATAGAGGACTGAATGTAAATGGCCAAAACTAGTAGATGACGTATTGAAATGGATTCAAGGACACCATAAAAGTGGCATTGGAATTAATACAGGGTGTATACGTGGTTCAAATGTCTCTGAGCACTATGCGACTTAACTTCTGAGGTCATCAGTCCCCTAGAACTTAGAACTACTTAAACCTAACTAACCTAAGAACATCACACACATCCATGCCCGAGGCAGGATTCAAACCTGCGGTCGTAGCGGTCGCGCGGTTCCAGACTGTAGCGCCTAGAACCGCTCAGCCACTCCGGCTGGCTGTATACGTGGACAAGGAAAAAAAATTCCTGGGTTTTTCCTGGATTTCCCGGTTTAAAAAAATACTCTTTTTCCTGGGTGAAAATACACTTTTTCCTTGTTAAGTGACAGTATACTTTCACTCGGGGTCGTAAAACTTATCAATCCTTTAAATAGTTAAGATTTTGTACACCGGTGTAGAGCCTCCCACCACTTTACACTTTCTCCCGGGTGAAAATACACTTTTTCCTTGTTAAGTGACAGTATACTTTCACTCGGGATCGTAAAACTTTTCAATCCTTTGAATAGTTAAGATTTTGTACACCGGTGTAGAGCCTCCCACCACTTTAGGAAATGAACCCCAGAAAAAAATATGCATTTTTGGAAGGATCTTTGATTTGCAGCAACATGTATGCTGCATATTTTAGTATTACAAAAGTATATAGTGGGGCCACCAAACACAGAACATTAGTTTCTGAAGCATTGAAATCGAGATCGTGATGCACTTTTGTAAGCCAGTCATAGCTCATGTTACGTGATCTGCGAGCCAATGATAGAAGATATTCATCGCGTTTGCGAGGGGCTCCCAAAACAGGATTCCGTAAGCCGATCTCCCAATACCGCTTCTGAGTGGTCTCGTAAACACTTCAAAATCGATTCTGGAAATACGATTCTGGAGGCTGGTTTTCCAGTTCCGCAATCGATTTTTGCTGCATGTAAACGCAGCTGGTATTGAAATTGCTTGGGCTTTGTCTAACTGAAGAGAAATAGTGATTGTGCTGACTAAATCAGAAATTACATTTGCTGTTTTCCAGGCGCCTAGTTAACTGGGCTAGCAAATCGGCTTCAGACCTTCACATGCAAATACACCAGCGAAAAACAGTTTCTGATATTCAGTTTTCGTCTTTTGAAAGATGTTTTGCATGTAAAAGTAGGGATTCAGAGCATAGGATACGAGATGTAGTCAGCCTATAGTAACATCACTGTTAAGTAGCGCGAACACACAAATAGGAAAATTAATGTACATAGTGTAGCTACAAGAAGATCTAAAGTTTCACATATAATATTTGTCTGTTTTGCTTGTGTTACACTTCGATACATCACACAAATTTGCCAGTAAAATTTTAAGTAATGACGTAAATGTCTGGTCTTCTGGGCTCTTAATTCATCTAAGTGGCTGCAACTCAAAGTGTTAAGCTTTAAATGAAAATCAAACACACTGCAATTTAAGAAATTCAAAGCTTGCTCACACACTTATCATAACTCATATTATGTAAAATGAAATGCACTTTGAAAGTAAAGCTTTTCAAATTACCAATTGCAATATTTTCCTGTGACCTGTTAGAACTCATTTCCACAGTTGTCAGTCAGAGAGTGCCAGAAAATGGTGTTATTGTGCTTGCGGAGCCACGATGAAGTGGGCAGCCCATATGTTCATATGTATATGGTATTAAGAGATCTCACATTGCGTTATAAATGAGACAGGGCATCAGAGGATACTCCAACAGCATTGGAATTTCGTAAACCATATTAAAATCCATTATTCAACTTAAAGAGCACATTCGTCATTCGTACATCCAGATTCGCAAAGCAGTAGGCCCCATGCTGATATTAAACTTTTCAGTGTGGTTTTTGGAGTGAAAATTTTGTTGAAGTACCAGTACTGTATTATCTCATGTTTAGTTCTATGGTATAAAGCCATACATCATAAAAGATAACAACATGCACTTGAAATAGCACAAATATTTGTCTGCTCAAACGAACCTAATGTTAAGCGTTGTGACGTCATGCCCATAGGAAGCAGTTTATTGTTATGAAGTATTGCATAGTCTTCACCCTAAAGCCTTTGACATATTTTGCTGTTGGCAGACGCTTGTGTTTGCGCTGTGTTTTGTTGCTGTAAATGCCGCATTTCCTTTGCAACTTAGATTTTTTTTTTCTTGTTTATGTTTTATTGCAGCAGTATTACATTGCAGTAATGGGCAAAAGGAAAATTCTGAGTTACAGATCAGTTATTACCAGTCAAAACTACAAAAAGCTAGATCTAAAACAACGAAAAATTCCCGGAATTCTTAAAAATTCCTGGGTTTTCCCCCAGATGTAAAGTTCCTGGTTCTTTCCCGGTTGTCCCAGAGTGTATACACCTTGTAATACAAAAATGATACAAACACATGATCGCAAGCTACTGCTACAATGGAACTTCATACTTTGAGTTTGGAATTGTTTGATGCTCCAGTTTTTTTAAGCATCATTGATTTACCATGCAAACCAAAATCAAAATATCTCAGAAAATGTTACAGGAGTTTGAACAGAAAATATGTTTCCATTGCTTTATTATGCAACATCAAAAGAAAACCAATGTGTAACTAAGCCAAATAGCGAATTTGAATGAAACTCCTTTGACATTTGATGTGCTGAGTAACAGAACCATTGCCATGAAAGGTGCTAAAACTAACTATAAAACCAATGGAGATGAAAAAAATGCACTACACTGCTCTATTTTCATGTTATGCTGATGGTACTAAACTTAATCCAATGACTATTTTCAAGCACAAAACAATGCCAAAACCTTCTGAAATACCACCAGGTGTCGTTCATGTACATGACAAGGGTTGGCTGGATGAGGCTGGTATGAAATTATGGATTAATAGAATGTGGGAGAGAAGGAAAGGTGCTTTTTTGAAGAAGAGTTCTCTTCTTGTGCTAGATCAGTTTGGCAGTCACTTGAAAAATTTTGTGAAAAAGAAATTGAGACAGGGAAATAGAGAGGTAGCTGTTATTCTGGGAGAATTTACTTCACAGTTGCAACCTCTTGATGTCTCGATAAATAAGCCTTTAAAGAGTATATGAGCGAGGAATGGAACAAATGGATGATGGATGAAACCCAACACGAACTCATGCCAAAGAGAACATTAAAAGGATCTACAATCAAACAAGTGTGTCAGTGGATAATAACAGTCATGGTCTAGAGTGAGAGAAGACATTATTGTTGAATCTTTCAAGAAGTGTGGCATAAGTAATGCCCTTGATGGCAGTGAAGACCATCTTATTTATGAAGACGACAACATCTTATGCATGAAGATGAAGAAGAAGAAAAAGAAGAAGAAGAAATTTCAGATAACCATTTTCAGAGACTTTAAATGTCAGTTTGAAAACAGTCAAATTGTGGGAAAAAAAAGATAATTGGACAGATTAAAAAAAGTCTATTCACAAAGTGGTGGCAGAACACACACATAAAAGATTATAATTAGGCAAGCTTTTGGAGCCAGTGGCTCCTTCTTCAGGCAGAAGGGTTGAAGGGGAAGGAAGAGGCATGAAGGAAAGGGACTGTAGAGCTCTAGGAAAAGGGGTAGATTTCAGGAATGTCACTCAGGACCACAGGTCAGGGGAGACTTACCATCTGGTAAATCTCATCTGGTGCAGTCTCCAATGATCAGACTTTCCTTCTCATCCCGTCCGGTAAGACTCACCTGACCCGCGGTTCCGGGTGACATTCCCAACATCTACACCTTTTCCTAGACCTCTCCTATCCTTTTCCTTCACCCCTCTTCCTTCTCCTTCAGCCTTTCTACTCAAGGAGGAGCCACTGGTTCCGAAATCTTGCCTAATTATATAAACTTTTGCGCGTGTGTTTTGTGCCCCTTTGTGAGTAGATTTTTTTATCTATCCAATTACCTTAAAGAAGGAACAATTGACAGGAATGGGGGAAAGAAATACAGTTGAAGATGAATGGGTAGCTCTGAGGGATGAAGTAGTGAAGGCAGCAGACGATCAAGTAGGTAAAAAGACGAGGGCTAATAGAAATCCTTGGGTAACAGAAGAAATATTGAATTTAATTGATGAAAGGCGAAAATATAAAAATGAAGTAAATGAAGCAGGCAAAAAGGAATACAAACGTCTCAAAAATGAGATCAACAGGAAGTGCAAAATGGCTAAGCAGGGATGGCTAGAGGACAAATGTAAGGATGTAGAGGCTTGTCTCACTAGGGGTAAGATAGATACTGCCTACAGGAAAATTAAAGAGACCTTTGGAGAGAAGAGAACCACTTGTATGAATATCAAGAGCTCAGATGGCAACCCAGTTCTAAGCAAAGAAGGGAAGGCAGAAAGGTAGAAGGAGTATATAGAGGGTTTATATAAGGGTGATGTACTTGAGGACAATATTATGGAAATGGAAAAGGATGTAGATGAAGATGAAATGGGAGATAAGATACAGCCTGAAGAGTTTGACAGAGCACTGAAAGACCTGAGTTGAAACAAGGCCCCGGGAGTAGACAACATTCCATTAGAACCACTGATGGTCTTGGGAGAGCCAGTCATGACAAAACTCTACCATCTGGTGAGCAAGATGTATGAGACAGGCGAAATACCCACAGACTTCAAGAAGAATATAATAATTCCAATCCCAAAGAAAGCAGGTGTTGACAGATGTGAAAATTACCGAACTATCAGTTTAATAAGTCACAGCTGCAAAATACTAACGTGAATTCTTTACAGACGAATGGAAAAACTGGTAGAAGTGGACCTCGGGGAAGATCAGTTTGGATTCCGTAGAAATGTTGGAACACGTGAGGCAATACTAACCTTACGACTTGTCTTAGAAGAAAGATTAAGGAAAGGCAAACCTACGTTTCTAGCATTTGTGGAGTTAGAGAAAGCTTTTGACAATGTTGACTGGAATACTCTCTTTCACATTCTAAAGGTGGCAGGGGTAAAATACAGGGAGCGAAAGGCTATTTACAATTTGTACAGAAACCAGATGGCAGTTATAAGAGTCGAGGGGCATGAAAGGGAAGCAGTGGTTGGGAAGGGAGTGAGACAGGGTTGTAGCCTCTCCCCGATGTTATTCAATCTGTATATTGAGCAAGCAGTAAAGGAAACAAAAGAAAAATTCGGAGTAGGTATTAAAATTCATGGAGAAGAAGTAAAAACTTTGAGGTTCGCCGATGACATTCTAATTCTGTCAGAGACAGCAAAGGACTTGGAAGAGCAGTTGAATGGAATGGACAGTGTCTTGAAAGGAGGATATAAGATGAACATCAACAAAAGCAAAACGAGGATAATGGAATGTAGTCAAATTAAATCGGGTGATGCTGAGGGGATTAGATTAGGAAATGAGACACTTAAAGTAGTAAAGGAGTTTTGCTATTTAGGGAGTAAAATAACTGATGATGGTCAAAGTAGAGAGGATATAAAATGTAGACTGGCAATGGCAAGGAAATCGTTTCTGAAGAAGAGAAATTTGTTAACATCGAGTATAGATTTAAGTGTCAGGAAGTCATTTCTGAAAGTATTTGTATGGAATGTAGCCATGCATGGAAGTGAAACATGGACGATAACCAGTTTGGACAAGAAGAGAATAGAAGCTTTCGAAATGTGGTGCTACAGAAGAATGCTGAAGATAAGGTGGGTAGATCACGTAACAAATGAGGAGGTATTTAATAGGATTGGGGAGAAGAGAAGTTTGTGGCACAACTTGACTAGAAGAAGGGATCGGTTGGTAGGACATGTTTTGAGGCATCAAGGGATCACAAATTTAGCATTGGAGGGCAGCGTGGAGGGTAAAAATCGTAGAGGGAGACCAAGAGATCAATACACTAAGCAGATTCAGAAGGATGTAGGTTGCAGTAGGTACTGGGAGATGAAGAAGCTTGCACAGGATAGAGTAGCATGGAGAGCTGCATCAAACCAGCCTCAGGACTGAAGATCACAACAACAACAACAACCTTAAAGATCAGTTCAGTTTTATAAGCTATGAATTATTTTATTCTGACTTGCAATTTAACAATTAAAATTGCTTAAAAATTAAGGTGCACCTTATAGTCTGTAAAATATGGTAGGGGTAATGCAGGTGTAGGTTTAATAATGAATAAGAAAATAGGAATGCAGCTAAGCTACTATGAACATCATAATGAACGCATTACTGTAGCCAAAATAGACATGAAGCCCACACCCACCATAGTGGTACAGGTTTATATTCCAACTAGCTCTGCAGATGAAGAAGAGATTGAAGAAATGTATATGAGATGAAACAAATTATTCAAGTAGTTAAGGGAGACAAAAATTTAATAGTGGTAGGACTGGAATTTGATAGTAGGAAAAAGCGGAGAAGGAAAAATAGTTCCTAAATATGAACTGGGGGAAAGGAATGAAAGAGGAAGCCACCTGGTAGAATTTTGCACAAAGCATAATTTAAGCATTGCTAACACTTGGTTTAAGAATCATGAAAGAAGACTATATAAATGGAAAAGACCTGAAGATGCCGGAAGATTTCAGGTTGATTATATAATGGTAAGACAGAGATTTCAGAACCATATTTTAAATTGTAAGACATTTCCACAGGCAGATGTGAACTCTGACACAATTTATTGTTTATTATCTGTAGATTAAAACTGAAGAAATTGCAAAAAGGTAGGAAATTAAGGATATTGGACCTGGATAAACTGAAAGAACCAGAGGTCATTGAAAGATTTTGAGAGGTGCATTACGGAATGATTGACAAGAAGAATGGGTAGCTTTGAAAGATGAAATAGCAAAGGCAGCAGAGGATCAAATAGGTGAAAAGATGAGGCCTAGTAGAAATCCTTGGATAATGCAAGAGATATTGAATTTATCTGATGAAAAGAGAAAACATAAAAATGCAGTAAACAAAGCAGGCACAAGAAAATACACACATCTAAAAAGTGAGATTGACAGGAAGTGTAAAATGGCTAAGCAGGAACGGCTAGAGGCCAAATGTAAGGATTTAGAAGAATATATCACTAGGGAAAGATAGCTACAGCCTACAGGAAATTAAAGAGGCCTTTAGAGAAAGGAGAACCACCAGTATGAATATCAAGAGCTGAGATGGGAAGCCAGTCCTAAGCAAAGAAGGGAAAGCTGAAAGATACAAGGAGTACGTAGAGGATCTATACAAGGGAGATATACTTAAGGTCAGTATTATAGAAATGGAAGAGGGTGCAGATAAATATGAGGTGGGAGATATGATACTGTGAGAAGAATCTGACAGAGCACTGAAAGACCTAACTTGAAACAAGACCCCGGGGCAGACGATGTTCCGTTAGAACTACTGATAGCCTCAGGAGAGACAGCCGTGACAAAATTCTTCCACTTAATGAGCAAGATGAATGAAACAAGTGAAATAGCCTCAGATTTCAAAAAGAATGTAATAATTTCAATCCCAAAGAAAGCAGGTGCTGACAGTTGTGAATGTTACTGAACTATTAGTTTAATAAGTCATCATTGCAAAAACTAACATGAATTCTTTACTGAAAAGCAAAAAACCTGGTAGAAGCCAACCTTGAGGAAGATTAGTTGTATTCCAAAGAAATATAGCAACATGCAAGGCAGTATTGATCCCTAGACCTCTCACAGAAGGTAGATTAAGGAAAGGCAAACCTACATTTATGGCATTTGTATACTTAGAGGAAGCTTTTGACAATGTAGACTAGAATACTCTCATTGAAATTCTGAGGGCAGCAGAGGAAAATATAGGGAGTGAAAGGCTATTTACAACTTGTACAGAAACAGATGGCAATTTGGCAATTATAAGAGGTGAGGGGCATGAAAAGGAAGCAGTGGTTAAGAAGGGAGTGAGACAGGGCTATAGCCTCTCCCTAGCATTATTCAATCTGTACATTGAGGAAGCAGTAAAGGAAACAATAGAAAAAATGTGAGCAGGAATTAATGTCCAGGGAGAAGAAATAAAAACTTTGAGGTTTGTTGATGATGCTGTAATTCTCTCAAAGGCAGCAAAGGACTTGGAAGAGCAGTTGAACAGAATGGATAGGATGTTGAAAGGAGGATATAAGATGAACATTAACAAAAGCAAAACAAGAGTAATGGAATGTAGTCAGATTAAATCAGGTTATGCTTAGGAAATGAGACACTTAAAGTAGTAGATTTGTTTTGCTGTTTGGGGAGCAAAATAACTGATGATGGTCAAAGTAGAGAGGATATAAAATGTAGACTGGCAGTGGCAAGGAAAGCGTTTCTGAAGAAGAGAAATTTGTTAACATTAAGTATAGATTGAAGTGTCAGGAAGTCTTTTCTGAAAGTATTTGCATGGAGTGTAGCCATGTACAGATGTGAAACTTGGACGATAAATGATTTAGACAAGAAGAGAATAGAAGCTTTTGAAATGTGACGCTACAAAAGAATGTTGAAGATTAGATGCATAGATCACATAATAAGGAGGTACTGAATAGAACTGGGGAGAAAAGAAATTTGTGGCACAACATGACTAGAAGAAAGGATTGATTGGTAGGATACATTCTGAGACATCAAGCGATCACCAATTTAGTATTGGAGGCAAGTATGGGGCGTAAAAATCATAGAGGAAGACCACAAGATGAATACAGAAAGCAGATTCAGAAGGATGTAGGGTGCAGTAGTAACTTGGACATGATGAGGCTTGCACAGGGTAGAGTAGCACAGATAGCTGCATGAAACCAGTCTTCAGAATAAAGAGCACACCCCACATCTTGCCTCTCCCTCCCCACCCCCTTACAAACTATTGTATGTGTGTTCTTGGTACAGAAGAGAGAGTGCTAACCACTGAATCATATCCTATGACTGACAAAAAGAATTTTGACACTGAGCTAGAAGTATTGTACTATACGTCTGATATTTATAAATATTAATTGATTTGCTGAAATTTATCTTGGAGAATAGTCTGCATGATGTTGTTGATGAAACTGTGAAACATAAAAATCATTTTGACAGTCCCCATGACTACATTAGAGGCAGAATACCACTTGACACAAGTGAAAAGAATAAAAACTTTCCTAAGAAGCACTATGTATTCAGAAAAACTAAATTCACTTGCAGTGCTTTCAATGGAAAAATTTCCTTACCCCAGAGATAAAAAATCAAATTATTGACCTTTCACACAAATTAAAACAAGAAGAATGGATTTCATTTTTAAATGAATATATCAAGCTTGAACTGTTAAAATTTAGGTCAAAGTGGGTAAAAAATGTTTGATTTTTTTTTTCTTTTAGGATTTTATGACGTTTATGAATAAATTTTCTTTTTACATTTGTTTTTTTTTCACAATTTTAAAAGAAAGGCTAAAATTTTTTGGGAGCAGCACCCTCACTAATTTTAGTTATGAGATGCCACTGTGTATACTGAAAGGTAATGTACGTAATGTCAGTTATTCTTCTTCTTTTATTGGTCTTTTATACTCAGTGTGTCTTTCATCAAAAACGTTCAGTACATTGTTCTCAATCAAAAGAAATTGCCAAATGTGATCATAGCTTCACAAATAAAGAATGTATCCAAATCAACTGTAGAAGAAAGTTATTATTGAGTGTACTACGTGTTAAGGCTTATTCTTATTCTATTAGTGTGAGTGTAGGAAAATGAGTGGTTGCTTGCCTTTTTGTAAACTATTATTAGTCAAATTTTATCTTCACAGTTTCTGTAGGGTTGGTATTTAGGGACCTGAGGTATACTCATAGGGTCTATTCCAAATGCTAGTTCTTATTTCAGTTGTGCAACATATTTGTTATACCCTCCCTTAAAACTAGTTGATAACTAATCCAGTCATCTTCTTTAGGTACTACAAGCTATATTATGCAAACCCACTGCTGGACTCCAACCAGACTGTGAAGAATTTTTGGCGTGGAACCACTATTCATAACCAAGTTAGACTCGTAGTGCTCCTATATCCTTTCATGTTCATTGTGTTTGAGAGTTCACATTGCTAGTCCATGAAAATCAAATTCCTTCTGTATTTTCCAGCTCTAGTGGATGAGACAACTGGTTAAATCTTAGTAATTTGAGTGCGGGATGCCAAGCCTTGTTTAAATTTAAACTGGCATTCTGATTTATTATATTTTCCAGTGTTTTTATTTCAGAACATTTCTTAATTATGCTGTCCCAGAAACTTAGGATTTACACCACAATTTCATGATTATATGTAAAGCAGAGCTTGGCAACAGCTATTTGCTTGGTTGGTTTAATCAGCTGTGCCACTGAGGTTCCTTGCACCTGAAACTACCTGGCAGATTAAAACTGTTTGCCAGACCGAGACTCGAACTGAGGGCCTTTGCCTTCCTTGCAACTCTCCCCAACTGTTCTAATAATCTTCCCCATGTAAGACATGCCACATTCATATGGAGTGCAGTATACACCCAGCTTTTGGAGTGTTAGATCATTCTTAACATTACAAAGAAAACTACGATGGGAGAAAAACACACTGGATGCCATGTTTCTGAAGGAGTCTAGAGAACTTTTCTGAGATCAAGACATCATCATCTGTCGCAAAGAAATTCTATGCTAAATAATCTAGTGTATGGTAGGTTTTCCTAATCAGTATTAGGTGATGTACCATAAATGGAAACAACACAATATAGTGTAATATGCCCTTCTTAACACAGGGCACAAGACAACACAGCCACGTTACATCAGGTTCTAGACTCAGCTGTCTTCCTATGATGGCCACTGATACTCCACATCATTGTAGAAACTCTCTGATCATCAGTACTGCTGGCACTGATATCCCCAAAAGTCCATAGAGCTCAAATGCTGTCATATAAGTAGAACCCCTGTCAATATAACCTTTCACCGTTCAGTACTCCAGCAATGTGTTGGTGCTATTTAGAATAATTAATTCACAACATTCCCTAGTATGTGAACTACCTATGTAAGTGGTATAATTATAACTGGTTGATCCTGGGAAAGTAATGTAACAAATTTTGAAACTTTATTTAATACATTGTACAACACTGAAACTTCAAGATTTTTTTTTTTTCTTCATTCCACAGTTGAATACTTGAACACATACATATTAAACAAAAGTGGAATGAGACCGAGACAACAGCAAGCCAAGGCAATTGCAAACTTCTTGCTCCTAAAAATCTACAAAGGGGCTACAATAACTTTTGGAACAAGTTAATTAGAATGGAAAATTCACATCCAAAATCGCCCAGATTTGTTATCCTCTTAATCTCCTAAGAAATAGATTGCCAAATTTTTATGGTCCCACAAGTATCTGAAAGTATTTCTCAAGCATTCTTTTGTCCATCCACATATAATTTAAAGAAAAATTTGGTTTTGGTGACAGATTAATCCCACCACAGTATCAAAGCAGTTCCTTCACAGAAAAATGAAGATGACTCAGAAAAAAATAATAGCAAAAACTTTAACAACAGCAGGAATTAATTATTCTCAAATACAAAAAAGAGGTTTTAACCATCATTTAATGTGCTCAAAAATTCAAAGATTCAAAGTCCTGTGGTGTCGATAGGTGACATCGACCACACAAATTACAATCTTTGGAATATTAACTTCCCTGACGAGACACCATGTTTAATTCAGTCTGTCTTTGTACTTCATGCAGTGTTCATGTGTATTGGTCTTTATGGTAAAATATATGTGTATATAGGAAACTTGGGAACTGTTTGTTACGTATATTTTGATCCATATCCAGAATCCCATATTAGTGAACCTGGACAAAAAGTTCTCCGTCTTCTGCGACTTCCGCACTGGTCATATAGAATCAACAGGTTTCACATCCGACACCATGGCTACATCACCGAACATTCTTCACGAAGATTTGGAGGCCCAGCTCTTACGAACAGGCCAACACAACCCTCCACCATTGGTTATTTTGCAGGTAACAGACAATGATCTATGATTTTTGATGAGGAACATTTTCTACTTTAGTTTACAGGCCCTCATTATGTGCTAGTTGCCTATTCACTCCCACGCTACCGGCCATGCCTGCCGCGTCATGTTTTCGGGCATCTTCAGAGACATTACAACCAGCCACTGTTCCAAACATGTGTGTTAGTAACATTTTCTACTTTAGCAACTTCACAATGACCAAGTGTTATGCAGTTACCTCAGACAATGGACTCAGGCTTTGTTTTGCTGGATTGCGCACAACAACAAGTGAAAAGTGAAGTGGATGATCTACTAAATAGTGTGACGATCGATCCCTCATATGAAGTTCAAAGGGACCGAAATTCGCACACGTGCTTTGATCCTCTGCGCGCCACGACGTTGGTTGCAGTAGTGCCATGTGCAATGCCGCCATTTGTGCAAAATGCACATGCAGTCAACTATTACCAAGCTACACCAGCCTCACCTTCCTCACAAATCAGTAACAGATATTTTTACGCATCCAGTTCGTTAGAACAAACCACCAAATTGGCGGCCCAGTTTCGCAACCACATGGATATGAGTGCACCCAATATAGCCTCTTCACCCAGCAACGTTGTACTACGCTGTGTGACCACCAACAGGTTTCACCAGTGTTTTATGGTCCTACCACGAATGGTGCATGGCCAGTGTGCACGGAAAACTCTTGTTGTTGCCACTTTATGCTCCAGGCCACCCCGCCCCCCCTACCCCCCCACCCTTCACCCACGGATGGCCTCGATTCCAACAATACAACCACTCACTCCTTCTGCAGTACCATCTGCATCTGCCGCACCAACCTTCCACATCATTTCCGAGTAGGACAATGTCAGTGCTATTCTTGCAACTTCGGTCCAGTTTACAGGCCCTCATTATGCGCTACTCGCCTATTCGCTCCCATGCTACCGGCCATGCCTGCCGTGTCGTGTTTTTGGGCATCTTCAGAGACATTACAACCAGCCACTGTTCCAAACGTGTGTGTTAGTAACATTTCCACTCCGGTGATGCTGGATCCCAGAATGAACTTTTGCGCAGCGGGACCGCACGCCTTCCAAGACACTGAAGCCACCTTCGTTTCCGGCTCCAGGCTGCCTACCCAAGCTACCTCCCCTGTAAGAGGACAATGCAGTTTCACGGTTCGCAATGGTGGAGCACCTCTTCGAGCAGCATCAAGTGACTGATGGCAACTCCAAGTTCCTATGTTTGGTCACACACCTTCACGACCACTTGGATTTAATGTGTGATCTCCTACTTTAGCCTCCACTGCCACCGAAGTATGAGTTCAACAAGGAAATGATATTGGACTGACCTGACTGCTTGCCACAGGAATTGATAATCGAGATTCTGTATGAGGAGCACCTGGGGGACTGCACTCCTTCACAACTTTGGCACCACCTCAGGTTACTCATGAGTGAACACATGTTGCCAGATGTCACTCCCTGGGCGGTATGGTCTGCCAAGTTACCTACCGAGCTACAGATACACCTACTGTCACACTCGAAAGATCAGCTGTATGCGCTCCTGCGCCAGAAACACCCAGCTCATCCCCCATTGCTGTGTGACACTACACCTCCTGTTTAATGGCCGTCTGCAGGCAGGAGCAGGGACCGTTCTGCTTCCATGCCTTCTACGCAGCCAGGCAGTATTCGCTCTCTCCTCTTTCCGAGCACTCAAGACTCGCCCACACTCCATACGTCCCGGTTTACATCCCAGAACAGATCAATGAGGACAAGCCTCCGCAACTATCACAGTCACCACCACCGCCACATCTGCCTCATCCGTACTGTCGGTACCACAAGATTTTTGGGGCTGAGGCCAAGAAACGCAGGTTACCTTGCCAACACCCAAACACCGACTGCAAGAACTAAGTGATGTCGAGTCCTCCTAGGAACTTCACAGGTGTCTCTTAACACTGCACTCAGTCCACTCACTGAGCGGTCGTTTATACACAACAGACATTTCATCGCAGTTTGTCTACCTAATTGACACTGGCACTGATGTGTCTATCATTCCTTGATCGTTGGCTCCTACCAACTTTTCACCGATGAAGTCTCTCCTATGATCTGTCAACGCATCAACGTTACAAACTGTCGGTTCTGTGAAAGTGATGGTGCACTTATCCCCTTCCCTGCATTTCCCATGGACCTTCTACATCGCTGACATCGATGAACCAATTCTCGGTATGGATTTTTTGTCCCATTAGAAGTTCTCCCCAAACATAGTCCAGTGTTCAGTGTTACACCACCTGTCTAACACTCCGATACCATGCTCTGGCACCTGTACTCCTTGTTCTGTTTCTGGTACAAAATAGGATTTAGTTCACGAGTGTTCCACCCTCGCGGGCAAGATTGTGACCTGCGTCACTAACCTACTTTCAAAATACGACTCAGCGATGCACCTCTGCAGGGAGTACAACGAGCTGAAACAATGCAGTGCTCGTACTTACAATGAGCTTGCTGTGGCCCGCACCTCGCTGTTGAAACTGCAATCCGCAGTTCCTTGACCAGATCAAACTTAATCGCCAAGCATCAATTCAAACACTCGTCAGGTTAGTTCAAAAACATTCATTGCGTGTGATGATTCAAATTCAGTGACCTCCGCACTGCCCAAGTGCCCACTAAGCACAGTGCCTCGTGTTTCAAACAGTATCTCTAATAAAGGTCGCTCACACAGCACGACCACGCCCACTATGCAGGCAGCCACCCCACTTGTTGATAAACATTGCCCCTCTCCTGCGTGCCAGCCAAGCAAATCGGTGGCCATCGCTGTTGCTCGTGCGACGCCAGCGCCTCTCTCGCGCGTGCTGGTTACCCGAGGCAAAGTTAACAACAGACAGTCACTGCGCACCCCACTCCGCTCTGTGCTGCGTGCACAGCTGACCTCTACAAACGAGCACACGCCGCACTTGCGTAATAGGCATGTGACTTTTGTGCTGCCTTTTCCCACTCGTGCTAACAGCTACGCCTCATCGCGTCCCACTCATCCCAAAACTCCACGTCAGAACGTTGCTCAGCCTCATGTGCAGTTCTCAGTCTCTTCCGTCACTGACAGAATGGCACAGAAGATAATTACCACTGCCAGCCCTCCTATTAGGTTAGATGGCTTAACCCCTTTAAGTTGCATGCGGCCTGTCAGCAAATTAACAGACTTCTGGAGGCAGGCATTCTACAGCCATCAGACAGCAATTGCTCTTCACCAATTCACCTCGTCACCAAACACGACACTTCTTTTCGAATGTGTGGTGATTACAGACGTTTAAATGCTTGCACTGTCATGGACAATTATGCTGTGCTAAACATAAACAATTTCACTCATATGTTATTGGGTGCCACTATCTTCAGTGTGATTAACTGCAAACATGCTTATCACCAGATTCCCTTAGCACCAGAAGACATTCCAAAGACTGCAATCATCACACTGCTTGGTTTGTTCCAGTACAACTTCATACTATTCAGTTTAAAGAAAGCGGCACAAATGTGGCATATTTCATTGATTCAATCTTACAATATTCCGAGTTCTGCTTCACACACCTGGATGACATACTCATTTTCAGCAAATCGACTGAAGACCACAAAGATCATTTATCCCAGGTCCTCCAGACTTTAGCATCCAACGGTGTCGAGGTCAACAAAGAAAAATTCCAATTGCATCAGTCTTTGCGACATTTCTGGGTTATACTGCCTCCTCAGATGGAATACAGCCTCCCAAATCCCATGCTAGAGGCTTCCAGGGCTCTTAAAACAGCTTTAGCTCATGCAGTCATAGTCACCCACCCTGATCTGTTTGCTGATTTGTTCATCACTACGGATACCAGCAACATTGCAGTTGTGGCAGTATTACAACAGAGCAAAGGCGACACAGTTTCAACACTTCATTTCTTCTCCAAAAAACTGTCTACAACACAGAAGAAATATTCTGCTCTTGATAGAGAGCTTCTGGCAGTGTATGAGGCCGTCAAACATTTCCGCATTGACATCGAGGGCCTTCCTTTCTTCATTTTTTCTGATCACAAACCACTGGCGGACGCCTTCTGCAACCTGCCAGAGGATCCCCCCCCCCCCCCAACCCGATGTTTCCACCACTTTGACCTGGTCTCTCAATTTACTACGGGCATACGCTATATCAAAGGCACAGAAAACATCCCCGCTGATTTCCTCTCACGGATCAATGCCGTTTCAAGTATCGTCGATTTATGCAACCTCGCCACTCTACAGGCTTCGGACAAGGATACTCACATTCTGCTCATGGATCCGCAGTCTTCGCTCGTGTTTACTAAGACTTAGTTCCCTGGCATTTCAGACGAAGTGTGGTGCGACTCTCCTATGGGCATCCTGCGGCCTTTGCTCCCATCCACGCTGTGCTGACAGGTTTTTGACGCCTTGCATAATCTCGCCCATCTCGGGTCCGAGCCTCGTCACTGAGCTTTTTGTGTGGAAATATGTGAAACAGGACTGTCAAACATGGGCACACAGCTGCATTTCCTGTCAACAAAACAAAATAGGACATCACCCCTCTCCACCATTCGGCAAGGGACGTTTCCGTCATGTACATATCGTCCTTATCGATCCCCTGCCTCCATTGGAGGGCCACAGGTATATCCTGTCCACAATAGACCAAACATCTCATTGGGTGGAAGCCATCCCCTTACCCAGCATCACAGCAGAAACTGTGGCCAAAGGATTCGTTTCTTCTTGGATCACTAGGTTTGGCCATCCGTCCACCATCACAACCGACCAGGGTTGACAGTTCTAATCTGCACTTTTTACAATTCTCTGTAATCTTTGCGGTATTAAAAAGATCCATATGACAGCCTACCACCCGCAAAGCAACAGGTTGGTGGAACGATGGCACCACACCCTTAAAACTGCGCTCAGGTCCGAGGCACTTCCTTGAGTGTTGCTGGGCCTATGTTCTACATTTAAACCAGATTTACACAGGACGATTTATGATTTCATTTTCGGCAAAAACCCGGTTTTACCTGGGGAACTAATTCTCCCCAAAGATCCCGGGGATTCCCCCTTCTTTCTAGACTTTTTCGGAAGGATGCATGCACATTTTAGAGACACCCGGCTACACCCATCTGTCAGCAATTCCCCACCTGACATTTATGTGCCGACCACCATCAGTTCTTGCTCACACATCATGCTCAGGGATAACCCTATCAGACAACCCTTACAAACCCCCTTACCTCAGCCCCTTTGAAGTACTCCAGAGGGGCGAGATGACATTTGACATTATTATAAAAGATCGCCCGCAAACTGTTTCTCTACACAGGCTCAAGCCTGCCTTCATAGACTCCGACACCCCTTTGCCATCCCAGTCAGACTGCCTGAGCACATGTTCTTTTGACGAACCTGCTAACGAGTCTGTTCAACCTATGGCTGGGTTTTCTCCATACAACGATTCACCACCGCAGTTCGTGGGTTCCTCAGGCTTGTCATCATCATCCCCATTCAGAGGTTTTGAAGACATTGCAGGTACTAGAGACGTGGGCACCCCGTCCTTTGTTTTGTGTTGCAACGTACCACCTGACTGCTTCAACGATGTTTCGATTATGGTGTTAGATAATTGTGTGCTTGTACTGCTCACCGACAGCACAGACCTGACCCTCACTGAGGAACTCAACGTCAAGAAAGTGCACAGCTTGTCCCTCCCACAAAAGTGCGACCCATCATGTGCTCAAGCTTTCATTTCTTCAGATGGCTCAGTCTGCATTTGGGGAAGACATGCCCACACGCCACCTCCTCTCCCATACCGCTTCTCCTGAATTGGCCAATGCATCATCCCCCCCCCCCCCCCCCCCCCCCCCCGCTGGTTCTCGGATTATGAGTTGGACCAGCGGCCGCCCTCCGCATGCCGACCTGACAGAGATGGAGCTTCCCCGGTCATGCACCTGCTGCCTTACACCACTCACGCTGACACTGACACCCACACGACCCCCCCCCCCCCCCCCTCAGGGCTCATAGGCCGTACTCCGTACTGCGGGGGCGGGAGGTGCTGTGTGGTGTCGATAGGAGGTCACATCAACCACAAAAATTACAATCTTTGGAATATTAACTGCTCTGATGAGCTGCCATGTTTAATTCAGTCTGCCTTTGGCCTTTGTACTTCATGCAGTGTTCATGTGTATCAGTCTTTATGGTAACAAGTATGTGTACATAGGAAACTTGGGAACTGTTTATTACATATATTAAAATTCGTATCCAGAATCCCATAGTCCTATTACTTGACATTAAATTTCATCTCCCAGTACCCTATCTGGCCCAAAAGAATATTTGCCACAAAAATGGTGAAATAATTGTTTTAGCAACTTCCAATACTCAATTCATAATGGTCCCGTGGTACAGCAGCAGAATGCTGATGCTTTAGGAAGCATTCCAGTGGATTCAGATGCCAATTTAGACTGTATTGAAGCAATTTTTTTTCATCTAGACCCAGCTTTATCACCATCACTGGACAATTGTCGTCTGACATCAAGAGAAGTGATGGACACTACTGTCAAGGTCCCGTTAGTGTGGGTACCTGGGCTGATTTCTTTTCCAGTGTCTCTGTGGACCTTCTACTTGCTGTGACCAGAGGTGTTGCACCTACTTGATCAGTCACTTACAGAGTGTGCCATGGATGAAGAACTTATCTCAATATACTCCATATCAACTATGTACTAATACAGAAACTATAAACACAGTCTGTGTCTGTGCAAGCTATGGGCAGAACCAGATAGTGTTGCAGCACCATTACTCATTGTGACCAGTCTCAGTGTAATTGTGAGAGGGCATCCACATAGATTTTGCGGGCTTCTTCTTGGGCACCATGCAGCTCCTGATGGTGGATGCCTTGTCCAATCTTACATACGGCGTCCACCACAGTCACAGCAACCGTCAAAGTTCTGGCTACTATTTTCACCACTGAATGCACCAAATAATGGTCCACAATTTACAGCAGCCCAATTTGCAACTTTTTGCAAAGGTATGGCATTCAATACCTCACTATGTTCACTTTAACCCTATATTAAAATAATAGACTAAGTTGATTGCAAGACCATTACTCACAGCTGAAACACATACTACAGACGATATCAAAGAATAAAGCATGGACAAGTGTCTCAGCTACCTACATGCTCATAGCAGTTAACAGGCAGCCTATTCAAGATTCTTCATGGCTGCCACCATTACTCCTTGTTGGACTTCCTGCATCCCTCATCTTGAGCAACATACACAAAGAAACCGTTTTTCCAGTTTGGGATGTCAGCTTAGGCATGGATATTAAAGCCCAGGTCTTGATGGATTCTGGCAGTGATCATTGGTCACTGATGATGGGGTGTGTTCTCTGCTGCAGCCAAGGCACAACACTTATGTACCACCAAAACCAGCTGAAGCCACAACCATCAGAGGATGCTTCTGCACTGGGTCCGGCACAATGCCAAGACCACAGGTGGCTTGAACACCATACCAACCAACAGGGCACTCATGACACCACTGCCCAACCCTGCCGCCACCTTTGTCCATGCCACAGTACTGCAATGACCCACCACAGCATATGTGGACTCTAATGGAGACACAGTCATTAGCTCCACCATAGTCCCTGGCATTTGCTGCAGGGGAGTTCAGCAGCTACCAGAACTACCTGCTGCAGCATCTTCAGTGCAGGAGACTGTGGTGGGGAACTCAGCAGCTCTTCCTCTTTGTAATTGGTCCAGATGCCATTGTAGCCATATTCATTTCTAAGCTCTAGTTACAGTGTGAAGAGATTTGATATCCCTGACAGACAGCAATATAAGGCTTGCAACTGTTTGTGCATCACTGAGGGACTACCAGTGCAGTCGTAGTAGTAGTAGTAGAATGGTATTCTGCCTTGCGACAGGTCTTGTCATGGGTTAAGCCTCTTCCACTTTTGTCTGTCATAGCTAGTCTTTTCATTTCTGAGTATTTGTCTCCTTGGATATATTGTCCATCATTTGATATCTTTCCTCTTCCCCTTTTCCCTCTACCATTCCTTCTACTCCTTCCTTCAATAAACAGTCCCCCCTCAAACAATGTCCAATCCAATTCTGTTTTCTCTTTCTGATGACTTTCAACATGATTCCTTCTTCTCCAACTCTTCTTAATTGTTCTTCATTCCTTACTCGCTCTTCCCATTCCACTTTTTTCATTCTTCTCCATATCAACATATCAAGTGCCTCCAATCTTCTTTCATCTTCCTTCCTCAATGTCCAGGTCTCTGCACCATACCGTGCAACCCTCCAGATGTAACATATGGCAAGTCTTTTTCTCAGATCTTTGTTCAGTGGTCGGCAAAGTAATTTCTGTTTCCTCATGAATCCTTCTTTTGCCATTGCAATTCTTTTCCTAATTTGTGTTGAGCAATACATATAATCCATTATTACACTTCCCAAGTAATTGAAGTTATTCTCTTGCTCTATTTCCTCTCCCTCTATTTTCATACGGAATTTTCTCCCCATTCCTCCAATTACCATGCATTTTGTTTTCTTCTTGTTAATCGTCAGTCCATATTCTTCTAATTTTGTGTTTAGATCATTTAACATTTGTTCCACCTCTCTTGCACATTCTGCCATCACAACCATGTCATCTGCAAATCTTATACAATCCACTCTCCAACCCCCTACTCAAACTCCTCTCCTTCCATCAAAACTTTCATTAATAACTTCCGCCAGATAGCCATTGGACAGCGTTGGTGATAAACAACAACCTTGTCTTACACCTCTTCCCAGCTCAACTGCTTCACTCATCACACCTGCTATTCTTACTCTTGCTCTAATATAAATTTCTAATTAGCCGTCTACCCCTCCAGTCTAATTAGCCATCTAACCCTCCAGTCAACTCCATGTTTCCTTAGGATTTCCATCAGTTTGTCCCATATGACACAGTTAAAAGCCTTCTCAAGATCAATGAACACAACATAGACCTTCCTTTTCTTCTCCATGTACCTCTCCCACAACACTCCCAGTAGCCCAATAGCATCTCTAGTTCCCACTCCCGCCTGAAACCAAATTGTTCATCTTCTATTACGCAATTCAGCTTTCCATACAGCCTTCTATTAAGGGTCCTCAGCAAGACTCTGGCTGTATGTGATATCAGACTCACTGTTCTATGTTCCTCACACTTTCTGCTGTTTTTTTTCTTTTCTATAGGTATTAAGATACTTTCTATAAATTTTTCGGCCATTTTCCTGTCATGTATATTTGATTACACAATTCAATCAACTCCCTTTTCCCTTCTTTCTCCAATGACTTTAACAATTCTGCAGGAATCTTATCAATTCCCATTGCCTTTCCATTTTTCATCCCCGTCATAGATGCTTCACTCTCACTAGTTAGTATTGCATTTCCTTTGTCATCATCTGCAACTTTATCGTCTTCTTCTATCCCAAGCTCTTCTTCACTTGGTTGGCTGTCTTAGTCCATTGTTGTTTCTCTTTTCCCTGAATGTCAAATCCATTGCTTCTTTGTACATCAAATCATATTTTCCTTCTTCCTACCAGTGCAACACTGTAGACGTTGTTGCAAGTGTTGCCCTCATCAGATCTCGTGGACAATGCCTTCGCTGTAGTCTGTGCATAAAATGGCTTGCTCTGCAGTACGCAGTCAGTGCTGTGTTTACCTTAAATGTATCTTATTGCTACCAGGGCTTACTCTGCAGTGTACAGTTAGTGTTGTATTTCCCTTGAATGTCATCTATACCTTCTTGCCACACCACATGCTGACTCACTGTTACTGAATTCTTTATCTTGGACTGCAATTCAGCTGTTTACTTATAACTCTGGTATTAGAACATATTCTACAGGCTGGTTCTGGTTGGAATGCTCCTGCAACATATTTCTCTTTAGCCTTCGTTTTGTTTGCAGATGATACAAGTATTGCAATAAATAGTATGTCGAGTGTAGTTCTAGAAAGATCTGCTAATGATATTTTCATGGATATTAATAAATGGTTTAAAGCCAACTCATTGACATTCAACTTTAAAAAGACTCACTATATGCAATTCAGATCCTCTAAGAGGTTTCCACCCAGCATATGCATAAAATACGAAGAAGAGCAGATAGAAGAGGTTGACAGTCTTAAATTCCTTGGATTACAACTTGATAATAAATTCAGTTGGGAAGAGCACACCACAGAACTGCAGAAACGCCTTAACAAATCTGTATTTGCAATTCGAGTGTTAGCAGACATAGGCAACATAAAAATGAAAAATCTTGCATACTTTGCCTACTTTCATTCCATAATGTCATATGGTATAATATTTTGGGGTAACTCTTCAAGTCAAACAAAAGTTTTCAGAGTCCAAAAGCATGTAATACGTATTATAGTAAATTCATGGACATCATGTAGAAACCTCTACAAAGAACTGGGTATACTAACCACTGCCTCTCAGTATATTTACTCCTTAATGAAATTTGTCCTAAAGAATATATCTCTTTTTCCAACAAACAGCTCAGTTCATACATACAATACCAGGAACAAAAATGATCTGCACAAAGACTTAAAAGCACTTACTTTAGTTCAAAAAGGGGTCCACTACTCAGGAACACTCATCTTCAATAATTTGCCAGCAAACATAAAAAATTTAGTTACAAATAAAGATCAATTTTTTAAAAGGAGCCTGAAAGACTTACTAGTGGCCAACTCCTTCTATTCCATTGACGAATTTTTTAATAGAAACAAATGATGTATTGTATATATTCATACTATTAGTATTGTTACTTCAGCTAAAAAAAAATAAATAAATAAATAAATAAATAAAGTTGACATGTTCCACATCCACGAGGATCTCCTCAGCGTGGATCTATGGAACGAAAAACTAATATAATCTAATCTAATCTCTAATCTCTATGATGCCTATGCTGTTCTAAGCTTATCATCTTTTTTTGTCTGCTCCTTTGGAGCTTCTAAACATGCATTTGTAATAACAAAACATATTGCTAATGGAAAACTTAAGAAAAGGTTTGCAGAAATAGAGAGTAAAGGTAAGTTTTAACTGTAAATCAGTTTAGTGTAATGTGCAGTTCTTAAAGTAATGCAGATAATAATACACTCTTTCTGTCCCTTACAGGTGCACAGCATCAGCACAAAAGGCAATGAACTTTTCGGTGTTTGTACTGCTCTCCACTAACATTATAGAAATATGTAGTTCTATATTTAGCACAGCCGAGGTAAGCATGAAACTTGAAAACTGGCAATAACATGATACTGAGCACATAAAACAGAGCACTATAACTTCCACACAAAGTATGTGCATTCTGCACGGAAATTTTGTTGAAACATTTAATATTACAAGGAGGCAGAATAGGTAGTGAGTGTTTACTTTCAGAGAACAAAATTCCAAGTATTGTTCATAGGCACATTTAAATATAGAAAAAGCTGTATGTAACTTTTTGAAGCATAAGTTCCTTCTTCAAAGTGAAAAGAGGGATAGATTGGAGAACTTTGGAAATGATAGGCAGTTAACTCGATCCCAGCATGAAAGGGACCCACCTGTTGTGAGGGTATGGGGGGAGGAAGATGAAAGGTGAGTTTAAAGATGGATTAAGAACAGAACTAAAACATGGAATGAATAAAATAGTTAACAACTATTATTTCTCAGCTTGTACTCCTATCATCTCTGGACTGAAGCTAGCACAGTGCTTACCAATGTACCCTCTTGATACCTCTCCCTTTATATTTGTCTTCCCTTCTTGTACCAATAGGTGGACACTTCTTAATATGGGGTCTGAGTACCTTGTCCCTTCTTTTCCTAATACATCCCTCTTTCCTTCATGAGAAAGAAAGTCCAGAAGCATGGTACAGTTTTTTAGCACTTTTTTAAATGTATATATTGGTACTACTTGAAATTTCATTCCTTGAAGGCAAATACTGGCCATTCATCCTTCCTCCTTATAATTATACTGTTCTCTCAAGTGAATTTTCCTTTTCAAACAATTTCCATAATTTAGTTACATAGAAAACAGCTTAGAATGATTGCTCCTATTTCAGCAGCATTTTAAAGTAACATATACATATTAACAGTTTGGCTTGCTGAACTTGTTTGAGTTTGTAACAGATTTCTGAGCCATACATGGGTTTTTCTTGCTAAGTCTTTATGCACAAACACCTACTGGTCTCCATGTTTGATGGGAGAGCTTTTCCGAATGGAACTCATTCTGAGACTGAGATGCTGTGCAAACTAGGTGCCTAGCTTCAGGACAACTGGTTGTGTGGGTGCTGGCAAGATCAGTTCTCCCAGAATCCTCAAATGCTCACCATAGACCATTTGTGCTGGTAGGCTCTGGATCTCCTCCTTCACTGCTTTCTCAACCAGATTAGAACCAGTGACAATGTTACTGACCATGACGATAAACTACACATTAGGGCCATTTTGAGTGTATGTTGGAATCATTCTACATTCCATTGCTCCCTGGATGGTAGCTTGTAGTGGTTGCAGCCACACAACTGGAGAAGTTCATTGAAAAGTTGGCTTTCAAACTGTTTCCTTGATCTGTAGTTATGTCTCATGGTACATCAAACCTGGAGAACCAAGTATGCAGCAACACATATGTGACCAATTCAGCGAATAGGAGATATACCACATATCATGACGACCTCTGGTCACCTGGTGAAACAATCAATAATTGTTAGTAAATAACTTTGTCTGGCAAAGTATGGTAGTGGCCCTATGATGTCCAAATGTATGTGCAAAAATCTGGCAGTTGGGAAGTTGTAACGTGCCTGTCTGTATCCTTGTATTAGTGCCACTTAAAGTTCACGTCACAACCGGATGTATTGAAACATTTCCTCACCCAGTAGATAGTGCGCAGTGTTCCCGACCTACCTTGCTTTGCTTATTCAATATTGTCTTCCCCGTAGCTGCGTCTGTCTCACCTAAATCACATTGAAATTAAGAAGCCAGGATCCTAGATTAAGTTTTCCAAAATCAAAAGTCAAGACCGTATTCATTGTTGAACATTTATGACAACCACAGTGCAATTTATTTGTTATCACTCACACACACAATATTCATGTGACCAGGCCTCTTACACTTAATCGTCACATTAGGTAGGCCAAAAACTTCCAGTCTTTAACAATGTTCACAATTACACTTTTTTGGTACTGACCAAATAAATTAACCGACTTGCTGAACTTGTTTGAGCTTGTAACAGATTTGTGACTCATTAAAGCCTCTGTTGCAGTAGTGGAAGATGAAATGTTACGCAGAGTGTTATGCCTTGGACCGTGGCCTTATGCCAGTGTTCCCGACTTATAACCATGGCAGCCCTCTTGAACAATAATATTTTTCTTATTCAAATTTACTTAATTCTTAATTAATGCACTTACAAAGTTGAGACTGGAGTCATTTTACGTAGAAAAATAAAGGTAGCAAGAGTATCAAAACAGATCTCTGAATTATTTAGTAGTTTGGTCACAATTGGCACTGAAAGTCGTACAGGCTACAGATTTCAAGTCTTAATATCTATTTAACTAATAGACTTTAGGTTAATTTAAACACTTTGCTGGAATCAGTAAAATTTAGGCTTTCTTTTGGATGCAGTCTTATAGCTGAATTCGATCTATTAGCTCACTCGAATTTTACTTAATATTTATTGCACAATATACGTCATTGTTCATAACTTTTAATAGGATGCATTTCCAATAAAACTAATTAGCTCATTACTTTCAGAATAGACATTAGAATGTACTGAAATAATATATTTTACTACGGGAATTTTATTTAAACTATTTCTGAATTCTGTACTATGAGGCTGAAGGCCACAGAATCTGTAGTTGGAACCTGAGTAGTGAAAATGAAAAAAAAAAAAAACGTTCATTGCTTAACTAAGTTACTGAAGGAGTGTAAAACCAAAACAGGATAGCTGTGAGCAACCCTCCTTCGTTACAAAGTGTGCAACAGGTGTGATCTTATTACATTGGCATATATGTGCCCATGTGCGACAGTCTTTATGCACTTCTGGCCATATGACTTTAGTGGAGACTAACGTGGGTGCTCTAAGTTATGCAGCACATCTAAAACTTTTCAACAATATTGTTCCAGTATGTGAAGTCACTGCCTCCCTCTTGCTGCATTACACTAAAAACCATCTGGCATACCCTGGGCTGGCACACACTTGAGCTGCAATGCAGTTCATTGCTCCTGTGTGAATCTGTGCAAAAGGGACTCCTCCATTTGTTTTAACACTATTTTTGTTCAAGAGTTTAAAATGGCATGGTTCAGAGACAGGCATCTACAATCAAGTTATCTTTTCCTGATTTGTGCCACACATTATTTGCGAACCGTGCAATGTATTTGACCTCTGCGATCAGTAAAAATTGCAAAATGTCTTCCTTCAGTGGATGAGTGGAGATGCAACAATTCATGGTCAGTTCTGCTCTATTTTTGCTGTTGATGAGTCATGTTCTTGGAGAAAAAGGCAAGTGATTGCCAGTTGTTGGACTATCTGTTACGAAGCTGCTCCCACTGGTGTTTGGCTTGCATCTACTTTAAGTGTCAAGGGGCATTCAATCTTGGGTGTCCCAGCAGTGTTGCCTGTTCTAGATGTTTCTTGAGGTCCTGGAAAGCTGCTTCAGTAACCAGAATTTCCTGCAGTATTCTAGCTGTCGATTAATAGTATGAGCGGATCTTACGTGGTAGCTAAGCAAGGCAGGTGCCATCAATAATAGTTCAGCAAGCCTGACAATCTGCATCTGTCATATTGATTTGACCCCCACAGGTTATGGTGACAATCCTGCCAGGGAGACCAAATATCCCAGGAACTTAACTCCACATTTTTCCAATATACATTTTGCTACATTAATAATTATGCCATATTCTTGTCAGTAGCTGAAAAGCTGCCACAGGTATGCTGCATGCTGTTCTACTGTATCAGAAAATACAAGAATGTTGTCCATGTAGCAAAAAACAAATGGTAATTCTCTAAACACTTAGTGCATGATCTGTTGTCAAGTTTATGCAGCATTCCTGAGGTCAAATGGTAAAAGTTGTACTCATGCAAGCCGCATGGTGTGGTCACCAAAGTTTTTTTTATGTCAGTTGGCTCCATGAGAATTTGTGAATGTCCCTTGGTGCATCTGTCACACTGAATATTTTTTTGTTACTAATACTGCTGTTAAAATCCATTTTGTTGTGTAGAAAGTAGCAGTCTGGAATGGTGCATCTCTTAAGCCACTATAATCTACACATTTCCTCCAGAAATTATCGTTTTTTATGAACAATGTTGAGACCCACTGACTTCACACCTGGTCACAATACCTGCTTTCAGTAGTCAGTCGACCTCTGTTCATGCTGCAAGTAGCTTCCCTGTATGCAGACACTACAGGCAGAATGCAACTGGTTGACCTTGTGTCATGTGGATGTGATGCTGATCATTGTATGAGTGTTTTCTGGTGGCACAGAATGGTTCAAGGAGCGCTGGAACATCCAGGAGTACAATATGAAAAGTGACTCTTCAGATGACACCGTATAGTACATGAATTGTTGTAACTGCCAGGGTTCTTCTTGCATGACACATATGTGCACCCTGCATTGTTGTGAGTATGAAAATTAATCAATACAGTTCAGTAAAGATGATGCATTAGAGGTGCTGGACGTCTTTGTGCAGAAAGCCACGGGCATATCATATTGTGTTAGACATAATGTAGGAGGCACAGTAGGGAATATTCATTTTGTGGGCACTGGTACTAACAGATGCTTGACCAGGTCAGGGATAAGCCAATAATGCTGTAAAAAGTCCGCCCCAATCATGTAATGAGGAATATTTGATATCACAAAAGTCTGGATCCAGGTATAGTGCTAAACATGTTTCATTGTAGGTAGTGATTCTGAATTCATTGGGTGCAGTAAATTTTGTGTTAGCAGAAGAGCCAACACAGTGTCAGGAGTGGAGGCTGAAATGAACGCATTTTAACTCACGCAGGCTGACGTGAGGAGGGAAGAACTATACTGCCAAGAGATCTGGAACATGACAAGGAATGAGAATTCATAAAGCGGACGTAATTAGTTTGATACTTAACTTTAATCCATTAATGATGAACATTGCTCCTGACGGTACATGATTCACAATATTATGTGTTCAGAATACATTCTTGAAGATAGTAATTATAGTAAATGAATATGGATGGCGCCTTGCTAGGTTGTAGCAACTGACTCAGCTGAAGGCTATGCTAAACTGTCGTCTCTGCCAATGAGAGTGTATGTAGACAGTGAACCATCACTAGCAAAGTCGGCTGTACAATGGGGGCGAGTGCTAGGGAGTCTCTCTAGACTAGACCTGCCGTGTGGCGGCGCTCGGTCTGCAATCACTGATAGTGGCGACACGTGGTTCCAACGTACACTAACGGACCACAGCCGATTTAAAGGCTACCACCTAGCAAGTGTGGTGTCTGGCGGTGACACCACATTCCTTCCCCACAAATAGGCATACAGTTGCGGTATAAGGCCTCCGCCCACCGTGGGAAGGACCCCATGTTGACGTATGCGACGAGGTGGGGAGCCTAACAACAGGCGAGGCTGTGCCACCCGCAACCTGCCATTCGGACCGCATGGAGCTAGGGAACGCCTGAAAACCTATTCCAGGGTGCACACCAACATGCGGTATAAGCGCCTGTAGAGAGACAGGAGGGGTCGAAGGGTCAACCTCCATCAGGGCGGGGCACCCAACGGCGAAGACAACATATGGTCCAGAGCAGGCAAAAGTTCCATGTTGGAGGACAACTGGTCATGGGGAGCAATCGGTGAACCAGGGGGGCGCCCGGCAGCTGCAATGATGCATCCACTGCGGGCATCGCCGGTGGGAGAACAGGCGGCAGCGCGTTGCCATGGGACAAAATGGAAGGCAGCGTCGGTAACACCTGGGGCTGAGGCGAGCCAGTAGATGGGTCCCCAGGGTGCTGACCAGACAGCACCGTTGTTGAAAGCAGATGGCGAGCGGCAGATCCCATGCGACGACAGAGGCGCAGCTGATTGAGATGCCGACGCACCTCGCCAGAGGCCCCCAAAACCAGATACATAGCACGTCCAAGGCAGCAAAGAATGCACCCTTCAAGCCAATGCCGTGAACCTCGACAGTGTTGGTAGTAGACAATGTCACCTGGGGCAAAAGCAGGTGTCTGCTGCTCCACATGTACCTGATGCAGCGGATGTAGCAAAGACATCAAGGTTCGATGATGGCGACCGTGGAGCAACTCAGCCGGCGAGCGACCATCTCAGGGCTGAGAGCGATACGAGGATAAAAAGAGCAATAACGCGTCCTCCTGAGAATGCGACTCTTTCAACTTCAATATCTGTGACTTGAAAGTCCTGACCAATCATTCAGCGGCACCGTTTGACTGTGGCAAAAATGATGGTCAGATGTTGAATACCATTGGCCTTGCAAAATGACTGAAATTCTGTGGACATGAATTGTGGGCCATTGTCGGAAACAATTGTCTGTGGAAGACCTTCAATGCAAAAGATAGCAGATGCCGCTTGTATGGTGGCAGATGATGTCGTGGAAGACAGCTGGACAACGAAAGAAAAATTACTGAATGAATCTATCACAACCAACCATCGAGCATTCCAGAATGGACCAGCAAAATTGATGTGTAAGCATTGCCAAGGGAAAGTGGCTTTTTGCCATGCAAAGAATTTCCGCGGTGGTGCTGATTGTTGTTCGGCACACACCATGCAAGAAGAGCACATATTAGTAATCACAGCATCGATTCCAAACCAAGTACAGTGCTGACGAGCAAGTTGTTTAGTTCTCACTATACCCCAATATCCTTGGTGGAGAAGCTTTAAGGCAGAGGACTGTAATGAACGTGGGACCACGACCCTGGACTGATCATTATCAGAACGCAACAGCAAAACACCACGTCGTACAAAAAGTTTCTCCTGGTGAGCAAAAAATCGGCGAACCAACGGACCCCCGATCCGTGACTTTCACAAGAGCCATTGCATAGCAACGGAACGCAGAATGGTGGCAAGGACAGGGTCAGCAGCTGTGGCTGTATCTACACGACGAAAATCAATCGGAAAGGATTCGACCACGTCATCGGTTGCCGAATCAATGAACATGCAAGCAAGTTCGGAGGAATCGAATGCTCTATCCTCAGCAACAGGCAAACGGGACAACGCATCGGCGTTTCCGTGCTTAGCAGTGGACCGATACAAGATATCGTAGCGGTACTGCGAGAGGAAAATAGACCAGCGAATGAATTTCTGCGCTGTATGTGGAGGTACAGGCTTGTTCGGATGAAAAAGCTATGTGAAAGGTTTGTGGTCTGTGATGATGGTAAAGTGATGACCATACAAGAAGTCATGAAACTTCATAACACCAAATACGAGAGCCGATGCTTCTTTCTCAATCTGTGAATAATTTCTTTGCGCAGACAAGGGAAATTTGGACGCAAAGGCAATAGGGCGATCGTGTGAGCCATCTTTGTGCACAAGCACAGCACCGATCCTGAAATCTGATGCATCTACCATCAACAAAAGAGGCTTCTGGGGATCGAATGCTATAAGGCAATTATGGGAAAGCAATGCCGATTTCAACCGGCGAAAGGTGCATTCGTGTTCCATTGTCCAGATGAACAGAACAAATTTACAGTGTAAGCGATGAAGCGGAGCTGAAATGGAAGAGGCATGTGGCACATATCTGTGATAATAGTTGATTTTTACCAGCACACTGTGTAGCTGCATCAAATTCTGTGGCGAAGGCAAGTCTTGTATGGCACGGAGGTGTGTGGGACTGGGATATATGCCTTGGGCATTGAGTACCTGTCCCAGGTATGGCAAGTCACAAGCAAAAAACACACATTTTTCCTTCCGTAAGCGAAGACTATTTTGTTGCAAGACCTGAAATAATGTTCTGAGATTGGCCAAATGTTCTTCTTCCGTCTTTCCGGAGATCACAGGACCGATGCACAAACAGTTTGTAGACATTGCTGAAACAATGCAGGGGCGGATGCACACCCGAATGGCAGTCATTTGAATTGATACAAACCAAGATGTGTGTTAACCACCAAAACGCGCTGGGATTCTTCATCCACCGGTATTTGCAAGTACGCATCTGCTAGGTCCAACTTCGAAAAATATGTGCCTGTGCACAGTTTGTCAAACTGATCTTCCGGGTGGGGTAAAGGAAAAGTTGCAATCACTAGTTGTGGATTCACTGTTGCCTTGAAGTCCACACAAAGTCTC
Source organism: Schistocerca serialis cubense (assembly GCF_023864345.2). Taxonomy (NCBI): domain Eukaryota; kingdom Metazoa; phylum Arthropoda; class Insecta; order Orthoptera; family Acrididae; genus Schistocerca; species Schistocerca serialis. The sequence continues at coordinate 50,563,322 of NC_064644.1, forward strand.
AATTTTCCTGAAGGTTTTGGCAATATTACTAAGGGTGATGCTCAGAGAGAAGCCTGCACACGTTCAATTAAACCTTGTGACTCTAAATCGTGTAATGTTTTTGTGACCTCATCACGCAATGCATGGGGAACATTCCACGCTCTGAAAAATTTCAGTTGTGCCTTTACTTTCAGTTCCAAATGTGCTTTATAGTTCTTAGCGGAACCAAGGTCCAGTGCATAAATGTCTACAAATTCTTTACATAGACAAGAAACACTGTCTGAAGGCACAGTCTGGTTCACTGATAGACCCTGATTTACTATAGACAAGTTAAACAACTGAAATGAATGGAAACCAAACAAGTTCACCACAGAAGAAGAACGAAAGACGTAAAATGACACAAGTTTTGTTGGTCCTTTGTAGGTTGCAAGAAGGCTGCACTGTCCTAACACAGGGATCTCTTGACCTGAATAGCTAGTTAACTTAACATTTGCAGCATGCAATGGAGGTGTGCCCAGCAGTTTGTAAGTGTCTTGATTGATCAGTGAAACTGCAGCTCCGGTATCGAGCTGGAATCATATCACTTTGCCGTTAATGTCCAAGTCTACAAAAAGTTTATTGTTCTGCTGATGACAAGAGTGACTGTCTCGTGCAACGTGAACTGACACTGGTACAAAATCACTTGCGACTTGACGGGAGTTCCGGCGATGTCGACACACACTATTGGTGGGACGAACACAGTCACTGTTAGAGAGAGTGGCACTGGGCGGAGTGGAATGAACGACATGAATTTCCATGGGCGAAGTTTCGTGACCCTGAGTATCCTGGGTTCAATTCCAATTCCGGCGCGAAGCAAAGGGCCTGGAATGGTTTTAAGTTTCCGATCTGAGCTGTTTATGGCAAACACTCTGAACATGTCCTTTTTTATTACAGTAAAAGCAAATAGCTTGGCGTGATGGGCAATTCTCACACCAATGTTTAGTAGTGCACCGCGGGCATGATTTGAGCACTGCATTTGCTTGCCGCACGGCACACGTGGCTGAGAGCCTGGCAGCAGCGGCGCGGCCGGGTGCGAGGGCTGTTTACTGCTCCGTGCAGCTCGCCCGGCGGGCCGGTTAACCTGACACATGGCTGGCGAAGTTTCAAATGATTCCTGAGCAAAGTCAAGTGTGTCCTGCCAATCCAATATGTCCATCACTTGTTCTGTGCAATTGCATCACGTACCATAGTATCTGAATAAGGAAGTCCACATTGACACTCAAAAGCCCAATCCTGATTAGTCTGACCTGCCGTACGTTGTGTACAAAAGAAGATATACCGTTTTGCAACTACATTGACTGATTGTTTGAAATATGCATCTAATGCAGACAAAATTTCTTTGTAGGACAGAGTTGCTACGTCGCATCGGGGAAATAATTTGACTATCACACGGTAGGTTTGCCACTGACGGACGACAAAAGAAAAGTCTGCCACTTGGTACCTTGAATTCTGTAGGCGGCGAGATGGAATCCAAATTGGCGTGACCACTCCGTCCAGCTTTCCAGTGCAGCATCAAAAGGTCTGAAAGTCAGTGCAACTGCGTGTTGTGGCTGCGTTAGCGGTGGAGCGGCGGCTGCCGCATCGTTTTGCATTGCACTTTGACCCTGGACGAGCTGTCCAAGGGCATCCAGTAATGCCTGGGTCTGCTGATTCTGTAAGTGATAAAATTCGGACAGTACATCTGGATATTGTGGTGAAGCCATTACACAATGAAATCAGGGCAGTCTCAATGACTTATGGCAGTATAGTTAAGAACACCGTTTTCAGTCCTTGTTGCCAATTTTGTGTTAGCGGAAGAGCCAATATCGTGTTACAAGTGGAGGCTGAAATGCACGTGTTTTAGCTCATGCAGGCTGGTGTGAGGAGGGAAGAACTATACTGACGTGAGATCTGGAACATGTCAAGGAATGAGAATTCAGAAAGCGGACGTAATTAGTTTGATACTTAACTTTAATCCATTAATTATTAATGTTGCTCTTGACGGTATATGAATCACAATATTATCTGTTCAGAATACATTCTTGAAGATAGTAATTATAGTAAATGAATATGGCGCCTTGCTAGGTCATAGCAAATGACGCATTTGAAGGCTATGCTAAACTGTCGTCTCTGCAAATGAGAGCGTGTGTAGAGAGTGAACCATCACTTGCAAAGTTGGCTGTACAACTGTGGCGAGTGCTAGGGAGTCTCTCTAGACTAGACCTGCTGTGTTGCAGCGCTCAGTCTGCAATCACTGATAGTGGTGACACGCGGGTCCGACGTATACTAACGGACCATGGCCAATTTAAAGGCTACCACCTAGCAAGTGTGGTGTCTGGTAGTGACACCATAGCAAATATATGTTGCGTTATTGCCATTGGTGTTTCACTGGCACCCCTTGGATAGACACTGACTTTTGAACATATATTGATATGAAACATGTCACCTGGTAACAGGTCCTGTATAAACAATCAATGTGACTGACTGCTGCTAACATGGCATTTGCATATCTTCTTCTTCCCACACTTTGGTCTGGGCATTTGTGTTGTTGCCAATGGATTTTAATACCCATGTCTGAAATTTGGGTAATCATAGGGTTGTGTGCATTGACATGCTGAGTTGCTGAAAATCCTATGATGCCAGCACAACCATACTGGCAAGTCTTATCATGTGGCAGTCTTCCTATTTTTCAAACTTGGACTTCATAGCTGCTGTTGTGTGTTGCTGTCTGCATGTTTAGTTTTGCCACTTTTGCTGCTAGTTGCTCAATGGTGGTTTTGGTCAAAGTATACTGTTGATGAGAAGTACTTGTGTATATTACAGGACCACTGGCATCAGATTCCACCTCTCTGCCTGTTAATACATCCTTGTCTTGACTGCCGCTAATTTTTGCACATACTGAAACCTCAATTAAGCTGTTTGCAATGGTGTCTGCTAAATCTTGCAATGGCATGTCTGTCAGTGATGCAAAGACAGCATGGATTGTGGCTGGAAGTTCACAAAGCCATCAGGCAGAATTTCCTGGCCTGAAAATGTGCATAAAGTTTTAAGCAGTTTTTATGGAGCCTAATTACCATGTTTTCAGCTGTGACAAATCTTTTGAGGTTGCATCAACCACAGTGCAAGAAGCTTAACATTGCCATGTCGTGTGTTTGTACTCTCTATTTACATCTGTCGTGTCACTTTGTAGAGAATTAAAAGTCATGGATGGTGATCCATGTTACAGTGGGAAGCCTTGTTCTGTTACAACTTAGATTTCTGGTGCTTGCATCAGTGGCTTGACAATACATTTCATTGTTATTCTTTGTTTCTTTTTCCTTTTTGGGGTCACCATTATGGGAACTCTATCTTATTCTCACATTCACTATAAATATTGTTCAGTATTCGATAATGAACTTTATTATCCAAGCATAGGATGAAAAAAGAACAGAAGATGAACAACAACCATAAAGATGCTTAGTATAATTCATGATGATTTTGTTCACTTATCGCAGTGAAATTTATTCGCTCAAAACAGATAACTAACTGTATTTTACCTGCACAGTAACCAACGTGTGGTATCATGATTTGCAGCTGGCACGGAATTGAAGTATTCTGAATATGTTGTTCAGTTGTGCTACATCACAATGACACACAGAGATTGCTTAGTAGTGTGTCTTTAATCGTTTGTCACACAGTGTGGAAGTGCAAGATTTAAATTGATCCTTTACAGATATAAAAATAAAAAATAATGCTTTTAACATTTTTGTTTACTGATACTCTTATGGTCTCTTCATTATTGACAGCTGCTGAAGAATGATATGCCTGTAGCAGCAATGAAGACACTTTGTATGATCCCAGTTATCTTGTGCCAAAGTGGAATGTACTGCTTTTTTGGCCAAATGATTGCTGATGAGGTATGTATTAGTACTTAATTATGGTTGTAACTTATAACAACAAGTGCCCCAATATATAATTTATACTTATTAATGAGAGATAACGTTCACCACAGCTTAATATCACCACTGTGGGGATAAAGTTGTTATTATCAGTCAGTTGCTCTCCATAACATGTGACATATTTGGAATTACTGTAGTGCAGACATTTTCTTCTGTTCCTTGTGAAACATAACAAATGAATTTGTTATTGTCTTGGTTTCGTATGGTTTTTTTACATTTACTTATTGAAAGATTTAACTAGTGCACTGATCATTTTGTTTACTTCACACTGTACAAAAATATACTTTGATAAACAGCACAGGTGCATTACTTGTCTCTACAAAGAATCCATAACAGAAGTGCTGTCAGTCTTTTTCAATACTTGATTAAATGTATAAATATATACCAGTAACACTTTGACTTACTTAATTAAGAGAAAAGAGATGGAAGACTAAGTTTTTGACTTAAAACTAGGTCTTGGTTTTGCAGGGACTCTGTCAGTAAATCTGCCAACTGATCCTCAGTTGAGACATGCTGAATGCCTTACCCACCTTCCAATACCTTTTCTCAGATGAAAAAACATACTTTATAAGTTTTGTGTGAGGATGGAACTTGGGACTTTGTACAAGTTTCACTGTTGACTGATTGTCAACCTTAATGACTGTAACTTCCATTAGCTTTCTCATTCCTCTAAAACGTCTATACAGACTGTTGCAGCTACCTGCTCTGCTTCTCTTGTAGATGTGGTAGTTATTGCCTGTCTTTGACTGAGCCTGGAGATAGCACCACCTCCATGTGCAATATCTACATCAGATATCAACCACTCAGTATTGTTGCACACTCCAAAGCCCACAACACTGTAGTAATCTAATATGCCACTCCATAAATTTGGACAAAAGTTTGTGTCTAGGTCACATGTACCAGCTACATACCAGAGTACTTGCTTTAGTATTACTTCATCTTCTCTAGATGCCAAGTTAAGAGTTCAAGACAAGAAGCTCACCCTGTAAGGCAGGTCAAGGTCTCATTCCAAGCATCAGGTAGATCAGTGCTCCTCCTGCCTCTTAATAGGAAAAGTTGCACTTCCATGCATTCTTTCTTTCTGCTTGTAATGTATGTGGCTATTTTACAATTAGTGTTGAGACAGGGTTGCAGCCTTGAAAACTAAAGTGCTCTAGAATCTTCTTTGCATAAGCTTGTTGGCTTATCTTGATTTCACCATCATTAAAGCACTTTATCTCAAGTTTTTGGAAATATGATGCTGGTTTCACAGTGATCTTGCATTCCCACCCTTCAACTCATCAATAAACTCTCTTGCAGCCTGCTGATCACTTGCCATAAGTAACCCACTGTCTGCATAAAGAGCAACTAAGTTTCCCCTTAATGACAAGTCTCATTTTCTATTTCTCGATAATTCCATTGGGATTAGTCTTTACAAGATTCTCTTGTAGTGATGTCATATTGTTTTTCCTAGCTTGCTTCCAATGGAAATTTTGTGTATTACTCACAGCTTCTTTATATGATTCTGGCTCTTCATTTGTTCCATTAATCATCTCTTCAGTGAGCATTACAGAGACATGTAGCCAAGACAGTTTCATTAATGTTAAGCAATTTTGCAGCTATTGATGAGGCTGCTTAAAGAGTTCCCCTTCTCTGATATCAACAATGTCCCCTTCAGTCTCTAATTCTCCAGACTCTGCATTGTTGGAGTTTGCCTCATCTTGTTCTTCAGCTGCATATTTTCCTTGATTACTTTGCTCAATATCCTGCAATGGTAATTTGACTGATTCTTCACAACTTGCAGGCCCTTCATGGAAGATTACATTTCTGATGACAATGGGCTTGTTTCCTTCTTTCACCCAAATTCTGTAACACTCTTCTCCATCATACCCCTATGAGATAACCCTTGACAACATTCTTATCCCTTTTCTTTCTACTTTGAACCAGGATGTGTGCACAGCATGAAGCTCCTATTATACATAAATTGATTATTCTTGACGTTTTGCCTGACCACAGCTTGGACTAATTCCTGCAAAAGATGATTTTGCAGTTTGATTTAGAATGTACGCTGACACTTCAACCAATTCTGCCCACACAGCTGCTGGAAAAATAGCTTCTTTATTTGAGTACTTGCAGGTTCTTGCCATCTCATGCTCACTTCCACCATTTGGCTGTGATGTGTAGGGTTTTCTCAGCTTCTGAGAACACCTTCTGCATGCAGTATGTCCTGAATTTCCTTATTGTCAAATTCTTCACCATTGTCACTTAGCAGCTCTTTGACTGTATGATCCAGCATCTTTGAATGTTGAAGAACATATTTCAAAGCATCCTTAACTTCAGATTTTTGACTTGTTATGTCAGTACCAAAATTCCATGTAGCTGTCTTTGAACACAAACATATATCTCTTGTTCTGAAAAGATTCATTGAAAGGTCCACAGATATCAGCTGTCATCAGTGCACCTGGCATTGTTGTCTCCTCTGTCTGACCAAATGACAAGTGATGTCCTTTGCCATAAACATGTCGATCAAAAAATACCTTTTCCAAGGGAACACTTACGCCTAAACCTCTTTGTAACATTCCTTTGACATGGTGTTTCCTAATTCTCTCAGTATCAGCTGATTTAATTTGACTAAATTTCATCACCATTGTTTCATTTTTGTTGATGCTCATCTTATATCCCCACCATGAACCATGGACCTTGCCGTTGGTGGGGAGGCTTGCGTGCCTCAGCGATACAGATGGCCGTACCGTAGGTGCAACCACAACGGAGGGGTATCTGTTGAGAGGCCAGACAAACATGTGGTTCCTGAAGAGGGGCAGCAGCCTTTTCAGTAGTTGCAGGGGCAACAGTCTGGATGATTGACTGATCTGGCCTTGTAACATTAACCAAAACGGCCTTGCTGTGCTGGTACTGCGAACGGCTGAAAGCAAGGGGAAACTACAGCCATAGTTTTTCCCGAGGCCATGCAGCTTTACTGTATGATTAAATGATGATGGCATCCTCTTGGGTAAAATATTCCAGAGGTAAAATAGTCCCCCATTCGGATCTCCGGGCTATCAGGAGAAAGAAAACTGGCGTTCTACGGGTCGGAGCGTGGAATGTCAGATCCCTTAATCGGGCAGGTAGGTTAGAAAATTTAAAAAGGGAAATGGATAGGTTAAAGTTAGATATAGTGGGAATTAGTGAAGTTCGGTGGCAGGAGGAACAAGACTTTTGGTCAGGTGATTACAGGGTTATAGACACAAAATCAAATAGAGGTAATGCAGGAGTAGGTTTAATAATGAATAAAAAAATAGGAGTGCGGGTTAGCTACTACAAACAGCGTAGTGAACACATTATTGTGGCCAAGATAGACACAAAGCCCATGGCTACTACAGTAGTACAAGTTTATATGCCAACTAGCTCTGCAGATGATGAAGAAATTGATGAAATGTATGACGAAATAAAAGAAATTATTCAGGTAGTGAAGGGAGACGAAAATTTAATAGTCATGGGTGACTGGAATTCGTCAGTAGGAAAAGGGAGAGAAGGAAACATAGTAGGTGAATATGGATTGGGGGGAAGAAATGAAAGGCAAGCCGCCTTGTAGAATTTTGCACAGAGCATAACTTAATCATAGCTAACACTTGGTTCAAGAATCATAAAAGAAGGTTTTATACCTGGAAGAATCCTGGAGATACTAAAAGGTATCAGATAGATTATATAATAGTAAGACAGAGATTTAGGAACCAGGTTTTAAATTATAAGACATTTCCAGGGGCAGATATGGATTCTGACCACAATCTCTTGGTTATGAACTGCAGATTGAAACTGAAGAAACTGCAAAAAGGTGGGAAATAAGGAGATGGGACCTGGATAAACTGAAAGAACGAGAGGTTGTAGAGAGTTTCAGGGAGAGCATAAGGGAACAATTGGCAGGAATGGGGGAAAGAAATACAGTAGAAGAAGAATGGGTACCTCTGAGGGATGAAGTAGTGAAGGCAGCAGACGATCAAGTAGGTAAAAAGACGAGGGCTAATAGAAATCCTTGGGTAACAGAAGAAATATTGAATTTAATTGATGAAAGGAGAAAATATAAAAATGCAGTAAATGAAACAGGCAAAAAGGAATACAAACATCTCAAAAATGAGATCGACAGGAAGTGCAAAATGGCTAAGCAGGGATGGCTAGAGGACAAATGTAAGGATGTAGAGGCTTGTCTCACTAGGGGTAAGATAGATACTGCCTACAGGAAAATTAAAGAGACCTTTGGAGAGAAGAGAACCACTTGTATGAATATCAAGAGCTCAGATGGCAACCCTGTTCTAAGCAAAGAAGGGAAGGCAGAAAGGTGGAAGGAGTATATAGAGGGTTTATACAAGGACGATGTACTTGAGGACAATATTATGGAAATGGAAGAGGATGTAGATGAAGATGAAATGGGAGATACGATATTGCGTGAAGAGTTTGAGAGAGCACTGAAAGACCTGAGTCGAAAAGGCCCCGGGAGTAGACAACACCCCATTAGAACTTCTGACGGCCTTGGGAGAGCCAGTCCTGACAAAACTCTACCATCTGGTGAGCAAGATGTATGAGACAGGTGAAATACCCTCAGACTTCAAGAAGAATATAATAATTCCAATCCCAAAGAAAGCAGGTGTTGACAGATGTGAAAATTACCGAACTATCAGTTTAATAAGTCACAGCTGCAAATAACTAATGCGAATTCTTTACAGACGAATGGAAAAACTGGTAGAAGCCAACCTCGGGGAAGATCAGTTTGGATTCCATAGAAGTATTGGAACACATGAGGCAATACTAACCTTACGACTTATCTTAGAAGAAAGATTAAGAAAAGGCAAACCTACGTTTCTAGCATTTGTAGACTTAGAGAAAGCTTTTGACAATGTTGACTGGAATACTCTCTTTCACATTCTAAAGGTGGCAGGGGTCAAATACAGGGAGCGAAAGGCTATTTACAATTTGTACAGAAACCAGATGGCAGTTATAAGAGTCGAGGGGCAGGAAAGGGAAGCAGTGGTTGGGAAGGGAGTGAGACAGGGTTGTAGCCTCTCCCCAATGTTATTCAATCTGTATATTGAGCAAGCAGTAAAGGAAACAAAAGAAAAATTCGGAGTAGGTATTAAAATTCATGGAGAAGAAATAAAAACTTTGAGGTTCACCGATGACATTGTAATTCTGTCAGAGACAGCAAAGGACTTGGAAGAGCAGTTGAATGGAATGGACAGTGTCTTGAAAGGAGGATATAAGATGAACATCAACAAAAGCAAAACGAGGATAATGGAATGTAGTCAAATTAAATCGGGTGATGCTGAGGGAATTAGATTAGGAAATGAGACACTTAAAGTAGTAAAGGAGTTTTGCTATTTAGGGAGTAAAATAACTGATGATGGTCGAAGTAGAGTGGATATAAAATGTAGACTGGCAATGGCAAGGAAATCGTTTCTGAAGAAGAGAAATTTGTTAACATCGAGTATAGATTTAAGTGTCAGGAAGTCGTTTCTGAAAGTATTTGTATGGAGTGTAGCCATGTTTGGAAGTGAAACATGGACGATAACTAGTATGGACAAGAAGAGAATAGAAGCTTTCAAAATGTGGTGCTACAGAAGAATGCTGAAGATAAGGTGGGTAGATCACGTAACTAATGAGGAGGTATTTAATAGGATTGGGGATAAGAGAAGTTTGTGGCACAACTTGACTAGAAGAAGGGATCGGTTGGTAGGACATGTTTTGAGGCATCAAGGGATCACAAATTTAGCATTGGAGGGCAGCGCGGAGGGTAAAAATCGTAGAGGGAGACCAAGAGATCAATACACTAAGCAGATTCAGAAGGATGTAGGTTGCAGTAGGTACTGGGAGATGAAGAAGCTTGCACAGGATAGAGTAGCATGGAGAGCTGCATCAAACCAGTCTCAGGACTGAAGACCACAACAACAACAACATCTTATATCCTCCTTTCAAACCACAACTTACCTTCCATGCCCTTCTACAATTATAGCTGCTGTCTGTTTTCTGTACAAGTTGTAAATACACCCCTTTTTTTCTCCTGCTGCTTTCAGAATTCCTCAAGAGTGCATTACAGTTATCACTGTTAAAAGTTTTCTCTAAGTCTGCAATGACTATAGACATAGGTTAGCTTTCCCTTAACCTTTCTTCTGAAAGAAGTCTTAGGGTCAGAATAGACTCACATGTATCAGTTTTTCTCTGGAGTCCAAACCGATCTTCCCTGTAGTTGGCTTCTACCAGGTTTCCATTCTTCTATAAGTTACTCGTGTCAATATATTGCAACTATGACTTATTAAACTGATGGTTTAGTAATATTCACGTCTGTCTGCACCTGCTTTCTTTGGAATTGGAACTATTAAATTCTTTTTGTAGTCTGAGGATATTTCGCCTTTCTCATACATTGGAATGGCTGGGTCATGGGTGGTTCTTCCAAGGTTATCAGTAGCTCTAAGGGAATGTTGTCTATCCCAGGGGGCTTGTTTTGACTTAGGTCTTTCACTGTTGTATCAAATTCTTCTCATAGTATCTTGTCTTCATCTACTTCCTCTTCCCTTCCTATAATATTCTCTTCAAGTCCACTACTCTTTTAAAGCTTCTCTACATACTCCTTACAATTTTCAGCTTTCCCTTCTTTGCTTAGTACTGGTTTTCCATCTGAGATCTTGATGTTCATACTGTTCTTTCTTATTTCTCTAAAGGCCTTTTTAATTTTCCTATAGACAGTATGTATCTTTCACCTTGTTATATATGCTTCTAAAGCCTTGAATTTGCCCCTTCAGCTATTCCTGCTTATACACCTTGCATTTTCTGCCAATTTTAATTTTTTAGACATTGTATTCACTTTTGCCTGCTCCATTGGCTGCATTTTTATATTTTCTTAACAGAGTGATGTAGTGCAACAGCAATTAATAATTTATTTCTAAATCTAACTGTATTTCACGATAAGGATATGAGACCCATAATAAATGGTTTATCTGATTGTAGATTGTAGAATGTATTTTATTGGTCCTGTTGTCTACATGGCAGCTTATGCATTAGACATTGGACAAGTCAAGTTATAAATATACAGGCTGAAAGTAATTTCAAGGCATACATATTTAAGCTTACAATAATACACTTTACACGTAAGTATTTATATAACACATTTCATAAATTTAAATATTCTTCAATGGAGTAAAAGCAGTGATGCTGTAAATATGACTTTAGAGATTTTCCAAATGTATTGACCTCAGTGATAGCTTTTATGTTTTCAGGAAGTTTGTTATAAAGCTTAACTCCCATGTGAAAAGTACCTTTTTGGCACAGTGCTGTGCTGATTTGAGTCATATGTATGTTTCTGTTTTGTCTGGTAAAGTGCTCATGTATATCACAGTTTTTTAGTAGTCTCTGGTCCTTGCCTATTACATTTAATTTAAAGAACAGAAGGGTTTCCATAATGTATACACACGGTAATTGGGGAATACCAGATTTCTTAAACAGGGGTTTACAAGAGTCTCTAGGCTTGCACCCAAACAAGATTCTAATGGCCCTTTTTTGTAGTTTAAAAGTGCTATTAGCTATTTTAGAGTTTCTCCAGAAGGTGACCCCATATCTAAGATGAGAATGAAAGTACGCATGATATGCATTCAGTACTGTTTTCTCACTACAGCAATATTTTAATGAACAAAGAAGATAACATGTTTTGCTCAGTTCTGCATTGAGATACTCAGTATGCTTATTCCATCTGATGTTACTCTGCAGCCAAAGTCCTAAGAATTTGGTTTCAGTACTGTTACCAACTGGTTCGTCATTGATAGAGACTAACATGTCCTTGTTAGGAATGTTGTGGAATTTTAGAGCAACGGTTTTCTTACTGTTTATTACAAGCTGATTACTCTGTGCCCAGCTGCTAAGTTGTTTCATGACCGTGTTTACTGTCTGCTGTAACTGTTCATCGTCGTCTCCTTTTAGTAGAATCGTGGTGTCATCTGCAAATATGATTGATTTGTGTGCATCGATATTTATAAGCTTAGATCATTTATGTACAGAAGAAACAGAAGGGGTCCCAATACGGATCCTTGGGGTGCACCACATTTTATTTGTTTATAGTCAGATAAGTGCTTAGATACAGTTTTTAGTTCAATATTTGTGTGCTTGACGCACACTGCCTGCATACGATTTGTCAGGAAGGACCTGATCCACTTGTTGGACAGACCTCGAATACCATATCTTTCTAGCTTTGATAGCAGAATTTTATGGTCCACCATGTCGAAAGCTTTTGACAAGTCAATAAAGACTCCTATTGTTTCCTGTTTTTTGTCCATCAGGTTTAGGATGGAATTGATGCACTCATAGACAGCAGTTGTCGTTGACCTCTTATTTCTGAATCCATGTTGTTCATTACATAGGATGCTGTTTTTATTTATAAATTTCATAAGTTTCTCGTACATAACTTTTTCCAGTACTTTAGAGATGCAGGAGGAAATTGTGATGGGTCTGTAGTTATTTACATTGTCTTTATCCCCTTTTTTATATACAGGAATAACTTTTGATGTTTTTAACACATCAGGGAAAGTGCCTGCCTGAAGTGAGCGGTCGCATAAATGTGTGAGTACTTCAATTAGGTTTGATGCGCTCTTCTTTAACATTGTTGCAGGTATACCATCAATACCTGCCGATTTGGAATTTTTTAGTCCTTTTATTGCTTTAGCTACTTCATCTTGTGAAACAGAACTGATGTACATTGATCCTCTACATGCCCTTATTTTGTATTCATTTGCCTGGATGCTCTTAAAGTTTGATTGTAATATATTTTCAGCAACACCTGTGAAAAAGTTGTTAAATGTGTTGGCTACTTCTAACGGGTTTGTTACTTTTTTATTTTTATGTGATAGTGTTATATTTTTCCAAGGTTGTCTGTATTCTCCACATTCTTTTTTTATAACACTCCACATAGCCTTTGATTTATTAGCTGAATTATAAATGATTTCATCATTGTGCATTATTTTTGCTGCTTTTATTACTTTTCTTAATATTTTGGAGTATTTTTTATAGTATGGCTGTCATGCGATAATGGTCAAATAGCGGTGATAAACCATCCCCATGAATCAGGTTTAACCAAAAAGGGAAAACTAAAATTTGACTGATTTGTAAATGCTGACTCAGTTGTACTATTCAGGGAGAATTCACAGAAAGGTGAAATGGGAACACAGTAGATGAGAAATTTAATTTCTACATAAAATATTCTTATGATATGAGGCAGGGACAATTACAATGATTTCAAGAGGAAGGGATCAAAGTATTCTGAGCTAGGAAGAGACACTTTCCTTTACAGTAGAGGATTAGTTGCAATTAAGTCTTGAAAGTGCTCTACAACCAATATTACAAAATCTTTCACTGTGTCATCAGAAGGGTACACATATATTAAGTAACTCCTATTAACTGCCATGTACATGGAGCATCACAGGTTAATTCTCACAGTGGAGAATAAACTAGCAGCCAGGCCCTATTATAAAGATATTTAATAGGAATGAATAGTGTCATTACTGGCTTCCTACCAACAGGTCCATCTTCGGGTGGCTGTTCACATTTAAAATTATGTTATTCTTTACATATGACATTTGCCAATAGCGGTGAAGATTTCTTCTGTAAAAACACACCCACCCACCCCCACCCACCCACACACACACACACACACACACACACACACACACACACACATATTTTTCACGGTATATATCTGCTACTCTACTATGTGGTGAGTAGCAGTTTATCCTTTTCACAATGTTGAATCATTATCAATTTAGAAGAAAATTAAAAACATTCCTGAGTAGCTACTCCTCCTATAAAAGGTATTATTAACTAAATTCTTGGACAGAAAACTCTAATTAGCTGTATGACAAATAATATACATTGCAAACAGACCTTTAGTCTTATGGCACATATATAAATGATATTCTTTGAAAACTATGAATGTAATTTTGAAATTATTAATCAAGAAATTCTTGCAATCCCTGTCCTAAGCTTCCAGTACTTTTGGCCATCAAGCCTCACTCCCCCAACCTTTCTGGTCACTTTTTACCCTATCCATTGCTGTGCCCTGACACTGTATTCATCATTCTTATGCATCTCTCCTTCATCACCCCCCCCCCTCTCCTCACCCCCCCCCTTCCCCCCCCCCCCCACACACACATACACACTCCCTTTCTCTCTCTTCTGCCCTTTTGTGATTCTCACTTAATTTAATTACTGTGTTGCTGCTGCCATTAAAAACCACGCACATCCACCTCTCCTGGCTCTCTAAACCTCACTAACCCCTGATGTTTCAGTTTTTATCAGTGTGATTGATTAATGGATGTTCTACTGAGTTGTTTTTCCATTTCATACATATATGAATTTATAAAAAGGAAACAACGACGCAGCAGAACACACAGAGGTGCATTATCGCCAGGGTAAATTCTTAAGTGTCTGTCTATGTAGATGCGCACGAGTCAGTGAAATTTTCTGTGCTATTACATGTAACAATGATTATCCACCAATCAGATACAAATAATGCAACAGAACAGTCAAAATTATGCATAATTAGTACATAAAGTATAGCATGTGTATGTCAAATATGGCTTCAGATCATAATGGGTAACCTTTAAATGCCATGGACAACACACATGGTTCAGTGTACAATGAGCTTTTATTTTTATTTATTTATTGTATTTTTTTGCATGGAGGCAGCAACTGGTGTCTTTTGCAAACGTCATAGCATTTCTTTACAAGTGTAGTACAGTCATATATACATATGTGATTACATATACATGATACAAATGTACCATTGTACCTAATAGGGCACAATATTGGGTGTTACATTGTACCTATTACAAATATTCAGATTTTACACAACTATCTATATATATATATATATATATATATATATATATATATATATATATATATATATATATATATATATATATATATATATATATATATATATATATATATATAAAAACAAAGATGATGTGACTTACCAACCTATTCATGGGTCGCTTAGAGGAAGCCTTCTTGGTTACCCAGGCCTGCCAACCCAAAGTTTGGTACAGATTTATTGATGACATCTTCACGATCTGGACTCACAGTGAAGAAGAACTCCAGAATTTCCTCTCCAACCTCAACTCCTTTGGTTCCAACAGATTCACCTGGTCCTACTCCAAATCCCATGCCACTTTCCTTGATGTTGACCTCCACCTGTCCAATGGCCAGCTTCACACGTCCGTCCACATCAAACCCACCAACAAGCAACAGTACCTCCATTACGACAGCTGCCACCCATTCCACATCAAACAGTCCCTTCCCTACAGCCAGGTCTTCGTGGCAAACGAATCTGCTCCAGTCCGGAATCCCTGAAGCATTACAACAACAACCTGACAACAACTTTTGCATCCCGCAACTACCCTCCCGACCTGGTACAGAAGCAAATAACCAGAGCCACTTCCTCATCCTCTCAAACCCAGAACCTCCCACAGAAGAACCACAAAAGTGCCCCACTTGTGACAGGATACTTTCCGGGACTGGATCAGATTCTGAATGTGGCTCTCCAGCAGGGATACGACTTCCTCAAATCCTGCCCTGAAATGAGATCCATCCTTCATGAAATCCTCCCCACTCCACCAAGAGTGTCTTTCCGCCGTCCACCTAACCTTCATAACCTCTTAGTTCATCCCTATGAAATCCCCAAACCATCTTCCCTACCCTCTGGCTCCTACCCTTGTAACCGCCCCCAGTGTAAAACCTGTCCCATGCACCCTCCCACCACCACCTACTCCAGTCCTGTAACCCGGAAGGTGTACACAATCAAAGGCAGAGCCACGTGTGAAAGCACCCATGTGATCTACCAACTGACCTGCCTACACTGTGATGCATTCTATGTGGGAATGACCAGCAACAAACTGTCCATTCGCTTGAATGGACACAGGCAGACAGTGTTTGTTGGTAATGAGGATCACCCTGTGGCTAAACATGCCTTGGTGCATGGCCAGCACATCTTGGCGCAGTGTTACACCATCCGGGTTATCTGGATACTTCCCACTAACACCAACCTATCCGAACTCCGGAGATGGGAACTTGCTCTTCAGTATATCCTCTCTTCCCGTTATCCACCAGGCCTCAATCTCCGCTAATTTCAAGTTGCCACCACTCATACCTCACCTGTCATTCAACAACATCTTTGCCTCTGCACTTCTGCCTCGACTGACATCTCTGCCCAAACTCTTTGTCTTTAAATATGCCTGCTTGTGTCTGTATATGTGTGGATGGATGTGTGTGTGTGTGTGCGAGTGTATACCCGTCCTTTTTTCCCCCTAAGGTAAGTCTTTCCGCTCCCGGGATTGGAATGACTCCTTACCCTCTCCCTTAAAACCCACATCCTTTCGTCTTTCCCTCTCCTTCCTTCTTTCCTGATGAGGCAGCAGTTTGTTGCGAAAACTTGAATTTTGTGTGTATGTTTGTGTTTGTTTGTGTGTCTATCGACCTGCCAGCACTTTCATTTGATAAGTCACATCATCTTTGTTTTTGGATATATTTTTCCCACATGGAATGTTTCCCTCTGGGGAAAAATATATCTAAAAACAAAGATGATGTGACTTACCGAACGAAAGCGCTGGCAGGTCTATAAACACACAAACAAGCACAAACATACACACAAAATTCAAGCTTTCGCAACAAACTGTTGCCTCATCAGGAAAGAGGGAAGGAGAGAGAAAGACGAAAGGATGTGGGTTTTAAGGGAGAGGGTAAGGAGTCATTCCAATTCCGGGAGCGGAAAGACTTATCTTAGGGGGAAAAAAGGACGGGTATACACTCGCACACACGCACATATCCATCCACACATATACAGACCGTGGTTTTGTGGTGGCTGATTATGACAATGAGGCTAACAATTGTTTGACAAAGAAATAATGACGTTAAAACCTGTGGGAAGCGGCTAAAAATGATCAGTGATGTGGGAAAAACGGAAATGGAAATAAAGCGAAAGTTATTAGAAATAGCCAAAATGGTTGTTTAAAAGGTGAAAGGAACTGTTTGTGAACTAGAAACGATGGATTTTATAGCAGTGGTAGTGTTGAAAGCGGCAAAAATTTTTTTGGTTATGGCCTGGAAGTGGGTTACGTATTATTGAGTATATATGGCGGGATAAAATTGTATAGCAGATTACGGTAAAAAGGAGAAGGTGAATACAAAGTGAAACTGCTGGCAAAAACACAAAGAGAAAATAAGATGTCAGGAAAGATTTCAAAATGCAACAGTGACAATAACAAACGTAATTGTTGGGTTCAAATTAATGATATTAATATAACAGAGGGAAACATTCCACGTGGGAAATATATATCTAAAAACAAAGATGATGTGACTTACCAGACGAAAGCGCTGGCAGGTCGATAGACACACAAACAAACACAATCATACACACAAAATTCAAGCTTTCGCAACAAACTGTTGCCTCATCAGGAAAGAGGGAAGGAGAGGGAAAGACGAAAGGATGTGAGTTTTAAGGGAGAGGGTAAGGAGTCATTCCAATCCCGGGAGCAGAAAGACTTACCTTAGGGGGAAAAAAGGACAGGTATACACACACACACACACACACACACACACACACACACACACACACACACACACACACACACACACACACACATATCCATCCACACATATACAGACACAAGCAGACAATATATATCTAAAAACAAAGATGATGTGACTTACCAAACGAAAGCGCTGGCAGGTCGATAGACACACAAACAAACACAATCATACACACAAAATTCAAGCTTTCGCAACAAACTGTTGCCTCATCAGGAAAGAGGGAAGGAGAGGGAAAGACGAAAGGATGTGAGTTTTAAGGGAGAGGGTAAGGAGTCATTCCAATCCCGGGAGCAGAAAGACTTACCTTAGGGGGAAAAAAGGACAGGTATACACACACACACACACACACACACACACACACACACACACACATATCCATCCACACATATACAGACACAAGCAGACAATATATATCTAAAAACAAAGATGATGTGACTTACCAAACGAAAGCGCTGGCAGGTCGATAGACACACAAACAAACACAAACATACATAAAAAAATTCTAGCTTTCGCAACCAACGGTAGCTTCATCAGGAAAGAGGGAAGGAGAGGGAAAGACGAAAGGATGTGGGCCCTAAGGGAGAGGGTAAGGAGCCACTCCAATCCCGGGAGCAGAAAGACCCACCTTAGGGGGAAAAAGGACAGGTACACACTCGCATACACACCCATATCCAACCACACTTGCCGTGCAGGGGCGCTGGCGGGTCGATGGACGCACGGACAAGCACGGTCATGCGCGCAAAGTTCTGGCTTTCGCGGCCAATGGTTGCTTCGTCGGGGGGGAGAGGGGGGGACGAGGGGATGTGGGTTTTGGGGGAGAGGGTGGGGAGTCGTTCCAGTCCCAGGAGCGGAAGGACTTGCCTTGGGGGGAGGGAGGGACGGGTGTGCGCTCGCACACGCACCCATATCCAACCACACATACACACGTGTGGTTGGATATGGGTGTGTGTGTGAGTGTGTACCTGTCCTTTTTTCCCCCTAAGGTGGGTCTTTCCATTCCGGGGATTGGAGTGGCTCCTTGCCCTCTCCCACGTGGAATGTTTCCCTCTATTATATTCATATCATTAAATTGAACCCAACAATTACGTTTGTTATTGTCACTGTTGCATTTCGAAATCTTGTCTATCGTCTTATTTTCTCTTTCTGTTTTTGCCAGTAGTTTCACTTTGTATTCACCTTCTCCTTTTTACCGTAATCTACTATACAATTTTATCCTGCCTATATATACTCAATAATACGTAACCCACTTCCAAACCACAACCAAAAAAAATTTTCCGCTTTCAACACTACCGCTGCTATAAAATCCATCGTTTCTAGTTCACAAACAGTTCCTTTCACCTGTTAAACAACCTTTTCGGCTAGTCCTATTAACTTTCGCTTTATTTCCATTTCCGTTTTTTCCCACATCACTGATCATTTTTAGCTGCTTCCCACAGGTTTTATCGTCATTATTTCTTAGTCCGACAATTGTTAGCCTCATTTTCATAATCTGCCACCACAAAACCACTCCTTTTAATACATTTACACGCAGTTTTTTCGAAATTTTCCTTTAACGTGTTTTGACGGCAACACAACCACCTAACCTTTGTGCACATCGTTGTCTACCAACCCAAGTCCAACATAGCCCAGCTGTAACCAACACCTTTTCGCCTTTTTTCACACCAGATCTCCAGTTACTTTCTAGTTCACCTTTATCTCTCCCCATATATTTTTATTTTCATTTTCATTTCAGCCTCATGTTACACTTTCCACCTTCTAATACCATGTCACCCTCAAAACACCCCCACAACGACCCCATTAAGTTTTATTTACATTCCCTCCGCAAACATGCCTTAGCCCTAGCCAGATTACACTCCCATATTCTATTTTCTCTGGCTTGTCTGACATTTGGCATTACCCCCAAAGGCCTCACACTTAAAGTTCTCATCTCTGGCTGCAACCCTTCTTTCCATCAGTCCCTATACCAGTTCCAAACTGAACAATCCATTGTCCTCACCCACCTAATCCTTCACCTACACATCAACTCAGCCAATGAACACACCCGTCAACTCCTATCCTTAATAAAAGTCCTCAATCTTTCCTCTCCCACATCCACACCGGCTGTTCAGAGCATCCTCCTACAGGCCAAACACAAATTAGAACAGCATGCCACCCACCACCTCAAAAAACTATCCAATCTCCTGGTTTCCCACCTCCGGAAAGTCACAACCTTTCCAGCAAACCTCAACCTCCTCTCATTGCACACAAACCCAGTCTCTCCCATCTACTCAATCTCCCACTTCCAGCTCCAATTCCTCCAAAACTTCAAAATTCCAATCAACACAATCTGGAACCACAACACCCCAATTCCGTAGTTAACCTTTCCTCCAAACCTCTCTCCCAATCCGAAACCTCTGTCCCATCCAAAGGCCTCACCTTCAGCCCCACTCCCAGATTCAACCAAACAGCCCTCGTCAAAGATTTACTGTCCTATACTCGTACTCTCTGCTGGAAATATCACTTTGCCACGAAGAAAAATGATCCTAATCCTACTCCTAATGATCCAACTCCCCAAGACACTATCCAAATTGGACCCTGCCTGGAACAGTTCCGTCCTCCGTCACAGCGGGACCCACCTCCTCTTCCTCAAAATCACCCTCTCCAAACCTTCCAGGAATTTCTGACTTCCAGCCTTGCATCTCAATCCTTCTTAAAAAACCTTAATCCTACTCCCAACATCACCACTGCTGAAGCCCAGGCTATCCGTGATCTGAAGGCTGACCGATCCATCGTCATTCTTCCGGCGGACAAGGGTTCCACAACTGTGGTACTTGATCGTTGGGAGTATGTGGCTGAGGGACTGCGTCAGCTTTCAGACAACACCACATACAAAGTTTGCCAAGGTAATCCCATTCCCGATGTCCAGGCAGAGCTTCAAGGAATCCTCAGAACCTTAGGCCCCCTGCAAAACCTTTCACCTGACTCCATCAACCTCCTGACCCCACCGACACCCCGCACCCCTACCTTCTACCTTCTTCCTAAAATTCACAAACCCAATCATCCCGGCCGCCCCATTGTAGCTGGTTACCAAGCCCCCACAGAATGTATCTCTGCCTACGTAGATCAACACCTTCAACCTATTACATGCAGTCTCCCATCCTTCATCAAAGACACCAACCACTTTCTCGAATGCCTGGAATCCTTACCCAATCCGTTACTCCCGGAAACCATCCTTGTAACCATTGATGCCACTTCCTTATACACAAATATCCCGCATGTCCAGGGCCTCGCTGCGATGGAGTACTTCCTTTCACGCCGATCACCTGCCACCCTACCTAAAACCTCTTTCCTCATTACCTTAGCCAGCTTTATCCTGACCCACAACTTCTTCACTTTCGAAGACCGGACATACCAACAATTAAAGGGAACAGCCATGGGTACCAGGATGGCCCCCTCGTACGCCAACCTATTCATGGGACACTTAGAGGAAGCCTTCTTGGTTACCCAGGCCTGCCGACCCAAAGTTTGGTACAGATTTATTGATGACATCTTCATGATCTGGACTCACAGTGAAGAAGAACTCCAGAATTTCCTCTCCAACCACAACTCCTTTGGTTCCATCAGATTCACCTGGTCCTACTCAAATCCCATGCCACTTTCTTTGATGTTGACCTCCACCTGTCCAATGGCCAGCTTCACACGTCCATCCACATCAAACCCACCAACAAGCAACAGTACCTCCACTATGACAGCTGCCACCCATTCCACATCAAACAGTCCCTTCCCTACAGCCAGGTCTTCGTGGCAAACAAATCTGCTCCGGTCTGCAATCCCTGAACCATTATACCAACAACCTGACAACAGCTTTTGCATCCCGCAACTACCCTCCCGATCTGGTACAGAAGCAAATAACCAGAGCCACTTCCTCATCCTCTCAAACCCAGAACCTCCCACAGGAGAACCAAAAAAGTGCCCCACTTGTGACAGGATACTTTCCGGGACTGGATCAGACTCTGAATGTGGCTCTCCAGCAGGGATACGACTTCCTCAAATCCTGCCCTGAAATGAGATCCATCCTTCATGAAATCCTCCCCACTCCACCAAGAGTGTCTTTCCGCCATCCACCTAACCTTTGTAACCTCTTAGTTCATCCCTATGAAATCCCCAAACCATCTTCCCTACCCTCTGGCTCCTACCCTTGTAACCGCCCCCAGTGTAAAACCAGTCCCATGCACCCTCCCACCACCACCTACTCCAGTCCTGTAAGCCGGAAGGTGAACACAATCAAAGGCAGAGCCACATGTGAAAGCACCCACGTGATCTACCAACTGACCTGCCTACACTGTGACGCATTCTATATGGGAATGACCAGCATCAAACTGTCCATTCGCATGAATGGACACAGGCAGACAGTGTTTGTTGGCAATGAGGATCACCCTGTGGCTAAGCATGCCTTGGTGCACGGCCAGCACATCTTGGCACAGTGTTACACCGTCCGGGTTATCTGGATACTTCCCACTAACACCAACCTATCCGAACTCCGGAGATGGGAACTTGCTCTTCAATACATCCTCTCTTCTCGTTATCCACCATGCCTCAATCTCCACTAATTTCAAGTTGCCGCCACTCATACCTCACCTGTCATTCAACAACATCTTTGCCTCTGCACTTCTGCCTCGACTGACATCTCTGCCCAACCTCTTTGCCTCTGTATATGTCTGCTTGTGTCTGTATATGTGTGGATGGATATGTGTGTGTGTGCGAGTGTATACCCGTCCTTTTTTCCCCCTAAGGTAAGTCTTTCCGCTCCAGGGATTGGAATGACTCCTTACCCTCTCCCTTAAAACCCAAATCCTTTCGTCTTTCCCTCTCCTTCCCTCTTTCCTGATGAGGCAACCGTTGGTTGCGAAAGCTAGAATTTTGTGTGTATGTTTGTGTTTGTTTGTGTGTCTATCGACGTGCCAGCGCTTTCGTTTGGTAAGTCACATCATCTTTGTTTTTATATATATATAATAGAGGGAAACAATCCACGTGGGAAAAAATATATCTAAAAACAAAGATGATGAGACCCACCAAACAAAATCGCTCTCAGGTCGATGGACACACAAACAAACACAAACACACACCCAAAACCCAAGCCCTCGCAACAAACGGCCACCCCGCCAGGAAAGAGGGAAGGAGAGGGAAAGAAGAAAGGATGCGGGTTTCATGGGAGAGGGCAAGGAGCCACCCCAATCTCGGGAGTGGAAAGACCAACCTTAGGGGGAAAAAAGGACAGGCACACACCCGCACACACACACATCCATCCGCACACACACAGACACTAGCAGACACTTGTAAAGGCAAAGAGTTTGGGCAGAGATGTCAGTCGAGGCAGAAGTACAGAGGCAAAGATGTTGAAAGACAGGTGAGGTATGAGCGGCGGCAAATTGAAATTAGAAATTAGTGGAGATTGAGGCCTGGCGGATAGCTGGAAGAGAGGATATGCTGAAGGGCAAGTTCCCATCTCCGGAGTTCTGACAGGTTGGTGTTAGTGGGAAGTATCCAGATAACCCGGACGGTGTAACACTGTGCCAAGATGTGCTGGCCATGTACCAAGGCATGTTTAGCCACAGGGTGATCCTCATTACCAACAAACACTGTCTGCCTGTGTCCATTCATGCGAATGGACAGTTTGTTGCTGGTCATTCCCACATAGAAGGCTTCACAGTGTAGGCAGGTCAGTTGGTAAATCACATGGGTGCTTTCACACGTGGCTCTGCCTTTGATCGTGTACACTTTCCGGGTTACAGGACTGGAGTAGGTGGTGGTGGGAGGGTGCATGGGACAGGTTTTACACCGGGGGCGGTTACAAGGGTAGGAGCCAGAGGGTAGGGAAGGTGGTTTGGGGATTTCATAGGGATGAACCAAGAGGTTACGAAGGTTAGGTGGACGGCAGAAAGACACTCTTGGTGGAGTGGGGAGGATTTTATGAAGGATGGATCTCATTTCAGGGCAGGATTTGAGGAAGTCGTATCCCTGCTGGAGAGCCACATTCAAGAGTCTGATTCAGTCCCGGAAAGTATCCTGTCACAAGTGGGGCACTTTTGGGGTTCTTCTGTGGGAGGTTGTGGGTTTGAGGAGATGAGGAAGTGGCTCTGGTTATTTGCTTCTGTACCAGGTCAGGAGGATAGTTGCGGGATGCGAAAGCTGTTTTCAGGTTGTTGGTGTAATGGTCCAAGGATTCCGGACTGGAGCAGATTCGTTTGCCACAAAGACCTAGACTGTAGGGAAGGGACCGTTTGATGTGGAATGGGTGGCAGCTGTCATAATGGAGGTACTGTTGCTTGTTGGTGGGTTTGATGTGGACGGACATGTGAAGCTGGCCATTGGACAGGTGGAGGTCAACGTCAAGGAAAGTGGCATGGGATTTGGAGTAGGACCAGGTGAATCTGATGGAACCAAAGGAGTTGATATATTAGATATATTTTTCCCATGTGAAATGTTTCCCTCTATTTTTATGTATATATATATGATTATAATAGAGGGAAACATTCCACATAGGAAAAATATATCTAAAAACAATGATGATGTGACTTACCAAATGAAAGTGCTGGCATGTCGACAGACACACAAACATACACACAAAATTCAGGCTTTCGCAACAAACTGTTGCCTCATCAGGAAAGAGGGACGGAGAGGGAAAGACGAAAGGATGTGGGTTTTAAGGGAGAGGGTAAGTTCCCTTTGTGGCACCTTATAGAGCTCGGTAATCTGTTGTACCATATTTGACCACTAGTGCATGGACTATGGTCTGTTGTTTTTAATTTTGTTCTTTGTCTGTAGTAGCAGTCTTTATTTCTTGTGTTATAGGCATGCATATCAGAGCACTTAGTTGCTTTGTTTTGATGTGTCAAAAAAATATAATTAATTTGTAAAGATAGAGTGAGTCGACTATGAGATATTTATGATGAACAAAGATTTCCCTGCATGAATCTCTATACCATAATCCGTGGATAATTCTGATTGCTCTTTTCTGTAGGGTTAATATTCTGTTCATATGTATGTCAGCAGCACAACCCCATATCTCTATCCTGTAATTAATCTGTGCAAAAATGGTTCCATAATAAATTGTTTTTAATGTCTGATGTGGGACTACTTTTGATAACTGGCTGATTACATGTAATGAGCTGCTGATTTTATTGCATAAAAATTTGATATGGTTTACCCATCTTAGATTTTCATCTAGGTAAATACCTAGAAATCCGTAGCCTTCTGTGTCCACTACTTAAATTCCACCTATGTTACTGATAGAGGTTTGGTGCGAGTTTGTAAGTTTAAATGACAATAATTGAGATTTACTGATATTAACTTTCAAACCTTGATCTTGAAAATAAGTAGTTATTTGACGTAGTCCCTCAGTTGCTACCATTGTTAACTCATCATTTTGTTTACCAAGAAATAACAGTGAGGTATCGTCTGCATAGGTTACCAATTGGGAGTTGAAAGGTTGCTCTATATCATTTATGTACACTAGGAAAGGGCCCAAAATTGAGCCCTGGGGTACACCTTGTGTGACTGTCTCATATTTGGACTGGAAATTAATGATCTGATTATTGATTTTGTAAGTCATCTTTGCACACTGCTTGTGGTTAAATAAATATGTAGCCAGCAATTGCATGGATGCAGCATTTACATTGTATAACTCAAGTTTACTTAAAAGTAACTCATGGTTTACCGAGTCAAAGGCTTTAGTAAGGTCTAGAAATATGCAAGCTGTTTGCATTCCTTCATCAAGGGCACCATACAGTTTTTGTGAAGAAATTCTGTAATTGCTGTGATAGTAGTATGATCTTTTCGGAATCCATGTTGTGTCTCTGTTAGGAACTTATTTTTCAAGAAATAGTCACTAAGTTGTGTCAGCAGCACAACTTCAAATACTTAGCTGAAGACAGGTATTAATGATATGGGCCTGAAATTTGAAACCTCTCCCTTGGATCCCTTTTTATGCACTGGTTTAACTGTGCTCCATTTCAATACATTTGGAAATGTATATTCTCTAATACTGCAGTTTACCAGGTGGGTGATTATTTTAACTAATTCCTTATTACATTTTTTAATCACGATACTACTCAAACCATCCCATCCAGATGAGAACTTATTCTTTAGGTTATTTATTATCCTGCCTATTTCTTTTTCACTTACTTGTTTGAATTCAAAAGGTGGCTCTTCAAAGGGGCAGAGCTTTACCTCACTACTCACAGTTGTGTTATTAACTGGACTAACAGCTGCAGATATAAAGTATTTATTGAAAACATTGCAGACTTTATTAGGATATTTAATTGTGTTTCCTTCATGTCTTATATTTACAATTTCAGTTTCTGGCTTTGGTGTCGCTTTGCGAAATTGATTTACAATTCTCCATGAGGTCTTGGCTATGTTGTCTGATTGAGCTATTTCACTGCTGTATATCTGTTTTCTTAGATTTGAAAGCTCTTTCTTAAAGATTTTCTTGGCTTCATTGTACTTGGCCTTAAAAGCCTGCAGGTTTGTTGACTTGTGTAACACATCCAGGTCCTGGATGTTTTGCCTGAGTTTTATGATATTTGCTGGAAGTATCAATCTGTTGGTTTTTGCACTTTGGTTATGGGTGAACACTCTTTGTATTTTCTTAACAGGGCAGCATCTGTCAAAGTGTCTTAGCATAGTATCATAGAATTTGGCCCATTTGTTTTCAGATCCTTCAGTCTGGTAAACCAAATCCCAGTCCTCTATAGCTAATTTATTTCTTAGGGCAAGGATGTTACCCTCTTTTAGGATTCTTTTATTTTCGATAACTTTTGTCATTTTTGGGATGCTTGTGTTTACATACTCTACAAGCTGGCATTTGTGGTCAGAGTAGTGAAAATCCATATTCCAGCACCTAACACTGTCTTTAATATTTTTACATAGTATAACGTAATCAATTCTGCTAGATGTGGACTTTGTTACCCTGGTATCACTATTTACTACATTTATGAGATTATATGGGTTAAGAGTATCTATTAACCTCATAACACAAACTGGAAGATTTTGCCTCAATATTCAGATCACCAAGTATAGTTAGGTCACTGGGACCACAACGTCCCACTACTCTACTAAATATGTCTATGAAGCTAACTACATCAGCCTTTGGTGGATGATAAATCCCAATAACTTTATGTTTTCTCATAACCTCTCTACACTCTTTGGTGTGGACTTCAATGCCTGTCACTTCAATCAAGCCTTCTTTGTTGTACTGGTCTAGATAGTTTATTTTCTTGTACTCGAGATTCTCACTAATGTAAACTGCCACACCACCACCCTTATGTTGCTGTCTACAATAACTATTTGCTAAGGAGTAGCCCTCTAGTTTACAGTAAATAATTTCATCAGATTTTAATCCATGCTCAGTTAGCACTACTATATGAGGTGACTGTTCATTTACAAAAACCTGTAATATATTAAGCTTAATTCTAAGGTACTGTATGTTTAGGTGCATGAGCCTTAGTGGTATTTTTAACTGGTCACTCTGATTATCTTCCTTTAAAATCCACTGAGTTGGTTCACTTACATATGTTCTGGATCCAGGCATTAAAAGTGTTCCTGTTCTTTGGCGATCTTGCATTTCTCGATCTACTACCGAACCTGGCTTCTGTCTGTCTAGTTCGTCAAGGTAGCTGTTGAGGTGCCTTCTTGCTCCGTACAGTCCGAGGATTTGCCGAACTGCCTGGTGTTGCAGTAACTGGAGTTGTATACTCCACCACATTTGATTGAGTAAGTGATGCTGAAGAGTCTGCAGTTGATGCCACAGCTTCTGTTGTTTTAACTAGCTGGCTTGGCAAGTTGTTTTTATCCAGTCCTGGGAATTTGTTAGTTGCTTTACTTTCCCACAGAAACATGTCACTTTGAACTCTGGGTTTTATTGGTCTTGACGATCTTCTAGGAGCACAATGTGTTTCTGGAATTTTGAATATCCTGTTGCTGCAAACTGATCTTCCTACTCCATTGTTCATTACTGTCCTCTTGACAACATTGTGGATGATTTCTGGTACTGTAATTTTTTCCTTGCTGTGGTATTATTTGCTCAGTTCCATCTGGATCCTTCCACTCAAGTGATATTGCAGGCTTTAGTTGATTTTTTGGAGAGATGACTGCAAGTAAAGTTGTCACCACTACTGGCATGTCAGCAAAATAAGTTTTGCAAGGCAAAATTACGTACAAGTTAATCACACTAAAAAGGCATTTGATTTAATTTTAAGTGTAATAAAACTGTTTGCACCAAGATTAGCTGGATGAATGATAGAATGTCATTACATAACTGCACACAATGAAACATGACATAATTTCCTCCCAAAATACATACTAACTGATTTCGGAAGAAAAAGACAAAGGCACAAAATAATAGGCCGCTGTATGTTGTAAGAAACATTACCTTCAAAGAAGTGACTGTAAAGGGAAGAAACACATTCACTTACAGAAATGTACCAGCACAGCTACATTGCATTTAGGCGCATACACATAGATTATAGCATGTAGCTAAGGTAATCACTGCAAGTACGTGATAACTCAGTGAAAGTTTTGTGAAAGGCAACCATTAGTTTTACCCAGAACAATTTAAACAAGCTACATAGTGGAATGCAGCATGAAATAATATTTAAACTAAGACCTTTTTATGGCAGGACAGTGCTGGTAAGTAATCACAAACATCGAAATTTAGTTTGTTTTAGTTGTGTACTGTAATAATTGTTATCAAATTACTCAGGACAGAGGAACTGATTTTAGTGAGCTAGGACACAAAACAAAACTGAATACATAGTTTTAATTGAATGGCAACATATTTATTCAGAAACATTGATTCTAATCTAGTCTAAATCCAAAGTTATCGTAATCCTCCTGGCCTCAACCTTTGTTAGTCATTGTCCTCTCCCATCCAACCAGTTCTCTGTTTCCATTCCAGCACTACACAGCCCTCATTCCTCCTTTGCATCCAGTCTTTATACTTCTTTCCTTTTTTGATATCCTCCCTCCCTCCCCCTGTGCACATTTCCACTGCCCTCCGTCTAACCTCCGAACTGTGCACAGCTTCCCTACCCTCTTTCCACCTCGTTCCTGCATGTTCCACAACAGCATGTCACTGTCCGCCACCCCTACCCTACTATCCCTCCCCCTCCCCACCCCAGTCTCCTCCTTACCCCCACTCAGTCACCTCTCCCATCATGCACTGGTGGTGCTGCTGCTCACAGTGTGGCCTCAGTCGCCTCAGACTGCAGTCATGTGTGTGTGTGTGAGTTGTCTTTGTGTGAGTGCGTATGTGCATGTTTGTTGTCTAATTTTGGTGAAGGTCTTACTGGCCGAAAGCTATATTTGTGACAGTCATTGTTGTTGTGCCTATCTGCAACTCAGCATCTCCACTGTATGGTGACAGCTACTTTCCTCATACAAAATTGTTACATTCTATCTTGGGTTTTCCATTGTTTGATTCTAATATAGTGATTCACATTAAAAATAAGCTAGGCTCTATATGAAGTTGTGGAAATAATGCCAGTGTGCTATCATTGCAGACATCCTGAAGTTTGAGCATCCAGTGCCTCTGGTCTCATAATTATATCCAAGTCATCACAAGCTTAATCATCACAGACACACTTCTGTTTCAGCCTAGACATATTTAATAGACCAATGAACATTTACAGTGCACTCATTGCAATATGTGGCCCAGCAAACTTCAACATGTCTGATGGAATGGGATTGTACCGTATCTCACCTTTGTACTGCAGTCCTGGGCAGCATATATCAGAATTAAATCACAAAATCAATGCCTGCCTGAACACTGATTTCAAGTATGTATGTTAACAGGATTTACAAATATATAATCAATGTTTCATTTCATAATTATTCATTGAAGAATTTTTGTAATGTAACTTTGTAAGCAAAATAAAGAATTGGATAAAAGGTTCTCTGTTTACTTGACCCATCAAATTTTGATAAAATCCTAAGATAATAAAGAGCTAACAGTTTTGATTTAAATTATAAAACAGGAGCTAGAAAATGAAATGAACTGATCATATGGCATTATTGACTGGGAGATCCCAAGTGGGGTAGTTTGACCACTTAGTGCACATCTTTCTATTGTGTGTCAACAATGAAAAGATGACAACAACACAAACACCCAGTCCCTAGGCAGAGAAAGTCTCCAACCCAGCTGGGTATCGAACCCAGGACCCAGGATCTAGAGGTAGAAGTGCTAGCCGTTAGACCAAGAGCAGCCAGGGAATGTCTCATGAATAAATCACACAAGATGGAGCATTCAAATCCAATACATAACAAGCAAAACATGAAAGTTTAATTGGCATCTACTACACCTTGCTAGTATGATTACATTACATACTCAAAGAAATATGAAACACTGCATTGGTAATTTAATATTTTATTATTAGTAGTAGAATTAGTACTAATTGAGAAGTTTTGGAGTTTTTTTATGATTTGTATCCTTTGAGTTCTGTGTAAATATTAACCTATCATAATTATAATAATAAATATTGACTATAATAATAATAATCATGTAATATCTTACAGAGTGAGAAGTTGTTGCAGTCAGCCTACAACTGTGGCTGGTATGAGTGTGATATTCGCTTCAGGAATGTATCATTCATCCTCATGCTGAGAGTAACAAGTCCACTAAAGATTACAGTTGGAAAAACAATGTCACTGTCCAGGCAGACCTTCCTTCAGGTTAGATATATATCAAAAATTTGGTGTTTATGTGACCAGTAACACACTAATTTTACAGGCAGTCATGCTTATCAGATGGTACTCAACAATTTACTAATCAGTTTACTTCCTCAAAAACAGTTGAGACTATTAAATTTATAGACTGGTTCAAATTGTGTCATTTGCATACAATTTACAAAACTTCAAAAAACTACTAATAAATGATTAATGGAAAATCTCATATAAAGATGTGCAACAAATACTAACAAAGAGATAGAGGGGCTGGCCAGTACTTACCTCAGCTCAGTACAGCCGATAGATACACATAAAACAGAACTGAAAATTTACGTTCCTAGCTTTCGGAACTTTGTTCCTTCGTCAGGGAGGAGAGAGGGGAAAGAAAGGGAAGAAGGGAAAGTGGATTCAGTTACTCACAACCCAGGTTATGAAGCAACAGGGAAAGGAAAACAGGGAGGGTAGCAAGGATGAAGGCATGGTTGTCAGAGGGAAGCCAAAGATCTTTGGCTTCCCTCTGACAACCATGCCTTCATCCTTGCTACCCTCCCTGTTTTCCTTTCCCTGTTGCTTCATAACCTGGGTTGTGAGTAACTGAATCCACTTTCCCTCCTTCCCTTTCTTTCCCCTCTCTCCTCCCTGACGAAGGAACAAAGTTCCGAAAGCTAGGAACGTAAATTTTCAGTTCTGTTTTATGTGTATCTATCGGCTGTACTGAGCTGAGGTAAAAACTACTAATAGTCAGATAGAACTGACAATTACTGTATTGTTTTCATTATTGCTCTAAATATTAAATTTCTCGAACTGTTAGGAGTTGCAGCATAACACACTGAGAACACATGGGTATTTTTGAGTGAAAATTTGCCTCCTGGATGTATCATTGAGTGAAAATTTACCTCCTGTAAGGCTCAATAAGAGCAATTTAAATGCAAATAAAAACTTGGAAATATTACATTATGTTGATAAATTTTATGTACAAATAGAGATAAATGTCCATGGTCACAAGTTTTATGCAAATATTCAGATGACCAGGAATGAAGTAATACTTTCTGATGGGTAAATGACAATGTAAAGAAAAATTCTTCCCATTCTGTTCCTGAAAATTCTCCCTTATTCTGTGACTAAATACAAATTTATTCCTAGTCATCGCAGGGTAGATCAAAACTACTTTCTCCATGATATGAAACTTTCTACATGTTGATATTCTGGTAACCCAACTAAAAATAGTAAATTGTTCAAATATTTGTAGATATGGTAAGCCAAAAGCCATGGCCATTGCAGTTACTGTAAACAGTTCCTATAAAAAGTAGCGTTTTGTGTCACATTAATTTTCACTTTTAACAGGAGTGTATACTGTCTGCATTTATTGTAAATGAATGCTATTTTCAAATCTGTTAGTGACCATAACCTCAAAAACGTTTCACAGAAATAGTAAATTTTCTACAAGGTTTTTGTTGTTGTCATAATAGATATCCTGATTTGCCTGTTAACTGATTGAGTTCTAAAAGACTGCTGGTAATACGAGGGCAGTTCAATAAGTAATGCAACACATTTTTTTTCTGAAACAGGGTTTGTTTTATTCAGCATTGAAATACACCAGGTTATTCCCCAATCGTTTAGCTACACAACACTATTTTTCAACGTAATCTCCATTCAATGCTACGGCCTTACGCCACCTTGAAATGAGGGCCTGTATGCCTGCACGGTACCATTCCACTGGTCGATGTCGGAGCCAACGTCGTACTGCATCAATAACTTCTTCATCATCCGCGTAGTGCCTCCCACGGATTGTGTCCTTCATTGGGCCAAACATATGGAAATCCGACGGTGCGAGATCGGGGCTGTAGGGTGCATGAGGAAGAACAGTCCACTGAAGTTTTGTGAACTCCTCTCGGGTGCGAAGACTTGTGTGAGGTCTTGCGTTGTCATGAAGAAGGAGAAGTTCGTTCAGATTTTTATGCCTACGAACACGCTGAAGTCGTTTCTTCAATTTCTGAAGAGTAGCACAATACACTTCAGAGTTGATCATTTGACCATGGGGAAGGACATCGAACAGAATAACCCCTTCAGCGTCCCAGAAGACTGTAACCATGACTTTACCAGCTGAGGGTATAGCTTTAAACTTTTTCTTGGTATGGAGTGGGTGTGGCGCCCCTCCATTGATTGCCGTTTTGTTTCAGGTTCGAAGTGATGAACCCATGTTTCATCGCCTGTAACAATCTTTGACAAGAAATTGTCACCCTCAGCCACATGACGAGCAAGCAATTCCGCACAGATGGTTCTCCTTTGCTCTTTATGGTGTTCGGTTAGACAACGAGGGACCCAGTGGGAACAAACCTTTGAATATCCCAACTGGTAAACAATTGTGACAGCACTACCAACAGAGATGTCAAGTTGAGCACTGAGTTGTTTGATGGTGATCCGTCTATCATCTCGAACGAGTGTGTTCGCACGCTCCGCCATTGCAGGAGTCACAGCTGTCCACGGCCGGCCCGCACGCGGGAGATCAGACAGTCTTGCTTGACCTTGTGGCGATGATGACACACGCTTTGCCCAATGACTCACCGTGCTTTTGTCCACTGCCAGATCACCGTAGACATTCTGCAAGCGCCTATGAATATCTGAGATGCCCTGGTTTTCCGCCAAAAGAAACTCGATCACTGCCCATTGTTTGCAACGCACATCCGTTACAGACGCCATTTTAACAGCTCCGTACAGCGCTGCCACCTGTCGGAGGTCA
The DNA here is from genome assembly GCF_023864345.2 of Schistocerca serialis cubense. Taxonomy (NCBI): domain Eukaryota; kingdom Metazoa; phylum Arthropoda; class Insecta; order Orthoptera; family Acrididae; genus Schistocerca; species Schistocerca serialis. Next base: position 50,596,298 of record NC_064644.1, read on the forward strand.
ATGAAACTATACAAGACGAAGCGGGAATGTTTGAAAATATTCCACAAGAAATTTCCAGTTTTTTCAACCAAAATTGGCCGAGAAAAAAAATGTGTTGCATTACTTATTGAACTGGCCTCGTACTTGTAGCATATCAGACTCATAAACTTAAAGAGAATCAGAAAGCTTAGTTTAAAGGTATTTGCCAACTATTCTGCAAATTACTGCACCAGCCACAATGCAGCCCCACTGTGCCTGCCGTTCTCAGGTATGGAACAAGTTAGTTGCTATTCATAAGCAGCTGGAAATCCCTCTGACTATCGTCAGCTGATTGGAGGATGCTGCAAATGGGTGTGTCTAGAGGTCTCCTGAGAGTCGTGTACTAGAGATACCAAGGGTACCTCAAGTACTGTCCTCTCCTGTGGATGCTGTCTCCTCTGCATGTACTTTGGATCTCTCACTACTTATCGACTTGACTGTAAGTGGTGTGTCAGTGATACTGCTAAGTGCCCTGTAGAGGGGAGACAGGGACGAGTGAGACCTTTGAGTGAGAGCTTAGGGCGTTATACCCATGCTCCTAACCAACAAGTTTGAGGTGCTGTCTTCCACTGAAATTGAAACTGAGCCAGTGAAACTCACTTCATGTGTTGGGAAACATACTGTGTCCCATAAATTTCTGCAAGTACAACAAGATTTATACAAGGGTGCTGAAAAAAGCAAAGGTGTCTGGGATGCCATACAACAGGGAGTGAAAAAGGAGAGGAGCAGGGAAGGCAGAAGGAGAGGCAGTTACATTGGCAGAGAGCAGCACACAAAGAGAGTGAGGGAATCGTCCCTTTCAGATTCCGTCATTCTATTTGTGTACCACCCTCTGCCCATCCTTTCCCCTTCCTTGCTCCACTCCTTTTCTGTTCCCATTTTTCTGCTATTCATGTAACAGTTGCATTCTGACTGGAGCTGCCAGTGGTAGGCTGTCATATGTGCATGAGGTGTGCTTGCTTGCGTGAATGTGTGTGCGTTTTCTTTGCTGAAGAAGGCTTTGGCCAAAAACTGTAATGTGTAATAGTCTTTTTGTTGTGCCTGTATGCAACTCAATGTGTTATGTTTATGGAGGGTAGCAATCTATCCTTTTCCTAGTACTGTTAATAAATGAATCAGCTACTGCAGACAGGGGATAAATCAAGAAAATCGCAGAACTGAGTTAAGATCGCCATAGCTTTCTTTGACCCTGTAGGCACATTCTTGTGCAGGAATGAGGCAAGTATGTTGACTTTAAATGTAGAGCAGACTACCACAGGAAACCAGGTCATTTCAGAAAGGGAATAAGTCAGTGACTTGTCCCTTTTATGCACTGAAGTAACTGAAGGGCACACACATGACGGTCAACAAGCGAAGTTCTGGTAAAATCTTGAATAAACTGGATTTAGCAGAAAATTCACAGAAAAAAATGTTTGATTGGTAGTACACTTAAGTTTAATGAAAGTGATTATTCCACAAATACAATCAAGAACAGAAGGTGAACAATACGCAACAAGTCAACTGGGTTGGAAAGTCTGTACTGATCTGGGAAAAAGAAAGAGAAGAAGAATAAGAAGAATAAAGAAAGACAACCATGTGAGTAACTAGTAAACTAATAGTCAATACGCGAATGAAATGATGAATTCATGCTTGTAATTACAATAATGAACTTGTTTGCTAACAAAAATGACTAAGAAATTCACTTATGAAGACTGGAAGATCTCCAAAAACCAAAATTGAGATGACCAAAGTCATTGAGTGCGATTTTATGCAAAGGTTCTTATAAATACCATGTCATCTACATCTAAATTACACAAGCCATCCTTCGGTGTGTGGCAGAGGGCACTATTGTACCACTGACACTTCTCCCTTTCCTGTTCCATTTGCAAATGATTTGTGGGAAAATCGATTTTTGCAAGTTTCCATGTGTGCTGGAATCTCTCTACTTATACATTCATGGTCTTTTGGCAAGATGTATGTATGATGAAGCAATGTACTGATTGACTCTACTGGGAAGATACGCTCTCAGGAATTTAACAGTAAACCACACCAAGATGAACATCTCCATGACATTTTCGCACTTACTACAAGAATTTGTAACAAAATGCACTGCTCTTCTTTGGATCTTCTCTACTTCCTCTATCAGTCCTGTCATTACAGATATCAGAATGAAGAGCAGTATTCAGTCAATGGTCAAACAAGGGCTTTGTAAGCTACTTCCTTTATGGGTGGATCACATTCTTCCAAAAAATCTGGCATCTACCTTAACTGCAATTAGTTTTAAGTGATCATTCCCTTTTAATTGCTCTGTGTGCATGTGCATACTCCAAGATATTTTATGGATATGATAGCTGCCAGTGATTGTTCTGAAATCAACTAATAATACAATAATGGGTCTCCCTGCCTATTTATGCACAATATGTTACATTTGTTTATATTGAGAGTCAACTACTAATCCCTGCACCAAAAATCGATCCTGCCCATGTCTTCCTAAATTTCCCTACAATTTTCTAGCAGTGCAACCTCTCTGTATCTAAAAGTATTATCTGCATAAGACCACTTGGAACTTCCAATGTTATCTGCTAGCTCATTTATATGTACTATGAAAAGTAACAGTCCTATAACACTCCACTGAAATAACCATGAATTTATTTTTACGTCTGAAGATTTCTTGCAGTTAAGAATGACATGCTGTGTTCTGTTTGCCAGAAACCCTTCAACCCAATGACATGGTTGGTCACATATTCTTTACGTTCATATTTTGTTCACTAGGTTGTACTGCAGAACTGTATTGAATGCCTTTTAGAAGTCAAAAAATATGATATTAACCTGGGTGCTGGTATCTGTGTTTTCTGGGTCTCATGGACAATGGTTGTTTTTGGAACATATGTTGCCTCTTAGAAAGAAGATTTTTGGTCTCCAGAAATCTTGTAATACACAAGCATACAAAACATTCTAACATACTACAACAAACCCAATGTCAAGAGATCTAGGCCTATAGCATTATCTGTCTGTTTGATGACCCTTCTCGAAAATAGGAAAGATCTGCACCTTTCTCCAATCACAATGAACACTTTCCTTCTCCAGTGACCTATGGCACACTGTCACTAGAAGGGGAGCAAGTTTTTCTCATACAAATGACAATAAAAAGGCAGAAGTATGTCAGAAAGGATTTGCTTGTCTGTATGGTATAGAGAAGAAACAAATTGAGTGCTTGTGTGTTGTGCTCTATAATTGTGAATCCCAAAAAGACAGATGGGGAGGACAGAATGAAAAATTGAATACTATAACATGAGAAAAATTACAGTTGATTCAGAAACATATCCAGTCTGTCACATCTAAAGATATATACTACAGCAGCAAAACAGTAAAGTATTTAGATGCTCATCTCAGTGTAAAAATAATGTATGGCCTCTTTATTGCAGAGTACATGAATAGTGGAGTGAAATAAAAGTTAGATTTAAACTACTTTTGTGAAAATTTTTCACTGAGCTTTGGCCAGCCAAATTGGATGTGTGCGGCAAGTGTGAGGAGTTAGGGGTTAAAATAAAAAGTTAAGATTAGTGTGAATGTGTCAAGAGATCTGCTACTGGATGACTTACGGTTAATAAATGTTGCAGTATGGAATTTTATTGTAAAATTCAATCAAGAAATTCATAAAAAACATATAGAATGAGATGATGTTCTTGGAATATGTTTCAGTTTTATGCAAATCTTCTTTGGAAAATACACCAGTGCATGAAATCATTTATTATAGACAGCTGTGGGTGAACATACTTGCCATTCAGAATCTTAAAAAGACAATTAGGTATACTTCTATTCATATCATGAAGGCACTGGCCATAAATTTCCAAATGAAGTATGTTTGTTTCTGTTTCATTACATTCAGAATGATATTCCATCGTTAATGGAGGAACTGTGTATTTTTTCAGACAACTGCAGGGATCAAAAGGAACATCATAATGTTAATCAACTTCAATTTGCACCAACTTACTTGGGAAGCATTAGGAATAACAGGTGTATCTAATGACTGGTTCTGGTCATAACTATCAGAAAGGATACAAAGAGTCAAAATAAGGCAAAACTTTTAGTGTAACACTTATCAGAACCAAAACAGATTAATATAGAGTTCCTTATGGTAGCATACTAAGCCCAGTACTGTTCCTGATAAACTCAAACGAATTTCCTTCTACTGTTAGTCTTGGTAAAAGATGACTCTCTTCGATGATGAGAGCAAAATAACAATAACTGAAAAAAACAAGAGAACTCCTTGCAAAGAAATCTAATGAAACGCTCAAGGAAGTTTACACCTGGTCGATATGCAAGTTACATTGCTTGTATAAAATTCTCATGAATTTCAGTTTGAAAAGAGAAAATGACACTCATAAATTAAAGTAGATGGTACCTCTATAGATTGTGTTAAAAATTTAAAAATTCTATGAATGAATATTATGAAAAGGATAGCTCCTACTCACCATACAGCAGAGATGCTGAGTTGTGGATAGGCAGAACCAAAAGACTATCAGAAAATGAGCTTTCGGCCAACAAGGCCTTTGTCAGAGATAGAAAACACACACACACACACACACACCACACACACACACACACACACACACACACACACATGTGGCCTCAGCAGCCAGAGACTGCAGTCATGTGTGTGTGTGTGTGTGTGTGTGTGTGTGTGTGTGTGTGTGTGTGAGTGTTTGTGTCAACGAAGGCCTTGGTGGTTAGAAACTCATTTTCTAACAATCTTTTTTTTGTTCCTATCTGTGATACAGCATCTCCACCATATGGTGAGTAGCAACTATCCTTTTCATAATATTGTTACATTCCATTGTGGATTTTCCACTGTAGGAATGAATATTGATTTTCAGATGAAGTGGTTGGAATACACAAAAATATTTGCAAACAGAATGTCACCAGCATGTTAGGCCATCAGGGTCACATCATCAGTGTATAACAGCCAGTACTTTTTAGTTACACACTATTCATGTCTACACTCAGTTACAGGGTCGGACAAAATTATGGAAACACCATGAGAAATGCTAGCTTGGCTGGCCAAGCTTGCTGAATTTGACCATGAATGGCACCTGTGCAATCTCCACAATATGTAGCAACTGTATCATAGTCAGAACATTGTACTGTGTAGTTACATGTGCATTATGTCAGAGCAAAGTGAATTTGAACATGGGAAAATTGTTGGTGCTTTCGTAACCAAGGTAGATGAAGCATTTGGTGTTTCAAGAGGCACAATATAGAATATTTGCACATACTGCATACAGGAAAAGCAGAGGTACATCTCATGGTCCAATATGTGTTCCCCAATCTTGATACTGTGTTCCAAGGCAACAGGGCCCCTGTTCACATGGCTCACACCATGCAGGACTGGTTTTGCGACCATGAGGATGAACTGTCACATTACCAGATCTCAATAATATTGAACCTTTGTGATCTACATTGGGGAGATGTGTGTGTGATCGTTATTCACTCCATTCTTGTTACCTGAACTTGCCACTATTTCCCTGGAAGAATGGTATAAGATTTGATTTGATTTGATTTGATTTATTTCGTGTTCCATAGGTCCAACTGTGTTGGATACACAAGGACGTGGAACGAGTCAGTTTTTTACAAATACAATTTGATAATCTTATAGCATATACAGAAATTTAAGCACATAATTGTATAAAAATTTATACAGTCAATTCTTTGGGCAGCAAAACAGAAAAAGAAAATACATATTTTCTTAGAATCATTAAAACACTACAGAAAACAGATATGGAGCACACACAGATACAGAGCTCAGATTAAATAAAATTCTTAGTGGCATTATGTCAACTTGTATTATATAATATTAAAATATTACAATTTATTTAGTTAAAAATTCATCTAGACTGTAAAAAGCTTTTTCTAGCAGAAATATTTTTAGTGCTTTCTTAAACTCACTCTTGTTATGAATCTTTGTCTTTATTTCAGGAGGAAGAGCATTGAAGAGTTTTGCTCCAGTGTAGTGGACACCCTTTTGTGCCAAGCTCAAATTTCTGAGTTCACTGTGTATGTCATTCTTCCTCCGTGCGTTATGCTCATGATAATTACTGTTTGGTTGAAATATATCTATATTTTTACAAACAAAACACATGAGAGAAAAAATATATTGGCATGTAGTTGTGTATATTTTAAGATTACAAAAACTATTTCTACAAGAGTCTCTTGGGTGCAATCCACATATAATTCTTAAAGCTCGCTTCTGTGAAATGGACACTTTCCTTGCTAATGGCTGGTTGCCCCAAAAAATAATTCCGTACTCAATGAGAGAATGAAAATAGCCATAATATGCCACGTTTGCAGTGTTAGGTTCAACACATGTAGTGACAACCCGTAAAGCATAGGTAGCAGAGCTAAGCCTCTTACGGAGATCAATAATATGTGAAGACCAGTTCATTTTCTTGTCAATGTGCACTCCAAGAAATTTTGTTGTTTCCATTCTAACTATTGGTTGATTACCACATGTCACACTAATCTCTCTCTCTTTTTCTGTTTTTGTACAGAATTGAATAAAGCTGGTCTTACTGGAATTTAATGAGACCATTCACCTTGAACCAATTAACCATATCTGAGAGTATGTGATTAATGAGTTCCTCAAGATTGTTGTCTGTTCTACTGCTCATAAAAATTGTGGTATCCTCAGCAAATACTGTAAATTTATACGGCAGGCTTGTACATGATGGTAGATCATTTATAAAAATCAGGAATAATAGTGGCCCAAGAATTGAGCCCTGGGGCACTCCACATGTAATGGAACTCCATTCAGAATCTGAGGAAGTGTCACATACTCCACCCGAGCTATTCAACACAACTTTTTGTTTTCTGTCTTGGAGGTACGACTGTAGCCAATTGCCTGCAACACCACTTATTCCTACTAATTTTGCTTTTTGCAAGAGAATCTGGTGATGAACACAGTCAAACGCTTTGGATAAATCACAGAAGACAGCAAGTGCTAGCATTTTTTCATTAAGGGTTTCTAGGACTTCATTTGCAAGTGCGTAGACTGCGTCTTCTGTTGAACGGCCCTTTTGAAAGCCAAATTGGCTCTTGCTGAGAATTCCATTCTTCATGAGATGATCAGTAATTCTTACATGTATTAGCTTTTCTAGAATTTTGGAGAAAGCTGTCAGCAAAGAGATAGGTCGATAGTTAGTTAGTTCAGCTTTATTGCCCTTTTTCTACAGGGGCTTCACAATGGCATACTTAAGTCTACTGGGAACAACACCTTTCTGAAGGGAAGCATTGAAAATATGACAGAGAATGTCCCTTATCCACACACAAGAATATTTCAATAAATTACTAGATATATTATCAACCCCTGCAGAATTCATACTTTTTAGAGACATGATGATTTTTTGAATTTCTTCTACAGTGACAGGATTAAGGTGCATTTCTGAAATTGTGTTCAAATATACGACTTGACAAAGGATTACAGCTTCATCAACATTGGGCTTGCAACCAATCTGTTGAGTTACTGATAGGAAGTGTTTATTAAAAATCTCAGCCACCATTTTGGGATTATCTACTAAGATACCTTCATATCTGATATTATTTATATCTTCTTTACTTGTTGTATCTCTTCCTGTTTCTTTTTTTTACAATGCTCCAAACTGCTTTTATTTTATTATTAAAATTATCTATTTTCTTCTCATAATAAAGGGCTTTTGATTTCTGTATTAGTTTCTTCAAAATTTTACAGTATATTCTATAGTGTTCCCATTTTTCTACATCTTTACAGAATCTTATTGCAGCATAAGTTTCCCTTTTGGTTTTACATGACTGTTTTATACCTTTTGTAATCCAAGGCTTGCTTATAGAATTGGAAGCACTATTTTTGACCCATTTCTTGGGAAATATTTCTTCAAAAAGAGCACAGAATACATTTATAAAACAGTTAAATTTAGTATCAACATCATCATGGTGATATACTAAAGACCAATCCATTTGCTGCAACCTGTGGTTGAAAGTTCCTTTCGCCTCTTCATTAATTACTCTTATGAATTTCCATCAAGGAAATTCTGTTTTGAACAGATTAACATCATAAATAGTGAGAATTTGTCCATCATGATCTGAAAGCCCACTTATAACCTGCCTGACAATATAATTCTGATGTCTATTTACATCTAAAAAAATGTTGTCTATCATAGTTTGGCACTCGGATGTAATTCTTGTTGGGAAGTTTATTACTGATGCCAGATTGTGTAAGGTCATCACAATCTCAAAGTCTACTTTATTCTTATTTTCTGTCAAAAAGTTTATATTGAAATCACCTAATACTACAATATCCTTCGCTTTTGAAAGTAACCATGACAGAAGGAGTTCCATTGAATGCAGAAAAGTTTTTATGTCACCTGAAGGAGCCCTGTAGACAGCCAACACTATTATTGGGTAGAATTTAGTTGTTATTTCTGTGGCACATGCCTCAAATTGTTGTTCCACACAATATTTCTTAATATCTATAGCTTTGTATGCTACACTATCCTTAACATAAATTGCTACTCCACCTTTATCTTTACTTTCCCTACAGTAGTATGTTACTAAAGTATAACTTATTATAGATGGCAAGGCACATTTATCAGTAACATGGTGCTCAGTTAAGCACAAAATCTGGGCATTATTTATACTGTCCTTATCACTAATGTTAATAAGGAGTTGATCTGTTTTGTTTAAGAGGCCCCTTATATTTTGATGAAAGAAAGAGATGCCTTCCTCTTGCTTTTTCATTCTATTAGTGCTGTTACCTGACTGAGAATCCATTGGAGTCTGCCTTGAGACAGGAGAGAGGAGACACCTGACACTACCTACTGTTGCCCCTTCTTTTTCTTCAGGCCCACACATAAAAAATCGTTGAGATGAGAAGGAGGCTCAGCATTTCTTCTGTCTAACAGCCTTCTATTTGTTGTTGTTGATGGTGGTGATGTTTCTGACACTTCGAATGTTGGTTCTACTACTACTGCTGTGTTTCCTTGTGAACTTGGAGTCTTCTCGTTTTTGTTATTTTCGTCTAAAATAATACTTGGCTGATGAGGAACAGTAGTTCTTTTGTTGTTGAAATCGATGTCCACTGTTCTTTCTGTTAAAATTTGGTCTTTTTTTACATGTTTTGCTGCTGCTGATGAAGTTTCTAATGAATTTTTTTGAAGCATTTTCGTTATGGAGTCAGGCGATGGCGATGCAATTATCGTTTTGGTTTTGAATTTATTTTGGTGGTTTTTTATTACCCTGGTTATCAGGCTTGTCAGATATTCTTTCCCCAAGCCATTCAGGTGAAGTCCGTGTTTCGTGTGGAATCTACGTCCAATACTGCTTATATCAACGTATTTCACGTTTTTAAAGTGTCTGCAGATTTTTACAAACTGACTGTTGGCACTTTCTATTTCCATGTTAACACATGACCATCTTACAAGATCATAGCAATGTGGAATATTGACAAGTATTATGTTAGTGTGAGTGAGGTTCCTCAGACACTGTTTAAGATCGCGCGTTGCACTCGCTGTTTCATTTTTGTAGACATCGTTTGCGCCTCCCATAAGTACAATGAAGTCTTTATCATGCAGATTTTTTGCCTCTGCGGATTTGGTCATTTTTTTAATTTCGCTAAGTGGGGCTCCCGGTTTCACTATACCACACGAAAATGCTTTAGTTGTTTCTTTTAGTTTACTCGGAAGTCCACGACCATGGCTGTCTGAAAACACAAACAGTTTCCTGCTATTGGAGTTCACAATTTCCGAATCGTTTTGTATTGTTTTACTACACACTTCGACACAATTTTTGGTCGGCACATTTATATTGACCTCCTTCACAGTTGTTTGCGTCAGTAAATTTTCTTCTCTTACCTTATTCCCCACAGTGCCTTTTTGCTTTTCCCATCGTTCATGCGAACTGTAAGTTGCACTTTCACTATCGGCTATCGAAAGTACTTGAAATGTGTTGTCGTGCACAAAGCTTGTGTAACTTTCGCAGGTTTTCCGAATTGTGCCCTTGAAATTCATGCAGGACCCATATTTATCCATTCTGAGACAATTGGAAGCTGTTCTGAATGCCAATGTTTTCCTACACCTTGTAAGGTATGGTAAAGTTGTTCCTGGTGTTACCATATTTTTATCCACCACCTGTATTACCTGCGGAATTCTTATCCAGGGAACAATTATGTAAAGAATGATGACAGTTTTCAAATTACAAAAAAGAGTCACAAGAATAAATATCAACAGTAATCAGATTCATAGTAAAAGTCTGATCAAAACACTGGGGATTTTAACATCATCATCAATACATTATCAGTCAGACATGCATACAAAAAGCAACCTTTATAATTAGTGCACAGACATCTTTGTCCATGATCATGGAACAAAATCTAGAGTAAATTTTTATTTGCTGAGAAAGAATAGATGTGGAATTCCAAACAATATTTTCTGCAAGGAAATAAAACTGTCAGTGAATTTTTTTAAGGAGTTTAAAGTGCTTACTGAAACAAATTTATTTAAAAATGCAGTTAGAAAGTACCTATTAAGCAATATATTCTACCCAGTGAAAGATAATACAGAGAAGAGATTTGCCACAAATGTGTCAAAAGTAAATAATAATAAAGTGCCCACTTTCATGCTCCAATTTTTTCATTACAAATATTAAACCAAAGCTCTGCAATGAATAATACCAAAATTTTATCCCCTTTCCGAGCTTAAAATCTCACTTATTACGGAGAGATGCTCATTCAGTTTTTTCAGGCCAGCAAATGGGGAGTTGCGGTACATAAAATGGAAATAAAACATTACCATCATGGTCCTGACATCAGCTGATAGTGTGTTCAGTGATGATGTTGAGAAATGAATGAATGCCATTGCACTAGCCTTTTATATTATCAAATAATTTTCTGGCAAAAAAGTATAAACAAAGCAGTATTATACGGTAGGGATAAATAGAATGAGGTTGCAATGTTTTAAACAGACTGATGCTGTATTATGGAAGATGGAGTCTCTAGCATACATGCACCCACCCTACTTTAGGTTTCTCATGGTTTCCATAAATTACTTCCGTAAATGATGGGATGGTTTCTTCAATAGACCACAGACAACTTCCTGTCTCATTCTTGTCAAACTAGACTTGCAAGTATGTAAGTGACTCTACATACGAATTACATTATTTGATCTTAAACTGTAATACCCAAACATGTCCAGTATCATTCTAAAAGTGATTCACAGATGAATAAAACAAAAGCAACAACAACAACAACAACAACAACAACTACTACTACTACTACTATACTACTACTACTACTACCACCACTACTACTATTACAATTAGAATGTGTTAATGACAAACATATTTTAGCACTCTCAGCAAACATCTGGCATTTGCAGTAAAAGTCAGTACCTTCATTTAGAAGCAGTCTTTATCAGGAAACTGTCACAATTAGCAGTTGGCAGCAATACCACTGCCATGCATTTAAGTCACTATAGAGTGACACTTTGATGTTGCTGAAGTAAGACGTCAGAAAGACTGTACACATTCACGGTAGGATAACTAATTTTGTATCCAGCAACAGTTATTATCTTGTATTTTTGCCTGTTAAAGAAGAAGAAGAAGAAGAAGCAATACAGAATTTGTCTCAAGTAACAACAAGTAATAGCTGACATATTCTGTGTGTCAGAATATAGGGAGGAACAAACGCTGTCTCACACTTGTCTCTTTGTGTAAAAACATATCTGTCTGTGTAAGTCTCAATGAGTAATACATAACATTTTCTGCCTGTCAGAATATAAAGAGAAGCAAGTACTGTCTCACACTAGTCTTCAATTGTGGTTAAGGTATTTGATTGCTTATTGTCAGATGAGTTACAAGCAGAGCACTCATCTCTGAGAGCAGAAGGTAATACTCAGGAACCAGGAATTACTGGAGAGGCCTAACATCTAGGGCAGCAGGGTGTACTCATTTCCAAAGATATACTGCCGCTATAAGACACTTCTCAGAATAAAGTTGAACTACTGGGAAAATAAATTGGTCTTAAGTTGAATCCTTTAGTGTTTGCACCCTTAGTCACTCACTATGAATCACAACTGTCCTCTCCATTCCAGAATCACCAGTGCTCAGCATCCTTGGAGACTTTCTCCCTCTCACTCCATTAAATGTGATTTAGTAGACCTGAGTCTACATTGTCATCAGTGTTCTTGTTGCGCTGCTCATATCACACCTTCTACCATGCTGGTGATAGAACCTGTGCCGGGATGCAGCACATTACAATTGCCAGTTACCCTTTACTTTAGTCCTTTATGAATATCTGCAGCTCTTTGTAGAATTTCAGCACCTAGATATATATAAACTAGAATGCTTTCCATCAAATATCACTTTTTATATTTAAAAGAAGACTTGCTTATTTTCTGTTACATGCTCTAAAATTTGTAATACTATTTTTAATGTTTTTCTTTACACCTAATCTTACATCCCAATTTGCTCTCTGCTCTATTTTTATGTAACACAACTACTGTCATATTTTTAATTCTACCTGGTATTCATTTTTTGGAACACTTCTCATAACTCTACCAGATTTAATTCCTCTTTCAACTCCACTAACCTGTATCTTCAGCCCACTACTTCCAAATTCCTTCAACCAGGCCAGAGTACTTGTGGCTCAGGAACTTAAAAGTGCCACTTAGGATATGATAACACTACATCTACATCTACATCTACATTTATACTCTGCAAGCCACCCAGTGGTGTGTGGTGGAGGGCACTTTATGTGCCACTGTCATTACCTCCCTTTTCTGTTCCAGTCGCGTACGGTTCGCGGGAAGAACGACTGTCTGAAAGCCTCCGTGCGTGCTCGAATCTCTCTAATTTTACATTCGTGATCTCCTTGGGAGGTATAAGTAGGGGGAAGCAATATATTCGATACCTCATCCAGAAACGCACCCTCTCGAAACCTGGACAGCAAGTTAAACCGTGATGCAGAGCACCTCTCTTGCAGAGTCTGCCACTTGAGTTTGCTAAACATCTCCGTAACACTATCACGGGTACCAAATAACCCTGTGACGAAATGCGCCGCTCTTCTTTGGATCTTCTCTATCTCCTCTGTCAACCCAACCTGGTACAGATCCCACACTGATGAGCAATACTCAAGTATAGGTTGAACGAGTGTTTTGTAAGCCACCTCCTATGTTGATGGACTACATTTTCTAAGGACTCTCCAAATGAATCTCAACCTGGCACCAGCCTTACCAACAATTAATTTTATATGATCATTCCACTTCAAATCGTTCCGCACGCATACTCCCAGATATTTTACAGAAGTAACTGCTACCAGTGTTTGTTCCGCTATCATATAATCATACAATAAAGGATCCTTCTTTCTATGTAGTCGCAATACATTACATTTGTCTATGTTAAGGGTCAGTTGCCACTCCCTGCACCAAGTGCCAATTCACTGCAGATCTTCCTGCATTTCGCTACAATTTTCTAATGCTGCAACTACCCACGATATATTATCCTGACAGATAATGAAGAGTTTGGCAAGTCTTGCAAATAGTGCTAAGCCTCAGTACAGCTATACTCAGAGCAGTTTCAGACTTGGCTTGACTGCTTCTAAATCGCAAGACCCTGGAATCAACAAAGCCAGTCCAGGCACTGATTATTTGGCAGCAGGTGATTCACATCAATGTTAATTATTAGTCATTCAGTCTTTGTGTACATCCAGTCTAGAGGGAAGGAGGCACTGACTCACCACACTGTGAGCACTATGGTTCAATGTGCAAGTCATCCACATTTGAGGAACCTAATATCAAAGATGGCCAATTCCACTTTCAACTTTTTTACAAGAGAGGCAGAAAACTGCTCATACTTGTGAAATTTTTTGTCTGTTCTCTCTCATGCCAAACAAATGACTTTCAGTAACAAAAACATGGCAAAAATCAATAGTTAAGTAGTAAAAATGGGTTAAAATCTGGACCTGGCCGGCTTTGATACCAACTACTGGATTTGTGCTTTTGAAACTAAACCAGAATGTACACACATATTTCTCAGATTAGCTTTTGCAATAACTTTTTTAAAAGATAGTTAGCAGTACATGCCTTATGCACTTTTGTTTTAAGAATGACCCTACTGACAGCTCATACAAAATAAACATACAACACAGAAATGGGAAAAAGTTGTATTCACTTGAATTTCAGCACTGATTGGCCTTAAATAAAAAAGATACATACTTAATGTGTTTCAAACATTTACATTATCTTTTGCGTGATTCATTTGGAGGACTTATGACATTCATTTCCATTTTCCAGAAGAAAAAACTGATATGAACCTGAACAAAATCACAATAACAAACAGCACTCACTTACACAGTACACAAGTAAACAGAATGAGGTGGGTGCAATGTACTGAGCCCTGTGTCATGTTTGCTATTGATGGAGTTGGCCACTTTTGAAACAACACCTGCTAGGGTTTAGCCATTTCTGAAGCAAAGCCACACTTTTAAACAGCTTTTTAAATTATTTTCGAGCATTTTTGACATTCAGTGAGACTACCATCCGATTCGGTGTGGAAAATACTATAAGCAAACTTCAGAACTTGGTTTTCTTCAGTACTAGGCTCCTCATTTGTTCTGCATAAAGTGATCCATCAAATTGTACCTTATGAATATTAACAGCTGTTCAGCAGGAACATCTGAACTAAACAATGGCAACTACTTTGGTTGCATTCCTTTATCATCACTAAGATATAATTTAGTGTCACATTTTGCAGTCAGTCTCAATTTATTATCCATATGTTGACAAAGAATCAATGTACATGAAATAAATGTTTCAGTTTACTACTGGTGCTGATTGTGAACAATATCCCACTGACAAAGAAAATAAATTCCCAGAATGAAACTATGATCCTTATGAACTTTAACAAATAGTACAGTCTACACCAGTCAGTGATTTGTTTATATTATTTCAGAACCTGCTACAGTCACAGCCATCACTAGAAGGCTGTAATTAAGAACACCAGGAATATAGAAAATGAGAAGTAGCATTTATACACTATCAGTCAATACCATCAAGTTTCATCCACCAAAGTTGTGAAACAAAGTGCACTGTCAATGTATAGTAAAATCTTGGCTGAAGTGGATTGTGCTGTGTATATGTGCTATCCATGAGAGCTTCTTATTCACCTATAGTTTTATTATCTTCCATTTTGCTAACCATCACACTGTTGTAGAAGAATGGAACGTTAGTGCAAACCAGAACTGCTGAAAAAAAACTGCATGTATTGTATTTTGTTGCAATTAAAGAGTCTCTCCATCAGCTGTGACCCAAGTATTGCTTCTCTTTACAACTCATGCTTGCTATTTGTAGTCTATAATTGTCATAATCTATTTAAAATTACTGAGTCAATCCTACTAGTGCACCTTTCTCATAAAATATCAAAGTGAGCAGCTGTGATTGGTAAATTATACTATTATTAATGTTGTAAAAGCCCAAAATATGTTTCACCATAATATTGTGTTTTTATTGGAATTTGATACAATTATTTCATCTTGCAGGTGCTGAATGGAGCATATGCATTACTCAACATGGCTTACCATGTCAACAAGTGAAATAAAACAAGGGGGACAGGCTTACTACCGAAAATGACTATCATTGTACTATATTTTTAAGATGCTTTCCCATTTTTGCAGAAAAAGTTCATCTTTACATGACTCTTATCCATACACTTAAGGAAAAAATGTCATAAATGAATGCTAAACAAATTAAAGCTATACAATACTATTTTAACGGACACAAAATATTATGCTTGAAACACTGTATATTGCACTTGTTAATTATACGAATGAGCTCCAGTTTTTGATTTCTCACATTACAGTGTATTTCACTTACAGCATTCCAAAACAGTGGTACTTACGCATTATACATGGTTTCAAACATTATAATTTTTTAATGTAAGATTATGAAGAAGACAACAATGTACAAAGCTGGAGACTCAAGTAACCACTAAGAATTTTCATAATATTGTCATTATTTCATCCTTGATTTTCCATTGTTTGATTTTACCTGAATTTCAAAATATTGGTGGGCATTTGCTGTTCTTTTCATTGTAAACAAATCTGAGGCCTCTTAGGGAAAATCCACTCTGCATTTGCCGATACTTCCTCTGACACAGCTGCTATGCTTCACTAATGGCAAGATTCAATCAACGTAATCTGTAAAAGCATTGTATACATGTGTTTCAGATTTAAAATAAACTATAAAAAAGTTGTTCTTTGTTTATTAATGAATTATTCCTAGTTTGGATACTGTTTTTCTCTATTCAGAAATTTCCTGCCATTTCTTTGCAGCCTTATCTGATTTTCAGCAATCTTTACAGTGTATTTAATGATTATTTCATGTTGTTATTTTCTGTACATTCTTTCAGTGTCCTATTTGCCTGTGTACTGAAACATTTCACGTAGTTCTATTCTTTTCTTAATTTTTTCAGAAGTTTTATTTTCACCAGTCTAGATCACTAATCTAATCATGTTCCCTAAGCTCATACTTAAATAACAACATTCCTTCCACAAATATGATCTCACCATGGCCAGACAACACTCTGATAGACTTTTACTCTAGTCTTCCTGTATTCAGATATTGTCCCTAAAGGCTTCAGACCAAAATCTCCCATCTTTGACTGTAATCCAGCTTTTGATCAATCCCTCCTTAAATTTCAAACTGACTAATCCTTCCCCCTTGGTCATCTTGTCTTTGAGTAATTCACTATCTCTGTCAACCACTACACCCAACGACTGCTGCCTCTTTAAAATCCTCCACCTTTCAGCCCCTGGATCTGCTACTAAACTAAGAACAATTCTCCACATAAACAGTTGATCAAGTGCGTCAAAAAGTGGTGCCCTCTATGTCTCTCACAACAACTCGCCGCCACCTCCCCCACTGCTGCTTCCGCTGCCGCTACTACTACTACCACAAACAACAACTTTATTTCCCCCCATCCCCTCGTTCTTCATCTTCCCAGCCAACAAGCAAGTCTGGCTTCTGTATGTAATCTATCAAACCCAGCCATAGTGAGTATCAAACACTAACATCTCATAATCATGGCTTGCATTCGGTCCTAAACTTCTCATCCAGACCCCTCACCAGTCCTGAATCACCAGTTGCAAACGCCTCATTTTCAGTCCCATAGTCCATTTCAATCACACTTGTCCTAATCAATGATCATAATCTTAATTGTACATAATACTTCCTCACTCAGCTTCAATGAATCCTACCTAAAACAGTTCCATCACAAATTCCAAAGGGATCCTCACTCTCTCCAAGCCTTCCAGGAATTCTTCACTTCTATCGTAACCTCCTAATGCTGCCTGAAAAAATATCATTGAAACCCAGACCTTAACCACAATTAATTCCAAGCTGTCCATTACCCGAAGGCAGACCATTATACCATCATCCTCCTGTTGGACAAAGGCTTCGCTACAGTAGTTCTTAACTCATTCCTTTCACGAAGACTAAGCTGGATAAAATTATTAATATGCTAAGCCCATCACAAGGACTCAAAACTGCTTCCATACAACTCCTTATCCTTCCAGATTCACACAAGCACACCTACCAACTTCACAAAATCATTATAACTGGTTTTAAAGTCTCCACCAAACGGAATTCAGCTCTGGTTGTCCAGAAACTCAAACCCCTCACCCAGAGCTTAACTTAAAGTCACCTGGTTCATTTTCAAATTCAAAGCTACATTTTCTATTTATAGTGTCCTGTAGCCTGTATGAAGATGATGAAGGACATTAACACACACACTGTGCCTCCTGGAAACATAATGGGGTGCCCAGTGGTGTGTGTGTGTGTGTGTGTGTGTGTGTGTGTGTGTGTGTGTACTCTACCTTGACAAAGAATTTGTTCTCTTTCTTTGCATGTGCCTGTCAAAGGCTCAATGCTTCTGATATTCAGTGAGTGATCTTTGCTCCTCAATTATTTACATTCTACCAGAAATTTCCAGCTATGGAGGGGTGCTGAAAAGTAATGGTTTCGAATTTTTTATTCTCTTCACAATATCGGTTAATGTATCACATGTTAAGCATATTACTTGGTTGACTTTATCAGCTTTGCTGATGCAAGTTCCAGCCTTCTGTTGCTAGAGGGCTCCAAACTGTAGTTAGTAACGTGGCAGTGTGTAACGTAACTGTGTTGACGCATGAGAAATAGCATACTGTAATTGAGTTTCTAATCACAGAAAACATGCCTCCAACTAGAATCCATAAAAAAATGAAAGCTATCTATAGTGACGATTGTCTTGACATCAGTAATGTACAGTTTTGTGTTTTTCATGATTCTAATGAAAGAAATGGTGGTGCTAACCTCAATGTGTGCAACAGAACTTGGAATGAATGACCATGTACAGCAACTGATAAGACTCATCAGAATCAGTTCGATGAACTCATCAGAGAAAATCACTGGATAACACAGACACAGCTCTCACATAAGTGTGGCATGTCATGAGATCATGTAAGAGCCATCAATTTGGAACTGTGGCACAGAAAACTGTGTGCATGGTAGGTGTCTCGAATGCTCACTCCTGGCATGAAATTGAGGAGATAGGACATCTGTTAGCAATTTCTTTTACGTTTTGAGCATGTGGGTGATGGTTTCTTTAAAATCGTTGTGATAGATGATGAAAGCTGGGGTCACTGTTTTTACTTGGCCCAATCCTATTTTCATCTGTTTCCATGACTTACTGAACATATTTGAGCGCTTAACTTTGATAAAGATGAAGTAGTGCAAGCAGAGATGGAATTGTGGGTCTGTCAATAAAATCGAACATTCTACAGCAATGATGTCAACGAACTAGTCTTGTTGGGAGAAATGTGTTAGTTGCCAGGGTGACAGTTGAAAAATAACTTTGCAGACATTAAAAATAAAGCTGTAGAATGTTAATAATGTTTGTTTTATTTAAAAAGTTTTCACACAAAAAATTCAGAGGCCAGTCCTTGCGTATTTATTGTCTGTGTTTTGGTTGGCAGGAGAGCCAACACCATGTTACTAGAGCAAGCCGAAAGGCACGCGTTTTAGCTCACGCAGGCTGGCGTGAGGTCTGGAACAGGACAAGGAAATTAGAATTTAGAAAAAAAACGGATGTAGCTGGTGGAATACTTAACTTTAATCCATTAATGGTGAACGTCGGTCTGACGGTACATGATTAACAAGATCAATAGCAAATGATAATGGCGCCTTGCTAGGTCGTAGCAAATGACGTAGCTGAAGGCTATGCTAACTATCGTCTCGGCAAATGAGAGCGTATTTTGTCAGTGAACCATCGCTAGCACAGTCGGCTGTACAACTGGGGCGAGTGCTAGAAAGTCTCTCTAGACCTGCCGTGTGGCGGTGCTCGGTCTTCAATCACTGATAGTGGCGACACGTGGGTCCAACGTATACTAACGGACCGCGGCCGATTTAAAGGCTACCATCTAGCAAGTGTGGTGTCTGGCAGTGACATCACAGTCTGTATACACAAAAACAAGGCTACTTCTTTTACTGTTTATTTGCCACCAGTATACAAACACTATGATTCATCAAAGCTACATTTCTTGACACTGACCTCCCTTTCACTAATGCTCACATCCAAACCTGAATCAGTATAAAATACATCAATAAACAACCAACCTGCATCGTGACTGCTCCCATCCCTTTCACACTATGTACTCCCTCCCGTAAAGCCAAAGCGTCCATGGTAAATATATATGTTTCACCACCGAGTCCCTCAACACCTAATCAACAACGTCACCCACACTTACTTCTAATGCGAATACTCCACATCCAAAAGTAAATAGAAGCAGCCATCTCCTTGTCATCCAATACTACTCAAAGCTCAAATGTCTGAATATTTTACTTCATCAAGGCTACGACTTTCTCAAGTCACGCCCATAAATGAGATCATCTTTCTCAGATATCCTAAGCACACTGCTCAGTAGCCTTCCACTGTCCTGCTAACCTCTGTTACATCCTTTCTGCACCATATGACATTCCTACCATTATTCTTACTCTTGGAATCATTCCTACTGTATAACCTGCTCTACACAACCAACCTACCACCAGTTTCTTCAGCCCCTCCACTTCTCAATCCTACATGTGAAACCACACAAGCTTATTACTAACTTAAATATATTCACTGCACAGTGCTTTGTGTAGGACTGACCATTGCCAAACAGGCTGACCACATGAATGATCATGTCCCATCTTGGGAATACCAAGTAACCAATAGCTGAGCACACTCTGCCGCATGACTCAGGGAACCTGAGGGCCTGTTGCACCACATGGGCTATTTGGATTTTTTCACAATGTACTAGTGTCTCTGCACTCCATAGATGGAGCTATACTTTAATTTCATAATCCTCCAGAACCTAATCTCCACCCCAAACACTCCTACCACATTTATTATTATTGTTATTATTATACACTGAAGAGCCAAAGAAACTGGTACACCTGCCCAATATCATGTAGGGCCCTCACAAGCATGCAGAAGTGCCACAACACAATGTGGCATTGACTTGACTAATGTCTGAAGTAGTGTTGAAGGGAACTGACACCATGAATCCTGCAGGACTGTCCATAAATCTGTAAGAGTAGGAGGGACTGAAGAACAGCATGTTGCAAGGCATACCAGATATGCTCAATAATGTTCATGTCTGGGGAGTTTGGTGGCCAGTGGAAGTGTTTAAACTCAGAAGAGTGTTCCTGGAGCCACTCTGTAGCAATTCTGGATGTGTGGGGTGTCACGTTGTTCTGCTGGCATAGCCCAAGTCCGTCAAAATGAACAATGGACATGACTGGATGCATTTATATTAAAAATCAAGAAATTCCTCCAGCTGTATTTAAGGTGTCGATTTTATTTTGGCAACTAGTTTCAACGTTGTGACAACGTCATCTTCAGTCCCAAATACTTGTTGATGTCATCTGCGTGCGGCTGATACTAGAAGTCAGTGGTGAGATACGGATGTGCTCTGTGTGGAACCACCTTCCACACAGAGCACGTCCGTATCTCACCACTGACTTCTAGTATCAGCCGCATGCAGTTGACATCAACAAGTGTATGGGCCTGAAGATGATGTTGTCACAACGTTGAAACTAGTTGCAAAAATAAAATTGACACCTTAAATACAGCTGGAGGAATTTCTTCAATTTTAATATAAATTTATACCAACTGACATCCCACTGTCCCCCATTTCAACTATGGAAGTACAAAGATTGAATGGATGCAGGTGATCAGGCAGGATGCTTACATACATGTCACCTGTCAGAGTCATATCTAGACATAACAGGTGTCCCATATCACTCCAGCCACATATGCCCCACACCATTACAGAGCCTCCAAGAGCTTGAACAGTCCCCTGCTGACATGCAGGGTCCATGGATTCATGAGGTTGTCTCCATACCCGTACACATCCATCTGCACGGTACAATTTGAAACAAGACTCGTCCGGCCAGGTGACATGTTTCCAGTCATCAACAGTCCAATGTCCTTTGTATTTTCATATATTTTATACTAAATTATTTTCTTTATTACTTTTTATCTCCCACGTCTCTCTCTATTTCTCTCTCTCCATCATACACTATCCCTTTGCTCTATTCACTTCACTTCTCTGACTATCTTTCTTTCTCACTCAAGGTGAGTTTTGCATGCTGCAGCGTTGCTGATGTGGGCCACCAGGTAGAAACAAACTGGTGGGTCCACTTTTGCATGAGACTGCATGCACCTGTAGCTCAGCCAGCCACCACTCCAGACAGTTCTTTTTTTGTAGAGATGTTGTTTGTTTTGTGCTTTGTCATCAACTTGTAGAAATCAATGTATCAAGTTACTGACAGATGAGTAAGTTGCGTGAAAAAAAATCTTCAGCTTCCTTTGGCAGTTCCTGAATGATCCCTGGCATAACTAACTCACCCCTTACAAAGTTCATGGAGTCTTATCTGTCTTCTAATTCTGAACTTCCTCTGAATTATTATGCTTAATTAAATTATTCATTAGTTGTTGATGTCTTCTTTTGGAAAATCCCTTGAATTGTTATCTTTCTTCACTTCGTCTTAAAATTTTCCTTCTCACTGCGCATCACAACTGGCTATATTACAGATGCCCTTGAGATATTTCCAAATTAGGTATAACAGTATCAATTATATTGGTCTTTCACAGTGCTGTACCCAATTTCCATCACTCTCTGCAAATGTGAGTGTCGTTCTGTGACAGGTGCCTCCACTGAAGCTGAAGTCAAGCCCAAGACAATAAAGCTGGGATGTTAGGTCTCACTTGAGACAGATGAAACCAGTCCTAACCACTGAGCAGACTGCATGAACTGAAGGTGAAAATAAAGTCTGAATGTTGTAGGAAAGTTCTTGCAGAGTGTAAACACTTTTGAATTAATAGAGTTACCAAAGAAGTGTTGAGTTGTTGATAGGTATACACAAAAGACAGAGAACTGGCTAGCCTTTGGAGTTATACCTTGACAAGCTAGAATAAAACACACACACATGCATGCACAAACATGCGTGCACACACACGCGCACACACACGCACATGTACCAGCGCGTATGCCCCTACATGGTGTCAGCTGAACTAACAGTGCCAATACTATTTACCAATAGGTGGGCTCGTTGTGGTTGGGCAGTGGCACATGGGGTGGGTAGAGGGGGTGGAAAGCAAGGAGAGGGGGTGGGTTTGGGTGGCTTTTAGCTGAGAGTGAAGCAGCTGGTTTGCCAGCTAGGAATATGGGAGGGAGGGGTGGCAGATATATGGGGTGACATGATTGTAGCAGCCAGTGAAAGCAGTACACATGGAAGGCAATGTGGGGATGTGAATTTGGAGGAGTGGCAGGATGGAGGAAGGTTGTGGGGGCACTAAGTTACCTGAGATTGAGGCCAGGATGATTAAGGGGTGGTGGAAGTGTTGTAAGGTTAATTCCCATCTGTGTAGTTCAGAGAAGCTTGTGGCAGAGGGAAGGATCCAAATGGCTTATGATGTGAAGCAGCCATTAAAACTGAGTATGTTGTGCTCAGATGTGTGTTGTGTCACAGGGTGGTCAAGTTTGTTCTTTGCAACAGTTTGGAAGTGGCCATTCATATTGTTGGACAGCTTGTTGATAGTCATACCCATATAAAAAGCTGTCCAATATTTGCAACACAGTTAGTATATGACATTGCTTCTTTAACAAGTGACCTGTGGTAGGACAGGCCTGTGACACAACTGGAGTAGAACACGCTGGGTGGGTGGATTGGGCAGGTCTTACTCCTTGGTTTGCCACAGGGATCATATCCCTGTGGCAAGGGTGTGGGTGGGGGAATGGCATAGGGATGGTTTAGGATGTTGTGTTGGGTGGGGAATGGAACACCACTTATCGAGAGATGGGAAAGATCTTGGGTAGGATATTCTTCATTTCAGTGCAGGATGAGAGAAAGTCCAACTCCAAGTGAAGGATACAGTCCAGTTGTTGCAGTCCAGGATGATATTGTGTGACGAGGGGGTATTAATTTGTAGCTGATTCTCATAGGTGGTGGGAGGATTGGAAGTGCATGAGAATACAGCATGGGATATTTGTTTGTGGACTGGTTTGGAGGGTATTGCCTCTCTATGAATAAGACCTTTGTGAGGCCTTTGGCAATCTGGGCAAGGAAGTTCTTGTTACTGCAGTTACACAGTCCATGCGTGACTAGGCTGTATGGGAAGGATTTGTGGTGTTGAATAGATTGCAGCTGTCATAGTTCAGGTACTGCTGGCAGTGAGTGAGATTAATGTGGACAGGGGTGTGGCTGGAGCCATCAGACAGGTGGAGGTCAACATCCAGGAATGTGGCAAGTCAGGTAGATGAAGACCATGTGAAGAAGGTGGGAGTAAAGTGATTGAGGTTGTGAAGGAAGATGGGTAAGGTGTCTTGGCACTGAGCCCAGATCATACATGCATCATCAATGGACCTGAACCAGATTAGGGGTTGGGAGTTTGAGGAGACTTGGAAGGTTTCCTCTGGATGGTCCATAAACAGGTTGGCATAGGAGGGTGCCCACAGCTCTTCTGTGGATTTGTTTGTAAATCCTCCCTTCAAAGGATAAATTGTTGTGGGTCAGGATATCATAAAGCCCTGTATATATAAAGTAGCACCAACTCCATTTCTGGGCCAAGTGGCTGACACCCTCCTTTAGCGTACCAAAGGCCCACTGCTTTACAGTGGTTTTATAAGCACTTTACAATGAATCTGAAAGTGGAAATGATAGTGTAGTAGTTAAAATATGCACTGCATTACAGTTTTGCATCATTAAATGCCACAACTACAGATAGAAGCAGTCAACACTATGGAATCTGTAATCTTTCTGGCAGAGCAAGTTCTTAAACACAGGCTTTCATTTCCATGTTGGTAGGAATGAAACCATAATAAATTTTTGTCCAAAGAAATATTAAATATGTTCCCTAAACATTCTCAAAACTTTTTGTAACAAGCATTTACAATTACTTTCAAATAATGTGCAGTAATATAACTCTTATGGAGCTGTAAGTTTTTCACAAATGTGTCACTGCAGAATCAGAATGAAAGTTTCAGATTACAACTATATTAATGTTTACATCTTTTACTGCTAATAAACTAATAAAAAGAATGGAATATAATAACAAATAATTATTTTAATGTTCTGGCACTTATCATGATGTTTACTGTTCTGGCAGCTACCATCACATTTACAATTATTTACAATCTTGAAACTTCCTGACAGATTAAAACAATGTGCTGGACCAAGACACAAACTCGGGGCCTTTACCTTTCGGGGGTAATCTCATTTTGCATTTTTCATGCTCATACTATTGCTAATGTATTGTGATTTTGTTGTTATCAGAACAAATTGATTATACTTCTTGAGAAGTATATGTATCCTTGTTGTAATGAATACATGAACAATTTTGTCTACAGCGGAATGACAGAACAATATATTGTGAGCAAAGTTCTTTGTAGCTGAGACAGTGTCAGCCTCTAATACACTTGTTGACAACTGAGAGCCAAGAAGTAGTTTTTCATTCACAACAAAAATGTCCACCACTTTCAACACGTTGAAAACCAATTCTGAAGCATTCATTAAATGGTCACTGACAGCATAGTTTTTAAGCTCAGTTATTATACAGATTACTTCACATTCTGGTTAATATACAGATTTCTTCACATTCTGATCCTCTTGCTTAAAATGGTCCCTCAAATTCCTGACATATGACATACCCAGTGGTGAGGCATGGCACTTTTTACTGATAGGCTGAGAATTACGAAATCCGAAAAAAGGAAAAAAAGATCTTAAAACAAACTTGTAAAATAAAAACACTGCAAAAGTAGCTTAGCTATATATTTCTACTAAGATTGACACTATTACAAAAATTGTTATAAATAAATGCATAAAAATATTAAACATTTAAAAAGTACAACACAGAGTAACTCAGCTTTACATCTTTTTATAAATTGGTTCTATCCTCCTGTCTTTTTTCTGGATGTAAAAATTGATAGTACAAGATATGAAATTTTATCATTTGGTTGAAGATTTCACAGTTCCCTTCTCTATAGCCAAAACTGCCGAGTTTGACAGTCTGTCATTGGTCATTGTGTTGTGAAGGTAGGTTTCACTATAAAAGAAAGGATATATTTTAAGTAGGTTTCCAACTTCATCTATTGGGAAATTATTTGGCCCACTATAAAAAATGATTCAAATGGCTTTAAGCACTATGGGACTTAACATCTGAGATCATCAGATTGCTTCTGTTTTGTTAAAATTAATTCCAAATACTCTTGCTGAATTTATAAAGTTCTTACCTTCCACTAAGCATTTCAAAATAATTTTCTCACAACATAGTCTTTCAACAGCCTTAATGTAGTTTTCAGTTTCGAGTTTATAGCATCCTAGGGATTACTAAAGAATGGGATACAACCCGTCGGCTTTGACCAATGATGTCAGAAGTTACCAGAGATGCTGTATTGCACAGATTTAACAGCAAAGGCAAATGTTGAGGAACAAAGGAATGTTGGACACAGAAAACAGATGGTAGACACATATCACATTCATTCATATTTCGAACATAATGTTAAGTACTTCACTTCTTTGAGTACTAGTATCCTATTCTTCAGTTGCCCAATATAGCTCTACTGAAGAATGGGATACTAGTGCAAAAAAGAAATAAAAAAAGGGACAGAAGTAACATTAGCATGAAATACCTCAGTTGACATATAAGAGTGTAGGTTAACTGCTGTACAGGATACAAATTTAGTGTATGTTGACTTTCTCGCTTTCACTGGCATTAATACGTCGCCTGAAGAACGGCAGACAAATTTTACATGTACTGCTATTTTCACCTCTGCTACTACTAGCATCCTTTTCTTCATCTGATACTAGGACTCATATAGGTCAACTGAAGTACAAGATACAAATTTTTCATGTGTCAGTCTTTTCGCTTTGATAGTACTAGTATTGACTGAAAAATATCGTATTAATACTAGTGGTACCGAAGGCAAAAAAAAGCGACAACTGTAAAATTTGTATTTCGTACTGAAGTTGATGAATCCTACTTCAAGTCATCTATATTCGTGGGAATATATAAATCCATACCTACAAATGAAAATCAAAAGGCAAAAATTGTCCAGAGTGAAAGACAATTCTTGCAAAATATCTCAAACTTACTAAGGATGAAAATAAGTACCAAATGAATGGGAAGAAACAAATAATTCAAATTAATACAAGTAATAAAAATTACGCACAATGTTTAGCCCTGTCTTTTAAAAATACATTCATACATTTCAATTTAGAATGATGACACCTCACTACAGAAGAAAACCTATTTATTATCTATGGCTCAAAAATAAAGATATTAACATCTATGAGTAAACTATGACAACATTGGTCAAAGCGGGTAGTTTGTATCCCATTCTTCAGTTGACCCACATCTTATGCCCACATTTTTACTTTGGAAGGTGTCAAACAAGATACCTGTATGCTGGAAAATCGAATTGTACAGCTGAAGTAGAAAAAGAAAAGCTTGTTCATCCAGTATGCTATTTAGACCAATTGCTTGGTGTAAAGAATTGTCATCCCAATCTTCTTTATTTATCACCTCATTAAATACTCCTCTTAGTTCTGTATAGTGAAGAATAATGGTTTGTACTCCACGTGAATGAAAATTGCACGTTGTATAACAAGGACTTGGCAGTTTAAACTCCCTTTCCATCAGACATTCACTTCTTTTACTGCAATAGCTAAAAAATGCATGAAATCCTGATAGATTTGCCACAAAAACTTTTACTTGAGTAATTTTTTTACAAGCACAGAGGAGGACTAGGTTCAACCGATGTGCATAGCATGAGATAAAGAGAGCTTGAGGATATGCTTGTTTCACAACAGAATGGGCACCATAATTCGTCCCTGCTATTGCATAATAGCTGTTGTATGTTTGCAATACTAATTTGTTTTTATTAATATTCCAACTGTTTAACACTTGCAAGAACACAGTGGCTATGCCTTGATCATTCCGGCCTTTGGATAGGTCAAAAAACCTATGAGTCTCTCTTGTGTTTCTCCTTATTTGTTATTTGCAAAATGAAAAATTACACTCATTTGACTTCTAGTTGAGACATCTGTTGTTTTATCGGCTTTTACTGATATAAAAGGACTATTTTTAACCTCACTTGAAATTTGTTCTTTAACATCATCCGTAACACAAGATATTATTTCATTCTGTGTGTCAGAAGAAGTCCCTTTAAATACTCTGTCGGATGCTAAATAATCTTTCATGTACGAATCTTCATCTAGCAAGAAATCCAAAAGTTCTAAATAATTTCCTTTATTGACTGGCACCTCCAATTTGTCATGACCTCAAAGACCTACTAAAAAGCAGGTAGTCAAAATGTCTCTTCATTATACTTCTGTTTAGGTCAACCTTCTCTCTATGTTTCAAAGCTTCCAAGCATTTCACTTGTAAAAGAACATGGCCATTTCTCACTGTACCTTGCTGATTATGTTTAACAGTTGCTGTGATTTGTGAAGTGGAACATTTATGCACTTTAGCTTTCGATAGGAAATTTTGAAGACTCTCTTTGTCCACTCCCCACTTACACCATTCAAAACCATCATTACCGATTCCAATTACTACATAGTAAAAACTAAAAAGTTTGTTCCTTCAATGCTACCACTTAATCACAGTTTTGAATTGTACCATCGTGTTTGGAAACATCTTAAAATTTTCAATAAGATTTCTTAGTAGACTGACTTAGTGTCAGCTTTCATTCTGTTACTGTGAGTTTATCTTCCAAAGAAAGACAAGAGGAGAATGCAGGGTTTTCATTTAAAAAATTCATTGGCTCTACTGATGAAATAAACACATCCATGGAAGTTTGCAGTAGTCAGCAATATAATGCATTACAAGGTAATGATTTAAATATTAGACAACTTACAGATTTTCTTTTGACAACACAATGGAATGACAAGCTGATGATGACACATCATATGTGACTGGACAAACTGAAATACACTTCAGTAATCAGTGAATCACAACTGTTAGTTCCTACATTTTAATTACGATATTCATGTCCCTGGTTTCACCATAAACATGTCTAGTACTATTATATGAAAACCTACAGACACACTATGAAACTACGAGTGTTTGAAATACGTAAGGCTAATAAATTTTATTCAGAGAAACAATGAAAATACATAGGCTATTTCTTGTCTTTTGCAACAACATCCAATACTGTATTCACATTTATTTTTTATGAATTATGAATCTCTTCTTATTGTTTGTGTTTTAAATAAACTCTTATATCAACAGTTAATGGTTTCACATTTAGCCTGGTTTGCTGCTAGTGTGCTAAACAAAGTTAAGTAGTGCTATCTATTAGGGAACTGCTGTACAACTAGTCATTCTGCTTAGGCATGTATCCACCTGCTGGCAAGAAGTAGAAACAAATCAAAAGCCAGTTTTTAAGAACCATATCCATTTTATAATGGTAATGCAGGAATGAGTTTAATAATGAATAAAAAAAATAGGAATGTGTATATCTACTACAAATAGCATAGTGAATCCATTATTGTAGCCAAGATAGACATGAAGCCAATGTCAACAACAGTAGTACAAGTTTATATCCCAACAAGTTCTGCAAATGATGAAGAGATTAGAGAAATATATGATGTGATAAAAGAAATTGTTCAGATATTTAAGGGATACAAAAATTTACTAGTGATGGGGGACTGGAATGCAATTGTAGGAAAAGGAAGAGAAGGAAAAGTAGTAGGTGAATTTGCACTGGGAGTATGAAAGGCGAAGCCATCTTGTAGAATTTTCACAGAGCATAACTTAATCACAGCTAACACTTGGTTTAAGAATCATGAGTGCAGGTTGTATATATGGAAGAGGTCTGGGGGCACTGGAAGGTTTCAAATAGATTATATAATGGTAAGATGGAGATTTAGGAACTAGGTTTTAAATTGTAAGACATTTCCAGGGGCAGATGTGGAGTATGTAAGCTAGGCCAACTTCCATTTTCTAATAATGCCCTGTTCTTAACATATTTTCCCATAGGTCCCATGCAATGTCTAGCTTGCTCTTCACATCAGCATTATACAATTTATGGAGGGGTTGAACTGAAGCAACTGGAACTGTACAATATCATTTGTAAGTAACATGTTGTCTGAATTTGTGAGATAATTCCTCAAATTCTTCAAAATGTGTGGTACACATCATGCATAAAATATAACTTTCATTCAAAAGAACAAGGATGTTAGCATCAGTTTTTTGTTTTCTGATATCTACCAGTTATAAAGCCACATTCAAGCCACAAGGCTTGATTTTGTCCATAGATATCAGAGACAATCACATAGATCATTAGGCCATAATCTTCATACATCTTAATAAGCTCCCACAAGAATGACTTCAGAGCCACAGGTGAAATAGATTTTCCCATTAAATGATACCTACAACTTGCTTCCATCATATACCTGTCCATGTTACTTGAAATCAGTATGTGGGCTCCATATTCTAGCCCTGATGGTGTGCTCATCTCAGCTAGCATAAGGGCTGCATGTTTTCCCTGAGGCTTCAGGGCATCCATTTTAAATTTCAATCCAGATACCATACCCTCTAAAATACCTGGTGTAAACAGCAGTAGTCCCATATGCCTTTGGAACATGCTCTCACCAGGCAGTGGTTGTCCCAGTTCCCTCACTATATTGTAGATGATGCTTCTGCAGGCTAAATGGATCTCAGCACTTTTTTCATAATTTCCAAAGACCATTTAGTTCCCCTCACTGTTTTCTTGTCCGGTGTGGTTAACTGATCTTCATTTAGAAAATGCTTCTACGAAGCACACATACTTACAGTCTGCTCATTTGCGCTGTGCAATATCTTTTGTAGTAATTGTATTTTGCACTTTAAATCTTCAAGTTCTGATTGTAAGATGTTTTCAGGAGGTCTTTTCAAGTTTGTTCCACTGTCATCTGATGAATAATCTCAATCGAATACATAATCTACTTCATTCACTGAATATATGAGAAAAAGTAGTTTGTTGTACTACAATAAACATTTGATTGTCTAAAATTGTAAGGAGTGAGGAAAAAGTTTGTAATTTGTTTGGTATTTTTAAATGTTACCTGGTTAGAGATCAGCATGTAAAGTGCCCTCTAAATCACTTGAGCATTTCTATTTTTCTGTGGTTTTCTTTCCTTCTTTGCAGGACTATGCTGAAAATTTATAGTAAAGCATTTGGGTTTAGCTTTCTAACGCCATCCTTTTGATTATTTTCGAACTGATTGAGTGTAAAATGATGCCAAGAAAAGAAAAAGTTAAAGCAATTCATGGTAGGACCTATATTTGAACTTCTATTGTTGCTAACTTCATTAACTCTATCAACTCAGTGGAGGAAAGTGATATTGTTCATTGATGGGACACAACAATTTTACATAGGTGTTGTTCCTTACCTCATCCACTTTAGGTGATGCTTAAGAGAACTGATACTTTCACCCTCTTCTGTGCAATCACACCCTGTGATGTTCTGCATTTCTTTCCCTCAATGTGATTTTGAGTAGCATGATCTGGCCTTGAGCTAGAATTAATGGCACAACAGTGAGGCATTATTACTGAAAGAATAAACACACACACACACACACACACACACACACACACACACACACACACACACATGACTTAACTAAAATTCTCCCCAGGCAAAGAAAAATGAGCATTATTACATGGTGTACCACAGTAATTTAAATACAACATTTTTATATCTAGCCTTGAATAAGTGCATCTTTACAGAATACATTCTTGCTTATTTTTGCTCAGAAATGGCTACTAAGTTCCACATGACAGTCAGTGACCAATGGCAAGATTATTGGCAAACATAAAAGGTTGACGCTACTTTTTATAAACAGGGTATGGCAAATTCTGTCCCTCAGCCATGTGATAAAGGAGTCAGAAACCACCAACACTTGATTATAATAGGACACTGAAAATTCACTACAGACAATAAAACAATGAAGAAGCACATGAAAACCTGTGAACAGGAGCAAAGCAAAGAATATCAGTCCAAGAGAATTTAAGACACACAGCACAGTTAATGTTCTTGTGGTCAACATTTTTCACAGGGACCCCCTCCACTCCCTTTTGATTGAATGGTGGTGGTGGGGGGGGGGGGGGGGGGGGGTTTGCTGATCAGAGTGGGATCCAGAAACTGGGGTTGGCAAGGAACGACAATTGAGAATGTTCCATCGCTCAAGGCCTTGGCTGTGATTAGGTCAAGGGCACATCTGCAGGGAGCTCAAAGCAGCCCAACAGCTACCTGTTGGATGTCATTGAGGCATCTTGTTGTATAGATCAAGAGATCCCGAAAATGAAGATGATGTGCTCATGAATCTCGGTGGAGAGGCCATCCAAACTGAGATTGCTGATGTCGATAGTAAGAACTATGGGTTTAGGAGTAGGCGACCTAGAGAGTGAGGAGTCACACAGATGTGCAAAATCATAGTAGGCATCTGGCATTGCATTTCATAGAGAGTTGGTGATGGAATCATCAGAGGGAGGTGTCCTAGACTGGGGCAGCTAACATATGCACAGTCAGGAGGGGTGCTTCTATCAATGACCAGGCTGGTTTCACTCTATTCACAAAAACTGTTTGACATTTGCTATTGAAGAAAATGTCCAAGTTATTTTTCCCTTGATTTAGGGCCTTGTGTGGGCCTGAGTAGGGGAAGCTGGAGAGAGGCACAGGTAGGGTCATCACGCATCATGACAAAAGTACAGTGTATGAGATACTTTTGTATGAAGACTCATGGTATAGTGTGAGGCCTTGGTTGTGGAGTGCGGATATGGGAAATACAATTGGTATATGCTTGACCAGAGTGGGGACTTTGTTGTCATATAGGGAGTGTGATCGACAAACTCAGCGGGAAGAATTAGGGGCTCCCCCTAGAGTATACTGGCAAGTGAAGCCTAAAAATCTTCATTGTGGGTGGCATGTACTCTTGAGGAGGACCCATTGAAGTGCCTCTGACCAGGAACCACCATGGCACCTGAGTGCCACTTTGAGGGTGCAGTGCCAGCATTCTACAAGGTCACTGTAGAGGCAGTGGTGTGGAATTTGTCAAAACTGCAAAATTTGGCAATGAGGACTCAAATTGATGGTCATGGCCAGAGGTAATAGAGAAGGGGCAACTGAAGTGAGAAATCAAACAGTTGACAAAACCATGGGCAACTGTATCAGTAATGACATCTATTGACCCATCTCATATTTTGGTGAACTATGGAGAGTATATAGTGAAAGTAATCAAAGGGAGAAAGTGGATGGGCAAACAATGTTGATGTGTATGTGGCACAGGTATTTTTTTGAGGTATTGAACATACATGGGGGGGGGGGGGGGGGCAGTGCATACCCTGCTGACTTTACTTCGCTGGTTGGGGATGCAAACATTAGTCCATTTGTCGCAGTCACCCTTGATCCCTATCCAGATGAATCATTTGGTGACCAGTTTGGTAGTGGCTTTGGTGTGAGGGTGGGATAGATTGTATCTGGCTGTGAACACTGTCCTTTGAAGAGATGGGGGCACTACCTGGCAAAGGTTACCCGTCGAGGTGTCACGCACAGTACAGGTGAGAGTCAATATGTAATTCGGGTTTTTGAGTCTGCCTGCCAACTCAGTGCCATTGGTCTCTTGACAAACCAGTTCATTCATTTCAAGAGGGGATATGATAATGTTCACCCTGTACAGACAGTTGGCAACCACATTGTCAGAGCTGTGTATATAGCAAACATCCACCGAATACTGGCAAATTTGATCCATGTGGCACATACTTGCTGTGATTGTGAATGGCATTATCAAGATGACAGTGATTGGTAAAGACAGTGGACTCATACCCCTTTATGTCCTTGTGGAAGTATTTGACTACCTCCTACACCTCAAGGAGTTCAAGGTTTTACATTGACCATTTATGTTGGGCAGATGAGAGCTTTTTGGAAAACAATCTCTAAGGGGTTCAGTGGCGTAACTGGCATGCTATTGCAGTGCTATGCCTATGGATGTATCTGTCACATCGGTGGTGATTGTGATGCGGGTGTCAGTATCGGATGAGGTAGTGCGACAGTGCAAGCAGGGGCGGACTTTAGACGGTCAAAAGCTTGAAGCATCTCATATGTCCATGGCACTTTCCTTGCACCCAATGTGTTTTTCCCAATCACAGTGTCAGTAACTGGGGCTTCCATGGAGGCAGCATGGGGGAGATGCCGATTGTAGAAGTTCATAATGTTGAGGAATCTGCAAAGCAAGCAGTAGTCTGTGGGTAGAGGGAGGTTACGAATAAATTTGACGTAGTCACATGTTGGTTCAATACCATCAGGTGATATGTTATAACCCAAGGACAGTCACACTGACACTACTTAGCTGGGATTTGATTTCGACCCCACTGTTACTTCTGCCAGGTGCTGTTAACGTTTCTCAACAGTGAAGGGGGGAAAAAAAGATTAAACAGTATCAAATTGTTAAAGCATTGCCATGTCTGAGCTGTGTTTTTGAGGCTGTATGGCACGAAATAGTACTCAAACAGTCTGAAAGAGGTGATTAGTACAGTCTTAGGAATGTCAACTTCGCCTTGCAGCAATCAAGTACGCTTAACACTTACACTCTATTGAGCAGTTGAGTGAAGTCCTGAATATGAGGAATTGGATAATCCACTGGT
Organism: Schistocerca serialis cubense; assembly: GCF_023864345.2. Taxonomy (NCBI): domain Eukaryota; kingdom Metazoa; phylum Arthropoda; class Insecta; order Orthoptera; family Acrididae; genus Schistocerca; species Schistocerca serialis. Next base: position 50,630,519 of record NC_064644.1, read on the forward strand.
GAAGGCATTGAGGACTCTATAATCCCCACAGTGGCGGAATGACCAGAGGGATGGGATATCGCAGCATGGGAGGTGTGGGCACCCGTCACAGGTGGAACAGCTGTGGCTGTAACAGTCATTAATGAAGTTGTGTAGAATAAAAGATCAGAGGCACACAGTCTCTGTGTAGTATGTTGAGCAAAATAGTTCACTGTATGCTGGCCACTGAAGGTTGATGGTGAAGTATGAAATGCACTTGTGCTGCACTGAGCAGTGAGATCCGGTCCAAAACACGTGCGAGCATCAGACTGTGGAACTTGTGCGGTGGCGGTGTCAGTATGATGTGGTGCAAGCATGGAAGACAAAGCACTGGGTTCATGTCACTGTGAACTCAATGAGGTTAGAGGGCTCAGTTGTGTCGTGTGAGGAGGTGAGTGCTCCCGTTCCATTTTAACAGCTGCTTGTAGAGGGTAATACACTTGAGCTTCACAGTTTGAAGGAGCAGTGTAGTGCAAGAACACCAGATATGAGAAGTTGAATGGTGGCAGGCTCATTGTTTGTAAGATGCAGCACCTCACAGTAACCTGTCACCAAAATAATGAGTAGAGAGATGAAACAAGCCTGCAGTCACCAATGTGGTAATTTCCATCCCTTAGTTGTGTGATAAGGGAGTCAGAAGTCACCAACACTCGATTAATCATAGAAAACTTTTATTCACAAGAGACATTAACACCATGAACAAGCACATGAAAACCCGCAAACAGGAGTGAAGCAAAAGACATCAGTCCAAGAGAATGTAAGTGAAACAAAGAAGTTAATGTTCTTATGATTGATAGTCACTGCAAGGACTTTAGAATGTAGGTGGTAAGGTGTATATGAAATGAAGTGGTGGGTTTGGAATCTGAAGGACATTGGTAGAGATAGTGTTTGATAGCAGCAAGGCCATGGGCACGAGGGTTGTTGGTATATAGGGAAGTGGCATCAACAGTGACGAATTGGGATATAGGAGGTAAAAGGAGCAGATGGTAGAAAGTCAGTGAAGGAAGTGATTAGTACCTTTGATGAGGGAGGCTAGGTTTTGGGCAATTCATTGGAGGTGTTGGTCAGCAAGGGCAGAAATTCTTTAATTGGAAGTGCAAAAGCCTGCTGCAATGGAGTGTCCAGGATTGTTGGGGGTGTGGATTTTGGGGAGCATGTAGGAGGTAATTGTGGAGGGTGTTGCTTCCTTATACACTTACCAACTAAATCCCAACCCATAACTACTTTCGTTTAAAGGGAAAGTTTCCAAACAAATTTGCAGCACAGTTGTTGGCGCTCTCCTATGCCAACCTGTTTACTGGCCATCTGCAGGAATGTGCATTATGCCTTTGATTTTACTTTTCATTATACTTCCATTGTAAATATAAACACTTATATTACCATTTGACATAGGGAAAGAGAAAGCAGACTTGTCTCACCTGCTCTAGATACACCCCTACTAATAGTTATTACTTTTTTCCTGTTTCCTGGTTTTAAGTGTGATTTCCTGCAAATGCATATGTGACATAGGCATAAATCTCTCCATGTATTATTTAGGTCAGATTTCATTCTGTTTCATTATAACAGTTGTAGTCTCAGATAATCTGATTGCAAAAATATAATTAGTTTTGTTTAAAACAACATTTACTAGAAATTGTGCCTAACTAAAAATTCTACTACAGCATGTAATGGTGAAAACATTTTGTGCTAATACATACATTTGATAATGATGACATCACTCATCATAAAGACTGGAATTCTGCCCAGTGACATAGTTAAAATTCTGTGGAACTACTTAACTTTTGAAATAATTAATATGAAAGATCAGAAGTAGCCACATTTTCCATTGCAGATTTTGCCTCTGTGCTTGTTAGATTCTGATCTTTGCCATTATACTTTTGTTAACCTAATTTTTATGCACAATGTGGCATACTTCATAAGGGATTTAGTCATTAATTAGGATTTTTGGATAATTTACCACAAATTTCAATATGAAGATTGTACATGTAAATAGGTTATTCCAAATGCATACGCATAAAAAAGTCCCATAAACTTCCCCGAGTCCCTAGACCATCAAATATTTTGTAATCATATTATTGTCAATAGCTGTAGTCTATCCAGAGTAGCGGAACCCAAACAAGCAGCTTTCCAAATGATTGTATAGTTTCCAAAATAACAATTTGTTCTTACCTCAGTTTTTAGTTGAACATCACCAGGGTGTATATCTGGACGAGAAAAAAAATTCCCGGATTTCCTGGTTAAAAATACACTTTCTCCCAGATGAAAATACACTTTTTCTGTGTAAAGTAACAGTATATTTTTCCTCAGAACTGTAAAACTTATCAATCCTTTCAATGGTTGTGGTTTTATACACCGGCGTAGAATTTCCCAGCACTTTATACACCGTAATTCAGGGGAAAAAAACACGTTTTGGAAAGATGTCTGATGTGCAGCAACATGTACATTGCATATTTTCATATTACAAAAGTATACATTCCAATTCCACCAAACACCGCATGTTACTTTCTGAAGGATTGAAATTGAGATTGCAATGCACTTTTGCTAGCCAGTTGTAGCTCATTTCAAGCGATCTCGCCAGCCGAAGACAGCGGATATTCAGAGCATAGGACATGTGATGTAGTCAGCCAATAGCAACATCACTGATAAGTAGTGCAAACACACAAATAGGAAAAGGTAATGGTTTAAATTAATATACACAGTGTTGCTACAAGAAAATAAAAGCTTTCACATATGATATTGGTCTCTAAGATTAATAAGCTGCAAGAGAAGCTAAGCTTTCACACATAATGTTGATCTTTTTTTACATGTGTTACACTTAAATACACATCACAAAAGTGCCAGTAAAATTTTTAACAACGACATAAATGTCTGATCTGCTGGGCTCGAAAATATTCTAAATGATTGTCCTCAAAGATATGATTTTTGAATGAGAATCAAATGCTCTGTGATTTAAGATATTCAGCAGACATTCGTGCACAGAGTTCATCTTGCGTAAAAGGAAATTTACTTTGAAAGTAAAACTTTTCAAACCACTATTCGCAATATTTTCCCGCGACCTGTTAGAAATAGATTTGTTTCAGCAGTTGCGAGAGAGTGCCAGCCAGATAACATGCGTCGCCGTGCTTGCGCAGCTACGATGACCCAGGAGCCCATACGTTCGTACGTGTAAAACATAAGATCTTAAAGTATGCCACAAAAGAAACAAGACATTAGAGGATACTCCAAGAGCATGGGAATTTTGTGAACCATACTAAAATGCATAATTCAGATTAAATTGCACATTCGTATGTCCAGATTCAGATGTAAATTTTCTTGGAGTACCAGTACTGTATTATCTCATGTTTGGTTCTTTATTATGGCACAATGGCACAAAAGATGAAAATGTGAACTTGAAATACAGCAAACAGTTGAAAATAGCCAATAGTGTGGAATTAAACCTGTCGTTTCAAATAAATAGACTGCCTCAGTGGAAAAGATTAATAAAAGCCAAATTTCTGTAGCAAACCGACAAAAATAATGTCTGTTGTTCTGCAAGATGATTAATGCTTGACTGTCAGGAAGATGGACATAAAATAAAATCTGAAACAAATAAAATATTTTATCCTTCCGTAATTTATTTTAATTCACTTGATAACTCTCAGCCACAAAAATCTGTTTTGTTTTCATTTGATGTGAGAGCAATAAACGAAGAGGAAGCAGCAAAATCATTTAACGTAAACACGGGTCACCTCCCCACTACAACTCAGACTGCTCTAAAATATTTCCAAACTGGGGCAATATTAAATAGTGGCACTCCCCCTCCCTCGAGCATTTTAGGTAGGACACCAAAAATAAAAAAAAATTGACTTTTCAAAAACATCTTCATTTTGTAGCGCACATCTTTTTGAAGAGTCTGATACATAAAACATATATGTTCGAGGAAACGTAAGATGTTATTTGGTCTTAAGTGTGCCAAAGTGCAGTGCCACGCCTCTTCACACAGCATTCGTACATCGCACGTCTGTGTATTTCACTCTGTGTAATATTTTGTAATGAGTGCCATCAAACTATGTTCAGGCTAGTGGAAATTAAAATGTCCTGTGGTGCCTCTCCTGCTCCCATTGGACCTGTTTGACATCCTGCCCCTCTTTAAAAAAATCTCGCAATCAATGATGGATGGGTTTATTTGTAACTGGCAGAACAAGAACTCTGCAGAAAATTTGGTCTTTACTCCCTATTAGCTAATAACTTGCTGTTTTGTGTGACATAAAATTAAATATAGGATACATAAAACGAGTAAGGACAAGACACAAGTATTGGGGCAACACCTAGTCTGAGACACTGCATTGTTGCCAGATGTATCCAAGATGACAGCGATGACGTCATCCTAGATGGCGGCTTTTGGCAGCAAGTTTGAATTTTGGCGGGAAAGTTCCACGCCCTCCATCCCCCAGAAAACTGGTGAGAAGTTCAAATTCCAAGAGAATAATGCACCACACCACGGTTATCTCTACTAAGCAAAGAAAATCACAGGAAGATAGGCCACTAGGGCTACCTCCACTAACCTAAGTCACCCGACTGCCACTTCCTCCTATGAACTGGCGCCAAGTTTGAATTTTGACAGTAAACAAAGGTCACTTGAGGTTTCACTGATAAGCTAAGAATATGGCGTGAAAGAAAGGACACTTGTACTAATCTCGGTCGCCCGACCGCCACCTCCTCCTAAGGATTTGTGGGAGAAAAGGACTTGGAACATAAGTCTTTATTCAAACAATTTCATGCAGGTGTGTTCGCTATGAGGTCCAGAGCCCAGTTGACTTAGTACACATCACCACCACCAGAGAATGCCCTTATCTGTGACGTAATCCAAGATGGCGGCACCCAGTGTGTTCATCCCAAGATCCGGACTCCAGCTGACTTAGTACACATCGCCAGTGCCAGAGGGCACAACCGCGATGTCAGCTGATGACGCAAGTACCGTTATTCAAGATGGCTGCATACATTTTGTTCGCCATGTGCTCTAGGACACAGCCACTGCATGATCCCATTTCATAATCCAGGATCGTAGCTCACAGTACATCAAACACACGTCACCCCTGTAGTCAAGCGCTGAGAGAGATGCTTTTCCTCTCACACGTTTATAACAGTGTGTGCTGCGAGCACGTGACTGCTGACGTCACAGCCTCTTGGCCCGCGAGCACTCGGCTGCTGACGTCACAGCCTCTAGCCCGCACGGTCATATGGGCACCACAGATAGTCTTCTGGAAATATCCTAACGAATGTGACTGAACACATCAGACATGTGACATCCACATCACGCATCTAACGTTTGAATTACCTAAGTGCTTAATTCCATCTCAATTTTAATCATGTGAAATAACTGAATGTACCATTTGAATATTCAGTGATCAAATGAGAAGTTCCACATTTTCCCAATAGGAACACAGTATTCATTCATTCATGACGTAGCAGCCCCCACCCCTGGAATGCTGCACTCCTATTGGCTACTGCATTAGTGACGTGATTCAACTTCATAGAACCTACATAAACCAAACCACAACCCAACTCGCCCTCACTCAGCTTCTGTAATTGTTTCAGTGCATTTAACATTACTACACTTTCTGTTTCACCATGAAGCGATCAGGATCCACCAGCAGCAGCGACAGTGGCAGCAGCAGTAGCAAGTGCTGCCAAATAGATGAAGTTCAATTACCTGGTAAGTACATTTTCAGTGTTCAAATTCTGTTTTAGCCACAGTCCACTGACTGCTGCATCCTTTAACTCTTTGTATTCTTGTTATATCTGTTTTGGACCACACTCTATACAGAATGCCGCGTCCTTTAACAGATTGTGTGTGTGTTCACTGTCTCTGCGTTCAATGTCTCTATGTTATATCTGTTTTGTACCACATTCTATACAGAATGCTCCGTCATTTAACAGATTGTGTGTGTGCGTGTTCAATGTTTCTATGTTATATCTGTTTTGGACCACATTCTACCCACACTGCTGAGCCCTTTAGCGGATTCTATGTATATGTTACGTGTCATATCTGTTTTGGACCACACTCTATACTGAATGCTGTGTCCTTTAATGGATTTTCTGTTTGTAAAATATCTGTTTTGGACTGCACTCTACCCAGACTGCTGCGTCCTTTAACAGATTGTGTGAGTGTTCAATTTCTTTGTCTTCAATGTCTCTATGTTATATCTGTTTTTGGACCACTCTCTACACAGGCTGCTGCGTCCTTTAACAGATTTTGTGTTTGTAAAATATCTGTTTTGGACCGCACTCTATACGGAACGCTGCATCCTTTAACAGATTGTGTGTGTGTGTTCAATGTCTTTGTGTTCAATGTCTCTATGTTATATCTGTTTTTGGACCGCATTCTACCCAGACTGCTGGCCCCTTTAACCGATTTTATGTCTGTGTTATATCTGTTTTGGACCGCACTCTACACAGATTGCTGAGCCCTTTAACAGATTCTCTGTCTGTGGTATATCTGTTTTGGACTGCATTCTATACAGAATGCTGCGTCCTTTAACAGATTTTATGTCTGTGTGTGTTCAATGTCTCTATGTTATATCTGTTTTCAGACTGCACTCTATACAGATTGCTGAGCCCTTTAACGGATTCTGTGTCTGTGATATCTGTTTTGGACCGCATTCTATCCAGACCGTTGCGCCCTTTAACGGATTTTATGGATGTAAAATATCTATTTTTGGACTGCACTCTATACAGAATGCTGCATCCTTTAACGGATTCTATGTCTTTGTTACATCTGGTTTTGCACCGCATTCTACCAAGAATGCTGTGTACTTTAACGGATTTTATGTCTGTGTGTCTGTATTCAATGTCTATATGTTCAATGTCTCTATGTTTGTTTTTGTAGATTGCTGCACCCTTTAAGTGATTTGTGTGTGTGTGTGTGTGTGTGTGTGTGTGTGTGTGTGTGTGTGTGTGTGTGTATGCTACAGAGATTTTTTTCCATACTCGATATTATACTCAGTCTCTTCCATATTTCTAGAATACATCCTGCAAATGCTGGCTGAACTAGACTAGCAGCTAGAGGCTGAGAGGGCTCAAGCACAGCGTGAGTGTAAGTACATTTGTAAAAAACGTAGTTCTTAGATGAAATAATTTCCTGTAATACATATAGTAGTTTTCCAAGTGTCTAGATTGAGCTTTCTTAGACATATTCTTTTCTTTTCTTTCTAGGTGATTTCACGCATAGGGAGCGGGGCACCGAGGACGGCGTGCAAGGTAGGGGTGAAATCCCTGACTGGGTCCATGAGATGGCTGCCGCTGCAGAACAACAACGACAAGAAGCTGAAAGGCGTCATATTATAGCCCTTTTAGAGGAAGAGGTCAATATTCCCGAGTGGGTGGGAGACCTCGGTGAATGTGCCGATGAGTTGCTCAAGCCACGGAGCCAGAGTGGGGAAGGTGAATATTTTTGATCTTTATGATTACAGCAAATAATTGCCATTATTTAGCCTTATTATTTAATGCTCTTTTAAATCTACACTCCTGGAAATTGAAATAAGAACACCGTGAATTCATTGTCCCAGGAGGGGGAAACTTTATTGACACATTCCTATGGTCAGATACATCACATGATCACACTGACAGAACCACAGGCACATAGACACAGGCAACAGAGCATGCACAATGTCGGCACTAGTACAGTGTATATCCACCTTTTGCAGCAATGCAGGCTGCTATTCTCCCATGGAGACGATCGTAGAGATGCTGGATGTAGTCCTGTGGAACGGCTTGCCATGCCATTTCCACCTGGCGCCTCAGTTGGACCAGCGTTTGTGCTGGACGTGCAGACCGCGTGAGACGACGCTTCATCCAGTCCCAAACATGCTCAATGGGGGACAGATCCGGAGATCTTGCTGGCCAGGGTAGTTGACTTACACCTTCTAGAGCACGTTGGGTGGCACGGGATACATGCGGACGTGCATTGTCCTGTTGGAACAGCAAGTTCCCTTGCCGGTCTAGGAATGGTAGAACGATGGGTTCGATGACGGTTTGGATGTACCGTGCACTATTCAGTGTCCCCTCGACGATCACCAGTGGAGTACGGCCGGTGTAGGAGATCGCTCCCCACACCATGATGCCGGGTGTTGGCCCTGTGTGCCTCGGTCGTATGCAGTCCTGATTGTGGCGCTCACCTGCACGGCGCCAAACACGCATACGACCATCATTGGCACCAAGGCAGAAGCGACTCTCATCGCTGAAGACGACACGTCTCCATTCGTCCCTCCATTCACACCTGTCGCGACACCACTGGAGGCGGGCTGCACGATGTTGGGGCGTGAGCGGAAGACGGCCTAACGGTGTGCGGAACCGTAGCCCAGCTTCATGGAGACGGTTGCGAATGGTCCTCGCCGATACCCCAGGAGCAACAGTGTCCCTAATTTGCTGGGAAGTGGCGGTGCGGTCCCCTACGGCACTGCATAGGATCCTACGGTCTTGGCGTGCATCCGTGCGTCGCTGCGGTCCGGTCCCAGGTCGACGGGCACGTGCACCTTCCGCCGACCACTGGCGACAACATCGATGTACTGTGGAGACCTCACGCCCCACGTGTTGAGCAATTCGGCGGTACGTCCACCCGGCCTCCCACATGCCCACTATACGCCCTCGCTCAAAGTCCGTCAACTGCACATACGGTTCACGTCCACGCTGTCGCGGCATGCTACCAGTGTTAAAGACTGCGATGGAGCTCCGTATGCCACGGCAAACTGGCTGACACTGGCGGCGGCGGTGCACAAATGCTGCGCAGCTAGCGCCATTCGACGGCCTACACCGCGGTTCCTGGTGTGTCCGCTGTGCCGTGCGTGTGATCATTGCTTGTACAGCCCTCTCGCAGTGTCCGGAGCAAGTATGGTGGGTCTGACACACCGGTGTCAATGTGTTCTTTTTTCCATTTCCAGGAGTGTATATCATTAAACTTATTTTTTTCTTATTTATGTTATAGGTGTATCACACGGCATGCGCCGTATACCTAGAGCGGTGGTTGCGGGGGCGGGGGAATTGGGGGCACACAACCACAGAGGCACACTGCGCCGTGTATAGCCCTCATCAGAGCTGTGTGAGAGGCAGCCGCAGAGCCTCCCCCTGCTTCACCGCAAGCCCTCTGGGGCCCACTGGACTCAGTCGGTGGAAGAAGTACAGCAGGTTCATTGGTCTCGCACCCCACCAGTCGGTAATGGGAGCATCACATCCCGTGGGCCATCCCCGCAGCCCGGTTACTCCAGTCGGAAATCACCGTCTCCCCCTCCCTACAGATGAAACGCCATCATCAGCCCCCTCTTCGACTGGCTGGACACATAGCTGTAGTACTAATAGTAATAGTGATTATCCTGTGGCTAGTGATAGTGCTCTTCCCTGTCCTATTGATAGTGAAGTGGATCAGAATAATGGCATAATGACCCCCCTGGAATACTCAGCAGTTACTAGGTCTTTTGAGGAGTGCATCTCTTTCATGAGGATTGAGAATCCGGGAGGGAGGTATCACGGCCCTGTTGGGATTTTAGAGGCATGCCTAACTGTCTTGGAGACCGAGCTCCTCAAAGTCCTAGACGATCTGAGATTTAATGCCATTAAGTGCATTTACAAAGTCAGTGATATTAAGACATATAATAACTTTGATGGTACAGAGTTCCCTGTAAAGATCCAGGACATACATAAGTTTGAGGTGCAGAATACCAGAATATTGGTTCACGTTTATGGTCTGGAGAAGAATAAGAATAACAAGACAGATGAGCAAGACAAGCACACCGTAGTACGCCCTCTCAATTTCTCAAAACTTTCAGATGAGTGAGAGCTGCATGTAAACATGCTGCTCTTCTCTGAAGGTGATAATTATCGCTATGTCTGGATCAAAGACATGTCCTGACACCTCTCCTCCCAACTAAATAAATTTGGTCATAAACAATATATTTGTTTAAGGTATCTGAATTATTTTTCATCTGAAGAGTTATTAGCAATACATCAATTCGATTGTGCTTCCAAGGACCTGGTACATGTGATTATGCCCACAGAGGAAAATAACTTCATTAAATTTCAAAATGCTCACCACAAGCAGCGATGTCCCTCTGTAGTGTACGCCAACTTTGAATGCCTGCTGGCTCCTATTACTCATTGTGAAGGAAACCCCTTACTTCACACACAAACTTCACCCAAAAACGCGTACCTTATGTGGCAGCGTTCCAAGTTGTACGTGGATATGATTCTAAACTTAACTGCTACAAGTCTTATGAAGGGGACACTCCTGCAGTTTGGCTTCTCACCGAGCTTGAAAAACTTTCATGGGAAGTTGATAAGCTCTACAGCACCAACATTCCCATGACCAAATCAAAGGAAGATGATGAATTGAATGAAAAGGCGGTTAAATGTCATATTTGTGGGCTAGCCTTAGATAGAAATGTGGAAACTCCTTGTACGGACCACTGTCATCTTACAGCTAAGTTCCGCGGTGAAGCTCACAACACATGCAATTTGAAGTGAAGTCAAGTGAAGGGAAGTGAAGACACATACCCGTCTTTTTTCATAATTTGAGTGGGTATGATGCTCATTTTCTCATTGAGCACTTAGCTAATTTCGGTATGAAGAATGATCCCTGAAAGTGTTTTCTCAAAATGAATGACGCCAAAAATTACGCTCCGCTTCCTTGACTCTTTACGCTTTATGCAGACTTCACTCCAGAAACTTGTTGAAACTTTACCTTGGAATGATATGCATGTCACTCGATTTGCATTTCCTGATGAGGAAAAGTTCCAACTTGCGACTAGGAAAGGAGTTTTCCCATACGAGTATGTTGATAGTATGGCAAAACTCAATGAAACCAGGCTTCCCGACATATCTGCATTTACCAGTACTCTCACAGGCAATGCCGTAACTACAGCAGATTATGAGCATACCGTGAATGTCTGGCGGGAATTCAACATCCCCAATTTGGAAGAATATGTAAGACTATACATGGACATGGATGTTCATTTGCTTGCAGATGTTTTCAAAAAGTTCCGGAGTGTATGTAAGGCCACGTGCTCTCTGGACCCTGCCTTTTATTACACGGCACCTGGGTTGTCCTAGGACGCTATGCTCAAAAAAACTGGGCACAGCATCGAACTTCTGATGGATGCTGCAATGCATCTATTTTTTGAGCGAGGGATCCATGGGGGACTTTGTCAATGCGTTCACAGGCATGCCAAGGCAAATAACCTGCGGATGGGTGTCGAGTTTAACGCACTCCTTGATTCGAGTTACATTATGTACTTAGAAGTGAACAAGTTATATGGGCATGCCATGATGCAGCCACTGCCGGTTGGTGGGTTTCAATGGGTGCCCGAAAACGAATTGAAGGGATTAGGTGGACAAATAATGGGTCTTGCGGCTGATTCTGATGTAGGGTCTGTGCTTGAGACAGACATCGCATATCCTAATAATTTGGATGGAGAGACAAGCGACTTGCTATTATGTCCAAAGCAACAAATTCCGCGGGGAAGTACCTGGGTTGTGACGAATGATGAACTCTTCACTGGCAACACCCTCGTTATTGTGTTTTTGTTTTAGCTGGGAGCTGTCAGAGAGACTCAGTAACCGGGTTAAAGGTATCTCTTAATGTTTGCTGTTGATTCACATGCCCTAAGCTCAGCAGCCATAATTTCTCATGAACTGCTTCATGCGCCTGAATCACTTTCTGCTTCGTCGACATCTCAGTGTATACTAATCAGACATCTCTGCGGTGTGATGCTTTATATATCCAGACATTTTATTCCTCCTCTTACTATGTTCCTGACTGCCCTTCTCAACAACAAGGAAATCTACATCTATTTTCCCCTGAATAGCGTTGACCTTATCAGTTAAGTCGCTTACTTTTTATTGACTTGATTAACTAGCTCATTCAATGCTATCACCATTCTCAGAAGAGTTTGGTAATATGTCTATAGTTCCCTGTGCATACCTGCAACTTTATGCACCATAGCTTGAATTTTAGCATCCACGTACAGGCGAATGTTCAGTCTTGAAAGTTTCGCCTGTACCTACCATCACTCAGTTTTCGTGTTTTATCAATAACAAGAAACCCATAGTGTGAATGATCCCAGCAATCTGCACATATCTTTACAAAATCATTGAATGACATGTCTGTTCAGATATGTGCCTGGTAAATGTGTTTTAAATTCAGGTTGTCTTGTTTGAAGGCTATAATGAGGTTTGCGTTATTGCTAGCCAGCTGTTTGGGGATTCTGGAGTATGTTTGACTTGGATAAAATACATCAGCACCCATATGACGACTGATATAGAAATATTTTCGAATTTTGTCTTGGTTTTCCACAGCAACATCGTCAAATATGAAGACTGTGTTTGGCTTTGTTTTTTCAGGTGGAGGGATATCACCACTTTCACTGAATGTCCTGTAAGTAACACCATCTACACCGCGCAATATCTCTTGCAATAGCTGATGCTTAGGTTGAAACAGTGTTTTTGAGAATACACAAACATGTTCAAATCGGACCCTAAATACATGTGTTAGCAGAGTCATGAGGACATTGGTCTTCCCACAATTGGATGGACCTACAATAATAGCTCGTACATTATCAGGAAGGAAAATTCCGTTCTTCTTCAGGTCTTCATTCGCATCTTCACAGGACCAGTCACCGACAACAAAGTCCTTGTGGCGAGGGTGCTTCACCAAGCCCGCCATGATACTAAATGCGCCTGGTACAGACAAGTAGTTGACCTACATAGAGAAAAATACAGTTGTAAGGATAATAATAGTATGTGCAGCCACTATAGTTCCATCACTTAACCGACTGAGCTATATTCATTACACAGAGAAAACAGCTATATATTTTACTCATGAAGAGCAACTTGAACATCTGAGTAACTCATATAGCATTGAAGAAAAAAAATTAATTGTAATAGTTTGATTATAATGTGAGAGAGGTATGAAATAAAACACAAACATGGTTTGAGATTATAAATAAATTATTTATTTAAAAATTTCAGGGCTATCATTAGAATCTGTATGTATCTTCTTCTTCTTCGCGCCTGTACACACCGTCAGGTGGCTTGCGGAGTATGGATGTAGATGTAGATGTACAGTATTTACCAAATAAAGCATTTTGGCAAGCAATAAATCCAGCGTGTATCTCACTCAAGCCAACAGATGACTCACAGTACTCAGATCATCAACATGTACACTATGCACACGTAGGGAGTTTACAGCATCATTGCATGCAGAGTCTATGCTAGGCAACCAACGATTCAGTCTGTCCAGTGCAAGACGTATGACAAGAGTCCAGATCGTATAACTTCATAACTGAGGGATGTCTTAGATAAACACAGTTGTCACCTGATATCACACATAATGCACAGTCATCGTACACTGTTGTAATAGAGAGTGTCACACCAGTAAGGCAAATGTTTGGGGGAGAATGAGTTGGATAATATTCGGTAGTCAGCTGCTGATTGATGTAGCACTCTGCACCACATATTTCACCCCAGTCGAGCTTGGATATTGGCACTTTAACACATTTGGATACATTTTCAATCTCCATTCTAGCATGCAAGCCCCAGACATGATGCGCATCTATAGCAATGTTCACACATTTCAATCCACTGGGAGTTAAATTTTATGTGGAGGTGTAAAGCATAGGTGCACTTGACGCCTTCTTCTTATCCACAGCGTCTGCACTCTGTGGGTTCGCTGTCACAGGAATGTCTTGCTGGGATGGGTCATATGTTGGTGACCAGTGCTGACCTCCATCTTGTTGTTGTTTAACACCGCCAGCAACAGCATTCGATGTGTTGTGTGCAGATCGCGTGTCCTCATCACACAAATCGATGAGTGGGACGGACAGCAGCAACTCCTTGTTCTGCTCCAACAAGTGGGCTACGTGCGCTACAGGATCCCACTTGTGCCACTACTGGTTCAGACGTGCTGGAGGCTGCTGCTGTAGGTTAGGTTTTGAAGGATGGCAGGTGAGGTTGCTACAGGTCCGGACGTGTCAGCAGAGCTAGGCATGTTGGCGCTCAACCCTGTTGAACAAAGACGAGGAAGCATTAGATATGGAGCTATACGTGAAAACTCTGAATAATAATAGTAATAAGGTTAACCAGGGAGAATAGTGCGATATGGGATACTTACTTTGCCATTTAATCCTGTTCTGCATGACTGTGCTGGAGTGCGATTGCTGTTTACGCTTCATGGTTATTCTTCTTCTTCTTCTTCTTCTTCTGACTGACTGAACAAGACTGAGGCCCCAGAGCTGCTGAGCCTCACCTCTATCTCCTACAATGACGTCACCAGATACTTCCATCCTACAGGCTGAAGTCGAACAAGTGACTCGATTAAGGGTTCCTATTGGTTCCTGCAATTTCCCCCACCCCAGAACATCATAGCTGACGTCACGGCAGCGCCCTCTAGTGCCAGTGCTGGGTACTAGCTCCAGACCACGTGGTGAATACACTGTTTGCCGCCATCTTGGATAGCGGTACTTGTGTCATCAACTGATGTCATGGTAGCGCCCTCTGGTGCTGGCAATATTTACTAAGTCAGTTGGGCTCTGGACCTCATGGTGTACACACTGGTGGACGGCATCTTGGATTCTGTCACAGATGAGAGCACCCTCTGGTGGTGGCGACGTGTACTAAGCCAGTTGGAGTCCAGACCTCGTGGCGAACACACCTTCATGAAATTGGTTAAATAATAAAGACTTATCTCCAAGTCCTTTTCCCACGGATCCTTAGGAGGAGGTGGCAGTCGGGCGACTGAGATTAGTACAAGTGTCATTTCTTTTGCGCCATTTTCTCAGCTTAGCAGCGAAACCCCAAGTGATATTTGTTTACCGCCAAAATTCAAACTTGGCTCCAGTTCATAGGAGGAAGTGGTGGTTGAGTGACTTAAGTTAGTGGAGGTAGGCCAAGTGACATATTTGCCTGTGATTTTCTTTGCTTAGTTGAGATAACTGGGGTGTGATGCATTATCCTGTTGGAATTTGAACTTCCCGCCATTTTTCCTGGGGAGCGGGCGTGGCACTTTCCCGCCACAAGCCGCCATCCTGAATGACATCATGCGCTGTTGCCAAGCCAACATGCCACCATATTAGATGACGTAATCGCCACCATATTGGATACATCTGCCAACAATGCAGTGTACCAGAATCGGTGTTGTCAAAATACTGAGAGAAGCAAGACCATACACATTTCTTCAATCCTTAAGTCTTCGCTTTTTTTTCTCTCTAATCTTGCCACAGCTTTATATGGTGTACTTTCCTTTCTGGGAAAGAATCTATTACCTTATCAAAGTTCGTCAACGTTTTGCTACATGAAAAAATGAAATGTCGTTGTCTAATACTAGAAAAGCTGTTAATAAAAATTGTACTAAAGACTGGTGTCATTTCTTGATCTGATTACGTGTATTTTGTCACTGTCTGCTAGACAAAATGAAATAGGTCTGCCTAATATTGCAGCAATTGTTACACACACCAAATAAACAAGACTGTTTTGGCACAAATGGTCATTTTTATAACACGGCGGAATATAATTCACGAAGTACCAATATCAGATGCCTATTAGGCCTACTACAAGAAAAAAGTTTTTTGTTAGGAAATAGTTTCACATTTCATTCATACTCTCTAGCTTCTGAAGCATGAGATTGAAAAGTAGTAGTACGAAATTTTTATTTAAATTTGGAATCGCCATATCTGAATCTAATGTAAACAGTTGTGACGTCACGCTCACGCTCATTGGAGGCAGTTTGTTGTTATGAAACATTGCATAGTCTTCCTAAAGCCTTTGACACATTTTGCTGCTGGCAGACGCTTGTATGAGCACTGTGTTTTTTGTTGTATATGGTGCATTTCCTTTGCAACTTAAGTTTTATATTCGTTTCTTTTTCTCTCATTTGTTTTTTATTGCTGCAGTATTATTCTGCAGTAGCGAGTTACAGTAATACTCTTTGTTAGAGTATTGGTTCTTACCAGTCAAAGTTACAAAAATTTAACTAGAAACTAAAACAATGAAAAATTCCCGGAATTCTAAAAAATTCCTGGGTTTTTCCCGGTTTTCTCGTGGATGAAAAAATTCCCTGGTTTATCCCGGAGCTCCCGGTTGTCCTGGGTCATATACACCCTGATTGTAAAAAATAGTCAGTCCCAGTCAAGCGAATCAACAAGCAACACCTATGTAGAGTCTGCTCAACAATTACTTACGGAACAACTATGTGTAACATGTCTGTGAAAATACACAAACCTGTACTGGCAAAAAACCAATACTGTCGGCGCCTGAGACTTTACAAACGTTTTCTTTAATTCAAGTTTGAGAATGTTTTGATAGAACTGTTCTGTGGCTGGTGGGAGGGTTGCATCTTCATTGTCATTGGGATGAGCAGCTGATGGACATGGTAACTTTCATTGAGGACTGAACTAAGTGAACTACTCCAGTGCACTTTTATCTGATGGATTACTACAAGACGGCATGTGTACTGTGATGTACAGTGTAAATATCAACTGCATTCTGTGCCACACTTTGTCATTTTGTTTTAGTGACTTGTTAGAGCTAATACTGATTCTCAGACAGTGTTTCTAAAGAACTGTTTGTTACTGGCAGCATGGTTTAAGCACCATTAATCTTATGAAGCCGAGAAACTGATTACTGTCCCAACAACACAACATCAAGGATAATAAACATGTAGATGTCCCTAATGCTCTCAACAAAATGTTTGCAATAACCCTCATGTTTGTCTTGTGCTGAAGGGTAGACATTATCCAGAATTATGACACTTTTTTCCAGCATTACTTGGCCTATGCACCAAATGACCTGTCATAGTTCCAGGAGGAATTTCTACAATATGACACCTGCATGTCCCAAAACAGTTACCACAAGTCACTTGAAAAGCTTCCATTCTATAGAGGCTCACATTTACATACGTTGGTATTGGTCAACCCAAAATTCAATCTCTATAATCATCCACATCCAGAAATCATCTCCTCCTCCAATATAATGCCTGAAGTGAAACAAGGATAGACCCATTTTGTGCCATTTGTAGCTCAGGTTCAGCTGGTGGGGAATCCAACACCCACAAACTCTACAAAAATTCAATGTTTACAAATGATGATGTTTGCTGGTCCATGAGAAAAACCTAGAATCGATGCCACAGCACATCATACGATGTTCTTCATGGCAATTTTTTTCACACCCTACATTATGACATAATTGAAAACCTCACACAATGAATTAATGGGTGCTCTTTTTTTCCTTTGTTGGAATCCTGTATTTAACTAAACACAACTTTACATGACGTACAGTTCTCATCATATCAGGGTGCATTTCACATTTAACATTCTGAGTGTACAGTCTAATGGTAGATCATTGGATGCGTTGGCAGAGAGCATAGCATGAAATTATCCCTGCCTCCACCTCAACCTACAGTAACCTACTGTCCCCACACCCTCCACCCAACAGTTTCCACCCCCTCAGTCCTATCATCTCCTACCAGTTCACATCTCTCAGCCTCATTGGGAGTCACCCTCTGCCAACCCACACACTGGTCCTTTCCTCTTGCCTGCCCTTCTCCTTTTTCACTTCCATTTCGCTCCCTCTCACGCCCAAAGCTTCCTGACACGGCACCTGGCAGCCCCGTCCTGCTGCCAGCTAACTACCCTGCTACCCCTCTCCCTTGCTGCTTTCATTCAGTGCAACAGTTGCATTATGGTTGGAGCAGCCAGTGTTGGTGGTCATGTGCTTGAGATGTTTGCTTACTTCTACATCTACATCCATGCTCCGCAAGCGACCTGACGGTGTGTGGAGGAGGGTACCTTGAGTACCTCTATCGGTTCTCCCTTCTATTCCAGTCTTGTATTATTCATGGAAAGAGAGATTGTCGGTATGCCTCTGTGTGAGCTCTAATCCCTCTGATTTCATCCTCATGGTCTCTTCGCAAGATATACATGGGAGAGAGCAATATAGTGCTTGACTCATCGGTGACGGTATGTTCTCGAATCTTCAACAAAAGCCCGTACCGAACTACTGAGCGTCTCTCTTGTAGGACCTTCCACTGGAGTTTATCTATCATCGCTGTAACGCTTTTGCGATTACTAAATGATTCCGTAACGAAGTGCGCTACTGTCTGTTGGAACTTCTCTATCTCTTTTATCAACCCTATCTGGTATGGATCCCACACCAGTGAGCAGTATTCAAGCAGTGGGCGAACAAGTGTACTGTAACCTACTTCCTTTCTTTTCGGATTGCATTTCCTCAGGATTCTTCCAATGAATCTCATCTGGCACACACTTTACCGACGATTAATTTTATATGGTCGTTCCGTTTTAAATCACTCTTAATGCCAGCTTCCAGATAATTTATGGAATTAACTGCTTCCAGTTGCTGACCTGCTATATTGTAACTAAATGATAAAGGATCTTTCTTTCTATGTATTCGCAGCACATTAAGCTTGTCTACATTGAGATTCAATTGCCATTCCCTGCACCATGCGTCAATTCGCTGCAGATCCTCCTACATTTCAGTACAATTGCCCATTGTTACAACCTCTCAATATACTAAAGCACCATCCGCAAAAAGCCTCAGTGAACTTCTGATGTTATCCACTAGGTCATTTACATATACTGTAAATAGCAATGGTCCTATAACACTCTCCTAAGGCACACCTGAAATCACTCTTACTTCAGAAGACTTCTCTCCATTGAGAACGACACACTGCATTCTGTTATCTACAAACTCTTCAATCCAATCACACAATTGGTCTGATAGTCCATATGCTCTTACTTTGTTCATTAAACGACTGTGGGGAACTGTATCAAACGCCTTGTGGAAGTCAAGAAACACGACATCTACCTGGCAACTAGTGGCTATGGCCCTCTGAGTCTCGTGGATGCATAGTGCGAGCTGGGTTTCACAAGATCGTCTTTTTCGAAACCCATGCTGATTCCTACAGAGTAGATTTCTAGTCTCCAGAAAAGTTACTATACTTGAACATAATACGCGTTCCAAAATTCTACAACTGATCAACGTTAGAGATATAGGTCTATAGTTCTGCACATCTGTTCAACATCCCATCTTGAAATCGGGGATGACCTGTGCCCTTTTCCAATCTTTTGGAATGCTGCGCTCTTCTAGAGACCTACGGTACACGATTGCAAGAAGGGGGTCAAGTCCCTTCGCGTACTCTGTGTAAAATCGAACTGGTATTCCATCAGGTCTAGCGGCCTTTCCTCTTTTGAGCGATTTTAATTGTTTTTCTATCCCTCTGTCATCTATTTCAATATCTACCATTTTGTCATCTGTGCGACAATCTAGAGAAGGAACTACAGTGCAGTCTTCCTCTGTGAAACAACCTTGGGAAAAGACATTTAGTATTTCGGCCTTTAGTCTGTCATCCTCTGTTTCAGTACCATTTTGGTCACGGAGTGTGTGGACATTTTGTTTTGATCCACCAATCGTTTTAACATGAGACCAAAATTTTCTGCCAAGTCAGTACATACAACTTTACTTTCAAATTCATTGAACGCCTCTCGCATAGCCCTCCTCACACTACATTTTGCTTCGTGTAATTTTTGTTTGTCTGCAAGGCTTTGGCTATGTGAAGATCCCTTTGCTTCCGTAGCAGTTTTCTAACTCAGTTGTTGTACCACGGTGGTTCCTTTCCATCTCTTACAATCTTTCTTGGCACTTACTCATCTAATGCATATTGTACCATGGTTTTGAACTTTGTCCACTGATCCTCAACACTATCTGTACTTGAGATAAAACTTTTGTGTTGAGCCGTCAAGTACTCTGAAATCTGCTTTTTGTCCCTTTTGCTAAACAGAAAAATCTTCCTACCTTTTTTAATATTTCTATTTACAGCTGAAATCATTGATGCTGTAACCGCTTTACGATCGCTGATTCCCTGTTCTGCGTTAACTGTTTCAAATAGTTCGGGTTTGTTCGTCACCAGAAGGTCTAATATGTTATCGCCCCAAGTTGGTTCTCTGTTTAACTGCTCAAGGTAGTTTTCAGCTAATGCACTTAAAGAAAATCCACTGGATTCTTTGTCCCTGCCACCTGTTATAAATGTTTGAGTCTCCCAGTCTATATCTGGTAAATTAAAATTTCCACCCAGAACTGTAACATGGTCGGGAAATCTACTCGAAATATTTTCCAAATTTTCCTTCAGATGTTCTGCCACAACAGCTGCTGCACCACGGGGCCTACAGAGACATCCAATTACCATGCCTGAGCCTGCTTTAACCATGACCTTCACCCAAATTATTTCACATTTTGGATCTCTGTCAATTTCCTTAGATACTATTGCACTTTTTATTGCTATAAACACGCCTCCCCCTTCACTGTCCAGCCTGTCTCCGCGGTAAACATTCCAATTTAGATTTAAAATTTCGTATCTGGTTTCAGCCAACTTCCCTTCCCTAGCACTATGTGGGCATTGTGACCATTTATTAATGAGAGCACTTCTGGGACCTTTCTATAGACGTTCCTGCAATTTACTATTACCACATTAATATTGTGATTCCCTGTTGCGTTTTGCCTAGTGCTACCTTTTCGTGTCTCAGGATGCATCTTGTCGGGCCTAGGGAGGGAATTCTCTAACCTAAAAAACCCACATGTGCACTCCAAATGTACTCCGCTACCCTTGTAGCTGCTTCCTGCATGTAGTGCATGCCTGACCTATTCAGGGGGACCCTACATTTCTCCACTCGATAGCAGAGGTCGAGAAATTTGCACCCCAGATCTCCACAGAATCGTCTGAGCCTCTGGTTTAAGCCTTCCACTCGGCTACAAACTAGAGGACCACGATCGGTTCTGGGAACGATACTACAAATAGTTAGCTCAGATTCCACCCCACGAGCGAGGCTTTCCGTCTTCACCAACTCCACCAGCTGCCTGTATGAACCGAGGATGACCTCTGAACCCAGAAGGCAGGAGTCATTGTTGCCGACATGAGCAACAATTTGCAGTCGGGTGCACCCAGTACTCTCTATCGCCGCCAGCATGGCCTCCTCCACATCGCGGATGAGACCCCCCAGCAAGCAGACAGAGTGAACACTGGCCTTCTTCTCCGACCTTTCTTCTATTTCCCTAAGGGGCTCCATCGCCCGACTAACGTTGGAGCTCCCAATAACTAATAAACCCCTCCCCCTGTGTGCCTTCTCGGACCTTGCTGAAGAAATGACCACATGTCCACTCACAGGCAGAGCAGGCTATGCCACATGGCTGGCCTCCACATTGACCCTTCACCTCGTGCGATGCAAACGTCGTTGAATCAGCCACTCCCCTTGGGGAGAGGGTGGCACAACCGCACCCTGTACCCGCGAAGATGTCTCGACAACAGGGACCGTGAGTGGAGCATATAACACCTGGAGTGTACCATGTGAGACACCAGACTCCCCACTGCCGCTACACTCCCAAGGCAGCAGCCTGAAGATGGCTGACAGTGGCCATCAGTATGTTCAGCTGTTCGCGAACAGTGGCCAGCTCCTCCTGCGTCTGTACACAGCAGTCACACATCCTATCCATCCTGGGAAGGATGATGTGAAGATGTTTGCGAAGATGTGCTTGTTTCCTTTCCAAATAAGGCTTTGGCCAGAAGCTTAATGTGTAACAGTCTTTTTTTGTGCCTGTATGCAACTCAGTGTGTCGACCTTATGGTGGGTAACAGTCTGACCTTTTCATAATATTGTTGATATTCTAAACTGGTCTTTCCATTGTTTGTAGTGAGCAAAGCTAGAGCACATGCAATTCACAGAGGTTTGTTGACAATGCTACCTTATGAACTAGATTACCAGTATGGTGATCTACTGCTTCATACAGATATTTGCTGTCTTAGAAGAGGCAGAGATTGACAATGCTTAAAAGAGCTTCTTCCTTTCTCACTAGAATATTTGAAAGAACAAGATGAATCATTCTGTGAACTAGAAACACCTTGGGATGCAGGATTTTGCTTTCCTTGCAGACATCACTGTAAAGTTAAATATCCATAACTTGAAGCCCTAAGATAAGGATAAAGATATTGGTGGGACAATTTCAGATGCTGCTTCATCCCCCCCCCCCCCCCAAAAAAAAGTCTCATCCAAGATGAATACTAACACTTTGCCTGTTTGAAACAAATCCTTGAGAAGCAAGGCTCTTGAAAGCCTCCTTACAACAGTAAACAATATATTGAAATTCTTTCTGATTTGAGAAGTCAATTCCACAAATGATTCCAAGATTTCAAAAGCATTTGAATTGTTGTCAAATCACCTTTTATAGAGATTGATGCTGCAAAGTTAGTTACTTGTGCCACGGAACATTTTGATTTTCAGGAAGATTTGGAACTGATTGGTTTTAAAAATTATTTATTTTTAAAATCACTTTCTTGAAGCTCAGAAACTATTTGGCTTCTTGCACCTGAAGAAAAATACACAATTTTGGTCCAGTTTATCTCAAAGTGATTGCAATTTTCTTCTTTTTCAGTATACACAACAAGTACAGGAACTGACTGACTGACCGGCTGGTTATTTGAATGGCAGCCACTATCTGCTCTCCCAACACCAAAAAAAAAAAAAAAAATTGTTGGCGACATAAAAAGAGTGCCATCATTCTCATTAAAAGTTAAAAAGTCTGATAAAAGAATTTATTCTAACATTTGTAATTTATTACTAATGACACCTCAGTTACTTTCTTAAGTACAGTGTGATGTCAATTTCTTTTACTTACATAAAGTTTAATTAAAATTCATTCATATTTATTGGCAATGTAAGTTTATAAGCAATACAAAAAGTATTATTATTATTTTTTTAAAATTATTTCTGTTCTAGTTTCTTTTTGGAGCCCACAGCAGGATTCAAAACAATATAGTACCTCAGAAGCTTCATATGTTTGGTGAATACTGGTATACAGTATCCTAGTGTTTTACTCTCATATGCACAGTCAGAGCCTTACTGCAATTGATATGCCTATACCAAGAACTACAGGTCACAGAACTAACTTTCAATTCATATGAAATTGCAGTGTTTGTCATAAATTTACAGTAGACTCGAGTTAAACTACAGTTTGCCTACCAGAGTTCCTGAGGAGGCACCAAGTTTGACAAGCCTGCTGTACAGGGAACCTGTGTTCAATCTCCATCACTAATAGTGTTTCTCGTTGGTAGGTCAAATGGAGCTGGGGTTAATTAGACCAGCGAAGACAACTAAAACTCTACCAAAAGGGAACTAGGGGATCTGGTTTCATAAGCTGGCATTCATGACATACATGCTGGTGTGCTAACCATCTGCTTCTTCAAGACTGCCACCTGCTAATGCCCTATGCAGAAGGTTAACTGGTTGGCATTGTGTAATCTTCTGGACCCAATCACAGAACAATCTGCAGAAACTACGCAGTGACTCCGCATCCGCACTATCCTTTCCATTATGTTGTTTCAAACTACCTCCAACTCATATCAACACTGAATTTGCCCTACAAATGTAAAGGTCTACAAAAAAATAAAACAAATATATTACAAAAAACGAAAAACTTTATGAAATCATGTGAGAAATGTATCCAGCATCCAAATTTTCATATATCACAAAATGATGCCTCTTTGCTGGGATACAATATATTTCTTAAAATAAATAAATAAATAAATAATTAAATAAATGACATGGACTTGAACAATGAGGAAGAAAATTATACATCACCCACACAGGGCTCACAGTTTTTCCCAGATGGAGTCAATGGAAATTGAAGGTTCTTTGCAAGGCAAACTGACAAGTTAAGAAGAAATGAAGGTTGGTAAAAAATATTACAGCCTTTATACAATACGTTTAATGCTAAATAACAGCAGTAAACACCATTAACTATTTGAGCACAGTGATTGGAGCACATTGCTTGGTCTCAGTCAGTCAAACCCAACTTCTGAACCTTGACTAGTATCTAGAGTAAGGGAATCGGTGGTTCCTGCTGCACCATCCATACCGTCTTCCTCTTCTTCTTCTTCCTCCACTTCCATTTCATACAAGCGAACATTTCTTCGACTCTCTGAGAGGATTACTGCAACCTGAAACAAAATTATATTGAAGGTACAGGTTCAACTGTTAATATGGATCACAAGTAACTTAAACTACCTAGGAAAAAAACCACATAAATACATACATTGTGATTCCATAGTTATCTAAATAATTTAAATTAAAGAAACTGCAAGTGGAGAGAGGGAGACGGAGAAGGAGAGGGAGAGGAGGAGGGGAGGAAGTGGGAGAAGGGAAAAGGGTGGGGGGGGAGAGAGGGGAGGAGGGGAGAGAGAGGGCGGGAGAGAGAGAGGAGGGGAGAGAGAGGGGGGAAAGAGAGGGGGGAAAGAGAGGGGGGGAGAGGGGAGGCAGAGAGATATCAATAATGTAGGAAAAGACAGATTGCTACTTACCGTAACAAAGATGCAAGCAGCAAACTGGAGGGGTCAGGGAGAGAGAGACAAACACTGGAGTGTGCAGGGACTAGAATGCCAACAGGTGCAGCATATGGAGGTTATGGGGCAGGGTGATGGGGAAAAATGGAGAAGAGCAGGGAAAGATAGGTACTTGCATTGGCAGTGTGTGGCAAATAAAAAGGATGGCAGGCGAGAATGGGGAAGAGATGACAGGACAGAGGGGAAGGAAACTGCTGGGTGGGGGATGTGGGGACAGTACATGATCATAGGTTGAGGCCAGGATAATTATGGGAGCAGAGAATATGTTGTAGGGATAACTCCCATCTGCACAGTTCAGAAAAGCTGGTGGTGGAGGGAAGGATCCAGATGGCTCAGGTAGTGAAGCAGCCATTGAAATCAGATATGTTATGTTCAACTGCATGTTGTACCACAGGATGGTCTACTTTGTTCTTGGCCACAGTTTGGCGGTGGCCATTCATCCTGGTGGACAGCTGGTCGGTAGTCATACCAATATAAAAAGCTGTGTAATGACTGCAGCATAGCTGGTAAGTGACATGGCTGTTTTCACAGGTGGCTGGCCCCTGATGGGATAGGATAAACCTGTGGCAGGACTGGAATAGGAAGTGCTGGGTGAGTGGTGAGTGGATTGGGCAGATATTGCACCTGGGTCTTGTATCTGTCTGCAACTCAACGTGACTTCTCCTCTATTATTGTAGGAGAGAGGGAGGGAGGGAGCGAGCATGGGGGGGGGGGGGGGGGGGGGCATATAATGGAAATATTTCTATTGCATTGGGTGTGGAGACCAATATCTTAAACTGGAACTTAGAATTTCTGGTCAATAAAGTATGCAAATTAATTTTATCTCTAATTTTACAACCCCCCCCCCCCCCCCAATGAAGCATGGATCTTGTTGTGATAGCTTGTGTCTCTAAATGACACAGTAAATGAAGCCATTTGTGACCATGTTGGAAGGCTATTTCTGGAGAGGCTACACTATGCTATAGTTCCTGAGAAGTGGCAGCAGCCTTTTCAGTGGTTGAAAGGGAAGCAGTCTGGATCACTGGCTAATCTGGACTTGTAATATTATCCAAACAAGGCCTGACGTACTAAAGAGAGGGGAATCTACAGCCATTATATTTCCTAAAAACATGTAACTCCTGTGCATTGTTCAAAGTTAATGGCGGCATCCTCCCAAATAAAAAAGTCCCCCAGTCGCAATGTTAGACTCTTAATTATGTAGGTAGGTACACAATATTTGAAATGAGAAATTGTTATATTGAAGTAGCATATAGCAGAAATTAGTGAAGTGCGGTGACAGAAACAAGGAATTTCTGGTCAGGTGAGTATCGTGTAAAATCACATAGTGGTAATGCAGGAGTAGGTTTATTATGAACAAGTAAATAGGAATGCTGGTGCACTACTATGAAGAGCGTAGTGGATATCTCATGATAACCCTTCAAGTGATGAAGAAACTGAAATAATATATAAGTTAAAAGAAATTATTCTATAATCAACAGGCAAAAATTTGGGATGGGGGACTGAAATTTGATAGTGGAAAAAGGAAGGGACAAGAAAATAGTAGAACATGGTCTGGAGGACAGAAATTAAAGAGGAAGCCACTTTGTAGAATTTTGCTTAGAGCATCGCAAATACTTAGTTTAAGAATCATGAAAGAAGGTTATAGGTGGAAGAGATGTGGAGGGATCATGAAGTTTCAAGCTAAGGCTGAAACAATTATAAAAAGTAGACAGCTATGGAGATAGGACCTACATTAGCTGACTGATATAAAATGTGAAAGGACAAATCAGAATGGTTAAACTAAAAATACAAAGCTGTAGAAGCAAGCACTGTTACAGGAAAGTTAAGTGCCACTCATAAGAAAGTTAAAGAAACCTTTGGAGAGAGAGAAGCAGCTGTGCAAACATCAAGAAAAAATAGAAGGCTGAATGAATTATATATGGAATTCACATTCAGGGAGCAGAAATTTGAGAATAAATTAAAGCAAAACAAAGATAACTGATTGCAGTCAAAATAAGCCAAGTTATGCTGAGTAAATAAGACTAGGAAATAAAGCAATAAAAGTAGTACAGGAGTTTTAATATATAAGAAGCAGCTGGCAGAAGTAATGAGAATATAAAATGCAGAATGGCAACCACAAAGAAAGCTTTCCTGAAATGGGAAACATGTTAACATCAAACATAAATTTGTGTGTTTGGAAGACTTTTCTCAAAGTATTTGTTTGACTACAGTCTTGTGAATATGAGCTGGGACACTCACGTAATACTTTTCCAAAGCCACCTTTTTTGGTGTATCTCTATCTCACTGAAGCTCTCATCTAAATCTCGGTCCACGTGAAACCAACCAATAAGCAACAATACCTCCACTTTAGCCCATAATAGCCCTTTCACAATAAAAGTTCCCTTCCCTGCATTCTACATATTCATGGCAAAGATATTTGCTCCACTCTCGAATTGCTCAACATCTATGCCAACAACCTCCACCAGGCTTTTCGCTCCTACAACTACCTCTAAGATCTTTCGATGAACGAATCTCCTGGGGAATGTTCTCCTATTACACTCTGAAAAAGAGAATTCCCAATACCAAAAAATCTCAGAAGCATACCTGTTGTCACCCAGTACCACCTGGGGTTAATGAATTACTCCGCCAGACTAGGACTTTCTCAAGCTGAGCCTTGTTTGACTGACTGATTGGGGGAAGGGATAAAAGGGTAGGTCAAATCTAAAAACTGGAAAAACAGAGGGATAAAACAGTGGTCATTAAAAGGGCGAATGGCCAAGAGTCCCAGGCCCAGAAAACATGAAGAGAGAGACCCCACGCGCAACCACACTGCCCCCGCTTCAGGAGGAAAGCAAAACCTTGTAACTGAAAATAAAAACTACTTTCATGAAGGAAACTTAAGACCAGTTCAACCATCCGTGAATTGTCTGGTAATATTAACAACAAGGAATCTGGAAGGCTATAATTAGTACGAAAGGCCAAAAGAAGGGGTCATTCCACCAATATATCGGAGACAGTCAGTCTGGCTCCACACCCACATTGTGCAGTTGGCTCACTGCGCAAGATAAATCAATGGGTGTGCCTAGTATGAATGATGCGCAGATGACATAAGACAGTGGACTCCTTCCACGGGGAGTGGAAGGAAGAGCACCAAACTGCAGTAGTCACCTTGATAGTGCAGAGTTTGTTACTGAGAGCATTAGTGTACCAGATATCATTCCATTCCAGGGCAAAAAGAGATTTGATGTGAATCCACATATCTGCACCTGGAAATATGACAGGGAATGCTGAGCCTTGAAATGAGTTCATCTCTCCCTGATATCCTCTCCACACTACTGACTACCACCTTCACTCTATCAAGCTCTGTAGCATCCTTGTCAAACTGTAAGATATTCCCAGACCGTCATCCTTATCCTGAGGTTCTTACCCCTGCAATCATTTCCACTACAAAATCTGTCCCTTGCACCCATCCACCAACATTTACTCTGGTATCACCACTGGCAATTGCTGAAACTTTAAAGCTAGAATAAAATGTGAAACCATACTTCTTGTTCATCACCTAATGTGTTCGCTGGCTACTTTGTACATATGAATGAACACCACTGAACTGGCTGAATGCATTAACGGACAAAGAAGAAATGTCTGTCCTGGAACAATTTAGCAGACAATAGATTAGTATCCTCCACAGCTTGACAAGAAGGACCTGAGTGGCTACAGTATTACACTGACCATTTGGGGCCTCCCAACTGGTAATAGCTTCCTTGAACTGCAGAAATGGAAAATCTTTCTTCAAGATGTATGTGCACCCAACAACTCTCCTGGACTTATGCTAGTTAACTTACAACCCCCCCAACCTTTGCATTTTTCTGTACTTCTCTATTTATTAATTTACTCAATAATTTATTGTATTATTTTTCACTTTTTTATCTTTTGACGAAAGGAGGAGATATAAAAATGCAGCAAAGGAAGCAAGAAAAAGGGAATACAAATGTTTAAAAAATCCATAATTTTAATAAGTCATGGTTGCAAAATACTACCAATGAATTCTTTACAGAAGAACGGGAAAACTGGTAGAAAGCAACATTGGGGAAGATCAGTATGGATATGCAGGAACCTGAGGGGCAATACTGAACTTGCAACTTATCATAGAAGATGGGTTAAGGAAAGGTAAACTTATGTTTATAGAATTTGTAAACTTAAAAAAGCTTTTAACAATGCTGACTGGAGTACTCTCTTTGAAATTATGAAGGTAGGAGGGGTAAAATACAGGGAGTGAAATGCTGTTCACAACTAGTACAGAAACCAGATGGTAGTTATATGAGTTGAATGGCATGACATGGAAGCAGTGATTGAGGAGTGAGTGAGACAGGATTGTAGCCTATTCCCAATATTATTCAATCTGTCCATTGAGCAAGCAGTAAAGGTAACCAAAGAAAAATTGGAGTAGGAATTAAATTTCAGGGAGAAGAAATAAAAATGCTGAGGTTTGCCGATGACATTGTAAATCTGTCAGAGACAGCAAAGAAATTGGAAGAGCACTTGAATGGAATGTACAGTGTTTTGAAAAGAGGATCTAAGATGAACATTAACAAAAGCAAAACAAGAGTAATGGAATGTGGTTGACTTAAAACAGATGATGCTGACAGAATTAGATTAAGAAATGAATCACTAAAAGTAGTAGACGAGTTTTGCTAATTGGGCAGTAAAATAACTGATGATGGCCAAAGTAGACCAAAGAAGAGAGGATATAAAATGTAGATTGGCAATGGCAAGTATAGCTTTTCTGAAGAAATGAAATTTGTTATCATGGAATATAGATCCAAGTGTTAGGAAGTTTTTTTTCTTAAAGTATTTGTCTAGAGTGTAGTCTTGTATGGAAGTGAAACATGTACTATAAACGGTTCAGACAAGAAGAGAATAGAAGTTTTTGAATTGTGGTGCTACAGAATACTGCTGAGGATTAGATAGATAGAACATATAACCAATGAGGTGGTTCTCAACAGAATTGGGGAGAAAAGATAACTGTGAGATAACTTCACTAAAAGAAGGGATTGGTTGACAGGACACATTTTGAGACCTCAAAGGATCACCAATTTAGGACTGGAGGGAAGTGTGGGGAGTAAAAATTGTAGAAGGAGATCAAGAGATGAATATAGTAATCAGGATCAAAAGGTTGTAGGTTGCAATACTTATTTGGAGATGAAGAGTCTTGCACAGGATAGTCTTGGACTGAAGACCAGAACAAGCACATCAATTAGTTTCCTCTCTATCTTTGTTTTTCTCCATTTTCCTCCTACTTCTTTTAAATGCACTATTCATTTCACTTCACATTTATCTTTCTCTTACTCAGTCCTCCCTCTCCCAAAATCTGTGGACTGAAACTGGCACAGTGCTTGCCAGTGTACTATCTTTGATCTCTCAATCTTCTGATACATCCCTCTTCATTAGTCTGCCCTCATCTTGACAGCAGGTGGGTCCCTCTCAATCTGAAATTTGAGTGACCTGCCACTCTCCTCCTTAAACTTCCCCCATTCCTAACTTTTTTTCTCCCAGAGGAAGACACTAACATTTCACAAAACCTGGGATAGTTGTTTCTACTTTTATGAGCCCAATCAACAGTACTTTGAATTTTGTGTCATGAAGGATGCACACAGGGGTGCTGGAAAGGGCTTGGGAGCACATGGAAGGAAACTGCTAAGAAAACAATGTGCAATGAGGACACAATATGGATGGAGTCTGAGGACAGTTGCAAGGTACGTACATGAGCTTATAAAATAACATAAGAGAGGGAAAGAAGGATGTGTGTAAATCATATCGAAAAGGGATGGCAACAAGAGCAGAAAACTAAACAGTATGTACAGTTACGTAGAAGACAAGGACTAGCAGAGATCAAGGCTCAAAAGTTTGGAGGCCCCTCCTAATCACAACAACCAACAAAGTGGGTCATACCTATGTGGAAGCCTTGCATGAAATGTCTGTTCAAATCATCCGTTTAGCATATTTTATTTTAGTATGGTGATCAGTAATCTGGCCGCATTAGCAAAAAGATCACCTGTTAAGGGGCACTAGCAATGTATTTTCCTTATGAGTGTAAAACATGCCAAACTGAAACGCTTGATTATCTACTGCACACCCCATTTTACCTTCTTATTCCGTGGGACTACAAGGAATTTCACACATAATCTTTACTTACAATAGCAGCAGATCAGTTTTATCTGTCTGAAATTTCGTAATACAAGCCACGGTGAGCTTAAGATAAACTACTTTCAACCAGTTGCAGGCCTGTGTGATTGTAATCTGGTCTGTGTCAGGTTTGGTTCAGTTTGAGTCCTTAATGCATCACTAGTAAACATTATATGTTTTGGGCAGTATTAGGAAATGAGTAGATTGCTATACAATGTAAAGATGGCTCACTGACTTGCAGACAGGCATAACGAAAACACTGTTACACACAGATTTTGGCTTTCCAGTCGGAACTGTGGGTGTAAGTCGTCAGGTGTGTGTGAGGTGTGCTTGCTTGTGTGTGTGCTTTCTTTGCTGAAGAAGGGATTTGGCCAGAAGGGTCATTCCATGTCAGATCGACACAGAAAAAGACCATTTTCTACCTCACTGTCTCAGATTTTCTTAAAATTTGGCACATGTGTACTGTTGGTACAGAATTAAAAAAATATTTACTTTTAGTGATATATGTCACCTGATTTCTGAATTACAGAGCTGTAAAGTTATCATAAATGTGTGAGAAAGCAAGTTGGGATATTTTTACTTCCCCACTTGTTTTGCCATCTGCCTTTTTAAAATTCATTTTTTCACTTTTAACTAATTACCTTTAACATACGTGAGTATAATCTGCCTTTTCATAAAAGAGAAAGGTTGGCCCTCAGTTTTAAAGAATATAACACCAGGTCTAATTTTGTGCTTAGTTTTATGTATGTAATTGATTTTATAATTTATTTTGACTGTTACTAGTTAATAACTTTTGTTATAGGGTGAAATCAGTAATTGTTTTGTAACTTAAATTCTATTGTTAACCTATAAACAAATACAAATTCTGTACTAATTATAAACATTTGGAGGTGGAACAACTAATAGCATTCTTTAACCATTTATTTGGCTCTATTCAAAAACATGTTAGCGAAGCCAGCCCTTAATTCATTCCAAAGTAATTACCAGTTTTGTCCAAAGTATTGTTTTCATAACTATATCTGTTAATTTCATCATTATACAACTCTTGTGGAAGAAGAAATTGTTAAAAAGAAACAATTTTTCGATATATGCAGTTAACTGAATGAGGTATGTTTTAATTGTGATGTCTGTAAATTAAACATCGAACAATGTGCAATTTCAGTGCCTTTTATTGTGATGATATAGAAGGGCCCAATTTTTGGTGCCTTGACAGTCAGTCCACAGCCAATTTTCAAACAAGAAAACCGTAATGGTTAGATCAACAACAGTGCATCTGTGAAAGTGTAACACAATTAGGCTATGTGTTAAAACAATGACAGTGTCTGTTCAATACATACCATTTTATTCTGCAAGAACTGTGAACTGTATGGTTAGGTTTATACTGCTCGTAGATGTTCAACAGTAAACTATTGTAGTAGTATGTTGACATATGCCTGCAAACTATTAACGAGGCTTCTCGAAAATTAACCAGTAATGCACTGGCCATATTGACTGTGTATATTGGGGGGTTGTGAACAGTGAAAGTAAAGAACTATGAAAGGCAACTGTTGGATACATCATTTAAAGTAGTCAGTGTTGAACTTTCACCCCCCCCCCCCCCCCCCCCCAATTTTTCAGCCAGTATAACAACACAGTACATCAACTCCGAGGACCATCAACGAAGAAACAAAGCGGGCAAACGTCACATATGGTGGCCTTGCGAGTGAGAAATTTTGTATGTGGGCACAATAAACTAGGACTCGCAAATTTTGAATAATGAACTCAAGAACAAATGAAGGAAGTGCAACAGCCAATCAGTGCATGGGTTTAGCTGTGCAGACGATGAATCAAGATGACAACCGCAACAGCAGGCAAGTGAATAAGAATAAGGTAATTTCATAGCCAAAGCTGTTTCATATTAAGTGATACATAATGAATGGCCTTAACGAAAAAGACTGTGTGATGGGAGACAAGGGACAACATGTGACTGGTTCAGTAGACAATGGTGGTTATTAATCAGACATGAATGTAACGTTGAATGATGGGGACGAAAGTCCTATTGTAGATGAAATGATAAAAGTGTCATCTGCAGTGTATCTGTGAGATGAGCGAAATGGACGAAAACAGTACTGACGAGGATGAAATCTAAGGCTAAGGAGGAGTAATCTGGTAGCAAAAGTCAGCAAGGGCAAACATTTATGGCAGATGGAAAAGTGGAAGTGATGTTAAGGCAAATTATGAGTAGTTTGAGGAATATGAGTATGACAGAAGACATTAGTAGTATGAAAGAAGAGATTAATAGGATGGAAAATAGTATGAAAGAATACATTAATAGTGTGGAAAAGAAAACTGATAGTATCAGAACTGACATAGTTAGCTTAAAGGATGAAGTGAAGAAAGAAATTAAAAGGAGATTAAGGTACTCAGCTCTGATCTTTCAGAATTAAATAACAAGGTTGAGACGGTAGCTAAAGATTGTGATGAAAAGATAAAGAAAGTAGTACATAACACTAATGAGAAATTAACATTGATGGGTAGTAAATGTGTAGGAGAGAGAAAGAAATGTTGTGCTGAATATAGTAGGAAGGTGGAGACTTCCGAGAAACGGTATAAAGATAAAGTAAAAGCTGCCAGGAAATTTTGTGCTGCAAATAAGATTAAACTTGAGAACCAAATTGGTCAGATTAAAAATGATTTTGAAACAAAAGTAGAAAGCAGGTGTGCAGTAGTGGTAGACAAAAAACTGGAAAAAGTATATAAAAATGTACTTTCAAAACTGGCTGAAATAGAGAAAAAGATAGAAGAGGTACAAAATCTAAATCATAGAGTATGTAGTGTCCCAAACAGTCCTTCATGTGTTAGTTGTAAGAAATTTAATAATTTTGAACCATATGGGGAAGTGCATCCAATGGATTTCATTAGGGAACTTCATGATTTGCCGGAAACATGGAATGACAAAGAGAAAATGTCATTTGTGAGAGGCTTTTTGAAAAGGAACACTTACGGATGGGCAGCTCAGGTACTTATTGGCAAACCTTTGAGAAAGCATGTTTAGATGGATAGTGGTCCAAAGATAAGCAGCACAGAATTTTGAGTGAATTTTGGGGAGGAGAGAGATTTGACTCCAGGAAGGGCACTGTGAAAGGTTTCTGTCAGCTTTGGATAAACAAACTGAAATATTTGGACAAAGAGCTAGGTAGTGAATCAATAATTATGGGTTTAGAAACTAAGTTGCCTCAAAAAATTAGAGAATTGCTTGTACCTGCCCCCAGGCATAACTTAAGTGATTTTTTGAATTATGTTGATAAAGTGGAGAAGGTGAAACCCTCAGTGGAACACCGTAGGAGGAATTTTGATGACAATTATCAATGAGGGAGAGAATTTCATGTAGATAGGCTGAACAGGACTAATTACAGTAGAAATTCAAGGAATGGTTGGGTGGAGGATAACCAGAATGGACACGAAATGGTAGGAGAAATTCAAGTAAAGGAAATGGAGGAGATGATTTTAATTCTGGATCAAACCGTTTAAAGTAGATAATGCTCCAGTTTTGGCTCACACTAGAGCAGGTAGTGATGATGAGCCACTTGTATATAAATTTGCTGTAATCACAGGTAAGGGTAATGTAAATTATAGTAGTAAGATACATGTAAATTCTAATTCTAGTGAGATGTTGAATGATGGTGTGGGTAGCAATGTTTATCCTGTAAAAAGAGAGGAGGAACTTACTATAATATGCATTGAACCAGAAGTAAGACCTACAAGCAAATAGGGGTTCGACATTCTGTGTTGGATTCATTATGTGGCGACAATGCTTACCCCAGATGTCTGTCTCATGTTTCATGTTTCCTGAGACAGTCAAACTCTTCTCCTATCCTATCTATAGTTTATAAGTGAATCAGAAACATTCTATCTTCTACTTTCATGTGATTTTGTACAGCAGGATACTTAAGTATAGAAATATTTTAGAAAAGGTTTCTCCAGTATTATCTATTTATGTTATGTTAGTGATAAGTAAGGGAGTAAGAGGATGGAAGACAGTAAACTGGTGTCACGGCTAAGGAATTTCTGTCAAAGAGGTAAGGTAAACAGAAAATGAAAGGTGTCAGCGTATGTGGAGGACAATTAACATCTGAAGTAATCAGCTCAAGTGTGAAATTAGTATAATTTGGTGCAGCATCAGGGGCAATATGCAGTAAAAACCATCTTGAATACTTGGTCTTAACATTAATAGTGGTATGGTAGAAGTGTTTGTGTTCAGTGCAGTCAGTATATTGAGATAACTATCAACCGACAGAAGTGTGTCATGGTACAGTCTTTTCTATAATTAAGGAATTACAACTTTAAACATAGTTGCCTGGAGTAAAGTGTGGAAAGAATAAGCCAGAGTTGTATGTATATCACCTTCCCGGGTGAAATCTCCAGCAATTTGATGGAATACAATGAGATAATAGTTTTCTAAGTGATAATTTTGTCTGATCAGTAATGAGAGCTAAGTTTGCCTTAGCATAAGGATCTGCTACTGTGGAGTGTTTTTCAGTAGAATCAATTTGACAAAGGATACGCTGAGCAGGTTTCCTGTCAGAAAGGTCACACTACACAGTAATTGACAGAAGATTATCAAGTAAAACAGAACTGATCTATCATCACCAAAGAAAGCATTGCAGGCCATCTGCAATTCCTCATCTATATAAGCAATTTCAGAGACAATCTGAGTAGCCCTCTTACATTATTTGCAGATGGTGCTGTAATTTACTATCTAGTAAAGTCATCAGAAGACAAAACAATTTCAAGAAACCTAAATCTTACTGATGATTCTGTTGTTGCTGTTGATATGATGATGATAATCTGTGTTGTGTAAGAGGAGTCAATGTTGGCTGATGTTTTTATGATGTTCAAATGTTTACAACAGCACAGTGACATATATGTTGTAGCCAGAGCAGTCATATCCAAATAATTACTTCTGTCTAACAGTATGCTTCATATGTCATTCTCCCTCCGTGTGTTACGTGTGTGTACACTTGCGTCTATAGTGCACTCTACACTATCTTTTGTTTTATATATGTACAAGGATGTAAAAGTGATCTTCCTCTGCTGCACATCTCTTTTGCATTTCTTCATTTTCTACAGGAAAAGTCTATTTAATATCACAAATGAGCTAATGCCAGAGCTAAGAAAAAAATCTATCTACATACATACTCTGCAAACCACTGTGATGTTCATGGCAGAGGGTAGTGAGTATGGTATCACATGTCTTCCCATTATAGTCATGTCTGGACTGCAGGAAGAATGCCTCTGTATACACTGTAAGTAGTCTAACTATGTCTAATAATCCCTACGGAAGTGGTAGGTATGTAGCTGAAGAATATCTCTACATTCTTCACTTAGTTGCAAAAGTTAATTTCAGGTATTCTTAAACAAGGTTACATATTGTTACTTAATTGTGGGATTATCACAAAGAAGCTACCTAGTGAGATATAAGCAGTTTTTATAGAGTCTCATGCATCATACAAATAATATTTTGAAGTGAAAGATCATGACTAAAATTCTATTACTCTGTTGCATAAAAATGAATAATCATATTGCTTATTTTCACACAAACACACATATGTAATACCTTGCGTGAGCCAGATACTGCAAAACTCAGTGCTGCCATATTCTCGAGATCACGAAGGGCACCTGCCTCAAGAAGGGCAACAACCTCAACTGTGGGAACAGCATCAAGCACCCGAGACCCTGCACGATTTTCCTGGTCTGTCAGCTGCAGAGCTGATCCTGAAGCGATTCTCGAGGGCACTTGTGCATATGCTGCCTCCCCATTCGCACGCTTTAACAACACTGACAATGTCTCTGGCAGATAGAACTGCACATCAAGTACAAGCAGTGTTCCTTCACCAGGCTTTTGGAAATTAAGTTTCACACACTGAGATGGCTCTAAGTTCATA
The DNA here is from genome assembly GCF_023864345.2 of Schistocerca serialis cubense. NCBI lineage: Eukaryota > Metazoa > Arthropoda > Insecta > Orthoptera > Acrididae > Schistocerca > Schistocerca serialis. Next base: position 50,667,047 of record NC_064644.1, read on the forward strand.
TTCGCCGTTGGTACCTACAAAATGAACAGGAAGAAAAGTATTAGTGTTATAATGTATGTAGAGGCTTAAAATTAACAATATGAGAAAACAACCAAAGTCTGTCTAATTCCCAAAGCCAGATCAGAAATTTGTAACATATATCTATATCTTTTCTATATGGATTTCTTTTCATTTTTACTAGTTCACACATGTATGTAGCAATACAGTACAACTATGAAGCTGAGGTCGAAAGTTGCTGAAGCGGGCAAAGGTGGATGGTAGTCTAAAATTTTGATGGTGGATGAGTGTGTAAAAATGATACAGTTTTCTTGGATTAAGAGATACTAATAACATTAAAGTCTCTTGATAAGGAATGTTGCAGGACTATGTTGTGAAAAGAATTAATGAAGTAATGTCAAGTGCACATAGAAAGAATACAGGTGCATTTTGTGAAAATAATGAGACTATTTTTACGATAAGTTGCGTCTATATATTTATACATGTATGGACTGGTAAGAGAAAAGTAATAACTGTCAGGTTACTCAGTGCGGGGAGTACAGACACACACACACAGACATGCAGAGTACTTTTGAATACATTTCCTGAAAACTGCCTTGAGCAGATAGTTGGGCAGCAGTGGAAATATCTAAGACCTTGTAGCTACACACAGGCTGGAACTTATCGACATCATCAGTATAGAGATGGGGATTAGTGAACATGATGAAGTTACAGCAACTATGGTTATGAAAGTTAATAAATCAGTCAAGAAAGCTAGAAGAGCGTTTTTTCTAGAAAGAGTAGATAAGCATTTGTTAGAATCTCACTCACACAGTGAACTGGCATCACTCAGATCTCGTAAGATGGACACAGAAGAATTATGGACCAAGTTTAAGTAGACTGTAAATCATGAGCTGGAGAACTATGTACCTAGTAAATGGATTGGGGATGGAAAAGACCCACTACTGTTTAACAACAAAATTCGGGAAATGCTGAGGAAGCAGAGGCTATTGCACTCTCAGTTCAAAAGAGAACATGCAAATGATGGCAGGCGAAGTTTGTAGAGATTCATGCATTTTTGGAAAGATATATGTGTGTGAAGCATACCACAACTACCACCATCACACTTTAGCAACAGATTTGACACTAAATACAAACAAATTCTGGTCCTATGTAAAATTGCTAAGCAATTGCATTGCTCCCATCCAGTCACTTGTTGACCAGTCGATGTGGCAGCTGATGGTAGCAAAATAAAGGCTGAAGTTTTAAATTTCGCATTTAAGAAATCATTCACACACGAGAATCATACAAACATACCAGTGTTTGACCATCAAACAGAATTCTGTATGGACGACATAGTAGTAAGCATTTCTGTTGTAGAGAAACAACTGAAAGAGCCAAAAATAAATAAGTCACAATGTCTGGATGGAACCTCAATTTGGTTTTACAAAGAGTACTGTAGAAATTGGCCCCTTATCTATCTAACATTTATTGTGAGTCTCTCTCCCAATGCATAGTTCCAAGTGACCGAAAAAGTGTAGGTGACTCTTGCATATAAGAAGAGCAAAAGAACAGTCTTGCAAAATTACAGACCAATATCCCTAACATTGGTTTGCTGCAGAATCCTTGAACATATTCTTAGTTTGAATATAACAAATCATCTTGAGACCGAAAAGCTTATGTCCACAAATCAGCTTGGTTTTGGGAAAAATTGTTCATGTGAAAATCAGCTTGATCTTTTCTCAGAGACAAGGGTCAGATATGACTGCTGTTATTTAGTATAGACATAAATGATCTGGCAGACAGTATGAGCAGCAATCTGTATTTGTTTGCTGACAATGCTGTGGTGTTCAGGAAGATGTCAAAGTTGATTCACTGCAGGAGGGTACAAGAAGACTTAGACAAAATTTCTAGTCAGTGTGATGAATGGCAGCTAGCTCTAATTGCAGAAAAACACAAGTTAATGCCGATGAGTAGGAAAAACAAACCTGTAATGTTCAGATACAACATTGGTAGTGTCCTGCTACACCATCATGCCATTTAAATATCTGGCTGTAACACTGCAAAGTGATGCGAAATGGAACAAGCATGTAAGGATTGTGGTAGGGGGTGAATGGTCAATGTCAGTTTATTGAGAGAATTGTGGGAAAGTATATACTTCACTTATATAAAATAAGAAGACAAGTCACCAGAATATTTTATAGTAAGGTGTAAATAGTACACAGAGGTGACAAATATCATGGGATACCTCCTAATATCATGTTGGATCACTTTTTGCCCAGTGTAATGCAGAAGTCGACGTGGCATGGACGCAACAAGTTGTTGGAAGTCCACTGCAGAAATATTGAGCCATGCTGATTCTATAGCCATCCATCATTGTGAAAGTGTTGCCAGTGCAGGATTTTGTGCACAAACTGATATCTCGATTATATTCCATAAATGCATGTGGCATTCCTGCTGAGCGACGTGGGTGGCCAAACCATTATCTCAATTTGTCCAGAATGTTCTTCACACCAAGAGAGAACAATTGTGGCCCAGTGACATGGTGTGTTGTCATCCATAAACATTCCATTGTTGTTTGGGAACATAAAGTCCATGAATGACGGCAAATGGTCTCCAAGTAGCCGGACAGAACCATTTCCAGTCAATGATGCGTTCAGTTGGACCAGAGGACGCAGTCCATTCCATGTAAACACAGCTCAACCATCTGGAGACACCACCAGCTCACACAGTGCCTTGTTGACAGCTTGGGTCCAGAGCTTTGAGCGGTCTCCACCTCACTTGGGCCCTACCATCAATTCTTACCAACTGAAATTGGTACTCATCTGACCAGGGCATGGTTTTCCAGTAAATATGGACACAAGCCTAGGAGAGACGCTGCAGGATATGTTCACTGAGTATCTCACATTGATTTCTGCAATTATTTCATGCAAAGTTGCTTGTCTGTTAGCACTAACAACTCTACGCAAACACCACTGCTCTTTGTTGTCATGTGAAGGCCATCGGCCACAACGCTGTCTGTGGTGACAGGTAAGGCCTGAAATTTGGTATTCTCGACATACTGTTGACACTCTGGGTCTCTGAATAATGAATTCTCTAATGATTTCTGAATTGGAATATCTCATGTATCCAACTCCAGCTACAATTCTGCGTTCAAAGTCTGTTAATTCTTGTCGTGCAGCCATATCACTCCAGAAATCTTTTCATTTAAATCGCATGAGTATAAATGACAGTTCCACCAACATACTTCCCTTTTATACATTGCATATGCGATACTGCTGCCATCTGTATGCATGCCGATCTCTATCCCATGACTTGCCATTTAGTGTAAAGGATTTTATTATTGGGATAATAGGTATACTCAAATCCTTCATCTATAGATCAGAAAAAAGGGTTAGCAAAATTTTTATAGTACGGTCCAAATAGTATACTAGTGGCCATTGATTACCACTTCATTTCTTTCTGTATGCCCTTTCAATAGTTTTGTTGATTTTGTTCATTTATTTTATCTGTTTCCTCCATTTTCACTATATTGTGCGCAATTTTTTGTCTTGGGTCTGTGATTTCCATCATTTTCAGCAAACATCATTGTACCACTTATCCACAGCTTCTAATTAGTAACAGTACTTTAGAACTAAGATTTCGGATGTTAATCTACTGTTGCTTTCCCATACGGACTACATTTTATCCCTCTCCTCTCTTGAATTGCAAGGTTTCTTCCTTCTTTCATTGATTTATCATCTTCCACCTCATCTTTCAGTTACCTCTCCTATATCCTGTATCTCTTCTTCTCCTGACATTCAACTTAATTAGTATGTTCTGGAAGTTAGTTTCATCTTTCTTTCTATCTATCAGTATTAGTCTGACTATTGCTGATATGGTACTTTGTAAATAGGTATCAAGCTTGAGTTACTTACCATACTTGGCAGGCATTTCTATTGACCAGCAGTTGCCTGTTCTCAGCTGTCACAAATTTCTATCCTGCTAATCCTCTTCTGAAAAACCTCTCCTTTCCATTGCTTTGGCTGTATTTCCCCTTTTCCCCTCCATGTTGCCCTCGGCTCCTTCCCCCTGGTGAAGACTAGTGGAGCAGACATTGTGGCCATTGTTGTTTCTTCATCCATCAGACTTGTTCATACCATCACAGTGTTTGAGCATTAATCCTGTCTGTGACTGGTTCATCCACATACTCCTCCATTCTTACAGGGTGTTTGTTTTACTCGAAATAACTAAATATCTTGAAAACGGTGTAAGTACAAAACAGTACGTTCTAGGTGAAAACTTAATATTGTAAAGGGGACATCGGCCTCTGCCACAACTGGCCATGGCCAGCTCCTAACCACTCTTCCTGCATAAGTGGGGTTGTCTTCATATTTTCAAATGGGACCCCCTCCCATGTAAATTTTAATATATATATATATATATTCATATTCTATGGCAAAAAATACACATGGTTTACTTAAACAATAGTTTTCCACTCATGCTAGATGGCACTCTAATCAACAAATATCAAGTGAGCCTGTTTTTGCAATTAAGAACTGACACATTTTATTCTACATTTCATTTACAATATGAATTTAAATCTTTGTGTTCTAATGCTTGATACTGGTGTTCAAACATTACTTGGGTGTTGCAAATACGAGGTGCAGTCAAGTTCTAAGGCCTCCGATTTTTTTTCTCCGGACTGGAAAGAGATAGAAACATGCGCATTGTTTTAAAATGAGGCCGCGTTCATTGTCAATACGTCCCAGAGATGGCAGCACTGTACGGCAGATGGAGTTTTACCGCCAGCGGCGAGAATGAGAACTGTTTTAAATACTTAAAATGGCGACGTTTTCCTTACTTGAACAGCGTGCAATCATTCGTTTTCTGAATTTGTGTGGTGTGAAACCAATTGAAATTCATCAACAGTTGAAGGAGACATGTGGTAATGGAGTTATGGATGTGTCAAAAGTGCGTTCGTGGGTGCGACAGTTTAATGAAGGCAGAACATCGTGTGACAACAAACCAAAACAACCTCAGGCTCGCACAAGCCAGTCTGACGACATGATCGAGAAAGTGGAGAGAATTGTTTTGGGGGATTGCCGAATGACTGTTGAACAGATCGTATCCAGAGTTGGCATTTCTGTGGGTTCTGTGCACACAATCCTGCACGACGACCTGAAAATGCGAAAAGTGTCATCCAGGTGGGTGCCACAAATGCTGACGGACGACCACATGGCTGCCCGTGTGGCATGTTGCCAAACAATCTTGACGCGCAATGACAGCATGAATGGGACTTTCTTTTCGTCGGTTGTGACAATGGATGAGACGTGGATGCCATTTTTCAATCCAGAAATAAAGCGCCAGTCAGCTCAATGGAAGCACACAGATTCAACGCCACCAAAAAAATTTTGGGTAACCGCGAGTGCTGAAAAAATGATGGTGTCCATGTTCTGGGACAGCGAGGGCGTAATCCTTACCCATTGCGTTCCAAAGGGCACTACGGTAACAGGTGCATCCTACGAAAATGTTTTGAAGAACAAATTCCTTCCTGCACTGCAACAAAAACGTCCGGGAAGGGCTGCGCGTGTGCTGTTTCACCAAGACAACGCACCCGCACATCGAGCTAACGGACGCAACAGTTTCTTCATGATAACAACTTTGAAGTGATTCCTCATGCTCCCTACTCACCTGACCTGGCTCCTAGTGACTTTTTCCAACAATGAAAGACACTCTCCATGGCCGCACATTCACCAGCCGTGCTGCTATTGCCTCAGCGATTTTCCAGTGGTCAAAACAGACTCATAAAGAAGCCTTCGCCGCTGCCATGGAATAATGGCATCAGCGTTATGAAAAATGTGTACGTCTGCAGGGCGATTACGTCAAGAAGTAACGCCAGTTTCATCAATTTCGGGTGAGTAGTTATTTAGAAAAAAAATCGGAGGCCTTAGAACTTGAATGCACCTCGTATTGAGCTGAACTGAATATTATTTGATGCTGTAGGATTCCATGGTGTACACTGAATGAACTTGTAATACAGGACACGTCAAAAATAGAAAACATTCATTATAACATTCTTCTTTCCCAATTTTCTTAGTCTAACATCATTGACCATAAGTAAAAATATGAGTTATATTCAAAAAATTGCGGAAAAGTCATAATTTTGTGCCATTGGTGGGTTGGAGCTAAATGTGGTTGGCATCTCCGCACATGCCTGTGTTTAATCTACATCTGCCGGAAGTTTCATTGTTGTATGTCTGCTAGTTATTGTTTAGTACTGTATTGAGTAGAATGTTGTGTTGCACAGTTTGCAAATCTCATGATGGAAGAGGTAGAGGAGCAATGCGTCAGAATTAAATTTTGTGTAAAACTCAATAAAACCTTTATAGAGATACACCAAATGATTCAGAATTAAATAGGACCCTCATTCAGGACGCCCTTCGATGGCTACCGATGATGCTCATGTCATTAGTTCACCACGAATTCATGCCACAGGGACAAACTGTTAATAAATGATACTGTTAATAAATGATACTATTTCCAAAATGAAATTTTCACTCTGCAGCGGAGTGGACGCTGATATGAAACTTCCTGGCAGATTAAAGCTGTGTGCCGGACAGAGACTCGAACTTGGAACCTTTGCCTTTCTTGGGCAAGTGCTCTACCAACTGAGCTATCCAAGCACGACTCTCACCCCACCCTCACAAATATACTTCTGCTAGTGAAAGGCAAAGGTCCCGAGTTCGAGTCTCGGTCCGGCACACAGTTTTAATCAGCCAGGAAGTTTCAATGGTACTATTGCGACATGTTGTGGTGCCTGCAAGAAAATGTGAGAAGGAAAAACTGCTGGAAAGGTGGTGAGGCAATTCGGGGCTCTTGCACCATGATAATGCACTCGCACATTCATCCCTGTTGGTGTGTGATTATTGCGCGCATGCGCGCGCGCACACACACACACACACACACACACACACACACAGATTTCCAAAGTTGAAAACAGCGCTGAAAGGATGAAAATTTGTGACAATAGATGAGATAAAAGAAAATTCGGAGACAGCACTTCATGCGATGCAGCAAGAGGAGTACCAAGACTGCCCCCGGAAATGGCATTGGGAGCAGTATATCAATTGTGAAGGAGAATATTTGGAAGGAGACCATGCACATAAGTAAAAGGTAAGTGTAGAAAATTTTGTGGACAAATTTTCGGAATTTTTTGAACAGTCCACGTACATACAAACTTGATGTGATGAGTATTCTGCAATGCTATAAAATTTCTTTTCCACTAGATAGTCGTTGAGGTTCTTTTAAAATTTAGTGTCATGTACATTGTTGCACCACTTTTTAGGCAAACTTCTTAGTAATACGATGCCTGACTACTGGGGTCCTTTTTCGTGCATTATCAGTCATTGGCATGTGCTTCATATGTCATTCTCCCTCTGTGTATTATGTGTATTATGTGTGTGTACACTAGCATCTGTAGTCCACTCTACACTATCTTTTGTTTTATATATGTACAAGGATGTAAAAGTTAAAATGCCTAGTCTTTTGAAGGAGTTTCTACATGTTTCAGAAGTCTTTCTTCTTAATAAGATCACGATTGCTTTTTTTGTATTGTGAACACACTTTTTGCTTCTTGAATGTTTGAGTTCCCACCACTATCACTCCATACTGCACGTATGAGGAAGAGTCCATGGTACACTGTGCACAGACGCTGTTTGTCTGCATAGTGTGATAGCTGCCTCATTATGAGTATGACAGAGATGAGTTTCTTACAGAGACAGAAAAAATATATTGTTTCCATTTACGCTCATTATCCACAGTAATACCTCAGAATCTAGTAGATTCTACTTCTTCCAGTCACTGCCCTCAAAACCCGCCATCATGGTGACTGATTTTGGTGTATGTTTTCCTCCAACCACCACAGTGGCCGCTACACAGCTACCGGCGGAATGCGAAACACAACCACTGTAATAAGGTAAAAAGTTTATGAAGTTTATGGAGTGCGGGGAGAATGAATGCCTCTGTGCATGCTGTAATTGTTCTAACTTTATCCTTACAATCTCTATGTATACGCTATGCAGGGGGTTGCAATAAATTCTTACAGGCATTATTTAAAGCCAGTTCTTGAAACTTTGTTAGCAGATTTGCTTGGGATAGTTTACATCTATCTTCAAGAGTCCTCCAATGCATTTCCTTCAGTATCTCTGTGACACTTTCCCATGGAGCAAACAAAATTATGAATATTCATACTGCCCTTCTCTTTATATGTTCAGTATCCCACGTTAATCCTATTCATTAAAGGTACCATGCACTTTAGCAATATTCTAGAACTGGTTGTACGAGTGATTTGCAAGCAAACTCCTTTGCAGACTGATTGCTTCTCCAGTATTTTACCAGTAAACTGAAGACTACCAACTGATTTACCCACAACTGAGCCTATGTGATATTCCATTTCATATCCCTACAAAGTGTTACACCCAGGTATCTGTATGAGTTGGCTGATTCCAACAATGACTCATTGATATTATAGTCATAGGACACTATGTTTTTTCACTTCGTGTGCAGTTTTACGTTTCTGAACAAGCAAGTTGCCATCTTTGCACCACTCTGAAAACTTATCAAGATATTATCTTTCAGACAGTACTTCATCATAGATAACTGCATCATCTGTAAGGTCATTAATACACAGAGTGTTTCAAAAAGAATATATGTATTACAAAGTATTATTTTGCCCAAATTATCGATCACTGCGCCTCGGCTCAGCTATTGGAGAAACCAATACATAGTCTAGTTTATATCAATGGCCGCTAGAAAGTGGGCTAAAGATCTCAATGCACAATGGACATGATCCACCATGTAAGGCGCCATTCCCCAATCGGCTCGCTCTTCGGGAAAATTTTGAAGAAAAGAGGTCAAACCCTGCAGGGGACCATCACATAAAGGCTGAAACATGTGAAACTCCTTTTAGTCACCTCTTATGACAGGCATGAATACCTCAGGCCTATTCTAACCCCCTGACCCGCAGGGGGCTGTCAGAAAAGCTACAGGTAAAGAGATAGTTACAAAAGTTGAAAAAGACTATTTCTTAAATGCCGGGAAACCAAAAGTGATCTGTCGGATAGTGGTGCGCAGTTTTTATCAAAAGTTTGCAAAGCCTTTGTCGATAAATCGGGAATCAAACATGTTCAAATATCTGTATATAATCTGTCGTCAAAGCAAGCTGAGAGGTGTATGCGCGAGATTGGTTGCTTATATCGTACATGTTGCAGTCTAAACATCCTATATGGTACGACCCAGTACTAGAGTTTGAAGATGCCATGAACAGCTTGCAACATACTTCCACATGATTTTCACCTTATAAATTATGTTTCATCTAAAACCAGACATTATCACTGAACTCGTAGAATTCCCACCATGCACAATGATGACTACGTGTGAATGTGAAGCCATAGTCAATGAAACCATGATAAAACGAGGAAATTAGAAAAAGACAACATGATAGCAAGATCAAAGCAACCAAGTTGGAGATTATGTTTTAGTAAAATCACATGAGAAATCAAAAATGTTAACTTCTGAAATAAAGAAATTCTTTGATATCTACATGGATCCATTCGAGATTGTGGAGAATCCTCACCCTAACACATACAGGTTAGTGTATCCTAAATCCAGGAAAGTTCTCGAGCTAAGGAATAGTGTTTCGTTCGAAGGGGGGGAAAAAAGGGAGGGGGGGGGGGGGGGGGGGAACTATACCGAGAAAGTTAAAAGGTGACTCAACAAAAGTTTTTCACTGGAAATTATGAAATGTTGTGTGTAAAAATTGATGATTTTATGATACAGTTTTGTGTCCTTGAAAATGTTTATTATTTCATTAAAATGTATTTGCTGTATGAAGTGTTTGCAACGAATTTTCTTTGTGTAATATGCTCATCATGTTAGTTCTTGATATTTCTATATATTTATGTAATTTGAATAATATTTGATAATGTGTGTAATTTTAGCTTGTGTAACATTCTCACACCACACCCATTGAGACATCATTTAAAATGTAAACCACTAATCAGCACTAAATCTGTCTTACAACAATTAACAGTTTTTTAAAAATATTTTTTAATCTTAAAGGCAGTGTCTTAATTACTACACACCAAGTTGTTGAAATATCCAACAAAACAAGAAGGGAATCGTTTTAAGTAAATAACATGAATTACTGTATATTTGTTTCTCAACCACTGCAAAGCATAGGCAGTAATATTTTTCTAATTTTGATGTCTACATATCATCCCAGAACTTTCAAACAACCATGTTTCTACCATTGCACTTTTACTGTGAATATGAACCCAGGCTGTAGCAGACTGACTGTAGCTTTACTTTTGAAAACAATTTAATTTTTTGTTTATCCTTGGTGTAAGTGCTATAGTTTGCGATAAGACATTTTACATCCAATATGTTAATGCATTTGTGTTACAAGTTTACTGAATTTATTGTTAGTTACAGGATCCTTTTTGGACCTGTCCATACCTGTGTAGTATTACTCTGACAGATCCTGTAAACCTCTCCCACTAGATAAACATTACCAGAAGGAGAAATACGTATCCTAACCATGTACTCACATATAAACATTATGTAACCAAAAGGTGATCTCTGTATTTGATTTTTTGATAACACGGCACTATAATCAATGAAGCAATACTAACAGCTAAGCTGTGGAAATTGACTTGCTTCAGTACAAGCAGAAATCAAACCTATTAAGGGAGGTCAGCTAACTGCAGATGGACAATGTGGGACATTACTGTGAGTAGCCAGTAAAGTGGTCCACAAAAGAAAGTAAAACAAACCAATACTAAAAAATTATAACCTTTCAATGATTCAATGTGAAGTGCTACGACATTATAGACTCATATAAGTGAAAATTGTAAATCATCTTTTGTATTTCATTTACCTTACAATGGACAATTGTATGTTTTCTTTTACTTTGTGTAACACAATTTCAGTGTTAAACCTAATGTCATGCCAATTGCTATGGGCGGAAATTAGCAAAATTCACAGAACACAGTCCTATAAAAAATTTTAATTTATTTAAAATCATATTCTTGGCAGTTCCATTATTCTGGAGTCAGAATTTTGTTTGCATGTTCATACTTACAAAATTCAAAGGCGGCTATTGTAATGGAACTGACAAATAGCCCATTTGTTATGTTATACACTAATTAAAATTGTTTTGAAAAGCATTTACTTTGTATGATTTTAGGGTAGGAGTTGCAATCAATAATTGATACAGAAAATGTATATTCTTTGTCACTATGACTGTGATCTTTGGTGAGCAACGAGATTTCGGCCACTTGAGTTTTGGCCGCAGTGGGGAGTAGTTGTTATCAAGTTCTGGCAATAAATATGAGCTTTTTTTTTTTAAACAAACCGTGGAATCCTACATCATGATTTCATTAGGCTAGTGATAATCAACATCTGCACCTTTCTTGCACCCAGAGCAGCAGAGGAATCATTGCCTAGACAAGACAATAAGGAGCCACATGGACAACGCTGACCCAGCAGCATCAAGAAGGGGACATCATGACCATCTCTACGAAGTAATGTACATCCATTAGCCACACCGGTGGTGTCTTTATGGAGATAACTTTTGCAGCATAGTAGAGATGGTCCATGATAAGGAGTAGCATTCTATCCTCCTCCTTTCCAAATTCAACAGTTCCAATGTGCAAATCCTTCTCTTGTCTGTATACTTCCACCTGTTCTCACAGTACTGTCCAAGATGTAGTAATACCCTACTAGCTTGCAGACAAAGTTAGCTAACATTACAGTCACAAAAGGAACTGATCTTTATTGAATTCAGTTTGAACAAATAATCAATATAACACTTTATGATAAAAATACAGTTAATAGTGCAATTTAAAACTGATGAATTAAAAAGTACATATGTTAATTGACAGTTATTTCCTTATGATTTTTATAGATGTGGCAGTATCATTTGTCTAAGGGAAGGGATATGTAGTTTAACATACACTATGTGATCAAAAGAATCTGGACACCTGGCTGAAAATGACTTACAAGTTCGTGGTGGCCTCCATCAGTAATGCTGCAATTCAATATGGTGTTGGCCCACCCTTAGCCTTGATGACAGCTTCCACTCTCACAGGCATAAGTTCAATCATGTACTGGAAGGTTTCTTGGGGAATGGCAGCCCATTATTCATGGAGTGCTGCACTGAGGGGAGGTATCAATGTCGGTCGGTGAGGCCTGGCACAAAGTCTGCATTACAAAACATCCCAAAGTTGTTCTATAGGATTCAGGACAGGACTCTGTGCAGCCCAGTCCATTACAGGGATGTTGTTGTTGTGTAACCACTCCGCGACAGGCGCTGCATTATGAACAAGTGCTCGGTCTTGTTGAAAGATGCAATCGCCATCCCCAAATTGCTCTTCAACAGTGGGTTGCAAGAAGGTGCTTAACACACCAATGTAGGTCTGTGCTGTGATAGTGCCATGCAAAACAACAAGGGGTGCAGGCCCCCTCCATGAAAAACACAACCACACCATAACACCACCACCTTTGAATTTTACTGTTGTCACTACACACGTTGCAGATGATGTTCACCGGGCATTCGCGATATCCACACCCTGCCATCATATCACTAAATTGTGTACTGTGATTTGCCACTCTACACAACGTTTTTCCACTGTTCAATCGTCCAATATCTATACTCCTTACACCAAACGAGGCATCATTTGGCATTTACTGGTGTGATGTGTAGCTTATGAGAAGCCGCTCGAACACGAAATCCAAGTTTTCTCACCTCCAACCTAACTGCCATAGTACTTGTTGTGGATCGTGATGCAGTTGGGAATTTCTATGTGATGGTCTGGATAGATGTCTGCCTATTACACATTACGAACCTTTTCAACTGGCAGCAGTCTCTGCGTCAACAGACGAGGTCGGCATATATGCTATGGTGCTGTACGTGTCCCTTCATGTTTCCACTTCATTATCACATCACATCACAAACAGTGGACCTAGGGATGTTTAGGAGTGTGGAAATCTCATGTACAGACGTATGACACAAGTGACACACAATCACATGACCACGTACGAAGTCCATGAGTTTCCCATTCTGCAATCTCATGATGTCTAATGACAACTGAGGTCGCTGATATGGAGTACCTGGCATTAGGTGGCAGCACAATGCACCTAATATGAAAAATGCATGATTTTGGGGGTGTATGGATACTTTTGATCATATAGTATGTTCTTTTTGAAACACCCTGTATAACATGACCAACAAGAGTCCCAACACAGTTCCCTCAGTCACACCTGAAATTAGCTCTACATCTGATGATGACTCTCCATCCACGATAATATTCTGCATCCCCCTTACCGAAAGATTCACAATCCAGTCACAACTTTCACTTGATATCCCATATGATTGTACTTTTGACAATTAGGTGTGGTACAAAGTCAAATGCTTTTTGGAAATAAAGTAATACTGCATGTACCTTACTGCCCTGATATGAAGCTTTCAGTATGTCATGTGAGAAAAGCGCGAGTTATTTTCATTTGATGGATGTTTCTGGAATTAATGCTGTTTGGCACTGAGGAAGTCATTTTGTTCATGATATCTCGTTACATATGAGCTCAGAATATGTTCTAAGATTCTACAACAAACTGATGTCAAAGATGTTGGTAGTTTTGTGTATCACTTCTACTAACCTTTCCAAAGACAGGTGTGACCTATCTTTTTCCGAGGACTGGGCACTGGGTTGGGTTGGGTTGTTTGTGGGAAGAGACCAAACTGCGAGGTCATCGGTCTCATCGGATCAGGGAAGGACGGGGAAGGAAGCCGGCTGTGCCCTTTCAAAGGAACCGTCCCGGCATTTGCCTGGAGCAATTTAGGGAAATCACAGAAAACCTAAATTAGGATGGCCGGACACGGGATTGAACCATCGTCCTCCAGGATTGAACCATCGTCCTCCACAGTGAGAGTCCAGTGGACTGGGCACTGTTTTTTGTTTGAGGGATCTATGATATATTATGGTTAGAGGAGGGGCTAACTCAGCTGCAAATTCAGTATAGAATCAGACAGGGATTCCAACATTTGAAAATGGAATTAAGTGTTCCAGCTTTTGCACTGCTACTGTCAATTTTCATTCCCATTTCATTTGCTAGGTACTGAACACTAACTTTGGTGCCACTAACAGCCTTTACATACGATCAGAATTTTTTAGGGTTTTATGAAATATCATTTGACAATATTCTGTTACAGTAGTTATTGAAAGCATCACACACTACTGTCTTAACAGCCAAACATGTTTATTCAGCACCTCTCTATCTCTAGCCCTATGCTCTGTTTTACACCTATTATACAGTAATCTGTGTTTCTTTATAGTATATCATGGAGGTTCCCTCCCATTATATAGTGTTCTACTGGGTACATATCTATCCAGTGAATAGTTAACTATTCTTTTAAACTTGATCCATAGTAAATAGCTAAGCGTGGTCTCTAACCAGACACTGAAATGGCTGACCATATTGCAATGTACAATCAAATTTGCAACACTAAAGTAAATTTTGAACATAAATACCAACCATTAGAACACAAAAGTTTAGCACAATTACAACATAAAAGAAATGTAGAATAAAATGTGTCAGTCATTAATTGCAAAAGCAGGCATATTTTATATTTGTTGATTACAGTGCCATATACTATAAATGGAAAACAATGGTTCAAGTAAACTGTACTTACTTTTTGGCATAAAATCCAAATATGGAACAAAAATGAGAAGTTCCCATTTGGAAACACAAAGTTCATGAAGGAGAGGTGGTTAGGAGGTGACCAGTCGCAGCACAGACAGATGTCCTCTTTTCACCTAGAATATTTGTTTTGTTTTGTTTGATGTGGTGTGTTCGAGATATTTAGTTTCTCAACCTTGTATTCATTCCTCAGTTGATTCAGGCAGGTTACTCTTATGCTCCACCATAACCTACCCATTTTGGCAGCTTCAGTTTTCCCCCTTCATCTCTTATCAATGTCCAACACTCTAAGCCAATTGTCAGAATGCTCTTCAACCACAACACATCGCACTACGTTCTTTGTTCATATGGATATGTGCAGACTTCAAAAGATACCATTTAATGGTGTGATACCTAGCCTAGCTTGACTTATCATGTGGGGTATGTCCACTTCCCACTGTTATCAGTTAGTGAACCCAGATACTTGAACACATCAACATTTCTTATCAAGCCAAACTCAAAATTCAAATGCTCACCTTGCCCACTTCCATCAACAAGATATTTTGTTTTATCCATACTGACTGTTAGTCCCTATTTTTTATAAGCACCTACTAACTTTCTCATCTGATACATCTTATCCAGAGATATAACTACTTGATTGTCAGCAAACAGTAAAGAGGGTCAAGGTTGGTGCCATACTGCCATATAAGACCAATTTCTAAATACAACCTAAATAAGGTTGGTGCCATAAAACATTCTTGTTTTAACCTTACTTGTTTTAAAACTTTCTGACATCTTACCACCATACTTCATAACTGCCTTGCACTGGTGGTAGAAGTAAATATCAAAAAGTTTCCACTCAAAGGCTCTAAAATCCAGAATTGGTATTCCAATCAGGCAAAATCACATTGAGCATTGAGACTATCACCCCACTGGCGCAACAGGTTCAAGATAAATTTTTGGTAAAATCCTGCTGCATGAAGAAGTTAGTAACTGCCTGCCGCACATCCTTGTCTGACAGGAAATGACTTTTCAATGGACCGAAGGTGTGATAATTGCATGGGAAGAGATCAGGACTATAGGGTGGCTGCTCAAATGTCTTGCACTTCTCCATAACGGACGAGGCCACCCTTACAGACTGACCAGCACAGAACTTAAGAGCACAACAGTGGTTTTCGACACACGTGCTGCCCCATACTCATTCTTCACTCTACAATGGATGTATACTGGTGTTCTTCCTTGCTCTACGTTGCATATACGCTGCAGTAATGCCCTCAAATGGAAACTTTTTGATCGCCCGTTACACAATCATTCACCAACTTTAGTAATGCTCCAACATTTTCCAACACTGTTCACAGTAACTTCCTTGGGACAGAATTTTAGGCCTTTTCTAAAGCAACAAACACCAAAGATCTAGATTTTTTGTGATCATTTTCTGACACATATGGCGTACACAAAAGACGTTACCAACACAGCAGCAACTAGTGTGTGCATTTCGGTGTCTGTGTGGTTGTGTCTGTGGTATATGTATTTTTAAACAATGGAAAATCCAGGATGGAATGTAACTATATAGTAGATGCTACTCACACACACACACACACACACACACACACACACACACACACACACACACACACGACCACTATCTCTGGCAGCTGGAGCCAGCTGCTGGAGACTGTGGTCGTGTGTGTGTGTGTGTGTGTGTGTGTGTGTGTGTGTGTGGGGGGGGGGGGAGGGGGTCTATTTTTGACAAAGGCCTCACTGGCCGAAAGCTAATTTCCGGCAGTCTTTTTGTTGCGCCTTTCTGCGATTCAGCATCTCCGCTATATGGTGAGTAGCAACTATCCTTTTCATTATATTGGTGTATGTACTTTTGCTGGAGAAAGAGCAAGAGCTCAAGAGCTAGTGTGAGTACTGTTTTCTTTTGCTTGTTTCTATGTGCCACACACAAGTCAGCTATAGGTGAGCCATTGTCTTTCCTGTATTTTACATTTTATTATTGTGGATCAGACATAGTTAGGAATTAGAAAATAATTGTCAAAGCAAATTTCATTGTTTGCAAATCATATTATGCACCAATATTAACCTTTCCATCAAAATGTTAGGCTTGGGCAAAGAAAGATTTGAGTAGAATACAAATGACAGAAATGTGCTTTCTACAAAGGATCCTGAGTAAGCTAACAAGGGACAGAACACGAAATGAAACAATTTGAAACATGCTTCATATCAATCCCCCCCTTTTTTTTTTTAAAAAAAACACCTATGGATATGAATCAGCTAAAATGCTGTGGCCATGTTAAAAGAATGAGAAAAGAACAGAATCTGGAAGAAGACCAAATGGAAGACCCCAAACAAGACTATGTGAAGAACGATGAGAATTGGTGAGGACCACAATGGGAGAAAATGTGGAATGGTAGGACTGTGAGAGAAAAGAGAAGATTAGAAGAGGCTTTGTGAATTACCTGCATGAGCAGAAATGTTTCAGGAAGAGGAGGGGGGGGGGGGGGGGGGGGGAGGAGGAGGAGGAGGAGGAGGAGGAGGAGGAGGAGGAGGTGGGGAGGAGGGAGGAGAAGTAGGGAGGAGGGAGGAGAAGGGGAAGGAGAAGCAGTAGTAGTGGTAGTGGTGGTAGTGGTAGTAGTAGAGTAGAGTAGTAGTGGTGGTGGTGGTCACAGTAGAAACAATAACAACAGCAATCCTATTTCAAATACGACTGTCATTGTTTCCTCCTGTTTACTTCTTCCTTTTACCTGAAGCATATAAATGCCAGTTGCTGGTGGTGGTGAATCAGTGAACACAACAAGCAATTTTACAGGATCTTGCAATGTTGTGTGGGCAATTCGAAGACCTGATGCACCAGCTGTCTTGCCAGAAACGTCCAGCCCACACACTGAATGAGCCAACTTCATGGCTGTAGTAAGTGTTTTCTCAGGCTCTCCAAATGCAGTACCCAGAACTTTAACCATCTCTGCATGTTGTTGGACAAGTGAAAACGTACGATTGTGGGACACAATCTGTAAAGTCACAATTTTTTGTCACAGAATCTGTTAATAATTCTTTCACACTAATAAAATATCAATAAGTGATTTACCAAAGCACTGTCTGTAAATATTATTCAAAAATAAATAATAATGGCAAGAAGGTGTCTTAAAAATAGTATAGAAATGAATTTGAAAACTAAGGCTACAATCACATAATGATAGTGAAAACTTCTGCTTACCAAGTCAACACGCAATACACATCAATAAATGCTCATAAAAATTTAAAAAAGGAGCAAAAGTATAAAATGAGAAATCAAATAAACTATATAAGTAACTGGCCAATGGAAAATCCGGGATGGAATGTAACAATATTATGAGGAGGAAAGCTGCTACTCACTATATAGTGGAGATGCTGAATCACAGAAAGGCAAAACAAAAAGACTCTCACAATTAAAGCTCCCTAAGCTTACACACTACTTAATCTAACTTAAACTACCTTACGCTAAGGAGAACACACAGATCCACGTCTGAGGGAGGACTCGAACCTCTGATGGGGAAGGGGCACTGTCTATTGTTGACGAAGGCCAATGGCCAAAAGTTTTAATTGTGAGAGTCTTTTTGTTGTGCCTATCTGTGGATCAGCATCTCTGTTATATGGTGAGTAGCAACTTTCCTTCTCATAATACTGACATAAGGAACTGAATTCTTTCTTGGTGTAACAGAGAGCATGATGAGAATCTCTCTCTCTCTCTCTCTCTCTCTCTCTCTCTCTCTCTCTCTCTCTCTCTCATGCACACACAGAATGTGAATAAAAAGAATGTTTTGTACGAACTATGAAATCTTGCTTAATTACATTAGGCATAGTACATGGATCCTATAGAAAGGGGTCTCATGTGTGAAGAAGTCAAGAATTTACATGATAATTAAGCATAATACAATAAATGACTTAAAATTGTGAAATTTCATTGTATTATAGAGCTACTCTTAATTATAATATACACTAAACTTCTAACAGTATAAGTTTCTGCGAAGCTAATCATAAATGGAGTGGTAAGAGTTGCCAAAGAGATATTTCTTTAATTTAGTTTTAAGTTTTACTACAATATAGTGTCCATTAGTTACACAATGGTGAGGAATGAGTTGGTTCAGAGCCTGATTCCTTAATTCTGTTTTGTTCATCAATGTCCTGAATGTGATGTAAATGTCCTAACTAACTACTTAATTACATAAAGGTAATCAAATAAGAAATGGGTGGTGATGTTACTTCTATACATATTGACCCTCCTGTACAATACATTTTTAGCATACAATTTTGAACATGGCTGACGTCTGCAGCAACCGTATACACAAATTTGAAAAATATGTAAAAATCTGCCAACCAGTTGCATAGGTTTTCTATATACCTTGACCAGGTTTCGTCACCTCTAAGGGTGACTTCATCAGAAGGTAAGGTAATTACATGAATAACATATCATCAAAGATGTACAGTAATTTAAGAGCTGAGTTGCTCAAGTCATACATTAAAATATAAGACATAATGTTCTTCAAAAATTCAAACAGTAAAACGTAAGTAACAATGGTGTGGTGTGAGGTCAAGGTATATGGAAAACCTATGCAACCGGTTGGAGGATTTTTACATATTTTTCACATTTTTATCAATTATATATGACTTGGAACAGACCTAGGATGTATTAGGGTGATTTGGTATGTTTGATGAAAAGGCAAGGAAAAACATTTTATTTTGTAAACAACTCACCTTACATCTCGACAAAGTGTCATTTGAGGCATACACACTTGGGCCAGCGATATCCCAGCTTTCTCATCCCACTGGAAAAATAGGTTGTGTCACACTCCACAGAAAAATCACTGACTGTCACTATCACTTTTTCTTCCTCACCAGCCAAAGTTCACATTAGGGAACAGAATGAAGTCACTTGCGGCTAAGTCTGGTGAATAGGGTGGATGAGGAACCAATTCAAAGACCAATTCATGCACTTTCACCACTGTTATCGCTCATTTGTGGGATAGTGCATTATTCTAGTGAAAGAGGAATTTTTCCTGTGCCAACCTTTATCATTTTTTCAGCCAACACAAATTTCAAACAACCCAACAATGAAGCATAATAGGGTCCAGTTACGGTTCTGTCTTTTTCCGAGTAATCTCTGAGGATTATTCCTTGGGAATTCCAAAAAACTGTGGCCATCACATAACCAGCTGACAAAATGATCTTTCCTTCTTCGGTGCACTTTCACCAGTTTTGTCCATTGTTTTGGCTCTGGCATGTAATGATGGACCCAGGTTTCATCAACAATCAGAAACTGACACAAAAAGTTTTGCAGACTGCGATTAAATATCGCCAGATACTGTGTTGAAGTGCCATGTCAGATGTGCTTTTGGTCGACTGTGAGTAATTGTGACACCCACCTTGCAAACAACTTTCTCACTGATAATTCTCCATGCAGGATTTTATGCACTGACTCAGCTGAGATGCCTACAGTCTCAGCTGTCTCTCAAATTTTTATTTGGCACCCTTGCATTACCATATACTGTGTTTTTTCAATGATTTCCCATGTGGTGAACTCAACTGGATGGCTGGAGCATGCTTTGTCTTTTGTGCTTGTTTGCCCATGTTTATATTCATTAATCCAAAAGTACATGTTCTCTAATGAAGGTGCAGAGTCCGTGTGAACTTCATCCAATTCTGTTTTGATTAGTGTGGCAGTCCAATCCTTCAAATAAAATTTTTAATAACAGCACAAAACGCAGTTTTCTCCATTTTCACTCACAGTCGAGATACTGGTCAATTCAAACGGATATCAACAATGAACTGTACGCTGTACAGTGTTGAAATTCTTTATACGATCCTTGGAATAATTAAGCTTACCAACCATGAAGGTGCAACAGAAATGTTCCATTCTTTCATGAAAATTTACCAGACTTATCAAACCTCCCTTGTACAAGTATGCAGTTTTGCTATTTAGTATAAGTTTCACCTCAAAAATCATCTTGCTGTCTTTCTGGAAATGGCTACCTCACAATGTCTCTTCATCTGAGGAAAAAGGAATAAGTCACTGGGTGCACATCAGGAGCATAGGGGGCGAGGCAAAATCTGATAGTCCAAAGCAGCAGCAGATGTGACTATGTCCTGCACTGAGGCGTTGTCATGTAGCAATAAAACCAACACAGACAACTTCATGTGATGTGTAACCATAAATACTACACATGACCTCATCAGGAAAGTTTGCTTCTGTGGTTTGCCCTTTACAAAAATAGCCTGTTAGCAACACACCATTACAGTAACAAAAAAAATTCAGCATAATCTTGCCCGATGGTGATTTGACCATTCCCTTTCACAGTTGCAGTGAGTCACGTGTTTCCACTGCTTGTTTTGCTTCCTTGTCTTAAGGTAACAGTGATGCACACAGCATTCATCCATGGTGATTAGACAGTTAAAGAAGTTATTTGGATTGGCCTGACACAGCTGCAACATTTCTACTGCCGCCTCGGTTTGGGGAACTTTACAAATCAGTGTGAACAGTTGTGGAACCAGCATGTGGCAACATTTGTCATGTTCAAAATATTTTGCAAGATGTTGAAAAACTGATTCATTACTGATTTTAACATTTTTCCAATACTGCCTTGGTTGTGTTATGTTGTAACAACTATTTCCACAGCATTGAAGATTTTGAAAGTATAAATATGCAACAACTTACATACCAAGTGCTTAACATGAAGTCAACATATGTGCCTGCAATACATTCAAACTACCATGCATCAGGGCTTTACAATCCAAAAATCTATATGTTCATTCTATATGATCAATTTTGAATGAAGTTTCTTTCTTTATATTAAATTAATACAGTCTCTGTAGGCTCCCAATATCACTAACAATATAAACAACATGACTGGTTAACAGTCATTCAGATATACTATAATTGCTTGAAAAATACAGCCTCAGAACGTTACAGTAAAAGCAATAAAAAAGGAGATGACAAAAGTATTACCTCTGTATCAACATCTAAAACAAAACTGAGAAAGAAATTGCAAACTACAGCAAATTTCAATTTCTTAAGCATTTTAATAATTATGTTTGACCTGCTTTTAGTTACTATACCAGTAAATGATTGATAAGATTATTTATTTAAATGTATACTAACTGATGGGTGTTCAGCTACTACAGGATTTCCAGCAAGAAATCTTGCCCATGCAGTTGCTTCTGCTGGTGGTGGGCATGTCAGCTCAGAGTCTACCAGATACTGTCCCAGACGCTCTAAGTTGAACCTACAGAGTATGTTTAAGTTGATATAAGTAACGATACTACAAACAAAAATAAATTTCAGTTAGATCCAAGTCATAGAAGATACGAAAATTCATATTTTATAATTAACATTTGTTCTGACAAGTTCTGTTCACTCATTCTGGCAAGGAAACATTACAAAGTGGAAAACTTGAAATAGAAATAAATATGTAGGAATTTGGTGGGCATCAGATGATCTGAAAAAGAGTTTTAATTGCTAGAGTACACAAATTTTATGTAAGCACTACTTCTTTCAGTGAAAAAAAAAAATAAATTTTTTCGATGTATTCAGTTAATTTAACGATTTAAGTTTTAATTGTAATTTTTGTAAATTAAACTTTGAACAATGTGTAGTTTCAGCACCTATTATTGGAGGATATATAACGGCCCGATTTTTGGTATCGAGATAGTCAATCTACGGCCGAGTTTCAGACGAGAAATCTGTGTTGGTTAGAACAACAACAATGCATCCGTTAATAAGTGTTACACAATAAGGCCATGTGTTAAAACAATGACAATGTCTGCTCCATACGTACCATGCTATTCTTCAAGAACTGTGAACTTTGTGATCAGGTTTTTACTGCTAATAAATATTCAATAGAAAACTATGGTAGCAGTATGTGGAGGTTTGCCTGAAAACTATTAATCAGAAATAGCAGAAATGAGAACACCATGAAACTTAACATCAGAATTGGGGGTCACGAAGTAGACAAAGTTAAGGAATTCTGCTACATTGGCAGCAAAATAACCTGTGATGGATGGAGCAAGGACAACCTAAAAAGTAGAGTAGCACTGGCAAGAAAGGCTTACCTGGCCAAGAGAAGTCTACTAGCATGAAACATAGGCCTTAATTTGAGGAAGAAATTTCTGAGAATGTACATTTGGCGCAACAATATTATATGGTAATGAAACACAGACTGTGGGAAAACTGGAACAGAAGAGAATCGAAGCATTTGAGATGTGGTGGTACAGAAGAATGTTGAAAATTAGGTAGACTGATAATGTAAGGAATGAAATGGTTTCCTGCAAAACCGAGGAAGAAAAGAACATACAGAAAATACTGTCAATTGAGATATCACAGAATAACTTCCATGGTACTAGAGGGATCTGTGAACGGCAAAAACTACTGAGGAAGACAGAGATTGGAATACACTCAGCAAGTAACTGAGGTTGTGGGTCACAAGTGCTATTCTGAGATGACGAGATCGGCACAGGAGAGGAATCTGTAATGGGAAGAGTAAAGTCCCAAGGGGACGGGGGAAGAGCACATGTTATGGAAATGTCCGATTTTAGACACAGGTAAATTAGATAAAAGTCTACAGACGAAACACAGATTAAATTTGAACTATGAGGATAGGCATCTTTCATGGGAAAAAGGAAGCTCAACTACTGGTATCTGCCATTGACTTGTAGGTAAAGGCATTACCTTGGGTACTTTTTCTATTTCTTTTTATTTCCTGAGGCAGTGCAGCTAAGTAGAAGTCTTCATTCTACAAAAGCGGGGCATATGAGTACCGTGTGAAGATATACACACATCTTTCATTTCTTACAGTCAATCACCAATGTGACTCACTCCTTAATTATAGTGAGATTACGAATAACGATCAGCTTCATAAGAATGGTTATTAAAACAATTACAATACAGAGGACAAAAAAATCTGAATTGTGATATACTGCCAAAATTGTATTAAATTACACAAAGAAAACAAAGTTTGTTAAATGAAAGAAAATTATATCGATTATTATCAACAATACCTGTGTTTTCGTTTTGAGCCTCCTGGTGTAGCAGTAGGGCTTCCAGGTTTTTCTGATGGATCATCAAGGTTATACAAGAAATCTGCTATAAATGCTAGTTCTTGCTGTGATATTTTAGATATTTCAGGTGGGATGCGCTCTTCAGACAGTCTCAGAATAGCAAGATACAGCCAGCGAAAGAATGCCTGGATGAAAATGGACAGTTACATTGTAATTTAGAGATATTTACTTGTCAGGTGTATAAACCAGAATCTGTGTATAGACAATTCTCTAAAGACCAAAAATACTGTAATTTTTCCTTTGCCAAAGAGTAGCTACTCCATATCAACTTTTGTTCTTTTTATTAGTATTTGTTATTATTGTGTATCTTCCATCTCCTGGCATAAATGCTGTTCAACTGTTCAAGTGTACTAATTGTGAGATGACAGTAACAACAACAACAACAACAATAATATGGCATGGGAAAAATTTAAGAATAAAAAACCAGGCAACACAACACTAGACATTGAAAAACAAATTCAGAATATTTCAATGAGTTATAAAATATATACAGTGACTTATCAGTATCTCAGAGGTACCATATTTACTCGAATCTAAGCCGCACTCGAATCTAAGCCACACCTAAAAAATGAGGCTCGAAATAAAGGAAAAAAAATTCCCGAATCTAAGCCGCACCTGAAATTTGAGACTCGAAATTCAAGGAGAGAGAAGAGTTTTAGGCAGCACCTCCAAATTGAAACAAAGTTGGTCCATTGTAATATGAGATACAATTTAGGTCGAATGAATGACTATACACCTACAGTAGTTTGGTTCGAGTAGTAAGCTTAGCAGTTAAGCTTTACCAGGTAGCCATTGCTAGGCGTCAGGCTCTCCGTTCGTAATTATACGGGTACCCTTCCTTTTTCACGTGCTTCGTCTGGTTTGAATCGACTGCTTATTTTGCTTTGATCTGATAAGTGCCGTTTTCTTTGTTATAGGTGTTTACGTCACTCTAAGCTGAAAATGCATGACTGTAATGTGTCATGCATTGTTTGTCGCATTCTGATAGTGCCTGTTTACGGCCTGTCGCCGCTCGCGGCAGGGCTTGCTTTTGTGTGCGCTACCGCCGCTTACAATTTAAAAAAAGGAGAGGAATCGTCTCATTAGCGAAACAATGGCAAGAGACTGCTATTTGTCGTTACTTACACTGCTGCTTTCTTTGATAATGATCAACAAGAACCAAATAATAGATTGCGTATGATAGAACATGTTCTGAACAAGAGTTAGGTGAAAATTTTTCTCCATTTGAAAATCTTTGCGGCCGCTTCTTTAGTACATCAAATTCTGCACAGAAATTAGAGTCATCTTAGATTTAAAAATCTAGCCAGTTGCCGTGCTTCATTTCTGACTGTATCACTATCAGGCATAAGAATAATACGAATATAAACATGACACGATATGTATATTCTTCCGCGTTTGCTGTTGTCTCACTCTAGTTTCGTAGTTTATTAGGCAGCCAGGATTTAAATGAGATAGCAGCAAACACGAAAGAATAATTGGCAAAATGTTTATATTCGTATTATTCTTATGGTGAAGAGAATACTGTATGTGATTCACATTTCATCAGGTTCCTATTAGCAACCATCTCTTCTCACAGGTAGGAAAAAATTCAGAACGTAGAGTTGGCCATATTGACAAACATCCCAAACAGTCTCGCCAGTCGGATTTTCGTAGTACATTGAAATTCTGCTACATTCGAAGATGAACAATACGGAATTTGTATTTACTTCGTTGGATAATGTATGAAAATGCAGTGGTCGAAACTTGGGGCGGAGAAAAAAAAAGCTCGTCTTCTACATTTTCTTTTTTTAATTTATGTACTGACGCAAAGGTTTTGGTGCCAGTATTTATCTTTGTGCCTACAAAGCATGCCTGTGTAGCGCTACATATATTCGGCGGCAGAAGTTAGTTGTGGCGGCACCTACCAACATTTTTCAGAACTTCCGCTTGCTTTGCACTCAATTCTAAGCCGCAGGCGGTTTTTTGAATTACAAAAACCGGAAAAAAGTGCGGCTTAGATTTGAGTAAATACGGTATTAGCGGCAGTTGACCGACTGTGTTTTGAGAGAGTGGGGTTTAACAAAGTTTTCAAACACAGTTAATTACAGAAGCTTCTGTCTTGGACATCTGCACACCAACATAAACACCATTTCTTCCTCAGTGTTATATATAACATTTGACTTCAGCAGTTTTGAAACATTATCTCTTAAATGGAGAAAATTTGCATATCAAACAATAGGAAGTCCAGGGTGGAATAACAACAATATTGAAATGATAAACTGATACCGACCACACACTGGAGACATTGAACTGCAGACAGGCACAATGAAAAAGAACACTAGAAATATTTTCAGCTCCAGAAGTAGAACTCTCACACATTCACACAACAGGAACACACACAAATGACTATTATCAACAGTCTAGGTGGTGCACTCAGATCTTCGTGCCTGGTGGCAGTGGCCATGTGTATGTGAGTTGCTGTTGTGTGAATGTGTGAAAGTTCTACTTTTGAAGGAGAACTTCGTCCATAATCTGAAAATATTTCTAGTATTCCTTTTCATCGTGTCTGTCTGCAATTAATTTCCTTCTCTTTGTGGTGAATACCAATCTGCCTTTCCTACATTGTTGAAAATTTACATATCATTTTTATAGCCTCAAGCAACAAGATTATTTTATGTAAATACAGAACTTTTTTGTGATATAAGGTCTGCCCATGCATTACTTCATAGTTTCCTATGGGTCATACCTTCCATAATTCTTAGCTTTCTAGTACCATCCTGCAAGCTGAGTTTACTCTGTTATGGAGTAGCTGTAGCATAACATTTGCCCCCCTCCCCAATCAGTTCTTTAAATATAAAATAAGGTGATCTTTTTAACCACAGAAGCAACATCCAACATCATACCATATCTCGTAGCTATCATCTTCTGAATCCAAGGCTGTCAACACACACTAGGGCAGTGGCACTTCACTCAGAGGAAGCCTATTCGAGTCCTGGTGCCCGACAGTGATAGGAGACATAGTGATAAAGTTCCTAATCATCAGACTGTGTGCAGTGCCCTGGCTTAACAACAGGTTTCAAACCTTTCCACATTGTGCGAGGGGGTACTCAAAAAAACAGAACAATATTGCCATGGGCAAAGCCTCTGTATTACACATTTCTGCCACTAGATGAGTATAGCACATCTCATTGCCAGTTCAGTGGCGCCTGTATTGTCGACCTGGCTTCTTGTCTTCATCAGCAGTGATTTTTTTTGCTGGTGCCATTTTGTTCTTGTTTCATTTTTTATGATGGCAAGTTTAAGTGAACAACGTGCAGCTGTGAAATTTTGTTTTCTACTCAGTAAAAATGCCACTGAAACTTTTTTTAATGTTGAAAACCGTTTACCAGGATGATGCTACAGGAAAAACTCAAGTGTACAAATGGTTTGATAAATTTAAAAATGGCAACATGTCGTCTGATGACAAACTCGTTCTGGACATCCAAATCGACGAAAATATTGAAAAAATTCGAGAGCTTGTGTTCAGAGACTGTCGACAGACTATTGATCAACTGTCAGAGATGAGTGAATTGTCTTGTTCATCAAAAAAAGACCTGATTTGTGACAGACAGGAGACTGGTTCTTCCAACAAGAAATGCACCTGCATAATTGATGAAAGGAGAAAATATAAAAATGCAGTAAATGAAGCAGGCAAAAAAGAATACAAATGTCTCAAAAATGAGATCACCAGGAAGTGCAAAATGGCTAAGCAGGGATGGCTAGAGGACAAATGTAAGGATGTAGAGGCTTATCTCACTAGGCCTACAGGAAAATTAAAGAGACCATTGGAGAAAAGAGAATCACTTGTATGAATATCAAGAGCTCAGATGGAAACCCAGTTCTAAGCAAAGAAGGGAAAGAAGAAAGGTGGAAGGAGTATATAGAGGGTCTATACAAGGGTGACGTACTTGAGGCCAATATTATGGAAATGGAAGAAGATGTAGATGAAGATGAAATGGGAGATACGATACTGCGTGAAGAGTTTGACAGACCACTGAAAGACCTGAGTCGAAACAAGGCCCCGGGAGTAGACAACATTCCATTAGAACTACAAGGCCTTGGGAGAGCCAGTCCTGACAAAACTCTACCATCTGGTGAGCAAGATGTATGAGACAGGCGAAATACCCTCAGACTTCAAGAAGAATATAATAATTCCAATCCCAAAGAAATCAGGTGCTGGCAGATGTGAAAATTACCGAACAATCAGTTTAGTAAGCCACGGATGCAAAATACTAACGCGAATTCTTTACAGATGAATGGAAAAACTGGTAGAAGCTGACCTCGGGGAAGATCAGTTTGGATTCCATAGAAATATTGGAACACGTGAGGCAATACTGACCTTACGACTTATCTTAGAAGCTAGATTAAGGAAAGGCAAAGCTATGTTTCTAGCATTTGTAGACTTAGAGAAAGCTTTTGACAATGTTGACTGGAATACTCTCCTTCAAATTCTGAAGGTGGCAGGGGTAAAATACAAGGAGCGAAAGGCTATTTACAATTTGTACAGAAACCAGATGGCAGTTATAAGAGTCGAGGGACATGAAAGGGAAGCAGTGGTTGGGAAGAGAGTGAGACAGGGTTGTAGCCTCTCCCCAATGTTATTCAATCTGTATATTGAGCAAGCAGTGAAGGAAACAAAAGAAAAATTCGGAGTAGGTATTAAAATCCATGGAGAAGAAATAAAAACTTTGAGGTTCGCCGATGACACACTAATTCTGTCAGAGACAGCAAAGGACTTGGAAGAGCAGTTGAACGGAATGGATAGTGTCTTGAAAGGAGGATATAAGATTAACATCAACAAAAGCAAAACGAGGATAATGGAATGTAGTCGAATTTGGTTGGGTGATGCTGAGTGAATTAGATTAGGAAATGAGATATTTAATGTAGTAAAAGAATTTTGCTATTTGGGGAGCAAAATAACTGATGATGGTCGAAGTAGAGAGGATATAAAATGTAGACTGGCAATGGCAAAGAAAGCGTTTCTGAAGAAGAGAAATTTGTTAACATCGAGTATAGATTTAAGTGTCAGGAAGTCGTTTCTGAAAGTATTTGCATGGAGTGAAACATGGACAATAACTTGTTTGGACAAGAAGAGAATAGAAGCCTTTAAAATGTGGTGCTACAGAAGAATGCTGAAGATTAGATGAGGAGGTATTGAATAGGATTGGGGAGAAGAGAAGTTTGTGGCACAACTTGACTAGAAGAAGGGATCAGTTGGTAGGACATGTTCTGAGGCATCAACGGATCACCAATTTAGTATTTGAGGGAAGCGTGGAGGGTAAAAATCGTAGAGGGAGACCAAGAGATGAATACACTAAACAGATTTGGAAGGATGTAGGTTGCAGTAGGTACTGGGAGACGAAGAAGCTTGCACAGGATAGAGTAGCATGGGGAGCTGCATCAAACCAGTCTCTGGACTGAAGACCACAACAACAACAACAACAGCACAGCCATCTCTGATAGACTGTTTTTGGTTAAAAATGGCACGGTTCTGCTGCCCCACACACCTTACTCATATGACCTGGCTCTGTGTGACTTTTCATTATTTCCACACATGGAAGGACACCAATTTAACACCACTAAAGAACTCAAAAAAAGGTGAGACCTGTCAGCCATTTCTAAAGATGACTACAGAAAATATTTTGAACAGTGGAAGCTCCTGCAGGAGAAATGTATTAGATGTAATGGAGAATATTTTGAAGGGGATAATGTTGTTTTGTAAACAATTTGAAAATCAACAGCTTTTAAAAAATAATTCCCTAGATATTGTTGACAGTCATCCATCTGTACAAGCAGGCATTATGCTTAGCAGTCTCAGAGCTATTACAGGGCAATAAGCTGTGTGTTGTACTACAGTACACCTGTACAGGACTGAATCACTATTTCTTAACTAGGAATGGTCACCTGCTTTAACAATAAAAATTCCCGGTAATTTTGTGACTTGGATCTATTACTTTCATTTTCCCACTGATTGACATAACATTTGGAGTATTCAGCTGTAACCAAACAAATTGTTTACCGTCTGCTCCCATCAAACATGACTGGTGTCCTCATGTCTCAAAATTTTTTGAGTATTTCAATTTCTGTTTCCTTCATCCCCATAGCAATAAGATACTTTTACAACACCCAACTGGAGAAGTGTCACTTGTTCCACATTATATTCCTGTGGTTGGCCACCAGACCATTGCAGTTGTGGCATATGATTCTTCACTACATCATCTGTGATGTTTACTCTCCCAATGAGAGAAGCAAGAAGGGAAAGGATTAGGCAGATGTGCTGGGAGTATAGCAGGCTTGATTGAAGCTG
The DNA here is from genome assembly GCF_023864345.2 of Schistocerca serialis cubense. Classification (NCBI taxonomy): domain Eukaryota; kingdom Metazoa; phylum Arthropoda; class Insecta; order Orthoptera; family Acrididae; genus Schistocerca; species Schistocerca serialis. Next base: position 50,697,156 of record NC_064644.1, read on the forward strand.
AAGTGGGTGCAGGGAAGGGGACAGAGGCAGGTTGAGGCCAGGGGGCTTAAAGGAATGAGAGATGCATAGTTAGAGACAATTTACAACTGTGAAATTCAGAAAAACTGTTGTTGGTGTGAAGAATCCAGGTGGGAAGCAGTCACTGTACTCAAGTACACAGTGTTGTGTGGCATGCTTGGCAATCGGGTGGTCTAACTGTCCACTGTTACAGTTTGGCAGTGGTTATTCATGCGGACATGTAGTAACCTGTCGGTTACTACATCTACAGCCCACAGCGGGCATTTTGTGCCACTACAGCAAGCGTAGTGCATGCCGACATTCAAATGGCGCACCCGCAACTACACTAGGCAGCCACCAGGGGCTGCCCTGTCACTGACCACTGTCACCAGGTCTGTCATGTAAGTGCAGCACTACACCAGTGACATGTGACATGGATAACTTCTTTATAAGGGCATGCACAGGCCTCTGAGCCCTAGGCTGTTAAATGTGTTCGAGATGCGTAAACTACTTTCTTTATATTCTTGCGAATGCCAATTCATGACCCAATAAATTATATTCCTTTTACAGGTTTGATTCCTTGTGACCCTAGTTAGAACACAAGTGGTGACACCGATGAACAAATTTTTGTGTGTTTCAGATTCTGCGGTTTTCTGCCGTTTGGTTCTTCCATGAACACTTCTGCTACAGCAGTAGTTGCATGCGACTGTCAGAACAATTGTTGACTTTGCTGATCCAGGCTCAGCCAACGGTTGTTCACACACCACCATTCCCCCCCATATTATGGATCCATGGAAGTCTAGGATGCTTACACGAAACCACTTCACTAACATTTCATGGTGTTCCTGGCAGTCGGTATGGATGTCTGTAAGGCTCGTTTCTTATTCTGGATACAACCTCGCACTTATCACTTACTGTGACAGTTAGCTCTGCTGCAGGAATCAGCCTCACTTTCTTTTGACAATTTGTGTAGTTTGCTGTCATCCTACCAAACAACGCATACACATGGTTGCTGTGTGTGCTGAATTCTACCAATGTCACAAATAACTGCAGCAATTGTGTCGAGTTGGTTGGCTGAGCTTCATTCAAAGTGTCAGTTCGTTATGGCCAAGTCTCAGGAGTCGTATGCGAATGCCATGGTAAGATACACATATCATTTATTTGCCCCCAGACAAGGAGGTGATTCAACGTTCCCTTCAGTTTGAGAACTCTACATTAGAAGAGGTTCTGAGTATTGCACAGTCTTTCATTCTCATTTCATGGCCTTGGAGTGAAGCTGCCATAGTTGGAAGCGTGCAGCCCAGTGCATCAGGCCTAATGTCCTGGTGAAGAGGAGATAGCGGCAGTACAAACACCACTAGGCCGATGTGGACAAACACGTCAGTTGGTACAGCAAACACCACTTCCTTCTTTCGTGACCCTCTTGTTTAGTACAGCAGGAAATGGCAGTCTGCCCCAAGCTGTGGATCTCTTGCCTTTTTTATAATTAAGTAATTTAAAAAGAAAATTTAAAAAAAAAAGGGGTCACTTAGCAGCTGCATGACGATCCCCTCCCTGATGAGTAATTGCAGGAATCAATGGACATCGATATTCATACTGTTGCGTCATTTGGTTCGCTGTTGTCTGCAGCCCAGAACAAACTTTTCATTGAAGTGCGGGTGAAGTAATCCTACAAATCAACATAGGGCCTACAGCATCCCTACTCAGCTCACAGACGTACGTCAGGCTAGGGTCCCCACCATTTGCACATACTGAGAATCAGCTGGTAACCTATTAACAACACCCTATTCCTATTAATGGCTTACACAGTTTACAAGTCAGCTGTCCATTCAATTACTTACTTGGTGGTTAACGATGCGGTTAGTGAAAATTTGTTCGAGTTAGATGCCTTTGCTACTTTAGGTTTACCTATTGTTCATGTGTTGCACCTGATGTCAGACCACATGCCTTATCATGAACTGGACTCCTTGTGTTGAGTTTTTCAAATCTGCTTGGCCCAGGGTTATGCTGTGCAAACAATTTGACGGCATGCATCAACTTCAAACCTTCTGCCTGTCTTCACTTTTTCTGGGCACAGCCAATGCCAGTAAATTTACGCAACCACGTTAAGATGGAGCAGGATCACTTAACACCATTGGGAGTGATTAGCTCAATTTCTTTACGTGAATGGCCTAAAGCCTTAGTGACTGTAAAGAAAGTGCTCAATCAGCTTTGGCTCTGTGGCAACTTCAAGGTTGCTATTAACGTGTAGGCAGTCACAGACATTTGTCCCATTCTTCACCTGGATGAGTAGCTCACAGAGTTGGCTGGGGGACTATTCTTTCCAAAAATTGACTGGGCCAAAGCCTACCTTCAGATTCCATTAGACGAGGCATTAAAGCAGTTGCTTGTGCTTAATATGTGTTTTGGCCTCTATCAATATCAACGGCTAATGTTTGGGGTCACTATAGAGCCTGCCATCTTTCTTAAAACTGATTACGACAGTTGTCGCTTATTACATTACTATCTCGATGATATCATCTTGACACGTGCTGCCAGAGAGGATCACCTAAGTAACATCTATCCTTTGTTTACCATTTTACAGGCCATGGGCTTCACATGTGATCTCCCTAAATCTCACTTTTCCAGTCTTCCATTGTTCATTTTGGTTATGAAATTTTCTGACAGGGTGTGCACCCCACAGAACAACATGTTGCCACTATTATGGGTTTGGTTTGCCCCACCTGTTTAATCTACAAGAACTTCAGGCTTTTCTTAGAAAAGTGGCATGCTATCACAAGTTTATTCCCTTAACGACTACTATTGCCCACCCCTTACATCTGTTGTTTTGGAAAAGTGCTCCTTTCATCTGGTCTGCAGACTGTGAGCATGCTTTTGTGCAGCTTAAGGTTAGTCTTTGCTCTGCACCGTACCTTGCAACATTTCAATCCCACAAGCATTTGGTCCTAGCCATGGACAAATCCCAGTAAGGGATGGGGGCAATCTTGGCCCAGCATCCTTCAGAGGCTCTGCACAACTTATTGCCTTTGCAACAAAAACGCTAAACTTGTTTCTGCAAAATTATTCTCAGGTAGAAAAAGAAGCTCTTGCTATAGTCTTTGCCTGAAAGAAATCATTTGTTCTTGTTGGTGCAACATTCCATTTAATTGCTGACTATGAGCTCTTGGTTTCCCCATTTAGCCTGTTGATGTCCTTACCAGACAAAAGTACTCATTGTCTTCAATGATGGCCTCTGTTCCCAGTACAATTATAAGACCCACTTTCGGCCCATGTTGCAACATGCAAACATGAATGCTCTACCCCAGTCCCCATGGGTCCTGATCTGTTGTTCAATGAGGAGGGTCTGCTTTGTTGGTAACTGAATATGGAGGTGAGGCACATGGAGGATGGCTTCCCAATCACCAGTTCCCATATTGCCTCTGCTGCGGTGGCGTATTCAGTGCTCCAGAAGATCATATGCATGATACAACACAGGTAGACCGACTGTTCGTCAGGCCAGACATTGGGCCTGCTTCAGAATTTTTGTGTTGCACCACTGCCTCTCCCTCTTGGATGGCATTATTCTCCTGTTGACAGAAGGGTTTACTCCCCACATTCTGGTTCCAGCAGCTCCATGACGGGAGGTCTTCTGCTTTATTACATCAGAGTCACTGAGAGATCTCTCGCACAAAACTGCTAGTGTGCTGCCATGTGTTTTGGCTGGGTGGAGTCAAACACATAGTTGGAGATTGCTGCAAGAGTTCAGATCAGCAGGCAGTGCTATTCACTGTTTTTTCGCCAGGGCCAGCCCCTATAAAACCTGGGGAAAGAGTCCACATTGATCTCGCTGGTTCTTTTTTATACTCTTTCTGGTTATTGGCAACTGATGCCCTTTATCATTTTCCATATGTCATTCATAGCCAGTCTGCAACAGCATATGTGACTGTCAAGGATGTGTTGACGATATTTTCCTTAGAAGTCTTCCCTTGCACTCTGTTTCCAGATAATGGTCCTCAGTTCTTGGTGCATTCTTTCAAGGACTTCTGTACATGTAATTGCATTTGCCGAGTGATGGTACTTTTATTCAATCTGCAGCTATATGGCAAGGTGGAACCTTTTGTCTGAACATTTATGATGCTAACGCACAAGTACATAGAAGATTTCCCTGCTGAGGAGGTTCTCCTATTTTTTTAAGCTCTTGTAGATCGGTGCCAATTTGGGCTGACCTGCGTGACCATCAGCCATGGATGCTGCACAGCCTCTTGCTGCCAGGCAGGTGTGTCCCAGCAACACCAGACCCCCCGGCACCTGACACTGGGCACTGGGCCAGGTCGTTTGGATGGCAACCTCACTGGATTCAGGCCTTGGTCCATAGCCAGCGCGGTCGCAGTGTGTTCATGATTCGCACCAAGGATTGACTTGTGACATGCCATCAGAACCAGTTGCATCCTAAGATGGACACTGAGGCCCCTCCCTGTGTTGTGGGCCTGCTGCCTTATTCTTTGTTGGCCCTGGCCCTTCTGCGGATCGAGCAGGCCTGGTTATGTCAACCTATCCCAGATGGTCAGGGCTTTGTCAGCATCAACAGCAGGTTTGTTTCATGTAACTTGTGCCAGGGTCTCCCACTGCACTGAGCAGGCAATGTCATTAGTGGGGACACAGGCCAGGTCTATTGCCAGAGCCTCTTCTCTCAAATTTGCTGCTGTCGTAGCCTAGGTTTGCACCCCTTGTCATGGATTCCGACATTCAGGTGGCTCCTGTCCACCAGTCGCCCCAGGGTTGATGGGTGATGGGGTTGCTGTCATACTAATCTCTTTTATCATATTAATGTAATATGTCTGCTTGTGTCTGTATATGTGTGGATGGATATGCGTGTGTGCGCGAGTGTATACCCATCCTTTTTTCCCCCTAAGGTAAGTCTTTCCGCTCCTGGGATTGTAATGACTCCTTACCCTCTCCCTTAAAACCCACATCCTTTCGTCTTTCCCTCTCCTTCCCTCTTTACTGATGAGGCAACAGTTTGTTGCGAAAGCTTGAATTTTGTGTGTATGTTTGTGTTTGCTTGTGTGTCTATCGACCTGCCAGCGCTTTCGTTTGGTAAGTCACATCTTCTTTGTTTTTAGATAATCTCTTTTATCTGTGCATACCAGTCTGTGTGGATCGGGAACTTTTTGCACTTTTTCTGCTGCCCACTGCCACAGGCACGTATTCAAACAAGGCATTGTGGATGGCAATACCTAGCCTTCCTCCCTAAATTGTTGGATGTGTATGAAATGTGTAAACTACTTTAATTGTATTCTTGTGGATGTCACTCTGTGATCTAATAAATTTTATCTCTTTTACAACTGTGCGTTTTGTTGGGTTTGTAGTCAGAACAGCGCAGACAGCTCATTAGCGATCGTGCCCATGTAGAACACTGCATAGTTTGCACCGAAATTGGGAGACTACATGGCAACTTTGACTAATGGCCCTGCCGTTTTAAGCTATTTTGGTCAGAAAACATCCAGTAAGATCCAACAGCAATACTTATATTAAGTGCTAGGTGTTACTGAAAGAAAATAATCATAAACAAAATACTAGTGAATGACACAATGTATCAGATCCCAACCAGCATCACAAAAAAAAAACAACCCTTGGTAAAAGATGGAGGATGAGAAGAAAAATTACTGAAGCAAGCTCAACACATTCAGGTGGAGCATCAAGTGGATTCAACACACCTTGTAATTCTTCATGGAGCTGTCAATAACCTGCTGTATTTCTGTTGCTTTAACCAGAAATGCTCCAGTGGCAGCAATGGCTTTTGTGACGGCAACTTCTTCAAGTCCCAATACTTTGTAGCGGTCTTCTAGCCGTGACATTCCACGTACTTCTGCCAAATGATATGCTAGACTCTGTCCAACTGTATTCAGATGTTTCAGTACAAGTTTTTGAATATTTGAGTAACTAAGTTCAATAGAATGTCCAAGTTTCTTCAATCCTTTTTCTGTCAGGTCATGAAGAAGAAATCTGGAGAAGAGAGACAATGGTATGTAACTAGTTCTTACACATAAAACTTAATTTTAAATGCTTGCCACAAACAACATGAAAAATTTGGAATTATACCAGTAAAAAAAAAGAAAAAGACCCCCCCCCCACACACACACACAAAAATCTATAAAATGATGAGACGGAATTATTGGCCAGTATTTACTTTCATTCTTACCATTTTTTCACATAAGTGACTTATCATTTGGCACCCCCACCCTCCATTATTCCAAAAAAAGTGACATAACTTGGTGATGCTCCTTTGCTCCCTCGTGCATACATTAACTGGAGTTGCGTGAGCGATTAGTAAGACCTATAAAAATAACCCTAAACCTTGTGAGTGTGGAAATGGATTGTTTTCAATACTAATCATGGTACAAATTTATCACTAGGATCGCCTCTGTGGCCCCCTTCAGCCTGGTGCCTTAAACCGGCCCTGCTTATGTGTACTTTAGTATGTGTCTATTGGCAGTATTAAGTATTTCATTCCCTGAAGGAACGTCTTGGCTACAAATTCTGTTTCATAATTTGTTAATATCAGTTACTTAATTAATTCCTTCTTTTATTCATCATGTTGTGTAGATACTAAGCAGAAGTACCTTCAGGGATGTGGAATAAGTCAAGGTACAGATTAACAACCGAGAAGAAACTCATAAAAACATATGCTGTACACTGGGTTAATAACCAAGTATCACTGTACTGTTAAAACCATTGTTTATAGCAGCTAAATGTAGCCTAGTAACTCAGTTTTATGTCTTATGACACAATGCCATTGTTCAGTAAAAGCTGCTGCTTTCAAGTTACATTTAAGAGCCACTATTTATCTCCTGTTAGCAGCATAATTTTACTTGATCATAACAGTATTTTTGAAAGTTGCCTACATCTATAATAACAGAAGCTTGTTTACATTACACTACCACACCACGCAGTTCTGCCATGAACATGCTGCTTGCTGTGTATCTAACAGATACTTGCAATCCTTGAATCTACGTAATCATATAATTTGCAGAAAGAGAGACTAATGGGGCATCTTTTTTATTTTATTTTGAACAGGAAGGGATTCACAATTTCTTTCTTTATGTTAGATGGGAGCCAGTTGAATAGCTTTGCATCAGTTCATAACTGAACTCTGAACCACAGGCAAGGAGGCAAGCCTTCTTGAAAATAATTTTTGTGTCTTATTTGCGACTGTGCAAATTGTAACATCAATAACCTTACTAAATAAAGCCAGTCTTACGTGGTGTAACGATTGCAGTGCACTTACTTGGTGACTCGCACAATGGCTCCCTTACAAGTTATGTCATCTGCTAACAGGCTGTGCGTGTTTTGATGATAGTTCCAATGCTATTCTCCTTGTTAAGTCCTGTCTGACGTCACAGCTTACAGAGTGGGAATTCTCAGACAGCACCAGTTACCATCAATACAAAAAAGAATGCCATGCATCTGCCGTCCGATCTGTGATCTTTCAATGATTTTAAAGAAACTGCTCAGTAAAAAAAAAAAAATCTCATTCTCATACAGCTTTGTTTCATTCATCGGCTTCATGATGGCCTGCCTAACATTTTATTAATGGTCATAGTTATTGTCATATTTAGTGATTAGGTAAACTACTGCAAGAAATTGTTAAAGTTGCAGTGGAGAATTAGGGGTCTCTAGGAATCTGTGTTTGGTGTGTGTTAGGTCATAGGTTGCTGCATATAAATACATATAACATACTGAATTATTCTTTAAGCTTTGATGGCTATGCTATTGGTCTCCAATCTCAAGAAAATGGAATGTATGTAAAGTGTTCTGTCTTGAAGACGTGTGCCAATGAAAAAGCGAGAATGAAATGTTCATGAGTCCCTCATATCTCATAAAAGATCTGATACATAGAAACAAGATTTCACAAATGATAGCACACAAAGAGGATAGTATTTTTCCAAGTGATTACTATGCAAAATTTCCAGATGATATTCAAGCAACTATAGTGAGTGTAAATTTGTTGTGAGTTTTGACAGTTGAGTACATTGCGAGTGGAGAGAAGCGCAGTTGCCAGCGTTTACTGAACAGGTGAACAGGGCCTACTGTGCACGGTACCTGTCAAGCTCTCTCGTCTGCGTGAAAAGCAAGCCGCGCAAGCCGGCTGATCTGTGATCTTTCTCAAATGATTTTAAAGAAACTATTCGGTAATACACTCTCATTCTCATACACCTTATATTTCATCAACTTCGTGAAGAACTGCCTATCATATTGCTAATGGTCATAGTTATTGTGAATTTTTGATATTAGGTAACCTACCTCAAGAAGTTAAAGTCTGCTTTATTATTTAAACTTGAAAGCATATCATTATCTGTCTCCAGTCTTGAGAAAATGGAGTCTATGTAAAGAGGGCTGTGCGCACACGCCAGTGAAACAACCAGAATGAAATATTAAGAAACCCCTTGTACCTCTTAAACAGTATGAGATATCGGAACAAGATTTTGGCAAATGATAGCATACAAAGAAGAGAGTATTTTGCCAAGTAATGCGTGAAACTTCTGTATATATCACAATATTCAAACAAATACAGATGAAATAATGTGATTTTTAAGCATGATCGATAGCTGGTGAAACAAGAATTGCTGTTTGTTTTGCAACAATGTCAGTGAAGAATTTACATGTTCATTTTTATGTGAGAATAGGCTTTTTCATAAACTATTGACTTGTCTTGCCCTCAGTTGCTAGTTTAATATTACACTGTTTCAGGACTGTGCTGCAAATTTGTTTTAACTCAGTGCCACTCTGCTGTATTTTGACAAAGAAGCAAATTTAACATATCAACAAGAGAAGTTACGTATTACTCAAAACTTGTCACAGTCCTTCACGAATCCCTCAACTACCTTCTTGGTATGGCTGACAACTCAAGAACAGTCATGTGGTGTAAAATTTGCAGTGGCTTCTTTCGTCAGTATTTGAACTTCACTGAACTCCCCCCCCCCCCCCCCCCCCCTTCTTCTTCTTCTTACTTTTCATGTAGGCGCATATATTTTCAACTGGATTTAAATGACCGTGATATGAAGGTAGCCTCATTAAACTATGTCCTTTAGCATCAGCTACTTTGTCAACCAGGTGACATGTAGTTTTTGGATTGTACAACATAGCTAGTTCCATTAACTTCGCCTTATGCGTGCTACATTCAACTTGATTCAGTATAACATTTCTTTCTACGCAGAGCAAGTACTTAACGGCTGCAGGGGCAACAGTCTGGATGACTGACTGACCTGGCCTTGTAATATTAACCAAAACGGCCTTGCTGTACTCGTACTGCAAACGGCTGAAAGCAAGGGGAAACTACAGCCATAATTTTTCCTGAAGGCATGCAGCTTCACTGTATAGTTAAATGATGATGGCGTCCTCTTGGGTAAAATATTTCAGAGGTAAAATAGTCCCCCATTCAGATCGCTGGGAGGGGACTACTCAGGAGGGTGTCGTTATCAGGAGAAAGAAAACTGGCTTTCTACGGATCCGAGCATGGAATGTAAGATCCCTTAATAAGGCAGGTAGGTTAGAAAATTTGAAAAGAGAAATGGATAGGTTAAAGTTAGATATAGTGGGAATTAGAGAAGTTCGGTGGCAGGAGGAACAAGACTTCATGTAAGGTGTATACAGGGTTCTAAATACAAAATCAAATAACAGTAATGCAGGAGTAGGTTTAATAATGAATAAAAAAATAGGAACAGGGGTCAGCTACTATGAACAGCATTGTGGACGCATTATTGTAGTCAAGATAGACACAAAGCCCACACCTACCACAGTAGTAGAAGTTTATATGCCAACTAGCTACACAGATGATGAAGAGATTGAAGAAATGTATGATGAGATAAAAGAAATTATTCAGATAGTGAAGGGAGACGAAAATTTAATAGTCATGGGGGACTGGAACTCGGTAGTAGGAAAAGGAAGCGAAGGAAACGTAGTAGGTGAATATGGAATGGGAGTAAGGAATGAAAGAGGAAGCTGCCTGGTAGAATTTTTCACAGATCATAACTTAATCATAGCTAACACTTCGTTCAAGAATCATGAAAGAAGGTTGTATACATGGAAGACGCCTGAAGATACTGGAAAGTGTCAGATAGATTATATAATGGTAAGACAGAGATTCAGGAACCAGGTTTTAAATTGTAATACGTTTCCAACGGCAGATGTGTACTCTGAACACAATCTGAGGTGGGAATTTAAGAAGATGGGACCTGGATAAACTGAAAGACCCAGAGGTTGTAGACTGTTTCAGAGAGAGCATTAGGGAACAACCGACAGGAACAGGGAAAAGAAATATGGTAGAATAGGAATGGGTAGCTTTGAGAGATGAAATAGTAAAGGCAGCAGAGGATCAAGTAGGTAAAAAGATGAGGGCTAGTAGAAATCCTTGGGTAATGGAAGAGATACTGAATTTAATTTATGAAAGGAGAAAATATAAAAATGCAGTAAATGAGGCAGGCAAGAAGGAATACAAATGTCTCAAAAATGAGATCGGCAGGAACTGCAAAATGGGTAAGCAGGATGGCTGGAGGACAAATGTAAGGATGTAGAGGCATATATCAGTAGGAGTAAGATAGATACTACCTACAGGAAAATTAAAGAGACCTATACAAGGGCGATGTACTTGAGGGCAATGTTATGGAAATGGAAGAGAATGTAAGTGAAGATGAAATGGGAGATGTGATACTGCGTGAAGAATTTGACAGAGCACTGAATGACCTAGGTTGAAAGAAGGCCCCTGGAGTAGACATTCCATTAGAACAACAGATAGCCTTGGGACAGCCAGCTAAGACAAAACTCTACCATCTGGCGAACACGATGTATGAGACAGACTTAAAGAAGAATATAATAATTCCAATCCCAAAGAAAGTAGGTGTTAAGAGGTGTGAAAATTACCCAAGCATCAGTTTAATAAGTCACAGCTGCAAAAAAGCATTTGTTGACAGGTGTGAAAATTACTGAACTATCAGTTCAATAAGTCAAAGCTGCAAAATACTTACACAAATTCTTTACAGATAAATGGAAAAACTGGTAGAAGCCGACCTTGGGGAAGATCAGTTCGGATTCTGTAGTAATGTTGGAACACGTGAGGCAATACTGACCCTACGACTTACCTTAGAACACAGGTTAAGGAAAGGCAAACCTATTTTTCTCGCATTTGTAGACTTACAGAAAGCTTTTGACAAGGTTGACTGGAATACTCTCTTTCAAATTCTGAAGGTGGCAGAGGTAAAATACAGGGAGCGAAAGGCTATTTACAATTTTTACAAGAACCCGATGGCAGTTATAAGAATCGAGGGGCATGAAAGGGAAGCAGCGATTGGGAAGGAAGTGAGACAGGGTTGTAGCCTATCCCCGCTGTTAATCAATACGTATATGAGCAAGCAGTAAAGGAAAGAAAAGAAAAATTTGGAGGAGGAATTAAAATCCATGGAGAAGAAATAAAAACTTTGAGGATTGCCAATGACTTTGTAATTCTGTCAGAGACAGCAAAGCACCTGGAAGAGCAGCTGAATGGAATGGACAATGTCTTGAAAGGCGGACATAAAATGAACATCAACAAAAGCAAAACGAGGATAATGGAATGTAGTCTAATTAAATCAGGTGATGCTAAGGGTATTAGATTAGGAAATGAGACACTTAAAGTAGTAAATGAGTTTTGCTATTTAGGGAGCAAAGTAACTGATGATGGCCGAAGTAGAGAGGATATAAAATGTAGACTAGCAATGGCAAGAAAAGTGTTTCTGAAGAAGAGAAATTTGTTAACAACGAGTATAGATTTAAGTGTTAGGAAGTGTTTTCTAAAAGTACTTGTATGGAGTGTAGCCATGTATGGATGTGAAACATGGACGATAGTTTAGACAAGAAGAAAATAGAAGCTTTCGAAATGTGGTGCTACAGAAGAATACTGATGATTAGATGGTAGATCACGTAACTAATGAGGAGGTCCTGAATAGAATCGGGGAGAAGAGGAATTTGTGGCACAACTTGACTAGAAGAAGGGATTGGTTACCGTATTTACTTGAATCTAAGCCGCACTTTTTTTTCCGGTTTTTGTAATCCAAAAAACCACCTGCGGCTTAGAATCGAGTGCAAAGCAAGCAGAAGTTCTGAAAAATGTTGGTAGGTGCTGCTACAACTAACTTCTGCCATCGAATATATGTAGCGCTTCACAGGCATGCTTTGCAGGCACAAAGATAAATACTGGCGCCAAAACCTCTGTGTCAGTAAATAAATTTAAAAAAAAAAAGGTGGAAGACGAGCTTCTTTTCCTCCGCCCCGAGTTTCGACCACTGCATTTCTATACATTATCCATCGAAGTAAATACAAATTCCATATTGTTTATCTCTGAATGTTGCAGCGTTTCAATGTACTACGTAAATCCGACTGGCAAGACTGTTAGGGATGTTTGTCAATATGGCCAACTCTATGTTCTGAATTTTTTCCTACCTTTGAGAAGAGGTGGTTGCTAATAGGAACTTTTATGAATTGTGAATCACATGCAGTATTCTCCTCACCATAAGAATAATACAAATATAAACATTTTGCCATGTATTCTTTCGTGTTTGCTGCTATCTCATTTAAATTCTGTCTGCCTAATAAACTACGAAACTAAAGTGAGACGACAGCAAACGCGGAAGAATATACATATCATGTCATGTTTATATTCGTATTATTCTTATGCCTAATAGTGATACAGTCAGAAATGAAGCACGGCAATTGACTAGATTTTTAAATCTAAGATGACTCTAATTTCTGTGCAGAATGTAATGTACTAAAGAGGCGTCTGCAAAGATTTTCAAATGGAGAAAAATTTTCACTAAACGCTCGTTCAGAACATGTTCTATCATACGCAGTCTATTATTTGATTCTTGTCGATCATTATCAAAGAAAGCAGCAGTGTCAGTAACAACAAATAGCAGTCTCTCGCCATTGTTTCGCTAATGAGACGATTCCCCTCTTTTTTTTTTAACTGTAAGCGGCGGTAGCACGCACAAAAGCAAGCCATGCTGCGAGCGGTGACAGGTCGTAAACACTAATTATCAGAATGTGACAAACAATGCATGACACAGTACAGTAATGCATCTTCAGCTTAGAGTGACGTAAATACCTATAACAAAGAGAACGACACTTATCAGATCGAAGAAAAATAAGCAATCAATTCAAACCAGACGAAGCACGTGAAAAAGGAAGGGTACCCGTATAAATATGGATGGAGCGCCTGACACATAGCAATAGCTATCTGGTAAAGCTTAACTGCTAAGCTTACTTCTCGAACCAAACTACTGTAGCTGTATCGTCATTCATTCGACCCAAATTGTGTTTCATATTACAATGGACCAACTCTGTTTCGATTTGAAGGTGCGGCCTAAAACTTTTCTCTCCCCTTGAATTTCGAGTCTCAAATTTCAGGTGCGGCTTAGATTAGGGAAATTTTTTTTCCCTTGATTTCGAGTCTCATTTTTCAGGTGTGGCTTAGATTCGAGTAAATACAGTAGTAAGACATGTTCTGCGGCATCAAGGGATCACCAACTTAGTGATGGAGGGAAGTGTGGAGGGTAAAAATCGTAGAGAAAGACCAAGAGATGAATACACTAAGCAGATTCAAAAGGATTTAGGCTGCAGTAGTTACTCGGAGATGAAGGAGCTTGCACAGGATAGAGTAGCATCGAGAGCTGCATCAAACCAGTCTCTGGACTGAAGACCACAACAACAACATACTGAATTTGATCTTTGGAGGCTTAAACTCCTGAAAACCAAATTTTAGTGGTGATGAATACATAAAAAAGAATACTTGACCAAATTTCTGGTCTGATCATGTAAATGACATGTGCAAAAAGCTATCTACTAGCATACATGCTCCAAGAAAACTGACACCTTTTTGTAAACATTACCACTCTGAGGCAAATACATTTTGCACTATTTGAGTCCCATCTCAGCTATGGGATAGAGGTACGGGGGCCAAGCAGTAAAGGTAATATGGAAAGTGTACCTATCCTACAGATAAGATGTGCAAGGGAGTCCTGCAGAAATTTGTTTAAATAATTTAAAATACTAACTGTTCATAGCCTGTAAGTTGGATCACAATAAATAAACTGGTGAAGTGAGACTTACTGTGGGGTTTGAAACAATATAAGTGAAGTTATACATTTATTTTTAAACCGAGACTGGACTTTTGCATGAGCTACTGATCTGTCTTGCCTTGAGTTACTACTTTAATAATACGTTGTCTCAAGAGTCTGTCTCAGCTTCAGCTGCGTTAGAATGTTATTGAGATAAATATTTGTAAACTATACTACATTTTGACAAAAGAAGCAGATTTTAACAAGACAACAGGAGAAGTTATGTATTACTCAAAAGTCATCACTGATAACATTTCTATGAAGAAGTGTGATAGTGAAATAGGTTTCTTGATTAGCTGTAGCTCTGGAACAAATGGTCTTATTGGAAAGCTCTAATGACCAGCAGCTCCATCTCATCATCATCATCTTTTAACCTCCCATTTTTGCCTTCTGATAACTCTATTCCTTCGCGATGTATCACGACTAATCTGAACAACGCAAAATGTTGTGATAGCGTTTTTACAGTCAGTCTGCATACCACCACTTTTCCGTGATTGGACAGCACATATGGTTCACAATAGACAGGATTTTCCTCCTGCGGTAATGTGAGGCACCACTTGCCCAACCAAAAGTAAATGTTGGCCAGCTGCCCGTCATCTGGCATGTGCTGACTTGCCCCTCATAAATAAAGAAAACCACCATGTAACCAGCTAGCTATTATTCTGCTTGCACATATCATCATGTTGTTTGACAAAGGTTTCACATTGTTATGTCACAATCCACTTATGCCTGGTATCATTATTTACAGTACCCTTGTGAAGTAATAAAATGTTGAATAATGCCATATCTTTAATAGTCAGCAATAAGTTATTTATTGATTTATGCAGTACTTTTTACAGAGTAATCATGATCTTGTATATATCAATATTACTCACTTTTCCAATTCAAGTGATGTTGTTCCAAACATTAGGAGGTCAAGGAAGTCAGCTGACACAGAACCTTCAGGGACCGTATCAGCATAGGAGGCTAACTTTGAGTCCATTTCAAGCAAAATATTCTCCCAGGCTTCTGCAATAGACTGGACTGTAAGTCCTGTGTATGTCAGCAGACTGTCAATAACAGCATGCTTCAAAGCCACGTCATGGAGCTCAGTTGACCGCTCAGCAAGTACCTACAATGAAATAACGTGTTTTCACATGTGTTTCCATTACTACACATAGTACCAAAAATGTACTTTAAACAAACAATTAACCTCTAGCTAGAGTTTTGTGAGAACTTATATATTTCATTGTATCAGTATACAGTATGATGTGCAACCATCACCTTCCAAAGAAATTTTTATTTAAATTCATGAAACATTTAAGCATTTATCAGATTTGTTGGTCATGTTTAAACTTCATTGATGCTCTGCTTGAAGAACAAAACATGGGTTACATTTCTGTTTAAAATCAAGATACAAATAAGTTAAAGCGGCCCCCCTCGCCACAACTCGATACAGTGCCGGCTAGATAGTTAATATGAGACGGACTTTCCTTGAAAGTGTTAAAAGTCTAAGAAAAAGCCAGCAGTTAACACAACAAGGATACATAAAAGCTCATGGCGTTCTGTTCACTTACAATAAAAAGATGAGAGTTTCAGCCAAAAACTTTCTCATCATTCCTTCAACCACAAAATTTACAGGCTAACTTACATAACATGCACATATTTGCATTATTTTCAGTTTGGTTTTGTTTCTACTCACAGGAATTGTGGCATTAGCACTGTAGCTCACAAATGTTTTCCATTGGTTTGCTGTTTTGTAAGGCAATAAATTCTCTGTAAAAGTGATACTCTATGGTCAGTAATTTTTTTAACTCCACCTGCACACTAAGAACATAATAGTGACTCATAAGAGTTGGACGGAAAGAAGCAATATCTCTGCCAAAGCTTTTCATTTTTATTTGTATAAACAAGTTTGATGATACAGCAACCTAAATTGATTCACTGACCATGTGACGAAGCAAGCTGGGATATTTTTTTACTCCCCCCTCTTGTTTTGCCATCTGCCTCCTTAAAATTCATTTTTTCATTTCTGACTAATTACCATTAACATACGCAAGTATAATCTACATTTTCATAAAAGAGAAAGGATGGCCTTCAGTTTTAAAGAATATATGACCAGATCTAATTTTGTGCTTAGTTTTGTGCAGGCAATTAATTTCCTGATTTATTTAGACTATTCCTAGTTAGTATCCTTTGTTATAGTGTGAAATCAGCAATTGTTGCATAACTTAAATTCTATTGTTGACTCATAAACAAATATAAATTCTGTACTAATTATAAACATTTGGAGGAACAACTAATAGTATTCTTAAAGAATGTATTTGGCTCTATTCGAAAACATGTTAGCAAAACCAGCCCTTAATTAATTCCAAACTAATTAACAGTTTTGTCAAAAGTATTGTTTCCATAACGATACCTGTTAATTTCATCATTTAAACAAGTAATTCGGCCTAACTCTTGTAGTACAAGAAACTGTTAAAAAGACGCAATTTTTTGATGTATTCAGTTGATTGAACGAATTATGTTTTAATTGTAATTTCTGTAAATTAAACATCGAACAATGTGTAGTTTCAGCATCTATTATTGTGCTGATATATAAAGGTCCAGTTTTTGGTCATGAGACAGACAGTCCACGACCGAGTTTCAGACAAGAGGCCTGTGTTGGTTAGAACAACAACAATGCATCATCAGCTTAACCATGAAATAAGTGTTACACAACAGGCCACGTATTAAAGCAATGACTGTTTGTTCAATTTATTTGAAAGACTTTGAAATATATATTTAGGTTTTTACTGCTCGTAGATGTTCAACAGTAAACTATTGTAGCAGTATGTTGATGTTTGCCTGCAAATTATTAATGAGGCTTATCAAAAGTTAAACATTTGTGCTCTGGCCAATTAACTGTGTATTACTGGGGGTTGTGAACAGTGAAATTAAAGAACTGTGAAATGCAAATGTGCACCTGTTGGCTACATCATTTAAAGCAATCAGTGTTGAACTTACACCCCCCTCCCTTTTTCAGCCAGCATAGCAACACAGTATGTCGATACCGAGGACAATCAACGATGAAATAAAGCAGGTGAATGTTACAACCATCTTTTGAGACACAAAGTTCATTCAGTGCCATTTTGTATCTGAAAATAAAACTGTAATACTTTGCGATATTCTGTGTATGCTTTTACCCCGCAGTACCAACATTTACGAGTGTTAGGAGTGAGCATATTACGTAACACTTGGGGCTCTGAGCAAACAACAGGACTGGATTGGACAGAGTGCTCTACATTATGGGGGTGGCAGCACCTATAGTGAGAGTAATCCTCCTAGAGATCCCAGGAAGCTTTGGAGAAAACCAGAAAATTAATATCTGTGCACCCATTGTCATCTATGGGTCCAAAATAAGTGAATTTACAGGAATGAACTGAATACAGAACAAAAGTCCACAGGGGATGTTCCAAGGTGACACAGGATTGAATTAATATGGAAAAAGTCACACGAAAAGTGATGATCAGAGTATATAAGTATTTTCTTGGCATTTCACAAGCACTGATAACATCTGATGGTGACTGTAAGTTATGACACTAAAGCACTGTGATAAAATACTCTGCCAGCAGGACAAACTCAACCATCAACACACCTGAATCTGTTTTGCAGGTTACAATATGGGGAAACTACAAAGTTAAAGCAAATCTGAACACTTGAATGTTTGCACTATAGTTACAATCAACTAAATTCATTTAGTGCCATTACTAAGTTAGATTACTGGAGCAGAGAAAAAAAGAGAGAGAATTCAAGAACTGTGAAATTCATAATGGGCTTGTTTAGTCAGCGCCAGACCTCAATGGTACATAATAAATCAGGCATTTTATGAAATCATCATCAACTTACTAAAATATTTTGAAGAACTATGTTTCAGCATTAACCCACTATTACTTGCACATTTATGTAGGTGTGGTATGTCTTGCTCCCATAGATGGACACTTCATCTTTCATCCTGTTCACACAAAGTTCAACAATTCAGTCATGAACAAATGTCAGCAGGATTAAAATGTGTCCACTGTGGACACAAACACAGACATCTTCCTTATGACAACAGTTTCAATTTCTGCATGTGTTCCAAGTCCATTCACTCTCCACTACAATAGGGGCACTACTTTTCAGTGAGGTTTACATCTCTGCCTTGCCCTTGTACTAGTTAGAGAGTCTAAATCAGAAGGGCTAGGAATCTGATATACTACCATTCCAGTCTTAGTCTAGAGAATGATGGTGATACAGTACAATACAATACAATAATATTTTTGTGGCACATAGTTACAGTTTTGGTTGCTGCAACTCCACAGGTCTTGGCAAACACACCACACATGGATGACCATTGGCCCTTTATATACCTGCCCTTAAAGAGCGGACAGGTAGTTCAAATCTCTTACTGAAGCCTCCATATGCTGTTTCCACTACACCTGTTACTTTGTGCTCTAGACCTGAACTGGACTTGGAACTCAAGAGGACATCGTTATCAGGAGAAAGAAAACTGGCGTTGAACGGATCGGAGTGTGGAATGACAGATCCCTTAATCGGGCAGGTAGGTTAGAAAATTTAAAAAGGGAAAGAGATAGGTTAAAGTTAGATATAGTGGGAATTAGCGAAGTTTGGTGGCAGGAGGAACAAGACTTCTGGTCAGGTGACTACAGGGTTATAAACACAAAATCAAATAGGGGTAATGCAGGAGTAGGTTTAATAATGACTAGGAAATTAGGAATGCGGGTAAGCTACTACAAACAGCATAATGAATGCATTATTGTCGCCAAGATAGATACAAAGCCCACACCTGCCACAGTAGTACAAGATTATATGCCAATTAGCTCTGCAGATGACGAAGAAATTGAAGGAATGTATGATGAAATAAAAGAAATTATTCAGATAGTGAAGGGAGACGAAAATTTAATAGTCATGGGTGACTGGAATTCGGCAGTAGGAAAAGGGAGAGAAGGAAACGTAGTAAGTGAATATGGACAGGGGGTACAAAATGAAAGAGGAAGCCGCCTGGTAGAATTTTGCACAGAGCACAACTTAATCAAACCTAACACTTGGTTTAAGAATCATAAAAGAAGGTTGTATACATGGAAGAAGCCTGTAGATACTGACAAGTTTCAGATAGATTATATAATGGTAAGACAGAGATTTAGGAACCACGTTTTAAATTGTAAGACATTTCCAGGGGCAGATGTGGACTCTGACAACAATCTATTGGTTATGAACCGTAGATTAAATCTGAAGAAACTGCAAAAAGGTGGGAATTTAAGGAGATGGGACCTGGATAAACTGAAAGACCCAGAGGTAGTACAGAGTTTCAGGGAGAGCATAAGGAAACAATTGACAGGAATGGGGGAAAGAAATACAGTAGAAGAAGAATGGGTAGCTTTGAGGAATGAAATAGTGAAGGCAGCAGAGGATCAAGTAGGTAAAAAGACGGGGGCTAGTAGAAATCCTTGGGTAACAGAAGAGATACTGAATTTAACTGATTAAAGGAGAAAATACAAAAGTGCAGCAAGTGAAGCAGGCAAAAAGGAATACAAACGTCTTAAAAATGAGATCGACAGGAAGTGCAAAATGGCTAAACAGGGATGGCTAGAGGACAAATGTAAGGATGTAGAGGCTTATCTCATGAGGGGTAAGATAGATACTACCTACAGAAAAATTAAAGAGACCTTTGGAGAAGAGAGAACCACTTGCATGAATATCAAGAGCTCAGATGGAAACCCAGTTCTAAGCAAAGAAGGGAAAGCAGAAAGGTGGAAGGAGTATATAGAAGGTCTATACAAGGGTGATGTACTTAAGGACAATATTATGGAAGTGGAAGAGGATGTAGATGAAGATGAAATGGGTGATATGATACTGCGTGAAGAGTTTGATAGAGCACTGAAAGACCTAAGCCGAAACAAGGCCCCGGGAGCAGACAACATTCCATTAGAACTACTAACAGCCTTGGGACAGCCAATCCTGACAAAACTCTACCATCTGGTGAGCAAGATGTATGAGACAGGCGAAATTCCCTCAGACTTCAAGAAAAATATAATAATTCCAATCCCAAAGAAAGTAGGTGTTGACAGATGTGAAAATCACCAAACTATCAGTTTAATAAGTCACAGATGCAAAATACTTACGCGGATTCTTTACAGATGAATGGAAAAACTAGTAGAAGCCGACCTCAGGGAAGATCAGATCGGATTCCGTAGAAATATTGGAACACATGAGGCAATACTGACCCTACGACTTATCTTAGAAGCTAGATTAAGGAAAGGTAAACTTACGTTTCTAGCATTTGTAGACTTAGAGAAAGCCTTTGACAATGTTGACTGGAATACTCTCTTTCAAATTCTGAAGGTGGCAGGGGTCAAATACAGGGAGCGACAGGCTATTTACAATTTGTACAGAAACCAGATGGCAGTTATAAGAGTTGAGGGACATGAAAGGGAAGCAGTGGTTGGGAATCTAGTGAGACAGGGTTGTAGCCTCTCCTCGATGTTATTCAATCTGTATACTGAGCAAGCAGTAAAGGAAACAAAAGAAAAATTCGGAGTAGGTATTAAAATCCATGGAGAAGAAGTAAAAACTTTGAGGTTTGCGGATGACATTGTAATTCTGTCAGAGACAGCAAAGGACTTGGAAGAGCAGTTGAACGGAATGGATAGTGTCTTGAAAGGAGGATATAAGATGAACATCAACAAAAGCAAAACGAGGATAATGGAATGTAGTCGAATTAAGTTTGGTGTGACTGAGGGAATTAGATTAGGAAATGAGACACTTAAAGTGGTAAAGGAGTTTTGCTATTTGGGGAGCAAAATAACTGATGACGGTAGAAGTAGAGAGGATATAAAATGCAGACTGGCAATGGCAAGGAAAGCATTTCTGAAGAAGAGAAATTTGTTAACATCGAGTATAGATTTAAGTGTCAGGAAGTTGTTTCTGAAAGTATTTGTATGGAGTGTAGCCATGAATGGAAGTGAAACAAGGACGATAAATAGTTTGGACAAAAAGAGAATAGAAGCTTTCGAAATGTGGTGCTACAGAAGAATGCTGAAGATTAGATGGGGAGATCACATAACTAATGAGGAGGTATTGAATAGAATTGGGGAGAAGAGGAGTTTGTGGCACAACTTGACTAGAAGAAGGGATCGGTTGGTAGGACTTATTCTGAGGCATCAAGGGATCGCCAATTTAGTATTGGAGGGCAACGTGGAGGTTAAAAATCGTAGAGATGAATACACTAAGCAGATTCAGAAGGATGTAAGTTGCAGTAGGTACTGGGAGTGAAGAAGCTTGCACAGGATAGAGTAGCATGGAGAGCTGCATCAGTCTCAGGACTGAAGACCACAACAACAACAAGCCTCATTAATACCTTGTGGGCAAAAAATCAGCGTACTGCTACAACAGTTTGCTGCTGAACATCTATGAGCTAGTTGTGTTTCACAGGGACAATGTTTTCTAAACCCATGTTGACTGTGTGTCAATAGACAGTTTTATTCAAGGCAATTCATAGTGTTCGAACACAATATATGTTCTAAAATCCTGCTACATATCGACGTTAACAATATGGGCCTGTAATTTAGTGGATTACTCATACTACCTTTCTTGAATATTGGTGTGACCTGTGCAACTCTCCAGTCTTTGGGTGCGGATCTTACGTCGAGAGAACAATTGAATATGATTGTTAAGCATGGAGCTAATGCATCAGCATACTCTGAAAGGAACTTAATTGGTATACAGTCTGGACTAGAAGACTTGCTTTTATTAAGTGATTTAAGCTGCCTCACTACTCCGAGGATATTTACTTCTACGTTACTCATGTTGGCAGCTGTTCTTGATTCGAATTCTGGAATATTTACTTTGTCTTCTTTTGAGGAGGCATTTTGGAAGACTGTGTTTAGTAACTCTGCTTTGGCAGCACTGTCTTCGATAGTATCTCCATTGCTTTAGCGCACAGAAGGCATTGATTGTTTCTTGTTGCTAACATACTTCACATACGACCAGAATCTCTTTGAATTTTCTGACAGGATTTGAGACAACATTTTCTTGTGGAAACTGTTATAGGCATCTCGCATATAAGTCCGTGCTAAATTTCAAGCTTCTGTAAAAGATCACCAATTTTGGGGATTTTGCGTCTGTTTAAATTTGGCATGCTTGTTTCGTTGTTTCTGCAACAGTGTTCTAACCCGTTTTATGTGCCAAGGAGGATCAGCTCCGTCGTTTGTTAATTTATTTGGTATAAATCTCTCGATTGGTCCTGATACTATTTCTTTGAATTTAAGAAACATCTAGTCTACACTTATACTATTAATTTGGAATGAATGGAGATTGTCTCTGAGGAAGGCGTCAGGTGAATTTTTATCCGCTTTTTTGAATAGGTCTATTTTTCGCTTATTTTTCGGGTATTTGGGGATTACAATATTCATTCTCGCTACGACAACACTGTGTTCACTAATCCCTGAATCGGTTTTGATGCTCGTTATTAACTAAAGATTATTTGTTGCTAAGAGGTCAAGTGTGTTTTCACAACCGTTTACTATTCGCGTAGGCTCATGAACTAACTGCTCGAAATAATTTTCAGAGAATGTGTTTAGCACAATTTCGGATGATATTTTAAGCGTACCTCCGGAATTAAACATGTATTTCTGCCAACATATCGAGGGTAAATTAAAGTCACCACCAACTATTATCATATGAGTTGGGTATGCGTTTGAAATCAAACTCAAGTTTTCTACAAACCTTTCAGCAACTGTATCATCTGCTCTGGGAGGTCGGTAAAAGGATCCAATCATTATATTATTCCACTTGCCAACAATGACCTCTGCCCATACTAACTCACAGGAAGTATCTACTTCAATTTCGCAACAAGTTAAACTACTTCTGACAGCAACAAACACACCACAGCCAAGTGTGTATAGCCTATCATTTTGAAACACCGTTAGGTTCTTCGCAAAAATTTCAGCCTTGCTTATATCCGGCTTTAGCCAGCTTTCAGTGCGTGTAACGAGTTGAGCATCAGTGCTTTCTATTAGCGCTTGGAGCTCTGGTACTTTCCCAACACAGCTACAACAATTCACAACTGTTATACCAAAGGTTTTTGTCTCTACGTTCTTCCTGTGTTCAGCCTGCTCCCTTTGTGACTGAAGCCCTAACTTAAAAGACCGCCCAGTCCACACCACACAGCCCCTGCTACCTGTATAGCCACCTCCTGCATATACTGGACACTGACCTATTCAGCGGAACCCGAAACCCAACCACCCTCTGGTGCAAGTCGAGGAATCTGCAGCCTACATGGTCGCAGAACCATCTGAGCCTCTGATTCAGACTCTCCTCTCGGCTCTTTACCAGAGGTCCGTGATCGGTCCTGTCGACTATGTTGCAAATGGTCAGTTCCGTTTTCATCTTGCAAGCAAGACTGGCAGCCTTTACCACTTCTGTTAGCCACTCGAAACCAGAGAGAATCTCTTCAGATCCAAAGTGACACACATCATTGGTACTGATGTCAGCAAACTCAAGTTTTCTACAAACCTTTCAGCAACTGTGCTCTTCATGGCATCTGGAATGACCCTTTCCACATCTGGAATGATTCCACTCGGTACGCGCACAGATTGCACATCGGTTTTCTTACCCTTCTTGTCAGCCAAGTCCCTAAGGGGCCCCATAACGCGCCTAACGTTGGAGCTCCCAACTACCCATAACCCCACCCTCTGCGATTGCCCGGATCTTGCAAGCTGAGTGGTTTCCTCTGAAACAGGACAGGTAACGGCATCTGGCACAGTGACAGTGTCAGCCACAGACAGCACCTGGAACCTGTTTGTCAGACAAATTGGGGAGGCCTTACGTGCGGCCGCCTGGGAAGTCTTTCGCAGCCTGCTTTGCCCCGGGGTGAGCTCCCATTCAACCACAGGTGAGGGGTCAGCCTCAGTTTGAGCAGTAACTGGGTTGGCCACCGGTGAGGACCGATCGGAGGACTCTGATGGGCTGGACGTCCATTGGATCCCCACGGCCGGCCCAAAACAGTGGTGCCCATCCACTGCAGCCTCAAGCTGTGTAACCGAAGCCATCACAGCCTGAAGCTGAGAGCGAAGTGTCACCAACTTGGCTCGCATGGGCACACTACAATTGCAGTCCCTGTCCATACTAAAGACCGTGGAAAACTAAACTATGCAGATAAACGGACTATCGGCATGTGCTGCGCAAATCTACTGTAGACTCTGACGAAAACACACGAACTGTGTGTAGTAATACGCAGATATTAAAAAACCTAACTACTGAAGCACTCAGGTGAAACTAAATAATTTGCCCCTGATAAGGAACTTGTAATATGTCACAAAAGCGGTTTACTTTCTGACGCAAACAAAAACGCGAGAACTGTGGCTATTATATGTTAAATTCACATGCAGAAACTCAAGAAACTAAACAATTAAAGCACACAGATGATACAATAAAATTCGCTCCTGGTTAGGAACTCGTAAATGTCACAAAAGCGGTTTACTTATCTGTTGCTGCGTCTCAGTCGGCTACTGCTGCCTTTTTTCAAAGCCAAAAAACGTGTCAGGCTTGTCGAGTTTCCCGGAATGTTGAGTTATCGAGAGTCCAGTTTTCGGGGTTCTAATGTTGATCATTTGACTCTAAAATGCTTAAAAAAGTTTAAAACTCACTATTTTTCATCTAAAATTTAGAAAATTTTCTGGGGCAAGACCTCATGTATGGGGACCCCAATATTTTTTAAATGTACCATATCCATTATATATTTCCCCAGAAGACTTGCTGTTCATGATGCAGAGTACCAAATGATGCAAAGTACTGGTAAACTAGATTTTATGGATTTGGTACCTTTTGGAAATTAGCTTCTGAAATATGGGCACCATCTGTCAAAGCTGCTCAAAGTCTGTGGCACCACATTGCATAGCGTCAGTCTGGTGCTATCTGTAAGAGCCAACACAACAATCACAATGACGACCTCACTTGTTAATAACAGGGATAACGATTTACAACTGAATGCCAGAGATTCTGTATCCCTAATTATGGCTGAAACATACTGACATGTAAGTATACTATCTCTCAAGGCAATTAAACATTGTTTGGTATTGTACATTAACTGACCTATTGCTGTTAAGATCAAATAATGGTCAAACGTACTTAGAGAAATAATGTATTCTGTAGTGTCTTCACCAGTATCAACTGTCATTTTTGGTCAAAACTCATTTACTGGCTTTTCAAATATAAGATTCAGTTAATAGCACAACTGTACACATCGGAGTGGTGTTTTTTTCTGCCAGGTATGTCCATCACCACGAATGATGACATGGCTGGTGCACACGTGTAAACATGAATTGTAGAAAAGGGAAAGAGAAGGAAAGGGAAAGGGTTGATCGGAAACTGTGATGGCTAGCCACATGGGGCACTGTGGTAACGCAATGGCGGAAGATGAAAATTTGTGCCGGACCAGGACTCGAATCTAGATTTACCACTTCTAATGAGCAACTGCCTTAACTGCTTCAGCCAGCTGGACAAGATCCCCGTCTGATTGAAATTTCCAACTTACTGCAAGCTGCAATGCACAGTCCCTTGCCTGTTAAACACTATACTTGCACATCTTGGTTCCCGTGGGAGTCTGGACGATATCTGTGCATTGGCACTGGAACAAACATTGAGGAGCTGTTAACCTCTTTTCCAGAAATGTATATATCTGATTAGTGTCTGTTCTGTCAGATGGCTCCTTGATGTTTGTTTTAGTGCGACTGCACAAATATTGCCTAAACTCTTATGGGAATCAGGATTTGCGAGCAGAGAGTTTAATGGATGAGCAATGCTGCACTGCACTGTGTGATAAGTTGTAAATTTGAGTCAGTCACTAACTGTGTCCGGATGACCCAAGCAGTTAAGGTGACTGCTCGTTAGAAGTGGTAAATCAACTTCTGCCACTACATTATCACAACACCCTGTGCAGCTATCTGCTACGATTTCTCACCCATCCTTTCCCCTTCCTACATTTCACATCTAATAATATTTCCTGCAGTGAAGTGTTGTGTTTCCAACAACATCAAGGCAATAGGGAAAGCCCATGAAGGCAATTAAAAGCCTACTTGCATAATTTGACAATTTTAGAGCATCAATTAGCACTCAATCTAAGGCAGATGTTTATCCAGTCCTGTGTACAGCAGAGAAGTTGGCTAGGTCATCAGGAGGGCAGTTCTGTTTTAAGATAGATTTAGCTGTCACATACCTGCAACTACCTTATGCAGAATGAAAGTGCTTCGTGGTAATCGATGCATCCTTTGCTTTATGTCAATATAATAAGCTACCTTTAGGTGTTACGAGCAATCCCGCAGTAATTCAAGAACACTTACAGCAACAGGAGTACCACAAGCTGTGAACTATTTAGATGACAATATAGTCACTGGGTCTACCCGGGAGCAGCACATCAAGAATTCTATCTACATTTATATCTACATGGATAATCTCCAAATCACATTTAAGTGCCTGGCAGAGGGTTCATTGAACCACTTTCACAATTCTATATTATTCCAATCTCGTATAGCGTGCGGAAAGAATGAACACCTGTATCTTTCTGTACGAGCTCAGATTTCCCTTATTTTATCGTGGTGATCCTTCCTCCCTATCTAGGTCGGTGTCAACAAAATATTTTCACATTCGAAGGAGAAAATTGGTTATTGGAACTTTGTGAGAAGATTCCGTCTTAACGAAAAATGCCTTTCATTTAATGATTTCCAGCCCAAATCCTATATCATTTCTGTGACACTCACTCTCATATTTCGCAATAATACAAAACATGCTGCCTTTCTTTGAACTTTTTCGATGTACTCCGTCAGTCCTATCTGGTAAGGATCCCACGCTGCGCAATAGTATTTCAATAGAGGACGGACAAGCGTAGCGTAGGCAGTCTCCTTAGTCGGTCTGTTACATTTTCTAAGTGTCTTGCCAATAAAACACAGTCTTTGGTTAGCCTTCCCTGCAACATTTTCTATGCGTTCCTTCCAGTTTAAGTTGTTCATAATTGTAATACCTAGGTATTTTGTTGAATTTATGGCTTTTCGATTAGACTGATTTATCATGTAACCAAAGTTTAACGAGTTCCTTTTAGCACTCATGTGGATGACCTCACACTTTTCGTTATTCAGGGTCAACTACCACTTTTCGCACCATTCAGATATCTTTCCTACATCATTTTGCAGTTTGCTTTCATCTTCTGATGACTTTATTAGTCGATAAATGGCAGTGTCCTCTGCAAACAACCAAAGGCGTCTTCTCTGACTGTATCCCAAACCATCTATATAGATAAGGAACAGCAAAGGGCCTATAAAACTACCTTGGGGAACGCCAGAAACCACTTCTGTTTTACTCGATGACTTTCCGTCAACAGCTACAAACTGTGACCTCACTGACAGGAAATCACAAATCCAGTCACATAACTAAGACAATATTCCATAAGCACTCAATTTCACTACGAGCCACTTGTGTGGTACCGAGTCAAAAGCCTTCCAGAAATACCGAATCGATCTGAAATCCCTTGTCAACGGCACTCAACACTTCATGTGAATAAAGAGCAAGTTGTGTTTGACAGGAACGATGTTTTCTAAACCCATGTTGACTGTGTGTCAATAGACCATTTTCTTAGAGGTAATTCATAATGTTCGAACACAATATATGTTCCAAAATCCTGCTGCATATCGATGTTAACGATATGGGCCTGTAATTTAGTGGATTACTCCTACTGCCTTTCTTGAATATTGGTGTGACCTGTACAACTTTCCATTCTTTGGGTACGGATCTTTCATCGAACGAATGGTTGTATATGACTGCTAAGTATGGAGCTAATGCATCAGCATACTACGAAAGGAACCTAATTGGTATACAGTCTGGACCAGAAGAATTGCTTTTATTAAGTGATTTAAGTTGCTTCACTACTCCGAGGATATTTACTTCTACGTTACTCATGTAGGTAGCTGGTCTCGATTTGAATTCAGGAATATTTACTTCATCTTCTTTTGTGAAGGCATTTCAGAAGGTTGTGTTTAGCAACTCTGCTTTGGTAACACTGTCTTTGATAGTATCTCCACTGCTATTGCGCAGAGAAGGCATCGATTTTTTCTTGCCGCTAACATGCTTCACACACAACCAGAATCTTTGGATTTTCTGCCAGGTTTTGAGAGTTTCGTTGTGGAAATTGTTTTGAACATCTCACATTGAAGTGCGCGCTAAATTTCGATCTTCTGTAAAAGATCGCCAATCTTGGGGATTATGTGTCTGTTTAAATTTGACATGTTTGTTTTGTTGTTTCTGCAAGAGTGTTCTAACCTGTTTTGTGTACCAAGGAGGATCAGCTCCATCGTTTGATAATTTATTTGGTATAATTCTCCCAATTGCTGCCAATACTATTTTTTGAATTTAAGCCACATCTGGTCTAAACTTATATTATTAATCTGGAATGAGTGGAGATTGTCTCTCATGAAGGCGTCAAGTTAATTTTTATCTGCTTTTTTGAACAGGTATATTTCTCGCTTATTTTTCAAGGATTTTGGGATTACAATATTCAATCTCGCTACGACAACCCTGAGTTCACTAATCCCTGAATTGGTTTTGATGCTCATTATTAACTCAGGATAATTTGTTGCTAAGAGGTCAAGTGTGTTTTCACAACCGTTTGCTATTTGCGTGGGCTCATGAACTAACTGCTCGAAATAATTTTCAGAGAATGCGTTTAGCACAATTTCGGATGATATTTTACGCGTACCTCCGTAATTAAACATGTATTTCCACCAACATATCGAGGGTAAATTAAAGTCACCGCCAACTATTGTCGTATGAGTTGGGTACGTGTTTGAAATGAAACTCAAGTTTTCTTTGAACCTTTCAGCAACTTTATCATCTAAATTGGGAGGTCGGCAAAAGGATCCAATTATTATTTTATTCCGGTTGCCAACAATGACCTCTGCCCATACTAACTCACAGGAAGTATCTACTTCCATTTCGCAACAAGTTAAAATACTTCTCACAGCAACAAACACGCCACCGCCGACCATGTTTAGCCAATCCTTTTGGAACACCGTTACGTTCTTCGCAAATATTTCGCCTAAGCTTATATCCGGCTTTAGCCAGCTTTCAGCGCATGTAACGATTTGAGCATCAGTGCTTTCTATTAGCGCTTGGAGCTCTGGTACTTTCCCAACATAGCTACGACAATGTACAACTGTTGTACCAATGGTTCCTGTATCTACATTCTTCCTGTGTTCAGCCTGCACCCTTTGTGACTGAAGCCCTTCTTGTGTTTTCCCAAGACCCTTTAACCTAAAAAACCGCCCAGTCCATGCCACACAGCCCCTGCTACCCGTGTAGCCACCTCCTGCGTATAGTGGGCACTTGACCTATTCAGCGGAACCCGAAACCCAATCACCCTTTGGCGCAAATTGAGGAATCTGCAGCCTACATGGTCACAGAACTGTCTGAGCCTCTGATTCAGCAGCTATTTTACAGACTTATAATTAGTGGGATCAAGTGTAAATAATGTAAGTATAGTTATAATAGAGGGAAACATTCCACGTAGGAAATATATATCTAAAAACAAAGATGATGTGACTTACCAAATGAAAGTGCTGGCAGGTCGACAGACACACAAACAAACACAAACATACACACAAAATTCTAGCTTTCGCAACCAACGGTTGCCTCGTCAGGAAAGAGGGAAGGAGAGGGAAAGATGAAAGGATTTGGGTTTTAAAGGAGAGGGTAAGGAGTCATTCCAATCCCGGGAGCGGAAAGACTTACCTTAGGGGGAAAAAAGGACGGGTATACACTCGCGCACACACACACATATCCATCCACACATATACAAACACAAGCAGACATATTTAAAGACCAAATAAATATGTCTGCTTGTGTTTGTATATGTGTGGATGGATATGTGTGTGTGTGCGAGTGTATACCCGTCCTTTTTTCCCCCTAAGGTAAGTCTTTCCGCTCCCGGGATTGGAATGACTCCTTACCCTCTCCTTTAAAACCCAAATCCTTTCATCTTTCCCTCTCCTTCCCTCTTTCCTGACGAGGCAACCGTTGGTTGCGAAAGCTAGAATTTTGTGTGTATGTTTGTGTTTGTTTGTGTGTCTGTCGACCTGCCAGCACTTTCATTTGGTAAGTCACATCATCTTTGTTTTTAGATATATAATGTAAGTATAGTTTTTTTTCCCAACAGATCACTCAATAACTTAAACCGTATACTAAGCAACGATGCTTTCAGGCCCACATAAAAACATTTGACACTCTCCCTGTGCCCAGCGATTTGAAGGAGGTCTTGAGAAGATAATTTACTATGCAAAATTATACAGAAAACAGTGCAGATATAAAATCACCCCAAATGGCTTCGACGACAAGGGTGTCAGATTTCGGAGGTCTTCCCTTTGCCACGAAGTATTAATGAGGCTAAAAAAAAAGTGCTGGCACACCTGCTCCTTGCCTGGCCACATATGCACCAAGAATGTGAAAGATTTTTGCGATTGGGGATAGATGGTGTTTTATCATGTAATTAACCTGACAGCATGGAACAACTGGTTGCACCTGTGGCATAGGAAATTATAGGCACTGGCTATCGTTTATGATATCAATTACTCCATGTTTTCTTATATGAAACAAAATTGTACCAGGTTGCTAGTTTCACTTTCTGGCTTCCAAGCAAACTTATACCACAACGCGTCACAACAATTACAGCACTGACAGCTGTTTCTGTGCATTACCATTATGAGATCCGCTACTGACCCACTCGTCAAGACACCTACCCCCTATTATGTCTACTGATGGGTCCTGATCACTAGTTCAACAAGCAAGAGGTATTTTGTTTCCTGCTAGCTGAAGACATTAGTTCTCTGTGATGGCTTGGGAAGTGAGTAGACTCGCAAATCATGAACCCACACTCTGCAATGTAGTACAATAAGTGCAGTTTGGTTGGGTGGAGTATTTGCTACAATCTACAGAACTGAAGCTACAGACCTCTTTTTCGATGCACAAGTGATTGTTTAATCTGGGGGTACTTCTACTGGCCACAGAACAGTCTTGAGTGACGGGTTTTGATCCTGGCTACACTCTAGCCTCACATCAGTAAGTTAAATGAAGCACACTGAGGGAAGTCGAGGACGAAGGCACTGACAAGGCGTCATATATAAGTGACTGGGTATTAATGCTGACAATAAGCAGGCAGTCCATACTTATCAAACATGCATGTGAAACTAGTGTGATGTGGGACACTATTTCTCTTCATGGCCTCTTTCAGATCAGACAAGAGACAGCTTGTGCACTGATTTTGCACCCCTATTTAAGGGTCTTAAGTCTTTCGTTCTTGTGGATGTTATCATCATCTTTGCATGCCTGTTCATGGGTGCTATGTTATTACTTGTTGAGGACATTCTCTCTAACTACCCATATGTTGCCTGAAAGTCTTGAGTAGGTGCCTCAAAAATTTGTATTTTGCAATAAATTTTAATACAGATGTGAATTCATCTTAAAATGTGAAAAAAAGCAAAATTTTGTAATAGAAGCTATTTCATAGTGAACTGCATTCAGATTAACTATTTTATCAGAGATAAACTGAAATAACTTTATTTACTGCATATAAAAATCGAAAATGCAACAAATTTTCAGTTACTGTACTGCACATCATCATCTTTCGAAGCCCAATTTGGAAAGATAATGAGCTTAAGAATATGTCTGCAAAATAAAAAGTACAAGAATGCAATGCAACAATGCTGTGGTGTCATATCAGTTATGGTCTGTTGAATGGTGTGTGTAAAATATATACCACGTAATGCAATGTAGTGCTCAACTGCGGGACCTAGCATCTTTGAACCAAGAAACAAATACATTTGTCTGCAGGTTTAAATTCAAAAATTGGTATCATTCATACATATTTAATGTCAAAGTTTTGGGGAACAGTTGTTTTGAACAGTGGTTCCATCAAATGCTGGTACAGGTTGGGTATGAACCACAAAGTTTATGACCCACCAACCTAAGCAAGTAACTGCTTGATAGCCATTACTGAATGTGTTGTGTTTTGTGTATTGTTCGTTGTTTTCTTTTCTTATTTTCAAACGAGAGAACAGACTGATGCTAGTCCATCTCAGAATTCGATTATGACCCTCACAACATCAAAAGGAAGGCAAAACACAGAACACGGGTGTAAGCAATTGCCCTGCGAGAAGGTGGGGTCATGTTTCCCTGCTTCGCTACTCACCCCTCTGGAAGTCATAATTATAGTTTGCTTACTCTCATGACCAGATGCCAGTTTGTAGTGTCAACAGTCTGCTTAACAGCAACTGACAAACAAAACCATTCAATGTATTCTGATTGTTATGAAATTTTACCCCTAACATGTAAATAGTTATTTTTGCTTCCACTACCATGCCATGTGCCTTGTCTGTTCTATCTGTAGTGTTGCCAAGTGTGGGTCACATGGCTATGAATGCTCACAAAAGGTCAAAATTAATATCCTGTGCATTATGTAAATATTGAACTGGGTTGGGAAAGAAAAAAAATGCAGAGGAATACTTTAAATAGGAGAAGCACTCAGTTTACCAGTCGGAAAATGTTCTTGCTTCTCAACAGAAGCAATAATTTCTTGAAAGTGTAGACAGAGCTGAAAACAGAAAACAAGCAGAGTCTTCTTCTTTACTTTTTCTTTTTTTTTTTGGGTTGGGGTTGGGGGTTGGGGGGGGGGGGGGGGTTTGGACTGTACTGTTGGAGTTTTTGCAAAAGCAAACATTCCATCCAAAAAGCTCCCCAATCACCAAAAAGTTATTGCAAAACACTAAGGTTTTGTCTTCAGGCACATTGAGTGGCAACCTTAAATTTTACATGTGAATCTTTTTTTTTAAAAAGTAGATTTGAATTTTGCCAAAATAGACGCAAATTTTGGCAAAAATAGATCCTACATTTGCAGGTCACTATTCATCAACATCCGACTATGATATCAGCACTAAAGTTGAGTCGGCCTAAGTTGCTCCCTGACAGCTACAGTGGGCTTAGCATGGCAGATTTGTATGTCTGGATCCACAAGTCACATAACATGATTTTGTAAATGGCTCTACAGCAATACCTCAGTGTTGTCACAGCACTATTGCGGCTAATGCAGGTGTTTGCGCTTCGCAAAGAAAACAGTCTGCATGCCTATAGTAGAAAAGGACACGTAGTTTTCGATTGCCTGCATGGTCCGTTATATTTCTGCCCTATAAAGTCACCCTGGATCAGGTACTCTGAAATACAATTCTTAGCTGATGCAGTGTTAGTGGCAGTGGTGGAGGCAACAGTGGGAAACAGTTGCTGGCAGAACGATGAGCTGGCATCAACTGCAAGATCCCCAATTCACCAGTCACTGCCATCTCATCTAATAAAGCATCAAGGGACCATCCTCATCATGTCAATTTATCTCACCAAATGACAGGAAGTGCCAGTGCCCTGAAAACAATCAAATATCCCAGGACAACGATGCTATTACTCGTGTGATACTATCACGGTAAGAGCAGTGGTTGTTAACAGATAGGTACATGGGGGTTTCATTAAGTGAGCGTGATGAAGAAGGGACTAATGAAACCAATCCCCTCATTTAAAGAGGAAGTTAGAGGAACAAAAACATTGGGAATGCAGGGCGGCAGGCCATTGCCTGTCGTCACTCCTCTTCACTGGAAATCCAATGGCAAGTTTCCATAATGAATATAAAAATTAGAAAATGAAATGATAGGTTACATCAAGCCGCACGAAAGTAGGTTGAGAATGCCACAGTCTGGTGGTCACTTTGAGTTCCCAGCTCACTAGATGTTCCTGTTCTCCTCAATTACATTTTAAAGCATAATGCTTTAAAACGTAAGTGAGGAGAACAGGAACATCTGGCGAATAATACCCTTTCAATGGCATAACACGTCACCAAGACAGCAGGGTATAAACAACATAATCATTGAAAATTAAATCCTGTTAGGGTATAAAGAGCACTGGGAGAAAAAAAATTCTAGAGCTGGTTTAAGAAACCCTTAGATTGTGAGGGGATACACAAATACAGGGCAAAGTGAGGTGACAAGTATACTCAAGATACATCCCCAAGTCTGTCCTGGGTTCAAATACCAGCTCCACAGTGGTGATTTTTGTTTTCCCGAACTTTTTTCACGCTCACTGACCCTAGGCATTGTGTTACACGGGCAGCCGATATTTGTCTATGCATCACTAACTGATCACAGCACTTCACTTCACTTACTGAGAATTATGAAAAAGACGAATGTCAGCTGTTTTCCTGAATGACGTGAGTGCCTGGGAGCGCTTAGCTCCTTCCACTTGGCTGATGAGAGCCATCATCCCCATGTTGCTGAGAGTGAAAGACAGGCTGCATCGTGTATATAATGCAAGGAACTCTGACGTCTTGTGGGCCCTGATGTCCACAAATCTTCGATCATTCAGCATTTCGTCTGAACGCTGCAAGAGCTGCCACAGAAAGGACTGAAATTGTTTGCTGACAACAGTCCCACAGTAATTTAACGCTGGCGCACCTTCGAAGGCAAGTTGAAACATGAGCAACTGGACAAATAGCAATAGCTTCGAAGGGGAACTACTACTTCTGAAAGCTAGGATAGTTTCACAAATTTTAAATGCAACTTTTGGCAGTACTGATTTTTCACCTCTTAATGGTAAATAAGGGTTAGCAATTCTCTTTCATAATTCGGAACCTGAAAAATTGGCATTCTGCAATAAATTCAAATATGGATGCGAATTCTGCCTCAAAATGCAAAACTGTCTAATTCCCACTATTTCATAGCGATTTGTATATCGATGAACTTTTTTGTCAGTAACAGTTTGAAACTGTTTTATTTTCTGCATAATATCGAAAACATAACCAGTTTTTGGTTACTAACACTACACGCCACTTGATAAAGCCCAATATGAAAAGGTAATGAGCGTAAGAACATGCTTTAAAAAACATGCATGAATGCAATAATGCATATGTATGCTCAATGCTCAGGTGCCATGCCAACTGTAGGCCATTGAATGGTCTGTATAAGACAAACACTGTGTAATGCAATGTACATGGCAACACAGTACTCAGTCGTGGGACCTAGCATTTTAGAACAAAGAAATGCACATGCTTGTTCGTTAAATAAAGTTCCAAAGTTGGTAGAATGTGTGCACACTCCTAATGAGGCAGTTTCAGGTGGCAGATGTTTAAGCTGTAATTGCACTAAATACCACTAGAGGTCAGGTCCACCCTCCTTTATGTGGCCTGACCTACCTCGTTCACAACACTCTGCCAACTTCAATAACCAATTGTGCAATAGCCATTACTGAATGTTTTGTGCTGTGCATTGCTTGTTGTTTTCTTATTTTGAAATGTGTGAAAAGACAAATCATGGTACTTCAGAGATTTTGATTATAACCCTCACAACATCAGAAGGTATCAGTGAATCTTGTGATAAAGTGTCATTTCTGCTTTTGAGAACACGGATGTAGGCTGCTGACATGCAAGAGGGAGGTGGGCTAGTTTCCTCGCACTGCTACTCTTCCTTCTGGTAATCAAAATTCTAATTTATCAAAACCTGAGGCTGTCTGTCAGTATACAGTGTCTGACCATGCATTGTAGTAACTGAAATACAAAACCTGTCACTATATTTCGACCTCACCGGAATTCTTCCCCCAACGTGCGAATACAGTTATTTTCAGCTCCACTCCTACACTAAGTGCCTTGTCGGTTCTATCGATAGCACTGTTAAGTGTGGGTTGCACAGCTACGAATGCCCACAAAAGGTTGAAATTAATATTCTGGAGATTTTGTTGTTATCAAATTGCATGCAATTACAGGGAAGCAGAAACAAACTGTTGAAGTTTTTACAAAAGCTAACATTTCAGTCAAAAAATTCCCCAATCACCACTTCTTTTATATACATATATATATACTTCTGCCTCAACTGACATCTCTGCCCAAACTCTTTGTCTTTAAATACGTCTGCTTGTGTCTGTATATGTGTGGATGGATATGTGTGTGTGTGCGAGTGTATACCCGTCCTTTTTTCCTTTTTTCCCCCCTAAGGTAAGTCTTTCCGCTCCCGGGATTGGAATGACTCCTTACCCTCTCCCTTAAAACCCACATCCTTTCGTCTTTCCCTCTCCTTCCCTCTTTCCTGATGAGGCAACAGTTTGTTGCGAAAGCTTGAATTTTGTGTGTATGTTTGTGTTTGTTTGTGTGTCTGTCGACCTGCTAGCACTTTCATTTGGTAAGTCACATCATCTTTGTTTTTAGATATATTTTTCCTACGTGGAATGTTTCCCTTTATTTTTATATATATATATATATATATATATATATATATATATATATATATATATATATATATATATATATATATATATATATATATATATATATATAAAAATCACGTGGGTGCTTTCACATGTGGCTCTGCCTTTGATGGTGTACACCTTTCGGGTTACAGGACTAGAGTAGGTGGTGGTGGGAGGGTGCATGGGACAGGTTTTACACCTTCGTAACCTCTTGGTTCATCCCTATGAAATCCCCAAACCACCTTCCCTAGCCTCTTGACTCCTACTCTTGTAACTGCCCCCATATATATATATATATATATATATATATATATATATATGGGACAGGTTTTACACCGGGGGCAGTTACAAGAGTAGGAGTCAAGAGGCTAGGGAAGGTGGTTTGGGGATTTCATAGGGATGAACCAAGAGGTTACGAAGGTGTAAAACCTGTCCCATGCACCCTCCCACCACCACCTACTCTAGTCCTGTAACCCGAAAGGTGTACACCATCAAAGGCAGAGCCACATGTGAAAGCACCCACGTGATTTACCAACTGACCTGCCTACACTGTGAAGCCTTCTATGTGGGAATGACCAGCAACAAACTGTCCATTCGCATGAACGGACACAGGCAGACAGTATTTGTTGGTAATGAGGATCACCCTGGGGCTAAACATGCCTTGGTGCACAGCCAGTGCATCTTGGTACAGTGTTACATCGTCCGGGTTATCTGGATACTTCCCACTGACACCAACCTATCAGAACTCCGGAGATGGCTATACTTAAGTGTTCAACAAATGGTCTGTTGAGAAGAAGCAGCATTTTCGCTCCAGTGAACTGAATGTCTCTCTTACTTAAGGTGTTTCTCAACATTATTTTTCATTGTGCATGCAATTTGATAACAACAAAATCTCCATCTCCATCTCTGGAGTTCTGATAGGTTGGTGTCAGTGGGAAGTATCCAGATAACCCGGACGATGTAACACTGTGCCAAGAGGTGCTGGCCGTGCACCAAGGCATGTTTAGCCCCAGGATGATCCTCATTACCAACAACCCTTTTTCCCCCTAAGGTAAGTCTTTCTGCTCCCAGGATTGGAATGACTCCTTACCCTCTCCCTTAAAACCCACATCCTTTCGTCTTTCCCTCTTTCCTGATGAAGCAAGCGTGGGTTGCGAAAGCTTGAAATTTGTGTGTGTGTGTGTGTGTGTGTGTGTGTGTGTGTGTGTGTGTGTGTGTGTGTGTGTGTGTGTGTGTGGATATGAAAAGAAAATGATAAAGTGCTGGAAAAAATGTTTTGGTTACATGTCTCTATAGGCAGAAAATAATCAAGTTTCATCGAAACGAGATCATGGTGGGAAAATGCCTAGTTTTTGGATGAACTGATATGGAATGAGCCTCAGGGATTAGGATTAACCAAACAAAAGCCATCACCATGACTATGTTACATGACATGGCTTTTCCAAAATAAGATATGACCAAAATTATGAACCAACATAATTATCAGTAGCTAGTGGTACACAGTGGTAGGATTGGCATTTCATACATAATGAAAATTGAAATGTATGAAAAAAGAAGAAAATTATTTAAGTACATAATTTACTCACAGAAATGTCAAAGACTGCAACACTAATTTCAGTAAATCCTAAATCATTCACAGGTCCACCAAGCACTACAAACAACAGGCGAAGGTCATCAGAAACATCTGCCGACAGAACTGTGCATGGTTCTCCTCCGGTTACACTCTCCTGCATATCCAGATGACCACAGGGAAACAGCCCAAAGACACTCATGTGCAACTGTCCTCCTTCCAGACCCACCAACAGGAGGTTAATGTGCTCCTGATCAAGTACCTACAGCAAAATACACTATTAATGACACAATAAACCACAAACAGGTAACAAAAAAAACCATCAATTTTATAAAACAAAACTTGCATTGAAAACAGAACATGTTAACATTCGCACGAGGCACAGCATTACAAACTGAAAGAAAGCTGCCACTTTCTGGCTATTTTTAAAGCATTTTTAATGTCAATTTTCGAGAGCATCAACAAGGATATTAAGACTGTGAGAATAAATTATAGTGTATCAAAAACCAAAGACAAAATATTCTTTGCTTAAGCTGTTCTTGTAACTCTAATCACAAAGTAATGGTAATTTGTCTTTTCCTGTAGCTGTATTAATAAGACTGTACTATGTTACACCATTTCAAAATAGCTTTTATGCAACACTAAAATTTATATACAGCATGTGCTCCTAATGACACCAAACACACAAATTACACAAAAAGTTTGAAATGAGCTCCTATTCCATAGGAAAATTTTTATTTAGAATCCAGTAAGTTCTGTGGTGGAAAATAACAACAATCTTCCTGTGGTGGAAAATAACAACAATCTTCCTGTGGTGGAAAATAATAGCAACCTTATTAAATCAATATTTTATTTATTTACAACAATATTAAGAAAAGATAGATTGCTGCTTACAATACTAATATTTTATTAGCACAATGCATTTTGGCAGCATGCTGCCATCATCAGGTGCATTATACAGTTACTTATACGTCAGCTGATTGGTTATGTACATTAGCTGTGTGTGCCAGTGGGGTTAAGAATCGAAAAATGAACCTGTTTGGAAGGATAAATCTGTTACAGTGTGTACATTATGTGAATAGCATGCTTAGGTAATATATATTAATACGTTTACTTACATTTTTGTTGGCGATTTCATTTTCTGGCACACGAAGCACAGTAACAGGTAAATCACAACTTAGCATTTTCACAAACGTCTGTTTACAACTTTCTCAGACCACACGACATTAACATTGCCTTTACAAAACACAACAAACTGCAACACACACTGAGACACAATATACACACGCACACTGATAAACACTCACAACCAGGCATCTATAACATAGGTCAAATTGGGAGAGACTTTCAAACATGATATAATGAACACACAAATGCTTACCACACTAACAGTTACAACAGATCAGCAATAGTCACTCACATAAAAGACACAGGCCACCCATTCCATGATACTGCGAATGATCTTCATATATTACACAGAAAGGATAAGGAAAACCAAATGGACTTATACGAAGAACTGGAAATCTTCATTCTTGGCACAGCACATGGAGATGTATTATTAAATGATAAGTTTGAAAGTAATAATGTTAACTTCTTCAAAAACTTCTCCAACATTAAATGTTTATTTCATTGACAGAATAGTTTTCATTATATATCCCATGTAACATTCTCCATACTGCCAATACATCTAGACAAAAGTTTTCATCTTCACTACAGGTCTTTGAAATTGTAAGTAATTTATCTTAGATTTTAAAACTCTTTGGAAAGAAGTAAACAGACGTTTGTGAAGATGCTAAGTTGTGATTTACCTGTTACTGTCCTGTGTGTGCCAGAAAATGAAATCCCAACAAAAATGTACGTAAATGTATTAATATATCTCCCCCCCCCCCCCCCCCCACAAACACACACACACTGCATCTCAAATGGTAGCAACAATCTGGAGTGGGGTGGGCAAGGAGGAGGGATAACAACACAGTACGGATGAGGGAAGAGGGATCGACACTGCCTGGCAGAGCATGCATGGATTACAGGTGGCGGGACAGGGTTGACAGGTGCAGTGTAAAGAGGTTGTGGAGGACGGAGAGGCGGGGAAGGGGGGGGGGGGGGATGGGGGGTTATTGGGAGTGGAAAGGAGAGGAGAGGAGAGGAGAGGAGCAGAGAAGGGGAAAAGCACCAGCAGAGATCACAATGAGGATGATGAGAGACGAATTCTGAGGAAGTGACAGGAAAGAGGGGGTAGAAACAATTGTTGGACAGTAGGGGGACCGTAGGTTACATGACTCACGTTGTGAAGCAGACACTGAAATAAAGTATGTTATGTGCAGCTGCATTTTGTGCCACCGGGTGCTCCACTTTGGTCTTGGCCAGTTTGGCGGAGGCCACTCATCATCGTGGACAGCTGTTTGGTAGACATACCAGTATAAACAGCTGAACAATGACTGCAGCAGAGATGTTATATAACATGGCTGTTTTCACAGGTGGCCCGGCCTCTAATAGCATATGAGAAGCTTGTGAAAGGATTGGAACAGGAAGTGCTGGGGTGTGGGTGGATTGAGCAGGTCTTGCTCCTTATCCCTGTGGCAAGGGATTTGGTTTGGGCATGGCATAGGGATGGACTAGGATGTTGCAGAGGTAGGGTGGACAATGGAACACCACCTGAAGAAGTATGGGAAGGACCTTGGGTAGGATGTTCCTAATATCAGGGCATGATGATAGATAATCAAAATCCTGATGAGGAATGTGGTTCAGCTTTTCCAGTCTGTCAGGAGTAGTATTCAATGACAAAGGTGGCACTTCATTGTAACTGGTTCTTAGAAGTGATGGGAGGCTTGGGGAGTGTTGGGATATAGCACAAAATATCTGTCTGCAGACTAGGTCTGGGTGACAGTGTCTGTCTGTGAAGGCCTTTGTGAGATCTCCAGCCTACTTAGCAAGGGCCCTTCCGTCACTGCAGATAAGCCATCCTCAAATTGCCAGGGTGTATGGGAGGCATTTTTGTGTGTGGAAGGGACGACATCTGTTAAAACGCAGGTACTGTTGGTGGTTAGTAGGCTTAATGGAGACAGAAGTGTGAATGGAGCCATCAGAGAGGTGGCACGCTGGGTTGAGGAGGACCAAGTGAAGTGGATGGGAGAGAAGGCATTGAGGTTGTGAAGGAATGGGGGTAGGGTGTCCTAGCCCTAGGTCCAGATCATGAATATATCATCAATGAACCTGAACCAGACCAGGAGTTTGGGTGGCTAGGAAGGTTTGCTCTAGTCAGCCAATAAACAGGCTTGCATAAGAGAATATCATGAGGGTGCACATGGATGTACCATGAATTTGTTTGTTCACTTTCCCTTCGTGTAAGGATATAGTTAGTAAGGTGTATGAGGAATGAGGCTGTGGGTTTGAAGTCTGAAGGACATTGGGAGAGGCAGTGTTCAATAGAGACAAGACCATGGGCATGAGGAATGTTGGTGTATGCGAAAATGGCATCAACAGTGACAAGTAGGGATCCAGGAGGTACAGTGGTGGGGGGATGGAGGAGAGTTGGTGAAGGAAGTGATTGGTATCTTCTCTCTCCTGAATCCATTTCCCTCCTCACCCATCTTCTACATGCTCCTCAGAATACTGGAGCCCTGTTGTAGCTAACTACTGTGGTCCCACTAAAACAATTTTGGCCCTCATTGTCCAAAATCTAGCCTCCCACATCAAAATTTCTAGTATTGCGATTTTTCTGTCTATTACAGCATACTCTGCAAAAATCCTTATGAAGCTTCCGATGTTGTCTCCTAGGCCATTTATACATGTTCTGTAAAGTCGTGGTCCTATAACCCTCCCTTGGCATATGCCTGAAGTTACTTTTATGTCTGAAGACTTTTCATTGAGAATGACATCTTGTGATATGCATGCCCATATTCAGCTTATGCACAATGTGCAAGAAATGGGAATATAGCATAATATATAAAAAGAAATTACATGACAAATTATTTAAAATTTGATTACACTGTCTGTACTGTTTGAACTTCCCTGAGTCACTTTGCTCATGTACATTTTTTCCTATTAAATAGAAGACAAATTTTGTTTGAGATATACTTCTTGAACATGGCAAGTAACATTGTCCAAGTCTCCAGGTGATTATCACATATCAGAATTGTGGCAGCTGTCCAGGCAGCAATGGTAACAAGGGGATGACCTGGAATTCTCTCCAACATAGTCTCTCAACCAAAAATGTTAAATGGAATGAAATTCCACACAAGGAAATTTTTAGGTAAATGTAATAACAAAATTTTTCAGTTGGTAGAAGAAGTATCTGAACACTGCATAAAGACACAAAAGTATGATCTGTATGGCCTGAAAGATTCCTTGCCAAATATAACAGAATTTGGAATGGACTACAGCCTTCTCCCATTACTTGCCAATACAAATTAAGTGACAGTTTGCCAGCCAAATGTTCTACACAAATCTGCTCAACAACATTCCCAACACATGTTGTTTACCATATAAGCTAACAAAGAGTTCTAGGGGAGTGTATCATGGTATAAATTATTGCAACTTGGTTCAAAACTACTTGGGTATAGTCCTGGAATTCTAAGATTATGATACATGACACTCCACTTAGTATAGTCTGTTTACATCTACCTCAGCACTTTCATTTCCATGGACTGTTTTTCTGGTACAAGAATGGAAAGTACTCATCAAAAAGGTGGTCAATATCATCTTCATTGAACACAACTCTGTGGGCAGGTAAGCCAAAGGAAGAGCCAATGACATATCTGAAGCACATTGCCTATCCTACATTTAAAAAATTGACTGACATTCCACAGCTTAACATAACCCCACTACTGGAGCTTATGATGATTAAGCTTCAAGGTAGCTGCATTTATCTGCACAAATTTTATTACAATATTGTTTACCTCAAATTTATTCTGCTGACAGGTACAAACTTTCTATTTCACAAAAGATTTGGGGCAATTGAAAAGTGACATTGGTTTGCAAACACTGCCTATGTTTCAGCAGTAAGTTCTTTTAATTACAAAATGTGTACACAGCCACTTCAGTTGCACAAAATTTTGTCAATTGACCATGGTTTCGATTGCACTAGGGTAATCTTCATCAGAATAACAAGTTACATGGAATCACACTATTGTTTAAAATGTCTGAGCACCATGCTGTGATTACATGTATTCCATGTAACTTTTTATTCTGATGAAAGTTGCCCTAGTGCAATCAAAACAATGGTCAAATGACAAAATTTTGTGCAACTGAAGTGGCTGTATATGTGCTTTGGAATTAAATAGCGTATGGTTGCTGTACAACAGCCAATAAAATGTTTAAAATTCCAAGTTCTTTTAATGTCCACCTAAGCATTGCCTGGAATATGTCGCACAGAATATCACTTGTGTTTGCTCTTGTATAGGAAACATTTTTATCCACAATCTCAACCATTTACAAGGTATCCATGGCATTAATCTGTTAAGAGGTACATCCAGAAAGTAGGTTTCCCCATTTTTTAAAGACAAAGACAACATAGTTACATGAAAAACTTTATTGGCAACAGGTACAGCAATATTTGAGCAATTTTTCAACATAGTCACCAAATGAATTGAGACACTTGTCATATCATGAGCTCAACTTTTGTATTCCTGTGTTGCAGAAGTCTGCTGCCTACGAATGGAACCAGTGTGTGACAGTCATCTTCAGCTATTCGATGTTGTCAAATATTGGCCAGAGGACAGGTATTTCTTGAGGTGCAAGAAAAGATAGAAATCGTTGGGAGCAAGATCAGGACTGTGTGCTGGATGATCAAACAGCTCCCAGCCAAACTTCTGCAAAACAGTTGCTGTACGCTGAGCTGTATGGGGACGAGCATTGTAATGGAGCAGCATGACACCTGCAGTATGCATTCCACGCCTTTTGTTCTGAATGGCACATCACAGTTTCCGCATTGTTTTACAGTAATGGTCAGCGTTCACCGTTTTACCTCTGGACCAGAAGTGAATGAGCAGAATGCCATTCCTA
Organism: Schistocerca serialis cubense; assembly: GCF_023864345.2. Taxonomy (NCBI): domain Eukaryota; kingdom Metazoa; phylum Arthropoda; class Insecta; order Orthoptera; family Acrididae; genus Schistocerca; species Schistocerca serialis. The sequence continues at coordinate 50,741,178 of NC_064644.1, forward strand.
TCCCAGAACATCATGCACATCACTTTCTGCACTGACACAGTCTGTTGGAATTTCGCCTTGACCGGAGATCCACTGTGATGGCAATGCATTTACTGCAGTTTGGTTCCAGGTGTCTAGTGAGAAATTCATGTCTCATCGCCCATAACGATTTCGTCAAGGAATTCGTTGCCATCATCATGATACTGCTGCAGAAATGTCCCCAGTGCTGCTCCAAACCATTTCACTTTGTGCTCAGGTGTCTGGCACACAATTTCTTGAACAGCAGGCGTTTAGTGACAATTTCATGCAACAACGATCACAATATCTGTGGAATATGGCTGCTGAGCTCCATAATCATGATGCGACAGTTCTCCAGGTTGCGCTGCCGCACCAGCTCAACCAGATGATCACTGATGAGGGACGGTCGACCACTACGCTTTTCATCACGGACACACTGACGATCTTCACAAAAAAGCCTACACCAGCAATGCTCCATCTGTTTGCTCATGATGTTCTGCCTATAGACCTGACAGAGCTGGCGATGAATTCTGAAGGGTCCTATGTTTTGTGCATTATGGAACCTTATCATTGACCGAAACTCACAGGGGGCGGGAGAATGAATAAGAGATGCCATTTCATGGCACTGCTGCCACAGTATTGACGCCAAACTAACCTGTCTGGCCAGCATTTGATTGGCATGTCACAAATCTGTTGTGCACACATAATTTTCCTGGCTGAATATATCTGTTTTAAAGGGAACAACATTTGGAAACTTACTTTCTCGATGCACCTCGTATATGACATGCTAGTAAAGAAGTAATAACATATAACCTTTTTGCAGTCCTCAGGATTATCGTCGACCACACAACCAGTGCCAGGGCCAAAGCTGCGGGAAAGAGAGGGCAGTTTTGGCAGGAATGGACTGCAATGTTTAATGGTAGAAGACTGAGGTGTTGAGCTGTCATCAGTTCCCTTCCTTCTGACGTCTTTGGATTTCTCTCTCTCCTGGACCCAGGAAATACATGTAACCTCTTTTTGAGTCTGTGTGGAGTGTAATATTTCTTTGTTCTCCACATCCACCAAAAGTATTTCACCTGTGTCAAAAATTATCCAACAGACATTTTTTTCTTTTTTACATGTACAGCACAAAAAACCGATAAGATTATAATGATAATAAATTACATTTAGTTACTTATTCAGTGACCACCTTCTCTGATACTGGAGTTTAGTGAGAAGTTTCTGTTAATTTACTATTTCTTCTTGGCGGTAGTGCCTCTGCCTGACATACATCTCATACGGGTTAGCACTGACAAAATTTGCTTTTAGAGTGTTTGGTGAAATTGGTATCTTCATGATTTATTTCTGTGTTAATAATTTCCCCTGCAGCTTTGCATTTCACTATTAATTTATTCATTATACATTTATCATTTGCTTTGCACTTTGCTGCCCTGTTCAGACCTGTAAAGCTTTCACATACATATCCTTGTTAGCATTACAACATTCCAGTGGCAGATACATATGAGGGGGTGCGTAGGGCCACCTGCATTGCCACCCATGCCACCCCTTCCAGTCAGCCCGCACGCTATTCATTCACTTCTTTCGTCAGTTGACTCGACTGAATGAGTTATCGAATAGTTGTACTTACCTACATAGCACGCGCATCCGCATCATCAAATGTTATATGTTTCTGTCTGGCACATAGATAGCTAACACTTCATTTAAGAAAGAGAACCACAATTGTAACTTTTTTATATCATAAGATGGCATTGACTTGTATATGTGTATAATCAGTTTAAATAAAACTTTCTTAAACATTGCATGTGACTTGATTATTTTTTATCATGGTAAAAGTAAAGGTAGCTCAAGATATCTTTAGCGCCCCCTCCTTGACGTTTTTCTGTATCTGCCACGGCAACATTCTGACCTATCATGATATAGTAGCATCATAATTCTTATTCTGCTTAGATGTTGGGTGTACTAATTTTTTTGATTTTGTGGTTCTGTACAGTGATTGCTTGGGTGGTTTCTTGTAGCAGCTAGGGCAATATGCTTCAATATTTTTAATTAACAGGTCTGTAAATGTTTTGGTCAATTTGTTAGCATCGACACTGGTTATTATTTTATACCATTTTCATCATCATCATATTTGTTTCCCCTATATCCAACATCTGGATGTGTTGGGTATCAATGGTACTTTGCCCCTTTACTCGGTCTCTCCACCATTCATCTTCCACAACTTGGTTCCATAGCAGTTTTATACCATTTTATTGAATTCAATTTATTTCTCATATAGTTTAAGTTTGAGTCATTAATCAGTCTTATAACTGTGATATTTTTGGTACATTTAAGGGTCTGTCTGAGCCATAGTCCCTTACGAAATAAACACAGTGCCTGAGTGTAACAAATAATTTTTTGCACCGATGGAAATTACATACCATTATCAAATTACCCACTCATGTTGCCTGCATTGTGGGTTAGTCTTTTATAGTGCAGAAGCTAAGAGATCATAACATTTTTATCATATAGTTAAGATTTCTGTTCTTCACTGAGATGTGTGTGTGTGGGGGGGGGGGGGGGGGGGGGAGGGGGGGGGGCTGCAGTATTCCAAAGAAACTACGACTTCCTGTTTTGGCCTATAGTTTCAAATTTTGCCTCTATGCATAGTTCTCTTACATCTATTAAGTTCATAGATTAGGTTCACACTATTTTAAACAAACGCAGATACATGACCATGTTCTTCAGTAGCTAGATGACAACTAATAGCCATATGGTACACTTAATTTTAGTTCTTCATTAACTTAAAACAGTAAACAATGACTGATTAACCGGCATGCAAATACACAATTATTTGAAAAAATGTATTACAGATTTTCCACATTTATTGTTTAATTTGATTAATACAGGATGTTTATACATGAATGTCAAGGTTTCAATGCTTTATAATATTTATTACATTAAACTTACAGTTATAAATGGTATGTCAAATGAAAGAGCAACTCAAACAGTTGTTTTAAGGTTCAAATGGCTCTGAGCACTATGGGACTTAACATCTGTGGTCATCAGTCCCCTAGAACTTAGAACTACTTAAACCTAACTAACCTAAGGACATCACACACATCCATGCCCGAGGCAGGATTCGAACCTGCGACCGTAGCTGTCACGCAGTTCCAGACTGAAGCGCCTAGAACCGCACGGCCACACCGGGCGGCCAAACAGTTGTGTTTGGCACCAGTGCGCATGCGCAGCAAGCAAAGTTTCCACTACAATCTGCTAGACAGCAGTAGTAGCGAAGATGGTGACTAGTGAACAGAAAGCGTTTTCTGTTTTGCAGTTTGCAAAGACCGAATCTTTAGTTACTGTGCAACGTACATTCCGGCTGAAGTTCGATTGTGATCCTCCAAGTGATGACAACATTTGCAGATGGTATCATCAATTTGAAGATACCAGCTGCCTTTGTAAAGGGAAGAGCACAGTACGACCAAGAGTTAGTGAAGAGACTGTTGAGCGAGTGAGAGAGTCGTTCAGTCATAGCCCAAAGAAATTAGTCCGGAAGGCTAGTCATGAATTACAAGTTCGTTCCCGTGTCGACTGTTTGGAAAGTTTTTTAAAAAACGTACAACTACATCCTTACTATTTACAGTTATTACAGGCTCTACAGCAGGCAGACCATGGATTACGTGCCAACTTCGCAAACGAAATGTTGTTTCATGATGATGATTTTCTGGATCATGTTGTCTTCAGTGATGAATCGACCTTTCCCCTTATTGGACATGTTAACACTCACAATGTGCACATCTGAGGCTCAAAAAATCCTCACGAGGTGATACAAATGCAACGAGATTCCCCTAAAGTGACTGTTTTTTGTGCCGAATCCCAGCAGAAAGTTTATGGGCCTTTCTTTTTTGGTGAACCTACTGTAACTAGCTAGCACTTCTTACCTTTATACACTAGAGCAACGGCTCTTCCCTCCGTTGGAAGAAGATGAGCCAGAGAACTTGTTTCCAGCAAGATGGTGCATCACCTCACTGGTATAGCTAGCAAAGTACGTGATTGGTTGAATTTCACTGTACCCACACGTTGGATAGGCCACAAGGGGCCCAATGACAGGGCTTGCTTTGCATGGCCTCCATGTTCGCCCGACCGAGCACCATGTGATTTTTTCCTTTGCGGCTTCATCAATGATTGTGTGTACGTTCTCCGCTACCAGAAGACCTCGCTGAATTAAGAAACTGGATTGGATCAGGTGTTGCTACAATCACTGAAGACACATTTATCAACGTTTGGGAATAACTCAGCTATAGACTTGATGTGGGCTGTCTGACAAATGGTGCTCACATTGAACATTTATACGGTTCTTGGTAAAACTGTTTGAGTTGCACTTTCATTTGGTATATCATCTATAACTGTAAGTTTAATATAATAAATATTATAAAGCATTAAAACCACAATATTCATTTATAAACACCCTGTATTTTAGGTAGACTTCATGGTGTGTGTGTGTGTGTGTGTGTGTGTGTGTGTGTGTGTGTGTGTGTGGTGGCGAGGATTGGTAAGGAAATCGGCCGTGCCCTTTCAAAGGAACCATCCCAGCATTTGCCTGAAACGATTTAGGGAAATCACAGAAAACCTAAATCAGGATGGTTGGAGACAGGATTGAACCGTCGTCCACCCGAATGCAAGTCCAGTGTGCTAACCACTGCGCCACCTCGCTCGGTGTGTGTGTGTGTGTGTGTGTGTGTGTGTGTGTGTGTGTGTGTGTGTGTGTGCGTGCGTGTGTTTGTTTCATGGCTCTACTGAAAGGTAATGGGATTCTATATTAACATACCATTGTTATAGCCAATAGCAATCACCTTCCCATCTGGTCTCCATGCCATCCCCTTCACAGACAATCCTTCTGACGGAGGTGGAAAAGACCAAACCTTCTGCCATGTTAATCTGTGCAATGCAACTTCACCTGAAAAAAACAGAATACATTTGAAAATCAGAATAAAACTTTGCGGGAAAATAAACATTGCCATGGTTACCACTCATTCATACACATCTTTCAGCCCCCCCCCCTCTTCAATCAATCAAAAACTTATGCAAACAGAGCTGGGAGCTCTCGTATTTGGTTACAGGCATGGGAAAAATGGTCCTGTAACGTGTGCACTTTGTCAACAGATATGGAAAATACAATGCCTTTAAACGTCCCCATAGCCAGAAATATTTGGGATTAAAGTCAGGCGAATGTCTACCTCTTCCTGTAGGGAATAACAGGACCGCACTTCACTGTTAATACTGTTGGCACACAATACAGTCACTAATATTGTTGTAATGCCAGTACAACTTCAAAATGATACATATGGATTGCCTGATGTAAAATATAGAATGATGATTGAATATCGATAAGAACAGACAAGTAAAAATGGGATATATCTCCAGTATTATTTCCACATATATTTACAGAACTTTTGTTTACTTAATTTCAAACAGTACTAACTACAGTGACAGAATGGGGAACTACTTTTTTTTAGACACACTATGTGTTCATATATGCAATGCTGCACCACAGAGGTCATATAAACCCTTCATCTCCATCTTGCCAATGTTTAAATCAACTTACGAGTTAAGGTCAGTCATACTTTTATTATTTACATTTTCTTTGCATGGAGCCAGCACAATATGGGTTTTGCGTAAGTCAGAAATAATAACTCAACAACAACTACATTTACAAAATATGTTACATACTACAGTTGTTACATCTTGCATCTATTTTATACTGTTATTACTTTACTTCATCGTGTATCATGTGCAATGTCTTAGAATTCATTGAATGAATATAAATATTTTTCTATAAGAAAATATTTTAATTTATTATTAAAATCAATCCTTTTATATGTTCTAAGTAGTTTGGTCACTTGTTAAACAGATCAAACCATTGATGTATGGGCTCCTATCTTTCATTTTAATGCTGTTCTTTTCCGATAGTAGTTATATTTTGTTCTGGTTTTGTGCTCATGTACATACTGCACCTGATAACTTTAGCTGGATGAATCATAAAAATGTAAGTAATTTAAATATGTATAAAGAATATACTGTTATGTATTTGATCTGCACAATCACTTAACTACACTTGTGTGTTCTCCTAGTCTCAATCTTTCAAACTCTTCCCCCACACCACTTCTGCCTTTACTTGTTTTGTTCACATTTTCACTTGTTACTTCATTTGTTATTAATTCTTGTAATGAGTCAATGGTTTTGGAATGAATCTTAACTGATCATCCAAACCAATGCTCCAAAAGACACATGGCAGAGCACAGCAGAGTGCGATTTGCCCCATTATCCCATTTCTTCCTGTTACACTCATGAATGCGGTGAAGGACAAATGACTGTGTATATGCTTCCACAAACACCCGAGTCCCTCTTACCTTGTTCTGAAATCTTTCAATATACAATGGAGGTAGTACAATAATTTTAAAGTCTGTCTCAAATATTGGCTTTCATACTTATTTCACATATAATTTTGTGAAAAAAATATCTACTTTCTTCCAAAGATTTCCACTTGATATCACTGGGAATCGCAGCAATATTTTTGTTCTGAATGAGCACAGGGTTACTAGAGTCAATTTTTTCAATTTCCTTTGTGGAACCGATTTGATAGAGACCTCAAATACTCAAACATAGATCACGGAGGAGTCTCTCTTGCAACTGCATTACAATTTGCCTGGTTCTCTTGATAAATCTAAGTTGTATATTTGTTTTTTTGTACATATAATTTTATTTTTTTAGTTTTCTTCATATAATTACCTTTAGATATTTATTGATGTGAATGAGCCCAGTTGTAGATTGTTTCAAAAGCAATCAATCTCCCTTCTACTCATGTCATTGTATTATATACACCCACATTTACGCCATATAGTTATTTTGCTGGAGTCATTCTGAATTATTCTACAGTTAAAATAAATGTAAATGTCGAGTGACTAGGGCCTCCTGTCGGGTAGACCATTCACTGGGTGCAAGTCTTTCAATTTGATGTCATTTCGGCGACTTGTGTGTCAATGGGGATGAAATGATGATGATTACGACAACACAACACCCAGTCCCTGAGCGGAGAAAATCTCCAACCCAGCCAGGAATCGAGCCCAGGCCCTTAGGATTGACATTCTGTCGTGCTGACCACTCAGCTACCAGGGGCGGACTTTCTACAGTTACTTAAGGGTGAAACTTTAAAGAAACACATGCAGCATCATTAATCAGTGTGTGTTGTTCACAGCATACCAGAGGTTGTTTATACAGGTTGGGAACAAGAAAGCTGCTGTCACACATCCTTAGTGCACTTCCAATGTTACGTTTATTTCTACTGAGATGAGATCTGGATACATTAAAAAACACTACAGACTGTTACTGCAACATTTAACTGAAAAGGGAAAAAAGAAAACAGAAGGTGAATGGGTATGTTTTAGAGGTGGATAATGAAAGCAGCAGGGAGTACCTTGGGAAGGGGGGGTGATTAAAAAAATAAAGAGAGAGAGGCATAGATAGATAGGGGGAGGGGGAGAGGGAGGGCAAGGGAGAGGAGAGGGTGAGGGAATGGGGGAGGGGGGAGGAGGGAGGAAGAGGGGGGGGGGCAGGGCCCAAAAGAAATAATTGGATACCATGAGATGTTAAATTTAAGTGCTGAGAGAAGAAATTACAAAACTGCTGCAAATGAAGCAGCCAAAAGGGAATATAGATGCCTAAAAAATGAGACTGATGGGAAGTGCAATGTGGCACAGGCAGGAATGAATGCTAGAGAGAACATGCAAATCAACAGAATAAATGGGTGCTGTTTGTAGAAAAATTAATTAAACTTTTGCAGAAAAGTGATGCAGTTGTCTGAAAATTAACAGCTCCTGTAGCAAGCTAGTACTACGCAACACTGAAAGCTGAAAGATGGAAGGAATATATGGAAGGACTATATAAAGGAAAGAAACTTACAGACAATATTGGGAAAAAAAACAAGTGGATAAAAATGAGATGGATGACGTGATGTAAACAGAACTTAACAAAGCACAGAAAACACTAGTCAAAACAAGGCATATGGAACAGACAATATTCCCCTAGTACTATTAAGATCTTTGGGACAACCTACTACAGCAAAAATGTTCCAAATGGTATACGAGATATAATGGGTAGGAAAAATACTTTGAGAATGAAGAGAAAACAATAACCCTGATATCGAATAAGGCAGGTGCTGACACATCTGAGTAATATCAAAGCATTAACTTAGTAAGTTATGGCTGAAAAATACTGACATGAATTACCTAAAGGAGAGCAGAACAACTTGTATAAGCCAAACTGGGAAATGTTCATTTTGGTTCTTAGGAAATGTAGGAACATGTGAGTCAATACTAATGCTATGGCTTATCTTGGAAGACAGATTAAAGAAAGACAAACCCACATTTATAGCATTTGTAGCTAGGCAAAGCTTTTAATTATGTCAACTCAAACACATTCTCTTAAATTCTGAAATTATTACAGATGAGGTACACAGAGAGAAAGGTCGTCTAAGGCTTGTACTGAACCAGATAACTGCAGTTATTAGAGTACTCGAACCCAGAAGCAGAGCAGTAGTTGAGAGATGAGAGTCCTAGCCTATCCTCAATGTTATCCAATCTGTACACTGGGCAAAAAGAAAAGGCAGATTTAAAAGAATGTAAAATGTAGCTACAATAATACGAAAAGCATTTCTGAAAAATCAAACTGTACTAACATCAAATATACATTTAAATGTTACAAATCTTTTCTGAAAGTACTTCTTTTTTAATGTAGCCATAACCAGAGGTGTAAAGAGAAGGCTAAACAATACAAGAAGAGAATAGACACTTTTGAAAAGTGGTATTACAGAAGAATGTGGGAGATTAGGTAGGTAAATTGAGAAATCAACAATGATGGGCTGCATTGAATAGGAGAGAAAAGAGCTTTATGGTTCAAAATATTTACATATGACGTGGGAAAAAAAATAAAAAAATAAATAAAAATAAAATAAAATTAGTAATCTGGAAAGACGGCATGGATTTTGATCTGATGATGCCATATGCCACCTGGGCATTAGTAGATGGACTGACAATGGTTTCAACATCATTTGACAACAAAAACAGACAGCGTAGTGGCACACCTACCAGAGTGTCATCTGTGTCTACCCTTTAATAGGGGATGCTCACAGCCAAAGGCTCAGTGTGGTGTAAACGAGTGAAACAAGCAGGCAACCGTGCCATGGAAGCTCATTCGTGCTTCCTTCTGCCAATTAAGTGGGATTGAAAGGGGTCAAATTATGGCTTTCCATGTATTGGAATGGGCCTTTCAGAGAATTGCCCACACAAGCTGGACATTGTGCATCAGTTGTGCAATGCACGTATCAGTGGTCATGTGAACACTCTCACATCTGTAGATGAGGTTCTGGACAGCCACACAGAACATTTGCCTGCCAGGATCATCGTATTGTTAAGGGCAGCAGTAGCAGATCGTACAGTTAACACAGCACACAGATAAGAGGGCTTGTGAGCTCAGACGTGTCGACACGAGCTATTGTGAACTGTTTATTATCATTGAGATTACGGGCATGCACAACGCTAGCCTGTCTTCCACTCATCCCACAGCATTGACCTGCACGGCTAGACTGGTTCTGTCAGAGTATCACTTGGAAGATGGAATGGCACACTGTGGTGTTCAGCGATGAAAGCAGATTTTGCCTGCATGGAAGTGATGGTTGTTTACACATACAACATAGACCTGGCGAGCATTGTCTCATTAAGTGCACTTGTCCAAGAAATACTGGCCCCACCCCAGGCCTTATAGTCTGCGGTGCAATAAGCTACACCTCTTCTTCATCTTCGGTGTTTCTGGAGGGGATACTAACTGGCAGTTGGTGCATGCAAAATGCTGTTAGAGCCATTCTTTTGCTGTTCTTACAACAGGGAGGTGATGTATTATTCCAACAAGATAATGTTCGTCCATACACTGCTCAAGAAGCTCAATATGCTCTGCAAGATGTGCAGCAACTGTCCTGTCTAGCACAATCTCTGGACTTGTCTCCAGTTGAGTATGTGTGGAATATGATGGGACGAGAAGTTGTGTGTGCAACCAACAATTCTAATAGAACTATGCAAACAGGTCAAGCTGGCATTGCATAATGTATCCTATGACAGTATTTGCCACCTATATGGTCGACTAGATGCCAGAGTCAGTGCCTGCATTGACGCCTGTGGAGCCTACATGACGTACTAACATGGGTGTTTCAGCATGGGTCCATATCTGGTATCTTAGAACTGCTTACGATATTGATCTGTAAATGTACTTATTTCATGAACTCCATACGCACTGTTGCAACAATTAAACCTTGAGTGAATTCGAAATCTCTAAATGGGTGTACTAATTTCTTTTCCAGCAGTGTCTATCAGTTGAAGGTGTGTCACGATGTTGATCATCTTGAGAAGTTTAGTTATGCAGAAAGCATCTGTTTGCTAGCAACCATTATTTGTGAGTTACCTTGTCAAATATGTGAATTATGTATCATGTGAGTGATGATTACTCACCATGTGTCACAAAGGTTTCTCTCTCTCAATAGGCCATTACATTCTAGCTCACAGTATGATTTTGAAACCTGGAGTACATAGATGTTAATGATACAACACTATACTTCTGCATTTTCACATAAATAATTATCACTTCTCCAATATAACTGTTTGTTCTATGATTCAAAATAAATCTCAGTTAAGAAGATAGTTAACTGGAACATACACTGTGTATAATATGAGATAAATTGCCTCATGGCCTGATGTCTTACACATTTTCAACAGTTTCAAGAACTTGCAACTGGTTGATTTTATGCTATCTACTTTGGTGTTTGTCCAGCAGTCAAGTGGTGCAATTATTGAATAATTTTGTAAAATCGATTATGAAAAAAGATATTTTCAGATTTATGCTTTGAATTTTATTTCCTCTCTTTCAGTAAGAAATTCTACCATGACAGCATATGTACAAGTTTTTCATTAGCAAAACAATTCCACATAGGATAATAATTTTCTGTGTTTCTCTAGAAAATTACAATTGTGGACACTATGTGTCACAAAAGGCTCTCTTCTTGATGCATGAGGTTTTGTTAGGTTCTACCTCTTGGCTCTGATCCCATTTGTACTGAGGGTGCATGACTTCGGTTTTACAAATTATTAAACAAATGTGGATCTGTTTTATCCATTACCAAGCTACTTAGGTCTCATTTCTAAAAAAAGCTGGCAGATGGCATGTTAAGAATTGGACCTCAACCTGTCTGACTGTGTTTGGTACACCCTCTAAACATTCTATTTTTGTTTCGCAAATTTAACATGTCAGTGATAGCTCATCTGTTGCAGCAACCATTGAAGCCCTGCTTGCCTTCTTGGCAAATTGTGCATTTAGTAACTGCTTTCACTACAGTGGAATTGCGATAGATAATTCCGTTATATATGTTAATATTATTTGACATGTAGTGTGTCTGTTGTCAAGATATCTAAAATATTGCTCTCTCATGCGAGCCGTTCATTCATTTTACTTCCTAATCATTTCCTATACATTTTGTCTCTGATGAGATGGATTGGAGAAACTTTTTCTTCCTTCAGCACACGTGATATACAGTTTCTGCAACATGCCTGCTGTCTTTACCCCGGGAAAGTAATGTTTGAAATTTCTGAAAGATGGACATTCAAATATAATTTAATTTTTTTATGTCTGCTAGGAGACATCTCCTCATCTGTAACAAATATTATTAATACCATTTTGTTTTCAAGAGCAAAGGTTTAGTTGACATCAGTCGTAAATCCAATATCTAAGGTAGAAAATTGCTAGTGAAATTAACTGAATACAAATACTGACCTCTAACATTGGACAATGCTAGAAGATCCATTTTGTTGGACCACACCATATGCTCAATTTTACTGGCAACATGCCTCTCCTCCAACTGGCGCATAGCATTTGAAGCCATGTCTATTACTTATTTTCCAGTTTCTCAAAAATAAAGAGAAGTCTGAAATTAAAATAAGAAATTAAAATATGAGAAGAATTGTATAGCAGCTAATACAAATGATGAATAACAATGATTTTTATTTTAATGTGATATTCAGTTCTTCGCTCTTAGAAACAGCAGCTACAACTGGCAAAAACTTACTAGCATAGGGATTTTGGTTGACTAAGGATTCTCAATCTTGAGATGTGTCTGTGTGTTAGCAATTAATTTCCAGAAGTCAGGTGGTGTGCAAAATTCAGTAAAAAAAGGATTGCATCATAAGAGAAGCCGAAGTCACAAAATACTCATTTTAGATCAATATAACAGCATAACAAGTGAGCTGAAATTCAACCAGCTTGCACCACAGGCATACATAAAGTATTGTACAATGATGAAATGCAGAAGATCATGTGCAAATTGGAAGACTTGCTAGTTTGGGTGTAAGTATTATTTATGATCCATTAGACGAATGATCACAAAGGCTCGCTGTAGGTGCTCCTGATTGACCAATGTACACTTTGGCAAAATACTAATTATGAAGTCACACATACAGCTTCTTACACTAAATATGAAGTTATCTTCAATATTTCAGCTGAGCAATTCGACATTGGATTAAATTACGTAAATCACAGCTTTTCTGTTTCATTGTTCAGGAAGATATCGCTAAAAGTCACCATGGGCTTAATTAGTGTCATTATTCACAATTAAAGTGAAATACTAATATTTGAGAACAACAGGATAAAGCAAGCATGGAAAGTTCAAGTTTCTTTATGCAACAGAATATCATTGGTGTGTTGGTGAAATGTTAATTAAAAGTATGGAAAAGCATAATGAACTGCTTGAGATTCTAAACCATCTTAACACAACCATAATTTTATTAAAATGCACCATCAAGGTCACATATATATTTCATATCTTTATTAAATTACTAGTTATGGCCTGTGAAAATTATCAATTTGGGTACTGTCTCCCAACATAAAGTACCTTTTAACATTCAGGATATAGCTACCACACTCAAGTGACACGGGCTGAAATTAGTTAATTTAGAAGCTTATTTTAGTATTCAGCACTGATTTGAATTCCACAACCAGCTTGAGTGTCAATTTGGAGGGAAGATCAGAGATACTCGGGCTTCAAACTAGGACTGCAGTTTGCTCCTGTGAAGGGCATCACCATGGACATGTCAAATTGGCCCTCTACTGACACGACAGTGTCCATAAATATCGCACACTACACTTGTCTGGCAGTTATCACTATTCTCTGAACCCTTTGATATGTGTCACTGAACGTAAAATCAATATTATGAACCTTTTCATAATTGTGCCTGTCTGCAACTAAACATCTCCTCTATATGGTGAGAAGCAATCTACCATTTCTATAATGTTGTTATTTCTTCCTAGATTGTTTGTAAAGTGACTGATCTCACCTATATTTGCATTTCTCAATGGACTGTTTGTGCACACTTGCAATGACTTTTGCTACTCTCTGGACTTCACTTCTGGCTACCTGCTAACTTCACGAACTCTGCCATAACTGACCAATGGGACCACCAGTTTGTTCCCAGGCTCTGTGCCAATGACAGTATGGGTCATCATAAACTGTGTTCTGCTTACTCAATGAACGACAGAAAAAGTTATGTAATATAACTGTGATCATAACTGCATTATAATACAGTGCTATGTAAAATAACGACAACTCTTATAAAGCCTTTGTCTCTTCAATCGATATAATCAGCACAAGTCAGTCCTCTTTAACACACATATCAGTAGAATAGCAGACACTGGACAAATAAATTACCCTTCTTACAATCCAATGCAGAATATACCTGGGAAAGATGATCAATTACCCTATGCTTTAGTGACAAGCAGCATATGAGGAGATGATCTTTACACAATGTGATTCTGGCCTCCAAAAGCTAATCCAGATTGAGTCAATACTGTAGATGAAACTTCCAGGCAGATTAAAACTGTGTGCCAGACCGAGACTCGAACTCGGGACCTTTGCCTTGCAATACTGTAGCTGTCAAATATATATTAGATACCTAGGTTAATCTCAGGTTGCTTCTTGTTTCCCAAACTTCATCAATTGAACTCCAAAGCAGAGATGCTGAGTCGCAGATAGGAACGAACCCACACACACACACACACACACACACGCGCGCGCGCGCGCGCGCGCGCGCGCGGACGCGTGCAGCTACTGTCTCCAGCTGCTGTGGTCAGACTGGGAGCAGCAGCGCATGATGGGAGAAGCAAGTGGACGGCGGATGTAATGAGGAGACTTGGGTCTGGAGTGGGAGACATTGCAGGTTAGCAGTGGGAGATAGTGAATTGCTGCTTGTGGGAGGGGTAGTACAGCTAGATGCAGTCAGGAGGTTAGAATGAGAGCAGGGGGCAGAGTAGCAGGAAAGGAGAGAAGTAAAAAGACTATGGGTGTGCTGGTGGCACAAAGGGCTTTGCAGTGCTGCAATGGTAACAGAGAAGGGGCTAAATGGATAAGGACAATGATGACTTATAAAGACTGAGGCCAGGAGGGTTATGAGACTGTAGGATATGTTGCAGTGAGATTCCCACCTGTGTAATTCAGAAAAGCTGGTGTTGGTGGGAAGGATCCAGATGGCACAGGCTGTGAAGTAGTCACTGAAATGAAGAACGTCGATTTGGGCAGCATGTTCAGCAACGGGGTGGTCCAGCTGTTTCCTGGCCACAGTTTGTTGATGGCCATCCACGCAGACAGACAGCTTGTTGACTGTCATGCCCATGTAGAATGAAGCACAGTGGTGGCACCTTAACTTGTAGATCACATGACTGGTTCCACAGGTAGCCCTGACTTTTATGGTGTGGTGATGCTTGTGACTGGACTGGAGCAGATAGTGGTGGAAGGGTGTATGGGACAAGTGTTGCATCTCGGTCTATTACAGGGATATGAGGCAAGGGATTGGGAGAAGAGGTTGTGTAGGGGTGGACGAGGATATTTTGTAAGTTTGGTGTGTGGTGGAATACCAATGTGGAAGGGGTGGGATGGATAGTGGGTAGGACATTCCTCGTTTCAATGCACGACCAGAGGCAGTTGAAACCCTGGTGGAGAATGTCATTCATTTGCTCCAGCCCCGCATGGTACTGAGTCACGAGGGGCATGCTCCTTTGTGGCCGGACAGTAGGGCTTTGGGAGGTGGTAAGTGACTGGAGACATAAGGCACAGGAGATCTGTTTTTGTACATGGTTGGGAGGGTAATTATGGTCTGTGAACACCTCAGTGAGACCCTTGGTATATTTTGAGAGGAATTAGAGATGTTACTGTAAAGAGAGGTGGCATCAGTAGTGATGAGCACGGCACCATATGGTAAAGGAACAGTCACAAGCATCACTTACCCCATAACAGGCAGGGCTATCTGTGAAACCGTAATGTGATTTACAAGCTAAGCTTCAACCACTGTGCTGCATTCTACAAGGGCATGACAACCAAGAAGCTGCCTGTCCACGTGAATGGCCACTGACAAACTGTGGCCAAGAAACAGCTGGACCACCCTGTTCTTGAGCACATCACCCAACACGAAGTTCTTCTTTCAGAGCCTGTGCCATCTGGATCCTTCCCACCAACACCAGCTTTTCTGAATTGTGCAGATAGGAACTCTCCCTGCCATATAACATATGATCCCGTAACCCTCCTGGCCTCAACCTTCGTTGCTCATTGTCCTTACCCATCTAGCCCCTTCTCTGATACCATTCCGGCATTACACAGCTCTCTATTTCACCAACATACCCACAGTCTTTTCAGTTCTCTCCTTTTCCGCTACCTCACCCTCTGCCGCCCATCTAACCCTCTAACTGCACCTAGTTGTACTACCCTTTCTACACTTCATCCCTGTATGCTCCCACAAGCAGCACTTCACCATCTCCCACCCCCAACATGCTGTCCCCCTCACTTCAACCTCCTCCTTCCCCCTCCACCCAACACTTGCTTCTCCCATCAAGCGCAGCTACTCGCAATCTGGCCTCATCAACTGGAGACTGTGATCATGTGTGTTTGTGTGTGTTACATTTGTTTGTGTGTGTATATTTCTGATGAAGGCCTTCTTGGACAAAAGCTCACTTTCTAACAGTATTTTTGTTATGCCTATCTGCGACTCAACATCTTTGTTATATAGTGAGTAATAACTATCCTCTTCATGATATTGTCACATGCCATCCTGAATATTCCATAGTTTCATATTTATTTTAGAGTACATTCAACATCACAAATATAATACTAGTATTTTATTTATATTTTAATTACTGTTAGCCCTGTAAATATTTCATGGGTCCATGTTGGTCAGATGTGGAATGGGTCAATACAAGTATTACGTGAGACATATTGCGGTCTTTAGTACAAAGTCTGATTTCATGCAGCTCTCCATGCCACTCTATCTTGTGCGAGCCCCTTCATCTCCAAATAATTACTGCAACCTACATCTTTTTGAACCTGCTTAATGTATTCATCTCTTGGTCTCTACCTAAGACTTTTTACCACCACTCTTCCCTCCAATACTAAATTGGTGATTCGTTTTGGTTTGGGGTATAAAGGGACCAAACTACAGGATCATCAGTTGGTGATTCCGTCATGTCTCAGAATGTGTCCTATCAACTGATCCATTCTTTTGGTCAAGCTGAGCCACAAATTCCTTGTTTCCCTACTTCTATTTAGGACCTCCTCATTAATGACAAGATTGACGCATCCAATCTTCAGCATTCTTCTGTACCACCACATCTTGAAAGCTTCTATTCTCTTTTTATCTAAACAGTTTATCGTCCATGTTTCAATTCCATACATGGCTACACTCCAGACAAATACCTTCAGAAAAAACTTCACATCAATATTTGATGTTAACAAATTTCTCTTCTTCAGGAATGCTTTTCTTGCCATTCCCAGTCTACATTCTACTTTGGTCATCATCAGTTATTCTACTGACCAAATAGCAAAATTCATTTACTATTGTAAGTGTCTCGTTTCCTAATCTAATTCCCTTAGCATCATGTGATTTAATTCGGCGACAGTCATTTACCCTTGTCTTGCTGTTGCTGATGTTCATCTTATATGCTCATTTCAAGACACTGCCCATTCCATTCAACTGCTCTTCCAGCCCTTTGCTGTTTCTGATAGAATTACAATATCATCGGGAAACCTTAAACTTTTTATTTCTTCTCCCTGAACTTTAATTTCTACTCCAAATTTTTCTTTGGTTTCCTTTACTGCTTGTTCAATGTATATTGAAGAAAATCAGGGAGAGGCTACAAACCTGTCTCACTCCCCTCTCAACCACTGCCTCCCTTCGATGCCCCTTGACTCTTATAATTGCTGCATGGTTTCTGTACAATTTGTGAATAGCATTTTGTTTCCTGTATTTTGCCCATGCTACCTACAGAATATTCCAGTCTACATTGTCAGAAGCCTCCTCTAACTCCACAAATGCTATAAATATAAGTTTTCCTTCCCTTAACCTACCTTCTACGATAAGTTGTAGGGTCAGTATTGCCTTGCGTGTTCCTACATTTCTCCGGAAACAAACTGATCTTCCATGAGGTCTGCTTCTACCAGTTTTTTCCATTCTTCTGTAAGGAATTCGCTTTAGTATTTTGCAACCATGACTTATTGAACTGATTGTTCAGTAATTTTCACACCTGTCAGCAACTGCTTTCTTTGGAAATGGAATCACTACATTCTTCTTGAATTCTGAGGGTATTTTGACTGTCTCATACATCTTGCACAATAGATGGAAGAGTTTTATCAGGGCTGGCCTTCCCAAGGCAATCAGTAGTTCTGACAGAATATCATCTACTCTCAAGCCTTGTTTCGACTTAAGATCTTTCAGAGCTATGTCAAACTCTTCTCGCAGTATCATATAACCCATCTCATCTATGTCCACTTCCCCTTCTATAATACTGCTTTTAAATTCACCTTCCCAGTATAGACCCTCTAAATACTCCTTCCACCTCCCAGGCTTCCCTTCTTTGCTTAGAGCTGGTTTACCATTTGATCTCTTGATTTTCATACAGCTGCTATTATTTTCCCCAAGGGTCTCTTTAATTTTGCTGTAGGCTGTATCTATCTTTCCCTTAATGAAAATGCTTCTAAATCCTTACATTTGTCCTCTAGCCATTCCTGCTTAGCAATTTTGAACTTCCTACCAATCTCATTTTTTTAAACATATGTATTCCTTTCGCCTACTTAATGTGCTGCATTTTTAAATTTTCTCCTTTCATCAATTAAATTCAATGTCACTTGTGTATCCAAGGATTCCTACTAAGCCTTGTCTTTTTACCTGTTTGATCCTTGGCTGCCTTCACTATTTCATCTCTTAAAGCTACCCATTTGTCTCCTACTGTATTCCTATCCCCTTTTCTAGTCACCTGTAATGCTCTCTCTGAAGCTCTCGACAACCCCTGGCACTTCCAGCTTATCCATGTCCCATCTCCTTAATTTCCTACCATATCCCAATCTCTTCAATTTTAATCTACAGTTCATAACCAATATATTGTGGCCAGACTCCACATCTGCCCCTGGAAATTTCTTACAATTTAAAATCTGTCTCCTAAATCTCTGTTTAACCATTATATAATCAATCTGAAACCTTCTGGTGTCTCCAGATCTCTTTCACATTCACAACCTCCTTTAATGATTCTTAAACCAAGTGTTAGTGATGACTGAATTATTTATGCAGATGATTCTATCGGTCAGCTTCCTTTTTCATCTGCCCCCCCCCCCCCCCCCCAAAAAAAGTCCTTCTCCTCCTTTTCCTACAACTGAATTCCACTCTCCACTCCCCATCATACAGAGTATAACAACAAAATTAAAACAAAATGAATAGTTACTAGCCAACAGGTTATTTCCCTACTTACACTGCAAGAGAGAGAGAGAGAGAGAGAGAGAGAGAGAGAGAGAGAGAGAGAGAGAGAGAGAGACTGCAGATGTCAATAACACATCTGAATACAGTGATGCTGCTGACAAACATGAATGTTCTCACAACAGGTGAGAACAAAGTGGGATCCCAGTGACCTGTCATTCCATTCTAACCCTCCCCAACCCATTGTTTTTACTTAACTTAAAATGTACAAAATGGTCTACAACTACACTAGTTTCCTTTCAGTTTTATGGAATTCTACTTATTCTGTTTATAATTAACACCTCTTGAATGCAAATAAGAGGAAGGTGTTCTGACACATCATAATTTGATAATGGTTTATTACTGCTGTATTTCCGTTGAGAGGCACATCATGCAGATACTCACTTAAACTTGTTTTTCAAGAAATGTTTGTTGTCTCTCATGCATTTAATATTGCTCATGCAGACTTGAAGGTTTTCATTTTAGCACAGAGTAACCTACCCTACCATCCCTTTTGCATTAGTGGCAAATGCTTTAGTTCACACTGGAGATAATGTTATTGTCTAGGGTTTTGGCTACGATAGATAGTATTTGAAAATTCCTGTTATTACAGTTGTGAGAGGTAAGCCTTTTAGGGCTAAATACTTCAGACAGACTACTTTAAAAGAGGTCCAGACGAATGAAGTGTTGAACACAAAAGAAATTTGTTTGAAATAAGACTCACACAAGATGGTCAACACATTGTTTCTAAAGCTTGTCTTGCTCCTCAATTGAGGTCCCCCCAAGGTCACCCACAGTGTGAGCAACTCTCATGTGACGACATACAGTAAATTTAAACAGTACCCAAGCACGTTAATTCCAGTTATGTCAGCAAATACAAAAGACCTTTCATTTCAATGATTCCTAATTTCCTAAGGAAGACGTTGATGTGGAGGACATAGTTTGCTGGTATCATTGTCTTGAGAGAAGTACTGATCGTTGAAATGTTGCATGTAGGGCTGGAAAATAGATTGGAAATCCTGCCCTAATAAAGCATAGCACTCATATTAGCCTTGACAGCAATGAGAGGTGTCTAACATCTATTGATGATACTGGCCTGTTTTGCACTGACTCGTCTTTCTGCTGATTCTGTTGGGCTATATGCCTGAGATGTGCACTAGTACATGGCTGACTCTACTGATGATTATCATGCCTCATCAATCATAAACCTGCTCGTCACGAGAACTTGGTAAATCCAAGTTCCGTTTCATATTTTCTCTTGCTCATTTTCTTTTACGGCATTGTGCAGGGGTTTGTATTATTGTTTATAAAGAATGCCTAAAGGCCAAATTGTGTGGTAATGATTGTGTAGTATCTGGGTTGACATAGTCCTGCTGCCTCAAAAATTTTTTAACACACAGTGCTGTTGGATTCTCCTTGGGGTCCCTATGAGCCATAATTTGTAGATAAGTCACCAGCTGTTGTTGACTGCAGTTAACAACTATGAGGAAGATTTTTAAAGTTTTGTCTCTTATGATGGTTGTTGAATGATCAAATGCCCCTGCTATGGTGTATGCCATTTCAGTGGGCAATGTCCCATGCTGACAACATTTCTTGCCATACAGTGACAATGTATTACTATGCCCTATAAACATCCTGCTACAGGCAAGTGAATGCTTCTCTTTATTTTTGTTTATTAATATGGCTGATTATCTTTATAGTATAGTCGGAGCCAAATTATTATTAATACAATACATGTGATGAATAAAATTTTCTAACTGAACAGTCCTACATATTACTTACCAGGTATTTCTCATTTTGGGAAACAAAATTCATTTGATACTTAAACACTGTACATTTCCAACAAATCTAATAATAATTATTATTGTGGAAGGAAAGATTTTGCAGATGACACATAGCGTACAAAACACTAACAATTTAGTAGGCCTAACTTTATAATTCTCTCTCTCTCTCTCTCTAGAACATTCAGGCCATTTACTTTAATATTTATGGAAGAGATGACCAGGACTTAGCTTCAAAGGAAACTTGTAACATATCCTGACTTCACACATGTATATGTATCTCAAACTGTTTTTCTTACATGACACCACTGATCGGTATAAACATGGAGATACAGTACTTCCTGAGTTTCAAAAAACATTTAATTCAATTTCAACATCAATGCCGTTAACAAAGAGAGTCATGCGGAGTAGCAAATGAAATTTCTGACTGGATTAAAGATTTATTGGAAGGGAGTATACTGCATGTTATCATGAGTGAAAGTTATTCAATCTAGTCAACACTTCACATTTTTTGGAGTGTGATGTCATATGATATGTGGATGATGTGTAGGACATTTTTACTTAAGTTTCAATTGAGTGTTGTTAATAATTTAAAACAATGGGAAATCCAAGATGGAATAATGACAATACCATGAAAAGGATAGATTGCTACTCATAATACAGAGGAGATATTCAGTCACAGGCAGGCACAAGAGTAGACTGCTTGAACTTCTGGCCAGAAGGCCTCCTTCTCAAGTAGACAACACACATGAATTTACACAGGCACAACTCTCACACATATGACCACTGCCTCTGGCCACCAAGGACAGAGACTGGTCAGAGACATTGGTTATGTGTGTGAACTGTGCTTGTGTGAAAGTGTGTGTGTTGTCTACTTCAGAAGGCCTTATGGAGGAAAGCTCATATCTCCAGTAGTCTTTTTGTTGTGCCTATCCGTGACCCAACATCTCTGCTATATGAGTCACAATCTATCATCTCGATAATTTTGTTCATAATTAGTCATTTACAACTCATAGTTGATGACTTAGTGTATTATTCTGAATGGGTCAATCAAACCTACATATAACTGGTCTTGACATGACATAATAGTGTGATGTTGCATGTGATATCATGTGTGTGGAAACAGAAAGAGAACACAAAAATGACAAAATTTGGTTTACATGTACATTATGTTTTGAAATGTAGGCTGTTGTGACAAATTGATCTTTAGCATGGCCCTTAGTCTAAGTTAGACTGAAAGGTGGCAGTTTGGTTGAGAGTTAGTGAAGAAACTGAATGTGACATGAAAATAACTATAAGTCAAATAACGGAACTTATGTTACACATATGAGGCATTTATTCTGCCAGTTTCATGATGTCATGCATCAAAGCAGACTGGTGGCATTGGTAGGTTCATGAGTAAAATCTTAACTTTGTCAGACTGATCTGTATACTAGCGCGATGCCTAGGTTAAGCTGGAAGGAGTCAGTTTGGTTGTAGGTCAGCAACAAATTCAATGAATGTGCCTTGACAATCTTTTCTTTCAACAGACATTGTGTGTTCCAGTTACATTTGTCCCTGACAACAGCCTCTATTTTCTCAACTTAATAACAGGAACAAATTCCCCCAAACCTCATATACACAAGGTGGTCCTGAAACTTTGTTAGGTTATTTTCCTTGATGCTGGTGACATCATCTGTTGTTCATTTAGTAAGGCTTATATATCTGCCATCATCGGCCTATGAGTGCGATATCACAATATCGGGTGTAAAAGTAACTACAGGTGCACCCCAGGGACATCCTTATTGTTCAGATTGTATATTAGGCCTAATGACCTGATATTAATAGCACCTCTAGAATCTAGCAGATGATGCAGTTGCCCTTAAGTTAAAGATGAACTATCTGTAAAAAAACTGTACGAACATTCAGCCAGATGTCGATACGGTTTCATAGTGGTGCAAAGATTCTCATGAAGATGCTGAAATAACTGGAGCCAGGCACTTAAAGACAGACGCAAACTATCCCATGAAAATCTACTTAGAAAGTTTATAGAACCAATTTTAAGTAATAGATCTAGGAATATAGAGCCATTGGAAGTGTCTGATTCCACGCTTCTGCTTTGACCCGTGATGTAGTGTGAAGTCACTATGGCATGTTGTTTTTGATTTGGTTCATGTTTGTGGATCTCGTATTTGATGACACTTTTTAGTACTGGTTTTTTTCATTTTGTTTGTGTGTGGCACTTTTGTTGAGCATCTTCTGTGTGTGTGTGTGTGTGTGTGTGTGTGTGAGAGAGAGAGAGAGAGAGAGAGAGAGAGAGAGAGAGAGAGAGAGAGAGAGAGAGAGAGGCATTTGTTTTGTTTTTATCAGTAATTTTGATGTTTTGCCTGTTTTATATTTATGGTATTTCAGTCCTGTTTTAATTGATGTATCAAATATGGTTTTTTTTTTTTTTTGGGTTATCGAGTTGTCGGGTTTTCTTTTTTGGTGGATGTTTGTGAATTACGACGTTTTTGATTGCGTTTTTTTAATTTGTGGTTTGCCGGCGGGTATAGAGAGCTGCGTTTGAGTATACAGGTGAAGGGAAATGTCCGATTCCATGTTTTGGAGTTGTGGGTTTTTGGCATAGAGGGCTTGGTTTGAGTTATACAGGATGTTACAAAAAGGTACGGCCAAACTTTCAGGAAACATTCGTCACACGCAAATAAAGAAAAGATGTTATGTGGACACGTGTCCGGAAACGCTTAGTTTCTATGTTAGAGCTCATTTTAGTTTCGTCAGTATGTACTGTACTTCCTCGATTCACCGCCAGTTGGCCCAATTGAAGGAAAGTAATGTTGCCTTCGGTGCTTGTGTTGACATGCAACTCATTGCTCTACAGTACTAGCATCAAGCACATCAGTACGTAGCATCAACAGGTTAGTGTTCATCACGAACGTGGTTTTGCAGTCAGTGCAATGTTTAGAAATGCGGAGTTGGCAGATGCCCGCATGATGTATGGATTAGCACGGGGCAATAGCCGTGGCGCGGTACGTTTGTATCGAGACAGATTTCCAGAACGAAGGTGTCCCGACAGGAAGACGTTCGAAGCAATTGATCGGCGTCTTAGGGACCATGGAACATTCCAGCCTATGACTCGCGACTGCAGGAAGACCTAGAACGACAAGGACACCTGCAATGGATGAGGCAATTCTTCGTGCAGTTGACAATAACCCTAATGTCAGCATCAGAGAAGTTGCTGTACAAGGTAACATTGACCACGTCACTGTATGGAGAGTGCTACGGGAGAACCATTTGTTTCCGTACCATGTACAGTGTGTGCAGGCACTATCAGCAGCTGATTGGCCTCCACGGGTACACTTCTGCGAATGGTTCATCAAACAATGTGTCGATCCTCATTTCGGTGCAAATGTTCTCTTTACGCATGAGGCTTCATTCCAACGTGATCAAATTGTAAATTTTCACAATCAACATGTGTGGGCTGACGAGAATCCGCTCGCAACTGTGCAATCACGTCATCAACACAGATTTTCTGGGAACGTTTGGGCAGGTATTGTTGGTGATGTCTTGATTGGGCCCCATGTTCTTCCACCTACGCTCAATGGAGCACGTTATCATGATTTCATACGGGATACTCTACCTGTGCTGCTAGAACATGTGCCTTTACACGTACGACACAACATGTGGTTCATGCACGATGGAGCGCCTGCACATTTCAGTTGAAGTGTTCGTATGCTTCTCAACAACAGATTCGGTGACCGATGGATTGGTAGAGGCGGACTAATTCCATGGCCTCCACGCTCTCCTGACCTCAACCCTCTTGACTTTCATTTATGGGAGCATTTGAAAGCTCTTGTCTACGCATCCCCGGTACCAAATGTAGAGACTCTTCGAGCTCGTATTGTGCACGACTGTGATACAATACGCCATTCTCCAGGACTGCATCAGTGCATCAGGGATTCCATGCGACAGAGGGTGGATGCATGTATCCTCGCTAACGGAGGACATTTTGAACATTTCCTGTAACAAAGTGTTTGAAGTCACACTGGTACGTTCTGTTGCTGTGTGTTTCCATTCCATGATTAATGTGATGTGAGAGAAGTAATAAAATGAGCTTTAACACGGAAAGTAAGCATTTCCGGATACATGTCCACATAACATATTTTCTTTCTTTGTGTGAGGAATGTTTCCTGAAAGTTTGGCCGTACCTTTTTGTAACACCCTGTATAGGTCAAGGGAAATGTCTGATTCTGCTTTTCAGAATTGCAGATGTTGGTTTTTTTGGAATTGAGTGCTTGGTGTGAGCTGTATAGGTCGAGTAATGTGTACGATTCCTGTTTGTTTTGTAGCTGTAGCACTATGTCATGAGTTGAATTTAGCTTGTTGTCGCTTTAGGTTCCCATTTCCCACAGCTGTCCCGTTAGTTTCATTGTACTGTCGGAGTGAGTCATTCTTTTATTCCCCTTTGTTGCATGTATATGTAGTGAAAATATCGACACCATTTTCTACAAGCGGGACGAAGGCTTTTCCATCATACTGATTACGCCATGAGGCACAGCAGACGGATGGAATTGGACGATTCCCTAATGCCGGAATAAATTACAGCCCCCTACTTACCTTTCTCATATTGCGAAGACATGACCAGACTTAACAGCTACAGCTATCTTATCCCACGCACTTCACAGTGGTTTGCAGATTACAGATGAAAAAAGACTGTCAGAATCATAGGTAAAGTAATTGGCAGACTTCTGTTCATTGGTAGGATACCGGGAAAATTCAACCACATTACAGAGGAGACTGCTCACCAAACTCATGTAGGACACTCATTAGAAGTCTGCTTAAATGTGTGGGACTTGTACCAAATAGGACTAACAGGTTTGTGTCACAAAAATGGTTAAATACCAGAAATTTGAAGATAGACCTCAAATAACTCGCAAAATTCTACCTACTAAGTTTCAAGATGTGAGAAATCAAAGAAGAAACAGGCCTATACATACTGCTCCTGTACACAATACGATTGAACTAATTGTATTGGGCACATTGGTATTTAAGCAGTCATTCTGCCTGATCTTCATTTGTGAATGGTATGGGAAGAAACCCTTGCCACGAACTTTGCAGTGATTTGCTGATTATGGATGTCGCAATGGAAACCAAAATTGTTAGTACACTGGGATTTATTTCAAATTTCATCCGGTCCAGAATTTTATTATTTTGCTTTCGGTTCAATTATGAGTTGTGTTTCGTTGACAACGATTCCCACTAAATAACGACCAAGGTTTTCAGGCCCAATCTGGCACCCGCCAGTAAGGTCCGATAGCAATTACGTTGTAGAGAATCATCAATTACAAGAATATAAAATCTTACTTCCCATCCATTTTCGGTGAATGTTGCAGCTGCACATTATAAATCTGGTAATTTTTTCCCGACTTTACGGCAAATTGTACGGGAAAGTCAATTATCCCAAGTTTTTACTTTAGCAGAGTACTACATTTTTCCTTTTGTAACAAAGGATAAAAAGAAGGGTGGACAGCTAATGATTAGTAATGTATGCTATTTATTTATTTATGGATTTTCTGGCAGTAGTAAGGAATACTTACACTTACACATCAACAGCTACATATTGATTTGCAGGATAAGCATTTTGTTAACAAAACTGTATCTTACAACTACGGAATCACTTCGTTTACACTGGTGAATATTAGTTTATTTTTTCTCGAAATTCTATAAAACACGTATCAGTAAGAACAGCGTGAAAATGAGCTGGTGTAAGTTGCACTACGAAGTATCACAACTATACGTTATACTGGAATAACAAGCGTTTTCACCCGGCGTCACTCTGCAATATTGCCCCCTTCCCCATTGTTCGTCACGTACGAACTAGATTCGATGACAATGACATTCTTGTAAGTTTCACAATTCTCTATTCTACTTTAATACGACGAACAATGTAACAAAACCATCCTTTCAACTTCGCTTAACACTCGCGCCAAGAAACAAACATACTATTTCAAAGAAAGAAAATCACATGTTGAAACAGTGTGCTCAAAAAAATTGTGTAAATATCTTTGCGCAGTGTGTGAAATGTAGTATCTTGTGAACTAACTATGTTTGGTTGGTAGTGTCGCTACGCCAAAAACGTGCAAGTTCGGACTAAGGAAGCGGCCGTAGACGTCTAGAACAAAACAAAATGGTAAATTTAAATTAGTAGTTTCCTCACAAATAAGAATGTAAGACAGCTCCCTAATTGTTATTATGTTAAACAGTTTGTTTTTCACTAATGTGCTGTGTTAACACTAAGAAACAGCAAATTCTAGTTAGTGCACAATGTAAAATAAATGTGAACAATTTGATTCTGTATGAAGTTTCCTACGATATTGAAATAAAGGAAAAAGACCTTACGAAACTACATTGGGTATATTTCACGGTTTAAATTGAATCCTTTCATGATAAACTGGAAAGGTGTAAAAAGATGTGGGCGGGCGTCTTCTGTGAGCAAGAAAAGAGCATGCAAACGGGGCAGTCCCTGGTTTTCGTCAGATGATTGGAACGGTACTTAATAGGTTGTAATTTTCAACGTATCAAGTTTATGATTATTTACGCTGCAGTACACAAAACACACAGCTTACTTAGTAATTATCTGATATTCGGAATGTAACCAGGGACGGTGTGTGAAGTATGAAACATCCTGGTCTAATCACAGAACGTTTCATCATTTAATTTCCCAGTAAACATAGTTTCCCACCGAAAAACGTTTCGAACTACGCCAGGGTGCCATAATTTAGTTGGTGGAAACGTCAGCTGTAAATTATTTGCTGCGTACACTGTGACACCTCTTCAAATCATTTTAATGTCTACATTGTTACACCTGCCCCTTTTCATATGTATCTGCTCTATAAAAGAACACCTTGCCCCACCCTTACTCTGTCCTTATCCTGCTATTCTTGAGAAATTTACCATCTCTCAGATCCCTAGAGATTTCTTTGCATCAGCCCTATATCGTTAAAAAGTGCTTCCAGTGTAATGTTGTCCAACTTACATGCCATTCTTTCATTGAAAAGCACACCATGGTAATTCTGACATACAAGGGCTCTGACACTGCTGTGATTGAGCCTAAAGTGTTTGACAGGGTTTCTGGTGTCTGCCAGGTGCGATTGACTACTGAAGCCATTTCTCAGTAATTGTGTAGATGGTTTTATCATTAATCAAGAATGTTATCACTTTCTTGAAACAAATGAAAAGTTGAATTTTGTGTCTGTCCATGAGGTGTCCATGGGTAATGCAATTAGTAGCAAACGTAATGTCTTTTTTTGCCTGTGTGATTTCTAACTGGAGTCTGATTTTCGTTATCATGATTATCACGGTTGTGATTTCTGAGCCAGGCCCATAAATTCAATTTATATTGCCCTACATGGTTTCTCAGTTGACATGTCGGTTTGATGTGAACATTAGAAAATTTAAAGAAAAGAGAGAGTTTTATGAATGTGTAGACTGTGGTATATTTCTAAATGAAATGGTGTTAAGAAATTTTTGGCAAGTTGTAAGTTTACATTCAGTTTTTAAATGATAGGAAACAGAATTTTCTTTACACTATCACGTAGCTGAAGATGAACTTTTTCATCTGTGGTTTAAAATATCAGGTGTGCTGTGGGGTTTCTGTAATTTTCCCTTGGGCAACTTATTTTCCTAATAAAGTTGGCATCTAATTTTATTAGGCTGCATAGAATTTTGTTTACACTGTCAGAAGTGTCGGCTTTTCCCTTGATGGACGAGAGTACTATTGTTTTTTTGCAGTAATATTAACGACCGAGGTGGCACAGTGGCTAGCACACTGGACTCGCAGTGGGAGGACAACAGTGAAAACCTGCGTCCGTGATTTTCCTAAATTGCTCCAGGCAAATGCTGGGATAGTTTCTTTGAAAGGGCACGGCCGACTTCCTGTCCTTATCTGATGGGACCAATGACCTCGCTGTTTGGTTCCCTTCCCCAGATTAACCAACCAGCCAGTGACATGAGACCCATTTAACTATCGGTATCTCATCTGGCCTTAGGCTGTTTTGGTGGTTTTCCCAAACTGCCTATATAATCATTCCTGGCAAATGCTTAAGTAGATACTTATAGCGAACTATTGTTACCTTATTCATTGCTTTTCCATTAATAGTAATTAGAGATAATCGTTGTTTCTGTTCTTTGTGCTGAATTAGTTATCACATATGTCGGCATTTTATGTGATTAGGGATCAGAGTTAGTGGTACCTTCAGTATAAAAAAGTGAGGTGAAGGAAATAAACAGTTGTTTCAGATCTCTGAGAGCAGCTCAATGGAAGTGCCTGATTCCACCTGCCTTTGGCCCACGATGTAAGGGTGTTTGTGTGACATCATTACGGTGCGGAATTTGAGTTGGTTGTGTTTGTAGATGTTGTGTTTGATGGTGTCCTCTCTCTCTGTGTGTGTGTGTGTGTGTGTGTGTGTGTGTGTGTGTGTGTGTGTGTGTGTGTGTGTGTTTGGAATGGCTGGCTGAAATTTGTTGGTGGTAAGTAATTGGTTTTTTTTTTTTTACTGAATGTGTTGTTTTAATTTACATAGGGATGTTTGAGTTTTTAATTTTTGAGGTGTTTTGGTTTTGTTTTTCGTAGTTGTAGTAGTTGGTTTTTTTCATATCAGTAGTTATAGTTGTCCTATATGGGTCAAGGGAAATGAGAGATTCCAATTTTCGTATTATTATATGTAGGTACAGGTGTTTTGGTACTGTCAGCTATGGTCAAGGGAAATGTCTGATTCCAATTTCCATAGATTTTGCTGTAGGCGTTGGTGTTTTGGTATTGTCAGCTGCCATTGACCTATATAGGTCAAGGGAAGTGTCCGATTCCTGTAGATTTTGTAATTATTATTATTTCTCCATCTTGTGTTTGTTGGGATCATGGTGTTTTTTTTTTTTTTTAAGCTAGACCCCTCCCTAAAACCCCCCAATTTCCCGCAGTTGTCCCGTTAGTTTGATTGTGTTTTTGGAGGGTGATGTTATTGCCTTATTTATACGTATTTTCATGTTTGTTGCCGTGTGTATGTACTGATATCATAGGTGCCATATTGGAGACGCTTAGAATAGCCATTTCCACCCTATTGATGATGTCATGGGTCAAAGCAGACGGGTGAAATGGACACTTCCATATTCCTAAACATCCAAACTCTGGATCATATTTCTCGGATGTCATAATGTGCCAGTATATGGAAATTAGGTACTGCACCATTTGACAATTGACTGATCAATTGTGTTTAATTAGTGTTTTCTTTGAACATTTAACATATAGTAAATTGCAACTATCAGTATATTAATACACATAAACAACACACAAAAATTCTCCAGTTAGTGCTTTTCCCCATTCAACCTTCTCTCCCCAATCATTGTCCCTACTTCCTGTGCTTTCATGCTTTGCATTCATATGCTTCTCATAGTTACATTTCATTATTAAACTGTCACTGGTACCTTTGATTTATTAATTACCTGTAGCTCTGTGTTAATAGTTCAGAATTTTGGTCCTTGTAAACTATTTTTGTTTCAGACTAGTTACCTGCTTCGTTTCTCTTTCCAAGCTGATTTAGAGGAACTTTTTCCTTTCCCGTGTTTTCAACTTATTACCCACATCGTTTTCTTTTCATAAGGGCAGTTTATAATTTGATATTTTTTCATAATTTGTATCTGTCAGCACGATTCCATTTGCTATGTAGGCTATTGTGAAGTTACTGTATTGCTTCATGTGGTTTGCATTGCTATAGCCCACATTATTGAATTATTTGTCAATAGTGTCATTATCTTTTCCTACTTTTTCCTAGGTGTCATTAAATCCTCAAAGAATACTCAAGCATGAGGCGGAGGAGGAAAAAGCAGAGACTGCACGGATGTCAAGCTTTATTGGTGCCATTACTATTGGTGATTTAGTAAAGAGCACCCTTGGGCCAAAAGGTATGGACAAAATACTTGTTTCAATGGGCCGTAATGAAGGTCAGGTGGAAATTACAAATGATGGTGCAACAATATTGAAAGCTGTAGGTGTTGATAATCCAGCTGCCAAAATCCTTGTTGACATGTCACGTGTCCAGGATGATGAAGTTGGAGATGGAACTACTTCCGTTACAGTTCTTGGTATGTATAGCAGCCACAGTATCTCTCCCTCTTCCCCTCTGTGTGTGTGTATGTGTGTTTCACTTTCAATTTTTAATTGGATTATTCATATAATTTCTCTTGCATATAGAGTGCTTGAAGACCTTCCTTAGACTATGTTAACAGTTAAGAAATAAGGTAATTTCTATTATAGCTGCTGAGTTGTTACGTGAAGCTGAAAAACTTATTGATCAGAAGATCCATCCGCAGATAATTATTGCTGGTTGGCGGAAGGCACTGCAGGTTGCAGTTGATGCTCTTTCAGCTGCAGCCATGGATAACAGGTAGGCTGTGTATCCAGTTTTCCATTCATTTTGTACTCTTACTGTGAAGTATTTATTCAACTGATCAAGTACCTGAAATTAAAAATATATTGGAAGAAATGTTTTTACAAGTTATATTGTCGACTCAATTATGACACATTTGCAAATTACATAAGAATTACGAGAATATGATCCAGTAGCTATGGTGATAGTAACTGGCACAAAATATGATAAATTTTCATTCAGACCACCATTTCACCCAGTTTCAAAGAATGGATACAAGTGGAGTGCTATCTAAATATGTAAAAAGTCACAAGGGGACTAATGACCTCAGATTTTAAGTCCCATAGTGCTCAGAGCCATTTGAAAAGTGACAGGTTCAGTTGAGTTTGTGTATATGCAAACAGGTGCTTGCAGATACCTATTCTTTATTTAAAAGTTGTATAAATCCAAAGCCCTGTGGCACCTTAGTGTCACTAAAGTCAACATTAAATATACTGAAATGCTATTCAGTGTCTCATAACATTGTGCTAAAGTCTACTTCTGAAACATTAAATTGTCAACCTGTATGACCACCATCACAAATCTATCTGCTCCAGTACATGTCCAGAACCCATGAGTCTCAAAATGTTAAGTATTGGTTCATGGGCAAATGCTAGCATCAGATGACATTAAACTTTTCAGTAAGTTCCAAGCTAATCTTAGGAGACTCGGCCGGTTGTGTTATGGTGGTGGTGGTTGTTCGGATGTTTAAGGGGGGCTAAACAGCTAAGGTCATCAGTCCCCCAGGTTGTGTTATGCATTTAGCCTCTGAGCAGAGGTCATTTTGCAGGGGTGCATCCCAAGACCACTTTTAACAGTCCTTTGAACTGAGTGTCTAGGTATGCCCAGTTGCACTGCTAATTTTTTGCACATTTTGTCAGGGCTGGTCTGTAGAGGGTCCATCCAAGTCAAGTGATTCAATAAAAATTAAGTCGGTTGCTTGACCATTTTCAAATATTTTGGGTTTTTTATACGTCATTAACATACAGTTGAGAAGTTGGAAACAGATTTTAAAAAATTGCCTTGCACTGTTATTGAATGGTGGCCATTTTTATTTGTAGATGCACAATGGTTCTTCATTTTGGAGACATAAGCATCAGTGTGAATATCTCTGCACTGGGTTAAGTTACAAAATTGCAGTTGACGTGATCACCACACACTCGGTGTACATAAAATCCGGGAACACTTTCAGTTATTTATTGCACAAGAACTAAACATTCTACAGTTGTCATACATATTGCATTTTGAAGAGAAACTCTGAAAGTTTTTTTACAAAAATTCGATATGCGAACCATGAGCGACCCGGCAGACGTCAATATGGTAATTGAATTCTTGCCATACCCATCCCGGCATAGCATCATCAACTGTAGCAGTCGCTTCTCGTATTCTCTCCTGGAGCTCTGCTGCATCACGTGGTAGAGGCAGTACATACACCAGATCTTTAATGTGTCTTCACAGAAAAAAGTTACACGAAGTGAGATCTGGTGATCGGGTAGGCCATTCACGTATTTAACTCTATTTTGTAGTAATTTCTGTTTTCTTACATTTAACTCCATTTATAACAACTCTTTTGCTATCTTTGCTACCCCAGCACATTCTGCTGTTTACATCGTCTTCAAGAAACTGCTAGATCTTTTCAGTTGTTACTTCACTTTAACCTACTCCTTTCTCCTTTCCTAAAACTGGTAGAATGTCCTGCTCTTTTACTAATTTCCAGGTTAGTCTAATTGAATGATCAGAAATGTTGAACTTGTGAACTACTTTTTTCTCTTGACTATGAGACAGGGAGCAAACTTAAAATTTTAACTATTTTCTCTTTAGGTGTCACTGAACATTTACTTTTTGAATTTATCATTTAAGCTTAAATATTCAGTGCTGGATTATTCTAGAGGTAGGTTTTCTTCTTTTTTTAGAAATGCTGTTGGTATCTGCATTATTGAAGCATGATTCTAAGTCTCTTCTAATTTTATCTGAAATTCGTTGTACCTTTCTTACGGTAGCTGCTTTTTTTTCTGCTACTGTTTTCTTATTTTCGAAGTGGGAGATACCTCTAAATTAGAAAAAGCAAAATCAAATTTACTAATATCTTCCTCACTAAGAATATAAATGTCATTATCAAGGTTACAGATTCTGGATCATGAAAATTATTTTTGAGTAACAATTTCGGCAAAGGAACTTGCAGGAATCACATCAAGTTTTACTGTGGAAACTGTTTTACACACACTTATCAAGGACAAATGTTCAAGTTTTATTTTGCTCAAACCTTTTTTAACTGGCTTTTTATGAACTTTCTACATCTACATTTATACTCCACAAGCCACCCAACGGTGTGTGGTGGAGGGCACTTTACGTGCCACTGCATTACCTTCCTTTCCTGTTCCAGTCGCTTATGGTTCATGGGAAGAACGACTGTCTGAAAGCCTACGTGCGTGCTCTAATCTCTCTAATTTTACATTCTTGATCTCCTCAGGAGGTATAAGTAGGGGGAAGCAATATATTCGATACCTCATCCAGAAATACACCCTCTCGAAACCTGGCGAGCAAGCTACACCGCGATGCAGAGCGCCTCACATGCAGAGTCTGCCACTTGAGTTTGTTAAACATCTCCGTAACGCTATCACGCTAACCAAATAACCATGTGATGAAATGCGCCACTCTTCTTTGGATCTTCTGTATCTCCTCTGTCAACCCAACCTGGCACGGATCCCACATTGATGAGCAATACTCAAGCACAGGTCAAATGAGTGTTTTGCAAGCCACCTCCTCCACTTCAAATCGTTCCGTATGCATACTCCCAGGTATTTTACAGAAGTAACTGCTACCAGTGTTTGTTCTGCTATCATATAATCATACAATAGAGGATCCTTCTTTCTATGTATTCACAATATATTACATTTGTCTTTGTTAAGGGTCAGTTGCCACTCCCTGCAGCAAGTGCCTATCCACTGCAGATCTTCCTGCATTTCGCTGCAATTTTCTAATACTGCAACTTCTCTGTATACTACAGAATCATCCGCAAAAAGCCACATGGAACTTCCAACACTATCTACTGGGTCATTTATATATATTGAGAAAAGCAATGGTCCCATAACGCTCCCTTATGGCACACCAGAGGTTACTTTGTCTGTAGACGTCTCTCCATTGAGAACAACATGCTGTGTTCTGTTTGTTAAAAAACTCTGCAATCCAGCCACACATCTGGTCTGATATTCCGTAGGCTCTTACTTTATGAGGCGACAGTGCAGAACTGTATCGAACGCCTTCCAGAAGTCAAGGAAAATGGCATCTACCTGGGAGCCTGTGGCTAATATTTTCTGGGTCTCATGAACAAATAAAGGGAGTTAGGTCTGACACAATTGCTGTTTCCAGAATCCATGTTGATTCCTACAGAGCAGATTCTGGGTTTCCAGAAATGACATGATATGCGAGCAAAAAACGTGTTCCAAAATTCTACAACAGATCGATGTCAGAGATATAGGCCTATAGTTTTGCGCATCTGCTCGACAACCCTTCTTGAAAACTGGAACTACCTGTGCTCTTTTCAATCATTTGGAACCCACTGTTGCTTTAGAGACTTGCGGTACACGGCTGTTAGAAGGGGGGAAAGTTCTTTCGCGTACTCTGTGTAGAATCGAATTGGTATCCCGTCAGGTCCAGTGGACTTTCCTCTGTTGAGTGATTTCAGTCGCTTTTCTATTCCTTGGGCACTTATTTTGATGTCAGCCATTTTTTCGTTCTTGTGAGGATTTAGAGAAGGAACTACAGTGCGGTCTTCCTCTGTGAAACAGCTTTGGAAAAAGGTGTTTAGTATTTCAGCTTTGAGTGGATCAGAGCCTTTTTGCAAAAATGTAATTGTACTTCAGAATATATATATTTTTTCAAGATACTCATGAACTGATGATAGAGAAGAACTTTGTAATTTAAACAAAGTTTGCCTGTCTTCATTGAAGTCATCAACATTTTTTTTTTTAGATTTTTGAATCTAAACAATAAAATGTTTTGTGACACACTTCAATTACTGTCTGTCTGCTAGAGCACTGTTCATCCATTTTATTGCATTGCAATTGGTCTTTCAAATTTAGTTAATGTTTAATTTTAAAATCGATTTAGTTAATTAAAAATTACACTCACACCAAAACCACATAAAATATTCTACACTCTCAATGAAGTATGTACATCCACTGTTTCTGAACAGACCTACTACAACAATGCCATACCAAATGAGTGTAGTGGGGTACACAGTTCTTGTACAGACTTGTCACTGACTACTGGGCTCATGTGCAGACTTGTTACTCTGTCCCCTGAGTCCCTGCACACACTTGTCCTGAGGACTAAACTCATGCACAAAGCTGTAGCCTTCTCAACAATAGAGAAATTCCGCGTGTTTATTTTTTTAATTTTTATCATTTTGAACTTGTAACAATGTTGTAATGAGAAAAAACCTGGATATCAATGGGCATTTTTTTAACGTAAAACTAAAGGAAAAGCTCCTATTGTTTAATATTTTACCATTGAAATAAATAATACTACCTAAATATAGGGTGATAGTGTTAACTAAATGTAGGTTACAGCTAAATTTTATTACAATGAAACAATAAGCCAATTAAATAGGCAACAACATCAGATCAGTTGCAGTGTAATGTGAATTATTTCCTTATTTTCAAAAATCCGTACCTCCGTTCACAGTCAAATATCAATGATGAAATTTTTAAAGCACTTTGCTATCATATAGGTGTATGAAGTGTGCAAAAATCAATTTTTTTTATATTCAGTCCCACCAGAGTTAACTAGCCCCAAACTTCACAAAAAAATAGAGATTTTCAAAATTAAAAAAAATTAAGAAAACATTTGTCAGTGTTCTTGCTCTATATGAGGCTAGTTGTTAATGATATCTAATTAGAGTAAAAAAATTCACACTGATAAATCACTCCTTGGTAGTTATTTTTGGGTTTAAAAAGTGGATTTTCTACACTTTCAGCACCAAACTTTGAGATAATTTTGACTGGTTATTTTTGAATTTAAGGTGTTTTGGGTAATAAACGATGTTGTAGAGGAGACTTCAGTCATGTCAATTGCAATGTTGTAGCTTAACTCAGTGCAGAGATTTCAAATTGATGCAGATTTCTCCAAATTGAAAAACCGTTGTGCACTTGGAGATAAAAATAGCCAACATTCAGTAATGGTGCAAGGCAATTTTAAACTGTTTTGAACTTCTCAATTATAGCTTAATGATACATAAAATAATAAAAATATTTAAAAATGGTCAAGCAACCCTCATTGGATCACTTCAAATGGACGCTAGAGCAACTTGCATTGCTTCAGTATTCTCTGGGAACAAACAGCTGAAGTTGCTTCACTTCTATAGTAAATCTTTCTGTACAAACTGATCATACAGCCTGTGAATGGTTCTCTTACAAGGGGCCCACTGTGTGTTAAACTATTTTTGGAAACCACCTCAACCACCTGCGAGCTGCAACAGGACTTTTCATTTCATGAAAAAGTACCACAGCTGCTGATCACTGCTGTGTTTTTAGTTGTTCATTGTCAGCCATGTAAACACTAGTCTCCTGTGAATTATGTTTCAATTTACAACTAATTTCTTTCTCCAAGCTCTGTTGCTACTGCTGTTAAAATGCTCAATGGAATATCTGGTGCAACTCAGAAATTATGTACGGAACAAATTGTACACATTCCAGCACTACCCTGAACCTGCCAAATATTAACAATGTGTTCCACCGTTTGAATTTATGGGAAATTGAACCTACAGCTTACTAACTGTGAGAGCACTAGTACTCGTTGATGATGACTCTTGTATCAGTTGGTGCATTAAGTCAGTAACAACAATGTAGGGAATAATAGATTGCTACTTGCCATAAAGAAGACATGGTAAGTTGCAGACAGGCACAATCAAAACACAAATCTTTCAGCCATAGCCTTCGCCAGCAAAAGAGAAACAGAAAAATAAGCAAGCATACCTCACGCACACATGACCGGCAACTGGGGCCAGGATGCATTCTCTGTTTCTCTTTTTTTGTTGAGGGCTCTGGCCAAAAGCTTTGTGTAAATGTCTTTTAATTGTGCCTGTGTGCAACTTAACATGTCTTCTTTATGATACATAACAATCTATCTTTCCCTATGTTGTTGATAGTCCTACATCTAAATATCCCCTTTCTTGGACACACATTAATTAATATCTCTGTTGTGCAACAATTTATAATCTTCTTAATTTTTATATGAACGCTGTTAAGTTGGCTTTAGTTTCATAAAAAGTCATAGCTGGCTAGAATTTTTGGAACGGAATGAACAGTAGAACATGAACCCTGAGCTGCCTGTTTTAGATTCCTTTAGTGTAAATAACAATTATTATTGTTATTTACACTAAAGTCTTGAAACTTGGTACAGCTGTGTTATTTCATCATGTAATCAAGTGCTGAAATTAGAAATTTCTATAACAATACAAACGATAGTTAATCTATTATGAATAGGGATGTTTTTGTTCCAAATTTGATTTTTAGCAAATAATTTAAAAACTAATAGAGGTAGTGTAATGGAGTCACATAGTTAAAGTTGTTATGTCAAACTGAGGCTACATATGAATTTTGATCTTTCGGTGTCTGATATTTAGCACTTCAATTTTTTGTAAAAACGCCGATTTTGACCAAAATATTGCGCTCCAGTCAAGTTCAGTCGTGTAACTTTTTATTGCTGAGACTTAACAGTGTTGACATTAATATACTGAAGCATACATTGACAAAATTTGGAAAAGTTATTTTAATTTTTAATCTCACTCTTAGATTAGGGTGCAATCCTTTGTATGCTAAGCGCACACACCTTATGTGGCCCTAGTGGTTGTGAACTGGGGTAAGTCTCAGCACACTCACTCACTCACCTCTATATCTCTCACAATGATATAGGACTTGTTTTGCCACAGCATTGCCTGCATGCCAGTTACTCTGTCTCTCACAATTCTCAATAAACTATTCAGTGAAAAAAATTTGCTTCTTTCCTTACTTGGAGTCCCATATGTCTGCTTCATCGCGAACTGACTTATCTTCTCGTTAATGGTCTTAATTGTTGTGATGTTTCAAAAATATGTGGCCACCATATGAAATGCAAATAGTTTGCAAACAATAGGATTCACTGTGAGTTAATGTGTAGTGCATGCTAGGTTATACATTGTTGCAGGGTAATTCCATGTCAAATCAACACTGTGATTTTACTCACCATCTGAAATTTTGATGAAACTTGGTGCAAAGGTAGCAAACACATAATTAAGAAAAATACCCAATTTTGTTAAATCAGCACAGTAATTTTACTCACCATCTCAGATTTTGATGAAACTTGGCGCAAAGGTAGCAGACAGATAGATTTAGAAAAGTAACAAATTTTGTTAAAATCCATTGACTCATTATGAAAATACTGCGATGTAAAGTCTTCAAAAATCACTGAAAAACCCTACATCACCATAATTTCAAATTGCTGTAGGAACTCTCCTAATTTAGCTAAAATGGTTGGAGATGTCATTTTTCGGCATTTTCGATGAGTTTCCTGTGGTATACAATTCAATATGGGTTCAAGATGATTTTTTTTTTTAATTGGCGTTTGTCTGGTAATAAATGTGCAACCAGTCACTTTTTTACGATTTATTCAACCATGAACGTGTTTTCGAGCCACTGCAGGCTTACTTTCAGATGGAGATGTTACACAAGCATTATGTTGTTGTGTTGTAACTCCTCCATATGAAGATGAGCCTGCAGTGGCTCAAAAACATGTTCATGGTTGAACAAATCATAAAAAAGCGACTGGTTGCATATTTATTACCAGATAAACACAAATTTAAATAAGTCACAGTTCATCATCCACAATGGATATACTGAAATTATCACTACCTCGCCAGGTAAAACGAACACCTACAGGAACAAAAAGTTTAAACTGATAAAATTCACCCAAGCTGTCAAGTTTAATGAGATATGTCTCACTGAAAACGTCATTCCAAACCACATTAATGTAAAGATCAATAACAGCAAGTCAGCACAGAAGGCCAAAAGAAGTTGTGGAATCTTATGGCTAAAATCGGAAATAGGAAAGCACTACAAACAGACCAACCGACCTGACTAAGCAGCTGTATGAGTTGCACTTTGAACTATGTGATGTCATCGACCCAAGTCGCCTTACACAATTTCTTGACAGTGTTGATGCACAGGTTAATAAAGTACAACTGGAAGTAGAGTGAAAGCAAAAGAAAAAAAGTTTCAGATCTGATCTTGTTGTACACCACATAAATTTCATCATAGAGTTGTGAATAATACTGACATAACTTTTAACAGTAATTAGCTGAGCCTACTAAACAAAGGGCGGAAGCATGACATTGCTCTCAAACTTAATAAGAAAAATATCAAAAATTTAATCATTAGAACCAAAAATGGCCTGTGCCACAGCCAAACTAAGCCACAACACACAGAACGCC
Organism: Schistocerca serialis cubense; assembly: GCF_023864345.2. Lineage (NCBI taxonomy): Eukaryota > Metazoa > Arthropoda > Insecta > Orthoptera > Acrididae > Schistocerca > Schistocerca serialis. Next base: position 50,780,698 of record NC_064644.1, read on the forward strand.
ATAGCACATAAAGCAAACCGAATTATAAAGAAAAGTCTTATAGAAAATAAAAATTCAAAATCAGCCCACTGTGGGCACATAATACTTGCAAACATCAATAAAAAACTTACTAGTCATGAAGCCCTAGTAATAAAAAGCAGATAAAAGCAACAGGGCAGTTATCGTGTACCAAAGAGACTACAGTAACAAAACCCTTGAATTTTTTGAATCTAATAATATCACTGAACTACAAACAGACCCCACCCAAAAGTACCAAGAGAAGCTGAAAAGACGACTTAAAAACCGCAGTTTTCTACTGACCAGTAATGAAGCTCAGTACTGTGTTACAATGAATCCACAGACTCCTGGGTTAAGGTCTCAGCCAGAGATTCACAAAACTGGTTGTCCCATATGTCCAGTACAGTAGACAGTCCAGGATACAAACTTCATGATATACTGAAGAAAAATTACACCTTTGAAAACAGCTTTTCAATGAAAAACAGTTTTGAGTTAATCAACTACATAATCTAATAGTGTCAGACACAGCAACATTTGCCTCCTTTGACATAATAAACCTCTGCACCAATATCCCCTGCAAAGGAACTCTCGCAATAATACAAAAGAATCTAATCAAATACAAAAAGCTAAACAATACAGAAATTTATGAACTCAAGATGTTGCTTGAATTAGTCCTCTCACATAATTACTTTTCATTCAGTGGCAAATATCAGATGCAAAACAACGGTCTAGCAATGGGTAGCAGCCTTGCAGGCTTGCTTGCTGACATATTTATACATAATCTGGAACAAGACTTCTTAACACACCCACAATTTACTGACAAAATTTTGTACTATAGAAGATGACACAATAGTACTTTTCAAGGGTCCAAAAGAAGAAATAAGTAACCTAGCAGAGGAAATGAATAAAATGCACCCAAATATTAAATTCACAGTTGAATACCAGACCACTGATGGGATAACTTCCTTGACATGACTATCTTCACTCACATTAACAAGCATACTTTCCAAATACGCAGAAAACCCACTACCAGTGATGTTACCATCAACAATACCTCATGCCACCCAAACAAACTTAAAACTGCTTTCATCGGGTCATCTGTAAACCATATGCTCCGCACCCCAATCAGTGAAGAAGGTCCATGTAAAGAAATGAACATACTTAAATCTATAGCCCAAAATAATGGTTATAATGCCTCTTTGATAAACACTCTAGATGAAAAAATCCATAGTAAACTCAAGCAACCACCATCACCATTACAAACCAGGAAAGAAATACCAAAACTTGTCTGTCTTCCATTCCTTGGCAAAGTGTTATATAAACTTGCGAATCTCTTCACACTGCACCACATAAAAATATCCTTCCACACTGACAATAAACTACAAATCTCAGCAAAATCACAGTGAAGCACTGAACATAGTCTTCAGCCTGTACACACCCTTTCACTTCTGCAATGTGTTGTTGCAGTTTCTTCAGATGCTGTTGTGTTACTGCTTTCACTGACCATTTACCAAGTTCATCAATGAAACTGTCAAAGGCAACAGTTTCCTTAATTTGTTTATTTTCCTGCCATGTCACATATTTCTGCAGAGTTAGCTGCTGTGTCTTCCAGGCCAAGTGTATGTAAAGACAGTCTTCCCTTTCCAGGACAGTTACCACATTCTTGATACAAGCGGGTCTCTCGCTATGTGTCACAGACCACTAATGACTTTACATGCCCAACCAAGGTGTCATATGTCACATGCTCCAATAAGTTCTTCAAAGTTACCACACAAAGTTCAAAATTTGCGAATTACACACATAAACAGACATCTCTAGGTGGGTGTGGAACTACCCATTAGGTTGTATTGCATATAATTTTGTTCTTCCAATATGTGAAGTTGTATAGATGCTCTTATAAATTGCAAAAGTTCCTTTAATACTGCGAGTCATGTATCTCTTCACTTTCACAACTTTTTGACGTCAACTGTTACAGCTATAGTGTCTTTTTTGTTGACACTCTGACGAGAACAGTCCCATTTATCTTCCACATAAAATGACTGCACTGTTTGAACTTGAGCTGCTTCTACAGGATGTCCATAAAAGGGATCTGGTCTTCCAAAGACTCCTTTTACAGATCTCACATTTCTTGATTTGACCATGTGCTTTGATACTGATGGAACATGGTTCAAAATTGTTTTCTTTGAAAATGTCTCTGGAATAATAGTTAAAACTTGCACCTTTTCACTGCAAGATGCACAGTATTCAACAGCTGAATTGATATTTGTGAAAAATTCCTGGCAAGAGTGCTTTGGTTCATTTTCTTCTGAAGATGGAATTTCTACTTTAAAGAGTGTGGTCAGTTTTACTGTAGTGTGTTTATCCACAGCTTTAGTAATATCTCTGCAGTTTGTTGATGCATAGAGCTTATGACTCGACTTCACTGACCATGATGTCTTAACAGGACTAATACCTACCTCTGCAGTTGACTGAATCAGGGTATTTAATTCTTCCTCTATTGATGCAAAATTTGCATCATATGCACCATGGGAGACTTCACCTTGTACAGATACTATCATTGTTGTTGTTCTGGCAAAACATTCGGAACACAAAAAGTCGTCACTGGAAACATCTTCACTTTGAAACAGAGTCTTCAAACGAGAACACTTATTCCCAGCCCCAACATAGTCTGTTTATCCTTCTATGGATATGCAGTCAGCACACATCACTCTCCTGTGGCCCCAGTCAGAAGACATTTCAAACAGTCCTTTTCACAAAACACACTGCAACTGTGTCAACTGGCAAATTCCTCACAAAAAGCACATAACTAATTGGATTGTCTCAGATTTCTTAGAAGCCTCTTCAGTAAACAAATTATCACTGAACAACTACAATACAGACACCTGCAATGAACAACAATGGCAAAGATACTGACAAGAAACTACAACAAACTGTAAGAAATATCTACAACAATGAAAGTAAAAAGAAATAACTGCAACAAAGTGATAAGAAATAAATGGAACAAAGACAATAGAAATAAACATTGTAACAAAGAAATTAGTAAGAAACAACTTCAGTGAAGACATACATTACCCTTGGAAGTTAAAAAAAGATTTTTTAAAATAAAACCTGTCCAACTTAAAAGTGGGAAGCTCTCCTTTACAGAGAATATAGTACTACATGGTACTAATCAACAGGAAAAAAATCTAACTTTTCTGGATTGGCATTTTTGAAAAAAAAAAAATTCTGTAAATTATGAAAAAGATTCAAAAGGTGAAAGTAAAAGAGCTTTGACAGATGTGTCCAAAGATACCATTGTAACCACAAAGCAATTATCTTTCAAATAAAACAATTCTAATAAAGTATCTGGAACTGTTACAGAGATAACAGCATCTTAAAAATTTTTTCTGATAATCGCATCTTCAAAATGTTCGCAGTGTCATCTTTGGAGGCGTGTATCTCAGCGCAGGAATTTTTTTTGGAGAAAACAAAAAAATATGTGTTTATTACTTACTCCTGAATTTTAACATGTACTAAATTCAATAACATCTGAGACTATTAAGGTACCCTCCCCTCTGCCTGAAGTGATACAGATTATGCGTCTATAAATTGAGAGAATGAGAGTGCTTGAAATGTGAGAGGGCTGTGTGACAGTCATATTCAGCACTGTTTATGATTTGTTAATTAACCTTAATATCAATTTGTTTTCTTTGGTCCTTGCCAAGATATGTAATTTATTGTTCCTGAAAAGAAAATGGTAGCAGTGAGTGTTCATTTGGTTAATGATGCAGTTCCTTTCTGGTGGTTTAGTATTATTATGATTATGAATCCTAAGATTGATTTGATACAGATCTTCATTCCTTTCGTTTGCCAGCTATTTTCTTCATTCCAATAGGACTACTGTGTACTACATCATCATCGAACTGTCTTACGTACATATAGCTAACCTGCCCCAGCAATTCTTTTTCTGCCATTCCATCAGTGACAGTTTTTAGCAACAACTAATGTTATGAGGGTGGTTCGAAAAGTTCTCAGAATCACCACGGGAAGTCAGCACTAGTGCAATGAGTTGTTCACTTGATATTCATTGGACTGTTGCCTGTAAACACGTGCCATGTTAGTGCTCTTGGAAGAGGGCTGTGGTGGTGACGTGGCTCTGTTGTTGTTCCCGTGTAGTGATTTGCGAAGATGGAAAAAATAGAGAACAATTACTAAGTACTTCCTAAAGAAAGGTGTGAAAGCAAAGGACATTCGTGCCGATTTCCAGAATACACTGGGGAACTCTGCTCCTTCATATTCAACTGTTGCCATGTGGACAAATGAATTTAAATTTTGTCGGGAGAGCTTAGATGATGATCTGCGCAGTGATTGGCCAAGATGTGTCAGTACTCCAGAAATCATTGCAAAAGTGCACAAAATGGTCATCGATGATCACCGATTGAAAGTGCGTGAAATTGCTCACGCTTGCCAGATATCATCTGAAAGGGTAGATCACATTTTAACTGAAGAAATAGAAATGAAAAAATTATCTGCAAGATAGGTGCCGTGCCTTTTGACCAGTGCCTGCACACATGTGCCGCCGCCATGGCAGAATTACATGAACTAAGGTGTGAATCGTTGCCACACCCGCCTTATTCACCTGATATGGCTCCATCAGACTTTCATCTCTTCCCAAAATTGAAAATTTTTCTTTGTGGACGAAGATTAGCATCAAACAAAGAATTGGTAGCCAGAGTTGACAACTAGTTTGCAGGCTTTAGGAAACTCATTTCCGAGATGGGATCAAGGTACTGGAACATCATTGGACCAAGTGCATTAATCTACAAGGAGACTACATTGAAAAATATAAAAAGTTTCAGTGGTGTAAGTACTTTTTTCCTATTTGGTTCTGAGAACTTTTCAAACCATCCTCGTGTCATATATGCCAGACAGTTCACTTTTCGATGTGTTATACTCATTACTAAGGATTTTTTTTATTTATCAGTGTCTCATTCTTGAACCAACTAATGTTCATTGATCTTCCGGGCTTTTGAAATGTTTCTGATTGCTTCATTGCCATCCTCTCTGTGGTGTATGCTCAACAGTACTGCTGTGCCCTTCAAGCACTTCCCATTTTTTTTATTTCATTAAACACAAATCTAAAGACAGTGTATATGCACGGTGACAACTGTATCAAAATTCTGACACTCGAGCAGTGTACACTCGAGCAGTGTATGGCTGAAGGTTTGCAAATTGCCACCACAATGTGTTCTCATCCTTTCTTTGGAAAGTAATATTCTTTGTGAATTCCCTGTCACCCCAAAATATTGTTACACAGCAGAAATGTATTGCGGGCAGATGTAAAATTTTCTTATAGTGCCCTTCAGCCAACACCAGGTTAGCACAAAGAAGACTAACGCTCGTGTTTGGTCCCCTCCCCCAGATCAACCAACCAATTCAACACCCCATGTCCCAATCAAAATGACAAACAGGCAGAAAGTTGATACTGCTGATAGTAGTACAAACTCGGAAGAGAGAGCCTCACCTCTCACAAGTGAGAAGCTGAAATCATAAACTTAGCAACTTGACCTCAGTGAGCGGAAGACTTCACATCATTGTAACAGCACAGCTTGATTTCATAAGAAGGAGTAAAAGTTTCACAAGAACACCTATTGGCTTGCTGATATGGTGAAAAAGCAAAAAACTGAAGCCCTGAAAGCCATTCATATGAAATACAGTGGCTATGAACACTGCTAAACAGTGCTTGTCTGTAAAGGTAGACATTGTCTGGAAGCTTAGCAATATTTTCAGTCTTGTTTACATGAAATCAAAAACTGAATGCCTAAATTCTATGGTGAGTTGTTACATTTACTCCTTCCATTTCTTCTCTGAATTACAATTATTGTTATCAAATGTCTAATGATATGTGGCACATGAAAACTGGGGTTGGCAAGTAGTTACAGTTTTACATTCCCCATTTTTTTCATGGCATTGAGGCAGTAACCGAACTGAGGACATTAGAAAAGTAGTGTATGTATTGAATGACATAACAAGTATACATCATTCATCCTCTTCCTCCTCCCACTAGATAGATGCAGTTAGTAAAATATATTTTTAAAATTCTCTAAGTCATGAACAAACTGTGATGGCACCCCCATCACACCTAACTGAGCCATAGACTTGGGCTTTATCCAGATAACAAATTCCACCAACTGTATCTATATGATCTGTGCGACATTGTAACTGTGAAGCAAACTTCATTCTATTGAAATGTGCAACTGTTCTAAGAACATAAGCTAACACATTATGCTATTAGTTTATCTTTCCAGGAGACCATTAATATGATTTTCTTTTCTTATATTGTAGTGGTGATGAGGCAAAATTTCATCAAGATCTCTACAATATTGCATCAACTACCCTTAGTTCTAAAATTCTGTCGCAACACAAGGATCATTTTGCAAAGCTTGCAGTTACTGCTGTGTTGAGACTGAAAGGATCAGGAAATCTTTCAGCCATTCAGATTATAAAGAAGACTGGTGGTTGCCTTGAAGACTCATTCCTCGATGAAGGTATGTTACAAATTCTTTTTTGTGCTATTTGTCTTGTGTAGGTGTTAATATATGTTACAAAAATGTTCAGGTATTCGGCCAAGCAAGTGATGTCAGCCAGACTGGCTGATATTCCGGCAGAATGACTTCCTGTCATCTTCAGGCAGTCCTGATTGGTTAGTCATTAGCAGGCTCAGGAAAAAATTGTTTGATTTTGTAGCCAATTTCAGTGTTATTTTTTGCCATTCGGTAATATTTTCTGAATGCATGTTTTTCAAATTTCTTCTTTGTTTTTGTCTTATTTCAGCGCTACATTATAAATGATAACATACCTCTCAATTAAATTATATTTGACAGACATTAAAAATAAATTTTATTTCAATTTTTGGACAAAAAAGAAATCTTCCCAACAAATATTTATAACTGTTGTTTTTTCTCATTTAATTGTAATCCAGTACTTTGTTGAGAATGAAAATATACCTCTGATGTATATATTAGATTAAACTTAAAATTTATTTATATTATTATACAGAAAGATAAAACATTTATACAGGGTATGTCAGTTGAACCTGCATTTATTATTAGTGCGCGGAAGCATTGGAAGTAGTGGGGGGCGAGTAACCAAGGTGACCACTGCGTTCCCCAATACAAAGCATTTCAGTTACCCTGGAGCAGTGGATTAAGCAGCAGTGGTCGTTTGCAGTGAAAGCGTTCTACCAAAGCGTTAGCTATGTAGCCACTCAGCATTGTTTCCTGGTGCATTTTCAGATTAATCGTAATAGGCCAGTGCCTTTGGTTAATTCTATAAAAACTTGGGTCGAAAAGTCTGAAAATGTTGGTGAAACGACAAGGAAAAGAGGTGGCAGAGCGAAGACAGTGCATACTCCTGAGAATGTGGAACATGTAAGAACTGCTGTGGGAAGAAGGCCCAAGAGATCAGCGCGTAGACAGATTGTTGCGCTTGGAATTTCTGATAGGACTGTCCGAAGGATTTTGAGGTTAGACTTACCGTATTTACTCGAATCTAAGCCGCACTCGAATCTAAGCCGCACCTGAAAAATGAGACTCGAAATCAAGGAAAAAAAATTTTCCCGAATCTAAGCCGCACCTAAAATTTGAGACTCGAAATTCAAGGGGAGAGAAAAGTTTTAGGCCGCATCTCTAAATCAAAACAAAGTTGGTCCATTGTAATATGAGACACAATTTAGGTCGAAGGAATGACGATACAGCTACATTAGTTTGGTTGGAGTCGTAAGCTTAGCAGTTAAGCTTTACCAGGTAGCCATTGCTATGCGTCAGGCGCTCCGTCCATATTTATACGGATACCCTTCCTTTTTCACGTGCTTCGTCTGGTTTGAACTGATTGCTTATTTTTCTTTGATCTGATAGGCGCGGTTTTCTTTGTTATAGGTGTTTACATCATTCTAAGCTGAAAATGCATTACTGTACTGTGTCATGCATTGTTTGTCGCATTCTGATAGTGCATGTTTACGGCCTGTCACCGCTTGCGGCATGGCTTGCTTTTGTGCGCTCCACCGCCGCTTACAGTTAAAAAAAATGAAAAAGAGAGGAGTCGTCTCATTAGCGAAACAATGACAAGAGACTGCTGTTTGTTGTTACTTACACTGCTGTTTTCTTTGATAATGATCAACAAGAACGAAATAATAGACTGCGTATGATAGAAAATGTTCTGAACGAGAGTTTAGCGAAAATTTTTCTCCGTTTGAAAATCTTTGCAGACACCTCTTTAGTACATTACATTCTGCACAGAAATTAGTCATCTTAGATTTAAAAATCTAGTCAATTTCCGTGCTTCATTTCTAATTGTATCACTATTAGGCGTAAGAATAATACGAATATAAACATGACATGATATCTATATTCTTCCGCATTTGCTGTTGTCTCACTAGTTTCGTAGTTTATTAAGCAGACAGGATTTAAATGAGATAGCAGCAAACTCGAAACAATACATGTCAAAATGTTTATATTCATATTATTCTTATGGTGAAGAGAATACTGCATGTGATTCACAATTCATAAAATTTCCTATTAGCGACCATCTCTTCTCACAGGTAAGAAAAAATTCAGAACGTAGAGTTGGCCATATTGACAAACATCCCAAACAGGCCTGCCCAATCGGATTTTTGTAGTACATTGAAATGCTGCTACATTCGAAGATGAACAATATGGAATTTGTATTTACTTTGTTGGAAAATATATGAAAGTACAGTGGTCGAAACTCGGGGCGGAGGAAAAAAATCTCGTCTTCCACTTTTTTTTAAATTTATTTACTGACGCAGAGGTCTAGGCGCCAGTATTTATCTTTGTGCCTACAAACCATGCCTGTGTAGCGCTACATATATTCGACGGCAGAAGTTAGTTGTGGCGGCACCCACCAACATTTTTCAGAACTTCCTCTTGCTTTGCACTCGATTCTAAGCCGCAGGCGGTTTTTTGGATTACAAAAACTGGAAAAAAAGTGCGGCTTAGATTCGAGTAAATATGGTACATCACCACCCATACAAAATCCAAGTGGTTAACACTTTGAATAATAATGACTTTGTGGTCCAACAGCATTTCTGTACAAGTCTTTTGCAAATGATTTAAGAAAACGAGGAGCTTGTTCACAACCTTTAGATGAGTGACGAGGCACAGTTTCACCTTAATGGATATGTGAACAAACAGAACTTTAGATATTGGAGTGATCAGAACTCTCTCAAGCTCTATGAGAAACTCCTCCACTCAGTCAAGGTAACAGTTTGGTGTGCAATGTCCTTATCAGGAATAATAGGCTCTTATTTTTTTGAGGACGAAAGAGGGTAGTCTGTTACCATGAATGCTGAGCACTATTCAACAATGTTGAGGACATTCTTCATACCTCAGCTTCGTCAGTCAATATGCAGTGAATGATGAAATATTATTTCAACAAGATGGAGCAATATGTCACACAACCCATGTGAGTATTAATGTTCTCAATGAAGTTTTTCCTAACTGGGTGATTTCCAAGAATGGAGTGATTGCTTGCCTCCTCGCCCCCCCCCCCTCCCCCGACCTTACAGCTTTCTGTTTCCCCCCTCCCCCCCTTATGGGGTTACCTTAAGTGTATGTAGGTAGACCTCATAATGTTGGTGATCTCAAAGCAAGAATTGGGCTGGAAATCTAGAGAATTCCTCAGGGTATGCTGTCATGTGATGGATTGCTTCGTAAATTGCCTGAGAGTATGCCGTGATCGAGAAGGATGTCATCTTGCTGATGTTATTTCCAAACAAAGAAAAAAATGTTTTGATGTTTCTTAAATGCTTTTCAATGTAGAATAAGAGTGTGTGGATAAAATTTTGATATCTGCATCCGTGCATATTTTACATTCATTTAAAAATGCAGGTTTGACTGCCGTACCCTGTATTAAACCAATAGATTTCCTTGTTCGAGTGTCAGTCACAGTTCTTTGAATACTGACTGGTGATCGAACAACAGGGAACTGACATGCTTTGAGACTAGAAAATAGTGTGTTGATAATGACTAGGCACTAGCTGAAATCTGGATTTGCCAAATAAAACCTGCAAAAAAAGGACAACTGATTGCTGCGCTCTATAATTTATAAATCATATCACAGTCGCTGAGTGCACCCACATTCCTAATGGAAGGTAACCTGATGAAGCTGGAAACTAGTTTATCACGCTATGTACTATCAGTAAACACAGATTACCTTGGATGAATTCATTCATCCACTGGCGAAAATCTTTATTTTTCCAGTTTGTGAAGCGGAATGTTCAGTTTCGAAAACGTTTGCACAGTCCTTCAAGCCAGGTGTTTGCAGTAGTTTTCATTTTTCTTGGGACTTGAAAGCTGTCCCTGATCGAAGCTTGCACTTTGTTTTCACATTGGAAATCCTGGATCTATTTCATTTGTACTTCTCATTATGCACATGTTTCAGTACATTATCTTTTCTGCCCCAAAGTATCTTGATGTTGCAGTATTTACAGAATACTGTATATTTATTGGGAGCATACAGAACATCAGCTTCAAACTTCTGTGTTCTTTCATTGGTAGTAACTACATGCTTCGGCTTTTTTTACAATTATGAAAACTATTTCTGTGAACGAGATCAAAGTAAACAGAAAGAAAATACAAGAAAACATAATAGACACTACTGTGCGCTATTTGGACAAAAATGTGAAACAAAGCAACTATTCTGCACGGCCAGAGATCTTGGAGTGAGATGAATTTTGAGTTAGTAAATATAGTAGTAAATAATTCGTTTTTGGCACAGAAAGTCATCAAACTACTTTCCGTGGTGATGTCCACACAAACCAGTTGCTATTAAACAACATTTTCGGTGGTTACTATATATGTTTTAAATTGAGTTTACACTCTGATAGGAACGGAGTTTTTTGTCCTCCAAGTAATCTCAAAGATGTATACTTGATTTCTTTGGTCTTCCATCAGACACTTTAAATGAATTGTAAGACATCAGATGTTTTTGTGAGAAATGGTCATTTTTATAGTTTGTGAATTTCAGGCTTAAGATCCAGTTTTAGTGCTAAATAACTTATTAGTTACCATTAGCAATATACTGCTGCACCAATATTTTTGAAATTTTTATACAGAAACTGGAAAAATGCCAAATTTCACGATAGCTTGTTAAAAAGAGCTAATTTTGTGATATGTTGCTAAAAATGTTTTTTTGCCTTCATGTTGTAGTTAATGCGAAAGTTTCCTGTCCCTAGTCATTAGTAATCCGGCTAAATATCTAAGAACATTTTGAAATAATCATACGGAAAAGGATAGATTGCTACTCACCGTAAAGATGACATACGGAGTTGCACAGGCACAATGAAAAGACTGTTACACATTTCGCTTTCGGCTGACGATTTCATTATAAAGGGAGACACGCACACATAATTGCCATCTCCAGTAGCTCAGACCATCGAAGTTTATTGTTAATATTCCACTGTGGAGTTTCCATTGTTCAAATAATTGTATGCCGGCAAAGCCTATAATAATATACATGTTACAGGTTTTCTGCTGGACAAGAAAGTGGGTCTTCACCAACCAAAACGTGTTGAAAATGCTCGAATACTTATTGCAAATACGCCAATGGACACAGACAAAATCAAGGTCTTTGGATCACGGGTACGAGTAGATTCTATGGCCAAAGTTGCAGAGATGGAACTTGCCGAGAAAGAAAAAATGAAGGACAAAGTAGCCAAGATCTTGAAACACAATTGCAATGTGTTTATCAACAGGTAACTTTTGCATTGCTTTCATTTTTAGAGACAATGTTTCATTATACTGATAATTCCTAAATTAGATAAGTTCTCTAGTGGATTTCATAAATATTAATTCTGATCTTGGCAAGTTTGTGCTCAGTGATCTGATGTGAAAGTTCATCCTCAAGAAATGAGCTCATGAGTAACACTTCTTTATCCACAGCAATATTATTTATAATTATTTCATGTCTTTCACCATGTTTTGTATTGATGTAAGTTCCACTTTACCCAGTCTAGGTAGTGACCAAAATCTCAGTGCACCTTTTAGAGATAGTGAGACTTTTAAGTTTCATTTAAAAAAAATATTAACAAGTCACTCAGACTAGCTACACTATTCAAACTAATAAGTTGTAAATGTCTGTCAGCTCTACTGGAATTTTGTCTTCTGAAGGTAAGTATTGACCAGATATTCTGTTTCTTCGTGGGAATATCAAACTTCACTTGATTGATGAAAGAGATAAGTACAGAAATTTTAAAGAAGACAAGTAATTGCAGCAGTATAACTAACATAGAAATGCAAGGAATGTAAATCAAAATGGTTACAGCAAAAAATGTGAGGAAATGGTAGATTAAAACTGTTTCCCAGACACTGACTCGAACCCATAGCTTTTCATTCTGGAAACAGTTCCCGAGGCTGTGGCCAAGCCATTTCTCTGCAGTATCCTTCCTTCAAAGAGTGCTAGTCCCGCAACATATGCGGAACTTAATTGAATTTGGGAAGGCAAGAGAGTGATGATGGTGGAAGTAGAGCTATGAGGGCAATGAGTCGTGCTGGATAGCTCAGTTGGTAGAGAATTTGCTCGTGAGTGGCAAAGGTTTCAGGCTCAAGATCCGTTCCTGGTGCGGTTCCTCACAGACCTTAGAAAGATGCCCCACTATTTCTTCCCTACAGAAGGAAATACTAGCTCCGAAAGCTGTGACATGTATTTTAATGTTTCTATTGGCAGTGCTGCAATTTCACTTCTCGAATGTAACTTCTGGCCCAGCAATTGTCTTGTAATTCTGTAGTTTTCTCAAGTGAATTTTCCTTTTTATTCAAGAACCACGTTGATTCATATAAAGACAATGTGCCAGAGGACCAGTTAAGACCAGTAACATGCTGTCGGAATACTCCACTAATTTTTGAACAGAGGTCAGTCATATGTCACCAGGATATTCAAGAACCAAAGTTCTTGGGAGAAAAATGCAAGTGAAAACATTGTTGGTTGTATTATGTTAACAGAATCTTGCATCGGTTCTTGGTGGTACAACATTATAGTAAATTAAAAGCACCAGTTTGCTTTTGTTCCACAGTATTACTTTTATTGTGTTAAACCGGTTTTTGCTTTACAAGGCCATTTTCAGACATTTACTGAGTATTGTAACCATAGAAGTTACAATGTTTGCAAACAACATTGGAAGAGAAGTAACATGTCTAGACTGAAGCAGAAACATACAGTAAGTAACATCTTTGACAGTGTGGTGGTAATGCAATGAAAAAGTAGGAAATTGAACAATAAATAAATAAAAATGGAGTAACAGGAAAAAACTTCAACACAAAATAGGAACAGCATGCCTGCATAACAGTTTATATTAATAAACAAAACTAATAAAATGAAATTAGTACTTGACAAGGCTTCATCAGGAGGTATAAAGCATGGAGAGTGATACATAAACCAATTAAAAGAAGAAACAATAATCAATATAGCTACAGAATACATAAGGAACTTAAGCAATATCAATAAGGTAAACAGAAATAAATAAATGCTGGGAAGTGGAGGAGTCTGAGGGAACATACAGTAAATGCAATCTTTGAGAGTGTGGTGGTACTGCATTTCAACATCAACATTATATTCAAAACTCTGGCTGTGTACAATTTGCATTAAATAAATGAACCAAGTAAAATATAAACTATATCTGATGAGACAACTACAAGAGGTGTTAAACATGGACAGTAATACAAGTACCAGTTAAAAGAAAGCCCTAACTACGAGGGCTATCCACAAAGTACATTATGTTTTGGAGTTAAAAATAAATAAAGTATTGGATTTTTTTTTTATTATATACAGATGAAAGCCACACTTAAATACTACTTTTCTACATAGTTGCCATTTAAATTAAGGCACTTATCGCAGCGATGGACGAGCTTGGAAATTCCTTCGTCATAAAATTCGGCCACCTGCGCCTTCAACCACGTGGTTACCTCTTTTGGGACAGAAAAGGTGTGATTTTTGTGGATTTCCTGGAAAGAGGCACTACAATAAACTCTCAAAGGTATTGCCAAACTCTGCACAACCTCAGAAGAGCAATACAAAACAAGTGCAGGGGAAAGTTGGGCTCAAAGATCTTGCTGATTCACGACAACGCCTGGGCCCACACGGCAAATGCCGCTTGCGAAGTTCTCGAATCTTTTAAGTGGGAGTTGTTTCCTCATCCGCCGTACAGTCCCGACCTGGCACCGAGCGACTTCCACTTATTCCCAGCAATGAAGAAGTGGTTGGCTATGCAGCGTTTTGATGATGATGCACAGCTTCCAATACTTTATTTTTAATTCCAAAACGTAATGTACTTTGTCGATAGCCCTCGTATTAAAACTACAGTACGTATGGAATACATAGACAACTTCAATAAAACAAAAGAACTTAATGAATACAGGAAAATGGGAATATGTAGGAACAGACAGCGTGGGAAGTAAAGAACACCAGAGATGATTATCTGAAGTTTAGGAGAGGGGAAGTGTTGAGCTGTGTCTGGTCATTTAGGATTAGATCTGGACTGTGGGCTAGACATTTGTTAATTTCCAGGGCTTCCAGCAAGTTGAGTTTATGGCCTTGGCTTGATAAGTGAAGTACTTGGGACACTGGCTGGTAGTTGTGACCCTCACTAAGTACGTGCTCAGCAAATGCGGAGTCAGAACTCTGCAACCTCCAGCTGCATTCATGCTCAGCCAGCCTAGTTGCTATGTCTCTGCCTGACTGACCGATGTAAAATTTGTCACAATCAGGATAGGTGGATTTGTGTACCCCACTGTTGGCTAATAACTGGATCTTATCTTTGCTATTAAAAATACACTGGGCTGTCGTGCTCTTAACATAGTAGGAAAGCCCGTATACTTGCAGGCTTTCAGTGCTTTGGCTACAATCTGTGATACCACACCTAGATATGGTAGTGTGCACCATTTCTTGCAGACACAGGATGGGGAAGCAAGTGGGGCATAGAGGAGGGGTATAATTTTCCGTTTTTGTTTCCTGTGCAAGATGTGGTCAGTAATAACCGTGGACTGTGGCCATTGGTTGTGGCAATACATTTTATTGCACCTAACTGTGCTTCAAAATCATCTCTGGACACGGGGATAGATATGAGACAGGGCACCATTGAGTGGAAAGCTGTATGTTTGTGAGCTATGGGATGTTGTGAGCAAGCAGGTATTACTGTGTTTTTAGTTGTAGTGTTTCTACTTTGTAACATTGTTACTTCTTTGCTGACAGTACTGAGTAAATGTCTTAAGATGGCCTTGCAAGCCAAAAACCGGTTAACATAATAAAGTAACATTGTGGAACAAAAGCAAACTGGCGCTTTTCATTTATTGTTGGTTGTACGTTGTGAGGTGGAAACATTCCTGTGAAACATTGTATTCTGGAACTAGCACCAGTACAAGCAATCACACATTTGAGCACTCTACATCGGAACATAGAGTCTCATGCAGTGAAAGAGAGAGTGCAGTTTGAGATCTAAAGAAATATAAATCCCCTGTCTAGACAGTTTATCTGGGGAGATGATCAAAGAAATGGGTAAGGAATGTGTTGATGTATTGCATTCGTTGTGTAGAAGAATAAGGGAATCTGAGGAGTGGCCAGAAGATGGATGGGAGTCCGTCTTCAACCCCCTAATTGAGAAAGTGTCAATCAGAAACCACTTTAGCTACTGAACTGTTTACCTCATATCCCATGCAAGCAAAATTTTGAACTAGTGTTTGAAACTGTATTTTCAGTCTCACATAAGAACAGGACAAGAAGGTGTTTTGAGGGCCAGCCGGAGTGGCCATGTGGTTCTAGGCGCTACAGTCTGGAACCGAGCGACCGATACGGTCGCAGGTTCGAATCCTGCCTTGGGCATGGATGTGTGTGATGTCCTTAGGTTAGTTAGGTTTAATTAGTTCTAAGTTCTAGGCGACTGATGACCTCAGAAGTTAAGTCGCATAGTGCTCAGAGCCATTTGAACCATTTTGTTGTTGAGGAAAAGGAACTTGTGAACAGATTCCCAACATAACAAATAACTGAGAAATCACAAGAGTTCCTGTTTTCATCTACTTCGTTGACTACAGGAAAGTGTTTGGCTATTTTGTCTGGGAAAAGTTGTGGCAGGGCTGACAGAGTTCAGTGTCCCACCACACTTGACTGCTGTGATCAGAAGTCTGTACAATAATTGCCTTCCAGCTGTGAAGACAAAGTGCTGGCAAGTCTGATTGCTTCAGTGTATCAAAAAGTGGCAGGCAGGGTTCTTCTGTCCCCCAACTGTACAAAATCTATGCAGAACATGTCATTAGGAATGCTCTTGATGGTTGGATTAAAGGCATCCTAATAGGCGATAAACTATTAATGACCTAGCAGATTGCTCATGACACTGTGCTTGTTGCTAGCCGTGAAGACAAACTTAGTGAACTATTAACAAAAGTAAAGGATGTAAGTGTATCACGTGGATTAGACATCAGTCTCAACAAGTCCAAACTCACGATAATTGATAGAAGAGCACAGGTTCAACTCACTGGTCTGTTAAAGGAACTGGAAGTCATGCGTTCTTTCATATATGAGGGCTATTCAGGAAGTAGGGAACGTTTTGGCATTTAAAAAATGTAAGTACAAGAAATACATTTTATTATATAGTTCTGAAAGAAGGACTGACATACTACTTTTCTACATAGTCACCAAACACATTGAGGCACTTATCATAGCGGTGGACAAGATTTGAAATACCTTTGTCGTAAAATTCTGCTGCCTGAGACTTCAGCCAGTGAGTCACGCCCACCTGGAGTTCCGCATCGTCATCAAAGTGCTGCATTGCAAGCCAGTTCTTCATCTTGAGAAACAAGTGGAAGTCGCTTGGTGCAAGATCGGGGCTGTAGGGCGGATGAAGGAAAATTTCCATTTGAATGAATTAAGGAGTTCTTTAGTGCGGTTTGTCATCCAAGGTCGGGCATTGTTGCACAAAAACGAAATTTTCTACATCAGCTTTCCACGGCATTTTGTTTTGAACTGCTCTTCTAAGGCTGTGCAAAGTTTGACAGTACTGGACAGAATTTATGGTTGCTCCACGTTCAAGAAAATCAATAAGAAGCACACCTTGTCTATCCCAAAACACTGTCACCATCAACTTCTTTGCTGACAAGGTTTGCAAACATTTTCTTGTTTTTTGGGGGGATCTTCTGTGCCCCCACTCCATGAACTTTAATTTTGTCTCACAATTGACGTGTTTCACCCAAGTCTTGTCACTGGTAATGATTCAATCCACTAATGAATCATCATGTTTGTGGTAGGCCTCCAGAAATGTCAACGTTGCCCCAATTTGCTGTTCTTTATGGTGCTCTGTAAGCATTTTTGGCGCCCATCGTGCACAAAATTTGTGGTAGCCCAGCTATTGAGTGACAATTTCAAACAACAAAGTCCGTGAAACTTGTGGAAAAGGAAGCAAAAGCTCCGTTATTGTGAAGCAACGGTTTTCACAAATAGTTTCATCAACTTTAACGACAAGATCATCAGTCACAGTGCTCGGGCGTCCGCTCTCCTTTTCATCATGAACATTTTTCGATAATTTTTAAGCCGAATGCACCATTTGCAGACAGAACATTCACTCTTTATGTTGTGTCCATGCACTTCGCACATTTCACAATAAATTTCTATGGGTTTTAGGTTTTTTGCCACAAAAACCGTATCACAGACCGCCACAAAAACTGTGTCATAGACCGCACCTTACAGCTGGCGGGATTTTCGATTGCAGCGCACATTTCAAATTTGAATATTGAAAAAACCAGACGCGCAGAGACGATCCCACTGTCATGGATGGATGCCGACTGAGCTGCCGAGTATGCACATACCAAAATGTACGCAATTGGTGCAGGTCTAGCGGCGTCAGACAGAAACATCCCCTGCTTTCTGAATAGCCCTCGTATCTTGGGTCAGCCATCAGCAACATGGCAAGCTGTGAAGATGAGAAGACTATGGATCATGCTAAGGTGAATGGTTAAGAAACAGATTAGTAAAATGTGGCTGAACAAAGCAATAACAAACACCACAAAGGTGTTGTTGAAACATTCGTGTTTTCCATCTTTTATGGTTATGAACTCTTAAGATGAGAGGCGAGCAGTGTATTGATGAAATTGAGCTTTGGTGCTGGCCAGGATACTGTGCTTAAAATGGACCAAAAGATGTGTCCATTATTAACTCAGTATTTCCAGGCACCTTTCTTCTCATGTCAGCCAGATAATTCTCCAGTTTGACCATATTGTGAGAAGAGACAGAGAAAATTTAGGAAAATAATTATGGAAGGGAAGAACAGTGAGCAGGTGGATAGATCAGATCAAAATCACTGATCTACTCCTTCAGCAGGCTCTACGAGAAGCTGGTAACCTTCCGGGATGAAGACACTTGATACATGGGGTCACTCTGTTCAGCAATGCACAAGATGACTTATGATGATCGTGTGCTGATGGTTACACTTTACACCATGACATCATCCTCTTAGCCTGTCACAAAGTTGAGACACTGGTTTGATGTTTGGAAAGAGCATATTCCAAAGCCACATCCTGTCACCCAGATTTTAAGTTTCCTGTGTCCCTGAGCTATTTAATGTGAATGATGAGACAGTACATTTGAAAGTACCGCGCTAGATCTGTATGGCAGAAGTGGGGTAGGTGTGAAAGAGTTGATCTATTTGCAGAATTGGATATTATTCCTTGCATTAGCCAGGGACACAGTGCTGACAAATATTTTTTAAGGTGGAGGATACTCTCCAAATCTGTGTGTAGCATTGGCGTCTCATGGAAATTACTTAAAATATTCAATTAGAGGCACAAAAACAAATAGTGTTACCCTAAGTATAGCTTTACTAAAAGTGTTAATTAGGCTGGTATGTGAAGTTAGCTTAAATTGTTGCAGACAAAGTGAAGGGTAATAGCAATCACCACAAATTGTTGACTGCTTTGTATTTGGTTATATTTTACCCTTTGTAGTGTCGGCAGTTAGAATAGATCCGCTGTTATTCCTTGCCTGTTATAGGAAGCATCTAAAAGATGTTATATCTAGTCAAGATTTTACATTGATGACACAGTTTTTATTAGTACATCTTTCTGTTTTGCTCAGTTCACTACATTTCACTCCACCATTTTGATTTGATTACATATGGTTCCCATGAAGGATTTTTCACTTGCCATTGTTGAAGGTTCATATCGTATCCTGCTAATAATGGTTTTATGATTGTACATGAAATCCAATGCAGTAGCCAATCCATTGTGGAGGTGGTGTCATATAGCCCCACAGATGTAGCCTCTGGATAACACAGGGATTACTCTGCAGATACCTGAGCTGTAACTTCCTGCACATTAAGGAGTAGGTGCCTGTCTAATCTGGGGCATCAGAGCTCAAGGCAACAGCTACTGTGCCTGGTAGCCTTTACTGTGGCGGGGAGGTGCCCATGGGGGGTGCTCTAATCAGATGAGTGACATCATGACGGAGATGCCTCATCCTTCTCTCGCATCACTGAAGAGGACACCTATTAAAGTGCCCCATTCACAGAATGAAACAGACCAGCAGTCTACCATCAGTTAGTGGTTGACAGATCCACAGTTTGCAGGTTGTAGAAAAGAATGGTCCTCTCCTGTCTTAGAAGTCAAGACAGGAAAATCATAACAGAAACTGAAACCTCACAGGAACCAGAATAAAAATTGAAATTTTAGCCAAATTGTGCTGCTCCAGTCAGTCCAGCCCCCATCCCCCATGAGGTTGAGTCTATGAGTACTGGTGGTCCCATTTTTGCCTTCTCTGCTTTCTCAGATACCAAGTTGATGTTCCTCCAATGGAACTGGAATGGATCTTATCACTGCCTGGCTGAACTACAATTTATGGCCACTTTGCAGTTGGTGTGACCCTTAAAGAGACATAGTTCTCAAAAACCCAACTGCCTGCCATTAAAAATTACTTATGCTCCCGTACAAATCGCGTTAACACCAAAAGAACATTTGGAGCAGTCAGTACGCTCACACGCTCTTACACTACCAGTGAATGGGTGCCACTAACCATCATGTCAGAAGCTGTAGTTGTTTACTTATACCAGCCAGTTAGGGTCACAGAATATGTGTCTACTTCCAGATATATCTTTACTAATACAATGTGTATATGCCCTGGGACAACTGGGAAAAACACAGCAATTTTTTAGAATTCTGTTCATTGTTTGTTTTCAGGTAAATCTTTGTAACTTTGACTGGTATGAACTGATACTCTAACAAAGAATTTTACTTTAGCACAATGCTGCAGCAGTAGTACATAAATGAGAGAATAACACCAAAACAGAACTTCATTTGCAAAGAAAGTGTGCCATTTACAACAACAAAATACACTGCACACGTTAGTGTCTGCTGACAGCAAAAAGTGTCACAGGCTTTAATACGAAGACTATGCAATACTTCTTATTAATAAACTACTTTCAATGAGCAAGACATCACAGCTATTTACGTATCTAAAGGGTCCCATGCCCAAGCAATGGATCACAGCAATCTGTCGCATGGGCGAATTATTGCTTCATAGATCGCTTGTGTATGAGCAAATTACAGTGACCGGTCACCAATAGCTGTTTGTGTGGAAATCCCAAATAATATGATCCCAGACAATTTGATCGCTAACACATGCTATTCGTGCACGCAAAATGGCTGCTTGGCTGGTTAAGAGTGGTGTGAGGCAGTATGACAGTAACTTAAGCATGGTTGCGCAGTTTTGTTTCATTTTGCATTGCCGACTTGAGTAATTTACATTAGAATTCATGGTTATGTAAGTACAACGAACTACTTAGAGAAGTGAAGTGGAAGCCAGAATTGCAAAACAAAATATACCCATAGATTGTGCAGTGATTAGCATTTTGAAGCTTGTGCTGTAGAAGAATTGATGGAAAGTTCATATTCTTGCTACAATGGGCTCCATCTTATGGTTTTGAATTATTTATGAAATAATTATGCTCTGTGTTAAAGTTTTTAACTTCAAACTGAATGATGTTCGTGCCTCTTGTAGTGTTAAGAGGACATTTTTATTTAAATCTTCAGGGCAAATCTACGAAGGGGGATCCAAAAAGAACCATAATTTCTGTTGTTACGTATTTTTATTGAACTTTACGTTCACAATACCTTAGTCACTTTCAAAGTATTGTCCATGTGCATTAAAGCACTTGTGCCAATGCTTTTGCCACTGCTGAAAACAGTTCTGGAACTCTTGAGACAGGATACTGTTCAAAGCAGTTAATGTGTTTTCTTTGATGTCATCCACATCACTGAATCACTTTGCTTTCAGAGTTTACTTCATCTGTGGAAACAAAAAAAGTTAGACAGAGCCATATCAGGTGAGTAGGGTGGCTGAGACACAAGCACCATGTTGTTTTTTGCCATGAGGTATTGGACCATCAGAGCTGTGTAGGCTGGAGCATTGTAGTGTTGGAGCAACCAGTTCCCATTTCTCCCCAGTTCTGGCCATTTTTCATCACGCACTCGTTACCTTCATAATCCAGATAAAAATGTTGCTTCACTGTTTGTCCTGGAGGAATGGACTCCCTGTGGACAATGCCTTTGATATCAGAAAACAAATCAACATTCTTTTCACATTGGATCACACTTGATGTGCTTTCTTGAGTCATGGTGGTGATTTAGTTTTCCACTTGCTTTGCCTGTGGAATGTACCTGTAGCACAAACTCTCACCCCCATTCACTATTCTTTTAAGAAAATTTCTCTCACTGTGTTTCACTCTTCAAGTCATGGCAAATATTCACATGATTTTCTCTTTGGTTTTGGTCATCTGTGAGCAAGTGAGGAACAAATTTTGCAGACGCCTTTCTCATGTGCATATCTTCGGTTAAAATTTGCTGGACCGTGCTCCGTGACACTCTTGTTTTCTCAGAAATTAAAGTCCTCAACAATCTTCATCAATTGCATGTCTGTGCCAATATTTTTGTCATTTATTGCTGTCGAGGGACAGAGGTCTCACATGTTTTCAATTGACATGCTGGATATGAAATACAAAAACCACTGTCAGACATGCAATTTCCTCAAAGCATCATCATTGAAGGCTTGCCACAGAATACCAGTAGCCTTGGTTGCAGATTTTCCTAACAGAAAACAAAATTTCAAATAGTCACTTTATTCCTTCATGATGACCACATCATTAATCGCCAAAGGGTTGAAATACTAACACGATCAACAGAGCACCACAAACAAACCACTTAACTACGACTGACGCCTGTTTACCGAGTGGCATGGGAGACCCCAAACTAACACCACCTAGCGGCACAATGCGTAACTGCAAAGCATGTGTGTGTGACTCTTTGATTCCAGTTATTTTTGGGTCCCTCCTTATATTATACAGTTGTACTCAAGTACCTTTTGTTCATGTAATCTAATTGTTCTATATAAAAATAAAGATGAGGTGACTTACCGAACGAAAGCGCTGGCAGGTCGATAGACACACAAACAAACACAAACATACACACAAAATCAAGCTTTCGCAACAAACTGTTGCCTCATCAGGAAAGAGGGAAGGAGAGGGGAAGACGAAAGGAAGTGGGTTTTAAGGGAGAGGGTAAGGAGTCATTCCAATCCTGGGAGCGGAAAGACTTACCTTAGGGGGAAAAAAGGACAGCCTTTCATCTTCCCCTCTCCTTCCCTCTTTCCTGATGAGGCAACAGTTTGTTGCGAAAGCTTGAATTTTGTGTGTATGTTTGTGTTTGTTTGTGTGTCTATCGACCTGCCAGCGCTTTCGTTTGGTAAGTCACCTCATCTTTATTTTTATGTATAATTTTTCCCACGTGGAATGTTTCCTTCTATTATATTGATATCATTAATCTAATTGTTCTTCATACAATCTATAACAAGAGTTACGGTAATAAGTTGTGCTGCTATTGACATCTGTATGCACACTGGAATGATCTGCACAACCCATTTGTCATCAATAAAAAATGTAACATATTGTGTAAAGTAACCTGCAGTTCCCAGGAAAAGCATTTCAAAACAAGTTTAATAAATTGTAATTCTCCTTTATTTTAAATTTGTTTTGCAAGTATTCCTGGGGATACAAAAATCAGCTGCAACTGCTGCTAAACATAGTTCATTTTTTGTAGCAGAATTTCCTGACACCATGATGTTCATTATACTGATCAAAATTGCTTGACAAATTGCTCGTGCTTGATGTGTCAAGGCGAGTGACCAGTTAAAAGTGATACCGCAGTTGATGGATCACCGCCATCCATCACTAGTGTGTGGGTCCTTAACAGATAGCAGGAAAATATTGCGAATGGTAGTTTGAGAAGCATTGCTTTCAAAGTTTCAAAGTAAATTTCCTTTTACACAAGATAAATTATTTTGCATGTGAGAATGTGTGATGAATTTCTTAATTTCACGGATCATTTGACTCTCATTCAAAACTTAACACTTTACTAAGCATCCAGCTAGAAAAATTTCGGACCCAGAAGACCAGCTATTTATACTATTATTTAAAATTTTAATGGCACATTTTTTTTGTGTTTGGTGTAACTTAAGGGATAATACACGCTAAAAAAGATCAACACTGTAAGTGAAAGCTTAGCTTTTGTTATAGCTATACCATATGTGTATTAATTTAAACCAACTTTTCCTATTTGCATGTTTGTGTTACTTGACGGTGATGTTGTCATTGGCTGGCTAGATCACCTGACATCAGATGTGAATGACTGACAAAATCACATTGCAACCTTGATTTCAGTGCTTCGGAAGCTACCATGCTGGACTTGATGGAATTCACATTTAGACTTTCATGATACAAAAAATATGCAATGTACATGTTTCCATGCATTAAAGATCTTTCCGAAGCATGTTATTTTTTGCTGTGTTTTGTTTCCTAAAGTGCCAGGAAGTTTTATGCTGGTGTATAAAACCTTTACTATTCAAAGGATTGATAAGTTTCACAGCTCTGAGGGGAAATATATTTTTACTTAACACAGAATAAAATGTATTTTTAACTGTGAAATCTGGGAATTTTTTTTCTTATTTGCGTATATAACCTGTAATAAAATGTGACATAGTCGTGCAGGAGGCAGGCGACCATTACTGTAGTGTTGAGAATACCGCTGGTTTTGGTGAGATACTGAGTGTCTTCTATATGTTTGCATTGAAGCAGTGTAGAACAAGTTACTCAGATATTCTACATTTTGTTACAGGCAGCTCATCTATAACTACCCAGAACAGCTCTTTGCAGATGCTGGGGTTATGGCTATAGAACATGCAGATTTCGATGGCATTGAACGGTTAGCACTTGTAACTGGAGGTGAAATTGTTTCCACTTTTGACAACCCAGAACTAGTGAAACTGGGACATTGTGATGTTATTGAGCAGGTATGTAGAATTTAGGTGAGAAGTTTTTCTGTTCCATTTAGTGTTCTGTAGTAAATTCCTTGTTGTGATCACAAGTTCATTTTCATATCTTTGATGGAGTCTCTTTATGCTGGACTGAGTGAAGTGGCACGATGGTAAGACACTGGACTCACATTCAATTGGATGGTGATCAGATTCAACAGCTGCCTCCTCCTCCTCCTCCTCCTCCTCCTCACCACCACCACCACCACCACCACCACCACCACCACCACTTACCTAAATTTTCCTTCACTAGCATTATACACATCTCACTTAACTTCCATTTAGGGTATGGCAGTCAGGATGTTATCACAAGACAGTTCTGGAATGCCACATTTTTGGGAATATCTGTGATTCTACTCCATTTTTCTTCAGGAGCAATGTCGTCCTGAACAGCAACTGATGTGCCACAACTAACCTTTGGGAGACAGTTTAACACAGTTGATTGTATTGCACAATTCCAGGCAGCAACAACCATATGCATAGTCTGCAGGATGTTGACTCTCATCACTTCTTTCCTCTCAGAGAATGTAATTTTGTCTTTAACAATGTGTATTATGCCCAGTTACTGATGCTGATTTTTGCTTTTCGGTGGAAGGAACACATCATTTACATTGACGAAATAAATCTTGGGTGAAGAGCCTGGTATGAGCGTGCATAGGACACAATATTTCGGCAATCGACCATGGAAATTTCACCGGGACTGGCGGAAATATTTATTTAATGTGGGATTTCCTTAAAAGCAGGTTCATTAACTTGAGGTTTTGCTGTATGTTCAGGTGTTTTATGTAGCCCATTTCTCATGCAGTACATGCCATGTTACTTGGATTTGCGAAGGAGTAGCTCATAGAGCATTCTGTTGTGAGCACTGTTCGCACACTAGTGCAGTGGTGAACTTTTCATTTGCATAGATTTCACAGCATTACACACAGTCTGATGGACTACTCACATTAAAAGTAGTAATAATAATAATAATAATAATAATAATAATAATAATAATAATATGGTCAAACCCGGTACAACATAACAGGCATGCACGGTGGATACAAGCAGAAACAGACACATACAAGATGATACCACAAATGCCTGAAGTGACAATTTTTCTACATGAAGTCACCCAAGCAATTAATTCTACTCACAATTGGAAAGCCCCTGGAAATGATAAAATAGCAAATTTCTGGTTAAAGAAGTTCACCTCAACACATTCACATCTAACTAAATTATTTAACAGTTACATTGCAGACCCATACACATTCCCTGATACACTTACACATGGAATAACTTATCTGAAACCTAAAGATCAAGCAGACACAGCGAACCCAGCTAAATATCGCCCCATAACATGCCTACCAACAATATACAAAATATTAACTTCAGTCATTAAACAGAAACTAGTGACACATACAACACAGAACAAAATTATAAATGAAGAACAAAAAGGCTGTTGCAAAGGAGCACGAGGATGTAAAGAGCAACTGATAATAGATGCAGAGGTGACATATCAAGCTAAAACTAAACAAAGGTCGCTACACTACGCATACATCGATTACCAAAAAGCTTTTGATAGTGTACCCCACTCATGGTTACTACAAATATTGGAAATATATAAAGTAGATCCTAAATTGATACAGTTCCTAAACATAGTAATGAAAAACTGGAAAACCACACTTAATATCCAAACAAATTCAAATAATATCACATCACAGCCAATACATATTAAGCGTGGAATATACCAAGGAGATTCATTAAGTCCTTTCTGGTTCTGCCTTGCTCTGAACCCACTATCCAACATGCTAAATAATACAAATTATGGTTACAATATTACTGGAACATACCCACACAAAATCACACATTTGCTATACATGGATGATCTAAAACTACTGGCAGCAACAAATCAACAACTCAACCAATTACTAAAGATAACAGAAGTATTTAGCAATGATATAAATATGGCTTTTGGAACAGACAAATGTAAGAAAAATAGCATAGTCAAGGGAAAACACACTAAACAAGAAGATTACATATTGGATAACCACAGCGACTGCATAGAAGCGATGGAAAAAACAGATGCCTATAAATATCTAGGATACAGACAAAAAATAGGAATAGATGATAGAAATATTAAGGAAGAGCTAAAAGAAAAATATAGACAAAGACTAACAAAAATACTGAAAACAGAATTGACAGCAAGAAACAAGACAAAAGCTGTAAATACCTATGCTATACCAATATTGACCTACTCATTTGGAGTAGTGAAATGGAGTAACACAGACCTAGAAGCACTCAATACACTTACACGATCACAATGCCACAAATATAGAATACATCACATACATTCAGCAACAGAAAGATTCACATTAAGCAGAAAGGAAGGAGGAAGGGGATTTATCGACATAAAAAACCTACATTATGGACAGGTAGACAATTTAAGAAAATTCTTTCTAGAATGAGCAGAAACTAGCAAAATACACAAAGCAATCACCCACATAAATACATCGGCTACACCACTACAATTTCATAACCACCTCTACAACCCTTTAGATCACATAACATCAACAGATACAAAGAAAGTAAATTGGAAAAAGAAAACACTACATGGCAAGCACCCGTATCATCTAACACAGCCACACATCGATCAAGACGCATCCAACACATGGCTAAGAAGAGGCAATATATACAGTGAGACAGAAGGATTCATGATTGCAATACAGGATCAAACAATAAACACCAGATATTACAGCAAGCATATTATTAAAGATCCCAATACCACAACAGATAAATGCAGACTTTGCAAACAACAAATAGAAACAGTAGATCATATCACAAGCGGATGTACAATACTAGCAAATACAGAATACCCCAGAAGACATGACAACGTCGCAAAAATAATACATCAACAGCTTGCCTTACAACATAAACTTTTAAAACAACACGTTCCTACATACAAGTATACACCACAAAATGTACTGGAGAATGATGAATACAAATTATACTGGAACAGAACCATTATAACAGATAAAACAACGCCACATAACAAACCTGACATCATACTCACCTATAAAAAGAAGAAATTAACACAACTAATTGAAATATCCATACCCAATACAGCAAATATACAGAAGAAAACAGGAGAAAAAATTGAAAAATACATCCAACTGGCTGAGGAAGTCAAGGACATGTGGCATCAGGATAAAGTTGACATTATACCAATTATACTTTCAACTACAGGAGTCATACCACGCAATATCCACCAGTACATCAATGCTATACAGCTACATCCAAACTTATATATACAACTTCAGAAATCCGTAATTATTGATACATTTTCAATTACCCGAAAGTTCCTAAACGCAATGTAACATACCGTACAGTTAAAAGGAAGTGACGCTTGATCATGGTCCGCGTCACTTTCATTCCGAACCAGACCTAAGGTCTGAGAAAGGAAAGATAATAATATATGAGCTCGAATTTCTCTGATTTTACTGCTGTGGTCATGGAGGAAATAATAATTATGTTGTTTGATTTTTCTTAGAATGTGCGTCTTCTGAATATCGATAGAATATTGCAATGAGATTCACAGTACCTCTTTTGCAGTGTCTGCCACTGCTATTGGTTGAACATCTTGTGCTTGTCAAACGAACCCTTAAGGAAATACAGAGATTCAGATCGGAGCTCCTCCACCTCTTGTATTAAACATTTCTGGTAGGTATCCCAGACTGACGTGATGTACTCAAAAATTGGCAGTAGAACAGGTCCTGTGGGCATATTACATTCCACTAGAATTCCAATGAATCTTAGCTTGGATCTGCCTTTCGTACAACAAGGTGGAGCATAGGAAACATGTTTTTCATTATTATATTATTATTGTTATTATTATTATTATTATTATTGTTCGTTATTATTATAAAATTTAAAAAAGAATGCAAACATATTGCACAAGAGTGGAAGGCAACTGAGGTGGCTGTTCTTTCAGAACAGAGAAATATTTTGTGAATAGGGTGAGACAAGTCTTCATAAAGAGCACATTATCCTGGTTGTGGTCTACCAGGTAAAAGGCAAGAGAGCAGGAAATGCCTCAAGAAGTTAATGTTACATCAGACATGTCTTTCATGGAAGTTTCTCATTTACAAGTTTATTTTCTTTTTTACTAGACCAGTGTAACAAATTTAATATTTCAGTAAAGAATTTGTGCTCATGTTGTGTAATAAATGCCCAGCGTAATGCTAAAAAGTAAAAACACTTATACTAGAGGAGCATTATTCTCATGCAAAACTTCTGTAATAAGGAAGTGATTGCCATTTCAGTACAGACAGAATAAGTAGTATGAATTAGCAAGAATATTTTCTGCGTGGGTACTCATGTCGTTCTCATTAATTTCTAAAGAAACACTTCAGAGAAACTCTATGACTAACAGTTACATTACAAACTGTCAGAGGCTGATTACTATTTTATGGTGGAGATTTTTAAAAGCAACTATGATTCTGTATTTATAATATTTTTAGCTAATTAGCTAAAATCTATGCGAAAATGTTTTGCTCTTACAATAGGTCATGATTGGTGAAGACACACTGCTGCACTTCGGAGGTGTTGCTCTGGGTGAAGCATGCAGCATCGTGATCCGTGGAGCGACTCAGCAAATCCTTGATGAAGCTGACAGATCTCTTCATGATGCATTGTGTGTACTTGCAGCAACAGTCAAAGAATCTCGCACGGTCTATGGGGGAGGTAAACAATGACATTTGGCTATATTGGTTTTAAGCCATTTTGTTTTAGTGATTCATGGAAACTATATTATTGTTGAGTATCAAACATTATATTGTGCATAATTGACATAATATTCTTTTATTTGTGTTTGGGTAGGTTGCAGTGAAATGCTTATGGCTGGTGAAGTGATGACAGCTGCTTCAAAAACACCTGGCAAAGAGGCTGTGGCAATGGAGGCATTTGCCCGTGCACTACAGACTTTGCCTACAGCAATAGCTGATAATGCAGGCTATGATTCGGCGCAGCTGATTTCAGAGCTGAGGGCTGCACACAGCCAGGGATCTCATACAATGGGTCTTGGTGAGTAAAAGAGGGTGGTGGGGAGGGGGGAGATATTTCCATGTTTAGTTGGGCACAAGACGGGTCATCTTATTATAAAGTGATACACATACTCAGCCCACAGAGGGACCAAATTATTCAAATTTAATCCACTTTAGTTCATTCCTTTTTATTTTTGGATCAACTCCGTAACCATGCACACATTTTAGGTAGGGCTTGAGCTGTTCCTTTCAGTTTTATGGCAGCTGTTGATTGGTTAGTGTTAATTGTTTTAAGAGAAAGGAGACTGGTGAGCAGATGTGTAGTTTTTTTAAGACTGGCAGTTCATTAATGCTTTGAGGAAATGCTTCCTTTTCTTGTTCAGAGATTGAACAGGTCACTGTACCAGTTTTAAATTTTTGTAAGAAATAACTCCAGTCACAAGAATCCTATTACAGTAGGGAAATAATTGGAGGAAGATGGTATTTGCAGTCTCTTTGGGCCTGTCTGATTGCATCATTGTTAATGGATATCTTTCTGTCAAAGTGGAGCAGGTAACATACTACATATCAAAATGTGGAAAGTAGCAGTCAATACAATATGGCCCAGTGTCCAATGCCTGACAAACTCTGGACAGAAATGGGTCATGTAATTATCAGTACATTGTTTAATGACAGTATTATGAAAAAGGTAGATTGCTACACACCATATAGCAGAGATGTCGAGTCACAGACAGGCATAACAAATAGGGTGCTGATGCCAACCAGAGACAGTGGTCATGCGTGTGAGAGCTGCATGTGTGTGTGTGTGTGTGTGTGTGTGTGTGTGTGTGTGTGTGTGTGTGTGTGTGTGTGTGTGTGTGTGTGTGTGTGCGCGCGCGCTTCAGTAGAAGGCCTTCTAACCAAAAGCTTGTGTGTTCAGTAGTCTTTTTGTTGTGCCTGTCTGTGACTCAACATCTCTGCTATATTGTGAGCAGAAATCTATCCTTTTCATAATATTGTCATTATTCCATCCTGGATTTTCCATTGTTCAGTGTTGTCAAAATACTTCAACTAGAAATGAAGTTTTCTAGTTCTCAAGTGTGTCCCCACCATTTATGGACTGGAGTGCTTACCAACATACTGTTTTTTTTCTCACCTCATCCTTTTAACAGGCCCTTTCATCTACCCTTCCTTCCCACAAAGAAATGAAGTAATAGTTTCAGAATCTAGGATAATTTCTTGTACTTCCATTCCTGTAAGAAAGTCCCGGCCAAGTATCCCGTCTTGTAAGTGTATAATTATCTCAGTAGAATTTTCCTTTAGATCTAATAAAGCTCCTTTTAACCACTATATTTGCTGTGAACATCAGCATTTCTTTTAAAAATAATCATAGATTGTGACCTTAACACCTGATGTTTAGATAATTTGCATTGTAAAAGCTAAGTACATCTTTTAAAGAATGAATTTCTTTTCACAGATATGGAAAATGGAAGAATTGGTTGCATGAAAGCTCTGGGTATTACAGAATCTTTTGTTGTGAAGCGTCAAGTTGTTCTTTCTGCAGCTGAGGCTGCAGAGATGATTCTTAGAGTGGACAATATCATAAAAGCTGCACCCCGCAAACGTGTCCAGGACCGTGGTCGTTGTTAACATTTTGTTAATTTAAGTATTTTTTTCCTTTTTTTCCATTGCATTTCAGAGAAGAAAGCTTTTCAACAGTTTTTAACATATTTATACCACCCTCTAAAAATATTAATTACTCTTGCTGAGTGGCTACTGAACTACAGTCAGTTTAAAAGACTTATCATATAATTGCTTTTGTAAGTAACTAAGTGTTTAATTTTGTTACACTGTTATGATTAAGTTCTAATAAAAAAATGTGATCAACTATTATGATGTCAGTATTTCTAGAACTGCTAAGATTTTTTGAATAACACCTAGAGTAAATTTTTAAGCAAAATTGTCATTCAGGTACTAATTGTAATAATGTATAAGTGAAAGTTCTGATTATTTTCGATTTAATATTCATGATATCAACATCCAGTCTAAAGAATATGCATTTAGAAAATTTCACCTTCATCTAGTATTGAACACGTTTAATTTGCATTTGAGATGTTGAGTAAAGAGTATTTGTCTGAGAGTGCAGCAGCACAAGAATAACATCCTCACTAATAAAGTGAAAAGTTAAAAAATGTACATTTTAATTTACACAGCAATTAAATAACTTAACACAAACACCTAAGCTTTTGTCACATGGGATGAAGCAGCTAATTTGGAGATCCACACAGATGGGAGATCCAGCATTATGAGAAACAGTGCCATTTGTGCACGAGAGGAGTGGTTATCAAACTTTCGCTCTATGCACTCTTCAGTGACAACTGTCCACCTTATTTGGCTCACAAACCACACAGTTTGTTCATGAAAATGTATGCGCATAAAATTATTGCATTTGCTCTGTTAAAATGCACATTTCCTCCCTTATCCATATGCTAGTCGTATTATTCTTATTGTGGTATGTATAAATAAATGTATGTTTGTGTTTGTTTGTGTGTCTATCGACCTGCCAGCGCTTTCGTTCGGTAAGTCACCTCATCTTTGTTTTTATATATAAATAAAAACTTAGATATCCGTGAACATGTAATAGGACAAAAAGTAAAGGTAAATTTCCAGACTTCTGGCATAAGAAGTTGCCCTCGTTCTGCCAACGGCCTTGTCAAAGAGTGCAGAAGATGGGGCACAGGTTCAGGGCACTGCCTTGCTCTTATGGTGGGGAACTGTCCCTAAAAGATGGAAGAACCAGCAGTGATCACTGGCATGAGAATGGAGAAGGCAGTGGAAACCACTGCATTAGAGACATTTTGTGTTCCACTGGACATATGGCCTGTAGTTGAAAAAATGTCTTGATGCTCTCCATTGGCAAAAGATTCCAGATTAGTCCTCTGTTCAGATCTTTAGGAACGGAGTGCCAAGAGGGAGGTGACCATGAGAAAGAGATAGAGTAACCAATGAAAGAGTAACATTCTAAGAGTCGGGGCATGGAACGGCAGAAGTTTGAACATGGTAGGGAAGATAGAAAATCTGGAAAGGGAAATGCAAAGACTCAGTTTAGATGCAGTGGGGGTTACTGAAGAGAAATGGAAGGAAAACAGATTTCTAGTTGGATGGATGTCGGGAATATCAACAGCTACGGAAAATGGTATAAAGGCTGTAGGATTTGTTGTGAACAGGAAGAAAGAGTAGAGTGTAGCTACTGTGGACAGTTCAGTGATAGGGTTGTTCTCATCAGATTTGACAGCAAACTGACACTGACGACAATAGTTTAGCTGTATGTGCCATTGTCCCAAGCAGAAGCTGAAGAGAGAGAGTAAGTATGTGAGGATAGTGAACAGATAATTCAATACATAAAGGAAGATGAAAATATGATGCCCATGGGGGCTTGGAATGCAGTTATAGGAGGCGGAGTAGAGGAAAGATTGAAGGGAGAATATGGGCTTGGTAGTAGGAATGAGATAGGAGAAAGACCAATTGAGTTCTGCAATAAATTTTGGATGGCAACAGCGAACACTGCTCAGGAATCACAAGAGCAGGTGATACACTTGTAAAAGGCATGGGAAGATTTCAGATATTGGATTGTAAGGTATGCCCAGGAACAGTTATAGACATGGATCACAAGTTAGTAATGCAGAAGAAATGGCTGAATCTTAAGAGACATACCAAGAAGAATCATCGTGCAAAGAAATGTGCTGTGGAAGCACTAAGGGATGATGAGATATGCTTAAAGTTCTCTTAGGCTATAGGTACTGCGATAACAAATAGCTCAGTAGGTAGTTCAGTTTAAGAGAAATGGAAATGGACATCTGAAAAAAGAGAAAACGCAGAAGTTGGAAAGAGAAATGGTACTAGGAAGGTAACTGCAAAGAAAGCATAGAAAACGGAAGAAATACTTAAGATGGTCTACAAAAGGAGGAAGTATAAAAATGTTCAGGGGAATTCAGGAATATAGAAATGCAAGGAACTTGGGAATGTCATAAATAGGATGTGTAGGGAAGCTAAGGTGAAATGGCTACATGAAAAATGTGAAGAAATAGGAACGGAAATGATTGTTGGAAGGACTCACTTGACGTACAGAAAAGTCGAAACAACCTTTGGTGGAATTAAAAGCAAGGTCGGTAATATTAAGGATGCATAAGAGAGAGCGAATAGGTGAAGGATTACGAGACTTGTCTGATGACATGAAAAAGAAACTGGAATCGGAATGGAAGAGATAGTGGATTCAGTATTAGAATCACAATTTAAAATAGCTTCAGAAGACTTAAGATCATATAAGGCAGAAGGGACAGATAACATTCCATTGGAATTTTTAAAATCATTGATGGAAGTGGCAATGAAACATATATTCACGTTGGTGTGTAAATGTATGAGACTTTCGGTATACTCACAAACTTTCGGAAAAATGTCATCCACATTGTTCCAAAGACTGAAAGAGCTTACAAGTGCAAGAATTATTACACAGTCATGCATCCAAATTGCTGACAAGAATAAATTCAGAAGAATGGAAAAGAAAATTGAGGATTTGTTTGGCTTTAGAAAAGGTAAAGGCACCAAAGAGGCAGTTGTGACATTGCCTTTGATAAATGAAGTGAGACTAAAGAAAAATCAAGACACATTCAATAGATTTTTCGACCTGAAAAGAGAGTTTGACAGAGTAAAATGGTGCAAATTTCTGAAAAAAAAAGATACAGGTTAATTATAGGGAAAGATGAGTAATGTACAATATGTACACGAACCAAGAGATGACAATAAGACTGGAAGACCAAGAATGAAGTGCTTGGATTAAAAAGGATATAAGACAGGGCAGTATTTTTGCCTACTGTTCAATTTATACATCGAAAAAGCAATGGCAGAAATAAAAGTTTCAAAGGTGGGATTAAAATTCAAGGTGAAAGGATATCAGTGAAAAGATTTGCTGATGACATTGCTATCCCCAATGAAAGTGAAGAAGAATTACAGGATCTGTTGAATGGAATGAACAGTGTAATGAGTACAGAATATGGATTGAGAGAAATTGAAGGAAGACAAAAGTAATGACAAGTAGCAGAAAGAGAACAGTGAGAAACTTAACATGAAAATTGGCGGTCATGAGTGGATGAAGTTAAGGAATCCTGTTACCTAGACGGCAAAATAACCCATGACAGATGAACCAAAGTGGACAAAAAGGAGACTAACAATGGCCAAAAGGGCATTCCTCCCCAAGAGAAGTGTACTGATATCAAACATATGCCCGAATGTGTGAGAGAAATTTCTGAGAAAGGACGTTTGGAGCACAGAATTATATGATAGTAAAACATGGACTGTGGGGAAACTGGAACAGAAGAGAATCAAACCATTTGACATGTGATGCTACAGAAGAATGTTGAAAATTAGGTGGACTGTGAGGTAAGGAATGAGGTGGCTGTTTGCCAAATCAGTGAGGAAAGACTACAGTATAACCCCGCTTTTACGTTCCTGGAATTAACGTTTTCCTGCTGTTTACGACATTTTTTATTGATCCCGTGAAATTTCCTATACCCACAGTGTTAATTTGCACATGATTTTGCGTCACCATATTTATAATTTTCCCACGATTTATGCATTACGAAAAAATGTTTGTGGAGAAAATATGATGCTGGCATGAAGTTGGCTGTCCAGTAGTGTTTACAAATATTGCATGGTTAAGTTTCTTGACACCAGGGCACTCTCCTCAATGAATTTGAACCAGTAAATGAGTAAAAGTTGTAACAATTCGTGTCGTATTTCCTGCCGCTGCCAAGCTCCACTTGGCATGGTGGCTGATGGGAGGAACTAGGTTCATTCGAATGAAGATATCATGACCAATCGCAACCATTTCCAAACTGTCTCTGTTGCGCAAATGCAATTTCGTGATTGTTGTGATCATAGTGACACCTTTGTCGAACCTTATGGGTGTGTTTCAGCGTATGGCCACGTGGAGTGCTAGTTGACACAGTCATTCACTTTGCGTTGCTCAATTGTGTTTATTGCAAACACAGCGCCAGTTACATATTGTATTCATGCTGAGCAAAGCGCGTTTCGAGAATTTATTCTCGTTGTTAAGTGCGGTATTTACATATGTATTTTTTGTGATGTTACACAAACAATGTGAGTGATAGTTTGCGTATGTGTATCATTTTCTACGTAACTGATGAGGCACAATACCTGATAACCTCAAAAAGACGACTACAGTCCAAGAGACGCAGAATAACACATATTCAAACACCATACAAAATACTTATTTAGATTTTTACACTTGACGACGACAAAAAAAAATTCAAAACGTGTCATGGTAAGCATGAAAAAATATATAACTAGAGCAGTATTTCATTATTTAAATAATGAATGACAGCTGCAGGCTTTCAAAAACATTGATTATGACATGAAATCGAGTCAACGTTCGCACTTCCCAGACAGTTATCAGCTCCACTTACATCAGCAGTTTTTATTAGATAATAAACCTTCATTAGATAGTAAAAAAGTCCCTGACAAGTCTTTTGATGCCTGTTATGTACATATATCATACATAAAGTGCAAAGGGGTTTCTTTTACAGCTTAAAACTTATTTCCCACATTTTAAATTTTCCCGCGGTTTACACCATTTTTTTTGAAGTCCCTTGAAAAGTGTAGAAGCAGAGTTTCACTGTATATGGAAAACAATGACAAGAAGGGGCACGATGACAGGACATGACCTCAGGCAATAACTTCCATTGTGCTAGAGGGAGCTGTAGAGAGTAAAAACTGTAAAGGAAGACAGAGATTGGAATACATCCAGTAAATAATTGAGGACATATAGGTTGCAGTTGCTGCGTTGAGATGAAAAGGTTGGCACAGGAGGAATTCATGGTGGGCGGCATCAAACCAGTCAGAAGACTGATGACTTAAAAAAAAAAGTCCATTCTGTAAGGACATCAAGTAATAAAAGTTTTCCAAATTGAACAAACTCGCGCCTGACAGCGTGTCCACTTATAATTACACAACATCAAATAGTAAAGAAATTATCTATCTTGATTTCATAAGAATGTCACACAACCTTTTAGAAAAGCCAAAGGTGGAAAATAAAATAAAATAAAGAGAAAAAAACTGGATACAGCACAATGTGATCCCTCTACCAGTGTACCCTCTGTTCCATAACTTGGTGCATCTAGTAACTAAGCTGTGCAGAAGATCTGCTACCAGCAAACTAGTCTTTTACGGACTTCTACAGTCTCTAATCACTGAAATTTTATTAAATGATATTTAATTATAACAAATCATCATAAGAAT
Source organism: Schistocerca serialis cubense (assembly GCF_023864345.2). Lineage (NCBI taxonomy): Eukaryota > Metazoa > Arthropoda > Insecta > Orthoptera > Acrididae > Schistocerca > Schistocerca serialis. The sequence goes on from NC_064644.1 coordinate 50,817,399, forward strand.
GACATGTTTTTCATTAATCTTCAGTGCTGCTGCCTTAAAACTGCTTACTTTCATAACATGCAAGTTATAATGCAAAAATAATTAAATATGAAAATTCTTTGACCACCATTATGATGATTCACGTCATTTTATTACAACAAATCATACCAATAATGATTTGTTCCTGAGACATTCAATGTGCTGGTGCTTAGGAACAGCATATATTCATAGTGTGTAAGGTATAACACAACCCGCTGGGAGTATGGGCTTCTACTGAACACGACAGATACTGTATGATGTCTCACTTTTTGGTTGTGGCGTAGGGAGTGGTGTTACTTCCTATTGGTTCTATTTTACACAACATGTTGTCGAAATATTGCATAACTTATTTCCTGCAACAAAATTGCTCCTCAACATGAAATACCAGGGAGTGACGTCACAAAACTTGTAGAGAGCCATGTCAATGTTAGCTAACTCATTCTGTGTGAAGACAGCTTTAAGTATCTACATAACAAAGTGCATATATTAATTCCTTTTCTCTTATAGCCAACTGTTTTCAAAAACAAAAACAGTTAGCAGGGCTTACTTACACAGACCTCTTTACTGCATTCAAGCTGAGCCAAAATCGGATATTACGTAAGGTTAAATTTAAGAGACTTTGCTTAATAATTAGGATACCAACTGATTCTCCTAAGAAATTAATTCACGAAGTTGAAGGATTTGACCACCAACAGATCCTTTAGGCTCCATTTGAAGTGTACATTATTCATTGTTAAACTTTTTATGGTTGTTGGCAGCCTATGTCAAATGTGTTTTGTATAATGGTTATCTTCCTGGACCAAAATGAGTGGCCAGGTCCTTACAAAGCTTTTTCTTCTTCATAATATGGATTTGTTAACTGGTGTGTCGATTTAAGTGAGAGTTTTATTAGTTTAAAAAAAAAAAATTCATTATGGGACAAATATCCTGAGAAGTACTAATTAACATATCTATTTCTTTGAAGAGGGTTCTGGAAGTCAAGTCTTGAATTTAAATCATAGATAATTTGTTTTACATGGGTTTGAATGTGAAAAACTGAAGCTCGACATAATGAGTTCCCATAAAATATCACACCGAATGACATGATTAAGTGAAAGTGAGACAAACTTTTTTAATGTAAACATCACCTTTGTTGGGCATTTGCATGGCAAACAAAGGTTTCGTTTCTCTTAATTAAATTTGTCTAATTTTGTTTTTTGGTTATTGTCTCCAGTCCAAATTCACAATTCCTTGATACCTTCCATTGTATCTGATGAGTTGATCCCTTCTTTTAGCCAATTTGTGCAAGAAAATTCTTTTTGCCCCATTTGATTCCAGTCCACCTCATTAATCACACAATCTGCCCATCTAATTTTCAGCATACTTCTGTAGGATCACGTTACAAAAGATTCTGTTCTCATCTGAACGGTTTACCATCCACATTTCCCTTCTGTACAGGGCTACAATTTTTCTACATATATACTTTCGAAACTACTGTGAAATGCATGGCCGAGAATAAGTCACATTCTGCTTGTTATTAGGGCTTTCTCCCTTTTCCTTCACCCATGGAGCATGGGAAGAATGATTGCTTAAATGCCTCTGTGCACACTGTAATTAGTCTTGTCATTGCAGTCTGTATGGAAGGATATGTAGGGGTTTGTAATGTATTCCTAGATTCATCACTTAGTTGATTCTAGACACTTTCTAAGTACTCTTTGTGTGTGTGTGTGTGTGTGTGTGTGTGTGTGTGTGTGTGTGTGTGTGTGTGTGTGTGTGTGTGTGTGTGTGTCTACCAGTTTAGCTCGTTCAGCTTCTTAGTGACCTCTCAAAGAAACCTTTGCGCGTTCCTTCTGCCCTTCTTTGTATCTCTTAAAATATCCCGTAAGTCATGGTGCTGCTTTATTCTCCATATACGTCAGCGACTACATCCTGACATGATTGTTCCAGACAGTTGACAGCTTGGTATTTCTGTGTTTCTTATGTCATGGGTGGCATAATGTATTTTTTGCCTAGTGCTGAAAAATTCCTTGGTCCCCTTTTACACTGATGAGACATGAATAATATACTGAGTGAAAATGGTCATTGTTCCTAACTGGGTGAATGTAGGATCGCAGTATTCCAATCTGTTGTTTGATGTGATGATCCTGACGGCTCCTTTTTTTGTAGCATTCTAAGGTATTATCCAGTAGTCCACTCAAAAGGTATGTTCAGAGCTGGCTTGAGAACATTTTTCCACACTAGCGACGTACCTTTGCTGCTTTGATCTGCGAGCGTTGGTTCAACTACGCTGTTATAATACAAGTACAGTAAAAATCATGTTAATCTGGCATCAGACAATCTGGCACATTCAGTACCGTAACCTGGCATCACTTCATAAATACTAACATTTCAGATGCATTTGTCGGAATTCAATCGCGCTTGGCAGTGGTAAACGATTTTGAGTCATGTAGTGCCAACAATTGTTGGTCACGTATCTGATAGCATCTGTCTTGCACTAATTGCCTACAACAATTAAAAACTGCTGTTTAAAAGTGTTGTAACTATTATTGCTATTCTATATCACAATGTCCGCCCCCAGTAGCTGAGTGGTCAGCGTGACAGACTGTCAATCCTAAGGGCCCGGGTTCGATTCCCGGCTGGGTTGGAGATCTTTTCCGCTCAGGGACTGGGTGTTGTGTTGTCCTAATCATCATCATTTCATCCCCATCGATGCGTAAGTCGCCGAAGTGGTGTCACATCGAAAGACTTGCACCAGGCGAACAGTCTACCTCACGGGAGGCCCTAGCCACGTGCTGCATATTTTTGCGGGAATGTTTTCTCAACCAAGCACCTCTCAAAACAAAATGTGAGCCAGCCATGAAAATCCACTCACCGATTCCAATACACTTCGAATATGTTATAATCTAGGTCCAAATGTAAAACACACATTTTTTTATACATGCTCATATGGCTGTTGAAGTGCTGAAAACCCTCCTGAAGACAACACTGTTGTTATCTTTCTGAGCACATATCGTCGAAACAGTAGGAGATATAAAGAAAGGAAAAAAAAATTGAAACATAATGTCCGTGGTTGCTGCTGTACTTTACAACTTTGCAATCACGTCTGTAAACATTTTGATCCTCCTCTCGCCTCACAATTTTTGAAATGGTAAAAAGTTTATGTGTAATAAATCTAATAGTATATTTAGCAACAAATGCAACTAAGTATGATAAAGTCAGATATCGAAAGCACAGTAGTCGGATATACAGGGTGGTTTTCAAAGTTCTTGGAATCATCACGAGAGGTCAGCGCTAGTGCAACAAGTTGTTCACGTGATATTCATTGGACTGTTGCCTGTAAACACATGCCATGTTAGTGCTCTTGGAAGAGGGCTGTGGCAGTGACGTGGCTCTGTTGTTCCCGCATAGTGATTTGCGAAGATGGAAAAAATTGAGATTCGAACAGTGATTAAGTACTTTGTAAAGAAAGGTATGAAAGCAAAGGACATTCATGCCAATTTCCAGAATATGCTGGGTGACTCTGCTCCTGTTCAACTGTTGCCAAGTGGACAAATGAATTTAAATTTGGTCGGGAGGGCTTAGATGATGATCCGCGCAGTAGTCGGCTAAGGTGTGTCACTATTCCAGAAATCATTGCAAAAGTGCACAAAATGGCCATGAAGGATTGCCAATTGAAAGTGCAGGAAATTGCTCATGCTTGCCAGATCTCATCTGAAAGGGTATATCACATTTTGAGTGAAGAATTAGGAATGAAAAAATTATCTGAAACACGAGTGGTGCGACCCTTGACGCTGGATCAAAAATGCGTGAGAATGGACATATCGGAACAATGTTTGGCTAGTTTTAGGAAAAACGAACAAGAGTTTTTTTGCCGGTTTGTGAGCACAGATGAAACTTGGGTGCACTACTATACCACAGGGAGCTATACTCCAGGAACAAAACAACAGTCAAAGCACTGGAAACATGCTGATTCTCTGCCACCAAAGAAAGCAAAGACAACTACTTCGGTGGGAAAGGTCATGGCATCAGTATTCTGGGATGCAAAGGGGATTCTGTTTGTAGATTATCTCTCCACTGTTTGGTTTTGGATATTACAGTTGAAATCTGCTTCATTATTTTACAGTACTTAGGTTGCGTTGCATTACCTTTGACAGTCAGTGCAATAAGGAGGGGATCCAATGCAAAGAAGTGCTGCATATACATACACATTGTGCACCATTCACATCTGATTATGCACAATTTACAGCATGTATCACTATTTTTAAAGCATCAATTAACAGGAGGTTCACAGATATCAGGTTTTTCTGTCGTGTATCCGGTCTTGAACCACGCGTGCCTACACATGTTCACAAATCGAGGGTATGAAAACTGATTATGAATCAAAGATTGAATTTTCATGATATTATTCCTCAGGTGCAAATTTACGCCATAGCTGTATAGTAGCATGACATCAGAGAATTGTTTTATAAAATTCTTCCACCGTCTGAATGTGTAAACGCCAAGCGGCTGTATTATGCAGGTTGCTCCAGCAGGAATCGTCATAATTTTTACGACTTTATGACCTTTGTCTATGCTGTTAAATTTCTTTTTCATTTGCCCTGTCCAGGAATGCAAACACAGAACAGATCGGTCACCAACATTCGAAATCCCAGATCACATAAGAAACAGATTGACCGTCCTTACGGTGGAACAGGTAACTGTATAAATAGTTTTCCCGTCTGTCAACAGATGTCGCAGGCGACACTACAATGCTAACTGACCTGTCTGTATCATGGAATTGGCAACACTGTATCTTCAGTGATGTAAATGAGGGTAGATTTGTGTTTGGCTAGAGCGCTGCGTGCGAAGTGCATTCGTCACACGACTTACTGTATCTCAAGATCGGCTGTGATTTTTTTCCATATTTTTCAGTTGAAGACATAAATTAGCTCCTGTCATTCAACAAACCAAGTTTATTTCTGCTATAGGAATACTTCTCACAATTATACGAGGGCAGTTCAATAAGTAATGCAACACATTTTTTTTCTCGGCCAAATTTGGTTCAAAAAACCAGAAATTTCTTGAGGAATATTTTCAAACATTCCCACTTCGTCTCGTATAGTTTCATTGACTTCTGACAGGTGGCAGCGCTGTACGGAGCTGTTAAAATGGCGTCTGTAACGGATGTGCGTTGCAAACAACGGGCAGTGATCGAGTTTCTTTTGGTGGAAAACCAGGGCATCTCAGATATTCACAGGCGCTTGCAGAATGTCTACAGTGATCTAGCAGTGGACAAAAGCACGGTGAGTCGTTGGGCAAAGCGTGTGTCATCATCGCCGCAAGCTCAAGCAAGACTGTCTGATCTCCCGCGTGCGGGCCGGCCGTGCACAGCTGTGACTCCTGCAATGGCGGAGCGTGCGAACACACTCGTTCGAGATGATCGACAGATCACCATCAAACAACTCAGTGCTCAACTTGACATCTCTGTTGGTAGTGCTGTCACAATTGTTCACCAGTTGGGATATTCAAAGGTTTGTTCCCGCTGGGTCCCTCGTTGTCTAACCGAACACCATAAAGAGCAAAGGAGAACCATCTGTGCGGAATTGCTTGCTCGTCATGTGGCTGAGGGTGACAATTTCTTGTCAAAAATTGTTACAGGCGGTGAAACATGGGTTCATCACTTCGAACCTGAAACAAAACGGCAATCAGTGGAGTGGCGCCACACCCGCTCCCCTACCAAGAAAAAGTTTAAAGCCATACCCTCAGCCGGTAAAGTCATGGTTACAGTCTTCTGGGACGCTGAAGGGGTTATTCTGTTTGATGTCCTTCCCCATGGTCAAACGATCAACTCTGAAGTGTATTATGCTACTCTTCAGAAATTGAAGAAACGACTTCAGCATGTTCGTAGGCAAAAAAATGTGAACGAACTTCTCCTTCTTCATGACAACGCAAGACCTCACACAAGTCTTCTCACCCGAGAGGAGCTCACAAAACTTCAGTGGACTGTTCTTCCTCATGCACCCTACAGCCCCGATCTCGCACCGTCGGATTTCCATATGTTTGGCCCAATGAAGGACGCAATTCGTGGGAGGCACTACGCGGATGATGAAGAAGTTATTGATGCAGTACGATGTTGGCTCCGACATCGACCAGTGGAATGGTACCGTGCAGGCATACAGGCCCTCATTTCAAGGTGGCGTAAGGCTGTAGCATTGAATGGAGATTACGTTGAAAAATAGTGTTGTGTAGCTAAAAGATTGGGGAATAACCTGGTGTATTTCAATGCTGAATAAAACAACCCCTGTTTCAGAAAAAAAATGTGTTGCATTACTTATTGAACTGCCCTCGTATATGAAATGAAATAAATGAAAAGTAACACACAAACATGTCTCACAAGTTACTGTTTAAATGCAGACTGTTTTGCAGTCGCATAGTTTCCACACTCACTTTCCATGGCGTCTATTTCCTCTTTGTTATATAGCTCTTCTGATACGGATTATGGTGGTAAAAAAATCTTCACATACAGATTAACACTAGAAAGCTTTCAAAATCTGCTCAACTTCTTTGAAATATAATTAGTTAATTTACTGACAAATATTACACCATGCAGTGGGTTTTGTGTCCTGACATTACAAACATAATTCTTTATTTTGCATAGTGTGTGTATAGGGATAGGTGAGTTATAAAAATGTAGTTTTCACATTGAGATAAATAAGTTTAAGAAGCAGATTTTGCTTCCTTTCTAAATATTTCTGTAGATGTTCTTAAGTACAACCACTGTTAGTTGCAAACGAATAGCATTTCATGTACGTACTTAACGATATCTTCGAAAAAAATATTGTGAAACTTTAAAAATCTTGAGTAAAATAAAAAATTCTGAGACTGTAAACATCTTAACTTTGCGGGCAGCGCACCTACTATTGTCACAAGCAGTACTGTTTTGCTCAGATTTAACACATTACTTCTTTCTAGATAAGCATGATAGTGTGATCAAGGAATGCCAATGAAACTTATTGGTGCAGTCTAACGGAGAATCTTTGACACTTAAATGCAATATTAATGAACTACATCTTTTTTATAACCTTCAGTTTTGAGACAGTTCTACTAAACTTGTGTTTGAGAATTGTTCTGCAGCTGTAATACAATTTGCATTTCACAAGATGATTCAAAATTAAAAGTCTGTGTTCTCCACATTCCTCATTGTCCAGCCAGAGAAAGTTTTGATTTCATGTAGTTAACAATCCTAAACTTTATATTTCTCTTATAAATTAACAGTAAAAAATGGGACTCATGTGCCCGTAAAGACATTTCCATAATATTGCTAAACTCAACAGTTGGAGCACTGAGTCCCACTGAAGAATGACACAAATTCCCAGTTGCGTATTTTATTTTTTATGGAGAATAAATAATTTCCTCGTCTCTTGAAGTTCACAGCTACAAGTAAGTGCCTCCTTACATCTCAACTGTGTATAAAACCAATAATATTAATGCATTTGCTTCAACATCTGGTCAGTTAACATTAGATCTCGCAGTGAGCAGTATCGGCGAGTGGCACGTGGGTAGTGGTATTTTTGAGAAAGGTGAGAACAGAAATAAGATTGTTGAAAATATAAAACTGGTTGTTCAGCAATGTATGATGATACAGAAAACAAAGGTCAGGTTCAAAAGCTTGCCTCACAGACAGTTGCAGTAAAAGACACTGAATCACGAATAACTGAAAAAACCGAAACTAGATCAGTTGGATGAAATTTTGTGCAAGTGGTTCTGTGCTAAAAGTTCTGAAGGGAAACCTGTAACAGGACATATGATTATGGAAAAAGGTAAACAGATCAGTGATGACTTGGGGTTATCAGAAACTGAATGTGTATTTTCTCATAGTAGGCTGTACCAATTTGAAACTCATCACGAATTTGGAAGTTTGGCATAAGATGGGAAGTTAACAATCTGCAGATCAAAATGCAGCTGATGAATATGAAGGAACTTTTCGCACTTGGCTGAACTCCATAACTGTCAGTCAAATCTGGCATTGTTTGCTTGTTTCAGCTACGGCAGGTAAAGCTGGGAAGCGCACCAAAGGTAAAAAAAAGTATTGGTTGACAGTTTTATTGTTTTCAAATGCTTCAGATGACCATATTTTGACTTCTATGCCGTGGAAAGTACAAGAAGTTTTGAAGGCATTTTAAATTTTTGTGTAATTTATGGAGCTCATTCCAGAATATGGATGACTTTAGAATTTCTTAAGGACTTGGTTTTCCATAATTTTGTACCTTCTGTGAGAGATTTTTTAAATAAGCCTTGGTTTGTCTGAATAGAGGAGGACTGTACTGTTGTTATGTGACTGTACAGCTCACCCAGCAGCATCTGAACTGATCTCAGGAAATATACTCGTGGCTTATTTCCCTGATCCAATCAATGGATCTGGCAGTAATTCAGAATTTCAAAGCTTTTTACAGAGCATGTTTTCTTCAAGAGGTTATCAATTTGAATTGTTCAGGGAGGGATTTTAAAAAATTAACATTAACGAAGCTTTTTGGAACCACAGGAATAAAGTCAAGCCTGTTTGTATGTGTAGTGTCTATTCTTTTTGGCATGATGCTGCAGCTGTCTATACATGATGAGAGAGAAATTCTGACATCAGCTGCAACTGGGCATTGAAATAAATTCAATGGTAACAAGTGAAAATGTGCACTGGATAGGGACTCGAAACCCGATTTCCCACGTATTGCGAGTCACCCAACCCTAATTACCATACGTCGCACACTACACGCGTCTTTTCCTCTGTTCATTATACCCATTGCTTGCAACGCCCCCTGATCCTCACAAGAGGTCGAACGAAGAGGGCATCTGCAAGATATTGTTATTTGCTGTCAAGATGCATATATTTAGCTGTAAATATGGGTTCTGGTCCTGGTCTTACACAGATTTTCATTTGTTGCTGTTGGGTTTATTTCAATGCCCAATTACAGCTGATGTCGGAATTTCTCTGTTGTAAAATTTAGACTGCTACTATTTGGAAGTCTTAGTGAAAACTCTGGCCAAAAGCCTCCATGCTAGGTGTTGCTCAAGATGAAATAAGAAATTTGCCATGAGATGAAGTTTTGTGACTGAATAGATGTTTACAATAAAGAACCTTTAGTCGAAGAAATATCAGACTAACTGATAGTGGAAAGTGTGAGAGGGCCACAAGAGGAATTTCAACTTTCAGATATCGAATCCGATGAAGAAGGGACTGATACAACAATCTCAACTCCTCTGCCTAGCAGGAATGAAATAGCTGCTGTGATTGATACATTTATAAGAGTTGCTGAAAGCAGAGGACAGTTCAAGAAGAAACATCTAGTGAGCTGGCTTTGAAGCCAAAATCTTTAATATGACAAGTAGATAAGTATATAAAAATGTGGAATGAAAAGAATGTATCAACAGGATCATCCGGAGTGTAACAGTTGTGATATATGAGCCATGGACCTTGCTGAGGTATGGTGTGTGAGTGACTTGGTAGTTGGGTGTTTACCATGTGAAAGTGTTGGAAGCATACACTGGAAAATTTGGAACCTACCTAGTTCCTAGTGATTGCCAAGCATTCAAAGGCACATAAGCAGTGGACCACACAAACAGTATGTTTGAGAAGCAACTGAGATCAGTGCTAAACTTAAGCGTGGTAGACATAGCCTTTTGTTGCTGCCAAACACAAAAGACTTTTGTGATTACTAGAAGCTACATCTTACATGTTAGTGTAAATGCAGTTTAAATGCAAAAGACATTATTATGTGCAGCAAGGGTCTTTCAGCAGCATTCATGTCATTTCATTTAGGTATGTGGCAGCATAAAGTTTGTGAACCTGTGTACAGTAAAATAAAGGTAAAGACTGTAATTTCAAAATATATATGTGTCCCATTGTCATCGAACTCCTTCAGGTTTTGTGAATGCGTAGCTACAACTTCCATTAGACAAAGTATTGTAATATGTAACAAATAACATTCTACTATGTCAACTATTTCATTTAAATTGTCATAACAGTTGGAATGCGAATTCTTTACAGACGAATGGAGAAACTGGTAGAAGCCGACCTCGGGGAAGACCAGTTTGGATTCCGTAGAAATATTGGAACACGTGGGGCAATACTGACCCTACGACTTCTCTTAGAAGCTAGATTAAGGAAAAGCAAACCTACGTTTCTAGCATTTGTAGACTTAGAGAAAGCTTTTGACAGTGTTGACTGGAATACTCTCTTTCAAATTCTGAAGGTGGCAGGGCTAAAATACAGGGAGAGAAAGGCTATTTACAATTTGTACAGAAACCAAATGGCAGTTATAAGAGTCGAGGGACATGATAGGGAAGCAGTGGTTGGGAAGGGAGTGAGACAGGGTTGTAGCCTCTCCCCGATGTTATTCAATCTGTATATTGAGCAAGCAGTGAAGGAAACAAAAGAAAAATTCGGAGTAGGTATTAAAATTCATGGAGAAGAAATAAAAACTTTGAGGTTCGCCGATGACATTGTAATTCTGTCAGAGACAGCAAAGGACTTGGAAGAGCAGTTGAACGGAATGGACAGTGCCTTGAAAGGAGGATATAAGATGAACATCAACAAAAGCAAAATGAGGATAATGGAATGTAGTCGAATTAAGTCGGGTGATGCTGAGGGAATTAGATTAGGAAATGAGACACTTAAAGTAGTAAAGGAGTTTTGCTATTTGGGGAGCAAAATAACTGATGATGGTCGAAGTAGAGAGGATATAAAATGTAGACTGGCAATGGCAAGGAAAGTGTTTCTGAAGAAGAGAAATTTGTTAACATCAAGTATAGATTTAAGTGCCAGGAAGTCGTTTCTGAAAGTATTTGTGTGGAGCGTAGCCATGTATGGAAGTGAAACATGGACGATAACTAGTTTGGACAAGAAGGGAATAGAAGCTTTCGAAATGTGGTGCTACAGAAGAATGCTGAAGATTAGATGGGTAGATCACATAACTAATGAGGAGGTATTGAATAGGATTGGGGAGAAGAGGAGTTTGTGGCACAACTAGACTAGAAGAAGGGACCGGTTGGTAGGACATGTTCTGAGGCATCAAGGGATCACCAATTTAGTACTTGAGGGCAGCGTGGAGTGTAAAAATCGTAGAGGGAGACCAAGAGATGAATACACTAAACAGATTCAGAAGGATGTAGGTTGCAGTAGGTACTGGGAGATGAAGCAGCTTGAACAGGATAGAGTAGCATGGAGAGCTGCGTCAAACCAGTCTCAGGACTGAAGACCACAACAGCAACAACAGGTGGAATGCAAAAACAGCACATAGACTGTCTTTAAAACCGTCTTACTTTCAAGCCAACTGTGTCAATAATATTGTGCTCAGCAATGTCACCTGAATCTCCAAACTTGGCTGGGAGAGCAGAAGTGCCTGAGTGGCATTCACTGCGAGCATCAGCAACCACAATGGAAATCAGTACTGGCCTGCCTGTAAGGTGCAGTAGCTATATGCGTATCTGATGCTCACCAAGTGCTGCAGACCTGTCAATAATGAAGGGGCAGCTCACTACCTGGCTTTTTAACTGTAGAGCTTACATTGAGATGCTTGAGCACAAACATTACCCCAAAAGCAGATGTTGCAGAAACAAGATATCTGTACCTACTCCTTGTCACCAATTTTATGCAAATTTATGATATGTACAGGGCTTGGATACCGAGTCGCAGATAGGCATAACAAAAAGACTCTAACAATTCAAGCTTTCAGCCCCCCCCCCCTCTCTCTCTCTCTCTCTCTCTCTCTCTCTCTCTCTCTCTCTCTCTCTCTTTCTCTCTATAGATCAGCTCACATACACAACTGCAGTCTCAGACAACTAAACCGCATTGCTACTCAGTTGTCTGAGACTGCAGGTGTGTGTGTGTGTGTGTGTGTGTGTGTGTGTCGACATCTATTCGTCTATTGTTGACGAAGATTTTAATGGCCAAAAGTTTCAATTGTGAGTCATTTTGTTGTGCCTAGCTGCGACTAAGCATCTCCGCTATATGGTGAGTAGCAAGTTTCCTTTTCATAATGTTGTGACATTCCATCCTTGATTTTTGATTGTTTTATTTTAGGCATGGATTGGATGAGGCATGAGCATTTTGTGGCAGCATATTTTGCATGCAGCTGTTGGCGTAGCAGAAAGAGTACAGAACGCCAAGAGCTGTAGTGTCAAATAGCGAAGTGGAAATTTTTTTAAAATTTTCAATTTTTTTGCTACTTACACTACAAATGAACTGAAATAATGTTCAGTATATTGTATTTAATATTATTTTCAGAAAAGACATTAAAAGGAAAGACCAAGGAAAATTTGGTAAAGCTGTAGGATTGCTACATGGAGTAGTAAAGTAATTCCCCCACTCTCCCAAACCCCCATTCTAAACACGCTTGCTAGTGCAACCCTGTGATGACTATCTTTATTTTTGGATAAAGAATTTGATGAGAATGCTTAAAAACTGCTCCTATCCCATCTCACTGAGAGAGAGAAAGAAATCAGGAAGACCACATCAAAATGCATACCATTGCCAGTATTTGGTGAAATGAAGTATGCATTGTTAGAAGCCACACTGTGTGATGGGAGAGAACCCTTTACTAATGTTAACCAAGTTGGTTTTTCTATAGAAACTCTCAAACCACCATGAAATTGTAAAAATGCAGCGTTCGTAACATAAGCAAGTTAAGAAGAAAAATTTCTGCTTCACTTGTTTTTGTGATGAATTATTGTTTTTGTTGACCTTTCCTTTCCAAGCCTTTAACAAAAATATTAATAAATGCAATATGTTGAGCATTTTCAGTTTATTCTCAGTGATGGTGTCTTCAGTCCAGGGACTGGTTTGATGCAGCTCTTCGCGATGCTCTATCTTGCGCAAGCCTCTTCATCTCCGAATAACTACTGCAACCTACATCCTCCTGAATCTGCTTAGTGTATTTACCTCTTGGTCTCCGTCTATGATTTTTACCCTCCACGCTTCCCTCCAGTACTAAATTGATGATCCCTTGATGCCTCAGAATGTGTCTTACCGATCGATCCCTTATTCTACTCAAGTTGTACCACAAATTGCACTTCTCCCCAATTCTGTTTAGTACCACTTCATTAATTACGTGATCTATCCGTCTTATCTTCAGCATTCTTCTGTAGCACCACATTTCGAAATCTTCTATTCCCTTCTCGTCTAAACTGTTTATCGTCCATGTCTCACTTCCATAAATGGCTACACTACATACAGACTTTCTGAGCAGACTTCCTGAACAGACTTCCTGACACTTAAATCGATGTCAACAAATTGCTCCTTTTCAGAAACACTTTACTTGCCTTAGCTAGTCTACATTTTATATCCTCTCTACTTCAGCCATCATCAGTTACTTTGCTCCCCAAATAGCAACACTCATTTACCATTTTAAGTGTCTCATTTCCTAATCTAATACCCTCTGCATCACCTGATTTAATTTGACTTCATTCCGTTATTCTCGTTTTGCTTCTGTTGATGTTCATCTTATATCCTCTTTTCAAGGCACTCCATTCCGTTCAGCTGCTCTTCCAGGTCCTTTGCTGTGTCTGACAGAATTACAGTATCATCAGCAAACCTCAAAGTTTTTATTTCTTCTCCATAGATTTTAATTCCTACTGCAATTTTTTCTTTTGTTTCCTTTACCGCTTGCTAATATACAGATTGAATAATGTCAGGGATGGCTACAACTCTGTCTCACTCCCTTCTCAACCACTGCTGCCCTTTCATGCCCCTGGACTCTTACAACTGCCATGTGATTTCTGTACAATTTGTAAATAGCCTTTTGCTCTCTGTATTTGACTCCTCCCAGCTTCAGAATTTGAAAGAGAGTATTCCAGTCAACATTGTCAAAAGCTTTCTCTAAGTCTACAAATGCTAGAAAAGTAAGTTTGCCTTTCCTTAACCTATCTCCTTAGATAAGTCGTAGGGTCAGTATTGCCTCACATGTTCCAACATTTCTATGGAATCCGTAAAGTCAGCTTCTACCAGTTATTCCATTCTTTTGTAAAGAATTTGTGTCGGTATTTTGCAACTGTGACTTATTAAACTGATAGATTGGTAATTTTCACACCTGTCAACACTTGCTTTCTTTGGGATTGGAATTATTATATTCTTCTTGAAGTCTGAGGGTATTTCACCTGTCTCATACATCTTGCTCACCAGATCGAAGAGTTTTGTCATGGCTGGATCTCCTGGGGCTATCAGTAGTTGTAATGGAATGTTGTCTATACCTGGGGCCATTTTTTGACTTGGGTCTTTCAGTGCTGTGTCAAATTCTTCACACTGTATCATATCTTCCATTTCATCTTCATCTATATCCTCTTCCATTCACTAATATTTCCCTCAAGTACATCGCACCTTGTATAGACCCTCTATATACTCCTTCCACATTTCTAATTTATCTGCTTTGCTTAGGATGGGTTTTCCATCTGAGCTCTTGATATTCATATAGGTGGTTCTCTTTTCCTCAAAGATCTCTTTAATTTTCCTGTAGGCCATATCTATCTTACCCCTAGTGATACATGCTTCTACATCCATACATTTGTCCTATAACCATCCTTGCTTAGCCATTTTGCACTTCCTGTCAATCTAATTTTCAAGACATTTGTATTTCTTTTATTCTGCTTCATTTACTGCATTTTTATATCTCCTCCTTTCATCAATTAAATTTCCATAGCTCTTCTGTTACTCGAGGATTTCTGCTAGCTCTCATCTTTTTACATACTTGATCTTCTGCTGTCTTCACTATTTCATCTCTCAAAGCTACCCATTCTTCTTCTACTGTTTTTCTTTCCCCTGTTCTTGTCAATCGTTCCCTAATTCTATCTCTGAAACTCTCTACAACCTCTGGTTCTTTCAGTTTATCCAGGTCCCATCTCCTTAAATTTCTACCTTTTTGGAGTTTCTTCAGTTATAATCTACAGTTCATAACCAATAAATTTTGGTCAGAATCCACATCTGTCCCAGGTAATGTCTTACAATTTAAAACTTGGTTCCTAAATATCTGCCTTACCATTATATAATCTATCTGAAACTTTCCAGTGTCTCCAGGCTTCTTCCATGCGTACAATCTTGTTTCTTGATCCTTAAACCAAGTGAAAGCTATGACATAGTTATGCTCCGTGCAAAATTAAATCAGGTGGCTTACCCTTTCATTCCTTGCCCCCAGTCCATATTCACCTACTACTTCTCCTTCTCTTCCTTTCCTACAGTCACATTCCAGTCCCCCAGACTATTAAATTTTCATCTCCGTTAACTATCTGAATAATTTATTTTATTGCCTAATACATTTCTTCAATCTCGTCAGCATCTGCAGAGCTAGTTGACATATAAACTTGTATTGCTGTGGTAGGCACAGACTTCATGTCTATTTTGGCTACAATAATGCATTCACTATGCTGTTTGTAGTAGCTTGTCCACATTCCTATTTTTTTGCTCACTATTAAACCTACTCCTGCATTACCATTATTTGTTTTATTATTTATAACTCTGTATTCACCTGACCAGAAGTCTTGTTCCTCCTGCCACCAAACTTCACTAATTCCCACTATGTCTAACTTTAACCTATGTGTTTCCCTTTTCAAATTTTCTAACCTACTTGCCTGATTAAGGGATCTGACATTCTACGCTCC
Source organism: Schistocerca serialis cubense (assembly GCF_023864345.2). Taxonomy (NCBI): domain Eukaryota; kingdom Metazoa; phylum Arthropoda; class Insecta; order Orthoptera; family Acrididae; genus Schistocerca; species Schistocerca serialis. The sequence goes on from NC_064644.1 coordinate 50,833,014, forward strand.
GATCCCTAGAACAACAGTTTGGTTTCTCCTGATAATGACGTACTCCTGAGTAGTCCCCGCCCAGAGATCTGAATGGGGGACTATTTTACCTCTGAAATATTTTACCCAAGAGGATGTCATCATCATTTAACCATACAATAAAGCTGCATGCCCTTTGGAAAAATTGCGACTGTAGTTTCCCCATGCTTTCAGCTGTTAACAATACCAGCACAGCAAAGCCATTTTGGTGGATGTTACAAGGCCAGATCAGTCAATCATCCAGAGTATTGCCCCTGCAACTACTGAGAAGGCTGCTGTCCCTCTTCAGGAACCACATATTTGTCTGACCTCTCAACAGATGCCCCTCCATTGTGGTTGCACCTACAGAATGGTTATCTGTATCGCTGAGGCACACAATCCTCCCCACCAATGGCAAGGTCCATGGATGCATGGTTCCCAGTGTAAGTAATGTAAAAACTGAAATTAAGAAGTTTCTGCATAGAGACTCGACCCCATGAACCTCAGATCACCATTCTGTACTCTTTACTGCTGTGGTCAACTGCCGTGCTGTATGGTAAGTACACTAATGTAAGTGGCTAATGCCTCACCTGATCCATGCCAAAAATGCATCTCACCTCCCATTTCTGTCTTTCATTTCTGGCCACTCCCTTCATATACCATAAATCTGGACAAAATAGGTGATGATAAGAAGGCATGGTCTCCTCGTGAGAACATGAGGCGACTCCTGTGCTGGGTATGCCACCGAGCTATCCATTCCAGTACGAGGCTTGCTGTCACAGCAACAAATGTTGCAAGTTTGGACCCTATGTGTCAAATTTAGAGTGGTAAGCATCAAATGACCCAGCCTAAAATTGAAGACACACATGTAAACAATCAGCCACTGTAACCATAGGAGGTATCAAAATTACACTCCACAGGCTCTTACTCCACTGCCTAACAGAGCAGTGGGCAGGGTCACAGAGTGAATGCCGGAATGGTACCTATCAATCATATATGTATGTACGGATTTTGAACGTGGTCAGGTGATTGCCTGTCACTTGTGTCACACGTCTGTACGTGAGATTTCCACACTCCTAAACATCCCTAGATCCACTGTTTCTGATGTGATAGTGAAGTGGAAACGTGAAGGGACACGTACAGCACAAAAGTGTACAGGCCGACCTCATCTGTTGACTGACAGTTGATGAGGGTTGTAACGTGTAATAGGCAGACATCCATCCAGACCATCACACAGGAATTCCAAACTGCATCAGGATCCGCTGCAAGTACTATGACAGTTAGGTGGGAGGTGAGACAGCTTGGGTTTCATGGTCAAGCAGCTGCTCATAAGCCACACATCACACCGGTAAATGCCAAACAATGCCTCACTTGGCGTAAGGAGCGTAAACATTGGACGACTGAACAGTGGAAAAATGTAGTGTAGAGTGGCAAATCATGGGACACAATGTAGTGATCTGATGGCAGGGTGTGGGTATGGTGAATTCCCAGTGAATGTCATCTGCCAGTGTGTGTAGTGCCAACAGTAAAATTTGGAGGCGGTGGTGTTATGGTGTGGTCATGTTTTCATGGAGGGGGCTTGCTCACCTTTTAGTTTTGCATGGTCCGATCACAGCACAGGCCTACATTGATGTTTTACCCACCTTCTTGCTTCCACTGTTGAAGAGCAATTTGGGGGGTGGCAATTACACCTTTCAACACGATTGAGCACCTGTTCATAATGCACGACCTGTGGCGGAGTGGTTACACAACAATAACATCCCTGTAATGGACTGGCCTGCACAGAGTAGTGACCTGAATCCTATAGAACACCTTTGGGATGTTTTGGAATGCCGACTTCATGACAGGCCTCACCGACTGACATCGATACCTCTCCTCAGTGCAGCACTCCATGAAGAATGGGCTGCCATTCCCCAAGAAACATTCCAGCACCTGATTGAACATATGTCTGTGAAAGTGAAAGCTGTCATCAAGGCTAAGGGTGGACCAACACCATATTGAATTCCAGCATTACTGATGGAGGGTGCCATGAACTTGTAAGTCATTTTCAGCTAGGTGTCCGGATTCTTTTGATCACTTAGTGTATGTCATTGCCTGTTTTTCATTTGGGGGAGAGAACTTAAGCACCTTCGAGCCTCAAATGCACAGCACCAGTGGTAAGAGCCACATCAGTGCAGTCAGAGATGCCATGTCTTTCTCTGGTATCATTAGGGAGTAGGACACTGCCAAAGTGCCTCTCTCCCACAGTGAAATGGTCATGTGGTCCACCACAAACCAGTGGCTGGCAGAGGCATAGGCCTTGGGGTCGTAGAGAAGAATGGTCCTCCCTGTCCCAGAAGTCATTTTAAACACTGCTGAAGCAACAGTAGCCTATTCTTCAGTCCTTCCCACTGAATACCAGTAAAACTATGATCTGAAGAAATTGGTGCAGCTACCAGAGAGTGGTGAAGGGCACAACAAAAATGACATCCTCTGAATAACATTTAATAACATTCAAGAGACTTCACATGAAGGCCCAATTATTAATAAAGAAGAGAAAGCAAGTGTGTTGGAAATATTATCCATCATCTATGAGAGTCCACACATAGTTGTCTCAAGTATAGACTAACTCCACTGAATTTGCAGCCACCCACCATCCACAGTAGTTCCTGGCATCTCCCTCAGTGGTAACATTTATTCTCATCCTCCCGTCATTGTTAAATGTTTTACAACACACTTTGTCAAACTTTCCATGAGAAGTAACTCCTATCCTAATTTCCTTAGCTGGAGACATGCAGCAGGGTGAGACTACTTATCCTTCTGTGCACAAAGCTTTGAATCATAAAATGTCTATTTATTGAAGGGGAGATCTTAAGTGCTTCAGCAGAGTATTGTGACAAACCTCAGGGCATGATAAATCAATAATTAAGTGTTTAAACATCTTGGCAACAACAGCATAAAATACATCCTCAGATTGTTCAGTTCCATTTAGCAGGAAAACAAGTCCCCTCCTGTGGCAGGAGATTATTATTATTCCTATCCTGAAATGGGAAAACCTTCCAGTTTTGTCTAATTATCTACAAATTCCTTTAATGATCAGGCTTTGTAAATTATTTCAAAGAATGTTCAACCAACGACGTGTTGATGCCTGATGGTACAGGACATTAATCACAATTTCAAAGTGGCTTTCAGGAATTCCGGTCCACCTGGTCCATGTGGAATGTGCAGTGCGCAAAACTTCAGTGCATTGCTATGCCTGTTCACTATGTTATTTGATCTGTAAAAAGTGTACGATACCATTTGGTGCCATCACATCCTATTTACTCAGCACAAGCAGTGCTTCCAGGGCTGCTTATCCATCTCTGTCCAGAATCTGCACTCCCTCCGACTGTTTTGGGTGTGGACAGCCCTCTGCAACTAATACCTGCAGAAACTGGGTTCCCTCAGTGATCAGTTTTGAGTGTAACCCTCTTTGCCATCGCCACCAATAGTACTGTGGCTACAGTGGAATCCACAGTCTCACCTTTTCCTATATTGTAGGTCTACTTCATTGTGCACCACTGAACATCATCTTTAGTGGCCTATACAGAAAGTACATTACCAGGATCTGAATCATGGTTATCAGTTTTCTCCCATGAAAATTTGTGTCATGCACTTTTGTAAATTCAGGACTTTGCACCCGCACTCAGAACTGTACCTCAGCAACCAGATATTGGAAGTCGAAACTTCAAACTATTTATGCCTCTTATCTGACAATAAGTTAACAAATGTACGGCAGCTCAAGGCAGATTGCATGAGGAAACTTAATACATTCAGATTTCTCAGAAACAATTCCTGGCACTTGTACCAAATGGTTCTTCTGTGATTCTACAAAGCATTGATTTTATCCCACCCACACTATTTAAATGTCACTTCTGGGTTGGCAGCACCATCAGTACTGAGGTTGTTACACCTGGTCCACCACAGTAGTGTGTGGATGGCAATGGGAGCCTTCTGTTTGAACCCTGTAGACAACCTCCTCATGGAAGCTGGTGTCCTACCACCAGTGGGCATGTCCCCACACAGCTGGCTAGTGACAGCAGTTGCCGGCATTGCTGGCTACAAAATGTCCGTATGATGTTTAGCTGTTCTGAAGATGGAGAGTCACATGAAAAGATGTAACCATGAAGAACGTTGATGCTTTGATAGTTAATACATGATAATGAGATAAACTGTTTAACAGGTGCATTGTTCAGGATGACAGAAAATAACATGGGTATTTTTTCATTGACAAATCATAGTATTCAGAGTCCACTGACACACTCGGTTGCGGAAGCATGGCATGGGATTGATCCAGCCATGACGCTTCAACACAGTGGAGGCACAGAGACTACAAAAAGTATTTATACTAATGTGAGTATGGTTTCATTGGAATTCTAATGTGGATCCTTGAAGTGTGACGGATAAGCCTGGCACTGTAGAGGGAAATGTTCAGAGCTCCATGGGACAGAACATGGAAACCAGTGTGGAAGCTGATCCAACCTTGACGTCCAATGCAGCGAAGGCACAGGGAGATGAGTGCATGTACAGGAGCTGTGGGAGGTGGTGCCCAGAGCTCGACTGGAGATGATCTGCTGACTAGATGGCCCACTGGAGACATGGTCTGCACAGCAGGCGATGGCTGTGGCATCAGATTGTAACCCATTCTTTGGCTTTGGCACATGTGGACTGCATTGTATGGCAGGACGGTGTTCCTACACAGCACAGGTACGTGAAGTGAACACAGCTGATGGCGCAAATGACATAGCCCGCTGGTGGCTGACGTGGAGGTGCCCCAAGCACCTGTGGTGGGTGCAGTCTGCATGGCTGTGCTAGCTGGCTAGACAAGGTGAGATAGGGCTAAGGCACATATGGCAGTGTGATGACAGCTGGCAGGATGTGTGCATCATTGGTGGCCATGGGCATGGGCTCTGCCTGAGTGGTGGCAGAGGAAACATTGTTCACTGACAGGTCTTCCACCAGGTTGAAGAAATGAATGGCAACAGGAGCAGTTAAAATGTAAGCTGGCTTGACTCTGTCAAATGAATCTCGGACAGCTTGCCATTGCACTTGATGTCTAGAATTCTCTCGCCCTGGGTGATGGAATGGTGTGGCCCTGAGCAGGGTGGCCGAAGTGATGGCTGTACCACTTTTGCGCATAACATGACATGTATACAGTGCTGTAGTTTGGTGTTTACAAACACTTTGCACGTGCCATGCTGTATCACTGGGTAACAGGGGAGGGAGGCCATTTGTGTGTGTGCAGATGTTCTGCCAGTGGTGGGTCCGAGACATCATGAGGCAGTTGTACTACCTCCACAAAATCACCAGGGATGGTCAGAGGTTATCCATGGATGAGGTCAGCAGGGTAGACACCAATACCTTTTCTTGGCTTTCAGTGTTACTCGCAGAGAACCAGTGGGAGTGATTTCATCAAGGTGGTGTCACGGCATGTTAGGGAGACTTTCAATGCTTGATGGAGCTGCTTGACCATGCCATTAGATGCTGGGTGGTAGCTGGTGGTTCTGTGCAACTGTACACCTCACAGTCAGGCAAGATGTGTGAACAGCACTGATGGCTGTGGTCTGCTGTGGGTTGACTGAGGACGCAACTGAAGTGCACCATCTAGGTTTCAACAAAGGCAATGACAATGGTCTTGGCTATGGGCATCACCTTTGGTGAGAAAGGGAAGTGGTCCACCATCAGGCCCAGATCTATGATATTTCTGAACTGGGGCAAAAACTTGATAGTGGTGGCCCCCCTTCCCCCTTGAGTGTTTGAGATGGGATGTCAAAAATTTTAAAAAAGAATTGATTTTTCAGAAGTATGTTCATTTTGTAGTGCACATCTTTCTGAAGAGTTAGACAAGTTATTTTAAGAGTTAGACAAGTTATTTGGTCTTAAGTGTGCCAAAAAGCAGTGCCATGCCTCTTCACTCAGCACTCTTCTATTACACGTCACTTTACTTTGCTCTGTCATATTGAAATGTGTGTATTTTGCAATGGAAGCCATCAAATCTTTATTCAGGGCAGCGGAAATTAAAATGTCCTGTGGTGCCTCTCCTGCTCCTAGTTGGCCAGTCTGACATCCTAACCCCTTAAAAAAAAAAGCCTCACAATTAATACTGAGTGAAATTATTTGTGACCAGGAGAATAAGAACTCTTCAGAAAATTTGCACTCTTAATTGCCTTTTAGCTAATAACTTTGTCTTTTGTGTGATATAAAATTAAATGAAGGTGCCGACCAGTGTGGCTGTGCGGTTCTAGGCGCTTCAGTCTGGAACCGCGTGACCGCTATGGTCGCAGGTTTGAATTCTGCCTCGGGCATGGATGTGTGTGATGTCCTTAGGTTAGTTAGGTTTAATTAGTTCTAAGTTCTAGGTGACTGATGACCTCAGAAGTTAAGTCGCATAGTGCTCAGAGCCATTTGAACCATTTTTTTCATTGTAGGAAACATAAAAGCAGTAAAGACAAGAGACAAGCAAGACAGCACACATTTCTTCAATCCTTAGGACTCAGCATTTTTTCTCTCTAATCTTGGTACACCTGTGCATACCATGCTTTCCTTTCTGCAGAAGAATCTATTACCTCATCAAAGTTCAACTGTTTTTCTGTGTGAAAAATCAAACTATCATTGTCTAATACTGAAAAAGCTGTTAATACGAACAATACCCGATACTGGTATGGTTTCTCGATTTGATCATGTCTATTTTGTCACTGTCTGCTAGATAAAACGAAATTGGCCTTTCTAATGCTGCAGCATTTATAATACAGGCCAAATAAGCGAGACTGTTTTTGGGTGAATGGTCATTTTTATTTACCACATTTACATAAATAACATGACAGAATATAATTCACGAAATACCAATATCAAATGCCTATTAGTTCTACTGCAAGCAAAATGATTTATGTAACAAAATAGTTTCACATTTCATTAGTATGCTACAGTTTCTCAAGCATGAGATCAAAAAGTAGTAGCAGTACAAAATTTTTATATAAATTTGGAATCATCATATGCTTCCGTATAATTTTTTTAATATCCCTGCTTCTTCTCCTTGCTCATACTAACAAGCAATCCTGCAATCACTAATTCTGTAACTGTTCCTGCAATTATCAAAACTTTTTCTCCAGTTAACTTTACTAACCCTGCCAGAATGACAGGTTCAGTTACCCCGTGATTATTCTCTAGTTAGGCGTTATTGTATCTTCGTACAAGGCGTTTCCTGTGCTATTCCGAGAATAGAACTTCAGCGGGTGCTAACTGGGGACTGTACAACTGGCCCTTAATAGTGTAGTGATCTGGCAAAAATTTTCTGTCAAAATTTCATTTTCTGGGATATACTGAGTAGAAAATATGTAATCTTTCTTACCTGTTAATCCTGTTAGTCATTTAGTTGCACTCTGGTTGTCTGAATCTCTGGATTTCACTCGTAATTATAACAATGCTGATCATTCACGTACCCAATCAACCACATAAACAAACCAGGATTGGTATTCACCCTTTCAGATTTGTTTAGCCCAGCTTGTATAGCTGCGTCTCTTTTTGTCTGGGGCAAAGTTTTATCATTTCTAGATGCGATGGGGAGTCTCCTGGCTGAGACATCATGCACACTATGCACGCATTCAAAAATCAACTTATGATTTGTCAGGAAATCAACTTACAATGTGTTCAAAAATGTTCAAAAACTAACAGGGATGCTTTTCAAAACCATATGAACAATTGAAAGACCAACATGTACTGGATGCTAGGTGCTATGTGAAACAATGTTATTTTCTTCAAGAGTATGTATTTGGCACCCTGTGAAATTGCTGCCCGGGGCAGATACAATGGTTTGTTGCCCCCCAGATCCGGGCCTGCCAAGCATTGTCAGGAAGCAAGCAACATATGTCATGGGACATGGGGAGCAGACTCATGATGCCCACATGGAACCGGGCAAAATGGAATTTCTATGGAAGGAATGGGTTGAGCACATTGAAACATTACACCAAATCTTGCTGGTGGAGCCAGGAATGGGAAGTAGCTTGAACTGTAGGGCATAGGAGGTGTTGTTCATCACCCTCCTGTCCTTGGCTGTCATCCTCAAAGTTCATAGGAACAGTGATAATAGCATAAGAGTGAGATAAGCAGTTGGTGATGAAACTGTGTGTTCCCAAAATATGGTGGATGTCTGTGGAGAGCTGCAATGTGTACACCACATGCTGGAATTGACACGGTGAATACTTTTTATAATTGTTCTGAAATGCATGTGTTACCAGTTTATGGTTGGTGAAAATAATGAAGGGACAGGCTTCCACAGATGATCAGAAGTATTTCACTCCTCATATACAGCAAGCAACTCATAGTCATAAGCTCTCCAAGCATGTTGAGACTCCAAAGCTTACATGAGAACAACCTTAGCAGCTGCTAGCTATCGCTGATACATTGTTGATGCACTGGACTTATGGTGATCTGACTGGTATCCACAACCATGGCTAATTTGGCATCATGCACTGGGTGAGCAAGCAGCATTGCTTCTGCGGGGCACCATTTGGACTCTGTAAAGCTTATCTCCAGCATGTTTGTCCAGATCATGAAAGTCCTTCCTTTGGAGGTGGTGCAGTATAGCATTGCCACCAGAAACTCTAGCACAATTACAGCATTAGGCAGGTGGAGCTGAAGTAGCAGCATAATTTTTTGTGCCTCTGTGGGCACAGCAGATTCACAATTGCCTGCACCTTCTCTGGTAGTGGTAGGTGATCAAATTCCTGATATATTCAGTTTCAGGTGCTCCAACTATGCACTTCATGGGGGTAATACTAACCCTTCCTCCAGTCAGACACTGGAAGATGGTCATTATGTTGTGGAATGGAATTTGGATGACTTTGAAAGAGAAGAATTTCATCGCGATTCGCAAAACACAACAGAAAGCCTCACAAGATGCCACCCAGGAAATGCTGCCAAATCTGGGCAGCATTTCAAAGCCCGAACATCATGTACACACACTCAAAAAGCCTGAAGGGCAGGATGATGGTCATTTTAATTACGTTATCAGGTACAATGGGAATCTATGTGCACACCTTTGCACAGTCTGTTTTGCTAAATGTAAATAAGTATGACAAGGTGTGGCTAAAATCCTGCAGCTGAGGTACCAGGTAATTGTCTGGCATTGGTCATGTATTTAAGGCTTGATAGTTCCCACATGGGTGCCATGAGTTGTCTTTATTGGAGACTAAGTGCAAAGCAGACAATCAGGAGCTGCTTGATGATTGAACAATGCCCTGTATGGTCACAAATTCAGCCTTTGCTACAGTTAGTCTCGGGCATGAGTTGATGTGGACAGCACACGATAGGTAGGGATGGGCATTATCATGATGTGGTGGAGCATCAAATATTTGATGCCCCTTGGAGCATCTGGTGAGTGAGAAAGTTCCACAAAGTACACATATGGTCTGGGGCATGTCATGGATTTAACACTGAAGGAAGCATCCTGCTGTTGCTGTCCTACTGCCTCCAAACCTGTTATCAAATTGACCAGCTGGGTGTTTGTGATATTGGTTAGCAGCTTGCAGTGGCCAAGGAAATTTGCACCCTGGATGAGCTCAAAGGCATCAGCCACAGTGGAAGTCTGTGCGGATGTGAAGTGTAGTCTGAAGTAAAAATTCAGTGATATATGCCATACATTTTGATGGTTGAATTGTTTGCAGTTATAAGAGATAGTGCCTCGAAGGTCTTGCATCCCTCAGCTTGGCTTGCCAGAATATTGAGAGGTTAGAACACCTGTTAACAAGGTATTTGACACTACCAGCCCATTTTGCCATGAAGACACTCTTTGACATAGTGCTACATCTAGGCCCAGTTGCAGCTGGCATCTGGGTGCATGCTGGGCAGCCAACACTTAGCAATGTCATTGTCGAAGCTGGCATAGTATGAGCGAAACTCACTTGGCTGCTGCTCTGACATTGGTGAAGTATTGCTACAACAGATGGTGTTGTGTTGCCAGTTGCATAAGCTGGGTCACTGGTAGCAGGATCGGCTGCTGCTGAGATCTCTCCATGAGTGTGCCAACTGGTCTACCTACAATCTGAGTGCTGCCACCAGCAGAGCCAGAATCTGGATTAGGTCGTGCAGATCAACATCTGAGGTTGGAGGTGTAGAAAACGTGTGTCACCATGGAGTGAAAGTTGCTACACCTGGAGCTTTGTAAGCTGCTGCAGCTACAATACTGTGTGCTGTTGCCAGCAAGTCATGCACCCAGTTGGACTGGTCAGGAACAGCAGCCACTGCTGCTTGAATTTGAGCTGGTAGGTTGCACACAATGATTGTATGCAACAGTGAGTCTGAGACTATGCCTGACTGTGGGAGCCTATGCAGATGTCACAGGAACCAGAATGGTCTCCTGTTGCTGTGTTCCTGTTGGTGTAGCAACTAATGCATGCATGGTTCCTGCAATGATGAAGTGCTCCAGATTAGCTCCTCCTTCAGTCATTTGTACAAGGATTGCAATTACAAGGTAGTTGTTGTAGTTGGCAGAAGAGCCAACACCGCGTTACTAGAGGAGGCCGAAATGCACGCGTTTTAGCTCACGCACGCTGGCATGAGAAGGGAAGAACTATATTGACATGAGGACTGGAATGTGACAAGGAATTAGAATTCAGAAAGTGGATGTAGCTAGTTTGATACTTAACTTTAATCCATTAATGAGGAATGTCGCTCTTGACAGTACATGATTCACAATATTGTCTGTTCAGAATTCATTCTAGTTACTGAATACGGTGCTTTGCTAGGTCGTAGCAAATGACGTAGCTGAAGGCTATGCTAAACTATCGTCTCTGCAAATGAGAGTGTATGTAGGCAGTGAGCCATCACTAGCAAAGTCGGCTGTACCACTGGGGTGACTGCTAGGGAGTCTCTCTAGACTAGACCTGCCGTGTGGCGGCACTCAGTCTGCAATCACTGACAGTGGCAACATGCGGTTCCGACGTATACTAACGGACCGCGGCTGATTTAAAGGCTACCACCTAGCAAGTGTGGTGTCTGGCAGTGACACCACAGTAGTGATGATGTTTCCCACTTATGCAGTTTAGCTCTAGTTGAGGTGGCTCATGACATGTCCGAATTTAGTTAGGTTGCAGGTGACATTACTGATAAAAACTGCCTCTACTTTGCTGAACTACCTGAATGGGCAATTGATTTGTTGAGACAAAATCAGAATTTCAAAGCCACATATTGTTAATCGCATGTTACCTCCATTGCAGCAGTAGGTGATACTGAACATGACTTACCTTGCCTGCCTCTCACAGGCAGGAACCAGGAGTCTCAACAATGAAACTATTACAGCATGTTTGATGCACATTAAGCTAACAGAATATCATAAGATTAAATTTTAGCGCAAGAAATATGAGGACTGTTCAATAAAGAAGGATCATAATTTTTTTTATGGTTATAAATATTTAAGAAAAGTTTTTCTTGCTTAATTTTATAGATGAAATACTATTTATGTGAAGACCTCATGGTAGCTCATTATGCATATATTCCAGGGTGAATAAAAATGAGGTTTTTTAAGGACATCTTAAAAAATGAGACACCTTTCTTCAGGTCCGTCAACTTCTATAACACAAACAACTACATTTACAACTTTAAGCCCACGTACAATGGTGGTTTCGTATATGGACACCCAGAACTTTTGGTGTTGTTGTTGTGGTCTTCAGTCCTGAGACTGGTTTGATGCAGCTCTCCATGCTACTCTATCCTGTGCAAGCTTCTTCATCTCCCAGTACCTACTGCAACTTACATCCTTCTGAATCTGCTTAGTGTAGTCATCTCTTGGTCTCCCTCTACAATTTTTACCCTCCACGCTGCCCTCCAATACTAAATTGATGATCCCTTGATGCCTCAGAAAATGTCCTACCAACCGATCCCTTCTTCTCGTCAAGTTGTGCCACAAACTTCTCTTCTCCCCAATCCTATTCAATACTTCCTCATTAGTTATGTGATCTACCCATCTAATCTTTAGCATTCTTCTGTAGCACCACATTTCGAAAGCTTCTATTCTCTTCTTGTCCAAACTAGTTATCGTCCATGTTTCACTTCCATACATGGCTACACTCCGTACAAATACTTTCAGAAATGACTTCGTGACACTTAAATCTATACTCGATGTTAACAAATTTCTCTTCTTCAGAAACGCTTTCCTTGCCAGTGCCAGTCTACATTTTATATCCTCTCTACTTCGACCATCATCAGTTATTTTGCTCCCCAAATAGCATAACTCCTTTACTACTTTAAGTGTCTCATTTCCTAATCTAATACCCTCAGCATCACAGGACTTAATTCGACTACATTCCATTATCCTCATTTTGCTTTTGTTGATGTTCATCTTATATCCTCCTTTCAAGACACTATCCATTCCGTTCAACTGCTCTTCCAAGTCCTTTGCTGTCTCTGACAGAATTACGATGTCATCGGCGAACCTCAAAGTTTTTTTTTTTGTTCTCCATGGATTTTAATACCTACTCCGAATTTTTCTTTTGTTTCCTTCACTGCTTGCTCAATATACAGATTGAATAACATCGGGGAGAGACTACAAGCCTGTCTCACTCCCTTCCCAACCACTGCTTCCTTTTCATGTCCCTCGACTCTTATAACTGCCATCTGGTTTCTGTACAAATTGTAAATAGCCTTTCGCCCCCTGTATTTTAGCCCTGCCACCTTCAGAATTTGAAAGAGAGTATTCCAGTCAACATTGTCAAAAGCTTTCTCTAAGTCTACAAATGCTAGAAATGTAGGTTTGCCCTTCCTTAATCTAGCTTCTAAGATAAGTCGTAGGGTCAGTATTGCCTCACGTGTTCCAACATTTCTACAGAATCGAAACTGATCTTCCCCGAGGTCGGCTTCTACTAGTTTTTCCATTCGTCTGTAAAGAATTCGCGTTAGTATTTTGCAGCTGTGACTTATTAAACTGATAGTTCGGTAATTTTCACATCTGTCAACACCTGCTTTCTTTGGGATTGGAATTATTATATTCTTCTTGAAATCTGAGGGTATTTCGCCTGTCTCATACATCTTGCTCACCAGATGGTAGAGTTTTGTCAGGACTGGCTCTCCCAAGGCCGTCAGTAGTTCCAATGGAATGTTGTCTACTCCGGGGGACTTGTTTTGACCCAGGTCTTTCAGTGCTCTGTGAAACTCTTCACAGAGTATCGTATCTCCCATTTCATCTTCATCTACATCCTCTTCCATTTCCATAATATTGTCCTCAAGTACATCGCCCTTGTATAGACCCTCTATATACTCCTTCCACCTTTCTGCTTTCCCTTCTTTGCTTAGAACTGGGTTTCCATCTGAGCTCTTGATGTTCATACAAGTGGTTCTCTTATCTCCAAAGGTCTCTTTAATTTTCCTGTAGGCAGTATCTATCTTACCGCTAGTGAGATAAGCCTCTACATCCTTACATTTGTCCTCTAGCCATCCCTGCTTAGCCATTTTGCATTTCCTGTCAATCTCATTTTTGAGACGTTTGTATTCCTTTTTGCCTGCTTCATTTACTGCATTTTTATATTTTCTCCTTTCATCAATTAAATTCAATATTTCTTCTGTTACCCAAGGATTTCTACTAGCCCTCGTCTTTTTACCTACTTGATCCTCTGCTGCCTTCACTACTTCATCCCTCAAAGCTACCCATTCTTCTTCTACTGTATTTCTTTCCCACATTTGTGACAATTGTTCCCTTATGCTCTCCCTGAAACTCTGTACGACCTCTGGTTTAATCAGTTTGTCCAGATCCCATCTCCTTAAATGCCCACCTTTTTGCAGTTTCTTCAGTTTTAATCTACAGCTCATAACCAATAGATTGTGGCCAGAGTCCACATCTGCCCCTGGACATCTCTTACAATTTAAAACATGGTTCCTAAACCTCTGTCTTACCATTATATAATCTATCTGAAACCTGTCAGTATCTCCAAGCTTTTTCCATGTATATAGTCTTCTTTTATGATTCTTGAACCAAGTGTTAGAACTTTTGGTAAGCAATGCTAATTTGTATTTTGTTGAGCACCTCATTATTGCACATGGATTAATACTTCTTTCTCAATGTAGATTCATCTGGAGCTAGATGTGTTGTGTACTTCTCCAAGAACTGTCTGAAGCTCAGATTCTTCAGTTTCTCCAATGGGATGTTGCAAGAGACTAGCACCTCACAAAAGTCCTTGAAGAATGATTGCACAGTTGAAGATGGACCTTTTGTGCTGCTATTTTCAACACATCTCTTCACACAGCTGCCGTGTTTGGCAGTATTACAGTGATGCTTCACATAAAAGTGCTTTTTTGTGCTAATTTTACCTTCAAATAGTTTACAAAATATCCCCCATCAGTGCTTAAGAACTGCTCTCCAGGATCACAAACAAAACATTGCAATTTCATGCTGTTGTAGCACGTTATTTTTGTTATGTTGAATCAGACTGAGTTTATACTCAAACTGAATAATATACCGAAGTGTGCGATGTTTATTACATTGTTGGCTTCGTAAGCTTTTTATTGACACCGCACAACAGTGTCTTATCTCAATGAAAGAACAAGTGTATTAACGCTGCTTTTCTACTATAATCCTGATAAATAAAGCTTTCTAGTAATTGTTATGTTTATTTTGACAGTACCACCTGATACATGGCATGTGAGCAACATTTTCATGTTTTTATTCTTGTGTTGTTAAAGTTATGACAAATATATGCATTTTTCATAAAAGTTGGCCGAAATGTTATCTGTTACTAGAGAAGATGCCAAGACAACTTCATATGTGCTCCCTGCCACCGTTGGATAAGCAGCTGCCAGTAGCAAGTCGTATACTCCTAGCTCACTCATTTGTTACATAGTTTACTTCTTAATTTCTTTGCATTTTTTTAGGTACTTGCATTGTTTAATTCATAAATTTCGGGTGTATTATAGTATTTGAGAGTTGTAGCATCGCGTTTTAGTACCTGAATAGTGTAAAATCGCGTAGTCTCCTTCTGCCGCCGAGCAGTGTGTCAACAGCGCACAAGTAGCAGCATTACTGCATTTACTAGGCAATCTTGTATATTAATACCCGTTTAAATTTTGTGTCGAATTGTTTGTGCTCTCTGTAGATTAGTTCAGACGTTCTTCGCACAACAGTTTTTAGCGTGGATAGGGACTGCAACTGCTGTGTTCGGATGCAGGCTGAGTTGCCATCCCTTTGCTCCCAGCTTCAGGCAGTGTTGTCTTCGGTCACACAGCTTGAGGCTGTTGCCAATGGGCATCACTGTGGGTGTCCGGACGGGGGTTTGTCGGGGCCGGCCAGCTCGTCCCACGCGTCCCCCGATCGGACTACGACTGTGACTGCCCGGAATACTGCCCACATTGAGGCTGATCCCTCACCTGTGGTAGAGTGGGAGGTCGTCTCGAGGTGTGGCAGGGGGCAAAAGACATTCCGGAGGGCTGAACATAAGGCCTCTCCAGTTTGTCTGATGAACCGGTTTCAGGCTCTGTCTCAGGGTGATACCGATTTTCGGCCGGACATGGCTGCTTGTCCTGTTCCAGAGGTTGCCCTCAGTCTGCAAGATCTGGGCGGTCGCAGAGGGTGGGCTTACTGGTAGTTGGGAGCTCCAACGTCAGGCGCGTAATGGGGCCCCTTAGGGATATGGCAGCAAGAGAGGGGAAGAAAACCAATGTGCACTCTGTGTGCATACCGGGGGGGGGGGGGGGGGGTCATTCCAGAAGTGGAAAGGGTCCTTCCGGATGCCATGAAGGGTACAGGGTGCATCCATCTGCAGGTGGTCGCTCATGTTGGCACCAATGATGTGTGTCACTATGGATCGGAGGAAATCCTCTCTGGCTTCCGGCGGCTGTCTGATTTGGTTAAGACTGCCAGTCTCGCTAGCGGGATGAAAGCAGAGCTCACCATCTGCAGCATCGTCGACAGGACTGACTGTAGACCTTTGGTACAGAGCCGAGTGGAGGGTCTGAATCAGAGGCTGATTCTACACACACATTTCCCTCTGTTTCTGGTCCGGACCTGCTTCCCTGCTTGCTTTTTTCTACACCCACCTCCAGACTCTGGGATTACATGAACAAATATATTTTCACATGGTTTGCACAGACAGCGGTTTCCACCGATCGCTCACACAACATAATTCCGAAGATGCAGACTGGGAATTATTTCTACACAAACCCGAAACTTTAGCTAGGTTGAGTGTGCTCTAGACCACAGAGTAACTAGAAACAAATAGACGAAAAATCATATTTCCATCTGCGAATACCTGTCTCAGTGGTGTAACAGATTCGAAATCATCCCTGTAATTTACAAGGTCAACTAAGGTATCTCTCATGTCTAGAGAACTGGCAAACATGTCTTCCATGTGCTAGATGCACACCCCACAATCGATCTTCTCTCAAATAGATAAAGGTGCGAAATGTGCAGAAGCAGTCAACCGAACAATTTACATGAGAGGGAATAATTGTCCAGCGCAAATGCGCCTCCATATTCATTCTCAAATTTCCACACAATCGCAAAAGCTATCCAACACATACTAAATATTAGTTCGATATTTGGTAGTCTAGAGGACAACACCTAAATTCGTCTACATTCCTACTCTCCAACAGGCCTCTCCATTCTGACAGCTCTTACTGGTAAAGGGCATGAATCACCCTCGCACAGGTCACCAATGCTGCAGGCCGAGCACACACAAGTAGAATCAATCATCCTAAGATATCGGTCACATATATATTTCATCCCTGTAGTTACAACAAAATGTTATGATCGTGGTCTCATTTGAACGACTTATGACAATGAGTGAAGTATCGGAAGTACACCCTGTCGACGGCTATGGCTTTGGAAATAGAAATATCAGTATCATTCTTATGACTTGGCATACCGTTCCCTTTGTTTTCACAATCGGTTTTGGCTCTACAGATGCATACAAGTATCAATGTTAAAAGCTACATCCGCTTTACAAATCTAGTTACGACATTACCTCTCAATGAGGTGGTTTTTGCACAGACAAATACCGTGACGGAGATCGCAGGAGTATATAGTATCAGACCAACACATCGTGGTTGATTGAGAAGGATCACAAATAATAGTAGACGGTGTGCTGATTGAGGTCATAAGAGAATGTATACTAGCTTCTCAGATCTCTAGTGTTACACTATCCGCTAGAAATGACATCCATGATTTGGAATCAGGTCTTTCCATTCAAACACATACCTGCGTTCGATCCTACTGACAATTACTTTAATGGTTACAACCACTACTCAATCATATTTATGGCACTCCCATATCTTGAAACAAGTCACCTTTCCCGAATGTGTAGAGGGAAATGGGCCAGTCTTTGAACAAAAGTTCTGAGAGTGACTTCGATCCACTGACGACCTTCTGATGTAAAAGGGATGGTTTTGTATGGTGGAGGATATGAATTGTATGATTACTACATCGACATGGTACACGGTGATATATTGCTGGGTTGGAGATCGGTTTCATGCTCTAATATTCAAGCTCCTGTGCTTAGTGGAAGAGCAGTATAATTGAGTAAGAGTCTTTCTGTATTTGACGATATGTATGGCACTTTGCCTGGTTTAGTTGTTAGTGCAATGTGGCGATCAGTGTAAAATAGCTTTTTTGCTGCTGAATGTCACGTCTTTAGAAAGAAAGAAAATGCTGATGGTGCTTCCCTAGAACTGAGGAGCATCATGACATATAGCCGGTGTGAGAGCAGGCATACAATAATTTTTTCGGGTGCTGTACAGATATAAAAGATAATTGGACTGTTTGTGTAAAATGTCTATATATTGCATTTGAAAGTTAGTGTGGCTTATGTTTTGTAAAATGTGTATATGTTGCATTATAAAGTTACTGTCGTTTATGTTGTGGCATGACTAGAGAGGATGATTGTGTGTCCTGTTGTGAGGGACATAAAGATTCAGCACATTGATAACTGCGAGAAATTTTTTACGTGGAAAATTATGTGTGCTATAGACATTGAGATTCATTCCACAAGCACAGCTGTCAAGAGGAGACATTACCTGTACATTGATTGGTGTCAGACTGTAGCAGCAATCGTAATATTTAATTGTAGTTACACTGGTAAATATGTTCCTGGCCAACAATATCTTTGTGAGTCTCATATGTATTTGATGATCTGTAAACAACTTTGTGGGTTTAACTGTCAATGCAATTTAGCGATCTGTGCAAAATAATTTTACCGCTCAAAGTCCCAGAAAGAAAAGGTGGATGATGGTTCGTTACCGGCGGCATCAGTAATTCGGTGGGTAAATTCGATAAGAGCCAATCATAATACTCTATTCATTCACATCCTTTGTGCTAGGATATAGGAGCCTTTACACAGCAGTGAGAACATTTGCGTGTGTTGAGAGCGTGAAAGGTAACAGGTTAGGAGCGCTGGGAAGAGTGCATTCGACGTTATTCTGCGCTATTTTCGTAAACTGGTTCTGTTAGGGCAAGAATTTTCGTGCATACAAGCTGAGACATCAAGAAAATGAGTGTTTACTGTTTCTGGGAGAACATACAATTTCCTCGAGGTCGACTCAGTTCTCGTTTTCTACATAGTCAGGTGGCATGAGTATAAGATTGAGAATATTGTTAGATGGGTTTGCGGAGGTTTGTAGCTACTCTGTCATCAACAGTAAAGACAAGTGCTGTCCAGAGGTGTCTTGCATATGGGGGGCTGCACCTTGGAGTTCTGTGACGACAGTATAACAGTGGCTGTATAGCTGAAAATAGATGTAACTTTCATCTGCATTCGGCGGCTGCTCTCAGCTTCGCTCAGGCTATATCATGTCAGCACCTGTGTCAAGGTGAACATGCATTTGGATAGGAATTTCTCAGAAATCAAGTATGAAACGGGTGTCGCCGCCTCATGCGTGAGGGCATCTGTGTGTAGTTTGACAACTGATGACCGTGTCACTTCGCATTCCAGTGGACAGGGTGTGGGGCGGCGGTCCTTGTGCGCGTTGTTTGCATTATTTTGTGAGTGGGCTTGTAGGCTGTACCATGCACTCTTTGGATAGTTTACGAGTTGATTTTGTGTCTGCACATCTGTGTGCTGCATTATTTAGGAACAGTTTGCAGTGCAGTTCTGTACTGAAATTATTTCGGTAAATTAGTATTTGTTTGCATGTCTGCAGACTGTGTATTGTGACCTCAAGCATATCAGGGTGAGTATTTTCTGTCAGTGTGATAAATATACTCCAACTCTAAGTAAAATGGTCCAAAATAAATAGAGTACACTCCTTCCTTCCTCTACCCAGCAGCCCAGCACAGCCTGTCAATTTCGCGCCATTTTCCCCCTACAGATCACCATCTGGGATTGGGTTACAGGAGGGATGACAGTTCCCTCTGGTGGCAGTAATGTGTACTTCGTCACTTGGAGTCTAGATCTCATGGTGGAGTCATTGCTTGCAAAATAAAAACTCATGTCCATCTTAGGCAGAGTTGTTTTCCTGCCATTTCCCCCCACCCATCTTGCATGATGTCATGCACTGTGTACATTAGTGCACGTTAGTACATGTTAGTGCACGTTAGTACACTTTAGTACACGTTAGTGCATGTTAGTGTACATTAGCCCGACAATATGGGTTGGTAAGGGGATGTGGCGGTCGGCTGAGGATCGTGGTGGAGACTTTAACTATTTCCTTCCAAGTCCAGATGGGCATGGCGTTCACAAAAATTCATTTCAAGTCGACGGTAGTGATCTCTCGTGGTGTCAATACGCACTAGGCCTCGTGGTGAACACAATGTATGTCACCATCTTGAATAACGGTAGTCACGTCATCAGATGACGTTACGGACGACAGCGCCCTCTGGTGCCGGTACTGTGTACTAATTCAGTTGGAGTCTGATGCTCTTGATGAACAGAATGTATGCGGCCATCTTGGATTACGTCATAGATGAGAGCGCCCTCTGGTGGTGGCACTGTGTACTAAGTCAATTGAAGTCTGGAATTTGTGGTGAACACTCTGGATGTCTGTACTGCATGAAAATGATTAAATAAAGACTTATGTACAAGTCCTTTTCCCAAAAATCCTTAGGAGGATGAGGCGGTCAGGTGACTGAGGTTAGTACTAGTGTCCTTTCTTTCATGCCATTTTCTTAGCTGAGTAAAGATATGCGAATTGACCTTTGTTTACCGCCAAAATTCAAACTTGATGCCAGTTCATTGGAGGAAATGGTGGTCGGGTGACTTAGGTTAGGGGAGCTACACCGAGAGAGCTATCTTCCCTCGATTTTCTTAGCTTAGTGGAGATAACAGTGATATGGTGCATTGTCCTGTTGGAATTTGAACTTCCTGCCATTTTTCTGGGGGAGGGGGTTAGGTTAGTGGAGATAGCCCAATTTACCTTCTTCCTGCCAAAATTCAAACTTCCCACCAAAATCCGCCATCTTGGATGACGTCATAGCCATCATCTTGGATGCATCTGGCAACAATGCAGAGTGTTGCAGATCACAGGTTTCCCCAATACTTGCATGTACTGTAGGACTTAGGATCACACATCAGAGCTACCACTGCTAACGCAAATTGAGACCGAGGACATTAGAATTCTAGTTTCTTTGACAGAGACTATGTACAACACTCAGTCATAAAGATCATTGTTTAGTAGTGGATTGTTTGTGGTTTTAGAAACATATGATCTACTCTGTGATATTCTAATCTGTGCCAAGAATTATTCTTTGAAACATGAGGAGCTACAGTCCTGTTCTTCCTTTCCCTTCTCCCTTCCCCTCCATGTGGACCACCTTTAACAACTGTGGCAAAAAAAAAATGAAATGATCGTATAGCATTCAGGGGAGATCGGCCGCCGTATTGCAAGTCCTTTTTTGGTGACGTCACAGCGGCGACTTACGAGTCAATGATGATGAAGAGCACACAACACCCAGTCCCCTGCCAGGAATCGATCCCGGGCCCCCTGCATGGTAGGCGGTAACGCTACCGTTGTGCTACGGAGGCGGACTAACAATTGCGATATTCCTTAACGTATAAAAAATCACTTTTGAACAGAGATTAACTTCTTTGTTCTCAGTACTTTTCAGAACCATTCCCTAAACAGCACCATGAAATGAATGATTAGTGCTGCATACTTGGGAAGTCTGCGAATTTATTACGAATGTGGTCAAATTCTCGAGCATCAGGGAGTACTACTAAGTTTCTTGTCCACTTCGATTATGTTTCAAAATACTTTTTTTTTTGGGTAGTTCTGTATAATACAGACATGAAAACCGTCAGGATGCACCACAAGTAATAAAAAGAAACTGGCAAATAGAGCGCTTGATCAAACAAAGGCCTTTAGCAAGCCAAGGAATTTGTTTGCCAAGATCGGTCGCAGTGATGGGGCGTTTCCACGTGACGTCACTGTTGAGAAGCGACAGCATCGCAAGGTGGGGTATGGCACCATTCTGTTTAAAGTAACATTAAGTTACGAAAACTGAAGATCAATTTAGTGAATTATGGGTACGATAGAAACATGTATAAACAGGGCTGAATGCTGCTACTTCCTACAGGCATGAAACTTGTAAGTTACTGTCGTTGTAATCATAAGAGGGAAACTATAGATTACTACTGCCAATGTCCTCTATTGGACAACTTATAACCTTCCATCGTTTATTTTCTATAGTAGTGCATATGCAAGAATCATAAGAGTTTTTGGCGTAGCACACAAGTTTTACATCTCACAATTGGCAGTAGGCTTTAACAGCTCTTCCAATAAGATACGTATGAAGTAATAAGGAAACGTTGTAATTCCAATTACCTCACAAATGCATAATTGTACAGAAGCTTGAGGAGATTAATCGACACACATTAATCAAAACGACAGTATGATACCGAAAAGAATTAGTTGAAAATCTCAGTAATGATATACCTGTGGGGACCTTGCCATCGATGATGCAAAATATTCGAAAAAGAAGACTCGTTCACAGTGAGTTTAGCATCCTGCAGGGACAATACGTAATATATTCGAAAATAAGACTCCTTGGCAGTGAGCTTAGCCTCCTGAAGGGAGAATATCTTTGATTCATTGTATTTGTTGCTTACAATTGTATTATGTGCATGCATTCCTTTGTGTGTTAATTTCATTTACTGGGACTCTGATTCTTTGCCCACTAGAATTCCCAAAGTGGTGACCTGCAAAGAACGGCGGCCACTACCTCAACATAATAAATGTACATAGTCAGATTATGTTCAGGTCGACAACGGAGCTGTCCCGCGATTGCCACCTTTATGAAAAATTCGGACAAATGGTGACTTCCACAGTGATTCACATGTTTTCTAACGTCTAGATCAGCCTCTGTTATGTGTGAGACACGGAAGTAACTTCAACCGTGTTGCATTGTTGACTACAACAATGAATGAACGTGTGCACGAACAATGTGTAATGACTTTCGACCTCCATGGTGATTGCGGTGATGAGTTCAGTCTTTCCTCACACCAACAAGATAAAATTTCGCCAACTACTTCATGACTACACGGCATTACCTCGTGCGATTTTACCGATCCATCCTATCGGGTGGGACCCACCTGAATCCATTCATAACCTCACAGGGACCCAGCAGGCTGGGCCACCCGAAAAGATGCACAGACTACGATCAACACCGCGTGTTGTCCCAGGAATCTCGTCTGCCACCACTCTCAGACTACACGCCGCAGCACATCAACGGCAAAATTTAGGTGGAACATAGGCAGTATACAACCGAGTTTTCACTCTAAGCTATTACCCTTCCAACTGGAAGATCTGGCGACTTGATTCATGAGAGTTGACTTCATACAATCGCATCTTCGATGATAATTCTAAGTTTGTGATCTTTAAACGGCATAGTGGAGCATGCTCACATCATCAATGTCGTCATACAACCACCTTTGGCCAATGCCAAATTATAGTCTCCAGACAAGACGTGTGACATTTAAATAGAGACATTCTAGAAATGCAAAAAATTAGTACTAAACCAGGTCCGCAGGTCCACCATAAAGCACCTACACTAGTGGCAGACAGACCACGAGCAGCCGAAACTACTATGATAAATTACTGCAAACTGGCACAGCCAGGCAGTCAGATAGATTATGGGCTTTGCCCACACAAGACGGAATGTACAGCTTATATGGTGGCAGTCAGGTCCTCAACACTCGCACAGTACCTGACAGTTGCCTGATATTGAACCTCCATGTGTTTCTTTACTCACACATTAGCAGGGGCTACCATGTTTACTGATCTAGCCTGTAAAAAAGCTTACTTGCAATTTCCTATGGATACTTAGGACATATCCAAAACACTGATAATAACGCTGTTCATCATCTACGAATTCATTAATAACATTCTCTTAAAATTTCTGTCCTGTTAGTATATATGGGCGATATTTTAGTTCTTTTGGCATTTTTGCTAGAACATGAGGAACATCTCACGCTCATTTTTGAGACCCTGGAACATCACGGTGTGGTGATAAATGACAAGTGCCAATACTGATAAGCTGAAGTGATATTTCTGGGACACTGGTAGTGAAATGTGGTGACCCACGACCCACTTATCTGTCAGCTTCCATGTCCCAGGAGTTATCCCGAGTGACGGCGATTTCTTGGCATAATTAATTTCTACAGATGTCATTTGCGACAAGTGGCAGCCATGCAGGCACTGTTGACAGATGCGTTGGCTGACAAAAACACATGCGGAAGGCTGGCTCGCAGTCGGACTCTTCAAATCCAACAAGCATCTGACTGAATTAAGCTCAACTTATCACATGCTACAGCGTTAGCCCTTCCAGTCGTGACACTCCATTGTTATTCACCTCTGAACATGAGTGACACTGCAATCGGAGCAGTGTTTCAACAGATAGTTGTGAACAACAACCGCCTTCTTACAGAATCTAAGTGGGACTCTACGTAAGTGGTCAGCTAATGACAGAACGGCTCATTGCACACGAGGCAGTGTGTACTTGAAGAACATCGAGGGTAGACCATTCATTACTTACACAGACCATCGACCACTGGCAAGCTCCATATACATAAAGACTATTCTCCACGCTGTTTCCACCACACTGATTCTGTTGCACGTCGATGTTCAGCATCGCAAGGGTGCGGACAACGCCATGGTTTATTACCTGAGTAAATTCACTATCAGTTGACACCAACTACGACGAACTCGCCAAGGCTCAACAACAGGTTCCACAGATCTGCAATCTCCTACAAGATACTACAACCAGTCTGAAGCCTGAGCACGTCTGGTGTGATGTGTTGCGAAATTACCTCCGCCCAATAGTCTCACTCGCTATGAGGAAGCCTATCTTCGATAGCTTGCACAGAGTGTCGTACCGGGGAATACACTCCACTACTAAACTTGTTACAGACTCATCTGTCTGGCTAGATGTGAAGTAAGACTGCAAACTCTGGACCAAACCTGTATACAGCTTATCAGCACTGCCAGACTGGTTGTGGTGGTGGTGGTGGTGGTGTGTTGGGGCTTATGGGTGCTCAACATCGAGGTCATCAGCGCCCTGGCACACATTAAAAGGAACGAATGTGGACAGACCTAAGAAAACTAAAGTACACACTCAAAGAAAGCAGGAAAAGAAGGAAAATGCTACATAAGAAAGTAAAACCTAAGGAAAGGGGAAACATAGCAACAAGAATGTCACAGGAAATTGTTATTGGCTGGCCACTTACATAAAATATGGGCGAGCTTGTCACACAGTGAGCAAATTAAAATCCTCTCCCTAAAATCTTTGTAAAAACATTTGACAGGGCACAGAACTTTAAAACTTTAACCACATTCGTCCGAGTGTTGCCTAAAAGAGATGGCAGGTCCGCTGGCAAGTCAGCCGCGACCCGCTGGTCAGAAAATAAAACGCAATCCAATAAAACGTGGCGCACAGTGACCTGGACGCCGCAAGCACCACACATTGGAGGGTCCTCTCGCCGGAGCAGGAAGCCGTGCGTCATAGGGCTGTGGCCTATTCGAAGCCGAGTGAGGAGAACCTCGTCCCGTCGATGGGGCTGAAAGGAAGTACACCACACACGCGTTGTGGGCTTGACTATACGGAGCTTGTTGTCAGTCACTTCCAGCCACTCATCCTCCCACCGACGCATGACCCGTGAGCTCAACAGCGAGGTGAGTGCGTGCAAGGGGATAGCACACTGAGATACTTGTGGGGCAAGACACGCCTCCTTGGCTGCGAGATCTGCCCTTTCATTCCCAGCAATGCCAACATGCCCCGGAACCCAGCAGAAAGCTACAACCTTCCCCAGTCGCTGTAGTCGGAGGAGGGCATTATAAAATAAATAAAATAAATATTGTTATTTTAAATATGTTAATTATT
This sequence comes from Schistocerca serialis cubense, assembly GCF_023864345.2. Lineage (NCBI taxonomy): Eukaryota > Metazoa > Arthropoda > Insecta > Orthoptera > Acrididae > Schistocerca > Schistocerca serialis. Next base: position 50,858,314 of record NC_064644.1, read on the forward strand.
CTATCTGTATGATGGTGATTGTGATTGCAATTGTATTTGCTTATCTGGAACGTGGACGTTTGATTATTCGTTATCAGACGCTTGACAATGGCTTTTTCGTAAAGGCAATGTTACTCGTAGTTGACCGTGAAATAAAACTGAATAATCGGACTTCGTAATTAAATCGTTTCCAAAGACTGCTGCGGTAGGTGCGGACTCATAATCTAAATCTCAATATTACAATAATTTGCCAGCCATGCCAATACGTCGTACAGAGGTGATTGTCTACTAAACATAAAAAAGTTACACAGTTAGTTAAATCAGATATATTCAATGAATAAGCCTACAGTTCATAATCCTACTTACTTTTATAAATATAAATTCTTTACAGAATCGAGTGCCTAGTGTGGTTGCAACTCGCAGTATTCTTCTATAACATGAAATATGGCAGTGTGCCAGACAATAAAATAAAATACGTGCTTCTCGCACCACTTCAACCAGAGCTCTCTCTTTCTTAATCAAACATAAGAGTAACGTAATTGTGCTTTTGTTTTATCAGCGACACAGTGCTGCAGTTGTGTGCCATAGGCTTTATTTATTTGTCACTGATTATTTATTTAATTAATATTTCGCGTTTCCGAGGAAACTCACGCTCGGCATGCAAATGTGCCTTTATATTGCCCCCTGAATTGCGAGGCGAAAGGACACACCTGCAGGCGAGCAATTCACCTAAAGGCACAAGAAAATCTAAGTTATCTACAACTATTTACATGACTTACATTACACATTATACACATTATATACAAAATTTGAATGACGCGGGTGCGCCGTAAAAGTTCTAATGTTGGCAGATAGAGTGCGCGCATGCGCAGAAGCGTCTGTGTAACTGCGGCACTGCCGTTATATCGTACAGTTAGATCACGCGGCACAGTATTGCAGATCATATAGTTCGTGTGCGCGCGTTTTTCAGTCGTTGCACAAAGAAAATATTCAACCAAGATTACATATGAAGACTACATTCTATGACAGGTAACTTAGTTTTAAATTTACAATATTTGTTATAACACAATACAACTTAGATTGTTGAATGTTCTTAGTTACATAGTATTGTTTTGAAATACTTCAAAGAAAAATGTCCGTATTTTTCAGGTGCGTTGACCTATACACATCGTGTCGTTATTACAGTTCATATTCATCCGCTGCACAATAATTTTTTACAGGTTAGTATCGTCGTGGTAAAGTTTTTTGATCACAGTAACATCGTTGTATAACAACGTGATTAATACATAAGCGTGTCCATTTCTCATTTCCATTATAGTCGTAGTGATGCAGTTCGTTGTGACTAAAAGCATTGCTTATTACAGATCAGACGTGACCCGTCGAGTAATTGGTCCACGTGCAGTTCGTTTTTTACATTCCGTGGAAGCTTGGTTGCAGAACCTCGGACGGCACATAGCTTGCGTCGATCCTTGGACAGTCCAGGTAAGAGTGTCCGTCACATTTCGAGAACATTTCATTCCCTGAAATTCCAACCAAAATTCTTCCACCCGTCGTGTTGTTTTCTGGACAGGCACTTTGTGTCCATTTAATCCAGTTAACATCTTGAAGTTGGGTACTGTAGTAATATCACTAGACGATGCACGAATTATGCACTTCACATTTTCAGTTTTTTGCTGAATATAGCTCACCTAAATGTTCGTAGTTATTAATCAAGGAAATCGTTCATCGCGTTTACATAGATACGCTGCATAATGAATGGCATTAAAAGTTTCTTTCACAAAGGTTTCCGCGTAGTTGCAGAGTTAGTAATGTTCGTTAATGTCCGTGAACAGTGGTTCACTATGCAATGTCTTTTTGGCACTCGTTTTGTTCAAATTTTTACATAGTAACAGTTACACTATACATCAGTTAAAAAAATAAGTAATTATACATACACACGTCACATATTTTCTTAGCATAAACATAATATAGTTGCACATAAACATGTTTACATCATCATTACATCGCTATAGGTTATTACATTGTGTTACATTTGATTACATGAATTGCAGATATTTACATCCTCTTTAGCGGTTTTGCTGGGATATTATCGATGTTTTTTGTGATGTCATCTGAAATTAAGATAGGTTAGACACAACATTCATTACATCAGTAGGCAAGACCAGGCGTTTTCACTACTCAATAAATATTCAAAATAGTAAGAGAGAGAAAATGTTCGATTCCTCGCGTTTTGTGCGTGTGTGTAGAGTGTCTGTGTGGCCTTGACTACTGATAGATGCTTTTCGTGTTGAAAGATGTGTGTCTAATCTATTTCTCAAAGTAAAAGATCGCTTCACAGATGACGTCTGTCAGTTCGTCTGGTGTCACACCAAGTCAGTGGTACCTTCAGTAACAAATGTTCCGTGAAGAATTAATATGTCATCCACTGCTACGTAATCATAAATTTTACTTTAATATTCCGTCTTTCAGGTGGAGGCGCGCGCTGAAAGGAGAGTTCTTCTGTCTTCAACTGCGTCACTGGAACCACTGAAATGAAAATTTCTATACTACTTATTATCTGTGTTGTAACAACAGAGTTTTTCGAGTTGCTTAGCAATATTTTGATGGGTATGACTTTGACATTATTCAGCATGAAATGCTCTAAGATCTCGGTGTGCGTATAGCCCAATAATTTTGTTAGTTCTAGGACGTTGTAACAGATACGCACCAGGATGCGGTATGTTAACAATTATATAAGGTCCTTCATATAGCAGACGCCACTTAGCGTTGCGTCGTTTGAGTGCTACAGATTTATGATGAGTACGAAGTAGTACAAGCATTCCTACCTCGAATTTTTGTTTCCTTTTTATTATGTTTCTGTGATGTTTGTTTCGTATTTGTGCGTGATGTGTCAATGTAGTCAATACTTCTTTTATTTTCTGTTCAGGTGTGATTTCCTTGTCTGACAACTTAGGTAATGGTTCTATCCACTGATCGTTCTGTTTGCAATTGAACATGATCTCGTTAGGTGTGTAATTTGTATCGTAAATATTTAAGTTATTGTGTACGTCTTCGAAAAGACTTAGGTAGGACACCCAATTAGTATGTTTTGATGAAATATAGGTCCTCATGAATCGATTTAATTCTCGGAAAAGTCTCTCAGTCGCGTTACATTGTGGACTAAACCTCGAAATAAATATACTTTTAATGTTATTGTCCTTCAAGAAATTTCTCCATTTGTACCCAGAGTAGTATGCTGCATTATCTGATAGAATTGCTTTAGGTTTTCCCACGTGCGTCAGGTAATCACTTGAGAATCTTCGTATTATAGCATTTGCAGTGGCGGATTTTAAAGCATAAAGTTTTACATGTTTAGAAAATATATCGTAAAAAGCTAAGATATATTTGACGCCTCCAGAGCTTGCTGGATGCGGTCCACTGATGTCAGTACACAGAATTTCCAGGGGTTTACTAGGTAAAATAGAATGTAAATCTGTTTTTGTGGATAAATTCTGAGGTTTTGATTTTTGACATATGACACATGTTTTTAGTTCCCTGTAAATTTTTCTTCTCATATTGCTAAAATAACAGTATGTACTGAGCCTTGCCATGCACTTTTTCGTCCCATAATGACCCCAAACTAAGTGTGTGTGCCAAATTAGATTACGTTCAGACTCTTTGGGAATGCATACACACCAGTTAGTAGCATTTGGATGTCGGCGGTAAAATAACACATCATTGTGTAACTTGTAATACTTAGTCAAAGGATGATTGTGTTTTTCTACCAGTAATGTTATTATCTTATACCAGTGAGGATAAGATTTTTGTAATTCTGCCATGTTTCTGCACATATCAATATAATATTGGTGATACTGCTTGTCTTGCATTAAGAGAATCCTGTAGTCATTTATATTTTCTAAGTCACTGTTGGTATCATTCATACCTTGTGGAAGTCTAGACAAAGTGTCTGCAATGGTGTTGTCCTTACCTCTTATGTACTTAATTTCAAAAGAGTAGTTCTGAAGTGTAACTGCCCATCGTGATAGTCTAGGATGTACAAGTTTACAAGTTAACAAAAATGTCAGGGCCTGGTGATTGGTGTAAATTACCGTATGTTTTCCAAATAAATAATAATTGAATTTCTTGAATGCCCATACTATGGAAAGTGTTTCTAACTCAGTAGTGGAGTATGTACGCTCACATTCAGTTAGGGTGCGACTCGCAAACCCAATAATTCTTATCTGTTCCTCCTCTTTATTCTTTACAACTTGAAATAAGCAACAGCCCAAGCCAGTACGCGAAGCGTCACAAGTCATACAAAAATCTAAATTGAAATCTGGATGGCTCAATATGTTAGCATTCACTAAAGCATGTTTAATTGTATTAAAGTCATTCTGGCACTGTTCCGACCAGATCCAAACTTGATTCTTTCTGAGTAGATTTAGCAGATGTTTACTGTTCAAAAGTGGTTGTGGCAAAAAACGTCTGAAAAATGAACATAGCCCAAGGAATGATTTTAACTGCTTTTTAGTTCGAGGGCTAGGAAAGTTTCTGATAGCATCTAATTTACTGGGATCCGGACGTATGCCCTGTGAATTAATGATATGTCCTAAATACTTTATCTCACTGCAACCAAATTTTGATTTTCTTAGGTTGGCTGTGACTCCAGCTTGTGCAAATTTCTCTAAAATTCTTTGAAGAGTGTCAACGTGTTCATTCCAAGATTGTGTAGCTATCAGTATATCATCTACATAGTTTGTGACTGTCTCAACTAAATCGTCGCCAAGCACGGTATCCAGGGCTGCAATGAATACCCCAGAGCTGACATTCAGTCCGAAGGGTAGAACACAAAACTGATAGGTTCACCCCCCGAACATAAATGCAGTATATTTCCGAGAATCAGGAGTGATACCCACCTGCCAAAACGAATTAGCGAGATCTATTGTGGAAAAATATTTTGCATCTAGAAATTTCTGTAATTGCTCTTCTAAATTTTCAGGTTTTGTGTGAACCGGTAAAATTATTTCATTAATAGCTCGTGCGTCTAACACTAACCTAATGCTTCCATTTGATTTTTTGACAACAAGTAGAGGACTACAATAAGGTGAGGTGGATGGTTCAATGACCTTCCAGTCTAACATTTGTTTTAATTCTTGCCACACAGCAGGTCGTTGAGATAACGGTACGTTATATGTCTTATGGTAGAAGATCTTGTGAGGCTTAACTTCAATCTTGTACACATACGTGTTGATAACACCTAATCGTTTGGTAAAAACTTGTAAATATTTGGATAACACTTCCTGTAGTTTTATACGTTCATGTACACTGAGAGCTGTAGCTTCACTTATCTTATGATCAAGCAATGTTTTCAAGTCCATTATCTCTGTGTCAGATGAGTGTGTTTGCATGTCTTGAATGTCTTTGTCAAGTACTAACTGAACCTTGTACCCTGTACAGTGTTTGTCATGCTTTAGAGTTCTCCTGTCCAAATCAATAATAATTACACTGCCTTTATCATTTAAAGTACATTTACCTTTGGAGAAGTCTATAATGCAGTCCTTCTCGCTCATAATATCTATTCCTAATATGCAATTTGTCACAAGGTTTTGTACAACCAGGAATGGCCATTGTACAGTTCCATTACCTATTTTAACGTTTACAAAAACTTGCTTCGTAACCCTACATGACTTATTACCTAGTGCAGTAGTTATTTTACAGTTTTGGGCAGGAAACTCAGGCACAGGTTCCAATTCACACATCTTTTTATAGAAATTAAAAGACAACACGCTCACAGCTGCACCTGTATCTAGGATAATAGTAGTTGGAATCCCACCTACTACAGCAGTAGTAGATGCTAAAACAATTTCATTTGTGTTTAAACGACATTGTGTACTGTCTTGTAAAAGTTCATCTGATATATTGTTATTGTGGTTGTATCTTATAAATAAAACAGGTAGTTTTTTTTTAGAATTACTCGGCATATCATTATTCTGTTGTTCAAGTGTGGTGTCAAATAACTGATTAACATTGAAGTCGCCCCCCAAGAATTCTTCAGCCACGACCTGGGGCAAAGTAGTGACTGTTTCTAGTTTGTTGGATTATCATTTGTACTAGGTACTGACACAGATTGAGGTTGTGCATCAGGTGTCATTTCTATTATATTCACATTCGGATATTGCCTATTATGATCTCCAAATTTTTGCGGTTGTTGTTGATGTTGCGCATTATAACTTACCTGTCGGTCGTAAGGTATGCTCCAATTTTGACCTGGTGGCTGCTGTGGTAAAGCAGAGTTTGAATGAAAGTACTGATCGTTACGAGTCCAACCTTGATGCTGTCTTGGCTCGTAGTTATTATTATTTCTATTTCTGTTTGTGTTTTTGTTATTACCTTTGTATCCGTTGTTACCGTTGTAGTTATTACCGCGGTGCCTCTTGTATGGATTGCCGCATGAAATGTTATTACTGTTGTAACTATTGTTTGTATTGGAATACGCGTGTTGATTTTGATTTCCGTACTGAGACGGCATGTGAGTTTGCTGTTTTTGTTGTACCGCGTATCCAACTGTGGGCGCGCCAGAATTGTGTTGGCAAGCCTGCATGTTTTGCATACCACTAGTGTAAACATTGTGGCTGCTGTTTTGCCGCGCGAAGCGCTGATCTTCAAGTAACATGTCAACCGAATCTAAAGCTGTTAAAAAATAATCTGAATCGTCATCCGGGATATGTAGAAGTTTTTCCTTAATGTTGAAAGGCAATTTGGCCTTCAACGCTCGGAGTATATCACGCGTTGCGACTGGTTCGTCTAAAAAGTGTCCCATGTTCAAGTATTTTTCAAAATATCTGTGTAAGTTACCATTTTTACTGTTAAAAGTTTCAGGTTCTAAAATTTGTCTTCTGAGTCGCTCCTGGACGGATTGCGACCAGAATTTGTTCAGAAAAGCACGCTCAAACTCACTGTACGTGGTACATACGTCAGCTTGACTGTATGCCCAGACAGCTGCATCGCCTTGGATGTAACCGACAATATATGAAATCTTTTTCCGGTCACTCCAAGTGCGTGGAAATGCGTTACTAAAAGATTTAAGAAAAATCACCGGATGAATGGTTCGTTTTTCTGGGATAAAAATCTGAAATTGCCTGTGTTTCATTAAGCTTTCATCTTCCTTCGCATTGTGATATGGATTTACTCCACTGTAATTACTGGTATGTTCAGCTGGCGAGTAATTACGATAATGTTGCTGTGGTTTACCATGATAATAGCTTGTGTTTGTGTTTCCACATCGTGGTATGTGTTGTAGTCGTGGTGTGTTTTGTTCTTGTGTATTTGTCGTGTGCGGAATGTGTGTATCATACTCGAATGTATATTGGTTTCTGAACTGTACATTTTGACTGATATTTTCGTTACATTCAGACTGTAGTTGATCGGTGAATTGTCTCATGGGTGCAGTGACGGATTGTACTGCGTCACTGATCAGCTGTTTGTTATTAGTAATGTATTGCGCTACGGAGTCGTGCACAATTGTTGGTAAATTTTCACGTAAGCATCTATCAAAATGTTTGTCTTTGTTCTCAACCCAATCATGAAATTCTTTATTAATATTTTGAAAATGAGCTGTGGCATCTGATTGTAAGATGTCAGTCAGGTGTTGTTCAACATTGTCAAATTTATTCTGTACGTCAGTAATTCGTTTTTCAAGGTTGTCATGTACTGAAGAATATGTTTGAATTTGTTCAGTAAGAACTTCACACGTGACATTAAGGTTTTTTACTTGTGTCTGTAAAAGTGCTACGTGAGTTGTAGTCTTTTCTTGTCTCGTATTGAGCTGGGAAAATTTAGTACTGAGTTCGGTCATCTGTTTGGTCAGTGTGGCGTCTATAAGTTCCACACGTTTACACAAAGTGTCATTACCTATCTTGATTGCTATGAGATCAGATTTGATTTCGTCATTTTGTGTTTTTAACTGTTCATTTGGTGTCTCTAATTGTGCCTTTAAGGTTGCCATGTTTTCGGCGTTTTGTTTCATTAGCATTTGTAACATGTCGGCAATGTTTACCGTTTGCAAGGTCTCTGCCCCCGCCGCGTCATTAGACGTGACGTCATGCATTAACATGGGCTCTGATTGAGATTTTGAAATTTTTGTAGTGGACGGCCTATCGTCAAAATTTTCGTCAACACTTGCGTCAATATTTGATGAATCGTCACCTCCGGTTGCTGTCGTAAAGTCATTTTCTAACACTTGTCTCACGTCCGAGTCAGATTGCGTCTGAATAGTACGTCCTTGCTGTTCCATTTTTGCGTATTGTTTTCTAGTTATTACCATGCCACACGTGATATATGTTTCAAGAAAATTTTTGACACTGATTTTAAAATAAAATGTAGTTGAGCATGAATCGCTCGTAGCAACAATGGCTGTCTGTTAATTTAAAAATATAAACTGAATTTGAGATTATTGGTAATGGCTGCTAGCCATGTTACATGATATCGTACAGAAGTCGGCCATATTGTACACTCGTGTATTGGTATTGTTGCATACGTTATTGTTTAGGGAAAAGTACTGAGAATGAAATTTATCACTGAAACTGTTATGCAGAAAAGAAACACTACAGAATTTACTGAAAAGCTAATACACTGAATTATACGTCTGGTCAAGCCTACCAATGCAAAGATGCTGCGTCTTACCTTATTTTGCTGGAAGTTTCATTGCGTCTTCCCGCAAAATTTCAGAATTGGAAAATATCTTCAGATTTTGTTATCTCTCATACATTGACGTCCAGGTCCAGAAAGTTGATTTTTTACATGAAACAAAGAGAACAATGTAACAAATGACAAAATAACAAGTCCGACACGCAGTCGCCAATATAAAATAAATAAATAAATAAAAATATATATATTGTTATTTAGATATTGATTATTCTATCTGCATGATGGTGATTGTGATTGCAATTGTATTTGCTTATCTGGAACGTGGACGATTGATTATTCGTTATCAGACGCTTGACAATGGCTTTTTCGTAAAGGCAATGTTACTCGTAGTTGACCGTGAAATAAAACTGAATAATCGGACTTCGTAATTAAATCGTTTCCAAAGACTGCTGCGGTAGGTGCGGACTCATAATCTAAATCTCAATATTACAATAATTTGCCAGCCATGTCAATACGTCGTACAGAGGTGATTGTCTACTAAACATAAAAAAGTTACACAGTTAGTTAAATCAGATATATTCAATGAATAAGCCTACAGTTCATAATCCTACTTACTTTTATAAATATAAATTCTTTACAGAATCGAGTGCCTAGTGTGGTTGCAACTCGCAGTATTCTTCTATAACATGAAATATGGCGGTGTGCCAGACAATAAAATAAAATACGTGCTTCTCGCACCACTTCAACCAGAGCTCTCTCTTTCTTAATCAAACATAAGAGTAACGTAATTGTGCTTTTGTTTTATCAGCGACACAGCGCTGCAGTTGTGTGCCATAGGCTTTATTTATTTGTCACTGATTATTTATTTAATTAATATTTCTCGTTTCCGAGGAAACTCACGCTCGGCATGCAAATGTTTCTTTATAACATCCTGGATGGTCTGGAAAATTTTGTCTGCCGGATACAAACGTTGCAATGAGTGAAGGGCACTGAGTGAATCGGAACAGACAAGAAATTTAGGAGAGGAAGAATGTCTCAAGTGCTCCAGTGCCCGCAAGATCGCAAACAATTCTGCATCAAAGACAGTAAAAGTCTGAGGCAGTCGGACCTTGAGGACCCGATATGGAAAAACAACTGAGCAACCAACAGAATCCCCTTGTTTCGACCCATCCGTAAAAACAGCTACATAGTCGTGGTGCTCAGATAAAATGGCAGAAAATGCTGCATTAAAAACGGTGGCAGGAGTGCAATCTCTCTTGTACTGCAATAAATCTAAAATCACTCCGGGCCTCTTCAGTAACCAGGGTGGCAGGCGGTTAAAACCTTGGATTTGGGGTTGTACAGACTCCACACCGAGGGACTCTAGTACACGTTACACACGGATCCCAAACGGCAACGTAGCCTGCAGACGGCAGGAAAAAAGGCGGTCCAGAGGTGGATGGGCAACAAGATGGCGAGCAGGCGATCTGGGAGCTGCAAGAAACTTACAAGCCTGGCGCACCAGCAGGAGCTGCCGCCGGATGGTAAGTGGCGGTTCGCCAGACTCAGCACAGAGGCTGGGTACGGGACTGGTCCGATAAGCACCCATGGCCAGTCGGATCCCAGCATGGTGAACAGCGTCAAGGATCCGCAAATAAGATGGTCTCGCTGACCCATATACTGTGCACCCATAGTCCAGCCGTGAACGCACAAAAGCTCCATAAAACTGTAGGAGACGCGCCCTGTCCGCACCCCAAGACCTGTGGCTGAGGCACTTGAGGATGTTCAGTGCCTTCAGCGTTCTGGCTTTCAAGTCACGTAGGTGTGGCAGCCATGACAACCTGGAGTCAAAAATTAGGCCCAAAAACCGCACTGTGTCTCTAAAATGTAGGACAGTATCCCCCATATGCAAGGCAGGCAAAGTAAAAAGATGACGAGAACGATTAAAATGAACACAAACACACTTTTCGGCAGAAAACCGAAAACCCGTCTTTGCAGCCCACTCTTCTAACCGCCGCACTGTTAGCTGCAACTGACGGCTCACGGTTGCAACACTGGAGGAGGAACAGAAAACAGCAAAGTCGTCCACAAATAAGGAGCACTGTACTGGACTCCTCACTGTAGACGTTATACTGTTGATGGCTATGGCAAAGAGGGTAACGCTTAAAACACTGCCCTGGGGGACACCGTTCTCTTGCTCAAAGCGATCAGACAGTGTGTTACCAACGCGGGTCCGAAAAAACCGCTGAGACAGGAAAGACCGAATGAAAATCGGGAGGCGGCCACGAAAGCCCCATTGATGCATTTGTGCAAGAATACAGTGTCTCCAAGTAGTATCATATGCCTTACTGATATCAAAGAAGATACCGATACAGTGATGCTGACGGAGAAAAGCCTGCTGAATAGCCGCCTCTAGGAGGGTCAGGTTGTCGACCGTGGACCGAAATTTTCGGAATCCACACTGAAAGCGGCTAAGGAGCTGTCTGGTCTCTAACAGCCAGACCAGACGCCGGTTAACCATCCGTTCCAGGGTCTTTCCGACACAGCTTGTCAAAGCGATACTACGATAACTACCGGGACATGTGCGGTCCTTTACTGGTTTGAGGAGAGGGATGAGAATTGCCTCCCTCCACGAGGTGGGGAACACTCCTGTCTGCCATATGAGATTAAAACATTCGAGGAGGATTTCCTTTGACGCCGCTGGCAGATGTCGAAGCATGGAGTACCGGATGCGGTCGTAACCTGGTGCAGTGTCAGAAGTCTCAGTAAGTGCCGATTCAAGTTCCCACATGGAGAAAGGGGAATTGTAGGTCTCAGAACTGTTCGACCGAAAGTCCAAGGTCGCTCTTTCGACAGTCGCACGGTAGCGACGAAACACTGGATCCTGATTTGCAGTGGCAGTACTTTGTGCAAAATGCTCTGCCAGCGTCTGAGCAATGGCTCTGGGTGTCGTTTGGAGGCATCCCAGGTTCAGGACAGCAGCTATTGGTAAACGGCTATGTTTACCGGAAATCCTCCGGATGGTTTCCCATACTCTTGTGGAACAAGTGGAACGGTTGATGGAGTCCAGGAACTCCTGCCATGACCTTTTCTTGCTCTCTTTAATGACACGGCGTGCCCTGGCTCTCGCGATTCGAAAGGCGGTAAGATTGACCGCTGCTGGGCAGCATTTAAATCGGCGAAGAGCCGCACGCCTGTCCCGGATGGCTGAACGGCACTCTTCCGTCCACCAAGGCACAAGGCGCCGCTTAAGAGTGCCAGAAGACTGTGGTATGGACAGGTCAGCAGCATGATGGACCACAAGTGTGATGTGATCCACCCATTTCTGTACGTTATTGTGGAGGCCAAAGACAGCCAACCGAGTGAACAGTGGCCAGTTAGCCCTGCCAATCATCCACGATGGTGGCCGCGGCTCCAGCAATACACCATCCAGGAGATGAATGTGGATAGGGAAGTGATCGCTGGAATGAAGGTCGTCAATGACCTCCCAGTGAAAGAATCGGTGAGGGTTGGAGAGCAGAAAGATAGGTCAATGGCTGAGAATGACCCTGTAGCAGTAGAGAAATGAGTTGGAGTACCTGTGTTGAGGATGCACAACACTTGAGATGTTAGGAGGCTCTCCAAAATTCGACCTTGAGCGCAAAGAGAAGTGGAGCCCCACAGGACATGATGGGCATTGAAGTCTCCCAGGAGAAGAAATGGGCGGGGGAGTTGGTCGATAAGATCTGTGAGAGCGTCTAAGGTCATTGCATCCAGAGGGGGTAAATAAAGGGAGCAAACAGTAAGCCTCTGAGGTGAATGAATTTCAACTGCAACTGCTTGCAGGTCAGTATCCAGGGGGAGGGCAGAGGAGTGGTGGTTATTATTGACAAACACAGCGACTCCGCCTTTGGCCCTTTCGCCAGTCAGCTCATCTTTGCGATATGACATATAGCCCCTTAGTACAGGAGCATCAGATGGTTTTAAATGCGTTTCCTGTAAACACAAGCACAGGGGGCGTTGCCGTGCTAGGAGGTTCAGTTCCTCCACGTGTGCCCGGAATCCATTCATGTTCCACTCTATAATGGGAGCCATCTATCAGGGTGGGAGTACCTTCATTCTCACTTTCTGTTGGGAAGGAGAGCCCACAACAGGTGGAGGCTCAGTTTTGGGGCGAGATGATTGCCCCAGTCTGACATCAACCTCCATCGCCTCAGAAGAGGAGTCGAGAGAGATGTCAGAGAGAATGACATCCACATCAGGAGACTGTATAACTGCAGTCTCCTTTAGTGGGCGAGTCTTCACCTTTGTCTTTGGCTTCGATGTTCTGGCCTGAGGTGGCATTGGAGCCAAAACCTCAGAAGCAGTAGGGGGTGTAGCAGTGCTGGGCAGTGCACAAAACTGGACCGGGGAAGGGGCAGGAAGTTCCATGATGTCAGCTACCACGGCCTGGTCAGAAGGCCGGGGGGGAGCAGCAAGCTTCACAGGAACGGCAGCAGCACACGTACATTGACAAGCGCAGGTGCTAGTGCAGACAGTAGCAACCTCCGTTTGTGTAGCGGCCCCGTTTTCAAGACTGGTTGTTTGAGAGCGGAAGAAAAGGAAGCAGCGAATGTGGGCAGCTGCATGGACTTGTAGATTTTCTTCACCTCACCATACGGGATGCATTTTGTAGTTTTTAGTTCCTGGATCTTCCGTTCCTCAAGGAAAACTCTGCATTCCCTACTCCACACAGGGTGATCCCCAGTGCAGTTGACACACTTGGGAGGAGAGGAGCAACCAACTCCCTCATGGGCGGCTTTACCACAATTCCTGCAAGTGGCTTTCCCTCTACAGCCGAGAGTAGTGTGTCCAAAGTGTTGGCATTTAAAACACCACATGGGGTTGGGGTAATAAGGCCGTACACTGAGACATAGGAAACCTGCCTTCACATGCTCTGGCAATTTGGTGGTGTTAAATGTAAGGATAAATGAGTCAGTCTTTATGAGAGCACCATCCACCCGTTCCATAATGTGTTGCACGTCGACAATTCCTTCCCGGGACCATTCAGCCTTCAGTTCGTCTTGGGGAATGTCAACGAGATCTCTGCAAGTCACAACACCCTTGCTGTAGTTCAAGGTGTTGTGAAATTCAGTCTCTATCGCAAACTCCCCAAGAAATTGTGCCTTCTGAAGATTCTGGACTTGCTGGAAGCTAGATGTTTCAACCAACAAGGTGCCATTTCGCAAGTGCTTTACAGATTTTAATGTGCCAGAAATACCTTCTAAGCCCTTCTGTATATAAAATGGCGAAACTTTTTCAAAACTCCCATCTTTTCTTTTAGTTATGAAAAACACATTCTGCGAAGCAGCATGCATTCTGTTACTACTACCTGAATCAGGAGGACTGGCTACACGAGCCCTCTTGTTGGATTGGGTGTTAGATCCCACCAGCGGTCCACCCTTTCCGCTGGCAGGAGAAGAATAAAAGTTCGAGGGTTCCATCGCGGTCCCACGAGCAGCTAGGGAACTAGAAGTCCACCTAGACAGAGCCCCATGTGCCTAGGTAAGCCTTATACAACTGGGGCGCGGCAGGTGCCCCAGAGGTTGCCCGCTTGCGACTGTTCCACCCCAACAGCCATGCTTCTTATAGGTGCGCAGCACACCGTAAGATTGAGGGTTTTTTATAGAGGTTTACCTTCCTCGCAATCCAGGCGGTCAAGCCAAGATTACCATTCCCCGCAGCACACAACATTCCACCGCCACACCATGTGGTGGTCGCTGAAGCATGTCCGGGGGTTACGCTGACAGGAGACTGGCGGCGCTGACCAGTCCCCAGCTCAGGACCCCAGTGTCTCCAAGCCCGTACTCAGCAAATGAATGCTGAGCCCCTGGGGGGCAGACTGGTTGTAACACACATCCCAAACACGGACGATTTGACATACCTATGTCCACCTAGACCTGGTTGGCCCCCTATCACAGTTGGAAGGTTTTCATTATATTCGTTCCGTGATCGATTGCATTACTCGCCTAGCTGAAGCAGCACCCTTGCCAGACATAATCATGGAAATGTCACCAAGGATGTTTGTACAGTTGTGGATATCGTGTTTTGACTGGCCAGCATGCATCACTACCGACCAAGTCCGCCAGTACCAGTCCGCCCAATTCTCTAAACCAAGTAACTTTTGCGGCATCTGGCACTACCGCACCAGAGCCTACCATCCACAGAGCAATGGTTTGTTGGAATGCTGGCACCGAACACTCAAAGCAGCATTTATGTGTCAGGGGGGCCAATGGACAGACTCCTTACCCTGGATTCTTCTAGGAGAAGAGACTGGCTCTTCTAGGAGAAGATCTCCCTGCCTCTTTGGAAGAGTTTTTGTATGGTGAGATGCTCAATCGTCTGGCATATTTCGTCTGGTGCAACCGATAAAGACTACGGAGCTACCAGCCCTAGTCCAGTGCATGAAACAACACATCGCGGGACTAAGAATACTACCAGCCAAGCCCTACGTCTCACCAGGCTCCACAACGCTTTAGCACACAGCAAGTATGTCATGTTGTTGGATGATACAGTCAGACTAGCACTACAGCCACTGTATTCTGGCCAACGTCGGGTATCGAAATGGGGAGAAAACATTTTCGATATTTTACTATGTGGGAAGCCAGTCACCGTCTCGGTGCATCGCCTCAGACCGCATGATTTTACGATATACAACAAGCCCAGCTGGCGTAGCGACGACAACATTCACATCACTACAGAGCATGATAGAACATAAAAAAATGATAATACTGACAATGCTCTCAAGGTGAGCCTTGATGTGCAACAACTCCACCCAACTGACATAAATGTGAAATTGGCAGACGGCTTCATCTTGGTTGATGGGCAGCAACGACAGGCTGAGAAGGGTTTTATTTCCAGACAGTTCACTCGCAACAACAAAGTACCCACCGGTGTTGAACCTGTGGCGGTGTCATTAAGGCTGTCAGTCGATAGTTTCCTAATGATCGCGGCTTCTAGGTAATGACTACTGCCAGCAGGAACAGGCGGATAATATAGCACCTGCCCTCCTCTCGCCACCTCCACAGGCGAGCACTCTACTCCAAAACTTGATACTCTGAGTGCCGGCCAGCAATCCTGAAACGGTCGTACCCCAAGACCCCCGTACCTTAGCCATATCATTTGTTCTAAGAAGGGAAGAGAGACACCAGGACTACGTTTTTTCTTCTCGCTGAGAGATGGTCCAGCCGTGTCCTGCATTGCAGCTAGCCACAGCACTGCTGGTCACGCGCAACTGCGCAAAGATGGCGTCTGCTGCTGGGACCTTCTGCAATCTCCTTCCGTCAGTACTGCGCACTCATTAGCTGTGGGAGGGGGCACTCTGTGGGGACCTAACCATTGACGACGTAAAATACTAGAAAACAAGACTTTTTGGCAGTGAGTTTAGCCTCCCATAGGAGGAAAATCTTTGGTAATAAATTACGTTACTTGCATTTACTGCCGTCCTGCTTCTTCGTGTAAGCATTCCCAGCTCGAATTTCCACATACCCACCATGTTCCTTACATAATTATATTTTATCATTGACATGCAGTGTAACAGCAAGGCTTTGCCTAAGGGGGGGTAGGACGTCAAACGGGCCGACTTGGAGCAGGAGAGTCACCACAGGACATTTTAATTTCTACTGTCTATACTTTTACAAATAAATTCATAAAACTTTGTCACCATGACCAGGAAGGATTGAGGACCCACACTCATCGCAGTGGAAGTTCAAAAACGTAGCAAAATACCTTTTTCTACATGTGAAATTTCATCATTTTCTCACTTATTACTGGCTGCATTTATTGCTATAGGTACACTTTTCTTCCTAAGTAAGAGAGAGTTTTCGATGAATTTTTCATAGCATACAAACACTAGTTACAGGTGTATGAAACTCTAGAATTTCCCAAATTTATTAAAAAACTGTAGAAAAATTGAGATAATTAACTATAAAACTTGAGTTTTTCTAAGCATGAAGTTTAAAATGTAACAGTTCATTCATTTTTTCATAAATTAAATAACTTCTATAGTTTCATACACCTATAACTATGGTTTTTTTGCTGTACAAAAGTCATCGAAGAATCTCTCTTACTTAGGGAGAAAAGTATACCTATAGCAACAAATGCAGCCAGTAGTAAGTGAAAAAATGATGAAATTTCACATGTAAAAAAAAGTGTTTTGTTACGTTTTTGAGCTTCCACTGCTATGAGTATGAATCCTGAATTCTTCCTTGTCATGCTGTTAAAGTTTTATGAATTTATTTGTAAAAGTATAGACAGTGGAAATTAAAATGTCTCCTGTGTTGCCTCTCGTGCTCCGTTTGACGTTCTACCCCCCCCCCCCCCCCCCCTTAATATCTTCCCGACTCTAATGGACATTCTTCAGGAGACATTTAATTTGTATGTTTGTAAAGACATTTCGTGAAATCTGAATCTGGAGTACTTTAGTCATTAGTTCTGCTCTGTGTCAAAATCGAATACTTTGGAGTTGCTTTCTCCGTCTTCGCCTAAACCATGAGCCGGTAGCTTGTTATTCAGTCTCAACTTACTGTTTTCTGTTAGTAAATACTGTTGCTTTTTACTCTTATCAGTGTAAGACCTTTCTAAGTTTCTTTAATTTCATTTTCAATACCACCTCTTTTCTGTTTCTATGCTTTGATTAAGTTTTTTCTTCTTGTATGACACTGAAACTAGTACGTTACGAACAAGTTTAGAAGTTTAATGAGCATTTCTTCTGCCATTTCTTTGTGACATATATAGGCTAGAGGATGGAACAGCAGGAGAAGGGGCTTTAAGGTGGATTGAAGGCGTTGAGGTCCTCTTTTGTGGAAGTTTCAATATTGTTCTTTTTAAAGCGTACGCTACCGATTGTCGCATTTTTAATGCCAATGCCATCACTTCCTTTATAGGGATGAACCAATTGCTCACATGTTTCTGGATCTTGGGAAAAATTATTATAGGTAATAGCACTACCTTTAGTTCTATGATTATGCTTTTCACAGCCAGCCGCAGCCGAATTCGGTACTATTATTGTCGAACAGAACGAAGAAACACGTTAGAACAGCAAAACAAATAGCAACATGAGACTTACTCTCTAGAACACGTAAGAGCATGTGCGAACTGAGCATTTCTCACAAGTGACGTAATGTGCAGAACGGAGAAAATTCGGTTCTGTACAGGCACGTTCACTCCACCCCCCTCCTTGCTTGTTTGCAACTGAAACAAATGACACGTATTTCACACCCTTATTTCATCTAATCGTCTGTGCTCTTGCTAGGCGGCAACACTTTACTACTACGGACAGAATTGCCACCAATACCAGAAAACAAAAGAATGCATTTCTAACAATATCAAAAATTAATATTAAACTCCAATTAACGATGCATTAAAGCATAATAAATATGGAGATGGGTTTCAAAAGTGAAAGTTCGGCATCCCTGTTGATTCCCATTGGTTGTAAACATCAGTACGCGAAACTCAAGTAGGCCTATACGTCTCATTATGCTCGGCACTTGAGCTTTCTAGCAATCCACAAGAGGTTTATTCTACAGAAGCCATGCATCCAAATCTCCGCTACATGGAGCTAACGTGCATCTCGAGGCACAGGCTTAGAACTATCTACTCTCTGTTTTTAAAAAAATTCTCGATATAAATAATTCTTAAATAATTAACTTTCGTTATTTAAATCAGAGAGGAAAATATCCGAAACGATGATTGTTAAAATATTGTTCTACATCACTGAAAAATACGCAGACGGAAAAAAAATCACACCACCAAGAAGGACTTGTGCGACACAAACGTAAGCTGGTAGGCATGTTTGTACACCTGAAAGAAGATGTCCATTCAGAGTTCACGCCAGTCACATCAATTTGAAATCGCGTGGGTTACTGCTAAGATTTTTGAAAGCTTATTGAAAATGGATGCAGGAGTAGAGTGCATACATTTCTGCACAAGAGTTAAGGAAGTCCGATCCAAATACAGGTTTGATTTCTGCCGAGTATTAACTGAGTGAACGGCGCTCATTCTTGGGAATAAGCTAATATTGTTAACCAGAAATGACACTAAGGAATACATATACAGGGTGTTACAAAAAGGTACGGCCAAACTTTCAGGAAACATTCCTCACACACAAAGAAAGACAATATGTTATGTGGACATGTGTCCGGAAACGCTTACTTTCCATGTTAGAGCTCATTTTATTACTTCTCTTCAAATCACATTAATCATGGAATGGAAACACACAGCAACAGAACGTACCAGCGTGACTTCAAACACTTTGTTACAGGAAATGTTGAAAATGTCCTCCGTTAGCGAGGATACATGCATCCACCCTCCGTCACATGGAATCCCTGATGCGCTGACACAGCCCTGGAGAATGGCGTATTGTATCACAGCCGTCCACAAAACGAGCACGAAGAGTCTCTAAATTTGGTACCGGGATTGCGTAGACAAGAGCTTTCAAATGCTCCCATAAATGAAAGTCAAGAGGGTTGAGGTCAGGAGAGCGTGGAGGCCATGGAATTGGTCCGCCTCTACCAATCCATCGGTCACCGAATCTGTTGTTGAGAAGCGTACGAACACTTCGACTGAAATGTGCAGGAGCTCCATCGTGCATGAACCACATGTTCTGCCGTACTTGTAAAGGCACATGTTCTATCAGCACAGGTAGAGCATCCCGTATGAAATCATGATAAAGTGCTCCATTGAGTGTAGGAGGACGACGAAACTAAAATGAGCTCTAACATGGAAATTAAGCGTTTCCGGACACATGTCCACATAACATATTTTCTTTATTTGTGTATATATATCTCTTGTCGACTCCTGTTCACGAGCCTGGGTATTTTGACATTGGCCTCTCTCTCTCTCTCTCTCTCTCTCTCGCTCTCTCTCTCTCTCTCTCTCTCTCTCTCTCTCTCTCTCTCTCTCTCTCTCTCTATATATATATATATATATATATATATATATATATATATATATATATTGAGAGGCCAATGTCAAAATACCCAGACTCGTGAACAGGAGTCGACAAGACTTACACCACATGTTGCCCGAACCGACCATTTCAGAGCCAAAAATATCGTTTTAGAATGGGAGGAGTTACCCCAAAATATAATATCAGACGACATAAGTGAATGAAAATTAGCAAAATAAAATTTTGTGTCGAACAATCACTCACTTCACATACCGTCTGAACAGTAAAAATTGCAGCATTAAGTCTTTGAACAAGATCCTGAACGTGGGCTTTCCACGACAGTTTCCTATCTATCTGAACACCTAGAAATTTGAACTGTTCAGTTTCACTAATCACATGCCCATTCTGTGAAATTAAAACGTCAGGTTTTATTGAATTTTGTGTTACAAACTGTAAAAACTAAGTACTACTGAGATTTAGCGTTAGCTTATTTTCTACAAGCCATGAGCTTATCTCGTGAATTGCACTATTTGAAACGGAGCCAATGATGCACACAACATCCTTTACTACCAAACTAGTGTCATCAGCAAACATAAATATTTTAGAGTTACCTGTAATATTGGATGACATATTATTTATATAGATAAGAAACAGGAGTGACCCCAACACTGATCCCTGGGGCACCCTCCACTTGACCATACACCTCTCAGACCGCACATCACAGCCATTCTCAACACTGCGAATAATGACCTTTTGCTGTCTGTTGCTAAAGTAAGAGGTGAACCAGTTGTGAGCTACTCCGCATATTCAGTAACGGTCCAACTTCTGGAGCAATATTTTGTGATCACCACAATCAAATGCCTTAGTTCAATAAAACAAATATACCTAATGTTCGAAACCTTTTGTTTAATCCATCCCGTACCTCACAGAGAAAAGAGAATATAGCATTTTTGTTGTTAAACGACTTGTAAAGCCGAACTGTGCATTTGATAGCAAATTGTGTGATATAAAATGATCAATTATCCTTACATACACAGCTTAGCAAACACTGATGGCATAGAACTGGGTCTAAAATTGTCTACATTATCCCTTTCTCTCTTTTTATTAAGCAGCTTTACTACTGGGTACTTTAATCGTTCAGGAAACTTATCATTCCTAAAGAAAAATTTGCAAATATGGCCAAATACAGGGCTAACATGTGCAGCACAGTAATATTCTGCTAGGCACACCATCATATCCATGAGAGTCCTTAGTTTTCAGTGATTTAATTATTGACTCCATCTCGTCCTTGTCTATATCACAGAGGACTATTTCAGACATCAATCTCACACAGACATTTTCCAAGAGAATTGTATGACGCCCTGTAGAAACTAAGTTTTTCTTTAATTCACCAGCAATGCTCAGAAAATGATATACTGTACATATATCTGATTTATCAGTAACAGAAATATTTTTACTGCGAACTGACTTCATATCGTCGACTTGTGCTACTGACTAGACACTTCCTTCACAACTGACCATGTGGTTTTAATTTTATCCTGTGAATTAGCTATTCTATTTGCTTACCACATACTCTCTTCCTTCCTAATAACATTTTTAAGCACCTTACAGTACTGTTTGTTATGGGCTACTGTACCCTGATTGTGACTGCTTCAAACATTTTAATAAATGGTATCCTTATCCCACTAGTCAGCCACCCAGGCTGCCTTTTACTGCTAGTACCCCGTTTAGAACGTTCTAATGGAAAGCAACTCTCAAAGAGCATGAGAAATGTGTTAAGGAAAGCATTATAAATGTCATCTATGTTATCAGCACTATAAACATCCTGAGACTCTTGTTCCTTGACAAGGTTTAAAAAACTCTCTGTTGCTGTTAGATTAAGTTTCTTACATAGTTTGTAATTATATGTGGCATTTGTTTGAGTACAAAAACCTTTTGGTGTTAAAATTTGTGCATCATGGTCTGAAAGGCCATTCACCCTTTTACTAAGAGAATGCCCATCTAGAGAATGCCCTTCACCCTGATTGGAAAAAAACACAGTCTGCATCAGATCATATGAATTTAGGAGATCTACCAACATCCTTTTTCTTCGATCATCATATACAAAATTTGTATTGAAGTCACCACATGTAACTAATTTCTGGTACATCTTATAAAGTGAACCAAGAACCCTCTCTAGCTTGAGCAGAAATGCTCCGAAGTCAGAGTTAGGGGACCTATAAACAACAACAATTAGATGTTTAGTTTCACCAAATTCAATTGCCACAGCACAACATTCAAATATCTTTTCAGTGCAGTACCGTGATGACGTCTATAGACTCAAATGGAATACTGTTTTTTTATGTACATGGCCACTTCCCTACCCTGTAAGGAACTCCTTTAAAGGCAGCCAGCTAATCTGTACCCTGGTAAAGGAAGCCTCTGAATTGTCAAATTATTTAAGTGGTGCTCTGATATACCAATAATTTCAGAGTCAATATCTACAAACAGTTCACTAACTTTATCTTTAATACCTCTTGTATTTTGATGAAATACGCTAATTCCTTCTCTGCTTGGAAACCTGACGTCCTCTGAATGTGAGTCCTTAGTTGGACTTCCTTTAAGCAGGTATACCTATCAGCTGACGGGTGCAGCTCTAACACCGACTACTACAGGAATTTTTCCATGAGTGATCCCACCACCACCCACTACACTGTCACCTATAAGCTTAGCCAGCCTCCCCTTCCCATACCTATTGAGGTGCAGGTCATGCCTAGTGAAACCCAACCTACTGATAAAGACTCAAATGGCACCACTGAAATGTGACCCATGCCCTCTGCCATCAGTGCCTTCTTCAGCCCCATGTTAATGCGCCTAACAGCCACATTAAGATGAGGCCGACCATGCCACTGAAACAGTTGTACCTGTTGTCCTGCAGAGCATATTCCTCTGACTCCGAAACACCGCCATTTGCGACTTCAGTGGTGTCAAGTGAGAGCTAGTTGGAGGACAGGGTGGGGGTCTTATGTCTTCTGGTGAAAGCTGGTTCTGCCTCGGCGCCAGTGATGGATGTGTGTTGGCTAGAAGGAGGCAAGTTGAGGGCCTGCAACTAACCTGATTGTGCGTTAGACGCACTGGACCAACTCCTGGAGTTATGGTCTGGTATGAGGTTCCATATCAGAGCAGAAGCGCTCTCGTGGTTAACCCACGCGTCCTGACTGCAAATTTGTAGGTCAGTCTGGTCATTCGACCTGTTGTGCTGCCATTCATAAACAGCACTCCAGTGGGTGTTGTCCAACAGGATTACGCTCACCCACATACTGATGTCGTAACCCAACATGCTTTACGGAATGAGGACTTGTTGCCTTGCCTTGCTTGACTACCAGATCTGTCCCCAATAGAGCACGTAAGGGACATCATCGGACAATTCCAGCATCATCCTAAACCAGCATTAGCCGTCCCTGTGTTGACCGACCAATTGCATCTGCACCCCACAAACTGACACCAGGCATCTGTACAACACAATACAGGCATATCTACATGCTTGCATTAAACCTTCTGGCGGTTGAACCTGTTATTAATGTACCAGCATTTCATTTTTGCAATAGCTTATCTCTCCTTTACATTAATATGTGATCTTGCAGTGTTAATTACTTAAATATGTTACCTGGACAAACTTCATTACTCTAAATTAATTGTATTTTGGTGTTTCGAAGCTTGTTTCGTCAGTATATAAATAAATAGGCATATATCGTTTGAGGCGGATCCGCTACAGAGCTCTTAACTAAGAGCCGTGTCTGCTAGTGCATAAGCAAATCGCGCACAACTTGAATACAGTATTATGGTGTGCTGAAAGCCCTGTGTATACCGTATAGTGCACATATACAGTATATAATACATGTCGCGGCACGTCGGTAGAGTTGAGTGATATTCACTCACACAGCCCACTGTACTTGCCCTCGTGGCATTGTGTACCTAGCGGAGCGAGGGCCTTCCCCCCATGCAGGACGCGTACTTCCTGCCACTCAGTGCTGCCAATACAATGGAAACAATTTCCGAAGCGAAACAAGGAAGCCCGACGCCCGTGCGCCCGGCTGGCGACAGCGCGGGCTGTTTGCATAATCAGCGGCTCTTCCGGCGCGGGATTTGCATATTCCCGGCCACATGTGCGGCCGCATCGGCGTCGGCAGCGTTGGTAGCACTGGGGACGGTAGCGGCGGCGGCGGCGGCGGCGGTGGTGGGGAGGACGCCGCGGCGCAGATGCCGCCGCGCGGATTAACATGTCGCGTCCGATGCATATGCATGTACGTTTGCATGTGCGCGGGCGCCGGCAGCGGCGTTAAAAGCGAGCGCGCTCAGGTATGAAATCGCGTCGAAATCTGAAAATAAAACTCCGCTTGTCTCTTTCTCCCCAACCTTTCCCGCTCACATATCTGTGAGAGTACCTATCAGTGCTAAAAGGCGGCACATTCTTAATCTGCATCTGCCCTGATGGCATTGTACCCAAAGCACAAGTTCTTTTGCTGGGGTTGGACAGAACAATACGAGCAGCTTTGTGTACACAGCACATTTCTAGAGCCTCTATCCTGAGTTTTTTGTAACGTAAATTCCCCTTCATCTGAGAGAAGCACTTACATCCAATGTCTTCAGCTGTTTGTTGGATATATTCTAATTTCAGTCTTCCCTTACAAATTTTAGCGTCTGCAGCTCCCTCTAGTACTACGGAAGTTATTGCCTGATGTCTTAATAGATGTCCTATCATCCTATACCTTCTCCTTGTCAATGTGTTCCACATATTCATTTCCTAAACGATTCTGGGGAGAACCTCCTTCATTACATTATCAGTTCCATCATATTTTCAACATTCTTCTGTAGCCCCACGTTCTAAATGCTTCGGTTCTCGGGACTGACCATCCAAGGTTCACTTCTGTACACCGCTGTGCACCAGACGCAGATTCTCAGAAAGACCAATGTTTGATACTGGTGGACTTCTTTTGGTCAGGATTGCGCTCTTTGCCTGTACTAGTCCGCTTCTTACAGGTATGTCCTCCTTGCTTTTTCCGTCATATGTTATTCTGATTCGAAGGCAGCAGCATTCCTGCATCTCGTCCACTTCGTGGTCTCCAATTTGATGTTAACTTTGTTGGGTTTAATCTCAGTGCGTAGTATTTGCCCAGTAGACTGTTCATTTTATTCAACAAGTCCTGTAATTCTACTTCAGTCTCACTGAGAATAACAATGTTCTCAGCGAAACTTATCGTTGATACTCTATCACCATAAAATTGAAATTCACTCCTGAACTTATCTGTTACTTTAGTAATTACTGACTGAACAATAGGAAAGAAATACTGCATCCCTATCTCACCCATTTTTTAAGCCCAGTACTTCGTTCTTCGTCCACCATTCATATTGTTCCTGCTTGGCTCCTATACACATTGTATATTATCCATCTTTCTTACAGCCTGCTCCTATTTTTATGAAAATTTCGAACATATTGCAAAGTTTTCCATTGTCAAAACGCTTTTTCTGGGAGCACAAGCCTGATGAAGGTGTCTTGATTTATCGCAAGTCCTGCTTCCGTCATCAAGTGCAAACGTCAGAAATAACTCTCTCTAGTGTCTTTACCTTCCCAAAAGCCAAACTGTTATTCATCTGACAGGCCATCAACTTATTTTTCCATTCTCCTGTATGTTAATCCTGTCAGTAACGTAGATGAATGAGCTGTTAAACTGATTGTGCAATAGTTCTCGCACTTGCCTGTTGTTGCTGTCTTTGGGATTACGTGGATGATATTTTCCTAAAATGTGATGATGTGTCTACTGTCTAACAGATTCTACACATAAACTGGAATAGAGGTTTAGTTGACACTCTTCTCAATGATTTAAGAAATTTCAGTGTTATCTGTTGTCGTGTCCCGACATAGGTGGGAGAGGGAAAAAGGGGTTGCTGGTCTGTCTGCGCTCCCGAGCGGTACAGAGCAGAAGGCAGAAGGACATTTCACAGTGAAGGCATTTGATTGTTTCTTTTATCTGAGCCAAAACTGGTACAGGCATTTACTAGAAATGCAGGTGGTGAGACTCGGTAGGGATCTCGTTGTGGAGACTCTTGGACAAACAGGGTTTTGAAATAGTTGTTTATTCCAGACAGGACTAACTAATACACTGGAGGCTAGTTCTAGGGTTAGAAAAAGTATGAATAGCACTGTTACAACAGAAGCCAGTGCAGAAGTCCCAGGAGAGGATGCTAACCACAGTAGCAAACACTAGCAGCGTCTTAAGGCAACAACTTAGTTGCAAAACAAAACATAATGAATGTGACACTGTTCCCTGAGGCACTCCAAAGAGAGAGAGAGAGAGAGAGAGAGAGAGAGAGAGAGAGAGAGCAGACTTACCCGGAGCTGGACCGAGGCTGGAGTCGACGGACGCGGATTCGGCGCCCAGACTGAGAACTCTGCCAAAATGTGGAATCTAGGGGTTTTAAAGAGTCGTGTGGGGGCACTGTTTTTCCCACTGAAAGCCACCCAGCCAGTCCCGTAGGTCTCTTGCAGGTGCCTGCCAATCATGATTTAGTTAGGTCCCCTCTACTGCTCCTAAGGTGTGGATGTTGATGCAGTTGCACTAAGTCCGTATTTGGTATCAAAATTGTTCAGCTGAAAGCTAAACGTAACTGCTCTGCCAAATAAGGCTTGCAACATTATTGTTACACGTCATTTAGCCCCGCCCCTCGGGATTCCCGGAGTAGGGACTGCTAGGCCAGCAGTTTTTGGCGTTTTCGCTCTCTTTCTAACCCTTGTAAGTCTACTGACGTTGCCGTTCTCAGGGCTGGTACCAAGCTGGCTTTATACACTAGTACGTGCCTGTTGGTTACAAAGTTCTACGGTGACAATTCCTTGAAGAATAACTAACGCTCTGGGACCGCGTTTAGGGGCGTCTGCATTTTCGCAAGGCTCTCCCCTTACTGTTTACTTCATGTGACAATATCTCTCCTAGTTTCGTCTGCCCTCAGCATCGTCTCTGCTTCCGCGCCTTGGAACGTCTGTCCTCCTTTCACACAGCTTCAAGATAACACTACAGTAGCCAAGTATAATATATTACACTGTGCCTCCTCCTTATTTGAATGAAAGTCTTCTAAAGCTCTGTCAAACTCTGACTCTAATACTGGATCCCATGTGTCTTCCAGATATATTCCCATTTCTTCTGCTATCACGCCTACAGAGAATACCTCCTCATCGTAGATGCTTTCAGTGTATTCTCTCAACCTGTCCGCTCTCTCCTCTACGTTTAACGGCGGGATTCCTCCTGAACTCTTAATGCTGACACCTTTGCTTTAAATTTCACTGATAGTTGATCTGTACTTCCAACGGCTTTTTCGTTTTCGATTTCTTCACATTTTTGCATAGACACTTAGCCCTAGCTTCACTGCACGTACACAACGTACGGGTTCGCAGTCACGTACCTTTTTCCTATATTTGTCGGTCCACGTTATGTGATTTTTAGTGATGTCGAGTTCTCTTCAGCTGAACTGCCTACTGGGGTATTCATTATCGTAATAAGTAGAGCCTTAGATAACTTTAGGCGTACATCACCATTCCTCGGTACTTTGATATTTTACTTTTTTCCATGTTAACCCTTTGATGATTCTACTAGAGGTCAGCCTACTCTTCCTCGTTACTAAATTGTGATCCGAGCCTGGTTATATCTTACATTCCAATAACTGATTTCGGAATCTCTGTCTCGCCATGATTTAGTCTAGCTGACGTATTTTCGTATCTCCCGAACTCCATCTATTGCGGTTTTTGAGCAATGCATTCACTACTGCTGCAGAACTCTATTATTCTTTCTCCTCTCTCGTTCCTACTGCGAAGTCCATATTTTCCCATAACACCATATTTCGTCACTTCTCTTACGACAGAGTTCGGATTCTCCATGATTATAATCTCCCTTTACGTACTGAGTTACCCATTCAATGCCCTCATCCACTCTTCGTCTCTTTCTCTACTCCTTTTATCTTCTGCTTATGACGTCAACATATATACCTGAACTATTGTTGTTGGTTGGTTGGTTGGGGGGGTTAAAGGGACCAGACTGCTATGGTCATCGGTCCCTAACTATTGTTGTTAACATGGAATTGTTGTCGATTCTGATGAGAATAATCCTATCAATGGATTATTCAAAGCAACTTAGTCTATGACCTACCTTTTTATGCATAACAAATCCAACTGCAGTTATACCATTTTTTGTTGCCGTTGATATTACCCTTCTGACTAGAAAGTCTTATCTTCTTCCCACTGCACTATACTGACACCCACAGCATCTAGACTGAGCCTTTGCATTTCCCTTTTCAGATCTTTCGTACCACATTCGTCCTTGTGACGTTCCATGCTTCTGCTCGTGGAATGTTACCTATTCTTTCTTTGTTCGGTCTTTTTCTCACGATCGTCTCGCCCTTAGCAGTGCCCTCCTGCCTCCGCCCCCTCCCCCCCCCCCCCCCTTGCTGTTACCTCGCAGAGGTCAGAGATCCGTATGAGGAACTAATCAGGAATCTTTTGCCAATGTACATCATGATACTTTTCAATTACAGGCCATATATCCTGTGAATACATATTAAGTTTCTTTAATGGAGTTGTTTCCGTTGCCTTCCTCATCCTCATGCCGTTGATCATGGCTCATTATTCAGTCTTTCAGGGACAATTTCTCACCCCATTGGCAAGGGGGGGGGGGGGGGAGGGGAGGGGCCCTGAACCTCGTTCCTCTTTTAAAGCTCTTGGCAGAACGAGGGTAATTTGTTATGCGGGAAATCTTTGACTGCCATTACTGATTACGTTTATTCAAAATTTAAGCAGTGGCTGCGATCATACTCGGGACCCTAGATGTCAGTTACGTCCAAATACTTCCAGCAACAGAATATTATTGCCGACTGATTAGCGGATGTACCCTGTGCGAGATTCGTAAATTAGAAAAGGTACGCAGAATTACTGTAACAACCGTTAATAAGCTCACTGGAAAATATATTAGTCACCCTTTTAAGATAGGTAACTAATCGCTCTGGAGCGCAGTAGGTGGGACGGAACTGGAGCCAAGAGCCCACTGACCCATAACTGCTGACTTAAGCCATGGCCGTGTAGTGGTGTAGTTGCGAGGCGGTTGTATGGAATTAGAACAAGATGAGTCGGCATGAAGTCGGCATGAGTAATGGAAAAAAGGAACTATCGTGATTTAACGTGGCCATGACCGCACCTTGAAAAAAGCAGTTTGATTTGTTGGTGTCTGTAAGGAATGGTGTATCACACGCAGCCATGCAACATAGTGTTTGAATAGTTGTCGTAAAACGATCCTAACCTACAGGGTCTGAAGTGAGTGTCACGCCTTGTCAATTAACGTCAGTTTCAAATCCGACAGGAATTAGTACTTAAGTGAATTCAGAACCATCTCAACCAGTTTCCTAGGGAATATTGGGAAATTTTTGGAAATTTGTGGTAAGATCCTATGGGACCAAACTGCTGAGGACATTGGTCCCTAACCTTAGACACTACTTAATCGAACTTAAACTAACTTACGCTAAGGGCAACACATACAGCCATGCCCGAGGGAGGTCTCGAACCTCCGACGGGGGGAGCCACGCGAACCGTGACGAGGCCCCTAAGACCGCGCGGTTACCCCGCGCGGTAACATTTTGAAGTTGGGTGGCCTTCACTAGACCAAAGAGTACCGAAACTGGAAGTAGCTGATTAGAAGTGTGTTACGAGGAGCGATTTTGCCTCGTTTCGTATGATGTAAGGCGTTGAGAGCACCAATAGCCCAATGGGGCGATAAACCCAAAGTGTGTGGGGTGTGAAGTTGAGACCAGAGGTGATTCTATGATGTTGTGGGTGTTTTTCGTACTATGATTTGTGCTCGCTCCTTCAGGTTGCTGCGAACATTAGCCAGGATTTTTATTTGAGCATTATCGTTGACCAAGATGAATATGCTGTGGGCGCTATCTTCTTCCAGAAGCCACTAGATCCACTAGATCTATTCACCTCTACATTTATGCTTTGACGAACATTTGTGAGTTCAGTCACACCAAAAATGGCATGCTAAATCACCCGACCTAAATCCCACTGAAAATGTACGGATTATTTGGAATGATGCATAAAATGTAACAATCAACATAACAGCAATTCTTGTAGCTCTACAGGAGCTAAATATCACAGCTGGGTGTGACATACCTGAAGAAACATGTGGACTCTCTTTCTCATCGAATTGAGACCGTTATCAAGAGTGGAGTCGGTGTTACACGGTATTAGCAAAGGCGAGGAGGGGGGCAGGGGAGGCGGGGGGGGGGGGGGGGGAGGGGAGGCTGACATATTTTTGTCTGGTGTGTTTAGTTACAATAATCAGTAAAACGAACATATCTGAAAGTAAAATCCTTGTAATGGTGTGTAGTCGAATTTAACTGGGCAGTCATTATTATTATTATTATTATTATTATTATTATTTTCGATTATTCCCATTTAAAGAGAGCTTTTGAACTTGAATTCCTTTATGATGATTGTTTATGTTTTTTCTGAGCCCAAATTTTCTTCAGCTGTTCACTGTATTGTTTCTTTCGCTCCGCTGTTCATCTGCATCCTGGTCTCTTCTGTGTTGTGGTGTCAAATTTATGTTTTTTGATGATGTTCCTGAATCCAGTTCTATTTTCTGTATCGTTTACTGTTATGTGTGCTTGTCTGAGGTCCTCTTCAACTTCTTTTATCCATTTTGTTTTTCCCCTGCCTGAGTTGATGACTTTAAGAATTCGCTTTGAAATTCTGTTTTCATTCATCCTGTGGCTATGTCCGTAGAACTGCATTCTTCTTTTCCTTGTTGTATCCGTAATCATGTCAGTGTATTTATATAATTCTGATGTTGGTCTCTTCTTCCAGATTCCTTGCTCTTGTATCGGGCCAAAAATTTTCCTGAGAATTTTCCTTTCTTGTTTCTCTATTTCTTTGATTTTAGTTTGCCCACCTATTTGTGTTGTTTCAGATGCATACAGTGCCCCTGGAAGTACGACAGTGTTGTAGTGCCTCAATTTTGCGTTAATGGATGTGGAATTTTGGTTATAATAGTTCCACGTGAGTTTATATGCTTTCTGTAGTTTTTTTATTCTTTCCTCATTGGCCTTTAGGTTGATCCCTGATGGCTGGATGATTTCTCCCGGTACTTAAAACGTGGTACTTGTACGATTTTCCCATGGGTTGTCACAATAGGCAATTTGTCTTGTGGCACTCTTTCTATGTACTGGGTTGTCTCATGCGAAATTTGCAGGCCAGTTCTTTGTGCAATTTCGTGTAACTTCTCTATGGCGTTAGTGGCTTCTTTTCTATTATTTGTGAGGATTGCAAGGTCATCTGCAAAAGCTAAACACTTCACATTGAATCTATTATCTTTTCCAATGCCAATTTGGATTCCTTTGACTTCTTTTTCCCATGTCCTGATAATTTTTTCAAGAATGATATTAAAGAATAATGGTGAAAGTCCATCACCCTGTCGCACTCCAGTTTGGATTTCAAATGGCTCAGAGATATCCCCCATAAATTTGACCTTGGAGACTGTGTCAGTTAATGTCTGCCGAATGATTGCTCTTGTCTTTCCGTCAATGCTGAATTCTTCCAGCGTGTTGCAGAGCGCTACTCTGTCTATTGAGTCGTAGACCTTTTAAAAATCTACAAAAGTGACCACTGTGTTTCGGGTGTTTCTCATCTGGAGAATCATTTTCAGATTCCAGATCTGTCTATGCATGATCGTCCCTTGCGAAAACCAGCCTGGTATTCTCCTATTTGTGGGTCAGCTTGTTCTTCTAATCTATTCATGAGAACTTTTGATAGGATTTTATATGTGACCGGCACGAGTGAAATACCCCTGTAATTATTTGGTTCAGTTTTGTCCCCATTTTTGTGGAGTGGATGGATGAGTGCGCATTTCCATTCAGAAGGGATCTGTTTTGTTTCCCAAATGTTTAATATGATTTTGTGGATTTTTCCTGTTAATCTTTCATCTTTTAACTTCCATAGTTCTGTAATAATTCCATCTTCTCCTGGGGCTTTATTGTTTTTCAGTGCCTTGATAATTTCTACTATTTCGTTGATGGTTGGTGGTTTAGCGTCGGGATTTGGTGTAGACGTGTAGTAGTGAATATCCTCTTTAGGTCTTTCGCAGTTGAGAAGTTTGTTGAAATAGTCTGCGAGGATTTGGCAGTTATTCTTCGTGTTAGTTTCTAATGAACCAACCGGTTTCTTGAAGCAAAGATTGGGTGGCTGGTATCCTGCAATATGTTCTTTAAACGTCTTATAAAAATTCACGGTGTTGTTCTTCTTAAAGTCTTGTTCTATCTCATCCAGTCGCTGTTTGACATAATTTCTTTTTTCCCTCCGAATTGCTTTCGATGTCTGTTTTCGGATTACTAGAAATTGTTGCCATTTTTCTGATGTTTTGTGACTATTGAAGTTTTTCCAGGCATTGGTCCTTTCTTCTATTGCTTGGTCACATATTATATTCCACCACCTGTGTTTTCTCCTTCTCGGGGGTTGACCCAATTTCATCGCGGATTTGAGGACGTCCACAAGTTCTGTCCAGTTTGTGGTGTTTGTCTGACTAATTTCCTGTAAGATGTTTTCCTTGTTGAGTTTTATGTATTCGGGGTCTGGTCTCAGCACTTTGTTTAGTTTTGGCTTTTCTCTATTGGGCTGTAATCTGGTCTTTATCGGTAGAAGGTGGTGGTCTGATTCAAAAAATCCTCTTCTCGTTTTCACATTCCGAATTTCTGCTGTGTTACTCTTGGAGATGACCACATGGTCTATCTGGAATTCACCCAACATTGTGTTGGGCGACTGCCAAGTATACAGTATCTTGTTGGGTTTTTAAAATTGTGTTGACATAATTACGAGGCCGAAATTTTCGCAAAAGCTTATCAATCTTTCCCCATTCTTGTTAGTTCACTTGTGAGCTGTATGGATTCCGGTGATTTTCCTGTATTTTTTCTCTTTGCCTAATTGTGCGTTAAAGTCGCCTAACAAGATTATTATATGGTGTTTGGCAATTTTGTTTGTCGTCACTTCAAGGTCATTCCAGAAGTCATCCACTTTCTGGGGATTCTTCTTGTTATAGTTGTTTGTGGGTACATGTGCGTTGATCAAGGTATATGCTTTGTTGGCCGATTTGACGGAGAGCGTTGATATACTTTCTTATTATTATTATTCACATGGTTTACATGGTCATTTTACATTCTTACACAAATGGTTAAATATACATAAAAATACATACAAGTATAAAATAAGAAAGAAACAGTCGAAAATTTTGTGAGTCTAGGTATGTGGACTAGTCATCAGATTTTGTTTGCACTGAGCCCACCAGGAAATTTTCGTAATACACATTCCTAAATCAGAAGCCCTGTAGTTTGCACAGCGGCCCTACAGTAGGGATCAGAAACGGTGTACAAGTTCATTTTTGCAGACTGCATACTTCGCAAGTCGAGGCGCCGCTGTGAAGTACGTCAGCGCTTTGTTCCCAGTGTAGTTTCACGAGTATGGCGAGTCTGAGAACTGTGGCACCACCGCCGCTTCATTGTCGGCTCGTTCTCTCTTACTGAAGCTTGCAGTAGTGTAAGCCTCATCAGGACTTATTGTTAGCACAAGAGACGAGTACACGATTTGCTGTTGTGAAGTACCACTGATAAGGCGAAATTACCAAATGTCGAGGTCAGATGGCCTTTAACGAAACCGTGTTTTGTGAGACGTTGGAAAGTGTAAGACGGAAATTAATTGATGCAAAGTACAAAATTGCAGATGTGTTCCATTAGAGGAGGAGTGATATCTGGGATAAGTTTCACACGATAGGCCCTAGCCCATTCTTCAGACGAAAAACATACAAATTTCGTCCATTGCACACAAAATGGTTGCATTCTTGTTTATCCCACCTCCGTCATGAGAAAACATATGTGCTGTGTCCACAAAAACTGGGCACAGAGCGACATCACGATTACATCCCTGCGACAAAAAAGCGCGCTATTTCTTTATTTATTTAACTATGGTAACTTGCGTTTATGGACTAACAGCGAGTTGTGCAACTTTTCATTCACAATTTGTTTCAATAATTAATCACTGTTTAAAGTTTTGACATCATCCTAATATCATGTTTTCTGGTACTGTCGTTACACACTTGATAGTGCATTGAGAGTGTGTATATGTGAACTAATTATTAGACATTCTGTGAGTAGATATTAAACATTAAAATACATTTACGGCAGTCTTCTGGAACGTTTTATCTATATAAACATGTGTATGAACGGAACGATATTGACTGCCAAGTGATCAGTCATTATCCTGGTATATAACTTCCTTCTATCGTTTTGGCAGGTCCGACATTTTGTGACATATAAATTTGCGCTTTAGAACGGCTATAAAACCAAAATCATGATTGTGTGAAACAAATGAATAGTAATTCGCAGTTTCACGGTGGAAATTTCTTTAAAAACAGTTGCATATGTAGCGGGACCCAGGTGGCGAGTGGGTTTCGTGCAGACTCGTGAGTTGCGTCTGTGGACACAAGCAGAGCTAGGAGATGACGTCACAGAATTAGCTAGCGAGTTCAAAGCGAGTATACGGAGCTTAGATAAAATTAGAACTTGTTCCATAGATCATGAATATGACACTTTGTAATGATGTGGAACGTGTCAGGTTAATAAAAGGTGTCTATAGAAGATATTACATTACACAAAATATTACATGATACTTAATATTTTTTAATTTTATTTATTTATTTTTTAGCTCTCTTCTCATCTCTAGCCTACAACTGCACGTCGAGGCACCTTCATAACAAACTGCCACCACGATTCGATGCCCAGTACAGAATCGATTCAGGGCAGTACGTAGTTTCCTGGGAAGACCAAATCCATTTGCACGTTTTGTAGGATCAGTAATAAGGCGAGAATCAGCTGGATGAAGGTTCCGCTAAATCTATTGTTGAACACAACATATAAGAGGCGGATCTTGAGTTGGCGAGGGAAGTTGTCTGGATTTAAGTCTGCTGGTGGGTATATTCTGCGGCTGGATGTACGGAAGAGAGTCCTGATGAGTAGCACACCATTTGAACTCTCTTACAACTACTGCTTCTCATCTTACTGATGGTGGTGCAGTACTACACAATACTAGCAACCAGGGATGAGGTGTTGATTTAATAGTGCCACTAATTATTCACATTGCCTGATTTAGCTTAACATCAATATTACCTGCATATTGCGACATATCGGGAAAGGCTATGATACTGGGCAATGTATGGCTCAGATTAGACATTTGGCCCACTGGTGTTGTAGAGGCTGAGCCATACACGTCAAATTTACCTTCCTGCAGTAACTTGAGTGCCTAATATACATGAACTGCAGTGATCTCACAACCTAATTTACCAGACAGTGGCTAGTCATTGCGAATAAAAATTAACATAAAGGGCAACTGGTTACATTAAGTAAAATAAATGATGTCATATGATGTCACAATTAAATGATGTAGTCGACCAAGAAAATTTTGATTGAAACTAGTGGTTTATTGATTCAGTAGCTCTACATAAATTATTTAAATAATTAATAACTAAATAAATCACACTGTGAAGCTTGCTATAGTGCATTAATATGAGAATGTATCAGATTCCCCAATGCTAACTATTCATAAAGCTCATCTCGACAACATATCTCAGGTACTCAATTTTGACGAACTCTCACATCACACAAATACTTCCAGAACTCTGAGAATTCTTAAAGTATCTAGTGTGACAACATACCGCCCGTATTAGACCACCACTTGAAAACTGTTCTTATGACTCCATGAATGTAACTGCTTATTCATTTGTCTAACATGAACTAACTTTTTAGACTGTCTGCTCGCTACCAGCTGGCCTCAAGACACCCCATCCATTCTGCTTAGCACCAATAAGACACGCAACTGCACATAGCTAAACGCCAATGGGCTACAGTCTTTCTCCCTTCAAGCTTACAATCTTTTTTAGTTCTAATGATTAATAAAATGGAATGGTTAGTAAAATGGCCCACCACACTCTGCTTTATACTATTACAACAAAATTACTTACATTATACGGAAGTTCATTTCTTTCTGTTTCAAACAGTACCAGACAACATGTATTACATTCAGTAATTTCATAAGGTAGTTAATAATGTACTTCTGCAAAGTGCATTATTACAGAAATAATTAACAAC
Source organism: Schistocerca serialis cubense (assembly GCF_023864345.2). Taxonomy (NCBI): domain Eukaryota; kingdom Metazoa; phylum Arthropoda; class Insecta; order Orthoptera; family Acrididae; genus Schistocerca; species Schistocerca serialis. Next base: position 50,894,006 of record NC_064644.1, read on the forward strand.
TAGAATTCATGGATGAATGATGGTGAAAGTATCTTGCTGCAGTCATTGATTGTGTTCATGTGAAGGACGTGATGATCTAACCATCATATGAACTAAATCTATCTTATAACTTAATACTAGATTGATTCTGGCTGTGTAGAGTTCATGCCCGATAGCTGGAGCACAATTCTCTGGTCTGATGTAATGTCTGTTGAGATTGCTTGTAGCGCTTACTCATGTTTAAACTTTATATCATTCTCAGTTTCTCGCTTGCATTCAAAAGCTAACGTCCATATTATTAGAGATATCACAGATACATTATGTCAATAGAAGCGATATGACTGCTTGGTGATTTCAGTGAACTCAGGTTAGTTCTATGAAGAGCGGTTGAATTACTATTGAGTCCTAAATATTTTGATATTCCTCCATTTTCATCTAACAGGAGTCTATGTTCTTAGCGCTGCCAGGCATCCAGTACGCCGCAGTTCCACAATTCTCCGGTCTGATATAATGTCTGTCGAGATTGCTTGTAGCGCTTACTCATGTTTAAACTTTATGTCATTCTCAATTTCTCGCTTGCATTCAAAAGCTAACGTCCATATTATCAGAGATATCACAGATACATTATGTCAATAGAAGCGATATGACTGCTTGGTGATTTCAGTGAACTCAGGTTAGTTCTATGAAGAGCGGTTGAATTACTATTGAGTCCTAAATATTTTGATATTCCTCCATTTTCATCTAACAGGAGTCTATGTTCTTAGCGCTGCCAGGCATCCAGTACGCCGCAGTTCCATTACTGAGCACGGAATTGCCCGCCTTGTACATATGCTGACCAGTCCTTTGTATCAACTCGCTAACCATCGCTGGGTTAGGAATTCCCCGGTGTTGCTCAAGCTAGTGGCTGGACTGTCGCCACCGTGTGCTCCCAAAATTTTAAGATTTTAATATAGCTGGCTGGGCCTTCTCCAGCACACGTTTTATGTTACGATATGCAGTGTTTTTCCGGCCTGGAGTGCATTATTTGGCTGTAGAGTAAACCAATGTGGTCTTGACGAAATTAGAGTAACAAACAAGACACTAAAAGGAGTAATCGAGTTTTACTGTTTGGGCGTCAGAATAACTGACGGAAGCAGAAATAAGGAAGATACAAAATCAGTAGTAGCAATACACGCTGAGGTGAAAAAAAAAATCATGAAATAGCGATATGCACACATGCAGATGCCGGCAGTATGCTGTAAAAGGGCTTTGTATTGGCGGCGCTCTCATTTGTACTCAGGTGATGAATGTGAAAAGGTTCCCGAAGTGGTTATGCCTGCACAATGGGAATTAACAAACTTTGAACGCGGAATGGTTCAAAAATGGCTCTGAGCACTATGGGACTCAACTGCTGAGGTCATTAGTCCCCTAGAACTTAGAACTAGTTAAACCTAACTAACCTAAGGACATCACAAACATCCATGCCCGAGGCAGGATTCGAACCTGCGACCGTAGCGGTCTTGCGGTTCCAGACTGCAGCGCCTGTAACCGCACAGCGACTTCGGCCGGCGAACGCGGAATAGTAGTTGGAGCTAGACGCGTGAGACATTCCATTTCCCAAATGGAATGTGATCTACTGTTCAGACTAGTGCTCAACTTTTAAGTGATTCTTCACACAAATTGTGTTTTACCTTATACAGAGCTATTACGAATGATTGAAGCGATTTCATAAATTCACTGTAGCTCCATTCATTGACATATGGTCACGACACACTACAGATACGTAGAAAAACTCATAAAGTTTTGTTCAGCTGAAGCCGCACTTCAGGTTTCTGCCGCCAGAGCGCTCGAGAGCGCAGTGAGACAAAATGGCGACAGGAGCCAAGAAAGTGTATGTCGTGCTTGAAATGCACTCACATCAGTCAGTCATAACAGTGCAACGACACTTCAGGACGAAGTTCAACAAAGATCCACCAACTGCTAACTCCATTCGGCGATGGTACGCGCAGTTTAAAGCTTCTGGATGCCTCTGTAAGGGGAAATCAACGGGTCGGCCTGCAGTGAGCGAAGAAACGGTTGAACGCGTGCGGGCAAGTTCCACGCGTAGCCCGCGGAAGTCGACGAATAAAGCAAGCAGGGAGCTAAACGTACCACAGCCGACGGTTTGTAAAATCTTACGGAAATGGCTAAAGCAGAAGCCTTACCGTTTACAATTGCTACAAGCCCTGACACCCGATGACAAAGTCAAACGCTTTGAATTTTCGGCGCGGTTGCAACAGCTCGTGGAAGAGGATGCGTTCAGTGCGAAACTTGTTTTCGGTGATGAAGCAACATTTTTTCTTAAAGGTGAAGTGAACAGACACAATGTGCGAATCTGGGCGGTAGAGAATCCTCACGCATTCATGCAGCAAATTCGCAATTCACCAAAAGTTAACGTGATTTGTGCAATCTCACGGTTTAAAGTTTACGGCCCCTTTTTCTTCTGCGAAGAAAACGTTACAGGACACGTGTATCTGGACATGCTGGAAAATTGGCTCATGCCACAACTGGAGACCGACAGCGCTGACTTCATCTTTCGACAGGATGGTGCTCCACCGCACTTCCATCATGATGTTCGGCATTTCTTAAACAGGAGATTGGAAAACCGATGGATCGGTCGTGGTGGAGATCATGATTAGCAATTCATGTCATGGCCTCCACGCTCTCCCGACTTAACCCCATGCGATTTCTTTTTGTGGGGTTATGTGAAAGATTCAGTGTTTAAACCTCCTCTACCAAGAAACGTGCCAGAACTGCGAGCTCGCATCAACGATGCTTTCGAACTCATTGATGGGGACATGCTGCGCCGAGTGTGGGAGGAACTTGATTATCGGCTTGATGTCTGTCGAATCACTAAAGGGGCACATATCGAACATTTGTGAATGCCTAAAAAACTTTTTGAGTTTTTGTATGTGTGTGCAAAGCATTGTGAAAATATCTCAAATAATAAAGTTATTGTAGAGCTGTGAAATCGCTTCAATCATTTGTAATAACCCTGTACATAAGATATATAACATTTCCAGCCGATTTATAAATTGTGACAGATGGGGGAATCTGAACATGAGCAATATGTGAAACATGCTCTTAATCGACTTTCGTGGGGTAGTGGGACTTCTACTAGCAAGAATATATGCCCCCATAGCACTTCTAAATCATTTTCCGAGAGGGGTACTTGCGTGGGAGGTCATTCTGCTGTCTCAGTAGTGGGTGTCAGGAGACGGATTATTAAATGACAATGTATGTGGTCTTGGGGAAATTTTATAAGCCTTCTAGGTTGCAGGACGTTCTACTGTAGTAAAATAATTCCGACAACTGCTGAACATAGTTATCCATGGTCATGAGGAGTGATTTTATGAAGGCTTTTCTGTAATATTTGAGATCAAATTTGTACTTTGGGAATTCCATATGATGTCGGAATACGGTCGTAAATTGAACAATTTGTAGACTGCACAGAGGACACTACATAAAAATTCATCCCATACATCTACATGTTTCAACAAAAATTGTAGCAAAATGCCCTCCAAAACAAGATGACAACCTTGATGCATCTTCATGGTGAGCAATACAAGATAGCGATTTTGAGGGAGAAAAACGCTGCATGTGTGGTTCCAGGTTTAGAATTCGAGGTGACAATTTATAATGTCGTCATTGGTATTAGAATCCAAAATGACGATCCAAGACGGTGGAACTGGGGGTAAGATTGTACCCTGCAACGTGATAGATCCAGAATAGGTTTTTCATTTTCCGTGGCACTGCAGTTGTCTAACGACACCAACCGTTCTCAGCGTCCAAGCTTACTGTCTCTCAAGTGGACCCACTACTCGTGATATGTAGTCCATAGTGAAAGGATGATTATTACCATGATGTGTCATCAGAGATGCACCACCTCCAGAAAAAAAGACCCGTACAATCGATGGGAAGTATTGAACCATCCCTCTCTCTTAATGTCTGTTATCTGTTATGTGCATACATGCATGCAAGTGTTTTTCATGGTTTTAACTCGCTCACATACCCAATGCATTGCTTGATACATCTGAACAGCAGAAATCATGTGTACATGCAGACCGACTCCATGATGCAACACCTGATATATCAGGGCAGGACACGGACTTGTTTCCTGACCTCGAGTTTCCAATATAACCAAATTCACACCGACTGTCGAGCCACCAGCACGGAATAGTGCGTCTGATACAGCAGAGCAGAAATCGATTGCTTCTAGACTTCGAGTTTGCACTATCATCGATGTTTTCTCCACTCGTCGAACCACTACCACTGTATAACGCAGCTGAACACAAGTAGTGGGTCCCCTTGAGAGACAGTAAGCTTGGACGCTGAGAATGTGTGGTGTCGTTACACAACTGCAGTGCCACGGAAAATGGAAGAACTATTTTGGAGTGGTAACGTTTCAGGGCACTGTTTTCCGTCTTGGATCGTCATTTTGGACTGCAACACCATTGATGATGCGATGAATCGCCATCTTGGATCCCCATCCTGAATTCTTAACATATAACCACTCAAGCTGCGTTTTTTCCCTTAGGATCGCTGTCTTGGATTGCTCACCATGCACACTGCATCAAGGTAGAATGAGATTTTCACTCTTCAGCGGAGTGTACGCTGATGCGAAACTTCCTGGCAGATTAAAACTGTGTGCGGGACCGAGACTCGAACTTGGGACCTTTGCCTTGGAAGAGCACTTGCCCGCGAAAAGCAAAGGTCCAGAGTTCGAGTCTCGGTCCAGCATACAGTTTTAATCTGTCAGGAAGCTTGGATCAAGCTAGTCATCTTGTTTTGGAGGGCATTTTGTTACAATTTTTGTTGAAACATATAGATGTATGGGATGAAGTGTTGTGTAGTGTCCCCTGTGCAACGTACAATTGTTCAATTTCTCACCATATTCCCACATCACATGGAATACTCAAAGTCCAAATTTCATGTGAAATATTGCAGAAAAAAGGTGACAAAAAGGTGTCCTACATAAGCATCCTCGTTAGAAGGATGGTGGACTTAGATTTACTGTAAGAATTGGAAACAACATGTACTGTAAGGAAAAATGGTGTAGAGGACACTATGTAATATTAATGGGTTTCGGATGCTCTGTATATAAAATATTTGCCATAAAAGAGAAGAGCAGCCATCGAGCTGTAGTTGGTAAAATGTGACGCATCACAGCGCAAATGTTTGGAAAAGAACTATTTTTGTAATATGCGTTTATACAAAGACGCGAGTTCAGCATTAACTGCTTCAAATAAACACTACGACCCGCCGAGCGCAGATATGCAAATAATTCAACTGTTCAAATGTGTGTGAAATCTTATGGGACTTAACTGCTAAGGTCATCAGTCCCAAAGCTTACACACTACTTAACCTAAATTATCCTAAGGATAAACACACACACCCATGCCCGAGGGAGGACTCGAACCACCGCCGGGACCAGCCGCACAGTCCATGACTGCAGCGCCTCAGACTGCTTGGCTAATCCCGCGCGGCTGCAAATAATTGCCGCAGCGCTCGATCCTAATAAGATACGAAACATATAAACCATAAAAATTTTGTCTTTTGTTATGAATAGTTCTAGAGACTTGGCTACCTTTGACTGTTTCGATGCTGACGTGTTAAGAAGTGCAGTGTAGCATCGCTACAAGTTTTATATGATACACTACTGGCGCTGGAAGACGTGGCCGAGCGGTTCTAGGCGCTGCAGTCTGGAACCGAGCGACTGCAACGGTCGCAGGTTCGAATCCTGCCTCGGGCATGGATGTGTGTGATGTCGTTAAGTTAGTTACATTTAAGTAGTTCTAAGTTCTAGGGGACTGACGACCTAAGAAGTTAAGTCCCATAGTGCTCAGAGCCATTTGAACACTACTGGCCATTAAAATTGCTACACCAAGAAGAAATGCAGATGATAAACGGGTATTAATTGGACAAATATTTTATACTAGAACTGACATGTGATTACATTTTTAAGCAATTTGGGTGCATAGATCCTGAGAAATCAGTACCCAAAACAACAATCTACATCTACATTTATACTCCGCAAGCCACCCAACGGTGTGTGGCCGAGGGCACTTTACGTGCCACTGTCATTACCTCCCTTTCCTGTTCTAATCGCGTATGGTTCGCGGGAAGAACGACTGTCTAAAAGACTCTGTGCGCGCTCTAATCTCTCTAATTTTACATTCGTGATCTCCTCGGGAGGTATAAGTAGGGGGAAGCAATATATTCGATACCTCATCCAGAAACGCACCCTCTCGAAACCTGGCGAGCAAGCTACACCGCGATGCAGAGCGCCTCTCTTGCAGAGTCTGCCACTTGAGTTTGTTAAACATCTCCGTAACGCTATCACGGTTACCAAATAACTCTGCGACGAAACGCGCCGCTCTTCTTTGGATCTTCCCTATCTCCTCCGTCAACCCGATCTGGTACGGATACCACACTGATGAGCAATACTCAAGTATAGGTCGAACGAGTGTTTTGTAAGCCACCTCCTTTGTTGATGGACTACATTTTCTAAGGACTCTCCCAATGAATCCCAACCTGGTACCAGCCTTACCAACAGTTAATTTTATATGATCGTTCCGCACGCATACTCCCAGATATTTTACAGAAGTAACTGCTACCAGTGTTTGTTCCGCTATCATATAATCATACAATAAAGGATCCTTCTTTCTATGTATTTGCAATACATTACATTTATCTATGTTAAGGGTCAGTTGCCATTCCCTGCACCAAGTGCCTATCCGCTGCAGATCTTCCTGCATTTCGCTACAATTTTCTAATGCTGAAACTTCTCTGTATACTACAGCATCACCCGCGAAAAGCCGCAGGGAACTTCCGACACTATCTACTAGGTCATTTATATATATTGTGAAAAGCAATGGTCCCATAAAAGTCCCCTGTGGCACGCCAGAGGTTACTTTAATGTCTGTAGACGTCTCTCCATTGATAACAACATGCTGTGTTCTGTTTGCTAAAAACTCTTCAATCCAGCCACACAGCTGGTCTGATATTCCGTAGGCTCTTACTTTGTTTATCAGGCGACAGTGCGGAACTGTATCGAACGCCTTCCAGAAGTCAAGGAAAATAGCATCTACCTGGGAGCCTGTATCTAATATTTTCTGAGTTTCATGAACGAATAAAGTGAGTTGGGTCTAACACGATCGCTGTTTCCGGAATCCGTGTTGATTCCTACAGAGTACATTCTGGGTTTCCAAAAACGACATGATATTCGAGCAAAAAACATGTTCTAAAATTCTACAACAGATCGACGTCAGAGATATAGGTCTATAGTTTTGCGCATCTGCTCGACGACTCTTCTTGAAGACTGGGACTACCTGTGCTCTTTTCCAATCATTTGGAACCTTCCGTTCGTCTAGAGACTTGCGGTACACTGCTGTTAGAAGGGGGGCAAGTTCTTTCGCGTACTCTGTGTGGAATCGAATTGGTATCCCGTCAGGTCCAGTGAACTTTCCTCTGTTGAGTGATTCCAGTTGCTTTTCTATTCCTTGGACACTTATTTCGAAGTCAGCCATTTTTTCGTTTGTGCGAGGATTTAGAGAAGGAACTGCAGTGCGGTCTTCCTCTATGAAACAGCTTTGGAAAAAGGTGTTTAGTATTTCAGCTTTACGCGTGTCATCCTCTGTTTCAATGGCATCATCATCCCGGAGTGTCTGGATATGCTGTTTCGAGCCACTTACTGATTTAACGTAAGACCAGAACTTCCTAGAATTTTCTGTCAAGTCGGTACATAGAATTTTACTTTCGAATTCACTGAACGCTTCACGCATAGCCCTCCTTACGCTAACTTTGACATCGTTTAGCTTCTGTTTGTCTGAGAGGTTTTCGCTGCGTTTAAACTTGGAGTGAAGCTCTCTTTGCTTTCGCAGTCGTTTCCTAACTTTGTTGTTGTACCACGGTGGGTTTTTCCCGTCCCTCACAGTTTTACTCGGCACGTACCTGTCTAAAACGCATTTTACGATTGCCTTGAACTTTTTCCATAAACACTCAACATTGTCAGTGTCGGAACAGAAATTTTCGTTTTGATCTGTTAGGTAGTCTGAAATCTGCCTTCTATTACTCTTTCTAAACAGATAAACCTTCCTCTCTTTTTTTATATTCCTATTAACTTCCATATTCAGGGATGCTGCAACGGCCTTATGATCACTGATTCCCTGGCCTCTGGCCGTAATAACGGCCTTGATACGCCTGGGCATTGAGTCAAACAGAGCTTGGATGGCGTGAACAGGTACAGTTGCTCGGCCACCATTGACCAGACGTTTTCAATTGGTGAGAGATCTGTAGAATGTGCTGGCCAGGGCAGCAGTCGAACATTTTCTGTATCCAGAAAGGCCCTTACAGGACCTGCAACATGTGGTCGTGCATTATCCTGCTGAAATGTAGGGTTTCGCAGAGATCGAATGAAGGATAGAGCCACGGATCGTAACACATCTGAAATGTAACGTTCATTGTTCAAAGTGTCGTGAATGCGAACAAGAGGTGACCGAGACGTGTAACCAATGGCACCCCATACCATCACGCTGGGTGATATGCCAGTATGGCGATGACGAATACAAGCTTCCAGTGTGCGTTCACCGCGATGTCGCCAAACACGGATGCGACCATCATGATGCTGTAAACAGAACCTGGATTCATCCGAAAAAATGACGTTTTGCCATTCGTGTACCGAGGTTCGTCGTTGAGAACACTATCGCAGGCTCTCCTGTCTGTGATGCAGCGTCAAGGATAACCGCAGCCACGGTCTCCGAGCTGATAGTCCATGCTGCTGCAAACGTCGTCGAACTGTTCGTGCAGATGGTTGTTGTCTCGGAAACGTCCCCATCTGTTGACTCAGGGATCGAGACGTGGCTGCACGATACGTTACAGCAATGCGGATAAGATGCCTGTCATCTCGACTGCTAGTGATACGAGGCTGTTGGGATCCAGCACGGCGTTCCGTATTACCCTCCTGAACCCACCGATTCCATATTCTGCTAACAGTCACTGGATCTCGACCAACGCGAGCTGCAATGTCGCGATAAGATAAACCGCAATCGCGATAGGTTAGAATCCGACCTTTATCAAAGTCGGAAACGTGATGGTGCGCATTTCTCCTCCTTACACGAGGCATCACAACAACGTTTCACCAGGCAACGCCAGTCAACTACTGTTTGTATATGAGAAATCGGTTGGAAACTTTCCTCATGTCATCACGTTGTAGGTGTCGCCACCGGCGCCAACCTTGTGTGAATGCTGTGAAAAGCTAATCATTTGCATATCACAGCGTCTTCTTCCTGTTGGTTAAATTTCGTGTCTGTAGCACGTAATCTTTATGGTGTAGCAATTTTAATGGCCAGTATTGTATTTGTGTACCAGTAATGTAAATTTTCGAACGAACGCTTCGATAAACAGTGCGACGCTATGAAATATCCACGCGGACCCAAGTAGAATTAATTTTGAAAAAACATTGGACATACAAGAAAGGACATTGTAATAGCACGGAATGTGCGTAAGAAGTGCAAAATGTAAGGTTTGTATTCCATGGATTAATGGTACGGATTATTTCAGAATACACTGATGTGTTATAATGAAATCCCTTGTTTTATTCTTTTCTTTGAGTAAACGCGGTGTTTTTCCGTTGTATGCAAAATATGTTACAGGGCAGCATTTTACAGCGGTATCTTGGTTGTTTTCCGGGAAGCTACTGATATATTCAATCCCAGAATTGATAAACATTACCATAACCCACTTTCCTTCATCCATTTCCCTTTCAGTGTTCAGTTAGGTCCCTTAGGCATTTGTATCGAAAAATCAGACTGCGTGAATGCAATCCAGGTTAAATGTCAGGTTCAAACCACCTTCGCGTAATCAAACACTATTACTCCTGGACGCAATCGAGAACCGACTCAACGCAGTTCACAAAGACTGCTCTCTCTCTCTCTCTCTCTCTCTCTCTCTCTCTCTCTCTCTCTCTCTCTCTCGCTCTCCAAGCCGCACCAAAATCGGTGAAGAAATTACCGCGAGTGCAAGACCTAGTATAATTACATTCGTCATACCACATTATGGAGAGTATTTCATCTGGAAGGTGATGCAGAAGTATCTGGTGCATCGAATGTTATCTGCCCGCAATGTGCCCCAGTGGAGAGAGCGCTTCTGTCACGGTAGCGGTGGCTTCATGTCCGCACATTGACGGATGTGACGATCTGCTGCCATAATCCACAGCTGTTCGAACAAGTAAAAGAAACCTTCCCAGTCTGCTGCACACACGACTAAACAGCTTCGGCTGTGATGTGGGACTTGCGGCGATTGACATGGGCGGTGTAGTGATCTAGTCATGTGGCTCGACATGCAGTGTTTGTTTAGCTCTTGTTTACGCCATTTCTAATTGTGCGTTCATCAGTTATTTTGGAACTCCTTAAGTAATAAAACTTGTCTGCTATTTTTGGTGACTCCTCTTGTAATCTAGTTCCCTGAGCATTGCTTGATTTAATTCGACTTCATTGCATTATCTTACTTTAGTTTTGTTGTTCATTTTATAATCTCTTTTGAAAATATTAATGATTGCACTCATCTGCTCTTACTGCAAAAAATAAAAATAATTACAATGTACTTTATTCGATCATTCCTCCTGGATCAGCCTATCCTGCTTTGTATTAAAATGCAACTGCTGTACTCAAGCCGCTGTATCTAAGTAGCTGGTATCTAACCAAAGTGTGGTATGACTTTCCCATGATTGCATAGCAAAATATGGAACCAAGGATTTCATAATTAACTCCCGAATGTGCCACCCTTGAATGTGACACTAGGGACATTTAAAGGTATTGGTGTCTGTCCAAACCACTGACAACATGCAGACGTCACGGGGTTGTGTGACCAAAGCTTGTGACACAATCTGGATGGAGCCAGGAGCGTTTCAAAGAGTGCATGATTCACTGTGAAGATTGGGTGAAGGTCGTGTCAGGATGCGTTGTAATCAGATGCAGCATTGCCTAAAGTGTCCACTTCTACACAACTAACAGATGGAAACGAGAGGACATATTGCCCCGTATCTCAAATGGTGTTTGTATCAGGACATGTCACTACAGGAACTTCTCCTCTAATTTTGACCAATACTACCTCCTGCAGGGATATTTGATACTTCGTATCCCATAAATCAACAGGCAAAAACAGGACCCTTAGAGGATCACTTTATCGTTTGTCTGTGTCTACCTGTCTGTCTTTTAGGATCTTTTCTTCTCAGGGTCCGTAAGCCCAGCATGATCGGCACTGAAGCCACCTGCCACCCCCCCCCCCCCCCCTCCCTCTCCCCCTGTGCAATGATCGGCATCTATGGTGGCCATCAGGAACTGGTGCACAGCAACTCAGAGATAAAGCCACCCCCAGAGGGGTGGCTGCCAGCAGGAAGCCGTCACCCAGGGGGATATCCAGTGAGTTGAAGGCACTAAGTCCTCTGCATAGGATACCCAGTACAGACAGTTGCCTGCTGCTACTGAAGAAGAAGTCCGTGGCTGATGACTGGACACAACAGTAGTCCCTGTCTCGCAGACAGCAGATGGTGATTGGCATCATGTACAGACCCTGATATGATTCTTTACAGAGAATGTTCCCAAGCATCTGAGAACAGCTGAGTACACCTGAAACTGAGCGTCTGATTTGAGGGGGATATGTATGATAGTCTTCTGGCCAGTTCTTCCCCAATAGCAGCACCCCACCCTGGAGGAGGCAACTGGTCGCAGTAGCCAGCGTCGCCATTGAGTGGTGATGACTTCATTCATTCTGCTCTTTTTGCTTAGTCGGCTCCTGGAGGACCCTAACCACGGCTGTAGTATTGTCCAACTTCACCCTTCAAAGACCCTGATTAGCTTCTTTCACTGTGTCAGCTTGATGAATGATTGCTCTTGCACTCTGAATACATCTTACAAGGGGAGGCCGCCAATTGTGAAATTCAGATTCGATTCATACTGCGCATAATAAAAGCTCATGGCCAGAGGTGTAATGTGGCAAAGCACCAAGATGCACTTCTCAGCCGTTGTCGAGAAAATCGACAGTTAAAAGAAACCGCTGCGGTGAAATATTCTCTACGATTAATAATTTTCTACAGCGTCGTGGCGCAGCGGTAAGCGCTTGGGTTCGTAATCCGAAGGTCGCCGGATCGAATCTCGCGCCATGCAACCTTTATTTTAGTATTTGTTTTTTGTAATTCAAATGTGTGTATACACACACACACACACACACACACACACACACACACACACATATATATATATATATATATATATATATATATATATATATATATATATATTCCCGGCAATCTGTTGCAACAATTATGCATATAATAAGTTGTTGAAAGTCGTTTGTCGTGGAAAAACTGGCGACTTCGAACATCATTATGTTTTCCGCAAACAAAGTTGTATTTCATAAATGTTATTAATTGTCCTCATAATATTAACCACGTATAGTTAACGGAAGACGTAGAAACGATATTCCGAAACGAATACGTATAGCGTAAGTCAAACGTTCGAATTAGAATAGAGACCCCACGAACACAAATTTGCTGTGGCAGGTATGAAATATAAACTCCGTTACTCGCTCGTTACACTTGAAGGACAGATGTTGAATGGGCCGAAACGAGCCGCTGCATAACAGCGTAGTTGCCTGCTAACTTCGAAAGAAGGTAGATGCAGTCCCTAGCGCAACTTATAACATCGTCGAAAATCGGTGCGGACGTGAGAGCTTTGGTACATGCTGTTAAACAAACGGAAAAATGGAGGCGGTACAATTGGAGAGCGATCCGCCTTCACCAACATGCATAAGCAATTCATTAATAGTTATATATATATATTTGAATTACAAAAAACTAATAATAGAATTGCATGGCGCGAGATTCGATCCGGCGGTCTTCGGATTACGAACCCGAGCGCTTACCACTGCGCCACGACGCTGAGTATTTCACCGCAGCGGTTTCTTTTAACTGTCGATTTTCTCGACAACGGCTAAGAAGTGCATCTTGGTGCTTTGCCACATTACACCTCTAGGCATGAGCTTTTATTATGCGCAGTATGAATCGAATCTGAATTTCACAATTGGCGGCCTCCCCTTGTTAGTTCATAGAGCGTGGCCACCACAATGATTTTGTTGCATTGGCTCCAGGTGGTTTATTGCCCGAGATTACTGCATGGCGCTGCTGATTTGAGCAGTTTCATTTGAATTTTGACGATGCGACTATGGAGAACTTTCAGCTCGACTGATGAGATTAGTAGCTGTTTTGAAATGTACTATAGATAAAAAGTACGATGGGTGTGCAATAAGTAATGTAATTCATTTTTTCCTCTGCCATTTTAGGTTGGAAAAATGCGGAATTTGTTGTGGGACAGCGTGGAATATTTTCACTTCAGCTCCTATAGTTCCATGAAGTTCTGATCTGTGGCAGCACTATACGTAGCCTTCAAAATGGCGCCTATAACGGAGACGCGTTTCAAGCAGAGAGCTGTCGTTGAGTTTCTTTTGGCGCAAAACCAGAGCATCGCAGATGTTTATAGGCGTGTTCAGAATGTCTAAGGAGACCTGCCAATGAACAAAAGTACGGTGAGTCCTTAGACGAGACGTCTGACATTATGGCAACAAGATCGGACAAACCTTTCCGATCTCCTGCGTTCTGGCGGGCCACACACAGCTCTGACTCCTGCAACTTTGAAACGTGCAGCCACTCTTATTCCACGTGACTGATGGCTCACAATCAAACATCTCGCTGCAGAACTGGGCGTCTCTGTTGGTAATGCTGACACTGTCGTCTACCAGCTGGAGTACTCAAAGATATGTGCCCGCTAAATTGTTCATCCGCTAACGGAAGACCACAAAGAGCAAGGAAGGACCGTCAGTGCGGAATTGCTTCCAGGTTATGAGACTGGTCGTTACAATTTTTTGACAAACATATCACAGGCGATGAAACATGGGTTCATTTACATATCCCCTGTGAAGAAGAAGTTCAAAGCTGCACCCTCAGCCGGTAAGGTAATGGCGACGACATTCTGGGACTCTGAAGGGATTATTCTGTTTGATGACAAAAGGCATGGGATACCGCCTAATATCATCTCGGACCTCCTCTTACCCGGCATAGTTCAGCAGCTTGACGCGTCGTGGGCTCAACAAGTCTTTGGAAGTGCCCTGCAGGAAAAGTGAGCCCTGCTTCTTCTATAGCAGTTCATAATTGCGAAAATGCTACCTGTGCAGAATTTTTGCACCAACTGACCTCTCGATTATGTCCCATAAATTTTCGAAGGGACTCACGTCGGGCGATCTGGGGGGCCAAATCATTCGATCGAATTGTCCAGAATGTTCTTCAAACCAATCGCGAAGAGTTGTGACCCGGTGACATGCGCATTTTCATCCATGAAAATTCCATAAAAAATGGTTCAAATGGCTCTGAGCACTATGGGACTTAATTTCTGAGGCCATCAGTCCCCTAGAACTTAGAACTACTTAAACCTAACTAACCTAAGGACATCACACATATCCATGCCCGAGCCGGGGTTCGGAACTGCGACCGTAGCGGTCGCGCGGTTCAAGACTGTAGCGCCTAGAACCGCTCGGCCACACCGGCCGGCAAAATTCCATCGTTGTTTGGGAACAAAAGACCACGAACGGCTGCAAATGGTCTCCAAGTGGCCGAACATAAACATTTCCAGCCAATGATAGGTTCAGTTGGATGTAAACACTGTCCACACCATTTTGGAGCCACCAGCAGCTCCCAGTGTGCCTTGTTGACAACCTGGATCCACGGTTTCATGGTGTCTGCGCCTGACTCGAACCCTACTATCAGCTCTTACCAAGTGAAATCGGGGCTCATTTGACGGGGCCATTGTTTTCCATTCGTCAAGGGTCCAACCGATTGGTCACGAACCCAGGAGAGGCACTGCAGGCGACGCCGGGCTGTTACCGAAGACAATCGCGTCGGTCTGCTGCCATAGCCCATTAACGCCAGACTTCGCCGCACTGCTCTAACGGATACGATAGTCGTACGTCCAACATTAAATTCTGTGGTTATTTCAAGCAGTGTTGCTTGTCTGTTATCACGCCGCTGTTCTCGGTCGTTAAGTAGGCTAAAGGTCGTCGGACACTGAGTTGTCCGTGGTGAGGTGTACCGCCTGGAAATTTTGTATCCTCGGCACGCTCTTGACGCTGTGGATCTCGGAATACTGAATTCCCTGAAGATTTTAGAACTGGAATGTCCCATGCGTCTAGCTCCAACTAACATTCCACGTTCAGAGTTTGTTAATTTCCGTCGTGCAGTCATAATCACGCTGGAAACCTTCTCACACGAATCACCTGAGTACAAATGACAGTGCCCTTTACAGCTTGTCTATCCGTGAGTAGTGTAAATCCAAGAACATCACGTTGAAACCTATTCAAAGGATTGGGCATATTAACCACAGCTTCTCAGTATATTTATTCCTTAATGAAGTTTGTTGTAAATAATACATCTCTTTTTCCAACTAACTGCTTAGTACACAGTATCAATACTAGGAATAAGAACAATATACATAAAGATTCAAAATCACTTACTCTTGCCCAGAAAGGAGTCCAGTATTCAGCAACGCGTATTTTCAATAAGTTACCAGCAACCATTAAGAGTTTAGTTTCAGACAAGGCACAATTTAAACATAATTTAAAAGAATTTTCGGTGGCCAACTCCTTCTATTCCATCCATGAGTTTCTCAACAAGTACAGTAGACCATTTTAATGAAAATTTATTATACTTTAATTTTTGACAATACTTGGTTGTAACAGCCAAGTAACTACCTATTGTGTGAATGATGGACGTATGGAAAGCAGATGTAAGCCTTAAGTCTGTAAATAGTGGAAGTTTAATTTTAAATCTTGTACGTAATCTGACTGTTCTTAACTGAGGCTCACTGAAATGAATAATTTACTTTAATTTTTGACAATACTTGGTTGTAATAGCCAAGAAACTAGCAAATGTCTGAATGATGGATTTAATGAAAGCAGATGTAAGTATTAAAATTGTAAATATTAGAAGTTTAAATTTAATTCATGTACATAATTTTAGTGTTTATTGACTGAGCATTATTAAAATTAATGAAACTCAAGTTTTTCTAATTACATTTTTGTAATGTGTTTATCTGACATGTTCCACACCCAGGAGGATTCCCTCTTTTATGGGTCTGTGGAATGAATAATTAATCTAATCTAATCTAAAAACTACCGCCACCTGTATGTGTGCATATCGCTATCCCAGGGCTTTTGTCATGTCATTGTATACTTAGGGCAAGCGCAGTCAGTCGCAAGCTTTTGATGTGGACGCCATGCTGGGACCTCCACGTCATTCCGACGTCGTATCGTCGTATCGTCCCCCTTTGCGTGGTATTTGAAAATCTTGGACGACTTATACACCTACTATCCAACATAAATGTTACATGGTGTTCACCCGTGGTCGACATGGAGGTACCGTTATTCCGACGTGATACCGTCGCTCTTTGGAGAAGCAGAGGCTTTGCGTCGCGTTGCACAATCTTGTGACCTCTTATGGAACTGTTATCTAACATGAATCTTACATGGTGTTCACCAGCGGTCGTCATGTAGGTATCTCTTCAAGGAGTTGGGCATTTTAACTGCACCATCACATTCGCTAGTGAATAAATAACCCATTACAATTTGGGAAGAATAATTATATCATACCTGCAACATTACACGAAAAAATGACCTTTATTACCAATTATTAAAGTGGTCAGTGGCTCAGAAATGATTTTAATATGAGGCAACGAAAATTTTTGATAGTTTGCTCTGTAACATAAGATGACAGGTAGCAAAGCAAGCTTTAAATCCAACCTAAAATTATTTCTTCTGGACATATCCTTTTATTCCACGGACGAATTCCTATTTGAAAGCTGGTAGCCCATAAAAAAAGAAAAAAAAATTAAAGGTAGTTGTATGATTAGGACTAAAAAGTAATATGTTCGTTAATGTTAACACTAATCATGGGTACATATTCTATAAACTGTCTCGTTCCACACAATTTCAGTGAAAGAGTCGTTAAAATGAGGACTGGTACAGTGAACTAACTATTCACGATGCACACAAACTTATGACAAAAAGAGAGATTTACCTTAGGAAAGCCTTTGTTAAATCTACTTTAACGTAAGTAAGAAATTAATTCGTTCCCTTATCTTCTTTACTGCTGCAGTCACTTACAGCGTTTTGTTATCTCCCAAGTATAACAGCGTTCAGTTTATGTGTCTCACGTAGGAGCTGACCTAACACCTCGTTTCTCTAGTCCCACGTGGAACCCTCGCAGAGGGAATGTCGTGAGCATATCTCTGCATTACGAAAATTTATTTTATTCAGGATATTCTGAGCATATCTGTGTATTACGAACATTTATTTTATTCAGTCTTTTGCACCGAGGCATTCGCGTGTGCTGAACAATAACATTTTTTGGGAAAACAGCCAGAGATTTATTAGGCAATGTTGTAGCAGTGGGCGACGGCACAATTAGCATGGTCTTATTCACTTCGTCGGCAATCCAGTATTGAGTAGCAAGGTAGTACTCACAAGACAAATCACATAAGCACCCGCACACGAAACAAAACCACTTGGAAAACGTAATTAGCGATCACGACCTGTTTGCTGCCGTGTCTCCCCAGTGACGTCACAACAGGTTGCCCTAGGTGATAGAGTTTCGGGTGGGAAGATTGAACAAAACACCCTAGATACGAGCCGGTATTGGGGAAATCCACTCTGACGTAAGGGTCTTTGCCAAAGGGCACATTATTACGTTTCGGCGCCTTAAAATGAGCGTCTCGTAAGCTGGTCGGCTGTTCGCGTGCTGCTTAGGGATGAGCACTTTTTAAAGAGTATCAGTATGTATTGTATCAATATTTATAAAAGACCGACGTTATCGAGACACGAAAATCGATAGTTTGAAATATCGATTTTTTTGCATATCCCTACGAGGGATAAGTCTTTGGAGAGAAACACTTGCTATACACATTTCAGACAACTAGAGTCCATTTTCAATTAAATATCAGTGGAATAATGTGTTTGACTTTTGTGCCGAGTCTACGTTACTAAAGTGCGTCTATCTTTTCCTGACCCAGGCACTCGGGGCCTAAGAGAAGCGCACGCACATTCTACCTCATAGTTGGAAGCAGGGAGTGGTAGTAACCACCACTTTCGTACTCTGCTGTGACCAGACGTGTTTGTTTTGCACCTCATACCTACAATCTGCAATGGCAGAATTCACACACGGAAGTACCAAACTTTCCAGAGCGTGCAGTACACCTACACTCATATTCAAATCTGAAGCTCATTTCTAGTACTGAATGTGGAATTAAATTAAGCCTATGGTAAAACATTTACTGTTAGAATGCAAAAATTGGTAGTAGCTGGACTGGGTAAGAAATTGCCGATGGGAACCTATGAGTCAATAAAAGACAGACAATAAAAAAAAAAAAAATACGATACTCAATATTCAGTATCGATTATTCGATAATTAAGACCTCGACAATGTTTATCGATGTTGTGAACTTCAAAATTTCCCCGGCGAATTAAATATTCGAAGAGATTTCGAGATTGCAGCCGGTTTTCATAAACTTCAGTCCACGATATTTCGATTGGGCACCTGCCGGTCATCTTCAGGTGAGCAGTCGCAGACTCACGAAGACGTTCTCCGCTCCGCCTGAGAGTATTGCCACCCACGCGTCAGAGTCACGGTGACAGAAGGACCGCACCGCCCCGTGGCAGCGTCCTCGCGGGTGGAACTACAGAAGATCAGCTGCCTTCGGCGTTGCCGCACGTCACAGACATCGGAGTATTCTGGCGTTTTCGTCAGGAGCAAATTTCGGAGACGACGGGATTCCACTCATTATTCAGTTGGTAGCCGCTGTCACTGTTCATTAGATTTTCTGCTATGTTATTTCAACGGATTGTTTTATAATGGAGTCCCAAAATGATGTTGCTGTGCCATAATTTAATGTTTTGTCATACTCCATTGAATGTGTTCCGCAATAACAGACTTGCTGGGTTGCAAAAAGCGAGTGCAACGTTTATATTCTGTACCACATTCTTCCACTGTGGTGTCCTGTACAGGCCATACACCGCTGGCAAGGTATTTTGTAAACTCCCACCTTCCGCAATAACACATTATCCTTCACCGATCCCAAGGTCCGAAATAGATGGTGAGCGGAAAACCATTTTCACCTGATATTGCTAAGGATTCTTGCTATTTTGAAGGAAATATTTCGAACAGAAATAAGAAAAGCTAGGGACTTTGTTGGCGCATTCTCCTCTTCATCTTCTTCCCTATTCCTGGTTGTAGCTGACAATGCCCTGTTAATTAGCCTGTCGAGTATCCATTGTCTCTAAACACTTCTTAAATGTGCAAGCTCTCTAGGAAAACTATCTACACCCGACCCTGTATAGGCTCTGTGTACAAGGGTTTTTAGCACACACATAGTTTGGGATGGGTGATGGCAACTTGAAGAGCGTATTTGCAATTCAGTGTGAGTGTCCCAGAGAGCCGTCATTCTTTCGTCTTACGAATACACCCAGAAATGGGAGACAACCATCTTTCTCTAATTCCTTAGAAAATCGGATATCCTCATGAATGGAGTTACGATGATGTAAAAACTCCATTAACTTATTTTCTCAAATGGGCCACAATATGAAAGGTGCATTATGTGATCAAAAGTATATGGAAACCTGGCTGCAAATGACTTACAGGTTCGTGGCGCCATCCATCGACAATGCTGGATTTCAATATGGTGTTGGCCCACCCTCAGCCTTGATGACAGCTCCACTCTCGCAGGCATACATTCAATCAGGTGCTGGAAGGTTTCTTGGGGAATGGCAACCCATTCTTCACGGAGTGCTGCATAGAGGAGAGGTATCGATGTCGGTCGGTGAGGCCTCGCACGAAGTGGGCGTTCAAAAACATCCTAAAGGTATTCTGTAGGATTCAGGTCAGGACTCTGTGCAGGCCAGTCCATTATAGTGATGTTATTGTCGTGTAACCACTCCGCCACAGGCCGTGCATTATGAACAAGTGCTCGATCGTGTTGAAAGATGCAATCGCCAACCCCGAATTGCTCTTCAACAGTGGGAAGCAAGAAGGTGCTTAAAACATCTATGTTGGCCTGTGCTGTGATAGTGCAACGCAAAACAACAAGGGTTGCACCCCCCCGCCCCATGAAAAACACAATCACATCACAACACAACCGCCTAATAATTTTACTGTTGGCACTACACTCGGTGGCAGATGACGTTCACCGAGCATTCGCAGTACCCACATCCTGCCATCGGATCGCCACAATGTGTACTGTGATTCGTCACTCCACACAACGTTCTTCCACTGTTCAATCGGCCAATGTTTGCGCTCCTTACGTCAAGCGAGGCGTCGTTTGGCTTTTACCGACGTGCTGTGTGGCTTATGAACAGCCGCTCGGCGATGAAATTCAAGTTTTCTCACCTGCCGCCTAACTGTGGATCCTGATGCAGTTTGAAATTCCTGTATGATGGTCTGGATATATGTCTGCCTATACGCTTTTGTGCGTGTCCCTTCATGTTTCGACTTCACGATCACAACGGAAACAGTGGACTTAGAGATGTTTAGGACTGTGGAAATCTCACGTTCATACATATGACACAAGTGACACCGAATCACATGACCGCGTTCGAAGTCCGCGAGTTGCGCGGAGCGCCCCATTCTGCTCTCTCACGATGTCTAATGACTGCTGAGGTCGCTGATATGGAGTACCTGGCAGTAGGTGGCAGCACAATGCACCTAATATGAAAAAAAGTATGTTTCTCGAGGTGTCCGAATACTTTTGATCACATAGTCTGCGTGGATGATACTTTCATAGAGTGGTCCCACGGCTTACCTGAAGATGACTGTCAGGTGTCCAGTCGAAAAATCGTGGAGTGACGTTTACGAAAACCGGCTGCAGTCCCAAAATCTCTTCGAACCCTTATCGATATTGTTATGAAAAAACAGTGATAGTCGGAATTATAGATAGCCTATTTTTTGCCCATCCCTAGCGCTACTGTCGCGAGCGTGTATGGGAAATGGTTGAAGGACGGTGAAACGACGAGTGGGTTACCCAAAAGGTACTCATCTGGTCGTCCAAATTTCATCACTGAACGTGAAGGTCCCCCCCCCCCCCCCCCCTCCATGAACCATGGACCTTGCCGTTGGTGGGGAGGCTTGCGTGCCTCAGCGATACAGATAACCGTACCGTAGGTGCAACCACAACGGAGGGGTATCTGTTGAGAGGCCAGACAAACGTGTGGTTCCTGAAGAGGGGCAGCAGCCTTTTCAGTAGTTGCAAGGGCAACAGTCTGGATGATTGACTGATCTGGCCTTGTAACAATAACCAAAACGGCCTTGCTGTGCTGGTACTACGAACGGCTGAAAGCAAGGGGAAACTACAGCCGTAATTTTTCCCGAGGGCATGCAGCTTTACTGTATTATTCAATGATGATGGCGTCCTCTTGGGTAAAATATTCCGGAGGTAAAATAGTCCCCCATTCGGATCTCCGGGCGGGGACTACTCAAGAGGATGTCGTTATCAGGAGAAAGAAAACTGGCGTTCTACGGATCGGAGCGTGGAATGTCAGGTCCCTTAATCGGGCAGGTAGGTTAGAAAATTTAAAAAGGGAAATGGATAGGTTGAAGTTAGATATAGTGGGAATTAGTGAAGTTCGGTGGCAGGAGGAACAAGACTTCTCGTCAGGTACTACAGGGTTATAAACACAAAATCAAATAGGGGTAATGCAGGAGTAGGTTTAATAATGAATAGGAAAATAGGAATGCGGGTAAGCTACTACAAACAGCATAGTGAACGCATTATTGTGGCCAAGATAGATACGAAGCCCACACCTACTACAGTAGTACAAGTTTATATGCCAACTAGCTCTGCAGATGACGAAGAAATTGAAGAAATGTATGATGAAATAAAAGAAATTATTCAGATTGTGAAGGGAGACGAAAATTTAATAGTCATGGGTGACTGGAATTCGAGTGTAGGAAAAGGGAGAGAAGGAAACATAGTAGGTGAATATGGATTGGGGGACAGAAATGAAAGAGGAAGCCGCCTTGTAGAATTTTGCACAGAGCACAACATAATCATAGCTAACAGTTTAAGAATCATGAAAGAAGGTTGTATACATGGAAGAACCCTGGAGATACTAAAAGGTATCAGATAGATTATATGATGGTAAGACAGAGATTTAGCAACCAGGTTTTAAATTGTAAGACATTTCCAGGGGCAGATGTGGACTCTGACCACAATCTATTGGTTATGACCTGTAGATTAAAACTGAAGAAACTGCAAAAAGGCGGGAATTTAAGGAGATGGGACCTGGATAAACTGAAAGAACCAGAGGTTGTACAGAGTTTCAGGGAGAGCATAAGGGAACACCTGACAGGAATGGGGGAAAGAAATACAGTAGAAGAAGAATGGGTAGCTTTGAGGGATGAAGTAGCGAAGGCAGCAGAGGATCAAGTAGGTAAAAAGACGAGGGCTAGTAGAAATCCTTGGGTAACAGAAGAAATATTGAATTTAATTGATGAAAGGAGAAAATATAAAAATGCAGTAAATGAAGCAGGCAAAAAGGAATACAAACGTCTCAAAAATGAGATCGACAGGAAGTGCAAAATGGCTAAGCAGGGATGGCTAGAGGACAAATGTAAGGATGTAGAGGCCTATCTCACTAGGGGTAAGATAGATACTGCCTACAGGAAAAATAGAGAGACCTTTGGAGATAAGAGAACGACTTGTATGAATATCAAGAGCTCTGATGGAAACCCAGTTCTAAGCAAAGAAGGGAAAGCAGAAAGGTGGAAGAGGGTCTATACAAGGGCGATGTACTTGAGGACAATTTTATGGAAATGGAAGAGGATGTAGATGAAGATGAAATGGGAGATACAACACTGCGTGAAGAGTTTGATAGAGCACTGAAAGACCTGAGTCGAAACAAGGCCCCCGGAGTAGACAACATTCCACTGGAACTACTGACGGTCTTGGGAGAGCCAGTCCTGACAAAACTCTACCATCTGGTGAGCAAGATGTATGAAACAGGCGAAATACCCTCAGACTTCAAGAAGAATATAATAATTCCAATCCCAAAGAAAGCAGGTGTTGACAGATGTGAAAATTACCGAACTATCAGTTTAATAAGTCACAGCTGCAAAATACTAACACGAATTCTTTACAGACGAATGGAAACACTAGTAGAAGCCGACCTCGGGGAAGATCAGTTTGGATTCCGTAGAAACACTGGAACACGTGAGGCAATACTCACCTTACGACTAATCTTAGAAGAAAGATTAAGAAAACTCAAACCTACGTTTCTAGCATTTGTAGACTTAGAGAAAGCTTTTGACAATGTTGACTGGAATACCCTCTTTCAAATTCTAAAGGTGGCAGGGGTAAAATACAGGGAGTGAAAGGCTATTTACAATTTGTATAGAAGCCAGATGGCAGTTATAAGAGTCGAGGGACATGAAAGGGAAGCAGTGGTTGGGAAGGGAGTAAGACAGGGTTGTAGCCTCTCCCCGATGTTGTTCAATCTGTATATTGAGCAAGCAGTAAAGGAAACAAAAGAAAAATTCGGAGTAGGTATTAAAATTCATGGAGAAGAAATAAAAACTTTGAGGTTCGCCGATGACATTGTAATTCTGTCAGAGTCAGCAAAGAACTTGGAAGAGCAGGTGAATGGAATGGACAGTGTCTTGAAAGGAGGATATAAGATGAACATCAACAAAAGCAAAACGAGGATAATGGAATGTAGTCGAATCAAGTCGGGTGATGCTGAGGGCATTAGATTAGGAAATGAGACACTTAAAGTAGTAAAGGAGTTTTGCTACTTGGGGAGCAAAATAACTGATGATGGTCGAAGTAGAGAGGATATAAAATGTAGACTGGCAATGGCAAGGAAAGCGTTTCTGAAGAAGAGAAATTTGTTAACATCGAGTATAGATTTAAGTGTCAGGAAGTCATTTCTGAAAGTATTTGTATGGAGTGTAGCCATATATGGAAGTGAAACATGGACGATAAATAGTTTGGACAAGAAGAGAATAGAAGCTTTCGAAATGTGGTGCTACAGAAGAATGGTGAAGATTAGATGGGTAGATCACATAACTAATGAGGAAGTATTGAATAGGATTGGGGAGAAGAGAAGTTTGTGGCACAACTTGACCAGAAGAAGGGATCGGTTGGTAGGACATGTTCTGAGGCATCAAGGGATCACCAATTTAGTATTGGAGGGCAGCGTGGAGGGTAAAAATCGTAGAGGGAGACCAAGAGATGAATACACTAAGCAGATTCAGAATGATGTAGGTTGCAGTAGGTACTGGGAGATGAAAAAGCTTGCACAGGATAGAGTAGCATGGAGAGCTGCATCAAACAGGACTGAAGACCACAACAACAACAACAACGTGAAGGTCGAAGGCTTGCCCTCTCTGTAAAACAGGATAGGCAGCGATCTGCGGCAGATCCGATGAGAGAGTTCAGTGCTGTCGCAGGCATATGTTATTCGGAGCACACCGTTCAGTGCACAACACTGAGCGTGAAGCTATGCAGCAGACGACACCTTCTTGTTACCGTGCCGATGTAACGTCATCCTTAGTTACGTTTGCAGTGGGCACGGGACTATCGAGGCTGGACCGTATATCAACAGAAGCGTCTCACCTGAACTGGTGAAAAACGTTACTTTTCACAGCTGGTGGGTTGTCGGTCCAGATACGCTAACCCAGGTGATCAGATGCTCGAATTACGCACCTCGCCATGGACTCCTCCACAGTATCACGCTGTGGAGGACATTCTCCTGGCTTACATGAGACCTGTGGTAGTAATTGAAGGTGCCATAACAGCTGTCGACTACGTCAACGTGACTGTGGACCATACGCAGCCTTTCATGCTTGGTGTCTTCCCCGACGGCGATGTCATCTTCCAGCGGGTTCACTGTCCGCGTCACAAGGCTAGATGGTTCAAATGGTTCAAATGGCTCTGAGCACTATGGGACTTAGCATCTGAGGTCATCAGTCCCCTAGAACTTAGAACTACTTAAACCTAACTAACCTAAGGACATCACACACATCCATGCCCGAGGCGGGATTCGAACCTGCGACCGTAGCTGTCGCACGGTTCCAGACTGAAGCACCTAGAACCGCTCGGCCACAACGGCCGACAGTCGCGAGTTCCACGCCCACAAACCACCGGCCTGCTTTTTACGGGAATTGCGTGGTTTGTGCGCATTCATTTGGTGCTACATACATCTGGAAAAACATCAAGGACTCATCGAATTCAACCCACTCAGAATCGTTGCAGTGCTATGTTGAGTAGCTCTATTAAGTAGGCGGTTATAATGTTTCCGGACCACATAGTGCTTTGGCTCATATAGCCAAATACCTGAATGGTAGTGGAACAGAGTGAGTCCCACTTGGAAATAGTTGTGAAAGAATTTTCATTTGCTGTAAACGGAGAACTTTTCAGAGAACTGAGTGCTGGAAACTATTTTAAATTTAATTCTGGAACAATACGTACGAGACAAAAATATTAAAGTATAGTGTATGTGCGACTGTGTACACGGGGATTCAGTTACCCCTACCGATGTCGTTTCATGCAACCCGCAATGTTACCTATGGTCTTGAACCACGCGTGATATTTTTATATTCCCTCGCTCGCTATGCTCAAACTATTAACCCCGCTGAAAAAAAAATGAAAAGAACTTTTTTGTAGAAAATTTAACATGTTAAATTTTGTACTGGGATACATTTTCGCTGATGGCCACTGTTTTCAAGCTGTTCAAGGAAAATGTACAAAAGTGCCCTTCAAACGCACCTCCACAGCAACACGCATCTGTCATCAGTTAGAATTTCTAGAACGTTGTATGCGGCACTCCCTCCTATCACTGTACAAAAACTTTCCAACTAGACGAACTATTCCAGACATTCGACCTTTTGCTGGTCTTTATTGATTGGGGTATTACGCCACCAGCATAGTCGGGTATTTCGTTAACATTATTAATTTAAACGTGCCGGTGCGGGTAATGAAAGAAAGACGACTCTTGTAATCGTTACCCTAAAACTAATTACGGTTACAATTCGGTCCAAACTCAACTCTTACAAGCATAGTAATTCCTCAGTTACAGGGCTTGACGAATATCATGATGTAATTGTTTATTTTATGCTGTTAAAATCCACAAAACTGTCACATGAAATTTACACAGACGTCAGTTTTACAGTTTGTAGGTGCTCGACTAAACCAGTGTCGTAACAAGGGCAGTCAATGAAGATCAAAAAAGGTCGAATGAGGGAAATAATTTTTCCAGTCGCAAATTTTTGTACAGTGGTAGCAGGAAGTACCATGAACAACACACTAGAAATCCTGACCGGTTGGTGGCTGAGTGAGAGGGTGGAGGTGTGTTCGAATGTCACTTTTGTACGTTTTTCTCGAATGACTAAAAATTCAGTCTCTAGGGAAAATGTATCCCAGTATAAAATTTAGCTGCACTGAATTTCCTACAAATAAGGCCTTGCACATTTTTTCTGTAAGGTTAACAATCTGCGCGTAGCGAGCGAAAGAATGTGAAAGTCTCTTGCGTGACTTTTGAAAGCCAGATATAACACGACATCGGTAGGGACAGATGAATTGCGTAAAGTCGATGACGTGCTGTTTACCTATGTCCCAGTAGATTCGATCGACGAAGACAGGTGAACCTGAGAATATGACAAGTATTCAGCAGTAATTGGCGTTCGATCGAATACATAGGCGTAATCGCGATACGCTGCGGACATACCTGTTGGTACTAGAGATACTCAAAATGCATTGCTCCCTACATGAATTCTATCATGTTAAATAGCGAAAAAAATTAATTGTGCACGGAATACTACGTCCTCCATCCAGATTTCAACCGAGAATTGTTTCGACGTGATACGTGTCGTACACCGCTTTCTAGCCTAACAGCCTTATGCTTACGTCAGCTCTGCGGGCACACCGCTTTAAAGTCAGCGCTAACTGCCCCGGAAAGCAAAGGTGAGAGAAAAACCGGGGTGAAAATAACCTCGTGGCGCTGCTAATGAAAGACGCTATTAGCGCAGATTAATTTAAGTAATTTCCTGAGTGTGTTAGATGATCAAGGAACCAGAGAACGACCCTGTGCATCGTGTGTTTGTCTGTGGAGAGAGAGAGAGAGAGAGAGAGAGAGAGAGAGAGAGAGAGGGAGAGAGAGAGAAAGATTTAGAGGGAGCTGGTATTTTGGCTAGCTTGCAAAGCAAGATAGTACACAATTGTTAAGAGAGAGAGGGAGAGTGAGAGAGAGAGAAAGAGAGAGACAGAAAACAACAGTACTTAACTGTTTCCACTGGATTCCCCTTCAGCGGCTAATGTGTCATTTATCTTACGTTTGCTGTCCACAACCTATAGAATGTTTATCACAGACATTCTGAAGTTTGATGAGTGGTTATGGCAGAAGTCTATAGCAAGCAGTGGTGCGAGTATTTTCTTTTGTGGAGAATATTCGTTGCTTTTTAATCCTCCAACATGGTGAATAATGGTCAAGAGTGTAAGACCGTATAGGCGAATGCTGTCTCGATTCGGCCCCAGGTCATTCCAGATCGGTTCTGCTGGTCCGCCTCAAAATGATTTTCGTATAGTCCCCGGTGGGGTCGATAAGCGTTTCTACCTCAGTTTTGATTTACACAAAACGGCAAAGTACGGAAAAACAAGTCTACATTAGAGCACTAATTTTTGTACTTATACTTTCACCTATAGATTTAACAAAATGGTTCAAGTGGCTCTGAGCACTATGGGACTCAACTGCTGAGGTCATTAGTCCCCTAGAACTTAGAACTAGTTAAACCAACTAACCTAAGGACATCACAAACATCCATGTCCGAGGCAGGATTCGAACCTGCGACCGTAGCGGTCTTGGGGTTCCAGACTGCAGCGCCTTTAACCGCACGGCCACTTCGGCCGGCATAGATTTAACAGTTATTCACACTAATGAAATAAAACACTAGCAGTGGGACACTTCTAAAAAAAGAATCTATTAGAAAGTTATCTGTCGGATTCTGTACCTCTGCTAGTTGTTTCATGTTTCACGAAGTTCTCATAAGGAAGTAACATCTCTTGTGAGCGATACGATATTCTATCACAGCTCATCCAAAATCAGTTCCTGAACTTAAGGTTTAAAATTCAAAAGCCATTTGTTCAACACGCCTCCACGTCAGATGTCATCAAGGGCAGATTGTGTGCCAAAACTACATTAGCAAGTTTTGCGAACCATTATCTTGGCAAGTTTTTAAGATACCAACTTCCAATTTTCCATCATAAAAAAATGTGCTTTTGTAAACATACTGTACTGTAAGTACTGCAAAAATTGTGTTATGAAGCATATTACGATATTTTTCGCAAACTCTTAATTTTATGACAGAATTTTGTAACTAAATGAAAATAAAAACTGAAGAACATGGGATATTTTTATTTTTCTAGTTCCGTGTATGTTGACTCTTATTCTTGGCATGATGTGGAAATTTCAGTACTTTCTGAGATAATGAATCATTTATAGCAAAAAAGTACTTCATAGATATTGAGCTTCAAAGTTTTTTTAACCACAAACTTTTATACAGACTTGCAGTTCTTTCATGCACTGCAGTTATTGTTCTGACCCATTACATGTGTCGTCTTCAGTGTCACAATCGCTCAATTCTTGCTTCCTCCTTTTCTTTCTTGCTTCATTTGTCGCTTACTGAGCAGCAAACTCTGCTTCGCCCACACGAAGCACATCCATCTCTCGCAGAGCTCTGGTTGTTGTTCTGCCCTAATATCACCCCCCTCCCCTACCTTCTCCAGAACTTTCAGACTTTTATAGTTCCCACCATCAAAAGTTATTACAGCATCAGACATTGCTAGCTTCAGAGCCATAAGACCAACAAAAAAATTTTTAGGCACACGGTGCCACCCAGCATTACTGAAGGATTCACTCACATTGTGGGTCTTTCCATACAAAAATTCCTTTAGTAGCTATGGATTTACCAAGTCGTTGAATACGGGTTTGATTTCCATCGTTATGGACAAAGGTAACTAAAAAATTCAGCTTCCATATACCTACACCAAGAGCTAGGAGGTGTGATAACTTCAGACACATTATTTTGGTTATTTACACGTCCTTCACTGACTGCATACCTGTTTTCTGTAAGTTTAAACGCAAATTCTCATCTGGCATATCTATTACCCCCAAATTTGCGATTGTTAAACATACTTTTACACTTATCATTTTATATAAGGAAGTACACTAAAGAAGTCGCTAAGTACCACGCGGTTTTCATGCAAACTACTGTCAGAAACAAATGACTGATTTGTTTATTTTTACTGCCAACTTCTGAGACGTGACAGTGTCACCAAAACAAAACAGTTCACAGGCTTCTAGACAATATAATTCCCAAGACATGAGTGTTCCATTCTGTCAACGTATACGAGGTGCCGAAAATTGTCTGTCACATGTCAAATTTTAAAATATTATTTGAAGGCCTTAAAATTGTCTTTTTTTGATGTATTATATGACAAAATGTTCAGCAGAATCGAAAGGATGTTGTGGACCAGAAAGCAAGGAATGCCAAATTTCACCTTGTTTTTTATACACTGTCCCCTGAAGTGACAAATTATGAGACGCCTCTGGTGACGGATTGTCACCTGTTTCTTAAACAAATGACACAAAACGTCTTTAACTCATTAGCCTTTCAATACATAATGGAATCCAGAGACAAAATCCTAAGGGATACCGAGCGAGGTGGCGCAGTAGTAGCGCACTGGACTCATATTCGGGAACACGGTGGCTCAAACCCCTTGTTCAGGCATAGGAATCTCGGTCTTCAATGGTTTCCCTAAATCACTTGAGGCAGACGCTAGAAGGGTTCATTCGATAAAGACAAGTTAGATTTTCTTGCCGAATCCGAGCTTTCGTTTCGTCTCAAATGACCCGGTCATCGTCGGGTAGTTAAATCCCTTTCCTCCCTTCCTCATAAAGGATGCACAATTTCAAACGGACTTAAAATGCTCTGGCAGCTCATACGGGCGTCCCCCACAATATTTGATATGCCACGGATTAGTGGGTTAGCCTAGTCAAGTCCAGTATGATACAACAGCCGAAAACATGTAAGTGGTTCAGTGGAAAAGAACGCTAAATAATGTTAGTTCACAAGATTAAGTTCAATTTACGAAGAATCATAATGGATAACCCAGTGAATTAAAACCATTAGGAGCTGTAAGGCAAAAATTGTCGATGTCAACTGCCCCTCTGCCGAGGGGTACAAATTTCGCGCACAGGAAAAATAAGCCAAATCTGATATCCAATCCCGATCAGTCACATGGCAAAGGAATAGAAGTGAGCGGCAAATCAAATCATAGTATTTATACAGGGAAAAATATTGCACCCGAAGGATAGTGACCCTAGGAATACATGATGTTTCCGGTTTGATATTTAAGTCTAATGACTGATTTTAGAGTCACGCGGTACAGGACCAAATATTAAAGTTATTTCGAGGATATGTTTGAAACTACCAGGGTCATTTCAATAATTAAAGAGACAAATAGGTCTGGGGAAAAACTGTTAATAGAGCAAGTTTGGTACTTTTATGCCTTTAAGTTGGCATAATTGGGATGAGCACTTATCAGCAGATATATCTACATTGCTTTGTTTATCATCATCATCATCATCATTTAAGACTGATTATGCCTTTCAGCGTTCAGTCTGGAGCATAGCCCCTTTATAAAATTCCTCCACGATCCCCTATTCAGTGCTAACATTGGCGCCTCTTCTGATGTTAAACCTATTACTTCAAAATCATTCTTAATCGAATCCAGGTACCTTCTCCTTGGTCTGCCCCGACTCCTACCCTCTACTGCTGAACCCATGAGTCTCTTGGGCAACCTTGCTTCTCCCATGCGTGTAACATGACCCCACCATCTAAGCCTGTTCGCCCTGACTGCTACATCTATAGAGTTCATTCCCAGTTTTTCTTTGATTTCCTCATTGTGGACACCCTCCTGCCATTGTTCTCATCTACTAGTACCTGCAATCATCCTAGCTACTTTCATATCCGTAACCTCAAACTTGTTGATAAGGTAACCTGAATCCACCCAGCTTTCACTCCCATACAGCAAAGTTGGTCGAAAGATTGAACGGTGCACAGATAACTTAGTCTTGGTACCGACTTCCTTCTTGCAGAAGAGAGTAGATCGTAGCTGAGCGCTCACTGCATTAGCTTTGCTACACCTCGCTTCCAGTTCTTTCACTACGTTGCCATCCTGTGAGAATATGCATCCTAAGTACTTGAAACCGTCCACCTGTTCTAACTTCGTTCCTCCTATTTGGCACTCAATCCGTTTATATTTCTTTCCCACTGACATTACTTTCGTTTTGGAGATGCTAATCTTCATACCATAGTCCTTACATTTCTGATCTAGCTCTGAAATATTACTCTGCAAACTTTCAATCGAATCTCCCATCACAACTAAGTCATCCGCATATGCAAGACTGCTTATTTTGTGTTCACATATCTTAATCTCATCCAGCCAGTCTATTGTTTTCAACATATGATCCATAAATAATATGAACAACAGTGGAGACAGGTTGCAGCCTTGTCTTACCCCTGAAACTACTCTGAACCATGAACTCAATTTACCGTCAACTCTAACTGCTGCCTGACTATCCATATAAAGACCTTTAATTGCTTGCAAAAGTTTGCCTCCTATTCCATAACCTCGTAGAACAGACAATAACTTCCTCCTAGGAACCCGGTCATATGCCTTTTCTAGATCTATAAAGCATAGATACAATTCCCTGTTCCACTCATAACACTTCTCCATTATTTGCCGTAAGCTAAAATTCTGGTTCTGACAACCTCTAAGAGGCCTAAACCCACACTGATTTTCATCCAATTGGTCCTCAACTAATACTCGCACTTTCCTTTCAACAATACCTGAGAAGATTTTACCCACAACGCTGATTAAAGAGATATCTCTGTAGTTCTTACAATCCTTTCTGTTTTCATGTTTAAAGATTGGTGTGATTACTGCTTTTGTCCAGTCTGATGGAACCTGTCCCGACTCCCAGGCCATTTCAATTATCCTGTGTAGCCATTTAAGACCTGACATTCCACTGTATTTGATGAGTTCCGACTTAATTTCATCCACCCCAGCTGCTTTATTGCACTGCAATCTATTGACCATTTTCTCCACTTCCTTAAATGTGATGCTATTTCCATCATCATTCCTATCCCGTTCTACCTCGAAATCTGAAACATTACTGATCGTATTTTCACCTACGTTGAGCAACTCTTCAAAATATTCCCTCTATCTGCCCACGGCATCCACAGGATTCACCAGCAGTTTTCCTGACCTGTCCAAAATACTTGTCATTTCCTTCTTACCTCCCTTTCGAAGACTGCTAATTACACTCCAGAATGGTTTTCCAGCAGCTTGACCCATAGTCTCCAACCTGTTTCCAAAGTCTTCCCAAGATTTCTTCTTGGATGCTGCAATTATCTGTTTGGCTTTGTTTCTTTCTTCAACATAACTCTCTCTGTCTATCTGGGTTCTAGTGTGTAGCCATTTTTGATACGCCTTCTTTTTCCTTTTACAGGCTGCCTTAACTGTGTCATTCCACCAAGCTGTTTGCTTCATCCTACTTTTACACACTACTGTTCCAAGACATTCTTTAGCCACTTCTAGTACTGTGTCCCTGTACCTTGTCCATTCCTTTTCCAATGACTGTAATTGACTATATTCAACTAACTGGTACCTTTCTGAGATCGCTGTTATGTACTTGTGCCTGATTTCCTTATCCTGAAGTTTCTCCACTCTGATCCTCCTACATATGGATCTGACCTCCTGCACTTTCGGCCTCACAATCCCAATTTCACTGCAGATTAAATAATGATCAGTGTCATCAAAGAATCCCCTGAATACACGTGTGTCCCTCACAGCCTTCCTGAATTCCTGATCTGTTATTATATAGTCAATGACAGATCTGGTTCCCCTGCCTTCCCAAGTATACCGGTGAATGTTCTTATGTTTAAAAAAGGAGTTTGTGATTACTAAGCCCATACTGGCACAGAAATCCAAGAGTTGTTTCCCGTTCCTGTTGGCCTCCATATCCTCTCCAAATTTACGCATGACCTTTTCATACCCTTCTGTTCGATTTCCAATCCTGGCATTAAAATCACCCATTAGCAGAACACTGTCCTTGTCCTTTACTCTAACAACTACGTCACTGATTGCCTCATAAAAACTATCCATCTTATCTTGATCTGTCCCTTCACAATGCGAATATACTGACACAATCCTAATTTTCTTGCTAGACACCATCAAATCTATCCACATCAGTCGTTCGTTTACATACCTTATTGCAACTACGCTGGGTTCCATTTCTTTCCTGATGTAAAGCCCTACACCCCATTGTGCTATTCCTGCTTTGACTCCTGACAGGTAGACCTTGTATTCTCCCACTTCCTCTTCTTTCTCACCCCTTACCTGAATGTCACTAACAGCTAAAACGTCCAGCCCCATCTTACTTGCAGCCTCTGCCAGCTCTACCTTCTTCCCAGAGTAGCCCCCATTAATATTAATAGCTCCCCATCTCATTACCATTTGTTTGCCAAGTCGTATCTTAGGAGTCCCTGGTTTGTCAGTTAGAGGTGGGACTCCATCACCTCCAAAGGTCCGAGGCATTTTGCTCTGATTGTTGCCAGCATCATATTAATAGTACCAGGGAAGCAGGTTGCTAGCCTTACTTGCCCCGAGTCCCATTGGGTTTTACTCCTAACGGTTGAGAGACTAACCGGTGGATTTGATAGTCTTTGCCGTATGAGCACAAAGGTGACCACGACTCAGAATATGTCCGAGATGCCCAGCCTTATTCCAAAGTAACTGGTACCCCGACTGTCGGGACCACTTACTTAGCCACTCATACGTTGCCCGTGGTTCATGAACTAGGACATGACCACAGGAACCCACACCATGAACCACCATGCTTTGTTTATAACCTCAAAAATACATTTCAAGATGGCGAGTCCGCTTGAAACGTCCACATTAGTTGAACAACGTTCTGTTATTCATTTTTTACTTGCTGAAGGCTAGAAACCAGTGCATATTACTGTAGAATGTCTAAAGTTTATGATGAAGGTTGTATGAATCGTGCAAATTTTTACAAGTGGGTAGAGCAGTTCAAAAATGGTCGTGACTCAGTGACTGACGGACACCGTTCTGCCCGACCAGTTGCAGTTTCAACTCCCTCACTTGAAAGTCGAATTGATGACGTTATTCGTGCCGACTGCTGTGTGACTGTGGAAATGATAGTTGATAAGATTCAAGCTGGTACTGGTACAGTTCATAACATTATCTGTAACAAGCTGAAGTACCGCAAAACATGTGCAAGATGAATCCCAAAGGAGTTGACGCGGCTACACAAGGAAACAAGGTTGAGAGTGTGCACAGAGCTAAAGGAAAGTTATGAAAGAGAAGGCGAGCACTTCCTCAACAAACTTTTAACTTGTGATGAAACTTGGGTCCGGAATTAAAAAGACAAAGCATGGAATGGAAGCACACCAACTCACCTGTCAAGAAAACATTCAAAACCCAAGCATCTGCAGGAAAAGTCATGTTGACGGTGTTTTGGGATGCTGAAGGTCTAGTTTTTGGCGATTATCTCGAAGAGCAGCGTACAATGAACAGCCAATACTACTCGGATTTGCTTTTAAACAAGGTGAAACCAGCCACGAGAGAGATAGACGTCGTGGATCTCAGAGGAGAGGTTTCTCCAGCAAGGCAATGCACGTCCTCATATTGCTAAAAAAACCCGTGAAACCATCGACAAAATAGGCTGGGAAGTACTGCCTCACCCCTAATGTAGCACCTAGTGATATCCATTTGTTTGGTGCTCTGAAGGAGGCATTGCGTGCGAAGAGGTTCCAGGACAACGAGGACGTGAAAATGTTTGTGGGAAATTGGTTCAAACATCAAGATAAAGAGTTCTTTACAGCAGTAATGAAAAAGCTTGTAGCCCGTTGGAACGAGTGCATAAATATCAAGGGGATTATGTTAAAGAGTAGAAAAAGTATTGCTTTGTAAAAATAAACGCTTTTTTCTCCCAACCAATTTGTCTCTTTAATTATTGAATGACCCTCGTACTTACATGACGTGCGAACAGTTAAACCGTAATTCGTCGATCGTGCACCACCTTGTACCTTGCAACGGAAGAAGGTCTTCTACCATGATATTAGCAGATGAACGATTTTCTTTAATTTCTTAACAATTTTCCCTGTCTTGAAAGTGGAAATTTATGTTAGTCGCGAATAACATCTATTTCAAAATGTTTTTAACTTGTAACGGGTTTTTGATAAGACCTCTGAATTTGATTTCACTTACTGATTCGTGGCGGGTAGTGGATTATTAATGTTAATACTTAGATTTTCTCGACTGAAACACTTTTATATTTGAATAGACTATTTGTCCTAGGTATAAGACCATGTTGTGCCTTGGAACAGTTTTTCACACCTGGAACAACCTTGTATTGTATTGTACTGTATGGAACCGGGGACCTAGAAACGACGGAGAGGCTCCGTCCCCGCCGTAGCCCTCAGTGGTTCACAATCCCACAACAGGCTTCAGCAGTCCACTCACCCCACCGCCGCCCCACGCCGAACCCAGGGCTATTGTGCGGTTCGGTCGCCAGTGGACACTCCCCGGGAACGCCTCACACTAGACGAGTGTAACCCCAATGTTTGTGTGGTAGAGTAATTATGGCGTGCGCGAAAGTGGAGAAAGTGTTT
Source organism: Schistocerca serialis cubense (assembly GCF_023864345.2). Classification (NCBI taxonomy): domain Eukaryota; kingdom Metazoa; phylum Arthropoda; class Insecta; order Orthoptera; family Acrididae; genus Schistocerca; species Schistocerca serialis. Next base: position 50,929,845 of record NC_064644.1, read on the forward strand.
GCGCAGCAATCGCCGACATAGTGTAATTGTGGCGGAATAAGTGGAACCAACCCGCATTCGCCGAGGCAGATGGAAAACCGCCTTAAAAACCATCGACAGACTGGCCAGTACACCGGACCTCGAACAAATCCGCCAGGCTGATTCGTGCCGGGGACCGGCACGCCTTCCCGCCCGGAAAGCAGTGCGTTAGACCGCGCGGCTAACCTTACTCTTCCGGAGTATTTTTTGTAATTTCAGAATAAGATCGCAGCCCATTTCTAAAGGAATAAGAAAATTGTATTAAACTTCTCTTACACGTCTGGCTAGAGGCGACTTATTTTCAGTCTCTTCCAGTCCATACATTCTTTGTCTGGAATTGCAGCAGATAAGATAAATATATAATAATTTTTTCATAATGCTAGGCCACAGTCATAATATATTTTTTTAAAGTCAGTACCACCATTAGACTGTTGTTTATTTACTGTGTTGCATTTACTCTTGCACAATCACGATTTCGGCTTCAAAGTGCCATTATCAAGTATTTTAAGTGTTATAAATCGCCTAAGATGCCATCTTGATAATGGCACTTTGAAGCCGAAATCTTGATTGTGTAAGTGTATATGTAACACTGTAAATAAACAATAGTCTAATGGCGGTACTGACTTTAAAGAGATAAGATAAATGAGTAAAGACAGGTGGAGAAGGGCCGCAATGCAATATCGGCGTAACCAAAACCTACTGGAACAGTTCTACAGTACAGAAATCAAAATGACCATATCGGCAGCGATCCAAAAGTCATCGGCTGGGATTTATATTGAGGTGTACAGAAACTATTAGCATATAATGGGAGAAGGGCTTCCCGAAAGAGCTTTTACCAAGACAAAATTAATCCACGGCGTTTACAGAAGATTTGACTGTCTTAGTGCCCAAGCAGACAATCATATCAGCTTTAAAGCCTACCAACAGCCACGATTGTAACTGTGGGTTTACATGCAACTACTGAGCAACAAACTCACATCCTGGAGCACTACCAAGTCAGTGCGATAGCGGGTTGATCGACGTTAAGATATTCTATGCGTCTACACAGACCTTGCCCACACGACCGGGATGGTCTATGGAAATGCCCGTGACGGAATCGAATACAACCGTATAACGACAGCCGTTTTTGTCTCTATTTTTATAGGCAATTTAGACAGATCCATCAAACACACCAAGACTCAGATAAAGGTGAATTGTGCCACCACCAAAAAAAAAAAAAAAAAAAAAAAAAATGCTGCTCATAAAGCACTGGAACATGAATGCTGGCTATCTACGACCTTGTGCGCTCTGACAATGGAGTCGGTACTGAAGAAAATCCACGTCGCCTTTGCGTAGCGTACGTGAATGGAAGCAATTGGGACTAAAAATAACTCTATAGCTATGAACTATGTGGTACACCAATAATTGTAAGGATGTACTAGGTCTAGTTCAAATTGGTTCAAATGGCTCTGAGCACTATGGTTTAAAAATGGTTCAAATGGCTCTGGGCACTATGGGACTTAACATCTGAGGTCATCAGTCCCCTAGACTTAGAACTACTTAAACCTGACTAACCTAAGCGCACACATCCATGCCCGAGGCAGAATTCGAACTTGCGACCGTAGCAGCAGCGTGGTTCCAGACTGAAGTGCCTAGAAACACTCGGCCACAACGGCCGGCAGGTATAGTTCGAGGAGTGATCAGAGAAAACAAAATGCGGTCAATAGGTGGGTTACTTCATTAAGGGCTAACTGTTTCCAGGGTTGCAACATGTTACAGCAATTTGTATTTGTCGGAAATTAAGATTTCCCTTTCCACCACAGCTCCGGAAAATTAAAAATCCCTGCAAGGAACTAGCAGAATATTTAAAGGAATAGACATTTACCAGCATTTCCATGGGATGTACGCAGTAAGTGGTACAGTTTGGTAACAGATAAGTAGCTACGAAGGAAATGTGCTTCAAAATCCGTCTGGCCGCTTCTCATATTATAAGTGTCAAGCAGTCGACGTGGAGCCACGCTCTCTTGCGTGTAAAGATCAATAGTAGATCTGGAATTGGACGAAGGAAAAGCTGGCCTGGCATTCATTACCAGCACGACGTCGAACACCACACAGATAGATGTCGTTTTGGTAACGGTTCAAATGGCTCTGAGCACTATGGGACTTAAAATCTGTCGTCATCAGTCCCCTAGAACTTAGAACTACTTAAACCTAACTAACCTAAGGACAGCACACAACACCTAGTCATCACGAGGCAGAGAAAATCCCTGACCCCGCCGGGAATCGAACCCGGGAACCCGGGCGTGGGAAGCGAGAACGCTACCGCACGACCACGAGCTACGGACTTTTGGTAACGGACAGGAGATTTATTCCTGTAGTGAAAATTAATAGGTAGCCATGAATTTTCGGACATACCGTAAACTACGTTCTCTGCACAGAGAGTACGAACATGACGCTGTTACCAGTATGAACGATAGTATTAGTGCATAAAAAGCTCGGTCATAAGTATGGGAAAACATTCGAGAATTTCCTCAAGATCACACTTTCGGCTCCATAACAGTACTAACCTACATATACAATGCCAAGATAGTTCTTTATTGTCAAGCAGAACTATACTTTTCAAGAAGAACTATACTTTTCAAGAAGAGTTTAGTTTCCAAGAGGATTTTAACTTTCTTCATGTACTCGTAAATTCTGAAGAGAATGTCGGTTTCTGCTCAATTTAACTGTAACAGACCAGCAGTTTGCAGACTAACTTACAGCGACTGTCTAGAAATTTATTACACTGAGGTGACAAAGGTCGTGACCGAGCGAGACGTCACGCAAATGCCAGGATGGTTGCTTCGAAAGGGCACGGGCGACTTCCTTCCCCATCCTTCCGTAATCCGATGGGACCGATGACCTCGCTGTTTGCTCCCCAGCACCAGATCAACCAACTACCCAACAAATGTCATGGGGTAGCGATATGCACAGATACAGATGGCTGTAGTATCGCGTACACAAGATATAAAAGGACAGTGTATTGGCGGAGCTGTCATTTGTACTCAGGTAATCCATGTGAAAACATTTCCGACGTGACTGTGACCCCACGACTGGAATTAACAAGCCTTGAACGCGGAATGGTAGTTGCAGCTAGACGCATCGGACGTTCGGTAATCATTGTTGTTGTGGTCTTCAGTCCTGAGACTGGTTTGATGCAGACCTCCATGCTACTCTATCCTGTGCAAGCTTCTTCATCTCCCAGTACCTACTGCAACCTACATCCTTCTGAATCTGCTTAGTGTAATGATCTCTTGGTCTCCCTCTACGATTTTTACCCTCCACGCTGCCCTCCAATGCTAAATTTGTGATCCCTTGATGCCTCAAAACATGTCCTACCAACCGATCCCTTCTTCTAGTCAAGTTGTGCCACAAACTTCTCTTCTCCCCAATCCTATTCAATACCTCCTCATTAGTTACGTGATCTACCCACCTTATCTTCAGCATTCTTCTGTAGCACCACATTTCGAAAGCTTCTATTCTCTTCTTGTCCAAACTAGTTATCATCCATGTTTCACTTCCATACATGGCTACACTCCATATAAATACTTTCAGAAACGACTTCCTGACACTTAAATCTATACTCGATGTTAACAAATTTCTCTTCTTCAGAAACGATTTCCTTGCCATTGCCAGTCTACATTTTATATCCTCTCTACTTCGACCATCACCAGTTATTTTACTCCCTAAATAGCAAAACTCCTTTACTACTTTAAGTGTCTCATTTCCTAATCTAATCCCCTCAGCATCATCCGATTTGATTTGACTACATTCCATTATCCTCGTTTTGCTTTTGTTGATGTTCATCTTATACCCTCCTTTCAAGACACTGTCCATTCCGTTCAACTGCTCTTCCAAGTCCTTTGCTGTCTCTGACAGAATTACAATGTCATCGGCGAACCTCAAAGTTTTTACTTCTTCTCCATGAATTTTAATACCTACTCCGAATTTTTCTTTTGTTTCCTTTACTACTTGCTCAATATACAGATTGAATTACATCGGGGAGAGGCTACAACCCTGTCTCACTCCTTTCCCAACCACTGCTTCCCTTTCATGCCCCTCGACTCTTATAACTGCCATCTGGTTTCTGTACAAATTGTAAATAGCCTTTCGCTCCCTGTATTTTACCCCTGCCACCTTCAGAATTTGAAAGAGAGTATTCCAGTTAACGTTGTCAAAAGCTTTCTCTAAGTCTACAAATGCTAGAAACGTAGGTTTGCCTTTTCTTAATCTTTCTTCTAAGATAAGTCGTAAGGTTAGTATTGCCTCACGTGTTCCAACATTTCTACGGAATCCAAACTGATCTTCCCCGAGGTCGGCTTCTACCAGTTTCTCCATTCGTCTGTAAAGAATTCGCGTTAGTATCTTGCAGCTGTGACTTGTTAAACTGATAGTTCGGTAATTTTCACATCTGTCAACACCTGCTTTCTTTGGGATTGGAATTATTATATTCTTCTTGAAGTCTGAGGGTATTTCGCCTGTCTCATACATCTTGCTCACCAGATGGTAGAGTTTTGTCATGACTGGCTCTCCCAAGGCCATCAGTAGTTCTAATGGAATGTTGTCTACTCCCGGGGCCTTGTTTCGACTCAGTTAGGGATTTGAATATTTCGAGATACACAGTGTCAGGACTGTTCTGAGAATACCAAATTCCTGGTAGTGCCTCTCACCACACACGGCATTCAATTATTGACAGAGAGCAGTAATGTTGCCGCAGAGTTGCCACTAACGGCTAGATTCATGGGAAATCGTTAGCGAATTCAGTATTCAGAAATCCATAGTGTCAAGAATGTGCAGAAAATACCAAAATTCAGGCATTACCTCTCATCACTGAAAACCCGATGGCCAACGACCTTCACTTAACGACCGAGAACAACGGCGTGTTGGTAGAGTTATCAGTGCTGAGAGACAAGCAGCACTGTTTGAAATAACCTCGGAAAACAATGTGGGACGTACGTCGGACGTATCCTTTAGGACACTGCGGCGAAATTTAGCGATATTGGTCTATGCCAGCAGACGACCGTCGCGAGTGTGTTTGCTAACAGCACGACACCGCATGCAGCGCCTCTACTGGGCTCGTGACCACATCGGTTGGATCCTAGACGACTGGAAAACTGTGACCTGATCAGAGGAGTTCCGATTTCGGTTGGTAAGAAATGGTGGTAGGTTTCGAGTGTGGCGCAGACCCTGTAACAACAACGACGCTGTACTATTGTACATATAATAATTTTTTCTTCTGATTTTCGATAAATTAGTGTAATCGGTGTTCTGATTTCATTTCTTTTTTGTTTCATGCCATTATGTTAAAGAAACTGTAAACAATTTTCGATGTGAATATTAATGTTTATGTCAAATTTCAAGCAATATTATAACAGAATTGAAATGTAAGAAACGTCGAAACTGTTGTAACATGTTTAAAATTGTAACTGTGCGTCTGGTCCATACGTAGGCAATGTATTAGAATATGTAGAATGCAAAACCTCTGGTGAATACCCTGTCTGTAGGGGAGCGGTAAAAGGTGGATGGCAGGCGAGCGCGGGAAAATGCACACGGGCGCTGCACGGCATAACGGGCTCAGCAGTAGTAGTTGGAGTTGGGCATTGGTCTGAGCAACACGTTCTGGAGCGAGGAGGCTTCCTGGAAGACGTGGTTTCATTGAGCCTCGGATGTGCCGTTCCACCGCCTATACAGCATGGCAAAATTCCATAGGCACTAAATGGAAAATGTATTACGACGCTATGAAGAAATAAAGTGCCGATACATCAAGAGCCATAGCTGTGATTGTATGTGTGCTCTGTGCCTCGCCATCTCGCCGCCCGCCAACCGCCACATCGATACAAACAGGTTGAAACTTTTAGTACTGTATTCGTGTGGACCAGTGTTACTTTTGTTCCATACTGTTCAATAACAACTTAAATTTTACCAGAACTTTCCTATCATTTAATTATCCTCACAACTAACCTAGATAGGGTCCTTTCCAAATGTTGTGCAATCCGAGTGTCCCGAAATGAAGAATTAAAGTTTATGTTAATAATAATTACCTGCAGACCTAGCTATGTTAGACTGATGTTTAAAGAACTTTCTTTGTTAATGAACTAATAGACGAATAACAAAGGTTTGACAAAGTTGGAAGATAATTTTGATATTGATTTAGTAGTGAAGTTTAATCATTTCGAGACAGATATAATGGTATTTAAATGAGCAGGAAATAAAATGAAAAGAGTAGTAACTGATATATTGGAAATCTTGAGCACATAATGATTTCAGTAATCGAATTTTTTAATACAGTGATCATAACAGTTTCAGCCCCCCCCCCCCCCCCTCTTTTTTATTCATTTGAATTCTGAAGTGTTCTAGACTGATTTGATCAGCAAAGTTAAAGCCAATATAAAAAACCAAAATTTATCAGTGTTTTACCTTTATCAAAATTGACATTGTGTGTGTGTTTCGAAAGTGCTATTTCTAGGGTAACCTATACCCGATTTTAATCAGATCAATAGACAGTACGAAGTTTTGTAGTAAACATTATAGTGTAATGTTATGTATGTTTATCCATATTAGTACAGAAAGTGAAATTATCAGTTCAGTAGATTTTCTGGTTCTAAAATTTACCATATTATGCAGTGTTATTACGTGTTGTTTTGTATGAACGGGCATCAACTTGTACAGGGAAGAAACTCAGTTAATGCCTAATTAGGCTGGCGACCGTATTATTAGCAAATTGGTAGCATACTCTGTGTTGTTTCTTGTCCATCCTGTCGTGTAGTTGCATTTCGGACTTGCTTGACGTATCATTGTTATTACAGAGTGGGTGTAAGTCTGATTTGCCTCCATTCAGGTATACGCGGTCAATTTCTATACAAAAATCCTTTCTCATAAGGTGAAGCCCGTCAACTTACCATAGTACAGGCTTTAATGAGTATCGTGTGCCACAAGCGTAGCGTTACAACACCACGAAGCCATGGACCCAAGTTGTCAAGAAGGGACTGTGCAAGCTGGTGGTGGCTCCATAATGGTGTGAACTGTGTTTACATGGAGTGGACTGTGTCCTCCGGGCCGACTGATACGGTCATTGACTGGGAATGGTTATGTTCGGCTACTTGGAGATCACCTGCGCCGTCACCGGTCCAAAATTGTTCGAGGTTTGTTTGAAGAACATTCCAGACAATTCGGACGAATGATTTGGCCTCCCAGATCCCCCGACATGAATCCCATTGAATTATGGAACATAATCGAAAGATCAGTTCGTGGACAAAATGCTGCACCGGCAACACTTTCGCAATTATGGACAGCTATAGTAGCAGCATGGCTCAATATTTCTGCAGGGGACATCAAACGACCTTTTGAGTCCACGCACTACTCCGGCCAAAAGGAGGCCCGACACGATATTAGGAGGCATCCCATGACCTCTGTCACCTTAATGTTTACATTATTACATCTCACGATTAAGAGTAAACTGCGTAGTATTGTGAATACCAAAGTTTAGACCAGCCAGAGAGAAGGAACGTTCCCACACTCGTTAAGACAATGTCAAAAAGTAAAAACGTGGCGACACACTAGTTGGGAAAAACTGATGTACGGCGCGCTTAGCTGTGGTAATTGGAAACATAACACTGTTTAGTTTGGAGACGTGTCATAACAATGCTACAACTGGCTAAACGAGACGTTTAGTAATATCACGGTTAATCACTTCTAGAAATGTATGAGAATTGTGTAATGAATAAAAGCTCTGTACACCAAATCCAAGGAGGGGAGGTGGGCATGGGGCAAGTGTCACATCTCTCCCCCTCACCCCCCCCCCCTATTGCTGCCACTAATCAATAAGACTTGAATACAAAGAAGCAGCTGACAGACGTCAAACGTATTCTGATTGTCCAACTGTTTCGCTTGGTGGCCTGCGCCATTAGGTGCGTAGGTAGGTCAACAAACGATTTTTAGGCGAGTTTGTTTAGCAATGTGAATCAAACAGTCTCCGCAGGCAATAGCCTATCTCAAGATCGTAATGTAGACGCGACCATAGTGGTAAAGAACATATAAATAAAACGCTTGAGCCAATATGAAGTACAGAAAACGTGGTAATAGCATAAAATTAAGAGGTATGTATTCTATAACTGCCTAAAATTCACACAATTTTACTTAGTGGTGTATGCTGCCTAGTGCTTTAAAATATTTTACAATCAAGTACTCATAACCTTAAATACACTGAAGAGCCAAAGAAACTGGTAGACATGCCTAATATTGTGTAGGGCCCCCGCGAGGATGCAGAGGTGCCGCAACACGACGTCGCATGGACTCGACTAATGTCTGAAGTAATGCTGGAGGGAACTGACACCATGAATCCTTCAGGGCTGTCCATAAATCCGTAAGAGTACAAGGGGTGGAGATTTCTTCTGAATGTCCGCAGATCGTGGTCGTGCTATAGCGTTATCGCTTCCCGCGCCCGGGTTCTCGGGTTCGATTCCCGGCGGTGTCAGGGATTTTCTCTGCCTCGTGATGACTGCGTGTTGTGTGCTGTCCTTAGGTTAGTTAGGTTTAAGTAGTTCTAAGTTCTAGGGGACTGATGACCATAGATGTTAAGTCCCATAGTGCTCAGACCCATCTCTTCTGAACGGCACGATGCAAGACATCCCAGATATGCTCAATAATGTTTGGTGGCCAGCGGAAGTGTTTAAACTCAGAAGAATGCTCCTGGAGCCACTCATTAGCAATTCTAGCTGTGTAGGATGTCGCATTGTCCTGATGGCCTTGCCCAAGGCCGTCGGAATGCACAATGGACATGAATGGATGCAGGTTATCACACAGACTGCTTACGTACATGTCACCTGTCAGAGTTGTATCTGGACAAATCAGAGGTCCCATATCAGTCCAACTGCACACGCCCCACACCATTACAGAGCCTCCACCAGCTTGAACAGACCCCTGCTGACATTCATGATCCATCGATTCATGAAGTTGTCTCCATACCTGTACACTCCATCCGCTCGGAACAATTTGAAATAATACTCGTCCGACCAGCGTACTGTCATACCATCTCTGGAGCAACCGATAGTACTTCCGGGTCGTCGTGTGTCGGGCAGACCATGGCTGCGGTTACCGTTGACGCTGCATCACAGACAGGAGCGCCTGTGATGGTGTACTCAGCGACGAACCTGGGTGCACGAATGGCAAAAACGTCGTTTTTTCGGATGAATCAGGTTCTGTTTACAGCATCATGATGGTCGCATCGGTGTTTGGCGACATCGCGGTGAACGCACATTGGAAGCGTGTATTCGTCATCGCCATACTGGCGTATCACCCGGCGTGATGGTATGGTGCCATTGGTTACACGTCTCGGTCACCTCTTGTTCGCATTGACGGCACTTTGAACAGTGGACGTTACATTTGAGATGTGTTACGACTCATGGCTCTACCCTTCATTCGATCCCTCCGAAACCCTACATTTCAGCAGGATAATACACGACCGTATGTTGCAGTTCCTGTACGGGCCATTCTGGATACAGAGAATGTTCGACTGCTGCCCTGGCCAGCACATTGTCCAGATCTCTCACCAATTGAAAACGTCTGGTCAATGGTGGCCGAGCAACTGGCTCGTCACAGTCACTAGTCTTGATGAACTGTGGTATCGTGTTGAAGCTGCATGGTCAGCTGCACCTGTACACGACATCCAAACTCCGTTTGACTCAATGCCCAGGTGCATCAAGGCCGTTATTACGGCCAAAGGTGGTTGTTCTGGGTACTGATTTCTCAGGATCTATGCACCCAAATTTCCTGAAAATGTAATCACATGTCAGTTCTAGTATAATATATTTGTCCAATGAATACCCGTTTATCATCTGCATTTCTTCGTGGTGTAGCAATTTTAATGGCTGAGTCTCGGGCGTGAATGAATAGGGTTCCCTTACGTATAGAACACGAATCACAATTCTTTCTCACGTACCTCTACCTCTTCTCACTCCAAACTCTACTGAGGCATACGCCCCATCCGTTATCGATGCCTGCGTGAGAGGAGAGAAACAGCGAGGCATTCAGTGCTGTTGCATTCTGCAACGTTGCCTAATGGAACCAGTTTCTTCTTTCAACTACAACTCTGAATTCAAAGTCTGTTGACTCCCATCGTGTGGCCACAATCACGTCGGAAAACTTTGTCACGTAAATCACCTGAGTGCAAGTGACAGCCCCGCCAGTACACTGCCCTTTTATACTTTGTGTACGCGATACTTCCACCATCTGCAACGTGCGTATTTCTACTCCGTGAGTACCGTCACTTCAGTGTAAGCTCTTAGGAGACCCCCAGCGTACACTTGCTGATCCGCAGCTTTTCTCGACACACGTCAACATTTCAGCTGTGTCACTGCCTTGTAACTACCACTTCCATCCTGATAATGTTCAGTTATATCTAAGTACCGAACCTAATAACACTGCTGTTGCCGTTGCAGGTATGAATGACATTTTGTTCAGTATAACAATGAGCAAAAAACCTGTGTTTGAATTTTTTTTTGAAAGAAACAATAATGTGGTTTCGTGAGGTTTCGAAGAATGACCCTACTTATCGGACGGTGGCCCTTCATTTTAAATAGCTATTCCTGCACTAACAATATTGCTTCACCTTCTAACGATAAGCGTGCATTTAAAAAACTCTTGTTACAATATGTTTCAGTCCTTATAGTTATCAAAAAGATTTGTCATGGTTGATACATACACCAGTTATTGTATACCAATATACAACTCTAATCTCAGCGGCAGTAAAGGGATAGTGTAAAGGTTTAACAAAAAAAAACACCGGCCACAAACAAGAGGATTGCTATGCACCACCGTCTCCGGCAGACATTCATGGTCCGAAGATGATCTGTTAAAAAGATCGAAACCGGTCACCATTAAAAAAGTTAAGCGATCAAGACTGCTTCTACAGGGCTATTACAAATGATTGGAGCGATTTCATAAATTCACTGTAGCTCCATTCTTTGACATATGGTCACGACACACTACAGATACGTAGAAAAACTCATAAAGTTTTGTTCGGCTGAAGCCGCACTTCAGGTTTCTGCCGCCAGAGCGCTCGAGAGCGCAGTGAGACAAAATGGCGACAGGAGCCGAGAAAGCGTATGTCGTGCTTGAAATGCACTCACATCAGTCAGGCATAACAGTGCAACGACACTTCAGGACGAAGTTCAACAAAGATCCACCAACTGCTAACTCCATTTGGCGATGGTATGCGCAGTTTAAAGGTTCTGGATGCTTCTGTAAGGGGAAATCAACGGGTCGGCCTGCAGTGAGCGAAGAAACGGTTGAACGCGTGCGGGCAAGTTTCATGCGTAGCCCGTGCAAGTCGACGAATAAAGCAAGCAGGGAGCTAAACGTACAACAGCCGACGGTTTGGAAAATCTTACGGAAAAGGCTAAAGCAGAAGCCTTACCGTTTACAATTGCTACAAGCCCTGACACCCGATGACAAAGTCAAACGCTTTGAATTTTCGGCGCAGTTGCAACAGCTCATGGAAGAGGATGCGTTCAGTGCGAAACTTGTTTTCAGTGATGAAGCAACATTTTTTCTTAATGGTGAAGTGAACAGACACAATGTGCGAATCTGGGCAGTAGAGAATCCTCACGCATTCGTGCAGCAAATTGGCAATTCACCAAAAGTTAACGTGTTTTGTGCAATCTCACGGTTTAAAGTTTACGGCCCCTTTTTCTTCTGCGAAAAAAACGTTACAGGACACGTGTATCTGGACATGCTGGAAAATTGGCTCATGCCACAACTGGAGACCGACAGCGCCACTTCATCTTTCAACAGGATGGTGCTCCACCGCACTTCCATCATGATGTTCGGCATTTCTTAAACAGGAGATTGGAAAACCGATGGATCAGTTGTGGTGGAGATCATGATCAGCAATTCATGTCATGGCCTCCACGCTCTCCCGACTTAACCCCATGCGATTTCTTTCTGTGGGGTTATGTGAAAGATTCAGTGTTTAAACCTCCTCTACCTAGACGCGTGCCAGAACTCCGAGCTTGCATCAACGATGCTTTCGAACTCATTGATGGGGACATGCTGCGCCGAGTGTGGGAGGAACTTGATTATCGGCTTGATGTCTGCCGAATCACTAAAGGGGCACATATCGAACATTTGTGAATGCCTAAAAAAACTTTTTGAGTTTTTGTATGTGTGTGCAAAGCATTGTGAAAATATCTCAAATAATAAAGTTATTGTAGAGCTGTGAAATCGCTTCAATCATTTGTAATAACCCTGTAGTTTATTAATAATAATTACAGATCGCCGTTTTCCTATATAAGAACTATGTTCTTTAAAATGTTAAAGGTTTAACACACCGTTTTCATACCCATGAGGGTTCAAATCCCCTTCCTGTAGTAACTGTTTCATTGTTTTGATGTTACACTAAGTCACACAAAGCAAAAGCCAATAGGACTCAACAACATTCTCCATTCATCACTAATTAAGTTGGCGCTGTTTCTCTAATAAACTGTCACCGTGGAATTTTCCTTCACATATCTGCAATATCTGTCGCATCCGTATTAGGGGAAACGAAGCTTAATTATATCAATACCCAAGAATTACGATCACCAGGCAACTACTATCGACATACTACTCGCATAAGTAAAGCCTTTGAGTAACTGTTCATGAACAGCTGAGAGACTACCGTAACAACTTTTAACACCCTCAGAGTTCATCAGTTACGCTTCTGGAAATACTTTACCTCTGCAACAGCGGTAGTCAAACTAAATGATGACATATATCATGCCATGGATAGGCCTGCAGCGATCATTTTAACACTACTTGATTGCAGAAAGACTTTTCATGCTGTTGATTTCGACATGTTGCTTATGAAGATGAAACAATTGAATTTCTCAAATATTGCAATGCCGTTGCCCGACAGGAGTACCTTAAAACACATACCAACGAGCAATCTGTGGGTTGGAGAAATCATAATCGAAATGTACACTGAGGTGAGAGAAGTCACGAGATGCTTCCTGATATCGTGTCGGACCTCCTTATGCCCTGCGTAGTCCAGCAACTCGACGTGGAATGGACTCAACAAGTCGTTGCAAGTCCCCAAAACAAATATTGAGCGTTTCTGCCTCATTAGCTGCCCGTAATTGAGGAAGTGTAGCCGGTCTGTGCACCGACTGGCGACCTCTCGAGTACGTCCCATAAATGTTCGATGGGATTCGTGTCCGACGATCTGGGCGGCCAAAACATTCGCTCGAATTGTCCAGAATGTTCTTCAAACCAATCGCGAACAATTGTGGACCAGTGGCGACGCACTGTCATCCATAAAGATTTCATCATTGTTAGAGAACGTGAAGTCCATGAACGGCTGAAAATACTCTCCAGGTAGCCGAACATAACCATTTCCAATCTAATGTTGGCTCAGTTGAACGATAGGACCCAGCCCATTCCATGTAACCACGGTTCACACCATTGTGGAGCCACTAACTGCTTCCACAGTCCCTTGTTGACAACTAGGGTCCATGGTTAGTGGGTCCTGCGCCTCACTCGAATCCTACCATCAGCTCTTACCAACTGAAATCGGGTGTCACCGATCAGGCCACGGTTTTCCAGTCGTCTAGGGTCCGACCGATATAGTCACGAGCCAAGGAGAGGCGCTGCGAGTGATGTGGTGTTGTTAGCAAACGCACTCGAGTTGGTCGTCTGCTGCCAAAGCTCATAAACGCCAGATTTCGCCGCACTGTCTTAACGGATATGTTCGTCGTAGATCCACATTGATTTCTGTGGTTATTCCACTCAGTGTTGCTTGTCTCTTAGCACTGACAACTCTACCAACACGCCGCTGTTCTCGGTCATTAAATGAAGGCCGTTCGCCATCGGCTTTTCAGTGGTGAGAGGTAATGCCTAAAATTTGGTATTCCCTGCACATACTTTCGGAATACTAAATTCCCTAACGGTTTCCCATGTATCTAGCTCCAACTGCAAGAGGTGTACAGACTTCTTCCAACTTGCCTGCTCTTGTCTCCACCACAACCATTAAAGCAGGTCAACTTGCCGCAACAGAGACTCAAGAGTACATGTGTACTAAAGTGCGCGTCATTTATGACGGCGGCCGAGTTTGGGTTCGCTCTGCGCATCTGACGTCACAAAACACAGTCAGCCAATGAACAGAGAACGACGTTGCCAGAGCTCGACTGCAGTGCGGAGCACGGACGAATGTCTTCAGTTTTAGAAACGTTCAGTCATAAATAAAGTAATTGAACAAAAGAAATGTCTTGATAGCAGACTTTCTTTTAGAGAAAGTTTGGAAAAAGCATTCTTTATACTAATTGCTTCATGTTCTATTAATTAATTAAACCACACAAGCAATAAGCCTCCTAATTCAGGTGATAGCAAGGAAAGGTGTATGTATCATTCTCACTAAGCGCTTTCTCGCAATATAGAACAGCGGTAATTATTTATTTCATATTGTACTTCGACGAAACGTGAGTAATTCATAATCATACCAACAGTGTTTATCGGTATTTTGCGTGATATTTTAAAGTCGTCCGAGAAATATATTTGAATGCTGAGCTGTGTTAGCGTAGTGGTCAGTCGGCTCGCAGCCGTGCTAGCGTGCGGAGCTGCTCCGCGCGCCGTGTGACGCTCCGCTCTCGGCGGTGTTTACTTCCGCGTCGCGGTGTTTGCGTTTATCGAGTCCAGTACTAACGTACACCATGGCGCACTCGTACCGCCGTGCAACGATCAAAGTAACGTTTCAGGCCGAACATCCACGACCCAGAGCTTTCAAAGTCGAACAGTTCATACGCGAGGATTTACGTTTGAACCCCCAGGACGTAATCGGCATACATTTTTCCATCACTGGAAGTGTTGTCTACATCAAGATGTCGACGGAGGAAATTTGCAATGACATAATACACCGTCATGCCACCGGACTGGAGTTTAAACACTCTGATGGACATATGGGTGCTGTGACAGTCGCCCATGCTGGATTCGGTCTCCGGACATTGCGGGTGTTTGAACTCCCGTTCGAGGTGCCTCAGGATGTGGTCATTGCTGCTTTCCAACCATATGGCACCGTCTTGGGTCACGTCGCGGAGAAGTGGCAAACATTTACGACCTACCCCGTATTAAATGGCGTCAGGCAAATAAAAATTGAGCTGACGAAACATGTCCCATCGTACCTGCTGATTGGCGGTGTGAGGGCCATCGTCATGTATGATGGACAGCCACGAACGTGCGCAGGATCTGGCCAGGAGGGACATGTACGTTCCGAATTCTTACACCGCCGTTTAATACAGACGCCGTTACGTGAAGAGACCCAGGCTTCGACGGTCACGTCCTTACCCATCACCTACGCCAAGGTTGCACAGGACCCCGTCGTACCAATCTCGATTGCGCCAGCAGCATCGTCAACGCTATCCGCCGCAGCACGGCGCGCCGAGGACACAAGCACGGCGTCGCCTCCAGTGCTCGCTTCAGGACCGTCCGGTTTGCAGACCGAAACCGATGTTCCTGTTGGAACCATGGACGTCGATCTCGGTGTCGTGCCGACGTCTGCCTTTGTCCAGACGGGTTCGGCGTCAGACGACGGGCGACCACATTCTGATTCAGAAGGCCACATCACAAAACAGCGGTCGCCTCGCAAACACAGGAAACGACGACGAACGCCTTCCGATGACGCCCTTTCTCAGACGGCCCCACTAGATGTCGACCTGATGTCTGACGGTGATCTCCCACATTGCGTCCAGTCACGCGATGTGGCAGCAACAGGAGCCCCTCCTGTGACGCCTACTCTCCAAGCCAGGGACGTGTCCTCGCCGTTGTCAACGAATGATGACGGCGGTCCCCCTGCCACTCATGTTGCGGAATCCACAACACCCGTTCCGGAAGTACGTGACCGTCACATGTCCACGTCGTCAGCTTCCTGGGCCGATGACGTTGAAGAAGAAGCAGAACAGACTGCCAGCGTGTCTGCACAGGAGTCCACCTCGGCGACACTGGGGCTGGCAGCCCGCCAGTAATTATCACCACTGCGGGACCACCGGCGGGTTTCCACCTGCCGGCTACTTCTACCGCACGTTCTGCAAATACTGAGGATGGCCGCACACAGCAATATCGTATCACCACGATGAATCTTGCCACCATTCGTGCCCCCCATAAACTGGCCATGTTCAGAGACACTATTTACTCTGCGGATGTGGATATAGCACTCTTACAAGAGGTGTTTGTGGCTGACTTCCTAGTTCCCACCGGATACAACGCCCATGTTTCCCCCGCATCCGATACCGGTAGCGGCGTCGCCATCCTGCTACGCGACGGACTCCCTGCAGAGGACGTCATCTACTTCCCCACTGCGCGAGGTATGGCCCTCACACTGTTCGGCGTGCGTATTAATAATATCTACGCTCCGTCCGGCACTGGCCGCCGTCATGCCCGACAAACTTTTTTTGCCGAAAGTGTCACACCCCTCTTCACCGGTCCGCAGGACGATTTGGTACTCGGTGGGGATTTTAACTCGACACAAGAGCCCGCGGACCAACTCCCGCGACATTCCCTTTGTGTATCTCTCTCAGTGGTCATTGACCGTCTCCGACTTGTTGACACATGGAAGAAGCTCCACGGAATTCAACCGGGCTATACATTCTACACCTCTCACTCGTCAAGCCGCATAGATCGCATCTACGTTACCCGCTCCCTTGCTGATGGCACACGTCATGCGGAAGTCTGGCCCTTGGCCTTTTCAGACCATGATGCGTACCTCTGTGACGTCACTCTCGCCCGACAGCAAGTGTGGCATAGTCGTGGTCTGTGGAAACTCAATGTCGCTCACCTGACCTCCTCAGACTGTCGCCGTATGGTCGAAGAAGCGTGGGCACGCTGCCACCATCGTCGAGAAGCCTATGACTCCACCTTATCATGGTGGCTCTCCTGTGCAAAGCCGACCCTCAGAAAGACTCTGATGAGTTATGGGAAGGAATTAAAGGCGTGGCAAACTAATACCCTGCACTTCTACTACACCATACTACGTGACTGTACGACGATGCCTTTCTCGCCAGCGCGGCAGTCGATGGTCCATCGCACGAAGGCGCAGATCTCCTTGATCATGTGGCGTAACTTGGAAGGCACTGTAGTCCGTTCTCGAGCTGCTAATCGAATCTCTCATGAACGTCCGTCGATGTACCACCTCCTTCAGGAAAGACAACGACGACGACGAGCTCTGTTCCAAGTCCTCACTGATGTGGAAGGGTGCCGGCACGACACCCAACAAAGCATCGGTTGTGCTCTCCATGCTCATTTTGCCGGGCTCTACGCAGCCGTACCGCATTCTGCAACACTGGTCACAGAAGTCGCTCAGCTTACTACGAACACTCTTCCGGAGGATGCAGTGCATGACCTCCAAGACGACGTAACCACAGATGAAGTGGTAGACGCTATCAAGGAGGGTTCCGACAACAGATCTCCTGGACCTGACGGTATACCCATCGAATTTTACAAAAGTTTTCACTATTTGTTGGCTTCAACGTGGACGGCAATCGCACAAGAGCTGATGTCACCGATGACAGTGGTCCCGAGCGCCTTTCTAGAAGGAATTATTATCCCCGTACATAAACCGCGCGGGTTATCGAGGGTCCAGGACTATCGACCAATTACTTTGCTCAACAGCGACATGAAAATATTCACACGGCTACTGGCATCGCGACTCAAGAAGGTCGCACGTTACGTCACATTCTGCGACCAGACTTCCCTAGGAGGCGACAACAACATCCGTACGGCCCTTTGCCGTTACAGAGACATGATAGCATTAGCGCATCATCAGCGTCTCCCTGGCGCCTTGGCTTCACTGGACTTTAGCCAGGCTTTCGACCGTGTTGACCACTTCTATTTACGGACAGTTCTTCAGCATATGGGTTTTCCTGGCGGTATTGTAACAGTGGTTATGCGCCTGTTGAGTAGTGCAACCTCTAAAATCATGTATAATGGTCGTCTTACACCGTCCCTGGTCATCGCACGATCTGTACGGCAAGGATGCCCTCTTTCCACGATTTTGTATGCTTTCGCCTTGGAACCCCTGCTCCAGGGCATGCGCCAACGTTTGGAAGGCATGGCTGTGCAAGGCCACCGTTTTTGTTGTACAGCCTACGCAGACGACATAGTACTATATCTGCGCAGTGAAGATGAAGTACGAGCAGCACTGACATGGGTGGCGACTTACGGCGAAGCGTCGGGGAGCTGCCTCAACGTGTCCAAATCCAAGGTCCTGCTCATTGGTGAGGGCTTGCCGGAGAGATGCGCTGCCCCCCTTAGTGTCGCCGCCACCATACGGTGTCTTGGACTTGATTTCACAGCAGACCTGCGCCGCTCAGCGGCTATCAATGGTAGACGCTTGCTACAAACAATCAGAGCAAATCTCGCAGATCACCGGCCACGAGCTCTCGACGTTATCCAACGCGCGCAATACGTGAACATGTATCATGCTTCCCGTATACCACACGTGGCTCAAGTACTACCAGTCCCAAATCTCCTGGCGCGACGAATGTTGATGGCTTTCGGCTCCTTCGTCAGCTCGGGGATGTTATTCAAGGTGCAGTATGAATCCCTTGCACTGTCACGAGATCGTGGCGGGGTGGCACTCATCCACGTGCCGACTCGTGTCAAGGCACTATACGTCAGCTCCCAACTCAAACTTTGGCATCGTTGCCCGCAGAGCCTTACTAGCCTCCTGCTTCACAACTTTGCACCGGCCTCCTTGTCCGCCCCAGTACAGATATCGACCATTCCAACCCCCTTTTATTACATCCAACGATTTTTCCTGGAGTTCAGTTATATCTACCGGTCCTTACCACTTACACGTTTGTACCTCACGAAAATAGTCTCCGAATTGTTACAACAGTGCCGCCCGTCCAACCCCATCGAACGTAAGTATCCACAGTACGTGTGGCGACACATATGGAAGGCGATCCATGCGCGTTTTCTCGAATCAGACGTTCAATCAACGTGGTACATCACCGTGAATGGCAAACAAGTTAACCGAGATCGTCTGCACCGCATCCATCTCGCCGATTCATCCCTCTGCACCCACTGTGGCGTGGATGACACGGATGTCCATCGGTTCCACTGTGGCACAGCGCTAGACGTCTGGACACTTGCGCGGCGAATTTTGGCGTTTCTTACTCGCCAGACACCGGCTCAGATCGACGTCCACATGCTTTTGTACCCCGATAAGACTTTCTACCCCTCCGCCAAAACTAACTCTGTGAATTGGATCTGTGGCCACATGATCCGCTATCTTTTTACTTCAGGCGACAAGTCTACGCTAGGATATTGGACTTATCTCAACGAACGACACTGCGTCCTGATACGCAACCCACGCTATAAACAATATTTTTCTAATTTCTTACGGAGCACTTTCGATGACCCACCTAGTAGCTGGAACGTCCAAGCCCTGAGAAGCTGAAAACTGTATAAAACGAACCGAACTGAATAGATCTCCTACCCAGAACTCACGCCTACGCCATGAGAAGACACGTTTGGACGAGCTGGCATGCTGTAGGCGGATACACTTCAGGAGCTCCTGTAAGAACTGGACTTTAACTACAAGTCGCATGACGACTTAAAAAGCTTTTCCTTATTTCTTCCTCATAGTTTGTTCTTAAAGCAAAAAGAAATTTGATTTTGGCTTTGAGACACTTTTTTTTGTTCCAAAGGATTGCTTCTTCGCCAACAAGACGAAGGAGACTCATTTTTGTTTACTGGAAGGAGAAACCAGTATAATCGGAGTCTTTGTTTTCTTTCAAAAACAAAACAAAACAAAAAAAAACAAAAAAAACCTTTTCCTTATTTATTCCTCACAATTTGTTCTTTAAAAAAAAAAAAAAAAAGGATGGCGCAGTGGTTAATACCGCTGCCTTGTAAGCAGGAGATCTCAGGGTTGCGTTCTGGTGCGGCACACATTTTCACTTGTCGTCGCCGATTCCGTATAAAGCTTGATGCAGCCGATATCATCAGTTCCTTCATTTTCCTTTCTTCTCTTCCCCCTCAGACATCAATTTACGTAATATGGTATAAAAAAAAAAAGATGGATAGAGCGTCTGCCATGTAAGCAGGAGATCCCGGGTTCGAGGCCCGGTCGGCGCACACATTTACATTTGTCCCCGTTGACGTTGTCAACGACTGAAAAAAAAATAGTGGTTAAAGTGTATGGCTGCTAAGTGAAAGGATCTGAGTTCAAACCTTGCCTAGTGTTTAATATTTTCTTTATTTAAAAACAATATCAAAGTGTCTTACTTTATGAATTTTATTCGTTTGAATGTAATTTTTTGAAATTTCTAGTGGCAACTAAACTTGAGCATACGGAAAGTATACGCTATGGACTTTTACCTCTGCAAACTCTTTGAAATTTCGTGCAATGGTTTACTACATCTAATGCTGCACAATAACTGCATTAAACATCGAAACAAAATCAAGTCATTTATGGGGGGAAGGTATGTCAAGAAGATGTGTAAAAATCAAATAGTTTTTGTGAAATCGAATGATAAAGTGTGTCAAAGCAGTCGGAACACCATGTGTCTGCACAGGCGAGCAGTGCAGTGATGATAAAATCGCGCACATCGCGGAATGCGGGGAGCACGTCTCTGTAGCAGCGAAAGGGTTAATGCGGCCGTGGTGGCTTTACTTCATAAACTGCGCGCTCCCCCCTAAACGTTAAGTTTAGGAACTATACTATGGCGCTGCTTCTCTTGGCGCGTACAACTGGCAACGCAGCAATCTCCCGCGTCTGGGCGGGCATGCGCGAACCGCCAGGATAAAAGAATTGAACTATAAAGTCCAGTGATTTAAGCAGACCAACATGGGTTTCCACAAGCCCGGCAATCTTCACAGGGCCCGTTCAACCTGCTGCACCTGACAACAGGTTGCGCTATCAATTCAGCGTGACTATCCAGGTATATGTTTGCGCAAGTAGTTTCACTACGAAAAAATGGTTCAAATGGCTCTGAGCACTATGGGACTTAACTTCTGAGGTCATCAGTCCCCTAGAACTTCGAACTACTTAAACCTAACTAACCTAAGGACATCACACACATCCATGCCCGAGGCAGGATTCGAACCTGCGACCGTAGCTGTCAGTTTCACTACAGATCATTTATCATAACGGTGGGAGCAGCAAAGTGCGCAAGCAAAACTTAAAGTAGATTGAGGAGAAATAAGAACTGGACAATATACACCAGTCGCAACAGAGCGCAAGTCAAGCAGGGGAAAAGATTTTGGGTGTTCCTGAGACAGTTGCAAATAAATCGGTAAGTCTCTCGCAATGCAAAAAATGGTTCAGATGGCTCTGTGCACTATGGGACTCAACATCTGAGGTCATCAGTCCCCTAGAACTTAGAACCACTTGAACCTAACTAACCTAATGACATCACACACATCCATGCCCGAGGCAAGATTCGAACCTGCAACCGTAGCGGTCGCTCGGTTCCAGACTGAAGCGCCTAGAACCGCTCGGCCACAAAGTCCGGCCTCGCAGTGCAAATTTGGTAAAAAGTTACTAAACACTCATTCGGAAACCTCGAGTGTTTGTGAATTTAACCTGCAGTTTTCTTACTCCATAACTGTTTTGGAAGTGGACAAAGACTTACGTAGGGTTCATCCCGAGCTCGCCAGAAACTCCGTTATCGAGTTACCAGCTGATTTGTGAAAAAGTGTCTGTGAGAACCATTCGCAGCGAGAGAAAAATAGTGAACATTGTGGCCGATGTGGCAGCATGCAATTTCAACGAGGGCCTAAAAGGCATTATGGAAATTACGAACGAGATCGAACTTGAGATCAGACCAGCCTCTTAGAACTTCTGCACAAAAGCGGACGAAAAGTGTATCGAGAGAGCGGAGCAGCGGATGACCGAAGCTGCCAAAGAGGCCTGGAGAACCAATGTGGCCACGAAGAAGATGGGGGAGGACCTCCTGTTAGATCTGGTAGGATTGATGGATGGTCTAAGGATCGCTAACTAGAGAAATGTTCCACTTAACTACAAAAAACGTAACCCAAACTTTAAACCCATTTTTCTCTAAACTGTGTTTTTGAAACTGGCCGGAAACAACATTGGCGAAGAAATTGACGTTGGTTTCAACACGTCACCATTTTGTTAGAAAATATTTTGTAATTATCCTCTGTATGTCGATAGAAAATGGACTGAAAATGACATACAAAAGTATTTGTTACAGGTCCACTAGGAGGCCTGTAGGAATTCTCTCCAACGACCAGTGTCCCACGTGCAAGGGGTCCTTCCACCTGGTGCAGCGGTTACAGGCAGCAACCGATGTCGACACAAAATCGTTTCTCAAAGACAAAGCCATAAAGAATAAAACTATATCATCTGATTTAGCAGTACTTTTTAATTTATATCAACGTTCAGCCTCCAGCTGCATAAGCAAAGAAACTTTACCTAGGTTTCGGCTATAATGATGTAGCCTTCTCCAGAAATGTCACAATATAAAATTAAAATTAAAACATGCCAGATATTGGCCTCGTCAAACTTAAAATGTTAGTACTACAGTACATAGTCATAAGAGATTAGTAGAAGTGACGCTGTCAGGATATCGACTTTCAGAGATGGTTCTGTTTCCTGCAGAGAACATATAGGTGACTTGAAGATCGGTCGAATTGAGAAGGAGGGTGAAGAAGCAGAGTAAACCGTTCGTATCGAAATAAATTAATAAGTGCAAAATACGCCGAAATGGAAGAAAAAATGACAAATAAAATCCACCATTTTTCGGTTTACAACGACTCAAAATGAATACATATTTCATTCAGCATCGTCTTGTAATACGCGAGTAAAAAAGACTTTAGAATTGGAAGGAGAACCAGCATTGGCCGTATTTTTTTGTTTTATTATCCGCAAAATCATTTTCGGTCACTTAGCGACCATTCTCAGTGCTAGAAGTTAAAAATTTCACATAACGATCAGAGAGTATAAAAAAAATCACATCTACACCTGTGCATGAACATAACAGTTTGTAGGAACATACCTGTAATATATTCTTAATTGCCCTACTATCCAATTGTTTATGTACGTTGTATTTTAAACCCTTACTCAAAAGTTCATTTTCTTCTTACTTTTGAGTAAGGGTTTAAGATACAACGTACATAAACAATTGGATAGTAGGGCAATTAAGAATATATTACAGGTATGTTCCTACCAACTGTTATGAAACAATTGGATGGTAGGGCAATTAAGAATATATTACAGGTATGTTCCTACCAACTGTTATGTTCATACGCAGGTAGTTGTGATTTTGTTTTGTTTTATACTCTCTGATCGTTATGTGAAATTTTTAACTTCTAGCACTGAGGATGGTCACTAAGTGAACGAAAATCGATTTTGCGGATAAAAAAAATTAAAAAAAAAAGACTTTACATCAACTTATGAACTTTACTCATAACACTACTACGAAAGCGTACAGAATAAACTCCACGTAGAGTAGTACAGCAGGAAGACGATCAGGCAATCAAGATTCCTTCAGCTTGCTCGGATTGGGTGTAGTTTGGCTTGGATGGGAGGAAAGCAGAATTCCCTTTCTGGTGATAACGTACGTCTGGTTAACAGGCATGCATGGGCAGGTTAAAAGCGGAATGTATACACCTTTGCCAAGTACCATTCCGTATTCAAGGTCTGTTAATTCCCGTATTGAAGGTCTGTTATTTCCCGCCGTGTGGCCATAATCATGTCGGAAATATTTTCACGTGATTCACCTGAGTACAAATGACAGCTTCGCCAAAACACTGCCCTATTATACCTTGTGTATGCGATACTACCGCCAACTGTAATGTGCATATTTCTACTCCATGAGTTCCGTCACCTCAGCGTAAGCTCTCAGGAGACCCCCAGCGATCACTTCTTGATCTACAGCTTTTCTCGGCGTATGTCCACATTTCAGCTGTACTGCTCCCTTGTAACTACCGCTTGCATGCTGATAATATTCGGTTATATCTCAGTACCGAACCCAATAACGCTGCTGTCGGCATGCCGGGTATGGATGACATTTGTACCGTATCACATAGGCCGAAGTCCACTCCCTGTAGCGCGCCAACGTGCGAGGACTTCTCCTCAGTCATTTCCTGCGCGGTTCTCCTCTTGCTACGGTCGTTCACTGCAGTACTGGAAGCTAGGATTCGTTTACCTTGAGGATTTCTTCTTTCTTGTTGAAACTATTCCCGGGAATAGCTTCAACAAGAGAGAAGAAAGCTTATTAGCTATAGTCGGCGCACGAGCGATGGGTCGCAGCATCTCCGAGGTGGCGATGAAGTGGGGATTTTCCCGTACGACCACTTCACGACCATACCATGAACATCAAGAATCCCATAAAACATCGTATCTCTGACATCGCTGCTGCCGGAAAAGCGTCCTGCAAGAACGAAACCAACGACAACTGAAAAGAATCGTTCAACGTGGCCAAAGTGCAACCATTCCCCAAATTGTTACAAATTTCAGTGTTGGGTGATCAACAAGTGTCAGCATGCGAACCATTCAACGAAACATTATCGATATGGGCTTTCGGAGCCGAAGGCCCACTCGTGTACCCTTGATGAGTGCACGACACAAAGCTTTACGCCTCGCCTTGTAACCTTTCCCTTCCTGATCGGCCTACTGGATTGCGATATAACGGACTGTGGCCGCATATGCCTAATGAAATTTTACAGTGAGTAAGGTTAACGGTACCGTAGGAAAGTAACGCCGGTTAGTTGGAGGAAAGTGTACAACGGATTCTTCTGAAGGAAGAATCTATTCTAAATTTAAGCTATATACTGGCGATAATTTGAAACAGGTGGCGTATGTGCAATCGCTCACGAACTGCACAGAGAGGAAAAGAGTACAACGTAATATTTACTACAAAATACACTGGAAACACAAATAAAACACTGAATAGTTAAAAAGGGGATAAACGGTTGCCAGCCCGCTAGGGCAATGAATCTTCAGAATGTTGAGAAAGGTAATGGCAAAGAAATTTATGCAATTAATCACTGGCGTGGCAATAGAAGATTATCACGCTTTTCCACAGCACAACAGTTCACGAGTGAATAAATGAATCAGAAAGCAATGAGTTTGCAGTTACTTGTTATGAAATACTAAATTTTGAAAGTAAAATGAAATGGAGTTCCTGGTTAAATAAACGACAGGCTTAACTTGAAATTTGTTACGTGAAAAATGACTTTCAGTAACCCTAGTGTAACATAAAGCAAAATTTAGAAAAAGACAAGCAATTTACTTTTGATCATTGATTGAATTGAAATTACTTTAAGCAAATGAGCAACTGATTTTACTTTTAAAATAACAACAATAAAATAAGTACGAAGTCAAGAGAAGTTAATCATTAAACTAAATACAGAATAAATGAAATAACGCACTTTTCATTTGTGCTGTATCTGTAGTTATTAGTTTTGCCAGTGAAATTTTACGTTACTTTAATTAGCTTCTGTTATGCAATACAAGAATGAACAGTTAACTACAGTGCTCTAAATACTCTTTGGTTAACGAATCAGGCGCGTCTACATTGGCGCGAGCATAGCCGCACACCGCGTCGGCGGGAGCGCCTAACAAACACCTCCGCACTCTTTCATGACTCAAGCTGCTCTGCTTCCTTTCTGTTCGCAACGCGACAGAGACTCTCCATATGTAAAGATAAACAACGGCACAGCTATCGCCATTTCAACGTTGCTATCGATACATCTACAAAAGCACAGCTACTGCCATTTCATCGTTGCTATCGATACATCTGTGGTTTATCCACCCGTCGTCTAGCCGCCGGCACGGTAGCTCAGCGTGTTCGGTCAGAGGGTTAGCTGCCCTCTGCAATAAAAAAAAACCTGAGTTAATCGATCAACAACGAACTTAAAAACGGGTGTCTTACGACGTCCGCCCCGAGCAGATGCAACAAATGAAAAAAAAGAAAAAAAAGCGGGGAGCGTCTTTGATTCATAATCAAAACGTCTTCGGTCCCAGGTTCGAATCCCGCCACTGCTTAAATTTTGATTAATAATCAGCATTGACGGCCGAAGACTTCTGGCATAGGAAGTCACCCTCATTCTGCTAACGGCCTTGTCAAAGAGGGCGGAGGAGCGGACAGCGGACAGATGTTCATGGCAGTCTCTTGTCCTAGGGGTGGGAAACTGCCCCTAGAGGCGGAACAATCAGCAATGATCAACGGCATGAGGATGCAGAAGGCAATGGTAACCACTGCATTAAAGACACGTAACAGGTATTCACAGGACATGAGGCATGTAATTGAAGAAGTATCATGATGACCTCTCCATTGGCAAAAGATTCTGGAATAGTTCCCCATTCGGATCTCCGGGAGGGGACTGCCAAGGGGGAGGTTACCATGAGAAAAAGATTGAATAATTAACGAAAGGATAACGTTCTACGAGTCGGAGCATGAAATGTCAGAAGCTTGAACGTGGTAGGGACACTAGAAAATCTGAAAAGGGGAATGTAAATCAAGATATGGTAGCGGTCAGTTAAGCGAAGTGGAAAGACGACAAGGATTTCCGGGCAGATGAGTATAGGGTAATATCAACAGCAGCAGCAAATGGTATAATGGGAGTAGGATTCGTTATGAGTAGGAAGGTAGGGCAGAGAGTGTGTTACTGTGAACAGTTCAGTAACAGGGTTGTTTCTATCAGAATCGACAGCAAACCAATACCGACAACGATAGTTCAGGTATACATGCCGCTGTCGCAGGCTGAAGATGAAGAGATAGATGAAGTGTATGAGGATAGTGAAAGGGTAATACAGTGTGTAAAGGGGGATGAAAATCTAATAGTCATGGGGGACTGGAATGCAATTGTAGGGGAAGGAGTACAGGAAAAGTTTACAGGAGAATATGGGCTTGGGACAAGAAATGACAGAGGAGAAAGACCAAATGAGTTCTGTAACAAGTTTCAGCTAATAATAGCGAATACTCAGTTCGGGAATGACAAGAGAAGGCTGTATACTTGGAAAAGGACAGGTGATATGGGAAGATTTCAGTTAGATTACATCATGGTCAAACAGAGATTCCGAAATCAGATACTGGATTGTAAGGCGTACTCAGGAGCAGATATAGACTCACATCATAAAATAGTAGTGATGAAGAGTAGGCTGAAGTTTAAGACATTAGTCAGGAAGAATCAATGCTAAAAGAAGTGGAATACGGAAATGTTAAGGAATGATGAGATACGTTTGAAGTTTTCTAAGGGTATAGATACAGCAATAGAATAGATTAGTAGGCAGTACAGTTGAAGAGGAATGGACATCTCTAAAAAGGGCCATCACAGAAGTTGGGAAGGAAAACATAGGTACAAAGAAGGTAACTGCGAAGAAACCATAGGTAACAAGAAATACTTCAATCTATCGATGAAAGAAGGAAGTACAAAAATGTTCCGGGAAACTGAGGAATACAGAAATACAAGTCACTGAGGAATGAAAGAAATAGGAAGTGCAGGGAAACTAAGACGGAGCTGCTTCAGAAAAAAATGTGAAGACATCGAAAAAGTAATGATTGTTGGAAGGACACTGTAACGTTCTTAAAAAAATATTTAATGTTTGTGATGAGTGTTACGTTCTTTAATAATAACTTTGTGTTTTCCAAATTTACTGTGTGATGTGTCGTTGAGCAAATGGTGTGCTTAATCAGTTTTACTGTAATCCAAAGAAAAATTAAACAACTTAATCTGGTAAACCAGTATGTAATGCCTATAATGGAATCAATCCCTCTGAAATTTACTCAGTCTCTTGAGCACCGAGTTCTGTGGGCCCGTACAATAAACTGACAAAATTCCCTATGTAAATCAGCAATGAAATACATTCTCCTTAGCTCTTGAGTCGCAATGGATGTAATCTTGGTATTCTGTTCTCTCCACAGCAGGCATAAAAAATATTCGATCTTGGCTAAACGAAGTGCAATGCCGGCCGTCAACTAGCTTCATACACAGAACATCACACGACATGGCAGAGGATGAGGTACTGATAACAGCCTATACTAAGACCGAAGTTTTCATTTCGAAAATTGTATTCAAAGTGAAGTTTCTCCTTCTCAAAATCTAATATGAAATATTTTACATTAACTTTAAAGTCAGTGAACTTCCCAACTGTTCTACAATTCTCACTTACTGGCGTAGCTAACAATACTTGATTTGTTACATGACAAAAGGTCTGACATCGTTTGACAAAATAGATTTCAAAATTTAATTTGTGTGTATCAGGCTTACAAAATACACAAAATATTACAGATCGGGCATACCAAATCAACCTATTCATTAAATCTGATGGCAAATACTTGGTTCCTAAATTCAACGGTCAGTACTGTAAAATTAGCAAAAGCCACATTGCGTTGGCAACGGCCTTGCCGCAGTGGATACACCGGTTCCCGTGCGATCACCGAAGTTAAGCGCTGTCGGGCGCGGCCGGCACTTGGATGGGTGACCATCCAGCCGCCATGTGCTGTTGCCATTTTTCGGGGTGCACTCAGCCTCGTGATGCCAATTGAGGAGCTACTCGACCGAATAGTGGCGGCTCCGGTCAAAGAAAACCATCATAACGACCGGGAGAGCGGTGTGCTGACCACACGCCCCTCCTATCCGCATCCTCGACTGAGGATGGCACGGCGGTCGGGTGGTCCCGATGGGCCACTTGTGGCCTGAAGACGGAGTGCACATTGCGTTGCTCCATACTTAAAACTAAATATACAAAATTTCATTACCTTAGAAAACTGTATTATGCTGCGTCCATAGGCCCACAGCTAAATTCTCACAGCAAGCCACTAGCATTAAGTCTTACATCCTCCCTTTAACAGAGTACAACGGCAACGGCTTCTGCGCTTCGCGCACCCCTACTTACAATGGATTCTGCCCCTGAGGCAACGTCTTTGGCTGAGTGGTGTCAAAGATACAAACTCTTCTATATGTGATAACCATTACACGTCATTTTCATGAAATATTTTGGAAAATCGGGCTCTACATACAAGTGGATCCCTCACAACAGACTCAGCATACAGGAAAGCCAAAACAACCTACAGTGACATTACAAGCAAGGGTGATAACATTAAGAGTTCAACGGGAATTCTACTGTTAAATGCAGAGGAGAGAGCGGATAGAAGGAAAGAATACATTGAAAGCCTCTATGAGGGGGATGAGTTGTTTGATGTAATAGAAGAAGAAATAGGAGTCGATTTAGAAGAGACGGGGGATCCAGTATTGGAACCAGAATTTAAAAGACCTTTGAAGGACTTAAGATCAAATAAGGCAGAAAAGATAGATAACATTCCATCAGACTTTCTAAAATCATTGGTGAAAGTGGCAACAAAACGACTATTCACTTTGGTGTGTAGAATGTATGAGTGTGGCGACATACCATCTGACTTTCGGAAAAGCATCATCCACAAAATTCCGAAGACGGCAAGAGCTGACAAGTGCGAGAATTATCGCACAATCAGCTTAACAGCTCGTGCATACAAGTTGCTTACGAGAATAATATCCAGAAGAATGGAAAAGAAAATTGAGGATGCGCTAAATGATGATCAGTTTGGTTTTAGGAAAGGCAAAGGCACAAGAGAGGCAATTCTGGCGTTGCGGTTAATAATGGAAGCAAGACTAAAGAAAAATCAAGACACGTTCATAGGCTTTGTCGACCTGGAAAAAGCCTCCGACAATATAAAATGGTGCAAGATGGTGGAAATTCCGAAAAAAGTAGGGGTAAGCTATAGGAAGAGACGGATCGTATACAATATGTAGAACAGCCACGGGGGAACAATAAGAGTGGACGACCAAGAACGAAGTGCTCGTGTTAAAAAGGGTGTAAGACAAGGTTGTAGCCTTTCGCCGCTAGTGTTCAATCTGTACATCGAGGAGGCAATGATAGAAATAAAAGAAAGGTTCAGGTGTGGAATTAAAATTCAAGGTGAAAGAATATCAATGATACGATTCGCTGATGACATTGCTACCCAGAGTGAAAGTGAAGAAGAATTACGTGATCTGCTAAATGAAATGAAGAGTCTAATGAGCACAGAGTATGGAATGATAGTAAATCGAAGAAAGACAAATGGTTCAAATGGCTCTGAGCACTAAGGGACTTAACGTCTGAGGTCATCAGTCCCCTAGAACTTAGAACTTCTTAAGCCTAACTAACCTAAGGACATCACACACATCCTTGCCCGAGGTAGGATTCGAACCTGCGATCGTAGCGGTGGCGCGGTTCCAGCAATAGTAGCAGCTCAGTATTGTCGTCGGCTACATTCATCGCCTTGCGCACGGCTACAACATCGTAAGGCTGTTAACCGACAGAGTATAACTAATATTGTACAGACATTACCCAGTGGCATTTCTTTCACAAACTTCGACTAACTTTTTTGGATAATAACATGCAATAGTTAAAACTTGTAGGGCACCTGTGTTGTCACTGTCCTAAGAAATTATTACCAAGCAGGGTCCCTGTCCTTTCCATGCAATCACCGAGTGTCGTAAAATATGAAAATATGAAAATTGATTAACTATATACTGCCAGTTTTGTTTGTTTGCTAATGACCAGTTTCTCTCTAAATTTTGCTGCCTCAGTAACTGTTCATTCCCGTGCTGCATGACATAAGCTTAACGAATTTGTAATTTTGAGTATTAACTTCGCTCACTTAAAGTAACATAACATTTCACTGGCAAAACTAATAACTGAAGATACAGCACAGTTAATAAGAGTGCACAATTTCATTTATTCAGTATTTCGCTTAGCAAGAGACTTTTGCTGCTCTGGTACATCCCTTACTGTTCTTATGTTAAAAGTAAAATCAGTTGCTCATTTGAGTAAAGTAAATTCAATTAAATCTTTCAATAATTAAAAGTACATTGCTTACCTTTTTCCAAATTATACATAAAGTTACGCTCAGGTTACTAAAAATTATTTTTTCGTAACAAAGTTTCAGTAACAGTCAGCCATTTCTCTAACCAGAAATTCACTGCACTAAAGTCCATCCATTTCAAAATTATTATCAGTATTTAGGTTAGGTTTAAAATAGATTCTTCCTTTAAAAGGATCTGTTGTACACTTTTTCCCTACCAACCGGTATTAGATTCCTTCGGTATGATAGCCTTACTCAGTATAAAATTTCATTAGGCATTCGCGAAAACGGTAAACTATGTCGCAGTCTTATAGGCTGATTAGGAAGAGGGAGGTCAGAAACTGTGATGATCCCTGGCATCGCATTACAACCACAAAACCAAAATCTCCACTCTCGAGGTATGAGTCCCTGCAATGATGGCATGGATTTGTCCCAAATCGAAGTGGCATTCTGAGAATACTCACCTGGCGGAGATGAGGGCGACAAATAACAACAAAAAAAGCAAAAAAAAAAAAAAAGGTTCAAATGGCTCTAAGCACTATGGGACTTGACATTTGAGGTCATCAGTCCCCTAGACTTAGAACTACTTAAACCTATCTAACCTAAGGACACCACACACATCCATGTCCGAGGCAGGATTCGAACCTGAGTCCGTAGTAGCAGCGCGGTTCCGGACTGAAGCGCCTAGAACCGCTCGGCCACAAAGGCCGGCCAACGAAAAGCAACAAACAACAAAAAAACTTCCTATAACGAAACCTGTTAGCCACAGTAAACTCAAACGCTTCTATAGTCTTCCACTCGATCAAATGGTTCACCCCTCTGTCATAGCCCACTCAACATTAAATGTTTTACAGTCGCTGAACAGCCATAGTAAAGGTAATGGATTACAGCTAGCACGTCTACTTCTCTTCGTACGTAGTCGTCAAGGTTTCCATTACCTTCTGTCACATAGACAGATGAACTGAGCACCCACATTTTTTTGTTTTTTGTTTTTACCTTTGCCTCAACTCTATTTACATGGGTTGTAAACGTATATCAATATTCAACTAACACTAGAATTATAATAGAGGTTGGAAGGAAAAAAATGTCATTCAATTACCCGCTTAACATAATTCTACTCTACACTATGGACTCCTACGATCCA
Source organism: Schistocerca serialis cubense (assembly GCF_023864345.2). Classification (NCBI taxonomy): domain Eukaryota; kingdom Metazoa; phylum Arthropoda; class Insecta; order Orthoptera; family Acrididae; genus Schistocerca; species Schistocerca serialis. Next base: position 50,961,846 of record NC_064644.1, read on the forward strand.
ACACGTCAGTTAATGTAGGGTTTCAGGAGGCTGATGTGGTGAATGCCCACTGATTTACCTGCTGATGACTGCTGTTAGGGTTAGATAGGTGACGTTCAACGATCTCTGGAGCAAACTCATTGTACCTGAACTGTCTCCTATTATCATTTTGGTGGTAGTGCTGGTTGTTTCAGTCTCCTGTTAGGTGTGGTTGGTTGCTGTTGCTGTGTTTGTTGACACCTGAGTTTCTCCCTCTGTTTGCATGCCCGTCATTCGAATTGTTCCTCTTCTGCTAGGTATTGCATAGTGATGAAGCCCTCGTCTTCTTATAATCATGCTGTGTTCATCCAGTATGAATTCTAATTCTCGCAGGATATTTTCAAAAGAGTAAATATCATTACTACATTTGCCAATTAATATTTGTTGGTGGTGTGGTGGTAGCTTCATAGGGCAGAAACTGATCATTTTCGTATCACTACACAGATCATTAAGACATCAAGAACTAGTTCTTTTTGATAAGAGCCTCGAAGAATTTGACATGACTTTTAAATCCTGAGGCGACCAGATCCTTGAAAAACATGATTTCGCGTTTGATGCATTACTGCCTCTTGGTCGACCAGTAACTATTCAAGAACGATGTCCATTTTGCAACGATCACACGTATTCTTTCTGCAACACTGCCCTCGGAGTGCTCACAGACAAAATCTGATTTAGACTTGATTGGGCACTGAGGAGGTTGCGACAGTTCAAATTGTGAGATGATGGTCTTGGAGTGTGAGGTGTTGCTGTTATCTTTGTAATTCTGAAGTTTTCTGACGGACATAAAATATTTTAAGTTGAAGGTGTCATTCTTTAATCCGCGCAATGTCTCTCCTGAAAGGCCACCCGGTGCTGATTCCGCTCTCACAATATCGGTGTTGCTTGCTACAGGAATCGCCACATTGTTCATGTGCTCGTCAGTTCTGCATAGTGGTACGCAACTGTGTACACCACTCAAAAAATGGTTCAAATGGCTCCGAGCACTATGGGACTTAACTACTGGGGTCATCAGTCCCCTAGAACTTAGAACTACTTAAACCTAACTAACCTAAGGACATCACACACATCCATGCCCGAGGCAGGATTCGAACCTGCGACCGTAGCAGTCACGCGGTTCCGGACTGCGCGCCTAGAACCGCTAGACCACCGCGGCCGGGGTACACCACTCGTTTTGCGATATCTATTCCAAGTGGTCCTGTGATTTGTAAAATCGTTTGCAGTTTCGTCAAAACGGACGATGCATTTTATATTCGCCTTATCTATTTCTTGCTTTATTCCCCAACGTTTCTCTCTTAACGTCTTGATCACCGTATGAGCCTTCTTCGTCTCTCTGACCGGTTTTGTTGCGAACTGTTTAGCTTCTTGTGCCTCCTTCAAGGCACCCACAGCTAGTTTTGGTTTTTTCTTTGCCTTCATCTTTCACTTCCGATTTAATATTCTCAGTCACTGCTTGTGTCCATTGTGTTGCCCTTCTTTCTGCTTCTTTTTTGTTTCTGTGTTGCCATTTCTCCCAGTTTCCTCAAGCGTTGTTGCGTGGGGATGTGTGTGATTTTGTTCGTGAGTTTGGTCGGCTAGGCGGGCCAAAACTTGCTTTGTTCTGGCCCTCCCCATCCAGTGTGTCTTCTAGATCACTCTAGCGTCATGATGTGACCTCATCATCGTCCTGATTAACGCTATCGTAACAGTGGTGGATGTCGGCCTTGCCCTGGGTCTCGTCCCACTGAGCTGCGTGATCGACCCCCTCTTTTGGCAAGCACTGAGCATACCTTACATACGAACAGTAAGTAGCGGGTGCAACATTGGAATTGGGCATGCGCGAAACTCCCAAATAAGGTACACAAAAATTAGTACATAGTTCTGCACACTGATGATCATGCCGCCTTTTAGAAAGAAAAAAACACATAATGTACGAAATGAGTGCCTCATTGCCTCTGAACCCCTTTAAATTGCTATTATTATTTACGACACTGAGGCTCAAAAAAATCTACAGCCCCCCCCCCCCAAAAAAAATTGAGCAACCATACCTAAGTACGTTCAAACAATTACATTTTTTATTCAAACCCCTTCACATCTGTTTCTCTTCTTTCGACATCCCCCTGAGATTGCTCAGTGCCTTCGCTACCCACGTCTACCTGTTCTGACTCTTCATCCATGACGAAATACTCCATGCTAACGTCTGCGCTGCATGTTTTTATGCTCTTCGTGACTGTCGTTTATACTCCATATTCGGTACTGTGTCAACTTATACTACAGCTCTATGTTCCTGGGCCTTACTACGCGTGATCATACACATGGAATATGAATATACACTCCTGGAAATGGAAAAAAGAACACATTGACACCGGTGTGTCAGACCCACCATACTTGCTCCGGACACTGCGAGAGGACTGTACAAGCAATGATCACACGCACGGCACAGCGGACACACCAGGAACCGCGGTGTTGGCCGTCGAATGGCGCTAGCTGCGCAGCATTTGTGCACCGCCGCCGTCAGTGTCAGCCAGTTTGCCGTGGCATACGGAGCCCCATCGCAGTCTTTAACACTGGTAGCATGCCGCGACAGCGTGGACGTGAACCGTATGTGCAGTTGACGGACTTTGAGCGAGGGTGTATAGTGGGCATGCGGGAGGCCGGGTGGACATACCGCCGAATTGATCAACACGTGGGGCGTGAGGTCTCCACAGTACATCGATGTTGTCGCCAGTGGTCGGCGGAAGGTGCACGTGCCCGTCGACCTGGGACCGGACCGCAGCGACGCACGGATGCACGCCAAGACCGTAGGATCCTACGCAGTGCCGTAGGGGACCGCACCGCCACTTCCCAGCAAATTAGGCACACTGTTGCTCCTGGGGTATCGGCGAGGACCATTCGCAACCGTCTCCATGAAGCTGGGCTACGGTCCCGCACACCGTTAGGCCGTCTTCCGCTCACGCCCCAACATCGTGCAGCCCGCCTCCAGCGGTGTCGCGACAGGCGTGAATGGAGGGACGAATGGAGACGTGTCGTCTTCAGCGATGAGAGTCGCTTCTGCCTTGGTGCCAATGATGGTCGTATGCGTGTTTGGCGCCGTGCACGTGAGCGCCACAATCAGGACTGCATACGACCGAGGCACACAGGGCCAACACCCGGCATCATGGTGTGGGGAGCGATCTCCTACACTGGCCGTACACCACTGGTGATCGTCGAGGGGACACTGAATAGTGCACGGTACATCCAAACCGTCATCGAACCCATCGTTCTACCATTCCTAGACCGGCAAGGGAACTTGCTGTTCCAACAGGACAATGCACGTCCGCATGTATCCTGTGCCACCCAACGTGCTCTAGAAGGTGTAAGTCAACTACCCTGGCCAGCAAGATCTCCGGATCTGTCCCCCATTGAGCATGTTTGGGACTGGATGAAGCGTCATCTCACGCGGTCTGCACGTCCAGCACGAACGCTGGTCCAACTGAGGCGCCAGGTGGAAATGGCATGGCAAGCCGTTCCACAGGACTACATCCAGCATCTCTACGATCGTCTCCATGGGAGAATAGCAGCCTGCATTGCTGCGAAAGGTGGATATACACTGTACTAGTGCCGACATTGTGCATGGTCTGTTGCCTGTGTCTATGTGCCTGTGGTTCTGTCAGTGTGATCATGTGATGTATCTGACCCCAGGAATGTGTCAATAAAGTTTCCCCTTCCTGGGACAATGAATTCACGGTGTTCTTATTTCAATTTCCAGGAGTGTATATGATTACGAAATTCGCTGACACAACAGATTTGCCCAGCAGCTGATAACGTTAAAGGTACCTATATACCATAAATGAATAGAGAACGATCATAACATCCTTCCAAATCACAACGCCGGCAAAAACGCCGCCCGCTAAACGACATAGAGAGATAGTGCAGAACCCACAGAACCAAAAGACATAATAGCCACAAATAAACGAAAAATAAGCGTCAGCAAATTAAGACAAATCTAAGACTAGCGTCGATTTAAGAAAGTTTGCCACTGCTGGTTGCAAAATAGAAATAACCAAATGAACTGTACATTTGATCTCCTTACCAACTACGTGATGTATCTGAAAACGTTAAGTCTGCCCACCGAACCTCCCAAGAAACGGAGCGGAGTTCGCCAAATTATGCAATATGACACAGTGTGTGAGACTGTGAAACCTATATGAGGAGTGGACCTACTCAGACTCCACCACACTCCCCTTAAGACTCTGTGTTAACTGTGAATTATGCGACGGGATCACTGTCTTAAAATGCCCTAACATGGGACCTTAACGTCGGAATTTGCAATAATCCTACTATATAGCTGTCCGTTAATCAATGGAATACATTAATGAATTGAGGGGAAGTACGTGCTCCCTCAAATAGAAAAGAAAATGAAACATAAATCGATTATTTATTATATTAAGCAATTACAATGTATTTGCAGCAATATACTATGAAAAACAAAGTTAATTGCTGACGAAAGATAAGAGACAGACAAGTGGAGTGATGGCTACTATATCTTAGTTGCACATTAACTCATCAATCCACTACAACCAAACGATTAATTTAAGGACTCTAGTGGTCGATTGAATACTACATCAACGATATTAAGGCATGAATCGGGTTTATCGGAGCTGTGGCAATGGTACGCTTCCTATCTAAACATTAACCTCCAGCTAGTGAGACGTCCAGCTGTGTACTCTCACCAGCCTGCTGTGGCGGTAAGTCGGAGGACCGTGGTCACAGTTGAGAATCAGAATCTCGCTCGTCACGACTCGGACACCTCCAAACCCCCCGACTCCTCGAACCATTGACCTGTCTCCGTCTACCATCAAACCAAGAGCGCCCCTTTTTCTTCCACCCGCTCCCGACCCAGCAGTTTGCACCAATCTGCCCGCAAACTCTAATCAGGAAAAAATCTTACTATTTTCTGCCGATAGCATATCAACGCCATGTTTAACAAATTCCCACCGTGGAGTGTCGTCAGTCACAGGCCAATCGAAGCGAATATACCTCGCTAGTTTGTCCTAGAAATTCCCGCCTGATATCTGCCGGTGATGGGCGAATCAGAGCGCTGTTTAAACCTTCTCCACGAGGTCCCTGTTCTCATTGTGGTTTGTTCCAACATTCCACGACTTGCACTTTTCCGCCATAAATTGTGGTGTCCCATCAAGTACTTGAAACTGTTGCCCTGGGCCATCTGAAAAGGCGAGTCGTGCTACCGTCCGCTAACCTCGACTTAATCAAAAGAACCAGTAGGTTACGTGAACTTCCATCAGTGGCCAAGCCAGCACAAAGCTTTGAGTGCCCACGACACACCTCCCGCACCCAGAGCAGTGTGCAGGCTGTGCATTTCTCGTGTGTTCACAGACTGAAACTATGTTAAATGATGACTAACTGACAACCTGAGCTGCCGACAGGTGTTGTTGATATACCTCGATGTGGACAGCTGAAAATGTGTGCCCCGACCGGGACTCGAACCCGGGATCTCCTGCTTACATGGCAGACTCTCTATCCATCTGAGCCATCGAGGACACAGATGAATAGCGCGACTGCAGGGACTTATCCCTTGCACGCTTCCCGTGAGACTCACATTCCAAACTGTCCACAATTCTACATACGTATTGTACCTTATAGACATTTTGCCCACCCACTCATTATTCGCGCACGCTTTGGCGATTCCCGTAAGAGTTTGGGCAACCTGTGCGCATTCGCACAGAAGAAGGTCAATGGCTGGGTAGCCTTTAACTATATATACGAAGACAGTAACTTGTTCTCGAAAGAACAGTTACTGTTGATGACCGTGCTCCCGTCCACATCGAGGTATATCAACAACACCTGTCGGCAGCTGAGGTTGTCAGTTAGTCATCATTTATTCCAGGGGAAAGCTGCACGGTCATCAACAGTAACTGTTCTTTCGAGAACAAGTTACTGTCTTCGTATATGAAACTATACATTTCTCCGTGATAAATCAACGTAATGAGAGTTTAAGGAGATGCAACTAAAGTGTCCTGCCTATCGTCAGTTGTGACAAGTGACAGATAAATTTAGTATAAATGGAAGGAGGCAAGCCAGATGGCTTCCAAAGAGCGGTAATGTCTGCAAGTTTGGTAATCCTAGGTAAACGGTGGAAAACCAGAGAAAGGGCAACGTGATCTGCTACAACTTAAAGCATGGAATGTTAGAAGTCTGAATGTTGTCGACAAGATTGACCATGATGGACTTTCCCTCCAATAGCAACAATTTAGAACATGACATGCACCCATTGTCATTTCTGAATGTGATCGTCTTGGTAGTTTAGGTGTAATGGTGTGGGGAGGCATGATGTCAGATGGGTGTACAGGCATCCAAATGCTTCGAGCATGGTACAGTCACAGGTCAAAGTCACTGTGACACTGTAAGTAGTAGGCAGATGGCGGCATGAAGACAGTGTTCATATCAAACTGATATGCAAATTAATTAAATCGATCACCTTACCCACACCTCCTGATGATGTCATGTGTTTTCATAAGCCGGCACGTGGGCTCCCACCTCCTTCCCCTCCCACCCTTCCCCCTCCCCGTCCCCCTCCCCCACATAACCTATTGGTGAGAATTTCGAATTTTGGTAGGAATTCTGAATTTTCTCTGTAAAATCGCATTTCCGAAATTCAATTTTCAATTCATAGGACGTAATATTAACGGAAATTGTTTATACCAAGGATGGGTGGCAGAAATCGAAAAAATCAGAGGATGGGAAATCGTGCAATTATGCACTGCGGAGGACATAATTTGCCTTTTGTAGGACAGGGATACTCTTCCAGAATGAGATTTTCACTCTGCAGTGGAGTGTGCGCTGATATGAAACTTCCTGGCAGATTAAAACTGTGTGCCGGACCAAGACTCGAACTCGGGACCTTTGCCTCTTGCAGGCAACTGCTCTACCACCTGAGCTACCCATGCATGACTCACGACCCCTCCACCCAGCTTCAATTCTGCCGGTACCTCGTCTCCTACCTTCCAAACTTCACAGAAGCTCTTTTGCGAACCTAGCAGAGCTCGCACTGTTGGAAGAAAGGATATTGCGGAGACATGGCTCAGTCACAGCCTGGGGGATGTTTTCAGAGTGAGGTACTGGCAGAATTGTAGCTGTGAGGACGGGTCGTGAGTCGTGCTTGGGTAGCTCAGTTGGTAGAGCACTTGTCCGCGAAAGACAAAGATTCCGAGCTCGAGTCTTGGTCCGGCACACAGTTTTAATGTGCCAGGAAGTTTCAGGGATAATCTTATTGATCTTCCAATTGCATCGTATACTGCGTCTTATTTAACATGTGGCGCGTCATGCAACGCTGACCGTCCGGCAAGGGTCTCGCATGCATGGCAGTCTGTTGTTCAATGATGAGTCTGACCACGTCACTTAGCGCGGTTTCTGGCGACCCGCAATGGAACCATGGGAGCTACCCCTAGACTGGAGCACCTCCTCATCGAAAATGGAGAGTTGGCACTGCCTTAAGCAGCCGCAATCTCATGCAACCACTCCAGTATTCCAGCCTCTCGAGAACTGTTGTTCTGGGGCCACTGATCCATCTCACAGAAGTCCTCCACAACAAGATAATGATTATCAGAAAAAAAAACTGTACTGAATTTGCCTACAACGAAATATTGATTATACATAACTATTGGGAAAAAATAAAAAGTTCACACCAGATGGAGATGATGACTCCTGCTCATCATTCCTGACGCATACCTCTACTAGATCCTCATCCTCCTCTTATTCGGCCGGTGTGGCCGAGCGGTTCTAGGCGCTTCAGTCTGGAACCGCGCGACCGCTACGGTCGCAGGTTCGAATCCTGCCTCGGGCATGGATGTGTGTGATGTCCGTAGGTTAGTTAGGTTTAAGTAGTTCTAAGTTCTAGGGGGCTGATGACCTCAGATGTTGAGTCCCATAGTGCTCAGAGCCATTTGAGCCTCCTCTTACTCCATAGCAACATCTACAATAATGAAGAATGTATGCCTCATACAAGAGTATACGATGAGAAAAAGTCTAAGAGGATGTATTACAAAATATGTACTTACGTCCAGCTGCCGCACTGATGCTGCAACAGCGAGATCAAAAGTTTTATGAACACTTGTTACGATTTGAATACATCAAGAGCCGTTTTCTGAACATGCAGACTACCACACAGAATTTGAAGATGCGCTTACGTGACGGTAGCACAGCCTCTTCGGCTCGCTGCTGCTGGCAACTCTCAGCTTCCAGCTGATGCTCTCATTCAGCCAGCATTTCGGGAATGAATGCTGAAATAGCAAGAAAAAAGAACCTTTATAACCACTGGTTATGAAAATGTATCACAATCTCGAAAAAACTTTGCTGCAAGATTTTCTAATCCCTAATTTTTTTTTATAAGCATTAACATGACAGTTAACCCAAGTTTGGTTGTTTTCCATGACCGCTGCCGTTGGCATCGCTACTGGCTGGCCGTCTCATATTGCGAGAATTACAAAGACACAACTAGGCACTGCCAAAGACTGGACTGTTGACCACTGTGGGGAAGCCGGCCGTTGTGGCCGAGCGGTTCTAGGCGCTTCAGACCGGAACCGCACGACTGCTATGGTCTCAGGTTAGAATCCTGCCTCGGGCATGGATGTAAGTGATGTCTCTAGGTTATGGTTCAATTGGCTCTGAGCACTTTGGGACCTAACTTCTGAGGTCATCAGTCCCCTAGAACTTAGAACTACTTAAACCTAACTAACCTGAGGACGTCACACACATCCGTACCAGAGGCAGGATTCGAACCTGCGACCATAGAGGTCGTGTGGTTCCAGGCTGTAGCGCTTAGAACCGCTGGGTCACCCCGGCCGGCTGTCCTTAGGTTAGTTAGTGTGGTGTCACCGCCAGACACCACACTTGCTAGGTGGTAGCCTTTAAATCGGCCGCGGTCCATTAGTATACGTAGGACCCGCGTGTCGCCACTGTCAGTGATTGCAGACCGAGCGCCACCACACGGCAGGTCTAGAGAGACGTCCTAGCACTCGCCCCAGTTGTACAGCCGACTTTGCTAGCGATGCTACACTGACCAATACGCTCTCATTTGCCGAGACGATAGTTAGCATAGCCTTCAGCTTCGTCATTGGCTACGACCTAGCAAGGCGCCATTACCAGTTTATATTGAGATTGTTTTATGTATCATCAAGAGCGATGTACACCAATTATGGATTAAAGTTAAGTATTCCAAGATCTTCGTACTTTATTCGCAATTCTCAAGACATTGTCATGTTCCAGACCTCACGCCAGTCTGCGTGAGCTTAAACGCGTGCCTTTCGGCTACCTCCGAGTTTCTTGGCTGTCTTGCCAAGTCACTACAGTTTGGCGCCGAGAATTTTGCGCTCGTAGTGATATTCCTGATTTACTTGTGTCACGGCTTCACCACGATCTCCAGATGTACTGTCCGAATTTTATCGCTTGCAGAATCAGCAGACGCAGGCCTTATTGGATGCTCTTGGACAGGTCGTCCAGGGTCAACGTGCAATGCAAAACGATGCGGCAGCCGCCGCTCCACCGCTCCCGCAGCCACAACACGCAGTTGCACCACCTTTTCGTCCTTTTGATGCGGCACTGGAAAGCTGGACGGAGTGGTCACGCCAATTTGGATTCCATCTCGCCGCCTACAGAATTCAAGGTATTGAGCGGCAGCCTTTTTTGCTTTCGTGTGTAGACGTCCAGACGTACGGTGTGATAGCGAAATTATTTACCCGATTCGACGTAGCAACTCTGTCCTACGAAGAAATTTTGTCTGCATTAGATTCATATTTCAAAGAATCAGTCAATGTAGTTGCCAAACGGTATACGTTCTTTCGTACCAAATGTACGGCTGGTCAAACTAATAGGGAGTGGGTTGCAACCTTGCAAGGCCTTACTAGGGATTGTGCTTTTGAGTGTGAATGTGGCCTCCCTTATTCAGATACTATGGTATGTGATGCAATAGCACAGAACGTTTCTGATGTTCGTATAAGGGAACAGATTTTGAAACTAGTCAATGCCTCCCTTCAACAAGTGATGGACATATTGGATCGACAGGACACACTTGACTTTGCTCAGGAATTATTTGAAACTTCGCCAGCCGTGTGTCACATTAACTGGCCCGCCGGGCGCACTGCACGGAACAGTAAACAGCCCTCGCGCCCGTCCGTACAGATGCCGCGCAAGCAAGCAAATGCAGTGCTAAAATCATGCCCGCGGTGTGCTACTAGACATTCACGTGAGAATTGCCCGTCACGCCAAGCTATTTGCTTATTCTGTAATAAAAAAGGCCATGTTCAAAGTGTTTGCCAGAAAAAGCTCAGATCTGACACTCACAACCATTCCAGGCCCTTTGCTTCACGCCGGAATCGGAATCAAACCAAGAATGCTCAGGTTCGTGAACCTTCACCCATGGACATTCATGTAGTTCATTCCACCCCGCCCAGTGCCACTCTCTCTAACAGTGACTGTGTTCGTCCCACAAATAGTGTGCGTCGACATCGACGGAAATCCCGTCATGTCGCAAGTGTTTCTGTACCAGTGTCAGTTCACGTTCCACGAGACAGTCGCTCTTGTCGTCAACAGGACAATAAACTTTTTGTCGACTTGGACATTCATGGCAAAGTGATACCATTCCAGCTCGATACCGAAGCTGCAGTTTCCCTGATCAATCATGACACGTACAAACAACTGGGCACACCTCTGTTGTGTGCCACGAATGTTAAGTTAACTAGCTATTCCAGTCAGAATATCCCTGTGTTAGGACAGTGCAGCCTTCTTGCAACATACAAGGGACAAACAAAACTTGTGTCATTTTAAGTTCTTTGTTCTTCTTCTGCAGTGAACTTGTTTGGTTTGGATTTATTTCAGTTGTTTAACTTGTCTATAGTAAATCAGGTCCTATCAGTGAACCAGACTGTGCCTTCAGCCAGTGTTTCTCGTCTATGTGAAGAATTTGCAGACATTTTTGCACCGGGCCTTGGTTGCGCTAAGAACTATGAAGCCCATTTGGAACTGAAAGTACACGCGCAACCGAAATTTTTCCGAGCGCGCAATGTTCCCCACGCATTGTGTGAAGAGGTCGCAAGAACCTTACACGATTTGGAATCACAAGGTGCGATTGAACGTGTGCAGGCTTCTCTCTGGGCCTCACCCTTAGTAATTTTGCCAAAACCTTCCGGAAAATTGAGATTTTGTGTGGACTTCAAGGCAACAGTGAATCCACAACTAGTGATTGCAACTTTTCCTTTACCCGGCCTGGAAGATCTTTTTGACAAACTGTGCCGGGGTCAATATTTTTCGAAGTTGGACCTAGCAGATGCGTACTTGCAAATACCAGTGGACGACGAATCCCAGCGCGTCTTGGTGGTTAACACGCATCTTGGTTTGTATCGCTTCAAACGACTGCCATCTGGGTGTGCATCCGCCCCTGCATTGTTTCAGCAATATCTGCAAACTGTTTGTGCGTCGGTCTCTACTGCGGCAAACTATCTGGACGATATTGTGATCTCCGGAAAGACGGAAGAAGAACATTTAGCCAATCTCAGACCATTATTTCAGGTCTTGTGACAAAATGGTCTTCGCTTGCGGAAGGACAAATGTGTGTTTTTTGCTCGTGACTTACCGTATCTGGGACATGTAGTCAATGCCCAAGGCATCCATCCCAGTCCAGAGCACCTCTGTGCCATACAGGACTTGCCTTCGCCGCAGAATTTGAAGCAGCTACAGAGTGTGCTGGGAGAAATAAATTACTATAACAGATATGTGCGCCACGCCTCTTCCATTTCAGCTCCGCTTCTTCGCTTACGCCGTAAAGGTGTTCCGTTCGTCTGGACGACGGATTGCGAACGCGCCTTTCGCCAGTTGAAATCGTCGTTGCTTTCAAATACTTGCCTTACGCCATCGATCCCCAGAAACCCCTTCTCTTGATGGTAGATGCATCGGATTTCGGGATCAGTGCTGTGCTTGCGCAGAAAGATGGATCGCATGATCGCCCTATTGCCTTTGCGTCCAAATTGCTCTCGTCTGCGCAAAGAAATTATTCACAGATCGAGAATGAAGCTTTGGCTCTCGTATTTGGTGTTACAAAGTTTCATGATTTCTTGTATGGTCGTCACTTTACCATCATCACAGACCACAAACCTTTGACATCGCTTTTTCATCCGAACAAGCCTGTACCTCCACGTACAGCGCAGAAATTCATTCGCTGGTCTATTTTTCTCTCGCAGTACCGCTACGATATCTTGTATCGGTCCACTGCTAAGCACGGAAACGCCGATGCGTTGTCCCGTTTGCCTGTTGCTGAGGATAGAGCATTCGATTCTTCCGAACTTGCTTGCTTGTTCATTGATGCGGAAACCGATGACGTGGTCGAATCGTTTGCGATTGATTTTCGTCGTGTAGCTACAGCCACAGCTGCTGACCCTGTCCTTGCTACCGTTTTGCGTTTTGTTGCCACGCAAAGGCCATTGTCGAAGTCACGGATCGAGGATCCGTTGGTTCGCCGATTTTTTGCTCACAAGGAGAACCTTTTTGTATGACGTGGTGTGTTGCTGTTGCGTTCTGATAATGATCAGTCCAGGGTCGTGGTCCCACGTTCGTTACAGTCCTCTGTCTTACGGCTTCTCCACCAAGGACATTGGGGTATAGTGCGAACGAAACAGCTTGCTCGTCAGCACTGTACTTGGTTCGGAATCGATGCTGCGATTACGAATATGTGCTCTTCTTGCATGGCGTGTGCCGAACAACAATCCGCACCACCGCGGAAATTCTTTGCATGGCCGAAAGCCACTTCCCCTTGGCAACGCTTACACATCGATTTCGCTGGTCCATTCTGGACTGCTCGATGGTTGGTTGTGGTACATTCATTCAGTAATTTTCCTTTTGTTGTCCGGATGTCTTCCACGACGTCATCTGCCACCATCCAAGCGTTATCTGCTATCTTTTGTTCAAAAATGGCTCTGAGCACTATGGGACTCAACTGCTGTGGTCATAAGTCCCCTAGAACTTAGAACTACTTAAACCTAACTAACCTAAGGACATCACACACATCCATGCCCGAGGCAGGATTCGAACCTGCGACCGTAGCGGTCGTGCGGTTCCAGACTGTAGCGCCTTTAACCGCTCTGCCACTTCGGCCGGCTGCTATCATTTGTATTGAAGGTCTTCCACAGACTATTGTTTCCGACAATGGCCCACAATTCATGTCCGCAGAATTTCAGTCATTCTGCAGGGCCAATGGTATTCAACATCTGACGTCCGCGCCGTTTTCGCCTCAGCCAAACGGTGCAGCTGAACGATTGGTCCGGACTTTCAAGTCACAGATATTGAAGTTGAAAGAGTCGCATTCTCGGGAGGACACGTTATTGCTCTTTTTGTCCTCGTATCGCTCTCAGCCCCGAGATGGTCGCTCGCCGGCTGAGTTGCTCCACGGTCGTCCTCATCGAACCTTGATGTCTTTGCTACATCCGCCGCATCAGGTTCCTGTGCAGCGGCAGCCACCTGGTTTTGCTCCAGGCGACGTTGTATACTATCGCAACTATCGCGGTTCACGGCGTTGGCTCGCAGGGCGCCTTCTTCGCTGCCTCGGCCGCGCTATGTATCTGGTTCTGGGGGCCTCTGGTGAGGTGCCCCGGCATCTCAATCAGCTGCGCCTCTGTCGTCGCCTGGGTTCTGCCGCTCCCCGTCTGCTTTCAGCGACGGTGCCGTCCGGTCAGCGCCCTGGGGACCCATCTACTGGCTCGCCTCATCCCCAGGTGTTACCGACGCTGCCTTCCATTTTGCCCCATGGTGACGCGCCGCCGCCGCCGCCTGTTCTCCCGCCGGCGACGCCCTCAGTGGACGCTTCGCTGCAGCCGCCAAGCGCCTCCCTGGGTCACGCGCCGCCGATCGCTTCCCGTGACCTGCAGTCCTCCGACATGGAACTCTTGCCCACTCCGGACCAGATGGCGTCTTCGCCCGTCGGGTACCCCAACGCGATGGAGGTCTACCCTTCGGCCCCTCCTGTCTCTCTACGGGCGCATACACCGCATGTTGGCGTGCACCCTGGACTAGGTTTTCAGGCGTTTCCTAGCTCCCCTCGGACCGAATGGCAGCGTGCGGGTGGCACAGCCTCGCCTGTTGTTAGGCTCCCCACCTCGTCGCATACGTCAACATGGGGTCCTCCCCACGGTGGGCGGAAGCCTTATAACACAACCGTACGCCGATTTGCGGGGGAGGAATGTGGTATCACCGCCAGACACCACACTTGCTAGGTGGTAGCCTTTAAATCGGCCGCGGTCCATTAGTATACGTAGGACCCGCGTGTCACCACTGTCAGTGATTGCAGACCGAGCGCCACCACACGGCAGGTCTAGAGAGACGTCCTAGCACTCGCCACAGTTGTACAGCCGACTTTGCTAGCGATGCTACACTGACCAGTACGCTCTCATTTGCCGAGACGATAGTTAGCATAGCCTTCAGCTACGTCATTGGCTACGACCTAGCAAGGCGCCATTACCAGTTTATATTGAGATTGTTTTATGTATCATCAAGAGCGATGTACACCAATTATGGATTAAAGTTAAGTATTCCAAGATCTTCGTACTTTATTTGCAATTCTCAAGACATTGTCATGTTCCAGACCTCACGCCAGTCTGCGTGAGCTTAAATGCATGCCTTTCGGCTACCTCCGAGTGGCTTGGCTGTCTTGCCAAGTCCCTACAGTTAGGTTTAAGTAGTTCCAAGTTCTATGGGACTGATATCCTCAGATGTTAATTTCCATAGTGCTCAGAACCATTTGAAACATTTTTGATTTTGGGGAGGGGTGAGGGGGAGCTTTATAGACTTCCAGACTCCTATTTTGGGTAAGGACCAATAGGAATTCAGAATTCCATACCAGAAAGTTATAACTTGCCCTCTTTCTCTTCAAGGAAGCTGAAGCAGATGACTGAGAAACAGAACCCTGCTGTGAGGGAGAAAAATTTTTGGGGAAATCAGATACAGAACTTTCGAAAACATCCTTTGTTGGCTGGCAAATGGCTCCATATCACTGGAAAGTTGGTCACAGCAACTACCATTCTGGGATAAACAGATAGCCTGGCACTTTGGAGATCAGCTGCATTCCTCAAATACATGTTGCTGTTCGTTAGGGTACATCTGTTTGAGGATGACGCTAACCTTCCCTTCTGTTTCTTCATGCAGGCTGAAGCAAGCTTGGTGCAAGTGGCTGAGAAAAACAGAATGTTGCTGTGACGCAGAAAAAAATTCTGTGACAAACAGATAGAGGGACGTTGTGAATGGAAGCTTTCCCGGCGTATGTGTTGTTTCCAGGGCTCTCGGATGTCCAGGCGGATGCGATCGTTGAAGTCCCACGATATTTCGGCGAATAACCTTTCCACCATCATCAGGTGGTGCTGATGGAATCGCATCCGGCTGGACACCCGAGATCCCTGGAAAAAAGAAAAATACCAGATAGAGGGACCTTTCGAAAACGTACTTTGTCTGCTGGCAAGTGACTGAATGTGGCTGAAAAACTGGACACAGCTTTTATCTTTAGAAAAACACCCTTTGTTTATTACGGGACATACAGATAGCTTGGCACTTCCAATGTCAGATGCCAGCCCCTTAAATTTCCGTGAACAGAGTACGCATCCTGCCTCTTCAACACCTTCATAGTAAGAAGCACGGAACTTTGCGTACATGTCAAATGTTACGCTGTTTACATTCTAGTCCCATTGTAGCAGTAAACTGTCACAGAGATAAAATTCTGAATTCAAGTAGACTCTGGCATTAGCTTAATTACAGTTGTCAAATACGGTGGAATCATTTGCTAAATTCTCGCTTCTGTTGGTCTGAAATGTAAGTATGATGAATCTTGGTGTTTTCACCTGCACGGCAGTTTCAACAGCCCGTGTTTGTATGCTCATTGTTGATAGCACTGGATACTGAAAACCCTCCAATGAACGAAAAGTTATTGGCAGATATGTACCAGTATTCAGAACTTTTAAAAGCTTCAAACGCTCCTCGTCTGCCACAGTGATATATGGCATTTTCCATACACTTTTATTGATGATGAACTGGTTCTCCTGTTGACCTCCTTGAATGTATGAGTTTCTCTCCTTTGCACTCCGCAACAGAGTAAGTTCCTATTCAGCATTCATAATAATCCGCTGCATGTCCCCAAGTATCCCATAAGCATTTTTAGAGGTATGTATGCAGTAAATCCGCGGTACTCTTCTGCTGTTCTGTCCACAGGCTCGTCTATGAACCATCTAGAAATTTCTAAACCATTCAAATGCGTGGGTGATGATGAGAGACATGTTTCAAGGGTTTATGCAATGCCAACATTACATGTACGCTCAATCTCTACTCAACCGAGTTCATATCGTATTTCCTGGAACAGGATTGTCAAAGTATTACTTACGTGTAAGCTTTGATCACACCGTATGACAATCATCCTTTTTCTTAAATGATCCATCCTAATACGTGAAACGTTTGCATGTAAGAGGTAAAGCGTCTTGGTGCTACTTGACAATCTTAATTTTATCGTTTTTGTTAAACATCGTTGAAGCATAAGGTTTATGCGAGAAGTATCCCTGGCGTATGATTCGTTCATCATATTCCACTGGGTGAGATATACTGAGTGACGGTCATTGCGAGGTTTCAAGCCTACTGATATAAGAAACACATTGTTCGCACATTATATCACATTGTGTTTCTGCTGCAAAGTGCTCTGTTGTGTGGGCTGGTTTTGTACCTTACGCTCATCCTGTCTTAGACATAGTCGTACAATGATTTCATCACCACAAAAGTCAACAAGTTGGTTATTATGGTCAACAATACGCAGCTCCAGGTAGTCCGGTGTCTGAACTGCCACTGGAAGGTATGTAGCGTTGGTAGGGGTTTCAACAATCTCATACGCTGTTCCAACTGATGGGAAGAATCCGTAAACTGAATGAATCAATCTATCGTTGAGATATGAGTGCGTTGCAATGTTACACTCAACACAGATAGTACTCAGATTTCTAAAATCAAACCTGTCCGTTTGTGAAACCAAATAGTGGGGTCTACTGAACCTTTCTGCTTAAAGTCAATCGATGCATTCACCGTCCTTATTTCAGAATTAAATGTGCTGACGTTTGCACGGAGTTCAATCCCTTTTCCAGCCGATTTCAAAACTTCGTTTAAATCGTCAATATCGTACGCACCAGATTCATTTCTGGAACACAACCTACGACCAGCTTAGAGACAGAAGTGATGACACTTTCTGCAGGACCTGACCACAATTTTGCAGGACGATGCTCAAGCAGGTACAGTGCAAGCTGTTACTGATTTGTTTGACTGATGGGGCTGCTAAGTGATGTACCACCTACTGGAACCACTTCACGGAATTCGCTTCATTACTGCTGCAAATTCGTCGGCCAATAGACCGTCGTTCGAAATGTCAACATAACTGGCACTGCTAACAGTATCCTACGACTTCCACATCGCTGGCAACGGGTTATGCACAATGCTGGTCATTACTTTGAAGGTCAGTAAAACTTTGAAACACATATCTATTTTGTACGAGCTGTAAATAAATAGTTGCTGTATTTAAGTTCCAACACTCGTATACATAATGCGCTAGTGTCAATGATTAATAAAACTATCACAGTTGTGTTAATACACATTTGCTGTGGCAACAATAAATGTGTATAAATATGCGCATTGGTGGTTATCATTAATCATTAATACTAGTGTCAATCAGCTGTGGGGCTCAAGATGATCGGGATTACACACAAAACAATATCAGACAGTGTGGTGTTCGAGTAGTGGTTGTTTCAACACTGCCTTGCCAGTTCATGTGACGCTGCGACCCTCAGTAAGTCAGTTTTACAGCTGTAGTATTGCAGAGAACTGATGCGAACCTTCTCGTAAGTGTTTTCTTGCTAATTAGTGAGGCAGTATCTCACATAATGTGACGTAAATGTTAAACATTACACAGTGAACACCTGGACCGAACGCTACGACACTCACGCACCAGTATTTCCGTGCCTGCGGGATATGTTGATCATAATTTCTTTCTAACACAAGTTCATTTTCAGTACAGAGAAAAACCATTCTTACTGATGAAGAATGATGTGACTACGTGATGGCTATCGAGTGTGTTTGAAAATACTTCAGATTTTCAGGTGGTTACGTGTTCCCACATCTCGCGAAATGGGGGTACGTAAAGCACTTACGAATACTGTCGAACATGACCGTTTTGGTAGTCCAGGTGCTATGGTGTGGGATTGCAAAATGTTGCATGAGCGTACTAACCTCCAAATCTTTGAAAATGGTACACTCACCGCTCAGCGTTTACCTATGTGCGTCGTTTCAGAGATGCATTCAGCCCTGAGTTAATTTTTATGGATGATAATTCGCGGCCAGATAGAACTGAAGAGGTGGAAGAGCCCTTGGAACCAGGGGATATTCGGCGAATGGATGAGCCTGTCCGTTTCGCGTGGGATTCGCTGTGGAGGGGTGTTGCAGAGCAAGCACAACAACCAACGACTGCCCAGAAGTTGTGAACCACGCTACCGCAACAACTCCTCACCAACCTTGTAGGCAGCATGGGACCACTTTTTAGAGCACGTCGTGCCTGCCGCGGTGATCACACCCACTATTAAGAATCATGTCCCACCTTTTTTTATTGTCCAGGGGACCATTACGAATCGCGGTGACTTCAGAGTAATTATTGTCTTTAAATAAAAGTGTCATTTCTGTTTGTCACACTGCGTATCTGTTTCAATTACCTTCTACACTATACGGTAGCAGTTCCTTCCATGTATGGTTCAGGTTTCATTGCGATATGTCACATGGCAGTGACACATCGTGCGAGCGTTACTTTCGTCCTTATGTTTTACACGCCAGTGTATTTCCTTAGTTCTTTTAGCATAAAGCTGTCGATTTTTCAATAGTGTTTTGGTTTTTAAGACGGCATTTGGTCTCGCCAATATTATTTGTTATCGGGGGTAGCAGAACATTTTGTTTATTTGTTGTTCTATGTTACCACGATTTTATGTGCAAAAGCCGGCTGGGGTGGCCGAGCGGTTCTAGACGCTACAGTCTGGAACCACGCGACCGCTACGGTCGCAGGTTCGAATCCTGCCTCGGGTATGGATGTGTGTGATGTCCTTAGCTTAGTTAGGTTTAAGTAGCTCTAAGTTCTAGGGGACTGATGACCTTAGAAGTTAAGTCCCATAGTGCTCAGAGCCATTTGAACCATTATGTGCAAAAGTTTTGTATAAATGAGCTGTTTTCGCTTCTAGCTTCTCTGAATCTTACGCAGCTGTGTATAGTTGGACTTCATACGTTGTACAGCATTTCTATACTATTATGGACACAGAGCCTTATTCGTCTTCAGTTTCAGTTCTTCCACTGCCCTTCTCTCTGGGGTTACTTGTGCACTATTACACTATTCTTTTATTTAGAATAGCCATAATGGTTATTTCTTAATAATGTTACTATACCACACTTTAAGCTGCACTATATTTCCGATAGTATTCAGGATTACACCGGTTTCGGCTTATTTATACCATGATAATGTTCCTCGGAGCAATATAAAATCAGTTTCAACGCAGACTACAATAAGTTGATAAAAATGTGCCGTAAACCGTCATAATCACGTATGCTAATGGAAATTAAATGCGACTGCGACTGCGATACCCTTTTTTTACGTTCATATTTTTGCCTGTTTCTTCTAATATTTATCATGTTTTGAGAAAGATTCCTTACACACACATCAAAAAAAGTTTTGCGTCACCCGGTTCCCAGAAGTCCTGAAACAGACGTTGACTGTGGATTTTATATCACAGACACAGTCCTTTGACTGTTCAGGGATGTCACTAAATCCGCCCAAAGATGTAAACAACCATGCATGAGCAGCACTTATTAGACGGAGGGGGTCCGACAGCCGATCGTTCCACCAGGAAGGAGGTACACGGCTCATGTTGTCTGTAGTTCAACCATGTCTAGTCTATCAATACCGCGGTTCGATCGCGCCCGCATGCTTACTTTGTGCCAGGAAGGGCTCTCGACAAGGGAAGTCACCAGGCGTTTCGGAGTGAACCAAAGAGATGTTGTACGGACATGGAGGAGATAACAGAGAGATAGGAGCTGTCGATGACATGCCTCGCTCAGGCCGCCCAAGGGCTACTACTGCAATGGATGACCGCTACCTACTGACTGTGGCTCGGAGGAATCCTGACATCAACGCCACCATGTTGAATAATGCTTTTCGTGCAGCCACAGGACGTCGTGTTACGACTCAAACTGTGGGCAATAGGCTGCATAAGCCGCTACTTCACTCCCGACGTTCTTGGCGAGGTCCATCTTTGTAACCACGACACCATGCAGCGCGGTACAGATGGACCCAACACCATGCCGAATGGAACACTCAGGATTGGCATCACGTTCTCTTCACCGATGAGTGTTGCATATGCCACCTGTGGTGTCACCGCCAGACACCACACTTGCTTGGTGGTAGCCTTTAAATCGGCTGCGGTCCGGTAGTATACGTCGGACCCGCGTGTCGCCACTATCAGTGATTGCAGACCGAGCGCCGCCACACGGCAGGTCTAGAGAGACTTCCTAGCACTCGCCCCAGTTGTACAACCGACTTTGCTAGCGATGGTTCACTGACAAAATACTTGCTCATTTGCCGAGACGATAGTTAGCATAGCCTTCAGCTACGTCATTTGCTACGACCTAGCAAGGCGCCATTATCAGTTGCTATTGATACTGTAAAGAATGTACAGACTAGAGCTACGTTCAACATTAATGGATTAAAGTATTCCACCAGTTACCTCCTTTTTCTCTGAAGTCTAAATTCCTTGTCCTGTTCCAGACCTCACGCCAGCCTGCGTGAGCTTAAACGCGTGCCTTTCGGCTTCCTCTTACATTAGTGGGTTGGCCCTCCTGCCAATCCACAACACCTTCAACCAGACAATCGTCGGAGACGTGTTTGGAGACAACCCGATCAAGCTGAACGTCTTAGACACACTGTCCAGCGAGTGCAGCAAGATGGAGGTTCCCTGCTGTTTTGGAATGGGTTTATGTGGGGCCGACGTAAGCCGCTGGTGGTCATGGAAGGCTGTATGATGCGTGAACGCCATCCTCCGACCGATAGTACAACCATATCGGCAGCATATTGGCGAGGCATTCGTCTTCATGGACGTCAATTCGCGCCCCCCATCGTGCACATATTGTGAATGACTTCCTTCAGGATAACGACATCGCTCGACTAGTGTGGCCAGCATGTTCTGCAGACATGAAACCCATCAAACATGCCTGGGATAGATTGAAAAGGGCTGTTTATGGACGACTCTTAGGGATCGACGCCGAGTCAACGTTGAGGAGTGGGACAATCTGGACCAACAGTGTCTTGATGAACTTGTGGATAGTGTGCCACGACGAATATAGACATGGATCAACGCAAGAGGAAGTGCTACTGTGTATTACGTGTACCGATGTGTACAGCAATCTGGGCCAGCATCTCTGAAGGTCTCGCTTTATGGTGGTACAACATGCAATGTGTGGTTTTCATGAGCAATAAAAGGGGCGAAATGATGTTTATGTTGATCTCTATTACAATTTTCTGTACAGATTCCGGAACTCTCGGAGCCGAGGTGATGAAAAACATTTCTTGATGTGTGTGATTTCAGGTTGAGGTCATCAGTCTTCTGACTGTTTCGATACGGCTCACCACGAACTCCTTATTACAGACCACATGTTCTGTGGATACACACTGAGTGTCTTTAATGCAGGGGTTTCCATTGCCAGCTGCATCCAAATTCCTGTTTCTTCCAAATTTTAGGGACAGCTTCGCATCCCAATAGAAAGAGTTTGTTCTGAAACCCTGTCCGCTCCTCTGCTTTCTTTAAAAAGAGCGGTGTTGTTGTAGGAATAGTCGATCTCCCAGATATTACTCCCAACTTTGTTCCTTCCATGCCAAAACGTCTACAAGCTGTGGTCAGTGCCAACAGTATGCACCCAGGTTACTAGGTGCGTGTATTAGAAAGGCTTTAACTTCATTTTTGTGCCATTACGTTTTTGAAGTGTGCGGCAACTGATTCCGTTTTGTATACTAATATTTTGGTTTTGAGAAACCAATAATATTATGTTTACTATTGTGCATTTAAATAAATATAACAGTCTCTTGGAATCACGTTTATTCGTTTATAATCTGTATGTATTAGTAGGTGTGCCAATGCCTTGTGGTGCCACTGTGTGTTGTGGCTCAGTATTCCACATGTTCACATATGTACAATTGTATTCTTTCTTGTGTCAATGATTATGATTTGAAACGAAATAATTACCAGTTAAAACAAAGTTTCTACGATTTAATGACGTTTCTGTGCCGCTGTTCAATTCATATTCAAAGATTTGATGACTTACGTGGTACTGTACACATTTTCCAATCTGAATTTAAGATGACTCGTCATAGTTTCTTTGTCTTCGGTAGGGATGCTAGTCAAAGCGGGGTACAATTGTTGCCTGTACAATCGTTTTAAGAACTGCAATCAGCAGGAGTCTTTCGCCATTCTTTGCATGTTTTACAAGTCAGCTGGCGAATGAAGATCTGTAGATTCCAAGACTGCTGGCTGATTATCACACACTGAAGCGCCAAAGAAACTGGTATAGGCATGCGTGTTCAAATACAGAGATATGTAAACAGGCAGAATACGACGCTGCGCCTATATTAGACAACAAGTGTCTGGGCAGTTGTTAGATCGGTTAATTCTGCTACAATCGCATGTTATCAGGATTTAAGCGAGTTGAACGTGGTGCTATGGTTGGCGTACGAGCGATGAGACACAGCATCTCCGAGGTAACGATGAAGTGGGGATTTTCCCATACGACTATTCCACGAGTGTACCGTGAATATCAGGAATCCGGTAAAACATCAAATCTCCGAAATCGCTGCTGCCGGGAAACGATCCTGCAAGAACGGAGCCAACGACGACTGAAGAGAATTGTTCAACATGACAGAAGTGCAACCCTTCCGCAAATTACTTCAGAGTTCAATGCTGGGGCCCGCATCTCGTGGTCGTGCGGCAGCGTTCTCGCTTCCCACGCCCGGGTTCCCGGGTTCGATTCCCGGCGGGGTCAGGGATTTTCTCTGCCTCGTGATGGCTGGGTGTTGTGTGCTGTCCTTAGGTTAGTTCGGTTTAAGTAGTTCTAAGTTCTAGGGGACTTATGACCACAGCAGTTGAGTCCCATAGTGCTCAGAGCCATTTGAACCATTTTTTCAATGCTGGGCCATCAGGTTTTAGCAGACGAATCATTCAACGAAACATCAGCGATATGGGTTTTCGGAGCCGAAAGCCCACTCGTATATCCTTGATGACTGCATGACACAAAGCTTTACGCCTCGCCTGTAACCGTCAACAAAGACATTGGGCTGTTGATGACTGAAAACACGTTGCCTGGTCGGACGAGTCTCGTTTCAAATTGTATCGAGCGGACGAACGTGTACAGGTAGGGAAACAACCTCATTAATCCATGGGCCCTGCATATCAGCGGGGTATTGTTCAAGCAGGTGGGGGCTCCGTAATGGTGTGGGACATGTGCAGTTGGAGTGATATGGGAACCCCGGTACGTCTCGATACGACTGTGGCAAGTGACACGTACGTAAGCATCCTGTCTGATCTCCTGGACCTATTCGTGTCCACTGTGCGTTCCGACGGTCCTGGACAATTCCAGCAGGACAATGCGACACCCCATACGTCCATAATTGCTGAAGAGTGGCCCCAGGAACACTCATTTGAGTTTAAACACTTACGCTGGCTACCCAACTTCCCGGAAATGATCATTATTGAGCATATATGAGATGTTTTGCAACGTGCTGTTCTCCACCCCCTCGTAGTCTTACGGATTTTTGGACAGGCCTGCAGGATTCATGGAATGAGTTCCCTCCAGCTCTAGTTCAGACATTAGTCGAGTGCATGCCAGATCGCGTTGCGCCACTTCTGCGTGTTCGCGGGGGGCCCTACACGATATTAGGGAGTGTACCAGTTTCTTTGGCTCTTCAGTGTATCATACTTTGGATCTGTAGATTTCAGATTTTTAGAGAAAAATATATTAGCCAGTGCTACATATGCTCGTTGCACATGACTCAGCTCCAAGGTTGACCATCTACACGTTCTCCGAATCAGATAATGAGCTCTTAAAATTCACTTAAATATTCGTTTACGCCTTCACTTCTTTCCGCTGCTTAAAGAGGCACTAACTATTCTCGACAATGTTTCTTGAGATATTGTGAGATTGATTTATGAAGCATGTCTTTGAGTCTAAACTTTACGCAGGAAGGAGCACTTATTCAGGGCATTTTTCTGAAATATTTTCATGTACTCAAAAGGAGATATGTAAGAGTACTTGGCTGATTTGTATCGTGGGCTTGCCCTTGGTCTCTTGCACTCCCTCTTCACCTCGTTAATATTCCTAGCCATACTCTTGTTCTCTATTTTCTTCAAATGCCTACACCATTTCTACCTTCTTCTCTTTTAGGGTTTTTTTCGTGTATTATCTCTCTAATTCTTTCATTTCTAGTATTTTCCATTTTTGTTAGACATGTTCGACTTCTCTAAAATCACACACCCTCTAGGCTCTTACTTTGCTCCTCTTCCTTTGTAGCCCAAGTTTCTGCAGCATACAACAGAACTGATATACAACACGTATGGATATCACCTTACTTTTCTGAGTGTACTAATCTTTCAATAATACATCAAATCTCCAATGACGAGTCAATTTATACAGACATTCCTCATTTAGCTTCAAAATTTAAAATTAAAATATTAATGCCTACATTGAAAAGTTGTGTGTCTAGTACTTACACTATGTGATCAAAAGTATCCGGACACCTGGCTGAAAATGACGTACAAGTTCGTGGCGCCCCCCCCCCCCCCATCGGTAATTATGGAATTCGAGATGGTGTTGGCCACTCTTAGCCTTGATGACAACTTCCACTCTCGGAAGCATACATTCAATTAGGTGCTGGAAGGTTTCTTGGGGAATGGCAGCCGATTCTTCACGGAGTGCTGCACTGACGAGAGGTATCGATGTCGGTCGGTGAGGCCTGGCAGGAAGTCGGCGTTCCAAAACTTCCCAAAGATGTTCTATAGGATTCAGGCCTGGACTCTATGCAGGCCAGTCCATTACAGGGATGTTATTGTCGTGTAACCACTCCGACACAGGTCGTGCATTATGAACAGGTGCTCGATCGTGTTGAAAGATGCAGTTGCCGTCCTCGTTTTGCTCTTCAACGGTGGGAAGCAAGAAGGTGCGTAAAACATCATTGTAGGCCTGAGCTGTGATAGTGCCACGCAAAACAACCAGGGGTGCCAGCCACCTCCGCGAAAACCACGACCACAACACGACCGCCTCCGAATTTTACTGTTGGGACTACATACGCTGGCAGATGACGTTCACCGGGCATTCGACATACCCGCACCCTGCCATCGGATCGCCACATTATGTACCGTGATTCGTCACGCAACCCAACGTTTTTCAACTATTCAATCGTCCAATGTTTACACTCCTTACAGCAAGCGAGGCGTCGTTTGGCATTTATTGACGTGATAAGTGGCTTATGAGCAGCCGCTCGACCATGAAATGCAAGTTTTCTCACTTCCCGCCTAAATGTCATAGCACTTGCAGTGGATCCTGATGCAATTTGGAATTTCTATATGATTGCCTGGATAGATGTCTACCTATTACACATTCCAACCCTCTGCAACTGTGGTCGGTCTCTGCCAGTCAACAGACGAGATCGGCATGTACACTTTTGTGCTGTACGTTGTAAGACGTGTATATTTCTATTGACAACCCACAGTTTATGAAAGATGTTTATATTTTATTAATAGGATTAAGTAGGAATAATTAATATTTGTCATGTTGGAAATAACTGTGGTAGCAGGGAACGTCTGCACCAAAGTATTGTTGGCAAGAGAGACCGGAAATTGATATAATTTTAAAAAGGGCGGGAGAGACCGCGCATGGATACATTTTAAGAAAAGAGCGGGAAACACCGCGCATTGATACATTTTGCAATGGTAGCAGGGATTGTCTGCAGCAGAAAGCATTGTTGGCAGGGGAGACCGCACTTAAGCGTTCGTAGGAAGTCAGTAGCAAGCGAGATGTGAAGCGAGTCGGTAGCAGGTCTGAAGCGAAAGGTTGAGAGGAGCGGCGTGTCTGCCAGCCACCAGCTATGATTTACAAGAGATTATAAACGGATGACAGAGACATCAGCTAACTATTATCATAAGAGGAACTAATTATTGATTTATTTTCTTTGCGAAACTCAAGACTGCTGGAGGTATGTTTGCGCAATGCTAGTTGTAAGATTATTGTAAAAAGTAAGTCCCATTTGAACGTTTGTAAAATCATTTCATTCAGAATATAATTAATTTTTGCCAGCAATATTGCATTACTGATTATAATCCAGCCCACAAAACCATCAACGTAAAACTTTGCAAAAATTTTATTGTTGTCAGGAAAAAGTGTAACTATGAATTACGTAACTCCTGTCAAATTAATTAAAGAATAACGTCGGCTCTGCTATTAAAGAATAACGTTAGCTTTGATATTAAAGAATAATGTCAGCTTTGGTAATAAATACAGGCACTTATTACGACAGCCCACCAGCAGCTAATAGGGTATAGTAAAACAGAGTAAGTATATTCATGTCACAGTTCGATGTAGCAGTAGGATGGCGATCCAGTAACAGTAAAAAAGGTAAGGAACAGTTTTGGGTTATTGCAACTAACAACTGAGGGCCACGACGACGAAAAATCCTATGATTCGTCGAAATAATCAGAACATCACTTTTAATAAGCAGCAATTAAATTTGTATGCTAAGATTGAGAAAGAGAATTAATTTCAAAGGGAAGATTTCATTTGTTATTATTAAGCAAGAGATAGAAATCCTAAGGGAAGATTTCATAGGTTATTCTAAAGTGGAAGGTTGCGTAACAAAGGAGACGGGAAGGTTTCACTTGGCGACATCCAATCACTAAGACTCTTTAGTGAATCTACTGTGAACATGAATATACTTATTCTGTTTTACTATAACCTATTAGCTGCTTGTGGGCTGTCATAATAAGTGGCTGTATTTATTACCAAAGCTGACATTATTCTTTAATATCAAAGCTAACGTTATTCTTTAATAGCAGAGCCGACGTTATTCTTTAATTAATTTGACAGGAGTTACGTAATTCATAGTTACACTTTTTCTTGACAACAATAAAATTTTTGCAAAGTTTTACGTTGATGGTTTTGTGGGCTGGATTATAATCAGTAATGCAATATTGCTGGCAAAAATTAATTATATTCTGAATGAAAAGATTTTACAAACGTTCAAATGGGACTTACTTTTTACAATAATCTTACAACTAGCATTGCGCAAACATACCTTCAGTAGTCTTGAGTTTCGCAAAGAAAATAAATCAATAATTAGTTCCTCTTATGATAATAGTTAGCTGATGTCTCTGTCATCCGTTTATAATCTCTTGTAAATCATAGCTGGTGGCTGGTAGACACACCGCTCCTCTCAACCTCTCGCTTTAGACCTGCTACCGACTCGCTTCACATCTCGCTTACTGCTGACTTCCTACGAACGCTAAGTGCGGTCTCTCCTGCCAACAATGCTTTCTGGCGAAGACAATGCCAGCTACCATTACAAAATGTATCAATGCGCGGTGTTTCCCGCTCTTTTCTTAAAATGTATCCATACGCGGTCTCTCCTGCCCTTTTTAAAATTATATCAATTTGCGGTCTCTCTTGCCAACAATACTTTGGTGCAGACATTCCCTGCTACCACAATTATTTCCAACATGACAAACATTCCAGAATCAGATTTTCACTCTGTAGCGGAGTGTGCGCTGATACGAAACTTCCTGGCAGATTAAAACTGTGTGCCCGATCGAGACTCGAACTCGGGACCTTTGCCTTTCGCGGGCAAGTGCTCTACCATCTGAGCTACCGAAGCACGACTCACGCCCCGTACTCACAGCTTTACCTCTGCCACTATCTCGTCTCCTACCTTCCAAACTTTACAGAAGCTCTCCTGTGAACCTTGCAGAACTAGCACTCCTGAAAGAAAGGATACTGAGGAGACATGGCTTAGCCACAGCCTGGGGGATGTTTTCAGAATGAGATTTTCACTCTGCAACGGAGTGTGCGCTGATACGAAACTTCCTGGCAGATTAAAACTGTGTGCCCGATCGAGACTCGAACTCGGGACCTTTGCCTTTCGCGGGCAAGTGCTCTACCATCTGAGCTACCGAAGCACGACTCACGCCCCGTACTCAAAGCTTTACCTCTGCCACTATCTCGTCTCCTACCTTCCAAACTTTACAGAAGCTCTCCCGTGAACCTTGCAGAACTAGCACTCCTGAAAGAAAGGATACTGAGGAGACATGGCTTAGCCACAGCCTGGGGGATGTTTTCAGAATGAGATTTTCACTCTGCAGCGGAGTGTGCGCTGATATGAAACTTCCTGGCAGATTAAAACTATGTGCCAGACCGAGACTCTAACTCGGGACCTTTGCCTTTTGCGGGCAAGTGCTCTACCAACTGAGCTACCGAAACACGACTCACGCCCGCTACTCACAGCTTTACTTATGCCACTATCTCGTCTCCTACCTTCCAAACTTTACAGAAGCTCTCCTGTGATCCCTGCAGAATTAGCACTCCTGAAAGAAAGGATACTGCGGAGACATGGCTTAGCCACAGCCTGGGGGATGCTTCCAGAATGAGATTTCCCCCAGGCTGTGGCTAAGCCATTTTTTCGCAGTATCCTTTCTTTCAGGAGTGCTAGTTCTGCAAGATTCGCAGGAGAGCTTCTGTAAAGTTTGGAAGGTAGGAGACGAGATAGTGGCACAAGTAAAGCTGTGAGTACCGGTCGTGAGTCGTGCTTCGGTAGCTCAGATGGTAGAGCACTTGCCCGCGAAAGGCAAAGATCCCGAGTTCGAGTCTCGGACGGGCACACAGTTTTAATCTGCCAGGAAATTTCATGACAAATATTAATTATTCCTACTTTATCCTATTAATAAAATATAAACATCTTTCATAAATTGTGGGTTGACAATAGACAATAGAAATGTACACGTCTTACATAACCCTCCACTGGGTTTCCTTCAAAATTTTCCTACCTCGTTAAGTCATTTGGACTTGACGTAAGGAGAAAATTTGATTATAGAAATATGTGTAGTAATAAGTAAGTTAATGCTAAATATTTCTTTCAACAAAGCACATACATGTACTGTCATAAGAATCTGTTTTCCTAAGTCTAACAAAGAGAATATTCAAAAGAGTATACATCAAAATATACAAATAATATGAGTCAGTAAGTTGGAAGTTATTTATATCTCTAATAGTAATTGATTGCAAAGAATTAGAACATAGTTTATGTTTCATTATAATTTTTTGTGGTAAAATTGGCATCTGTTAGTACCATATTCTAGGAAGGGAGAAAAAAGGAATTGGATAGCATGGTCAAAGCACTTTTCAACTGTGGGCGGTATCTGTCAGTCAACAGGCGAGATCGGCATATACGCTTTTGTGCTGTACATGTCTCTTCACAATTCCACTTCACTATCACATCGGAAATAGTGGACCTAGGGATGTTTAGCAGTGTGGAAATGTTGCGTACAGACGTATGACACAAGTGACACCCAATCACCTGACCACGTTCGACGTCCGTGTGTTCCGCGGAGTGCCCCATTCTGCTCTCTCACGATATCTAATGATTACTGAGGTCGCTGATATGGAGTACCTGGCAGTATGTGGCAGCACAATGGACCTAACATGAAAAACGAATGTTTTTGAAGGTGCCCGGATACTTTTGATCACATAGAGTAGCTAGGTGTATGTTGACTTTGTTCTGTTCTTCGGCGTACAACTGCTGTCTCAAACATTTCCTGTGCAAATAATAGTGGAACATACTGAAACATCCCATGTAGGCTTTCACGGCCGGCGTAACGTCAGGGAGAAGAAGTTCTACAGATCGACCACGGCAATTTAGCCCGGAAGTGTGTACTGATCATACTGAAACAGTTCAATGTCTTGACTTCAACTGTTAAATAATAAAAGTTCATTCATTTTAGTTTCTGTATTTTTAAGCGCTCAAACGATTTCTTCACAATAATGATTCAACT
This sequence comes from Schistocerca serialis cubense, assembly GCF_023864345.2. Taxonomy (NCBI): domain Eukaryota; kingdom Metazoa; phylum Arthropoda; class Insecta; order Orthoptera; family Acrididae; genus Schistocerca; species Schistocerca serialis. The sequence continues at coordinate 50,992,001 of NC_064644.1, forward strand.
TCCACAGTAATATAATTTGTACTCGCTTACACGGGCTACGAAATTTCCAACTACTCACTAAAACGAACACAAACATATCTTATTTTAAATCATCTCTCCCAGCAGAGCGAGAGAGATTACGATTGCAGGAATAGTATCTTATCATTTATTCTGCTGACAACGACAGTACTTAAACTGATTTTACACATATTTTTTACGTAAATGTAACAAAATTTAGTGAAACATTGTTGTGAATACTTTATGAAATTTACATAGTAAGTTCCTTTTCAGTTTAATTCAAAATTATTTTATTCAATCCGAATGAAAGCAGTGGTTCACAAAGAATACCGTTTGCATATAAACCCATCACACTAAACATAACTGTTTTCATAAATGAAGTGATCGATACCTGATGGTATCGAATGATTCCTAATATCCGTTAGGCTTGATTATACGAGGGCTGTCCACAAAGTACATTACGTTTTGGAATTAAAAATAAATTAAGTATTGGAAATTTTTACATTGTATACAGATGAAAGCCACACTTAAATACTACTTTTCTACATAGTTGCCATATGAATTAAAGCACTTATCGTAGCGATGGACGAGCTTGGAAATTCCTTCGTCGTAAAATTCGGCCGCCTGTGCCTTCAACCACGTGGTTACCTCTTCTTGAAGCTGTGCGTCGTCATCAAAACGCTGCATAGCCAACCACTTCTTCATTGCTGGGAATAAGTGGAAGTCACTCGGTGCCAGGTCGGGACTGTACGGCGGATGAGGAAACAACTCCCACTTAAAAGATTCGAGAATTTCACGAATGGCATTTGCCGTGTGGGCCCGGGCGTTGTCGTGAATCGGCAAGATCTTTGAGCCCAACTTTCCCCTGCGCTTGTTTTGTATTGCTCTTCTGAGGTTGTGCAGAGTTTGGCAATACCTTTGAGAGTTTATTGTAGTGCCTCATTCCAGGAAATCCACAAAAATCACACCTTTTCTGTCCCAAAAGAGGTAACCACGTGGTTGAAGGCGCAGGCGGCCTAATTTTACGACAAAGGAATTTCCAAGCTCGTCCATCGCTACTATAAGTGCCTTAATTTAAATGGCAACTATGTAGAAAAGTAGTATTTTAGTGTGGCTTTCATCTGTATATAATTAAAAAAAATTCCAATACTTTATTTATTTTTAATTCCAAAACGTAATGTACTTTGTGGATAGCCCTCGTATCATCAGGAAGACTTCTTTGTTCGATATGCAGTAATTTCTAGCAATTTCATAAAGCTATATGTTACCTTTCCCGTTTAAATATCTATTGATACGCGTATAAATTCCAGTAACACAAATAGTCAGCCATGAAAACAACATGTGATCAATTCGAATCTGCTAAAGTGAGTCTATAGTCTCAAACTGCCAAAAGCGAAGGTTGTGTGTCAAGTCTAGGGTGATTTCAAGTGAGCTCCCAGTTTTTTGAAAGTTTCGAACACTGAGATACTATGTGGCCCAGGAGACAGTAAGATACAGCAGGAAATTGCGTTGCCTGGGCCGTCGCACGTTAATATTCAGAAGCATTTTTCACCCTACGTAGACCTGACGCTGTACAGTCGACTGGCAGTTGTGTCTTGGGAGTTCCCGGTCAGGCGTGGTATCAGAAAATTTGCTTCCGCCCGCGGACTTAGCACTCGGCCTAAGTTGGTAGCGGCGGGTCCAAGGCGGGCGGGCAGATTTAATATTCATCGCCGCTCGCTGCCCGGCCACGGTTTCGCCGCGCGCGCCGCTGCGCTCTGCCTGCCCCCTCCCGAGACGCCGGGACGTGGGTCCGCCCCGTGGCTGGCTGTCCTTTGTTATTTAAATCTCCAAGTTTTTCATTTCTGCGACTCTGACATGTGGAGCCTGGAGGTCTTTGATGTGCGGCATTTATTTGACGGCAGAGACCAGCGGGATCTCGGTAGAAAGAAAAAGAGGGGGAGTAAAAAGAGAACCGACAAGAGTGGGAGGAGAGGAATTGGGGGGGGGGGGGGGGGGAGAGTGAGGAGGAGGAAGAACCAGGCGCGGGGGCGGGAGTGGTAAGAGACATCAGACGCGGCGTCGCGCAATGTCCGAGAACGAGCAGCATGGTTGTAAAAGTTAAGACATACTACTCATTTGTTAATTTGTCTCACAGGGAGCTTTCTGAAGTCTACAATCACTTCGTAACAACGCGAGTTGCGAGTTAAGATTGACGCTTGTAACAACAACAACGCTGTACTATTGTACATATAATAATTTTTTCTTCTGATTTTCGATAAATTAGTGTTTCATGCCATTATGTTAAAGAAACTGTAAACAATTTTCGATGTGAATTTTAATGTTTATGTCAAATTTCAAGCAATATTATAACAGAATTGAAATGTAAGAAACGTTGAAACTATTGTAAGATGTTAAAATTGTAATTGTGCGTCTGGTCCATACGTAGGCAATGTATTAGGATATGTAGAATGCAAAACCTCTGGTGAATACCCTGTCTGTAAGGGAGCGGTAAAAGATGGATGGCAGGCGAGCGCGGGAAAATGCACACGGGCACTGTACGGCATAACGGACTCAGCAGTAGTAGTGGGAGTTGGGCATTGGTCTGAGCAACACGTTCTGGATCGAGGGGGCTCTCCTGGAAGACGCAGTTTCATTGAGCCTCGGATAAGCCGTCCCAACGCCCTTACAGCATGGCAAAATTCCATAGGCACTAAATGGAAAAGTATTGCGACGCTATGAAGAAGTAAAGTGCCGATACATCAAGAGCCATTGCTGTGATTGTATGTGTGCTCTGTGCCTCGCCATCTCGCCGCCTGCCAACCGCCACATCGATACGAACAGGTTGAAACTTTTAGTACTGTATTCGTGTGGACCAGTGTTACTTTTGTTCCGTACTGTTCAATAACAACTTAAATTTTACCAGAACTGTCCTGTCATTTAATTATCCTCACAACTAACCTAGCCAGGGTCCTTTCCAAATGTTGTGCAATCCGAGTGCCCCGAAATGAAGAATTAAAGTTTATGTTAATAATAATTACCGGCAGACCTAGCTATGTTAGAATGATGTTTAAAGAACTTTGTTGTTAAAGAAATAATAGACGAATAACATAGGTCTGACAAAGTTGGAAGATAATTTTGAAATTGAATTAGTAATGAAGTTTAATTATTTTGAGACTGATATAATGGTATTTTAAATGAGCAGGAAATAAGATAGAAAGAGTAGTAACTCATATATTGGAAATCTTGAGTGCTTAATGATATCAATAAATAATTGTTTTAATACAGTAATCAGGGTTCCCCCCCCCCCCCCTCTTTTTTATTCATTTGAATTCTGAAGTGTTCTAAACTGATTAGACCAGCAAAGTTAAAGCCATTATAAAAAACCAAAATTTATCAGTGTTTTACATTTATCAAAATTGACATTGTGTGTGTGTTTCGAAAGTGCTATTTCTAGGGTAACCTATGCCCGATTTTAATCAGATCAATGGACAGTACGAAGTTTTGTAGTAAACATTATAGTGTAATGTTATGTATTTATGGTTTATCCATATTGGTACAGAAAGTGAAATTATCAGTTCAGCAGATTTTCTGGTTCTAAAATTTACGATATTATGCAGTATTGTTACGTGTTGTTTGGCATGAACGTACATCAACTTGTACAGGGAAGAAACTTAGTTAATGCCTAATTAGGCTGGCGACCGTTTTATTAACAAATTGGTAGCATCTTCTGTGTTGTTTCTTGTCCGTCCTAACGTATAGTTGTACTTCGGACTTGCTTGACGTATCATTGTTATTACTGAGTGAGTGTAAGTCTGATTTGCCTCCATTCAGGTACACGCGGTCAACATCTATACAAAATTCCTTTCTCTTAAGGTGAAGCCCGTCAACTTACCATAGTACAGGCTTTAAAAAGTATCGTGTGCCCAAAGAGCAGCGTTACACGCTGAAGAGCCAAAGAAACTCGCTCACCTGCCTAATGTCGTGTAGGGCTCCCGCGAACGCGACGTGGCATGGACTCGTCCGAAGTAGGGCTGGAGGAAATTGACACCATCAATCTTTCAGGGCTGTCTTTAAATCCGCAAGAGTACGAGACGGTGGAGACCTCTTCTGAACAGCACCATGCAAGGCATCCGAGATACGCTCAATAATGTTCATGCCTGTTGAGTTTAGTGGGCAGCCGCAGTGTTTAAACTCAGAAGAGCGTTCCCGGAGCCACTCTGTAGCAATCCTGGACGTGTGGGGTCTCGCATTTTCCTGATCGAATTGCCCAAGTCCATCGAAATGCGCAATGGACATGAATGGATGCAGATGATCAGAGTCATCTGTCAGAGTCGTATCTAGACGTTATCAGGCGTCCCATATCACCCCAGCTGCCCGGGTCCCACACCATTACAGAGCCTTTATCAGCTTGAACAGTCCCCTGCTGACAAGCAGGGTCCATGGAATTATGTGGAATCATGAGGTTGTCTCCGTACTCGTACACGTCCATCCGCTCGATACAATTTCAAACGAGACTAATACGACCGGGAAGCATGTTTCCGGTCATCAACAGTCCAATGTCGGTATTGACGGGCCCAGGCGAGGCGTATAGGTTTGTGACGCGCAGTCATCAAGAGTACACGAGTGGGTTTTCGCCTCCGAAAACCCATATCGCTGATATTCCCTTGAATGGTTCGCGCACTGACACTTGGTGATGACTCAGCATTGAAATCTGCAGGAATTTGCGAAAGGGTTGCAGTTCTGTCACGCTGAACGATTCCCTTCAGTCGTCGTTGGTCCCATTCTTGCAGTATCTTTTTCCGGCCGCAGCGATGTCGGAGACTGATGTTTGTTCGGATTCCTGATGGTTCAAATGGCTCTGAGCACTATGGGACTTAACATCTATAGTCATCAGTCCCCTAGAACTTAGAACTACTTAAACCTAACTAACCTAAGGACAGCACACAACACCCAGCCATCACGAGGCAGAGAAAATCCCTGACCCCGCCGGGAATCGAACCCGGGAACCCGGGCGTGGGAAGCGAGAACGCTACTGCACGACCACGAGATGCGGGCTCGGATTCCTGATAATCACGGTACAGTCGTGAAATGGTCGTACGGGAAAATCCCCATTTCATCGCTACCTCGGAGATGCAATGTCCCATCACTCGTCCGCCGACTATAACATCACGTTCAAATTCACTTAATTCTTGGTAACGTGCCATTGTAGCGGTAGTAACCGATCTAACAACTCTGCCAGACACTCGTTGACATATAGGCGTTGCCGACCGCAGCGCCGTATTCTACCGGTTTACATATCTCTGTGTTTCAATACGCATGCCTATACCAGTTTCTTTGGCGCTTCCGTGTACATTCCTCTCAGTCCCTGAGTTAAGCGGTCAACTTTACTTACTTCACGATCAAATTCACTAACTTCGATTCAAATTAAGCACGTATTACAATATTAGTGTTTCTATAAGTTTTTTTTGTTTGTACCTGGACGGAAAAACCATACTCTTAAGAAGCTCTTAACGTTAATTGCAGTTTTTGCATTCGGATGTTAGTTGCTGCATGCATATCATTATAAATACAGTTGAGAAACGCGGGTCGCTCCAATACGTGATTGGGACAGCATGCGCACTGCGGGCTGCAGTTTGACAGCAACTGCTCTACAACATACGCAGGGCTCATCAAAATCCTTGATTAACAGGTCTTATGGTCCCCTTGTTACAGGGCTTTGTGGGCCAATTTGAGGTTATTTCCCTGTTTAATGAACTGCAAATGCTCTATTATCAAACAGTTTGTCTCGATTTCATCTACACCGCTGTGGTACGTTGTAAATAGCTGTCGTTTACACCCTGTATAGTACTATGGGAAGTACTCTTTGCCATACACTTCGCCTTCTTTTTGCAGGGTATGAATGGGGATCTAGACATCACTTGTCATGCTAAATTTCCTCAACACATTTACAGTTTCAAGCACTCGGATTTTCTTAACTTACAGAGTGACTACAGGGGTGAGAATTCTTTCGGTTAGCCTGTCATCTTTCGTTTTGAGTGTTTAACGGTAACAGTTTTATCGTCTCCTTCTCAACGTGAGACAGATTTTTTTCTATTTGCTTGTATAATAGCTTGTATACATTCTCTCTTAATCTGGATTCCATATACGAGGAGTGCACCGAAAATTTTCTTTAGGATTTCTCACTCTGCTTTTCTACGTCTTGAATTGTTTTTCGATGCGATTAATATTTGCAGTCTGCTTACTATGTTCCAGTGTCTTAGTTTTCTATTGATTTTTTATTATGCTTTGCAGGTAGTTATGTAGGCTTTTTATAATTTAGAGATCCTCTCATTATTAGATTACGATTTAATCTTGTAAGTCTGGCATTTTTCGCTAGGTATCTAAATGTAGATATCTTAGATATTTTCCATTACTTAGTTGCTTTCCATAAAGTGACAGAGGTTTCACTTAAAAGTACTGAGTTTTTGTGTGTTGAGTTTGCCACCATGTTTTGGGTAAAATTTCATGAAGATTTTATAGGGAGTTAATCACGTGTTTTTATTGTTGCAGAGAAATGCAAGGTCGTGTAACCTACTTTTACATTTACGTAGCCTGCCAATCACCATTTCTTTTCCTTCTTTTTCACAGGTACTGATTACATTTTCCGATACAAGATTAGACAATAAGGCAGAGGGGGTGAACACCCGTCTTCTAGCCGGACTCCCGTTTTAATATCTGAAGTTGAATATAAATTATTCTTGTCAATAGAATCTCGCTCACTGGCTAACTGCCCTTACGTGTGAAAGAATGGCAGCAGTGGGAACGATAATAATGATAACAATAACCAAAACACACACACACACACACACACACACACACACACACACACACACACACATAGAACAGGAAACAGATCCACGATACCCCTGCTATCACGGAAGGAGCTTCTGCAAACAACAGTAGTAATTCCTGTTTCGATTTCGCCTGAGCTTCGCCGTATGCAAACTCTTAAAAATCTATGAAGGCTCCAGAAGTTGCCTATAGCTCCCATTTAAGACATCAAAAGCTTTCTAAAGACTAATAACTGGGGTCTGACAATGCATGGGCTGGAGCAGGCTGGAAAAATTGTGTACTGTGGATAATTAGTTCTCTGTCAACGAAAACGCCCTTCGGACTTCTGGGTACTGGACTTCATTAGCGTAATTTACATGCAACGGTAATATTGTTTTAGAATTTTCTCTCGATTTGTGTTTGATGCTAGTAAGTATAATTTAATTAAATTGAACGATTTTATAAACCTGTATTTTCAGCAACATCGGGAACTCATGATCAAATCATGATCTTAAATAGAGAAGTTTGAAATATTAACACACATGGGTCATAATTAATCTTTCGCTACTTGTGAGGACCACCATGGAAAACGAGTGATCGCAGGACAACGACACTTTGCGGAAACAACTGGAAGGACATGCAGACTGGAAACAACGAATAAACCATTGAAAGAATTACATTTTAATGTCCAAAAGAGAGTGTAATATTAAGTATCATGCACACTGTAACACTATCGGCCTTTTTAGAGTCGAGAGACTTTGCACTAATGAAGCAAAGAATGACATTTGTACAGTGTGCAGTGTATAAGTGTGTCTGCAGAAGACAATATTCTTTGACTGTGTGAAGTTAAATGTTTATATGTAATTAACAAGTGTTTACAATGTTATGTAAGTAACAATAAGTACCTTTTATTTAACTATGTATAATTGTTGGTAAAGTGAAGTCAACACTACCTCAGGGCTGAAGTTAAATATAGGTGAAAACCAATAGGGATTTACCGACGTTCTGGAAGGTTGGAAAAGGTGGGGATTTTTTGCTGCTAACGGAAGCAGGTAGGAGAGGGGAGAAGAGAAGAGTCCGACAGGCGCAAAACACTGTGGAGGCAGATGACGAAAGCTGATGCGAGCTGTACTCCGCAGTATTGTTTAAACGAGGCAAACGTTTAACTGCTTAATAGACGTGAGTGAAGGGGCGTGCTAAGGTACATGTCTGCAACACTTTAGAGGGGATATAAAAGTGTTGGTTCCCGGATGGGAAAGGTCTAAGGCATCTATTACTTAGACGGACGCAGATCCCCAGGAAAGCCAAACTCATAATTGTGCCGGAATAAGTCGCATAATTGGCTCTGAGCACTATGGGACTTAACTGCTGAGGTCATCAGTACCCTAGAACTTAGAACTACTTAAACCTAACTAACCTAAGGACATCACACACATCCATGCCTGAGGCAGGATTCGAACCTGCGACCGTAGCGGTCTCGCGGTTCCAAACTGTAGCGCCTAGAACCGTTCGGCCACTCCGGCCGGCGTCGCATAATTCGATGCCACGAAGACAAGTAATAATCTCCGTCGCTGCAAAACGGTACGTGCCTTCTGGGCACCTAAATCTCCATCAACTGTGCTCACGACGACAATACTGAAATTAACTGTCCATAGTTCTACAGTATATACGAGCTGGGTTGACAAAATGTTCAAATGTGTGTGAAATCTTATGGGACTTAACTGCTAAGGTCATCAGTCCCTAAGCTTACACACTACTTAACCTAAATTATCCTAAGGACAAACACAAACACCCATGTCCGAGGGAGGACTCGAACCTCCGCCGGGACCAGCTGCACAGTCCATGACTGCAACGCTCGGCTAATCCCGCGCGACTATATACGAGCTGGGTTGACATGTTTTGTGTGTTTTATTCAATAATTATTTAATTGTTTTTTAAACGCAAATCGACTCATTTAACCTAAAGTATTCCAAGTAGGGATCCTTTCCTGAGTGTTTTCTTGAAAAGTAAATTTAAATTATCACTCAAGTGCGACAATTAAAGTAAAAGTGAAGAATTGTAGATTGCCTTGAAAGTAAGTAAAGTAAATAACAATTGTACCTAGTGTGTGAACTTGGTTATTGGGACCTTCTCTCCAAGAAAGTACGTAAAGTAACTATTTCAATAAAACTGGGAAAACCAAGTATCAAACCTTTTGCAATCATTTCGATACTTACAAAAGTGTCGTAAAATATTTCTTGTGTATAATAAGTGTTTTCAGAGGCAGTGTTGCTGATCTTACCTTGAGAAACGTAAGTAGGCATTATTGTCGTTCCGGCGTTGTTTTCATAGACCAAAACTTTCTAAGATTATGCGTGTGACCAATACTGAAAGCAGTCATTATTCAGCTATCTACGTGCTTTAGCCTGTTCCTTCAGTGATAGAAATTATTAAAAGACAAAAAGTTTTAATAAGAACCAAAATATAGTAAAGACCAAATTTGGTGAATTTGTTGAATAACGTCAATCGATTAGTCATATTGGCTGGCGACCACGTTTTTCAGTACTATTATCACTCGCAAGAAGTAGTTTGACGAAAAAGAAAAGCTGCAAGCAAGACTATACGATAACTTCACATTTGACTGAGCTTTGTCCATTATGCGGCATCTGAGATCACTAGCGGTTGTTAAGGAGGTAGTTGTGTTTAAGTGCTTCAGTTACCGAAGTTAGAATAACATCTGAAGTACTAAACGTAATTGCAAGAGTAGAAACCGTTAGTGTTGTAAGCGGCCTTCAGACAGGACTAGAACATTGACTACGTCTACATACTATCGTTATACAGGGTGTTACAAAAAGGTACGGCCAAACTTTCGGGAAACATTCCTCACACACAAAGAAAGAAAATATGTTATGTGGACATGTGTCCGGAAACCCTTACATTCCATGTTAGAGCTCATTTTATTACTTCTCTTCAAATCACTTTAATCATGGATTGGAAACACACAGCAACAAAACGTACCAGCGTGACTTCAAACACTTCGTTACAGGAAATGTTCAAAATGTCCGCCGTTAGCGAGGACACATGCATCCACCCTCTGTCGCATGGAATCCCTGATGCGCTGATGCAGCCCTGGAGAATGGCGTATCGTATCACAGCCGTCCACAATACGAGCACGAAGAGTCTCTACATTTGGTACCGGGGTTGCGTAGACAAGAGCTTTCAAATGCCCCCATAAATGAAAGTCAAGAAGGTTGAGGCCAGGAGAGCGTGGAGGCCATGGAATTGGTCGTCCTCTACCAATCCATCGGTCACCGAATCTGTTGTTGAAAAGCGTACGAACACTTCCACTGGAATGTGCAGGAGCTCCATCGTGCATAAACCACATGTTAAGTCGTACTTGTAAAGGCACAGAAAATCTGTGTTGATGACGTGATTGCACAATTGCGTGCGGATTCTCGTCAGCCCACACAAGTTGATTGTAAAAATTTACAATTTGATCACGTTGGAATGAAGCCTCACCCGTAAAGAGAACATTTGCACTGAAATGAGGATTGACACATTGTTGGATGAACCATTCGCAGAAGTGTACCCGTGGAGGCCAATCTGCTGCTGATAGCACCTGCACACGCTGTAAATGGTACGGAAACAACTGGCTTTCCCATAGCACTCTCCATACAGTGACGTGGTCAACGTTACCTTGTACAGCAGCAACTTCTCTGACGCTGACATTAGGGTTATCGTCAACTGCACGAAGAATTGCCTCGTCCATTGCAGGTGTCCTCGTCGTTCTAGGTCTTCCCCAGTCGCGAGTCATAGGCTAGAATGTTCCGTGCTCCCTGAGACGCTGATCAATTGCTTCGAACGTCTTCCTGTCGGGACACCTTCGTTCTGGAAATCTGTCTCGATACAAACGTACCGCGCCACTCCTATTGTCCCGTGCTAATCCGTACATCAAATCGGCATCTGCCAACTCCGCATTTGTAAACATTGCACTGACTGCAAAACCACGTTCGTGATGAACACTAACCTGTTGATGTTACGTACTGATGTGCTTGATGATAGTACTGTAGAGCAATGAGTCGCATGTCAACACAAGCACCGAAGTCAACATTACCTTCCTTCAATTGGGCCAACTGGCGGTGATTCGAGGAAGTACAGTACTTACTGACGAAACTAAAATGAGCTCTAACATGGAAATTAAGCGTTTCCGGACACATGTCCACATAACATCTTTTCTTTATTTGTGTGTGAGGAATGTTTCCTGAAAGTTTGGCCGTACCTTTTTGTAACACCCTGTATATGTCTTAAGGTGACAGAACTGCACTTACATCGCCCTGCTACCGTTATAATACGTTCCATGTTATAAACTTTGGTCAATATGACGTCCATCTACATCCACGACAGCCTGTAACCGCACTAGAGATGGCTCTACTGCTGCCCGAAACATCGCGCTGTGCTCGTCTTCATCCAGCAACGTATATGTTAGCGTCCTGTTGTTAAACCCTATCCTTTAGGTAACCCCACAGCCAGAAAACACATGGTTCAAGACTGGTGAGCCTGGTGGGCACGGGCAGTGACTCAGTTTTTGCCAAATGTGTTACGGAGTAATCAAGGATGTCGGGAGCTATTTGAGATGGAGCTCCATCGTGGGTCAAACGAGTCGAAAGTACCTCTCCCCTAGAGCAGGGATTACTCACAGTAACGTGTGCATGTCCGTGGTTCTTAGGGTCTGAGTTCCTCTAGCAAAAATTGACAGCTTATGAACTGTGCCGTGAAGCCACAGCACACAGTGACGCGTTCACTACGCAGAGGAACCTCAAGAGCGTTCGTCAGCGTTGTGGATCCCCAAATGCGACAGTTGTGAGTGTTCACTGATCCAGTGAGCGTGAAGTGTGCTTCATCATACCATAAAACGTCGTCAACTTCCACCCTTGCATGAAACGTAAGAGCAGAATTATTCGGAAGTCTGTGTCAGGTGGCAAAATTTGGTGAGTAATGAAAATCTTGCACGGTTGCCATTTCACGGCTGTTCACAGCACTTTTCGAATGGTGGACCCTGGAATGTTCAGCTGCCGTGACACAGCTCGTTCACTGCTTGCCGGTCACACTCTGAGTCCAGCTTTCTCAGCTATGGCAACAGTAAGTTGGTCAACAGTTTGTGGCCCAATTCGCCGTCGGCCTTCCCCAGGAGCAGTTCCCATACCGCCAGTTAATTAGAACTTCCGAATCATGTTCATCAATCGCTTCTTCTTTAATGAATCAATACTCACGAAGAGCCGCAGGACTATTGCTGTTGTTTCTACAAAACAGTTTTAGGTGTGGAACCCTGCTCACCTCGTCCAGATCCATGTTGACTGTCTGGAGCATAGATGTTTGTGTTTCAGCCCTTCGTCGCAATACCAGCATAGGCGTCTAACGGAAAGTCATCGACGACACAAATCCTGCAGCGCACAGTCTGAACATCATTCCTATGAAACTGAGCACTCGTACACTGGCCAAGTAGCGAAAGTTTAGTTATAACCGTCCTGTACATTGTAGTGAGACAAGATGTCCTTGTTGGAGAATATGGAGACGTTAGCAATCAATCGTGTGACTGAATACAGGCGGATATGCAGTGTTCACGGTTGGATGGTGTTATATGGCCGTAGGGGCATTGTGATCCCCCTGCTATGTCAACTGGAAGAAAGTACGAACAGTTCTTCGACGGAAGATGCATCCACCACCCCGCAGGACGAAGCATAAGGACAAATATAAGTGTAGTACAGTACTCAAAGAACGTGACTGTTTCCGAGGATACGGCAGAAACCATTGCGAAAAGCCAGTCAACAACCGAAGTACTCAATGCCAATAGCAAAGATTATTGTACAGACACTGTAGTTTTTATCGTACAAAGTATTTTTAAATGGTTCAAATGGCTCTGAGCACTATGGGACTCAACTGCTGAGGTCATTAGTCCCCTATAACTTAGAACTAGTTAAACCTAACTAACCTAAGGACATCACAAACATCCATGCCCGAGGCAGGATTCGAACCTGCGACCGTAGCGGTCTTGCGGTTCCAGACTGCAGCGCCTTTAACCGCACGGCCACTTCGGCCGGCAAAGTATTTTTACTACGCACTGTTGATCCCGTGAGGAAATAGACTTTAGGGATGTATTTTGCGGCCGGCTGGGGTGGCCGAGCGGTTCTAGGCGCTACAGTCTGGAACCGAGCGACCGCTACGGTCGCAGGTTCGAATCCTGCCTCGGGCATGGATGTGTGTGATGTCGTTAGGTTAGTTAGGTTTAAGTAGTTCTAAGTTCTAGGGGACTGATGACCTCAGAAGTTAAGTCCCATAGTACTCAGAGCCATTTGAACCATTTTTTTGTATTTTGCGAATGCGACAGATGTCATAAGGAAAAAGCCATTATGAGCTACGGTTCGATATTTAGTTTTTCTGGTGAAATCTTTAACTACAATTTCTGGATAAGAGGTCTGGGAAACCTATCGAAAATGACCTAATGTAGATGTGATTTTACTCGTTTGTGAATGGCATCTGTCAGACCTATTTTTCAACTTCGAGAGTATCTTCACATGTTAAAACTGGTTTACTCCCGAATCTTCTGCTGGAGGAGGAAGATGAGTAATGCTTTTCCGATCATAAGGGGTCCCAACACATTGACATAGGAAGATCAGGTAAATTTAAATCGATGCTTGTCACTGGATGCGTTGGTCGTGCATCGGCTGCAGACCAGCGACTCTTGTTTCAGAGTCTGGATTGGCTTCCTAAGGCAGCACCGTTTCTTCGTTTGAACGGAAGTAATTGTGTGTCTCCTATCTGTCTGTGAATCGTTTAATTCCCTGTCTACAAGGATTAGTCATAAATTTTTAATTTTCATATAAAAAATTACGTGACTGTGGTGCTGGTTCGTAATGAATCCCCACATCACACTACTGTTGCACGCCGCTAGGGGAACCAAGACAGAATGCGAAGCACGTTTGTTTTCTGCACTTGAGGGGGGAGGGTGGGGGGTGGGGGGAGACACAACAAGCTGCAAAAATCCATCCTCAGTTGGTGGAAGGTTATGGCAACAATGTCCCCGTCCGTAGCCGTAGCTCAGCAATCTACCAGCACTGTCTAAGGATTTGAGAAATGCACGTGCAAAAACAAATGCCAGGACCTCAGATGTTTGTTTGTATAAAGAAAAATTATTTGCAATTCAAAATGTCATTTCTGCTTGCTGCAATAAATAGAGCATAAAAGATATATAGCCTCGAAGTATATAAAATTCTAAGTTTACATTCTGTTATTGTTTATTATACATTTGTAATAATGCTTAAAAACTGGTTTCTTTCTATTGTTTGTTACACATTAGTAATTGTTAAAAACTATTAACACAGATCAGCTTTAGGATAAGTCAATTTTCAGACTTACACAGTTGTGATAATTTTCATGTTTTAGTTTAACTTTCATTAAATATATAAATTTATATTCTGAACAAGTTATTTATTTGTAACTTTTTAAATTTTGCTGTGTCCATTTCGCATTTTATAAAATACATGGGTATTTTATACGTTCCCTAGGAAAAGCATTAAATTAAAGTTAAAGATTTGCCATAAAGTTCTGAGCATCTTATATAATACATATTATAGCCTAGGCGTTCTACGCAATGCCTTAATTTGGCACTTTGATAGTAACATATACATCAATTGGTGCTCCTACGAAGTAGATCAATGAAGCAGAAGGAGTTGGCCAACCAATAAATCTCTTAGGATCCTCTTAAATTGCACTTTATTAGCGGCTAAACGACTTATCAATTGAAACTGTATGGTTGCAGGGACCTTTTCAAGTCTCGGACTTGCAACTGCAATGTTGTTCGAGTTTAGGGGGAGTACCAAGTGGGATGAGGTGTGAATGGTAATTTGGATTGAGGAGGGAGGCGTGCTAGTGTAGTCAGTGCAAATGTGCAAAGCTCTTGTGCCAGGGTGGCGTAGTGGTCACCGCATCTGCCTAGTAAGTGGCAGACAGGGGTTCGAGAACCGACCTTCGTAAAAATTTTCATTTATCGCTACAGAATCCATATATACACATCGAAACGATTTATGACTACCGGCAAGTTACTTAAAATTCGTGTTCCTGAAAAAGGGATATCTGGGTAATTTCAAGTCAAGTGGCCTAAGGGTCCCCACGCGATCATCTCCAATTTCGATGAAATTTTTACAGGACATACGTATAGATCTTACATGAAGCACTGCCAAATTACAGCTTCATAAGTAGTATGGTGGGGCCACTTGCCACCTTTCCATAAAGGCTCGTTTTTGACAGTGCGACTGAAATGAATAAATGATCAATTATTCACCATTGTTCATGATTTAAGAGACCAGTCATGCTGAAACTTTGTGATGCTGTTCAACTTTTTGGGTACAATGGCTTAGTTGTAGTACAAAAGGCTAAACTGTGGTAAATTCATCATAGTGTGCTATCAAAGTGGCTCATAAATCTTGTCGTACCAAATTTTGACTATACTTTATTGCCTTGTATCTACTGAAAAAATACCTTTCTGAAACTGATACTTTATTTATCTGCAGCCTGCCAGCATGTCATCAAGCTCTGCAAGTGGCATCCAGAGTGCTCAAATAATAACTGAGTTATCAGAGCCCACTTTGTCTGATCAGCAAAAGGTTGTTTTTAATGTGGAGACAGACCAGTTTAGTGTCAACAATGTTTAGTATCAACAATGGAGTTTGGTAACATGCTTCAACAATCAGTCTGAAGCATATCGTTGTGTAGTGAACAGTGTTCAGATGTTGTGTGTGCCTTTTTGAATGATGTAAAGTGTTTTGTCATTACTGGATAAACATCTTTTTCAGTAAGTAAAAATTATTTCAAGGTACAGGATGACTCTTTAGAAATGTCTATCTGGTTGTTTAATTTTTTTCTCTTGTATTCTCAAGAAAGTTCCCAATATCTATTGTTTAGTATGTTTCAGTTGGAAATATACACCACTTCTACTTTAATATTGAAACAGACGCAATTCGAAGCATAAATTTAATTGTAGTGTAATGGATATCAACGCGGTTTCAGTACTATGTGTCATTGGCCTTGCAGATAATTCTGCATGTCATCTGAAAACATACATGCATCAACAAGGCTTCATTCCAATCAATGAATTTTAAGTAGAGCAACAGGAATTAATAAACCAAAGAAGTGGGATATGTCTTACTGAAAATGCATAAATATGCTTTCATCACAAAGCAATACTTGTGGACAAATATGACTTTCTACAGAGATCTTGTTGTAGTCCTTTTGGTGCAAAGAACCATTCTGTTAAAAAGGGTTTACGGAATGTCAATGTGGAAACAGCAAAACAATGGCAAGCCATGACTAAGAGCAATGCGAAACCTGGTCATAAGATCTGTACAACTTGCAGAAAACAATTTTTAGCAAAGAAAGCAGAAAAATCACAGTCAACTTCAAACTAGTCAGAAGATGAAGCATCAATCGAATCAATTCGAACTGCTTTTGGGGTCTCCTCTCTAAAATTTCAGAGAATATAAAAATTGATGTGAGAGGTTACGCAAATAAGCGAAGCTCAAGATGCAATTGCGACTAACATTGCTGCTGCTGGAGGATTCGTCCCAAAATATCTTCAAACACGTAGTACAAGCAAGACATGTCCTGATTGTGAAGATTATAAGCAGCTGATTAAAGAATTGAAGGAGATGTTGCAATTGTCAATGCAGCCTGAAAAATTGCAAATACTGACATTAGTACCACAAAGCTGTACTATAAAAGAGACAATGCAAGAATTTGGTGTTTCAGAGAGGACGGTAAAAGCAGTTAGGAAGTTACAGGCAGAAGATGGTGTATTGGCTCTGCCAAAGAACAGGTGTGGCAGGAAGATTACAGATGCTGTAAAAGAAAGAGTGCTAACATTAACATTTTTTTCAGAATGAAGAATTTAGCCGAATTTGTCCAGGTAAAAAAAACTGTGTATCGATTAGAATAGAAGGAGAGAAAGTTTTGATGCAAAAATACCTTCTTCTGAATAATTTGAAAGAAATGTTTGCTGAATATTGACTTCAGCATGGGCCTGAAATTGGATTTTCCAAATTTTGCGAATTGAGGCCAAAATGGTGCATCACTGTGGTTGCTGTAGGAACCTACTCAGCCTGTGTTTGCACTTTAC
Source organism: Schistocerca serialis cubense (assembly GCF_023864345.2). Lineage (NCBI taxonomy): Eukaryota > Metazoa > Arthropoda > Insecta > Orthoptera > Acrididae > Schistocerca > Schistocerca serialis. The sequence continues at coordinate 51,008,937 of NC_064644.1, forward strand.
ACCAAAATGTGAAACTGATGCTTGCAAGCAATCCAATTAAATAAGATTATAAGAGTCTAATTGCTAAAACAGTGTGGGATTTGGAAATCCAAAGACTGCATGTTTCATCACTGTGAAATCTGTCCGGGAAAAGAACTACTGGAACAGTTTTTAGAAAGTAGTTTTGTAGACAGTGATCCAGATGATACCACTGAGTTCAAACAGTGGATGCACACTGATAGAGATACATTAGAAACCAAGCAGATGACCACCGAGGATTTTACTGAAGATCTGATTTCAAAAATTGACGAACTTTCCATTCATCATTATTTTGAAAAGCACCAGAGCAAGCATCTAAAATGCATAAAACAAAGCTGTAAGCCAACTGAACTGATCATATTAATGGAGTTTGCTGAAAATTATTCCTTCACTGTCCAGGATGCAGCTCAAGGTTTTCACTGGAATAAAGCCAAGCAACTTTACACCCATTTGTTTTGTGCTTCAGAAATAACTTGGACATCAGCAGCATCAGCTACTGTATAATAAGCGACGGCCTGAAACATGATGCAATCACTGTACATGCTTTCATAGTGAAATTAATAGAAGATCTAAAGTGCCTCCTTGGAAAAATCACACACATTTACTACTTCAGTGATGGGTCAGCAGCGCAGTACATAAACTTCAAAAATTTTCTGAATCTATGCCACCATCAAAATGACTTTGGAATCTTAGCTGAATGGAATTTTTTTGCTACAAGCCATGGAAAATATCCATATGATGGAATTGGGGGAACTCTAAAGCACCTGGCAGCAAGAGCAAGCCTTCAAAGACCAACTGAGGGTCAGATTTTGACATCAACTGATTTGTTTAAATACTATACAAAGAATATCAGAGGAATACCATTCATTTTTGTTTCAAAAGAAGAAATTGAAACATTAAAAACTGAGCAGGAAGCAAGGTTCAAAAATGGCTGCACAGTATCAGGAACAAGAGAGAGTCACCATTTTGTCCCATTAAATGAAAAGCAAGTTTGTATTAGAAGAGTATCCAGTGATACAAATTTCTTGTGGCAAATGTTGAGCGAAGTCAAGCAACAGTTTCATTCAGAAATATTACAGCCTTACAACTGGGCCAATATATTGCCTGTATATATAATGGAAAATGGTGGACTGGTAATGTGTCTGAGTTTTAGAAGAAGAAAATGATGTTTTAGTCAGTTTCATGCACCCCGATGGACCTGCACATTCATTCTATTGGTGAGCTAGGCGGGATTCAAAACCAGCACATTATTTCTGTCATCCCAGCTCCATCAGCAACAAGAATAGGCCGACATTATAGCTTGTTAGAATCAACTGTAATTGCTATTAGTAACAAATTTCAGCAAATGAATTAATAAGAACTGAAATATTTGGATTGGGAACCATAAGGAGTACGACTGGTACATGTATTTTTTAATGTACTATAAATTTAAGTTTATTTGGTACGACAAGATTTATGGGCCACTTTGATAGCACACTATGATGAATTTACCATAGATCGACCTTTTGTTTTACAGCTAAGATATTGAACCCAAAAAGTTGAACAGTATCACAAAGTTTCAGCATGACAGGTCTCTTAGATCCTGAGTAATGGTAAATCGAAGTTGATCATTTATTCATTTAAGTCACAATGTCGAGAAATGTAATGTAGTGAAAATATAAGTTTATTTGTTCTTAAATGAAAAGTCTCGAAAATAAAATCAACTTTTTCTGATCAAACAAGGTGAGCCCTTTTGAATGGTGCAGAGAAAAATCAAATTTGAGTGATCCCTTTTGAGATATGACCTTTTGAAAGTGAGCCAAAATTGACTGATTAAATTTTTTTGCGCACTTTATACTTCGATAACTCAGTTATTATTTAAGCAATCTGGTTGGAGCTTTATGACATGCTGGCAGGAAGCAGATAACTAAACGTATTAGCTTCACAAAGTTACTGTTTCAGTAGATACAAGGCAATAAAGTATAGCCAAAATTTGGTACGACAAGATTTATGAGCCACTTTGATAGCACACTATGATGAATTTACCATAGTTTGACCTTTTGTACTACAACTAAGCTATTGTACCCATAAAGTTGAACAGGATCACAAAGTTTCAGCACGACAAGTCTCTTAGATCCGGAACAATGTTAAAACAAAGTTGATCATCTATTCATTTCAGTCGCAATGTCAAAAAATTATGAAGCTGTAATTTGGTAGTGCTTCATGTAACGTCTATATGTACATCCTGTAAAAATTTCATCATAATTGGAGATGGTCGAGAGGGGAGCTTGTCTACATTTAGGCCACTTGACATGGAATGACCCATCTTTCTGGACCAAAGTTCTGGTAGTTGTTGTGCAAGGGCGCCCATACACGGGGGCAAAAGGAAAGGAAAAAATGTTGTGTAGGCAGGTGTTTCTCTTTCAAGAAAATTATTTAAAAGTCGGTATTGTTCAAATGTTTGTGAATTGCTAAGGGACCGAACTGCTGAGGTCATCGGTCCCTACACTTTCACACTACTTAAACTAACTAAAATTAACTTATGATAAGAACAACAGACACACCTATGCCCAAGGGAGGACTCGAACCTCCGGCGGGAGGGGCCGCGCAATCGGTGACATGGCGCCTCAAACCGCGTGGACGCTCCAAGCGGCTAAAAGTCGGTATTATGCATATTTTTAATAGGGTCAGAGGAACGTTTTTGTTACTTGCAAGTCGCCATTCGTCTTCCACAACATAAAAAATACTCTGTACCCCAGGTGTCGCTCCTCCCCCTCCCCCCCCCCCCCTGCCTTACAAAATGTCGTATCGGCGCCCGTGCTGTTGTGGCCTTCAGTAGAAAGACTGGTTTAATGCTGCTCTCCATGCTACCCTATCCTGTGTGAGCCTCTTTATCTCTGAACAACTACTGCAACCTACATCCTTCTGAATCTGCTCACTGTATTGTTCAAATGCGTATGAAATCTGATGGGACTTAACTGCTAAGGTCATCAGTCCCTAAGCTTACACACTACTTAAGCTAAATTATCCTAAGGACAAACACGCACACCCATGCCCGAGGGAGGACTCGAACCTACACCGGGATCAGCCGCACAGTCCACGACTGCAGCGCCCTAGACCGCTCGGCTAATCCCGCGCGGCCGCTCACTGTATTCACATCTTGGTTTCCACTCTACGAGTTTTACCCTCCACACGTCCTTCCAGTAGTAAACTCATGGTCCCTTGATGGAAAAGAATGTATCCCATCAACTGGTGCCTTTTTAGTCAAGTTGTGCCACATGCTTCTTGTTTCTCCAATTCTGTTCAGTACCTGTTGATTACTTACGCATTCTACGTATTCTACAGTCTTTTGTAGCATCACTTATCAAGAGTCTCCATTCTGTTCTGATATGAAATGTTTATCATTCATTTTTACTTCCATACATGGCTACACTTCAGACAAATTCCTTCAGAAAAGATTTCCTAACACTTAAATCTACATTCGATGTTAATAAATTTCTCTTCTTCAGAGACGCTTTCCTTGTAATTGTCTGTCTGTATTTTATTCTGCTTCGGCCATCGTGAGTTATGTTGCCGCCCAAATAGCAAAACTCGTGGAATGATACATTTTAAGACGCTGTCCATTCCGTTCAGCTGCTCCACTAGTCATTTGCTGTCTCTGACAGAATTACAGTGTCGTCGGCAAACCTCAACGTTTTTATTCCGTCTCCCTGAACTTTAATTCCTACTCCAAATTTTTCTTTGTTTCTTTACTGCTTGTTCGATGTACAGATTGAATAATTTCGGGGATGGGCGTCAACCTTGTCTACTCCCTTAGTAACCACTACTTGCCTTTCATATCCTTCTACTATTATAACTGCCGTCTGGTTTCTGTACAGCTTGTAAATAGCCTTTCGCTGCGTTTACTTTATGTCTGCTACCATCATAATTTCAAAGAGAGTATTCGACTTCAAATATTTATGTAGATTATTCTTGTTTCTAGTATGTGTTACACGAATTGGGCTGTTGATTTGAAAGAGAGACTGATAATACATGACAAATTTAATTAATGAATAAGTTTTCTAGGAAGCTTTAGTTAGAACGTTCAGTTCCTTGCACTAGCCTACGTTAGTTCACCGCGTGGAACGATCTGAGTCTCACGTAACTGCCTGTCACACAAGCTAGGATTGTCCGCGCGTCCCTGTACAAGCAAGTACAGTCTAGTTCAAAAGTGTTGATAGTAAAATGTCGCTCTATGTAAAGAAGCCATAATTATTCATTTAATCGATTCCCATACATATTATACCTAATTGCTGAAGCAGGGCGCATAGGCAATTAGGCATAATATACGGGAATCGATTGAATACACAATTAGGGCCTATTTGTAGATGACGACTGTGTTGACCAAGGCGAGTAAACTGCGGCACAAGGGTTCCTGGTTCGAATAGCAGCGCCGACGTCGTCAGGAATTTAATATACGTGGTGAACCCGAACTCTACCGACAAAATTTCGAAGTTGTTTCAGGGATATTTGCTAATGTTTCAGGGAAATATGCTGAGTATCTTCATACAGGGTGTTTCAAAAATGACCGGTATATTTGAAACGGCAATAAAAACTAAACGAGCAGCGATAGAAATACACCGTTTGTTGCAATATGCTTGGGACAACAGTACATTATCAGGCAGACAAACTTTCGAAATTACAGTAGTTACAATTTTCAACAACAGATGGCGCTGCGGTCTGGGAAACTCTATAGTACGATATTTTCCACATATCCACCATGCGTAGCAATAATATGGCTTAGTCTCTGAATGAAATTACCCGAAACCTTTGACAACGTGTCTGGCGGAATGGCTTCACATGCAGATGAGATGTACTGCTTCAGCTGTTCAATTGTTTCTGGATTCTGTCGGTACACCTGGTCTTTCAAGTGTCCCCACAGAAAGAAGTCACAGGGGTTCATGTCTGGCGAATAGGGAGGCCAATCCACGCCGCCTCCTGTATGTTTCGGATAGCCCAAAGCAATCACACGATCATCGACATATTCATTCAGGAAATTAAAGACGTCGGCCGTGCGATGTGGCCGGGCACCATCTTGCATAAACCACGAGGTGTTCGCAGTGTCGTCTAAGGCAGTTTGTACCGCCACAAATTCACGAAGAATGTCCAGATAGCGTGAGGCAGTAATCGTTTCGGATCTGAAAAATGGGCCAATGATTCCTTTGGAAGAAATGGCGGCCCAGACAAGTGCTTTTTGAGGATGCAGGGACGATGGGACTGCAACATGGGGCTTTTCGGTTCCCCATATGCGCCAGTTCTGTTTATTGACGAAGCCGTCCAGGTAAAAATAAGCTTCGTCAGTAAACCAAATGCTGCCCACATGCATATCGCCGTCATCAACCCTGTGCACTATATCGTTAGCGAATGTCTCTCGTGCAGCAATGGTAGCGGCGCTGAGGGGTTGCCGCGTTTGAATTTTGTATGGATAGAGGTGTAAACTCTGACGCATGAGACGATACGTGGACGTTGGCGTCGTTTGGACCGCAGCTGCAACACGGCGAACGGAAACCCGAGGCCGCTGTTGGATCATCTGCTGCACTAGCTGCGCGTTGCCCTCTGTGGTTGCCGTACGCGGTCGCCCTACCTTTCCAGCACGTTCATCCGTCACGTTCCCAGTCCGTTGAAATTTTTCAAACAGATCCTTTATTGTATCGCTTTTCGGTCCTTTGGTTACATTAAACCTCCGTTGAAAACTTCGTCTTGTTGCAACAACACTGTGTTCTAGGCGGTGGAATTCCAACACCAGAAAAATCCTCTGTTCTAAGGAATAAACCATGTTGTCTACAGCACACTTGCACGTTGTGACGACGTACAGAATGGCGCACCCACAGACTGCGTTGTCTTCTATATCTTTCACATCACTTGCAGCGCCATCTGTTGTTGAAAATTGTAACTACTGTAATTTCGAAAGTTTGTCCGCCTGAAAATGTACTGTTGTCCCAAGCATATTGCAACAAACGGTGTATTTCTATCGCTGCTCGTTTAGTTTTTATTGCCGTTTCAAATATACCGGTCATTTTTGAAACACCCTGTATAAGGGACTCTTGGTCCCCGGTGGCTTGTTGCAGAGTAATAATGCATTTATGAATTACTCAGTTTGTTGCGCAATCAACTTAGTTGTTGCGGAAATACCTTCACTAGAGTGAAAAACTTGCAATCACCAAGACATACGTCACAAAACACAGGGTAATGCAACAACACTCATCTTCTGGAGTACCAAGTTGTGGTTGTTGTGCCACTGTTCCACTGTGTTCTTGGAACACAAGTGTGAAGTGGTCATCATCCAGCTTTCATCAGTAATTTATTTGTGTGTATATATATAATTTATTTATGTTTGCAGGTGGGATATTCAGCCGACAAAAAATTGTTAAAATTCGTGATGAAACCTTCAATTGTCATTTATTTTGCACAATTCGCTACTAATTTCGCTCAATGACACTCGTGAAATGGTCGTATGGGAAAATCCCCACTTCATCGCTACCTCGAAAATGCTATGTCCCATAAGTGGCCGAGCGGTTCTAGGCGCTACAGTCTGGAACTGCGCGACCGCTACGGTCGCAGGTTCGAATCCTGCCTCGGGCATGGATGTGTGTGATGTCCTTAGGTTAGTTAGGTTTAAGTAGTTCTAAGTCCTAGGGGACTGATGACCTAAGAAGTTAAGTCCCATAGTGCTCAGAGCCATTTGAGCCAATTTTGCTATGTCCCATCGCTCGTGCCCCGACTATAACAACTCGTTCGAACTCACTTAAATCTTGATAACCTGCCATTGTAGCAGCAGTAACCGATCTAACAACCGCGCAACACACTTATTGTCTTGTATAGGCGTTGCCTACCGCAGCATTTTATTCTGCCCGTCTACGTATCTCTGTATTTGAATACGCTTGCCTATACCAGTTTCTTTGGCGCTGCAACCTAGTTCATTCAAACATGACGACCAAACAGTTACAAAACTTGGGTTCTGCCACACGCGAACAGAAGTCGAGTAACACGCGCAACTCTCAATTAGACCAAATCGTGTTTGCGTAACCGTTGCCAAAATATAATTGCCAGCAAGGTATCACAAGACTCAAGGTACACAGGAAACACGTCGTGAGATCAAACAACCGGTCAAAATACACAATTCACGAATGAACGGCTCTCCTTTTAAAAAATAAACTCTAGAACTAACACTCTGCAAATACGTACGTCAATCCCACTTCAAGTTAGGAATACTGAGCAGTGATTTGCGATTCGACCATTAATGTTGTTACTCTCAAACTCTAGTTAACAAGGAATCAACAGTTTCAAAATTAGTAGTCCGTGGTAATGGTAATGCAGACGACCACTTGCGAAGGAATACACAGACGCTCACGACGATATCGTGTCAGACAGTCTAACGCCGGACATGAACATTTTCAACGAAGAACGTTCTCGAAGTTGCTCACCGGGCTTACTTGCAAAAAGCCGGCCGAAGTGGCCGTGCGGTTAAAGGCGCTGCAGTCTGGAACCGCAAGACCGCTACAGTCGCAGGTTCGAATCCTGCCTCGGGCTTGGATGTTTGTGATGTCCTTACGTTAGTTAGGTTTAATTAGTTCTAAGTTCTAGGGGACTGATGACCTCAGCAGTTGAGTCCCATAGTGCTCAGAGCCATTACTTGCAAAAAGGTGGTGGTGGAGACGAAGGAGCTTGCAGAGGCCAACCATGCGGCCCATCGGGATTAAACCGCTTTCCAAAACGATATCCCACGGAAGAATTCGGCAGACTAACGGCGGATGTCTTCCCGCCTACCGGACGGCCCCTATTCAACCCGTTTATGTTGTTCTCCTTAAGGGGGGTAGGGCGTCAAACGAGCCGACTTGGAGCAGGAGAGGCATCACAGGACATTTTAATTTCCACTGTCTATACTTTTACAAATAAATTCATAAAACTTTGTCAGCATCACCAGGAAGGATTCAGGATTCACACTCATTGCAGTGGAAGTTGGAAAAGACAACAAAATAAATTTTTTTTACGTGTGAAATATCATCATTTTTACACTTACTAACGGCTGCATTGGTTGCTATAGCTACACTTTTCTTCATAAGGTAGAGAGCTTCTTCGACGAATTTTGCATATCATACATACCATACCCCCCCCCCCCCCCCCCCCCCCCCCATGAACCATGGACCTTGCCGTTGGTGAGGAGGCTTGCGTGCCTCAGCGATACAGATGGCCGTACCGTAGGTGCAACCACAACGGAGGAGTATCTGTTGAGAGGCCAGACAAACGCGTGGTTCCTGAAGAGGGGCAGCAGCCTTTTCAGTAGTTGCAGGGGCAACTGTCTGGATGATTGACTGATCTGGCCCTGTAACACTAACCAAAACGGCCTTGCTGTGCTGGTACTGCGAACGGCTGAAAGCAAGGGGAAACTACAGCCGTAATTTTTCCCGAGGACATGCAGCTTTACTGTATGATTAAATGATGATGGCGTCCTCTTGGGTAAAATATTCCGGAGGTAAAATAGTCCCCCATTCGGATCTCCGGGCGGGGACTACTCAAGAGGACGTCGTTATCAGGAGAAAGAAAACTGGCGTTCTACGGATCGGAGCGTGGAATGTCAGATCCCTTAATCGGGCAGGTAGGTTAGAAAATTTAAAAAGGGAAATGGATAAGTTAAAGTAAGATATAGTGGGAATTAGTGAAGTTCGGTGGCAGGAGGAACAAGACTTTTGGTCAGGTGATTACAGGGTTATAAATACAAAATCATATAGGGGTAATGCAGGAGTAAGTTTAATAATGAATAAAAAATAGGAGTGCGGGTTAGCTACTACAAACAGCATAGTGAACGCATTATTGTGGCCAAGATAGACACAAAGCCCATGCCTACTACAGTGGTACAAGTTTATATGCCAACTAGCTCTGCAGATGACGAAGAAATAGATGAAATGTATGACGAGATAAAAGAAATTATTCAGGTAGTGAAGGGAGACGAAAATTTAATAGTCATGGGTGACTGGAATTCGTCAGTAGGAAAAGGAAGAGAAGGAAACATAGTAGGTGAATATGGGTTGGGGGGAAGAAATGAAAGAGGAAGCCGCCTTGTAGAATTTTGCACAGACCATAACTTAATCATAGCTAACACTTGGTTCAAGAATCATAAAAGAAGGTTGTATACCTGGAAGAATCCTGGAGATACTAAAAGGTATCAGATAGATTATATAATGGTAAGACAGAGATTTAGGAACCAGGTTTTAAATTGTAAGACATTTCCAGGGGCAGATGTGGATTCTGACCACAATCTATTGCTTATGAACTGCAGATTGAAACTGAAGAAATTGCAAAAAGGTGGGAATCTAAAGAGATGGGACCTGGATAAACTGAAAGAACCAGAGGTTGTAGAGAGTTTCAGGGAGAACATAAGGAAACAATTGACAGGAATGGGGGAAAGAAATACAGTAGAAGAAGAATGGGTAGCTCTGAGAGATGAAGTAGTGAAGGCAGCAGACGATCAAGTAGGTAAAAAGGCGAGGGCTAATAGAAATCCTTGGGTAACAGAAGAAATATTGAATTTAATTGATGAAAGAGAAAATATAAAAATGCAGTAAATGAAGCAGGCAAAAAGGAATACAAACGTCTTAAAAATGAGATCGACAGGAAGTGCAAAATGGCTAAGCAGGGATGGCTAGAGGACAAATGTAACGACGTAGAGGCTTGTCTCGCTAGGGGTAAGATAGATACTGCCTACAGGAAAATTAAAGAGACCTTTGGAGAGAAGAGATCCACTTGTATGAATATCAAGAGCTCAGATGGCAACCCAGTTCTAAGCAAAGAAGGGAAGGCAGAAAGGTGGAAGGAGTATATTGAGGGTTTATACAGTGGTGATGTACTTGAGGACAATATTATGGAAATGGAAGAGGATGTAGATGAAGACGAAATGGGAGATAAGATACTGCGTGAAGAGTTTGACAGAGCACTGAAAGACCTGAGTCGAAACAAGGCCCTGGGAGCAGACAACATTCCATTAGAACTACTGATGGCCTTGGGAGAGCCAGTCATGACAGAACTCTGCCATCTGGTGAGCAAGATGTATGAGACAGGCGAAATACCCTCAGACTTCAAGAAGAATATAATAATTCCAATCCCAAAGAAAGCAGGTGTTGACAGATGTGAAAATTACCGAACTATCAGTTTAATAAGTCACAGCGGCAAAATACTAACGCGAATTCTTTACAGACGAATGGAAAAACTGGTAGAAGCGGACCTCGGGGAAGATCAGTTTGGATACCGTAGAAATGTTGGAACACGTGAGGCAATACTAACCTTACGACTTATCTTAAAAGAAAGATTAAGAAAAGGCAAACCTACGTTTCTAGTATTTGTAGACTTAGAGAAAGCTTTTGACAATGTTAACTGGAATACTCTCTTTCAAATTCTGAAGGTGGCAGGTGTAAAATACAGGGAGCGAAAGGCTATTTACAATTTGTACAAAAATCAGATGGCAGTTATAAGAGTCGAGGGGCATGAAAGGGAAGCAGTGGTTGGGAAGGGAGTGAGACAGGGTTGTAGCCTCTCCCCGATGTTATTCAATCTGTATATTGAGCAAGCAGTAAAGGAAACAAAAGAAAAATTCGGAGTAGGTATTAAAATTCATGGAGAAGAAGTAAAAACTTTGAGGTTCGCCGATGACATTGTAATTCTGTCAGAGACAGTAAAGGACTTGGAAGAGCAGTTGAACGGAATGGACAGTGTCTTGAAAGGAGGATATAAGATGAACATCAACAAAAGCAAAACGAGGATAATGGAATGTAGTCAAATTAAATCGGGTGATGCTGAGGGAGTTAGATTAGGAAATGAGACACTTAAAGTAGTAAAGGAGTTTTGCTATTTAGGGAGTAAAATAACTGATGATGGTCGAAGTAGAGAGAATATAAAATGTAGACTGGCAATGGCAAGGAAATCGTTTCTGAAGAAGAGAAATTTGTTAACATCGAGTATAGATTTAAGTGTCCGGAAGTCGTTTCTGAAAGTATTTGTATGGAGTGTAGCCATGTATGGAAGTGAAACGTGGACGATAACTAGTTTGGACAAGAAGAGAATAGAAGCTTTCGAAATGTGCTGCTACAGAAGAATGCTGAAGATAAGCTGGGTAGATCACGTAACTAATGAGGAGGTATTGAATAGGATTGGGGAGAAGAGAAGTTTCTGGCACAACTTGACTAGAAGAGGGGATCGGTTGGTAGGACATATTCTGAGGCATCAAGGGATCACCAATTTAGTATTGGAGGGCAGCGTGGAGGGTAAAAATCGTAGAGGGAGACCGAGAGATGAATACACTAAACAGATTCAGAAGGATGTAGGTTGCAGTAGGTACTGGGAGATGAAGAAGCTTGCACAGGATAGAGTAGCATGGAGAGCTGCATCAAACCAGTCTCAGGACTGAAGACCACAACAACAACAACAACATACCATACTCACAGGTGTATGAAACTCTAGAATTTATTTCATTTATGAAAAAATGAATGAACTGTTATATTTTAAACTTCATGTTTAGGAAAAAAACACAAATTTTATAGTTAATTACCTCAATTTTTACCACAGTTTTTAATAGATTTCGAAAATTCTAAAGTTTCATACACCTTTAAGTATGGTTTGTATGCTGTGCACAATTAATCGAAGAATATGTCTTACTTATGAAGAGAAGTGTATCTATAGAAACAAATACTGCCATTAGTAAGTGAAAAAAATGCTGAAATTTCACATGTAAAAAAAATTATTTCGTTATGTTTTCGAACTTCTAGTGCTATGAGTGTGAATTCTGAATCCTTCCTGGTCATGTTGACAAAGTTTTATGATTTTTTTTTTTTGTAAAAGTATAGACAGTGGAAATTAAAATGTCCTGTGGTGCCTCTCCTGCTCCAAGTCGGTCCGTTTGACGTCCTACCCCCTTAACCGCCAATGAAGGACGCCGCGTACTCGGGCGAATACGAGGCATCGAACCCATGGATCTATCGAAGGTGTCCACACGGTCACAACGCTGACCGACTCGACCGTTACTGTCTGCGTTAAGCCACTTCCTCCCTCTCTCCGCGCACCCCTGCGGGTGGCAGTGGCCCCTCGACTCTCCACCACCACGCCTCGCGCCATCTTCTCTGACCGGAGATAATGAGTGAGAGAGAGCGACGCGAGGTATCGAAAGCTGCACGGCTCAACTAATGTATGAGTTAATTTCTCTCAAGTATGTACCACAATTAAACAATACAGAGTTAATTTTCGGAACGAAAGTGTATATCATTAGATCTAATTTTGCCAAAATGATTGCTTAATTGAAGCTCAATAATGTAATGCAGCTCAAAATGAGTTTACTACACCCCAGATTTCATGTAAATCGTAGTTGACTGATTAACGAAGTCAATTCCAAAAGTGAATACATGTAATGTACGCAAAAATACAATAAATCACTTTCTGAGAGAAGCTCACATTGTGCAGAATGTACTGTTGACAATTAATAGGTACCTCAAACCGTGTGGAAGATTGCTACGGAAACGTGGTTGGCTTACCAAATCTGTGCAGCTCGCAAACACAAGGTAAAAACGGATGCAAGTAAGTGAGTAAGTTGTGAGGTGCTCGGAGCAAACACAGTGCCAACGTTAAAAGCGACACTTAACTCAAGACTCAGCAAAGTACGCCAGGCTGAAACTGGTGCCCCCCTCCCTTTCTCTCTCTCTCTCTCTCTCTCTCTCTGTTCCTCCCTGCTCCCGAAAACCGACGATTTAGAAGAACTTCCCTGAAAACACCAGAACGCAGGATAACCATACCAAAACTTACCCACCTCGCTTGCTTTATGTAAATCCATTATCCAGTGGTTAGTGCAATGTATTTTTACTCAGGGCACCGCTATGCTCGAATCTCAAAAGTCCATATCGACGCGCCGCAAGGGACCAACGCCAGCTTTCACCGAGCAATTCTGCAACCCTGCAGTTGCACAGGGGTTCGAAACTGTTTCGTATTCAAAGCGCCAAGACCACCCGGGCTTTTAGCAACACTTTCTCTCTCGCCTACCTCAGGGGAGACAAATTTAAGAACCGTACACCGAAGCCACTAGCTATGTATTTTCCTCCAGCAAAGTTACGAAAATAAATGTACGGAATTGAATTAATATCGCATATATGTAATGTACTGCAGCAGTACATTACTTACTAAGCGACTAGAAAAATATCGACCAATAACACTTAGAACAGCGCCACATCTACATCTACTGGTGAGGACAAAATATGGGAACACCATACACAGACATAACACATTACAAAGCCTAACATGGTGTAGGAAAATAGCTGGCGTTCAAAACAGCTTCAGGTCGCCCCAGAACGGATAAATACAGGTTGTATTTGGTTTTCAAGGGAATATTATAGAATTCTTCCTGCAAGATACTAGCAAGTTCAGCTAACGATGATGGAAGCGGATAGCAATGACTCACAATTCTCTCCTAAGCGGGCGACAAAGGCTCAGTAATATTGAGATCTGGTGACTGGTGGCCTAGGGAGGTACAACAACTCATCCTCGTGCTCACAAAACCAGTCCTCGACGCTGCGGGGTCGTGCGAAAAGAGACGCTATCATCCTGGAATACAGCAGTCCCATTGGGGAACAAACATTATACCACGGGATGGACATTATCATCCAGGTAGGAGACGAGGTACTGGCAGAAGTAAAGCTGTGAGGACGGGGCGTGAGTCGTGCTTGGGTAGCTCAGTTGGTAGAGCACTTGCTCGCGAAAGGCAAAGGTCCCGAGTTCGAGTCTCGGCGCGGCACACAGTTTTAATCTGCCAGGAAGTTTCATATCAGCGCACACTCCGCTGCAGAGTGAAAATCTCATTCTAGTAACATAATCCTTGATAGTAATGCGACCTTGTGTAGTATTCATGGAGCTCACAGAATATCATGGTATGACTTCCCAAATCATCATCGAACTCCCGTAATTTAACTCTTGGGATGCAAACTCGGCCATAAGTTGGAACAAGTGTGAAACAAGATACAACGCACCAAACGACATTCTACCATCCCGCTGCCCAGGTTTGACTTTTCATAACGTTTATCATGTTATTCAGTCAGCACTTAATTATGAGACCACCCTTGTAACTCTTATAAAGGTGAAACGTGGCTACTAGCTTACGCCGACACACATACACACAGTTACTGGTGGGTAGCATCCAAAGACGCACGCAGCAGCCGATCCCAGCCTGCCTGGTGCTATGCTCTTTGCTCCAAAATATGGGTATGGGCGTCAGTAGTATCTTCTTCGAAATTCTGAGCACGCTGCGACAAAGGGTGGCCTGTTCATTGTTCAGGTTGGAGTGAGTTGCGTTAAATTTGAGTGTTTGCTTGCTGTACCTGAAGACGAAGGATGCGGGCTTCGTCACCCCGTTTGGAATTCTCTTTGGTAAGGTCTAGCCACGCGCTGTGCGTGAAGCGTGTTACAGCAGCTAATTTTGCCATCGTGCCTCACTGTTCTTTATTCCAGTGATTTTGCACAAATGTGTTTACACATCATTTTCCGCAATGATTCTGGTTTTATGCGCGCTACAGAAATTCGCTGGCTGGCTTTGCGCAAGGTATCCACGTGGATCAATGTACTCATTTAATGCTTGCCCATAGGCAACTGTATCTTGTCTGAATAGCCTATTTCATATCTAAAAGTGGGTAACCTCTCGCTTGTAGAAGACGTTTTGTTAGGATAAATTGTGGAGATTTTGCCAGGAAATTTATTCGGTACGGTCGGGAAACACATGCCCAATTTCTTTAACTCTGTGTATCATCCCTCGTGTTTGTCCAGAAGGATTAATAGAAGTACATCGTGGAGGTAGATTTCCTTGTTGTTTTTATTTTGTAATTTATATAAGAGGCTGAATCTTTTATAATGCAAATTTTTCTTGACCAGTGGACTCATGTAAATTAATGATTTATTTACTGGTTGGTGAGTACCATCAATCCTCGCTTGTATAACTATTGGATAAATAAATAGTAGTGTTAAATTTATGTGAAGTGAGGAGAGCAAAGGATCAAACATGTAACAACACAAGGCATAGCGGAAATTGTTGAATATCACAGAAGATATCGAATTTATTTGATGAAAGGAGAAAATATAAAAATGCAAATGAAGCAGGCGAAAGAGAATACAAACGTCTAGAAATTGAGATGGACAGGAAGTGCAAAATGGCTAAACAGGTATGGCGAGAGGACAAATGTAAGGATTTAGAAGCATATTTCACTTGGGAAAAGATAGAAACCGCTTACAGGAAAATCAAAGAGGCCGTTGGAGAAGAAGGAGAAGCAGTTCTATGTATATCAAGGACTCAGATGGAATAGTGCTAAGCAAAGGAGGGAAAACTGAAAGGTGGAGGTAATATGAAAAGAGGGTCTGTACGTGGGAGGTTAGCTTGAAAGCAATATAATAGAAAGCGAAGAGGATATAGATGAAGGTGAAATGGGAGATACGATATGTGAGAAGAATTTGACAGAGCGCTGAAAGACCTAAGTCGAAACAAGGCACTGGGAGTAGACGATATTCTGTCAGAACTTCAAGAAGAACGTAGTAATACTAATTCAAAAGAAAGCAGGTGCACACAGGTGTGAATATTACCGAACTTTCTCTTTAATAAGTCGTGATTGCAAAATACTGACACGAATTCCTTACAGAAGAACGGAAAATCTGGTAAAAGCCGACCTCAGGGAAGATCAATTTTGATTCCATAGAAATGTAGGAACACTTGAGACAATACTAACCTTTCGATTTCTCTTAGAAGACAGGTTAAGAAAATGCAAACGTACGTTTACAGACTTCGAGGAAGCTTTTGACAACGTTGGCTGGAATGCTCTCTTTGAAATTCTGATGGTAGAATCCTCACAGGATACGGTGGCTGGAACGCAGTGACGAATTTTCATCCAACGCGCTGAGTGAGTTCATTAGTTCGTTTAGAAAGGAAGGCCGCCATTGTCTGCCCACATGTGGCTAGATGACGACGCACCGCACTGTCAGAAACGAGACGCACGCCCTGCAATCTTTATCAAATGATTTTACAAAAACTATTCGATAAAAGATATTTGTCTTTGCCTTACTTACAGCTTTATATGTCAACTTTATGATGAAGTGTCCATCATTTCGTTAATGATCATAAGTATTACGATTATTGCATTTCAGTGAGAAACTACGTGAAATTTGAAAAGTTTACAATTAAAACTAGGTTTCGCTATGACCTTAAGTTTGATGCATATTACATTATACATTGATGCATATGAAATTTAGCTAATACATTGTACTTGACTTGGGTAATAGGTCTCTATCTGTCATCAATTTCGAGAAAACTGGTTTTATGTAGTGCACTCATATGCGACGGAGCGCGCCAGCGATAAGGCCAGAATTAAATATCCATAACACTCCTCATATTTCATAAACAGTTGGAGATATCGAGATGAGATTTGGCACTGATAGATATACTGAGTTACAAGGAAGATTTTTGTATGAAATTTATACATATTTCGTGTGAATTGTCTGAACTGTAATGAATTAATCTGCCGGCGGCATAAAGACGATGCCATTGCGATCTAGCAGTGAATGGGAGATCTCCCTGGACGCACAGTTCTGCGTGTCATGAAGCAAGCATGGACAAGCTGAGCACACGCAAACGCTGCGCTTCGTTTGATGTACTGACAACAGGCAGAACAAGATCGAGGTGTATTCAGACATTATTTGCTTGAATACTTCCAAATTATACAAAAGACTGTTGAACGAATCTCCACTGGTGAGAAAGAGATATCGACCTTTGACGACCATAAAAATGTTTCGATGTATCAGCTAGATTTCGTGTTTAGCAATGTGTAACCAAAGGTGCACCAACTGAAAAGCAGCAGCCCTGCTAATAAACACTGGCTTCTTAAACAAGGAAACAGACATGAGCATTATCTATTTAGCGCCTTAAGAATAGAGGAAGGATGGGATTCTGAAATTCCTTGCAAACGACTACAGAACATTTCGGAAGATTTCTACTGATAGTCGGGGGGCGCATTTCGAAAAAAAAAAAGACGCCTGTTATTTAAACTTTGCTGAGATTTGCCACTGCAGTTCGCGCTCGTAACTCACCACACGTTCGCCGCTGTGGCCGAGCGATTGTAGGCGCTTCAGTCCGGAACCGCGCTGCTGCTACGGTCGTAGGTTCGAATCCTGCCTCGGGCATGGATGTCCTTAGGTTAGTTAATTTTAAGTAGTTCTAAATCTAGGGGACTGATGACCTCAGATGTTGAGTCCCGTAGTGCTTAGAGCCATTTGAACCATCACTGCACGTTCTTCGGACAATGGTCAGTAAGTTACTTAAATTCGAAGTACTGCAAGCAGTTGCTTGAGAAAAATTACGTGTAGGTAGCAAAGGAAAAAGCGAATCCAAAATCTGTAGTTTTTAATTTTTATGCAAAAACTAAAACATTTTTCGAAAAACTACTTCAGCAAGTGATGCAGCTCTGATTAATTTACCCAAGGAAAGTTTTTTCAGCAGAGCAGCACATGATTCAATTTCCAGCTTTCTGCTCTCCTTCAATCAGACTAGATTCGGACACAATTCTTTGCACATAAGGGGAAAAGTTCTGTCACAAAGAGTGCGTAACAAAGAATTGGGCAATGAGTCTGGACAGTGAGTCAGTACTTAGTAAGGTGTTCAAGAGGGCTACAAATCTCCATCAGGCGTGTTTCTTCTGTTTTATTTTGTTTCATTTGTGGCCTTCGGAAATAATCCATTCAGCCATCCTCTGATACAACATATGCTACAAAAATAAAAGATATATCCAATCACACACACACACACACACACACACACACACACACACACACATGCAAGGAATATTTACATTTGTTGTAAACATATTAATTAAATCATGATACGCTCCCACATAGCCGCAAGCTGTCACTTCAAACGCCAGTTAAATGTGGAACGGAGAGCATTCATGTCTCCTATCCTAAGAAGTTCCTTGGCGTGCACTGCTTGAATCGTTTTAGTTATATGAAAGTGGCGATATTCATTTGCCTAACATTGCTCTCTGAATTTTACGCATAAATTTACTGCTACGTCAAACAAGTTGTCTGGTAAGAAATAGTACTACCCGTGCAAAGCAGGAGGGGGGGGGGGGGAAGTGAGGGCGGGGTCACTGGTCATCTACAAAATTAATCAAGTATTCCACTACACTGTGCACAGTCATTAAAATAGCGTCATTTGCTATCCTTCCTGGTGTACCAATGTTAATGGCTAGTTAAGTGAAACGATGCGAATCCGATCCACGACTAACTTCTTATTGGCAGCGCGACCATTATACCGCACCTGTAGGTTGGTATGAGGTTAACAGATATATGGATCGTCAAAGCTAGCAGAGGATAGCCCCACGGGGCGGAGCTGTGGTGTCTGTACCGAGCCGATAAGGATTTGCTGACGACGCGGGCTATACGCCACAGGCTGTTGTAAGCTGATGGGGGCCAGGGGATGACGGGGGAGGTGCCGCCTCACACAAGCAGCAAGACGTACTCACACTCGTGTTCACCTGCCCTCAAACGGGCTGTCCGTAAAGTCTTTACTGTGGAACGAAATGGATTATCCTCCGATGGGTTCTCCATAAAGCCTTCACCGTGCAGTGGAACGACGTGCCTTGTGTGTGACACCAAGATACCGCGACGATTGACCGCCTAGTCTCCTAAAGACGGCAGGCTGTGTGGGAGAGAGGTAGACCGCCTCATTACCCAGTACTTACCTCTCCTGGTTGCTGGTGAAGCAGCTGGAACGTTCTCTTCGTGGAGTAGAACTGAAATCTCGTGTTACTGGATTATTTTTTATTATTATTTGTACGAGGGCTGTCTGTTAAGTAATACCCGTTATATTATAGTTTAAGGGGACCACACCCTGCCTATCTAGCCCATGTTGATTTAGGCAAGTATTTGACCCATTTCTGAAAAAACTGTTTGATGCAGGACCTTAATATTTTTACTGTATGTTACATGATGCTAATAGAGTCAACTGTACTAAAATCTACCTTATCCATTTTATAGTTTTTAAGAAATACTTTTTTAAATTTATTAAAAAATATTGAGTTTTTTCTGCAGAAAATATTTTTTTTGGGGACTTCCTAATGGGGGAATATTAGTGAATGTGGCTTTTTATGCTATGCAGAGTCTCTGAAAATTTCATTCATTTATCTATGATAGTTTCTGATATAATAGGGCATATGTACTGAAAATTTAAGTTTGCGGGAAATTGGCGTTAAAGAAAAAACTTCTGAAATCTGTTACTTACAGTTAATTAAAACTGTCCTGTCGCATACGATGGCCCCTCTTTGGCCTCTAGCAGGTCTTCCAGCTTCTTTTTCACCTTCCTGGATGTTTGTCTTGCTTTCTTGGCCATATTAGATGCAGACCTGTCTGCATCGGTTATCTTCATTTTATCGCTATGTTGCGGCCCAGTGATCATATTTTCACCAGGATTAATTCCCAGCTTTGTCAGTACCCAACACTTTCCAATATTACCACCATTAAATGAAATAACAGCATCATGAACTCCTAGTTTCATTGTATGCATGCCTACAGATACAGTTTCAGGAAGGTGGTTCAAAATTATGCTGTTCAAATATTCATTTGGATTCTGTGTCTGCGCATGCAGACATTTCCTTAGTAGGTCAGGATGAGCCAAGTCTCTGAAAATAGGTTTAATTGTGCAATGAAGGGGATATAAAGATCTAAAATATATGCAGAAAAATGGGTGACAGAAAATTGGGCGTCGCACATAAACACACGTGGTAGGAAAGTGCTCTTTAAATGATCGAAAAAAATGTTTTTCAGCAAATTCCTTTTCAGAGTACTTAAGTAAAACCTTAATCTATCGAAATATGATGAAAACCGAAAATCATTTTTTTCTACCTGAACCACGGTGTGGTCACCTAATACTAAGACCAAATTTATGAGAAAAATCTTAAAGCAACCGTTGTTTTACATCTGCATACAATAATAACCATTAAGATTTTGGTGTGTGTCATGCCTCTTAACGAGCTGACAAATTCTCTCTGGATAAATTCTGTCGCCTATGATTGCAGCCATCTCGTTGTTATGGTTCTCCTTATTTGCTAGGTGTAACTGACAGAAGTCCAATCTCCAGTTCCTTAGCACTCAGCCGGCCAAGGTGGCCGAGCGATTCTAGGCGCTTCAGTCTGGAACCGCGCGACCGCTACGGTCGCAGGTTCGAATCTGCCTCGGGCATGGATGTGTGTGATTTCCTTAGGTTAGTTAGGTTTAAGGAGTTCTAAGTTCTAGGGGACTGATGACCTCAGATGTTAAGTCCCATAGTGCTCGGAACCATTTGAGTTTTCAGCGCTCACTTCTCATATAATTGGCTGGTCCCGGCGGAGGTTTGAGTCCTCCCTTGCCGAAATCAAGGTCACTTTATTATAATGGGGATGAAATCATCTTCCAAAACTTTCACGTACCGTTCGGTAGTCATCATGCCATCAAGAAATATCGCACCAGTTATTCCGTGACGGGACTTTGGACGCCACACAGTCACCCGTTGAGGGTGGAGAGACTTCTCGATCGCGAAATGCGGATTCTCAGTCCCCCTAAATGCGCCAATTTTGCATATTGACGAACCCATCTAAATTCCAAGTGGGCTTCGTTGCTAAACCAAACCATGCACGCGCATACTACGTCCCATCATGCCCCGCGTCCAACTATGCAGTTTGAACGTCCTAACGCAAATCGTTCGAAAGTTATGATGATTTTATTTCATATAGTTCAATAACTGTCACCCTGTACGTACACACACACACACACACACATATATATATATATATATCATTCATATATATATATATATATATACACACATGGTGTCCCAGCTATCTTGTCCACCCAAAATATCTCTGGAACAATAACAGCTATTGGAAAACGACTTTCACCGGTATCAATGTAGGGCTGGGGCCCATGAATGTACATATTTGGAAACATTCTAAAACGAAAGCATATGTGTTTTGTAACACAAACGTATGTTTTTTTAAGTGGACCTCCTATATTTTTTCTTCAGCAATCCATAGCATGACAAAGCACATACACAATGGCGTTGATTGCATCGCAATATTCCCATTACATCCCGAGATATTGAGACGCGAAGTTGACGCTTGAAACACCCGACATGCGCTGTTAGCGCACGTCCTGAGGCTCAGGCGTGAACCCCATGCTGCCCGTAATCGCGATGTAATTGACAAGTAAGTGTCCCTCTTGATAAGTATGGAGGTGTGATTACGCATGTCAATCACATCGCGATTACGGCCAGCATGGGGTTCACGCCTGAGCCTGAGCTCTAACATGGAAATTAAGCGTTTCCGGACACATGTCCACATAACATATTTTCTTTCTTTGTGTGTGAGGAATGTTCCCTGAAAGTTTGGCCGTACCTTTTTGTAACACCCTGTATATATATATTATCATTCATCGCATGTCCAAGCATTTAGGCCTCACTGTATGATTAACTAAATCACTTTAACTGACTTTTGGTTTTCAGTTACGAAGAAAAAAATTTAAAACATCATATGATATTAAATAAGCTCTCCCAGTTGCCTTTTGTCGCTGTAGGCTCATGCGTTTACACCATCATTAATGGTAAAGTTCTTCCATGTTGTGCCAAACAACAGCATAGCGCCGCAGAAACACCCGTGATACTTTTAACTCTGGTATCAGCTGCTCGTGTGGCAGATTCTGAGGCACAACAGGTAGTCCAGTTGTTAAACACTGAAACTACCGCCGCTTCCACCACAGAATACTTCAAAAGTTCTCACGAGTTTAACTACGGTATGATTTTCGTTCTGTAAGGGTACTAATGGCATCTCGTATCGAAACTTTGCTTCAAATCAAGCACTCGCCAGTACTTCAAACTCTCAGCGGTGTAATTTCATTCATACAATCTCTTTCAGAGCCCCAACATCCATTTACCCCGACTTATTTACTCTTAAACTGACCACAGCTTATTTGGTGTTCCTTCCTAATTAACACGATAAGCGCGCCTTCAGTCCCCTGGGCCTGACAGTGCACTTCATGGGAACGACAGTATCGACTTTCAAAAACATATGTTTTAATTTTAAAGAACTTGATTAAGTAACTCACTACAGAAAAGATGTTAGATTTGCACTTTTTACAAAAGGCAACTACCTGTTCAGTTAATTTTCTAGCTGCATTATTCCCAAATGTTTTTGTGTTCGTTTTGCAGCATCCAGAAAGTTGTATGTGTCTTTCCTTCCTCTGTTTCTAACTGATGTTTGTCTCTTCTTGTATCAAAACTGACAGGATTTCCTTCATGTGAATGCTGTGTGAGCGCATCTGCAAATTCCTTCCTAAATAGCGTGACTGACCTTTTCGCTCTCGTCACATCTTGGAATGCCTATAACGAGTTCACGTCAGTGGTGTTTTAAAAAATGTCGAATGGTGACTTTCGGTACCATTTTACTGTCTTTCTCAGTGAGCTATTATATGCACTCATCCTATCAAAAAGGTCAATGGCAGGTTTTCCCTTGTTGTATTCAGTAACAATTTGGATTTTCGATAAACCACTCTTTTGGTAGTGACGTTTCTCATTTCCCTTGAAAGTTTGTCGGAAAGAACCAAAACGTCTCTTTTGGCATTTCCACTGCAGAACCGCAATTCCTTGACTATTCTTTTGCAAACATATTTAAGCGTTTCAGTGTGGTCATTACAGTTTCTATTGGAATTGCTTTGCGAGTTATTCGATTGGTACCAACTAAATGCGTATGCTTTGTTATGAGATTGCTTGCCAAATCTGCACTGATTTACCAATCATTGGTACATAACGTATGAACGTTATTCTATACAGCCTGACACAAATTCCGCACAACTTTTATTGTTGTGGTATTTTCTTTACCAAGTACTTTGTCAGCTAATTAGAAAGCTGTAGCAGTATGCCTCAGCGCAGCACAATTTTAACATTTTGATGCCATCCATACTTGTGTCACTTTTGTTTCAAATATTGTCTGACTATAATTCGTCCTCGGAATGGTAGTAGAGATTCGTCGATACATAGTACTCGTTTTTCGGCAGGATGGTAGCATTTTCAAATATAGTTTTTTCCGTTCGTCGATGATGAACTGAACTTTTGAGAAACGATCTGAGGCACAAATTTTTGTATCGGATGCGAAAGGTAGCATTCTCAACAAAATTTCGAAACGATCTCTATTAATTAACTTTCACGGCAGTATTTGAAAAAGGAGTACATCTTGGGACCAATATAAATGTACAAATGGAAGTTTCACCTATCCTATCCACATAACCATTCCATACGAATGCTTTGTTTCATCTTTATTTGTGGGCACCCATTAACTCAAAAATTTGGAAACATTGATGTCTGTGTAGCGTAAATATTTGTTTTTCTACTCTACCTCATCTGTGACAAAATATCCATAAAAATCTTGGACTTTGTTACACTTTTATACATCATGGGCGCTCGTAAAATGCACAATGTTTGGTCGGTTGCCTCGAGGATGAAACCACATACTTCGATCACTTATTGAGCTATCAGATGAATTCTCACGTTCGAATGATGGAAATCGCATTACGCAGTGACGTTTACGTGGTACATTGGGCAACAAAGCTTTTTGAAAATAATCGCTGTGAAATTAATTTCCCCCCTTACACAGCTGTGGCTTTCTCTAATTGATCATACGTTGGAAGTTGTCCTCTTATGATACCACGCTCCTTTATTTCCAGCTTAACAACCGTAAAGTGGCGTACATACAGTCTGTTTACTTAAAACTGCTCGGCGACAGTTGTCGAGCGAATTTTTTCCATGGTAACGCCTGTGTGGTAGGTGACACATGATGCGTGACTGTCAGATGGGTTGCTGGATGGCAGGCGCACCATTACGCACCCGTTTGTACTCGAGACACAAATGTTGGACGGCACGCGGTACTGGCCAGTAAGGTCGACTCCGCGACTAACGAGTTAACGTTAGATTTACGGTTGTCATGAATGGGGCTTTACTTTCATGAATGAGGCTTTACTTTGTAGGCCTAGATGTATGCTCGTAAGGACTCTAAAGTGTGTTTTACAAAGGCCTGGTCAGTGGACTATCTTTAATTCATTTATTCACTGCAAGTGACTGCAAAGCCGTTCATAGTCTCATATTCTACATCTTTATCCTCAACTTTTCCCTTGTCTTCAATGGGTCGGCATGTTGTTTTGGATTTGGCATTTTTGTGGTAGAGGATGCTGGGTTGCCCTCCCCCCTCCCCCACCTCCTTCCTCCCTATTGTGTTATCCGATGCGAAACGATGTGAAGCTTTTGAAAATGTTTGCGGATTGTGTATTGTTAAGTGCCTCGTGGGTACCAGCCCGGTAGTCACCTAGTCGGACATAGGAAACGCCTAAAAACAACACCAGCCCTCGCCGGACAGATTAGAACCATGGTCGGAACGCCTCACCCAATTCCGGAGGTGATGTGCTAATGCACTCGACTATCTGAGTGGGTCTTTTCATAGTATCATATAGATCTTTATTTGACTTATTACCATGAAGTACACAGATGCATGTCCAAAAGAGGCTTTGTGGCTGTCTTGAGTGTAGCTTGTCTCATTTTACTTTCACTGTGTGAGCAATGTACTGTACAAGATGTTTCAAAAAGATTCAACCTCTTCCACAAGAATACACACTGATAGGCCATAACGTTATGGCCACCTGCTTAACAGTTTGTTTGCCCACCTTTGGAACTAAATACATTCCGCATATCAGGGACCCGACAGTTTGTTGGTAGGTTTTTGGAGGTATTTGGCATTAGATACCTACGTACAGGTCATGTAATTCACGTAAATAACGAGCCGCTGATTTGCGTACGCGGTGATCGTGCCCGTTAGCGTCCCAGAAGGGTTCCATAGGATTTATATCAGACGAATTTGATCGCCGAGACATCAACGTGAGCTCACTATAATGCTCCTCCAACCAATGTAGCACAGTTCTGGCTCCGAGACAAGGACAGTAATACTGCTGAGGGATGAAATTGCTATCGAAAATGACATCAAGCATGAACGGATGCAGATGGTTCGCAGCTGTCAGCGTTATTTCGATCACTACCACAGGTCCCATGCAAGTGCAGGAGAATGTCTCCCGTAGCATAATACTGCTCCCACGAGCCTGCGGCGCGGCGTGCTGCACGTTTCGAGCCGCCGTTCACCTCGATGACGGGGTTTGTGCAGACGAGCACCGACCCAGAGTAGCAAAAATGTGATTGACCCGAAGAGCTGACACGTTTCCATTGGTCGACGGTCGAATACTGATGATTCCGTTCCCACTGCAATCGTAACTGACGATGTCGTAGGGTCAATATGTCAACACGTAGGGGTGATCTGCTGCGGAGTTCAGTGTCCGACAATGTACCATGAACGGTGTGCTCGGAAACACTTGTGCGTATTGTCTTTCAGCAGAGATGCCACAGGTCACCATCCGTTCTACCTCACAGAGCAGACAAGCCTCCGAACCACACGTTCTGGGAAGAGTCGTGGACGTCCAGCCATTTAGCGCCTTGTGATAGTTTCATTGTACTCCTACTTCTGCCTCTTGCCGTAGATACAACAGTAGCGTGTGACATTCGACCAGCTTCGCCGTTTTCGATATACTCGTTGACAGGCTCTGCGTATTAATAATCTGTCCTTTGTCAAAGTCGCGTATCTCAATGGATTTCCCCTTTTGCTACCGATATCTTCACTAGGTTGATCCCCCGTCCATGTCTGCTCCTCTTACATACTTTTGCTACCACGTCACGTGCACGAAACGCCACCAGGTGGCATCGAACGTCGCGGAGGGCAGTTACCATAATGTTTTGGCTTGCGGTGTGTTTTTATATGAATGAAGACAGAGGGTTGGGCCGGATTTGTGCAGTGAAACAAATTTGTACACCAGCGCCAATTGTAAGCTGCTGGCTCCCGTAGAGGATGGCCAAAATACAAATGGCCCAGACAATATATCATGCGCCTGCAGACAGGCATTATCTGTCCTAGATAACGAAGATGCAAAATGGACTGACAGTCTTCAGGTACAGGAGATACACAGAAGAAAAAACACTCGCAACACCAAAAATTAATTAATGTAGAGTAATGAAATTTCGGAAATAAATTTGTTTACGTAACATATTTGTCATTAATACTGCAAGATTACAGGTTAATGCAAAGGCGAGATGAGCCATTGCAAATGTGAAAAGCATTAGTAGCCGGTCTAGCAACCAGAATGTTGAATGCAAGTGTGCAAATGTGCACGAATTGTGTTGTCCAGACGCCGGATGTCAGTTTGTGGAATAGAGTTTCATGCATGTTGGACATGATCTCTCAATACAGAGATTGCGGATGGCACTGGATTTGTCGTCTGAGGATATAAAATATGTTCCTGATTGGAGACAGATCTGATGATCGAGGAGATCGAGGCAACATACGTAGAGCATGTTGGGTTGCAATAGCGGTATGTGAGAGAACGTTATCCTGTTGGAAAACACCCCCTGGGATGCTGTTCACGAATGGCAGCACAATAGGTCGTGTTAATAGTTTGACGTACAAATTTATAGTCGTGGTGCGTCGGATAACCATGAGAGCGCTACTGTTGTTATACGAAATCTTTCTCCAGACTATAACTCCAGGTGTAGGTCCACTGTGTCTAACACGCCGACAGGTTGGTTTCAGACCCTAAACTGGCCTCCTTCTAACCAACGTACGGCCATCATGGATGTAGATGTAGATGTAGATGTAGATCACTGGCACAGAGGCAGAACCAGATTTCATCAGAAAACGCAGCATACCTCCATCTTCTCCTCCAATGAGCTCCCACTTGACACCACTGTAGTCGCAGCTCGGAGCTGTCCTTGAAGAAACCGATTTATAAGAGTTCGCTGTGTCACTGAGGTGGCAACCAATGCTCAAATTGCTGCTGCAGAGACACACGCTGAACCCGATGGTCTTTCCTCTCGGTAGTGCCACTCGGCCGTCTGGAGCGCGGTCTTCTTGCGGCCGTACATTCTTTCCAACACCGCTGCCAGCAATCACTTACATTGGCTAACATTCCTGCAAAGTCTTTCTGCAATATTGCACGAGCTTGTTCAAACTCAGTGAGGTGTTGATAATGGCGTTTTTGTCACACAAAAAAGCATTCACGACTAACACCATTTCACAACTTCGAATCTCAGAGGTAACTAACGCTCACAACCGTTGTTGCGTGTATTTACAGCAAACTTAATTTGCGTC
The DNA here is from genome assembly GCF_023864345.2 of Schistocerca serialis cubense. Taxonomy (NCBI): domain Eukaryota; kingdom Metazoa; phylum Arthropoda; class Insecta; order Orthoptera; family Acrididae; genus Schistocerca; species Schistocerca serialis. Next base: position 51,036,230 of record NC_064644.1, read on the forward strand.
CTCACACTGGCGATACTAGCGTCGCTCTTATACGACTGACGCGAAATTTGAATGGTCAGCATCTTTCAGATGTAGAAACACGCCTACCAACTTTCGCTTATGTCGCACAAATCCTTCTTGTTGTCGCGATTTTTTTCCGTCAGTGCATTTCCGTGCTAGTTTAATTTTGCCTGCCCCTTAGTTGCCGGCAGAGGTCTGCCTGGTGCAGCTAGGACTCTCGATTGTTCGTTGATTATTTTGGCATCCGATGATGATTCAGATTCCGCACCTAAGCCGAGTGTCGATGAAATCTGGTTTCGCAGGACAGAGCGGATCAGTTTGTGAAAAGGAGCCAAGATCAGTTACTGTTAGTTACACAAGAATACGCAACTTTATTCCTCGAAAACCAATGCACAGTCTTCTCTTTAAAACAACAAGGATCAATTCACGGCTGAGGGGCCAAGTAACTTCTCAATAATAAAGTTTAAATATTTCCTTTTAAAGCACAGGGATTTAGAGGAGCGGCTGAAGGCCTTACCAAAGTAAAATTAAAATATCCTTAAATAATTCCTTTCAAGGAACCAGAATTTAGACAAGCGGCTGAAGGCCTTACGTAAGTAAAATTAAAATATCTTCTCGGCTAGAGGCCCAAACAATATTTCAGATCATCAAAGGAAATTCTTTAAAGGGCAAGCACTTACAAATCTCGGCTAAAAGCCATATTAAGGAAAATTTAAATTAATTCCTCGGCTGAAGGCCCAATAATTTTTCAACATAATAAAAGGCAACCATTGAAGACAAGCATTTACACAGTACAACAGAAAACCATCTTAAGAAAACTTGAAATATCTCGACGGCTGAAGGCCCAAAAAATTATTCAAAATGAAACTTCCTAGCAGATTAAAACTGTGTGCCCGACCGAGACTCGAACTCGGGACCTTTGCCTTTCGCGGGCAAGTGCTCTACCATCTGAGCTACCGAAGCACGACTCACGCCCGGTACTCACAGCTTTACTTCTGCCAGTATCTCCTCTCCTACCTTCCAAAGCTGTGAGTACCGGGCGTGAGTTGTGCTTCGGTAGCTCAGTTGGTAGAGCACTTGCCCGCGAAAGGCAAGGGTCCCGAGTTCGAGTCTCGGTCGGGCACACAGTTTTAATCTGCCAGGAAGTTTCATATCAGCGCACACTCCGCTGAAGAGTGAAAATCTCATTCTGGAATTATTCAAAATACTTAAAGACAATCCTTAAGATAAGCATTTACACAGTACAGCTCAAGGCCCTCTTAAGAATTCAAGATAATTAAAGAAAAACCTTACAGACAGGAATTTACACATTACGGCTGAAAGCCACAAATTTTAGAACAAATGCGGCTGAAGGCCTAAATACAGAGCAAACAAGAATTTTTAAATAAACACGGCTGAAGGCCTACTCTTAAAATACTTCACATACGGTTCGGCTGAAGGTCATATGCTAAACATAGAACAGACAAAATTAATACACGGCTGGAGACCTGGCACAGTACTTGCGACAAAAGAAAATCACAATCACAAACAGCTGAACAGTGGTGCTCAGAAGTGTTGCAAGAGTCGGCCTGGGGAGGAAACTCTAACAACAGTTTAGGTGAGACAGGCAGCCAAGCGTAACACTAAATAATCGGGTGGCAGCACGACCTAGGGCTGAAGAACCAACCAACAACCTAATCAACTCCCTTCCACCCGACCAACGACACGACAACCGAAAATATCAGCGAGGACGAAGATCCGAGGAGCAGCACTACGTCTTTACAATTGGCGTCCAAGCACAGTCAAAGCACTATAACCACTCAAAGACAAAAAATGAAAAACACCAAAGCTGCCAGACAGCATCATCACGGCGAGGAAAACATACTGCTGGAGAACTACGCTAACGACCAGGGCGGGTAAGAGGAACATTAACGACCACAAGGCAGAAGATACCGCTGGTGCACTTCACTAATTAGTTACAATCATTTCAATAGTTGAACACCATACAGAAAGAAGGCTGCAAAATTTGTCAGCTCCAGCACACCATACGTAGCTGCTTGCGAGAACGGCCCAGGAAGCAACAACCGCCAATGGACGAAGAGATGTCACGGCAGTTGAGGTTTCATAACAGATTAACTGATTACTTTACTCCAGTATCCAGGTTTGGCGGGCGACGAACTTTGCAGCTCTCGCAACTAGTGCCTCAAAACTCTGATGGCCAGCGGCCCCAGCCTGACCTGACACGGTAGAGACTTCCTCGCTGCTCTGTGCCAAGCGACTCACTCCATCCAACACGCAGGCAGCGTTACAATAACTGGTCAGTCAAAACCACAAGCTACACACGCGGAAACACTTCTACAAACAAGTCGAACGATACTAAAACCAGTGACTGAGGAACAACTGGGACGAATCACAAATCGAGACACACACAGAACCCAGAAGCGGTCGGCGATCAAATACACGTCGTCCGATGGGACGACCGACCGAACGACCAGCCAAAGTTTTCCTCACTCAATTCACGTGTGTCAGCAACGGTCAGGCGAGTCATGGCTGTCCGGACCTCACTGCTGCTCCGTCCCGACTCCCTTTGGACGGACGACGTCCCAGAGACACTGGCTCGGACCCAACCATGCAGAGGTAACACTTGCCCATTGAGCCATCCGACATCTCTCCACAAGGAAGGAACCAACTCAAGTCCCACAAGATGATGAATTGAAGGGGCCCAGAAGCGATTGGAAGACCAAATACACGTCACCCGACGAGACGACCAACCAACGGTCGTCGCTGCTCAAGTCTTCTTCTGTCCGACAGTGCATGTGTTTGTCCCCAGCAGTCGGGCGAGTGCTGGCTGTCCAGACCTCACTGGAGCTCCATCGCCGACTGAACTCCCGACAGACGACGACCCGGAACTACTAACGGTCGCTCCAGAGATAGTACGACAGTGCACTTATCGAAAAGCGCCGCTGCTGCCACTCACGGGCAAGCAAATCAGCAACTTAGGAGACGCCAAAAAATTGAATAAGAAAGAGGTGACAGAACCATAAAAACAAGATGACGAGCGATAAACGGCATGACCGCGAGCCGCACACTGCTCAATCGATATGCAGAGCAAGTCAGAGATACTCGGGCTCAAGGCGACGGCAGCGGCTGGCGCCTGCGCAGGACGCAGCAGCCGTGACGAGCAAGTGATGTGTCGCAGCGTCCTGACGAGTGTTTACTGTTAAGTGGCGCAGCCTGGAAGTTGCTCGCCACTGGAGCCACTGGAGTCTCTAAGTACGCGCCATTGAATAACAGACTCTTCACCATGTATGATTTAGATTTGTGATTTGGATTGCTCCCTCAGTTGTTGTATGCGCTGTAGACGACAATGTTACACTGTGAGCTTGCTATGATTATCCGTTCACTTCGGGATATCCCATGGCATTTCCCTCCAGAATCGGCTGTTTTGCTCCGCCGGTCTCTGCGTCACCACCAGCGCGATTTATCATAAACTGTGTTCTACCTACGCAGAGTAGGATAGAAGAGTTATCCAATGTGGGTCCAGTCGAGAGGTCATAACAGAGCAACAAAAGAAGTTTACTTCCTCCATTTCAACAGGGTCAATCAAGTTAAAGCTGTGCGTCAAGAGTAGCCTACTGCACCTCTTACAGCTCAAAGCATTCGACGGTGGCAGCAGCAGTCCCACGACTATTATTGTTTATGTGAGGGAAAAACCACAGGTCACCCCTGTCAACTCGTTCCAGACGTAGGGTGCATTGAATGGAGTTTTGCACGTAGTCCACAGGATTCTACTCATCATGGCAGCCGAAATCCAACCATTCCAGATTTGTCTACCTAACACGTTCTACGACGCCGTTTCCATTTCAAACCATTCTCGATTCTACTGCTAAATATGTGGCGCGTGCTCCCGGACTCCAACCGCGTGCTGATGTAGTCGACGCCGTAGAGCTGCTACTGCCACAGCTCTCGCGGCAGAGTAGAGACACGATGCGATCTAACGTCAGTCCCCGTAGATTAACGGGAGAAAAAAACCTGAAAAACTTCCGAAAAGGCGTTCCTCGCGTAGTCGTTGTATCTCAATTACAAGTCCGCAGGGTTTCCACTTATGCGAACTCGTATAATTGATGCTTTTTGTTATTAACATTGTATTGTTAATTGCCCGGATTTGCAGTAGTTATTAATTCTTCTCTCGTTCGCATAGCACACACCACTGACTGCGAGGAAATATTTTAGTTAACAGTTTTTTCTCACGCTGTTATCTCGTTGCTACGGAATTGTTGTGCTGGTATGCAGTGAGATCCAGAGAGACTCTTTGATACAGTCTTTGTAAGATTGCATCGTAATACGAAAGTATTTTAAAGTTCACTTGTCAACTAATGACGTGAATATTTGCACTTCATTGAAATAGTCTTTCATGAGCAGTCTTTGATTTAGTCATTTATCAAACTATTTAATGATGTAGTCCACACCGGTATTTAACTGGTAACGAACAGTTTATTGTTATTTTGTCACTAAATACTTATAACTCCCGCATCACACGCACACCGAATGGTTTAGTTAAGTCAGTCCGATTGAGTTACAGTTTCTTGGAAATTACCACAACTCAACAAAAAAAAATGGTTCAAATGGCTCTGAGCACTATGGGACTCAACTGCTGTGGTCACAAGTCCCCTAGAACTTAGAACTACTTAAACCTAACTAACCTAAGGACATCACACACATCCATGCCCGAGGCAGGATTCGAACCTGCGACCGTATCGGTCGTGCGGTTCCAGACTGTAGCGCCTTTAACCGCTCGGCCACTCCGGCCGGCACACAACTCAACACTTTAGTGTAATTGTTTTATCTTCACGATGTCGTGTACTTGGGTCCTCCTCAAGACTAGTTCCGTGTATTCTTTCATAGAATGTTCACTTCTCCTTAAGGTCCAACTAAATTAAAGTCAAGTCCAATCTTGACTAATTCCGTTATTAGATTTCAATTAACCCGTAGTGCACGGTTAAATGAGTCTATCTGTTCCTGTCTCAGTTCATAAAATCAGTTTCTTAAGCCGTGAATCCCGTCACGCAACAAACACTTCTAAACTCGAAAACAATCGATTCGCAATCTCAATAATTCAGATCAGAACTGCTCTCGTACGTCTACGCTAGATGAGTTCTAGCAAGGCGCATTGAATTTCTTGGTTGCGCTTACAATTCTCTTCCACATAAAAGTTATCTCTGATGACAGTACTTTGGACTTAACTTTTGAGATATTATTTTCACATTTGTCATATGGATATTTGTCCATTGCTGAAATACGATATTTCTTCTTTCTCTTTCGCTAACAAATATGGTCAGTGGTGTACAATGTAGTCGTTGACAAAGCTCTTTCGTGTTAGATCATCGGCAAATAATGTCGTAACTGCCAAGATAGCTTTCCCTACTTCATGTTCTTTCTTAATTGACTTTAAGGTGGTCGTTGGGGCGTTACAATACCGTCACGATGGTGATAAACCCCAACATGTACCTTTTGTGAATTCGTTCTGGGCGTGAAGATGGAAGATAACAACTGCCTTCATTATTTAATGCTCAGTGACGTGGCTACGATTCATTTCAGTGCAAAAGTGAATGGTCACCAGAATGTGGGAAACACAGTAGCCACAAACGTTAAGAGAGCGTGGGAGAGACTCTCCAAACCTCCATGTACATGGTATCCACAGAGTCCCGCTACCATTTCAGAAAATCGTAACTTGGAAATTGTAGGGGTTAGAGCACCGTTGTTTTGTTTTAAAACGTCTAGTAGGTCTCATAATTGTTCCTGTTATGAAAGAATTTCAATGTGTCACCAACTCTTCACTCCTAGAAGATCAAGGCGATATTCGAGTTCAGCCCATGTTCGGGTCAGGATTTCAGCAGCAACAGTTTTTACTGGTTCATTGATCAGTAGTATAAGGAAAAGGGGTCCACCTGAGCCTTCAAAATCAGATAATCATGAAAAAAATAAAATCATCAGCTTCGGAAAATATTAATTCGTGATAAAGTCGTTTATTACCTCCTCAAATTCTCTTGTTTATTTCATTTTCCTTGACTGAATGCGTTCTCAGTTTATAGATGACATTGGTTGAATGACTTTAAGGGTCGATGACCCCAGCACCGATAGAGCGAGAGGGTTCAGAGCGCCGTGTCGTTCCCTTTTGCGGCCTCACGCGGTCTTGACCTGTAAAACCCGTACAACACGCGAAGTTTTCATCTCCAGATTATTTACATTTTTAGTTCGTTTGCTTGTGTATTATTAGCATGAAATAACTGGAGGTAAGCTGTCATTTGCCATACAAACACTTTCAATTTGCAGAGGTTCATAAGCGAAAAGAATCCTGAGGACATAGGACATGCTAATTCTTTGAAGATCATTAGTACAGAAGATGGTCAGACTTCAGTCATTCAGACATTGAAACAAAGGCCATACCTGATGCATGGACTCTATTGCCACTTATTCGCGAAGAGTGCTTCTGAGAGAGCAAAAGCAACCATGAAGAGGAAGGAATGATACGAAAATGAATTTCAACAATTCAGTTACAGTAACATGTAGGCCTATTTGTGCACAAATGATAATAATTTTGAACACAAGTATATTTGAAACTGAAGGAAAGAAAAGCTAACTGCTTATTCAGAGCTGGGAATTTCTTTTAACTCAATGTGGAAAACAGAATGTAAAAGCTGTGTATGAAACTTCAGTTAAATGGAAATCTCAGTACTAAGTTAAAGCGGCAGTTTTTGACACAACGGCAACAAATATGACTTGCGTGTGTTTTGGCTGAAAACATTTTGGAAAAGGACCTCACGTACTTATCCTGGAAGCGTAATAAACATGAAACAATTTTCAGAAACGTTTTTGAGATAAATATGACCTGGGAAACACAGGTCCGTCTGTATCAATCTTGCAAAATTTTTAAGTTAATTGTTTGGAATATACGTTGACGAATTCAAATTAGAATTCAGCACGAAAAGATCAAGCAACGCTTGAAGCAAGTCGATAAGTCACAGTTTGTTAGAGATATTTTGAGAGAACAGCAGCTTAGAAAGTATTGTATTGAATTTTTAGAACTAACAGCAAGCTCTTTTGTTGAAGCGCGTCTCATGAAGTATCCTTACGTACTCCAGGCGCTATCCATCGAGCAAGGTGAACTGCGAAGGCTATTTGATCTTGAGAATATTTCCATTACATGATAAATTTGAATTACGACCACAAGAAGAGAATGAAATTTGGGGTATTTGTACCTTGTACATCGTTGTATATGTCAACGCATACTTCTATGCTCCATCAGAAGCTAGATCACTGTGATTGGACTACAGTATACAGTCGAAACTTTATTCTTATCAGGATGTTCATCGTGATATCTATTTTGTGAATTAAATGGAAAAAATCATTTATATTACCTGCCTCCTATTCTGTATCCATAGATAATTAGTCTCAGAGGCATGAAATGAAAATGATCAGTACATGCAAAAGGACTTAAGTAAAAATCGATCTACTGTAAAAAATAATCAATAATTGGACTGTATGTTTTATTTCTAATAAAGCTAATATTTACCAGATTTATTTGAGTGAATAGTTCCTAGAGAAACGTGCTCAGTACTGGCACAAAAATAAATGTTTTGACATGGCTAGTTATTAATATGAAAGTTGTAAATAATCCACCGGATAGACGCCTGAAGCCCATGGAGGACTACCACAAATAATTTCCCCAATAACGAACAACAGAAGCAGCATGTGTTTCACGTCATATTCGAGTACTTTCACATGTTTTCAGGGCATAAAAAGTAATTTTGTCAAGGAATAAGAATTTTGTAAGGACTGTGTGATTTTCTCGCCATATGTGCCTCACAACCATTGTATGCAGTAGATTTACGAAATGTGTTATTACAGTTAATATAGCCATAACAACAGTTGAGTTGAAAGTGACGAAGTTATTGATTAATGAAATGCTTCAACCTCCAGTTATTGAGAAAAAAAATTATGTAAGATTTTTTTCAAGTTTTTGTTTTCTTCCAAAGGCAGAGGATTAGAGGCACGTGTTCCTCTTTTCCTACGAAGCCCAAATTACACGAAACTGAATTTTGTGTGTGATGGAACACAATAAAGGGTAGCAAAAGGAAAACAATCAAAGTCGAAAAATAAAAGCCACCCTAATATACAGGGTGGTCCATTGATAATGACCTGGCCAGATATCTCCCGAAATCAGCATCAAACGAAAAGAATAAGAACAAAAGTCAGTTCGAGCAAAACAGATGGCGCTGTGGATCGCCCACTTGATGGCACTGCCATAGATAAAATTGATAGAAACTGGGTACCCCCTCCCCCCCATTTTTATTACATATTCGTATAGTACGTAAATAAATATGAATGTTTGATTTGGAACATTTGTTTTGCGCTGTAATATTCCAGCACTTATAATGTGCCTCTCCCATTTAGATGAACAGTTGGTAACAATGTAGTTTTTTTTTTTTAAATTAAAACACAAAATGTACTTACGTTTGAACTTTATTTCTGTAGTTCCAGTGTGATACATTTACTTTTGTGATCTTATCATAAATTATGGAAACGTATGCTGTTACTGCGTGAGCAACCGTAATAACCTCATTAATGTAATAAATGCTCAAAATGATGGCCTTCAACTTCAATGGATTTGGCAATACACGTAACGAATTTCACTCAAAAGTGAGTAGGCCGCCTTCAGTAATTGTCGCACGGGCATTGACAATCCGCTGACACACGTTTTCAGGCGTTGTCATGTTAACAAATATCGTTCGATTTTCCCCAAAAGAAAGAATTCCGAAGATGTAAGGCCATGCTATGGTGCTTCTACGACCAATCCACCTGTCATTAAATATTCTATTTAATACCTATTCAACTCCACGCGTGCTATGTGCCGTACATCCATCATGTTGAAAGTACATCGCCATTCTGTCATGAAGTGAAACATCTTGTAGTAGAATCGGTAAAACGTTAATTACGAAATAGGCATACGTTACACCATGTAGACTGCCATCGATAAAATAAGGGCCAATTACATGTCCTCCCATAATTCCACACCATACATTAACCCGCCAGGGTCGCTGATGTTCCACTTGTCGCAGCCACCGTGGACTTTCCGTTGCCTAATAGTGCTTATTATACCGGATTACGTTACGTCTGCTTGTGAATGACGCTTCGTCACTAAATAGAACTCTTGAAAAAAACCTGTTATAGTCTCGTAATTTATTTTGTACCCAGTGGCAAAAGTTTACACTATGTTCAAATCATCGCCATGCAATTCCTGGTGCATAGAAATATGGAAAAGGTGAAATGTATGATGTAGAATTCTCAAAACCGACGTTTTTGAAATTTCCGTTTCCCGCTCAGTTTGTCTGTTACTGACGTGCGGATTAGCCTCAACTGCAGCTAAAACACTTATTTGGGAATCTTAATTTGTTACAGTTCTTGGTTACATCATCTTCTTTTTCTGAACACCTGCGGTTCATATAAATACATGAACATCAGACAAAAGGTCTCCACGTTTGGATGCTGTCTGTCAGGATAGCACAAGCTTGTTGGGCATTTTGATCACAATAGCTATAAACAAACACCATATCTACCTTTTCTGCTACTGTTAAACGTTCCATTCTAACCAGATTATGTCTTTTCCATAATTATTATGACTGGACAAGCGTTTTCTTTTTTTTATTGTAATTTCATTCCCCCACCCCACATGGACAGGCGGGGGGGGGGGGGGGGGGGCTGGTAGCGGCATAGTCCACCACTCTTCAGCCAAAGGACTTAACAAATACAGAAGGCGAACTCTTACATAAAAAGGGGATAAAAAAAGGGGACACAAAAACTCTATAAACGGAGATGATGGGAGTCAAAATACACACTTATAATGGGACATGCACTGGGGGACAGTTAAAAAGTCGGCATAAAAATAAGACACTGGAGGCAAAAACAAGTTAAAAGTCGGCCACAGTATAAAAAATCACATGAACAATCATGGACTATACACAGGTCGGGCACACAATTAAAACCACATTACTTGATGACACTGTATAATGGCAATGAACACAACACAAATGCAGCACACTTGATAATGAATAAAAACCTGGGTGGACTGCTGGGGGGAGGGTGGGGGGACAAGGCAGAAGGGAAAAGGAGGTGAGAAGGAGGAAAGAGAAAGGCGGATGAGATAGCGGCGCGAAGGAGTGTTGGGGAGGGAAGGGTGGGAGAAGGAAATAGCTGAGGAGGGGGGTCAGGGACTCAGGGGGGAAGGAGGAAAATCCGCTCTGGGAGGAGGGGAGAGGAAAAAGGGGGCCCTGGGGAGGGGAGGAACAAGGCCAGGTTACAGTTAGAAGGAAGGGTAGATGTAACAGCAAAGTTCAACATCTGGGAGGGGGAGGACCTGGAAATTGTCCTGATGAAGGAGATGGAGAGTGTAAAGGTGGAGAGAGGGAGGGATACAGCAATAGAGGCACAACAACAGGGGAGGGGGGGGAGGTGGAGAGGAAGGAGGAAACCAGGGGGTGGGGGGATGAAGCCTGCAGACAGTGTAAAGCATGTGGAGATGTTGGAGGAAAAGGAGGAGGTAGGGGAAGGGGATAAGGTCATACAGAAGTTGAGTGAGGGATGGAAGGTGGATATGGAAGGCAAGCCAGAGTTCATGGCATTTGAGGATTTGGAGGGCCTTATAAGAACAGGGGGGGGAAGGAGATCCAGGCAATGCTGGCATAACAGAAGATAGGATGGATGAGGGATTTGTAGGTGTGGAGGATGGTGGAAGGATGCAATCCCCTTGTCTGGCCAGACAGGAGTTTCAGGAGGTGGAGGCAGGAATGGGCTTTCTGCTGGATCGTCAGGAGATGAGGGGTCCAGGTGAGGTGACGGTCGAGGGTAAGGCCAAGGTATCGCAGGGTGGGATGAGCATAAATGGTGAGGTAGAAATTGTGGAGGTGGAAGGAGTGGGTGGTGCAGCCTATGATGATTGCTTGAGTTTTGGAGGGTTGATACAAAGGAACCACTGGTTACACCAAGTGGTGAACTGGTCAAGGTGGGTTTGGAGGCTGCATTGGGAGCATTGAAGGGTAGGATAGAGAGCCAGGAAGGCGGTGTCATCAGCATATTGGAGGAGGCTGACAGGAGGGGGTGGCTTGGGGATATTGGCAGTGTACAGGAGATAGAGGAGAGGGGAGAGGACAGAGCCCTGGAAGCAGTGGGATAAAAGATTCGGGAGTTGGTGTCATGGAGGGTGACATGGGAAGGACAGCGTGATAGGAAGGAAGCGACCAGATGGACAAAATTGATAGGTAGGGCGTGGGTTTGGAGTTAGAAGTGGAGACCAGGATGCCATTTGTGGTTGTAGGCATTTTGGAGGTCGAGGGAAACAAAAATTGCCGAGCGATGGGAGTTAAGCTGGAGGGAGAGAAGGTGGATGAGAATGAGGTTAAGGATTTGGTCTTTGGTGGAGAATAAGGGTCAGAAGCAACATTGGGTAAGGGGGGAGGAGGTTGTGTTGATTAAGGTGCTGATGGATACAACAGGAGAGGACAGATTCGAAGACTTTACTGAACACAGAGGTGAGGCAGATGGGACAATAGGAAGTGGCTGCAGAAGGGGGTTTTTCGGGTTTGAGGAATAAGACGATGTGAGAAGTCTTCCACAGGTTGGGGTAGTAGCCAGTAAAGAGGATGACGTTGTAGAGATTGTCAAGGACAGTCAGGAAGGAGAAGGAGCCTTTTAGAAAGTGTCAGTAGGTGGCAGTTGTGACCAGGAGCCGTGTTGTGTTTTGACCAGAAGGTAAGTTTAATGTCAGAGGGGGGCAACTGTCCCAAATACTGGAGACTAGGGGCAAGTGGAGAGACTGACGTAACGGCACATTCCATGATGGTGGGGAAAAGAGAATAATGGAAGTGGGCATCATCAAGGATGGAGAAGACCTCGAAAAGGTGGGAAGTGAAGTGGTTGGCCTAACTGAGGTTGTCAGGAAGGGAATGGTCGTTATGGAGAAGGGGGTAATGGGGTGCAGAATGGGAACCAGTAAGGCGATGGATGGTGGACCAGTATTTGGAGGGGTTGTAGGAGAGTGGTGTGAGTTGTGTGCAAGTCTGGCACCAGTCCGGGCATTCCTTTGCTGTAATTAGGTTCCATAGGTGTCGCTGTATTTTCCGGTGGCATTGGAGGGTATCCAGGTCACGAGTGTGCAGGAAGGAGCGATAGAGGCGACGGTATGCACGGAGGAGGAGGACAGCCTGGGGAGGGAGAGTGGGACGGTGGCGATGGATGGTTTTAGTAGGAGCTCTTTGTGATTTTTATCCTGTGGCTGACTTTTAACTTGCTTACCTCCAGTGTTGTTTTAAGTGCACTTTGATTTACCAGCTGTGTTCTTTTAACTTTTTGTCGACCTTTTAACTGTCCCCCAGTTATATTTTTACTCCCATCATCTCCATTTACTGTGTTTTTTATGTCCCCTTTTTTATCACCCCTTGTTATGTAATCACCCTTCTATGTTTTTATAAAGCCAATTGGCTGAAGAGTGGTGGACTGTGCCGCAGCGTGCCCTCAGGTGCCCATATTGGGCAAGGGAATGAAATTACAATAAAGAAAAAAAACTCATGAACTTGGGTAACATTTTTTTAGACCCTGTACCTCGCTGGCAAAGAGTAAGTGCAATGAGTCAAACGAAAAACAACCTAGCAAGGCGGTATAGTGGTCAGCACACACAACTCACACCATCCTGATTTCGGTTTTCTGTGATCTTCCTAAATTGCTTCAGACAAGTGCAGGGATGGTTCCTTCGAAAGGGCATGGCAGACTTCCTTCCCCATCCTTCCCTACTGCTATGGGACCGATGACCTCGCTGTTTGGTCCCCTCCCCCAAACAACCAACCAACAAACGACAATCCTCACAGCACAAAACCTTCTTCGCTTGTTCATCTGCGTATTGCATGGAAAAAGCTCAAGCAGATGATACTATTAAAAGCACCTGTACTAACAGTTTTACAGTCACTTGTAAGTTACACATGTTGCAGCAGATTTTCGTAACTGAACTTAAAAATAGCCCACCGCAGACCTTGATGGCGGGAATACAGCTTTAAAGTTTACTCTTTTCGAATTAAATGTCTTAAGCCGATGCCACGTAGCCCGTATTTCTTCACTGATGCTAAAACGAAGTCTTAGTCAGATTTGTCAAGATCTTTTACACGAAAATTCTTGATTACAAGTCTCTAAATTCTTCCAAATAACAGTCGTTGCAACGTTGCTTCGAAATTTCTACCAATGAATGCTGCTGCAGATATCAGATCTTCTCTTCTCTCTCTCTCTCTTTTTCAATGAAAAAGGAGACTGAGCTGGCTGCGGCGCTACTACTTCGGTGTTAATACCGGAAATGATGCCGGCCCGCAGCCATCACCTCGCAAATACTCATTAACGTACGCAGGTACCGTAAAATGAACCCATTTGTCACGCAGCGTTTGGTTCTAATTTTAGCGGAGCTCTAGCCGACAGGAGCAAAGAAAGTTGGCGTATTTACGTCGAACTGTGTGTGGTCACATTTCAGAGAGATGGCTTTGCCTATATAGGCTATGTTAGCACATCATATTTGTGTTATTAACAATCGCCGTTGGGCATCCATTTTACTTATGCAGTTCTACTTCATCACTGTAACAACAAACGTTAGTTAGCATCGGTCAACAGATTGCAGCATGCTGTTCGTTGAAATGGTGTGAAACTGAATCATGTACAAACGCATTTTCGTGAACTGTTAACGAGATCTAATCCATTTACTAGTATTTATGTAGTCCATGCTCCTTTTTCTCAGAAGTATCACAACAGACACCACTCGTCATGAGGTGGCTAGTGTACACTCTATATGAAATAGAGAATGGAGAAAAAAAGGAAAGGGTTGCGTGGGCACTTCATACTTCCAGCCGCAAAGGGTGCTGTGGTAAAGCAACGCCGAACACAGATTTATCGTTTCTCATGACCGGTTGTCTTAACCGCTTCAAATTTCGAACTCGCCGCACGCTGAAATGCAGCGGTCCCCCTCCTACAACTGAATGATTATTGCAACGCATCCGCACTGAAACAAATGTCAAGGAACTGTCGAACTCTGATAGAAACGTATGTATCTGAGTAGTGTGTGTTCTGTTGGACACAACGTTTCTGTAAGAGAGCGTCGGCTCCTTCACGTTTGTTTCAGTACGGATGCACTAATATCGTCCGAAATCCTACAGAAAACCAATAATTTGCAAGTGGGGGGTTAATGGAAGACGAACGCTGTATTACATTGTGCGACAAATTGGAAATCAGGCAGTGTCCACATGGTGGAGGCGGTTAAGACAACCATTCAAGACAAACGAAAACTACGGGTTCGAAATCTAGTCCGCCACAAAGTTTCAACTTTCGCTATTACATTATCACAATGTCCCGCGCAGCTGGAAGTCACAATTCTCACCCATTCCCTCCCTTTCTTCCCCCATTCTCTATGTCAATTAAACACAGTTTTCTATTGTTATTTTCTTCGGCTTATTCGTTACACAAGTCTTTTTGCTGCTGGGGGTAATTCCTTAACAATTTCCATTTTCATCAGCTCAGTAAAAGTGTGATTATATATTATCAGTTGTATGTGACGTTCATTGAGAACGTTTCTCAGGGAGAGATCACTGGATTCAAGCCGAAATTTTTGCGAAGAATCAAACGATGTTCCGAAAGGATAGGCGTGGCGTGTTTGTTGCTGTTAGAAGTATTTTATTTTGTCGCGAAATTGAAGTAGATAGTTCCTGTGAGTTAGTATGGGCAGAGGTTATTGTTGGCAACCGGAATAAAATAATAATTGGACCATTTTACCGACCTCCCAATCCAGATGATATAGTTGCTGAAAGGTTCAGAGAAAACTTGAGTTCGATTTCAAACACGTACCCGGCTCATACGATTATAGTTGGTGGTGACTTTAATTTACCCTCGATATACACGGATAAAACATCATCCGAAATTGTGCTAAACGCATTCTCTGAAAATTATTTCGAGCAGTTAGTTGATGAGCCCACGCGAATAGTAAACACTCATGAAAACACACTTGACCTCTTAGCAACAAATAATCCTGAGTTAATAACGAGCATCAAAACGGATAAGGGATTAGTGAACATAGAGTTGTCATAGCGAGAGTGAATATTGTAGCCGCCAAATCCTCCAAAAATAAACGAAAAATATACATATTTAAAAAAGCAAGATAAAAATTCACTTGACGCCTACCTGAGAGACAAGCTCCACTCCTTCCAAATTAGTAAGTGTAGACCAGATGTGGCTTGAATTCAGAGAAATAGTATCGGCAGCAATTGAGAGATTTATACTAAATAAGTTAAGAAACGACGGAGCTGATCCTCCTTGGTACACAAGACGGGTCAGAACACTGTTGCAGAAACAACGAAACAAACAGGCCAAATTTAAACAGACGCAAAATCCCCAAGATTGGCGATCTTTTACAGAAGCTCGAAATTTAGCGCGGACGTCATTGCGAGATGCTTATAAGTGTTTCCACAACGAAATTTTGTCTCGTAACATGGCAGAAAATCCAAAGAGATTTTGGTCGTATGTGGAGTATGTTAGCGGCAAGAAACAATCAATGCCTTCTCTGCGAGATAGCGATGGTGATACCATCAAAGACAGTGCTGCCAAAGCAGAGTTACTAAACACAGCCTTCTGAAATGCCTTTACAAAAGAAGACGAAGTTAATATTCCAGAATTCTATTCAAGAACAGCTGCCAACATGAGTAACGTAGAAGAAAATATCCTCGGAATTATGAAGCAACTTAAATCACTTAATAAAAGCAAGTCTTCTTGTCCAGATTGCATACCAATTAGGTTCATTTCAGAGTATGCTGATACATTAGCTCCATACTTGACAATCATATACAACCGTTCGCTCGACGAAAGATCGGTAGCCAGAGACTAGAAAGTTGCACAGGTCACACTAATATTCAAGAAAGGTAGTAGGAGTAATCCACTTAATTACAGGCCCATATCATTTACGTCGATATGGAGCAGGATTTTGGAACATATATTGTGTTAGAAAATTATGAATTACCTCGAAGAAAACGGTCTATTGAGACACAGTCAACATGGGTTTAGAAAACATCGTTATTGCGAAACACAACTAGCTCTTTATTCGCATGAAGTGTTGAGTGCTATTGACAAGGGATTTAAGATCGATTCCGTATCTCTGGATTTCCAGTAGGCTTTTGACACTGTACCAGACAAGCGGCTTATAGAGAAATCGCGTGCTTATGGAATATCGACTCAGTTATGTGACTGTCAGAGAGGTCACAGTTCGTAGTAATTGACGGAAAGTTGAGTGAGTTCTGGCGTAGCCCAATGTAGTGTTATAGGCCATTTGCTGTTCCTTATCTATATAAACGATTAGGGAGACAATCTGAGAAGGCGTCTTAGATTGTTTGCAGATGACGCTGTCGTTTATCGATTAATAAAGTCATCAGAACATCTGTTCTGTATTATCACTAAATATGGCAGAGAGTCACTGAAATGATATTGGATTTAGGCTGGACATCATTAAAAGAAAGACGTTTTTCGTTGCGACCGGATCTTCTCACGAAATTTCAGTCACCAACTTTCTCCTCCGAATGCGAAAACATTTTGTTGACACTGACCTACACATGGAGAAACGATCACAACGATAAAATAAGGGAAACCAGAGCTCGTACGGAAAGATATAGGTGTTCGTTCTTTCTGTGCGCTATACGAGATTGGAATAATAGAGAATTGTGAAGGTGGTTCGATGAACTCTCTGCCACTTAAATGTGATTTGCAGAGTATTCATGTAGATGTAGATGTAGAATTAGAATTTGCCTTCAACGAACAGCAGAACAGGGACAAAAGGAATCAAAGAGAAACCCAGAAACCGAATCGGCATAATGAAATCAGAGGCCAGGATTGGAAGAATGGCGAGTACAGACAACAACAAAATTTCCAACGAAACAATTAAGCCAGGAGCAATCGTACTTGGGAAAATAATAAAGACAGTAGACAGCCACACGAACAGAGAGGGAACACGCGGAACAATAGCGGGTAGTGGAACAATAGTAGAAACAACAACCGCATACGTACCAATCAGGTATGGCAAGGAAATGGTCGCCCGAGAATGGGGAAGGAGTCGACATTCGTCCACCAAATCCTGGACGTGTACAGGTGGCAGAAGTAGGAAACGATCACTGACTAGGCAAGAGATCGGGCAAGGCACAGAAACAGCCCGAAAACAGCATCGGATACGGTCAGGTAAATATTTTAGAATATGAAGATGTAGGAAAACTGCTGTTAGAAGAGAAGGAGGCAAAAGGTACAGCGGAAATTTTGTCTATGGTCAGAATAAAAATAGGTGACATTAACTGCACTACAATAATCGATAGTGGGAGTGAGCTGTCGCAGACAGTAGACTCACTCTGTAACAAATGTAGAGACTCTGTGAATCCAGCAGCACTAGCGGTACAAAAGTCGAAGGTGAGGGGTGCACTAATGGGGATGAGCACGGAAATTTCACAACAGACACAAACCAAATTTGAATGTGAGGGATATAAAGTTAAGGCAAATTTGTTTGTTATACCAAAATTAACAGCAGATATAATTGTCGGCGTTGACTTTCTCTCTGCTCACAAGGCGACAACCTTCCACACGGAGCACGTCCGTATCTCAGCACTGACTTCTAGTATCAGCCACACGCATTTGACGTCAACTAGTTTATGGGCCTGAAGATGTTGTTGCAACATTGGAACTAGTTGCCAAAACAAAATCGACACCTTGAATACAGCTGGAGGAATTTCTTCATTTTTAATATAAATTTATTCCAGCTGACGTCCCACTGTCCTCCATTTCAACTACGGATGTACGAAGATCTGGGGAGGGGTGAATTAACAATGGGAGAAAATCACAAAATCACGATCAGGTTTGATGAAGAAGCCATAGAGGCACAAATCCCGGCAAACTGCCTAAAATTACAGTTTACGAACCAGCAGACAGGAAAGGACAATATCCACCGTGAAAAGAAAACGTAAGGAGCCTTGTATGACAGAGAGGGATCAATCATGTGAAATTCATGAGGAAATCCACACGAAAGTAAGAGCACTAAAGAACGTACACGCAACGGATAAGCACGGGTTAGAATGGACTCTGCACAATAGTGTAGAAGTCTTTTTACCTAAAACAGGGGCCCTTCGAAAACTTCATCAATGCCACGATGCAAAATACAAGGACAGAGCAGGACAAAGATCCCAACTTACTGGAGATAAAGAGAAAATGGAAGCATCATGCCCAGGCAAATATACGCCAACATTACCTCCTTAGAAAGGGAATTCTCTTTTACAGAACAAAGGTGGACAATTCATTGTGGGTGGTGTGTGTGCCAGAAGAAGTTATTAATAAACTCATTTGGTACATACACTTAAGATATGCACATTTTGGTGCTCATAAATATATTTTGAAACTGAGAGGGATATGTTATTTCAAAAACATGGAAAGGAGGATAAGAAAAGTATTGGCCATCTACAAAAGGTATCAAAAGGCAAAGACAACAACTGTTGCATTGCAAGCCCCAATGTATCCTAAAGTACCCAAGGAATTGTGCCATATCGCGGCCGCAGATTTAATGTGTCCTTTGCCGACAATGCCAAGGGGATATAAGTACATTCTAGTGGTGTTAGAACTCACATGTAAGTTTGTGACACTGACACTGCTTCAGAGAGCCTCGGGTTTCACCGTAAGCAAAGCATTCTGCAAAGACTTCCTAACTCAGGTCAGACCAGTCGATGTGCTCCTCTCAGATAATGGACCCCAATATAAATCAGAGAATATAAATCAGAGATTTCGAAGAGAACATTAGGGAGACTAAGATCAAACCTGTCTTCATTTCTAGATTTAGTCCCAGTTCAAATTTTTCGGCGAGAACGATGAAGGACCTAGAGAACCTTTGCCGTCTGTACTGTGGCAAAAGGCATGCGACGGGGGATGTCTTCCCGAAAGAGTTTCAGGATGTCATCAATGAACTCCCTCATAGCACCACTTTGATACCGCCAATCTCTGTACTGAAGAATAGACCAGCTCCAGATAGAATAAGGGAACTAGTCGGTTTCCCGCCAAGGAAACGACAACAGCATAGAGCCCTCGTAGCATAGGCTAGGCAAGAGAGGAACGCAAGACGTGTGCAGATACCAAAGCAAATGAGCGAGAATTTGTTATTCGCCAACGAGTGTTGGTAAAATCCGACCGTTTGTCCAATAAACAAAAGAGGCTATGCCACAAATTCTTCGCTGCCTGCGACGGACCTGTACGGATTAGGCGATTAGCACACGTGAATGTAGTGGAACTGGAGTCCATTAAAACTGGGAACTCATTTGGCTTAAATCATGTAAACTTCGTGGAGTAAAAACAAGGGACAGCAAACCAGTAAATGGAGAATGGGATGTCCATTGTATAAATTACTTATAACTGTAGACATTAAGTAGATGTAGTAATCTGGTATAAAATGATTAGAATTAAGCTATGGTAGAAAGAACAATAGTTAAATTGATAACCAGCAAGTACAAAACCATTTAGTGATTCCACATCATCTGTGACTGGAAAAGACAGGACAATCCAATTTAGTTTAATTAAAAAAAGCTATCTCTCTTTAAATAAGTTCATAGTGATATGAGTGCGTGATAAAAGAATTACCTGTACAAATGGCATGACAGTTTTCAGAACGACAAACTGTAAAGAAATATTTAATTTGCGTTAGTACAGAATGTCGCCAGTGAGTGCTTTGGTAGGCATTATTTACGGAGACAAATGTGTATGCCTCCCATTTTATTTAGAAATGTTGATGTTAATATAATTTGGTGACCTGCTCAGCGTAAAGTACGTAAGAGCGCACCGTGAAAATGTAGACTGAAACTCTTAATTGGTGTTTATTGATAAGAGAGATTAATAATAGTGGCCTGACCTGCGCGATGGCGTGTGAACACACTGAAATCTGAAAAGTTTGTGGGAACTTGACATCAGAATGTTAAGTGTAGTTACTTGATCACATAAGATTAAATACGGATCGCTAACACGACAACTGTAGGCACTAGAGGTTCGGAAATTGTCGCTTGAGAGAATGTACTAGTAATAATATCTCATTGCTGTAGCCGTGATACTGAGTAGTGATCACAATTTCACCCAAAAGATTCACCTGTCTGTAGGTACCAAACAAAGACACAGTTAAGGGCGATTGCAACAAGAAAGAGCTGGATTACCAACTGAGAAAATATTACTACCGTAATCTATGCGCCGTGGCGCCTTCTGTTCTTATGTTTATAGGGAAACCCACACAACTTTCACAACCAGAGAAGCACGGCGCAAAACAATGCTTCTGAGATCATAGAAACAAAACAGGGAGTTTGGTAGAATAAGAGTAGAGTAGACACGCTGGCCAGCGCGTTTTGTTTTCTTTGTGTTTGTTGTTTGTTTAATTTTAACAAGTAGCTTAGACAGATATTTACCATATGTGTCACTGTATGTTCTAATGAAAATATTTCTCCCGCATAAAACAGGTCCGGTGGAAAGGAGAGCTACATAAAGTACATATACTTATAAAATTAAAACTAAAGTAATAATGTAAATAAGAACATCTGCCTTAAAGATCACTGTCGTCCATCCTCAACAGACAATACATGTAATGTACGATGTTTATGCATATGTTATGAAGTGCATTCAAGTTCTAAGGCCTCCGATTTTTTTTCTCCGGACTGGAAAGAGATAGAAACATGCGCATTGTTTTAAAATGAGGCCACATTCATTGTCAATACGTCCCAGAGATGGCAGCACCGTACGGCAGATGGAATTTTACCGCCAGCGGCGAGAATGAGAACTGTTTTAAATACTTAAAATGGCGACGTTTTCCTTACTTGAACAGCGTGCAATCATTCGTTTCCTGAATTTGCGTGGTGTGAAACCAATTGAAATTCATCGACAGTTGAAGGAAACATATGGTGATGGAGTCATGGATGTGTCGAAAGTGCGTTCGTGGGTGCGACACTTTAATGAAGGCAGAACATCATGTGACAACAAACATAAACAACCTCGGGCTCGCACAAGCCGGTCAGACGACGTGATCGAGAAAGTGGAAAGAATTGTTTTGGGGGATCGCCGAATGACTGTTGAACAGATCGCCTCCAGAGCTGGCATTTCTGTGGGTCTGTGCACACAATCCTGCATGACGACCTGCATCCAGGTGGGTGCCACGAATGCTGATGGACGACCACATGGCTGCCCGTGTGGCATGTTGCCAAGCAATGTTGACACGCAACGACACCATGAATGGGACTTTCTTTCCGTCGGTTGTGACAATGGATGAGACGTAGATGCCATTTTTCAATCCAGAAACAAAGCGCAAGTCAGCTCAATGGAAGCACACAGATTCACCACCACCAAAAAAATTTCGGGTAACCGCCAGTGCTTAAAAAATGGTGGTGTCCATGTTCTGGGACAGCGAGGGCGTAATCCTTACCCATTGCGTTCCAAAGGGCACTACGGTAACAGGTGCATCCTACGAAAACTGCAACAAAAACGTCCGGGAAGGGATGCGTGTGTGCTGTTTCACGAAGACAACGCACCCGCACATCAAGCTAACGTTACGCAACAGTTTCTTCGTGATAACAACTTTGAAGTGATTCCTCATGCTCCCTACTGACCTAACCTGGCTCCTAGTGACTTTTGGCTTTTTCCAACAACGAAAGACACTCTCCGTGGCCGCACATTCACCAGCCGTGCTGCTTTTGCCTCAGCGATTTTCCAGTGGTCAAAACAGACTCCTAAAGAAGCCTTCGCCGCTGCCATGGAATCATGGCGTCAGCGTTGTGAAAAATGTGTACGTCTGCAGGGCGATTACGTCGAGAAGTAACGCCAGTTTCATCGATTTCGGGTTCATCGATTTCGGGTGAGTAGTTAATTAGAAAAAAAATCGGAGGCCTTAGAACTTGAATGCACCTTGCAAAATCCATACGCAGGTATCGATGATTTAGACTGAGTGCAATAGTGGGTGCAGGTATTCAGATGACCGGCACTAGTATGACGAGATGTTTGACGTAACAACACTGGACAAAAGGAGCCAGCTGCTGGGGTGACCGAACTGCTGGTGTGGACGCAGACAGTAAAACCTCTCTTGGTGAGCGCATCACGGACAAAAGGTGAAAGGTGACGGGACAGTGGACGCACGCCGTCGCACTCCCACGCATAAATTGGGCCCACGCAGCTTGCTAATGATCTATAGAGCGGTGGCATGTTCAACAAGGCATCGATAGCAGATCATATGGCAGATAAACTGATGGGATGACAGCCGCTGCAGGCAGGTCTTACACAGATTAGGTTTGTGTACGACAAAAGAAACCGTTATCGTTACCTTGCAGCACCATCAAAGCTTAAAGAGTGACTCTTACGTCACGAACCTAATAGTTTTGAGTCTTCTGACACCATCCAACGGGAACCGAGGCAACTTCAAAACCTCGCGTTTTGAAGTAAAACCTAAACCAATCCTAAAAGTCAAATTGACTTACAACGACCTATGCTCCTTACATAATTACAATAGTTTACAAGAGACAGAAGATCACTAAGCAAGACGATTGGGAACACTAAAATATGTGAATGGAAGTCTCTTATTACACCAGTAAATCGTATCTATGCAGCATGTACTATACATGTCACTTAACGATTATTGCAGCCTACCCATTGAAAATCGTTTCAATAAAGACATGTTGCTGCTCAATAGTACATCGTCTGACGTGACAGTCTTTGCCATTCCACTTTCGCAACATCTTCGTTATAAAGAAGCCTGCTGCCACGTCTTTGGACTGGCTTTTATCCTCACCATGGCAACCACTAGTTTGCCTATCGACTTTACAACAAATTCAGTGGAAAGAAGCCTGCTGCCACGTCTTTTGAACGGCGTCCAACTTCACCATGGCAACCAGTGGTTCCAAATGGTTCACTAACAGGCCTTGAGAGGGCAACCCACGTACTGTCAAAACGAAGTTCATTTATCCTACATGTTTAAATATTTTGACGCTTCTTAATTGACCATAGCTGTTAAACAAGCTAAGTTTAGTGTGTGCTTGTTTTCCTTTCTTGACAATCTTCTTTTAACTAAGAAATTTTACATTGTTATTCGACCTATAACCCATTGGTTAGTAATGACATCATTCCGTCAGAAGTGGGCGGAGCCTCCATTATATATAGTAAGACGTGCACTGGTTTCTCCAGCAGTGATTTACCACCAGAAAGAGGTTCTTACTCATTGGTAATTCATCGTTTTATAGCTTTATAACTTTGTGTATTTTCTTTAATGCATGTAGCGCTCTAATTAAAGCTTTGTATACGACTTGTAGGTCTGAAGATGACCACTACTGTGGTCACCGTAATAAATAAATTGTGATCAAGACTGTTTTTGATAGTAAATATTTATAACGCATTGATCGCTGTTCACTCCCACAATGTATTGAAAAGTAATACCAATAAGTGTTTGGATAGGGACCAGAGGTGGACCAATACGTTATTGACTTGCTCAAATTTGCGTAGCTCTTTCTCTTAAATAAATCATCCAATTTTTCTGACATTGTGATCACTCTTTTGTCTGTACACGTATATCACATACACTGATTTCCGTCCCATTTGGGTAATTTCTTCGTGTTGCGTCTTTTTTGTTTTGTTTTGGAGTGTATGTATAAAAATTGTGTAAAACTTTCTGAATTTCTATACGGACTTGTGGTTCAGTTCCTGAGATATTATCATGATGATAATTATGATTACTAATGCAAGAGTAACAATAATGTTAAATTAGATTAGCACAATGAAGTCGTCTTTAATATCATCTGAAACAGAAGGGAAGATGTCGAAGAATATTAAAATACCACTGAGAGTAACAGTGAAGAAGGAATAGACTGTTTCAGTAGAGAAACCTGCAGACAAAGGGGAGAGAAAGATGGGGAACGGGGCTGCTGAATAGAGTGAGCTGCACACTGATATATGAAATAGATAGGTATTCTAACAGGTGTTTTTTCTTCTTTTTCTTTTTTTCTCTTTTTGACAGCGAGTGTCAGAAATCTACGCTGCACGACAAGAAAAGTGTCAGTGATTACAAAATCGACTAAAACTTACGAAGAACTTGGTAGTATGAGTCCACTTACCAGTATGATGTTGCACCCCTTCTGTCCTGGATGCGAGCATTGATTCGGTAAGGAAAGCTGTGATATGGCCGTTGTGTCCACTATTGAGGGAAATTGGCACACAACTGTTCAAAATAGTTTTTGACTTGCAAGGTGCTACCACTGGGATGGAGCTGATGTCCGGGCTGGTCCCACACGTGCTGCATCGAGGATTGATATGGAGATCTTGCTGGTCACAGGAGTAGGCCTACCTCAACATCACGCACGCAGATCAAACAGGTAAGTGCAACGTGGAGACGAGCATGGTACTGTTGAAAAATCGCAGCAATATACCGTCATATGAGATCATATGAGAGGTAACACATGAAGACGTATGATGTCCGTGATGAATCTTTGTATCATCAGAGTTCTCTCAGTGACCACTGTCTTGGACCTGAAGGCGTAGTCCATGGTTTCGCATACCATGACGCTGGGACTAACACCGCTGTGCCTCTCCAAACCATTGGAAGAATCTGACCCTCCCCCAGGTTGTTCCCATACTCGTCGACGATGGTCACCTGGGGTCGGTGAAAAAAAAAACAACCACGATTCATCTAACTGAACACAATGGGGCGCCATTTGTCGGCAGTCCACGCTTCCCGGTCACGGCACCAACCCGAATGCAGCCGCCTGTGTTGAGTGCTTAATGGCAGCCTACAGATGTGACGGTAATTTACCAGTCCAGCTGCTGCTGGCCTCCTACCAGTGGTGCAGGATAAAGCAGAAAATTACAGGAAGTCTGTTACCTGTTCTCACATGGCAGGCACAAATGTTGGGGTTTGTATAGGCTTTCTGGCTGAAAGAGCATTTCAGTTAAAATTTACGGAACATAAACCAAGATTCTAATATCGCGGTATCCCCGAGTCAAAAATTTATCTATAACTGCAAAAAGAAATTTTCCGTAATATTTAATTAGTCATTTGAAATATAATATTCTAAAAACTAAATTTGAAAAAATCTAATATTCACTCAAATTCAATAACATGAATAGGACGAGCTTTATTTTGTTTTTTAACTCGATAAATAAAATGTAATACGATAATTTTCTGTAATTTATCGTCGTATTTAAAAAAGATTTCAGTATAACGATCTGGGAGAGTAATTTTATATTTATCACCTAAAAGTAATAAAACTTTTTCACCTTATTTAGTTGGCAAAATTTCAGTTTTTGAAATGATGTATGAGTTATGTTTTCTGAGCTTTGATACTTTAAGTTAAGGTAATAGATTTTCAATGCCACCATTCACATTCATTTTGTTTTGGTTTTATTTATATAGAAAAATTTAAGTTTTCAAAAATTAAAACGTTTTTCGTTCCTCTCTTTAAATGTTCTAATTTCTCGAAAAATGAGGACAACAAGAAATGGACAACATATCTGAAAGAAAGTAAATGAATGAAAAAGTTCAAGTAAGTAGATATTGAAGAAAAATGAGGACAACAGAAAAAAATGGACAACGTATGTGAAAGAGAGTAAATGAAAATTTCTGAAAAATGTGGACAACAAAAAATGGACAACAAAAAACTGGACAACATATCTGAAAGAAAGTAAATGAATGAAAAATAGAAGTAAATGGATATTGATGAAAAATGAGGACAACAAAAATGGGCAACAAAATAAATTTTGTAACTTACAAAAAATCTGCAGTAATAAATGAAAGTAGACAGAAACAGTAAAATTATAAATCTAATTTACAAGAATAAAATGCATTACAAAGATACGAGAGAAAAATTAAATTTTGTTTGTTGAATAAAGAATACAAATTACAGGGTTTCGATTTAATTATATTTAAAAACGGTTGTGTAAAAACTACAGTTTATGATAAAGAAAAAGATGCATTTGTAGAATTAAAAGATTTAAATAAACGTAGTAGAAAGAAATATGTAAAAAAGATTTTTAAGGCAATTAACAAATGTTATATTGAAAAAAAAAATTCGGATTCTACCGAAGAAAGTGAAACAGATAGTGATAAATATTATAAAAACACATACCCATTTCCACAAGAAGCTGTAAAAGACCAAAATGGCGAACAGATTTACAGAAGAAAGATTTAATTTTTGTTTTTGCTAATTTTATCATCATTTCGAATTTTTGAAACATAAACAATTTATTTTCTATTAAAAAATTGTTAAGCTAGATAGCTGGTAAAGATGATCAATTCAAGAATCAAATTAACGATCAATCTTACTTAACATATGATCAACATTAATTAAGATACAATGAACGTTAACGATCAAAGAAACAACGATAAACCAATAAAACAACCAACCAAACATTAAACGATTGTTAAAGGAACGCTAGACGTTAAACAAAAGAATGTTAGACGTTAAAAAACCAAACGTTAGACGTAAAATTTATGTTAAATATAAACATTAACATAAAAATTATTTTTATGTGAATGTTTATATTTAAGTTTTATGTTATTTTTATGTTAATGTTTATATAGTTAACACAAATTTAACGACTAACGTTTGTTTGTTTAACACCCAATGTTCTAACTTCGCATACTCATACGCAGTCCAAAATCAGGACCGAGTGTATAGTGCAGTGGTTAGCACACTGCACTCGCGTTCGGGTGGACGACGGTTCAACCCCGCGTGCGACCATTCTGAATTAAGTTTTCCATGATTTCAATAAATCGCTTCAGGCAAATTCCGGTATAGTTTATTCGAAAGGGCACGGTCCCTTTCCTTCTCCATCCTTCGCTAATCCAAGCTTGTGCTCCATCTCTAATGACTTCGTTTCGAGGCGATGTTAAACACTAATCTTCTTTCAAACCTCCTCCTCCTCCAACAACGGATCACTTGCGATTGCCCCACAAACCTGCATACTGGACGATTCGCCTGGTTGTGAAAAGGCCCCTTTCAATCTGTGTCAGATTGTGGTGAAGCTGTATTACACGAATAGGCGTTATATCTGTGACCCTCGCTGGTCGTGCCCCTTATACAGGGTGAGTCACTAACTATTGCCACCTAGAATAACTCCGTAAGTATGATAGGAGCTGAAAAGTATCTGGGACAAAAGTTGTATGGGACTACGGGAGTCATAATATGGCGTTGGTTTTTTGTTGCTAGGAGGGGTCGCTTCAGAGATACCAAGTTCAACTTTGCTTTTTAAATGGTATGTTATAGTTTGGTACTTATTTTCTGATAGCGGCTATCCACGGTGTGTAACAGTAAGGTCTTTGAAGGTCAAAGAAGGTCAAAAGGGTGGCATGAACGTCCATTTACAGAAGGTGTTCGAAGTGATGACCATTGGTATCAATGCAGTGCTGCAATCTTCTTATCATGGATCGAGTGGTATTCCTTATCACATCGGCACTTATCGAAGTACATGCTCTGACAATACTCTCACGCATATCTTCAGGTGTAGTTGGAATGTCTTTATAAAAAATGTCTTTTACGAATCCCCACACGGAAAAAATCCAGAGGCGTCAAGTCTGGCGAATGAGCAGGCATCGACACATCTCATCCACGTCCAATCCAACAATTTGGGACTTGTCTCTGCAACTCATTTCTAGCCATCAGCGAAAAATGTGCCTCGCGCCCATCGTGTTGATACCACATTCTGTCCCTTGTTCCTAAAGGTATTTATCCAATAACAGACCTAATGTTTCTTGCAGGAATGTGGTGTTCTTCGTACCATTAAGATTTACTCTGATGATATAGGAGCCTATAATTCTGTCCCCCAAAAGCTCACAACATACATTCACCGACCACGGTTTTTGGGTGCAACTTGCCGCAGGCAACATGGATTTTCAGTTGCCCTATTAATGCATGTTATGCAAATTAACATTTCCGTGGTTCGTGATGTAGCCTCGTCAGTAAATAAAATCAAATTAATAAATGTGTTATCCCTCTGAATCTGTAGTTGAGCCCATCGGCAAAATTATGTGCCATGCATTCAATCTTTTAATTCTTGGTGGAGACTGATATGGTAAGCATGGTATTTATAGCGATGGAGAACACGAACAACACTACTCTGACTCTTGCCAGATTCCCTTGCGATTTAACGCCAACTAACACAAATATCTCGAACAACAGTGGCAGGAGTAGAAATTTCCGTTTCCTTGTTAGTACCTTTCCTTTGCCGAATATGTTTCCGATGCATTAAAGACCCAGTTGTTCTCAATTTATCATATACGTATTTAAATGTACGACGTATAGGGTGGGTACGTTGAGGATGCCTTTCAGCGTACAAGTCTCTGGCTCTCGCTGAACGTCGTTGGCATTATCCGTAAATGAGAAGCGTATGACTTGTTCTTCGAAGGAATACAACATTCACATTCGCTTGTTCCAATGATACTAGTCTTAGCGTTCCTGTTGGTGTTGTATTGCTAAACCGTCGAATAGTATTTGCATGTCAATGGCACGTTAGATGGATACGCTATATTCGACGAATATTTACTATTTGCACGATGTACAAGAGAGAATTGTCAGAGCATGTGCTTCGATAAGTGCCGATGTGATGATACCACTCAACCCATGATACGAAGATTGCAGCACTGCATTGATACCTATGGTCATCACTTCGGACACCTTCTGTAAATGGACGCTCATGCCACCCTTTTGACCTTATTTGGCCTTCAAAGACCTTACTGTTACACACTGTGGATAGCCGCTATCAGAAAATTAGTACCAAACTATAGCATACAATATAAATAAAAAACAAAGTTGAACTTGGTATCTCTGAAGCGGCCCCTCCTAGCAACAAAAAACCAACGTCATATTATGGCTCCCGTAGTCCCATGCAGCTTTTGTCCCACAAACTTTTCAGCTCCTATCATACTTTCGGAGTTTTTCTTGTTGGTACTAGTTAGTGACTCACACTGTATATCATAACAGAGCTGCTGACAACACTTAACGCCAACAACACTAATCCTTTCTACGCACTGTGGTGGCTGTTCCACCTGGCACAGAAAACTGTAACTCTAATCATTTACATATCCGCCGATTGCGTGTAAGTGTACGAAGCTACATAGACATCTGACCACGCCTTCTGGATGTTTCACTTTTTTTGCCGTACATCTACTAAAAGTTTGATTAAACATATGCCTGACGAATCACAGTGTAATGAGGAAAATATGTGCAGCTTGTATCGCTTGAGTTTAGGACTGTTGATAAACTATCTACACATCGATATATTGATATTTTTCCGTAATATATATATATATATATATATATATATATATATATAGGGTGTTACAAAAAGGTACGGCCAAACTTTCAGGAAACATTCCTCACACACAAATAAAGAAAAGATGTTATGTGGTCATGTGTCCGGAAACGCTTAATTTCCATGTTAGAGCTCATTTTCGTTTCTTCCACCTACGCTCAATGGAGCACGTTATCATGATTTCACACGGGATACTCTACCTGTGCTGCTAGAACATGTGCCTTTACAAGTAAGACACAACATGTGGTTCATTCACGATGGAGCTCCTGCACATTTCAGTCGAAGTGTTCGTACGCTTCTCAACAACAGATTCGGTGACCGATGGATTGGTAGAGGCGGACCAATTCCATGGCCTCCACGCTCTCCTGACCTCAACCCTCTTGACTTTCATTTATATGGGCATTTGAAAGCTCTTGTCTACGCAACCCCGGTACCAAATGTAGAGACAGTTTGTGCTCGTATTGTGGACGACTGTGATACAATACGCCATTCTCCAGGGCTGCATCAGCGCATCAGGGATTCCATGCGACGGAGGGTGGATGCATGTGTCCTCGCTAATGGAGGACATTATGAACATTTCCTGTAACAAAGTGTTTGAAGTCACGCTGGTACGTTCTGCTGCTGTGTGTTTCCATTCCATGATTAATGTGATTTGAAGATAAGTAATAAAATGAGCTCTAACATGGAAATCAAGCGTTTTCGGACACATGTCCACATAACATATTTTCTTTCTTTGTATGTGAGGAATGTTTCCTGAAAGTTTGGCAGTACCTTTTTGTAACACCCTGTATATATATATATATATATATATATATATATATATATATATATATATATATATTATTGGTGTTTTGCCCTTAAAGAACGCTTTTGGACTAAACTACATGGCCAGTTCCTTTTGCTGCCTTCCTTGCTGCCCAAACTTCCCTCATTCGCTCGCTGTGTTTCTGTTTCCGGTCCTCTGTCCATGCTTCTTGTCGGCTTTGTGTCTTCGGCTTCATCTTGATTGCCTTTTTGGTTGCCCATATTTCTTTCATCTTCTGGCTGTGATCTTGCTTGCGTTCTTCGGTCCATTTTATGCCTGTTCGTTTGTCGCATTGTATCTCATGTAGTTTACTTTTCTTAATGATGTTTCTGAACTTTATTCTGTCGTTTATTGTGTCTGCTGTTATGTTGAGCTGGTTCAGGTCGTTTTCTACCTCTGCCACCCATTTGTTGTTTCTAGTGGTTACCCAGTCAAAGATCTGTTTGGTCAGCCTGTGTGATGGCATTCTGTATAGGTGTCCATAGAATTGTAGTCTGCGTTTTCTAATCTTTTCTGTGATTGTCTCCGTATGTTTGTACAGTTCCTCTGTAGGTTTCTTGATCCATATTCCATCGTTGTTAGTTGCGCCAAATATTTTCCTAAGTATTTTCCGTTCTACTTTTTCTAATTGTCTGATACGTGTATGCCCTAGGATTAGTGTGGTCTCTGCTGCATATAGTGCTTCGGGGAGCACCACCGTGTCGTAATGGCGTAATTTGGCTTTTTGTGAGATAGACTTCTTGTTGTAATGATTCCACACTACTTTGTATGCCTTGTCCAGTTTAGTCTTTCTTTCTTCGTTTGAGTCTCTGTTATGTCCACTCATTTGTAGTGTTTCACCGAGGTATTTGAAGTTTGCCGTTTTGTAAATCGTGCCATACTTTGTGTTCAGAGATGAGAGTTTCTTTGTGCTCATAAACTGTGTCTTTTCGTAAGAGATCTGTAAACCAGTTTTGGAAGCGATTTCGTGCAGTTTTTCAATAGCGTCTTTTGTTTCCTTTATACCTTTCGTGACAATCGCCAAATCGTCTGCAAAAGCCAGGCATTTAATCTGTAGGTTTCCTAAGGTTATCCCCTGTTGTGATGTTTCCCATTCTTTTATGACCTTATCTAACACCAGATTGAAAAGGAGAGGTGAGAGGCCATCGCCTTCTCGGAC
This sequence comes from Schistocerca serialis cubense, assembly GCF_023864345.2. Lineage (NCBI taxonomy): Eukaryota > Metazoa > Arthropoda > Insecta > Orthoptera > Acrididae > Schistocerca > Schistocerca serialis. The sequence continues at coordinate 51,067,573 of NC_064644.1, forward strand.
ACCTGTGCGAATTTCAAAGGGCTCTGATAGTTCCCCACAGAACTTTACTTTGGAGGTCGTGTTGGTTAAAGTTTGCTCTATGATAGCCCGTGTTTTGTTGTCTGCTTTGTATTCTGCTAAAATTTTGAAGAGAGTTTTCCGGTCGATAGAGTCGTACGCCTTTTTGAAGTCAACAAAGGTAATGATCAGGTTCTGGTTGTGTTGTAAAATCATTTTCAGGTTCCAAATTTGTTCCGCACAAGACCGCCCTTTACGGAAGCCTGCTTGGTATTCCCCAGTCAAGTGGTCAGTTTGGCATTCTAGTCTGTTCAGTAAAGCTTTAGAGAGGATCTTGTATGTGACCGGTAGTAGGGATATTCCTCTGTAGTTGTTCGGGTCAGTCTTGTCACCTTTTTTGTGTAGTGGGTGTATCAGGGCAGTTTTCCAGTCGCCAGGAATTTTCATGGTCTTCCAGATGTCTTCCAAGATCCTGTGGATGTCTTTGGTGAGTTCTGGGTCTTGCAACTTCCAGATTTCCGCGATGATGCCATCTTCTCCTGGTGCTCTACGATTCTTGAGTGACTTTATTATTTCTTTAACTTCTTCTAGAGTTGGAGGTTCACTATCTGGATTGTATGTGCTCGTTTCTGTCATCATTTCTTCCATGGGGGGGTCCGTGTTGAGCAGTTTTTCAAAGTACTTTGCCAGAATGTCACAATTGTTTTTGGTATTGGTTTCTAGGGTTCCATCCGGTCTTCTGAAGCACAAGTTGGGTGGTTGATATCCAGTCATATTTTCTCTGAACGTTCTGTAGAAGTTTCTTGTATTGTTCTTCATGAAGTCCGATTCGATCTCTGTCAGTCGCCGTTTGTCATACTGTCGTTTTTCACTGCGAATGATTTTGCTTGATTGCTTCTGTGTTTTCAAGAAGTTCATCCAATTCTCTTGGGATTTATGGCTACTAAATTTTTTCCATGCACTGATTCGTTGGTCAATAGCTTGGTCACATGTGTGGTTCCACCAACGGTGTTTCCGTGTTCGTGGTGCTTGTGCTAGTTTCATGGCCTCTCGGATTCTTCGTGAAAGTTGTGTCCAGTCTGTGGTTTTCTCCATTTTAATTTTGTGTAATATTTGTGTCTGGTTTAAAGTAACGTATTCTGGATCTGGTCTAACAATTTTGTTCTTCTGGAGCTTTTTCTTGGGCAAAAGACGAATCCTGATCTGTAGTAGGTGGTGGTCTGAGTCGAAGTAGCCTTTACGGGTGTCTATGTTCAAAATTTCTTTTTGTGAGTCTTTCTGCACTATTACGTGGTCGATTTGTAGTTCTTGCTTTCCGCTGGGGAATTTCCATGTGGTAAGTTTTCGTGTTGGTTTCTTGAATTTTGTTGACATAATGGCGAGGTCGTGGCTTTTGCAAAAGTCTATCAGATGTTTTCCGTTTTTGTTGGTGTCCTTGTGTGGAGTATGTTTTCCTGTGATATGTCTGTATATCTTTTCTTTTCCGAGTTTGGCGTTGAAGTCTCCCAGTATTATTTTGACTCTATGTGCAGGAATTTTTCTGATAGTTTCTTCCATTGTCGTCCAGAAGTCATCAATTTCGTCCGGGTTTTTCCTGTTATAGTCATTAGTCGGTGCATGTACGTTGATTATTGTGTAGGATTTATTGGCTGATTTCACTGTGATGGTGCTGATTCTTTCGTTTGGTGACGAAAAGTCGATTATGCTGTCCGTGATGGACCTGTGTACTGCAAATCCTGTGCCAAAAAGCCTTAGGTTTTTCAGTTGCCTCGATGGTTTTCCTTTGTATATTCTGAAATTCTCCGTGTTGAAATGGTCTTCGTCTGTGAATCGTGTTTCTTGCAGTGCACATATTTTGATTTGAAATTTTTCGAGAGTGTCTGTCAGTTGTTTCATCTTTCCTGTCTTCATCAGTGTGTTCACGTTGAGTGTGCCGATGTAGTGTTTGCGTTTGGTCTTGAGGGAGTTTGAGAAGCTCCGATTCTTCTCATGATGTCCGTGAGCCCCCGGAATCCGATGCTCACGACAATCCCAGTCTATTGACTGGGGCCCGGGGTAATGAGATTTTTCTCGTTGTACCATCATGATGTTTAGTAGTTGGATGTATGGCATGCTGCCGAGTACAACCTGACTTTCCAGATCAGGAGGTTGGTTGAGGCCGCCCCTGACATGTGGAGCAGACGCCTTTTGTAGCCGCCCACTGTGGGAACAGACGCTACTAGTAGTTTTGGTCCGCCCCGAGTATTTCATTTCCTCGGTACCACCTATATCTAGGAGGCATTCCCCTATCCGCCACCTGGGGAGGCACTCGGTTGCGGGTCTACTAACCGCCCCGAGATATATATATATATATATATATATATATATATATATATATATATATAGGCGAAATTCATTCCATCGATACACAATATCAAAAAGACAATGTCGACTGTGGACTTTGTATTTTATATTATATATTTTATCAGTTTTCGGAAAATTATCCAGAACTCCAAGCAAGAACAGCTGCCATATCATTAACTTTGGAGTAGATATCCTCGGAGTAGTGAAGCAACTAAAATCACTTAATGAATACAAATCTTCTGGTCCAGACTGTATACGATTTAGGTTCCTTTCGGAGTATGCTGATACAATAGCTCCATACTTCACAATAATATACAACCGCTCGCTCGACGAAAGATCCGTGCCCAGATAATGGAAAGTTGCACAGGTCACACCAATATTCAAGAAAGGTAGTAGGAGTAATGAAATGAATTACAGGCCCATATCATTAACGCCAATATGCACAGGATTTTGAAACATATATTGTGTTGGAATATTGTGAATTACCTCGAGGACATCTGTCTATTGACCAACAGTCAATACGGTACTAGACAACATCGTTCTTAAGAAACACAACTGGCTCTTTACACACACAAAGTGTCGAGTACTATCTAAAAGCGGGTTCAAATTGATTCCGTATTTCTAGATTTCCAGAAGGCTTTTGACACTGTACCACACAAGCTGCTTGTAGTGAAATGGGTTGCTTATGGCATGTCTTCTCAGATAAGTGACTGAATTCGTGATTTCCTGTCAGAAAGGCCACAGTTCAACGTAAGTGATCTCTGGCGTTCCCCAAGGTAGTTCTATAGGCCCTCTGCTGTTCCTTATCTACACTATTTAGGAGACAACCTGAGCAGCCGTCTTATGTTGTTTGCAGATGATGCTGTCGTTTATCGTCTAGTAAACTCATCAGAAGACCAAAAGAATGGCTAAACGATTTAGAAAAGATATTTGAATGGTGCGAAAATTGGCGGTTGACCTTAAATAATGAAAAGTGTGAGGTCATCCACATTAGTGCTAAAAGGAATCCGTTAAACTTCGTTTACACGGTGAAACAGGCTATTCTGAAGTCCGTAAATACAGCTAAATACCTAGAAATTACAACTACGAACAATTTAAATTGCAAGGAACACGTAGAAATGTTGTCGGGAAGGCAAAGCAAAGACTGCGTTTTATTGTCAGAACACTTAAAAAATGTGACAGATCTACTAAAGAGATTGCCTACACTACACTTGTCCGTCCTCGTTTAGAGTACTGCGCCGCCGTCTGGGATCCTTACTAGATAGGATTATACGAAGTACATAGAGAAATTTCAAAGAAGTGCAGCACGTTTTGTATTATCGCGAAATATGGAGAGAGAGTCACGGACATGATACGGGATTTGAGATGGACACCATTAAAACAAAGGTGTTTTACGTTGCGGCAGAATCTTCTCAAGGCATATGTCACTAACTCTCTCCTTGACGCCTACCTACATAGGGGGAAACGATCATCATAATAAAATAAGGGAATTAAGAACTCGCACGGAAAGATATAGGCATTTGTTTTTTCCGCGCGCTGTTCGAGAGTGGAATAATAGAGAATCATTGTAAGGGTGGTTCGATGAACTCTTTGCCATGCACTTAAGGGGGGGTAGGACGTCAAACGAGCCGGCTTGGAGCAGGAGGGGCACCACAAGACATTTTAATTTCCACTGTCTATACTTTTACAAGTAAATTCATAAAACTTTAACAGCATGACCAGGCAGGATTCAGGATTCATACTCATAGCAGTGGAAGGTCAAAAACGCAACAAAACACTTTTTTTTATGTGTGAAATTTCATCATTTTTTCACTTACTACTGGCTGCATTTGTTGCTATAGGTACAGTTTTCTTCCTAAGTAAGAGAACTTCTTCGATGGCTTTTCCACAGCATACAGACCATAGTTACAGGTGCATGAAACTCTAGAAGTTATTTAATTTATGAAAAAATGAATGAACTGTTACATTTTAAACCTCATGTTTAGAAAGAAAATCAAGTTTTATAGTTAATTATCTCAATTTTTTCCACAGTTTTTTAATAATTTGGAAATTTCTAGTGTTTGATACACCTGTAACTACTGTTTGTATGCTATGAAAAATTCATCGAAGAATCTCTCTTACTTAGGAAGGAAAGTGCACCTATAGCAACAAATGCAGCCAGTAATAAGTGAAAAAATGATGAAATTTCACATGTAAAAAACGGTATTTAGCTACGTCTTTGAACTTCCACTGCGATGGTCATGGTCATGGCGACAAAGTTTTACGAATTTATTTGTAAAAGTATAGACAGTAGAAATTAAAATGTCCTGTGGTGACTCTCCCGCTCCAAGTCGGCCCGTTTGACGTCCTACCCCCCTTAAGTGTGATTTGCTGAGTATACAATCATGTAGCTGTAGATGAAGCTATTCTTTTGAAATTGTGGTAGAACATGGCCATGGAGGGCAACCTGATTACTTTCACTGTTTGTAAGATTCTTACTACTTTTTGAGCTTTCATCACGTTTAATCGCTCTTCGTATGTGTTAACCACGTATAGATGGCACAAAAGAAGAAGTCTGATTGCACAGTGGGTTGGCGGTGTGAATGGAATAACAAGCTATCCAGTGTGAAGAAATACCACAGTTTTTAAAGCGACCAGTGTGCTACTTCTTCACATCGGCTTTCTTCAAAAACAGTACAGAACGACGTACAGAAATGTATACGACAAGATTGGTCTTTGCTGTGGGTGGATACATGTGAGGGGAAATGATGACGTAATCGGCGCTCAGCGCTTCCAACAGAAATTGCTGCTAGGTCGCTGGCGTTGGCAGAAACGAAAAAACCGGGAATTCGGCGTGAAGTGTTCCGGACAAACCCGATATGTGACGAAAGCGAACGACGGCCCCATCGGACACCTTTTATTGTGGCACATGCATGCAGTTAACATTTTTAGTAAAATGGTTATCACGAAGTGTGAGCATGTATCGTTTTCCTATCAATTGTTGCTCTGAGAGGTTAGGCAGGCAGCTAGGTTGTTGATGTACAGAGTATCAATACTTAAATATACACCTGTAAAACCAGTAGTGTATTTACAATGTGCAGCCGATATTTTTATAGGCCAATACGCCGATATTTCCTCCGTCGATATATCGATACCATTTCTGGATATATCGAGAGCTGATAATATTTTTTAAACATCATTATATCGGATTCCCGATATTTTTAAGAATATCAGCAGTCTTACACTGAGTCGATTTGGCCCCGCGCCACGGGAGACGGCTGGCCGCGGGTCGGATCGCCTACGTTCCCCTACGGCACTCGTCCCGCCCCTGAAGGCTGCAGCCGCCTTACGATCGCATTTTTACGGTCCGTCTCACAGTAAAGAGAGAGAGAGAGAGAGAGAGAGAGAGAGAGTGGCGCCGCTCCACGTCGTCTGCAAATTCCATCGCGCGTGCTCAAGAGTGTTCCGGAAAAGCGGTATTTGTTTTGCTGTACCTCGAGAAACGGAGGCAATGAAATAAGCGCAGTCTGTCACCGACTTCCACAGAAATAAAGGAACTTTCCAGTCGGAGGAAAGGAGAAGCGTCTTCCAGAACTATACTTGCAGCAGTAAGAAGACACTGGCTTTCTGCGTGTTATCTGGCGCCCGAAGTAAAGAAGGCAGTTTCCCGGAGACACCAAATTTATTGCTGTTCTCCCATGTCACACACAGACTCATAACGCAAACTGCTATTCGTGTACGTCTTCTTCATACTTCTGTTCTCATCCTTTGCTATTTCGGACAGGTTGTCCTTAATTAGGCAACTAGCTAACAAGTATTTTTAGAGAAAATTTGTTACTTTATTGTTCCAGCCTTGGATAACACAAATCGTTTCATAACGAAAGAAAGAAAGGAAAGGGTGTCATAAAAAATATGCATAAAAAACTAAGTTGTTGCAAACTCAGACCAACTTTTATACAGGGTGTCCCAGGAGGAATTGTCAGTATTCAGGGATATGACAGGAACGCTCATTTGAAACAAAAACCTTCACATGAAGGTATACCCTTCTCCGAATGTTTCCGAAATAGAACACATTTAAAGTGTATCCTACCTCGTTGCTTTCAACCTCTTTGCTCGGGATGTCTGTCTGCTATAGGAATACGAGTCTATTCAAAACTGAAGTCTGTTGTATCCTTTTGGCGATTTGTCCCCAGTCACCAAAACTTCTATATTTTGGACATTGTTTGAACTATTCAGCACAACTTTTGCGTTCTGTTTTTTACGATTGACTCAAACCAGTTGTGTATAAAGCCACGAGTTCCGTAAATAACAATGTGCGTATATTGAATGTGTTTGTCTTGGAAAACACTCGGAACAGGGCAAATGTCCATATGAAGTTTGTTGGTTCAAATGAGGATTCCTGTCGTATCCCTGAATATTGACCATTCTTTCTAGGACACCCTGTATAAAGCTACACGCACCTCACTACATTACGTACTATCTCCTCTCTAAGTACAAGCGAAGAGGCCAGGAGAGTCCCTTACATTATAACCAGATCTGCGATCTGATTGGTGGACTGGAAGGTACAATTACGAGGGTGGTCCCATAAGTACCCGACCTGACCGAGAGATGGCAGTCGTTGTTGAAAAAATCTCTGCATTAGAAAGTATACGATCTATGAAGCATACGTTTGAAGTTTGAAGACGCCACATTGTTTGGTATTTGTTTGGCAGCCTACAATAGGAATGTTGTGAGCGAACTCGTGGTCATCCTTATGTGATACATTTTTTTTTTTTGAATGGCCTCAGCGCAACCAATATTAAAGCTGAGCTAGATTATACTTTGGGAGAGGCCCCTCCTACCTTCGACAAATCCTGGAACGCCATGCACTCCACCTCGCCTATCGCATCCGCCTCCCCTCCCCTGTGCGGATCCTGTATGACTTAATTCCGTTCCCACACCTTCTCCTTTTCCTCCAACGGATACGGATCCTTACACCTCCCGCAAACTTGATCCCCCTCACCTGCTTGTCTCTCCCATCCATTGCCACCCCCGTCTGCTGCCGCACCTGTACTCCCACATGCCGTCCGCTCTCCGTCTCTCCACACTCCATGCCCTTGCCCAAGGTGGCTTCCAATAACTCCCCCTCCCTCATGATACCCTCATCCCTCCATCTACCCCTCCTACCAACTTTGATCCTCCCCTTCCTCCCCCTGTGTTTTCCTCCAGCGCACCCTCTTTCCCTTCTCTCCCTCGTCTCTTCCTCCCCCCCTCCCCTCCCCCAGGCTTCCACAACCCCCCTCCCCTCTCCCTCCCTTAACCTCTCCCACTGGCATCAACACCCACCTCCTCTCCTTCCTACTCGCATGTCTTCCCTTTGGCAGGTCACCGGCTTTGTGCGTAAACAGTGCATCATCGTGCGCCAGAGGTCGTCGCCAGTGCTCGTGTGTGTCTTCGTCCCAGTGCTTCAGTGTCTCTCCGTTTGTGCTCCTCCGTTCACGTGTGTAAACTCGTTCTTCCCCGTTGTGTACAGTGAAGAACGTTTTTTATCCAATCAGTACGCCAGTGAACGGCTTCATTTATTTTTACTATGTCTGTCTCCTGTTTTTGTCCACCATGTTCGTTTGTTTTTCTTTCTGTTTCCTGTATGCGTTCACTGTGGCCGAAGAGCGGCGTAGATAGGCCGCTGCGGGACTAGCTTTATTGTAAAGGTATTAAAATAACAATAAAGAAAAAAAAACGTTGGGAGAGTCTGCTCGTTCGTTAACAACAGTAAAATATTGGGTAGCTGAGTTTAAATGAGGCTGTAAGAGCTGGCAAGACGAGCATCGCAGCGGTCGACCAAATGGTCTTTCCACGAACAATGCGAGACTGGAGTAGTAGGGAGAACCGATAGAGGTACTCAAAGTACCCTCCGCCACACACCGTCAGGTGGCTTGCGGAGTATGGATGTAGATGCAGATGTAGAAATGAGGTGTCGGCTCCAGAAATGGTGATCGAAATCCACAAAGCGCTACTGAATGATCGTCGACTGAAAGTGCGCGAGCTAGCAGACATAGCAGGCATTTCAAAAACTGCCGTGCATCGCACATTATCTGAAAATTTTGACGTGAGAAAACTGTGTGCAAGGTTCGTGCCGCGTTTGCTCACACTCGAACGAAGTGAAGTGTTTCAGTTGAGTGATTAGAGAAGTTTGGCAACAACAAAGTGGTTTTTCGCCCCCTTTCATAACCATGGATGAAACATGGGTCCACCACTTCACTCCCGAGACAAAAGAACAATCAAAACAATGGACACAAGTTGGAGAACCGACTCCAAAGAAGGCGAAGACGTTTCATCTGCAGGCAAGATCATGGCGTCGGTTTTTTGGGATGCGCGTGGGATAATTTTCATTGACTACCTCGAAAAAAAAAATGGTTCAAATGGCTCTGAGCACTATGGGACTTAACTTCTATGGTCATCAGTCCCCTAGAACTTAGAACTACTTAAACCTAACTAACCTAAGGACATCACACAACACACAGCCATCACGAGGCAGAGAAAATCCCTGTCCCCGCCGGGAATCGAACCCGGGAACCCGGGCGTGGGAAGCGAGAACGCTACCGCACGACCACGAGATGCGGGCGACTACCTCGAAAAAGGAGAAGCTATCAACAACGAGTATTATTCGAACTTATTGCAACGTTTGAGCGAAGAAATCAAGCAAAAACGGCCGCATTTGGCCAAGAAGAAAGTGCTGTTTCTTCAGGACAATGCACCAGCTCACAAGTCCGTTATTGCAACGGCCAAAATCAATGAATTACAGTTTGAACTGCTACGTCGTGCACCCTATTCTCCAGATTTAGACCACATTTTCCGTTCGCAAACCTGAAAAAATGGCTCGGTGGTCGAAGATTTTCAACAAATGAAGGCGTGATGTCGACAGTTAATGACTGTTTTGAGGAGTTAGACAGTTCTCATTATAAAAAGGGTATCGAAATTATTGAGCATAGTTGGAAAAATTGTATAGAGCTGAGAAGGAGATTATGTTGAAAAATAAATACACCTTTTTCCAAAATTTTTGTGTTTCCTTTGTTGGGTCGGGTGTTTATGGGACCACCCTCGTAAATGCATAACAGTATAAAGTTTGTAACTCTTAAATCGCAAATGTAAGATTAAAAGTTTCTTAGAATGCAGGAACTCCTACGTGGAAAAAGGGCTGGGACGAAAACTGTTTAGCATTCTTTCGAAAGAAAGAAACTACAGCACATGAACTCAAGAAGAATCATGATCCGTTGCATAAAGAGACGTACTACAGACCCCACTTTGTCTATCTGCAATAAATGGGCAAGGAGCAGTTAGACAGATATTGATGTGGAGAGCCTGTTTTGAGATGATAAAAGAATTGCTCATAAGAAGTTTAAAATGCTGTTGTATTGAGCTGGCGCCCCCGGACTGCGTAATCTGCGGAAACCAGCAGACCTAGGTCTGCTTTGCTCTGCTCAATTACAGCGGACCCCTATCTACACCTTCACCTTTGTGCTCTGCTGCCCAGCAGACGCTCCCAACACTCTGTGTGCAGAATGTGCAACAACGTCAGCAGGAGCTAATAAAAACGCTAAAGCCGCCAACGGGGTCACAACTACGAGTAAACAAAGCTAACTCGGGATAAGACTTTTTTTTAATTGCAACTGTCACCCACAACCAACCATACGTTTTCCATTTGTTTTCAGAATCACCATTTGCATCTTACGCTAATTATATGTACTTTAACAGCTAGGCTAGAATTTTTTTCTGGAGAGGAATTACCATCGCCGATGGAGCAAGGTAACTAATACACAACATCTCACCAGTGTTCTGTAACACTACAATCATACCTATCCGCCAGCTTACGAGTGTTGAGGAAGAAGACTTGCACATCTGCCGCTCATACATCCCCAGGAAAAAATGCTTTATCGTTCGGTGTCGTCTTCTGACCAACTGCTATGCCAGTCAATCAGGGGCTGACTTTGATATAGACTCTGTGTCTTTTAAAAAAAGTAATTAGTTTTCCATATAACTTTGTTGGAGACCGATTCTCTTGTGTAAGTGTCTTGAATTTAAGAATCAGTTTTTGAAGCAAATAGGGCATACGAAATTTATGTAATTGCAGGTTTGTGATTCATTGGCTACGTTTATGGCGCTCTGGTACTTTTTAGGCCCCACCTCAATGTGATGAACAGTCGGGCTGCATTCCATCTGCCCATTCACAAAGAGCTATTGTATCTTTCGAAAACCTCAACCAGCATGCCTTGCAGGTCGACCTGCATTCACTCCCTCGTCATTTTTGAGTGTAACTACTGCACGTGACATTAAAGATATAAAATGTGATATCATTCTATTTGTTTATCGGTTTGGCTTACTGAGGACAACATGTAATAACTTATGTCAACTTTCTATTCTCCTTTCTTTCTTTCCAGTAGTTTTCCATTCTTTCCCTATGCCGTTCTCTTATTTTCCTGTCTATACTGAACCTGTCCCTTTCTTTGTATTCATCTGGAACCCCTTCAAAATTTTTACTTTTGCTCCGAACTTTTCTCTTTACCCTGTTTTTTCCTCCATTGTCTCTATTTCCCTCGAGTCCACTTTAACTTCTTTGTTCCATATAATTGATATTTTTGAGTTTGTCAAACAAATTTAAAAAGATTTGATTAATTTTTTTCGCCTAGGCTGCTTGGATGTCCATAGACTGTAACTCTTCTGTTCCTCATTGTATCTAACATTTGTTTTATTTTTCCATAAACGTATATATATTATTTCTTCATTTCCATTTGCTATTGTCATATTTTTGACCCAAGATGATTTTGATTATTTTCCTTTCTCTCTTTTCTTTTTCACCTAATTGTCTGGCTGAATTTTAAAGGGGATTTTGAAGCGTAAAGGCATTCTGGTAAAGAGACAGTTTTCTAATGCCGGGCTTTCGTATTTACGGTAAACATTTCGTGTTATGCACTTTTTTTGTTAACTGAAAAGTCACATTCCATTTCCTTGCCCTTGCTAAGTTATCTTCTGCGTCCAAACTATTTGGTTGTATAATTTCATTTATAAATTTTGTAGTCTTTCTTATTCTTCCATAACTAGTTTCCGTGTATTTGGGCGTCTTCTTCGCATATGTTCTATCAGAATTTATACGTAAGCCTGATATTGAAGCTGTCGCTTGTACGAGATTTATCTGCGTTGTTGGATCTTCTGCTGATTCAGCTAAGATGGCAAAATCGTCTGCAAAATCCAAACAATCAATTCTCAGATTGTACTCTTTGCTATTATGATTTTTTAAAATCCATTTTCTTCTATTCTTTTGCTCCAAAACCTGATTACCTTTTCCGGTACATAACTGATCAGCAATTGGGACAATCAATCTCTTGTCTGATACCAGATCTGATCACAAAAGCTTTCGAGGCTTCACCTAAAAATTTAATTTTTCGTTTTGTATTTGTTACCGTGTTTTTTATGATTGTCACTGATTGTTGTCAGATCCAAACCCTTAAGGTTTGAATAACGTTCCCCTAACCAATCATATGGTTTTTAAGTCCAAAATGTGATATCAGTCATTGTGGCTGTCATTCTTCTAAATCTGATTGTAAATGTCAGATTTAAAATTTCATCTACACAGGATGGTCCTTTTCTAAGCTCTCCTTTTTATTCTCCCAACTGCTGCTCCAGTTGGCTTTTCATTCTGTTTTGTAATGCTTTTGAAAACATTTTGTACGTCACTGGAAGGAGGGAAATTTCTCTATAGTTGTTGGGGTCAGTGTTATCTCCTTTTTGTGGCTTGGGTAAGTTAAAACAATTTTCCAATCTCTGGAATAGCTTCTGTTTCCTAGACTTTTTGAAAGACTCCACGTATCTTCTTGACTACTCCAGAACTTGAAGTTTTTCACATTTAAGCAGTTACTGAATCTTCCCCGGGATTTCAGCCATTCAGGGAGGTTCTGATTTTGTATAAGGGCATCCCGGATTTTGTTCTAGAAATTTTCCTCTTGATTCCTCACGCTTTAACTACTTCTTGAAATAGCTTGCTGATACCTCGCAATTTTCTAGGTTGTTTAGCGATAATTTTCCGTCTTCATTTTTGAAGGACAAGTTAGGTGGTTGGTTAGTTTGGAGGCTTTGTTTAAAGTCTTATAGAAGTTCTTGGTATTGTTCTTGTTGACGGTCTATACCGTTTTTGATGTTTGAAGTCTTTGTTGTTTAAAGCTGACAAAGTCTTCACTCCTTTTGGTGGAGTATCATTTCTGCTACGCCTGTTTTCTAAGCGATAAGGCTTTTTCACATTGTTCAGTCCATCACTTATGTTTTTTGTGTCTTCGAGTGGTGCTATTTCAAGGGTTGTTTTGATTAACATTGTTTTAATCTTGTCCAGGTCATCGGAGTCTATATTTAGCCATTCCTGATATTCTTGTTTCTTCACTTTCAGAGTTTCAGTATCGACATTATGATTCCAGTGCGCCTATCTTGGAATACTTACTTGTGGAAAAAATTTTATATTTATTGTGATTAGGTAGTGATCAGGTTCTACGAGGATATTAGCATCCTTTCTTACTTTCATGGTCATGATTCTTATTGTTAAAAGATGTAGCTATGTGGTAAATATGATGTTCTACGTTTGCATTAGGCTATTTCCAAGTTTTTTGGTTCCTCGGCAGTTTATTAATATTTGTCGACATCAATTTGAGGTTGAAGCCTTTGCGTAGTTCTGAGTGTCTTTCCCCATTTTTATTTGTTCTTCTTGTGCTGAATACTCTCCAACAGTTTTCCTGAGCTTCCTTTCTTTTACAATCTGCTCCCTGAAGTCCCCTAAAATTTTTTAACACTCTTCTATGGAACCTTCGGTAGTTCGCATTCTAGTGTCTATCAGAACCCTTCTACCCTGTTTGGATTCTTTTTATTCCTCATTTATTGGAGCATAACACTTTCATAAGATGTAAGACATATTTGCGAATCACAGAGCAAGAACGGAGAGCTTTCACTTCATGAATAAAAATCAGTGACTCTATTTACTATTGTTCTACTTACAATTAACCCTATTCCTAAATGTGGAATGCCTTTCCCCATTAGGTTCTTGCTTGTCTCCTGTTTTTGGCATTTGTCTAATACGTAACTATTAATTCTTTAATTTATCCTGTTTGCAGAAGTGAATTTACATATCAGGTGCCAAAGAAGTATTTCCTTTTTGTTATTACACTGAAGCGCTAAAGAAAGTGGTATAGACATGCGTATTCAAATACAGAGATATCTAAACGGACAGAACACTGTGCTGCAGACAGCAGTACCTATACAGAGTGTTACAAAAAGGTACGACCAAACCTTCGGGAAACATTCCTCACACACTAAGAAAGAAAATATGTTATGTGGACATGTGTCCGGAAACGCTTAATTTCCATGTTAGAGCTCATTTTAGTTTCGTCAGTATGTACTGTACTTCCTCGATTCACCGCCAGATGGCCCAATTGAAGGAAGGTAGTGTTGACTTCGGTGCTTGTGTTGACATGCGACTCATTGCTCTACAGTACTAGCATCAAGCACATGAGTACGTAGCATCAACAGGTTAGTGTTCATCACGAACGTGGTTTTGCAGTCAGTGCAATGTTTACAAATGCGGAGTTGGCAGATGCCCATGTGATGTATGGATTAGCACGGGGCAATAGCCGTGGCGCGGTACGTTTGTATCGAGACAGATTTCCAGAACGAATGTGTCCCGACAGGAAGACGTTCGAAGCAATTGATCGGCGTCTTAGGGAGCACGGAACATTCCAGCCTATGACTCACGACTGGGGAAGACCTAGAACGACGAGGACACCTGCAATGGACGAGGCAATTCTTCGTGCAGTTGACGATAACCCTAACGACAGCATCAGAGAAGTTGCTGCTGTACAAGGTAACGTTGACCACGTCACTGTATGGAGAGTGCTACGGGAGAACCAGTTGTTTCCGTACCATGTACAGCGTGTGCAGGCGCTATCCGCAGCTGATTGGCCTTCACGGGTACACTTTTGCGAATGGTTCATCCAACAATGTGTCAATCCTCATTTCAGTGCAAATGTTCTCTTTACGGATGAGGCTCCATTCCAACGTGATCAAATTGTAAATTTTCACAATCAACATGTGTGGGCTGACGAGAATCCGCACGCAATTGTGCAATCACGTCATCAACACAGATTTTCTGTGAACGTTTGGGCAGGCATTGTTGGTGATGTCTTGATTGGGCCCCATGTCCTTCCACCTACGCTCAATGGAGCACGTTATCATGATTTCATACAGGATACTCTACCTGTGCTGCTAGAACATGTGCCTTTACAAGTACGACACAACATGTGGTTCATGCACGATGGAGCTCCTGCACATTTCAGTCGAAGTGTTCGTACGCTTTTCAACAATAGATTCGGTGACCGATGGATTGGTAGAGGCGGACCAATTCCATGGCCTCCACGCTCTCCTGACCTCAACCCTCTTGACTTTCATTTATGGGGGCATTTGAAAGCTCTTGTCTACGCAACCCCGGTACCAAATATAGAGACTCTTCGTGCTCGTATTGTGGCTGCATCAGCGCAATAGGGATTCCATGCGACGGAGGGTGGATGCATGTATCCTCGCTAACGGAGGACATTTTGAACATTTCCTGTAGGAAAGTGTTCGAAGTCATGCTGGTAAGTTCTGTTGCTGTGTGTTTGCATTCCATGATTAATGTGATTTGAAGAGAAGTAATAAAATGAGCTCTAACATGGAAAGTAAGCGTTTCCGGACACATGTCCACATAACATATTTTCTTTCTTTGTGTGTGAGGAATGTTTCCTGAAAGTTTGGCCGTACCTTTTTGTAACACCCTGTATAAGACAACAAGTGTCTGGCGCAGTTGTTAGATCGGTTACTGCTGCTACAATGGCAGGTATTCAAGATTTAAGTGAGTTTGAACGTGGTGTTACAGTCGGCGCACGAGCGATGGGACACAGCATCTCGAAGGTAGCGATGAAGTGGGGATTTTCTCGTACGACCATTTCACGAGTGTACCGTTGTAACCTCCCCCTCACTTATCGACCTTAATGACAGTGAAAAATTAAACCGCGTGCACCTAATGGAAATTTGGGAAAAGCAATCGTCACCGAAGTTAAACTGTCGGTAAAGAGGAAGGAAGGGTTACATCTAAATGAAAGGAAAAATGGTTGCCAGTCCTATGGACAACTACTATAATAACTGAAAAATAAACGTTAATGCACGTATTATTAGTACTAAAACAGTGGCAACTGAAGGTTGACACGTGTTGAGTGAAAACTGAATGTTTGTCAGAAGTAATAAATTTCGCTACACTCTGACTTCATTTAGCAAAAGAATTAATAAGACCAGAAAATTGAAAGTTAATTTAGTGACTGAATTTAATAGTGAACTTTGTTTCTGAGGCACTACGAAATTAAATTAAATAAGGTTAGTCTTGGGCTACCTCAACAATCATCTCAAAAGCTACTTGAATCTACGCTATTTAGAAATAAGAGATTTAAATTTGAACTTGAATTAAATGATTTTGAGCTATTAACAACAGTAAAATTTAGTACGTACCAAGCTGAGCGGAAATCACAGGTAAGCTAAAATATGGTAACAAAACTCGCACTCTTAATTTGTGCTTGTGTAATCTAAATATTGTAGCCAGCTATGAATACTTTAACTGAACTTTGAAATTAAAGCAGTGAAATGGGATGATATTACTTTAATGCTGGCGCTTGAATATCAACGACACACGGGTTCATTTCGGAAAAGGAAGGGACCCTGCTTGGGAATGCAATTGGGACAATGAGCGACAAAGGTTCATGCTAATTTGCTGTATTTTTGTGATGCAAATGGAACAGTTTGAAAAGCTGAGGTCTGCCATACAGTTCTAAAACTTTACGTGCTTTCAGTCTTCCTTGTTGGTTGATTGAAGGTTTGAAGTCGGCGATCGAGGAGGTGGCGACAATCACTTATTGTCGGCCGTCGCTTTTGCAGAAGCTGGATGTTGGCGCGCCTTCTTCTCGACACGGCCACCAGGCGAAACGGGCTCTTGACGTGTGCCAGCTATTTCCCGTCCGCGACAACGTGCCAGAAAGTATCATAGCAAGTCGAGAGAAATTACATGCTGCCAAACCCCGAACGCGCGGCAACTCGCGGGACCGTCACTCAACACACTTGCTCCACCGCCCTACTCCAGCCAGACTCTGCTCTGTCGGCGTTCCATGCGGCAGAGTTAACACTACCCGAGATCCTAAACACTTTGACTCTCCACACGACCTATCGATGTAATGGTTCGATAGCATAGTTTTCCCTAGGCAAGACACAGCGTAAAAATGCAAATAATATTTACAAAACAAACCAATTATACATCGACATAAATGCATATATATATATATATATATATATATATATATATATATATATATATATATATATATATATATATATACATACAAATTGTAAAACAATTACAATATATAAAGACACAGAAATGTTATATCTTCAGGTAACAAAATAAGGAAAAAAATCTATAGCACAATAGCACAATATGCATTTCCGGCGTTACACCGTGGATGGCAGGAATCCGGTAAAACCTCAAAACTCCGACATTGCTGCGGCCGGAAGAAAGATCCTGCAAGGACGGGACTAACGACGTCGGAAAAAATCGTTCAACGTGACAGAAGTGCAACACTTTCACAAATTGCTGTGGATTTCAATGCTAGGCCACAAACAAGTGTCAGCTTACGAACCATTCAACTATGGGGTTTTGGAGACGAAGGCCCGCTCCTGTACCCTTGATAACTGCACGACACAAAGCTTTGCGCCTCGCCTGGGCCCATCATCACCGACATTAGACTGTTGATGATTGGAAACATTTTGCCTGGTAGAGGCTGTTCAAGCTGGTAGAGGCTCTGTAGTGGTGTGAGGCGTGTCCAGTTGGAGTGATATGGGACCCCTGATACGTCTAGATACGACTCTGACAGGTGAAACGTACGTAAGTATCCTATCTGATCACCCGCCTCCATTCATGTCCGTTGTGCATTCCTACGGACTTTGGGAATTCCAGCAGGACAATGCGATACGTCCAGAATTGCTTCTGAGTTGAAACAATTCCGCTGGCCACCAGACTCCCCAGACACGAACAGTATTGAGTATATATGAGATACCTTGCAACTTGCTGTTCAGAAGAGATCTCCACACCCTCGTACTCTTACGGATGAATGGACAGCCCTGCAGGAATCATGGCGTCAGTTCCCTCCAGCACTACTCCAGACATTAGTCGAGTCCATGCCACGTCGTGCTGCGGCACTTATTCGTGCTCGCGCGGGCCCTACACGTTATTAGGCAGGTGTACCAGTTTCTTTTGTTCTTCGGTGTAGTTCACTTGTAGGGCTTCCAGATCACTGAGAGTCCTTCACTTTGCATTTTATTTCGGTCTTCTCAGAATCAGATGACCTAGTTGTGCTGCTTTCTGCGACGGAGTATTTCCTCTTTAGGTTATTGCTGTATACCAAGCAAGAGCTACGCAACAAATACCGGGAGAGGCTGGCATCAAACAGGCTCGACCAATCACATGGCGTCCTTCAGGTCCAAAGAAGCTTGCAAGTGGCACTCACAGACACGGGCAACTTGCTTCTTCCGTACCATCTTTCTCCGGCGGGTCGTGCACGTCAGCCGACAGAGTGTAAGCAGCCAATAGGGAACTCTATCAACCGTTACTTTGCTTCCGTCTCGTACTGGCAGACACCGATATTCTCTCGGGGACTGGCTCAAACAACAACACACCGCGAACAATCAGACAGTTTCGAACCGTCAACTAGACAGACAATTTCAGTGCCTACATTAGCTCAGATAGTACTCTTAAGGCCGGACGAAGTGGCCGTGCGGTTCTAGGCGCTGCAGTCTGGAACCGCGAGACCGCTACGGTCGCAGGTTTGAATCCTGCCTCGGGCATGGATGTGTGTGATGTCCTTAGGTTAGTTAGGTTTAAGTAGTTCTCAGTTCTAGGGGACTAATGACCTCAGCAGTTGAGTCCCATAGTGCTCAGAGCCATTTGAACCATTTTTGATACTCTTAAGACTTCCTTCCGACGTAGAAGTCATGCTATTCACAGAGAACTAAGACCTTTAGTAGGGTATCTGCAAATATTACTATCAATGACACTTAAACATCATAGACTGCCAAGAGACAGCAAAGTTTGTTAGACATCCTTGTATTAGGTTTAGAATATCAAGTGACACGCGTCCAGTTGTACCAAAGTTAAGTATAATATTCTTATTTCCCATTGTGTTGCCACATCTTTGGTAGAGGGCACCCTGTCACTTCAAGTTTTTACTTAAGAATCTTATCGTGCAAATATCACCGTTAAATAATAGTAGCAGAGAAAATTTTTTTTGCTAACGTGGGTGTTTGGACTGAATTAAGAATAGCATTCACTTACTACATTCACAGTAGTTACCTCCCGGAGTAGTTCCGTGTGGAGAAATTTCCGTTGTCCATTACCTATTTGACATTCTCGTTGAAGTATTTGTGCGCCAGTTCACATTTAAAGCTGAGATTGTAAGCCCCAGAGTGTTATTTCGGCCGCCCTTTTCACGGGGTTTAGTCATGGACGCCGCTTAATAATTGAACAGAAACATTAGGATTTTACTTTGTAGCTTTTATATTATCCGTAAAAGCAGGGTTGCCTCTTCCGCCAGTTCTGCCATACCACTGGTCTACATATCTGTCTTTACTGCCACTAAGGTGTTTGCCTTTACCGTGGCAAAGGGCACTCATAAGGTACCATCAGGCCAGGTTCAAAAATGTTCAAATGTGTGTGAAATCTTATGGGACTGCTAAGGTCATCAGTCCCTAACCTTACACACTACTTAACCTAAATTATCCTAAGGACAAACATACACACCCACGCCCCAGGGAGGACTCGAACCTCCGCCGGGACCAGCCGCACAGTCAGACCAGCTGAGTCAACGCTTTTAAGGAGGTGTTTCTCCTCTCCCTCTTCCTTCTTTAACCGACTAGGATCAAATATGGCTTCAGATCGGCTATGATGGAATTGTTATTGTATTTTATTTATATTTCTAATATTCATATATTCTGTCTTTGCTGCGATCCTGTTCATTTATCGTTATTATTTCATCAAGCTGCAAATCATCATACATTTTTAAACGTGCTGCTTTTGTCATGTAATGTTAGAAAAGTGGTTAATTTTGTAAGGTGGCAACGGCCTTGCACCTTACATCAGTCCATTTAACGCGACACTTTTGGTTTTGTCGGAGTAATACTCTAAATTACGGTGTAGGAAATCTATGTGAAAACGCATCGGCACGCGAGAATTCCGCGTATTTTGTAATTATAAGATTTTACGGAAAGGCAGTACGTGGAAACGCATCGGCACGCGAGAATTCCGCGATTTTGTAATTATAAGATTTTGCGGAAAGTCAGCACGCGAGACAGAGCACGGCTACGCCCCCGCCTAACCGCCGAAGGCCACAGCCTGACGGTATGAATGCTGAACTGGGGGATTTCTGTAATCCGTTTAGAGAGGCCACAGCCGCCGCCGACCTCTGAGGGACGTGCGTCTGCAGGTGTTCAAGTGTTTACCAAAACAGAGCAGTGGATCGCCGGACGGGCTTTCCTGTGCGTGCTCTCATCTATGTCCCACTAATTTTACGCCTTTGAGTAACTCAAGTGGGGCAGGCCAGGAGTTTCGAATAACAAACTTTCAATGCAAGAACCTGTGTTCGCTATTCGCTACGATGGGGAATCTCGAGTGGTCTCTTGGGAGAAAACTTCCAGTAAACGTGTTATTGCCCACAGCTGTGGTTCTTCCCAGCTGGCGAGGGCGGAGTTTGCTTGTGAAATTTTGTAGAAATAAAAGAATTGTGGAAAAGAGTTCTATTCCCAGGCCATATATTGGACGGCACTGGCAAACTGGGTATTTTGAGAGCTACTAGTGATGTGATTTGCTCGGTAAAAGTTGAGGTGAGAAAACAGAGGTGAAAAGCGATCTTGCTGGACTCTCGGTCTTGGTCTTCCGTTCTGGGCTCTCCTACTGAGAGGACGTTAGCCAAGTCGTCTCTCCTCTTGGCCTTTCGTTCTTAGAGGACGTTAGCCACGCTAGCTCATTGCTGACGGAAACATTGTCGCAATTAGAGAAGTTTACGGACAGCGGTCTGGTGTTCGAATACTGTAGGATTGTAGTTTCCGAGACGCCACACGCCGACCGCATGTCCGCGCCGTCACCGTCGGAGACCGCCGCTACAACAGGAATATTATGGTGAGATCGCTCCCGCTTCGGCCTGTGTTAGGAGTAACGTTAAATAGTTGGATCAGTTGCAATTGCTGTTTCCACAGAGGTGTCACAGTACTTTGGAGTGTAGTTGTTCTCCGTATATATGTTATAAGAGATCGCGTTTTGGACCGCTTTTAACACAGTTCACTGCCAATACCAGTCAGGAGGATAATTTGTACATTGTTAATTGTGTTTTATTCAGCATTGATCTGGAGGTTATAATAAAATTATTGTGATTCAGTAGAGCCTTTACTTTCAGTAGTTGATCCTGAATTCACGCTTTTGCGTTATTTTATTTTTGTGTATGTGTTTGATGTCATTGAACACCCTAAGTGTTCGTGATCGTTCATGTTTGGAAGTAAAAACAGGTGTGATTTATCGTCAACACTATCACCGCAGGGGTGACAGGGCCACATTTAAATCTAGCGTTATCCATTTTTGCGTACTGTTCCACTCCCAATTTCTCTGTAAGTTGTTTGTCAGTGGCGAACACACGCAAAAATCGGACAAGCAACGGGTGGGGTGTTACAATTTAACTCAAGATTTCTAACACCAGTTTCTCTATTTTTGTGGCAGTTCTTTTGTGTAGGCGACCAGCTTTTTCCATTTGCTTATGGGTTTCGTGACTGCCTCGAGAAAGTCATGCGTCCGAAACCACCAGTGGGATCAAAAAATTTGTGACTAATTATTTTTGTGCCGTATCATCAATAACTAAAGACCAACAACTTATTTGATGTTGGAAAAATACCTAATGTTCCCTTCGCTTCATGACTCAAATCCTACTGGATTGAGAAAAATGAATATGATAAAGAAAAATCGTTTGCCCTAGTTATGATATAGAATAGATGGAAGTATTTTGTTTTAAAGGATTAGGAGAAAACGATTCATTTTTATTACATACGCCAGCAACATTGAATGGTCATAGGTCATTTTTTAATGACAGTTGCATTCTGTAAGACAATTTAGGAGACCAGCCGCCTTAGGTTGTTTTTCAGATGATGCTGTCGTTTATCTTCTAGTAAAGTCATCAGAAGATCAAAACAAACTGCAAAAGGATTTAAATAGTTCAAATGGCTCTGAGCACTATGGGACTTAACAGCTGAGGTCATCAGTCCCCTAGAACTGAGAACTACTTAAACCTAACTAACCTAAGGACATCACACACATCCATGCCCGAGGCAGGATTCGAACCTGCGACCGTAGCGGTCGTGCGGTTCCAGACTGAAGCGCCTAGAACCGCTCGGCCACTCCGGCCGGCTGCAAAAGGATTTAGATAAAATATCTGTTTGGTGCTAAAATTGGCAGTTGACCCTAAATAATGAAAAGTAAGAGGTCATCCACATGAGTGCTAAAAGGCATCCATTAAACTTCGGTTACACGATAAATTAATCAAATCTAAAGGCTGTAAATTCAACTATATTCCAAGGAATTACAATTACGAACAACGTAAAGTGGAAAGAACGCTTAGAAAATGTTCTGGCGAGGGTGAATCAAAGACTGAGTTTTATCGGCAGAACACTTAGAAGATGCAGTAGTTGTACTGAAGACCTACACTACGCTTGTCCGCCCCCATCTGGAGTACTGCCGTGTGGTGTGCGATCCTTACAAGACAGGATTAACGGGGTACATCGAGAAAGTTCAAAGAAGGCGCACGTTTCGTATTACCGAGAAATAGGGGAGAGAGTGTCACGGACGTGATGCAGTGTTTGGGGTGTATATCATTAAAACAAAAACGTCTCTCGGTGCGATGCGATCTTCTCACGAAATTTCAATCACCAACTTTCTCTTCCAAATGCAAGAATATTTTATTGACGTCGACCTACATAGGGAGGAACGATCTTCAAAATAAATAATGGAAATCAGAGCTCACACTGAAAGATATAGGTGTTCTTTTTTTCCGCGCACTCTTCAAGAATGGAATAACAAAGAATTACTGTGAAGGTGGTACGATGAACTCTCTGCCAGGCACCTAAGTGTGATTTGCAGAGTACCAATGTGGATGTAGACGTAAGAGTTCTAAAGTGATGAAAGAATACCTGGAAGTTGGTCGGGTCTGAAGAGAATCTATGTTTACCAATTATGTACAACCACTCGCTCACAGAAAGAGCCGTACCTAAAGACTGGAAAACTGCTAGAGTCACACCAATACCCAAAAAGGAAGGTAGGAGTAATCCGTTGAATTACAGGCCCATATCACTAACGTCGATTTGCAGTAGGGTTTTGGAACATGTACTGTATCGGAACATTATGAAGTACCTCGAAGAAAACGATTTATCGACATGTAACCAGCACGGAATCAGAAAATATCGTTCTTGCGAAACACAACTAGCTCTTTATACTCATGAAGTAAGGAGTGCTATCGACAGGGGATGTCAAATTGATTCCATATTTTTAGATTTCCAGATGGCTTTCGACCGTTCCTCACAAGTGTCTTCTAACCAATCTGCGTGCCTGTGGAATATCGCCTGTCAGAAACATCACAGTTCGTAGTAATATTCGGAAAGTCAATGAGTAAAACGGAAATAATATCCGGCGTTCCCCAAGGAAGTGTCATAGTCCCTCTATTGTTCCTGATCTATATTAACGACGTAGGAGACAATCTCAGTAGCCGTCTTAGATTGTTTGCAGATGATGCTGTCATTTACCGTCTTGTAAAGTAAAAAATGGTTCAAATAGCTCTAAGCACTATGGGACTTAACATCTGAGGTCATCAGTCCTCTGGACTTAGAACTACTTAAACGTAACTAATCTAAGGACATCACTCACATGCCCGAGGCGGAATTCGAACCTGCGACCGTAGCAGCAGCGCAGTTCCGGACTGAAGAGCCAATAACCGCTCGGCCACAACGTTGCAAAGCCATCAGATGACCAAAACGAATTTCAAAATGATTTTGATAAGATATCTGTATGGCGCGAAAAGAGGCAGTTGACCATGAATAAAGAAAAGTGTGAAGTTATTCACATGAGTACTAAAAAAAATCCACTAAATGTCGATTACACGATAAGTCACACAAATCTGAGGGCTGTAAATTCAACTAAATACTTAGGGATTACAATTACAAACACCCTAAATTGGAACGACCACATAGATAATGTTGTGGGTAGAGCTAACCAAAGACTGCGATTCATTGGCAGAACACTTAGAAGGTGCAACAGGTCTACTAAAGAGACTGCTTACACCACGCTTGTCCGCCCTATTCTGGAGTATTACTGTGCGGTGTGGGATCCGCATCGGGTGGGACTGACGGATGACATCGAAAAAGTACAAAGAAGGACAGCTCGTTTTGTTTTATCGTAAAGTAGGGGAGATAGTGGCACAGACGTGACACGTTAATTGGAGTGGCAATCATTAAAACAAAGGCGTTTTTCGTTGCGACAAGATTTTCTCACGAAATTTCAATCACCAGTTTTCTCCTCCGATTGCGAAAACATTCTGTTGGCAACCACCTACACAGACAGAAATGATCATCACGATAAAATAAAAGAAATCAGGGCCCGCACGGAAAAATGTAAGTGCTCGTTTTTCCCGCGGGCCGTTCGAGAGTGGAACGGCGGAGAGACAGCTTGAAGGTGGTTCACTGAACCCTCTGTCAGGCACTTTATTGTGAATAGCAGAGTAATCACGTAGATGTAGAATCATGTGGTGGCTTTATGAGGTAGATGTCTTTTGGCTTACCTGTTCTAAGTGATTTCCGGAGCATCCCTATACACATTACCGCAGCAATCCGCGAACAGTGCTTCATTCCAAAGTCCCTGATTTTTCCGTTACAAAAATATCGTGATGAAATTTTTCACCGCGTTTATCACCGACAGCTTCACAACTGGACGGGAAAAAGTCTAGGTATGAGTGAAGAAAATGGATTGTAAGGATTATATTGCACCATAGTTGATGGTATTTTTGCAAATGTACTGTCACCAGCTGATTCCGAAGTTTCCTTTTACTTCCCCTTCAAAATTCGGTTAAACGAAATATCCCGCTGAATTTGTAGCCCAATAAAAATGCGTTCCTTAACTTTTGCATCATTGAACGTAGTAAGTTTGCCTCTAAAGTACTTAAAAGTCTGTCCTTCTCGGTTCATATTTTTGAGAAAATTATCATCGAACCCAGTTTTACACGACGCGGCGGAAGATAAAGTTTCTTTTTGGGGTTTACGATCCACGAGAGACTCGGCAACGACATTTTTCTTGCTAGAGTCAAGATTTCTTGCTAGCTAGAAAATAATGTAATTTCCTCATTGTTTCACATACGTAAAATACTTCAGTACTTAGTGTACCTTAATTGAATTCCTGAAAGAACAGTGATGACTTTTACATCGCCACAGATTTTCCACTTGGGTTTAGCATATTTGGTTGAGTCGTGGAGGACTGTCATGTTGGCATAAGTCTCCTTACTTGAACTGCATGACCAAGAACAGTAGTGGTAGTGTGGGGAAGGGGGGATGGTGGGTTGAGTCGGTTGCCGTTGTGAAGTAATACAGCTTTCAGACAAACTTGTTTGGAGCAATCTGTGAACAGCAATCAGCCAGCCTGATCATGATTCAAGTATTTCATTAAACCATTACCGTTGCATCTAGGAATCAAATCTGTATGATGATTCTACACTGTGAAGCCCTCACTTCCCGTTGGAGGATATTCTGTTGCTGCAGTCTTGACCCAAGAAGTTCTGCCTGCGCCTTCGACAAATCAAGATCTCGAATGACATGATTCAGTTCGGCATAACTCAGCCTGAGTGGTTTCTCATCTTTTTCCTCAAAATCAGACTCAAGGGTTGGGCTCCTCTTCTTCACATTTTATTCATTTTCTACTTCAAGGTGGCGTCAAGAAGAAATAGCGGTTATCTGAATGGTTTGGAGGCTTCTGCCAAACCGCAAGCACAGAAAAAGCTGTAGATCGTTTTTTATTTTACAGCCATTCTCGTAGTATAACTAAACAAGAATTGCAACGTGTGTGTGGGGTCCTTGACTTATCTGGTCCCTTCCCATCGTATCAAAATAACACTGATAGACCGTCCCAAAAGAGGTGTCAGATTGCATTTCTGTGGCGAAAATGTTGTTTCACCACATACGTACCAAACATTACTCACGGAATATACGTACACATTTTTATGACTTTTTGGTTTAATACATTTTACACTTAAAAAGCACTGTAAAACTATGAAGTCTCCACCAATTACAGCACCCAAAACAGTCACTGCAATAGTAATAACGTTAATAACCTACAAACAGTTGGAGAACTTTGTGTTTTGTCATTTTACAGATATGACAACTCAAAAAGAAAATTACCCTCAAATTAAAGATGTAGATCGGGAAATAACGACATGCCATTGTATCTGCGAAGCAATAAACGTTTGTAGGTAGATTATCCATTACTTCAAGTGTCCAATTTCCTAATCTAATTCCTTCAGTATCTCATGATTTAATTCGACTACACTCCATTATCCTAGTTTTGCTGTTGTTGATGTTCATCTTATGTCCTCCTCTCAACGCACTGTCCATTCCGTTCAACTGGTCTTCCCCGTCCTTTTTCTGTCTCTGACAGAATTACTTGTACTCAAAGTTCTTATTTCTTCTACATGGATTTTAATTACTACTCCAAACTTCTCTTTTGTTTCTTTTACTGCTTGCTCAATATACAGACTGAATTACATCGGGGATAGGCTACGACCCTGTCTCACTCTCTTCTCAACCACTGCTTCCCTTTCATGCCCCTCAACCCTTATAACGGTCATCTGGTTTCTGTACAAATTGTAAATGGCCTTTCGCTCTCTGTATCTTGCACCTGCCACTTTCAGAATTTGAAAGAGAGTATTCCAGTCAACATTGTCAAAAGCTTTCTCTAAGTTTACCAATGCTAGAAACGCAGGTTTGCCTTTCCTTAACCTAAGATAAGTCGTAGGGTCAGTATTGCCTCGCGTGTTCCAAAATTTCTACGGAATCCAAACTGATCTTCCCCGAGGTCGGCTTCTACCAGTTTTTCCATTCGTTTGTAAAGAATTCGTGTTAGTATTTTGCAACTATGACTTAGTATAGTGATAGTTCGGTAATTTTCACGTCTGTCAACACCTGCTTTCTCTGGGATTGGAATTATTACATTGTTCGTGAAGTCTGAAGGTATTTCGCCTGTCTCATATATCCTGTTCACTAGATGGAAGAGTTTTGTCACGGCTGGCTCTCCCAAAGCTATCAGTAGTTCTAATCGAATGTTGTCTACTCCCGAGGCCTTTTTTCGACTTAGGTCTTTCAGTGCTATGTCAAATTCTTCACGCAGCGTTATATCCCCCATTTCATCTTCATCTACGTCCTCTTCCATTTCCATAACGGAAGTTCATCGCTCTTGTATAGACTCTCTATACACTCGTTCCACCTTTCTGCTTTCCCCTATTTGCATATAACTGGTTTTCCATCTGAGCTCTTCATTTTCATACAGGTGTTTCTCTTTTCTCCAAAGATTCCTTTAATTTTCCTGTTCGCAGTATCTATCTTATCCGCAGTGATACATGCTTCTACATTCATACATTTGTCCTCTAGCCATCCATGCTTAGCCGTTTTACACCTTTTTAGTTAGGTTTAAGTAGTTCTAAGTTTAGGAGACTGATGACCTCAGTTGTTAAGTCCCGTAGTGCTTAGAGCCATTTTCTGAAAGTAGTAATGCCGTGGCAAGCGTGGGTTTCTTGTCTATCTTGGCTACAATAATGCGGTCACTATGCTGTTCGTAATAGATTACCCGCGTTCCTATTTTTTTATTCATTTTAAAACCTACTCTTGCCTTGTTTTATTATGATCGTTATTTCTTCTTATGTAGATGGCTGCCAACATAATATTTCCACACTCTGCGGAGAAAGCTGTTGATTGAAAGGTCCTTTCGCAGCGAGATGCGCCTTTGTTTTAATGACTGCCACACCTATTCGTGTACCATATCCTTGGCACGCTCTCCCCTGTTTAGCAATACTACAGAACGAACTGTCCTTCTTTGAACTGTTTCGACGTCCTCCGTCAATCCTGTCTCATATGGATCCCACACCGCACAGCAGTATTCCAGAAGAGGGCGGATAAGCTTAATATAAGCAGTCTCTTAAGTTGACCTGTTACGTTTTCTAAGCATTCTGTCAGTAAATCGCAGACTTTGGTCTGCTTTCCCACAAATTCTCTAAGTGATCGTAACAATTTAACTTATTCGTAACTGTAATCCGTAAGTACTTAGTTGAGTTTATAGCCTTTGGATTTGGTGATTTATTGTGTAGCTGAAATTTAGCGCTCATTTGGATGACTTCACCCTTTTCATGATTTAGAGTCAATTGCAGCTTTTTGCACCATACAGATATCTTGTCTAAATCATTTTGCAAATTCGTTGTGATCACCTGATGACATTACATGATGGAAAATAAGAACATCATTTACAATCTAAGAGGACTGCTCAGGTTGTCTACCAAATCGTTTAGCTAGATCAGGAACAAAAGAGACCAGTCACACAACTGAGACGATACTCCATAGACACTCAAGTTAGAAGTCGCTTGTGTGGATCGGTTTCAAAACCCTTCTGGAAATCTAAAAATATGGAATCAATTTAATGTCCCCTGTCGATAACACTCATTACTTCGTGAGAATAAAGTGCTAGTTGTGTTTCACAAGAACGATATTTTCTGAATCCGTGATGGCTATTTGCCAATAAATGTCTTTCTCGAGGTGATTCATAATGATCTAGTACAGTGTATGTCCCAAAATCCTACTGCAAATGGACGTTAGTGGATTACTCCGGAAATTACCTTTACATCTGTGGATTTTGTTCCCGTAAGAGTTCTGTCCGTAAGAAAGTCTTGAATCCAGTCCGAAATACTGTATAGTCTGATACTCGATAAGCTCGTATTTTTTTTTTTTTGACTAAATGGGAGTACGAGACGGTGTCAAATGCCCAAGGAACACGGCATCGACCTGAGCGCCGTTGTTTACAGTAGTGTGGATCTCATGAAGGACAGATCGAGCCGAGATTTGAAGGAGCTCTGTTTGCGGAATCCATGTTGATTTTTACAGAGGAGATTTTCCTTCCTCAAAAATTCACAGTTCTTGAGCCTAAGACATGTTCCACAACTCTGTAACAGACTGACATCACGACATGGGTCTATAATTGTATGTATCTGTCCTACGGGCCTTCTCGGAAACGGGAATAACCTACGCTTTTTTCCAGTCACTATGTACTCTTCCTGTGTCAGTGATGTAGCAGACTGTCTCTCTCTCTCTCTCTCTCTCTCTCTCTCTCTCTCTCTCTGTGTGTGTGTGTGTGTGTGTGCGCGCGTGTGTTGGGGCTTATGCGCGCTCAACGTCGAGGTCATCAGCGCCCTGACACACATTAAAGGGAACGAATGTGGGCACACCTAATAAAACCGAAGCGCACACGCAAACAAAGAAAGAAAAGAAAGAAAATGCTACAGAAGAAAGTAAAACGTAACGAAAGGGAAAACGTAGCAACAAGAATGCCACAGTAACTTGTCACTGGCTGGTCACTTACATAAAATATGGGCGGGCTTGTCACACAGTGAGCAAATTAACATCCTCTCCCTAAAATCTTTGTAAAAACATTTGACATAGCACAGAACTTTAAAACGTTAACCACATTCGTCCGAGTGTTGCCTAAAAGAGATGGCAAGTCCACTGGCAAGTCAGCCGTGGCTCGCTGGTCAGAATATAAAACGCAGCCCAATAAAACGTGGCGCACAGTGACCTGGACGACGCAAGCACCACACATTGGAGAGTCCTCCCGCCGGAGCAGGAAGCCGTGCGTCATAGGGCTGTGGCCTATCCGAGGCCGAGTGAGGAGAACCTCGTCCCGTCGATGGGGCTGAAAGGAAGTACACCACACACGCGTTGTGGGCTTGACTATACGGAGCTTATTGTCAGTCACTTCCAGCCACTCATCCTCCCACCGACGCATGACTCGTGAGCTCAACAGCGAGGTGAGTGCGAGCAGGGGGATAGCACACTGAGATACTTGTGGATCGAGACACGCCTCCTTGGCTGCGAGATCTGCCCTTTCATTCCCAGCAATGCCGACATGCCCCGGAACCCAGCAGAAAGCCACAATCGACAGTGCCATTGTTACAATTCTCAGCAACATATATCACAAACTAAACAAAATTTTCATGGTTAATTAATTACTCTTGATTCCGTGAAGACTTAATGAAACTGATATTTGGCACAAAATGTCGGCACACTGGCAGGCGCAGGCAGTTTATCAGATTGTGGTCACTCAGGCTGCCACGTAATCGTCACTTGTTCAGTTTCACTATAAAAAAAAGTCTTTCACCCACATAAATTGATCCAAACATTGATGTAACTTTTGCAGTCTTATTATAGAGACGTGGAAACTCTTGTCGAGGAAAACTCTGAGTAAAGTTATAACGTAATAGAATTTATCTTTTAATCGGGAATTACACTGCAGATTGATCAGTTCTGTCTGCAACCGAACAGAAGCAGTTTCAAATGATACGACAAACGGTCTTGAAAACGTCTCAAAAACAGATGCGAGGTTAGAAGTGACCTGAATACAATTTGAAAACTGTTCTGTATTTCTTCCAACACCGAAATGAACTGTTCAAAATTCGCATTTTCTTTAATATTGGGGAGCTTAGGCAAATAAACGGCGTTCTTTTCAGAAGTTGTCCTTTCTACAATGTGCTTTCCATTTTAAATGCTTCCACATTTCGCTTCAAATCAGATGTTAATTGCCTCTCGTCTTGCTACGTCTTAATGACGGTGTTCAAGTGTGCGGTCAAGTCAACTGCAAATGCGAAGTCTGCAATCCGTTCCGGATCTTCTGCTGTTGGTCCCTGCTTCCATTTCTCCTTCATAAATTGAACAATAGCAAGTCTTAACTCGAAAATTCGTTTCAGGCGTGCCCCTCGACTTAACTAAGGTACTTCTCAGTAGTAAATCACGTCTCCCTCCATCAAAAACTATTGATATTGCCGATGTAATAATCCATGTGACTTCAGTTAATATACAACTCGGACCACCGGTTTCATGACGTATTCCATCCCTTCAAATTTAGGACAAAGTGCTTCTTGATGTACGAAACAATCAATTCCGTACAAATTGTCTGTTGATCGTTGCACATGGTTTTCTGTGCATCAAAGCTAAGAGGTCATTTTGTGTCCACCTGGCGCCCCATCGGTGGCAACTGAGACCAACATGTTCCAATTCAGGTCAAAGGCTTCAGTTGCCTCTTCAACCGTTTTCAGAAAGTTGGTGACTCTCGTTCTGTCTTTCATTGGCACGAAGTCTAACAATTTTTCTGTCACATGCAAATTACTGTCGCCTCCACGAACATAAATCGCAACTTGTGCCGTCTCCTAAATATCGTTCGATACTCCAATGAACTAGCAGGGATTGTCAGTTTCTAAGGCGCTACAGTCATGGACTGTGCGGCTGGTCCTGGCGGAGGTTCGAGTCCTCCCTCGGGCATGGGTGTGTGTGTTTGTCCTTAGGCTAATTTAGGTTAAGTAGTGTGTAAGCTTAGGGACTGATGACCTTAGCAGTTAAGTCCCATAAGATTTCACATACATTTGTACATTAGATTGTCAATTAACAGTCTGTAGACACTCGATGCCGTGATAGCTATGCGGCGACTTATTGTTTGTCGCGGAAGACTGATTTCACAAAACTTCCGTACGTCCATTGGCATAATGAGTTTCACTGCCTCAACAATGCCATCCCTGATGAACTCGCCATCGCTGGAAGGTTCATTATATCTGACAATTCTGAGTGATGTTGTGTAACTTGCTTTTAATGACGGTCCGCTACAGTTGGTTGCCCTCTAAACATAAGAAACGAAAGATTGGAATGGAAACACAGGGTGTTCCTACAAACAAACGCATATCAGTAAAGGCAGCACAAAAACAATGATTTCTATCGCTTACTCACGTTGAGATCAACTCGCTGTGCAACACTACGCCTCTTTAGATCCGCCAACGTGTTTTCTCTTTCATCGACCTCTAAATACTTAAATACCTTTCGTATGACAGCACCAAGGCAAGATTGTTTCCTCCAACTGT
Source organism: Schistocerca serialis cubense (assembly GCF_023864345.2). NCBI lineage: Eukaryota > Metazoa > Arthropoda > Insecta > Orthoptera > Acrididae > Schistocerca > Schistocerca serialis. The sequence continues at coordinate 51,099,207 of NC_064644.1, forward strand.
CGGCTCGCAGGCGCCCAACATCAGCTGCCAGTATTATTGGAAATGACTTCCCCCAGGCAATAGGATTCGTATCTCAGACCAAACAGTGCGTAGAAGATTGCATCAGAGTGGTCTTCAGTACAGATGATCAATGAGACATTTTGCACAGAACCAACGGAACCGACGCAATCGAAGGAGCAGGTCTCCTGCACATCAACATTGGACCATTGCTGAATGGAGTAATGTCGTGTTTGCTGACGAGACCGGGATTGGTTTGCTATGGGGTACCAGACGTGTTAGGGTTTGCATAAGAGCTAGATGACACCAGCAACGCTGATACTTTCAGGAAGTCCATCCGTTTGCAGGCGGAAGTCTAACGTTCTGGGCGGCAGTATCGATGTGATGGCGGAACATTCTAATTCCCATCTACGTTAATTCGACGGGTCCTACAAACGATTGTAAGGCCCCACATACGTGATGTAGGTGACAACTTTGTCCTAATCGATGACAGGGCAAGACCATATGTGCTCTAGCAGGGTCTCAGTATCTTCAAAGATGCAGCAGCAACCTAATGCATTGGCCAGCACAGTCGGCAGACATGAGTGCAACTAAGCCTGAAGGTTGAATCCAAATCCACTTGACAATCTTCAGGCCCTCACTGAAGCTGTCATTGAGGAGTGGGGCCTCATACCCCAAGATGAACGTGATGGTCTCATCTAGAGCATGCTTCGCGGAGTGGAAGAACTCGTCCATTTGCGGGGAGAGCATACTCACTACAAAAGACAGATAATCATCATCATGAGATAAAGATTTTCACTGTTTCTGTTTTCAAAATCTGCACTTAGGAGAAAGCTTGCTTTGTTTTGTAATTATTTTTTGTAACTAGCCAAAATCGTTCTGGTTTTCAGAAGGAATTATGCTTATTTTGGTAAAAAAAATGTCGTTTCACTTGGGCCTCCCACCGGGTAGACCGTTCGCCAGGTGCAAGACTTCGGCTGCTTGAGCGTCGATGGGGATGAAATGATGATTAGAACAACACAACATCCAGTCCCTGAGCGGACAAAATCTCCGATCCAGCTGGGAATCGAGCCAGGGCTCTTAGGATTGACATTCTGTCGCACTGACCACTCAGCTACGGCGGGGGGGGGGGGGGGGGGGGGCAGACATTTTGGTAATAAGGTATATTGTACAAACGCTAATAGGTGTACTACAAGAAGTCATATCCCGAACTTTTGTTGAAGTGTGTACCTGTTTAATAAGACCTAGTTTCAAAATACTAACACAAATTCTTTACAGAACAATGGAAAAACTGGTGGAAGACAACCAATTTGGATTCTGTAGAAATGTAGGAACACGCGAGATAATTCTGACTCTTTGACTTATGTCAGAAGATAGGTTAAGGAAAAGCAAACTTTAGTTTTTAGCATTTGTAGACTTAGAGAAATAAATTCTGGAGGAACCGGCTGTAAAATACAGGGCTACGCTCGCAGGTTCGAATCCTGCCTCGGGCATGGATGTGTGTGATGTCCTTAGGTTAGTTAGGTTTAAGTAGTCCTACGTTCTAGGGGACTGATGACCTCAGATGTTAAGTCCCATAGTGCTCAGAGCCATTTGAACCATTTTTTTTTTTTTGTAAAATGCAGGGAACGTATGGCTGTTTACGACTTTTGCAGAAACCAGACGAGAGGCATGGAAGAGAAGCAGTGGTTGAGAAGGGAGTGAGACAGGGTTGTAGACTAACCCTGATGTTATTCACTCTGTACACTGAGCAAGCAGTAAATGAACCAAAAGAAAAATTTGGAGTAGGAATTAAATTCCAGAGAGAAGAAATTAAAACTTTGAGGTTTGCCATTAAAGTTGTAATTTTCTCAGAGACAGCAAAGGACTTGGAAAAGTAGTGGAACGGAATGGAGTCTTGAAAGGAAGATACAAGATGAACGTCAACACAAGCAAAACAAGGATAATGGATTGTAGTAGAATTAAATCAGGTGAGGCTGAAGGAATTAGATTAGGAAACGAGAAACTGAAAGTAGTAGATGAGTTTTGATATTTGAACAGCAAAATTACTGATGATGGCAAATGTAGAGAGGATATAAAATGTAGACTAGCAATAACAAGAAAAGCGTTTCTAAAATAGAGAACTTTGTTAACATCGAATGTTAAATGTTGGGAAGTCTTTTCTCTAGGTATTTGTATCAAGTGTAGCCCTATATGAAAGTGAAACATGGAAGGTAAAGTTCAAATGGTTCAAATGGCTCTGAGCACTATGGGACTTAACATCTCAGGTCATCAGTCCCCTAGAACTTAGAACTACTTAACCCTAACTAACCTAAGGACATCACACACATCCATGCCCGAGGCAGGATTCGAACCTGCGACCGTAGCAGTCGCGCAGCTCCGGACTGGAAGGTAAAGAGTTTAGATCAGAGGCGAATAGAAGATTTTGAAACGTGATGCTAGAGAAGAATGCTGAAGACTGGATGTGTACATCCCCCATCTGACGAGGAGCTATTCAACAGAAAAGACATTTGCCGCGCAAGTTGATTAAAAGATGGGATTGGTTGATAGGACATTCAGAGACGTTAACGAATCACCAATTTAATATTGGACATAAGTGTGGAGGAAGGGGGTGGGGGATGGGATAAAACTCCTAGAGGGAGACCAAGGAATGAATACCGTAAGCAGGTTCGTAGATAAGTGGCAGTACAGTACAGTAAGCAGGTTCGGAGATGAAGAGGCTTGCACAGGATACATTGTCGTGGAGAGCTGCATTACACCAGTCTACGGACTGAAGACAACAGCAACAACAACAACAAATGTAGTTGTACGTCGAGAACGGCAGTCAATTCTGGGAGACAACTTTAACGGAACGAAGTAGTTTTCCTGAATTGTAACACAATGAGGCACTTGTGAAAGCTTTCGGTGCAGCAACGACAGGATTTCTCTGATCATCAGCGTGCCTAATTCGGATATGAGATGCTTCTGTCAGGAGGTACCTTTGAAGAGAAGGTTGTTATTAACTGTAGAGGAGGCTGTGCCAATGAGAATACTCGTCGGCGTGAAATAAAACAATCATTCTGCAGTGTAAGAGCTGGATGGGCGAAACACTCAAAGAATTTCAGGAACTACACGGAATCGGGGAGTCGGTCGCAGACCCTCTTGGAGGAGAGCAGACTTGTTCAGTGAGTCCTGGACGCGGAATATTATCGGCAGTCCGGGTTTCGAAAACGGACTTCACGACTTTAGTCCTGGAGCGTTGATTTTATAGCCTCAGAAGACTGGCAGTTGCCGAATTTTGAAAGTCAGATGTACCGTGAGGTAGTGCGAACGAGGATTATTGTTAGGCGGCAGTTTACGCCCGGGAAAAAAGAGTTAGCTGGAGAAGATTCTGATCAGTGTTGTGGTGATAGTGAGGTTTTAAACTGGTAAAATAGCTGCGTTGTCCTCTGTGGGAATTGTCGGTGATTGATTTTTGTGTGACTCTCTGACCTTAATATTACTGAACTTTTACCTCGAGACCTTTTAATTCGCCGGCATCACAGAGAGCGTAGCAAACAACCAGTTGGAAAATAAATGAGCTCGTTAGCGTTGTAGGTTTATCTACCCAATAATTGTACCTAGGGTTTTCGTTGAGTAGAATCTAATTCATACATCGCAGTGTTCAGTAGATTCGCAATTTTAACTTTATAACGTGTCCCGATGGTGAAAGCGGGCCTTGTGAAGGTTAAAAAAACTGTTTCACTGTTACAGCAGTGCAGACAGTTGATCCGGGTCCACCGATGAACAGTTCATTCGCCGACGGGCGATGCAGCAGTACAACCATATCGCAGATTAGTGCTTATAACGGAGATTTGTATAGAAATTGTCACAGTTACGGTAAAGAGTATGACTACTCTGTATTTCCAACGAGAAAAGAGCATCCTCACGCTTTCGTGAAATCTAAACGTTATGAAGTTTTATCGAGGGAAAACTGTTCCTCCGTTAACCCACCCCACGGGTAATCTTCGTGGAGCATTGTTACGTTTCTTCAGTGTGGATTTTGTCAACAAAGACAGCTCACTGATTTCGCACAGGCCTGCAATATCCTGACGACCGTGTTGTTTATTTCGTAATTACTTTTACTACATTCAGGATTACTTCGATCGCTTCACAGACGAAGTACGATTGTATAGGATAAACTTGTAAGGTTAAGAAATAATAACAAACTCCTCCAAACTCATTTAACGGCGCGATACGGTGCTCTGGCAAAGTGAACCAGTTTACGCAGGGTATCTCAAGACGATTAGTCAGTATTCAGCTATATGACAGGGACAGTCATTCCAAGCAAAACAGTCTAGTAAAAATGGGACCCAAAACGCATGCTTTAGGAGCTATGAGCACTTTTTCATCTTAGATAATGTGAAACAAATCTCTTCTATAGCAAACAATCTCTTTGCTTTCCATATTTTGCGAGACGGTAGAAGGGAACAGAACAAGGAAAAGTCGTGTGAACATGGGCTCTGAAGTGCAGCCCTTAAGAGCTGGGAGCACTTGTTCATATTCACTACTGGCAAACACATCTTTTCTCCTGAAAAAGTTCTCATAGCTCTTGAGCTACACATTTTAGGGCCCATGTTTACTAAACAATTTCTTCTTATTTTGGTCCATAGTACCTCCTACCAGAATGTGTAAAGCAAAGAGCTTGCAACAGAAAGGGTTTGTTTCGCAGTACCAAAAGATGAAATGCTCATATCCCTTAAGGTATGCATTTTACAGCCCTTGTCTATTAGAGCTTTTTGCTTTGAATGATCATTCCTGTCTTATCTCTGAATATTGATCTTTCGTTCTGAGACACCCTGTATGACAATTTATGACATCCAAAGGGCTAAGTATTTACATTGTTCACATTATCGGTTTCGGCAACCGGTTACCGTTTGTGAGTGTGTGGGTTTTATTTTGTCAAGTTGCGCAATGGATTGATCCAAGAAGTACCCTTTGGCTCCTGCAAGAAACAATTTCCACCTCACACTATTACAGAAGTCAGACAGACGCTCCTAATATACCAACAAGAACTGCTTGAAAAACATTCAGCAACAAATATCTTCTGGAGACGTCCGCTGTAAGGATAAAACACAAAAATATTCTATATTCTTACGTAACTAGTGGAATACTTGGGTACTGGAGTACTGCTAGTTAGTGTAAGAAAAACATTAAATGAACGAAAAATATTGTTTATTGCGAATGAAAAATCAAGTGAAACTTTTTCTTGTAAATTAATAAATTTCCAGGTTCTTTTCGGAACAGTAGATTGCCTCTTATGGACAGGAATGCTATTATTTTACAAAGTATGGAAAGGTTCTTCTCTCGCCTTTCTTTAAGAACGTTATTTACTTGGCTGAATGGCTGAGAGCCGCGCCTACACAACTTGAATAACTTTTCTAGGTACGGTCAAGGCTGTTGCTTGAGAAATGTAATGGAGTGTACTGTTACGGAGGACAGATGGGGCTCGCATACACTGTAGTGCACAATACCGTGAGCTGCGACGACTGCTGCCTACGTCGATCGCTGCTGACAAATAACACAACTCTCTCTTTCTATCTGGATTGACCTTCGCCAATCAAACTCTCCCTAAGCCTTGATGAAGTCAAGGACTAATATCCGCCCCTAGTCTAACTATTGGCGTGGTACACCGTTCAGATAACCACTCCACCGCAATGTTCAAATGTTCAAATGTGTGTGAAATCTTATGTGACTTAACTGCTAAGGTCATCAGACCCTAAGCTTACACACTACTTAACCTAAAGAATCCTAAGGACAAACACACACACCCATGCTCGAGGGAGGATTCGAACCTCCACCGGGATCAGCCGCACAGTCCATGACTGCAGCGCCCTAGACCACTCAGCTAACCCCGCGCGGCCACCGCAATGCCACTCAATATTCGCTCGCATGTGTTGAACTAGTACTCTGTTCGTGTTCACACCGCACAACAAGTGTGGCGGCCAACACAGTGAACAACGATTAATCGCGAGCGACTCAATATAGTGTATCACTCCGATTTGCTAACAACAGAGGTGCTCTCCCAGTGAAGTACTGAGGAGAGACTTTGTTCCTCGCTCTTTGCATACACGTAGGAGCGCACTCGCTTTCGTTATGTGTTCCCGCTCGAAGAGGGACTACGCAACGGCCCCTTTTTCTGGAAAAATTGCAAATTTAGTCGACCAATGCGGAAATATGTAGCATCTCCGTCAGGTGTATATTGTCCTCCTGTGAGAACTCCGTAACTACACAGTCGGTCCGTCAAAAAATCTTCTGGGCGCTCCCACACAATGTAGCGGAATCTGCTTTTAAGTCGAACACGGGGGTCGTTATCCCTTCGCTCTGGCGATAGCTATCCTCTCTCTGGACGGCCGCTCTGGCCGAAGTAGGTGTGTTTACTCACCCCTCTGAAGGGACGGGCCTCTGAGTGGGCTGGCTGGCTCTTTAGAACAAACATTCCTGTGGCCGTCATGTTGTGTACACTAGTCTCGACTTTTTCAACCTCTGTGCGCACTTGAGATTTACTTATTAGATGTGCATATCGCTTACATGAATTCATACAATACAACCATATCGAGTTTGGGTTCGAATGAAGCGTCTTGGTGTGCAGAGTACGATTGCGAGGACGGAATATGTAAGAAATGAAGGTCAGGAGACCACGCCACCTTACACGTCTTCGGATGCGATTAACCAACTAGCAGCATTATGTGGCAGGAGGATATGCTACAATTCTAATTATGCGCTCTGAACGTCACGAAGTCGTCTAAAAGATGTCAGTGTCACCTTTACTATTTGATGACACGATGTGTACTTCATTAATAAATTTTAGACGACTTTGTGATGTTCAAAGTGCACAGCTGGTTCGTTATACAGGGTGTTAGGGGTGTAAGTGCAGGTAATGAACGAACAACATTACATCAGAATTTACTTCATTTGCAGACTAACAATTATAGCTATTACGAGGGGTACGCGTGGTACCAGCAAACCATTAGTGTGTATTTTCCCCTGGCACCAGGTAGGTTATTGAAGTGTGTGCAAAATGGATAATCTATACTGACATACGTAGTCCACATCACGGAGCAGTTATGACCATGCAGAAAATATGGGGTTCTAAATTAGGTGATGTTTTTGCAGGAAGACTGTTAGACACAGAGAAAAAATACACCTAACACACTGAAGTGGGTATATGTTAACAATTACCACAGTATCTGTACCTCTACCCCTATCACTTTGTACGAGCATATCGTAACGAAGATGTTAGTGGATTACTCATATCCGAACATAACAATCAGCTGCCAAATCTGATAACGTAAACAGTGTAATTATTAAGTGATGGGGACACTATAGATTAAGGTACCAGCTGATTCAGAAACAATGAACAAATTTCAGTTGTTTACTACAGATAAACTACAAAAGAAACAAACACGTTGCGCATGTAACTGAATAGAGGAAGGTTAAGAGCCTTGACACATCTGTCTTGTTGTCTGTATGCAGCAACAAGGCAACTACACCACAAAAGGAATCGTTGTGCGTCTAGGAATTTGCGCAAAGTCAATCCATTGTTCAAGTGCAACGGCCGTTCCGCCGACGTTTCAGCAAGAAGTTGCTTCTGCAAAAGCAGATTTATTATTGCCACACAAATTTCTTGGAAGTTGGTTGCATATGCAAAGGGCACTGGTCGGCCTCGCACGTCTGATGAAAGTGTCGAGCGTATCCGGGATGCGTTCACACAGAGCCCTCGGAAGTCCACAAGAAGGGCAGGCCAGTAACTTCCTCAAACAACGGTATTGCGTGTTCTGAAACAACATCTGCATATGAAGGCGTACAAGTTACAGTTACTGCAGCAACTGCGTCCCGGCAACCATAGCAGAGTGTCCGAATTATGTATTATGAATTAGTTCCCAAGGTGTGGCAGAGAACTTGTCTTTTCGGACTAGTCGACGTTTCACCGATCGGGTAAAGTAATCCGTCATAATGTAAGAATTCTGGCGTCGTCAACTAATACGAAAGAGTCTCACCGAAACTGAGTATGTTCTCTGCCGTTTATGTTTACAAAGTTTATGGACCTTCCTTTTGGTGGAGAAAACTGTGACAGGAATGTTGTACCTGGACATCTTGGAAAATTGATTATTTCCTCAATTTCACGTAGATTCCAATGATTTCATTTTTGTGCATGACGCCGCCCCGCCTCAGTTTCACCTTGAGGTGAGGTGTTAGCAACACAATCCCACAATTTTGGGTTCAAAGAGGTGAAGATCTTGTTCACTACTTTTGACCTCACAGGTCATCGGACCTCACACCTTTCGACTTTTTTGTGTTTAGGGATTCATAACAGTTAATATCTTTGTCACATCTATGGCGGCTACTCTTCAAGAACTGAGAAATCGAATTGTTGAAGCCGTCGATTCAATAAACAGGGACCTGGTGATACGTGCGTGGAATGATATAGACTACCGCTTCGATGTTCCTCGAGCAACGATAGCCGCTCATGTTGAGTGTGTGGTATAGTATCTGTGCGAACATGAGACTGAACTTCTCTCCGCTGATACGTGCACTGCGTTCCTATCTTTCATAGTTTCTCTGTAATAAATAATTGAAATCTGTTCTTTCTTTTTGAATCATGCTGTACAAACATAAAGGTCGAATACTTCTGTTTGGTGAAAAAAAGGTGTCCAATGACTGAAGACATGTGCACGCCCACAAAGAAATAATAATTATGTGTTATCTTTAATCTGATATGATAGAGACTCACCGGAACGGAATATGTTTGGCGCCGTTTCTGTTTACAAAGTTTATTGTCCTATTTTTATGTATGGCGGCGTCCGGCCTCACGTTCACTCACAGAAGTTATAATTAAGTTTATGACACTCCTTGCATGCTGAGCCATGTGTAGAGCAGGTAACTATCTGCAGAAAAAAGACATACAGATGAAAAACATTGAGTAGAGGAGAGAATAGAATGTATACAAGAAAAGCAAATAATCGTTTTAGTCGAGTGTAGTAAACGCGCAGAATTAAATTAAATAGTGCAAAGTAGGAAGAGATGGAAAACGGAACCTAACAAGTAGGAATAAAGTAATAATAATAATAAAGATCTCGATCTCTCATGGGTATGGAAGAGGAAAGACATTCCAGCTTGAGTCCGCAGGCGCTTTGCTTTTCGGCTGCATTACTTCCGGGAATGCAGGATATATGAGCCACGTGTGTGTGTGTGTGTGTGTGTGTGTGTGTGTGTGTGTGTGGCGGGCCGCGCAACAGATCACGTCTCCCTCATCCGATACAGCGAAGTCGCAGACCTGCTTCTGGGCGGGCAGTAAAACGTTATAAGACCAATAAAACGGGCCCGCCACGTGTAGCTCAGGTGAGCGGCAGCAGACATAAACAGTGCGTGGGCTCCGCTGCATTATTTCTCAAGGGGCGGCGATTCCTTCTCTGAGCAGCGGGATGCCTCCCCACGTGCAGGACTCTTGTAACTGGCCGAGGGAGTTCTGGGCCGGGTAAACAGGTTTTCTCCTTTTCTCAAACCTGAGCGCCACCTCAGTGCAACGCGAGGGCGGTTAAACAAGTACCTCCGTCCAAAAACCGGATGTCGTTGTTATCCCAGCTTCGTGTTATGCAGGGCGGTGCAGATAAAAATATCCCTTGTAAGTACAAGGAAAATGCAGTGAAATGACATAAACGAAGACCTGAAACGGACTTAGCATTTATTTACAATGAAAGATGCAACGAAAAACATATTTATAGAAGATGCTGAAAGCAACCCCCTGCGACGTCAGTAACAACTGTGCACGTCTAAGCATATTCAAATACTCGTACATCCAGCGTAAAGCTCTGACATCGGTGGCGGCAGCTTCACGGTTGATGTTGTCTTTTCTTCTCTAAGGCCCATCTATTATAAATTGAGGATAATTGCAGAATGTGTTGCCACACAACGTGGCACTACACAAAACTGGCGCTAATAGCATAGACACATAGGGAACACACACGAAAGGGTCTGTAAGTCTATGGTATTGGTGATAAATTGAGAAAATCGTCTCCAAACACATGTGCTACAAAAAAATGGCTCTGAGCACTATGGGACTTAACTTCTAAGGTCATCAGTCCCCTAGAACTTAGAACTACTTAAACCTAACTAACCTAAGGACATCACATAATCCATGCCCGAGGCAGGATTCGAACCTGCGACCGTTTGCGGTCGCGCGGTTCCAAACTGTAGCGCCTAGAACCGCTCGGCCACACCGGCCGGCCATGTGCTACAAAACACCACTGTTTCCTGCGCATGTACCCCGACATCAATATGTGATATGATCACCATGCACACGTACTCACGCCGCACAACGGGTTGACACACTCTGGATTAGGTGATCGAGCAGCTACTGGGGTATAGCCTCCCATTCTTGCACCGGTGCCTGTCGGACCTCCTGAAGTGTCCGAGGGGTCTGAACGCGTGCAGCGATACGTCGACCGAGAGCATCCCAGATGGGCTCGATGGGGCTTAGGTATGGAGAACAGGCAGGCTACTCCATTCACCTGATATCTTCTATTTCAAGGTACTCCTCCACGATGGCAGTTCAGTGGGGCCGTGCGTTATCGTCGATCAGGAGGAAGGTGGGACCCACTTCACCCCTGAAAAGGCCGACATACTGGTACAAAATGACGTCCCGGTACATCTGACCTGTTACAGTACCTGTGTCAAAGACACGGAGGGGTGTACGTGCACCAATCATAATCCCACCCCACACCATCAAACCACGACCTCCATACAGTTCCCTTTCAAGGTCATTAAGGGGTTGGTTCCTGGTTCACGCCAGACGAAAAGAAGGCAAGACTATACCTGGACTCGTCCATGAACATAACCTGGGACCACTGATCAAATGACCATGGGATGCACCTTGCAGGTCTCCTGGCGAATAAACCATGTCTATTCAGTCGTCTGTAGACTATGTATCTGGAGACAACTGTTCCAGTGGCTGCGGTAAGGTCTCGAGCAAGGCTACCTGCAGTACTCCGTGGCCGTCTGCGGGCACTGATGGTGAGATATCGGTCTTCTGGTGCTGTTGTACACTGTTGACGTACCGTACTGTAGCGCCAGCACACATTTCCTGTCTGCTGGAATCGTTGCCATATCTTGAGATCACACTTTGTGGCACACAGAGGGCCCATGCCACGACCTGCACAGTCACCATTAGCACGTCTGAAAACGTCTGCACACTTACTCGCTCCACCGTACTCTGACGTGTACCAACTCACCTCTGCGTATGTGGACTGCTGCCAGCGCCACCGTGCGACGACCACAGGTCAAATGCACCGCATGGTCATACCTCAAGGTGATTTAAACCCGGAAACCGCCCACCAGAGCGTTATTTCATCATGTGTCAGCATTATCCTTAATTTATGAGCATGAGTGTATTATCTTATTCAGAATGGAGCCTACATGTATCACTGTAAAAACATGGCAGAGCCTTCTCCTTCTCAAGGCCAAGCCTCTCACTGCAAAAATACGTACTCTGCAATAACAATTTAACTCCTTATGGCAAAAGCCCATCCATATTCCCTCGCTGAAAAGCTAACCACCTATAGCAACACTATCCTAAACTTCAGTCCCACCCCTCTCTAACACCTGCAATCCGGACTGACCATCCCAGTCTGCCCTAGCAACACACCACTTCGTCCATACACTCTCTTTATCACTGAAGACATCATCCGTTCCCTTACCACTGTCCTTCAAAATATCCACCCATTTGTGTGTCGCCATATCCTCCATCAGTTCACTTGTTCTGTGTTTCGTTTAAATGCCACCGTCATATATTTCCAATACCACTACTACATTCTATTTTTTCGACTAGGCAGTGTCGTCTAGTACTTTCCCCACTCAATTTTGTGCAGAACATCCAACCCAACATCCAGTCCTCGTCAAGCACAGCTAGATGCCTCCCCATAGTCACTGCCCTCACAAATAGCACCTAACAACTCTTTCTCCATGCTTGTAACCCAAATGCCAGCTCTCCTTTCTCATTCTCAGTCTACTCTGCACCATAATGTCATCCAATTCAACCATTACCTGGAACTGATCATTAAGCAGAACCAACACCATTGTCAGTTTTAGAAAATCGTCACCACCAAGCAGCTCACCAAAAAGAAGGTCAACTCCACCGAATCAGCATCACCGTAGATTTAATAATTCCATCTTTATCAATATTCATTGTTTTCTAATAGTTTGATGCTTGAAAACATTAGACAGAAGAATGGGCTATATCGCTGCTGTCAGCCAGCCCCCACATGAGGGAATGAAATTTGTGACACGACAGTCACATGTCGCGGTGTGATATTTGGTTAATTTTCTGCTTACTTCGTGGCTATTTTTGAGGGCAGTGCACACGCTGCTTATTCAGAAAGAAGACTTCACATTGCCTTATTAGAAATGAGCGTGTTCAGGTGTTCTTCCCACGATCTGGCTTGACCGCTACAGGTTAATCAGAGAGGCTTTAAAGGAGGAATGTGGTTTCACAGGGCACTGCAGTTTGCGGATGTCGGGTGCAGAAGACGCCTATTCGATCCTTTGTCAGCAAATGCCAGGGTTTTCCCTTTTGAAGGTAGTCTGCTGCTAAAGTACTGCAAGTCCCTGGTAACTGAAGAGCCAAAGAAACTGATGTACCGGCCTAATATCGTGTAGGTCCCCCGCGAGCACGCAGAAGTGCCGGAGCACGACGTGGCATGCGCTCGACTTATTCTGAAGTAGTGGTGGATGGAACTTGTAACACGCCCGGGGGTACAAATGGGGGTGGGCTGGTACCTTAAACTGGTTGTCATTTCGTGACCGTGCGCCCTGTCCACACCACGTACCTGATAATCCCGCGCCGATCGTACTGTTCTGCTCCACAGCTGGCTTGCCCGAAATTATTTATCGAAATATGCAAGCGTGTTAGGGGAGCCACTCAACGTCAAAGCACAACACTGTTCTACGTCTAGTATGAACAACTATATTCTGAGACGATAAAAGAAAGTCGCAGGTTGCACTGTTTACATTCTAATTCAAAAGTGTTATCCCAATTATTGGACGATTAACAGTCCACAATATCATTCGGACGATCGCACGCGTAACCGACACGACGTGGGTGATTTTTGATGATGCTGAAGCCGAATGATCGCACGAAAGTTAATTTTTTCAGTTCTCAGTTCTCACTTGTACGAGAGTGCGCGTAACCGTCGCGGCGCGGCTGATTGTTGATAATGCGGAAACGCTATGATGGAACGCACGTCCTCACGCTCGCTACAAGACACTGGCACTTGACTGCACTCTTTTATGGTAACCAATTTTTGCTGATTCACATCAGTTCATTCTGGGAGACCGAACACGGCGCGGATGATTGATACAGTACGGTACGACACGCAACGACAGGATACACAAATGCGTTATCGGCGGCACTGCTCATTTTTAATTACTTCTTGACGCACTTTCCTCTGAATCACTTCCATATTTCATCACTTTACTGTAATAGCTCTTGTAGCAACACTTCAACTTCCATACTAACAATGCCCCTCACATGCAGAGCCACACACTAAACAACACAATAGTTCCGTGTCCCGCGCTCGACTCTACTGACGCGGCTGCCCGCAAAGATATTCCGCAACCAAGCCAGCGATGTGACAGTACGCTTACAAACTGACACCGTGAATCCTCCAGGGCTGTCCATAAATCCGTAAGAGTATCATGGGGTGGAGACCTCTTCTGATTAGCAAGCTGCAAGGCATCCCAGATATGCTCAATAATGTTCACGTCTGTGGAGTTTGGTGGCCAGTGGAAGTGTTTAAACTCAGAAGAGTGTTACTGGAGCCACTCTGTAGAAATTCTGGACGTGTAGGGTGTCGCAGTGTCCTGCTGGAATTGCCGAAGAGGAATTGCTGGAGTTGCGATATTAACAACAAAGTAAAAAATTCGGAGGCATTACTTTTCAGCACATCTTCGTATTAAATTGTACTGTAAGAACGGAATAAATTGCAGCAAGGTTTAATGAATGGTAAATGTAGCTTCTGGTGAGTCTTTTGTAAGTAAAAGAAACATGTAGTAGGGGTACGATGGTTTCGAAGAAGACCGTAAAGAAGTTGAATATAATTTTCGCCCTGGGTGCCTTAAAACAGCATTAACCGATGAAATCGTGGAAAAAGTGGAAGAAATGATTATGAACGATCGCGGAACCACAATCAGATATGTCGTTTACGATCCTGGCGTGTCAGGTGGTTCGTGCTGAGAAATTCTTTCAATTTTTTTGGGTATTAAAATCGTGTTAGCAAAATTTGTTCCAAAAATTGTCGGTTTCTAACAAAAACAGTGAAACTTGCCCTTATAAAAATTAATGAATGACTGTGCTGGTAAACCCCTTACGCTATTTAATTTTCAAACAGCTGAGCAAAACAGAACGTATTCAGACATATCTCTCTTTACTTATTCTGATCATCACTAAACTGACACACAATATTTTTAGCGCAACGCAATCTGACTTTCGATGATCCCTACAAAAGAATGGCCGAGACTAACAATAACCTATAACTTTCATGAATCACTTACCTCACAAAAATCTTCGTTTCTCGAACTACTGCAATACAGCGAGCGCCCAAACTGCCAGCTAATAATTCTAACTTCTGAAGGCACTGACTACTGATAGGCATACTTAGCAAATGAGAGATTTTGATAGAGAACAAACAATGTATTTACCTTAATAGTGTTCAATTCATGACAGACAGTCTTACAAATTTACTGTCCAGATCATCCGCTCTCAAAACTCCGCCATCTCACTCTCCACATCCACCACTGCTGGCGGCTCACCTCCAACTCCGCAACACTACGCGCTGTTCACATCCAGCTGCCCAACACTACAATAGCGACTATTCCAACAATGCCAACCAGCCACAGACTTCACACAGCACAGTCAGTGATTTTTATATAGAGCGCTACGTGGCAACATAAAAACTTAAACAGCCTACTCACAAGAGCGGCGAATACAAGTGGCGCAGCTGTCGCTGGATGAAGTAAACAACGATACAGGACTGCTGAAACGTATCGTAAGAAGTTGTTTTGCGGTTATGCCGTCGAAAAGAAGGCTCAGTCGTCCCAATGAAAGCATTCTGGAACGCCATTAACGAAAAAGCTCGACACGTACGGTTAAATATGAACGTCATGCCCACTATGTTCTTCCATTTTAACGGCATAGTTCGTCATGAGTTGTTGCCACAAGGCCGAGCGGTTAGTAAGGAGTACTAATAAGGAGTACTATTTACAAATTCAGCGACCATCGGGTGAAGCAATCAGAAAATAACTCCAGGATTTACAGCGAAACAATTCTTGGCTTTTGCTTCTTGATAATAAATGCACCCGCTCACACTTTGTTGCCTGTTCAAGAATGTTTGATCGAAAACAATACTGCATATGGCCCCATATGACTTTCTTTCAGTTTATAAAAATAAAGAAAACATTAAAGAAGCGTTGATTCACAACAACGGTTGAGAATAAAAACGGGGCCGGCCGGTGTGGCTGTGCGGTTCTAGGCGCTTCAGTCTGGAACCACGTGAACGCTACGGTCGCAGGTTCGAATCCTGCCTCGGGCATGGATGTGTGTGATGTCCTTAGGTTAGTTAGGTTTAATTAGTTCTAAGATCTAGGCGACTGATGATCTCAGAAGTTACGTCGCATAGTGATCAGAGCCATTAAAAACGGGTCGCTGAGAGACGTAAAAGCTGCTCGAATAATCGAGTTCCAGAATGGTTTCGGGGTTTGGAGAAAGGACTGGCATACGTGTATAGTAACATATAAGGACTATTTTTGAGGGGATGAGTTTGGTATATACGAATACATAAAATACTTTTATAAAATAAAAATCCTCGTTACTTTTTGAACACGCTACGTACATCTGGAAGACGTAAAAAACCAACACATCTTCAGAACAGCTAAAGTGATGTTCGTGAGTCTCAGAGATGAGAAACGAACCTTTTTTTGTCATCAGTCTTCTGACAGGTTTGATGCGGCCCGTCACGAATTCCTCTCCTGTCCTAACCTCTTCATCTCAGAGTAGCACTTAAAACTTACGTCCTCAAGTATTTGGTGGATGTATCCAATCTCCCTCTACAGTTTTTGCCCTCTATAGCTCCCTCTAGTAACATGGAAGTCATTCTCTCGTGTCTTAACAGATGTCCTATTATCCTATCCCTTCCCCTTATCAGTGTCTTCCACATATTTCTTTCCTCTCCGATTTTGCGCAGAACCTCCTCATTCCTTACCTTATCAGTCCACCAAATTTTTAACACTCGTATGTAGCACCATCTCCAATGCTTCGTTTCTCTTCTGTTCCGGTTTTCCCACAGTCCATGTTTCACTACCATAAAATGCTGTAAATTCTCAAAAATTTCTTCCTCAAATTAAGGCCGATATTTGATATTAGTAGACTTCTCTTGGCCAGGAATTCCTTTTTTGCCATTGCTAGTCTGCTTTTGATGTCCTCCTTGCTCCGTCCGCCATTGGTTATTTTATTGCCTAGGTAGCAGAATTGCTTAACTTCATCTACTTCGTGACCATCAGTCCTGATGTTAAGTTTCTCGCCTCCTCATTTCTACTACCTTCGTCTTTCTTCGATTTACTCTCAATTCATACTCTGTACTCATTAGACTGTTCATTCCGTTCAGCGGATCATGTAATACGTCTCCACTTCCACTCAAGATAGCAATGTCATCAGCGAATCGTATCATTGATATCCTTTCACACTGAATTTTAATTCCACTCCTGAACCTTTATTTTATTTTATTGCTTCCTCGATGTACAGATTGAACAGTAGGGGCGAAAGGCTACATCCTTGTCTTACACCCTTCTTAATACTAGCTCTTCATTCTTGGTCGTCCACTTATTATTCCCTCTTGGCTGTTGTACATATTGCATATGACCCGTCTCTCCCTACTTTTTTCAGAATTTACATGTGGAACGCTTTTTCTAGGTCGACAAATCCTATGAACATGTCTTGGTTCTTCTTTAGTCTTGCTTCCATTATTAACCGTAACGTCAGAATTGCCTCTCTTGTGCCTTTACCTTTCCTAAAGCCAAACTGATCGTCATATAGGGCAACAACAATTTTTTTTCCATTCTTCAACATATTATGGATGCATGAGCTGTTAAGCTGATTGAACGATAACTCTCGCACTTGTCAGCTTTTTTCCGTCTTCGGAAATGTGTGGATGATACTTTTCCGAAAGTTAGATGGTGTGTCGCCAGACTCATACATTCTACGCACCAACGTGAATATCGTTTTGTTGCCACTTCCCCGATTTTAGAAATTCTGATGGAATGTTATCTATCCCTCCTGCCTTATTTGATCTTAAGTCCTCCAAAGCTCTTTTAAATTCTAATACTGGATCCCCTATCTCTTCTAAATCGACTCCTGTTTCTTCTTCTATCACATCAGACAAATCTTCCCTCTCATAAAGGCTTTTAATGCATTCTTTCCACCTATCCGCTCTCTCCTCTGCATTTAACAGTGGAATTCCCGTTGCCATCTTATTGTTATCACGCTTTCTTTTAATATCACCGTAGGTTGTTTTGACTTTACTGTACGCTGAGTCTGTTCTTCCGACAAACATTTCTTTTCCGATGTCTTCACATTTTTCCTGCAGCCATTTCGTCTTAGCTTCCCTGCACTTCCTATTAATTTCATTCCTCAGCGACATGTATTTCTGTATTCCTGAGTTTCCCGGAACATTTTTGTACTTCCTCCTTTCATCGATCAATTGAAGTATTTCATCTGTTACCCATGGTTTCTTCGCTGTTACCTTATTTGTACCTATGTTTTTCTTCCCAACTTCTATGATGGCCCTTTTTAGATATGTCCATTCCTCTTAAACTGTACTGCCTACTGAGCTATTCCTTATTGCTGTATCTATATCCGTATTCCTTAGTACTTCCGTATCCCACTTCTTTGCGTACTGACTCTTCCTGACTCATGTCTTAAACTTCAGCCTACTCTTCATCACTACTACATTGTGATCTGAGTCTATATCTGCTCCTGTGTACGCCTTAAAATCCAATATCTGATTTCGGAATCTCTGTCTGACCATGATGTAATCTAACTGAAATCTTCCTGTATCACCTAGCCTTTTTAAGTATACCTCCTCCTCTTGTGACTCTTGAACAGAGTATTCGCTATTACTAGGTGAAACTTGTTACAAAATTAAATTAGTCTTTCTCGTCTCTCATTCCTTGTCCGAAGCCCATACTCTCCTGTAACCTTTTCTTCTACTCCTTCCCCTACATCTGCATTCCAGTCCCACAATGACTATTCAGTTTTCATCCCCCTTTATATACCGTACTGTATTACCATTTCAATATCCTCATAAACGTCCTCTATCTCTTCAGCTTGCGACGCCGGCATGTACGAGGGTTGACTGAAAAGTAAGGTGGAGGCATTACTTCTCATTCAACCCTCGTATACCTGAACTATCAATTTTGGTAGTTTTGGAATGACAATTTATGATTCAAACAACTACTCACACATCTTCCAAGTCTTTCACTAAAATAAGAAATAAATCAATGGAGTATCTGGTTCTACCTATTTCTAAAAATAATTTCTTATATTTGATTTAGTGTCCACTCAGAGTTCTTTCAGTTCTTTACTTTTGTTCTCATTGTATCTTTAAGAGTTCTTGCAACAATAGTAGCGACTATCCGCAGACCTTTCATTAAAATAAAGCCAGGTTAAATTCACACATCTATTTTCCAAATGAAGAAAAGAGCTACTACAAGAATTATTACCAATGAGGAGTGATAACTACTCATACTGGTTGAGCAGCAAAACAAAATTAACAAAAAGACGAATAAAAATAGCCTTGATAAAGTTTTCAAAGTGAGGTTTTCAGTGTGTATGAAATGGAATATATATGAACAGTTCGTATGATCATGACAAGGAAATGTGATCTTTTAAGATGAAGATCATTCAGAATTTGAGGATGGTTTAGCGACGGATGGAGAGATGAACGTTGCAAGTATCTAGCAGGAAACCAAATGAAGTAATTAGGGGACAGAACAGAATGCAAGACGTAACCATGTCAGTGATGAAAAATAGGTGAAGGTGGGTTGGACAGCAGCCAGAAAGTGGAGGGTCGATGGCCAAAAGAAGTTATTTTCTGGATTGCAATAAATAAGAGAAGACTGAGAAGACAAACTAACGGAAAGTAGGCAGATGATATCAGAAAATATTGGTACCCCACAGAGTAGAAAATAAAAATGAAATGAAAATTTTTCTAATGTTCATGTTAGCATAGCCACTGGCGACACCAGAAAGAGATGGTGACCTTGCTATTCAGCAGATAGAAACAAATAAGTTGGTCGCGAAGAGGAAGTTGTAATATTGGCACCAATCGTCAGGCACAAGTTAAACATTCAGTAAAACGTCTACTAAGAGAGAGAAGCAAATATGAATAGAGTCTCGTGTCATTGCCTCCCGGGTGTGTCCATAAAGACCATAGTTTTCCAGCTCTCAGTTCAGTTGATAATTAGGACTGATGGCATTCATGCCAAATCACCAATGATTATTATGATGTAGTCACGTCCATGTATCTGATGTTCCAGCACTTCTTATGAACACTGTCGTTGTCGAGATGACACCATCCAAGTAACCTGCCACTCAACTTCGCATCGACTGCCTACCATATCACTGAGCGTCTTCCATTTCCAGTACTGAAAGGTATATACACAGGGTAAATTAATTCAAGTTCAGTAAGAAAATATTGTATTAAACCAGAGATGGTCAAATGTAGTATCGATTGTGTAGTAGCGTCCCTGATCAGTAGCGATCGCTGATTCAAGGTGTTATGGGTAATGTGTTAGAGTAACTGTAAATAGAGAGACGTATGGAGAGTCCGAAGTGTAAAGACGTGTTGTCTCTAATGAGTATTGGATATATAATTACTCGCTACGGGCAGTAATGATTTTATTATTTGCAAGATACTATGAAGTTTGCCAACTGTTAAAGGAGTCTCAACAGAAGTTGGAACTAATTAAAGTAAAGAAAGTTGTTTTGTTGCTAATGCAATGCGTGTATTCAGAAGTGATGATTGAGACGATGTATAGCACTCACATACAATGATTTTGTGAAGCCAATTGTCAATGTATAAACAGCTTATTGAGGATATTAATTGTAAGCATTATTAATTTTCAAAAAGTCAGAGTACGAGTTTTAAAGTCAATGCCTTATTGTTACTTACCACAAGTCAATATCAGTTCTCAGATCCTTATCATTTTTGATTAACTATTTGTCTCAAGAAGTTATTGTCTCAGTCATATTTGATTTCATTAATATGTATGCTAAGCAACAGCCTCCACAATAGCTGTTTACTAATTATACAATTTAAAGTACTAACAAAGAGAAGTGCGAAGAGCGTTACCGTTGCGCAGATAAAGGTAAGACATGTTATTATTTCAGGGATAGCATTGCTTAACCACAGGGACCATTATTTTCAGATTGACGAAGTTTTGTATTACCAGGGCCAATTCAAATCAATAGCCTTGCATCAGATTCAATTTTTGGGTTACGTGAATTGATGCAGTTTTGGTTTGGTTGAAAGATATTGACAGTTTACATTCTCGCAGCTGAGTTAAATTTACATTCTCGCAGTCGAAAAGTTCAGTACAGGTCAAAGAGCATAAGCGACGAGATAAAATACGAGGGCCACTCCAAAAGAAATGCACACTATTTTTGTAAAAATACAGTTTTCATTCTGCATGTGTGAAAGTTTTACAGTGTGTAGATACACCCTTCCCGATTGTTTTCAAACTTAGTTCAACCTGTTCCCGTGAGTGGCGACGTCACAGCATGTCTTCAAGATGGCTGCTACACTTGACGTTCGTCAGAAGCAACGTGCTGTCATAGAATTCCTGTGCTGTGAAAACGAAACAGTGGGAAACATCCACAAGAGGTTGAAAAAGGTGTATGGAGATGCTGCTGTCGATCGCAGTACAGTTAGTAGGCGGGCAAGCAGGTTACGTGATGAAAGCGGGCACGGCAATATTGAGGATTGTCCTCGCAGCGGCAGGCCTCGTACTGCACACACTCCAGATAATGTGCAGAGAGTTAACGAATTGGTGACTGCTGACAGACGCATCACAGTGAACGAAATGTCACGCTACGTTGGGATAGGGGAGGGAAGTGTTTGCAGAATACTGAAAGTGTTGGCATTAAAAAAGGCTCACAAAGAAACGAGAAAAGCGGTATGCAGCTAACTTTTGGAAAAGTACCTGAATGATGGAGATAAATTTCTTGGAAGAATTGTGACAGGTGATGAAACATGGCTTCATAATTTTTCACCAGAGACGAAGAGGCAATCAATCGAGTGGCATCATACAAATTCACCCAAGAAAAAAAATTCAAAACCGCACCTTCTGCTGGAAAAGTTATGGCTACGGTGTTTTTCGATTCCGAAGGACTCTTGCTTGTGGACATCATGCCAAGTGGAACCACCATAAATTCTGATGCATGTGTGACGACACTGAAGAAAATTCAAGCTCGACTGAGTCGAGTTCGACCACATCGGCAAAAGCAGGATGTTTTGCTGTTGCACGACAATGCACGGCCACATGTCAGTCAAAAAACTATGGAAGCAATCACATAACTCGGATGGACAACACTGAAACATCCGCCTTACAGTCCTGACCTGGCTCCGTGTGACTATCATCTCTTTGGGAAACTGAAAGACTCTCTTCGTGGAACGAAGTCTGAAGATAATGACTCCCTTGTGCACGCTGCCAAACAGTGGCTCCAACAGGTTGGTCCAGAATTTTACCATGCGGGTATACAGGGGCTGGTTCCAAGATGTTGTAAGCAGTTGAGACGGATGTAAATTATATAGAGAAATGAAAATATTGTTCCTAAAGGATGTATCTACACACTGAAACACTTTCAAAGATGTAGAATAAAAGATGGATTTTAAAAAAGAAGTGTGCATTTCTTTTGGAGTGACCTTCGTACACGTTCATATGCCATTCCCATTTTAACGGCTGTGTTCCAGACTACTGTCAGTTACGTGATTTCACTCATATTTCAAACGTACATGTTTCAGTGCGTCTCATGGTTCCTATTGCACTGACATCATCGCCGCTGCCGGATGAGAGAGCCATCCGGTGTCTCTGTTCCTGATCGTCACTGCAGGTACTTAGCACCAGGGCCTACCATCCAGTAGGGCCAGGATCAGGCAACTTCGTAACTTCCTACTGTGAAGTGTATTCCGTGGGTCTCTGCGGGTCATCGTCACATTCCAGGGTTGGGTTGATGTTGCTCTAATGCAGTGTATGGGTATAATGCTACGCTGTAGCTTCGCCTACCAGACGGCAGCCCGCAAGACTTCAGCTGAATTGCTGAGGCAGGGGCGCCGGCTACCAACACAACTGGGCTGACAATAGGAGTGAGTAGAATCCCTCCGTGTCTCTGTTGAGGAGAAACTTATGGGTAACTCGGAATGAATAAATATTTAACTCGTTAATCATGTTTTATTAGCACCGTAAGACGCTCCACATGTTCCCTAACATTATTCTGGCAACGTAGAGGTGTCTCTGCTCGGCACCGCTGTAATGTGCAAGAACAACAGGGATTGGTATTGCTGAAGATCGTATTGCATGAAAATATACAGAGGAGGCTTTTACACATCAGTGGATGTCAAATGGCTGATGATGATAATCATGCTGACGATGTTTGAACCGCGCGTCGAAACCATTAACAAAGTTTAGTGTTTGTGCCTCTCTGGTTGTGTTGCATCCCTTTGCCGGAGAGGATTGTGGTGAGAATGTCGACCTGCGTGGCTCGGGCAGCTGAGCAGTCTTGAGTTAGCACCGGCGGGAGGAAGGTGGGATCAGTCTGTGTGTGTGCTGGGAAGCGACTTGGGCCAACACCGACTCAAAGGAAGGCCTCGGCGCTTGACGGTGACGTCACGTCAGCTAGGCACGGCGAACGCCAGGTCTGACGCAGGCAGAAACGTCTGGGCGTGCTTACCACTATAAATTTCTTATTTTTGGACAAAAAGTTTGGTATTGTTTTGGATTCTGCAGTTTTATTTACATGAAAGATTTTCTTACTATCGTAAAGCAACAAATGAAGATCATAGTTCTGCATTACTGAATCCTGTCGAAACAAACTTAGATCAATATGAGAAGATGCTTTGCCCCATTGCAAGCTTCGGAAATTTTACATTCAAGTAACTATATTTACTTGATCCATTTTGCTATCGAAACTTACCCCAACCCCCTTACAATTAACTCGTTTCTTTTATTTATTTTCGCTTGACGTCGTCACTGGAAATGTGAACCAATTTACATGTGTAAATGTCCAACTGTTGCTAGTCATTAGATTACAGTCGTTTTCAACGAAAGGAATTCTAAACAGGAAACAAAATAGCTTCATACATCGAAAATACTGCTGAGCTTAAACTTTTTTAAACATGCACATTAGAAAAGATAAATATTCCCCTCTTGCAACTGTAAGGAGAAACTTTGTAAGATAAAAAAATTTTATTTGATAAAACAAGTATCTCTCTTTTGCCTCTTCTTCTGTCCCCCACCCCCTCCCACAACGTGTACAAACGCAAGATATTTCATTAACATTCAGTGCTCCTCACCGCATAGTCAACCAAGATACCTAAAGAAGAGCCATAATATGTTCACAGTTTCTTGTAAAAGCAACCCAGTACAAACGTAACTTCCTCAGATTTACAAATAAGGTAAAGAAGCACGAATTCTGTTGCTGCTGGACCGTGAAGTTGATTTTGTATGTCAATCCTTAAAACAGGTGGAAATATAAGTTCAGGAGTACACTATTTGTTAAGAAGTGCAATGAATTGCACAATTAATTGATTGCAGAAATCTCTCAGATCAATGTGTGTTGGTTAACTACCGCCAATAGTTTCACATTTTACTGTGTCAGAGAGGGAGACACCACCATTATGAGTATGCCTGCGACAGACCTGGCGTTCGCCGTGCCTAGCTGACGTGACGTCACGAACAAGCGCCGAGGCCTTCCTTTGAGTCGGTGTTGCTTGGGCGCACCTGGAGCGATAGCGCGGCCTAGTTGTGGTCGAGAGCCGTTGTGTGGGAAGCTATAATTTGGAAAGGAGCTCCCCTTTTGCATTCACAATGCTGGTGTTGCCTGAAGGAAACTGGCGGTTAAAGTAACGGTTGGAGATCTGTAGAGCCGTCACAATATTGTCGCTGCGCCCTGGCTGCGCTGACGCACGAGTACTGATAACTCCACGTGAAACTGAGAAATGTTGTTATTGAGGTTCGATGAACCCTCTGCCAGGCACTTAAATGTGATTTGCAGAGTATCCATGTAGATGCAGATGCAGAGTACTTGCCCATTCGTGTGTTTTAGTCGTTCATCTTGTAAAATTGTAAATGAGTCTGCTCTTATGGGGCGCCATTAGTTACACTATTTCGTGACTGGTCATTTGTTTGTTTTAAAGGTTCATGTTATAAGGGTGTCACTGAGTTTGCCCTGCTGGGACCCATTATTGGTACGGATGTGTGGGACCAGTGGTAACGGATTTATTTTTCAGGTCCTATCGCGCCAATTTAATGACGTGTGTAATGTATTGCCAGGAAGTGTGCGCAACACTGACGTGTGAAATAAAATAAGATGGCAAGATAAAGGCTCTGTAAACCCACTGAGGTAGCAGCGGATGAATATTAATGCTGCAGATTTACTCGAGTTAAGTAATTACCTTTGTAATTGAATAATTCACGTCGCTTAATTTGGCGTTCATCTGAAGAAGTTTGGACCTAAACTTGCTGGAAATTGTTCGGTTCTCCTGCGCAGTATATGTGCACATTTTAAACTGTGGCACAAAAACTGTGTACAAAACTTATAATAAGGAGGTCCCGCTGTATTTTGTTTTGTATTTCAAGTGGTTTGATTAAACTGGATTTATCTGAATATTGTTTTTAGGTTCAAATTGATCTCAGTTTGTTACTGCAAATTTCTACATCTACATCTACATCTATACTCCGCGAGCCACCTTGCGGTGTGTGGCGGAGGGTACTTATTGTACCACTATCTGATCCCCCCTTCCCTGTTCCATTCACGAATTGTGCGTGGGAAGAACGACTGCTTGTAAGTCTCCGTATTTGCTCTAATTTCTCGGATCTTTTCGTTGTGATCATTACGCGAGATATATGTGGGCGGTAGTAATATGTTGCCCATCTCTTCCCGGAATGTGCTCTCTCGTAATTTCGATAATAAACCTCTCCGTATTGCGTAACGCCTTTCTTGAAGTGTCCGCCACTGGAGCTTGTTCAGCATCTCCGTAACGCTCTCGCGCTGACTAAATGTCCCCATGACGAATCGCGCTGCTTTTCGCTGGATCATGTCTATCTCTTCTATTAATCCAACCTGGTAAGGGTCCCATTCTGATGAGCAATACTCAAGAATCGGACGAACAAGCGTTTTGTAAGCTACTTCTTTCGTCGATGAGTCACATTTTCTTAGAATTCTTCCTATGAATCTCAACCTGGCGCCTGCTTTTCCCACTATTTGTTTTATGTGATCATTCCACTTCAGATCGCTCCGGATAGTAACTCCTAAGTATTTTACGGTCGTTACCGCTTCCAATGATTTACCACCTATGGCATAATCGTAGTGGAATGGATTTCTGCCCCTATGTATGCGCATTATATTACATTTATCTACGTTTAGGGAAAGCTGCCAGCTGTCGCACCATGCATTAATCCTCTGCAGGTCCTCCTGGAGTACGTACGAGTCTTCTGATGTTGCTACTTTCTTGTAGACAACCGTGTCATCTGCAAATAGCCTCACGGAGCTACCGATGTTGTCAACTAAGTCATTTATGTATATTGTAAACAATAAAGGTCCTATCACGCTTCCCTGCGGTACTCCCGAAATTACCTCTACATCTGCAGATTTTGAGCCGTTAACAATGACATGTTGTGTTCTTTCTTCTAGGAAATCCTGAATCCAATCACAAACCTGGTCCGATATTCCGTAAGCTCGTATTTTTTTCACTAAACGTAAGTGCGGAACCGTATCAAATGCCTTCCTGAAGTCCAGGAATACGGCATCAATCTGCTCGCCAGTGTCTACGGCACTGTGAATTTCTTGGGCAAATAGGGCGAGCTGAGTTTCACATGATCTCTGTTTGCGGAATCCATGTTGGTTATGATGAAGGAGATTTGTATTATCTAAGAACGTCATAATACGAGAACACAAAACATGTTCCATTATTCTACAACAGATTGACGTAAGCGAAATAGGCCTATAATTATTCGCATCTGATTTATGACCCTTCTTGAAAATGGGAACGACCTGCGCTTTCTTCCAGTCGCTAGGTACTTTACGTTCTTCCAGCGATCTACGATAAATTGCTGATAGAAAGGGGGCAAGTTCTTTAGCATAATCACTGTAGAATCTTAAGGGTATCTCGTCTGGTCCGGATGCTTTTCCGCTACTAAGTGATAGCAGTTGTTTTTCAATTCCGATATCGTTTATTTCAATATTTTCCATTTTGGCGTCCGTGCGACAGCTGAAGTCAGGGACCGTGTTACGATTTTCCGCAGTGAAACAGTTTCGGAACACTGAATTCAGTATTTCTGCCTTTCTTCGGTCGTCCTCTGTTTCGGTGCCATCGTGGTCAACGAGTGACTGAATAGGGGATTTAGATCCGCTTACCGATTTTACATATGACCAAAACTTTTTAGGGTTCTTGTTTAGATTGTTTGCCAATGTTTTATGTTCGAATTCGTTGAATGCTTCTCTCATTGCTCTCTTTACGCTCTTTTTCGCTTCGTTCAGCTTTTCCTTATCAGCTATGATTCGACTACTCTTAAACCTATGATGAAGCTTTCTTTGTTTCCGTAGTACCTTTCGTACATGATTGTTATACCACGGTGGATCTTTCCCCTCGCTTTGGACCTTAGTCGGTACGAACTTATCTAAGGCGTACTGGACGATGTTTCTGAATTTTTTCCATTTTTGTTCCACATCCTCTTCCTCAGAAATGAACGTTTGATGGTGGTCACTCAGATATTCTGCGATTTGTGCCCTATCACTCTTGTTAAGCAAATATATTTTCCTTCCTTTCTTGGCATTTCTTATTACACTTGTAGTCATTGATGCAACCACTGACTTATGATCACTGATACCCTCTTCTACATTCACGGAGTCGAAAAGTTCCGGTCTATTTGTTGCTATGAGGTCTAAAACGTTAGCTTCACGAGTTGGTTCTCTAACTATCTGCTCGAAGTAATTCTCGGACAAGGCAGTCAGGATAATGTCACAAGAGTCTCTGTCCCTGGCTCCAGTTCTGATTGTGTGACTATCCCATTCTATACCTGGTAGATTGAAGTCTCCCCCTATTACAATAGTATGATCACGAAACTTCTTCACGACGTTCTGCAGGTTCTCTCTGAGGCGCTCAACTACTACGGTTGCTGATGCATGTGGTCTATAGAAGCATCCGACTATCATATCTGACCCACCTTTGATACTTAACTTAACCCAGATTATTTCACATTCGCATTCGCTAATAACTTCACTGGATATTATTGAATTCTTTACTGCTATAAATACTCCTCCACCATTGGCGTTTATCCTATCCTTGCGGTATATATTCCATTCTGTGTCTAGGATTTCGTTACTGTTCACTTCCGGTTTTAACCAACTTTCCGTTCCTAATACTATATGCGCACTATTTCCTTCAATAAGAGATACTAATTCAGGAACCTTGCCCTGGATACGAAAACTACGTAAAGTTTTATCAAGAACTGTTAGTTACTATGCAGAGCAGATAAACACAAATAGAATCCCTTCCTTAGTGGAAGGTCGTAAACAAAATGCAAAATAAACGCTTTATACAAACAGTACTCGCTGCTGCTGTTTAAAGGTTACTACATGCATTTTGAAGTAACCTTGGACATTTAAGCCTTCTATCACAAATAGTAATCGAGCTTGAGTTGAAACTTTTAATTGATGTCATAATTGCTTTGGACTCAAAGACAATGTTTTTAATAACTTGAGTAAGAATTGTTGTTAATAAATGTGTTTGAAAGGATGTCTGAATTGATGTTAGCCCGGCACCTTACCACTCCTTCACAGCTCCAACCATATCAATGTTGATTTCACATCTGTGAAATTCTAACGCAGCAGTTATAATACTGATTATTTTTAACAAAATAACTTAGAGTGGTCACGAAATGTTCATTGAACTCATTTCGTTTTCCCCCTGACAAGGCTTCATTTTACAAGTCCGCCCACAGGTTAGGAAACACTGTTCTACGTCGTCAGTGAATTATTTACTGCGTGCATTTCAGTCATTCTGCTTTGGCGTGGATACTCGAATACTGCTGGAACCGCCATCGTGCCCCTCCGACCGTAATTTGCACTCCGCTGAGTTCCTTAACTTTTGTTTGTCAACACTTGTTTCCGCTATCTGTCGCCTTCTCATTCAGCACTATCACACCTTTCTAATTCCCATTGTCAGTAAAACTGATGACGTTAACAGCAAGTAATCGTGGCTTCCCGCGAAAGTATTTCCGCAATCGCTTTTCGCAACCACTTTTCGTACCTCGCACGTTAGGTAACAATGTGCGGCAACGTGACTCTACCTAGTCATGCCCGGATTGCCTGTTCGCCTTACGGAATAGTACTAATTTTTATTTCGATTGCCGATTTCGATCACATCCTGATCATCCTTTGGCCATATAAGATGCATCTAACTGGGTATTCCACAATTAAAATAACTAATCATTCTTAAAATGTTACAGTACGTGTTAAATAAGTTGTTTGCGACCCTAGGATGGTCAAAATGTGACCGAAATCGCTAGTCAAAATAAAAATGAGTACATAAGTGTATTGCATGATATCGTTTCTAAAGAAAGTACCTTACACTTGACTCCATCCTAAAGCGTATCCCTTGGTCTCTTGATTCTGCATTCTGCCGAACTCTAGTGAGACAAAATGTAAATTGTTCTTCAGGATTCTACCATTTTGCCACAGAGTGCACCATATCACCCATTTCACTAGTTACTTGTCAGTTTTTCATTACATGTTTCGAGAACTGAAAAAGTGTTTACAGTGTGTTAACTGTAAGACGGCAGAGTTGTGAGGGGAGTGCGGGGAGAGGAGGAAGCAAGCGAGGGGAGAGGAGCCGTTGGGAGGGGGGGGGGGACAAGGCACGCCTACCAGTTGCAGTGCTGGCACTACAAATTGCGCGCCATGCTTACACGAAAGCAGACGAAAGGCTTGGAAGTAAAACTCGCTTTAAATGTTGTTCGTAAACGAAACTGAAATCGTCATGTAGATTAAAATCTATATATATATATATATATATATATATATATATATATATATATATATATGTAAATGAATGTATGTTTGTTTGTCTACTATGCGTTCACAAACCATTTGGAAATGTACTGTAATACGAATGTGTTTCGACATAATACAGTAACCAGTGGTGTTTCCATACAAAGCAATACGGTTGCAAGGAAAAATGAAATATAAGGTAATTCGGACGAAATAGGGGGCTCCTTCAAAGTGATCGTGAACAAAATATCTGAAATGGAAACTCACCTTTTCTTGCCAGGCGTTTGTGGTGATACGCCAGGATTATTCTTGGAAAACTGTTTAAATCTTCCAATGCTACGCATGCTTTGTCCTGTGTATGTAGCAGCTCTCACTGAAGATTTGTAAATGGGATGAAGCAATTTTTTCTGCTCCCTTTCCCTTTCGCAGCATTCAATCACACGCAATATAATTTTGCGAGCATCGCTACGTAATACCGGTTTCCTTCTAACCGTAGGCCTACCGGTAGGGGTTGTTGGCGACTCCCGAGATGGGCCAGCAACTGCCTCTTCACTCGTTTTGATAATGTTTAGCGCAACTGCACAATAAAAACACGCAGAACAGTACAGCGCAAAACAATAACGAAGCAGACGACAATGGCTACCTTGTACAACACAGTCAGCTACGTAATGTTGGCAGCAGTCGAAACAGCGTGCCTTCCGAAGCCTCCCGACGTTTACCGACTTCTACCGATTCAGGACTAGGGAGAGGTCTGCCATCTAAAAGTTTACACACTGTACATTGTGCCACATGTGTTCCTTGTTTTTGCTACATATTGGCAGGTAAGCATTTAAACCCATATGTATTCTTCAACAGTAAGGCTCAAAGTTAATATTTGTGATTAAACCGTGGATTACCATTGAAGCAGAGATAGATGTTGCATTGCTCTTCCTTGACGTCCTCGTTCCCCGGCAAACCAATGGGCACCTCAGCCACACGGATGGGTACCTGCACACTCTTAGTCACCATCATCCAGCACAAAAACGTGGCGTTCTGAACACCCTAGTCCGCTGTGCTAAAATCGTCTCAGACAATGAAAATCTGCCACTGGAACTAAACCACCTCTAAAAAGGCTTCCGGGAAAATGTCTACAATCACCGCCAGGCTGTTTCTGGTGAGAAGCACAAGAAAAACTTCACTGTAGAAGAGAGCAAAAAACTTTTTTTTCTTTGTGTGGCACAGTGTCGGGAAAGTGAGACAACATTTCATCAGTGTTCAGGCCCCAGCATAAATACGACTGCTCATGAGGCGTGTGAAGGTAGATCTAGGAGTGTACAAAATACTGTGTCAGTGTGGCAGTCAAATAGCACACACTGTGGAGCAGCACCAGACAGAACACTGCCTACGCTATCCCGGAAAATTAGCCATTGCAGAACACACCTTCTATTCGACGAAACACCTGTCATTATGACCACGATGGAATTTTGGGATAGCGTCATAAAAGAAGAAGTAGAAATAAAAATGTGTGAAAACACCGGAGAAAGGACAGTGGTTTGCAGCTCAGCACAACAGTGACCTGGCCTTCGCAGAGGTTGAAGCGGACGTGGGAAGAAAAAAAAAATATCATATTTGGCGAGGAATAGAGCACCAGTGACACCGCAGCTAGCAGCACGACTATAAAACGGTCACACGGCAGTCATGTAGCACTTGACAATGGCCGAGGAGCGCTTGCAAGCTTCCGACT
The DNA here is from genome assembly GCF_023864345.2 of Schistocerca serialis cubense. NCBI lineage: Eukaryota > Metazoa > Arthropoda > Insecta > Orthoptera > Acrididae > Schistocerca > Schistocerca serialis. The sequence continues at coordinate 51,130,259 of NC_064644.1, forward strand.
CTTTCAGTTGCAACCTTGACTTTAAAAAAATGGCAAAGGTAATGTCAATCAGAACACTGGGAGGAGTTGTGGTATATATAACAACTAATTTATTCTTAACATTACGTGACAAAAGATGGCTAAAGGAACGCCACACAAACATTTTTATCTAAGAAACGCTTTCAATAATATGAGGTCTATGGTCAACAAAGTGATCAGCTGGGGATCAACACACCACACTAACCAGAACTAATCGCTTTATCTGACTTCATAAACGTGAATGCGTGGTATGGCCCAAAAACTACGCTACTGTCAAGCATCTATACTCCACTGTTCCATAAAGAAAAATATGGTTCCAAGAGCAGGGTGTTGAGAAGTACATATTGGAGCCCCACGTCGTAACACCAAATACTTTGCCCTTCTGCAGGTCAGGGCAGCACAGAACGACGCGCTCGCCGAGTGCAGTCATGGGCAGCGACAATCTGTTATTAAAATCGCGTGTCCGGAAATATGCAAGTATGCGATCTCGCAGTCGGATGATTCAGAATGCAGACACTTCGCTATGAGTCTCTGGAATCCCGGCGGATTCCAGTGTATAGTTGGACCCATTTGCTGGTCTGCCAAATCAATCTGACTCCGTGACACGACTATGCCTGACAGAATATGTGAAACGTTTAGATGGCTGACTCAAAACAAATAAGTACACCCACGCGTAACTCGCTGTGTGCATGATGCAAGAAGCAGTGCCTCTGATGGTTCAGGTGGTGACTGACAAGCTCTAAGTGGCACACTAGCAAAGGACACAAATCTCACCATTTAGGTAGAGGCTTGCCGTTCTTTACTAGCGAAGCGCCAGTACTAGAGTGAACTGTCTTTCTCTACAGCTTTCCTCTGCAGCTCGGTAGCACAGCACATTTGCGTGCTTAAACTTCACCCACTTTGACGCAAGCCAATCACGAGCTGCAGCTCGGCATTCGAAGCTGAGTGACCGTCCCCCCCCCCCCCCCCCCCTTCCTGCTCCGCATACACAGATTTGACCGACCAGCGACTTTAAAATCTAAATGGGAGAAAAGGAAAAAAAGGTTCAACTTTGCTCCCTCTTTCCCACGCATTTACGCCATGTCTTTGCTAAAAGCATGACTTGGATGGAACCACACCCCCCATAAAAAGATCGTTATCTACCCAGTTGCATCCATTCCTAACTTTCCAAAGAATGGTCATAAACTCCCTAAAAGCCTCGTGCCTTCACAAATATGTTTTGTAGCAGAGTCTGGACACCTGGGCGCCACTGCCCTGTCCCACGGAATTCACAGAAACTCTCAGCCGTCTCATCCACTTTCTACCTAACAAGGGCCCATACTCTGCCTTACTGCTGGCCATCGACCATAGTCAACCTACCTGGACGCGGCCACCACCCAATGTGTCTGTGCAGTGAGATCGGGGGATTTGGGTGTCGGTAAACGTATTCACCCAGGTTCTGCAGAAAAAAAAAGCTCCCCTCGGCTCTCATCCGCCATAAGCTTTTAATGCAGTCAATTAACTCGCCACCCTCTTCCTTCGAATGCAGGTAAAGTCTACCACTATGCCTTCACTAGAGCACACAAGCAAGAGTGTTAACTACTGTCAACCATTTCATCATATGAATGTAGTCAGATCGTATCAGATATAGCAACCAAGTAATAAAGATCACCTTCCCTACGGACATTAAGCAGCGTGACACCGTATCAAAAGTGAGAGTGCCCTGCAATCCCTCAAGCTCGGTCACAAGCTCATGAAATTATAACCACCTGGCGCAGTCGGAAGCCCGAAAAGATTTAATTAAACTACGTCATTTAGATGTTTCATTAAAAATTTATTCTATTATCAAAACGTAGGCTCCACTTGTGTATACTGGACCCCTTTCATTTATTTAAACGGCCCCTTGCGTTTTCATGCTTAGAGTGTGCCTGTATTCTCTTGCAGATTGCAAGAGGATAATGGGGGAGGTTGATCAAAGGAAGTGGAGTCCGTCGAATATGACTAAGGTCGCTGATGCAGATCACAAAAAGAAAATGGTTGGGAAGAATGCTTTTCTGTTCCAAAAACAACACTTATCAGATGGCCCAACAGGAGGAGGCAGCAAAAACAAAAAGACATGGACCAACAATTTTGGGTAAAGTTGTTGAAGAAGAGCTGGTTTACTGTTGTCTTGCTACGAAAGCTTCTTATTGCGGGCTTGCTCGTAATAAAGTGTGAAGAATGGCTGTGAAATTGACAGAGAGAAATAACATGGAGGCGACTGATGACCTCAGAAGTTAAGTCGCATAGTGCTCAGAGCCAAATAAAGTGGAATACCCTTCCAAAGTCGAAATTTCTCGAGAAAAGTAGTTGAACTTTTTTCTTAACCGTGAAAAAAGCGAACTGTCAGAAGTAAAGCCTACAGGAATGTCCTACAGCAGAGCTCTTTGGTTCAGCAAAGAAAACAGAGGAGTTCTATAGCTTTCTGGAAGATGCTGTATTGTATCTGCTTCGAAACTAAATTACGTTTTCACTCATTTAATACATTCACCTAATTTTGATTGATTATTTTTATAAGGGCCCGATTCTGGCAGCTATTTTGAAAATTCTATAATTGTAAAGTTTTTGAAAATATGCGATCTGAAGTTTTCCCGGCGTATTTCCAATTTGAACAGTTCTCGGGTATCCGACCGCGTAGCGTCGTAGACGTACACGCTGCCATCTTCAGGTGGTTTCGTCAGGAACCACCTGAAGATGGCAGCGTGTACGTCTGCCGAAACATTGTGGAGAAATTACGACGCTACCCGGTCGGATGCTCGAGAACTGTTCAAATTTTTGAAAATAATTTTTCCCACAGTGGATTTTCATTTTAGTATTCCAATATTAAGTGTAAGTGGTGCATAACACTGTAAAGTAAGTAGTACGTGCTATTAAAATATAATTTTTTAGAATTTCCTTTCTTCTGGAAATTAAAAAGCAAAAAGAGGGTCAGATTTTGGCCACTTTTTCTATTGTTTAGGTGTAGTACCGGTGGAACAAACTCGCATCAAATCCGTACTCAAAGGAGCCCTTGAGAAATTTAGTAGTACTGTGGTAGTTTACAGCTTTGGCAGCCGTAACGTTTGTTAGCCTCAAAATAAGACGCAAAAAAATTTGCAGCGGTAAAAAACGCAAGTGGATGCAGAGCGGTGTGGAAGCGCCGGCGGTAGCGCGGGCCGGCTGTTAGCGAGAGATCGAAACTCGGCGATGCTTTTAGCGGCTGTCAGAAGGAGAGCGCGCGCGGTCGATTGACAGCGTAATGGAGAGTGACGCGTTTTATCCGTTTATTACGGCGTCTCTCGCAGCCGAAATGCGCTCGCTTTGCCTCCATTCCACTAACTACGCAGTTGTACTGCGGACCGCCAGATGGCTCTCTCTGCGTGCTTACTAAATCGCACTAGAGATGCGGAACGGAAATGCAGCGGATTGGGCATCAACGCAGTACATAGCTCTTTAGTTCCGTCTAACGTTTTCTTTCCAAATAACGGCTACATCGCACGTAGGTTATAATCCGGACGCCTGGTGGCAACACTAACGACCGTCTATTAATAAATGAGCCGTCTGTTGTCTGTAGAAAGGACTATGCTATGAGCAAAGAGCTATAAGATACTGTATATGCCCACATCTCAGATTTTATATATGTAAAACAACACTTAGTTTTCTCTGTCTACGGAAACAAAAATGATAAACTTTCCTGTTGTAATATTTTTGCATCGAAACAGAGATTGCTGAAACATTCTACTGTGATAAAATTATTTAACTGTATTTTCCATCTCGTCAAGTTTTATTGCAGAACAGGAATTCGATTTCCGGCTAAATTTACCTCTGCACGTACATACCATACGTTTAAAGTCTACATGCAATATGTTACTGGTTTTTGGAAAAAAATCTGTCATTGCTTATCCAAATTGAGTATATTCTGTGAACATAACGGCCGTAATTCAAGCTTTTTTTTGTTCGCTTTGTGTTAAGCTTTTTCCACTGACAAATAACGGTAGTTTTTCAGATCTAAATGTTGCATACTACACTACTGGCCATTATAATTGCTACACCAAGAAGAAATGCAGATGATAAACGGGTATTAATTGGACAAATATATTATACTAGAACTGACATGTGATTACATTTTCAGGCAATTTAGGTGCATAGATCCTGAGGAATCAGTACCCAGAACAACCACCTCTGGCCGTAATAACGGCCTTGATACGCCTCCGCATTGAGTTAAACACAGGTTGAATGGTGTGTACATGTACAGCTGTCCATGCAGCTTCAACACGATACCACAGTTCATCAAGAGTAGTGACTGGCGTATTGTGACGAGCCAGTTGCTCGGCCACCATTGACCAGCCGTTTTCAATGGTGAGAGATCTGGAGAATGTGCTGGCCAGGGCAGCAGTCGAACATTTTCTGTAACCAGAAAGGCCCGTACATTACGTGCAACATGCGGTCGTGCATTATGCTGCTGAAATGTAGGGTTTGGCACAGATCGAATGAAGGGTAGAGCCACGTGTCGTAACACATCTGAAATGTAACATCCACTGTTCAAAGTGCCGTCAGTGCGAACAAGAGGTGATCGAGACGTGTAACCAATAGCACCCCATACCATCACGTCAGGTGATACGCCAGTATGGCGATGACGAATACACGCTTCCAATGTGCTTTCACCGCGATGTCGCCAAACACGGATGCGACCATAATCATGCTGTAAACAGAACCTGGATTCATCCGAAAAAATGATGTTTTGCCATTCGTGCAGCCAGGTTCGTCGTTGAGTGCACCTTCGCAGGCGCTCCTGTCTGTGATGCAGCGTCAAGGATAACTGCAGCCATGGTCTCCGATCTGATAGTCCATACTGCTGCAAACGTCGTCGAACTGTTCGTGCAGTTGGTTGTTGTCTTGCAAACGTCCCCATCTGTTGACTCAGGGATCGAGACGTGGCTGCACGGTCCGTTACATCCATGCGGATAAGATGCCTGTCATCTCGACTGGTAGTGATACGAGGCGGTTGGGATCCAGCACGGCGTTCCGTATTACCCTCCTCAACCCACCGATTCCATATTCTGCCAACAGTCATTGGATCTCGACCAAAGCGAGCAGCAATGTCGCGATACGATAAACCGCAATCGCGATAGGCTACAATCCGGTCTTTATCAAAGTCGGAAATGTAATGGTATGCATTTCTCCTCCTTACGCGAGGCATCACAACAACGTTTCACCAGGCAACGCCGGTCAACTGCTGTTTGTGTATGAGAAACCGGTAGGAAACTTTCCTGATGTCAGCACGTTGTAGGTGTCGTCACCGGCTCCATCCTTGTGTGAATGCTCTGAAAAGCTAATCATTTGCATATTACAGCATCTTCTTCCTGTCGGTTAAAGTTCGCGTCTGTAGCACGTCATCTTCGCGGTGTATCAATTTTAATGGCCAGTAGTGTAGTAATACAGTAATTCGTTCCTTAGAGACTAGACTGAACATGATTGTCATTTGCAAAGATGAAATTTTTTGGGATAGTCAGTGGTGAAGTAAGCCTTTATTGTCAGCGATGAAGATTTCTCTTGCGTCATATTCTTGAAGACAATGCGTATTCATATTCGGTCACCTTCTACCCCAACATACCCTATCCATGAAACTTGTCCTTCTAGTCCAACATATCCTATTCATGAAACGTTCCCATCATCCTGGATTTGGAAAAAAATTCAGGACTTGTTTGTTTTACAAAGTTATCAGCTCTTACCAGCAAGTAGTGTTCCGATACGGGGTCGTTATCCGACCTAGCTTACTTATGTTGGGCGAGGAATGCAGCTGTTTGCAAAGATTTCCTCTTGGCTAGAACATAAATCCCATATTGCAGTACATGTGTTGCATGTCCAAAGGAACTTTGCATCGTAATAATACAGGCACTGTAAAATCGTATTTATCTGCCGGTACCGGGCAATCGACTTTCAAGTACAACGTCTGACCTGTACGGGAATATTCATAATGGATTTAAGAGTACAGGTCGTAACGCATGGCTGACGGCATCTGGAAGATGGGTGTGACTGTGAGTCGTGCACGGTTAGCCAAACGGGAAGGCGACCGGTCGGGATATGCGAAAGATCCGCGTTCGAGTCTCGGTCCGGCACAAATTTTCACTGTCGTCATTTCATTCTACAGCTGATGGTTGTACTTACTCGCAATAGCGAATACATTTCATGGAACATAAGTCCCATCTTTTGAACTACTACTGACAGTGTAGAATTAGTAATGCCAAGCTCTTTACAGATTGTCGATTTCGACGCCTGTTTTTCATAATCTTCCGAAAACAGTTCATTTGAAGTGAAATATTAATTTGTTTATCTCTCTGTTTTCCTGCCACTGCTCTTAAAAAAATTAATTTATAAGCTGTCCAGGAACATTAATCTGCCCATCTGTCAAAAGCCTGAATAACCACGGACCGCTGCGGCACATAGAGGAAGAGAGTCAATAGGGTTCTGGAAAGTACCGACAGGGATGTAGAGCCATGCCGACTACATTGACGTGACCAACTTCCTGGCAGATTAAAAGTGTGTGCCGGACCGAGACTCGAACTCGGGACAATTTCAGAAGTGGAGTGGAAAGTGCTAGGGGTAAATTCATTTACCAGGAATATTGTACAAGATTTTAGTAACTGTTTAACACATAGCTACAAAAATTTTAATCAAAATATCAACAGATAACCTTTTTAAAATTACCGAAGAAAATTCAAAAACAGGATAACAGAATTCACAGAATATGATAAGATGATTAGGAACCAGAAAGCAGTGTAATTGAGATATATCAACTATTTGGCAACGTTGCGCAGGAGGCGACTTATTGCGTTTGTAGAATAATACACTTATAAAATTTTCAGTCAAAGTGCATCCATAATAGGAAATAATTCAACAAACACACAAGGACATAAAGGAATACACAAGGACTGCTCGGCTGAAGTCTCGTAACTATGTAGAAGGCACTATTATTCCTTTGCAGTTGTCTCTTTTAAAAGAAATATACATGGAAGGTAACTTTGCTGAAATGCGAGATTACTCGAACTGAACATAATCCAACTCACAGCGTGAAAAAATTTTATTATGGACCTAATGAACAGAACAGAAATACTAAAACTGGTGAATTGACAAGTTTCAGAGAACTGAATGTTGAATGCCTTGCATAAACACGGACAAATAGCAAAATTAACTTTATTTAAACCGCAAGGACGTTCAAAATCCGGTCACCATAGATTGCATTCGCTTACTGGTTACAGTTCAGAATTTACGGATAACTACCTGTCTCCCAGCCAAGAGTTTATCCGCTCTATTAACATCAGATTAGCTGCGGTTGAATGGTCGACCAGCGAAATCCTCAAAATACAGTAATTACAGGCCAGACAACAATGATCAGTACTGTAACAGACAAAACTCAAAATTAAAGACAGGCTTAGGATATAAACTATTAAACTTTTCAGAATTAAGACGGCAAATTCGGGGAGGAACATATATAAGGTCATAGATTATAGAGCGCAGCAATCAGTCGTCCTTTTTTTTGTAGGCTTTATTACGCAAATCGGTAAGTGCCTAGCCATTGTCAATGCAACATTTCCTGATCTCGGTGGATGTAACTTCCCTGTTGTACGGGCGTCAGTCACAGTTCTTTGAATTAGTATTCACTTAGTATTCATAGAACTGTGACTGAAGCCCGAACAGCAGGGAACTAGCATGCATTTAGATTAGAAAATGTTGCATTGATAATGGCTAGGCACTAGCCGAAATCTGGATTTGCATAATAAAACCTACAAGAAAGGACGACTGATTGCTGCTATCTATTATTTATAAATCACATAACAGTCCCTGAGTGCACCCACTTTCCTAATGGAAGCTAACCTGATATATAAAGTTAGTATATGGAAGTCTATCGATTAGACCAAGTAGAAAAATGCGCTATCAGGATAGCCTAACTGCAGTATTATTTTTTGCTTCAGCAAGTTATCTACTCGATATTGAAATGAATAAACTGTTATGTCACGGCGACAATCACAAATGTCCGAGAAGCCTCGTTAACCACCTTCGACATCACAGGGAGTTTACGGTTCACAAATTGCTCACCGTACAATTCTTTCTCTGCGACAACTAGTCCAAATTCGTTACAGGAGCTGACCACCATTCATAACTAGAGGCTACCTTCCTCTATGAGAGACGATTCCACATAACGAGTCCTGCTTGAAAACCCACACCAATGTAAATCCAAGAACGCCCGGGCAGCCTCACACACAATGACCGAACGGGCCGATTCACGATGCTGAGACCAGCCAGCAGCTTCGAGGCAAACTGTCCATAGTCCCTGCATTCGGCAACTTCCCTCTTTTTTTATACACTGGAAGGTGGCTACACTGAGCCACTGCGCCAGAGATTGCGCCAAAGAGTATTATTAAGCCGCCTCCACAGTGCTTGTCGAGAGCTCGTAGTAGTCAGTGCCTGTCGAGGTCTCGTGGTAGTCTGTGCTGAGATGTTGTAGCAGAGAGTGTTTGCTGAGATGTGCTATTAGGCAGTGCTTGCTGAGATGTGATATTGGAGAGTTCTGGTTGAGATATAATGTAAGGATTAGAGTGATTTTCATCAATAAATGAGGTAACTAACTCCATTTGTTTTTAATTTCAGTATCCTAAATAATGCGTCATTACAGGTTCAGTCAACAAGCATCTGGCGTGTGTTCTTGTATTAGAGTGTAATTCTGCTTTCATTACGGGCATTCTTCTAATGGTATTTTTCAAAATTTAATTTTTATTGTCTTGTCTACGGGTTTGACAATTTAGTGCAATTATTTCAATTGTTCGATTAATCGTGTTTGAGGGAAACTTTTCATGTAAATGGTATTGTTGGAGATAAAGAGTCATTGTGTGTAATTATCGTACAGTGACGAATTTTTTTATGTTTTGTAAATGATTACGCGATCAATGAAAAAGGCGAAAATGATGAATAGTGAGAATGACGAAATTGTTGACATGGCGAACTCGCCAACACAGGAGAACAGTGTGATGAATAATGAAGTGGAAAACAATTTAATAAGTCGGGAAGACAGTCCGGAACCATTTCAAAATTTTTCTCAATTAGAAAATTCACAGAATACGAGATTAACGATCGAAGATTCTGAAATAGTATCGAACACAGATAGCTTTACAGCTATGACGATGAATTATGTTATTAACATTCAGTATTTTTCAGGATACGGTTCCATAAAATATTTAAGAACTTCAGGTAAATTCTGTGTGTCTCCGACGTTAAGAGGGCTTGCTATCGAGAAATTTTCAGGAAGAATGTAATTTCGAAGAAGAAACTAATAAACTAAAAAGGTAACTATTAATTGAGTTTATTTTTCAGGTAACATATTTCCACTTAGGTACGTACTTTAGACGTAATTTGCTGCTCGCGATTACGCGATTCATACTTTGTGCTAATTTCATGTTCTATGAATTTACGTGTGAAGCGACGTGCTTGCGTACGTTAACTGATTTTGACAATGATTATTAATGAACTGGGTTGTAACTTGTGTATATTATGCATCGCTTGGCTGCACTGCTTTTTCACTGATGTCATATTTTTTAATTATGTGCCTGCTGTGCTTATTTATTTAAATTATAATTGTCACCTGATTTATTGTGCTGATGTGTTTAGGTATGTAAGTTATACTTTGTGATTTATCTGCTTGCGCCTTCATGTTTACTTATTAAGATGACGTATGAACATTTATTTGCTTATGCTGATATGATGCTAATGACATGTTTACTGCTTTGCGTATGGATTGCATATTTATACATATCTGTTGTTGTCATAACTACTCTTTAATTTGGTGTATAGAAATGCTGATATACTGTGCACGAACAGAGAGTTTAGGTCACACTATTGGATTCATTATAGATTGTTCGCTTGGCAGAGCCTCGTTGTAAGGATTGTGTTGCATCCACTTGTTGACATTCTGTTCTCTACTGGTATATTTACTCGCTATTGCTTGTTTTGCTTACGCTCAGTGCCTTATATTTTTAAGATAAGAAAATGAACTGCTATAATTCGACGAACGACATTGGTACAAAGAACTTCATAGAAGTCACATGAGCTGAGGTTTTATGGAAGCTGTATAACTTTATGCTAATAGGAAGGAAGCTAACGACATGACATACCATTACTAGGTTTAGACCATTAACAGTTATTACACTGCATTTTTCGTGAGCAATTGAAATAGGAAGTGACACTTGATACAAAAAATACTCCACATGTTTGCTTCTGCCATAATTCTTGAAGTGGTGTACACACTGTGAAATATTATGATCATTCACATTCCGTAATCGTACTTAATTACTGAGAGTTATTCGAACTAAGTCTGTTAGAGGTCATGTATGCATTTCTTTTGTTTATAATTCATAATGAGTAGAAGATTTGGGTCAGACGGATTACACAGAGGTTGTGTGTTGACAATGTGTCTTCAGATTGTCTGGGAGGATGAACTGAAGTTTGCACTAGGATTTTATCTGTACTTGTTCGAGGAGACTGACTAGAGAAAAGAGTTGTGTTGGAAGTGAGATGATATTGGTAATAAGGTTTATATGTATCGACGCATTGAAGAGGTATTATTGAGATTGTGTGAAGTTGATGATTATTGGAGTTTTGGTAGATAAGAGGTAAAGTAAGTGAGGAGCACATATTGGCAATAAGGTTTATGTGTATCGACGTATTGAAGAGGTATTATTGAGGTATTATTGAGATTGTGTGAAGTTGATGATTATTGGAGTTTTGGTGGATAAGAGGTAAAGTAAGTGAGATGCATTTTTTTTGTTGGTCTTATGGAACAAGGAGGATGAAGATAGCAGACTAGAACACTAAAGTAGAAGGAAGATAGTCTATACACACACTTTGTTAAATCACTAAGCAGTATATACTTTTTTTTTAAGAGAGGAAGTATTTGCATATCTTGGCTCACTGACAGTTGTTCAACAACAGTACATTTGATCTGGCTTGGCAAACATTGGTCTTGACATGATGACTATGACGTTGACCTAACTATTATTGACTGTTATACATTGCTGCCACTACTACTTGATACACATGATGAACATCAGATTTTGACAGAATTACATTTACCCAGTTAACACCATTCAATTACACAGTAGTACTTAATGTGGATGAAAGATGAATGAGTGTGTTTTGTGTGTTTTCCTTTCCTAATCCTACCCACCTATCTCGTAAATATTATTTTATTTGTTTGTAGTGGCTTGCACTGACACCCATAAATATTATAGGTTTACTGATATTTGAGTATTTGTAATAGTTAATATGACAATTATCTGACATCATTTGAGTGTTTGTTATGATTTGTATGTTTAGTGTAAAAGCATTTGTATGTGCATTCAAACTATTGTTCATGCCTGAACTATCTGATCAGTGATAGTGAATATTATGGACTGTTACTTGTACTTTTTCTACATGATTGGTGTCACTAGGACATGTTTAATTTGTGCTTATATACTCTGATGAACAGTGTGATCGGTGATAGTGAATATCATGGACTGCTCTCTGGACCTGCTCATCATTGCTAGGTATAACTGATGGACTACTTGTATGGAAATGAAGTCACTTGTTGCTGTCTGCACCTACTTAACATTGCTGGGTGCCACTGATGGACTGCTTCTACTGAACTAATGTGACTTGTTGCTGTGTGTACCTCTTCAACTTTACTGGGTGCCACAGATGGAACTGCTTCTACTGAAATGATGTCACTTGTTGGTGTCTGCACCTGCTCAACTTTACTGGGTGCCACAGATGGAACTGCTTCTACTGAAATGATGTCACTTGTTGGTGTCTGCACCTGCTCAACATTGCTGGGTGCAACTGATGGACTGCTTCTACTGAAATGATGTCACTTGTTGGTGTCTGCACCTGCTCAACATTGCTGGGTGCAACTGATGGACTGCTTCCACTGAAATGATGTCACTTGTCGGTGTCTGCACCTGCTCAACATTGCTGGGTGCAACTGATGGACTGCTTCTACTGAAATGATGTCACTTGTTGGTGTCTGCACCTGCTCAATATTGCTGGATGCAACTGATGGACTGCTTCTACTGAAATGATGTCACTTGTTGGTGTCTGCACCTGCTCAACATTGCTGGGTGCAACTGATGGACTGCTTCTACTGAAATGATGTCACTTGTCGGTGTCTGCACCTGCTCAATATTGCTGGATGCAACTGATGGACTGCTTCCACTGAAATGATGTCACTTGTCGGTGTCTGCACCTGCTCAACATTGCTGGGTGCAACTGATGGACTGCTTCTACTGAAATGATGTCACTTGTTGGTGTCTGCACCTGCTCAATATTGCTGGATGCAACTGATGGACTGCTTCTACTGAAATGATGTCACTTGTTGGTGTCTGCACCTGCTCAACATTGCTGGGTGCAACTGATGGACTGCTTCTACTGAAATGATGTCACTTGTCGGTGTCTGCACCTGCTCAATATTGCTGGATGCAACTGATGGACTGCTTCTACTGAAATGATGTCACTTGTCGGTGTCTGCACCTGCTCAACATTGCTGGGTGCAACTGATGGACTGCTTCTACTGAAATGATGTCACTTGTTGGTGTCTGCACCTGCTCAATATTGCTGGATGCAACTGATGGACTGCTTCCACTGAAATGATGTCACTTGTCGGTGTCTGCACCTGCTCAACATTGCTGGGTGCAACTGATGGACTGCTTCTACTGAAATGATGTCACTTGTTGGTGTCTGCACCTGCTCAACATTGCTGGGTGCAACTGATGGACTGCTTCCACTGAAATGATGTCACTTGTCGGTGTCTGCACCTGCTCAACATTGCTGGGTGCAACTGATGGACTGCTTCTACTGAAATGATGTCACTTGTTGGTGTCTGCACCTGCTCAACATTGCTGGGGCAACTGATGGACTGCTTCTGCTGAAACGATGTCACTTGTTGGTGATTGCACCTGTTGACCATTCCTGGGCTGGAATTATCAACTATTTTTTTTTGAATAATTAAAAGTATTTTATGTGAACATTTGTATAAACTGATTTTTTGTGTATTGTGCAAACTATTATGTAAAGCCACATGTATGAAAAGAATTTGTATTGCCTACTGTATTTTATATATTAGGTTATTGAAAGGTCAGTGCAAAGCCAAAATTTTAGCTAATTATGTGATATTTAGGTATTAATATTATCTTTTATTTTTGTCTGTATTTTTGTGGACGAATTTGGTGGTATTTTCACCACCAATGCTGGCAAAAATACCATCAAATTCTGGCCTGTGGAGGAGGGGCATATGAAAGGTGGCTACACTGAGCCACTGCGCCAGAGATTGCGCCAAAGAGTATTATTAAGCCGCCTCCACAGTGCTTGTCGAGAGCTCGTAGTAGTCAGTGCCTGTCGAGGTCTCGTGGTAGTCTGTGCTGAGATGTAGCAGAGAGTGTTTGTTGAGATGTGCTATTAGGCAGTGCTTGCTGAGATGTGATATTGGAGAGTTCTGGTTGAGATATAATGTAAGGATTAGAGTGATTTTCATCAATAAATGAGGTAAGTAACTCCGTTTGTTTTTAATTTCAGTATCCTAAATAATGCGTCATTACAGGTTCAGTCAACAAGCATTTGGCGTGTGTTCTTGTATTAGAGTGTAATTCTGCTTTCATTACGCAATTGTAGTATTTGTAATTTACTTTTATCACGTCGGTAAAATTGGTATTTAAAAATTCTTGTCTTGTTGAAGAAGAACCGTGCCAGATGTGCGTTGAGTCACACTTCCACATACAGAACAGTTATACTTGTGCTTTGGTTTAGTAGGTTTTATAGTTGCTGGGGACTTAATTAATTAATTGTGTTAACGAAAATTTTCATTTCATTCTTTGTTGTTGTTCTTTGCAGTCAGATAGCGTAATAATACTAGTCAGGGCCAACCGTTTACGAAACAGCGTAATCGGACTTACAGCTACTAAAAACTAAAAAAGTATTTTCAATCATATTTAATTAAGCCCCCACGCAACACTGAAGAGCCAAAAAAACTGGTACATCTGCCTAATGTGAAGTAACCCTTCGAGCACGCTGAAGTGCCGCAACACGACCTTGCATGGACTCGGACTCGACTACTGCCTGAAGTATTGACGGAGGGAATTGACACAATGACTCCTGCAGGGCTGTCCATAAATACATAACAGTACGAGGGGTTGGAGATCTCTTCTGAACAGCACGTTGTAAGGCATCCCAGATATGCTCAATAATGTTCATGTCTGGGAAGGTTGGTGGCCAGCGGAAGTGTTTAAACTCAGAAGAGTGTTCGTGGAGCTACTTTGTAGTAATTCTGGACGTGTGAGGTGACGCATTGTCCTGCTGGAATTGCCAAAGTCCGTCGGAATGCACAATGGACATGAATGGAAGCAGGTCATCTGAGAGATGCTTACATCCGTTTCTCCTGTCAGAGTCGTATCTAGAAGTATCAGGGATCTCATATCACACCAACTGCACACGCTCCACACCATTAGAGAGCCTCCACCAGCTTGAACAGTCCCCTTGCTGACACGCAGGGTCCATGGATTCGTGAGGTTGTCTCCATGTTCCTACACGTCTACCCGCTCGATACAATTTGAAACGAGACTCGTCCGACGGGGCAACATGTTTCCAGTCGTCATCAGTCGAATGTCAGTTTTGACGGACCCAGGCGAGGAGTAAAGCTTTGTGTCATGCAGTCATCAAGGGTACAGGGGTGGTCCTTCGGTTCCGAAAGCCTATATCGATGATGTCTCGTTGAGTGGTTCGTACGCTGACTCTTACTCATGGCCCAGCATTGAAATCTGCAGCAATTTGTTGAAGGGTTGCACTTCTGTCACTTTGAGCGATTCTCCACAGTCGCCGTTGGTCCTGTTCATGGCGCAGGGATGTCGGAGATTTGATGTTTTAGCGGATTCCTGATATTCACGGTACACTCGTGAAATGGTCGTACGGGAAAGTCTCCACTTTATCGTTACCTCGGAGATGCTGTGCCCCTTCGCTTGTGTGCCGTCTATAACACCACGTTCAAACTCACTTAAATCTTGATAACCTGACACTGTAGCAGCAGTAAACGATCTAATAGCTGCGCCAGACAATACTTGTCGTGTACAGGGTGTTACAAAAAGGTACGGCCAAGCTTTCAGGAAACATTCCTCACACACAAATAAAGAAAAGATGTTATGTGGACATGTGTCCGGAAACGCTTAATTTCCATGTTAGAGCTCATTTTAGTTTCGTCAGTATGTACTGTACTTCCTCGATTCACCGCAATGATTTCATACGGGATACTCTACCTGTGCTGCTAGAACATCTGCCTTTACAAGTACGACACAACATGTGGTTCATGCACGATGGAGCTCCTGCACATTTCATTTCAGTCGAAGTGTTCGTACGCTTCTCAACAACAGATTCGGTGACCGATGGATTGGTAGAGGCGTACGACACAACATGTGGTTCATGCACGATGGAGCTCCTGCACATTTCATTTCAGTCGAAGTGTTCGTACGCTTCTCAACAACAGATTCGGTGACCGATGGATTGGTAGAGGCGGACCAATTCCATGGCCTGCACGCTCTCCTGACCTCAACCCTCTTGTCTTTCATTTATGTGGGCATTTGAAAGCTCTTGTCTACGCAACCCCGGTACCAAATGTAGAGACTCTTCGTGCTCGTATTGTGGACGACTGTGATACAACACGCCATTCTCCAGGGCTGCATCAGCGCATCAGGGATTCCATGCGACGGAGGGTGGATGCATGTATCCTCGCTAACGTAGGACATTTTGAACATTTCCTGTAATAAAGTGTTTGAAGTCACGCTGGTACGTTCTGTTGCTGTGTGTTTCCATTCCATGATTAATGTGATTTGAAGAGAAGTAATAAAATGAGCTCTAACATGAAAAGTAAGCGTTTCCGGACACATGTCCACATAACATATTTTCTTTCTTTGTATGTGAGGAATGTTTCCTGAAAGTTTGGCCGTACCTTTTTGGAACACCCTGTATAGGCGTTGCCGATCACAGCGCAGTATTCTGCCTGTTTACATATCTCTGTATTTGAATACGGATGCCTATACCAGTTTCTTTGACGCTTCAGTATACATGTGTTGTCTGCTTTTTCGGACATATCCAAAAGAACAGAAACCATTTTGATCCAGCAGCCACTATGAATTAAGCTACAAAAGGAGTTACAGACATTGACTGCGTGCGGGCATTGATTTAAATCAACGAAGAAAGTAGGAAATTCGTGACCTACTGGGATTCGACCCCGGATCTCCTGCTTGCTAGACAGATGCTCTGACCACTGTTTCTTTTTAAAAAAATCTTTTTTTGTTCGTGGGGGTCGTTCCATGGCAACCATTCAACTCCTTCGTTGATCCATTTGCTCAATTTTTTTGCTACAGAGGACGACTAACCGTCTGCCTGAACACGCTGAGCTACAGTGCCGGCTATCACTAAGCCATCCCCACCCAGTGGTCATCACAACCACACGAATTATCCAAGTACGTCTCCAG
This sequence comes from Schistocerca serialis cubense, assembly GCF_023864345.2. Taxonomy (NCBI): domain Eukaryota; kingdom Metazoa; phylum Arthropoda; class Insecta; order Orthoptera; family Acrididae; genus Schistocerca; species Schistocerca serialis. Next base: position 51,146,821 of record NC_064644.1, read on the forward strand.
TCAGACCCAAATTCTCAACTTACCCACAATCTACTCACGTAGTGCCCTTTATGGCTAGCAGCGTTTCTCCGAATCCCGCACGAGTTCTCTTTCCCATTGATTTAAATCAGTTCCCAATGGTGGTCAATGCCTATAATTCCTTTGTATCTTAATTCCCTCTCTTTGCCAGCGACGAGATCGCCCAAGGAATACCACGAATATATTTCCCAGACCATGACCCTCCCTCCTCCGGCATGGGCAGTTCTGACAACTGTTGCAGGCTGTTTACTTTCAGAGGTATCGTACACGCCAATGGAGCATGAAACGAGACTCATCTGACATTGGCACCGGTAGCAGTTCGGTGGATGTCCATTTACGGTACAGGGGTGCAAATTCCAGCCTCCGTGGTCGATGAACAGGAGTCAACGTGGTTGCATAAACGAGGCGCTTGCTGCGGATGTCCATAAGCACCATAATTCGCTGAACGGTTGTTGAGGAGATACTGTGATAGCCTCTCGGTTCGTATAGGCGGTCATTTGCTTAACAGTTGCTCGTTTAAGCACCTGTACACGTCTCGGCAGCTGTCATTCACCCATGTCATCTATGACTATTGGTGCGCCACAGTTGCGTCGGTGCCGGTTTCGGATTCTTTAACCACGGCGGCAAACGAACAGTTTACAGACTTTGCCGTTTCGGAAGTGCTTCCACCCATGGCCCCAAAGCCAATGATCACGCCCTTTTGGACGCCAGACAAATCGCTCCTTTTCCGCATTACGACAACGACTGCACTGTTTGCCACGTGTCCCCCCCCCCCCCCCCCCATGCTTTATGTATCCTCCACTGCTGATGCTGCCATCTGCAGTCTGTGAGTGGATACTGCCAGCTGACGCCGAACATAGGAAGTTCTGGTCTTATGTTAAATCAGTAAGTGGATCGAAACAGCATATCCAGACACTCTGGGATGATAAGGGCATTGAAACAGAGGATGACATGCGTAAAGCTGAAATACTAAACACTTTTTTCCAAGCTGTTTCACAGAGGAAGACCGCACTGCAGTTCCTTCTCTAAATCCTCGCACAAATGAAAAAATGGCTGACATCGAAATAAGTGTCCAAGGAATAGAAAAACAACTGAAATCACTCAACGGAGGAACGTCCACTGGACCTGACGGAATACCAATTCGATTCTACACAGAGTACGCGAAAGAACTTGTCCCCCTTCTAACAGCCGTGTTCCGCAAGTATCTAGAGGAACGGAAGGTTCCAAATGATTGGAAAAGAGCACAGGTAGTTCCAGTTTTCAAGAAGGGTCGTCGAGCAGATGCGCAAAACTATAGGCCTATATCTCTGACATCGATCTGTTGTAGAATTGTAGGACATGTTTTTTGCTCGTGTATCATGTCATTCTGGAAACCCAGAATTTACTCTGTAGGAATCAACATGGATTCCAGAAACAACGATCGTGTGAGACCCAACTAGCTTTATTTGTTCATGAGACCCAGAAAATATTAGATACAGGCTCCCAGGTAGATGCCATTTTCCTTGACTTCCGGAAGGCGTTCAATACAGTTACGCACTGTCGCCTAATAAACGAAGTAAGAGCCTACGGTACATCAGACCAACTGTGTGGCTGGATAGAAGATTTTTTAGCAAACAGAACATAGCGTGTTGTTCTCAATGGAGAGACGTCTACAGACGTTAAAGTAACCTCTGGCGTGCCACAGGGGAGTGTTATGTGACCATTGCTTTTCACAATATATATAAATGATCTAGAAGATAGCGTCGGAAGTTCCACGTGGCTTTTCGCGGATGATGCTGTGGTATACAGAGAAGTTGCAGTATTAGAAAATTGCAGCGACACGCAGGAAGATCTGCAGCGGATAGGCACTTGCTGCAGGGAGAGGGAACTGACCCTTAACATAGACAAATGTAATGTATTGCGAATACATAGAAAGAAGGATCCTCTATTGTATGATTATATGATATCGGAACAAACACTGGTAGCAGTTTCTTCTGTAAAATATCTGGGAGTGTGCGTACGGAACGATTTGAAGTAGAATGATCATATAAAATTAATTGTTGGTAAGGCGGGTGCCAGGTTGAGATTCTTGGGAGGGTCCTTAGAAAATGTAGTCCATCAACAAAGGAGGTGGCTTACAATACACTCGTTCGACCTATACTTGAGTATTGCTCATCAGTGTGGGATCCGCACCAGGTCGGGCTGACAGAGGAGATAGAGAAGATCCAAAGAAGAACGGAGCGTTTCGTCATAGGGTTATTTGGTAAGCGTGATATCGTTACGGCGATGTTTAGCAAACTCAAGTGGCAGACTCTGCAAGAGAGGCGCTCTGCATCGCGGTGTAGCTTGCTTTCCAGGTTTCGAAAGGGTGCGTTTCTGGATGAGGTATCGAATATATTGCTTCCCCCTACTTATACTTCCCGAGGGGATCACGAATGTAAAGTTAGAGAGATTCGAGCGCACGCGGAGGCTTTCCGCCAGTCGTTCTTCCCGCGAACCATACGCGACTGGAACAGGAAAGGGAGGTAATGCAGTGGCTCGTAAAGTGCCCTGCGCCACACACCGTTGGGTGGCTTGCGGAGTATAAATGTAGATGTAGATGTTCACATTAATGTGAATGGAGAGTGTAATAACCACTTGTGTTTACAAACAAAAGTGCAAAACGATTTTGATACAAAATTTACCGATAATGACAAACAATTTGCCAGCTGCGACTCATCCATAACCTACTCCCAAAGCTTGTTAAAATCACAAGTCGACACACACAGAGAACCCAGAAGCGGTCGGCGTCCTAATACATGTTGTCTGATGAGACGACCAACCAACAGTCGTCCCTGCTGAAGCCTCCTTCCGTCGGACAGCGCACATGTGTCGCCAGCGGTCGGGCGAGTTCTGGCTGTCCAGACCTCACTGGAGCTCCATCCCGACTCACGACGACCCGGAAATACTAGCGGTCGCTCCAGAGATAGTAAAACAGTACACTTATCGATAAGCGCTGCTGGTGCGACTCACGGGGAAGCAAACCACCAAACTAGCGACGCCAGTAAATCGAATTAAAAGAAAACGAGGCGACAGAACCATAAAAACAGAAGACGAGCAATAAACGGCATGGCCGTGAGCCGCGCACGGCTCACCTTTGACCCAAATTTCAAAGTAAGTTACACGTCGAAACTGGATAAAATTGCGGGGTTCCGAAAAAGTGCCTCTTTAATTTTGTTGCGCTGTGTGTTTTAACAAGCTTGCAGAAGAAGAAGCAACCATCAAGACTTCAAGAACAATTATCCCAGCTACTCGTTCTTCGCTGTGTTCATGCGTAGATATTTTAGAATAAATGACAAGTTGCTTTAATTTGGTTAAGTCCAAAAGTGTCATAATGACCACTGAACGAAGTGGGTTTAGACCACGGAACCGTTACTGCCTCTCCTCGTCCGAGGCAAATCGACAACCACGAATGTCTTTCTTCGAGACTCCAAATCTACGGAAATCGCGTGAGGAGGGATCGGGACTGTACGGAGGATGTGTAAGGGCTTCCGAGCGAAACTTCTTCACCGTGGTCGAAAAAACATTGGAAACATCTGCGCCAGATGTTGTACCCTGTATGACGATTATTAGCTCAAAAAAAGAAGGAAAAAAAAAAGCAAACGTAACGCAGCGTTTCTAGGATATCTTCGTTTCGTCATGTTCACTTCCGCTCCCTCTGGCGTAAACGCTTGTTCAGACACAAGCAAATGGTACCGAACGCTGGCAAATTTATCTGCGAGTACTCGTTTGTCTGTATTCGTTTCAAATCACTCTGGTGTAAACCGGGCTTAACACGAAAATATTTCGCTTCTTGCCACTTATTTTTTCCGTTGGGCCGAACATCGTATCTGTGGCAACAATTGTTCAATATGTCACCCCTTGTCTTTGGATACTGCCGTTTGTCTAAATTCTGGTGCCTTAAAAGGAATTATTTAAGGATATTTTAATATTACTTAAGTAAGGCCTTCAGCTGTTTCCCTAATTCCTTGTATTTTAAAAGGAATTATTTAAACTTCGTTACTGAGAAGTTACTTGGGCCCTCAGCCGTGAATTGATCCTTGTTGTTTTAAAGAGAAGACTGTGAATTAGTATTGGAGGAATAAAGTTGTGTGTTCTTGTGTACGTAACAGTAACTGATCTTGGCCCCTTTCCACAACCTGATCCTCTGCGTCCTGCGAAACCAGATTTCAAAAGGTATTTAAACCTTCCCCTGCAACGGTGAAAAAGAGTGGAGCCCAGCAACATCATCCCCCTGCTTGGCGACGCTTCAAACGGCCATGTGTCGACACATGCGAATAAAAACACGCAGCTCAGACGTTGATGTAAGCTGTAAGGCGGGCTAATGATGTCGCACTGACACAAAATTTTACCACAGTTCTTCCGTGGACGTGTCACACGATGAGAGGGTCGTCATATCTCCTGTCACCCACACTTCACCCCTTCGTTTGAAGACTCTGTATCCTAAGCCTTCAGATGTGATATAAATTTAAAAATGATAATTTTTCTTATAACTTAACATAACTGATGAATTCGTAACTTCCGCCACGGAAGTATAACGCCTATTTATGTTGTTAATGCCCAGAGATTTCGATATCTGTAATATGTCCTTTGCTTTTTCATAATTTATATACTACTGGCCATTAAAATTGCTACACCACGCAGATGACGTACTACAGAGGCGAAATTTAACCGCCAGGAAGAAGATGCTGCGATATGCAAATGATTAGCTTTTCAGAGCATTCACACAAGGTTGGCACCGGTGGCGACACCTACATCGTGCTGACATGAGGACAGCTTCCAACCGATTTCTCATATACAAACAGCAGAAGACCGGCGTTGCCTGGTGAAACGCTGTTGTGATGCCTTCTGTAAGGACGAGAAATGCGTACCATCACGTTCCCGACTTTGATAAAGGTCGGATTGTAGCCTATCGCGATTGCGGTTTATCGTATCGCGACATTGCTGCTCGCGTTGGTCGAGATCCAATGACTGCTAGCAAAATATGGACTCGGTGGGTTCAGGAGGGTAATACGGAACGCCGTGCTGGATCCCAACGGCCTCGTATCACTAGCAGTCGAGATGACAGGCATCTTATCCGCATGGCTGTAATGGATCGTGCAGCCACGTCTCGATCCCTGAGTCAACAGATGGGGACGTTTGCAAGACAACAACCAACTGCACCAACAGTTCGACGACGTTTGCAGCAGTATGGACTATCAGATCGGAGACCATGCTGCGGTTATCCTTGACGCTGCATCACAGACAGGAGCGCCTGCGAAGGTGCACTCAACGACGAACCTGGGTGCACGAATGGCAAAACATCATTTTTTCGGATGAATCCAGGTTCTGTTTACAGCATCATTATAGTCGCATCCGTGTTTGGCGACATCGCGGTGAAAGCACATTGGAAGCGTGTTTTCGTCATCCCCATACTGGCGTATCACACGGCGTGGTGGTATGGGGTGCCATTGGTTACACGTCTCGGTCAACTCTTGTTCGCATTGTCGGCACTTTGAACAGTGGACGTTACATTTCAGATTTGTTACGACCCGTGCCTCTACCCTTCATTCTATCCCTGCGAAACCCTACATTTCAGCAGAATAATGCACGACCGCATTTTGCAGGTCCTGTACGGGCGTTTCTGGATACAGAATATGTTCGACTGCTGCCCTAGCCAGCACATTCTCCAGATGTCTCACCAATTGAAAACGTCTGCTCAATGGTGGCCGAGCAACTGGCTCGTCACAATACGCCAGTCACTACTCTTGATGAACTGTGGTATCGTGTTGAAGCTGGATGGGGAGCTGTACCTGTACACGCCATCCAAGCTCTGCTTGACTCGATGCCCAGGCGTATCAAGGCCGTTATTACGGGCAGAGGTGTTTGTTCAGGGTACTGATTTCTCACGATCTATGCACCCAACTGCGTGAAACTGTAACCACATGTCAGTTCTAGTATAATATATTTGTCCAATGAAACCCGTTTATCATCTGCATTTCTAGTTGGTGTAGCAGTTGTAATGGCCAGTAGTGTATATTTGGATTACTGCACGTGCAGATTTGGTTGTAAGCCTACAACGATGAAAATTATTAATATTCAGTAAAATATTATTTAACTGATATATTTATTCAAAATAGTCCTTATGGTGTGCCTACCAATGTTATCTACCGAAGTATTGTACGAATAGATTAAGGTTCAACGTCTATATGCAACTCGAGTTTGTAAAGCTGGACTAGAAACCTTCCATGAGTCTGTCGTTTTTAACATGTCTATAATGTTACAGTAGGCAACCGCAAACATTTTTCCGTAAAGGCATTGACTGCTTTATCTCACAGTGCCATAAATGTATTAACAGTCATGCCAACAACTTTTGAAATAATAAACACTATGGTTACGTTTTTTTCCATTTGTCTCGTTTTTATGTGACTGCCACTCATACACACATCAAAAGAAGTATTGCATCTCCCCGGTTCCGAGAGTTCCGGAACATGTACAGAAAATTACAATAGAAATCGACATAAACATCATTTCCGCCCTTTTTATTTCTCATAAAAATCACACATTGCATGTTGTACCACCATACAGCGAGACCTTCGGAGGTGTTGGTCCAGATTGATGTACACACCGGTACCTCTAATACCCAGTAGCACGTCCACTTGCATTGATGCATGCCTGCATTCGTCGTGGCATACTACCCACAAGTTCATGAAGGCGCTGTTGGTCCAGACTGTCCCATTCCACATAGGCCATTCGGCGTAGATCAGAGTGGTTGTTGGGTCACGTCGTCCATAAACAGCACTTTTCAGTCCATACCAGGCATATTCGATAGGGTTCATGTCTGGAGAACATGCTGGCCACTCTAGTCATGCGACGTCGTTATTCTGAAAGAAGTCATGTACAGGATGTGTACGATGGGGGCGCGAATTGTCGTCCATGAAGACAAAGCCTCGCCAATATGCTGCCGATATGGTTGTACTGTCGGTCGGAGGATGGCATTCACGTATCGTACAGCCATTATGACGCCTTCCATGACCACCAGCGGCATACGTCGGCCCCACAAAATGTCACCGCAAAAGGGCAAGGAACCTCCAACTTACAGTACTCGCTGAACGGTGTGTCTAAGGCGTTCTACCTCACCGGGTTGCCTCCAAACACGTCTCCGACGATTGTCTGCTTGAAGGCATATGCGACACTCATCGGTGAGGAAAACATGACGCCAATCCTGAGCGGTCCATTCAGCATGTTGTTGGGCCCATTTGTACTGCGCTGCATGGTGACGTTGTTGCAAAGATGGACCTCGCCGTGGAAGTCGGGAGTGAAGTTGAGCATCATGCAGCCTAATGCGCACACTGAGTCGTAACACGATGTCCTGTGGCTCCACGAAAAGGATTATTCAACATGGTGGCGTTGCTGTCAGGGTTCCTCCTAGCCATAATCCGTAGGTAGCGGTCATCCACTGCAGTAGAAGCCCTTGGGCGGCCTGAGCGAGGCATGTCATCGACAGTTTCTGTCGCTCTGTATCTCCTCCATAGCAGAACAACATCGCTTTGTTTCACTCTGAGACACCTGGAGACTTCCCTTGTTGAGAGCTCTTCCCGGCACAAAGTAACAATGCGGACGCGATCGAACCGTGGTATTGGCCGTCTAGGCATGGTTGAACTACAGACAGTCGGCCGGGGTGGCCAAGCGGTTCTAGGCGCTTCAGTCTGGAACCGCGTGACCGCTACGGTCGCAGGTTCGAGTCTTGCCTCGGGCATGGATGTGTGTGTGATGTCCTTAGGTTAGTTAGGTTTCAGTAGTTCTACTTTCAAGGGGACTGATGACCTCAGAAGTTAAGTCCCATTGTGCTCAGAGCCATTTATTTGAACCGCAGACAACACGAGCAGTGTACCTCCTTCCTGGTGCAATGATGGAACTGATCGGCTGTCGGACCCCCTCCGTCTAATAGGTGCTGCTCATGCATGGTTGTTTACATATTTGGGCGGGCTTAGTGACACCTCTGAACAGTCAAAGGGACTGTTTCTGTGATACAGTATCCACAGTCAACGTCTATCTTCAGGAGTTCTAGGAACCGGGGTGATGCAAAACATTTTTTGATGCGTGTAATTTGTTTTCCAATCTAACAATTATAAAAAGCCATAAATCGGTTATCTGAAATAAAATATGTAAGCTTTTTAAGTTTGTGGTTTTCACACCACCTTTTGTAGTCAGATGTCTTTTGTTCAGTAGAGGTTGTGAAATTGATTTTGTGAGCGTCTGTCGAAAGTGAGAGTAGGGTTTAAGAACTGCGACGAACTCGTCTAGCCTGAATCGAGCTGTGACACTCATAAGAACAGATATAAATGTTGGATTTGTTGAGAATTCAGTCAGAAACTGTACTCATTTAAATCTGAAGTACGAGGACTGTTCGGAAAGTAAGGTCGGATCGGTCGCGACATGAAAACCACAGTGAAAATAAATAATTTTTAAAAGTCGCAACAGTTATTCACACCTTCCAGGTATCTCTCTAAATGGTCGTCTCTCCGACTTAGACATTCGTCATGGCGCTGTACAAACTTTACAGCACCCTCTTCACAAAAAGCAGCCGCCTGCGCTTTCCGCCAAATCTCTACACTTGTCTACCTCTTGTCGTTTGTGCCAGAATGTTGTCTTCGTAGCCAGCGGTGCACGTGAGCAGGGATGAACAACGAAGGTAGCCAATTAAGAGCTGTATTGTGGGTGATCAAACGCTTCCCATCGAAAATGCTAAAGGAGCGGCTGAAAATTGTATTGAAGAGAGAAACGAATGACATTTATGTTATGTGGGCTGCGTAGCTTCAGGCGAAATCTCTCACCAGGTCCACATACTAGGCGGGAGACACAGTTGTTTCACGCATTTCTATGTCACTACTTTGCGCTATGAACTTAAAAGAGCGACGAGAAGCGATCGGCTGGCACACTAAAGACACTGCTGAGCACATCTGTGCACAGTACCATCGGATTTTCACAGTAGTTTCCATTTCGCGTCTAATTGGACCTTACTTTCCGAATAGGCCTCGTATTTACTCAACATAACGTCTGTTAATATAGTGTCAATAGCAAATGGTGTTGCGGTTTACAGGGCCTCCGATTCGATTGCAGGCTGGATCGGTTATTCTATCTGCTTGGTACTGGATGTGTGTTCGTGTGTGTGTGTGTGTGTGTGTGTGCGTGTGTGTATCGTCTTCATAATCATTTCATCATCGTCATCGACGTGCAAGTCGCCGAAGTGGTGTCAAGACTTCCTTCCCAAATGAAATTTCCCAATCAAAAATGTCATACACACATTTGATGTTTGTAAATTTAGCAAAGAACCTTAGATACTGGAGGAAGCTGCTCAACAAGTGGCACTAATTAATTATCGTCAACAACGAGATAAATCAGATAAACAGTAACTGACCAGTTACACATGATCATTTATTTTCCGCTAAAATATTGATTTCAAATATAAAGCTAAGAACATTGAACCGTGTATCGACTCGTGCTACACCTTGTGTTTAGATTGCATTGGTTTTCCTTTTCTTCCCCTGACATGTTTGTTTGATATGTTGTCTGTCATTAAGTGGCTGCTTGATTGTCTTTCCCCTCTGCTATCGATATCTGCGTTTTTACTTCCGAGAAACTGCTATGGAGGAAGTGAGACCTTTGACCGGCTATAACCTCTTGTGGTGGCGCGGAAGGTGGGGCGTTGCGCGAGCAAGTGTGGTGGACACGGGAGGGCAGTGTGACTCTCCAGCGTGAAGCAGGCGTGGTCGGTTGTACCGAGTCGCTACGTGATGTATGTCAGTTGTGTGTAACGAGCGGGTCGAGTTGACGGAAGAGCTCCCCGCGTGTTGGTTGTATACAGGATCGCCCCACGAGTAGTTGCTGTTCATTTCGCCTTGGTGGGACGTTAACAAGCTTCTTTAGATCCTCCGTTTCAACACTGGACTTTAAAAGGAGACACCTAACATGAAGGAGCGGTCACTACCCGTGAACGTTGCAGAGAAGACGTGAACTCCGGTGACAGAGCGTGTTGTCGCGTGACCGTGGCTTGTTGGGTACGCTGGCGACGCGTGCGCGGTCGGATGTGTGGATCCTTGCCATCGGAGGTCGTGTACTGCCTGTTCGAGCATAATTGCAAGTTAAGTTCGTGGAAGGTTTAATCATTAAGTATTAATATTGTGTAACCAGCGTCTCTTCTGGCTTGTGGCCTCCGGCGACCGGGTTTCCTGTCCCTGGCACCGGTGTAGTTGAAGGCAGTGATCGTTCCTCCTCCGCTCGTTGCTGTCGGATGGGAGGGGTAGTTTTGTCAGTTTGTTTCGCTTTTCTGTCGTGGGTTATGAGTAAATTCATGCTTCTTGTTGGTTGATCATGTGGTCGCTCATTCAGGACTGAGTGGTGTAATGTTTCCTTGCATGAGGTTAGCTCTTAGTTCTGTCAGCAAGTTAAGCCATCTTATAATAAGTTTTCGCTGGCTAAAAGGTGGTGCAGTGACCAGCCTCAGAGTGGCAATTGTGTTTACAGGCGTATTTAAATTGGTCAGTATACTGTCTAGGCTGAGCATCCCTGAGTGGGTGATTTATGCCCACCTTACACGGGTCTGGCATAACTGTTATGTTCTAATGATATTCCAGGACACTTTTGTTTAAAATTTTTTTAAAATTCCTTCAAGTTTATAAATTCCTTTTATTGCCATTAATCGTGTGTTTGCTGAGACCTGTTTAATTTTTTTTTAACGGTGGTGTTGGTAGCTTCACTACCTCACCGTACTTTATTAACAAAGTTCTGTATTTACTTTAGTAGTCTGTTTACTAATGTTCTTTAAAGTTTTTAAAATTGTTGTATTGCTATAAATTACTTTGATTGCCGTTAGCGGCGTGTTTTAAAATGTAGTTTACTGCCGTACTGCTAGCTTCTGTGTTTTTTAAAAAAAATTTTAAACTGTTGTGTTGCTATAAATTACTTGAGTGCCGTTAGCGGCGTGGTTTAAAAGGTTGTTTATTGCCGTGCTGCTAGCTTCTGTGTTAAAATTTTTTTTTTTAAATTGTTGTATTGCTATAAATTACTTGATTGCCGTTAGCGGCGTGTTTAAAAGGCTGTTTATTGCTGTACTGCTAGTCTCTGTAAGATACGAATAAAACATTTGGGAAAATCTCAACTCGACAGTAAACTACTAGAAATTTGGCCCCGTTTCCCAACTTGTGGTGTGGCTTGTAGTAACCGTAACCACTGTGTGTGTCAAACATAATTAATTTCAAATTGTTTCTGAGTGATGAGAGAAGAGCGATAAGTCGGGAGAAGTCCTTTCATCAATAATTGTGGAAGAAAAATTATTTTATGATCACGTCTATGAACAATCCGGCACGTACCCAGCTTCGGGTCCTGGGAAAAGTGATGTGACACCGGTGGAGGTGCTGAACAGCGGTCTAAGGGACACAGAATCCAGAATTTCCGTTGTTTCAAAACACTGTGTTACTCAGTCCCTGCACTGTATTCGTTCTAGATTGATATAGTTGCGCCAGGCTTTGGGTACGCCATTTAACATTTATGCTATTCAAAAACTGTTAGGAAGGAGGCACAGTGTCTGGAATGTTATTAAGAAAATATTTTACGCTTTTTTTGTTTCCCTTACAAAATGAACTGATAAGAAAGAGTTGTTACCGGTATTTTAGTTTCAATCAGTTTGGCCCCACATAACTAATGAGGAAGTATTGAATAGGATTGGGGAGAAGAGAAGTTTGTGGCACAACTTGACCAGAAGAAGGGATCGGTTTGTAGGACATGTTCTGAGGCATCAAGGGATCACCAATTTAGTATTGGAGGGCAGCGTGGAGGGTAAAAATAGTAGAGGGAGACCAAGAGATGAATACACTAAGCAGATTCAGAAGGATGTAGGTTGCAGTAGGTACTGGGAGATGAAGAAGCTTGCACAGGATAGAGCAGCATGGAGAGCTGCATCAAACCAGTCTCAGGACTGAAGACCACAACAACAACAACAGTCTGCCTCAGCGTGCAGTAACTTAAATTGCTGTGTGAAACTGAGACAGTTATTTACTCTATGTTTTGTGATGTAGCGTTCTTCGATTTTGGTCAGCGGACCAGAAACAGCGAACGTTCTTGTGTGGAGAGAGCTGTATGTTCTATCGCTCCAGTGAAGGTTCTTATTGTGGCAACTTAAATTTTTGAGAGAGGGAGGGGGGCGTTTGTGGCCCCTCATAGCGGCGGTTCACCCGAGTAAAATTATTTCCGAACTTTAGCGCTCGGTATCTGCGGACACTGATTAATTTTTAATTAAATTCGAGCCTCATTTCAGTTTTAAAAGATGGAGTCGCTACTGAGTGAAAATTTAGCTGCACTGTTTGCTCTAAGCTGTTCTTTGGAACGTGATAAATATTCGTTATTTTGGATTTAAATGCACATGTAATTGATAATTATTCATTGTCAGATGAGGATTTATGTCACATACAGAAAATAATTCGCAATTTAGTGCATACGGAATGCCCCTTCCCCCTTCTCTAGCCCACCTTTAAACTCGTATATATCTGCTCACCACATATCAAGAGATATATCGTAGTCATGAAGAGTGCTTCAGAATAATCAGGGGAATGGGACAAAAAAATACAAAAAATATCGAAGTGCGTCAAAACACTCCACGATGATGATGTTGACGAGGAATGTGAGGGAATCCATACAAGGAAAACCAACAGAAAGTGTCCCCTCTGGTATAACACTCCGTCACCTAATCATCCTCAGAGTTGGGGAGCTAAAGTGACTACTTTTTACAGCCACTAAACTACCGATTCTGTAAAGAATCGAACTCCGATGTATTAGACGGCTTTAAGCGTCTGATTACTTTAGAAATTGTTAAACGTGTTAAATATTTGACATATAAATATTTGACATTAAACATGCGACCTAGAAAAAATTTAGGGTGGGTTTGAAATTATGATCGAAATTTTTGCAAAGTCGCTAAGTGCTGTTTTTATGAAACAATGGATGAATAAAGTCTAGGTAATCTGCGTTGCATTTTAGGCAAAATCTAGTGTTTCACGTTATGGTTCAAATGGCCCTGAGCACTATGGGACTTAACTTCTGACATCAGCAGTCCCCTAGAACTTAGAAGTACTTAAACCTAACTAACCTAAGGACATCACACACATCCATGCCCGAGGCAGAATTCGAACCTGCGACCGTAGCGGTCGCGCGGTTCCAGACTGTAGCGTCTAGAACCGATCGGCCACCTAGGCCGGCGTTTCACGTTATCTCAGTGTTTATAAAGTCATATCTGCCATACTATGTGCCGTGAAATGACGTTGCAGGTGCATTCAATGGTATATGTGGACACCGTCTGCAAAGTGCGTTGCAAGTGGAGTTAGTAGTAAAGAAGTAACCGTAATACTTGTATTATTACGTCAAATTTTTAACGGAACATTATGCCTCTTAATGAGTAGTTTATGACTGACATAAAATTTTTAAATTCTGCCAATAATTACACTAAATGCAGAAAATCAAATTTTCGTTACTCCTGAAAGCCTTTAAGTAGGCAACTTGCAAAGGGTACGTGATTGTGGGATAATGTTTTATTCATATAAATGATCCACATTTGCTATGATATGACGCTCTGTTCATGTCCACGCTCGTGTACTTGTAATTCCGGTAATATATTTTTCTTTATTACGGTACTCTGATCTCGTATTCTGTGCTATAATAGATGCCAACTTAAAGGAACTTAAGAAGATTTGTCGTAATGATTTCGGACAGATAGCACTTCGAAACAGATTCGCATTCTGCGACTGTACGTTGATGTCTGCTGTTTGGGACACATGAAAATTTGTACCGGCTCGGTTTCCCGCTTATAGCGAGCGGTCTACATAACCACTTTGCTTTTGTTTTCATTATTTTTTTCCGTTCGTCTAACCACTTTTTTGGCCTTATAACTTAGCTTGAACAACAGTCTTTGCCATTATACATTAGAACCACTGAGAAAATACAATGAAGAGGCAAAGAAACTGGTACACCTGACGTGGCATGGACTCGACTACTGTCTGGAGTAGTGCTGGAGGGAACTGAGGCATGAATCCTGCAGGACTGTCCATAAATCCGTAAGAGTACGAAGCAGTGGGGGTCTCTTCTGAAGAACACGTTGCAAGGCATCCAAGATATGCCCAATAAGGTTCATTTCCGTGGAGTTTGGTGGCCAATGGAAGTGTTTAAACTCAGAAGAGTGTTCCTGGAGAAACTCTGTAGCAGTTCTGGACGTGTGTGGTGTCGCATTGTCCTGCTGGGATTGCCCAAGTCCGTCGGAATGCACAATAGACAGAAATGGATGCAGGTGATCAGACAGGATGCTTACGTCCCATTCACTTATCGGAGTAGTGTCTAGAAGTATGAGGGGTCCCATATCACTCCAACTGCACATGACCCACACTATGACAGAGCCTCCACCTGCTTGAACAGTCCCCCACTGATATGCAGGGTTCATGGATTCATGAGGTTGCTTCCATAACCCTACATGTCCATTCGCTGGATACAACTTGAATCAAGACTCGTCCGACCAGTCATCAACAGTACAATGTCGGTGTTGACGGGCTCAGGCGAGGCGTAAAGCTGTGTGTCGTGCAGTCATTAACGGCACACGAGACACGGCTTCGAAGGCCGATATCGATGGCGTTTCGTTGAACGATTGGCACTCTGACACTTGTTGATGGCCCGGAATTGAAATCTGCAGCAATCTGTGGAAGGACTGCACTTCTGTCACGTCGAACGATTCTCTTCAGTCGTCCTTGGAACCGTTCCTGCAGGATCTTTATCCGGCCGCAGCGATGTCAGAATTTGATGTTTTACCGTATTCCTGATATTCACGGTACACCCGTGAAATGGTCGTGCGGGAAAAACCCCACTTCATCGCTACCTCGCAGATGCTGTGTCGCATCTCTCGTGCGCCGACTATAACACCACGTTAAAACTCACTGAAATCTTGTTAACCTGCCACTGTGGTAGCAGTAACCGATCTAACAACTGCGCCAGACACTTGTTGCCCTATATAGGCATATATGTTCGCATATCTCTGTATCTGATTAAGCATGCCTATACCAGTTTCTTTGGCGCTATGTACCGGATGGTTACAATTAAAGTGCAGGTACTCACAGAGGTCCAGTGTAGGCTGTTATTATCATACGGCAGCGAAACCTGGTCGATATTCTTATGCATTAATATGGAACCGATTTACGCCGGGAAAAATTGATTCCAATTTTGACCAACAGGTGCAAATATGGCGCTATGAATGCAAGAAAGTCATATAGAAATGTTTCCATATGTAATGAATTAGGAAAGGGACGTGGACAGATGATATAATAGCTGAACGCTTCAAAGAAAACTTGAATCTCATTACAAATAAGTACCCCACTCATACAGTTATAATTGGTAGAGACTTAAATCTACCCTCAATTTGTTGGGGAACATACTTGTTCAAAGACGGTGGTAGACAGAAAACATCTTCCCAAATTGTACTAAATGCTTTCTCTGAGAATTACGTTGAACAATTAGTTCATGAGCCCACACGAATTGTAATTGGTTGCGAAAACACACTTGACCTCCTAGCCAGAAATGGTCCTGATGTAATAGAGAACGTCATGACGGATACAGGTATTAATGAACACAAGGTCATTGCAGCGAGGCTCAAAACCATATCCACCGAAACCGTTAAAAATAAACGCAAAATATATCTATTTAAAACAGGAGATAAATGTTCGCTTGATACCTTCCTAAGAGAGAGTCTCCATTCCTTCCAAGGTAATTATGTAAGTGTAGACCAGATATGGCTCAAATTCAAAGATACAGTACCGACAGCAATAGATAGATTCATACCGCATAAGTTAATCAGAGACGGGTCTGATCCACCATGGTACACAAAACACGTCAGAACACTGTTGCAGAAGCAACGAAAAAAGCATGCCAAATTCAGAAGAACGCAAAGACTGGCTAAGTTTCACGGAAGCTCGAAATTTAGTGCGGACGTCAACGCGAGATGCTTTTAATAGTTTCCACAATGAAATATTGTCTCAAAATATGGTAGAAAACCCGATTCTGGTCATATGTAAAGTACACCAGCGGCAAAAATCAGTCAATACCGTCACTGCGCGATAGCGATGGAAGTGTTACCGATGATGGTGCCACTAAAGCGGAGTTACTGAATACAGTTTTCTGTAATTACTTCACGAAAGAAGACGAAGTAAATATTCCAGAATTTGAAACCAGAACAGCAGTTAGCATGAGTGACATAAAAGTAGATATCTTAGCTATTGCGAAACAACTCAAATCACGTAAGAAAGGCAAGACTGGAAAGTAGCACAGGTGACACCAATATTCAAGAAAGGAAATAGGAGTAACCCATTGAATTACAATCGCATATCACTGACCCCAATTTGCAGTAGGATTTAAGAGCATATACTGTACTCGAACATTATGAATCACCTTGAAGAAAGTGACTTACTGATACATAACCAACATGGATTCAGAAAATACCGTTCTTGTGCAACACAGCTAACTCTTTATTCCCATGAAGTAACGAGTGCTGTCGACAAGGGATCTCAGATCGATTCCATACTCCTAGGTTACCAGAAGGCTTTTGATACCGTTCCTCACAAGCGATTATTAATCAAATTGCGTGCACATGCAGTATCGTCTCAGTTGTGTAACTGGATTCGTTATTTCCTCTCAGAGAGGTCACAGTTCGTAGTGATAGACGGTAAATGGTTCAAATGGCTCTGAGCACTATGGGACCTAACATCTGTGGTCATCAGTCCCATAGATCTTAGGACTACTTAAACCTAACTAACCTGAGGACATCACACACATCCATGGCCGAGGCAGCATTCGAACCTGCGACCGTAGCGATCACGCGGTTCCAGACTGAAGCGCCTAGAACCGCACGGCTACACCGGCCGGCAATAGACGGTAAATCATCGAGTAGAACAGAAGTGATATCTGGCGTTCCGCAAGGTAGTGTCATAGACCCTCTGCTGTTCCTGATTTATATAAATGATCTAGGTGATAATCTGAGCAGCTCCGTTAGATTGTTTGCAGATGACGCTGTAATTTACCGTCTAGTAAAATCATTAGACGATCAATTCCAATACAAAATGATCTAGAGAGAATTTATGTATGGAGCGAAAAGTGGCAATTAGCACTAAGCAAAGAAAAGTGCGAGGTCATCCACATGGGTACTAACAGAAATCCGATAAATTTTGGGTATACGATAAATCGCACAAATCTAAGGGCTGTCGATTCTACTAAATACCTAGGAATTACAATTACGAGCAAGTTAAACTGGGAAGACCACACAGATAATACTGTGTGGAAGGCGAAACACATACTGCGCTTTGTTGCCAGAACTCTTAGAAGATGCGACAAAACCACTAAAGAGACAGCCTACCTTACACTTGTCCGTCGTCTGCTGGAATATTGCTGCGCGGTATGGGATCCTTACCAGGTAGTATTGACGGAGGACATCGAAAATGTGCAAAGAAGGGCAGCTCGTTTCGTGTTATAGCGCAATAGGCGTGAGAGTGTCATTGATATGATACGAGAGTTGGGGTGGCAGCCAGGCCGATTTCTTTGCGACGAGATTTATTTACGAAATTTCAATCACCAACTTTCTCTTCCGAATGGGAAAATATTTTTTTGACACCCACCTACGTAGGGAGAAATGATCGTCATAATAAAATAAGAGGAATCAGGGCTCGAACGGAAAGATTTAGGTGTTCCTTTTTCCAGCGCGCCATTCGAGAGTGGAATGGTAGAGAAGTAGTATGAAAATGGTTCGATGAACCCTCTGCCAGGCACTTAAGTGTGAAATGCAGAGTAGCCATGTAGATGTAAATGGAGATGTAGACAGAAGGTATGTAACAAGTTACTAAGGCATAATTTTAGTTTCATTATCAACCGCTATTTACACAATTTGTTCAATATTAGCACCGGAGACATTGGTGGGATGCAGTATCTTTAAAACAGCGTGATCAATATACGCTCGCAGCTGTTATGGTGGAATCTGGGCAACCTGTTCTTGTATACTGTACTTTACATCAGGTAGGGACCGAAGGTGTCCCTGGTAAACATATTCCTTTAGGTATCCCCAGTGCCAAAAGTCACATGGATTCAGATCACATGATATTGGAGGCCATGCATCTGGAAAACCTCTGGAAATAACACGTTCTGTGTAAGACTGTATTAAGCAGATATTTCACTGGACGAGTGACATGAGGTGATGCCACATCATGCATGAAGATAGTGGTTTCCACTAAGTTATACTCTTCAAAAACAGGCATCACTTGCTGTAATAGGAAATCTCGATAATGTGCAGACATCACTCAACGCTTGAAAGGCCTTTTGGGTGTATTCTCTTTAAAGAAGAACGGACCAAGGACATGTGAATCCACACCAAACAGTCACGTACCTGAGTGCATTGGCTCTTCGCGCGCAACATGCGGTTTAACAGCACCTCATATTCGACATTTCTGTGTATTCACTGCACCCTGTTCTGTAAAATGTGTCTCATCACTTCACACAATATTGCCCAGCCGGATGTCAACAACTTTGACATGCGTCAGAAACTGAAGAGAAAATTCAGAACGTTGCTGCGGAGATTTCAGTTTCTGAAGTGTCTGACTCTTGTACGGGTAGCAGTGTAGTATAGACCGCAAAAGATTCCATGCTGTTGACCGTGGGATGGTCGATTCTTGTGACATTGCAGGAGCAGTAGCAATACCCGGGAATGTGCTGCAGGGTCAGTTACAGCAACACCAACCACATCAATGGCTTCCACAGGTATAGGACGCCTTCCAGATGCTACGCCGAGAACACCTGCGTTTCCGAATTTCATTATCATTTTCTTTCATTCATTTAATGACGTCGGGCCACTCCCCGGACCAACCAGTCGGCAGTCTCTCACAATGCAGCTCTGTAATTGCTTCTGTTCACATAAAACAGTTTCACTAACAGCGCACAGTCTCTGTTCTCGATACCCATACTGCACACTCAACTTATGGCTTGTCACATGAAATATTGGATGTCATACTGCCATAAAGTTTACACCTCCAGATTTGCACCTGGTGGCCCAAATTGGAACTAATTTTTTTCCATTGTTAATCGGTTCCTTATCAACACATTAGCATATTTACCACGTTTCGCTATCATACGATACTTACACTCCAGACTGGAGCTCCATAAGTAGGTGGCCTTTAATTATAAGTATCCGGTATTTATTACTCCTCCATAATAATCAACTATACGTTATACTAGCTGTAAGTAACAGGAAGAAACTCTAATTTAAATTGTCAGGACACTGATAAGTTGTATCATAACAGTTCTTTTAGGTGTTTACAAAAAGAGAATGAAAAGAGCCCCTCAGTCAAAAGCAAAACGTTTTCTTCGATCGCAGTGTAATGAAAAGAATAAACGAGTAGTAGATGCCCGGTGCACGGCTGGTGCATGGACGGGCACGTCTTCTTCGGGAATATATTCGTAGTTCCGTGTTCCATAGCAGGGTCCGTAACAAGAGAATCATCACGTCACCTGCTGCCCTTTGTGCTCTCGGAGAAAACTTTCTACCTCCTTTTGGTCCAGCAAGTTCACCTCTGAAACTAAATTTCAGCGCCAATTTTCTATAAGAGTTAGCCATTCTAATCGATGAAAACATTAGGATTCACGAAACGGCTGAAGCTAGTAGAAAAACACCGAGCGCTACGCTCAGCGAAAGGGTCGTACAGAGCACGTCCACGCCGCACTTGGGGTTGGGTTGGGTTGTTTTGGGGAGGAGACCAGACAGCGAGGTCATCAGTCTCATCGGATTAGGGAAGGAAGTCGGCCGTGTCCTGTCAAAGGAACCATCCCGGCATTTTCCTGGAGCGATTTAGGGAAATCACGGAAAACTTAAATCAGGATGGCCGGACGCGGGATTGAACCGTCGTCCTCCCGAATGCGAGTCCAGTGTGCTAGCCACTGCGCCACCTCGCTCGGTCGCCGCACTTGACTCATTTGGCTATCCGTGAACATCTTCAGGATTGAACCAAACGTCCGTATGTCACGTAGGCACCACCCTTACGCTCACAAAGTAAAGTGTCAGTATTTTGACAACACAACGTATAAACACAGACATCGTAGCCTCTAATTATTGCGAATAGCGCATTCGCTGTACTTGTGAGTTCACTATCATTTATGAACAATAATTACTCTAATGTAAGCAATGCGAGTATTAACGTTGTGTGTGTATGTGAAATTTTGTGGGACTTAGCTGCTAAAGTCATCAGTCCCCAGGCTTACACACTACTTAACCTAAATTATCCAAAGGACAAACACACATACCCATGCCCGAGTAATCACATGTCAGTTCTAGTATAATGTATTCGTCCAATGAATGCCCGTTTATCATCTGCATTTCATCTTGGCGTGGAAATTTTAATGGCCAGTAGTGTATTTGTGTGCTCTGCTCATTTGCAATATCAGTCTCTGAGCCATGTAATTAAATTCGAAATGGATACAGGGCAATGAACCATTTCCAAGTCGTGTATGAAATTATGCCCGGAGAAATGAGTATGGGTTCGAACCTCCGACGGGATCAGCCGCACAGTCCATGACTGCAGCGCCTTAGACCGTATTAACGTTGTCTGCAGTGATATATTGTTCATATTATGTGCCAAAGTAAATGAAAGTTTTGATTTCAGTGTTTACGAGTTTTTTCTGAAACAATGTGATTGTTGGTATGCTTTTAAGTAAAAAATAATTCGTTCTAAACTCAGTTTTTCGCCGTCGTCGACAATTTGATATTCATTGCAAAGTAGAAGACTGTTACACATTTTTCCATGAATAACTGCCTACTGATGTTTGCATCCGCACTTCTCCTGCATGTTTTCTAATGGAGCTCTTGCATCTTCCGTCCGCTCGTTGTTCCAGTATTTATTATCTCTTGGATGTAGCAAAGAACTTCTTTGGTCAATCTACTATTCATTCGCCTCCCCAGATGTCCTGCCCAGATGCTTTTAGATTCGTCAATAGCTCCCACTCAGTCTGTTCTCTGATAAATACGTACAGTTTTCCTGTCTCTCCTGATAGCTTTCTAAATATACCGCAGATATTGTAAAGGTTGTTCCATCAAGGACTCCATGTTATAAGTCCAGACTGATAAATGAACTGATTGCAAATTTCCCTTTTCAGATCCATTGGGAACTGCTTGTTTCTTAAACAGCCCTAAATAATAATAAAGAAAGTAAACTAATTCCAGGTCTCAACCACCGATTTCAATAACTTTCATTCTGATGTGTTCGTTATACATTCTTTCATTGTTAAAGTTTATCAGCATTATAGACAAACTAGTACTTGTCAAATAACTCCTGACTGTCGTTAGCAATTTTTTACCATTATACTTGGTCTGTAGGGGGAAGTACTGTGCACTTCGAAACTCTGTGAGGCGCAGTATTTTCAGATCATTCTTGTCTCTCATACTTCTTCATTCTTGTTTCGGTGACGTGAGCAATCAGACTGCGAATGTACGAGGGTTGGAACTTTAATAGCCGCAGCTATTTATTTACAGCTCGTACGAAATAGATACGTGTTTCAAAGTTTTACTGACCTTCATAGTAGCCACCAGCATTGTGTATAACCCTTTGCCAGCGATTTGGAAGTCGTTAGATACTCTTAGCAGTGCCAGTTGTATTCACAGTTCGAGCGGCGCGGTCTATTGCCCGACAAATTTGTAGCAGTTCTGAAGCGAATGCCGTGAAGTGTTTCCTTCAGTTTAGAGAACGAGTTGAACTCACGAGGGCCTAAGTCAGGGAAGTGCCGTCGGTGGTGTAGCACTTAGCAGCCCCATCAGTCAGACAGATCGGTAACATACGTGCTTGAGCATTGCCCTGCAAAATGATGGCCAGGTCTTGCAGAAAGTGTCATCACTTCTGTCTCTATACTGTTTATTTTTGTAACACAACCTACGACCAGCTTAGAGGCGCGCAGTTGAAACGGTGCGTCAACTGGGAAAGTATTCCAAAGTTGAAGTACGCGCGGCAGTACAATTCTGGTGGCTAAATCGTCAAAATTGCACACTTATTTGAATTGTGACAGTATATGGACCAATTGCATAGTCGTCTTTAGCCGTAGTGAAATGATGCGAACACTTTGACCAGGGCTACGCAGACGTCAATAATGTTGATCTGGAAGTCCAGGACTTGTACCACATGACTTCCATCTTCTCGGCTAGCTGAAATGAACATTTGCGTGGAAATGCATTTTCTAGCGATTAAAACGTAGACAGCCATTCTCGAATGGTTCCCTGACCAAGGAGCGAATTTTTATCATCGAGGAATTGAGGAGTTGATAGAAAATTCCGACTGTTGTTTGCAGAGACTTGGCGACTGTGTTGAAAATTAGTATCATGTATCTGAGGCACTTTGAAGTGTAGTGCAGCATTCAATAAAAGTTACTTGGCCTGACGTAATAATATCTAGCGTTCCTTTTCAAATCCCTCTGGGCGTTCAAAGGCTTGACAATCCGCAGAGTCGTATCACCTCTATGATGTGGATACTGTTTGCCAAAATCGTACTACACTTTCGAGAGGTCAGTTTTCTTGGTTATTTCATGAGTTTTATATCTTAGGACTTAGGTGAATACTAACTGTAAGCTTGACGTGTAGGTATGACATTAAAATCGATTACCATTCTGAACACGATCATACAAGAGAAAGATAGATGCGTACGATTCAAAATTAATAAATTTACTTGGCAGCAATGACACAAGCAGTAGCGACGTACTTCGAACTTATCGCGGAACTTCGTCAAATTTCGTCGAGTGCTGAACACTAGCTCTTGAGTTGAAGAGCATTGATCACACTTATACAGAGTGTTGGGACTTGAATATTTGTTGGTTAGTAAATCGTGTTCTCTGAATGTTATTATGAGTTATTCCAGCTACAGGAGCTATGGTGCAGTAAACTGTCTCACTCTCTCTTTTCTCTGGATGATACAGACTAGAATGGAGGCAACTACTGACCACACAATGTTCCGACACCTATTCACTTGTAATGTTAGGAAGAACTCCGCTTACAGGTGGTAAAATTGTTGTTTATTAAAAGACGACACGTTTCGCGGCTTTAAGATGCATTATCAGATGAAAAATGTTGAAAGATCATAGGCATACCATCGCTCCTAGTCAAAAGTTACTATGACGTCACATTGTCCACAATGATAGCTTCTGTTTGGCCAGCCTGCTAGTCTCTATTTGTCGTTCTCGCGCGCCGCTTTTTCCTTGCCCTGCTGTCAAGCTGATGCAGGCAAATTGTAAAGAATGGGGCGCATCTTCTTTACCTTTCGCTCGCCACGATATTGACGATATTCTCTGAATACTAACTTTTGACTGGGAGCGACGTGTCTGCCTATGATCTTTTAACATTCTTCACCTGCTGATGCGGCTTAAAGACGCGAAACCGGTCGTGTTTTAATACACAACAATTTCACCGGTTGTGAGTGGAATTCTTCCTAAGATTATGCCTTTCAACAGCTGCGGTTGCCGGTAACATAAAATACTTTGTGATCTGTTCACTTCACAAGTAGAATAAAGGTGACTGAAGGTGGCAGCACTTTCGGATGGCGTTGAGCTCAAAATATGGTGGTAATATTTGGAATGAAATTGGTAGGGTTCGAATAAATTATTGACTTTTGTTTCCTTTAACAACTCATAAGTGAGTAAAAGGATATCAATGATACGATTCGCTGATGACATTGCTATCCTGAGTGAAAGTGAAGAAGAATTAAATGATCTGCTGAACGGAATGAACAGTCTAATGAGTACACAGTATGGTTTGAGAGTAAATCGGAGAAAGACGAAGGTAATGAGAACAGCGAGAAACTTAACATCAGGATTGATGGTCACAAAGTCAATGAAGTTAAGGAATTCTGCTACCTAGGCAGTAAAATAACCAATGACGGACGGAGCAAGGAGGACATCAAAAGCGGACTCGCTATGGCAAAAAAGGCATTTCTGGTCAAGAGAAGTCTACTAATATCAAATACCGGCCTTAATTTGAGGAATAAATTTCTGAGGATGTACGTCTGGAGTACAGCATTGTATGGTAGTGAAACATGGACTGTGGGAAAACCGGAACAGAAGAGAATCGAAGCATTTGAGATGTGGTGCTATAGACGTATGTTGAAAATTAATTGGACTGATAAGGTAAGGAATGAGGAGGTTCTACGCAGAATCGGAGAGGAAATGAATATGTGGAAAACACTGATAAGGAGAAGGGACAGGATGATAGGACATCTGCTAAGACATGAGGGAATGACTTCCATGGTACTACAGGGAGCTGTAGAGGGCAAAAACTGTAGAGGAAGACAGAGATTGGAATACGTCAAGCAAATAATTTAGGACGTAGGTTGCAAGTGCTACTCTGAGATGAAGAGGTTAGCACAGGAAAGGAATTCGTGGTCAGTCAGACAGTAGACTGACGACAAAAAAAAAAAAGTGATGTTACTCTACAATACGCCATTACGTTTTGCCCATTACACCATTGACAAAATACACTGAAGAGACAAGTCATTATGACTATTTTCTACAGTGAGATTGAGTATCATCTGGTACCACTGTAGGCACGTGACGAGGTAATAAAAGTGTATAAACGGAGCAGAGACGAATGTGAAATAATTGTAACGACGACATGCGCCTCAAATGAGGAAATCCACTGAAATACGTGACTCTGCAACAGGCCTGACACCTGGAACGAATATCTCGGAAACGGCAAAGCTGGTCGTGTGCTACTGTTGTCAGCATGTATGGAAAATGGTTGAAGCGAGGTGGAATTACGAGCAGACAACAAGGAGTTGGAACGTCTACGCCTTGTCACAGAATGTGTAGGTCGGAGGTTTACCCGCTCTGTAGAGCTGAGCAGGCGGCAATCTTGTGACAGATTGTAATGGTTCTTTATTTACGTGACCATTACGGCACTCCAAACCCAGTTCTCGATACCAGTAATATCGTACTACTTTTCTGCGAAGTAACAGACATATTTTTGTGACAATATTCACATTTGGTTTTATTAATGTATAGGTACTCCGATGTATAGATATATTGCAGTGATATGGTTCTTGTGTGTATTCATTTCTGTGAGCCTGTCATAATCTTTGACATACTTGTAACCGTTTTGGCGCGAATGCGCACAGAGCAGTCTTTGTTTCACTTTGCAGAAGTTAAGTTGTTATATCGTTTTGTAAAAGAACAGTCAAGTCTTGTGTTTGGTTAAAGTGGAAACTAAATATATGAAGATTGATGCAAAACTGTTTTCTTGATGATGTGACAATTAAGAAGAAGTATATGTGAATCTACAAGAAGTTTAATAAAAATGTGGATGGTGAACACTAAGTCAAAAATTATTTCTACCATACCATTGTTCTGATGCGGGGTTTGTTTGATCATTAAGAATTTCCTGAAAAACGCATTTGTTAGGTGTACAAATATTACTAAAATACGGATCTGGACCTTCTAGCAGTCAAAGTGGAATCACCGTAGAATCAACAAAATGAGCCATAACAACTTCGACGAAATCTACGAGGGAATCCATTCAAGATGAGTGCCAAAATTAATGACTTTTTAACAGTGACTTCATTATTTCCATTCTGACGATACATTATTTCCATTCTGACGATACCATCCGCAGTCAATAACTTTGTTGTTGCCCGATAAAGCGAACATATGCTGCGTGAGCAACATCATTAATCTGATTTCTAACCTACTTTGCAAGTGGTGGTATTGTTAGAAGATGTGACGAAACGTGATAATGATGGTGCAGGCACAAGTGTTTCGGAGCGCACCATTCAGGCGACTTTTGATAAAAATCGCGTACACTGCTTGACAACTGCTAAGGAACAAGTGGCACTTATCAAGGAACAACTGCTAGTTGGTACGGAGCAACGGACAATAGCTATGGAACTCCTGAACACTGATTATGAAAGGAAATGTAGGAGGCAGAACGTTTAAATGGAGTGAAGCGTCTGCACGGATACTCTATATGCATTCGACAGTTCATGCAGTTCGGTCTCTGACGAAGTCTGTTACGGAGCTGATTAATGCGACATTCCGTGTGGTACGGCAACAGGTAAGACACCATACGAGTGTTTAGGACAGTGGACGAGCAGTTGGACAGCCAGAAGCTGGGCAAAGCGTCACTACCATCGCCACAGTAATGGCTGTGTCCAAAAGCGTCATCTTGTGATTAAAAAATGCCGGAAAATGTGAAAATTGTATGCGAAAGTATGCCGCTGCTCGTGGACCAGTGGTTCTCAACTTGGTGGTTATTACCCCCGAGGGGTAAAATGAAATTTTCTGAGGGGTAGAAACAAATGGATTCAACTCTATTTCTGTCACGAAAGCAAATTATTTGTAACATATGACAAATTGTTGTCGACGCTACTGCTTGTGCGACGTATGTATGAACAACATTTTCCTCACATGAAGCACCCACTACACACACTTTTAACCGTGAATCTATGACTGTAAAATTGAGACATATACGTCACATATGCTTAAATATCTCATGAAAATTGCCTTCTCTGAGTTGTAGGTAGTTCCTGCAATAGATCAGATATTGCCTCGTTGTTCACTTCGTGACAATAAGCGAAGTAATTGACAGCACAAGAGCAACTGTGTAATGACTACTGAAATACTGGAGGACCTACATGTTATTATTATTATTATTATTATTGTTATTAGTGGTCCTGGCGTAGGTTCGAGTCCTCCCTCGGGCATGGATATGTGTGTTTGCCCTTAGGATAATTTAGGTTAAGTAGTGTGTAAGCTTAGGGACTGATGACCTTAGCGGTTAAGTCCCATAAGATTTCAGACACGTTTGAAAATTTTGATATTATTGGCAATGGCCAGACACAAAGCATCGGCAGCCAATTTAGGAGCAAAGAGTCCAGCATTCAAGTGATCTAAAAACCTTAGGCCTAAGTAAAGTGTACACATTTTAATTCCGTAGATTTTAAATGGAAGTGCAGCAGAAGGGGGTGAAGCAAGTGTTGCTAGGGAGAGGACTGGTGTAGAGGAAGCATGTTATCTGATAAGTATTTACCTCAATGTCGTCAGATAGCTTTCTTGTCTGAGAAGTAGTTTTGGATAACACTCTCAATACACTGAAAATTGCTCTATGATTCTACAAAAATGGTTGTTTGTAATAAGCCATACCTATAGTCTCGCTGACTCATTAGTTCGTGGTTTGAGAAACACCTACAAAAATTAAGCATTATTTCTCATCCGTCATTTTAAAAGTGAAAGTGTTCAAAGAAATTCTTTTTCAATCTAAAGTGTAGTTAGGTAGCAGTCGTGATGGTGATTGGGGGGGGGGGAGGGGGGGGGAGATACTACTTCATATCTGATTGCACTCAGGGGTAATGGTCTCAGAAAGACTGACAACCATTGTCGTAGACGAACCACCACACTGCAGGAAGATCGGTACTTAACCTTGGTGAAGAAATGTCACTCCTAGGAAGATCGCTGCAGACCTTGCAACCACTACCGGTAAACGTGTCTCTGCTACAACATTTCGCGGTGATTGAATCAGTCTGCTTTGTATGCTCGGGAGTCTGTTAAATGCGTCCCACTTCGAAAACGCCATCGTCGCGAAAGAGTTCGCTGGTGTAGGGAGCGTGTTGGTTGAGGTCAGCAACAGTGGTCCAGAGTGACGTTCTCTGATGATTTCTACTTCACTGTGTCAAGAGATTCTGGCTACCAGTTAGTGTGGCGAGAGAGGGGAGCAAATTACACACAAGAGGAAGTTCAGAAACGTCATCGATATGATCTAGACGTTTTGGTGTGGGCAGGCTTACGCACAGTGGCCGAACACCGTTGCGTGTCGTTGGGCGAGGAACCATTACAGCACAGTGGTACTGCAGGGAGATTATTTTGGATCACGTCCGAGTGTTTAGTGATGTGGTGGTTCCGACTTCCTGTTTGTGGATGACAATACTGGACCACAGAGGACAGCCGAGTTCTCAGACACGCAGGATTAAAGATATTGATCGTATGGAGTGGCCTGCATGCTCCCCAGACCTAAACCTTGTAGCGAGTGATTCGGATACTATGGCAGCCGTCTTTCTCAACGAACACTCCCTCTCCGAACAGCGCAGGAACTGAAAACCACTTAGAGGAAGAAGTGGGAGAATATTTCCCAAGGACTCCCAAACGGTTTGGTAGCCAGCATTAATAACAGGTGCAAAATGTGCGTTGGTCAACGAGGAGGCACGGAGAATCCGATATCGACCTTCATGTTAGGAGTCTGACTGTGTCAAATGTGAACGTTATTTATGTCTGTTATTGGGTTTTCGCATGTAGTGAAATCTATAAAATGTTTCGTTATAATTCTATCACTCCACCTCTGTTGGTAAATATTGTGTTTCAAGCCATCCAACATTGCCTGTGATTATTGCCGAACAATGTCTCTGTCCCTTAGAATTTGTCAAGCACCGTGTTATCGGATGACCCATTACCTGTGATTACGCTTCTCTCACAAAAATAGTGAGCACATGACACAGCTATCTGAGACTGATGTCACAGCACATGGTCACCCTGTGGTTGAGTACATGCTATGCACGTGATCGTCACATTGTCAGTAACACTGTAGACATCACATTATCAGTAACACTGTAGACAGTAAAAGGTCTACACTCTACAGGTCTAAAGAATTGTTATAATAAGATGCTTTTGTTTTGATAGTTCTCAAAGTGCTTTCGTTGGAATTTGTTTCGTGATATAAGTTCTGCTGGTAATCTAACAGACACTTGTGTACAAAAATGTGTTAATAATGAATATAACTTCTGATGTGGTTACGGTGAAGTGATATTAGCTTCATGGGAGTGTTAAATGCTTACTTCTGTAGGAGAGATAAGTTTTTTGCATTTTGCCTAGAATAAAAATTGGGCACCACAATTATTCTGTGTGATGCGTTTGTCCAGTTTCAGCATGTGGATGAATGGAAAATGAATGATGAATGGAAAGTGCCAATTTCGACTAACAGTGATTTCGTGACAGCCCATCAACCACCCTAAATGTCTTGTTTCTCTCTGCTTCCCCTTATAAACAGAGGTGCCTCCATGAAAAAAATGTGGTAAACTCATGTACACTCTGCGAATTCCCGCCTGCATCGTGGCAAAGAACTTTCCGTTCATGAAAATCTAGGAACGTTTTCTGTGAGGTCTAATGAATTCTCAACTAAAAATGAAAAATCTTCCAGTTAGAGAGAAACTGGAAGTGTTTCCGATATACCGTGCTCTGTATCCTGTGGCTTATGTTCTCCCGCACTACAACCTAGTATGCCAGGTTGCCTAGTCGGCAGACGTCAGTACTTTAATATCAACATGTTTACCGTCAGGCTTGTGGAAGGCTGTACTCGGATAAATGGTGCCAACGTTGTCGTAGGCGGCGCCATATTTGCTGCACTACTTCCTCACACCGGCCACGCGTATGGAAATAGAGCAGAACAAGTAAACTTCTGCTTAGCTGGTACTTAGGGGGCCACACGGCTCCACGCCACCCAACCAAGTGGCCTCCAGTTGACTCGGAGTTCTGGGAGCGGTTGTTCATAAGTATATAACAATGATCACTGAGTAACCTTTGAGCGAACTTCCAGATTTCTACTCTGATTTATAAATAATTACCAACTGGGGCTACTGCCAGCAAGTCAGCTAGATTCGATCGTGACCTACCAGTAACGTATAGCTTATCCAGTTTGGATTTTGCTTCTAAGTGATCATTAATGAACTTACCCACCCAGATAGCCGTGCATGTTGAAGCATCGCTTCGTGGACAGGGAGATGCCCGGCTCCACATCGAATCTGTCAGGCGTATTAACGGCGACGTTAAGTATGGCCGCTAGGGTGGGTGCGGTTCTTAGGCGGTTTTCCACATCCCAATACGTGAATACCAGACCTCGGTTACACGATTTTCAAACATTTAGACAAATTCTGCTCTCAATAAAACTACATGTAGGCAATTGAAGTACGCATATTCCTTCCTAGGAAGTAACGGAATGGTGACAGGAAGGGCATCTGACCAACCCTTAGCTTAACCATGCCAAGTCCGTTAATACCATGCTGGCTCTGCGCCAATTCAGGACAAAGGCACAAGAAAAAGATCTTTAATGAACTTATGCATTTTATTCATAGTCTCCTATACGATATGAACGGTATTATTTATATAAATGATATGACTTCTAGTATTACAGGTGATTCAAAAATATTTATGTTTGCTGATGACACCAGCTTGGTAGTGAAGGATCTTGTGTGTAAAATTGAAACAGTATCAAATAATGTAGTTTATGAAATAAGTTCGTGGCTTGTGGAAAATAATTTGATGCTAAATCACAGTAAGACACAGTTTTTACAGTTTCTAACTCACAATTCAACGAGAACCGTTATTTTGATCAGACAGAATGGGCATATTATAAGCGAGACGGAATAGTTCAAGTCCCAGGCCGTTGGATAGATAGTAAGCTGTTGTGGAAAGCCCATGTTCAGGATCTTGTTCAGAAACTAAATGCTGCTTTATTTACAATTAGAACAGTATCTGAAATAAGTGACAGTTCAACTCTAAAAAT
Organism: Schistocerca serialis cubense; assembly: GCF_023864345.2. Lineage (NCBI taxonomy): Eukaryota > Metazoa > Arthropoda > Insecta > Orthoptera > Acrididae > Schistocerca > Schistocerca serialis. Next base: position 51,177,467 of record NC_064644.1, read on the forward strand.
AGTGTACTTCGCATATTTTCATACGCTTATGTCGTATGGTCTTATTTTTTGGGGTAATTCTTCTGATTCAAAAAGGGTATTTTTGGCTCAAAAACGGGCTGTTCGAGCTATGTGTGGTGTAAGTTCGAGAACCTCTTGTCGACCCCTATTCAATAGTCCGGGAATTCTGACATTGCCGTCACCGTATATATTTTCTTCAATGTCGTTTGTTGTTAGCAATATTGGCTTATTCCCAAGAATTGGCAGCTTTCACTCAGTTAATACTAGGCAGAAATCAAATCTGCATGTGGAATACACTTCCTTGACTCTTGTGCAGAAAGGAGGGCAGTATTCTACTGCATCCATTTTCAATAAGCTACCACAAGAACTCAAAAATCGTAACAGTAGCCCAAACACTTTTAAGTCTAAACTGAAGAGTTTCCTCGTGGCTCACTCCTATTCTGTCGAGGAGCTCCCGGAAGAGCTGAAAAATTAAGCAAATTCCAGTGTTACATTGTTGTTTTTCTTTATTTAAACTTACGACTTGTCGCCTGAATATGTTTCTTATATTTCATATTACCTGTTTCTACTATCGTGTTATAATTTCATGTATTGACTCGTTCCAAGACCATGGAGACTTCTCCTTAATTTGGTCCCACGGAACAATAAATAAATAAATAAATAAATAAATATATATATATATATATATATATATATATATATATATATATATATATATATATATATATATATATATTGTGCCTTGAATAAATTTGATGATTTTTACTAATAATGTCACTTGTAGTTATATTGCCACTTTGGAGAAAGTGTCACTTACTTGAATGCAATACAGCACTCTGTGACAGCACCGTAAAAATGTCTACATTTCGCTATAAAACTTTTTAAAGACGGTCAACTCGAAGTTCTACAAGCCAAGAAAACACAGCTTGGTACCCTTTAAAAATGTTTTGGCTAATTTTCTGAGAACCTTCAAAGCATAAAATTTCAAACACCTTGTTTGAGGATGTGATGTGCTTATATGAACAGCTGCAATATAATACATAAGTAAAGAAGCACTTTTTGCAATCACACCCGAATTTATACTCGATGCACGCTGTGTCTCAGGTTCTCATCATTCCTCATAAGAAGCTCGTCTATAAAGAGTAACTGTTGTTTCTTTTCTATCTCCATTGCAAAATTAATGTTGGAATGAAAGCCGTTCAGATCTCTTAAGAAATCACCGAACTGTTCCTCACCATTGATTCAAACGACAAAGGTGCCGTCGGCGTACCTACATCGCACCTTAGGCTTACAAGATGCCAAGTCCAGCACGTGTCTTTCGAAATGATCTTTGAAGAAAGTGGCAACCACTGTTCTAAGTGGACTACGTATGGCGATGTTTTCCAATTGTACGTGGAAATCGCCATTCCACATATAGTGCCTCGTGGTAAGACGTGAATGGAAGAGCTTGGTGATGTCCTGCGTGAAAATGGAACCGACATGTCTACAGGATCATGTGCTTATATGAACAAAGGAATAATATAAAAGCTGACCAGGATGTCGTTTGATCCAACTTCGGATTCTTCATCTTCTCAGTGGACTGTCCGAACTCCCTTATGTATTGCATGTCTCTTCCACTTTCAGCTGAAGAAAAGAGGCCAAGCGTTTCGCCAGCTTGTGCATCCGTGAGCTAGGAGTGTTCACGGTCAGTCTTAATGGTAAATTAATTATTATGGGTTTTTGTTAACCTGTGCAGTCGAAGTGGTTAAGCTTCTGTGTGGCATAGGTTACTCTGTACGTCCACCGAGAACGAAGAAATGCTGGTTAACCGCTTCGCATTTCCTGTGACCCTCTGCGTTGATTCTGCACTCAGTTTTCGGTTTGTCGTGAGATCTAATAGCTGATGTACCTTCTGATCATAACCTTCGGTTTTGGTTACAGAGACTGTATTTCCCTTGCCGACAGGCAGCACGAAAATGGTCTTATCGGCGTTCAGGCCTTTGATAGCACAATTCCCTAACACCACTTCCCAAACGTATTGATTCTCTTCCTTCCCGGTTTTACAAAATTCTATTGCACAAACGAAGGCTTATGTTTCCTGGTAGTAGATTTCTTTCAGCAAAGAGTACTCTCTTTCGCTGGGCTTATCTGCTTCTTATATACTGCTTGCTCCGGCCATCACACATTATTTTGTTACATGATAGTACAAGTTCTTCATCTACAGCGTGATCCCCCAAGTTAAGTTCATAATAATTAAGGGACCGATGACCTCGCAGTTTGGTCCCGTTCCCCCTCTTTTAAACCAGCCAACCATAATATTTATGGCTAAGGCTTTCCGGAAAATATAATGTGGTGCAACATGGCTTGAACGCAATTCGGCAACAAATTTTACATCTTGATCACGTGCTGGTAAGTAATGCTTAAGTCTCAGAAGACTCACAGCTCTTTTGTGAGTACGTAACTGGCAACCTGGCGGTTACAGGGCACCAAGCCACAGTAGCGCTATTTCATTTTCTCTTTAGATTTCTGTACTAGTGTCTGCTCTCCTATTTTCTACACATCTTTGAACACTATCGATCTATGGCGAGTAAAGGGGAATTTTTATACACAGTACTCAATTTTGGAGTGAAAGACGCTGCAGAGTAAAAAAAAAGGAGACAGATTTGGGCCCAAAAGCAATCACAGATTGTGACCCAGTGGTATAACCTCATAATTTAAACAATAACACATCAGTAGCGCCAAGGAAATGCAATAATACATTAGGTCTCGTGGATATGCTGACTAAATAAACAAAATAACTTTGTGACACGCTGAAAACATCTGCTGAACATATTGCTTCAAAGAAAGAAAGCTGTCTTTTAGATGTTGGTAGTAGATATACAAAATTTAGAATTATTTTAAATAGACCTTATCAATGAAAAGTATCATGGTCAACTGAAATTTAAAGAGTGTGTAAGGGTTATTTGGAGACGATTTTTGTAATTTCAGCGGTTGTCAATACAAGATTAACAAGCGTACCATTAATGATGAATGGAACATTGTTTTGCGAAACAAATAACCGTCCATTGATTATCATGGTCAGAAAATGTGGAAGTACATGATGCTGCAGATTTTTTAAATATATTTTTCAGTAGAAGTGGATAAAAAAGATTATTAAGAAAGATAAATCCAAGAACGCTACAAAGAAAGATGTTGTTTATTGCAAGTATGGAAAGCACAGGGCGCTATCCGAAGTCTAACAACTAAGACTTCGCAAGGGATATACTTTGATTTTGATCGGTTTTGAATAAGTTGTAATGCAGAGCAAAATGAGTGACATACATTTTTTATAGGTGCCCATACGGCCTTTAAGGGGGATAAGTATTCCCTTGAAGAAACTGAATCTAAAATTTCTGAATGGATATCGTTGAAATTGTAACAGATATAAAAAAAAACTTCCAATAAAAGTACTATTACTTTTAATGTACGTTACACTGGTCCTCCCAGATTTGTCGAAAAAGTCATTTTTTTTCGAAATACCCTCCCGCCCCACTATTTTGTTTTTCATTACGACATTCAACTAATTGCAAAACGTGTAGCATCATTAATTCCAAATTCAGTCATATATGATAAAATGGTATTCGAATGCCGGATTTGTCAGAAATAAGGTACAAATATTTCTCTATCGCATATATGCATCGGATGTTTCCGTTTAAATTCCAATTGTCATGCTGGTTTGTTTAATACATATTTCCCGGATAAATGGATTCTAAATGTATGTTTTTCATTTAATTTTGAGAAATATAAAATATCTTGTATTGTATTTGCGTTTTCTTTTAACATTTGGATTATTTTTTTGTTTTCTATGTTGGAATAATAATGTACAAAGAATTTCAAACACACTATGTATAATTAAACCTGAAAAAATTAAAATTTGAAAACAAAACAAAGCTAATTGTAAATAGGAAACTCACGTACAACAGAAGCTATTTTATATTTCGTGTAATTGAAAGAAAATATATACAGAACAACATATGTAGAATATAAATTTAGATATATTTATCTGAGAAAAACTTATTTTTCAGTGTTAGAACAATTATTTGCAAAGAGTCTCAAACTTAACATAAATAAATCTGAAAAGATCAAACTTGATAAAACAATACACTAACATTAAAAAGAAAACTGACGTACAACATGAGATATTTATATTTCATAAAATGAAAAGAAAAAATGTGTAGAACAATATGTGTAGAACATACATTAAAATTGTATTTATCTGGAAACGACTTATTAAACAACCCACCATGATGATTGACATTGAATCACACACATATTGCGGATGCGCACAGTGATATAGCGCTATTTCTGTCTCATTTCTGACAAATGCGTCTTTGGAATACCGCTTTATCATAAATGATTGAATAAGGTATGATCAGTGCTATTAGTCAACTGTCGAAAAGAGAAAAAAATAGTGTGGGGCGGAGATTTCGATGAAAACACTTTTTCGCCAAATCTGTGTGTACCATTGTAACATACTTTAAAAACAACAGAACTTTTATTCTAACCTTTTTTATATCTGTCACTTTTTCAACGATATTAATACATAAATATTAAACTCCTGGTTCAAAAGGGTGTTTCACCCCCGTAACGGCAGTATGGGCATGTCTAAAAAAAGTGTCACTTATTTTGCTCTGCACTACAACATATTCAAAGCCAATCAAGATCGAAGTGTGTCCCTTGGGCAGGTTAACTTGCAAGTTGCTCAGTTCGGGGGAAGGGAACAAACAGGAAGGTCATCGGCCCCATGGGATTAGGGAAGGATGGGGAAGGAAGTCGACCGTGCCTTTACTTGTAAGTATCATCGAGAACTGTGGTAGCCAGAACAAATGCAACCTAGTAATGACGTGTCAGGGATATCGTAAGCAACTACTGTATCATTTTCGAGTCTATGTCCAAAAGTCCATCGATAATCCTATCTGTGATAGAAGCAAATAAAGGAAACCAACTCTGCTTGAAAGCTCATGGTAGGCATTGAACCCGTAAAGAAACTTTGTTAACAGTTAGAACCATATTGTATTACGCAGTAAGATACACAGCATAAAAAACAAACACTTACTTGTACTTCCTTGTAGCTTTTGCTTCTGTGAGGCCGTTAAATGTTCTAATACACTACTGGTCATTAAAATTGCTACACCACGAAGATGACCATGGCTGCGGTTACCCATGACGCTGCATCACAGACAGGAGCACCTGCGATGGTGTACTCAACGACGAACCTGGGTGCACGAATGGCAAAACGTCATTTTTTCGGATGAATCCATGTTCTGTTTACAGCATCATGATGGTAGCGTCTGTGTTTGGCGACATCGCGGTGAACGCACATTGGAAGCGTGTATCCGTCATCGCCATACTGGCTTATCACCCGGCGTGATGGTATGGGGTGCCATTGGTTACACGTCTCGGTCAACTCTTGTTCGGATTGTCGGCACTTTGAACAGTGGACGTCATATTTCAAATGTGTTACGACCCATGGCTCTACCCTTCATTCGATCCCTGCGAAACCCTACATTTCAGCAGGATAATGCATGACCGCATGTTGCAGGTCCTGTACGGGTCTTTCTGGATACTGAAAATGTTCGACTGCTGCCCTGGCCAGCACATTCTCCAGATCTCTTACTAACTGAAAACGTCTGGTCAATTGTGGCCGAGCAACTGGCTCGTCACAATACGCCAGTCACTACTCTTGATGAACTGTGATATCTTGTTGAAGCTGCATGGGCAGGTGTACCTGTACACGCCATCCAAGCTCTGTTTAACTCAATGCCCAGGCGTATCAAGGCCATTATTACGGCCAGAGGTGGTTGTTCTGGGCACTGATTTCTCAGGATCTATGCACCCAAAGTGCGTGAAAATGTAATCACATGTCAGATCTAGTACAATATATTTGTCCAATGAATACCCGTTTGTCATCTGCATTTCTTCTTGGTGTAGCAATTTTAATGGCCAGTTGTGTATATAAAGACAGAGTAATACCTTGTCAGTAATAAGATAATACCAGGACTCTCAAGGTTAAGTTACTACTCGACTGAGATTAGGATTCCCGACCCAGCCAGACTACTGATGAACTGCCCCTGCACATTAGTCTTACTATCCGCGGTATCTCACCGATTCGCATAAGGGGTCAGAGATACTCGGGCTTCATACTACGGCCGCAGCTCTCTCCTGTGGAATGCGTCGGGGCATCCCACGTGGGCACATCCACTGATGCGACGGTGTCTATAGTTACCGCTGTCCCACACCTGTCCAGCTACTCTCTGAAGTCTTCAATACGTGCCATTGGTAGCAAAGGTATTAATCTTACCTGCGTTTCAATTTTTCGATTCCGAGCGTCCCCTTGACTGTTTGCGCGCGCTTATGACTGCTTTCGCAACTCGCTGGACCGTTTGTGGTTAGCTATTCTCGACTGTAGGATTCACTTGTTTTTTTCCACCAGTCTCTGCGTTACCGCTAGTGGAAGTGTTCATTAACTGTATTCTACCGCATCATTTTGACCTTGCAGCCACTATGAACCAAGACATAAAGGAATTGAAGACATCAGTTGCCAGTATGCACTGATTTAGATCAACGGGGCAAGTTGAAAATTTGTACCAGACCGGGATTCGAAACCGGGTCTCCTGCTTACTAGGCATATGCGCTGACCACCACAACATCAGGACCCAGAGGTCACCACAGCCTTGCACACCTCCTGTCAGACCCAAATTAACTTGTACCACACTCTACTGATGAAGTGCCCCTGCACATTAATCTTAGTATCCACGGCATCTCACCGTATACCATAAAAGTTCGAGCTTGGTGTGCATTTGCACTGAAGGGACCATTGGCGTGTCTGTTCTTTCGGAGCCGCCTGGGGTAGCCGCGCGGTCTCAGGCGACTTACTACGGTTCGTGCGCCTCCCCTCGTCGGACGTTAGAGTCCTCCCTCAGGCAGGAGTATGTGTGTTTGTCCTCTTAGCGTAAGTTAGTGCATGTAGAATGTGTGTGGTGTCACCGCCAGACACCACATTTGCTAGGTGGTAGCCTTTAAATCGGCCGCGGTCCGTTAGTATACGTCGGACCCGCGTGTCGCCACTATCAGTGATTGCAGACCGAGCGCCGCCACACGGTAAGTCTAGAGAGACTCCCTAGCACTCGCCCAGTTGTAGAGCCGACTTTGCTAGCGATGGTTGACTGGCTACATACGCTCTCATTTGCAGAGACGAGAGTTTAGCATTGCCTTCAGCTACGTCATTTGCTACGACCTAGCAAGGCGCCATATTCAGTTACTATGTATCCTGAACAGATAATATTGTGAATCATGTACCGTCAAGAGCGACGTTCATCATTAATGGATTAAAGTTAAGTATCAAAATAATTACGTCCGCTTTCTGAATTCTAATTCCTTCTCATGTTCCAGACCTTCACGCCAGTATAGTTCTTCCCTCCGCACGCTAGCCTGCGTGAGCTAAAACGCGTGCATTTCGGCGTCCAGTTGTAACACGGTGTTGACTCTTCTGCCAACACAACATAGTGTGTAAGCCTAGGGACCGACGACCTCAGCAGTTTGATCTTCCAGGAACTTACCACAAATTTTAATTTTTTTTGTCCTTTCGGACATGATCAGGTGGACATTTAAAAGGAAAACACCGACCTCCTATCATACGAGATGAAGAACATTCGCATTCTGAAGACAATAATGACATATTACATAGAATAATGTGACATGTCACACTTGCGCTAGCAATTACGTAATATGTAATCTCCAGTCCCGTTAATGTGAGCACCTGTAAAAATCTTGAATGACCACTTTTTGGAATGCGGACCACTGCGAGACCCGCAGGAAATGAGTCCGTGTGGTTCTGGAAGGTACCGAGGACGATGTGTAGCCAGGCCGACTCCAGTGCAGCGGTCAGCTGCGCCAGGTTTCTCGGTTGAGGATCAACGGTGCGAACAGCCTGATCGAGGTAGTCCCACAGCCTCTCGATTGGGTTTAAATCGGGGGAGTTTGATGCCCAGCGCAGTACAGTTCTCATCCTGGGGCTCTTATAACCACTCACATACACTGCGAGCTGTGCGATATTTTGCAGTGTCCTGCTGGTAGATGCCATCGTGCTGAGGAAAAACAAACTGCATGTGCGCGTGAACAGTCCCAAAGGATAGATGCATAGTGCCTACCACAATGACGAGATAGTTGGAATGCCACGAAAACATTCCCCAGACCACAACTCTCTCTCGTCCGGCCTGGACCCTTCCGACGATCATTACAGGACCGTGTACGCCAACCGACATCTGCCAGATCTACATCTACATCTACATCCATACGCTGCTAGGCACCTGACGGTGTGTGGCGGAGGGTACTTTGAGTACCTCTATCGGTTCTCCCTTCTATTCCAGTCTCGTATTTTTCGTGGAAAGAAAGATTGTCGGTATGCCTCTGTGTGGGCTCTAATCTCTCTGAGTTTATCCTCATGGTCTCTTCGCGAGATATACGTAGGAGGGAGGAATATACTGCTCGACTCCGCGGTGAAGGTATGTTCTTGAAACATCAACAAAAGCCCGTATCGCGCTACTGAGCGTCTCTCTTGCAAAGTCTTCCACTTGAGTTTATCTATCATCTCCGTAACGCTTTCGTGATTACTAAATGATCCTGTAACGAAGCGCGCTGTTCTCCGTTGGATCTTCTCTATATCTTCTATCAACCCTATCTGGTACGGGTCCCACACTGTTGAGCAGTATTCAAGCAGTGGGCGAACAAGCGTACTGTAACCTACTTCCTTTGTTTCCGGATTGCATTTCCTTAGAATTCTTCCAATGAATCTCAGGCTGGCATCTGCTTTACCGACGATCAACTTTATATGATCATTCCATTTTAAATCACTCCTAATGCCTACTCCCAGATAATTTATGGAATTAACTGCTTCCAGTTGCTGACCTGCTATATAGTAGCTAAATGATATGGGATCTATCTGTCTATGTATTCGCAGCACATTACACTTGTCTACATTGAGATTCAATTGCCATTCCCTGCACCATGCATCAATTCGTTGCAGATCCTCCTCCATTTCAGTACAATTTTCCATAGTTACAACCTCTCGATATACCACAGCATCATCCGCAAAAAGCCTCAGTGAACTTCCGATGTTATCCACAAGGTCATTTATGTGTATTGTGAATAGCAACGGTCCTACGACATTCCCCTGTGGCACACCTGAAATCACTCTTAATTCGGAAGACTTCTCTCCATTGAGAATGACATGCTACGTTCTGTTATTTAGGAACTCTTCAATCCAATCACACAATTGGTCTGACAGTCCACATGCTCTTACTTTGTTCATTAAACGACTGTGGGGAACTGTATCGAACGACTTGCGGAAGACAAGAAGCATGGTATCTACCTTGGAACCCGTGCCTATGGCCCTCTGAGTGTCGTGGACGAATAGCGCAAGCTGGGTTTCACACAATCGTCTTTTTCGAAACCCATGCTGATTCCTACAGAGTAGATTTCTAGTCTACAGAGAAGTCATTATACTCGAACATAATACTTGTTCCGAAATGGAGCATAAGACGTGATTTATGTCAACAAGTCACCTGTAGCCATTCAGTGGACGAACAGTTGCGATACTGGCGTGCATATTTCAGCCTTAGTCGTCGATGGACAGCAGTCAGCATGGGTGCATGACCCATGTGTCTGCTGCAGGGGCCCATACGCAACATCTCGTTGAGGAGACACTGTTCGTAGCCCCTTGGTTCATCCAAGCGGTCAGTTTCTCAACAGTTGCACGTCTATTCGGCCGTACACATCTCCACAGCCATCGCTCACTTATTTACGTCCCATGCTGCACCACAGTTGCCTCTCAACTGTCTTAGATAGCGACATTTTGCTATGCACGGAATAGTATAACAACGGCGACATGTGTACAGTTTCCAAACTTGATCCGAAAGCAATTGATCACGTTCTTTCGTACGTTAGATAAATCGCTGCGTTTTCGCATTAAGACAACGACTGCACTGTTTTCCACACACCCGTCTACTAGTGCTGCCATCTGCCGTCTGTGAGTGTTTATTACACGTTGACGTCGAACATAGGCTGCAGTGACACTAGTTTTGCTGGACTGTGTATATCTTGAAACTGTTGACAAGCACGATGTGACAAATATTTTCACCATTGAATATAGAAATACAGTAGAGGAAATCCACATCTACATCTACATTTATACTCCGCAAGCCATCCAACGGTGTGTGGCGGAGGGCACTTTACGTGCCACGGTCATTACCTCCCTTTTCTGTTCCAGTCGCGTATGGTTCGCGGGAAGAACGACTGTCTGAAAGCCTCCGTACGCGCTCGAATCTCTCTAATTTTACATTCGTGATCTCCTCGGGAGGTATAAGTAGGGGGAAGCAATATATTCGATACCTCATCCAGAAACGCACCCTCTCGAAACCTGGCGAGCAAGCTACACCGCGATGCAGAGCGCCTCTCTTGCAGAGTCTGCCACTTGAGTTTGCTAAACATCTCCGTAACGATATCACGCTTGCCAAATAACCCTGTGACGAAACGCTCCGTTCTTCTTTGGATCTTCTCTATCTCCTCTGTCAACCCGACCTTGTGGGGATCCCACACTGATGACCAATACTCAAGTATAGGTCGAACGAGTGTGTTGTAAGCCACCTCCTCTGTTGATGGACTACATTTTCTAAGGACCCTCCCAAGAATCTCAACCTGGCACCCGCCTTACCAACAATTAATTTTATATGATCATTCTACTTCAAATCGTTCCGTTCGCATACTCCCAGATATTTTACAGAAGTAACTGCTTCCAGTGTTTGTTCCGCTATCATATAACCATACAATAAAGGATCCTTGTGTCTATGTATTCGCAATATTATTACATTTGTCTATGTTAAGGGTCAGTTCCCACTCCCTGCAGCAAGTGCCTATCCGCTGCAGATCTTCCTGCATTTCGCTGCAATTTTCTAATACTGCAACTTCTCTGTATGCTACAGCATCATCCGCGAAAAGCCACATGGAACTTCCGACGATATCTTCTAGATCATTTATATATATTGTGTAAAGCAATGGTCACATAACACTCCCCTGTGGCACGCCAGAGGTTACTTTAACGTCTGTAGACGTCTCTCCATTGATAACAACATCCTGTGTTCTGTTTGCTAAAAACTCTTCAATCCAGCCACACAGCTGGTCTGATATTCCGTAGGCTCTTACTTTGTTTATCAGGCGACAGTGCGGAACTGTATCGAACACCTTCCGGAAGTCAAGGAAAATAGCATCTACCTGGGAGCCTGTATCTAATATTTTCTGGATCTCAGGAACAATTAAAGCGAGTTGGGTCTCACACGATCGCTGTTTCCGGAATCCATGTTGATTCCTACAGAGTAGATTCTGGGTTTCCAAAAACGACATGATACGCGAGCAAAAAACATGTTCTAAAATTCTACAACACATCGACGTCAGAGATATATGTCTATAGTTTTGCGCATCTGCTCGACGACCCTTCTTGAAGACTGGGACTACCTGTGTTCTTTTCCAATCATTTTGAACCTTCCGTTCCTCTAGATAGTTGCGGTACACGACTGTTAGAAGGGGGGCAAGTTCTTTCGCGTACTCTGTGTAGAATCGAATTGGTATCCCGTCAGGTCCAGTGGACTTTCCTCTGTTGAGAGATTCCAGTTGCTTTTCTATTCCTTGGACACTTATTTCGATGTCAGCAATTTTTTCATTTGTGCGAGGATTTAGAGAAGGAACTGCTGTGCGGTCTTCCTCTGTGAAACAGCTTTGGAAAAAGGTGTTTAGTATTTCAGCTTTACGCGTGTCATCCTCTGTTTCAATGCCATCATCATCCCAGAGTGTCTGGATATGCTGTTTCGAGCCACTTACTGATTTAACGTTAAGACCAGAACTTCCTAGGATTTTCTGTCAAGTCGGTACATAGAATTTTACTTTCGAATTCACTAAACGCTTCACGCATAGCTCTCCTTACGCTAACTCTGACATCGTTTAGCTTCTGTTTGTCTGAGAGGTTTTGGCTGCGTTTACACTCGGAGTGAAGCTCTCTTTGCTTTTGCAGTAGTTTCCTAACCTTGTTGTTGAACCACGGTGGGTTTTTCCCGTCCCTCACAGTTTTATTTGGCACGTACCTGTCTAAAACGCATTTTACGATTGCCTTGAACTTTTTCCATAAACGTTCAACATTGTCAGTGTCGGAACAGAAATTTTTGTTTTGATCTGTTAGGTAGTCTGAAATCTGCCTTCTATTATTCGTGCTAAACAGATAAACCTTCCTCCCTTCTTTATATTCCTATTAACTTCCATATTCAGGGATGCTGCAACGGCCTTGTGATCACTGATTCCCTCTTCTGCACTTACAGAGTCGAAAAGTTCGGGTCTGTTTGTTAGCAGTAGGTCCAAGATGTTATCTCCACGAGTCGGTTCTCTGTTTAATTGCTCGTGGTAATTTTCGGATAGTGCACTCAGTATAATGTCACTCGATGCTCTGTCCCTACCACCCGTCCTAAACATTTGAGTGTCCCAGTCTATATCTGGTAAACTGAAGTCTCCACCTAAGACTATAACATGCTGAGAAAATTTGTGTGAAATGTATTCCAAATTTTCTCTCAGTTGTTCTGCCACTAATGCTGCTGAGTCGGGAGGTCGGTAAAAGGAGCCAACCATTAACCTAGCTCGGCTGTTGAGTGTAACCTCCACCCATAATAATTCACAGGAACTATCCACTTCTACTTCACTACAGGATAAACCACTACTAACAGCGACAAACACGCCACCACCAGTTGCATGCAGTCTATCCTTTCTAAACACCGACTGTGCCTTTGTAAAAATTTCGGCAGAATTTATCTCTGGCTTCAGCCAGCTTTCTGTACCGATAACGATTTCAGCTTCGGTGCTTTCTATCAGCGCTTGAAGTTCCGGTACTTTACCAATGCAGCTTCGACAGTTTACAATTACAATACCGATTGCTGCTTGGCCCCCGCATGTCCTGACTTTGCCCCGCACCCTTTGAGGTTGTTGCCCTTTCTGTACTTGCCTGAGGTCATCTAACCTAAAAAACCGCCCAGTCCACGCCACACAACCCCTGCTACCCGTGTAGCCGCTTGCTGCGTGTAGTGGACTCCTGACCTATCCAGCGGAACCCGAAACCCCACCACCCTATGGCGCAAGTCGAGGAATCTGCAGCCCACACGGTCGCAGAACCGTCTCAGCCTCTGATTCAGACCCTCCACTCGGCTCTGTACCAAAGGTCCGCAGTCAGTCCTGTCGACGATGCTGCAGATGGTGAGCTCTGCTTTCATCCCGCTAGCGAGACTGGCAGTCTTCACCAAATCAGATAGCCGCCGGAAGCCAGAGAGGATTTCCTCCAATCTATAGCGACACACATCATTGGTGCCGACATGAGCGACCACCTGCAGATGGGTGCACCCTGTACCCTTCATGGCATCCGGATGGACCCTTTTCACATCTGGAATGACTCCCCCCGGTAGCACACGGAGTGCACATTGGTTTTCTTCCCCTCTCTTGCTGCCATATCCCTAAGGGGCCCCATTACGCGCCTGACGTTGGAGCTCCCAACTACCAGTAAGCCCACCCTCTGCGACCACCCGGATCTTGCAGACTGAGGGGCAACCTCTGGAACAGGACAAGCAGCCATGTCCGGCCAAAGATCAGTATCAGCCTGAGACAGAGCCTGAAACCGGTTCGTCAGACAAACTGGAATGTCTTTCGCCCCCTGCCACACCTCGAGACGACCTCCCACTCTACCACAGGTGAGGGATCAGCCTCAATGTGGGCAGTATTCCGGGCAGCCACAGTCGTAGTCCGATCGGGGGATGCGTGGCACGAGCTGGCCGTCCCCGACATACCTCCATCCGGACCCTCACAGTGATACCCATTGGCAACAGCCTCAAGCTGTGTGACCGAAGCCAACACTGCCTGAAGCTGGGAGCGAAGGGATGCCAACTCAGCCTGCATCCTAACACAGCAGTTGCAGTCCCTATCCATGCTGAAAACGGTTGTGCAAAGAACGTCTGAACTAATCTACAGAGAGCACAAACAATTCGACACAAAATGTAAACGGTTATTAAAATACAAGATTGCCTAGTAAATGCAGTAATGCTGCTACTTGCACACTGCTGACACACTGCTCGGCGGCGGAAGGATACTACGCGATTTTACACTATTCAGGTACTAAAACGCTATGCTACAACTCTCAAATACTACAATACGCCCGAAATTTATGAATTAAACAACGCAAATACCAAAAACACGCAAAGAAATTAAGAATTAAACTACGTAACAAATAAGTGAGCTAAGAGTATACGACTTGCTGCTGCAGCTGCTTACCCAACGGCGGCAGGGATCAGTATAAAAGTAGGATTTCTACCAAAGTAATAGTACAATGTCTGAAGCATACTGTATCGAATTTATTATGAAGGTAATAGATATACATATAAGACTACACAGTCACGACGGAATATTTCATAACACGAGTAACAAATAGGCTTATACGTTCCCTTGGTGGTATATAGGCACTCACTGTCTTATTGTGTTATTGCGTTGTTAGGATTCTGTCCAACTTCCGTTCTCGCCTCAGAAATTCTCCACCCTTTATCTCCTGAATCGTTGATGTCCTGTTATATACTGTATTACAAACATCAAATGCGATATTATTTGATGGACTATGTCAGTATGCTGGACCTCATACTACTGGTTATACACTGTGAACAGCTATTCCAGCCGACAATATTAATTTTACTATAAGTATCCAGCCCTTACACTGATTTCTACTACTGTATAAGATGACATCAACCAACAATATTGTGCATATCGTTTGACAATATTAATTTTACTATAAGTATCCAGCCCTTACACTGATTTCTACTACTGTATAAGATGACATCAACCAACAATATTGTGCATATCGTTTTAAAACCAGATGAATTCAGTTGTACCTGCCTAAAATGTGAAATCTGATGTGTTGTAGTTTTGAAATGCCACTAGGTGCAGCTAATAAGTATCTTTTGATTCATACTAAGTTGATCAGAATGTTATCACAGAAAAATATGTCATGAGTTGAAGACAGAGAAATCAGCAAAAATGGGATGGTTACTTGACAATCACGAAAAAGGAAGCCAACAAATTTCTTCCAGTGGATACCGGCTTCAAATGTGATTGCTTCTGTATGGAACCAGTCCATCTTCCAGTCGATAAAGTCGGCAGATCATAGATCGTTGTATTTTATTCTGTGAAATATGTTAATAGATGATCACAGGCCGATTATCTTGTTTCTTCTCTGTGATGCGGTTGATGGCAAAGTGCTGCAAAAGTTATCTAACCTCTGTGTTATTCTGTGATAAGTAAAGTAAATGTACCAAGTGTGAAGTGCCCTTAGAATGGTGAAGAGCCCGAGAGTTTTCTGTTTACATAATTTGAGTTCAGTGTACGAAAACAATAATTTCATTGTCATGTGCTTGTAAATTATAACCGAACAAGAAATTTTTTAAATTTTCTTGTTAGATTACATTGATTCTTCCTAGATCATATAATTCATTTGTTCTTGATGATTTCAAGTCAATATAGCATTAAGAAGAAGGGTCCACATTCTTCTCGGTATAAAGTATAACATTCTTCATTTAGAGTATATCATTCTTTATTTAGAGTGGACCCCAAGACATTCTTATTGTATATCTTATTAGGTAATTCAGTGACAGTAATGGCATACGTACATCTAGGCCATATTCAACACAATTTCATAACATGATTAACTACACAATTCATGTGATTTTGGAACGTGTTAAGGCAGTAATGGGGTTCATTTTCTCTTTCATGTGTTCAAAATTTTTCAGTTGTCTTTAAGAACTTCCAATTTTAAGTGAATTCAACTGTGGTGTGTGTAAAATTTTGGCTATCTGGCCCTTGTGGACAATATAATGTGGTGCATTATGTCTCGAACCCAACTGGATAGCACATGTGGTGTCGTGATCACACCTTGGGTGCGTGAACGATGACGTGAAGCCACAGAGAACTATGTTTCCTCGTCCCACATTTGTTGTCCACAGCATGCCATCATCAGGAAGTGTTACATTTCCTTGCCTCCGATTGAATTCGAGGAGACTCCAGAACGACCTGACACTAAGGGGTGGCGTCAGGTCTGAGGATGAGCGCCGTTCTGAGCAGGAATGTGCCCTGAGAAAGACACACATAGTGGGACAGTGTGTTGTAGTTCCGTATGGATTGTGATACATACTGTACCATGTCAATGAAATAGTATGGTATTGTTCATAAATAGTTATTTGATGTCAATAGCTCAACAGATTCGCATGATCATAGTGATTTTTGCAGTTACGGTTAGTAAAGTCAGTAGATCAGGAACCTTGAGACATCTTATGCGAGAGGGACCGAACTATAGATGACGCAATTTTCGTGGACAGAACATTTACGAAATTTTCCTGAAACCTGCATGTCAAACTCCAAAGAACAAGTCAAATTTCAGGCTGTGACAACCACTCAACAGCTTGACGTTTCCGGCAGTAATGTCGAGTGGAGATGTTGAAAGTTTCTTGCTGACTTCATTTCTGTTAATCCTCATTTCTTTTGTCTTTCTTTGACTTCAGTCCACATCCTCTCCTCAGTAGACTGTTCCGTCCATTAAATAGACTCTGTAATACATCCTCACCTTCATATTGTGTGTTACGCGTCTTCCCCTAAAGCTTACATCTATTTTTCTGCCCATATGAAACATCTTGCATGATTCTACGTTGCCGAACACCTTTTCTAGTTCGACAAGTCGTATTTTTCTCAAGTCTTGTCTCCATTATGAAGCTCAACGTCATAACTGCCTATCTGGTACCTGTACCTTTCCTGAAACGTAACTAACCGTCATATCCTTTATTTTATTTTCCATTCTGCTGTATATTGTTCTGATCAGTAACCTGACTGCATGAAATGTTACGCTGATCTCCGTTAGTTCTCGTGTTTGTCTGAATGGATGGCATTCTTCCAGAAGTTCGGTAGCGTGTAGATAGATTCTACATGCTAACTTGAGTACCTGTGTGGTTGCCACTCCCCATACGCCAATAATTTTAGAAATTCCAAAGGAATGTTATCTATCGCTTCCCTTTCGTTATCGCTTCCTTTTCGTTATCACTTCCTTTTCGTTTGACTACAAAGATGTGAAAAACTCAACTCTAATAAAGGATCCCCTCTGTGTCTCAAATTGACCGTTATTTCTTTTTCTGTTACTTCTCAGACATTTACCTTCCTTCTGTGTGCTCTTTCCACCAATCAGCTTTCTCCTCTGCGTTCAACATTGGAATTTCTTGTGCACACCTAATGTTGAAGCCCTTACCTCTAATTTCAGCGAAACGTACTTCCATTTTACTACATGCGGACTCTTTCCTTCTAACGACCATAATTTTTCGATTCTTGCACAGTTTTCATGCAGGCATTCTGCTTTACCTTAGCCGCATTTACTGTTGGTTTCGTTCGACAGTGACCTATGTAACTGTATTGCTTTCTTTTCCTGTACATTTTTCTATTTCCTTCTTTCGTTGATCAATTGAAGCATTTCTTCTGCTACCTAATATTTCTTCACATTTATTTCTTTGTAGTATAACTATCTGTTCCACTTTTACGATTGTTGTTTTTACTCATGTGCATTGCTCTTGTACTGAACTACCTACTGTATTCATTTTTGCAATATCGACAGGTTTAGAGAACTTCAAAAGCACATCGCCGTTCGTCTGCACTGCAGTATCCCATATCTTTACTCACTTATTCTTTCTGACGATTATCTGAAAATTCAGCCTACTGTCACTAAATTGTGGTCTCACCCCCTATCTGCTTCTGTGTACGCCTTAGAATTCAATTCAATCTATGTCTCATCATGATGTAATTCCGATGGTACTTTCCCATGTCTACCTATGTCTTGCAGATATAGGACACATGTTTTCTAGTAAGCCTGAGAAGCGCATTTTGTATTACTACTGAAATTTATTGTAGAACTCAAGGTGTCTTCTTTTTCATTCCACCTACCGTGTCCGTATCCCCGCACAACTGTGTTTCGTCTTACTATCGCGACCCGGCCACCCTTTCTCTACCTGCTCATTTCATTTTTACTTGAAACTCGAGCCTTTCTTATCCAGTCGATTTTCTATCTTTTAACCAGCATTCATTTTCCAATGACTGACCTCATCTGACCGTCAGTAGACAGCACATCATGCATGTAGCAACATGATATCCGCTTAGTTCAAACGGGAAATACGTAACATGGAGGACAGAGGGTTCTTTTTATTATGATGTCTTTGATGCAGACACAAACGTAATCTGGAAACTATACAGTTTTTTTTTTTTTTGTTGGCTTCCTCAAGTCCCCTGCAGAAGTTTCCAGGGAAAACATCGCAGTAAATCTCTTCCCTTTGGATCTGCTAATGAACGCCAGTCTCTAGAAAAGCCAGAGTACGTATTTGTGTAGCCCCTGGGGCACATCGCAGCGTCAGGGATTTCAATTACGAAGGAAACAGTTGGTAATCAACCATTGTCAAATGAAAACGAAACGCCTGGGGGCTCTCAATTAAATACAACGTTCATTTAACGATGCGGTTTGTCTAACCTCTTGGCTGTTATGAAGTTAGTACTGAGCCTAACACGACTAATAAAAATTTTCATTCGCAAAACGGGGGATAATTGCCGCAGTTATAACAAAGTCTCCCGAAACGTTTTCGAATGGCCACAGAATTGTGTGCGACTGTATGAGATCACTGCAGGTTCCACTGCAGTACAGGGGAGAATGGGGAGCCTCATACGTACCTGCTGAAGCGCTCGTAATACAAACTTGGATCTCTAACTATATTTCACAACAATGAAACGAACGTATAAGCATCTTTTCTTATAATTTACGTTTACAAACAGAAAGGTATAAAAGAGTTATTGTTTCAGTCTCATCCTCACGATTTATCAGATAAACAGCAAAAGCTTGTTTTTACTGATGAAGCAAGTATTATGCTGGCGTGGAAAGAGAAGAAAAAACTCTGCTATTATAACACAACGTGAGAAATTCTTACAGAATAAGTCTATCTGATATGCTCCATCTGTACATCACCGTATCCTAGATGTCTGACTTTTGTAGTATCGTGCAAACTGATAACAACACAATAGGAAATCAGAAATTTCATGTTTGTATTACTGATCAGCGTTGCATACGTTCTTTATGTTAATTTTATTTTATTAATTATTTTACTTGAACTCTTTTTTCATTTGAATATGCATTGGTCCACTATCTGGGGGCAATAATAGGTCGCATTTTGCATTTGCTAATGAAAAGCAATCATAAAAAAATAAAAAATCACAAGTTCTGAAAAGAAGAGATAATTCCAAACTGTTATCTAACCATAATGAGATACCATCATGAGTCTAACCTACCCTAAAACTAAACTATGGCATCATTGGGTCAGACCACTGTCAGTGGTAACGAGAGGCCCTTCCAGGGGACCTGGGAGGATCCCTGAAGAGAAGTGTCCACCCCGGGTATCTGCTGTCACGTCTGACTAACAAGGAAACGGTCAGACTTGTGTCGAAACATGATTCCATTCTGTTTTGCACTGCTAATAAACTTCGCGAAAATCTTGTCACTGTTTTCAATGGTTTGTAAAACGAGCGCTGACTCGCCGACTAGATGCGATCGAAACATAACATTCCTACAGACATACAAGTTATATTTTCCCCATAATGTTCTTCCCAAATTAGTAACATGTGTACTTAAATAAATACAATCTTCCCTTTTTGTTTCTTGTAAACATTGCAAAAATTATGAAACAGTGATTCAATTCTCTAAACATGTATTATCTGCACATCATGAACATAAATTAAGGATCACATTTGCCAATCATGTGAGACGCAGAAAGACTTCCATCGTTCTTAAGCAAAACTGACCTGGGGTTAGCAAGGAATCCAGTAGACCGCGTTTCTAGAAACGGTTTACCCGGGATCTTGCTATCTGCCTTGTAACAACATACAGCATGTTTTATCAAGTAGCGTGTATAAATAGGTCGTACACTACTGGCCATTAAAATTGCTACACCACGAAGAGACGTGCTACAGATGCGAAATTTAACCAATAGGAAGAAGATGCTGTGATATGCAAATGATTAGCTTTTCAGAACATTCACACACGGTTGGCGCCGGTGGCGAAACCTACAACGTGCTGACATGGGTAAAGTTTCCAACTGATTTCTCATACACAAACAGCAGTTGAGCGGAGTTGCTGGTGAAACGTTGTTGTGATGCATCGCGTTTCCGACTTTGATAAAGGTCGGATTGTAGCCTATCGCGATTGCGGTTTATCGTATCGCGACATTGCAGCTCGCGTTGTCGATTTCCAATGACTGTTAGCAGAATATGGAATAGGTGGGTTCAGGACGGAAATACGGTCGTTCCACGCGAAACTATTCGACGGTAGCGAGTTCGACCCTTGTTACCGTTAAATGTCGTTCTCTTATTCCGTTTGAGGAAACGAAAGGAAAAACATGTCTGGCAACATCGCCTCTGGCATGCTGCTTAATTTTAAACTTGCAACGACCAGCGTGGCTACCTTCAACGCAAATTAAATCGTAAACTTGCTTATTAGAGACATGCTGCGACTGGCGCAAAGTATGGAATTCTTTTCTCAACAATTATTTCTCAGCACACCTTACCCTGCAACTGTTTCTGACCACCTTGTACGTCACTGCGAAAATTAGAAGCCATCTGATGTACAGCACTGTTGAAAAGCGAACCATATGTCTCCACTTACCAATAACCAGAAATATATGTCTGTGGTCAGATTATGTTGGTTGTCGGTAATTAGAGTTCTGCTTTTAAAGTCCCTCCTCATTTGTAATTAGAAACCAGCACGAAAGTCAATCACCATACGTGCAAAATTTTGGACTAATGTTACGGCAAGATGTAGGTTCATTTATGTGGTAATACACTACTGGTCATAACGCCTGGGCGTTGAGTCAAACAGAGCTTGGATGGCGTGTAGTACAGGTACAGTTGTCCATGCAGCTTCAACATGATACCACAGTTCATCAAGAGTAGTGACTGGCGTATTGTGACGAGCGAGTTGCTCGTCCACCATTGGCCAGACGTTTTCAGTTGGTGAGAGATCTGGAGAATGTGCTGGCCAGGGCAGCAGTCGAACATTTTCTGTATCCAGAATGCAGTCGTGCATTATCGTGCTGAAATGTAGAGTTTCGCAAGGATCGAATGATGGGTAGAGCCACGGAGCGTAACACATCTGAAATGTAACGTCCACTGTTCAAATTGGAGTCAATGTGAACAAGAGGTGACCGAGACGTGTAACCAATGGCACCCCATACCATCACGCCGGGTGATACGCCACCATGGCGAGGACGAATACACGCTTCCAATGTGCGTTCACTGCGATGTCGCCAAACACGGATGCGACCACTACGATCCTTTAAACAGAACGTGGATTCATCCGAAAAAATGACGTTTTGCCATTCGTGCACCCAGGTTCGTCGTTGGGTGTACCATCGCAGGCGCTCCTGTCTGTGATGCAGCGTCAAGGGTAACCGCAGCCATGGTCTCCGAGCTGATAGTCCATGCTGCTGCAAACGTCGTCGAACTGTTCGTGTAGATGGTTGTTGTCTTGCAAACGTCCCCATCTGTTGACTCAGGGATCGAGACGTGGCTACACGATCCGTTACAGCCATGCGGATAAGATGCCTGTCATCTCGACTGCTAGTGATACGAGGCCGTTGGCATCCAGCACGGCGTTCCATATTACCCTCCTGAACGATACGATAAACCGCAATCGCGATAGGCTACAATCCGACCTTCATCAAAGTCGGAAACGTGATGGTAGCATTTCTCCTCCTTACACGAGGCATCACAAGAACGTTTCACCAGGCAACGCCGGTTCAAATGGCTCTGAGCACTATGGGACTTAGCTTCTGAGGTCATCAGTCCCCTAGAACTTAGAACTACTTAAACCTAACTAAATTAAGGACAGCACACACACACCCATGCGGGAGGCAGGATTCGAACCTGCGACCGTAGCGGTCGCGCGGTTCCAGACTGTAGCGCCTAGAACGCAACGCCGGTCAACTGCTGTTTGTGTATGAGAAATCGGTTGGAAACTTTCCCCATGTCAGCACGATGTAGGTGTCGCCACCGGCGCGAACCTTGGTTGAATGCTCTGAAAAGCTAATCATTTGCATACCACAGCATCTTCGTCCTGTCGGTTAAATTTCGCGTCTGTAGCATGTCTTCTTCGCGGTGTGGCAGTTTTAATGGCCAGTAGTTTAGCACTACCTTACAGTTATTAAAAGCTTACGTGCAAGTTGAGGCACTTAAATCCTTTGTCTTACTTCGTCAAAAACAGGGCGTTTGCCACGCAAAATAGTCCCCTCTGAATACCCAAGTTTGGATTGCGGCTTTAACATATAGCCTCGTACCATGTGTACCGATTACTAGCGCCAGAAAACACTAACATGGAGTTCAGAAGCTATGTCCGTTATCTCGTGTTCTCTAGTGTAAACGCTTACTCACAATACAAGCGAATGGTACTCAACACTGGCGATTTGTCTGCGGAGGCGCATTCGCTTGTGTTCGCCCCCTCGACCAGAATCTGTTTGAGTACGCAGAACAGCAGCATGCCGCGTCAAGCTGCTGGCGTGTACCTGTGAATTCGCTGGCGGGCAAGCACTTAGCTGCTTCTGACCGACAGCTTAACCGCCCAACTGCCTGTTTAATGCGACTGCTGCACTCACACTGACGTTCTAACGCGCGGAGATGTGTGGCTCGTCCGAAATCGCGTGGCTAGGAGCTTCTGTGTGAGGGACCCTAATGAGCACTACTCCGACAGTTAACATGGCCGCCATTCTCCGATCACGCGTATTACGCTCGCTATAAATGTCAGTAATAGCGAATACTCTATTCAAGAATCACACGGGGAGGAGGTATATTTGGAAAAGGCCTGGAGATATGGGATTATTCCAGATAGATTACATCATGGGCAGACAGAGATTTCGGATTCAGATATTGGATTGTAAGGCGCATCCAGAGGTAGATATAGACTCTTTAGCAATGATGAAGAGTAGCCTGCAGTTTAAGAGGCTAGTCAAGAGGAATCAAAGCGCAAAGAATGTGGTATGGAACTACTACAGAGTGAAGTGACATGCTTGAAGTTCTCTTAGGCTATAGATACTGCGATATTGAATAGCTCAGTAGGCAGTTCAGTTGAAAAAGAATGGAGATCTCTAATAAGAACAATAACAGAAGTTGGAAAGGAAAACACATGTACAAAGAAGATAACTGCGAAGAAACCAACGATAACTGAAGAAATACTCCAGCTGATCGATGAAAGTAGGAAGTTTAAAAATCCAGGAATATCATTATACAAGTCGATGAGGAATGAAATAAATAGGAAGTGCAGGAAAGCTGAGACGAAATGGATGCTTGAAAAATGCGAAGAAATCGAAAAAGAAAGAATTGTCGGAAGGACTGACGCAGCGTATAGAAAAGTCAAAACAACCTTCCGTGAAATTAAAAGCAAGGGAGGTTACATTAAGAGTGTACTGGAAATTCCACTGTTAAATGCAGAGGAGAGAGCGGATAGGTGGAAACAGGGGGTAAGAGTCATCCGATGATGTGATGGAGAAAGGAACAGGACTCGATATACAAGAGAAGGGGTATCCAGTATTAGAATCATAATTTAAAAGAGCTTTGGACGCCTTAAGATCAAATAAGGCTGAAGGGATAGATAACATTCCATCGGAACTTCTAAAACCCCTAAGGTAACTCGTAACAAGACAACTGTTCACGTTGGTGTGTAGAATGTATGAGACTGGAGATATACTACCAGCCTTCCGGAAAAACATCATCCACACAATTTTGAAGATAGCAAGAGCCGACAAGTGCGAGAGTTGTTGCGCAACAAGATTTACAGCTCAAGCATTCAAGGTGCTGACAAGAATAATATACAGAAGAACGGAAAAGAAAATTGAGGATTTCTTAGGAGATGATCAGATTTGCTTTAGGAAAAGTAAAGGCACCAGAGAGGCATCATAGAAGCCAGACTGAAGAAGACTCAGGACATCTTCACAGGATTTTTGGGGGAAATGGGTTCGACAATATAAAATGGTGCAAGATTCTGAGAAATTCTGAGGAAAATAGCTTCAGATGTAGGGAAAGACGAGTAATAAACAGTACGTACAAAACCAAAGAGGGAACAATAAGACTGGAAAACCAAGGAGGAAGGGATATAGTCTTTCGCCCCTGCTGTTAAACATGTTCATCGAAGAAGCAATGAGCGAAATAACAGAAAGGTTCAAAGTGGGATTAAAATCCAAGGTGAAAGGATATCAATGCTAAACTACGCTGATTATGTTCCTATTCTCAGTGAAAGTGAAAAAGAATTACAGGATGTATTGAAAGGAGCCGCGCGGGGTAGCCACGATGTCTCAGGCGTCTTGTCACGGCCCGCACGGCTCCTCACGTCGCACGCCGGAGGTTAAGTCCTCCCTCGGGCATGGGAGTGTGTGTTGTCCGTCGCGTAAGTTGGTTTAAGTTAGATTAAGTAGCGTGTAAGCATAGGGACCGATGACCTAAGCAGTTTGGTCCCATAAGATCTCACCACAAATTTACAATTTTGTTGAATGAACAGTCTGATGATTGTAGAATATGGACTGAAAGAAAGACGAAAGTAATAAGAAGTAGCAGAAATGAGAACAAAAAGAAACTTAAATTCAGAACTCGGGATCACGAACTGGACGAAGGAAGTAGACGAAGTTAAGGAATTTTGATACCTAGACAGCAAAATAACCCACGGTAGATGGAGCAAGGAGGACATCAAAAGCAGACTAGCATTGGCATTTCTGGCCAGAGAAGTCTACTAGTATCTAACATAGACCTTCATTTGAGGAATAAATTTCTGATAATGTACGTTTGGAGCACGGCATTGTATGGTAGTGAAACATGGACTGTGGGAAAACCGGAGGAGAAAAGAATCGATGCATTTGAGATGTGGTGCTACAGACGAAAGTTGAAAATTACATGGACTGATAAGGAAAGGAACAAGGAGATACTGCGCCGGCTGGAGTGGCCGAGCGGTTCTAGGCGCTACAGTCAGGAACCGCGCACCGCTACGGTCGCAGGTTCGAATCCTGCCCCGGGCATGGTTGTGTGTGATGTCCTTAGGGGTTAGGTTTAAGTAGTTCTAAGTTCTAGGGGACTGATGACCTCAGAAGTTAAGTTCCATAGTGCTCAGAGCCATTTGAACCATTCTGAAGGAGATGTTGTTGTTGTTGTGGTCTTCAGTCCTGAGACTGGTTTGATGCAGCTCTCCATGCTACTCTATCCTGTGCAAGCTTCTTCATCTCCCAGTACCTACTGCAACCTATATCCTTCTGAATCTGCTTGGTGTATTCATCCCTTGGTCTCCCTCTACGATTTTTACCCTCCACGCTGCCTTCCAATGCTAAATTTGTGATGCCTTGATGCCTCAGAACATGTCCTACCAACCGATCCCTTCCTCTAGTCAAGTTGTGCCACAAACTTCTCTTCTCCCCAATCCTCTTCAACACCTCCTCATTAGTTATATGATCTACCCATCTAATCTTCAGCATTCTTCTGTAGCACCACATTTCGAAAGCTTCTATTCTCTTCTTGTCTAAACTATTTATCGTCCATGTTTCGCTTCCATACATGGCTACACTCCATACAAATACTTTCAGAAACGACTTCCTGACACTTAAAACTATACTCGATGTTAACAAATTTATGTTTTTCAGAAACGCTTTCGTTGCCATTACCAGTCTACATTTTATATCCTCTCTACTTCGACCATCATCAGTTATTTTGCCCCCCAAATAGCAAAACTCCTCTTTACTACTTTAAGTGTCTCATTTCCTAATCTAATACCCCCAGCATCATGCGACTTAATTCGACTACATTCCATTATCCTCGTTTTGCTTTTGTTGATGTTCATCTTATATCCTCCTTTCAAGACACTGTCCGTTCCGTTCAACTGCTCTTCCAAGTCTTTTCCTGAATTACAATGTCATCGGCGAACCTCAATGTTTTTATTTCTTCTCCATGGATTTTAATACCTACTCCGAATTTTTCTTTTGTTTCCTTTACTGCTTGCTCAATATACAGATTGAATAACATCGGGGAGAGGCTACAACCCTGTCTCACTCCCTCCCCAACCACTGCTTCCCTTTCATGCCCCTCAACTCTTGTAAATGCCATTTGGTATTTTGTATTTATAACCCTGTAATCACCTGACCATAAGTCTTGCTCCTCCTGCCACCGAACTTCACTAATTCCCACTATATCTAACTTTAACCTATCCATTTCCCTTTTTAAATTTTCTAACCTGCCTGCCCGATTAAGGGATCTGACATTCCACGCTCCGATCCGTAGAATGCTAGTTTTCTTCCTCCTGATAACGACGACCTCTTGAGTAGTCCCCGCCCGGAGTTCCGAATGGGGGACTATTTTACCTCTGGAATATTTTACCCAAGAGGACGCCATCATCATTTAATCATACAGTAAAGCTGCATGTCCTCGGGAAAAATTACGGCTGTAGTTTCCCCTTGCTTTCAGCCGTTCGCAGTACCAGCACAGCAAGGCCGTTTTGGTTAATGTTACAAGGCCAGATCAGTCAATCATCCAGACTGTTGCCCCTGCAACTACTGAAAAGGCTGCTGCCCCTCTTCAGGAACCACATGTTTGTCTGGCCTCTCAACAGATACCCCTCCGTTGTGGTTGCATCTACGGTACGGCCATCTGTATCGCTGAAGCACGCAAGCCTCCCCACCAACGGCAAGGTCCATGGTTCATGGGGGGTGACCCTCGATATGTTGGCGAAAATACATGTTTAATTCCGGAGGTACGCATAAAATATCATCCGAAATTATGCTAAACGCATTCTCTGAAAATTACTTCGAGAAGTTAGTTCATGAGCATACGCGAATAGTAAACGGTTGTGAAAAAACACTTGACCTCTTAGCAACAAATAATCCTGAGTTAATAACGAGCATCAAAACCGATTCAGTGATTAGTGAACGCAGGGTTGTAGTAGCGAGATTGAATATTGTAATCCCAAATCCTGGAAAAATAAGCGAAAAACATACCTATTCAAAAAAGCAGATAAAAATTTACTTGACGCCTTCCTAAGAGAGAATCACCATTCATTCCAAATTAATAATACAAGTGTAGACCAGATGTGGCTTGAATTCAAAGAAATAGTATCGGAGCAATGGAGAGATTTGAAACGAATGTGGTGAGAGTTTTAATGTTCTGGGATTTGTCCAACTTGTTTCCTAAAATATTAGGCAGGTGTTATTAACGTGTTAACAGGGTGAATGACTCACCGATGTTTTTTGAAAGTGTTCAGTTATTCACATTTCCCTGTGTCTGTCTTTTAACTCTTCTGCGGTTTTACTTTTGTTTTAATCCCATATATAGCACCTTTCACCCTTCTCCGTTCTCTTAAAGCGTGTGTGATAGAGTGATTGTGTGGTCCAACTCGTGTGAAGACGGAGTAAGTGAATGAGTGTCATTTTACAGATTTCCTCCTCTCTGTATGAAAAAAATTTCAGCCCTTTTATCCACATTCGTTTTTTCTGATATGTGTAAGGGTGCTGATAACGTCGCCGTTGAACTGCCGTAAGCCGCAAATACTCATACGCATTTCTACCTTGATATCGAGCTCTTGTCTCGTGAGCAGCTGCAATCCGCTGTCATCTCCCCTTCGATGCTAATATACTGCCCCGCCTTGGTATCTGTAAATCTGAAGGGTTCAGCCCAAGGAATACAGGAAGTGCTTCCACTGGAACGACCTTGTTTAGCCCCATGATACTGGGTAACATCAGTGGTGTGCAGCTGAATAGTTTCGAACGAGAGCTGTTCGAAGTAGGTTGTGTTTCACTACAACGCAGTTTTTCTCTCACTTCCACAAATTCCAGCCGAGATCATTCCGTATGCATGATGAAGACCTCTTACTCTCCTTCCATCCTCCTCGAGCAAACTATTTGCAATACTTTTGCAGTTAAGAACGTCATTATATACTTTTTTTGGTCATCAGTCTACTGACTGGTTTGATGCGGCCCGCCACAAATTCCTTTCCTGTGCTAACCTCTTCATCTCAGAGTAGCACTTGCAACCTACGTCCTCAATTATTTGCTTGACGTATTCCAATCTCTGTCTTCCTCTACAGTTTTTGCCTTCTACAGCTCCCTCTAGTACCATGGAAGTCATTCCCTCATGTCTTAGCAGATGTCCTATCATCCTGTCCCTTCTCCTTATCAGTATTTTCGACATATTCCTTTCCTCTACGATTCTGCGTAGAACCTCCTCATTCCTTACCTTATCAGTCCACCTAATTTTCAACATTCATCTATAGCACCACATCTCAAATGCTTCGATTATCTTCTGTTCCGGTTTTCCCCACAGTCCATGTTTCACTACCATACAATGCTGTACTCCAGACGTACATCCTCAGAAATTTATTCCTGAAATTAAGGCCGGTATTTGATATTAGTAGACTTCTCTTGTCCAGAAATACCTTTTTTGCCATAGCGAGTCTGCTTTTGATGTCCTCCTTGCTCCGTCCGTCATTGGTTATTTTACTGCCTAGGTAGCAGAATTCGTTAACTTCATTGACTTCGTGACCATCACTCCTGATAAGTTTCTCGCTGTTCTCATTCCTACTACTTCTCATTACCTTCGTCTTTCTCCGATTTACTCTCAAACCATACTGTGTACTCATTAGACTGTTCATTCCGTTCAGCAGATCATTTAATTCTTCTTCACTTTCACTCAGAATAGCAATGTCATCAGCGAATCGTATCATTGATATCCTTTCACCTTGTATTTTAATTCCACTCCTGAACCTTTCTTTTATTTCCATCATTGCTTCCTCGATGTACAGATTGAAGAGTAGGGGCGAAAGTCTACAGCCTTGTCTTACACTCTTCTTAATACGAGCACTTCTTTCTTGATCGCCCACTCTTATTATTCCCTCTTGGTTGTTGTACATATTGTATATGACCCGTCTCTCTCTATAGTTTACCCCTACTTTTTTCAGAATCTCGAACAGCTTGCACCATTTTATATTGTCAAACGCTTTTTCCAGGTCGACAAATCCTATGAAAGTGTCTAGATTTTTCTTTAGCCTTGCTTCCATTATTAGCCGTAACGTCAGAATTGCCTCTCTCGTCCCTTTACTTTTCC
Source organism: Schistocerca serialis cubense (assembly GCF_023864345.2). Lineage (NCBI taxonomy): Eukaryota > Metazoa > Arthropoda > Insecta > Orthoptera > Acrididae > Schistocerca > Schistocerca serialis. The sequence goes on from NC_064644.1 coordinate 51,206,732, forward strand.
TAAAGCCAAACTGATTGTCACCTAGCGCGTTCTCAATTTTCTTTTCCATTCTTCTGTATATTATTCTTGTAAGCAGCTTCTATGCATGAGCTGTTAAGCTGATTGTGCGATAATTCTCGCACTTGTCAGCTCTTGCCGTCTTCGGAATTGTGTGGATGATGCTTTTCCGAAAGTCAGATGGTATATCGCCAGACTCATATGTTCTACACACCAACGTGAATAGTCGTTTTGTTGCCACTTCCCCCAATGATTTTAGAAATTCTGATGGAACGTTATCTATCATTATATACTATACCAATCATATTAATTTCACTTCAAGTTAGACACACTGCATAACAACTGCAACTATTGCAACGAGACGGTGATTGGTTGAAGCCATACTGGGCGATGCAGACGTGACATGATGGAAAATGTTCAAATGTGTGTGAAATCTTATGGGACTTAACTGCTAAGGTCATCAGTCCCTAAGCTTACACACTATTTAGCCTAAATTATCCTAAGGACAAACACACACACCCATGCCCGAGGGAGGACTCGAACCTCCGCCGGGACCAGCCGCACAATCCATGAATGCAGCACTTTAGACCGCTTGGCTAATCCCGCGCGGCGGCATGGTGGAGAGATCTCCATTATACAGGGTGTCCAAACTATCTTGTCCACCCATAATATCTCTGGAACAATAACAGCTATTGTAAAACGACTTTCACGGTATCAATGTAGGGCTGGGGCCCATGAATGTACATATTTGGAAACATTCTAAAATGAAAGCACACGTGTTTTTTAACACAAACTTATGTTTTTTTAAATGAACCTCCTATAATTTTTCTTCAGCAATCCATAACATGACAAAGCACATACACAATGGCGTTGATTGCATCGCAATATTCCCATTACATCCCGAGATATTAAGACGTGAAGTTGACGCTTGAAAGACCCGACAAGCGCTGCTAGCGCACGTCCTGAGGCTCAGGCGTGAGCCCCATGCTGCCCGTAATCGCGATGTGATTGACATGCGTGATCACACTTCCATACTTATCAAGAGGTCCGAAACGAATAATACGGTCTGCTGCCATCCTGCATTAACGTCGTACATTCCAGCAGGTATTTCTCCCATAGGCTAGGGGTGATGCGGTTCTGTAACATATCTGTGTACCGCAACGTTAGTCACAAAGTTAACTTCGCTTATCGTTAATCCGTTACTAAAAAGGTAATGCCTTTCAACGTTAAAACTTTACTTTACTGTAGATCTAGCGCAAGTGACAGTTAATCATTCACTCGTAATAGTAAAATTCATGTTGATGGTTTTAGTGAAACGAGCAAGTGGACTAAAAGTTTTACCGTTGTTTAGGTAAAAATGTTTTGATTTGGGAAGTTCAGGCAGGACATAGAAGATGAATGTAAACATATTTAACCAATTAGTTTTATTATCACATAATTATCAATGTTATGTTTATCTAATGCGTTAAATGACAAATAGTTGCAAACAAATGTTTCTTAACATCACTGGGTAAAATGGGCCTTTGTAGAAACTTCCACTGTGATACCAGCACTACATACTAAACATAGCGTTCACATCTCATGCTCAAAGTGATGCCCATTGGGCTGCATACATAGGGTCACTCTGCGGATGAAGGATGCCCTACTTCGTGCTACTGTTTCCTCTTTGATGGCTGTACAAGCATCAATAATGCGTTGCTTCATGTCCTCTCGTGTTGTTGGTTCATGTTGGTAAACAGCATCCTTCACTGCTCCCCAAAGAACATAATCCAGCGGTGTAAGGTCCGGAGATCGGGCAGGCCACCTAACTGGGCCACGTCCAATCCACCTACCAGGGAACTTACGGTTCAGACGTCGTCGTGCTCGTAAGGTCATCCGTCATGCTGATACCACATGACCATTCTCCGGTTCAGAGGTACGGTGTCCAAGAGAACAGGAAGATTGTGTCGTATAAATCTGGAGTATTGTCTGCCATTTTGGATGCCATTTATAAAGACAGGTCCGATAATGGTATCTCCAATAATCCCACAACAAACATTAACTTTCCACGGACGTTGATGCTCTACCTGACGGAGCCATTTTGGATTGTCTGCGGACCAATAATGCATATTCCTCATATTGACAATTCATTTGTTGGAGAATGATGCCTCGTCGCTAAAGAGAACATCAGCAAAAAAATTTGGATTAGTCAGAAGTTTTTACTGAGCCCACCGACAAAATGTTACCCTATTGCGGAAGTCACTTCCATGAAGATCCTGGTGTAAATGAATATGGTAAGGATGAAATTTATGACGTTTAAGAATACGCTGTGCACTTGATTTCGACACACCAACTTCACGTTCCATTTGACGTGTGCTGATTTGAGGATTCACAGCACAGCAACTTCAGCACGTTCATCTGTGCGTGTTCTAGGACGATGTCGAGGTCTTGGATTTAAGCTTCCCGTTTCACGTAGACGAGATGTGATACGACCAAACATCCGGCGCGAAGGCGATGGCTTGTCAGGGAATCGTCTTCTGTACAGTCGTTCTGTCTGAACAGCATTTCGTCCACCTACAACAGGGTACAGTACAGGTATGTAGAGTAGGGTAGAAAACAGACATATTAACGTAATAATCATAATGTTCGGTAACAGTACTATCAACAAACAAGCAATCTCATAACGTATTTCCCGTCAACGTACATTCTCCATAGATCAGCAGCATTTCTACCATATCTTCATGCGTGTACATTATACTGTACAGTATAAGTTCCACAACACAACGTTTATTCACAATGTGTACTACCTCCGTGCCGTCACTAGATTACTCTGATGCACGACTACACTGGCAAGCCGTGTACTGCACGCCAAAACAACAACAAATGGGATGCTCGGAGGGTGGTGGAGTACAGGAGTTTGCATGGGTCGCAAATCGTAAACAAGGTGAAGTGGTAACCGTGGCAGTAGTGGGAACTACGTTGGACACTTGACTAGGTAGAGCCAGGCCCTGCGCGACAGGCACAATGGGTCATATAACGCATTAGATAAACCTTATTTTGGGTGTGCAGGATAAATAAGACAACCTGACGGGCGTACACCGATCGGTACTGGTTCATATTGTGTACGTAGGTACGTAAAACGTGCAAGACCGAAACCATTATGTGCTTATGAGAGTTGATGGCAGCAGACCGTATTATTCGTTTCGGATCTCTTGATAAGTATGGAGGTGTGATTACACATGTCAATCACATCGCGATTACGGGCAGCATGGGGTTCACGCCTGAGCCTCAGGATGTGCGCTAGCAGCGCATGACGGGTGTTTCAAGCGTCAACTTCGCGTCTCAATATCTCGGGATGTAATGGGAATATTGCGATCCAATCAACGCCATTGTGTATGTGCTTCGTCATGCTATGGATTGCTCAAGAAAAAATATAGGAGGTCCATTTAAAAAAACATAAGTTTGTGTTAAAAAACACATATGCTTTCGTTTTAGAATGTTTCCAAGTATGTACATTCATGGGCCCCAGCCCTACATTGATACCGGTGAAAATCGTTTTCCAATAGCTGTTATTGTTCCAGAGATATTTTGGGTGGACAAGATAGCTGGGACACCCTGTATAAAAGCATTTTCAGACCTAAAATTGCGATCTCTCTCTCGTCTCGCGGCGGACCGCACAAGAGTGTGGAAAATAGTGAGCGCATTGAGAACTTTGCTTTCTGCGAAGTGAGGACGATACACTTCACACAAATAGCAAAGAGGTAGTTAAATAATCCTGCGGGAATTTTTGCGGGCAACCCTTAGCAAGTGTGGAATAGCCATTATTTCGACTAGAGAAAGATTAATATTCTACGGAATACAGGAAAGTTGAGACTGAGTGAATTCGGTCAAGGCCAGAGTAGGGAATTAGCGTTACAGATCCAGTACAGAGACAACGCCGTTGAAGATTTCAATTGGTAAAGTACCATCGCGCATTAGGCCACAGTAAATGTTGAGTCTAATAAAATTGCTCACTCCAACTGGCGTACGCTTTGACCATTGAATATCAAAAGCTAGGATACTAGCCTACCCTCACATTGCGTGCATGAGGATTTTTCATAGGTACACAAAGAAAATCTATTCTCCACCAACTCAGTGCATTGACCAGCTGCTATAAGCAGATGTCAATGAGTTGTTGAAGATTTTTAATTATTCTTTCCTGTGATAAAACATTTTTATGTGTAGAGATTGACAAATCAGTGTGACCAAGAGTTAAATATTTTTTATTGAGTGTCAAAAGTAATTGAACATTGTTGTTGTGTATCACAGCACAGTTGATAAATTATAGGTAGAATAAAAAAGGGAATAGCTGTTTTGTCTTTCTAAAATAGACCCCAAACTTTCACGTTTATTAATTCATGCATTCTAGTTACGTGACTGCAGCATTTCTAACGATTTTTGTTACGCTCTGCACCTGATATTAGCTGCCTTTCCGTGGTAAATTCATATTTATTTAGAATGTCTTTTTGACACTCTGGGCTTGAGAAGACAGTTCAGATGTTTTGTCCATTTGCGCGCTAAGTGGTAAGTTAAGTTTGCACACATTGGTACACTCACTGTGCGGAAATAAAGGTCAGACGCTGACGGTTGACATTACCACATCTGCATTCAAGGAATCACCATGCTTAACGGCTGCTTGGGGAACAACCATGCCATGATGTACTGGTGATAAAGCAAGTCACACTCTGAGATCAGAACCACATAACCTGCCACTCATTTTTCACTATTGCTGTTGTGGGTAGATAACTTTACCTACACTGTGAGTGCAGATTCATGACATTTTTTAATAATTTAATAATAAGTAAGTAAGTCAATAATTATGTGATGGTACACTGTGAGGAGAGGACATACTGCTGTTTGAAGCAAACATAGAACATCCTGTATATGTTCTACTTGTTTATGTCTATCAAAATTATTTAAAATCCAAACTCAATGTAATTCAGAGTGAGTGTTTATTGGTACAGAAACTCAGAAGCTGCACAATATGATACTAAGTCCATAAGTATGCGTAATAAAATCATGTGATCATAGCTTTAATCACGTCAGTTTCAATTAATATGAAAAATGCTTACAAATCTCGAACTCCAAGAACATAAAGCGTTCGCTCTGGAAATATTTATGTATCGTGAACAAAAAACCCATAATAAAAAAGACAGGATGTAATTTCAACAGGAGGTTCACTGGCTTCTCTGCGGACGGCACCTTATGCACATATTACCTCATTTCCTGGCACATCACTCCAGCTGCTACTGCCTTAACAAGGCCTTCACAGACATGTGTACCAATCCGATGCTGAGTAGACAGGGCCTTCATTCAGCCAACAGCTGCAATCATGTCTGGAGATGCTGCATAATATGTTTCTCAGGTTTGTGTGTGTGTGTTTTTGTGTGTGTGTGTGTGTGTGTGTGACAGAGAAAGAGAGAGAGAGAGAGAGTGTGTGAGTGTGTGAGAGAGAGATATATGTATGAATTTACTTGCGAGGCAGAGTTTTTGCTGGCAAAACTGTGTATCAGATTGCTGCTGACAAAGCATCTTACCCGCCCCCTATCCTCCCCCTCCTTCGTGCATGATGGTGTCACAGGAAGGGGGAATTGGATTGTGACGTCACGGGTAGTGTACTGACTTGCAGAAGGAACATCATATGTCGATGGTCAGTGACTGCACGTGAAGTCGCCAGGGTTAAAGATCAGTCAAAGTGGCCCAGAATGCTATGCTACTGTCTCACATTAACAGTTCGAGGTTGTTTGTAGTTTACGTTTTAACACTAGATAGTTTTCAGACAGTTTTTTCACCACATATCATGCAAGTATGTTAGTGAAGGGTCTTCGAGAAGCCTGCGGTGTGTCCACCTGGGATGTCTGTCGTGTGGTTTAGAGGATGGTTTATATTATAAGATGGGTACACTGCGATTGCTACGTATCGATTTTATTTTCTCTTGATCGTATTTTGCGGAATGTAGCGAATGGTGATTATTAGCACTACAGAGTTTCCTTTGACGTCCTTAGAATTACTGATTATTTCCATTCATTTCAAAGTATTATAGAGCCTGTGGCTACGTTGTTCCTGTCTCTTCGATTTTTAATATTTTTCATCGTAGCAAGGATTGTTTTACGTTTATGTTATTAACCTAGTGTTCACGTTGCTATTTCACTTTGCCGGCCGGTGTGGCCGAGCGGTTCTAGGCGCTACAGTCTGGAACTGCGCAACCGCTACGGTCGCAGGTTCGAATCCTGCCTCGGGCATAGATGTGTGTGATGTCCTTAGGTTAGTTAAAGTAGTTCTAAGTTCTAGGAGACTGATGACCTCAGAAGTTATGTCCCATAATGCTAAGAGCCATTTGAACCATTTTTGAAGCTATTTCACTTTCTGTCGATATATGTCACTACACGCTCTGACTAGTTTATGTGATTTCTGTATCTTTGTAGTTTATTTATCAATTCACATTAGACATCAATTCCGTGTCTAACAGCTACATGTGTTTCATTTTATTTGTAAATCTATGAGGTCCATCAGTCCTGTGAGAAGACTGGGTGACCCTAACCTTTTTTTTTTGTACACTTGAGTACAAGAGCAGTGGATTAGAAAACGGTTTTGAACTATATGAATAAATAATTTGTAGATGGAGGTTATGAAATTTGACGAGGGTGTTCCTTTCTATGGAATATATCTCGCATGACAACTGTTACGCATGCATCGACTTCAGCAACATTTCAGTGTCTTGAGAGAAAACATATTTCTAGGTGTATAAAGCATATGCCACTTTTCGAGATGAAGTTGTGTTTAATTGGGAGCGTGTCAGTTTTACTTTTGCTTTTCAGGAGGTATTGAATATTTTTTTCACGTATGTGCGGAACCAGTTTAATAACAGCATCCGATTTGTGAGATTTTCCCTTGAGGTACTTATTACTGCACAAAGAACGTTAATGTTTGTACTTCCTAGCTGATTACTGGAGATGTTTGTTTTCGTGAAACCATTGTCACTTTGGTAAACTGGACAGGCGAAATCCCATGTCCCAACCTTCTGATGTTTCAGTGTGTTTCTCCTGTACACACAAACCAAACCGTGACATAGCTAAAGGGGCAAATTTCGTAGTGAATGAGAATTTTCTTAAAATTTATAAATATTTAACAATATGCGCCACACTGTCCCTTTTTGACATCTTCTATTAGCGTCGAGTTTCCTGAGCGTAATCATAAACTGTTTGACGATAATTTTATTATCCTAGAATTTTTTCCTGAAGAAGCCTGCATGAAGCAGCTCTTCCCGGTGCAGATCTCGGAATATTGCGAGAAGGTGGCGTTGCTCTTCCCCCGAGTAGACCAGCGTCGGCACTAATACGTCATTCGACACTTGCGCCATGTGCTGTGAATATTTCATACTGCGAAGAGTGCGCTTTGGAAGATTCGCTTGGCAGGTGGATTGGCATTGACGGCCGTGGGTCAGATAGATGAGAGAGGAATGAACTGTCATTGTCCGGTCTGGCTCTCTAATGGCCAGTGTACGCAGGAGACGGTAACTCAATATGGAACGTGGTTCGATGAATCTTCTTGCTTTGGACCTACCAGAATCAGATTTCTGGCACCGATTCAGCAGGATTCAGCTGATCAGGAACTGTAGGTAACGATTTGTGGAGGTCCTGCTGTAAATAGAATTAAGTTGAATATCAGTGGACACCCGTGCACAGGTTAAACACAAATGTTGGACAGATAATTGTAGGTAGAAGATGGTAACTGCTATGAAACTTCTGATTACACAAAATTTGCTTCGATTGATCGATGAAAGAAGGAAATATAAAAAAGTTTCAGGTAAAAACAAATATATCGGCGCAAGTCACTTGTGAATGGAATGGACAGGGAATATAAGGAAACTAAAGTGAAATGGCTCAAGAAAAATGTGACTGAATCGAAAAGCAAGTGGTCGTCGTATAAGGCAGATCGCCATACACACACTGGTGTGCAAAACTTAAGGACGAAAGTAACTTTCAGATGATGTGTAACAGCCATTTAACATAGCTCGATGATACATGTACCAAACATAAAAAGAGCTAATACAGTATAGTTGTAAGTGTACTGTCCTATCGCTGGTTCAGTTGTGCAGTATCGTTGCGGGCAGCCGCGTCTAGAGAGGCGAGCGCGGGACACGGAACTGACATGTTGTGTAGTGTGTAGCTCTGCATGTGAGAGGTATTGTTAGTATGGAAGTTGAAGTGTTGCTACAAGTGCTATTAAAGTGCTGATATATGGAAATGGTTCAGAGGAAAGTGCGTCAAGAAGTAATTGCAAACGAGCAGTGCCGTCAATAACGTATTTATGTTTCCTCTCGTTGCGTGTCGGACAACATCGATAATCCGCGCCGTGTTCGGCCTCTCAGAATGAACTGATGTGAATCAGTAGAAATTAGTTACCATAAGAGAGTGCAGTCAAGTGCCAGTGTCTTGTTGCGAGCGTGAGGACGTGCGTTCGATCATTGCGTTTCCGCATTATCAACAATCAGCCGCGCCGCGACGGTTACGCGCTCGCTCGTACAAGTCAGAACTGAGAACTGAAAAATTAACTTTACGAACAGTATTATATCATTACTAGTGTCAAGGAGGACTATTACCAGATATCTGTATGTGTGATGTGTGACGAGTGTAAGAACTTTCGTTCGATCATTCGGCTTCCGCATCATCTATGAGGCGCATTCAAGTTCTAAGGCCTCCGATTTTTTTTCATCGATTTCGGGTGAGTAGTTATACTCACCCGCAATCGATGAAACTGGCGTTACTTCTCGACGTAATCGCCCTGCAGACGTACACATTTTTCACAACGCTGACGCATGATTCCATGGCAGCGGCGAAGGCTTCTTTAGGAGTCTGTTTTGTCCACTCGAAAATCGCTGAGGCAATAGCAGCAGGGCTGGTGAATGTGCGGCCACGGAGAGTGTCTTTCATTGTTGGAAAAAGCCAAAAGTCACTAGGAGCCAGGTCGGGTGAGTAGGCAGCATGAGACATCACTTCAAAGTTGTTATCACGAAGAAACTGTTGCGTAACATTAGCTCGATATGCGGGTGCGTTGTCTTGGTGAAACAGCACACGCGCAGCCCTTCCCGGACGTTTTTGTTGGAGTTCAGGAAGGAATTTGTTCTTCAAAACATTTTCGTAGGATGCACCTGTTCCCGTAGTGCCCTTTGGAACGCAATGGGTAAGGATTATGCCCTCGCTGTCCCAGAACATGGACACCATCATTTTTTGAGCACTGGCGGTTACCCGAAATTTTTTTGGTGGCGGTGAATCTGTGTGCTTCCATTGAGCTGACTGGCGCTTTGTTTCTGGATTGAAAAATGGCATCCACGTCTCATCCATTGTCACAACCGACGGAAAGAAAGTCCCATTCGTGCTGTCATTGCGCGTCAACATTGCTTGGCAACATGCCACAAGGGCAGCCACGTGGTCGTCCGTGAGCATCCGTGGCACCCTCCTGGATGGCACTTTTCGCATTTTCAGGTCGTCATGCAGGATTGTGTGCACAGAACCCACAGAAATGCCAACTCTGGAGGCGATCTGTTCAACAGTCATTCGGCGATCCCCCAAAACAATTCTCTCCACTTTCTCGATCATATCGTCAGACCGGCTTGTGCGAGCCCGAGGTTGTTTCGGTTTGTTGTCACACGATGTTCTGCCTTCATTAAACTGCCGCACCCACGAACGCACTTTCGACACATCCATAACTCGATCACCACATGTCACCTTCAACTATCGATGAATTTCAATTGGTTTCACACCACACAAATTCAGAATACGAATGATTGCACGCTGTTCAAGTAAGGAAAACGTCGCCATTTTAAGTATTTAAAACAGTTCTCATTCTCACCGCTGGCGGTAAAATTCCATCTGCCGTACGGTGCTGCCATCTCTGCGACGTATTGACAATGAACGCGGCCTCATTTTAAAACAATGCACATGTTTCTATCTCTTTCCAGTACGGAGAAAAAAAATCGGAGGCCTTAGAACTTGAATGCAACTCGGATAATCACCCGCGTCGTGTCGGTTACGAGTACGCTCGTCTGAGTGACACTGTAGACAGATAATCATCAAGATTGTTAACTGGGATAAACATTTACGACTTAGAATGTAAACAGTGCAACCTGTGATTCCTTATCGTCTCAGAATATAGATGTTCATACCAGATGTAGGACAGTTTTGTGTTTAAACGTTGAGTGGCTCCCCTTATTCGCTTGCATATTTCGATAAATAATTTCAGGCAAACCAGCAGCAGTGTGGAGCAGAACAGTACGACCGCCACGGGATTACCACGTACGTGGTGTGGACAGGGCGCACGGTCCAGAAGCGAGAAACAGTTTAAGGGTCCCCAACCCCCATTTGTACTCCCAGGCGTGATACATAGTGCAGTACAGTACAGTACAGTACAGAAGGTAACTGAAAGAAATAAGCAATGAGACGAACAGATATGAGACTTTTATTCAGAGAGAACTCTTACATGAAATCTCCTCGATTTGTGATGGTCTTCTTGACATTACAAAAGGCGTTAAATGTTTCATAATAGGGCATTCCATCTCTACGTATGGCAGTCTATGCTTTTCTACGTGCTCTCGTGCTGGGCACAAGATTGGCAAGGAGTTTCAGTGGCAGGGCGTCCAATTCCGCCACCACAGTGGCCGGCAGTTGCCTGCTGATCGCTGGGGCGTGTGGACGGGCTGCAGTACGACTCCCAGACGCACCTCAGACGTGGCCGGTGAGTTCTGGTGAGCGGAACGTACAGGCCAGTCCATTAGCCGAATATCCTCTCTTTCTAGGAGCTTCTCACCTTCACTGCTCGAAGCTGTTGCACATTGTAATCGTTTAAAATGAAGTCAAGCGGAACGCACGTGGGGAAGAAACACAGTGTCAGAACAACGATGACGGAGGAGTGTACCGTGTGAAAAGATTTGGCCGGCCCAAGTGGCCGTGCGGTTAAAGGCGCTGCAGTCTGGAACCGCAAGGCCTCTACGGTCGCAGGTTCGAATCCTGCCTCGGGCATGGATGTTTGTGATGTCCTTAGGTTAGTTAGGTTTAACTAGTTCTAAGTTCTAGGGGACTAATGACCTCAGCAGTTGAGTCCCATAGTGCTCAGAGCCATTTGAACCATTTTGAAAAGATTTGGAGGTAAGCAGCTCGTGCAACATCATGCCTCCCAAACGATAACACCTGTACCAACAAAACGATCATGTTCGACAATTCTGGATGTACACTCATACGGCGAGAGGTGGGAACCCGTAAACCACTCAGGAATTTTGTCCAACATGACCATTTTGATGGTCCACGTGGCATGGGGTGGGGAGGCATAATGCTGCGGGGGCGTGCTGACCTCTGAATCTTTGAGCACGGTACACTCAGCGGTTAGACTAATTGTGACACTGTGCTTCTCCCCGTGTGCGCGGTTTCACAACTGCCTTCGGCCCTGCCTTCATTTTTACCGATAACATTGTGCGACTTGAAACGCGACAGCCCATTAAGACCCACTTCAAACGAACATTTTCCAGTCTAATTCAGGATAGCACATGTAAACAAAGTAGGTAACTCGTCTAGAAAAAAATTACAACTGAGAAAATAACTGTTTAATCTCTTTGACTTCAAAGTGTAGAAGCTCTGTTAACGAAGGGGCAGTTCCCATGAAGTGAGCCTCTAGTAATTAATAGAAAATGTAAATGTATTATTGTAATTTCTTATTTGAGAATTTATTCTCGAGCAAAATAACAGACATGTACTAATATTGTAGTATACTAGCTGTTCTGGAGTAAATATACAATCATATATGTATTTTCAATTTTTTATGTCAATTTTAATTGTTAATTAATCAAATAATCATTTTAAACCTTGCCGAGGATTGCTCGGGATTGTTAAGAAAGTAGAAATAGTTACAGCCATGTTGGCAAAGCCAGTCAGTACTTTGTGTGATGTTGGACAGAAAGCATGTAGCTTGTTGTGCATAATTTATTTCATTATTGTAGGTATGTCACAGCTTATTTCAGATTTTTCAAGATGCTTTTAATTAATGTGAGATTATAATAAATGTTCAGTGGAAACAATATACGGGATTAATTAATTAAAAATAACTTTATAGTTATTTGTTTTACAGTAACTGTTTCCAGGACTTCTGCTGCGACAGATTGCTAGCTACGATAAGTAAACCAACGCGTAGAACGTTATAGACTGCGTCGACAAGCGCAGGTGGAGGAGGTGTTGGAAATAGAGGATATTCGGCGAATGGACAGGCCTGTAAGTTTCGCCGAGTTAAATCACATCGAACACGTGTGGGATGCGTTGGAAGAAAGTACTGTAGCACGCCCAAATGCACCAAAGACCACCGAGTAATTGCCAGGATCGCTGGTTGAGGAATGGACACTCGTACCACAAGAACTCCTTGCCTACCGAGGCAATAAAACGACTGTTCAAGTTAGTGTGTGGGGAGTATGAGACAGGAAACATGCCTTCGGGCATTCAGAGTCATATCATGAACAAGAGGGCGAAGATGGAAAGGTAAATGCGAGAACTTTGAAACAATCACATCACTTCAAGGTTCAAAGTTCCTGGTAAGAATAATATACAACAGAATGGAAAAGAAAACAGAGAATTTGTTGGATGACGCAACAGCAGTAGCAATAAGAATAAAAGGCCAAATTCTTAAAAAATCTTAAAATTACTGTCTTGGGTTATATTGTAATTAGTATTACACTGTTTACAATCAGATGCCATAATTTTAAATTTATTTGTGTTGCATTTAAATAAAATCTACTTCCCTGACTTATTTATATATCCCAGAGACAGGCCTGCGTGATTCCAAATCACGCGACTGATGTGAGGTAATGTGATAGTAAATTAGAACTTAGGTTTCTACATGAATTTCTGACTCATACATTCAGCCGAAAGAGTCAGTAAGGGAACATTCAAACCATGAATAGGACTTAAAGTCACGATCACCGTAAGAGACAAAGGCGTTTCCTAGAACGATAATCTGATAGTTGTTTCTGAGATACGAAGTCCTTCTGGATGCCACTAAGTCACATTTCCGTCAGGGAGGAGCTGCGTGGCAGGCGATCCGTAAGTCTGTCAAATTAACTGCCTTCTCCACATGTCGAGCCATCTGTTCTTACACGTGGTATTTCTAGTGTCGATATATATTTTTGTGTTTTATTTTTACCTATCCTTTAACATAGAGTCTGGCTGGTATCTTACGGTAAGTACGCAATAGCGCGTCATATAATATGCACCTGCTGACAGGACAATAAAAGCGTATTGCTACTTTCTTTTTGGAATCGTGGTAGAGAACGGACTAATTAATAAATGGAGCGTGGTGGTGGATTCGCCCACCAACAATAATATTTCTTTCAAAATACACTTTCATTTTCCAAGAAGCGCTAACTGCTTGTTCAGAGCTTACACAGTCACAAGTAACATTTTTCACAATCTTTAGAAAAAACAACATTTTGAAAATGTATTTATGCTAAATGTGTAATTCTTAATGATAGTTACTGAATACTTTAACAAGGGGAAGAGACTCAAATGATTTTCATAGACTTATAAAAAGCGCATAAGACCGTTCCGATCACAAATCTGTATGGATGTCGTGACGAAATCACAATAAATAAGACACATTTGGAACTGAAAGACGGTCTGGGTTGCAAAGTCATTTAGTTTCAATAACACGTTTCGCCGTTTTGGGGCATCATCAAATTGTCTGCAAAACAAGAAACATTAAGAACTAATACAGCCAGGGGCTATCTTGTACGACTACGCGAAAAAATATACTAAAACGTATATTAAAACTTACGCAAAAGTAACTGGATATAAAACCACTCCACCATAGAGTCATACAGAATGAGAGGTGGACCTAATTAAATGAGAGAAATTACGACAATAAGCCACTCCGTGTATGGAAGAGGATTTTTGTAAGCGTGATCCTATACTTTGCTACTGCGCCAGTGTCTGTGTTTTTTGAACCTTTTTTGAAATATTCCTGCCTCCTTCATACAAGGGGCAGCTTATTGTCGTCATTTCATTTTATTAGGTCTGTTTTCTCATTCTGTGTAAATTTTAATATATGTTTTAGCTTATTCTTTCCGGCAGTTGTACAAAATAGATACGTGCCCCTACCTCTATCTGATTGATTGATTTCTTCTTCTTTATACAAACTGATGGTGCCACAAAAAGGGTGAAAAGTGTTACAGAAATTAAATAACTTCTCAACCCAGATTGTTTTACAATTTGAAATAATTCAAAATTTTTGTTGTACCAGTCAGCGAGAATGAAACGGAATAAAGTTAATGAGATATATGTTGCTACAGTTAAAAGCATATCGAGGGATTAGAGACAAGAATTAAATCGGAAAAGAAATATCTCGCATAATACGACCAACCAAAGGGAGTGTACAAGTGTGCTGTATAGTACCTTCACAGTTTAAAATTTTTCCAAATGAAGTTCTTAAGGAATGGAAGAAAAAGTGTGGAGGAAAGGGCTTAGGAATAGATGGGGATTACCTATCAAGCTTACTATACTCCGATGATCAAATTACTTTGTCTGAACATCATTATGATACAGATTTCATGATGCAGAAAATCGTAGAAACATACAGTAAGGCCAAACTAACAGAAAGTTTAATACAACAAAATATCCCTCTATAGGAAGTAAACATCATGACATTATTATAAATGGAAATATTATTGACATATCAAAAGTGTAACTGCCTAGGAGGTATAATCTCAGAGCCGGCTTATAGTGAACAAGAAATGAGGCACAGGACAACATAAGCCAAACAATCAATGAATAAGCTGAATTCCATCCTTTGACAGACGTAATTTTAAAAAAGACAAAGAATGAACGGATATATGAATCAATAACACAAAGCATTTGTTTCTATGGAGCAGAACGATGGAAACTAGCAAACAAGAAAAAAGTTGAGTTGAAGCTGAGCAAATGGATATTTTGTGAGTAAATTTTAGAATTTTGAGGTGAGAGACGATCCCGAATAAGGAAATTAGGAAGTGAATGAAAATTGTCGTGTAGTACATTATGGAAGAGGTGGGAGTACGACGTTTAATATGGTATGAGGCCTTGCCTTTATTAAGTGATTGATGCTGCTTCGCTAATCCAAGAATATCGACTTCTAAGTTACTCGTGTTGGCAGTTGTCCTTGGTATGAATTCTGGAATATTTACTTCGTCTTCTTTGGTGAAGGAATTTCGGAAACCTATGCTTAGTTACTCTGCTTTAGTGGCACAGTCATCAGTAACATCGCAATTGTCATCGTGCAGTGAGGATATTGACTGCGTCTTGCCGTTGGTGTACTTTCCGTATGACCAGAATCTCTTTGGTTGTCCTGCCAGATGTGGAGAGAGTTTTGTTGCGGAAACTATTAAAAGCAACTCGCATTGAAATCCTCACTAAATTTCGATCTTCTGTCAAACTTCGCAAATCTTGGTTAATGAGTAAACGTAGTGCGAAGCGAGCAAGAATTGGACAGTACACTCCTGGCTGCACCGCATTAGGCTGCGTCAAAATACAGATTTAGAAGTCAATAAGCTAGGGCTGTCTACCATCTATTATTGCAGAACATACTCACATTCTTCAGATAAGAAACCTGACAAACTGATGAACCTGAAACACACGAAGAAAAAGAGAGAGAGCGGGCCTACTTTGAGCAGAGCCGCAGTGTAAGTTAGGCCCGGTGCTGTTCTTGGTGGAAACTGCTCCGGCAGGCGTCCACCGCATTACCCGTAGGGAGGAAGCAGAAAGCCCGGGAACAATTAAATAATCAAAAACTGGAGCCAGATGTGCGTGCCTGCCTTTGTCTGTTTAAAAGGCTATTAAAGATAAGAGTAGGCGCCGTGGCGCGTCTTTGTCGCGCGGTTTATTGCAATTAAAGTTTGTGTTCGAGGACTCGCTCAAAGCGCCCATTATACGTCTGCTTCTGCCAAGTTTGTAATCGTTTCGCGGCAGCCTTCTATGGGCGACTTAATCTGTTTCCGCTAACTGCAGCCCATGCTAATTCTAAGCCCGACTTTGCACAAAAGTGTGTACAGATTAATAGTTGGTTTCTTGCTCCAATTACTCACGCTTACACGAAAATGGGGACGACGCTAAAATTTCTTCCTTTTAACAGACAAATAGACTCATGTGCGGTATGCGCGTACGAAGGTCGAAAAGTTTCGCTCAAAATACCGCTGACAGTAACGAATCATTATAAGGACTCGAAGGCGTATGAGACGCAAAACAGTGAATGAAGACAAACGTATACAGCATGTTGAGTAAGACAGTGTTCCACATTTTGAGAAGTGGTAAAGCGGAAAAAAACACCAGTAAACATAGAATCCGAAATGTATACCTTAAGGGGAGACCACATTTTCTACTTTGCTGATTTAACCGTTTAAAATCATGTCTATCACGTAAAGATGGAGCAACACACAAGCTCTGGAGTTACGAAATTCGGTACTTGTGGTTTGAATTTTTAATATGATTCTTAACGGTATTTTTGAAAACTATCTTTCGTTAGTCAGACTTCAGTTTTCACATTTTAGTTTCTTAGGTACATTCTCAAGATACTGTTCAACTGTTCTATGCAGTCACTTTATGAGAAGTGTTATTAATTTACTCCAGTGCTTTTCATAGATCCAGACTTAAATTTTCTTCAATTATTGGATCATTAATGTAATTATACATTAATAAAATAGACAAATTACATTTACCATAATATTAATGCATGGGAGTATGCAAGTATCTCTTACAAAAAGTTCATTGAGATTTGTTAACATTTAGTTTTAAAAATTGGCCTTGAACTTAGAAAAAGAAACTCTTAGGAAAATGGATTTTAAAATTTTACTAAAAAATGAATGCAAGTACAAGATACATACCCATTGCAATTCACCGGCGCCATACTTAACCTTCCTGCTCCTGTAAGACTTCTTCTTGTTGTTGTAATTTCAAGACCACGTCAGCTGTTTTCTTGAATTTTTCCTTCTCTAGGTTGCTTGATCCGTCGTTGATCTCTAGATAACCAAATGTTCTTCTGGGAGGGTAATAAAGGAGAGCTGGAACTCCTGATTCCTTCAGTCTTCATACATTCCAATCTGAACTAAGAAACAGTTACTAAAAAATCCAACGTTATCTTTTTTTTCTTTTTTCCTTTCTGTGGGATATTTGGACCAAATGATACTCTTCAAACTTTCATTTTCATATTGTGTCTTGCCAGCAGTGTATCTTGCCAGCAGTGCATCAGATACAAGTCTCTGGTAAGACAGGTACTATCTTGACGTACATGTTTTCAGAGTATCGTACTGTGTCATAATGTAAAAAACTTTACTGGTCCTCTAGACCCAGAATAAAACCACTATAACCGTGGCTGGTTGCTGGAACGTTGATTTCTCCAGTAAAGATTTTTCTTTTTACATTATGACGCTGTACGATACTCGAAGCGAAAACATATGTTAACTGACACTGGCCACGGAAGCCTTAATTTTTTTTCTCCAATGCACTGTCCTTTTATATCACATGTGTACGCGATACTGCCGACATCAATCGCTATCCCATGACTTGTCACCTCAGTATATATTCTGGTTTGACGCGTCCCGCCACGAATAACTCTCCGATACCAGCCTATTCATTTCAGAGTAGCACTTGCAACCTACGACGTTAGAATTTTCTGGGTGCATTCCAAGCTGTGTTTTCCTCTACAGTTTTTGCTGTCTGCAGCTCTTCCTAGTGCCATGGATGTTTTTGCCTGATGTCTTAATAGGTGTCCCATCATGCTATCCCTTCTTCTTCTAAGGGTTGTCCATATATTCCTTATGTCTCCGATTATTCGCTGAACCTCTTCATTCCTTACCTTACCAGTTCACCCAATTTTGAACATTCGTCGGTAGCATCACATCTCAAATGCTTCACTGTTCCAGTTTTCCCATAGTCCATGTTTCATTACCACACAGTGCTGTGCTCCAAACGTACGTTCTCAGAAATTTCTTCCTCAAATGAAGGCCTATGTTTGTTACTAATAGACTTCTCTTGGCCAGGAATGCCCTTTTTGTCAGTGCTAGTCTGCTTTTGATTTCATCCTTATCCCGTTAGTCATGGGTTATTTTGTTGCCTAGGAAGCAGCTTCACCTAGTTCGTGATCACCAGTCCTGATGTTAAGTTTCTCACTGTTCTCATTTCTGTTGCTTCCCAGTACTATCGTCTTTCTTTGATTTAATCCACATTCTGCTCTCAGTTGACTGTTCATTCCATTCGACAGATCCTGTAATTCTTCTCCACTTTGACTGGGCTCAGCAACGTCATCAGTGAATCTTACCATTGATATCCTTTCACCTAGAATTTTAGTTCCTTTCTTTTATTTGGCTAAAATGGGTCAAATGGCTCTGAGCACTATGGGACTCAACTGCTGAAGTCGTTAGTCCCCTAGAACTTAGAACTAGTTAAACCTAACTAACCTAAGGACATCACAAACATCCATGCCCGAGGCGGGATTCGAACCTGCGACCGTAGCAGTCTCGCGGTTCCAGACTGCAGCGCCTTTAACCGCACGGCCACTTCGGCCGGCTCTTTTATTTGATTAACTGCTTCTTGGATGTATAGTTTGGTTATTAGGGGCGAAGGTATATCCTTGTCTTAAACCCTTTTTAATCCGAAAACTTTGTTCTTGGCATTCCACTCTTATTATTCCCTCTTGGCTCTTTTACATGTTTTACATCACCCATGTCTCCCTACAGTTTACACCTATTTTCCTCAGAATTTCGAACACCACACAATATTTAACACTGACTAACAAGTGCTTTGAACGTGTCTTGATTTTCCTTTAGTTTTGCTTCCATTATCAACCGCAACGTCAGAATTGCCTCTCTGGTGCCTTTAACTTTCTTAAAGGCAAATTGATCGTCGTAACATATCTTATGCAATTTATTATTTGGACCACTTTAGCAGCTGTGACTGTGCCATCGCCCGTCACGCTGACCATATTTCTAATATTTCTTACACCTACTTGTAATTCGAATACAGCCAAAACGTTTCGCGATGCAAGAGTAAACACTCCAAAGACGTAAAATAGCTATAAAAATTTAAAAAAAATTGAAGTTTTGAATGCAGTTTCCCTTAAAGCCGTGTGAGTGAATACTTGTTCATCTTCGCAACTGTGAAACACAACTACACTCCTGGAAATGGAAAAAAGAACACATTGACACCGGTGTGTCAGACCCACCATACTTGCTCCGGACACTGCGACAGGGCTGTACAAGCAATGATCACACGCACGGCACAGCAGACACTCCAGGAACCGCGGTGTTGGCCGTCGAATGGCGCTAGCTGCGCAGCATTTGTGCACCGCCGCCGTCAGTGTCAGCCAGTTTGCCGTGGCATACGGAGCTCCATCGCAGTCTTTAACACTGGTAGCATGCCGCGACAGCGTGGACGTGAACCGTATGTGCAGTTGACGGACTTTGAGCGAGGGCGTATAGTGCGCATGCGGGAGGCCGGGTGGACGTACCGCCGAATTGCTCAACACGTGGGGCGTGAGGTCTCCACAGTACATCGATGTTGTCGCCAGTGGTCGGCGGAAGGTGCACGTGCCCGTCGACCTGGGACCGGACCGCAGCGACGCACGGATGCACGCCAAGACCGTAGGATCCTACGCAGTGCCGTAGGGGACCGCACTGCCACTTCCCAGCAAATTAGAGACACTGTTGCACCTGGGGTATCGGCGAGGACCATTCGCAACCGTCTCCATGAAGGTGGGCTACGGTCCCGCACACCGTTAGGCCGTCTTCCGCTCACGCCCCAACATCGTGCAGCCCGCCTCCAGTGGTGTCGCGACAGGCGTGAATGGAGGGACGAATGGACACGTGTCGTCTTCAGCGATGAGAGTCGCTTCTGCCTTGGTGCCAATGATGGTCGTATGCGTGTTTGGCGCCGTGCAGGTGAGCGCCACAATCAGGACTGCATACGACCGAGGCACACAGGGCCAACACCCGGCATCATGGTGTGGGGAGCGATCTCCTACACTGGCCGTACACCACTGGTGATCGTCGAGGGGCCACTGAATAGTGCACAGTACATCCAAACCGTCATCGAACCCATCGTTCTACCATTCCTAGACCGGCAAGGGAACTTGCTGTTCCAACAGGACAATGCACGTCCGCATGTATCCCGTGCCACCCAACGTGCTCTAGAAGGTGTAAGTCAACTACCCTGGCCAGCAAGATCTCCGGATCTGTCCCCCATTGAGCATGTTTGGGACTGGATGAAGCGTCGTCTCACGCAGTCTGCACGTCCAGCACGAACGCTGGTCCAACTGAGGTGCCAGGTGGAAATGGCATGGCAAGCCGTTCCACAGGACTACATCCAGCATCTCTACGATCGTCTCCATGGGAGAATAGCAGCCTGCATTGCTGCGAAAGGTGAATATACACTGTACTAGTGCCGACATTGTGCATGCTCTGTTGCCTGTGTCTATGTGCCTGTGGTTCTGTCAGTGTGATCATGTGATGTATCTGACCCCAGGAATGTGTCAATAAAGTTTCCCTTTCCTGGGACAATGAATTCACGGTGTTCTTATTTCAATTTCCAGGAGTGTATTTTACTGCAAGTTCTTTGCTATTACGAACGACCTACAGAATACGGTAAACAAACGTTACTGCGAAGCAGCAGTGCTCTTAATCTTCTCTGCTTTCCATTACATTCGACTGCACTTATGAGACATCGCTAAAGGAGGTGCTCAATATGGTGTCAATTCATAGTAACGCGCGCTTGTGTTCACATCTTAGGTAATCACGCTCTATCTGGCCAACTCCAGGCTGCTTACGAATGGCCTATTAGGCACTGATGATGCGTTCCCGTAGTGTTTGGACATCATTAATGAGGCTTACACATTCCAAAGATTTCAAGTGTTCCCACAACCATAAATCGAAGAGATTAAAATCAGAGGAACGAGCTGGCGAACGTACTGGACCTAACCGACCAATCGATTGCCCATTAAACGTCTGTGTGAGGTGTTCTCGGAAGTTTCGGAGAAAATGTGCTGGCGCCCGATCACGTATGTATCACATTGTTAGCATGGTACCTCCTCTAGAAGCACAGGCAAGTCGTTTGTTAGAGCTAACGATATCTTGCACCAGTCATCCTGTTTGGTGGTATGGAAGGTCATACTAGTCTACCGCTAACCGTTCTTCTCTGCACAATTAATTGAAAATGGCGATGAGGCCTTGCTTCTTCAACTGCTTGTATATTTACATCAGCCCACAGAAGTAGGTTATGAAAATATAATCCCATTTCTCGTGCAGTGAGCATCGTCTGTGAACAGCATCTTTGTTGCGAAAACTGGATCTTTACCACATCTTTCCAAGAGCCAAGCAGCTTTATCATGTCTCCACAGTGCTTAAACACATTGTTCATGATAAGAGTGTATCAACTGTTCGAGCAGGATCGGCCGACTAGGAGATGGCTAACTCTGATAGATGCATTTTAGAAACTATATTAGTGGATAATTTTTTGTTTTGCTCCATACTACCCCCTTTCAAAATATGAAATACTTTTTTAAATACCCTGTGTAGAGAAACAGGTTACCGCCCCCTGCTTCGCTCGCGTAGTCTGTATGGTCTCTACGAATTTTTGTTTTGTTCTCCTTTAATCGAATTTGAATTTTGTTACATCCACTGCTCATGTGTCAATGTACACTCTGTGCAAAAAGTGTACCTAGTCTACGCAAACTCAGCTGCATGCAGGGTATTAAAATTTAATAATACAATTCTTTGTACAAGATGTGCAAATTTTTTAAAATAAAGTTAATTTTATGTATTCTTACTACATCGTTCATATACAAACCAACCAACTACAAAAAGTATAACTAGTCATTACAAATCAAAATTCCTATACATGCAATAGCATTTATGCATGGTATCTATTTTTTCATGAGTAATGAGTCGTTTGCATAGTAATTACTACAAGAATAATTTAAAAAAGTAATATTAGGGCTATTGAAAAATTACTGTATTAAAGACTGGTTTCTTCTTCTATGCAGTTCCGACGAAGTCGATTTGTTGTGGTGACCAGTAAATAGTTCCATATGACGCAGTTCACAAACTGGAACACTTTCTAAACTTCTCATGCTAATTAAGACTGTAGAAGCACCATCTTTTCCGAATGCACTTTTGAGCCCTTGTGGAGATATTTCCATAGAAACTTTCATCCCATTACATAAACAGTTTCTCAATTCTCATAGATTTAGCTTTAAAATTGTTTTAATACAACGAATTATTTCTATTAAAAACTTCCAGCCCTTATTTTACTACTTAACGGGTGAATTATGAAAAGCACTGAAACATGTATTTTTTTATTTCTGAGCGAGAACCCAAATATAAAAATTCATATGTTTAGCTTCAAAAACGTGTTCATAATGAAATATCTTCATAAAATTTTTCATCTCCTATTTCAATTTCTTTAGGGTTGAACATACAAAAAACACTAAAACATCTGTTTTTTAATTAATAACCGAGAAATTAAATAATAATATTCAAACATATAGCTCTAAAAATCCGTTAGTAGTTCTTTAATATTAGTTCATTAAAAAAAACTTTTATCCACTGCATCAGCCCCTTAGAGGTGGAATTTCGAAAAATCCGTTCTTAAACTATGGCTACGGTATAAGATCAACACCCATTCCAAATTTTAAGTTTCTGTCCTCAGTGCTTTGGGCTGGGGCTGATGATTCAGTCAATCAGGACATTTCCTTCTGTGTATAGAGACAGGTGAGGACATTGGAAAACAAATATGCTAATTCTGCTACATTAATGGCACAGTGCACGAAAATAAAAAAAGAAGAGAGACTAAGATGCAACTTTACAAATCTTGGGCTATTCCTGCCCAATGGTATGAATGTGGACCATGGTTTCATCTACATCCAACTCTACAAACTACTGTAATGTGTATCGCAGATCTACATCTACATCTACGTGGATGCTCTGTAAATCACTTTTAAGTGCCTGGCAGAGGGTTCATCGAACCACCTTCACAATTCTCTATTATTCCAATCTCATATAGCGCGCAGAAAGGACGAACACCTATATCTTTCCGTGCGAGCTCTGATTTCCCTTATTTTATCGTGATGATGGTTCCTCCCTATGTAGGTCGGTGTCAACAAAATATTTTCGCATTCGAAGGAGAAAGTTGGTGATAGGAATTTTATGAAAAGATTCCATAGCAACGGAAAACGCCTTTCTTTTAATGATTTCCAGCCCAAATCCTGTAACATTTCAGTGACACTCTCTCCCATATTTCGCGAGAATACAAAACGTGCTGACTTTCTTTGAACTTTTTCGATGTACTCCGTCAGTCCTACCTGGTAAGGATCCCACACCGCGCAGCAGTATTCTAAAAGAGAACGGGCAAGCGTAGTGTAGGCAATCTCCTCAGTAGGTCTGTTACATTTTGTAAGTGTCCTGCCAATAAAACGAAGTCTTTGGTTAGCCTTCCCCACAACATTTTCTATGTGTTCCTGCCAATATAAGTTGTTCGTAATTGTAATACATAGATATTTAGTTGAATTTACGGCTTTTAGATTACACTGATTTATCATGTAACCGAAGTTTAAAGAGTACCTTTTAGCACTCACGTGTATGATCTCACAATTTTCGTTATTTAGAGTTAACTGCCACTTTCTGCAACATTCAGACATCTTTTCTAAATCGTTTTGCAGTTTGTTTTGATGAAACTTCCTGGCAGATTAAAACTGTGTGCCGGACCGAGACTCAAACTCGGGACCTTTGCCTTTTGGGGGCAAGTCGATAAACGATATGGTCATCTGCCAACAAGACGGCTGCTCAGATTGTCTCCCAAATCGTTTAGTTATAGATAAGGAACAGCAAACGGCCTGTAACAGTACCTTGGCGAACGCCAGAAACCACTTGTGTTTTACTCGATCACATTCCGTCATTTACTACGAACTGTAACCTCTCTGACAGGAAATAACAAATCCAGTCACGTAACTGAGACGATATTCCATAAGCACGCAATTTCGCTACAAGCCGCTTGTGTCGTACAGCGTCAAAAGCCTTCCGGAAATCCAGAAATATGGAATCAATATGAAATCCCTTGACAATAACACTGAACACTTCATGCGTGTAAAGAGCTAGTTGTGTTTCATAAGAACGATGTTTTTTAAATCCATGTTGACTGTGTGTCAATAGACCGTTTTCTTCGAGGTGATTCATAATGTTCGAACACAATATATATGTTCAAAATCCTGCTGCATATCGACGTTAATGATACGGTCCTGTAATTTAGTGGATTATTCCTACAAACTTTCTTGAATATTGGTGTGACCTGTGCAACTTTCCAGTCTTTGGATACGGATCTTTCATCAAGTAAACGGTTATATATGATTGCTAAGTATGGAGCTAATGCATCAGCATACTCCGGAAGGAACCTAATTGGCATACAGTCTGGACCAGAATACTTGCTTTCATTAAGTGATTGAAGTTGCTTCAGTACTCCGAGGATATTGGCAGCTGTTCTAGATTAGAATTCTGGAATATTTACTTCATCTTCTATTGTGGAGGCATTTTGGAAGGCTGTGTTTAGTAACTCTGCTTTGGCAGCACTGTCTTCGATAGTATCTCCATTGCTATCGTGCAGAGGTATTGATTGTTTCTCGCCCTAACATACTTCACATACGACCAGAATCTCTTTGAATTTTCTGCCAGGTTTCGAGACAAAGTTTCGTTGGGGAAACTGTTATAAGCATCTCACATCGAAGTCCGCGCTAAATTTCGAGCTTCTGTATAAGATCGCCAATCTTGGGAATTTTGCGTCTCTTTAAATTTGGCATGTTCGTTTCGTTGTTTCTGCAATAGTGTTCTGACCCGTTTTGTGTACCAATGAGGATCAGCTCCGTCGTTTGTTAATTTACTTCGTATAACTCTCTCAATTGCTTTCGATACTAATTTTTTGAATTCAAGGCACATCTGCTCTACACGTATATTATGAATTTGGAAGGAGATTGTCTCTGAGGAAGGTGTCAAGTGAATTTTTATCTGCTTTTTTGAACAGGTAGATTTTCCGTTTATTTTTGGTAGTTTTTGGGTTTACAGTATTCAGTCTCGCAACGACAGCCCTGTGTGCACTAATCTGTGTACCCATTTTGATGCTCGTTAGTATCTCAGGACTGGATGTAGAAAAATATCCGCTACCGGTCACCATAAAATGTTACTTATTTTCACACGTCTGGTTTCGGGCTTGCGCCCATCTTCAGGTGTTTATACATTCATGTACATGTTTGTACGTTTGGAGATAACTGTATAAATACAAAAAAATTGTTTGCTGGTGACTGTACAGATACAAGTGGGACAATTGTAAGTGGTAAGGCAGCATTTGCCGAAAATATATCTGTACTTACATAATGATGAAGCCCCATTATTACAGCTATGCTGTGGTGATAGTTTTGCCACTTAGTTGCACACTTATGGTAATTTTCACGTCCATATTTCAGTTTTACCAAGTGTAGCTTCATATTACACTATTATGATGTGCACTTGTGAAATACACTGTGTTTACATACAAACATGCGGGCTGTGGTCAAAGAACTTAGATGTAGCAGATGTAAAGATGTTGCTCATACAGAAAATTGTAGGTTATTGTCAAAGAACTTAGCCACAGTAAGTGCAAGGGTGTTGCATGAATAGAAATTTAAAAAGCTATTATAGATTGCGACATTTCTTGATACACATTATGATTTTTTTTCCACATTTTTGTCGGAGAGCTTAGCTCTAGGAAGTACAATATTGTTATATATATGAAATTACTCACAGCTATTAAAAATTAAAAAATGACAGCGAAAACTATTTTGAGCCACACTGTTATCAGAGAAATTACATCTAGGAGGTACAATAATGTTACATGCATGAAATTTTGAAAGCTATTACACATTATACAATGCCAGTTACAGCTTGTGCTTACAAATTACGATGATGACACTTGGACTGCTACATCGAATTTCTATAGAATATTACTTTGTTATTCTATCAAAGGATGATTATTTTCTGTTTTTGAATATTTAACGAAATATGTGAAGATAGGATTTGTTTGCAAGTTCCACTTGTTCGTTGAGAACAAGGTCTGGTGAGTTAGAGCTGTGGATATAAATTTATAGCTCTTCGAGCAGATTTATTTTTTAAATATCTAAATATGTAAACTTCGCTGCAGGCAAACAGAAAAAGGTGAAATTTTTTTTAGAAATGTGAAAGAATGAATAGCTTTCTCAAAGAGTAAATACTTTCACCTAATTCACATAGTTCTTCTAAACAATAAGTATCATCTACTACACACTTTCCAAAGTAGCCTATGTTCTTCTTCAGGGTTCAGACTATCTCCTTACCAAACTTTCATTGAAATCGGTTTAGAGAATTAGCAATAATACATTAAAAATCACGGATCTCAGTGTTTATGATGCCGTATATCCTGAAACACCTGTCATACGTAGATATAATTTTTCAAGTACATTCAGTGCTATCCGTGAACAATCTGCAAAATGTGTCGTTAATACAGTTCGTAGTAACGACGTAATAAATTAAAACGTCATGCCTGACCCGAAATAAACAACGAAAACGTAGTAAGCAGCCGAAAGTGTGAATTATTCCTGCCACTTAGATCACACCTAGTTGGATTGTTAAAGAATGGAAAACAATACTTAATGATAGCATAGCGTATGTTCCCATGTCTCTGTAACTGAACAGTCAATAACTAATCAATATTTTCGATTTGTTACTGCGCAGCAACGAACCTAAAATACCGAATAAATCAAAGCGATAAACGTTTATCGTTTCGCTGTGTGAGGTGTGTCAGCGAGGAATAGTTTCGTAGAAGTTTGAAATCATGTGTAAAGTTTGATGCAAATCGCTAAGTGCTCTTGATCTCAAATACTGGATGAATAAAATGTAGGTATTCGCGCGTCATCGCCTACACTTCTTTTTCACCATCATCCCACTTCTGTGATTGGTAGGTGGTTCTTACCCTCTCAGCGAGAGCTTTTTTCGTAATTGGAATTTGATGAAATATTGCCTTGAAGGTGGTCCTAGCTAAGCTGGACTTGCCAGTGGAAATCCCATAAAAATCAGTCTAGTAGTTTTGAACAGTAGCATGCTCCGAGACGCAGACAGATTAGAAAGTCTTAGTAATAATTTAAAGCACGGTTTTTTATTCTCCGTGATCTGATTTTTGTGAACTGAAGCCTGTACGGTGCCCCATATTATGCTAAAGATATCTATGAAACTAATGAAAATTCTTCTGGCAGTTTTGGAGATTAGCGTGATAAGAGACAAATAGACAGGCACGACGATATTTCTGATTTTTAGTAGTATAAGGATCTAAAGCTTCAGAGCCAAAAGTACTACACATTTATAATGTTAAATTCTGCACGTTAAATTACGATAACTTTTATCAAGTTGCTAAGACCGTATAACTTCTGACTACCACACATCGATTATATATATATATATATATATATATATATATATATATATATATATATATATATATATATATATATACACTTTGCCTGGCCCTCAGAATCTATGAGAACAAGATATAGTTGTTCAAGTGTATGCGATTAACTAGCTGTGCAGGCCAATTACATAACAATAGGTTAACAAGTTGCGAAAGTTAGCAGGCACATTGTTGTGTTTGTGCCAAGATTGGTTATTTTAAAAGATACTTTGATTACTTTTAACCTCAAAATGAAGAATATTAACAGCACAGTTCTTACTTTTAACACTGTTTATAGCTTTTGCTAATGAGGTACACATCCAGCATCCATCGACTAGAAAGTGAATCACCGATGTCAATATTTACGATGCTGGTGTGTTGACAGATTAATTATCGTTACTAAACATTATTCGGATATATTATTGGAGTATAAAAAGCATCTTATACAAATAATGTGACGCGAATTAATGCCGCGGTACAGGGCTGAAATAAATGTTGACTACTTATACACTACGAATATTTATAGACATGTCTTTATAACTTAAGAACTGATTCAAAAACACTTTTCTGGTGGCTTTATGAAACTGCAGGAATCGGCAATAACATCACATAGTCCACTGTCGGCCACAAACGTTGCTGCAGATAGCGAATAGTGCATTTATCGCACCTCATCAAATCTGTGCTATGAAGCATCGGATATGGTGTAATTTGCCGTACATTGCTCATAATCTATCCCCACAGCCGCAGAGATAGTGTGCTGGCCCATCCATACTGTAACCGCGGCTCTTCCCCTCTGCTTCCCGCACTGTCGATTTTTCCACCGCTATATGTGGTTCTTCCCCTATTCTTTGCTCTGCGACCACACTCAGACTACATTCTTACAAGATGCGTCAAAGTCGACTATTGACTACTGCGCTACACAGCCAATATTAGACCAACTAACAATATCGACACTTCGAATTAAGCCTTATTTTTATATTAGCGACATAAATGCACATTTTTACAGGTTTATTGCTTAAATAAAATCGATATTCATGAAAGAAAAAATTTATGCACAACACATTTTGTATACAGTTAAAACAATGTTGTCGTGTAACATAGCGACGTATCGACGCTACTCGGCCAAGCTTTGGGATTAATCTATCATTTTCTCACTATTAGAGCGCTGCCGGCGTCTTACTCTCTAACATGCATCTTCTATGTAGGGATATAAGGGAAGCGGATGTCTATTCCACTTGTATGTGATAACAAGTTATCGGTAACTTAGGTTTTCCAAATTATGATAGATTCTGTTACCAGACTTGTTGAAACTTTTTGGCAGATTAAGACTTTGTACGGGACGGAGACTCTAACTCGGGATCTTTGCCTTTCTCGAGCAAGTGCTCTACCATCGGAGCTACCCAAGCACGACTCACGCCCCGTCCTCACAGCTTTACTTCGACCAGTACCTCGTCTGCTACGTTTCAGAAGCTCTCCTGCGAAACTTGCAGAACTAGCACTCTTGGAAGAAAGGATATTGCGGAGACATGGATTTACCACAACCTGGGGGATGTTTCCACAATGAAATTTGCACTCTGCAAAGGAATGTACGCTGATAGGGAACTTTCTGGCAGATTAAAACTGTAGGAGACGAGGTACTGGCGGAAGTAAAGCTGTGAGGACGGGTTGTGAGTCGCGCTTGGGTAGCTGAGATGGTAGAGCACTTGCCCACGAAAGGCAAAGGGTTCGAGTCTCGGTGCCGCTCACAGTTTTAATCTGCCAGAAAGTTTCGTACCAGCGCACACTCCGCTGCAGAGTGAAAATTTTATTCAGGAAACAAGATTTATTAGTGGAATGTAGTGCAAGTCAGTGTGTGGATTAATTTCCCCTGCGCGAACTCTTCGTTGTGTCGCATGCAGAACAGCTGAAGACGAAAATTTGGATGAACTGTGATACCCATAAATCAAAAAAAAATTCGAGATTGGGTGAATAAAAAGTAGAGAGCAGTTAAGACAGTGGTGTTAATACTTCATAAACCGATAAGCCAAAACATTATGACCACTGACCATCGCCACGTTGGATGCCGCCTGGTGGCGTTACAGGCAGGTGACGCTGTAACAGAAGCACGTAAGTGGAGCAGACGCGGACAGGGTGTCATCCTAGCAAAGATATGGGCTACAAATGGCGAAATCCATTGAGATAAGCGACTTTGACAAAGGGCATATTATTATTACACTGAAGCTGTGAACGAGAATCTCGGAAACGGCGAAGCTGGTCGAATGTCAACGTTTTACTGTCGTGAGCACCTATGGAAAGAAGTAGGACACTGAAACTACCACCACATGCTATATGGTTGGAAGTCTACGACTCTTCACAGAAAGTGGGGTTCTGAAGCTTGTCTCATGTGTAAAGTGGGCTAGATGATGATCTGTGGCACCTCTTCCGAGCACATCGTACATCGTACGTTGTTGGACATGGAGCTCCGCAGCAGACTGCCGCTACGTGTTCACATGTTAACCCAGCAATATCGTTAATTACGATTTCAGTGGGCGTGGGAACATATGGATTCAAATGTTCAAATGTGTGTGAAATCTTATGGGACTTAACTGCTAAGGTCATCAGTCCCTAAGCTTACACACTACTTAATCTAAATTATCCTAAGGACAAACACACACAGCCATGCCCGAGGGAGGACTCGAACCTCCGCCGGGACCAGCCGCACAGTCCATGACTGTAGCGCCTTAGACCGCTCGGCTAATTCCATACGGATTCGACTGCCGATCAATGGAAACGTGTCTGCTCTTCGTGTGAATCACATTTCTGCCACACCAGTTCTATGTACGTCTCCACAAAGGCCGTCATCGATGCGAATGGCGCCCCGAAACTTGCAGAGCGCCACGGACGGAGGCTGTGGTAATAACTGAAGTCACACTGACAGCTACGAATCACCTCGAACCCTTCATGCTTGATGTCTTCCCCGACGGCAATGTCATTTTCAGCAGTACAATTGTCTGTGTCTCGGAGCCAGAACCATGCTACAATGGCCTGAGAAGCATTATTGAGCTTACGTTGATGTCTCTGCTACCAAATTCGTCTGCTGTAAATCCTATGGAACCCATCTGGGTCACTATCTAACGCCCTCGCCGTGTAGGCAAGTCAGCCGCCAGTTATTTACAGGATTAAAGACCTGTGGGCAGACATCTAATGCCACATACCTCCGCAAACATACCAACGAACAGTCGGATCCATGATACGCAGAATCAGTGGTGAATTTCGTTCCAAAGACGTACAAACAAGCTATTAAGCAGGCGCTGATAACGTTCTGGCTGGTCATTGTAGTATTCCTCCACTTGAGTGCATTGCACAGGAAGTTCATACAACCAACCATGTGCATTTGTTAGGAAAAACGTTCATTGGGATGCTGTTCATGTCGCACTTCACATTGGCTTGAATTTTATTTTGCCATCAGAGCGTTGAACCTTCATGTGAATTTTTGCACCTTGTCGTTTTGAAGTATCTTCGAGTTGACAACACCAAGTCTTCTCACAAGTAATGACTTTTTCCAGAAAAGAATTGTTGCCGTTTCGGATTTCAATCAGGTCGCGGTAGGCGTCCAAAAGTCGTTATTTTTGTTTGGTAGTCAAGGTGTGTGGGACTGAATCCGCACATACTTTTTCGGAGAATGTTTTGAACACTTTATTTAGAAATGTTGCTCCACTTCGATGTGTGACACGACACTGATACACTGTGGTCGCACGGCAGCTACTTAACCTTTTACTGCAGTTTCGCTGGAAAAATATCTGTGAGTAGGGTCGAACACAAAGAATACTATGTAAGTGGTTGAAGATAGACATTTTTATTTAATTTTGATTTATTCAGTATTTTAGATTCGTTACTGCACGGAAACAAATCGAAAATATTGATTAGTTATTGACTGTTCAGTTACAGAGACATAGGAACATACGCTATGCTATCATTAAGTATTGTTTTCCATTCCTTAACAATCCAACTAGGGGTGATCTAAGTGGCGGGAATAATTCACTCTTTCAGCTGCTTTCGCTTATGTTTAAGTACTACACTCGATCTTCAGCACAGATTGTCGATTTTCAGTTGTTTCTGCCAACATAATGACGTCACGCACAGTCTAACTCGATGCAGCCAGACGTTTGTTTTGCCAGGTGACAGCACCATTAATATACGAGTGGTTTCGTTAACTCCATGCGTAAATTTATGGTTTGCTGCCAACACCATACAGTAGGGGGTTCACTCCACCTGATCGGAACTGACGGGTCGACTGTGCAACGGTTGTTTGCAGTTGTTGTGCTGCGAATACATAGAAAGAAATATCCTTTATCATTTAGCTACAATATAGCAGGTCAGGATCTGGAAGCAGTTAATTCCATAAATTATCTGGGAGTAGGCATTAGGAGTGATTTAAAATGGAATGATCATATAAAGTTGATCGTCGGTAAAGCGGATGCCAGACTGAGATTCATTGGAAGAATCCTAAGGAAACGCAATCAGAAAACAGAGACAGTAGGTTACAGTATACTTGTTCACCCACTGCTTGAATACTGCTCACCAGTGTGGGATCCGTACCAGATAGAGTTGATAGAAGAGATAGAGAAGATCCAACGGAGAGCAGCGCGCTTCGTTACAGGATCATTTAGTAATCGCGAAAGCGTTACGGAGATGATGGATAAACTCCAGTGGAAGACTCTGCAGGAGAGACGCTCAGTAGCTCGGTACGGGCTTTTGTTGAAGTTTCGAGAACATACCTTCACCGAGGAGTCAAGCAGTATATTGCTCCCTCCAACGTATATCTCGCGAAGAGACCATGAGGATAAAATCAGAGAGATTAGAGCCCACACAGAGGCATACCGACAATCTTTCTTTCCACGAACAATATGAGACTGGAATAGAAGGGAGAACCGATAGAGGTACTCAAAGTACTCTCCGCCACACACCGTCAGGTGGCTTGCGGAGTATGGTTGTAGATGTAGATGTAGACGTAGATATTATTCCAAGCTACCGCCGTGGTTACCCGCGGCTGAGTCACTTATATGCTAGAGATAAAATCAGTCTAAGACCCATGCTGAACTTTTCCACACATACAAATAATATGGCAGAAAATTGAAAGACGAAATACGTGGATCAACCACTTTGAAATTTCCACACATACAAAACATTTGCCAGAGTACTGACAGGCGATAACAGAAAATCTTAGGAAAGACTAAGAACTGAACCCTGCTCTTTATGCCTGTAGTGAAGAACTTTTACACCGAGACACGCTCCTACTTTTCAAACGATAACATTTACTTGCTTCCTGTGTCCAGCATGCCAGCCTACATACTCACACACACAAACACAAAAGAGGCATTCTGATTCGCGCTACCGTGAGATGCAGCCTCACCATCTTCCTGACGACTAAGCATGTCCCGCAAGAGAGCAAGAGAGCACGCATTAAAAATTCATGAAGGGGTTACGACACGCAGCGGGCGGAATGGAGGGCAAAAATGGAGGGTGCGGGCCCGCAGGAGCATCAGAATTAGCACGTCGCGCCACTAATCAGGGTTATTAAATTTATACGGGCCGAGTTTTAATTGATGAGCTTCGGCGCCACGGCCGCCATGAATTTTAATCCCGGCGCAGCGCGCAGTGGTTCCGTTCTCACAGCGCAGGCCACAGGTCGCGGCCTAAACGCACGGCCGCCGCTGTCCGCCTGGACGAACGGTTAGCACAGCACACGCCGGCCACGTTCCTAGGCGGTGAGTTGTCAGTCTGGCACCCAGATGCAGTTGTCTCCTAGTGACTTTTCTGCAGTGCTGCACCTACCTGACTCTTATATACCACTGGACATCAAAATTCCTACACCAAGAAGAAATGCAGATGATAAACGGGTATTCATTGGACAAATATATTATACTAGAACTGACATGTAATTACATTTTCACGCAATTTGGGTGCATATATCCTGAGAAATCAGTACCCAGGACGATTACCTCTAGCCGTAATAACGGCCTTGATACGCCTGGGCATTGAGTCAAACAGACCTTGGATGGCGTGTACAGGTACAGCTGCCCATGCAGCTCCAACAGGATACCACAGTTCATCAAGAGTAGTGACTGGCGTATTGTGACGAGCCAGTTGCTCGACCACCATTGACCAGACGTTTTCGATTGGTGAGAGATCTGGAGAATGTGCTGGCCAGGGCAGCAGTCGAACATTTTCTGTATCCAGAAAGGCCTGTACAGGACCTGCAACATGCGGTCGTGCATTATCCTGCCAAAATGTAGGGTTTCGCAGGGATCGAATGAAGGTTAGAGCCACGGGTCGTAACGCATCTGAAATGTAACGTCCACTGTTCAGAGTGCCGTCAATGCGAACAAGAGGTGACCGAGACATCTAACCAATGGCACCCCATACCATCAAGCCGGGTGATACGCCAGTAAGGCGATGACGAAAACACGATTCCAATGTGCGTTCACGGCAATGCCGCCAAACACGATGCGACCATCATGATGCTATAATAGAACCTGGATTCATCCGAAAAAGTGACGTTCTGTCATTCGTGCACCCAGGTTCGTCGTTGAGTACACCATCGCGAGCGCTCCTGTCTGTGATGCTGCGTCAAGGGTAACCGCAGCCGCGGTCTCCGAACTGAGAGTCCATGCTGTTGCAAATGTCGTCGAACTGTTCGTACAGATGGTTCTGTCTTGCAAACGTCCTCATCTGTTGACTCAGGGATCGAGACGTGGCTGCACGATCCGTTACAGCCATGCGGATAAGATGCCTGTCATCTTGACTGCTAGTGATACGAGGCCGTTGGGATCCAGAACGGCGTTCCTTATTACCCTTCTGAACCTACCGATTCCATTTTCTGCTAACAGTCATTGGATCTTGACCAACGCGAGCAGCAATGTCGCGATACGATAAAGCGCAATCGCGATAGGCTATAATCCGACCTTTATCAAAGTCGGAAACGTGATGGTATGCATTTTTCCTCCTTACACGAGGCATCACAACAACGTTTCACCAGGCAACGCCGGTCAACTGCTGTTTGTGTATGATAAATCGGTTGGAAACTTTCCTAATGTCAGCGCGTTGTAGGTGTCGCCACCGGCTCCAAACTTGTGTGAATGATCTGAAAAGCTAATCATTTTCATATCACAGCATCTTCTTCCTGTCGGTTAAATTTCGCGTCTGTAGCAAATATAATGGCCAGTAGTGTAGAATGGATAATGTCATTTTGCTCTGTATACCTTAAAATGATAATATTAAAAAGAAATATGTTGTCTAAATTACATGGGATTATACGTGTTGTTCCTAACCTTAAACTTATAAATTTTCCAAGGCGATATCAACATATGCTCTGAGGTTACAAGCCATGGGGTACCTCCTAATATGGTTTCGGACGTTATTTTTGCCCGGCATAGCACAGCAGCTCTACACGGCATTGACTCAACAAATCTGTGGACGTCCCCTGTAGAAATACAGACCCATGCTGCCTCTACAGCCATCCCTAATGACGAAAGTGTTGCACGAACTGACCTCTCAGTTGAATGATCGTTGGGTGACCCAATCATTCGCTCGAGTTTTCAAGAATATTCTTCAAATCTGTCACGAACGTTTATGGCTCTGTGGCATGGCACATTTTCATCCACAAAAATTCCATCGTTGTCTGTGAACCTAGAAGTCCATGAATGGCTGTAGATGGTCCCCAAGAAGCCGAACGTAACCATTTAAGTTATCTCTTGATGCAATAATTTACCAACAGACTGTGTCGCCTGGCCACCAAGAGCTGTTGCATAGCGATTTGATTCACGGATCCAGTTATATGGCTCCTTCGGTGTATAGCGATTTTACGACTATGACGTGTGGGGCCTAAGATGGCATCAATGTAATGCCGAAACTGGTAGCACACAAGAAGTTCATAAAATAAATTTCTACAATACGTACTGTTGTTAACTGCGACCGGAACGGTCGCGCGGTTGAAGTGACGGGAAGCGCGGCGGGACCAGCGGAGCAGCCCGCGAACAACAACACATCGGGAGAGGACGGACACGACCAACGAAGGACAGAGCGAACAACAACAACAAGATCGAAACAACGGAGTCACAACAAGGAAACCTAATAGCCACGTCCACTCGTAAACAGAACGGGAAAGTAAGTAAGCTGTCTAACGCGAGGCGATGTGTCCAGAGACGTAAGCAAGATTAGACTGTCTTGCTGAGCTTTTTTTTTTTTTTTTTTTTTTTTTCTTTATTGAATTTCAATTCCCCCCGAAGAGAGCAGGCTGGCAGCAGCTTAGTATGCCGCTCTTCAGCCTACAGACTTTGTGAGAAAGATGAAGAGAATAAATAATAAAAACAGGCGATAAAATCGGTGACTTAAAGAGTAACATGGCGAAAAGAAATCGTGGAACTTAAAACAAAGAACAGAGGGATGATGATGCTAATAAAATACATACGAAGCAGACAGGTAAAACAATAGACAGACAATTAAAAAACACGGCGACAGTCTGGATTCTGTTCGCAAAAGACATAAAATTCACACCTAGCGACAGCATGGTTTCTGTTCGCAACACGAGAAATTCACTGGAACACTGCACTAAAAAGTTGGCAAATGTGACATATCACAGCCGAGAGCAGGTGGGGGGAAACTGGACAGATGATGGGAAAACAAAAAAGGGGGGAAAGGAGAGTAAAAGCGAACGGGGGAACCGGGAAAGGAGCTGATGGAGGATGAGGACCCATAAGAGGGGTGGGGGGCAGACACGACAGGGAGTGGGGTAGGCAGAGGAGGGGAATACAAAAGGACTTGGGGGGGGAGAAAGGATGTAGGGAGAGGTTTAGTGGGGAGAAAACATGATGGAAGGGGGGAAGAGGGAGCCCAGGGAAAGGACAGAGGAAAGGAGGGGGAGTGAGGATCAGAGTTGATAGGAGGGGTAAATGGAGGGAGAGAGGGCATCGTCCGGGAGGCATTCGCGGAGGTCGTCTGCTGCGATAGCGTATTAACGTCATATTTCGCCGCACTGCCTTAACGGATACGTTCGTCGTGCGATTCACATTGATTTATACGTTTATCTCACGTAGTGTTGCTTGTCTGTTGGCACTGACAACTCTACCCAAACCACACTGCTTTCGCTCTCGAAGTGAAGGCCGGTGGCCAATGTGTTGTCATTGGTGAGAGATAATACCTGACGTTTGGTATTCTCGCATAATCTTGACACTGTGAATCTCGAGATATTAGATTTCCGAAATGGACGTCCCATGCACCTCGCTCCAACTACCATTCGCCGTTCAAAGTCTGTCAGTTCCCGTCGCACGGCTATACTCTCATCGAGAATCGTCTGAGTATAAACGACAGCTCCGCTAATGCACTGTTCTTTTATACCTTATGTACGGTATACTACCGCCATCTGTATAAGTGCGTATCGCCGTCCTATGACTGTTGTCACCTCACTGTATATAATGTAAGAAAGAATTAACATAAATGCTGAATTTAATACAAATTATATACCGACCAGTTTCAGTCCAGGACCATGTTCACGATGGTCACTTTCGCAGTCATGAAACCAACATTACACATCATACGACTTTCGAAGTCCAAGGTACATTAAATCAAGCAGAACAATTATGAACTCATTAACTGTGTGAAATGCAGACGCTAATAGCCACAATTGAAGACGTGAAACCGGCTCACCATAGTCGTTGACCGGGAACATGATCCTATAGTGAAACCGGTCGGTAAAAAAATTGCAATAAAGTCAGGGTTTATTCTTGCGCTTCCTACATTTTAAATTTACAATTAGGTCTGGGGCCTAGCTATGGTTTCGTAACTTGGTATTTCTATTCACCCTGCAGAAAGGGATTAATAGAACAGCATAAAAAACACCTCCCATTCACCTATCTCTCTCTCTCTCTCTCTCTCTCTCTCTAACACACACACACACACACACACACACACACAAATGACAGATCACCTCGAAAACATTCAAAACTCCTACCCAGAACACATTCAGCTCTTCCCTGACCACCATCTTGTTTTAGTCTGTAAACAGGAACAGTGAACGTTACATACTGCACTTTTTCACTGGGAAGGTAATGGGGAAATCAAAAAAACCAAGTAAAACATTTTACAAACACAGAATCAAACACACGTATTCACAAACATACAGTCTTCCACATACAGCTAAGGAATGTTAGGCCTGACGAGAACATCCCCACTCATAAAATTTCGAAGTTTATAACTTCTCTAGATTAAGTTCCATACAGTTATAGATGGCAAACTGTGAAAGGAAAGCAAGTATAACGCAAAAGATAAAAAACCCGAAAAACCACAGCGTGTGGAGACAAGTTACACAAGCACAAAATCAATTGAAACTCTATGGTTCCACAGCCGGCCGAAGTAGCCGAGCGGTTCTAGGCGCTACAGTCTGGAACCGCGTGACCGCTACGGTTGCAGGTTCGAATCCTGCCTCGGGTTTGGATGTGTATGATGTCCTTAGGTTAGTTAGGTTTAAGTAGTTCTAAGTTGTAGGGGACTGATGATCTCAGAAGTTAAGTCCCATAGTGCTCAGAGCTATTTGAACCATTTTGTTTGGTTCCACATATCTTTTCAAGTCTTAAACTTCTATAACGCATATAACCAGACTGAAGCGAGCAGACGTCTAGGCAGCTGTGCAAAGCCACTGTGTCAGGGTGGTATGGTGGTTAGTGCATCTGCAAAGAAGCAAGATACCTGGGTTCGAATCCTGACCTTGGTACAAAATTTTAATTGGTACTTTAGTCTGTATAGATATGTCATAGATGTTTCGGACGCGAAAAGGACTCTAGAACTCTACAGTTTCATTTCATTAATGCACTTATGCCTGTATTTCAGGTAAGATGCCCCGTTTCGTTCGATGCTGACGTACAATTGCAGTACAGTTGCAGTGCCTCTGCAGTTCAGGGCAAACGCATGTGGGCTTCGGGTTCTGTTGGTTATAAAAAGGCAGGGTCAAGTCTTTTTGATAGTCCTTGGGCTAGGGAACATTTGCATACCCAGCAGAAGGTTCGCCTTAATGTCACTACGATACAGTACAGGGTCAAAGTATGAATATTACACACTTCCTGCAGCTTAGACCAAGTGAGCAAACCGATTGGTTCTTTTTACATTTGGTGTGGTCTACGGTGGTATTGACCGGACAGGTGGAGTCACCGTTAGTTCTTGGGCGTTTCCTCTGAAAATCCCAGAAAAAGGGTTTTTGCTATATTTTCGCCGTCACCAGCGAACCAGAAACCGGCTCAGGATTCCAACATGGTTACGCACAACAAATGGCTGAAAGTTTTGCAATATATTCCTGAGATCCTGATCTGGAACAACGTTGAAAATTTTCCTCATATCTTCGATTTACTCTTAATCCATATTTTGTACTCATTAGACTGTTCATTCTATTCAACAGGTCCTGTAATTCTTCTTCAATTTCACTGAGGGTAGCAATGTCATCAGCAAATCGCATCGAATATTGTCGCCGATATTCTTTCACCTCTTCGTTATCGTATGGGAACTGGTACTGAAGCACACGCAAAATTTTCTTTTCACGTAAAATTCCGGAAATTCCGCTGGAATCACACACTCTTTCCTCAGATGAATAAACTATTGTGCGCCTGTATTTCCAAATGGTTTTCGAGATGGAACATTACCTGAAAACCAAAATGTACACTTCTACAGCCAAATATTTTTATATGTGATACCTTTATATGTACATTAATCAGTGTGCTGGCTGCTTTTTTCCTCTATGTCGGACAGTATTCCTACAAACACGTCACAAAGTTTACGGCCAGATGTTTTTTTCACAGTCATAACTGCATGATAAAGTGGACTACGCCTATCAGTATAGACTAACCATTTTACAGCAATGCTTCCACACCTCAAAACGTCACTTACTGCCCAAGGGAAAATAAGCATTAATGGCTTGCATGCATGCGGAAGTACCACCCATCGTGAAACCATATAACTTTAGCTATAATCGTTAGTCAGCAGATTACGTAAATAATGATGTAATGTTGTTCAGTGCACCTTCCTCAGCCACCAACAGAAAAACCTGTTTTACATCCGTCACACCTTGTAGGTACAGGGTGCTGACAAAGTTCCAGTTTCAAAACGATGTAGAAAGAGAGTTACGTCAAATTTGAAGAGAATATTATTGACGCAGGGGGAAACGTCATTGCACATTACACCATCCGTACTGTTCAGTGTGCATGACTACAGAAGTTCGGCAGTCAACAGTTGTGGCACTGTTAGTTAGGTAAGCTCATCCACCAGGGCAAAGTCGTACCACACCGGATGGGAACAATCAGTTTTTAAGTGCGCTGAAGTCAAAAGCAGCATAAAAACCAAAATGACATCGGTTTTTAATTGCCCAGGCGCCAAGAAACACATAAAATGCGAAATGACATCGGTTTCCACTTGTCGCGAATCTGGCGTAAGACATGTTCAATATGCTGTCCTCCGCTTTTTCCCCACAAGTTGAAATCGAGGAACAATATGTTCCGCAACAGATCTGAGAGTCTCGTGGGTCACGTTTGGAATGTGTGGCACAAGACGTGCCCTCACTTAAGCTACGTTCGTAATTGGAAGACTGAAGTCAACATGTTTCACATAATCCCACAGCCAGAAGTCACACGGATTAAGATCAGGTGAGTTGGACTTTCAGGCTATGGGGAAATGTCGGCTGATAATTCTAGCATTTCCGAAATGCCTCTGCAGCAGTCACTTCATTGCCTCTACAGTTTGCAGAGAAGCGCCATCTTGCGTAAAAATGATCCTACCTGAACATCCGCGCTGTTGAAGGGTTGGAGTGACTCAGGCAACAGGACCCGGAGATCTTGTCTCCTCGAAAAAATACGGCTCTACGATAAACGATTCCGTCGACCCGATCCACGTAGTCACCTGTGCAGAATGAAGTGTTACCGGTTAATGTCCGTGCGGATTTTCCGTTGCCTATATTCTGAAATTCTGCATATTGACATGTTCTTAGAAATGGAAAAGGCCTTCGTGTGTCCACAAAATGTACCGCGACCATAAATTGTCACTTCTACGCGAGCAAGAAATTCCAGAGCGAACGTTTGTCTTACTGGCAGATCAAGAGAAACCAACTAGAGAACATGGGTGATTTTGTTTGTATAGGAATGCAGGATGTGTCGTAGTATTTTATACACCGTGTTTACAAGCATGTCCCACCTCCGGGCAATTCCCCATATCCTGCATGTTTTCACACAACCGCCCGGCCCTTCCTGCAATGCCGTGGCCACATCTTCGAGACGTCGGATCAACTGCTTTCCCCCCTCTGCCGCGTTGCACTTTAAAAGAATCTGTCTGTTCGAATTTTACAATCATTTTCTCCAGACCCTTAGCATTAATCGGACCAATGGCTTTTTCACACCCTCGAGTGCCCGGAACTTCTGAAGAGCTACTGGCGCACAGCTACCGCTCTTATAAAAGAGCCTTACCAGCGGCGCGCGGTATTTTCATGGATACAGTCATGTTGGGTGTCTTAGACGCAAACTGAGCAACAGCCAATGTGCCGTGCTTCTGTTGGTTTGCGTATTCTGACGCTTACAGCGCCATCTATTGGTCAAACTTTTTTTCAATGACGTTTAACCTTGCGTCAGTAATATACTGTTCAAGTTTGACGTCATTATGAGCAGTGGTTCTCTTTCTACAGCGTTTTAAAACTCTAACTTTAATTAGCGACTCCTGAAATTCCGGGACAGAGCCACAGTTCTTGTGATGTTCCGCTACTGCCGATTTTGCACATTGTTTTAGCCGCATGTGCCGTTCGTGTTCCTTAATGCGTTCTTTAACAGTTCTTCCCGTTTCGCCTATGTACACTTTACCGCAGCCACATGACACTTGATAGACGCCTACAGTGTGGAGGTAATCAGGTGCATCCGTTTTCCGTCGGAAAAAGTCTTTTGTTTTGACTAAAGAAAGATGTCTGAATACCATTTTTCTCTAAAATTCTGCTTATGCGGTCAGTGACCCCAGAAACGAACGGTAACCAGACGGAGTGAGAAGGCGGTTCCTCGTCATTCTTATTAGCGGTATAAATATTCCGCCCAAAACCCCTGTCGATTGAGTAACTATCATATCCCTTTGCCTTCAATGTCCTCTTTAAAAAATTCAACTGCGATGCCAAGTTGTCGACATCGCTGATACGGAAGGCACGTGAAGACAGAGTGTTGAGTGCTGCTTGCTTCTGGGCTGGGTGGTGGTGCGAAGTGGCATCTAAATACCTGTTTGTGTTAGTCGGCTTTCTGTACACTCTGTGACTTAGAGTGTTATCAGATCTTCTGTATACCAACACATCCAGGAACGGGAGACCGACCTCACTCTCAACCTCCAAGGTGAATTCCATTTAAGAAATTGTGGAACGCATGAAGTTCTTCTTCGCCGTGTGGCCATATAACAAGTCAATCGTCCACATAGCGGAGCCAGCAAGAAAGCTTCAAGGGAGCACTATTTAACGCTTGTTGCTCAAAATGTTCCATAAAAACGCCAGCTGCAACTGGCGAAATGGATGAGACCATAGCAAGTCCGTCAGCCTGTTTATAGAATTCACCATTGTACTTAAAATAGCTCGAACGAAGATATAATTCAATTAAGTCACAAACATCTGGAACAACATTCTCTTTTATGATCTCCATTGTATCTGTTACTGGGACGTTAGTAAATAACGATGTGACATCGAAGCTAACAAGAATTTCACCTGCATATATCCTCAGTGTGCGTATAATTTCTAAAGAATGTTTCGAATCTTTTATAAAAGTATTTGTTTTATCAACTAGATGTCTCAGTTTGCCAGATATATGACGTGCTAAAAAATAAGTCGGCGAGTTAATCCCACTGACTATAGGCCTCAAAGGAACCGATTCTTTATGTATTTTCGGCAGTCCGCACTTTCTGGGTGAGAGACGATTTTAATAACGTACGTGTACTGGCTAAAGAAACAAACATTTACAGAAGAAAGGTCCAAGAAGCGGTTGAAATTTCTAAGAATGCATCTAATTTCAATAGAGAGGACGGCTATAGGCTTCCGGCATCGTGGCTTCCGGCCATCAAGGAAGTAAATACGCGGCCGCGGTGTGAGAGCGGCATAAACAACGCGCTGCAAGTCACCTCGGCGGACGATAATATTTTGGCTAAACATTCCCCCTCTCTTGCTCTGTCCGTTTCGAATCCAGCCACTGATGACGACCAACCAATAGCAGTATCAGGCATTTCAACCAATAACCCTTCTCCAGCATAAGTGTGGAATAGTGCCTTGCTATCCAATGAGGACGGCCCTCCAATGGTATCCACAGGAGATGAGTTACCAACGCTCCTTCTTTTGCATCAGAGTGGGAATATTAGCCTATGACTAAGGCCCACCAATGGTAGCCATATGAACTTTAACCAATACTATCACTTCTCCAGCACGAACACAAGAAAACTCCCCCTTTATAAGTGGACGCGACACTCGTCTCTGACAGTGCTCTAGCAGTAGTGGACACCAAAAGTTCCTGAGGAAGATCCCAGCAGAGGGGTCGAAACGTCGAACATTTTAGAAGAAACATGACGTGGCCTAATAACCCAGAAGATTTCAACTTCAATCACAACGGCCACGAAAGCCTGCAGGCTTACAAAAACTAAAATGTGTGTGTGTGTGTATTTGATGAGGCGCTGTCAGCACTATCTAACACTGTTGCAGTTTAACTTATTGTTGCCGCGAGAGACTATATGTATCTTTTCCTATCACCTCGCGGGTTGTCACAGACCTCTGAAATACTGACCAGCTGCGGAATATACAATAGAAATAATAATAATAATAATTGTTATATACGTAAAGCAGCCCCTGCGCGTTGGACGCGTCCCAAAGTTCCCAAAGTTGACTTTGGGAAGCCAGGAAGCAGTGACAGGTAGAGTCGCCTAGTTCGTACGAGGGTTGCTCAGAATGCTGCCCTAGTTCACTCACGAGACACTTTCACTGGAGAAGCACACGAACAGATCACGAAATTCACTATCATAGAAATTAATTTATTGATAGCATTCTGAAAACCAGACTTTTGTGTCTAAAGTAGGTTGCATAACACATTCGATACACTGAATGTGCTTTACATAGTGGTATTTTTTTTACATATAAGCTCTGATAATGTAATACTACAGGTGACATTTGATATAATGAAACTCAATAAGAAACATGTAAAAATGTAATCAAATAACAAAAGAATACACGTAACTATGAAAATAAAAATGAAAAATGTAACTGAAAAGTTACTCTTTGAGTGTCCATCTTCAAATCTGTTAGAAGTTTCATTTATGACGTTCAAAAGTGACAGAAACTGG
The DNA here is from genome assembly GCF_023864345.2 of Schistocerca serialis cubense. NCBI lineage: Eukaryota > Metazoa > Arthropoda > Insecta > Orthoptera > Acrididae > Schistocerca > Schistocerca serialis. The sequence goes on from NC_064644.1 coordinate 51,250,588, forward strand.
TGGTGACTGTATCACACGTCCATGATTTTACAGAAAAAACAGCTGAACAACTGCTATTCTGTATGTGTAGCGTGACAGGGAACAACAGGCTTACGGAAAACACGTTCCGTGTTACAAGCAAGTTGCATGGTGTCATTTCTCGCTGTATTCAGACACTGAAAATTAATCTATTAAATAAAATATCTTTCACTGATAAAGTCGACTGTAAATCGATACTAAACAATGAATAAAACTACAGGATTTATTTTCCTACTATTTCTTGTGCCAAATATGAAGATAAGAAACTCTCATATCTAGTCTTACAAGGTTGAAACATGCCTGTTACTGAATCAGTGCCACAAAAATATTATTAGAACAGCATTAAATGAAAAAAATAATAATAGCATGAAACAGTTATCTGCTTGCTGGGTGTTGTACAGAGACTGGCGTGAAAGAAAGAGGGGATCAAGAATCTCTTGTCGGCTTTCGCTGCCGAGTGCTCAACACGACACACTGTCACTCGGGGACCCGGGTTCGATTCCCGGTATAATTAGAGATTTTGCCTTGGTGGAAGGACTGGACTGGTGTGCACCCAGCCTCGTGGCACCAACTGAGGAGCTGCGCGATTTAGAGGCAGCGCCTTCAAGTGCGGAAGGTCGTCAGCGGCCAAGCGAGCGGTATGCCGATCCCATGCCCCTCCGTGCCGCACCAGGTCATGAATGCCGTAGGATGACACGGCGGTCGGTCGAATATCGTGTCGTCTTCAGGGTCTGCTAGCAGAGCTTTCATTTTTTCTCTTTTTCCACGAATTTCTTGGCCTGTATTAGAAAAGTCCCGTGACGGTCCACCAATGGATCGCGGGCGAGTCACTGGAGGCACTGCTCTTTACAGTTTATTCTGTAGCGCAGAACGTCACCGTAACTTAAAAGTTTAAAACATTGCTTTTGGTGTCGAGCTAACCCTTTTTGTACCCTACCGCCATTCTTGTTTCTAATTAGCACATAGCCTGAAGGCTGAAGTTAATTAGGCACAACTTGTAATGTCTGTCAGGTAAAAAACATGTGGCTTTGGTGCATCTATGCCCCTAGGAGGATGATACAGGTCCGGACTTGTTCTGTGAAATGTGTACGTTAGTAACTATTTAATTTCATTATTCGTGAGCCTGAAGAATAAATATTCTTTTATATAGTCTGCAACAGATATTTTGCAGACCCTTAATTAAGCTATATAGTGTACATCAGAAACTAAGAAAAGAGAAGGAAATTTTCGCGGTGTAGACTTTTTCTGACGCAAAATACATACAACAATAATAAAAAAATTCGTAGCAGAATTGTAAGGATGGGGTAGAGATAATGAGACGGCAGTGTTAGCTGCTGTTGCTGTAAGCCGTCGCGTTACTTCGCGTGCTGTAGCGCCTGATTCTAAAATATCCCGGACTGACGTTATCAAAATGTTACAGCGGTACGCGCCATTTCGCAATATATCAGAAACATCACGACATGAATTTCATAATCACATCACGTTTTTTCGATGGGCTTGTGACGAGTGGCAGAATTGATGGCCATTACTGTTTCCAGTCTTCATCTTTTTTTTTTTTTCTAGAGGACGCATTATTATTATCGCCTGCAGATCTCAGTCTCCAAGTACTTCGAATAATGTAGTTGCACTGTTAACGATTCGCCAGCTCATTACACAAGTAAAACGTAGGCGGTACTAAATTGCATTTACAATGATCGCTGTTCGAAAGAGATTGTACAACAAACTGATCTACTAGTGCAGGGGTTCCCAACAACCTTTTCTCGAGGGCCCCCTCATCGAGCATGACTGGTACCTTGTCATATCACAGTATCAAGTACCTAAAGAAGCCAAATTTATATGTTTTCTATTTTTGCTACTTAGAAAACACATTGACACATTCGTTATTGAAAAAATATTGAGCTTAAAACTTTTTCAATACAGCCATCATTGTTATTGTAAAATTTTTGATTGTTGCTCAAAATCTTTGTCTTCAAATCTGGGTGTTTAGTATAACAAACGCCTTAAAAAAAATTAAAATTGAATATGAACTGAAAATTGACAGAAAAAATTATAACTGAGAGTATTGGTCTCTCAAGTGTACTACACTTGAGACTGCATTGAGTAGACATGTGTGAAAAATAAGAAAACACTAATTTCATACAAGGTATTATTTATTTGAAAAAATACAGTTACAGAGTACTCCATCAGTATACAGTTAGTTTTAATTTTCAGTTCTTAATGAGATGAGTTCAATCTGATCTTTTAGTCCATTGTTTCTGAAACGTTACGTTCCAAACTTGAAAATTTCACTCTGAAATCCGACCGTATGTCGAGCCGATTCCTGTATTGGTTTTTCATGAAACACATAGAAGAAAATGCTTGCGCACACCGATATATGGTTGCAAATCGAAGGATCTTTTTCATTTCCAAGTTCCTTGTAGTCCTTGCGTGCTGATGCCGAGAAATCTGTAATTTTATCACCGATGAAAATGTTTATCGTCGTACCACAGCTGGACAGATCCACAAGTTGATCTTGCTCTTCTTCAGTGAGGCCTTGGATTTTGTCTATTTCTTCACAGCTGAAGGGATTTCAAATCCATCTGTCGTCGGGATCAGGTTCACGGAAATACCCTCTAAAAGTGGTGGCTAGGATGCGTAGATGCTGGGCTACATTGATCTTGATCTGGTAAGGCAATCTCTCCTCTGATGACTCCAAGAATGGTTTTAAAGTAGAAGAGTAAGTTAGTGACACGTTTTCTATCCTTGACTCCCACATCTGACACTTTTTGACCATAGCAATAATCTTATCCTGAACTTTAAATATGTCTACATTTTTTCCTTGTAAACTCAGGTTTAACACATTCAAGTGTTCAAATACATCAGCGAAGTACGCAAATGAGCAAAGCCAAGAGATGTTAGTGAGAAAATCCGCGTATTTTGTGTCAAGGAGGAAGACACGAACCTCGTCTCTAAGTTCAAAACATCTTGACAAGATCCTACCTCGAGAAAGCCATCTTACTTCCGTATGAGAAAGAAGTTGCTCATGCTCACTGCTGATCTCTTTACACTCTAGGAAGACGGTAGACGCAGAAGTTAGCGTTCGCTAAAGCTCTGCGACTCTTTACGTTGGTGTGTAGAATATATGAGTCTGGCGACATACCATCTGACTTTCGGGAAAGCATCATCCACACAATTCTGAAGACGGCAAGAGCTGACAAGTGCGAGAATTATCGCACAATCAGCTTAACAGCTCATGCATCGAAGCTGCTTACAAAAATAATATACAGAAGAATGGAAAAGAAAATTGAGAATGCGCTAGGTGACGATCAGTTTGGCTTTAGGAAAAGTAACGGGACGAGAGAGGCAATTCTGTCGTTACGGCTAATAATGGAAGCAAGGCTAAAGAAAAAACAAGACGCTTTCATAGGATTTGTCGACCTGGAAAAAGCGTTCGACAATATAAAATGGTGCAAGCTGTTCGAGATTCTGAAAAAAGTAGGGGTACGCTATAGGGAGAGACGGGTCATATACAATATGTACAACAACCAAGAGGGAATAATAAGAGTGGACGATCAAGAACGAAGTGCTCGTATTAAGAAGGGTGTAAGACAAGGCTGTAGCCTTTCGCCCCTACTCTTCAATCTGTACATCGAGGAAGCAATGATGGAAATAAAAGAAAGGTTCAGGAGTGGAATAAAAATACAAGGTGAAAGGATATCAATGACACGATTCGCTGATGACATTGCTATCCTGAGTGAAAGTGAAAAAGAATTAAATGATCTGCTGAACGGAATGAACAGTCTAATGAGTACACAGTATGGTTTGAGAGTAAATCGGAGAAAGACGAAGGTAATGAGAAGTAGTAGAAATGAGAACAGCGAGAAACTTAACATCAGGATTGATGGTCACGAAGTCAATGAAGTTAAGGAATTCTGCTACCTAGGCAGTAAAATAGCCAATGACGGACGGAGCAAGGAGGACATCAAAAGCAGACTCGCTATGGCAAAAAAGGCATTTATGGCCAAGAAAAGTCTACTAATACGAAATACCGGCCTTAATTTGAGGAAGAAATTTCTGAGGATGTACGTCTGGAGTACAGCATTGTATGGTAGTGAAACATGGTCTGTGGGAAAACCGGAACAGAAGAGAATCGAAGCATTTGAGATGTGGTGCTATAGACGAATGTTGAAAATTAGATGGACTGATAAGGTAAGGAATGAGGAGGTTCTACGCAGAATCGGAGAGGAAAGGAATATGTGGAAAACACTGATAAGGTGAAGGGACAGGATGATAGGACATCTGCTAAGACATGAGGGAATGACTTCCATGGTACTAGAGGGAGCTGTAGAGGGCAAAAACTGTAGAGGAAGACAGAGATTGGAATACGTCAAGCAAATAACTGAGGATGTAGGTTGCAAGTGCTACTCTGAGATGAAGAGGTTAGCACAGGAAAGGAATTCGTGGCGGGCCGCATCAAACCAGTCAGTAGACTGATGGCAAAAAAAAAAAAAAAAAAAAAAGCTCTGCTCATGCAGGAAGCGGCCAAAACAAATAATCTGTTATCATATCAAAACGTGTTAATTATTTCTTATGAACCACCTAGGCCATTTTTCCTTTATTGCGTTTTCGATCTAGTACGAGGGGAAAATTTTAGGGAATATCAGGTTTAAAGTTTTTGAGATAAAATCGTATAAACTGGTAAATGGAATCAGAAATGACGTTCATATTACTGTGGTGGAATAGTGATGCTGCTGGTAGAAAAATATGATGGGTAGACGATGGTGGTGGAATGAGGGGGAGGGGTGGAATCACACATTACGACGAGCGCTGCGGAAGCACAGTCAGGAACTAACAGTCACTGAAGGGAGGCAAACGAAAGGACGGGCTGAGATGGAATGTTGTTTAGTATTAGGGTTTGAAGGAAGGATATACCTCCGGACGGCTTTCACCGTTGGACAGAGGTAGATGGTTGAAGTTACTGCAGGAGAAGATGAATAAAGCTTGGAGGAAGTTCTCATTAGGTAGGATATGGTTGTCGTGCTACAGGAGGGTACCGGAGTTGGTGATTAGTTGGTAGGATATGGAATGCTGGGACTTGGTTTTCCGATTAAAGTATTCGGTCCGAAAGAGCTCAAAGAAGAGAGCACGTGGGAAATAGGTGGGTTGATATAGGATGCAAGTTGCGGAAAGTAGGTGGATGGGGAAGGCGAAGCCGAGTGCACAGTTTTCTAGAATTTCAAGGTATATGTAGAATTTAGTAGTGATAGAGATCGAAGCAACATTGGCGAAAGTAATCATGGGGCGTGGGAGAGATTTATAGGTGAAGAAGACGTTGGTAGAAAGATTTAGATTCTACGTGCGGGTAGTTATTAAGCATGGTGGTGGTGGTGGTGGTGGTAAATTCTTGTGGGACCAAGCTGCTGAGGTCATCGGTCCCTAAGCTTACGCACTACTTTATCTAACTTTAACTTATGCTAAGGACAACCCACACAAACCTACGCCTGAGGGAGCACTCGAACCGTGACAAGGTGCCTCCGTTAACAAAATTTAGTACTTTTAGTCGCTTGATTTCGGCGACCGCAATCATTAGAGCTAAGTGCAGGAAAAGGACACATATAAGTAATAACGCATCAGAATTGTAAATACCAAGCTTAACCCTAAAGTAGTCATACAATTTACGAAGTCAAAGAATCAAATCTGAGGCATACATACGTACAGTGTGCGACATGGGAGTATATGACAATGATAAATGCCAGACTGAGCCCGGTGGAAGCTGGCGCAAGAAAGACAAATTGACGAGCGCTACTGTGAAATTCATATCGCCACACAAGTTGAACATTAATGATAAAAGCTTTATCCTTACGCTAATACGAGCAGAAAGTACATTATGCGATTTAAATCCACGACAAAAATCGATGCCGAATACGTGACATGAATACCAAGTGTGAATACACTGCAGCGTATTACACACCACTGTACGCTCGCTTTTGAAGCATACAGTGTAAAGATATGAAGTATAACTGACAAAATGCCATCTTTATTATCATCAAGAGTATTGTGATGTTCCACTATCATCATCATTATATAATGAAGCGTCAAAGAAACTGGGAGAGGCATGAGTATTCAAATACACAGATATATAAACAGGCAGAATACGGTACAGCGGTCGGCAACGCCTATATAAAACATCACTTGTCTGGCGCAGTAGTTAGATCGGTTACTGCTTTACAATGGCAGGTTACCAAGATTTAACTGAGTTTGAATGTGGTGTCACAGTCGGCGCATGAGCGATGGGAGACAGCATCTCCGAGGTAGCGATGAAGTGGCAATTTTCCCGTGCGAGCATTTCACGAGTGAACCCTGAATATCAGTAATCCAGTAAAATATCAAATCTCCGACATAACTGCCGCCAGAAAGAGATCATGCAAGAACGGGATCAACGACGAGTGAAGAGAATCGCTCAACGTGACAGAAGCGCAAACCTTCCGGAAATTGCTCCAAATTTCAATGCAGGGCTATCAACGAGTGTCAGCGTGCGAACCATTCAACGAAACGTCATCGATATGGGCTGTCGGACACAACCACATGAATCCATGGACCTTGCATGTCAGCAGGGAACTGTACAAGGTGGTGGAGGCTCTGTAATGGTGTATGGCGCGTGCAACTGGAGTAATATAGGACCACGGTTACGTGTAGATACTACTCTGACAGGTGACAAGTGCGTAAGCATGCTACCTGATCACCTGCGTCCATTCATGTCGATTGTGAATTCCGAAGGACTTCGGCAACTCCAGTTGCAGAATGCGACACCCCACTCGTCCAGAATTGCTAAAGAGTGCCTCCGGGAACACTCTTCTGCGTTTGAACACTTCCGCTGGCCACCAGACTCCATAGACATGAATATTATTGAGCATATCTGGGATGCCTTGCAGTGTACTGTTCAGAAGAGATCTCCACCCTCTCGTGCTGATATGGATTTATGGACAGCGTTGCAGGATTCATGGTGTCAGTTCCCTCCAGCACTACCTCAGGCATTAGTCTCGTCGGTGCCACGTCGTGTTGAGGCATTTCTGCGCGCTTGTGGGGGCCCTATACGATATTAGGCAGGTGTACCAGTTTCTTTGGCTCTTCAGTGTACTATACCAGCATCAAAAACAACCACGATTGTACTTTACCAGTTTTGTGAATCCTCTAATTTTTTAACGTCATGAAAAATCTTCACCAATGTATATTTTAAAACGAACTTATTTAATCTGTTTTATGTAACTAAAACTTTATTATACATGCGAAGTCATTATTCAAAGAGTGGTTTAATCCTCAGTGAAGCCACTCCCCTGATGCGAGAAATACAGACACAGTATATCGAAAGTGGCGACAGGGGGGGGGGGGGAGGGGGGAGAAAAGCGAGAAATCATCTATATGTTTTACTAGCACTGTATTAAAAATTTTGCATATAAATTTGTCGGTTCTAGGCGCTTCAGTCTGGAACCGCGCTACCACTACGGTCGTAAGGTCGAATCCTCCCTCGGGCACGGATGTGTGTGGTGTCCTTAGGTTAGTTAGGTTTAAGTAGTTCTAAGTTCTAAGGGACTGATGACCTCACATGTTAAGTCCCATAGTGCTCAGAGCCATTTGAAAAATTTTAACCAAATTTGTCCAATATAGAGATAAATCACGTGTAGCCTTTGAAAGGAACTAAGTAACATAATCCTTACAGGAAACATGTAAAATAAAAAGAGTTTTTGTGTGATTGTAAACATATAAAACCACTCAAGATTGACTGTGTTTATAGAAAATGTGAATGGAAAGAAGAAATAAGAAAAGAGGGTATCAGCAGGAGACAGAGCCTTCTGCGATAGGAAACTGCGCGAAACGTTGACTCACCTCACTCTTCGCCTTCAGGAGGCCGACGTGCAGCGTACAAATCTTAACACTATTTTCAGCAGGAGCCGATGCATGCCCTTCTCTGTTACGGTGGCAACCCACCGTTAGTATCGTCTGAGTGCTCCCTCAGCCACGTTGCGAACAAGGCCCTGCGAGTGCGAGCCGGCACACAAGTCGTGAAGGCGAAACTCAGCGAGAGAGAGGTGCTGAACAGATACACCGTCCTCAGATCTGCACATGTCAGGAGAAATAAAGAAAGCAATGTATCTCTGTGCATAGCCGGTTTGTGTAAAAAAACTGAAAATGTGTTTTGATACCACAGATTTATGCTCTGACTGTGGGGAAGCAAGCGCATTGGGCTGCATAGTGGCGAGCTAGAGGGGGAGAGAAAGAGGGAGTTCCCATACTCCTCCCACCCTGTCTTAAGCTCATCCTGAGCGCGCCTTGGCCGTGTACAGGCATACAAAGCATTGCACAACTATATAACAAAGAAATTTAACAATTTGTCCATAGAATAGTGCAGAATGATGTACATGTAAGAAATAGTTTAAAAAAAAACATGGGATGAGTAGTTTCCACAAAAACCGATGTGTTTCGTATTTTTTACAGCCGGCAGGAAAAAGAGGTCAAAAGCTGAAATTTGCAGAATACATGTATTTTGACATAGATGTATGATATAGAGGATGAAATGATCTTGATTTCTTTTCGAGATTTTTAAATAAATACAACTTTTGACCTAAAACCTGATTAAATTAAGACGAGACGTTCTTCTAACGCAGACTTACGATAGGCAAAATTACAGGAGCGATAGAATAATAATTTAGTATGCAGGTAGGGTGCCTTTAAGCCTTAAAACATAATAATTGGAAGTAGGGAGCAGTGGGAGTAAACAGTTCGACACCGTACGGGGGACATCGTTTGGTTCACCGAGGGGTCGAAAACAGACAAGCAGACCAAGGCGTTGGGGCAGGGTTGTACGGGGTTCAGCCAAGACTGGAGAGCATCATCTCTCTAGGGAAACTGGCCTCTGTATTCCAAGCTGAAATTGCTGCAATCAGGGCGTGTTTAGAGGAGATTATGCGTAGGTGCTACAACGACCGTAGCATCTACATCTATTCCGACAGCCAGGCAGCCCTGAAATCATTGGCAGCTCCTGCAACAAGATCTAAGATTGTTGCAGATTGCCACAGGGCTCTGGTGGAGATAGAGGGAAGCAATAGGGTGAACCTAGAGCAGGTCCCTGGCCACTCAGAGATCTATGGCAATGAACAAGCCGATAGATTGGCTAGGATGGGGGCAACAACTCCATTTATTGGACCGGAACCTGTCCTGACAATCACCAAGGCTATGATCAAATTAGAACTACGGAACTGGCTTAGGAAACAGCACATAGGGTATTGGACCGAGGTCTATAAACAAAAACATGGTAAGGTAATGATGCCCAAGCCGTGTTTTAAAAGCTCTGTAATCCTGGGATTGAGCAGGAAGGAGATCAAACTCATGACTGGACTGATGACCGGCCATGGGAATTTCAAAAAACACCTACACACAATGGGTATAACAGAAGAGGACCCTAAATGCAGGGTCTGTGATGAAGGTGAATAAACTGCATCACACCTAATCATCGAATGCATGGCGTTGGAGAGTAAATGATACAGAATCTTCGGGACAGCTAGACCTGAAAAAATTGCGTCTAACAATAAACTGGTAAAGGACTCCTTGCAATATTTAAGGGCACTGATCGCCTTTACTAGATATACAGGGAGGGATACCGCACAATAAAACTAGTTTTGGTGCGGGCAGTGGCGGGTCAGAGCTAAGCTGTTTCAGCTCCCCTGTTAAAATCAATCAATCAATCACGGCACCTTTTGAGAACTGAGTAAGGTGCGCCAGTGTTTGAGAGGCCAGTGTTCCGTGTAGCCGTCCGCTCCGAGTGGTAACGAGAGGTACCTAAGTTGCTAATGAGTCATTCGCTCAGTGTCTTTCGCAAACGTTGTGTATCGTCGTCAGTTCCGAACAGTGGGTGCAATCTGCAACTGGGAACGCGAGCTGTTGGATGGCCCTGTGCGAACATTTATACTGATGGGAAAAACTTTAAGATCGCATGTTTACGGAACTGGGAAAAGTGAACTTTTGAGTGAATTATAATGTTTGAAAAGCCTCTTTCGTTTCTGTTTAACATAAATTAGACGTCGCCAGTAGTAGGGAAACATTCGCACCAGGCCACACGGCATTGTTGCCAAATGTATTCAAGATGGCGGCGATGACGTCATCCAATATGGCGGCATGTAGACTTGGCAGTAGCGCATGACATCATCCAAGATGGCGGATTTTGGCGGGAGAATAGTCCAATTGTACTATGTCCACTGAACTACCATTACCATTTTCCTGCATATTCGGTCTTTGCTGAGCTGTTGTTGCCATGTGTTCGATTCCAACAGGATAATGCATGCAAAGACTGTACTTGTCCTTATTATTATTATCGATTGTCATTTATTAACATTCATTATCATTCATTATCATTTATTATCATTCATTATCATTTATTATTATTATTATTATTATTTATTATTATAGGCCTACCTCCACTAGAAAATTGCGTCAAATTCAAATTCCAACACGATAATGTCTCAAAAACTGTACTTCTATTTATTATTATCATTTATTATTTATTCAAGATGTCCGATTTTCTCGGTGAGAAAGCCATTTACCTTACATCCATAACAAAAATCTATCACAAGTTCAAATCCCAACACCATAATTGATCACACGTACGAGCTTTCTCCGTCACTTATATTTTTTTCACTGGTAGCCTATCATAATCGCATCAAATAATAAATTGCACTTATAGTAACGTAATTCACGTCCTTTGATTTTGCAGGGGGGTAGGGACTGAAGACTTTATTTGAAGCAGTATGGTCATCACTTGTTCTCCAACACAGTCAGCAAACACATCTTTGATATCGCAGTGCAGTCACCACGACGTCCGCGTTCCAACTGAATTAGTTCAAATCTTCTGGTAAACCTTCCGGGATGTAAGGTCGTGGTCCATGAAACTCTTCAGCTCCTAACGCTTCGTCCAGAGCTGCGCTGGACATCTTCAGAGGGGTGTTTCTCCTCCGGTGAGTCTTGCCGACTGACGGGTCGGACGTCTGAGAGCGACTTATGTATCGTAGAAAGTGGGCGTGACCAGAGTTACACGTGATATGCAGAGATAACCTTTGTCAGAGATAAAACTTAACTATCGATCGTAATCTCGTCACGGATAAAAACTGTCTAGCAATTCTGTAGTGCTACTGTCCAAATATCACTAAGTTTCATGGTCTCTTCTTTCCGATTAAAATTATCCCTATGTTTATATATTTCAATTGCTTCTCTACAAAGCCGTGGGTAATAGTTCGTCGTCGTAGATAAAATTTTTGATTCGGAAAACTTCACTTGATGATTTCCTGGCTGAAAAGCGTGTTCTGCTACAGCCGATTTATCTGTTTTTCCTAATCGGCACAGACTTCTGTGTTCTTTTAACCGTGTATTTACGCTTCTTTTTGTTGTTCCAACATAAACTTTACCACATGTACACGGAATTTTATATACGCCACTGGCTGATAGAGGAGCGCGTTTATCTTTTACAGACCGAAGAACATGACAAATTTTCTTCGTTGGTCTAAAAATCATGTTTACTTAAAATCTTTCCAATCTGATCCGTTACTTTCTTTATAAAAGGGAGAGAGACTGTATTCTTCCATCGTTTTTCGGACTTGTCCTTAAGCTTTTTGTTGTTTGGGTGCAGAATTCTGCTTACTTCTTTCTTTGAGTAGCCATTTTTCTCAAAAGCCTGCTTCAGATGTTTTAATTCGTCGTCTAGATACTCCGGCGTGCAAATCCGTCTGGCTCTGTCAACGAGACTTGTAATCACACCTCTTTTTTGTTTTGGATGGTGGTTAGAGTTTTTATGTAAGTATCTGTCTGTGTGCGTTATTTTTCTAAAAATCTGTTGTTTCAAGCTTCCATCCGTCTGTCTCATAACTAAAACATCCAAAAACGGTATTTTGTTATCATTTTCTCTCTCCATGGTAAACTCGATTCTTGGATTTATATTATTAAGGTAATCAAAAAATTCGCCTAAGGCTTCTCTACCATGTGGCCAGACCACAAATGTATCGTCTACATACCGATACCAGCGAGATGGTTTCTTATCTGCTTTTTCCAAGGCTGACTGTTCGAATTTCTCCATGTAGAAATTAGCTACTGCAGGACCCAATGGGTTACCCATTGCTACGCCATTAAGTTGTTCGTAAAACTCATTATTCCACTGGAAATGACTGGAAGTAAGACAGTGTCTGAAAAAAGCAGTCAGATCTTCTGAAAAAATATCCGTTATAAAATCCATAACTTCATTAACTGGAATCATAGTAAATAAAGATACATCGAAACTTACTAAAATATCTTCAGGAGTCAGAATTAAACCTTCAATTTTCTCTATAAAATGACGTGAGTCCTTTATATATGAGTCCGTTTTTCCAAAATATGGTTGTAAGCGAGTTGTTAGATATCTTGCTATTTCGTACGTAGGAGAATTGATAGCACTAACAATCGGTCTCAGAGGAAGGTCCTTCTTATGTACCTTGGGTAGGCCATAGAGTCTAGGACACATAGCTTCAGTCTTCAATAAAGCTCTTTTTTCTTCTTTTTGAATAGAAGTGGCCGATTTTATCAAATTATTTGTTTTCCGTAGTACGCTGGCTGTAGGATCTTTCTTAAGTTTTTTGTATTGACCTGCCGTTAAAAGATTCAAAATTTTGCTTTGATAATCTTCTGTATTTAAAACGACCGTAGCATTCCCTTTATCAGCAGGAACAATCACTATGTCTTCATCTGCATTTAAATCTCTCAGAGCCTTTCTTTCGCCATTGGTTAAATTACTTTCCAGAGGTTTACTGCGGCATAATACTCTTGTGGTTTCGATCCGGATTCAAATCTTCCGGATTCAAATCCTCGCCACCCCAAGCCATAGCGCGGAGACACTGCCTAAGCCTGTCACGGGAGGCAGCCGGCCACTAGCGTGGGGGCGAGCCCAGCGATCGCTCCCATGTCGTAAACATGTTTTCGCTGGACACGCTGGAAATTGTCGAGTTTGACGTCAGAGTGCCCCTTGTCCGCTCACCATGTGTATTCGTCGCCTCCGCATGTTTCCCGCCATAATTGACTGCCTCGGAGCTGAATCACCCAACGGTCGACCGTTCGCTGCCTCACTTTTGGCGCCACGTTCAAACCTGTCGATGCCGACCGCTCACTGCCCCCCCCCCCCCCCCCCCCCCCACGTGTCCCTGTGCGAGCAAGAACGCAGTGCTACACTTTTGGCGGCAAAGTTTGCTCAACAGTGGAATCCGCCATGACTATATAACAACACATTTGTACCGCACTAGAACGCCAGCTAATTGACTCGCTCTCACGCATGCGTAATAACTGTACAATCGCTACGCCGCCGCCCCGCTTACGTCACACATCCTCCATACACGCGATGGACATAACCTTCTGTAAATACCTGGAAAATGACTCTTTATTTCAGACATTACGGTCATGCGGGTGTGTCCCAACTTTGCAAGTATCATTGCGACCATTCATAGATGACTGCTCAGCACGTCCATTCACACTTAATTCTCGAACACATAAAGACGATCAAATTAACCAGACAACGCTATACATATTTCTAAGACCTCGCGCATAGTACTTGATTAATCTCTCTGCGTATCGCGGTCACAGAGCTATCTAGTCCTCTTACGTTAAAAGACCATCCTCACCTCGGCATTGACCTATCTACCCCGCAACATCGCTACCCAATTATTCCTCAACCGAGCAGACGAATACAGCTACACTCCACCTCTCTTGACTGAATAGAGCTTTCCTATTCCTAATCCATCCAAGTGCACCACATTTCTCGAAATGTAACCAAGTCTTGGAGCTTAGCACACCAAATCGATCTACAATAACAGATCTCAAAGTGCCTTAATTTAATAGCATACAGTTAAGAAGAACAAGAATGGAGCGATATTTATATACAAAGTAGTTCGATAGATTTGTAAGCAAATCATCCAATCTATCACATGTATATAGTCATGGCGGATTCCACTGTCGAGCAAACTTTGCCGCCAAAAGTGTAGCACTGCATTCTCGATCGCACAGGGACACGTGGGGGGCGGTGAGCGGTCGGCATCGACAGGTTTGAACGTGGCACCAAAAGTGTGGCAGCGAACAGTCGACCGTTGCGTGATTCAGCTCCGACGCAGACAATTTCGCCGGGAAACGTGCGGAGGCGACGAATACACATGGTGAGCGGACAAGGGGCCGCTCTGACGTCAAACTCGACAAGTTCCAACGTGTCTAGCGAAAACATGTTTACGACATGGGAGCGATCGCTGGGCTCGCCCCCCGCGCTAGTGGCTGGCCGCCTCACGTGACAGGCTTAGGCAGTGTCTCCGCGCTATGACTTGGGGTGGCGAGGATTTGAACTAATTCAGTTGGAGCACGGACGTCATGGTGACTGCACTGCGACATCAAAGATGTGTGTGCTGACTGTGTTGGAGAACAAGTGATGACCATACTGCTTCAAATAAAGTCCTCAGTACCTTCGCCTCTGCAAAATCAAAGGACGTGAATTACGTTACTATAAGTTACTATCAGTTACTATCAGTTTAATAAGTCACAGCTGCAAAATACTAACGCGAATTCTTCACAGACGAATGGAAAAACTGGTAGAAGTGGATCTCGGGAAAGATCAGTTTGGATTCCGTAGAAATGTTGGAACACGTGAGGCAATACTAACCTTACGACTTATCTTAGAAGAAAGATTAGGAAAAGGCAAACCCACGTTTCTAGCATTTGTAGACTTAGAGAAAGCTTTTGACAATGTTGACTGGAATACTCTCTTTCACATTCTAAAGGGGGCAGGGTAAAATACAGGGAGCGAAAGGCTATTTACAATTTGTACAGAAACCAGATGGCAGTTATAAGAGTCGAGGGACATGAAAGGGAAGCAGTGGTTGGGAAGGGAGTAAGACAGGGTTGTAGCCTCTCCCCGATGTTATTCAATCTGTATATTGAGCAAGCAGTAAAGGAAACAAAAGAAAAATTCGGAGTAGGTATTAAAATCCATGGAGAAGAAATAAAAACGTTGAGGTTCGCCAATGACATTGTAATTCTGTCAGAGACAGCAAAGGACTTGGAAGAGCAGTTGAACGGAATGGACAGTGTCTTGAAAGGAGGATATAAGATGAACATCAACAAAAGCAAAACTAGGATAATGGAATGTAGTCAAATTAAATCAGGTGATGCTGAGGGAATTAGATTAGGAAATGAGACACTTAAAGTAGTAAAGGAGTTTTGCTATTTAGGGAGTAAAATAACTGATGATGGTCGAAGTAGAGAGGATATAAAATGTAGACTGGCAATGGCAAGGAAATCGTTTCTGGAGAAGAGAAATTTGTTAACATCGAGTATAGATTTAAGTGTCAGGAAGTCGTTTCTGAAAGTATTTGTATGGAGTGTAGCCATGTATGGAAGTGAAACATGGACGATAACTAGTATGGACAAGAAGAGAATAGAAGCTTTCGAAATGTGGTGCTACAGTAGAATGCTGAAAATAAGGTGGGTAGATCACATAACTAATGAGGAGGTATTGAATAGGATTGGGGAGAAGAGAAGTTTGTGGCACAACCTGACTAGAAGAAGGGATCGGTTGGTAGGACATGTTTTGAGGCATCAAGGGATCACAAATTTAGCATTGGAGGGCAGCGTGGAGGGTAAAAATCGTAGAGGGAGACCAAGAGATGAATACACTAAGCAGATTCAGAAGGATGTAGGTTGCAGTAGGTACTGGGAGATGAAGAAGCTTGCACAGGATAGAGTAGCATGGAGAGCTGCATCAAACCAGTCTCAGGACTGAAGACCACAACAACAACAACAACAAGTGCAGTTTATTATTTGATGTGATTATGATAGGCTACCAGTGAAAAAAATATAAGTGACATAGAAAGCTCGTATGTGTGATCAATTATAGTGTTGGGATTTGAACTTGTGATAGATTTTTGTTATGGATGTAAGGAAGATGGCTTTCTCACTGAGAAAATCAGACATCTTGAATAAATAATAAATAGAAGTACAGTTTTCGAGACAATATTGTGTTGGAATTTGAATTTGACGCAATTTTCTAGTGGAGATAGGCCTATAATAATAAATAATAATAATAATAATAATAATAATAATAATAATAATAAATGATAATGAATAATAATAAATGACAATGAATGATAATGAATGATAATAAATAATAATGAATAATAATAAACAAAAGTAAGGTTTTGCAGCCACTATAGTGCCGGAATTTGAATTTGGAGGGAATTTTCTAGTGGAGGCAGGTCAATAAAAATAAATGATAATAAATGATAATAAATTATAATGAATGATAATGTATGTTAATAAATGATATTCAATAATAATAATAAAGACAAGTACGGTCTTTGCATGCATTACCCTGTTGGAATCGAACACATGGCAACGACAGCTCAGAAAAGACTGAATATGCAGGAGAACGGTAATGGTAATTCAGTGGAGGTAGCACAATTGGACTATTTTCTTGGTCAAATTTCAAAATTCCCGCCATTTTTTCTTGAGGTTAGGTTAGTGGACCTAGTACAATTGGACTATTCTCCCGCCAAAATCCATCTTGGATGACGTCATTCGCTGTTGCCAAGTCTACATGTCGTCATCTTGGATTACGTCATCGCCGCCATCTTGAATAAATTTGGCAACAATGCAGCGTGGCCTGGAGCGAAGGTTGCCCTACTACTGACGCCTGTCGTGTTGAAAACCCGCGTGGCGAATGGAATATTGAAATTAATCATTTTTAGGCAAGCACGAACTGTACCTTAAACCATTATTTTCTGAATAGTAAGTTACGTATGTGGGAATGTCGAGGAGAGTTAGGCTCTGAGCTGTGTTTAGTGCTGAGTGGCGTATTGCACACTGATATGATTTATAAAAACCTCTTTGCGTGTGAAACTAGATTTTCTGATTACATGTGAGCATTTGAAACAGCGAACTTTGTAATTTATCGCCACTCTGTCCTTATTTCTAGCAACATAGCGAGTATGACATTCTTTTTCAGCAGAGGCGAGCTGAAATGTGGACAAGTGGAATGTAGGTTACGAGTATCAGATTGTACGCTACTTTCTCGGTATTAACCAAAGAAATCCACAAACTCTTCGAACTGCAGGTGAAAAAAGAGACGAGATAACAAAAGCTCAAACCCTCCATCCCACATCACGGCAAAAAATATTGAGACAAATTAGAAAAACACTTTATTAGGAACGTTCGAAGTGCCATACCACGAAACACGCTGATTCTAAGCGCCTAGAAGAAAGTTTTCATAGGCTGATTACTGGAAAGAAGAAAACAGCAACGATCCACTGTCAGTTATCATCAGTACAAACGACGCTGTTACTGGCTTCGAACCGACAGGCTCATCTTCCTTCACCTGGCCATTCACTTTTACATTACGTTTGTTGCTGTTTACATTAGATGTCGGCTGTTTTTTCCCCACAACTAATGTAAGATACAATAAATGTAATAGAAACGTAAACAGACGTCTGAAGATGACTCTTTCGGTTCGAAACAAGTAACAGCGCCGTTTGTGTTAGTAATCATGACAATAAATGTTTGCTGTTTTCTTGTTTCTAAGAATCCGCTTGTATTTTGTACACGGTATCAGAAATGTCAGTTCTCGACAACATGAAAGTTTTGTTCCAAGTTCCAGTAATACTGAGGCAGAAGGTACTATTTGTGATAATACAACTACAGAACTACAGTATTAAGATTTTGACAAGTAGAATTGCAGCCAACAAAAACTGCTCCGCCATCTAGTAACTCACGTTTGAATGACTTTCTCCATGGTTTGGCACCTGGAGCAAGTCTAGAGACGTACAGCGGAGTACCGCGAACGCAACAGAACGGAAACACGTTCTGTGAAAACATGGCCGTTAGAACGTTTCCAATTTCCACCCTTCAAATGTTTAGCGATGTTTCTTTGGATGTTGTTCTGTGCACGCGTTTCTTCGCTTACACCGTATTCAGCTTAACTCATTGACGTTTCTGTCCCGTTGTTGATGTTGTGCTCTTAAGTCTGAAGACTAGTCGTACGCAGCTCTCCATGCTACTCTATCCCGTGCAAGCCTATTCATCTCCGAGTAACTACTGCAACCTACAGTCCTTTGAATCTGCTTGTTGTATTCGTCTCTTGATCTCCCTCTACGATTTTTACCCAATACGCTTACCTCCAGTACTAAATTGGTGATCTCATGATGTTTACCACCAAGCGACCCCTCCTTCTAGCCATGTTGTACCACAAATTTCTCTTTTCCTCAATTCTATTCAGTATTTCCTCATTAGTTCCGTGAGCTTCCCATCTAATCTTCAGGATTCTTTTGTAGCACCATATTTCAAAAGCTTCTATTATCTTTTTGTTCAAATCGTTGAAATGGCGCTCTAAGCATTATGGGACTTAGCATCTGGGGTCATCAGTCCCCTAGACTTAGAACTACTTAAACCTAACTAACCTAAGGACATCACACACATCCACGCCCGAGCAGGATTCGAACCTGCGATCGTAGCGGCGGCGCGGTTCCGCACTGAAGCGCCTAGAACCGCTCGGCTATATCTTTTTGTCTAAACTGTTTATCGTCCGTGTTTCATGGTTTCATTCCTGTTGTGACTGACAATTCGCAATTTTTCACAACACAACTTTTATTGATCTAAGTTCACAAGGTTGATGACTGAACATACAAACGAAAGGTAACGATAACGAAATAAGTCTCCTAATTGAGGAAAACAAAAGTTCACTTCTTATCTTCCACAAAGGTTCATGGTAACACACTCACACACTAGTAACATTCCAATTCCGAGACGAAGACGTAATCTGCGACGGTTGCAGTACACAAGGTCGGCATCTGGCGTGAACTGAACTTCGGGCCTGGTTCTAGCCCCTAAATAGCTCTCTCCAGCCAATCAGATTTCGGCGTAGTGATAATGCCTGCAGGACGTGGCTCGAGCTCCCCATGCAGGAAGTAGTGCACGGAATGTCTGTTTCCATTATCTTGTGTGTAAATAGCCGGTGTTTACCATGGTGCTTTTGGGTACAAAATGGTTCAAATGGCTCTGAGCACTATGGGACTTAACTTCTGAGGTCATAACTCCCCTATGACTTAGAACTACTTAAATCTAACTAACCTAAGGACATCACACACACCCATGCCCGAGGCAGAATTCGAACCTGCGACCGTAGCGGTCGCACTGTTCCAGACTGTAGCGCCTAGAACCGCTCGGCCACACCGGCCGGCCCTTTTGGGTACGCCTTTGGGCATAGACAACCTCTTTGGTGTTATATGGGTTGCCGGGCCTCAGGGGCTATCTTTCCTTCGGTATAGCAATTCCATACAAATACTTTCAGAAAACACTTCCTGACACTGAAGTCTATGTTAGCAAATTTCTCTTCTTCGGCAACGCTTTTCTTGCTATTGCCAATATACATTTTATATCCTCTATATTTCGACCATCGTCAATTATTTTGCTGCCCAAATAGCAAAACTCATCTGCTATAAGTGTCTCATCCCCAATCTAATTCCATCACCATCATCTGGCTTAATTCGACTGCATTCCGTTATCCTCGATTTGCTTTTGTTGATGGTCATCTTATATCCTCCTTTGAAGTCATTACCCATTCCGTTCAGCAGCTTTTCTAAGTCCTTTACTATGACAGAATTACAATGTCCTCAGCATACCTCCAAGTTTTTATTTATTCTTCCTGGACTTCGATTCTTACTCCAATTTTCCTTTTGTTTCCTTTGCTACTTGCTCAATATACAGACTGAATAACATCGTGGATAAGCTACAACCCCGTCTCACTCCCTTCTCAACTACTGCTTCTCTTTCGTATCCGTCGATTCATAACTGCCATCTTGTTTCGGAAAATCGTAAATAGCCTTTCGCTCCCTGTAAGTTTGCTAATGCTGTAAACGTAGGTTTGCCTTTCCTTAATCTATCTTGTAAGAAAAGTCGTAGGGTCAGTAATGCCTCACGTGTTCCAACATTTCTACGGAATCCAAGCTGATTTTCCCCGACGTCGGCTTCTACCAGTTTTTCCATTCCTCTTCCATTTCCGTAATATTGCCCCCAAATACACTCTATATATTCCTTCCATCTTTCTGATATCCCGTCTTTGCTTAGGACTGGATTTCCATCTGAGCTGTTGATATTTATATGGGTAGTTCTCTTTTCTCCAAAGGTTCCTTTAACTTTCCTGTTGGCGGCATCTATCTTTCCCCTAGTGGTATGTGCTTCTAAATCCTTATAACTGCCTCTAGCCTTTCCTGCTTAGCCATTTTGCACTTACTGTAACTTTCACTTTTTAAAGGATATTCCCTCTCTCCTGCTTCATTTACTGTACTTTTATATTTTCATTTTTAATCAGTTACATTCAATATCTCTGGTGGTGCCCAAAGATTTCTACCAATCCTCATCATTTTACGTAATTGATCCTCAGCTGCCTTCACTCTTTCATCTCTCAAAGCTACCCATTCTTCTTCTACTGTATTCATTTCCCCTGTCCTTGTCAATCGTTCCCTAATGCTCACTCTGAAATTCTCCACAACCTCTGGTTCTTTCAGTTTATCTAGGTACCATCATCTAAATTTCCAACCTTTCTGCATTTTCTTTTACTTTCAGTCTACAATTCATTACCAATAAATTGTGGTCAGAGTCCACATCTGCCCCTGGAAATGTCTTAAAATTTAATATCTGATTCCGAAACCTCTGTCTTACCATTATATAATCAATCTGAAACCTTCCGGTGTCTCCTGGTCTCCTCAACGTATGTAACATTACTTCATGATTTCTAAACTAAGTGTTAGCTATGTTTAAATTATGCTCTGTGCAAAATTCTACCAGGCTACTTCCTCCTTCAGTTCTTTCTCCCAGTCCATATTCACATACTACTTCTCTTACTTTTACTACTATCGAATTCCTCTCCCCTATCACTCTTCATCATCTGTGGAGCTAATTGGCATATAAACTTGCACCACTGTGGTGGGTGTGCGTTTCGTGTCTATCTTGGGTACAATAATACGTTCGCTATCCTGTTCATAGTAGGTTATCCGCATTGCTATTTTTTTATCCGTTGTTAAACCTACTTCTACATTATCCCTGTCTGATTTTGTATTTGTGACCCTGCATACACCTGACCAGAAGTCCTGTTCCTCCTGTTGCCGAACCTCACTAACTCCCACTATGTCTGACTTTAAGCTATCCATTTCCCTTTTTAAATTTTCTTAACTGTCTGACCGAATAAGGGATCTGGGTTCTCATTCTCCAATCTGTAGACAGCCAGTTTTGTTTCTCCCGATAAAGATATCCCTCTGAGAAGTCCCTGCCCGGAGATCCGAACAGGGGACTGTTTTACCTCCATAATATTTTACCCAAGAGGATGCTATAATCATTTAACCGTACAGTAGGACTGCATTCCGTCGGGAAAAATAATGTGTCTCGTTTCCCCTTGCCTTCAGCCGTTCACAGTACCAGCACAGCAAGGCCATTTTGGTTGATATTAAAAAGCCAGATCGGTCAATCATCCAGGTTTTTGTCCCTTCATTTACTGAAAAGGCTGCTAACTTTCTTCAGGAATCACATGTTTGTCTAGCCTCTCGCCAGATACCCCTGTGTTGTGGTTGCACCTACAGTATGGCTATCTGTATCACTGAGGCACGCAAGCCTCTGCGACAACGCAAGGTCTATGGTTCATGCGGGGATCTTGTAGTTACCAAACTGTGTGGATGTTGGTTGCTATGTTTTATCCACTGTTCCAAATAGTCACAGGCAGTTTGCATGGGATCAAGGTCGGACGAATTAGAGGCCAGTCATAGTGCTATAGGATGCCTGGGTATTCGTCAGACCATAAACATATCCCTGCAGTCTTCTGAAGACGGTGGATGTCCACTTGGAAGACGAGAATGTCCAAGGCATACTCGCTATGAAGATATATAAGAAAGAGCAACACCTCTTGTTAATCGAGAGTGTTAAAATAAATCATCCGATACAGGGATGGACAAAAATATGGAAACACCACAAACGTAGCACGTTTCTATGGCTAATACGGTGGGGGAAAATGTTGGCGTCTCGGAATGTATAAATGCATATCCTTGGTGGTTTTCAAGCGACTGCAAAGGCTGAGTAATATTGAAATCTGGTGACTGGTGGCCAGGGGAGATGTGAAAATTATCCTTGTGCTCACAAAACCAGTCATGAAAGATGCGAGCTCTGTGAACAGGGTCTACGTCGTCTTAGGACGCACCATCATCATTGGGGAACAGACATTTCAAATGGAGTGGAACTGATCAGCCAAAATGGTCACATAATCCTTGGCAGTAATACCACGTTTCAGAGTAACTATGGGGGCTATGGAATACTACGATATGGCTACTCAAATGGTCGCCTAATCCCTGCCAAACTTGGTCGGAAGATGGAAAAAATGTGAGCCAAAACTCATCCTACGAAATGAGATATGCCATTGCTCCATTCCCCAAGTTTTACGTCTGTGGCACACGTTTTCCTCTTGCTAGTATCTGCATGACTGGCGAGTGGTTTTGGAATCCTCGAATGCCCTACAAAATCCTTGATTATGGAGCTCGTTTCGTGTTGTATTATACTGACAGTGTTCGCAATGACTTTGCCAGCTATCGACGGCTTACTTTCATTCGTAATCCTCTTAAATGACCGTCGGTCATTATCACTCAACACATACATTAGTCCGCGTTGTTACTTATCAGATGATGCTTTTCCGCTTTCTCTGTATGCGTTATAAATTTTCGATACGGTGTCACTTGAAACAACAAACACTTCGCCTACTTCGGTTACGGGAAGGATCCAGCATACCAGCACCAAGAATTTGGGCACGTCTGAATTTGCCTAGCTCCGACATGACGCATTGACATCTGTGCAGAATACTGATTAGATCACGAATGATAGTTGAAACTTATTGAGGACATTGCACAGGAGGCGTTCGTGTTCAAAGACGACAGCGCAACTTGCAGGTTTGGTTAGCATCTGCATTTATTTTTAAGCATGCGTTTCTCGTCGTCTTTCCATGTTCTTGTCCAATCCCGTGTATATGTTTTTGGTAACCTGAAGGAGTGGGCTCAAGTCATGGTACGAAAAAGTACTTGAAAAGATATCACAGAATTACGTCAGACCTGAACTACATCCTTTACCGACAGCCATTTAAACCAATCCTTCAAGGGAGGCACAATAGTGACTCGTTGGACAACACCTACACGCCTCCAATTACAGTCCAGTTTGTGCGTCATCTGGCCAACCGAGGACGTGCATCTTCATCTTCCATTGTGGGCAATGGCCTTTTGCGAGGCAATCGACTTTGAAAGTCCAATGCACTCTGTTCACTTTGGTCACTCAGAAACTGGTTGAGGCTGACCTGCACTCACTGACAGTAGCAGTTCCTGTCTCGCTTGAAAACAATTTTCATTGTCATGCGGCGACACTCGTCTCCAGTCACTGTCGGTTAGGAACTTGAAACGGCCACCGTCCTCAGACCGTACTGCACGACTGCTAGTTGTTCACCATCCCCTCCAGAGACGTTGGACGGTTCGCATTGAGTGTTTAGTTCCACTTACTACCGCCCGGAGGTCCCGGGTTCGATGTCAGGTACACCCGGGTTTTTTCATTGATGGCAGGAATGGAACAGCTTGTATTCAGCCTCGTATTGCCAGTCGAGTAGCTACTTGACGGTGTAATAGCGGCTCCAGTTCACGAAAACTGACAATAGGTGGGAGAGGGGTATGCTAGCCCCACACCCAACTATACCACACCTGGATAAACTAAAAGAACCAGAGGTTGTACAGAGATTCAGGGAGAGCATAAGGGAGCAATTGACAGGAATGGGGGAAATAAATACAGTAGAAGAAGAATGGGTAGCTTTGAGGGATGAAGTAGTGAAGGCAGCAGAGGATCAAGTAGGTAAAAAGACGAGGGCTAGTAGAAATCCTTGGGTAACAGAAGAAATATTGAATTTAATTGATGAAAGGAGAAAATATAAAAATGCAGTAAGTGAAACAGGCAAAAAGGAATACAAACGTCTCAAAAATGAGATCGACAGGAAGTGCAAAATGGCTAAGCAGGGATGGCTAGAGGACAAATGTAAGGATGTAGAGGCCTATCTCACTAGGGGTAAGATAGATACCGCCTACAGGAAAATCAAAGAGACCTTTGGAGATAAGAGAACGACTTGTATGAATATCAAGACCTCAGATGGAAACCCAGTTCTAAGCAAAGAAGGGAAAGCAAAAAGGTGGAAGGAGTATATAGAGGGTCTATACAAGGGCGATGTACTTGAGGACAATATTATGGAAATGGAAGAGGATGTAGATGAAGATGAAATGGGAGATATGATACTGCGTGAAGAGTTTGACAGAGCACTGAAAGACCTGAGTCGAAACAAGGCCCCCGGAGTAGACAATATTCCATTGGAACTACTGACGGCCGTGGGAGAGCCAGTCCTGACAAAACTCTACCATCTGGTGAGCAAGATGTATGAAACAGGCGAAATACCCTCAGACTTCAAGAAGAATATAATAATTCCAATCCCAAAGAAAGCAGGTGTTGACAGATGTGAAAATTACCGAACTATCAGCTTAATAAGTCACAGCTGCAAAATACTAACACGAATTCTTTACAGACGAATGGAAAAACTAGTAGAAGCCAACCTCGGGGAAGATCAGTTTGGATTCCGTAGAAACACTGGAACACGTGAGGCAATACTGACCTTACGACTTATCTTAGAAGAAAGATTAAGGAAAGGCAAACCTACGTTTCTAGCATTTGTAGACTTAGAGAAAGCTTTTGACAATGTTGACTGGAATACTCTATTTCAAATTCTAAAGGTGTCAGGGGTAAAATACAGGGAGCGAAAGGCTATTTACAATTTGTACAGAAACCAGATGGCAGTTATAAGAGTCGAGGGACATGAAAGGGAAGCAGTGGTTGGGAAGGGAGTAAGACAGGGTTGTAGCCTCTCCCCGATGTTATTCAATCTGTATATTGAGCAAGCAGTAAAGGAAACAAAAGAAAAATTCGGAGTAGGTATTAAAATCCATGGAGAAGAAATAAAAACGTTGAGGTTCGCCAATGACATTGTAATTCTGTCAGAGACAGCAAAGGACTTGGAAGAGCAGTTGAACGGAATGGACAGTGTCTTGAAAGGAGGATATAAGATGAACATAAACAAAAGCAAAACAAGGATAATGGAATGTAGTCTAATTAAGTCGGGTGATGCTGAGGGAATTAGATTAGGAAATGAGGCACTTAAAGTAGTAAAGGAGTTTTGCTATTTGGGGAGCAAAATAACTGATGATGGTCGAAGTAGAGAGGATATAAAATGTAGGCTGGCAATGGCAAGGAAGGCGTTTCTGAAGAAGAGAAATTTGTTAACATCCAGTATAGATTTAAGTGTCACGAAGTCATTTCTGAAAGTATTCGTATGGAGTGTAGCCATGTATGGAAGTGAAACATGGACGATAAATAGTTTGGACAAGAAGAGAATAGAAGCTTTCGAAATGTGGTGCTACAGAAGAATGCTGAAGATTAGATGGGTAGATCACATAACTAATGAGGAAGTATTGAATAGGATTGTGGAGAAGAGAAGTTTGTGGCACAACTTGACCAGAAGAAGGGATCGGTTGGTAGGACATGTTCTGAGGCATCAAGGGATCACCAATTTAGTATTGGAGGGCAGCGTGGAGGGTAAAAATCGTAGAGGGAGACCAAGAGATGAATACACTAAGCAGATTCAGAAGGATGTAGGTTGCAGTAGGTACTGGGAGATGAAAAAGCTTGCACAGGATAGAGTAGCATGGAGAGCTGCATCAAACCAGTCTAAGGACTGAAGACCACAACAACAACAATGACGCAGTAGGTGGAGTATGACATGGCGGTCGGTCGTTGCCAATGAGCCCGCCATGGTCTGTGGAAGGAACTGATATAATAATATATTTTTTATCTAGTGAGCTTACCTCAGTATCATCAGATTATCTCTCGCCAATGTCGAGAATAGTTATGACAATCAACATCTTTGCATTGTCATTGTGAAACATGTTGTGATTAATACATATTATGATTTATGACGATATGTGACGAGTGTTTTCAAACAGTTAACTTGTAAGAATACTTGCTTCCCATCTGAAGATATGTATAAAATACCTTTCAGGTCTGCAAATGTGGTATTGTACAGAGATAGCATTGCTACACTAAATTTGGCAACGTGAATTGATACTTCAGATGTTAGCGAAGGCTGGCTGCAATCCGCAACGACAAATGGGAGACATTAAAATTGAAACAAATGAGCCCTCGGTCACAATTTTTTAGTCTTATTGACCAGGCTTCAACACCTCTAAGAGTTCCTTCGTCAGAATTTAGTCATTTTAAGTGGCCTATAACATAACTACAAATTTGTTCGAAGAAAATATTTTTTTATATAAAAAAGTGTAAGTACTGACTAACGATACAAGACAGAGACAGTACTTACATGTCACGTATAAAATAAATAACAAGCCAGAAGGGCTTTAGCCGCAAAATATTTAAAAGAAATGTGTGAAGGCGAGCTTCTAAGGACTGCTCATACCTGTACAGCCTCAGGTTGCAACCTGAGAATGCCGGAGTATAACATTCCTGAAATATATTGGCCTCCTGAAAGTCAAGACATGAAGCGAATGGAACACCTTTGTGATCTCTCTCTCTCTCTCTCTCTCTCTCTCTCTCTCTCTCTCTCTGTGTGTGTGTGTGTGGTGTGGCGACTCCGTCGCCTCGTGCGTCATCTTAGGCGACGTCATTTAGGCAGCTTGATTGCCGTCGGTGGTGATGAGGACAACACAACACCCAATCCCCGAATGGAGAAAATCTCCTACCTGACCTGGAATCGCTTCCGAGCCCCTTCGATTGGCATCTAGCCACGCTGATCCCGCAGCCACCGAGGTGGACACTTTAAGGATGAAGGTCGATCTCGCTCCAGACCCTACCGCCTGATATAAATAATTCGTCTGGTTTCGGCTCGTGCAGAATAATGGCCTGCCATTCCTCCACTGACAATCAGGCACCTCATTGAAAGTGCAACAGAGTTCAAGCCGTCATGAAGACGGATGTTGAACACATCTTTTGAGCCACAGGAAAGAACACTCGACTGTAAAATGGTGGATTCTTGGCTTTACTTCTGGAGGAGGCCGAGTGGTTCCTATAAAACATACAAGACGTTAGATCAATTGATTTGTTATATAGGAAATACGTTACCTTGCAACAATACATGGCCATTGGAATGTCAGGTATATGTGTTACTGTTACTGAACATTAACGTATCACTTAATACAGCACAAGATAATAGTCCCTTCCCTCAAAGAACAATAGTCTGTAAACTTAGCTTCATAGTCTCGCACTGGTGACTGGAAGGAGACGATGCTGCCAGCTTGGCGATGATTGCAGACTGGGCTGAGCGGCATTCCACACTGACATCAATAACTCTTCAGCGAACGTCTGCGCCAGCTTCCCCCATTCGTCGTTGATTCTGGCAGATTACTTAAGGTTTGGTCGAGAGGTACTAACCCCACCTTGGACATCGTTCTTCGAACTACACCACAACAACTCACATGAATGTCCACTAATATGCTTTCTGATCCTTTTGATCAGATAGCGTACAGAGCGTAGACGACGTAACGCGTACCTAGTTTTTGTGATGGCATCGAGCAGTTAAGCATTTACATATCTTTCTAGAGTGAAATTTTCACTCTACAGCGGAGTGTGCGCTGATATGAAACTTCCTGGCAGATTAAAACTGAGTGCCGAACCGAGACTCGAACTCGTGACCTTTGCCTTAGTTTGGAAGGTAGGAGACGAGGTACTGGCGGAATTAAAGCTGTGAAGACGGGGCGTGAGTCGTGCTTGGGTAGCTCAGTCGGTAGAGCACTTGCCCGCGAAAGGCAAAGGTCCCGAATTCGAGTCTCGGTCCGGCACACAGTTTTAATCTGCCAGGAAGTTCCATTTACATATCTTGTTGATGTTGTACAGCAACCAGCCACAAACTGGTTTTAGGTTACTTTATTCAAAAGTACCATTACTGGTTTCGAATTTTTTACAATTTCATCGTCAGATGGTTCCTTCATCTTTCACCAATATAGATTTACATTGGGTTCATGTGAGTTGCCTTAGGATAAACAATAATTCACAAATTAGAAACGTGTAACCAAAAAGGCAGCGTTACATATTTGTGCTGCAATGCAACTTACGTGAAATGCTGATCTACACTGAAGAGCAAAAGAAGTTGGTACACCTGCCTAATATCGTGTAGGGCCCCCACGGGCACGCAGCAGTGCCACAACACGGACTCGACTAATGTCTGAAGTAGTGCTGGAGGTAACTGACGCCATGCATCCTGCAGGGCTCTCCATAAATCCACAAGAGTACGAAGGGATGGAGATTTCTTCTAAACAGCACGTTGGAAGATATCCCATATATGCGCAATACTGTTCATGTCTGGGGAGTTTGGTGGGCAGCGGAAGTGTTTAAACTCTAAAGAGTGTTCCTGGAGCCACTTTGTAGCAATTCTGGACATGTGGGGAGTCGCATTGTCCTGCTGGAATTGTCCAAGTCCGCCGGAACGCACAATGGACGTGAATGGATGCAGATGATCAGACGGGATACTCACGTACGTGTCACCTGTCAGTCGTATCTAGACATATCAGGCGTCCCATATCACTCCAACTCCATACGCCCCACACCACTGCAGAGCCTTCACCAGCTTGAACAGTCCCCTGTTGAAATGCAGGGTCCTTGGATTCATGAGGTTGTCTCCATGCCAATACACGCCCATCCACTCGATACAATTTGAAACGAGACTCGTCCGACTAGGCAACATGTTTCCAGTCATCAACAGTCCGATGGTGTTAATCGGTCCAGGCGAGGCAAAAAGCTTTGCGTCGTGCAGTCATCAAGGGTACACGAGTGGACCTTCAGCTCCGAAGGCCCGTATCGATGATGTCACATTGAATGGTTCGCACAATGACACTTGTTTATGGCCCATCATTGAAATTTGCAGCAATCTGTGGAAGGGTTGCACTTCTGTCACGTTGAACGATTCTCTTCAGAAGTCGATGGTCTCGTTCTTGCTGGATCTTTCCCCGACCGCAGCGATGTCGGAGATTTGATGTTTTACCGGATTCCTGATATTCACGGTTCACTCTTGAAATTACCGTACGGGAAAATCCCCACTTCATCGCTACCTCGGAGATACTGTGTCCCTTCGCTCGTGTGCCGACTATAACACCACGTTCAAACCGACTTAAACCTTGATAACTTGCCACTGCAGCAGGAGAACCGATCTATCAACTGCGCCAGACACTTACTGTCTTACGTAGGCATTGTCGAGCGCTGCGACGTATTCTGCCTGTTCACAAATCTCTGTATTTGAATACGAATGCTTTGTATTAAATCTAGGGCATTATATGAAGCCAGAAAACAAAATGTCATATTTCAGAGCAATGGTACACCGAATGCAAAATGTACCTATGAAACACACAGATGATAACATGAAGTCAGTTTAATTAAAATACTTGCTCCCAATAATGGCTATGACCCTATAATAATAGACAAACTCCACAACAGAATAAAAATAAAAACCATAGTTCCACAGCACAGCAGCTCACGCAGTATTTAATTTTTTTGAATTAGCCTCCTGCAAAAGCAAAACTTAAATACGTATCGTTTCTGTTTGTATTTGATGCCCTAGGTTTAATGTAAAACACTATTTCCGTCTAACATAACAGTAATTTAAGTTTTCTTCCCCCCGAAAATGCCAAATCTTTGTATCACTGCATTGTAGCATCTTTGACACTCATGTACTTTACTAACCGCATATTTGTTTTTGTATGCTATAAATCAAAATGTGTCGTGCACATTGAAAATTCGTTTTGTGACCAAATGAGAGTCGTTTGAAATACAGTGCCACTTTTATACATGGACGTTTCACGTAAACTGCATTTCAACATAAAGATGTAGCGTAGTCTTATTTGTTACACGTTTTTAATTTGTAAATTATTGTTTATCCTAGGCCGTCTTACAGGAAACCAATGTATAAACTGTATTCATTAAAGCATGAAAGAACCGTCTGATTTTAAATTATAAAATATTCGAAACCGGTAACTGCACTTTTTGAATAAATTAATCTAAAACCCATATGTGGGTAGTTGCTGTACACTATCTACAATTCATTATATGTAACCGCCATGATCTCAGATCATGTCGATATACACAGAAGCGCCAAAGAAACTGGTGTAGGCATTCGTTTTCAAACATGGAGATATGCAAACAGGCAGAAAATGATGCTGCGGTCAGCAACGCCTATATAAGACAACAAGTGTCTGGCCAGTTGTTAGATTGATTACTGCTGCTACAATGGCGGCTTATCAAGATTTAAGTGAGTTTGAACGTGGTGCTACAGTCGGCGCACGAGCGAGGGACACAGCATCTCCGAGCTAGCCATGTAGTGAGAATTTCCTGTACGAATGATTCACGATTTGACGAGTTACAATGAGTATCAGGAATCTGGTAAAACATCAAATATATGACATCGCTGCGACCGGAATAAAATCCTGCAAGAAAGAGACGAACGAAGACCGAAGAGAATCGTTCTACGTGACAGAAGTGCAACCCTTCCGCAAATTGCTGCAGATTTCAATGCTGAGCCATCAACAAGTGTGGGCGTGGGAACCATACAACAAAACATCGTTGATATGAGCTTTCGGAGCCGCAGGCCTACTCGTTTACCCTTGATGACTGCTTAAGACAAAGCTTTACGCCTTGACTGGGCCCATCAACACCGACATTGGACTGTTGGTGAGTGGAAACATGTTCCCTGGTCGGACGAGTCTCGTTTCAAATTTTATCGAGCAGATGGACGTGTATGGGTGTGGAGACCACCTCATTAACACATGGACCCTGCATATCAGTAGGGTGTCCGCCTCTGTAGTGCAGCGGTAGGGTTACCGCCTGCCACGAAAGAGGCCCGGGTTCGATTCCAGGCAAGGGACTGTGTGTTGTGTCTCCTTCATCACCATTTTCATCATGATTGACACGCAAGTCGCCAAAGTGGCGTCATCTAAAAAGACTTGCAATAAGGCGACCAAACCCCTAAGGCCAATAAATGCCATACGATCATTTCATTTTTTTCCACAGGGTACTGTTCAAGCTGGCGAAAGCTCTGTAAAGGTGCGGAGCATGTGCAGTTGGAGTGGTAATGGAATCCCTGATATGTCTAGATACGAGTCTGACAGGTGACACGTACATAAGCATCACCAGCATCCATTAATGTCCATTGTGCATCCGACGGACTTGGGCAATTCCAGCAGCACGTTGTGACACCCCACATGTCGAGAATTGCAGCACATTGTGACACCCCACACGTCGAGAATTGCATCACATTGTGACACCCCACACGTCGACAATTGCAGCACATGGTAACACCCCACACGTCGAGAAATGCAGCACATTGTGCTACCCCACACGTAGAGAATTGCAGCACATGGTGACACTCCAAATATCGAGAATTGCAGCACATGGTGACACCCCACACGTCGAGAATTGCAGCACATGGTGACACCCCACACGTCGAGAATTGCAGCACATTGGGACACCCCACACGCCGAGAATTGCAGCACATTCTGACACCCCACACGTCGAGAATTGAAGCACATTGTGACATCCCATACATCAAGAATTGCAGCACATTGTGACACCCCACACATCGAGAATTGGAGAACATTGTGACACCCCACACGTCGAGAATTGCAGCACATGGTGACACTCAACACGTCGAGAATTGCAGCACATGGTGATACTCGAAACGTCGAGAATTGCAGCACATGGTGACACCCCACACGTCGAGAATTGCAGCACAAGGTGACAGCCCACACGTCGAGAATTGCAGCACATTGTGACACCCCACACGTCAAGAATTGCAGCACATGGTGACACCCACACGTCGAGAATTGCAGCACATTGTTACACCCCACACGCCGAGAATTGCAGCACATTGTAACACCCCACACGTCGAGAATTGCAGCAAATTGTGACACCCCACACGTCGAGAATTGCAGCACATTGTCACACCCCACACGTCGAGAATTGAAGCACATGGTGACAATACATACGTCGAGAATTGCAGCAATTTTGACACCCCACACATCGAGAATTGCAGCACATTGTGACATCCCACACGTCAAGAATTGCAGCACATTGTTACACCCCATACGCCGAGAATTGCAGCACATTGTGACACCCCACACGACGAGAATTGCAGCACATTGTGACACCCCACACGTCGAGAATTGCAGCACATTGTGACACCCCACACGTCCAGAATTGCAGCACAATGTGACACCCCACTCGTCGTGAATTGCAGCACATTGTGACACCCCACATGTCGAGAATTGCAGCACATTGTGACACCCGACACGTCGAGAATTGCAGCACATTGTGACACCCCACACATCGAGAATTGGAGCACATTGTGACACCCCACCCGTCGTGAATTGCAGCACATTGTGACACCCCACATGTCGACAATTGCAGCACATTGTGACACCCGACACGTCGAGAATTGCAGCACACGGTGACACCCCACACGTCGAGAATTGCAGCACATTGTGACACCCAACATATAGAAAACTGCAGCACATTGTGACACCCCACACTTCGAGAATTGCAGCACATTGTGACACTCCACACATCGAGAATTGCAGCACATTGTGACACCCTAAACGTCGAGAATTGCAGCACATGGTGACACCCTACACGTCTAGAATTGCAGCACATGGTGACACCCCACACGTCGAGAATTGCAGCATATTGTGACACCCCACATGCCGAGAATTGCAGTACATTGTGACACCACACACGACGAGAATTGCAGCACATTGTGACATCCCACACATCGAGAATTGCAATACATTGTGACACACTACACGTCGAGAATTGTAGCACATTGTGCTACCACATTCATCATGAATTGCACCTCATTGTGATAATCCACACCTCGAGAATTGCAGCACATTGCGACACCCCAAATGTCGAGGATTGCAGCACATTGTGACACCCCACACGTCGAGAATTGCAATACATCATGACAGCCACCACGTCGAGAAGTGCGGCACATTGTGACATCCCACACGTCGTGAATTGCAGCAGATTGTGACACCCACACGCCAGGAATTGCAGCACATTGTGACACCCCACATGTCGAGAATTGTAGCACATGGTGACACCCCACACATCGAGAATTAGTGAACATTGTGACACCCCACACATCGAGAATTGCAGCACATGGCGACACTCCACAAGTCGAGAATTGCAGCAAAAGGTGATACCCAGCTCGTCGAGAATTGCAGCACATTGTGACTACCCCACACTTCGAGAATTGCAGCACATGGTGACACCCCACACGTCGAGAATTGCAGCACATTGTGACACCTTACACATCGAGAATTGCAGCACATTGTGACACCCCACACGTCGAGAATTGCAGCACATTGTGACATCCCACACGTCGAGAATTGCAGCACATTGTGACACTCGTCACATCGAGAATTCCAGCACATTGTGATGCCTCAAACGTCGAGAATTGCAGCATGTGGTGACACCCCACACATCGAGAAATGCAGCACATGGTGACACCCCACACGTCGAGAATTGCAGCACCTGGTGACATCCCACACGTCGAGAATTGCAGCACATTGTGACACCTCACACATCCAGA
Source organism: Schistocerca serialis cubense (assembly GCF_023864345.2). NCBI lineage: Eukaryota > Metazoa > Arthropoda > Insecta > Orthoptera > Acrididae > Schistocerca > Schistocerca serialis. The sequence continues at coordinate 51,284,375 of NC_064644.1, forward strand.
ATTGAAGCACACTGTGACATTCGACACGTCGAGAATTCCAGCACATTGTGACGCCCCAAACGTCGAGAATTGCAGCACGTGGTGGCACCCCACACGTCGAGAATAGCAGCACATGGTGACACCCCACACGTCGAAAATTGCAGCACCTGGTGACAGCCCACACGTCGAGAATTGCAGCACATTGTGACACCCCACACATCGAGAATTGCAGCACATGGTGACACCCCACACGTCGAAAATTGGAGCACATTGTTACACCACACACGCCGAGAATTGCAGCTCATTGTGACACCACACACGTCGGGAATTGCAGCACGTTGTGACACCCCACACGTTGTGAATTGCAGCACATTGTGAAACCCCACTCGTCGTGAATTGCAGCACATTGTGATACCCCACACATCGAGAATTGCAGCGCATTGAGACACCCAACATGTCGAGAATTGCAGCACATTGTGACTTGCCACACGTCGAGAATTGCAGCACATGTTGACACCCCACACGTCGAGAATTGCAGCACATTGTGACACCGCACACATCGAGAATTGCAGCACATTGTGACACCCCACACGTCGAGAATTGCAGCACATTGTGTCATCCCACACGTCGAGAATTGCAGCACATTGTGACAGTCCACACGTCGAGAATTGCTGCGCATTGTGACGCCCCAAACGTCGAGAATTGCAGCACGTGGTGACACCCCACACGTCGAGAATTGCAGCACATGGTGTCACCCCACACGTCGAGAATTGCAGCACATGGTGACATCCCACACGTCGAGAATTGCAGCACATTGTGACACCCTAAACGTCGAGATTTGCAGCAAATTGTGACACCCCACACGTCGAGAATTGCAGCACATGGTGACACCCCACACGTCGAGAATTGCAGCAAATTGTGACACCCCACATGCCGAGAATTGCAGCATATTGTGACACCACACACGTCGAGAACTGCAGCACATTGTGACATCCCACACGTCGAGAATTGCAATACATTGTGACACACTACACGTCGAGAATTGTAGCACATTGTGCTACCACGTTCATCGTGAATTGCACCTCATTGTGACACCCAACACTTCGAGAATTGCAGCTCATTGCGACACCCCAAATGTCGAGAATTGCAGCACATTGTGACACCGCACACGTCGAGAATTGCAGCACATGGTGTCACCCAACACGTCGAGAAGTGCAGCACATTGTGACATCCCACACGTCGAGAATTGCAGCACATTGTGACACTCCACACGTCGAGAATTGCAGCACATTGTGACATCCCACACGTCATGAATTGCAGCACTTTGTCACTCCCCACACATCGAGAATTGGAGAAAATTGTGACACCCCACACGTCGAGATATGCAGCGCACGGTGACACTCCACACATCGCGAATTGCAGCACGGGATGACATCAAACATGTCGAGAATTGCAGCACATTGTGCCACCCACACCCCAAGAATTTCAGCACAGTGTGACACCCCACATGTCGAGAATTGTAGCACATGGTGACACCCCACACATCGAGAATTGGTGAACATTGTGACACCCCACACATCGAGAATTAGAGATTATTGTGACACCCCACATGTCGAGTATTACAGCACATGGTGACACTTCACACGTCGATAATTGCAGCACATTGTGACACCTCACACGTCAAGAATTGCAGCACATTGTGACATCCCACACGTCAAGAATTGCAGCACATTGTGACTCCCCACACATCGAGAATTGGAGAAAATTGTGACACCCCACACGTCAAGATATGCAGCACATGGTAACAGTCGACACGTCGAGAATTGCAGCACATGGTGACATCCCAAACGTCGAGAATTGCAGCACATCGTGACACCCCACACGTCGAGAATTGCTGCACATTGTCACACCCCACACAACGAGAATTGCAGCACATGGTGACACCCCACACGTCGAGAATTGCAGCACATGGTGACACCCAACACGTCGAGAATTGCAGCACATGGTGACACCCAACACGTCGAGAATTGCATCACATTGTGACCTCCCACACGTCGAGAATTGCAGCACATTGTGACATCCCACACTTCGAGAATTGCAATACATTGTGACACACTACACGTCGAGAATTGTAGCACATTGTGCTACCACATTCATCGTGAATTGCACCTCATTGTGACACCCCACACTTCGAGAATTGCAGCACATAGCGACATCCCAAATGTCGAGAATTGCAGCACATTGTGACACCGCACACGTCGAGAATTGCAGCACATGGTGACACCCAACACGTCGAGAAGTGCAGCACATTGTGACCTCCCACACGTCGAGAAAAGCAGCACACTGTGACACCCGACACGTCGAGAATTGCAGCACATAGTGACATCCCACACGTCGAGAATTGCAGCACATTGTGACACCCCACACGTCGAGAATTGCTGCACATTGTAACACCCCACTCGTCGTGAATTGCAACACATTGTGACACCCACACGTCGAGAATTGGAGAACATTGTGACACCCCACACGTCGAGAACTGCAGCATATATTGACACCCCACACGTCGAGAATTGCAGCACATGGTGACACCCACACGTCGAGAATTGGACAACATTGTGACATTTCACACGTCGAGAACTGCAGCATATGGTGACACCACACACATCAAGAATTGCAGCACATTGCGACACCCGGCAAGTCGAGAATTGCAGCACATTGTGACTTCCCACACTTCGAGAATTGCAGCACATGGTGGCACCCCACACGTTGAGAATTGCAGCACATTGTGACACCCCACTTGTCGTGAATTGCAGCACATTGTGACTACCCGCACGCCGAGAATTGCAGCACACTGTGACACCCCACACGTCGAGAATTGCAGCACATTGTTACACCACACACGCCGAGAATTGCAGCTCATTGTGACACCACACACGTCGGGAATTGCAGCACGTTGTGACACCCCACACGTTGTGAATTGCAGCACATTGTGAAACCCCACTCGTCGTGAATTGCAGCACATTGTGACACCCCACACATCGAGAATTGCAGCACATTGAGACACCCGACATGACGAGAATTGCAGCACATTGTGACTTACCACACGTCGAGAATTGCAGCACATTGTGACATCCCACATGTCGAGAATTGTAGCACATGGTGACACCCCACACATCGAGAATTGGTGAACATTGTGACACCCCACACATCGAGAATTGCAGCACATGGTGTTACTCCACAAGACGAGAATTGCAGCAAAAGGTGATACCCAGCTCGTCGAGAATTGCAGCACATTCTGGCACCCCGCATGTCAGGAATTGCAGCACATTGTGACATCCTACACAACAAGAATTGCAGCACATTGTGACACTCCACACATCGAGAATTGGAGATTATTGTGACACCCCACATGTCGTGTATTACAGCACATGGTGACACTCCACACGTCGATAATTGCAGCACATTGTGACACCTCACACGTCAAGAATTGGAGCACATTGTGACATCCCACACGTCAAGAATTGCAGCACATTGTGACTCCACACATCGAGAATTGGAGAAAATTGTGACACCCCACACATCGAGAATTGCAGCACATCGTGACACCCCACACGTCGAAAATTGGAGCACAATCTGACATCCCACATGCCGAGTATTACAGCACATTGTGACACACCACATGTCGTGAGTTGTAGCACATTGTGGCACCCCAAATGTCGAGAATTGCAACACGTTGTGACACCCCACACGTCGAGAATTGCAGCACATTGTTACACCCCATGCGTCGAAAATTGCAGCACATGGTGACACCCCACATGTCGAGAAATGCAGCACATTGTAACACCCCACACATCGAGAATTGCAGCACATTGTGACACCCCAGACATCGAGAATTGCATCACATTGTGACATCCCACACGTCGAGATTTGCAGCACATTGTAACACCCCACACGTACAGAATTGCAGCACATTGTGACGTCCCAGACGTTGAGAATTGCAGCACATTGTGACTTCCCACACGTTGAGAATTGCAGCGCTTTGTGACTCCCCACACATCGAGAATTGGAGAATATTGTGACACCCCACACGTCGAGATATGCAGCACATGGTGACACTCCACAAGGCGAGAATTGCAGCAAAAGGTGATACCCAGCTCGTCGAGAATTGCAGCTCATTGTGACACCACACACGTCGAGAATTGCAGCACGTTGTGACACCCCACACGTTGTGAATTGCAGCTCATTGTGAAACCCCACAAGTCGAGAATTGCAGCACAATGTGACACCCCACTCGTCGTGAATTGCAGCACATTGTGACACCCCACACATCGAGAACTGCAGCACATTGAGACACCCGACATGTCGAGAATTGCAGCACGTTGTGACACCCCACACATCGAGAATTGCAGCACATTGTGACACACCACACGTCGAGAATTGCAGCACATTGTGACATCCCACATGTCGAGAATTGCAGCGCATTGTCACACTCGACATGTCTAGAATTCCAGCACATTGTGACGCCTCAAACGTCGAGAATTGCAGCACGTGGTGACACCCCACACATCGAGAAATGCAGCACATGGTGACACCCCACACGTCGAGAATTGCAGCACCTGGTGACATCCCATACGTCGAAAATTACAGCACCTGGTGGCAGCCCACACGTCGAGAATTGCAGCACATTGTGACACCCCACACATCGAGAATTGCAGCACTTGGTGACACCCCACACGTCGAAAATTGGAGCACAATCAGACATCCCACATGCCGAGTATTACAGCACATTGTGACACACCACATGTCGTGAGTTGCAGCACATTGTGGCACCCCAAATGTCGAGAATTGCAACACATTGTGACACCCCACTCGTCGTGAATTGCAGCACATTGTGACTACCCGCACGCCGAGAATTGCAGCACACTGTGACACCCCACACGTCGAGAATTGCAGCACATTGTTACACCACACACGCCGAGAACTACAGCTCATTGTGACACCACACACGTCGGGAATTGCAGCATGTTGTGACACCCCACACGTTAAGAATTGCAGCACATTGTGAAACCCCACTCGTCGTGAATTGCAGCACATTGTGACACCCCAAACATCGAGAATTGCAGCACATTGAGACACCCGACATGTCGAGAATTGCAGCACATTGTGACTTACCACACGTCGAGAATTGCAGCACATGTTGACACCCCACACGTCGAGAATTGTAGCACATTGTGACACCGCACACATCGAGAATTGCAGCACATTGTGACACCCCACACGTCGAGAATTGCAGCACATTATGTCATCCCACACGTCGAGAATTGCAGCACATTGTGACAGTCTTCACGTCGAGAATTGCTGCACATTGTGACGCCCCAAACGTCGAGAATTGCAGCACGTGGTGACACCCCAAACGTCGAGAGTTGCAGCACATGGTGTTGCCCAACACGTCGAGAATTGCAGCACATGGTGACATCCCACACGTCGAGAATTGCAGCACATTGTGACACCCTAAACGTCAAGATTTGCAGTAGATGGTGACACCCCACACGTCAAGAACTGCAGCACTTTGTGACTCCCCACACATCGAGAATTGGAGAATATTGTGACACCCCACACGTCGAGATATGCAGCACATGGGGACACTCCACTCGTCGCGAATTGCAGCACGGGATGACATCACACATGTCGAGAATTGCAGCACATTGTGCCACCCACACCCCAAGAATTTCAGCACAGTGTGACACCCCACATGTCGAGAATTGTAGCACATTGTGACACCCCACACATCGAGAATTGGTGAACATTTTGACACCCCACACATCGAGAATTGCAGCACATGGTGACACTCCACATGTCGAGAAATGCAGCAAAAGGTGATACCCAGCTCGTCGAGAATTGCAGCACATTGTGACACCCCGCACGTCAAGAATTGCAGCACATTGTGACATCGTACACAACAAGAATTGCAGCACATTGTGACACCCCACACATCGAGAATTGGAGATTATTGTGACACCCCACATGTCGAGTATTACAGCACATGGTGACACTGCACACGTCGATAATTGCAGCACATTGTGACACCTCACACGTCAAGAATTGCAGCACATTGTGACATCCCACACGTCAAGAATTGCAGCACATTGTGACACCCCACACATCGGGAATTGGAGAAAATTGTGACACCACACACGTCGAGATATGCAGCACATGGTAACAGTCGACACGTCGAGAATTGCAGCACATGGTGACATCCCACAAGTCGAGAATTGCAGCACATTGTGACAACCCACACGTCGAGAATTGCAGCACATTGTGACACCCCACACATCGAGAATTGCAGCACATCGTGACACCCCACACGTCGAAAATTGGAGCTCAATCTGACATCCCACATGCCGAGTATTACAGCACATTGTGACACACCACATGTCGTGAGTTGTAGCACATTGTGGCACCCCAAATGTCGAGAATTGCAACACATTGTGACAACCCACACGTCGAGAATTGTAGCACATTGTTACACCCCATGCGTCGAGAATTGCAGCACATGGTGACACCCCACATGTCGAGAAATGCAGCACATTGTTACACCCCACACGTCCAGAATTGCAGCACATTGTGACGTCCCAGACGTCGAGAATTGCAGCACATTGTGACTTCCCACACGTTGAGAATTGCAGCACATTGAGACGCCCCACACATCGAGAATTGGAGAAAATTGTGACTCCCCACACGTCGAGATATGCAGCACATGGTGACACTCGACACGTCTAGAATTGCAGCACATGGTGACGTCCCACACGTCGAGAATTGCAGCACATTGTGACACCACACATGCCGAGAATTGCAGCTCATTGTGACACCACACACGTCGAGAATTGCAGCACGTTGTGACACCCCACACGTTGTGAATTGCAGCTCATTGTGACACCCCACACGTCGAGAATTGCAGCACATTGTGACACCATACTCGTCGTGAATTGCAGCACATTGTGACACCCCACACATCCAGAACTGCAGCACATTGAGACACCCGACATGTCGAGAATTGCAGCACATTGTGACTTTCCACACGTCGAGAATTGCAGCACATGGTGACACCCCACACGTCGAGAATTGCAGCACATTGTGACACCCCACACATCGAGAATTGCAGCACATTGTGACGCCCCAAACATCGAGAATTGAATAACGTGGTGACACCCCACACGTCGAGAATTGCAGCACATGGTGACACCCCACACGTCGAGAATTGCAGCACATGGTGACATCCCACACGTCGAGAATTGGAGCAGATTGTGACACCCCACACCTCGAGAATTGCAGCATATTGTGACACCCCACATGCCGAGAATTGCAGCATATTGTGACAACACACACGTCGAGAATTGCAGCACATTGTGACATCCCACACGTCGAGAATTGCAATACATTGTGACACATTACACGTCGAGAATTGTGGCACATTGTGCTACCATATCCATCGTGAATTGCACCTCATTGTGACGCCCCACACTTCGAGAATTGCAGCACATTGCGACACCCCAAATGTCGAGAATTGCAGCACATTGTGACACCGCACACGTCGAGAATTGCAACACATGGTGACACCCAACACGTCGAGAAGTGCAGCACATTGTGACCTCCCACACGTCGAGAATTGCAGCACATTGTGACACCCCACACGTCGAGAATTGCAGCACATTGTGACATCCCACACGTCAAGAATTGCAGCACATTGTGACTCCCCACACATCGAGAATTGGAGAATATTGTGACACCCCACACGTCAAGATATGCAGCACATGGTGACACTCCACACGTCGAGAATTGCAGCACGGGGTGACATCCCACATGTCGAGAATTGCAGCACGTTGTGCTACCCACACCCCAAGAATTTCAGCACATTGTGACACCCCACTTGTCGAGAATTGTAGCACATGGTGACGCCCCACACATCGAGAATTGGTGAACATTGTGACACCCCAAATGTCGAGAATTGCAGCACATTGTGACACCCCACACGTCGAGAATTGCAGCACATTGTGACATCCCACACGTCAAGAATTGCAGCACATTGTGACTCCCCACACATCGAGAATTGGAGAAAATTGTGACACCCCACACGTCGAGATATGCAGCACATGGTGACACTCGACACGTCTTGAATTGCAGCACATGGTGACATCCCACACGTCGAGAATTGCAGCACATTGTGACACCCCACACGTCGAGAATTGCAGCACATTGTGACATCCAACACGTCAAGAATTGCAGCACATTGTGAGTCCCCACACATCGAGAATTGGAGAAAATTGTGACACCCCACACGTCGAGATATGCAACACATGGTGACACTCGACACGTCTAGAATTGCAGCACATGGTGACATCCCACACGTCGAGAATTGCAGCACATTGTGACACCCCACACGTCGAGAATCGCAGCACATTGTGACACCCCGCAAATCGAGAATTGCAGCACATCGTGCACCCCACACGTCGAAAATTGAAGCACAATCTGACATCCCACATGCCGAGTATTACAGCACATTGTGACACACCACATGTCGTGAGTTGCTGCACATTGTGGCACCCCAAATGTCGAGAATTGAAACACATTGTGACAACCCACTCGTCGTGAATTGCAGCACGTTGTTACACCCCATGCGTCGAGAATTGCAGTACATGGTGACACCCCACATGTCGAGAATTGCAGCACATTGTAACACCCCACACATCGAGAATTGCAGAACATTGTGACACCGCAGACATCGAGAATTGCGTCACATTGTGACATCCCACACGTCGAGATTTGCAGCACATTGTAACACCCCACACGTCGAGAATTGCAGCACACTGTGACGTCCCACACGTCGAGAATTGCAGCACATTGTGACACCCTACACTTAAGAATTGCATCACATTGTGACGCCCCAAACGTCGAGGAATGCAGCATATAGTGACAAACCACACGTGGAGAATTGCAGCACATGGTGACACCCCACACGTCGACAATTGCAGCACATTGTGACACCACACACGCCGAGAATTTTAGCTCATTGTGACACCACACACGTCGAGAATTGCAGCACGTTGTGACACCCCACACGTTGTGAATTGCAGCACATTGTGACACCACACACGTCGAGAATTGCAGCACATTGTGAAACCCCACTCGTCGTGAATTGCAGCACATGGTGACACCCCACACGTCGAGAATTGCAGCACATTGTGACACCCCACACATCGAGAATTGCAGCACATTGTGACACCCCACACGTCGAGAATTGCAGCACATTGTGATATCCCACACGTCGAGAATTGCAGCACATTGTGACAGTCCACACGTCGAGAATTGCTGCACATTGTGACGCCCCAAACGTCGAGAATTGCAGCACGTGGTGACACCCCACACGTCGAGAATTGCAGCACATGGTGACACCCCACACGACGAGAATTGCAGCACATTGTGCCTCCCCACTCGTGGAGAATTGCAGCTCATTGTTACACCCCATGCGTCCAGAATTGCAGCACATGGCGACACCCCACATGTCGAGAATTGCAGCACCTGGTGACATCCCACACGTCGAGAATTGCAGCACATTGTGACACCCCACACATCGAGAATTGCAGCACTTGGTGACACCCCACACGTCGAAAATTGGAGCACAATCTGACATCCCACATGTCGCGTATTACAGCACATTGTGACACACCACATGTCGTCAGTTGCAGCACATTGTGGCACCCCATTTGTCGAGAATTGCAACACATTGTGACACCCCACTCGTCCTGAATTGCAGCACATTGTGACACACCGCACGCCGAGAATTGCAGCACATTGTGACACCCCACACGTCGAGAATTGCAGCACATTGTTACACCCCATGTGTCAAGAAAATCAGCACATGGTGACACCCCACATGTCGAGAATTGCAGCACATTGTGACACCCCACACATCGAGAATTGCAGCACATTGTGACACCCAGACATCGAGAATTGCATCACATTGTGACATCCCACACGTCGAGATTTGCAGCACATTGTGACATCCCACACGTCGAGAATTGCAGCACATTGTGACACACCACACGTTGAGAATTGCAGCACATAGTGACGCCCCAAACGTCAAGAAGTGCAGCATATGGTGACAAAACACACGTCGAGAATTGCAGCACATGTTGGCACCCCACACGTCGACAATTGCAGCACATTGAGACACCCGACATGTCGAGAATTGCAGCACATTGTGACTTACCACACGTCGAAAATTGCAGCACCTAAGGACACGCCAACCGTCGAGAATTGCAGCACATTGTGTCACCCCACACATCGAGAATTGCAGCACGTTGTGACACCCCACACGTCGAGAATTGCAGCACATCGTGATATCCCACACGTCGAGAATTGCAGCACATTGTGACAGTCCACACGGCGAGAATTGCTGCACATTGTGACGCCCCAAACGTCGAGAATTGCAGCACGTTGTGACACTCCACACGTCGAGAATTGCAGCACGTGGTGACACCCCACACGTCGAGAATTGCAGCACATGGTGACATACCACACGTCGAGAATTGCAGCACATTGTGACACCCTAAACGTCGAGATTTGCAGCACATGGTGACACCCCACACGTCGAGAATTGCAGCACATGGTGACACCCCACACGTCGAGAATTGCACCATATTGTGACACCCCACATGCCGAGAATTGCAGCACATTGTGACACCACACACGTCGAGTATTGCAGCACATTGTGACATCCCACACGTCGAGAATTGCAATACATTGTGACACACTACACGTCGAGAATCGTAGTACATTGTGCTACCACATTCATCGTGAATTGCACCTCATTGTGACACCCCACACTTCGTGAAGTGCAGCACATTGCGACACCCAAATGTCGAGAATTGCAGCACATTGTTACACCCAACACGTCGAGAATTGCAGCACATGGTGACACCCAACACGTCGAGAAATGCAGCACATTGTGACATCCCACACATCGAGAATTGCAGCACATTGTGACACCCCGCACGTCGAGAATTGCAGCACATTGTGACACCACACACGCCGAGAATTGCAGCCCATTGTGACACCACACACGTCGAGAATTGCAGCACGTTGTGACTCCCCACACGTTGTGAATTGCAGCACGCTGTGACACCCCACACGTCGAGAATTGCAGCAAATTCTGACACCTCACTCGTCGTGAATTGCAGCACATTGTGACTACCGGCATGCCGAGAATTGCAGCACACTGTGACACCCCACACGTCGAGAATTGCAGCACATTGTGACACCACACACGCCGAGAATTGCAGCTCATTGTGACACCACACACGTCGAGAATTGCAGCACGTTGTGACACCCCACACGTTGTGAGTTGCAGCACATTGTGACACCCCACACGTCGAGAATTGCAGCAAATTGTGACACCCCACTCGTCGTGAATTGCAGCACATTGTGACACCCCACACATCGAGAATTGCAGCACAATTAGACACCCGACATGTCGAGAATTGCAGCACATTGTGACTTACCACACCTCGAGAATTGCGGCACATAGTGACACGCCAACCGTCGAGAATTGCAGCACATTGTGTCACCCCACACATCGAGAATTGCAGCACATTGTGACACCCAAAAACGTCGAGAATTGCAGCACATTGTGATATCCCACACGTCGAGAATTGCAGCACATTGTGACAGTCCACACGGCGAGAATTGCTGCACATTGTGACGCCCCAAACGTCGAGAATAGCAGCACGTGGTGACACCCCACACGTCGAGAATTGCAGCACGTGGTGACACCCCACACGTCGAGGATTGCAGCACATGGTGGCATCCCACACGTCGAGAATTGCAGCACATTGTGACACCCTAAACGTCGAGATTTGCAGCACATGGTGACACCCCACACGTCGAGAATTGCATTACATGGTGACACCCCACACGTCGAGAATTGCAGCATATTGTGACACCCCACATGCCGAGAATTGCAGCACATTGTGACACCACACACGTCGAGTATTGCAGCACATTGTGACATCCCACACGTCGAGAATTGCAATACATTGTGACACACTACACGTCGAGAATCGTAGCACATTGTGCTACCACATTCATCGTGAATTGCACCTCATTGTGACACCCCACACTTCGTGAAGTGCACCACATTGCGACACCCCAAATGTCGAGAATTGCAGCACATTGTTACACCCCACACGTCGAGAATTGCAGCACATGGTGACACCCAACACGTCGAGAAGTGCAGCACATTGTGACATCCCACACGTCGAGAATTGCAGCACATTGTGACACCCCACACGTCGAGAATTGCAGCACATTGTGACATCCCACACGTCAAGAATTGCAGCACATTGTGACTCCCCACACATCGAGAATTGGAGAATATTGTGGCACCCCACACGTCGAGATATGCAGCACATGGTGACACTCTACACGTCGAGAATTGCAACACGGGGTGACATCCCACATGTCGAGAATTGCAGCACATTGTGACACCCACACGCCAAGAATTGCAGCACATTGTGACACCCCACATGTCGAGAATTGTAGCACATGTTGACACCCCACACATCGAGAATTGGTGAATATTGTAACACCCCACACATCGAGAATTGCAGCGCATGGTGACACTCCACAAGTCGAGAATTGCAGCAAAAGGTGATACCCAGCTCGTCGAGAATTGCAGCACATTGTGACACTCCACACGTCGATAATTGCAGCACATTGTGACACCCCACATGTCGAGAATTGCAGCACATTGTGACATCCCACATGTCAAGAATTGCAGCAGATTGTGACTCCCCACACATCGAGAATAGGAGAATATTGTGACACCCCAGACCTCGAGATATGCAGCACATGGTGACACTCCACACGTCGAGAATTGCAGCACATGGTGACATCCCACACGTCGAGAATTGCAGCACATGGTGACATTCCACAAGTCGAGAATTGCAGCAAAAGGTGATACCCAGCTCGTCGAGAATTGCAGCACATTGTGACACCCCTCACGTCGAGAATTGCTGCACATTGTGACACCCCACTCGTCATGAATTGCAGCACATTGTGACATCGCACACGTCGAGACTAGCAGCACATTGCGGCACCCGACGCATCGAGAATTGCAGCACATTGTGCCAGCCCACATGTCGAGAACAGCAGCACATGGTGATACCCACACGTCGTGAATTGGAGAACATTGTGACACCCCACACGTCGAGAATTGTAGCACATGGTGACACCCCACACGTCGAGAATTGCAGCACATGGGGACACCCCACATGTCGAGAATTGCAGCACATTGTGATATCCCACACGTCGAGAATTGCAGCACATTGTGACAGTCCACACGGCAAGAATTGCTGCACATTGTGACGCCCCAATCGTCGAGAATTGCAGCATGTGGTGACACCCCACACGTCGAGAATTGCAGCTCATTGTGACACCCCACACGTCGAGAATTGCAGCACATGGTGACATCCCACACGTCGAGAATTGCAGCACATTGTGACACCCTAAACGTCGAGAATTGCAGCACATGGTGACACCCCACACGTCGAGAATTGCATTACATGGTGACACCCCACACGTCGAGAATTGCAGCATATTGTGACACCCCACATGCCGAGAATTGCAGCACATTGTGACACCACACACATTGAGTATTGCAGCACATTGTGACATCCCACACGTCGAGAATTGCAATACATTGTGACACACTACACGTCGAGAATCGTAGCACATTGTGCTACCACATTCATCGTGAATTGCACCTCATTGTGACACCCCACACTTCGTGAAGTGCAGCACATTGCGACACCCCAAATGTCGAGAATTGCAGCACCTGGTGACATCCCACACGTCGAGAATTGCAGCACATTGTGACACCCCACACATCGAGAATTGCAGCACATTGTGACACTCAACACGTCGAGAATTCCAGCACATTGTGACGCCCCAACTGTCCGGAATTGCAGCACTTGGTGGCACCCCACACGTCGAGAATAGCAGCACATGGTGACACCCCACACGTCGAGAATTGCAGCACCTGGCGACATCCCACACGTCGAGAATTGCAGCACATTGTGACACCCCACACATCGAGAATTGCAGCACATGGTGACACGCCACACGTCGAGAATTGGAGCACATTCTGACATTCCACATGCCAAGTATTACAGCACATTGTGAAGCACCACATGTCGTGAGTTGCAGCACATTGTGACACCATACTTTTAGTGAATTGCAGCACATTGTGACACCCCACACGCCGTGAATTGCAGCACATTGTGACACCCCACACGTCGAGAATTGCAGCACATTGTTACACCCCATGCGTCGAGAATTGCAGCACATGGTGACACCCCACATGTCGAGAATTTGAGTACATTGTGACACCCCACACATCGAGAATTGCAGCACATTGTGACACCCCAGACATCGAGAATTGCATCACATTGTGACATCCCACACGTCGAGATTTGCAGCACATTGTGACACCCCATACATCGAGAATTGCAGCACATTGTGACATCCCACACGTCGAGAATTGCAGCACATTGTGACACCCCACACGTCGACAATTGCAGCACATTGTGACACCACACTCACGGAGAATTGCAGCTCCTTGTGACACCACACACGTCGGGAATTGCTGCATGTTGTGACACCCCACACGTTGTGAATTGCAGCACATTGAGACACCCCACACGTCAAGAATTGCAGCACATTGTGACACCCCACTCGTCGTGAATTGCAGCACATTGTGACACCCCACACATCGAGAATTGCATAACATTGAGACACCCGACATGTCGAGAATTGCAGCACATTGTGACTTACCACACGTCGAGAATTGCAGCACATGGTGACACCCCACACGTCGAGAATTGCAGGACATTGTGACACCCCACACATCGAGAATTGCAGCACATTGTGACACCCCACACGTCGAGAATTGCAGCACATTGTGATATCCCACACGTCGAGAATTGCAGCACATTGTGACATCCCACACATCGAGAATTGCAGCATGTGGTGACACCCCACACGTCGAGAATTGCAGCACATGGTGACACCCCACACGTCGAGAATTGCAGCACATGGTGACATCCCATTCGTCGACAATTGCAGCACATGGTGACATCCCACACGTCGAAAATTGCAGCACATGGTGACACCCCACACGTCGAGAATTGCAGCACATTGTGACACCCCACATGCCGAGTATTGCAGCACATTGTGACACCCCACATGTCGAGAATTGCAGCACATTGTGACACCCCACATGTCGAGATTTGCAACACATTGTGACACCCCACTCGTCGTGAATTGCAGCACATTGTGACAGCCCACACACCGAGAATTGCAGCACATTGTGACACCCCAGACGTCGAGAATTGCAGCACATTGTGACACCCCACGCGTCGAGAATTGTAGCACATGGTTACACCCCACATGTCGAGAATTGCAGCACATTGTGACACCCCACACATCGAGAATTGCAGCTCATTGTGACACCCCACACATCGAGAATTGCAGCACATTGTGACATCCCACACCTCGAGATTTGCAGCACGTTGTGACACCCCACACGTCGAGAATTGGAGAACA
The DNA here is from genome assembly GCF_023864345.2 of Schistocerca serialis cubense. Lineage (NCBI taxonomy): Eukaryota > Metazoa > Arthropoda > Insecta > Orthoptera > Acrididae > Schistocerca > Schistocerca serialis. The sequence goes on from NC_064644.1 coordinate 51,300,014, forward strand.
TTGTGCCACCCTACACGTCAAGAATTGCAGTAGATTGTGACCCACCACTCGTCGTGAATTACATGACATTGTGAAACCCCATATCTCGAGAATTGCAACAGAATGGCTCCAGGTACAATCTTCGAAATTTAAACACGTCCGCTGACCACCAAACTCCTCAGGAATGAACATTATTGAACATAACTGCAACGGACTTTTCAGACGAGATCTCCACCCCGTCGTGCTATTACGAATTTATGGACAGCCCAGCAGGATTCATGGTGTCACTTCCCTCCAGCATTACTTCAGACATTGATCGAGTCCATGCCACGTCGTGTTGCGGCATTTCTGCATGGTCCTACACGATATTAGGAAGATATACCAGTTTCTTTGGCTCTTCAGTGTATGACAAAATGGGATTTGCGTATCTAACTTGTGGAACATGCCAATTCGGCGTCTGTTGGATGCAGCCTTCATGGTGTTGTGGTTTTGATAGCCAGTAATGTACTTTTTGAAACCATTTTGTCCTGTGCACTTGTCACTCGACTAGCTTGGATACTCGAGAGAGACTACGGGGTTTACAGAAAGAGCATTGCGGCAGTTTATTATCGTGACCCTCTGGGTGGTTTTCATCGGCGCTGATGTCGACCCCCTGATGACACGCAGTGTCAGGCGGGCAGAGCTTCCCCTGGAATCGCCGCCGCCTCTGCCGCCGCCCCCGCCTAGCGCCGGGCTGCCCGTATATCACCGCGCCGGCGGCAGAGGAAGGGCGGCTCCCTCAGCGGAGAGATTTAGGGCGCCCGCCGGCTGCGGAAATTTGCAGTCTCGGATACAGGCCGTAATGGCCAGGAAGCGACAGCTGGAATCCGTAACGAAGACGCATTTTCAATATTGGGCGGCCGCCGGCGGAAGGAAGAGGGCGTGGCGCTTCGCGGTCGTCGCGGACAAAGGGCCCGTCTGCTGCACGACGGCCGGGTCCGGTGAGAACTTCGGCCACCACTCCGACCGAGGTGGCGAAGCGCGCACTGCCTCGCTGATTCAGCTGGGCCTAGGCGGGTTCGCGTGTCTGCGGCGGCGGAAATAGTTTAGTACAGCCCTGATTCTAAACTGGCTCAGAATGTTTTATACCGCCTGCATAATTGGAATCGTGTGTGGCTTTAACTGAAAGGGAGAAGGAAGTGAACGAATAAGCGTTATGAAAATACGAAAAAGTTAACTTACTGAAGTAAAACAGAACTATGACCAAATCAAACTACACTGCCAGAAAAAATGCTACTCTCTCAAGACAAGTTTTGTGGACGACTGATGTGACAGGTAGTTCATCGTTGCAGGACTACATGATAATAAATTCAGACCGAATGGAACACACACGTCACAGTAAGAGGTGCGCAAGCAATCAATACTCCGTGTACCAACCTTCTGGTAGAAACGCAAGCGTGTAGTGTCGCATGCATGTGATGATAAAGTGCTGAATGGTATGCTGCAATAGATCGTCCCAAGTATCTTGCACCTTCTGTTACAATCGGCTATGGTTACTGGAGCCCTGTAAACGAGTAAGTTTCCGATTCGTGAAGTCTCAAGCGTATTCAATTGGTGAGGGCGGTTACAATCGGCTATGGTTATTGGAACTCTGGAAACGACTAAGTTCCCGATTCGTCATGACTGAACTGGTTACTTTGCTCTGCAATAACGCCGAATGTGACTGTGAGTTGTGACTGACCGCCCCCCCCCCCCCATGCATTCACACGCCGTGAAGCCTGTGTGTCGTGGGAGGATGCACTCTGGAACAGGCAGCTCACCAGGTCTGCACCAAACACGCACGTTCATCACTCGCATATGCACAGAACCTACTTTCGTCACTGAAGGCATCAGAACGCCATTCCACTCTCCAAACTCTTTCATGACACCGGAGTAGCCGTGCTTGGCAGTGTCGTGTTGTCGGTGTAACCTGTCCAGAGGTACATGTGACCCTAGCCCTGCTGCAAGCACACGGTTTCCAATGTCCTTGTTCACACAGCAGGAGCAACATGTGCCCCGATTCCTTACCCCGATGATGTCCGGTCGTCCACCACTGTTCGCACAATCCTTGGATTCTGATGTGTTTCTGTACTACCCTGACGTCCAGAGCTTGGTCAGTAGGTGTGGGAATGCTCTACAGATCACTGTTGAAAGCAACGACACACCGCCCGACGAGTACAGAAATCCGACGAAACATCCGTCCAGCTTCCCAATCTTGAAATAGCCACTTGGAATGTGAGACACTGCAGCAGACTAGAAGACCTAAAACTTGAATTGAACTGACTGGAAATCGATATATTTAGCTCACCAGAGACGATATGGCCCCCATCAGGAGAATACCGAGTCATTCGCACCGGAACTGAAGAAGGCCGACCTGTAGTTAGAGGAGTTGGAGTAATTTTAATAAAAATAGCTCCTGTGTTAAGGAAGAATGTGCAATACAGCACTAGGATAATGTTAGTCAAACTTGAAACCAAGCCAAAGGAGACTGTGATAATACAAGTTTATATGTCAACGTTCAAAGAAGAGGATGCGGTAGTTGGTGAAATATACGAAGACGGAAGTAATGTGATAGAACATATTAAGGGAAATGAAAACCTGATTGTCACGCGGCACTGGAATGCAAGTGTGGGTGAAGAATTGGAAGAGCGGATTGTGGGCAACTATGCACTTGGAAGAAGAAATGAAAAACGAGCCTGACTAATTGAGTTCTGCTCCAGGCACCAATTAGTTGCTGCAAATACGCTTTTCCACCACCGTAAGCGAAGAGGATACGCCTAGAAGGCCCCCAGGAGACTTAAGGAGACAGGTCGATTGCATTTTAGTGGAATCTCGGTTTAAAAACCAAGTAGAAGACTGCAGGAGCTATTCATCTGCAGTCATAGACAGAGACCACAACCTCATCCAGATGAAACGTTTATTCAGATTCAAACGTCTGAAGAAAAAGGCATTAAAACAGAAATGGGAAATAGAAAAACTGAAAACTCCTAGGTATTATGCACAAGGAACATACAACCTTGCTAAAAATTTCCAACATGGGTGAATAAAAGAAAATTGAGAGTAAATTAAAATTGGTATATATAAAGCATAAGAAAAGGTAGTTGGGAAAACAAAACCTGGGATCAGGAGGAAATGGATTACAGCAAATGTTATTCAGCTTATTGAAAACAGAAGACTATTAAAAGAAAGAACCAATGAACAAGGAAAAGCTGAGCACTGAAGATTAAGGCATTTAATCAGTCTTGGAGATACGGGAGCAAAAGGAAACTTTCTTGAGGGAATGTGCACAAAAGTTGAAGAAATTATATGAAATGGAATAACTGACAAATCCTACAGAAAGGCAAAAAAATAATATACTGTACCAATTCTGGTACAGTAGAAGAGAAGAAGAGAAAAATGCTGGTTGGTGAAGATTTGATGAAGAGCTGGAACGGTTACCAGAGGAACCGTATGACGAACACCTTTATCGGAGAATGTAATAGGACAAGAAGAGCAAGTTGACGAAGATGACTAAGAAGACGACATTCGGAAATAAGAATTTGAGAAAGCTTATAAAAACCTTTGGGAGAGCAAAGCAACAGGTACTAATTACATTGCTGAAGAATGCTGGTGACAACATGAAAATGAGGCTGCTGAAGCCGATGAGGTCCATCTATAACGCAGGAGAGATACCATCCAACTTGAATCTTACTGGCAGATTTAAACTGTGTGCCGGACCGAGACTCGAACTCGGGACCTTTTGTCTTTCGCGGCAAGTTCTCTACCATCTGAGCTACCCAAGCACGACTCGCGCCCAGTCCTCACAGCTTTACTTCTGCCAGTACCTCGTCTCCTACCTTCCAAACTTTACAGAAGCTCTCCTGCGAACCTTGCAGAACTAGCACTCCTGACGCCTCAGACCAGTCAGGACTGATGACCCCAAAGAAAAATGTCTCCCTCGTAAATAAAGTCTTCTGTGTCTATTGTTTGATAACTTCATAAATATTACAAATTTCGGATATGGTCTGCGCTACTAAAGATAGTCTCTTAGGAACCTCTTCATATCGCAACTTTTCCTTATACATACATAATTGGTATCACTTGATTGGTCCATCAACAGGTACCAAAACCGTATCAAAATCTCTACAGTAGTTCCTGAGACTAGCTCGAACATACAAAAAGAAGCGAGCAGCAGGGGACTTCAGTTTACACATATAGAGAGTACAACTTACATTTTGTGTCAGCAAATTGTTAAGTTCGTCTGTTATGCTTTTGACAGATGATGAATACAATGTATGTTCAAATGGTAAAAGATATTTTTTATGTGATATAATTACAATTTAACAAGGTTCAGATTTTTTCCTGTACTTGTACTGTAGAACCTTCTTCTTGACGAATTTCATGATTCTGTGTCAACGGGAAATAGTCTGTAGGTTTTTGTGAATGTGTTTGCGAGTATCAAAATATGTGAGATGCATGACAGAATTTTTTGTTGTTTTGACTTAGAAGCTTAAATGTTTTAGAAAATGTAAATATGAACTTTGTACGTCAACCTGTTCAGAGAAAAAGAAGTCTTACAAGACGGGCAGACAGATGTATAAAAAAATTACAAAAATATTTTGTTAGTATGTTATAATTACAAATTAACTATTTTCAGATTTTTTCTTTACTTTTAATGTGAAAACTAGGTCAACAGGAAGCACCCCATAGCTTTCGACGAGTAAATTTTAGAGTATCAAAACATGTGACGTGAATGGCCGTATCTTTTGATTGAAGTGACTTAGAAGCTTAAAATGCTTACACCGCCAATGGACCATAGATCTTAATATGCAACATTAATGTGAACTTCATACGTCCACCCATTCATGAGAAAAGATTTTCGTAACAGTCAGACAAACAGACAGGCAGATAGACAGACGGACAACAAAGAGATCCCAGAAGGATTTAGTTTTCAAAGACTGAGACACGGAGCTCTAATTACGTGAGCAGGTGGTCCAGCAGCAATACGGTGGCTCTATTAAGTCTAAACCGGTTCGCAGTAACTGGGAGTTGATTTTCTTGTCGTTTTGTAACAAAGAATTATACGAGAAGTTGTAACTTGGGAAATTTCACGAGAGGCATGAGAGTTAGTAGGAATAACAGAAGTAAAGAAAATAATAGTATCCCATGATGGTCTAAGCAAAGTTGAGTATTACTGAGGCTTTCTAGGAAGTATGAGACTGCGGATCTTGTTCAGGAACTGAGTTCTGATGTCTACATCATAAGAATAATATCCACATTCACCAACACTGATATCCTACTGCTTGATAGTTTTCTTACCTTTCATGCTGTTATGTCCTGTAGTATCATATTTTGGTAAAACTCTGCGTATTCTCAGAGAATGTTCCTTGTCCACAAAATGAAGATGAGAACGTCTTGCGACGTCGGTCCCCAAGTTAGTGAAGGCTTTTGTTTAAGCGTTACGTAAATTCAGTACTGCCATCCCCGAAATCTCTCGTGGGGTTTGAGGCTGATTGAATGGATTTAAATGAAACAGAACTACAACATGGACCCAGTGAGCAGTGGATACAAAAACGACACGTACTCGAATAACACACCCTAAACCATTATAAAGAGTGGTGTGCCGTGCTGTACAGATGCAATTGCTGACATGCAGATGGACTAAGAATTTTCGAGCATTCAGATAAGGTTTCAGAGGTTTCATTGGGCCGTATGTTTTCCTTCTGCACAGGAGTTCTTCAGTGTAGCTTCGAGACTTTCGCTGTACTGTGTTACTTATTTGTGCATACTAACGCAGCTATTCGATTATTTTTTTCCAAAGTTTCGCAAGTTACTTAGTGATTCGATCAATACCCCAGAAATGTTTGTTAACAAGATACCAAGATTAGACTAGGAATTTAAAACATCTTTATCCGGAATGCAGACAGCCATATTGTCATTGTTAACCGACATTTTGTCCTCAGCTGCCAGATGGTGGGGCTTCGTGGACTTGCCTAGTGCTAGTATGGTCGCAACCCGTGTCTCAACACACAGGAAAAGTGGACTGCGATAAGGATGATGTATGAGTTTGTAATTACTGTTTCCCTCTGATTTACTCGTCATATGCAAAAAGAACCAGTGATTCTTACAAACGACAGAAAGAAGATAAAAACCTCACATTCATTCAGTGCTAAGAGTCCTTTAACTTATAACTAGCAAAATAAAATAATATTTATTCTCAATAACTAATAAATTCAAGGCTGCACAAATTCTATGATTTTATCTATCTCATGTTAGTTATATACCAATATCATTAACGTATTTCATGATAACCACAAAAATCAATTCTTTTCTGCTTCACGCTACTGAGAATTTTTAGTACAGTTAAAGTGAAAGCCTAGTAAAAGATTAAAGTCTTATTAAATGAAAAAAACAGTATTTGCACCGCAGTGACTACACAAATGTGAAAAAATAACAACCACAGAATAACATAAAAAGGATTAAACTCGTAACTGTAAACATTAACTTACATATTCCAACACACCCCCTTAAACTGATACTGACACAAAATGTAAAATCCAACTGAACAGTCACTTTTCAGCTTATTTAACAAGGTCACAGTTTCTTACACATCTTTCATGTCTAGCTCTACCTGGCGGTTTGTAAAACTATGAGCTAACATTCTTTCAGAAGCCAGATGCTCAGCATCTTCAGATAGTTTCTTCTGAAATGGTATTTTGTATCAGTATGCTTGGATCTAGAAATTGTCACTAGATTTCTGGCTAATTAATCGGCTCCTTTATTATCAAAATACTTTTAAGTGACGAAGTGACACCGCTTGGATCTACCTAATTTGTATTAACCACAGTAAATCTTTAACAGTTGACGCCAATGCCATTCATTCACCTTCACAAGTAGAGATTCCAGTAGATTTTCGTGTTCTACTAGACCAAAAATCAAAGAATGTTGCATTTTATGCATGAACTAGTTACACAGTATTTGCCATTCATTTTAGTTCTATAATCTACATCACTGAAGGCCGTTATTTCTCTACGGCCATCTCTAAAACATTTTGGAGATGGTCTTCTTCCTGGCAACAAATGGACCATTTAAAACAGTGATTATATCCGCTAAGGAGATGAACAACAGAACGAATGTCAAGTCTGGAGATAAGAGGTAGGTTTCAGCTTTCTTGACACCTCCTCAGTTTCCTACCGCCTCCTAGTAAGGTACACGTAAGGTACATTGATGTCAGTTGGTTCCACTGCGTGAAAGTCCAAACTTCACTCCAAGCTTCACTCATTTGAAATTTCTGTAGAACTTTTCTTGCATAGGATATTTGGCCAATCCAATCCAATACGAGGGTATGGCTCAATGGCCCTAAATGTTTTACCTAAAAAAAATCTGTTCAAAGATTTTTGATGTGATTCAAAACATTTCTGTTATTTGAGAATAATAGCGTATCATTAACATATGAAGCTATAAAGACTAGGCTGGTGCCATCTCCGTAAAAATAGATGTATGAATAAGTGTTTGATCTGGTCAGTTTCAGTTTCATTAAAAACTTATCATGTTTTTTATCCTAGTTCCGACTGGCCTGTTTAAGTCCGCAAACAGTTTTCTTCAGCCTCCACACTTTTCCAAAATTTTCTGGTGGAATGCCATAAGTTTTATTTTCATTTAGGTCTCCGTAGAGATAAGCGGTGGTGATATCAGCGTGGTTGGTTCCCAGGTCCTCTTTAGTTGTAGATACCTATTGAACGCTTACTTTATCACTGGTGCGAAAGTTTCGCGACAATTAAGACCTTGAACTTGAGAGCTCCATTTTACCACTAGACGTGCATTAAATGTTTGTGGCGTATTGGCAGTACCATGCTTTATCTTTACTACCCAGTTAGTCTCGAGAGGCTTGGGTCACCTTGGTAGCTCTGCCGCTTCGAACCACTACGAACTACACACGAGAATTATTTCATCACTTCTTTGTTCCATTCTTCCTTATTTATCCTTCCCAAGGCCTCTCTGACATCAACGTCTTCATTTGGAAGTCCTTGTACGTACGTAGTAAGTAAAATCATCAGACCGTCCTTTGGGGTTTGGTTCTCTGCTCGACCTTCGAAGTGTAACCCCTTCTTGAACTATAGGGTCCCGTTTTTGATCCTCACTTTCATCTTATACTTCAATGTCAATACCGGAAAAAGTGCATTATCGCGGTCCACAGACTGAATTTCTCCTTTAGTATTTGAAATACTGATGTCATGAAAAACTGCTTCTTGTTTCAGTCCTAAGACAATGGTCATCGTAGGTTCCCCTCTCTTAGAACTCTCATCCCCCAGGAAATTTGCATTCCTGCTGACAGTTATCTGGTTACTCTCCTTGACTGTGGATCGATTATTTGCATGGCAGTAGCCTGAGAATGTCAACTTCTTTGACTTCTCATCCAACTAGTTGCGGTGCGGTTTCGGAATGTGAACCATTGCTCTGCAACTTAAGTGTAGTTGGGGAGAACTCTTTGATAGATACGCAGCTTTAGACACAACTTCAGTCCATTACTCCTTTGATAGGTTGGCATCGAACATCATGGTATGGGCTATTTCAACTAAACTTCGGTTAGCTCTCTGAGCAACATTATTTTCTGTGGTCTGTATCATAATTTTAGCTGGCGGATGATATGATGAGACGTCAGAAATCTTTCTAGTTCATCGCTGAGATATTCATTTCCAGCAGATTGTCAGACTGCGAATTCTTGATTTTTGTGGCAGGCTGCTTTCACAATGACTTTGAAATTTTTAAGCGACTGTGAGACCAAAATGTTTTCCTCAAGAACTACGCAAACTTTTATCTTGAAAAATCACCAATAAATGTGAGAAAATTCAGATTTCCACCAATAGACATTGTGTCCATTGGCCCAGACAAATCGGAATGTACTAACTCCAAGATTTTTAGAACATATTTGGCTAATTTTGAATGGAAGACGTGACCGTATTCCCATTATAAAGAACTCAGAGTGTCCTTGTTCACAGTATCCTCATTTACCCCCTTTGAAAGCTTTGTCAGCTTCAGCATACTCTTACGATTCTGATGTGCTGGCCTACGATCCCATAGGAATGCAGTTTTTTGTACATTAGTACTCTTTCATTTCACCTGTATTTAAGAAATGGATGCCATTATTAAATGATGCTTTGTGAATCAGTTCACCTTGTGCATAGGAGATCAATCCAACTATTATTATTATTATTATTTTTGATAAAAGCCACTTTCTTCCCTATGCTTACAACTTTACTGAGAGTAAATTCATGGCTGAGTTTGGGACATGAATGACGTCAGACGCTTCTACTTCTACCATTTTATTACCAGTGAAGAAGGTTAGTTTAACAGTTGGAGAAATCTCTGCTACAAAGCCATCACCTCCCATGCTGGCCACTGAGTTGTTACATGGTTTGGCATTACCAAGCTTGCCTGCAACGCTGGTGATTTGAGTCGAGACCCTGTTATCGAAATGCCACATCTCCCCCTATCTTGAGACTGTTTAGACCCTTTTGCAACAAATGCTTTCTTGTATTCTGACTTTCATCATTACAGCTTGTTATTTGTTATTTTTTGACGAGGTTCTTCCTTTTTTCGCAATTGCTGGAACAAAATTTAGAAATTTAATTTTGTCTGTTGCAATTGCAGCATTTTTGTTATTTTTTTGACGAGGTTCCTCATTTTAACAATTTCTAGAACAACATTTAGAAATTTAATTTGATCTGTTGCAATTGCAGCAATTTTAATGCTTCAGGTATGACCCTGTTTATTTAGGCCTAATGCTGATTGTTCATTTCCATTTGCGACTTCAGGTGTGACATATGGTACTATTTTTACTTTTATAGAATCTCCTGTGATATGTGTGCAACTGTCTTCAAGTGCCATATTCAGAGATTCATAATGGCTAGGTATTCCAGCCAGGAGAAAAGTTCTTATCCATTGTTCATACTCAATCGTATATTGACTATCCAAAACGTACTCGAATTGCTACTTTCAAATTAATTAATGAACTAATTAAATTTATATTCTTCCATATGTCACGGAGAAAGTTCGTTTTTTCTCTTATTAACTTTCTTTTGTCAGTTAAATTTTAGCAATAAACAAGTGATGTTATTTAATTCAGATATAAATAGCGTTGTATGAATTTCTGTCAGGTAATTCTCTTTGTTAATTTACATGATAACTTCTTTTTCTTAAGAAAGATTCCTTAACATCTTGATTTTTCATTATAAACCTGACATCGTATCTCAATTATCCATAAAAAATAAATTATTCCTTCTATAATTTCGCTTTCAGTAAGTACTAGGACTTCTTTCGGTACTCTAAATAGGAAGGCAAATCCTTTTTTATATGCTTTTTTCAGCTATTTAGTTATGGTATTCTAATTTACAGTCTACTTTAGATGTAAATAGCAAATAATTTCTTATACTTTTAAGCAGTATTATTTTTATTCAGTAGTGCATACACTCGCTGTCTTCGACTATTGCAATATTCACCACCATAAACTAGTATTGACCTTTCCTGAAAAATTAAAAAAAAATCCAGTAGTCACCGTCGTTTGTACACCATTTCTTAAACAGTGTAGCAAGGAAACTAAACCACTTCAAACGCTGGCGTCTCATTACAAGGAAATGTTCCAAATAACTGGTTAAAAAGAGTATATATTAGAAGCAGCTTAGTTTTTAAGTAGTACATAATGCTGTTCCTTGCTTTTTATGGTTCTAAAACATCTACTTAGAAATCTGGTATCAACAAGCACACATTTTCTGTGTGGGGTTATAGCAGCAGCCATTTCACCAGCCACATTCTCCAGGGTATTTTAGCACTTAAAATCACGTAATACGACAATACTCACAGGATAAACAGTTGTCTTTCTCACTGGACATCGTTCTGTCTACGGATTAAGTATGAGTTCTGGGTAGTGATGCATGCAATTACCGAACCCACAACTTTAAAGATATCTCGATATTCACTCGAGATGTAATTAACTCGACATCAAACAATGATAACTTTTTCTTCCCCCAACATGGTACTACGTTACCCCGATTAACTATTAATTGGAACTCAACAAGATGAGCTCAATTTATTCCCAAGGATAATTACTCTCCTGTTACCAGTTAGATCACGATACTACGCCGTCAAAAACACCCAGTCGACTCCAAACTCGAGCCTCAGTTACCTTAGAGAACCGCTCCGATTATCGGTGCAAACTACAAAAAAATCAAAAGAACAGAGTTATTTGCGTGAATTTTACGGCTGTCCGGTAGTTCTGTAGCGACCAACTTCGATGCCGTGGACGTTCCTTAATATAATGCGTACTTCCAACTATAGCTAACATACGCGTTGCGAGGGACTTCAGCAACATTGTTGTGTTAAAAAATGTTACACCTTTTATAGTTCAGTCTCAGCTGGGCGTTTTTTGCAGCATGACTAATTTAGATCTCGCTGGATCATTCTCAGATCTATGTAGTTGCATAAGCAACTGTCGTGTCTATGTCTGAACTACATACAGGAATATCGATTCTGATGTGTAGTTCCAATACAGACACGATGGTTTGTTTGTGGAAATAATTTTAATCATTGTTTCACTCTTATGGTCATCTTATTTGGAATAGAGGAATTGTGTGTGACCTATCTCTTGAGGTTTAACGTGGTCGATACTGGAACACAGCACAATGCCTTGCCTGGGGGCTTTTCAGTGCGCCAGAAACGAGTTCCGTTCGAACAGAAGCTTATGTAAACACACTGGCGCGTTTAATTTATAACAGTTTCTGAACCGTTAATTTTCGTTCGGCATTCAATTACGGTCGGATGAGGTTGTTGTACGTCGAAAAAACAACACGTTTTAGCAAATTTTATTCCTGGTTACCGTTGTAAGGCCTGTATTTCACGTTAATAGCACTGTACTTTCTGTGCGTTGGTGCTATACGAACCTTTCCAATTGGGGTTACATAAAAATCGTCTACTTGTTACAAGAAATTTAGTGTTGGATAGACCAGAATAATTACTCGTGTATATATGTAAACTGTTCTTCAACATCTATTGGCCCCAACACATGAGCTTAAATTCTCCAGCTTCACCGTCTGCTATTCACTGCTTTAGGGGTGATCGATAATGACAATTTTTTCATCAGCTGTTGCATATTCTGGATGTTTCCGTGGCGATGATACCAAATTTCAGGGTCAACGGAGACGAGTAAATGTATCAGTTTGAAAAAGGGAACATTTTCGTGGAAAGGAGTGAGTCTTCCGTTTCAAGCGGAAATGAGTAATCGATTTTATAACTTACGCAATTAAATTTTTGTTCGTTTTCAAGACTTTTCCGAGCAAACTGACTGCATTTTTTGGCAAAGTTATAGCGTACGATCCTTTTCTCTCCAGTTCCATGCAGTAACTCGTTAGTTACACTATCTACCCATCGAGTATTCAGCGATGCTCTGCAGCGCCACACTTCAAAAGCTTCCATTTCTTCTTGTACGTAGTAATTAAAGTGTTTCTATGATGCGAAATCCAGACTATTACATTTAGAAAAGACTTCATATAATATGTGTTATACTTCTTGTTCTTTTAAATTTTTAGTAGACTTTGAAGCATCTCTCTTTTGCAGAACAGCTTTTCTTGGTGTCGTTGGTCCGCGTTGTAAATCCTCCTACTTCGACCATAGTCAGTATTTTACGGTCCAAACAATAAAACAGTTTCGGTATGTTATTTCGTAATCTAATTCCTTCAGTATCGCCTGACCTAATTCTGTTGACCTCAATACCTTGTGTTAACTTTTTTGATATTTGTCATATCCCCTCTTTTCAAGATACTACCAACTTCCACCATGTTTCCTCCCAAGTCCTTTGCCATTTCTGACAGAATTACAATGTCAGTGGCAAACCGTAAAGTTTTTATTTCTTCTTCCTGTATTTTAAATCCCATTCCAAAATTCTCCTTGGTTTCTATTGCAGCTTGCTCAGTGTGCAGATTGAATAACGTGGGAGATAGGGTACAATCCTAACTCCCTTCTCAATCACTGCCTCCCTCTTTCGTCTATCAAATTCTTGTTAACTGTAGTTCGGTTTCTGTATGAATCGTAGATACCTTTTCACTCTTTGTATTTTAGCTTTCCAGTTAACATTGTCAAAAGCCTTCTCTAAATCTACGAACGCTGTAAATAGTGGTTTGTCTTTATTCAACCTATCTTCTTACTTATGTCGCCGACCAGTATTGCTTCGCGTGTCCCTACAAGTCTCGGGGACCCAAACTGATCCTCCCCAAGGATTACTTCTGCTAGTATTTTCGTTCTTTTCAGCATAAATCGCGTCAGTATTTTGATACCACGATTTATTAAACTGATTGTCCATTAATATTCACACCTTCTCCCTCCCTTGTTCCATTTGAAAATGGTGCTTGAAAAGAATGCAGCTGATACGACTCTGCAGGACCTCTACTTTCTCTGATTTTCTGATCTTGATGACTTCTCGAAACGAGGTAGTAATAAGTTGCCGATTCATGTTGGAATGCACACTCTCGGACTTTGAACAATGTTTGATACGCTACCTTTCTGCAATACCTTTAGTTCATAAACAATAAAGTATAGTCAGAGTTCACATCTGTCCCTGGAAATGGTTTGCAGCAGTTTAAAATCGAATTCCAATATATCTGTCGTACTATTATAAAGGGTGTTAGGGGTCTAAGTGCAGACATTTTTATTCGCGACTGAGGACTGTTTACTGAATAACATTACATCAGAATTCCTTCTTTTGCAGGTTAATAATTATACACTGAAGCGCAAAAGAAACTGGTATAGGCATGCGTATTCAAATGCAGAAATATATAAACAGGCAGAATATGGCACTGCGGTCGGGATCGCCTATACAAGAAACAAGTATCTGGCACACTTTTTAGCCCGGTTACTGCTGCTATAATGGCAGGTTATAAAGATTTAAGTCAGTTTGAACGTGGTGTTATAGTCAGCGCACGAGCGGTTGGACGCAGCATCTTCGAGGTAGCGATGAAGTGGGGAATTTCCCATAGGACCATTTCACGAGTGTACCGTGAATATCAGGACTCCATTAGAACATCAAATCTCCGACATCGCTGCAGCCGGAGAAAAATCCTGCTAGAACGGGACCAACGACGACTAAAGAGAATCGTTCAACCCATCTGCAGACTGTTGCAGATTTCAGTTCTGGACCATTTCCAAGTGTCAGCGTGCGAACCATACAACAAAACATCATCGATATGGACTTTCGGAGCCGAAGGCCCGCTCGTGCACCCTTGATGACTGCACGACACAAAAGTTTACGCCTCGCCTGGGTCCATTAACACCGACGTTGGACTGTTGATGACTGGAAGACTTGTTGCCTAGTCAGACTTGGGCAATTCCAGCAGGACAATGCGAAACCCCGCACGTCCAGAATTGCTACAGAGTTGCTCTAGGAACAGTCCTCTGAGTTTAAACACTTCCGCTGGCAATCAGACTCCTCAGACGTGAACGTTATTGATCATATCTGGGGTGCCTTGCGACGCGCTGTTCAGAAGAGATCTCCAGTCTCGTACACTTACAGATTTATGGACAGACATGCAGGATTCATGGTGTCAGTTCCCTCCAGCACTACTTCCTCAGACATTAGTGGAGTCCATACCTCGTCGTATTGCGGGACTTATGCCTGCTCGCTGGGACCCTGCATGACATTAGGCAGGTGTACCAGTTTTTTTTGACTCTTCAGAGTAGTTATTAGAAGTAGTATGTTTTTAGTTTGGTTAGTACCTCCAAGTAACCACGACTAGAGCAAACCGTTTAATGGTTATTTTCCCTTGTACAGCAAGTAAGCTACGGAAGCGTGGATGCGTGGACGCAGTGCGGTTAGTGTGTAGTGACAGGTATAGTAACCTTAGTGGCACGGTTACCACCATGAGGAAAACGTCAGGTAGTAAATTACGTAAAGCGTTTATGGGAAGACTGGTAGATACAGAATTAAAACAACGAACACGGTGAAACTGGTACATATTAAAGTACCAATGACAACAATATCTGTACCTGTAGCCATAGCACCTTTATAGTCAATGTGAAACTCTCTGGTACTTACAGACCTCTTGCTAAGTTTGTGATTCTTAAAGCTAGTCTTTAAAATAATTAAATTTTGTACTGTTCTGCCAGGTCTACTACTATTATTCCTCCTTTTTCTTTTGGTAGTGTCGAATCACAATCCTGTATCAACATTTAATTTTCGTCTCCCTTGACAAACTGAATATTTTTTTTCTGTCTCGTCAGACATTCTTTCAATCTCTTAATCATCCGTGGAGCTACAAGTAGTAGGCAAATATTCTTGTTGCACTGAGGTGGGTCTTGATTTTGTATCTACCTTAGGTGCGATAGTGCATTCACTATGTTGTCCGTAGTGGTTTAACCTTGTTCCTATTTATTATGAGACTTACTCGTGCGTTACCCCTATTTGATCCTGCATTGGTAACTATACTCACCTGACCAGACATCTGGTTATGCCTGCCATCGCACTTCACCGAATCTCACTAAATCTAACCTCGACTTAACTATTTCTCCTTTGAAGTTGTCTAACCAGCGACCGTAGCAGTCGTGCGGTTCCGGACGCTTCACCTAGAACCGATCGGCTACCACCGCCGGGCTCAGCATGCCAGTTGAGTTATTATGGGATGCCAAGCTATGGAATATCCAAGCACTTACTCGTGCGTTACCCCTATTTGATCCTGCATTGGTAACTATACTCACCTGACCAGATATCTGGTTATGCCTGCCATCGCACTTCGCCGAATCTCACTAATTCTAACCTCGACTTAACTATTTCTCCTTTGAAGTTCTCTAACCAGCGACCGTGGCAGTCGTACGGTTCCGGACGCTTAGCCTAGAGCCGATCGGCTGCCACCGCCGGACTCAGCATGCCAGTTGAGTTATTACGGGATGCCAAGCTATGGAATATCCAGGCATTCACAAAACTAGAAACATTTGGCCTCGGCCGCGTGATGAACGCCGTTGTCGAAGAAGGTTTTATTTCAAGCGGAGTCACGCGCAACTGACTGCGAGAAAGCAGCATTATCGCTGAGACTCTCTCTACTCCTTGAACTAAGAGAGCCTTAGTTCGATGTTAACTATTATGAAAAGATATAGTCTAGCTTCGGATCTTAATCAGAATGGATGAATGTATTACGGCTTAAGAGAGAAGGCATTGTTGCGAGACCGCCATCTTTGATTGAAAGGCATTTTTTGATTTGTGCGAATAATAAGCCAATAAACCAATTTCTCGGCAGCATAAACAAGGTGTGTATTGCGTACATTATTCTCCATCTTAAGGTTTCACATTTTCAAATAGTTGTGAATGCCTACGTGACATTTCTTTGGACTGAGGAAGCTCGCACCTGCAAACTCTATATGATCATTAATTTAAAGACTTTTAAACAAATCCACTTCGACGGACAGGCTTCGATAGAAAGGAGAATTGGACCAGGGGCGATTCTAGAAGTCAGTCGGTCAAAGGGGCTGAGGGTAATGGCGGGGAGGGGGGGGGGGGGGTTGTGGAAATGAAATATCGCCTAACAAAAGGAGAGTTGGGAGTTGGGGTCTTCCACCGACAAAGTGGTAAAATTTGGTGTTGCTTCAAGTAGTTTTTGGTAACTGTTTTGTAGTTCAGGGTAGAAACGTGTCTATAGAATGTGTGTTCCCGGGAAAATAATACGATTTGACCCATGTGTCCGGCGATTTCGAAGTTTTTATCTGGGGTCAGCAATTTAAGTGTTGGTAGGCATACCCGGCATGTTGATTATTGAAGTCGTACTCGTACATTAATATACATCCAATGTGTATTTATAAATAATAATACGCCCATTTTAAGTTCAATGATGTTTATTTAGACAGTAAACTATTTGCCGCTCTTATTCTTTTGTTAAAATGCATTTGAAATACATTACATCTTATATTGCTAGATAATTATAAAAAAAAATGAGTGAATCTGTTGAAGTAAGATATTCGCTGATTTCTGAAATCATTCGGGGGCGGGTGAGGGGGGGAGGCTGTACCCCCAACAGCCCCCCCACCCCCTTTGCCACTGCCCCTGAATTGGACCGTAGTTAACGTAGACTAAGATTGCTACAGATTCAGCACGCAGTTAGACTACCGGCAGAGACATCTAATACAGGTTAGAGTCAGCGTCGTCGTCTAGTGAGATCCGTTTGGCTATTTATTCATTTCAAAGACCTAAACTCTTTTCTTAGAGAGTCTGAATTCTAAAGATCTAATTCCTTGAATCAATAATAATAACAATAATTAAATCAAAGCAATAAGTAAATGAATAATAATAATAATAATAATGAAAGCAGTTCATCGAGGCTACTTTTAATCTCACACAGATCTTGATATAATAACTGGATTCAGGGTGAAATAATGACTCCTCTTTTGAATCATTCCATCTTGGTAAAATCATAACAACTTACTTTTCACATGAGAGGGAGTTACAGTTCTCTTTTGTGTCCAGACCGCAATTTTTAAGGTCAAACGACTTTTCATTTGTTATATGGACTATCGTTTATGTCTTTTCATTTTTACGAAGTGCGATTACCACCGCTATTATCATGCAAGTAATTTATTACAATGAAACTTAACATTATAATGGGCCTGTGTCCCAAGCTTCCCCATCGCCAAAACCGACATATGTGCCTGATAAAAATCACATATAATTGCATGGGTACTAATTAATCTTCAGACTAGTCCACTACGAAGGAAAGGTTTTATTCCGTCTATTAATTTGAAAGCTTAAGAACTTTTTCTTAATAATATAGTTCTCTTACTATAGTCAATGTGATGTGGCCTTATTCCGCAAACATTTTTCTTTCAGCTCTAAACATTTATAAAATCCACAGAGGTGCGAGTATAAGTTAGCATTACAATATTCACCATAACCGAAATGAACCGGCCAAAGTCATGTTTTGAAAACACCCATAAACATCACAGAACAACGTCTTCCTGCACTACGTACACTGTCCTCACACCGCGAGTAGAGGACCTCATAGGGCTGCCGGCACACTCGCTGCCTCGTATAATTTGAAAGCAGGAGAATTGCGACTCGCTGGACCACTCTCCTACATGCCTCCAGTCAGTTGTTGTTTAATTTATGCGTTTTGCCCCACTGAAAAAGTGGAACTTTAGGTGACGATGTGTCCAATGGTGAGATATCTGACTCCAAATGTCCACTGTACGCAGTTTCCTTCACTATGATCGCTTCGAAAATAGTTGAGATGGACATGCATTTATTTTCAGCAGCAATTCCCATTGATTTTTAAATTCATTGTCATTGAGAAGTGTTGTAACGGCGACCGGAACAGTCGCGGTGTTGAAGTGACAGAAAATGCGGCGGGACCCGGGGAGCAGCCCGAGAACAACAACGCAACGGAAAGGATGGACACGACCAACGAAAGACCATAAGACAACAACAAGAATGAGACAACAGAGTCAAGAAAACCTAACTAGACAACCACGTCCACTCGTAAACAAAACACGAAAGTAAGAACACTGTCTAAGGCGAGATGATATGTCCAGAGATGTACGCAATGTTAGACTGGCTGGCTGAGCTTTTTGTTTTTTTCTTTATTGTGATTTCATTCCCCTGCCAGATATGGGCAGGGGAGGGCTGTCAGTGTCACAGTCCGCCGCTCTTCAGCCGAGTGGCATGACAACTAAAACAAGAATAAAATGATACATATATAAGGCGAAAAAAGGGGAACATAAAACAGAGTAAGGGGAGATAATGAAGGTAAAAATACACTGACAGGGAGACATTCATGGGGGGACAGTTAAAAAAGTCACCATAAAGTTAAAAAACACAGTCAGCGATTCTTAAAACACAAAGAAGACACTGAATGCACATGCACAGGTTAAAAGTCGGCCACAGTATTAAAAACACTCCAGAACAACACGCTTAAAACCCACTTGGAGCACACACGGTGAAGTATAAAACTGCCAGGTGGGACCTGCTGAGGGACAGGTTGGAGAGGATGGAAAAGGAGGGGAGAGCAAGGGGCAGCAGGGGAGGTGGCGGGATTAAGAGAATAGGGGCGTCAGCAGGGACATGAAGAGGCAGGAGACTGGCGGGGCAGGAGATGAAGAGGGAAGACAAGGCAGGTGGGCATGCAGAAACACTGAAAGGGAGCACAAGAGAGCGAGGGAGTAGGAGGGGGAAGCCGCTGAGGAGAAGGGAGGGGGAGGAGACGGAGCTCTAAGGAGGAGACAGGAAGATGGGGTTGGAGTTGGTAGGAAGGGTAGATGTCAGGACGAAGCTCATCATCCGGGAGGGGTAGATGGTGGAAGTTGCATTGGGAAAGGAGGCGGAGGGTGTGGAGATGGAGAGAGGGTGGGACACAGCGGTAAAGTCGCGGCAACGGGTTGGGGGTGGAGAGGAAGGGAGACACCAGGGGGTGAGGGGGATCAAGGCGGCGAACAATTTATAGGGTGCGGATTTGTTCAAGGAAAAGGAGAAGGTGGGGAAACGGGATGAGGTCGTAGAAGATGCGCGTGTGGGATGGAAGGCGGATGTGGAAGGCAAGGCGGAGCGCATGGCATTCGAGGATTTGGCGGGCTTTATAGAACCGGGGAGGGGCGGAAATCCAAGCTACGCCGGCATAACATAGGATGGGGCGGATCAAGGATTTGGAGGTCTGAAGGATGGTGGAAGGATGCAGACCCCACGTCCGGCCGGACAGGAGTTTCAGGAGGCAGAGGTGATTGTGAGCTTTGTTTTGGATGGTAAGGAGATGGGGAGTCCTGGTGAGGTGGCGGTCGAGGGTGAGGACTGGCTGAGCTTCTTTTCTTTTTTTTTTTCCTTTATCGTCATTTTCAAACCTGTTAACAGGCAGGCCAGCAGCAGCATGCTACGCCGCTCTTTGGCCTCAGAGAAACACACAAGATACAAATGAAGACATCGAGAGAAAAAACATGGTGGACATAGAAACGGCGACAAACACTTTTTAAAATACATGGAGCCGTTCACGGGCATAGAGTCCAAGATAAAACTTGTTCAGACACTTGGACAGAGACGAATATTGTCACACGTGAACGTAGGTGCACAAAAACGAATAACACTGAACCACTTAAGCACAAAACACAGAACACGAGGCATTGATCTTCGGCGTGCGAATGTTCACTAACCGTGTACGGGTCTGAGGACCTGCCAAGAGAGGAGGCGGGGGTGTGGAGAGGGGAGAGCAGATGCCAAGGGCAGGGGAGATAGGGGGAAGGGAGGAAGGGGGAGGGGAAGCCTGGGGGAAGAGGGGAGGAGGGAGGGGACAGGGGAAAAGGAAAGAGAAGGGAAGGGAAGAGAAGGGAGGGAGGGTGCCTAAAGGAAAGGACACAGGAAGTGGGGGGGGAGGATCAAAGTTGATAGGAGGGGTAGATGGAGAGGAGGAGGATATCAACAGGGAGGGGGAGCTGGCGGAAGCCACCTTGGGAGAGGGTAAGGAGGGTGGAGAGATGGAGAGCGGGTGGGACGTGGGAATACAGGTGCGGCAGCGGGCGGGGATGGGAGAGGATGGGTGAGACAAGCGGATGAGAAGGATCGAGTTTGTGGGAGGTGTACAGGATCTGTATCCTTTCAAGGAAGAGGAGGAGGTGTGGGAAGGGGATGAGATCATACAGGATCCGCGTGGGGGAGGGGACACGGATGCGATAGGCGAGGCGGAGAGCATGGCGTTCAAGGATTTGGAGGGATTTATAGAAGGTAGGGGGGGCGGAGATCCAGGCCGGATGGGCGTAACAAAGGATAGGGTGGATGAGGGATTTGTAGGTGTGGAGGATGGTGGAGGGGTCCAGACCCCACGTACAGCCGGAAAGGAGCTTGAGGAGACGGAGTCGGGAGCATGCCTTGGCTTGGCATGGCTGAGCTTTTTTTTTTCTTTATTGTTATTTTAACACCTGAACAATCAGGTAGGCTGGCAGCGGCATGCTACGCCGCTCTTCAGCCATAGTGTTGACAATAACAGTGCAATAATGGAGAATTAAAATGAACATAGTGACGGGCAAAAAATAGTGGTCACAGATACACAAAAAACATGGAGCCGTTCACACTCGACGATAACGACACTGAAAACACGTTGAAACGGCGCACATAACACTGATGAATCCGACGGAACAAGCGAACGTAGAAGCGTGACGGCGGACACTAAAAACACAAAACGACGTCACACACACGAGACACTGATGACGATGATCTCCAGTGCGCGAAAGTCCACGTAGCGTGTGCGAGTCCGGGGACCTGCCAAGAGGGGAAGAAGGGTGAGGGGGGTGGAGAGGGTGGAGAGGGGAGAATAAAGATGCCAATGGCTGAGGAGATGGGAGGAGGAGTAGAGGGACAGGGGAGGCCTGGGGGAGGAGTGGGGACAAGGGGAGGAGGGATGGAGGGTGCCCAAAGGAACAGACACAGAAAGAGGGAGGGAGGATCAAAGTTGGTAGGAGGGGTAGATGGAGGGGAGGAGGACATCATCAGGGAGGGGGAGCTGGCGGAAGCCACCTTGGGAGAGGGTAAAGAGGGTGGAGAGATGGAGACCGGGTGGGACGTGGGAATACAGGCGTGGCAGCGGGCGGGGATGGGAGAGGATGGGTGAGACAAGCGGATGAGAAGGATCGAGTTTGTGGGAGGTGTACAGGATCTGTATCCTTTCAAGGAAGAGGAGGAGGTGTGGGAAGGGGATGAGATCATACAGGATCCGCGTGGGGGAGGGGACACGGATGCGATAGGCGAGGCGGAGAGCATGGCGTTCAAGGATTTGGAGGGATTTATAGAAGGTAGGGGGGGCGGAGATCCAGGCCGGATGGGCGTAACAAAGGATAGGGTGGATGAGGGATTTGTAGGTGTGGAGGATGGTGGAGGGGTCCAGACCCCACGTACAGCCGGAAAGGAGCTTGAGGAGACGGAGTCGGGAGCGTGCCTTGGCTTGGCATGGCTGAGCTTTTTTTTTTCTTTATTGTTATTTTAACACCTGAACAATCAGGTAGGCTGGCAGCGGCATGCTACGCCGCTCTTCAGCCATAGTGTTGACAATAACAGTGCAATAATGGAGAATTAAAATGATCATAGTGACGGGCAAAAAATAGTTGTCACAGATACACAAAAAACATGGAGCCGTTCACACTCGACGATAACGACACTGAAAACACGTTGATACGGCGCACATAACACTGATGAATCCGACGGAACAAGCGAACGTAGAAGCGTGACGGCGGACACTAAAAACACAAAACGACGTCACACACACGAGACACTGATGACGATGATCTCCAGTGCGCGAAAGTCCACGTAGCGTGTGCGAGTCCGGGGACCTGCCAAGAGGGGAAGAAGGGTGAGGGGGGTGGAGAGGGTGGAGAGGGGAGAATAAAGATGCCAATGGCTGAGGAGATGGGAGGAGGAGTAGAGGGACAGGGGAGGCCTGGGGGAGGAGTGGGGACAAGGGGAGGAGGGATGGAGGGTGCCCAAAGGAACAGACACAGAAAGAGGGAGGGAGGATCAAAGTTGGTAGGAGGGGCAGATGGAGGGGAGGAGGACATCATCAGGGAGGGGGAGCTGGCGGAAGCCACCTTGGGAGAGGGTAAAGAGGGTGGAGAGATGGAGACCGGGTGGGACGTGGGAATACAGGCGTGGCAGCTGGCGGGGATGGGAGAGGATGGGTGAGACAAGCGGATGAGAAGGATCGAGTTTGTGGGAGGTGTACAGGATCTGTATCCTTTCAAGGAAGAGGAGGAGGTGTGGGAAGGGGATGAGATCATACAGGATCCGCGTGGGGGAGGGGAGACGGATGCGATAGGCGAGGCGGAGAGCATGGCGTTCAAGGATTTGGAGGGATTTATAGAAGGTAGGGGGGGCGGAGATCCAGGCCGGATGGGCGTAACAAAGAATAGGGCGGATGAGGGATTTGTAGGATGGTGGAGGGGTCCAGACCCCACGTACAGCCGGAAAGGCGCTTGAGGAGACGGAGTCGGGAGCGTGCCTTGGCTTGGACTGGCTGAGCGAGAGGCACGCGCTTCAGTACTCTATCGAGGACGCCACTATTGGCCGCTGCAACCACGTGTTCCACTGTGGCGCCCTCATGCAAAATGCTGGCCAGGAGGCGCGCGCCGCCACAGCTTACGGCGCGATGGTGCAGAGACCTCTAGGGGTCTTCGACGTTCATGACGTCTGGCGGGGATTCAAATTCCGCGGCGCGCCGTACCAGAAGAAGCCTGATATTAGTCTCTGATGTCATCGGTTCCGATGTTCTCCCGACCATTGTTCTACGCCGTATTATTTGGCTGCGAATGGTACACCATTACCTCTTATACACCGTACAAAAAGTTGCGATACTGATTTTATTCTTGGCGTAATAAGCAACGTCTGAAGAGTAACTGCGGTGGCGGGTTGAACTAACAGATGGAAACAACCGACATGAATTCGATCTGTCAGTTGTGAGCAGGCAGTGGACGTATTACTGTAGCGTGTCAACATTGCTGTGTCACAAATCACAATGGAGCGACGTCTTACATGTTTAATACGATCTCTAGAATGTTCTGAAGAAGAGAAAAGTGTGTGCAAAGTTGTCCTGCACAGCTTGACTCCACAGAGGGGAAAGAAAGGAAACGCGTTTAAGCCTGCTGCGACTTAACTGAAACGAAAAACGTGGAAAATTATTTTCTGGAAAAAAAACCTTGCCTTTCACGAGACCGAGACTTACAATTATCCACTCGAGCACACCAGAAAACGGCAGTGGAGAAATTTACAAGAAGGAACAGAGCTCTGACGACACAACCGACATTGAAGCAGATGTGACGTGCGAGTTGAAGAACATCCCTAGGTAGGAGTCTTCTGACAGTTTTACATGATTGTATGACCGTTCTGTGAATTGTACTCACCTGGGGGGAAACTAAGTAGAACATCTGAAGCCTTAAAACCACCGTTTTATCTTTCCTCTGTAATGCAGTCTGGAAATAAATGGACAGCTTTGACATACCGACACAACTTGATTCACAGTGTGGCCATGGGCACATCTAATGCGATAGCTCCTTTTTCCATTTCTCAACGTCTCCATATGGACCAACTTGTTCCACTGATTCCACATAACCGGTGGGACATATACACTATTCCATGCCGCGACTTATGACAAAGACGGAGACTCAAGTGACCGCGTGGTACCAATTAGCTCCACAGATCATTTACTTTATCGAAATTATGTTGAACGAGCCAGTTTAGAAGACGTGCATTTTTGAACACATTCTTTTAATTCCTTTTTTGCTACTAGACGAAAAACAAAGTCGTTTCCTTTTTATTTTATTTTTTAAAATGTTCTACAGGCGATCAGTTTTGAGTAGAAATTTTCCACGGAGTAAAAGAAGTTGTCTAGAAGAAATGAGTTTAGGTTAGATTTAAAACATGCTTTGCTACCTGTGAGACTTCTATGTCACTGGAGAAATGGAAAAAAGTTTGCTGTATATAGAACTCCGTTCTGAGCCACTAACAGCATTCATAAGGTATACTAAAGGTCATTTTTCCTCTAGTGTTGTAGGGATGGACATCGGTCTTCTTCGCAAATTGTGATGGATTATTTGTGACGAATTACATTAGCAAATACGAGTATATGTATTGCGACTGTGCAGTTAAAATGCCAACTCCTTGAAGAGGTACATACGTTCATAAACACGAAATATTCTTATTGCTCGCATTTGTGCAATCATGACTTTTGTTCTAAATTGTGAATTACCCACAAAGTTATTCCATAAGACATATTTGAGTGTAAATATGGAAGATACGTCAGGTGGTTAATTCGTTTGTCTCAGAGAGTGGCAATCATACAAAGTGAAAGAGTAACTAAACTTAACAGGGTATTTCACGAATTTCTGGAAATCGTCTTAAGTCGTTACTTATGCCATTTTATGCTCTTTACATACTTTTTCCCCTATGAATTTCAGGTTTACATGTAAAAATCGAAATGAAATTCAAATAATAATAGCACCTGGTAAAACCCCCCGTTTGAGTCGTGTCATGCCTGTTACGTCACTGGTTAGTACGCTGCTCGTACTCTCACAGATCTCATTCAGTGATATCTTGTTTTTGAATTTACATTCCAGAATGTGTGTTAGAAATGGTGTGTAGTGTACCACATTGTGAAAATACATCTATAAAAACGCCAAAGAAATAGTCTTTGAGTGTGAAGAAGTGCAAAATGTGGTTTGCAACTCCTGTGTTTATTTCTGAGAGGATTCTTTAGTATAAGTAAAAATATGAAAAAATTGTTGCTAGTAGTTTCCGAATATCATTTGTCTTTAATTGTATCATACTTGATATAGCTGCCAGCATGAGTGAGATACCGAAATCATAGTCAGCTCAATACGACGACACATAACAGTGAATCTGTATAAAAAAACTCCGCCCGAACAGTCCTTGAAACCCCAACGGTACCGACCGGCCGCCGTGTAATCCTGAGTCCACAGGCGTCATTGGATGCGGATACGGAGGGGCAAATGGTCAGCACACCGCTCTCCAGGCCGTATGTCAGTTTACGACAGTTAACGAGACCGAAGCCGCTACTTCCTACTCAAGTAGCTCCTCAGTTTTTCTCACAACGGCTGAGTGCACCCCGCTTGCCAACAGCGCTCGGCAGACCGTATGGTGACCCATCCAAGCGCTAGCCCAGCCCGGCCGTGCTTAACTTCGGTGAGCTGACGGGAACGGTGTTACCACTGCGGCAAGGCCGCTGGCAGCGCTTTTGTATGGGGTTTATGAAAGAGATGGTCTTCGTGGTAACAGAGGTGGAGCCGGAGTCTGGTTCAGAGAAAATCACATTCTAAACATTTTATAGTCAGTGGAGTCCTGTCACTCAAAGAGCAGTTCGGAAATTGGATCGGCTGCTCGAGGACTAGAACATGCCAACGCTACAGGTATAAAAAAAGCTACGCATCAAGACAGATTCTGAAGTTTTCGTGATCTACATCTACGTATCTACATATATACTCCGCTATACCAAGCGGTATGTGGCGGAGGGCACAATTCGCGCCAAAGTCGTATTCCCCCTTCCCCCCCCCCCCCCTCCCCCCTCTCTGTTCCACTCGCGGATCGTGCGACGGAAAAACAACAGTCTGAAGGCCTCAGTACGAGCTCTAATTTCCCGTATTTTTGAATGGTGATCATTGTGCGATTTGAAAGTTGGTGGTAATAATATATGCTCTACATCCTCGGCGAAGATCGGATTTCGAAATTTAGTGAGCAGCCCCTTCCGTTTAGCGCGTCGTCTATCTGCATGTGTGTCCCACTTCGAAATTTCTATGAGATTTGTAAGGCTCTCGCGTTGGCTAAATGTACCAGTCATGAATCTTGCCACTCTTCGGACATTCTCAATCTGTTGAATCAGACCCAACTGGTAAGAGTCCCATACAGACGAGCAGTACTCTAAGACTGGACGAACTAAAGTACTGTAAGCAATTTCCTTTGTTGAAGGACTGCATCGCTTCAGGATTCTACCAATAAACCGCAATCTAGAGTTCGCTTTGCCCTTTATTTGTGTAATATGATCATTCCATTTGAGATCATTTCGAACAGTCCCACCCAGATACTTGATACATGTTACCGTTTCCAAAGACTGGGCATTTATTTCAGAATTGGACCATCTGAAGACCGTGTGTCGGAGGAATGGTTACAAGGAAGGGCAAATTCGGAACGCTCTACATCCCACACCTGCAGCACCGGCGGAAACTGAGGATGAACCTCACGAGGAGGCGGCCTTGGCTATTATTCCTTTTTGTGGGCCTTATCCGGAAAAATTGGACGCATTTTACGTAAACACCAAGTGAAAACCATCTTCCGTCCTCCAAGCAAAACTAAGAGCCTTCTTGGTAGTGTCAAGGACAACCTTGGTCTACGTAAATCAGGGGTTTATCAGATACCTTGCCAATGCGGTAGTGTATACATAGGGCAGACCATTCGTACCATTGAGGACCGATGCCGAGAACATCAACGGCACACTAGACTGCAACAGCCAAGTAAGTCGGCAATCGCTGAGCATTGCCTGTTGGAACTCCACAGCGTGGATTATGACCAAACCAAAGTCCTGACACAGACTTCCAAATGCTGGGACTGTGTCATCAAAGAAGGCATAGAGATCAGAGTAAGCGAGCCACAACTATATCGTGACAGCGGTTACATCCTTAGCAAGCAGGGAAAGCACACTGAATAGGAGGGTGTCAAGGTCCATATACATGACACTGATTAGACCTCTGATGACGTACGCAGCTCCCGTCTGGGATATGCAGCTCCTACACGACTGCGCCGCCTGCAGATCGTACAGAACAAGGTGCTACGAATCATTAACAACGCTCCACGCTACACACGCACCGTGGATCTTCACCATGAATACCGCCTTGATACCCTCAAGGAAGTATTGAAAAAACACGCCACACGACTATACAGGAACTCGAGACACTCGAACAATCCTTTCATCCTCACTCTGGGAAACTACGATCACAACCACAGGTGGAAGCACAAGCGGCCAAAGACACTGCTAGCTAGGGCATAGCCACCTATGGTAAACTAACATACGCAAACAGCGACAAACGTCGGCAAGCCCCTGCATATCAGCAACACTGACTGGTAATTACCAGCTGATATTAGAGCCGACCAACAGGCCACAGCAGGGACACCGACGAGCTCGCCCACAGACGCACAAACAATCTGGCAACATTCCCTCACACTGTGCCTCCGGTATATGACTTATCGGACACAAGATCGATAACAAACCTAACTGTTGCAGGTTGCTGACGCTGAACGAGGACTCTGCACCAGCACCCAGCACCAGCCGCCGAGCAGCTCAAACGCACAACGTCAAGGTATCGACATGCATGATACCCACTACTAACAAAGCCTATCCTTGCACAACCTATCGCAGGCAGCAAGACAACCGCTACTGTTCTTACCACCCGACCTAACTTTCGCAGAGGTTTTCATCCCTTGGCTCTTGCCTTGGCACTTTTTTTCCTCTGCCCTTCAAACCGCTACCCTTCGTCAGATTTCGACCAATCTATCTCCAGATGAGCGCGTGTTAATGGTTAATCCTAACCAGACGTACACAAGCATCGCAGTACCCACATCCTGCGACACCTCACTTTAGTGAATAGTAACCCTTATGCAGAGATGGCAGTAGACCTTGTGTGTTGGCCATCATGCCGGTGTGGGCGTGGCGGGGCTCCACCTCTATTAAAAAACCGCCGGTCAGTACATCAGCGCACCTGATGATGGCAACGTGGTCGATTGCCGAAATATTGTGTCCTATGCACACTCGTAGCAGGCTGTTCAACCGAGATTTATTTCGTCATTTATTTTGTTCTCGTGCATGAATGGGGATTTTCGTCTTGTTATAAGCAGTAGGTTATACTTACTAAATATTGAGAGATAACTGCCAGTCATTACACCACAAATTAATTTCCTGCAAATCCTCATTGATTTGTTCACAACTTTGGTGTGATACTACTTTCCTGTAGACTACAGCATCATCATCGGCAAACAGTCTAATGCCGCTGTCAATAACATCAACCAGCTCGTTTTGTAAATCGCAAAAAGCAGCGGACCCACGTGATGAGTGGCTGACTGTACTTTAGAGGCAGGTGACAGCGGACCCAGAAGATTTCAGAGTACTATATGTTGCAATAATGGACAGTGGAATAGAAATCGAATGGAATTTCGTTCCTGGACATAGTATTGAAGCGTAGTGGTATCGAAGCGAACCGGAAAGCAGGTGCTCTCTGCTCTCTCAAGTTCAGGAGCCCAGACGAGTGCAAATGGTGCTGGTGATGCTACTGCTTCTGATAATTTGATTGTCAAAAAGAATTACAGCAGACAATACTAATGCTCGTCTACTTACAACTGCTTTATTCTGAAAGTAAGTCTTACAGCATGCATCTAAATTAAAGATACGAATAATATTACTTCCAGTGTTTCTGGAACAAATAAATAAAAAATAGCGTAATAGGTAGCGTGCTGACTTTAATACAATGTTCGCATGATCGATCCTCTTCCCAAGAAATTTATTTTTCTTCGCTTAATACTACTTTCTTCTTACGTTTACTTTATTCGTAATACAGTTATGCAAGAGTTTTGATCTAACTCTTTATCGAATTACATATCTATATCTGTTTTAATTAGCTTCATTTTGAGCCTCATCGATTTGAGATTAATGACAAGGATGGTGTTAACAAGCTATTATGTTTCATGCCTGATGTAACTCTTATTATGAAGAATATGAGAAAACGCTTAACAATTTTCGACCACTTTATTCTTCTCAAACAAGTCGTTGATGACAATAACTTACCTCCACTGAGCCTGTTCTGAAGTTGTGTGATTTTGACAAAGAGAAAAACTGAACGTTGCTTGGAATCTACGAGGAAATGTAGTAAGACCAGGGCATAAATTAAAAGGACGTTGAGCCTGCTGAAGCAGTTTTAAATCATAGTGTTTCAACCGCAGTTAAGTATGCAGCGCAACAACGGATACTTTAATGTTATTCTGCGTCAGCAGGCCGTGGTGGCCGAGCGGTTCTAGACGCTTCAGTCCGGAACCGCGCGACTGCTACGGTCGCAGGTTCGAATCCTACCTCGGGCATGGATGTGTGTGATGTCCTTAGGTTAGTTCTAGGGGACTGATGACCTCAGATGTTAAGTCCCATAGTGCTCAGAGCCATTTGACCCATTACTCAGCGTCAACTCCATATTTATAGACAATTTTCCGATAGTTTAAATTAATGACCTGGAGGAAAAGAAAAACTGCAGTGCGTAAAGCTGTTGAAGGCAAAGACGACGATGACCTGCAGTTCCCCACGAGTGTGACTGCACTGTCTGAAGATTTGAAAATTGAGACAGAGGTACCTGGAAAACAATAATAGTCCAGGCAGTGACCACAGCTGTTAACCGTCAAAACTATATTCGGAATAAAAAATGTTTCCACTGTGTTTTGTTGCTCAGGCTTTCACAAGTTGCTCCGGAAAATCTTTTTAGCATTGTCTGAGCAAATAATTCAGTTCCCGATCACCTCCGTTTTAAGGCAGTTCTGCATCTTATTGCTGTATCACAGTACTTTTGCCTCATCGCCATGCACTGTAGTTTTCATGTTTCTTATTTCAGAAACGTAAAAATCTGGGTTGTTTTTTAAGAACGAGGAGACTATAGTAGCATCAACTTTCGGAAAGTTCTCACTATCAGCCCTCAGAAAATTTCTTTCCATTATTATTTACAAGCTGTAAATGAGTTTCCCATCATTAAAAAATTAAACTGTTTGCAGATAAATCACGGAAAAACACCAAATTTTCGGTTAACACTCCTTCAACATACTTATAGTTTCGTCTTACTCTTCGCTTGTGACGTCACTAGAGCTTCAGTCAATAACAGAGCGTTTTAGATCACGTGACCAAATCTTGAAATTTACTTATTTTTATATTTAATTAGATAAAAATGAAAGATATTTTGTGTGAATATTGACCGAAAATGTTATTTGAATGTTATAATCATTCAGAATAACGAGAATCCGAATCATAATTTCAACATCGGAAAATACGCTATTGTTTCTGGAGCTCGACAGTACTTCCAGGTCAAGTTTTCTACACTACTAACTGACTCCTGTTCATGTGCTACATCAATTCTTGTCATGACTATCTGTTGTACAGAACGGAATACAGACAGTTTTTTTTTTTTTTTTGAAAATTAAGAAAGCGTCCATTTTCAGCTTCATACTGTTTGTAAAATCTTATCAACGATCTCTTCTGCGGCTTTCTCTCAAGTGGGGTTTACTATAACACTAGTATCGGCTGCAAGATGTTTCAATTCTGCTTGTTGAATATTAACTGGAAGGTGATTCAAATATATATAAGGAATAGGCGTGGACCCAAAATAGAACTTTTTGGGACTACTTTTCTAATATCTCCCCAGTTCGTAAAATTATCTAACTTTCCATCATTGCCTGAATTATCCAGCACAAATTTCTGAATTCTGTTTGCTAAGTGTGATTCAGACTAGCTGTGTATAGCTATCAGTTCCACAAAACTGGAGTTTTTCTAAGAATGTAACAAGATCTACACAATGAAACGCCTTGTAAAGACTACAAAAATACCAGCTCGCGATATTTTGTTATTTAAAGATTGTAATATTCGATGCTTGAAAGTATAAATAGCGTTCTCAGTCTAGCAGTCCTCCTGAAATCCAAACTGTGATATGAGGAAGTAAATTGTTTCTGCTTAAATGTAAAACTACTCTTGAGTACATTAGTTTTTCGAACATTTTGGAAAAAGATGTCAATGAGAGAACAGGACAATGATCACTCAAGTATTTCTTATCACCTTTATTATGAAGATTTTAATCTGTAAGGAAGAATATCCAGTGTGATGCAGTTCTACACCATCTACAACTCACAGAATCAATTGTTCTGTTATGTTAATGGAGCGACTAAAATTTTATCCAGTGAGCTTACAGTTTCAGATTCATCCGTGCTAAGTTCAATCTTCCATCTCCGTAATGGTAGTAAGTTCTTAAATCTATGTCCACTTGTATTCACCAAATACAGTTGACGCCCAACATGTAAAAGTGGCAGGACGGAAACATCACCGAAAGTAGTTGGTATTATGTGGTGGCTTGCTTGCATTGAGTAATTATACAGCCTCGTGACAGATCCCAATAGAATTAGGCATCAACGATGGCAAAATGATGGCAACACAATTAGCAACAATTTACAATAATCTATTAACAAAGAATTTACGTTACTGAACTGTATTATGCAGAAGATGAGTGGCGCCAGTTCAGTGTTCACTTGCAGTGATCTGTCTATAACGGTGGGATAGTCCCACACCAAGTGAATGATAACTATAATTACTTGTAGACTGCCGAGTTTAGCACATTTCCTGGTGGCGACAGCAGTCGAGTTCTGATGCTGTCTTGAGGTAATGTGTGGTACAATGTCGATACTATCTGAGTGGGCCTTGTGTCGACTTTTATCCGCGTTTGGCGGATGGATGTCCATGTGGGAACTATTTTTGTGATGTAGGCACCTCAGTTGTGGCTATCTCGATACTTTTCTAGCCCTATATGCCTGTGCTCGTATCTTCTGGAGGACACAGCGCCACTGACTGTGAAAGTGTAGCTTTATAGAACCGTTTACTGAATTATAATGACTGGCAAACACTTTTTTTTAAATCACTCTCACTTTACTAAATCTTTTTAAAGTCTCCTTAGTTACATATTGCCCCACAAAGAGCGCTTTTCACAACGCTCTCTCATAGACTAGATACCCAAAATTGTGCACTACTGGTCACTAAAATTCCTACACCACGAAGATGACGTGATACAGACGTGAAATTTAACCGACAGGAAGAAGACGCTGTGATATGCAAATGATTAGCTTTTCAGAGCATTCACACAAGGTTGGCGGCGGTGGCGACACCTACAACGTCCTGACATGAGGAAAGTTTCCAACCGATTGCTCATACACAAACAGCAGTTGACCGGCGTTGCCTGGTGGAATGTTGTTGTGATGCCTCGTGTAAGGAGGAGAAATGCTTACCATCACATTTTCCGACTTTGATAAAGGTCGGATTGTAGCCTATCGCGATTGCGGTTTATCGTATCGCGACATTTGCTGCTCGCGTTGGTCGAGATCCAATGACTATTAGCAGAATATGGAATCGGTGGGTTCAGCAGAGTAATACGGAACGCCGTGCTGGATCCCAACGGCCTCGTATCACTAGCAGTCGAAGTGACAGGCATCTTATCCGCATGGCTGTAATGGATCGTGCAGCCACGTCTCGATCCCTGAGTCGACAGATGGGGACGTTTGCAAGACAACAACCATCTGCACGAACAGTTCGACGACGTTTGTAGCAGCATTGACTATCAGCTCGGAGTCGATGGCTGCGGTTACCCTTGACGCTGCATCACAGACAGGAGCGCCTGCGATGCTGTACTCAACGACAAACCTGGGTCCACGAATGGCAAAACGTCATTTTTTCGGATGAATCTAGGTTCTGTTTAGAGCATCATGATGGTCGCATCCGTGTTTGGCGACATTGCGGTGAACGCACATTGGAAGCGTGTATTCGTCATCGCCATACTGGCGTATCACCCGGCGTGATGGTATGGGGTGCCATTGGTTACACGTCTCGGTCACCTCTTGTTCGCATTGACGGCACTTTGAACAGCGGACGTTACATTTCAGATGTGTTAAGACCCGTGGCTCTACCATTCATGCACGACCGCATGTTTCAGGTCCTGTACGGGCCTTTCTGGATACAGAAAATGTTCGACTGCTGTCCTTGCCAGCACATTCTCCAGGTCTCTCACCAATTGAAAACGTCTGGTCAATGGTGGCCGAAATGGCTCTGAGCACTATGGGACTTAACATCTATGGTCATCAGTCCCCTAGAGCTTAGAACTACTTAAGCCTAACTAACCTAAGGAAATCACACAACACCCAGTCATCACGAGGCAGAGAAAAATCACTGACCCCGCCGGGAATCGAACCCGGGAACCCGGGCGCGGGAAGCGAGAACGCTACCGCACGACCACGAGATGCGGACAATGGTGGCCGAGCAACTGGCTCGTCACAATACGCCAGTCACTACTCTTGATGAACTGTGGTATCGTGTTGAAGCTGCATGGGCAGCTGTAGCTGTACACGCCATGCAAGCTCTGTTTGACTCAACGCCCAGGCGTATCAAGGCCGTTTTTATGGCCAGAGGTGGTCGTTCTGGGTACTGATTTCTCAGGATCTATGCACCCAAATTGCGTGAAAATGTAATGGGATGTCAGTTCTAGTATAATACATTTGTCCAATGAATACCCGTTTATCATCTGGATTTCTTCTTGGTGTAGCAATTTTAATGGCTAGTAGTGTATATCATTCCCCTCATTATGAGACTTGGTAGCCTGTAGTAGCAGCTGCACCCATAGGTCTTCTACGTCTACACACACACACACACACACACACACACACACACACACACACACACACACACACACACAAAATCTCCTCTCATAATCGCCATTCTGTGGTCGACACTCAAAAATATCACCAACAGTTATCATGATCACCTTTCGGAAGTAACTATAACATAAGCACCTAGCTCTAATCTAAACTGTCAATGAAATTGCTTTATTTACATTTAAACGAAAACAGCCATTTTTGTGTTACTATTTTGACAGATTTTTTTCCTGCATTATGGTTACAATGTGAGGTGGCGCGGTGGTTTAGATACTGAGCGTGAGTACTCCGGGGTTGGAGTAAAAATTCTCCTCCAGCCACACGGGTTTAATTTGTTCTTGGTTGATACTTGCAACTGAGACTACCAGAAGTCGGTCGTATTTGGAAATACAACCGGCAACTTGCTACGAATCTCTATGGACAGGCAAATAAATCCAGTTGCCAGTACTACTGTCGCCCATATAACGGTGGCGTTTGCAGGAAGTGTTAATTTAAATCGTGATTTCAACAGGTAGGTATTAGGCATGTTTTGGACTGTCCTCCCCACAGAAAACTGAGAGTATATTTTCTCAGATGCAGCTTGCTACATATCAGAATTTGGAGTTCTGTCCAGCAAGAGGACGAAGTGGTAGCTTGAGCAAGTGGTCGCACAGCCGCCTTGTAGCAGGTTAGGAACTTCCGAGGTTTCCGACTCTCCCTATTCCTAAGCCTTCCGTCCAGTACTGCCCGAACTGGACACTCGGCCCACCTGTCCAGTGGAACGCCTTTGTCCTGCCCGAGCCCAGGATTAGGCTGACAGGGGCGACTCGTTACTCCTGCCGATCCGGTGAACTCCGTTTCTGAGTCGCCGTTAGGGTGCCTGGTCATTGCGAAAGGCTGATTCTTCCCCAATGTTTGGG
Organism: Schistocerca serialis cubense; assembly: GCF_023864345.2. Lineage (NCBI taxonomy): Eukaryota > Metazoa > Arthropoda > Insecta > Orthoptera > Acrididae > Schistocerca > Schistocerca serialis. The sequence goes on from NC_064644.1 coordinate 51,334,868, forward strand.
GTTACCGTGAGCTGAAAGGAACAAGATACAGAAGGTCTTATAAATTCAAGTAATGACAGGAGTAGTGACAGATTTGCTCCGTATCAGAACAGAGTTGAAGTAAAAATGCTTTGCTGCCCCTGACCACTCATGCAGAACAATTTGATCAAGGAAAGCAAATACTGTGTGAGGTGCATGCAGTTCATTAAAATAGGAATAAAAACGTGAGAGGACTACGTGGTGCTGACTGTCGTCTCGCAACGCAAATGCGAAAGAAATAATACAAGATCACATTTTACAACTGTGGAAAAAATAGGACACTTAACACAGAGGCAAAACGCCATATGAATCTCTTTTTAAGATTGAGAGGCAACAAATGAGATTTATTCACATGTCGAGTAGACAGTCATATTTCGTGTTGTGTGCCAAATGAGAGATAGACACCAAACGCTGCCGGGGGGGGGGGGGGGCAGGGGGGGGGGCACCACATGGCCACAGCCACTCGCCTGATGTCACTCAGTTTGGTTTCAATGGACCGTCTGACTGTAACTGAATGAAACACATCTTTCGTACCATACGCGTTTCGCCTTTATTTTCTGCAAGGCATCTTCAGTGGCAGGTTGCGTGGACTAAAACACTGCATCAGAACAAGTGTTGAGTTCCTAGTGCTGTGAAATATGGGGAGAAAAAACCGCAAATTGACATTTATACGAAGAGGAACAACACCAAAAGTACAACAGGAGTGTAATATGTAGAAAATCGTCCACGCAACCTGCCACTGAAGATGCCTTGCAGAAAGTAAAGGCGAAACGCTTATGGAACGAAAATTGTGTTTCATTCAGTTGTAGTCGGACGGTCCGTAAAGTAAAAATTATCAGTATACCTTAATATTACACGCAACTGAGGAAGACAGGTCCACAGAAGTTGAAGATTTTAACACAACAGAATATAATTCACGATGTACCAGTATCAAATGCCAGGTGGGCCTACTACAAGCAAAAAGTATTATGTTAGTAAATAGTTTCACACTTCATTCATACGTTCCTGTTTCTCAAGCATGAGAATGAAAAGAAGTAGTATGAAATTTTTATATAAATTTGGAAATCTCATATTGTTCCATATAATTTCTCTCATATCCCCGTTTCTTCTCCTTACTTGTTCTAACCAACAATCTTCTCATCACTGATTCTGTAACTATTCCTACCATTGTCAAAACTGATTCTCCAGCTAACTTCACTATTTGTGACAGAATCACCAGTTTAGTTGTTTCGCATTTATTCTCCAGTAAGGCGTTATTATGTGTTCGAACAACGCGTTTTCCGCGCTATTACGAGAACAGAACTTAAGAGGGTGCTAACCAGGGATTTCACAACGCGCTCTCACTAGTGTAGCGATCTGGCAAAATTTTTCTGTAAAAGTCATTTTCTTGGATACACCGAGAAGATAATATGTAATCTTTCTTACCTATTACTCCTGTTAGTCGCTTGTTTCCACTCTGGTAGTCTGAATCTATGGATTTCACTAATAATTATAACAACGCTGATCATTCGCACACCCAGTCAACTACATAAACAAACAGCGATTGGTATTCACCCGTTTATTTTGCTCAGGTCTTATAGCACCGTCCCCTTTTGTCTGTGGTAAAGTATTTTATTTCTAGATGCGACGGGGATTCCCCTGAAAGAAGCTTCACGTATACTATGCACGCATGTGATTTTGTGATTTGTTCAGAAGTCAACTTACAATGTGTTCAAAAATTTTCAGGAACCAACAGAAATGATTTTCAAAATAATATGAATCATCGATAACCAACGTGCACTGGATGCCATGTAGTTTGTGAAACAATTTTGTTTTCCTTTAAGAATATGAATTTGGCACCCTCTGAAATTGCTGCCCGGGGCAGATACCCTGGTTTGACGCCCCCCCCCCTCCCTCCCCCGCCACACCCTCATCATCTGCTAGACCCGGGCCTGTTTACAGCTTGATAGTTGTCGAGCCCTACGCACGACTACAGAGGAGAGCAAGGATGCAGTGGTGCGGTATAAGCTCTGTTAATTTGATCTGACGTCGTCTAAGTCTTTAATTACACTGAGGCGACGAAACAATGGGATAGGGATATGCACATATACGGATGGTGGGAGTATTAAGTACTCAAAGTATAGGGGGCGTTCAAAAAGAAATGAGCCAGAGGCATAGTTACAGAAACCAGTACCTATATGTTAGAAGTACTGACCCTGGCTGTTGAGACACTGGTCCCACTGTGACACAAGGCGGTGAATGGCTGTCTCATAAAATTCCTGGGGCTACGACGTTAACCATTTCCGCACGTACAAATGTACGTCGTAATCCGAGGTGAATCGTTTGCACCTCAGAGCCTTTTTAGGGGGATCAAAAATGGCGTAATCACAGGGAGAGAGGCCCGGTATGTATGGAGGATGGCCGAGAAACTCCCATTTGAATTTCTGAAAGAGTGCTGCGACTGTGTTGGCCGTACGAGGCTTCGCATTGTCGTGGAGCAGAATGATCCCACGGGTGAGACTGCCTTGTCGTTATGATTTGATCGCTTGGCGAAGGATGATCAAGGTTTACAAATTACGCTGGGCATTCACTGTTGTTCCGTTCTGCAGGAAGTGAATCAGAAGGGGGCCACTTCGGTCAAAGAAAAGGGGTAAACGATTCACCTCGCATGACGACATCCCGCTGTACGTGCGGAACTGGTTAACATCGCAGCCCCGGGAATTTTATGAGACAGCCATTCACCAACTTGTGTCACAGTGGGACAAGTGTCTCAACAGCCAGGGTCAATCTTTCTAACATAAAGGTACTGGTTTCTGTAATTATGCCTCCGGCTCGTTTCTTTTTGAACGCCTCTTATATAAAGGGCAATGAACTAGCGAAAGTGACATTTTTACACAGGTGTTTCGTGTGAGAAAGTTTCCGACGTGGTTATGGACGTACGACGGGAATTAACAGACTATGAACACGAAATGGTAGTTTCAATTAAACTTACGGGACATTCCATTTTGCAAATCGTTAGGGTGTTCAACAATGTCAAGAATACGCCGAGAACACCAACTTTCAGGTATTACTTCTCACAATGGACTACTCAGTGGCTGACGGCCTTCATTTAACGACCGAGAGCAGTGGCGTTTGAGAAGAACTGTCAGTGATAACAGACAAGCAACACTGCATGAGATGACCACAGAAATCAATGCAGGGACGTACGACGAACGTGCCCATTAGGATAGTGCGTCGAAATTTGGCGTTAATGGGCAATAAGAGTAGACGACCGACGCGAGTTCTTTGCTAAGAGCACGACATCGCCAGCAGTGCCTCTCCTGGGCTCGTGACACCATCGGTTGGATCCTAGATGACTGGAAAACCGTGGCCTGGTCATGTGAATCCGGATTTCAGTTGCTAACAGCTGATGGCAGGTTTCGAGTGTGGCGAAGACCCCAATAAGCCATGGGCGCAAGTTGTCAACACGGGTCTGCGCCAGCTGGTGGAGGCGCCAAATGGTATCCACTCTGTTTGCATAGAATGGACTTGAACCGATCATTGACTGAGAATGGTTACGCTCGACTACTTGGAGACCATTTGCATTCATGGAATTCACGTTCTCAAACAACGGTGATATGTCACCAGGCTATAACTGTTCGTGATTAGTTTCAAGAACTTTCTGGACAATTTGGGAGAACGATTTGCCCACTCAGATGACGCGACATGAATCCCATCGAACATTTATAGGACATAATTTAGAGGTCAGTTCGTGCACAAAATCTGCACCAGCAACACTTTCGCAATTACGGTTGGTATCATGGCTCAATATTTCTGGAGGGAACTTTCAACGACTTGTTGAGTCCGTGCCACGTCGAGTTGCTACACTACGCCGGGTAAAAGGAAGCCAGACATGATATGTAGCCGTGTCCCATGACTTTTGTCACTTCATTGTATTGTCACCATTCAAATTAATACTAATGTTCACCAATCAATGTCACTTCCTACGCAATTTTATATTTTCATATAGCTCTTAAACGAACTACTACTTCAGCCTGATCCTCCACCGAGATTCGACCACGATGACATGACTTGCATTCGGCCAGCCCCTATTTGTCTGAGATGTCAGAAACGTTAACTTTCATAGTAAATGTTAATGAAATAGTTTCGCTCTTTCGTTAGCACCAAGTGTGACGAATATTTATACCCACTCAGCTATTTCTATTATTTGAGTATATTTACTTCTCATCCAAATACACTACTGGCCATTAAAATTGCTACACCAAGAAGAAATGCAGATGATAAACGGGTATTCATTGGACAAATATATTATACTAGAACTGACATGTGATTACATTTTCACGCAATTTGGGTGCATACAACCTGAGAAATCAGTACCCAGAATAACCACGTCTGGCCGTAATAACTGCCTTGATTCGCCTGGGCATTGAATCGAACAGAACTTGGGTGGAGTGTACAGGTACAGCTGCCGATGCAGCTTCAACGCGATACCACAGTAGTGACTGGCATATTGTGACGGGCCAGTTGCTCGGACACCATTGACCAGACGTTTTCAATTGGTGAGAGAACTGGAGAATGTGCTGGCCAGGGCAGCAGTCGAACATTTTCTGTATCTAGAAAGGCCCGTACAGGACCTGCAACATGCGGTCGTGCATTATCCTGCTGAAATGTAGGGTTTCGCAGGGATCGAATGAAGGGTAGAGCCATGGGTCGTACCACACCTGAATTGTAACATTCACTGTTCAAAGTGCCGTCAATGCGAACAAGAGATGACCGAGACGTATAACCAATGCCACCCCGTACCATCACGCCGGGTGGTACGCCAGTATGGCAATGACGAATACACGCTTCCAATGTGCGTTCACCGCGATATCGCCAAACACGGATGCGACCATCATGATGCTGTAAGGAGAACCTGGATTCATCCGAAAAAATGACGTTTTGCCATTCGTGCACCCAGGTTCGTCGTTGAGTACACCATTACAGGCGCTCCTCTCTGTGATGCAGCGTCAAGGGTAGCCGCAGCCATGGTCTCCGAGCTGATAGTCCATGTTGCTGTAAACGTCGTCGAACTGTTCGTGCAGATAGTTGTTGTCTTGCAAACGTCGCCATCTGTTTACTCAGGATCGAGGCGTGGTTGCACGATCCGTTAAAGCCATGCGGATAAGATGCCTGTCATCTCGACTGCTAGTGATACGAGGCCGTTGGGATCCAGCACGGCGTTCCGTATTAACCTCCTGATCCCACCGATTTCATATTCTGCTAACAGTAATTGGATCTCGACCAACGCGAGGAGCAATGTCGCGATACGATAAACCGCAATCGCGTTAGGCTAGAATAAGACCTCCTTACACGAGGCTCCAAAACAACGTTTCACCAGGCAACGCCGGTAAACTGCTGCTTGTGTATGAGAAATCGGTCGGAAACTTTCCTCATGTCAGGACGTTGTAGGTGTCGCCACCGGCGCCAACCTTGTGTGACTGCTCTGAAAATCTAATCATTTGCATATCACAGCATCTTCTTCCTGTCGGTTAAATTTCACGTCTGTAACACGTCATCTTCGTGGTGTAGCAATTTTAATGGGCAGTACTGTAGTATCCTACCTATTGCGTGCCTCGTCCAATTTCAAGACGTGAAAGAATCCATTCATCTAAGCACGCTCAAACTGTGTCTTAAGTTTTCGTTTCACCGGAAGCGTATCCACGCGCCAGTCTTCTTGAAGTTTCGAGGAAGCGACGTTAGTCCGTCCTCCAGATACATATCTTCCGTCCATGTGAGCGCCACTGCTGCTCCCCGGCCGTCTCGACTTTCGCGACAATGTCAAACACTGCTACATCAGATTCCGTTTAGTTCTCCTGCTCTGCTTTCATCAAAATTTCATAAAATCAAACCACAATTTCCATTTATATCCGGGTTCCATCACTTACTTGTAAATTTTCTGCTGTGTATTTTCCAACCTAGTACATCGTAGTTTATTCTTTATCGCAACTTAATTTGCTACGTAATCTTAAATTGTTTAGTCCTCTTGGAGGAAGGAAAATGATAATGCCACTACCGCGCCTCATCGTCTAAAGATAAACGATGTAACGTTCTTTATAAAAGATTACTGAAATAGTTAACTGAATGCCTGGACTGTGAATGCAGACAAAACTGGAGGTATCGTGTAGCATGTTGTAACTGCAAGTGTTGTGCTTACTCTTTGTTATTGTTAGCAAGACTTTATACGAACTGACTGGGCAATGCAACTCCCAATACCAACAAAGAAATACAGTGACTGCAAAATACATTCAGCCCCTTTGGTACTAAATCCTCTGGCCCTTTTCAAAACTGATGACTTTGGTCCACGTGTACAAAACAAATAAATATAGTTGTCTTACGTCTAAAGTAGCAAAGGTTGATCGCGCTATATTCTGCTCTCTCATGAAGAAGAATAAAATCTACTAGCTACAGCCTCAGCGGTTTTGAATGCGACAGTAATACTTTGAAATATACATCAAATTCTTTTGTCCGAGAAATGAAAACATTTAAGAAAAATTGAATCTCTTTAAAAAAAAGACATATGACGTGGACAGGGAGGCGGTAGTGATGGGTTGGGCTGTTTGGGGAAGGAGACCAGACAGTGAGGTCATCGGTCTCATCGGTTAGGCAAGAATGGGGAAGGAAGTCGGCCGCGCCCTTTCAAAGGAACCATCCCGGCATTTGCCTGGAGCGATTTAGGGAAAACACGGAAAACCTAAATCAGGATGGCCGGACGCAGGATTGAAACGTCGTCCTCCCGAATGCGAGTCCAGTGTGCGGTAGTGATTTGAGTGAATTACTAACAATGAATTTTTCAATAATGAAGTTGTATTTGAAGTCAAGTTTGTCTTTTCAAAACCTCTGACAACTGAAATTACATTACTCAGAAGAATTACATCATTTTTTCTAAATAAAAACCTATCTTTACTTAAGTAGCCACAAATAATGAGATTTGTACAGCAAGTATTGTCTAACATCACTAAAAAGCATAAACACAAATCATCAAATTACATATACCTGCTTAACAAATCTTAGAAACATTACAAAAGGGAAATCTCTAACTACCCTATACAGCAAATCTGTTTACATACATTGTGGGGTTACTCAACAAAAAACTCACTGTTATCAATAATCAGCCAACTCATTTACACTAACGCGCTGGCAAAAGGGAAGTAATACAAAATTAACATCTTTACCTTAACTGAGAAAAGACTTCTACTTCCACATTTATATTTCCAATAATAAATGTACTCATAAACCTCTGTAATATCAATCCAGTAATCCTTTCTTGTCACAATTAAATTTACATTATATTACAAAATCAGTCATCATGGTTAAGTACCTGGTTTACGTGCGGTGTAACACGAAACATTGCTATGAGAAAATTTCTACATTATATTCTAACACTTGGTGGTTTTTACAAAGCACACCACAAAAACTACCTACTGCATCCTCTTTCACACACAGACAGATACACACTGTCAGCTGTGCGCCAAGCGCTCTCTCACTCCAACACAACAATCTCAGACCAGAAGTAGTATCTTTGGCTCTCCAGTCGTGCAAAGTCAGCAATCCGCTTTATAGAGCCCATCAGACATACACCGCTTACAGTATAATAGTTTCATTTTAGCTTACATTAGTATAATTAAAATATGCGAGTGCTATATGAATGCAATGCACCTGTGGTCACAGTTTCGCTTGGGACCCGACAGCGACCGGACGTGCCGGTACTTCCGTGTATACGTATTTATAGAAATTCTTCGATTGTGACCTGTGATATTCTCAGTGCTTCTTGACTACCGTCGTACACACGCTTATTACTTAACTCACAGCCGTCTCAGCCGCTCATATAGTGCAGTTATGGCTCCCAGTGTACCCCGTAAGAATACCTTGTGTTCTTCCATTTGAGAAATCTTCCAGGAATGTGCAACCGAAATCTCTAGAAATCCATGACGGGATGGTAGATATTATTGGCATCACGTCCGACCATATCCACACAGCATATTTTGACTTGGCGGAATACTGTTTCTTTTTGAAGTTTTTAGATCAAATACAACTGGAGAAAATTTGGTGAATACTGGTGGGAAAGCAGAGTTCCAACATCGTGATCAGTCGGTGAGTACAGTTTCAATTACTAACGCTGAGCCGGCCTTACTGGCCGTGCGGTTCTAGGCGCTACAGTCTGGAACCGAGCGGCCGCTACGGTCGCAGGTTCGAATCCTGCCTCGTGCATGGATATGTGTGATGTCCTTAGGTTAGTTAGGTTTAATTAGTTCTAAGTTCTAGGCGACCACAGAAGCTAAGTCGCATAGTGCTCAGAGCCATTTGAACCATTTGAACTAACGGTGACATCGAATATAAACAAGTGCGAGTGTTCAATATGCCACCTGAGGCTGAGAATTGTTTTCTTAGAGAAGTCCTTGCCAAATACGGTGACATCTGACAGATTAGAAACGAAATATGGCCGAGTCGTCAGAAACTCCAATGTTATAGTGTTCGCTCAGATGACTGGCCATTAAAGTCTATATCCCATCCTATACAGGGTGTTACAAAAAGGTACGGCCAAACTTTCAGGAAACATTCCTCACACACAATGAAAGAAAATATGTTATGTGGACATGTGTCCGGAAACGCTTACTTTCCATGTTACTTCTCTTCAAATCACATTAATCATGGAATGGAAACACACAGCAACAGAACGTACCAACGTGACTTCAAACACTTTGTCACAGGAAATGTTCAAAATGTCCTCCGTTAGCGAGGATACATGCATCCATCCTCAGTCGCATGGAATCCCTGAAGCGCTGATGCAGCCCTGGAGAATGGCGTATTGTATCACAGCCGTCCACAATACGAGCACGAAGAGTCTCTACATTTGATACCTGGGCTGCCTAGACAAGAGCTTTCAAATGCCCCCATAAATGAAAGTCAAGAGGGTTGAGGTCAGGAGAGCGTAGAGGCCATGGAATTGGTCCGCCTCTACCAATCCATCGGTCACCGAATCTGTTGTTGAGAAGCGTACGAACACTTCGACTGAAATGTGCAGGAGCTTCATCGTGCATGAACCACATGTTGTGTAGTACTTGTAAAGGCACATGTTCTAGCAGCACAGGTAGAGTATCCCGTATGAAATCATGATAACGTGCTCCTTTGAGCGTAGGTGGAAGAACATGGGGCCCAATCAAGACATCACCGACAATGCCTGCCCAAAGGTCCACAGAAAATCTGTGTTGATGACGTGACTGCACAACTGCATGCGGATTCTCGTCAGACCACACATGTTGACTGTGAAAATTTACAATTTGATCACGTTGGAATGAAGCCTCATCCGTAAAGAGAACATTTGCACTGAAATGAGAATTGACACATTGTTGAATGAACCATTCGCAGAAGTGTACCCGTGGAGGCCAATCAGCTGCTGATAGCGCCTTCACACGATGTACATGTTACGGAAACAACTAGTGCTCCCGTAGCACTCTCCATAGAGTGACGTGGTCAACGTTACCTTGTACAGCAGCAACTTCTCTGACGCTGACATTAGGGTTATCGCCAACTGCACGAAGAATTGCCTCGTCCATTGCAGGTGTCATCGTCGTTCTAGGTCTTCCCCAGTCGGGAGTCATAGGCTGGAATGTTCCGTGCTCCATAAGACGCCGATCAATTGCTTCGAACGTCTTCCTGTCGGGACACCTTTGTTCTGGAAATATGTCTCGATACAAACCTACCGCGCCACGGCTATTGCCCCGTGCTAATTCATACATCAAATGGGCATCTGCCAACTCCATATTTCTGAACATTGCACTCACTGCAAAACCACGTTCGTGATGAACACTAACCTGTTGATGCAACGTACTGATGTGCTTGATGCTAGTACTGTAGAGCAATAAGTCGAATCTCAACACACGCACCGAAGTCAACATTACCTTCCTTCAATTGGGCCAACTGGCGGTGAATCGAGGGAGTACAGTACATACTGACGAAACTAAAATGAGCTCTAACACGGAAATTAAGCGTTTCCGGACACATGTCCACATAACGTCTTTCCTTTATTTGTGTGTGAGGAATGTTTCCTGAAAGTTTGGCTGTACCTTTTTGTAACAGCCTGTATAATGGTTTGCGGTTATAAGGCTCATGTCATTTACGATGGACAAGTAGGCACTTGTTTTATCCGTAACACGAGAGGCCATTTACGAGGTGTTTGCCCACGGCGCGTTTTCGTACTTCGAAGTAATCTGCAGGAACGACAGAGATTAACCTTGACTGAAGTCCTAACTCAAAATCAGACGCTTTCTATAATTGATTCCCAACCAAGTGCGTGTGTGTCAGAGGACAACGATTTCTATAAAGGCACCTTCCCATCCTTACCTCAAAAAACCGTAGCCAGTCACCCCTTAGCCGCCGGCGTTGCATTATCTGTCGGTAACAAACGACGCCGTACTAGTGACGTTAGTGGCTCCGGTGACCAGGTCGTAAAAAATCAGACCTCGACGCGGAGACACAGACCTCCACATAGGACACGCATACGTCGGACGGCTCAGTTACGAACCACCAAACTCACATTGACACTCCCGTCTCAGAAACTGTCAATACGAGTGCAGTCGAGTGTTTACAGCAATCCGTTGCGATGCCGATTCCCGACTCGCCACAGGTGGTCAACAGACAAGAGGCGGAAGTCAGTGAGCTGATAATCATAAACACAGAGGATGATGCACGCGGTGTAGAGCACAACATAAACACCCGCTACCTCGGAACTGCTTCCAAACAACGCGAGGAACCGGGAAGCTGTATACAAACAGCCAGTGCGGCTACAAACAAACACATTGAGCCTACTGAAGACGCGTCTTCGGACTTACCCTTACCCATTCCGAATGCAAGCACTTTCACATACTGCTTACAGCCATGATTCGCCAATTCCGCCGCCTTCTATGACAATTCGGACGACTGTACGACGGCAAAATGAAGTTAAACCAAATGACTCCGTGGCTAGAACTAAGTCAAAAAGCAAAGCCAGCGCAAAAACTGGGACAAAACCTGCGGATGTAGATTCGAAGTCTGACAGTGAGATGGACTGGGCTTCCAACGCTTCCCAACACCCACACGTCTCTGACGATCATGAGTCAAGCTTATACGTTTTTGTCCCTGAACATTAATAGAGTTAGCACAGATTTAAAATTAGCAACGCTACGGCAGTTTATCTACGAGTCCGAAGCTGATATAGTTCTGTTACAGGAAGTGTTTATCTTAACGTTTCATGTATCAGGATTTGCAACAATTGTGAACACCACGGCGGACGAGGGCACAGGTACGGTCATTCTATCGCGAGACGAAATCCCAGTGAGCAATATCGAAATTTTGGACTGCGGTAGAGACATAGCTTACCAAATTTTTGACGTCACCGTCGTCAATATCTATGCTCCATCTGGAACGACTCTAAAATCAGGAAGAGCTAACTTCCTTAAACAAGACATCATCTACTTGTTACCCCGCAACCCAACTCAGTTGATAATTAGTGGTAATTTCAACTGTGTGATCCACAGGAAAGACCAATCGCCAAACTTTACTGTAGGGAACTACATGATCCGGTGCGTCACCTGCAGCTGAAGGATGCGTGGGAAGTAAAATTGCCTACCCTAGTAAAGTACACGTACCTGACCTCCACCGCATGTAGCCGTCTAGACCGCTTGTACATCTCTGACAACATTTGCCAACATGTTCTGGATGCCGATGTCATTCCGGCTAGTTTCTCCGACCACTGCGCCCTCTGTGTCACGATAAACCTGGCCAAACAGCATACTAAATGGCATACGATTCCTTGGAGCCTAAATGTTTCTATTCTCGCCGATGCCGCGCTACGACATGTCATCCCCACGACATGAGCGGATTGTCTCAAGCAATGCTGCAGATATCCGAGCAAGATAGCCTGGTGGAATATTATGGTCAAACGGAAAATGCGATTATCATTAAAAAAAACTATAGTTGGCAACGGGTGCAAGATGTCAAACGCACGATTCATTTTTACCAGACAGTTCTGCGGGAGTTGTATGCGACAACGTCACCAACCAACACGCAGCTGGCGACTATCAAACAAATAAAGGCGAAGCTTATAGGCATAAAGCGAACGCAGCTTCAAGGACTGAAGATCAGATCTAAAGCAAGAGGACGAACTTGCATCGCTGTATCACCTCATAAAACATCGTGCCAATCGCAAGCGAGCTTTTATCGGGGAGCTGGACACAGATGATGGACTCCGTTTGACTCAACAGAGTGATACTTTTACTACAGTTTACCGGTACTTCACGGATCTGTACTCGCAATGCGATACACATGGTGATGACGGCGGCGAGGCAGTTCGTGCTCTTCCCCCCGCAGTCACGCCTGCAGAGAACTCGGCGGTCGTACACGATTTTGCTCCAGACGAAGTCCTTGAACTGATTTCTGGCTCACCACCGAATAAATCCCCTGGCCCTGATGGATTGCCACGGGAATTGTATGTGCATTTCTGTCTCATAATCGGACACGCATTTACAGATGTTCTCAATGAAGTGATGCGAGGGAGTGAAGTGCCGGCCAAAACGAAGGAAGGTCGAATGGTATTGATACCAAAAAGTAAACACTTAAAAACCTTAGATAACTTCCGACCGATTACTTTACTCGATTTTGATTACAAAACCTTTGCCAGAGCACTCAACAGCTGATTGTCTCCATTAATGAAGCAACTGATTAAAGAACATCGATCATGCTTCCCTGGTTGCACTATTATGACACCTCTTTTGGAATATAGAGATGTAATAGCCAGAACGGCAAACTCAGGAATACAGAAATAAAAGTCGCTGAGGAATGAAATAAATAGGAATCGCAGGGAATCTAAGACGAAATGGCTGCAGGCAAATTGTGAAGACATTGAGAAAGAAATGACTGTCGGAAGAACAGACTCAGCATTCAGGAAAGTCAAAACAACCTTCTGTGACATTAAAAGCAAGGGTCATAACATTAAGAGTGCAACGGGAATTCCACTGTTTAATGCAGAGGAGAGAGCGGATAGGTGGAAAGAATACACTGAAGATCTCTATGAGGGGGAAGATTTGTCTGATGCGATAGAAGAAGAAACGAGAGTTGATTTAGAAGAGATAGAGGATCCAGTATGAGAATAGGAATTTAAAAGAACTTTGGAGGATGAGGCATGAGGGATGGATAACATTCCATTAGAATTTCTAAAATCATTGGGGGGTAGTGGCAACAAAACGACTATTCACGATGGTGTGTAGAATGTATGAGTCTGGTGACATACCATCTGACTTTCGAAAAAGCATCATTCACACAATACTGAAGACGGCAAGAGCTGACGCACAATCAGCTTAACAGATCATGCATCGACGTAGCTTACAAGAATAATATTCAGAGAGATGGAAAAGAAAATTGAGGATGCGTTAGATGACGATCAGTTTGGCTTTAGGAAAGGTAAGGGCACGAGAGCAATTATGACGTTGCGGTTAATAATGGAAGCAAAACTAAAGATCAATCAAAACACCTTCATAGGATTTGTCGACCTGGAAAAAGCGTTCGACATTGTAAAATGGTGCAAAGTGTTCGAAATTCTGAAAAAAAGTAAGGATAAACTATAGGGAGAGGCGGGTTATATACAATATGTACAACAGCCGAGAGGGAATTATATGTGTGGGCGACCAAGAACGAGATGATCGTAGTAAAAAGGGTGTAAGACAAGGATGTAGCCTTTTGCCCCTAGTGTTGAATCTGTACACCGAAGAAGCAATGATGGAGATAAAAGAACGATTAAAGAGTGTAATTAAAATTCAAGGTGATAGAATATCAATGATACGATTCGCTGATGACATTGCTATGTTGAGTGAAAGTGAAGAAGAATAACAAGATCTGCTGAACGGAATGAACAGTCTAATGAGCACAAAGTATGGGTTGAGAATATAAGGAAGAAAGACGAAGGTAATGAGAAGTAGTAGAAATAAGAACAGCGAGAAACTTAACACCAGGATTGATGGTCACGAAGTAGATGAAGCTAAGGAATTCTGCTACTGAGGTAGTAAAATAACCTATGACGGACGGAGCAAGGAGGACATACATCAAAAGCAGACTATCACTGGAAAAAAGGATATTCCTGCCCAAGAGAAGTCTAGTAATATCAAATATCGGCTTTAATTTGAGGAAGAAATTTCTGAGAATGTACGTCTGGATTAGAGCGTTGTATGGCAGTGAAACATGGACTGCGGGAAAACCGGAACAGAACAGAATCGAAGCATTTGAGATATGGTGCTACAGACGAATGTTGAAAACTAGGTGGAATGATAAGGTAAGAAATGAGGAGGTTCTGTGCAGAATTGGAGACGAAAGGAATATGTGGAAAACACTGATAAGGAGAAGGGACAGGATGATAGGACATCTTTTAAGACATGAGGGAATGATTTCCGTGGTACTAGAGGGAGCTGTAGAGGGCAAAACCTGTACAGGAAGACAGAGATTGGAATACATCCAGCAAATAATTGGGGACGTAGGTTGAAAAAACAAAGTGTAAGAGTACCCTAGTAGACTCTCTTCACTGACAGTTGCACATCTGGCAATAAGTGCAATGCAGGCCACATGTTACGCTCTCTACGAAGTTTCAGTGGGTTATTTCAATGCGTAATTTTCACCAGACATGATGGATCCCAAAGAAGCATTGAGGAACAAGTGTACCTCGCGCTAGCTGGACAATATTGCAGCAGCAGCATCCAGGAAGGGCAAACACGGCTTCACGAGGCTTTCGATTATACGTGTGCATTGTGCCATTCCTGCAAGTCAACATTGATTACATATGGGGAGAAGGAGGCCACTGAAGGAAACGCCCTCCAAGACTGACCATGGTGTTGGTGCAAGTGATTATGAGAATGTGGATTCTAAGAAGTTACCGGGAATCGTCGAATGGACTGCCAAATTAGATGACTGCTGATGGCTGCCCTGCGCCTGAGGAATCCACGAGACAATGACTGTCGATCGGGATGGGTCAAGGGTGGATCTCGTAGCGGTAACAACCTTCATTAGTTGCCTGGAAGAGTCTCACTAGGAAATGATGACCATAATTAGGGAGCAAAAATAAAAGTGTACAGTTTTTAGTTATATTAGGAGCAGCACTAAGAGTAGTAAAAGTAGTTGCATGACTGGTGAAGGGGTCAACATTACTTGTGTAGCGTTAGCAATTTTCCGTTTTGGTTGTTGTTCCTTCCTGTATCTTTGTTGTTATTATAGCCAATGGGTTTGTCACGTTGAATAGTTGAATACACTGGTTCTCACCCGATCACTAAAGCTGGCCATTGTCTTGCCTGGTTGGTACTAGGATAGGTGACCACCAGGCTCTAGGAAGCGCAAGACACCGTGGCGTCCATTTTAAAGCCTTGCACCTGGTCGTTGAGCCATACGACATTATTATTATTTTTGTTCTGTGTCTTTTATTTGTAATATCGTTCCAGTAATACTCTTTTCTCGCTTTTTAGTATTTGTGGGTATCAAGTAGTAATAGTTATTTTATACACTTTTAATACAAGTAAAAATGTGGGCTGTATGACCTGTATCAGTTTTCTAAGTGATAGGCAGTAATTCTGAAGAATAAATAAATAAATTCCTTAAGGAGGGTAGGACGTCAAACGGGCCGACTTGGACCAGGAGAGGCACCACAGGACATTTTAACTTCCACTGTCTATACTTTTACAAATAAATTCATAAAACTTTAACAGGATGACCAGGAAGGATTCAGGATTCATACTTATAACAGTGGAAGCTCAAAAACGTAACAAAACACATTCTTTTTACATGTGAAATTTCATCATTTTTTTCACTTACTACTGGCTACATTTGTTGCTATAGGTACACTTTTCTTCCTAAGTAAGAGGAATTCTTCGATGACTTTTGCACGGCATACAAACCATAGATACAGGTGTATAAAACTCTAGAAGTAGTTTAATTTATGAGAAAATGAATGAACTGTTACATTTTAAAGTTCATGTTTAGAAAAAATTCAAGTTTTATAGTTAATTATTTCAATTTTTCCCACAGTTTTTTAATAGATTTTGAAAATTCACGAGTTTCATACACCTGTAACTATTGTTTGTATGCTATGAAAAATTCATCGAAGAATCTCTCTTACTTAGGAAGAAAAGTGTACCTATAGCAACAAATGCAGCCAGTAATAGGTGAAAAAATGATTAAATTTCACATGTAAAGAAAGGTATGTTGCTAAGTTTTTGAACTTGCACTGCGATGAGTGTGAGTCTTCAATCCTTCCTGGTCATGGTGACAAAAGTTTATGAATTTATTTGTAAAAGTGTAGACAGTAGAAATTAAAATGTCCTGTAGTGACTCTCCTGCTCCAAGTCGGCCCGTTTGACGTCCTACCCCTCCCCCCCTTCTTAAATCGGTCGTGACTATTGCTAGGCTGTGGCCTTCGGGTAAGACAGAGCCGATATGCTTACGAGCTGGAGCAACATCTCTAACGATCATGACGTAGGTGGAACATAAAAATCCCAATCTTCATCCTACCACTTCATTCGAACTACTGTTTGCTTTGAAAACTGCTTAGCTGAAGAACAGGTGTTTTGTGCTGTTGACAGCTCAAGCCCTGCTTAGCGTGCATCGAGGCTGATGAGACAACCTTTAAGGAGAGCGGACTATTTTTTGCAGACAGCTGCTTTTGTGCAGTGGTGTCAGATTAGTGAGGCTGGCTGGAGGAGACGAGGCGGCCCTAGGCAGGGCCTGCCGCCCGCTGCTTCCTGGGGCGTTATTGATGGCTCCTTGTGGCGTCTCCCCGGGCCACGCCCGTCGCCTTCAATCCGAGGGAGAAGCTTAATCTCGATTTAAAGCTCTCCGGATGACGAATTAATAAACAGCCTATTTGAAATCCAGTTTGTTCCCTCCTTCGCCGACCATTTTATTCCCATTACGGACGGAGACGACGCCCTAGCTTTATTGCTCCGAATGCGAAACGGGAAGTTCCGCGCCGTCGCTAGTCGCTGAAATTGGGATGAAATATTGTCTGAGAGTCAGTGCATTATCTCGAAGGGAAGGTCGCAGTTACGCGATAGCGCTTCTACGAAGCGCATTTTGATTAATAATGCCGTTCTGCACGTGAAGAATATCCATTAGCGGATGTACACACCGTGAGAAATGCATGTTGTTGTTGTTGTGGTCTCCAGTCCTGAGACTGGTTTGATGCAGCTCTCCATGCCTATCCTGTGCAAGCTTCTTCATCTCCCAGTACCTACTGCAGCCTACACCCTTCTGAATCTGCTTAGTGTATTCATCTCTTGGTCTCCCTCTACAATTTTTACCCTCCAAGCTGCCTTCCGATGAATTGGTGATCCCTTGATGTCTCAGAACATGTCGTACCAACCGATCCCTTCTTCTAGTCAAGTTGTGACACAAATTCCTCTTCTCCCCAATTCTATTCAATACCTCCTCATTACTTACGTAATCGACTCATCTAATCTTCAGCATTCTTCTGTAGCACCACATTTCGAAAGCTTCTATTCTCTTTTTGTCTAAGCTATTTATCGTCCATTTTTCACATCCATACATGGCTACACGCCATACAAATATTTTTAGAAAAGGCTACCTGACACTTAATACTCGATGTTAACAAATTTCTCTTCTTCACAAACGCTTTCCTTGCCATTGCCAGTCTGCATTCTATATCCTCTCTACTTCGACCATCATCAGTTATTTTGCTCCCCAAATAGCAAAACACCTTTACTACTTTAAGTGTCTCATTTCCTAATCTAATTCCCACAGCATCACCCGACTTAATTAGACTACATTCCATTATCCTCGTTTTGCTTTTGTTGATGTTCATCTTATATCCTCCTTTCAAGACACTGTCCATTCCGTTCAACTGCTCTTCCAAGTCCTTTGCTGTCTCTGACAGAATTACAATGTCATCGGCGAACCTAAAAGTTTTTATTTCTTCTCCATGGATTTTAATACCTACTCCGAATTTTTCTTTTGTTTTCTTTGCTGCTTGCTCAATATACAGATTGAATAACATCGGGGAGAGGCTACAACCCTGTCTCACTCCTTTCCCAACCACTGCTTCCCTTTCATACCCCTCGACTCGTATGACTGCCATCTGCTTTCTGTACACATTGTAAATAGCCTTTCGCTCCCTGTAATTTAGCCCTGATACCTTGTCCGGACCCAACCTTCCACATGTCGTCGTTTAAATGTCACAACCTGCACCCATACATTACGTATATTTCCGCCCGAGATTGGCATATTTATTGAAGGTCGAAGGCCTGGTATTGGCGAATAAATCCGAGATACCAGTGCCTATGTTATTAAGAAGTACGATGCAACTACGAATACATTTTCTATATTTCTTGATGGCTGTAGTCACAGAAGTGCCTGCTTCTTCGGAAATGCACTGCTATTTCGTATCCTTAATACGTTGCAAATACCAGTACCTGTCACATCAGTCCGTCTCCATAATTGAATTGACAGTACGGCAAGGGGCCAAAGTTCGATTCTCAGCCTGGTCGGAGATTGTATTCCCGGGTACATTATGGTGACCACCGCCCATGTTCGGCTTCAACGTGCAACAACCACTCACGAACTGCAAATGGCAGCACTAGCAGTGGAGGGTATGCAAAATAATTGTGTGTGTGTGCGTGTGTGTGTGTGTGTGTGTGTGTGTTTTGGGGGGGGGGGGGGGGGGGAGTACGAGGTAAACAGTGTAGTCGCTGTCGTAATGCGGAGATGGAGCGCCTTATTTGTTGTCCAAAAGCACGTGATCATTGACTTTTGGGCCAAGAATGGAAACATTTCCGAAACGGCTAAGTTCGTTAACTGCTCGCATGCCACCAAGGTCAAAGTATATCGTGCATGAGAAAACGGCGCTATCCAAAGCCGGGACAGAAGCAACTGTGCTGCACCACGGGCCATAGATGACAGGGATAACATTTATTGCAGTACGATACGCAGACGTGGGGCCGGTGGCTAAATGGAGGCTGCAGAATTGTCTCAGCAGTGACTCACAGCACAGCTGTCGCTACGAGCCAGCGTCAGGACGGGATACGAAAGTATATTCATACCCCCCCCCCTCCCCACGAATATAAATAAACTGCAGTAAATATTATCCAATAGGTTTCAAACATGATATACTACTTTTTGTTATTCAGTAGAAGATCTCATCAAAATTTCATCTTTTTATCTGTTATAGTTTCGGAGATTGAAAAAATTACTTAAAAGTCATAAAACCGTCACTCAATTTACAAAACTTTGTTAGGAATAATAACAGTTGGTCTTTTGTTATCATTTGAAATCATTACCAGAATTTTCAGCATATAAAATTATTTAATGGGATTTTTTCCTTTCAAAAACTTTAATTACTTTGCATTTTGTAGTATAAAAATCATGAAAAATTTATATTTGTCTATTATGTTGTTGTGTGAATAAATGGGAATGAATGAGAGTGTGTATGTGGGACGTACGTAAAATTTGATATTACTTTGTGTAAAACATTACGCAATCGGATCTTGGGAAAACTGTATTGTACCCACATGCTGATGACGTATATCAAGATGTGATTGCTTTTCTAAGAAGACAGCCAGAATATCATTTTGAAGTGTAATCGGTTTCTAAAATAATTTCAAGATTATTTTTCTTTTCGGTCTTTTTATTAAACTTTATATTAATAATTGCATTTTAGAATGACGCAAATTACTTTCTGAAGGCTTAGGCACGCTTTAGCGCGAGAATGATCTCGAAGGATCATTCTGATTGGTCAGTCAGACTCATCATCCAGTCAGAACTAAGCTGTTCCCGTGTGCAGAAACTTAGATATGAAGAAAGTGGAGTAGCATCGAGAGAGTCGGTCGCTAGCTGTCGGACGCGAAAGGTCATGGTAAATGTCACGTGTAAAATGAAGAAATATTGAGTTCTCGCGTTTAGTACGAGTCGTGACTAAAGCTGTCGCAGTTACGAACATTTTGATGAAAGTTTGAAGTTTCTGGATGTTTTGTTGGAAAGTTACAAGCGTGTGAACTTTCGGCCGTATTGAAAATTCCGCGTGGCATATTCTGTATTCATTTACGGAGTATTTGGCGAGCACGTCTTTTACGTAAGACAACTGAATGAGACCAAATTTAGAACTCGCAAATAGTCGTGAATCAGAGACTGTGAAATCGCAAACATGAACTTGTGTAGACTCCTAGCTGCTCTGCGTGTGAAAACTGTTGTTTGACTGGGAACAGTGTGATAGAATAGTACCTCACTAAATGTGGACCTGATAGCTATAAAGTGTGTTATTAAGCAATAAACATTACTGGTCTTGAAATTTTAGGACGCTTATTTCAGTCAAAAAATACACCATATTACCACCCGAAATCTTGACAAATAGGAACTTTCACGAACTGTTTCCACTACTAGAGTTACGCGGACTCTTTTGGTTAGGTATTAGGTGACGTTTTCTTCAACGCTGCTTTTTCGCAGTCTAGTAAGTACCTACGATTGCAGAGTGAAGGGACGTCGAGCGGAAGCCGTACGGAGGTAGATGGACATTTACTATGAACTGTACGACGAATGTTCGAGATTCATATTTTAACCCGCCCCGCCGCATGATGATTCACTAACATTTCATTTCCCTTGTCGTTTTTCACCGAATCTGTACTGTCCTGTCGTCCAATGTATCGGTTATTCCTATTTACTCCAAACTCGTTATTATTTTCTTTCCGTCTGACTTGCTTGTGGCCTTTAAATTTTTGTATAGTAGATTCGGAGCTTTTCGTAAAACTCTCAACGATACGGCAAGGTCGTCCTTTCACCATATTCTCTCCTTAACTTATTTAG
Source organism: Schistocerca serialis cubense (assembly GCF_023864345.2). NCBI lineage: Eukaryota > Metazoa > Arthropoda > Insecta > Orthoptera > Acrididae > Schistocerca > Schistocerca serialis. Next base: position 51,355,724 of record NC_064644.1, read on the forward strand.
CTTGAGCCCTGTATTCATCAAAGCGTCTAGCTATAGGAGTCTATTTAGCACCCGTTTACATTAAACTTTTATGGTCATAGGGATGCTTCTGCGACAACAACTTCTGAAAATTTACTTAAATATATGAACATCACTTGAGCAGAAGACTGCTTATCGACGAAACATATGATAAAATCGTAAAAATGGAGCATTAAACTTTTTTTTCGTGTACCCAGTTATGGTTCTCTTCTTTTACCAAACTGCACACTGGCTGTATCTTTTCCGCTTCGTTTCATTCAGCGGACATTTTTCTATTCGAACAGTTATTTGTCATATGGAAAACGTGAGACTGTGCATTGCCGGCATACAACCGCTGCACAGCACTATAGAACTTCATTGTTAGTAGAGGGTATGACTAATCATTATATGCCACGGTCGGGGTCAAAATATATCGCATTTGTATCTCCGGTTTACTATTCAAGATATGAAGCTTACCGATTTTATATCCTGGACTGTTGCGTAGAAACAGTTTGCTGTCCTTGCAATAAGCTTTACTACATAAAATAAAAATCTGTGATTGAAGTAGGCGAAAGTTTTGCACCTTAGAAAATTTTTCCAAATTTCGACTGTTACCAGTCTTGTAACGGATGTTTAATGAACTTTCTTATTCCGTTTCGAAATAATGCCAATCGCTTTATGCATGTCGCAGTCTTTTTCTGAAATTACAAAAATTGCTCCCTAAAAGTAAGGTTTTTCCAAATATGAGAAACTGTTCCAAGTTATAACACGATCGTGTACCTAGGAATAAATTTACATTCAAATCTAATAAAAAAGTGGCAGTCGTGAAAATCTCGTCAATAGTTCATTTAATAGTGTATGTGCTACATTATTGCATCACTGCAGGCCAATAGTCCATAAGTTAGCTCAAATTAAGAAGAATTATTATGAGAAACCATTTACAAATCGAAAACATTTTGAAGTCGATATTACTGGCGCCAAACACAAATTTCCGTCTTGAAGACATAGAAAATTGCTAAGACATTAAAGTCACTCAGTTCATTTGCATATATCACGTTTTCCTTGGTAGATCTTCCGTTTCAAGTTTGTAGGACTGACGAAGTATGGTTCAACCGCTCACTCGTTATGTAACTACTTTTTAAAAAAATACAAACTTTTGCTCACCATGAGACTTCGTAACAGAAAATTTGACAATTCCTCCAAACGGCTCTAATGTGTTATACAGCACTTAAATATGTAAAGCTTCTAAAGTTTACAAACGCTGCACAGAACACAACAACAAAGACACCACAGTGTGCCGGAAATTGCTTACTGCCGTCTCTAGTGCTCTTAAATCGGTCACTAGAGTGGAACACAGACCAGGAAACGTCATGTGTTCCTAAGCTCACTATTCTCCAGGTACAACACTCCTCGCTATATCAATTTACTGCTCAAATACTTGCGTAATTGTCTTAAGGGTGAGTTACTTCAGCACCTGTCAGCCCCACTGACTGTAGAGAGGGCATGGAGAAGGATAATAAAATTCCTGAATGGGGTGGGGGGGGGGGGGGGGAGGGGGGAGGCTCCATATGGTTCCCAAGTTGTGCAGCGACCGTAAACCATTACCCAATGCGCAACAACCAGTCGCAAGATCATGTTTTCTTTATTCTGTTTTGCAAATCGATTTCAAATGATTAACAGCCATCATCGGTGCTTTCAACGTGTATGTTCCCTGAGTAATAACACTATCTTAAACAGACGTCAAACATAAAGTTTGTGTTTGATGTTTGACGTCTGTTTATGACAATGTTATTACTGACGGAACATACACGTTGAAAGCACCGATGATGGCTGTTAATCAGTTGAAATCGATTTGCAAAATAACACTGTTTTGGGTTAATGTTTGATGTTTGACGTCTGTTTATGACAATGTTATTACTGACGGAACATACACGTTGAAAGCACCGATGATGGCTGTTAATCAGTTGAAATCGATTTGCAAAATAACACTGTTTTGGGTTAATGTTTGATATTTGACGTCTGTTTAAGACAGTGTTATTACTCAGGGAACATACACGTTGAAAGCACCGATGATGGCTGATAATCAGTTGAAATCGATTTGCAAAGTAACACTGTTTTGGGTTAATGTTTGATGTTTGACGTCTGTTTAAGACAGTGTTATTACTCAGGGAACATACACGTTGAAAGCACCGATGATGGCTGTTAATCAGTTGAAATCGATTTGCAAAATAACACTGTTTTGGGTTAATGTTTGATGTTTGACGTCTGTTTAAGACAGTGTTATTACTGAGGGAACATACACGTTGAAAGCACCGATGATGGCTGTTAATCAGTTGAAATCTTTTTGCAAAATAACACTGTTTTGGGTTAATGTTTGATGTTTGACATCTGTTTAAGACAGTGTTATTACTCGGGGAACATACACGTTGAAAGCACTGATGATGGCTGTTAATCAGTTGAAATCGATTTGCAAAGTAACACTGTTTTGGGTTAATGTTTGATGTTTGACGTCTGTTTATGACAATGTTATTACTCAGGGAACATACATGCTGAAAGCACCGATGATGGCTGTTAATCAGTTGAAATCGATTTGCAAAGTAACACTGTTTTGGGTTAATGTTTGATGTTTGACGTCTGTTTATGACAATGTTATTACTGAGGGAACATACATGTTGAAAGCACCGATGATGGTTGTTAATCAGTCGAAATCGATTTGCAAAGTAACACTGTTTTGGGTTAATGTTTGATGTTTGACGTCTGTTTAAGACAGTGTTATTACTCAGGGAACATACATGTTGAAAGACCGATGATGGCTGTTAATCAGTTGAAATCGATTTGCAAAATAACACTGTTTTGGGTTAATGTTTGATGTTTGACGTCTGTTTAAGACAGTGTTATTAATCAGGGAACATACACGTTGAAAGCACCGATGATGGCTGTTAATCAGTTGAAATCGATTTGCAAAGTAACACTGTTTTGGGTTAATGTTTGATGTTTGACGTCTGTTTAAGACAGTGTTATTACTCAGGGAACATACACGTTGAAAGCACCGATGATGGCTGTTAATCAGTTGAAATCGATTTGCAAAATAACACTGTTTTGGGTTAATGTTTGATGTTTGACGTCTGTTTATGACAATGTTATTACTGAGGGAACATACACGTTGAAAGCACCGATGATGGCTGTTAATCAGTTGAAATCGATTTGCAAAATAACACTGTTTTGGTTTAATGTTTGATGTTTGACGTCTGTTTATGACAATGTTATTACTGACGGAATATACACGTTGAAAGCACCGATGATGGCTGTTAATCAGTTGAAATCGATTTGCAAAATAACACTGTTTTGGGTTAATGTTTGATGTTTGACGTCTGTTTATGACAATGTTATTACTAACGGAACATACACGTTGAAAGCACCGATGATGGCTGTTAATCAGTTGAAATCGATTTGCAAAATAACACTGTTTTGGGTTAATGTTTGATGTTTGACGTCTGTTTAAGACAGTGTTATTACTCAGGGAACATACACGTTGAAAGCACCGATGATGGCTATTAATCAGTTGAAATCGATTTGCAAAATAACACTGTTTTGGGTTAATGTTTGATGTTTGACGTTTGTTTATGACAATGTTATTACTGACGGAACATACACGTTGAAAGCACCGATGATGGCTGTTAATCAGTTGAAATCGATTTGCAAAATAACACTGTTTTGGGTTAATGTTTGATGTTTGACGTCTGTTTAAGACAGTGTTATTACTCAGGGAACATACACGTTGAAAGCACCGATGATGGCTGATAATCAGTTGAAATCGATTTGCAAAGTAACACTGTTTTGGGTTAATGTTTGATGTTTGACGTCTGTTTATGACAATGTTATTACTGAGGGAACATACACGTTGAAAGCACCGATGATGGTTGTTAATCAGTCGAAATCGATTTGCAAAGTAACACTGTTTTGGGTTAATGTTTGATGTTTGACGTCTGTTTAAGACAGTGTTATTACTCAGGGAACATACATGTTGAAAGACCGATGATGGCTGTTAATCAGTTGAAATCGATTTGCAAAATAACACTGTTTTGGGTTAATGTTTGATGTTTGACGTCTGTTTAAGACAGTGTTATTAATCAGGGAACATACACGTTGAAAGCACCGATGATGGCTGTTAATCAGTTGAAATCGATTTGCAAAGTAACACTGTTTTGGGTTAATGTTTGATGTTTGACGTCTGTTTAAGACAGTGTTATTACTCAGGGAACATACACGTTGAAAGCACCGATGATGGCTGTTAATCAGTTGAAATCGATTTGCAAAATAACACTGTTTTGGGTTAATGTTTGATGTTTGACGTCTGTTTATGACAATGTTATTACTGAGGGAACATACACGTTGAAAGCACCGATGATGGCTGTTAATCAGTTGAAATCGATTTGCAAAGTAACACTGTTTTGGGTTAATGTTTGATGTTTGACGTCTGTTTAAGACAGTGTTATTACTCAGGGAACATACATGTTGAAAGACCGATGATGGCTGTTAATCAGTTGAAATCGATTTGCAAAATAACACTGTTTTGGGTTAATGTTTGATGTTTGACGTCTGTTTAAGACAGTGTTATTAATCAGGGAACATACACGTTGAAAGCACCGATGATGGCTGTTAATCAGTTGAAATCGATTTGCAAAGTAACACTGTTTTGGGTTAATGTTTGATGTTTGACGTCTGTTTAAGACAGTGTTATTACTCAGGGAACATACACGTTGAAAGCACCGATGATGGCTGTTAATCAGTTGAAATCGATTTGCAAAATAACACTGTTTTGGGTTAATGTTTGATGTTTGACGTCTGTTTATGACAATGTTATTACTGACGGAACATACACGTTGAAAGCACCGATGATGGCTGTTAATCAGTTGAAATCGATTTGCAAAATAACACTGTTTTGGGTTAATGTTTGATGTTTGACGTCTGTTTATGACAATGTTATTACTGACGGAATATACACGTTGAAAGCACCGATGATGGCTGTTAATCAGTTGAAATCGATTTGCAAAATAACACTGTTTTGGGTTAATGTTTGATGTTTGACGTCTGTTTATGACAATGTTATTACTAACGGAACATACACGTTGAAAGCACCGATGATGGCTGTTAATCAGTTGAAATCGATTTGCAAAATAACACTGTTTTGGGTTAATGTTTGATGTTTGACGTCTGTTTAAGACAGTGTTATTACTGAGGGAACATACACGTTGAAAGCACCGATGATGGCTATTAATCAGTTGAAATCGATTTGCAAAATAACACTGTTTTGGGTTAATGTTTGATGTTTGACGTCTGTTTATGTCAATGTTATTACTGAGGGAACATACACGTTGAAAGCACCGATGATGGCTGTTAATCAGTTGAAATCGATTTGCAAAATAACACTGTTTTGGGTTAATGTTTGATGTTTGACGTCTGTTTATGACAATGTTATTACTGAGGGAACATACACGTTGAAAGCACCGATGATGGCTGTTAATCAGTTGAAATCTTTTTGCAAAATAACACTGTTTTGGGTTAATGTTTGATGTTTGACGTCTGTTTAAGACAGTGTTATTACTCAGGGAACATACACGTTGAAAGCACCGATGATGGCTGTTAATCAGTTGAAATCGATTTGCAAAATAACACTGTTTTGGGTTAATGTTTGATGTTTGACGTCTGTTTATGACAATGTTATTACTGACGGAACATACACGTTGAAAGCACCGATGATGGCTGTTAATCAGTTGAAATCGATTTGCAAAATAACACTGTTTTGGGTTAATGTTTGATGTTTGACGTCTGTTTATGACAATGTTATTACTGACGGAACATACATGTTGAAAGCACCGATGATGGCTGTTAATCAGTTGAAATCGATTTGCAAAATAACACTGTTTTGGGTTAATGTTTGATGTTTGACGTCTGTTTAAGACAGTGTTATTACTCAGGGAACATACACGTTGAAAGCACCGATGATGGCTGTTAATCAGTTGAAATCGATTTGCAAAATAACACTGTTTTGGGTTAATGTTTGATGTTTGACGTCTGTTTAAGACAGTGTTATTACTGAGGGAACATACACGTTGAAAGCACCGATGATGGCTGTTAATCAGTTGAAATCTTTTTGCAAAATAACACTGTTTTGGGTTAATGTTTGATGTTTGACATCTGTTTAAGACAGTGTTATTACTCGGGGAACATACACGTTGAAAGCACTGATGATGGCTGTTAATCAGTTGAAATCGATTTGCAAAGTAACACTGTTTTGGGTTAATGTTTGATGTTGGACGTCTGTTTATGACAATGTTATTACTCAGGGAACATACATGCTGAAAGCACCGATGATGGCTGTTAATCAGTTGAAATCGATTTGCAAACTAACACTGTTTTGGGTTAATGTTTGATGTTTGACGTCTGTTTAAGACAGTGTTATTACTCAGGGAACATACATGTTGAAAGACCGATGATGGCTGTTAATCAGTTGAAATCGATTTGCAAAATAGCACTGTTTTGGGTTAATGTTTGATGTTTGACGTCTGTTTAAGACAGTGTTATTACTGAGGGAACATACACGTTGAAAGCACCGATGATGGCTGTTAATCAGTTGAAATCGATTTGCAAAATAACACTGTGTTGGGTTAATGTTTGATGTTTGACGTCTGTTTAAGACAGTGTTATTACTCAGGGAACATACATGTTGAAAGCACCGATGATGGCTGTTAATCAGTTGAAATCGATTTGCAAAATAACACTGTGTTGGGTTAATGTTTGATGTTTGACGTCTGTTTAAGACAGTGTTATTACTGAGGGAACATACACGTTGAAAGCACCGATGATGGCTGTTAATCAGTTGAAATCCATTTGCAAAATAACACTGTGTTGGGTTAATGTTTGATGTTTGACGTCTGTTTAAGACAGTGTTATTACTGAGGGAACATACATGTTGAAAGCACTGATGATGGCTGTTAATCAGTTGAAATCGATTTGCAAAGTAACACTGTTTTGGGTTAATGTTTGATGTTTGACGTCTGTTTATGACAATGTTATTACTCAGGGAACATACATGTTGAAAGCACCGATGATGGTTGTTAATCAGTTGAAATCGATTTGCAAAATAACACTGTTTTGGGTTAATGTTTGATGTTTGACGTCTGTTTAAGACAGTGTTATTACTGAGGGAACATACATGTTGAAAGCACCGATGATGGCTGTTAATCAGTTGAAATCGATTTGCAAAATAACACTGTTTTGGGTTAATGTTTGATATTTGACGTCTGTTTAAGACAGTGTTATTACTCAGGGAACATACACGTTGAAAGCACCGATGATGGCTGTTAATCAGTTGAAATCGATTTGCAAAATAACACTGTTTTGGGTTAATGTTTGATGTTTGACGTCTGTTTAAGACAGTGTTATTACTGAGGGAACATACACGTTGAAAGCACCGATGATGGCTGTTAATCAGTTGAAATCGATTTGCAAAATAACACTGTTTTGGGTTAATGTTTGATGTTTGACGTCTGTTTAAGACAGTGTTATTACTGAGGGAACATACACGTTGAAAGCACCGATGATGGCTGTTAATCAGTTGAAATCTTTTTGCAAAATAACACTGTTTTGGGTTAATGTTTGATGTTTGACATCTGTTTAAGACAGTGTTATTACTCGGGGAACATACACGTTGAAAGCACTGATGATGGCTGTTAATCAGTTGAAATCGATTTGCAAAGTAACACTGTTTTGGGTTAATGTTTGATGTTGGACGTCTGTTTATGACAATGTTATTACTCAGGGAACATACATGCTGAAAGCACCGATGATGGCTGTTAATCAGTTGAAATCGATTTGCAAAGTAACACTGTTTTGGGTTAATGTTTGATGTTTGACGTCTGTTTAAGACAGTGTTATTACTCAGGGAACATACATGTTGAAAGACCGATGATGGCTGTTAATCAGTTGAAATCGATTTGCAAAATAGCACTGTTTTGGGTTAATGTTTGATGTTTGACGTCTGTTTAAGACAGTGTTATTACTGAGGGAACATACACGTTGAAAGCACCGATGATGGCTGTTAATCAGTTGAAATCGATTTGCAAAATAACACTGTGTTGGGTTAATGTTTGATGTTTGACGTCTGTTTAAGACAGTGTTATTACTGAGGGAACATACATGTTGAAAGCACTGATGATGGCTGTTAATCAGTTGAAATCGATTTGCAAAGTAACACTGTTTTGGGTTAATGTTTGATGTTTGACGTCTGTTTATGACAATGTTATTACTCAGGGAACATACATGTTGAAAGCACCGATGATGGTTGTTAATCAGTCGAAATCGATTTGCAAAGTAACACTGTTTTGGGTTAATGTTTGATGTTTGACGTCTGTTTAAGACAGTGTTATTACTCAGGGAACATACATGTTGAAAGACCGATGATGGCTGTTAATCAGTTGAAATCGATTTGCAAAATAGCACTGTTTTGGGTTAATGTTTGATGTTTGACGTCTGTTTAAGACAGTGTTATTACTGAGGGAACATACACGTTGAAAGCACCGATGATGGCTGTTAATCAGTTGAAATCGATTTGCAAAATAACACTGTGTTGGGTTAATGTTTGATGTTTGACGTCTGTTTAAGACAGTGTTATTACTGAGGGAACATACATGTTGAAAGCACTGATGATGGCTGTTAATCAGTTGAAATCGATTTGCAAAGTAACACTGTTTTGGGTTAATGTTTGATGTTTGACGTCTGTTTATGACAATGTTATTACTCAGGGAACATACATGTTGAAAGACCGATGATGGCTGTTAATCAGTTGAAATCGATTTGCAAAATAGCACTGTTTTGGGTTAATGTTTGATGTTTGACGTCTGTTTAAGACAGTGTTATTACTGAGGGAACATACATGTTGAAAGCACTGATGATGGCTGTTAATCAGTCGAAATCGATTTGCAAAGTAACACTGTTTTGGGTTAATGTTTGATGTTTGACGTCTGTTTAAGACAGTGTTATTACTCAGGGAACATACATGTTGAAAGACCGATGATGGCTGTTAATCAGTTGAAATCGATTTGCAAAATAGCACTGTTTTGGGTTAATGTTTGATGTTTGACGTCTGTTTAAGACAGTGTTATTACTGAGGGAACATACACGTTGAAAGCACCGATGATGGCTGTTAATCAGTTGAAATCGATTTGCAAAATAACACTGTGTTGGGTTAATGTTTGATGTTTGACGTCTGTTTAAGACAGTGTTATTACTGAGGGAACATACATGTTGAAAGCACTGATGATGGCTGTTAATCAGTTGAAATCGATTTGCAAAGTAACACTGTTTTGGGTTAATGTTTGATGTTTGACGTCTGTTTATGACAATGTTATTACTCAGGGAACATACATGTTGAAAGCACCGATGATGGTTGTTAATCAGTCGAAATCGATTTGCAAAGTAACACTGTTTTGGGTTAATGTTTGATGTTTGACGTCTGTTTAAGACAGTGTTATTACTCAGGGAACATACATGTTGAAAGACCGATGATGGCTGTTAATCAGTTGAAATCGATTTGCAAAATAACACTGTTTTGGGTTAATGTTTGATGTTTGACGTCTGTTTAAGACAGTGTTATTACTGAGGGAACATACACGTTGAAAGCACCGATGATGGCTGTTAATCAGTTGAAATCGATTTGCAAAATAACACTGTGTTGGGTTAATGTTTGATGTTTGACGTCTGTTTAAGACAGTGTTATTACTGAGGGAACATACATGTTGAAAGCACTGATGATGGCTGTTAATCAGTTGAAATCGATTTGCAAAGTAACACTGTTTTGGGTTAATGTTTGATGTTTGACGTCTGTTTATGACAATGTTATTACTCAGGGAACATACATGTTGAAAGACCGATGATGGCTGTTAATCAGTTGAAATCGATTTGCAAAATAGCACTGTGTTGGGTTAATGTTTGATGTTTGACGTCTGTTTAAGACAGTGTTATTACTGAGGGAACATACATGTTGAAAGCACTGATGATGGCTGTTAATCAGTCGAAATCGATTTGCAAAGTAATACTGTTTTGGGTTAATGTTTGATGTTTGACGTCTGTTTAAGACAGTGTTATTACTCAGGGAACATACATGTTGAAAGACCGATGATGGCTGTTAATCAGTTGAAATCGATTTGCAAAATAGCACTGTTTTGGGTTAATGTTTGATGTTTGACGTCTGTTTAAGACAGTGTTATTACTGAGGGAACATACACGTTGAAAGCACCGATGATGGCTGTTAATCAGTTGAAATCGATTTGCAAAATAACACTGTGTTGGGTTAATGTTTGATGTTTGACGTCTGTTTAAGACAGTGTTATTACTGAGGGAACATACATGTTGAAAGCACTGATGATGGCTGTTAATCAGTTGAAATCGATTTGCAAAGTAACACTGTTTTGGGTTAATGTTTGATGTTTGACGTCTGTTTATGACAATGTTATTACTCAGGGAACATACATGTTGAAAGCACCGATGATGGTTGTTAATCAGTCGAAATCGATTTGCAAAGTAACACTGTTTTGGGTTAATGTTTGATGTTTGACGTCTGTTTAAGACAGTGTTATTACTCAGGGAACATACATGTTGAAAGACCGATGATGGCTGTTAATCAGTTGAAATCGATTTGCAAAATAACACTGTTTTGGGTTAATGTTTGATGTTTGACGTCTGTTTATGACAATGTTATTACTCAGGGAACATACACGTAGAAAGCACCGGTGATGGCTGTTAATCAGTTGAAATCGATTTGCAAAAGTAAATAAAGAAAACATGATCTTGCGACTTTTTGCTGCTCATTTGGTAATTTAATAAGAAAATTCATATTTTTTCCTTAGTAGCACGTCGATGATTAACACTGGTCTTCAGACACTGCTGCATATAGTATGTTATACATTGTCTGTCTGCAGGCAATGGGTTGGGGCTCATCTATTGATATAGAATCGAAAATTAGATGATGCGCCACGGAATGAACAAGAAGGGTTTTCTGTGCCTATTGCAGTTCTTCCACGGAGACATTTAATGCATCCCTCATTTGTAAATTTATTCACCGGAATGCTGTCATTTTTGACATCGACAATTCTACTCTGAGTACCAAACGATGACCTTTGAAGGCGAAAACGTGGTAAAAGGAATATAAATATGGTCGAACAGTCATAGTTTCGCTTTCTAGCTCTTGTATGGACAGTTTTCGTTCTCTCATTTAAGGCGCCAGAACTGACAAGTGGCAGTGAACAAAGACTGTATCCGTCACAGTGGTAGATATCCTTGTTTCCGCAGAACGTCGAAGCGCTATGCCGATCGGGAGAGCTGCTGGATCACCGGCGACACAAAATCCTTGTTTCGTGGTCGAAGTCACGTCGCCACTTAAAAGCGCTTATATCGTGGCATTAATTTTTCATTCGCTTGCTAATGAAATATATATCCCACTTTCCATCGGTCAATCGAGCAGCTGTGTGCTAACATGTTGGGATGAGGGATGCATTTACAAAAGTGTTCGGGTACATGACTGAGAATAAATCGTGAACATAGTCTCCCAAAGGACACTTATGTTTCTAGCATCATTGATTACCATTCTTGTATTCGTTACAGGGAAAACCATAAATAGTTTTCCCTGCCCGAGGCTTAGATGAAAATCCGCTAGTAAACCTCTGAAGAAACCGAACTCGTTTCCATATTGAACTTTTTAACTATCTTGATAAATATTCATCCTGAGGTTGAAACTCACTTTTTGTCCTTACTTGATTTCAGATAAATATGTTTTGAAAGTGATTCTGCTTTGAGCAAACAGTTTGAATATAAATTTATTCCTAAGTACACGATCGTGTTATAACTTGGAACAGTTTCTCAAATTTGGAAAAACCTTACTTTTAGGGAGCAGTATATATATATATATATATATATATATATATATATATATATATATATATATATATATGGTGTTACAGAAAGGTACGGCCAAACATTCCTCACACACAAAGAAAGAAAATATGTTATGTGGACGTGTGTCCGGAAACGCTTACTTTCCATGTTAAAGCTCATTTTATTACTTCTGTTCAAATCACATTAATCATGGAATGGAAACACACAGCAACAGAACGTACCAGCGTGACTTCAAACACCTTGTTACAGGAAATGTTCAAAATGTCCTACGTTAGCGAGGATACATGCATCCACCCTCCGTCGCATGGAATCCCTGATGCGCTGATGCAGCCCTGGAGAACGGCGCATTGTATCACAGCCGTCCACAATACGAGCACACGAAGAGTCTCTACATATGGTACCGGGGTTGCGTAGACAAGAACTTTCAAATGCCCCCATAAATGAAAGTCAAGAGGGTTGAGGTCAGGAGAGCGTGGAGGCCATGGAATTGGTATGCCTTCACCAATCCATCGGTCACCAAATCTGTTGTTGAGAAGCGTACGAACACTTCGACTGAAATGTTTAGGAGCTCCATCGTGCATGAACGACATGTTGTGTCGTACTTGTAAAGGCACATGTTCTAGCAGCGCAGGTAGAGTATCCCGTATGAAATCATGATAACGTGCTCCATTGGGCGTAGGTGGACGACGAAACAAAAATGAGCTCTAACATGGAAATTAACCGTTTCCAGACACATATCCACATAACATCTTAATATATAAACAGTACATTTCCAGGCGGACAAACTTTCGAAATTACAGTAGTTACAATTTTCAACAACAGATGGCGCTGCAAGTGATGTGAAAGATATAGAAGACAACGCAGTCTGTGTGTGCGCCATTCTGTACGTCATCTTTCTGCTGTAAGCGTGTGCTGTTCACAACGTGCAAGTGTGCTGTAGACAACATGGTTTATTCCTTAGAACAGAGGATTTTTCTGGTGTTGGATTTCCACCGCCTAGAACACAGTGTTGTTGCAACAAGACGAAGTTTTCAGCGGAGGTTTAATGTAACCAAAGGACCGAAAAGCGATACAATAAAGGATCTGTTTGAAAAATTTCAACGGACTGGGAACGTGACGAATGAAGGTGCTGGAGAGGTAGGGCGACCGCGTACGGCAACCACAGAGGGCAACGCGCAGCTAGTGCAGCAGGTGATCCAACAGCGGCCTCGGGTTTCTGTTCGCTGTGTTGCAGCTGCGGTCCAAATGACGCCAACGTCCACGTATCGTCTCATGCGCCAGAGTTTACACCTCTATCCATACAAAATTCAAACGCGGCAACCCCTCAGCGCCGCTACCATTGCTGGACGAGAGACATTCGCTAACGATATAGTGCACAGGATTGATGACGGCGATATGCATGTGGGCAGCATTTGGTTTACTGACGAAGCTTATTTTTACCTGGACGGCTTCGTCAATAAACAGAACTGGCGCATATGGGGAACCGAAAAGCCCCATGTTGCAGTCCCATCGTCCCTGCATCCTCAAAAAGTACTGGTCTGGGCCGCCATTTCTTCCAAAGGAATCATTGGCCCATTTTTCAGATCCGAAACGATTACTGCATCATGCTATCTGGACATTCTTCGTGAATTTGTGGCGGTACAAACTGCCTTAGAAGACACTGCGAACACCTCGTGGTTTATGCAAGATGGTGCCCGGCCACATCGCACGGCCGACGTCTTTAATTTCCTGAATGATTATTTCGATGATCGTGTGATTGCTTTGGGCTATCCGAAACATACAGGAGGCGGCATGGATTGGCCTCCCTATTCGCCAGACATGAACCCCTGTGACTTCTTTCTGTGGGGACACTTGAAAGACCAGGTGTACCGCCAGAATCCAGAAACAATTGAACAGCTGAAGCAGTACATCTCATCTGCATGTGAAGCCATTCCGCCAGACACGTTGTCAAAGGTTTCGGGTAATTTCATTCAGAGACTACGCCATATTATTGCTACACATGGTGGATATGTGGAAAATATAGTACTATAGAGTTTCCCAGACCGCAGCGCCATCTGTTGTTGAAAATTGTAACTACTGTAATTTCGAAAGTTTGTCTGCCTGAAAATGTACTGTTGTCCCAAGCATATTGCAACAAACGGTGTATTTCTATCGCTGCTCGTTTAGTTTTTATTGCCGTTTCAAATATACCGGTCATTTTTGAAACACCCTGTATATATATATATATATATATATATATATATATATATATATATTATTATTAGCGAATGTCCCCATGGGAGAACGATAAGCAGGTGATTAACATTTCTTAATGTTCTTCTTATTTCTCCAGTATTTCTTCATTGCCTCCCCAAAGGCCTTCTTCCTTTCTTCGGTCCACTTTGGTCGGAAAGGTTTAGATTCCGTCTCTGGAGTAAACTTCCACTTGTCGATTTTTCTTCTGAATGTATCCCGGTCTGATGTGTTTGTTATGTCAATTTTTGCCTTTTTCAAATCCTTCTTAACTTCAGTTACCCAGGGTATTGTTGCCTTAAGTGATGTCATATAGTCCAATAGACGTTTAGTTAACCTGTTTCCAGGTAATCTGTCTATATGTCCATAAAACTTCATCCGCCTCTTCCTGATATCTGCCTCGATGTTTGATATTTTTTCGGTTGTCTCGGTAGTCTGCAGCCTGTATCCATCTTGTGTGTATCGTGGTCCTAGGATTTTTCTAATAATTTTTCTCTCTACTTTCTTAATTTCGTGTAAATCTAATTTTCTATTCAGGGAGAGTGTTTCACTTGCATATGTGACTGTTGGTTTGATGACTGTGTTGTAGTGTCTGATTTTAGTGCCTTTTGATAGACATTTCTTATTATATATATTTTGAATAAGTCCGAATACTTTCTTGATTTTCTGTAATCGGTTTTTTTGTGCTATTTTCTCAAGTCCTGTTGGTTCAATAACTTCACCGAGATACTTAAAGTGCTTGACTCTAGTTATTTCACCATACTTTGTTTTTAGTTTCGAAATATCTAATTTTGAGCAGATGAATTCTGTCTTCTCAAAGGAGATTTGCAGGCCAACCTTCTCAGCACATTCTTTAAGTGTCTCAATTTGTTTTACTGCTGTTTCTTCACTGTCAGTTATAATTGCCAAGTCATCTGCAAACGCTAAATAAGGGATGTTCAATTTTCCTTTACCTCTTCCTAGTTCAATTGGCTTCCAAAAGCTTTGTTTCCTTAGTGTTACTTCCCACTCTTTCATAACTTTGTCCAAAACTATATTGAATAATAGTGGTGAGATCCCATCTCCTTGTCTTACTCCTGTTTTAATTGAGAATGGTTCCGAAATTTCCTCTCTGAATTTAATTTTTGATTTGGTTTCTGTTAGTGTTTGTTCAATTAGTTTTCGGGTTTTAGTGTCTAGGCCTCGTTCTTCGAGAATGTGACATAGAGACTGTCTGTCTATGGAATCGTATGCCTTTTTGAAATCAACGAATGTGCAGATTATTGCTTTTGACCTGATTGCTTTAATCTTTAAAATAGTTTTAAGGTTGAATATCTGTTCCGGGCATGATCTATTAGGACGAAAGCCTGCTTGGTAGTCTGAAATTGTATGTTCTAGTTGTTCTTGTGCCCTCTTTAGGAGACATGCAGATAGAATTTTGTAGGTAACTGGTAAAAGTGAAATGCCTCTGTAGTTGTTTACGTCTGATCTCGCTCCCTTTTTGTGCAATGGGTGAATTAGTGCACACTTCCACTCCTCTGGGATATTTTCTGTCTGCCAAATTTCTTTGATGATGCTAGTGATCTCTTTTAACGAATTTGGACCAAGGTTTTTCAGTAGTTCAGCTACAATTCCATCTTCTCCCGATGATTTATTATTTTTGAGTTTTCTAATGTGACTATAAATTTCTTCTTGAGATGGTGGTAGTGAAGTCTCATTCGTGTGTTCTGGTTGTAATCTGGGGAATCTTGTACTTGGTTGTGGGCAATTTAGGAGTTGTGAGAAATATTTAGCTAGTTCTTGGCAATTTTCTTTGTTAGTTAGTGCCAATTTTCCATTCTGTTTCCGGAAGCAGAGATTTTGTGGAGTGTATCCTTTGATTTGATTTGCGAATATTTTATAAAAATCTTGAGTGTTGTGGTTCTTAAAGTTTTCTTCAATTGTGTTTAGCTGTTCATTAAGGTATTTTCTTTTAGTTTGTCTAAGTATTTTAGCTGTTTGTTTTCTCACTTTGAAAAATGTTTGTTGTGTGGTTTCTGATTTGTCACAATTGTAATTTAAAAAGGCTTGTTGTCTCTCTTCTAATGCCTTATCACAATTCGAATTCCACCATGGATGCTTGGATATTTTCTTTAACGGAATCAAATCTCTTGCTTTCTGTATAATTTTCGTTCGGAAATCTTTCCAGTTGTTTGTTGGTTGTTTATCCCATGCTTCTGTAATTTCTGATTCCTTGATATTTTTCAAGTCAAATTTGGGAATTAGTGGTGATTTCCTTTGGCGTTTCCTTTTTGGAGTGAATTTAATTTTAACTCTGGTAAGGTAGTGGTCAGAATCTATATTTGCCACTCTGCGGACTTGAACGTCGTGTATTTCTTTCTGGAAGTCATAGGAGATCGCAACATGGTCTATTTGAAATTCACCAAGCTGAAGGTTTGGTGATCTCCATGTTTTTTGTTTCTTGGGGTCTTTTCGAAGTGATGTTGTCACGATTTTTAGGTTGTTTTGCTGGCATAACTCGATGAGTCTCATGCCGTTCTTGTTTGTGAATTTGTGTGCAGGGTAATTACCGACTGTTTTTTTATATTTCCTCTCTTTGCCAATTTGCGCGTTGAAATCCCCTAGAAGAATTTTTACATCCTCCTTTGGAATTTTGGACATTTCAGTTTCGAGTTTTTCCCAAAAATTTTCTGTCTTCTCCGGTTCTTTTTTGTTGGCAATGTTGGTAGGTGCATGAACATTAATAAATGTATATATTTTGTTGGTGTGCTTGATTCGCATGGTCATTAGTCTGTTACTGATTTGATTCATGTCTATAACAGAGTCAAGGGTGTCCTTATTTACAATAAAAGCCATGCCAAATATTGCAGCTCCTTTGCCAATTTTCTTGTCTGTTTTACTTTTAAAGATACGGTAATTGTTGTAGTCTATTGTTTCTGAATCAGTGAATCTGGTCTCTTGGAGAGCAAGGATTTGAATTTTCTGTTTGTTGAGTTCTGTTGTAAGATTATGAAGTTTGCCTGTCTGAATTAGTGTCTGAATGTTAAAAGTGCCAATAAATGTATGGGACTTTCGTGGACGTTTACTAGAGAACTCCGACTTTCTCTGTCGTACGAGCCCAAGCTCCCCAGAATCCGATAGCTTGGTTGTCGCCACAGGGCGAGTGGATTGGCCACCTGGGGTAATATTAATTTTACTTGTACGAATCATACTGCTTGTAATTAAGTTCCAGCTAATGCTGGGTAGTTAGAACCAGGGATTGTTAGTTCCTGGAGCTTGGTGTTCAGCCGCACCTCACATGGTGAACAGACGCTGGCCAGAGTACCGGTGGTTGCCACACAGACGTGTCTGGGCTTTTCAATATGCTTTATCTTGTTGATAATGCTTGCCTCTTCCGCCAGTTCCGCCGTACCGATGATCTTCATCTCCGTCTTCACTACCGTTGAGGTCTTCGCCGTATCCCTGGCAAGGGACCCTCACAAGGTACTATCACCCGGGCCAGGTGAACCAAGGTTTTTTTACGAGGTGTTACTCCTCCCCCTCCTCCTTTTACAACCGGGCTTGGGACCGGCTTAGGCGGAGTTTTATATATATATATATATATATATATATATATATATATATATATATATATGTGTGTGTGTGTGATTTTTGGTTATTATGGCCTTAACATTTTAGTGAAATATTTACCTTAATAGCACAAACTGTGTAGCTGCTGTAATGCACCTGATATTTTAGTAGTTCGTTATTTCCTTGTTAGCTGCAGGTGGTGGGCTATCACTCTCCTCCGATCACCTAAATGACTAATGTGTAGAGAACTAACCACGTGCTACTCAATTACGTAATGTCAACAAATTGTAAAGCAGAGATTATTTTCCTCATTCTAAGATGCTATTTGCATATCCTTATCATTTATCTTTTAAAACAAATAAAATTGTTGTGCTTCTTCTGTTACGACAACATTAGTATCACTTGATTTACTATCTTCAATGGGTACTACCGCTTATTGTAAGTATCGCTCATATAAAAACATTTTTTGAATAATTACTTAATGAAGTGTGTAGAGGTGTTTTATTTAGTAGATATATTTAAAGCAAGCATTTTTAAAGATACTCAAGTAATCAAAACTGTAACTTACTACTTCACAGGAGGACGATTTTAACAGGATTTCAGCCGCCATTGTTCAATGACTAAACGATTTGGCTTCATGTTGCCTCTTTCGTCGAATATTTTTCATCAAAGGTAGAACTTATCCTTGTAGAGATGAAATAAAATAATTTAATTTTCTTTCTTGTTTTACAGTTCCATGGTATTGGAATTGTATCGACATCTCACGGTCAAAAAGTGTATGAACAATGGCGGAAGCCACCCACAACACACTGGCCTGAACATCGAGCACTGGGAGGAAAGGAGAGAATTTATTTAAGATCGCAATAATTATTAAGGGGAGCAATCCCGTCGCTGCTGGAATGTGATTTCCTGACGCGACGAAATGATTATGCAAAGCTTTCGAATTACTTGTACCTATACGTGCCACATAACTGGAGGATTTTCTCCTTTGATGTAATTTACAGTAATTCGAAGCTACATTTCGGTAGGCAACTATCTTCCTCCGACCACCTAAATGACTAACGCATCCAGTTCTGGAGGAACTTACAGTTTAACGTGAATTCCGAACCATGGAGCAACTCTTCGTTCTTCACTTACACGAATCACTTCCGGTGACGTTAGTAGGTATAAATGATAAAAACTTCTTAGTTCTAACTGGGAATTGGGCCTTTAATTTTAGATCTGTTGTATGATACTCACTGAGGTACCGAGCAAAACTTCACCTAAACTGTACAACTAAAAAGATAATTACATTAAGATTCTGAAGAGAAAAATGAAAAGTTTTAGGGTGGATATACGATTGCAGCTGGTTTCCCCACCACCATCATAATACATTACCTTCCTCGAATCGGCGTTTTCTGCTGGTAACTACACTATCTTGATATCTCCCTACGGTGAATAGGGAAGCATCTCCGAATACCTGGAGTAACTGCTTTGCCGGTATACTTGTTTTTTCTGTAGCGAGTTTTTAGTTATTTCTGCTTACATTAGTGTTAACATACAACTAGGTTATATACTCTTGCACACTTCAGAGAACTATAAACGTCATATGCAGTTCACTGCTCGTCATGACATTAATTTCTATTGTACTGGATGCACTGTAGTACGCGTATGATACTGCAACCGCTCAGCGATGTTCGGTTCCCTGCGTCTAGTCGTTAAGTTCTGAATGTGTCAGAGGGTCGCCCAACTATGAAGCGGTCACATTTGCTAATCACGTCGATATTTCTTTATACCTAGAAGAGAGGGATGTCTGGTGCTCCTTAATTAGGAAAAAATTAGCCCTTCTTGTTCAGTTTTGTGCAAACTTCAAAGTATTGTGCTGTTAGTAGTTTTCACAACGAAACTCAGTCTCAAAAGGTGCAAAAAATCCAAAGAGATTGTGAAAAGCACACCAATGTCACGATAAAATGAGTACCTTCACTACATGGCAACAGTGGTAATGTTACCGATGACAGGCCCACTGAAGCGCAGTTACTAAACACGGTTTTCTGAAATACCTTCACCAAGGAAGACAAAGTAAATATACTATAATTCGAATCAAGAATAACTCCCAACATGAGTCACTTGGACGTAAACGTCCTCGGTGAAGCGAAGCATTTTAAATCACTTAACGAAAGCAAGTCTTCTTATTCAGATAGGTTCGTTTCGGAATGTGCTAATATAATAGCTTCATGCTTAGCAATCATTTACATCCACTCACTCGACGAAAAATCTACACTTAAAGACTGGATAGTTGCACAGATCACACTAGCACTGAAGAAAGGAAACGAGAGTAATCGTCTGAATCGCAGATTCAAACCACTACCGTTGTTTAGGTATAGGATTTTCGCAAATTTTGAATTGAAGTAAATGATCTGTTGCGAGGTCTAATCAAAACTGCGTGTCGGTGAAGGTATGTTCTCGAAACTTCAACAAAAGCCCGTACCGAGCTACGGAGCGTCTCTCCTGCAGAGTCTTCCACTGGAGTTTATCTATCATCTCCGTAACGCTTTCGCGATTACTAAATGATCCTGTAACAAAGCACGCTGCTCCCCGTTGAATCTCTTCTATCAACACTATCTGGTACGGATCCCACACTGCTGATCAGTATTCAAGCAGTGGGCGAACAAGTGTACTGTAACCTACTTCCTTTGTTTTCGGATTGCATTTCCTCAGGATTCTTCCAGTGAATCTCAGTCTGGCATCTGCTTTGCCGACGATCAACTTTATATGATCATTCCATTTTAAATCACTCCTAATATGTACTCCCAGATAATTTATGGAATTAACTGTTTCCAGTTGCTGACCTGCTATATTGTAGCTAAATGATACGGGATCTTTCTTTGTATGTATTCGCAGGACATTACACTTGTCTACATTGCGATTCAATTGTCATTCCCTGCACCATGCGTCAATTCGCTGCAGATCCTCCTGCATTTCAGTACAATTTTCCAATGTTACAACCTCTCAATATACCACAGAATCATCCTCAAAAAGCCTCAGTGAACTTCCGATGTTATCCACAGGGTCATTTATGTATATTGTGAATAGAAACGGTCCTACGACACTCCCCTGCGGCACACCTGAAATCACTCTTACTTCGGAAGATTTCTCTCCATTTAGAATGACATGCTGCGTTCTGTTTTCTAGGAACTCTTCAATCCAATCACACAATTGGTCTCATAGTCCAATGCTCTTATTTTGTTCATTAAACGACTGTGGGGAACTGTATCGAACGCCTTGCGGAAGTCAAGAATCACGGCATCTACCTGTGAACGCGTGTCTATGCCCCTCTGAGTCTCGTGGACGAATAGCGCGAGCTGGGTTTCACACGATCGTCTTTTTCGAAACCCATGCTGATTCCTACAGAGTAGATTTCTAGTCACCAGAAAAGTCATTATACTCGAACATAATACGTGTTCCAAAATTGTACAACTGATCGACGTTAGAGATATAGGACTATAGTTCTGCACATCTGTTCGACGTCTCTTCTTGAAAACGGGGATGACCTGTGCCATTTTCCAATCCTTTGGAACGCTACGGTACACCGCTGCAAGAAGGGGGGGGGGGGGAGGCAAGTTCCTTCGCGCACCCTGTGTAAAATCGAACTGTTATCCCATCAGGTCCAGCGGCCTTTCCTCTTTTGAGCGATTTTAATTGTTTCTCTATCCCTCTGTTGTCTATTTCGATATCTACCATTTTGTCATCTGTGCGACAATCTAGAGAAGGAGTAGACTACAGTGCAGTCTTCCTTCGTGAAACAGCTTTGGAAAAAGACATTTAGTATTTCGGATTTTAGTCTGTCAGTACCATTTTGGCCACAGAGTGTCTGGACATTTTGTTTTGATCCACCTACCTTTGACATAAGACCAAAATTTCTTAGGGTTTTCTGCCATGTCAGTACACAGAACTTTACTTTCGAATTCATTGAACGCCTCTCGCATAGCCCTCCCCACACTACACTTCGCTTCGCGTAATTTTTGTTTGTCTGCAAGGCTTTGGCTATATTTATGTTTGCTGTGAAGTTCCGTTTGCTTCCGCAGCAGTTTTCTAACTCGGTTGTTGTACCACGGTGGCTCTTTTCCATTTCTTACGATCTTGCTTAGCACATACTCATCTAACGCATATTGTGCGACGGTTTTGAACTTTGTCCACTGATCCTCAACAGTATCTGCACTTGAGACAAAACTTTTGTGTTGAGCCGTCAGTTACTCTGAAATCTGCTTTTTGTCGCTTTTGCTGAACAGTAAAATCTTCCTACCTTTTTTAATATTTCTATTTACGTCTGAAATCATCGTTGCAATAACCGCTTTATGATCGCTGATTCCCTGCTCTGCGTTAACTGTTTCAAATAGTTCGGGTCTGTTTGTCACCAGAACGTCTAATATGTTATCACCACGAGTCGGTTTTCTGTTTAACAGCTCAAGGTAGTTTTCAGATAAAGCACTGAAAAAAAAAAATATTTCACTGGATTCTTTGTCCCTGCCACCCGTTGTAAACGTTTGAGTCTCCCAGTCTATATCTGGAAAATAAAAATCTCCACCCAGAACTATAACATGGTGGGGAAATCTACTCAAAATATTTTCCAAACGGTGGAAACAAACGGCAATTCATTGAGTGACGTCACACCTCCTCTCCACCGAACAAAATGTTCAAAGCCGCACCCTCAGCTGTTAAAATCATGGAGACAGTCTTCTGGGACTCTGAAGAGGTTATTCTGTCTGATGTCCTCCCTCATGGTGCAACGATTAACTAGGAAGTGTATTGTGGTACCACCAGGAAACTGAATAAACGACTTCAACGTGTCCGTCGTCATAAAAATGTAAACAAACTTCTTCTTCATGATAACACAGAGCCTCTTACAAGTCTGCGCGGTTCTAGGCGCTACAGTCTGGAGCCGAGCGACCGCTACGGTCGCAGGTTCGAATCCTGCCTCGGGCATGTTTAAGTAGTTCTAAGTTCTAGGGGACTGATGACCTCAGGAGTTAAGTCCCATAGTGCTCAGAGCCATTTGAACCAGTTTGAACAAGTCTGCGGGCCCGAGATGATGTCACAAAACTTCATTGGACTGTTCTCCCTCATCCACTCTACAGCCCGGATCTCGGACCTTCCGAGTTCCATGTGTTTGTTCCAATGAAGGATGCACTCCGCCGAAAGTAATACGAGGATGATGAGAGGTTATCGATGCAGCAAGAAGCTGGCTGCAACCTCGACCAATAGTGATGCACCACTTGGTCATACAGGCATCCCCAGTAAGGTGTTTCAAGGCCGTCGTATTGGATGGAGATTATGTTGCAGCCCAAAGAGTGGGGAATGATTTGGTGGATTGGAATGCTGAAGAAAACCAACCTGCTTTAAAAAAAATAATAATTACATTTTACATTACTTGTAGAAGTGTCAAAACAAAATGACACAGTGTTGATATCGTGGACTGTCGTGTAGCAGTCCGTCTTATCATCTGACGGAGAGTGACCCTGAGACAAACAATACTGAGTAGATGGAAGGGTACAGCAACACCGCACCATCGTACTACATAGTGGTTAGGTGAGACAAACACTTGCAATGAGGCCAAACTATCAGGTACGAGGAACGACGTGGCAAGCCGTTCTCTTTGTGAAGAACTGAGACTCACAAGAAGACCGGCGAATCGCAATGCACGCAGTACCTTAAAAAGTGAAAACTAGCTATGGATCAGTTTTCAACATCTTGCACGACATTTTGACCATGAAGCAGTTCGCCAACCGCTGGGTTCCGTGAGTTCCGTGACAGTTCACGTACAAAATACCAGGCGAACCGCAGCAGCAACGAAAATATAGCTGCTGTCTTAGGCTAATCTGGTTGCCTTGTTTCATCACGTACTCACTGTGAACGAGTGCTTTTTGCATCGCTACGATCGCCCGTCAACGGAGCAAAACAGCCAGTTGGAAACATATGGATTCACCAGCGCTGTAAAAGGTGAAGATATGACCAACATCGGGAAACTAGATGATGAGAGTCTTGTAGGAACTGAAGTGGTGCAGCTCTAATAGATTATGTTCGTAAGGGGCAGACCATCAGAGGAGCATAAGACAGACATCATCGGCTATCAACACGAAACACCGCGGGAAGCTGCCAAAAGGCGTGTTTTTGTGTCTCGACAACGCCGCAGCTCATTTTTCACAGGAAATATGCTGCTTCTTAGGGATATCCAATTTTTGCTTCACTCTGTAATGACACAGTAAACTCCAAGCAACAATCCACATTTAAAATACACTCACGGAAAAAATTGCATCATCAAGAAGTTGTGCGACATAAACGAAAGTTGGTATCTGTGTTTCTACATCTGAGAGGTGGGGTCTGTTAACAATTTCAAGCCACTCGCAGCAGAGCGGCGCCAGCAGCGCCAGTGTGAGCGTGCAAATCAGGTTTGCTTTAAATACACTCTGTAAAGCTCGTGAGCGTTACTTTGAGATTGGACATAGTGACCTGATGTTAGCCAGCGCCTCACCGAGTTTGAACGAAGTAGTTCAATAGAGCTACGGGGAGCTGGATGTTCTTTCTGCGATATTGCACCAAGCCTTGGCAGGAATGTAACCACTTTGCGTGACTGCTGGCAGCGGTGGTCACCAGAATGTACGATCGGAAGTATTCTTCTGGCACAACGTACTGCATCTGCAGCAGCAATTTGAGCACCAGTCACAGAAGAAATTGTCAAAAATCGGTTATTTCAAGGACAACTCCGAGCCAGACGAACTGTAGCCTGAATTCCACTGACCCAAACCATGGCCACCTGCGACTTCTACGGAGACAAACGAGAGCCCGTTGGGGAGCAGGTTGTAGGTAATGAGTAATAATAATGAACGTATGTCATTGGTGGCCGGGAGACCCCTCGCGGGGCGGTTCGGCCGCCGCTCCACAATTTTTTTAACGCCACTACGGCGACTTGCTAGTGAATGAGAATGAAATGATGATGAAAGACACATAACACCCAGTCGGGGCAGAGAAAATCCCTGACCCCGCCGGGAATCGAACCCGGGACCCCGTGCGCGGGAGCGAGAACGCTACCGCAAGACCACGAGCCGCGGACAGGTTGCAGGTGTGTTGTGGTTTCTGATGCAAGGTGGTTCTGCCTCAGTGCCAGTGATGGCCGTGTGTCTTTTGCAAGGAGGCCAGTTGAGGTCATGCAAAACACCGTTTCTGGACACTTTGGATCTACACCTAGAGTTGTGGTCTGGGGTGAGATGTTGTATGACATCACCAGCAGTCTCTTGGTTACCCAACGCACCCTGACTGCAGATCTGTACATTAGTCTAGTGATTCGACCTGTTGTGCTGCCAGTCATGAACAACATTTGTGGCGGTGTTTTCCAACAGGATAACGCTCGCCCACATATCGCTGTTGTAACCCAACACACTCTACATGTTGCCTTGGCCTACTTGGTCATCAAATCTGTCTCCATTCGAGCACGTAGGGGACATCATCAACTTTCGACAACGCCAGCTCCATCCAGAAACGGCATTAACCGTCGCTGTATTGATTGAACAAGTGCAGTAGGCATGGAACTCTATCCCACAAATTGACATCCGGCACCTGCACAACGTAATTCCTGCACGTTCACTTCTATTCAACATTCTCGCGATTACACTGATTATTATGGCACTAGAATTTCACATTTACAATGGCATATCTCATACTTAAATTAACCTGTGATCTTGCAGTGTTAATCTGTTAAACATGTTACCTAGACAAACGTAGTCTCGAAATTTCATCACTATACATTAATTATTTTCCGGTGTTGCGATCTTTTTTCCGTCAGAGCATACACTCACATTCCATAGAGTAATGCATAAACTATTCTTCGTACTATCATCCACCACATTTTAAATAAGATGTCTGATGTAATTTGTGGTGTCACCGCCAGACACCACACTTGCTAGGTGGTAGCCTTTAAATCGGCCGCGGTCCGTTAGTATACGTCGGACCCGCGTGTCGCCACTATCAGTGATTGCAGACCGAGCGCCGCCACACGGCAGGTCTAGAGAGACTTTCTAGCACTCGCCCAGTTAGACAGCCGACTTTGCTAGCTATGGTTCACTGACAAATTACGCTCTCATTTGCCGAGACGATAGTTAGGATAGCCTTCAGCTACGTCATTTGCTACGACCTAGCAAGGCGCCATTACCAGTTACTATTGATGCTGTAAAACATGTACCGTCAAGAGCGATGTTCACCAATTACGAAGTAAAGTTAAGTATTCCAGTAGTTACGTACTTCCTTTGCTACTATAAATTCCTTGTCCTGTTCCAGACCTCACGCCAGCCTGCGTGAGCTTAAACGCGTGCCTTTCGGCTTCCTCCTAGTGGATTGGCTGTCTTGCCAGTCCACAACATAATTCAAAATATACTTCTGTTGTAAACCTTACAGTATAGCTTGTTAGTGACGTAGGACAGTTCGTATAGATGTTTCCATCTTTTTTATGAAGGATGCTGCAATTGTAAGTTTTGTTATTTTTGTGGTGCGTTTTATATAAAGTTAAACAATGATGAAACAGTAGAGTGTGTTAATGAGAAAAACAGCTGGATTTTTTCTTTGAGCATACCTTTCGATAACCTATATCGAGAGAAAATATAAGCAGTATCTACTTTGGAGTGCTATTTAACACGGAAGTTCGCTACATTTTACTCCACCTAATTTTCTGCCAATATCACTACAACCTATGAAAGTCTATTAATAGTCCCTTACTCACTGAACAGTATCTTTTGCTGTAGTAACAGTGCTACCTCTGTATGGCTAGTAAATAGACGGAATGCGTGTGTGCATGGATGTGTAGTTATTATTAGGCATGTGATTATACATTACCGGAAAATAATTAATAAATTTGGAAAGACCAAGCCGATTTGCATCCGATAACGACGTATGCAACCTGGGTGATTGTAAATGTACCGATAATTGTTTTATCGTCCGCCAACAAATAGCATAGTGTTATAGCTATCATAGCGCCGTTGTGTCTAGCTATTAATAGGGAATGCTCACAGAATGGTTCAAATGGCTCTGAGCACTATGGGACTTAACTTCTGTGGTCATCAGTCCCCTAGAACTTAGAACTACTTAAACCTAACTAACCTAAGGACATCACACACATCCATGCCCGAGGCAGGATTCGAACCTGCGCCCGTAGCAGTCCCGCGGTTCCGGACTGAGCGCCTTAACCGCGAGACCACCGCGGCCGGCAATGCTCACAGCCAGAAGGCTCAGTGTAGTACAGATATCTGCAGCAGGCAGGCAACCACACAATGGGGGTGCACTCAACAGGCAACTGAGCGCGTTTGAAAGCTGTCCGATTGTGACCTTCTGAATGGGAGGAAGTTCCTTTCGGAGAACTGCCACACAAGTTGGAAGTTCTGCGTCAGTTTTGAAAAGATGCTGGTGTCAGTGGTCGCGTGAACATTCGCACACCTGTAGATGAGGTTCTGGCAACGGCCTTGCCACAGTGGATACACCGGTTCCCGTGAGATCATCGAAGTTAAGCGCTGTCGGGCGTGGTCGGCACTTGGATGGGTGACCATCCGGGCCGCCGTGTGCTGTTGCCATTTTTCGGGGTGCACTCAACCTCGTGATGCCAATTGAAGGGATACTCGACCGAATAGTAACGGCTTCGGTCAAGAATACCTTCATAACGACTGGGAGAGCGGTGTGGTGACCCCGCGCCCCTCTTATCAGGATCCGCCACTGAGGATGACACGGCGGTCCGATGGTCCCGGTAGGCCACTCGTGGCCTGAAGACGGAGTGAGTGTAGATGAGGTGCTGGACGTCGTAGCTTGCACAGATGCTCGCCAGCATCATCGTATTGTTAACTGTAGTAGAACTGCTACAGCACAGATAAGAGGGCTTGTTAGCGCAGACCTGTCAAGCCGAACAGTTGCGAACCGGTTTTTAGCGGTGGGACTCAAGACACGCAAGCCTCTAGCCTCACTCACGGCACAGCACAGACGTGCACGGCTCGAGAGGATCGCCTGGAAGATGGAACGGCACGCCGTGGTCTTCAGCAATGAAAACAGGTTCTACATCTTCATTTATACTCCGCAAGACACCCAACGGTGTGTGGCGGAGGACACTTTACGTGCCACTGACATTACCTCCCTTTTCTGTTCCAGTCGCGTATGGTTCGTGGGAAGAACGACTGCCGGAAAGCCTCCGTGCGCGCTTGAATCTCTCTAATTTTACCTTCGTGATCTCCTCGGGAGGTATAAGTAGGGGGAAACAATATATTCGATACCTCATCCAGAAACGCACCCTCTCGAAACCTGGACAGCAAGCTACACCGCGATGCAGAGCGCCTCTCTTGCAGAGTCTGCCACTTGAGTTTGCTAAACATCTCCGTAACGGTATCGCGCTTACCAAATAACCCAGCGACGAAACGCTCCGCTCTTCTTTGGATCTTCTCTGTCTCCTCCGTCAAACCGATCTGGTACGGATCCCACACTGATGAGCAATACTCAAGTATACGTCGAACGAGTGTTATATAATCCACCTCCTTTGTTGATGGACTACATTTTCTAAGGACTGTCCCAATGAATCTCAACCTGGTACCCGCCTTACCAACAATTAATTTTAAATGATCATTCCACTTCAAATCGTTCCGCACGCATACCCCCAGATATTTTACAGAAGTAACTGCTACCAGTGTTTGTTCTGCTATCATATAATCATACAATAAAGGATCCTTCTTTCGATGTATTCGCAATACATTACATTTGTCTATGTTAAGGGTCAGTTGCCACTCCCTGCAGCAAGTGCCTATCCTCTGCAGATCTTCCTGCATTTCGCTACAATTTTCTAATGCTGCAACGTCTCTGTATACTACAGCATCATCCGCGAAAAGCCGCATGGAACTTCCGACACTATATACTAGGTCATTTATATATATTGTGAAAAGCAATGGTCACATAAAACTCCCCTGTGGCACGCCAGAGGTTACTTTAACGTCTGTAGACGTGTCTCCATTGAGAACAACATGCTGCGTTCTGTTTGCTAAAAACTCTTCAATCCAGTCGCACAGCTGGTCTGATATTCCGTAGGCTCTTACTTTGTTTATCAGGCGACAGTGCGGAACTGTAACGAACCCTTCCGGAAGTCAAGGAAAATAGCGTCTACCTGGGAGCCTGTATTTAATATTTTCTGGGTCTGATGAAGAAGCGAGTT
Source organism: Schistocerca serialis cubense (assembly GCF_023864345.2). Lineage (NCBI taxonomy): Eukaryota > Metazoa > Arthropoda > Insecta > Orthoptera > Acrididae > Schistocerca > Schistocerca serialis. Next base: position 51,384,657 of record NC_064644.1, read on the forward strand.
GGGTCTCACACGATCGCTGTTTCCGGAATCCATGTTGATTCCTACAGAGTAGATTCTGGGTTTCCAGAAACGACATGATACGCGAGCCGAAAACATGTTCTAAAGTTCTACAACAGATCGACGTCAGAGATATGGGTCTATAGTTTTGCTCATCTGCTCGACCACCCTTCTTGAAGACTGGGCCTACCTGTGCTCTTTTCCAATCATTTGGAACCTTCCGTTCCTCTAGAGACGCGGCTGTTAGAAGGGGGGCAAGTTCTTTCACGTACTCTGTGTAGAATGAATTGGTATCCCGTCAAGTACAGTGGACTTTCCTCTGTTGAGTGATTTCAGTTGCTTTTCTATTCCTTGAACACTTATTTCGATGTCAGCGATTTTTTCGTTCGTGCGAGGATTTAGAGAAGGAACTGGAATGCAGTCTACCTTTGTGAAACAGCTCTGGAAAAAGGTATTTAGTATTTCAGCTTTATGCGTGTCATCCTCTGTTTCAATGCCATCATCATCCCGGAGTGTCTGGATATGCTGTTTCGAGCCACTTACTGATTTACCGTAGTTCTAAGTCTAGGTGACTGATGACCTCAGATGTTAAGTCCCATAGTGCTCAGAGCCATTTAAACCATTTTTTTTATATATAAGAAGAAACATACTTTATTTTTTAAGTACTTCCCATAGATAACATACAAAACCTCACTTGCACAACATAAAGACGTTATTGATTTGTCTGCCGTGCATTAGTTGCTTAATTTATTACAATGATCACATACAATTTTTTTCCCTTCTTGGCATCGCCAGAACAAAATTCATGTGCCCAACGAAGACATTTTGTGCAACGGATCCACTGTTCGCCACTTGTGTCTAATTTGTAAGCGTGATTGCAATATAGGCATTCCTCGTCCGCACTGTCTTGATCATAAGTGGAGACGAGGTGAGCACCATCATCCTCAGATGAGGAGGAAGATGAGTAACGCTTCCTTTTGTTTCCTTTTTTATGTCTTGTTGCAGGCGTTCTTTATGCTGCAGCTGCTGATCTTTCCGAAGATGAACGTTCTGACAGGGATGTGACTGATTTTGTGTTTGATGGACCTGGTTTAGGCCTAGATGTGTGCGTATCGCGTTGGGGCAGTGACGGGGCGAGGGGCGTTTGTATGTGTGAACCGACAACCACAGCGCTGCCCATCAACCGACGAACGGCAACAGAGCAGTCCCACGGCCAATCGGAGCGCATGCCGCCAAGTTTCCGTAGTTTAAAGATGGTGCGTTGCTGACATACTCAACGTTAGTAGTTTTGGTTCCTACTGGCATCAGCTATCAAGGGTTAAAATTTTGTGACACAATATTTCTCCACGCTCTATAATAGAACTTGTGACATGGCACTGGGATAGAATGCATTACAAATACTGCAGAAATATCTAGCGGCGGGGTGAGGAAGTTGCAAATACTGGTATCATACCATGTTCCTTAGCCAAATCTCTTTCTAAAATCGGTGATTTTATTACGAGTTCACACTGCTGGCGAAGTGCATTCGCAATTTCGCTCTGTTAATACACACCCCGCGATCACACTGTATATTCAATGTCCCCGTATTTCTGTGGAAAAACACTTCATTTGGCAGTACCATACCTCGATTTACAAATCTTGTATAGTTTTTAACGTGATATCATTAGCGATACTTGTGTGCACCTGTAGAACGAAGACCACTTATGACGGTAATGTAGCCGTTGCGATCGTGACAGCTGGTGACTTCTAAGACGATTCCGTCTATCTTCCTAAGACACACTGGTACCACTCGCAAGAGGAAACAAATGAGACACATTCATTCATCGCGGATTTTCGCTCAATATTGTTTGGTATCGCCAGCATTCAGTTATTGGCGAAGTACTGTAGTTAGCAGTAGGGGATGTATGATAGATTAGCCATAATCAGCAGGCTTATAAATAATGTGTGTGATCCGACACGTGCAAAGCAAATGGCTTTGTTCCGTCGTAAGGGAAGGTATGGATTTGACGTCGAAAATTGTGATAGCCATAAGGGGTGTGAAAGACTTTTTTATTTGCAAAATTAAGTCCAGTCATAAGAAGGATATAGATGTTTATATTTCCAGAGCCATAGTCATCAGGATCAGGTGTTTCCGATACTTCGGCCATTGTCCATTGCCGTCAGATTAAGACTGCCTTGTAACATTTGATTGTAAGCACAGTGATAAAATGTGTGTGGCTGGTTTCCTAGGACGATTCTGTATGTGCGGGGGAGCGCGTAGCGGCGGTAGCCTGTGGCCCAAACGATTGACATTTCCAGCTTACGGCGGGAGCTGTCCGAACTGGACGGGCTGGAGTACAAGAATGCAGCTGACCTAACTGTGTCGCCCTCTGGGCTGGTGAATAGCGAATTAATACTCAGTATGTGTTGGGCAGCCTTCATGATCACTTCTGTTCTCCGTGGAAATTCGAGAAAATTCAATACGGGTGTGTGTGTATGATGGACAGTTATTCCCTCCCATGTAAATTGCGTGGTTGACTGCTTCTATACATTTCCTGTCTTTATTTGGTTGACAGAACGTCTATTGTGGTGTGTGTTGTGAAAGACGGGAGGAAGTGATGTTTGCTGGTTCTCTAGACATGAGATGCACCTTAGTTGACTTTGGATGATTTGGAATCTGTTTCATCATCGGCATTGTATTCGCTACAAAAATACGAATAGAACTACCAGTTTCCTCTATTTTTTCGAGTTTTCACGTAAGGATCTTCGCAGACGAGATACTTTTCTAGTTACTCAGTGGTTTGCAGCGAGTTTCACCTCTCTGCACCTCGCTAAAGTTTCGGTTTACTAAAGAAATAACTTCTACTCTTTAACTTCGGAATTAAACTATGCAAGCGATCGGTAGCATGCTAGTATGTGCTTGATAACGACAACTGTCGCATAAATGGTATGATATTTGTGGCAAACCATGTGAAATTACCAATGTTCTTGTAATCCGGGAGTATGGAAATGGGTGTAGAAAGCATGGCAGCAAGCAAGCAGGTTGGAGCCGGAAACAGTAAAGTCTTTGTGCCGGGGGTACAGGCCCGCCTTTGTACGACAGTCTGGAGAGTGACTGCTGTCCATGGAGGGCGTTCTGATGACTGTAGGCTATGGTGGATGACCGACCGACCTCGTAGGAAATATCTAGTGCTGGAACTGTATGTACGGTAAATGTGCTTCCATTTTTTTGGGATCTGTCTGTCTTTGCACTCTATATACAAGGTTGCAGAAGTGATGGTTCTGCACGGTGCAGGATACGAATTATGTTTACTACATCGATATGGTTTGTGGCGATATAGCCCAGATGAAGAACGGACTCATTTGAAAAATTCAGGCTTTCCTCGACAGTGACAGAACAGTGTAATAGAGGAGGTGGTTTTTGCAGTAGTTTCTGTATTTCATGATCCATAGACCACTTCTGCAGGGTTTAACTGTCGGTGCAATATGACTACTGTAGTTTTTTTGTCTTTCGATCTGTACAAAATAGTGTTGTCACAGTAAGTCTAGCAATTTGTCTGACGACAGAAAATAAATGGCTGACAGTGCTCCCACATTTGCAGCAGCAGCAGTTTGATGAGTTTCACACAGAAACATTCATTCAAGCTATCCTTGACAGTACGAAAGGAGCATAATTGAGCAGCAGTTTGATGAGTTTCACACAGAAACATTCAAGCTTTCCTTGACAGTACGAGAGGAGCATAATTGAGGAAGTGTGTTTGGCGATAGTTTCTGTATTTCATGATGTGTAGACAAATTTTGCATGAATGAGATTTCCACTCTGCAGAGGAGTGTGCGCTGTTATGAAACTTCCTGGCAGATTAAAACTGTGTGGCGGACCGAGACTCGAACTCGGGACCTTTGCCTTTCGCTGGCAAGTGCTCTACCGAGGTACTGGCAGAAGTGAACCTGTGAGGACGGGGCGTGAGTCGTGCTTGGGTAGCTCAGTTGGTAGAGCACTTGCCCGCGAAAGGCAAAGGTCCTGAGTTCGGTTCTCGGTCCGGCACACAGTTTTAATCTGCCAGGAAGTTTCAAATTTTGCATGGTATGACTGTCAGTGCAGTATGACTGCCATATGTTCTTTTCTTCTGTCAGTACAAAATAGTTTTTTGCTGAATGTTTCGTCTGCAGAAAATGGCGTATAGCGCCCCGACAATGTCAGCAGCAGCAATTTGGCGGTTAAATTCAGTAAGAATTAAATGGCTCTGGGCACTATGGGACAACTGCTGAGGTCATTAGTCCCCTAGAACTTAGAACTAGTTAAACCTAACTAACCTAAGGACATCACAAACATCCATCCCCGAGGCAGGATTCGAACCTGCGACAGTAGCGGTCTTGCGGTTCCAGACTGCAGCGCCTTTAACCGCACGGCCACTTCGGCCGGCAAATTCAGTAAGAGCCAATCAAAATGCTCCATTCACAAGACACCCTTTGTGAGGGGCATAGCAGCCTCTACAGACCTCTTCAAACAAGATGGGCGAAAGGTATCTACGAAAAGTTCTCTGACCTGTGAGAATAGCGTGATGTCTACTTTGTTCGAGTGTTCAGAGACACGTTCAAGCAGACCATCCACCGCTAGCGGGATGCTGTCCCTCACCCGCCATTGTGGATTTAGAGCATTTCGAAGTCAGCTGCTATAGGACACCGAAAATTCACCAAAAGTTCTAGCCATTTTTCTCGTCTGTAGGATAGTGCTTTGAATTCTTCTGATTTTCCTGGTTGTGCTCCGACACCAGTGTGGGCTTCGTGAAGTGAGGAAAATAACGTCCTTGGCTCCAGCAATAGCAGCAGATATAAAACTAGGCCCACTCACCGTTTGATGAACGCCACAGCAGCTCTAGGACTCAAAGATTTCTCTCTCTCTGCGGGAATGCCTTCAGAGAAGCAGCTAAAACTCAAAAAAGTTTGAGCGTCCTATTTAGAGCTATCGAGATATTTATTTCGACTGCCGAATATTGTAGTTTTGGGATGTAAAATCACATATTGTAGCTGATATCGGTTTTGGGATTTGTTTCCCACAAAAGCGTGTGAAGTGTCTCAGGGAGATTTCACAAGTAAGCTGTGAACTGTTTTTAGAATCCATGTTCGAGTTTGGCGGTATACACTGCAAAACTGAAGCAAACTACTGTGCAGCAATCCGTTTTGAAAGTGTATTTAGAGACGTATTGAGTTGGATTTAGTAACTCCTGAAGTAGCCTGTGCACAAGATAGGGGTAGTTCCCACAAAACGGCGAGAAGTGTCTGTGGGATGGTTTCACAAGTGGTCATCATCTTTTTAGAATCCGTGTCCAAGTGTGACGGTGGTGGTATTTCTCGGAACAAAACGTGTAATCGTCTAAATATTCTCACGTTATCTACAAAGCTCTCTCTTTTTGTGCGGTGGTACATTTTGCTGCTGTGACATATTCAAGTTATTTATGTGACAATATTCCGCAACAACAGATGTAATAACTCCCGAAGCAGTTTGTGTTCACGAACTAAGTGTATCCATGCGCCGGGGATGCATAGGAGAAGGAGGAGGAAGGACGCGACAGGAAGTACTTGGCTGCTCCAGTTGCTACGGCGTGGCCGTGTCGTAAGCCAGCATGGAGACTCTTGGCGCAGTGAGCCCAGCGCACTGCCTCTCTTCCAGCGAGGTGCAGATTCTGTGGGTTGAACGTCTTGCCTCTTGCTCTTCGCAAGACTGACGTGACTTGTATCGAATGATCTGCAGTTACAGCACACGCATTTTTCAGTATGATTGCAAAGTGTATCTTAGCTCCATGCTGCTGCATATTCATTATTTAACGAAGCAGATTCATCTTCACCAAATATCGCTGCTATCAACACAGTCCTCTGGTGCACGATTACAGCTAATGTACCCATTGAACTCCTTCAGCACGGACATCTCATCCATTGAACACAGTAAACAATTACATCCGTATTCCCAGTCCAGCATTTAGACACAGATTGAGTCCTCTTCCTGCCATTTTCCCCCAGAGCGCCATCTTGGATTACGTCATGGGATGAGAGATGGGGAAGGCCTATAGTGCCCTCTGGTGGCAGTGTTGCGAGCTATGTCAGTTGGACTCCAGATCTCATGGTGAACGCACCAGATGGTGCTACTGTCTATAACAACTCAAACTGTTTAAATAAACAATGCATACTTATGTCCATCCTATTCGGTAGCCCAGCACAGAGTGAGTCTCTTTTCTGCTAGTTTCCAGATGTGGGAGGGCAAGGGAGGGGAGGGAGGGTTTGAGGGTGGAGATGAGGGGATGTTGCCACATCTATGGCCGCCATGTTGGATTCGACATCTTGAATAAATTTGGCAATAATGCATAGTGGGGTGACACATTCTTTGCCTTGTTACTCCCTTATACAGCAACTGACATACAGGATAGATATTTTATGTTTGTCGCTTCTTTCGCCTTCGCTATTACTAGTATTCTATCCTTCAGATACACTGTATCGGTGACCAGACGTACAGGATACAAATTTAACATTTGTCTCTTTTACCGCCTTCACTAGTACTAGTATCCTATTCTTCAGTTGATGCTGGTACTAGTGAAGGCGAAAAACCGACATACGTAAAATCTGTATACATGTTAACTGAGGTACTCCACGCCAGTGTTAGGTACGTCACTTTTTCTGCTTTCGCTGCTACTAGTGTCCTATCCTTTAGTTGTCAGCCGGCCGCGGTGGCCGTGCGGTTCTGGCGCTGCCGTCCGGAACCGCGGGACTGCTACGGTCGCAGGTTCGAATCCTGCCTCGGGCATGGGTGTGTGTGATGTCCTTAGGTTAGTTAGGTTTAAGTGGTTCTAAGTTCTAGGGGACTTATGACCTAAGATGTTGAGTCCCATAGTGCTCAGAGCCATTTGAACCATTTGAATCTTCAGTTGTCCTAATAGGTCAAAGAATACTAGGCTTTTCTAATTTGAAAAAAGTGACACACGAACATTACTTTCGAAATATGGATGGACATTATATTTGGCCACGATCTGGTTTCTCTATACTACAGTCGTTTGTTTTTCAACACTCTTCTATGTTTTAAATCGTTGCAATGCATCATGTATGGTAGCTTATGACGTCATTGGTCAAAGCCGACAGGCTATACTCCATTATTTAGTATTCCCAAAAGTTTTTGGCACATAGAATACATACGCAAAGATGTCACTATCACAAATAAAGTAGTGCCAAAGAAAATCAATCTCAGAAATATTACAATATATACGTTTACTTCTAGAGTAGAAAATTTACAAAGAATAAACGCTACCTTATAAACATTTTGGGAGCATTAATTAGAAATAAATTCAACAGATATAGTAACCAGTTTGTTAGGAAATGTTACTTAAAGGATATTATGTAAATATTGTGATAAAACAGAAGTGGTGAGAAATACATAAATATTATGACAGTAGAAATTATATTAACATATGATCACTAGTCGAATATTTAAATGAATTTAGCAATTGTGTTAATGTGTGACTTAACGGGCTGGTACATTTTAGTGTAGTGCTTTTATTGGAGTACTGGCTGCACGTTGTTGTCAAAACGAGTAGTATTCACTTATGTGAACGCAGGTTCGCAGGAGAGCTTGCGTAAAGTTTGGAAGGTAGGTGACGAGGTACTGGCAGAAATGAAGCTGTGAGGACGGGGCGTGAGTCGTGCTTGGGTTGCTAAGATCGTAGAGCACTTGCCCGCGAAAGGCAAGAGTCCCGAGTTCGGGTCTCGGTCCGGCACACAGTTTTAATCTGCCAGGAAGTTTCACATCAACGCACACTCCACTGCCGAGTGAAAATCTCACTCTGGAAACATCCCCCAGACTGTGGCTAAGCCATGCCACCGCAATATCTTTTCTTTCAGGAGTGCTAGTTCTACAAGGTTCGCAGAAGAGCTTCTGTAAAGTTTGGAAGGTAGGAGACGAGGTAATGGCAGAAATGAAGCTGTGAGGACGGAGCGTGAGCCATGCTTTGGTTGCTCAGATGGTAGAGCACTTCCCCGCGAAAGGCAAAAGTCCCGAGTTCGAGTCTTGGTCCAGCACACAGTTTTAACTAGCCAGGAAATTTCACATCAGCGCACACTCCGCTGCAGAGTGAAAATCTCATTCTGGAATCTCTCTGTTTCTCCTATAAAGAAAGAGGGCAATTTTGGCAACTAAGTTTATGTTTGCGTAACTCCAGCGTCCTGAGTTTACACTACTGGCCATTAAAACTGCTACACCAAGACGAAATGCAGATGATAAACAGGCATTCATTGGACAAATATATTATACTAGAACTGACATGTGATTACATTTTCACGCAATTTGGGTGCATAGATCCTGAGAAATCAGTACCCAGTACAACCACCTCTGGTCGTAATAATGGCCTTGATACGCCTGGGCATTGAGTCAAGCAGAGCTTGGATGGAGTGTAAAGGTACAGCTGCCCATTCAGCTTCAACACGATACCACAGTTCATCAAGAGTAGTGACTGGCGTATTGTGACGAACCAGTTGCTCAGCCACCATTGACCAGACGTTTTCAATTGGTGAGAGACCTGGAGAATGTGCTGGCCAGGGCATCAGTCGAACATTTTCTGTATCCAGAGAGGCCCGTACAGGAACGGCAACATGCGGTCGCGCATTATCCTGCTGAATTGTAGGGTTTCGCAGGGATCGAATGGAGGGTAGAGCCACGGGTCGTAACACATCTGAAATGTAACGTCCACTGTTCAAAGTGCCGTCAATGCAAACAAGAAGTAACCAATGGCACCCCATATCATCACGCCGGGTGATACGCCAATATGGCAATGACGAATACCCGCTTCCAATGTGCGTTCACCACGATGTTGCCAAACACGGATGCGACCATCATGATTAAACAGAACTACGATTCATCCGAAAAAATGACGTTTTGCCATTCGTGCACCCAGGTTCGTAGTTGAGTTCACCATCGCAGGCGCTCCTGTCTGTGATGCAGCATCAAGGGTAACCGCAGCCATGGTCTCCAAGTTGATAGTCCATACTGCTGAAAACGTCGTTCGTGCAGATGGTTGTTGTCTTACAAACGTCTCCATCTGTTGACTCAGGGATCGAGACGTGGCAGCACGATCAGTTACAGCCATGCGGATAAGATTCCTGTCGTCTCTACTTCTAGTGATAGGAGGCCGTTGGGATCCAGCACGGCGTTCCTTATTACCCTCCTGAACCCACCGATTCCTTATTCTGCTAACACTCATTGGATCTCGACCAACGCGAGCGGCAATGTCGCGATAAGATAAACCGCAATCGCGATAGGCTAGAATCCGACCTTTATCAAAGTCGGAAACGTGATGGTACGCATTTCTCCTCCTTGCACGAGGCATCACAACAACGTTTCACCAGGCAACGCCGGTCAACTGCTGTTTGTGTATGAGAAATGGGTTGGAAACTTTCCTCATGTCAGCACGTTGTAGGTAGTAACTCCTGAAGCTGCTAGTGCTCAGAGACAATTATATTTCCCTCAAATGCGCGCTAAGTGTCTCTGGGATGGTTTCAAAAGTATATCGCGACCTTAGAGTCCGTGTTCAAGTGTGGCCGTGGTGGTATTCCTCAGAATAAAACGTGTAATTGTCTAAATATTCTCGCGTCATCTACAAAGTTCTTTCTCTCTCTCTCTTTGTGCGTGGGTACATTTATTTCCTGTGACATCTTCAAGATACATATATGACAATGTTCTGCAGCACCAGATGTAATAACTCCTGTAGCAGTTCGACGACAAGGGGTATCCATGCACTGGGAGTGGGGAGAAAGAGGAAGGTCGCAGGTATTTCCAACAGGACAGGAAGCACGTGGCCGCTGCCGTCGCTGCTGCGTGGTCGTGTCATAAGCCAGCATGGAGACCCTTGGGCAAGGAGCTCGGCACCTTGCCTCTCTTCCAGCGATTCGCAGAGGTTTTGGGGTGAACGTCTTTCATTTTGCTCTGCCAAAGGCTGATTGGACTTTTATCGTATGACCTAAAGTTACAGCACATGCATTTATTGGTATGATTTGCCAAACGTAAGTTAGCCCCATCCTGCTGCATATTCACTATTTCATGAAGCATATTCGTCCTCACCAAATATAATTGCTATCGATCCAGTCCTCAGATGAATGATTACATCTAGTGTACCCATTAAACCCCTCCTTCTCCAGCACAGACGTCTGATTCACTGAACGCAGTAAACGATTACATCGGTCTTCCCACTCCAGCAGCTAGACACAGACCGTGTCCTTTTCCCGCCATTTTCCCCCCAGACCACCGTCTTGGAAGTTATAGAAGAGGAGAGGGGGAGGGCCAACAGTGAGCTCTGGTGGCAGTGTTGTGAACTAGATCAGTTGGACTCCAGACCGCATCGTGAACACACCACATGGTGCTATTGTCTATGACAACTCAAATTGTTTAAATAAACAATGCTTACATACATCCATCGTACCTGGCAGCACAGCACAGAGTTCTTTTTTTGCCAATTTATGTACTGGTTGGGGGAAGGGAGGGGATCAATACATGCAAATGAAAGAGTTATGTCCATCCAATCTGGCAGCCCAGCACAGATGGGGTCCTTTTCCTGCCAATTTCCACATGGGGGAAGAGTGGAGAGGGGATAAGGGATAGGATGGAGGAGGGGAGGGGGAGAGTGTTAGGTTAGTGGAGGTAACCCAGTTGATCTATTTTCCCGCCAAAATTTGAATTTCTGACCATGATGTCACAGGGATGTTGCCACATCTATGGCCACCATCTTGGATACACCATCGTGAATAAATTTGGCAACAATGCAGAATAGGGTGACACATGTTTTGCCCTACCACTTATGGATCAACAACATAATAGCATACTAGTACTAGTTAAGCTGACCTATTTGGTCAACTGAGAAATGAGATACAACCTTAATTGTTGAGCTGAGGTACTGAACGCCCTTGTTTTGTATTTCACAGTTTTTGCTTTCGCTAGTAGTAGTATCCTATTCTTCAGCTGACGTACACAGTACAATTAATTTCAGAGCAAGCAGCAATTGTCAGGACTCACTATCAGTCAAACGTATAATTCTAAATGTGTAAACAAATGATTTAAAATTACCACAAGTGGCAAAAATATACACAATATCTGTCTCTTAAAAACACGTTATTTATTTCTATTTACGATTTTGTCGCTTCGTCACAGAAGACAACCGATTTATTATCTCGAAAATAAACAAATCAATATCTATGACAAAAATGTGACGTCATTGGTCAAATCCGACGAGTTGTATCCTAGTCTACAGTTGACCCAAACTTTTTGGCGTGTGTGTGTGTGTGTGTGTGTGTGTGTCTGTGTGTGGGCTTGTGTGTGTGTGTGTGTGTGTGTGTGTGTGTGTGTGTGTGTGTGTGTGTGTGTGTGGCTTTGTCTACGTGTGAGTATATATATATATATATATATATATATATGTATATATATATATGTGTGTGTGTGTATGTGTGTGTGTGTGTGTGTGTGTGTGTGGCTATGTCTATGTGTATGTGTGTGTATGTGTGTGTGTGTGTGTGTGAGTGTGTGTGTGTGTGTGTGTGTGTGTGAGTGAGTGTCTCTCTCTCTCTCTCTCTCTCTCTCTCTCTATATATATATATATATATATATATATATATATATATATATATATATATATATATATATATATATGTGTGTGTGTTGTGGTGTGTGTGTTGTGTGTGTGTGGTGTGTGTGTTATGTGTGTGTGTGGTGCTTTACGCGATGTGCCCACTTACAAACAGTATAAGTGCTGCATATACTCTACAGTATTTCATAAATACACTCCTGGAAATTGAAATAAGAACACCGTGAATTCATTGTCCCAGGAAGGGGAAACTTTATTGACACATTCCTGGGGTCAGATACATCACATGATCACACTGACAGAACCACAGGCACATAGACACAGGCAACAGAGCATGCACAATGTCGGCACTAGTACAGTGTATATCCACCTTTCGCAGCAATGCAGGCTGCTATTCTCCCATGGAGACGATCGTAGAGATGCTGGATGTAGTCCTGTGGAAAGGTTTGCCATGCCATTTCCACCTGGCGCCTCAGTTGGACCAGCGTTCGTGCTGGACGTGCAGACCGCGTGAGACGACGCTTCATCCAGTCCCAAACATGCTCAATGGGGGACAGATCCGGAGATCTTGCTGGCCAGGGTAGTTGACTTAAACCTTCTAGAGCACGTTGGGTGGCACGGGATACATGCGGACGTGCATTGTCCTGTTGGAACAGCAAGTTCCCTTGCCGGTCTAGGAATGGTAGAACGATGGGTTCGATGACGGTTTGGATGTACCGTGCACTATTCAGTGTCCCCTCGACGATCACCAGTGGTGTACGGCCAGTGTAGGAGATCGCTCCCCACACCATGATGCCGGGTGTTGGCCCTGTGTGCCTCGGTCGTATGCAGTCCTGATTGTGGCGCTCACCTGCACGGCGCCAAACACGCATGCGACCATCATTGGCACCAAGGCAGAAGCGACTCTCATCGCTGAAGACGACACGTCTCCATTCGTCCCTCCATTCACGCCTGTCGCGACACCACTGGAGGCGGGCTGCACGATGTTGGGGCGTGAGCGGAAGACGGCCTAACGGTGTGCGGGACCGTAGCCCAGCTTCATGTAGACGGTTGCGAATGGTCCTCGCCGATACCCCAGGAGCAACAGTGTCCCTAATTTGCTGGGAAGTGGCGGTGCGGTCCCCTACGGCACTGCGTAGGATCCTACGGTCTTGGCGTGCATCCGTGCGTCGCTGCGGTCCGGTCCCAGGTCGACGGGCACGTGCACCTTCCGCCGACCACTGGCGTCAACATCGATGTACTGTGGAGACCTCATGCCCCACGTGTTGAGCAATTCGGCGGTACGTCCACCCGGACTCCCGCATGCCCACTATACGCCCTCGCTCAAAGTCCGTCAACTGCACATACGGTTCACGTCCACGCTGTCGCGGCATGCTACCAGTGTTAAAGACTGCGATGGAGCTCCGTATGCCACGGCAAACTGGCTGACACTGACGGCGGCGGTGCACAAATGCTGCGCAGCTAGCGCCATTCGACGGCCAACACCGCAGTTCCTGGTGTGTCCGCTGTGCCATGCGTGTGATCATTGCTTGTACAGCCCTCTCGCAGTATCCGGAGCAAGTATGGTGGGTCTGACACACCGGTGTCAATGTGTTCTTTTTTCCATTTCCAGGAGTGTATAAGCCAATAACATTCCAACAAAATTACGCGGGATTTTCGACGTAAGTACTGCTAGTACTTGGTCTAAAATATTGTTTTACATTGTGTTTGATGTTATGGAGGATAGCTGCGTTTAAATACATTGTTCCTAATATCGTCTTTTATCGTAGGGCACCGCCATTCCAAGAGTCCTTCACCACAAATGGGTGAAAAGAGCAGGAACTTTCTGTAACCTTCAAGCAAATCTGCATCTTTTGAACAGCCGTTTGACTATAAACCTCTCGGTTTAAAACCGGTTACTGCACTGTTTATTGTACTTAAGAAATTTACATTATTAATAGTGGCTTGTTGCTTTCTTCTTCTTTCGAAGACGGAACCTACACAAAAATATGTATAATTCCGTGTGCTTGCAGTAATTCCGTTCTAAAATCCGTTGGGTAGCCCGATACACTCACCGTCTCACCCTTAATGGAGCAGGACAATTAAACAGTAAATCCCGACGGCCTTGTTGCAACTCTTCGTATTCTGAAAATGTACGCAGGGACTTTTTTCCTCTTTCCTCAGACGAAGAGCAATTGCGTGACAGGCATTTCCAGAATAATGATGAGATAATCTTGGAACCAGAACGTTTCCTAAACATCTAAATACGAACTAACACAACCATAGTGTCACCACGTCACCCATCGCTGGAAGAAACCTGAATCATTGAAGGGTGCACATTCAGCGAAGGACCAGCAGTGTCACCAAGTTTGAAAGTCTTTACTTGATTGTTTTCGAGGCAATAATTAAAACACTAAGACTGTCCCTCTCGTATTTTTGTTGCACACGATATGCAGAAACGTGGAAGCTCAATAACAGCAACGTCAACAGGTTTACGTTTTAGTGGACATTTCAGTCATCTATTACGAAGACGCCAGGAGGCTGGGCGGATGAAGGGACGCGGCCCAGGGTGACAATGGAGCTCTCCGCGGCCCTGGAAGCGGAGAAGCGCCCGGCCTCCGAACAGGTGTGGGCTCTCCCACGAGGAGCAGGGAAGCAGGCCGCGCCGCTGACGCCTCCCGCCTCCCAGAGCTTTGTGTCCGGGACACAGTGAAAAGAAACGGGAATCTGTGGTCCCCAACATACGTCTGCCTGTTTTGTGTGCTTGTCGATACCCGAAGAGCGGCGGCCGCGTACGACTCCGCTCTTCTTATTCCCCTGCCGTGCCTTCCATTGGCTGCGCCTGCTTGGCCTGCTTTTGAAGGAGCGTCCTTCGAGGCTTCAGGATCAACTAAGAAATAACGAAAGGTTCCCACAGAGAGGTGAGTGTATGGAAGAGGAGTGCACGAGATCTTTTTTCGGCTGATGTCCTCGTGTAACAAAGAATTGTATGAAACTTAACACGAGGGCATTTTCCGGTGCCTTTTAAGTGCTTTTTGATTACTGTCCCAGTCGTGATGACTACCGTGAGCCCTGCTGTTTTTGTGGTCTTCGGGCCACATATACACTACTGGCCATTAAAATTTTTACACCAAGAAGAAATGGAGATAATATACGAGTATTCATTGGACAAATATATTATACTAGAACTGACATGTGATTACATTTTCACGCAATTTGGGTGCAAGGATCCTGAGAAATCACTACCCAGAACAACCACCTCTGGCCGTAATAACGGCCTTGATACGCCTGGGCATTGAGTCAAACAGAGCTTGGAAGGAGTGTACAGGTACAGTTGCCCATACAGCTTCAACACGATACCACAGCTCATCAAGAGTAGTGAATGGCGTATTGTGACGCACCAGTTGCTCGGCCACCATTGACCAGACGTATCCAATTGGTGAGAGATCTGGAGAATGTGCTGGCCAGGGCAGCAGTCGAACATTTTCTGTATCCAGAAACGCCCGTACAGGACCTGCAACATGCGTTCGTGCATTATCCTGCTGAAATGTAGGGTGTCGCAGGGATCGAATGAAGGGTAGAGCCACGGGTCGTAACACATCTGAAATATAACGTCCACTGTTCAAAGTGCTGCCAATGCGAACAAGAGGTGGCCTAGAAGTGTAACCAATGGCACCCCATACCATCACGCCGGGTGATATGCCAGTATGGTGATGACGAATACACGCTTCCAATGTGCGTTCACCGCGATGTCGCCGAACACCGATGCGACCATCATGATGCTGTAAACAGAACCTGGATTCATCCGAAAAAATGACGTTTCGACAATCGTGCACCCAGGTTCGTCGTCGAGTACAGCATCGCAGGCGCTCCTGCCGGTGATGCAGCGTCAAGGATAACCGCGGCCATGGTTTCCGAGCTGATACTCGTTGCTACAAACGTCGTCGATCTGTTCGTGCAGATTGTTGTTGTCTTGCAAACGCCACCATCTGTTGACTCAGGGATCGAGACGTGGCTGCACTATCCGTCACAGCCATGCGGATAATATGCCTGTCATCTCGACTGCTCGTGATACGAGGCCGTTGAGATGCAGCACGGCGTTCCGTATTACTATCCTGAACCATCGATTCCATATTCTGCTAACAGTCATTGGATCTCGACCAACCTTTAGCAAAGTCGGAAACGTGATGGTACGTATTTCTCCTCCTTACACGAGGCATCACAACAACGTTTAACCAGGCAACGCCGGTCAACTGCTGTTTGTGCGTGAGAAATCGGTTGGAAACTTTCCTCATGTCATCACGTTGTAGGTGTCACAACCGGTTCCGACCTCGTGTGAATGCTCTGCAAAGCTAATCAATTGCATGTTACAGCATCTTCTTCCTGTCGGTTAAATTTCGCGTTTGTAGTACGTCATCTTCGTGGTGTAGCAATTTTAATGGCCAGTAGTGTATATGCAGAGCTGCGCGTTAGTACATCCTGTGTAAGCCTCTCCATCTTTTAACGTCCTCAAACTTCGATCTCTTAAAACACTTGGCCTTGAAATCGCACGTCTACCGCTTTCGAAATCAAGGCTATTGTTTCCGAATACTGCCGACCCGAAGTGGGGAAAAGTAATACAGAGCGATTAAGCTGCCCCACAGATGTCGTTTTATGCAACCCGTAATGTTAGATTTGTCATTCAAAAACCCCGCGCGAGATTTTCATAGTTTCTCGATCGCTATGATCAGACTATTTGTCCTGCAGAAAAAATGAACAGGACATTTTTGTTGGAAATTTAATGTAGTTTTCGAGTTACTCAAAAAAACACACAAAAGTGATCATCAAAAGCATCTCCATCCCCACACTCTGACCACAGCAGTTAGGATTTTTAGTATACTTTTCGTGCCACTCCCACCTACCACGGTTCAAAAATTTCGAATAACACGAACTATTTCCGATGCGGGCTTTCAAAAATAATACGCGCCCTCCGACTCAACGTTGCAATATTAATAGTTTTGGCTGGTTATCTAGTGGCTGGGATACGTAGATGCCGCATTACAGGCCAAATACTGCTGAGTCTACAGTATACGATAAGAATACACACATGAATCGAGTGGTCGAAGGTTCCTATCACTCGGCAATTGCGCATTTTATAAATGAAAGATTGCAATTAAATTAAATCTGCAGGTACTATCTTTACGACTTTAAATTATGAGTACGATAGGCCGGCCTTTGTTGCCGAGCGGTTCTAGGCGCTTCAGTCTGGAACCGCGCGAGCGCTACGGTCGCAGGTTCGAACCCTGCCTCGGGCATGGATGTGTGTGATGTCCTTAAGTTAGTTAGGTTTAAGTAGTTCTAAATTCTAGGGGACTGATGACCTCAGATGTTGAGTCCCATAGTTCTCAGAGCCATTTGAACCATTTGAGTACGATAGTTGAAGTACTTTTGAGAATGCGGTATATTTCTGCAGAACACTTATTGGTGTCGATGCTCCAGCAATTAAATAAATATAAGTTGAATAACAGGGTAACAACAGATTCCTACTGCACGTAATTAATTATGAACAATAACACAGTTCGCGAGATATTCGCTTCTAAGCGCACACTACGTCTTCACTGCAGAAGCCACGGAAATCACACAAGAGTACAGGCCGGCACTTCGAAATCTTTCTATCTCTCGCGACCACCCGCAAAACCGCTCTACACTCCAAGTCTTTCCCTGCGTCCGACGCGCCTTCGTGTCCAGCACCTCTCGTGTCCAGTCCCGTACTGTCCCCAACTGCCTCCTGCTCAGAACTACCCCGTGTCCTCTCCGGAAACTCGCTTCCATCCAGTCCAATAACTCATCTACTATTTAAGTTACATGCCTGCAATTCATACCAATTTAGGTTTACACTAATAGCTGTCTAAAGACACGTAGATTGACGAAATCGGTTGAACCGTTTAGATTTTGGAAATTAATTGCTGGGTGTTACTTGCATAATTGATCGTCAGATACTAAACTTTAAACTAATAAAGATATTGAAAACCTGATTACTCCATCAGAATCGTCGTGCAAATAACAGCAATGTTCATGTTTCCTTTTGAGGTATCATTATTAATCTGGCTACTAATAATTTCTATACGAACTGTGAAATGACTACCATTAAGGTTTCACAAAGTTCTCCATTTTTGGCACTCCCGGCATAGACATCTCCTTCATCGACACAAAGCACCGTCCTTGTCACAGCGGAATTCCCAGCCACGCGGCTGGACCATGCGCTAGGGCTGCCCCTCTCATCCGGATAACGTTTGCCACCACGTGTTTGCTGCCTGGCCCCTGCTTTCAGACGGTTCAAATGGCTCTGAGCACTATGGGACTTAACATCTGAGGTCATCAGTCCAACTTGGAACTACTTAAACCTAACTAACCTAAGGACATCACACACATCCATGCCCGAGGCAGGATTCGAACCTGCCACCGTAGCGGTCGCATGGTAACAGACTGAAGCGCCTAGAACCGCTCGGCCACACCGGTCGGCGGCCCCGGCTTTGACGAGCGTCCTGTGCGGCCGCCCCAATTCCAAACATACACTCCTGGAAATGGAAAAAAGAACACATTGACACCGGTGTGTCAGACCCACCATACTTGCTCCGGACACTGCGAGAGGGCTGTACAAGCAATGATCACACGCACGGCACAGCGGACACACCAGGAACCGCGGTGTTGGCCGTCGAATGGCGCTAGCTGCGCAGCATTTGTGCACCGCCGCCGTCAGTGTCAGCCAGTTTGCCGTGGCATACGGAGCTCCATCGCAGTCTTTAACACTGGTAGCATGCCGCGACAGCGTGGACGTGAACCGTATGTGCAGTTGACGGACTTTGAGCGAGGGCGTATAGTTGGCATGCGGGAGACCGGGTGGACGTACCGCCGAATTGCTCAACACGTGGAGCGTGAGGTCTCCACAGTACATCGATGTTGTCGCCAGTGGTCGGCGGAAGGTGCACGTGTCCGTCGACCTGGGACCGGACCGCAGCGACGCACGGATGCACGCCAAGACCGTAGGATCCTACGCAGTGCCGTAGGGGACCGCACCGCCACTTCCCAGCAAATTAGAGACACTGTTGCTCCTGGGGTATCGGCGAGGACCATTCGCAACCGTCTCCATGAAGCTGGGCTACGGTCCCGCACACCGTTAGGCCGTCTTCCGCTCACGCCCCAACATCGTGCAGCCCGCCTCCAGTGGTGTCGCGACAGGCGTGAATGGACGAATGGAGACGTGTCGTCTTCAGCGATAAGAGTCGCGTCTGCCTTGGTGCCTATGATGGTCGTATGCGTGTTTGGCGCCGTGCAGGTGAGCGCCACAATCAGGACTGCATACGACCGAGCCAGACAGGGCCAACACCCGGCATCATGGTGTGGGGAGCGATCTCCTACACTGGCCATACACCACTGGTGATCGTCGAGGGGACACTGAATAGTGCACGGTACATCCAAACCGTCATCGAACCCATCGTTCTACCATTCCTAGACCGTCAAGGGAACTTGCTGTTCCAACAGGACAATGCACGTCCGCATGTATCCCGTGCCACCCAACGTGCTCTAGAAGGTGTAAGTCAACTACCCTGGCCAGCAAGATCTCCGGATCTGTCCCCCATTGAGCATGTTTGGGACTGGATGAAGCGTCGTCTCACGCGGTCTGCACGTCCAGCACGAACGCTGGTCCAACTGAGGCGCCAGGTGGAAATGGCATGGCAAGCCGTTCCACAGGACTACATCCAGCATCTCTACGATCGTCTCCATGGGAGAATAGCAGCCTGCACTGCTGCGAAAGGTGGATATACACTGTACTAGTGCCGACATTGTGCATGCTCTGTTGCCTGTGTCTATGTGCCTGTGGTTCTGTCAGTGTGATCATGTGATGTATCTGACCCCAGGAATGTGTCAATAAAGTTTCCCCTTCCTGGGACAATGAATTCACGGTGTTCTTATTTCAATTTCCAGGAGTGTATAATGTTTCCATGGCGCCACAGCTCGCCCGTTACCTCACACTGTTGATAGGGCTGTTACGCCACAAGCATCGTGTACTGTTTCGTTAACATCGTTAAAATATACATGTACATGAAGAAATAGTTTTGAAAACGATACGTTAAAACTAATTAGTTTGACAATTTGATCCAAACTTAACACTTATTAGCGGCGTAGATTCGTAACCAGAAGGCCTGAAGAACACAACGATGTAAATGTTTATTTTATACTGTTAAAATTCACAAAATGACTGACGTAAAATTTATACATATGTCACTTTTATAATTTAGAGGTACTGACCAAGTCGGTGGCGTAATAAGGCCACACAATGAAGAACAAAAATGGACGAACGTGGGAAATAATTCGTGCAGTCGCAATTTTTTGTTCAGTGGTACGAGTGAGTGCCCTGAACAACGCACTAGAAATCCTGACCGATGGGGCTCACTGTTAGAGGTGGGGGGTGCGTTTGAATGTCACTTTTGTACGTTTTTCTTGAACAATCCGAAAACTACGGTCTCTAGAAAAAAGTATCTGAGTACAGAATTTAACTGCACTGAATTTCCTGCAAAAAGGTCTTGTTCACTTTTCTGTAGGACTAATAGTATGTGCGTAGTGAGCGAGAGAATAAGAAAATCTCGCGTTTGGCCAGATATTACATTGCGGGTTACATAAAACGACATCGCTGGCGACAACTGAATCACTGCCAAGAGAGGCAATGGCAACTCAATCAGCTGCGACAGTGTTTTTGATATGCAATTATTAATGATTAAAAGCGTCAAGACTGACTGATCTCTCGCCGGCAGGGGTGGCCGAGCGGTTCTAGGCGCTACAGTCTGGAACCGCGCGACCGCTACGGTCGCAGGTTCGAATCCCGCCTCGGGCATGGATGTGTGTGATGTCCTTAGGTTAGTTAGGTTTAAGTAGTTCTAAGTTCTAGGGGACTGATGACCTCAGAAGTTAAGTTCCATAGTGCTCAGACCCATTTTTTTTTTACTGATCTTTCACGAAAATAAATACTTACACTGGCTGAATAACTCAGTTGCCTGAAATGAATTTGGATAATTTCTGAAATAATGCGGTCGCCAGTCCAGCTGGACAAACTTCACTGGAAAATCAACTGATTACGGCAGAGGCATATGTAATGTACTACTGCGTGTACAACTAGATTACCTAACCTTCATTAATGCCTGATGACACAGATATTTCCTGTGATCACTGAAAACAACATTTTTGAATCACTCTGGCCAATAATTTTCACAGAGCATTCTTAAAAAAATATAACGTACGAAAAATCAGTTATCGAAACAATGCTGAAATACTGCACACCAATCTCTCAGCGCACAATGTAGAAGCAAAAGATATTTTTATTAATATTTAATTTTTTAGCGCCAGTTCTCAAATTAAATAATTAGTTTCCACTAAAGGTATAGTAGGTTGGACTGTTACTATGTCAACTGGCTGTTAGTTAATTTGGATTCACTCATGAATATTTTAAAGGAACAAAATGTGAGATAGCGTAGTTAAATTCTGTTAAATATGAACCACACACCGTGCAGAACTGGGTTGGTTTTCATGCCTCAACGGCACTACGCAGATACGGCGCCGTAGGTGCAATCATAGTTGCTTCAAACCAGCCTTCAGCTGAAGGCTGTCGCAACAAAAACATCTGTGGTACTCACTCATTCCAAATCTTCAAATCGGATGAAATCAGAGATAATACTGCGATAGATCTACCACACACAATCCACGCTAGTAAAGACACTATCTTCTAGAAAATTTGCTGTTTGTTACAGGGTATCGGAATTTCAAATTTAAATTACTGGTCACTTTATAAGTATCAATCTTACAGTCTCGTGACGTCGAACGCTGTAATCTTGTGAGAGGTTTGCTCATGGTCCAGAACTGCTCGATTTCTGAAGTTTGTGACAACTCATTAATAATGCGCAGTGGCAAAAACTGTTGTTGCAGTTTTCTTCTCTGCCCACTGCAAACTACGGGACTTATCTCCACGTATTTCCTCTTCTGTTTCTGTAAACTTATCTTCTGATGAGTTTCCCTTGTCTTTGCGAAGTACAGGTTTCCCCTCTGAGCACTTATTATTCATGCAGTTGCTTATCTTTTCTCCAAATATCTATTTAATTTTACAATGTTCTGCATCTGTCTTTCAAATAGTCACGTATGCTTCTAGAGTGGAGCATTCCTCGTCTAGCGATTCGCGCTTTACAATTTGGCACTTCCTATTAATCTCATCTCTTAAACGTCTGCATTCCTTTGGTTCTTCTCCTTTCTTTAATTAAATTCAATATCTGTCATGTTATCTAAGAATTAGTAATAAGACCTAGTCGTTCTGCTTATTTGACGTATGATTCCTTCACTATTTCATCTGTTAAAGCTTCTCACTCGTCTTCTATCGTATTTCTTTCCTCTTTTTCAGTCAGTCGTTCATTTGAAACTCTCAATAACCTCTAATTCTTTCAGTTTATCCATGTCTGATCTCTTTAATTTCCTACTGTCTACGATTTTTTTGTTTTCATTTGCAGTTCGTAACAAAAAAAAAAAAAAAAAAAAAAGCCTGAGTCCATATTTGGTCCTGTAAATGTTTTGCAGTTTAAAATCGGGTTTCACAATCTTTGTCTCTCAATTATGTAATCCGCAGGAAACCTACCGGTGTCCTCTTGCACGTATACAGACTTTTGTCGATGTATCCTAAATCAAGCGTTAGCATTGATTTAATTGTACTCTACGCCTTATTCTACCAGTAGGTTTCTCCTTTCATTCCTTTTCCATGGCCATATTCTCCTACTGCTTACCTTCCTCTTTCTTTTCTGGTATCAGATTCCAGATCCCCATCACAGTTATATTTTCGTATCCCTTAACTATGTGAAAAATTTAATTTATCTCGTCACACACATTTCAATCTCTTCATCATCTGCAGAGGTAGTAGGCATATGAAGCTGTACTACTATGGTGAGTGCAGGATTCGTGTCTGTATTGGCTACTATGGCGCGTTCGCTATGCTGTTCATCGAACTTACCCGATTCCTGTGCTGTTATAAATTATTAAATTTATTCCGGCATGAACCCTATTTTATACTGTATTGAAAGACTTACAGTCACCTGACCAGAATTCCTGTTCTTCCTACCAAAACACTTTATTAAAACCTACTATATCCCACCTTAATCTACCCACTCAGTTTAAGATCTATAGCCTAACGACTCTACGAAAGAGATCTAACGTATACCGTATACGCGACTTTTTTTTTTTCTCCTGATGACGACATCCTCTGAGTATTTTCCGTCTGGAGGTCCAAATAGGGGCTAATTTACCTCCGGTGATTTTTATTCCACCTTAGATTTTTCCGTGATCGGGACGCTAACAGACATAATAGTTGTTTATTAAAACATTAACATAACGTAGAGCTACAACACCTTCAATTTGTTGGAAAGATCAGTTAAAAACTGTAATAATGGAGCCAACATATGTTATTAGTCTTAGCAGCAGATTAAAGACAATTCCAGCAAATAAATACGAAAAAGGAAAGAAAATACATTAATTTCCAAACGAAATACATCTTCATGACTTTTTATGTATTTAATTTGCCTGATATTCGTCAGATTTGTTTTATCCTTTGCAAAATAATCAAAATATTGACGATTGTATTCGCGGCAGATGAAACTGACTACGCTGTTTCTGTGCAGGGTTAATGGAATTCACTTAGTGTATTCGATTTCTGGAGTTAAGTAGTCGACCCATACATCATCCCAAGTTACAAGTCGACATAAGAAATCTGTTGCATACTTTTTAGAACGATCCAAATATTGTTGAAAATTCGTTTTCCCTTTCGCTTCTGGTAGGCATTAAATAAATGCCGAACGCATCTTGCACGAATCTTTCTCGTGATTACTACTTCTAGTTGAATGTGCGTTACTTTTCTTCTGGAACGCCTACGTCAGCTGTTTCACATACTTTAGACGGACAACGAACCAGTACTCTACTGGCCACTGTCCTCGACGTGTTTCTAAGTTATTTCAATTTTGGGGTGTCCCCCACACAGGTTACGTTCATGCCAAGTGCGATCACATTTGAATTCAGCCTCGTATTTCTTAACTGTTGAAAAAAGACGGACAGAATTCCTAAAAACGTTCACCTACTTGGAATGAATTTCCTTTCTGCCACATGGCAGAAGCGTATGTTACAGGAGCAAGATTTAAACTTCCTTCGGTTATAAAGATTTAAGTTTTCTGTGGTTATCGTAAATTACTGGATGGTTACTTCGAAAATTAGAAGATCGGTTTCTTTCCGTATTCTGTCTGAGCTCTGGATGGTAGACTTGAGTGTAAACGTGTACGATGAACAGCAGAGACAAGAAATGGATCGCAGGTATGAAAATGTGGGGCGGAAGAAGAATGTTAAGACACATGGGTAGACCGAGTAACTAATGAAGAACTGTATCGAATTTGGCAGAAATAGCTTTATGAAAGAACTTGACTGAAGAAACATCAAGAATACCTTATTTGATAATGGAGGGAAGCGTGAGGAAAAAATTTTTAGGTGACTTAAAAGGACTGACTACAGTAAGCAAGTTCAAATGGATGTAATGCACGTATGAAGAAACTTAGACAGTAGTGTGGAGAGCTAGTGTGGAGTGCTGCATTAATCAAGTCAACAGTTTGAAGACCACTACGACGCAAAAGACTTAAATTAGAAATTTTTTAATTTAAAGAGTTATCATTCAGTAAAAGTAACCTAAAACGTTAAACATGAGAGTTTCTGAGAAAATGCTCTTCAGTGGAGCAAAGGTAGTTTTCAAGAGAAAGTTTTTGATTCAAACATGAACTACTCCACATAACCGATAAAATATTTAATATACTAGGGCAGATTGTTGAATAAATATGTAACCATATTCTGTTTTTTTTTTCTGGACGAGTGTTAAACTATTGATGTCTTTGTACGAGCTCGCTGTGTTTGGTTGTAGTATTGTACTCATGAATTGTTCTACTTTTTGAAAAAAAAACAGATATGGCAAACAACAAGGATGTTAATAAACGTATGTGTTCCGCGAAAATTGTCGAAATATGAAGTTTTTTGAAGAGGTCTCCACAGAAAGTTCTCAGGCTAACACCTGATGAAATTTTCAGTAGGATTAATTTTACTCTCATGACTTGAATGAAGGTAAATAGGTTGAAATCAAAAAAGAGGCAATGACTTCAAATGATAATAATGAAGTAACGCTGTGAAATGAACACTTAAGTCCAGTGTAGAATAAGTCTTATAACTCCCGTCAGTATTCCGTAATCATTAACCCTCTAATTTTAGTTAAAAAAAGATTCTATAGTCTTTAATGAGTGGAAACGTATGGAATAAAATGGCGTCTTTATTTTTAAATCTTCTACTATTCTTGTAACCGTGCGTACTGAAAATGTAGCTGAAATACGCCGCTTCATTAATCCTAGTATGTGGGGTTCCCAATTAAGATTGCAAACTATTTTTGCCTCAAAAAATTACCTTGATTTATATCTTGTATTTCATTGTTTTAATACATTATTTTTGTAAGATGTTAAGTCCTGTTATAAGAAGCACATCTTCTAAAGCTTAGAATATATTAGAATACATATAAAAGCGTACGCAAGAACCAACTCTGTTCATAACCAAAATACAGTACTAGAATTATGGAAGACATTCATACTGCAAGAGAAAAACGTGAAATTGATTTCTGCCAAGGGATTTGTTTAACATTAAATACGTGAAAACACTTGTAACTTTTCGAAACACGGCTAAACTATAATCAGCTGTCAACGTTTTCTTTCACTGGAGCATAATGTTTGCGTGCCTGTGTTGTTGGGTGAATGAGTAAACACTGTTGATTGACTGAAGAAGCAGTATGCTGTGTGTGAATGTTATAATCGTTAGGCATATTTACATGCTGTTCAAGTAGGTAAATTCAAATCAAAATTGTGCTTCTTATGTGGAGTCTGAAATTATCGAACAATATGGAGTCATGTAAAAATTTTAATTTTGTGACTAGTTTACCTAATTACACTGCCTAAAAAAGAGGGATGCATACAGAAGTTGTGGTCGGATGCCAGTGCAACTTCGTAGTGCACATACAAACAGTCGATGGGTAAGTAAATGATAGGAGCTGCGAATCTCTGATACAGGATGAACAGCTACCAGAGTGCGTTAGTGTTGCTCGTGTTTAGTGTTTTTACCAGGCCTGCTAGGGTACGTAAGTGACGTCAATAGCGTAATAAGCTGAGTGATCACTGTAAAGAAGGCAGAGATGCTGCCTACTGGTGTAAGAGCGTTGTCAGCATCTGCTAGTGTTTGAAATGGCCACATTGTGGTTCTACGTCTGGTCGGACGGTCGAATCATGACGTATCCAGATTTTTGGGACATTGTAATGTGACAGTAGCCGGATTTTGGACTGCATGGGAACGTAACGGCAGACATTACTCGTCGCCAAGTACCCGATACGACCACGTACAATCACCATAAGGGACGATAGGCGTATTTTGCACCAAGCACATCGTTACCCGTTCACAAATGCAACTTCCTTCAACATTCTGTGTCATACAGCATCATTGGCAGCAGCCGGACTACAGAATTGCCGTCTCATCTGTAGGCTGACGTTAATACCACAACACAAAATGATGCGCTTGGAATGGTGTCGTGACTGGGAAGCATGGAAGGCTGACGTGTGGCGCCACATAGCTGCCAGCGATGAAGCGCGACTATGCTCTAGGCCGGATGGCCATCGTAAATGATCATGCAGGCGAACTGGGGAGATGTTCTGAAGAATCACAGCGGTTTCGGGTGTGACCTCAGGTCACAGCTGGTAGTGACTGAGGGGACTCTGACGGACATCTTGCGTCCTCATGTGTTACTTCTCACGAGACAATATCGTGGTGACATCTTTCAACAGGACAAAGCTCGTCGAGGCATGGAACCTGTCTCTACGAACTGTCTGCTTGATGTTGAGATACTTCTGTGTTCGACGAGGTCCCCAGATCTGTCCCCGATTTCATTTATATTTAATTTATTTATCAACGTTACAGAGTGACCCTCCAACGTGGTAACTACAGTGGGTCGTTTCCTACTACAAACTAGAGAATTTTCAGAATTTTAGAACTTTTTTTGTTTTTTTTTACACTGAAACGCCAAAGAAACTGGTATAGGCATGCATGTTCAAATACAGGCAGAGTTCGGCGCTGCGGTCGGAAACGCCTATGTAAGACAACAAGAGTCTGGCGCAGCTGTTAGCTCGGTTATTACTACTACAATGGCAGTTTATCAAGATTTAAGTGAGTTTAGACGTGGTGTTATAGTCGGCAGACGAGAGACATGACACAGCATCTCCGAGGTAGCGATGAAGTGGGGATTTTCCCGTACAACCGTTCCACGAGGGTACCGTGAATATCAGGAATTCGGTAAAACATCGAATATCCGACATCGCTGCGGTCGGAAAAAGATCTTGCAAGAATGCGACCAACAGCAACTGTAGAGAATCGCTCGACGTGATGGAAGTGCAACCCTTCCGCAAATTGCTGCAGATCTGAACGCTGGGCCATCAACAAGTGTCAGCATGCGAACCATTCAATGAACTATCATCGATATGGCCTTTCGGAGCCAAAGGCACACTCGTCTACCCTTGATGATTGTACGACGCAAAGCTTTACGCCACGCCTGGGCCCGTCAACACCGACATTGGACTGTTGATGACTGGAAACATGTTGCTTGGTCGGACGAATCTCGTTTCAGATTGCATCTAGGGGATACACGTGTACGGCTAGAGAGACAACCTCATGAATCCATGGACCCTGCATGTCAGCAGAGAACTGTTAAAGCTGGTGGGGGCTCTGTAATGGTGTGCGGCGTATGCAGTTGGAGTGATATAGGACCCCTGATACGTTTAGATATGACTCTGATAGGTGACATGTACGTAAGCATCCTGTCTAATCAACTGTATCCATTCGTTTTCATTCTACATTCCGACGCACTTGGGCAATTCCAGCAGGACAATGCGGCACCCCACACGTACAGAATTGCTACAGAGTGGCTCCAGGAACACTCTTCTGAGTTTAAACACTTCCGCTGGCCACCAAATTCCCCAGATATGAACATTATTGAGCAAAATGAAATACATTAAGTACTACAGTTTGGGAAAGAAAGTGAAAAAAGGACAAATTTTAGTATACTCTTAAGAAGTAAATGATGCTTGAACGGAAGATTTAGATAAGAATAGATGTCCCTTTACCTAGATATCTTCAATGAGAAGGCTTTGGTAAACACTTCGAGCCTATCTCATCTGAATTAGCATATTCCATTGCACTGTAGCTACTACAGTATGTATGTATGATGTGGTACCTACATCTACATGGATACTCTGCGAATCACATTTCAGTGCCTGGTAGAGGGATCTTCGAACCACCTTCACAGTTCTATATTATTCCAATCTCGTATAGCGCGCGGAAAGAACGAACACCTATATCTTTCCGTACGAGGTCTGATTTCCCTTATTTTATCGTGGTGATTGTTTCTCCCTATGTAGGTCGGTGTCAACAAAATATTTTTGCTTTCGAAGGAGAAAGTTGGTGATTGGAATTTCGTGAGAAGGTTCCGTCGCAACGAAAAACGCCTTTCTTTTAGTGATGTCCAGCCCAAATCCTGTATCATTTCTGTGACACTCTCTCCCATATTTTACGATAATACCAAACGTGCTGCCTTTCTTTGAACTTTTTCGATGTACTCCGTCAGTCCTATCTGGTAAGTACCCCACACCGCGCAGCAGTATTCCAAAAGACGACGGACAAGCGTAGTGTAGGCAGTCTCCTTAGTAGGCCTGTTACATTTTTTAAGTGTCCTGCCAATAAAACGCAGTCTTTGGTTAGCCTTCCCCACAACATTTTCTGTGTGTTCCTTCCAATTTAAGTTGTTCGTAATAGTAATATCTAGGTATTTTGTTGAATTTGCAGCTTTTAAATTACACTGATTTATCGTGTAACCGAAGTTTGACGAGGTTCTTTTAGCACTCATGTGGATGACCTCACACTTTTCGTTATTTAGCGTCAACTGCCACTTTTCGCACCATTCAGATATTTTTTCTACATCGTTTTGCAATTTGTTTTGATCTTCTGATGATTTTATGTGTCGACAAACGACAGCGTCCTCTGCAAACAACCTAAGATGGCTGCTCACGTTGTCTCCCAGATCGTTTATATAGATAAGGAACAGCAAAGGGCCTACAACACTACCTTGGGGAACGCCAGAATTCACTTCTGTTTTACTCGATGACTTTCCGTCAATTACTACGAACTTTGAAATCTCTGACAGGAAGTCACAAATCCAGTCACATAACTGAGACGATATTCCATAAGCACACAATTTTACTATAAGCTGCTTGTGTGGTACAGTGTCAAAAGCCTTCCGGAAATCCAGAAATACGGTCAATCTGGAATGCTTTGTCAATAGCACTCAACACTTCATGCGGGTAAAGAGCTAGTTGTGCTTCACAGGAATGATGTTTTCTAAATCCATGTTGATTGTGTGTCAATAGACCGTTTTATTCGAGGTAATTCATAATGTCCGAACACAATATACACTCCTGGAAATGGAAAAAAGAACACATTGACACCGGTGTGTCAGACCCACCATACTTGCTCCGGACACTGCGAGAGGGCTGTACAAGCAATGATCACACGCACGGCACAGCTGACACACCAGGAACCGCGGTGTTGGCCGTCGAATGGCGCTAGCTGCGCAGCATTTGTGCACCGCCGCCGTCAGTGTCAGCCAGTTTGCCGTGGCATACGGAGCTCCATCGCAGTCTTTAACACTGGTAGCATGCCGCGACAGCGTGGACGTGAACCGTATGTGCAGTTGACGGACTTTGAGCGAGGGCGTATAGTGGGCATGCGGGAGGCCGGGTGGACGTACCGCCGAATTGCTCAACACGTGGGGCGTGAGGTCTCCACAGTACATCGATGTTGTCGCCAGTGGTCGGCGGAAGGTGCACGTGGCCGTCGACCTGGGACCGGACCGCAGCGACGCACGGATGCACGCCAAGACCGTAGGATCCTACGCAGTGCCGTAGGGGACCGCACCGCCACTTCCCAGCAAATTAGGGACACTGTTGCTCCTGGGGTATCGGCGAGGACCATTCGCAACCGTCTCTATGAAGCTGGGCTACGGTCCCGCACACCGTTAGGCCGTCTTCCGCTCACGCCCCAACATCGTGCAGCCCGCCTCCAGTGGTGTCGCGACAGGCGTGAATGGAGGGACGAATGGAGACGTGTCGTCTTCAGCGATGAGAGTCGCTTCTGCCTTGGTGCCAATGATGGTCGTATGCGTGTTTGGCACCGTGCAGGTGAGCGCCACAATCAGGACTGCATACGACCGAGGCACACAGGGCCAACACCCGGCATCATGGTGTGGGGAGCGATCTCCTACACTGGCCGTACACCACTGGTGATCGTCGAGGGGACACTGAATAGTGCACGGTACATCCAAACCGTCATCGAACCCATCGTTCTACCATTCCTAGACCGGCAAGGGAACTTGCTGTTCCAACAGGACAATGCACGTCCGCATGTATCCCGTGCCAGCCAACGTGCTCTAGAGGGTGTAAGTCAACTACCCTGGCCAGCAAGATCTCCGGATCTGTCCCCCATTGAGCATGTTTGGAACTGGATGAAGCGTCGTCTCACGCGGTCTGCGCGTCCAGCACGAACGCTGGTCCAACTGAGGCGCCAGGTGGAAATGGCATGACAAGCCGTTCCACAGGACTACATCCAGCATCTCTACGATCGTCCCCATGGGAGAATAGCAGCCTGCATTGCTGCGAAAGGTGGATATACACTGTACTAGTGCCGACATTGTGCATGCTCTGTTGCCTGTGTCTATGTGCCTGTGGTTCTGTCAGTGTGATCATGTGATGTATCTGACCCCAGGAATGTGTCAATGAAGTTTCCCCTTCCTGGGACAATGAATTCACGGTGTTCTTATTTCAATTTCCAGGAGTGTATGTTCCAGAATCGTGCTGCGTATGGATGTTAATGATATGGGCCCGTAATTATGTGGATTACTCCTACTACCTTTCTTGAATATTGGTGTGACCTGTGCCACTTTCCAGTCTTTGGGTACGGATCTTTCGTCGAGCGAACGGTTGTATATGATTGTCAAGTATGGAGCTAATGCATCAGCATTCTCTGAAAGGAATCTAATTGGTATAGAGTCTCGACCAGAAGACTTGCTTTTATTAAGTGATTTAAGTTGCTTCACTACACCGAGGGTATTTACTTCTACGTTACTCATGTTGGCAGCTGTTCTTGATTCGAATTCTGAAATATTTAATTTGTCTTCTTTTGTGAAGGCATTTCGGAACGCTGTGTTTAGTAACTCTGCTTTGGCAGCACTGTTTTCGATGGTATCTCCATTGCTATTGCGCAGAGAAGGCATTGATTGTTTCTTGCCGCTAACATACTTCACATACGATCGGAATCTCTTTGGATTTTGTTCCGGGTATCAAGACAAAGTTTCGTTGTGGAAACTGTTATAAGCATCTCGCATTGAAGTCCGCGCTAAATTTCGAGCTTTTGCAAAAGACAGTCAATCTTGTGGATTTTGCGTCTGTTTAAATTTGGCATGTTTGTTTCTTTGTTCCTGCAACAGTGTTCTGACCCGTTTTGTGTGCCAATGAGGATCAGCTCCGTCGTTTGTTAATTTATTTGGTGTAAATCTCTCAGTTGATGCCGATACTATTTCTCTGAATTGAAGCCACATCTGGTGTACACTTATATCATTAATTTGGAAGGAGTGGAGACTGTCTTTCGGGAAGGCGTCAAGTGAATTTTCATCTGCTTTTTTGAATAGGTATATTTTTCTTTTATTTTTGGAGGATTTGGAAATTACAATATTCAATCTCGCTACGACAACCCTGTGTTCACTAATCCCTGTATCCGTTTTGATGCTCGTTATTAACTCAGGATTATTTGTTGCTAAGAGGTCTTGTGTGTTTTCACAACCATTTGCTATTCGCGTGGGCTCATGAACTATCTGTTCGAAATAGTTTTCAGAGAATGCGTTTAGCACAATTTCGGATGATGTTTTCTGCGTACCCACGGAATTAAACATGTATCTTCCGAGTTTAAACACTTCCGCTGGCCACCAAACCCCCCTGACATGAACATTATTGAGCGTATCTGGGATACCTTGCAACGTGCTGGTCAGAAGAGATCTCTACTACCTTGTACTCTTAGGGATTTATGGACAGCCCTGCAGGATTCATGGTGTCAGTTCCCTCCAGCACTACTTCAGACGTTAGTCGAGTCCATGTCACGTCGTGTTGCTGCACTTCTGTATGCTCGCGAGGGCGCTACACGATATTAGGCAGGTGTACCAGTTCCTTTGGGTCCTCAGCGAATATAATTAAATTCTTAGTTAAAAAAGAAAAAAAAAACAAAAAAACGAAATACATGAAGTACAGTTTGGAGAAGAAAGGAAAAAAGAAACACACATTTACTGTACTCTTAAGAAGAAAATGATAATCGAAAGGAAAGATTTAATAGGAAAAAATGCCCCTTTACCTACTGTCTTAACTGGGAGGGCTTCGGTAAACATTAGCATATTTTCATTTACTATAACTACTACTGTATGATGTCATGTGAACTCTACGTAATTCTATATTTATTTGTTTCCATATCAGCTTCTGAATCTCTGTTGTCCCATGATTCATGTTGTCGCGTAGGGATTGGTTCAAGTTGTGATGCTGTATATGGTCGTTAATGCTCGTAAGTCTTGTGCTGTGCTCTTGATATTTCATCATTGATGCAGTTAAGCATACTCCAGTTATCTTTATCTCTTGAAGATTATAACATGGGCCTTAGGTGTGTGTTTGCTGTGCGACCTTTTAGTGTTATGTATTGGGAGGATCCATGTTGTCCACATTCATACATATCACTTTGGCTGAGGCCAAAGCGGTGCATGTATGCAGAATAAGGGCCAGGTCTCGTCAGAAAATGAACCAATCGAGACTTGGATCAACGTGTCTCAGACTCAACCGTTCTCGGATGTTCGGGAAGAAGGAGAAAACCCCACGGCCCTTCTCGTGTGTTTCTCATTCATTTTTCCTATGTCTCGTCCTTCCAAGGATTTAACTGGCCTTTTCTGTAATATGCTACCTTGTTACATACCTTATCCTGTCTTCCCCTTTTGAGCCAGTATGGTTCTGGTCTGTGTTTAATGGTTATGTCAATAGGGTACGTTTCAAGTACAGCCCTTAAGGCTTGCACGGACGTGGTGCCAAATGCCCCTGACATTCTGAGCAATACACCTCTTTGTCCACGCCTCACAATGTTTTGGGTCGTGAGTGTCAGTCGATATGCCCAGGCAGTTTCTACTAAACACTTTATAGATTGAAAGAGGGCTGTATGATACATTCACGGTATCTGCGTTGGTAGTCTGCAGTGAGCTGAGTTTAGCGTGACGAATTTTTGGATTAGTCTTGTCACTTTTTCAGTTGTAAGTCTTATGTGCTCGTTGAATGTCAGTCGTTCGTCGAGGTGTATCCCGAGGCATCTTGTTGTTATTTGTGTGCTAGCGTAGTCGAGCCTAATAATGGGGTTTCTCTACAAGACCCTATTGATCAGTAAATATACTATCTTGTTTGTCGCAATTGTGAGCTTGTTATGGCTGCAGCAGTCACTTATAAGGAGTTGTGTAGCCTTGCTTTCGAGTTGCACTCTCGAGTTTGTAGTTATTACTACTAGCAAGTCGTCAGGCTACTGTAACCTTCATCCCCTACCATCTTCGTCTAGTTTGTTTAAAACTACGCCCAAACAGGCCATGAAGGCCAAACGGTACCTACCGACCGCCCGCCGTGTCATCCTCAGCCCATAGGCGTCACTGGATGCAGATATGGAGGGGCATGGGGTCAGCACACCGCTTTCCCGGTCGAATGTCAGTTTCCGAGACCGGAGCCGCTACTTCTCAATCAAGTAGCGCTCATTTTTCCTCACAAAGGCTGAGTGCGACCCGCTTGCCTACAGCGCTGAGCCCGCATCTCGTGGTCGTGCGGTAGTGTTCTCGCTTCCCACGCCCGGGTTCCCGGGTTCGATTCCCGGCGGGGTCAGGGATTTTCTCTCCCTCGTGATGGCTGGGTGTTGTGTGCTGTCCTTAGGTTAGTTAGGTTTAAGTAGTTCTAAGTTCTAGGGGACTGATGACCATAGATGTTAAGTCCCATAGTGCTCAGAGCCATACAGCGCTGAGCAGACCAGATGGTCACCCATCCAAACGCTAGCCCAGCCCGAGAGCGCCTAACTTCCCATGGAAGTTACTACTGCGTCAAGGCCGTTGGCCTAGATTGTTTAGGAGCGGTTCTGTGGCGATATCTCAGAAAATTGGCCCCTCAGATTGAGCCTTGTGGGCATCCTTCTGTTTTTTCTAGATAACCTCTTGAGTGTCTGCTTGCCTTTGCACCACCCTATCTCTGCAGTTTTCGAGTAAGCTGTTTTAAAAGACTGTTGGTGTCTGCACCTTTCGTGGCCCTGTGAATAAGGCAGGCCAGCAGAGATTATCGGCGACCCCTGCTGTATCCATCGCTGTTGGTACTGCGTATTTGTCTTGTGTGTCATGCATTGTTTCTGGTGTGCGCCTATTGCACTTTTTAGTCTAAAATCACTCTGATGTGGACTACGGCCGACGAGCGTCCTGTGTG
Organism: Schistocerca serialis cubense; assembly: GCF_023864345.2. Taxonomy (NCBI): domain Eukaryota; kingdom Metazoa; phylum Arthropoda; class Insecta; order Orthoptera; family Acrididae; genus Schistocerca; species Schistocerca serialis. The sequence continues at coordinate 51,418,921 of NC_064644.1, forward strand.
ACTAATTGGTTACGCAGGAGCCTCTTCTGCAATTTAGCCAACGTGTTCAAGAAGCAGCAGGACCTGTAAGTCTTTGTGTCTCTTGTCTCCCCATTCTCTGATATTTTGATGATTGATATGTTCGCTGTTTTCCACATGGCTGGGACCCTACCTCGCAGCAGTGCATGATTCAGTAACTTTGTTAGAAAGGGGGTCACCTGTGCAACAGTACTTTTTAGTGTTTCTGAGTATATGCCATATGGACTGTGAGTCTCCTTATTCTTTAATTGTTTTATTGCTAACGCTACGTCTTCCTGGGCAAGTGCGACAGTAACGGAGCCAGTTGTGTAGGTGTCACCCTGTTGCCTTCATAGGTCTCTGTGATGCTACTGGTCATTCGCCTCTTCGTCATCAGAGAGAGGCCTGTTCAGCAGGTAGTTTGCTGAAGACGTCCAGCAACGCTGTCTCTGCACCCAAGAGTGACAGCACTGTCGGCGTCTTTACCTTATCTATTAGAAGTTTAAGTGATTTCCTCCTTCCCCCCCCCCCCTCCCCCCATCCCCCATGTATTCTTTTGAAGCAGAATTTTGACAAAATTGTTCCCGTCATCCTGTCTGATCATGTATAGTTTGTTTTTACACTACTGGTCATTAAAATTGCTACACCAAGAAGAAATGCAGGTGATAAATGGGTATTCATTGGACAAATATATTATACTAGAACTGATATGTAGTTACATTCTCACGGAATTTGGGTGCGTAGATCCCGAGTAATCAGTACCCAGAACAATCACCTCAGGCCGTAATAACGGCATGGATACGCCTGGGCATTGAATCAAACAGAGCGTGGATGGCGTGTACAGGTACAGCTGCCCATGCAGCTTCAACGCGATACCACAGTACATCAAGAGTAGTGACTAGCGTATTGTGACGAGCCAGTTGCTCGGACACCATTGAACAGACGTTTTCAATCTGTGAGAGATCTCGAGAATGTGCTGGCCGGGGCAGCAGTCGAACATTTTCTGTATCCAGAAACGCCCGTACAGGACCTGCAACATGCGGTCGTGCATTACCCTGCTGAAATGTAAGGATTCACAGGGATCGAATGAAGGGCAGAGCAACGGGTCGTAACACATCTGAAATGTAACGTCCACTGTTCAAAGTGCCGTCATTGCGAACAAGAGGTGACCGAGACGTGGAACCAATGGCATCCCGTACCATCACGCCGGGTGATATGCCAGCATGGCGATGACGAATACATGCTTCCAATGTGCGTTCACCGCGATGTCGCCAAACACGGATGCTACCATCATGATGCTGTAAACAGAACCTGAATTCATCCGAAAAAATGACGTTTTGCCATTCGTGCACCCAGGTTCGTCGTTGAGTACAGCATCGCAGGCGCTCCTGTCTGTGATGCAGCGTCAAGAGTAACCGCAACCACGGTCTCCGAGCTGATAGTCCATGCTGCTGCAAACGTCGTCGAACTGTTCGTGCAGATGGTTGTTGTCTTGCAAACGTCCCCATCGTACTCAGGTATCGAGACGTGGCTGCACGATCCGTTACAGCCATGCGGATAAGATGCCTGTCATCTCGACTGCTAGTGATACGAGGCTGTTGGGATCCAGCACGGCGTTCCGCATTACCCTCCTGAACCCACCGGTTCCATATCCTGCTAACAGTCATTGGATCTCGACCAACGCGAGCAGAAATGTCGCGATACGATAAACCGAAATCGCGATAGGCTATAATCTGACCTTTATCAAAGTCGGAAACGTGATGGTACGCATTTCTCCTCCTCACACGAGGCATCACAACAACGTTTCACCAGGCAACGCAGGTCAACTGCTGTATGTGTATGAGAAATAGGTTGGAAACTTTCCTCATGTCAGCATGTTGTAGGTGTCGCCACAGGCTCCCACCTTGCGTGAATGCTCTGCAAAGCTAATGATTTGCATGTCACAGCATCTTCTTCATGTCGGTTAAATTTCGCGTCTGTAGCACGTCATTTTCGTGGTGTAACAATTTTAATGGCCAGTAGTGTATATTATTGGTTTGCATCATTGTATTGTTCCAATTTTTCCTCCCTCTCTTGGGCTGTTTTTGATTTTTTGTCCCCGATAGAACATGAGTAGGAACTCCATCCCAACGTCTCCATCCAGAAGTCTCCGTTATAGCTATTGTGGGCTACCTTGCCTTAGGAGAGGATACAGTGGCTTTATGACACCCTTCACAGTGGAATCAGTGCAGGCATCCGAGGCAGAGATGATGCAACGTCAAACTGATAAGTGGGCTCGTATCACCAAGTTCGTTGTAAATTTGACTTGGCCTTCAAATCACTGCAGTTACTTCATACTTCCACTAAAACCGTGAAGTTGCATTTTGTTTCTTGGTCCCCCTACTGGCTGCTTTACTTTTGTGGTGGGCCACAGTATCAGTATAAGCACATTGACAAGGAATCGAATCTGGTCTGTCAAATCAATAATTATATTTTTATTTTAAGCATGCTGATATTTGGTGACTAGTTCCGTGACATACAAACAAAAACTTTGTAGACAGTGAACGTGTTAAGCCCAATTAAAATTGAGGAAAATACTCAACGAATATGAACAGGACTCCAGATATGCGGAAAGCCTTGCTTACCCAGTAGTAATATACCTGAAATAACCACCTAAACTGCCACCTGACGATGGAGTAAAGCTTCTGAAAAGCTTTGTAAATAAAAAAAATTAAAGTTTAGTGACTGATTACTTTTTTAAAATTTCATTTATAACTTTGTATACTATGCAGATGGTAAAAAACAGTGAAATGAATGTACTTTTGCTTAATGTAATTTTGCATTTCTTACTTAAGCATTTAAGCAGGCGAAATTAATAAAACAGAAATTTTCAAAAGATGGATAGTTAAATCAAATCAATGGAATTGCGAGTACGAAGTCTTAAGTCAGTTTATCTTGAACGAAAAACTTCTTGTTCGCTAGTGTAAGAAGTTTGCGTCGTATCGTGTCTGAAATAACGCCTGCGTATTGGCTCTACTTCCCTAGAGTAAATAAGAATTAACAAGATCGTGAATTGGCGCTGGGAAGGCCGAAAGTTTCGGATGAGGAATCTGCTGATAGGGAACCGAGGTCAACTAAATCGAAAACGGAGTTCCTGCCCCCCGTTTGCAGGGAGCGCTGGAAATTGGCATTAGATGTCTATCTTTTAATAACCTCGCCCTCTCCTCGCAGTAACTACGGGAGCGGTCGCCCGTGTGACACTGGGCCATCTCGCGCCGCACCACGAGATACACCGCTAGCTTGCCACGCTTTTTCATTACTGAAATAAACGTATAATTTTTCATCCAGCTCAGAATCGGCCAGATTGAAATTAGTGATCAGACATGTATGTACTGCAGCTTGCTCTGAGCTGCAGTAATGCTGGCGCACTCTATCTCGGACATCTTTCGACAAGCTATCACAATCGTTGGTGCAGAATAGTCGGATAATATGGAATACTGTCATTTCTCATGCGTCTAGTGGTGCTCATGAACAGGAGACACACTTACTTCAAGATGTTCCTGTGACACTCCATATCGAGTCCAGTTCCAGACATTGTGTGAGATACGGCGCAGAAAAACTATTTTCGTCGGTTGAAAAAAAATTGGAGCCAAGTTTTCAAAAATATTAAAAAAAAATTTCTTTATTTCATTTCATAATAATTATACAATAATTACCCCACACCTTAGTGATTAGTGGGTCCTATATTTCTAGATTTACAATAGCAGCTTTAACATTTTTCTTAACTACAGACAGTTCTACGATTTCTACTAGGCAGACTACTTCTGGTTTACTAGCTAACATAATTTCTAGTTACTACGATTGATTAATACTAACTGCCTGCAGCGTTACAATTGTGCCAGTTTTAATAATATAAACCTATTTAGATGCCTTGCTCATAGAGCTAATCCCTATGAGCTAGCCCCTGGCACAGGGCAGGCAAGGGGTAACTTATCGCTGCAGGTTCCTAACTTACTATCCTATTCTAATTAACTAAATCTAATTCTTATTCTATGTCATAATCGGTGCGTTTTCTTCATTCGGGGTAGCCCCAGTCCCTCTGGTCCCGGTCGTGGCGTATTCCAACTGTCAAGTCGACCTATCCACGAACAGGCGGTACGGGATTGGGGCAGTGGTCGCATTCAGTGTTGTCTATTTATTTAAGCATGAAGGTCTCTCAAAAAAGTTGTCAATACTTTTTGTGATACCTCGTTTGCTAGCGTATTCAGTCTCTGAAATGTCTCCTCCCGTCTTAAAAGGTCATAGGTGTTTGTGCTTGGTAGCTGTCGTCTCAATGTCCCGGCTACATCATCGAAAAGGGGGCACTCGTAAACCACATGATCTGGAGTACCCTCCGGTGCGCCACAGTCGTACGCAGGCGTCGCCCTTTTCCCAAACCGACAAAGATAAGTCGGATAGGGGCCATGACCGGTGAGAAAGTGGAACATTCCCCGAGTTGGCTCGAAGTACTTCATTTTCAGTCTGTCCTTTACATGTGGTAGGGACTGAAAGGTTCTTCTACCAGTTGCATCCGACTCCCATATTTCCGGCCACAGATCTACCCCTCTTTCCCTAATCTCCCCTTTTTCCCTGACTGGAGCCCCCATAATTTCCTCTACTTTGGTGATAACACCCTTTTTGGCCCAGTACCATGCAGCCTGTTCCCTAATCTTTATATCTAGGGGACAGAGCCCCATTATGATTAACAGGGCTCCCCCTCGAGATGTTCTGTATGCTCCCACGGACCTTAGTATCATGTTCCTTTGTACTCTTCTCACCGTCACGGCAGGCACCACCCTCGTGACCCTGTGAGCCCAGACTCCCGAGCCGTAACCCACTATTGACGTCAGTATGCTGTTATGGTAGAGTTTGATTAAATGAGGCGGGAGGTGGAATCTCTTATGTCCTATGGAAATTAGATTATTTAGTAGTTGTAGTGCTTCCTGGGTTACGGTTTCTATGTGCTTTGCAAAATTCCACCTTTCATCGATGATGATTCCTAAGTAGCGCGTTTCTCGTCTCCGAAGAACGGGCATACCGTCAATTCTCACAGTCGGGCTTCTTATTAACTGTCCTTTAAGTAGTAGGTAGGTCGACTTGGATGGTGAGATAGTCATTTTGGTCTTTCGGCGCCATAGTTGTAGTTTGTTTATTGCTCCCTCTATTGTCGGTTCTATGTCCTCGCGACTTCGGCCGCCGACCAGCAGGAGGAGGTCGTCAGCGTAGGCTATCACCTCTAGCACATCTTCGCTCTGTTGCAGGCTATCCAGAAGAGGCTCCATGTGGATGTCCCAAAATAGAGGACCCAACACGGAGCCCTGGGGGCAACCCTTGGTGATAGTTTTCCGGACATTCCCGCTAGGGGATGATAGCTGTACCTCCCGATCTTCACAATAGCTCCTCAAACACCCATATAGCAGCCCTGGGCACTCCTTCTCCCGAAGGCAGGAGAAGAGCGAAGGCCACCACAGGTTGTCGAAGGCGCCACTGATATCCACCATGATGCCAACAACATACTTACACGGGGCTGAGCCACAGACCTCGGCCGCCATGGCGATTGCATCAGATGCCGATCGCCCCGACCTAAAACCGAATTGCCTGCCGCTCATCCCGTGCAGCATGCGGTGAGCAGTCAGTCTATCCGCTAATAACTTTTCAAGAAGTTTGCCAAAGCCGTCCAGCAGGCAGATGGGCCTGCAGGATTTGGCCTCTGCAGGGTCCTTCTCGGGGCCTTTCTTGATAATCACCACGTTTGCAGCTTTCCATATTTTTGGAAATTTGCCTTGCCTGAGGCATGCGTTGAAGATATGTGTAAGTGGTGCAACTAGCTGTGGGGCTAAGAACTGCACTACCTCCGCCACAATGCCGTCTGGCCCAGGGGCTTTTCCTTTCTTTAAAGACTTGATAAGAGTAGCAACTTGCTCCTCAGAGGAAGAAATAATAATAATAATAATAATAATGAAACTTTCTGGCAGATTAAAACTGTGTGCCGGACCGAGACTCGAACTCGGGACCTTTGCCTTTCGCGGGAAAGTGCTCTACCAACTTTATTTTTCTTTTTTTTGACGATTACCACTTTTTTTTACTGTCGCGCTGACCACTTTTTTATATACTTTTTTTCCAATGTCATACTGACAAACTTTGCTGACATACATTTTGTTGTACTACCGCATAAATAGTGTCTACAATGTCCAAATGTTGACAAATAGTGGCTAATTAGAAAATTAATTAAGTAAGGAAATGAATAAAACTGAAAATGTTCAAATGAAAGACATGAAGATATCGCGGATAGTACAAATACAAACAAAACATGCTACTGTAGCAATGAAATGAAATTCGTGTCGGGGGCGACACCTGCTCACGACCCGACGTTCGATAGAGCAAGAGAGCCGTCTATACCAATTGAGGTACCCAGGCATGACTCACGCCCCGTCCTCACAGCTTTACTTCCGCCAGTACCTCGCCTCTTACCTTCCAAACTTTACAGAAGCTCTCCGCTGCAGAGTGAAAATCTCATTCTGGAATAATAATAATAATAATAATAATAATAATAATAATAATAATAATAATTATTATTATTATTATTAAAAATTATGTAACTGATTAATGAAGGAGTAGTATATCGTTATGTATTGCTCGATTTCGTGCTAACTATGTATCTGGTTCTGTTATGATGTTGTGAAGTCCTAACCAATAGGTTGGGGAACATGGTATTCCATAAAATACACCTTGACTGTTCAGGTGCTGGAGGCGAAGAATAGATTTGTGACTTATGCAAGTAGGTGAATGTAAAGCGAGTCATCTCTATTCTGTGAATAATTAATTGTTTCAGAACTTTATTTTCAAGTTAATACGTGTAACAGATATGTTATCGAACCGAATTATTTTTTTGTTACTGAAAAGTAATCATTTTAAGGTTTTAAATTAAGAGCAATCTCAGAATTTTTTGTTGTGTACATAAAGTATGTTTCCCCCCAAATTTACGTGTTTATCTGCAGTTTTGGAAACCTATTCCATGTTTCATGACTATTCCATATTACTCTGCAGGTGCAACATTTTTAAATACGTTTTCTCGGTAGTAAGTTTTTTTAAAATTTTATTCGTTTCTCCATGTTTGGAGAATACTGATCCCACAACAACAACATTTGACGTTGCTTCTTTGCAGCGTAACTTTCAGCTACGTTTGGTAATGGCCTACTACAAGGGCCGAAGTCGCTCTTGTGGAATTCTAAATAAGAAACGGGAGCAGATTTTCATTAACTTTTTAAATTTTTTACTAGGAAAACAAATATCATTGCCAAATAGTTGAAGTTTATCATAAAGGGTGTTTGAGAGCTCAGAATGACTTCAATTTGGAGAAAAAACTACAAAAGGAAGTTGAATTCCATAATACTCAAATGTCATCTTCTTGTAACCAGCATCCCCCACCACAACAGATCCCTTAGAGAATCGAACTACCATGTATAAAATATGGTTAAAAGTTTCATTATTTTACAAATGAGTTGATATGTTTTACTTGTAGACGATTGCATATTACATCCAAAGAGATATTTTATCTTCACTTGAAGATTTATTCACTGCTATCTACAATATCTTGGGAGTGGGTTGATCTCTCTTCCCGGGCTTTATCAGATTGGGTGCACAAGAGTGCCTCTAGTAGGCAGTGCCCTAAATTTCAACGTCTTTGTCGTCAACACTTGATATAGGGAAATGATACTTGTCGGCAGACTGTGATTAATCTTACAAGTAAGGAACTGGATGATGTCACGGTTTCAGTGTTGGAAAAAGGTTTAAACTTTGCACCCACGACTAGAAGCATAACCATGGAATTCATTTCTTCTGTTGAGCAACCTGTGTTTCGTCTTCCGGAAGAACAGGCGGAAGAGATTAAACAGGGGGTTTCTCACCTTTTGCGTCGGGCTCGGCCTCCACAAAGTAACATTTCTTCAGCTGAACGAACAACTATTCGGTCTATTAGGGAGGACCCTGAATTGTTAATTTTACCAGCAGACAAAGGTGGTGGTGGTGTGGTCTTCAGTCCAGAGGCTGGTTTGATGCAGCTCTCCATGCTACTCTATCCTGTGCAAGGTCATCACCCAGTACCTACTGCAACCTACATCCTTCTGAATCTGTTTAGTGTATTCATCTCTTGGTCTCCCTCTACGATTTTTACCCTCCACGCTGCCCTCCAATACTAAATTGGTGATCCCTTGATGCCTCAGAATATGCTCTACCAACCGATCCCTTCTTGTAGTCAAGTTGTGCCACAAATTTCTCTTCTCTCCAATTCTATTCAATACCACCTCATTAGTTATGTGATCTACCCATCTAATCTTCAGCTTTCTTCCGTAGCACCACATTTCGAAAGCTTCTATTCTCTTCTTGTCTAAACTATTTATCGTCCATGTTTCACTTCTCTTCTAGAGAAACGCTTTCCTTGCCATTGCCAGTCTACATTTTATAGCCTCTCTACTTCGACCATCATCAGTTATTTTGCTCTCCAAATAGCAAAACTCATATACTACTTTAAGCGTCTCATTTCCTAATCTAATTCCCGCAGCATCACCCGATTTAATTCGACTACATTCTATTATCCTCCTTTCAAGACCCCGTCTATTCCGTTCAGCTACTCTTCCAGGTCCAGAGGCTGTCTCTGACAGAATTACAATGTTATCGGCGAACCTCAAAGTTTTTATTTCTTCTCCATGGATGTTAATTCCAACGCCGTATTTTTCCTTTGTTTCCTTTACTGCTTGCTCAATATACAGATTGAATAACATCGGGGATTGGCTACAACCCTGTTTCACTCCCTTCCCAAACACTGCTTCCCTTTCATGCCCCTCGACTCTTATAACTGCCATCTGGTTTCTGTACAAATTGTAAATAGCCTTTCGCTCCCTGTATTTTACCCCTGCCCCATCAGAATTTGAAAGAGAGTATTCCAGTCACCATTGTAAAAAGCTTTCTCTAAGTCTACAAATGCTAGAAACGTAGGTTTGCCTTTCTTTAACCTATTTCCTAAGATAAGTCGTAGGGTGAGTATTAGGCCTACCTCACTTGTTCCAACAATTCTAGAAATCCAAACTGATCTTCCCCGAGGTCGCCTTCTACCAGTTTTTCCATTCGTCTGTAAAGAAATTGTGTTAATAGCTTGCAGCCGTGGCTTATTAAACTGATAGTTTGTTAATTTTCACATCTGTCAACACCTGATTTCTTTGGGATTGGAATTATTGCATTCTTCTTGAAGTCTGAGGGTATTTCGCCTGTCTCATACATCTTGCTCATCAGTTGGTGGAGTTTTGTTAGGCCTGGCTCTCCCAAGGCTGTCAGTAGTTCTAATCGAATGTTGTCTATTCCCGGGGCCTTGTTTCGACTTAGGTCTTCCAGTGTTCTATCAAACTCTTCACGCGGTATCATATTTCCTATTTCATCTTCATCTATATTCTCTTTCATTTCTATAATATTGTCCTCAATACGTCGTCCTTCCACCTTTCTGCATTCCCTTCTTTGCTTAGAACTGGGTTTCCATCTGAGCTCTTGATATTCATGCAAGTGGTTCTCCTTTCTCCAAAGGTCTCTTTAATTTTCCTGTAGGCAGTATCCATCTTACCCCTAGTGATATGTGCCTCTACAACCTTACATTTGTCCTCTAGCAATCCCTGCTTCGCCATTTTGCACTTCGTGTCGATCTCATTTTTGAGACATTTGTATTCCTTTTTGCCTGCTTCATTTACTGCAGTTTATATTTTCTCCTTTCATCAATTAAACTCAATATCTCTTCTGTTACCCAAGGATTTCTGTTAGCCCTCGGCTTTTTACCTACTTTATCCTCTGCTACCTTCACTATTTCGTCTCTCAAAGATACCTATTCTTCTTCTACTGTATTTCTCTCCCCCATTTTTGTCAATCGTTCCCTAATGCTCTCTCTGAAGTTCTCTACAACCTCTGGTTCTTTCAGTTTATCCAGGTCCCATCTCCTCAAATTCCCACCCTTTTGTAGTTTCTTCAGTTTTAATCTACAATTCATAACCAATAGATTGTGGTCAGAGTCCACATATGCCCCTGTAAATGACTTACAGTTTTAAGCCTGGTTCCTGAATCTCTGCCTTACCATTATATACCAAGGTAATGCTACGGTTTTAATCTCAAAGGTAGATTATGTGAACAAGATGCATGATTTACTTAAGGATCCGTGCTATCGTATACTACAGACGGATGCCACGGGTCGCATAAAACGGATTACAATTTCACTTCTGAAGAAGAGTTCCATACCTGAGGACAGTATCAAAAAACTATGTCCTGGTGCGGACGTTCTACCTAGATTATACGGTGTGCCAAAGATCCATAAGGATGGGGTCCCATTGCGCCCTATTGCTTCTAATTTGGGTGCACCAACTTACGACTTGGCAAAATATTTAGCGTCTGCTAAATGTGAACACCGTATTTCCTATTCCATGGATTTTATTCAGCGTCTAAAGTTGCTTCGTCTTGGTCCCTCGGATTTACTTGTTAGTTTTGATGAGGTGTCATTTTATAAATGAAAAACTTGATCTGGAAATGACGAAGCTCTGGTGTCATTTTCCGACGTCCACCTATTTTTTATTTGATGACAAATATTTTGAACAAGCCAACGGTGTGGCTATGGGGAGTGCTTTATCCCCCATAGTCGCTAATATTTTAATGAGGACTTTAAGGATATGGCCCTGAAAACATCTTTTTTGAAGCCTTCATATTTTCTGAGATATGTTGACTATATGTTTATGGTTTGGCCACATGGAATAGAGTTCAAATGGTTCAAATGGCTCTGAGCACTATGGGACTTAACATCTGAGGTCATCAGTCCCCTAGAACTTAGAACTACTTAAACCTAACTAACCTAAGGACATTACACACATCCATGCCCGAGGCAGGATTCGAACCTGTGACCGTAGCAGTCGCGCGGTTCCAGACTAAAGCGCCTAGAACAGCTCGTCCACTCCGGCCGGCATGGAATAGAGTCCTTCGGACCTTGGTTAAACGAGCATATGCTGTGTCGGATGTTGAGAATTTACCACAGGAGCTGCAACATGTTAAGGACGTATTCAATAATAACGGCTATACGGACCAACAAATTCGACGTACTTTTGAGTTTGGACCTCTACCTGTACCTTCTGAAGACACCTTTACGTCTGTGACTTTTCTTCCGTATGCTGGGAATGTGTCCGCCAAGATAGGTAGACTTTTGAAGAAATATGAGATCAGACGTGTTTCTCGTCCGCCAGCTAAGATTCGAACACTTTTTGGCTCTGTTAAAGATGGTTTAGTTTTGAGGAAGTCTGGCGTTTACAGAATACCGTGTGACTGCAGGAAAATTTACATTGGCCAAACTATTCGTACTGTCAACGGCAGGTGTATTGAACATCATTGTCATACGCGATTATCACAACCAGATAAATCTGCGGTGGCTGAGCATTGCCTTACAGAGGGACAAGAGGGACACAGGATGCTATACAATGAGACACAAGTAGTTGCAAATGCTTCGCTGTATTGGGATTGTGTTTTAAAAGAATCTGTCGAAATCAGACTAGTAGATAATATCATTAATCGTGATAATGGATACCCGCTAAGTAAAACGTGGAATCCTGTTTTATCAGATATGAAGAAACAACGGCATTTGAATCGGCCGGCTATGAATAATCATTTGCAACGATATATCGTTTTCAACAGTATTCACAACCGTAGGCGCTGCAACTCTTTTTGCGCTAGGGGGCAGCAGGAACGATTGAGCGCGTCGCACTGTATCTAGCGCATGCGCTGTTGTACTTCCGATGCATATAAAGGGGCAGTCATTTGCGAGTGGAATCAGTTATCGGCGAGAGGAGCTTTTCTCACCTGATGATAACGGCCAGGTGGACCGCTGAAATGTTGTGTTCAGATGACAGTTTGACCGGCTGGAAACCCGGCAAGGATCTGATATACTAATACGCCGGGAAAGTCTACATAGTTACATAAAATATTTGACATTAGGCATGTAAAACAACTATGACTGAAGACACAAAACTCTAATTATGTTAGATGTCCCTAACTGAACTGAAATGGATGGTTGTTAAAAAGCACTTAAGTCATTTTTTCATAGTTTTGAGAAAAACAAATTAATGTTATTTTATCTTGTATGTCATTACAAAGTGCTTTGGTAAAATTAAATATTATAGTATATACATAGACCTGTAATTAGGTAGATTTTTTATGCGTAACATGTTACAGGAAACGAGAAAAAAACATTATTTTGTCTTGTTAACTTATATATCCTCAACACTCGATTACATTTGAAGTAAATTTTTTCGAATAATGTAGGTTTTTATTAAATAATGTGTAATATCTGTTAGCTCAAATGACAAACACAAATCTTTAATATTTAATTAATATTACCACATTAAAAAGAATTGTTTTTCTGAACATTGTTCATTGTCATTAAGAGAAACAGAAACCACTGGCCACTGTAAAAGTTATTCGTTATAGCCCTTGTGTTTTTCTACAATATATGGCATAACTTCGTTTAAGTCCCTGATTTCCTCGCGGATAAGCTTCTTGATTGGGTAGAGTTACTTCGTCAGTTTTCTCGACCGCAAAGGTATTCAGGCTTTGAAAACCACTTGATGTTATGAACCCACTCCTTTTTATAACGCATTTGTGTTCATAAGAGTACTCAAAATAATATTTATAAATACTAAACTGCATTCTTTCATTTCTTGGAAGATATCTGGTTTCAAGAAAGATTGACAAATTCTTATGATAAGTAAGTCACCAAGTACAAAACCGAATGATCATGTCGATCTCAATCGGCGCACTTATCCCCGGATGCTTTCTTTCTTTTCTGAGAATTAGCTATAAGCTCGCAAATTTGATGTGGAGTGTAGATACGTCATATTTTATAAGGGGGCATCTAATAACGCTGAATTTTCAGTCCCATGGAGTGTATGAATGTCCACATAGAGGAAAGACTGTTTAATCGATTTAAACCAACGGGTATTGGTTAGGGTAAGACAAACTCTTGACAGTGTACGGTTCTTGTTTTTCCCGAGACAATTACACGAAAACCGTAACTCTCTTTAGTGAATGGTTTTTAATGTAGTCCAGCAAAAATGAAGCAGGTTCATCGGATCGTCTGCGGGCCTAACCTTTATAGTGGATGTAGTAATGAGCTAAATTTGTTTTAGTGTTGAAAATACAAAAAAGCCTTCACTGTCATTTGCCTCAAGTAATAAACTTCCTGAACAGGAATCTTCGGTAAACTTACATTTGGCATATTGTCAAATACAAGGACAAAGATATTTTCATATCCCTTACTCGTTTCAGTCGTTTCATTAAGAACAGGTGCGAGCTGTTTAAATCACCTCCTGTGCACCATTAATACTGCAGTCGCGACTCTTTTCGCAATGTCCTGTAAATGGGGACTACCATTTTTTGACGGATGGTTCAAAAGACAAATATATAAAGTTTGTATCAGATGAATAGTGCGTTTTGGACATAGGAAATGAGCTTATATGTTTATGTACGTTGAAAAGTTCGTTTAGACCAATTTTTATTGCACAAGAATATCTGCCATGTTTGTCTCCTGGCGCGTATCCTTCCAGAAGTAACTATCGTTTACCTTTACTGACAAACTTCTACCTTAGTTTTACGAAGAAACTGAACATGGTATTTAAATGAATTCCTCCTCAAAGGAGCATCATCTTTCCTAGGATAGTGATGCTTAACATGAGTCACCTCTGTAAATGCAAACCTTGTTCATCCTTAGAGTGAAAATCGAGCACTTTTCTTGCACCCAAAACTAAATAGAAAGGTACTTTTTTTTTCTAAAAAAAAAAGAAGAAGAAGACAGCCACATAGCTACAGATATTTACCGTTAGCGCTGAATCTACTATCTAGATACTAACGTATTAACTGGGATACATCACCTATATATATATATATATATATATATATATATATATATATATATATATATATATATATATTATTAAGTTTCCAAAACTACAGCGGTACGTTTTAGAATAATTAGCTCCTTTCCTGCAAGGTGTACTAGTTGGTCTATAACGGTTCTGCCTTCCTCCATGTCCAAATTATTCTTTGCCTTGTGATTTCAGCTTCTTAATAACATCCCTTTTGTAAGCTTCTGGATGTCTCTTTTGTTCGTGTTTTTAATGGACTGTCATTTAAATCGCTACATTCACTCACTTTGTAAAAATTACGATAAATTACTAACACTACAACACCATAATCTCAGTTATTAGCCAATCAACACAATAGGCACAGCACAACAAACAAAAGATGCAAAAAGGATCAGCTGCATACAGCAATTTACAGTGTTGAATGTTAAAAGCGACCAGAGTCACTCACATAGATGCGTTTTCCCACTCATTTGAGAAAAGCCACTAGCTGTAATGCATAGAAGAAGCTTGACTGAGGCCCGTTTTGACGCTCAAACTTTGTAAACTCTTACAAATAGTGAATAGGCAGTTATCTCAAACTGGGAAAAATATGACTTAGGTACCTTTTAAAAATCACCCATTCAAACAGTGGATGAGTAAAGTGAGGTAATTTAAGCTCCGTTTGAAGATAAATTGCCTTTCCTGAGGCATCTCAATATTTATGACGTCTCATCTCCTAAACCATGTGTCATATAATGGTGTAATTTTACAAGTACATTCATTAATAAATGTCGTTATATCTGCAAAACGTTGCCAATAGTGTCAGCAGTAAAGAGGTAATAAATTAAAAAATCCTGCTTGATACTGAAAGATGAAAATACAGTAACCGATAATTACTTGCTCCTTTCATTATGGGTGACGTCAGCAAGAAAATGTTTCGAAATGGTTTGAAATCATGTGTTAAATTTGTTGGAAATCGTGAAGTCCTCTCTTTCTCATACACTGGATGAATATAGTTTGGGTAATTTGCACACCTTGATTACACTGCTACAGACACATGTGCAGTTTTCTAGCTTTAGTATTTGGTCTTTTGTGTCAAACCTTTAACGTAAGATTATACTTCTTATTGAGTAGAGTGTGACAGTATTTTAAATTTTTGAACTGGACGAATAATTATATAAAATACGGTAAATCAAATTTTTGTTGCCCTGATATAGATATGGGTTGGGAACACATATTTACGAGGTGCATTCAAGTTCTACGGCCTCCGATTTTTTTTCTCTGGACTGGAAAGAGATAGAAACATGCGCATTGTTTTAAAATGAGGCAGCGTTCATTGTCAATACGTCCCAGAGATGGCAGCACCGTACAGCAGATGGAATTTTACCGCCAGCGGCGAGAATGAGAACTGTTTTAAATACTTAAAATGGCGACGTTTTCCTTACTTGAACAGCGTGCAATCATTCGTTTTCTGAATTTGTGTGGTGTGAAACCAATTGAAATTCATCGACAGTTGAAGGAGACATGTGGTGATGGAGTTATGGATGTGTCGAAAGTGCGTTCGTGGGTGCGACAGTTTAATGAAGGCAGAACATCATGTGACAACAAACCGAAACAACCTCAGGCATGATCGAGAAAGTGGAGAGAATTGTTTTGGGGGATCGCCGAATGACTGTTGAACAGATCGCCTCCAGAGTTGGCATTTCTGTGGGTTCTGTGCACACAATCCTGCATGACGATCTGAAAATGCGAAAAGTGTCATCCAGGTGGGTGCCACTATTGCTGACGGACGACCACATGGCTGCCCGTGTGGCATGTTGCCAAGCAATGTTGACGCGCAACGACAGCATGAATGGGCCTTTCTTTTCGTCGGTTGTGGCAATGGATGAGACGTGGATGCCATTTTTCAATCCAGAAACAAAGCGCCAGTCAGCTCAATGGAAGCGCACAGATTCACCGCCACCAAAAAAATTTCGGGTAATCGCCAGTGCTGAAAAAATGATGGTGTCCATGTTCTGGGACAGCGAGGGCGTAATCCTTACCCATTGCGTTCCAAAGGGCACTACGGTAACAGGTGCATCCTACGAAAATGTTTTGAAGAACAAATTCCTTCCTGCACTGCAACAAAAACGTCCGGGAAGGGCTGCGCGTGTGCTGTTTCACCAAGACAACGCACCTGCACATCGAGCTAACGTTGCGCAACAGTTTCTTCGTGACAACAACTTTGACGTGATTCCTCATGCTCCCTACTTGCCTGACCTGGCTCCTAGTGACTTTTGGCTTTTTCCAGGAATGAAAGACACTCTCCGTGGCCGCACATTCACCAGCCGTGCTGCTATTGCCTCAGCGATTTTCCAGTGGTCAAAACAGACTCCTAAAGAAGCCTTCGCTGGTGCCATGGAATCATGGCGTCAGCGTTGTGAAAAATGTGTACGTCTGCAGGGCGATTACGTCGAGAAGTAATGCCTGTTTCATCGATTTCGGGTGAGTAGTCGATTAGAAAAAAAATCGGAGGCTTTAGAACTTGGATGCACCTCGTATTACAAACTTCCAGCATGCTGGAGTAGCTATGGGTTGGCAAATTCTGTTAATCAGTACAACAAAAAACAAATCCAAACTTGCAAATTTTGCTTTGGGTCGGGACTCATTTTGAGATCATCGTAACGTAGTCTAAAATGGCACTTACGAAGGTGTGAAAACCATGTCAAAAAATGTGCAACGAACAGTTACAGCGCATACAGATAACTGCTATCTGTTTTCACATTTTTGGAAATGCCATTTTAGAGTACGTTACGATTATTTGAAAATGGGTCTTCGCCCGAACCTAGTCATCGAGTGAATAAAAAAGTATAACTTGCAAATTTGGACTGTTTCTCGTTGCTCTGACAAATTTATTTACATTAGAGTTGTTATAATTGAATTACGAAGCGACATTTCGCTGAAAACTGGACTAGAGTAAGCCGATTAGCCCACTGTACAAAGTAGCACTGACCCAGTCAGTTACTATTAAAATAATTTAAAGCACACACGCACCAGTTGAGCTGTTTCCAATGTTAAACGTGGGACAGAAACCAGTCACTGACATGTAGTGAGTGTTATTATAATCGATTCGTCCTCTTACAGTAGTCTGTTATTGAAAATTCGACACGGAATTGCGCTCAACGCTTCATTATGTACTATTAACAGCACAAACATTGACCGGCGGAAATCACGGCCAGAGCTAGAGTCCGTCTGCAGCACTGACACGCATTAAATCCAACATGTCACTGTTTGCCACCTGCATCTCCGACAACATAGTTGTACTGTATTCGAATGGCAGCGTATTCTGTCCTCATATTCCGCAGCGTGAGGCGTCGGCAGCTTATACAGACAGGAGTACATGAGAATTACAACTACGTTCCGATTTCTCATAGCAACGAGTGACTGGTGTCCAGATTATTTGTAAGAAGCTACGCAGAATATCTCTGTGTGTGGATGTGACACAGGAAGTGACTTCCGTAAATCTTCGTGGCAGCATTTCTTGGCATCAGTTGACTAATATGGGGTGGATCTGAGGCAGTGATCACGACTGTTGGGAAGTTTCTCACATCGGTGGCTACAGTTCGGTTTCAGTTTCAGTAGGCCAGGCTTCAAAGTAAGCATCCTGTCAT
Organism: Schistocerca serialis cubense; assembly: GCF_023864345.2. Taxonomy (NCBI): domain Eukaryota; kingdom Metazoa; phylum Arthropoda; class Insecta; order Orthoptera; family Acrididae; genus Schistocerca; species Schistocerca serialis. Next base: position 51,436,496 of record NC_064644.1, read on the forward strand.
CACGGAGAGTCTCCGAATTTCCTGATTAGTGTTTGTTATGGACAAAATCTGTCCAGAGTGGTGAAACGATTCATAATAGGATGGGTCAGTAGACAAGTAAATACCCAGTATGAACAAACAGGCCTCAATTTTTCCCTTTGACCTCACGTGAATCGAAATGTTGCATGCAGCTGAACATGTTGTTGTTGTTGTGGTCTTCAGTCCAGAGACTGGTTTGATGCAGCCCTCCATGCTACTCTATCCTGTGCAAGCTTCTTCATCTCCCAGTACCTACTGCAGCCTACATCCTTCTGAATCTGTTTAGTGTATTCATCTCTTGGTCTCCCTTTACGATTTTTACGCTCCACACTTCCCTCCAATACTAAATTGGTGATCCCTTGATGTCTCAGAACATGTCCTACCAACCGATTCCTTCTTCAAGTTGTGCCACTAACTCCTCTTCCCTCCAGTTCTATTCAATACCTCCTCATTAGTTATGTCATCTACCTATTTAATATTCAGCATTCTTCTGTAACACCACATTTCGAAAGCTTCTATTCTCTTCTTGTCTAAACTATTTATCGTCCACGTTTCATATCCATACATGGCTACACTCCATACAAATACTTCCAGAAACGACTTCCTCACACTTAAATCTACTCGATGTTAACAAATTTCTCTTCTTCAGAAACGATTTCCTTGCCATTGCCAGTCTACATTTTATATCCTCTCTACTTCGACCATCATCAATTATTTTCTCTACAAATAGCAAAACTCGATTACTACTCTGAGCGTCTCGTTTCCTAGTCTAATTCCCGCAGCATCACCCGATTTAATTCGACTACATTCCATTATCCTCGTTTTGCTTCTGTTGATGTTCATCTTATATCTTCCTTTCAAGACACTATCCATTCCGTTCAGCTGCTGTTCCATGTCCTTTGCTGTCTCTGACAGAATTACAATGCCATCAGCGAACCTGAAAGTTTTTATTTCTTCTCAGTCTATTTTGTTTCCTTCACTGCTTGCTCAATATACAGATAGAATAACATCGGGGATAGGCTATAACCCTGTCTCACTCCCTCCCCAACCACTTCTTACCTTTTATGCCACCGACTCTTATAACTGCCATCTGGTTTCTGTACAAATTGTAAATAGCCTTTCGCTCCCTGTATTTTTCCCCTGCCACCTTTAGAATTTGAAAGAGAGTATTCCAGTCAACGTTGTCAAAAGCTTTCTCTAAGTTTACAAATGCTAGATACGTAGGTTTGCCTTTCCTTAATCTTTCTTCTAAGATAAGTCGTAGGGTCAGTATTGTCTCACGTGTTCCAACATTTCTACAGAATCCAAACTGATCTTCCCCGAGGTCGACTTCTAACAGTTTTTCCATTCGTGTATAAAGAATTTGTGTTAATATTTTGCAGCCGTGTCTTATTAAACTCATAGTTCGGTAATTTTAACATATGTCAACACCTGCTTTCTTTGGGATTGGAGTCATTATATTCTTCTTGAGGTCCAACGGTATTTCGCCTGTCTCATACACCTTAATCGGGCAGGTAGGTTAGAAAATTTAATAAGGGAAATGGATACGTTAAAGTTAGATATAGTGGGAATTAGTGAAGTTCGGTGGCAGGAGGAACAAGACTTCTGGTCAGGTGAATACAGGGTTATAAATACAAAATCAAATAGGGGTAATGCAGGAGTAGGTTTAATAATGAATAAAAAAATAGGTGGACCGGTAAGCTACTACAAACAGCATAGTGAACGCATTATTGTGGCCAAGATAGACACGAAGCCCACGCCTACTACAGTAGTACAAGTTTATATGCCAACTAGCTCTGCAGATGACGAAGAAACTGATGAAATGTATGATGAGATAAATGAAGTTATTCAGGTAGGGAAGGGAGACGAAAATTTAATAGTCATGGGTGACTGGAATTCGTCAGTAGGAAAAGGTAGAGAAGGAAACATAGTAGGTGAGTATGGATTGGAGCTAAGAAATGAAAGAGGAAGCCGCCTGGTAGAATTTTGCGCAGAGCATAACTTAATCATAGCTAACACTTGGTTTAAGAATCATGAAAGAAGGTTGTATACATGGAAGAACCCTGGAGATACTAAAAGGTATCACGTAGATTATATAATGGTAAGGCAGAGATTTAGGAAACAAGTTTTAAATTGTAAGACATTTCCAGGGGCAGATGTGGACTCTGACCACAATCTATTAGTTAAGAACTGTAGATTAAAACTGAAGAAACTGCAAAAAGGTAGGAATTTAAGGAGATGTGACCTGGATAAACCGAAAGAACCAGAGATTGTACAGAGTTTCAGGTAGAGCATAAGGGAACAATTTGACAGGAATGGGGGAAAGAAATACAGTAGAAGAAGAATGGGTAGCTTTGAGGGATGAAATAGTGAAGGCAGCAGAGGATCAAATAGGTAAAAAGACGAGGGCTAGTAGAAACCCTTGGGTAACAGAAGAAATATTGAATTTAATTGATAAATGGAGAAAATATACAAATGCAGTAAATGAAGCAGGCAAAAAGGAATACAAACGTCTCAAAAATGATATCGACAGGAAGTGCAAAATGGCTAAGCAGGGATGGCTACAGGACAAATGTAAGGATGTAGAGACTTATCTCACTAGGGGTAAGATACTGCCTACAGGAAAATTAAAGAGACCTTTGGAGAAAGGAGAACCACTTGCATGAATATCAAGATCTTTGATGGAAACCCAGTTCTAAGCAAAGAACGGAAAGCAGAAAGGTGGAATGAGTATACAGAGGGCCTATACAAGGGCGAAGTACTTGAGGACAACATTATGGAAAAGGAAGAGGATGTAGATGAAGATGGAATGGGAGACACGATATTGCATGAAGAGTTTGACAGAGCACTGAAAGACCTGAGTCGAAACCGAAACATGGCCCCCGGAGTAGACAACATTCGATTAGAACTACTGACAACCTTGGGAGAGCCAGTCCTGACTAAACTCTACCATCTGGTGAGCAAGATGTATGAGACAGGCGAGATACCCTCAGACTTCAAGAAGAATATAATATTCCCAATACCAAAGAAAGCAGGTGTTGACAGACGTGAAAATCACCGAACTATCAGTTTAATAAGTCACAGCTACAAAATACTAACGTGAATTCTTTACAGACGAATGGAAAAACTGATAGAAGCCGAGCTCAGGGAAGATCAGTTTGGATTTTGTAGAAATGTTGGAACACGTGAGACAATACTGCCCCTACGACTTATCTTAGAAGAAAGATTAAGGAAAGGCAAACCTACGTATCTAGCATTTGTAGACTTAGAGAAAGCTTTTGACAACGTTGACTGGAATACTCTCTTTCAAATTCTAAAGGTAGCAGGGGAAAAATACAGGGAGCGAAAGGCTATTTACAATATGTACAGAAACCAGATGGCAGTTATAAGAGTCGGGGGCATAAAAGGTAAGAAGTGGTTGGGGAGGGAGTGAGACAGGGTTATAGCCTATCCCCGATGTTTTTCTATCTGTATATTAAGCAAGCAGTGAAGGAAACAAAAGAAAAGTTCGGAGTAGGTATTAAAATCCATGGAGAAGAAATAAAAACTTCGAGTTTCGCCGACGACATTGTAATTCTGTCAGAGACAGCAAAGGACTTGGAAGAGCTGTTGAACGGAATGGACAGTGTCTTGAAAGGAGGGTATAAGATGAACATCAACAAAAGCAAAAGAAGGATAATGGAATGCAGTCGAATTAAGTCGTGTGATGCTGAGGGAATTAGATTAGGAAATGAGACACTTAAAGTAGTAAAGAAGTTTTGCTATTTGGGGAGCAAAATAACTGATGATGGTCGAAGTAGAGAGGATATAAAATGTAGACTGGCAATGGCAATGAAGGCGTTTCTGAAGCAGAGAAATTTGTTAACATCGAGTATAGATTTAAATGTCAGGAAGTCGTTTCTGAAAGTATTTGTATGGAGTGTAGCCATGTATGGAAGTGAAACATGGACGATAAATAGCTTAGACAAGAAGAGAATTGAAGCTTTCGAAATGTGGTGCTACAGAAGAATGCTGAAGATTAGATGGGTTTATCACATAACTATCGAGGTGGTATTGAATAGAATTGGGGAGAAGAGGAGCTTGTGGCACAACTTGACTAGAAGAAGGGATCGGTTGGTAGGACATGTTCTGAGGCATCAAGGGATCACCAATTTAGTATTGGAGGGCATTGTGGAGGGTGAAAATCGTAGAGGGAGACCAAGAGATGAATACACTAAGCAGATTCAGAAGGATGTGGCCTGCAGTAGGTATTGTGAGATGAAGAAGCTTGCACAGGATAGAGTAGCACGGAGAGCTGCATCAAACCAGTCTCAGGACTGAAGACCACAAAAAACAACAACAACAACATGTAGATCTGGAGACTCTAAATCTCTCAGGTCTTTTTCCGTCTGTTCATACCAGTTTGGTCTTGTAGTTTTGTTCTTTAAAAATGTATGGAATTTGTGCGTTAACCTGTTTGAGTCCATCCTTTCTAAATGCCCCATGAATTGGATTCTTCTCATGTGTGTTGTCTCTGTTATTTTGGAGATATTTTTATATATTTCTGCATTGTGTTTTGGATAATGCACACCATCTTTAGTGCTTGGTCCTAGGATTTTCCTCATTATTTTACGTTCTTTTACTTCTAATTCCCGTTTTAGTGTTCTGTGTTGAAGGTTCAGTGTCTCAGATGCGTAGAGAGCTTTGGGTTTAATTACTGTTGTGTACTGTCGTATTTTGCAGTTCCACGAAAGACTCTTTTTGTTGTAAACTTTTTTTGCTATCTGAAACGCCGTCTCTATTTTCTGGACTCTTGATCTGACAGATTTCTTTTCATTACAATGTTCTGCAATCCATTCACCTAAATGTTTAAATTCTTTTACTTGAGAGATGTAGTTATTGCAGTTTTGAGATCAGAAGGTGCATCTTTGATGTCAGTCTTAAATTTTGTTATCTCAAATGAAATTTGTAATCCTATTTTTGCTGCCTGCTCTTGTAATAATTCTAGCTGTTTCTGTGTATCGGTAACGTATTTCAATATTCAGATTTTTTAAAAGATGTTTGTTTACGACAATGTACAAGTCGGTTCATACCTAGGGACTTGCATTGTATAAAATAAAAGCAACAGTACTTCCCATTTTTAACGGAAGTGAGTTAGCGTGCACCAAAAAGTGGTTGGTGCGGGCTAAAAGGTGGATGGGGCGCTCAGTCTGGATGGCGAGTTAGAGAGCCCAGTCAGTTGGTCTTGTCTGAGCAGCAAGTGAGTGAACAGCGCAAGTGCTGGTGTTGGCATCCAGTACCTGGATTAATATGGAAAGGCCTCGGATGTGTGTACGACTATAAAAGGGTGCTCTATTATTGAAAAAGGCTCTAATGTTGTAAGTATCTACGCCAAGAAGAAGATAATAGAGCAAATTACAACCAGAGGAAAGACCAAGTGGCCACCATGTACTCTCCATCAATATTGCGCCATCACTTCAGCAAATCTAAGAGGTCAGATTTATGTCAAAGTATAAACCAGTACATTTAAGTGTAGTTTAATTTGCAATAATAAGGCAAATTACGTTACACTATGTGTCTGACCCTTGAATTGGTTCCTGTCTTCGTACCTCTTAGGATCCATTCCACATAATTAGTGACATCTGAGTACACTGTATGTGAAAAACGATTGAAAATAAGTGATTGCTGGCGTTGCTTATTTCTGAATGCAACAAGATATATAGAAATACTGTGGGTTCCATTGAAAGTTAGTATTTCATTTACGAAAACCTCCATAATGTGTGATTTGTTTTTAATTCAAAGTATTTGTGCTTCAGAGGTTAACTGCATTTAATCCCGTCAGTGAAAATTATTGGCTGTGCTAATGACAAAAGGAAGCACGTTATTTTAAGATTGGTTACAGTAAAAATGCATTTAAAGTCGTACTTGAGAACGTGTATGAAAAATCACTGGCATTAACTGTTTTTAAAGTCCTGCAACTGAGTGAAAGAGTAATACCTAAATTTGCATGTTACAAATTGTCTCGGAAAGTGTGTTTAGTTTGCTTTATGGTAATGAACAGTTTAAGAGTCCCCAATATTGAGATGCTTAAAATGAATAAACCTACTTGAATAACGAATATATTAATTGCAGTTAAAGTAAATTTTCAGTTTTGTGTGCTTTGTGTGGTAAAAATTGGAAAGACAGTTAGAGGGTCCCACCTACCTCTTTGCCTATGAAAGATAAAGACACAGTAATTGCTGTAAGGAAGACCCAGACACTAGGGGATTCTACCTTATTTTGTTAGCTTTCAAAAGGTAACTTTATATTTCTTGTTACGATCAAGGCTCGGCTGGCAGTGTCAGCTGGCTGTAAATTTTCTTGTCCCATGGTCTGGCAACAGGAAGTCAGCACCAAGGAAACCTACCTGGATCATACGCCTCCCTGTCGTGCTGATGAAGTAACGCTGTCTATGAGACGCTGACCAGGCCACACTCTGGAAATTTCCATGCCGCCCCCGTGGGTTCCTCGGTTTCTGACCAATCAGGGCGGAGGAAGCCACGTGGTCGCGTTGAATGTACCCGACTGCCCGCCACCAGGGCTCTCTCTTTTGGACGCACGCCCTGTAGCAGTGAAGATCTCCCGCTTCTCCTGGTGCTGGGGCACTGTGGACTTAGTTTCACAGCCAGCATGCCATTCGAACTTGCCCGATTGGCAGACACCAACTTTTGTTACTTTGGCGAACTATGTTTCATCAACCTTTACACTCTGGCTCGCCCTCGCCTCCCTAGGCCTGTCTATGTGACCCTTTTTTAACATGCTTTCGCCAGTAAATGGCCTTTGTCTACACATTATCCTGATGATTTAATTACACGACCATCTTGCACATTGCTTTATCCATAATATTAGAAACAATATCACTTCTTAATGAGTGCAAAAATCCTGTTTGGGTTTTCCCGCTACGGAACTATCCGTTGGGCAGCAAGTGTTATAAGTGGGAAGAGCGTGTTTCACTTCCATACATGGCTACACTCCATACAAATACTTTCAGAAATGACTTCCTGACACTTAAATCTATACTCCATGTTAACAAATTTCTCTTCTTCAGAAACGCCTTCCTTGCCATTGCCAGTCTACATTTTATATCTTCTCCACTTCGACCATCATCAGTTATTTTGCTCCCCAAATAACAAAACTCCTTTACGACTTTAAGTGTCTCATTTCCTAATCTAATTCCCACAGCATCACCCAACTTAATTCGACTACATTCCATTATCCTCGTTTTGATTTTGTTGATGTTCATCTTATATCCTCCTTTCAAGACACTGTCCATTCCGTTCAGCTGCTCTTCCAAGTCCTTTGCTGTCTCTGAAAGAATTACAATTTCATAGGCGAACCTTAAGTTTTTTATTTCTTCTCCATGGATTTTAATACCTACTCCGAATTTTTCTTTTGTTTCCTTTACTGCTTGCTCAATATACAGATTGAATAACATCGGGGAGAGGCTACAACCCTGTCTTACTCCCTTCCCAACCACTCCTTCCCTTTCATGTCCCTCGACTCTTATAATTGCCATCTGGTTTCTGGACAAATTGTAAATAGCATTTCGCTCCCTATATTTTACCCCTGCCACCTTCAGAATTTGAAAGAGAGTATTCCAGTCAACATTGTCAAAAGCTTTCTCTAAGTCTACAAATTCTAGAAACGTAGGTTTGCCTTTCCTTAATCTTTCTTCTAAGATAAGTCGTAAGGTCAGTATTGCCTCACGTGTTCCAGTGTATCTACAGAATCCAAACTGATCTTCCCTGAGGTCGGCTTCTACTAGTTTTTCCATTCGTCTGTAAAGAATTCGTGTTAGTATTTTGCAGCTGTGGCTTATTAAACTGATTGTTCGGTAATTTTCACATCTGTCAACACCTGCTTTCTTTGGGATTGGAATAATTATATTCTTCTTGAAGTCTCAAGGTATTTCGCCTGTTTCATACATCTTGCTCACCAGATGGTAGAGTTTTGTCAGGACTGGCTCTCCCAAGGCCGTCAGTAGTTCCAATGGAATGTTGTCTACTCCGGGGGCCTTGTGTCGACTCTGGTCTTTCAGTGCTCTGTCAAACTCTTCACGCAGTATCGTATCTCCCATTTCATCTTCATCTACATCCTCTTCCATTTCCATAATATTGACCTCAAGTACATCGCCCTTGTATAGCCCCTCTGTATACTCATTCCACCTTTCTGCTTTCCCTTCTTTGCTTAGAACTGGGTTTCCATCTGAGCTCTTGATGTTCATACAAGTCGTTCTCTTATCTCCAAAGGTCTCTTTAATTTTCCTGTAGGCAGTATCTATCTTACCTCAAGTGAGATAAGCCTCTACATCCTTACATTTGTCCTGTAGCCATCCCTGCTTAGCCATTTTGCACTTCCTGTCGATATCATTTTTGAGACGTTTGTATTCCTTTTTGCCTGCTTCATTTACTGCATTTGTATATTTTCTCCTTTCATCAATTAAATTCAATATTTCTTCTGTTACCCACGGATTTCTACTAGCCCTCGTCTTTTTACATACTTGATCCTCTGCTGCCTTCACTACTTCATCCCTCAAAGCTACCCATTCTTCTTCTACTGTATTTCTTTCCCCCATTCCTGTCAATTGTTCCCTTATGCTCTCCCTGAAACTCTGTACAATCTCTGGTTCTTTCAGTTTATCCAGGTCCCATGTCCTTAAATTCCCACCTTTTTGCAGTTTCTTCAGTTTTAATCTACGGGTCATAACCAATAGATTGTGGTCAGAGTCCACATCTGCCCCTGGAAATGTCTTACAATTTAAAACCTGGTTAATAAATCTCTGTCTTACCATTATATAATCTATCTGATACCTTTTAGTATCTTCAGGGTTCTTCCATGTATACAACCTTCTTTCATGATTCTTAAACCAATCCATATTCACCTACTATGTTTACTTCTCTCCCTTTTCCTACTGACGAATTCCAGTTACCCATGACCATTAAATTTTCGTCTCCCTTCACTATCTGAATAATTTCTTTTATTTCATCATACATTTCTTCAATTTCTTCGTCATCTGCAGAGCTAGTTGGCATATGAACTTGTACTACTGTAGTAGGTGTGGGCTTCGTATCTATCTTGGCCACAATAATGCGTTCGCTATGCTGTTTGTAGTAGATTGCCCGCATTCCTATTTTCCTATTCATTATTAAACCTACTCCTGCATTACCCCTATTTGATTTTGTGTTTATAACCCTGTAGTCACCTGACCAGAAGTCTTGTTCCTCCTGCCACCGAACTTCACTAATTCCCACTATATCTTACTTTAACCAATCAATTTCCCTTTTTAAATATTCTAACCTACCTGCCCGATTAAGGGATCCGACATTCCACGCTCCGATCCGTAGAACGCCAGTTTTCTTTCTCCTGATAACGACTCCTCTTGAGTAGTCCCCGCCTGGAGATCCAAATGGGGGACTATTTAACCTCCGGAATATTTTACCCAAGACGACGCCATCATCATATAACCATACAGTAAATCTGCATGTCCTCGGGAAAAATTACGGCTGTAGTTTCCCCTTGCTTTCAGCCGTTCGCAGTACCAGCACAGCAAGGCCGTTTTGGTTATTGTTACAAGGCCAGATCAGTCAATCATCCAGACTGTTGCCCTTGCAACTACTGGAAAGGCTGCTGCCCCTCTTCAGGAACCAAACGTTTGTCTGGCCTCTCAACAGATACCCCTCTGTTGTGGTTGCACCTACAGTACGGCTATGTGTATCGCTGAGGCATGCAAGCCTCCCCACCAAGGGCAAGGTCCATGGTTCATGGGGGGCAGATCTACATGACAGAAATGAAATCAGAAAAATCACAAACACACGGGGTTTTAAGGAAGAAGAGAGAAAATGTAACAGACATACATGGTCTATGCAACCAAAGCTAGCCCATTCCTTGCTTATGAAGGAATACTGGGCGAAAAGGAAGGCCAACAAATGTTGATTACGCGTGGTCCTAAGTGATCTATCCGCGAAGAAGAAGAAGAAGAATTGATACATTAACATGTCAACACAAAATCCACATATTTATATAACATTTTCCTCCAATTAATAGAAAGAGTTTAAGTAGTAAAGAGAAAACATTTTACACAACTTTCCACTCCATCACAATAAGTATATACTTGACATTGAACAGAATTAATCAGTACAAAATATTTACAGTATTAATTATGGTGTTACACACTTTAACTGAGTCAATATGAATTCCAAGAAAATTTGTGGTTTTCACAGGCCATATGAATTCATTATTTATTTTTTGGTTATCATAATCTTTTTGTTTATAGTGCTTCTTTTCCTTATATTAAATGTGACTTTATTGCCAGATTATGTACACTCCTAAGCGTTTGCTGATCATCCTCTCCTAGCACTTCCCGTGACTTGTCAGTGATCAGTACATTACAGTCATCTGCATACAATATTGTTTGCTCATGCTTGATGCTTTGTGGGAAATCATCAAAGTAAATTAAGAACAGTACCGGACCTAGCACACTATTCTCCAGTATGCCAACATTTATATATTTAGGATCAGAAGTATATGTTTCAACGTGGACCTGCTTGATATATCTATAATTCTAGTTAACTGAACCCCATTTTCTAACTATGACCGAAAACATTGTTTCACCACCACCCTTATTCCAAGTTACTTGATGTATCTGTAATTTTAGTTAATTGTACCCTATTTGCTAAGTATGACTGAAAGCATTCCTTCACCAAACACCTATTCTCAGGTCATCTAGATTGGTCATGCAGGAGTGGTTGTAGAAGAGAATATGTTTGACTTCTTGTCTGGCCTCCTTCTGTACCAGATCTCAAAGCTTCATAAACATATGGCCGGAACAGAAACCGCCGAAACGAGAAAACTTGCTTGTATCTGCGCCAAGAAGCCAAAGTGACGTTAGCGGTAGGGCGGCGCAAGGTCTATACAGTCAGGACCAACGTACCCAAATATTTTTAAGTCAGAAACCTGTCAACCTACAGTTTCTAATTTAAGGAGCACAGATTTTGATTCCATAAAAATTAGCTGATAGATCATTTCTCATACTGGTTTAAGGATACAGCTAGCAAAAATGAACCTCAGAAGAAGTAAAACTGGACAACACCACGTTAAGTATTGACAAGACTGAGAGGCGATGTGTTGGAATTTCTGATAATAGCAATGGTGGGAGAGGGATAAAGCGACTCTTTAACAAAATGACCACAGGAAGACAAAAGATACTGAGGTCAATCACCAACAGTATAGGCTGTCGAACACAAGAGAATTTTCTGAAATTGGATTGCGGCTGGTGGAGTGGTGGTGATGACAATGATGATAACGGTATTGTTTTTGTCAGAGATTAGTTAGTACTGACTCCTCGCATTAGCACCATATGCATTGCCCACCATCACTCAGTGAGCCATGTCCTGTTTATGCTTACCTTGCAGACTGACTGTTGCACATCCCAACAGATTCTTAGACAGTCTTGAGAAGACTGTGTAGTTAGTTGAAAATGTGCAGTATATGACAGAAATGGACAAATGACGATGTTAGTCTGTCAAAGTGTGGGGCAAGCTTTTCAAGACTCGCATCATTAGCCCCTGTTTCATTAATGGGAGTCTAAATAGTGGCGGTGTCTTCAGTTTCTGGCAGATATTCTGTCACAGTTGATGCAAGGTATCTCTCTGTACATGAAGCAATCCCTTTGGCACTAACAAGCCGGATGTCCCACCCATTTCTGTAGACCTTCATAATATCACATTTGGAGATAGTTTCGGAAACACAAAATGAACTGCACACTCTCCAAACTGTACAATCCTGTACTTTTATCTGTGGGGAAAATTAAAACGAAAGATTTACAAGGAACCACTGATGCTGACTCCTGAAGATACTTTAGCCGATCCTGGGGTTAGCAGCGTTGTTATGTTGCAAGGATGTCAAAATGTTGAGGACTGAAGCTGGGTGGCAGGTCGACGAAGGTCCAGAGAAAAGTAACTGTCAAAATCAATAGTTTACTTGATACTTGTACATCAGCACTGTGTCAGTGTGGGTAGACGACCATGACCCTCACAGAAAGAGCGACGATAGCCTACCAGGTGGCCGGTAGTGACTGGCCAGATGGCTATAACACATGCTCATGCCTTGCTTTGCTGATGCCTACATTCAGTGTCTGACATGCGCCTCTGTTCTGTCAGTCACAGCACACGATCGGCGGCGTGTAGAAATGGAAGGAATCTTGCGAAGGTAGACAACTCCACGATGAGTCACCGCATGTGGGTGGCCAAAGCATGCAGTGAGGAGGCGGGCCCAAGGCATTGGAAGGCGGCTGCTATGCCCGGGATGTGACCCACTGGCCTTGGGCAATCATGTGGCAGCTGCTGGAGTGAGCTGGGACGACCCGCCATGCTGTGGCATCTTGCCTGGAGGGTGTACTGAGTGGAGGAAGCTGGTACCACGATGGGGGCTCGAAACCGCGACTGCTGCTGGTGGCTCTATATTGCCTCCTTGTCGGGGCTAACAGCTTCAGCCTGGTAGACTGCTGGGCTGCTAATGAAGGTGCTATGAAATCAAGAGCTATTTATTACAGATAGCAGTATATCTGTTATGCCAGGGCCCCACTTCTGTCACATACCTGACAACACCACTGAAACCCCAATGATCCCCTTGCCTCTGCCCTGCATTACCACTGTGCTGGCATGTTACTCCGAGCAGGACTAGCCCATCTCACAGTAAACCAACATCATTGTCATCTTAGCCCAAATGACTATACGTCCTGCTCATCAGATTCTGGCAGTTAATGCAATATTCCACCGCACCTTCTCACAGAGTTGGCCTTAAAAATAGTAGCGGCACTACAGTATGAAATGCTGTACAACACAGGTCTTTGCTGCAGTATGTCGAGATGAAGTTTAAGTTCATGAAAGCCCTGAACAGGAAAGAAAAAGACACTGCCTTATTGAACATTATACCCAATGAAAAATGGGTAAATCATTATATACGCTTATGGTGGACATAGAAGGCATAGGAGAAAATACATATAACGACCAGTATATCCAGTTGCTATGAAGGAACTACAAGAGGCTTTGAAAGGCATGAAGAACAGAAAAGCTACTGGAATAGACGAAATAATTCCAGAACCAACTGCATAAAGAGGGTTACTACTAGATAAAAGACTTTTACAATAAGTGAAAGTTGGACGAACTGAAATATCCCAGACCTTTGGTATCGAGCAGAAGTGATGATTTTAAAAGCCATCATGGCATCAGTCTTCTAAACAGTGGCTACAAACAATACTCAACGAGATTCAATAACTGCATGAAGAAAATGACAGAAGCAATTATTTCTGAAGAACAAGACAGGTTTAGATCAGATAGTTCATGCACAGACAATGTGTTTGTAATTAGAAACATTACAGAGAAACACAGACAGTATTACATAGAAAACCCATGTAGCCTTTATTGACCTTTAGAAACCTTATGACCAAGCGAATCGTGGTAGTCCATTAGATTAGATAAGGTTAGATTAGATTAGATTAGACTAATTTTTCATACCATAGACCCATAAAAGAGTAGAACACGTCAGATGAACACATTACAAAATGTAATTAGAAAGACTTGAGTTTCATTAATTTTAATGATCCTCAGCCAGTAAACAGCAAAACTATGTACATGAATTAAATTTAAACTTCTAATATTTACAGGTTCAATACTTAATCTGCTTTCATTAAATCCATCATTCAGACATTTGCTGGTTTCTTGGCATTTACAACCAAGTATTGTCAAAAATTAAAGTAAATTATTCATTTCAGTGATCCTCAGTTAAGAACAGTCAGATTATGTACAAGATTTAAAATTTAACTTCCAATATTTACAGACTTAAGATTTACATCTGCTTTCCATACATCCATCACAGTAGGTATTTATTCGGCTGTTACAACCAGGTATTGTCAAAAATTAAAGTATAATAAATTTTCGTTAAAATGGTCTTCTGCACTTGTTGAGAAACTCATGGATGGAATAGAAGGAGTTGGCCACCGAAAATTCTTTTAAATTATGTTTAAATTGTGCCTTGTCTGAAACTAAACTCTTAATGGTTGCTGGTAACTTCTTGAAAATATGCATTGCTTAATACTGGACCCTTTCTGGGCAAGAGTAAGTGATTTCAAATCTTTATGTACTGATACTGTGTACTAAGCAGTTAGTTGGAAAGAGAGATGTATTATTTACAACAAACTTCATTAAGGAGTAAATATACTGAGAAGCAGTGGTTAATATGCCCAATTCTTTGAATAGGTTTTGAGATGATGTTCTTGGATTTACACTATTCATTACTCTCATTATAAGCTTCTGTACTCTAAAAATTTTGTCTCTGTTTGTGAAGTTACCCCAAAATATGATACCATATGACATAATGGAGTGAAAATGAGCAAAATATACCAGTTTTTTCTCCTATGTCTGATATCATTCGCATTGCAAACACAGACTTGTTTAGCCGCTTTAGCAGTTCTTTAGTATGTTGCTCCCAACTGAATTTATTATCAAGTTGTAATCCCAAGAATTTTACACTCCCAACTTCTCCTATGTCCATGTCATCATATTGTATATACACACCAGAAGGAAATCTCTTGGAAATTCTGAACTGCATATAGTGGGTCTTTTCAAAGTTTAGTGACAGTGAATCGGCTATGAACCACTTATTAATGTCAGTAAAAATTTGATTAGCTGCCCTTATTTGATTTACTATTTACTGCAATGTTTGTATAATCTGCAAAGAAGACAAACTTGGCATCTGGTAATGTAACAGATGACAGGTCATTGATATACACAAGAAACAGTAGTGGACCTAGTATGGAACCTTGGGAAACACCACATGTAATATCTTCCCAGTCAAATGATGTCTAATTGCCTACTGCTGAAGTGTTACGTAATGACACCCTTTGTTTTCTATTAGTAAGATATGACTGAAACCACTTTGCAGCGCTACCAGTGACGCCATAATATTTTAATTTACTTAAAAGAATGCTGTGATTCACACAGTCACACGCCTTTGACAGGTCACAGAATATGCCAGTTGCCCCTAATTTGTTGTCCAATGAATTAAGGACATTTTCGCTGTAAGTGTAAATAGCTTTCTCAATATCAGAACCCTTAAGAAACCCAAACTGTGACTTTGACAGTATGTTATTTTCTATAATGTGGTTAAGTAGATACTTGAACATACCCTTTTCAAAGATTTTTGAAAAAGCTGGCAAAAGTGAGATCAGTTGGTAATTTGGCGGCATTTCTTTGTCCCCTTTCTTGTGGAGAGGTATAACTTCAGCATATTTAAGCCAGTCTGGGAATGTTTCTGTGACAAGTGATTGATTACACAAATAACTTAAGATATGACTAAGCTCCTGTGAGCACTCTTTCGTTAACTTTGTTGATATGTTATCATAACCACTAGAATGCTTTGATTTCAAGGACTTTATGATGGATTCTATTTCTTTGGGTGAAGTAAGTGTCAGTTCCATTTTACTGAGATTGCTTGTGTGCACTGCTCGCAGATATTCCACTGCATTATTTACTGAACCTGACAACCCCCTGCTACCAGTAACAGAGACAAAATACTTGTTTAAATGGTTTGCAACACAACATGCATTGGTTACCAGGGTTTCATTTATTTTTAGAGCTATTTGTTCCTCCTCATTTCTGGTCCTACCTATCTATGACTTAACTATATCCCATATTTCTTTTTATTTTATTGCTGGATGTATTTATCTTCTTCTCATAATGCAGGTGTTTACATTCCTGGATAACCTTCTTCAATATATTGCAGTAATTTTTGTAATGAGCTATAGTGCAAGTATGAAAGGTGTTCCTACGTATCAGATAGAGTTTCCTTTTTGTCTCACGTGATATCTTTATCCCTTGTGTGATCCACGGTTTTTATTACACTTCTGCTTAATTTCAGTTACCTTCAGGGGAAAACAATTTTCAAATAAGGTGCTAACTTTATTAATGTATGTTTTGTGTTTTCCATTTGTGTCTTGGATGCTGTAAACATCCATCCAATTAATTTTTTTGAGCAGTCTTCTAAATTTCTCAGTTTTTGTCTGTTTTATTGGCCGTCTGTACTCAGTTCTGATAGATGTTTTACCCTGACAATTTTCAACATTTAATGTTAGGTGTTGCATGTCATGGTCAGTTAGCCCATTTACTACGGATTTTGTAATGTGGCTTAGTTGCCTAGACTTGTCTATAAATATATTTTCAATGGCAGTCTTAGAACATTTGTATACCCTAGTTGGGAAATTTACAGTAGAAATTAAATTTAATGACAATGTAACAGATTTCAGTAACTGTTCACTGGCAGTGTTTTTCAGGACATCTATATTCAAATCACCAGCAACCACTAGTTCTTCGTTTTGTAATTTTAGATGAGATAATAAATCTTCAAGACCGTTTATAAACAGGTTGAAATTTCCTAAAGGTGCTCTGTATGTGGCTACTATTATAAAGGACCTATTATGAAATTCTATCTCTGTTGCACATGCTTCTAAGTGTTGCTCTAAGCAAAATTTATTAATGTCAGTATTCTTAAGTTTAAAACTGTTTTTAATAAATTCCTCCTTTCACCAACTTTTGTCTACAGAAGTAGGAGGCTAACTTAAATTCTGTAAGGCTTAACATATCTATACCAGTAGTCACATGATGTTCAGAGAGGCAGATTATATCAACTGGGTTCGATGACTATAATATTCATCATTGCACATAAGTAGATAAGTAATTTTACTTCTAAGCCCTCGAATATTTTGATGCACTAAAGACAGTTGGCATTTCACATTTACCAAGATGAAATCGAGTGGAAGTAAAATTTCTGCTGATTGCTGTAAATTTTTAACCAACAGCTGTGTTCGCTGATCCAATGTGCCAGGATTATGCTGTTTGATTTCTTTATCAAACTGGAGGTTTGTTTCAATCTTTACTTCTCTCAGAACTTGACTTCGTTCTGTCCTACCTATCCTAAAAAGGTGCTGCTCCAACACCTATGACCACTGGTATATTACCACTCATGACAGTGCCTCCACCATTACATTTCCTGCTATTAGCCCAGCCAGTTTACCCTTCCCTTTCCTGTTGACGTGTAGACCATATCTCGTATAATTCCACCTACTGAGAGAATCAACAGGAACCAAACCAATATGTGACCCCATACACGACCCAAGCAGCCATTCCAACTCCAAATTAACTCTACCGACAGAAGAGTTTAAATGAGGTCGGTCATGGCGTCTCAGATACAAACTCAACACTGGTATGTCTCGTTGTTGATGCAATCTTTTCCAGGTCACACTCTATATTGTACCCAGGATCTCTGTCAATACTATTGCCTGGCCCACCCAGAATAACTACGGTGTCTTCCTTGGTAAAATCTTTACAGAGTGAACCTAAATCCTCTGTCACCTGACCCAGACCAGCACTTGGATTAAAAAAAATTGTGACCTGGTATTCTGATCCTAACTGGGCCTGCAAAAATTGGCCTACACCTCTGGCATCTGAACTACCGAACAACAAAACTATCTTTCTCTTTGCTGACTTCCCTACATTCTTATTCAATTTTCTACTGAAAGTTTGTTGTGCCCTCTCTACACCTGCCTCTGTCTGAGGCTCATCAGCTTCTAACTGAAGCAACAGGTCCAACTTATTCTTCTCATTCACCACAAAGCTGTCTGACAAAGTTCTAGGTTTGTTACTCCTGCTACCTGTTGCCACTTCCCACCTCTCTTTACCCTTCTCCCTCCTTAACCTGTTCAGATCTTACCTAGGCTGCTCTAACTGTGCCTGAAGGGCAGCAATTTTCCCCTCCTGTTCCACTATTTTCCTATCTCTACTGCATATTCTACAGAACCAGTGATGAGACTGATACACTCTCCATTTCCCACGCCACTACAGTCACCCCAATGGAAAAAATTACTGCACTCGTCACACCAAACCCCGGAGCTAACAATTCTACAGCACGCAGGCACTTTTCACTCATGGTAAAAATCTTACTTTAGCGAGAATAAGTCGAATTAAATTACAGAAAAACAAGAAAACACGTTTGCGAAAGATGAGGTCTAGTCTCAATCGTATGTAAACAAACTTAATTTAGTGAGAATAAGTTAGATTACCGAAAAGAAGAAGAAAAACACGTTTACAAAAATTAGGCCTAGTAGCAACTTTATGTAAACAAAGCTACTACCCTATGTACAAAGTTTCCAGATACCGGAATTTAAAATTTACGCTGTGTTTCGCAAAATAAGAGTTAAACAACAAAGGGATACGCTTTTCTGAACTTGCTGGAACGAAACAGAACAATTAAAAGAGATTCTATAAGTTTTACTGCGCTAAAATGTATGCAAGAATACGATCGTAGCCCTACTTTATGTTTCTTTCGCGTTTTCTAGAATAATACGCAAAGAGAAGTTAAACCTTCAATAGTAAGCTTGCAAAACACACTAATACACGTTTTAAACTAGTTTCCTGAACTAAACAGAGTTTTTTACACTCTAAATCACTTATCACCCAGCACAAAACTCACGCGTCTCTACGAAAGATTATGTCTCAGTGTGGATATCCTTATTACCTGATAGAAATTGTGAAAAGCTTTTACAAAACTACATGCATTGTAATAAACACAGGCAGGAATCGGTTGGAAGAAGTAATTTTTAACTAAGGTGTTAGAAAATCGTATGGACTACCTCCTACCATTTTTAATAATTTCAGTGGCTTCATTCTGCGCAAATGAAAATGAAAAAAAAATGAATTAAGATAACGAATGAGGAATCCTGACGACATCGTTATTGCTAAAAGAAATTAAGATGACCTTCAGAGATCACCAGAACGAAATCTATAAGAAGTAACAACGTCAATATTTATAGTAAAAAAACGAAAACAATGGCATTCCGAGGAAAATATCCAGTCTGGTCACAAATTGTTTTGGATAATTAAGTTTTAGAACAAATGTCTCAAGTCTCTTATTTACGCTATGTATAAGGTTTGATTTTAATTCTGATATTGGTAGTAGAATACACAAATGCCAAGCTGTCCGTGGTGCCATTAGTAGAGCATTGGGCCGTAAAGAACAAAATGAGACTGTCATGAAATACTAAAGTAATGGCAGTTCCTGTGTTATCCTATGAAAGCGAAAGCTAGATTACCACAAAGAAACAAGAAAATAAAAGTCATACAGCAGAGATGAGGTTCCTATGGAAGACGAAAGGCTGCTCAAGAAGAGACATGATTAGATATGAAGATATTAGAAGAGAATTAAGTATTCTGAATATGAATGAAAAAATTCCAAAATATCGTGAATGTTTCAGACAACCTCATGAGAATGCCAGGTCACAGAATTCCTCTGAAGATCCTGAGCTAAATTCCTTAGAAGATCCTGAGCTACAAGCCGAGATACTGGAAGACCTCGAAAACGATTGGAACGATTTTGTTTGTGAATTCGGAACAGGCAGCAGCCTAATCTTTAAAAAGTAAGACAATGATGATTAATTTCGCAGTGCAGTATTGTCTACCCTGAGTCGTTAGACGGCGTACCTCGGTGCTCAAGCATTTGATATGGCAGTCATAATAATAAACACACGAACTGCACTTGAGTGACATTTCTGCTACCATTAGGTACAGTGCAGCTGACGTGTGTGGTAACTCTTCTGCCGATGGCTGGGGACTGTTTTGCGGTAATGTTATCTTCTTACTATTTGACCAAGTTTCTTACTTCTTATGTCATTGAAGTTTTCTTGTAAGACTGTTTCCAATGCCAGAAAAACAAAAATGCTGGAAATCAGTCTCCGTGCTAGAGACATTCCATTCTTGAGTTCTTGAGTTACGAGGTCAAACATGAAAAGCTATATTTTCCGGTCTCCCGCCCGAAAGAGCGATAAATCTGGTAGATGTCGCATTTTACCTAAATACGAGGTGCGCCTAGAAAAAAAACCGGACTGATGCTGGAAAAAACATTTATTTACAATTATTTACAATTTCATGTTATCTCCTTCAATGTACTCTCCTCCTCGGTCTCTACACCGCTCCATACGAATTTTCCACTGTTCATAGCAATGCTGCAGATCATTTTCGGTAAGTCCATACATTACTTCCGTCGCATTTTCTTTTACTGCTTCAACAGTCTCAAATCTAGTTCCTTTCAAAGCTGACTTGACTTTAGGGAAAAGAAAAAAGTCACAGGGGGCCAAATCAGGTGAGTAGGGTGGATGATCTAAGATGGGAATGTTGTGTTTTGCCAAAAACGTCTTCACTGACAACGCACTGTGAGCTGGGGCATTGTCTTGGTGAAGGATCCATGACTTTTTTATCCACAAATCGTTCCGTTTTCTCCGTACTCGCTCACGTAGGGTAGCCAGGACGCTAATGTAGTAATGCTGATTCACTGTTTGTCCCTCTGGTACCCAATCAATGTGCACAATCCCTTTGATGTCAAAAAAAAAAAACAATCATCATTGCCTTGAATTTCGATTTTGACATTAGTGCTTTTTTTTGTCGTGGAGAACCAAGAGTTTTCCAATGCATCGATTGGCGTTTAGTTTCGGGATCGTAAGTAAAAAACCACGATTCATCGCAAGTAATAACATTTTGTAAGAAGGTGGGATCACTTTCAATGTTTTCCAGGATGTCAGAACAAATCATTCTTCGGCGTTCCTTCTGTTCAATTGTGAGACACTTTGGAACCATTTTTGAACACACTTTGTTCATGTTGAAACTTTCATGAAGAATCTGCCTAACACTTTCCTTGTCAACTCCTGTTAACTCAGACACTGCTCTGATTGTTAAACGGCGATCTTGTCGAACAAGTTTACCGATTTTTTCAATGTTTGCATCAGTTTTTGCTGACAATGGTCTGTCAGTGCGAGTGTCATCACTGGTGTCTTCGTGGCCATCTTTAAATCGTTTAAACCACTCAAACACTTGTGTTCGCGATAAACAATCATCGCCGTACACTTGTTGTAACATTACAAACGTTTCACTTGCAGATTTTCCTAGTTTGAAACAAAATTTGGTGTTAACACGCTGTTCCTTCTGTACACTCAACATTTTCCGACGCACAGAGAAAACGTCAACTACTTAAAACAGACGCCACGGGCAGACTGAGTGCAGGAGGCAGATGAAACTCGAGCAGTAGGCGGAGCGAGCGTCACGTGACAGGCCACGTGACTTTCAGCCTTATTGCATTCGTTTTATTGTTTCACCAGTACTAGTCCGGTTTTTTTCTAGCCACACCTCGTATTGTCATATAAATTCACAATGCTGTTTTCTGCTGGACTAGGAACAATCTATCGGATAGTTAATGGAAGAAGGGTGTCATGTAACACATGAAGCTTAGCAAGGACCATTACTGTCATCTTGTGTACGTGGGTATTACTAAACTCACAGTGAATTAATATCACTCATTTCCTCATCAAACTATGTTTCACCCAAGAGATTCAAGAAGTTCTATGAACAGGAATTCTAGAAATGTTTTTGTATGAAATTTACTCCTCGATTTGTTAGTAAACTACAAATTATGTCGCGATGAGCTAGTGCTAGTGCATAAAGGGCGAGCCACCTGCTATGTTTGGTTCAAACAATACTGGAACATGTAACATGGCCGTGGGCTGTACTAATTAGTGAGTCTTCTATTTACGAATAGGGACAGTCAGGAAGGTCTGGCACACACACACTTACGTCACAAACAGTTAGCGTACATGTCGCACAACAGTGCTGTACAACCGCGCATACAGTTTCAGAATAACACAGGTTGTTCAAAAAGCTACGCAGTCTCGCAAGGAAACGACTTATTCGTAAAACATTATGAAAAAGCGATTCAAATAATTGAAACGACGTTGCATGTTCTCAGAGACATATTTTAATGCTTGTTGTCGGGTTTCGGTATAATAATTCAGTTCCTTCCTGTAATTCGACAATAGTCAAAGGGCTGCAGTAAGCTGTGCGTCTAAAGAACACCAACTGAATTTTGCCTATTTATGTACTCCTGGACGTCACACCTAATGCGTTTCCATTTAAATAATATATTTGATTGGAATGAATTACTGTGGAAATTTGTTATGAGATGAACATCAACAATAATAAAACAAGGATAAGGGAAATGAAGTCGAATTAAATACATTTATGCTGAAGGAAGTTGATTAGGGAATGTGACACAAAAATTAATAGATGAGATTTGGTATTTGGGCAGGAAAATAATTGACGACGGCAGATTTAGAGAAGATATAAAACGCCAACTGACAATATTGGGAAAACCATTTATGAAAAAGAGTAATTTGTTAACGTCTAATACAAATTTAGGTCTTAGGAAGACTTTCTAAAGGTATTTGACTGGTTTTTAGACTTGTAGCAAAGTGAAACGTACACGATAAACAGTTCAAATACGATGAGAAAAGGAACTTTTGAAACGAGTTGTTAACAGAAAAATATTGAAGCTTAGATGGGCAGATCCAGTAATTATTGAGGAGATACTGAATCGAACTGAGAAAAATAGAAATTTGACTAAAAACTGGGATCATTTTATGGGACATATTCTGAGACATCGAGGAATCGACGATTTGATAGTGGAGAGAAGTCTGGCGAGTAAAAGTTGAAGAGGGAGATGAATGATTTAATACAGTAAACAGATTCAAAAGAATGTAGGTTGCAGCAGTCATTCAGAGACGATGCTTTCACAGGACAGACTAGCTTGGAGAATTATATCAAAACCGTTTTCGGGCTCAATACCACAGCAATAACAAAACTTCAGTATTTCAAGCAATGAGGAAATTCCCTCTTCTAAATTTCGGTGTCATGAGTTACACAAAGCTACAAAAATTGAAATAGCGAACTACTGTCAGACTGATAACTAGGATTTCATATCCCCACGGCGGTTTAACTGATGATTAGTATTCAGCCGAATTAATTGTGATGGCTACATATTTAATGTAGACCCTACGTGATCAAAATGGAACAGCCTTCTGTGACTGAATGGTATAGTATTCAAAATACTTTTGGAGCTTTGCAGCTGCACTGTGCGCCGTAGGCAAAACGGAGACTGTCATATGGCTTCAGTAAGTTAGAACGAAAACGTCTTTTCCTCCTTTGTCACTGAAACATTCACAGCGTAAGCTCGTTTCGTTCTTTCTCTTTTGCGCCATTGGGTGTGCCTTTTTCTGCAGGCTAAAACCGTGAAAATGTTTCTCTTTGGACTCCAAAATTTTAAAAACAAGAGGCAGAGGGAAGTGCTTACTTTGAAGTGGGATAACTACGCGGCAGAGGGTACTGCGAAACTCGGCGCTGGGGAAAGAAGGGAGACACCTTGACCGGCCCGACGCGCAGGCGGCGTAGATAGAGGGTAACATCCCATCAAAGGACTCAGATACGCTTATGCTTAATTAAATTACCGCCGAACAGGTCGGCCCGTAGCGGCAGGTGTATTATTAATAACCTCACCTTTTCCACGGCGTAATTAACTTCCTCTAAGTAAAAGTGGCGCATCAGAGCAGCGTTTCACTACAAAAGATCGTGCGCTGCGTTATGAAGCTTAGTGCATGCCTAGGTAATTCCAGAATTCCTCTTTAATATAACCATATTTCGAGGGCGCTTAACGTGATGGGTTTTTCTGGTGAACGAGCTTTTACCTTACGTGGCGACACGGCCCCACCGTTCAACACGAATATGATAACATTATGAGGCTAAAGAAGAATCTCTCTTCCAATACGCTCTTGAAACATCAAAGTATAAGAAGAGCTTTATTTAATGTCTGCTTTTTGGGAAGATGTACTTCGTTTCACTGCACAACGAGATGCTGCTTTATGGCAACTATTCATCGAAAAAGGTACAAAATTACGATGGATTCCACTTTCGGCCAGAAATAAGCAGAAACTTTAAATACAATTCAAATGATAATATTACATTTTACAGGTATGACATTGTAATGCTTTTTGAACTTATACGTTGACGTACTGTCATTCTTCAGACATTGCCTGAAGCTCCTATAGGGGGAAGAACAGGAATGAAAAGTCTAATAAGATTTACAAACACTTGGCAGTATGTGACCACTTGTCAGCACGACGTTGCACAACCTCTGGCATGGATGCATACACCTGTTCGGCTGCGAAGGGTCTCATAAAACCGTGGCATCCTCTCTTGTGGCATGTTGGCTCACAACTGCAGTAACTGGTACTTGATATTCTAGGAACTGGGACGGAGTTGACGTCCCCGCTGTTTCCACACATGGTCTGTTGGGGAAAAATCTGGGGATGTAGCTGGCCGTGGGAGAACGTCAACATCAGGCAGACACTTCGTAGAGAAACGTGACATGCGTGGATGAGCGTTGTACTGCTGAAAAATGTCACAATGATAGTGTTGCACTCGACTAACCACCTATACTTCACTAAATCGAATGCTCATGTGTAAAACAGCTTCAAACATCTTATCACTTTTCCTGCTGATTAATGTGTTAAGCAAGAAAAAGTTCAGAAAAGATTATAAATTGTACTTAAAGTTTGTAGGAAGTTGCCAAGTGCTCTCATGATGAAACGCTGTACAAATATAGTCTGCGTAATTTGTGCTGCATTATACGGAACTGAAAGTAAGTTGATCTCTAATCCGCTTCTAACTCCCAATCTGGAATTTGATGAGATGGACAAGATACCCAAAAGCAAGTTTTTGAGACATCTCAATGTTTACGGCGTCATGTCTCCTGAAGTGTGTGCCATACAGTTATATAATTTTGCAGATACATTTAATGATACTTGTAGTAGTGATTGCAATGTGTATTGAAAATATAGTTAGTAGTAAGGAAGTAACAAATAAATACGTCATGCCTGCACGCCGTTTCAAGCTGAAGCTAGCTGGAGTATGGAGCAATCGAAGGAAGTCATTTAGTCGGATGAATCTTGCTTCACACCATTTTCAACAAATTTGAATCATGGCGAGGGGTTCGGTGAAGAGATAGGCAACCATATTGTGGTATTCCAAGGGCCCCATGGTTACTCTCCAAGGTCACATTACTGCTAAGGAGTACGTGACCATTTCGGCTGTTCAGATCCATCCGATGGTACAATGTTTTATTTCTCCATGGTGATGCTTTGTTCCTAGATGACAGGGCACCTGTTAGTATAGCTCGCATCGACCAGAACCGAATTTGTGAGCACGATGATGAAGTATCGCCTCTCCCCTAGTGATCGTTACCAGAAGGGGAGGAATGGTATGATACCCTTTAAAGCCATACAGGGTCCGTTTTTATCAATTCCTAGAAGACTGGACGATGTTTTGAATGCCAACGATTTTCCCCTCCCCGTATTAGGCATAGTAAAGTGTTGTGATATGGTCTTCCCGTATTTATCTTCGCTCCATATATTTCTCATCACATCAACTTATTCCTGAGTGACGCCTGCCTGTTAAATTTTCTCCCGAGTTTGCACATTCTTTAGTTCGTTTTCAGATTTCTTTCTTGACTGCTTTCCTGTTCTATGGATTATAGGTAAAATCACAGAAAATAAATTAAATACACTACTGGCCATTAAAATTGCTACACCAAGAAGATGCTGTGATATGCAAATGATTAGCTTTTCAGAACATTCACACAAGGTTGGCGCCGGTGGCGACACCTACAACGTGCTGACATGAGGAAAGTTTCCAACCGATTTCTCATACACAAACAGCAGTTGACCGGCGTTGGCTGGTGAAACGTTGTTGTGATGCCTCATGTAACGAGGAGAAATGCGTAACACCACGTTTCTGACTTTGACAAAGGTCGGATTGTAGTCTATCGCAATTGTGGTTTATCGTATCGCGACATTGCTGCTCGCGTTGGTCGAGATCCAATGATTGTTAGCAGAATATGGAAACGGTGTGTTCAGAAGGGTAATACGGAACGCCGTGCTGGATCCCAACGGCCTCGTATCACTACCAGTCGAGATGACAGGCATCTTATCCGCATGGCTGTAACGGATCGTACAGGTACTTCTCGATCCCTGAGTCAAGAAATGAGGACGTTTGCAAGACAACAACCATCTGCACGAACAGTTCGACGACGTTTGCAGCAGCATGGACTATCAGCTCGGAGACCATGGCTGCTGTTACCCCTGACGCTGCATCACAGACAGGAGTGCCTGCGATGGTGTACTCGACGACGAACCTGGGTGCACGAATGGCAAAACGTCATTTTTTTGGATGAATCCAGGTTCTGTTTACAGCATCATGATGATCGCATCCGTGTTTGGCTACATCGTGGTGAACGCACATTGGAAGAGTTTATTCGTCATCGCCATACTGGCGTATCACCCGGCGTGATGGTATGGGATGTCACTGGTTACACGTCTCGGTCACCTCTTGTTCGCATTGACGGTACTTTGAACAGTGGACGTTACATTTCAGATATGTTACGACCCATGGCTCTACCCTTCATTCGATCCTTCCGAAACCCTACATTTCAGCAGGATAATGCACGACCGCATGTTGCAGGTCCTGTACGGGCCTGTCTGGGTACAGAAATTGTTCGACTGCTGTCCCGGCCAGCACATTCTCCAGATCTCTCACCAATTGAAAACGTCTGGTCGATGGTGGCTGAGCAACTGCCTCGTCACAATACGCCAGTTACTACTCTTGATGACCTGTGGTATCGTGTTGAAGCTGTATGGGCAACTGTACCTGTACACGCCATCCAAGCTCTGTTTGACTCAATGGCCAGGCGTATCAAGGCCGTTATTACGGCCAGAGGTGGTAGTTCCGGGTACTGAATTGCGTGAGAATGTAATAACATGTCACTTCTAGTATAATATATTTGTCGAATAAATACCCGTTTATCATCTGCATTTCTTCTTGGTGTAGGAACTTTAATGGCCAGTAGCGTATATTCACACGACGTGATTCCACTGTGAGATTCTTGCCAGCTATCTCTACACGTCAGCTTTAAATGGGGTGGTAATAGTGAGGTTTGTCTCTGCACCTCTTTTTCTTGTTTGTCCACACCCAACAGAAAAAAATGTAACTTTGTGTAATGTTCGAAGTGTTCATACTCTGCGTCTGTAGGTGACTGTGTTGCGAGGGTCGACTAACAGCTATAAATCCAAAGATTGCGCTTTCAGTTCTAGAACGCAGCTTAAGTTAAAAGAGAAAGAAATGGATGAAATGTGAACAGTTTACCGAGCACAGAATATACAAGTTTCAGTCACTTTAATGTGACCACCGCCTATGTTCGACACCAAGGTGCAACAACCATTCACAGACGAGAGGTAGCAGTTCCAGCAGTTGAGCGAATATGCAGCGTGTCGCGGTAAGCGGGGAATCGTCGTCGTAATGAGTAAACGGAACCGGTTTATCTGACATCCAAAAGGGCACGATCATTGGCTTTAGGGCCAAGGGTGAAAGCAGTCCCGAAACGGCTAAGTCTGTAAACTGTTCGCGTGCCCTCGTGGTCGAAGTATGGCAAAATAGCTCTGTCTGAAACCGCCGCCGAGACGACTGTGGAGCACCACTTGCCACAGATGACGAGGGGTGAACCACGGCTGCGGAGACGTGTACAGGCAGACAGACTTGTAACCGTTGAGCAACTTGTGGGACGGTGGGTGGTAAATAATAATTATATTTCATATTATTTGTTGCTGTTCTCAACACAGGCTCTCTAACTATAATGTTGGCAACCAGAAAGTGATTAGTAAAAACGTGATGCCTGTAATTAGAGCTCACTGTGCGCACTCTGACGGAGAATTTAACCCTCTAACTGTGAGGTGAAGTTTCCTGGCATAAACGGTAAGGTGGGGTTGTATCAGACCCCACCCACCAAATATCGATTTTTCGGGGTAAAATCAGAAATGAATAATGAGAAAAAGTTTTATTATCAATTAAACACATATAATATTTGTTATAACAAGTTTTTTTTATTTTTATAGTCAATAAGTGAGAATATAACGTACTTTGGAAAAGATAGGAATTTGATTACAAAAAAATACCTTAATAGAAATATTCTCTACAAAATTATTGAAAACATAGTAAAAATCAATAGATTCAGTCATCAACTAGAAACCTGAGTGCTTTAGAAATTCTACAGATAGGAACTAAATGAGAAACATCTCTTACTACTTGTAGAAAATAATTGTAGTGTCAGCAGTTTCGAAGTATAAAGTTCTCAATTGTAAATGTCTTTGTACACATAATGTAATAGGTGGTTTCTGAACAGTTTTCGGCATCGATATTGTCGCCATCCTCGGACTCAGCCTCCTGTCGGAGAAACTCGTTGTATATCTCATCAGGGGTTCTAAGGAGTTGATGCGCCATTTTAGTAAGATACTAGAAGAGAAAACAAAACTTAGATGTAATATAAACATCAATATGGGGTTGAATCCTCCCCACAAAAGAAACTAATAAGTGTGACGTAAACAGTAAGGTGGGGTCGGATCCAACCTGAGCGCGGGTAATGTGGGTTTCGGATAGAGAGGGTAGCTGCAGGCCACTCACCAGACTGACGTAGCCTCCTCGGCGTTCTCGGGACGACTGGCTGCTAGGGTAGCTGAAACCACAGCGCTCTCAGAAAAGCGAGTGGGGAGTTATAAACAAAACAGGCTCGATGTGGTCGGATCCAACCCCAACCTTACCGTTAGAGGGTTAAGTTATTGATTATTTAATTTCATTACTCTGAGGATTTAGGATGATGTCTGGGATTCATAGAAAATGCGATTTACTATAACGACTTTCACTATATTCTGAAAACGCTAATGCGTAAAATTCCAGACAAATGATTACCCATATCAGCTATCGTACTATCAGAGCTGTTCAGAGTCTATTGCGCAGATCCTATTATTGCTAGATAACGAAACTGTTCAATAATCGTTATCAATGTAAATGTTCAAAGTGAATGCTCGTCAAAATTTTATGTTAATACTCATCAAACGCTACGCTAGTAATGGTAGAAAGTCTGTCTTGCGGCGACACGTGAAAATACGACATACGCAAACTGAGAAAAAATCACTGAAGTCGTTCCTTTATTAACTCTTTGCCCCGATGCAAACTCATTTTCACATGCACATCGAGTTACATAATACGGCATCCAAAGCTGTTTCTGGCAACTGCACAAACGCGACGCGGCTTCAGATATGGAGTGCGCACTGATATGAATCTAGAACTGGGGCCCGACTCTAGCTCACATGCTCGTATTTATACAGCCGTGGTGCGGACCGCCGAAGGCGCTACCAACAAAATTTGCCTTACTCACTAGCCATTGGGGCTAGGAAAACATCACTTCAATTTACTAAATAATTAATTGCTTCATTCGCTGAAGGTCAATAAAGTTCTCAATTTAATTGTGCAATCAGCACACCGGTAAGTATCTGTAGTAAAATTCTAATGTGGCTAGGTGAAATACTTTTGGCAAGAGAATTATTTTAGTTATACTTCACGCAATAGATGAGCTCTGAACTTGCCCTTTGGAGATTCGCTGCAGCTAAATTTTTATAGCTATCTTTTCGAAACTTCTCAAATCTTTGTTACTATACCGTATCTCCATTTTACCTAAATATAAACATCCTAGCTTTATCTAATCACTTACTTAATCTATCTTGCTTCCGAACTTTTAAGATACAAAAACAGAAAATCATGAATTTCACCCAAAATATTACTTTGTGAGATCCAGCATGCTGTTTCCATTAAATTACAATGAAGAAGGAATCCGAATATAAACTTTGAAGTTTCAAGCTCCTTCCTGTTGCGCCGATGATTTTTACGTGAAACGTCCAAATTTCGAAAACTGTTTAAGGTATCAAACTGAAACTTTACATATTATTATTTTAGCATCATTCCTGACATGCTAGTAACTTTTCAGATTATTTACTTTACTTTTAAGGTACTGTGCAACATTCGTGACGTCATAGCTAGTTACGGCCGACTATACTGGCACACAGTGGAAAGCATATGAATTCTATATGGCGTGAGTAGGGTGCTTCCCTACAAACTGACCGCCCATATGAACCAGGGCGCTGCCAACGGTGTCTCCTCAACGAGCGCTCAGTGGACGTTGCTTCGTACGGGCCTAATCAGCGAGCGCTTAGTTCAAGCACCCACGCTGACTGCTGTTAATGGGCAACCAAGGCTGGAAAGTGCACGCCCGTACCTCAACTGGACTTCCACTGTGTGCTGACAGATGGACTTCCCAGGCGAAAAACGTTTTATGCTCCATCGGACAGGTGGCTGTTGGCGTATACGGTTTGAAACATCTGAAAGCTAACAGCCTTCATGCGTTACGGTCTGGGGAATGTTTTCGTGGAATTCTCTGTGCGGTCTCGTCATCCTGGGAGGCACAATGTGTCAACACATGTGTGCCCCTACCCTTGGGGACTATTTCCGCCCCTAAGTGCTGATGGTTTATTCTCTACAAGGTGTCATCTACCAGCAGGACAACGCAATGTGTCACACAGTTCGCAGTGTGCGTGCGTTTTACGAAGAGCACCAGGATGCAGGATTAGTTTGCTGTACTACCATGGCCGCCAAACTCCACGGACAGAAATCCAATCGACGATCTGTGGCACCACCTTGATCGGGCTGTCCTCCTGAAGGATCGTCGACCGAAACTCAGCGCAGCAGGCATCGGAACTTGAGTCGGCATGCCTCCACATCCCTGTCGGTACCTCGCAGAACCTCAGTGACGCTCTTCCTGCGCCTCTCGCAGCGTTCCCCACTGCAAAATGTTGTTATTCAGGTTTCTAACACACGACAGTGTATATCAAGACTGATAAAAAGGAATACAAATTTGTTGGGGAGCAGCCGAAACGAGATTAAATTTCGCGTCATTATGGCCGACCCATTAACAGTCGAAATGAAGAAGTTCTGCTACATTGGAAGCAAAAAAATAACGCATGATAGACGAATTAAGGAGGAACAAGAAATAACGAGGAAGAACCAGCCTAGCATAGGCAAAGAGAATATTCTTCGTCAAAATGTTGTCCTCCTGTATCAGGCAAAGGAATTGATTTGGGGAAGAAATTTTGAGATTGTACAAAAGGAACACAACACTGTGGACCGTGAGAAAATCGGAAAAGAAGAAACGGAAGCGTATGAGATGTGTTCTTATAGAGGGACGCCGAAAATTATGTGGACTGGTGAGATAAGAAATGAGGTTCTCCAGAGAATCGGCGACGAAAGGAAAATTATGGCTCTGAGGGTTAGTTACCAATTTTCGACCATACAGGTATCTTTTCCAAATCATTTTGGAATTTGTTTTAACCTTCTGATGAATTTAGTAGGCGATAAACGACAGCATCACCTGCAATCATCCTAACACGGCAGTTCAGATTGTCTCCTAAATCGTTTATATGGATAAGGAATTGCAGAGGGAGTATAACTTGTGGAACGCCAGAGATTACTTCGTTTTTACTCGATGACTTTTCGTCAGTTACTACGAACTGTGACCTCTCTGACAACAAATAACGAGTCAAATGGTTCAAATGGCTCTGAGCACTATGGGACTTAACTGCTGAGGTCATCAGTCCCCTATAACTGAGAACTACTTAAACGTAACCAGCCTAAGGACATCACACACATCCATGCCCGAGGCAGGATTCGAACCTGCGACCGTAGCAGTCGCTCGTTTCCGGACTGAAGCGCCTAGAACCGCTCGGCTACAGCGGCCGGCTGAAAGGAAAATTATGAAAGAAGTGACTAGAAGAAGTGATAACATGACACGACAAGTGTTAACACATCAGAAAATTACGTCGATGATACTATAGGGTTCTGTAGAGGACAAAAATTGTAGCAGAAGAGAGAAATACGAATGTATGCAACAAATTAGTGAGGAAGTTGGAGGTAAATGGAATTCTGAGATGAAAAGGTTGGTGCCCTAAAGGCAATGGTGAGCAGCCGCATCAAAGCAATCTGAAGAGTGATGGCAAAATTTAAAAAAAACAATGCCTAGATAAGAGAAGGACTCGTACACTGAGGCTCCCTACAAACTTAATCTCTATAGCTTATTAAAGTAAATCCGCCGCTAAAACTCAGAAACGAGTCCCGTTACGATCAAGCGAGTTATATTGTGTGGTAGTCCTCTACCCCTACTCATGAAGAATGGTCCCGGTTTTACCTGTAAGGCGTGGTTTTGTAGGTACAAGGACTGGGAAGTTTCGCCTTTCGAAACTTATGGAAGATTCCAGAACACTCGACAGTATTCGAGTATATTTGAGAGTATTCGAGAACATTCGAGAGTATTTGAGAGCATTCCTCAACAATCCAGAATGTTCTGGAATGTTCCACAATGATCCAGAATGTTCTGGAATATTCGTGAATAGTCTGGATCATTCGGGAAAATTCCAAACATCGCGGAAAATCCCAGATCATTGTGGAACATTCTAGAACACTCTAGAATGTTGTGGAATGTTCTGGAACATTGTGGATCATTCTAAGCCTTATGAATCGAAAAAGTAGTGCAGTGAATGATTACAAACAAACAGTAAAGTGTGAGTAGTCAAAGTGTTACTGTGACTGGAAATAAATCAAAAATAAACTGTGAAAAGTTTGTAAAGTGTATTTAGCGTATTTGTTTTGTAAAAATTTGATTTGATTTACATTTTAGACAATGCTCAAACGTAAGAGAGGAGCAGTTCTTGTCAGTTGCAGCAAAATGGCTAACACAAAAAGAACAGCGAAGAAACGAAACAGACGAAGAACGCGAAGTACGTATAAGTTCCCAACAAGCGAGAATGAGCACCGAGAGAAGCAGAGAAACCGAAGAATAATGACACGAACAGACTGAAGAATCAAGAATTGCGATGCAGTCTTATAATACAAGACTGCGAACTCAAGCCAGTCATGAAAATATCACCGTACGAGAAGCGCGGACGAGGAGAAGTAAACGGTACAACTTAGCAAATGAAGCATCCCACTGGTACTCGACGAAAGAATATAACAAACACAAACATGTAATCAGAAAAAAGGATAACATCTGCCCTGCCAGTTTTGAAATGCAAAAAAATTCAATAGAGAAACGCTAGGATTGTATTGCAAGAACAGAAAAATTCGATTACCACCACTGGAAGCGCCTCCGCAAGATATTTTACATTACATGGCCGGGGAAACTTCAGAACCAAAACACTTTCTTCAAAATAAACAAGCTTACAACACCTGCTTCCAAATGACGTCTTTCGGTGTCACTTCGATCAACACTAACAGAGAGGAAATCGATTCTGTATTTTTCATTCAAGAACAAATGTATCACAACATGGGATCATTACTATCACTACCCAACGAAGACCATTACTGGCCATTAAAATTGCTACACCACGAAGATGACGTGCTACAGACGCGAAATTTCACCGACGGGAAGAAGATGCCGTGATATGCAAATGATTAGCTTTTCAGAGCATTCACACAAAGTTGGCGCCGGTGCCGACACCTGTAACGTGCTGACATGAGGAAAGTTTCCAACCGATTTGTCATACACAAACAGCAGTTGACCGGCGTTGCCTGGTGAAACGTTGTTGTGATGCCTCATGTAAGGAGGAGAAATGCGTACCATCACGTTTCCGACTTTGATAAACGTCGGATTGTAGCCTACCGCTATTGCGGCTTATCGTATCGCGACGTTGCTGTTCGCGTTGGTCGAGATCCAATGACTGCTAACAGAATATGGAATCGGTGGGTTCAGGATGGTAATACGGAACGCCGTGCTGGATCCCAACGGCCTTGTATCACTAGCAGTCGAGATGACAGGCATCTTATCCGTATGGCTGTAACGGATCGTGCAGCCACGTATCGATCCCTGAGTCAACAGATGGGGACGTTTGCAAGACAACAACCATCTGCACGAACAGTTCAAATGGTTCAAATGGCTCTGAGGACTATGGGACTTAACATCGGAGGTAATCAGTCCCCTAGAACTTAGAACTACCTAAACCTAACTAACCTAAGCACATCACACACATCCATGCCCGAGGCAGGATTCGAAACTGCGACCGTAGCAGTCGCGCAGTTCCGGACTGATGCGCCTAGAACCGCTCGGCCACCGCGGCCGGTACGAACTGTTCGACGACGTTTGCAGCAGCATGGACTATCAGCTCGGAAACCATGGTTGCGGTTACCCATGACGCTGCATCACAGACAGGAGCGCCTGCGATGGTGTACTCAACGACGAACCTGGCAGCACGAATGGCAAAACGTCATTTTTTCGGATGAATCCAGGTTCTGTTTACAGCATCATGATGGTTGCATCCGCGTTTGGCTACATTGCGGTGAACGCACATTGGAAGCGTGTATTCGTCATCGCCATACTGGCGTATCACCCGGCGTGAAGGTATGGGGTGCCATTGGTTACACGTTTCGCTCACCTCTTGTTCGCAATGACGGCACTTTGAACAGTGGACGTTACATTTCAGATGTGTTACGACCCGTGGCTCTACCCATCGTTCGATCCCTGTGAAACCCTACATTTCAGCAGGATAATGCACGACCACATGTTTCAGGTCCTGTACGGGCCTTTCTGGATACAGAAAATGTTCGACTGTTGCCCTGGCCAGCACATTCTCCAGATCTCTCACCAATTGAAAATGTCTGGTCAATGGTGGCCGAGCAACTGGCTCGTCACAATACGCCAGTCACTACTCTTGATGAACTGTGGTATCATGGTGAGGCTGCATGGGCAACTGTCCCTGTACACGCCATCCAAGCTCTGTTTGACTCAATGCCCAGGCGTATCAAGGCCGTTATTACGGCCAGAGGTGGTTGTTCAGGGTACTGATTTCTCAGGATCTATGCACCCAAGTTGTGTGAAAATGTAATCACATGTCAGTTCTAGTGTAGTATATTTGTCCAATGAATAGACGTTTATCATCTGCATTTCTTCTTGGTGTAGCAATTTTAATGGCTAGTAATGTATTGTATCGGAAATGAAGAAACAGAAATTGGTCAACGATGCACAAATATCAGTGGATGGAGACAAGGAGTAGACAGAGATGTACAGAGGATCCTACACGATTACAATCGACTGATTCACATATTCAAAACAGCACTAAATCAAAAGACTTCTAATGACTATAAAGTTGCAATTCGAGCCGACAGAGGACCACATTAGATCACGGACGTCGATGTAATGCATGTCGGAGAGACGAAGTCATTACCATAAATGTGACAATGAAAACACAAGCCGTGGTACAACCGTACGACGAAGAAGAGGACTACAACGCATTGCAGAGACGCACCATTCATATGATGTCCTCCAGTATCCAACAATATTTATACACGGACAAGACGGATATCATTGGAATGTGAAACAAATCCAACCTGAAACAGGCATAGAAACAAACCAAGAAGTCACTTCCAGGGAGTTCTGTGCTTACCGCTTAGTTATGAGAGACAATGAAACATAGAATCACATTCTCAGCACTCGTCGTTTATTCCCACAATTCTTGACAGGTACGTGTGCAAAAATAGAAGCGGAACGGATGCTTTGCATAAGACTGGATCATAAGAAACTACGAACGGAAAAATACATCATCCTTCAAGACGCAATCATAAATGATGGACGCAATGACAACATTAGAGCAGTAGTAATCTTACTCTTATCATACATTGG
Organism: Schistocerca serialis cubense; assembly: GCF_023864345.2. Taxonomy (NCBI): domain Eukaryota; kingdom Metazoa; phylum Arthropoda; class Insecta; order Orthoptera; family Acrididae; genus Schistocerca; species Schistocerca serialis. Next base: position 51,472,058 of record NC_064644.1, read on the forward strand.
AAGACCGATGCATATCCACGAATACACTCAAAATGCCATGACTTACGTAACAAGATATGGACCACCTGATCTTTTCATAACATTCACATGCAACTTTTGCAGTGGCCAGAAATCCGAGAATAACTAAGATACTGACAAGCCCCAGGCATCGACTGTACATAACACGCTAGTTTGCCGAGAAAAGCAAACGAGATTTATTGAAGTCATCATAGAATACCACATCTCTGGAACCGTTAGATGCTTGGTCTATGCAATCGAATGGCGGACGGTCTCATTCACACAATATCATATGGCAACATGACAGAATTCATCCCACGGATATCGACAAAATCATCGATGCTGAATTTCTCAATCCACAAGAAGATCCGGAACTGTACGACACAGTAGTAAAAACCGAGCGGGGTGGCGCAGTGGTTAGACACTGGACTCGCATTCGGGAGGACGACGGTTCAATCCCGCGTCCGGCCATCCTGATTTGGGTTTTCCGTGATTTCCCTAAATCGCTCCAGGCAAATGCCGAGATGGTTCCTCTGAAAGGGCACGGCTGACTTCCTTCCCAGTCCTTCCCTAATCCGATGAGACCGATGACCACGCTGTCTGGTATCCTTCCCCAAACCAACCAACAGTAGTAAAAAACATGATTCACGGACCATGCAGGCAATTAAACGACAATTCTTCATGTTCGATTGATGGAAAATGTGCCAAAAAAAAAAGAAAAAACCAAAACCGGACGATACACAAAACAAACTTGATGGCTATCCCAAAAACGGCGGCTTCACAGCAAAAGTACGAATACGAGGCAGCGACGAACTGGAAACAGATAATCAATGAATAATTGCGTATAACACACTACTTTTCAAAATGTTGCAAGCAGCCATAAACGCAGAATACTGCAATTCAGTGAAATCCATCTAATATGCCGATAAGTATGTGAACAAAGGCAATGACATGGCGGTACTTCAAATAGCCAAAGACAACGAACAACAATACAGAAACGCGAGTTCCTCATGTACCAAATGGGAAGATACGTCAACAGTAACGAAGCACCGTGTCGGATTTTCGGTTTTCCCATACACGAACCAATTGTGCAATATCTAGCAGTACATTTGGAGAATGGACGGAGGGTTTACTTCACAAAAGACAGCTCCAGAAGAGCTCCAAGTTCACCACCTCAGAACGCGACTTTAACATCTTTTTGCAAATTGTGCAAACGGATCCATTCGCGAAAACTTTACTATATGTCAAAGTCGCTGCCTATTATACGTGGAACACAACAAGAAAAATCTTTCAACGACGATAACAAGGAACTGCAGTAGAGGATCACACAGGAATCGTGAAAACTGGTGAACTAGGCAGAGTATACACCGTTCATCCGGAAAACGTCGAATGTTTCTATCTCCGTGTGCTGCTACACGAAATACGGGGACCAACAAGTTTCACAGACCTCAGTACTGTAGACGGTTCTCTATGCCACGCGTATAGAAAAGCATGCCAACTCTTAGAACTACTGAAAAAAAAGAATCACGGGGAAATATCACTACTACAGGCTTCACTTACACCCTCAGCTGAGCAAATGAGAGACTTACGCGCCATAATTGTAATAACGTGTAACGTGTCGAATCCAAAACAGCTATGGGACTCCTTCAAAGAGAGAATGAGTGATGACATACTGTACCAGATCCGACAAGCTCATCCTGAACTGACTATCGAATTCAACGACAACAGCTGCAATGTAAAACTAATTCGTCTAGAAGATAAATGCTTAGCAAATAAACAACCAAATCTTAATACAAATCGCGATGCAAGCATCACCAAAAGATGTTATCAGTGAGATTAACTAAACAAAGGAAGTGAACTACTTCGATACGTTGATCAGAACAGACCACTCCTTAGTGTCAAGCAAAATGAAATTCACAACGTTATCATGGTCCGCATCCACAAAATTATTTACTTGGATGCACCAGACACCGCTTGATGTGTCCTTGCGAAAACGTTACAAACAGATACACTACTGGCCATTAAAATTGCTACACCAAGAAGAAATGCAGATGATAAACGGGTATTCATTGGACAAATATATTATACTAGAACTGGCATGTGCTTACATTTTCACGCAGTTTGGGTGCATAGATCCTGAGAAATCAGTACCCAGAACAACCACCTCTGGCTGTAATAACGGCCTTGATACGCCTGGCCATTGAGTCAAACAGAGCTTGGATGGCGTGTACAGATACAGCTGCCCATGCAGCTTTAACACGATACCACAGTTCATCAAGAGTAGTGACTGGCGTATTGTGACGAGCCAGTTGTTCGGGCACCATTGACGAGACGTTTTCAGTTGGTGAGAGATCTGGAGAATGTGCTGGCCAGGTGAGCAGTCGAACATTTTCTGTATCCAGAAAGGCTCGTACAGGACCTGAAACATGCGGTCGTGCATTATCCTATGAAATGTAGGGTTTCACAGGGATCGAATGAAGGGTAGAGCGACGGGTCGTAACACATCTGAAATGTAACGTCCACTGTTCAAAGTGCCGTCAATGCGAGCAAGAGGTGACCGAGACGTGTAACGAATGGCACCCCATACCATCACGCCGGGAGATACGTCAGTATGGAGATGACGAATACACGCTTCCAATGTGCGTTCACCACGATGTCGCCAAACACGGATGCGACCATCGTGATGCTGTAAACATAGCTTGGATTCATCCGAAAAAATGACGTTATGCCATTCGTGCACCCAGGTTCGTCGTTGAGTACACCATCGCAGGCGCTCCTGTCTGTGATGCAGCGTCAAGGGTAACCGCAGCCATGGTCTCCGAGCTGATCGTCCATGCTGCTGCAAACGTCGTCGAACTGTTCGTGTAGATGGTTGTTGTCTTGCAATCGTCCCCATCTGTTGACTCAGGGATCGAGATGTGGCTGCACGATCCGTTACAGCTATGCGGATAAGATGCCTTTCATCTCGACTGTTAGTGATACGAGGGGCCGTTTTGGATCCAGCATGGCGTTCCGTATTACCCTCCTGAACCAACCGATTCCATATTCTGCTATCAGTCATTGGATCTCGACCAACGCGAACAGCAATGTTGCGATAGATAAACCACAACCACGATAGGCTACAATCCGACGTTTATGAAAGTCGGAAACGTGATGGTACGCATTTCTCCTCCTTACATGAGGCATCACAACAACGTTTCACCAGGTAACGCCGGTCAACTGCTGTTTGTGTATGAGAAATCGGTTGGAAACTTTCCTCATGTCAGCACGTTGTAGGTGTCGGCACCGGTGCCAACCTTGTGTGAATGCTCTGGAAAGCTAATCATTTGCATATCACAACATCACCTTCCAGTCGGCTAAATTTCGCGTCTGTAGCACGTCATCTTCGTGGTGTAGCAATTTTAATGGTCAGTAGTGTATATTGCGGAAATAGGTGCTAAACAACACATCACGCTCGCACTGGCATCATCCGGCATTGTAGCCACAGTTATGGAAGGAGGACGAACCGACCATTCCACCCTACAACCACCATTGAGTATAGCCGAATAACAATTCCCGGGATGTAACATCTCAAGAGCATCTGGGCGGTGTTAATTTCTAAAGCAAGCTAAAATTACCTTCTGGGGCGAGTGCACAGTGTCACATAAAAGATAATTCGAACCCATGGAGAGAACCTTACAAGACTTGCGAGGACACTCTGAAGTGATGGGAGGGGCCCTGCTCACACTCTCAGGAGATTTTCAACAGGCACTTCCAGTTATCCCCAAGCCAACACCAGCAGACGACGTCAATGCATGTTTAATAAATCACATCTCTGGGCACTCGTACAGATGACGAGACTAACAAAAAAATGAGAGTTGAACTGTGGAAAGACAAACAGCACATTTTGCTCAACAACTTTTACTAATAAGCGAAGGTACATATCATATTGACCATATGACCGGCCTCATTAAACTCCATACTGATTTCTGCAACATAGCCATTGCTGGAAACGATCGACCAAATTTAACCAAACGTTGTTCACGACCATACCAATCCGGACTGCCTATTTGAAAGTGCTGTTTCGGCAAATAAAAATAATATTGTCGGCAGTATGAACTTTAATATTCAAGAGAAAATATAAAAGTAGATCGAGAAAATGGTTAACGTTGAAGAAAGTATAACTTCCCTACAGTATTTTAAACTCTTTGCAAGTACAAGAAATGCCTTTAAACTGCCTTCGGCCTAAAATTGCATCTCCAATCATACGACTAAGAAATCTCAACTCACCAAAACTATGTAATGGAACAAGGACGATCGCCAAACAGCTATTCAACAACATCATCGAAGCCAAACTTATGAGTGTAAAGTGTGGTGTCACCGACAGACACCACACTTGCTAGGTGGTAGTTTTAAATCGGCCGCGGTCCATTAGTACATGTCGGACCCGCGTGTCGCCACTGTGTGATCGCAGACCGAGCGCCACCACAAGGCAGGTCTCGAGATACGGACTAGCACTCGCCCAGTTGTACGGACGACTTTGCTAGCGACTACATTACTCATTAGCCGAGCCAATAGTTAGAATAGCCTTCAGCTAAGTCAATGGCTACGACCTAGCAAGGCGCCATTAGTAACATTGCATGTATCTAAAGAGTCTCACTTGTATCGCCACAATCTCCAGATGTACCAAAAGGATGGATTAAAGTTAAGTATTCCAGAAGCTCCGTACTTTTCTTTATAGCATTCATTACGTATCCTGTTTCAGACCTCAAGCCATCCTGCTTTAGCTTAGCGCGTGCCTTTCGGCTTCCTCTCATTGTGTCTAGGCTGTCTTGTCTAGACACAACATAAAGTACAAAGAACACACCATTTATCTCCAGAATACCACTGATCTCTAGTGAACTGGAAATTTAAAAGACTGAAATTTCGAATCAAATTAGCCTACAGTTTTACAGTTAACAAAGTGCAAGGATAAACTTTGAAATATAGCAGCATCAACCTCAATGACTCCTGCTTCTCTCATGATCAGCTATACGTAGCTTGCTGTTGAGTAGGAAGTTCGAAAAATTTGTACATATATACCCCGGGTAACAAAATGAAAAATTTTGTTTACAATCAAGTATTGTAAATAGTTAGACTATGTTTTCAATAAAAAAATTTAACCCTTATACTTTAACAAGTATTTTAAAAAGTTAGAGTATGTTTTCAATGCATTTTTTATCTCTTATACTTTAAAGTTCATCCTTTTATTCCAGCTACCACACAGACTCATACCAACTCTCTGAGCGAAACTGGGTAACGAAGCTAGTTATGTATATAGACAGCTCATCGATTCCGGGAATAGACGATCTCGGCGACTTTTATCTGTCTGTTGATGTTGGCAAGATATCGGTCCGAGGGATTCAGGGCTTTCGAGAATGTGTAATTAATAAGTTGCACAGCAAATGACAAAATAAATGTTTTTTCCTTTGCTATGATTACAGATTAACAATTTTCTGATATTTTTCCTTTACGTGTACTGTGAAGCCTTTCTTCTTGCCAAAATCATGAGTCTATGAAGGAAGTACACTACAGGTTTAAATAGGTGTGCTTGCGAATATCAAAGTATGTGGCAGAAATTGCGGTATCTTTTGATTTCATTGACATAGAAGCTTAACATTTTGACAGCAGCAAAGAACTACAGACCTCAGTATGTGATATAAAACTCAACTTGAGATGTTTACCTCTCCCTGAAAAAAAGGAGTGTTAAGAGATAGACCAACAGTCAGAAGGTTGGGTAACAAACGAAAAATAAGCATGTGATAAATTACAAATTAGCAATTTTAGAAATTTTTTCCTTTGTTTGCACTGTCAAACCTTGCTTCTTAGCAAATTTATTAACTCTACGTCATCTAGAAGTATCCGGTAGCTTTTGATGATTGAGTTTGCGAATATCAAAACATTTGTTTTATTTTAGTGACACAATGACCATTTCCTTTGATTACATTGACTTTGAAGCTTCTTTTTTTGTATCTACAAGGGACCGTAGTTCCCTTTTTAGCGACTGCAGCAGGAAACCCTAAAAGAAAGGTCTTTCACTGTTCTATGAGAAATGATATATAACTAAGCGACAAAAAATTTTGTTTCTCCTTTCTCAAACCAAAACGCCTCACCATTAATTGAGTATTGTATTTAACTGCATTAATTGTTCTTCAGCCAGATACGGTTTTCATGACAAGTAAATAAAAAATCCGTCATAGGAGTCGAACACCTCAGAGACTTCATTTTAAGACATCCGTCTGTCGTCGGTTTGACGGTGACAAAGCTTTCACAAAATTTCAAAGTCTATAGCTGGCTAATTTTGAAACGTCAGGACGTGAAAGCACAGCATGATTTCTATCTCTCTTAGCTGCTGAGTGATGGGTCATGCTGAGTGATGAATCATTATACTCGTCCGCAGGCTATGCAGCCTAGAGAATCAGTTCCCTGCCAAATCAACACAATCTGTACCAGACATGCAAAATAATATAAAAAGAGACTCTTTCCAGTAATTATTTAGATACACTTTGTGATCAAAAGTATCCGGACACCTGACTAAAAATGACTTACAAGTTCGTGGCATCCTCCATCGGTAATGCTGGAATTCAATATGGTGTTGGCCCACCCTTAGCCTTGGTGACAGCTTCCACTCTCGCAGGCATATGTTCAATCGGGTGCTGGAATGTTTCTTGGGGAATGGCAGCCCATTCGTCACGAAGTGCTACACTGAGGAGAGGTATTGATGTCGGTCTGTGAGGCCTGGCACGAAGTCACTGTTCCAAAACATCCCGAAGTTGTTCTATAGGATTCAGGTCAGGACCATGTGCGGGCCAGTCCATTACAGAGATGTTATTGTCGTGTAACCACTTCGCCACATGCCGTGCATTGTGAACAGTTGCTCGATCGTATTGAAAGATCGCGTCGCCATCCCTGAATTGCTCTTCAACAGTGGGAAGCAAGAAGTTGCTTAAAACATCAACGTAGGCCTGGGCTGCGATAGTGCCACGTAAAACAACACGGGGTGCAAGCCCCCTCCATGAAAAACACGACCACACCGTAACACCACCGCCTCCGAATTTTACCGTTGGCACTACACACGCTGGCAGATGACGTTCACCAGGCATTCGTCATGCCCACACACTGCCGTAGGATCGGCAGTCTCTGGCAGTCAACAGACGAGGTCAACCTGTACGCTTTTGTGCTGTACGTGTCCCTTCACGTTTCCACTTCACTATCACATCAGAAACAGTGGACCTAAGGATGTTTAGGAGAGTATTAATCTCGCGTACAGACGTATGACTCAAGTGACACCCAATCAGCTGCCAACGTTCGAAGTCCGTGAGTTTCGCGGAGCGCCCCATTCTGCTCTCTCACGATATCTAATGACTACTGAGGTCGTTGATATGGAGTAAGTGGAAGTATGTGGCAGCACAATGCACCTAATATGAAAAACGCATCTTTTTGGGGGTATCTGGATACTTTTGAGCCCGTAGTGTACACTACAGTAGTGAAGCCATAGCTATAGTACATAACTTTTTTTCTTTAAAAAAGAAGGGGTTACATTACCGGTTTCAACCAACTTTTCAAATGCAGTTCGTTGAAGCCGTTAATGTAACCTTTTTTTTTAAGGAAATAGTTTTATATACTGTGACTATGACTTCACTATTGTAGTGTAAAATAACCATTTAAGTTATATTGTGGTCACAATCGTTACGACGCTAATGTCGGAATATAGTACTATTTCTATAGTTTCTTGCTTCACTCATTGCTTCTATAACAAAGCTTCTTTGGGACCTGAAGGAGCTAAATTTATCACTCCTGTCTATTGTCACACGGGACGCTATTTTCGTATGAACGGCAATTCGTTCTCTTTCCCTATGTACGATCGTAAGATGCTGTAGCTGAATTCTACTATATGACGTGGACTACAGTTACAGGTAACGAGTTTACACACAGTAGGAAGCCTAGTGCAGAGACAAAAACAAATGAAAGGACAACGATTATAATGAAGAGAAGTTAAACTGTTGTGACGAGACGAAACTACTTTTGTCTCGCCATAATTGTGGATTCTTTGGTTACTCGCTGAATTGGCACATAGAATCTAGGACACAAGAAATATTAATTCATTGTATTACGTAAATGAATAAAAGATCTGTGTGAAACATTCTCGGACCTCTTGCCGCGTCAATCATGGTAAAACCTCGAGCTTTCTACGATTTCCAGCATTGTCTTCGTCAGGAGTAACTGACTATCAAAATCGCTGCTATGGTGGCCTTATGTAGCCGAAAGACGGCTTCTGATTGGTCGGTAATTACGTCATGCTGTCGCAGATGGCGTCAACGTCTGCGCTGGTGGTTCCACCGCTCCCGCCGTAATGTAAACATTGCTACGAATGTTTGTGGCTCTTCTCTGCATCGAGAGCTCGATTCCATGCATTGATAAGATTGTATCCGCCGTCACGGTTGAAGGTTTCCTCACACTCTCTTATTTCTACAGCCTCTTTAATTATATAGCGCTAATATGTTTGTGAGGCTGTGCTCCGCAACGGCAGATTTCTATAGTTCTCGATTTTTAATATGCCGTTGATGTTCTGCACAGCGGTTGGGAACTGTGCGGATGGACTGACCAATATATCGTAATTGCTTGCGCACTCACATGCGTTGTTGTAAATCACAGGAATCTTGAGGCCGAGACTGTCCTTAACAGGATGTAGTATCTGCTTTATCTTCTTAGGAGGTCGGAAAATAGAAGTATTACTTCGTCTTCCCAGGTCTCCCTCTATTTTGCTGGATTTAGCGCCGCAAAAGGGAAGGAATGCAGTCGCTGGCTCATCACGTGAATGTTCAACATTTTCACGTTTCCTTTTCTTTAAGAACGTTGAGTTTATATCATGTACCCATGTGTTCTTTCGTAACACATATTTCAGATGATTAATTTCGGAGTGGACGTCGTTTTCGTCAGAAACGGTATTTTCTCTGTATATTAGCGTATTTAGAGCTGCTGTCTTCTGGACTGGATGGTGAAAAATCTGCGCGCCAGGATATAAATCAGTGTGCGTCGGCATGTGGTACACTGAATGTCCGCGACGTTCATCCGACTTTCGTCGTACCAGAACACCTAAAAACGTCAGCCTTCCCTCTTTCCCTGTCTCGATAATGAAGTGGATGTTTGGGTGCATTTTGTTCTTACGTTCCTGGAAGTGCTCAAGAGCTTCGTGCGGCCATGCCATAAACGTGTCGTCAGCATAACGACAAATTGAAGATGAACGAAGGGGAGCCGAATTTAATGCGCGATCCTCAAAATATTCCATAAAAAAGTGGGCCATTGCTGGAGACAAGGGAGAACCCGTAGCCATTCCGCCCATCCTTTCATAAAATTTACAGGAAGTAGGTGATCGTCATAACATGTCGAAACAATGTTATCGTTTCAGGAGGAAAATGCTCGGCCAACAGTTTCACTGTGTCCTCACTGGAACTTTTGAAAATAGTGAGCTCACATAGAGCCTGATTAAAATATTATTTGGTCTTGCTCTAATTCGTTTAATTTTCTGAATTGACATCTGAAAATCTTTGATGTGGTGGGCCAACTTTCGGAGTCATCAGCTTAGTTAAATATTTAGTCAACCTGCAGTCACGAGAACCAATGGCACTAACAATTGGCCTCAATGGTATATTTTGCTTGTGGATCTTACGTAATCCACACAACCTTCAAATACGCTGACACAAAGAGCAATAACCGTTTCTGACGAAGATAACCTGGATTTCTAAATCAGTCATCTGAAGTATGTGTTCCAAAAGAATGACTATGGGTCATGTGGCATGAAGCTAGTGTTCTCCAAGAAAAGTAAATGTGAAAATGTTGAATATTCACGTGATGAGCCACCGAATACGTTCCTTCCCTTTCGTGGCAATATAGGCAGAATACTGGGAAGACGAGTTATCAGATGTATTTTCCGACCTCCTAAGATGATGAAGTAGATGCTACGCCCTGTTGACGAGATTCTCGGCCTCAGTAGTCCTAGAATTTACAGCATCCCATTTCATCGGTCAGTCCATGCGCACTGTTTCCGACCGCCGTGCAGAACATCAGCGGCGTATTAAAAATCTTGACCTGGAGAAATTTGCAGTTGCTGAGCACACCCTCACAAACAAACATAAAACACTGTTTGCAGGGCCGGCCAGAGTGGCCGAGCGTTTCTAGGCGATGCAGTCTGGAACCGCGCGACCACTACGGTCGTAGGTTCGAATCCTGCCTCGGGCACGGATGTGTGTGATGTCCTTAGGTTAGTTAGATTTAAGTAGTTCTAAGTTATAGGGGACTGATGACCTCAGAAGTTAAGTCTCATAGTGCTCAGAGCCATTTTTTTGGACTGTTTGCATGGAAAAAAATTTTGTCCCAGGCTCTCACATATTGGGACTCTATTATTAGAGAGGCTGTGGAAATAACGATGTCTGAGAAACCTTTCGCCGTGACGGTGGATACGATCTTAGCAGTGTACGAAATCCAGCTCTCGATGCAGAGAAGAGCCACAAACATTCGTCGCGATGTTTACGTTATGGCGGTAGGGGTGGTACCACCGGCGCAGATGTTGATACCATCTGCGACCCCATGACGTAACTACCGACCAATCAGAAGCCGTCTTTGGGATATATAGGGCCACCACAACAGCAATATTGACAGTCAATAGCTAATGACGAAGACGATGGTGGAAATCGTTGAAAGCTCGAGGTTTTATCCTGAACTGACGCGGCTAGAAGTCCGAGAATATTTTGTACAACAGTGCCGTCGCAAAGGACTACGTTCTCAAATAAAAGATTTACTTATCTTTGACATACATCTTTGCCACAGGGTTGTTGTATAACCTGTTGAATAACGTATCATTGACTACCAAAGCTTCACTTGATGCACGAATTAACAAACTTTTCTCTTGCAGTACAATATGCAACATTTACGGAAGTACACTTCATCAGAAACTTTAAAAATTCATTGGTCCTACGCTAACCTGTTGTATAACCTATCACTGACTACCAATGCATCACTTGATGCACGAATTAACAAACGTTTCTCTTGCAGTACAACAAGCAACATTTACGAAAGTACACTTAATCAGAAACTTTAAAAACTGATTGGTCCTACGCTATGATTCCGACACCTTCGGATGAGGTCACGAACTGGGCTGAGATCTCGCATGCTTGGCTGTATATTGACCTCAGCGTGAAGACGCTGCCATGCTGAGGGGGACACGTGGTTTTCTGGAGTACTTCCCATTGGTTGTTGCAGATTGCAGCGACCCCTCGCTAATGTCTGTGGGACCGATTCACCACCCCGGTCTCTGGACGATACCACGCTAATACATGGGTCACTGCTTTGGTCTTCATTCAGGGAGCAAAGTAATTCTCGTATTAGTAGACAGTGCAAACGTAAGGAACATTTAGCAATTAGGGGTCTTCTATAGCAGGTCTGTATGAACTTCTGCGACACGTGTTCATTCCGCATTGAAATCTGGCGTTACCGACTTCGTTGCCCAGATGTTCCCACGTGCAACTCTTCTCGCCTTGATTGCTCAAAGGTGGGTGGCAGGAAGGTACACCCTCGCAGCCGCGTCCTAATTTCCAGCTGCAGACAGAGCAGAATGAAAAAATAAAAAAAGAGGGCCGGATTGTCTTTCCAGCCACGTCCTCTGCTGCTAAGAAGTTACGAAGACCAGCGCAGGTTCTGTCTTGCCTTGCGCTCGGATCGTATTAATTAAATCTTTTCAAATTTCAGAAAGGACGATCCGGGACTGAACACCCGTTCTTACTTCTGTGAGGCAGAATAGTCGGCTTGGAGAAAAATTCAACGCGAGAGACTTTTCGTGCCATCCAGCTTCTTTCTACAGTCGAAAAATATTCGCCCTTCACAAACGAAAAAGAGATGCTTTTGTGTTATGTATCAGGCACTTGTTACATTTTGCCCTTGAGAATTTCAATGGATTCGGTAACAAAAGCAATGCATTTTCCAAACAGAGCTACCAGTACATCTTCATATCAGGTTTTAAGCCCTTAGGTCTTTGCAGTTAGGCTTATTGTGTTACTAAAAGCTCAATTTCTAATTATGATTGCACATATACGCTCTTTCTACTTCAATAAATTTCAACTGGTGATCTTGAGCAGGTAATCTGTCGAAAATTAATATCAAGGATACTTAAGTATTCAGTTCTTGAATTTTAAACCTTTACGTGACCCATATTATGAGTTAAGTTACAATAAATAATAAGTATTATAATTATTGTTGGGCTAATGAAATACGTTCAACTCTTTTAAAAACATTGTTCGCATGAAGGAACTTTTAGTCTCATTGCTGTTTCTATTCAAAAGCACAAACACATATAACGTTCTACTTAATGCTTTTCTCCGTCCATAATCATGTTACGTAATTAGAACTTAATCTTTGTTCGGATTTTGGCTCAATTTATTCAAATGCCTCTGAGCACTATGGGACTTAACAGCTAAGGTCATCGGTCCCCCAGACCTCAGAACTACTTAAACCTAAATAACCTAAGGACATCACACACGTCCATGTCCGAGGGAGGATTCGAACCTGCGACCGTAGCGGTAGCTCGGTTCCAGATTGAAGCGCCTAGAACCGCTCGGCCACACCGGCCAGCTGTTCGGATTTTTATAGCAATAAATGTAGACAATGATACTTATCTATGCATTTCACCTGCAATGTGAACAGAGCCGCGGTGCTTGTCTTATTTACTTATATTTCATAATTTTATGGCTCACTGTATAAATCTCACAACACTAAACTAGAAGGAGAAGGAAACATGTAAAAAAAAATGGCTCTGAGCACTATGGGACTTAACATCTGTGGTCATCAGTCCCCTAGAACTTAGAACTACTTAAACCTAACAAACCTAAGGACATCACACACATCCGTGCCCGAGGCAGGATTCGAACCTGCGACCGCAGCGGTCACGCGGTTCCAGACTGAAGCGCCTTTAACCGCACGGCCACACCGGCCGGCAAGGAAACATGTACCACAAGGTGGTGTCGTAAGATTCAAAACATGTTACATGGAGTGTTTCATAAAAGAACCCGGCGACCTTGAAGAAATTGTCCGAATGAGACGGAAATCGTTAGGTGTGACATATATGGACGGATAAACAAGTGATTACAATATCAGAAAAACTGGAAGACCTTCACAAATTGAGCACGGTAATAACGCGTTAGTCTACGTCTGGCCCTTAAGGAAGCGGTTATTCGCCTTGGCATTGATTGACAGAGTTATTGGATGTAGCTACGAGGGACATCGTGCCAAATATTGTGCAACTGGCGCGTTAGATCGTCAAAATCATGAACCGGTTGGAGGGACCTGTCTATAGTATTCCTAACGTTCTCAGTTGGAGAAAGATCTGGGTCCTCGCTGGCCAGGGTAAAGTCTGGCAAGCATGGAGACCAGCAGTAGAGACTGTCGCCCTGTGCAGGCGAACGTTGTTTTGCTGAAATGTAAGCCCAGGATTACTCGCCATGAAGGGCACGAAAACGGGGCATAGAATATCGTCGACGTACCGCTGTGGTGTAAGGGTGCCGCGAATGACAACTAAAAGGGTCCTATTGCGAAATGAACTGGTTCAACTCGAAGCCAGACTCATCACTGAACATAACTGAACTCCCATCAATGAGAATACAGGCCCTGGTGGCTAGCTAAGACGTCTCTGGAGACGTCCCGGACAGTGGTAAAATATTAACCAGACTGTCGTACGCCATATGGCCTGCCAGCCAGGAGCGTTGCTCCGGGTTGCCATTTCATTTCATAGGAGGACTTCTTTGTCTGTCAACCGCGGCACCCTTGCAGTACAGCGATCCGTCGACGATATTCAACGCCCCGTTTCGTTGCCCTTCGTGGCAAGTCATCCTGTGCGGCGACGAGGTTCTTTCCGTCCCTTTACGACGGACCTGCACCTACTTGTGGACATTGTCTCAGCAGATCGTCAGTAGGGAAGCCGAGTGAAACCTACCGTACTTCGACGTGAACCAGGCTGCAATTTAAGTCACTAATCTACGTTTCGGGAGAAAGTTTTCACACAAACGAAAGGTTGGAAATTTTGTCCTCAATTAATATATTCTGAAACTTAGGTGAACAAGTATCACTGCCAAGCCCGTGCTAGTCTTAACACAGTCACTCACAATCCCTTTAACTCACGTTAGCAAGTTTATGGTGTTGCATTTCCCGAAAACGTAATAGCTACAAAAATACTGATTGTTTTTAATTGAGAATGCTCGCCAAATATTAAGTCTGTCGGTACCAAATGCAGTCACAGTTTTTAGCCACCGACCTGCTCAATACGCCACGCGGAATATATGTCTTTTCTCGCCACAAAATTCACTTAAAAATTCCGAAATTTCTACACACACATCGCAATAATTACACCGTCACTTTCCAACACTTTTGATGTATGAAACCCTGCTAGCTCCGGCAACTTATCATTTCCATCGGAACTGCTACTACACTCGTCCGATCTGTTTCGTGGCTAGGCTCCGACTCCTCTCTAGAATACTCTAAGTCTTCTCTACCAGCAGAGAAAGGCGCGCCAAGAGTATTGCTTTACCATTGGTCAGTATACTCAACAGCCAACAGCAAAACAACATTCTCCCGCGTCAATCCGTACTTTTCCTCAATAACCAATCGCAAAATAGTAAACCTAACGACTGCACTTTTTACCGACGTAATTATCTAATATGCTGAAGTTTTGCTTATGCATAAAGTTATTTACTATTGTTATTTATATCTGAATTAACTTTCCCTTTTCCATAAACTTACTTTACAAATCTATTCTACAAAAATCCCCTTTGTCCATATCCATAATTCTTCGAAATGTTCCCTCTCTAAATCCTACTACATAACTCGTTAAACAATTATCTTCATATTAACCTTAAACCACACTCACGCATCATTCATACTGCTAAAACACATTTATAACATTTTACATACACAAAAGACATAATAACACCTTACGAAAATACTAGCACAGTTTATGAAAAAAACCGTTTATTACTTTAGTGCATTCTAGTGGGCACAATCGAAACTAAAATCACAGTCCCCCTATCCAACACTGTCCTCTATCGACTGATACATAAACTACGTGCGTGTCCAGTATCGCGTCACCATCTGTCACTATCCAGCTCTGAGAGACATGCCCCACTTAACCTCCTCCAAGGCAGGATCGTTATACGGAGCTACGCCTCACCTGCGTTTACATTTCAGCAAGACATTGCCCGCCCACACACGGAGAGTTTCTACTGACTGTCTTTCTATTTGACAAACCGTACTTTGGCCAGCAAGGTCGCCTGATCTCTCCCTAGCCCTGTAATAGGCGTAAGCACATTCGCATTCTTCTTTCTTAGGAGCATACCATTTTTGGTTGTAATTTATCTTGCCAGTGTCAGAGGCAAGATTGTCCAGGTTCCCACGTAATCACCACAAACCAGCTGGTCTTCTCTTCCTCAGTAATAGCTGAGGGATGTTAATGATCTTGTAGAAATCCATGTTAACACCTTAAGCTACCACAGAAGACTTATCAGTAGAAAGTATCGGGCCTCCTTTTATACTCTAAAGATCCAAGATAGCGGCACTTCCCGTGACGTGATCTTCTGGGCATGTCTTCTAAGCTGCGTTGTACTTGCAGCCATTGGACTTCAATTAATCTATTTTGTGTCTCAGTTTAGTGCGTGGACCTCCACTGCGCAGGGATTCAGAATTAGTCTGGAGGTGGATCCACTAGTATTACACTCGCTCATTACCGTGGACTTGACGCCACTGGATTCATATTCCGAGCCTTACAAAATGCAGTGTGTCTCTTACAATGTATATCAGGCGACCAGAAAATAGCGATGAGAGGTTTACAGAAAAACTCATGTCATCTTTACCTTACATAACACTTTAACATGTGTTGTGGCAGTTGTTTAACATTTACAGCAATGGAAGGTTGTCATACAGTGGTGTGCTTATAATGTCTTGCGTTATTCGTGGTGTCTAAAAAGTTCG
This sequence comes from Schistocerca serialis cubense, assembly GCF_023864345.2. Classification (NCBI taxonomy): domain Eukaryota; kingdom Metazoa; phylum Arthropoda; class Insecta; order Orthoptera; family Acrididae; genus Schistocerca; species Schistocerca serialis. The sequence goes on from NC_064644.1 coordinate 51,488,081, forward strand.
ATGAATTCTGTCATATCTGAACGACAACTTGGCGCAAGTGTGCGTGCATGCGCATGGGTCTTCAGAGACTTGAGGAGAATCGATACACAGCGTGCACTGCATGCGACTGGCCGCGTAAACAGACTGCGACCAGTTGGACGTAGTCAGTGTGAGAGGAAGTGTCACAGCGCACTGGACCAGCCTGTAAACATCAAGCTCTACTGCAAATTGGGGAAGTGTGCAACGGAGACACATGGAATGTTGGTGCAGGTGTACGGAAGGTTAGCCGTGAGCAGAATATGTTTCCAAATGATTTAAACGCTTCTGTGAAGGGAAGGAAACAATTGAGGATGAGCCACTTTCAGGTCGGCCATCGACAAGCAGAACCCAAGAAAATATTGAGAAAGTGCGACAAATGCTGGCACAAGATCGACGACGGACTCTCAGATTGACTGTGGAGGACTTGGGCATCAGCAACGACATCGTGCTCACCATCGTCCGCGATGATTTGGGTAAGCGGAAGATCTGCTCTCGATTTGTGCCGCACAAGCTCACAGACCAGCAGAAATCAAAACAGATGCAAACTTCCGGTGATTTCATTTCCACGAATGACCAGGATCCATTGCTTCTGAACACCATCGTCAAGGGAGATGAGACCTGGTGCTACCATTTCGATCCGGAATCAAAACGGCAATCGATATCATGGAGTTCACCGTCTTCCTCGGGACCAAAAAAAGTCGTCTGCAAAAATCCAAGGTGAAAACACTTTTGATCGCTTTCTTCGACAACAACGGCATCATCCACAAGGACTTTGTTCCTGCAGGTGAAATCATTAAGGCTGCATTTTACCAGTCCTTTTCAAACCGATTGTTACATCGTGTCCGGTCGGTTCGACCAGAGATACACAGGACTGGAAAACGGATGCTGCTCCATGCCGGTTCCCCTGCACACTGCGCGATTCGCTTGCGCACTATTCTTGAACACCGTCGGCACTCCCCTGATCTGGCTCGTGCGGACTTTTCCTGTTTCACCGCTTGAAGGTGGCCATGTAAGATGAACGGTGTGCAGACCAGAATTCCATCAAAGATCATGTGACAGCCATTCTGCGATCGGTTCCACAGAAGGCCTTTGCTGATTCTTTTCCGGAGTTCACGAACATTGTCAAAGTCTCTTTTAGCGGGTGGTTACTATTTTGAAGACCAATAAAGAGCATTTGTTTGTATCTGTGGTTTTGTCTGTCGTCTAATACCATTCACCGAACTTTTTAGACATACCACATATGTTACGTGTTAGACGCTACACGTTCAGCTTAGCCATTACATGTACTCGCATTCAATGCTTCATTGTGCTTGCAAAGTGCAATACAACATTAGCTTCGGACAAGCACAGTGAGGCATGAAATACATGTAATGGCTAACATCGAACGTCTGACGCCCAACACCTAGTGGCTTATGTACACTACTGGCCATTCAAATTTCTACACCACGACGTTGACATGCTACAGACACGAAATTTAACCGACAGGAAGAAGATGCTGTAATATACAAATGATTAGCTTTTCAGATCATTCACACAACGTTGGCGCCGTTGGCGACATCTACAACGTGCTGACATGAGGAAAGTTTTCAACCGATTTCTCATAAACAAACAGCAGTTGACCGGCGTTGCCTGGTGAAACGTTGTTGTGATGTCTCGTGTAAGGAGGAGAAATTTTGCCTGGTGAAACGTTGTTGTGATGTCTCGTGTAAGGAGGAGAAATTCGTACCGTCACGTTTCCAACTTTGATAAAGGTCGGATTGTAGCCTATCGCGATTGCGGTTTATCGTATCACGACATTGCTGCTCGCGTTGGTCGAGATCCAATGACTGTTAGCAGAATATGGAGTCGGTGGGTTCAGGAGGGTAACACGGAACGCCGTGCTGGATCCCAACGGCCTCGTATCACTAGCAGTCGAGATGACAGGCATCTTATCCGCATGGCTGTAAAGTATCGTGCAGCCACGTCTCGATCCCTGAGTCAACAGGTGGGTACGTTTGCAAGACAACAACCATCTGCACAAACAGTTGGACGACGTTTGCAGCAGCATGGACTATCAGCTCGGAGACCGTGGCTACGGTTACCTTTATCGCTGCATCAAAGACAGGAGCGCCTGCGATGATGTACTCAACGACGAACCTGGGTGCACGAATGGAAAAACGTCATTTTTTCGGATGAATCCAGGTTCTGTTTACAGCATCATGATGGTCGCATCCGCGTTCGGCGACATCGCAGTGAACGCACACTGCATGCGTGTATTCGTCATCGCCATACTGGCGTATCACCCTGGGTGATGGTATGGGGTGCCATTGGTTACACGTCTCGGTCACCTCTTGTTCGCATTGACGGTACTTTGAACAGTGGATGTTGCATATCAGATGTGTTACGACCCGTGGCTCTACCCTTCATTCGATCCCTGCGAAATTCTACATTTCAGCAGGATAATGCACGACCGCACGTTGCAGGTCCTGTACGGGCCTTTCTGGATACAGAAAATGTTTGACTTCTGCCCTGGCCAGCACATTCTCCAGATCTCTCACCAATTGAAAACGTCTGGTCAATGGTGGCTGAGCAACTGGCTCGTCACAATACGCCAGTCGCTACTCTTGATGAACTGTGGTATCGTGTTGAAGCTGCTTGGGCAGCTGTACCTGTACACGCCATCCAAGCTCTGTTTGACTCAATGTCCAGTCGCATCAAGGCCGTTATTACGGCCAGAGGTGGTTGTTCTGGGTACCGATTTGTCAGGAACTATGCATCCAAATTGCGTGAAAATGTAATCACATGTCAGTTCTAGTATAATATATTTGTCCAATGAATACCCGTTTATCATCTGCATTTCTTCTTGGTGTAGCTATTTTAATGGCCAGTTGTGTATAACACCTAACGCTTAATGCCGAATGTATAATGCCTAACATCTAACGCAATATGCTCTCTGTAAGTACACCTCTGAATGACTACCTTCCATTGCTATAAATGTTAAACAAATACCACGACGTGTATTAAAGTGATACATACCTTAAAGACATGTGATTTTTTTTTCTGTAAGTGCACTAACCTTCTGTCGCTATTTGCTGATTATGTGATCAATCTGGTAGTTGATACGTTGCAGACTGTAAGGCTCGGATGACAAGACCAACTGATGAACGCTTTGGTCTGTGGTTATTATTGGAGAACATAGACGCTCCTGACTCAGATAACATAAGTTACGCCAGGAACGGTATGCACTTTATAAAGAAGAAATTGAATGTGCTTACACCCATTACAGAACCATTTCTCTGTAACAATATGGTCTTTAAAATCTACAATCAAGTGGACTGTCAAGAACTATTAAAGAATGGACGGTATGTAGTGTTAAAGAAGGAGATATGGAAGTCATTTAACTATTACCTACATAGTAAATTCTCCAAGTTCGTCACTACAAGACATGGTGTCAAGCAAAATGTACCTTTTCTCTTACATGGTAACGATAATGTAACAGCAAGAGGAATACTGGGAAACGGCTTGACTGTATCATATAAAGTGGAGTTAGCAGACGTTAAAGTGGAAGAGCTGCCCGGGATATTGCAGCAGTTACATGTAGACGACTATTACCTTTTGAATTTGGACATAACGCAAGATTTAGCTGGAATTTTTAATGAAATGCAGATGCACGACTAACAAAAACAAACCACGACTTCTGCATGGAAGGAGACTACTAGAGAAACAGCAAAGTGATTGTGGACAATGATAAGATAGTTGGAATAGTGTGCGTAACGTGGTTGACCTCAACCTGTAAAGATATGTAATAAATTTATATGTCAAATCATAAGTCCAGGCACGAACAAAGTTATCAGTAACAACCCTACAGGTTTTATAAAGTGTCCAGATATTTGACTGTGAGAAACTTTTAGTCCTCCTTGGCTACAGAACAGGGGACTACCAGACTAAAAGTAACATGTAACTATAGAATGGATCATGTGTCTTACCCGTGCAAGACAGAGAAAGTATTTCAAACCCTAATAAACAGTGTTTACAATGTGGTTCTCTATACTCTATGATAAGCACATCCCTGTGATATCAGGTATCTGATAACTTACGGAACAGTTGCTGTATGGTGTTTATCAACGTTCTGCAGTTAGTTTACTGCGGTAATAAAGATACGTGAAAATTGTCTGGTGTACAAATAAACCTTCCAGATACTAAAAAAAAGACCATGAAAACCTTATAAATCATGTTCTGTCTGCATTCAGTTTTAGTTATTTACGTGAAAACTATGTGGAAATTGGTAACATTGACTGCACGAAAGACGATGCAAATATTACACAGCAGTGCTATGTTAAAGCAGGAGACATATATTTTTCTTAGTCCAGGACAGATATAGATATCATCGAATTAGGACTTGTGAACACAAGCAGTATTATCCCACAAGGTCTAAGAAAGAGAATGAGTATGTGTTGTTGTTGTTGTTGTTGTGGTCTTCAGTCCTGAGACTGGTTTGATGCAGCTCTCCATGCTACTCTATCCTGTGCAAGCTTTCTCATCTCCCAGTACCTACTGCAACCTACATCCTTCTGAATCTGCTTAGTGTATTCATCTCTTGGTCTCCCTCTACGATTTTTACCCTCCACGCTGCCCTCCAATACTAAATTGGTGATCCCTTGATGCCTCAGAACATGTCCTACCAACCGATCCCTTCTTCTGGTCAAGTTGTGCCACAAACTTCTCTTCTCCCCAATCCTATTCAATACTTCCTCATTAGCTATGTGATCTACCCATCTAATCTTCAGCATTCTTCTGTAGCACCACATTTCGAAAGCTTCTATTCTCTTCTTGTCCAAACTATTTATCGTCCATGTTTCACTTCCATACATGGCTACACTCCATACGAATACTTTCAGAAATGACTTCCTGACACTTAAATCAATACTGGATGTTAACAAATTTCTCTTCTTCAGAAACGCTTTCCTTGCCATTGCCAGCCTACATTTTATATCCTCTCTACTTCGACCATCATCAGTTATTTTGCTCCCCAAATAGCAAAACTCCTTTACTACTTTAAGTGCCTCATTTCCTAATCTAATTCCCTCAGCATCACCCGACTTAATTAGACTACATTCCATTATCCTTGTTTTGCTTTTGTTGATGTTCATCTTATATCCTCCTTTCAAGACACTGTCCATTCCATTCAACTGCTCTTCCAAGTCCTTTGCTGTCTCTGACAGAATTACAATGTCATCGGCGAACCTCAAAGTTTTTATTTCTTCTCCATGAATTTTAATACCTACCCCGAATTTTTCTTTTGTTTCCTTTACTGCTTGCTCAATATACAGATTGAACAACATCGGGGAGAGGCTACAACCCTGTCTTACTCCCTTCCCAACCACTGCTTCCCTTTCATGTCCCTCGACTCTTATAACTGCCATCTGGTTTCTGTACAAATTGTAAATAGCCTTTCGCTCCCTGTATTTTACCCCTGCCACCTTTAGAATTTGAAAGAGAGTATTCCAGTCAACATTGTCAAAAGCTTTCTCTAAGTCTACAAATGCTAGAAACGTAGGTTTGCCTTTCCTTAATCTTTCTTCTAAGATAAGTCGTAAGGTCAGTATTGCCTCACGTGTTCCAGTGTTTCTACGGAATCCAAACTGATCTTCCCCGAGGTTGGCTTCTACTAGTTTTTCCATTCGTCTGTAAAGAATTCGTGTTAGTATTTTGCAGCTGTGACTTATTAAGCTGATAGTTCGGTAATTTTCACATCTGTCAACACCTGCTTTCTTCGGGATTGGAATTATTATATTCTTCTTGAAGTCTGAGGGTATTTCGCCTGTTTCATACATCTTGCTCACCAGATGGTAGAGTTTTGTCAGGACTGGCTCTCCCACGGCCGTCAGTAGTTCCAATGGAATATTGTCTACTCCGGGGGCCTTGTTTCGACTCAGGTCTTTCAGGTCTTTCAGTGCAGTATGTGTTGTGCGTACGAAAAAGAAAACTGGAAATGGAGGATATCGAAATCAAAAACCGAAAACTGTCGTAAAGGACGAGTATAAATTGCAACTGGAAAAAGAAGGAACTATTGCTGAAGTGCAAGCAAGGTTTAAATATCTGTGCAGAAATCTGGCCATGAATGTGGAATATAAAATAGCTGTATCTAAAGTAAACAGCGATGGAAATCAGTCATGTGCAAGAGTACCGGCCAACGTAAATGGAATCAATAACGCTTACTACTTTAAAGGATATATGGAAATCGGTCATGCATAAGACCATTGGCCAACATAAATGGAATCAATAACGTTTACTATTTTAAAGGATATACGAAAAAGTCTTTTTAAGTAAATGTCCATTCCCTCTTGGATTTCCTTAAAAACGATGGGTATGTTCTATCCAGATATGGAACACTTGACTTTGTGCAACTAGCAACAGAACAGCTGTTTCCCAAATTTGTAACTGATGGAATAACTACATTTAATCGACACTCGTTTGCAAAGGTTGTAAACTTAAAGTTCCACAGAAATTCAGCAAGAATGTGAAGTGGAAAGGTTACCAATATACCCATATGAAGATGTGGAGACTTTTAACAGCAGTTTTCTGCAGGAGATAAGAGGTAAAATTAAAATCCCTAAAGATTCTCATCTAGAAGAACTGCAGAAAGAAACAGAGCTAATGCTTATAGCTATAAACTAGATAATTTACAGAAAGAAAATTAGATACATGTTAGAGTTAGAGAATATTCTCTCTTTACACTTGTCAAATGATTGGTTGGGGAGAGAAATGGATGATTCTAATATAGATTTCAATATAAGTTAAAAATTAAGCTGGATAGTATTCAAACTATACCAAACGAATGTAAAGGAAGAGTTGTTTTCTGTATGTAAATATACCTGTATATGCAAGAAATTAATAAAGTTTTCTGTAAAACATTATTTGTTTCTTATTCGCTATCATACGCGAAAATTCTAAAAGCTTTTTATTTACGTTGGCATACATCTTGTAGCTGGAGAACCTTGAAAAGTAACTGAAACTAGGTAGCCGAAAATGTAGCGACCCCCTTTTCACGACAATATGATCTGAGTTGTGTTTTAAATAAATTGTTTACGACTCTGTTGCATTTTTAACAGCGGAGTGATCTGTTGATGAGAGTGAGAACTACTTATGATTCAAAGAACAAACAACCTGCGTTTCTACAGTGCAGTCATCTATTGGTGGCGGTAATAACCTCAAAGAAATCGTGGTACAGAGATCGAACTTCGCTCATTTTCTACAGTGCAACCATCTGCTGGTGACAGGAACACTTATTTTCTACAGTGCAGCCATCTGCTGGTGATAGGAGCAACTGGTATCTGAAAAAGGACTTGATTTTATTTCTCTTTTTCAGCGTTTTGTGGGACAGTATTTAAGGTAAAACTCATTTTCAATAAATATGAATATCTAATTCTTTAGTTATATTTTATAAGCAAATGTTGGTTTTTAAATATTTATAGAGAAATATGCTGTCTACACATTCTAATACTCCAAAGTGAATGCTTTATAGGTTCAAATGAATTTTACCAGTGTACACCCCGCATTACCCTATCCTCCATGACGATCGATCTTTTCCTGACAACCTCAGTAAGGTTAACCATTTTGCTTCCCACCTCTCCAAGGTCTTCTCCATTCCTGACGATCCCGATTTTGATTACTCCCTTTTCCCCACGGTCCTTGAGTGCACTGATAGCTCTGTACCACTGCTCGCCCCTAGCTTCCATTACTTGGATCAGTTATCCGCCTCAGACATCGACATTCCCATCACCACACACAACATCACACTCGTCCTTTGCTCTAAACGCAACACCGCCCCTGGTCATGCTGGCATCACCTACCGCCACATCAAGGAACTCCCCCCCCCCCCCCCCCCACCCTTCCTGGCTGTCCTTGCTACCATATACAATGTTCTCCTCTTCACTGGATTTTACCCCGACCTGTGGAAGACTTCCCATGTCCTGCTGTTCCCTAAACCCAACAAACCCCCCTTTGATAGCTCTTCCTATCATCCCACCTACCTCACCTCCGTGTTGAGCAAGGTCTTCCAGAGCATCCTCTCTCGCCGTATTCACCGCCACCTTAACCACGACCGCGATACCACCTGGACTCCCCATCTCCTTACCACCCAACACAAAGCTCACAACAGACTCCCCCTCCTGAAACTAATGTCCAGCCGGACATGGGATCTGCGTCCTTCCCCCATCCTTCACACCTACAAATCCTTGATCCACCCCAACCTTTGTTATGCCAGCATTCCATGGATTTCCGCCCCTCTCAGGTTCTACAAAGTCCTCTAAATCCTCGAATGCCATGCACTCTGCATCACCTTCTACATCTGCCTCCTGTCCCGCACACCCATCCTCTATGACCTCATCCCCGCCCTTCTCCTTTTCCTTGAATACATCTGCACCCTATGTTTTGTCTGCCACCTCAATCCCTCTCACCCCCTGGTGTGTCCCTTCCTCTCCATCCCCAGCCCCTTGCCGTGCCTTTACTGTTATGTCCCACCCTCTCTCCATCTCCACACCCTCCACCTCCTTTCCCAATGCAACTTCCAGCATCTACCTATCCCGGATGATGAGCTTGCCCTGACATCTACCCTTCCTACCAAATCTAACCCCACATTCCTCCAGCCGCATCCTCAGGGCTCCCTCTCCTCCCCCTCCCCTGTCCTGAGTGGCTGTCGCCTCCTGCGCCCCATCACTCTCCTGTGCTCCCCTTCAGTGTCTCTGCACTCCCTCCTGCCTTGTCTTCCTTCTTCATCTCCCACCACACTTGTCTCCTGCCTCTTGGTGCACACCCTGACTCTTTTCATCCCGGCCCCTCCCCTGCTGCCCTTGCTCTACCCTCCTTATACATCCTCTCAGGCCTCTCCCCCAGCAGGTCCCTCCCGGCAGTTTTATTCTTAGTCGTGTGTGCTTCATCTCTCCAAGTGGGTTTAAAGTGTCTTGTTCTGGAGTGTTTTTAATACTGTGGCCAACTTTTAATTTGTGTGTGTGACTTGAGTGTCTTTTTTGTGCTCTATGAATCGCCAACCGTGTTTCTTCGCTTTATGTCGATTTTTTTAATTGTCCCCCCTTGAACGTCTCCATGTAGTGTATTTTTACCTACATTATCTCCCCTTACTCTGTTTTATGTCCCCCATTTTCATCACCTTTCTAGGTATCATTTTCTTCTTGTATTAGCTGTCATGTCACTCGGCTGACGAGCGGCGGATTGTGCAGCTGACAGCCCTCCCCTGCCCATATGGGGCAGGGGAATGAAATCATAATAAAGTAAAAAAAATACCAGCGTGACTGTTAGGCCAGTCCTTAAGCGGATTTTGCGAAGTCAGTATTGCCAACGTACCTCACAAAATCTTCGGCAGTTCAAAAACTATATTTTATTTGGTTGTCTACATCTACATCTACGTGATTACTCTGCTATTCACAATAGAATGCCTGACAGAGGGTTCAATGAACAACCTTCAAGCTGTCTCTCTACCGTTCCACTCTCGAACGGCACGCGGGAAAAAAAAAACACTTAAATTTTTCTGTGCGAGACCTGATTTCTCTTATTTTACCGTGATAATCATTTCTCCCTATGTAGGTGGGTGCCAACAGAATGTTTTCACTATAGGAGGAGAAAACTGGTGATTGAAATTCCGTGAGAAGATCCCGTCGCAACGAAAATGATTGCCACTCCAATTCACGTATCATGTCTGTGACATTATCTCCCCTGTTTCGCGATAATACAAAGCGAGCTGCCCTTCTTTGTACTTTTCGATGTCATCCGTCAGTCCCACCTGATGCGGATCCCACACCGCACAGCAATAATCCAGAATAAGGCGGACAAGCATGGTGTAAGCAGTCTCTTTAGTAGACCTGTTGCTCCTTCTAAGTGTTCTGCCAATGAATCTCTTTGGTATGCTCTATCCACAATATTATCTATGTGATCGTTCCAATTTAGCTTATTTATAATTGTAATCCCTAAGTATTTAGCTGAATTTACAGCCTTAAGATTTGTTTGACTTATCGCGTAATCGAAATTGTCTGCATATCCGAAATGTGAAATAATTTGGATGAAGGTCACGGTTAAAGCAGGATCAGACATGGTAATTGGATGTCTCTATAGGCCCCCTGGCTCAGCAGCTGTTGTGGCTGAGCACCTGAAGGATAATTTGGAAAATGTTTCGAGTACATTTCCCCACCATGTTATAGTTCTGGGTGGAGATTTTAATTTGCCGCATATAGACTGGGAGACAAACGTTCATAACGGGTGGCAGGGACAAAGAATCCAGTGAAATTTTTTTAAGTGCTTTATCTGAAAACTACCTTGAGCAGTTAAACAGAGAACCGACTCGTGGAGACAACATATTAGACCTTCTGGTGACAAACAGACCCGAACTATTTGAAACAGTTAACGCAGAAGCAGAGATGAATACACTAAGCAGATTCAGAAGGATGTAGGTTGCAGTAGGTACTGGGAGATGAAGGAGCGTTGGAGGTGACTAACTACACATGTGTCATTCAGACCGAATCCGTGGCTCTTTGGCGCTCAACTCTTTTGGCCGACCACCACATATCTTCAAGTGCCTCCCAAAAATGGGAAACTCTCGTGGTCACCTGCTTACTGAGCAGCATCCCCCAAGAGACGCTCGATGGCGAAAAATATCGGTATCTTCCAACTGCAATTCATACACCTACCCTTCTTACATGGATGTAACTTCACGAGCACACCTTGGCAGCTTGAAACCAGATCGGCGGCGAAATTTGACTTGTCAGCTGCACCACTCCGCTCTAGAACAACATATTTGACAAATATAACCTCAAATCGTCTGTCAATTTGTTCCAGTTAACACATTACCATCTGGACATTCAACCTTGTATGCACCTGATACCTGGTAACTATTGTTTCAACACTGTTTCTCAAGCTTAAGCCTAGATTATCTGTGGTTGAAAATGCCGCGTTGCCATTATATGTTTTTTTTTAAAAAAGAGAAGTAATTTGTCGCTAATATTCTCATAAGAGGGTAGACAAATAAATTTATTGGCACTGCTGTCATCAGTGGTAGAAACACTTCCTACTTTACTTTTGTTAATTGTATCATCGTAGATGTTACTGATGTGTAGATAATTGTTGGGTTTTCTGATACATTTGATTAGATTAGAAAGGGAGGTTTTAATTAGCTGGTAAAATACAAAATTCTTATGTTCACTCGGATGATTAGGCATGATGTTGACAATTCTATCAGTACATACGAGGCCTATTCGGAAAGTAATAAACGATCAGTCGCGAAATGGAAACCACAGTGAAAACCCGATGAACTTTTGCACAGATATGTTGTGCAGTCACTTTAGTATGTCGGTAGATAACGTCACGTCACTTTTCTCAGTTCTGAGCACATAGTGAACGTGTAAATGTGCCTAGAAAGTAGGGTCTCCTACCTTCCGAGAGATTTCGCCTGTTTTCATGCAACGTCACATAACTGTCATGCAGTTCCTTCTTCATAAGAGTTCTCGGCCACACATTCCAGAGGCAATGAGGACATTCCTGCAGCGTTTTTACTAGAATGTGTTTGATCACCGACGATACAGCTCGGACTTGGCTCCCTCTGATTTTCATCTTTGCTCAAATGAACCGCTGGCTACGAGGACCACATCCCAGCACAAACAAGCTGCAGCGTACAGAACTGTCGGAAAACACAGGAGGGTGCCTTCTGTGACAAGGGTATTGGAAAGCTGATATAACGCTATGACTACGTAGAGAAGTAGCTGGGAGGTGTAACGAACTGTGTAAGTAGGCTGTTTATGTTTTCTCTATGTAAGTAGGCTGTTTATGTTTTCTTATTGGCAACGTTACGTAGCGCTCAATATGAAAATCACTGGCTGTGCTGTGTGCAGTCTGTGGCTGCTTTGCATTGTTGTCATTCTCGCCATTGTAGTGTTAGGCAGCTGGATGTGAACAGCGCGTAGCGTTGCGCAGTTGGAGGTGAGCCGCCAGCAGTGGTGGATGTGGGGAGAGAGATGGCGGAGATTTGTAATTTGTCATGAACTGCTATATTTATATATGATGATATCAAGGTAAATACATTGTTTGTTCTCTATTAATATCTTTCATTTGCTAACTATCCCTATCAGTAGTTAGTGCCTTCCATAGTTTGAATCTTTTATTTAGCTGGCAGTAGTGGCGCTCGCTGTATTGCAGTAGCTTGAGCAGCGAAGATTTTTGTGAGGTAAGTGATTTGTGAAAGGTATAGTTTAATGTTAGTCAGGGCCATTCTTTTGTAGGGAATTTTGAAAGTCAGATTGCGTTGCGCTAACAAAATATTGTGTGTCAGTTTAAGCACAGTCATTGTAGAATTGTTGAAAGGGGACGTTTCAACTGTTGCAAATAAAACAGTTTTGATTTTCACTGTGGTTTCCTTTTCGCGATGAATCGTTTCTTACTTTCCAAACAGCCCTCAAACATTTTATTCTGTAGATAGCAAAGGTATCTAATCTCTAGAAGTATGATGGTTAAGTCTAGAAAATTTATAGATATGTGACCATAATTTTCTTATGTCAAGTTATTAAACCTGTAGACAGTATTTTGATGTCATTTTCGTAAGATTTTACTAGGGCCATGTATAATCTACACTCCTGGAAATGGAAAAAAGAACACATTGACACCGGTGTGTCAGACCCACCATACTTGCTCCGGACACTGCGAGAGGGCTGTACAAGCAATGATCACACGCACGGCACAGCGGACACACCAGGAACCGCGGTGTTGGCCGTCGAATGGCGCTAGCTGCGCAGCATTTGTGCACCGCCGCCGTCAGTGTCACCCAGTTTGCCGTGGCATACGGAGCTCCATCGCAGTCTTTAACACTGGTAGCATGCCGCGACAGCGTGGACGTGAACCGTATGTGCAGTTGACGGACTTTGAGCGAGGGCGTATAGTGGGCATGCGGGAGGCCGGGTGGACGTACCGCCGAATTGCTCAACACGTGGGGCGTGAGGTCTCCACAGTACATCGATGTTGTCGCCAGTGGTCGGCGGAAGGTGCACGTGCCCGTCGACCTGGGACCGGACCGCAGCGACGCACGGATGCACGCCAAGACTGTAGGATCCTACGCAGTGCCGTAGGGGACCGCACCGCCACTTCCCAGCAAATTAGGGACACTGTTGCTCCTGGGGTATCGGCGAGGACCATTCGCAACCGTCTCCATGAAGCTGGGCTACGGTCCCGCACACCGTTAGGCCGTCTTCCGCTCACGCCCCAACATCGTGCAGCCCGCCTCCAGTGGTGTCGCGACAGGCGTGAATGGAGGGACGAATGGAGACGTGTCGTCTTCAGCGATGAGAGTCGCTTCTGCCTTGGTGCCAATGATGGTCGTATGCGTGTTTGGCGCCGTGCAGGTGAGCGCCACAATCAGGACTGCATACGACCGAGGCACACAGGGCCAACACCCGGCATCATGGTGTGGGGAGCGATCTCCTACACTGGCCGTACACCACTGGTGATCGTCGAGGGGACACTGAATAGTGCACGGTACATCCAAACCGTCATCGAACCCATCGTTCTACCATTCCTAGACCGGCAAGGGAACTTGCTGTTCCAACAGGACAATGCACGTCCGCATGTATCCCGTGCCACCCAACGTGCTCTAGAAGGTGTAAGTCAACTACCCTGGCCAGCAAGATCTCCGGATTTGTCCCCCATTGAGCATGTTTGGGACTGGATGAAGCGTCGTCTCACGCGGTCTGCACGTCCAGCACGAACGCTGGTCCAACTGAGGCGCCAGGTGGAAATGGCATGGCAAGCCGTTATACAGGAAAGCTGCGAAAGGTGGATATACACTGTACTAGTACCGACATTGTGCATGCTCTGTTGCCTGTGTCTATGTGACTGTGGTTCTGTCAGTGTGATCATGTGATGTATCTGACCACAGGAATGTGTCAATAAAGTTTCCCCTTCCTGGGACAATGAATTCACGGTGTTCTTATTTCAATTTCCAGGAGTGTATATGTTGTGGTCTTCAGTCCTGAGACTGGTTTGATGCAGCTCTCCATGCTACTCTATCCTGTGAAAGCTTCTTTATCTCCCAGTACCTACTGCAATCTACATCCTTCTGAATCTGTTTAAGGTATTCATCTCTTGGTCTCCCTCTACGATTTTTACCCTCCACGCTGCCCTCCAATACTAAATTGGTGATCCCTTGATGCCTCAGAATATGCCCTACCACCGATCTCTTCTTCTAGTCAAGTTGTGCCACAAATTTCTCTTCTCTCCAATTCTATTCAATACCTCCTCATTAGTTACGTGATCTGCCCAGCTAATCTTCAGCATTCTTCTGTAGCACCACAATTCTAAAGTTTCTGTTCTCCTCTTGTCTAAACTATTATCGTCAACGTTTCACTTCCATACATGGCTACACTCCATACAAATACTTTCAGAAACAACCTCCTGACACTTAAATCTATACTCGATGTTAACAAATTTCTCTTCTTCAGAAGCGCTTTCCTTGCCATTGCAAGTCTGCATTTTATATCCTCTCTACTTCGACCAGCATCAGTTATTTTGCTCCCCAAATAGCAAAGTGTCTCATTTCCTAATCTAACTCCCGCAGCTTCACCCAATTTAATTCGACTACATTCCATTATCCTCGTTTTGCTTTTGTTGATGACCATCTTATATCCTCCTTTCAAGACACTGTTCATTCGGTTCAGCTGCTCTTCCAGGTCCTTTGCTGTCCGTGACAATTACAATGTCATCGGCGAACCTCAAAGTTTTTATTTCCTCTCAATGGATTTTAATTCCCACTCCAAATTTTTCTTTCCTTTCCTTTACTGCTTGCTCAATATACAGATTGAATAACATCATGGATAGGCTACAAGCCTGTCTTACTCGTTTCCCAACCAGTGCTTCCCTTTCACGTCCCTCGACTCTTATAACTGCCATCTGGTTTCTGTACAAATTGTAAATTGCCTTTCGCTCCCTGTATTTCAGCCCTGCCACCTTCTAATCTATATATCCAATATATCTATATATCTAAGATAATACACAAGTCTATTTGCCACTCATGAACGGCCATGAGATAATTTGTTTTCCAATGAAGTCATAAAAATGCCTGCTAGGAAACAACGAGCTACCCTTACTCAAACCATCACAGCGTTAGTGAGTCGTCTAAGTGACAGAACCATTTTAACCACCAGAGGCTGCCAGTTTTTTTCCCTTTAATGCACCCTTTCACTACTGGCCGTATTGCCGATAGGCCACTATCAGATATCTATAACATAATACCGAAAGTACAGAAAATAGACGTGTTATGGTTGCATATTACAATTGTTATTTAAATTACTTACGTGTTATTGGTGATGTCTGTGTGTAAACATTTAAAAATTTGTTTCGTATTATATGGAAAGAGACGCGTCACACAAATGCACATGTCGATTGTTACAGGCATGGTCCTCACATACCAGTCAGCATACAAGAGCAACTTTCACAACACTTTGAGATGTAGCACGACTGTCTGGGAAGCTTAACAGCCTTCTTTCTCACTTTAAAAGCACTGTCAGTCAGATCAGTATTTATATTTTAGGTCATGATCTCGGTGTTCACCAGTACCACATTTCATATGTGACTGTTTTTACAGGTGGAAATTGTGGGCAGAACGTTGTTATAACTGAATGTGTAACCTGCATAGAACTTGTACCTGAGGGACCGTAGGGGAGGTGACGGAGAACAGGGAGAGGTAGATTGACTGGGGACCATAAATTCTGAGAGCAGCGCCCAGGGTGTGTGAGTGATTCCGGGAAGCAGCACTCAGTCTATCGTACCAGCAATCTCCTCCTTCCATTTAGGATCGTACCGGAGGGCGACGGTTGGCGAAACATTTTACCTGGGTCAGGTGGCAGTCCATCGTGAAGGCGGCCAGTTGGCGGAAAGTGGGTCGAGGAAGCGATTTAAGAGCGGCTGCTGTAAACTGAAGTCATAAAACTCCGTGCATTCTCATATTAGGAGTTTGGGCGATACGGACAGAGTGGCTGGTGCGTGTATTTAGTGGAGGCAAGACTGTAGCTCCACTGACGCCAGGGAGTCGCCAGCTTCTCTTAGCGAGCGGCAAAAAACGTATATACACTACTGGCCTTTAAATTGCTACACCAAGAAGAAGTGCAGATCATAAACGGGTATTCATTGGACAAATATATTATACTAGAACTGACATGTGATTATGTTTTCACGTAATTTGGGTGCACAGATCCTGAGAAATCAGTACCCAGAACGACCACCTCAGGCCGTAACAACGGCATTGATACGCCTGGGCGTTGAGTCAAACAGAGCTTGGATGGCGTGTACAGGTACAGCTGCGCATGCAGTTTCAACACGATAGCACAGTCCATCAAGAGTAGTGACTGGCGCATTGTGACGAGCCAGTTGCTCGGCCACCATTGACCAGACGTTTTCAGTTGGTGAGAGATCTGGAGAATGTGCTGGCCAGGGTAGTAGTCGATCATTTTCTGTGCCCAGAAAGGGCCGTACAGGATCTGCAACATGCGGTCGTGCATTATCCTGCTCAAATGCAGGGTTACGCAGGGATCGAATGGAGGGTAGACCCACGGGTCGTAACATATCTCAAATGTAACGTCCACTGTTCAAAGTGCCGTCATTGCGTACAAGAGGTGACCGAGACGTGTAACCAATGGCACCCCACACCATCACGCCGGGTGATATGCCAGTATGGCGATGACGAATACACACATGCAGTGTGCGTTCACCGCGATGGCCTCAAACACGGATGCCACCATCATGATGCTGTAAACAGAACCTAGATACATCCGACAAAATGACGTTTTACCATTCGTGCAACCAGGTTCGTCGTTGAGTACATCATCGTAGGCACTGCTGTCTGTGATTCAGCGACAAGGGTAACCGCAGCCGTGGTCTCCGAGGTGATAGTCCATGCTGCTGCAAACGTCGTCGAACTGTTCGTGCAGATGGTTGTTGTCTTGCAAACGTTCCCATCTGTTGACAAAGGGATCGAGACGTGGCTGCACGATCCGTTACAGCCATGCGCATAAGATGCCTGTCATCTCGACTGCTAGTGATACGAGGCCGTTGGGATCCAGCACGGCGTTCCAGAACCCACCGATTCCATATTCTGTTAACAGTCATTGGATTTCGACCAACGCGAGCAGCAGTGTCGCGATACGATAACCGCAATCGTGATAGGCTACAATCCGACCTTTATCAATGTCGGAAACGTGATGGTACGCATTTCTCCTCCTTGCACGATGCATCACTACAATGTTTCACCAGGCAACGCCGGTCAACTGCTGTTTGTGCATGAGAAATCGGTTGAAAACTTTCCTCATGTCGGCACGTTGTAGTTGTCGCCACAGGCGCCACACTTGTGTGAACGCTCTGAAAAGATAATCATTTGCATATCACAGCATCTTCTTCGTGTCGGTTAAATTTCGCGTCTGTAGCACGTCATCTTCGTGGTGTAGCAGTTTTAATGGCCAGCAGTGTATGTCATAGGCCCCACTTTTTAGGAAGCTTTATAGCCCTCTTTCAGAAATTGGGAATTATAGGCCTAGAAAGGTTAGATCTCTCTGTAAATGAGGGACTATGGTCCCTTCTAGGTAGATTTGTTTTGCTCAAATATGGCCATGCTTACCGTGAAAACGACTCCGCCCTCCGAGGATATGCAAAACGGAGGGCTGCTCCCCAAGCGTGGGAGTCCCGTTGCTGTGACTGGATTGGCTACCAGGGCAATATAGCTGTCGAGAGGGGAGATTCAATGAGTTGAAGATAGTTCGATCGGTTAGTGCAATGTGGAGGCGGTATCGTTTTGGCTAATTCGTCTCCCGTAGCAATTCTTGTTGGAAAGTGGTTGTGATTCTTTGCGATCTTCGTCTTCTGTTCCTCAGGTGATGGAGAACATCAGGTGTTTCCCTAGTGGGCGAGACTTCAAGTCATTTTTTTAGGTGTAGTAAAAGGCAGTGGCAATGTCAAACAGTACCAACAGTATCATTTCGGACACATCGTTTGTCACGAGGGTGAACTTATTCGTCCAGCAAGCACTGTCGTGCCTGAGAGTCAAACTGTTTTGGGCAGACCAGAAAACGGGTGCACCTCACACTGAAATCTGTCGGGATTTCAGGGCTCTGATGGGGAAGTTCTGATAATCAGAACTCCTGACAGCGTAGTGTGCAAATTTTCGTAGGCACGTCAGAACATTACAATTGCTGCAGCACACCGCTCCTCGCCCACAAACCGCAGTTTGCTGCTGCCACGTGAATCAAGGTGACAGGATAAAGTGTTGCGACATCGCCTTGAGTTGTGTTTGGAATTTAGTGTAAGATTTATCAGCTAGTTGTAGTTACAAAAGATTTAATAAAACATGGCTTTTTTGTAAATTTAAATACGCAGCTGTCATTCATACGCCCTCAACAATCCAGTGCTTTTTTATTGTGGTGCTAAATTTAAATAATTTGATTATTAATATGAGTTCTGAAACTGACCATAGGCATAGGCAACAGAAATGCCATGAGTAAATTCACTAATTCATGCTCTTTTCCTAATGTAAAAATAATATTTGCATCATACAGACATGTATTTATGATTAAAGCAAGCAACTACTTGCAATGGACGACCCTTGACAAGAGTCTCGAATCACGGCACTTTTGTGAGGTAGTTAGTGCATTATCTTACGGAACAGGCGGGTGTTTTTTCTTTTTTTTTCAAAGTGAGACTATGGTGCACTGAGAACATGGAGCACAGAGCGGGTTTGGCACTACGCATTGTATCTCAGAAATCTGTAGTATGTTATACCCATTTTATTTCAGTGCATGTGCTGTTTCTGTCTTTTTTTTATTGCTTCGCTTTGTGTCTTGCCAGTGACTTCTGCAGTACTTCTTGTCTGACGCTGTCTTGTTGCTAACAGCGTTGTGCAAGCCTTTGTGGAACAAACTTGGCTACGGGAATATGTACGATATTTTACTGTAGGTTTTGTTTCATAGGCTTAGGCATAATTGTTTGCATTATTTAAAAGAAGATCAGAGCACAATTGTGGCGTGTGATGCGTTAGAGTCGGAAAGTTGCGAAAGTAGCAGTCGATTTCAGCGCTTATGAGAAGAAAATCACGTTTGTATAGTGAGAAAGACTGTGCACTTATTGCTGTGTTGGCAGAAGAGCCAACACCGTGTTACTAAAGGAGGCCCAAATGCACGCGCTTTAGCTCACGCAGGCTGGCGTGAGGTCTGGAACATGACAAGGAATGTGAAATCAGAAAGCGGACGTAATTAGTTTGATACTTAACTTTAATCCATTAATGATGAACGCCGCTCTTGAAGGTACATGATTCGCAATATCAATATCGATAGTAACTGAATATGGCGCCTTGCTAGGTCGTAGCAAATGACGTAGCTGAAGGCTATGCTAAACTGTCGTCTCTGCAAATGAGAGCGTATGTAGACAGTGAACCATCGCTAGCAAAGTCGGCTGTACAACTGGGGCGAGTGCTAGACAGCCACTATCTAGACTAGACCTGTCGTGTGGCGGCGCACGGTCTGCAATCACTGAAAGTGGCGACACGGGGGTCCGACGTATACTAACGGACCGCGGCCGATTTAAAGGCTGCCACCTAGCAAGTGTGGTGTCTGGCGGTGACACCACGCTTATGTAATCCAAAATGGAGCACAAATCAACCACTGACCCAGAACAAGGGGTGTGAAATCTTATGGGGCTTAACTGCTAAGCTCATCAGTCCCTAAGCTTACACACTACTTTACCTAAATTATCCTAAGGACAAACACACACACACCCTTGGCTGAGGGAGTACGCGAACCTCCGCCGGAACCAGCCGCACTGAAGCGTCTTAGACCGCTCCGCTAATCCCGCGCCGCGGAAGAAGTTTATTTAAATCAGTCTGCAAAGAGGGCAAACATGTCAAATACAGAATACACAGATGACGAGGCTGCAGTTCACTCAGGAAATGAAAGTGCAAACGATGTCGAAGTGCAGGTCGTGCAGATTTCGCGGGCAGTTGAATCGCATGCACCTAGTCCAGCGTTCATTACTGGAAGACTGCAGTTATAAGTGATCATTTAATTTTCGTAATATGCTGTAGTACCGCAGCCAGTTGCACCCAGTCGCCGCAGCCGCCGTCGAGGAGGAAGAGGCCCGACTCCGTGGGACGAGCCCCCGGCAGCAGTCATTCTGCAGGCACACAGCGGGAGGCCGGGCCGACGTCCGCGCCTCGCTCAAGGACGGACACGATGCAAAAGGCCTGTGTGACAACGAGGGGCGTGACGTGCCGAGAACTGATGGACATCTCCAGCCATTAGGACGGAACGCCAAGAATGTGCGCGTGAAAGCATCTGAGTTCTACTGGTCTGGCGGCAATTTTAGCTGCCTTAGAAAGCAGGGATTGCCGACAATTTCAGCACCCCACAGGCACAGGGAACAGCGTACAAAAAGCTCCGGGAATCGGCGTAGGGAGGCGAGTGAAAGGAGCCAGCATTCCTAAGAAGATGTTTTTCTCGACAGTGAGGACATTTCTTGTAAATGACGGACGCCAGCAGATTTTGAGAGGGAGCCCAAAAATGAGTCTGTCCAGGGCTCACGCAGAGGGAGAGAGAGAGAGCGGTTGTAAAGAGGTGTCATGTAGCTGCTGTCCCAACAGCCTTGGAATGAGGGAAAATGCACTACTGGCCATAAAAATTGCTACACCACGAAGATGACGTGCTACAGACGCGAAATTTAACCGACAGGAAGAAGATGCTCTAATATGCAAATGATTAGCTTTTCACGGCATTCACCCAAGGCTGATGCCGGTGGCGACACCTGCAGCAACCTGACATGAGGAAAGATTCCAACCGATTTCACATACACAGCCGGCCGGTGCGGCCGTGCGGTTCTATGCGCTGCAGTCCGGAGCCGAGCGACCGCTACGGTCGCAGGTTCGAATCCTACCTCTGGCATGGATGTATGCGATGTCCTTAGGTTTGTTAGGTTCAATTAGTTCTAAGTTCTCGGCGACTGATGACCTCAGAAGTTAAGTCGCATAGTGCTCAGAGCCATTTGAACCATTCTCATACACAAACAGCAGTTGACCGGCGTTGCCCGGTGAAACGTTGTTGTGATGCCTCGTCTAAGGAAGAGAAATGCGTACCATCACGTTTCCGACTTTGACAAAGGTCGGATTGAACCCTATTGCGATTGCGGTTTATCGTATCGCAACATTGTTGCTCCCTTTGGTCGAGATGACAGGCATCATATCCGCATGGCTGTAACGGATCGTGCAGCCGCTTCTCGATCCCTGAGTCAACAAATGGGGACGTTTGCAAGACAACAAAAATCCGCACGAACAGTTCAACGACGTTTGCAGCAGCATGGACTATCAGCTCGGAGACCATGGCTGCGGTTACCCTTGACGCTGCATCACAGACAGGAGCGCCTGCGATGGTGTACTCAGCGAGGAACCTGAGCGCACGAATGGCAAAACTTCATTTTTTCGCATGAATCCAGGTTCTGTTTACAGCATCATGATGGTCGCAACCGTTTTTGGCATCATCGCGGTGATCGCACATTGGAAAGGTGTATTCGTCACCGCCATACTGGCGTATTACACGGCGTGATGGTATGGGTTACACGTCTCGGTCGCCTCTTGATCGCATTGACGGCACTCTGAACAGTGGACGTTACATTTCAGATGTGTTACGACCCGTGGCTCTACCCTTCGTTCGATCCCTAGAAACCGTACATTTCAGCAGGATAATGCACGACCGCATGTTGCAGGTCCTATACGAGGCTTTCTGGATACAGAAAATGTTCGACTGCTGACCTGGCCAGCACATTCTCCATATCTCTCACCAATTGAAAATGTCTGGTCAATGGTGGCCGAGCAACTGGCTCGTCACAATACGCCAGTCACTACTCTTGGTGAACTGTGGTATCGTGTTGAAGCTGCATGGGCAGCTGTATCTGTACACGCCATCCAAGCTCTGTTTGACTCAATGCCCAGGCGTGTCGAGGCCGTTATTACGGCCAGAGGTGGTTGTTCTGGGTACTGATTTCTCAAGATCTATGCACCCAAATTGCGTGAAAATGTAATCAAATGTCAGTTCTAGTATAATATATTTGTCCAATGAATACCCGTTTATCATCTGCTTTTCTTCTTGGTGTAGCAATTTTAATGGCCAGTAGTGTATCTTAAGAATGTGAAATCGTTTGAAACATACCGATTCACGAGGCAAACGCCAGCCCACGCCAGATAGAAAATTTCCATCTTGCACGGAGAGGCGTAGCGATGAAACGGCGACCTGTCATTAGGCTACATTTTAAATTTCTTCCGCCAATGACAAAGCCGAAAGAAAAATATTTCAATGAGAATAACATCTTTTTAAGAATGCTGGCTTCTTTCACTCGCCTCCTTGCGCCAATTCCCCGAGCTTTTTGTGCGCTGCTCCCTGTGCCTGTGGGGTGCTGGAATTGTCGGCAATGCCTGCTTTCCAAGGCAGGTAAGATGACTGCCGCCAGGCCAGAAGAACTTAGATGCTTTCGTGCGCACATTCTTGGCGTTCCGTCCTAATGGCTGGAGATGTCCATCAGTTCTCGGCACGTCACGCACCTCGTTGTCACACAGGTCCTTGAGCGAGGCGCGGACGTCGGCCCGGCCTCCCACTGTGTCCCTGCAGAATGACTGCTCCCTGGGGCTAGATATACGTTGAGCTGGTAGATGGATGGAAAGCGGGAAGGGGGAGTCGTGGAGACACCGCGGAAGCGAAAGGACATGGGCGCCCTTCCACCCATCGCCAACATCCGCCTTCCGACGCCGTGATAGGACAGCTTCGGCGAGGCAACCGACGACGGATAGACAACGCGGAGATCGTACCTGGGACCCATCGCAAAGCCGCGTTGCTAATGAGGGCAGCCAACCCTTGCAGCACAGCTCCGACGCGACACGCCGCACCGACGCAGCGCCTGCCGCCGACATCTGTATATGACGAACGGTAACGAAGGATGGTGAGACGATTCGTTCCCTCCTCCTTCCCCTTAACAACTGAACAAAATAGCAGGTCTGCAACTGGAGGCAGTTAATTCCATAAATTATTTGGGAGTAGGCATTAAGAGTGATTTAAAATGGAATGACCATATAAAATTAATCGTCAGTAAAGCAGATGCCAGACTGAGATTCATTGTAAGAATCCTAAGGAAATGCAATCCGAAAACAAAGGAAGTAGGTTACAGTACACTTGTTCGCCCACTGCTAAAATACTGCTCGCCGGTGTGGATAGAAGAGATAGAGAAGATCCAATGGAGAGCAGTGCGCTTCGTTACAGGACCATTTAGTAATCGCGAAAGCGTTACGGAGATGATAGATAAACTCCAGTGGAAGACTCTGCAAGAGAGACGCTCAGTAGCTCGGTACGGGGTTTCGAGAACATACCTTCACCGAGGAGTCAAGCAGAATATTGCTCCCTCCTACGTATATATCGCGAAAAGACCATGAGGATACAATCAGAGAGATCAGAGCCCACACAGAGGCATACCGACAATCTTTCTTTCCACGAACAATACGAGACTGGAATAGAAGGGAGAACCGATGAGGTACTCAAGATACCCTCCGCCACACACCGTTAGGTGGCTTGCGGAGTATGGATGTAGATGTGGTCGTGTCCACACCCAGTCGAATCGGCTCTGAGATTTTGTTTTCTTTTGCCTAAACAGCACGAAAATAAATACATTTCTTTCATGTTTTGGTCATATAAGCAATCTTTTATATTCACACATGAACCCGTTAATTTTGTACCCTTCGCGTTTGATTTCACTTAATTTCTCGAGTTCACTACATTTTTGGCGCCCAGTGTGGGGCTACCTCATGGGCAATGCTTATGGTATCTGACGTTACAAAATAATTTCCCGAGTTGATCACACTACAGTATTGGCGCCCAACGTGGTGCTACCTGATTGGTAATTTTTATGGTTTGTGATGTCACAAAATTATTTCTCGAGTTCACAAGATACGTTAGGAAGAGAAAAAAACAGAGGAGGCAAATGGAAGAAAAGAGACGACAGCAGGAAAAAGATCAGAGTAAGGAGTAGGAAGAAAATATTCGGCAGGAAAAATACCAAAGCCAGGAAAACATCATTAACGAAATTAAGGAAATTCAGAAGCGAAACGAGAAAGAGAGAAATAGACAGTACGTAATTATGAAAGAAATTAAGGAAATTCAAAAGAGGGCTTTGAGTTCGTCAAAACCGTAAATCAGGTCAAGAATGAAATTAACGGTGTAAAAGCAGTGGTTGAAGAAATTAGGAAAACGTCAGACGAGACGCGAGTCGAAACGTGAGGCTAGGACAGCCAGCTTAATAGTCGAGGTACGCTGCAAAATGCCCAAGTTGCGCAAGATCAGCTAGCGCAGGCATAGGTCGAAGAAAGCGCTGCCAAGAAGGCTATTTCTGCTCTTAAAAAACAGGGACAGAGAATAGTTGAAAAGATCCAGGAAGAAATGTTTCAAATCAAAGACGAGCAAACACGTCTCACTACCCAGCAGAATGAGCTGGCGGATGAGATGACACAAATCTGCGAACGGGTCGCTCGCGTAGAAATTCAGTCAGAAGCAACAGCACGTCGCCTTGAGTTCGTGGGTCACCAGAAATGTCAAAGACAAAATTCTGCGACCCAACCTGGAGCCACATCCCCAGCACAGGCCGGTATACGGGAGGAACTGACCCTCAACGGGGTACGGCGCTCGATCGAGCGAGTGCAGTCTGCAACGCGAAGTGCACAAGGTACCGAGCCTTACCACAATCGCTCGCGACTGAGACGTTACTGCATGACTCTGATGACACTCGACGAGGGTACAAGAGCAATCAGGAGTCGGTCAGCCATGATTGCTCTGTATGATAGGGTACTACCCGAGGCATGGCAGTTCGACTGTGGGTACCTGGAAGGTTCAAAAATAGAGCACATGTGTAGCGTTGCAGCAAACTGCCGGAGTTATGGCGAACTGAGAGAAGTTCTGATAAAGACCTACTGGTCAGAGAACACCCAAGAAAGGATTAATGAGGAGATTATGATTGGGAAGGATTATGAAGCGTTGGGGTGTTTCACTCTGGCAAAGTTTTCCTAAACGATTATCAACAAGAACCGTTGCATGGACCAACTGCACAGTGATAACTAAATAATGCGAAACTGCTACATGAAACTGTCATTGGTGTTTCAGGAATCGCTCATCGGCAAATGTAATGCACAACAGAGTAATTGAAAAGCGCTCTGTGAGAGTCAGACTTTGTCAAGGAAGCAGAAAACTCGAGGGACCGAATGAGACATACTGAACGAAATTCGCAATGTGCATCAGGTGGAAATAGAGACGGACAAAACGCAAATAGAAACAAAGCGACAAGAAACCAATACCAAGGCCAAAGATTTAGCAATGAGCCTCGGTGGAATGACCGAAGCAGATGGGCACGCCACTCTCTCACTTTAACAACATTGTCAATCAGATTAATATTCACATGATAGGCCATGATCTCGGTTTCCCCATTACTGTATTTGTTATATGTCGTTTATGTCTTTTTTCTTGCAGATGGAAATTGTGGAGAGAATGTTATTATAACTGCATGTGTAACTTCCAGAGAACTTGTACCTGACGGACTGTAGTGGAGGTGACAGAGAACATGGAGAGAGACACGGATTGGGGGCCATAAATTCTGAGTGCAGGGACCATGCTATGTAAGTGAGTTTGGGAAGAAGCGCTCAGTTGGTCGTACCGGCAGAGGGACTTCTGGCCGTAGCACTCTGAGGGCGCCGGTTCGCAAAATATTTTACCTGGACCAAGCGTCAGCCTGTCACGAAAGCGGCCAGTTGGCGGAAAGTGGGTGGAGGATGCGATTTAAGAGAGACTGCTGTAACGTGAGGACATAAAACTCCATACAGTCTCATGTTAGTACTTGGTGGAGGCCAGACAGTAGCTCCACTGACGGCAGGGAGTCACCAGGTTCTCTTAGCGAGCGGCATATACAGGGTGGTCCATTGATAGTGACCGGACCAAATATCTCACGAAATAAACATCAAACGAAAAAACTACAAAGAACGAAACTGGTCTAGCTTGAAGGGGGAAACCAGATGGCGCTATGGTTGGCCCGCTAGATAGCGCTGCCATAACTGATATCAACCGTGTTTTTTTAAATAGGAACCCCCGTTTTTTATTACATATTCGTGTAGTATGTAAAGAAATATGAATGTTTTAGTTGGACCACATTTTTCGCTTCCAGCCGTTCGCAGTACCAGCACAGCAAGGCCGTTTTGGTTAGTGTTACAAGGCCAGATCAGTCAATCATGCAGACTGTTGCCGCTGCAACTACTGAAAAGGCTGCTGCCCCTTTTCAGGAACCACACGTTTGTCTGGCCTCTCAACAGATACCCCTCCGTTGTGGTTGCACCTACGGTACGGCCATCTATATCGCTGAGGCACGCAAGCCTCCCCACCAACGCCAAGGTCCATGGCTTTTTGATATTAATGTTAAACTTTTATATCTGTTTCTTTTAACGTTTTGTAGTGTCTGTTGTACAGGAGTCTTTAAATCGGAAGCACATATAAAGACAGAGTCGATTGATAGTATTTCAAGAGCAGATTTACCACGTTACTATGTGTAACCAACTTAAGTTTCCATCGAGTTATGACCTTGCAGACTTGCTTATTAGTCACTCATCTCTGTCAATATGAACTGCCACTTGCGTGTTGTTTGGCTGCTCATAGCTTGTCTTGTTAAATGTTTTAAATGGCTCTGAGGACTATGGGACTTAACATCTGAGATCAACAGTCCCCTAGAACTTAGAACTACTTAAACCTAACTAACCTAAGGACATCACACACATCCACGCACGAGGCAGGATTCGAACCTGCGACCATAGCAGTCGCACGGTTCCGTATTGAAGCGCCTAGAACCGCTCGGCCACCGCGGCTGGCGCTTATCTTGTTAAATCTATCTAATTTATTACAAACAAGGTGACCGTTTTCAGTGCATTTATTAGCAATAAGTGCAAAGGAAAGGAAAAGTCGGTCTAAGGCGCTGCAGTCGTGGACTGTGCGGCTGGTCCCGGCGGAGGTTCGAGTCCTCCCTCGGGCATGGGTGTGTGTGTTTGTCTTAGGATAATTTAGGTTAAGTACTATGTAAGCTTAGGGGCTGATGACCTTAGCAGTTAAGTCCCTCAATATTTCACACACACAAAGGAAAAGTGCTACGTTGAATTACTTACTTAATGTTTAAAGCACCGAATAATAGTCACAAAGATATTGGCAGGGGACAGTTTGCAATGAGAGATAAAAGAAGATCGATAAAGTTCCACGTTTTATCAACCATTTACAGCAAAAAATCAATCAAACAAACTTGTCACATTCGTCATTGTGTGAGACATTTCATGAATATTTATTTATTGCGATGAAACCGAAACTAAGCACAAAAAGAAAGTGCTACAAATAATTTTACAACCCCTTCCTTTCCGGGAACTCTTGTCTGCAACTGTTGACATACTTTTACCTGTTATGTTATGCGCTGTAAGTTACAATGAAAACTATGTTCTTTAATTTTGATCGTGTTGAGCTGCACAGCTGACTGATGCTATATTAATGACTAATAAAAATCGCCACAGGTGCATTAAAACACATTTAATTCCCTAATCAGCCAGAACATTTGACCCTCAGCCTGCTATCGATATAAGACCCTAGAGTAAAATTTTCACTCTACAGCGGAGTGTGCGCTGATATGAAACCGTGTGCCGGAGCGAGACTCGAACTCGGGACCTTTGCCTTTCGCGGGCAAGTGCTCTACCGACTGAGCTACCCAAGCACGACTCACGCCCCGTCCTCACAGCTTTAATTCCGTTTATGCGACAGCAGCGTTACCTGGCGAGGAATGACTGCTGGTCAGACACAAACACGGTGCACATCGTATCAGTGAGCTGACTGTGTGTAGAATGGGGAGGGCGCGCAAGCTAGCTGAGTCTGGCCGAGGGCAGATTCTGATACCCTGGAAGCTCGGCATGAGCATTTCGGAAACTGCACAGCTTGTTGGGTGTTCGAGGAGCGCTGCGGTGAGTGTCTTCGACACGTGACGAAATCATCTTCATCTACATCTACATCTACATTTATACTCCGCAAGCCACCCAACGGTGTGTGGCGGAGGGCACTTTACGTGCCACTGTCATTACCTCCCTTTCCTGTTCCAGTCGCGTATGGTTCGCGGGAAGAACGACTGTCTGAAAGCCTCCGTGCGCGCTCTAATCTCTCTAATTTTACATTCGTGATCTCCTCGGGAAGTATAAGTAGGGGGAAGCAATATATTCTTTACCTCATCCAGAAACGCACACTCTCGAAACCTGGCGAGCAAGCTACACCGCGATGCGGAGCGCCTCTCTTGCAGAGTCTGCCACTTGAGTTCGTTAAACATCTCCGTAACGCTATCACAGTTACCAAATAACCCTGTGACGAAACGCGTCGCTCTTCTTTGGATCTTCTCTATCTCCTCCGTCAGCCCGACCTGGTACGTATCCCACACTGATGAGCAATACTCAAGTATAGTTCGAACGAGTGTTTTGTAAGCCACCTCCTTTGTTGATGGACTACATTTTCTAAGGACTCTCCCAATGAATCTCAACCTGGTACCCGCCTTACCAACAATTAATTTTATATGATCATTCCACTTCAAATCGTTCCGTACGCATACTCCCAGATATTTTACAGAAGTAACTGCTACCAGTGTTTGTTCCGCTATCATATAATCATACAATAAAGGATCCTTCTTTCTATGTATTCGCAATACATTACATTTGTCTATGTTAAGGGTCAGTTGCCATTCCCTGCACCAAGTGCCTATCCGCTGCAGATCTTCCTGCATTTCGCTACAATTTTCTAATGCTGCAACTTCTCTGCATACTACAGCATCATCCGCGAAAAGCCGCATGGGACTTCCGACACTATCTACTAGGTCATTTATATATGTTGTGAAAAGCAATGGTCCCATAACACTCCCCTGTGGCACGCCAGAGGTTACTTTAACGTCTGCAGACGTCTCTCCATTGATAACAACTTGCTATGTTCTGTTTGCAAAAACTCTTCAATACAGCCACACAGCTGGTCTGATATTCCGTAGGCTCTTACTTTGTTTATCAGGCGACAGTGCGGAACTGTATCGAACGCCTTCCGGAAGTCAAGAAAAATAGCATCTACCTGGGAGCCTGTATCTAATATTTTCTGGGTCTCATGAACAAATAAAGCGAGTTGGGTCTCACACGATCGCTTTCTAAACACCGTCTGTACCTTTGTAAAAATGTCGGCAGAATTTATCTCTGGCTTCAACCAGAAACAACGTGCAGACGTCGTTTGGTTGGGCGGCCACCCATTACTACAGATGTCGGACATCGCAGGCTGAGCAGACTGGTACAACAGGATAGTCAGCGAAATGCGGCGGAACTAACATCAGACTTTAATGCTGGGCAGAATACAAATGTGTCTGAACATCCTAACGAGGGGGCTGCGCTGTCAATGACCCATTTATGTGCCAATGTTAAGACCACGAATAGGCAACTATGACTGAAATGGGCACATAACCATCGGTACTGGATGTTAACGCATTGCATGGTCTGTTGACTTCTGATACCTAATACATCATGCCTATGGGAGAGTGCGATTCCGTCTCTCTTTGACACCTATACTGCGGTAGGGAGACAAGCTGGCGGCGGCTGCATTATCATCTGAAGAACATTCATGTGAGCATCCGAGGGTCCATTGGAGCTCATGCGAGGCACAGTAGAGGCCAACGAGTACATACACATGTGCAGACCACGTACTCCCCTTCATAACGATCATGTTTCCCGACGGCAGTGGTATATTTTAATAAGATAATGGCCATCTCACAATGCTGTGAGTGTGATGGAGTGGTTCGAGGAATACAGTGGCGAGTTCCAACTGATGTTCTGGTCCCCCAACCCGCCAAATCTGAACCCGATCGAACACATCCCAGATGTGATTGAACCTGGCGTCGCCGCTATTATCCGTGCCAAAGGCCGTTAGGTCGGTGGTCATAATGTTATGACTGATCGGTGTATGTCACCTTAAGTGTGTATTAACAGAGCTTTCGTGGTTTTCGTTAATCTGTAATGTCATCTATTTCCTTTGATTTTAGATATTTTTGTTTCATATCTAGGGAAAAAGGAGATCCGCCAGGTTACCCGAGAGTGCTATTATGTTGTTTCCTAGACTCAGGTAGGCGCGCCGGTCCCGGATCGAATACGCCCGGCGCATTTCCGGCGTCTGCTGGCCTAGGTGTGGTTTTTAGGCGGCTTTCCACATCCCACTAGGCCAATGCCGGGCTGGTTCCCACGTTCCGCCTCAGTTACACAACTCGCAGGCATCTGAACACGTTCGCGCTATTCCATGGATTACAGTAGATGCTGACAGCCGGGATACACTGATTCGATCTCGGGGGATATGGCGTGGCGGCAAGTAGAGCTTCCGGCCACCCCTTCAAATGAACCTTGCCAAATCCGTCCTAACCATGCCGACCCTGCGAAACCACGGGACAAGGCAGCAGCAAAAGAAGAAAAGAAGGAGAATCAAAGGAAAAAGGAATCAATGATTGCGAACAAAGTACTTTCTTTTTTCTTTGCCTAAAGCTCTACAGGATCGGTTTTCCATTTTTTAGGTACACAGATAGCCATGTATGGAAGAGAAACATGGACTTTAAATAGTTTGGACAAGAAGAGAATAGAAGCTTTCGAAATATGTTGCTACAGAAGAATGCTGAAGATTATATGGGTAGATCACATAACTAATGAGGAGGTATTGAATAGGACTGGGGAGAAGTTTGTGGATCAACTTGACCAGAAGAAGGGATCGGTTGGTAGGACATGTTCTGAGACATCGAGTAGCGGAAAAGCATCCGGACCAGACGAGATACCCTACAGTGATTATGCTAAAGAACTTGCCCCCTTTCTATCAGCAATTTATCGTAGATCGCTGGAAGAACGTAAAGTACCTAGCGACTGGAAGAAAGCGCAGGTCGTTCCCATTTTCAAGAAGGGTCATAAATCAGATGCGAATAATTATAGGCCTATTTCGCTTACGTCAATCTGTTGTAGAATAATGGAACATGTTTTGTGTTCTCGTATTATGACGTTCTTAGATAATACAAATCTCCTTCATCATAACCAACATGGATTCCGCAAACAGAGATCATGTGAAACTCAGCTCGCCCTATTTGCCCAAGAAATTCACAGTGCCGTAGACACTGGCGAGCAGATTGATGCCGTATTCCTGGACTTCAGGAAGGCATTTGATACGGTTCCGCACTTACGTTTAGTGAAAAAAATACGAGCTTACGGAATATCGGACCAGGTTTGTGATTGGATTCAGGATTTCCTAGAAGAAAGAACACAACATGTCATTCTTAACGGTTCAAAATCTGCAGATGTAGAGGTAATTTCGGGAGTACCGCAGGGAAGCGTGATAGGACCTTTATTGTTTACAATATACATAAATGACTTAGTTGACAACATCGGTAGCTCCGTGAGGCTATTTGCAGATGACACGGTTGTCTACAAGAAAGTAGCAACATCAGAAGACTCGTACGTACTCCAGGAGGACCTGCAGAGGATTAATGCATGGTGCGACAGCTGGCAGCTTTCCCTAAACGTAGATAAATGTAATATAATGCGCATACATAGGGGCAGAAATCCATTCCAGTACGATTATGCCATAGGTGGTAAATCATTGGAAGCGGTAACGACCGTAAAATACTTAGGAGTTACTATCCGGAGCGATCTGAAGTGGAATGATCACATAAAACAAATAGTGGGAAAAGCAGGCGCCAGGTTGAGATTCATAGGAAGAATTCTAAGAAAATGTGACTCATCGACGAAAGAAGTAGCTTACAAAACGCTTGTTCGTCCGATTCTTGAGTATTGCTCATCAGTATGGGACCCTTACCAGGTTGGATTAATAGAAGAGATAGACATGATCCAGCGAAAATCAGCGCGATTCGTCATGGGGACATTTAGTCAGCGCGAGAGCGTTACGGAGATGCTGAACAAGCTCCAGTGGCGAACACTTCAAGAAAGGCGTTACGCAATACGGAGAGGTTTATTATCGAAATTACGAGAGAGCACATTCCGGGAAGAGATGGGCAACATATTACTACCGCCCACATATATCTCGCGTAATGATCACAACGAAAAGATCCGAGAAATTAGAGCAAATACGGAGACTTACAAGCAGTCGTTCTTCCCACGCACAATTCGTGAATGGAACAGGGAAGGGGGGATCAGATAGTGGTACAATAAGTACCCTCCGCCACACACCGTAAGGTGGCTCGCGGAGTATAGATGTAGATGTAGATGTAGATCGAGGGATCACCAATTTAGTATTGGAAGGCAGCGTGGAGGGTAAAAATCGTTGAGGGAGACCAAAAGATGAATACACTAAGCAAATTCAGAGGGATATGGGTTGCAGTAGGTACTGGGAGAAGAAGAAGCTTGCACAGGATAGAGTAGCATGGAGAGCTGCATCAAACCAGTCTCATGACTGAAGACCAATACAACAACAGGTACACAGAGATAAGTACTTTGTCCAGTATAAAAATATTTTCGCATTATAAATATATTTCACACCCATGTTGCCCCCATTATGTTGGAACTTCATATATAAGAATGATAAGTGTTTCCATAAAATATAATTAGCAGTACTCAGAAGTGGTTGCATCAAAATGATTTATTACCTGAATGTTTGAAAGGAGTACAGCGCTTTCGTATCACATCCATAATTCTATCTTTCCCTGACTTACTATTGTTTTATTTTATATTTGCGAGCTTCATAATTTTTCTGTCATATGACAATAATAGGAAGAGGATTTTCTGCTGAGCATTTCACTTTATTGTAGTTTAATTTTTGTTGGGATCAGCAGTCTCATTCACTTTTGTATACTAATTCCCCTTTTCTTCACCTGCGTGAGATGGGGACATCACGAAGTAGCTTCAAGCTAGAGCTAGTTCTTCTTTTCATTTCTCTGGGAGACATAGGAAAGTTCATTGTGTTTCTTGGAACATGACTGCCACGAGCAAGTCTCAACGACAAATGCGGATCTTCACTGCTCTTTTAAAATCCAGTCCTCTGACTGGCCCTACAGAGCCCCGTGCAGAACTTTCTGGAACAATGCGGAAATTTTCTCTGTGAGGAAGAATCGCAGGCACCTTCCCAAACCATGTGGTTGGCTTAGTGATCCATTCTTTTGGCAGGTGTAGGGGTTTAGTCTATTGCCGCCCCTCCATAAACAACTGGCTCTGGACACAGCGTCTGGGAGAGGCTTTTGAATTTCGGCAGAGGAGCCAGTGAGCACAGACGTTCTGACGGAATGAGGACTTAGATGTTAACTCGGGTTCACATTTATAAGTTAGGTCATGTTTAAACCTTTTGGTACCAGCACCATCAGGAATAGGGAGCGATTGACTTTACTTGTTTTTATTTTTGTGTGTGGAGTTTAATTGTTTCATATGGAGCTTAAGGCCGTGTGTACAGGTTGTTGCACTGGCTTGTAACCATTTATGTGGTCGTCCTGTGACATCTGTGATTACTTTTGCACTTCTACTTTACCCAGTATCATCAGGTGCAGCTAAGTGGAAAAATCTCTAATTCCTTTTGCTCTAGATACAGTGTTGTGTAAGTTTATGGTTTTCATTATAATGGTTTCTAATGTCAAGCAATTTTAATTTTAACAGCAAACCTCTTAGCTGGACTGAGTCTGGAGGAACTCAGGCATGCATGTTTAACGAGTAACAATACTTATAGTACTACAGCTCCCTAGAGTTTATCAATGGGGGTTTCCTCTGTTGCTAATATCTGGCTGTGTGCGCGTGCATGTACATAAATCCATTCTGAAGTAGTTCATTACCACAAATGTATAAAGCGGCCTTCCAGGCTGAATTCCCATGCAAATTCATGATAGCTACTTTTGCCCTGTGTATATCTAAGGGTCAAAGATAAACATAAGATTGTTACTGTTTTGCATATTTTGAATCTGATTTTAAGTTGGTTGGTTGGTTGGTTTTTGGGGGAGGAGACCAAACAGCGAGGTCATCCGTCCCATGGATTAGGGAAAGATCGGGAAGGAAGTCGGCCATGCCCTTCAAAGGAACCATCCTGTCATTTGCTTGAACCGACTCAGGAAGTCACGGAAAACCTAAGTCATTATGGCCGGACGCGGGTTTGAAACGTCGTATTCTCGAATGCGAATCCAGTTGGTATTAACTTCTGTGATAAATAACCAGATTTCTGAACGCAGTTTAATTATCATTCATGATTGTTTCACTTAGCATTCCTTCAAAAAATTCTTGTATGATGTCAGTAATACACACAAAAAAAGAATGCACACAAAAAGAGATTCGTCATTGCATGGTCGTATTGGATCTTTACGTATACATTATGTTTGTTTGTTGTTTCTTTGTTAGAGCAGTCAGAAACAGTAAGGTAGACATGTTTTGCTTTAACAAGTCAGGAACCAATAAGAGCCTGGCATGTGCAGTGAACGATTTATGCGCCCATGAGTCGAACTGCAGTGACTGAAATCTTGCCCCATGTGCCAGATGGTATAATATTATCCACTGCTTTCGTGACAACGACTCTCACGGTTGACAAATTAACGAAAAATTATGGTACAATAAGGGTAGATCCCTTTGCATGTAGTGGCAGCTGTTTAGGATTTCTTTATTGTCAATGGCAATTAAGGACAAAATTACAATATTCCCCTTGCACGTAGTGGTCCTGCCTGGGGATTCCTCATATAACATGGAGGTGTGCTACAGATGAAATTAAACTACCCCCTTCCATGTTCACTGCGCCTCCGGGGAGTAAATAATAGAAAAAGTTCTCACGTCCATACTTTGCACATTTTCTTTTGATATATTGTCTCGTCATTCAGGAAGTGCGATGTGGAAAGTGAAATCAGAACCTCTTCTTCACAGAAGTAATATTTATGATAAGTGTGAATAGGATATATATTTAATGACGGCACGAAATTTGCGTATAGAAACGGAGCGCGACAGCTTAGAAGCTGATCTTGCAGAGAAGGATTAGCAGGTACGAATCAGTATTAACAATAAACAAATACCGGACAGCGCCGCATAGTAACAGCAAATACGAGTTGCATTTCTGCTGTCTACCAGAACAATTTGGCAGTTAGTGCCGACCTACAATGGCAGCTGTGACACAAAGCGTCACAGTTTGGCTTCAATAAATAGTCTCTCCAGTTAGCTATTGAGTTCAGTGTGTGCAAATCGTCGTTCACGTGATCGCATTAGTGCGCATGTACAAACTGCCAGATTGCAAACCTAAAAATGTTTTCGCACGAATGACAAGTGTGTTATTAACATTCCTCGCAGAAGCATCAGCCTATTTCAGCACCGAGTTATCGGCACAGTACGGCTCCTACAAAAATATTTTCCGTGTAGAATTTGGCAGGATTCCGATAACGATTACGGTTCAGCTGAAAGATTGTTATGCACCGCACGGATGCAAGTCATTATTTTTTCAATTTCGCGTTCCATCCTCATAAGCATACTTTAAGGGATCACAATTATTCTCCTCCTTGAGATTAATTTTCTTTGGTGCATTTCCCGCCCACAAAGGGAAGCGCCTTAATGGCGGGGTTTGCAAAGGACACAAAGAGCTGCTCTAGAGAGACAGCGAACGCACCTGGGCGGCCGGGATCCGTCGCTGGCTTCATTACTGTTAATGATGTACATTACGACCCGCAG
This sequence comes from Schistocerca serialis cubense, assembly GCF_023864345.2. Lineage (NCBI taxonomy): Eukaryota > Metazoa > Arthropoda > Insecta > Orthoptera > Acrididae > Schistocerca > Schistocerca serialis. Next base: position 51,523,872 of record NC_064644.1, read on the forward strand.
TATAGCAGGGGGTGGGAGGGAGAAGGGGGAGGGGCACTCATTTGTCCCGAAGCAGCGGCTGACGCGGTGTTTACTCGGTAGGGGGGGGGGGGGGGGTTGCAGATCTGAGTCGCGGATACCGATCTTGCGACGAACGGAAGCATTGGTCTTCTTCCAACCTTTACCCGTCAACACGCATCTGCCAAACTTCCAGCTTACAAAACTAATGCTGAGTATAGTCATTTACTTCTAGCACCTACTCCATGTTCAGGTACCTTTCTGGTAGTTTGTTTCTCATTTTGCTCTTAGTTTTTAGACTTCCGTATCTCAGTGGGTAGAAACAGAACCCTTATTGGATCACGTTGTTATCCGTCAGTCTATCTGACTGACCGACCGTCAGCAATGGGTAGAGTTATCAAGTTGAAATTTACGTCGACTACTGAGGTCTAAATAATTGAAGCATCTCGGTCTATACAATCAAAAGATACGGCCATATACACAGAAGCGCCAAAGAAACTGTACAGCGATGACTATTCAAATACAGACTTAAGTAGTCAGAATACGGCGCTGCGGTCGGCAACGCCCATATAAGACACCAAGTGTATGTCGCAGTTGTTAGATGGATTGCCGTTGCTACAATGGAAGTTTACCAAGATTTAAGTGAGTCTGAACGTGGTGTTATAATCGGCGCACGAGCGATGGGACACAGCATCTCCGAGGTAGCGATGAAGCGGGGACTTTCCCGTACGACCATTTAACGAGCGTACCGTGAATATCAGGAATCCGGTAAAACATCAAATCTCCGACATCACTGCGGCCGAAAAAAGATCCTGCAAGAAGGTGACCAACGACGACCGAAGGGAACCGTTCAACGTGACGGAAGTGCAACCATTTCGCAAATGCTGCAGGTTTCAGTGCTGGGCCATCGACAAGTATCAACGTGCAAACCATTCAACGAAACATCATCGATATGGCCCACTCGTGTACCCTCGATGACTGTATGACACAAAACTTTACCACTGGCTTGGGCCCGTCAACAACGAAATTTAACTGTTGATGATTGGAAACATGTTGCCTGTGTAATGGGACACTCTTTTCTAACATAACCTTTTTTTTTTTAATAGAAGTAGCCGACACCAGGATTAATCCTGAATCTGGTATAGGAGAACATTCTCGCCTGTTTCACTGAAAGAATTTCATCTGATTTTGTATTCGACGTATTATATTTCAAGCTAAAATTTATAAAAAGAAATTAATTTGTTAGTACTCTGTACGTAAGTTAAAATTACTGTTTTTTTAAAATATTTGAAGTTAAGAAATATCTTACATATTTAAAATTGATATTATTAATTGCAAAATCTACCGCTAATTATTAAATTTATTTCTAGATTCATTTATTAAATAATGTAATTTCTTGGAGATGATTCATTTTTGTCAAGGAAGTTTGTAAACTCTTTTGCTTTGTAAACTCTTTGGAATATTGTGCGTACCGCAGAAAGTAAACAGTAGTAGAGGGCACGCCTCTGATGGAATCGGTCGGATTTGTATGATTGACGCTAACAGTGTAATTAGCTGTGTTATAAAAGTAGGAATTGTGAATACGGTGTGAAATTGAAAAATGTGACAAAGAATAAAATTCATGAATAATACAGGCAAACCTTCATCAGGTATTTAGTCATCAGAAACACACAACGAAGTTTCTCTTTTGTATATCTTACACCTCACGAAGCTTTCAAAACTTGTGGAGAGACAGACAATTTTAATAGTGATGTGTGAGAAGGTAAGATTACATCTGGTCGGACGAGTCTCGTTTCAGATTGTATCGAGTGGATGGAGGTGTACAGGTATGGAGACAGCCTCATGAATCCATGGACCCTGCATGTCAGGAAGGGACTATTCAAGATGATGAAGACTCTATAATGGTGTGGAGCGTCTGTAGTTCGAGTGATATGCGACCTGTGTATGTCTAGATACGACTCTGACATGTGACACGTACGTAAACATCCGCTTTCGTCACCTGGATCAATTCATATCCATTGTGCACTCCGACGGACTAGGACAATGCACCACTCCACCCTCCGAGAATTGCTACAGAGTGGCTCCAGGAACACTCTTCTGACTTTAAACACTTCCACTTTTCAGTAATCTCTCCATTATTGGGCATATCTGGGATGCCTTGCAACGTGCTGTTCATAAGAGATCTCCTGGTGCTCTCTGATTTATGGACAGCCCTGTAGGATTCATGGTGTCAGTTCGCTCCAGCACTACTTCAGACGTTAGTCGAGTCCAAGCCACATCGTGTGGCGACACTTCTGTGTCCTGGCTGGGGCCCTACACGACATTAGGCAGATCTACCAATTTCTTTGCCTCTTCAGTTTATGTCATACATTCTCATACTTGCAAAGTCACTCACCAAAATTTCTAAATGGACTCACTAAACACATATCGCTCCTCGTGACTTAGGCTCATTGAAGAGTGACCAGTGAAAGTCCCTTCTCCTAGAACTAGGTTATTATATTTTCTGTGGTTGTTGATAGCAGATCACAGGAAGTTAGGTTGTACTGAACAGCTTAACAGTTGTAGTGTTAACATTTGACAAAGTTGGTGTTGTACTCTCTAAGTCAGGAATTACGATTATTAGGCTAGAGTTTTCTGAAGTTATTTTGGCTAAGTGATCATGGACCAGCCAAAGGAACAAATTAAAATCCCGATGTTATTCACACGTGAAGAATATCTTCATGGAAACGAAATACGAGCACGCGACCCAGCTCGATGCCGAGAATGTGGCTACAGAATTATGCAAAACAAGAGAGAAGAAAATATTTGTTTTCGACGCCAGACGAAAGATGGATACTCTACAAAGCCACTGACGTGTGTAATTGTTCTGAATGTATGTCTATTTGTTCAGAGTAAACTTCCACAAAATGATTTTCATTGTTATGACTAAGAAACCAGTGCTACAGTAAAGCCTTTTGTGATTCGACTTGGTATATTTGTATTGCATTGCATAGAAGTATTTGAAATGTGAAATGAACAATAAAAATTCTTCTGGAATAAAAGCGGAAAAGTGTGTGCCTGGAAACTGGGAGGTCGCAGCATAGAATCGCTCGCGGATCCAAGATTTTTGAGTCTTCGTTATAACCTAACCCTCGCCTCTTAACAGGGCGAGGAGACGCCAGAAACAAGATGTGGTTCGGATAGGTCCTCTTTCCGCGGTTAGATAACTGGGATAGGTTAGGGACACACAAGTCGCAGAAGTGGCGTTCAATTGAAGGACTTATTATTATTGTTATTATTGTCAGCTATACACACAGTAAAGTTCTTAGGGAACTCTTACAGCGCGGGTCCTATTCGCAGTTGCCCGATTCTTTTTTGTATTATTTCTTTACTTCTCGGTGTTAAGCCGAATAACAAAACATATCTGTCAAATTCATTGCACAGTATTTTAGTTTAAATAACTGTAATAGCTGTAGCATAAGTTTTAACATCTAGAATCACGATAAATTATCTAAGAGAGGAAGCAATCGTACTCATCTGCGGCAGAAACAACGGTAATAAATTATCTTCTTTAGAAACGGAGTATTACTCTCTTGGGTGTTGTAACTGCAATACCAGAAAGAATAAGAAACAACGAAACTTTATTTACTCTTTAGACAAGGCTGGAATTTGGTTACAGGATTTCCATTTGGTACCCATCCCACTCAGTGCACTTTTAGAGTCTACCCATTGTTGACTTAAGGCACACTGTTCCACTTGGGCAGGGACAGAAGCGATGACTTCAGTGATGCGGTGCTCCAGGTCGTCCGAAATTGCCAGGTTTACTGACAAAGACACGTTCCTTGCTCATCCTCCACAGCCAAAAATCACATGGCGTCAGGTCGGGGTAACTTGCTGGCCATGGGAGAGGACCACCTCTACCAGTCCAACGTTTACGGAACGTGTCGTTTAGGTAATCACGAACCATCTGTCTGTGATGGGCAAGGGCACCGTCTTGTTGAAAGAACCTCGCTGGAGAATGGCAAGTGGAGTGTTCTCTCCCGTGAAAGTGCTGAACACGGCAAATGAATTCTTGCCGCTGACAGTTCGTCCTTCAAAAAACGAATGGCCCAGTCACTCCATATCTGATCACTGCACACCAAATGTTCACATTGGAGGAATCCCGCAAGTGGCCTCGAACTTCCAGCAGGCCGCTCGGTTGCTGACACGACCTCTGATGTGAACTGATGTGAAATGTTGCTTCGTCGGAAAACATGAATAGAATGTCATGCTCCATGTGCACCATTGGTAAGACAATTTGTGCAGCACTCACACGTGCTTGCTTGTGCGCGTTTGTGAACTGCTGCGCAGTATGCAAAGTGGTACGGTTTCATTCCTAAAACGTGGTACAAAATTTTAACCACTGACCTTAGAGCAATGTTAGTCTCTAGAACACGTCTGCGCGAGAACTTGCTTGGCCTGGCTACCATCGCTCCCTGAAAGTGGACTATATTATTGTCTTTCTACCGCTGATTCCCTTCCAATCGTCTTGAACGGACCTCGTCCTTACGAACTTCTCGTAGACCCTACATCTTGTCAGGCACTATGGTGCACCCCACCCGGTCCAGGCTTTGAATTTTACTTGTACGATGATTGGAGACTGAAAGACTTCCAAACAGACAGCTACCTTCCTTCGTTCCTCAGTGGAATATCGTGACGCCATAGGTTAACGTTAAAATCGTTTTGCCTCTCCCTGTATATACGTGTGGTGTCTACACCGTCGGACAGGCACGCTACCGGCACGTGACAAGATGTCGTATGGGAAGTGTGTCCGGATAGCCGAGACACTTAAGGTGACCGCTCGCTTAAAGCAAGAAATCCGGGTTCGAAACCCGGTTTGGCACAAGTTTTCACTTGTCACCCACTACTGAATTTATTCTAGTGTCCATTTGCACCTGAGTTCTTCGTTTCTCTTTAAAATCTTGTTCGTATATGTATGGCCAGTGTATCGCAATGTCCTATCTGTTCTGTCGGACATGCTGATGCGTAATCGAAAGTGCGATATAAGCTCCTTGCCTGTGGCTAAGCAATTGTCTGCTCCGCGTCTCGCACTTGGCTCTCTCCCGCGCCGACTTAATGGCGGTCCACGTGAGCTCATCCTGCGGGCAGTTACGTGGGAAGTGGTTGCTATGAGAAACTACAGAAAATGAATATCATTTTGATCTAGATTGTGCATTTCTATTGGTACTTAGATGACTGAGAAGCATACTGCACGATTTGGTGGAAGGTCGCCTTGTACTTCAACTTCTATTTGGGATCTACAGAGACCACGGACAAAGTGGGACTGCTGTAGAGTGTACCAGTCGGACCAACTTACATGACTAAAATTGTTTGTCACACTGTTATTTATCTCGAAATGAGCACTGTTGGTAATTTGTGAATGCTATTTGACATGGTCCTGCAATTTATTGTATACTCAGAATTAATGTCAGTTCATTGTCAGGTCTTTTAGTTGAAGATATGTGAACCTTCTCGTACGAATTTCGTTTAAACATTCTTTTATAGAAGTGGCCTGAATAATCTCAAATTAAAGTCAAGCTATGCACAAGTTTAATTAATTGTGTCTCAGTATGATTTAATTTTCATTAATACATTCTTTTATAGAACTAGGTTGCTACTAAAAAGAATAAAGTAATATTTCTGAGATTTGCGTAAAGCTAATGTTTCACACTATTTTCTAATTTCCCGTTGGTTGTTCTGTATTGCTGTCAGTTCATGTCTTGAGTAAATGTTTAATGATTTTTCTTCTTTGGAGTAAGAGTTAACAGAAATTTTTCGTTTTACCTATTCTAATTATGAATATCTTGTTTAGGCACTGGTCAAAAGCATGTACGAATTTTACAAAATGCAAAATGCGTGACACTGTGCAATCTGTCATATGCTATTCATTCTACTACCGGTTTCGGTCTTAAACCATCATCAACGGCAACAGTACAATGCTGAAAAGTGGACAATCTGTCACATTGTCCACTTTTGTATGTTGTTGATGACGGGTCTTAAAGACCGAAACAGGTGCAGAATAAATAGCATTATCGCAGACGGCACACTGTTATACCTTCTCTAATTTTCTAATAATGCTTGAATTTCACATTGTCTTTTATTGAAGTTATGGAATTTATTTCGGTCTATTCCAGTAATGACAGAATTTCACAATATGCTTTATTGAGATTATTTTGATAGAAGCTGTACGAAAGCTCACAGTTTCAAACATCAATTGAAATTTCCTCCATTTTCAAATAATAAACATTTTCATTCATTTCTATTTTGTGCTAACTTTCTGTTTTATTTGTTTTACGTTTGATTTAATATATATCAACGCCTTTCTAGCATGTTATGCCCGCCTTCAGACGTTTATGCATACAGAAGATTGTTACTTAAAAATAAAGTGTCTTAAACCAAATCAACGTAGAATTTTTTGTTTGCTCTCCGCTGCTAGAGTGACTGGTATGGTCTTGGAGGGGGAGGTTGGGGGATGGGGCAGTCTTCTGCTGGTGCAGAGCCGTGTATCGTGTTTATTATAACTGACGCCAAAGCCTGTGTGGGATTAAACGTGAAACACATAAAAGTGACTGGTAACAGAAAATTTGCGTGCTTTCTTACATTCATTTGACTTTGTTAAATTCCAGATGTTTAGAAGTAAACAAGTTTATCACGACTTGTTATAGAAAGTCTTTTGTGGTCGACGTGTTTTGTTTTTGTGCCCTCGCTCCTTACAGCTCCCATCTCCTCGCTTGCTAAAGTACGAGGGCAGTTCAATAAGTAATGCAACACTTTTTTTTTTCTCGGCCAATTTTGGTTGAAAAAACCGGAAATTTCTTGTGGAATATTTTCAAACATTCCCGCTTCGTCTCGTATAGTTTCATTGACTTCCGACAGGTGGCAGCGCTGTACGGAGTTGTTAAAATGGCGTCTGTAATGGATGTGCGTTGCAAACAACGGGCAGTGATCGAGTTTCTTTTGGCGGAAAACCAGGGCATCTCAGATATTCATAGGCGCTTGCAGAATGTCTACGGTGATCTGGCAGTGGACAAAAGCACGGTGAGTCGTTGGGCAAAGCGTGTGTCATCATCGCCGCAAGGTCAAGCAAGACTGTCTGATCTCCCGCGTGCGGGCCGGCCGTGCACAGCTGTGACTCCTGCAATGGCGGAGCGTGCGAACACACTCGTTCGAGATGATCGACGGATCACCATCAAACAACTCAGTGCTCAACTTGACATCTCTGTTGGTAGTGCTGTCACAATTGTTCACCAGTTGGGATATTCAAAGGTTTGTTCCCGCTGGGTCCCTCGTTGTCTAACCGAACACCATAAAGAGCAAAGGAGAACCATCTGTGCGGAATTGCTTGCTCGTCATGTGGTTGAGGGTGACAATTTCTTGTTAAAGATTGTTACAGGCGATGAAACATGGGTTCATCACTTCGAACCTGAAACAAAACGGCAATCAATGGAGGGGCGCCACACCCACTCCCCTACCAAGAAAAAGTTTAAAGCCATACCCTCAGCTGGTAAAGTCATGGTTACAGTCTTCTGGGACGCTGAAGGGGTTATTCTGTTCGATGCCCTTCCCCATGGTCAAACGATCAACTCTGAAGTGTATTGTGCTACTCTTCAGAAATTGAAGAAACTACTTCAGCGTGTTCGTAGGCACAAAAATCTGAACGAACTTCTCCTTCTTCATGACAACGCAAGACCTCACACAAGTCTTCGCACCCGAGAGGAGCTCACAAAACTCCAGTGGACTGTTCTTCCTCATGCACCCTACAGCCCCGATCTCGCACCGTCGGATTTCCATATGTTTGGCCCAATGAAGGACGCAATCCGTGGGAGGCACTACGCGGATGATGAAGAAGTTATTGATGCAGTATGACGTTGGCTCCGACATCGACCAGTGGAATGGTACCGTGCAGGCATACAGGCCCTCATTTCAAGGTGCCGTAAGGCCGTAGCATTGAATGGAGATTACGTTGAAAAATAGTGTTGTGTAGCTAAAAGATTGGGGAATAACCTGGTGTATTTCAATGCTGAATAAAACAACCCCTGTTTCAGAAAAAAAAGTGTTGCATTACTTATTGAACTGCCCTCGTATATAGGGTGCAAAGTTTGGTAGCCGAGCCTCCACGTCGGGCAGTAAAAGCGCACCTAACTCAGGTGGGCGTCTACTCCATCTGATATCTGATGACATATAAGTGGTCCACTACTCCGTGCTGCTCCTACTCTGTGCCAGTATTTTTCAACCATAGAAGCTGGCGAGTGGTCACAGTCAGATGGTGTCAATAGGCGTGAGATCTGGAGACTGTGCTGGCCAGGTATGTCGTTATCTTGTTGAAAGGTGTCATAATGGTAATATTGAAGATAGAGTTTACCTCACACGACAGAAGAGCATCGGCTGCGCTCCAAATTACTTGCTATGTGAATAAGAGGTGACCTCCACGCCAAGTGTTGGGCCCTTATGGCGGTGACGAATACAATCTGACAATGTTCCTTTGCTCTGAAAGAATATTCTACACGCAGATAACTCCATCGTGGTATGGTACGGTGTTGTCGCTGGGAACTCCGCTGCCGGCGCGCCCCTCTCTCTGTTGCCACGTCAGCGCAAGCCGCAACAATGGTCGCCAGGATGACAGTACGTGGTGATTCAGAAGTCATCACATAGTTGTGTGGATACTTGTTTCACCGCAAATAAACTTATTTCCTGACTCAAACTACGTGAAGTGTGAAGTGTCTGTATGAATCTGCACAACTGAGCGAACTAATCTTCCTAATATCCCATCCATTTTTTTTTTAAAAAAAAGGCCAACAGAGTATTGTTTTACTGAGTAACGACTCTGTGCGCCCGTATGATTTCTTAGTATCCCATTTGTGTTCTACTGCTAGGTTATACTGATGTAGATGTCGGTAAATATTATTTGCAATAGCTGTTGTGATCTCTTTCTTATATCGCTGCTAGACAGACAACGTAGATAACCTGCTGTTGACACCTTTGTGATGTTGGTACGCCTCGTTAGTGGTGTGTAGGGAGTTCATCGTCTTTGTTCAGACACTATTTACTGCCCCTTTTAAGTAGAGTGCAATGGAGTCCTCTTTTTATTTTAATGGCTCTATGTTTTATCGATTTTAGTATAACTCCAGTTCGCCAATTTCGTAATATCTTGATACTAGCCTATAATAGTAATAATAACAATAATAATAATAATAATAATGATAATAACGGGTCATTAATAGTACGTGTTGTGAAGTTAACTTCCTAAGAACTTTGACAGGTGAAACAAAGGCATAAATAAATAATGATTTTGCAGTTTTAAAATGACTGCGACACAGCAAGTGTATAAGAATGTGATAAGTATAAAACAGCCAAACGGTTGCAACAACATTTTACTTTTACCAGGTTTCGACATCGACTATAGGTTTTTTCATCAGAAAATTCACGATTACCTAAAAAGATCATAAATAAACATTAACATAGTGAAAGCTGTAGAATAACCTGTTTCTATTTCGAACAGATTTTTAAGAAGGCTGTACTCACTTGTAGTAACCGGCGAACGAATGCAAGGGCACTAATGACCTCATCGCACAAAATACTTGAGTAAGAAATTAGTATTAAAACGATTTAAAATTAAACACTGACACTGACATAAAGCTGGTAACACCAGTAAAACTGCAGCTACATGAAGTGGCACGGCACACGCCACTTTGGGCTGGGAGAGGTAACAGACAGTGGAGGTGACATTTGATTAAGAGACATTATGATGTTATTGTGATCTACTATTTGGATATCTCTCTCGGTACCCTACGGATAGCCCTAAACTTTTATCCTGTGGAGATGGGTTGCTAAGATGCTTGTCCCAGGCGCACTCTTGTGATGGACATTTACTGAGATCAGTCGAGAGTACCGTGGTTATCGTAATGACAGGTTCAACTTGGGTGTAAAATCTTCGTCTATTAGTTTGTACAGTGACCCAGTAGGTAATCCATTCCTCCTGAGCCCTATTACCTGAATAACGGAATGAAGTGAATGTCTTGGAAATGGCCGTGTATAGTATTATGCTTCACTACAACGTCCACTGTTTTATTATGTTGGGTAACAGCATGAACCTTCATAATAATAGATTAATATCTTGAGACTTCAATTTGGCAATCTATATTAAATTCAAGATATGTATTAGACGTTTATTTCCTGAAGTCTAGTTGTCGCGCTGTTCCAATTTTTGTAGAGTAGATCTACAATCTGTTAGCACTATTATTTTTTTGGCAAATTTTGATATTCATGATTTTACAGATGCCTGAATTGCCACGATCGCAGCTCGATGACGTGATCCTGTACATGAGAAGGGTAAACGAACGGACCTGCAAAATTATGTATCAATGTCCTTATACTTATCATCGACTTGTTGCAGAATTGTTAAACAACTTGTAAGTTCGAATATAATGAATGCCAATGAGGCAGGAAATCTTATATCCACAGATGGACACAAGTTCAGAAAGTATCGCTCTAGTGAAACTCAGTTTGCCCTTTTGTCACATTAAACCCTACGAACCATGGATGGAGCGCAACAACCAGAGATTCCTCATTCATAGAAGCGTTTGACACAGTGCTCCACTGAAAACTGTTAACGAAGGTACGAGCATACGGAATAAGTTCCCAGATATGTGAGTGGCTCGAAGACTTTCCAAGTAATAGCATCCTAGTAGTTTATCCTGGACGGCGAATGTTCTTCACAGACGGGGGTGCAGTCAGGAATGTCCCAGGGATGTGTGATAAGACCGTTCTTGTTCTCTGCAAACATTTGTGAACAGCAACTGCTTTCAGGTGACGCTGTACTACGCGGGAAAGCGTCGCCTTTGAGTGACTGCAGAAGGATACGGAATGACATAGACTACTGTTTGGCGTGATGAATGGTAGCTTGATCTAAATGTTAAAAATTGTAAGTTAATGCAGATGAGTAGGAAAAATAATCGTGTGACGTTCGAATACAGTTTTAGTCGCGTGCTGCTTTACACAGTCCCTTCGATTAAATATCTAGGCGTAACTTTGCAAAGTGATTCAAAATGGAATGAGCACGTAAGGACGGTTGTGGGAAAGGCGAACGCACGACTTCGGGTTATTGAGAATGCTTTAGGAAAATATAGCTGATGTACGAAAAAAAAGGGTTCGAATGGCTCTGAGCACTATGGGACATCTGAGGTGATCAGTCCCCTAGAACTTAGAACTACTTAAACCTAACTAAACTAAGGACATCATACACATCCATGTCCGAGGCAGGATTCGAACCTGCGACCGTATCGGTCGCGCGGTTCCAGACTGAAGCGCCTAGAACCGTTCGGCCACAATGGTCGGCGCTGATGTACGAAGGATGCCACATACGCAACATGGGTGCGATCCATTCTTGAGCACTGCTCAAGTGTTTGGAATCCCAACGAGGTCGGATTAAAGGAAGACACCGAAGAAATTGTTACCGGTGGGTTCGCTGAACGCGCGAGTGTTATGGAGATGCTTCGGGAACTCAAATGCGAATCTCTGATGGGAAGAATTCATTTCGCGAAACGATACTGAGATAATTTAGAGGGTAACAGCAGTTGACACCAGAACTATTCTGCTGAGATCAACATACGTTTCGCGTAAGAGCCACGAAGATAAGAGAAATTAGAGTTCGTACAGAGGCACGGGCAGTCGTTTTCCCTCGATATATTTGCGAGTGGAACTGGAAAGGGTATGACTGCAAGTGGTACAAGGTACCATGCACTACATGATGCCTTGCGAAGTATGTATGTAAACAACTGGCCATTAAAATTGCTACACCACGAAGATGACGTGCTACAGACGCGAAATTTAACCTACAGGAAGAAGATGCTGTGATACGCAAATGATTAGCTTTTCAGAGCATTCACACAAGGTTGGCGCCGGTGGCGACACCTGCTACGTGCTGACATCAGGAAAGTTTCCTACCAATTTCTCATACACAAACAGCAGTTGACCGGCGTTGCCTGGTGAAACGTTGTTGTGATGCCTCGTGTAAAGAGGAGAAATGCGTACCATCATGTTTCCGACTTTCATAAAGGTCGGATTGTAGCCTATCGTGATTGCTGTTTATCGTACCGCGACATTGCTGCTCGCGTTGGTCGAGATCCTATGACTGTTAGCAGAATATGGAATCGGTGGGTTCAGGAGGGTAATACGGAACGCCGTGCTGGATCCCAACGGCCTCGTACCACGAGCAGTCGAGATGACAGGCATCTTATCCGCATTGCTGTAACGGATAGTGCAGCCACGTCTCGATCCGTGAGTCAACAGATGGGGATATTTGCAAGACAATAACCGTCTACACGAACAGTTCGACGACGTTCGCAGCAGCATGGACTATCAGCTCTGAGACCATGGCTGCGGTTACCCTTGACACTGCATCACAGACAGGAGCGCCTGTGATTGTGTACTCAACGACGAACTTGGGTGCACGAATGGCAAAACGTCGTTTTTTCGGATAAAGCCAGGTTCTGTTTACAGCATCATGAGGGTCGCATAAGTGAACGCAATTTGGAAGCGTGTATTCGTCATCGCCATACTTGCGTATCTCCCGGCGTGATGGCATGGGGTGTCATTGGTTACACGTCTCGGTCACTACTTGTTCGCATTGACGGCACTTTGAACAGTGGACGTTACATTTCAGATGTGTTACGACCCGTGGCTCTACCCTTCATTCGATCGCTGCAAAACCCTGCATTTCAGAAGGACAGTGCAGGACGCTGCCCTGGCCAGCATATTCTCCAGATGTCTCACCGATTGGTCTGGTGAATGGTGGCCGAGCAACTGGCTCGACACAATACGCCAGTCACTACTCTTGATGAACTGTGTTATCGTGTTGAAACTGCATGGGCAACTGTATCTGTACATGCCATCCAAGCTCTGTTTGACTGAATGCCCAGGCGTATCAAGGCCGTTACTACGGCCGGAGGTGGCTGTTCTGGGTACTAACTTGTCAGGATCTATGCACCCAAGTTGCGTGAAAATGTAAATACATGACAGTTCTAGTATAATATATTTGTTCAATGAATACCCGTTTATCATCTGTATTTCTTCTTGGTGTAGCAATTTTAGTGGCCAGTAGTGTAGATATACAGGGTGAGTCACCTAACGTTAACGCTGGATATATTTCGTAAACCACATCAAATACTGACGAACCGATTCCACTGACCGAACGTGAGGAGAGGGGCTTGTGTAATTGTTTAATACAAACCATACAAAAATGCACGGAAGTATGTTTTTTAACACAAACCTACGTTTTTTTAAATGGAACCACGTTGGTTTGCTAGCACATCTGAACGTATAAACAAATACGTAATCAGCGCCGTTTGTTGCAATGTAAAATGTTAATTACATCCGGAGATATTGTAACCTAAAGTTGACGCTTGCAACCTCCGACATTCAGTTGCGTGTTGTAACAAACACGGGCCACGGTCGGCGAGCAGCATCTGCAGGGGCATGTTTACGATAACGACCGTGTTTACGAGTGTGGCTGTAGTGCACTGTTGTGGTTTGGTCTAGCTGTCGCAGTGTCCGCATGTAGCGCTTGCTGCTATTGTTATTCTGCATTCGTCTCCGCACGCAGACCAATTGTAGTACACCGTGTTACCAGACGTCTGTGATAGTGTAGTGTTGTAGGAACTGTGACCATGGTATATTCGAACTCTGAAAAGGCGGAGATGATACTCATCTATGGCGAGTGTCGACAAAATGCAGCTGAAGCCTGCAGGGTGTATGCAGAACGGTACCCGGACAGAGAGCATCTAACGTGCCGCACATTGCAAAACATCTACCGCCAACTGTATGCAAGAGGTATGGTCGTAGCACGCAAACGGGTCCGTAACATGCCCGTCACAGGAGAAGTGAGTGCAGTTGGTGTGTTAGCTGCTGTTGCCATGAACCCACACCTGAGTACACGGGACATTGCGAGAGCCGGTGGACTGAGTCAAAGTAGTGTCATGCGCATACTGCATCGTCACCGCTTTCACCCGTTTCATGTGTCGCTACATCAGCAATTACATGGTGATGACTTTAATCATCGAGTGCAATTCTGTCAATGGGTATTAACAGAGAATGCGTTGCAGTTCTACCTGTTTACCGATGAAGCGGGTTTCACAAACCACTGGGCAGTGAATCTACGGAACATGCATTACTGGTCCGTGGACAATCCTCGCTGGCTCAGACAGGTAGAGCGACAGCGACCGTGGACTGTAAATGTATGGTGCGGAATCATTGGCGACCACCTCATTGGTCCTCACTTCATTGCAGGGGCCCAGACAGCTGCAACATACATCGCGTTTATACAGAATGATCTGCCAACGTTGCTCGAAAATGTTCCACTGGAAAGGCGTCGAAGTATGTGGTATCAGCATGATGGTGCACCTGCACATTCCGCAATTAACACTAGGCTGACCCTTGACAGGATGTTCGACGGGTGTTTCATAGGACGTGGAGGACGCATAAATTGGCCAGCCCGTTCTCCTGATGTTACACCTCTGGACTTCTTTCTGTGGGTTGCGTTAAAGGAGAATGTGTACCGTGATGTGCCTACAACCCCAGAGTATATGAAACAACGTATTGTCGCAGCCTGCGGCGACATTACACCAGATGTACCGCGGCGTGTACGACATTCATGACGCCAGAGATTGCAATTGTGTGCAGCAAATGATGGGCACCACATTGAACATCTATTGGCCTGACATGTCGGGACACACACTATTCCACTCCGTAATTGAAAACGGAAACCACGTGTGTACGTGTACCTCACCCCTCATGGTAATGTGCATGTGCGTCAGTGAAAAAGACCAATAAATAGGTGTTAGCATGTGGACGTAATGTGAATTTCCAGTCTCTTCTGTAGCTAAGGTCCATCACCGTTCCCTTTGGATCCCTACGTAATTCGGTGCTCTCCGATACACACGATCGAACAGCGGAGGAGTGGTACTCAAGCGTCAACTTTAGGTTACAATATCTCCGGAGGTAATTAACATTTTACTATGCAACAAACGGCACTGATTACGTATTTGTTTATATGTTCAGATGTGCTAACAAAACTAACGGGGTTCCATTTAAAAAAGCGTAGGTTTGTGTTAAAAAACATACTTCCGTGCATTTTTTTTATGGTTTGTATTAACCAATTACACTAGCCCCTCTCCTCACGTTCGGTCTGTGGAATCGATTCGTCAGTATTTGATGTGGTTTACGAAATATATCCAGCGGTAATGTTATGTGACTCACCCTGTATATATACCTGGGGGATTTATGAGGAAGAGAATATATTTAACATGTTTCAATCAACGGGATGTAAAAGAAACTCCGCCCACAGGCCCTGACATGCCCATGGGCATCGACCGAGCGCCCTGTCATCCTCTGCCAATAGTGTTTTTGAATGTGGTAGCAAGAGTTAGGAAGACACACTGTTCTACAGGCCGTCGTGAGTTCTCATTACCTGGAGCCGCTACTAGACGGTCAATTAGCTCCTCAAGAGGCTGAGTGCACATCGTTGATGTCCTCCCAGCAACGCGGCAGTGCCGGGAATCGAACTGGGTCCTCCGCATGGCAGCCAGCCGCGCTGATCACTCAGCCACGGTGGCGAACAAATGTGCAGCAGAGAACGCGAAATAGTGCTAATGCGTGCTGTTGAGTGTTACATAGCGTTTGAGAATGACCCTCTGCAGTCACTATGGAAAACATCACCACCTTCAGTGTCCACATATCCACCCATCGGCGGCCAGTAACGACCCGCACCTTACAAATGAGCGAGGCGGCCGCACGCCAGCTGCTGAAGAAGCGCAGAGGCGCCGTCTGACCGCACGTGGCCGCTACTGCTGACGCGGGCGGCGGATCTAATGTACGAGGCGATTAATCAGCGGCTTAAAACGCCTAACCGTTCCTTGACTCCACAATTAATTACATTCGGGGGCAGCCAGCAGTAATTTGCAGTTAATTGCGTTTGCCGACCACTTTTGTTCTCGTTTATTTGCGTTTCAGTGCGTTAACACGAGTACTGTGTGCGCGAGTGGTGCTCCGAGTGGGCTTGCGGTGCGGTGAGGAAGGGGGGGGGGAGGGGCGGAGGGTGGGGGGGACTACTCGACGAGGCGCCGTCTGCGCATGCGCGGGCTGTGCGGCGCCGGCGCCCGTGCCGCTGCTAAATTGCGGCGGACGCTTAGAGGCGCGCGCGAGGCTCACTGTTTTAAGATTTCATGAAACGTAATTACGGTCGCGGCCCTCTTCATTAAAATCAGGAAATGCAGAAAGGACGAAAATTACACCGTTACTTTCATAACGAGTTCCATTCGCGGTAATTTTTTTCCCCCTCTCCCGTGCTCGCGGCCCACGGCTTCGCGGCCTCGCAGAGCTGTAGCAACGCACCAGTCCGCCGGCCGCCTGGGAGCGGAAAAGGTCGCAGACAGGAGCAGCGGCGGCGGCGGCCGCGCGGCGCTGCCCTGATTTAAGGGCTTAGCGCCCCAGCGCCGGCCGGCACATTAAGACGTGGGGATGAATGCCACGCCGCCGCCCTAGCGCTGCCGCCGAGTTCAGAACGCTATAACGACTCGCGGCGGTTAGTGTAATAACAGCTTTAAACTCTAATGCGAGGAGGAAAAAGGGGGCTGGAGAGTTTCTGGCTTTGCACAGAGATAAAGGAGAGACAGCCTTGACAGAACATATTTATTCGACATCTCTGCACCCTCTTTAAAAGATGTAGCAGTTCAATCACTGTCATTGTTGCAAGAATATCTGCGCAGTGATGTTAGCGTCACCACAGGAAGGTAGCCAAAGGAGGCACAAGTGTCGGGGCGCCCCCACCTCGCAGTATCAAGTAAATTAAATTACATACGACCTAGTCGCCGTGTAGTGATACTGAAAGATTTTTTGTATTTCAGTCATACGACCAAAAAGCGATAGGCACTATCGACAGCAGGTCCGATGATAGATTTAAAGTATCTATACATCTATAAAGCCAACGGCTTGCTGCAGTGGTAACACCAGTTCCCGTCGGACCACCGAAGTTAAGCGCTGTCGGTCTGGGCTAGCACTTGGGTGGGTGACCATCCGGTCTGCCGAGCGCTGTTGGCAAGCGGGGTGCACTCAGCCCTTGTGAGGCAAACTTAGGAGCTAGTTGTCTGAGAAGTAGCGGCTCCGGTCTCGTAAACTGACATACGGCCGGGAGAGCGGTGTGCTGACCACATGACCCTCCATATCCAGATCCAGTGAAGCCGACGGCGGCCGGTCGGTACCGTTGGGCCTTCCAGGGCCTCAATAATTCAAGAACAGTCTTAATCGCGTTTATTATTGTTATAATACCGCGAACCGGTTTCAACCCGACGTAGGGCATAGTTTCCTGCCGTTATGAAGACAGGAGTGACACCACCAGCAGTCGACCAATGATGTAAACGCCCAGAAGATGACCCGTACGTCGGGCTGAAACCGGCTGGCGGTATTAAAACAATAATAAATGCAATTAAGACTATTCTTGATTAATTGATTAATCATACTAATCACTGCTTCTCTCCACAACCATGTTGTCCAAAAACCTTCCAGGGCCTGTTTCGGACGTAGTTTATGCACGAGGGTGAGTCAAGTGAAAACCTTAAATACTTTTTTAAATATTATTTAGTGTGCACAAGTGGTAAAAACCCGTATCACTTTTCAACATAACCTCCCCCACGCTCAATGCAAGTCCTCCACCTCTTACAAAGTGCATAAATTCGTTTAGAAAAAAATTCTTTTGGTAGTCCGCGCAACCACTCATGCACCGCGTGGCGTACTTCTTCATCACAACGGAACTTCTTTCCTCCCATTGCGTCTTTGTGTGGTCCAAACATATGGAAATCACTTGGGGTAAGGTCTGGTGAGTATGGTGGATGAGAAAGATACTCAGAATGCAGGTCTGTGATTGTTGCAACTGTTGTACGGGCAGTGTGGGGCCGTGCATTGTCAAGTTGCAAAAGGACACCTGCTGACAGCAATCCACGTCGCTTTGATTTGATTGCAGGCCGCAGATGATTTTTTAGGAGATCTGTGTACGATGCACTGGTGACAGTGGTCCCTCTAGGCACGTAATGCTCCAAAATGACGCCTTTTTCGTCCCAAAAGAGAGTCAGCATAACCTTCCCTGCTGATGGTTCTGTTCAAAACTTCTTTGGTTTGGTGATGAGTAATGGCGCCATTCCTTGCTCGCTCTCTTCGTTTCCGGTTGGTGGAAGTGAACCCAGGATTCTTACAAGGAAGCCATCACCTTCTCGTTCAAAGGGCCGAAGAAGTTCTTCACAAGCATCAACACGTCGTTCTCTCATTTCAGGAGTCAGCTGCCGTGGCACCCATCTTGCAGACACTTCGTGAAACTGGAGCACATCCTGCACGATGTGGTGTGCTGACCCATGACTAATCTGTAAACATGCTGCAATGTCATTCAGTGTCACTCGGTGGTTTTCCTTCACTATGGCTTCAGCTGTTGCAATGTTCTGTGGAGTCACAACTCGTTGTGCCTGACCTGGACGAGGAGTATCTTTCACTGAAGTCACACCATTTGCGAACTTCCTACTCCATTCGTAGGCTTGCTGCTGTGACAAGCATGCATTACCGTACTGAACCTTCATTCGTCGATGAATTTCAATAGGTTTCACACCTTGACTACGCAAAAACCGAATAACAGAACGCTGTTCTTTCCTGGTGCAAGTCGCAAATGGGGCGGACATCTTTATATACTGCGACGGTATGTGTATATCTGCACTATGCTGCCACCTACAGGCCATTCTGTTATTACAAATTTAAGGTTTTCATTTGACTCACCCTCGTATCCATAAAACTATCGACTATCGCCCATTCCTATTTTAAGTCTCTGGTAATCCATCAATCCATCAAGCAGAATGGGACAGCACCCGGACATGAAGCTCCTGAAAAATGGTAAAAAAACCGACAGCTGTATTGAATCCAACCGTTTATTCTTTTTAACGCATGTTACCAGTTTCGATATCAAATGGTGTCATATTCAGGATCCTAGCGTCGCCTACCATTGACAACCGCAACAAAGACCAACGAGAATGGCAACAGTTATCAGGCATGTACACCAGCATGTGCAACGGCCAGAGTCGTATGCAGCTGGGTCAAAATTAAGTGGCTTCCGTAGCATAGTAGCAGTAACAATCCCAGCATGGTCATGTGCTATGCGGGACACGCCAAAGGAACAGACACCACACATTCATATAATTTGATAGGCCTACCTGGGCAATGAATTCACCTTCTTCAGCGCCGACGCACAAATACGCCCGATCTGTGGGAATCTCGGAGGAGCGAATATGGAGGAGATGGAGAGGCGCTGCCGACAGGTGGTGCTCGCTGGGAGTGTGGGCCGGCCGTGAGGTGCGCCGAGGTAGTCCGTGCAGTCGTAGTAACGCTGCGTCCTGCCGAGTAAGCAGGAGGTCCCGGGTTCGAATTCCCATCGGGCACACATTTTCACTCGTCAGCTCAGTATCCTGTAACAGAATATACCTACATCTTCTAATCAGCTGTTGAAAAACAACTCCCATTGATGCCGTCTTCACGTGTCGACATCGTCTGGCAAGCCGCCATGCACAAAGGCTTCAGGTAGCTTTTCAGCATTCGTGGCTCTCACTCGGACGCTTACTGCATATACGGGTAACCATGTAAGTCCGTAGGCACAGGTCCCGTGGAAATGTCGAGTACAGAAGCGTTGTATTTTACTTTCAATCGGAGATCTTCCAAAAACCTGTCTTCGCTCGTGTGGCCTTCTTCTCAGACCCACTGTTACGACCGCGGGACTGTTTTGGTTCGTTTCCAAACGATGTTAGAAATTCTGCACGTAAATGGTAGCACCACCAAACTCCTCATTCAACTAGCAGTGAATTTCAGTGAGCAGCACCAAGCGCGTCAAGAAATCTGATGATTATTTGTTGTTCTTTTGTGAAAACTTCACGATTTGTAGCACCAAAACCCCTTTTCAACCTCGCAGCAGTCGCTGTAGTTGTGTGTGCCGTACAGTACTGCGATCTGCATCACGCATACACAAACATTAGCTACATATTTGATACCAAACCGCATGTTACAGCTGCTCCCCGCCCTGCCAAAGATAACTGGAAGCCTCAGAACGAGAACGCCTCACGCAAACAGTGCTAATGGCTGAGGTAATCCTCTGTAACCACACGCCACAAATCTTTCAGTAGCTCTTTGAATAAATAACATTACTGGATACTTTGACAATGCAAATAAGTAGAAACTGATTTATCTGATTTGTACACATTACTGTCAATTTTCATAATCTTTCACCCGATGGCGGATTATACCACACTTTACATATGCTCTGCGAAGTGTTGGCGCATAGAAGTACTTGCATTTGTGTCATACTTCGAAAATGTCATAGATGGTTTAGGTTATACAATTTGGGAAGTCCTCCAATGCCTGCCAATATCACCACAGGTGTTGTAGTGTTTGGTTCTACGAATGATTTGATCGATTTCTCGAAGCTGATCTGTCCTGTGAATGTTTCTTCAACTCTACAAGCCATTGTAACTGACGTCTATAAGCATACTGAAGCCGTGTTATAACTCTACAATTTTTCCCTCCACAATTGCTGTCATGAAATTATGTTGAGCATGTGTTCCATCTCGTTACCTATGTTTTAATCTAATTGTACAGAGTTCAACAAAAATCAAACAATGGGAACTCTAGGTAGGAATATCAGCAATGTAGGAGACAGATTGCTACTTACGGTAAAGAAGACACGTCAAGATCAGACAGGCACAGTTAAAAGACACTTACATGTAGCTTTCGGCCACAGCCTTCATCACTGAGAGAGAGACACAGACACACGATTCAAACATACACAAGCAAGCACACCTCACACACATACGACAGCCAACTCCAGCATCTCCGTCGCTTTCAGAAAAGCCTTCCGAACGATTAATTTTCATTTGAAATAACACACTTTTTTGTTTTATAAAAACGTTTCTTTTATTTCTAGTATGCATTGTTGTCCTCATTACATGTGTCATCCTCACTTATTTCATTGGCTAAATACTACATATGACCTCTGATGCCCTCAGCTCCACCTGATGTAATTGGCATGCATACGGAAACGGCTGTTTTACCTTTATTTATCTATGTATTTATTTATTTAACTTGATCATTTTAGGGCCTTCAGTCCAGTTCCTACATCTGGCATATGTTTTACATTTACAGTACATTTTCCATCAGCGAAAGTGTTATTACAGTTTTAATATGAGATGTAGTAATTAAATGTAATTAATAGACTGAAAAGTAATTTCAAACAATATTCGAATTTCTCAGATGATATTTGAAATAATAATGCACAATAAGAAGCAAAGGTAAGAATATTAGCGACAGTTCTTGAATTGCTAATAATAAATTCGCGGATGATGCTGTAGTATACAGAGAAGTTGCTGCATTAGAAAATTGTAGCGAAATACAGGAAGATCTGCAGCGGATAGGCACTTGGTGCAGGGAGTGGCAACTGACCCTTAACATAGACAAATGTAATGTATTGCGAATACATAGAAAGAAGGATCCTTTATTGTATGATTATATGATAGCGGAACAAACACTGGTAGCAGTTACTTCTGTAAAATATCTGGGAGTATGCGTACGGAACGATTTGAAGTGGAATGATCATATAAAATTAATTGTTGGTAAGGCGGGTACCAGGTTGAGATTCATTGGGAGAGTGCTTAGAAAATGTAGTCCATCAACAAAGGAGGTGGCTTACAAAACACTCGTTCGACCTATACTTGAGTATTGCTCATCAGTGTGGGATCCGTACCAGGTCGGGTTGACGGAGGAGGTAGAGAAGATCCAAAGAAGAGCGGCGCGTTTCGTCACCGGGTTATTTGGTAAGCGTGATAGCGTTACGGAGATGTTTAATAAACTCAAGTGGCAGACTCTGCAAGAGAGGCGCTCTGCATCGCGGTGTAGCTTGCTCGCCAGGTTTCGAGAGGGTGCGTTTCTGGATGAGGTATCGAATATATTGCTTCCCCCTACTTATACCTCCCGAGGAGATCACGAATGTAAAATTAGAGAGATTAGAGCGCGCACGGAGGCTTTCAGACAGTCGTTCTTCCCGCGAACCATACGCGACTGGAACAGGAAAGGGAGGTAATGACAGTGGCACGTAAAGTGCCCTCCGCCACACACCGTTGGGTGGCTTGCGGAGTATCGATGTAGATGTAGATGTAGAAAAGTAATAATAATAACAAAAAACAAAAGAAGATAGAAAATGTATTTATGAGTGTTAAAAATAATGTTATATGACACCGAGAGTTCCGAGGGAGAGAAATTAAGACTAAATCAATCAATAAGAGTCGCCGGAGAGAGCGGTAATGTGTGCGTGACATGTGACTGCTTGAGTGAATGTCTGTGTGTTTTCCTTTATTTTCTGAAGAGGGCATTGGCTGAAAGCTCTGTGTGTAAGAGTTCTTTCGTTGCGCCTGTCTGTAACTCAACCTGTCATTTTTACGTTGAGTAGCAATCTACTCTTTTCCTAATCGTAGGAATTAAGATAACTGCACAACTTAATCGCTTTGGGAAATTAGGAAGGCCTGATGTCTAAGAATGATTCCTAATTGTCATGCGGTAGAGGATGCGTCCAGAACAAAGGCAGAATTTATTGTTGTTTTAATGAATATGGTATTAGCGCTCTTTTGAAGCTGGAAATGTAATTAATTCCCTGCTATAGTGAGGAAGAGCACTCCGGATTTCATTCCATTCAACTGATCTTACACATCCTTTGAACTCACTGACAGAATTAATATGTCATCTGCTAATCTTGTTACTTTTCATTTCTTCTACTACAATTTTATTTCGAGATTTATCCTTGGTGTTCTGCACTGCTTGCTCTATGTGAAGATTGAATAACGCGGGCAAAGTGACCTACCAGCACCACACGCAAACACATCCGGCTCTCCTTGCCACTGTCTGCTCTGCGGACTGCGTTTACTCTGGATAATAATGTCACTCAGGATTGTAGGCACATTTTTGTAAACCCTCTCTGATATTTCTGCAAGACATTCCGATCTTTCACCCACTTACTTTAGCTTTCCGCAGGGGCGCCACAAGGGGGCTATGCCCTTAACGTAATCAGCAATGTCTGACGAGAGCTTGCGTCCCGCATCGGAATAATTGGCTCGTTATCCTAAACACGGCCGACTCGCAGAGTTCCCCGGACGGCAGCTCTCCGCTTACAAAGAGTGAGCCTCCAGGCCTCAAACGGGCCGCCCTTTGTTTTCGCCCGTTGTCCTCCGCAGTGGCTGATGGCGGAGTAAGAGGTCGGGAGGGGGCAGGGCGAGATGGGAGGGAGGTTAGCGCAGGTGCCAAAGGGGTTGGCGGTGGAGGCAAGTGGGAAGCGGGGGAGAGTGGCGCTAATTCCCCCCCGCGGACGGTGTAATCCGCGCAGCAAAAACAGCCCTGCAGCAGCGTTGCACCCACCCACTCAGATGGCCGCTTAGCGCACGGCGCTCGCTGCCCGCCTTGCCAACTTAGTCTCCTGCAAAGCCGAGCAGGCCACCCGCACAACAGCACTGCCTCTGGGTAACCCGCGGAAGACGTGTGACTACGTTACAAACTTTCAGGGATAATGGAGATGGTAAATGCATCAGGCTGCGGCAGGGGACCCCTGTCAAGAAACGAGAGAAGCGACAAGCTAAAATCTTGTTGACACTTCTAACATTGGAATAAATGTACCAGTACTGTTATCGCTACGATTGTAGGGCAGAAATATGACAGAGATGGTAGTACGGCCCTAAAAAAGAAAAAAAATTCCAATAAATTAGGATTCTAAAACGCGTACCAATGGGCACCTGTACAGTAAGAGGGGATGTGTTCCACAGTAGCCAAGACGAACAAGTGCCCATAGCCCTTAAGGCGTGCATGGAGCCTGTATTTACCTGGACATTTTTTTCTTGTTTTGGTCGATTTTAACTCCTTCAAAAATGTGTAAACCAAATAGATTGCAAAAGAAGAGATGTGTTTTACCCTATCGAAGATTAAATGCACTTAGCCGAGCGGTCTAAGGCGCTGCAGTCGTGGACTGTGCGGCTGGTCCCGGCGGAGGTTCGAGTCCTCCCTCGGGCGTGGGTGTGTGTGCTTGTCCTTAGGATAATTTAGGTTAAGTAGTGTGTAAGCTTAGGGACTGATGACCTTAGCAGTTAAGTCCCATAAGATTTCACACACATTTGAACATTTGAACATTAAATGCACTGAAGAGCCAAACAAAATGGTACACTTCCCTAATATGGTGTAGGGCCCCCGCGAGCACGCAGAAGTTCCTCAACACGACGTGGCATGGACTCGACCAATGTCTGAAGTAGTGCTCGAGGGAACTTACACAGTAAATCCTGCAGGGCTGTCCATAAATCCGCAAGAGTACAAGGGGGTTGAGACCTCTTCTGAATAGCAAGTTGCAAGACATCTCAGATCTGCTCAATAATGTTCTTGTCTTGTCAGTTTGGTGGCTAGCGGAAGTGTTTAAACTCAGCAGAGTGTTCATGGATCCGCTCTGTAGCATTTATGGGTGTGTGGGGCGTCGCATTGTCCTGGTGGAATTGGCCAAGTCCGTCGGAATGCCTAATGGACATGAATGGATGCAGGTGATCAGACAAGATTCTTATGTACGCGTCACCTGTCAGAGTCATTTCTAGAAGTATCAGGGCTTCCATAACATTCCAACTGCACACGCCCCACACCATTACAGAGCCTCCACTAGCTTGAATAGTCCCCTGCTGACATGAAGGGTCCATAGATTCATGAGGTTGTCTCCATACTTGTACACGTCCATCCACTCAATGCAATTTGAAACGAGACTCGTCCGACGATGTTTCGAGTTATCAACAGTCCAATGTCGGTGTTGACGGCCCAGGCTATATGTCGTGCAGTCATCATGGGTACTCGAGTGGGCTAGGTGATGATGTTTCGTTGAATGGTCGCACGCTGTTACCTGTTAATGTCCTAGCATTGAAATATGCAGCAATTTATGGAAGGGCTGCACTGTTGTCACGTTGAACGATTGTCTCAGTCGTCGTTGGTCCCGTTCTTGCAGGATCTTTTTCCGGCCGCAGCGATGTCGGAGATCTGATATTTTACCGGTTCACTAGTATTCACAGTACACTCGTGAAATGGTCGTACGGGAAAGTCCCCTTTTCGTTGCTACCTCGGAGAAGCTATAACTAACCTTGGTGCACTGTCTGTAACACCACGTTCAAACTCGCTTAAATCTTGGTAACCTGCCATTGTAGCAGCAGTAACCGCTCTAACAGCTGCACCAAACTCTTGTTGTCTTATACAGGCGTGGCCGTCGTATTATGCCTGTTGACATATCCTTGTATTTGAATTCGGATGCCTATACAACTTTCGTTGGCGCTTCAGTGTAAGTGCTCATAGCTCTGATGACAAGCATTTTAAAAGTCTATGTTTACTAGAGTCTTTTTGTTTTGTTTTGGTCCATACCACCACTTCTGAAAGTTTTAGCAACAACAATACCGGAACATGTATACCACTGCAAGATGTATCGGAACGATACTCGCTTATAACGTTCGATTCAGTCGTTTCCGAGTCAGGGTTCCTTATCTCAAATTTTCCATCATTCCTGAGTTTGTAACATAATTGTAGACTCAGCCAGTACATTAGCTTCCTAACATTAAGGGAAGTTTGTAATGCGTGCAAGTCCTGACACTAGGCTCAAACACCTCTTTAAACATCTCCCGTGCCGAAAATTATTTTTAGATTGTAAAGTGACGCTGATGCTTCAAGTTCGGGTATAGCTAGTTTCTGCGGGAGTAGTGACTATACAGGGTGAAGAAAAAATGCCGCAGTTGGCCGTTGGCATGCGATTCCTCATCCCAGTTTAAGACAAAAGTGTATGTAGCAAAACTTAGTCCCGCCAATATGCATAACAGAAATACGTTTTAAAAAACGAGACTCTGGCAAAGCTGTAACTGCGACCAGCGTGGCCAAGAGCAGGTAGCATGGATTTGGCTCTTTGGCGGAGCTGTACAATTAGCTCAGAGAGACGAGATAATGCCGTGGGGAACGGATATGCACGCTCTCCGATTTTCTAGTTTTTTTTTTCTTTTTTTAAGTTAAGGCATCAAATTGTGTTCATTTTACACTGCCAATGCGGTATCTTGTGTATTTCTTTCTGTTACCGTTACCTTTATTTAAACATTAAGACGTAACATGAACTTCTCACAGACGTAAACAAGCCAACTTTGTTTCGTGCAAGACACAAATAAAGCCAATAGAAAATAATAGCAGTTATGGTACTTTCTATCCACTGAGGTACAGAAAACAGGTAGGCTAAGCTAGAGTGCGCATTTTGCTATGCACAAAAATACAATTACGTTCGTCTGACGTCCAGGTTAATCTTCATACAGCCAGTCCGTACACACACGAGCAACTTTCACTTTAGAGAAGGTATTGAAAGCGACCACCTTGCATTTGCAAACAGTTCACCATTCGCTGGACCTTTCACAACACACTTCATCACAGCCGATGACGCGTGCACTTGAGCTATTAGGTCGTGTACATCCATAGGCGGACTACTATACACGTGTTCCTTCAAGTGTCCCAGCAAATAAAAATCTAGTGGATTAAGGTCCGGGAACATGTAGGGCAGAATATTGAATCTCCAAGACCAATTCTTTGCCCTGAAAACGCTGCTTTAAAATAGTTATACACATTGAATCCAACATGTTAAAATCATAGGACTCGCCGAACAGCAAGTGGAGCGTTTTCTAGCGAGTCAGGCAAAGTATTTCAAAGAAACCTACGATACCGGGACGCATTCAACTTGTCCGGAAATAGGTAAGGTCCCAAAAGCACTCCTCCCAAGATTCCAGCCCACAGGTTTCATGCCAAGGCGTCCCTGAGAGAGACAGGTTCCCGGGTTGTGTTCCGACCAACAATGGCGTTTGTGGAGGTGGAAAATACCTCCACGAGTGAAACTACCTTCGTCAGTCCATATCGCGTTATTTACAAAATGTTCGTGATCTTCCATTAGGCGCAAATGTCATTCACGAAACTATACTCGGCGAGTGAGTTCTTCTGGCAGCTGGTACTGAATGAAAGTGTAATGACATGGAGGAAGATCTTCATTGTTAATGCTTCAACAACCAGCCTTTGAGATATCTGGGGCTGTTTTGCAATATCACGGGCTCTTCGCCGAGATGATTCGCGAACAGTTTGAAGAATCGCGTCGTCTGTTTGTGGAGTACGTCTAGTCCTTGGATTATTTCTTTCCACTGCTTGTGGACAAATATTACCGGTTTCCCGAAGGTGTTGCTCCAGGCGACAGAAAACACTCTTATCGGAATGACGCCTTTGAGGACACCGTACAGCATACACCCGAGCAGGCAGCAGCAGCTTCGTTGTTGGATGCACCCAGCAACAAAAGCATATCGATGTATTCATCGTTAGCGTACTCCATCGGGAAGCCGCGCTAAATCAACTTCACAGGAACAGTTATGATTGTGCACTGCTTGGTTAGTAGACACAAGCTCGCAGTTTAACGGCCCCTAATATCAAATGATAGGCTATTGTCACGTGAAAAAATGATGTCCTGGCTATAAACGACGAGAACTAGGGAGCGGACGTCTAAAAGATAAAAAGAAATCTGCCGAGTATTCGAACCACAGCTCCGAAATGGCTATGGGTTTGATATCCCAGCAGTCTAGTCAGTAAGCTACGACGGCTGGTATGGTACTGCGGTCTGAGGTGTGAAACACTTTCCTCTGTACATTCCGAAGCGCTGCACGATATGACAGTGTTGCCATATCCTCGTTTTCATACGTGTGTTTGCAAAATGCACGCAATCTGATTCTGCTAGACAAACTTTTGTCTCGAATCTGTATGAGGAACTGCGGCCGATCTCCAAGTGAGGCGTTATTTCTTCAAACTGTATATGGGATTTATCGAGTCATTGATTTATGTTAAGGCTGGTTTCCACAAGCCAATTAAGAGTGCTGCGGTTTTTGAACAATTCAGAAAGAGAAAATGTCGGAAGAATGATATGGAAATATGGGTTATCAAGCAATGAAATATTAACATTGTCAGCTATAAAGGGTGGTCCATTGATAGTGACCGGCCCAAATATCTCACGAAATAAGCGTCAAACGAAAAAACTACAAAGAACGAAACTTGTCTAGCTTGAAGGAGGAAACCAGATGGCGCTATAGTTGGCCTGCTAGATGGCGCTGCCTTAGGGCAACGGGATATCAAATGCGTTTATTAAAATAGGAACCCCCATTTTTTATTACATATTCGTGTAGTACGTAAAGAGATATGAATGTTTTAGTTGGACCACTTTTTTCGCTTTGTGATAGATGCCGCTGTAATAGTCACAAACATAGGGCTCACAATTTTAGACAATTAGTTGCTAACAGGTAGGTTTTTTAAATTAAAATACAGTTGTTCCAACGTGACACATGTACCTTTGTGAACTTATCATTTCTGATAATGCATGCTGTTACAGCGTGATTACCTGTAAATACCACATTAATGCAATAAAAGCTCAAAAATGATGTCCATCAACCTCAATGCATTTGGCAATACGTGTAACGACATTCCTCTCAACAGCGAGTAGTTCGCATTCCGTAATCTTCGCACATGCATTGACAATGCGCTGACGCATGTTGTCAAGTGTTGTCGGTGTATCACGATAGCAAATATCCTTCAACTTTCCCCACAGAAAGAAATCCGGGGATGTCAGATCCGGTGAACGTGCGGGCCATGGTATGGTGCTTCGACGACCAATGCACCTTTCATGAAATATGCTATTCAATACCGCTTCAACCGTACGCGAGGTATGTGCCGGATATCCATAATGCCGGAAGTACATCGCCATTCTGTTGTGCAGTGAAACATCTCGTAGTAACGTCGGTAGAACATTAAGTAGGAAATCAGCATACTTTGCACCATTTAGATTGCCATCGATAAAATGGGGATCAATTATCCTTCCTCCCACAATGCCGCACCATACAATAACCCGCCAAGGTCGCTGATGTTCCTCTTGTCGCAGCCATCGTGGATTTTCCGTTGCCCAATAGTGCATATTATTCCGGTTTACGTTACCGCTGTTGGTGAATGACACTTCGTCGCTAAATAGAACGTGTGCAATAAATCTGCCATCGTCCCGTAATTTCTCTTGTACCCAGTGTCAGAACTGTAAACGACGTTCAAAGTCGTCGCCATGCAATTCCTTGTTGCATAGAAATATGGTACGGGTACAATCGATGTTGATGTAGCATTCTCAGCACCGACGTTTTTGAGATTCCCAAGTCTCGCGCAATTTGTCTGCTACTGATGTGCGGATTAGCCGCGACAGCAGCTAAAACACCTACTTGGGCATCATCATTTGTTGCAGGTCGTGGTTGACGTTTCACACGTGGCTGAACACTTCCTGTTTCCTTAAATAACGTAACTATCCGGCGAACGGTCCGGACACTTGGATGATGTCATCCAGGATACCGAGCAGCATACATAGCACACGCCCGTTGGGCATTTTGATCACAATAGCCATAATGATGTATGGTCGACGTCGTGTTGATACACGATATTGATCTTATCCGCAAATGGTAAACGGTCAATTTTAACACATGTAATGTATCACGAAGCAAATACCCTCCGCACTGGCGGAATGTTACGTGATACCACGTACTTATACGTTTGTGACTATTACACCGCCATCTATCACAAAGCGAAAAAGTGGTCCAACTGAAACATTCATATGTCTTTGCGTACTACACGAATATGTAATAAAAAATTGGGGTTCCTATTTTTTTAAAAACGCAGTTGATATCCGTATGGTCTATGACAGCGCCATCTAGCTGGCCAACCATAGCCACATCTGGTTTCCCCCTTCAAGCTAGACGAGTTTCGTTCTTTGTAGTTTTTTTGTTTGATGCTTATTTCGTGAGATACTTGGCCCGGTCATTATCAATGGACCACCCTGTATACAGAAATACTGAAGCCTACAGAATACGTGCTCTGATGTCAATGTAACATCATCGGTTTGTGCGTAAGTGATTAGAGCTGCATTTCTCGGCTACCAGAGTGCATTAGTGCTTATCGTGCTTAGTGTTATCACCAGGTTCAGTAGGGTGTACGAGGGGCGTGAACAGCGAGCGATCACTGTGAATGATACGGTGACGCTCTGAGACAGCGTTGTCAGCACCTCACAGAGTTTGGAACACTCCTCATGGTGGGTCTCCATTTGGATGGTCGAGTCACGCAATAAATTGGTGGGTCATTCAGATTCGACAGCGACCCGATAGTGGTTGCATAGGAACATGAGTGCTGGCACACTTGTCGCAAAGGTTCCCGTTTACCACATTAACTCATCTGTAATGTAATTGGGCTTTTGAAGCTGTTGTATCTTGGAAGTACTTTTCTTTTAGGAATTGAGTGTGAAAAGGGGGGAGGGGGCTA
Source organism: Schistocerca serialis cubense (assembly GCF_023864345.2). Lineage (NCBI taxonomy): Eukaryota > Metazoa > Arthropoda > Insecta > Orthoptera > Acrididae > Schistocerca > Schistocerca serialis. The sequence continues at coordinate 51,554,352 of NC_064644.1, forward strand.
CTGATCGTTTACTAAGCACAAAAGCTTTACGGAGAATCTCAACAAGCCCCACCGGTAGACGCTACAAGAGAGGCATGCTATTTCACCGAGAACACTATTGTTGAAATTCTGAGAGCGTATGTTTTTTTTAGAAGTGTCGGAAAACGTATTACTTGCTCCTCCATGCATCACGAAGTTCTTATTACCGTCATAAAACAAATTCAGTACATATGTGACCTATAAAAGAAACTCAACACGGCGAGGTGGCGCAGTGGCTAGCACACTGGTTCAGTCCCGCGTCCGGCCATCATGATTTAGGTTTTCCGTGATTTCCCTAAATCGCTCCAGGCAAATGCCGGGATGGTACCTCTGCAAGGGCACAGTCGTTCTTCCCCAATCCGATGAAACCAATAACCCCCTGTTCAGTCTCTTCCCCCAAACAACCCAACCCCAACCCAAAGAAACTCATGTGCAAATATTTACTGTACGTAAATGTTCAACTGCCCACAATACGTAAGTGTCTGAAGGGTTATAACTCTACCGGCTCTTGCTACATTAGTAATTCGCTGGTCATGTCACTCCTGTCAATTTGACCATGAGAGTGTGTAATGGACAGCTTTTCGAAGGATTTCTATTCAAGGGAAGAAGTAGCGAAAGAAACGGGAATCAAACCGACGTTGTATTAGTCCTGAAGTAAACTACAATTACTAAAAGGAAACGGTGGCCAGCCTAATTAGGCAAATTTGGATCAAGTACTCGCACTGTTTATTAAGAAAGTTAACCATTGATATTTACATACTTGATATTGAAATACTATTTTTGCTTATAGATAACGAGTCAGTAGCAAACTCGAGTAAGCAGTTCACCAGTGGTTTGGCATGAACAACACTGAAGGTAATCTGTACATTAAAAAAGGAAACTTACTCGTCATTACATCCATCGGATTACTGAAGGTGGTACACTGTCAACTGGAACATAACGTTCTTTTATCAGCTTAATTATTGTGAAGTGCGGTCACTGAAATGGTTTTCAGGTTGTCCTACTGTCTGTTCCGATTATGAATTGTTTTCTCAAGAAGTATTAACTTCATTATGTTACGTCGAGCACAAATGGAACATGTGGTCTCTGGATCTGTTACAGTTTCAGTAGTTGCAGTCATTTATCTATTACAGCACGCAAGTTTTCTGAAATTGGTACTTACACACATTAGTGCTGGTATTGTAAATCTGGCTCAACAACTAGCATAAGGTTCCAGAAACTATTACAACAGTAGAAAAAGATCAAAGGTGATCACTTTTGCTAAGACACAATAAAAAAATCACTTAACTACAAACAATTGAACTAAAAATATTATTGCAAACCTCTACAGTAATTATTATTCGAACACCTTCTGTAAATGGACGTTCATGCCACCTTTCTGGCCTTCAAAGACCTTGCAGTTACACATCATTGGATTTTTCCCGATAGCCGTTATAAAAAAAAAGTACCAAACTATAGCCTCCCATCTGAAAAACCGAAGTTGACCATATCTCTGAAGTGACCCCTCCTAGCAACAAAAAACCAACGTCATATTAGGACCCCCGTTGTCCAATGCAACTTCTGTCCCACAAACTTTTCAGCTCCTGTGATATTTTCGGAGCTGTTCTTTGTGTCAATAGTTAGTGACTCACCTGTATAGGCGTTGCCGACCGCACGATCGTATTCTGCCGGTTTACATATCTCTGTATGTGAATACGTATGCCTATAGCAGTTTCTTTGGCGCTTCAGTGTATTATTGGCAATGATTAGCCAATGTCTGATAAATTAGGCTGTAAAATCACTAGCAGTTTATATATATTATACAGTCAAGCTACTGCTGCCCGTTGAAGCTACTCAATCCCTGCCTCAACCTCTGTGACAATAGTGGGCCAAATATCTAATCTGTGCCACACATTTCTCCATACCAGCCTTCGTCATATTCTTTGCGGCAACTCACAAATCGTTTGTCTCATTCGGGATAACAAAATGTGATCTTAAATTTCCTCACTCATTCCACTTTTTTCACCAGCACATCACAGCCATATCCGTAGTTTTTATTTGTAGATACTTTAGTATACAATGCACAGTTCACTGTTTTGGTCTGGGGGTACACGGGCTTCCCGGAGGCACTCTTCCTGCACGTATTGTGTCCAGCCGCTGTAGGTCTTCAGTAGCTGTGTCAGATTTTAGTCGTAGCACCGAGCTGGTTCTCCCCCTGCACTTGACGATCCTCCAGGAAGCACTGCAGGGGGATCCGGCGACGTTTGCTGGAAGTGGCGCCACGCTGCGTCTCCTTCTCGCCTCCTCCTCTTTCCCTCTTCTTTCGCGCCGGCAGCCGCGCACCGGTCGTTGTTCCTCGGAGGCAGTTGTGACGCGTGAAACGGCTTCCCCTGTAACTCTTAATACAATCAACGGCCTCCCGCCTCCCCAGCGGCCGGGCGGCGCGGATATTTCTCAGTGCAACAACTTCTGACAGCCACACTCCTCCGGCGCTCGCAGAGCTCTGAGCGCCCTCTGCGGGATTCCGCGGTAATCTTTCACGCCAGTCTCTTGTCAGAAATACACTCTGCATAGCAGTACAATAGGCGGAAAGAAGTGTATTTCTGCAGTAAAGGAAACGCCACGGCTTTATTCTGAAAACTGAAGGCGGCAAGTCAAATTTGCAATCATAATACCAAATAGTGTCTCCTGTCTGAGCAGCTGGTTCGAGTGAAATCACTTTTTGAGCTATAAGTTAGTTATTTCCACGAAAAAAGGCGTACTTTATGTTATGTATGAGGCGGAACAATGGGCCTCATGGAAAAAGGGTGACCCGGCTGAGTCACGCAATTTGACTCTTAGTCTGATCACGAGGTGTTGCCATTAATTGCACGCGTTAATCACGTAGGCTGACGTGAGGATCAATGAACTTTACTGGACGGTATGTATCTGCAACATCTTAGATGATTAGAAAGTTAGTAGACAGGAATACAATTAAATACTTAGCATCAGCGGTGAACGTCGATCTTGACTTTGTACAATAATATTTACAAGTGCAGTTATAGACTGAACTGCGAATACTTCTTTACAATTCTGATTGATCCACACATATACGAGGTTCACTCCAAAAGAAATGCACACTATTTTTGAAATCCATCATTTATTCTACATGTTTGAAAGTTTCACAGTGTGTAGATACATCCTTTAGGAACAATATTTTCGTTTCTCCACATAATTTCCATCCTTCTCAACTGCCTTACGCCATCTTCGAACCAACGCCTGTATACCCGCACGGTAAAATTCTGGACCAACCTGTTGGAGCTACTGTTTGGCAGCGTGCACAAGGGAGTCATCATCTTCAAACCTTGTTCCACGAAGAGAGTCTTTCAGTTTCCGAAAGAGACGATAGTCACATGGAGCCAGGTCAGGACTGTAAGGTGGGTGTTTCAGTGTTGTCCATCCGAGTTTTGTGATCGCTTCCATGGTTTTTTGACTGACATGTGGCCGTGCTTTGTCGTGCAACAGCAAAACATCCTGCTTTTGCCGATGTGGTCGAACACGACTCAGTCGAGCTTGAAGTTTCTTCAGTGTCGTCACATATGCATCAGAATTTATGGTGGTTCCACTCGGCATGATGTCCACAAGCTCTCTGGAGTGTGTCCAGTACGAGGCCTGGCACTGCAAGGACAATCCTCAATATTGCCGTGCCCGCTTTCATCACGTACCCTGATTGCCCACCGACTAACTGTACTGCGATCGACAGCAGCATCTCCATTCACCTTTTTCAACCACTTGTGGATATTTACCACTGTCTCGTTTTCACAGCACAGGAATTCTATGACAGCACGTTGCTTCTGACGAACGTCAGGTGTAGCAGCCATCTTGAAGACATGCTGTGACGGCGCCACTCACGGGAATTGGTTGAACTAAGTTTAAAAACAAGCGGGAAGGATGTCTCTACACACTGTAAAACTTTCACACATGCAGAATGAAAACTGTAGTTTTACAAAAATAGTGTGCATTTCTTTTGGAGTGACCCTCGTAGATCAATTGTCCAATGCATAAACTGTATGTGGCGCCTGGTTAGGTCGTAGCTACTGACTTAGCTGAAGGCTATGCTAACTAGCGTCTCTGCAAATTAGATCTCTGAAGCTATAATGAGTGAACCATTCCTATTAAAGACGGCTGTAGAACTGGTCAGTGCGCTAGCTTGTCTCGTAAGACCAGCCGAGTGGCGGCGCTCGGTCTGCTAGCGTCGACAGTGGCCACTCGCGGGTCCGATGTCTACTGACGGACCGCGGCCGATTTGAAGCCTACAACGTAGCATGTGTGGTGCCTTGCGGTGATACCACAGTTTATATGACTGTGGAATGTTAGTGGGATCGACCAATGGGAGAGGCGAACGAAGTAAAAATACGAGCACTATTCAGAAAGTGAGGTCCGATCGGGCGGGAAATGGAAACCACAGTGAAAATCCGATGAAGCTCTCCACAGGTATGTTTACAAGTGGCTCTAGTGTGCCCTTCGCCCGTTTCACGTCTTCTCAGTTCTGAGAGCACAGTGAGCACGTACAGCTGCCTAGAAAATAGTGCCTCCCGCCGTGTATGAGAGTCCGCAGCGAGGTTTCGCCTGAATTCATGCAACCCCAGGCATTTCCTTCTTCATGACAATTCTCGAGCGCACTTTGCAGCGGCATTGTGAATTCCCTTTCAGAATTTTCGATGTGAAGTTTTTGCTCAATCACAATTTAGTCGGGACTTGGTTCCCTCTGATGTTGATCTCTGCTCACTTGAACCACTTACTATGAAGACAATAGTTTGGCACAGACAACGAGCTACAGACCAGCGTAAAAAGTGGCGAAAAGCACTGGCGGCTGCCTTCTATGACGAAGGTAATGGATAGTTGGTACAACGCTATCACAAGTATCTAAGTCGGAGTGGGGGCTCTGTAGAGAAGTAGCTGGAAGGTGTAGCAAACTGTTGCAAATGAAACATTTCTGGTTTTCACTGTGGTTTCCATTTCGCGACCGATCGGACCTTACTTTCCGAATTGGCCTCGTATTTTTAACAGAAGTGGTTAATTTGTTCGCTGTTTAATCTGTATAATCCATATATGGTAGCATAAATCTTGTTATCAATTAATTTATTACAACGAACTTACATAATTTACATAAATGGATCCTTAACTACTAATAATGTGTATATCGCATACTATTCTGATTAATAACAATATGAAATTGAAATACTAACGGCAGCTTTTACACTGGATAGTATGTTCATACTACTACCAGGCGCTCTTCGGTTCTTCATTTTGTGGAAGTATCTTGTGGATCCGATAAAAACATCTTACCAGATTAGATAGAAGGCTTTCTGGGAGGTATAACGTTCACGATCTAGCGTAGAAAGTGGACACTGGTATATTCACTATAAGAATGACCGTAACTGTATGTAACTGAAACGCAGAGGCTTGTTTACTTTGCTTATCCTCACCCTATACTCTTTAAAAAAGAAAAACGACAATCAATTCGTGAAGACGGTGATTGACTTATTGTAATGTATTAGTTTTATTTTTGATAGAATCACTTTTTATGATGCAATAAAAACCGGTTTCGGTCTTCAAAGGCCGTCCTACAATAGAGAACAGAAAAGCTTAAATTACGACCTGAGACAAGCGCAATTATTTCCACTAGGTCTGCATGTGAGCTTAGTAAAGTGCTACTAACACGAATATCGTTCGTATCCTTGGGCGGCATTTAATGAACAAAGGTTCATATGTTCTTAGCTAAACACAAAATATACATAGAACGATGTCTGCTTCTCCTTCGCTATTCTTTGTTCTAAATGCGCGCTTTTCCAGTCGTAAATACCACAAAATACGATAATTATTACAATAATATTTCAATCAGTTCCTCATTAAATATGACACTAAACACAGGTTATTAAAATAGTAAAACGTGTTCAGAACAAAGTGAGGTCTTTAGAGCAATAGAGACAGAGTAGGAATCCTTACGGTATATTTTTCGGTGCCCGGTGCTTCAGGTTGCTGGATGTTTACGTCACTGTACATAAGCTTAAGAGAGACGACACGAAGTGGACGGCCAGGGCAATTCCTTCTTGCAGCTCGCTGACAGTGTTCTTCCGGCTGCGAGGTGTTTACATTATCTGGGTGGATTTTAGACAGCACAGACACATGCTAAAATCTACCCAGCAAACGTAAACATCTCCCAGCCGGAAGGAGAGTGCCAGCGAGCTACCACAAGGAACTGCCCTGGCCATTTATACCATGCCGTTGCTCCTAAGCTTATGTGCAGTGGCGTAAAAACCTAGCAACGTTAAGTACCGGGCACCGAAAAGTAAGCCATTAGGATTGCTTCTCTGTCTCTTTCATTTTAAAGACCTCACTTCTTTCTAATGCTGTTTTACTTTCATATTTGTTGTATATCTGATAGAAATATTACTGTAAAAAATGTAACATTTTATGGTTTTAACGATTAAAGATGTCTTATACAGGACGCACGCATCTAGCGCTACAAGTACGGAAATAAAAGTACACTTAGTTGTATAAATATAATTCCCTGAATACTGATTTTAAGCTTTGTTCACAACGCGTGAACACTTGTACATCAAATTCTGCCCTTAGGTATGAAACACACGAATGTTAATAGCACTTTATTAAACTCATAAATTGACCTTGTGAAATTAGTTGCACTTGTTTCAGCTCTTGATTTAAGTTTTTATGTTCTCTGTTGTAGCCTTCTATTCTTTCGTAACCATGGTGTAGAGGTAGCGTCTTTGATTCATTATCAAAACGTCTTCAGTCCCGGGTTCTAATCCTGCCGCTGCTGAAATTTTGATTAATAATCAGCATTGGCGGCCGAAGACTTCCGGCATAAGAAGTCACCCTCATTCTGCCAACGGCCTGCTCGAAGAGGGCGAAGGACCGGACACAGGTTCAGGGCACTCTCTTATCCTGGGTGTGGGAAACTGCCCCTAAAGGCGGAAGAATCAGCAATGATCAACGGCATGAGGATGCAGAAGGCAATGGAAACCACTGCATTAAAGACACGTAACGTGTATCCACAGGACATGTGGCCTGTAATTGAAGAATTGTCATGGTGATCTCTCCATTGGCAAAAGATTCCGAAATAGTCCCCCATTCGGATCTCCGGGACTGCCAAAGGGGAGGTTACCATCAGCAAAAGTTTGAATAATCAACGGAAGAATAACGTTCTACGAGTCGGGGCGTGGAATGTCAGAAGCTTGAACGTGTTAGGGAAACTAGAAAATCTGAAAAGAGTACTAAGGAGTGACGAGATACGGTTGAAGTTCTCTACGGCTATAGATACAGCAATAAGGAATAGCTCAATAGCCAGCACAGTTGAAGAGAAATGGACATCTCAAAAAAGGGCCATTACAGAAGTTGGGAAAGAAAACGTAGGTACAAGGAAGGTAACTGCAAAGAAACCATGGGTAACAGAAGAAATACTTCAATTGATCGATGAAAGGAGGAAGTACAAAAATGTTCCGGGAAACTCAGAAATACAGAAACACAAGTCGCTCAGGAATGAAAGAAATAGGAAGCGCAGGGAAGCAAAGACGAATAGCTGCAAGCAAAATGTGAAGACATCGAAAAAGAAATGATTGTCGGAAGAACAGACTCAGCATACAGGAAAGTCTACATCTACATCTACATCTATACTCCGCGAGCCACCTTACGGTGTGTGGCGGAGGGTACTTATTGTACCACTATCTGATCCCCCCTTCCCTGTTCCATTCACGAATTGTGCGTGGGAAGAACGACTGCTTGTAAGTCTCCGTATTTGCTCTAATTACTCGGATCTTTTCGTTGTGATCATTACGCGAGATATATGTGGGCGGTAGTAATATGTTGCCCATCTCTTCCCGGAATGTGCTCTCTCGTAATTTCGATAATAAACCTCTCCGTATTGCGTAACGCCTTTCTTGAAGTGTCCGCCACTGGAGCTTGTTCAGCATCTCCGTAACGCTCTCGCGCTGACTAAATGTCCCCATGACGAATCGCGCTGCTTTTCGCTGGATCATGTCTATCTCTTCTATTAATCCAACCTGGTAAGGGTCCCATACTGATGAGCAATACTCAAGAATCGGACGAACAAGCGTTTTGTAAGCTACTTCTTTCGTCGATGAGTCACATTTTCTTAGAATTCTTCCTATGAATCTCAACCTGGCGCCTGCTTTTCCCACTATTTGTTTTATGTGATCATTCCACTTCAGATCGCTCCGGATAGTAACTCCTAAGTATTTTACGGTCATTACCGCTTCCAATGATTTACCACCTATGGCATAATCGCACTGGAATGGATTTCTGCCCCTATGTATGCGCATTATATTACATTTATCTACGTTTAGGGAAAGCTGCCAGCTGTCGCACCATGCATTAATCCTCTGCAGGTCCTCCTGGAGTACGTACGAGTCTTCTGATGTTGCTACTTTCTTGTAGACAACCGTGTCATCTGCAAATAGCCTCACGGAACTACCGATGTTGTCAACTAAGTCATTTATGTATATTGTAAACAATAAAGGCCCTATCACGCTTCCCTGCGGTACTCCCGAAATTACCTCTACATCTGCAGATTTTGAACCGTTAAGAATGACATGTTTTGTTCTTTCTTCTAGGAAATCCTGAATCCAATCACAAACCTGGTCCGATATTCCGTAAGCTCGTATTTTTTTCACTAAACGTAAGTGCGGAACCGTATCAAATGCCTTCCTGAAGTCCAGGAATACGGCATCAATCTGCTCGCCAGTGGCTACGGCACTGTGAATTTCTTGGGCAAATAGGGCGAGCTGAGTTTCACATGATCTCTATTTGCGGAATCCATGTTGGTTATGATGAAGGAGATTTGTATTATCTAAGAACGTCATAATACGAGAACACAAAACATGTTCCATTATTCTACAACAGATTGACGTAAGCGAAATAGGCCTATAATTATTCGCATCTGATTTATGACCCTTCTTGAAAATGGGAACGACCTGCGCTTTCTTCCAGTCGCTAGGTACTTTACGTTCTTCCAGCGATCTACGATATATTGCTGATAGAAAGGGGGCAAGTTCTTTAGCATAATCACTGTAGAATCTTAAGGGTATCTCGTCTGGTCCGGATGCTTTTCCGCTACTAAGTGATAGCAGTTGTTTTTCAATTCCGATATCGTTTATTTCAATATTTTCCATTTTGGCGTCCGTGCGACGGCTGAAGTCAGGGACCGTGTTACGATTTTCCGCAGTGAAACAGTTTCGGAACACTGAATTCAGCATTTCTGCCTTTCTTCGGTCGTCCTCTGTTTCGGTGCCATCGTGGTCAACGAGTGACTGAATAGGGGATTTAGATCCGCTTACCGATTTTACATATGACCAAAACTTTTTAGGGTTCTTGTTTGGATTGTTTGCCAATGTTTTATGTTCGAATTCGTTGAATGCTTCTCTCATTGCTCTCTTTACGCTCTTTTTCGCTTCGTTCAGCTTTTCCTTATCAGCTATGATTCGACTACTCTTAAACCTATGATGAAGCTTTCTTTGTTTCCGTAGTACCTTTCGTACATGATTGTTATACCACGGTGGATCTTTCCCCTCGCTTTGGACCTTAGTCGGTACGAACTTATCTAAGGCGTACTGGACGATGTTTCTGAATTTTTTCCATTTTTGTTCCACATCCTCTTCCTCAGAAATGAACGTTTGATGGTGGTCACTCAGATATTCTGCGATTTGTGCCCTATCACTCTTGTTAAGCAAATATATTTTCCTTCCTTTCTTGGCATTTCTTATTACACTTGTAGTCATTGATGCAACCACTGACTTATGATCACTGATACCCTCTTCTATATTCACGGAGTCGAAAAGTTCCGGTCTATTTGTTGCTATGAGGTCTAAAACGTTAGCTTCACGAGTTGGTTCTCTAACTATCTGCTCGAAGTAATTCTCGGACAAGGCAGTCAGGATAATGTCACAAGAGTCTCTGTCCCTGGCTCCAGTTCTGATTGTGTGACTATCCCATTCTATACCTGGTAGATTGAAGTCTCCCCCTATTACAATAGTATGATCACGAAACTTCTTCACGACGTTCTGCAGGTTCTCTCTGAGGCGCTCAACTACTACGGTTGCTGATGCAGGTGGTCTATAGAAGCATCCGACTATCATATCTGACCCACCTTTGATACTTAACTTAACCCAGATTATTTCACATTCGCATTCGCTAATAACTTCACTGGATATTATTGAATTCTTTACTGCTATAAATACTCCTCCACCATTGGCGTTTATCCTATCCTTGCGGTATATATTCCATTCTGTGTCTAGGATTTCGTTACTGTTCACTTCCGGTTTTAACCAACTTTCCGTTCCTAATACTATATGCGCACTATTTCCTTCAATAAGAGATACTAATTCAGGAACCTTGCCCTGGATACTCCTGCAGTTTACCAATATTACGTTAACTTTTCCTGTTTTTGGTCTCTGAGGACGGACGTTCTTTATCAACGATGATAATGTCTTCTCTGGTAAGCCGTCAGGTATTTTATCGTTTCGCCCAAGGGGGGGTCCCTCTAACCTAAAAAACCCCCGTGTGCACGCCACACGTACTCTGCTACCCTAGTAGCTGCTTCCGGTGTGTAGTGCACGCCTGACCTGTCTAGGGGGGCCCTACAGTTCTCCACCCAATAACGGAGGTCGATGAATTTGCAACCATTATAGTCGCAAAGTCGTCTGAGCCTCTGGTTTAGACCCTCCACACGGCTCCAAACCAGAGGACCGCGATCGACTCTGGGCACTATGCTGCAGATATTAAGCTCAGCTTGCACTCCGCGTGCGATGCTGGTTGTCTTCACCAAATCAGCCAGCCGCCGGAAGGAACCAAGGATGGCCTCAGAACCCAAGCGGCAGGCGTCATTCGTTCCGACATGTGCTACTATCTGCAGCCGGTCACACCCAGTGCGTTAAATAGCTGCCGGAAGGGCCTCCTCCACATTACGGACGAGACCCCCCGGCAAGCACACCGAGTGCACACTGGCATTCTTCCCCGACCTACCCGCTATTTTCCTGAGGGGCTCCATAACCCGCCTAAAACAACCTTTGGTAACATTAAAAGCAAGGGAATTCCACTGCTAAATGAAGAGGAGAGAGCAGATTGGTGGAAAGCATACATTGAAAGCGTCTATGAGGGGGACGATTTGTCTGATGTGATAGAAGAAACAGGAGTCGATTTAGAAGAGATAGGGGATCCAGTATTAGAATCAGAATTTAAAAGATCTTTGGAGGATTTAAGGTCAAATAAGGCAGGAGGGATGGATAATATTCCATCAGAATTTCTAAAATCATTGTGGGAAGTGGCAACAAAACAACTATTCACGTTGGTTTGCAGAATGCCTGAGTCTGGCGACATACCATCTGTCTTTCGAAAAAGCATTATCCACACAATTCCGAAGACGTCAAGAGCTGAAAATTGCGAAAATCATCGCACAATCAGCCTAGCAGCTCACGCATCAAAGTTGCTTATAAGAATAATACACATAAGGATGGAAAAGAAAATTGAGGGTGCGCTAGACGACGATCAGTTTGGCTTTAGGAAAGGTAAAGGCGCGAGAGAGGCAATTCTGAAGTTGCGGTTATTTATGGAAACATGACTAGAGATAAATCAAGACACGTTCATAGGATTTGTCGACCTGGAGAAAGACTTCGACAATAAAAACCGGTGCAAGATGTTCGAAATTCTGAAAAAAAAATGTAGGGGTAAGCTAGAGGAAGAGACAGGTCATATACAATAAGCACAACAGCAAATAGAGAATAATAAGGGTGTATTAAAAAGGATGTAAGACAAGGATGTAGCCTTTCGCCCCTACTGTTCAATCTGTACATCGAGGAGGCAATGATGGAAATAACATAAAGGTTCAGGAGTGCAATTAAAATTCAAGGTGAAACGATATCAATGATACGATTCGCTGATGACATTGCTAGTGAAAGTGAATAAGAATTACATGATCTGCTGAACGGAGTGAACAGACTAATGAGTACAGAGTATGGACTGAGAGTAAATCGAAGAGAGACGAAGGTAATGAGAAGTAGTAGAAATAAGGACGGCGAGAAACTTAACAACAGGATTGATGGTCACGAAGTAGTACATGAAGTTAAGGAATTCCGCTACCTAGGCTATAAAATAACCAATGGCGGATGGAGCAAGGAGGACATCAAAAGCAGACTAGCAACGGAAAAAGGGCATTCCTTGCGAAGAGAAGTCTACTAATATCTAATATCTGCCTTACTTTGAGGAAGAAATTTCTGAGAATGTACGTTTGGATTGGTTGGTTGTTGGTTGTTTTGGGGAAGGAGACCAGACAGCGAGGTCATTGGTCTCATCGGATTAGGGAAGGACGGGGAAGGAAGTCGGCCGTGCCCTTTGAAAGGAACCATTCCGGCATTTGCCTGGAGCGATTTAGGGAAATCACGGAAAACCTAAATCAGGATGGCTGGACGCGGGATTGAACCGTCGTCCTCCCGAATGCGAGTCCAGTGTTTAACCACTGCGCCACCTCGCGTACGTCTGGAGTACAGCATATTGTAGGGTAGTGAAACATGGACTCTGGGAAAACCGGAACAGAAGAGACTCGAAGCTTTGGAGAAGTGGTGCTACAGTCGAGCGTTGAAAATTAGGTGGACTGATAAAGTAAGAATAAGGAGGTTCTGCACAGAATCGGAGAGGAAAGGAATATGTGGAAGGCACTGATAAGGAGAAGGAACAGGATGATAGTACATCTGTTAAGACGTGAGGAAATGAATACCATGGAACTAGAGGAAGCTGTAGAGGGCAAAAATTGGAGAGAGAGATTGGATAGCAATAATTGAGGATAGCAATAATTGAGGACGTAGGTTGCAAGTGCTACTGTGTGATGAAGAGGTTAGCACAGGAGAGGGATTCGTGGCGGGCCACATCAAACCAATCAGAAGACTGATGACAAAAAATTGTAGCCTCTGAATATGGGCTTTGAAGGTGGAAACCGGTTATGATTGTATCATGAAAGAGTGATTGTGTCAAATATAAAGAAAAAATACCTAACGCTATTATCTCGTATTATACGAGTCTCTGCTGTAAACGTCTAGCAATGATAGAATAAATGATCGGAGACAACATTTTTTCGAGACAAAATATTTGCTGAAGCTTGCTGGCAACGTTAGGCATCAGTTAAAATTGTTTGTTTTCCCGAGACGTGGAACGATTTAGGCACTCTATGACGTTTGTGTGTTATCTGTGTTGCCCATAAGCCAATGGCAAGGAAAGAGTTTCTGAAGACGAGAAATATGTTAACATCGAGTATAGATTTAAGTGTCAGGAAGTCATTTCTGAAAGTATTTGTATGAAAGTATTTGTATCGAGTGTAGCCATGTATGGAACATGGACGATAAATAGTTTGGACAAGAAGAGAATAGAAGCTTTCGAAATGTGGTGCTATAGAAGAATGCTGAAGATTAGATAGGTAGATCACGTAACTAATGAGGAAGTATTGAATAGGATTGGGGAGAAGAGAAGTTTGTGCCACAACTTGACCAGAAGAAGGGATCGGTTGGAAGGACATGTTCGGAGGCATCAAGGGATCACCAATTTAGTATTGGAGGGCAGCGTGGAGGGTAAAAATCGTTGAGGGAGACCAAGAGATGAATACACTAAGCAGATTTTGATGGATGTAGGTTGCAGTAGGTACTGGGAGATGAAAAAGCTTGCACAGGATAGAGTAGCATGGAGAGCTGCATCAAACCAGTCTCAGGACTGTGGTTAGGTTAGGTTAGTGGTGTTTAACGTCCCGTCGACAACGAGGTCATTAGAGACGGAGCGCAAGCTCGGGTTAGGGAAGGATGGGGAAGGAAATCGGCCGTGCCCTTTCAAAGGAACCATCCCGGCATTTGCCTGAAACGATTTAGGGAAATCATGGAAAACCTAAATCAGGATGGCCGGAGACGGGATTGAACCGTCGTCCTCTCAGGACTGAAGACCACAACAACAACAACATAAGCCAGTCATCCACACGGTGTGAAAGGCGGCACGCCGTGCTTCTAAAACATCTTTATCCGCTTAGAGACATTCATTCCTAAGGAGTTCTTGTTGAAAATCGCTCTGTCAGTTTACTGGGATAGGTAGTACGCAGGTGCAACACACCTAGTTCAGAAAACGTTCGTCGCCCCAGGGCCAACAAATTCAATAAAATGACGCCTTGAATCGCCGGCGTGCGTCAGCGAACATCTTGTCGTTGACGAAAATTGTTCCCTGACGTGAGCTATCACTCCAGACGTTTGTGGTAAAGACTTTGAAACATCTTGTATTTATGGGTAACTGTGTGCATTCAGTAAGCACGTTACTAGCCCAGGAAAGGACGGTCAGGCATATCTGTGTTGTCAGTACGTATATTCCTTCGTGGGATTTATTGTTAATAATATTGACTCATTCAGAAGAAACTGGAAGATTTATTCAGCGAACTCTAAACGGAGAAACTATGTGCACTAGAACACGAGCAAAACTTCCTTAAGCATTGTACAGAAAGTTGTGAATTATTCAGCAGTTTTCACTTTCAACAGGCTTCCAGCAGAACTGAAAAAAATTGGCTGATTGTTGCATAGCAAGCAAGAAATACGCAAAGAAAATACCACGAGAGGTTGTCTCCACACATGCACAAGCATCAAGCTGTATCAAAGTTAAGAACCATTTTGTAACGTACCCCTAATAAATGCTATATGTTGATTCTTATTGTGTTGCCAGTGTTCTGCTATAGTGCCACTCTCTCCAACAAGTGTTTAACACTGAAGCGATGTTGTGGGCTACGAGATACAGTCCTCTAACATTTCAGCCCCGAAGACACCTGAATTTTCCGTACTGCACACTTCTGCTTCCTATTGGCTTTCGTTGAGTTCGTTATGAGCGTTTATAGTCATTGTTGGGAGGTGCTCTTAAAGTGACTTGGTAAGTAGAATAAGTTGCTGGGGGTATGACGCGATCCCACGTTTACGTTGAGAACTCAGTAATTTTGAACAATTCATATTTTATATTACTTACAGAAATATCACTCGGCATGGCTAACAAGAGCAGACCGGGTGTTTCAGGTCCAAACATTGAGGCTATTGTCACTCACTTGTCACATGAGGTGGAAGATATTGAAGATAGTGATGTTGAAACAGCCAATGAAAGTCGTCCTGAACGCAACACTGAACACGAAGATGAATCTGAACTGGATGTACCAAATAGTGGTGAGTGTGAAAGAGTTAGTGAAGGAAGAATACAGAACACTTCTGATGTGTGCAGTCGATAAAAATGGTCAGCAGAGGAACCTAAGAGGAATGTTAGAAAGACATTGTATTGCGTAATTCTCAATAACAAGTAGTCTTCTTCTTCGGTCCAGAATGTTGATACAGTGGAACGGAAGAGGTATTTCCTGTATCATTGATCATCGGATAAGAAGTCTGAAGTGGTCTTTTAAACTACAAACGACGTATTTGTGCATACTGCGAGTGATCAACCTGCTTCTAGTGTGTGGATGAATGAAAATTTGACCAACTTCAGGGTTTGTGAAATTATCTTAACTTGAAGCCCACCTGATAATTTTTTGTTTTGTTTTATATTTTGGGCGCTAATGCACATAACAGCACTTACTTTAATTACCAAAGATATAAGTGAAAGTTTTTTCATTAATTAACACGTAGATTGCAATTTGGAGTTGGTACTCTAAAGAGATATTAATTTTTAAACAGGCCATTGTTATGTTTTGATTTTGTAAAGCTGTTTCGATGTCAATAAATAGTACATACATAACAGTGGGAATAGCCTGTATTCATTACTTTGTATTTCCGTCCAAACACCTGTTTAGAAGATGCAGTAAGAGTCTGGGTTAGGCAAATACACCACGCCACAATTTCATAAAAGATTCACAACACAGACTGAGGGTTAAGCAGCAAACGTGCAGTTAGTCACAGTTAAAGAACTATAGAATGGGAATACTTTTCTCCTACCGTGGATACTTTGGTTGAGTTAATAGTATCATTTAGCTACTTCACTAACATCAGTAATAAACCCAAAAATGCTCCTATTCTGTACAGCACTTCCTCGCATTAGTTGAGAACGTCTCTCTGCAATGTTTAATTTACCCGTATACTAAAATTATTTCGTGTTTTATTGATTCTGTAGTTATTTTGTTTGTAAATTTCTAATCATGAATATAAACAATGTAGTGACTAGTTCCGTTACCAAACAGCTCCGGCGCGCATTGCACCACAGATTCTCATAAACAAATAAGAATAAGAAGTGCACGTGGATGAGAGGGGGACTAGGTTAACAATAAAAGACATTCTTGCTAAGTAGATCTCTTAGGTTTTCCTGGCGTGACTGATTAATGACGTGTTTCTGGTTATCCAATCGAGTTATTGTTTCCACTTTGTGAACAATATTTGGCGACCGACCCGGTAGCCATCTGAGTGTTATGATTTTATGTGTACTCACTGCCACTCCTTTTGGGGCTCACAGCACAACTTGCAGCACCTAAAGAAGGCGACTGAATCTGATGTTGAAATATTGGGCATAAAAAGAACACAATAGGTCTGAACACCCGAAAGCGCGCCTCTAAGTTTGTTACTGAGTTCTAAAGGGACTCATGTCTCTGTTATAGCCAAAATATTGGAGAAGTTAAAACAGTTACTCTGTTCGATGAGACTCACGATTCATTTATCGAACAATACCTTTCGTTTTCTCCCTGAAAATCTGACGACTCCCCTGGGGAATAACGTGAGCACTGGAATGTGATAATAGGACAGGGCGATCCGAGAGTGGAAACCACTGAGCCCGAGAAAGCAAGCACAATAACAAACTTTATTTCTCACAACAATTATTGCATATACCCTAGCAATAAGTACTGTTGACCAAGTAAAGGTGAAACAGCATATATCTCAGGAAAAGAACAAGTCATAATCATCTTTAAAACTTTGCACCCTGGTATAAACAAACATATATTAATTAATTAATCATTTCTGATAAAGCATCCTCGTAATCATTAGTTACTTAATGGGACAAAAACAAAAAAAAAAATTAGTTAAATCTTTACACAACCGTAGTAAATTCGTCACCCAAAGCTTAATCTTTAGGTCTAAAGTACAAAAATCACGTGCATTATTAAAAATTACCCAAATAAAGATCACCATGGGTGAACTAATTAATATCTGATGAACAATGAAGGTGAATCCTTTAAATAGTTTAAAAGAGACATACAGCAACATCAAAGAGACGCCGGCCCAGCAACCGGCCCGCACTACCGAGTCTCAGGTGGCCCAGCTTACGCCTCCATTGGGTGCCACTGTACAAACATGCCGTCGCCCCAGAGAACAAGAGAGTAACACGAAGAAAACACACTTCCTAAAACAGAGAAACGCCGATCAGTTACAAGGCTGATAACGCTCTGAAAAGGCAAGAGACTAAAACACAAATATGCTGTATCCAAAATCTTGTCTTTTAACAAAAAAACAGTAGTTAACATAGTCCTTTAGCGCAGATCAAATTTACTACACGCTTACATTTATTAATAGCCAGGTCTTTGCCTTTTCCTTGAATGAGAATATTAAGTACAAGCGTATAACTATTGAGCGCAAGCAAAGAAATGATGCAGAGTCAATTTTGCTAGCGAAGAACCTTTGACCTTTAGGAAACGTGAGCGCTTATTATCTGTAACACACAATTATTCACAGCACAAGAGGTACTATGTAGTTAAATTTATTACCGGCAGACAGCTTACCTTACAGCTACTATCAAATTTGTGTGAGGAAACCAACAAGGCACTCAGTGACTCGTGCGAAACCCCACATCTTTCAAAACTTACGGAGCAACGACAATGAATGCACGTCCGCCTTTACAAGTCTAAACCATTAATAAGGCGCAATAGTTTGTAACGCTGGCTTAGCACACTTTAACTACCAGCAAAGACGGAATGAAGGCAACGTTATTTAATATAACGGTTCATAGCCACACATCATTAATGGCCATGTCCCACACTTCCAAGAATTTCGGAGCACAATTTAAGAAAGATGCTGGCAGTTTCTAACGCTGAAGACCATGTGTGCTGGCGCACTTGTAGGTGGGAAACAGGGAGTATACAGGCACACACTCACTTGCTCATTCGCAACCAGACATACTTATGTTGGCGAAAGTGACATCTACATTTATACTCCGCAAGCCACCCAATGGTGTGTGGCGGTGTGCACCTTACGTGCTACTGTCATTACCTCCCTTTCCTGACCCAGTCGCGTATTGTTCACGGGAAGAATGACTGCCGGAAAGCCACCGTGCGCGCTCGAATCTCTCTAATTTTACATTCGTGATCTCCTCGGGAGGTAAAAGTAGAGGGAAGCAATATATATTCGATACCTCATCCAGAAACGCACCCTCTCGAAACCTGGACAGCAAGCTACACCGCGATGCAGAGCGTCTCTCTTGCAGAGTCTGCCACTTGAGTTTGATAAACATCTCCGTAACGCTATCACGCTTACCAAATAACCCTGTGACGAAACGCGCCGCTCTTCTATGGATGTTCTCTATCTCGTCTGTCAACCCAACCTGGTACGGATCCCACACTGATGAGCAATACTCAAGTATAGGTCGAACGAGTGTTTTGTAAGCCACCTCCTTTGTTGATGGACTACATTTTCTAAGGACTCTCCCAATGAATCTCAACCTTGTACCCGCCTTACCAACAATTAATTTTATATGATCATTTCACTTCAAATCGTTCCGTACGTATACTCCCAGATATTTTACAGAAGTAACTGCTACCAGTGTTTGTTTCGCTATCATATAATAACGGATCCTTCTTTCTATGTATTCGCAATACATTATATTTGTCTATGTTAAGGGTCAGTTGTCACTCCCTGCACCAAGTGACTATCCGCTGCAGATCTTCCTGCATTTCGCTGCAATTTTCTAATGCTGCAATTTCTCTGTATACTACATCATCATCCGCGAAAAGCCGCATGGAACTTCTGACGCTATCTACTACGTCATTTAAATATATTGTGAAAAGCAGTCGTCCCATAACACTCCCCTGTGGCACGCCAGAGGTTACATTAACGTCTGTAGACGTCTCTCCATTGATAACAACATGTTGTGTTCTGTTTGTTAAAAACTCTTCAATCCAGCCACACAGCTGGTCTGATATTCCGTAGGCTCTTACTTTGTTTATCAGGCGACAGTGCGGAACTGTATCGAACGCCTTCCGGAAGTCAAGAAAAACAGCATCTACCTGGGAGCCTGTATCTAATATTTTCTGGGTCTCATCAACAAATAAAGCGAGTTGAGTCTCACATGATCGCTGTTTCCGGAATCCATCTTGATTCCTACAGAGTATATTCTGGCTTTCCAGAAATGACATGATACGCGAGCAAAAAACATGTTCTAAAATTGTGCAACAGATCGATGTCAGAGATATAGGCCTATAGTTTTGCGCATCTGCTCGACGACCCTTCTTGAAAACTAGAACTACCTGTGCTCTTTTCCAATCATTTGGAACCTTCCGTTCCTCTGGAGACTTGAAGTACACGGTTGTTAGAAGGGGGGCAAGTTCTTTCGCCTACTCTGTGTAGAATCGAATTGGTATGCCGTCAGGTCCTGTGGGCTTTCCTCTGTTGAGTGATTTCAGTTGCTTTTCCATTCCTTGGACATTTATTTCGATGTCAGCCATCTTTTCGTTCGTGCGAGGATTTAGAGAAGGAACTGCAGTGCGGTTTTCGTCTGTGAAACAGCTTTGGAAAAAGGTTTTTAGTATTTCAGCCTTACGCGTGTCATCCTCTGTTTCAGTGCCATTATCATCCCAGAGTGTCTGTATATGCTGTTTCGATCCACTTACTGATTTAACGTAAGACCAGAACTTCGTAGGATTTTCCGTCAAGTCGGTACATAGAATTTTACTTTCGAATTCACTGAACGCTTCACGCATAGCTGTCCTTGCACTAACTTTTTACATCGTTTAGCTTCTGTTTGTTTGACAGATTTTGGCAGAGTTTAAATTTGCAGTGAAGCTCTCTTTGCTTTCGCAGTAATTTCCTAACTTTGTTGTTGAACCACGGTGGGTTTTCCCCGTCCCTCACAGTTTTACTCGGCATGTACCTGTCTGTCTCCTCGGATGTTCCTCTAGCATGCCTTCCCTATACACCGAACAGAAATCCGCTCTTAACACATTGCCCTGTCCTGTCTGCTGAATTCACGTGGCATCCCCCCCCCCCCCCCCCCTGGAGTGCTGGTTCGCAGCACGATTCTCCCCACCCAGCACACATGCTGGCTCTTTTATTTCCTCACTCGCGAGCAAGACGCCCTCCCGTCACGGATTCCGGAATTCAGCGTTGCGTAAGCAGACACCCTGTGCGCGAATATCGATATGACAGTATCGAGTGCTTTCATCGAGACATCAGAGTGTGAGAAAGGGGATATCAGGCTGCTGGAATACCAGTGTGGAGGGAGAACGCGTAGTGTACCAGTGCATTCAGTGCGCTACTCTACTACATTCCTGGAGAGCTGAGTGACCTTAATTAAGTCCTTGATAGTTTTTGGGCAATGTTTTTATTCTATTAGCGTTAAATTATTAAGCGGAACTAAGTAACTGTGTATTTTGTCTGTTCTACATATACATCCGCATCTACATCGATACTGTGCAAATCACACTTAAGTGCCTTTCAGCGAGTTCATCGAAGCACCTTCTCACAATAATTCTCAATTATTGCACTCTCTAACAGCACACGGAAGAAGCGAACACCTGTATCTTTCCGTGCGGACACTGTTTTCCCTTATTTTATTATGAAGATAGTTTCTCCCTATGTAGGTCGCCGTCAACGAAATATTTTCACATTCAGAGGAGAAAGTTGGTGACTGAAATTTCGTGAAAAGATCCCGCCGCAAAGAGAAACGCCCTTGTTTTAATGATGTCCACTCCAAATTCTGTATCATGTACGTCACACTCTGTCTCCTATTGCTCAATAATACAAAACGTGCAGCTCTTCTTTGATTTCTCGATGTGCTCCGTTTTCCTATGTGGTAAGAATCCCACACCGCGCAGCAGTACTCCGAAAGAGG
Source organism: Schistocerca serialis cubense (assembly GCF_023864345.2). Lineage (NCBI taxonomy): Eukaryota > Metazoa > Arthropoda > Insecta > Orthoptera > Acrididae > Schistocerca > Schistocerca serialis. Next base: position 51,575,439 of record NC_064644.1, read on the forward strand.
ATGGACAAGAGCGATGTAGGCACTCTCTTTGGTAGATCTGTTGCATCTTCTGTGTTTTCCACCAATAAACGACAGTCTTTGCTTGACCTTATACACAACATTTTCTTTGTGTTCTTCCCAATTTAAATTGTTTGTAATTGTTATTACTAAGTGTTTAGTTGAATTTACGGCCTTTAGATTTCATTTAATTTATCGTGTAATCGACGTTTAATCGATTGCTTTTAGCACACATATGGATGACCTCACACTTTTCATTATTTAGGGTTAATTGCGGATTTCCAACTATACCGATATCTTTTCTAAATCGTATTGCAATTTGTTTTGGTCTTCTGATGATTTTATTGGTCGATAAACGACAGCATCATCTGCAATCAACCTAACACGGCTGTTCAGATTGTCTCCTAAATCGTTTATATGGGTAAGGAATAGCAGAGGGCGTATAACTTGTGGGACGCCAGAGATCACTTCCTTTTTACCCGATGACTTTTCGTCAATTACTACAAACTGTGACCTCTCCGACAACAAATAACGAATCCAGTCATATAAATGCGACAATATTCCATAACCAAGCAATTTGACTACAAGCCCCACGTGAGGATCTTACAGATCATCTGCCAAATCTGGCGGAGAGCTGCGTGTTATACTTCCTACTGCGCCGTGATTTCGCGGCACGTAGCTGGTTCCACACTCCTGAGCGGTTGGTGCCAAGGCAGCAGCGGTTTTCTCGACTTGCCAGTAGGGCGCTGGTATTGAGACTGTAGCCACGCTAACGCCACCTGGAATTACCGAGCTAGTGGCCGCGGTGAGGGTAACAGTCTGTTGCAGAGCAGTGGAACAGTCTGTACCTGAGTGAGTGTGGTAAGCCGAGTGGCAGTTGGCGGCTGGCGACACGAGAGAGGTCCCAAAGGCGGGGAGGCTGGGCCAGCCGGGTTTGTCCTAGTGTGATGGAAGTCTGTTCGTAGCTGTTCAGGGAGAGCTTGGACACAGATGGTGCTGTGTGCTGTGTGTGGTCTCTGGCGTAAAGGGCTTCTCAAGAACCAGCTCAAGTTTGATTTTGAGTCTGCCTACTACTTCTGTCGCTTGTGTACAGATAGGAAGTAGAACAAACACTGGTGCTACAGAGCTTACATATTACATGCATTGACGAAAAAAAAAAAAAAAAACACGATACCAAGAAGGAGTTTTGCGACAAGAACGAAAGCTGCTAGTGCTTTTCTACATCTGAAAGACGATGTCTATTCAGAGTTCGCACCTGTCGCATAAGAGAGGCTGTAACGGTGCACATCAGGTTTTCTTTAGATACACGCTGTAACTGTCGTGGTCATTAGTTCCTTGTAGATTGCACGTGGTAATAATAATAATGGCATGTGACGAGGGCCTCCCGTCGGGTAGACCGCTCGCGTGGTGCAAGTCTTTCGATTTGACGCCACTTCGGCGACTTGCGCGTCGATGGGGATGAAATGATGATGATTAGGACGAGTTATGTCAGCCATGAATGCCTTTAATGAGACAAGGACGGCATTATCAACACCTCACTGAATTTAAACGAGATCATGTAATAGGCCTACGAGAAGCTGGGTGTTCTTTTTGCGATATTGCAGAAAGACTAGTCAGGAATGCAGACACTGTACATAACTGTTGGCAGCGGTGGTTGCGAGAATGTACGTCGCAAGAAGGCCGGGCTTCGAACGGCCTCTTGGCACTACCGAGAGGGAAGACAACCGTGTCCGGCCTATGGCGCTGGCGCTTCGTACTTCATCTGCAGCAGCAATTTGAACAGCAGTTGGCATCACAGTGACGGAACAAACTGTTACAAATCGGTTACTTCAAGGACAGGTCCAAGCCAGCGTGCATTCCACGGACCCCAAACCACCTCCATTTGCAACGTGAATGTTGTCAAGTGAGAGCTCATTGCAAGGAAAGTTGGAGGTCTGTTATTTTTTCTGGTGAAAGCTGGTTCTACGTCAGTGCTTAGGATGGCAGTGTCTTGCTTAGAAGGAGGTCAGTCGAGGACCTTCAACCAGTCGGTCTGCGTCCTAGACACAATGGACGTTCACATGGAGCTATGGTCTGTAGTGTGATTTCGTGTGACACCAGGATCACTCTCGTGGTTCCCGTACGCATTCTGAATGCAAATTTATCCGTCAGGCTGATGATTCGACCCGTTGTGCCGCTATTCATGGACAGCATTGCAGCGGATGTTTTTCAGTAGGATAAAGGTTACCTCAATACCGCTGTCGACATGTTGCCTTGGCCTGCTCGATCACATATCAGTCTACAGTCGAGCACTTGTGGGACATCATCGGAAGACAACTTCAGCGTCATCCACAAATAACATTAACTGTTCCTTTACTGAGCGACCAAGTACAACAGTGTTGGAACTCCATCCCACAAACTTAGTCCGGCACCTGTACAACACAATGCATCTACGTCTGGATGCTTGCATTCAACGTACTGGTGGTTACACTGGTTTTCATTATTCTACGTTAATTACAATTTGGTGTTGCGATTTTTTTCTGTCTGTGTATTAATACTGCCGTTGACTTACGTGTAGATGGTTGCACGTGGTTGGCTAAATGTGCAGTCATAGGACGTCATTGAGGTCAGCTATTGGAAATCCGCGGCAGCCGCGCTGCGGCCATCGCTGAGCGATTTCTAGGAGGCGCTGCCGGCGTCTGCGTCCCAACACTGGAGCCACTTCGAGGCACCGCGTGGGACGCAGAGAGAACGGGGTGGATTCACCCGAACGAGAACATCAAGAACGAACCCTGGGACACCGCCTGATAAGCGGGCCGTACGGATTTAACTGAACACCTGGACAGCCTTGGTCGAGTTGTCTGGCATTATGGAGAATGGGCCGAACGAACGGTTGTGGTACGACAAGTCGGACGAAGTTTGCTTCAGGGATAACTGACTCCCTTGTCACTGCAGAGCAACATTGAAGAAAGCGACTTAACCTGTGTGAGTGTGTGCTCACACAGGGACATTCTAACTCTCCCTGACAAGGGGTGGTTATCTCTCTCTCCCTGATGTCAACAGTAGTGTGTTTGGCCGGAAAGAGCACAGCGATTTCGAAGGGCGACATTTCTTGCCATTCCTAGGTGATCTGTAATTACTGTGGCTTCCACAGACTGGATATTGATTGAGTGATTTGGGGGAGGGGACCAAACAGAGAGGTCATCGGCTCCATCAGTTTGGGGAAGGACGGGGAAGGAACTCGCCCGTGGGCCTATCAAAGGAATTATTCCGGTATTTGCCTGAAACGATTTAGGGAAAACCTAAATCAGGATTTCCGGACGCGGGATTGAACCGTCGTCCTCCCGAATGCGAGTCCAGTGTGCTAACCACTGCGACACCTCGCTCGGTGTAGACTGGCTATGAAATTGCACTGTCTCAGCACACGAGATCAGTCAGTGCAGTAGTGCAGTAGTATTTGGCCCACTGCACGTGTTTTGTACTTGTTATCTCAGCATGTGTATGGTGGGAACATACCAAAGGTATATTTGATTCATAGTTCACTTGTCTTATCCGGTTCCTTTTCGCTTTACTGCGTCGAAATATTGTTCCTTTTCTTTAATGTATTCCAATGAACCCACTTCGAATATAAATTTTAAGCTAAGGAAGGAGATTTAAAGTTTCTTGGCCAGCTATGGTACATAGAGGTGTTTCCATATCTGACGTGTCTTGTCAAGATGGTCCGTTGATGGAAGTTGCTTTAGTGGCCAGAACGGTGCACACAATTTTTGAAATAAGTTAAATGTAAGAGTAATTATTGTTATTGTTACACAGAGTAATATTACTGTTATTGTTAAGTCACGCTGTGTTCAGTGCTATCCTCCTTGAATAACTGGACTTTAGTTATTTTTCGTGGGGTTTACTATGTGGGTTCTTGCTGATTGCCGTTGGGAAATTTTCTTGTTTCAAGAACATGTAATTTTGATCTTTTTTTCTTATTTGATATTTGATTGTGGCCTTGCCTCGTCTTGACTTGGAAAAGACATTACGTTGTATCAAGCCAATTTAAACTATGCCTTATAAATTTTCTGAATATTTGTGGTAAAATTAATTTTAGGAATGTGTTGAATAAAATTTTTAGAGGTAATAGATCACTCACAGCTCAACCCAGTCCTATCCCGCTCTTTATCACCACGCTAAACTTGGTGGTTGTGCTATTGTGCCGTCATTATCTAACAGTTTTATGTTGTCTCTGAATGATTTCGAGTACCGTGTATGAAACTAGAGCGCGATTTTTGTGGATGCAGTGGCCTAGGTTCTAGAATTATTTACTCTGCTGCGTTTGTATCATTAGACAGACATTTTTATTGAAAAACTTTGTTCATTTCATTATGCATTTTACGTGGATCAGAGGCATTGGCTTGACTTAGTGTAATTTAGCTCAGCTGTTATGGGTGACAAAAGGATTGAATTTTTACTGAAAAGGTCATGTTCTGTTCATTGTGAATTGCAACTGATGTTAAGTGAGCATTAGGCGATTATTACTGATTAAAACCTAGTTATCCTGTGTGTATTTAGCATGCCCTGTGATTTGATTGAATATAATCCAGAGGATTTTCTTTGACTAAGGATTGGCAATATACAGGGTGTTACAAAAAGGTACGGCCAAACCTTCAGGAAACATTCCTCACACACAAATAAAGAAACGATGTTATGTGGACATGTGTCCGGAAACGCTTAGTTTCTATGTTAGAGCTCATTTTAGTTTCTTCCACCTACGCTCAATGGAGCACGTTATCATGATTTCATACGGGATACTCTACCTGTGCTGCTAGAACATGCGCCTTTACATGAGCTCCTGCACATTTCAGACGAAGTATTCGTAAGCTTCTCAACAACAGACTCGGTGACCGATGGATTGGTAGAGGCGGACCAATTCCATGGCCTCCACGCTCTGCTGACCTCAACCCTCTTGATTTTCATTTATGGGGGCATTTGAAAGCTTTTGTCTACTCAACCCCGGTACCAAATGTAGAGACTCTTCGTGCTCGTATTGTGGACGGCTGTGATACAATACGCCATTCTCCAGGGCTGCATCAGCGCATCAGGGATTCCACGCAACGGAGGGTGGATGCATGTATCCTCGCTAACGTAGGACATTTTGAACATTTCCTGTAACAAAGTGTTTGAAGTCACGCTGGTACACTCTGTTGCTATGTGTTTCCATTACATGATTAATGTGATTTGAAGAGAAGTAATAAAATGAGCTCTAACATGGAAAGCAAGCGTTTCCGGACACATGTCCACATAAGATATTTTCTTTCTTTGTGTGTGAGGAATGTTTCCTGAAAGTTTGGCCGTACCTTTCTGTAACGCCCTGTAGATTGTATATTATTTAAAAGACGTGGTATTAAGTGTCTGTCTTACTGTGCACACGTTAATAGAAGAATTGTCATTTTTTAAATTATCTTTGCGACTTGTTTAATAAACTGTGTATTATGATAAGATAAATTTAATTCTAAGAATATGAACGGAATGGCCATAGTTATGCTCTACACGCAGGCTTACATGAGGATTTAGCATTTCAGTTAGATCAGCATCAGTGCGCGCAACATCGTTCAACACTGTACACAGAATTGCAATGGCGTTAATGAATCAAAGTCAGACTGAGGTATGACTCTCAGGAACAAGGTTTTGTGATTTTTGAGGAAACAAAAGTATCTGTACAACTCTGTAGAAATGTCACCAAGAGCGCACTCACAGTCAGAATTAAGGAGGGAAAAGGAACTATTATTATTTTAAATGTGGAGGTCTTCTCATACGGACTCTTTATTCGCCAAGACTGCAGTTGTTTGTACAGTGATGACTACTTTCGGCAAAATTGGGTTGCCATTTTAAAATCTGAAAACGCATAAGATAAAGTTACAAGCGAATTTGGACGTGAATTTGATATAACGTGGCAGAGAAACAAGTAAAAGTATTACATACGAGGTGTGGCTAGAAAAAAACCGGACTAGTACTGGTGAAACAATAAAACGAATGCAATAAGGCTGAAAGTCGCTTGGCCTGTCACGTGACTCTCGCTCCGCCTACTGCTCGAGTTTCATCTGCCTCCTGCACTCAGTCTGCCCGTGGCGTCTGTTTTAAGTAGTTGACGTTTTGTCTGTGCGTCGGAAAATGTTGAGTGTACAGAAAGAACAGCGTGTTAACATCAAATTTTGTTTAAAACTAGGAAAATCTGCAAGTGAAACGTTTGTAATGTTACAACAAGTGTACGGCGATGATTGTTTATCGCGAACACAAGTGTTTGAGTGGTTTAAACGATTTAAAGATGACCGCGAAGACACCAGTGATGACACTCGCACTGGCAGACCATTGTCAGCAAAAACTGATGCAAACATTGAAAAAATCGGTAAACTTGTTCGACAAGATCGCCGTTTAACAATCAGAGCAGTGTCTGAGTTAACAGGAGTTGACAAGGAAAGTGTTAGGCAGATTCTTCATGAAAGTTTCAACATGAACAAAGTGTGTTCAAAAATGGTTCCAAAGTGTCTCACAATTGAACAGAAGGAACGCCGAAGAATGATTTGTTCTGACATCCTGGAAAACAATGAAAGTGATCCCACCTTCTTACAAAATGTTATTACTTGGGATGAATCGTGGTTTTTTACTTACGATCCCGAAACTAAACGCCAAACGATGCATTGGAAAACTCCTGGTTCTCCAAGACAAAAAAAGCACGAATGTCAAAATCGAAATTCAAGGCAATGATGATTGTTTTTTTTGACATCAAAGGGATTGTGCACATTGATTGGGTACCAGAGAGACAAACAGTGAATCAACATTACTACATTACCGTCCTGGCTACCCTACGTGAGCGAGTACGGAGAAAACGGAACGATTTGTGGAGAAAAAAGTCATGGATCCTTCACCAAGACAATGCCCCAGCTCACAGTGCGTTGTCAGTGAAGATGTTTTTGGTAAAACACAACATTCCCATCTTAGATCATCCACCCTACTCACCTGATTTTGCCCCCTGTGACTTTTTCTTTTCCCTAAAGTCAAGTCAGCTTTGAAAGGAACTAGATTTGTGACTGTTGAAGCAGTAAAAGAAAAAGCGACGGAAGTAATGTATGGACTTACCGAAAATGATCTGCAGCATTGCTATGAACAGTGGAAAGTTCGTGTGGAGCGGTGTAGAGACCGAGGAGGAGAGTACATTGAAGGAGATAACATGAAATTGCAAATAATTGTAAATAAATGTTTTTTCCAGCATCAGTCCGGTTTTTTTCTAGCTGCACCTCGTACTGCTTTAGTACAAGTATTAGCGTCTACAACGAACATTATAGGTAGACACTTTGTCATAATCGATATTAATATTACTCTAAGATAAAAAAATAGGTGACTACATAGAAAAATATCCACAGTCATAAATAAAATATTGCAAAGTGTTCACAACTGACGTACGTCACACTACAGGTAATACTATAATGAAGCGCCAAAGGAACTGGTATAGGCATGTATATTCAAACACAGAGATATGCTGCAGAATACGGCGTTGCGGTCGGCAACGCCTATAAAAGACAAGTGTCTGGAGCGGTTGTTGGATCGGCTACTGCTACTGCAATAGCAGGTTATCAAGATTTAAGTGAGTTTGAACGTGGTGGTTCGGTCGGCGCACAAGTGATTGGACACAACATTTCCGTGGTAGCGAGGAAGGGGGGATTCTACCCTATGACCATTTCACGAGTGAACACTTAACATGTCAGAAGAGTTTATAATTTTTAAATACCTATCCCTGAAAGACGGTCTCATTCTTAACGAACAGTTGCAATTACCCAACAAAACCTTCTTTAAATGTGTAGAGCCGCTAGTAAAAATTCTCCCCTCAATGAAGTATTCTGAACATCATTTTTCCATCCAGTCTTATGTTTTATCTGTATATTACCTGAACTGTATTTTCTTTTGTAAAAAAGACCTTTACGTTATGTTGTAGCTTTCATACACCGGTTCCTGTTTGTTACTAGTAATGTTTAAAGTTGTCCTTGCAATGCCTCATTTGCTCTTGTCTGTATTTCGATTACTTCTTGCTAGGTGGCACTAATATGTTTTCGTGTCCACCTCGTGGCTGCCTCGACGTGTTATTCGTATAGTCTGACGATAGTGGCTGCGTTATGCCGCTCTTGGTCCTAAGAGACCTTGGGGTTGTCATTGTATTCCATGGAGTATTTTATCTGGTTGGCAAACGTGTTATACTTTTACATTTTAGTTTTTATTCCTGTGACAATTCTGTCTGACGAGAGCACTTATGCTCAGACGTTTTAAACCATGGTGCGATTACGCGCAAGTACATTCTGTTTGTAGGTAATCTATGGAAGTAATCCTATTAAGTGTATTTTATTTCTGTTCATATCATTATATTTCATGATTTTCCATGTAACTTTTTATTCTGATAATGATTGCTCTAGTGTAATCGAAACCATAGTCAACTGACAAAATTTTATGCAGCCGAAGTGACTGTATGTACGTCCTATAATTTCATAAAGGTCTCTTTGCAGATCTTCACTCTCCACCCAGAGTAGATCAAGTCCTGCACGCATTTCAGGATCCACGTCAAGTTGCCGCTGTGAGCTGGTGGTGGTCACCGCTTTAACCTACGAACTTCAAAACAATCATCGCCGGCAGCTCTCAGCGACATCTCTGGCAGCATTGGCCCCCGTGGCATATTTTCCCTAAAGGCGAAGCTCGCGATTTACATACAGTGTGATCCGTAAGAGCATTGCAAAAATTTAACAATTCACAGAGGATGCTTTACTGAAAAAATTTGAGGGAGGCATCCTGGGGTCAGAAAAGCCAGTTTAAGGAGATAATAGGAATAAAATCACATTACAGTGTGCTTTTTTTATTTACATTAGTTACAGTTAACTGCAAATACCATCACTGACACAATGAACGTACCATTTGTACTGTATCTTACAAAATGTGCTGAAACTGATGGCCATCAACCTCAATGCAAGTATGAGATCGGCGAACAACATTCTGACTTCTGAAGCACCCTGACAAATATCGCTGCTTTGCTTCGAATCACATCAAAGACAGCAACAATTCTGGCAACTAAATCCATCTTCGCATCCATTGGGGTCTCATACACAAGTGACTTTAGATATCCCATACGAAATAATCAAAGTGATTCAGGTCAGGTGACCTCGCAGGCCATGGAGTAGTAACTCCCCTCCAATCCAGCGACCAGGAAATACAGCGTTGAGATGGTTGTGGGCGTCCACACTGACGTGAGCCGGTTCACAGTCACGAACAACCAACGGTACTGAAACGCCTGGTTAAATCCGCAGGACAAAACAGGTAGTTGGAATTGTGGAAAGGGGCCACAAATGAGCGACTGTCAGTTACACTCGAACACATATAACTTTATTTAGTTGCCCAAACATTACAGCGCAAATTCCCGAGCTTAACTATAGACTGAATATGTCACACAACCTTATGGCTTAAGCGCACAACCTCTTTAATTTTTAAAACGGCTGAGACCCATGATTTATAAGACAACTACAATAAATTTTCAAAGGCAGAAGTCCGAAAGCTTTAACCTTAGATAATTTAAAAAAAAATAGGAGGCTGAAGGCTCAAACAGTCTTAGACTTAACAATAAGGAATTTTACTTTTAAAACGGCTGAAAGCCCATGATTCAAAACACAACTACAATAAATTTTTACAAGGCAGAAAGTCCAAGGCTTTATCCTTAAATAATTTTTTAAAATGAGGCTTAAGGCGCAAAAAATCTAAGATTTAACAAGTAAAGAATTTAAATTTTAAGACACCTAAAGGCCCATGGTTGACAAACACAACTACAATAAATTTTCAAAAGGCAGAAGGCTCAAAGCTTTATCTAAAAAAATATTTTAAATGAGGCTGACGTCCTAAGCAATGCAAGACTTGACAAGTAAGGAACTTTAAATTTTAAAGCGGCTGAAGGCCCATTATTTAAAATCCAACTAAAGGCATACAAATACAAATCATCCGCTGTGAGCCATTAAAATACACAATCAAACACCAATAAGGTTCAAATGGCTGTGAGCACTATGGGACTTCACATCTGAGGTCATCAGTCACTTAGAACTTAGAACTACTTAAACCTAACTAACCTAAAGACATCACACACATCCATGCCCGAGGCAGGATTCGAACCTGCGACGGTAGCGGTCGCTCAGTTCCAGACTGAAGCGCCTAGAACCGCTCGGCCACAGCGGCCGGCACACCAATAAGAAAAGGCAGTGCAGCCAGCGGCGCTCCGAAGTTTCCGGGCGTCGGGCTGCACTTGAAATATTAACGTTCGCTTAGGGGAGACAGGTAGTTGGGCTAACTGTATCCGATCCGCCGGCAACCCAACCGAGAGACAGTCAGCGGATCCACCGACAAGACGACTTGCTTTCCACCCGACGAGTACACAAGGAACTCCAAAGCCAGAACGTAAAAGGCGCAGCCACCCGAATGCATAAGCTGTCGAAACACGTGTTGCACAGTGACAACACGGTGAGGAAAGGACGCTGCCTGAATTTTACGTCAGTGGCCAGGGCAGTTAACCGGTACGCTAACGGCCACAAGGCAGAAAATTCCACTGGTGCACTTGGACTTCAAATGACCAAAATACGGTGAAACTCCGCCGGATGGTACCCAAACTTTCGCCTACTCGACCACTCGCTGTTGCTCACGGGAATATCCCGCAACAGCCAACCATGAAAACCAACGGCACAATGTGAACAGACGTGGCTTCGGTAATTAAATCACCACTCAACTTTGATGTCCTGGGTCGGTGAACCACGAACCTCCTAGCAATCAGAACAGCTCCCACACACCCCGACACTGCATAGGGACCGCCAGGCTCGTCCTTCTAGTTTCCTTGGAGGAAAGAAAGAATGTATGTGTAAACTTGTACGTGTGCTAGCTGTAAATAAGTTGGAAAACAGTAATGTAGACAAAGTGGTAGACAAGTTTACTTTCATATATCCTTAAGATGGCTTCCCCGACCCCAGGTCCCCTATCTCACATTGTTCAGTAGACGATCGTCTACGTCATGTCACATTTGTGCACGCTGTTATGGAAACACACTGTGGTTTGATCGACGAACAGTGTGGCAACCTCGGGCAGCGACTCAGATGTGGTACCCGGTGTTGGGTTGGCGCTGCGTCGTCATACACGCAGCGTGGACTTGTGCGAGAGCGGCAGACGCGGCGGAGGGTTCAGTTGTCCTAGCATAGCAGCAGCGCTGGTGTAGCAGGTAGCAGGTAGCCCGGACTGTAGCAGGTAGCCCGGACTGACTGCGCTAAGCACTCATCCGGTGCATCATAGCACCGAGTCAGGCGGCACCCTTACAAGGGGACCGCTACTCCATAGATTTCCTCCAAATTATTGGTATATGCAACGCTGGCCAGAAATAAAAGTGACGGAAGTGGGAGCTCCAGATGTCTAAGTTCAGAAAAAGTAGTATTTTGAATGCACACTGAGTTAGGGATGAGCCAATTACACTTAAGAACCAAAGAAACTTGTACACCTGCCTAATATCGTGTAGGGCCCCGGCGAGCTCGCAGAAGTGCCGCAACATGATGTGGCATGGACTCAACTAATGTCTGAAGCAGTGCTGAAGGGAATCGACACCATGAATCTAGCAGGGCTGTTCATAAATGCGTAAGAGTACGAGGGGATGGAGATCTCTTCTTAACAACACGTTGCAAGGCATCCCGGATACACTCAATAATGTTTATGTCTGGTGCGTTTGGTGGCCACCGGAAGTGTTTAAACTCAGAAGAATGTTCCTGGAGCCACTCTGTACCAATTCTGGACGTATAGGGTGTCGCATTGTCCTGCTGGAATTGCCCAAATCCATCGGAATGCACAATGGACATGAAAGGATGCAGCGGATCAGATAGGATGCTTAAGTACGAGTCACCTGTCAGAGACGTATCTAGACGTATCAGGAGTCCCATATCACTCCAAGTGCACACGCCTCACACCATTACAGAGCGTTCACTATCTTGAACAGTCCCCCACTGATACAGTATGCAGGGTTCGTAGATTCATGAGGTTCTCTCCATACCCGTACAGGTCCATCCACTCGATACAACTTGAGACGAGACTCGACCGACCGGGCAACATGTTTCCAACCCAATGCTGGTGCTGACGGGCCCAGACGAGGCGTAAAGCTTTGTGTCTTGCAGTCATGAAGGATAGACGAGTGGGTCTTCGGCTCCGAAAGCCCATATCGATGATGTTTCGTTGAATGATTAGCACGCTGACACTTGTGCAATTTTTGGAAGCGTTGCACTTTTGTCACGTTGAACGATTCTCTTGAGTCGTCGTTGGTCTCGTTCTTACAGGATATTTTTCCGGCCGCGGCGATGCCGGGGATTCGATGCTTTACCAGATACCTGATATTCACGGTACACTCGCGAAATGGTCTTACGGGAAATTCCCCACGTCATCGCTACCTTGGAGGTGTTGTCTCGCATCGCTCGTACAAGTTCTAACTCACTTAAATCAACCGCCATTTTAGCAGCAGTACACAGTCGATCAACTGCGCCAGACACTTGTCTTATATAGGCGGTGCCGACGGCAGCGCCGTATTCTGCCTGTTTACATATCTCTGTATTTGAATACGCGTGCCTATACCAGTGTCTTTAGCGCTTCAGTGTATGTTAGAGTTGCTTCCAGCTGGTGGTAGGTGCAGTGGAAAGAATAGCGATCGCTTTTGCAAGGATCATGGAGTCGAATCCCTATGCTAACATTTATTTTTCTTACCATGTTTTATGTTACTTACAATGCAAATAAACCGAAATAATGCTAAATATATTGTACGTACCAACATATTAATGAAAGGCATGAAAAATTAGGCAAAGGATTGCAAATAAATTTCTAACAGAGAAAATGGTACTAGGAGAACATACGTGGACTCTGCAAATAAATTTGTAGGAGACAATTTTAATGCGTACATGAGAAATTCGTATGTAATGTTAAATCTTTTCATTTCGTATTCCACTTGTTTAATTTTGACGTTCGAACAGTGAACAGCGACACACGTGGTTTGCTGCGAAACTGTGCTATGGGAGAGAACGTTTACATAGGTAGATTTACACATCCTAGGGTTACATTCGTCGTAAAAATAGGGGAAGCACCAATTTTATCGGCATCTTGCAAAAGTTTAAAATTAATTGCTTTTTATAAGGTTTCTACTAGAAAAACCAACACGGCTTGCTTTCAGAAAACGTTCTCTCCCATAGCACAGTTTGGCAGCAAAACCACGTGTGTCGTTGTTCGCTGTTCGAAGGTCAAAATGAAACAAATGGAATACGAAACCCTGTGCGCTTTAATTAGAACCCTTCAATGGAAATGTGCAGTCTTCTTGGACGCTGTGGTATAGTCCTTTCTTGGAAATTTATTTGCTGTCCCAGTTTTTTTCTTTCCCGTTCATCCTTTTTTTGCAAGTGTCAATGAAATGATGTGTTGAACATTACTTCGGGGCACTTTAAGTAACGTTGTTGTTGTTGTGGTCTTCAGTCCTGAGACTGGTTTGATGCAGCTCTCCATGCTACTCTATCCTGTGCAAACCTCTTCATCTCTCAGTACCTACTGCAACCTACATCCTTCTGAATCTGCTTAGTGTATTCATTTCTTGGTCTCCCTCTACGATTTTTACCCTCCACGCTGCCCTCCAATACTAAATTGGTGATCCCTTGATGCCTCAGAACATGTCCTACCAACCGATCCCTTCTTCTAGTCAAGTTGTGCCACAAACTTCTCTTATCCCCCCCCCCCCAAACCTATTCAAAACATCGTCATTAGTTATGTGATCTAACCATCTAATCTTCAGCATTATTCTGTAGCACCACATTTCAAAAGCTTCTATTCTCTTCTTGTCCAAACTATTTATCGTCCATGTTTCACTTCCATACATGGCTACACTCCATGCAAATACTTTCAGAGAAGACTTCCTGACACTTAAATCTATACTCGCCGTTAACAAATTTCTCTTCTTCAGAAACGCCTTCCTTACCAGTCTACATTTTATATCCTCTCTACTTCGACCATCATCAGTCATTTTGCTCCCCAAATAGCAAAACTCCTGTGCTACTTTGAGTGTCTCATTTCCTAATCTAATTCCCTCAGCATCACCCGATTTAATTCGACTACATTCCATTATCCTCGTTTTGCTTTTGTTGATGTTCATCTTATATCCTCCTTTCAAGATACTGTCCATTCCATTCAACTGATGTTCCAAGTCCTTTGCTGTCTCTGACAGAATTACAATGTCATCGGCGAACCTCAAAGTTTTTATTTCTTCTCCATGGATTTTAATACCTATTCCGAAATTTTCTTTTGTTTCCTTCACTGCTTGCTCAATATAGAACATCGGGGAGAGGCTACAAGCCTGTCTCACTCCCTTTCCAACCACCGCTTGCCTTTGATGTCCCTCAACTCTAATAACTGCCATCTGGTTTCTGTACAAATTGTAAATAGCTTTTCGCTCCCTGTATTTTACCCCAGCCACCTTCAGAATTTGAAAGAGAGTATTCCAGTCAACATTGTCAAAAGCTTTCTCTAAGTCTACAAATGCTAGAAACGTAGATTTGGGTTTCCTTAATCTAGCTTCTAAGATAAGTCGTAGAGTCAGTATTGCCTCACGTGTTCCGATATTTCTACGGAATCCAAACTGATCTTCCCCGAGGTCGGCTTGTGCTAGTTTTTCCATTCGTCTGTACAGAATTCGTGTTAGTATTTTGCAGCCGTGATTTATTAAACTGATAGTTCGGTAATTTTCACATCTGTCAACACCTGCTTTCTTTGGGATTGGAATTATTATATTCTTCTTGAAGTCTGAGGAAATTTCACCTGTCTCATACATCTAGCTCACCAGATGGTAGAGTTTTGTCAGGACTGGCTCTCCCAAGGCTGTCAGTAGTTCTAATGGAATGTTGTCTACTACCAGGGCCTTGTTTCGACTCAGGTCTTTCAGTGCTCTGTCAAACTCTTCACGCAGTATCGTATCTCCCACTTCATCTTCATCTACATCCTCTTCCATTTCCATAATATTGTCCTCAAGTACGTCGCCCTTGTATAGACCCTCTATATACTCCTACCACCTTTCTGCTTTCCCTTCTTTGCTTAGAACTGGGTTTCCATCTGAGCTCTTGATATTCATAGAAGTCGTTCTCTCATCTCCAAAGGTCTCTTTAAATTTCCTGTAGGCAGTATCTATCTTACCCCTAGTGAGATAGGCCTCTACATCCTTACATTTGTCCTCTAGCCAGTCCTGCTTAGCCATTTTGCACTTCCTGTCGATCTCATTTTTGAGACGTTTGTATTCCTTTTTGCCTGCTTCATTTACTGCATTTGTATATTTTCTCCTTTCATCAATTAAATTCAATATTTCTTCTGTTACCCACGGATTTCTACTAGCCCTCGTCTTTTTACATACTTGATCCTCTGCTGCCTTCACTACTTCATCCCTCAAAGCTACCCATTCTTCTTCTACTGTATTTCTTTCCCCCATTCCTGTCAATTGTTCCCTTATGCTCTCCCTGAAACACTGTACAACCTCTGGTTCTTTCGGTTTATCCAGGTCTCATCTCCTTAAATTCCCACCTTTTTGCAGTTTCTTCAGTTTTAATCTACAGTTCATAACCAATAGATTGTGGTCAGAGTCCACATCTGCCCCTGGAAATGTCTTACAATTTGAAACCTGGTTCCTAAATCCCTGTCTTACCATTATATAATCTATCTGAAACCTGTCAGTATCTCCAGGCTTCTTCCATGTATACTCATGGTGCTGCTGTCTGTGTTGACCTACGAATTGGAACTGCTGTCTTACGAGGTTCGTCTGTGTTGGATTGCTCTGTTATACGGCCGTGTCTGCATTCGTCATGTAATGTACTTGAGAGTTCATCAGCGATTTTATTCATGATCTCCAATCGTCTTTGTGTCTTATTGCCCGTGTCATGTCATTATCGTACTACGTTGGAGTCTGGAGTGCTGCTCTGTATCGGCGACACTGAAAACGTATCTGTTCTGGGGATCCACGTGTCTCGCATCTAGAAGAAGCACTCTGGCTTCGGCCTAGATGGTGTAAGCGCGGAGTAAGAGCCGTGACCTGTCAGGCAGTGAAACGTACCCCTGCTGCGGTTGATACTGTTCAGTCTCAGATGCTCCCTGATGTCCGGGAAGAAGGCGCCCTTATCGCTTCACTCCCGTTCCCTTTGCCAGGTATACACCCGCCATATAATGAGTTGCCGCTTCTAGGCGCTCTTCGGTAATCCCGTTTACCTTATCCTGTCTCCTTCCTCAGCCAGTACATTGCATCTCGAAACAGAATGGTTATGTCGATAGGGAAGGTTCCAAACACCACGCACAGTGATTTGTGTTGAAAGCTCCTCACAGCCTTACCAGGGCACTTTTCTGCCTTCGCCGCACCACCTTCCTACTCGTCACCAGACGTACTCTTTGGTCCCATCCACTGGATGCAAAGCACACCACAGACCCAAAGAGTGTACAATGGTTAGTTTGATCGTGTGTTATTGAACCGTGAATTTACCTTCACAATCTTTTCTTAAAGAATTTACTTTATTTACTAGCGATTCATCAAGAACATTAACTCATTTAATCATACTACGTGAGCGAGGAAGTAGTTGCCAGTGCGTAACTGATGAAAACAAATTTCTTTCAACAAATGGAAATTTTATTTATAAAAACCCTTTCTTTTTTTTATAAAAAAACAGATTTAAAAAATATAATCACAAAACACCTTCTAAATATCAAGTTACAATTTATTCAGAGGCAAAAATAACATTTTTTGTTGTTGACAGTATGAGCTTTCGGGCTGAGAACCTCGCCGCTCCCTTTTAACACCGCTGTAGTCACGACCGCTCACAACAACCTCTGAAAGACTACACTGGTGCAAATCTGCAACATACCAGATTACTTTAAACTAAACATTTTAACAAGTCACACAAACACATAAACTATGCACCCCGTAGGAGGGATGGAAATAGTACAAAACACTCACATTAAAAAAAAATATTACTTGCCACCGAAAGTGCAACTTGTTTTTAAAAGCAACCTCTTACTGTGGAAGGGTGGCAACTTTATATACTAAAATGACCATTTAAATAAAAACCCATGAAATGAAGTCTTACAAAAAAATATACAAACATGCTCTACATTACATATACACCGCCTCTCAAGATGAGAGGCAAGATAAAAACATATTTCAGGAATTCGGCCTTTACACCTTAAGCAATAAATTCGATAACACCGAATCCGACAAACATGACAGAGGCAGCTATTAACGTACGGCAGACCGACAGATAGACAGACAGACACTAACTGCCTAACAAATGCGGACGAGAGACAGACGAGCAAGCTGGGGACGAGAGACTGACCAAGATAACAAGTAGAATTTAACAAGTAAATGAAACAACATACCACGAATCACTTAACTTCTAATAAACTGCGATGTCTGGCGAAGACCTGGCGCAGCACCCCCAAAACGCTCTCCCGAACCGTCCGCTGCCAGCCGCTTCAACGGACGCAGGAAGGCGCGCCGATCTCCCTTCTCACGGCGTCGCAGCTCGCGCCGGCCAGACCGATGTCGTGGGTTGACTCCTGTTGCTCTCGTGTCGGCCGCGAAGCCACTACCCCTCGCTATACGGCGCGGGCCACTGGACTTACGTGGCGACCTCGCATGCGCCGACGCTCAAGACGGACAAGTCATCTTGTGTCTCAGTGCGCGACCGACCAACCAATCGATCCAACCGCCAATGACCATTGCCTGAACAAACTCGAGCAGACTGGCGGCCTAACACATACTAGCACTCCGGACGACAGAGAGACACTGACTGCCCCACATGGACCCGGCTGACCAACGGACCAGACTCGCCGCCTAGCGAGCTGATAGCGCCCCTTAAATGCACGTCAACAGGCTAGCTTTCCCCTTTCCCACCAGAGGGAGACACCAAAGCTGCGATTGCCACAGCGGCGCCACCGCCAGAAACGGAGGGCGACTGCTTCACACCACGCGCTGCGGCTCGCTCTTCAAAACAGCGAATTTTACCACGGCTCTGTTATGGTACCCAGAAATGTGTCATGTTGAGTCTGGCCAGCTTGTGCATTATGTTGGCAGCAGTGTCAGTCATTGTTCGGATGTGTTCGTCAAAGGACAGTCATTCGTCGAATTGCACACCATGATATCGTGTTTCCGCCTGAGTATGCTAATGTCGTGTAGTTCTATGGTTGGATTATTTTGTAGTGTTCCTTTGAGTCGTATGTAAACTGTTTTCTGTAGAGGCATCTGAAGTTTATTACATTTGCCCCACTTTCTTATGCTTGTGAGTAGCTGTGTTGACCAGTTGCGCTCTTGGGTCAGCAGAGACATCCACCAGGAGGTCATCTGCGTTTTCTATCGCCCCGTTCCCACGGTTATCCCCAGTCAGTTGATGCAGGAAGGGTTAAAAGGCGATATCCAAAAAAACGGGGCCACAGATTGATCCTTGTAGGGAACCGTTGCTGTTTTTTGATCAATTTCTGACTTCCCGTGCGCTATTCAACCACCCTGTTTCTACAGTAGTCCGAGAGGCTATAATAGAGGGTCTTAGGTACCTGCAGCTAGCTCTCTCAGTCTTCCAAACATTGCAGTCCACCAGAAATTATTAAAGGCGTACGAAATGTCTGTAAGAATAGCAACTGCGTATTTGCTATTTCCGTTATTAACAGTAGCTAGTACCTTATTTAGTGCGTCATCTGTAGATCTTCCCGTCTTGAAATCGAATTGGGGTGGACTAAGGCCGATTGACAGCTGTTGTATCCACGGACCCAACCAACCAACCAACTCGCGCACGCGCGCCCTGACCGTGACATCGCTGGCCACAGTTCCTGTCGCGGCCGTCGGCGTCTCAGGGCGTTACCGCCGACGGAAGAGGTCGCGCCATGGCTGATCTCGGGTCCGCAGTGCCCTCTGCCTTTTGCATATAAGGAGGAGCACTTGCCCCAAGACGGACACCCTCCCTCCCTTCTCTCCCTCTTCCCTCCCTCCTCCATTTCTCCCCACTCCTCCCCCAGGCTTCCCCTCCCCTGTCCCTCTCCTCCTCCTCCCATCTCCTCAGTCATTGGCATCCTTGTTCTCCCCTCTCCCCCACACCTTTATTCCCCTCTTGGCAGGTCCCCGGACTCGCACACGCTAAGTGGACATTCGCGCGCCGGAGATCAAGATCATCGCCATCAGTGTCTCGTGTGTGCCGTCGTGTTTAGTGTTCAGTGTTCACCGTCACACTCCATCGTTCACCAGTGCCATCGACATCTTCAGTGTTTGTGCTTCGTGTCAACAGTTTGTAGTGTGGATTGTCATCGAGTGTGAACGGCTTCATGTTTTTTTATGTTCATGTGTCTACTGTTTTTTCCCCGCCGTTTTGTTCCAACTCATGTGTCTTCTCTGTTTTTATCATTGTACTCTCTTTGGCTGAAGAGCGGCGTATTGCGCTGCTGCCAGCCTACCTGTTATACGGGTATTAAAATCACAATAAAGAAAAAAAAAAAAAACCCGAGACGGAGAGTCTACTGCCGATTGTCGATTGTCTATTGGTAGCCTGTCGTGGAGTTTATAGCGGAGCCATTGCAGTGTGATATTTGCTATTGTATTCGACTGGGCTCAGTACACGGATTACTCTTAGATATTACTTTGACTTGTATTGCTGGTGCACGTTTCGTCAGAAACAAAGATAAGTTATCTCTTCATTCTAGCTGGCGCAATTCTTGTCATTAATTATTTTTCGGTCATCAGACATAGCTACATCCTGGTCACTACCCACGCTTTATACAATTTGTGGTGGCTGCCCCAAAAGTACCACCGAGGACTTTGGGTTAGGGAGTCGTCACAAAACAAGCGATCGTACAGAAGTCGTTCCTGGACCTCGGCCAAGGTGTTAATTAAGCACGTAGGCCTATACGTTTTTGGATCTGAGGGATCCTTGTCCGCTGATTTTGTAATTATGATAGTATTTGTTGTTTTCCAGACCGCAGGTACCCGTCCACCGCGTAGCGCTTCGTTGAGAGGCGTCAGGTATGGAATAACCTGTGGAATGACAATTTTCAGTGTATTGGAATGGATACCATCTGGCCCAGGTTTGTTTGTTTGTTTGTTTTTTCTTTAGTTTGGCAATCACTAGCGCGACCTCCTCACATGTAAAGGGAGTAATGACAGTAGCATTTTCACAGCAAGAATTCATTAAGGTTCGGTCTCTAGTATGAAGCTGTTCATCCGACAGTTGCTCGTCATCGGGGAGGAGTTTGTGTAGCAGGAATTTCGCAGAACTTCTCCATCCCTCTGTTATAGTACCATCTTATCTCAACGTTGCTAAGAGTAATGGCGTCTTCCGGGCTTCCGTTTATATTTTGAAGGGTTCTCCCCAAATGCTGGTTTGGAGCTGTTTCTGTACGTGTGTGTTCCAATGATCACCTCGGTTTTTTTTTTAGCGTTGTTTTGCCTTCCTGAAATGTGTGAGTCCAACACCTCTGTCTTCTGCCGTGGTCGCTCTTTGATACCATTTCTGTTTCTTTCTTGCTTCTTTGAGCAACGTTGTAAGTGTTATGGTCGGTCCATGGCATATTTAGCTTTCGTCCTGTGTCAGTGCACGGAATTGCAGGCCTTTATGTTTTTGGTAGTAGCTCAGTCAAAATACGTGTATTATAATCCACTGAACCCTCAACTGCATGCAGGGGAAGGCCTGAATCATTTCTTAGTTTCGCCCAGTTCGCCTTATGAAATAACAATTACTGATGTCTATCCCGTGTAGGTGAGTATATCTGTGTGTCTATGTTCATGACGATAGCGTTATGGTGACATCCCACTCCTTTATAAGCGGCAGAGCATTTTCATTTGCAATTGTTATGTCACTCGTGCTCCTGGCTCCAGATGGAGCTATGTAGGCGGGTGGCTGATTCGTACTGCTGACGGTATAGAGATTATGTTCATTTAGCACCTCATGGACTTTTTGGCCCCGGTCTTCCGTTGTGTCAGCGTGCCATATAGTCGACCTAGCATTTATGTCTGCAGCTATTAGTAAATTTCTGTTACTGGTTTCGACAACGTCACTGATGAGATATGGTTCAATGTTGTGAGAGTACTGCGTGTATAGCGACGCAATAATTCTCTTCTTGCCTTCGTGCATTACTTCCACTGTTGCCAGGTGTTCGGTACATAGATGAATCACTGTGTAACTGTAAGGTTTCGATTTGTGTCAAACATCGCAGCCTTCGCATTGTTACGATGATCTGTTTGTGGTCAAAACTTACTAGTGTGCCGTTCCTGGTGTAGGATTCCTGCAAGCAGACCACGTCCGTATGCACTTCATCCACTAGCTTAGATAGCTCCATACTAAATAGTGTCTGGCTGTTTGCATTCTGTTGTAAGAGTTTCTTGAATGTCGGATATGTACAAAACAGATTCTTCTCCATTGTTATTGAAGTGTGAGACCTAACAAGAGCTTTGTATACATTTTATAGAATGAGCTTTCGAGTGCAGGCGTTTTGTAGTAGAGCAGACAGTTCGTTAATCTCTGCCGGTATATTTGTTGCTTTCAGCGTAAGTCTTTCTGTCTGCTCGAACGTCGGATAGGGGGATTGTGTCTGTGTTTCGAAGGTGTCGCTATTTTCTAGCCTCGAAAGGCGTATATTTTCTTTCAGCTTCAAAATGTCGGCGGTTCCCCGAGTTCTGTGTTCTTTGTCTGTGTGTGATTTTTCTCTCACTGTCTGCTCGGGCTGCGAGTGTGTTTGCTCATCTCCTCAGGTTGTGAACAGTATAGGGAAGTTGTGTGGGTTTCTTACTGATATACGGTGCTTAAGTTAGAAAAAGAAATCGCACCAATTTATTTGCTCTTGAGGATTGCACTGTGAAGATTGCCAAGGGGACGAGAGAAGATAACCCCAGACCTATCTCGGAGGAGAAGGGAAAATGCCAAGGAATGGAAACTAAGACTGCTCTAGGCGGCGGCTCGGAACAGAAGAAAGAGAGAGACGTTTTTCGGTCGCGGCTCCGAGGGTCCTCAGTGTCACAAATCAGGTGAACCTGTAGCGTGACTTCATTGTCAAGATCCCTTCGTTAACGATGATTTGTCCTGTTCCGGTGTGAAATGGTCGACTGTTGTCGCATCAGATGAAAGGCGACGGCCGAAAACGCTGTCTCTTTGTAAAATGTACGAGGGTTGGAACTTAAATAGTGGCAACTATTTATTCACAACAGATACCAAAGAGTTTCATGTTTGCACCTGTTACTGTGAGTTAAAGTAGTCACCAGCGTTGTGTAGAATCCGTTGCCAGCGATGTGGAAGGCGTAGTATACCGTTAGCAGAGCCTGTTCTGATGATGGTGCGAGTGGACAGGTCTACTGCCTATCGAATCTCTGGAACAGTTCTGAAGCGAATGCCACGAAGTGGTTCCTTCATCTTCGGAATCAAATCAAAGTCACAAGGACTTAAGTCCAGGCAGTATGGTGAATGGTAAAGTACGAGTACGTCCCAGTCTCATCGACAGAACAAATGGTTCAAACGGCTCTGAGCACTATGGGACTCAACTGCTGTGGTCATCAGTCCTCTAGAACTTAGAACTACTTAAACCTAACTAACCTAAGGACATCACACACATCCATGCCCAGGCAGGATTCGAACCTGCGACCGTAGCAGTCGCACGGTTCCGGACTGCGCGCCTAGAACCGCGAGACCACCGCGGCCGGCTCGACAGAACAGAGCAGCCACAGCTTGCGCTGTATGCGCCAGCCCATTGTCGTGCAAAATGATGGGTGGGCTGCGCAGAAAGTTTCACCACTTCTTTCGCGAAGCTGGTCGCAAGTGATGCTCCACAAACGAACAGTAATATTGTAAATCGACAGTCTGCCATGGAGGAACGTAATGCTTTAGAATAACACCATCGCACTCGTACACGAGAATCAGTTCCTTCGTCACTTCTGTCTCTAAGCTGCTCGTAGGCTGTGTTCCAAAAATGAACAGCATAGAGACCGAAGTGATGACCTTTTCTGCAGGAGCAGACCATCATTTTGCAGGACAATGCTCAAGCACGTACAGTGCAAACTGTTACTGATTTGTTTGACTGCTGGGGCTACTAAGTGCTTTACCACCTACGGCACTCCCATGACTTAAGCCCTCGTGAGTTCAACTCGATTTCTAAACCGAAGGAAACACTTCACGGCATTCGTTTCAGAACTGCTACAAATTCGTCGGGCAATAGACCGCGCCGCTCGAACTGTCAACACAACTGGCACTGCTGAGAATATCCTACGACTTCCACATCGCTGGCAACGGTTTATACACAATACTGGCGACTACTTTGAAGGTCAGTAAAACTTTGAAACACGTATCTATTTTGTACGAGCTGTAAATAAATAGTTGCCACTATTAAAGTTTCAACCCTCGTAGCTAAGACTTCACCAAAGACTCCACACTCAAGACCAGTAACAGTGCAATGTCATACTCGAGATGAGAGTCCCAAGTCATAACCAGAGTCAAGAAAAAGGAAGGGGAAATTTTATTGACACATTCCTGGGGTCAGATACATCACATGATCACACTGACAGAACCACAGGCACATAGACACAGGCAACAGAGCATGCACAATGTCGGCACTAGTACAGTGTATATCCACCTTTCGCAGCAATGCAGGATGCTATTCTCCCATGGAGACGATCGTAGAGATGCTGGATATAGTCCTGTGGAACGGCTTGCCATGCCATTTCCACCTGGCGCCTCAGTTGGACCAGCGTTCGTGCTGGACGTGCAGACCGCGTGAGACGACGCTTCATCCAGTCCCAATCATGCTCAATGGGGGACAGATCCGGAGATCTTGCTGGCCAGGGTAGTTGACTTACACCTTCTAGAGCACGTTGGGTGGCACGGGATACATGCGGACGTGCATTGTCCTGTTGGAACAGCAAGTTCCCTTGCCGGTCTAGGAATGGTAGAACGATGGGTTCGATGACGGTTTGGATGTACCGTGCACTATTCAGTGTCCCCTCGACGATCACCAGTGGTGTACGGCCAGTGTAGGAGATCGCTCCCCACACCATGATGCCGGGTGTTGGCCCTGTATGCCTCGGTCGTATGCAGTCCTGATTGTGGCGCTCACCTGCACGGCGCCAAACACGCATACGACCATCATTGGCACCAAGGAAGAAGCGCCTCTCATCGCTGAAGACGACACGTCTCCATTCGTCCCTCCATTCACGCCTGTTGCGACACCACTGGAGGCGGGCTGCACGATGTTGGGGCGTGAGCGGAAGACGGCCTAACGGTGTGCGGGACCGTAGCCCAGCTTCATGGAGACGGTTGCGAATGGTCCTCGCCGATACCCCAGGAGCAACAGTGTCCCTAATTTGCTGGGAAGTGGCGGTGCGGTCCCCTACGGCACTGCGTAGGATCCTGCGGTCTTGGCGTGCATCCGTGCGTCGCTGCGGTCCGGTCCCAGGTCGACGGGCACGTGCACCTTCCGCCGACCACTGGCGACAACATCGATGTACTGTGGAGACCTCACGCCCCACGTGTTGAGCAATTCGGCGGTACGTCCACCCGGCCTCCCGCATGCCCACTATACGCCCTCGCTCAAAGTCCGTCAACTGCACATACGGTTCACGTCCACGCTGTCGCGGCATGCTACCAGTGTTAAAGACTGCGATGGAGCTCCGTATGCCACGGCAAACTGGCTGACACTGACGGCGGCGGTGCACAAATGCTGCGCAGCTAGCACCATTCGACGGCCAACACCGCGGTTCCTGGTGTGTCCGCTGTGCCATGCGTGTGATCATTGCTTGTACAGCCCTCTCGCAGTGTCTGGAGCAAGTATGGTGGGTCTGACACACCGGTGTCAATGTGTTCTTTTTTTCATTTCCAGGAGTGTATTTTGAGTCTTCGTTTAGGCTTAAAGTAAACAACATATTTTTCACAGAGATCGTTATCTTGACAGGTCGAATGTTACAGTACGTCTGAGCAGGGAACTCGACTGAACCGAGAGAAGTGCTTTTGTATCCCAACACAGACCATTTCACAGCTGCCATAAATGTTGTGTTCCATCCCAAAATTCTTCCGAAGGTCTGAGGCTATACCCAAAATCCTCGGCAGTCAGAGGGACGACATCACCTGATGGCTCCATCAGCTGTGTCCAGTCTCGCGGATATTCATGTGCGTCAGCTCTATACACAGTGGACGTGTAGAACACTGTCACCGTGCCTTGTCCGGATGATCCACTTCTCTCCTGCGCCTTTGTCCCTTCTGTAGCTAGAAATGCCTTGCAGGTAGATCCAGGTAGGCAGTTTTTCTTGTCTTCGGCTGAAAGCTCTGTCTGCAACCTGGTGTGAGAATTTCTTGGGAGCAGCATTCCGTCCACAGTAACCGCTTTGAGGTGTTCCTGTCCATAACAGCTGCTTGTGTTTCCCAATCCACAAATGTCCACTGCAATATTTACTGTTAAATAAGCAATCTGCCTGTTTGTTCTTAACTACAGAAAAAACTTTTTGAAGGAGACCTACCATAAAGATCAAGCATGCATTAATAATGTACATGCTCCCATCAGTGTCTGCTCAAATTGATAACTTTCGTTTGTCTCACAAAAATGATGTCTACATTGTAATAACAACATTAAAGACTAGTCTTGAATATTAAAATAAGTGAGAGAGTATCATGTCCTCTCTTAAACGAAATGAAGAGGAGCTGAGGAAAAAATGGCTGCATGAAAAATACGGAGAAATAAATAATGAACGGACTGACTGACTATATGCAAAAATCAAAACAACCTTCTTTGAAATTAAAAGCTAGGGTGTTACATTAAGCGGTCAGTGGGAATACCACTATTAAATGCAGAGAAAAGAGCGAATAGGCGGAAAGAGCCCGTATGAGGGAGAAGACTTGTGATGGAAGAAGAAACAGGAATCTATTTAGAAGAGACAGGGCATCCAGTGTTAGAATTTAAAAGAGCTTTTGATAACTTGAGATGTAATAAGATAGAAGGGGTGGATAACATTCCATCAGACTGTCTAAAATCATTTGGGGGGATTGGAAGCAAAATGACTATTCACGTACGAATGTATGAGAATGCCGATATACTATGAGGCTTTCAGAAAAACATCGACCTATACACCGGAGAAGAAAGGACAGAAATGAAACAAAGTTTCAAAAGTGGAATTAAAATTCAACGTGAAAGGATGTTAATGATAAGACTCGCTGATGACATAGCTAGCCTCAGTGAAAGTGAAGAAGAATTGCAGGATTTGCTGAATGGAATGAATAGCCTAATGAGGAGAGAATATGGATTGGGATTAAATCGAAGAAAGACGAAAATAATGAGAAGTAGGAGAAATGAAACAGCGAGGAACTTAATATCATAATTGCTGATCACGAAGTAGATGAAGTTCAGGAAGTCTGTTATCTAGGCAGCAAAATGACCCGTGAAGGACAGAGCAAATAGTTCATAAAAATTGGCGAAAAGAGCATTCCTGGCCAAGAGAAGTCTATTGGTATCAAACATAGGCCTTAATTTTAGTGATAATTTTCTGAGAAAGTTCAGCTGCAGCAAAGCATTGTATGATAGTGAAACATGGACTGTGGGAAAATATGAAAATAAGAGAATCGAAGTATTTGTGACGTAGTGCTACAGAAGAAAGTTGAAAATTAGGTGGACTTATAAAGTAAGGAATGAGGAGGTTCTTCACAGAATTGGCGAGGAACGGAATGTATAGAAAACAGTGACAACATGGAGGGAGAGGAAATCTGTTAAGACATCTAAGACGTCACGGAAAAATTTCTGTGGTACTGGAAGGAGCCGTAGAGGATGAAAACTGAAGAGGAAAACAGATTGGAATACATCCAGCAAACAAATGATGACGTAGGGTGAATGTGCTACTTGGAGATGAAGAGATTAGCATAGGAGAGGAATTCGTGGCAGGCTACTTCAGACCAGTCGAAAGACTGGTGACTTAAAAAAAGAAAATAAAATAAAAAATGATTATGAGTTGTACGCCATTCTTTCCACATATGTTGAATAGTCCATACTGATCCACCAGCAGATTAGACAACTTCATTCACTCTGTGGTCTCGGGTAAGTCCTGACACTGTCACTTATTCACAGTAACCCGACTTATTCATTGATTCCATTCAACTGATTGGCACATACACACCACTTCATTGTCTTAATGTATGTCAGCTCTGGAGGTTGACATGACTGTTTGGTAGCAGTTCCACACTATCTGCAGCCGTCCAACGGGACCAGAGTGAACGTTTATGGAGGTGAATAACATTCTGTCTGGATGACCCTAGTTTCCAAGCTGAGAGGCAACCACTGACATATTTCTGCTTACAAGGGAACATTCAGCAATCAGAGTTTTGTAACTTCTTATATTTGTGGTATGTTAAGCTCAGAACTCAAATATATCACTCCCAAAGCAGTTCGTTGAAGCTAACAAAAATTCACAGGAACATTGAAGTGTACTGTCATGTGTAATACGCTGAATTAAGGTAATTGCTTTTAGCAAGCAGTGTGATTGTACGAACATGTCCATGAAGTGAAGAACACGAAAGTTCAAATCTTGTTCCAGTCATTATTTTTGCCGTTTTTTTCACACAGTTCGAATACGTCAGTTAAATATAAAAGTCATTAAATATATGCTAATTAACACACCTAATTGTTATTTTCGTGAGAAATGCACATCTTCTTATTTCTAATTATACAGGGTGTTAGGGGCTTAATTGCAGACATTTCTATTGATGAGTGAGGGCAATGTATTGGACAACTTTACATCAGTATTTATTTCACTTGCAGACTAATAATAATAGCTACTACAAGTAGTATGTTTTTAGATTGGTTTATACCTCCAACTACGTATGGCATAAGCAAGCAATTAATGTTTATTTTCCCATAGACAGCAGGTCAGGTAATAAGGTGTGGACGCATGGACGCAGAATGGATGATCTACACCGATAGGCGTGGTCCATTCTGCAGTGGAGTTTTGACTATGCAGAAAACATCAGGTACTATTATAACATTGCTGCCCCAGTTCAGTCATTAAACATGTTTTCTAATGGAACTGATAACAACAGCAAGGACGTTGTAATAAAGAAATTGAAACGGATAAAAGTTCTCCTTGAAAATCAGCGTAACTGGTTTTCGTTGTTAATCATTAACAGGGTGATGCTAGACCATGCATTGGTAGTAAATGTTTGAATCGCCAACACTAGTATGCGTAAAAATGCGTAAAACTAATTATAATTAGACTCTGTAAATCATGAAAAGATAATGAATGGAGGTTCTATGATTGATCATGCAAATCTGTAAATAGGCTGCTACCATGACGTCTGATTAATTGCAGCATCAACACTTCCACATCGCCTCGTCCGAAACTTATACTGAAAGAGATAAATAACAAGTTGCGATAAGTTTGCTGCAGTAATTCACTTTAAATAAGAACATTTCGGAGCTTAAATGATTAAAATATGCAAGTATTGAAAATACCGCACCGGCTATCAAAGCATGTGTCTACATTGGAAGTAAGATTAAAAGGAGCTTGAGAGACAAAATGTTTCGCTAAAGAGACTAGGATGATGTGCTCCAACAGATATTAGTTCACATTCGAAGAGTCACATATTATTTTTACGTAATTGTCTTATTACATAACGTTGTTCTAGCTGTGGATCGGTTCGATTATTCAACTGAATTAGAAAAAAATGGTATCACGGAACATTTTAATTCAGTTCTTCAGCTTGCATCGTTATCGTAGATAAAGATGAGACTTAAATGTCTCAGGGAAAATTTAGCTATAGGGTCTACAAGATCACCTCTCGTACAGGACTTCCCACAACGTCCAATGCTGGGGTGCTATTCCAATGACAGAGAGCCCTGGCAATAGTGGCAATGGCCGGCCGGAGTGGCCGTGCGGTTTTAGGCGCTACAGTCTGGAGCCGAGCGACCGCTACGGTCGCAGGTTCGAATCGTGCCTCGGGCATGAATGTGTGTGATGTCCTTAGGTTAGTTAGGTTTAATTAGTTCTAAGTTCTGGGCGACTGATGACCTCAGACGTTAAGTCGCATAGTGCTCAGAGCCATTTGAACCAATAGTGGCAATGCAGGAGGAAAATAAACTGACGATGTCAACTGAAGTCTGTGTTAGGGAGGGCATTTGACTTGGGTTGTTCGTGCAGCAATATTGTAATGGTTAGCATTTCTGCCTAGAAAGCACGAAGACTCGAGTTCGAGCCCCGGCCGTGGAACACAAATTAATTCAGTTCTTCAGCTTGCATCATTACCGTAATTACGTGGTGTTTTTGCAGGAAGACAGTTAGACGCAGAGAGGAAACAACAGGCAGCACTCTGAAGCAGGTACTTACCAAGATACAGTTTATTTCAGTATCAGTACCTATACTCAAAACACCTTGTACATTCCAAACAAAATTCCAGTTTTGATTACAAGGATTCTTAATTACGGATTCTGTAGAAAATATTGTTAATCAATGCATATAATTAAAATATTACATATTAAGTTTTCCTGTCTTTTTTGGACTTTGGGCTTCACGAAAAGGCTCATATCGTGTGGGTCTTCGTTTAAAAATTTGATTCCGTCGGGGTTCGACCCTAGGTACCTCACACATGGAGCACTCAACGCACAAGCACACTGCTTATCGAAAAATGTTTGCATTATTTTAGAATATTAACGGCGGTCGTGAAACTTCAAAGTACATTTTCTAGAGAGTGTTTGAGAGTTGCATCGTTCTGCTCTGAGAGAGGTGTATTTGAGTTCTAAACTCGACATACCATCAATGTAAAAACTTACAAAAAACCGACTGCCGTGTGGTCCCCTTGTTACGTCCACTTGTTGTTCTGCAGATTACTCCTCCGTGCTCTGTTTTGGCACGCCTCGCAGAGCACATGAAGTGCCAGCCTGACCTACGGCGCCCGGCACAAGAGCCCAGGCAGGAGCGGGCGGACGACTGTCATTATTGTTTGCCAGTTGTCGCGGCCTCCGCCAGGTCGGTAATGTCCAATTACTGGGCCCGGTGCTTGATCACGCGCGCCGCTGCCGGAGGGGCGGTAATGACAGCCCTCCGCGTCGCTAACGAACGCTCCGTTCCGCTGTGCCCTGCTAATGGCTGCGAGCTGCTCCTAACAATGCGCCCTCCACATTAGCGCTCCAGCACCCTCCAGCCCCCACTCCTTGACCTGTCAGCGCCGAATCCAGAGTCGACGTCACGGCACCGAGGTAGAGATTGACGGGGCCGATCCAGCACTGTCCATCTCACTTTGTGGCTCTCTCTCTCTCTCTCTCTCTCTCTCTGTCGTTATACACTACTGGCCATTAAAATTGCTACACCAATTCACGCAATTTGGGTGCATAGATCCAGAGAAATCAGTACCCACAATAAGCACCTCTGGCCGTAATATCGACCTTGACACGCCTGGGCATTGAGTCATACAGAGCTTGGATGGCGTGTACAGGTACAGCTGCCCATGCAGCTTCAACACGATACCACCGTTCATCAAGAGTAGTGACTGGCGAACTGTGACGATCGAGTTGCTCGGCCACCGTTGACCAGACGTCTTTAATTGGTGAGAGATCTGGAGAATGTGCTGGCCAGGACAGCAGTCGAACATTTTCTGTATCCAGAAAGGCCAGTACAGGTCCTGCAACATGCAGTCGTGCATTATCCTGCTGAAATGTAGGGATCGAATGAAGGGTAGAGCCACGGGTCGTAACACATTTGCAATGTCACGTCCACTGTTCAAAGTGCCGCCAATGCAAGCAAGAGGTTCCCGAGACGTGTAACCAATAGCACCCCATACCATCACGCCAGGTGATACGGCAATATGCCGACGACGAATACACGCTTCCAATGTGAGTTCACTGCGATGTCGCCAAACACGGTTGCGACCATCATGATGCTGTAAACTGAACCTGGATTCATCCGAAAAAATGACGTTTTGCCATTCGTGCACCCAGGTTCGTCGCTGAGTACACCATCGCAGGCGCTCCTGTCTGTGATGCAGCGTCTAGGGTAACCGCAGCCATGGTCTCCGAACTGATAGTCCATGGTGCTGCTAACTTCGTCCAACTGTTCGTGCAGATGGTTGTTGTCTTACAAACGTCCCCATCTGTTGACTGAGGGATCGAGACGTGGCTGCACGATAGGTTACAGCCGTGCAGATAAGATGCCTGTCATCTTGACTGCTAGTGATACGAGGCCGTTGGGATCCAGCACGGCATTCCGTATTACCCTCCTGAACCAATCGATTCAATATTCAGCTAACAGTCATTGGATCTCGACCAACGTGAACAGCAATGTCGCGATACGATAAACCGCAATCGCGATAGGCAACAATCCGACGTTTATCAAAGTCGGAAACGTGATGGTAGGCATTTCTCCTCCTTACACGATGCATCACAACAACGTTTCACCAGGCAACGCTGGTCAACTGCTGTTTGTGTATGAGAAATCGGTTGGAAACTTTCCTCATGTCAGCATGTTGTAGGTGTCACCACCGGTACCAACCTTGTGTGAATGCTCTGAAAACATAATCATTTGCATATCACAGCACCTTCTTCCTGTCGGTGAAATTTGAGGTCTTTAGCACGTCATCTTCGTGGCGTAGCGATTTTCATGATCAGTAGTGTACGTTTCTGTCCCCTTGCCGTTTTCGACTTCCTGGCAGTTTCAATCTTTGTGCCAGATTGGGAGTCAGATCTCGAACTCTACCTCTACTTCTCCATTCTCTTACCGAATGAACTATCCAGGGAAGTAGGAGAGAGTTTGAAATACAGCAGGCAAACCTATATACTTTTTTTACTAGTTTAAATACTGGTTCAGTAATTGAGAACGCATAAATTTATTAGGGGATAGCATTGAGAATATTTACTAAAGAGATCTTGGGCTACATGAATTGGCTGTACAGTGCCCTATACAATTTCCCTTCTGGACCATGCTGAAGGACTGTCTGGGTTTTGAACGCTTTGAATGCGTGGGAAGAGACAGCACTGGATCTGAGATGGGGCGTGTAGAGATGTTACCTTGAAACAGCACTTTGCACGGCGACCATGACGCCCAGGCATTGAGTTCGTGTAAGTATACTGCCGAGGCGATAAGTCCCAGTGGGATGCTAAGCTGTTGTCCAGTTTACAATGCAGTGCCACCTGGTGGATCGCCAGGGGGTGGAGAGGTGTCATGAGCTGCGGGCGACCGTGGTTTTCTCATATATTTGGCAGAACGCTTTGAATGCGTGGGAAGAGACAGCACTGCATCTGAGATGGGGCGTGTAGAGATGTTACCTTGAAACAGCACTTTGCACGGCGACCATGACGCCCAGGCATTGAGTTCGTGGAAGTATACTGCCGAGGCGATATGTCCCAGTTGGATGCTAAGCTGTTGTCCAGTTTACAATGCAGTGTCACCTGGTGGATCGCCAGGGGGTGGAGAGGTGTCACGAGCTGCGGTCGACCGTGGTTTTCTCATATTTTTGGCAGAACGCTTTGAATGCGTGGGAAGAGACAGCACTGCATCTGAGATGGGGCGTGTAGAGATGTTACCTTGAAACAACACTTTGCACGGCGACCATGACGCCCAGGCATTGAGTTCGTGGAAGTATACTGCCGAGGCGATAAGTCCCAGTGGGATGTTAAGCTGTTGTCTAGTTTTCAATGCAGTGCCACCTGGTGGATCGCCAGGGGGTGGAGAGGTGTCATGAGCTGCGGGCGACCGTGGTTTTCTCATATTTTTGGCAGAACGCTTTGAATGCGTGGGAAGAGACAGCACTGCATCTGAGATGGGGCGTGTAGAGATGTTACCTTGAAACAGCACTTTGCACGGCGACCATGACGCCCAGGCATTGAGTTCGTGGAAGTATAATGCCGAGGCGATAAGTCCCAGTTGGATGCTAAGCTGTTGTCCAGTTTACAATGCAGTGTCACCTGGTGGATCGCCAGGGGGTGGAGAGGTGTCACGAGCTGCGGTCGACCGTGGTTTTCTCATATTTTTGGCAGAACGCTTTGAATGCGTGGGAAGAGACAGCACTGCATCTGAGATGGGGCGTGTAGAGATGTTACCTTGAAACAACACTTTGCACGGCGACCATGACGCCCAGGCATTGAGTTCGTGGAAGTATACTGCCGAGGCGATAAGTCCCAGTGGGATGTTAAGCTGTTGTCTAGTTTACAATGCAGTGCCACCTGGTCGATCGCCAGGGGGTGGAGAGGTATCATGAGCTGCGGGCGACCGTGGTTTTCTCATATTTTTGGCAGAACGCTTTGAATGCGTGGGAAGAGACAGCACTGCATCTGAGGTGGGGCGTGTAGAGATGTTACCTTGAAACAGCACTTTGCACGGCGACCATGACGCCCAGGCATTGAGTTCGTGGAAGTATACTGCCGAGGCGATAAGTCCCAGTGGGATGCTATGCTGTTGTCCAGTTAACAATGCAGTGCCACCTGGTGGATCGCCAGGGGGTGGAGAGGTGTCATGAGCTGCGGGTGACAGTGGTTTTCTCATATTTTTGGCAGAACGCTTTGAATACGTAAGAAGAGACAGCACTGCATCTGAGATGGGTCGTGTAGAGATGTTACCTTGAAACAGCACTTTGCACGGCGACCATGACGCCCAGGCATTGAGTTCGTGGAAGTATACTGCCGAGGCGATAAGTCCCAGTGGGATGCTAAGCTGTTGTCCAGTTTACAATGCAGTGCCACCTGGTGGATCGCCAGGGGGTGGAGAGGTGTCATGAGCTGCGGGCGACCGTCGTTTTCTCATATTTTTGGCAGAACGCTTTGAATGCATGGGAAGAGACAGCACTGCATCTGAGGTGGGGCGTGTAGAGATGTTACCTTGAAACAGCACTTTGCACGGCGACCATGACGCCCAGGCATTGAGTTCGTGGAAGTATACTGCCGAGGCGATAAGTCCCAGTGGGATGCTAAGCTGTTGTCCAGTTTACAATGCAGTGCCACCTGGTGGATCGCCAGGGGGTGGAGAGGTGTCATGAGCTGCGGGCGACCGTGGTTTTCTCATATATTTGGCAGAACGCTTTGAATGCGTGGGAAGAGACAGCACTGCATCTGAGATGGGGCGTGTAGAGATGTTACCTTGAAACAGCACTTTGCACGGCGACCATGACGCCCAGGCATTGAGTTCGTGGAAGTATACTGCCGAGGCGATAAGTCCCAGTTGGATGCTAAGCTGTTGTCCAGTTTACAATGCAGTGTCACCTGGTGGATCGCCAGGGGGTGGAGAGGTGTCACGAGCTGCGGTCGACCGTGGTTTTCTCATATTTTTGGCAGAACGCTTTGAATGCGTGGGAAGAGACAGCACTGCATCTGAGATGGGGCGTGTAGAGATGTTACCTTGAAACAACACTTTGCACGGCGACCATGACGCCCAGGCATTGAGTTCGTGGAAGTATACTGCCGAGGCGATAAGTCCCAGTGGGATGTTAAGCTGTTGTCTAGTTTTCAATGCAGTGCCACCTGGTGGATCGCCAGGGGGTGGAGAGGTGTCATGAGCTGCGGGCGACCGTGGTTTTCTCATATTTTTGGCAGAACGCTTTGAATGCGTGGGAAGAGACAGCACTGCATCTGAGATGGGGCGTGTAGAGATGTTACCTTGAAACAGCACTTTGCACGGCGACCATGACGCCCAGGCATTGAGTTCGTGGAAGTATAATGCCGAGGCGATAAGTCCCAGTTGGATGCTAAGCTGTTGTCCAGTTTACAATGCAGTGTCACCTGGTGGATCGCCAGGGGGTGGAGAGGTGTCACG
Organism: Schistocerca serialis cubense; assembly: GCF_023864345.2. Lineage (NCBI taxonomy): Eukaryota > Metazoa > Arthropoda > Insecta > Orthoptera > Acrididae > Schistocerca > Schistocerca serialis. Next base: position 51,610,231 of record NC_064644.1, read on the forward strand.
AGCTGCGGTCGACCGTGGTTTTCTCATATTTTTGGCAGAACGCTTTGAATGCGTGGGAAGAGACAGCACTGCATCTGAGATGGGGCGTGTAGAGATGTTACCTTGAAACAACACTTTGCACGGCGACCATGACGCCCAGGCATTGAGTTCGTGGAAGTATACTGCCGAGGCGATAAGTCCCAGTGGGATGTTAAGCTGTTGTCTAGTTTACAATGCAGTGCCACCTGGTCGATCGCCAGGGGGTGGAGAGGTATCATGAGCTGCGGGCGACCGTGGTTTTCTCATATTTTTGGCAGAACGCTTTGAATGCGTGGGAAGAGACAGCACTGCATCTGAGGTGGGGCGTGTAGAGATGTTACCTTGAAACAGCACTTTGCACGGCGACCATGACGCCCAGGCATTGAGTTCGTGGAAGTATACTGCCGAGGCGATAAGTCCCAGTGGGATGCTATGCTGTTGTCCAGTTAACAATGCAGTGCCACCTGGTGGATCGCCAGGGGGTGGAGAGGTGTCATGAGCTGCGGGCGACAGTGGTTTTCTCATATTTTTGGCAGAACGCTTTGAATACGTAAGAAGAGACAGCACTGCATCTGAGATGGGTCGTGTAGAGATGTTACCTTGAAACAGCACTTTGCACGGCGACCATGACGCCCAGGCATTGAGTTCGTGGAAGTATACTGCCGAGGCGATAAGTCCCAGTGGGATGCTAAGCTGTTGTCCAGTTTACAATGCAGTGCCACCTGGTGGATCGCCAGGGGGTGGAGAGGTGTCATGAGCTGCGGGCGACCGTCGTTTTCTCATATTTTTGGCAGAACGCTTTGAATGCATGGGAAGTGACAGCACTGCATCTGAGGTGGGGCGTGTAGAGATGTTACCTTGAAACAGCACTTTGCACGGCGACCATGACGCCCAGGCATTGAGTTCGTGGAAGTATACTGCCGAGGCGATAAGTCACCGTGGGATGCTAAGCTGTTGTCCAGTTTACAATGCAGTGCCACCTGGTGGAGCGCCAGGGGGTGGAGAGGTGTCATGAGCTCCGGGCAACCGTGGTTTTCTCATATTTTTGGCAGAACGCTTTGAATGCGTGTGAAGAGACAGCACTGCATCTGAGATGGGGCGTGTAGAGATGTTACCTTGAAACAGCACTTTGCACGGCGACCTTGACGCCCAGGCATTGAGTTCGTGGAAGTATACTGCCGATGAGATAAGTCCCAGTGGGATGATAAGCTGTTGTCCAGTTTACAATGCAGTGCCACCTGGTGGGTTGCCAGGGGGTGGAGAGGTGTCATAAGCTGCGGGCGACCGTGGTTTTCTCATATTTTTGGCTGAACGCTTTGAATGCAGTGTGAAGAGACAGCACTGCATCTGAGATGGGGCGTGTAGAGATGTTACCTTGAAACAGCACTTTGCATGGCGACCATGACGCCCAGGCATTGAGTTCGTGGAAGTATACTGCCGAGGCGATAAGTCCCAGTGGGATGATAAGCTGTTGTCCAGTTTACAATGCAGTGCCACCTGGTGGGTTGCCAGGGGGTGGAGAGGTGTCATAAGCTGCGGGCGACCGTGGTTTTCTCATATTTTTGGCTGAACGCTTTGAATGCAGTGTGAAGAGACAGCACTGCATCTGAGATGGGGCGTGTAGAGATGTTACCTTGAAACAGCACTTTGCACGGCGACCTTGACGCCCAGGCATTGAGTTCGTGGAAGTATACTGCCGATGAGATAAGTCCCAGTGGGATGATAAGCTGTTGTCCAGTTTACAATGCAGTGCCACCTGGTGGGTCGCCAGGTGGTGGAGAGGTGTCATAAGCTGCGAGCGACCGTGGTTTTCTCATATTTTTGGCTGAACGCTTTGAATGCGTGTGAAGAGACAGCACTGCATCTGAGATGGGGCGTGTAGAGATGTTACCTTGAAACAGCACTTTGCACGGCGACCATGACGCCCAGGCATTGAGTTCGTGGAAGTATACTGCCGAGGCGATAAGTCCCAGTGGGATGATAAGCTGTTGTCCAGTTTACAATGCAGTGCCACCTGGTGGGTTGCCAGGGGGTGGAGAGGTGTCATGAGTTGCGGGCGACTGTGGTTTTCTCATATTTTTGGCTGAACGCTTTGAATGCAGTGTGAAGAGACAGCACTGCATCTGAGATGGGGCGTGTAGAGATGTTACCTTGAAACAGCACTTTGCATGGCGACCATGACGCCCAGGCATCGAGTTCGTGGAAGTATACTGCCGAGGCGATAAGTCCCAGTGGGATGCTAAGCTGTGGTCCAGTTTACAATACAGTGCCACCTGGTGGATCGCCAGGGGTTGGAGAGGTGTCATGAGCTGCGGGCGACCGTGGTTTTCTCATATTTTTGGAAGAACGCTTTGAATGCGTGGGAAGAGACAGCACTGCATCTGAGGTGGGGCGTGTAGAGAAGTTACCTTGAAACAGCACTTTGCACGGCGACCATGACGCCCAGGCATCGAGTTCGTGGAAGTATACTGCCGAGGCGATAAGTCCCAGTGGGATGCTATGCTGTTGTCCAGTTTACAATGCAGTGCCACCTGGTGGATCGCCAGGGGGTGGAGAGATGTCATGAGCTACGGGCGACCATGGTTTTCTCATATTTTTGGCAGAACGCTTTGAATGCGTGGGAAGAGACAGCACTGCATCTGAGATGGGGCATGTAGAGATGTTACCTTGAAACAGCATTTTGCACGGCGACCATGACGCCCAGGCATTGAGTTCGTGGAAGTATAATGCCAAGGCGATAAGTCCCAGTGGGATGCTAAGCTGTTGTCCAGTTTCCAATGCAGTGCCACCTGGTGGATCGCCAGGGGGTGGAGAGGTGTCATGAGCTGCGGGCGACCGTGGTTTCCTCATATTTTTGGCAGAACGCTTTGAATGCGTGGGAAGAGACAGCACTGCATCTGAGATGGGGCGTGTAGAGATGTTACGTTGAAACAGCACTTTGCACGGCGACCATGACGCCCAGGCATTGAGTTCGTGGAAGTATACTGCCGAGGCGATAAGTCCCAGTGGGATGCTAAGCTGTTGTCCAGTTTACAATGCAGTGCCACCTAGTGGATCGCCAGGGGGTGGAGAGGTGTCATGAGCTGCGGGCGACCGTGGTTTTCTCATATTTTTGGCAGAACGCTTTGAATGCGTGGGAAGAGACAGCACTGCATCTGAGATGGGGTGTGTAGAGATGTTACCTTGAAACAGCACTTTGCACGGCGACCATGACGCCCAGGCATTGAGTTCGTGGAAGTATACTGCCGAGGCGATAAGTCCCAGTGGGATGCTAAGCTGTTGTCCAGTTTACAATGCAGTGCCACCTGGTGGATCGCCAGGGGGTGGAGAGGTGTCATGAGCTGCGGGCGACCGTGGTTTTCTCATATTTTTGGCAGAACGCTTTGAATGCGTGGGAAGAGACAGCACTGCATCTGAGGTGGGGTGTGTAGAGATGTTACCTTGACACAGCACTTTGCACGGCGACCATGACGCCCAGGCATTGAGTTCGTGGAAGTACACTGCCGAGGCGATAGGTCCCAGTGGGATAATAAGCTGTTGTCCAGTTTCCAATGCAGTGCCACCTGGTGGATCGCCATGGGGTGGAGAGGTGTCATGAGCTACGGGCGACCGTGGTTTTCTCATATTTTTGGCAGAACGCTTTGAATGCGTGGGAAGAGACAGCACTGCATCTGAGATGTGGCGTGTAGAGATGTTACCTTGAAACAGCACTTTGCATGGCGACCATGACGCCCAGGCATTGAGTTCGTGGAAGTATACTGCCGAGGCGATAAGTCCCAGTGGGATGCTAAGCTGTTGTCCAGTTTACAATGCAGTGCCACCTGGTGGATCGCCAGGGGGTGGAGAGGTGTCATGAGCTGCGGGCGACCGTGGTTTTCTCTTATTTTTGGCAGAACGCTTTGAATGCGTGGGAAGAGATAGCACTGCATCTGAGATGGGGCGTGTAGAGATGTTACCTTGAAACAGCACTTTGCACGGCGACCACGACGCCCAGGCATTGAGTTCGTGGAAGTATATTGCCGAGGCCATAAGTCCCAGTGGGATGCTAAGCTGTTGTCCAGTTTACAATGCAGTTCCACCTGGTGGATCGCCAGGGGGTGGAGAGGTGTCATGAGCTGCGGGCGACCGTGGTTTTCTCATATTTTTGGCAGAACTCTTTGAATGCGTGGGAAGACACAGCACTGCATCTGAGGTGGGGCGTGTGGAGATGTTACCATGAGACAGCACTTTGCACGGCGACCATGACGCCCAGGCATTGAGTTCGTGGAAGTATACTGCCGAGGCGATAAGTCCCATTGGGATGCTAAGCTGTTGTCCAGTTAGCAATGCAGTGACACCTGGCGGATCGCCAGGGGGTGGAGAGGTGTCATGAGCTGCGGGCGACCGTGGTTTTCTCATATTTTTGGCAGAACGCTTTGAATGCGTGGGAAGAGACAGCACTGCATCTGAGGTGGGGCGTGTAGAGATGTTACCTTGAAACAGCACTTTGCACGGCGACCATGACGCCCAGGCATTGAGTTCGTGGAAGTATACTGCCGAGGAGATAGGTCCCAGTGGGATGATAAGCTGTTGTCCAGTTTACAATGCAGTGCCACCTGGTGGATCGCCATTAGGAGGAGAGGTGTCGTGAGCTGCGGGCGACCGTGGTTTTCTCATATTTTTGGCAGAACGTTTTGAATGCGTGGGAAGAGACAGCACTGCATCTGAGGTGGGGTGTGTAGAGATGTTACCTTGAAACAGCACTTTGCACGGCGACCATGACTCGCAGGCATTGAGTTCGTGTAAGTATACTGCCGAGGCGATAAGTCCCAGTGGGATGATAAGCTGTTGTCCAGTTTACAATGCAGTGCCACCTGGTGGGTCGCCAGGGGGTGGAGAGGTGTCATAAGCTGCGGGCGACCGTGGTTTTCTCATATTTTTGGCTGAACGCTTTGAATGCAGTGTGAAGAGACAGCACTGCATCTGAGATGGGGCGTGTAGAGATGTTACCTTGAAACAGCACTTTGCATGGCGACCATGACGCCCAGGCATTGAGTTTGTGGAAGTATACTGCCGAGGAGATAAGTCCCAGTGGGATGATAAGCTGTAATCCAGTTTACAATGCAATGCCACCTGGTGGATCGCCATGGGGTGGAAAGGTGTCATGAGTTGCGGGCGACTGTGGTTTTCTCATATTTTTGGCTGAACGCTTTGAATGCAGTGTGAAGAGACAGCACTGCATCTGAGATGGGGCGTGTAGAGATGTTACCTTGAAACAGCACTTTGCATGGCGACCATGACGCCCAGGCATCGAGTTCGTGGAAGTATACTGCCGAGGCGATAAGTCCCAGTGGGATGCTAAGCTGTGGTCCAGTTTACAATACAGTGCCACCTGGTGGATCGCCAGGGGTTGGAGAGGTGTCATGAGCTGCGGGCGACCGTGGTTTTCTCATATTTTTGGAAGAACGCTTTGAATGCGTGGGAAGAGACAGCACTGCATCTGAGGTGGGGCGTGTAGAGAAGTTACCTTGAAACAGCACTTTGCACGGCGACCATGACGCCCAGGCATCGAGTTCGTGGAAGTATACTGCCGAGGCGATAAGTCCCAGTGGGATGCTATGCTGTTGTCCAGTTTACAATGCAGTGCCACCTGGTGGATCGCCAGGGGGTGGAGAGATGTCATGAGCTACGGGCGACCATGGTTTTCTCATATTTTTGGCAGAACGCTTTGAATGCGTGGGAAGAGACAGCACTGCATCTGAGATGGGGCATGTAGAGATGTTACCTTGAAACAGCATTTTGTACGGCGACCATGACGCCCAGGCATTGAGTTCGTGGAAGTATAATGCCAAGGCGATAAGTCCCAGTGGGATGCTAAGCTGTTGTCCAGTTTACAATGCAGTGCCACCTGGTGGATCGCCAGGGGGTGGAGAGGTGTCATGAGCTGCGGGCGACCGTGGTTTTCTCATATTTTTGGCAGAACGCTTTGAATGCGTGGGAAGAGACAGCACTGCATCTGAGATGGGGCGTGTAGAGATGTTACGTTGAAACAGCACTTTGCACGGCGACCATGACGCCCAGGCATTGAGTTCGTGGAAGTATACTGCCGAGGCGATAAGTCCCAGTGGGATGCTAAGCTGTTGTCCAGTTTACAATGCAGTGCCACCTAGTGGATCGCCAGGGGGTGGAGAGGTGTCATGAGCTGCGGGCGACCGTGGTTTTCTCATATTTTTGGCAGAACGCTTTGAATGCGTGGGAAGAGACAGCACTGCATCTGAGATGGGGTGTGTAGAGATGTTACCTTGAAACAGCACTTTGCACGGCGACCATGACGCCCAGGCATTGAGTTCGTGGAAGTATACTGCCGAGGCGATAAGTCCCAGTGGGATGCTAAGCTGTTGTCCAGTTTACAATGCAGTGCCACCTGGTGGATCGCCAGGGGGTGGAGAGGTGTCATGAGCTGCGGGCGACCGTGGTTTTCTCATATTTTTGGCAGAACGCTTTGAATGCGTGGGAAGAGACAGCACTGCATCTGAGGTGGGGTGTGTAGAGATGTTACCTTGACACAGCACTTTGCACGGCGACCATGACGCCCAGGCATTGAGTTCGTGGAAGTACACTGCCGAGGCGATAAGTCCCAGTGGGATGCTAAGCTGTTGTCCAGTTTCCAATGCAGTGCCACCTGGTGGATCGCCATGGGGTGGAGAGGTGTCATGAGCTACGGGCGACCGTGGTTTTCTCATATTTTTGGCAGAACGCTTTGAATGCGTGGGAAGAGACAGCACTGCATCTGAGATGTGGCGTGTAGAGATGTTACCTTGAAACAGCACTTTGCATGGCGACCATGACGCCCAGGCATTGAGTTCGTGGAAGTATACTGCCGAGGCGATAAGTCCCAGTGGGATGCTAAGCTGTTGTCCAGTTTACAATGCAGTGCCACCTGGTGGATCGCCAGGGGGTGGAGAGGTGTCATGAGCTGCGGGCGACCGTGGTTTTCTCTTATTTTTGGCAGAACGCTTTGAATGCGTGGGAAGAGATAGCACTGCATCTGAGATGGGGCGTGTAGAGATGTTACCTTGAAACAGCACTTTGCACGGCGACCACGACGCCCAGGCATTGAGTTCGTGGAAGTATACTGCCGAGGCCATAAGTCCCAGTGGGATGCTAAGCTGTTGTCCAGTTTACAATGCAGTTCCACCTGGTGGATCGCCAGGGGGTGGAGAGGTGTCATGAGCTGCGGGCGACCGTGGTTTTCTCATATTTTTGGCAGAACTCTTTGAATGCGTGGGAAGACACAGCACTGCATCTGAGGTGGGGCGTGTGGAGATGTTACCATGAGACAGCACTTTGCACGGCGACCATGACGCCCAGGCATTGAGTTCGTGGAAGTATACTGCCGAGGCGATAAGTCCCATTGGGATGCTAAGCTGTTGTCCAGTTAGCAATGCAGTGACACCTGGCGGATCGCCAGGGGGTGGAGAGGTGTCATGAGCTGCGGGCGACCGTGGTTTTCTCATATTTTTGGCAGAACGCTTTGAATGCGTGGGAAGAGACAGCACTGCATCTGAGGTGGGGCGTGTAGAGATGTTACCTTGAAACAGCACTTTGCACGGCGACCATGACGCCCAGGCATTGAGTTCGTGGAAGTATACTGCCGAGGAGATAGGTCCCAGTGGGATGATAAGCTGTTGTCCAGTTTACAATGCAGTGCCACCTGGTGGATCGCCATTAGGAGGAGAGGTGTCGTGAGCTGCGGGCGACCGTGGTTTTCTCATATTTTTGGCAGAACGTTTTGAATGCGTGGGAAGAGACAGCACTGCATCTGAGGTGGGGCGTGTAGAGATGTTACCTTGAAACAGCACTTTGCACGGCGACCATGACGCGCAGGCATTGAGTTCGTGTAAGTATACTGCCGAGGCGATAAGTCCCAGTGGGATGCTAAGCTGTTGTCCAGTTTACAATGCAGTGCCACCTGTTGGATCGCCAGGGGGTGGAGAGGTGTCATGAGCTGCGGGCGACCGTGGTTTTCTCATATTTTTGGCAGAACGCTTTGAATGCGTGGGAAGAGACAGCACTGCATCTGAGGTGGGGTGTGTAGAGGTGTTACCTTGACACAGCACTTTGCACGGCGACCATGACGCCCAGGCATTGAGTTCGTGGAAGTATACTGCAGAGGCGATAAGTCCCAGTGGGATGCTATGCTGTTGTCCAGTTTACAATGCAGTGCCACCTGGTGGATCGCCAGGGGGTGGAGAGGTGTCATGAGCTGCGGGCGACCGTGGTTTTCTCATATTTTTGGCAGAACGCTTTGAATGCGTGGGAAGAGACAGCACTGCATCTGAGGTGGGGTGTGTAGAGATGTTACCTTGAAACAGCACTTTGCATGGCGACCATGACGCCCAGGCATTGAGTTCGTGGAAGTATACTGCCAAGGCGATAAGTCCCAGTGGGATGCTAAGCTGTTGTCCAGTTTCCAATGCAGTGCCACCTGGTGGATCGCCATGGGGTGGAGAGGTGTCATGAGCTATGGGCGACCGTGGTTTTCTCATATTTTTGGCAGAACGCTTTGAATGCGTGGGAAGAGACAGCACTTCATCTGAGATGAGGCGTGTAGAGATGTTACCTTGAAACAGCACTTTGCACGGCGACCATGACGCGCAGGCATTGAGTTCGTGGAAGTATACTGCTGAGGCGATAAGTCCCAGTGGGATGCTAAGCTGTTGTCCAGTTTACAATGCAGTGCCACCTGGTGGATCGCCAGGGGGTGGAGAGGTGTCATGAGCTGCGGGCGACCGTGGTTTTCTCATATTTTTGGCAGAACGCTTTGAATGCAGTGTGAAGAGACAGCACTGCATCTGAGATGGGGCGTGTAGAGATGTTACCTTGAAACAGCACTTTGCATGGCGACCATGACGCCCAGGCATCGAGTTCGTGGAAGTATACTGCCGAGGCGATAAGTCCCAGTGGGATGCTAAGCTGTGGTCCAGTTTACAATACAGTGCCACCTGGTGGATCGCCAGGGGTTGGAGAGGTGTCATGAGCTGCGGGCGACCGTGGTTTTCTCATATTTTTGGAAGAACGCTTTGAATGCGTGGGAAGAGACAGCACTGCATCTGAGATGGGGCATGTAGAGATGTTACCTTGAAACAGCATTTTGTACGGCGACCATGACGCCCAGGCATTGAGTTCGTGGAAGTATAATGCCAAGGCGATAAGTCCCAGTGGGATGCTAAGCTGTTGTCCAGTTTACAATGCAGTGCCACCTGGTGGATCGCCAGGGGGTGGAGAGGTGTCATGAGCTGCGGGCGACCGTGGTTTTCTCATATTTTTGGCAGAACGCTTTGAATGCGTGGGAAGAGACAGCACTGCATCTGAGATGGAGCGTGTAGAGATGTTACGTTGAAACAGCACTTTGCACGGCGACCATGACGCCCAGGCATTGAGTTCGTGGAAGTATACTGCCGAGGCGATAAGTCCCAGTGGGATGCTAAGCTGTTGTCCAGTTTACAATGCAGTGCCACCTAGTGGATCGCCAGGGGGTGGAGAGGTGTCATGAGCTGCGGGCGACCGTGGTTTTCTCATATTTTTGGCAGAACGCTTTGAATGCGTGGGAAGAGACAGCACTGCATCTGAGATGGGGTGTGTAGAGATGTTACCTTGAAACAGCACTTTGCACGGCGACCATGACGCCCAGGCATTGAGTTCGTGGAAGTATACTGCCGAGGCGATAAGTCCCAGTGGGATGCTAAGCTGTTGTCCAGTTTACAATGCAGTGCCACCTGGTGGATCGCCAGGGGGTGGAGAGGTGTCATGAGCTGCGGGCGACCGTGGTTTTCTCATATTTTTGGCAGAACGCTTTGAATGCGTGGGAAGAGACAGCACTGCATCTGAGGTGGGGTGTGTAGAGATGTTACCTTGACACAGCACTTTGCACGGCGACCATGACGCCCAGGCATTGAGTTCGTGGAAGTACACTGCCGAGGCGATAAGTCCCAGTGGGATGCTAAGCTGTTGTCCAGTTTCCAATGCAGTGCCACCTGGTGGATCGCCATGGGGTGGAGAGGTGTCATGAGCTACGGGCGACCGTGGTTTTCTCATATTTTTGGCAGAACGCTTTGAATGCGTGGGAAGAGACAGCACTGCATCTGAGATGTGGCGTGTAGAGATGTTACCTTGAAACAGCACTTTGCATGGCGACCATGACGCCCAGGCATTGAGTTCGTGGAAGTATACTGCCGAGGCGATAAGTCCCAGTGGGATGCTAAGCTGTTGTCCAGTTTACAATGCAGTGCCACCTGGTGGATCGCCAGGGGGTGGAGAGGTGTCATGAGCTGCGGGCGACCGTGGTTTTCTCTTATTTTTGGCAGAACGCTTTGAATGCGTGGGAAGAGATAGCACTGCATCTGAGATGGGGCGTGTAGAGATGTTACCTTGAAACAGCACTTTGCACGGCGACCACGACGCCCAGGCATTGAGTTCGTGGAAGTATACTGCCGAGGCCATAAGTCCCAGTGGGATGCTAAGCTGTTGTCCAGTTTACAATGCAGTTCCACCTGGTGGATCGCCAGGGGGTGGAGAGGTGTCATGAGCTGCGGGCGACCGTGGTTTTCTCATATTTTTGGCAGAACTCTTTGAATGCGTGGGAAGACACAGCACTGCATCTGAGGTGGGGCGTGTGGAGATGTTACCATGAGACAGCACTTTGCACGGCGACCATGACGCCCAGGCATTGAGTTCGTGGAAGTATACTGCCGAGGCGATAAGTCCCATTGGGATGCTAAGCTGTTGTCCAGTTAGCAATGCAGTGACACCTGGCGGATCGCCAGGGGGTGGAGAGGTGTCATGAGCTGCGGGCGACCGTGGTTTTCTCATATTTTTGGCAGAACGCTTTGAATGCGTGGGAAGAGACAGCACTGCATCTGAGGTGGGGCGTGTAGAGATGTTACCTTGAAACAGCACTTTGCACGGCGACCATGACGCCCAGGCATTGAGTTCGTGGAAGTATACTGCCGAGGAGATAGGTCCCAGTGGGATGATAAGCTGTTGTCCAGTTTACAATGCAGTGCCACCTGGTGGATCGCCATTAGGAGGAGAGGTGTCGTGAGCTGCGGGCGACCGTGGTTTTCTCATATTTTTGGCAGAACGTTTTGAATGCGTGGGAAGAGACAGCACTGCATCTGAGGTGGGGCGTGTAGAGATGTTACCTTGAAACAGCACTTTGCACGGCGACCATGACGCGCAGGCATTGAGTTCGTGTAAGTATACTGCCGAGGCGATAAGTCCCAGTGGGATGCTAAGCTGTTGTCCAGTTTACAATGCAGTGCCACCTGTTGGATCGCCAGGGGGTGGAGAGGTGTCATGAGCTGCGGGCGACCGTGGTTTTCTCATATTTTTGGCAGAACGCTTTGAATGCGTGGGAAGAGACAGCACTGCATCTGAGGTGGGGTGTGTAGAGGTGTTACCTTGACACAGCACTTTGCACGGCGACCATGACGCCCAGGAATTGAGTTCGTGGAAGTATACTGCAGAGGCGATAAGTCCCAGTGGGATGCTATGCTGTTGTCCAGTTTACAATGCAGTGCCACCTGGTGGATCGCCAGGGGGTGGAGAGGTGTCATGAGCTGCGGGCGACCGTGGTTTTCTCATATTTTTGGCAGAACGCTTTGAATGCGTGGGAAGAGACAGCACTGCATCTGAGGTGGGGTGTGTAGAGATGTTACCTTGAAACAGCACTTTGCATGGCGACCATGACGCCCAGGCATTGAGTTCGTGGAAGTATACTGCCAAGGCGATAAGTCCCAGTGGGATGCTAAGCTGTTGTCCAGTTTCCAATGCAGTGCCACCTGGTGGATCGCCATGGGGTGGAGAGGTGTCATGAGCTATGGGCGACCGTGGTTTTCTCATATTTTTGGCAGAACGCTTTGAATGCGTGGGAAGAGACAGCACTTCATCTGAGATGAGGCGTGTAGAGATGTTACCTTGAAACAGCACTTTGCACGGCGACCATGACGCGCAGGCATTGAGTTCGTGGAAGTATACTGCTGAGGCGATAAGTCCCAGTGGGATGCTAAGCTGTTGTCCAGTTTACAATGCAGTGCCACCTGGTGGATCGCCAGGGGGTGGAGAGGTGTCATGAGCTGCGGGCGACCGTGGTTTTCTCATATTTTTGGCAGAACGCTTTGAATGCAGTGTGAAGAGACAGCACTGCATCTGAGATGGGGCGTGTAGAGATGTTACCTTGAAACAGCACTTTGCATGGCGACCATGACGCCCAGGCATCGAGTTCGTGGAAGTATACTGCCGAGGCGATAAGTCCCAGTGGGATGCTAAGCTGTGGTCCAGTTTACAATACAGTGCCACCTGGTGGATCGCCAGGGGTTGGAGAGGTGTCATGAGCTGCGGGCGACCGTGGTTTTCTCATATTTTTGGAAGAACGCTTTGAATGCGTGGGAAGAGACAGCACTGCATCTGAGGTGGGGCGTGTAGAGAAGTTACCTTGAAACAGCACTTTGCACAGCGACCATGACGCCCAGGCATCGAGTTCGTGGAAGTATACTGCCGAGGCGATAAGTCCCAGTGGGATGCTATGCTGTTGTCCAGTTTACAATGCAGTGCCACCTGGTGGATCGCCAGGGGGTGGAGAGATGTCATGAGCTACGGGCGAAAATGGTTTTCTCATATTTTTGGCAGAACGCTTTGAATGCGTGGGAAGAGACAGCACTGCATCTGAGATGGGGCATGTAGAGATGTTACCTTGAAACAGCATTTTGCACGGCGACCATGACGCCCAGGCATTGAGTTCGTGGAAGTATAATGCCAAGGCGATAAGTCCCAGTGGGATGATAAGCTGTTGTCCAGTTTACAATGCAGTGCCACCTGGTGGATCGCCAGGGGGTGGAGAGGTGTCATGAGCTGCGGGCGACCGTGGTTTTCTCATATTTTTGGCAGAACGCTTTGAATGCGTGGGAAGAGACAGCACTGCATCTGAGATGGGGCGTGTAGAGATGTTACGTTGAAACAGCACTTTGCACGGCGACCATGACGCCCAGGCATTGAGTTCGTGGAAGTATACTGCCGAGGCGATAAGTCCCAGTGGGATGCTAAGCTGTTGTCCAGTTTACAATACAGTGCCACCTAGTGGATCGCCAGGGGGTGGAGAGGTGTCATGAGCTGCGGGCGACTGTGGTTTTCTCATATTTTTGGCAGAACGCTTTGAATGCGTGGGAAGAGACAGCACTGCATCTGAGATGGGGCGTGTAGAGATGTTACCTTGAAACAGCACTTTGCACGGCGACCATGACGCCCAGGCATTGAGTTCGTGGAAGTATACTGCCGAGGCGATAAGTCCCAGTGGGATGCTAAGCTGTTGTCCAGTTTACAATGCAGTGCCACCTGGTGGATCGCCAGGGGGTGGAGAGGTGTCATGAGCTGTGGGCGACCGTGGTTTTCTCATATTTTTGGCAGAACGCTTTGAATGCGTGGGAAGAGACAGCACTGCATCTGAGGTGGGGTGTGTAGAGATGTTACCTTGACACAGCACTTTGCACGGCGACCATGACGCCCAGGTATTGAGTTCGTGGAAGTACACTGCCGAGGCGATAAGTCCCAGTGGGATGCTAAGCTGTTGTCCAGTTTCCAATGCAGTGCCACCTGGTGGATCGCCATGGGGTGGAGAGGTGTCATGAGCTACGGGCGACCATGGTTTTCTCATATTTTTGGCAGAACGCTTTGAATGCGTGGGAAGAGACAGCACTGCATCTGAGATGTGGCGTGTAGAGATGTTACCTTGAAACAGCACTTTGCATGGCGACCATGACGCCCAGGCATTGAGTTCGTGGAAGTATACTGCCGAGGCGATAAGTCCCATTGGGATGCTAAGCTGTTGTCCAGTTTACAATGCAGTGCCACCTGGTGGATCGCCAGGGGGTGGAGAGGTGTCATGAGCTGCGGGCGACCGTGGTTTTCTCTTATTTTTGGCAGAACGCTTTGAATGCGTGGGAAGAGATAGCACTGCATCTGAGATGGGGCGTGTAGAGATGTTACCTTGAAACAGCACTTTGCACGGCGACCACGACGCCCAGGCATTGAGTTCGTGGAAGTATACTGCCGAGGCCATAAGTCCCAGTGGGATGCTAAGCTGTTGTCCAGTTTACAATGCAGTTCCACCTGGTGGATCGCCAGGGGGTGGAGAGGTGTCATGAGCTGCGGGCGACCGTGGTTTTCTCATATTTTTGGCAGAACTCTTTGAATGCGTGGGAAGACACAGCACTGCATCTGAGGTGGGGCGTGTAGAGATGTTACCATGAGACAGCACTTTGCACGGCGACCATGACGCCCAGGCATTGAGTTCGTGGAAGTATACTGCCGAGGCGATAAGTCCCATTGGGATGCTAAGCTGTTGTCCAGTTAGCAATGCAGTGACACCTGGCGGATCGCCAGGGGGTGGAGAGGTGTCATGAGCTGCGGGCGACCGTGGTTTTCTCATATTTTTGGCAGAACGCTTTGAATGCGTATGAAGAGACAGCACTGCATCTGAGGTGGGGCGTGTAGAGATGTTACCTTGAAACAGCACTTTGCACGGCGACCATGACGCCCAGGCATTGAGTTCGTGGAAGTATACTGCCGAGGAGATAGGTCCCAGTGGGATGATAAGCTGTTGTCCAGTTTACAATGCAGTGCCACCTGGTGGATCGCCATGGGGAGGAGAGGTGTCGTGAGCTGCGGGCGACCGTGGTTTTCTCATATTTTTGGCAGAACGTTTTGAATGCGTGGGAAGAGACAGCACTGCATCTGAGGTGGGGCGTGTAGAGATGTTACCTTGAAACAGCACTTTGCACGGCGACCATGACGCGCAGGCATTGAGTTCGTGTAAGTATACTGCCGAGGCGATAAGTCCCAGTGGGATGCTAAGCTGTTGTCCAGTTTACAATGCAGTGCCACCTGGTGGATCGCCAGGGGGTGGAGAGGTGTCATGAGCTGCGGGCGACCGTGGTTTTCTCATATTTCTGGCAGAACGCTTTGAATGCGTGGGAAGAGACAGCACTGCATCTGAGGTGGGGTGTGTAGAGGTGTTACCTTGACACAGCACTTTGCACGGCGACCATGACGCCCAGGCATTGAGTTCGTGGAAGTATACTGCCGAGGCGATAAGTCCCAGTGGGATGCTATGCTGTTGTCCAGTTTACAATGCAGTGCCACCTGGTGGATCGCCAGGGGGTGGAGAGGTGTCATGAGCTGCGGGCGACAGTGGTTTTCTCATATTTTTGGCAGAACGCTTTGAATGCGTGGGAAGAGACAGCACTGCATCTGAGGTGGGGCGTGTAGAGATGTTACCTTGAAACAGCACTTTGCACGGCGACCATGACGCCCAGGCATTGAGTTCGTGTAAGTATACTGCCGAGGCGATAAGTCCCAGTGGGATGCTAAGCTGTTGTCCAGTTTACAATGCAGTGCCACCTGGTGGATCGCCAGGGGGTGGAGAGGTGTCATGAGCTGCAGGCGACCGTGGTTTTCTCATATTTTTGGCAGAACGCTTTGAATGCGTGGGAAGAGACAGCACTGCATCTGAGGTGGGGTGTGTAGAGATGTTACCTTGAAACAGCACTTTGCATGGCGACCATGACGCCCAGGCATTGAGTTCGTGGAAGTATACTGCCGAGGCGATAAGTCCCAGTGGGATGCTAAGCTGTTGTCCAGTTTACAATGCAGTGCCACCTGGTGGATCGCCATGGGGTGGAGAGGTGTCATGAGCTATGGGCGACCGTGGTTTACTCATATTTTTGGCAGAACGCTTTGAATGCGTGGGAAGAGACAGCACTTCATCTGAGATGAGGCGTGTAGAGATGTTACCTTGAAACAGCACTTTGCACGGCGACCATGACGCGCAGGCATTGAGTTCGTGGAAGTATACTGCTGAGGCGATAAGTCCCAGTGGGATGCTAAGCTGTTGTCCAGTTTACAATGCAGTGCCACCTGGTGGATCGCCAGGGGGTGGAGAGGTGTCATGAGCTGCGGGCGACCGTGGTTTTCTCATATTTTTGGCAGAACGCTTTGAATGCGTGGGAAGAGACAGCACTGCATCTGAGATGGGGCGTGTAGAGATGTTACCTTGAAACAGCACTTTGCACGGCGACCATGACGCCCAGGCATTGAGTTCGTGGAAGAATACTGCCGAGGCCGTAAGTTCCAGTGGGATGCTAAGCTGTTGTCCAGTTTACAATGCAGTGCCACCTGGTGGATCGCCAGGGGGTGGAGAGGTGTCATCAGCTGCGGGCGACCGTGGTTTTCTCATATTTTTGGCAGAACTCTTTGAATGCGTGGGAAGAGACAGCACTGCATCTGAGGTGGGGCATGTAGAGATGTTACCATGAAACAGCACTTTGCACGGCGACCATGACGCCCAGGCATTGAGTTCGTGGAAGTATACTGCCGAGGCGATAAGTCTCATTGGGATGCTAAGCTGTTGTCCAGTTAGCAATGCAGTGCCACCTGGTGGATCGCCAGGTGGTGGAGAGGTGTCATGAGCTGCGGGCGACCGTGGTGTTCTCATATTTTTGGCAGAACGCTTTGAATGCGTGGGAAGAGACAGCACTGCATCTGAGGTGGGGCGTGTAGAGATGTTACCCTGAAACAGCACTTTGCACGGTGACCATGACGCCCAGGCATTCAGTTCGTGGAAGTATACTGCCGAGGAGATAGGTCCCAGTGGGATGATAAGCTGTTGTCCAGTTTACAATGCAGTGCCACCTGGTGGATCGCCATGGGGTGGAGAGGTGTCGTGAGCTGCGGGCGACCGTGGTTTTCTCATATTTTTGGCAGAACGCTTTGAATGCGTGGGAAGAGACAGCACTGCATCTGAGGTGGGGCGTGTAGAGATGTTACCTTGAAACAGCACTTTGCACGGCGACCATGACGCCCAGGCATTGAGTTCGTGGAAGGATACTGCCGAGGCGATAAGTCCCAGTGGGATGCTAAGCTGTTGTCCAGTTTACAATGCAGTGCCACCTGGTGGATCGCCAGGGGGTGGAGAGGTGTCATGAGCTGCGGGCGACCGTGGTTTTCTCATATTTTTGGCAGAACGCTTTGAATGCGTGGGAAGAGACAGCACTGCATCTGAGGTGGGATGTGTAGAGATGTTACCTTGACACAGCACTTTGCACGGCGACCATCACGCCCAGGCATTGAGTTCGTGGAAGTATACTGCCGAGGCGATAAGTCCCAGTGGGATGCTAAGCTGTTGTCCAGTTTACAATGCAGTGCCACCTGGTGGATCGCCAGGGGGTGGAGAGGTGTCATGAGCTGCGGGCGACCGTGGTTTTCTCATATTTTTGGCAGAACGCTTTGAATGCGTGGGAAGAGACAGCACTGCATCTGAGGTGGGGCGTGTAGAGATGTTACCTTGAAACAGCACTTTACACGACGACCATGACGCCCAGGCATTGAGTTCGTGGAAGTATACTGCCGAGGCGATAAGTCCCAGTGGGATGCTAAGCTGTTGTCCAGTTTACAATGCAGTGCCACCTGGTGGATCGCCAGGGGGTGGAGAGGTGTCATGAGCTGCGGGCGACCGTGGTTTTCTCATATTTTTGGCAGAACGCTTTGAATGCGTGGGAAGAGACAGCACTGCATCTGAGATGGGGCGTGTAGAGATGTTACCTTGAAACAGCACTTTGCACGGCGACCATGACGCCCAGGCATTGAGTTCGTGGAAGAATACTGCCAAGGCCGTAAGTCCCAGTGGGATGCTAAGCTGTTGTCCAGTTTACAATGCAGTGCCACCTGGTGGATCGCCAGGGGGTGGAGAGGTGTCATGAGCTGCGGGCGACCGTGGTTTTCTCATATTTTTGGCAGAACGCTTTGAATGCGTGGGAAGAGACAGCACTGCATCTGAGGTGGGGCGTGTAGAGATGTTACCATGAAACAGCACTTTGCACGGCGACCATGACGCCCAGGCATTGAGTTCGTGGAAGTATACTGCCGAGGCGATAAGTCCCATTGGGATGCTAAGCTGTTGTCCAGTTTGCAGTGCTGTGCCACCTGGTGGATCGCCAGGGGGTGGAGAGGTGTCATGAGCTGCGGGCGACCGTGGTTTTCTCATATTTTTGGCAGAACGCTTAGAATGCGTGGGAAGAGACAGCACTGCATCTGAGGTGGGGCATGTAGAGATGTTACCTTGAAACAGCACTTTGCACGGCGACCATGACGCCCAGGCATTGAGTTCGTGGAAGTATACTGCCGAGGAGATAGGTCCCAGTGGGATGATAAGCTGTTGTCCAGTTTACAATGCAGTGCCACCTGGTGGATCGCCAGGGGGTGGAGAGGTGTCATGAGCTGCGGGCGACCGTGGTTTTCTCATATTTTTGGCAGAACTCTTTGAATGCGTGGGAAGAGACAGCGCTGCATCTGAGATGGGGCGTGTAGAGATGTTACCTTGAAACAGCACTTTGCACGGCGACCATGACGCCCAGGCATTGAGTTCGTGGAAGAATACTGCCAAGGCCGTAAGTCCCAGTGGGATGCTAAGCTGTTGTCCAGATTACAATGCAGTGCCACCTGGTGGATCGCCAGGGGGTGGAGAGGTGTCATGAGCTGCGGGCGACCGTGGTTTTCTCATATTTTTGGCAGAACGCTTTGAATGCGTGGGAAGAGACAGCACTGCATCTGAGGTGGGGCGTGTAGAGATGTTACCATGAAACAGCACTTTGCACGGCGACCATGACGCCCAGGCATTGAGTTCGTGGAAGTATACTGCCGAGGCGATAAGTCCCATTGGGATGCTAAGCTGTTGTCCAGTTAGCAATGCAGTGCCACCTGGTGGATCGCCAGGGGGTGGAGAGCTGTCATGAGCTGCGGGCGACCGTGTTTTTCTCATATTTTTGGCAGAACGCTTAGAATGCGTGGGAAGAGACAGCACTGCATCAGAGGTGGGGCGTGTAGAGATGTTACCTTGAAACAGCACTTTGCACGGCGACCATGACGCCCAGGCATTGAGTTCGTGGAAGTATACTGCCGAGGAGATAGGTCCCAGTGGGATGATAAGCTGTTGTCCAGTTTACAATGCAGTGCCACCTGGTGGATCGCCATGGGGTGGAGAGGTGTCGTGAGCTGCGGGCGACCGTGGTTTTCTCATATTTTAAGCAGAACGCTTTGAATGCGTGGGAAGAGACAGCACTGCATCTGAGGTGGGGCGTGTACAGATGTTACCTTGAAACAGCACTTTGCACGGCGACCTTGACGCCCAGGCATTGAGTTCGTGGAAGTATACTGCCGAGGCGATAAGTCCCAGTGGGATGCTAAGCTGTTGTCCAGTTTACAATGCAGTGCCACCTGGTGGATCGCCAGGGGGTGGAGAGGTGTCATGAGCTGCGGGCGACCGTGGTTTTCTCATATTTTTGGCAGAACGCTTTGAATGCGTGGGAAGAGACAGCACTGCATCTGAGATGGGGCGTGTAGAGATGTTACCTTGAAACAGCACTTTGCACGACGACCATGACTCCCCAGGCATTGAGTTCGTGGAAGTATACTGCCGAGGCGATAAGTCCCAGTGGGATGCTAAGCTGTTGTCCAGTTTACAATGCAGTGCCACCTGGTGGATCGCCAGGGGTGGAGAGGTGTCATGAGCTGCAGGCGACCGTGGATTTCTCATATTTTTGGCAGAACGCTTTGAATGCGTGGGAAGAGACAGCACTGCATCTGAGATGGGGCGTGTAGAGATGTTACCTTGAAACAGCACTTTGCACGGCGACCATGACGCCCAGGCATTGAGTTCGTGGAAGAATACTGCCGAGGCCGTAAGTTCCAGTGGGATGCTAAGCTGTTGTCCAGTTTACAATACAGTGCCACCTGGTGGATCGCCAGGGGGTGGAGAGGTGTCATGAGCTGCGGGCGACCGTGGTTTTCTCATATTTTTGGCAGAACTCTTTGAATGCGTGGGAAGAGACAGCACTGCATCTGAGGTGGGGCGTGTAGAGATGTTACCATGAAACAGCACTTTGCACGGCGACCATGACGCCCAGGCATTGAGTTCGTGGAAGTATACTGCCGAGGCGATAAGTCCCATTGGGATGCTAAGCTGTTGTCCAGTTAGCAATGCAGTGCCACCTGGTGGATCGCCAGGTGGTGGAGAGGTGTCATGAGCTGCGGGCGACCGTGGTTTTCTCATATTTTTGGCAGAACGCTTTGAATGCGTGGGAAGAGACAGCACTGCATCTGAGGTGGGGCGTGTAGAGATGTTACCTTGAAACAGCACTTTGCACGGTGACCATGACGCCCAGGCATTGAGTTCGTGGAAGTATACTGCCGAGGAGATAGGTTCCAGTGGGATGATAAGCTGTTGTCCAGTTTACAATGCAGTGCCACCTGGTGGATCGCCATGGGGTGGAGAGGTGTCGTGAGCTGCGGGCGACCGTGGTTTTCTCATATTTTTGGCAGAACGCTTTGAATGCGTGGGAAGAGACAGCACTGCATCTGAGGTGGGGCGTGTAGAGATGTTACCTTGAAACAGCACTTTGCACGGCGACCATGACGCCCAGGCATTGAGTTCGTGGAAGTATACTGCCGAGGCGATAAGTCCCAGTGGGATGCTAAGCTGTTGTCCAGTTTACAATGCAGTGCCACCTGGTGGATCGCCAGGGGGTGGAGAGGTGTCATGAGCTGCGGGCGACCGTGGTTTTCTCATATTTTTGGCAGAACGCTTTGAATGCGTGGGAAGTGACAGCACTGCATCTGAGGTGGGGTGTGTAGAGATGTTACCATGACACAGCACTTTGCACGGCGACCATCACGCCCAGGCATTGAGTTCGTGGAAGTATACTGCCGAGGCGATAACTCCCAGTGGGATGCTAAGCTGTTGTCCAGTTTACAATGCAGTGCCACCTGGTGTATCGCCAGGGGGTGGAGAGGTGTCATGAGCTGCGGGCGACCGTGGTTTTCTCATATTTTTGGCAGAACGCTTTGAATGCGTGGGAAGAGACAGCACTGCATCTGAGGTGGGGCGTGTAGAGATGTTACCTTGAAACAGCACTTTGCACGACGACCATGACGCCCAGGCATTGAGTTCGTGGAAGTATACTGCCGAGGCGATAAGTCCCAGTGGGATGCTAAGCTGTTGTGCAGTTTACAATGCAGTGCCACCTGGTGGATCGCCAGGGGGTGGAGAGGTGTCATGAGCTGCGGGCGACCGTGGTTTTCTCATATTTTTGGCAGAACGCTTTGAATGCGTGGGAAGAGACAGCACTGCATCTGAGATGGGGCGTGTAGAGATGTTACCTTGAAACAGCACTTTGCACGGCGACCATGACGCCCAGGCATTGAGTTCGTGGAAGAATACTGCCAAGGCCGTAAGTCCCAGTGGGATGCTAAGCTGTTGTCCAGTTTACAATGCAGTGCCACCTGGTGGATCGCCAGGGGGTGGAGAGGTGTCATGAGCTGCGGGCGACTGTGGTTTTCTCATATTTTTGGCAGAACGCTTTGAATGCGTGGGAAGAGACAGCACTGCATCTGAGGTGGGGCGTGTAGAGATGTTACCATGAAACAGCACTTTGCACGGCGACCATGACGCCCAGGCATTGAGTTCGTGGAAGTATACTGCCGAGGCGATAAGTCCCATTGGGATGCTAAGCTGTTGTCCAGTTAGCAGTGCTGTGCCACCTGGTGGATCGCCAGGGGGTGGAGAGGTGTCATGAGCTGCGGGCGACCGCGGTTTTCTCATATTTTTGGCAGAACGCTTAGAATGCGTGGGAAGAGACAGCACTGCATCTGAGGTGGGGCGTGTAGAGATGTTACCTTGAAACAGCACTTTGCACGGCGACCATGACGCCCAGGCATTGAGTTCGTGGAAGTATACTGCCGAGGAGATAGGTCCCAGTGGGATGATAAGCTGTTGTCCAGTTTACAATGCAGTGCCACCTGGTGGATCGCCAGGGGGTGGAGAGGTGTCATGAGCTGCGGGCGACCGTGGTTTTCTCATATTTTTGGCAGAACTCTTTGAATGCGTGGGAAGAGACAGCACTGCATCTGAGATGGGGCGTGTACAGATGTTACCTTGAAACAGCACTTTGCACGGCGACCATGACGCCCAGGCATTGAGTTCGTGGAAGTATACTGCCGAGTCGATAAGTCCCAGTGGGATGCTAAGCTGTTGTCCAGTTTACAATGCAGTGCCACCTGGTGGATCGCCAGGGGGTGGAGAGGTGTCATGAGCTGCGGGCGACCGTGGTTTTCTCTTATTTTTGGCAGAACTCTTTGAATGCGTGGGAAGAGACAGCACTGCATCTGAGATCGGGCGTGTAGAGATGTTACCTTGAAACAGCACTTTGCACGGTGACCATGCCGCCCAGGCATTGAGTTCGTGGAAGTATACTGCTGAGGCGATAAGTCCCAGTGGGATGCTAAGCTGTTGTCCAGTTTACATTGCAGTGCCACCTGGTGTATCGCCAGGGGGTGGAGAGGTGTCATGAGCTGCGGGCGTCCGTGGTTTTCCCATATTTTTGGCAGAACCCTTTGAATGCGTGAGAAGAGACAGCACTGCATCTGAGGTGGTGCGTGTAGAGATGTTACCTTGAAACAGCACTTTGCACGGCTACCATGACGCCCAGGCATTGGGTTCGCGGAAGTATACTGCCGAGGCCATAAGTCCCAGTGGGATGCTAAGCTGTTGTCCAGTTTACAATGCAGTGCCACCTGGTGGATCGCCAGGGGGTGGAGAGGTGTCATGAGCTGTGGGCGACCGTGGTTTTCTCATATTTTTGGCAGAACGCTCTGAATGCGTGGGAAGAGACAGCACTGCATCTGAGGTGGGGCGTGTAGAGATGTTACCTTGAAACAGCATTTTGCACGGCGACCATCACGCCCAGGCATTGAGTTCGTGGAAGTATACTGCCGAGGCGATAAGTCCCAGTGGGATGCTAAGCTGTTGTCCAGTTTCCAATGCAGTGCCACCTGGTGGATCGCCAGGGGGTGGAGAGGTGTCATGAGCTGCGGGCGACCGTGGTTTTCTCATATTTTTGGCAGAACGCTTTGAATGCGTGGGAAGAGACAGCACTGCATCTGAGGTGGGGCGTGTAGAGATGTTACCTTGAAACAGCACTTTGCACGGCGACCTTGACGCCCAGGCATTGAGTTCGTGGAAGTATACTGCCGAGGCGATAAGTCCCAGTGGGATGATAATCTGTTGTCCAGTTTACAATGCAGTGCCACCTGGTTGATCGCCAGGGGGTGGAGAGGTGTCATGAGCTGCGGGCGACCGTGGTTTTCTCATATTTTTGGCAGAACACTTAGAATGCGTGGGAAGAGACAGCACTGCATCTGAGATGAGGCGTGTAGAGATGTTACCTTGAAACAGCACTATGCACAGCGACCATGACGCCCAGGCATTGAGTTCGTGGAAGTATACTGCCAAGGCGATAAGTCCCAGTGGGATGCTAAGCTGTTGTCCAGTTTACATTGCAGTGCCACCTGGTGGATCGCCAGGGGGTGGAGAGGTTTCATGAGCTGCGGGCGTCCGTGGTTTTCCCATATTTTTGGCAGAACCCTTTCAATGCGTGAGAAGAGACAGCACTGCATCTGAGGTGGTGCGTGTAGAGATGTTACCTTGAAACAGCACTTTGCACGGCTACCATGACGCCCAGGCATTGGGTTCGTGGAAGTATACTGCCGAGGCGATAACTCCCAGTGGGATGCTAAGCTGTTGTCAAGTTTACAATGCAGTGCCACCTGGTGGATCGCCAGGGGGTGGAGAGGTGTCATGAGCTGTGGGCGACCGTGGTTTTCCCATATTTTTGGCAGAACCCTTTGATGCGTGGGAAGAGACAGCACTGCATCTGAGGTGGGGCGTTTAGAGATGTTACCTTGAAACAGCACTTTGCACGGCGACCATGACGCCCAGGCAGTGAGTTCGTGGAAGTATACTGCCGAGGAGATAAGTCCCAGTGGGATGATAAGCTGTTGTCCAGTTTACAATGCAGTGCCACCTGGTGGATCGCCAGGGGGTGGAGAGGTGTCATGAGCTGCGGGCGACCGTGGTTTTCTCATATTTTTGGCAGAACGCTTTGAATGCATGGGAAGAGACAGCACTGCATCTGAGATGGGGCGTGTAGAGATGTTACCTTGAAACAGCACTTTGCACGGCGACCATGACGCCCAGGCATTGAGTTCGTGGAAGTATACTGCCGTGGTGATAAGTCCTAGTGGGATGCTAAGCTGTTGTCCAGTTTACAATGCAGTCCCACCTGGTGGATCGCCAGGGGGTGGAGAGGTGTCATGAGCTGCGGGCGACCGTGGTTTTCTCATATTTTTGGCAGAACGCTTAGAATGTGTGGGAAGAGACAGCACTGCATCTGAGATGAGGCGTGTAGAGATGTTACCTTGAAACAGCACTTTGCACAGCGACCATGACGCCCAGGCATTGAGTTCGTGGAAGTATACTGCCGAGGCGATAAGTCCCAGTGGGATGCTAAGCTGTTGTCCAGTTTACATTGCAGTGCCACCTGGTGGATCGCCAGGGGGTGGAGAGGTGTCATGAGCTGCGGGCGTCCGTGGTTTTCCCATATTTTTGGCAGAACCCTTTGAATGCGTGAGAAGAGACAGCACTGCATCTGAGGTGGTGCGTGTAGAGATGTTACCTTGAAACAGCACTTTGCACGGCTACCATGACGCCCAGGCATTGGGTTCGCGGAAGTATACTGCCGAGGCCATAAGTCCCAGTGGGATGCTAAGCTGTTGTCCAGTTTACAATGCAGTGCCACCTGGTGGCTCGCCAGGGGGTGGAGAGGTGTCATGAGCTGTGGGCGACCGTGGTTTTCTCATATTTTTGGCAGAACGCTTTGAATGCGTGGGAAGAGACAGCACTGCATCTGAGGTGGGGCGTGTAGAGATGTTACCTTGAAACAGCACTTTGCACGGCGACCATCACGCCCAGGCATTGAGTTCGTGGAAGTATACTGCCGAGGCGATAAGTCCCAGTGGGATGCTAAGCTGTTGTCCAGTTTCCAATGCAGTGGCACCTGGTGGATCGCCAGGGGGTGGAGAGGTGTCATGAGCTGCGGGCGACCGTGGTTTTCTCATATTTTTGGCAGAACGCTTTGAATGCGTGGGAAGAGACAGCACTGCATCTGAGGTGGGGCGTGTAGAGATGTTACCTTGAAACAGCACTTTGCACGGCGACCATGACGCCCAGGCATTGAGTTCGTTGAAGTATACTGCCGAGGCGATAAGTCCCAGTGGGATGATAATCTGTTGTCCAGTTTACAATGCAGTGCCACCTGGTGGATCGCCAGGGGGTGGAGAGGTGTCATGAGCTGCGGGCGACCGTGGTTTTCTCATATTTTTGGCAGAACACTTAGAATGCGTGGGAAGAGACAGCACTGCATCTGAGATGAGGCGTGTAGAGATGTTACCTTGAAACAGCACTTTGCACAGCGACCATGACGCCCAGGCATTGAGTTCGTGGAAGTATACTGCCGAGGCGATAAGTCCCAGTGGGATGCTAAGCTGTTGTCCAGTTTACATTGCAGTGCCATCTGATGGATCGCCAGGGGGTGGAGAGGTTTCATGAGCTGCGGGCGTCCGTGGTTTTCCCATATTTTTGGCAGAACCCTTTGAATGCGTGAGAAGAGACAGCACTGCATCTGAGGTGGTGCGTGTAGAGATGTTACCTTGAAACAGCACTTTGCACGGCTACCATGACGCCCAGGCATTGGGTTCGTGGAAGTATACTGCCGAGGCGATAAGTCCCAGTGGGATGCTAAGCTGTTGTCCAGTTTACAATGCAGTGCCACATGGTGGATCGCCAGGGGGTGGAGAGGTGTCATGAGCTGTGGGCGACCGTGGTTTCCTCATATTTTTGGCGGAACCCTTTGATGCGTGGGAAGAGACAGCACTGCATCTGAGGTGGGGCGTGTAGAGATGTTACCTTGAAACAGCACTTTGCACGGCGACCATGATGCCCAGGCATTGAGTTCGTGGAAGTATACTGCCGAGGAGATAAGTCCCAGTGGAATGATAAGCTGTTGTCCAGTTTACAATGCAGAGCCACCTGGTGGATCGCCAGGGGGTGGAGAGTTGTCGTGAGCTGCGGGCGACCGTGGTTTTCTCATATTTTTGGCAGAACGCTTTGAATGCGTGGGAAGAGACAGCACTGCATCTGAGGTGGGGCATGTAGAGATGTTACCTTGAAACAGCACTTTGCACGGCGACCATCACGACCAGGCATTGAGTTCGTGGAAGTATACTGCCGAGGCGATAAGTCCCAGTGGGATGCTAAGCTGTTGTCCAGTTTCCAATGCAGTGCCACCTGGTGGATCGCCAGGGGGTGGAGAGGTGTCATGAGCTGCGGGCGTCCGTGGTTTTCCCATATTTTTGGCAGAACCCTTTGAATGCGTGAGAAGAGACAGCACTGCATCTGAGGTGGGGCGTGTAGAGATGTTACCTTGAAACAGCACTTTGCACGGCTACCATGACGCCCAGGCATTGGGTTCGCGGAAGTATACTGCCGAGGCCATAAGTCCCAGTGGGATGCTAAGCTGTTGTCCAGTTTACAATGCAGTGCCACCTGGTGGATCGCCAGGGGGTGGAGAGGTGTCATGAGCTGTGGGCGACCGTGGTTTTCTCATATTTTTGGCAGAACGCTTTGAATGCGTGGGAAGAGACAGCACTGCATCTGAGGTGGGGCGTGTAGAGATGTTACCTTGAAACAGCACTTTGCACGGCGACCATCACGCCCAGGCATTGAGTTCGTGGAAGTATACTGCCGAGGCGATAAGTCCCAGTGGGATGCTAAGCTGTTGTCCAGTTTCCAATGCAGTTGCACCTGGTGGATCGCCAGGGGGTGGAGAGGTGTCATGAGCTGCGGGCGACCGTGGTTTTCTCATATTTTTGGCAGAACGCTTTGAATGCGTGGGAAGAGACAGCACTGCATCTGAGGTGGGTGTGTAGAGATGTTACCTTGAAACAGCACTTTGCACGGCGACCATGACGCCCAGGCATTGAGTTCGTTGAAGTATACTGCCGAGGCGATAAGTCCCAGTGGGATGATAATCTGTTGTCCAGTTTACAATGCAGTGCCACCTGGTGGATCGCCAGGGGGTGGAGAGGTGTCATGAGCTGCGGGCGACCGTGGTTTTCTCATATTTTTGGCAGAACACTTAGAATGCGTGGGAAGAGACAGCACTGCATCTGAGATGAGGCGTGTAGAGATGTTACCTTGAAACAGCACTTTGCACAGCGACCATGACGCCAAGGCATTGAGTTCGTGGAAGTATACTGCCGAGGCGATAAGTCCCAGTGGGATGCTAAGCTGTTGTCCAGTTTACATTGCAGTGCCACCTGGTGGATCGCCAGGGGGTGGAGAGGTTTCATGAGCTGCGGGCATCCGTGGTTTTCCCATATTTTTGGCAGAACCCTTTGAATGCGTGAGAAGAGACAGCACTGCATCTGAGGTGGTGCGTGTAGAGATGTTACCTTGAAACAGCACTTTGCACGGCTACCATGATGCCCAGGCATTGGGTTCGTGGAAGTATACTGCCGAGGCGATAAGTCCCAGTGGGATGCTAAGCTGTTGTCCAGTTTACAATGCAGTGCCACCTGGTGGATCGCCAGGGGGTGGAGAGGTGTCATGAGCTGTGGGCGACCGTGGTTTTCTCATATTTTTGGCAGAACCCTTTGATGCGTGGGAAGAGACAGCACTGCATCTGAGGTGGGGCGTGTAGAGATGTTACCTTGAAACAGCACTTTGCACGGCGACCATGACGCCCAGGCATTGAGTTCGTGGAAGTATACTGCTGAGGAGATAAGTCCCAGTGGGATGATAAGCTGTTGTCCAGTTTACAATGCAGAGCCACCTGGTGGATCGCCAGGGGGTGGAGAGTTGTCGTGAGCTGCGGGCGACCGTGGTTTTCTCATATTTTTGGCAGAACGCTTTGAATGCGTGGGAAGAGACAGCACTGCATCTGAGGTGGGGCATGTAGAGATGTTACCTTGAAACAGCACTTTGCACGGCGACCATCACGGCCAGGCATTGAGTTCGTGGAAGTATACTGCCGAGGCGATAAGTCCCAGTGGGATGCTAAGCTGTTGTCCAGTTTCCAATGCAGTGCCACCTGGTGGATCGCCAGGGGGTGGAGAGGTGTCATGAGCTGCGGGCGACCGTGGTTTTCTCATATTTTTGGCAGAACGCTTTGAATGCATGGGAAGAGACAGCACTGCATCTGAGATGGGGCGTGTAGAGATGTTACCTTGAAACAGCACTTTGCACGGCGACCATGACGCCCAGGCATTGAGTTCGTGGAAGTATACTGCCGAGGCGATAAGTCCCAGTGGGGTGCTAAGCTGTTGTCCGGTTTACAATGCAGTGCCACCTGGTGGATCGCCAGGGGGTGGAGAGGTGTCATGAGCTGCGGGCGACAGTGGATTTCTCATATATTTGGCAGAACGCTTAGAATACGTGGGAAGAAACAGCACTGCATCTGAGGTGGGGCGTGTAGAGATGTTACCTTGAAACAGCACTTTGCACGGCGATCATGACGCCCAGGCATTGAGTTCGTGGAAGTATACTGCCGAGGAGATAGGTCCCAGTGGGATGATAAGCTGTTATCCAGTTTACAATGCAGTGCCACGTGGTGGATCGCCATGGGGTGGAGAGGTGTCGTGAGCTGCGGGCGACCGTGGTTTTCTCATATTTTTGGCAGAACGCTTTGAATGCGTGGGAAGAGACAGCACTGCATCTGAGGTGGGGCGTGTAGAGATGTTACCTTGAAACAGCACTTTGCACGGCGACCATGACGCCCAGGCATTGAGTTCGTGGAAGTATACTGCCGAGGAGATAGGCCCCAGTGGGATTATAAGCTGTTGTCCAGTTTACAATGCAGTGCCACCTGGTGGATCGCCATGGTGTGGAGAGGTGTCATGAGCTGCGGGCGACAGTGGGTTTCTCATATTTTTGGCAGAACGCTTAGAATGCGTGGGAAGAGACAGCACTGCATCTGAGGTGGGGCGTGTAGAGATGTTACCTTGAAACAGCACTTTGCACGGCGACCATGACGCCCAGGCATTGAGTTCGTGGAAGTATACTGCCGAGGAGATAGGTCCCAGTGGGAAGATAAGCTGTTGTCCAGTTTACAATGCAGTGCCACCTGGTGGATCGCCATGGGGAGGAGAGGTGTCGTGAGCTGCGGGCGACCGTGGTTTTCTCATATTTTTGGTAGAACGCTTTGAATGCGTGGGAAGAGGCAGCACTGCATCTGAGGTGGGGCGTGTAGAGATGTTACCTTGAAACAGCACTTTGCACGGCGACCATGACGCCCAGGCATTGAGTTCGTGGAAGTATACTGCCGAGGCGATAAGTCCCAGTGGGATGCTAAGCTGTTGTCCAGTTTACAATGCAGTGCCACCTGGTGGATCGCCAGGGGGTGGAGAGGTGTCATGAGCTGCGGACGACCGTGGTTTTCTCATATTTTTGGCAGAACGCTTTGAATGCGTGGGAAGAGACAGCACTGTATCTGAGGTGGGGCGTGTAGAGATGTTACCTTGAAACAGCACTTTGCACGACGACCATGACGCCCAGGCTTTGAGTTCGTGGAAGTATACTGCCGAGGCGATAAGTCCCAGTGGGATGGTAAGCAGTTGTCCAGTTTCTAATGCAGTGCCACCTGGTGGATCGCTAGGGGTGGAGAGGTGTCATGAGCTGCAGGCGACCGTGGTTTTCTCATATTTTTGGCAGAACGCTTTGAATGCGTGGGAAGAGACAGCACTGCATCTGAGATGGGGCGTGTAGAGATGTTACCTTGAAACAGCACTTCGCACGGCGACCATGACGCCCAGGCATTGAGTTCGTGGAAGTATACTGCCGAGTCGATAAGTCCCAGTGGGATGCTAAGCTGTTGTCCAGTTTACAATGCAGTGCCACCTGGTGGATCGCCAGGGGGTGGAGAGGTGTCATGAGCTGCGGGCGACCGTGGTTTTCTCATATTTTTGGCAGAACGCTTTGAATGCGTGGGAAGAGACAGCACTGCATCTGAGATCGGGCGTGTAGAGATGTTACCTTGAAACAGCACTTTGCACGGTGACCATGACGCCCAGGCATTGAGTTCGTGGAAGTATACTGCCGAGGCGATAAGTCCCAGTGGGATGCTAAGCTGTTGTCCAGTTTACAATGCAGTGCCACCTGGTGGATCGCCAGGGGGTGGAGAGGTGACATGAGCTGCGGGCGACCGTGGTTTTCTCATATTTTTGGCAGGAAGCTTTGAATGCGTGGGAAGAGACAGCACTGCATCTGAGATGGGGCATGTAGAGATGTTACCTTGAAACAGCACTTTGCACGGCGACCATGACGACCAGTCATTGAGTTCGTGGAAGTATACTGCCGAGCCGATAAGTCCCAGTGGGATGCTAAGCTGTTGTCCAGTTTACAATGCAGTGCCACCTGGTGGATCGCCAGGGGGTGGAGAGGTGTCATGAGCTGCGGGCGTCCGTGGTTTTCTCATATTTCTGGCAGAACGCTTTGAATGCGTGGGAAGAGACAGCACTGCATCTGAGATCGGGCGTGTAGAGATGTTACGTTGAAACAGCAGTTTGCACGGCGACCTTGACGCCCAGTGGGATGCTAAGCTGTTGTCCAGTTTATAATGCAGTGCCACCTGGTGGATCGCCAGGGGGTGGAGAGGTGTCATGAGCTGCGGGCGACCGTGGTTTTCTCATATTTTTGGCAGAACGCTTAGAATGCGTGGGAAGAGACAGCACTGCATCTGAGATGAGGCGTGCAAGTATACTGCCGGGGCGATAAATCCCAGTGGGATGCTAAGCTGTTGTCCAGTTTACAATGCAGTGCCACCTGGTGGATCGCCAGGGGGTGGAGAGGTGTCATGAGCTGCGGGCGACCGTGGTTTTCTCATATTTTTGGCAGAACGCTTTGAATGCATGGGAAGAGACAGCACTGCATCTGAGATGGGGCGTGTAGAAATGTTACCTTGAAACAGCTTTTTGCACGGCGACCATGACGCCCAGGCATTGAGTTCGTGGAAGTATACTGCCGTGGTGATAAGTCCTAGTGGGATGCTAAGCTGTTGTCCAGTTTTCAATGCAGTCCCACCTGGTGGATCGCCAGGGGGTGGAGAAGTGTCATGAGCTGCGGGCGACCGTGGTTTCCTCATATTTTTGGCAGAACGCTTAGAATGCGTGGGAAGAGACAGCACTGCATCTGAGATGAGGCGTGTAGAGATGTTACCTTGAAACAGCACTTTGCACAGCGACCATGACGCCCAGGCATTGAGTTCGTGGAAGTATACTGCCGAGGCGATAAGTCCCAGTGGAATGCTAAGCTGTTGTCCAGTTTACAATGCAGTGCCACCTGGTGGATCGCCAGCGGGTGGAGAGGTGTCATGAGCTGTGGGCGACCGTGGTTTTCTCATATTTTTGGCAGAACCCTTTGAATGCGTGGGAAGAGACAGCACTGCATCTGAGGTGGGGCGTGTAGAGATATTACCTTGAAACAGCACTTTGCACGGCGACCATGACGCCCAGGCATTGAGTTGGTGGAAGTATACTGCCGAGGAGATAAGTCCCAGTGGGATGATAAGCTGTTGTCCAGTTTACAATGCAGTGCCACCTGGTGGATCGCCAGGGGGTGGAGAGTTGTCGTGAGCTGCGGGCGACCGTGGTTTTCTCATATTTTTGGCAGAACGCTTTGAATGCGTGGGAAGAGACAGCACTGCATCTGAGGTGGGGCGTGTAGAGATGTTACCTTGAAACAGCACTTTGCACGGCGACCATGACGCCCAGGCATTGAGTTCGTGGAAGTATACTGCCGAGGCGATAAGTCCCAGTGGGGTGCTAAGCTGTTGTCCGGTTTACAATGCAGTGCCACCTGGTGGATCGCCAGGGGGTGGAGAGGTGTCATGAGCTGCGGGCGTTAGTGGATTTCTCATATTTTTGGCAGAACGCTTTGAATGCGTGGGAAGAGACAGCACTGCATCTGAGATGGGTCGTGTAGAGATGTTACCTTGAAACAGCACTTTGCACGGCGACCATGACGCCCAGGCATTGAGTTCGTGGAAGTATACTGCCGAGGCGATCAGTCCCAGTGGGATGCTAAGCTGTTGTCCAGTTTACAATGCAGTGCCACCTGGTGGATCGCCAGGGGGTGGAGAGGTGTCATGAGCTGCGGGCGACCGTGGTTTTCTCATATTTTTGGCAGAACGCTTTGAATGCGTGGGAAGAGACAGCACTGCATCTGAGGTGGGGCGTGTAGAGATGTTACCTTGAAACAGCACTTTGCACGGCGACCATGACGCCCAGGCATTGAGTTCGTGGAAGTATACTGCCGAGTCGATAAGTCCCAGTGGGATGGTAAGCTGTTGTCCAGTTTACAATGCAGTGCCACCTGGTGGATCGCAAGGGGGTGGAGAGGTGTCATGAGCTGCGGGCGACCGTGGTTTTCTCATATCTTTGGCAGAACGCTTTGAACGCGTGAGAAGACACAGCACTGCATCTGAGATGGGGCGTGTAGAGATGTTACCTTGAAACAGCACTTTCCACGGCAACCATGACGCCCAGGCATTGAGTTCGTGGAAGTATCCTGCCGAGGCGATAAGTCCCAGTGGGATGCCTAGCTGTTGTCCAGTTTCCAATGCAGTGCCACCTGGTGAATCGCCAGGGGGTGGAGAGGTGTCATGAGCTGCGTGCGACCGTGGTTTTCTCATATTTTTGAATGCGTGGGAAGAGACAGCACTGCATCTGAGATGGGGTGTGTAGAGATGTTACCTTGAAACAGCACTTTGCACGGCGACCATGACGCCCAGGCACTGAGTTCGTGGAAGTATACTGCCGAGGCGATAAGTCCCAGTGGGATGCTAAGCTGTTGTCCAGTTTCCAATGCAGTGCCACCTGGTGGATCGCCAGGGGGTGGAGAGGTGTCATGAGCTGCGGGCGACCGTGGTTTTCTCATATTTTGGAATGCGTGGGAAGAGACAGCACTGCATCTGAGATGGGGTGTGTAGAGATGTTACCTTGAAACAGCACTTTGCACGGCGACCATGACGCCCAGGCATTGAGTTCGTGGAAGTATACTGCCGAGGCGATAAGTCCCAATGGGATGCTAAGCTGTTGTCCAGTTTACAATGCAGTGCCACCTGGTGGATCGCCAGGGGGTGGAGAGGTGTCATGAGCTGCGGGCGAAAGTGGTATTCTCATATTTTTGGCAGAACCCTTTCAATGCGTGGGAAGAGACAGCACTGCATCTGAGATGGGGCGTGTAGAGATGTTTCCTTGAAACAGCACTTTGCACGGCGACCATGACGCCCAGGCATTGAGTTCGTGGAAGTATACTGCCGAGGAGATAGGCCCCAGTGGGATTATAAGCTGTTGTCCAGTTTACAATGCAGTGCCACCTGGTGGATCGCCATGGTGTGGAGAGGTGTCATGAGCTGCGGGCGACAGTGGGTTTCTCATATTTTTGGCAGAACGCTTAGAATGCGTGGGAAGAGACAGCACTGCATCTGAGGTGGGGCGTGTAGAGATGTTACCTTGAAACAGCACTTTGCACGGCGACCATGACGCCCAGGCATTGAGTTCGTGGAAGTATACTGCCGAGGAGATAGGTCCCAGTGGGAAGATAAGCTGTTGTCCAGTTTACAATGCAGTGCCACCTGGTGGATCGCCATGGGGAGGAGAGGTGTCGTGAGCTGCGGGCGACCGTGGTTTTCTCATATTTTTGGTAGAACGCTTTGAATGCGTGGGAAGAGGCAGCACTGCATCTGAGGTGGGGCGTGTAGAGATGTTACCTTGAAACAGCACTTTGCACGGCGACCATGACGCCCAGGCATTGAGTTCGTGGAAGTATACTGCCGAGGCGATAAGTCCCAGTGGGATGCTAAGCTGTTGTCCAGTTTACAATGCAGTGCCACCTGGTGGATCGCCAGGGGGTGGAGAGGTGTCATGAGCTGCGGACGACCGTGGTTTTCTCATATTTTTGGCAGAACGCTTTGAATGCGTGGGAAGAGACAGCACTGTATCTGAGGTGGGGCGTGTAGAGATGTTACCTTGAAACAGCACTTTGCACGACGACCATGACGCCCAGGCTTTGAGTTCGTGGAAGTATACTGCCGAGGCGATAAGTCCCAGTGGGATGGTAAGCAGTTGTCCAGTTTCTAATGCAGTGCCACCTGGTGGATCGCTAGGGGTGGAGAGGTGTCATGAGCTGCAGGCGACCGTGGTTTTCTCATATTTTTGGCAGAACGCTTTGAATGCGTGGGAAGAGACAGCACTGCATCTGAGATGGGGCGTGTAGAGATGTTACCTTGAAACAGCACTTCGCACGGCGACCATGACGCCCAGGCATTGAGTTCGTGGAAGTATACTGCCGAGTCGATAAGTCCCAGTGGGATGCTAAGCTGTTGTCCAGTTTACAATGCAGTGCCACCTGGTGGATCGCCAGGGGGTGGAGAGGTGTCATGAGCTGCGGGCGACCGTGGTTTTCTCATATTTTTGGCAGAACGCTTTGAATGCGTGGGAAGAGACAGCACTGCATCTGAGATCGGGCGTGTAGAGATGTTACCTTGAAACAGCACTTTGCACGGTGACCATGACGCCCAGGCATTGAGTTCGTGGAAGTATACTGCCGAGGCGATAAGTCCCAGTGGGATGCTAAGCTGTTGTCCAGTTTACAATGCAGTGCCACCTGGTGGATCGCCAGGGGGTGGAGAGGTGACATGAGCTGCGGGCGACCGTGGTTTTCTCATATTTTTGGCAGGAAGCTTTGAATGCGTGGGAAGAGACAGCACTGCATCTGAGATGGGGCATGTAGAGATGTTACCTTGAAACAGCACTTTGCACGGCGACCATGACGACCAGTCATTGAGTTCGTGGAAGTATACTGCCGAGCCGATAAGTCCCAGTGGGATGCTAAGCTGTTGTCCAGTTTACAATGCAGTGCCACCTGGTGGATCGCCAGGGGGTGGAGAGGTGTCATGAGCTGCGGGCGTCCGTGGTTTTCTCATATTTCTGGCAGAACGCTTTGAATGCGTGGGAAGAGACAGCACTGCATCTGAGATCGGGCGTGTAGAGATGTTACGTTGAAACAGCAGTTTGCACGGCGACCTTGACGCCCAGTGGGATGCTAAGCTGTTGTCCAGTTTATAATGCAGTGCCACCTGGTGGATCGCCAGGGGGTGGAGAGGTGTCATGAGCTGCGGGCGACCGTGGTTTTCTCATATTTTTGGCAGAACGCTTAGAATGCGTGGGAAGAGACAGCACTGCATCTGAGATGAGGCGTGCAAGTATACTGCCGGGGCGATAAATCCCAGTGGGATGCTAAGCTGTTGTCCAGTTTACAATGCAGTGCCACCTGGTGGATCGCCAGGGGGTGGAGAGGTGTCATGAGCTGCGGGCGACCGTGGTTTTCTCATATTTTTGGCAGAACGCTTTGAATGCATGGGAAGAGACAGCACTGCATCTGAGATGGGGCGTGTAGAAATGTTACCTTGAAACAGCTTTTTGCACGGCGACCATGACGCCCAGGCATTGAGTTCGTGGAAGTATACTGCCGTGGTGATAAGTCCTAGTGGGATGCTAAGCTGTTGTCCAGTTTTCAATGCAGTCCCACCTGGTGGATCGCCAGGGGGTGGAGAAGTGTCATGAGCTGCGGGCGACCGTGGTTTCCTCATATTTTTGGCAGAACGCTTAGAATGCGTGGGAAGAGACAGCACTGCATCTGAGATGAGGCGTGTAGAGATGTTACCTTGAAACAGCACTT
This sequence comes from Schistocerca serialis cubense, assembly GCF_023864345.2. NCBI lineage: Eukaryota > Metazoa > Arthropoda > Insecta > Orthoptera > Acrididae > Schistocerca > Schistocerca serialis. The sequence goes on from NC_064644.1 coordinate 51,645,968, forward strand.
TGCACAGCGACCATGACGCCCAGGCATTGAGTTCGTGGAAGTATACTGCCGAGGCGATAAGTCCCAGTGGAATGCTAAGCTGTTGTCCAGTTTACAATGCAGTGCCACCTGGTGGATCGCCAGCGGGTGGAGAGGTGTCATGAGCTGTGGGCGACCGTGGTTTTCTCATATTTTTGGCAGAACCCTTTGAATGCGTGGGAAGAGACAGCACTGCATCTGAGGTGGGGCGTGTAGAGATATTACCTTGAAACAGCACTTTGCACGGCGACCATGACGCCCAGGCATTGAGTTGGTGGAAGTATACTGCCGAGGAGATAAGTCCCAGTGGGATGATAAGCTGTTGTCCAGTTTACAATGCAGTGCCACCTGGTGGATCGCCAGGGGGTGGAGAGTTGTCGTGAGCTGCGGGCGACCGTGGTTTTCTCATATTTTTGGCAGAACGCTTTGAATGCGTGGGAAGAGACAGCACTGCATCTGAGGTGGGGCGTGTAGAGATGTTACCTTGAAACAGCACTTTGCACGGCGACCATGACGCCCAGGCATTGAGTTCGTGGAAGTATACTGCCGAGGCGATAAGTCCCAGTGGGGTGCTAAGCTGTTGTCCGGTTTACAATGCAGTGCCACCTGGTGGATCGCCAGGGGGTGGAGAGGTGTCATGAGCTGCGGGCGTTAGTGGATTTCTCATATTTTTGGCAGAACGCTTTGAATGCGTGGGAAGAGACAGCACTGCATCTGAGATGGGTCGTGTAGAGATGTTACCTTGAAACAGCACTTTGCACGGCGACCATGACGCCCAGGCATTGAGTTCGTGGAAGTATACTGCCGAGGCGATCAGTCCCAGTGGGATGCTAAGCTGTTGTCCAGTTTACAATGCAGTGCCACCTGGTGGATCGCCAGGGGGTGGAGAGGTGTCATGAGCTGCGGGCGACCGTGGTTTTCTCATATTTTTGGCAGAACGCTTTGAATGCGTGGGAAGAGACAGCACTGCATCTGAGGTGGGGCGTGTAGAGATGTTACCTTGAAACAGCACTTTGCACGGCGACCATGACGCCCAGGCATTGAGTTCGTGGAAGTATACTGCCGAGTCGATAAGTCCCAGTGGGATGGTAAGCTGTTGTCCAGTTTACAATGCAGTGCCACCTGGTGGATCGCAAGGGGGTGGAGAGGTGTCATGAGCTGCGGGCGACCGTGGTTTTCTCATATCTTTGGCAGAACGCTTTGAACGCGTGAGAAGACACAGCACTGCATCTGAGATGGGGCGTGTAGAGATGTTACCTTGAAACAGCACTTTCCACGGCAACCATGACGCCCAGGCATTGAGTTCGTGGAAGTATCCTGCCGAGGCGATAAGTCCCAGTGGGATGCCTAGCTGTTGTCCAGTTTCCAATGCAGTGCCACCTGGTGAATCGCCAGGGGGTGGAGAGGTGTCATGAGCTGCGTGCGACCGTGGTTTTCTCATATTTTTGAATGCGTGGGAAGAGACAGCACTGCATCTGAGATGGGGTGTGTAGAGATGTTACCTTGAAACAGCACTTTGCACGGCGACCATGACGCCCAGGCACTGAGTTCGTGGAAGTATACTGCCGAGGCGATAAGTCCCAGTGGGATGCTAAGCTGTTGTCCAGTTTCCAATGCAGTGCCACCTGGTGGATCGCCAGGGGGTGGAGAGGTGTCATGAGCTGCGGGCGACCGTGGTTTTCTCATATTTTGGAATGCGTGGGAAGAGACAGCACTGCATCTGAGATGGGGTGTGTAGAGATGTTACCTTGAAACAGCACTTTGCACGGCGACCATGACGCCCAGGCATTGAGTTCGTGGAAGTATACTGCCGAGGCGATAAGTCCCAATGGGATGCTAAGCTGTTGTCCAGTTTACAATGCAGTGCCACCTGGTGGATCGCCAGGGGGTGGAGAGGTGTCATGAGCTGCGGGCGAAAGTGGTATTCTCATATTTTTGGCAGAACCCTTTCAATGCGTGGGAAGAGACAGCACTGCATCTGAGATGGGGCGTGTAGAGATGTTTCCTTGAAACAGCACTTTGCATGGCGACCATGACGCCCAGGCATTGAGTTCGTGGAAGTATTCTGCCGTGGCGATAAGTCCCAGTGGGATGCTAGGCTGTTGTCCAGTTTACAATGCAGTGCCACCTGGTGGATCGCCAGGGGGTGGAGAATCGTCATGAGCTGCGGGCGGCCGTGGTTTTCTCATATTTTGGCAGAGCAGCTTTGTAGACAGCCATGAAGCATTTTCGAAAATACTGTGTGGACAAAATACTGGGCTAGACCCGTGGACAGTTTTTACCAACTTCTGAGGCCCTCTGGTGTGGGGCTAGCACCTTGGCAGGAAGACGCAGGGTTGTTTTGTTAAAGTCTGACGTCACTGGTGCAGGCGGTTTTAGTAGTAGTAGTAGTAGTAGATAGCTCTGAGATAGGATTGGCCTATGAAAACGCGGAACTCTTCAATCTGGAAGAAAACCTCACTATTTGACTTCAGTTTTTTCAAATTCAGCTATTGGCGACAGAAATTGTTGGGCAGAAAATTTAGCGTAGGATCATAAAGATAAGGTGAAGTCTTAACATTCAGGCGAGGATTCTGGCTGAGAGATGTTCGGTTTCGATTTCGGTCATGGACTTCGGTCAAGGCAGAGAGAAACGCATCGTGTCTTAGGAGACGACCAGGGGGCAGTGTTGCATGATGACGTGCCCTCGTCTTCTATGGGGAGCCATTTGCACTCCAGCGGCATTCATCTGGGTGCACGAGAAATTTTTACAGTGACCGTTAAAAGTAGCAGTGGCGAGTCAGGTCATTTTGTTTGACACTTGTGAAATTTCATAGGACTGCCCATCTCAGGTTCAACGTTCTTGTGTTGAATGTATGATCTGATTAACCAGTCACCAAGCTTGCAATCACTGCTTTTCCATTAGGTTTTTGTGAGCTTAAACTTGAGTCTACGATCGCGATTTGAATTAGCAGGGTGCAACTTTTGCTATGTAGTCGAGTAACACTGGTAACAGTAATACTCTACTTCTAAGAAGTTCACAGAGATAGCGTTTATCAATTCTTTTACTGTCCCTTTTTCATGAATGACTATAATCAATGGTTTAATCTAATGAACTTCAGTGTTTAAACAACAGATTGTTTTTATCATATACCTTCCAATCACATTATATTTCTCATGCAAATCAGTATTTTAGGACCTACAACTAGGGCCTAGTATCGTGTTATCCACCTCAATTTGCGCACGTGTAAATTCGTAGGTTAGGTCTTAAAGAAGTGGCCTGCCTACATGTACTTTTGAGAGTTGGGAGACAAAACCATGAAGAGGGGATTTCACAATGTACTAAAAGATGTGACGTGGTCCAAGCAGGTGTTGCCTTGTGCCTAAATAGTTGAGTAGCTAAGAAATTTGACCACAAAAGGCAAGCTTCTGGCTTCGAATCCCGATCATAGCTTTAACCACAATAGGTACTTCTTCGGCTACATATTGTGTAAAAGTCAGCAACTGTTTCATTCATAAACTATTTCTTTTATATATGTTTTAGAATTTTGTTATTTATTACAGTGAATGAAGAATACTTCCTAGCAATTTGCAGGCATTTCGAACAATTTACGCTGTCCCGATGTTACTAAAAATCAGTAAAAAAAAATTGATACTCAAGATTTTGTGAGGTTCTTATTCAAATTCAGGTACCATTTAACATCAAAATACACTTATTAAAGGGACCTAATTTTTACCATGTATGTATGACACGATGGCTGAGATACTAGATATTTTTAATTCTACCCATCAAGTGTACTCATATTAACCTGAAAAATATGTTATTATATCCTATATTTTAATTATTGGAAGTTTTTCCTGGTAAAAACTGTATTTCTCTATAATTTATTTGAAACTGCAATACCTGTTTAGGTCTATCAGGTAGGTATGGGCAACAGAAAGTTACAGAAAAAAATTGTGCAATGTTTTATAAACATAAGGGAATACGTGTACCTAAATTCTGAAATAACAGCTTTCCAGTAAATGCGAATGAAGATATGAGTCTTAGTAAACTGTGCTCAGATGATTCTTGATGCGTAGTCTCCGTCCTTCAGCAATTTTGACGTTCAGGCTTCAGTTTGGAATTCCTTTTAGCACTTCTTACTTCTTTGGTGAAGGTATATTAATTATACTTACGTCCACATAGTTCAGCAAAAATAACTATTAAATTCCTTTTCTTACTATGGAGTTACTATGAAGATAAATACATTTTATTTAAATGAATTGTAATTGCTTGAACTGAATTATATCTGCCTGCGAGAACGATTTTACACTTAATTCACCAAAATGTGCAAAAACTGGATGCATTTTGATATAATTTTTAATAGAAAACGATTATCAGACCATCTTCTTTGAAACAGGAAGTAGTAAACTAATAATATGGCGTTGTTGATTGCTTGGAAGTAACTGAACAGCTAAATAGTAAGATAGGATTAGCATGCATTATAAAATTTCAATCATCAGAAGGCGAGCTATGCCAGTGTTTCTTCCCATAAGAAATGATACATAGGTGACTCTTAATAGTTCACACTGTTTTGTTTGTAAACTGTTTAAATCTAACTGGAATGCTTGATATTTGGCATTGTCAGTATTTATCGAACACTAATGTATAACCAGACAAATAAATATTCGTAGCACCCCCGGACAACAAACTTTCAGTAGGATGTATACAAATTACTTCACCAATGTCAAAAGAAAGAGGACACACGATCATTCACAGAAACTGGAAGCCAGCAATGCTACAAATATATATCCCAAATAAAATCGCTGGAAGTAAAATTTTTCTACTTTTTTGCAAAATACCATAATTAAGATGAAGGGACCAAAGCGGCTGACATGAGAGTCATTGTAAAAATTATGTATAGCAGTCATTTTTCATTCTAAACCCAAGAAAGGTATATATTAGTGTTATCAGGAAATACGTAAGGTGGCAGCGTATATTACCACCCGACAAGTCATTCTCCACGACAGGCTGATTCGGTTGATATGGCACATGCCGTACTTTGGACGTAATTAGCTTAGTTTGAATGATGACCAGTGCAATGAGCATATACGTGGCTTTCATGTACACAGTATTAGCCCAGATAAGGCGGAATTATTTTTTGTTTGCATTTTAATGAAAACTTTATTTAATCACTTAATTATAATGAAACTTACAGTTATATAATAGTTTTACAATTTTTATTTGCATGGATTTTAAGAAACGGCCCATACTTGTGGAGGGAATGTATCTCAACATACATTCACTTAACACTATGTCACTATTTAAGCATTCAAACAATACTGCCTTATTATTTTGTGTGGAACAGTATGAAACACAATACATGAAGAGGCACCTACATTTAATGTATTGCGCTGTAGATTTTTCTTGACATTGCCGTCGGTGAAGTTGTTTCTTCTTTCCTTTGGCACGTTGTAGTGGCAAATCTGCAACATGATGTTTCAGCTTGTCAGATCGCGAACCAATTTTTGCCATTTTAGATGGTTTTCCTCTCTGTGTAGCAACACAGCAGTTTGATTCCAGAATTGCAGTGACGATTCTTCGACGAAATGCCATCTGATCTGATTTACCACCTCCCTTCCTGTGGAGGTGCCATGCATTCTGCGCAGCTACTTCGGGGAAATGTGCATTAATGGGGAAGTACCATTTCTTACCCCTGACAGTTACTCTGTAGAGCGAAATATTTTGGTCATCTCTGTCACTTCCACCCATAAACTTTTTGTAGTGAGAAATGACTCTTCGTTGTTGAATTACTATCCGTCTTTTCTGCGGATGTGAATATTGCGTGACTGGATGAGTTGGATATATAGTGTCAAAAGTTTGTTGGTATTGTCACCAAACTGTCATTCCATGAAGCCAGTAATACATTAGCTGAACTGTCAGATCTCAAGTCTTTCCATGAAGCCAGTCATACATTAACTGAACTGTCCGATTTGAAGTCAAATGTCCCCACCCCCTCCAGGTTCTCTTTTCAGATCTTCTCCCTTCTGTAAACGACAATCTTTACCGATTGTTTTGGTTCTTATAGTACCTGTGGCCTGGATATTTCGTAGCTGCAACTCAGACACAAGGTGAAATGAAGTAAATAAATTGCCAAAATACAGTCTATATGGTATCTCTGGTCAACGTAAGTCATGACTATAACCAAGATCATTTTGAACATATTTTACTGGTATGGTTCAAGCCATGTCAGATATCCATTACTTGGCCGTCCACACCAGAACTTAAACCCATATCTTATAGGTTTCTCTCGAATAAATTGTTTTCCTCATGCCAACCAAAATAAGGCTCCATGCTTTCGTCGACTGAGTGATTTTACATATGAGGCATATGTTCTCTGCATTTTTCATTTATCGTGTTCATAAGGGAGGGAACTTCAGAAAATCTCTCAGCACCATCAAGTTCATCGTTGTTGCAAGCGTGAATATTTGACATAATGAACTTGAAACGGTCCCTGGATATTGAACTAGAAACTAAAATGTTGTTTACATCTGTTGACAGCTACCAATACATGTCTTTCCTTGGCAGGACGACGTAACCACTAAGAAGCAAATCAGCTACAAAACATTTCATTTCCTCTCCAGAGCAATCTCCAAGTCGGTTCCTCTTCACTGCATATTGGTTGGTGTATTTCACCATCATGTTTATAACATCATCGTCAAAAAACAGTTCAAAATATTCTAATTGCGACCTCAACGAATGATTTGCAGTACTCATTTGCGGCCAGATTGTGGTAGTAGGTGAAAGTGTCTGTTTTACCGAGTTGCACGTACGAGATGGTTTAGTTGATTTCTTTCGTTTTATTGCAATGGATTTTTTTTGGGGGGGGGGGGGTTGTATAGAATACTGCGACAGTGGATTTGGAATGCAGATAATCTCTACGATTTGAAGGGTCAGTATCTGTATCATTGTTAAAGATATATAGAATTGGAATTTCTATTTTTTTAGACATAGCCTCACTGTAAATTGCAGCTGGAGCTTTCAACTGACTTGCTGGAACATTGTCAATACTTGGTACTTCTTAATCACCAAAATGTTCATCTGTCAAATCATCTGTAGCGTTCGTGGTAACAAAGCAACATCCAAACCTCTTTCAGGAATTCCAACATCAGTATTCTCTAGAATTTCAAGAACTTCGTCTAATGTTACGTCTTTCCTGCTAAATATTGTGCAGGAAATGTAATTTTTTGCTTATGTTAGCGATAGTTTTAAGTGTATTTACTCTTACTGCTGCATTTTATTTTCACATAACTAAAAAAGAGCAATACCCATTTAAAAGTGTGGCTTGTAAAAAAACTTTAGTAAATACGATTTTTTATATGAGAATTTATGATAAAGTAATAAAAACCCGGGTTCTCAATTCTGATATAAAAACAAGGAAAAATAAAATAACCCTATGAGATGTTAAACTTGTTCAAGAGCATATTTTATACATAACTGTGATTAAAACCATAGCCTTTGTCGTTAAAATTTTGTGTAAGAACACGTAATTACGTTGCAGCGAAATGGGAATCTCGGCAAACATTGTGTCTGACTTCTGTATGCAATAAGCTAACGTCCTTCTAGAAGGATGTGCTTAAATAGACCGTCATGGAGTTAATATTTGGCAAGGAAATATCTATATTGTCCTTTAGTATACTAATACGACATCCTGAGTAATTTGTGAATAGTTATACCTCTAATAAATGTATGAACATAAACGTTATACTAACCCGTCGTCGAGAAGGTCAGGCAGATAATCTATTTTCAGCACACCAAGTTTTCACATGCACACACAATATGCGTGACACGACAATGGAAGCTAAATTATGTTTTTAATAATGGAAAGGTTCTATTGGATGAAGTGTATACTAATGCCATCTTTTGGCAAAGAGAATAACTAAGTGCTATAAGCAGTATTAAGCGCCACTGTAAAATTCCTTCCAAAAGGATAACTTCCGTATCTGAGTTAATAGTCCCTTCCTAATTTGCATGCAAATAAATGCGTACAGTTTTACAGCAGCGTGGAACTAAAGTGAAAGCGGCCAGTCACTCAGATTAGGATGCAGAAGCGCGACATAGAAATCCATATTAGGAAACATTAGCGAGGCACAGCGAAACGTCCCTCAACGCAGGGAGCCAAGTTAAGACGACAAAGGTCTGAGCATTTCTAAGTCAGGTGGAAAAAAACTCTCTCCGTTGCAGTTTTAGTAAACACTCGGAGCCTATGATCCTGTAGTGACTAGGGCGTGAGCTTCGTACTTAAAGTCATCTGCCCTGACGAAATTTAAACGCAGTAACAAAAACTCGGACGCTGATTGAACGAAAGAAAGACAAGGAGGAAGAAAGTGACGTTATTGTGACGGAGAAGTTTGTTAGTAAAATTTTTACTGGCTCCAACAAGCTATTACGGAATGTACCGAACATTTCCACTGGCAGATTCCAGTGTTGGTGTGAGGCAAGGTCACGGTGCAATTACGGAAGTGCACGACAATGTAGTCAGCTGCTGATGGGTAACTACCGTTGTCTCCTCTTGAGAGGCATCAAGTGTTGCACTGGGCGCTTAATGCCCTGTGGTGAAACAGAGAAAGGCTATTCTGTGAAGATTTCTGGTTCACAAGGATCATAGAATGAAGGCTTTGACGATCGGATAATGTAGCTGCTGGTAAACCTTTCCGGATGTGAGTTCGTGGTCGAAGAAACTCTTCCGTTCCTGATGTTCCGTCCAGGACTGCGCTGGATATCTTCAAACGCGCTCCTCCGCTGAGTCTTGCCGACTGAGTGATCACACACCTGCTCATTTGAAGGAGGAAAATATCCTCGACTGGGGGTGAAGTACTAGCGCGCGAGGCGCTTCACCTTCTGGCATGACGGTTTGGGTAGAAAATTTCATGGCTTTATCGTGCTGCTTGACTTGTGCATTTTTCCCTTTTTTGTGATTTTTTATTTTTTTAATTTTTTTTATATTAAAATAAAAGAAAGATTAAAGGATAGTGAGAGGGACAGTGAGAGAAATGGAAAACGAACGGCCTAAGTGACTGGCCGGTGGTTTCAGCAAGAGTCTCCCGTCTGAGAGCGATATATATACTGTAAGAAAGGGGGCGTGGTCGAAGTAACACGTGTTGAGCAGAGATAATCCATGTCAAAGATAAAACTTGTCGTCTTGTCACAGATAAAACTGTCTAGCTCTTACTGTCCACATGTCGCTAAGTTTCAGTGCCTCCTCTTTTCTATTAAAATTATCCTGATGCTCATAAATTTCAATGGCTTCTCTACATAATCGTGGATAAAAATTTGACGTTGTAGATAAAATTCCTGTTTCATAAAACTTCGCTTCGTGGTTTCCTGACTGAAGAGCATGTGCTCTATTAGACGTGTATTTGCGCTCCTCTTGGTAGTTTCAATATAAAATTTACCACAAATACACGGAATTTTGTATATACTACATGTCGACAGAGACGGGCGTTTATCCTTCACAGATCGGAGTACTTCACTTATTATCTTTGTTGATCTAAAGACAGGTCTGATGTCATGTTTCTGTAAAATCTTACCGATCTGATCCGTTACATTTTTAATAAAAGGGAGAGAAACTGTATTTTTCTGTCCTTGTCCTTCGGTCTTCTGTTCCTTGATCGCAAAATTCTCTTTACCTCTTTCCCTGAGTAGCCATTTTTCTCGAAGGCCTGATTCAAATGTTTTATTTCAGCGTCCAAGTGTTCCAATGTGCATGTCAGCTCGGCTCTATCGAAGGGACTCTTAATGACACTTATCTTTTTGTTGTGTATGGTGATTGGAATTTTTAATGCAAATATCTGTCAGTATGTGCTACTTTCCGAAAAATTTTATGTTCCAAAATTCCATCGGATCGTCGCATAACTAAAACATCCAACAAAAATGTTCTATTATCACTTTCCATTTCCATGGTGAACTGGATTTTTGGATTATTTTTATTTACATGATCAAAGAATTCATCCAAAGCTTTTCTACTGTGGGGCTAAACCACAAATGTGTCATCTACAAACCGGTACAAGCGAGATGGTTTCTTATTTGCTTTGTCCACAGCCGATTGTTCGAATTTATTAGCGAATTGAAATTAGCGATCGAAGGACCTATTGGGTTACCCACTGTTACACCGTCAAGTTGCTCATAAAATTCATTGTCCCACTGCAACTGACTCGACGTAAGGCATTGTCTAAAAGGAGCAGTCAAATCTCCTGGAAAAATATCCGTTATGAAAATCATAATTTCGTTGACTGGAATCTTAGTGAATACGGTCAGCAGGATCCATGTCTCGTCTTGTGTAATGTATCCTTTCTCGCAGTAGTGCTGTTTCAGTACAATCATAAATCCGACGTACGCCAGCTGTCCGGAACATCCTCTTCAGCTTTAAAATGTTCGGTATAGAAGACGAGTCTCTCCGACGTAACAGGAAAGTTACGAATTAGATGCGCTCTCTTCTCAAGTAAAAATTTCAGACATCTAACTAATTTTGAAAAAGTTGGAAAGTTACAAACTAATGTAGCAGGTACAAGCAATACGGTGATGTCTGATACTGTTGTGAACAAGTTGGACAGAGTGTTATCTCAATACGAGATTTCCGTCTTGCAAAAGGAGGAAACTACGCTATAACACCTAACAGAGTACCAGTTGAAGATATTATTGCCAACATAGAAGCAGGTATATGAAATCTCCCCAAGGAAACTGCAAATGCAATTCGAATCGAAACCACCAAGGTCTTACTCCACGGTAAACCTTTGGAATGTAATTTAACAAAAGGCGAGACGAATGCTCTGAGAGACTTAAATGCAGATGAAAAAGGTAGTGGTCTTCCTGCTGATAAAGGGAATGCTATTGTTGTTATGAATACAGAGGATTATCGAAGCAAAAGTTTGAACCTTTCAACCTCAGGACAGTACAAAAAACTTACGAAGGACCCTACAGTCAGCGTACTGAGGAAAGCAAATAGTCTGATTAAGTCATCTACCTCTATTAAAAAAGAAGATAAAAGAGCTTTGTTAAACAGTGAAGCTATGTGTCATAGGCTATATGGTGTACCCAAAATTCAAAAAATAGATTTTCCTTTGAGACTCATAGTTACTGCCATCAATTTTCCCATCTACGGAATAGCGTGATATCTAGCAACTCGATTACAGCCATATATTCGGAAAAGTGACTCGTGTATAAGGGACTCGCGTCATTTTATTGAGAAACTTGAAGGTCTAATTCCAGCTCCTGAAGATATTATTGTAAGTCTTGACACAGTGGCCTTATTCACTATGATTCCAGTCAACGAAGTTATGATTTTCATAACTGATATTTTTCCAGGGGATTTAACTGCTCTTTTTAGATATTGCCTTACTTCGAGTCAGTTCGGGTGGGACGATGAATTTTATGAGCAACTTGACGGTGTAGCAATGGGTAACCCATTAGGTCCTGCGATCGCCAATTTCTATGTGGAGAAATTCGCACAATCGGCTCTGGACAAATCAACTCGCTGATATCGGTTTGTAGATGACACATTTGTGGCTTGGCCCCGTGGTAGAAAAGATTTGGACGAATTCTTTGATCATTTAAACAAAATTAATCAAAAAATCCAGTTCACAATGTAAATGGAAAATGGTAATAGAATATCTATCTTGGATATTTTAGTTATGAGACGATGCGATGGGAATTTTGGAGCATTAGCTTTTTCGGAAAGTAACACATACCGACAAATATTTGCATAAAAATTCCAGTGACCATCCACAACAAAAACAGAGGGGTCGTTAAAAGTCCCTTCGATAGAGCCGAGCTCATATGCACATTGGAATACCTGGACGCTGAAATAACACAATTGAAACAGGCCTTCGAGAAAAACGGCTACTCAGGGAAAGAGGTAAAGAGAAAACCGAAGGACAAGGATGAACCACAACAACGGAAAAATACAGTTTCTCTCCCTTTTATTAAAAAAGTAACGGATCAGATTGGTACGATTTTACAGAAACATGACATCAAACCGGTCTTTAGACCAACAAAGAAAATAAGTCAAGTACTCCGATCTCTGAAGGTTAAACGCCCTCCTCTGTCGACATGTAGTGCAAACAAAGTTCCGCATACCTGTGGTAAAGTTTATACTGGAACTACCAAGAGGAGCGTAAATACACGGCTAAAAGAGCACAAAAGTCTTTGCCGACTAGGAAAAATAGAGAAATCAGCTGTAGCAGTCATGTTCTTCAGTCAGGAAACCAAGAAGTGAAGTTTTATGAAACAGAAACTTTATCTACAACGTCAAATTATTATCCACGACTATGTAGAGAAGCCATTGAAATTTATGAGCAGCAGGACAATTCTTAATAGAAAAGAGGAGGCAATGAAACTTAGCGACATATGGACAGTAGCTCTGCAGAATCACTAGACAGTTTTATCTGTGACAAGACGACAATCGATAGTTAAGTTCAATCTTTGAGAAGGATTATCTCCGCTCAGCACGTGCTACTTCGACCATGCCCCTTTTCCTACTGTATGTATGTCGCTCTCGGACGTCCGACTAGACATTCGGCAAGATTCAGCGGAGGAGCCTTTGAAGATGTCCATCGCAGTCGTGGTCGAAACGTTAGGAACGGAAGAGTTTCTTTGACCACGAACTCACGTCCGGAAAGATTTACCTGCAACGACTGGGCTCAGTTTCAGCCATATTTGTGATGAATCCCTGGTATATCTCCAAAGCGGAGAAAACGAGAAGATTAATTCTGGTTAACGTTCTTGCAAGAACTTTGAGGGCAATATTGTGCACGTCGCCCAACCTTGGTGAGTGTACAGAGCCACCTTGTCTTAGCCTAGGGTCACATACAGTATTCTGTTTCATGGACTTTTGAAAGTTTTCGACTGGTTAAATTCAGTCAGAGGTCAAGCACAGCGTTATTAGGTTGACAGGTAGAATACACGTCGCACGCAGCAGCCGTCCAGCACACTTTGAAATGTAGGTGACGCATTGATCAGGCATTGAATGTTGAAATCAATAGCATGCTGTCACTTCAGAACTGCGTGAGCTTGGAGTAAAGCTGGAATTCCCTTGTGTTAGTGACAGCCACATCATACCGAGGTTTCAATTCAGATAAGTAATACAAATGATAGGGAACTATGCCCAAATGCAGTAGGTTGGTTTATGTTGTCAGAGTGAATATTTCTGACGGAAATTTCAGTTGAGATTTATACGTGCACTTTCGTCATATTTTTTATATTAATTTTTGTTAAGTTTGATGAATATACTTTTCGAGCCTTATATTTTTGGCACTTGGTATTCCTACACCCTATAGGACTTCCTAAGGTTACCATTTTCGCATCGTGAACCCGAATGCATGGTAATTTATGTGATTAAAAATTTCTGTGTTCAGGAAATAGACTGTCTGCTTGTCCTAAGATAGAGGTCCCCCTTCCTCACTGACATATTTTAGGTAGATTTTAGGTAGACCAGGAGAACAGCTGTTCTCCTGGTATCTAACAGTGGGCGTGTCTATGATCTCCCTACCTGGCGGGGCCTGGGTTCACAGGCTTAATAATTTCCTTTTCAGAGCACTCCTTGCGCTCTAAGTGGTGGGGTATGTTACGCAGTAACCATAGCACTCCACACATTAGAAAGACTATAGAACTTCATATAATCATGAATAATTCGGTTTTTCCATGATTCAAAAATAAACTGGTTCTTTGTGTGCCGGAGAGTTTGAAAACAGTGCAACCTCCTCTGCAGAGTGACAGATTCATTCAGAGACAATCCTGTATGTCGTGGCTGAGCCATTTTTCAGTAATATCCTTTTTCCTGGAGTGCTAATCAAGCATGGTACAGAGTAAAACGATTAGTGTTTGAGTGTCAGTCCGGCACTCACGGGGACCTCCCCTACTAGTCATCACCGATTTCGCCCAAATTTATGGTATACGCAGGGAATGAGATGGCCAAGCGCTTAGAGAAACAAAAAAAAAAAAACAAAAAATGAGTGTTGATCCAGAAGTAAGGTTCCCTTCGTTTTTACAAGTAGACAGTATTGCTTATAGTCATAGAAATTTACATCGACTGAAAGAAGAAAATTGGCTCTATTTTTCTACTTAATCGCCATCTCTTTCTGCATATTTTGTAGATGGTGCTCCAATTTCTGTATCCCCATGTAGTTGAACTCCGCTGCCAAGCCGCTGAGGAAGCGATTCACCTCTTGTTCGACTTCATCGTCGCTCCATAAGCGTTGGCCACCCGAGTGTTCCTTTAACTTGGAGAACAATTGATGATCACTAGGCTTGAGGTCCGGACTGTAAGGTGGGTGGGTCATAACAGTCCAACTAAAGTTTGTCAAAAGTTTCTGGGGCAAGCGGGAGACATGAGGTCGTCGGGCAGTATCGTGAAGCAGCGTTGTACCTTCTGTCAGTCATCCTCTCTGGATAGCTAGCCTGAAGTTTCGTAGTGTTCCACAATAACTGAGCTGATTATTGTCACACGTTTCATGAAATCTATCACCGGTATCCCCTTATTATCCCAAAACTCAGTGGCCATGACTTTGCCATCAGGAGGAGTTTGAACTACTTTGCGAATAGTGACCCTCAGTGATGCCATTGTTTGGATTTTTCTTTCGTTTGTGGAGTGAATACTTATCTTCTTAACACTTTTGAAGAAACTCGTGAGCACAGTGAAGGTTCTTCTCCTTGTGCTCTGCTGTCAGTAAACGTGGTACCCATCGAGCGTAGCACATGTCATACGCGAATTTTTCTATCAAAGCTCTTTCAACAGTACTGTAAGAACGCCCAGGAACAAGTTCACAGACGCTAACCCCTTTTTATTTTTTTGAAGCTCTTCGCGTTGGACCATCTCGTCAACCGCTTCCGAAACTGAAGGTCGTCCATTCCACTCTTCTTCATCGTGTACCTCCTTCCGACCAGCACTACATTCCCTGCACCATTTAACGGACCTGTTGAATGGACATAACACTTGTCGCCATACGCTTGTGCCACCTGACAATTAACATCAACGTGTGGAGTCTCTCTCGCGTGCAAAAACCGAATTACGGAACGAATCACGCACTTGGCGGGATCAACAATTGGCATCTCCATCGCGGACGGCTGCTGCACCAGTACTGAAAGGTGTTACGAAGCGCACCCAGGCCGAAACGAGAGTGGGGGAACAGCCGCGCACAGCGGTGTTGACGGATTTCGCCTAACACCTTCTCGAGCGGCAGGAGCTCTTTGAGAACCTTACTGATGGATCAATCCTCGTAATGAGATTTGTACTCTGCAGCGGTGTGTGCTCTGTTATGAAACTTCCTAGCAGATTAAAACTGTGTGCCGGACCGAGACTCGAACTCGAGACCTTTGCTTTTCGCGGGCAAGTGCTCTACCAACTGAGCTACCCAAGCACGAATCACGCCCCGTCCTCACAGCTTTCCTTCTGCCAGTATCTCGTCTCCTACCTTCCAAACTTGCCCGCGAAAGGCAACGGTCCCGAGTTCCAGTTTCGCTCCGGCACACAGTTTTAATCTGCCACGAAGTTTCAATCCTCGTAATATTTTTGGTTTGGGTGGGGTGAGACATGAGCCATTTATGGTGAGGTAATCTGGTGCAGCAGAAATAATTCAGTAACGTAATCCAAGGATCGAATGTTCGAGTCCCTTTGAAGAAATATTCAAATTTTAAATTCACTATAGTGCATATAAATCGAAATAATGCTCAATACATTTTGTTTTCTAATAATTTCGTAAAATTTATGAAAATTTTTGGAAATTTGTGTGAAGTTCCTATGGGTCCAAGCTGCTGAGGTCATCGGTCCCTAGGCTTACACATTAGTCAATCTAACTTAAACTAACTTACCCTAAGTACAACACATACACCCATGCTCAATGCAGGACTCGAGCCTCTGGCGGGAGGGAGCCGTGCGAACCGTGGCAAGGCGCCTCACACCGCGCGGCTACATCCCCGCGGCAAAATTTATGGAAAGGACATATGAAGGAAAATCAGGGATGTCACAAATTTCCAGAAAGGGATTGTACTTAGAACGGCCATGAGGTCTCTGCTAATAACATTCAAAGAAGGGATTGTAATACAAGTGTGTAGAACTACGCTAATGAACGTAAAGCACGTTCGGTTCTCTATAGAAACTTTGAAACAAACATTGAGCTACAAAAATTCGGAGTTTATAATGAGTGTAAGATGCTGAGAAAATTATTGATTCCCATGGTTTTACGATAGGAACTGGGGAACAACAAGGCTGAAGGCGTGAGTGGAAAGACAAGTTTAAGCTTTCGGCTGAAGTTCACACAAGATCTGAATCTGAGGTCATCACTTGCCTAGAACTTACAACTACTTCAACCTAACTAACCTAAGGACATCACACACATCAATGCCCGTGGCAGGATTCGAACCTGCGACCGTTGCAGTCGCGTGATTCCAGACTGTAGGGCCTAGAACCGGTCGGTCACCCAGGCCGGCACTTCAAGTCTGTATACGTCCGTAGTTACAAAGGGTCAGAGCATACACTTCGCGGGACTGCGGCCTTACTTCGCACTGCCGTCCGTGGCTGGCTGTGCGCTTTCATCTAGACCGGGAGCGCAGGAGTACACAGGCCGCGGTGGCGTGGCACGGCGTGGCTGGCCCGTAGCAACACCGACTCAAAGGAAGGCCGCGGCGCTTGTTCGTGACGTCACGTCAGCTAGGCACGGCGAACGTCAGGTCTGTCGCAAGCATACTCAAAATGGTGGTGTCTCTCTCGCTGACACAGGAAAATGTGAAACTATTGGCGGTAGTTGACCAACACACATTGTTCTGAGAGATTTCTGCAATCAATTAATTGTGCAATTCATTACACTTCTTAACAAATAGTGTACTCCTGAACTTAAATTTCCACCAGTTTTAAGGATTGACATACAGGAACAACTTCTTGGTCCAGCAGCAACAGAATTCATGCTTCTTTACCTTATTTGTAAATCTGAGGAAGTTACGTTTGTACTGGGTTGCTTTTACAAGAAACTGTGAACATATTGGTGCTCTTCTTTAGGTGTCTTTGTTGACTATGCAGTGAGGAGCACTGAATGTTAATGAAATATCTTTCGATTGTACACGTTTGGGGAGGGGGTGGGGGACAGAAGCAGAGGCAAAAGAGAGATACTTGTTTTATCAAATAAATTTTTTTATCTTATAAAGTTTCTCCTTTCAGTTGCAAGACGGGAATATTTATCTTTTCTAATGAGCATGTTTAAAAAAGGTTAAGATCAGCAGTATTTTCGATGTATGAAGCTATTTTGTTTCCTGTTTGGAATTCCTTTCGTTGAAAACGACTGTAATCTAATGACTGGCCACAGTTGGACATTTACACATGTAAATTAATTCACATTTCCAGTGACGATGTCAAACGAAAATAAATAAATAAAGAAACGAGTTAATAGTAAGGGGGTTGGGGTAAGTTTCGATAGTAAAATGGATCAAGTAAATATAGTTACTTGAATGTAAAATTTCCGAAGCTCGCAATGGGGCAAAGCATCTTCTCATATTGATCTACGTTTGTTTCGGCAGGATCAGTAATGCACAACTATGATCTTCATTTGTAGGTTTACGATAGTAAGAAAATCTTCATCTAAATAAAATTGCAGATTCCAAACCAATAACAAATAATTTTGTCCAAAAATAAGAAATTTATAGTGATAAGCACACCCTGGCGCTTCTGCCTACAACAGACCTGGCGTTCGCAGTGCCTAGCTGACGTGATGTCACCGACAAGCGCCGAGGCCTTCCTTTGATTCGGTGTTGTCCGTAGTCGGTAGGTTGCTATTTTCCGCGTGTACGCCGGCTGGCGCTGCTGGGGATTCGCGGAAGCGCTGTTAAGCGGCCGTGGTGCCGCCGCGTATCTGCCATGAGTTGACCGCCGTCTGATTCCCGGCCGCGAAACGCTGTTGGCCACTGAGACACTCCAGTTATCACCCCAGCACGCGCAAATCATAAACTCTAAAATATTGGAAGTATCTAATTTTAAATACGAAGTTACTGTACACGCCTTAGGTTAGTTAGGTTTAAGTAGTTCTACACTCCTGGAAATGGAAAAAAGAACACATTGACACCGGTGTGTCAGACCCACCATACTTGCTCCGGACACTGCGAGAGGGCTGTACAAGCAATGATCACACGCACGGCACAGCGGACACACCAGGAACCGCGGTGTTGGCCGTCGAATGGCGCTAGCTGTACAGCATTTGTGCACCGCCGCCGTCAGTGTCAGCCAGTTTGCCGTGGCATACGGAGCCCCATCGCAGTCTTTAACACTGGTAGCATGCCGCGACAGCGTGGACGTGAACCGTATGTGCAGTTGACGGACTTTGAGCGAGGGCGTATAGTGGGCATGCGGGAGGCCGGGTGGACGTACCGCCGAATTGCTCAACACGTGGGGCGTGAGGTCTCCACAGTACATCGATGTTGTCGCCAGTGGTCGGCGGAAGGTGCACGTGCCCGTCGACCTGGGACCGGACCGCAGCGACGCACGGATGCACGCCAAGACCGTAGGATCCTACGCAGTGCCGTAGGGGACCGCACCGCCACTTCCCAGCAAATTAGGGACACTGTTGCTCCTGGGGTATGGGCGAGGACCATTCGCAACCGTCTCCATGAAGCTGGGCTACGGTCCCGCACACCGATAGGCCGTCTTCCGCTCACGCCCCAACATCGTGCAGCCCGCCTCCAGTGGTGTCGCGACAGGCGTGAATGGAAGGACGAATGGAGACGTGTCGTCTTCAGCGATGAGAGTCGCTTCTGCCTTGGTGCCAATGATGGTCGTATGCGTGTTTGGCGCCGTGCAGGTGAGCACCACAATCAGGACTGCATACGACCGAGGCACACAGGGCCAACACCCGGCATCATGGTGTGGGGAGCGATCTCCTACACTGGCCTTACACCACTGGTGATCGTCGAGGGGACACTGAATAGTGCACGGTACATCCAAACCGTCATCGAACCCATCGTTCTACCATTCCTAGACCGACAAGGGAACTTGCTGTTCCAACAGGACAATGCGCGTCCGCATGTATCCCGTGCCACCCAACGTGCTCTAGAAGGTGTAAGTCAACTACCCTGGCCAGCAAGATCTCCGGATCTGTCCCCCACTGAGCATGTTTGGGACTGGATGAAGCGTCGTCTCACGCGGTCTGCACGTCCAGCACGAACGCTGGTCCAACTGAGGCGCCAGGTGGAAATGGCATGGCAAGCCGTTCCACAGGACTACATCCAGCATCTCTACGATCGTCTCCATGGGAGAATAGCAGCCTGCACTGCTGCGAAAGGTGGATATAAACTGTACTAGTGCCGACATTGTGCATGCTCTGTTGCCTGTGACTATGTGCCTGTGGTTCTGTCAATGTGATCATGTGATGTATCTGACCCCAGGAATGTGTCAATAAAGTTTCCCCTTCCTGGGACAATGAATTCACGGTGTTCTTATTTCAATTTCCAGGAGTGTAAGTTCTAGGGGACTGATGACCATAGATGTTAGGTCCCATAGTGCTCAGAGCCATTTGAACCATTTGTACACGCCTTAAAATCCTTTTGTGTAAATTTTTTTGCAGTCCCACATTTTCTTTAGCTTATCCTTTTCATGCCATTTATGATAATATTAATAAATACACTACTGGCCGTTAAAATTGCTACACCAAGAAGAAATGCAGACGATAAACGGGTATTCAATGGACAAATATATTATACTAGAACTGACATGTGATTACATTTTCACGCAGTTTGGGTGCATAGATCCTAAGAAATCAGTACCCAGAACAACCACCTCTGGCCGTAATAACGGCCTAGATACGCCTGGTCATTGAGTCAAACAGAGCTTGGACGGCGTATACAGGTACAGCTGCCCATGCAGCTTCAACACGATACCACAGTTCATCAAGAGTAGTGACTGGCGTATTGTGACGAGCCAGTTGCTCGGCCACCAGTGACCAGATGTTTTCAATTGATGAGAGATCTACAGAATGTGCTGGCCAGGGCAGCAGTCGAACATTTTTTGTATCCAGAAAGGCCCCTACAGGACCTGCAACATGCGGTCGCGCATTATCCTGCTGAAATGTAGGGTTTCACAGGTATCGAATGAAGGGTAGAGCCACGGGTCGTAACACATCTGAAATATAACGTCCACTGTTCAAAGTGCCGTCAATGCGAACAAGAGGTGAGCGAGACGTTTAACCAATGGCACCCCATACCATCACGCCGGGGGATACCCCAGTATGGCGATAACGAATACACGCTTCCAATGTGCGTTCACCGCGATGTCGCCAAACACGGATGCGACCACCATGATGCTGTAAACAGAACCTGGATTCGTCCGAAAAAATTGCGTTTTGCCATTCGTGCACCCAGGTTCGTCGTTGAGTACACCATCGCAGGTGCTCCTGTCTGTGATGCAGCGTCAAGGGTAACCACAGCCACGGTCTCCGAGCTGATAGTCCATGCTGCTGCAAACGTCGTCGAACTGTTCGTGCAGATGGTTGTTGTCTTGCAAATGTCCCCATCTGTTGACTCAGGGATCGGGACGTGGCTGCACGATCCGCTACAGCCATACGGATAAGATGCCTGTCATCTCGACTGCTAGTGATGCGAGGCAATTGGGATCCATCACGGTATTCCGTATTACCTTCCTGAACCCACCGATTCCATATTCTGTTAACAGTCATTGGATCTCGACCAACGCGAGCAGCAATGTCGCGACACGATAAACCGCAATCGCGATAGGCTACAATCCGACCTCTATCAATGTCGGAAACGTGGTGGTACGCATTTCTCCGCCTTTCACGAGGCATCACAACAACGTTTCACCAGGTAACGCCGGTCAACTGCTGTTTGTGTATGGGACATCGATTGGAAACTTTCCTCACGTCAGCAAGTTGTACGTGTCGCCACCGGCGCCAACCTAGTGTGAATGCTCTGAAAAGCCATTCATTTGCATATCACAGCATCTTCTTCCTGTCGTTTAAATTTCGTGTCTGTAGAACGTCATCTTCGTGGTGTAGCAATTTCAATGGCCAGAAGTGTACTTTCCGATGTGCCAATCGCTGCTTCAACAGCCGCTCACTTTAATGGATGATACCTCGCCCTTCTCTAGCCGAAAATGCTTTTTCTAAAGATTTGGACATCTCGAGCTCTCACTTCTGTCATTTTTATTTCTGGCCAAGCCATGCATATACCTTAAATTTTGGACGGTCGGTGATCACGAGTGGACCTGGTCCTCTTGTCGGATTAAATCTTCCGGGAATAATCAAAGCAGCGCACACTGCACAACAGAGTCGCTGATCGTACTCGCTGCTCCCTTTTCGAATGGCCGTGTATTCTGAATGTGATATGGTAAACTGTGCAGCAGGACCTTAATTTAGTCCTGTCTAGCATCTTTCATCTTGCTGGTGTTGGATGCTCTTATTGACGTCTATTTCCCGAGTTTGTGACTTAAATTCTGTTTTAAAAGTTCGAATTGTGGTTCAAATGATTCAAATGGCTCTGAGCACTATGGGACTTAACTGCTGAGGTCATCAATCCCCTAGAACCTAGAACTATTTAAGCCTAACTAACCTAAGGACATCACAAACATCCATACCCGAGGCAGGTTTCCTACCTGCGACCGTAGCGGTCACGCGGTTCCAGACTGAAGCGCCTAGAACCACTCGACCACACTGGTCGGCTTTCGAATTCTGCAAAACACAGTATTCCTATTTACCAAACATGTATCGGCAGTTACGTGTTATCTTCTCTGGGTCTAGATTTATTTCAGAAACTGCATTATTTAGAAAATGGGTTCCTACAGGTTATAAAGATAGCACTACTGTTGGTGCACTATTGCTGATGAGTAGAGTCAAAACATTGTTAGCATTGTGTATTATGTGTAAACAACATGCAATGAAGTGAACATTGTAACAGCAGCAGTACTATAAAACAGAGAAAGATCATTTCAACATATACTTTTTTGGCGTTACTGTCTAGAGGCAATAAAATTCCACTGAGATACATTATAGTTTGCTCAGGGCTTAAACAAAAATGACTAACCAGCTTTTGTTGAAATTTCACACTCTTTATGATAAACTTCACTGTTAATTTTCAAAAACGTTCACAAATTTCTGCATAAACGTCAAACTTTCGTAAAAAAGTTACAGTCACAATACAGAATGTTTGTTAGTAGTCCACTACAACATCAACATTTAACACAGGTTTTAAACCGGCTACTTCCAAAGCATAACAAAGCTACTGGCACATGGTAAGAGCCAATAACCAAAGACTCTTCTGTGTCAAACATGATTGTTCAAAGAACTTACCTCGATCGATTCTGTGAGATTAATGTTATACATTAGAAAAATAATGTTTCATGTATTAACTAAAAATATAATTTGTTTTCACATTGATAATTATTGTTAGTAGCCTTCGTTTAAAGTTGAAAGTAAGAGCAATTGGAGAAGCAATTTTTCAAATGGTTGAAACGGCTCTGAGCACTATGGGACTTAACATCTGAGGTCATCAGTCCCCTGGAACTTAGAACTACTTAAACCTAACTAACCTAAGGACATCACACACATCCACGCCCGAGGCAGGATTCGAACATGCGGCCGTAGCGGTCGGGCGGTTCCAGACTGTAGCGCCTAGAACTGCTCGGCCAAGTAATTCTTCAGAATGCGCATATTTATGTATAAAAGGCACACGGAATACTTTTCCAATCGTTCAGAAGGATAAAGGAATCGAAATGCTGAACGAATACAATAAAAAGTTACACCCGAGCGAAGGATGAGAATTATGTGAATACAGAGAAAAACTGGTATCGAACAATTCGTTAACAGTGAGACCGGAATCGACAGAGTCAGTATGAAAGAGAAGATACCACCCAGGAGCTGTTAAAAGGGCGGCTTGTTTACCACATTTAATAGCCTGGCAACGTCTCACGATTTTCGTCCAGTTGCTCAATTTTTACACAGAAACGAGATCTGACAAAATCCTTATCTCGCTAAACTTGTAGGCAGACGCTCAGATTATTGGAAAAGTTTCTTGGTTGAAAATGCTATACGATACCTCTGAGGATATTGAGTTTTCATACGCGTCGACCCAAAGATTATTCCCAGTATTATGCCTGTCGAATGTGGCCCTACACCAAACAAGCAGGTGTTCATTTTATTTTGATCCCATCTCGTTCGCCGTTGCAATTCAGTCTCGGAACGTGCAACCCGTGAAAAAGACGCCGATGAGGAAACAGGACAGTGTTAGGACTGGCGACAGGGCAGTGACGGCTAAAGTTTAGAGGTGGTGGAGTGGGAGGGAGGGAGGGAGGCTGGTGTGGTTCGCTGGCAGCTGGCAGATGGTGGTGTGAAAACGAGGCCGCCACTGGCGCAGCGATATTGCGCGCGCCGCTGCGAATTTCCGCGAGATTTCCATACGCGACCGCGCCGTGCGCCCAAATAAAGCGCAGCGCGGCGCTGCGCGCCTTCTCATTCCGCTCACGGTGACGCCGCGGTCCCGTTATTGTGCGAGTCCGCGCGAAATGCGACGCCGCGCCTCGCCGGCCAGCAACACGGCGCCGAACACAGCGCGCTCTGCGAACCGACCTCCCCGGCACATCTGGGCAGCCTGTGGCGTGTGTGGGACGCGGCCGTCGGGGCGATATGTGTCGCCTTTCCGCTAGCAGTGCCCTCTGCCCTCTGCCGCCCGGCCACCGTCAGGTCATGACCTCTGTCGTATCTCTCACGGGGAGATGCTTGATAAGCAATAATAAGACACAGGTAAACAAAAAGAGGGATTCTTGTGACCACAGTAGATAGATTTAGTAACAAAGTGAAAACATTTCTCAGTAAAAAATAATACGACTTATCAGACACTAACAGGCACACGCCTAGAGCATTCAGTAAATAAACTTAGTGGGACATTGAACCGTGAATTTACTTTCAAAAGCTTTTCTTAAGAATTTACTTTATTTACTAGCGATTCATCAAGAACATTAACACATTTAATCACACTATGTGAGCGTGGAAGTAATTGTTGCCAGTGGGAAACTGATGAAAACATAAAATTTGTTTCAACAAATGGAAATTTTTCAACCCCCCCTCCCCCTTTTTTTAAACAGATTTGAGATTATAATCAGAAAGCACCCTCTAAATATCAAGTTACAATTTATTCAGAGGCAGGAAGAACAAATATTGACAGTATGAGCTTTCGGGCTGAGAACCTTGCCGCTCCCTTTTGACACGGCCGTAGTCACGACCGCTCACAACAGACTCTGAAAGAATACACTGGTGCAAATCTGCAACACACCAGACTACTAAAAATTTTAACAACTCATACAAGCACATAAACTATGCACCCAGTAGGAGGAATGGAAGTGGTACAAAAAACTAACATTAAAAAATTTAACTTGCCACCGTGGTTGCAACTTGATGAAAAGAAAAAAAAATCCTTAAGGTGGAAGGGTGGCAATTTTATATACTAAAATGACCATTTAAATAAACACCCATGAAATGCAGTCTTACATAAAATATACAACATGCTCTACATTACACATATACCGCCTCTCAAGATGATAGGCAAGATAAAAACATATTTCAGGAATTCAGCCGTTACACTTCAAGCAATAAATTCGTTAACACCGAATCCGACAAACATGACAGAGGCAACTGTTAACGTACGGCAGACCGACAGACAGACAGACACTAACTGCCTAACAAATGCGGACGGGAGACAAAAAAAAAAAAAATGGTTCAAATGGTTCTGAGCACTATGTGACTTAACATCTAGGGTCATCAGTTCCCTAGAACTTAGAACTACTTAAACCTAACTAACCTAAGGACAACACCCAGTCATCACGAGGCAGAGAAAATCCCTGACCCTGCCGGGAATCGAACCCGGGAACCCGGGCACGGGAAGCGAGAACGCTGCCGCACGACCAGACGGGAGGCAGACGAGCAAGCTGGGCACGAGAGACTGACAAAAAAAAAAAACCAGTAGAATTTAACAAGTAAATGAAACAACATATCACGAATCACTTAACTTCTAATAAACTGCGATGTCTGGCGGAGACCTGGCGCTGCACCTCAAACGCTCTCCTGAACCGTCCGCTGCCAGCCGCTTCAACGGACGCAGGAAGGCGCGCCGACCTCCCGTCTCACGGCGTCGCAGCTCACGCCGGCCAGACCGATGTCGTGGGTTGACTCCTGTTGCTCTCGTGTCGGCCGCGAAGCCGCTACCCCTCGCTATACGGCGCGGCCCACTGGACTCACGTGGTGACCTCACATGCGCGGACGCTCATGGCAGACAAGTCATCCTGTGTCTCAGTGCGCGACCAACCAACCGATCGGCCCAACCGCCAATGGCCATTGCCTGAGTAAACTCGAGCAGACTGGCGGCCTAACACATACTAGCACTCCGGACGACAGACGGACACAGACTGCCCCACACTGACCCGGCTGACCAACTGACCAGACTCCCCCTTCGCGAGCTCATTGCGCCGCTTAAATGCACGTGAACAGGCTAGCTTTTCCCTTTCACAGCAGAGGGAGACATCAAAGCTGCGATTGCCACAGCGGCGGCACCGCCAAAAACGGAGGGCGACTGCTTCACACCACGCGCTGCGGCTCGCTCTTCAAAACAGCGAATTTTACCACGGCTCAGACATGAATGCTATGTCGATGGTAAACTCTAACGACGGAGGATGATCGTTCGGCGTAGTTGGCCGAAAGGTACGTGTGGGATATCGCTGAAAGCCGTAAGTCCCGGTGCGGTTGCATCCGACAGGGCCCTGACTGAAGGCTCAGAGCTTCGGTGGAGCGAACTACCGCCGTGTTGACTACCACCGCCCCATATAGCCGGAGCGCGGAGGAGTTCGTGCCGATCTAGTTCCGCACACGTGACACGGAAATAGGTCCTTAGCACGGAGGACCTCCGGTGGCGCTTGTCCTGGCCGTCTGTCCTCCTTGCGGTGATCGACGCAGTCGCGGGGTGCAAAGCCTTGTGCATATGCAACACCGTGGTGCTTCAGTGTCTCACGGGTTGTCGTTCCCTTTAGGCAAACGTCGTGTACATAGCAACCTCTTTCGGCGTTACCGAATAACAGCGCTGCGTCTTGTGACGAAAAGGCGAGGTGCATGAGAAACACGGACACCGCAAAGAACTTATGACGTCACGCTAATCACCTTGCCCGCAATACTTCGCCAACGCCAGGCTCTGTGAAGGGTCTACGGAAAATCTGTAGTGTGTATGGATGCATGTATGCATTAAAACACGTAGTGAAGAATTATTAAACTCATATTTCATATTAAAAACTTGAATACACACTATTAATATTCCACAATGATACTTATTTCATCGTTATGAACCGGTTTTCGGCTTCTTTGGCCATCGTCATCATCTTACTTCATACGAAACAAATAGTCCACACAATTTCAGTGAAACTTCATTGTGTACAAAGATTGCTGTACAAAGATATATGATACATCGATACAAAACACAAGCATAATGTAATTCACAAAGACACCCCAAAGAAATAAATGTTGCATTACAATGTACTAAAATATTAAAACCGTCCGAGTGTATAAGCTAAATATGTTGTAGAAGTGAGTAATTTCACAGGCTACTATGTTATATAAGCAGACTGGTGAATGTGATGAACAGGGTGGCTAAAGAAGGGAGAGGGAGGAGAAAATAGTTTATGGAATGCGGATGTGGACAGTTATAACAAGCTTATTACCTAATGGTGAGAGACATAATAAGTAGCCGCTGCTACTTTAGTATGCGTGAGTAGTGGAACTGTGTTTGGTCGTCAAGGTTCAGGTCATACCTACTGTTGTGACTGAGCATGAAAAGACTCCACCTTTGCTGAATACGCTCCGAATGACTCTCATTCATATTACAAGTATATAAATGTAACGTTCTCCATAGAGGAACTAATGGCAGAAAATTAACATTACTAAAAATTCTAGCCATTAATAAACACCAACCAAAGTATTCTGCTCTGGTTTTTATGACCAAACACAAATCCATGGCTCAATCTTACTAAAGCAACAGTAGCCAGTTATTAATTCTCTCAGCATTCGATAATGAGCTCGCCATAGCTATTTCACACCCACATTCCATAGACATATTTCTCCCCCCTCCCCCCTTTAGTCGTCCTTTTCATCACATTCACATGTTTGCCTATATGACGCAGTAGCCTGTGCCATTACTCGCTTGTACAACATATTTGGTTTATACATTCATACAGATTTAATATTTAAATGTTCTGTAATATAAGGTTTATTTGCTTAGAGTCTCTGTGGGTATTACGCTATGCTTGTGTTCTATATCAATATAATGAAGCGTCATTTATCTTTGTACAACAATCTTTGTACAACTACGAGGTTTCACTAACGTTGTGTGAACTATCTGTTTAGTATTGTTTGACGATGGCCTAAGAAGCCGGAAGCCGGTTCGTAACGAACTATTTAATAAATATTATTGTGGGGCATTAATACAGTGTATTGTTGTTGTTGTTATGGTCTTCAGTCCTCAGACTGGTTTGATGCAGCTCTCCATGCTACTCTATCCTGTGCAAGCTTCTATATCTCCCAGTACCTACTGCAACCTACATCCTTCTGAATCTGCTTAGTGTATTCATCTCTTGGCCTCCCTCTACGATTTTTACCCTCCACGCTGCCCTCCAACCTCCAATACCAAATTGGTGATCCCTTGATGCCTCAGAACATGGCCTACCAACCGATCCCTTCTTCTAGTCAAGTTATGCTACAAACTACTCTTCTCCCAATTCTATTCAATACCTCCTCATTAGTTATGCGATCTACCCATCTAGTCTTCAGCATTCTTCTGTAGCACCACATTTCTCTTCTTGTTTAAACTATTTATCGTCCACGTTTCACTTCCATTCATGGCTACACTCCATACAAATACTTTCAGAAACAACTTCCTGACACTTAAATCTATACTCGATGTTAACAAATTTCTCTTCTTCAGAAACGCTTTCCTTGTCATTGCCAGTCTATATTTTATATCCTCTCTACTTCGACCATCATCAGTTACTTTGCTCCACAAATAGCAAAACTCCTTTACTACTTTAAGTGTCTCATTTCCTAATTTGATTCCCTCAGCATCGCCCGACTTAATTCGACTACATTCCATTATCCTCGTTTTGCTTTTGTTGATGTTCATCTTATATCTTTCTTTCAAGACGCTGTCCATTCCGTTCAATTGCTCTTCCAAGTCCTTTGCTGTCTCTAACAGAATTACAATGTCATCGGCGAACCTCAAAGGTTTTATTTCTTCTCCATAGATTTTAATACCTACTCTGAATTTTCTTTTGTTTCCTTTACTGCTTGCTCAATATACAGATTGATCTGTATTAAAGTTTTTAATATGTCAATGCTCCTCCAAGAACCCACGGAGTATTCCGTGCGTATTATCGTCCGAAATAGTTACTCGCTTTCCACCGCAGACGACTGCTGGCACTCGTAAGACAAGAACTGTCACCTGCTGTGACGTACGTGCCGTGGCTGTCCGTCTCGTGAGCCTCGCCAAAAGTTGAGCGGAGGCGGAGGGGATTACATAGACGGGCATGAATGTCTCATACCTGTTCATCGTAAAAAAGGATCAAATATTTACACTCAACAGTTCGTAACAGGATAAGCAACATTTTAAAGGAAATGGTTTCCCTGTATTTTTCCATGACTCACAGGTGCCAGGTGGATGAGTCTTCAGTTCAAAAGGTAGACACTAGGCCATCTTGAAATGTGAGGCTTATAAGATCACCTGGCAATAATGTCGGTCATGCTGCACTGGTTGGACAGACTGGGAGGTCAATCTGTACTAGGCTCACAGAGCACCATAGGAACTGGAGATTAAAGAAAACAGATTCATCCCTTGCCAATCATTGCTTAATATGGGACCAGAAATTTGTAATACGTAGTTTTTCGACATTCTCAACTTGGAGATATGTGATCAGTTGTAAGTTTTTTAATTGTGTTAGGGATTGAAAACGCATGAAGTCAAACTGCACATGAAATCTCCTTTATTTTGTTTGATTACTGCACTGAAGCGTCAAGAAACTGGTATAGGCATGTGTATTCATATACAGAGATATGTAAACAGGCAGAATAAGGCGCTGCTGTCGGAAACGCCTATATAAGACAACATGTATCTGGCGCAGTTGTAAAATCGATTACTGCTGCTGCGATGGAAGGTTATCAAGATTTAAGTGAGTTTCATCGTGGTGCTACAGTTGGTACACGACCGATGGGACACAGCATCTCCGATTACGAGATGAAAAGTGGACTTTCCAGTACGACCATTTCACGAGTGTACTGTGAACATCAGGAATCCACTGAAACATCAGATCTCCGACATCACTGCGGCTGGAAAATGATCTGCAAGAAAGGGATCAATGACGACTGAACAAGATCGTTCAGGTTGACAGAAGCGCAGATATTCCGCAAATCGCTGCAGATGTCAATGCTGGGACGTCAACAAGTGTCAGCGTGCGAAACATTCAACGAAACATCATCGATATGGGCTTTCGGAGCCGAAGGGCCACTCGTGTACTCTTGATGACTGCACGACACAGAGCTTTACGCCTCACCAGGGCCCTTGAACACTGATATTGGACTGTTGATGACGGGAAGCATGTTTTCCGGTCGGACAAATCTCGTTTCAAATTGTATCGAGTGGATGGACTTGAACGGGTATGGAGACAATTCATTAATCCATGGGTCCTGCATGTCAACAAGGATCTGCTCAAGCTGGTGGAGGCTCTGTACTGGTGTGGGGCGTGTGCAGTTGGTATGATATGTCTAGACACGACTCTGACAGGTGAAACGTACGTAAGCAACCTGTTTGACCATCTTCATCCATTCCGGCCCATTGGGCATTCCAACGGACTTGGGCAATTACAGTGGGACAATGCGTCACCCCACACGTCCAGAATTGCTACAGAATGGCTCCTATAACACTCTTCTGAGCTTGAACACTTCACCTCGCCACCAAACTCCCGAGACTTGAACATTATTGAGTATATCTGGGATGCCTTGCAACGTGTCGTTCAGAAGAGGTCTCCACCCCATGGTAACATTAATGATTTAGGGACAGCCCTATAGGATTCATGGTGTCAATCCTCTCCAGCACACATTAGTTGAGTCCATACCACGTCGTGTTGCGGCACTTTTGCTTCCTCGGGGGAGCCCTGCACGATATTAGACAGGTGTACCATTTTCCTGGGTTCATCAGTGTTGCTTTCGCTAACAATCTAGCCGTCTTCAGATCTAAAATATAAAACAGAATTTTTCTCATGTTACCAAAGATGTATGATGATCTGCGTTACCCAATCATGTAAGTGCTGATTGCGTAAGGTACAAAGTTTTAACAATATGATGCATTGGTAAGAAGATATCTTTTACATTCAGTCACTTTTTGAGGTAGTTCCTTATGCAAATATTGTTTTGTTTTAACTGCCTCTTCTTTATATTAAGGCATATTTTCAGTTTTCTGACAATCGTTCAGTTATACTGACTATGAACGATGAAAAAATGTCTGTAGCAATGTCACGTACGGATGTTGTTGCTTTGTGAAAGTTTTTAAGTATGTGTGAAGCCATAATGGTATCAACACTAATCAAGAATTTTTTATATACTTTTGAACCCTGTGCTACAATATAATGTGCAGTTCTGTTTGTTTTATGTTACTAACACAGGAAAATCAATTTTATGTCTTATATCTGGAGATGGTTAGATTGTCAGCCAAAACTAATAATCAATGCGAAAAAATAATGAGGAAACTACCCATTCCTGTGCACATAGCTCCACTCTAGTGTATGTTTATTTACTGTTACTGTAAATGCTGTCCAAATTAATGTTGTAGAATACAAATGTAACTTTGTGAAATTTGTCAACAAACATAACTTTTATATTTCAAGTCAAGAACTGAAGGATTATAAAGTAGACATATGTTTTTTTTTCTTGTACGCCGTCTTTAGAATCAGTTGTGTAGTAGAAAATGGGCTTAGGACCAGAAACTTGGGTCATGAAGTAATAATGAAGTTTTTTCAAATAAGACAAAAACCTGTTTAGTTTTCTTAATACAGTATACAACGTTGCACCAAGACCCTGTGATTGAATCGATTAAAATTATATTCTTAACACTTAGGTGTCATAGGGTTAAAAAAGAACATTTATTGGTTACACAGGGTTGCCATAAATACCTTTGCAACTTTTAGACTTTAACAGCTATGCAACTGGACTAGAGATAATAACAACTGGTTTTTGCATATGACAAGATAACGTATAAAAATTTGTTTCCTTTTTGACGCACGCCAATTCATTCACCATTAGTGCCGTGGACAAGGTTCAGTCGGAATTCATAACGCTACACTGATCATCAGTGCTCAACCAGACTAAATTAGTGTCTCCTTTTGAAATTGCAATAATCATACCTACAGAAAACACTGCTGAACTAAGACGCTTTATTGATTTTACGCAATGGTTTTACCAGTTGAGTTTGTGGTCTGTTTGTAGTCGCAAAAACCTCACAGTTTCATATCTTCTGTTTGATTTTTCGAGGAACTTCTTATGAAAAGTACTGAATAGAACGTAATAAGTCGGTGTACTCAACTTGTACTATCTGCAAAAACGGACAAATTTTGTATCTATCAAACCAGTAAGGGTAAAATCATTTATGTCTCCATTTATTTATGTGGTTTACATCGTGTGTGATTGCTTCTAATTCCGAGTGTATATTGTTATGTGAGTGACAATGAATATATATATTATATTGCTTTCTGTCGCTCATGTAAGATAAAAACCGCGAAAAAAATATTTGTTGTCGTATAATATTTTGTCTTTGGCATTACGGCATTTAAGCACCCAAACAACTGATGATGGGCGACATAGTGAGAATATAAAATGCAGACTGGCAACACAAAGAAGAGAATTTCTGAAAAAGAGGAATTCGGTAACATCAGACATAATTTTAAGCGTTAGAAAGTGTTTACTGAAGGTATTTGTCTGGTGCGTAGCCTCTTATGGAAGTGAAACGTGGACAATAAGCAGTGTAGACGGGTACGGACTATTCAGCGATCTTTTAACAATGTTGCACCTGTTGATGCGACTTTAGGCCACGGAAACGGGGCGATTTAATAAGCATCAATTTGACCAGCTGTTAGCGAAGTTCCTCCTAAGATCACACCTTTCAACAGCTGTGGTTGCCCTGAATATAAAATAGTTTACTCAGCTCGTGACAGAGATGCTAGGAATTTAAGTCTTCTTGAGTATTGGAATGGTATTAAAAGTAATTCACATACTGATGAAAATGACAAAGTATCTCTTTCCGCTTTCTCCCAAACATCACCTCACTTCTCTCTCCCTCTCCTCGCTCTTCTTCCTCTTTCTTCACCAGCCCCCCACCCTCACTAACTCTCCTTCTCTTACACTCTCACAGCCCCCTTCTCTTTTTCTCATTCCTCCCTCCCTTTCCATGACTCCCTCTAGCTTCCTCCTACTCCTCTTACCTTTCATCCGTCACTCTGAGCTTCTCTGCGCCTCTTTCCCACCTTCCCTCCCTCCCTTCACTCTCTCTCTCCCTGTACCACTTCCTCCCTTACTTTTCTGTCTTCCTTCCCCATTTCTCTCTTCCCTTTCTCCCACCCCACTCTCTGCATTCATCTTTACTGTCCCTCATCCCCACCCCACCCCCTCTATCTCTCTTACTGTCTCCGTTACTTTTTCTGTCTGTCCATGTAAATACATCTACGCCTCCCAGAATCACGTGTAATTACGTATAAATTGAACAAAATTCCAATTGGCGTGATGAATGGCAGCTAGTCCTAAATGCGTAAAAATGTAAGTTCATGCGGATGAGCGGGGAGAACAAACCTGTAATGTTTGGATAAAGTATTACTAGCGTCCTGCCTGACATAGTCAAGTCGTTGAAGTATCTGGTAGTAAAGTCGTAAAGCAATATGAGAAGGAACGAACACTGAAACCTTCCCGTCTCCTCTATATCGCATTTTTTTATTTTTTTAATTTTTTGTTACGCAACTTTTCCTTCTACAATAACCTATGAAACTTTTCCTTAGGATTTATGTCTCTTGCTTAATAATAACAAATGAAAGCTTCACTTTCAAATTTATTCTCTTTCTCAATCTTCGCATACAAATTTAATTGCTGCTTATTAAAAGTGCTTTTGTGATTATTTAAACGAAACATAGAAAGTGTCGTCGTCGTGGCCCTCAGTCGTTATCTGCAATAACCCAAAACTGTTCCTTACCTTTTTTTACTGTTACTGGATCGCCATCTGACTGCTACATCGAACTACGATATGAATATACTTAGTCTGTTTTGCTGTACTCTGTTAGTTGCTGGTTGGCTGTCATAATAAGTGGCTGTATTTATTACCAAAGCTTACGTTATTCTTTAATAGCAAAGCTGACGTTATTCTTTAATAGCAAAGCTGACGTTATTGTTTAATTAATTTGACTGAAGTTACGTAATTCATAGTTAAACTTTTTCTTGACAACAATAAAATTTTGCGAAGTTTTACGTTGATGGTTTTTGAGATGGATTATAATCAGTAATGCAATATTGCTGGCAAAAATTAATTATATTCTGAATGAAATGATTTTACAAATGTTCAAATGGGACTTACTTTTTACAATAATCTTACAACTAGCATTGCGCAAACATACCTTCAGTAGTCTTGAGGTTCTCAAAAAAATAATTCAATAATATTAGTTCCTCTTATGATAATAGTTAGCTGATGTCTCTGTACATCCGTTTATAATCTCTTGTAAATCATAGCTGGTGGCTGGCAGGTACACCGCTCCTCTCAACCTCTCGCTTCAGACCTGCTACCGAGTCGCTTCACTTCTCGCTTACTGCTGACTTCCTACGAACGCTAAAGTGCGGTCTCTCCTGCCAGCAATGCTTTCTGCTGCAGACAATCCCTGCTACCATTGCAAAATGTATCAACGCGCGGTGTTTCCCGCTCTTTTCTTAAAATGTATCCATACGCGGTCTCTCCGGCCCTTTTTAAAATTATATCAATTTGCGGTCTCTCTTGCCAACAATACTTTGGTGCAGACATTCCCTGCTACCCCAATTATTTCCAACATGACAAATATTAATTATTTCTACTTAATCCTATAAATAAAATACAAACATCTTTCATAAATTGTGGTTTGACAATAGACAATAGAAATATACACGTCTTACAACATGTGAGAACTGTGGTAGGGAAGGCGAATGGTCTACTTCCGTTTATTGGGAAGATTTTAGGGAAGAGTGGTTCACCTGTAAAGGAGACCGCATATAGGACGCTGGTGCGACCTGTTATTGTGTGTCGCTCGTGTATTTGGGATCGGTACCAGGTCGGATTGAAGGAAGACACCGAAATAATTCAGAAAGGAGCTGCTAGGTTTTTACCGGTGGGTTTGAATAACGCCTAAGTATTCCGGAGATGCTTCGGTAACTGAAATGGGAATCCCTGAGAGGGGAAGGCGACGCTCTTTTCCAGAAACTGTTGAAAGATTTAGAAACCCTGCATTTGAAGCTGATGCCAAACGATTCTGCTGCGGCCAACACAAACTGCGCCCAAGGATGACGGAGATAAGATAGCAGCCATTAGGACTCATATGAATATATTGAGACGTGGGACTTAGGGAAAGCAGGGAAGGTGTGAACGGGGCCTCATCAGTTACCGTTGGTTGCACAGAAAACATATACACTTTATTTAAAAAAAACTCTCAACAATCATTTTTAAAGATTTTACTACACTGGCGGCTGAAAGCCTTATTAGAAGCATTGCAAGTTATTGTCGGCTGAAGGCCACAAGCAGTGTTACGCACAATCAATCGCTGAAGGCCTGATTAAGAAGGTTCAAAATTATTCGTCGGCTGAAGGCCAGAAGCAGTTTCAAAAATACACAACGGCTGAAGGCGTGAATTACCAATAAGGTGGACAACTACGCGTTAAACATACCAAAAACCCTTTTAACAGTCTTAATAACTGTAACAAGTTACAGTGACGGCTGAAGGTCTTATCAAGACAGAACTAAAAGTATTTGTCGGTTGAAAGCCACAAGCAATGTTACAAACAATTATTGTTGTTGTTGTTGTTGTGGTCTTCAGTCCTGAGACTGGTTTGATGCAGCTCTCCATGATACTCTATCCTGTGCAAGCTTTTTCATCTCCCAGTACCTACTGCAACCTACATCCTTCTGAATCTGCTTAGTGTATTCATCTCTTGGCCTCCCTCTACGATTTTTACCCTCCACGCTCCCCTCCAATACTAAATTGGTGATCCCTTGATGCCTCAGAACATGTCCTACCAACCGATCCCTTCTTCTGGTCAAGTTGTGCCACAAACTTCTCTTCTCCCAATCCTATTCAATATCTCCTCATTAGTTATGTGATCTACCCATCTAATCTTCAGCATTCTTCTGTAGCACCACATTTCGAAAGCTTCTATTCTCTTCTTGTCCAAACTATTTATCGTCCATGTTTCACTTCCATACATGGCTACACTCCATACGAATACTTTCAGAAATGACTTCCTGACACTTAAATCAATACTGGATGTTAACAAATTTCTCTTCTTCAGAAACGCTTTCCTTGCCATTGTCAGCCTACATTTTATATCCTCTGTACTTCGACCATCATCAGTTATTTTGCTCCCCAAATAGCAAAACTCCTTTACTACTTTAAGTGCCTCATTTCCTAATCTAATTCCCTCAGCATCACCCGACTTAATTAGACTACATTCCATTATCCTTGTTTTGCTTTTGTTGATGTTCATCTTATATCCTCCTTTCAAGACACTGTCCATTCCATTCAACTGCTCTTCCAAGTCCTTTGCTGTCTCTGACAGAATTACAATGTCATCGGCGAACCTCAAAGTTTTTATTTCTTCTCCATGAATTTTAATACCTACTCCGAATTTTTCTTTTGTTTCCTTTACTGCTTGCTCAATATACAGATTGAACAACATCGGGGAGAGGCTACAACCCAGTCGTACTCCCTTCCCCACCACTGCTTCCATTTCATGTCCCTCGACTCTTATAACTGCCATCTGGTTTCTGTACAAATTGTAAATAGCCTTTCGCTCCCTGTATTTTACCCCTGCCACCTTTAGAATTTGAAAGAGAGTATTCCAGTCAACATTGTCAAAAGCTTTCTCTAAGTCTACAAATGCTAGAAACGTAGGTTTGCCTTTCCTTAATCTTTCTTCTAAGATAAGTCGTAAGGTCAGTATTGCCTCACGTGTTCCAGTGTTTCTACGGAAACCAAACTGATCTTCCCCGAGGTTGGCTTCTACTAGTTTTTCCATTCGTCTGTAAAGAATTCGTGTTAGTATTTTGCAGCTGTGACTTATTAAGCTGATAGTTCGGTAATTTACACACCTGTCAACACCTGCTTTCTTTGGGATTGGAATTATTATATTCTTCTTGAAGTCTGAGGGTATTTCGCCTGTTTCATACATCTTGCTCACCAGATGGTAGAGTTTTGTCAGGACTGGCTCTCCCACGGCCGTCAGTAGTTCCAATGGAATATTGTCTACTCCAGGGGCCTTGTTTCGACTCAGGTCTTTCAGTGCTCTGTCAAACTCTTCACGCAGTATCATATCTCCCATTTCATCTTCATCTACATCCTCTTCCATTTCCATAATATTGTCCTCAAGTACATCGCCCTTGTATAGACCCTCTATATACTCCTTCCACCTTTCTGCTTTCCCTTCTTTGCTTAGAACTGGGTTTCCATCTGAGCTCTTGATATTCATACAAGTCGTTCTCTTATCTCCAAAGGTCTCTTTAATTTTCCTATAGGCGGTATCTATCTTACCCCTAGTGAGATAGGCCTCTACATCCTTACATTTGTCCTCTAGCCATCCCTGCTTAGCCATTTTGCACTTCCCGTCGATCTCATTTTTGAGACGTTTGTATTCCTTTTTGCCTGTTTCACTTACTGCATTTTTATATTTTCTCCTTTCATCAAGTAAATTCAATATTTCTTCTGTTACCCAAGGATTTCTACTAGCCCTCGTCTTTTTACCTACTTGATCCTCTGCTGCCTTCACTACTTCATCCCTCAAACCTACCCATTCTTCTTCTACTGTATTTATTTCCCCCATCCCTGTCACTTGCTCCCTTATGCTCTCCCTGAATCTCTGTACAACCTCTGGTTCTTTTAGTTTATCCAGGTCCCATCTCCTTAAATTCCCACCTTTTTGCAGTTTCTTCAGTTTTAATCTACAGGTCATAACCAATAGATTGTGGTCAGAGTCCACATCTGCCCCTGGAAATGTCTTACAATTTAAAACCTGGTTCCTAAATCTCTGTCTTACCATTATATAATCTATCTGATACCTTTTAGTATCTCCAGGGTTCTTCCATGTATACAACCTTCTTTCATGATTCTTAAACCAAGTGTTAGTTATGATTATGTTGTGCTCTGTGCAAAATTCTACCAGGCGGCTTCCTCTTTCATTTCTGTCCCCCAATCCATATTCACCTACTATGTTTCCTTCTCTCCCTTTTCCTACACTCGAATTCCAGTCACCCATGACTATTAAATTTTCGTCTCCCTTCACAATCTGAATAATTTCTTTTATTTCATCATACATTTCTTCAATTTCTTCGTCATCTGCAGAGCTAGTTGGCATATAAACTTGTACTACTGTAGTAGGCGTGGGCTTCGTATCTATCTTGGCCACAATAATGCGTTCACTATGCTGTTTGTAGTAGCTTACCCGCATTCCTATTTTCCTATTCATTATTAAACCTACTCCTGCATTACCCATATTTGATTTTGTGTTTATAACCCTGTAGTCACCTGACCAGAAGTCTTGTTCCTCCTGCCACCGAACTTCACTAATTCCCAGTATATCTAACTTCAACCTATCCATTTCCCTTTTTAAATTTTCTAACCTACCTGCCCGATTAAGGGATCTGACATTCCACGCTCCGATCCGTAGAACGCCAGTTTTCTTTTTCCTGATAACGACATCCTCTTGAGTAGTCCCCGCCCGGAGATCCGAATGGGGGACTATTTTACCTCCGGAATATTTTACCCAAGAGGACGCCATCATCATGTAATCATACAGTAAAGCTGCATGCCCTCGGGAAAAATTACGGCTGTAGTTTCCCCTTGCTTTCAGCCGTTCGCAGTACCAGCATAGCAAGGCCGTTTTGGTTATTGTTACAAGGCCAGATCAGTCAATCATCCAGACTGTTGCCCTTGCAACTACTGAAAAGGCTGCTGCCCCTCTTCAGGAACCACACGTTTGTCTGGTCTCTCAACAGATAACCCTCCGTTGTGGTTGCACCTACGGTACGGCTATCTGTATCGCTGAGGCACGCAAGCCTCCCCACCAACGGCAAGGTCCATGGTTCATTAACAAAAAAAAAAAAAAAAATGGCTCTGAGCACTATGGGACTTAACTTCTGAGCTCATCAGTCCGCTAGAACTTAGAACTACTTAAACCTAACTAACCTAAGGACATCACACACATCCATGCCCGAGGCAGGATTCGTACCTGCAACCGTAGCGGTCGCGCGGTTCCAGACTGTAGCGCCTAGAACCGCTCGGCCACCCCGGCCGGCCAAACAATTATCAGCTGAAGGCCAGCAGCAATTTCAAAATACACAACGGCTGAAGGCCTGTATTACAAGTGAGGAAGGCATTTACACATTAACAAATACTAAGATACTTTCTTCTTAACGATCAAAACGGTAACAAGCTATAGTAATGGCTGAAGGCTTTATTTAGAAAAAATTGAAAATTATTGGTCGGCTGAAGGCCACAAACAATGTTACATACAATCTACGGCTGAAGGCCTGATTAAGAAGGTTGAAGACTATTCGTGGGCTGAAGGCCACAAGCAATTTCAGAACACACAAGGGCTGAATGCCTGAATTACAGGTGGAAAAGGAAATAACATGTTAAAACATTAGGGTAAATTTTAAACAATTATGACCACTTGTCCAAATAAGACGGAGTGATCCGCAGACAGTGCTCCCTGGATCGACCTGAGGAAGGTGACTACAGCTGTGTAAGCGGTGAGACAGGCGTCCAAAAGTTGTACTCGCGTAACAGGATGGCAACCCACACTAGGGGTAGCTTAAGCGCCGAACGACCGACTAACCAATCGGTCTATCGTCCGATTACCTGTACAACGATAGAATATTTTTAGGCAAGGGCAAAGAGAAGGACAGCACCATTTTTCAGAAACACACCCAAGGCCGAAGGAAACACTAGAACCAAGGTAAACCTTCCAAAAACATATGCACAGTACAATTCAAGAGGCTGTCGAACTACACGCCGTGTCGGGCAGCATCAACACGACGAGGAAAGGTACACTGCCAGAAAAGTACGGTAACCTCCATGGCAGGTAAATGGGGTGTTAGCGGCCACAAGGCAGAAAATACCGCTGGTTGCACTTCACTAATAAGAATAATACTAAATCCAAACTAACATCACGGAGTAGAAGGCGGCTAATAGCTTCCGCCAACCTGACAGACTCCACTTGTTGGGGTTAGTCTCACCGACCCGGGGAGTAGCAACACACAAACAACAGCGAGATCTCATACAGTGGAGACTTCACTACTGCATAAGGTTCATTCAACTTCAAACGTCGTGGGTTCGGTCGTCGGCTACAGCCCCTCGATCCGACAGCGCCCGCAAGGCGCCAGCAGTCCCACGCTGCGGACATCCTTGCTGCGCCGTCCGAAGCCCCCAACTGCATGATACACATAACGACCCGGAAATACTGGCCATGGCACCAAAGATAGTACCCAGTACTGGCTATCGATAACCGCTGCTGGTGCCACTTGCAGACAATCAATACTAGCAAACTCAGTGGCATCATTAGCACAAGAAGGAATCGAAAAGCCACTACCGCTATTACACGACGTCAAGTTATGAACGGCAAGAATGCGAGCCGCACAGGACTCATGTCTATCGACAGTCGTTTTTCTATCGTCCTGTGTGCGAATAGAACAGGAAAGGGAATGAGTAATAGTAGTACAGCGTATCCTCCGCCACGCACCGGACGAAGTGGCTTCCGGAGGGGTACGTTATTTCTATTTTGAACTGCAATTTCCTGAACCTATAATATAAAGGGAATGGAAGGACTTGACCCATACAGTGATCATTTCATTTCAACATATTTATTTGCATCATAGATAAATCATCGAGAGAATTACAATCAGATAATAATTTCTTTAAGAAACGCCATTCAGGCTAACTTTACAAACTGCTTGTTATATAAATCCACAAATGAATTAATCTCTTTGAAAACATTTAAAAACCCGCCACTCAGGCCAATTTTACAAACTGCTTGTTATTTGAAACCACAAGCGAATTAAGTTCTTTGCAAACATTTAAAAAACCGCCACTCGGGCGAAGTAAATCAGTTAAAATAAACTTTACATCAAATAATCAGGAAATAAATTATTATTTCCACATAGA
Source organism: Schistocerca serialis cubense (assembly GCF_023864345.2). Taxonomy (NCBI): domain Eukaryota; kingdom Metazoa; phylum Arthropoda; class Insecta; order Orthoptera; family Acrididae; genus Schistocerca; species Schistocerca serialis. The sequence goes on from NC_064644.1 coordinate 51,686,431, forward strand.
TTGAAAACGGCCCCTCCCGGGCGAGATATTACCAAACAACTTTACAAGGTTATTCACAGTTTGATCAATAATAACCCAGTTATTTCCACATCAAAATTGACATACGCCACTAAAAGCGAATTGCACCACAATTTTAGAAAACGGTTTCAATTAAGACACATTCTTCTAGAAATCCCTCAAAATTCTTAAGACAAATATTTAACACATTGCAACCTTGCAGAGCCACCACAAATTTTAGAAAACTGCAGCTTGTACAATAGCTGAGGCCCGAGATTGTGAGGCCGCGACTTGGCCACGAACGGTGGAGGTGACTGAGTACTTACCTTCGAATTAAGATGTGGACTCGTTTGTACTTCCATCCCGTTCAGAACACCGAAATCGGAAGCAAACAGCACACGCGAGCTCAGGCGAAGTCCACCGCCCGTACGCCCGCCAATAATTTAAAAGGGAAGGCTCTGCACTTCGGTGGCCCACTGCTTCCGATCTCTGAAACATAAATCAGAAGCGACAACAGGGAACAAAACAACCCTTACTTCACCTTAATACTCAGACTTCTACAGAAAACTACTTCGATAAAATTGACAATAATAATATTGATTTCGTTCCTTTAAGCAGAACCACGTACACGAAAGATGCAAACGGGACTGGCTCATTAAAACCCAAGCATCACATGGAGCGCCTTATGTGGGCCTGTAAGGTACCACAACGGCAATCTTTAGACACGGAATATAGATCGTTCGGAAAGGCTGCTTACACGTATCAATGTTTTAGACACTTGTCAGCTGAAGTAACAAAATACTATTAAGGAGCGAAGCACACAATAAGAGGCATGAAATATCGCATCACAGTCCTTGTAATGCTTTGCTGCCTCAAGAGCGATCATCATTATATTTCATTAATCGTTGGTAGGACTTGAATTACATAACTCGATGCCAACTGCTGGATGGATGTGGCGAAGACACCAGACGTTGCTTAGTCCGATAGTAACAGCGTGTTCCTTCACGGAAGCGAGCACATGCATAGCTTCACGAGGTTGCCAAGAAGCCACAGCGCCGGCCCGCCGCTACTGACCCCAGTACGATCAGGCACTAACTGCCGCCCGTACTCAGGCACACCGTGATCGCTGTCGCCTCTCCAACGTCTCGCTAATACACGCACTTCCGCGTGCCGTGCCCAACGTTCTTGTCCGTTTCCACTCGGTGCTGCCCGCTATATACTGAGCCGGCCCTGGCTCCAAAGACGAACTTCTGCCAGAGGGAATCGATAGTGCCTAACCAAAGATAGCCCTGGCACCAGTCCCGCCACGGGTCACGGAGTACCTCTGTTGGTGTAGATGTAGAAATAATTTGCATGGGTTTTCATGTTTTTCAACAGACTTTATGACGTACAATACTATGTTGCTACCAGGAAACATTGGAGTTCTGTACAGTATAAAGTCGAACATTTTCAAAAAAAAAAAAAAAAAAATAGTTTCAAACTCTTGGATTCGAGTGTCTGTAAAAAGAAAACGCTAAGGGGATTGGTTGATCGATTTTGGGAGGCGACGAAACAAGGTCATCGGTCCCAGCAAATTGGGGAAGGAAGTCGGCCGTGCCGTTTCGAAGGAACCATCCGAGCATTTGCCAGAAGCGATTTGGGGAAATCGCAGAAAACCTAGATGAGGATGGCCAGACGCGGGTTCGAACCGTTGTCCTTTCGAATGCGAGTCCAGTGTGCTACCACTGCACTACTTCACTCGGTAGGTTAAGGGGAGGAAGGGGAAGAGTAATGGCGGAGTTGGAGGGTAGAAGCAGGCTATCAGCGTCTGAACAGCGAACGAAAGTCGGCCGCCGAGTGAGCGGTGGTTCGCTAAGCGTTGGTTGGCCGGCACTTGGCGCTTCTGACGTCCCGACGTCGAGGCGGACAGCAGCCAGACGTCGACTGCGCCGTCAGCAGGTCGGTCCCCGTATAATTCGGCGGTCGGCGCTAGAAAGATGTCGGCGCGTCCTCTCTGGGGTCTCCTGCCGGCGCTTTCCGCTGCTCCGCTAGTGGTCCCCTAGGGACAGGGCGACCTCATACTGCGGGCGCTCTTCCGGCTGCGTCGCTGCCTCGTTCTGGTTTCCCACACGTCGCGTACGTTCAAAGTGAGGCTAAGAGACTGGAGATCAGAAATTACACTCTCACGTAACAAGAGAACGTTAATACCAAACATCTGCAATACAGCTACATTTTGTACACGGGCTGTACCAGATTAATAGAGGAAAAAACTGGTATGGGTGAATTCGTACGACAACAGAAACAAATGTACATGTTGTGTTTAACATAATCTTTTAACGAGCCGTTCACAAAAAAATTACGAATATTATACCACTAACCTTAGAAAAACAATGTCTTACTTATTACAAATGTATTTGAAAAATAAACTTTTCTTTCAAGGCCCTGTCTACACTGAAGTGCTAAATAAACTGCTATATTCACTCCGTCTTCAGGCCATGAGTGGCCTACTGGGACCACCCGATCGCCGTGTCATCCTCAGTGGAGGATGCGGATAGGAGGGGCGTGTGGTTATGATGGTATTCTTGACCGAAGCCGCTACTATTCGGTCGAGTAGCTCCTCAATTGGCATCACGAGGCTGAGTGGACCCCGAAAAATGGCAACAGCGCATGGTGGCCTGGATGGTCACCCATCCAAGTGCCGACCACGCCGGACAGCGCTTAACTTCGGTGATCTCAGTGGAACCGGTGTATCCACTGCGGCATGGCCGTTGCCCATTCAATTACAGAGATATGTAAATAGGCAGAATACGGCGCTGCGGTCGGCAACGCCCATATAAGACAGCAAGCGTCTGGCCCAGTTGTTAAATCTGCTACTGCTGATACAATGGCAGGTTATCAAGATTTAAGTGAGTTGAGTCTGGCGCTATAGTCGGCGCACGAGCGATGGGACACAGCATCTCCGAGTCAGCAATGAAATGGGGACTTTCCCGTACGACCACTTCACGAGTGTACTTTGAAAATCAGCAATACGGTAAAACATTGGATCTCCGACATCGCTGTTGCTGGAAAATCATCCTGCAAGATCGGGAACAACGGCGACAAGAGAATTGTACGACGTGACAAAAGTGCAAACCTTCCGCAAATTGCAGCAAATTTAATTGCTGAGCCATCAAAAAGTGTCATGTTGCGAACCATTCAACGAAACATCATCGATACGGGCTTTCCGAGCCAAACGGCCACTCGTGTACCCTCGATGACTGCACGACACAGAGCTTCACGCCTCGCGAGGGCCCTTGAACACTCGTATTGGACTGTTGATGACTGGAAGCATATTGCCTCGTCGGACCAGTCTCATTTCAAATTGTATTGAGTGGGTGAACGTGTACCGGTATGGTGAAAATGTCATTAATCCATGTTAGCAGGAGTCTGTTCAAGCTGGTGGAGGCTGTGTAATAGCGTCGGTCGTGTGCAGTTGGAGTGGTATGTCTAGATACGACTCTGACGGGTGACACGTGCGTAAGCATCCTGCCTGATCATCTGCATGCATTCATATCTATTGTGCATTCTGACGGACTTTGGAAATTCCAGCAGGACAATGCGACACCACACACGTCTAAAATTGCTATAGTCTCCTGGAACAGAGTTTGAACACTTCGGGTGGCCACCAATCTCCGACGTATGAACATTATTAAGCATATCTGGGATGCCTTGCAACGTGCTGTTCGCAAGGGATCTCCACCCCCTGGCAGTCTTAATGATTTATGGACAGCCCTGCAGGATTCATGGTGTCAGTGCTCTCCAGCACTACTTCAGACAAATCGAGTCCATATCACGTGGTTGTGCGGCACTTTAGCGTGCTCGCTGGCGCCCCACACGATGTTAGACAGGTATACCAGTTTCTTTGGCTCTTCAGCGCGATTCGGCTCAAATTTCACCCGTGTGTGCAGCTAAAACACTAGAAGAAATTTACTTTCATCACTCATTACTGAAGCTATCATTTGCTCCGGAAGGTGTTTAGTATACAGCCGAGAAAACAGTGATAATTTGCCGAAAAACATAAAATTTGTGACAGGTAGCTTAACAAGATTCTCATATATCCTTGAGTCTTTTCTTCTGGATACCTCTGTTGAACAGACGCTCTTTTAATTAAAACTGGTAATATGTGTAGCTAGAAATATACCCGCATAAATAGAAAAAAATGATGTTTCTTGTTTTTATCTTTAGGCCTGTGTTATAACATGTAAATGGGCAGCATGCAGCCATACACAGAAACAAGTCATGTGTGTGCTGCTTTGTACATGATAATTTCAATAAGAATCGTGCAAATGATCTATGCAACATGCATCAAATCAGTGTGCTTCTGGAATTGTAGATCTGTATAAGTAATTATGTAAGAGAGACGAAAACTTACTTGTGAAGGGAGACTGGAAGTCGATAGTAGGAAGAGGAAGAAAAATAAAAGTAGTTGGACATGGATAAAGGTAAAGGGGACGAAAAGCGAAGCTGTCTTCTAGTATTTTACGTAGTGCACAATTTAATGATTGGTAACACCTGAATCGAGAATCAAGAAAGGAGGTTATTTACATGGAAGAAAAGTTACAACTTTCTATACATAAAGACATGATGACGATTCTAATGTGGAGCTGTGCATCTTGCAGTCCGCGCTACGTGTGGTATTTCCGTCGTTGCTACCGAGTGCACAATAACATACCAATAAAATATAACTGATACATAGACCGTGTAAAATTTTTGTACACGTAACATAAACTTGTGTAACGTATGTATTTCAGACCATGACTAACTTTAGTAACTGTTGTTTTAGATATTGACACGCCCAGACATCCGCGCATTAACACGCCGCTTCCGGGATTTGAGGAGAGGTTCCGGCCCCAGATCGAATCAGCCCGGCGGATTAACGACGAGGACCGGTGTGCCGACTGGTCTGGATATGGTTTTTAGGCGTTTTCCCACATCCCACTAGGTGAATATCGGGATGGTGTCCACGTCCCATCTCAGTTACACGATATGCAAAAATATATAAAACATTCCCACGCTTTCACATGGGATAATACTAGACGAAGACATCTGGAGTTCACAAATGTCGTCCCGGTGGAAGGTTGACGACAGAAAAGACGTCTAGCCACTTTCTATCACTAACATTGCAAAATCAGATTAATATGCTAACTTCGTGAAAGTATGGAAAAGGCCAGGTAAAAGGAAACAAGGTTCTTGTAGATATTAAACTTTTTCCATAAATCTTGAGGCCGGTGCAAACTAAAACCTGAAACGTGCAGATGACGTAAATTTGCCTAAGGCCACTCAACATATTTTCATATTTATTATTAATTTCTGAGAAAAACGAGTTTTCATAATGTGAAAAATAAAGCTTTCACTTGTCTTTGGAATTGTATATAGCCTAGAAATTATTCTAATTTTTGTACTTAGAAATTTTTCATGGTCCAGTGAGTCTAAACGTACTGTATGGAAGGTACGGTCTATGTTCGGTACTATTTTTACTTTTTATTCGTTATATTTACAACAGTTATATTCACACCTGTGGTCAAGGGGGTAGCGTCTTTGACTAGTAACCAAAACGTCCTCGGTCCCGGGTCTGAACCATGTCACCGCTTAAATTCTGTATAATAATCAGCATTGGCGGCCCAAGACTTCCGGCATAAGAAGTCACCCTCACTCTGGCAACGGGCTTGTCAAAGAAGGTGAAGGGGCGGAAAGAGACTCACGGCACCCTATTGCCTTTGGGCTGGGAGACTGCCCTTAAAGGCGGAAGAATCAGCAATGATCTACGCCGTTCGCGTCTTGGTACGTCCATAGGATCACTACAGAGAGTCAAAGCAGTAACTAATAGGATACAGAAGGGCCATCCGCGGTGGTCTAGGGGTTCTAGGCGCTCAGTCCGGAACCGCGCGACTGCTACGGTCGCAGGTTCGAATCCTGCCTCGGGCATAGGTGTGTGTGATGTCCTTAGGTTAGTTAAGTTTAAGTAGTTGTAAGTTCTAGGGGACTGATGACCACAGATGTTAAGTCCCATAGTGCTCACAGCCATTTGAACCATTTTTTATGCAGAAGGCAACGGAAACCAGTGCATTAGAGACACATAACGTGTATCCACAGGACATGTGGCCTGTAATAGAAAAAGCGTTATGATGATCTCTCCATCCGCAAAAAATTCCGGAGAAGTCCCCCATTCGGGTCTCCGGGAGGGAACTGCCAAGGAGGAGGTGGCCATGAGAAAAAGGTTGAATAACCAATGAAAGGATAACATTCTACGAGTCGAGGTGTGGAATCTCAGAAGCTTGAATTTGGTAAGGAAGCTATAAAGTCTGAAAAGAGAAATGAAAAGGCTCAATCTAGATATAGTGGGGTTCGGTGAAGTGAAATGGAAAGAAGACAAGGATTTCTGATAAGATGGGTATAGGATAATAGCAACAGCAGCTGAAAATGATAGAATAGGACTTGTTATGGATAGGAAGGTGGAGCAGAGAGTGAGCTACTGTGAAAATTCAGTGATAGGGTAGTTCTCATCAGAATCGTCAGAAAACCAGTACTGACAACAATAGTTCAAACATACATGCCACTGTCGAAAGTGAAGAGATAGAGAAAGTATATTACGATATTGAAAGGGTAATAGAGTACGTAAAGGGCGATGAAAATCTAATAGTCATGGGGACTGGAATGCGTTTATAGGGGAAGCAGCAGAAGGAAGTCTCACGAGAGTATGTGGCCTTGGTACTAGGAATAAAAGAGAGGAAACGCTAATTGATTTCTGTAATAAACTACGTTAGCTAGTAATAGAGAATACTCTGTTGAAGAATCACAAGAGCAGGAGGTATTCTTTGAAAAGGTCGGGCGGAACGGGAAGATTTCAGTTGGATTACATCATGGACAAGCAGAGATCCCGAAATTATATATGGGTTGTAAGGCGTACCCAAGAGCAAATGTAGACAGATCATAATTTAGTAGTGAGAAGAATAGACTGAAGTTTAAGAGACTGGACAGGAAGAATCAACACGCAAAGAAGTGGGATGCGGAAGTACTAAGGAATAACGAGATAAGCTTAAAGTTCTCTAAGGCTATAGGTACTGCAACAAGAAATAGTTGAAGAGCAATGGACATCTCTAAATAAGGCAATCACAGAGGCTGGGAAAAGAAAACTTAGTTACAAAGAAGGCAACAGCAAAGAGACCATGGATAACAGAAGAATACTTCAGTTGATCGATGAAAGAAGGAAGTACAAAAATGTTCAGGGAAATTCAGAAATAGAAGTCGCTGAGGAAGTGGAGGGAAGCAAGACGAATTAGCTGCATGAAAAATGTGAAGAAATCGAAAAAGAAATGGCTGTCGGAAGGGCTGACTGTGCATACAGAAGAGTCAAAACAGTCTTCGGTGAAATTAAAAACAAAGGTGGTAACATTAAGAGTGCAAAGGGAATTCCACTGTTAAATGCAGAGGAGTGAGCGGATAGATGGAAGGAGTACATTGATTGTCTGACGTGATAGAAGAAGAAAAAGGAGTCTATTTAGAAGAGACAGGGTAACCAGTATTAGAATCAGAATTTAAAAGGGCTTTGGAAGAATTAAGGTCAAATAAGGCAGAAGGGATAGACAACATTCCATCAGAATTTCTAAAACTATTGGGAGAAGTAACAAAAGCCCCACTCACGTTTGTGTGTAGTCTGTATGAGTCTCGCGATGTGCCATCTGACATTCGGAAAATATCATCCACACAATTCCGAAGACTGCAAGAGCTGACAAGTGCGAGAACGCACAGTCAGCTTAACAGCTCATGCATCCAAGTAGTTGACAAGAATAATTTACAGAAGAATGGAATATAAAATTGAGGATGTGTTAGATGACGATTAATTTGGCTTTAGGAAAGGTAAAGTCACACGAGAGACAGTTCTGACGTTGCGGTTGATAATGGAAGCCAGACTAGAGAAAAATCAAGACACGTTCATAGGATTTGTCGACCTGAAAAAAGCGTCCAACAATGCCATATTGTGGAAGATGTTCGAAATTCCCAGAAAATGAGAGAGAAACCATAAGGAAAGTTGGGTAATATACAACATGTACAAGAACCAAGAGGGAATAATAAGAATGGAAGACCAGGAATAAGGTGATCGGTTAAAAAAAGTGTGATACATAGATGTAGTCTTTCGCCCCTACTGTTCAAACCACACATCGAAGAAGCAATGATGGAAATAACAGAAAGGTTCATGATTAGAATTAAAATTCAAGGTTAAAGGACACCAATGATACGATTTGCTGATGGTATTGCCACCCTCAGCGAAAGTGAAGGAGAATTACATGATCTGCTGAATGGAATGAACAGTCTAATGAGTACAGAATATGGGCAGACAGTAAATCTAAAAACGTCAAAAGTAATCAGGAAATAGCAGAAATGAGAAGAGATAAATCATCAAGACTGATGCTAACCATGTAGAAATTTAGGTATTCTTCTACCTAGGTAGCACAATAACCTATGACGGACGGAGCAAGGAGGACATCAAATGCAGACTAGCGCTGGTAAGAACGGAATTCCTGGCCAAGAGAAGTTTACTAGTATCTAATACAGGACTGAATTTGAGGAAGAAATTGCTGAGAATGCAAGCTTGGAGACAGTATTGTATGGTACTGAAACATGGACAGTGGGAAAATCGGAGAGAAGAGGATAGAAGAATTTCGGATATGTCGCTACAGACATATGTTGAAAATTAGGTGGTCTGGGAAGGTAAGGAATGAAGAGGTTCTGCGGAGAATCGGGAAAGAATATGTGGAAAACACTGACAGTAAGAAGGGCCATCATGATAGGACATACGTTAAGACATCATGGAATAACTTCCATGGTTCTAGAGGGAGCTGTAGAGGGTAATGATTGTAGAGAGAGATTGGAATACATCCAGCAAATAACTGAGGATGTAGATTGCAGTTGCTACTCTGGGATGAAGATGTTGCAAGGCGCAGGAGAGGGATTCGTGGCGGGCTGCATCAAACCAGTCAGAAGACTGATGACTGAATATACACTCCTGGAAATTGAAATAAGAACACCGTGGATTCATTGTCCCAGGAAGGGGAAACTTTATTGACACATTCCTGGGGTCAGATACATCACATGATCACACTGACAGAACCACAGGCACATAGACACAGGCAACAGAGCATGCACAATGTCGGCACTAGTACAGTATATATCCACCTTTCGCGGCAATGCAGGCTGCTATTCTCCCATGGAGACGATCGTAGAGATGCTGGATGTAGTCCTGTGGAACGGCTTGCCATGCCATTTCCACCTGGCGCCTCAGTTGGACCAGCGTTCGTGCTGGACGTGCAGACTGCGTGAGACGACGCTTCATCCAGTCCCAAACATGCTCAGTGGGGGACAGATCCGGATATCTTGCTGGCCAGGGTAGTTGACTTACACCTTCTATAGCTCGTTGGGTGGCACGGGATACATGCGGACGTGCATTGTCCTGTTGGAACAGCAAGGTCCCTTGCCGGTCTAGGAATGGTAGAACGATGGGTTCGATGACGGTTTGGATGTACCGTGCACTATTCAGTGTCCCCTCGACGATCACCAGTGGTGTACGGCCAGTGTAGGAGATCGCTCCCCACACCATGATGCCGGGTGTTGGCCCTGTGTGCCTCGGTCGTATGCAGTCCTGATTGTGGCGCTCACCTGCACGGCGCCAAACACGCATACGACCATCATTGGCGCCAAGGCAGAAGCGACTCTCATCGCTAAAGACGACACGTCTCCATTCGTCCCTCCATTCACGCCTGTCGCGACACCACTGGAGGCGGGCTGCACGATGTTGGGGCGTGAGCGGAAGACGGCCTAACGGTGTGCGGGACCGTAGCCCAGCTTCATGGAGACGGTTGCGAATGGTCCTCGCCGATACCTCAGGAGCAACAGTGTCCCTAATTTGCTGGGAAGTGGCGGTGCGGTCCCCTACGGCACTGCGTAGGATCCTACGGTCTTGGCGTGCATCCGTGCGTCGCTGCGGTCCGGTCCCAGGTCGACGGGCACGTGGACCTTCCGCCGACCACTGGCGACAACATCGATATACTGTGGAGACCTCACGCCCCACGTGTTGAGCAATTCGGCGGTACGTCCACCCGGCCTCCCGCATGCCCACTATACGTCCTCGCTCAAAGTCCGTCAACTGCACATATGGTTCACGTCCACGCTGTCGCGGCATGCTACCAGTGTTAAAGACTGCGATGGAGCTCCGTATGCCACGGCAAACTGGCTGACACTGACGGCGGCGGTGCACAAATGCTGCGCAGCTAGCGCCATTCGACGGCCAACACCGCGGTTCCTGGTGTGTCCGCTGTGCCGTGCGTGTGATCATTGCTTGTACAGCCCTCTCGCAGTGTCCGGAGCAAGTATGGTGGGTCTGACACACCGGTGTCAATGTGTTCTTTTTTCCATTTCCAGGAGTGTATATGTATATATACTGAGGTGACAAAGGTCTAGGGATAGCGATATGCACTTATGCAGATGGTTCAAAAATGGCCCTGAGCACTATGGGACAACATCTGAGGTCATCAGTCCCTTAGACGTAGAAGTACTTAAACCTAACTAACCTAAGGACAGATCCATACCCGAGGCAGGACTCGAACCTGCGACCGTAGCAGGAGCGCGGTTCTGGACTGAAGCGTCTAGAACCGCTCGGTCACATCGGCCAGCTTACACAGATGGCGGTGGTATCGCGTACACATGGTATATAAGGGCGGTGCATTGTCGGAGTTGTCACTTGTACTCGGGTGTTTTACGTGAAAATTTTTCCGACGTTATTATAGCCGCATTACGGGAATAAACGGACTTTGAACGCGGAATGTCAGTTAGAGCTGGACGCATACGACATTCCATTTCGGAAATCGTTAGGGAATTCAGTATTCCGAGATCTACAGTGTCAGGAATGTGCAGAGAATGTCAAATTTCAGGCATCAGCTCTCACCACGGACGTCGCAGTGGCCAATTGTCTTCACTTAACGACCGAGAACAGTGGCGTTTCGGTAGAGTTATCATTGTTAACAGACAAGCAACACTGCACGAAATAAACGGAGAAAGCAATGTGGGAGGTACGACGAACTTCTCGTTAGGACAGTGCGACGAAATTTGGCGTTAAAGGGCTATGGCAGCAGACGACCGACGCGAGTGCCTTCGCTGAGAGCGCGATGTCGCCTTCAGCGCCTCTCCTAGGCCGTGACCGTATCGGTTGGGCCCTAGACGGGTGGAAAACCTTGGCCTGGTCAGATGAGTCCTGATTTCAGTTGGTAAGAGCTGATGGTAGAGTTCGAGTGTGGTGAAGATCCCACGAAGTCGTGGACCCGATTTGTTCACAAGGCACTGTGCAGGCTGGAGGTGGCCCCATAATGTTGTGGGCAATATTTACATGGAATGGTCTGGGTCCTCTGGTCCAACTGAAACAATCATTGACTTTAGATGATTATTTTCGGCTACTTTGAGATCGACAACAGCCTAACAACGATGGAATTTAGTGTTTTATCATGACACAGGGGTACAATAGTCACGTTTGGTTTGAGGAACATTCGGAACAGTTCTGGCGAATGATTTGTCCACCCAGATCATCCAATATGGATCACATCGAACATTTGTAGGACGTAATCGAGAGATCAGTTCATGTACAAAATCCTAATACCAGTAACGCTTAAGTAATTACGGACGACTGTAGAGGTAGTATGGCTCAATATTTCTGCAGTGGACTTCCAGCGACTTGTTGAGTAAATACCACATCGAGTTGCTCCACTACGCTGGGGAAAACAGAGATCCGACACGTTATTAGGAGGTATCCCACGAATTTGGTTTATTAAGCCAGCCTTACTGGAAAACATCCCCCTATCAAAATAAAATGTCGGTTTAGCAAAATACTTTTGGAAAAGCTGTGAAGGAATTAAGAATGAAATATTTCGTAGCCTCCAGTCTAGGCAGCTACAGAAAATGAAAGAGAATTTGCGATAGAGGAATTTACCTGTGCATAATAATTCCCTTCCCTTGAAAATTTCTTTCCTTTACACCTCCGCTGTGTTACCACAGATAGCGTGACACTGATCTGATATGTACTAATATTGCCGTACACGCGAGATGTCTGGTTGCTTCCATCGCAGTCAGTGGAATGTACAAGTTCTGTATAATATTCACCAATTTGCAGTCTTCTGTAGTTATTGTCCCCCGCGCAGAAATCAGCACGTAGGCCGTAAATCCGTTATCTTGAGGTTGTAATATACTGTTAAGGAGGAACTGGTATTGTATAAACAATTAAATTTTGAATTAGTTTGTTTAAACGGGATGCCACTCGCTTTTTATTAACAATAATCGAGAAGTGCACGATCGTAGTCGACTTTATAAATCACAAATAATTTACATTTTTCACACTTTCTCAGAGAATAAACGAAATAAGGAACTGAATGCCTGCGTAATTACTATCAATCTAGTTCTCAGTTATATGTCCAAAAACCAGTGATTGATAATTAAGTTCTTAACCGATACCTACAGCAGAAGACAATATGTCTGTTCTCCAAGACTGCCGATCCCTCTGTGATCTGACAGCCGAACCACCTTGTTCACCATTCAAGTTAGGCTCGACTCGAAGATGAGTTGCTTCATCTGCCTTTTCGTTAAGCAATTATTTATTATTCTGCTGATATTTAACACTTTTTAAATAAAGGAATGATACCCTGCTGTTGAGACATACTTTTATATGAAAGGCAAAGTAAATTCACTTTGTAGTTTTTCTAATATTCATAACAGAAATTTATCATATTGTTGCGCTACTACCGAACACAGCAGCCAATCGCAGAGGAGGATCACAATTTAGACGGTCTTCCTCAAGCTACACGTACCGAAAAAACCTATCAGCGGTAACTCACACCACCTTACCTCATTTCCCCACTGCTACCTTCTCGTCTACTCCACGAAGAGCTCCTTGTGACTTCATGTTGGCCATAAAACCAGAAGTACTACATTGCGCAGAGCTTCCGAAGTGTCGCTTCCTACGCCGTTCGCGTCTTGGTACGTCCATAGGATCACTACAGAGAGTCAAAGCAGTAACTAATAGCAGCCGTAGTGGATCAGTCTTGGTTAACCGTCTCAATGAAACAGTCTTCGTTCGTGATACTTTGTGAGCAAGGATGTGCCCGGAAACAGGATGCGTGCCTCTGATGTCTACAATAACAATGCCTAGTTTCAGGAAATGAGCTTCTTTATCGTCTCACAAGAATTTAGTAACAGACATTTACATCCTCCCAAATACGTTACATCGTCGACTCTAGGTGGGTGTAGCCATAGGCACAAAAGGGATGGTAAATAGTTTAGCCGGGACATCGTTTTTGAACTCACCAATTTTATTGTTGATGTTTTTTGTTCAAAAATGATTCAAATGGCTCCGAGCACTATGGGACTTACATCGAAGGTCATCAGTCCCCTAGAACTTACAACTACTTAAACCTAACTAACCTAAAGACATCACACACATCCATGTCCGAGGCAGGATTTGAACCTGCGACCGTAGCGGTCGCGCGGCTCCAGGCTGAAGCTCCTAGAACCGCTCGGCCACAACGACCGGTGATGTTTTTTGTGAGTTTTATAAATACTGTTTATCAGTTTTATTGGAAAATATTGTCCGTTACTACTTGTGCTTTACTCAACAACAGAGAAAGAAGTCATCAAATTAGCATTTGTTTCAACCGCTACCTTTGACAACAGTTTGTCTTGATAAAAATTGCGCAAATTACTAACTCATTGAACGTAACTGTCAGTGGCAGTTAAATGAATTTACTAGAACGATTATTATAATTAAAATAGCAACCTATAGATTCCTGCCACTGAGGATGAGGGTGTACGAGATTTTTTAGTATGCACTTCATGGCGAGAAAACGTATACTGAATTTACCTGCAGAAAGTTTTTTATTCATTACCCGGAACTGAAAAACTTTCATAGCCTTTCAATACGAGAGGTGAAAGGTCTTTTAGGAAATTATGTAAATTGGATTATTGAAATATGAGTAAAACAATATAAAAATTTTTAGAAGAGAAACATGCAGTTTTGACGATGGCTTCGTCTGCTTGGTACGGTGCAAAAAATATGTGTGCAGTCTTTCTTGTAGTCTCATGTATAAATTATGTGAATACTAAACCTCGAAAAAGATTTTATATTAGAATATTTTCTTAAGATTTTGTGACAGCAGTCATGGAGAGTTGTAGAGAACAATAGCTTTTAAGTAATGCTGTAAGATTCTATTTTAGTTGTGATTTTCTCCAAAAAACCTGCGTACTTTCTGCTATATCCTCTTAAAATGTTATTATTTACTGGCGCAGAAAGGAAGTACAATAGTAATCTTATTTCAAATTTCTTGCATGAGTATGGTCCCAGGAGAAATGTCTTAATAACTGATCAAGAATCATTAACAATTTCTGCGTCCATGTGCGCAGGTACATCCATCTTTCGTTGCTATGTGATTGTCCATGTCAGCATGTAGGATATCGGTTGTGGTTGGTGCATACCCCGACGATGACCAGCACCAAACTGTAGTGACCAACGGGGTGAGGAACCACCCAAAAGGGCCATGAAAATTTATTTAAAATTTTAAAATTTTTTAAAAATATTGTTAATGTCGCACAATGCAAACATCTTATTAAAAGGAATATTAATAGGTGTGGCCCAAATAAGCATGAAACAAAAATGTACCACACCACCCACATAGAGAGGAGGGATCTTCTAACTATGACAGGAAACAAATGATCAGTATAACTATTAGATTTATTGTCCTTAAAGGATAACATTACTGTAACGGACTAAAGAAAAACGTTACCTTGACAGGTTTTTGGGCGGAACGAAAGGTGGAAGAGAAATAATGCTTGGGGTAGTTGTTGACCATGTATTAAAGCATATCACAAAAATTTTTGTCGTAAAATATTACTAAGTGACGACACTGCAACAATACCCCAGAGACATGTTGAATATGAGGTGATCTGCGGCACGCACTGTAACTGGTGCCAATTTGAAACTGGAAAAAAAATCTATGTAATCTACATGAATGTAGCTAGTGAACCACGTAGGGGATCTCATAAGTACTGATTTTTGTGTAATTGACCAATGTGTGAATAAAGTCGTTCAATTTTCACCAAAAAAGGACAGTCATTTGTTAATAAATATTGCTGAAATGAACTAATCGAAAATCCCCTACGTGATTTACTTTGAAATTTTATTTCAAAGGTGCGGTTAAATTTTCAAACGAAAAGACTGAGAATTGTTGGGACAAGCCGCGTGGCGTTTTGGAAAATCATATTCCGAGAAAAACGCTTTAGAAGTTTCGAAATGTGTTGTAGACGTGAATAAATGAAAACATTCTACTTTTAGAAAACCCTTACCATTAATCTGCTATCCCATTACTGGCCTGTTGTACTGTTGACGTTGCGATCGATATCATATTCACTAGTTTATCGTAGTACGATTGAAATATCAGTCGTGGCAATTCCATGAACGCACAAAACTTAACAGATCCTTTTAGCCCTGCCCCAAGCAGAGGCATTGTTAGGACGATTCGACGGTTGATTTCATATGCGTTCCGTACAAACTTACTACTTGGTATAACAACTTCCTGGCAGGTTGGAAAAGTAATAATAATAATAGTGAAGTCGAAGCCCACGTGACATCGCTCTTGCAACGTGATGCCTGTATTGCACGTTTTATATTTCACGTATTGAGGAAAAAAGAGAAAACGGCTGGACTATTAATAATCCTATAGCTGAATCCGTAATTCACATCAGAATCCTGGTTACTGTCCTTCAATTTTTAGAGAGGCACTGAGTCCTTTAGCACTTATCTCAACCTCGTATCATATTTGGACGCTTTGATGGCATACAGCTTCGACGCCGCGTTGGATACAATGTTTTCGTTCCTTCTTTGCTCTAGAACACATTTTTGCTACTTGTTCTTGCCGGAAAAACAAACGGTATACAATAAGATCGCAAACAACTTATGAAACGTCAATACTGCACACAAAAACCAAGATTCGAAGCAAAAAATGGTTCAAAATGGCTCTAAGCACTGTGGGACCTAACATCTGAGGTCATCAGTCCCCTAGACGTAGAACTACTTAAACCTAAGTAACCTAAGGACATTACAGATATCCATGCCCGAGGCAGGATTCGAACCTGCGACCGCAGCAGCGCAGTTCCGGACTGAAGCGCCTACGTGAAGCTAACGTATTATTATTTTGAAATGATTTTACTACACCCAGACACTACAAATGGTATGGAGTTGGCGCAGGTAGGTTATTTCGGGTCATCCGAAGCATAAAAGGTGGAGCTCAAATTCCATAGAACAAATTTTTTCAGAGATTAGACCTTTTGTCTCATATTTTAGAAAGTTCAAAGCATCTTTTACACAATAAAAATGATTTTTTCTAAAATTCAACCCTGGTATTGGTTCTTACATGTGGAAAATAAGCACTGATACATTAAGAAGAACCTTAGACCAACTAACAAGTTGTTATAACTCTCAATTATAATCTTGACATAGGCGGGTGCGGAGGATTAAACTCAGTTACATTAACAAGTCGCAGACACTGCTAGTGACGGCGTGGAGTAAACATCATACGAGTGTCAAAATGCGCAATTAGAGCAACAAGTTGGATACGTGACTTTAAGTCTGCGTAACTGGCTGCTGAAGGGAGCGAATTAACTTCGCGTCTGAACAACAACGGCGTGTGCCAAGATAGCCAATCAGCGAGGGAACATCTTAGTAGTAACCAGATTCGCAGTACAGCTGGCTGATGGCGGGTCTAATGGTCATTATTTATAGCAATGTCCCTGAAAATTACAGAAAAATTGATAATACAAAACACGAGGCACATCTGTGATTCTTGAGTTTCTCCCGGTGTATTTGATGATCAAAATATCCATGGGTGTACTGCCGGTCTACAGTGTCCAACGGGCACAATATTTCGGCGATCATACATGTCGCCATCATCAGGTGAACTGATGGACTGAGAGGATTCTAGAACATACGTCGAGATACTGGGACAGCGTTGTTAGAGAGGCCATCGAAATTCGCACCAATGACGACCTCATAAACCGTGACTGTGGCTATAATCTTAGCAAGACGACCACGGTGGACACAGCCATCACACCGACGTCATCTCAGATGCTGTCGCAATCTGTTCCACAGCGTGACCGTGGCGCGGGGCGCGGACGGCGGAGGGAGTGCGCCGCGGGCGGAGGGTATTTAAATCGGACGCCGTTGCGACCGAACCCAGTTCTCCCTGAGCAGCCATAGCGTACGGATCTCAGTACCGGCACGTTCACAGGAGCTCAGTCCGTCAGTTCACCTGATGATGGCGACATATAAGATCGCCGAAATATTGTGCCCGTTGGACACTGTAGACCGGCAGTACACCAGTGGATATTTTGATATGTCTGCTGTTCACAGTCTCTGTGGGTCTTCTTGCGAAAGCGCGGGCTGATTTAAGAGCTCAAATTTATCAGTTGGTCAAAACACCGCGACTAAAGTTAATGTGCTGACCAGCATAAAGTTTATGTTTAAAATCAGCTCCTAATAGTAATTAGAGTATTTCATCTCACTCACAACATTTATCAACATAGGGTTAAGAGTTGAAGTTCTAAAACCTGACCAGTCCTCAGTAGATTATTTGAGAAATCGCAGAATTATTCGTGACTCACAAGTGGTGTAGTGAGTGTCATGTAGGAACGTTCATTCACCCGCATCACTTAGTAAAAAGTTGTCTATTTCAATAGTTATGTTCAACAAATCTTTGAATATCATGATTTAGGTTCAATGTACAACGTAAGAGTTCATGTTTGTCGACAAATGTGTAACATCAACATACACTCCTGGAAATTGAAATAAGAACACCGTGAATTCATTGTCCCAGGAAGGGGAAACTTTATTGACACATTCCTGGGGTCAGATACATCACATGATCACACTGACAGAACCACAGGCACATAGACACAGGCAACAGAGCCTGCACAATGTCGGCACTAGTACACTGTATATCCACCTTTCGCAGCAATGCAGGCTGCTATTCTCCCATGGAGACGATCGTAGAGATGCTGGATGTAGTCCCGTGGAACGGCTTGCCATGCCATTTCCACCTGGCGCCTCAGTTGGACCAGCGTTCGTGCTGGACGTGCAGACCGCGTGAGACGACGCTTCATCCAGTCCCAAACATGCTCAATGGGGGACAGATCCGGAGATCTTGCTGGCCAGGGTAGTTGACTTACACCTTCTAGAGCACGTCGGGTGGCACGGGATACATGCGGACGTGCATTGTCCTGTTGGAACAGCAAGTTCCCTTGCCGGTCTAGGAATGGTAGAACGATGGGTTCGATGACGGTTTGGATGTACCGTGCACTATTCAGTGTCCCCTCGACGATCACCAGTGGTGTACGGCCAGTGTAGGAATCGCTCCCCACACCATGATGCCGGGTGTTGGCCCTGTGTGCCTCGGTCGTATGCAGTCCTGATTGTGGCGCTCACCTGCACGGCGCCAAACTCGCATACGACCATCATTGGCACCAAGGCAGAAGCGACTCTCATCGCTGAAGACGACACGTCTCCATTCGTCCCTCCATTCACGCCTGTCGCGACACCACTGGAGGCGGGCTGCACGATGTTGGGGCGTGAGCGGAAGACGGCCTAACGGTGTGCGGGACCGTAGCCCAGCTTCATGGAGACGGTTGCGAATGGTCCTCGCTGATACCCCAGGAGCAACAGTGTCCCTAATTTGCTGGGAAGTGGCGGTGCGGTCCCCTACGGCACTGCGTAGGATCCTACGGTCTTGGCGTGCATCCGTGCGTCGCTGCGGTCCGGTCCCAGGTCGACGGGCACGTGCACCTTCCGCCGACCACTGGCGACAACATCGATGTACTGTGGAGACCTCACGCCCCACGTGTTGAGCAATTCGGTGGTACGTCCACCCGGCCTCCCGCATGCCCACTATATGCCCTCGCTCAAAGTCCGTCAGCTGCACATACGGTTCACGTCCACGCTGTCGCGGCATGCTACCAATGTTAAAGACTGCGATGGAGCTCCGTATGCCACGGCAAACTGGCTGACACTGACGGCGGCGGTGCACAAATGCTGCGCAGCTAGCGCCATTCGACGGCCAACACCGCGGTTCCTGGTGTGTCCGCTGTGCCGTGCGTGTGATCATTGCTTGTACAGCCCTCTCGCAGTGTCCGGAGCAAGTATGGTGGGTCTGACACACCGGTGTCAATGTGTTCTTTTTTCCATTTCCAGGAGTGTATGTAGCATGACCGAATGACATTCAAGTGATCACGGAAAGTTCTTTCTAAGGATCTACCACACAAGTCTGCTGATGGATCAGGTCGACTAAAGGTCTGCCTGACAATTCACATTGCCGTTGTGGGTTCGGTGGCTTCTTTAGAGTCGCTCTGTGGTCTGCGGGGCAGTCTGGCTGGCATTGGCAGCAGGTAGCTCGGGTGTGCTGTAGCCTTTTGTAGAGGTGTCAGCTCGCGTCGAATAGGGCGTATGAAAGCCCATAGCCGAACTGGAGGGGCGATAAACCGTCACACAGTACCTTTCGCCACTGGCGTATCGACAAAAACGACAAAAGCCCAGACTTCTCCGCGTGCGCAAAACAACTTAACTACGGCGCTCTCTCGCTGCCTGTAATAATACCTCAACGTATCTCACTAATGGCTAGAAATATCAACAATAACACACGACGATAACATCATATCGTGCAAATAAATCCAGAGTCTCGCCCAATGCATTCATTACCGTGATTGTTCAACACTGCCCGAAACCAAAAACAGACATAACGTCTGATAGGTTAGCAGTGAATTTTACAATGTTACTTATAATCCGTCTTGATTGCAAAATTTTTATTCATATGACCGGTTTCGGTTCATCTAGAACCATCTTCCGATCTGATATTTCGGTTACTAGGAGTAACCGATATATCAGATCTGAAGATGGTTCTAGATGAACCGAAACTGGTCATATGAATAAAAACTTTTCCAATCAAGACGGATTATAAGTACGAGGTGCATTCAAGTTCTAAAGCCTCCGATTTTTTTTTCTAATTAACTACTCACCCAAAATCGATGAAACTGGCGTTACTTCTCGACGTAATCACCCTGCAGACGTACACATTTTTCACAACGCTGACGCCATGATTCCATGGCACCGGCGAAGGCTTCTTTAGGAGTCTGTTTTGACCACTGGAAAATCGCTGAGGCAATAGCAGCACGGCTGGTGAATGTGCGGCCTTGGAGAGTGTCTGTCATTGTTGGAAAAAGCCAAAAGTCACTAGGAGCCAAGTCAGGTGAGTAGGGAGCATGAGGAATCACTTCGAAGTTGTTATCACGAAGAAACTGTTGCGTAACGTTAGCTCGATGTGTGGGTGCGTTGTCTTGGTGAAACAGCACATGTGCAGCCCTTCCCGGACGTTTTTGTTGTAGTGCAGGAAGGAATTTGTTCTTCAAAACATTTTCGAAGGATGCACCTCTTACCGTAGTGCTCTTTGGAACGCAATGGGTAAGGATTACGCCCTCGCTGTCCCAGAACATGGACACCATCATTTTTTCGGCACTGGCGGTTACCCGAAATTTTTTTTGTGGCGGTGAATCTGTGTGCTTCCATTGAGCTGACTGGCGCTTTGTTTCTGGATTGAAAAATGGCATCCACGTCTCATCCATTGTCACAACCGACGAAAAGAAAGTCCCATTCGTGCTGTCGTTGCGCGTCAACATTGCTTGGCAACATGTCACACGGCAGCCGTGTGGTCATCCGTCAGCATTCGTGGCACCCACCTGGATGACACTTTTCGCATTTTCAGGTCGTCATGCAGGATTGTGTGCACAGAACCCACAGAAATGCCAACTCTGCAGGCGATCTGTTCCACAGTCATTAGGCGATCCCCCAAAACAATTCTCTCCAATTTTGTCGATCATGTCGTCAGACCGGCTTGTGCGAGCCCGAGGTTGTTTCGGTTTGTTGTCACACGATGTTCTGCCTTCATTAAACTGTATCACCCACGAACACACTTTCGACACATCCATAACTCGATCACCACATGTCTCCTTCAACTGTCGATGAATTTCAATTGGTTTCACATCACACAAATTCAGAAAACGAATGATTGAACGCTGTTCAAGTAAGGAAAATGTCGCCATTTTAAGTATTTAAAACAGTTCTCATTCTCGCCGCTGGCGGTAAAATTCCATCTGCCGTACGGTGCTGCCATCTCTGAGACGTATTGACAATGAACGCGACCTCATTTTAAAACAATGCGCACGTTTCTATCTCTTTCCAGTATGGAGAAAAAAAAATCAGAGGCCTTAGAACTTGAATACACCTTGTACCACTGCCTGAAAGGGTCTAACACCAATGGGAAGCATCCTGAGGCTAATCGTCTTGTTGTCCTTTCATACTCTCGCCCATAGTTACAAACTGGTAATCTTCCACTCAACAAACTTCTTCTGGTGAGAAATATGTTGGCGACATCTGAACGTTTCAGTTTGCGCAATGTTAACATGGATAATTTCACTGACTCGGAGTGGCCCACAGAATAAACAGTGTGGTATCACGTATTGATACCACCCTATAGTGTATCCAAGTTGCTATTGGAGTACCAAGTTTCCCCCTAACAAGCAAGTTTCTGCCTGACACCGATAGTGGTCGTGCGTGATCTGGTGGACCCAACGTTCTGTGTCTACTGAGCCATACCTAAAGCAGCTCTGCATTATGAGCGCTCTCTGGCACTGAATTATAAACTCCGACTTCACTGCTGAGAAGAACTAGGAAGACACTAGGAATAAATGGGGCAGAAAAACTAGAGAAAGAAGAGAGAAAAATATTGAAAAAAATACTAGGTCCCAAAATAGGTGGAGAGAGGTGGATGCGAGACCTAGGGAAGAATTGTACCGGAACATGAGAACAATATTCGGGGAAAACAGACTCAAAAGGGCAAGGTTTGCTAGGCATGTAGTTAGAATGAGTATGGACAGAATGACGAAGAGAGTGTGGGAAACAACAGGGAGGGCAAGGTGAAAGACAGGAACCAAGTGGGTTGTTGAACTTCGGAAGGACTGATTGTAATTGGGGATCAAGGTCGAAAGAAAGGAAAATTGGAGGAACAAAAATACACCGACCAATATGCCGGAGATTAATGACAGAGAAGAATACAGGAAAAGATTAGAGTTTCACCAGTGGAGCCGACAGGAGAAACGGACACTGAAGATCTCGGAAGAGGAGCGGGAGAGAAGAAGAGAAAGAATGAAGAGGTTCTGGGAGAAGAACAGGAGAATGCAATCCACGAAGGGGCTACCTGTGGTCCTACAGAGGCCGTAACGCAAGAAGAAGAAGCAGAAGAAGAGCCAAAGAAACTGGTACACCTTCCTAACATACTGTAGGATCCCCGCGAGAACACAAAAGTGCCGCAAAACGACGTGGCATGGACTCGACTAATGTCTGAAGTAGTGCTGGAGGGAACTGACACCATGAATCCTCAAGGGCTGTCCATATATCTGTAAGAGTACGAGGCGGTGGATATCTCTTCTGAACAGCACATTGAAAGGCACTCGAGATATGCTCAATAATGTTCATGTCTGAGAAGTGTTACTCGAGTCACTCTGTAGCAATTCTGGACGTGTGCGGTGTGGCATTGTATTGCTGGAATTGCCAGAGACCGTCGGAATGCACAATGGACATGAATGGATGCAGGTGATCAGACAGTATGCTTACGTACGTGTTACCTGTCAGAGTCGCATCTAGATGTATCAGGTGTCCCATATCACTCCAACTGCGCACGCCTCACACCATTACAGAGCTTCCACCAGCTTGAACAGTCTCCTGATGACATGAATGGTCCATGGATTCATGAGGTTGTCTCCATTCCCGTACACGTCCATTCGCTCGATACAATTTGAAACGAGACTCGTCTGACCAGCCAACATGTATCCAGTCAGCAACAGTCCAACGTCGGTGCTGACGGACCCAGACGATGCGTAAAGCTTTGCGTCGTGCAGTCATCAAGAGTACACGAGTGGGCCTTCGGTTCCGAAAGCCCATATCGAAGATGTTTCGTTAAATGGTTCGCACGCTGACACTTTTTCATGGTCCAGCTTTGAAATCTGCAGCACTTAGTGGAAGGGTTGCACTTCTGTCACGTTGAACGATTCTCTTCAGTCATCACTGGTCCCGTTCTTGGCCACGCGGGATAGCCGCGCGGTCTCAGGCGTCTTGCAACGGTTTGCGCCGCTCCTCCCGCCGGAGATTGGAGTCCTCCCTCGGGCATGGGTGTGTGTGTTGTCCGTAGCGTAAGTTAGTTTAAGTTAGATTAAGCAGTGTGTACCCTAGGGACCGATGACCTCTGTAGTTTGGTCCCATAGGAACTTACCACAAAACTCCAGATTTCCCGTCCTTACATAGTCTCTTTCCGGCCACAGTGACGTCCGATTTTGATGTTTTACCGGATTCTTGATATTCACGGTACACTCCTGAAATGGCCGTTCGGGAAAATTCCCACTTCATCGCTACCTCGGAGATGCTGTGTCCCATCGCTCGTGCGCCGACTGTAACACCACGTTCAAACTCACTTACATGTTGATAACCTGTCATTGTAGCAGCAGTAGCCGATCTAACAACTGCGCACGATACTTGTTGTCTTATACAGGGTGGTCCATTGATAGTGACTGGGCCAAATATCTCACGAAATATACATCAAACGAAAAAACTACAAGAACGAAACTAGTCTAGCTTGAAGGGGTAAACCAGAAGACACTACGGTTGGCCCGCTAGATGGCACTGCCATAGGTCAAACGGATATGAATTGGGTTTTTTTAAAATAGTGAAACGTCCCCTTTGAACAGTTATACAAGACTGTGCTTAAACTGACACACAATATTTTGTTAGCGCAACGCAATCTGACTTTCAAAATTCCCTACAAAAGAATGGCCCTGACTAACATTAAACTATACCTTTCACAAATCACTTACCTCACAAAAATCTTCGCTGCTCAAGCTACTGCAATACAGCGAGCGCCACTACTGCCAGCTAAATAAAAGATTCAAACTATGGAAGGCACTAACTACTGATAGGGATAGTTAGCAAATGAAAGATATTAATAGAGAACAAACAATGTATTTACCTTGATATCATAATATATAAATATAGCAGTTCATGACAAATTACAAAACTCCGCCATCTCTCTCCCCACATCCACCACTGCTGGCGGCTCACCTCCAACTGCGCAACGCTACGCGCTGTTCACAGCCAGCTGCCTCTGCCCAACACTACAATGGCAGACAACAATGCAAACTACCCACAGACTGCACACAGCACAGCCAGTGATTTTCATACAGAGGTGGCGTTACCAATAAAAAAACCTAAACAGCCTACTTACATAAAGAAAACATAAACAGCCTACTTACATAGCCCCCATGCTCCCCACAAAAAATTTTTACAAATGGTGTTGGGCACTGGCCAATACAGATTTGACAAAAATTTTTGACAATTACAGTAACAAAGATATAAAATGCACACACTTATTGATACAATGTTGGTCAAAAGCTAAAATTTTGTCACAGTCCATAAAGACAGTCCTAATCGTACATAACAGTAGAATAGCAGTGTTTTTCTCAAAGTCTGAGCAGTAAAAGAAAATGCACACGGAAGTAGTGGATTTCCATGCAGTCTTGAAGAAGTAGTGTTGTCCTTCCAACGGAAAGACAGTCCTGACTCTTGACATGCATACAGGTAATGGGCCACAACAGAGCAAACCCACAGCAGAGTCATTCGACGTTTTGAAGAATATTGGTAGGTAGGTCATCACAGAGCAGACCCACTGGAGTCCTGGTAGAGATTGTGGTATTGGTGGGCCATCAAAGATGCAGACCCACTGTAGTCCTTGTAGAGATAATGGTAATGGTGGGCCATCAAAGATGCAGACCCACTGTAGTCCTTGTAGAGGTGATGGTATTGGTGGGTCATCAAAGATGCAGACCCACTGTAGTCCTTGTAGAGATAATGCTATTGATGGATCATCAAAGATGTAGACCCACTGTAGTCCTTGAAGAGATGATGGTACTGGTGGGTCATCAAAGATGCAGACCCACTGTAGTCCTCGTAGAGATGACCAGCAGCCATCTGTTGTGACTGTGCAGGTGCACAATCACCACTGAAGAGTCTTGCGGACAATATAGCAAGTCCATAAACCACCACTTGTGCACTCACAACGTTTTTGGAATTGTCCTTAGAACCAGCAATGCTGTTATCCAGTCCCTTGCAGAATTATTAACACACGTGCAAACATGAACAGTCCCTACTTCTCACATATTGTCCATATACTATGACCAACAGAAACGTGTGCAGTGAAATGTAACTTACAAGTTAATAATAAGATGAACTGGTGTCAATTACAATTTTATAACATGAGAATACAATTACAAAGGTACAAAATACATCATTAAAGAACATAACAATGCAGATAACATTTGTAGTAAAACAGGCGTTACAAAAGAGTAGAAATAGACATATACGTCAGTGTTACAGGAATTATGACATGAGTACATACATAGAAGATCAGAATAATTATTGAAACATCAACTTCACACATGAGCATTTAAACAGAATGAATAATGTCTAACAGCTTTACAAAGTAAATAACATATTATTAATGCTAATTATATTCGAGGATAACAGTCTTCCTCATCATAGTGAATGTAGCGTAATATTAAAAGAAGAAAAAATTCTATGAAACTACACAGAGACAGGAAGAAAACAAATACACAAGGGTACACAAACACATAGTGGGATAACACCAATAGGAAAGGACAGGGTTCGTTTTCAGTGTAACATTTGGTACTGCAGTCCAACCCAAAACTTCATATATCTTTCCTCTTATTTCATCCTTTGTTTCCACCAAAAAAATTCTATCTAAGCATGCTTTCTGTATTTATATGTTCACACATTTCTTACCTCAACATTTATTTCCAAGAAAATCCTACCTAAACCTGTTTTCTCAATGCATTTCTTCCAATTCATCGCAACTCATTCTCTTAGAGGCTACCCCCTCTTAAGCTAACTTAAATCTACTGAGCTCAGATGCTAAACTAAGGAACGAGGCAATGCAGCATCACATAACAAATCAACACAAACAGCAATGCAAAAAATGCAAATTGGCAAAGCTAGCAGCATAAATGAGCAAAAGTCAAATTCAATAACACTATGCCTGGCAAACAGCAGCAACTTATACCTAAACATGACATAGCGCAAGCAGAAAAAATATTACACTAAAATGGCCATGTCTAATACCTATGTCACATCTTAACATTAGAGTGATGCATCACAATTTATTCTACAAAAGAAATTACCAAGTACTTGAAAAGAAAATTATGTGTTACTGTTATTAGTTCCTTCTTATTGTTCTTTCCTTTCCAAGTGCTCCTTTTTTTAAAGAATGTGGATCATAAAATAATTATTTAATAGATCTGTTGACAGAAAGTGTTCACATTAGCAAATGCATTTCATTTTATAAAAGCAATGCTGCAACACAGCTGAAAAACAGGTATCAAATGAAATAAGCAATTACGCAAACCAAAGCATAAAAACATCATTCAATAGTCATGTGGCATTTCATAAGTTAGTAGAAATTCTCTCAACTCTCGTAGAAAGACGCTTGTCGTAATCAGGTGTGCAGATGTACGAATATTTCCCATCAATTCATAAGCATTTCAGTAATTAGCACAAAGTGCGAGTAATCATATGTTTTCAAGTAACGAGGGTGTTGCATTAGCGATGAAAGGCACACCCTAATGGCTTGTTCTCCAGGTGTTTGACACAGCTGTGTGCCCACAACGCATTACAAAAATCATATGTTTTCAAGTTCGACCGTGTCGTTTTTGCGATGCTTTCTACAAAGGAATGCCAGAAGCGAGGTTCATGGCCTTCCCTTTCTTTTTTTTTCTACCTGTGCTTCTGATGAGGCACTCACTAATGACTTGTTCTCCAGGCGTCTGACACAGCTGGGTGCCCGCGACGCATTACGTGCAGGTGGTCACTTAACTTTCGTACGGAAATATTTACGACAGCAGTTTCTGCTACCGTGGCAGTCTCATATAAAAATATTTCACAGGTCAAGAATTAGCGTTGCAAATCTGTAGAAACAAAATCCTATAAATATAAGTGTCCAAAAAAAAATATTGGTCAGCATTGTGATACAGTCACACATTTCATAACTCTTAAAGTACGTTTCCTGGTTTCCAACATCCTTTTTTCACAAGTCAAGAGTCCCTACCCACTATTCATTACTCCTTACCTTATTACACATATACGTATCCATCGACACTCGTCAATATTTCGTCATTATAAATATGAAGCAAAATCAAATAACTCATATAGCCTCAGCCTATTAATCATAAACATACCTCAGCAGCATAATACACATCGTCGTCATAAAAATAACATCATAACACCTCAGTCAAATCTCAAAATCGTCGTAGCTTCCTCCAATAATTTCAAAACCTAAAAAAATTCTCTGCTCATGTCAATAGTGTCATCTACCTCAAACGTACTTTAAAATCATGCTCCCTTACCAAATACATCATTCAAAGCTCTCATAGTATCACAATGGTTCCGAAAAAAATATGAAGAGTTCACACAGTACAGACAAAATACAGTTTCATAAGTGTGAAGTTATCCAACTGTGTAATTACGTAAACATCTGTCACTGATATAGTAAAAATAAATGTTTGTCTCTCTCAGTTAAATGATCAGATAGCTGTGTAAATTGTGTGTTAGAGAAATATGGTACCGATGTGTAAAGTTGTATAAGCAAATACCATATTAGCTAGGGTTCCTTGTGCTTGCCAAACACGTGGTACACAAAGTAGGCGTGTACCCCCCTGAGGATTAATGTAATTATACCCTCAGGTGTTACAGATTACAGCAATGGAATGAAATGTATCACGGAAAACCTTTGTATCATTGTACTCCAAATATCTTTAAAAATAAATATTTTAAGTACATAATCAATCACTCAAATACGTGTCCTGTAGCGCTAAATGTGCGTCTTGTTGCAACATAATCTCTGTGGAAGTGTCGTAGTTATCGTCCTCCGAAAGCTAAGTTCTGCAGAAGCCAATGTACTTACCTCATGATAAACAAAAGTGAAATGATTTGCCTATAGATATCGTAGTTATTATGCTTATTGGCGTGATGAAGAAAGTACTGTACAGTAACGTATTGTTATGCCACGAAAAAGGCTGTCTCATTGTTGCTATACCACGAAAGTTACTACTAAAACATGTTTTTCTTTCCAGAAGAATTCAGAAAACTGTGCAGATATAAAACAGATACACCGCAAAAGCAACATTGTAAATTGTCACACATTAGTAACGTCGTGATATAAATCGTGTAGCTGTCCCATAAACTAACCACTGTGTCATCTGGTATCTCACAGAAAGTACTTCAAATACAGAATGTATTTTCAGGTAACCAAAATGTTGCATTAAAATCTCATTAGCAGTACTGGTAAATGTTCTAAGTATGTAAGCCTTATAGTCGTTCCATAATCATGCAACTAACAAGCAAGAATGTACACACACAATAACACTGTGACGTCTGTTCACTATAACAATGCATTCGTCATTTCTGTTTCAATAAGTTCTCTTGGTTCTTGACTGGATATTTAACTTCAAACATTGTTGCATGTTAACAGATTCTAAGTCTGACAAGCATACTAGTAACGTGAAGTGAAACGTTTTATGGCAAAGACAAAGTTAAAAAGCAGATTATCTTTCAATAATCGGTTTTACATGTGAAATGTGGTACAATCTTTTACTCTTCAAAGTACTCAGAATTTCAGCTTGAACGCAATTATCATGCAGTATACGTCGGTAAAGAATACTGGAATTTTTCACAGGGTTAGCGTCAATGTTATTTTTCTCTGAGCCAGCCGGCGCACGTGGGTGCCTGCGGCGCGAGTCATTGTCTGTCTCTTTGTTGGCGCGCGTTGTTATTGGGATTAGGAGACCTAACTTCTACAAATTCGCCTTGCCGAGAGGGCCCAGGTCTGTTAGAATCCCGCCAGTTCTGATGAAATTCACGTCTGTCGTTTTGTCGGTAGTTTACATAGTTTCTTGTTTGTCGGTCATGTGGTGGAGAATTTCTCCCTGAATCGTAACTCTGCGCCGAACTGTTGCGTCTGAAGTTATTCTGCCTTCCTTGATAATACTTGTTTTTGTTCCCATATTGTCTGTTTCTCTGATTGTCTCTGTGTAGTCATTACTACGGAAATGCGATCTTTCTCTGTAACTATTATTACTCTGCCAACGGTTGTCGTACAGGTGGTGTCTATTTTGGTCACGATTTGCGTTGTAAGAATAGCCTTGTCGCGTCCAGTTATTATTTCTTTCATCGCGGAATTGCGACTGATGTGATCTGTAATTGTTGTGTTCCTTCGTTCTGCGATTGTTAGTGTCACTTTCCAGTTCTTGTAACAGTCCCTGAAAAGCTTCAATGTCGTCTTTGCAACGTCCTGCCAAAATAATATGTCGTAAATGTTCAGGTAATTTGATTAAGCAAATGCGGATGAGTTCTGAGGGGCTGTATGGGTTTGTCAGGTACTGATTCTTGTGCAACATGTCTTCAAAATATTTCACAAGACTGGAGAATTCAGATTGTTCGAAGTGTTTCATCATTATGATGTTATGTTTTACACGGTCTTGTGTAGCTTGAGACCAATATGCTGAGAGGAAGGCATGGTAAAATTCTCCTTCACTGTGGCAATCGTGAATGACCGATCGCATTCTTACAGCTGGTTCATTCTCTAAATAGCCACACATAAATTCTAATCTGTGTTCTAACGACCAGTTGGGAGGAAAACAATGAGAGAATTGATGGAGCCATGCTTGTGGATGAATGTCGTTGCCAGAATTCTTAAATGTTTTGAATTTACGCGTAGTAACGAACAGCTTATAGTCAAAATCGTCATGTCGGCGAGTCGCATATCGGTCATTGTTACGTCGTTTCGGCGGTTCCATCTCAAAATTCGGCGTACCTTGCCAACTTCTTTCACAATTTCCGAAGTGCCCTGTGTTGTTATTTTGTGTCTGTTCCGTATTTGTATGTCCCTCTTCCCGTATTGGGGCGTGAGTGTCCTCTGAAATACGTAATTCTTGTACTACTTGTGCCAACTGATCTTGCACTTCCCGGATTTCTCTTTTGTACTGTGTATTGATTTGATTTTGATTTTGTTTGAATTTTCTAATTTGTTCGCACTCTTCAGTGTCAGTGAAGGCTACAGGTCTTGTGTCATTCAGATCATCATCTACCTTTGTAGATAAGTTAGTGAACTGATCTGAAAGTTCGGCTACTTTATCCGATAGTGAACACATTTCCTCAGTGTGTTTTTCTGAACCAAGTTTCAGAGTGTCCATTTGTGTTGAAATCGAATCTACTGTGTCCTTTAAGTTATCCTGAGTTATTGCAAGTTGCGTAATCGAATCGGTAGATGCAACTGAGTCAATTTTAGCCCACAAGGTCTCATGATTTTCATGAACAATGGCTTGCAGTTCTTTTATGGCTGCTTCGTGATTCTGTAATGCATTTTTATGCCGCGAAAAAATAGGTTGAAAATGCTCACAAATTTGTGTTTTTACGTCATTACAGACTTTTTGACATTTCGATTCAATGTTATGTAACTCAGTAGTTAAATCTTCACGTGTTTGTTCAAGCGTGGTGTGAAGATTTTGTTCCATTGCGTCTAACTGTTGCTGTGTTTGTCTCTGGTGTTGTTCCATTGTGTCTAACTTTTTAAGATTTTGTTCCACTGTGTCTAACTTCTGAAGCTTTTGCTGTGTCTGTCCCATTTGTTGTATTAATTGTAATAACAATGCATTGGTGTCTGAAACATGTTCCTCAGTGCTTTTCGGCAGTGAATTTACACCGGAAACATTCACATTTTGACAAGCAGAAAATGTGTCTTGACTTATTTGAGAAAACGGTGAGGATCCAAAACCTGAATCTACAGTATTTGCAATATTGTGTTCTGTCATTCCCGATTCCTGAGGCGAGCTGTTGCCGACCAATCGATCGATAACGCTTCCCTGTTCACTACCTGTTTCACTGTCTACACCATTGTTTGCCGCCCGCTCCATTTCCCTGTGCACAGTTACCAAATTACTACTTTGAACATTAGTAAATTCATTACTCAGCGGCGCTGATAAGCTACGCTCGTCGTCACTATTATTTCTCAGTTTAGTTTGGAGCCTAGTGTTACGTTTTTCACACGCCATAATTGTCACAATATTTCACACGATAACACAGAGAAGCACAATTTGAAGTACAAAAATAGGAGAACACATTAACATAACACTGAAAATAATATCTAGTTAATTGCACGCGCTGCTGAGAAATACTTGGTGTAAAACTGCATGCATGCTACAACTGTTTTACTGTACCACAATGAAAGACTGCAACTACAAAGGAGATTCTCTCTACAATTACGCACTAGCAATAAACAAAGGCTACACTAATTACACAAACTACAAGAAAAAAAATCAGAAGACTCCAGTGAGGTATCCTCGGCTAAGGGTCGACATATGAAACGTCCCCTTTGAACAGTTATACAAGACTGTGCTTAAACTGACACACAATATTTTGTTAGCGCAACGCAATCTGACTTTCAAAATTCCCTACAAAAGAATGGCCCTGACTAACATTAAACTATACCTTTCACAAATCACTTACCTCACAAAAATCTTCGCTGCTCAAGCTACTGCAATACAGCGAGCGCCACTACTGCCAGCTAAATAAAAGATTCAAACTATGGAAGGCACTAACTACTGATAGGGATAGTTAGCAAATGAAAGATATTAATAGAGAACAAACAATGTATTTACCTTGATATCATCATATATAAATATAGCAGTTCATGACAAATTACAAAACTCCGCCATCTCTCTCCCCACATCCACCACTGCTGGCGGCTCACCTCCAACTGCGCAACGCTACGCGCTGTTCACAGCCAGCTGCCTCTGCCCAACACTACAATGGCAGACAACAATGCAAACTACCCACAGACTGCACACAGCACAGCCAGTGATTTTCATACAGAGGTGGCGTTACCAATAAAAAAACCTAAACAGCCTACTTACATAAAGAAAACATAAACAGCCTACTTACAATAGGAATCCCCATTTTTATTACAAATTCGTGTAGTACGTAAAGAAATATGAATGTTTTAGCTGGACCACTTTTTTCGCTTTGTGATAGATGGCGCTGAAATAGTCGCAAATATATAAGTACGTGGTATCACGCAACATTCCCCCAGTGCGGACGGTATTTGCTTCGTGATACATTACCCGTGTTAAAATGGACCGTTTTCCAAATGCGGAAAAGGTCCATAACGCGTTGATGTATGACTATTGTGATCAAAATGCCCAACGGGTGTGTGCTATGTATGCTGCTCGGTATCCTGGACGACATCATCCAAGTGTCCGGACCGTTCGCCGGATAGTTACATTATTTAAGGAAACAGGAAGTGTTCACCCTCATGTGAAACTTCAACCACGACCTGCAACAAATGATGATACCCAAGTAGGTTTTTTAGCTGCTTTCGCGGCTAATCCGCACATCAGTAGCAGACAAATTGCGCGAGACTTGGGAATCTCAAAAACGTCTGTGTTGAGAATGCTACATCAACATCGATTAAACCCGTACCATGTTTCTATGCACCAGGAATTGCATGGCAACGACTTTGAACGTCGTGTACAGTTCTGCCACTGGGCACAAGAGAAATTACGGGACGATGACAGATTTCGTGCACGCGTTATATTTAGCGACGAAGCGTCAATCACCAACAGCGGTAACGTAAACCGGCATAATATGCACTAATTGGCAACGGAAAATCGACGATGGCTGCGACAAGAGGAACATCAGAGACCTTGGCGGGTTAATGTATGGTGCGGCATTATGGGAGGAATGATAATTGACCCCCATTTTATGGATGGCAGTCTAAATGGTGGAGTGTATGCTGATTTCCTACGTAATGTTCTACCGAAGTTACTACAAGATGTTTCACTGCATGACAGAATGGCGATATACTTCCAACATGATGGATGCCCGGCACATAGCTCGCGTGCGGTTGAAGCGGTATTGAATAGCATATTTCATGACAGGTGGATTGGTCGTCGAAGCACCATACCATGGCTCGCACGTTCACCGGATCTGACGTCCCTGGATTTCTTTCTGTGGAGAAAGTTGAAGGATATTTGCTACTGCGATCCACCCACAACGCCTGACAACATGCGTCAGCGCATTGTCAATGCATGTGCGAATATTACGGAAGGCGAACTACTCGCTGTTGAGGGGAATGTCGTTACACGTATTGGCAAATGCATTGGGGTTGACAGACATCATTTTGGGCATTTATTGCATTGATGTGGTATTTACAGGTAATCACGCTGTAACAGCATTCGTTCTCAGAAATGATATGTTCACAAAGGTACGTGTATCACATTGGAACAACGGAAATAAAATGTTCAAACGTACCTAAGTTCCGTATTTTAATTTAAAACGCCTACCTGTTACCAACTGTTCGTGTAAAATTGTGAGCCCTATGTTTGTGACTATTACAGCGGCATCTATCACAAAGCAAAAAAAGTGGTCCAACTAAAACATTCATATTTCTTTACGTAGTAGGCTACACGAATATGTTACAAAAAATGGGGCTTCCTATTTTAAGAAACGCAGTTGATATCCGTTTGACCTATGGCAGCGCCATCTGGGGGCCAACCATAGCGCCATCTGGTTCCCCCCTTCAAGCTAGACAAGTTTCGTTCTTTGTAGTTTTTACGTTTGAAGCTTATTTCGTGAGGTATTTGCCCCAGTCACGATCAATGGACCGCAGCGCCCTATTCTGCCTGTTTACAAATGTCTGTATTTGAGTACTCATACCTACACTAGTTTGTCTGGGGCATCAGTGTGGACGGCCAGCCCACTTGTGCTCGGAGCCAATTCGCCGCGTGACGCTACGCAGACGCCGTATAGTCGCTGCTCCAACACCACAGTCCGCTCTTAGCGCGGGTAGTCTTCTGAGTTGGACTCTTAATTGTACTGAATCTTCCTTCGCTTGGATAAATACATGCACATATTCTGTTTACTGTGATTAACTTGTCCGCTAATCATTTCCTCTCCTGTTCAGCTCTGCTACGACGACAGCTGTCGCACCACTTTGAGGCCCATGTCGCCTTACTGTTGTGTACGTAATCGTAAACAACACACAGAGATATTAATGGCTGACAAACTTACTTTTTCGTGACACCCTTCTTGTTCTCAATAACAATTTACCGTTCAAAAACTGTATTATAACATAGCTCTCTGCGGTTACTTTATGGTGGCTCATCACCTTAGAAAAATACGAGGGCAGTTCAATTGTAAGTAGGCCGTTTATGTTTTCTCTATGTAAGTAGGCTGTTTATGTTTTCGCACAGTCTCGTGCATAATTGTTCAAAGGGGGCGTTTCATAATAAGTAATGCAACACATTTTTTTTTCTCGGCCAATTTTGGTTGAAAAAACCAGAAATTTCTTGTGGAATATTTTCAAACATTCCCGCTTCGTCTCGTATAGTTTCATTGACTTCCCACAGGTGGCAGCGCTGTACGGAGCTGTTAAAATGGCGTCTGTAACGGATGTGCGTTGCAAACAACGGGCAGTGATCGAGTTTCTTTTGGCGGAAAACCAGGGCATCTCAGATATTCATAGGCGCTTGCAGAACGTCTACGGTGATCTGGCAGTGGACAAAAGCACGGTGAGTCGTTGGGCAAAGCATGTGTCATCATCGCCGCAAGGTCAAGCAAGACTGTCTGATCTCCCGCGTGCGGGCCGGCCGTGGACAGCTGTGACTCCTGCAATGGCGGAGCGTGCGAACACACTCGTTCGAGATGATCGACGGATCACCATCAAACAACTCAGTGCTCAACTTGACATCTCTGTTGGTAGTGCTGTCACAATTGTTCACCAGTTGGGATATTCAAAGGTTTGTTCCCGCTGGGTCCCTCGTTGTCTAACCGAACACCATAAAGGGCAAAGGAGAACCATCTGTGCGGAATTGCTTGCTCGTCATGTGGCTGAGGGTGACAATTTCTTGTCAAAGATTGTTACAGGCGATGAAACTTCGAACCTGAAACAAAACGGCAATCAATGGAGTGACGCCACACCCACTCCCCTACCAAGAAAAAGTTTAAAGCCATACTCTCAGCCGGTAAAGTCATGGTTACAGTCTTCTGGGACGCTGAAGGGGTTATTCTGTTCGACGTCCTTCCCCATGGTCAAACGATCAACTCTGAAGTGTATTGTGCTACTCTTCAGAAATTGAAGAAACGACTTCAGCGTGTTCGCAGGCACAAAAATCAGAACGAAATTCTCCTTCTTCATGACAACGCAAGACCTCACACAAGTCTTCGCACCCGAGAGGAGCTCACAAAACTTCAGTGGACTGTTCTTCC
This sequence comes from Schistocerca serialis cubense, assembly GCF_023864345.2. Classification (NCBI taxonomy): domain Eukaryota; kingdom Metazoa; phylum Arthropoda; class Insecta; order Orthoptera; family Acrididae; genus Schistocerca; species Schistocerca serialis. The sequence continues at coordinate 51,721,949 of NC_064644.1, forward strand.
TCATGCACCCTACAGCCCCGATCTCGCACCGTCGGATTTCCATATGTTTGGCCCAATGAAGGACGCAATCCGTGGGACGCACTACGCGGATGATGAAGAAGTTATTGATGCAGTACGACGTTGGCTCCGACATCGACCAGTGGAATTGTACCGTGCAGGCATACAGACCCTCATTTCAAGGTCGCGTAAAGGCCGTAGCATTGAATGGAGATTACGTTGAAAAATAGTGTTGTGTAGCTAAAAGATTGGGGAATAACCTGGTGTATTTCAATGCTGATTAAAACAATCCCTGTTTCAGAAAAAAATGTGTTGCATTACTTATTGAACTGCCCTCGTAGTTATTTGTGCATGCTACTACAAGTCTGTACACCAAAAGATTCACAACTCGTAATCTCTCCTATTGCACTTCCAGTGCACGAAATACCTTCTGGTTTTTTATCGCGTATCATTGTGTAAAGGAAATCATATTCTGCTTAAACAACGGTCCATATACTACTTTTTCAGCGCTCTAACTCACCTACTGAACTTCCAATACGTAAAATACCTCCTGATTTCTTCTATAGCACTTTCGGTGCACTAAACTCTTCTTACCTACTTCATTGGTAAACATGTGCTAACTACAACTTATTAATTTTCAAAGGACGTTCCTTCATTGGCATCTCATGCTACTGCAAAGTCGGACACTCGGCTGTCAGCTGATCTAGCCTCATCGCTCTACAATTACATGATGAGACTCACAAGTTGTCACTGTCAGAACTGTAACCTTTAATCTAACATTTTCCAGTAATAGCCTCCTGCATCCCAGCTTCTGGTGTCGATTCGACAACTGAAACAAAACGTACGCATGTGGAAGCACTTGTCAGTATACTAAAAGCCTTCTGCTCTTCTTATTTTCATTACCAATCAACTTTCTCTCATCTCCATAATCGTATGACATTATAACTAATTTATCTTGGTAAATCATCATCTCATTTTCAAAACTTACATGAAACTCTAAAAATGATTCTCATCGTTTCGTAGTCATTACAGGGTCCACTTCAATCCTGGTAATTGAGACAAATTTACGACAGACACGATCTCATCTATTTCGTTAGCTTTTTCTCATTTATTATTCCCTCGATCATCTCTTTATAAAATCAGCTGATTGAAATCTACAGCACATAGAACCTCGTCTGCTTCATTAAATATTTCATTACCATTATTTTCTGGATCCTCTCTCAACATAACAACACTAGTTAGATCTGATTAATCATCAATTCTGGTTCGTGGTTAACCTTTGCTGTATATCCATCAGGTACAGAAACAGTCTCAACATCAGTAAACTCCTGCATTTCAGTACGTTTCTTAATCTGGATTACTACTTCTTGAACAACCGTGACCTTTTCTGCGTGAGTCTGTTTCCTTCCATTAACACTACCTACCTGTTTATCCGTTTCATCTGATCTCTTTTCTAGCAATTCCAGTTCAATGGTTACGTCATTCACTTCTTGCGTTGCTGCATCTGATTTTTTTTCGCCATTACTCATATGATCTCAATGACTTGTTTCGTTCACTCTTCAGATTTTTTGACGTCTTCCTCGATCTTTTCATCTAGGTTTGCCATTCGTTCGTCGCACCCTCCCACATGACCGATGAACTGTTGTTATGATCGCTTCAGATGGTCACTGCACTCCTTAAACTGATCTGCAATGTTTTTAAAACGCAACTCATATTTCTCGTCTGCCTTCGAAAAATTCTCGTCTGTCTTCTTAAAATTTTCCGCTGTCTTTATGAAAATTCGTCGGCCTTATTGTCCACCTTCTTGAAACATTCAGCTATGGCTTGGAAGTTTCCATGAAGCGTTCCTACCAATTCTGGTGGTAGAGATGCGTGTGGAGTGCGATCGGCAACATCTTGTTTCTCATTTTCACGGGGAGCGGCTACAGAATCGTCCGTTCCCTGTGATATCGTCATATTACCCTCACACAAAACCTCAGATCCTGATCGTTCTACATTGTTCTGCACAACGTCTGTTACACTGTATGTGCCTAAGGAGTGTTCAGCCTCACTTTCCTGACCATTTACCATATTGGAAGGGCGCGATCTGCCTCGTTCGACCTCCACGTCAAGTTCGCCATTTCCCGGATCATTAGTTTCCCCCTAACTACAGGGCCCATTCTTTCTCAACTGCATGAATGAGCACGGGATAACTTTGGAATTATCAAATACTGACATAGAGATCGCATAATTTTCGCCAAATAACCAAAACTCTGTCCTGAACGTCACAAACACAATAAAGTTCCTAATCACACGCATAAACACATAAAACATTTCCTACAAAAGTGCAACGGTGTGATCTCTGGACAACGACAGACTTTTGCTCACCTAAATAAATTAGTAAAAGTGTCTGCGTTTAAAACTACACTCCTGGAAATTGAAATAAGAACACTGTGAATTCATTGTCCCAGGAAGGGGAAACTTTATTGACACATTCCTGGGGTCAGATACATCACATGATCACACTGACAGAACCACAGGCACATAGACACAGGCAACAGAGCATGCACAATGTCGGCACTAGTACAGTGTATATCCACCTTTCGCAGCAATGCAGGCTGCTATTCTCCCATGGAGACGATCGTAGAGATGCTGGATGTAGTCCTGTGGAACGGCTTGCCATGCCATTTCCACCTGGCGCCTCAGTTGGACCAGCGTTCGTGCTGGACGTGCAGACCGCGTGAGACGACGCTTCATCCAGTCCCAAACATGCTCAATGGGGGACAGATCCGGAGATCTTGCTGGCCAGGGTAGTTGACGTACACCTTCTAGAGCACGTTGGGTGGCACGGGATACATGCGGACGTGCATTGTCCTGTTGGAACAGCAAGTTCCCTTGCCGGTCTAGGAATGGTAGAACGATGGGTTCGATGACGGTTTGGATGTACCATGCACTATTCAGTGTCCCCTCGACGATCACCAGTGGTGTACAGCCAGTGTAGGAGATCGCTCCCCACACCATGATGCCGGGTGTTGGCCCTGTGTGCCTCGGTCGTATGCAGTCCTGATTGTGGCGCTCACCTGCACGGCGCCAAACACGCATACGACCATCATTGGCACCAAGGCAGAAGCGACTCCCATCGCTGAAGACGACACGTCTCCATTCGTCCCTCCATTCACGCCTGTCGCGACACCACTGGAGGCGGGCTGCACGATGTTGGGGCGTGAGCGGAAGACGGCCTAACGGTGTGCGGGACCGTAGCCCAGATTCATGGAGACGGTTGCGAATGGTCCTCGCCGATACCCCAGGAGCAACAGTGTCCCTAATTTGCTGGGAAGTGGCGGTGCAGTCCCCTACGGCACTGTGTAGGATCCTACGGTCTTGGCGTGCACCCGTGCGTCGCTGCGATCCGGTCCCAGGTCGACGGGCACGTGCACCTTCCGCCGACCACTGGCGACAACATCGATGTACTGTGGAGACCGCACGCCCCACGTGTTGAGCAATTCGGCGGTACGTCCACCCGGCCTCCCGCATGCCCACTATACGCCCTCGCTCAAAGTCCGTCAACTGCACATACGGTTCACGTCCACGCTGTCGCGGCATGCTACCAGTGTTAAAGACTGCGATGGAGCTCCGTATGCCACGGCAAACTGGCTGACACTGACGGCGGCGGTGCACAAATGCTGCGCAGCTAGCGCCATTCGACGGCCAACACCGCGGTTCCTGGTGTGTCCGCTGTGCCGTGCGTGTGATCATTGCTTGTACAGCCCTCTCGCAGTGTCCGGAGCAAGTATGGTGGGTCTGACACACCGGTGTCAATGTGTTCTTTTTTCCATTTCCAGGAGTGTAGTTAGATCTGATGATGTTCAATTATTATTGTTTGGTCGTGCTATTTTTCCGCTAAAATCAGTTAAAAGAAAATTTAACTAAGTGATTCACAAGGTTGCGGGATACCAGAAATTAATCCTGGCCAGGATTCACCTAAATCTTAAGTGGGGTGTCAGTTGTGATTGGGTACATACCCCTATCTTCTTTCTTTATTCGTGTCAGAGGTACTCTAAAATGAACCCATATACAGTACATACAAAGAAAACTATACAGTATCCACCTAGAAAACTTTGATAGCATTGGGTGCTGCAGACGTTGAGCCCTTCATGCTACAGCTGGTTGGGCATAAGTTACATTTGAAGAGATGCCGGGTTGTCTGCAATTCACCGCATTCGCACAGTGTTGTGTTGGCAGTTGGCAGTTGGAAGTTCCATTTAAGGAGATTGTCCCCCGTAGTCTGTTCAAGGACTTCCAAATGACCCACTTCTCCAAGTGTCCAGGCCGCAGGAATTCTTGTGATGTCATCCAGTTTGACATATGTTGGCATCTTTCTTTCCACTTGGTGAGTCGAGTAGCCGCACCTGATCCTTCTAAGGGCTGTGAAGTTGTTAGGAAACTCTTCCTGGACTTCAGTCTTGGCTTGGCAGGTTGATGTCCAAAGAGTGGATGTGAGGTCACTGTATTTGATTTATGCCTCTAGATGTTAGCGGTGACCTTTCTTCTGATGTCACATTGAGCAATCCCAGCGAGACATTGAACTTTGTCCCTATGATGGACAGTACCAAACTCTGGTGAGCAACAGAATGAAGAACTACCTCAAATATACATCCAGACCAATTTAAAACAAGGATACTGGTGCACAACCGAAACTTCTTATTTAAACGAATGTTAACCGGGTGCCCAAATTAAGTATGAAACAAATGGGTACCACATTACTCATAAACTCATATAGATATGTTAATGGAAGGAGCAATCTTCCAGGTATGAGTAGTAACAAATGGTCGCTATAACAGTTAGATTCATTTTCTTTGAATTGAAAAATTTCCACTGATATATTAAGAAGAACTATAGGGTAGCGGCTAGGGATTACAAGTCTAACCATGACACCAGTGAGTGCGTAGGAAGAAACACCAATGCGCTAATAATTCACGGACACGAAAGTGACTGTGAAGCACACGGAAAGATAGGAGGAAACACGATAAGATTGCCAAAATGCGCATCGAGAGCAACAATCTGGACACGTGACTTTAAATCAGCTTATTTAGCTGCTGAAGAGAGAATCAACTTGGCGTCTGAACGACAACAGCGGGGGTGACGATGGCCCACCTTAACAAAGACGTGGAGCAAGATGAGACAGCCGGCTGCAGCAGCGAGCAGCGAGCAGCGGGTGGTGAATCTGATTTCATCCCTCTCTTTGTACTTAGTGTTTAAATACGCACAACCTTCTAGTGGCAGCAAGGCTTCTCACATCAGGCATCTCTAATGAAGTCTCACTCTTGTCGTTATTTCTGCAAAAGACTAAGATGATATCGTCAGTATGCAGTTATAAAGCGAAGTCTTCTCCCTCTGGCTGGTCTGCAACTCTGCTGGTTTTCTTTAGAGCAGGAACTAGCTGGCCAGTGGTGGAAAAGACCGAGTGTCGACAAGAAAAACTCAAATGAAGATGTGAAACAATCTCTTACTCCCGTGGAGTTTTGGTATGTTGAACCAATAGTGCTCTGAGGTGACAAGGACGGTAGAAACACACTTCCACTCCATAGCACAACTCTGAAAGGGGCCTAACCAATGACTCGCACGTAGTTACGGCGAAAATGTGCAGTCTCCCCAAGAAGGGTAACAGCATGACGGAATCAGAAAGCTGGATTCCAAAAGTTTAAACCAAACGATATTCCGAGGCCACTTAACGAAAATTCACACAGCCTCTGGGAAACATGGCAAGATATCTCTTAGCTTGATAACAGCCTCCTGTGAAGCATTCAATGTTTCTTTTGACAGAAAGGACATTCCTTGCTGCACCTTGACAGTAAGCTGAGGGGCTAGAACAGACGCGAGCGCTAGTCTGACTACCTGAACCTGGAACTCTGCGTAGGGTTCAACATTTTTAAGATAGCCAACTAGTTTTTAAGGGGTTGGTATCTCGTGCAGCCAGCCTGTAAGCTTCCAACTTCTCGAAACCTCGACCATACAAGAGAGGGAAGGTAAAGAATACAGATAAGGGAAAACAGCCACTGGCAATGCGAACCCAGATCTGCATTTGAAGAGAAGTGTAACTGGATGGCTACTCGATCAAGGAAATTTGGATATCAACATCTGAACTATGTTAGAGGACAGTTTCAGTGAAAAATGGCCACATTACAAGCGTTATGATCATTGTAGTCTATTATGCAAATTGGCAACTTGATTTGCCATGACATATAAGTAACGAAATATAAACAGACAAGAAATATCTAACAAGCTCGTTTACGTTTGATTTACGCTTTCTGAGTGCTTTGCAAAACTGTGTCTTAATGATTTTACTCCAGCTGAGGATGGGTCCTTCCATCCTTACGTTGACAATTATATAGCCGTTCTGTCCAGAGCATAAAAAATATAGCTGAAACGACTTGTAATTGAAACGAAACCACTACTATAAATAATACTAAAACATGACTGTAATCACTAGCATTAAGTTTCGTTAAACATGCAGTCAAGACTTGCCGAAGAACTGAAGCACTTTCATCCTCTCCTCTCCTCTCCTCTCCTCTCCTCTCCTGCATCAGAAAGACACATTGTAGCAGTCACAGTGAGGTGACACCGATGGAGAAGTTCACTGCCACTTGTGCTTCATGCAGATTGTCAATTAGAGCTATTAACAATATATTTATATAGTCCAAGTCATTTTGGTGAAGCGAAATGGCATGTCCAAACATTTATCAGCCTTACGGTCTACTAAACTATTCACACGAACTTCTTCTTTCTTGGATCTATAGCTCATGATGAGCCTTGGCCTCCTCTACAATTTCCTTCCATTTCTCTCGGTCCTTTGTCAATACCCTCCAGTTTCTATAGCCCATCTTCCTAAGATCTTCTATTACGCCATCTTCCCATCTGGTTCTTGGTCGACCACGTCCTCTCTGCCCTCCTGGCTTTCCTTGTAATATTCTTTTTGGTACTTCTGTATCATTCATGCGAGCCACATGTCCCGCCCACCTCAATCTGGATGATTTCACTATCCCTCTGATGGGTTGGTCTTTGTATATGATATACAACTCATGGTTGTATCTCCTCCTCCATCTTCCTCTTTCACAGATTGGGCCGATAATTCGTCTAAGTACCTTTCTTTCAAATGCATCCATTGTTTCAATATCTTTAGTTGTTAATATCCAGGCTTCAGAGGCATATGTAAGCCCTGGTCGTATAAGTGATTTATGCATAGCTAATTTTGTGGTACGAGTCAGGAGCCTTGGGGATAGAAGTCTTGTCAGGGCAAAATAGGCTCTGTTGACCAGTATTAATCTCTGCTTAATTTCATAGGAGATATCATTTAGATGTGTAACTGTCGAGCCCAGGTACTTGAAATGTTCAACTCTCTCAAATGTATAATTGCCCATTGTTATTGCATTTGGCATATTTTCTCTATGTGCTTTTCCAGCTGCCACATATTTTGTTTTCTGTATATTACTAATTAATCTCATGTTCCTACTGGCATGTTCAAGAGCTATAAATGTCTCTTCCATTGCTTCTTGGGTTACTGCTATTATATCTATGTCATCTGCCTAGGCCACTATCTGCACTGATTTACAGAAGATCGTTCCCCTACTCAGAAGGTTTGTGTTTCTCATCACATTCTCCAGGGCGGCATTAAAGAGAAGGCATGCCAAGGCATCCACTTGTCGCAATCCATTTTTAACACTCAATGGATTGGACATCACTTCTCCTATTCTTACACTACCTTGTGTTTCGCTCATTCGCACGAACTATTCCTTTGCAATTACCTCACCTACTGGGCTATATCTACCACATATTTAACTTAACTCTGTCGGCAGTACAAAAACCATCACTGTCGTTGAAGGATTAAGCCATTAAAAGCATGTGTAGCACTCAATTTCAACGGCTATGTAGAATTAAAAAAGCATGAAGATGGTGACAAAATTCCGTCATCGATGGATCACGAGACGTTCTTTTCTGTGCAAAAGCACCTAAAAGTACCATCACTTCGACCGACACTGAGAGTTATACACGTGAAATTGTTGGAAAAAGTAGACGCTAAATATTTTAGAAGAACTGGAGATTTACCCCATAAAAGCGAAAAGAACCGGATAAACTCCTCAATGAACAAAATGAGTTTGCAACTAATGCATATTTTAATATTTACGACGATTTATTTAGCTGTGGTACTCGCTGCTTCCCGCACATTTGCTGCAGCCGATCACGGTCCTCCTTGTGAACAAAGTGCCGCACTGTGCTTCCTGACATCCACCCAGCATAGGTAAACACCTCGCAGCTGGAAGGGGAGTGCTAGCGAGTTGCAACAGCAAACTTTCCTAGTCCTTCCCTCCGTGTAGTCTCTCCTAAGCTTATATGCAATGGCGTAAACATCTAGCAGCCTGAAGTGCAAAAAAAATGTTCAAATGGGTGTGAAATCTTATGGGACTTAACTGTTAAGGTCATCAGTCCCTAAGGCTTATACATTACTTAGCATAAATTATCCTAAGGACAAACACACACACACCCATACCCGAGGGAGGATTCGAACCCCCGCTGGGTCCAGCAGCCTGAAGTGCAACGCCGTGGGAAATGTACCATAAGGATTGCTACTCTGTCTCTTTTATTGTAACGACTTCACTTTGTTCTAAGTAGATTTTACTGCTTTCCTTTCATATTCGATGAACAGCTGATTGAAATATTATTGCAATAATTGTAATATTTTGTGGTTTTTACAGGTGAAGATCGCCTTATAGAAGACGAATGGAAAAGTACACTTGGTTGTAAGTAAATCTCTAATTTCTGATTGTATGTTTAAGACCTGAATCGTAACAAGGCCCCGGGAGTAGACAACATTCCATTAGAACTACTGACAGCCTTGGGAGAGACAGTCCTGACAAAACTCTACCATCTGGCGAGCAAGATGTATGAGACAGGCGAGATTCCCTCAGTCTTCAAGAAGAATATAATAATTCCAATCCCAAAGAAAGCAGGTGTTGACAGATGTGAAAATTACCGCACTATCAGTTTAATAAGTCACAGCTGCAAAATACTAACGCGAATTCTTTAGAGACGAATGGAAAAACTGGTAGAAGGCGACCTCGGGGAAGATCAGTTTGGATTCCGTAGAAATACTGGAACACGTGAGGCAATAGTGACCTTACGACTTATCTTAGAAGAAAGATTAAGGAAAGGCAAACCTACATTTCTAGCATTTGTAGATTTAGACAAAGCTTTTGACAGTGTTGACTGGATTACTCTCTTTCGAATTCTAAAGGTGGCAGGGGTAAAATACAGGGAGCGAAAGGCTATTTACAATTTGTACAGAACTCAGATGGCAGTTATAAGCGTCGAGGGGCATGAAAGGGAAGCAGTGGTTGGGAAGGGAGTGAGACAGGGTTATAGCCTCTCCCCGATGGTATTCAATCTGTATATTGAGCAAGCAGTAAAGGAAACAAAACAAAAATTCGGAGTAGGTATTAAAATCCATGGAGAAGAAATAAAAACTTTGAGGTTCGCTGATGACATTGTAATTCTGTCAGAGACAGCAAAGGACCTGGAAGAGCAGTTGAACGAAATGGAGAGTGTCTTGAAAGGAGAATATAAGACGAACATCAACAAAATCAAAACGAGGATCATGGAATGTAGTTGAATTAAGTCGGGTGATGCTGAGGGAATTACATTAGGAAATGAGACAATTAAAGTAATAAAAGAGTTTTGCTATTTGGGGAGCAAAATAACTGATGATGTTCGAAGTAGAGAGGATATAAAATGTGGACTGGCAATGGCAAGGAAAACGCTTCTGAAGAAGAGAAATTTGTTAACATGGAGTATAGATTTAAGTGTCAGGAAGTCGTTTCTGAAAGTATTTGTATGGAGTATAGCCATGTATGGACGATAAATAGTTTGGACAAGAAGAGGATAGAAGCTTTCCAAAAGTTTTGCTACAGAAGATTGCTGAAGATTAGAGGTATATAAATAATGAGGAGGTATTGAATAGAATTGGGGAGAAGAGGAGTTTGTGGCACAACTTGACAAGAAGAAGGGACCGGTTGGTAGGATATGTTCTGAGGCATCAAGGGATCACGAATTTAGCATTGGAGGGCAGCGTGGAGGGTAAAAATCGTTGGGGGAGACCAAGAGATGAATACACTAAGCAGATTCAGAAGGATGTAGGTTGCAGTAGGTACTGGGAGGTGAAGAAGCTTGCACAGGATAGAGTAGCATGGAGAGCTGCATCAAACCAGTCTCAGGACTGAAGACCACAACAACAACAACATGTTTAGATGACAACGCATGAACACTTACTCATGAAATACCGCCCACATACATGAACCATATGAATATTAAGCCTCTGCATGACACGTAGGCCTTTGTGACCCATGCGGAAATTTGAAGGGGTCGTGTTGTCAAAACTGGAGATCCTCAGAGTCTGGGGCGCCATTATTATACGTTTCAGTTAGTTGTTTAGTGTTTGCAGCCACAGCTGTTTTAAGGTAAGGTAGAACTTGGTTTTCCTATAACACTACGTGCCATTTTGTTCCACATGTTACCCCAGCTACTTGGACCGACGTGCCACCAAATAAATTTACAGAGGGATTGTTAGGGTATTTTGTGCAGATGGATCAACCAAGTACGTCCAAAACGATCCAGCGAGGAAAATATTTCGAGTTGATGAATAACATTTTGACGAAAGCATTTTGGCAATACTCACTGTACCCATGGATGATAGTGACAATAATAGAAGTATGCTTCATGAAGACGACGACGAAAATCAACATGTAGCATTAAGTCCTCCTGTTGCAATGGAATAGTTAGATTCATATAAAGAATAGTATTCAAAGAACTGTGACTGACGCCCGAACAACAGGGACTAACATGCATTGACAATAGAAAATAGTGCATTGTGAATGGCTAGCCACTAGCCGAAAACTGGATTTGCATAATAAAAACTAAAAAAAGGACGACTGATTGCTGCACTCTATAATTTGTAAGTCACATAACAGTCGATGAGTGCACCCACTTTCTGAATCGAAGGTAACCTGATAGTTAGATTCAGACATAGATGATACGGATGAGGGCTCAGATTATTCCCCAAATTATAGTTATGTTGAAGCAGACACACCTTTTGACGAAAACGAAGAGAAATCGGACGACGAACCAACTGCTGGTGGTAATGCGGTTCACGACAAAATCTGTATAGCTAAAAGTGGTAAGGAATGGAAAACCGCAAAACCGAAAGGAAAGGGAGAGCTCTTGCTCACAATATTTTTAGATGTAAGGTACCAGGTCTGCACTGCACTGCTTGGGACAATGAACCTTCTGCGTTGGACGCGTGAAGAGATAATGGAACAGATTTGGCGATTCACTACACTACACATATGAATCAAACCAAGTCACGCGTCAGTTAATTTCAACACGAGGAGCTACTACGATATAACAAAGGACGAACTGGACATGTTTATCGGGCTGTTGGTACTAACATCAACACACAAATCTAATCATGAAAACTGTCAGTCGCTGTTCGCCGGCTGTAAACGGCGTCCTGTTTTTCGAGCTGCCATGCCTCTTCGTCGCTCCGTAGCTTCAAATGAAGCACTTTTGATTGATGACCTTGCTACAAGAGAGGAGAGACACATAGGAGTGAGACTGATGCTCCAGTTTCTGAACTTTATTCTACGTTCGTAGCACACTGTTAGAAGATGTGTGTAGTCAGTGATCGAACCACTGTGGATAAAATTCTGCTTCCTTTCAGGGATTAAATAGATTCTGTGCATATATGCCGAACAAGCCAGGAAAGTACGGCACGAAATTGTTGAAATTGGTTGATGCTCTTACCAGCTGCACGTTCAGATCCAACATGTACACTGGAGAAGGATCGGATGGCAAAACCTTTCTACAGACTGAAAAAGAAATACATGTCCCAACTCAGGCTTTGCTCACGGTAATAGCCCCATTTCAGGGCAGAAATCGAAATGTGCCAGCTGACAACAGATTTAGCTCGAAAGAGGTTGTAAATGAGTTTTGTAATACAGGGCTCACCTATGTAGGCACCATGCGGAAAAATAAAAGGGATCTACTCCCTGAGTTCACCGCTTCCTAAAAACAACGCCTCAATGATTTACTCTATGTATTCTTCCCAGATGGTAAAAGTACCTTGTTGTCTTCAAAAGTCAAAAGCAACAAGGTTTTGAGCATTATATCCTCTTTACACCACTCTAAACGAATTGATGAGAATGATGAAACTGAAATGAAGCTTTTTACAGTGCTGCCAAAGGAGGCCTCGACGAGTTGGGACACAAATGTGTGAAAGGGTGAGGGATGGCCTCTTTGTGTATTTAGTGGAATACTATACATCGACACACGGTAAAAAGTTATATTGTTCATCAAAGCTTTGTCGCTAACCCAGTAGAACAAAAACGCAGCTTTAGTTAGACATTCGGGTGCAGATTGTGGAACCACCCACGACAACAAGGCTAGCAAACCATTCAGTGAATGATGATGTGAGATCTTGGATACGTAAAATACTAAGAACTGAGATTCCTGCCTCAACCATTCTGAAGGATGATAACCTGGTGAAAAGAAAACACTGTCATGTTTGCCCCCAGCGCAGGAAGACAGCTAATAAATCTATCGATTGCCGAGTGCATGTTTGTACGCAGTGTTCAAACAAAAAATGTGCTCTTTTTGCCTTAAAAAAGTAGTTACGCGACTGAGGTAGATAATGATGTATGACGTCCAGTCAAATGTAGGGAGAATTATTTTCTATTTTCATGGTATTTTCTACTTTGGATTAGTAAGATTTTATATTGCGTCGTTGTTGTCAATCTGTATTAAGTTTTGTGATGAAAAGTTCTAGTCAACTACAACCGCTAGGTGACTGATAGTAATCAACAATTGCCTTCTAGTTACGTCTGTTGTGCCTAAATGTCTTCTAATTTCCTAGTTTGATTTAATGTAGAAAGTACAACTTCGTTCATTTTGGAGTCTTTTATGCTCACGTACCTAGTATTTTTTGTCATGTGCAATAGTCATGGTAGAAATAAGGATATTACATTCAAAGAAATGATGCTCGTTTTTCCCTGATTATTCAGAGGTAAGAAAGTTTTCTTTACTTTCATTATTATTCAAGAAAACTTACGGAAGTTTCCAACTGTTTTCATATAATTTTGTTGAAACGAAGTCTTAATAAAAATGTTGGAAGAAACACCCGTGAAAATATTCTTTTAGTACCTAACGCTTAAGTTATAAATTTAAAAGTTAAGAATGTCCTGTTTTGGAGAGTCATAACAACAGAATTCGCATGAATTGGGAAGATGGACCAAGAAGGACCAGCGTTTCACCATACACAAGAAAAACACGTGTCTTGCAAAGGGTTGATAGCAAGGGTTGATAGCACTTTACTGAACTCACAAGTAGACGGAGTGAAACTAATTGTACTTGTTTCAGGTCTTCATTTGAGCTTTTCTATTCTGTATTGTAGCATCTGAAGATGGCCTTTGAAGACCGAAATCGTTTACGACTGCATGATAAAATGGAGTGATTGTGTCAAAAATAAAATTATAATACCCTACAATGAGTTAATCACCTTTTCAGCAAACAGAATATCATAGTTTCCAAAATTTCCGAACACTAGAGGGATGCTGAGTAAGCTAGTATTCGTGGTGATAGCAGTCAAACATCGGGTATAATGAGACACTTGAGAAGAGTCGGTGAAGGTCTAGGCGGGTGGGAAGTAGTTGCTTATATGCCCTGTTAAAAGCAGTAACAAATGTGCAGAGGCGTCCATAAAAGGTAAAATTGACCTTGATAATGTCAGGCGTTTAGGAAAGCATAAATACAACCATTGAGGATCAAACATGGGAGGTATGAGGGATACGTCAAGATCAAGACATGCGTGATAAGATGCGAACATGAGAGAAACAACTTCTCCAATGCTTGGGAGTGAATCTCTTGCCCCTGGGAGCGCGAGGCTGTGGGGCATTTACGTAATACTTGGGAAAGAGTAAATGTTACGTAAACGACTCCGGCCTATGCATGGCAAGTAACTGACTGTTGGAGAGAGCAGGGACACCAATTATGCAGCCCGCAGCCAAAGTACGGGACCACTAGAGAAATGAGCGGAACAGATGACAGAGAGCGAGAGGGAAAGCAGAGACAAGGGTGGATGACAGAGAGCGAGAGGGAGAGCAGAGAGAAGGGTGTTCTAAGGAGGTCGAGTGCCCGCAAATGCACCTACATTCGTGTTTGCACCTTATGTGAAGTATCAGTAGGTTGTAGTAATGGGACACTTACGTATGCATTGAATTAGCAGTAGCATACGAAAGTATAGAATTTGAGAAAAATTATCACCTGTGAGCCAAGCCAGATACCTTTGATGCAATACTTGTAGGTAGAAGTATGGAAAGCAATAAAAAATGAAAATCATAAAACTTGCAACAAAAATCCTGTCACGGCGACCCTTGCAGCCCAATCCGTTACCTGTGACTCAATACCAATATGTAAATGCAATAAAAATTCACCAAAACGTCCCTCAGGGGCACCTGATTGCAGAACTCCCATGAGGAAATCACTATGTGATTGGTCTGTACACCATTTAATCTAAGATTATTCCCGTTCTTCCGCTGCCTTTTTCGTATCATTCTATCTCCAATCATTGGAAAGTACCGGGTGATCAAAAAGTCAGTATAAATTTGAAAACTTAATAAACCACGGAATAATGTAGATAGAGAGGTAAAAATTGACACACATGTTTGGAATGACATGGGGTTTTATTAGAACAAAAAAAAAAACAAAGTATTGCTAGACGCGTGAAAGACCTCTTGCGCGCGTCGATTGGCGATGATCGTGTGCTCAGCTGGCACTTTCGTCATGCATGGCCTCCCAGGTACCCAGACATCTGTCGGTGCGATTATTGGCTTTGGGGTTACCTGAAATCGCAAGTGTATCTTGATCGGCCGACACCTCTAGGGATGCTGAAAGACAACATCCGACGCCAACGCCTCACCATAACTCCGGACATGCTTTACAGTGCTGTTCACAACATTATTCCTCGACTACAGCTATTGTTGAGGAATAATGGTGTACATATTGAGCATTTCCTGTAGAGAACATCATGTTTGCTTTGTCTTACTTTGTTATGCTAATTATTGCTATTCTGATCAGATAAAGGCCATCTGTCGGACTTTTTTTGATATTATGTATTTTTTTGGTTCTAATAAAACCCCATGTCATTCCAAGCATGTCTGTGAATTTGTATCTCTCTATCTACATTATTCCGAGATTTATTGAATTTTCAAATTTATACTGACTCTTTGATCACCCGGTACATAAATGGGATAAAATTAAAAGAGATAACATCTTCATGGTACAAACCTAGAACACTTGGATGGAAACCATACGAAACGTGGGAATAAAATGGGATGGGAAATGGTCCGAAGGAAAACTGGGAAAATGAATTTCAAAGGAGTTTGAGTGACTGCTGATGAAGCATCAGGTTGCATCTTCCCTGCTTATGTAGTGTGGGTTGCAGGTTCACGTAGCCCCTGATGTCAAACCCGGAGATCCAAAAAATTGCTGCCATAGGTATAGAAGAGGTAGAGAATAATTGTTTCAGAGTTATTAATTTACTGGCGAGGCTACACTCTAACATATGCTATTAACTTTCTGTTTTACAAGACTGTAAATGTGCACTGGAAGTACACAGGGTGAGGCAGATAAGACGGGTCACCCGAAATGTGTACAAAATGAATAAATATTTCGAGGTTCGGTTTTTTCCATCTTATAGAGGACAATATGGCGAATCTCTTGAGTTTCTAAAATAATTTTTACCACTTATAGTAGCCGAATCACGATAATGGCGTTGTTTTTTCTAATGAAACTATGTACTTTTAAGTATGGCATTTGAAAAAAAGCTTGTAAGGGAACTACAACGACATGACGAGGACTGGACTTGATCAAATAGTACCAAGATAACAGCGCCGCAAACGTCTGCCCCGCTGTCACGAGAAGACGTTCCACAAAAGGCTGCCCTGTAACAAACACGAAAGTGAGGTCTGTTTCGTGTGTTCATTGTCACGTTGAATTCCACGTGGAGTTAATGACAGCTCAGGTCCGTGTTATAAGACATTTCATGCCAGCGGGAGTCGTCGGTGTTTCCTAATCGACCTTTTATTTTAATTTCTGCCACAGATAAAAGTATAGAAGTTTTAAGTTTGGTGAGTCTTCAGGCCTTACTGCGTTTCGTGAAAGACCACCCCAGTGCTGTCCAAATATTCTCTTAAGAGGATCTGTCCTAGTGCGGAATGGAAGGGACATCCGTCAGTTTGGTACCACACTCAACTCTTTATGCCCAGTGCGAAGTCTTCAAATAACTGCGGAAACAGAATCTCTTAGGAACTCGAGACACTTGAGTGTGTTTAGATTCCCACTAATAAAACAGGGACAAATGATGAGGGTATCGAAGAACTCAGAGCAGGCGATGCAGACCGAGAGTATTGTTTTCATCCACTTCTTTGTGTGAGCGTGGATTTTCAACTGACGATTAATGCATGTTACGAAACTGACTTGCTCATGGTATGTAAATGGTACTTCTTTCTTAAACAAAATTCGAACCTGGCTCGCGCTCGTGCCATCTCTTATTTTACATCCTGTTTTTTCGTGTTGCCACCACGTTACGTTAGGTTCAATTTCCGACGCACGCGTCGACGCGGGCACGCACTCCGCTGCTCGACTCGCTGCGGCTCGCATCGTTACCGTCGCTCGCGCACGCCAACGCCACTAGCCCAACGCCATGACCGGACGCGGAAAGGGAGGCAAACTTGCTGCTGTGGCAAAGCTTCTGCTCACGCTGGCAGGAGATGGCCGCGGCAGCAACAAGAAGAAGAAGCGCAGCCGACCGCAGCACAAGAGGCAGTGCTACCGCTGCCAGAAGATGGGACACGTCGCCGGGACGTGCAGGGACGCGGTCGCGTGTCTGAAATGTGCAAAGGCACATGATACACGCGACTGCGAGAAGCCACCACACGTCGCGCCAACGTGCGTTAACTGTGGCGGCGCGCACGCCGCAAATGCACGCAGCTGCGCATACCTGAAGCAGCGGACACCAACAACCGCCAATAAAGCGGTACGTGAAGAAGAGGCAGCTGTCCCGCCACCCCCGCCCAAGGGGGAAAAAGGGGCGGCCGCAATCCCGTCCAGCGCCGCTACCGACGACGCCGTGGCCGCCCTCAAAGCCGCGATGGCGGCAGAGAGAGCGGCCATGCAGAAGGAGATCGTCGGTCTCCATCGGCAGCTGCAAGAGTTGCGGGAAGAAATCCGGACGACGCAGAAGAAGACACCCGCCCCCGTTGCCAGCCCCACGGTGGCACGACAAGTTGGGGTGGATGTGTCAACGCAAACGAACGTGTCCACGCAGACGGATGTGTCCGCGCAAACGGACGTCGCCCCGGAACCCGTAGCAATACAGGAGACCGGGGAGACGCCCGTGGACGTGGTACAGTCCGTCTCGCCGCCGACGCCGGAAGTGGTGAAGCAGCACCTGCAGGTCATACAAGCAGTCGTCACTCCCGTCTCTGTGGAAACGCAGACGACACAGGAAGTGCCGATGGAGGCCGAGGGAGAAGAAGAAGACGAGCCGTTCGAGTGCCTCCCCCTCCCTAACAAGAACTGTGTGAGGGAGGTGCTCACCAAGATCGCCGATTCCTTGCGAGACGGTAGCTACCCCCATCATGACCATCCCTACCCTTTCACGGTTGACAACATCCCTCCCCTTCCTCACAAACCTTACGATTTCCACTGGGGGTGCGAACCCTTAAACCAGAAGCTGTGCGGGAGGGCAATCGTCAGCCGTGGAGATCTGGAGCTCATAAACAAGCACCCGATCTTCACGGACGAGGACTGGAAATACATGACTGAGGAAGCAGTCAAGTATATCCGGACACAAACGCCGCCAGTGGACTGGTCCCGCCTGAAGAGAATAGAATTCGGAGAATTCGGGCAGCCAGGAAGCAGTAATAAGAAGAAGAAGAACAAGAAGCCGCCGGAATCAGCCGGCAGATAAGCTGCTGCATCCAGAGAAACCAGAGGACTGACCAACACGCGAAGAAAAACCATTCCAAACCGAGAGGACTTCAGGAGGAACAGCTCAAACAGCTTAAACTCCGCTACCTCGGGCCAAGGCAGGCCCGTTTGTAAAGCGTAAGCGTAAGGTTCAATTTCCGTTGTCACTGAGTCGCTGCTTTGTCTGCCCGTCAGCGGCAGCAGCAGCGCCTATCGATTTAGCCCTCATGTGTTATATTTGCTGCACTGTTATTACTTCCCGGTTGTCGTTTGTCGTGGAGTCAGTTGGAATGTGCGAGGGGGCAGTTCGGACCTGCCAGTCGTGGAGTTGCAGTGCGGCTCTAGTGCAGTCGGGTTGGAGCAGCAGTGAGACCTGGATGTCCATGTCTCGCCCGACCGTTGCCGCCACGCATCACTTGAGCCGAGGACAGTCTTCGTGGATCGTCGGTCGGTCGTCCTACTGGACGACGGGAATTGGTTCGCCGATCGTTTATGGATTGGTTGTGTGTGTGTGTGTGTACAGAAACCCGATTTGTCTTCGTGATTGCACAGCCACTGCTGAGAGTATCATGTCGTTTTTGGAAACCCAGAATCTACAATGTAGGAATCAACATGGATTCCGGAAACAGCGATCGTGTGAGAGCCAACTCGCGTTATTTGTTCATGAGACCCAGAAAATATTAGATACAGGCTCCCAGGTAGATGCTATTTTTCTTGACTTCCGCAAGGCGTTCGATACAGCTCCGCACTGTCGCCTGATAAACAAAGTAAGAGCCTACGGAATATCAGACCAGCTGTGTGGCTGGATTGAAGAGTTTTTAGCAAACAGAACACAGAATGTTGTTATCAATGGAGAGACGTCTACAGACGTTAAAGTAACCTCTGGCGTGCCACAGGGGAATGTTATGGGACCATTGCTTTTCACAATATATATAAATGACTTAGTAGATAGTGTCGGAAGTCCCATGCGGCTTTTCGCGGATGATGCTGTAGTATACAGAGAAGTTGCAGCATTAGAAAATTGTAGCGAAATGCAGGAAGATCTGCAGCGGATAGGCACTTGGTGCAGGGAGTGACAACTGCCCCTTAACATAGACAAATGTGATGTATTGCGAATACATAGAAAGAAGGATCCTTTATTGTATGATTATATGATTGCGGAACAAACACTGGTAGCAGTTACTTCTGTAAAATATCTGGGAGTATGCGTGCGGAACGATTTGAAGTGGAATGATCATATAAAATTAATTGTTGGTAAGGCGGGTACCAGGTTGAGATTCATTGGGAGAGTGCTTAGAAAATGTAGTCCATCAACAAAGGAGGTGGCTTACAAAACACTCGTTCGACCTATACTTGAGTATTGCTCATCAGTGTGGGATCCGTACCAGATCGGTTTGACGGAGGAGATAGAGAAGATCCAAAGAAGAGCGGCGCGTTTCGTCACAGGGTTATTTGGTAACCGTGATAGCGTTACGGAGATGTTTAATAAACTCAAGTGGCAGACTCTGCAAGAGAGGCGCTCTGCATCGCGGTGTAGCTTGCACGCCAGGTTTCGAGAGGGTGCCTTTCCTGGATGAGGTATCGAATATATTGCTTCCCCCTACTTATACCTCCCGAGGAGATCACGAATGTAAAATTAGAGAGATTAGAGCGCGCACGGAGGCTTTCAGACAGTCGTTCTTCCCGCGAACCATACGCGACTGGAACAGGAAAGGGAGGTAATGACAGTGGCACGTAAAGTGCCCTCCGCCACACACCGTTGGGTGGCTTGCGGAGTATAAATGTCGATGTAGATGTAGATGTAGAGAGTGGTTCAAGTCTTCGTGCAAGTGTTTGTCAAACCGAGTGTGTAGTTGGTGTCATTTCCACTGACAACTTGTTTTAAATGTTGTCGGCGTACTGTCGGTGAGTCGGTCGGTTGGAGCGGATCAAGTCTCCGCGCGGCGCATTCGGCCGGGCCCGCATGCGGTCTCTACGAAGTTTCGGCGCATGTGGGAGCTGTTCCGAGTACTACGAGGTTCGTGGCTCACCGACCTAGGACATGAAAGTTGATATGTGATCTAATTACCGAAGCCACGTCTGTTCACATTGTCCCGTTGGTTGGTGGTTAGCTGTTGGTGGTATTCCTGGGAGCAGCAGCATTTGTTCGAGTTGGTGAAGATTTAGCCGCCATGTGGTGGAATTAACTAAATTTGTCGATTTGAAATTCAAGTGCACCATCGGAATTTTCTGCCTTGTGGTCGTTAGTGTTCTGATTACCTGCCCTGGTCGCTGACGTAAATTCAGGCAGTGTCCTTTCCTCACCTGTTGTCGCTGTCCAACGTGGTGAGTAGTTTTGACAGCTTAATGTTTATTTGGTTGTGGGCGGCTGTGTCTGTAACGTTTTGGCTTTGGAATCCTCGTATACTGGTCGGTGGTTAGCAAGTCGTCTTGTCGGTGAGTCCCTGACTGCCTCTTGGTTGTGTTCCTGGCGGATCGAGTATAGTTGGGCCGACTTCTTGTCTCATCTAAGCGAAGGTTAAGATTTCAAGGGGAGACCGAGCCCCCTGAAAACTTCTGCTTATACTGCCTGTCTTATTGACATTTAATTGTGTATTTTTAATGACTCATAGCCGATGGTTGGAATTTGTATGCTTGTAATTGTGTTTTTAAAATCAAAGGCCTTCAGTCGTTTTAAGTTTTAAGGATCTTACTTAGCAAGTATTACCCTTTGAAATATAAAGTTGTGGGCTTTCTGCATGTTGAAAATTTGTTGTAGTTGTATTGTTTTTTAAAAAGCATGGGCCTTCAGCCGCTTTAGGTTTTAAGGTTCTTATTTATCAAGTATTACATTCTTTCAAGATAAAGCTGTGGGCCTTCTGCCTGTTGAAAATTTATTGTAGTTGTTCTTGAAATGATGGGCCTTCAGCCGCTTTAAAATTTTGCATTCTTACCAAGTCTTACATCACTTGGGCTTAAATACTATTTAAGGTTAAAAGCTTTGGGCCTTCTCCCATGGAAAATTGGTTGCAGTTTTTTTTTTTATTTTAAGAAAGGCCTTCAGCCGTTTTTAAGGATGGTTTTTTGTTGGTCGTAAAGCTTGGCCCTTCTGCCTATTGAAAGGTTATTGTAGTTATGTTGTCTTAAATTTATGGGCCATCAGCCGCTTTTCAAAACTTAATCTATCTGACCAGTCAAGTCTTACATCGCGTGGGCTTAAATACTATTTAAGGTTAAAGCCTAGAGCCTTCTGTCTCCAAGAAAAAAATAAATATTCATAGCAGTTCTATTTAATTCATGGGCCTTCAGCCGTTTTAGAATTAAAGACGTTTTCTGTTGATAGTCAAGCTTAGAAGTTGCGCTGGAATGTTTGGACAACTAAATAAGGCGTTATGTTTGGAGTGTAACTGACAGCCGCTCATTCTGGCCCCCTTCCGAAGTTCCTAATACTTGTCCTGTCCTGAGGGTTCAGCTGGGCGTCTCAGATATGCCGCATCACTTGCACTTTTCGTAGATAACATTCGGAGGACTGTAACCAATTCTGGAAGTCTTTAAAGTGAAGCCGTAGAAGTAGAGAAACGAGAAAAGGATCAAAGACGATGGAATGTGGTGTTCGCAGAACACTCGTTAGGTTGATCCCTCTCGTACTTCCGAGACGCCCCTTAGTGACATTTGCATTGTGTATTAATGCTGCTGGAGTATTAGTTTCATCAGCTGCTCTATTTCTTTCTTGGAATATTCTACTCTCCACACTTCCAGGTGCTAGAACTTTTTTATAATGTTTCTAAAGACAAATCATGAGTGCTTGGTACGATCTGGATACTCTTCAGCATATAACCGCACCCCTTCTCCAATAGTTTGGCGATATTCACCTTAAACAATATTCACTTTTTCGACGTTCGTATACATTATGAATGTCTCAACAGTTTTACTAGCAAGTTATCTGATAGCTACAACAGCAGAACACACACTGACGGGCTTCAAGCGCACATGTAAACAGAGAAACAATACCTGAGTTACGTATTTGCTTATATTTGTTATAATAGAGCAGAGGTTTGTGGAACATCCGTTTCAGACGGCAGCACAGGGATTTGCGACACTGTTATATTGATACTAAGTCTCATATGTTTTACATTCTTGATGTTCTCTTGGAAGCTTCTTTCACGTGGCACAGAAAAAGTGTATTCTTTGTAACGCCGTAAATGCATATCCCCCTATTTCCATCTATTGTACTATAATTTTTTTTCCTTGTTTTGTTACCTCAAGATATGACATTTCTGTGTCTTTATATATAATAATTGTTTTACTATTTGTATATATATATATATTTATGCATTTATGTCGATGTATAATTGGTTGTTTTGTAAATATTATTTGTATTTTTACGCTGGGTCTTGCCTAGGGAAAACTATGCTATCGAACGAATACATCGATAGGTCGTGTGGAGAACCAAAGTGTTTAGGATCTTTGGGAGTGTTAACTCTGCCGCATGGAGCGTGGGCAAAGCAGAAGAGGGAGTCTGGCTGGAGTAGTGCGGTGGAGCGGATGTGTTATGTGACGCTCCGGCGAGTTGCCGCGCTTTCCGGGCTTGGCGGAATGTAATTGCGCTTGACTTGGTATGATACTTTCTGACACGGTGTCGCGGTCGGGAAACATCAGCTGGCGCAAATCAAGAGCCCGTTTCGGCTGGAGACCGTGTCGAGAAGAAGGCGCGCCAACATCCAGCTTCTACAACAGCGACGGCCGACAGTGAGTGACTGTCGCCACCTCCTCGATCGACGACTTCAAACCTTCAATCAACCAACAACGAAGACTGGTAGCACGTAAAGTTTTAGAACTGTATGGCAGACCTCAGCTTTTAAAATTGTTGCATCACAAAATTACAGCAACTTAGCATGAACCTTTGTTCCTCATTGTCCCAATTGCATTACCAAGCAGGGTCCCTTCCTTTTCCAGAATGAACCCGAGTGTCGTTGAAATTCAGACGCCAGCATTAAAGTAATATCATTCCATTTCACTGCTTTAATTTCAAAGTTCAGTTAAGGTATTCGTAGCTGGCTACAATATTTAGATTACACAAGCACAAATTAAGAGTGCGAGTTTTGTTAGCATATTTTAGCTTACCTGTGACTACAGCTCAGCTTGGTACGTACTAAATTTTACTACTGTTAATTGTTCAGAATCATAAAGTTAAATCTCTTATTTCTAAATTGCGTAGATTCAAGTAGCTTTTGAAATGATTCTTGAGGTTGCCCAAGACTAACCTTATTTTATTGAATTTCGTAGTGCTTCAGAAACAAAGTTCACTATTAATTTCAGTCACTAAATTAACTTTCTGTTTTCCGGTTTTATTAATTCTTTTACTAAATTAAGTCAGAGTGTAGCGAAATTTATTACTTCAGTTTTCACACAACGCGTGTCAACCTTCAGTTGCCACGCTTTTAGTGCTAATTATATGTGCATTAATCTTTCATTTTCAGTTATTATAGTAGTTGTCCATAGGTCTGCCGACCGCAATTTTCCTCAATCTCAAATATCTAATTAACGCCAATTAATTGTTAACGTAACGACCGCACATTTACTTTCTTTATTAATTTCATCTTTTTCTCAAAATTAATTTCCATTAATTTCATTTGCATTTTTCCTTTCATTTAGATGTAATCCTTTCCTCCCTCTTTACCGACAGATTAACTTCGGTGACGATTGCTTTTCCCAAATTTTCATTAGGTACCCGCAGTTTAATTTTTCACTGTCATTAAGGATGAAAAGTGAGGGGGAGGTTAGACGTGGCGACCTGGTGACAGGACCGTCTTCAGATTTGAGGTTGTTCTGGACAAGAATTTTGTATTGTGCAAATCTCGTAACGAAGTACTGGTTACAAACAGGTAGTTACGTCAGCGAGATTAAGTAGTGGGAGGAATCCTAATTACATTTGAGATTTGTCCTTTATATTGAAAATAATTAAAATCAGTGAAGGCAACAATTACCAAAGTTTGGTAGACTTGGATACGGAACAATCGGTCGAACAGTGGGAAACGCGCACCGCGGTACCCATTGTTCAGGGGCAGGCGGCTAGCATGAAAGACGCGACAGCCGAAACGCAACAAAAAGCAGAAATGTAATTCCAAACTTTAGAAAATGTTTCGGAATCGGAAGCGAAATCAAATCTGAACCCCTTGATGACGAATACGGGGGAACATATATAGAGGAACCAGCTACGGAAGTAAAACCGGTAGTTGCCGGGAATTTAACTGATTTATTGAATGTTTTGATTAATGAAATCATGAGTCAATCGGCAGAAATTGGAGCTTCGGCTGACAAGCACGAAGCTCAGTCTGCCAAGCAAGAAGCTCAGTCTGAAAAAAATTGAACGGAAGTTAGACAATCAGAACAAAGCTATTAATGTTGTTAACAACAATGTTGGAGTTGTTAACACAAAAGTTGATAAAATCAAAGAAGATATTGTTGTGATTAAAACCGAAATCGGTAATCTTAAACAGGAAATGATAGGCGTTCAGGCGGACTTGCGAGCATAAATACTCGTTTTTATTCCGAAATTAGCAGAATCGAGAAAAGTGTAGGGGAAGCAGTTGCTCCGCTCATCGAAACTAAGGTGATGGAACAAATTCAATTATTGAAAAAAGAGGATCAAAAGAAGGTGGAAACTTTAAAGCCGTTAGTGTCCGACGTAGATATTAAAGTGAGGAAGAGCAGGCTAATACCTGCGAAGAGAAAACGAGGGAAGTGGAAACGCTTGCGACAACCACTTGCCAAGTAATTACGAGAGTGACGGAATTAGAAAAGAAACTTGACGAAAAACAGAGCTGTGTGTCAATCTGTGCACATAGTTCGGAATTGTTGACGAAAGAGGAGCGGTTCGACCCCTTGAAAAAAGGCGGTATACACGCGACGGATATCATTAAAAATTGTGAAAGAGTTTTACTCAGATCATGGACTAATGAGAGAAAAATTAATGCCGTTATTGACGTGTTGGCTGGTGATGCCAAGCGTTGGGGCTTAAACCTCAACATTACGAACCTGACTTTTGACGAGTTTAAAAATGTGTTTCTTGTCAGAGAAAAAGCAACAAAGTGTGTGGTTCGAATTTGTCGTATCGAGGCCTTTCGATGCGAATTCGCGTGGCTCGATGAAGGAGTTTATTGAGGGCTGGATCCGCAATTTGGAATATTTGCGTGATCGCCACACGGAATCCCAAATAGTCTGGGAACTCTACAAGGAGCTTCCAGATGACACAAAACGCTACGTAGGAAGCAATTCCAGGACAACCAATGATTTCCTGGAAAGGGTTGAGGACGAGGACAATTGGCGCAATAATCGCAACAGTGGTAGAGGCCGTGGTAACAAGAACGTGTACCACAGCAACCACAACAATGATAACTATGGGAATAATGCATTCTGAAATCTTGGCAGCAATAACAATAGTGGTTCGGGCCGTAATGACAATCGGTACAATGCAAATAATAAAAGGAATGACAGAAACCAACATCATACTAGCGTGATACGGGCTTAGCAGAATAGTAATAACGCCAGAGGTTGTGATCGGCCGCCTCAGCAGCATCCGGGGAGCGTATCTGCTGGGACGAGACAGGGAAACCATTAGCCGCGCCGGTGAGTGGCCGACCGGGCGTGGAGAAATTTTGGAGGCCCAATAACAGTAGAAAACCGAAGTGTCTTCGTTATGAAAATTCCGTATGGAATAATCAACGGCGGAAGAGTGTGCCAGTGTTAGGAGAAAGGAGTGCGCCCACAAGTAGTAGCTCAGCTGTAGACACGGCAGCAGAAAATACATTCACTGTCAGTGAGAACAATTTAAGTAGTTTTCCAAAAATCGATTATAAAGTGGCAGCTGTAACACCCACAGCGGAACTGGAGATTGAGTTTAAGAATGATTCGGAAGTGTTGAGAGAAGATCAGATGTCGGGTAAAACGTCCGTCATCGAGCGAGGGGATGCAGAGAGGGATGAGGTCTGGTTAAGGCAGTTCCGTCGCTTATACGACGAACTAAGAGATTATATGGGCCTGTACGGGAGAAGAGTTTATGGGGAGCGCGGGCAGGATATCCGCGTCTCGTCCCGCAGGAAGATAGTGTTTGTGAAGTGATAGAAATTTCTGGTCCTAACCAGCAGACTTTACCAGAAATAGTTGATGCTAATGGGGAGCACGAGCGAGATTCGTCGTGTTTCGTCTCGCAGGAGTTGGATGTTGAAGTAGTAACGGAAAGTTCTGGCCCTAACCAGCAGATCCTACCGAAAGTTATAGTGGTAGAAGTAGCCGACCCATCCGAGGCAAACCTCCAGTTTAAACATTGCGGGAGTATTAAGGAGAAAGATTACGAAAATTTTAGTGATAGCCGGACACGATTGGTAGAAAAGCACGTAGATTACAGTAAGTATGAGGTTAGAGCTGACGTTGTACGGTTGGACGACAGCAGTGTGGGTTACGCAGATCCAGAGAAAGTAATTGCAGATACTACTGGGCACATTCCTCCAGGTAGATTGGCAGATAAGACCAATCTGACCAAAAAGGAATCAACGAAGGTGACAGTTAGTGAACTGATAGCAAAGCAACACTCGCTAGTTGACAAGTTACAGGAAAAGGTTTCGTTATTGGAGGCGGAGCTACAGATTGAGCCTCAGGACAAACGTGTTGAAATTAAAATTGTATGTGAATAGAGGCTGAAGAAGCCGCCAGATAAGCCGGATTTACGATCAAAGCCGGATGGTTTTTTCTGGAATGGCCTGGATATAGACGAGGATTTACAGTGGGAAAGTAAAGAAACAGTCGAGGGCAAGTGTAGACAGATAGTAGTGTCTGTTAATATGCAGGACCTACAACTAAACGTGTTGATAGACACCGGTGCAGAATTGAATGCTGTATCTGGGAAAATATTTCAGTTACTGAAAGACAGACCTGGTATCGTAGTGATGCCAGTAACAGGAGTGAAAATTATTGGTGCTACTGGGAAGGCCAGTAAACCGGTCACAAAAAAGATTTTTGTCAACTTCGAGATATGTGGGGCACAATTTGAACAAGAGTTTGTCGTCGTGCCAGACTTAACTACGGAAGTAATTATCAGGTTAGGTTGGCTATTAAAGTACCGTGCAGTAATTAATTGCGAAAGCAAAACTTTGACATGTACGTCACAATATAAAACAACAGTAGTAAGTTTTGACGAGGCAGGAAATGGTGTGCATAGGCAATACCAGCTTATACACATTGTTAACTGGCCAGATGGTATTGACATAGGCATGAATTTGAACTACTGTAACCAGAGGAAATCCTGTTAGATGACAGAAGTAAAAGTTTAGTAGAAGAGATAATCAAATTCCCTCCACGGATTGACATTAGTATTGGTGTGAAAAAAGATCGTTTGCATGAACTAATGAAGCTAAAAGCCGATGCTCGCATACGTCGTCGTCACGCTAAAGCGCGTTTTGCTACGTTTGCAATCGGAGACTTAGTACTTGTAAAAGCTCATGAGAAATCGAGCGAGATAGAAAATGAAATCAATAAATTTAAGTTTGTTTATAATGGACCATATATAGTCATTGGTATACCTCACACAAATGCTTATTCCTTAGAGTATCCAAGCTCTGGAAAACTGTTAGTTATACGGAACATTGTAGACTTGAAATTGTACGAACTAAGGACTGATTAATACCACAGAATGGGTAATTTGTACAGTATGTAAATACAGAGTGTAATATTTAACTATTTTCTAGATTGCCATGCTTTTGCCTGACCAAGAGGACATTAAAGAAGTTGTAATTAATATCTAATTAAATTTGACTTATGATTTAAGATTAACTGATTCATAATCAATTGAAAAATCCAAGGTGCTAGTTTAGGTTTTCAGCTGAGTCACAGTAGATTAAGGAATGTAAATATGATTTTGTAACTGGCTGTAAGATTTCATAAAAATGTGATTTACTAGTCACTGCCGATGTACTTAGACGCTGTTTTAAGTTTCAGGCTAGTACATGCGTGTGATGATGGACATTGTTGAGTTATCCACTGTGATAGTGTTAATGGACTCCTTGAGATTACTCGGGAGTGAGTTTTTCCGAAAGAATTCAGTAAAACGGACGTTCTGGAAGTGCCGTTACAAGGGCGAGTGAGATCAAGCGTGCCGCACAGGTGGGCGCAACAATACTGGCGAGGCGGAGCCGGTGTCGGCTCTTGTTCCACTGTCGGCTCTTGTGCCGCTGTCGGCAAAATGGTTCAAATGGCTCTGAGCACTATGGGACTTAACATCTATGGTCATCAGTCCCCTAGAACTTAGAACTACTTAAACCTAACTAACCTAAGGACAGCACACAACACCCAGCCATCACGAGGCAGAGAAAATCCCTGACCCCGCCGGGAATCGAACCCGGGAACCCGGGCGTGGGAGGCGAGAACGCTACCGCACGACCACGAGATGCGGGCGCTGTCGGCATTCTTTATACTTGCGGGTAAGGAAGGCGGGGTTGTTTTTCTTCCCGGACAGCCTATGTGAAAGAATTCTGTTGTCAATGTTTATGTTTTTGTCGCTCTGCTGTATATTATTTTCTTGTTTAGCGTTAAGTGGACTCTTATGACGAGAATATTGATTATGAAAAGGTTATATAAAATGTGTATTCT
This sequence comes from Schistocerca serialis cubense, assembly GCF_023864345.2. Taxonomy (NCBI): domain Eukaryota; kingdom Metazoa; phylum Arthropoda; class Insecta; order Orthoptera; family Acrididae; genus Schistocerca; species Schistocerca serialis. The sequence goes on from NC_064644.1 coordinate 51,750,620, forward strand.
ATGTAATTAATTATTAATTTGCGTATTTTGATATACCTGTTTTTTATGACCATGTACTCTGGTTAATTTTGTAAATAGAATTCCATTTCTTGATACTGTTTAGCAATTTTGATGATTTTAGAATACCTAATCCATTTTCTTTGTTTTCTATGAATTTTAATATGTTGTCAACCTGTTTTCTTTTGTGTTAGATGACAGAGTGGAATAAGATTAGGAGTGTCTCTACTCAATTATTATGGTCTAAAAATTGGTTTATGGTTAATCAGCCTAATGCTAAAATTTATTGATGTTTTGAGCATATACATTTCCGATGATTTTTTTCTTTTGGGAACATTTTCTGAGTCTGTTTAGGTTACACGAACATCCTGAGACAATGTGGGGCACGTGTAACTCCGGAAATGCATATCCTGCTATTTCCATCTATTGTACTTTACATTTTTTCCTATTTTGTTACCTGAAGATATGACATTTCTGTGTCTTTCTATATTGTAATTGTTTTACTATTTGTATATACATGCATTTATGTCCATATATAATTAGTTTGTTTGGTACATACTATTTCTCTTTTTATGCTGGTTCTTGCCTACGGAAAACTATGCTGTCGAACGAATACATCAATAGGTCGTGTGGAGAACCAAAGTGTTTAGGATCTTTGGTAGTGTGAACTCGGCCGCGTGGAGCGTGGGCAGAGAGAGTCTGGCTGGAGTAGTGCAGTGGAGCAGGTGTGTTGTGTGTCGCCCCCCCGAGCTGCCGCAGTTTTGGGGTTAGGCAGAATGTAATTGCGCTAACTTGCTATGTTAGTTTCTGACATGGTGTCGCGGATGGAAGGCATTAGCTGGCAGACATCAAGAGCCCGTTTCGGCTGGAGACCATGTCGAGAAGAAGGCGCGCCTACATCCAGTTTCTGCAACAGCGACTGCCGACAATGGATGGCTGTCGCCGCCTCCTCGATCGACTACATCGAACCTTCAATCAACCAACAAGGAAGACTGGTAGCATGTAAAGTTTTAGAACTGTATGGCAGACCTCAGCTTTTAAAACTGTTAAATTTTTCTCACTAAATTACAGCAACGTAACATGAACCTTTGTTGCTCATTATCCCAATTGCATTACCAAGCAGGGTCCCTTCCCTTTCCAGAATGAACCCAAGTGTCGTTGAAATTCAGACGCCAGCATTAAAGTAATATCATTAGATTTCACAGCTTTAATTTCAAAGTTCAGTTAAGGTATTCATATCTGGCTACAATATTTAGATTACACAAGCACAGATTAAGAGTGCGCGTTTTGTTACCGTATTTTATCTTACCTGTGACTGCAGCTCAGCTTGGTACGTACTAAATTTTTCTATTGCTAATTGTTCAGAATCATTTAATTCAAGTTCAAAGTTAAATCTCTTATTTCTAAATTGCATAGATTCAAGTAGCTTTTGAAATGATTGTTGAGGTAGCCGAAGACTAACCATATTTTACTGAATTTCGATGTGCTTCAGAAACAAATCTCAATATTAATTTCAGTCACTAAATTAACTTTCAATATTCCGGTTCTATTAATTCTTTTGCTAAATTAAATCAGAGTGTAGGGAAATTTATTACTTCTGAGAAGCTTTCAGTTTTTACACTACATGTGTCAACCTTCAGTTGCCACTCTACTAGTGCTAATTATTTGTGTAATAACCTTTCTTTTTCAGTTACTATAGTAATTGTCCATAGGACTAGCGACCGTAATTTCCCCCAAATCTCAAACATCTAATTACCGCTAGTGAATTGTTAATGTAACGGCCGCACATTTACTTTCTTTATTAACTTTACCCTTTTTCAAAATTAATTTCCACAAATTACATTTGCATATTTCCTTTCATTTTGATTTAACCCTTTCCTCCCTCTTTTCCGACAGATTAACTTCGGTGACGATTGCTTTTACCAAATTTCCATTAGGTACATGCGGTTTAATTTTTCACTGTCAATATGGCCGATAAGTGAGGGGGAGGTTACACGATCGAGGAGGTGGCGACAGTCACTCCTTGTCGGCCGTCGCTGTTGCAGAAGCAGGATGTTGATGCGCCTTCTTCTCGGCACGGTCTCCAGCCGAAACGGGCTCTTGATGTGTGCCAGCTAACGCTTCCCGTCCGCGACACCATGTCAGAAACTAACATAGCAAGTCGAGCGCAATTACATGCTGCCAAACCCCGAAAGCGCGGCAACTCGCGGGAGCATCACACAACACACCTGCTCCACTGCACTACTCCAGCCAGACTCTCTGTGCCCGCGCTCCATGCGGCAGAGTTAACACTATCAAAGATCCTATACACTTTGGTTCTCCACACGACCTCTTGATGTATTCGTTAAATAGCATAGTTCTTCCTAGGCAAAACCCAGCATAAAAATACAAATAATGTTTACAAAACAACCATTTCCATATCGACATAAATGCATATATATATATATATATATATATATATATATATATATATATATATGTATATACAAATAGTAAAAAAATTACAATATATAAAGACACAGAAATGTCATATCTTGAGGTAACAAAACAAGGAAAAATTTTATAGTACAATAGGTGGAAATAGGAGGATATACATTTCCGGCATTACACGTGCCCCACACTGTCTGAGGATGTTCGTGTAACCTAAACAGACTCATAAAATGTCCCAAAAAAGAAACAGCGGAGATGCATATGCTCAAAACATCAAGAAAATTTAGCATTCATCTAATTAAGCATAAATCAATTTTTAGACCATAATAATTGAGTGGAGACACTCCTAATCATATTCCACTCTGTGATCTTGCACAAAATAAAACAGGTTGACAACATAAAAATTTATAGAAAACATAGAAAATGGTTTAGTTATTCTAAAATCGTCAAAATTGCTAACAGTATCAAGAAATGGAATTCTATTTACAACATTAACCAGAGTACATGGTCATAAAAAACAGGTTTATCAAAATACGCAAATTAATAATTAATTACATAGAATACACATTTTATATAACCTTTTCATAATCAATATTCTCGTCATAAGAGTCCACTTAACGCTAAACAAGAAAATAATATACAGCAGAGCGACAAAAACATAAATATTGACAACAGAATTCTTTCACAGCAGCTGTCTGGGAAGAAAAACAACTCCACCTGCCGTACCCGCAACTACACAGAATGCCGAAGCGGCACAAGAGCCGACAGCGGCACAAGAGCCGACACCGGCTCCGCCTCGCCAGTATTGTTGCGCCCACCTGTGCGGCACGCTTGACCTCACTTGCCTGTGAACCGGCTTTTCCAGAACGTCCGTTTCACTGAATTATTTCGGAAAAACTCACTCCCGAGTAATCTCAAGGAGTCCATTAACACTATCACAGTGGATAACTCAACACTGTCCATCATCACACGCATGTACTGGCCTGAAACTTAAAACAGCGTCTAAGTACATCGGCAATGACTAGTAAAACACATATTCATGAAATCTTACAGCTAATTACAAAATCATATTTACAATGCTTAATCTACTGTGGCTCAGCTGAAAACCTAAACTAGCAGCTTGGATTTTTCAATTGATAAATAATCACTCTCTCTTAAATCATTTAGTAAAAATTAATTACTTACTTTTTACAACTTCTTTAATGTCCTCTTGGTGAGGCAAAAGCATGGGAATCTAGTAAATCGTTTAAATCTTACACTCTATAATTACATACTGCACAAATTACCCATTTTGTTGTATTAATCAATCCTAGGTTGGTACAATTTCAAGTCTACAATGTTCCGTATACCTAATGGTTTTCCAGAGCTTGGATACTCTAAGGAATAAGCATTTGTGTGAGGTATACCAATGACTTTATATGGTCCATTATAAACAAACTTAAATTTATTGATTTCCTTTTTTATCTCACTCGATATCTCATGAGCTTTTACAAGTACTAAGTCTCCGATTGCAAACTTAGCAAAACGCGCTTTAGCGTCACGACGACGTATGCGAGTATCGGCTTTTAGCTTCATTAGTTCATGCAAACGATCTTTTTTCACACCAATGCTAATGTCAATCCGTGGAGGGAGTTTGATTATCTCTTCCACTAAACTTTTACTTCTGTCATTTAACAGGATTTCCTCTGGAGAAAATCCCGTAGATTCTGTCTGAAGGTGTTCATAATTCTCTCAAATACTGCTACATATTTGCCCCATGCCCTATGGTTGTGATGGCAATAGGTACGGCAAAGTCGGCCTAGCTCGCGCATATACCTCTCAGCGGGATTCCCAGCCGAACAATAAGCTGAAATATGGATCACTTTGACCCCATTACTTTCCATGCCTTCATTCCACAACTTAGAAGTAAATTGTGCCCCATTGTCTGATAGAATCGCCTTGGGCATACCAATGTGAACAAAATAATCGTTCAGAAGTTTGCTATAGACCGCTTTGGCTGTAGCTTTCCTAATAGGGTATAGTTTTATAAACTAGGAAAAAGCTTCTAGCACTTCTAAAATGGAGGCAAAATTTCCTGATGACTTGGGCAAAGGTCCATACAAGTCCACGCACAGTAATTCAAAGGTGTCGTTAGGCCTTATACTTTGCATAGGACCACGACTCGTACAGTTGGTAACCTTCACCTTCTGACATAAATCGCAAGTTTTCACTCAGTCCGTAACGCGTTTTAAAATGTTGTTAAAATGCACTACTTCACTCAGCTTCTCCGTACATTTCTTTGGTCCACAGTGACCATACGCCAAATGGTAGTAGTCTATTATTTCCGTGACGTATTTCGTGGGCCAACATACCCGCCAAATATTACTATCTTCACCCTTACGTATGTACAACATATGATCGTATATCTTGTAATACTTCCTTAATTTCTCTCCTTCTGGACTCCTTTCGTCATATCGGGTTTTCACCATATTTAAACAACCGTCCTCGTTCTGATGACGACGTAGATTCTTACAGATGTTCATTATTAATTTACGTCCCTCAACTTCTTTAAAATAGTATAATTTGACCACTCCATCTGACTCATCTTTCAATACATCTTGATTAGACTCGGGCAACCGCGACAGCGCATCCGCTACGCAATTGTCGGTCCCTTTTACGTAACAGATGTCATAGTTGAATTGCTGTAAATACAGCGACCACCTAGTCAGTCTTTCGTGAAGTAGTTTACAATCCTTCAGATAAGTGAGCGCCTTATGGTCCGCATGAATAATCACCTTACGATCCCATAGGTAACCCTTGAACTTCTTGTATCCCCACACGATAGCGAGACACTCCTTCTCAGAAATCGTGTATTTTGCTCACTTTTTGATAAAGTTCGACTCGCGAACGCTATCGTCCGGTGTTCTTTATCCTCTGCTTTACCAACTTCTTGGAACAGTGCTACCCCCACCCCGTAATTCGACGAATCCGTTCCCAGATGGAAGGGTAGCGATAAATCAGGATGAAATAGTATGTTAGATTTTAACAACTCGTCTTTTAATCTCTCGAAAGCGGCCTGACATCCGTCAGTCCACACAAACGGAAAATGTTTGCGTGAGAGGTTATTCAAATTTTCATCATTAAACACTTGTCCTTTTACAAATTTACGATAAAATCCTGTGAGCCCTAGAAAACTTTTTAACTGTTTCCTAGACTTGGGTGGAGGACAATTCCTTATTGCCTCTAGTTTCTCTGGGTCTTTCGTAATACCAGCAGTGGTAATTACATGCCCTAAAAATTTCAGTTCCTGCTTCACAAATTCGCATTTCTTTAGCTTTAGAGTCATTCCGCCACGGCGCAATGCTCTAAAAACTTCATCTAACAGGTCACAATGGTCATGCCAAGTGGCATTGGCCAACAATAGGTCGTCAACATAATAGGGCCCTGATGAATACGGACGCAGATATATTAAGTCCAAACGGCAGTACTCTATACTGATAACACCTGCCCGCAAACAAGAAGGCGGTGTATGGCCTAGATTCTTCTTCGAGTTCTATTTGCCAGTAACTAGCCGTCAGATCGAGGCTAGTCATGAACTTTAACGTCATGAAAATGTTGCAAAAACTCCTCCATACTCTCTAGTCTGTCTGTTTCGCGTTGAACGACCCTATTCAACGTGCGTGCGTCAATCACAATACGCACACTACCATCCCGTTTTGCTAGAATGACAAAACCGTTATTGTATGGACTTGTACTTCTTTCAATCACTCCCCATTCGATCATCTTATCTATCTCCCGTTGCACTGCTTCCTTTTTGGACAGCGGTATAGCATACGGTCTCACGAAGAATGGTTCGTGCGGAATTACATGCAACTTGCATTTATGTCCTTCCACAAGTCCCGGTTTGTCTGAAAACACACTCTTATTCCTCATTATCACTTCATACAGGCCTCGTCTTTGTTCGTGTGTTACGTTTGACACACTGTCTACAATACTTTCCAATTCACTTTCTACTCTGTTGTCAATGCCGAGATTCCTCACATTACAGTAGTTCAAATTCATACCTATGTCAATACCATCTGGCCAGTTAACAATGTGTATAGGCTGGTATTGCCTATGCACACCATTTCCTGCCTCGTCAAAACTTACTACTGTTGTTTTATGTTGTGACGTACATGTCAAAGTTTTGCTTTCGCAATTAATTACTGCACGGTACTTTAATAGCCAACCGAACCTGATAATTACTTCCGTAGTTAAGTCTGGCACGACGACAAGCTCTTGTTCAAATCGTGCCCCACATATCTCGAAGTTGACAAAAATCTTTTTTGTGACCGGTTTACTGGCCTTACCAGTAGCACCGATAATTTTCACTCCTATTACTGGCATAACTACGATACCAGGTCTGTCTTTCAGTAACTGAAATATTTTCCCAGATACAGCATTCAATTCTGCACCGGTGTCTATCAACACGTTTAGTTGTAGGTCCTGCATATTAACAGACACTACTATCTGTCTACACTTGCCCTCGACTGTTTCTTTACTTTCCCACTGTAAATCCTCGTCTATATCCAGGCCATTCCAGAAAAAACCATCCGGCTTTGATCGTAAATCCGGCTTATCTGGCGGCTTCTTCAGCCTCTATTCACATACAATTTTAATTTCAACACGTTTGTCCTGAGGCTCAATCTGTAGCTCCGCCTCCAATAACGAAACCTTTTCCTGTAACTTGTCAACTAGTGAGTGTTGCTTTGCTATCAGTTCACTAACTGTCACCTTCGTTGATTCCTTTTTGGTCAGATTGGTCTTATCTGCCAATCTACCTGGAGGAATGTGCCCAGTAGTATCTGCAATTACTTTCTCTGGATCTGCGTAACCCACACTGCTGTCGTCCAACCGTACAACGTCAGCTCTAACCTCATACTTACTGTAATCTACGTGCTTTTCTACCAATCGTGTCCGGCTATCACTAAAATTTTCGTAATCTTTCTCCTTAATACTCCCGCAATGTTTAAACTGGAGGTTTGCCTCGGATGGGTCGGCTACTTCTACCACTATAACTTTCGGTAGGATCTGCTGGTTAGGGCCAGAACTTTCCGTTACTACTTCAACATCCAACTCCTGCGAGACGAAACACGACGAATCTCGCTCGTGCTCCCCATTAGCATCAACTATTTCTGGTAAAGTCTGCTGGTTAGGACCAGAAATTTCTATCACTTCACAAACACTATCTTCCTGCGGGACGAGACGCGGATATCCTGCCCGCGCTCCCCATAAACTCTTCTCCCGTACAGGCCCATATAATCTCTTAGTTCGTCGTATAAGCGACGGAACTGCCTTAACCAGACCTCATCCCTCTCTGCATCCCCTCGCTCGATGACGGACGTTTTACCCGACATCTGATCTTCTCTCAACACTTCCGAATCATTCTTAAACTCAATCTCCAGTTCCGCTGTGGGTGTTACAGCTGCCACTTTATAATCGATTTTTGGAAAACTACTTAAATTGTTCTCACTGACAGTGAATGTATTTTCTGCTGCCGTGTCTACAGCTGAGCTACTACTTGTGGGCGCACTCCTTTCTCCTAACACTGGCACACTCTTCCGCCGTTGATTATTCCATACGGAATTTTCATAACGAAGACACTTCGGTTTTCTACTGTTATTGGGCCTCCAAAATTTCTCCACGCCCGGTCGGCCACTCACCGGCGCGGCTAATGGTTTCCCTGTCTCGTCCCAGCAGATACGCTCCCCGGATGCTGCTGAGGCGGCCGATCACAACCTCTGGCGTTATTACTATTCTGCTAAGCCCGTATCACGCTAGTATGATGTTGGTTTCTGTCATTCCTGTTATTATTTGCATTGTACCGATTGTTATTACGCTCCGAACCATTATTGTTATTGCTGCCATGGTTGCGGTATGCATTATTCCCATGGTTATCATTGTTGTGGTTGCTGTGGTACCCGTTGTTGTTACCACAGCCTCTACCACTGTCGCGATTATTGCGCTAATTGTCCTCGTCCTCAACTCTTTCCAGGAAATCATTGATTGTCCTGTAATTGCTTCCTACGTAGCGTTTTGTGTCATCTAGAAGCTTCTTGTAGAGTTCCGAGACTATTTCGGATTCCGTGCGGCGATCACGCAAATATTCCAAATTGCGGATCCAGCCCTCACAAAACTCCTTCATCGAGCCACGCGAATTCGCATCGAAAGGCCTCGATACGACAAATTCGAACCAGACACTTTGTTGTTTTTGCTCTGACCAGTATTCAGCCAGAAACAAATTTTTAAACCCGTCAAAAGTCAGGTTCGTAATGTTGAGGTTTAAGCCCCAACGCTTGGCATCACCAGCCAACACGTCAATAACCGCATTAATTTTTCTGTCATTAGTCCATGATCTGGGTAAAACTCTTTCACAATTTTTAATGATATCCGTCGCGTGTATACCGCCATTTTTCAAGGGGTCGAACCGCTCCTCTTTCGTCAACAATTTCGAACTGTGTGCACAAAATGGCACATAGCTCTGTTTTTCGTCAAGTTTCTTTTCTAATTCCGACACTCTCGAATTACTTGGCAAGTGGTTGTCGCAAGAGTTTCCACTTCCCTCTTTTACTCTTCGCATGTATTAGCCTGCTTCCTCACTTTGGTATCTACTTCGGATACTAAAGCCTTTAAATTTCCACTTTCTTTTGATCCTCTTTTTTTTTTACTAATCGAATATGTTCCGTCACTTTATTCTCTATGATCGGAGCAACTGCTTCTCCTACACTTATCTCGATTCTCCTAATTTCGGAATAAACACGGGAATTTATGCTCGCAATTTCCGGCTGAACGCCTATCATTTCCTGTTTAATATTACTGATTTCGGTATTAATCACAACAATATCCTCTTTGATTTTATCAACTTTTGTGTTAACAACTCCAACACTGTTGTTAACAACATTAATAGCTTTGTTCTGATTGTCTAGCTTCCGTTCAATTTCTTGAGACAGAGCTTCTTGCTTGGCAGACTGAGCTTCTTGCTTGGCAGCCCTAGCTTTAATTTCTGCCGATTGCTTCTTGATTTCGTTAATCAAAACATTCAATAAATCAGTTAAACACCCGGAAATTACCGGTTTTACTTCCGTAGCGGCTTCCTCTTTAATTGTCCCCCCGTATTCATCATCAAGGGGTTCAGATTTGATTTTCACTACCGATTCCGAAACATTTTCTAAAGTTTGGAATTACATTTCTGCTTTTTGTTGCGTTTCGGCTGTCGCGTCTTTCATGCTAGCCGCCTGTCCCTGAACAATGGGTACCGCGGTGCGCGTTTCCCACTGTTCGACCGATTGTTCTGTATCCAAATTTTGGTAATTGTTGCCTTCACTGATTTTAATAATTTTCAATATAAATGCCAAATCTCATATAAAATTAGGATTACTCTCACTACTTATTCTCGCTGACTTAACGGCCTGTTCGTAACCAGTATTTTGTTACGAGATTTGCACAATACAAAATTCGTGTCCATAACAACCTCAAACCTGAAGCTGGTCCCGTCTCCAGGTCGCCACGTCTAACCTCCCCCTCACTTTTCGTCCATAATGACAGTGAAAAATTAAACCGCGTGTACCTAATGGAAATTTGGGAAAATCAATCGTCACTGAAGTTAATCTGTCGGTAAAGAGGGAGGAAAGGGTTACATCTAAATGAAAGGAAAAATGCAAATGAAATTAGTGGAAATTAATTTTGAGAAAAGGATGAAATTAATAAAGAAAGTAAATGTGCGGTCGTTACGTTGACAATTAATTGGTGTTAATTAGATATTTGAGATTTGAGGAAAATTACGTTCGCCAGTCCTATGGACAATTACTATAATAGCTGAAAATGAAAGATTAATGCACATATAATTAGTACTAAAAGCGTGGCAACTGAAGGTTGACACGTGTTGTGTGAAAACTGAAGTAATAAATTTCGCTACCCTCTTTCTTAATTTAGCAAAAGAATTGATAAAACTGGAAAACAGAAAGTTAATTTAGTGACTGAAATTAATAGTGAACTTTGTTTCTGAAGCACTACGAAATTCAATAAAATAAGGTTAGTCTTGGGCAACCTCAAGAATCATTTCAAAAGCTACTTGAATCTACGCAATTTAGAAATAAGAGATTTAACTTTGAACTTGAATTAAATGATTCTGAACAATTAACAGTAGTAAAATTTAGTACGTACCAAGCTGAACTGTAGTCAGAGGCAAGCTAAAATATGCTAACAAAACTCGCACTCTTAATTTGTGCTTGTGTAATCTAAATATTGTAGCCAGCTACGAATACCTTAACTGAACTTTGAAATTAAAGCAGTGAAATGGAATGATATTACTTTAATGCTGGTGTCTGAATTCAATGACACTCGGGTTCATTCTGGAAAAGGAAGGGACCCTGCTTGGTAATGCAATTGGGAAAATGAGGAACAAAGGTTCATGCTAAGTTGCTGTAATTTTGTGATGCAAAAGTTTTAAAAGCTGAGTTCTGCCATACAGTTCTAAAACTTTACGTGCTACCAGTCTTCGTTGTTGGTTGATTGAAGGTTTGAAGTCGTCGATCGAGGAGGTGGCGACAGTCACTCCTTGTCGGCCGTCGCTGTTGCAGAAGCTGGATGCTGGCGCGCCTTCTTCTCGGCACGGTCTCCAGCCGAAATGGGCTCTTGATGTGTGCCAGCTAACGCTTCCCGTCCGCGACACCATGTCAGAAACTAACATAGCAAGTCGAGCGCAATTACATGCTGCCAAATCCCGAAAGCGCGGCAACTCGCGGGAGCGTCACACAACACACCTGCTCCACTGCACTACTCCAGCCAGACTCTCTTTGCCCGCGCTCCATGCGGCAGAGTTAACACTACCAAAGATCCTAAACACTTTGGTTCTCCACATCACCTATCGATGTATTCGTTCGACAGCATAGTTTTCCCTAGGCAAGACCCAGCGTAAAAATACAAATAATATTTACAATACAACCAATTATACGAGGGCGGTTCAGAAAGTAACCTCCGATTGGTCACAGTGCGGGTTGTGGGGGGAATAGCGACGCCATCTGTGCGTTCACGCACTCAACGGGTCAGTCGGCATCAAGCCGTGGTCGAGTGAACGTCGTACCTGCGCTAGTTTAGTTTTTGTGGCAGTTTGAAATGTGTGCTGCAATAGAAAACCCCGCCAAATGTGAAGTGCGTGCTGTCATAAGGTTTTAAACAGCCAAAGGATATTCTGCAGCAGCTATTCATTGTGAGCTTTGTGCCGTGTACGGACCAAGAGTTGTGAGTGAAGGAGTTGTCCGTGAATGGGTACGTTTATTTAAAAGTGGACGAGAAAACGTTCATGATGAAGAGAGGAGTGGTAGACCATCATTGGTGACTGACGAACTCGTTCAGACAGTTGATGCAAAAGTTCGTGAATATCGACGTTTCTCAATGTCGGAGTTGTCTACTGGTTTTCCACAGGTTTCTAAGACTCTCTTGTACGAGATAGTGACAGCAAGATTGGGTTACCGTAAGTTCTGTGCACGATGGGTGCCCAAAATTCTTACCGACCACCACAAAACTCAAAGAATGGCCTCTTAATTAGACTTTCTGTCACGTTATGAGGACGAAGGAGAACCATTGTTAAACAGAATCGTGACCGGTGACGAAACCTGAATTAAGTACGTGAACCCTGAGACAAAAGAACAATCAAAGATGTGGGCACATTCAAATTCGCCTACCAAACCAAGAAAAGCCTTGCAAGATTTTTCTGCCAGAAAACTGATGGCAACGGTGTTTTGGGATGCCAAAGGGGTGTTGTTGGTTGAATTCATGGAACGTGGTACGACCATTAATCAAGACGTGTACTGTGAAACAATAAAAAAGTTACGACGGGCTATACAGAACATGCTGACTTCCGGTATCGTTTTTTTGCACGATAACGCCCGTCCTCACTCTGCTCGCAGAACAACGGCCCTTCTTGAGTCCTTCAAGTGGGACGTTATCAACCATCCACCTTACAGCCCAGACCTGGCGCCAAGTGATTATCACCTCTTCATGGATTTGAAGAAATGGCTCGGGTCACAGCGGTTTGATGACGACGAAGAGCTCAAAGATGCGGTCACAGGCTGGCTCCAGGCACAAGCGGGTGATTTTTATGCAGAAGGAATTTCAAAGCTTGTGAAGAGATACGATAAGTGCCTCAATCGCTATGGAGACTATGTAGAAAAATAGTGCAAAGATGTAGTTGTAAGATGTATATATTAAAATATTTTTATTTAACTCGGTGTATTTTTTTAAATCAACCGGAGGTTACTTTCTGAACGGCCCTCGTATATAAAGACACAGAAATGTCATATCTTGAGGTAACAAAACAAGGAAAAAAATTATAGTACAATAGACTGAAATAGGAGGATATGCATTTCCGGCGTTACAACTTCCATTAGAAAAGAATAGAGACGGCGTCATAGTTCGATGATTACAACCGATAAAAATTACTTGAGAACGTCAGGAAATTCGTCATATTGTCAATTTTAACGTGGCAAAAACCGCACCTCGATATTTTTATTCATTCTAAATGTATTTTCGGTGTCTTGTTTCGACTCCCTCCCCTGTATAGTAGTACTCACACATGATTCGAAACATTGGAACACTGTAGGTATTGCGTAATCCGTTTGACAGAAGAATCAACAAAGTAAAGAAAACTCTGTATTAGCGTACCACTGCTGTCCAACCGCGGTTCAAGTATGGAAAAATAAGTTAGTGATAAGAAAGTGACAGAAAATTCGAATAATTTTCAGATGTTAAAAGACAACTACATGGTGAAGGCAAAGCTCCCTCTGGTCATATACACATGGCAGTGCCTGGTCGTAAACGGATCTGACATAATCTCCTAAATGGAGAACGTCGTATCTGGAACCATAATATCATATCAACTATGTTTCAATGGAAATTCATGCTTCTACACATCTACCATCGACTCTGGTAGTTATTAAAGTATCATTCATTCAATATGGTAAGACAAATGTTCCGAATTCAGAGGTTGGATTGTAAAGCGTACTTCGGGGAAGATAACAGACTCAACGTCAGATCACAATTTTGTAGGCTGATGGTTAAAAGAATCGTTACGAAGGCTTCAGTAAATAATAAAATGGACTACTGGAGTAATGATGGGTAATAATGTCCGTCTGAATTTCTCTCAAGTTATAACTACTCTGCTAGTGAATACCACAACAGATAGAACAGGAAAGGGCAACAGCAACACGGTAATCACAGAATTGAGACAGACAAATACAGATACGCAAAGAACCAGTGCAAAGAAGCAACTGGTATCAAACGAAATACTTCAATTAACCAATTAACGTAGGAAACATAAAAATGTTTAGGAAAAATAAGAAAGATACGAACGAAAGTTGTGTGAAGTCAATGGAACCTAAAACGAAATGGCTGCAGAAAACAATAGGCGAAATATCAAAGGAATTTGTTGTCTGAAGAACAAATTTTTCATACACAAACGTCAAAAAAACCACCCGAAAATTCAAAAGCAAAGGCTTCAAAGTCATCAGACATAAAGAAACTTCTCTCTTATAAGCAGAGGAGTGAACGATTAGGTGGTACGTGTACGTAGAGGATAGGTGGGGGGGGGGGGGAGGGGTGAGGGGTGAGGACTGTACGGAGGGTAGTTATCAGTGAATGTGATGGAAGGAGAAGCAGGTCCAGTTTTGGTTTGATAGTGTGACAGGGCCTCGGAAGACTTATGAACAAACAAGGCGGGCAGTCACTGTGGGCAGTGACAACACCGTGATGAATCAAGTCGATGTGGGAAATCTGTGACCGAACAAAGAGTGCAACATCGAACTTTCGGAAAAATATCCTCAACCTAACCCCGAAGAGAGATAGGGCAGATAAACGTGATAACTACCACACAATCTTCTTGGCAGTTCATGCAGCCAATTTTTTGAGCAAAATGAAATACAGAAGAAAGGGAATGAAAGCTAAGGATATGTCAGACGATGACAAATTTGGCTTTAGGAAAGCTAAAAGCACTAGAGAGGCCGGTATGGCGCTACGCTCGGTAATGGAGGCAGGCCTTAAGAAAAATGAAGACGCTTTCAAAGGATTTATTTATCTTTGAAAAAAGTATGACAGTGTAAAATGAAGCAAGATGTCTGCATACTCAGAATATAGTGGAAGACGGATAATATGCAGCACAAACTAGAGCTATGAAAAAACTTTGGAGATCGGAGACAGAGGTTGAAGTACTCGAATTAAAATGTTCTAACCGGGACTGCTGCTTTCCTTAGTAGTGTTCAAGCTTTTTTCGAAGAAGAAATGAAGTAAATAGGTTTGCAAGACCCATTGAAATTCAAGGTGAAAGAATATCGATGATAAGACTCGCTGGTAGTACTACGACCTCAGCGAAAGTGAAGAAAAACTGAACGACATGTTGAATGAAAAGATTTGCTGTGCACAGAATATGGAATAAATGTATCCATTGAGAATAAACCAAATAAATATGAAAATACTGAACAGTGGGACAAATCGGATTTGTTACACACTTAGCATCATATTCGTGGACCCTGTAATTGACGAAATGAAGAAATTTTGCTTCCTTGTACGCAAAATAAAGTATCACGTACGAAGCACGGAGAACGTAAAACGCAATTTAGCACGGGCAGAGACAACATTTCTCGCAAGGAAGAAGTCTGTTAGTATTAAACGTAGGACATAGCTTGAGAAAGAAGTTCCCTGAAGTGTACATCTGGTGTACAGCATTGTAAAAAATTAGATCGTGGACTATGTACATAAACGATTTGGCGGACAGGGTGGGAAGCAATTTGCAGTTGTTTGCTGATAATACTGTGGTGAACGGCAAGAGTCGGTTTAATAATGAATAAGAAAATAGGAGTGCGGGTAAGCTACTACAAACAGCATAGTGAACGCAATATTGTGGCCGCGATAGACAAGAAGCCCACACCTACTACAGTAGTACAAGTTTACATGCCAACTAGTTCTGCAGATGACGAAGAAATTGAAGCAATGTATAATGAAATAAAAGAAATTATTCAGATAGTGAAGGGAGACGAAAATTTAATAGTCATGGGTGACCGGAATTCGATAGTAAGAAAAGGGAGAGAAGGAAACGTAGTAGGTGAATATGGATTGGGGGTAAGAAATGAAACAGGAAGCCGTCTGGTAGAATTTTGCACAGAGCATAACTTAATCATAGCTAACACGTGGTTCGAGAATCATAAAAGAAGGTTGTATACATGGAAGAAGCCTCGAAATACTGACAGGTTTAAGATAGATTATATAATGGTAAGACAGAGATTTAGGAACCAGGTTTTAAAAAGGTGGAAATTTAAGGAGATGGGACCTGGATAAACTGACTAAACCAGAGGATGTACAGAGTTTCAGGGAGAGCATAAGGGAACAATTGACAGGAATGGGGGGAAGAAATACAGTAGAAGAATAATGGGTAGCTTTCAGAGATGAAGTAGTGAAGGCAGCAGAGGATCAAGTAGGTAAAAAGATGAGGGCTAGTAGAAATCCTTGGGTAACAGAAGAAATATTGAATTTAATTTATGAAAGGAGAAAATATAAAAACGTAGTAAATGAAGCAAGCAAAAAGGAATATAAACGTCTCAAAAATGAGATCGACAGGAAGTGCAAAATGGCTAAGCAGGGATGGCTGGAGGACAAATGTAATGATGTAGAGGCTTATCTCGCTAGGGGTAAGTTAGATACTGCCTACAGGAAAATTAAAGAGACCTTTGGAGAAAAGAGAACCACTTGTATGAATATCAAGAGCTCAGATGGCAACCCAGTTCTAAGCAAAGAAGGGAAAGCAGAAAGGTGGAACGAGTATGTAGAGGGTCTATGAAAGGGTGTTGTTCTTAAGGACAATATTACAGAAATGGAAGAGAATGTAGATGAATATGAAATGGGAGATATGATACTGCGTGAAGAGTTTGACAGAGCACTGAAAGACCTAAGTCGAAACAAGGCCCCGGGAGTAGACAACATTCCGTTAGAACTACTGACAGCCTTGGGAGAGACAGTCCTGACAAAACTCTACGATCTGGCGAGCAAGATGTATGAGACAGGCGAAATGCCCTCAGACTTCAAGAAGAATTTAATAATTCCAATCCCAAAGATAGCGGGTGTTGACAGATGTGAAAATTACCGAACCATCAGTTTAATAAGTCACGGATGCAAAATACTAACGCGAATTCCTTCAGACGAATGGAAAAACTGGTAGAATCCGACCTTGGGGAAGATCAGTTTGGATTCCGTAGAAATGTTGGAACACGTGAGGCAATACTGACCCTATGAATTATCTTGGAAGCTAGATTAAGGAAGGGCAAACCTACGTTTCTAGCATTTATAGACTTAGAGAAAGCTTTTGACAATGTTGACTGGAATACTCTCTCTCAAATTCTGAAGGTGGTAGGGGTAAAATACACGGAGCGAAAGGCTTTTTACAACTTGTACAGAAACCAGACGGCAGTTATAAGAGTCGAGGGACATGAAAGGGAAGCAGTGGTTGGGAAGGGAGTGAGACAGGGTTGTAGACTCTCCCAGATGTTATTCAATCTGTATATTGAGCAAGCAGTGAAGGAAACAAAAGAAAAATTCGGAGTAGGTATTAAAATCCATGGAGAAGAAATAAAAACTTTGAGGTTCGCCGACGAAGGACTTGGAAGAGCAGTTGAAGGGAATGGATAGTGTCTTGAAAGGAGGATATAAGATAAACATCAACAAAAGCAAAACGAGGATAATGGAATGTAGTCGAATTAAGCGGGTGATGCTGAGGGAATTAGATTAGGAAATGAGAAACGTAAAGTAGTAAAGGAGTTTTGCTGTTTGGGGAGCAAAATAACTGATGATGGTCGAAATAGAGAGGATATAAAATGTGGACTGGCAATGGCTAGGAAAGCGTTTCTGAAGAAGAGAAATTTGTTAACATCGAGTATAGATTTAAATGTCAGGAAGTCGTTTCTGAGAGTATTTGTATGGATCGTAGGCATGTATTTAAGTGAAACATGGACGATAAATAGTTTGTACAAGAAGAGAATAGAAGCTTTCGAAATGTGGTGCTACAGAAGAATGCTGAAGTTTAGATGGGTAGATCATATAAATGAAGAGGAGGTATTGAATAGGATTGGGGAGAAGAGAAGTTTGTGGCACAACTTGAGTAGAAGAAGGGATCGGTTGGTAGGACATGTTCTGAGGCATCAAGGGATGACCAGTTTAGTATAGGAGGGATGCAGGGAGGGTAAAAATCGTAGAGGGGGACCAAGAGATGAAAACACTAAACAGATTCAGAAGGATCTAGATTGCAGTAGGTACTGGGAGATCAAGAAGCTTGCACAGGATAGGGTAGCATGGAGAGCTGCATCAAACCAGTATCAGGACTGAAGACAACAACACCAACAACAACAACAACGGCAAGGTGTATAAATTGAGTGATTTTAGGAAGATAAAAGACGACGTAACAAAAGTGCAAACTTGTCTCGTGTTCGAGAATGTTGACGTGATACAATGTATCTAATGTTTTTATATGACAGAAATAGCAATGCCTTTGAAAGCGTAATGCTGATGAAAAATGAAGTGTGGTCAAGACATAAGCAGAGTTATTAAAAGTGCATCCAGATGGCCGAGTCGTTTCATAGCATTTTCAAGCAAATTGCAACACCACATGAATTTCCAAGATCTCGTCACGATGCTTGACAGCAGTTAACCCTTGCCGATTCAACCGTACAGGTTCATGAAGACATGTTCGACTGGAACACATAATCCCAGCTGACACCAGTAGGGACCCTCCTGTATATAGGTCTCTTTCCGCAACGTTCGGTCGCATGGTCCCTTTCCTTCCTGATGCAAATCCACTCTCCAGGTCAAATATGGATTCATCTGTGAAAAGAACATTGACCCACTGTCCGACCGCCCAGGTGGCATATTGACGGTTCCACTCTAGACGTTCCCTTCTGTGAAGAAGCCTTAGAGGTACTCATGCACCAGGTCTTCGGCAGTAAGGGCCACTCTGACAAAGTCTTCTGTCCACTGTTTGCCTCGATACAACACGTCCAGTGGACGCTGCGAAGTTAGATGCCAGTTGTCGTGCAGTAGTAAGGTAGTACCTGTTGTTACCTGTTGTGACCGCGAAAGCGCGGCGGAACCAAACGGAGAGCGGCCCGTGCACATACAAACGAACGGAAAGGACGGACACGAAACAACGACGGACGATGGAGAAAGACCTTACGACGACAACGCGCAAGACGCAGAGGAGTAAAGAGACAACCAAACGAATCCAAGACGTCCACGACTAACGAGATCAAAGTACGATAAATACGCTGTATTGTCGAGGCGATGTGCCGAGAGTCACGCATCGATTAGGCTCGCTGGCAGAGAGAGAGGGCGGCTCTTAAATGCTCCATCGGGGACGCCGCTATTGGCCGCTGGGACCACGTGTTCCACTGTGGCGCCGTCACACTAGATGCAGGCCAGGAGGCGCGCGCCGCCACAGCTTATGGCGCGATGGTGCAGAGACCTCTAGGGGTCTTAGACGTCCATGACGTCTGGCGGGGATTCAGATTCCGCGGCGCGCGATGCCAGAGTACCAACTTCCACTTACAGCCAAATAACGGTCCTCTCTTCCTCATGTCAAGCGTGGTCGGCCCTGCTCTGGTCTTCAGGACACAGTTCCGGTCTCTATGCACTGTCGCCACATCCGAAAAACAACAGAACGATTTACGTTAAGCCACCGGACCACATCAATTTGTGGCTGTCCCACTTCCATTTTTCCTATGTCCCTCCACCGCAGAGAGTCCGATAGACGTAAAACTACCCTGTTTGATAGGTGCCCTGATCTCATCGTCGGCGTGATTGTTGGGCGACCGGAATGCTATCTTCTGTGCAGAACACGACCGTACAGACGTATGTTGACAGTTTGTATGGTTATATCCTGAATATGTAGACACAGAACAGGGAAATAGTTTTTTGTTGCTTTAATCTTGGACACCAGCGTACATTGCGCGGAAGAAACACGAAGGTAAGGTTAGAGAAATTAGGGCTCACACGGAGGCATATAGATACTCGTTTCTCCCTCGTTTTTTTTTTCGTGTAGAACAGGAAAAGAAAAGATTAGTAGTGGTATAGAGTACCCTCAGCCACGCACTGTACGGTGGCTTGCGAAGTATGTACGTAGATGTAGATGTCTCAGGTGTGGGTTTACTGAAAGATACTGAAAATTAACTGCACCGATACGGATGACGCTCTTCGCCCACTCAGGCAGTAGAGGAATATGTTAAAAATTACCAGAAGAAGGAACATGGGGACTGTAGCAGATGGCAGAGACTAACATAAGCTACAAATAATTGATGGCGCTGAGCAAATGCTAGTCTGGGACAAAAAGATTGGAACGTTCCAGAAACGTTAGAGAACTGATGCAAACAATTTAGTTGTACACTACGAATTTAAAGTAACGACGTACTTTATGTTATAAAGTGTTTTACGGCAACTAATAATCGTCAGTCTTCAGAATGGTAACGTTTGGAGATCAGACGTGGTTGACGGCAGTGATATTGGCTCTGAGCACTATGGGACTTAACTTCTAAGGTCATCAGTCCCCTAGAACTTAGAACTACTTAAACCTAACTAACCTAAGGACATCACTCACACTCATGCCCGAGGCAGGATTCGAATCTGCGACCGCAGCAGTCGCGCGGTTCCAGACTGTAGCGCCGAGAACCGCTCGGCCACCCCGGCCGGCGCCGGTGATATTTACAGCACGTAGAACACATGAGGCATTGTAACCGCCATATTAACTTTTCTCTGTTTTTCATTAATTCAGTCTCGTTCCTTTAGCTGGAGTGCACAATTTCTTGGAAGTGAAACGTGGAACGTGGAAAAAACTGAGAAGAAGAAGCTTGGAGCATTTTAAATTTGAAATAACAAGTCAGAGCGAGACCGGCTGTGCTTTTCAGCAACAGTAATCTTAGTACTGGTCCGAAAAAAAAGTTATGAAGACAGTGAAAGTCATGTAGGCGAACAGGACTATCGACGGGAATGAGTTCAGTATGAATGAAGATGTAAATAGTTTAGCTGAAGATAGGACGAACTAGAGAACTGCACGAAAGTGGCCGGCGAATAGACAATAACTATAAAATTATAATATTATTCTATGATACTAAAAGCATTGGGGAACTGGAATAAATGCAAGTAAACCGTCTCTATTCCTGAAGCCGATGTCACACAAAGGTGCACTCGATAATGCCGAAATCGCCCTGTATAATGAATATTGGAGACAGTCTGAAGTGGTATGTGCTGTTCATACTGAGGTATTTAACACGGGGCTTAAAGATTGAGCAGCGTCCTCGGGGGAGAGGACAGATAGCTTTTAATCTCGGGAAGATTCATTGGAAGAGAGGCTTCTGTCGTGTCGTTGTTGAGCTAACATGTGGAACGACTGGAATGGTTGGGGGTGGCTGTCAGAAATAAAGGAGAAGATATATTTAAAAAGTCTGTGATATATAAAGCTAAAGGGTCAAATACGACGGAAGCAGAACGACTTGGCCCGCATCTCGTGGTCCTGCGGTAGCGTTCTCGCTTCCCACTCCCGGGTTCCCGGCTTCGATTCCCGGCGGGGTCAGGGATTTTCTGTGCCTCGTGATGGCTGGGTGTTGTGTGATGTCCTTAGGTTAGTTAGGTTTAAGTAGTTCTAAATTCTAGGGGACTGATGACCATAGATGTTAAGTCCCATAGTGCTCAGAGCCAGCCAGAACGACTGGAAAAATGTCAAGAAAACAGTTAGGCAATATTGCTCACAAAACATGTCAAACTTTTGAAACATGGTATAACATATTTCATATAATATTAGCAGTATAGAAAACCATGAAAGTAAAAAAAAAAACATGAAAAGTACATCAATTACTGAGAACTGTTTAATCGCTTACGTTACGAATGTCATTTAAACACTCGTTCAAAGGCTGTTCCAGTCTGTTTGTGTAACGTACTGACGTGGTCTACTTTTTCTCCCAATCCCGTAAAACAACATTTCTCGATGTTGTTAGATCTAATAATGCGTCTGCCATCGTTGTTGGTCTTCTATCGCGTTACCCCTTACTCACTTCGTACAAGAAAAAATTAGCAGCGCAGTTTAGGACCCAGAAATACTACACTAGTGATGTAAATAAACGGAGAATTCACTGAGAAGCTACACTGCCAAATAGCATACCAAATAAAAAGAATACAAACTTACGGCATTAAAAGACAGTAGGTGACTCCTGTATATAAGAAGGGTAAAAGAACGGACCCGTAAAATTACAGAACAATATTCTTAAGATCGGTTTGCCGTAGAATTCCAGAGCATATTCTTTCTAATATGATAAATTTCCTAGAGACAGAAAAACTTACGTCCACGAATCAGCAATGTTCGTACGAAACACAGCTTGCCCTTCTCTCACATAATATACTGCGAACTATGGATGAAGGGTGACAGGTAGGTTCCATATCTGTAGATTTCGGAAAAGCATTCGATACGCTACCACACTGCCGACCATTACGAAGGTACGATCACACGGAATAGGTTCCCAGATACGTGACTGGCTCGAAGAATTCTTAAGTAAAAGAACCCAGTATGTTGTCCTCGAAGGCGAGTGTTAATCGAAGATAGGGGTGATATAGTATTGTATTTCGGAGTAACTCATCCCATTCACAAAGGATATTTTTGGCGGTTCGGGGAATAAGTAATGTACGTCGCGAACCCCTTGTCGACCCCTGTTCATAAGTCTGGATATTCTGACATTGGCCTCTCAATATATATATTCTTTACTGTCATTCTTTGTTGACAATATCAGCCTATTTCCAAGAATTCGCGGCATTCACTCAGTTAATATTAGGCAGAAATTCGATCTGTATTTGGATCTTACTTCCTTGACTCTTGTGCAGAAAGACGTGGACTATACTGCTGCATCTATTTTCGATAAGCTGCCATAAGAACTCAAAAATCTTAACCAGTAATCGACACGCTTTCAAATTGAAACTGAAGAGGTTCCTCGTGGCTCACTCCTTCTATTCTGTTGAGGAGTTCCTTGAAGAATTAGACTGATTCCTGTGTTATATTCTTGATTGCGTTTACACAAACTTATGACTGGTCTTTTTGGGTTCATAAACATTTTATTTAATCTGTTATTACTTTTACGTTGTAATTTCATATACTGATATGTTCCATAAACATGGAAATGTACTTCTCAGTTTAGACCTACGAAACTAGACGTGTAATAATAAAATAAAAAAAAATAAATCAGGGGTGTCCCAGGGAAGTGTGACAGGAACCTTTATTATCTTCTATATACATAAAAGATCTGGCGGATAGGATAGGCAGCAATCTGCGGTTGTTCGCTGATGTTACTGTGGCGTACAGGAAGGTGTCGAAGGTCAGTGACTGTAGGCTGATACAAGATGACCTGACAAAATTTCTAGTTGGTATGATGAATGGCAGCTGGATCTAAATGTAGAAAAGCGTAAGCCAACTGGTAAAGTCCTGCGGAGACAGTCACGTCGTTTAAATATCTGGACATAACGTTGCGAAGCGATAGGAAATGGAACGAGCGTGTGAGGATTGTGATAAGGTAGGCGAATCGCCGACTTCGGTTTATTGGGAGAATTTTAAGAAAGTGTGGTTCATCTATAAAGGAGACCGCCTATAGGTCTGCTCGAGGGTATGTTTTCCTCATGAGGTAGGATTGAAAGGAGACACTTCAGAGGCGAGCTGCTACATTTGTCACCGGTAGGTTCGATCAGCATGCAAGTGTTACGGTTACGTTTCGGGAACTGAAGTGGGAATCTCTGGAGGCAAAATTACGTTTACTATTGAGAAAGTTTAGAGAACTGGCATTTGAAGCTGACTGTTGAACGCTCCTATAGCCGCGACCATGGAATTCGCGTACGAATCACGGAGGTGAGATATGAGAAACTACAGCTCATATGAAGGCATGTAGGAAGTCGTTTTTCTCTCACTCTACTTGGAACAGGAAGGAAACGACTAGTGGTACAGCGTACCCTCCGCCACGCACCGTGAGGTGGCTTGCGGATTCCGTATGTAGATGTAGACGTAGATGTAAAAGTATAATTAGAAAATCATGGTACGTTTCCTGAACACGACTACGTACAGACATTGGCAAAAGCGGTGGTTATTTGATAAAAGTATTTATGTAAACAGCAACGGAGGTTACATGAACGAAGAAAGAAAAAGAAGAGGAAATAACCAAAGCGGTAGTGCAGCTACTGAAAAATGATTACAGCATCAAGCAAACTATGACAACGACATGGCGGATAATGCTGAATGAAACAAAACTATTCAGAAATTTTACCCAGAAGTTGTGAAAAGGGCAATGGAAATTAAATAACGGAAGGAATTTAAATCAGTAAGAGTTTGGAAAATCTTGTATTGTATAGACACTACATTTCATTACTTAAAAATAGAATGTCACAGAGAGAATATTGAGCGAACATTTGATGATTTATTTGTTGTTTTTGTTGTGGTTTTCAGTCCTGAGACTGGTTTGATGCAGCTCTCCATGCTACGCTATCCTGTGCAAGCTTCTTCATCTGCCAGTACCTACTGCAACCTACATCCTTCTGAATCTGCTTAGTGTATTCATCTCTTGGTCTCCCTCTACGATTTTTACCCTCCACGCTGCCCTCCAATGCTAAATTTGTGATCCCTTGATGCCTCAGAACATGTCCTATCAACCGGTCCCTTCTTCTTGTCAAGTTGTGTCACAAACTCCTCTTCTCGCCAATGATTTATTTAGGTGTACTAAAATGTACTGCTGAGAGACTGAATTAGAAATGAAAATTGTAATTATTAGAACCAGTATATCTATCACCCTGTAATTCCAAATTAGATGCACAAGAACCATTAGAGACACGAAAAAAAGAAAAGAGCTAGGAGAAAAAGGAACTCGACAAGACATTTACAGAAGATAATTCAGCAAAAGAGAAACAACGTTTTACTGATTCTCCTCCACAAAAGCAAATCACATAAAAATAACAACCACCTCACCATAACAGGCTAGAGGGTTACTAAAATTGTGACCAACGACATACGAAAGAAGAAAAGTGTGTTTTTAATCTAGCAAAGGAACTAACTAATCTCGGAAGTAGACATAAAGAGTGAAACATTTGTAAGCAACAAACGGTATTATAGGGAAAAGCATTAATTACCACTCTGCCTGGGAGTCTTAAGCTTTGTGACCAGTTTTTACTCAGTTTCATCTAGTTCTGTGTGGACTGCATATGATATCACAGATCAACATAATGGAGATTTAGCAGTGTTTGCGACAAACGTATAACGTCTGTGAAGGGGAACAACTTTCTTTACAGACAGAATGTTCGCTTACCAGTGACGCTAGGCGTCATTCTAGTGGATTCGCCGGTCATGAGATTACGAGATTTCACCGAGCTAACAAGCTATATCCACATGCAACGGTACTTTCGCGTTCTCGTCAATACGGTTCCAGAACGTTTAAGTTCCACCACTATAAAGACGGAACATCCGAGATTCGGAATGTCAGAACCGTGTAGTAAGTAGCGGCCGGAACACCACCACAAAATTACGCAGCACTCACACTCCAAACCATCGGCTCTCGAAGAGAGATTTTAACTGTGTTCAACCCAATGGTAAAGTATCGAACTATTTTTCTCCGAATCATACAGTTTGAGGGAAAAGCAGTGAGAATAATTACTTTTGGAAACCTTTTGTCAGACAAAGCCTGTTATAACAATAAACTGTTTCATTTAATAAAACGGCCGCCCGCCCAAATCGGGCACAGTGTCTACACAAAAAGATGAAGTCAATTTTCGACACTGAAATAAATAACTACTTTCACTTGCTACAGTCACTTGGCAGTAAGTACTATTAATCCCACTTTCTGTTATTTATGGAATTTATCACTATACTTCAGTAATTATTTAAAGAAAGCACACATATGTTTCAACAAGGATACAAAAAAATATTGAACTTATAGATATCATTCATATGACTAAAACTATTATTTAACACGACTAAATTTCATTTCTTAAGGACTGTTATTTGTTAACGTTTTACTATCACCAATATTTGTCTGGCTTTCTTTGACATGGAGAAGCAACACGAACAATTACTGTTAAGACTGTTGCAGTTAAACAATTATGTTACTTTAGTTTCAGAAATACTATTGAAAACTTTTCCTCATGGTCACGTAAAGCGGTGGCCCTTAAATTGATACGTGCAAACTTTAGTATTTAATAATGATTTTCAGAACTTACTACCAAAACAGTACTTTTGCCAGTAATTTACTATTATTCGAGCTTCAATAAACATCAGGATACTCGGAATAACTTCGTTTAGGTAAGGACCCTACTGAGGTAAAAGACATAGGAAAATCACGGTTAAGCACAAAGGTACATTTAACACCTATATTCCACTGATTGAAGATGAATGGTTCATACTGTGACACACTTCTAAATAAAGGACTTTGCCTGTTACTGATGTCGAAGGTGGCGTGAGGCGGTGCTGCGTAGTAACATTGCGCAGGTACGGCTCTTGATGTACATAGCTCTGTCTTCCTCTTGGTGGTGACAATAAAATCACAAATTTCTGAGCTATTAATTTAGTGCCGTATTGCGCCAATCATGTAGAACACGTCCGAGGCCAAAAACCCAGTCTTGCAGGTAAATTCGGGGCCTCTAGTGCTTGACCAACGTAATGCGTGTTCACCACTTGCAGGTCAGCTACCGACTCTGTGTGTCACTTGCGCGCAAATTCTCACTCGCGCGCCCCACCACCTTTTCCATTCCACCACAGAACGGAGTTCCGTTCTACCTATGATCCCTACACCTTTTCAATTTACACTTCTGCTTACAAAAACCCTAAGTATGAACCAGCTACAATTGCATGACAGCATATACATACAAAATTGACATAATTAATTACAGTTGATCTTGAAATATTACATAATTATTTACAAAATTTGTTTTAATACATTTATTCCACCTACGTCAAAGAGGTTATTTTAAACAGATAAACTACACTTAACAAAATCTTACTCTCGTTATAGTATTTGCTTAAATTTTCGAAATTATTATGGAATAAAACTTTTAAAAGATACAGATTAATGGTAATACGAGAGCATTACACGCATACTATCTAACCCAGTAAATTGTTAGCGATTTTCAAAATAAAAACCTTAAGAAAGAGTATCTCTATGCGGACAAAGACACACAGATACAATTTAGGACAAAGAAAGACGCATTGCTTAGGAATTAACCCTAATGGGAAGGAAATCGATAAGACATGATGCACATGCACAGTTGCTGGTCATCAGGGCTCAAATCGAAGCACGACTCATCACTTAAGATAATTCTACTTCGGTCAATAATATTCCAGGCAGAGGACGTGTCTGGAGATACCCCGCACAGCTGTGGATTACCAACTTGACTGCCGTTCGCCGTACGGCCCAACAACCAGCGCCACTGACCTGGAGTGCCAGTTCTTTTCATAGCAGGACCCCTTTGGTTGTCAGCCACGACACCCTTAAAGAACAGTGGTACGTCGACGATATTCTAAGCCCTGTTTTGTTGCTTTTTACGGCAAGCCATCCTGCTGTTACGTTTCAGCAAGGTACTTATCGTCTGCAGCCGGCCAGAGTTTCTCCTGCTTGTCTTTGTGCTTGCCGTCTAGGTCGCCGGACGTCTCCCCAATGGAGAACGTTTGGAGCGCTATGGTCAGTGCCCTCCAACCAGCTCAGATAGGACAGAATTTTGCGTGAATTCCCTCAGGAGGATACCACACAACTCTGTGAAATCAATGCCAAGCAGAATAACTGCTTGCATAAAAAGCACTCCGCCTTCAGGCCACGAGTGGCCCATCGGGACCATTCGACCGCCATATTATCCTCAGCTGAGGAAGTGTTTGGTCGGCACACCGCTCTCCCTGTCGTTATGGTGGTTTTCTTTTACTGGAGCCGATGCTATTCGGTCGAGTAGCTCCTCAATTGGCATCACGAGGCTGAGTGCACCCCCAAAAAAGGCAACAGCGTATGGCGGCCCGGACGGTCACCCATCCCAGTGCCGGCCACGCCCAACAGCGCTTAATTTCGGTGACCTAACTGGAACCGGTGTATCCACTACGGCAAGGCCGTTGCAGCTTGCATAAGGGTCAGAGAAAAACCAGCAGACTATAGACTTAATAAATTTGTGAAGTTCTATCCCTTGAAAAAATCATCGAAATTTTCTCAAACTGTAATCATCTCTTTGTCGGTGCACGTAAATCACGTTTTCCGTGGTACGTCGTCCTTTTTTCCCCCTTCTTTCTGTGTATTTTAGAAGCTCAGCCAACCATATTTCGCCGGCGGGAGTGGCCGTGCGGTTCTAAGCGCTACAGTCTGGAGCCGAGTGACAACTCCGGTCGCAGGTTCGAATCCTGCCTCGGGCATGGATTGTGTGATGTCCTTAGGTTGGTTAGGTTTAATTAGTTCTAAGTTCTAGGCGACTGATGACCTCAGAAGTTAAGTCGCATAGTGCTCAGAGTCATTTGAACCAACCCTATTTCACGCAAAGCGAACGACTGCCTTATTATTGGACACACACATTGCAACACTGCCTCCTCCTTGCGTCCTCTCAGGAGCGTAACCAATTATAGAAAGACGCCTGGCATCACCAGTAAGCTTCAGAGAACATTTTATCTCTAACTAAAGTTGTTATCCATGACGCGATACTGTATATCATCCTCAGACGTTTACGATACTCTGAAACATCCTGTAAACACTAATGTCGACTTATACAAACATGTTCGTTGGTTAGTCTTAAGAGACTTATCTTGATATAAAACCTTATTAAATGTGTAAGATTTGGATGCTAAATTGTGGTTTACAGCTATTTAGATTAAAAATTTGAACAGTCAAAATAGTTCAACAAAAGGATGAAATGCCTATTTACAATAACAAGTGTACGTCCTTAAAACGTGTGGCGATATAAGCATTGTCGTTGCATACGAATTCTAATTGTCGGTTTGTGCAAAGTGCACTGAAAGGTGAAATATTGTAGAGTCCAATTTCAGCAGTGAACGCGAACTCATATTTCCTAGGCTGAATGTTTATAGAGAAGAAAGTTCAAATTTAGTTAACATTCTGTATTTTTTCCTGTACTGAGTAATAGAGCAACCATTATCGCTCGTAACAACTCATAGAGACTGCATTTGAACACGCACAAGTTATATCTGAATGCATAACAACAGTGATCTTCCACAAAAAGCACTTTATTGAACTATGTTTTCAAGCTACGTTTCACTGAACACGTTATTTAAATTACTGTTCGCTGCTAATGCCACAAACGTGTCTGAATGATTGCAGTTATTACTAAAATTGCGTACTATAGTTCACGTTTGTGTCTGAATGCACTGAGGGTGTGACGTTAGCGAATGCAGCTCTTCTCTTCCTAATCACTGCTTCTGCGACGACTCGTTTTATCTATGGTGTGCGATCATAGTCCGTTGATATTCAACATTTTATTGCAGTGATCAGTGATTTATTGTTTCTAAACGTTGAGTTTAATTTTGGATTTACAGTGTTTCTAAAAATCGCGTAATTTTTTTGTTTTGAATGAATTAAATTGAACACTGCTTCATACAACGATAACTGTGCCGTTATTCCTATTGTGTGAAATGATTATGACACTACTCTTCTGTGTTTGTTAAAAGACACTGCTAATTTTTCTCAGGGCGCTATGCCAGAAATATCATACGTATCCCAACATGAAGACACCCTTCTCACTCACGATGGATTAAAAGTATTTCTTTATTTTTACGCGATTAATAATTTTTTCTGTGTGACTGGATGTTCTAGGAGAACTACCTATGTGCAATGGCAGCGTAAGCATTTATAGATATCACTATTAATAAAAAAACTGTACCTCTGGCCTAATCTAAATCGGAAAATATTGCAAGACGCCGTTTTCAATTTATTGAGATTATTCTTTTTAATACTCTTAGCATTAAATGACTATTAAAAGAACTTACGTAATTTTTGTCATCAATGGCGTCGTTACGATAATGAGCCTACACAAAACAGCCAAGGCAACATTTAATTATCACGTACTGAATCATATGCATGATAGGTACTGACTACTGACAAAAACACGTATTACAATTATTAATTTCACATGTATATTCAACAGAATTCTATTACTACTACAGATTATTGTATCAGTTACAGACTGTGAACAATTAGCGTCCGTAAGCTAGAACATCAGAATCGATAAGATAGTGAAACAAAGAAATACGCTCATTCTTCTTGTACAAAGGGACAAAGATAAAAATCACTGCGATTCTAAGAGCGCAATTAGTGTTTCTCCATTGTTGATTATCGACGACTGATTTATACTCTTTTTTTCCGGTGGCTATGCTATAAAAGTTAATTGATAAGAGTTTCGGAAGGGAATTTTTTCGGGTTTCATTAAGTACAGCTACATAATGTCCTCTTACAATAAGCCAGTCTCGAGCTTAAAGAGTTCGACTGGCATTAATATTGAATCGTAGAGCTACTAAGCAGTGAGTTCAGCTTTTTTTTATTTCTTTTTGTTTTAGTCATCAGTCTTTCGACTTGTTAAGTGCGGCCCTCCACGAATTCCTCTCCTGTGTCAACCTTTTCGTCTCAGAGTAGCAACCCCAACCTAAGTCCTTAATTATTCGCTAGATGTGTCCCAATCTACAGTTTTTACCCTCTACAGCTCGATCTTGTACCATGGAAATTATTCCTTGATGTTTTAACAGATGTCCTATTATGTGAATCCATCTTCTTGTCAGTGTTTTCCACATATTCCTTTCCAAGCCGAATCTACGAAAAACCTCCTCATTTCTTACTTTACCAGTCAATCTAATTTTCAACATTCTTTTATAACACCACATCTCGAATTCCTCGATTCTCTTCTGTTCTGGTTATCCCACAGTCCATGTTTAACTATCATAGAATGCTCTGCTCCAAAAGTACATTCTCAGAAAATTCAACCTCAAATTAAGCCCTATGTTTGATACTATTAGACTTCTGTCGTCCAGGAATGCCCTGTTTGCAGTGCTGACCTGCTGTTTACGTCCTTTTGCTCCGTCCGTAGAGGGCTTTTTACTGTCTAGGTAGCATAATTAACTTCATCAACTTACTGATCACCAGTTCTGATAATAAGTTTCTCGCTATTCTTATTTCTGCTACTTCCAACTTCTTTCGTCTTTCTTCGATTTGCTCTGAATCTGTACTCATTAGACTGTTCATCCATTCAACAAATCCTGTAATTCTTCTTTACATTTACGGAGGATAGAAATGTCCTCAGCGATTCTTATTGTTGATATCCGAACACACAGGAATTTAATACCACTCTTAAACCATTCTTCTATTAGAAAGAAGGTCAGAGTTGGCCGTAATATTGATGGTTTATTGAGAGCAAAATCTATTTTCCATCACATAGTTATCATCTTCAGTTCTGTGGTGTACAAATTAAACTCATAGGCACTGGTATCAAGTTATTATCAGTAACCAAAGCTATGAAGCGATGAGTTATATTAATCGTTTCATAGCTATGGTTACTGATAATAACTTGACACCAGTACCTATGAGTTTAATTTGTACACCACAGCACTGAAGATGATAACTATGTGATTCAAAATCGATTTTTCTCTCAATAAACCATCAACATTACGGCCAACGCTGACCATCTTTCTAATTTCACGTATATGGTCGTTGTGCACACAGCACTCTATGGAGTCGATAATCAGTACATTATTTTATTTCCGTCATTGTTTCTTCGATGAATAGATTGTTCGGTAGGGGTAAAGACTACTTCCCTTCCTTACATCCTTTTTAATCCGAGCATTCCTTTAAAGATTTTAGGCATTCCTGTGGAATGTTATCTATCACTTCTGCCTTATCTGATCTTTAAGTCTTCCAAATCTCTTTGAAATGCTGATGCCAATATTGGATCCCCTGTTTCCGTGTCGACTCCTGTTTCTTCTTCTATCACGTCATCAGACAAATACTCTCCCTGCTAGACGCCTCCAATGTACTCTTTCTACGTATCCGCTCTCTCCTCTGCCCTTAACAGATGAATTCACATTGCACTCTTAATGTAACCACCTTTGCTTTTAATTTCATCTAAGGTTGTTTTGATGTTTCTATATGCTGCGTCAGTCCTTCCGACAAACATTTCATTTTCGATATCTTCACGTTTTTCATGTGGCTATTTCGCCTTATCGTTCCTGCACTTCTTATTTATTTCAGTCCTAAGTGGCTTGTACAATTTTTCTGTTTTCTTGAATTTCCTTCTTTTAACAGTCAGCTGAAGTATTTCTTCTGTTACCCATGGTTTCTTCGCATTTACCTTCCTAGTACCTAAGTTTTGCTTTCCAACTTCTATGACAGCCCTTTTTAGAGATTTCACTCCTCATCAACTGAACTGCCTACTGCGCTATTCATTGTCGGGCTATTTACAGCTTCAGAGAACTTGAATCGTATCTCTTCATTCCTTAGTAATTTCGTCTCACGCTTATTTTGCATTGATTCTTCCTGACTAGTCTCTTAAACATCAGCCTACTTTTCATCATTACCATATTGTGGTCTATCTACTCCTAGGTACGCCTTACAATCGAATGTCTGATTTCGGAATCTCTGCCTGACCGTAATGTAATCTAACTGGAATCTTCCCGTATGTCCTTTTCCGATTCCTCAACACAGTATTCGCTATCTCTAGCTGCAATGTATTTCAGAACTCAATCTGCCTTTGTCCTCTCACATTCCTAGAACAAGGCCCATATTCTCCCGTAATCGTTTCTTCTATTCTTCTCCAACAACTGCGTTTCGGTCTCCCATGGCTTTTAAATTTTCATCTGGGTTGTTGGGTTGTTTTCGGGGGAGGAGACCAGACAGCGAGGTCATCGGTCTCATCGGATTAGGGAAGGAAGGGGAAGGAAGTCGGCCGTGCCATTTCAAACGAACTATCCCGGCATTTGCCTGGAGCGATTTAGGGAAATCACGGAAAACTTGAATCACGATGGCCGGACGCGGGATTGAACCGTCGTCCTCCCGAATGCGAGTCCAGTGTGCTAAATTTTCATCTGCTTTTAGATACTGAGTTACTCGTTAAGTATCCTCACACATTTTACCTCCTCTGCTGATTGCGATGTAGGCATATACTGTATATCTGAACTATTGTTGTCGGTTTGCCGACGATTCTAGTGAGAAAAACCTTAGTACTAATCTGTTCACAGTATACTGGTATACTCATGTGGCCAGAAATCCATGTATTCTTTCCATTCCACTTCACGGACCTCCGCTATATCTAGAGTGAACCTTAGCGTTTACCTTTCCAGTTATCGTAGCTTCCTTACCATGTTCAAACTTCTGACATTCTACGCCCTTACTCGTCGTACGTTATCCTTTCGTTTGTATTCGATTATTTCTCAATTGCAACTCCTTGGCAGTGGCCTCCCAGAGTTTCGAATGGGAGACTGTTCGGAAAACCTTCACCAGTAGAGGGAGAACACCATGACACTTCTCAGTTGCAGACCACGTGTTCTGTGGATATACGTTACGTGTCGTTAATACAGTGGTTTCCATTGCCTTCGGCATTCTTCATGCAGTTGATCTTCGCTGATTCTTGTGTTCTTTAGAGATAGTTTCATACTCCAAGGGCAAGAGAGTGCCCTGAATCTCTATCCTGTCCTCCTCCCTCGTCGACAAAGCTGTTTGCAGAATGAGATTCGTATATGAATGTATATATACTGAGTGAATTAGGTGAACACTTAGGGTGCAAAATCAAACCAACCAGGTCACAACTCCAATTTACACAGCTCACATTATTGCAAGGATGTGCTAAAGTCAGATCACGTTGTTTGATATTCATCTTCACCATCGCCACCATCACCACTACCTACACTACCACCACCACCACTACCACCACAACCATGATCATCATCATCACCGTCTTCATTTCCATGGATTAGACTAACGGCCTGTTCGTCTTCAAAAGTTATTGTTGAACCCATCTGATTTTGGGATGTTTGTGTTTCTTTTTCCAATCGAACTGTATCTCAACAGTTGTTTCTCAGTCGCTGTTCTCCCATTCTACTCATGTGCTCTTTCCACCTGTTTCTAAATTGTTCTCTTGTGTTGTTTATCTCTTCAACACTCAGTTATTCTTTAATTTGTTCACTCGTAATTCGGTCTAAGCGTGTGCAACCTTTCGCTGTTGCCGTTCTTAGAAATCTTATTTCAGTTGCCTTTATTTTTTTCTTACCACTCTTTATGAGAACCTAGGTTTTACTCCAGTACAGCATAGAGTACACAATCATAGATTTACACAATATTTTTCTTGTTTCCTTTATAAATCTGTTCTTCAGGGTTCTGTTAATAATGCCACATATACAGAATGCTGAAAATAGTACTCCATATTTTCGCAGGTGGTAGTATGGACCAAAATAAGAGAAACCCGGTGAACACAGAGTCTGAAACGAATATCTTAAGACCTATTACCACTTGTTCATCTTCACTACTGTGAAAGTAATCCCTTGTATTGCACACTCTCTGCTGTTTCGAACGGCCAGCAGAATGAAGTAAATACATGAGAATACTAGAGAAGCGCCTCGACCATTTTTTCAGTAGAGTGCAGCAGAGTTGCAGGGATCGGTAGGAAAACCAAGTAGAAAGTAAAGTGTCCTGCTGCCTGGTAACAGTCATGGTGGAGGGGGGGGGGGGGGGGGGGTGCAGTCAAACACGGCAGGAAAATTTAAAATTTCCAGGTCATAACCTAGCGCCAAGCTTAACCAGAACATAAGTACTTTGAACAGAGACTTTGGTGAAGAGGTTCAGGTACTTAAAGCACAAGAAACAGGAAATACCGTGGCTAGCAGTTTACAGTGTAGTATTAAACGTGACGTGGAGAATATACAAGCGGTAGCGGCAGGAGGTTTTCCAGTGTCATGACCGGCCCTGGTTTAACACAGCTGCTTAAACAAACAGCTGAATAGATTGCTTTTGACTGAAACGAAATATCATATCTGTGCTGTACCTGTTGCTGCAATTGGGAGATGTGGATACACAAATCATGGGCGACAACTGGATATGAGGCAGAAGGACAGATCAGCTGAGCATTTTGCAGAAAGGGTAAGGGTGACCACAAGCACACAATAAAAATTCATGTGGTTAATAGAGCCACAGTCTCAGTTTTTAGATTAGAATCAAATTATACACGGGCATTATTGAAAGAATTTAGAACAGAACACTGCCGTAACATATGTAACAGTTTTAAGAAAACAGGAAAATGGTTCAAATGGCTCTGAGCACTATGGGACTTAACATCTGAGGTCATCAGTCCCCCAGAACTTAGAACTACTTAAACCTAACTAACCTAAGGACATCACACACATCAATGCCCGAGGCGGGATTCGAACCTGCGACCGTAGGAGTCGCGGGGTTCCGGACTGAAGCGCCTAGAACCGCACGGCCACCGCGCCCTGCAAGAAAACAGGAGTTTTGGAGTCTTTGGTGCACGTCACATGTGCTGGAATGCTGTTGAAATTGCTCGCCAATATTTTATGACATTTTAGTCTTCACTTACTTATTTTAAAGTTTATTTGTGCTAATATTTGCTGTAGACAGATGAGCGCAGGGCATCGTTGGCAGGGGGGCCCCTATTCGGGGAAGTTCGGCCGCCAAGTGCAAGTCTTATTTCATTCGACGCCACACTGGGCGACTTGCGCCCCTGTGATGAAGATGAAATTATAGTGAGGACAACACAACACCCAGTCCCCGAGCGGAGAAAATCTCCAAACCGGTCGAGAGTCGAAACCGGGCCCGCTTGCATGGGAGGCGAACACGTTACCACCCAGAGAACCAGGCGGACTATTTTCTGTAAAACTAACTTATTAGTGGATTTTCATTCATCTCAGTCTTTCTTCCTGTGTTATTGACACGAGTGGTCTGTCATTCGTGAGTGTGCTTACGTCGTTCGTCCAAGCCAAGTAGTGTGTTTACATTTGGCGGTCTGCGGTTGCTGCTGTAGCGGTTATAAAGCTAAGTACTGATAAAGTTATTTGTGCACTGTTATACAGTTATTAATACTTTTCAGCGGTGTTTCGTGTTGTTTGTGGCGAAATAACGATTT
Organism: Schistocerca serialis cubense; assembly: GCF_023864345.2. Classification (NCBI taxonomy): domain Eukaryota; kingdom Metazoa; phylum Arthropoda; class Insecta; order Orthoptera; family Acrididae; genus Schistocerca; species Schistocerca serialis. The sequence continues at coordinate 51,786,197 of NC_064644.1, forward strand.
AATAAACTTTTGGAAACGTTCACTCGCTGTGTTTTTTAGAGTTTTCTGTGCGTTGAGGTCGTTTACTAAATTTTACCAAAGAGGATCAGGAAGTGATCGTGGGTGGAGCAAGGAATAGTCTTCATAGAGATGGGGAACATAATGTAGGTGGTGACCTGGAAAAAACAGCTATCAAACTGGCGGTACTAATGTGTGCTTGGTGCAACTGTTTCAGCGTCATGATCGGCCTCATCTGAATGTGGCTGTTAGGCGCGTTAACATGTGGCTGGAGAAGGCTCTAATGGCGAAGGGCATAGGTCACATTGCAGTGGTGCAAGTTGAATCTATCAATATATCAGGTTTCACTAGGCATAGCCTCAATAAGTATGGGAAGGGGAGGCTGGCAAAGCTTATAGGTGACAATGTAGTGTGTGGTGGTGGGATCACTCATGGAAAAATTCATGAAGTAGTTGGTTTCAGAGCTGCACCTTTTTTGAGACTGAAGTCAGCTGATAGGTATCCCTACTTAAAGGAAGTCCCTCTAACTAAGGGCTCACCTTCAGAGGAGGTCAGGTATCCAAGTAGAGAAGGAATTAGCATATTTCATCAAAATGTAAGAGGTATTAGAGTTAGTGAACTGCTTATAGATGTTGACTCTGGCGTTACTGGTATATTGGAGCATCACTTAAATAATCTGACAATTCAGAGTCCTACTTTACAAGGATACAGGTTAGCCGGTTGTCTTTTAAGGAGTTCTTTGCGGAGTGAGGGGTGTCCATGTACGTAAAAAACACTATTCCATTTGAGTCCGTAGATGTATCATGGCACTGCACTAAGCAGGTATTTGAATGATACGCTGTGGCAGTTGAATTTAGTGAAACTGAACTTATAATTGTTGTTGTTTATAGGTCCCCTATCTCTGACTTCATAGTATTTCTGTTCAAGCAAGACAGAGTTCTTGGTTCACTTTCAAGGAATCACCAAAAAATTAGTTATATGTGGTAACTTCAATGTTAATTTTGTATATGATTGAGCAAGAAAGAGGATGATGGTAGATGTCCTAAACTCATATGATCTGATGCAGTCTGTGCTTTTTTTTTCAAACCAGGCTGCAGGAGAACAATAGCACAGCCATAGATAATATTTTTATTCAATGGCCATAACTAGATGGCCATTGTGTTAGTAAATGGGCGAATGTCCTTTCACACCACAATGCACAAATTTTAACATTATAAGGCTTTTGTACTCAAACAAACGTCACATATAATTTTAAACTATGTAGGAAAACTAATCCAATGGCAGTAGGGTTTTTTAAACCTCGTTAAGGAACAAGAGGGCAGGATGTTTATAGTGCCAATAACATAGATGGCAAATGTAATGCTTTCCTTAACACATTAATCATGCTCTTTGAGAGTTTCTTCCCATCAGAACATTCTAAACAGCGTACTAGCAGTAAAAGGCAGCCTGGGTGGCTGACTAGTGGTGTAAGAGTATCATGTAGAGCACAGTGGGAATTATATAAAAATGTTAGAAGCAATTACAATCAAGCCACAGCAGCCCATTACAACCAGTATTGTAAGGTGTTTAAAATGTTATTAGGAAAGCAAAGAGTATGTGATACGTGAACAGAATAGCTAATTCACAGAATAAAACTGAAGCCAAATGGTCAGTTGTGAAGGAAGTGTCTTGTCAGCAGCACAAGGTCGACGATATAGAGTAAGTTCTTAGTAAAAATATTCCAATAGCTGATAAGTCAGTATTTAACAATCATTTTCTGAGCATTGCTGGTGAATTAAATGAAAATTTAGTATCTACAGGGAATCACAACTCTCTTGGAAAATGCCTTTCCGAGAGTGATTTCTGAAATACTCCTCTGTGATAGTGACAAGGGGGAGATTGAGTCAATAATTGAATCATTGAAGACTAGGGACTCTCATGGATATGATGGAGTGCCCAGCATAATATTGAAGTACTCTGCTGCACATGTTAGCCCTGTACTTAGCCATTTTTCCTTTAATGATGGTGCGTTTCATGAACGGTTAAAGTACTCAGTAGTAAAGCCGCTTTATAAAAGTGGAGAAAGGGATAAGTAGACAATTTTAAGCCTGTTTGTATGCCATCAGTGTTTGCTTAAGTTATTAAAAAGGCTGTGCATGTAACGATAATTGATCATTTTATATCATTTATTTGCTTTCAAATGTACAGTTCGCCTTTAGAAGTCGTCCAGCAACTGAAATGAATTGTCGTGTGGCTAGTGCCTCCGGTCAGGTAGACCGGTCGCCTGGTGCAAGTCTTTTGAGTTGACGCCATTTCGGTGACTTGGGTGTCGATGGGAATGAGATGATGATAACACAACACCCAGTCCCTGAGTGGAGAAATTCTCCGACCCAGACGGGAATCAAATAATGCAGTTCATGACATAAGTTCATGGCTTGTAGAAAACGAACTAACACTAAATCACAGGTTTTATAGTTCCTAACACACAATTCAACAAAACCCGGCGTTTTAATTTCCCACAGTGGGCATATTATTAGTGAAACTGAACAGTTCAAATTTCTAGGTGTTCAGATAGATAGTAAACTGTCATGGTAAGTACTATTCGGACAGTATTTTAATTACGTGATCGTTTGACATGAAAATTAGTCTACTTTGCTTATTTTCATTCGCTTATGTCATTTGGTATTATTTTTTGGGGTAACTCTTTCCACTCTCAAAGGATATTTCTGGCTCAGTAATGGGCAGTTGGGGCAATAAGTGGTGTAAGTTCGTAAGCATCTTGTCGACCCCTGACATTGACCTCTCAATATATATATCCTTTACTGTCGTTTCTTATTACCAATAGCAGCTTATTCCCAGGAATTAGCAACTTTCACTCAGGTAACACTAGGCAGAAATCCAATATGCATTTAGATCGCACTTCTTTAACTCTTGTGCATAAGGTGTGCAGTATACTGCTGCATCCATTTTCCAAGCTACCTCAAGAATTCAAAAATGTTAACAGTAATCCAAGCACTTTCAAATCGAAACTGAAGATGTTTCTTATGTTTCACTCCCTCTATTATGTGGATGAGTGCGTTGAAAAATTAAGCTGATTTTATGTTATACTGTTGATTGCGTTAACTAAAACTTATGGCTCGAAATTTTTGGTTTCATAAACATTTTATTTTATTTGTTTTTAATTTTATGTTGTAATTTCATGTACTAATACGATCCATGACCTTGGAGATTTGCTCCTTAATTTTATCCGACGGAACTAGACGTGTAATTAAAAAAAATTAAAAATGCGAGTAAAATTCTACTGGTGGGCAAAACTTATGGACGAAGTAACTTTTCGTATAATGGGTCACTGCCAACTATCATAGCTCCATAAAATGTGGGTCATACACAGAAAGAGCTGATACAGAATAATACATAAGGTAACTAAAAAAAAAATACGCAGTGAGACGAACAGAAATGACAGTTTTAGTCAAACATAGTAACTACACTGAAGTCACCGTGATTTATGATCGTCTCCTGGAAATTACAAAATGCGAGTTAAGTTTGTTAATAGGATGTGTGATCATCATGGAGAGCAGTGCATGCTCTGCAGTGTATCACCACGCTGGCCACATGCAATGTAAGGTCTTGCAGTAGGGCGTTCCTATCTGCACCTGTGCGGTTGACAATTGCTGTATGGTCGTTGATGCATATGGAGCAGTTTTTATAGTGTAGTGTCCTGAGTAGGACTAAAAAATCTATTCCTTTATTTTACCACAAACCATGTATCATGCATACCTGTAAGCTGACTCGTTCCAATTAATTTCGATGAAAGACTATCATTCCAATGATCTATGGAACACGTAATAAACTAAGACTTATACCGTTACTGTGAAACAGCAGAGCGTCTGGATATTTTTCAGTATACAGGACAGAGTCTCAAAGATTGCTTTCTTCTGCCAGACCATAACAGTCGGTCGTGTCTGTCATTTCCTGTGGGGAACGACAGCCCTTCACAGAAAAACGACAATGTAAACGCGTTTAACACGTTTACGAACGCACAAATTGGTTTCATTAGAAGTAATATATGCGCTCAGGTCTGTGAATACTGTTTACAGTAACTACATTAACAGATGTTTATTGCATACTATATATATACGTTCAACTAAACGCCAGGGTAGCCGTGAGCGCTAATGCGCTGGTTCCTGAACTCAGGTAGGCGGGCCGGCCCTGGATCGATTTCGCCTGGTGGATTAACGATGAGGTCTGGTATGTTGGCCAGACTGGATGTGGTTTTTAGGCCGTTTTCCACATCCCGCTAGGTGAATATTGTACTGGTCCCCACGTTCTGCCTCAGTTGCACGACTCGTCGACATTTGAAAACGTTTGCACTATTCCATGGCTTACACTAGACGCAGACAGCTGGGGTACAATCATTCCACCATAGGGGTGGGGGAGGAGTGGGAGGAGGTTTCAGGGTGGCGGCAGGAAGGGCATTAGACCACCTTCGGCAACTAACTCTGCCAAATCAATAGTAACAAGGCCGACCCTAGTAACGCCGGAAATAAATATCCTACTATTTCTATCTATTGTAGTATAAATTTTTTTCCTTATATATATATTCATGTCGATGTATAATTTCTTTGTTTTGTAGATACTATTTGTATTTTTATGCTTGGTTTTGCCTAGGGAAAACTATGCTATCGAACGATCATATAGATAGGTCGTGTGGAGAACCAAAGTGTTTAGGATCTTGGGTAGTGTTAACTCTGCCGCGTGGAGCGCGGACAGAGCAGAGTCTGGCTGGAGTAGGGCGGTGGAGCAGGTGTGTTGTGTGATGCTCCCGTGAGTTGCCATGCTTCCGGGGTTTGACAGCATGTAATTGCGCTCGACTTGCTATAATAGTTTCTGACACGGTGTCGCGGACGGGAAGCATTAGCTGGCGCACATCAAGAGCCCGTTTCGCCTGGTCACCATGTCGAGAAGTAGGCGCGCCAACATCCAGCTTCTGCATCAGCGACGGCCGACAATGAGTGATTGTCGCCACCTCCTCGATCGACGACTTCAAACCTTCAATCAGCCAACAAGGAAGATTGAAAGCATGTAAAGTATTATAACTGTAAGGCAGACCTCAGCTTTTCAAACTATTCCATTAGCATCACTAAAATACAGCAACTTAGCATGAACCTTTGTTGCTCACTGCCACAATTGCATTACCAAGCAGTGTCCCTTCCTTTTCCGAAACGAACCCGAGTGTCATTGAAATTCAAACTCCAGCATTAAAGTAGTATCATTCCATTTCACTGCTTTAATTTCAAAGTTCAGTTAAGGTATTCATAGCTGGCTACAATATTTAAATTACACAAGCACAAATTAAGAGTGTGAGTTTTGTTACCATATTTTAGCTTACCTGTGACTGCAGCTCAGCTTCGTACGTACTAAATTTTACTATTATTAATTGTTCAGAATCATTTAATTCAAGTTCAAAGTTAAATCTCTTATTTCTAAATTGCGTGGATTCAAATAGCTTTTGAAATTGTTGTTGAGGTAGCCCAAGACTAACCTTATTTTATTGAATTTCGTAGTGCTTCAGAAACAAAGATCACTATTAATTTCAGTCACTAAATTAACTTTCAGTTTTCCGGTTTTATTAATTCCTTTTGTAAACTAAGTCAGAGTGTAGCATAATTTATTATTTCTGACAAACATTCAGTTTTCGCACAACACGGGTCAACCTTCAGTTGCCACGCTTTTAGTGCTAATTATATGTGAAATAACCTTTTTTTCAGTTATTATAGTAGTTGTCCATAGGACTGGCGACCGTAATTTTCCCCAAATCTCATATATGTAATTAACGCCAGTTAATTCTTAACGTAACGACCGTACATTTACTTTTTTATTCACTTTACCCCTTTTCAAAATTAATTTCCACTAGTTTCATTTGCATTCTTCCTTCCATTTAGATGTAACCATTTCCTCCCTCTTTACTGACAGATTAACTTCGGTGACGATTGCTTTTCCCAGATTTCCATTAGGTTTACGCGGTTAATTTTACTGTCATTAAGGTCTGTAAGTGAGGGGGAGGTTACACCCTGACACGCGATCAAGGCCACAAGGAAGGAAGAAATATATCAGGTCAATAACAAAGAAATTTCTCCTCATTTGTTTACCGCATTTTGCAGGTCGTTCGTAATAGGAAAGAGCTTGTAGTAGAAGATGTGTGTGTCACAGTAGCGAAGATGAGTACTTATAGCACCTACAACGTGCATTTCGAGCCCATCTTTATTGGACATTTTTGTCTGATTTTGGTAGATACTGTCACTCCTCAGAATATGGAATGTGTTCATGTTTCCATTTTGTGGCATCTGCAAGCCAGGATATATTTCTTGTTTCCGTCGCCTTAAGACGTTGTCAATGTATATATTAAGTTATGGTGGTTATAAACTGCACCGTTGTCTGACACCATGATTTACTGGTATCATATCTGAAATTCTTGTACCTGTTTTAATTATTATTTTGGTATCTGTATATACATCTCTTAGGACCTTTATAATATGTGTGGGATAAACAATATTCTCCATAGTTTTTGCCTTATTATACGATCGAATGCTTTTACATAATCTTTAAAAGTTACACGAGTCTCTTTATTAAATTTATCTTTTATTTGTTTCATAAGGAACGCACCGTCTGTGGACGAACTTCTCTGCTTCAATCCCGTCTGACCTTTTAAAAGGATTGCTTAACATATAGCCTGTAGTCTTTTTCATCATTTTAGCATATATAACAATATCCTTCACAGTATTTGATTATTTACGTAATCGGAGCAGACAAGCCTCCGGACTCCACGTTCTGTGAAGAGTCGTGGACGTTCAACCATTTAGCACCTAGTGGCAGTTTCGCTGTGCTTCTACCTCTTTCCGTAGATGCTCACAACAGTAGCATGCGAATAGTCGACCATCTTCGCCGTTTTCAAGATATTCGTTCACAGGTTCCGCGAAATAATAACGTCTCTTTGTCAAAGTCATTTATCTCAATGGATTCCTCCGTTTCAGCCTTCGCTAGGTTGATCCTCTGGCCGTGTGTGCTCCGGTTACATACTTTGGTTACCGCGTCACGTGTCCGCAACGGAACCAGGCGGTATCCAACGTGGCGGTGGGCAATGATCATAATGTTCTGGCTGATCAGTGTATTTCTTTTAAGTTGTTTAAGTCCGTGTTTGGTTAATATTTATACTTAAGTTCTTGAAACAAGTACCCATCAAAGCTTCTCAGGTTTTTGTCTCTAACAAGTTTTTTAGTTTGAATTACCATATACTGTTGGGTATACATCTATGCTAAAACTAATAATCTTGTGGTTAGAGCAACACATTTCCTCACCACACGTCCATTGGCTTAGAATCGGCAGTAGATGAGAAATGGTCATTGTTAAATCAGTATTGCTCCTCTGTTTAATGTTTTCAGAAGTTGTTCCATGATTCCTCTCGTTCAGATGGTACAGATTGATGGAAGCCAGAAATTCTTCCATCTCCTTTTCTCTGGAGTTTGTTACTGTACGTGCCAAGAGCTAGATGTTGCTTTGGTGTCCATAGCAATTACTCAATCAACTCCTTTTCTGTAGGCTATCATGTCGTTAATTTTTCTTATGTCGTCTTTAATGGCTTTTGATATATGACTACGTGCTAGATACGAATATCAGACATTTTCTTTTACTATTTCTTCCAATAGAGAATCTTCATCAGAAAATTGGCTGATCATTATGAAATTAATATCTTTGTTCGTTATCCACATTTCTTCCCCTATTTTGTGTCACCTACGCTAAATATCTTGTAGCCTCTAATGATTCCACCTGCATTTTATTGATAAAAATACGGTCCTTGTTTGAAAGCAATGTCAATCTGATATACACTGTAAGTTGCTTTAAGTTGGCTATTGCACCTCTGGAGCGCTGTGGATTTGTTTGTGTGCACGTTATTTGGTTTTGAAGAGACCAAGTTCTTTGGTGTGCATTTGTTGTTGCCATTAGTGACAACACTGAACAACAAATTTAAAGTGAAACTCTATAAATTGCATGGTTTTGAGTTACTTATGTTTCTTTCAGTATAAACTGATACGAAATCATCATAAATCTTCATAAATATTTAGCTCTAGTTTTTTTAAAAAGTAATCTACATTTTTGTATAAATAACTAACTAAATATGCATTCACGTTCCAAGATTCAGCATAAAAAATTTTAAGTGAATAATTACTTGATTTATGTTATGTGTTATGCATTGCTAAATTTCAGTACCGTTCTGGAAGTACAAAAGTAAAATATTAAGAAAAAGTGAAGATAATATTACATGAATGAAAATACGAGCACTTTGTTAGTCTACTCTGTACCAGAACTATGTAAAGCACGAAAGAAAGTATATAAATTAACTGGTCACAAATGTATATAAAGGATTACAAATGGTAAATTTCCATATTTTGTTCAGAGATAAATGCAGAAGACGACCGTTTTCGCTTGGCTTGACGTTTATACGCATACTCGGGAACATACCTTATGACAATCCAGCAGTAATCTCCTAAAATAGTAGGGCTCCACTTTCTGGCATAGCTCTTCTGAAATGTGGCAATATCTTGATGAAATCACTCCCCATGTTCATCACTTACTGCACCATAATATTTGGGGAAGAAGTCAGGATGACTATGTAAGAAATGCATTTTGAATGACATGTTGCAACCAAGTTTTTCATAAGACGACAACATGTTATCTAAAATCTCCTTGTAATTTATTGCTCGTTTGCTGCCTCAGAACTGTAAACAGACTGTCTTAAAACATTCCCATGCACACTTCTCATCACCTTGTAAGATTACATCAAAAGTATGGTCTCCAAAAAGCTCTGGAATCTGTGGACCTACAAAGATGGCGTCCTTTACTATGGCATCGGTTAAGTAAGGGAATTTTTGCCTTAAGTATTTAAACGCGTCACCATCTTTTACCATTCCCTTAACAAAGTTTTTTATGAGACCCAACTTGATGTGCAAGGGCGGGAGGAGAATCTTTTTAGGGTCTATCAGAGGTTCACTCATAATGTTCGGCATACCTAGTTGAAGATATTTTCTGTTGGGCCATTCGCGTTTACTGTAATGAGATGCACCATCTAGGCTGTCCCATTCACAGAGAGAGCAGCGATATTTACTATACCCTAACTGCATACCTAATAGCAGTACACGTCACCACAAATCTGTCATTGAGAGTCATTATACTTGATGGCTTCTAGTAAAATTTTCGTCTTTTGGTGTGACACTTTCATATGAACATTATGTCCAACTGGAATAGAAGGAGGCTCGTTACCAATATGTAAAAGCACTGCTTTTATGTACAACTTTGACGAATCAATAAATAGTCTTCACTCATTCGGGTTGTAATTAATTCTGAGAGCCTTCATTAGACCATTTATGTCTACACATGCCACAAGAATATCTTGCATGTTAGAAAAAGGAGTGAATTGTTTCTCTGAAACATTTACATTGCATTCCACTAGATTGCCATGCTACAGTCTTGATGCTAAAATCTCAGCCTTAGCTTTAGAGAGCTCCGAATCTCTAATGAGATCACTTAACTCATTTTGAGACAATTTTTGTGGATCATCAGTTGACGATATATTTGGAAGAAACTCTGGATCTTGTGATGTACATGGTTCAGGAGATTCAGAATCCCCATCAGAAGTCATCTCGTATTCTGTCAGTGGTTCTGGTGCTGACAATCCCTCCCCATCTAGAACTGGACCTATGGTGATGGAATGTTAGGATAGATCACTGTCATCTACTTCTTCTTAGAAATTCCTTCTTGATAGGAGGAACCACACAAAAGTAGCATTCACTGACATGGTTAGTTGGCTCACGTCAGATCGTGGGCACTGCAAAGGCCCTTCAACGTCATTTTCCATGCATCCAATTCCTGAGGTTGGTGGCCAAGTGTTCACATGTGGAGCCCAGGGTTTATCCTGATCACCTAATTTGTACCCAAAATAACAACGGTAAGCTTTTTTAATCAATGGAGTTATTTTCTGCTTTTGTGAAGCAAATGCCACTTCTCCACACACACAGCAAAATGCGTCAGCACTGTTAACACAAACTCGTGCCATTTTTGTTCACTTCAATAGCAGTCAACTTGAACAACTAGTAGTTAATCTTGAAACAAATGTGCAAAAATTATTAGACGCATTAATAAAGACACTGAAGTTGAAGAAGAGGGAGACAAAGAGATCACTAAACTTGGTATCGAAATGTTTATATCCAAAATATTTCACACAAGTAAGACCAGGGACAATAATATAATCTCTTGTTGCTAGTTATCATGACTTTCACAAACCATTATAATATTTGATTTTAAACTCAACATAAAAGACCGTATATAATTATCTCACAGTAATAAAACAGTGTAAAATAAAAACTAGAGCTAAATTTGAATTTTCTTTGTGATAATCGCTATCAGTTCTTCCTACTAATCTGCTTTAACTTCCATTTTTCCACAGTTAGCTGCCATTCATCACACCAACAGGAAATTTTTTCAGAGTCGTCTTGTATCCTCCTACAGTCACCCAACTTCGACACCTTACCGTAAATCACGGTGTCATCAGCAAACAATAGCAGTTTGCTTCCCACCCTGTCCGCCAAATCATTTACGTGTGCAGAGAACAACAGTGGTCCTACCACACTTCTCTGGGGCACTCCTGACGATACACTTGTCTCTGACGAACACTCACTGTAGAGGAGAACGTAGTGGGTTCTATTACTTGAGAAGTCTTCGAGCCACTTACATATCTGTGAACCTATTCCACATGCTCGTACAGCCTGCAATGGGGCACCGTGTCAAATGCTTTCCGGAAATCTAGAAGTATGGAATCTGCCTCTTGCCCTTCATCCATAGTCCTCAGTATATCATTTGAGAAAAAGGCGAACTGAGTTTCGCACGAGCGATGCTTTCTAAAACCGTACGGATTCGTGGACATAAGCTTCTTAACCTCAAGGAAGTTTATTATATTCGAACTGAGAATGTGATCAAGGATTCTACAGCAATCAGAAATGAGCGATATTGGTCTCTAATTTTGCGTGTCCGTTCTTTTACCGTTCTTATGTGTTCAGATGTGAAGTCACAGCTGCAAAATACTAATGCGAATTCTTTACAGACGAATGGAAAAACTGGTAGAAGCGGACCTCGGGGAAGATCAGTTTGGATTCCGTAGAAATGTTGGAACACGTGAGGCAATACTAACCTTACGATTTATCTTAGAAGAAAGATTAAGAAAAGGAAAACCTACGTTTCTAGCATTTGTAGACTTAGAGAAAGCTTTTGACAATGTTAACTGGAATACTCTCTTTCAAATTCTGAAGGTGGCAGGGGTAAAATACAGGGAGCGAAAGGCTATTTACAATTTGTACAGGAACCAGATGGCAGTCATAAGAGTCGAGGGGCATGAAAGGGAAGCAGTGGTTGGGAAAGGATTGAGACAGGGTTGTAGCCTCTCCCTGATGTTATTCAATCTGTATATTGAGCAAGCAGTAAAGGAAACAAAAGAAAAATTCGGAGTAGGTATTAAAATTCATGGAGAAGAAGTAAAAACTTTGAGGTTCGCCGATCACATTGTAATTCTGTCAGAGACAGCAAAGGACTTGGAAGAGCAGTCGAACGGAATGGACAGTGTCTTGAAAGGAGGATATAAGATGAACATCAACAAAAGCAAAACGAGGATAATGGAATGTAGTCAAATTAAATCGGGTGATGCTGAGGGAATTAGATTAGCAAATGAGGCACTTAAAGTAGTAAAGGAGTTTTGCTATTTAGGGAGTAAAATAACCGATGATAGTCGAAGTAGAGAGGATATAAAATGTAGACTGGCAATGGCAAGGAAAGGGTTTCTGAAGAAGAAAAATTTGTTAACATCGAGTATAGATTTAAGTGTCAGGAAGTCGTTTCTGAAAGTATTTGTATGGAGTGTAGCCATGTATTGAAGTGAAATATGGACGATAAATAGTTCGGACAGGAGGAGAATAGAAGCTTTCGAAATGTGGTGCTACAGAAGAATGCTGAAGATTAGATGGGTAGATCACATAACTAATGAGGAGGTATTGAATAGAATTGGGGAGAAGAGGAGTTTGTGGCACAACTTGACGAGAAGAAGGGACCGGTTAGTAGGACATGTTCTGAGGCATCAAGGGATCACAAATTTAGCATTGGAGGGCAGCGTGGAGGGTAAAAATCGTAGAGGGAGACCAACAGATGAATACACTAAGCAGATTCAGAAGAAGCTTGCAGAGGATAGAGTAGCATGGAGAGCTGCATCAAACCAGTCTCAGGACTGAAGACCACAACAACAACAACAATATACCGGAGACACTTGCGCTTTTTTCCAATCACTTGGGACTTTGTGTTGAGCGAGAAATTCACGATGAATGCAAGCTAGACAATGGGCCAATGCCGTAGAGCGCTCTTTGTAAAATCGAACTGGGATTCAATCCGGATGTTCTCCTTTTATTGTGTACTATTTACTTCGGACGTATTCTAGCTACTGTACTGTTCTTGCCCGAACACAGATGTGACGATAATTTCAACGACATGTTGCAACCAAATTTCTCATAGGATGACAACGTGTCATCTACAGTCCCCTTGTAATTTATTGCTCGTTTGTTCCCTAAGAACTGTAAACAGACTATATGGCCGTATGTAGAATCGCTAAGCGGGAGTAAGGTTTCCATCATTCTTTTGTTGACCAGTCTGGTGTGGCAGTTGAAGACAGCAAAACGAAAGCCGAAGTTTTAAATTTCACGTTCACGTTTTAAATTTCACATTTGTGGTCAGTTAATTTATATATTTTATTTTGTGCTTTACATAGTGGAAGTTTCAATAGCGCGCCAATTTCAGCGCACGTTTGTAGTTCCTGGGTTCACAACTGACTGCAGCGCTTTTAGCATGAAAACACCGATGCTAGGAAAGCTGTCAATTAGAGATTTCTTAACATCGGTGCTTTCGTGCTGAAGGCACTAGTCCTTAAAAACAAAACGAATAAAATGATGGATTGTATGGCAGAAATCATTGGGGCTCAATGGTTTACCAATGAGCATCGCTTTGACTGTGGATATGTCAAGAACAAAGTAGGATACAGCGGTGCAGTGACAAGACACGGACTCGTATTCGTTGACAGAGTGGTTCAAATCACTGCCGACCGTCCATATTCCGTGATTTCCCTACGTCGCGTAAGTCGGATTCCGGTATGATACCGTTGAAAGGGAACGGTCCAGATTCCTTGCAAATTCTTCCCTAACTAGAGTTTGTTCTCCGTCTCTAATGGCCTCGTCGCCAACTGGGCTTTAAATCATAACACTCCTTGATTGTTTCTAGAACTACGTGAAGCTATTTGTTGGCGAAATACGATTAATACAAATATTCCAAGAATCCGTCTAATGGAAGTTGAACTTTGGCACGAGTTTTGAAACGTAGCGATGATTTTAGTTGGTGGTAGCACGCATTTCAAACGTTTAATTCACATCTGTTCTAGAGCAGGACGCTTGCAAAACAACTTACCACGTTGCTAATGTAAAATCTCTGAAGAGGAATTTCGCACATTCAAAACTAATAATCGTGCTTTTCAAATGAAGTGCATTGAAAGCAAATTTTGACTGGTCGCTACTGCGGGCTCGTCATCAAATTAGTTACGAGACGTGAATGGGTTACAGAGATCCGTGCACTCCCTAACAGGCGCCATGCCTGACAGTATAGTTATGTTAGTGTGAAACATACGTCGCGTACTAGATATACTTGCAGCCTGATCTCGTGTTGGTTGGTAATGGAGTGTGTGAAAGTAGCAGTGAAGCAGAAGTTGCCCAGCACCACAGGGAATCTTACCGCCTACACGATGTATTGCACATAATTTATTTCATTGTAACATATTATAATAAATTCTTCGATTAATTAATGAATATTCAGTGTCTTTTATGTCTTTACAATGCAGTCAATCTCTTGCTGGAAACTATCAAGTGAAGATCGTTTTTATTAAATTAGTTGAAATATTTTATTACTTGGTAATTGTTAAATGTTAAATGACACATACTAGCATACTTACGAAAGAATTTAATTAATTGGTTGGATGCGTATGATAAAGTTATTTAATTTTCGGAAGCGGTGAAAGTCAGAAGAATATCTTTGGTTTTATAACAATTTGACGAAGTGAAGTCCTTTTTGTTTGGGGGGGGGGGGGGGGGGGGAACCAGTCTTCTGACTGGTTTGATACGGGCCGCCACGAATTCCCCTCCTGCGCCAACCTCTTCATCTCAGAGTAGCATTTGCAACTTGGGTCCTCGGTTATTTGTTGGATGTATTGCAGTCCCTGTCTTCCTCTAAAGTTTTTCCCTTCTACAGATCCCTCTTGTACCATCGAAGTCATTTGCTCATGTTTTAACAGATGTCCTAGCATCCTGTCCCTTCTCGTTATCAATGTTTTTCACATATTACTTTTCTCTCCGATTTTGCACAGAGCATCCTCATTCCTCACCTTATCAGTCTATCTAATATTCAACATTCGTCTGTAGCACCACATCTCAAATGCTTAGATTCTCTTCTGTTTCGGTTTTCCCACAGTCCATGTTTCACTACCGTACAATGCTGTACTCCAGACGTACATTCTCAGAAATTTCTTCCTCGAATGAAGTCTAGTATTTGATACTAGTAGACTTCCCTTTTACAGGAATACCCTTTTGCCATTGCTGATTTTGACGTCCTCCTTGCTTCATACGTCTTTGATTAGTTTACTGCCTAGGTAGCAGAATTTCTTAACCTCATCTACTTTGTGACCATCAATGCTGATGTTAAGTTTCTCATTACTTTTGTCTTTCTCCAGTTTACTCTCAGTCCATAATCTGTACTCATTAGGTTGTTCATTCCGTTCAACAGATCATATAATTGTGCTTCACTTTAATACTGAATTTTAATTCCACTCCTGAACCTTCCTTTTATTTCCATCATCGCTTCTTCGATGTGCAGATTTAACAGTATGGGCGAAAGGTTACATACCTGTCTTACACCCTTTTTAATCCGAGTACTTCGTCCTTGGTCGTCGACTCTTATGATTCCCTCTTGGCTCTTGTACATATTGTGTTGCCGGCCGCTATGACCGAGCTGCTCTAGGCGCTTCAGTGTGGAACCGCTCTACCGCTACGGTCGCAGGTTCCAATCGTGACTCGGGCGTGGATGTTTGTGATGTTCTTAGGTTAATTACGTTTAAGTAGTTCTAAGTTCTAGGGGAGTGATTATCTCAGATGTTAAGTCCCAAAGTGCTCAGAGCGATTTGAACCAACCATATTGTGTGTTACCCGTCTCTACAGGGAGAGATGAGAAGTTACAATACAATATTTACGTTCTTGGAGATGTGGTCCACGCAATTAATGCAAATAAGTGAAATGCTATTTATGTTGTACCACACATGTTTCACTTATTTTTATTTGTGAAGCATCTTTAATGACCTGTAATAGATGTTTGTTTTCGTGTAGACGTTTCAAGGATAGGGGAAAGCTAAAACTATATGAAAGACGGAAAGCACACAGTTCAATTTCCTGGGAAATAATCCTATGGTATATTAATGTAGAAACATATGAGTTTCAAGTGAGTTTGCTTGTGCCAAAGCCAACGACTAGCTGATTTTACTGTGACTCTGTTTAAACAATACCGCACCGAGAAAATCAATAACTGAATTTCACGACAATTTCTGAAACTGTAGAAAGAAGATATAAGTGAAGCTAACGACGTACCGTCAAGTATCAGACGCAGTTGCCTCGTGGGGTAGCCGCGCGGTCTGAGGCACCTTGTTACGGTCCGAGCGGCTCCCCCCGGAGGTTCGAGTCCTCTCTCGGGCTTGGGTGTATGTGTTGCCCATACCGTAAGTTAGTTTAAGTTAGATTAAGTAGGGTGTACGCTTAGGGACTGATGACCTCAGCAGTTTGGTCCCATAAGGCCTTACCACAACTTTTCAAATTTTCAGACGCAGTTGTGGTTGTGACGGAACAGCAAACTTCTGGAAATGATAAAATACACTGTCCAGGCGCATTATTGTGACCACCGCCTATGTTTGACATCAGCGTGCAATAAACATTCAAAGATGTTCAAAAGGGCGTGGTCATTGGATTTCGGGAAAAGGGTGGAAACATTTCCGAAACGGCTAAATTTGTAAACTGTTCGCGTGAAGTTGTGGTTAAAGTATACCATGCATGCCAGACTGGCGCTATTCAAAACCGGCAGCGAGGCAACTGTGGAGCACCATAGATGACAGGGGTGAAAGACGGCTGTGATGTGCACAGGTGAAAAGACGCGCAAGTGTTGAGTAACTGATCACCAGATGAATCAAGGGGCTACCAAGAGAGCCTGCCCAATGACCATTCAGCGAACGTTGCTGCAGGCACCTAATTCATGCACCCATGGGGGCTGCTGTTCATCGGCGACGAAGGTTGGAATTTGCACTCCAACAACGCAACGAGACGTCCACTGACTGGCGACAGGTGGTCTTTTCTGCGGAGTCACGTTTTGTGCTCAATTGGACAGATGTCAGAGGCGGGTATGGCATGAAACGTCTGAATGCAAACACCCTGCAACAATCGTCGGAAGGGTTCCGGCCGGAGGGCGCTCGCTGTGTTATCTCGTCGTTCTGCTAGGCACAATGGAGCGACATTAGTATCCATCTATCCTTTGGGGACCATGCCCACCCAACCCGTTACATGCAATTTGTTGTTCCTCGACACGACGGGATGTACAAGCAGGACAATGAGATGTCTCACGCAGCTCGCAATGTACGTGAATGGTTCGAAGAGCACCAGGATGAGTTTATCATACTCCCCTGGTGACGTTACTCCCCGGGTGTAAACCCAACAGCGAATCTGTGAGACGACTTCTGCAGGGCTCTTCACGTCGTGGATCCTCAACCGAGAAACCTAGCCGTGGCACCGGAAAAAAATGGTTCAAATGGCTCTGAGCACTATGGGACTTAACATCTGAGGTCGTCAGTCCCCTAGAACTTAGAACTTCTTAAACCTAACTAACCTAAGAACATCTCACACATCTCAGCCCGAGTCAGGATTCGAACCTGCGACCGTAGCGGTCACACGGTTCCAGACTGAAGCGCCTAGAACCACTCGGCCATACCGGTCGGCTGCGGCACTGGAGTCGTCACGGCTCCGTATCCCTGTCCGTCACTTCCAGAACCTCACTGACAATTTCTACACGTCTTTCAGCGATTACCGTTGCCGAAGGCGTCTGACAGATGGTAACATTAATGTGATTGTAAAGTGTGTATTCCTTACTTCCCCTGTTTAATAGGGACTACTTACATCACAACTTCCAACAGTAACGTTGGGCTACAACTTGTGACTATGGCGGATTTTGTTTGATTTCTCTTTTTTATTACAGAACTTTTCTTACTTTTCGGTAGCTTTGAAAGCTTGCGAACGTTGTCAAGAATACATGCCGCATTTGTAGACATGCATAGCTACACAGCAGTGCTCTGCACTGCCTCCTGTCGTCCGTAGGTGACCAAGTGCAGAAGGGTAGGGGCAGGCGCAGAGCGTGCCTACATAATCGATGTGTTTGCCAGCTCGCAACCGGATGATCGAACCGGGAAAACAGTTCCCCAACAAACGAACGAAACGTGACCCTCGTCGTAAATTCATTGTGAGTGCAGCTCTTTAAACAGAAGGTGTGCACACTTGAATTTACATGTGATGCCTTTTCTTTACTTTACCGGGAAAGCAACATTTATGTGTTAGTTGGAGAACGAGTGTGCCGCATAATTTCCGTGGATACGTAACTGATTCCTAAGGAAAGTGGTCAAGGAACATTTCTAACGGTTCGGTTTCATTTAGAAAACGAAATTGTGTATTCAATAAGGTAGTTGGTAAGCACCAGAAATGTTAAAAGACGTATGTTATTTAGCATTACGTGTTAAAATGTTCACTACTATATTAAAAACAGGGAATAAAGAGCGTGAAAGCGTTTAGACTGAAATATGTCAATAGAAAATCAACCAGGCCAAAATATAAATAAATCACACTAATAAACTGATGAAAAATATTTATAAGCTAAGAAATATGTAAATAACCATTACAGTGTGTAAGAAAAATGTTAAGAAATGTGTTTTGTAAAAAATTATTTAAGTTATTTGCATATCGAGGGTGACAGTGAAGTATCCGCACCAAGCTCAATGTTGGCGGGAGAGCCCGCGCATTATTACATAGGGAGCGCAGCGAGAATCGCGCAGCATTGTTGATAGAACACTCTTGAGTCAACCTTTGTGCAGTGAAGTTGTGTGTAGAGACAGAGTGGTGTGCCTGTTCGCCACCAGCTGTATATTACTTGAAGAATACTATAATTACATAATTGGTCACTATTCATGAATTATTAAAAATCGACGTCATGAAGACATCAGAGGTATTTAAGTGCTAACTGCATATTATAAGTTGGTTGTTACATTTTTAATCTGTTTTATGAAAATGATCCCCAAAGCAAAGTTTTATAAATTGAATCATTACAAAGAGATAAAAATTTATACTCAATCATTTTCAGAATAGATCAGTTTATCTCAGTCAATATCGTATTATTTTTTCATTGAACCCAGTAATCACGAGATTTATCTTTTGTTGACTTTTCTCAGTTTTTTATTTAATAATGACATTGAATTTTTCACCAGTAACTTCAATCAAAAAAGCAAATGATTAATAAGTAAAGTTTCAGCTCGCATGTTTGCAATCCCAGTAAATGAACGCCTACCCAAATAATTACCTACAATAGATCAGAGTGATTGTATTCAGACGTACAGTCAGATGGCGTTATCCAAAGGCGACCCAGTAAAATAAAATGTAAGGAAAATATATATGTAGGTTTTCAGGTTCATTGCATAGAAAACTAGTACTAAGGGCCACGGTGTAAACTTATGTGTTCACATCGAAATAATCTTCTTTTGATCAGTCACATTAATATTGTTACCAATAAAGGCACAAGGCATACAGCATTGTGTACGCTAAAGACTATGAGATCAGACACATTGTCAAAATCATATCCAGACAGGAAAGCTGCTGGTCACAAAAAGTTCAGTTCTCTTTATTTCTTTCATTATATGGAAAGTAAGTTAAATTATTTTATTCGAGACTGGGAGGTTATTGTCTAAACGCATTAGGTTCAATCTTTGTTGCTTTTATTTATTCCACGGGAAGGTTGCACTTGGCGATATCCGAATGGTACGAATACTTAGAGAATCTACTGTGAATGTGTGGATATACTGACTCTGAAATATTTTCTTGTTAAGCTAATATTAACTGACGCAACGCATTTACTAATGTGTATGCATTTATTTACAGCGCATCGGCAATACTGTTTGCCTTTTTCTTGACTCCGCTTTGTAAAGTGATTTATTGTGGTGCACAGTGTTAATGACCGACCATGCCACGCAGAACCAAATACTCGTACGTTGCTCGACGGGACCATAGGAAATACAGACAAAAAAATAATTTAGCAGTAGTTAATAATCCTACACGCAATGATCCCAGCAGTGAAATGTCAGAGAATCAGATATCCGCGATTGTAAATAATTTGCAATACAGCGACGAACATATGAATTTAGCTATGCTATCAGACAATGCGACAACAATACAAAACGATATACTTTCAAATAGAACAGAAGGTACATAGATAGCTACAGAACCCGCGTAGCAGATGTGACAGTCACAATAACGAAGACGCCAAATACAGCCAAACGATGTGACAACATTGCACCACACAACATGTACAAATACAACAGTTGGTACACAGTTACTGAATCCGTGTAGCAGACACGATAGTTACTATGACGAAAATTCCAAAATCATGGAAGACGTGATGAATGAATCTGATACCGATGTAGCAACAGACGGTATCTCAGCAACAAATACACAGTTACAGTCTTCTGAAAATGTTCAAATGAACACAGATGCACAACTTTCAACAACCAATATAGAAACAAACACAGATAAGTCCAAAAGGATACAATGATGGCAATTTCGCTATAACTCAAACTACAAATGGACAAACGAGAAAAACCGTCACAAAAACTAGACAAGCAGTCACAAGACACGAATAAAATACTAGATAAAATGTCACAAGAATCAAAAGACACAAAAAATGAAATTAAAGCAGTCGCTAAAAAATGCTCACAGACAAAAGAGGAGTTGAAGGAACAATATAAAAAAAAAACATGATGAACTTGCACTTAGTCTACGTGAGACAGTGGTAGAAAACTTTGCCAAAGAAAACGCTCAGACTGACGAACGTTTTAATAATCACCGCAAATTGGAGCGATCACAAGACAAAGAAAGGAAAGAATAATTACACACAATCACTAAACAGCGACAGGAAGACAAAAGAAAACTGTTTGCCCAGGAAGAACGTATGTAGACAATAACATTGTATCAATATCGGAGGATATTGAAACTGTTGAAGGGAATACTATTCAAATACAAGAAACTCTCACTGAGATACAAGTGAACACAAAAGAGGCGAAAACAAACACAGACGCTGAAATACAGAATGTCAAAGACAAACTTTCAGATGGAATTCAAACACTTACTGACAGAATAGAGCAGATAGGAATTGTACAAGATTCAGAAACTTTTAAAGCAGTCTGAAAGAAAGTGACTAAAAGAAATCGTAAGTTACAAAAAGAACTCACAGAGAAAATCGATGAGCTCACTACGAGAATGGATGTGTTAGACACTAACAACGACGCCAAATCAGATAACACTACTCCAAATGATACTCCACCAGTCCCACTTCAACAGATTTCTGAAAGTCAGAGTATGCAAAGTAAGAATGTGCAACAGACAATTTCAGATTTATAAGAAAGTAACAATTTGTTACACCAAATAATTTGATTCATTACAGCAGGTAATAGCTGAAACACATGAAACGGTTCTAAACAATACACACCAACAAAAGGCACATTATCATGATATGTCACAGGTGGACAACCCATACAACGTAGGTAGACTACAGAGAGTAAGGGATCTTGATCACGAACAATGGCACACAAACCCATGCTCACACCATTGTGATAACAATTACACATACAGAAATAATGGTGTCGACCACAAGCATTTTCTATCACTTAGGAAATTAAAAACGTTCAAGAACGACAGAACACAAATACACCCCTTAGACTGGATACAACAATTTAACGTTGCATTCTCACCGACATGGCCAGAACAACACAAAATGGAATTCGTTAGTAGTTTCCTTGAAGGTGATCCGGCAAGGAGAATGAGACCAATTGCAAGGCAATGTTATCACTAGAAGCATTTCAAGAAGCATTTTTGTCAGCATATTGGTCAGACACAATCCAAAGCAGTATTAAAGATCAGTTAATTAGTCTGCCAAACTTTGAGAATTCCAAGTTTCACACCATAACACAATTCCTTGAATACATGGTATAGCAAAACCAGTATTTAAATGAACCGTACAGCCAATCCGCACTAATACCATTTTGCATTTCAGAGCTTCCAAGATCATTGGAGGTTTCATTACTAATAGGCCAACAGAAAGACAACATTTCCGCATTTTTGGAACTATTACAACTACTAGAAATACGCCAGTCTGATTATGCTTTTGTCAATAAAAGTTTTTCAAGACAAAATGCAAATCAGCCGAACAAAGGTAATTTTGAACTGTCATGGTTTGTGAATAACAATCGTGAGAAACGCATTCGCAGTGAAGGGGAAAATTTTGTTTCAGATTACACACAGGGCTACAATCAAACGCATTATAGTAACAATGCGAGTTTGAATACACAGCAGCAAAGAAGCCAGCCGCGTAGCACGGCAGAGATACATGACAACCTTCCAAATAGGGCTGATTTTCACATGGCTCAGCCCCCAACAAACACGCCAGCTGTGACTCATCCTACGCCGCCACAGCAAAGAAACCAATACATACAAAAACCGCAGTTCCAGAATAATGAGCGTCACACGCCATATAACAGCAGTTATTATGACAGGCGTAGAGGAAGCGAACAGGAATCACAACGCATATTGCGCAACAGTAATTTTATTCAGTATCACAACAGAATAATTATCGTATGAACGAACCTGATAGTAGATTTCATCCATCACAAGACGCCAAGAATCAAAGTGTTAGAACTATACGGATAATAGAAAACTCAAAACATTCCTGGACAGGAAATGACACATCATAACAGGTATGACTAGAAAAAGCCCCTGACGCGTTTCTGAACAACGACACAAATAACAAGGAAACAATGTATCATGACTGAACATGCCATTAAATTCGATGATGTACGTGATACATTACTACATGAGAAGCCAGTAGTACAGAAAACCATATGCTACCCTGTAGTCCACATAAGAATACAATCACTGGTTATCCCAGCAATAATTGATTCAGGATCACCAATGCCAGTAATTAAGGAAGAAACTTTTATCAGATGCAATATGAAGAATAACGATACCGTATTCCCATTAAGTAAAACCAACGTCAAAGGAGCATTTCCAGGGAAAGGAATAGAAGTAAAGAGACAGACACGGTTATCATTTATTCTTGCAGGAAGAACATTTTACACTAATTGTTGGATAGTTCCACTATTGCAACAGACGTCATATTAGGAGTAAATTTCCTCGTGAAGTACGACGCAAATGTCGCTTTTAAACTGTCATATCCAACACTACATAATGGAGACGAAGAAATTGTACTGTTATTTCAAAATACATTATTAACGGAAGAACAAAGCATTAATAGGATAGAAATTATTCCAGATTCTTCCGAAAATAATTGTTATTTAACATTATACACAGATGTAAATAATGGCGATATCCCAGAGGACCATGAATATAATGTAATGGAAACAACTGCACGCAAAGTAGGGGAAAGTATGACGAATACCAAAACAGAGCGTGCAGAATTAGAGAATATTCTTGTGCAGCATAAAACAGTCCTTAATAACATTCCAGGAACTATGACAGAATTCATGTATGAATTCTAGGTAAAACCACATGAAACTTTTAAAGCAAAACATTATCCCATTCCACACATACATACAGATGAGGTAAAGAAGGAATTATAAGCAATACTTAAACAAGGAATAATTGAACCAGCAGCCACCCAGTATATGAATCCTTTGCATATTGTAAAAAAGAAGGATGGGTCACTACAATTAGTTCTTGATTCACGTCAAGTAAACAACATAATAATTACAGGAACCGACCACCCACAGACACTTGAGGAGTGATTACAGAAATTGCATGTCACTTCCATTCACACGACCCTAGACTTAAAATCCGATATTTGGCAAATCGAGCTACACCAAAACTGTAGAAAATACACGGCATTCCTTTCCTTTGGAGAATTTTATCAGTTCTGTGAACTTCTATTTGGATTAACGATTTCTTCAGCCGCATTTATAAGAGGCATGAACACAATACTCCCGGAATAACTCAAAAACAAAATCACAACATACGTAGAAGATATTCTCATTGCAGAAGCTAATTGGGAACAGCATAACCATACTCTTGAGCAGTTGCTGAGAATATTCCAGCAAGAAGGTGTAACAGTATACCTCAGTAAATCAGAATTTGGAAAAGCCGCAATAAAATTTCTGGGTCTCATAATTTCAGAAAAATGCATTGCAACAGATCCTGATAAATTGCAAGCGTTACATGACATCAGGGGTCCCAACAAAGGAAAAGGAGCCTAGACACTCCCTTGTTATTCCAATTAACAAGTAAAAACACAATTTGGTCCTGGAATGAACAAGTCGAATCTGTTCGAAAATCTGAAAAACACATTACTAAACGCACCTTTACTATCAGTTCCAGACCCAACAAAAATCTTTCCAATTGCAACTGACAGCTCAATAACCGCATTTGGAGTCCATATTTATCAGCAAATAGAGGAAGACGGTAAAACAGTCATCAAACACATTCTGTTTGCAAGCAAAACACTTTCATCAGCCGAACGTAATTATGCCGTAAAGGAATCAGAGACACAATGTGTAGTTTGGGCATTCAAAAGGTTCCGTCATTATCTGTACAGAAGGCAAACAACAGTCTATACTGACCACAGAGCGATACAATTTTTCCTGTCAGGCAAATTCACCCATGACAGATTGAGCCGTTGGAAACTATATTCACAGAAATTCTACTTTGCAAGAATCCACATTCCCGGCAGACAGAACATTGTAGCCAACGCACTGTCAAGATCGGTCAACAGCAAACGACGGGAGACAGAAAATACTTTCTGTCAAACAAACTACAGTTTAATGCATATACAGCAAGTCACCTTTGAAAATTTTATTTCATCATCGCTACAGGAAACAGCGAGACTGCAGAAGAAACACAAAACTCTGAAAGGAATCATAACGCTTTGGCAGGACAATGGTAACAAAAAAATTACAAACAACTACACGATACAGAATAATATTCTATTTTGCCGCCCATACCCAAACAACAACAATTGCCTACTGTGCATTCCAGAAGAGCTAATATATAAATTGATATGGTATACCCACTTAAGTTATGCACACTATGGAGCCAGGAAAATTTTTCTGATTCTTAGACAAAGTTGACAGTTTAACAACATGGACAAACGCATTCGCAGGGTTATAGCAACCTGTAAGATATGCCATAAAGCAAAATCATCGACAGTATCTCACATTCCACCACTGTACCCCATAATACCCGCTAGGCTGACATATGGCAGCAGTGGATCTTTTTGGTCAAATCCCCAGGACAAACAAAGGGTTCAGTTATATTTTTGTAGCCGTAGAATTAACTTCAAATTTTGATACATTTTCCCAACTAGATAAAGCCACTGCAAAAAACAGTATCAAAAGCATCGTAACAGATTTTTTATCAGCTGTAGCCTATGTACAAAAGGCCATTTCAGATAATGGGCCGCAATTCAAATCAGAAAAATGGACACGAATGTTAGAAGGTAGAAACCTATCACCAGTATATATATCTAGATACCACAATTCATCCAGTCCATTCGAAAAAATAATGAAAGAAATAGGGAAACTATGCAGAATCTATTGCCACAGGAAGCATACCACCTGGGACAAAAACATTTCACAATTTCAAGAGGTAATAAACGCAATCCCAAATAAATCAACAATGCTTTCACTGACAGTAATTCTAAAGAACAGAGAACCACCAAATAAAATCAGTGAGATGATTACTTTTCCGAAAAAGTGCAGACTCCATCACCACGAAATAATAGATACTGCGCTTGACAACATCCAATGAGCTGCAGAGCGTTGAAAGAAACAACAGAGGCAGGTAAGTAAACCTAAAAATTATGAGATTGGTGACAAAGTATTAGTTCGCACTCATTATCTTTCCAAGGTATCAGATACATTATGTAATGATAAGACAGAGATTTAGGAACCAAGTTTTAAATTGTAAGAAATTTCCAGGGGCAGATGTGAACTCTGACCAAAATCTATTGGTTATGAACTGTAGATTAAAACTGAAGAAACAACAAGAAGGTGGGAATTTAAGGAGATGCGGCCTGGAAAAACTAACTAAACCAGAGGTTGTACAGAGTTTCAGGGAGCGCATACGGGAACAATTGACAGGAATGGGGGAAAGAAATACAGTAGAAAAAGAATGGGTAGCTCTGAGGGATGAAGTAGTGATGGCAGCAGAAGATCACGTAAGTGAAAAGACGAGGGCTAGTAGAAATCCTTGGGTAACAGAAGAAATATTGAATTTAATTGATGAAAGGAGAAAATATAAAAATGCAGTAAATGAAACAGGCAAAAAGGAATTCAAACGTCTCAAAAATGAGATCGACAGGAAGTGCAAAATGGCTAAGCAGGGATGGCTAGAGGACAAATGTAAGGATGTAGTGGCTTATCTCACTAGGGGAAAGATAGATACTGCCTACAGGAAAATTAAAGAGACCTTTGGAGAAAAGAGAACCATTTCTATGAATATCAAGAGCTCAGACGGAGACCCAGTTCTAAGCAAAGAAGGGAAAGCAGAAAACTGGAAGGAGTATATAGAGTGTCTATACAAGGACGATGTACTTGAGGACAATATTATGGAAATAAAAGAGGACGTACAAGAAGATGAAATGGAAGGTATGATACTGTGTGAAGGGGTTGACAGAGCCCTGAAAGACCTAAGAGGAAACAAGGCCCAGGTAGTAGACGACATTCCGTTTGAACTACTGATAGACTTGGGAGAGCGAGCCCTGACGAAACTCTTCCATCTGGTGAGCAAGATTTATGAGACAGGCGTAATATCCTCAGACTTCAAGACGAATCCCAAAGATAGTAAGTGTTGATTGGTGTGAAAATCACCGAAATATCAGTTTAATATGTCACGGCTGCAAAATACTAACACGAGTTCTTTACATAAATATGAATGAACCGGTACAAGCCGACCTTGGGGAAGGTCAGTTTGGATTCCGTTGAAATGTTGAAACATGAAAGGCAATACCGACCCTACGGTTTATCATAGAATACAGATTAAGGAAAGGCAAACCTACATTTCTAACAATTGTTGACTTAGAGAAAGCTATTGACTATGTTGACTGGAATACTATCTTTCACATTCTAAAGGTGGCAGGGGTAAAATACAGGGCGCGAAAGGCTATTTACAATTTGTACAGAAACCAGATGGCAGTTATAAGAGTCGAGGGGCATGAAAGGGAAGCAGTGGTTGGGAAGGGAGTGAGACAGGGTTGTAGCCTCTCCCCGATGTTATTCAACCTGTATATTGATCAAGCAGTAAAGGAAACAAAAGAAAATTTCAGAGTAGGTATTAAAATCCATGGAGAAGAAATAAAAACTTTGAGGTTCGCCGATGACATTGTAATTCTGTCAGAGACAGCAAAGGACTTGGAAGAGCAGTTGAACGGAATGGACAGTGTCTTGAGGGGAGGATATAAGATGAACATCAACAAAAGCAAAACGAGGATAATGGAATGTAGTCGAATTAACTCGGGCGATGCTGAGGGAATTTAATTAGGAAATGAGACTCTTAAAGTAGTAAAGGAGTTTTGCTATTTGGGGAGCAAAGTAAGTGATGATGGTCGAAGTAGAAAGGATATAAAATGTAGACTGGCAATAGCAAGGAAACCGTTTCTGAGGAAGAGAAATTTGTTAACATCAAGTATATTTTTAAATGTCAGGAAGTCGTTTCTGAAAGTATTTGTATGGAGTGTAGCAATGTATGGAAGTGAAACATGGACGATAAATAGTTTGTACAAGAAGAGAATAGAAGCTTTCGAAAGGTGGTTCTACAGAAGAATGCTGAAGATTAGGTGGGTAGATCACATAACTAATGAAGAGGTATTGAATAGAATTGGGGAGAAGGGGAGTTTGTGGCACAACTTGACAAGACCGGTTGGTAGGACATGTTCTGAGGCATCAGGGAATCAGAAATTTAGCATTGGAGGGCAGTGTGGAGGGTAAAAATCGTAGAGGGAGACCAAGAGATGAATACACTAAGCAGATTCAGAAGGATGTAGATTGCAGTGGGTACTGGGAATGAAGAAGCTTGCACAGGATTGAGTAGCACGGAGGGCTGTATCAAACCAGTCTCAGGACTGAAGACTACAAGAACAACAAGAACATCTTTCCAACAAAGGTAAACACAGTTGCAGTAAATTAGAACTTCTGTATTCAGACCTATACAGGATTCCCAATATTCCTCACGTCAATGTAGTGCATGTTGAAACGATACGTTACAATAAATCCAAAGTAAACCATCATGTCTCCAATGTGAAACATTTGTTAAGTTAGAGAACTTTATTCCATACCACATAGACGGACAGAATGAAACGCAAATGTGCAACAGTGGTAGTTTCAGCGCGCTTGAGCAACGAACAAAGCCACATAACACAACAAACCAATAATGGTGTATTCCAGGCATAAAATATGTTCACAAGGGCTGGCGCAGTCAAACGATTCAGCTGTGGCTAATTACATTGTATTGCAGAAAGAAAGTAGCAGTTCCTGAAAGCGGACTCCTAGTATATTTCGCCCCACTTTCTGTGTAACAGAGGTGTGCTTAATAACACTACGCCAAGGCAAGAGAAACATGTGAAACATTTCTTAACTTAAAGACAAGATACAGCTAATGAAACGACTTTTGAATTTGTGCACTGATAGCATACAAATAAAATTACCTTTGTTGCATAAAGTGTCATGATAACTTAAGAAAACATTGATTTTTTCAGCAATAAATAAACTGATAATGCAGATTGTATAAAAAAATAGTGCATTAGTAGCAATGGACTTCAGGGTGTCTGCCCCTTCACTCTGCGATGGTAGATATTGGCTTAGCCGAAAAAGGAGCGTTGATGGAAGTTCGACTAAATACCTAGCACGCACTCCAGTTCATGGGAGGTGGCTGAAAGTTACTTACACTATCGAGCGGTCGGGATTCTTGCATGAGTTGTTTGAAAACATGTAAAATATTTCCTTTTTGTTGATTCATTGTCTTTAAAACAAGGAAAATGTCTATGAAGACCGTATGTAATATCGCAACTTCATTATGCAATGTTAATGATTACCTCCGTTACAAGTTCACACATGAAAGCAGCCGGAAGATATTTTGTTCAACTTGGTATTTTGGCCGGCTGGGGTGGCCGAGCGGTTCTAGGCGCTACAGTCTGGAACCACGCGACCACTGAGGTCACAGGCTCGAATCCTGCATCTGGAATGGATGTGTGTGATGCCCTTAGGTTAGTTAGGTTTACGTAGTTCTAAGTTCTAGGGGACTGATGACCTCAGATGTTAAGTCCCATAGTGCTCAGAGCCATTAGAGCCATTTTTATAGGTCATGCCAGGAGCCGACGAGATTTTCCAGAAAATAATACACTCCTGGAAATTGAAATAAGAACACCGTGAATTCATTGTCACAGGAAGGGGAAACTTTATTGACGCATTCCTGGGGTCAGATACATCACATGATCACACTGACAGAACCACAGGTACATAGACACAGGCAACAGAGCATGCACAATGTCGGCACTAGTACAGTGTATATCCACCTTTCGCAGCAATGCAGGCTGCTATTCTCCCATGGAGACGATCGTAGAAATGCTGGATGTAGTCCTGTGGAACGGCTTGCCATGCCATTTCCACCTGGCGCCTCAGTTGGACCAGCGTTCGTGCTGGACGTGCAGACCGCGTGAGACGGCGCTTCATCCAGTCCCAAACATGCTCAATGGGGGACAGATCCGGAGATCTTGCTGGCCAGGGTAGTTGACTTACACCTTCTAGAGCACGTTGGGTGGCACGGGATACATGCGGACGTGCATTGTCCTGTTGGAACAGCAAGTTTCCTTGCCGGTCTAGGAATGGTAGAACGATGGGTTCGATGACGGTTTGGATGTACCGTGCACTATTCAGTGTCCCCTCGACGATCACCAGTGGTGTACGGCCAGTGTAGGAGATCGCTCCCCACACCATGATGCCGGGTGTTGGCCCTGTGTGCCTCGGTCGTATGCAGTCCTGATTGTGGCGCTCACCTGCACGGCGCCAAACACGCATACGACCATCATTGGCACCAAGGCAGAAGCGACTCTCATCGCTGAAGACGACACGTCTCCATTCGTCCCTCCATTCACGCCTGTCGCGACACCACTGGAGGCGGGCTGCACGATGTTGGGGCGTGAGCGGAAGACGGCCTAACGGTGTGCGGGACCGTAGCCCAGCTTCATGGAGACGGTTGCGAATGGTCCTCGCCGATACCCCAGGAGCAACAGTGTCCCTAATTTGCTGGGAAGTGGCGGTGCGGTCCCCTACGGCACTGCGTAGGATCCTACGGTCTTGGCGTGCATCCGTGCGTCGCTGCGGTCCGGTCCCAGGTCGACGGGCACGTGCACCTTCCGCCGACCACTGGCGACAACATCGATGTACTGTGGAGACCTCACGCCCCACGTGTTGAGCAATTCGGCGGTACGTCCACCCGGCCTCCCGCATGCCCACTATACGCCCTCGTTCAAAGTCCGTCAACTGCACATACGGTTCACGTCCACGCTGTCGCGGCATGCTACCAGTGTTAAAGACTGCGATGGAGCTCCGTATGCCACGGCAAACTGGCTGACACTGACGGCGGCGGTGCACAAATGCTGCGCAGCTAGCGCCATTCGACGGCCAACACCGCGGTTCCTGGTGTGTCCGCTGTGCCGTGCGTGTGATCATTGCTTGTACAGCCCTCTCGCAGTGTCCGGAGCAAGTATGGTGGGTCTGACACACCGGTGTCAATGTGTTCTTTTTTCCATTTCCAGGAGTGTATTATGATAAAATGTTTTATAGGTCATACCGAGTTCTGACGAGAATTATCAGAAGATGTTTTTTGAAGTCATGACGTGTGCTGACGGTATTTAATCCTGAATGCTTTATAATAGGTGACGCAGAGAGCTGACGCAAGTTACAGATACCGGAGGGCAATGTGTATGTTAGTATATAAGAAATATATAATGTTAATGAATAATTTTGCTAACATGTGACACATCGCAGTACTATGGATGGAAAAAACACATTAAAACGTTTACAATGTTTACGTTAGTCAATGTTTATCTTGCTTTGTAGCTACATCATTTTTTTGCAAGAATATGGCACCTTTCACGACACATATATACATGTAAACATGTTAAAAGCATACACCATTACAACGATTCCCACTCTGTACAATATACAAAATCTTTTTATTCTACCATCTACTTGGCGATGTTTGATACACAATTTTAAACAAAATTTATGTTATGACTGACAATAGACGACTCACAACTGACGACTACATCACTACATATCGACGTTATAAATTGAATCTTTATAAAGAGTTAAAAATTTATACTCAATCATTTTCAGAATAGATCAGTTTATCTCAGTCAATATCGTATTATTTTTCATTGAACCCAGTAACCACAAGATTTAACTTTTGTTTATTTAATAATGACATTGAATTTTTCACCAGTAACTTCAATCAAGAAAGCAAATGAAAAATAAATACAGTTTTAGTTCAAGTATTTGCAATTCCAGTAAAAATGCCAACCCGATCATTATCAACAATACAGCACAGTGTGCATATTCAGACATGCAGTCCAATGACGTTATCCAGAGGCGACCACGTAAAATTAAAACTAAGGAAAATATTTTATGCATGTTTTCAGATGCACTGCGTAGACAACCAGTACTAAGGGTCATGGCGTAAGTCGAAATAATCTTCTTTTGATCTGTCACATTAATATTGTTACCAATAAAGGCACACGGCGTACAACACTGTGTACACTAAAGACAATCAGATCAGACACGTTGTCAAAAGCAAGTCCAGACAGGAAAGCTGCGAGTCACAAAAAGTTCAGTTCTCTTTCTTTCTTTCATTAGATGGAAAGTAAGTTAAATTGTTAAATTCTACACGGGAAGGTTATCGTCTAAACGCATTAAGTTCAATTATTATTTCTTTTATTTATTCTACAGGAAGGTTTCAAGAGAAGTACAATGCATCGCTTTCACCAAATTTAGGTTGTTAGCTGGATTAGGTACAGATTTGAGTATATAAGGCTATAGGAGTAAACTGTGCTTTGTAGATGCCGCAACGTTAGATGTTTATCGTGAAGGCGATTTGTGTGATTCTGTCAAGCACCTCATTGTTTCCTTTTCGTCAAGTCATCAGTTTATGAGTTGCCTGGTATTTCCATCGTCTCTTCAGAGGTCGTACGCAACTTTTCATTGTGTATTCGTAATACACATACATCAACACCTCCAATATATTTTCTATGTATTTAATCTATCTCTGCAAAAACTACATCTGAATACATCAGCACATGAGCCACTTATCCATACCATTCCACATGTTGTCAGTATTTTCTTCTACAGGTACCAGAGCGAACAGTTCACATGCATAAATCGGAATGTAGTTTTGGAATTCTGAAGCCTTCAGAAAAAGTGTATGCTGATGGGATGGTTATCAACAAATTTTACAGACACCAAACTGCTGTTACAACAGTAGAAAGACATGAACGGGAGGTAGTAATTGGGACCTAAGTGCGACAAATTCTTACTCTATTCGCTAAGTTAGTCGGTCCTTACATACAGCAAACAGCAAAGCAAAGGAGAAATTTGGAAAAGAAAGTGAAATTCAGGATCAAGAAATAAAAGCTATTAGGTTGACTGATAACACCATAATTCCGTCATAGACGTCAAAGGACTTGGAAGATTAATTGAACATCAAAGAAAGTAAAAAAAAGAACAGTGTAATGGAGTCCAGTCGATTAGAATTAAGAGATGTTGAGGGAAATTACATGAAGAAATGAGGCATTAAAAGTTGTGGACGAGTTTTGTTATTTAGTCATAAATGTAACACGCCACATAGACTGGCAATAGCAAGGAAACCTCCCCTGAAAAGAATAATACTTTAGTAACATTGAACATGAATTTCACTATTAAGAAGTCGTTTCTGACAAATATTTTTCAGAGTGTGGCATTTTATGGATGTGAAACTTCAGCGATGGACTGCACAGACAAATGAGTAGCAGCGTTTGAAATGTGATGTTGCAGAAGAATGTGGAACGTGTGACGAATAAATCGAATAACTAATGAAACGACATTCAATCTAACTGGAGAAAAATATACTTATTTCATGACTAGACTAATAGAGGGTGTTGGTTGGTAGGAGACGTCCTAAATATTTGCGAATAGTTAATTTGGTAATAGGGGCAATTGTGTGTGTGTGTGTGTGTGTGTGTATGTGTGTTTAAGTGTGTGTGTGTGAGGAAGGAGGGAGGGTCTTAAAATCGAAGGAGGAGATCAGAGATCAAGTTTACGTGGAAAACTTTGTAGTAATTATTGAAAGATGAAGAGCTTTGTACATGACGGCCTAGCTAGGACAGCCGAATCAATCCAGCCTTCGGACTGAAGGCGGCAGCAAAGACAGCAATCAAATGCTCCCGAAGTAGCAATTTGAGAGGCCAGCTTCTCATGTCTAAGCTAATAGCTGAAACTATTGTAGCTCTCTGTTAAAGATTTCTTCTCCATCTGCCATAATTGCGTCTGATGTCTCCCTTGGTTGGTTGTACTAAATAAAAAGTTAAAGGAGTTAATGAAGTATACCAGCCATATTTGATGTACCGTTATAATTACTTTGAAGTGACAAAAGTCATGGAAATCTCCTGATATCGTATCGTACCTTCTTGCGCCCGGCGTAGAGCAACAACCCGACTCAAGTCACTGAAAGTCCCCTCCAAAAATGTTCAACTATTTTGTCTCTATAGCTGTCCATAATTGTGACAGTGTTGCTAGTGCAGGATGTTGTGCACTAATTGACCTCTCGATTAGGTCCCATAAATGTTCGTTGGGATTCATGTCGGGTGATCCAACCTGATTCTTCAAACGAATAGCGAACAATTGCGGCCCGCGTTATACATCAAAAATACATCGTTGTTTGGGAATATGAAGTCCATGAATGACTCAAAATGGTCTCCAAGTAATCAATAGTCGGTTCAGCTGGAGCAGAGGCCTCAGTCCGTTCCATGTAAACACAGTCCACAGGATTATGGAACCTCCACCAGCTTGCACAGTGCCTTGTAGATAAGCTTGGGTCCATGGTATCACAGGGTCTGCACCACCCATCAGATTTTACGAACTTAAATCGGGACCCATATAACCAGGCTATGGTTTTTCATTCGTCTAGGGTCCAACCGATGTGGTCGCTAGCCCAGTAGATGCGCTGCAGGAGATATCGTGTGGGCAGCAAAGGCATTCGCTTCGGTCATTGCTACTACAGCCCATTAACGCCAGCTTCAGCCACACAGTCCTGACATTAGTCGTACGTCCACATTGATTTCTGCTGTTATTTCACGCATTGGTGCTTGTCTGTCAGCACTGACAACTCTACACAAACACGCTGCTGCTCTCGGTCGTTAAGTGAAGGCCATCGGCCAGTGCGTCAACCGTGGTCAGATGTAATGCCTGAGATTAGTTTGCGGAACGCCCTTGACGCTGTGGATTCGGAAAACTGAAGTACTAATGATTTCCGGAGTGGAAGGTCCCATGCATCTAGCTTCAACAACCATTCCTCATTCGAAGTCTGTTAAATCCCATAATGCGGCCATAATCACATTGGAAACTTTTTAAGGGGGGTAGGACGTCAAAGGGAACGACTTGGAGCAGGAGAGACACCACAGGAATTTTTAATTTCCACTGTCTATACTTTTAAAAATAAATTCATAAAACATTGTCAGAATGGCCAGAAAGGATTCAGGATTTACACTTACAGTGGTGGAATTTCAAAAATATAAGAATATAATTTATTTATTTTTTACATTTGTATTTCACCTTTTTTTCACTTACCATTGGCTGCATTTGTTGCTATAGGTACACTTTTCTTCGTAAGTAAGGGAGATTCTTCTATAAATTTTTCACAGCACACAAACCATACGTACAGGCGTATGAAACTCTAGAATTTTCCAAATCTATTAAAACTGTGGTAAAAATTGAGATAATTAACTATAAAATTTGAGTTTTTTCTAAACTTGAAGTTTAAAATGTAACAGCACATTCATTTTTTCATAAATTAAATAATTTCTAGAGTTTCATACATCTGTAAGTATGGTGTAAATTCATCGAAGAATCTCTCTTAGTTATGAAGAAACGTGTAGCTATAGCAACAAACGCAGCCAATAGACGTGAAAAAAATGATGAACTTTCACATGTAAAAAAAATTATTTTGTTATTTTTTTAAACTTCCACTGCTATGATTGTGAATCCTTAATCCTTTCTGGTCATGCTTATAAAGTTTTATGAACTTATTCGTAAATGTATAGACAGTGGAAATTAAAATGTCCTGTGGTGTCGCTTCTGCTCCAAGATGGCCCGTTTGACGTCCTGCCCCCCTTAACACGAATCACCTGAGTACAAATGAGAGATGTGTCAGTGCGAGGCTCTTTTATACGTTGTGTACGGGATGCTGTCATCATCTGTGTATATGCACATCCCATGGATTTTGTCACCTCAGTGCAGACTGCGTGCGTAATCAAATATAAAAACACAATAAAATATAGTAATACACAAGACTGTCTAACGGTAGGAAAAATTATTCCAAATAAAGAAATACAAGCATGAAGTCGACGAGATAAAGCTCTGACATTCGTGGTTGAGGTATTGTTGAAGACGTCAGATTAGAAAGAGACGTGTTTTTACACACATGTCCGCAACAAACTCTGTAATGTTGACTGGAAGACGCAAATACTAAGAGATAAGTCGTTTACCTGCGAGGAAGACAGAGAGTAGATAATTTTATCCGTCTTCGTGTCAACAGCGAAGAGCTTGTTCAGAGCTCTGTTTCTTTTCCTGGTAGATCTTGACATATCCTATTTGGCTGCGATGGATCGGATGTCGGTCAGAGAAGGATGAGCGCTGATTTACAACCCATAGTCTGCCTGCCACTGAAATCAAACTGAATGCGCTACCAAGCTTGTTAGACGGAAACCTAGGTGACTGTTTTCCTTACGAAGGCTTGCAAAACAGATTTATCGCTGAATGAGATAGTGTAGTTAAGCATACATTGTTCATCTCTAAGGATGATATGGTTTAATATACCCCAAGCATTTGCCTCACCTACCATCACAGTGCAACATTCAACAGAGGGTCTGTGCCTTGATGCTGTACTATGCTTTCAAACATGTTGAGGAACGAAAGCAGGGTAAGACCAAAAACCAAATTGAATGGGTAGTGTCTGTCTAAAAACTTGAGAGCACCAATCCATTTTAAAGGTGAATAAACAATATAATACGCGTTATTTCTCACGATGAGTAAATGTATGTGACTGCACTTTGTAGAAACATTGTTTTGACATACGTAATACCAGTTTCATGAACTTATTTTCTTATTTTACTTGTATACGTACTATTTTTGTAGTCTCTCCACGGTGCTTGTGAACTGAACATTTCTACAAAGTCATATGGAAATGCGTGCTATCAAAATGGAACCATAATGGCTATGGTTTCGTTGCATGTATGTGTCGCTTCATATTAAATCAACTGGATCTCCGACTCAGAGCTGAAAAAGGATCTTGAAAGATGTCTATAGAGAACGCGACAAAGGGATTCATTCGTTTTCATACATCTCCTCTCGTGTAGGCCTATAAGAAATGAAAAATCCACAGAAGACCGCGTCGGGAGCAAATATCGTACACAAAAGCTGGAGCGCTGTTATGAAAACATATTGTAAACAGAAACTGAGAAAGACTGCTCGTCGAAATGGAAGAACCGTTGTTATATTGCCATTGTATATCGCGGAACATACGTACGGCTTAAGCAGAGATATGATATACACAGATATTTCGTTATTACATTCTGGAGTCAAGGAAAATGAATTGTCTATATTGCAATAAACAGATATAAATAGGTGTTTAATATTGGCTGATATGCGAAATGTGTGCTGCACTTTTATTCGTGGATGAACCAGTAGAGTTTTCGTGTGTGCAATCAGCGCAAATCGGTTGCTCACTAATGAAACAATATATAAGGTTTAAAAATGTCAGAGACTGTGCTTTGACGTGTATAATCGTGTAACTGCGTCGTATTAAACATGGATCTGAAACTACAGGGTTTACATAAATTGCGGGAACACTTTCAGTTATTTATCGCATGAGAACTAAACATTGTATAGATGTCATACATATCGCATTTTGAAGAGAAACTCTGAAAGTTCTTTTTTTTCATTCGGTATGCGAATCATGAGTTACCCGGCAGACGTCAATACTGTAATCGAATTCTTGCCATACCCGTCCCAGCATGGCATCGTCGACTGTGGCAGTCGCTTCCCTTATTCTCTACGAATTTGTTGTGCCAGTCATAAATGGCCTTCCTTGTTGGTGGCTTCCTACCGTACTTGGTTCTAAACATCCGTTGAACAGCTCTAACACACTTGTTTTTGTCGAACTCCAACACACAGAATCCTCGGTTCGCACCTGAACTCGCCATATTTGCGACTAGCGCTGACTATCGGTAAATTACCAAACTACGCTGTGGCGGTATACATGGAAAAAGAAGAAGAAACCCGGGAAGTTTCTCTTCAAAATGACATATTTACATATATCTGTACAATGTTTGGCTCTTGTGCAATAAATAATTGAAAGTGTTCCCGGACTTTATGTACACCCTGTATTCCGTGGGTGCACCGAGTAGGACACATGCCCTCATTCATACACTGCATTTGCCATGTTTTGTAGATTCCGATTTCTCATGTCAGAAGTAAGTAACTTTCTGAAGTAAGCAGATTTTCAAACCCGTGTTATGCAGCATCCATGTGAACCTATAATAAGTGTGTTTTGTTCTGATTGGCCGAGAACCACAGCCCGCACGATATTCGAATTTGACAGCTGGTATACAGTGCTTATTGTTGGTTTGTTTACAGTTTTCGTGAGTTGAATGGGTTGGGTGTGTCACTGTACTTCGAGTAACTGTTTGAATTTCTGAGCCCATGAATACTAATTATTCAACAACATTGGTACTATATACTTTCGGAAATTGTATTTATTGGCGGGGAGAGATGATATTTGATGCTCTTGATACTGGTTTTTGCATATTTGAGGAAAGGTACAGACGAAGAACTGAGTGCAGCTTCAGTGCTTCTGAGTTGCAGAGTAAACTCAATTTAATTATTTTCATCTCGAAATGGCACGTGTAAAA
Source organism: Schistocerca serialis cubense (assembly GCF_023864345.2). Classification (NCBI taxonomy): domain Eukaryota; kingdom Metazoa; phylum Arthropoda; class Insecta; order Orthoptera; family Acrididae; genus Schistocerca; species Schistocerca serialis. The sequence goes on from NC_064644.1 coordinate 51,823,862, forward strand.
TTAACCACTGTCAACAAATGCTCTTCACTTCATTCAATGTGAAACGTTCACTCGGAAAAATTTATGAATGACTGTGCTTAAACCTACACACAATATTTTTAGCGCAACGCAATCTGACTTTTAATAACCCCTATAAAAGAATGGCCCTGACTAACAATAACCTATACCTTTCATGAATCACTTACCTCACAAAAATCTTCGTTACTCGAACTACTGCAATACAGCGAGCGCCACTACTGCCAGCTAGATAAAAGGTTCTAACTACTGAAGGCACTAACTACTGATAGGCATAGTCAGCAAATGAATGTTTTTGATACAGAACAAACGATGTATTTACCCTAATAGTGTTCAAAAGTCATAATATATATCAGATCATGACATCCAGTCTTACAAATTTACCGTCTCTGATGGACACACGTCCAGATCATCCGCTCTCAAAACTGCGCCATCTCTCTCCCCACATCAACCACTGCTGGCGGCTCACCTCCAACTGCGCAACGCTACGCGCTGTTAACAGCCATATGCCCAACACTACAATAGCGAATATTACAACAATGCTAACCAGCCACAGACTGCACACAGTACAGACAGTGATTTTCTTACAGAGCACTACGTGGCGTTACCAATATAAAAACCTAAACAGCCTACTTAGAAATGTAACACAATGAAATTAGGTCACCACTTGATTACACGTTCATTCACACAGTTTAAAGTTATGTTGGCCATCACATTGCGTTATATGTTATGGTACTATAAAAGGTTGTACTAACAAAAACTAATCTTCATTACGAAAAGTTACACGTGATTTTTTCCCAGTCTCATATTACGTACATCATGAACTGTTGGTAATATGGCCCGAAGTGAGTTGATCTACAATGTCGAGCTGAAAGATGGAGCTTGACCCCAAAAGTTATTATTCCTATAGCACCTTTTCATCAGCGTAAGTTTTAGAATTGAACGTATTCTACCAACGTTCGCAAAACACAAGTAGTTGTGGCTACTTTCTGTGATTAATTTTCTAGATGGAAGTCGTATTACAATCACTTTGTTTTAATAGTATTTCATGAAAGAAATTATTATAATACCGTCGTAAGTAGCATTAGGAAGTCTTCTTTAGATTTTGATGGCGACTAGTTTGGGACTTGCGTCCGTTTTCAAACGAAACTACAGCTGAAATACTCCACTGTTAAAATACTCTTTAAGAAAGGTGGTAAGAGATATGTCAGTAAATACCGACCTGTTTCACTGCTGAGTTTATCGTCCAAAATCTCACTACCAAGAGAGCCTACCCAATGACCATTCAGCGAACGTTGCTGCAGGAACCTAATTCATGCACCCATGGTGGCTGCTGTTCATCGGCGACGAAGGTTGGAATTTGCACTCCAACAACGCAACGGGACGTCCACTGACTGGCGACAGGTGGTCTTTTCTGCGGAGTCACGTTTTGTGCTCAATTGGACAGATGTCAGAGGCGGGTATGGCATGAAACGTCTGAATGCCAACACCCTGCAACAATCGTCGGAAGGGTTCCGGCCGGAGGGCGCTCGCTGTGTTATCTCATCGTTCTGCTAGGCACAATGGAGCGACATTAGTATCCATCTATCCTTTGGGGACCATGCCCACCCAACCCGTTACATGCAATTTGTTGTTCCTCGACACGACGGGATCTACAAGCAGGACAATGCAATGTCTCACGCAGCTCGCAATGTACGTGAATGGTTCGAAGAGCACCAGGATGAGTTTATCATACTCCCCTGGTGACGTTACTCCCCGGGTGTAAACCCAACAGAGAATCTGTGAGACGACTTCTGCTGGGCTCTTTACGTCGTGGATCCTCAACCGAGAAACCTAGCCGTGGCACTGGAAAAAAACGGTTCAAATGGTTCTGAGCACTATGGGACTTAACGTCTGAGGTCATCAGTCCCCTAGAACTTAGAACTACTTAAACCTAAGGACATCACACACATCCATGCCCGAGGCAGGATTCGAACCTGCGACCGTAGCGGTCACACGGTTCCAGAGTGTAGCACCTAGAACCGCTCGGCCACTGCAGCCGGCTATCTCGTTAAAGTCAGGCAGGAGCATACGTCGACAATGTCCCGATTCCCCCACTTGCCACTCCGTTTTCCATCTCCAGATGACAAAATGACAATACGTAAACTCAAATAGCAACAGTGAACTACAAACTAAAAAATTAATTGATAAATAATCCCATAACAAGCGGAATACCGACATACAAAACAAAAACTCTATGAACCTAATGGTAAGCGACAAATCTTTCTTCTTTCATCATTTTCTGGGCGGACTCAGAGAAAGAATAAATGTTAGATAGTATGTTGAAAGTTTTTAGGAAGTCGTTAAGGGCTGTCATTAGCAAATACTGGTTAGTATAGTCTGGCTCGCTTGCGCAGCGCGAGTTACATTGCCCGAAAACATGTACACAGTTTCGAACTACACTGAAGAGGGAAAGAAACTGGTAAACCTGGCTAATATTGTGTAGAGCCACCGCGAGCACGCAGAAGTACCGCAACACGACGTGGCATGGTCTCGACTAATGCCTGAAGTAGTGATGGAGGGAACTGACACCATCAATCCTACAGGGCTGTCCATCAATCCGTAAGAGTACGATGGGGGTGGAGATCTCTTCTGAACGGCACGTTGCAAGCATCCCAGGTATGCTCAACAACGTTCGTGTCTGGAGAGTTTGGTGGCCAGCGTAAGTGTTTAAATTCAGAAGAGTTTTCCTGGAGCCACTCTGCAGCAATCCTGGATGTGTGGGGTGTCGCACTGTCCGTCGGAATTCACAATGGAAATGAATGGATGCAGATGACCAGACAGGATGCTTACGTACGTGTCACCTGTCAGAGCCGCGTCTAGACGTAGCAGGAGTCCCACATCACTTCTACTAAAGAGCCTCCACAAACTTGAACAATACCCTGCTGACATGCAGGGTCCAGGGATTCATGAGGTTGTCTCCATTCCCCTACACGACCATCCACTCGGTACAATTTGAAACGAAACTCATCCGACCAGGCAACATTATTCCAGTCATCGGCAGTCTAATATCGGTGTTGACGGGCCCAGGCGAGGCGTAAAACTTCGTGTCGTGCAATCACAGGATACATGAGTGGGCCTTTTGCTCCGAAAGCACATATCGATGATGTTTCGTTGAATAGTTCGCACGCTGACACTTGTTGAGAGCCCAGCACTGAAATCTGCAGCAATTCTGCGGAAGGGTTGCACTTCTATCACGTTGAACGATTCTCTTCAGTCGTCATTGGTCCAGTTCTTGCAGGATCTTTTTTCCGGCCGCAGCGATGTCGGAGATTTTGTGTTTTACCGGATTCTTGATTTTCACAGTGCACACGTGATATGGTCGTACGGCAAAATACACACCACATCGCTACCTTGGAGATGTTGTGTGCCATCGCACGTGCACCGACTATAATACGACGTCCAACTTCACTTAAATTTTGATAACCTAGCATTGCAGCAGCAGTAACCGATATAACAACTGCGCCAGAGACCTGTTGTCTTAACATCGGAGTTGCCGACCACAGCGCCGTATTGTACCTGTTTACACATTTCCGTATGTGAATACGCAAGCCTATACCAGACTTTAGATCATACTTGTTGATGAGTTTATTATGACAATATTTTAAATTTTTGGGCTAGTAACTGTACGAAATAATGAAAGTCAAATGTTATTGTCCCTGGAAGCCGCTATTTAGGCCACCAACTACTAGCACCGTGAACCATGAAGCGTGAACTGTATGAGGCGCTATGTAATATACAATGAGGTGACAAAAATCACAAGATACCTCGTGATATCGTGTTGGACCTCCTCCCCAGTAGTGCAGCACCCCGACATGGCATGGACTCAATAAATCTTTGGAAGCCTCCTGCAGAAATATTGAGCCCTGCTACCTGTACAGCCGTCAGTAACTGCGAAAGTGTTACTGGTGCAGATTGTTTTGCACGAACTGTCCTCTCGATTATGAAACATAAATGTTCGATGGGAACCATGTACTCTGCCTCGTGATGACTGGGTGTTGTGTGATGTCGTTAGGTTACTTAGGTTTAAGTAGTTCTAAGTTCTAGGGGACTGATGACCATATATGTTAAGTCCCATAGTGCTCAGAACCATTTTTTTGGAACCATGTAGGGTGATCTGGGTGAACAAACCATTCGCCCGAATTGTCCAGAATATTCTTGAAACCAGTCGCGAACAATTGTGGCCCAGTGACATGACATCGTTGTTTGGGAAGATGAAGTCCATGAAAGGCTGCTAACCGAACATAGCCGCTTCCAGTCAATGATCAATTCAGTTCGACCCGACGATCCAGTCCAATCCACGTAAACAAGGCCAACACCAGTATAGAGTCACCTCCAGCTTGCGCAGTGCCTTGTTGACAACTTGTGTCCACGACTTCATGGGGTCTGCGCCGCATTCGAACTCTACCATCATCTCTTACCAATGAAATCGGGACTCATCTGACCACGGTTTTCCAGCCGTCTAGGGTCCAACCGATATGGTCACGAATCCAGTGGAGACGCTGCAAGCGATGTCGAGCTGTTAGGAAAGGTACTAGCGTTGGTCGTCTGCTGCCATAACCTATTGTTGATTGGCGACTCCATGGTGTGCTGTGTGCACAACCACCATATATGTCAAAGTAAAAGGAAGGTCAGAGTTGGCCGTAATATTGATGGTTTATTGATAGCAAAATCGATTTTCAATCACATAGTGATCATCTTCATTGCTGTGGTGTAGAGATTAAACTCACAGGCACTGGTATCAAGTTATTATAAGTAACCAAAACTGCTATCAATAAACCATTAATATTACGGCCAACGCTGACCTTCCATTTAATTTAATATAACCCATTGTCGTAACGGATAAGTTGGCCGTACGTCCCACATTAATTTTCTGCGGTCATTTCAAGCAGCGTTGCTTGTCTGTTAACACCGACAGCTCAACGCAATCCTGCTGCTCTCGGTCGTTAAATGAAGGCCGTCGGCCATTGCGTCGTCCATGGTGACAGGTAATGCCTGAAAATTGGTATTTTCAGCACATGACATTGAGGATATTAGAATATTGAATTCCGTAACGATTTCAGAAATGAAATATGACCTTCGTCTGGCTCCAGCTACCACTCCAAGTTCAAAGTCTGTCAGTCTCCATCCTGTGACCTAGTGACGTGGGAAACCCTTAAATACGGATAACCTGAGTACAAATGACAGCTCCACCAATGCACTGCCCTATTAAACCTTATGTACGAGATACTACCGCGATCTGTACATCTGCATATCACTATCCCATGTCTTTTATCGCTTCGGCGTAGGTTCTTTAAGAAGGCATAGATACATACTTAGCCATAGACGCTCTGTTGTAGTCGGTGGTTGGTTCACTACGGAGGAAACACTGTCACTTAAGCGTAGCCCGCCTCCTGTCTGCGCCATTACACCGGAACTGTTTCCCCGGAGACAGGGTCGCGGGGCGGGCGCCGAGATTCGGGCGGCGCGGCGCAGCGACAAACAATTAAGTGTTTATCCGTGTAGTTAGCGGCGCAAGTTCTGGCGTGGCGCCCGTGCTGAGTGCTGCGGGACGGACATTAGCGGCGCTTCTCCGGGGCGATTAGGCGGTCGCTTAACGGCGATAGTTCGCGGGCAGAGGCGGCGGGAGAGAGCAGCTACCGTGGCAGCCCTGGAAGGCTCACTCTCCACTGCTGGTGCACGTCAGTGGTGGGAACTGAGGCCGCGGCGATGGATTCATGCGTGTGGTAGACTCTTCTACGCTATGCTGCTGCTGCTTTTTGTGTTGCATCGTTGTTGATTTTGGAGATTTCCTGTACACAAATGTTTGTTATCTGTCAAATACAAGGCTCGTTTGATTGTCGAAAGTGGAGGATCATCCACTACTGGCTTGCTGGATCTTTCGCAGCTTCACCAGAGACCCCCAGTTGGCCTCCACTTTTCAGGATTCTTGCAAGCTCTTCATAGCTACCGTAGCGCTCTCTGGGCACACACAGCCCCCACTGTACTTCGCCCACACGGGCACTCCCCTACTGCACGCCGTTGCCAGTCTCCCACACGTGGACGGGGGACTCGTGTTATGATAGACAGCGAAAAATCAGAGTAGTTTAAGGCGGACAGAGCGGTTCGGCAAGGAGGTCTTCTCTCACCAGTGTCTTGAATATATTCATGGACAACATCATACGGGAGGTTCGCCATGGGTGAACAACTGATTATGTGAAGATCATAGCATATGCAGATGATGTGATGATTTGGGGAGGAAATGAGCACATATTGGAAGAACAACTAAATACTTATCAGAGAGTGATTGAAGAAGTAGGCATGAAAATAAGCTTAACAAAAAGTGAGGTAATGAAAATCATCAAGAAAAACGAAGAAATGATGTAGCTTGCAATGGAAAAATTGTAAAACAGGTAGATGCTTTCAAGTATCTAAGAAGAAAATTAACCAAGAAAGAAAAAATTAAAGATGATCTTTGGCAGAGAATATAAAACTGTTGAACTTTATTATTGTGCATGGGACACAATTAGGAATTATGAAATACCTGGCAAAACAAAGATCGTGATGTAGAAGTTGTATTATCCGCCAGTTTTGGCCTGTGGATCTGAATGTTGGACTTTAACAAGAAAAGATCTCGCAGGAAAACAAGCAACAGAGATGCGCTTACTGCGAGTCATCCTTGCTAAGACGAGAAGAGACAGGCAGCAAGAGAGGGGAAGAAAACCAATGTGCACTCCGTGTGCATATCGGGGGGAGTCATTCCAGATGTGGAAAGGGTCCTTCCGGGTGCCATGAAGGGTACAGGGTCCACCCGTCTGCAGGTGGTCGCTCATGTCGGCACCAATGGTTCAAAATGGTTCAAATGGCTCTGAGCACTATGGGACTTAACCTCTGTGGTCATCAGTCCCCTAGAACGTAGAACTACTTAAACCTAACTAACCTAAGGACACCACACACATCCATGCCCGAGGCAGGATTAGAACCTGCGACCGTAGCGGTCACGCGGTTCCAGACTGTAGAGCCTAGAACCGCATGGCCACACCGGCCGGCCTCGGCACCAATGATGTGTGTCACTATGGATCGGAGGAAATCCTCTCTGCCTTCCGGCGGCTATCTGATTTGGTGAAGACTGCCAGTCTCGCTAGCGGGATGAAAGCAGAGCTCACCATCTGCAGCATCGTCGACAGGACTGACTGCGGACCTTTGGTACAGAGCCGAGTGGAGGGTCTGAATCAGAGGCTGAGACGGTTCTGCGACCGTGTGGGTTGCAGATTCCTCGACTTGCGCCATAGGGTGGTGGGGTTTCGGGTTCCGCTGGATAGGAGTCCACTACACGCAACAAGCGGCTACACGGGTAGCAGGGGTTGTGTGGCGTGGGCTGGGCGGTTTTTTATGTTAGATGGCCTTGGGCAAGTACAGAAAGGGCAACAGCCTCAACGGGTGCGGGGCAAAGTCAGGATATGCGGGGACCAAGCAGCAATCGGTATTGTAATAGTAAACTGTCGAAGCTGCGTTGGTAAAGTACCGGAACTTCAAGCGCTGATAGAAAGCACCGAAGCTGAAATCGTTATAGGTACAGAAAGCTGGCTGAAGCCAGAGATAAATTCTGACGAAATTTTTACAAAGGTACAGACGGTGTATAGAGAGAATAGATTGCATGCAACCGGTGGTGGAGTGTTCGTCGCTGTTAGTAGTAGTTTATCCTGTAGTGAGGTAGAAGTGGATAGCTCCTGTGAATTATTATGGGTGGAGGTTACACTCAACAACCGAGCTAGGTTAATAATTGGCTCCTTTTACCGACCACCCGACTCAGCAGCATTAGTGGCAGAACAACTGAGAGAAAATTTGGAATACATTTCACATAAATTTTCTCAGCATGTTATAGTCTTAGGTGGAGATTTCAATTTACCAGATATAGACTGGGACACTCAGATGTTTAGGACGGGTGGTAGGGACAGAGCATCAAGTGACATTATACTGAGTGCACTATCCGAAAGTTACCACGAGCAATTAAACAGAGAACCGACTCGTGGAGATAACATCTTGGACCTACTGATAACAAACAGACCCGAACTTTTCGACTCTGTATGTGCAGAACAGGGAATCAGTGATCATGAGGCCGTTGCAGCATCCCTGAATATGGAAGTTAATAGGAATATAAAAAAAGGGAGGAAGGTTTATCTGTTTAGCAAGAGTAATAGAAGGCAGATTTCAGACTACCTAACAGATCAGAATGAAAATTTCTGTTCCGACACTGACAATGTTGAGTGTTTATGGAAAAAGTTCAAGGCAATCGTAAAATGCGTTTTAGACAGGTACATGCCGAGTAAAACTGTGAGGGACGGGAAAAACCCACCGTGGTACGACAACAAAGTTAGGAAACTACTGCGAAAGCAAAGAGAGCTTAACTCCAAGTTTAAACGCAGCCAAAACCTCTGAGACAAACAGAAGCTAAACGATGTCAAAGTTAGCGTAAGGAGGGCTATGCGTGAAGCGTTCAGTGAATTCGAAAGTAAAATTCTATGTACCGACTTGACAGAAAATCCTCGGAAGTTCTGGTCTTACGTTAAATCAGTAAGTGGCTCGAAACAGCATATCCAGACACTCCGGGATGATGATGGCATTGAAACAGAGGATGACACGCGTAAAGCTGAAATACTAAACACCTTTTTCCAAAGCTGTTTCACAGAGGAAGACCGCACTGCAGTTCCCTCTCTAAATCCTCGCACAAACGAAAAAATGGCTGACATCGAAATAACTGTCGAAAGAATAGAAAAGCAACAGGAATCACTCAACAGAGGAAAGTCCACAGGACCTGACGGGATACCAATTCGATTCTACACAGAGTACGCGAAAGAACTTGCCCCCCTTCTAACAGCAGTGTACCGCAAGTCTCTAGAGGAACGGAAGGTTCCAAATGATTGGAAAAGAGCACAGGCAGTCCCAGTCTTCAAGAAGGGTCGTCGTGCAGATGCGCAAAACTATAGACCTATATCTCTGACGTCGATCTGTTGTAGAATTCTAGAACATGTTTTTTGCTCGAGTATCACGTCGTTTTTGGAAACCCAGAATCTGCTATGTAGGAATCAACATGGATTCCGGAAACAGCGATCGTGTGAGACCCAACTCGCTTTATTTGTTCATGAGACCCAGAAAATATTAGATACAGGTTCCCAGGTAGATGCTATTTTTCTTGACTTCCGGAAGGCGTTCGATACAGTTCCGCACTGTCGCCTGATAAACAAAGTAAGAGCCTACGGAATATCGGACCAGCTGTGTGGCTGGATTGAAGAGTTTTTAGCAAACAGAAAACAGCATGTTGTTATCAATGGAGAGACGTCTACAGACGTTAAAGTAACCTCTGACGTGCCACAGGGGAGTGTTATGGGACCATTGCTTTTCACAATATATATAAATGACCTACACAACACAACACAACAAATAAAGAAAGAATAAAAAAGTTGGAATTTGCATATAAATTAACACAAAACTACTACAATAAGAAATCAATATCCATACAAGCAAAGATTAAACATTATATTTCAGTTATTAGGACACAAGCAACATATGGATCAGAGTGCCTAACAGTGAATAAGAAAGGCGAATTAAGAGAACTAGAAAAAAGATAGTGAAAAATATTAAGAAAAATTCTAGGTCCTGAGAAAAACAAGGAAAACAGGTGGATTAAAAGGAGAAATGAAGACCTATACAAAAATACAGAAAAGATCACAGATACAATGAGGAAGAGACGGCTAAAATTTTATGGACATTTAAAAAGAATGGAAGAAACACGAATTACAAAGAAAATTTTTAATTACGTTAGTAAGCTGAAAAACACCGTAGGATGGATAGAAGCAGTAAAGAAAGACGCCAACAAAATAGGTGCTACAGAAGAAATAATACGTGACAGGAATTACTTTAGGCTACTTATAGAAAACGCAAACTATGAAGAAGATGCGCCAAAACCTCGACCCAAGAGAGTGTGGACAGATGAGCAGAGACGAGCAGTGTGCGAGAAAATGAAGAAGTACTGGGAAGAACGGAAGAAAAAGAAACACCATAAGTCTTAAGTTGTATGCGGTCCATAGCTGGCCAAATTCATAATTAAAAAAAAAAAAGACCTAGTAGATAGTGTCGGAAGTTCCATGCGGCTTTTCGCGGATGATGCTGTAGTATACAGAGAAGTTGCAGCATTAGAAAATTGTAGCGAAATGCAGGAAGATCTACAGCGGATAGGCACTTGGTGCAGGGAGTGGCAACTGACCCTTAACATAGACAAATGTAATGTATTGCGAATACATAGAAAGAAGGATCCTTTATTGTATCATTATATGATAGCGGAACAAACACTGGTAGCAGTTACTTCTGTAAAATATCTGGGAGAATGCGTGCGGAACGATTTGAAGTGGAATGATCATATATAAAATTAATTGTTGGTAAGGCGGGTACCAGGTTGAGATTCATTGGGAGAGCCCTTAGAAAATGTAGTCCATCAACAAAGGAGGTGGCTTACAAAACACTCGTTCGACCTATACTTGAGTATTGCTCATCAGTGTGGGATCCGTACCAGATCGGGTTGACGGAGGAAATAGAGAAGATCCAAAGAAGAGCGGCGCGTTTCGTCACAGGGTTATTTGGTAACCGTGATAGCGTTACGGAGATGTTTAACAAACTCAAGTGGCAGACTCTGCAAGAGAGGCGCTCTGCATCGCGGTGTAGCTTGCTGTCCAGGTTTCGAGAGGGATCGTTTCTGGATGAGGTATCGAATATATTGCTTCCCCCTACTTATACCTCCCGAGGAGATCACGAATGTAAAATTAGAGAGATTAGAGCGCGCACGGAGGCTTTCAGACAGTCGTTCTTCCCGCGAACCATACGCGACTGGAACAGGAAAGGGAGGTAATGACAGTGGCACGTAAAGTGCCCTCCGCCGCACACCGTTGGGTGGCTTGCGGAGTATAAATGTAGATGTAGATGTAGATGTGGGATAAGAAACAAAACAATAAGAAACACTGCAGTTCAAGCAGAGAATGTGGCTGAAATGATTTCGCCACATGAAAAGAATGGTACCAGAAAGACTCTCAAGAACAGCCATAGAATGGACGAAATCTGGACGAAGACCAATCGGAAGACCACGAACGTGATGCAGAGAGCAGAGCCAGGTGAAGGATGATGTGAACCGAAGCGGACTGCAATGTGAGGAAATGCTAAATGATTGATTGTGGAGAAAAGATAAATTTCGAAGAGATTCTGTGAACGGCCTTGCATAAGCAGAAACACGTGATGAAGAAGATGATTTTTAAATGTTTTAACGGAGCGAAAATTACGCAGTCATAAAATTCTATTTTCTGCTTCTTTAACACAAACTCTACTCGCAGCACGTTTTTGCAGACAGTGTCCACACATACCGCCAAATGTACCTGCAGAGTTATACCGTTTTACGGCACGTTTTTCAGAAGATGTGGCTCATAAACACTGAGATGTGTGAAAAACTGGATCATCTTCAAAAGTAGTTCAGTTTTACCCAGACTATCGTCAAGGAGTGTATGATATTGAGAGCGAGTTTCTGCAAAATTTAAACATTACTGAAGAATTTATTCTAGCTTTCTGCCCAACAGAACAACGACAGGAAAACAGTTCATCCCTTGCTAAATGTTTCTTGTTCTTGCGGTAAAACTAAAGCATCAGTCTTGACGTTTTAATTCATTATTTATTTACTATTAACTCTATTCGCCGGCCGCGGTGGTCTAGCGGTTCTAGGCGCGCAGTCCGGAACCGCGCGACTGCTACGGTCGCAGGTTCGAATCCTGCCTCGGGCATGGATGTGTGTGATGTCCTTAGGTTAGTTAGGTTTAAGTAGTTCTAAGTTCTAGGGGACTGATGACCACAGATGTTAAGTCCCATAGTGCTCAGAGCCATTTGAACCATTTGAACCAAACTCTATTCGCTGCCAATTTTTCTTTTATAACACCTTTGATATAGTCAAACCTAAAACAAACATTTTGGAAGTATGCATTATTTTTCTGTTATATACATATGAAGGGACTATCACTTTTTCGATTACAAGTTTTGAGTCTGACTTTTTGATTGGTCTAAAGGTGAATAATAGAATCATCAGAATTAGGGGTCTGCGTTTTCATCCATACACATGTTATATGTTTAATGTCAAATATTTAACATTTTATCACGTTTGGAAAATAATAATTCGTTTACTGCTGTTTTGTACATGGGAGTTCGATTCTTTAAGAAATTAGGAGTGGGCAAGTTACTGGTTTCTATATGAAGCACATTTTCTTAAAAAAAACCTTCAATACATTACATGTGCAGTCACATGGTACAGTACACCCAAATGTATTCAAATAAAATTCCGCAACAACACAGTTCCTTTTTAGCTGTAGCCTGTCTCTATCAGTCAGTATTAACCAGAGCTGGAAGCATGACACTGTAATTGAAAAGAGTACAAAACAATAGCTGCCAACACTCACACGTAGCTGCCTAAATCCGTTCTGGGATCCAATGGAAGTTTGCTTGATCTACAAGCATTTCCTATTTGTTCGTCAGGCTTCCGCTTCTTGGTGCGGAGATATATACATGAACCTTTTGTGCCAGATGTCATATCAAATCCTCCCTTCACTTTACTGAGTTAAATGACTCTATGGCCTGGCGTTGAATGGTGCTTACATAAACAGAAATAGCACCAAACCATCGGAGACCACGTGTTTCATATATCAGACTACTCATAAAATATCTCCGAACCCCTTCGAAGTTTTGTCGCTACAGTTAGGGTTCTCCCTGTATATTCGTGAATGATTCTATAGTTACCTTCGGTTAAGATTATATTAATCGCACAGACGATTGGAATTAAAATTAAGGGTGAGAGGATAATGACTTTGCTATCCTCTGTACGTCGACGTATCATCAACAAATCGCAACTGTAAGGTGCGAGCACCATCGATGACCGATATTTGTAGATACTACCAAAAATGTCACCGACTATCAAACAAGAATACGCGATAAAGAACCTAAATAGTCAACGCTATAACCATCAGGAGTAGGTTACGTTGATATTCGACTAGATACTTGCAAACTCAGGGCACTGTGATGATAGATCCCTGGTGTGATCAAACTATCCAGCAGTGAGATCAGAAGTTAGACTTCGGTTCAACGCCCCAGCGTTATTTCACTGCAGACGGACTCTCGGTCCGGGTCCAGGAAACAGCAAAACGCTCTAGCCCACGTCCGTCTCCCACACTCCTGCAAAGGTGAAAAGAAGACCTTGTCCCAGAGTGACTACCGATCGGTGATAGAGTTTACCGTGAGCACAATTGATGGTTAGTGGAGAAATAGACTCCTTCAGAATTTCATGAACCAGGTTACGTTGTAAGATTTCTGCTGTATGAAGAAGAGACGGTTTTGTTTGCAATGATTGTCGCAGAGAGAGTGTTTGGATATCTGAAAACATTTTTGATATGTAGCTATTTGGTTACCAGAGGTTGTGTTAGGAGCAGATGATGCCACTGTCGTTCTGCCGCGAATATGTGTCTGTTGTCGGTGGTTGATGAGAGACCAGCGCGGATAGCAGTTGACTTCTTTGAGACGCTTTCTGGTATGACCGCTTATCTTGAATGAGGTAATTTGGTCAAAGTTTTTATTTTCTGCGTTGCTAATTGTGAAACAAATGCAAGGTGTCTCGGCTCACATTCAACTTTAGGCAATCTATCGAAATTCGAAAGCTGTGACTTCGATTAACAATTTACACTTTCGTATGCATTCCAGAATTATCATTCGTGTGATCAAGATTCTGGCAACTGGTTTCCACCCTCCTCTTCCAGTTAAAAGTACTCCAAAAGAAAAGTAAAAAGGGAAATAACGTATCGACAGTTCCTTAGAATCCATGTCAATGAATTTCATAGCTTGTGGCAAAGTCAAGATGATTACAGTTCTTATTCTAATGCACGCCAAATTTTATGTAGTTAAGATATGCAATATAGCTTCAGTCTGAAACAATTTTTCTTTAATTTTTTTTTTTGCCATCAGCTCTTGAAGCTTTCCATTTACTGTTTAAATGGAAACATAAAATAGCTTTGCTGTCATGCCGTGCATTATTGCAATGTCAGCAAGAAGCTTTTTTGCGAAGAGCTCTAAAAAGAAATTGCCTTTATTTTAAGCATACTTGCTGAGGCGTGATATCTTACAGGACTATGTAGCTCGAAGTTTTCATTCAGACGTTGAAGCAGAGCGCGGCAGTGTTTTCCATTGTGCAGGTACGAAATAAGTGTAGGACCAAGAGAAACTTTGTGAGCAGTTTTTGTACACTAGACTCTCTTGCTTCATCTACTGTCCGATTCAGTTTCATTTATGGACTTTCCACCTGTATTGCGTGATGATTACGTAAGTGTCCAGGTGGTAGCATGTACCAATGTAGGTTATGTACTTAATTCTAAAAGTGCGGCTCTCCCCGTCGGAGATTCGGGTCTTCCCTCGGGAATGGGTGTGTGTGATGTCCGTAAAGTAAGTTAGTTTAAGTTATATTAAGTAGAGGGTAGATTTATGGACCGATGACCTCAGCAGTTTAGTCCCATAAGACCCTACCACAAATTTCCAAATTTCGTAATTCTAAAATTACGTTTCTGGTATAGTTTATTGCATTAACTGCATCTGGTCTTGACCACGGGAACTCCTTTTCGGTGGGAGAAAACAGTAGGAACTCCCGCACGTTCTCGAAGAGCTGTCGGTCACTTAGTGTAGGGTCTCACTCTACTGGGTCGCATGGGAGGAGACTTTCCAGGGATTATGTCCTGGCTCAGCTTCCGTAGACAGTGAGCGGCGGAAAGGAAGACTGGTGTCCTCAAAAGCAGAACGAGAAATCACTGGTGGAGGGAGTGGGAACTCTACCTTGTTAGTAAACTTCGGGGACAGTGCTCAGGTGTCCAGTTTCCGTTCCGCTGCTGGGTATGGTCTCCAGAGAAGTTTCCTCAAGAAAAATGTATAGCCACTCGTGTGTCTGCAAATTTACAGAATTTTCCGCGAACAAGTCTGGACATGGGAACGGGACGACGTTCTTCTCCCGTTTCCATATACAAGTATCTCATTGGCGGATACATTTTAACTTTGATATTGCAGTGCTTGTGTTATTCTGAATTACGATGCAAAGTTCCTCTGAATATGCATGCACGTCCAAAGCAACAGACACTGCGGTGACTAAAGCCGTTATGAAACACATTAAATGTATTCCAATTGCAATTATGGACAACCATCAGCTGTAAAATGGAATGACGACGATCAAAATTTGTGTCGAACCGGGACGTGGTTGGCGCTATATGGAAGTTCGTGTCAGGCAGTGAGTCATTCACGGATAGCCAAATGGTAAGGCGACCCCTCGTGATAAGCGGGAGATCCGGATTCGAACCCCGGTCCGAGGAAAATTTTCATTGTCGTCATTCCATTCCACAGCTGATGGTTGTCCATATTTGCAGTTGCGAATATACTTAACATACACATTTTAACTTGGTGGGAGCTAGGGAATGGACTTTTAGATCCCTGATTCGAAGAGCATTTAGAAAATTGGAAATTTGTGGTAAGTACTATGGGACCAAACTGCTGAGGTCATCGGTCCCTAGGCTTACACACTACTTAATCTAGCTTAAATTAAATTACACTAAGGACAACACACAAACCCATGCCCAAGGGAGGACTCGAACCTCCGACGGGGGCCGCCGCACCAACCGTGGCAAGTCCCTCTAGACCGCACGGCTATCCCACGCGGCGAGCATTTAGACCATTTCTGGGATTGGCTAGAAAAGATTGTGCAGGGCCCCTTGCCGAGGTCTGAAGGAACGCTACCAAAATTCAGAGAGGCTTCCGTAGTCTTATTGGGATTCGTATAGGTATTCTGATTCTACGTAGCAATTTTACTGTGGATTCCACGCTCGTAGGTCATTTTCTTCGGTGTCCTGAAGGGACTCTAAGTTTTACTTTGAACTTACGCGCATTCGCGACGAGTAATCAGGACTGAAGCAAAGCAAGTGCTGTATCGTGTGAGGGATACAGAGGAGAGATAGTGTGCCGGGACCCACCCCAGTTCACTGCTAGTACCGCCACGTCACCTTGACGCGTCTGCGCGTAGAGCGCAAGTATTGCACAACAAGTAAGTGTGAAATTAAAAATCAAAATTTATCTTTAAAACTTTGTTAAAATATAGTTTAATCGATAACATGCATCGTAAACAAAAAGACTGGCATCCTGTGTAATTTGTCAAAAGCTACAGGCAGTAAATAGAATAGTTCAAGGCGATGTGCACCATGTAGACCCAAGTGAACCCCTAGAGTTATGTGCAGAAGATCTTTTTGGACCCCTCCCGACATGTAAAGGGGGACGTACCCATGTTTTTATGGTAATTGACGGATTTATCAAATATGGAAAACTATATCCAATAAAGAGAGCTAATGCCAAAATGCTTGTAGACAAACTGGAAAACGAGTATTTTGTGAAAATTGGCAGGCCAAAGAATCTCTTGTCAGATAACGGTCCTCAATTTGTATTCGAAAAATTTAAGGCGTCTCTTGAAAAGACCAGAATTCGCCATTTTAGGATCTCACCATACTTTCTGCAGCGAAAGAGTTATGTGGCAACTGAAGAGACTGTTTAGAACTTACTGTACCAGGAAACATTCAACTTGGGCTGATCATATTAAATATGTTGAAGAAATAATTAATAATCTTAAACACGATGCCACATGTTTTGCTCCATGTGAACTGATGTTTAATCAGGAACCCCATAACATCATTTCAAGTGTGATGTAAAAAGGAACTGGGTCTACGAAATATTGTATATTTAAAGAAATTTAAAAATAACAGTTACTGTAGGCAGTCTGCCACTCTTGGGTGGATACACGGTTTGGCGTACCATGCAGTCCCAGCTTGGTGAAACTTTATTTCCTTTTCAATTTTCATTCCCTTCTTCTGTTCTACATAGCAAGTAAGAATCACATACGCCTTCGTGTTGTATCTGTTATAATAGGTTATAAAGTCTTCTTAGTAAGTAATCTTCCTAGTGAATGGCAAAAGTAAATTTGAGTAACAATAAGAGGCAAAACATGGCTAAAATGAATAGATAAAAATAAAATCTGTAAAAAGGGTTAGTAACTACAAAATAACAGACACTTTCCACTATAAGATGTTAATGAAGCTAGGCATGCATAAAAATCCATTATAATCTACATAAAGTAATAATTTTAGTAGAAATAAGGTTGTATGAAGAGCAAAATGGGTAAGAATGTAATGCCCCTAGAGGCAATCAATAGCTTTTTAACATTAATCAAAGGGAGATGTGTGGTGGTGGTGTAAGAATCACACCAAATATGTAGAGAAATAAGGAGGTCAGTGGGCTGACAAAGGAAGAAGGGCAGAAAGAAGTGGCGGAATCGGTGTAATTTGAAAATGGATGAAATGGAGAAATGAAGAAAGTAGGTGGAGATACACGATTAGATGGAGAATTGATGAATAATTTCCCTCATGTCTCATGAAATGGTGAAAAACGCTTAATCGTGCTTAAGGCAGATAATGAGTTTAATTGGTAAAAACAGACAACAGAATCCTACAAATGTTGAGAAATGCAGATCATAAAAATCGATATGTTGAAAATAAAAACAATTTCTTTAATAATGCATACAACAAAGCAACGTAAGTGCTGTTTAGCAAACGACTTCTTTGGTAAACTAACCCATACGGTAAATGAGCCAAATTAAAGTGAAACTTGCAAAGGTTTCTCAATCTTTTAAGCTAAAGCAACATCTCAAATAACAAAGTAAACTTCAAATTGGCCAAAAATTCACTATTTACAAATACAAAAGATGTCATTCAGGAAAGAAAGGAAGCATGGATGCAAAGTTTGTAGTTTAGGCTAAATTATTAAAGTAAGTGAATTGTTTTCTCAGATATGACTTAGTGCAAACTGTCTTTCTGGCAACTTCTCAGTTATTAGAACCGTTGCCAAAATATAAAATGTAAAACGTACTTTGTCCTCCCTTACACGTGAGTTGAGAGCAGAAGCTTAGGCTGTGCTGTCTGTTTCTCAGGGACATGGAGGTTGCATGAAAGACTGACTTCAAGCTGTAGTGGAAATGGACGAAAGGACGACCAAACTACAGTAAAACATACCCTTTTATTTTTTTATGCTGAAATAGGATGAGAAAGTAAATGCTCCTCCCACATTTCTAATCAGTTAGTGAAAAAATGTAATAAGGACACCCAACTCAGTGCCTGCGATTATGGTGAAAAATGTGAGTACTGTAAAGTGGGAAATTCATGTGTGTTCCTTTTCAGGTAAACACTGAAAAATATTAAATGAAAAAAAATAATAGTTATGTAACTATTGAAAAATTTATGCAACGTTTCTATGTAAATTTAGGCAAATGATTTTGTGAAAGTCGTGTATCCTATATTTTATATGTGTATATAAGTATGGTTATTTTGTATGTGTAGTAATAAGGAATCTTCTAAAAATCGACTTTAGTTAAAAAAGGTAAACTACATTATTACACTGCTTGTTTGTTTCTTTTTGGATATTTAACGTTGTCCAAAAAGAGATTTTTCACAAAAATTAAAGAGGTGGTGGTGAAGCAGAGCAAGCGCTCTATCGTGTGTGAGATGCAGAGGCGAGCGAGTGTGCCGGGTCTTACCCCAGTTCACTGCTAGCAGCGCCACGACACCTTAACACGTCTGTGTGTACCGCGCAAGTATTGTACAAAATTAAGTGTGAAATTAAAAATCAAAATTTATGTGTAAAACTTTGTTAAAATATAGTTTAGTGTTATAATGTTCCAAAGAACAAGTCATTATGTTCTAGACTTAAAGGTTTATGTAAAAATGCCGTTTTAAGAGAAAAATAAGTGGCCCTAAATAATGAAGCTAGAAAGCCAGAATTTGGTCAGAAGGCGTAGTTAGAGCTCGTAAATAAGTGGTGCAAGTTTAGAAACAATGTAACAAAAATTAACACCGGAATCCATGATTATAAAAAAAATAAGAGGCGCTAAATATTGGACTTAGAAACATGAAAATTAGTTTTATGCTTCAGTTCACCCCAAAAATAGTAACTGAGAGACCACGTTAAGCTACCTTTTGTAGTTTGTGAACAATTAAGTAAAAACTAATTTTGTAACTAAAATGTACCCAGTTGTTTTAGATTAAGTACCTTTAATTTGAATGATAGAGTATTTTTGTTCAAGTGGATGATAAAACATCCCAAGTGATAGAGCTATACCAAATTTGAGAGTTGTAGTATTAATAGCTGCTGATACAAGTTCAGGTAAAGATATGGTTCAGAGGTAACGATCTACCGTTAGTTCTACTATAAAAATTCTAGAAGGCAAAGTTTTCATTCTAGCAAGCTGAAACTTTTTCTGTGCTTTGAAACAACTTAACTAAATGGAAATAGAAATTAAGCGGTTTCTGAAGTAATTTGTAACTATAGTATTAAAGTTTATGTGCTCGAGAAAGCGGTCGTTCGTAGGCTGCTGCAGTATGCAGATGGCCGTAGGCAACAGATTTTCCCTCGGCGTCCGCTCCGGCACCTATATAAATACAGCCCGAGAGGCAGTAGGAAGGTACACTTCGCATTCAGCTAATGTAAGATCCACGTGTGTTAAACGTTAGATCGCGCTCTGCCTCGGAGACGTCAGAGGCGAACTGTGACAAATTGCGTATTTTGTGGTAAATCGGATATTCACCGCGAAAGACAAACGTACCGTAGAGGCCGCCTCTGAACTACTGAATGTGCTGTTAGAATAGAAAGGGTTGTTTGAACATAGTGAATTTCCTAGTGTTGTATTTGAGAAACTTTACATAATATAGCTTTTAACTGAAACGATATACTTTTATTTAAATCATTGTCCTGATCCCGAAAAGAAATAGGAGAATAGAAACTTTTCTCTCAGTGGGCAGGACCAGAATGTGGCCGTGTAGACTGGAAACTATGGTCAGTATGTTTCCCTTAGCTTTCCGGCTGACCACTAAATTAGTTGCCAGGCTCGTGTGAGTAAGACGGCCTATACAAATTATGCAAACCAATACAAAAAAAATAAAAATTATTTCAACCCGCCGCCCCACAGGATGATCAGATCCGCAAGCAGCAGTCACATCACATCGGCTCACCCCGGCAACAACTAACAACGGCCGGCAGTTCATCCAGTGACTCTTCGACAGCAGCCACGATAAGACCGCATTTTCAATGTGCCTTCCTCTCTTCGGAAATCGTGCCACGGTAGGGGAAGAGAAGTTCATTCCCGATTTCTATTTTTTTTAGTCACTCAAACTTGTTCACGCGCTTCACGCACCTGTATGCAAGTCTTTCTGCTGTCTAATTCTTACCTCAGAGGGGATTTTTTTTTCGAAACGAACTAATTTGTTTCGTTATCGAGTTAGCTCATGGGAGCTCACCCGCCTAGTGAAGTTTCTTTCTGATTCTTCTTTTATTCCTCGAAATGTCGTGGGCTCTCTTCGAATTCATACCCTTTTTGTGTAATTATGAATTTTTGCAATCACGGTTGAAAGCGTAATTAGTGTCTTTATGTGTATAGGCACCATCTCAACCGTAATTTTTCAGCGTCGTGCTGCTGGTGTCCCTAACAATCATTCATTTTCTTATCACTGTTCGATTTTAATACACTCCTGGAAATTGAAATAAGAACACCGTGAATTCATTGTCCCAGGAAGGGGAAACTTTATTGACACATTCCTGGGGTCAGATACATCACATGATCACACTGACAGAACCACAGGCACATAGACACAGGCAACAGAGCATGCACAATGTCGGCACTAGTACAGTGTATATCCACCTTTCGCAGCAATGCAGGCTGCTATTCTCCCATGGAGACGATCGTAGAGATGCTGGATGTAGTCCTGTGGAACGGCTTGCCATGTCATTTCCACCTGGCGCCTCAGTTGGACCAGCGTTCGTGCTGGACGTGCAGACCGCGTGAGACGACGCTTCATCCAGTCCCAAACATGCTCAATGGGGGACAGATCCGGAGATCTTGCTGGCCAGGGTAGTTGACTTACACCTTCTAGAGTACGTTGGGTGGCACGGGATACATGCGGACGTGCATTGTCCTGTTGGAACAGCAAGTTCCCTTGCCGGTCTAGGAATGGTAGAACGATGGGTTCGATGACGGTTTGGATGTACCGTGCACTATTCAGTGTCCCCTCGACGATCACCAGTGGTGTACGGCCAGTGTAGGAGATCGCTCCCCACACCATGATGCCGGGTGTTGGCCCTGTGTGCCTCGGTCGTATGCAGTCCTGATTGTGGCGCTCACCTGCACGGCGCCAAACACGCATACGACCATCATTGGCACCAAGGCAGAAGCGACTCTCATCGCTGAAGACGACACGTCTCCATTCGTCCCTCCATTCACGCCTGTCGCGACACCACTGGAGGCGGGCTGCACGATGTTGGGGCGTGAGCGTAAGACGGCCTAACGGTGTGCGGGACCGTAGCCCAGCTTCATGGAGACGGTTGCGAATGGTCCTCGCCGATACCCCAGGAGCAACAGTGTCCCTAATTTGCTGGGAAGTGGCGGTGCGGTCCCCTACGGCACTGCGTAGGATCCTACGGTCTTGGCGTGCATCCGTGCGTCGCTGCGGTCCGGTCCCAGGTCGACGGGCACGTGCACCTTCCGCCGACCACTGGCGACAACATCGATGTACTGTGGAGACTTCACGCCCCACGTGTTGAGCAATTCGTCGGTACGTCCACCCGGCCTCCCCCATGCCCACTATACGCCCTCGCTGAAAGTCCGTCAACTGCACATACGGTTCATGTCCACGCTGTCGCGGCATGCTACCAGTGTTAAAGACTGCGATGGAGCTCCGTATGGCACGGCAAACTGGCTGACACTGACGGCGGCGGTGCACAAATGCTGCGCAGCTAGCGCCATTCGACGGCCAACACCGCGGTTCCTGGTGTGTCCGCTGTGCCGTGCGTGTGATCATTGCGTGTACAGCCCTCTCGCAGTGTCCGGAGCAAGTATGGTGGGTCTGACACACCGGTGTCAATTTGTTCTTTTTTCCATTTCCAGGAGTGTATTATGTAAATTACCAAATTGAATAAATATTATTTTACCAGATCAAAGTTCATCATACAGCAATCAAGACATTTATTCAACTGAAATTCGCAGATCCTCAAACCACATGTAATAGGCAAGGCCCCTGTTGGTTTCAGGATCTTACCAAGTAATATTTTCCGAATAACGCTGCACCTAGTTTTTGAAGTAGTCTCTTATCTACATTGTGGTAAGCTATCACATTATGTGGTGTGAGATGATAGATTCAGCAGTAGTCTAATCTGCATACCCACGGAGTACGAGATGGGCGAGAGTTCGTGTCGACAGCACATACGGTTTCTGGCACCGCATCCAGTCGTCAAATTCGTAGTGTCTCAGACTTGTCGCGTCAGATGTCGGAATGTTAGGGTCTCGGACTGCGGATCACGAGGCAGCACAGGCCACAGGAGGACGACTCCTGAGGTGCTAATAAAATGCGCCATCACGGCGCGACTTTAGTGCGAGGCGTCGGTCCTCTGCTCTCGGCCTTTGCGGCCGCGTCGCCGTGAGGCGTCCTCTGGAGAGGCCAAAACGGCGCAGCAGTTAAACCACTGATTCCCCGCCCAGCTCAGCTCCCGTCTTATACAGAGCCTTCCAGGCAGAGAAGAACCTCGCTAGAGCTTTACGGCGCGCGCTTTATGATTTTAATCAAATTGCGAAGAGGAGGCCGCAACGAACCGCCCTGTTGGCAGAGGCGCGCTGTGCTGTGAGTAGACCGTGATCAACGCAAGGGGAAACTGCCCTGGGGGAAGGGCTGACTGCGTCTGTCGTATCAACAGAGACCCGTTCTCACTCTACAGGCCGTACAGCAGTTCTGCTCTAACGAGGCATTAAACCGTTTCAAAAGTTTTTCTTACCTAATGCAGAGAACATCGTTAACGAATACAAAGATACACTACTGCCCATTAAAATTGCTACACCAAGAAGAAATGCAGATCATAAACGGGTATTCATAGGACAAATATATTATACTAGAACTGACATGTGACTGCATTTACACGCAATTTGGGTGTATAGATACTGAGAAATCAGTACCCAGAACAACCACCTCTGGCCGTAATAACGGCCTTGATACGCCTGGCCATTGAGTCAAACAGAGCTTGGATGGCATGTACAGGTACAGGTGCCCATGCAGCTTCAACAAAATACCACGGTTCATCAAGAGTTGTGACTGGCGCATTGTGACGAGCCAGTTGCTCGGCCACCATTGACGACGCGTTTTCAATTGGTCAGAGATCTGGAGAATGTGCTGGCCAGGGCAGCAGTCGAACATTTTCTGTATCCAGAAAGGCCCGTACAGGACATGCAACATGCGGTCGTGCATCATCCTGCTGAAATGTAGGGTTTCGCAGGGATCGAATGAAGGGTAGAGTCACGGGTCGTAACACATCTGAAATGTAACGTCCGCTGTTCAAAGTTCCGTCACTGCGAACAAGAGGTGACCGAGACGTGTAACCAATGGCACCCCATACCATCACGCAGGGTTATACGCCAGTATGGCGATGACGAATACAAGCTTCCAATGTGCGTTCACCGCGATTTCGCCAAACACGGATGCGACCATCGTGATGCTGTAAACAGAACCTGGATTCATCCGAAAAAATGACGTTTTGCCATTCGTGCACCCAGGTTCGTCGTTGTGTACACCATCACAGGTGCTCCTGTCTGTGATGCAGCGATAAGGGTAACCGCAGCCACGGTCTCCCAGCTGATAGTCCATGCTGCTGCAAACGTCGTCGAACTGTTCGTGTAGATGGTTGTTGTCTTGCAAACGTCTCTATCTGTTGACTCAGGGATCGAGACGTGGCTGCACGATCTTTTACAGCCATGCGGATAAGACGCATGTCATCTGGACTGCTAGTGATATAAGGCCGTTGGGATCCAGCACGGCGTTCCGTATTACCTTCCTGAACCCACCGATTCCATATTCTGCTAACAGTCATTTGGTCTCGACCAACGCGAGCAGCAATGTCGCGATACGATAGACCGCAATAGCGATAGGCTACAATCCGACCTTTATCAAAGTCGGAAACGTGACGGTACGCATTTCTCCTCCTTACACGAGGCATCACAACAACGTTTCAGCAGGCAACGCCGGTCAACTGCTGTTTGTGTATGAGATCGTTCAAATGGCTCTGAGCACTATGGGACTTAACATCTGTGGTCATCTGTCCACTAGAACGCAGAACTACTTAAACCCAACCAACCTAAGGACATGACACAACACCCAGTCATCACGAGGTAGAGAAAATCCCTGACCCCGCCGGGAATCTAACCCGGGAACCCGGGCGTGGGAATCGAGAACGCTACCGCACGACCACGAGCTGCTGTTTGTGTAAGAGAAATCGGTTGGAAACTTTCCTCATGTCTGCACGTTGTAGTTGTCGCCACCTGCGCCAACCTTGTGTGAACTCTCTGAAAAGCTAATCATTTGCATATCACAGCATCTTCTTCCTATCTGTTGAATTTCGCGTCTGTAGCATGTCATCTTCGCGGTGTAGCAATTTTAATGGCCAGTAGTGTAGATGTGTTCGAGTCTTTTACACAATACATACAGAAATAGGGGCGTGTGCTTCACGCAGACCAATGAATGTGCCACTGGTGAAAAATGCATTGGTGCAAATTTAAACTGCGAGCCGCTCTTTGTTGTACACTAGTGTGAAAAACGTAAGGCCGAAGAAAACTTTCGCTTGATGCGTCACGGGCGAGTAACATAGCTCGATGGAACTTGGACCACAGATAAAAAGAACTGCTGGAGCCCAGTATGAGGGACTTTCAATGAGTAATTCAACAAATTTTTTTCTGAATGCAGTTTGGTCTTATTCAGAATTACGATACACTGTATTATTTTTCACTCTCTTGTCTACATTTTGAACATAATCTCCGTTCAGTGCGACGACCTTAAGCCAACCTAGGGTAAGGACGTGTATGCCCGCATGGAACACCTCTGCTGGCCGACTTCGGAGCCAAGGTCTTGGTGTCAATAACCTCCCCATCAGCCACGTACTGCCTCCCTCAGAGTGCATCACTCCCTGGCCCAAACAGTTGGAAGTCGAAAGGTGCGAGATCCGGGCTGCAGGGAGGATGCGGAAGAAGAGTTCAGTAAAGTTTTGTGAGCTCCTCTCGGGTGGACAGACTTGCGTGAGGCTTTGCGTTGTCATGGAGAAAGAGAAGTTCGTTTGCGTTTCCGTGGCGACAGAGACGCTGAAGATGTGTTCCTGAGTGTACAACAGTACACCTCCGAATTGATCGTTGCGCCATGAAAGAGGACATCAAACAGAATCTGAGTCCCAGAAGGACATCGTCTTGACTTTACCAGTTTTGAGATTTTTCTTCGATAGAGAGGTCGTGCTGCGCTATTCCTTGGAATGCTGTTCTTTCCCAGTTCGAAGTGGTGAACCCACGTTTCATCGCCTTTGACGATGTTCGACAAAAAAAAAAAAATTGTCACGATCAGACTCGTAACTCGCAAGCAGTTCCACACAGATGATCCCTCGTTGCTCTTTATGGTCTTCTGCTACGTGGTGAAAAACCTAGCGGACACACATCCTCGAGTACCCTAACTGTATGGCGAGTGCGTCGGCACTATCAACAGAGGCGTCCAGTTGAGGAGCGAGGTGTCTGTGATCTGCCGATCATCTCAAATGAGAGTGTCGACACGTTCCAACAATGCAGGAGTCACTGCTGTGCGCGGTCCGACCGGCACGCGGGAGATGTCTGCACGACCTTCTTGCAATGATTACAGACAACTCGCTCTACCACTCACCGTGCTTTTGCTCACTGCCACTTCTATGCAGACATGCTGCAATCTCCCTTGAATAACTGCGATGCTCAGGTTTTTCGCCAAAAGAAACTCAATAACAACTCTCCGTTTCCAGCGCTCTTCCATTACAGACGCCACTTTGGAGACTCTATACAGCGCCCCGGTGTATCAGAACTTGATTAAACCTTAGACGCTGATGCTGGAATACTCTACGATAACCCACAACATATTCCACATTTTTTTCTACCCGAATTGGCAAAAAAAAAAATGTTACATTACTTACTGAATGCCCGACATGGGTAAGGTAACTGAAACAAACACGCAATGAGACGAACAGAAATTACACTTTTACTCCAAGACCATAATTAAACCGAACTCACTGCGATTCATAATGGTACCATCGACATTAAGAAAGTTGGTACACGATTTATAATACAGTCTGAGATCACCATGGACGGGACTGCATACTCTGAACGGTACTCCCATCCTGGTCACCAGGTTAGTCTTGTGGTGGGAAGAACCACTCCCTCACCAGCGCGGTTGACACCTGCTCGATGGTAGCTGGTGCGCGTGGACGTGCTGCAGTGAGTCTCACCAACACATTCCCAGTATGTTCGATGGGACTTAAGTTGAACGAACGGGCTGGCCAGTCCATTCACCGAAAGTTCTCTAGTCCCATGAGCCCCTCACCAACCCTGTTCGAAACGGTCCATAAAACTGTTATCCATAAAAATGACGTGAGAGCAGTATCCACCCCCGTATAGACGCACATAGCGAAGAAGTAAAATGTCACAACAAAGCTGACCACTGAGTGCTCGAAAGAATAGGGCAGTATGACCACCCAACATCCCACAGCATAAATTCCCTGAACACCGAAACAATCATTTTCGATAATGCTGGATGAAACCTCAAATGACGATACATAGGAAAACGTTGTGCAGCCAGACTTACTGAAATTAAGGAAAACGTACAAGGTAAGACCCACCAATATTTCTTTTCACACAACATGTTTATTTAACAATATGTATCAACAAATATTACTTTAAGTTAAGTAATTCAAGCCCTACCAACGATTAGTGAAATGTAATGATGATTGCTCTTGAGGCAGCAAAGCGTTGCAAGGACTTCTCTTCTTTTTTCGCTACCGCCTGTATCCCGCATTGTGCCCAGGGTGGGCAGGGTTAAGTACGGATTTTTCAAGGTTAATTGTAAGGGGTGGCCGGATGTCCTTCCTGCCGCCACCCCATACCCCCTGGGACAGAATTAGTGTACCCCAGCTGTCTGCATCTAGTGTAAATCGTGTAATAGTGTGGAGGTGTTGCAAATGGTTCAAATGGCTCTGAGCACTATGGGACTTAACTGCTGAGGTCATCAGTCCCCTAGAACTTAGAACTACTTAAACCTAACTAACGTAAGGACATAACACACATCCATGCCTGAGGCAGGATTCGAACCTGCGACTGCAGCGGTCGCGCGGTTCCAGACTGTAGCGCCTAGAACCTCTCGGCCACTGCGGCCGGCGGTGTTTCAAATGTCTGTGAGAAGTGTAACTGAGGCGGGACATGGGAACCAGCCCGGCATTCACCTATTAGGATGTGGAAAACCGCCTGAAAACCACATCCAGGCTGGCCGGCACACCGGCCGACGTCGTTAATCCGCCGGGCCGATTCGATCCGGGGCCAGCGCACCTACCCGAGTCCAGGAAGCAGCACGTTAGCGCTCTCGGCTACCCTGGTGGGATCAAAGCGTTGCAAGGACTGTGGTGTGATATTTCATACCTCTTATTAAGTGTGTGCTTCGCTCCTTAATAGTATTGTTCTTACTTCATCTGGCAAGTGTCTAAAACACTGATACATGTTCGTAGCCTTACCGAACGATCTATACTCCGTGTCTAAAGATTGCCGTGTGGTACCTTACAGGCCCACATAAGGTGGTCCATGTGATGCTTGCGTTTTAATGAGCCACTTCCGTTTGCCTCATTCGTGTACGTGGTTCTGCTTAAAGGAATGAAATCAGTTTTATTATTGTCAGTTTTATCGAAGTTTTCTTAATGTGTGTGAAATCTGATGGGACTTAACTGCTAAGGTCATCAGTCCCTAAGCTTACACACTACTTAACCTAAATTCATTTCTCAGCGCGAAGCGTCCTGGGAGCAGGGCATCCCAGTACTAAATGGTCACGCACGCAGCATCTTAAACAAGCCGCTGATTTCATTGACCCACTCGCTCAACCTATCATTCTACCCTCTGGACCGGAGTTAGATAAGTTTTGATGTCCCCACGTTAACTCATTTCACTGATTGTCGGCAAAGGACACTTTCGTAACAGATTTAACAAGATTCTCTAACTCACAAAGGGTGGCCGGACGAGGAAAGAGTGCGATCCGAGGCCTATACTCGGGACGAATACCTTCCAAGACATTAGCAACTAAATTCGCCTCGAGAACATCCATATGCAGTACCGATGCTGCCTCACGAACCCGCTCTACATATTCAAACAACGATTCGTTGGAGTCCTGCACGCGCCTATAATATCTACACTCTAGGTCTTTGCGCGTATGATCCGATAACTTACCCTCCACGACCTATTTCCTCAGTTGCCCGATCGTCTTACCGTGCTATAAGGTTTCGGGTAGCAGATTACTTACGCTACCGCGTGCTAACGGGTAGACTGCGCTAAGTACTGCGTGATGGGGGATCCTTAATGCGTCAGCATACGACTCAAATTTAACAGCCATAATACCCGGTGCATATTTTCTAAGGTTTCAGTTGACAATTCCCGAACACTATTAAAGAGACACATCATCAGTTTAGGGAGGCGAGCCAAATATTCCCCAGACTGATCACTTGGACCTCGGAAGACGGATCCACATTCGGCTATTGGATTCTTAGAAACACCTTCTATATTATTTGTATCAGCCTTACTTTTTAACTCTAAAGCTGCAGTTTGGATTTGCAAATCAAACAAAAGTTTGTTTAACTGAATGACACGTGCTAACTGCTCGGGGCTCGGTACTAGAGTTTAAGATCATTTACTCTATTGTCCAGGTGGACTAATTGTGCATGAATGCACTTCACCTGCTTCACTTTTGGTTGGTTATTTTGGAGAAAGGAGAGATTTTCTTGTACCTGATTAAATCGTACCATGATAGTCTGTAAATTATGGCTCACCTCTCCAGCCGTTCTGACAGAAACGGCGAGTGGTGTTGATAACGGTGCCCGTAGCCTCGCTGCCAGCTCCCTCATCGTACCGTGAACATTTTCTTGCCTAATGCTCAGTTCATACTCGAGCTGATGCCGTTTCAGGTACCAAATACCGGGACACTGACGTGGGTCCATGGTGCGGATGTTGACAAAAGAGAATAATTAGACACTAACCTAAAAGAATAATGCACAAAATTTTAAATGAAGCAGGTTGCGTGAAATGAGACTCTTGACAACCAATGATACGTGCTACTTACTGGAATTAAGGAAAAAGTAGAAGGGAAGACCCACCAATATAACTTTCTTTTCACACAAGCTGATTACTTAACAATATATATAACCAAAGGATTTTTTTTACACAAAATGAACAAATTTGCAAAATTCTTTTGACCTTCAACCTTAAGATGAGTAAGCCTTTGCAAAAGAATTCAAAACAGCAAACGATATGACAATGATTACAAGACGGCCGGACCTGCAGCCCGCCCGTTATCGGGTAAAACAGCGGTGTTTACTACCGCTCTGGACACAGTCTGTCTTATTAAACGCACTTCTGCAACACATGAAAACTATATAAGCACCACTGATGACAAGAGTGATTCAGTTACTCAAAACAGATGACGTAACTTTTAATCTGAAAACTGTTTGTCGGGAATTTCAGGGTTAAGTTGCGCACCTGTGCTTAAGTGTTAAACAGATTAGGAAACAATATGACAATCATAAGGCTTACTTCTAAGCAACCAACCTCTTAATTTCAATCGCCAACCAAGGTACGACTGGATCCCAACCTGTCTCTTTTGACAATCATGCACTGGTGACAGTTGACTGTTAATATTTCCAAAGTTAGACTAATTGTCAGTTATTAAGACCGCTCTGAAGGAACGTCTTAAAACATTACTTGTGAACACTTATTGCAAGAGAACTCACTCTGCGGAACCACAAGATCCAGTTAAAATACGCCAACAATGGTCCAGTCTTTCAAACACAGCAACGCAGATCTTAGTACAACAGGTTGTTCAGACTTAGAAATGCAATTACGATCAAAGAATTGAACCGGTTAACATCTATATTTAATCACAATGTCCCCCTTTTGTTTAACGGCAACCTGTTCAAAATGGTTCAAATGGCTCTGAGCACTATGGGACTTAACATCTATGGTCATCAGTCCCCTAGAACTTAGAACTACTTAAAGCTAACTAACCTAAGGACAGCACACAACACCCAGTCATCACGAGGCAGAGAAAACCCTGACCCCGCCGGGAATCGAACCCGGAAACCCGGGCGCGGGAAGCTAGAACGCTACCGCACGGCGACGAGCTGCGGACGGCAACCTGTTCCGACTGTATTTACGACCAGGAGCTGATTCATTAGAACATTAATGATCCGGCACAACGAGAAAGGAAAAGCCATATAATAGCGGGACAAATTTTCAAACGGCAACTAGTGTCTGTATTTACGTTCAAAGAGCCGATCAAGTAAAACTCTGTGGGACGGGTAGAAACCAGAAAAAAATGAGGGCAGGTAGACAATGACACAAATCACCACAAGGATTACAGGCTGCTACTCTCCTTTATCAGCAAGCAGTTCCGTGGATCCATAGTGCGTCGCAACGGTTACTGACAAGGGGAGGCCGCCAATTGTGAAATTCAGATTCGATTCATACTGCGCATAATAAAAGCTCATGGCCAGATGTGTAATGTGGCAAAGCACCAAGATGCGCTTCTCAGCCGTTGTCGAGAAAATCGACAGTTAAAAGAAACTGTTGCGGTGAAATACTCTCTACGATTAATAATTTTCCACAGCCTCGTGGCGCAGCGGTAAGCGCTCGGGTTTGTAATCCGAAGGTCGCCGGCTCGAATCTCGCACCATGCAACTTTTTTTTTTTAGTATTTGTCTTTTGTAATTCAGATGTATATAAATATATATTTCCCGGCAATCAGTTGCAACAATTATGCATATAATAAGTTGTTGAAAGTCGTTTGTCGTGGAAAAACTGGCGACTTCGAACATCATTATGTTTTCCGCAAACAAAGTTTTATTTCACAAATGTTATTAATTGTCTTCATAATGTTAACCACGTATAGTTAAAGGAAGACGTAGAAACGATATTCCGAAACGAATAAGTATAACGTAAGTCAAACGTTCGAATTGGAAATGAGATCCCACGAACACAAATTCGCTGTGGCAGGTATGAAATATAAACTCCGTTACTCGCTCGTTACACTTGAAGGACAGATGTTGAATGGGCCGAAACGAGCCGCCGCATAACAGCGTAGTTGCCTGCAAACTTCGAAAGAAGGTAGATGCGGTCCCTAGCGCAACTTATAACATCGTCGAAAATCACTGCGGACGGTAGAGTTTTGGTACACCCTGTTAAAAAAACGGAAAAATGGAGGCGGTACAATTGGAGTGCGATACAAAAAGAATACCACAACTTTAGGAATTTAAAACTCTGCAACGACAAAAGGCAGAGCTAAGCACTATCTGTCGGCGAATTAAGGGAGCTATAAAGTTTCATTTAGTTGTACATTTGTTCGCTTGAGGCGCTGTTGACTAGGCGTCAGCGTCAGTTGATGCTAAGATGGCGACCGCTCAACAGAAAGCTTTTTGTGTTATTGAGTACGGCAGAAGTGAATTGACGACAGTTATTCAGCGTGCATTTTGAACGAAGTATGGTGTTAAACCTCCTGATAGGTGGTGTGTTAAACGTTGGTATAAACAGGGAAAAGTTCTGGACGGCCGAGAACGAGTGATGAAAATGTAGCACGCATCCAGCAAGCATTTGTTCGCAGCCCAGGAAAATCGACTCGCAGAGCTAGCAGAGACCTGCAAATTCCACAATCAACTGTATGGAGAGTACTACGAAAAAGGTTAGTTATGAAACCTTATCGTCTGAAATTAGTTCAAGCACTGTCTGCAGCTGATAAGATTAAAAGAATCGATTTCTGTGATTTTATCCTTGCTCAAATGGAAACAGATGAATATTTCGTTTCAAAGATTGTGTTTAGTGATGAAGCAACTTTCCACACTAACGGGAAAGTCAACCGTCACAATGTCTGTATATGGGGCACTGAGAATCCGCGGGAAACAACTCAGTATGAACGTGACTCGCCTAAGGTGAACGTTTTCGGTGCCATTTCAGCCAATAAAGTTTTTGGTACCTTTTTCTTCGAAGGTCCTACTGTAACTGGACTACAGTATCTGGAGATGTTAGAGAATTGGCTGTTCCCTCAGCTCGAACAAGAAGCACAACAATTCATATTTCAGCAGGATGGAGCTCCACCACATTGGCACTTATCTGTCCGTCAACTACCCGAGGCGATGGATCGGCCGCCAGGCAACCCGTGACAGAGCACTTCATCACTGGCCTCCAAGAAGCCCTGATCTTACCCCCTGAGATTTTTTCTAATGGGGGTATGTTAAGGATATGGTGTTTCGGCCACCTCTCCCAGCCACCATTGATGATTTGAAACGAGAAATAACAGCAGCTATCCAAACTGTTACGTCTGATATGCTACAGAGAGTGTGGAATGAGTTGGAGTATCGGGTTGATATTGCTCGAGCGTCTGGAGGGGGCCATATTGAACATCTCTGAACTTGTTTTTGAGCGAAAAAAAAACCTTTTTAAATACTCTTTGTAATGATGTATAACAGAAGGTTATATTATGTTTCTTTCATTAAATACACATTTTTAAAGTTGTGGTATTCTTTTTGAATCACCCTGTATATATTTTAATTACAAAAAACTAATAATAAAAAAAACTGCATGGCGCGAGATTCGATCCGGCGACCTTCGGATTACGAACCCGAGCGCTTACCACTGCGCCACGACGCTGTAGAAAACTACTAATCGTAGAGAGTATTTCACGGCAACGGATTCTTTTAATTGTCGATTTTCTCGACAACGGCTGAGAAGTGCATCTTGGTGCTTTGACACATTACACCTCTGGCCATGAGCTTTTATTATGCGCAGTATGAATCGAATCTGAATTTCACAATTGGCGGCCTCCCCTTGTGAGTGGTGCCGATGAAAGCCAGGTAGCAGAGGGCAGCCAAGCCACGAGTGGTCGTCCGACACGGATGTTGCCAACCGACCGACGGGAAGTCGGCCTGCTGCTTGTAGTCTATGGGTCACATTTTAATACATGACAGCTTTGGTGGCCCAGCTATGGTGTGCTAAGCACGTTACACAGAAAGCATTACCGTCCATGGTGATGACACACCCTGTTAGAACTCTGTCCTGCGGTTTGCAATGTCCAACGGACCCTCATGAATCACGGGGACTTCAGTATAATGATTGTATTTGATTAAAAGTGTTATTTCTGTTCCTCTCATTTGGTTTTTATTCTGTACAGTACTATATCAGTTCTTCCTACGAACGGTTTAAGTTCCATTGAGCTTTGTTACTCGGCAGTGATATATCACGTGAAAATTACTTTCGTCATTCAGTTTTTCATGCCAGTGGATTAATAATTTACCCTGCTGGTCATTACAAGCAGATAAGACTGTAATTATTTAATTCTACATCTCCATCTACATCCATACTCCGCAAGCCACCTGACGGTGTGTGGCGGAGGGTACCCTGAGTACCTCTGTCGGTTCTCCCTTCTATTCCAGGCTCGTATTGTTCGTGGAAAGAAGGATTGTCGGTATGCTTCTGTGTGGGCTCTAATCTGATTTTATCCTCATGGTCTCTTCGCGAGATATACGTAGGAGGGAGCAATATACTGCTTGACTCTTCGGTGAAGGTATGTTCTCGAAACTTTATCAAAAGCCCGTACCGAGCTACTGAGCGTCTCTCCTGCAGAGTCGTCCACTGGAGTTTCTCTATCATCTCCGTAACGCTTTCGCGATTACTAAATGATCCTGTAACGTAGCGCGCTGCTCTCCGTTGGATCTTCTCTATCTCTTCTATCAACCCTATCTGGTACGGATCTCACACTGCTGAGCAGTATTCAAGCAGTGGGCGAACAAGCGTACTGTAACCTACCTCCTTTGTATTCGGATTGCATTTCCTTAGGATTCTTCCAATGAATCTCAGTCTGGCATCTGCTTTACCGACCATCAACTTTATATGATCATTCCATTTTAAATCACTCCTAATGCGTACCCCCAGATAATTTATGGAATTAACTGCTTCCAGTTAACCATTTGACCTGCTATTTTGTAGCTAAATGATAAGGGATCTTTCTTTCTATGTATTCGCAGCACATTACACTTTTCTACATTGAGATTGAATTGCCATTCCCTGCACCATGCGTCAATTCGCTGCAGATCCTCCTACATTTCAGTAAAATTTTCCATTGTTACAACCTCTCGATACACCACAGCATCATCTGCAAAAAGCCTCAGTGAACTTCCGATGTCATCCACAACGTCATTTACGTATATTGTGAATAGCAACGGTCCTAGACACTCCCCTGCGGCACACCTGAAATCACTCTTACTTCGGATTTGCTAAGGGAATGACAAACAAATTTGAATGAACCACACAGCAGTTTAACACAGTGTGATTCAGCTGTCCAGTGTGATTCAGCTGTCTCTGCCGCAAGGTTTTATGCAACCGTGCGCAAAATGTTCGTATTCCTTCACTCACTTCACGCAAGCTATTAGTCCTACAGAAAAATGAACAGGATCTTTTTGTACAGGAAATCTGACGTAGTCAAATTTTATGCTGGGATGCGCTTTCGCTGGTGGCCGGAATTTTCGCATTACTTAAGAAAACCTACGAAAGTGACATTCAAATAGGTTTTTCCTTAATAACCGGCAAACTATGGCCTCCAGTGTAAACGCATCCCAGAACAAAATTTAGTTACATTAAATATCCTACAAAAAGGTCCTGTTTAATTTTTCTGTAGGGCTAACAGTTTCTTGATAGCGAGAGAGGGAGAATATTAAAAGCTTGTACGTGATAATTGACGGAATTGTGGACTGCATAAACTCCAGCGGTAGCGGCACAGCTGAATCACCTTGTGTATTAATAAACAACAGGCGTACGAGAATGACTCAGTGTGGGCAAAGTGACGGAACTGACGCTGTAGAAACTGTAGTTTTGGCAAGGGATAATAAGGTCACCAGGGTGTGTGGAACAAGAAAAGCCGTCCTAAGGACGCCTGCACCATCACAGCAGCTCAGGGACGTGACATGCAATAGCTGAAGGCAGCACATGCAGACACACACTCCCCAGGTTGTCTTCTCTGAGATACCAACTAAAAGTGAGGTATTCCATCTTGTAACACCTGGAGCTACAATAATTAGGTCTTACACCCTGCCCGCATCTCGTGGTCGTGCGGTAGCGTTCTCGCTTCCCACGTCCGGGATCCCGGGTTCGATTCCCGGCGGGGTCAGGGATTTTCTCTGCCTCGTGATGGCTGGGTGTTGTGTGCTGTCCTTATGTTAGTTAGGTTTAAGTAGTTCTAAGTTCTAGGGGACTGATGACCATAGATGTTAAGTCCCATAGTGCTCAGAGCCATCTGAACCATTTTCTTAGACTCTGACATGAAGGTGGCTACTATTTGGTGCACTGTGTAGGGGAAGGTGTACAACCACTATCTTGAAAATCTGCCCAAGTGAAGCAGAATATTTCTTTGGGAGGACTTTTTGAAATTTTGGTAGCGTTTCAACAAGGCTTGATAGCTCAGTTCCAGTATTTAGTGATAATTGGTCAAAACACACAACTTTTCACAAGATGAGTAGAACTTCAAATCACAAAAATATTCCCAAACGAAAATGCTATCATTATAAATTTCGAGCATTTACATTCGCACTGAAAGCTGAAATGGGAACAGCTGCTAAATATGTAGGCACGCAGGTGGAGTCGACTCGCCGAAGACAGCTCTAAGAATGTGAAGAGAATAGTAGATGGACAATGAAATTTTATCAAACTGTGGCGAGGTAGAGTTTGGGAAGAGTCATATTGATACTACGTTACTGACAGCCTGTTTCCCTTTTTGGGGATCCGTACCTCAATCGGCATAAAAGGAACTGTTATATGATCACTTTCCCAAATGGCTCTGAGAACAAGGGGCTTAACTTCTGAGGTCATCAGTCCCCTAGAACTTAGAACTACTTAGACCTAACTACCCTAAGGACATCACACACATCCATGTTCGAGGTAGGATTCGAACCTGCGACAGTTGCGGTCGCGCGGTGCCAGACTGTAACGCCTAGAGGCGCTCGGCCACTCCGGCCGGCATCATTTTCTCGCTCGTCTCTCGGTATGTCTGCCTGTCTGAATGTTAAACATATTTTTTCTCAGGAACGAGTATACGTATCAGGTTGAAGTTTATGTGACATATGTAATCTAAAATCTCTTGACAATGTAGACAAATGAAGCTCCTAAGTCAATGCAATAAAAAAAGACGACCAATTATAGCATACATTTTGATACTCGAAAAATCAGTCATCAAAGCCTTTAGCGTTTTTCCCGTTAAATCATGAAATTTACCACGAAGCAAGTTTCACACTACAACCAAAGGAAAAAAAAAGCCGGAAATTGTTAATCTGTCATTATATCACACGAAAAATTTTTTGTACATTGTTATTTGATTATCTGTCTGGCAGTCCGACAGTGTACCTCCCGTTGACCCAGAATCATTACATTTTGGCGAGAAGAAAGGTTTCACAGTACAATATCGGAAAAATCAGCTAATCTTTAACTTATATAATACGAAAAAATATTTTTTTGTCTTTTTTATCCGACCTTAAACTTGTAACAAAACATTCTCGGATGTCTTCCAGTCCCTGGGACCGATATCTTGACAGCATGACAGTAGATAACAGGCAAAAATCGTCGAGATCCTCATTCGCGATTTCTTCGGGATGGAAGAACTTTCTATATACATAATTAAGGTTGTACAGAACTCTCAGTAAGTGAGCCTTATTAGCACCTGGCGATTTTTTGTTTCTTGGTTAAATAATACTGTCATTTTAATTTTTTGAGGCACTTCTAGTACACAAATAATCATTTGCATCCCTATTTTAAGCAGATATTAATTACTAGTTTTAGTATGTAATATTTACTCTTCTGCTGATACCAATTGAGCTCAACTTCATTCGTAAAATGGAGAGTCATATTTCATCGTTGTTGTGTAAATTGTCACTCCCATAGCTCAAGTTAACATGGAGTAGTAGGGTGAATGCAAGAAGTTTGTTATTGGTCGGTGTTATACGCTACGGCTAGATTAGAAGGGTGAGTGAGTGACAGCAAGTGTGAGAAGGGCTGCATCCAGTCTAAGTCTACGGCTTGTGTGGGCTACACCTTTGTATATACGAGATTAACAGGAACTCGAAAGTGCCAGCTGATTACAAACTGAGATGCCCTTCCCTCTCATCCCACACTTTCACCTTCTGGCCATTATTTTATGTTACTGAATCTGTCATTCTACCATAACCAAAGCGAAGTCAAATTACGAAACTATTGTTCCAGTCATAGTTAGAAGTCAATTTTCTGACACTTCATCTCCTTGTGAACCCAGAAAGATCAGATTTAAAAGGTATGGGGATTGGTGACCCTTTGTTCAGAATAATCCTGCCATTGACATATCGAAGCGGTAGAGTTGCAGCCGCCTATTTCAACATAATCCATTGATGCCAGGCAAAAGCGGTGAAGGTGAAAGATGATACATAGGAACTATGTCAGTAATGCCATTAATGAAATAATATTGTGCCAAATACTCTATAAATGGAGGATAACAAGTCCAATGCCAAGGTCTTTCCACCTTATAAAAAGAGGAAGAAAGTGTAATACAATTTCTGACTAGTGTGTCCCAACAAATAGATCAGGATGGTGTGGCATGTATAATAAAATGATCTTGAGTTTCCTTTTTACAGGGCGTCACAAAAGACATATTGAATTAACTAAGTACACCATAAACGGAACAATCGATTTTCTTATTCGAACAGTACATTTATGTATCAATCACGGAACGTTTAGCCAATAAATGACGGAAAATAAATTTAAAGATAACATTCAAGAGTGAAAACACATCGCAATATCCACCCCATTTTGTGATGTTTTCGTGGCACTACTCGTAGATATTGCAAATGCTCGCAGTTTTCTTCACGTTATTGTTCTGATCTAGGTCCAAAGCTTGGTTTTATGCAGCTCTCCACGCTTCTATAGCCTGTGCAAGCCTATTGGTCCCCCAATAACTACTGCAACCTAAAACTATATGAACCTGCCTACTGTGTTCGCATCTTGGTGTATCTCTACCATTATTACATCACACACTTCCCCCCCCCCCCACACTAAAATGACGAAGGGCTCATAATGAATCCTATCAACAGATCCCTTCTGTTTGTAAAGATTTGTCATAAACTTAGTATCCTTCCAATTAGATTCAGTCCTGTTCTGTTGTTACTCGATCTAGCAATCAAATCTTCAGCGTTCTTCTGAACCAGCACATTTCAAAAGCTTCTATCTGTCTTCTGCGTTCTTGTCTGAACAGCTTATCGTCTACGTTTCACTTCTGTAAAAGGTTTCGCTCGTGACAAATACCTTCAGGACAGTTAATTTTATATTCGATGTTAAAAAATTCCTCGTTTTCAGAAATGGTCTTCTTGCTATACATCCTGCCTGCATTTAAATAATCTTCGATTCAGCCATCACCACTTGTGTCGTTGCCAACATAACAAAACACATTTACTACATTTAGTGTCTCATTTCCTAATCTAATTCCCTCCGCATCGCCTGATTTAATTCGTGTAACACAATTACCTTTGCTTTACTGTAGCTGATGTTTATCGTTTAATCTCATTTCGAGACGCTATCAATTCTGTTCAACTCCTTGAAGTCCTTTTCTGTCTCTGACACCTCAAAGTTTGTATTTTTTATTCCGAAAATTTAATTACTCCTCCTTCCTTTACTGTTTGCACAGTGTACAGATTAAATAACATCTGGTATTGGCTGCAACCTTGTCTCACTTCCTTCCCAACTACTGCTTCCTTCCTTGTCCTCTGACATTTATAATTACAGGCTAGTTTCGGTGCAAGCTGTATGTAGCTTTTCGTTGCCAGTATTTTATCTCTGCTACCTTCAGAGTTTCAGATATTGTATACTAGCCAAGACTGTCAAAAGCATTCTTTATGTCAACAAATGCCATAAACGTAGGTTTTTCCTGTCTTTATCCAATGTCCTATGATAATTCGTAGAGTGTGTATTGGAACGCATGTTTGTACATTTCTTTGAGACCCAAACTGATCATCCCTGATTTCGGCTTCTGTTAGTTTTTCCATTCTTCTGCGAATAATTCGTGTCAGCATTTTGTAATCGTGACTCATTAAAAAGATGATTTGATAATATTCACACATGTCAGCATCTGCTTTCGTTGGACTATCATTATTGCATTATTCTTGAAGTCTGAGGCACTCAAACATCTTACAGACAGGTGGAACAGTTTTGTCATGGCTGGTTTCACTATTCTCTTTTTAATCTCCTTACAGACGGTGCCTACCTTTCCCAAAGCTATGCATGCTTCTACACTCTGGAATTTGTGCTGTAACTATTACTGCCTATTCATTTTCCACTTTCTGCTGTCCCATTGTATAGACATCTGTATTCCTTTCGACTGCTTCATTTATTTCACATGGTTCAAATGGCTCTGAGCACTATGGGACTTAACATCTTAGGTCATCAGCCCCCTAGAACTCAGAACTACTTAAACCTAACTAACCTAAGGACATCACACAAATCCATGCCCGAGGCAGGATTCGAGCCTGCGACCCTAGCGTCGCGCGGTTCCAGGTTGAAGCGCCTAGAACCGCTCGGCCACCACTGCCGGTCATTTGTTTCATTTTTATATTTCATCTTACAAAGCTTCCCATCTGCGTTGTTTCCTGACATAGACACGTTGGCGAGAAACGAGCTATTAATGTTAAAAGTGATAAATTCTACTAAATAATTCCTTACTAGTCAAGACTGTAGAAATAATTTATAATCATGATAACCAGTTTCGGCTTAAACATCTAGATATCTTCAAATAAAACATGACAAACATTGCTATGTCTAATCACTAGGCCTTTAGGTGAAACATAGTCATCAATAACTTATATACTTGTGCATAACAGTATTCATAGTCGGCGTATATATAAGTTATTGATGAAAATGTGTCTCCTGTCTACCTGGTGTCTAGACACGGCAATGTTTGTCTTATTTGATGCTTTAGCCAAAACTGGTTATCACTATTATAAATAATTGTTGCGATCTTGACTAACGAAACATAATTTAGAAGAATCTATTACTTTCAACTACCCATTCATCTTCTACTGTATTCTCTGCCTCTGTTTCAGTCAAACGTTGTCTGATGTCTCCTCTGAAACTCTCATTAATTTCTGGTTCTTCCAACTTATCCCATTCCCACCTCCTTAACTTCCCACCTTCTTGCAATTTCTTACGTTTTAACTTCATTTTGAGCATATATCTGTTATTGTGTCGTTCTGTTTCTGTACAAAACGCATTAAGTTTCATACCAATATGTTGCTGTCTCCATAAATTCTCAAACGTAAAAATGAAAGTTACAAATTTTTATTTCAAGAAGTATTATAGATTATTCAGTATCTCGTGAGATAAAAAGCACTGCGAGTTTTATCTTCGTAAGGATAAATGTATTCTCACTACATGAAAATACTCATATTATTTAGTGAGACGTAATCTTCTATGAAATATTAATGATTTATGGCATATTAAATGACATATTAATGAAATTAATCACTTTGCGCTCTCTAAGAAGACTCCCAGCGATTTTTTATGTTTATAACATCGTTTCAGCTATCATAATCCCTCAATAAAAATGTAGAATTTGTAAAGCCACGTTCAATGCCAGTTTCAATTAAACTTGTGACCCTGTGATGCACAAGTTTCTTTTTACTGACGGTAAACATTGTTTTACAATATCTAAATTTCGACCTGGTGAGTTTTTGAAAACTGGAAACCGCGCCCGCTGTAAAGTGACTGACACACGAGTAGCCACTACCCGGCTCTCTGCCCTAAATGTGTTGAAAGCAGCGAATTCAAATCCTACTGAAGGCGTGACTCGGTCTTGTCATCACATCCCAGTGGTGTATACCAGCCATTATGATAGATTAAGGACGAAAGGGGTAGCAAAAACTTGCTTACATAAAAGTCGATTAAATAAGTATAGTTTGATTAAAATCTTAAGATATGTAGATAACGAAGATTAGACGACTGAACAAAGAAAAATGGAACTGAAATAGGCAGCAAAAGTGCCTAGATTAGAGATAGGTTTTAGTGGATTGAGAGGCAGCACTCGGTTAATTAAGACAAACATCACTCATAAGTACTGAGAGGAGATGTGCTAATCGACGAAACGAATCACTGAGAGCGAGCAAGATAGATAGTGTCTGATGAACGACGTGGCAGTAGAAAGTTGTAGATTACATTAGCTGTGGCATGGAGGAGTCATCGTGAACAACTAGGGAGCAACGATATTATTAACAGTTGCTCCAACTAACAAGAAATCTTTCGTCGACTTTCTGATGCCTATACTACACTACTGGCCATAAAAATTGCTACACCAAGAAGAAAGGAAGATGATAAACGGGTATTCATTGGAAAAAATATATCATACTAGAAATGACATGTGATTACATATTCACGCCATTTGGGAGCGTAGATCCTGAGAAATCAGTACCCAGAAGAACCACCTCTGGCCGTAATAACGGCCTTGATACGCTTGGGCATTGAATCAAACAGATCTTGGATGGCGAGTACAGGTACAGCTGCTCATGCAGCTTCAACACGGTACCACAGTTCATCAAGAGTAGTGTTTGGCGTATTATGACGAGCCAGTTGCTCGGCCACCATTGACCAGACGTTTTCAGTTGGTGAAAGACCTGCAGAATGTGCTGGCCAGGGCAGCAGTCTAACATTTTCTGTATCCAGAAAGGCCCGTTCAGGACCGTCAACATGCGGTCGTTTATTATCCTGCTGAAATGTAGGGTTTCGGAGGGATCGAATGAAGGGTAGCTCTACGGGTCGGAACACATCTGAAATGTAACGTCCACTGTTCAAAG
Source organism: Schistocerca serialis cubense (assembly GCF_023864345.2). Taxonomy (NCBI): domain Eukaryota; kingdom Metazoa; phylum Arthropoda; class Insecta; order Orthoptera; family Acrididae; genus Schistocerca; species Schistocerca serialis. The sequence continues at coordinate 51,865,991 of NC_064644.1, forward strand.
TGCCGTCAATGCGAACAAGAGGTGACCGCGACGTGTAACCAATGGCACCCCATACCATCACGCAGGGTGATACGCCAGTATGGCGATGACGCGCTTCCAAAGTGCGTTCACCGCGATGTCGCCAAAGACGGATGCGACCATCATGATCTGTAAACAGAACCTGGATTCATCCGCGAACATGACGTTTTGCCATTCGTGCACCCAGGGTCGTTGTTGAGTACACCATTGCAGGCCCTGCTTTAGCCGTGGTAAAAATTTGCTGCAAACTGCGTGCAGATGGTTGTTGTCTTGCAAACGTCCCCATCTGTTGAGTCGGGGATCGAGACGTGGCTGCACGATCTTTTACAGCCATGCGGATAAGATGCCTGTCATCTAGACTGCTAGTGATAGGAGGCCGTTGGGATCTAGCACGGCGTTCCGTATTATCCTCCTGAACCCACCGATCCCATATTCTGCTATCAGTCATTGGATCTCGACCAACGCGAGCAGTAATATCGCCATACGATAAACCGCAATCGCGATAGGCTACAATCCGACCTTTATTAAAGTCGGAAACGTGATGGTACGCATTTCTCCTCCTTACTCGAGGCACCAGGCAACGCCGGTCGACTGCTGTTTGTGTATGAGAAATCGGTTGAAAACTTTCCTCATGTCAGCAAGTTTTAGCTGTCGCCACTGTTGTCAACCCTGTGTGAATGCTCTGAAAAGCTAATCATTTGCATATGGCAGCATCTTCTTCCTGTCGGTTGAATTTCGCGTCCTTAGCACGTTATCTTCGTCGTGTAGCAATCTTAATGGCCAATAGTGTAATTAAACAGTATCAACATGGCGCGCGACGAACGATTCAAATGCAGCACACTGGAAAACGCAATCTGGCTACAAACTACTTGCTGCTGAAGTAATTGCAATTACGACCAGCAAACATTATGGGCAACACTTGCGTACTGGGCAAGTACTGTGTGGTATCTCTCGTACGCCTTAACAACAAACCAAATTATAGTCAGATTAATTCATATTGTACAGTCGTAAGTAGCTGTGAGGGCTTGTAAATCCCTGACCAACCTACCTCTCTTGAGGCGATAACAGTTTGCCGCCTATGGAGAATGTGGTATGACAATGGGAGCAGCCGAAAAGAGGGTTACAAACAAGAAATGTATTAAGCGATGTGAACGGTTTTGTTCACAAAATAACAAGACTTATCCGTAGTCACAGCCAGGGCTGCCGACGCGACTGGCGCCGGCCGGAAACGCCCGCGGGCGTCGCGACGTAATCAAGTAGCTGAGGCTGGGAGGCGGCCGTGTGTGGCGGGCTGCCTAGCTGCCGGGGCAGACGTCGCCGGCGGCCGACACGGCGCGACATGGCGCCCATTAGCAGCGGCGGGGCACGGCTGAGCAGCGGGCGGCCTAACGAGACGAGCTCCCGGCGAGGCCTGCCTGTCTGAGCCGAGGTGCCCCCACTTCACCCAGCCTGACATCAAACCTGATCCCAAGTTCTGCCGGCCTGCGGGCGTGCCGAGCAGCTGCGTGCTGCTGCAGAAGTCGTCCCTCAAACGAGAGCCCTAATCCAAAATAATGGCAACGGCTTCATTCACTGACGTGATATTTTTGGGGTGTCTCTGACTTTACGCACTGCTTGAAACGGTCACTGCCAACTGCTTCCTCAATAGTTTCCTTAGAACCAGTGTCTATCTCTGCTTACTTGATTGCTGCCCCACTCCCAACTCCTAATACAATACTGGCCATTAAAATTGCTACACCACGAAGATGAGTGCTCCAGACGCGAAATTTAACCGACAGGAAGAAGATGCTGTGATGTGCAAATGATTAGCTTTTCAAAGCATTCACACAAGGTTGACGCCGGTGGCAACACCTACAACGTGCTCACATGAGGAAAGTTTCCAACCGATTTCTCATATACAAACAGCAGTTGACCGGCGTTGCCTGGTGAAACGTTGTTGTGATGCCTCGTATAAGGAGGAGAAATGCGTACCATCACGTTTCCGATTTTGATAAAGGTCGGATTGTAGCCTATCGCAATTGTGGTTTATCGTATCGCGAAATTGCTGCTCGCGTTGGTCGAGATCCAATGACTGTTAACAGAATATGGAATCGGTGAGTTCAGGAGGGCAATACGGAACGCCGTGCTGGATCACAACGGCCTCGCATCACTAGCAGTCCAGATGACAGGCATCTTATCCGTATGGCTTATCCGTGTGGCGTGCAGCCACGTCTCGATCCCTGAGTCAACAGATGGGGACCTTTGCAAGACAACAACCATCGGCACGCACCGTTCGACGACGTTTGCAGCAGCATGGGCTATCAGCTCGGAGACCATGGTTGCGGTTTCCCTTTGACGCTGCATCACAGACAGGAGCGCCTGCGATGGCGTACTCTGCGATGAACCTGTGTGCACGAATGGCAAAACGTCACTTTTCGGATGATTCCAGGTCCTGTTTACAGCATCATGATAGTCGCATCCGTGTTTGGCGACATCACGGTGAACGCACATTTGAAGCGTGTATTCGTCTTCGCCATACTGGCGTATCACCCGGCGTGATGGTATGGGGTGCCATTGGTTACACGTCTCGGTCACCTCTTGTTCGCATTGACGGCACATTGAAGAATGGACGTTACATTTCAGATGTGTTACGACCCGTGGCTCTACCCTTCATTCGATCCCTGCGAAACCCTACATTTCATCAGGATAATGCACGACCACATGTTGCAGGTCCTGTACGGGCCTTTCTGCATACAGAAAATGTTCGACTGCTGATCTGGCCAACACATTCTCCAGATCTCTCACGAATTGAAAACGTCTGGTCAATGGTGGCCGAGCAACTGGCTCGTCACAATACGCCAGTCACTACTCTTGATGAACTGTGGTATCGTGTTGAAGCTGCATGGGCAGCTGTACCTGTACACGCTATCCAAGCTCTGTTTGACTCAATGTCGAAGCGTATCAAGGCCGTTATTACGGCCAGAGGTGGTTGTTCTGGGTACTGATTTCTGAAGATCTATGCACCCACATTGCATGAAAATGTAAACACATATCAGTTCTAGTATAATATATTTGTCCAATGAATACCCGTTTATCATTTGCATTTCTTCTTGGTGTAGCAATTTTAATGGCCAGTAGTGTCGAAAGAGACAGGGCATGACAGTAACAAGTAGCAAAAGCAACTGCAGGACCTCAATAAGTAATACCTCGCTTATCCCTGGTTACTAGTTTTTGATGTATCTTATGGCACAGGCAGATCATGGGCAGTCCTGATCAGTCGATGTTTGAGAACAAGAATCTTACAAATGATTTTAGACACTTGACTTCAAGCCACAAGTATGATGGGTCCTCGTGAAGGGAGAATGCAACTGAAACCTCACGCTCCGCAACAACGTTCCGACTTTGCTGTTCGGTTTCTAACAGTTATCGAAATTGATGTAATGTGGCCCGGCGTTGTTCTATGAGATGACAGGCAGATTTTACACTACCGGGTACAGTGAATATACAGAAATGTGGAATCTTGGGTACTGTTTAATCACGTGTCGTCCACGAAGAGCCATTACACTATCCGTATGGGGCTGTGTGGTGTGGATTCACAAGCACCTTTGTTCTCGATCCGTTCTTCTTTGAAGAGAAAACACCCAGGGAGCTTGTCAGGGGTGCCGCGTTATCGATATCTCCTTGTACAGATGTGATTCCTGCTTTGAAAGAGCGGAGCTGTGTGGAAACCATGCAAAATGGGGCAACAGCTCATGATGCTCGCTCCAGTGAAACATTTGTTTAATGCAACCTCGCACGGACGTCTTATCTCAAGTTTTCCAGATGCATGGCCTGCAAGATCACCTGATCTGAATCCATGTCCCTCTTGGCTCTGGGGATATCTAGAAGAGCGCATTTACCAGGGACACGTTCGGTCTCTACTTGGTCTGAAGGCCAGTGCACGGAAACATGTTGCAAACATTCCACCGGAACTGCTGCGAGCAACTGCGGATCACTTGGGTTTTACGGTTGCAGCATATGTCGACGTCTTCGGTTTGTGTAAGTGGTGCTTAATAATAAAATGGACAGTATGCCTTTCTCACTTGTTTGATCTTTTCTGCCTACGCCCCGTTCCTAATCGATGACATATAGAAACTTTGTTTTTCTCGTATCGTAGAGCCAGATTGGACTTGGTGGCCAAAATTGGAACTAATTTTTTTCCGGTATAAATCGGTTCTGTATTAATGCTTTAGAATATCTATGAAGTTTCGCTGTCATACGATAATTACCACCCACACTGGACCTCTGTTAGTAGCTGCACTTTAATTGTAATCACCTGACACTTTTATAAAGATGTATCGCCATTGTCCTCAGCAGGGACAATCATTTATGCCATGTGATCGTACTTTTGCCCGAATTGAGAAGATAAAAAAGAAGAAAGAATACGTTTCCCTTCCAGAAGAATGGCGTTTTATCGTGCCATCAGTATTATGTAAATAATCTGTAGTGAAAATGCAGTAGAACATTATATTCGATTTTAAATCGCATTTTGGGACATTTTCAATAAGGTGACAAACAATGTCACGAATAATTTACGATGAGTAATATCTCAGACTCATCTATGGAAGGAAGAAGGTGTTCATATCCACTACTCTGAATACTGTTCTTGGGTTTTTAAGAGCAACCATACCCATTGCTACAAGAACCTCTGCATGATTACTCTGCCTCTCAATAACAAGCAATATGGAAATTAATTAAACTTTCAGAAAAGTGTTTACGTCCCTGCACTTAAGACCACCGATTTAAAGGTAGTGATGTAGGGTCCGACAGTGATGAAACATTGGACGGAGTTTCAACAGTTACTAGGTGTAGATGTTTTGGAAGTTATTACATACAATACATTTAGGATACTTTTGCACTAAAATATAACATGAAATTCCACTCAGGGGATCTTGTGTTTAACTCGTTAAAAAGAGGAGCGCAAGGAACAGATAGTTCCACCACACATTTCTTTCTTTTATAGTCCTTACGAACAAGACAAGGGGTAGAAACCACAACGTTGCTCATTTAGGGTTACATCCATGTTGAATGCATATAATTCACGAAATGTTTTTGAATATACTGATAAATCTTTTTCTCATTTCTCTGAACTTTTTTTGATTGTTATCCATTTCTTGCACGCAAGTCTTTAATTCCCTACGATAGCACTCTAGTTGTTGTCATTGCAGATGTTATAATCTTCAGTATGGAGACTGGTGTGACATAGCTCGCCGGCCGAAGTGGCCGTGCGGTTAAAGGCGCTGCAGTCTGGAACCGCAAGACCGCTTCGGTCGCAGGTTCGAATCCTGCCTCGGGCATGGATGTTTGTGATGTCTTTAGGTTAGTTAGGTTTAACTAGTTCTAAGTTCTAGGGGACTAATGACCTCAGCAGTTGAGTCCCATAGTGCTCAGAGCCATTTGAACCATTTTGACATAGCTCTGCAAGTTAATCTACTCTGTGTGTGCCTCTTTATCTCTACAAAATTGCCAGAAACTGACTCCTGAAGGTGTGTCCTATTAGTCGATCACTTATTTTAGTCTAGCTGTGGCATATGTCCCTCCCCATGAACCATGGACCTTGCCGTTGGTGGGGAGGCTTACGTGCCTCAGCGATACAGATAGCCGTACCGTAGGTGCAACCACAACGGAGGGATATCTGTTGAGAGGCCAGACAAACGTGTGGTTCCTGAAGAGGGGCAGCAGCCTTTTGAGTAGTTGCAAGGGCAACAGTCTAGATGATTAACTGATCTGGCCTTGTAACAATAACCAAAACGGCCTTGCTGTGCTGGTACTGCGAACGGCTGAAAGCAAGGGGAAATTACAGCCGTAATTTTTCCCGAGGGCATGCAGCTTTACTGTATGATTAAATGATGATGGCGTCCTCTTGGGTAAAATATTCCGGAGGTAAAATAGTCCCCCATTCGGATCTCCGGACGGGGACTACTCAAGAGGATGTCGTTATCAGGAGAAAGAAAACTGGCGTTCTATGGATCGGAGCGTGGAATGTCAGATCCCTTAATCGGGCAGGTAGGTTAGAAAAGTTAAAAAGGGAAATGGATAGGTTGAAGTTAGATATAGTGGGAATTAGTGAAGTTCGGTGGCAGGAGGAACAAGACTTCTGGTCAGGTGACTACAGGGTTATAAACACAAAATCAAATAGGGGTAATGCAGGAGTAGGTTTAATAATGAATAGGAAAATAGGAATGCGGGTAAGCTACTACAAACAGCATAGTGAACGCATTATTGTGGCCAAGATAGATACGAAGCCCACACCTACTACAGTAGTACAAGCTTATACGCCAACTAGCTCTGCAGATGACGAAGAAATTGAAGAAATGTATGATGAAATAAAAGAAATTATTCAGATTGTGAAGGGAGACGAAAATTTAATAGTCATGGGTGACTGGAATTCGAGTGTAGGAAAAGGGAGAGAAGGAAACATAGTAGGTGAATATGGATTGGGGCTAAGAAATGAAAGAGGAAGCCGCCTGGTAGAATTTTGCACAGAGCACAACATAATCATAACTAACACGTGGTTAAAGAATCATGAAAGAAGGTTGTATACATGGAAGAACCCTGGAGATACTAAAAGGTATCAGATAGATTATATAATGGTAAGACAGAGATTTAGGAACCAGGTTTTAAATCGTAAGACATTTCCAGGGGCAGATGTGGACTCTGACCACAATCTATTGGTTATGACCTGTAGATTAAAACTGAAGAAACTGCAAAAAGGTGGCAATTTAAGGAGATGGGACCTGGATAAACTGAAAGACCCAGAGGTTGCACAGAGGTTCAGGGAGAACATAAGGGAACAATTGACAGGAATGGGGGAAAGAAATACAGTAGAAGAAGAATGGGTGGCTTTGAGGGACGAAGTAGCGAAGGCAACAGAGGATCAAGTAGGTAAAAAGACGAGGGCTAGTAGAAATCCTTGGGTAACAGAAGAAATATTGAATTTAATTGATGAAAGGAGAAAATACAAAAATGCAGTAAATGGAGCAGGCAAAAAGGAATACAAACGTCTCAAAAATGAGATCGACAGGAAGTGCAAAATGGCTAAGCAGGGATGACTAGAGGACAAATGTAAGGATGTAAATGCCTATCTCACTAGTGGTAAGATAGATACTGCCTAAGGGAAAATTAAAGAGACCTTTGGAGATAAGAGAACGACTTGTATGAATATCAAGAGCACAGAAACCCAGTTCTAAGCAAAGAAGGGAAAGCAGAAAGGTGGAAGGAGTATATAGAGGGTCTATACAAGGGCGATGTACTTGAGGACAATATTATGGAAATGGAAGAGGATGTAGATGAAGATGAAATGGGAGATATGATACTGCGTGAAGAGTTTGACAGAGCACTGAAAGACTTGAGTCGAAACAAGGCACCCGGAGTAGACAACATTCCATTGGAACTACTGACGGCCTTGGGAGACCCAGTCTTGACAAAACTCTACCATCTGGTGAGCAAGATGTATGAAACAGGCGAAATACCCTCACACTTCAAGAAGAATTTAATAATTCCAATCCCAAAGAAAGCAGGTGTTGACAGATGTAAAATTACCGAACTATCAGTTTAATAAGTCACAGCTGCAAAATACTAACACGAATTCTTTACAGACGAATGGAAAAACTAGTAGAAGCGGACCTCGGGGAAGATCAGTTTGGATTCCGTAGAAACACTGAAACACGTGAGGCAATACTGACCTTACGACTTATCTTAGAAGAAAGATTAAGGAAAGGCAAACCTACGTTTCTAGCATTTGTAGACTTAGTGAAAGCTTTTGACAATGTTGACTGGAATACACTCTTTCAAATTCTAAAGGTGGCAGGGGTAAAATACAGGGAGCGAAAGGCTATTTACAATTTGTACAGAAACCAGATGGCAATTATAAGAGTCGAGGGACATGAAAGGGAAGCAGTGGTTGGGAAGGGAGTAAGACAGGGTTGTAGCCTCTCCCCGATGTTGTTCAAACTGTATATTGAGCAAGCAGTAAAGGAAACAAAGGAAAAATTCGGAGTAGGTATTAAAATTCATGGAGAAGAAATAAAAACTTTGAGGTTCACCGATGACATTGTAATTCTGTCAGAGACAGCAAAGGACTTGGAAGAGCAGTTGAATGGAATGGACAGTGTCTTGAAAGGAGGATATAAGATGAACATCAACAAAAGCAAAACGAGGATAATGGAATGTAGTCTAATTAAGTCGGGTGATGCTGAGGGAATTAGATTAGGAAATGAGGCCCTTAAAGTAGTAAAGGAGTTTTGCTATTTGGGGAGCAAAATAACTGATGATGGTCGAAGTAGAGAGGATATAAAATGTAGGCTGGCAATGGCAAGGAAAGCGTTTCTGAAGAAGAGAAATTTGTTAACATCGAGTATAGATTTAAGTGTCAGGAAGTCATTTCTGAAAGTATTCGTGTGGAGTGTAGCCATGTATGGAAGTGAAACATGGACGATAAATAGTTTGGACAAGAAGAGAATAGAAGCTTTCGAAATGTGGTGCTACAGAAGAATGCTGAAGATTAGATGGATAGATCACATAACTAATGAGGAAGTATTGAATAGGATTGGGGAGAAGAGAAGTTTGTGCACAACTTGACCAGAAGAAGGGATCGGTTGGTAGGACATGTTCTGAGGCATCAAGGGATCACCAATTTAGTACTGGAGGGCAGCGTGGAGGGTAAAAATTGTAGAGGGAGACCAAGAGATGAATACACTAAGCAGATTCAGTAGGATGTAGGTTGCAGTAGGTACTGGGAGATGAAAAAGCTTGCACAGGATAGGGTAGCATGGAGAGCTGCATCAAACCAGTCTCAGGACTAAAGACCACAACAACAACAACAACAACAACGTGCCATATGTATCAGTTCAGTACCTCCTCTTAGTTAACCGATCTATGAATCTAATCATCAACGTTTTCCTGTAGCAGTACCGTTCGGAAGTTCTACACTATTATTGTTTTAACTGTTTATTACCCGTCTCTCACTTCCATAAAGGGCTAAACACAAGACAAATAACTTAAGCAAAATTTTCTTACACTTAAATTTTTATTAGATGTTAACAAATTCTTCTTTTCTAGAAATATTTTTAACAATTTTATTCATAAATGCTTTGCATCGCAAAGTTTAATTCGACTACATCCTTTTACATTCAATTTAGATGTGATATGACCACTTCTCAGTACACTGCTGGAATGAATAGTGTACTAAAAAGTGATCATACCAACTCCTCTTCCAACTCTTTCGCTGTCAGTAGAAGAATTAGCTTGTCATCGGAAAACCTTCTAACGTCTTGTCCTTGAACTTTAAATCACCCTTCATTTTTGTCATAGGTTTCCTTTACAGTTTTCCCAATGTATGGCTTGAATGAGACATGGGCTAGAATAGAGCCCTTGTGAGCTAATGTTTTGCTTTCATTCCCTGCATAGCTGCAGCCTGGTTTCTGTGTAAGTTGTACATAAGTGTTTACAGTTTTTTGCTAGGAACCACAAAAAATTCACTGTCAAGTTATAGTTTAACAGCATAGCACTCTGTAGGACGTATTGGTGGCTAACTCTTCTTACGCCATCGAAAAGTTTCCTGACACAATGAATTCAAATATGTATTGCTGGTAACGTCTCACAGAATATGTGCTGCATAATCTGCGTCTCAAATGTAGTAATGCATGAAAAGGAAGGAACAGCTGCCGGGAAGCTGCAGTACGTCTTTATTCGTCTGTCAGTTTCAACATCATCATCATCTGCTCAGAATAAATGAGTCATGCTGGTGAACAATCAGTCATTAAACATTCAATAGTTAACCAGATCGTGCTAATATAATGGAAACTAGTCGTTGAATAAATTCGAGCCGAGTTGAATAAATTCAACTCCATAATTCGACTCAGTACCTCCTCATTAGTTACGTGATCTACCCATCTAATCTTGAGGATTGTTCTGTAGCATCACATTTCGAAAGCTTCTGTTCTGTTATTGTCTAAACTACTTCTCCTGTATTTCTTCACTTCCATCCATGGCCACACTCCATACAAGTACTTTCAGATAAGACTCCCTAACACTTCAATCTGTGTAAGATGTTAACAAATTTCTCTTCATCAGAAACGCTTTCCTTGCCATTGCCTGTCTACATTTTATATCTTCTCTACTTCGACCATCATCAGTTATTTTGCTCCCCAAATAGAAACAGCTCATCTACTACTTTAAGTGTCTCATTTCCTAATCGAATTCCCTCAGCATCACTTAATTTAATTCGACTACATTCGATTATCCTCGTTTTGCTTTTGTTGATGTTCATATGATATACTCCTTTCAAGACACCGTCCATTCCGTTCAACTGCTCTTCCAGCTTCTTTGCTGTCTCTGACAGAATTACGTCATCGGCAAACCTCGAAGTTCTTATTTATTCTCCACGGATTTTAATTCCTACTCCGAATTTTTCTGTTATTTCCTTTTCTGCGTGCTCAGTATACAGACTGAATAACATCGTGGATAGGCTACAAACCTGCCTCACTCCCTTCGTAACCACTGCTTCCCTTTCATGACCCTCGACTCTTGTAACTGCCATCTGGGTTCTGTACAAATTGTAAATAGCCTTTCTCTCCCTGTATTTTAATTTGAAAGAGAGTATTCTAGTCAACATTGTCAAAAGCTTTCTCTAAGTCTACAAATACTAGGAACGTAGGTTTGCCTTTCCTTAATATGTCTTCTAAGATAAACCGTAAGGTCAGTATTGCCTCACATGTTTCAACATTTCTACTAATCTTCCCCAAGGTCGGCTTCTACCGGTTTATCCATTCGTGTGTAAAGAATTCGTGTTAGTATTTTGCAGCCGTGACTTATTAAATTGATAGTTCGGTGATTTTCACACCTGTCGACACCTGCTATCTTTTGGATTCTTGTTGAAGTCTGAGGATATAACGCCTGTCTCATAAATCTTTACTGCATTTGTACATTTTCTCCTTTCATCAATTAAATTAGTTATCTCTTCTGTTACCCAAGGATTTCTACTATCCCTCCTATTTTTATCTACTTGATCCTCTGCTGCCTTCACTATTTCATCCCTCAAAGCTACCCATTCTTCATGTAATGTATTTCTTTCCCCCATTCTTGTCATTCGTTCCCTAATGCTCTCTCTGAAACTCACTACAACCGTTGGTTATTTCGATTTATCCAGGTCCCATCTCCTTAAATTCCCAACTTTTTCTAGTTTCTTTAGTTTTATTCTACAGTTCATAACCAATAGATTGTGGTCAGAGTTCCCATCTCCCCCTGGAAATGTCTTACAATTTAAAACCTGGTTTCTAAATCTCTGTGTTACCGTTATATAATCTATCTGAAACTTTCCAGTGTCTCCAGGCCTCTTCCACGTATACAACCTTCTTTCATGATTCATGAACCAAGTGTTAGATATGATTGAGTTATGCTCTGTGCAAAATTCTACAAGGCAGCTTCCTCTTTCATTCCTTACCCCCGTTCTATATTTATCTACTACTTTTCCTGCTCTTCTTTTTCCTAGTATCGGATTCCGGTCACCCATGACCATTAAATTTTCGTCTCCCTTCACTATCTGAATAGTTTCTTTTATGTCCTCATACATTTCTTCAATCTCTTCGTCATCTGCGGAGTAAGTACGCATATAAGCTTACTTCTGGGGTAGGCGTGGGCTTCGTGTCTATCTTGGAAACAATAATGCGTTCACTATACTGTTGATAGTAGCTTACCCAAATTCGTATTGTTTTATTCATTATTGAAACTACTCCTGAATTAACCCTATTTGATTTTGTATTTATAACCCTGTATTCTCCTGACCAGAAGTCTTGTTTCTCCTGCCACCGAAATTCAATAATTTCCACTATATCTAACTTTAACCTATCCATTTCCCATTTTAAATTTTTGGAACCTACCTGCCCGATTAAGAGTCTGACATTCCGCGCTCCGATCCGTAGAACACCAGTTTTGTTTCTCCTGATAACGACGTTCTCCTGAGTAGTCTCTGCCCGTCCTCCTTACGGCTTCTAAAATGCTCTCAATGTTCCACTCGCTGATGAGTCAGGGCCTCGTCGTAGAAGATAAAAAGGACTGGCGTAGTGGTATCTCTGAATAGGGGAAATAATAGAGTTCATGGAAATTGTATTGTATGAATATTTATCGTATGTACCAAAAAGATTACACTGCGTTTAGCAATACGTAATAATAACATATTTATAAATACCCTAAATTTCAACCAGCTGCAAGAGCATGAAAGGAGGAAAGTGATGCTCGGGGCGTATTGTTGGGAAGTATACGGGCAATGATCTATGACACTTGTCTTGGAAAAACGATGTCAAACGTAGCGCAAAGACAGAAGAAATCACTCCAAGAAAAAAAAAAAAAGACAGACTACGCACCCCAGCACCGCATCCACGGCATTTACACCACAGCGGTACGTCGACGACATTCTACTCCCCGTTTGGTTGTAATTCATGGCAAGCCATCCTCGACTTACATTTCACCAAGATAATGCCTTCCCGTACACGGCGAGAGTTTCTTCATCTTGTCTTCGTGCTTGACAATCCATGCCTTGGCCAGCGAGGTCACCAGATCTCTCTCCAATTGAGAGAGTTTGGATCATTGTGGGCAGGCCCTACAAACAGCTCGGGATACTGACGATATGACGAGCCAGTTGGATAGAATTTGGGACCAAATTTCTTCAGGAAGACATCCAACTACTCTATCAGTCAATGTAAATCCGAATAACTGCCTAATGATGGCCAAGGGTTGGACCAACGCGTTATTGTCTTGCTCAGTTTGTGAAGCTCCTTCCCTTGAAGAAATCATCCAGTATTTGGGAAATTATAATCATTTATTTTTCTGTACACGTACATCACACCTACCAATTTTCGGCCCATTCGGCTGATTCCTTCGTGGTGTGTGGATTTCCTTGTCTTGGAGTGTAATTAACAGTCCTTACTCTTCACTACAATGACAGTATGTACTGGCTCGCATTCACTTGATATTTTGGTTGAGTGTTGTCTTAGAAGATAAGAAAGGGAAAGCGTTTGCCAGAGTTGATAGGAATGCAATATTTGGAATTGTGATGGTAGTAACTACATAATACCAGGAGCCACAGGTTGCCTACAACGTATTCAGAAATCAGACTCTAATCATGGGAGTCGAAGGACATGAAAGGGCAGTAAAAGTTTAGAAAGGAGTAGGCACGACTTCTATCTATTCACAATGTTACTCTGTGTGTACAGTGAGCACGTTGTAAAGGAAATCAAGCAGCTATATGGGAAAGGAATTAATCTCTAGGCAAAAGAAATGAAACTGTAAGGTTGAAATGTTGCAATGTGAGACAAGGTAAAGTACTTCATAGAGTACTGGACGGAATAGATGGTGTATTGAAACATATTGTAAAGTTATACATTATCTTGTACGAAGGGGAACCGAAGCCACAAGTACACATTTTGAATAACAATGGCTTGGCTGCTTTTTTAATAATTTATTTAATGGCCGATTTCGTGCCCTGGATGCCCCATCATCAGGTTAATTATGGTGAATCACAACATGAAATTCTCAACGTCTATGGGATCGAACATCCCTTGTCTATCTAATGTCGTGGTTCACTATATTTAATCTGATGACGTGCTTTCTCGGCTACGAAACCAGTCAAACTGGTTATTTACAAGTGCAGCGAAGTGGTTATTATTCGACAGGTTATAAATGAATATCAACAAAAATAAAACAAAGGTAATGGAATGTGGTCGAATTAAATAAGGCGATTCTGAGACAACTAGAAGAGGAAATGAGACAGTGAAATTAATGGATGAATTTTGTTGCTGACAACGCAAAATAAGTACCGATGATCGAGGCAGAAAGGACATAAAATGTAGACTATCAACAGCAAGAAAAGCGCTTCCGTTAAAAGAGAAATTCGTAGTGGAGTGTAGCCTTATATGGGAACAAAACGTGGGCAATAAACAGTTACGACAAAAAGGAATTAGGAACTATTGCAGTGTGGTGCTACAGAGAAATGTTGAAGGTTATATAGGATTGTCAGATAACTAATGTGGATGTATGGAATCGAGTTTGTGAAAAAGAAACGGTTGAACGCGTGCGGGCAAGTTTCACGCGTAGCCCGCGGAAGTCGACGAATAAAGCAAGCAGGGAGCTAAACGTACCATAGCCGACGGTTTGGAAAATCTTACGGAAAAGGCTAAAGCAGAAGCCTTACCGTTTACAATTTGCCCGAAGCCCTGACACCCGACGACAAAGTCAAACGCTTTGAATTTTCGGCGCGGTTGCAACAGCTCATGGAAGAGGATGCGTTCAGTGCGAAACTTGTTTTCAGTGATGAAGCAACATTTTTTCTTAATGGTGAAGTGAACAGACACAATGTGCGAATCTGGGCGGTAGAGAATCCTCACGCATTCGTGCAGCAAATTCGCAATTCACCAAAAGTTAACGTGTTTTGTGCAATCTCACGGTTTAAAGTTTACGGCCCCTTTTCTTCTGCGAAAAAAACGTTCAGGACACGAGTATCTGGACATGCTGGAAAATTGGCTCATGCCACAACTAGAGACCGACAGCACCGACTTCATCTTTCAACAGCCCGCATCTCGTGGTCGTGCGGTAGCGTTCTCGCTTCCCACGCCCGGGTTCCCGGGTTCGATTCCCGGCGGGGTCAGGGATTTTCTCTGCCTCGTGATGGCTGGGTGTTGTGTGCTGTCCTTAGGTTAGTTAGGTTTAAGTAGTTCTACGTTCTAGGGGACTTATGACCACAGCAGTTGAGTCCCATAGTGCTCAGAGCCATTTGAACCATTTTTTGAACCATCTTTCAACAGGATGGTGCTCCACCGCACTTCCATCATGATGTTCGGCATTTCTTAAACAGGAGATTGGAAAACCGATGGATCGGTCGTGGTGGAGATCATGATCAGCAATTCATATCATGGCCTCCACGCTCTCCCGACTCAACCCCATGCGATTTCTTTCTGTGGGGTTATGTGGAAGATTCAGTGTTTAAATCTCCTCTACCAAGAAACGTGCCAGAACTGCGAGCTCGCATCAACGATGCTTTAGAACTCATTGATGGGGACATGCTGCGCCGAGTGTGGGAGGAACTTGATTATCGGCTTGATGTCTGCCGAATCTCTAAAGGGGCACATATCGAACATTTGTGAATGCCTAAAAAAACTTTTTGAGTTTTTGAATGTGTGTGCAAAGCATTGTGAAAATATCTCAAATAATAAAGTTATTGTAGAGCTGTGAAATCGCTTCAATCATTTGTAATAACCCTGTACAGCTGAATGCGACATCAGTACTACATAAAGATATAATGGCTGTTGCCGTTCCACGGTCTATCCGAAGATTAATGTGCCGGTATTTGGTGTGAGTCTGGCATACACTATGTGATTAAAAGTGTAGGAAAGCCTACTAGTGGGCATTAATATAGGGCGTGTCCTTCCTTAACTTTGTGGCGACCTTAACTCCTCTGGGGAGATTTTCATTTGAGGTGCCTAAATGTCCTTCGAGGAATAGCAGCCCATTCTTTCTCAAGGATCGAAACCAGATCAGGTAGCGACGTTGGATGCTGGGATCTGGAGGTGTGTTGACGTTCTGACTCAATCCAGAGGCGTTCAGATGAGTTCAGGTCAGGCCCTGGGTACGCCAGTCCATTTCATAAGTGTTGTTTTTCACAAAGCATTGCTTCACAGATGCTTCTTTAAGACAAGTGCTTTGCCACGCTGTTAAAGAATCATCGTTTCCGAACTATTCCTCCACTAAACTAAGTACGCAATGCTATAAATTTTGTTCATATCTGTCCACATTTAGCATTTTGCTAAGCGTAATAGGCGGTACACACTGTAACTACCAAAAACTCCCTGATACCATAACACCACCTCCTCTGTACTTCGTTGTTAGTACTAAATGAGAGGCCAGGTTATGTTCTATAAGAATTTGCCATACACAATCTTCTGTTACTTCTTTTCATTTCTTTGATTCTTTGGAAGTGTTGTTACAGTTTTTCATCCCTCGTTATAGCAGCTTCCTTCTCTCTCTTTCTAGCCTCTTTCTGAAAGACTAAGAGTCGCTGGAGATTGACTGATGCCATTTTCCTTGTAATTGTAGGCATACACTAAGTCATCAGTTGAATAACGACTTGACATATTTTACAAAATACTCACTTAAACAATACTGTGGTCCATAAAGATATGCCATTCCAGACAAATGTCAGTTTGAAAACTGCTCATCCAGAGTTGTGACAGGAAACCATGTCACAGTGTAAACTATCTGCATCACAGTTCTATAAGAATTGCCCATACACAAGGTTCAAAAATTGGTTAAAATGGCTCTAAGCACTACGGGACTAAACATCTGAGGTCATCAGTCCCCTGGACTTGCGTGCTGGCAGAATCTGCTTTCATCATTGAAGACCAAGGCGTGCCATTCCATCTTTCAAGTAAACCTCTGACGCCACCAGTCGAGCTGTTGACCGTCGACGCTGGTCAGTGCGTGGAAGATGGGCTATAGCTGTGCATGCCAGTAGCCCCACTGCTAATACAGGGTTCGCGACAGTTCCTGTTGACACAGTGTGATTGGAAGGTAGGCTAGGGTGTACATGGTGTGCCCATACTCGCGCTGCTAATAACTGGTCAGAAACAGTTCTTGTTGACATATATGAGCTCACTCACACAGTACAATAGGAAGATAGACTAGAGGTGTGCGTGGTGTGCGCATACCCATGCTGCTAATAACAGGTCAGAAACAGTTCTTGTTTACATATATGAGCTCACTGACACAGTATGATCGGAAGGTAGGCTAGAGGTGTGCGTGGTGTGCACATACTCGTGCTGCTAATAACTGGTCAGAAACAGTTCTTGTTTACATATATGGGATCACTGACACAGTATGATTGGAAGGTAGGCTAGAGGTGTGCGTGGTGTGCCCATACCCGCGCTGCTAATAACTGGTCAGAAACAGTTCTTGTTTACATTTTTGAGATCACTGACACAGCATGATTGGATGATAGACTAGAGGTGTGCGTGGTGTGCCCATACTCGTGCTGCTAATAACTGGTCAGAAACAGTTCTTGTTTACATATATGAGACCACTGACACAGTATGATTGGAAGGTAGGCTAGAGGTGTGCGTGGTGTGCCCATACCCGCGCTGCTAATAACTGGTCAGAAACAGTTCTTGTTTACATATATGAGATAACTGACACAGTATGATTGGAAGATAGACTAGAGGTGTGCGTGGTGTGCCCATACTCGTGCTGCTAATAACTGGTCAGAAACAGTTCTTGTTTACATATATGGGATCACTGACACAGTATGATTGGAAGGTAGGCTAGAGGTGTGCGTGGTGTGCCCATACTCGTGCTGCTAATAACTGGTCAGAAACAGTTCTTGTTTACATTTTTGAGATCACTGACACAGCATGATTGGAAGATAGACTAGAGGTGTGTGTGGTGTGCCCATACTCGTGCTGCTAATAACTGGTCAGAAACAGTTCTTGTTTACATATATGAGATCACTGACACAGTATGATTGGAAGGTAGGCTAGAGGTGTGCGTGGTGTGCCCATACCCGTGCTGCTAATAACTGGTCAGAAACAGTTCTTGTTTACATATATGAGATCACTGACACAGTATGATTGGAAGATAGACTAGAGGTGTGCGTGGTGTGCCCATACTCGTGCTGCTAATAACTGGTCAGAAACAGTTCTTGTTTACATATATGGGATCACTGACACAGTATGATTGGAAGGTAGGCTAGAGGTGTGCATGGTGTGCCCATACTCGGGCTGCTAATAACTGGTCAGAAACAGTTCTTGTTTACATTTTTGAGATCACTGACACAGCATGATTGGAAGATTAACTAGATGTGTGCGTGGTGTGCCCATACTCGTGCTGCTAATAACTGGTCAGAAACAGTTCTTGTTTACATATATGAGATCACTGACACAGTATGATTGGAAGGTAGGCTAGAGGTGTGCGTGGTGTGCCCATACCCGTGCTGCTAATAACTGGTCAGAAACAGTTCTTGTTTACATATATGAGACCACTGACACAGTATGATTGGAAGATAGATTAGAGGTGTGTGTGGTGTGCCCATACTCGTGCTGCTAATAACTGGTCAGAAACAGTTCTTGTTTACATATATGGGATCACTGACACAGTATGATTGGAAGGTAGGCTAGAGGTGTGCGTGGTGTGCCCATACTCGCACTGCTAATAACTGGTCAGAAACAGTTCTTGTTGACATATATGAGCTCACTCACACAGTACAATAGGAAGGTAGGCTAGAGGTGTGCGTGGTGTGCCCATACTCGTGCTGCTAATAACAGGTCACAAACAGTTCTTGTTTACATATATGAGCTCACTGACACAGTATGATTGGAAGATAGACTAGATGTGTACGTGGTGTTCCCATACTCGTGCTGCTAATAACTGGTCAGAAACAGTTCTTGTTTACATATATGAGATCACTGACACAGTATGATTGGAAGGTAGGCTAGAGGTGTGTGTGGTGGGCCCATACCCGTGCTGCTGATAACTGGTCAGAAACAGTTCTTGTTTACATATATGAGATCACTGACACAGTATGATTGGAAGGTAGGCTAGAGGTGTGCGTGGTGTGCCCATACTCGTGCTGCTAATAACTGGTCAGAAACAGTTCTTGTTTACATATATGAGATCACTGACACAGTATGATTGGAAGATGGACTAGAGGTGTGCGTGGTGTGCCCATACTCGTGCTGCTAATAACTGGTCAGAAACAGTTCTTGTTTACATATATGAGATCACTGACACAGTATGATTGGAAGGTAGGCCAGAGGTGTGCGTGGTGTGCCCATACTCGTGCTGCTAATAACTGGTCAGAAACAGTTCTTGTTTACATATATGAGATCACTGACACAGTATGATTGGAAGGTAGGCTAGAGGTGTGCGTGGTGTGCCCATACTCGTGCTGCTAATAACTGGTCAGAAACAGTTCTTGTTTACAAATATGAGATCACTGACACAGTATGATTGGAGGATAGACTAGAGGTGTGCGTGGTGTGCCCATACTCGTGCTGCTAATAACTGATCAGAAACAGTTCTTGTTTACATATATGAGATCCGTGACACAGTATGATTGGAAGGTAGGCTAGAGGTGTGCGTGGTGTGTCCATACTCGTGCTGCTAATAACTGGTGAGAAACCGTCCTTGTTTACATATATGAGATCACTGACACAGTATGATTGGAAGGTAGGCTAGAGGTGTGCGTGGTGTGCCCATACTCGTGCTGCTAATAACTGGTCAGAAACAGTTCTTGTATACATATATGAGATCACTGACACAGTATGATTGGAAGATAGGCTAGAGGTGTGTGTGGTGTACCCATACTCGTGCTGCTAATAACTGGTCAGAAACAGTCCTTGTTTACATATATGAGATAACTGACACAATATGATTGGAAGGTAGGCTAGAGGTGTGCGTGGAGTGCCCATACTCGTGCTGCTAATAACTGGTCAGAAACAGTTCTTGTTTACATATATGAGATCACTGACACAGATTGATTGGAAGATAGACTAGAGGTGTGCGTGGTAAGCCCATACTCGTGCTGCTAATAACTGGTCAGAAACAGTTCTTGTTTACATATATGGGATCACTGACACAGTATGATTGGAAGGTAGGCTAGAGGTGTGCGTGGTATGCCCATACTCGTGCTGCTAAAAACTGGTCAGAAACTGTTCTTGTTTAAATATATGAGATCACTGACACAGTTATATTGGAAGGTAGGCTAGAGATGTGCGTGGTGTGCCCATACTCGTGCTGCTAATAACTGGTCGGAAACAGTTCTTGTTTACATATATGAGATCACTGACACAGTATGATTGGAAGGTAGGCTAGAGGTGTGCGTGGTGTGCCCATACCCGTGCTGCTAATAACTGGTCAGAAACAGTTCTTGTTTACATATATGAGATCACTGACACAGTATGATTGGAAGGTAGGCTAGAGGTGTGCATGGTGTGCCCATACTCATGCTGCTAATAACTGGTCAGAAACATTCCCTGTTTACATATATGAGATCACTGACACAGTATGATTGGAAGATAGACTAGAGGTATGCATAGTGTGCCCATACTCGTGCTGCTAATAACTGGTCAGAAACAGTTCTTGTTTACATATATGAGATCACTGACACAGTATGATTGGAAGGTAGGCTAGAGGTGTGTGTGGTGTGCCCATACTCGTGCTGCTAATAACTGGTCAGAAACAGTTCTTGTTTACATATATGAGATCACTGGCACAGTATGATTGGAAGGTAGGCTAGAGGTGTGCGTGGTGTGCCCATACTCGTGCTGCTAATAACTGGTCAGAAACAGTTCTTGTTTACATATATGAGATCACTGACACAGTATGATTGGAAGATAGACTAGAGGTGTGCGTGGTGTGCCCATACTCGTGCTGCTAATAACTGGTCAGAAACAGTTCTTGTTTACATATATGAGATCGCTGACACAGTATGATTGGAAGGTAGGCTAGAGGTGTGCGTGGTGTGCCCATACTCGTGCTGCAAATTACTGGTGAGAAACAGTCCTTGTTTACATATATGAGATCACTGACACAGTATGATTGGAAGGTAGGCTTGAGGTGTGCGTGGTGTGCCCATACCCGCGCTGCTAATAACTGGTCAGAAACAGTTCTTGTTTACATATATGAGATAACTGACACAATATGATTGGAAGGTAGGCTAGAGGTGCGCGTGGAGTGCCCATACTCGTGCTGCTAATAACTGGTCAGAAACAGTTCTTGTTTACATATATGAGATCACTGACACAGATTGATTGGAAGATAGACTAGAGGTGTGCGTGGTAAGCCCATACTCGTGCTGCTAATAACTGGTCAGAAACAGTTCTTGTTTACATATATGGGATCACTGACACAGTATGATTGGAAGGTAGGCTAGAGGTGTGCCTGGTGTGCCCATACTCGTGCTGCTAATAACTGGTCAGAAACAGTTCTTGTTTACATATTTGAGATCACTGACACAGCATAATTGGAAGATAGACTAGAGGTGTGCGTGGTGTGCCCATACTCGTGCTGCTAAAAACTGGTCAGAAACAGTTCTTGTTTACATATATGAGATCACTGACACAGTATGATTGGAAGGTAGGCTAGAGGTGTGCGTGGTGTGCCCATACCCGTGCTGCTAATAACTGGTCAGAAACAGTTCTTGTTTACATATATGAGATCACTGACACAGTATGATTGGAAGGTAGGCTAGAGGTGTGCATGGTGTGCCCATACTCGTGCTGCTAATAACTGGTCAGAAACAGTTCTTGTTTACATATATGAGAGCACTGACACAGTATGATTGGAAGATAGACTAGAGGTATGCGTAGTGTGCCCATACTCGTGCTGCTAATAACTGGTCAGAAACAGTTCTTGTTTACATAAATGAGATCACTGACACAGTATGATTGGAAGGTAGGCTAGAGGTGTGCGTGGTGTGCCCATACTCGTGCTGCTAATAACTGGTCAGAAACAGTTCTTGTTTACATATATGAGATCACTGGCACAGTATGATTGGAAGGTAGGCTAGAGGTGCGCGTGGTGTGCCCATACTCGTGCTGCTAATAACTGGTCAGAAACAGTTCTTGTTTACATATATGAGATCACTGACACAGTATGATTGGAAGATAGACTAGAGGTGTGCGTGGTGTGCCCATACTCGTGCTGCTAATAACTGGTCAGAAACAGTTCTTGTTTACATATATGAGATCACTGACACAGTATGATTGGAAGGTAGGCTAGAGGTGTGCGTGGTGTGCCCATACTCGTGCTGCAAATTACTGGTGAGAAACAGTCCTTGTTTACATATATGAGATCACTGACACAGTATGATTGGAAGGTAGGCTAGAGGTGTGCGTGGTGTGCCCATACTCGTGCTGCTAATAACTGGTCAGAAGCAGTTCTTGTTTACATATATGAGATCACTGACACAGTATGATTGGAAGATAGGCTAGAGTAGTGCGTGGTGTACCCATATTCGTGCTGCTAATAACTGGTCAGAAACAGTTCTTGTTTACATATATGAGATCACTGACACAATATGATTGGAAGGTAGGCTAGAGGTGTGCGTGGTGTGCCCATACTCGTGCTGCTAATAACTGGTCAGAAACAGTTTTTGTTTACATATATGAGATCACTGACACAGTATGATTGGGAGGTACGCTAGAGGTGTGCGTGGTGTGCCCATACTCGTGCTGCTAATAACTGGTCAGAAACAGTTCTTGTTTACGTATATGAGATCACTGACACAGTATGATTGGAAGATAGACTAGAGGTGTGCATGGTGTGCCCATACCCTTGCTGCAAATAACTGGTCAGAAACAGTTCTTGTTTACATATATGAGATCACTGTCACAGTATGATTGGAAGGTAGGCTAGAGGTGTGCGTGGTGTGCCCATAATCGTGCTGCTAATAAATGGTCAGAAACAGTTCTTGTTTACATATATGAGATCACTGACACAGTATGATTGGAAGGTAGGCTAGAGGTGTGCGTGGTATGCCCATACTCGTGCTGCTAAAAACTGGTCAGAAACTGTTCTTGTTTAAATATATGAGATCACTGACACAGTATGATTGGAAGGTAGGCTAGAGATGTGCGTGGTGTGCCCATACTCGTGCTGCTAATAACTGGTCGGAAACAGTTCTTGTTTACATATATGAGATCACTGACACAGTATGATTGGAAGATAGACCAGAGGTGTGCGTGGTGTGCCCATAATCGTGCTGCTAATAACTGGTCAGAAACAGTCCTTGTTTACATATATGAGATAACTGACACAATATGATTGGAAGGTAGGCTAGAGGTGCGCGTGGAGTGCCCATACTCGTGCTGCTAATAACTGGTCAGAAACAGTTCTTGTTTACATATATGAGATCACTGACACAGATTGATTGGAAGATAGACTAGAGGTGTGCGTGGTAAGCCCATACTCGTGCTGCTAATAACTGGTCAGAAACAGTTCTTGTTTACATATATGGGATCACTGACACAGTATGATTGGAAGGTAGGCTAGAGGTGTGCCTGGTGTGCCCATACTCGTGCTGCTAATAACTGGTCAGAAACAGTTCTTGTTTACATATTTGAGATCACTGACACAGCATAATTGGAAGATAGACTGGAGGTGTGCGTGGTGTGCCCATACTCGTGCTGCTAAAAACTGGTCAGAAACAGTTCTTGTTTACATATATGAGATCACTGACACAGTATGATTGGAAGGTAGGCTAGAGGTGTGCGTGGTGTGCCCATACCCGTGCTGCTAATAACTGGTCAGAAACAGTTCCTGTTTACATATATGAGATCACTGACACAGTATGATTGGAAGGTAGGCTAGAGGTGTGCATGGTGTGCCCATACTCGTGCTGCTAATAACTGGTCAGAAACAGTTCTTGTTTACATATATGAGAGCACTGACACAGTATGATTGGAAGATAGACTAGAGGTATGCGTAGTGTGCCCATACTCGTGCTGCTAATAACTGGTCAGAAACAGTTCTTGTTTACATATATGAGATCACTGACACAGTATGATTGGAAGGTAGGCTAGAGGTGTACGTGGTGTGCCCATACTCGTGCTGCTAATAACTGGTCAGAAACAGTTCTTGTTTACATATATGAGATCACTGTCACAGTATGATTGGAAGGTAGGCTAGAGGTGCGCGTGGTGTGCCCATACTCGTGCTGCTAATAACTGGTCAGAAACAGTTCTTGTTTACATATATGAGATCACTGACACAGTATGATTGGAAGATAGACTAGAGGTGTGCGTGGTGTGCCCATACTCGTGCTGCTAATAACTGGTCAGAAACAGTTCTTGTTTACATATATGAGATCGCTGACACAGTATGATTGGAAGGTAGGCTAGAGGTGTGCGTGGTGTGCCCATACTCGTGCTGCAAATTACTGGTGAGAAACAGTCCTTGTTTACATATATGAGATCACTGACACAGTATGATTGGAAGGTAGGCTAGAGGTGTGCGTGGTGTGCCCATACTCGTGCTGCTAATAACTGGTCAGAAGCAGTTCTTGTTTACATATATGAGATCACTGACACAGTATGATTGGAAGATAGGCTAGAGGTGTGCGTGGTGTACCCATATTCGTGCTGCTAATAACTGGTCAGAAACAGTTCTTGTTTACATATATGAGATCACTGACACAATATGATTGGAAGGTAGGCTAGAGGTGTGCGTGGTGTGCCCATACTCGTGCTGCTAATAACTGGTCAGAAACAGTTTTTGTTTACATATATGAGATCACTGACACAGTATGATTGGGAGGTACGCTAGAGGTGTGCGTGGTGTGCCCATACTCGTGCTGCTAATAACTGGTCAGAAACAGTTCTTGTTTACGTATATGAGATCACTGACACAGTATGATTGGAAGATAGACTAGAGGTGTGAATGGCGTGCCCATACCCTTGCTGCAAATAACTGGTCAGAAACAGTTCTTGTTTACATATATGAGATCACTGTCACAGTATGATTGGAAGGTAGGCTAGAGGTGTGCGTGGTGTGCCCATAATCGTGCTGCTAATAAATGGTCAGAAACAGTTCTTGTTTACATATATGAGATCACTGACACAGTATGATTGGAAGGTAGGCTAGAGGTGTGCGTGGTATGCCCATACTCGTGCTGCTAAAAACTGGTCAGAAACTGTTCTTGTTTAAATATATGAGATCACTGACACAGTTATATTGGAAGGTAGGCTAGAGATGTGCGTGGTGTGCCCATACTCGTGCTGCTAATAACTGGTCGGAAACAGTTCTTGTTTACATATATGAGATCACTGACACAGTATGATTGGAAGATAGACCAGAGGTGTGCGTGGTGTGCCCATAATCGTGCTGCTAATAACTGGTCAGAAACAGTTCTTGTTTACATATATGAGATCGCTGACACAGTATGATTGGAAGGTAGGCTGGAGGTGTGCGTGGTGTGCCCATACTCGTGCTGCTAATAACTGGTGAGAAACAGTCCTTGTTTACATATATGAGATCACTGACACAGTATGATTGGAAGGTAGGCTAGAGGTGTGCGTGGTGTGCCCGTACTCGTGCTGCTAATAACTGGTCAGAAGCAGTTCTTGTTTACATATATGAGATCACTGACACAGTATGTTTGGAAGATAGGCTAGAGGTGTGCGTGGTGTACCCACACTCGTGCTGCTAGTAACTGGTCAGAAACAGTTCTTGTTTACATATATGAGATCACTGACACAGTCTGATTGGGAGGTAGGCTAGAGGTGTGCGTGGTGTGCCCATACTCGTGCTGCTAATAACTGGTCAGAAAAAGTTCTTGTTTACGTATATGGGATCACTGACACAGTATGATTGGAAGATAGACTAGAGGTGTGCGTGGTGTGCCCATACTCGTGTTGCTAATAACTGGTCAGAAATAGTTCTTGTTTACATATATGGGATCACTGACACAGTATGATTGGAAGGTAGGCTAGAGGTGTGCGTGGTGTGCCCATACTCGTGCTGCTAATAACTGGTCAGAAATAGTTCTTGTTTACATATTTGAGATCACTGACACAGCATGATTGGAAGGTAGGTTAGAGGTGTGCGTGGTGTGCCCATAATCGTGCTGCTAATAACTGGTCAGAAACGGTTCTTGTTTACATATATGATATCACTGACACAGTATGATTGGAAGGTAGGCTAGAGGTGTGCGTGGTGTGCCCATACCCGTGCTGCTAATAACTGGTCAGAAACAGTTCTTGTTTACATATATGAGATCACTGACACAGTATGATTGGAAGGTAGGCTAGAGGTGTGCGTGGTGTGCCCATACTCGTGCCGCTAATAACTGGTCAGAAGCAGTTCTTGTTTACATATATGAGATCACTGACACAGTATGATTGGAAGATAGGCTAGAGGTGTGCGTGGTGTACCCATACTCGTGCTGCTAATAACTGGTCAGAAACAGTTCTTGTTTACATATATGAGATCACTGACACAATATGATTGGAAGGTAGGCTAGAGGTGTGCGTGGTGTGCCCATACTCGTGCTGCTAATAACTGGTCAGAAACAGTTCTTGTTTACATATATGAGATCACTGACACAGTATGATTGGGAGGTAGGCTAGAGGTGTGCGTGGTGTGCTCATAATCGTGCTGCTAATAACTGGTCAGAAACAGTTCTTGTTTACATATATGAGATCACTGACACAGTATGATTGGAAGGTAGGCTAGAGGTGTGCGTGGTATGCCCATACTCGTGCTGCTAGTAACTGGTCAGAAACAGTTCTTGTTTACATATATGAGATCACTGACACAGTATGATTGGAAGGTAGGCTAGAGGTGTGCGTGGTGTGCCCATACTCGTGCTGCTAATAACTGGTCAGAAACAGTTCTTGTTTACATATATGAGATCACTGACACAGTATGATTGGATGATAGACTAGAGGTGTGCGTGGTGTGCCCATTCTCGTGCTGCTAATAACTGGTCAGAAACAGTTCTTGTTTACATATATGAGATCACTGACACAGTATGATTGGGAGGTAGGCTAGAGGTGTACGTGGTGTGCCCATACTCGTGCTGCTAATAACTGGTCAGAAACAGTTCTTGTTTACGCATATGAGATCACTGACACAGTATGATTGGAAGATAGACTAGAGGTGTGCGTGGTGTGCCCATTCTCGTGCTGCTAATAACTGGTCAGAAACAGTTCTTGTTTACATATATGAGATCACTGACACAGTATGATTGGAAGATAGGCTAGAGGTGTGCGTGGTGTGCCCATAATCGTGCTGCTAATAACTGGTCAGAAACAGTTCTTGTTTACATATATGAGATCACTGACACAGTATGATTGGAAGGTAGGCTAGAGGTGTGCGTGGTATGCCCATACTCGTGCTGCTAATAACTGGTCAGAAACAGTTCTTGTTTACATATATGAGATCACTGACACAGTATGATTGGAAGATAGACTAGAGGTGTGCGTGGTGTGCCCATACTCGTGCTGCCAATAACTGGTCTGAAACAGTTCTTGTTTACATATATGAGATCTCTGACACAGTATGACTGGAAGGTAGGCTAGAGGTGTGCGTGGTGTGCCCATACTTGTGCTGCTAATAACTGGTCAGAAACAGTTCTTGATTACATATATGAGATCACTGACACAGTATGATTGTAAGGTAGGCTAGAGGTGTGCGTGGTGTGCCCATACTCGTGCTGCTAATAACTGGTCAGAAACAGTTCTTGTTTACATATATGAGATCACTGACACAGTATGATTGGAGGGTAGGCTAGAGGTGTGCGTGGTGTGCCCATACTCGTGCTGCCAATAACTGGTCAGAAACAGTTCTTGTTTACTTATATGAGATCACTGACACAGTATGATTGGAAGGTAGGCTAGAGGTGTGCGTGGTGTGCCCATACTCGTGCTGCTAATAACTGGTCAGAAACAGTTCTTGTTTACATATATGAGATCACTGACACAGTATGATTGGAAGGTAGGCTAGAGGTGTGCGTGGTGTGCCCATACTCGTGCTGCTAATAACTGGTCAGAAACAGTTCTTGTTTACATATATGAGCTCACTCACACAGTACAATAGGAAGATAGACTAGAGGTGTGTGTGGTGTGCCCATACTCATGCTGCTAATAACAGGTCACAAACAGTTCTTGTTTACATATATGAGCTCACTGACACAGTATGATTGGAAGGTAGGCTAGAGGTGTGCGTGGTGTGCACATACTCGTGCTGCTAATAACAGGTCAGAAACAGTTCTTGTTTACATATATGAGCTCACTGACACAGTATGATTGGAAGGTAGGCTAGAGGTGTGCGTGGTGTGCCCATACTCGTGCTGCTAATAACTGGTCAGAAACAGTTCTTGTTTACATAAATGAGATCACTGACACAGTATGGTTGGAAGATAGACTAGAGGTGTGTGTGGTGTTCCCATACTCGTGCTGCTAATAACTGGTCAGAAACAGTTCTTGTTTACATATATGGGATCACTGACACAGTATGATTGGTAGGTAGGCTAGAGGTGTGCGTGGTGTGCCCATACTCGTGCTGCTAATAACTGGTGAGAAACAGTTCTTGTTTACATATTTGAGATCACTGACACAGTATGATTGGAAGGTAGGCTAGGGGTGTGCGTGGTGTACCCATACTCATGCTGCTAATAACTGGTCAGAAACAGTTCTTGTTTACATATATGAGATCACTGACACAATATGATTGGAAGGTAGGCTAGAGGTGTGCGTGGTGTGCCCATACTCGTGCTGCTAATAACTGGTCAGAAACAGTTCTTGTTTACATATATGAGATCACTGACACAGTATGATTGGGAGGTAGGCTAGAGGTGTGCGTGGTGTACCCATACTCGTGCTGCTAATAACTGGTCAGAAACAGTTCTTGTTTACGTATATGAGATCACTGACACAGTGTGATTGAAAGATAGACTAGAGGTGTGCGTTGTGTGCCCATACCCGTGCTGCTAATAACTGGTCAGAAACAGTTCTTGTTTACATATATGAGATCACTGACACAGTATGATTGGAAGGTAGGTTAGAGGTGTGCGTGGTGTGCCCATAATCGTGCTGCTAATAACTGGTCAGAAACAGTTCTTGTTTACATATATGAGATCACTGACACAGTATGATTGGAAGGTAGGCTATAGGTGTGCGTGGTATGCCCATACTCGTGCTGCTAGTAACTGGTCAGAAACAGTTCTTGTTTACATATATGAGATCACTGACACAGTATGATTGGAAGGTAGGCTAGAGGTGTGCGTGGTGTGCCCATACTCGTGCTGCTAATAACTGGTCAGAAACAGTTCTTGTTTACATATATGAGATCACTGACACAGTATGATTGGATGATAGACTGGAGGTGTGCGTGGTGTGCCCATGCTCGTGCTGCTAATAACTGGTCAGAAACAGTTCTTGTTTACATATATGAGATCGCTGACACAGTATGATTGGAAGGTAGGCTAGAGGTGTGCGTGGTGTGCCCATACTCTTGCTGCTAATAACTGGTGAGAAACAGTCCTTGTTTACATATATGAGATCACTGACACAGTATGATTGGAAGGTAGGCTAGAGGTGTGCGTGGTGTGCCCATACTCGTGCTGCTAATAACTGGTCAGAAGCAGTTCTTGTTTACATATATGAGATCACTGACACAGTATGATTGGAAGATAGGCTAGAGATGTGCGTGGTGTACCCATACTCGTGCTGCTAATAACTGGTCAGAAACAGTTCTTGTTTACATATATGAGATCACTGATACAATATGATTGGAAGGTAGGCTAGAGGTGTGCGTAGTGTGCCCATACTCGTGCTGCTAATACCTGGTCAGAAACAGTTCTTGTTTACATATATGAGATCACTGACACAGTATGATTGGGAGGTAGGCTAGAGGTGTGCGTGGTGTGCCCATACTCGTGCTGCTAATAACTGGTCAGAAACAGTTCTTGTTTACGTATATGAGATCACTGACACAGTATGATTGGATGATAGACTAGAGGTGTGCGTGGTGTGCCCATACTCGTGCTGCTAATAACTGGTCAGAAACAGTTCTTGTTTACATATATGAGATCGCTGACACAGTATGATTGGAAGGTAGGCTAGAGGTGTGCGTGGTGTGTTCATACTCGTGCTGCTAATAACTGGTGAGAAACAGTCCTTGTTTACATATATGAGTTCACTGACACAGTATGATTGGAAGGTAGGCTAGAGGTGTGCGTGGTGTGCCCATACTCGTGCTGCTAATAACTGGTCAGAAACAGTTCTTGTTTACATATATGAGATCACTGACACAATATGATTGGAAGGTAGGCTAGAGGTGTGCGTGGTGTGCCCATACTCGTGCTGCTAATAACTGGTCAGAAACAGTTCTTGTTTACATATATGAGATCGCTGACACAGTATGATTGGAAGGTAGGCTAGAGGTGTGCGTGGTGTACCCATACTCGTGCTGCTAATAACTGGTCAGAAACAGTTCTTCTTTACATATATGAGATCACTGACACAATATGATTGGAAGGTAGGCTAGAGGTGTGCGTGGTGTGCCCATACTGGTGCTGCTAATAACTGGTCAGAAACAGTTCTTGTTTACATATATGAGATCACTGACACAGTATGATTGGGAGGTAGGCTAGAGGTGTACGTGGTGTGCCCATACTCGTGCTGCTAATAACTGATCAGAAACAGTTCTTGTTTACGTATATGAGATTACTGACACAGTATGATTGGAAGATAGACTAGAGGTGTGCGTGGTGTGCCCATACTCGTGCTGCTAATAACTGGTCAGAAACAGTTCTTGTTTACATATATGAGATCACTGACACAGTATGATTGGAAGGTAGGCTAGAGGTTTGCGTGGTGTGCCCATACTCGTGCTGCTAATAACTGGTCAGAAACAGTTCTTGTTTACATATATCAGCTCACTCACACAGTACAATAGGAAGATAGACTAGAGGTGTTTGTGGTGTGCCCATACTCATGCTGCTAATAACAGGTCACAAACAGTTCTTGTTTACATATATGAGCTCACTGACACAGTATGATTGGAAGGTAGGCTAGAGGTGTGCGTGGTGTGCACATACTCGTGCTGCTAATAACAGGTCAGAAACAGTTCTTGTTTACATATATGAGCTCACTGACACAGTATGATTGGAAGGTAGGCTAGAGGTGTGCGTGGTGCGCCCATACTCGTGCTGCTAATAACTGGTCAGAAACAGTTCTTGTTTACATATATGAGATCACTGACACAGTATGGTTGGAAGATAGACTAGAGGTTTGTGTGGTGTTCCCATACTCGTGCTGCTAATAACTGGTCAGAAACAGTTCTTGTTTACATACATGGGATCACTGACACAGTATGATTGGTAGGTAGGCTAGAGGTGTGCGTGGTGTGCCCATACTCGTGCTGCTAATAACTGGTGAGAAACAGTTCTTGTTTACATATTTGAGATCACTGACACAGCATGATTGGAAGATAGACTAGAGGTGTGCGTGGTGTGCCCATACTCGTGCTGCTAATAACTGGTCAGAAACAGTTCTTGTTTACATATATGAGATCACTGACACAGTATGATTGGAAGGTAGGCTAGGGGTGTGCGTGGTGTGCCTATACCCGTGCTGCTAATTACTGGTCAGAAACAGTTCTTGTTAACATATATGAGATCACTGACACAGTATGATTGGGAGGTAGGCTAGAGGTGTGCGTGGTGTGCCCATACTCGTGCTGGTAATAACTGGTCAGAAACAGTTCTCGTTTACGTATATGAGATCACTGACACAGTATGATTGGAAGATAGACTAGAGGTGTGCGTGGTGTGCCCATACTCGTGCTGCTAATAACTGGTCAGAAACAGTTCTTGTTTATATATATGAGATCACTGACACAGTATGATTGGAAGGTAGGCTAGAGGTGTGCGTGGTGTGCCCATAACCGTGCTGTTAATAACTGGTCAGAAACAGTTCTTGTTTACATATATGAGATCACTGACACAGTATGATTGGAAGATAGAGTAGAGGTGTGCGTGGTGTGCCAATACTCGTGCTGCCAATAACTGGTCAGAAACAGTTCTTGTTTACATATCTGAGATCACTGACACAGTATGATTGGAAGGTAGGCTAGAGGTGTGCGCGGTGTGCCCATACTCGTGCTGCTAATAACTGGTCAGAAACAGTTCTTGTTTACATATATGAGATCACTGACACAGTATGATTGGAAGTTAGGCTAGAGGTGTGCGTGGTGTGCCCATACTCGTGCTGCTAATAACTGGTCAGAAACAGTTCTTGTTTACATATATGAGATCACTGACACAGTATGATTGGAAGGTAGGCTAGAGGTGTGCGTGGTGTGCCCATACTCGTGCTGCTAATAACTGGTCAGAAACAGTTCTTGTTTACATATATGAGATCACTGACACAGTATGATTGGAAGGTAGGCTAGAGGTGTGCGTGGTGTGCCCATACTCGTGCTGCTAATAACTGGTCAGAAACAGTTCTTGTTTACATATATGAGATCACTGACACAGTATGATTGGAAGGTAGGCCAGAGGTGTGCGTGGCGTGTCCATACACAAGCTGCTAATAACTGGTCAGAAACAGTTCTTGTTTACATATATGGGATCACTGACACAGTATGTTTGGAAGGTAGGCTAGAGGTGTTCGTGGTGTGCCCACACTTGTGCTGCTAATAACTGGTCAGAAACAGTTCTTGTTTACATTTTTCAGATCACTGACACAGCATGATTTTAAGATAGACTAGAGGTGTGCGTGGTGTGCCCATACTCGTGCTGCTAATAACTGGTCAGAAACAGTTCTAGTTTACATATATGAGATCACTGACACAGTATGATTGGAAGGTAGGCTAGAAGTGTGCGTGGTGTGCCCATACCCGTGCTGCTAATAACTGGTCAGATACAGTTCTTGTTTACATATATGAGACCACTGACACAGTATGATTGGAAGATAGACTAGAGGTGTGCGTGGGGTGTCCATACTCGTGCTGCTAATAACTGGTCAGAAACAGTTCTTGTTTACATATATGGCATCACTGACACAGTATGATTGGAAGGTAGGCTAGAGGTGTGCGTGGTGTGCCCATACTCGCACTGTAAATAACTGGTCAGAAACAGTTCTTGTTGACATATTTGAGCTCACTCACACAGTACAATAGGAAGATAGACTAGAGGTCTGCGTGGTGTGCCCATACTCATGCTGCTAATAACAGGTCACAAACAGTTCTTGTTTACATATGTGAGCTCACTGACACAGTGTGATTGGAAGGTAGGCTAGAGGTGTGCGTGGTGTGCACATACTCGTGCTGCTAATAACAGGTCAGAAACAGTTCTTGTTTACATATATGAGCTCACTGACACAGTATGATTGGAAGGTAGGCTAGAGGTGTGCGTGGGGTGCCCATACTCATGTTGATAAAAACTGGTCAGAAACAGTTCTTGTTTACATATATGAGCTCACTGACACAGTATGATTGGAAGATAGACTATAGGTGTGCGTGGTATGCCCATACTCGTGCTGCTAATAACTGGTCAGAAACAGTTCTTGTTTACATATATGGGATCACTGACAAAGTATGATTGGAAGGTAGGCTAGGGTGTGCGTGGTGTGCCCATACTCGTGCTGCTAATAACTGGTCAGAAACAGTTCTTGTTTACATATATGAGATCACTGACACAGTATGATTGGAAGGTAGGCTAGAGGTGTGCGTGGTGTGCCCATACTCGTGCTGCTAATAACTGGTCAGAAACAGTTCTTGTTTACATATATGAGATCACTGACACAGTTTGATTGGAAGATAGACTAGAGGTGTGCATACTCGTGCTGCTAATAACTGGTCAGAAACAGTTCTTGTTTACATATATGAGATCGCTGACACAGTATGATTGGAAGGTAGGCTAGAGGTGTGCGTGGTGTGCCCATACTCGTGCTGCTAATAACTGGAGAGAAACAGTCCTTGTTTACATATATGAGATCACTGACACAGTATGATTGGAAGGTAGGCTAGAGGTGTGCGTGGTGTGCCCATACTCGTGCTGCTAACAACTGGTCAGAAACAGTTCTTGTTTACATATATGAGATCACTGACACAGTATGATTGGAAGATAGGCTAGAGGTGTGCGTGGTGTGCACATACTCGTGCTGCTAATAACAGGTCAGAAACAGTTCTTGTTTACATATATGAGCTCACTGACACAGTATGATTGGAAGGTAGGCTAGAGGTGTGCGTGGTGTGCCCATACTCGTGTTGCTAAAAACTGGTCAGAAACAGTTCTTGTTTACATATATGAGCTCACTGACACAGTATGATTGGAAGATAGACTAGAGGTGTGCGTGGTATGCCCACACTCGTGCTGCTAATAACTGGTCTGAAACAGTTCTTGTTTACATATATGGGATCACTGACAAAGTATGATTGGAAGGTAGGCTAGGGTGTGCGTGGTGTGCCCATACTCGTGCTGCTAATAACTGGTCAGAAACAGTTCTTGTTTACACTTTTGAGGTCACTGACACAGCATGATTGGAAGATAGATTAGAGGTGTGCGTGGTGTGCCCATACTCGTGCTGCTAATAACTGGTCAGAAACAGTTCTTGTTTACATATATGAGATCACTGACACAGTATGATTGGAAGGTAGGCTAGAGGAGTGCGTGGTGTGCCCATACTCGTGCTGCTAATAACTGGTCAGAAACAGTTCTTGTTTACATATATGAGATCACTGACACAGTATGATTGGAAGGTAGGCTAGAGGTGTGCGTGGTGTGCCCATACTCGTGCTGCTAATAACTGGTCAGAAACAGTTCCTGTTTACATATATGAGATCACTGACACAGTATGATTGGAAGATAGACTAGAGGTGTGCATGGTTTGCCCATACTCGTGCTGCTAATAACTGGTCAGAAACAGTTCTTGTTTACATATATGAGATCGCTGACACAGTATGATTGGAAGGTAGGCTAGAGGTGTGCGTGGTGTGCCCATACTCGTGCTGCTAATAACTGGAGAGAAACAGTCCTTGTTTACATATATGAGATCACTGACACAGTATGATTGCAAGGTAGGCTAGAGGTGTGCGTGGTGTGCCCATACTCGTGCTGCTAATAACTGGTCAGAAACAGTTCTTGTTTAGATATATGAGATCACTGACACAGTATGATTGGAAGATAGGCTAGAGGTGTGCGTGGTGAACCCATACTCGTGCTGCTAATAACTGGTCAGAAACAGTTCTTGTTTACATATATGAGATCACTGACACAATATGATTGGAAGGTAGGCTAGAGGAGTGCGTGGTGTGCCCATACTCGTGCTGCTAATAACTGGTCAGAAACAGTTCTTGTTTACATATATGAGATCACTGACACAGTATGATTGGGAGGTAGGCTAGAGGTGTACGTGGTGTGCCCATACTCGTGCTGCTAATAACTGGTCAGAAACAGTTCTTGTTTACGTATATGAGATCACTGACACAGTATGTTTGGAAGATAGACTAGAGGTGTGCGTGGTGTGCCCATACTCGTGCTGCTAATAACTGGTCAGAAACAGTTCTTGTTTACATATATGAGATCACTGACACAGTATGATTGGAAGGTAGGCTAGAGGTGTGCGTGGTGTGTCCATAATCGTCCTGCTAATAACTGGTCAGAAACAGTTCTTGTTTACATATATGAGATCACTGACACAGTATGATTGGAAGGTAGGCTAGAGGTGTGCGTGGTATGAACATACTCGTGCTGCTAATAACTGGTCAGAAACAGTTCTTGTTTACATATATGAGATCACTGACACAGTATGATTGCAAGATAGACTAGAGGTATGCGTGGTGTGCCCATACTCGTGCTGCCAATAACTGTTCAGAAACAGTTCTTGTTTACATATCTGAGATCACTGACACAGTATGATTGGAAGATAGACTAGAGGTGTGCATGGTTTGCCCATACTCGTTCTGCTAATAACTGGTCAGAAACAGATCTTGTTTACATATATGAGATCGCTGACACAGTATGATTGGAAGGTAGGCTAGAGGTGTGCGTGGTGTGCCCATACTCGTGCTGCTAATAACTGGAGAGAAACAGTCCTTGTTTACATATATGAGATCACTGACACAGTATGATTGCAAGGTAGGCTAGAGGTGTGCGTGGTGTGCCCATACTCGTGCTGCTAATAACTGGTCAGAAACAGTTCTTGTTTAGATATATGAGATCACTGACACAGTATGATTGGAAGATAGGCTAGAGGTGTGCGTGGTGAACCCATACTCGTGCTGCTAATAACTGGTCAGAAACAGTTCTTGTTTACATATATGAGATCACTGACACAATATGATTGGAAGGTAGGCTAGAGGAGTGCGTGGTGTGCCCATACTCGTGCTGCTAATAACTGGTCAGAAACAGTTCTTGTTTACATATATGAGATCACTGACACAGTATGATTGGGAGGTAGGCTAGAGGTGTACGTGGTGTGCCCATACTCGTGCTGCTAATAACTGGTCAGAAACAGTTCTTGTTTACGTATATGAGATCACTGACACAGTATGTTTGGAAGATAGACTAGAGGTGTGCGTGGTGTGCCCATACTCGTGCTGCTAATAACTGGTCAGAAACAGTTCTTGTTTACATATATGAGATCACTGACACAGTATGATTGGAAGGTAGGCTAGAGGTGTGCGTGGTGTGTCCATAATCGTGCTGCTAATAACTGGTCAGAAACAGTTCTTGTTTACATATATGAGATCACTGACACAGTATGATTGGAAGGTAGGCTAGAGGTGTGCGTGGTATGAACATACTCGTGCTGCTAATAACTGGTCAGAAACAGTTCTTGTTTACATATATGAGATCACTGACACAGTATGATTGCAAGATAGACTAGAGGTATGCGTGGTGTGCCCATACTCGTGCTGCCAATAACTGTTCAGAAACAGTTCTTGTTTACATATCTGAGATCACTGACACAGTATGATTGGAAGGTAGGCTAGAGGTGTGCGTGGTGTGCCCATACTCGTGCTGCTAATAACTGGTCAGAAACAGTTCTTGTTTACATATATGAGATCACTGACACAGTATGATTGGAAGGTAGGCTAGAGGTGTGCGTGGTGTGCCCATACTCGTGCTGCTAATAACTGGTCAGAAACAGTTCTTGTTTACATATATGAGATCACTGACACTGTATGATTGGAAGGTAGGCTAGAGGTGTGCGTGGTGTGCCCATACTCGAAGCTGCTAATAACTTGTCAGAAACAGTTCTTGTTTACATATATGAGATCACTGACGCAGTATGATTGGAAGATAGACTAGAGACGTGCGTGGTGTGCCCATAGTCGTGCTGCTAATAACTGGTCAGAAACAGTTCTTGTTTACATATATGAGATCACTGACACAGTATTATTGGAAGGTAGGCTAGAGGTGAGCGTGGTGTGCCCATACTCGTGCTGCTAATAACTGGTCAGAAACAGTTCTTGTTTACATATATGAGATCACTGACACAGTATGATTGGAAGATAGACTAGAGACGTGCGTGGTGTGCCCATACTCGTGCTGCTAATAACTGGTCAGAAACAGTTCTTGTTTACATATATGAGATCACTGACACAGTATGATTGGGAGGTAGGCTAGAGGTGTGCGTAATGTGCCCATACTCGTGCTGCTAATAACTGGTCAGAAACAGTTCTTGCTTACGTATATGAGATCACTGACACAGTATGATTGGAAGATAGACTAGAGGTGTGCATGGTGTGCCCATACTCGTGCTGCTAATAACTGGTCAGAAACAGTTCTTGTTTACATATATGAGATCACTGACACAGTATGATATGAAGGTAGGCTAGAGGTGTGCGTGGTGTGCCCATACTTGTGCTGCTAATAACTGGTCAGAAACAGTCCTTGTTTACATATATGAGATCACTGACACAGTATGATTGGACGGCAGGCTAGAAATGTGCGTGGTATGCCCATACTCGTGCTGCTAATAACTGGTCAGAAACAGTTCTTGTTTACATATATGAGATCACCGACACAGTATGATTGGAAGATAGACTAGAGGCATGCGTGGTGTGCCCATACTCGTGCTGCCAATAACTGGTCAGAAACAGTTCTTGTTTACATATATGAGATCACTGACACAGTATGATTGGAAGGTAGGCTAGAGGTGTGCGTGGTGTGCCCATACTCGTGCTGCTAATAACTGGTCAGAAACAGCTCTTGTTTACATATATGAGATCACTGACACAGTATGATTGGAAGGTAGGCTAGAGGTGTGCGTGGTGTGCCCATACTCGTGCTGTTAAAAACTGGTCAGAAACAGTTCTTGTTTACATATATGAGATCACTGACACAGTATGATTGGAAGGTAGGCTAGAGGTGTGCGTGGTGTGCTCATACTGGTGCTGCTAATAACTGGTCAGAAACAGATCTTGTTTACATATATGAGATCACTGACACAGTATGATTGGAAGATAGACTAGAGACGTGCGTGGTGTGCCCATACTCGTGCTGCTAATAACTGGTCAGAAACAGTTCTTGTTTACATATATGAGATCACTGACGCAGTATGATTGGAAGGTAGGCTAGAGGTGTGCGTGGTGTGCCCATACTCATGCTGCTAATAACAGGTCAGAAACAGTTCTTGTTTACATATATGAACTCACTGGCACAGTATGACTTGAAGGTAGGCTAGAGGTGTGCGTGCCGGCCGAAGTGGCCGTGCGGTTAAAGGCGCTGCAGTCTGGAACCGCAAGACCACTACGGTCGCAGGTTCGAATCCTGCCTCGGGCATGGATGTTTGTGATGTCCTTAGGTTAGTTAGGTTTAACTAGTTCTAAGTTCTAGGGGACTAATGACCTCAGCAGTTGAGTCCCATAGTGCTCAGAGCCATTTGAACCATTTGAGGTGTGCGTGGTGTGCCCATACTCGTGCTGCTAATAACTGGTCAGAAACAGTTCTTGTTTACATATATGAGATCACTGACACAGTATGATTGGAAGGTAGGTTAGAGGTGTGCGTGGTGTGCCCATACTCGTGCTGCTAATAACTGGTCAGAAACAGTTCTTGTTTACATATATGAGATCACTGACACAGTATGATTGGAAGGTGGGCTAGAGGTGTGCGTTGTGTGCCCATACTCGTGCTGCTAATAACTGGTCAGAAACAGTTCTTGTTTACATATATGAGATCACTGACACAGTATGATTGGAAGATAGACTTGAGGTGTGCTTGGTGTACCCATACTCGTGCTGCTAATAACTGGTCAGAAACAGTTCTTGTTTACATATATGAGATCACTGACACAATATGATTGGAAGGTAGGATAGAGGTGTGCGTGGTGTGCTCATACTCGTGCTGCTAATAACTGGTCAGAAACAGTTCTTGTTTACATATATGAGATCACTGACACAGTATGATTGGAAGGTAGGCTAGAGGTGTGCGTAGTATGCCCATACTCGTGCTGCTAATAACTGGTCAGAAACAGT
Source organism: Schistocerca serialis cubense (assembly GCF_023864345.2). Classification (NCBI taxonomy): domain Eukaryota; kingdom Metazoa; phylum Arthropoda; class Insecta; order Orthoptera; family Acrididae; genus Schistocerca; species Schistocerca serialis. Next base: position 51,905,000 of record NC_064644.1, read on the forward strand.
TCTTGTTTACGAATATGAGATCACTGACACAGTATGATTGGAAGGTAGACTTGAGGTGTGCGTGGTGTGCCCATACTCGTGCTGCTAGTAACTGGTCAGAAACAGTTCTTGTTTACGTATATGAGATCACTGACACAGTATGATTGGAAGATAGACTAGAGGTGTGCGTGGTGTGCCCATACTCGTGCTGCTAATAACTGGTCAGAAGCAGTTCTTGTTTACATATATGAGATCACTGACACAGTATGATTGGAAGGTAGGGTAGAGGTGTGCGTGGTTTGCCCATAATCGTGCTGCTAATAACTGGTCAGAAACAGTTCTTGTTTTCATATACGAGATCACTGACACAGTATGATTGGAAGGTAGGCTAGAGGTGTGCGTGGTGTGCCCATACTCGTGCTGCTAATAACTGGTCAGAAACAGTTCTTGTTTACATATATGAGATCACTGACACAGTATGATTGGAAGGTAGGCTAGAGGTGTGCGTGGTGTGCCCATACTTGTGCTGCTAATAACTGGTCAGAAACAGTTCTTGTTTACATATATGAGATCACTGACACAGTATGATTGGACGGTAGGCTAGAGGTGTGCGTGGTATGCCCATACTCGTGCTGCTAATAACTGGTCAGAAACAGTTCTTGTTTACATATATGAGATCACTGACACAGTATGATTGGAAGGTAGGCTAGAGGTGTGGGTGGTGTGCCCGTACTCGTGCTGCTAATAACTGGTCAGAAACAGTTCTTGTTTACATATCTGAGATCACTGACACAGTATGATTGGAAGGTAGGCTAGAGGTGTGCATGGTGTGCCCATACTCGTGCTGCTAATAACTGGTCAGAAACAGTTCTTGTTTACATATATGAGATCACTGACACAGTATGATTGGAAGATGGACTAGAGGTGTGCGTGGTGTGCCCATAGTCGTGCTGCTAATAACTGGTCAAAAACAGTTCTGATTTACATATATGAGATCACTGACGCAGTATGATTGGAAGGTAGGCTAGAGGTGTGCGTGGTGTGCATATACTCATGCTGCTAATAACTGGTCAGAAACAGTTCTTGTTTACATATATGAGATCACTGACACAGTATGATGGGAAGATAGACTAGAGGTGTGCGTGGTGTGCCCATACTCGTGCTGCTAATAACTGGTCAGAAACAGTTCTTGTTTACATATATGAGATCACTGACACAGTATGATTGGAAGGTAGGCTAGAGGTGTGCGTGGTGTGCCCATACTCGTGCTGCTAATAACTGGTCAGAAACAGTTCTTGTTTACATATATGAGATCACTGACACAGTATGATTGGAAGGTAGGCTAGAGGTGTGCGTGGTGTGCCCATACTCATGCTGCTAATAACAGGTGAGAAACAGTTCTTGTTTACATAAATGAACTCACTGGCACAGTATGATTGGAAGGTAGGCTAGAGGTGTGCGTGGTGTGCCCATACTCATGCTGCTAATAACAGGTGAGAAACAGTTCTTGTTTACATAAATGAACTCACTGGCACAGTATGATTGGAAGATAGGCTAGTGGTGTACGTGGCGTGCCCATACTCGTGCTGCTAATAACTGGTCAGAAACAGTTCTTGCTGACATATATGAGCTCAAACGCTTTGGTTGCTGTACGGCCTGCCACCGCTGCTCTTGCAGTGTGACCATCCCGGCGAGCCGCTGTTCGGGGTGGACGTCGAGAACCTCGTCTAAGTTTGTGAGAAGGTTCACTTCACCACTGTTACAAACAACGTTGCACAACTGACTAGCACAACCAACTCGTGTGGCATTTGGTCCGAAGGACAATTCCGCCGTTCGAAAGGCCCGTCTAAGCGAGGTCGGCTTGTCGTAGGAAGCATGAATGCGTCTGCATGGCATGGTTGCTTGCTTTCATCAGCCCTTTGCAGCACACTGAGCCTTCAGGCTATGAGCATTAGCTATTAAAGGATAGGCACCGACGAGGCTTCGGTAACTGTACCTCAACTATACCACACGACGTTCAAACCATTATTAGTACGTCTACTATCCTGGCATATGGCGTCATCAGATCAAAATAGACGTCGTGTTCCCAGGTGGACAATTTCTTTTGGCAGAAGTCTATGTCGACGGCTCAGCGACATCAAGTAGTCAATTCCGCATTACATAGGGCTGTCTGGATATTTTTTATTAAATGATATATTTGTGCAATATTTTAGGATGCGTCACATGAGCTTTTGATTAACTGAATTTTTTTCAGTTTTCTGCTGTAATGGTCGCCTTTTCGTAGATATTGCTATAATCGCACTATTTCACTTCCATTTACGGAGCTTGTTAGCACTTGATGTTAGGTTGGCGCCATTAAAATGCATTGTGGTATTCGCTGCTGCTTGCTGGATTGCTGCTGTGTCTCGATGCTGATGTGGGCTCTAAATCCGGTTGTCTAGGGGTAAAAAGATGAGTGCCGTGTTTTTGATGTGCTTTGATGATAAATAACGAGCGAAACCCACAAATATTATATTTCAAATATTTATTACTCTGGTGGCCATCTTCATTCCACTGTCCACCAAAGACAAAGACACAACACAAAGTAGTACTTCTTTTACATGTTCTTTGCATTGTTTATCTACCTCGAACAATAACACACAAACACACTTTACCAAAGTGACATTCCTAATGCGCTCCCCACCCTTCTTGCTGCTTGTATTTATAACCTTTTCAAAGTACTACTAAAAAGAGATATAGTTTATAAGTCACATGTACATCTGTTATCGTAATTTGTGCAGAAAAGTTATTAATTTACATTGCGTGAGATAATTTAACAGGATATTAAAATGACAGACAGATTTGTTCACTTGACAGAATAATTCTTTGTTACAAAAAGGCCGTTTTTTAGAAGTTTGTAAACTGACTTCTCTAATTTGTATAAGTAAGTAAATAATATTAATTATTGAGAATTACATTGGTTTTCGTCTAAAATAGGAGTGTTTACGTGAATACTGAGTGAAAACAGTCCTAGTGAACAAATAGGTTTCACTGGGTGATTTTTATTTAACGACATCCAAAATACGTAAATTGGCCACTGTTTTTCGTACTTCGTATTAATTACTTAAGATGAACTTAGTGGTTTTACAGGATGACGTTAGCTGTATCATTGATCAAGTGATATTAACTTTTGTGTGGTCGGTTATTGAGTATAATTTCATGGGTTGACTGTTTATGGAGACATGTTATGCAATCATTGTTAACATACACAATAACTTTTCTATAATCATAAATAATCGTTAAACTGGTTGAATTTGGGGGGTATCGGATACTTCGGTAAAGTAAAGCCTTTAATAGGTTCCGTTATACTGCGAATCAAGCAAAGTTTGTCACATTCATTGTTCTGCCAAAGTCAAACAACATACTCTTTTAGAGATTAAAAAGAAAAAGGAATACAGGAATCAGAAGCCGACAAAGGACTATGAAGATAAAAAGAGATTAGAAGACGAGATTAACGCTTCGCGTGACGAGCTCCCGGCACCGAACATGCCGAGAATGTTTCTGTTACGGAGTTTCCGGCGACCTGGACGGAGTTGGCTTTTTTGCACCCCGTGCGCGTGGCTTTTAATTACGGGTCGCTCGAAGTGCGCGCCTGCGGGAGTTGGTTCCGTGCGGAAAGTAATCCAGCGAGGGTGAGGTTAGCTCTGAGGGCGCCACGGAGGAGCCGGGACGAGCCAAGAACCGCCGCGGGCAGCAGTGGTGGGGGGCGTGTTGCGTAGCGAGGAGCGCCAGAGCGAACAAAGCACGGTGCGGCGCCGAGCGGCGAAAGAAACGGAATGACTGCTGCGAGCGAGACAGTCCGACGGGCTTTGAAGCTGAGCGCGCGGCGGGGACGGCCGACCAATCGCGCGGCATTACCGGCGAAATTACGTCGCCCGCGGCTGGCAGGTCCCGACTGCGGAGTCCACCTTGCCCTCTCCTCCTCCATTATTACCGTCTCTTTCTACCTTTTACGACTCGCTCTTTGCATTTTCTGTCAAGGGACGGGGTTGACGTTGCGCGGAAAATCAGGAATACAGGCTCATCTGTCGTCGATTAAGCAACTTCTCGTATTGTCTGCTGACAAGGCGTTGCAAAGTGCGTGGAAAGCGGAATTCCGTACAGTGGCTTCTTTCTTTACTTCTCGAAAGTGTCCACTACACTTCCGTACATTTTTAACTAACGTTGTAGGTGATCGAAGAACAGTTGCAAACATAAATAAACAGTCGACAATTTTAAGTGCTGCAACTCGCAAAACGCCAATAATTTTATTATGAAATCAATTTTTGTAATTATTTTATTGAACAGTATTTGCAACAGGGCAACATGATTGACATTTCAAAAGAAAAATGATACTTTTTCGACACTCTTCAATATTGAGAGAATAAATTTTGGATGTGTCAATGATTTGAATTTTTTATTTAAAAATTTTAAAGTTGTTTTTGACATTAAAATCTTCCCGAAATGAATGCTCGTAAAGTAATTAATCTTTTACTGTAACTACCGCGTGATCAAAAAGTCAGTATAAATTTGAAAACTTAATAAACCACGGACTAATTTAGAGAGAGAGGTAAAAATTGACGCACATGCTTGGAATGACATGGGGTTTTATTAGAACAAAAAAAAAAAAAGACACAAAGTTCACAAAATGTCCGACAGATGGCGCTGGACAGCAAAACATCAGTGACTGCTCATGACAATCGTGCATAAAAAGAGCTGTAATGAGAGAGAGAATCATATGCGCCAGCAGTCGCAGCATGTTGACGTTACCTGTAAAGGCGTTGTTAGTGAAGCTGTATTATCAGAATGGGGAATGTTCTAGTCCAGCGTTGCGATCCTATCGCCATAGGAAGGGGATTCGAACGGGTAAAGGTCCGTTGACAAATGCAGTTGTGGCGAGAATGATTTCGAAGTTCGAAGCCACGGGTTGTTTAGACGATAGACCCCTTAGTGGCCGACCGAGCACAAGGCGTAATGCTGCTGAGTTAGTTGAGGAAGAAATGGAGACTGTAGTGGGTTCGTCTATCCACGGGGAAGTCAGCGCTCGTGCAGTTGCACGTCACACCGGCATTCCATACACTACTGTTTGGTTGGCACTGAGGCGTACCCTCCTATGCTATCCGTACAAAATCCATCGGCATCATGAACTGATACCTAGCGATTTAGTGAAGCGGAGGGCATTTGCCGTGTGGGCGTTTCAACAGATGGCGGAAGATGGCGATTGGTTGAGTAACGTGTTGTGGACCGACGAAGCTCATTTCACTCTCCGAGGGTCTGTCAACGCCCACAACTGCAGAATTTGGGCTACCGAAAATCCTAGAACTGTCGTGGAAACTCCATTGCACGACGAGAAAGTCACGGAATGGGTAGGATTTACCACATCTACCGTTATCGGACCTTTTTTCTTCAAGGAAATGCGTGATTCTGGTTTTGTAACTGCTACCGTGACGGGTGAGAGGTACGCCGATATGTTACAGAATCGCATCATCCCCAGCCTGGCTGATAAACACGTGCTGGAACGTACGATGTTTATGCAGGATGGCGCTCCGCCCCATATTGCTAGACGCGTGAAAGATATCTTGCGCGTATCGTTTGGTGACGATCGTGTGCTCAGCCGCGACTTTCGTCATGCTTGGCCTCCCAGGTCCCCAGACCTTAGTCCGTGCGATTATTGGCATTGGGGTTACCTAAAGTCGCAAGTGCATCGTGATCGACCGACATCTCTAGGGATGCTGAAAGACAACATCCGACGCTAATGCATCACCATAACTCCGGACATGCTTTACAGTGCTGTTCACAACATTATTCCTCGACTACAGCTATTGTTGAGGAATGTTAGTGGACACATTGAGTATTTCCTGTAAAGAACATCATCTTTGCTTTGTCTTATTTTGTTATGCTAGTTATTGCTATTCTGATCAGAACTTTTGTATTTTTTTGGTTCTAATAAAACCCCATGTCGTTCGAAGCATGTGTGTCAATTTGTGCCTCTCTATGTACATTATTCCGTGATTTATTCAGTTTTCAAATTTATACTGACTTTTTGATCACCCAGTATATTAAATCAATGTAATAATTATAACCCTTCACTTACGTTCTGTTGACTGTTACCACACAGAATCGTCTACAAAAGCACACCTACTCTGACAAGTCACGTAATCAAAACGATGGTATATGTCCTATTTAAACCACTACCTATCAGATATGATGGATATTTTACGAATCAGTCTCACTCACGGCCTATTGTATCTTCGTGCTTCCAAAAAATTTTTGTATAAACTAAGTTGTTCACAAAACTGCATCTACATGTGGACATCACTCACACGTATGAATGTATTTAGTCATAACACCAAAAACAACTTTAGATGTGAGCGTTATGTACATTGTGTGGAATCAAAATTTAGCCGACAAATTACATAGTTTTAGGTTATGATCAAAAGACGTTCCAGCTCGCAGGAGTTAATTGTACACTGGTGGCCAAATTTAAGAACAAAAGTAACTTCCGCGTGATGCATCACTGCCAAGTAACATAGCTCGATGAAACTTGGACCATACATCGAAAGAACTGTTGCGGCATAATACGGAAATTAACTGAAATAAACACCCAATGAGACGAACAGAAATGACACTTTTATAAAAGAAAATAATTACACTGAAGTCATCCCCACTTAGAGATCACCTTGATATTGAAAACGGACATTGTTGGTAGTAGGGTGTGTGAGAATCATGAACGTCAGTGCGTGCTTTCCAAAGTGCTGTCCACAAGGTTGGTAAGAACTTGTGGGAGGGCGTTCCATTCCTCCAGTGGCGCAGTTGCCAATATTGCTGGATGCTCGTTTGTGCGTGTGGACGCACTGAAAGACGCCAAGAAGTCACCCCAACGCGTCTCTTTGGTCCTCCATCGGATTTGAGTCAGATGAACGGGAAAGCTAGTCTATTGGTCAAATATCATTTCCTTCCAAGAGGTCCTCCGGCTGTTCGTTATGGTCGCTCATTGTTAACCATAAAAATGAAAACACGAACATGGGGAGGACGTAGTGTCACAATAACGTTGACCATTGAGCGTACCGTTTTCAAAGATCTAACGATTAGTACTCTTACTCAACGTGATACGTCCCCACAGCGTAACACCTGGACGACCAGGTCGACAATGTTCCCCACCTTACGCCACAAGAGGGTACGTCCACCATTGTACCTGCTATTAGGTTCTCGGAACGATTGTTGTCACACATCTAAAAAACCAATTAATTATAAATTTTTAGCTTGTTTTCTACTAAATATATGACGAGAAAAACCAGAATATTCCGTAATTTTCGCAGTTTGGTTTCTCAAATAGGCAGGAAGTGTCCATAGAGGACGTCCCACCAAGTTTTACTGAGACTGATTGAGATTACTTGCCCTTTCAATTCAGCATTGTACTTGGGTATGCCAGACAGCGATATTTCGCCAAGCTGCCGCTTTTTAGCTGGGGTGAGTGACATATCAGTCCTCCTAACTATGGTGAGCCGAGGGCGCCCTCAACAAGCTAGCCTTATGGTCGAAATTTTCATGGGTTAGTATTGGGCTCTCGAGGTCAGTTGTGGGTACTGTTAAGAAGACTGGGGGGGAAATCGTTGGGTTTTGCAACTGAGCGTGGGGAGGCACTCTCGCTGCTGCCTTCGATCTGGCCAGATCTGCCATCCGGAAGTCTCTGCTGAATTACAAATTATTGCTCCATTGCTATGCAAGTTGCTATTTCGATTTCGACATACTCTAGGGTTCAGTTGCTGTGTTATGTCGCAATCACGAAAGTTAGTTTATTGTATATACAGGGTGTTTCAAAAATGACCGGTATATTTGAAACGGCAATAAAAACTAAACGAGCAGCGATAGAAATACACCGTTTGTTGCAATATGCTTGGGACAACAGTACATTTTCAGGCAGACAAACTTTCGAAATTACAGTAGTTACAATTTTCAACAACAGATGGCACTGCGGTCTGCGAAACTCTATAGTACGATGTTTACCACATATCCACCATGCGTAGCAATAATATGGCGTAGTCTCTGAATGAAATTACCCGAAACCTTTGACAACGTGTCTGGCGGAATGTCTTCACATGCAGATGAGATGTACTGCTTCAGCTGTTCAATTGTTTCTGGATTCTGGCGGTACACCTGGTCTTTCAAGTGTCCCCACAGAAAGAAGTCACAGGGGTTCATGTCTGGCGAATAGGGAGGCCAATCCACGCCGCCTCCTGTATGTTTCGGATAGCCCAAAGCAATCACACGATCAACGAAATATTCATTCAGGAAATTAAAGACGTCGGCCGTGCGATGTGGCCGGGCACCATCTTGCATAAACCACGAGGTGTTCGCAGTGTCGTCTAAGGCAGTTTGTACCGCCACAAATTCACGAAGAATGTCCAGATAGCGTGATGCAGTAATCGTTTCGGATCTGAAAAATGGGCCAATGATTCCTTTGGAAGAAATGGCGGCCCAGACCAGTACTTTTTGAGGATGCAGGGACGATGAGACTGCAACATGGGGCTTTTCGGTTCCCCATATGCGCCAGTTCTGTTTATTGACGAAGCCGTCCAGGTAAAAATAAGCTTCGTCAGTAAACCAAATGCTGCCCACATGCATATCGCCGTCATCAATCCTGTGCACTATATCGTTAGCGAATGTCTCTCGTGCAGCAATGGTAGCGGCGCTGAGGGGTTGCCGCGTTTGAATTTTGTATGGATAAACTCTGGCGCATGAGACGATACGTGGACGTTGGCGTCATTTGGACCGCAGCTGCAACACGGCGAACGGAAACCCGAGGCCGCTGTTGGATCACCTGCTGCACTAGGTGCGCGTTGCCCTCTGTGGTTGCCGTACGCGGTCGCCCTACCTTTCCAGCACGTTCATCCGTCACGTTCCCAGTCCGTTGAAATTTTTCAAACAGATCCTTTATTGTATCGCTTTTCGGTCCTTTGGTTACACTAAACCTCCGTTGAAAACGTCGTCTTGTTGCAACAACACTGTGTTCTAGGCGGTGGAATTCCAACACCAGAAAAATCCTCTGTTCTAAGGAATAAACCATGTTGTCTACAGCACACTTGCACGTTGTGAACAGCACACGCTTACAGCAGAAAGACGACGTACAGAATGGCGCACCCACAGACTGCGTTGTCTTCTATATCTTTCACATCACTTGCAGCGCCATCTGTTGTTGAAAATTGTAACTACTGTATTTTCGAAAGTTTGTCTGCCTGAAAATGTACTGTTGTCCCAAGCATATTGCAACAAACGGTGTATTTCTATCGCTGCTCGTTTAGTTTTTATTGCCGTTTCAAATATACCGGTCATTTTCGAAACACCCTGTAAATTGGCATCAAACTGCAGATTTGGACACGCTAGATATGGTATCTCCTTGTAAGTTACATGTTCTATCGATCATTTTAACTTCATCTTTTATCGAAATGATGTGGAATGATTCAATTTAAAGGATATGAATGCATCGTTATTGTTCACATATTATTTATAGTCCTACTCATGCAACTAAACCTACTTGTTTTTTACTGTAACCAGATTTTTAAGTAGAGTTACGCCTATGGAATAGAGGGAGTTGTCTAGGCGAAATGACTTTAAAATAGATTGAAGATTTAATTCGGTACCTGTCAGCTATGTTATGTTATTGGCCAAATATCAGAAACTTTTATAGCTTTGTATTACTCTCCTCTACGAGCTACTGACAGCTTTAACAATGGGTGAAAAAGTGTAGGCATGCAGTAAAAATAAAGCCTGTACAGATACGATACGTACACAGAACGCACCATCACATCAAAAAACGCATCTCTTAAAATAATTACGACGTGACACATCATGAAACACAACCACCACTGCACGCACAAAGTATCGTTCTGTGACCAAGGACAAAGGGCTGAAATAACGCAATTAGAAAATAACTAGAAGCAATAACATAATAAAAAGTTAATTACGACTACAATTGTTAAGGAAAGCATGGTTTAAAATTTTACAGCTACAACTGTAATACATTAAAGCAAAAAATATTATTGCACTCTTTTAGAGGTTTCCAATTCACACAAGATTTCCTGGTTCCACAATATGCAGAACGCCCGCCGCCCAGCGCCAGCCGCGCGGCCGCGACGGTGCAGTACAGTCACTCGCTATGGTGAGGTACCGCTCACCTCCGCCATGGTAGGGAACTCAGGTGGCAGGACTCAGGGCAACTTCCTACGGTTCCAAGGTTTTTCTTTTCTCATCTGTAATACATATTCATCGTTATTTGGAAAACAATTTGGCTGATGAATGGAAAGTAGGAAATCTGTTGGTTTTTGTTTTCTCCTTTTGCTTTTCCAAACACGTCAACTAATTCAATTAAATTCATTTTCTTCTTTATAGTGAAGTTTATGGTTCATTTTTATGTGACCAGTAGTTGTTAAGGTAATGTTCGGTGTCCATATTTGTGTGAAGACAACAAAAGGTATTCACAGAACGTAACATCTTGTTTCAGGTAGTAGTGCTATTCATCCTTGAAATTTGTATGTTATGAATACACTTTGGTGAAAGTACCAGTTTCAAGTCACGTAAGTGAGATGCGTTACGAAGAGGTACTAAATTTAATCCATGAAAGTCATTATTATGAAGTACCAAACTAAATTCGTATAAATGCGTTATTGCAAATAGTTAGAAGCAGGAATAATCGGTGCTAAGTGACAGACCTCGAACTGAATGTCACAGGATCAGATTCATTATTTAGATGCGGTTTTCAGATTCCGGCGCGGGTTTATGAGACTTTCAACTTGAGGGGTGTAGTGTAGCATTTCACATGTGCACACACATTTAATAAAGTAATCACTCCAACCGCTGTTTCGCAACATTTACAGATCAATAGCATCTGTGGGTCTGAGGTAGCAGGTATCGACCCATGCTGAAACACCCATATTCGCAAGTGGTCTGGCGTCCATGGAGGCTATGCAGCCACTGACTCTGGCAACCACTCGATCGTACAGATAGCTAATACTGTCCTAGGATACGTTATGCTACGTCTGCTGACTTGTTCACGTAATTATGTAAGAGTTATTAGTGGACGAGTCGCACGAGTTCCTTCTCGACCCATCATATCCAACATGAGCTCGATTGAAGACAAGTCCGGAGATCGTCCTAGCCAGGGAATTTGCTGCACATCATGCAGAGCACATTGAGTTGCAGGGGGGATTGTGCGGCCAAGCACTATCCTGATGGAACAACATGTTGCAAGAACGGCACAAAAGCGGGTCTAATAACATTATACAAGAACAGAGCGCATGTTAGCGTCCCCTCCAGAAACACCCAAGGCGAACGAGAGTTGTCGCTTATCACATCCCAGACCATAAGGAGGCGGGTGGGGATTGTGAATCTTGGACGAGTGCACTCTACGAGACAGCGCCCACTAGGTCCACCACAATCACTTGGCTGCAGGGAGAATCTGCTTCATCACTGAAGACCACGGCGTGCCATTCCAAGTGATCCTCCGACGGCACCAGTCAAGCCGTTGCACGGCGACGCTGTCAAGTGAGTGGAGGTTGGGCTAGAGATGTGCGTGCTCGTAGTCCCACTGCTATCAACTGGTTCGCAACAGTTCCTGATGCCACGTCTGGGTTCAACAGCCCTGTTATCTGTCCTGTGGTACTGTACGATCTGCAGCTCCTGGCCGTACAATACGACGATCTTGGTGGGCGTCTGTCCTGCTTGGACGTCCATACATACCCTCGTGTATGGGTCTGAGCAGGTTCAGTGACCACTGATACAAGCATCGTTGCGCAACTGACGCAGCAAGTCCATCTTGTGTGACAATTCTCCTAAAGAACCACCCCACAATTTGGAAGACCACAATTTGACCCCTTTCAAACTCGTTCAGTTGGCTGTAGGAAGCATGAGTGTTTCCTGCTTCCATCACACGTTTGTACTACACAGAGCCTCCTGCTGTAGGTAATCCCTATTAAAGGCAATGCAGAGATGGTGCTCTGCTAGCTATTCCACTATGCTATCTTTTGGTTATCGACGTTGGAACTATTGTCGGTACATGTACTACCACGAAGGTGGCATATGCCATCATCGGATCAAAATCGACGTCATATTTCCAGGCGTACTAATTTTTCTTCTGCAACTGTATATCAGACTGGCAACCACAAATTTTAATAACAGGTGCAAAGGGAATAAAAGAGCATGAAGAGGAATTACGTTTCTATACAGGGTGTAGCAAGAGATATGGCTAAATGTCTAGGAAACATTCTTCATACTTGGAAAAAAATATGTATATTGATGTGTTGGTAAATGTGCCAACACCTTGTAGATATAGGTGGCCGAAATGCACGCTATCTAACGCAGACGGGCGTGAATTCTGGAACAGGATAAGTAGTGAATGGTAGCAAGAAAAGTATGCAGCTCCTATTATACTTAACTTTTATATCTTCATGTGAATACAGCAGTCTTGATGAGACATTTCATACGATAACTATCAAACAATGTAAGGCTAATGGCGCCTTGCTAGGTCGTAGCCATGGACTTAGCTGAAGGCTATTCTAACAGTCTCTCGGCAAATGAGAGAAAGGCTTCGTCAGTGTAGTCGCTAGCAAAGTCGTCGTACAACGTATATATATATATATATATATATATATATATATATATATATATATATATATATATATATAGTGTGTGTGCACGTTACTCTCTCACCTATTTTTCGTATATGGAAAAGTTATTAAAGATTTTATTACGACCTGACGCACCTTGACCAAGACTCTAGAAAGTTTGAGGCCTGAACAGACATTGATGGAGCCTGGTAGGGCGCTAAAAGCATAGGTATTTTTATAGTTCTTAGGTAATAGAAACAGCATGTTTGGAGTTGAGAGCAATTGGTGGCGAACCCATCCCTCATTTTATTTTGCCAGAGAGGCCCACAGCCACATAGGGCAGACAGAGCAGCCCCTTGTCGAGACAGGTCTCCCGCAGAACAATGCAGCGATACCTGCATTGGCGCCAGCTAGAGGCTGGGCTGGGGGTAACATACTGAGGGGATGCATCTACACACAGCAGTCGGGCATTTTGTGCAGAGCCACATGTAATAAAAAATTCTCAAGGTGTTTACCAATACTGCAAATAGGCCTATCAACCACTTCCATCAGCCACCACGGTTGCATAAGAAATTCCAGCATCTGAGAAACGTTTAGAGATAGAATCTTTATTATACCTCACAGCTAGGACTAACATGCTCCAAAGAACAGGCGATTTAGACAAAGATTTTTAAGATTGATTGCTTGTTGCTGAGGTAAGCAATGCGACTTTGGAGAAAAGCATCTTCCCCCTACAGAAAGCTTAAAAACCCAGTAGTTGGAGTTTTTTTTCCAATGGCGCTGGTTACTTAACCCTTGCCCTGGTTCAACAGGAGTTTGTGCTATCATGTGGGAGGGGAGATTTAGCGCCTCTGGAGTTCTGTGATTGGCTCAAGATGGTGTGGAGGCTGTTCCGTTAATGAACTTTGTGGGGAAATGTTTTTTTTTTTTTTTTTTTTTTTTCTGAAGAGGTGCGAAGCACTTGGGTGCTAGACTTTGGTCTGGTAGATGACTTCTGCTCGATGCTCTGGTACGAGTGATTGGTGCTTGGAACCTGTCCTGAGGGTGACTTCGCTTGCGAGTAGTTTACAATGGGAAGCCTGTGGTGAAGTTCTTACTTACCGACAGTGTGACTTTATAGGCCTCAGACTACTCATTTGCTGAGGGCATACTTATTCGTTTTTGGTTTACCAGTCTTGAAATTTGATATCCGTGTGCGCTCTGTCGTATAAGTGAGCCAAATTGGTTCTTGGTACGACCAGCGAATGGGTGTGTCACACACTGAAATCTACCATGATTTCAGGGCTCTGGTAGAGAGTAATTTGCGATCCGTCTGCCTGATCACCAGACCGTGAGATTTTTGCATTTCTTTCACGGTCCCAGTCGATTCACAGGTGCCACCTCACGACTCAACTCCGCCGCACCTATCTCGCCAACTGGAAGTTACATCGCCACGCGAAGCAAAGAGGGTAACATACTGCTGTTCCGGCATTGTCAGGGCGTACAGATCTCAATCGCCACTTGCTCTTAGCTGCACCTATGTAGTGAAACCACAGTAGATTTAATCTATCAAAGTCTGCTCAGCGCCAGATAATTCAGATTTCGTTATCCAAAATTTACGGCCAGAGTACTTGACTCACTTCTGCCACCCAGGATCAAAAAAGGGCTAAAATGGCTCTGAGCACTATGGGACTTAACTGCTGTGGTCATCAGTCCCCTAGAGTTTAGAACTACTTAAACCTAACTAACCTAAGGACATCACACACATCCATGCCCGAGGCAGGATTCGAACCTGCGACTGTAGCGGTCACGCGGTTCCAGGCTGTAGTGTCTAGAAGCGCGCGGCCACTCCTGCCGGCCACCCAGGATCCTTGTCCATTGCATTCTTAAACCAACTGTTAGCTGTTTATGGTATTCAATCAGTAACGTGATTAGCATAATTTATGTCTGTCTTTGTTTTGGGAAAATAAATGTAGTTAGTAAACTAAATTTAGCATACACATACATCCTCAATCATTTTATATAGTCCCCACAGCGTTAACTTTCAAAACGCTTTAGCTCCATGCTAGAGCTTAGTTTCTATTTCTCTGCAACACTTTAATCATGGGACCCACGTCTCAACACCGTATCAAACACTTTCCTTAATGAAATGTTCGAAATGCTCTCTGTTAGCAAGAATACATTCATGCTGTCGCATTGAATCACTGATGAAATGTCTTAACCCTGGAGAACTGTGTACTACCTCACAGCCTTCCATGTTACAGGCAAGAACACTCTGCACGTCTTCTACTGGGATACCGGACACATCTTTTACCGGCCCAAAAAAATAAATGGCAGCGGGTCAGGACAGCGTGCATCCAGAGAGGATGGAGGCCGAAAAACTGGTTCACCTCCGGCTCCCTAATGTGACGAACGATTGCTTCAGACATCCTCCTGCTGGGGCACCATCATTCTGGGTATCTCTTCCGATGCAAACGTTGAACGTCGCGGCCATTACCATCTGCTAATCAATAAATCAAATGAGCATTTGCCAACTCTAAGTTTGAGTGCACTTCCATTGCACTGCAATGGAAACGAAGTCAGTCAAGAACATTAAACAACTGATACTACGCTCTTGATACTACCAGAGGAATGAAGTTGATTGAATGTCAAGTAATGAAGTGAACTATGTGTCAACAGTACCTTCGTTCTATTGGAACAAAAAACACTGATGGTGAACCTAATAATTACAGATTACTGTACAGTCTAACCAAAGGTAACCAAGAGGGTGTTTTGAACATTCCATGGAAGAAAATGTTTAATGTTATTCTGGTACGTTCTGTTTCTGTGTGATCACAGAACATGATTATCCGAGAACATGATTATTGTCTGGAGTAAGTATAGCTACTTAAAAGGTCAACTGTTCACTATACAAGACTTTTGTGAGAAGCAGAAAATGAGCTCTAACATGGAAATAAAGTGTTATCGGACCCATAACCATGCAGGGTGTATTGTTTAACCGGGGACAACTAAATACCTCGAAAACGACGCATAGAAGGGAAAAAAATGTTCTAGGTGAAAAGCTGATACTAGTTCCGTCGGTTCTACAACTGGCCGTCAGTTAACCATCCCTCCCGCATAGGCGAGGTCAACTTTGTATTTTAAGATTGGAACCCTCCATTTTTGAACTGTCCTACCTAAAATTATCTCAAAGCACCACTAGCTCCTTAGTCAAATTCTGCTTAATGTAAGATATTTAAATGTTGACTGAAAATACCTGTAGAACCAGCTTGTGGTAGGTTTTTATCCCACTTCAGTTTGTGTTGGACAAAGTAACACACTCTCACACAATCTTAGAAAGTAACAGATGCAAGTATATGGAAACATATGTATATCTGAATGTCTGGAGTAAGTATAGCTACTTAAAAGGTCAACTGCTTACTATACAAGACTTTTGTGAGTATAAAAACAATGGCTACGACGCACATGTTTTGAATTAAGAGCGAGCAAATTATCAGGCACCATCAATGTACAATGGTCGACCGGTACTTCACAAGATATCCTACCTGAAGTATGTAATAAACACTGACTGTTGAAATATCTTTTGTGTAAGATAACATAAACTTTAACATACATTGAGTTATCATAGTATCAAGAGGAAACCTCTAGCTATGATTGGTAAAAGGACTTCTGAATAAAATCTGAGACTCAAGGTACCCATGAAGTGAATATTATACTCGGATATTTTCATAATATAAATCACGTGATGTTTTACCTTTAGTATTTTTCTGGATAGGTAACATTCTATTCTTATACACAATCTCTAATACTAACACGATTCTTGTTATGTGGTATGGAAGATTTTTTGACTGATTTTGAAACGATATGCGATGAAATTCTGTTTATTTCTCTCCTTAAGGAATGTAAAATTCAGTTCTTACGTCGTTATCAAAGTCTAAGTAATAGTTAGTTAAAGAACTGTTTCCACAGGTTGCAAAACGAAGATGATGACGGTGTAGAAATTGCTGGAATATTAAACTGTCTCATGTGGCATCGTACTCATCAACTAGATGCTTTTTGACGTAGGTACCATGGTTCTGTTCTTGACGATCGCTGGACTATGGGAAGATGGCAGTCGCTATCTTGACGAAAGGAAACTTAATTAATAGAAAAACATAATTACAGCTGCTTCTCTAACGTATTCTCTCATGGTTGAATGCACACAGTAAACTTTTCGAGCTATTTCCGAGTAGGATACAGGACTGGATTATGCCATGACGTTATGTATAGACACAATTTTATAATTTAAGAATGGACGACGGCGTAACTATATGTTTTAAAGTGCCATCTCTTTTATTGGTATTCAGTCTTCAATTATTTCAAGCTTTGATTCTTACACTGGTTAAACTAACTTTCGAAATGTTATACACTCGTAGTTTAATACACAAACGATAGTTACCATCCTCCACTCGTAACAGATTCCAGACAACTGCTGTAAACAATACGAGGAACAACTCGGTACACTGCTAAGAGAAATCGCGATCTCTTGGTGAGATTGCTTCTGGTTTTATCCAGCTCGATGTACTCTTCTACTCTGCATCTCGATTTCTTCTGTATTGTATCTTGAAACTACTCCTCTCCTGCAATTATTTGTTTTTGTTTTTCTTCTTTTCTTCGAAGTCCTCACCAGTTGCTATAGCCTTTTCTGTGTCGAATTCAGAATTACTCCTCGTCTCGAAGTTCCAGTAATAATTTGCAACACTAACGAAGCAATCGTTTTCTGGAATTTTCTGCGTTCTTCCCGCCTCCTCAGGTCACTACTCTGTTCACAAGCTGCAACATGGTCGCAGACTAAAGCAGTGATCCAGGAAGTGTAGGATAAAATCCTTTTATTCCCGTCAATGATCACAAAACATTGGTCCTTAGACTACAGGTTTCGGTTAGCATTCTCCGTCTCCGTACAGTGTCTAATCCACTTAAACTACTTCATTTTAACCAGCATGAAAACTGCTCTGCTCCCAAAAAAGTAATTAATTTTTCACTAACTATCCCCACGCTTACGCCTATCCGCCCACGTGTTTCAAATTTCCGACAAACACTGACCATTTTACTTGTCAATTCCACACTTAAATTTCTTTTAGATTAAGCGTTCGCTGCCACTGTAGGGCTTTAGAATACACGGAAGTTGCATATGATTGCATTGATGGAATAATATCAAAATTTCATACATTTTTCCTGGCGTTTTCACATACGCTAAGACATGAAACAGATAAAAGAAATCAGAATTATTGGCTAAATACAAATTTACTGTAGAGTCCTGATAAACATTAGACTGGCGAGAGTCTGTTATGCAAACAAAGAAGGGGCTGGGAATATGTCGGTATAATACCCTCCTGTTAATATATTATTATGAAACAATACATTCAGCTGTTCCGTTGATGGTATTTAATTCATGTGCTCTTACCAAAATCCTAAATTAAATCTTCAGACGTGCTTATGGCAGTCAGAATACGCAACTGCATAATTTCGAAAATGATCATGTGAATGAAATACCGGTCACAATGCAGGTGAATGAAAGCTAAATGTCCGTAAATTTCCATCCATTAAGATGAATCTCACCGCAATACGACCATCTTGTTTGATGCTTATCTGTGAGATGAGGCAGTATTAGTTTGGGGAACTAAAATTTACACTTGCGGAACAGTGAGTATTTTCCCTGTGTGTGCTTAAGTTACAGTTAGTTGTGCGTTCAGAGCGGTGACTGCAGAGTGTAGACTCGAAGAGCAGCGTTAAGTCCCCACCGAAGGCAATCGTTTCGCTTCGCAACTCACACAGCTGGTGTACGACGTGAGCGACGGGAGCTGAAACAGCGGGAAAGACAAAGGTGGTGCCGTTAATAATAGATAAGCAGCTAATGGACATTTCCAACACGTCCGCTAACTGGCCGGAGCCGACCAGATAAAGCCCCTTTCCTTCCCTTTCCTCCGCTCCCAGGGAGACAGCACGCCGTGGCTACGCGGTATTTTTCTTGCGCTCGCGCGGACTTGTTTGGCTCCTCCGTCAGAGCCAACTCGGGCGCGCCGACTCGCTGCTTTTTTCGCCCGCCCTGCCGCCCTCTTTTTGCACTCTTTATCCTTTCCTCGCAGTGTCCGGGCTTCCTCGGAGCGGCGACTCGCCCTGAATACGCCAGCAGGTCTCGCCCCGCGGCGCGCTAACAGTTTCCAGCGCCGCCGCACAAACACGGATACAGTGTGGCGCCTGCAGGTAGCTAGCCCCGCAGCACTGCAGCGCGCTGCGGCTGTGACCAAAATGTTAATGCTCGTCATCTCGAGTAGAACAAGAACTCGTTTCTGCAGAGTAATTTGATTTTGTAACTCAAATGTGACTTTCTCAGATGGGAGCAAGCAATCGGTTTCGACGAAAACTTTGATTTATTCATATCTGTCTCGATACCATTTGCTTTCTCCGGTTTCCACTCCTCAGAGTTATCATCAGAAATACCTTCCTGTTACGAAAGAAACACGTCGAGTAGTCGTCTAGCGCCCAGCTTGAGTTGACTCCAAAAGATGGGCACGTGATGACTATTTAGCGCGTTACTTTTATTCTAAAATCTTTCATTTGATGGCAACATGCAAGAGCCGAAAATGATAAACTGTCAAACTCCATGAAATGCGCTAAAAACCGTGTCATCTTATTATTTTAGGTTACATCAGCGATCTGAAAAGAAAAGCGCTTTGATCTTTGTACGTGGTTTCCTGTGTTTTTTCCCTGAAGACGTGGAGATAAGAAGGAAACATACACTACTGGCCATTAAAATTGCTACACCAAGAAGAAGTGCAGATGATAAACAGGTATTCACTGGACAAATATATTATACTAAAACTGACATGTGATTACATTTTCACGAAGTTTGGGTGCATAGATCCTGAGAAATCATTACCCAGAACAACCACCTGTGGCAGTAATAACGGCCTTGATACGCCTGGGCATTGAGTCAAACAGAGCTTGGATGGCACGTACAAGTACAGCTGCCCATGCAGCTTCAACACGATACCACAGTTCATCAAGAGTGGTGACTGGCGTATTGCGACGAGCCAGTTGCTCGGCCACCATGACAAGACGGTTTCAGTTGGTGAGACATCTGGAGAATGTGCTGGCCAAGGCAGCAGTCGAACATTTCCTGAATCCAGAAACGTCCATAAAGGACCTGCAACATGCAGTCGTGCATTATAGTACTGAAATGTAGAGTTTCGCAGGGATCGAATGAAGGGTAGAGCCACGGGCCGTAACACATTTGAAATGTAACGTCCACTTTTCAAAGTGCCGTCAATGCGAACAAGAGGTGACCGAAACATATAACCAATGGCACCCATACCATCACGACGGGTGATACGCCAGTATGGCGATGACGAATACACGCTTCCAATTTGGGTTCACCGCGATGTCGCCAAACACGGATGCGACCATCATGATGCTGTAAACAGAACCTGGATTCATCCGAAAAAATGACGTTTTGCCATTCGTGCACCCAGGTTCGTCGTTGAGTACACCATCGCTGGCGCTCCTGTCTGTGACGCAGCGTCAAGGGTAACCGCAGCCATGGTCTCCGAGCTGATAGTCCATGCTGATGCAAACGTCGTCGAACTGTTCGTGCAGATGGTTGTTGTCTTGCAAACGTCCCCATCTGTTGACTCAGGGATTGAGACGTGGCTGCACGATCCGTCACAGCCAAGCAGATAAGATGCCTGTCATCTTGACTGCTAGTGATACGAGGCTGCTGGGATCCAGCTCGGCGTTCCGTATTACCCCCGTGAATCCACTGATTCCATGTTCTGCTGACAGTCATTGAATCACGACCATAGCGATCAGCAATACCGCGATACGATAAACCGCAATCGCGATAGGCTACAATCCGACCTTTATCTAAGTCGGAAACGTGATAGTACGCATTTCTCCTCTTTACACGAGCCATCACAACAACGTTTCATCAGACAATGCCGGTCAACTGCTGTTTGTGTTTGAGAAATCGGTTGGAAACTTTCCTCATGTCAGCAAGTTGTAGGTGTCGCCAACGGCGCCAACCTTGTGTGAATGCTCTGAAAAGCTAATCATTTGCGTATCACAGCATCTTCTTCCTGTCGGTTAAATTTCGCATCTATAGCGCGTCATCTTCGTTGTGTAGCAATTTTAATGGCCAGTAGTGTATGTGAATAGTATTAGGCATCAATCATGACTTCTCAGACGAGATGTTTTTGCACAAAGGAAAAAAAGTTTACATGTATGAGAAAAAATAAGTAAAATAAGAATACTCTTTGGGTATATATACGTGATGTAAGACGATTGGTGGATAACACAGGTCTTCATCTCTAGGGAAAAGAAATTAAAGAGCAGCTGGATCAGGAAAGTTAAAGATATTTAGAAGTACACAACATAGAAGCAGAGGAAGCAGATAAAGGAGATATTTTCAGGTGAAAAACGATAATTTGGAAAGATTCCACGGGCAAGCAGTCTGAAAGCAGCTGTCAAGTGGACAGAAGGAAGAAATGGGAGGCGTGGCGAAAAGGTGGAAGATTTTAATATAATCCATTATGGAGTCGAGGTAGCAGTTGTCGTTACACTGGTTATCACTGTTAGCATTCAACCGCGATTCTTATACACATATTTTAACAACGCGTTTCAAGAGACAATGCTCTCATCATCAGATTGTAAAGTCTATGACATGAAATTAAACGGACTAAAAAGACAAAATACCATCACAAACAGTTGGGAAGTCCATATAGTAAAACAGAATTAAAAGTATATTGGACTATGGGTCCTCGTCTTACATTGAAGTTGTTGACACAAGTCGATGGCCGTCCTATAGCTACCAAGTATGCTGTCGCACTGTGCCGGCTCGGGAGCTGTTGTGGACTGACGTGCCTAGGTGTTGTGGCGTGGTTACAGCCGTGTGCTTGACGGTAACGCTATGCTATTGGGCGCCTTATTTCCTTATTGCATTGGTCTGCCATCGTTAGCCTCTAGCAATTCCGTCAGTGACATGCTACCAACTTAAAGTCGCATACCTACCCTAAAATAATTCTAAAAACCCGCTAAAAAATCTCATTTCTTTAATATTATCATGTGCATTTAGAATATTGCTTTGTTTCTTCTCATGGATAGCTATCTCGAATTCCTCTAGTAAATCAAGTTTCCTCCCTTTCTTTCCTACATGCAATTTTTCCACGTTATCTTCTACGCTATTAAGGGGGTGGCCTGTTTCATGTATATGGTTCGCAACAGCTGATTTGTCATAATTTCCTAACCTGAACGCATCTTTATGTTCTTTATACCGGATCGCGAATGATCTTCCTGTCTGCCCTATATATTTTGCACTACAAGTTCTGCACTGAATCTTATAAACTCCCGATCTTTCAAACTTATTTCTCTTCTCGCCAATATCGTGCTTAAGGCTATACCTCACTAGGTTATTAGTCTGAAAAGCTATTTTAACATCGTATGGCTTTAAAAAATTTGCTATCTTTTGTGAGACTGTTCCGTAGTATGGCATCGTTATAATTTTCTCTTTCTCTCCATCAGGTTTTTTCTTTTTGCGCTTATTACTTTTCCGTAACAGTTTTTTAACCATATCTATTCTGTAACCGTTATTCATCGCTATTCTCTTAACGGTATTAATTTCAGTCTACGAGACTACGGAAAGCAGCTTCTTTATAAGCCTGCGGATGGCATGAATCATTCGGGGTCACGGCATCAGTCGTAGTTTGTTTTCTATAAACGGAGAACGCATGTTTGTTGCCCTGCTTTTTTATATTCAGGTCCAGGAACTGTAAACAATTGTCAGTTTCATACTCCACGGTAAATCCTATTTTATTATGTGCGTCGTTGAACTTTTTTACTGTTTCCTCAATGTCCTCACGGGAACCATCGACAAGTAACAGAGTGTCGTCAACATAACGTTTGTAATAAACAATTTTATCCATAATGTTATCGTCAGAATTTAGATCTTTATCTTCAAGGTCGTTGATAAAAATGTCCGCCATTGTTCCTGAAATACTGGACCCCATGGCTAACCCATCGTCCTGAATATAAAATTTGTTATTAAACGTAAAATAATTAAAACTTCTAATGAGCTGTAGGAGTTCAATAAATTCAATTGTCTCTTGCGTTGAAATTTTACCGTATTTAAGGAAATTTCTCTTAATGATTTCTATAGTTTCGTTAACTGGAACACTGGAGTATAAGTTCTTAACATCAAACGAAACCAAACGGGAAGTGTCAGTGACTGGCGTATCTTTAATTTCACCTATCATGGTCATACTACCACGCACCGAATAGTTATTTTTATACACGTAAGTCTTTTTCAGAATTTGGTTCAACAATGTCGTTATTTTATATGCTGGACTATTTCGACCGTTAACAATCGGACGAACCGGATGCAGATATTTATGTATCTTCACCTGTGATCTTAATTTGGGGGCCGTCTGGATTCATGATAACACATGTTATTTTTTCGGCTTCTGTCAGCAGGAAGTGTGTGCGTTTAAGAACATTTTTTAGTTTAATTTGGAAATTGGCTGTTATGTCTTTCGGAATTTCCGTAATGCCTTTTTCGACAAAAAACGCTAAGGTCTTCGAAACGTACTCCTCCTCTTTTAATATTACGACCGTATTCCCCTTATCCGCTTTCGTGGCAATAGCTTTCACTTCATTAAGTTTTTATTTATAGAATCGACAGTTAGTCGGTCTGCTCTAGTCTTATGATTAACACTATTTCGCTTATTTAGTTCATTTTTTACTATTTTATGTAGCTTGTGACCGACATGCCCGGTTTCATTATTATTTAATTTGGCAATTACTGTTGTCATTTTAGTGAGGGCAATTACTTCTTTCGCGATCTTCTTGTTAAATTACGGCTCAATATTAAACTTTAATGCCTTATTTAACATTTCTACTTCTGTATTATCAAATGCAATATCCGTTTTGTTAACCACCCGTGGATAAAAGTCTAAAGACGAAAGGCTTTGTTGTTATGTGCGTCGTTATTGTGCCGTAGCTATGGGACGGCCATCGACTTGTGTCAACAACTTCAATGTAAGACGAGGACCCATAGTCCAATATACTTTTAATTCTGTTTTACTATATGGACTTCCCAACTGTTTGTGATGGTATTTTGTCTTTTTAGTCCGTTTAATTTCATGACATAGACTTTACAACCTGATGATGAGAGCTTTGTCTCTTGAAACGCGTTGTTAAAATATGTGTATAAGAATCGCGGTTGAATGCTAACAGTGATAACCAAGGTGGAAGGATTTTGGAGGAAAGACTAGGTCGAATGAGAATCAACTCAGATTGTCACGTGGTATCTAGATGGCCAGAACGGCTGTAAAAATTATTTATTTTTTATCAATGGAAAATTTGAATTGTTTGAGTTAGCATCGTACTGTTCCATGGCATAAATTTTAGTAGAACTAGTGTAACTAGTAATGGGTAATTTTTTTAGGCCGAATGCTTACTTTCATATTTCCTATCTTCTATGCATGTCCATTGACTATTCTATTGACCCTTCAGGACTAGAAGTTACTTGCTTAGAAGTTTTCAACGAACTACAGTGCACTACTGTAGATGTCTGCAACTTGGAACTATGGTTGAATTCCCAGTTTTGCCAGGAATTTTTCCTTGATTGGAGGTCTGGAACGGGTTCCGCTCTACCTCGCGATGCCAACTGAGGAGCTGCTGGAATGTGAAGTAGCGGCTCCCAGCTCTGCAAAGCAGACACCGGTCGCGAAAGCCGTGTGATGTGTGCTGAGAATGTGCGCTTCCTGCATTCCGCATCGAAATGACGCCACTGGCAGAGGTTCACACAGCGGTTGGGCAGTTCTGAAGACAGACCTGCAAGGATTTACTAACTTTTCACAAGGCGCTGCACGCATTTGGGCTTGCTGCCAGGTTGACTGTAGCATCGTGGGAAGTTACAGTGGCAGACGGAATCACCAGAGTGGGGCTGTTGGCGTAGGCAGAGGTGTGATGTTCTTATCTCTCTGTGTGTGTTTTCCTCTAATATGTGTTGTCTCTATACACGGTGCAAAAAATGGTGTGGGCAGACTTGCAAAAACATTCGTCACACGTAGGTATATTCACTTAGTAATGAAATATCCTGTGTTAAGCAGAATCTCACTAAAGGTGTAATGGCAGTTTAAGATAATTTTAGTTAGGACCGTTCGATTAGAGCAGTGATTCCCAACCTGGGGGTTACTACCCCTTCCGTGGTAAAATGTAATTTTCTGAGGGGTAAAAATAAAGGGGTTCAGCTGTGTTTCTGTTTAAGGCATAATTACTACATGTTATTTTGTGAGACTGTGATACTGTTTACATAAGTTTCCAACAATTACATTTTTTTTTCAAATTCTAGCAATAATACGTCACACAGTGTGATAGAGGTTACAGCTTATGAAACGAATGAATGAACAACATCTTCCTCACACTGTCCTTTGAATGCACCCATCCTTTGTACTGTGACAGTAACATTGTGACCTGTACATCACATATGCTTGAATAGGTCATGAAAATGCCTCCTCAGAGCTGTAGTTAGTTGCCGCAACCGACCAGAAATTGCCTCACTATAGCTAAAACACAGACTTAGGTCCTACACTGTACTATTATTGTTATTATTTTATTATTATTATTATTATTAGCAGTATTAGTATTAATATTATTATTATAAATTTTATTAGTGGCAGAAGTCAGGCACAGAGTATTCGCTTCTTGAAGTCTTCGAATTTCTACCTGTTCAGAAGTAAGGAGTCCAGCAATCATGTGTTTTACAGACACTAGGCTTAATCAGAGCACACATTTAGTTTGATTTGGGGCGCGGGCAATGTAACTGATAGTACAGATAGGAGTGGTGCATAGGAATCATATTTTGTAGCAACCGCCTACCCTCACTAAGGAATGTTAGCTTTTTTTTCTGAGGAGGAGTTACTGGTATCACTCGAAATGCACTGAATATTGCTTCATCATTTTTAGAGATACGGAGAACCATCTATGTCACCGACTACAAAAAAACAAACACTGTACCATTTATCTTCCGCCATTTTAAAATACAGGGTGATTCAAAAAGAATACCACAACTTTAGGAATTTAAAACTCTGCAACGACAAAAGGCAGAGCTAAGCACTATCTGTCGGCGAATTAAGGGAGCTATAAAGTTTCATTTAGTTGTAAATTTGTTCGCCATTCCAGCCAATAAAGTTTTTGGTCCCTTTTTCTTCGAAGGTGCTACTGTAACTGGATTACAGTATCTGGAGATGTTAGAGAATTGGCTGTTCCCTCAGCTCGAACAAGAAGCACAACAATTCATATTTCAGCAGGATGGAGCGCCACCACATTGGCACTTATCTGTCCGTAACTACCTGAACGTCAACTACCCGAGGCGATGGATCGGCCGCCAGGCAACCCGTGACAGAGCACTTCATCACTGGCCTCCAAGAAGCCCTGATCTTACCCCCTGCGATTTTTTCTTATGGGGGTATGTTAAGGATATGGTGTTTCGGTCACCTCTCCCAGCCACCATTGATGATTTGAAACGAGAAATAACAGCAGCTATCCAAACTGTTACGACTGATATGCTACAGAGAGTGTGGAACGAGTTGGAGTATCGGGTTGATATTGCTCGTGTGTCTGGAGGGGGCCATATTGAACATCTCTGAACTTGCTTTTGAGTGAAAAATACCTTTTTAAATACTCTTTGTAATGATGTATAACAGAAGGTTATATTATGTTTCTTTCATTAAATACACATTTTTAAAGTTGTGGTATTCTTTTTGAATCACCCTGTATAGTGTTCAAGGGAAGTTTAGTTGAGTGCTAATGGTGATGGTGTTGGTGGTGGTGGTGGTGGTGGTGTGTGTGTGTGTGTGTGTGTGTGTGTGTGTGTGTGCGTGTGTGTGTGTGTGGGTGGGGGGGGGGGGGGGAGGGTGACTGCATAATAAATGATTCCACTCAGCGGTAATGGTCTCAGAAAGCTTGGAAATCATTGTATTAGAGCATCATCGAGCATTGATGTACTAAATATATAGGAGGTACACAGAGCCGGCCGAAGTGGCCGAGCGGTTCTGGGCGCTACAGTCTGGAACCGCGCGACCGCTACGGTCGCAGATTCGAATCCTGCCTCGGGCATGGATGTGTGTGTTGTCCTTAGGTTAGTTAGGTTTAAGTAGTTCTAAGTTCTAGGGGACTGATGACCTTAGAAGTTAAGTCCCATAGTGCTCAGAGCCATTTGAACCATTTTTTTGAGGTACACAGAGCTCTTGCCGGCCTGGCCGAGCGTTTCTAGGCGCATCAGTTCGGAACCGCGCTGCTGCTACGATCGCGGGTTCAAATCCTGCCTCTGGCATGGATGTATGTGATGTCCTTAGGTTAGTTAGGTTTAAGTAGTTCTAAGTCTAGGGGGCTGATGACCTCAGATGGTAAGTCCCATAGTGCGTAGAGCCATTTGAACCATTTGAACAGAGCTCTTACAATTGGTGCGTTATAGCCAAAAAGGTTTTGGGTTTGGTCATCTTAGCCGGCCGCGGTGCGGTTCTAGGCGCTCCAGTCCGGAGCCGCGCTGCTGCTACGGTCGCAGGTTCGAATCCTGCCTCGGGCATGGGTGTGTGTGATGTCCTTAGGTTAGTTAGGTTTAAGTAGTTCTAAGTTCTAGGGGACTAATGACCACAGCAGTTGAGTCCCATAGTGCTCAGAGCCATTTTGGTCATCTTAGTCAGTTACAGTAGAAACCTTTCTGACTTTCATCTAAAACGATTCAAACCCATTAAAATTGTTGAAAACTGCGGTAACTAATCCGGTTTAATTTGGAAGGATCAAAGAAAGATAGTTCTTCAACGTTTTAATACTACAGGTGCCTTTCAGATTTACCTGTAGGCCGTGCACCAAGCCGCACACAATTATACAGGACTGTCAGAAACAGACTGTAAAGCTTAAAAGGTTGTTGCAGGGGAGGCTATACTGAAAAATAATTATTAAGAAAAATTAAGTTGCGCCGTTTCCATGTTATTTAGCTTTGAAGTTAGCCAATCAGGTCGCAGCGCGCTTTAATCAAGCACTTCCACGCCCTAAAATGTGGTGATCCACAGACATCTGTGGGTCTTTGAGCTACCACTTGTTCAAATGCTCATTGTCAGTTAAAATGTACCTTGTTCGGAAGTGATAGCGAAGAAACCAAACGAAGGACGCGTTTGGTGACACTCTCTCTGGCAGGCTGCTTGAATTTTCGCACACAGAGATCTAACTGCCCAATTTCAATGCTAACTAAATCGCAAACGGCTCATTGTATCTCGTTTTTTTCTTAAGAATTATTTCTCAGCGCAACCTACCCTGCAACATCCTTTCAAGCCGGCCGGTGTAACTTTTAATCCGAGCCGGTCGGTGTGGCCGAGCGGTTCTAGGCGCTTCAGTCTGGAACCGCGTGACCGCTACGGTCGCAGGTTCGAATCCTGCCTCGGGCATGGATGTGTGTGATGTACTTAGGTTAGTTGGGTTTAATTAGTTCTAAGTTATAGGCGACTGATGACCTCTGAAGTTAAGTCGCATAGTGCTCAGAGCCATTTGAACATCCTTTCAAGCTTTTCAGATTGTTTCTGGCCACTCTGTCTATAGCTTATATCTGACATTTTAGCCACTACTCGTATACACTGAAAACAGAATTTGCAAGGGTAGTCAGAATACCGATGCTGTTAAGGCCTCACATAATCAAACTAATTATTTTTGATTATGTTTATTAATTACTTAATAATTAGCATTTGGGTGCAAATTTTTAATTCATATTTTCTTGACATGCAACAACAACGAAAAAGACATTTCAAATTGCAGATTCGACTAGCCAGATTTCATCATGGGATTGTCAGCAAAACTCGTCACGGTAATGGCTACGTAACAGTAAACCAAGAATAAAATTATACGTAAATGCACTACTGCCAGCGGTGATGTAAGATTCCTGTGACATTGTTAACGGAAGTAATTCACAATTAATTACAACCAAACGCTTATGTGTACCATCTGCAGAAGTGCAAGTAGAGTATGTCACAGCAATTTTATTTTAATGAAGTGCACACATCAAAAAAAGTTTTGCACCACTTCTGTTGCTGCGGTCGCAGGTTCGAATCCTACCTCGGGCATGGGTGTGTGTGATGTCGTTAGGATTAAGTAGTTGTAAGTCTAGGGGACTGATGACTCAGATATTAAGTCCCATAGTGCTTAGGGCCATTTGAACCATCACTTCTGTTCCGAGAGTTCCGGAACCAGTACAGAATGTTGGAATAGAGGTCAACATAAACATCGTATCCACCCTTTTTATTGCTCATGAAAAACACACATTGCATGTTGTACCATCATACAGCGACATCTTTAGAGGTGGTGCTCCAGGCTACTGCACATACCGATACCTCTAATACCCAGTAGCACGACCTCTTACATTGATGCATGCCTGTATTCGTCGTGGGATACTATCCACAATTTCATAAAGGCACTGTTGGTCTATATTGTCCCACTCCTCAACGGTGATTCGGTGTGAAACTCTCCCTTGGAAAAATTAATGAATTACTGTGTTGATAAACCCCTTACGTTATACGATTTTCAAACAGCTGAGCAAAATTGAACTGACGCAGACATTTCGCTCTTTCCTTGTTCTGATCAACACTAAACTGACACACAATACTTTTAGCGCAACGCAGTCTGACTTTCAATAATCCCTGCAAAAGAATGGCCCTGACTAACAATAATCTATACCTTTCATGAATCACTTACCTCACAAAAATCTTCGTTACTCGAACTACTGCAATACAGCGAACGCCAATACTGCCAGCTAAATAAAAGAGTCTAACTACTGAAGGTACTAACTACTGATAGGCATACTTAGCAAATGAAAGATTTTCATAGAGAACAAACAATGTATTTACCTTAAT
This sequence comes from Schistocerca serialis cubense, assembly GCF_023864345.2. Classification (NCBI taxonomy): domain Eukaryota; kingdom Metazoa; phylum Arthropoda; class Insecta; order Orthoptera; family Acrididae; genus Schistocerca; species Schistocerca serialis. Next base: position 51,934,512 of record NC_064644.1, read on the forward strand.
AGTGTTCAAAAGTCATAATATATATATCAGTCCATGTCATCCAGTCTTGCAAATTTACTGTCTCTGATGGACACACGTCCATATCATCCGCTCTCAAAACTCCGCCATCTCTCTCCCCACATCCACCACTGCTGGCGGCTCACCTCCAACCGCGCAACGCTACGCGCTATTCACATCCAACTGCCTCACATTACAATAGCGAATATTACAACAATGCCAACCAGCCACCGACTGCACACAGGACAGCCAGTGATTTTCATACAGAGCGCTACGTGGTGTTACCAATATAAAAACCTAAACAGCCTACTTACAGGGGTAGATACCTCAGAGTGGTTGGTGGTCACGTCGTCCATAAACAGACCTTTTCAACCTATCCCAGGCATGTTCGATAGGGTTCATGTATGGAGAACATGCTGGCCATTCTAGTCGAGCAATGTCGTTATCCTGGAGGAAGTCATTCACAAGATGTGCACGCTGGGGACGCGAGTTGCCGTCCATGAAGACGAATGCCTCGCCAATATGCTGTTGATATGGTTGCACTATCGGTCTGAGGATGGCACACACGTATCGTACAGCCGTTACGGCCCGTTCCATGACCACCACTGGCGCACGGCGGCCCCACATAATGCCACCCAAAAACAGCAGGGAACTTCCACCTTGATGCACTCGCTGGACACCCCTGTATCTAAGGCGTTCATCCTGACTGGGTTGCCGGCAGCGGTGGCCGTGCGGTTCTAGGCGCTCCAGTCCGGAGTCGCGCTGCTGCTACGGTCGCAGGTTCGAATCCTGCCTCGGGCATGGGTGTGTGTGACGTCCTTAGGTTAGTTAGGTTTAAGTAGTTCTAAGTTGTAGGGGACTAATGACCACAGCAGTTGAGTCCCATAGTGCATAGAGCCATTTGAACCATTTTTGAACCTGACCGGGTTGCCTCCAAACACGTCTCCGACGATTGTCTGGTTGAAGGCATATGCGACACTCATCGGTGAAGAGAATGTGATGCCACTCCTGAGCGGTCCATTCGGCATGTTGCTGGGCCCAACTGTACCGCGCTGCACGGTGTCGTGGTTGCAAAGATGGACCTCGCCATTGACTTCGGGAGTGAAGTTTCCTATCGGGCAGCCTATTGCACACAGTCTGAGTCGTAACACGACGTTCTGTTGGTGCACAAAAGGCATTATTCAACATTGTGGCGTTGCTGTCAGGGTTCCTCCGAGCCATAATTCGTAGCTAGTGGTCATCCACTGCATTAGTAGCCCTTGGGCGGCCTGAGAGAGACATGTCATCGACATGTATCTCCTCCATGTCTGAACAACATCGCTTTGGTTCACTCCGAGACGGTTGGACGCTTCCCTCGTTGAGAGCCCTTCCTGGCACAAAGTAACAATGCGGACGCGATCGAACCGCGGTATTGACCCTGTAGGCATGGTTGAACAACAGACAGCACGAGCCACGGTGGAATTATTTGAACTGATCGGACCCCATCCCTCTAATAGGAGCTGTTCATACATGTTTGTTTACATCGTTAGGAGGGTTTGGTTCAAATGGCTCTCAGCACTATGGGACTTTACATCTGAGGTCATCAGTCACATAGCCTTACAACTACTTAAACCTAACTAACCTAAGGACATCACACACACCAATGCCCGAGGCAGGATTCGAACCTGCGACCGTAGCAGCAGCGCGGTTCCGGACTGAAGCGTCTAGAACCGCTCGGACACAGCGGCGGGCTTGGGTGGGTTTGGCGACGTCTCTGAACAGTCAAAGGGACTGTGTCTGTGATACAATATCCGCAGTCAACATCTATTTTCAGGTGTTCCGGGAAATCTGGTGATGCAAAACTTTTTTCCATGTGTACTTTTAATCGAGGTACGACGATTTGAGTTACACTTAACAGCACACAATTACAAATAAGTCAGTTCTTCTATAAAAAAGATGATGATAATCGCATTAGATTTCAGAAAATTTTCGAGTAGTTTTACAGGGTTTAGGTTGTTACTTTGAGAGAAATGGAGCATCGGCTGGAAGTCTATTACCGGAGTGATTTCATGCATGTCGTTATCAGGCACGGCCATTACAGTGAGCTGATACTAAAAGACCCGTCGCCTGGGACTCGGCTGTGGCATGCGGCGGCGGTGTGAAACTGGCCAGGTGCCTATTAGTTGACCCTCCCTCTCACTTGCCCGTTAATTTACAAATAAAGTTCCGTACGACCTTCCATCAAATACTAAAATGCCTCACGTCAGACAGAGCAGACAGGGGTTTCTCTCATGACACCTATTGCCGAAATGTCCCACACTAAGAGGACAATATCCCCGGCTTTCAGCAAAAACTGCTATGGATATCTTATTGACCAAATGAAACCGTTCATCTCGTTATCCGTGTGTGCAGCTCCAAGTGTGTTCAGGGCATTTCCGATTCTTTCCCGTCGCCAACACGATGTGTTTTCCTTGGCATATCTTTTGACTGGTATGTAACTCACACACCTTGTGTTTTGATTCCCCTTTGTGTTGTTGAATAGCTGGTAGCCCTTTGAGTCGAAATCAGGTTTGTGATCTTTGTGCTGTTGTGTTATTGTGCTGTTGTACTTGCCCTTAAAGACACCTAATACGTGGGTATTTTGGGTGCTTGCTAAGTTGATGCATAAATAAAAATAATCACATTTCTATTACTCACATCAAGGTATTTTATGTCTAGTGTCATACCAACATACAAAGATTTAGAGGGAATTTCACTCGCTAAAATCAACAACTGAAAAATTATATATGTATTTTATGATTAGATTCCAGGGTGCCGTACATGAAAAGAAGAAAAAGGAAGACGATGAGTTTTGAGGTCCATTACCTTAACAATGATGATGACAGTAATAAGGAAGCTGAATAACTTGGGTGTATGTTAAAGCTTTAAGTCATGTACACGTTTTGTACAAAACAGCGAAGAGTGAATCCTCTAACAATTTCGTTATTAGTTATTACGTTAAGGGTTACATTGAAATAAACAATTTACAAAACGTTTATCATACCTGCAAGCGTCAGTAAGCTTTGATCCCAGGGGAAAGAGGAATTAAAAATAAGCTTGGTGACACTAATAAAACTAATCTGATGTAAAAGTGAAACAATATAAGAAAAAAATACTGTCCTTTGCAAAGTACACATCTGAAATACAATTATCTGCCTAAGGGTAACGTTGAATCTGTGATCAATAAAAGTTTTCCGGATATATGGTCCCGGCGTCATGTTGTTTAAGAAAGCTCACTTCAAATCACCGTCCTCCCCTGCCATTACCCCAAAAATTGATTTACTCCCTCTACGACTACCTATAGTACTTACAGTATAACACACATCACGCCACTAGTTAATTTCTGTAAATAGTATGTAACTGTTTCGGCTGCGGCCGGCCGAGGTGGCCGAGCGGTTCTAGGCGCTACAGTCTGGAACCGCGCCGCCACTACGGTCACAGGTTCGAATCCTGCCTCGGGCATGGATGTGTGTGATGTCCTTAGGTTAGTTAGGTTTAAGTAGTTCTAAGTTCTAGGGCACTGATGACCTCAGAAGTTTAGTCTCACAGTGCTCAGAGCCATTTTTTTGTTTCAGTTGCAAGTGGCCTTGATCAGGGTGAATGTTTTACTGCCGAGCCAATCTGGTGGGGCCCGAGGCAGCTCATTGCGTTGCGTACCCTCGGCTGCTTTTTGTGCTGCGGCGCGTATTGCGGACGCTGTCGGCCCGTAGGTGGACTCCTGCTGACAGGCAAGATGATGTAATTACCAGTCTCATCAAAAGTACCCGGACACCTATTAGGAGGTGCGCATTACCTAGGGGTGTGTGGATACTTTTGATCACATAGTGTATGTATCCTTCGTCGCGACTTATAATGGCAGGCTACTTCCCAATGCCATTTGAGGCTCGCATCTCCTTAGTTAGTATGCATTCGATTGAAATTTATTGTGAACAGCTCAAATGGATTACGAATCGTATCATTACAATACATAATAATAAAACAAAATAGCGAACTTAAGAATCCAGATCTACTAATACATCGTTTCGCAACGATATTTAGTGACAAAATTCTGTCAAGCTTCCATCAACGTCAAGTGGTTTAAAATCCAAAAGCTCTCTGCCGAGTACTCATTGGCTATTCCCAAGTGTGACAGTCACTTGACGCGACTGGAAGCTCGAGAGAATTTTAGCATTAATGAATCCTTAGAATAATAATTAAGATTTATAAGCCATTATCTAGAGTGACATTCGAAGCAGAGCATATGTTTATAATACTTTTCTCACTTCAAATGACCGTCCTCCCCTACCAGTACCCAAAAAATTGATTTACTGCCTCTACGACTACCTACAGAACTTACATTATAGCACACATCACGTCACAAACGTCATTAGTTATTCTCTGTACATAGTATGTAATTGTTTCACTGGATAATGATGCTCTCGTGTGTTACCAGTAGTTGGTTTGGAAATATATTTATTTCTACGTTGTACTATGTAAAGCGTCTGCGACAGCATAAAGGAAGGTTTGAATGCTCTGTTCACTCCTCAGTTAAAAAATTAATCTGGTGTAAAACCAACAGCGAATAAGAACTTAAATGAATAGGCAGGAAGTACGAACAATCATCCTAAATTTTTCGTATATTTCCTGACTGGAGTACGAATGCAGAAAACGATTAGCGAATTATGAGTTGAATCTTTTGGTTACGATTGTAGCATAATCGTGAAAGTATAAATTAGTTAGCAAAACAATCGAGAAAAATTGCATAAAAATATCATATTTCGCTTTACAAAAGTCTAAGCATAATGCTAGCAACACAAATTTTAAAGCTCATTAAATTCGGTTGATAAAAGAAATTATTCAGGTAGTGAAGGGAGACGAAAATTTCATAGTCATGGGTGACTGGAATTCGAGAGAAGGAAAAGGGAGAGAAGGAAACATAGTGGGTGAATATGGATTGGGGGAGAGAAATGAAAGATGAAGCCGTCTGGTAGAATTTTGCACAGAGCATTACTTAATCATAGCTAATACTTGGTTCATAAAAGAAGGTTGTATACATGGAAGAATCCTGGAGATACTAGAAGGTATCAGATAGGTTATGTAATGGTAAGACAGAGATTTAGGAACCAGATTTTAAATTGTAAGTCATTTCCAGGGGCAGATGTGGACTCTGACCACAATCTATTGGTTATGAACTGTAGATTAAAACTGAAGAAACTGCAAAAAGGTGGGAATTTACGGAGATGGGACCTGGATTAACTGACTAAACCAGAGGTTGTACAGAGTTTCATGGCGAGTATAAGGCAACAATTGACAGGAATGGGGGAAGGAAATACAGTAGAAGAGGAATGGGTAGCTCTGAAGGATGAAGTAGTGAAGTCAGCAGAGGATGAAGTAGGTAAAAAGACGAGGGCTAGTAGAAATCCTTGGGTAACAGAAGAAATATTGAATTTAGTTGATGAAATGAGAAAATATAAAAACGCAGTAAATGAGGCAGGCGAAAAGGAATACAAACGTCTCAAAAATGAGATCGACAAGAAGTGCAAAATGGCTAAGCAGGGATGGCTAGAGGACAAATGTAAGGATGTAGAGGCTTATCTCACTAGGGGTAAGATAGATACTGCCTATAGGAAAATTAAAGAGACCTTTGGAGATAAGAGAACCACTTGTATGAATATCAAGAGCTCAGATGGAAACCCAGTTCTAAGCATGGAAGGGAAAGCAGAAAGGTGGAAGGAGTATATAGAGGGTCTATACAAGGGCGATGTACTTGAGGACAATATTATGGAAATGGAAGAGGATGTAGATGAAGATGAAATGGGAGATACGATACTGTGTGAAGAGTTCGACAGAGCACTGAAAGACCTGTGTCGAAACAAGGTCCGGTAGTAGACAACATTCCATTGGAACTACTGACAGCCTTGGGAGAGCCAGTCATGACAAAACTCCACCATCTGGTGAGCAGGATGTATGAGACAGGCGAAATAATCTCAGACTTCAAGAAGAATATAATAATTCCAATCCCAAAGAAAGCAGGTGTTGACAGATGTGAAAATTACCGAACTATCAGTTTAATAAGTCACAGCTGCAAAATACTAACGCGAATTCGTTACAGACGAATGGAAAAACAGGTAGAAGCCAACCTCGGCGAAGATCAGTTGGGATTCCTCAGAAATAATGGAACACGTGAGGCAATACTGACCCTACGACTTATCTTAGAAAATAGACTAAGGAAAGGCAAACCTATATTTCTAGCATTTGTAGACTTAGAGAAAGCTTTTGACAATGTTGACTGGAATACACTCTTTCAAATTCTAAAGGTGGCAGAGGTAAAATACAGGGAGCGAAAGGCTATTTACAATTTGTACAGAAACCAGATGGCAGTTATAAGAGTCGAGGGGCATGAAAGGGAAGCAGCGGTTGGGAAGAGAGTGAGACAGGGTTGTAGCCTCTCCCCGATGTTATTCAATCTGTACATCGAGCAAGCAGTAAAGGAAACAAAAGAAAAATTCAGAGTAGCTATTAAAGTCCATGGAGAAGAAATAAAAACTTTGAGGTTCGCCGATGACATTGTAATTCTGTCAGAGACAGCAAAGGACTTGGAAGAGCAGTTGAACGGATTGGGCAGTGTCTTGAAAGGAGGATATAAGATGAAGATCAACAAAAGCAAAACGAGGATAAAGGAATGTAGTCGAATTAAGTCGGGTGACGTTGAGGGAATTAGATTATTAAATGAGACACTTAAAGTAGTAAAGGAGTTTTGTTATTTGGGGAGCAAAATAACTGATGATGGTCGAAGTAGAGAGGATATAAAATATAGACTTGAATTTGTTAACATCGAGTATAGATTGAAGTGTCAGGAAGTCGTTTCTGAAAGTATTTCTATGGAGTGTAGCCATGTATGGGAGTGAAACATGGACGATAAATAGTTTGGACAAGAAGAGAATAGAAGTTTTCGAAATGTGGTGCTACAGAAGAATGCTAAAGATTAGATGGGTAGATCACATAACTAAGGAGGAGGTATTGAATAGAATTGGAGAGAAGAGAAATTTGTGGCACAACTTGAATAGAAGAAGGGATCGGTTGGTAGGACATGTTCTGAGGCATCAAGGGATCACCAATTTAGCATTGGAGGGCAGCGTGGAGAGCAAAAATCGTAGAGGAAGACCAAGAGATGAATACACTAAGCAGATTCAGAAGGATGTAGGTTGCAGTAAGTACTGGGAGATGAAGAAGCTTGCACAGGATAGAGTAGCATGGAGAGGTGCATCAAACCAGTCTCAGGACTGAAGACAATAACGACAACCAATTCGGTTGTAAATTTCAGTCTCAATGCGTTCTCGTATATATACAGGTTGGTCCACTGATCGGGCCAAGTATCTCACTAAATAAGCGTCAAAGGAGAAAACTACAAAGAACGAAACTTGTCTGATTTGAAGGGGGAAACCAGATGTCGCTATGGTTGACCCGCTAGATGGCGCTGCCATAGGTCAAACGGATATCAAATGCGTTTTTTTAAATAGGAACCCCCATTTTTTATTACATATTCGTTTAGTACGTAAAGAAATATGAACGTTTTAATTGGACTACTTTTTTCGCTTTCTGATAGATTGCGCTGTAATAGTCACAAACATATGGCTCACAATTTTAGACGAACAGTTGGTAACAGGTAGGTTTTTTAAATTAAAATACAGAACGTAGGTAAGTTTGAACATTTTATTTCGGTTGCTCCAATGTGATACATGTACCTTCGTGAAATTGTCATTTCTGCGAACGTATGCTGTTACAGCGTGATTACCTGTAAATACCACATTACAGCAATAAATGTTCAAAATGATGTCCGTCAACCTCAATGCATTTGGCAATACGTGTAACGACATTCCTCTCAACAGCGACTAATTCGCCTTCCGTTATGTTCGCACATGAATTCACAATGCGCTGACGCATGTTGTCAATCGTTCAATCGGTCGATCACGACAGCAAATATCCTCCAACTTTCTCCGCAGAAAGAAATCCGGGGATGTCAGATCCGGTGAACGTGCGGGCTACGGTGTGGTGCTTCGACGACCAATCCACCTGTCATGAAATATGCTATTTAATACCGCTTCAACCGCACACGAGATATGTGCCGGACATCCATCATGTTGGAAGTACATCGCCATTCTGTCATGCAGTGAAACATCTTGTAGTGACATCGGTAGAACATTACGCAGGAAATCAGCATACATTGCACCATTTTGATTGCCATCGATAAAATGGGGGCCAATTATCCTTCCTCCCATAATGCTGCACCATACATTAACCCGACAAGGTCGCTGATGTTCCACTTGTCGCATCCATCGTGGATTTTCCGTTGCCCAATAGTGCATTTTATGCCGGTTCACGTTTCCGTTGTTGGTGAATGACGCTTCGTCGCTAAATAGAACACATGCAAAAAATGTGTCATTGTCCTGTAATTTATCTTGTGCCCAGTGGGAGAACTGTGCTCGACGTTCAAAGTCGTCGCCATGAAATTCCTGGTGCAATGGATGCTGATGTAGCATTCTCAACACCGACGTTTTTGAGGTTCCCCATTCTCGCGCAATTTTTCTACTACTGATGTGCGGATTAGCCGCGACAGCTGTATCATCGTAACTGCCGTCTGCTTCACGTCTGCTGTGCAGCGAGCTTCCTTAATTTAAGTATTAACTGTATTTTTCTTACCTGTCACTTCTTCTTCCGTGTTTTTGCTTTTAGGAAGCTTTAATTGTCGAGTGCTAGTAATAGTGTTCCATAGATTTCGTGTTTGTTTTGAATACAGTCAGAGGGAGTCCCTTTAGTCAACCATAGTGCCAGTAGTGGTAGTGTTTGTTTTCAATACAGTCCAGAGACAGGTAGTGCTATTTTCATTGTTTTCTACAAGAAGTGGCTAGCAATCACAGTTTAGTCAATAATCAACCGCCTTTAGTGAATTAGCAGTCTAGTTAAAAGTTGATTAACTCTCTTCAGTAAACTGATTCCTTAGGATGGATAGGATGTGTGACTGCTGTGTACGGACGCAGGAGGAGCTGGCCACTGTTCACGAACAGCAGAACGTGTTGATGGCCGCGGTCAGCCGTCTTCAGGCTGCTGCCTCGGAGTGTAGCGGCAGTGGGGAGTCTGGTGCGTCGCATGGTACACCCCAGGTGTTAAATGCTTCACCCACTGTCCCTGCTGTCGAGACATCTTCGCGGGTACCGGGCGCGGTTGGGCGACCCTCTCCCGAAGGGGAGCGGCGGGTTCAGCGGCGTTCGCGGCGCACGAGGCGGAGGGTAAATGTGGAGGCTGGCCGTGTGGCATCGCCCGCTCTGCCTGTGAGTGGACATGTGGCTGCTCCTTCAGCAAGGTCCGAGCAGGCGCACCGGAGGAGGGGTTTGTTAGTTATTGGGAGCTCCAACGTTAGGCGGGTGATGGAGCCCCTTGGGGAAATAGCGGAAAGGTCGGGGAAGAAGGCCAGTGTTCACTCTGCCTGCTTGCCGGGGGGTCTCATCCGAGATGTGGAGGAGACCCTGCCGGCGGCGATAGAGAGCACTGGGTGCACCCGACTGCAAATTGTTGCTCATGTCGGCACCAGTGACCCCTGTCGTCTGGGTTCAGAGGTCATCCTCAGTTCGTACAGGCTGTTGGCGGAATTGGTGAAGGCGGAAAGCCTCGCTCACGGGGTGGAATCTGAGCTAACTATTTGTAGTATCGTTCCCAGAACCGATTGCGACCCTCTGGTTTGGAGCCGAGTAGAAGGCTTAAACCAGAGGCTCAGACGATTCTGCGGAGATCTGGGGTGAAAATTTGTCGACCTCCGCTATCGGGTGGAGAAATGTAGGGTCCCCCTGAATAGGTCAGGCGTGCACTACACGCCGGAAGCGGCTACAAGGGTAGCGGAGAACGTGTGGAGTGCACATGTGGGTGTTTTAGGTTAGAGAATTCCCTCCCTAGGCCCGACAAGACGCCTCCTGATACGCGGCAAGGTAGGAGTAGGCAAAATGCAACAGGAAATAACAGTATTAATGTGCTAATAATAAACTGGAGGAGCGTCTATAGAAAGGTCCCAGAACTGCTCTCATTAATAAACGGTCACAATGCCCATATAGTACTAGGGACAGAAAATTGGCTGAAACCAGACGTAAACAGTAATGAAATCCTAAACTCAGGTTAGATTGTATACCGCAGAGACAGGCTGGGCAGTGAAGGGGGAGGCGTCTTTATAGCGATAAGATGTGCAATAGTATCGAAGGAAATTGACGGAGATCCGAAATGTGAAATAATTTGGGTAAAGGTCACGGTTAAAGCAGGCTCAGACATGGTAATTGGATGTCTCTATAGGCTTCCTGGCTCAGCAGCTGTTGTGGCAGAGCACCTGAAGGATAATTTGGAAAATAGTTCGAGTAGATTTCTCCACCATGTTATAGTTCTGGGTGGAGATTTTAATTTGCCGGATATAGACTGGGAGACTCAAACGTTCATAACGGGTAGCAGGGACAAAGAATCCAGTGAAATACTTTTAAGCGCTTTATCTGAAAACTACCTTGAGCAGTTAAACAGAGAACCGACTCGTGGCGACAACATATTAGACCTTCTGGTGACAAACAGACCCGAACTATTTGAAACAGTTAACGCAGAACAGGGAATCAGCGATCATAAAGCGGTTACTGCATCTATGATTTCAGCCGTAAGTAGAAATATTACAAAAGGTAGGAAGATTTTTCTGTTTGGCAAAAGTGACAAAAATCAGAGTACCTGCCGGCTCAACATAAAAGTTTGTCTCAAATACAGATAGTGTTGAGGATCAGTGGACAAAGTTCAAAACCATCGTACAATATGCGTTAGATGAGTGTGTTCCAAGCAAGATCGTAAGAGATGGAAAAGAGCCACCGTGGTACAACAACCGAGTTAGAAAACTGCTGCGGAAGCAAAGGGAACTTCACAGCAAACATAAACATAGCCAAAGCCTTGCAAACAAAAAAAATTACGCGAAGCGAAATGCAGTGTGAGGAGGGCTATGCGAGAGGCGTTCAATGAATTCGAAAGTAAAGTTCTATGTACTGACTTGGCAGAAAATCCTAAGAAATTTTGGTCTTATGTCAAAGCGGTAGGTGGATCAAAACAAAATGTCCACACACTCTGTGACCAAAAAGGTACTGAAACAGAGGATGTCAGACTATAGACCGAAATACTAAATGTCTTTTTCCAAAGCTGTTTCACAGAGGAAGACTGCACTGTAGTTCATTCTCTACATTGTCGTACAGATGACAAAATTGTAGATATCGAAAAAGACGACAGAGGGGTAGAGAAACAATTAAAATCGCTCAAAAGAGGAAGGGCCGCTGGACCTGATGGGATACCAGTTCGATTTTACATAGAGTACGCGAAGGAACTTGCCCCCCTTCTTGCAGCGGTGTACCGTAGGTCTCTAGAAGAGCGTAGCGTTCCAAAGGATTGGAAAAGGGCACAGGTCATCCCCGTATTTAAGAAGGGACGTCGAACAGATGTGCAGAACTATAGACCTATATCTCTAACGTCGATCAGTTGTAGAATTTTGGAACACGTATTATGTTCGAGTATAATGACTTTTCTGGAGACTAGAAATCTAGTCTGTAGGAATCAGCATTGGTTTCGAAAAAGACGGTCGTGTGAAACCGAGATCGCGCTATTCGTCCACGAGACTCAGAGGGCCATAGACACGGGTTCACAGGTAGATGCCGTGTTTCTTGACTTCCGCAAAGCGTTCGATACAGTTCCCCACAGTCGTTTAATGAACAAAGTAAGAGCATATGGATTATCAGACCAATTGTGTGATTGGATTGAAGAGTTCCTAGATAACAGAACACAGCATGTCATTCTCAATGGAGAGAAGTCTTCCGAAGTAAGAGTGATTTCAGGTGTGCCGCAGGGGAGTGTCGTAGGACCGTTGCTATTCACAATATACATAAATGACCTTGTCGATGACATCGGAAGTTCACTGAGGCTTTTTGTGGATGATGCTGTGGTATATCGAGAGGTTGTAACAACGGAAAATTGTACTGAAATGCAGGAGGATCTGCAGCGAATTGACGCATGGTGCAGGGAATGGCAATTGAATCTCAATGTAGACAAGTGTAATGTGCTGCGAATACATAGAAAGGTAGATCCCTTATCATTTAGCTACAAAATAGCAGGTCAGCAACTGGAAGCAGTTAATTCCATAAATTATCTGGGAGTACGCATTAGGATTGATTTAAAATGGAATGATCATATAAAGTTGATCGTTGGTAAAGCAGATGCCAGACTGAGATTCATTGGAAGAACCCTAAGGAAATGCAATCCGAAAACAAAGGAAGTAGGTTACAGTACTCTTGTTCGCCCACTGCCTGAATACTGCTCAGCAGTGTGGGATCCGTACCAGATAGGGTTGATAGAAGGCATAGAGAAGATCCAACGGAGAGCAGCGCGCTACGTTACAGGATCATTTAGTAATCGCGAAAGCGTTACGGAGTTGATAGATAAACTGCAGTGGAAGACTCTGCAGGAGAGACGCTCAGTAGCTCGGTACGGGCTTTTGTTGAAGTTTCGAGAACATACCTTCACCGAAGAGTCAAGCGGTATATTGCCCCCTCCTACGTATATCTCGCGAAGAGACCATGAGGATAAAATCAGAGAGTTTAGAGCCCACGCAGAAGCATACCGACAATCCTTCTTTCCACGAACAATACGAGACTAGAATAGAAGGGAGAACCGATAGAGGTACTCAAGGTACCCTCCGCCACACACCGTCAGGTGGCTTGCGGAATATGGATGTAGATGTAGATGTAAAACACCTACTTGGGCATCATCATTTGTGGCAGGTCGTGGTTGACGTTTCACATGTGGCTGAACGCTTCCTGTTCCCTTAAATAACGTAACTATCCGCCGAACGGTCCGGACACTTGGATGATGTCGTCCTGGATACCGAGCAGCATACATAGCACACTCCCGTTTGAAATTTTGATCACAATAGCCATACATCAACACATTATCGACCTTTTCCGCAATTGGTTAACGGTGCATTTTAACAAGGGTAATGTATCACGAAGCAAATACCGTCCGCACTGGCGGAATGTTACATGATACCACGTACTTATACGTTTGTGACTATTGCAGCGCCATTTATCACAAAGCGAAATACGTGGTCTAACTAAAACATTCATATTTCCTTACGTACTACACGAATATGTAATAAAAATGGAGGTTCCTATAATGCATTCTAAATTGAGGGCAGGTATTAGTACCGTATAAAAAAATGGAAGACCAGTGTTCAACGTCCTAGGTTACGAAGGCTTGCTTCGAGGAAGGAGCCGGGCGTGGTGGTCGAGCGGTTCTAGGCGTTACAGTTTAGAGCCGCGCGACCGCTACGGTCGCAATTTCGAATCCTGCCTCGGGCATGGATGTGTGTGATGTCCTTAGGTTAGTTAGGTTTAAGTAGTTCTAAGTTCTAGGGGACTTATGACCACAGATGTTGAGTCCCACAGTGCTCAGAGCCATTTGAACCTTTTTTTTTTTTTTTTTCTTTTTGCTGAAGTGTGTTTTCAAAGCAACCATCCCAGCATTTGTTGTAAGTGATTTAGGGGAAAAGCGGAAAAGTTAATTGTTGTAAGTGGAGGGAAACCGAAAGCTTATTACAAACGCACAGTCTCATCCTTCCAGTATTAGAAAAAAATGTTGGAGAAAAAGCACATGCGTAATTACTGACGATGACTTCAATGTGCAAAACGCATTACAAATCTCGTTGAGTTTGTGTTCAGAGTTCTGAAGTTCAACACTGAGTGCACATCTAATATTCCTTCCGTCCATTTGCTTCTTCCCGCCTCACATTTCAGCGCAGAATCCGCGGAACGTAACCATCCTGGAATAACTGTTATAAACTGTCCAACAGAGTTATCCAGAAATATTTCGTTAGAAATTTTGTGTGAGGAGCCACTAAACCGATGAGGCAGCCATAAACTTGCAGCACCCTAAATACTACGACAGCTCTCCTTGTTGAAAAGTCGACACTACAGTCTTGTCACCTTCCCACCCACATTTTGCTACGGAACTGGTTCACGCCCTGAGATGGTATCGTTCCTCGCTGATTCGAGTGCTGTACTTCATCCGTCCCGTTGCAGACGGAGTGGAGAGAACGAGACTGTGACGCAAGGTGGAGAGGGGAGGATGGCTGGTAGGAGCTGTTTGTGATGCACGCCCCGCGCTGTCCTGGGGACGGAGCGAAGCAAATTTTCCTTGTCATCAGTTCTGCAGGCACGGGCGGCGGCGGAATGCCAAGTCGCGGTCGGCAGAGCGCGCTCCGCTAAACGCGACCACTGCGCAGGCGCGTGCGCATGCGCTTACGCAGGGTTGGCCGGTTACGAACCGTCCACCACAAGTGATGTTTTACAATGGGAAGAGGCGTGTGCCGAACGCACCGTAATTTACTCTCATATTTGGTCTCGTATATCGGGAAACGAGAGAAAAATTTGACTACATGCTCCACAGCACACAGTCAATTTAATCTGCAATAACTTTAAAACATTGGTAAATAAAAAAAAGGTCACCCTGAAAAACTAGTTCCGCGTTAATTAGATTCTGTTCAGAGATTATACATTTTTAACTTTGTAAATGATCACAACTGCATTTGCAAACAACTTATAGAAAAATTCCTGGCAGATTAAAACTGTGTGCCGGACCGAGACTCGATCTCGGGAGCTTAGCCTTTCGCGGGCAAGTGCTCTACCGACTGAGCTACCCAAACACGACTCACGCCCGGTCCTCACAGCTTTAATTCCGCCAGAACCTCGTTTCCTACCTTCCACACTTCACAGAAGCTCTCCTGCAACCTTGCAGAAGTAGCACTCCTGGAAGAAAGGATATTGCGGAGACATGGCTTACCCACAGCCTGGGGGATGTTTCAAGAATGAAATTTTCACTCTACAGCGGAGTCTGCGTTGATATGAAACTTCCTGGCAGATTAAAACTGTGTGCCGGACCGAGACTCGAACTCGGGACCTTTGCCTTTCGCGGGCAAGTGCTCTACCGACTGAGCTGTGAAATTTGGATGGTAGGAGACGAGGTACTGGCGGAATTAAGGCTGTGAGGACGGTGCGTGAGTCTTGCTTGGGTAGCTCAGTCGGCAGAGCACTTGCCCGTGAAAGGCAAAGGTCCCGAGTTCGAGTCTCGGTGTGGCACACAGTTTTAATCTGCCAGGAAGTTTCATATCAGCGCACACTCCGCTGTAGAGTGTAAATTTCATTCCAACTTATGGAAAAGTTTCGTTATCTCATATTACCGCACTTCTGAAATTAAGCTTTACCAAATCATATTTCACAGTCCATCATTCTCTGTAATTTTCCTTCTGTGCTCTGCAAGCTATTTCGAGACAACTCAGTAGCATAGCTAACACTCGACACTCTCAGTGGCTTCTCTTAGAATGCTCATACCAACGACGATGCTGCTAGCAACCAAAGATCACAGAGCTTTCATTCGGAACACTTGAGTCGTAACATTTCGGCTCTTCAAAACTACTGCTTGAAAAATCTTTAGTGTACAAGTATGAAGTATGAGGCTTACGGTGAAAAATAGAGTTCACATAGTTTCCTTGAATGCCGAAAATAAACTAGAAACCTTACAAACTTTACTTTTGTTTTCGACTATTAAAATAATTTCACCGGTGTAGGACATATTTTACTCTGCCCTTACGCTCTACACCTCATCTTTATCTGAACATCTTTACCAACCTATCATCTTCTGAAACTACTGTTTTTGTCACTCACGTGAAGCTGGGCTATGTATTGTGAATGTTTAGCGTATGTGCTACCGTAAAACGTAGAAGGGTATGCGGTAAAGCAGTTACCAGAGAAGTAAACGGCGCTCATATAGTGAACAGATAAAATTGTGTTACCCTTTAAATCTTACAGGACCAAACTGCTGAGGTCATAGGTCCCTAAGCTTACGCACTGCTTAATCTAACTTAGACTAACCTACGCTAAGGGCAACACATGCACCCATGCCCGAGGGCAGCTACGTGTACCGTTATAGGACGCCTGAGACCTAGCGGCTACCCCGTGTGGCACACACACGTATAAGTATAAAAGTAAATCATTAATTTTCTACACATTATTACTGGCAACACAAATGTTCCTGTAGTACACGTAATCGGCAGTACTACGGAATTTATAAAATGCTAAACTATTATGACTGTTGTAAGACGTCTGATCTTCATTGCTTACATATTCCGCCCTCACAATCAAATTCCGCACATCAAGACGCTTCATTCGAACCCAAACTCGATAAAATAAAGTCAATGTTGTATGAATTCATGTAAACGATATGCAAATAACCAATAAATACTCGAGGCTGGCATACACACATACATTCCAGACACGACGGTCACAGGAGCTTTTAGTTCGAGAGAGGCAACCGCACGCCAGGAGGCCAATCCCAACCCATCTACGTCGGCCAGTGGACGCCCGTCGAGCAGACAGCGTTCGTCTGAGGGAAAGGAGGAATGACCCCGTGTTCGGCTTAAAAGCAAATTACGCTACATTGTGTGGGAGCGGCCAGCCTGCGCATTCTTTACACATAGAACGAAGTTTCAGAGATTTTTCACAGGGAGACAGCAAACGCCAAACGCCGATACTACATATTTCCGGATTGGTCGCCTTAAACGAAACGTCATTCTCCCATTTTAGAAGAGCAATGCTGATTGGCAGACGATATTTCTGACGCCTTGAGCAGAAGGAGTAATGGAAGAGACCAAAAGATATGCCCCTTCACGTCTGGCGCGGAGAGTTGCCATTCTGTTGTCACTCTTGGAGCGAGGAACAAGTCCCTCCTCAGTACTTCACTGGGAGAGCACCTCTGTCAAGAGCGAATCGAAGTGCAACTCTCTATATAGAGTCCTTGCGATTAAGCGTTGTTCACTGTGTTGGCCGCCACACTTATTGTGCGGTGTGAACATACAGAATTATAGTTAAACGCCTGCGAGCGAATTTTTGAGTGGCATCGCGGTGGACTGGTTATCTGACTGGTGTACCACGCCAATAGTTAGACTAGGGGAGAATAGGAATTCTTGACTTCATCAAGGCGTAGGGAGAGTTTGATTGGTGAAGGTCAATCCAGATAGAACGAGAGTTATCTTATTTGTCAGCAGTGAGTGGCGCAGAAAGCAGTCATCGCAGCTTACGGTATTGTGCACTACAGCTCTTGCGAGCCCCATATTTCCTCCACAACAGTGCACTTCACTGCATTTCACACACAACAGCCTCGACCATACCTAGCAACATCCTGAAGGATAATTATTCAAGTTGAGTGGGCGTGCCTGTCAGCCATTCTGCCAAGTCAACAACAATCTTAAACTTTGTATAGAAATTTCATTAGTGAATCCTATGTAGAGGCTTATCTCACTAGGGTAAGATAGATACTGCCTACTGGAAAATTAAAGAGACCTTTGGAGAAAAGAGAACCACTTGTATGATTATCAAGAGCTCAGATGGAAACCCATTTCTAAGCAAAGAAGGGAAAGCATAAAGGTGGAAGGAGTATAGAGGGTCTATACAAGGGTGATGTACTTCAGGACAATATTATGGAAATGGAAGAGGATGTAGATGAAGATGAAATGGGAGATACCATACTGTGTGAAGAGTTTGATAGAGCACTGAAAGACCTGAGTCGAAACAAGGCCTCGGGAGTAGACAACATTCCATTGGAACTACTGACAGCCTTGGGAGAGCCAGTCCTGACAAAACTCTATGATCTGGTGAGCAAGATGTATGAGACAGTCGAAATACCCTCAGACTTCAAGAAGAATATAATTATTCCAATCCCAAAGAAAGCAGGTGTTGACAGATATGAAAATTACCGAACTGTCAGTTTAATAAGTCACAGCTGCAAAATACTAACGCGAATTCTTTACAGACGAATGGAAAAACTGGCAGAAGCCGACCTCGGGGAAGATCAGTTTGGATTCCGTAGAAATATTGGAACACGTGAGGCAATACTGACCCTACGACGTATCTTAAAAGCTAGATTATGGAAAGGCAAACCTACATTTCTAGCATTTGTAGACTTACAGAAAGATTTTGACAATGTTGACTGGAATACTATCTTTCAAATTCTGAAGGTGACAGGGGTAAAATAAAGGGAGCGAAAGGCTATTTACAATTTGTACAGAAACCAGATGGCAGTTATAAGAGTCGAGGGGCATGAAAGGGAAGCAGCGGTTGGGATGGGAGTGAGACAGGGTTGTAGTCGGTCCCTGATGTTATTCAATCTGTATATTGAGCAAGCAGTGAAGGAAACAAAAGAAAAATTCGGAGTACGTACGTATTAAACTCCATGGAGAAGAAATAAAAACTTTGAGGTTCACCGATGACATTGTAATTCTGTCAGAGACAGCAAAGGACTTGGAGGAGCAGTTGAACGGAATGGACAGTGCATTGAAACGAGGATATAAGATGAACATCACCAAAAGCAATACGAGGATAATGGAATGTAGTGGAATTAAGTCGGGTGATGCTGAGGGAATTAGATTGGGAAATGAGACACTTAAAAGTAGTAAAGAAGTTTTGTTATTTGGGGAGCAAAATAACTGATGATGGTCGAAGTAGAGAGGATATAAAATGTAGACTGGCAATGGCAAGGAAAGGGTTTCTGAAGAAGAGAAATTTATTAACATCGAGTATAGATTTAAGTGTCAGGAAGTCGTTTCTGAAAGTATTTGTATGGAGTGTAGCCATGTATGGAAGTGAAAAATGGACAATAAATAGTTTGGACAAAAAGAGAATAGAAGCTTTCGAAATGTGGTGCTACAGAAGAATGCTGAAGATTAGATGGGTAGATCACATAACTAATGAGGAGGCATTGAACAGAATTGGGGAGAAGAGGAGTTTGTGGCACAACTTCACTATAAGAAAGGACTAGTTGGTAGGACATGTTCTGAGGCATCAAGGGATCACAAATTTAGCATTGGAGGGCAGCGTGGAGGGTAAAAATTGTAGAGGGAGACCAAGAGATGAATACACTACGCAGATTCAGAAGGACGTAGGTTGCAGTAAGTACTGGGAGATGAAGAAGCTTGCACAGGATAGAGTAGCATGGAGAGGTGCATCAAACCAGTCTCAGGACTAAAGACAAAAACAACAACAACAAATAATAACTTTCGCTAGTTTCATGTTCTTCTTACACTAACTAGCACTACTCCAGTACCCTAGTATCCCACTAGTTGCGGAAGAAATTATGTGAATTTTTGTGTCATTTCCTTACAGCGGACGACTCCAGAAGATATTTATTGCTGAAAGCTTTTCAGGCATTTCTCTTTAGAACATCAGGAGCGTCTGTCTGACTTCTGTAGTAGTGTGGGGGTGGATATTGTATCTTGCAGGTGCCACAGGGTAAAGGCTACATCTCAAATTAATCCGTTGCGCAGAATAACAGAATCTCAGATCAACGCCACGACCACAGACCGTCAGTTCTCAGACTAACAAAAACTGGCGTAAAAATAGCAATACAAAAAATTAATGTAGAGCATTGAAATTTTGGAAATATATTTGCCTAGGTAACATATTTAAGGGAGTAACTTTTAAGGATCACAGGTTAACCGCTTAATGCCTGAATAAATTTCTTCATGCAAGGAAAAATAAAACCAACAAATTATGTTGATCCAGAAATACCCAAAACGCTCAGAATATGGCAGCACGCGCAGAAGCGTAGGTAGCTTCCTGTAGAATCTGCACCTACTGGCACCAGCGCACAGTTACCCTTACACTTATTACAGTTGCACTAACATTATGGTAAGTTTCGATCGGTCGCGAAATGAACACCACAGTGAAATCCCGATGCAGTTTTGCACAGATGTGTTAGGTAGGGTCTCTAGTACGTCCGTCGATCGCTTCAAGACTGTCTTTTCAGTTGTGAGCGCACCGTGAGCGAGTAAAGGTGCCTAGAACAACGATGTCTCCCGTGAAGTAGGAGGGCCTGCTCAGAGGCTTCGCCTCAATGAACGCAGCCCACCTAACACAACTGCCACGCACTTCATTCATCATGGCAATTGTCAGCCGCACTCTGCAGGGGCAGTGAAAACGCTCCTGAGCGTTTTCGATGGGAAGTGTTCTATCACCCACAACACAGTCCTAATTGGCTCATCCTGAGTATGATCTCTGTTCACATGAAACGCTGGGTACAAAGACAACACTTGGGCGCAGGCTACACGCTATAGACCAGCGTAGAGAATTATCCGAAAGCACAGGCGGCTGCCTTCTATGACGATGGTGTTGGAAAGTTGGTATAACGCTCCGACAAATGTCTAAGTCGGAGCGGCGACTTTGTCGAGAAGTATCTGGAAAGTGTAGTTAACTCTTGCAAATAAAATGCTTCTGATTTTCACTGAGATTTCCGTTTAGCGAACGATCGGAACTTACTTTCTGGACAACCTTCACTTGATGTAAATTTGTGGCGAACCGCGTTAAGGGGTTTATATATGCGCGAGGTAAGCCATGGCAAACGTGAAATGCTTGTACGATAATAAGCAGTGTACCTGGCAGAATGTTGAATGCAAGCATGCAAACGTGCAAGCATAGTGTTCTAAAAGTGCCGTAGATCAGTGTGTAATATGGAGTTCCATGCCTGTATACGCTTGATCGGTCAGTATAGGTACAGTTAGTGCTGTTGAGTTGTCAACTGATGATGATGCATATGTGCTCGTCTGGAATCAGTTCTAGAGACAAGCAGGTCAATGCAATGTGTAGAAACTCTGTAGAATGTGCACTCGCGTTATCCTGTTGGAAAATATCCCCTGGAATTCTGCTCATGAGTGGCAGCACAAAAGATGGAGTCACTAGACTGACGTACAATTTTGGAGTCATGGTACGTGAGATAATCACGAGAATGCTCCTGCTTTCATATGACGTCACACTCCATACTCCAGTGTGCCTAGCAAGTAGACAGGTTGGTTGTAGGCCCCCAGCTGGCCTCCTTCTAACCAACACACTGCCATCACTGGCACTGAGGCAGAACCAGCTTTCATCAGAAAACGCAACAGATCTCCATCCTGCTCGCCAATGAGCTCTGGCTTGGTACTACTGAATTCGTAAATAGCGGTGGTTTGGGTTCAGTGGGATGCACGCCACAGAGCGTCTGGCTCGGAGCTGTTCTTGTAGTAACACGGCTTTAGAAGGCACCGCTCCTGTGAAACGCAACTCGCCCTTTTTTCACATGATATCTTGAGAACCATGGATGTGGGGTATCAGACGGATGCCATATTCCTTGACTTCCGGAAGCGTTTGACTCGGTGCCCCACTGCAGACTCCTAACTAAGGTACGAGCATGTGGGATTGGTTCCCAAGTATGCGAGTGGCTCGAAGACTTGTTAAGTTATAGAACCCAGTACGTTGTCCTCGATGGTGAGTGTTCATCTGAGGTGAGGGTATCATCTGGAGTGCTCCAGGGAAGTGTGGTAGGCCCGCTGTTGTTTTCTATCTACATGAATGATCATTTGGATAGGGTGCATAGCAATGTGCGGCTGTTTGCTGATGATGTTGTGGTGTACATGAAGGTGTCGTCGTTGAGTGACTGTAGGAGGAGACAAGATGAGTTCGACAGGATTTGTGATTGGTGTGAAGGATGGCAGCTAACTCTAAATACAGATAAATGTAAATTAATCCAGATGAATAGGAAAAAGAATCCTGTAATGTTTGAATACTCCATTAGCAGTGTAGCGCTTGACACAGTCACGTCGGTTAAATATTTGGGCGTAACATTGCAGAGCGATATGAAGTGGGACAAGCATGTAATGGCAGTTGTGGGGAAGGCGGATAGTCGTCTTCGGTTCATTGGTAGAATTTTGGGAAGATGTGGTTCATCTGTAAAGGAGACCGCTTATAAAACACTAATACGACCTGTTCTTGAGTACTGCTTGAGCGTTTGGGATCCCTATCAGGTCGGATTGAGGGAGGACATAGAAGCAATTCAGAGGCGGACTGTTAGATTCGTTACTGGTAGGTTTGATCATCACGCGAGTGTCACGGAAATGCTTCAGGAACTCGGGTGGGAGTTTCTAGAGGAAAGGAGGCGTTCTTTTCGTCAATTGCTACTGAGGAAATTTAGAGAACCAGCACTTGAGGCTGACTGCAGTACAGTTTTTCTGCCGCCAACTTACATTTCGCGGAAAGACCACAAAGATAAAATAAGAGAGATTAGGGCTCGTGCAGAGGCATATAGGCAGTCATTTCTCCCTCGTTCTGTTTGGGATTGGAACAGGGAGAGAAGATGCTAGTTGTGGTACGAGGTACCCTCCGCCACGCACCGTATGGTGGATTGCGGAGTGTGTATGTAGATGTAGATGTAGATGTAACAGTTCGTTGTGTCACCGTGGTGCGTACTGCTGCTCAAATTGCTGCTACAGATGCGGTACGATGTGCCAGAGGTGGTCGTCCTTCTCGATAGTGCCACGTGGCCATTCAGAACCCAGTCTTCTTGCGACCCTACGTTCTCGTGACCGCTGCTGCCAGCAGTCATGTACATGGGCAAAATTCCTGCCAAGTGTTTCTGCAGTATCGTAGAAGGAACGTTCAGTTTCTCGAAGACCTATTAAACGACCTCAATCGAACTCAGTGACGTGTTGGTAATGGCCTCTTTGTCGCCTTAAAGGCATTATTGACTAACATGAACTCACCACGTCCAATCTCAAAGGTAAGTAACGTTCACAACCGCTTCATCATGTATTTAAAGCAAACCTGCTTTGCATCCTCATAGTGGCGCTAGTGGCGGAACTCTTAAACGACTCGCGCGAAATCTGAATAGACATCATCTTTCACTCGTAGAAACACGGCTACCAACTTCCGTTTATGTCGCACAACTCCTTCTTGGTATTGAGATTTTTTTCTGAATCGTTGTATGACGTGCTACATTTACATTTGTAAGTTAATTATCACTGAAATCGTACAGCAGTGTATGCAGATTTCTAGATCATCTTTTGTTCACCTGGTAAACAGTAATCAGATGTGCAATCTCTAATATACAGAATGCCTCCATTCATAATTCTAATGCTCACACGTTAAAAAAATTAAGAATGAGTGCTCTCCTTTGCATGTATTAATGACTGACGATGTAATTTTTTACTATTTAATAACAGATAGCTTAGTTTAAATGTGAAGTACCTTTTTTGTGATATATTGAAGAGTGTTTAGTACTTTTAAATTCAGTGACGAATTAACAGACTTCATCATGTGATGCATTGATTTCATCTCTTGTTACTATGTCGTTAATGATTTTAAGTCAGTGCGTGACATTTTATTATACGGACGGCAAATCGTGACGTTCCGAAATGTTTAACAGCTGTGGGGCACCATCTTCTTAAAAGATATTTTGTTTAAATACATCCTTTTAGCTGGTTAATTTAATTCGTTCGTATCATACTAATTTTAAATACACCACTGGACATTGAAATTGCTGCACCAAGAAGAAATGCAGATGATCAACGGGTATTCATTGGGCAAATATATTGTACTAGAATTTGGGTACATAGATCCTGAGAAATCAGTACCCAGAACAACCACCTCTGGCCGTAATAACGGCCTTGATACGCCTGGGCATTGAGTCAAACAGAGCTTGGATGGCGTGTACAGGTACAGCTGCCCATGCAGCTTCAACACGATACCACAGCTCAAGAGTAGTGACTGGCATATTCTGATGAGCCAGTTGCTCGGTCACCATTGACCAGACGTCTTCAGTTGGCGAGAGATCTAGAGAATGTGCTGGCCAGGGCAGCAGTCGAACATTTTCTGTATCCACAAAAGCCGTTACAGGACGTGCAACCTGCGGTCGTGCATCATCCTGCTGTAATGTAGGGTTTCGCAGGCATCGAATGAAGGGTAGAGCCACAGGTCGTAACACATCTGAAATGTAACGTCCACCGTTCAAAGTGCCGTCAATGCGAACAAGAGGTGAACGAGAAGTGCAACCAATGGCACCCCATACCATCACGCCAGGTGATACGCCAGTATCGCGATGACGAATACACGCTTCCAACGTGGGTTCACTGCGATGTCGCCAAACACGTATGCGACCATCACGATGCCGTAAACAGAACCTGGATTCATCCGAAAAAACGACGTTTTGCCATTCGTGCACCCAGGTTCGTCGTTGACTACACCATCGCAGGCGCTCCTGTCTGTGATGCAGCCTCAAGGGTAACCGCAGCCATGGTCTCCGAGCTGATAGTCCATGCTGCTGCAAACGTCGTCGAAATGTTCGTGCAGATGGTTGTTTTGTTGCGAACGTCGCCATCTATTGACTGGGATCGAGACGAGGCTCCACGATCCGTTACAGCCATGCGGATGAGATGCCTGTCATCTCGACTGCTAGTGGTACGAAGCCGTTGGGATCCAGCACGGTGTTCCGTATTACCGTCCTGAACACACCGATTCCATATTCTGCTAACAGGCAACAACCGCAATCGCGATAGCCCACAGTCCGACCTTTATCAAAGCCGGAAACGTGATGGTACGCATTTCTCATCCTTACATAAGGCATCACAACAACGTTATACGAGGCAATGCCTGTCACCTGCTGTTTGTGTATGCGAAATCGGTTGGAAACTTTCCTCATATCAGTGCGTTGTAGGTGTCGCCACCGGCGCCAACCTTGTGTGAATGCTCTGAAAAGCTAATCATTTGCATATGACAGCATCTTCTTCCTGTTGGTTAAATTTCGCGTCTGTAGGACGTCATCTTCGTGGAGTAGCAATTTTAATGGCCAGTAGCGTACATTGTTTATGTATAATAAGTATGAATAAAGCGAATTAGCATCTGAATTTCGACATCATACAAAACTCCATTAACACATAATTTAGTTTCTACAAGTGTATATAACAAAAAGTTGATTTTAGTGAATAAGTTTCCAATGAGGAGCTGACGGATTGGTTAACACTGAACAGACGGGATGTACCTTAATGTTTTGCGGAAAAACTGTTTGCTGAATATGAACAAGAACTCAAATCCCTGCCTTATGTAATTAGTGTGATACAAGTAGTGTTAGCCGGGCATGCCTCATGCGGCGGTTCAAACTTCCAGTGCCCCACTAGCACATTTTCACGCCCTCCACACAAACTCAACCGTGATGTGTAGAAGCAGCGCTGCTGAGAAGAGGACCATATCTCTGAGGAAGATCCAACCGATGTCTCTAAGATTTTGCCATACCATCGGTTCATTGGGTGGCTACGCATCTCGTACCCCGTTATTACTCACGTCGTCCCAGTTGCAACATCGGCCACGAACCGTTCAAGGCCTTCGGTTGAGCGGACGGCGGTCTGCGCAGGAGCCTTAATTAGGCCAAACAACAGTGGCGCCCTGGGACGCCGAGTCGGGTAGGCGCGCAAAAGTTGCTCAAAAATACGGCTCTCCAGGGCCGGCGACGCCGTGTTTTGCTGCAGACCGGAGGACCTCATATTTCGAGCCTCCCTGGGGTCCGCAGATAGAGCTGGTCACAGTGGCAGGGCCCACGTTTAGACAACAACAGGCTGAAGTAGAGTGCCCATCCAAGACCTCAAGAAAAATGCACCATCGCTAATCACAACTTCTTGGCTCTCTTTAAATAACATTCATAGAATTCCTGTACCAGAAGCCTCGTTATATCTGTATCTGTATATTTGTATGGTTTAACAAAACAGGGCAAGTCAAAAGTCCTTGGAACCTTCATAAGTTGAAAGATTAAAGGGAAAATTGAAATCCGAGGATGGGATCATAGGTTTGACGTGGGGCTGCAACTTTTGGAGTGAATGTCATTCATGGCCGCCATCTCGAAATCCGCCATTTTGGTTTCAAACCATTTATTTGAAATGGGAAGGGGTGATGTATGACACATCAAATAACACTCGCTTGAGCTCTGTAATTGAGTGGTGTAATTTTTTTTGGTCTATCTTGTACAGTTTAGAAGTTATTAATGTTCAAAGTTACCTTGATACCGATTCATGTCTCTCTTTGTTCCAAGTGATCTAAAATGGGTCTGACACGGGAACAGAAGATCAAAAACTTCCTTATATCAGGGGAACGCAGCTACCGAACAATAGCAGCTGACTACAACAGACGACACCCAGAGAGAGAACCGGTATCGCACAGCACGGTGGCTCACGTGGAGGAAACTGCAACTGCGGTTGTTGCGTCGTTGTGAAAAGTCCTAAACGAGGTTCCTGTCGTGTGGCCCTAGCATGTGGAATAGGCTAAACCTCCGTCGTCCGGATATTGCACACCAATAAGAGGCATCCTTACAACCTACAGATACAACATCGACTTAACGAGGATGACCCTGATCGCCGGTTGGAGTTCTGTCTGTGGGCTACTGAACAACACGAACTGGATCCTTCGTTTGCCTAGGGCATACTGTTCAGCGACGAGGGGTATTTCACTTTGAACTGGGAGGTTAATCGACATAATTGTCGATACTGGAGTGACGCAAATCCGTACTGGGTTGGCTCAATTCGAAAACATAGTCCAGCGAAGGTGATGGTGTCGTGTGGCATATGGGACACCCGAATCATTGGTCTATTTTTCATTTACAACACCTTAAGTGCACCACAGTACCTGATGCTGCTGCAGGACCTCGTGTCCCCTTCCACACTGAACGCTGACGGCATTTTCCCATCTTATTTTCAGCACGATGGAGCTCCTCCACACTGTGGAGAACTGCCAGGAAGAACTGCCAGGAAAGTGGATCGGTCGCTGTGGTCCCATGGAGTGGCCGCCCAGATCCCCTAACTTAACGCCCTTTGATTTCTACCTATGGGGACAGCTTAAGCAAACAGTGTTTGCTCAGAGAATCCGTGATTTGAGACACCTGCAGGAACGCATACAGCACGCCTGTGACCAAATTGCAGGAGACACTCTCCTCCGTGTGCAGTCAGAGTGGTTGGGGTGACAACAGTTGTGCATTGCACGGGATGGACAACACAGAACATGTGTTGTAGCTGTCGGTATGAAGGTAATTTCCCAACTTTGATGATTAGTAACCTCTAAACTGTTCAAGATAGACAAAAACAAATTACACCACTAAATTCCAGAGCTCAAGCGAGTGTTAGGTGATGTGTCATACACCCCCATTTCTATTGAAAAAAATGGCTTGAATCCAAAATGGCGGATTTCAAGATGGCTGCCATGAATGACATTCACTCCAAAAGTTTCGGCCCCATATCAAACCTATGCTCCCATCATCACATTTCAATTTTCCCTTTAATCGTCCAACTTATGAAGGTGTCCAAGGACTTTTGACTCGCCCTGTATACTGATCTTACGAAGGGAGTTGAAGTATGAAGCAAGTAATGCGACACACTTTTTTTCTGAAAGCTTGTTGGCTTTATATCTAGTACCTTCCGCCACGGAAGTCGAACACGCGCCAGAACAAATGGACGTGGCCAGCCCATAGAGAGCTCCTCGTCCGCGGCGGCTCTTCCGCGCAGCGGCTCTCGCGCAGTGAGGGCGCCACTGCTACAACACGTGCAGAGCGTGGCCAATAGCCCTCCCTCCGGTTTCGTATATAAGGACCCGCTCTGCTCTAGTCCAGTCAGACTCTTAGTAAGGCCAATCACGTTACCTCCTACCTCTCCCATGTCTTTTCCATCCCCGATGATCCCCAGTTCGATTACTCCCTCTTCCCGAATGTCCGCGATCGAACTGACACCTCTGTCCCCCCCCCCCCTCTCACCTGGTTTCCAGTACTTGGACACCATTGCACACACGGAACTCAATGCCCCTATCACTACACAGGATCTCATTGCTACACTCTGCACAAAACGCAACACCGCTCATGTTCACGATCGTGAACCTCTACCTTCGTGAAGCTCCTGTCTCTTTCCTCTCCATCCTGGCCAGGCACTACAATGTAGTCCTGTCCATCGGCTACTACCCCGACCTGTGGAAAACCTCCTGTACCCTGATGTTCCTTAAACCCGGCAAACCGCCGTCCGCCATCTCCTCCTACCGTCCCATCCGCCTTACCTCGGTCTTCAGTAAGGTCCTGAAATCCATCCTCACCGACACATCCACCAGCATCTCCGCCAGCACCGCCTCCTACCTGTTACCCAGGGTGGCTTTCGGCCGTCCCCTTTCCGAAAAGGTTAATTCCCGTCGCTCTGCAATCTTCCTCTCCCTGGACCTCGAACATGCCTATGACCGCGTATGACATTCTGGTCTCCTCTTCAAGCTCCAAACCTTCGACCTTCCCATTAACTACGTCCGTATGATCGGGTCCTTTCTCTCCCACCGTCCTTCCTACGTCACCATCCATAACACGGATTCCAACACCTTTTTTCCCTCCGCCGGTGCGCCCCAAGGCTCCGTCCTCTCCCCCTTCTGTACCTTTTGTATACGGCGGACATGCCGCCGCCGTCACCCCCCATCCACCTTCTCTAGTTTGCCGATGACACCGCCTTCCTTGCCCTTGCCCCCACCCTGCAGCGTTCCCAACACCTTCTCCAATCCCATCTTGACCAGTTCAACGCTTGGTGCTACCAGTGGTTGCGCGAGGTCAATCCCTCCAAAACCCAGGCGATCATTGTACGCAAAACCACCCCTTCCTTTCGCCTCCTCGATTTCTATCTAACCATCTATGGCCGTCCTATCGCCCTCACCCCCACCCTTAAGTACCTTGGCGTCACCCTCGGCCATCGCCTCTCCTGGACCTCCCATCTCCGGACAATACAAGCCAAGGCACGCTCCCGACTACATCTCCTCAAGCTCCTTTCTGGCCGTACGTGGGGTCTGGACCCCTCCACCATCCTCCACACCTATAAATCCCTCATCCGCCCTATCCTCTGTTACGCCCATCCTGCCTGGATGTCCGCCCCCCCCCCTACCTTTTACAAATCCCTACAGATCCTTGAACGTCATGCTCTCCACCTCGCCTATCGCATCTGTCTCCCCTCCCCCATGCGGATCCTGTACGACCTAATTCTATTCCCCCACCTCCTCCTTTTCCTTGAATGGATACGGATCCTCTACACCTCCCGTAAACTCGATCCTGCTCACCCGCTTGTCTCCTCCATCCTCTCCCACCCCCACCCACTGCCGCACCTGTATTCCCACGTCCCACCTGCTCTCCATCTCTCCACCGTCCTTACCCTCTCCCAAGGTGGCTTCCGCCAGCTCCCCCTCCCTGATGATGCCCTCCTCCCCTCCATCTATCCCTCCTACCAACTTTGATCCTCCCTCCCTCTTCCTGTGTTTGTTCCTTTGGGCACCCTCCCTCCCTTCTCTCCCCCTTCCCACCCTCCTTCATTTCTCCCCACTCTTCCCCCGGGCTTCCCCTCACCTGTCCCTCTACTCCTCCTCCCCTACCATTGGTATCTTTATTCTCCCCTCTCGCCCCCCCCCTCACCTTTCTTCCCCTTTTGGCAGGTCCCCGGACTCGCACACGCTACGTGGACATTCGCGCGCCGGAGATCATCGCCATCAGTGTCTCGTGCGTGCCGTCGTGTTTTGTGTTCAGTGTTCACCGTCACACTCCATCGTTCACCTGTGCCATCGACATCTTCAGTGTTTGTGCGTCGTGTCAACAGTTTGTAGTGTGGATTATCGTCGAGTGTGAACGGCTCCGTGTTTGTATTTATGTGTCTACTGTTTTATTACCCGCCATTATGTAACTTATGTGTAGTCTTTCTGTTTTTTTCTCATTGTTTACTCTATGGCTGAAGAGCAGCGTAGAATGCTGCTGACAGCCTGCCTGTCGTACAGATTTTAAACAACAATAAAGAAAAAAATCTAGTCCAGTCAGTCTGGTAATCGGTCTGGATTGCGTCTCTACCTCGGCGGTACTGCGTTCTGGTCGTTGCTCGTTGTTGACATTTGCCTGGCTCTGATTTCGATTGGATTTACTGTTGGTGTTGGTGTTGTGGTTTCTACAAGCCTCCGTGTTTATCTCTTCCTTGTTGTGTCGGTCATAGTCGGTCGTTGTCGGTTGTTGTCGGTTGTCGTTGGTCTGTCGTCCGACTCGTCCTTGCGTTTACCTGGTGGTGCGTGCTCCACCGCCGGCGGCTTCCCAGCCTGGCGGCTCCGATCCGCAGCCCAAGGCGTTCCCGCGGTTGGTTTTGGTTACTACATTATTCATAACTGCAGAACATCATATAATTCCCAACTCTCTGGCTACAAAACCCTATTATTCAACATACTATCCGCTCA
This sequence comes from Schistocerca serialis cubense, assembly GCF_023864345.2. NCBI lineage: Eukaryota > Metazoa > Arthropoda > Insecta > Orthoptera > Acrididae > Schistocerca > Schistocerca serialis. The sequence continues at coordinate 51,964,664 of NC_064644.1, forward strand.
ATACGACGGCCTTGCGCCACCTCGCTGGGAGAGCCTGTAAGCCACCATGGGATCAATCTACAGGCCGACGTCGGAGCCAATGTGTTGCTACGTCAGTAACCTCCCCATAATCCAAGTACTGCTGCCTGCGGAGTGCATCCTTCATTGGGCAAAGAGATGGAAGTAGGAAGTCGCGAAATACGGGCTGTAGGGTGGATGAGGGAGAACTTTCCAGTGAAATTTGTGAGCTGCTGTCGTGTGCGCTGAATTGTCTGAGACCCAGCACTCTTATGGAGAACATTACCATTTTTGTCGCAATGAGCATACTGAAGTCGTTTCTTCCGTTTCCTGAGGTTAGCACAACTCACTTCAGAGTTGATCATCGCTCTATGAGGGAGGACAGCAAACTGAATAATCTCTTCACAGTCCCAGAAGACCGTCGCCAAAACTTTACCAGTTGAGGGTAGGCATTTGAAATTTCTTTTCAGAGAAGAGGTAGTGTGGCGCCACTCCACGGATTGTCATAATTTTCTGGTTCGAAGTGATGAACCCTTGTTTCATTGCCTGTAACTACATCTACATCTACGTGATTACTCTGCTATTCACTATAAAGTGCCTCGCAGAGGGTTCAATGAACCACGTTCAAGTTGTCTCTCTACCATTCCACTCTTGAACGGCACGCGGGAAAAAAGAGCACTTAAATTTTTCTGTGCGAGCCCTGAGTCCTCTAATTTTATCGTGATGATCATTTCACCCTATGCAGGTGGGTGCCACACAATGTTTTCGCAATCGGAGGAGAAAACTGGTGATTGAAATTTCATGACAAGATCCCGTCGCAAAGAAAAACGCCTTTGTTTTAATGATTGCCACTCCAATTCATGTATCATGTCTGTGACACTATCTCGTCTATTTCGCGATAATGCAAAACGACCTGCCCTTCTTGGTACTTTTTCGATGTCATCCGTCAGTCCCACCTGATGCTGATCCCACACCGCACAGCAATACTCCAGAATAGGGCGGACAAGCATGGTGTAAGCAGTCTCTCTAGTAGACCTGTTGCACCTTATAAGTGTTCTGCCAATGAACCGCAGTCTTTGGTTTGCTCTACCCAAAATATTATCTATGTGATCGTTCCAATTAAGGTTATTTGTAATTGTAATCCCTAAGTACTTAGTAGAATTTACAGCCTTCAGGTTTGTGTGACTTATCACGTAATCTAAATTTAGTGGATTTCTTTTAGCACTCATGTAAATAACTTCACACTTTTTTTATTCAGGGTCAACTGCCATTTTTCGCACCTTACAGATATCTTATCTAAATCATTTAGCAGTTAGTTTTGGTCATCTGATGACTTCACAAGGCGGCAAATGACAGCATCATCTACAAGAGGGCTACTCAGATTGTCTCCTATGTCCCTAATATAGATCAAGAACAATAGAGGGCCTATACCACTTCCTTGCGGAACGCCGGGTATTACTTCTGTTTTACTCGATGACTTTCCGTCTATTGCTACGAACTGTGACCTTTCTGACAGGAAATCACGAATTCTATCGCACAACTGAGGCGATACTCCGTAAGCACGCAGTTTCGTTAGAAGACGGTATCGAAAGCCTTCTGGAAATCTAAAAAATATGGAATCAATTTGACATCCACTGTCGATAACACTTGTTACTTCATGAGTATAAAGAGCTAGTTGTGTTTCACAAGAACGATATTTTCTGAATCCGTGCTTACTATATGTCAATAAATCGTTTTCTTCGAGGTACTTCATAATGTTAGAATACAGTATATGTTCTAAAACCCTACTGCAAATCGACTTTAGTGACATAGGCCTGTAATTCAGCGGATTACTCCTACTTTCCTTTTTGGGAATTGATGTGACTTGAGCACTTTTCCAGTCTTTAGGTACGGACCTTTCTGTGACCGAGTGGTTTTATATAACTGCTAAATATGGAGCTATTGTATCAGCATACTCTAACAGGAACCTGATTGGTATGCAATCTGGATCGGAGGCCTTGCCTTTATTGATTTAAGCTGCTTCGTTACACTGAGGATAACTTCTTCTACGTTTCTCATCTTGGCAGTTGTTCTTGATTGGAATTCAGGGATATTTACTTCGTCTTCTTTGGTTAAAGAGTTTCGGAAAACCGTGTTTAATAACTCTGAATGTTCGTCAAAAAATAGTCGCGATTAGCCTCATATCGTGGAAGCAACTCGACACTGACGGTATTTCCTTGCTCTTTATGGTCTTCAGTTAGATGGCGAGGAAATCAATGGAAGCTCTCCCTTGAGTACCCCAACTGGCGGACGAGTGTGTCAACACTACCAATAGAGACTTTCGGTTGTGCAGCGAGGTGTCTGATTGTGATCGATCGATCACTTCGAATGAGAGTGTCCGCACGTTTCAACACTGCAGAAGTCACAGCTGTGTGCGTTTGGTCGGCACGCAGCCGATCCGACAGGTTTATGCGGCCTTTTATCTATGATTACAGGCGCCTCTCCTAACGACTCACCGTGCTTCTGTTCACTGCCAGGTTTTCGTAACCAATCTACAAGCGCCTGTGAATATCTTCGATACTCTAGTTTTCCACCAAAACAAAGTCAAAGACAGCTCTTTGATTGGAACGGATCTCCGTTACAGATGCCATTTTGAAGTGTACGTATAGCGCCCCCACCAATCGGAACGTGTTGGAACTATAGGGGCTGTTGAGGGAATATTCCACGATATCCCACAAAAAATTGTGCATTTGTCAACCGAAGTGGACCCAGAAAAATAAATGGGTTAAGAGCGTCGATGCGGAAGTCTTGCACGTCCGCCACTCACGAGGGCCCTGGAAGATGTCATGCATTCGAGTTATATAGTCCGCAGACTGGCTCGCACCACGAGTATTTGTTTGATTTTTAATATTGTTTTCTAGGAATGCCTTCTTGGAAAAATTAATTTTCTAGAAGACGTGGTGGGAACCCGACTGTATTTACCGATACGTCTTGAGTGTTTCACTTATTCTTTATAGGAAATAGGACATAAATGGTGGGCTGAGATTCGTTGGCTTAGATTTCTGGCGGACTCCAGTATTACAGGCACGCAGAGGGCCATAGTGTCTCTCCAAGTCTAGTGAGTTACTTTCCACTAAAAGTAGTAAACACGATGTGTTTACCCTATTCTTTCAATAGTAGCACTTGAGCTCAACTCATAAACTTGTGAGGAAAGAGAGAGAGGGAGAGAGAGAGAGAGGGAGAGAGAGAGAGAGAGAGAGAGAGAGAGAGAGAGAGAGAGAGTTGTAAATGTAAAAAACAAGAAATTCTATGAACTGTGATTATTTTCGTTCTTTCATCTCTAGAACTGTTTGCCAGGACGGAATTGGTAGCAAAATTTTCTGTACAGAAAACATAATTCATTCGCTATTTTTTCTTTACTTGGTAAGTACGAGCAGAGCTTATGAAATAAACATGCTTACAGGTATAAGATAGTTACATAATACATTTTCAGGAATTGGTGACCACAGCTCGTAATGATTTGAAAATATTATGTTGCCGCCATGGCTGCTGGTAAATGCTTTATACACAATTCTTTTCGATCAACTGACCGTCATCAAATTCCCAAATTCCTGTACACCAATTAACCAATTAAAATAATACATAAGTAACATTACAGACTTATATCCCAGCTGATCTGTTAACTGGTCTAAATAATGACAAAACACACAAAATAAAATGCCACTTACTCACATAAAAGTATACACGGCAATATCTTGGGCGAAATGTAAAGTCATTAATATCAGTTGATAAAACCATGTACTAGTCACCGAAAATAAAAGTATGTCATAAAAGTCACCTGATTCATTACAAACAACACGTGTCGTAAAAACGTAAATGCTTCGCATTTGTACGGACCTACCTGTTATGATATCGTAACACAAATTACATCGCCAATCTATAAAAACTGTGGTAGGCCGTGCACATATCATGCTATAACTGCAGTAGGTATTAACGCTATGATATGAAGAGATGCATACCACGCAGAGCCGACAGCATAGCTAATCACTATTCACTGGTAGAACCAAAGATGTCATAGACACGTCTTCATAAATTTACAGTGGTTAATGTCTTACGATTAACAAGCTGTATGTCATCTGCTACGATAAGTAAATGTGTCAGTCACAACCAATGTTCTGTATGTTTCGTCTAACAGCGACTTACGTGTCTTACAATCACAGTTGCGGTGTCAGAAAACACGATACATTGAAGTGACGGCTTAAGTGCACTCATAGGCTATAGTGTGAAACGACCTGCAGCCACTTTCGTATGTGCACTGCTACAGTCGTGCAATAACTTTTATGACATAAGGCGTACAAATAGATCACATGCATGCCTGCAGTATAATAGGTGTAACACACGCGATTGCATAGACAAATATTTATGTCAACGTCATACACAACAAACTAAAGCAGCTGTTACCTGTAATGCATGAAGAATTAATCATTTTTCACTCACCTTAGTTTTTCATAGACCCTAGTCTTCATACTTAAACAACTCTATGTACCCTGTTGACAAGTGTAGAGCAACTAGATTTTTACAGCTTCCCTCGGCTAAGGAACATTATACGTCGCTTCAGGACATACTTCTGAAAAATCCATCGAGATGAGTATTTTCGATGTTATCAGAAAGACGTAACAGGACTGCGCAGACAGTGGCTGTTTGTACACCTCCCAATTCGTGTGAACGTGTCCAGCTTGGTTGGTACGATCTTCGGCTGACTACTGAGAATGTTGGATATTTTAAATATGCAGAGATGATGTAATCAAGGTAAGTCAATCAACGATGGGACTGAAATTTGAAAGGCAAAGTAGTTGCATCAGTGGTTTATGCAATTGTATGGCAGTTTTTTATTAAATACATTATTTATGATAGGTCTTAAACAAGGTATGAACGATCGGTGTAGTTTTCCAGATGCTTTGAGAACAACTTGAGTTCCTTTCCTAAGACACTCTTATCAGATTTTTCAAAAACCGCAAAACTAGTGGGTGCAAAAAATGAAATAAAAAATAAAAATTAAAAAAGTAAAAAATGGAAATATGTTTAACATAGAGTTAATAACGATAAATCTGTTTTAATGGTCTCATATTCAGTTTACCTCATACATCAAGTTCTGCTGGACCATATGAGTCGAACCTACTTGGCCGCAGAACGAATCACATAATTCACAGAAAGTTGACAAGAAAATTAATTAATCCGGAGAAAATAACTGTAAAACATTGAAAAATCCGAAGTTTACAATATCATACACAATAAATGATATGTTACAGCGCAGAACCTCAAAACTATTTGTAGGAACTGCAGTACACCATGAGACAACTGTGGAAAAGGGAAGTCTTCCAACTTCAGTTAAAAAGTTTGGGGTTTATCACTCCATATTTCTTAGTTCTGCTGGAAGCATATTTAAAATAAGTCGAAAAGATTAGTGCACACCTCTCTGTACAGTGACTAGTACAGCGCTATCTAAACTCAAACCGTTTCTCCATATTCTTTCCATTGAATGAATGTGGTAGTTGGAATATGCCCGTATTGCTTACGACAGATCCCATGGTAGGATGTATGTACAGGAATAACATAGTCAGAATTCCAAGAAGCCCTTTAAAACGGCGTGCATAATATACGTTTTGTACATCCTGAATTTTTCATGCATGAATATGTGGAAGGTATTAGAAGTACTATATTTGGCTTCTTCTAATCCCTGTACCTTACATTCCAAATATTTTACAATGGCACTCGTGTTATATGCAAGTAAACAACATTTTTACTCAAACCCTGAACCTCCCATTTCAGCTTTTCCACTAAATGTTTTAGACATCTAACTTACATAAAAGCTCAGCACGTTCCATATAAAATAATATAGTTTATAGCTCTTATCTTACTATTTACACCTTTAAGTGTCTTACATGCATTTTCTGTTAATCGATATTTCCTACAGCCATGTTGCATGTCTAACAGTTCATAGTGTGTACTATGGTGTTACTGTCCTCTTACACAGGTGATTCTCAAGTAACTGTACACATTTGGTGGGTGTGATATGTGCATTGAAGTAAGAGTAACATGGTAAATAAAGTTTTGTTCAAGTTGTTTTACTTCCTAGTTACGATGCACAATGCTATTTGAGATAGGCTTTACATCGTGGTTCTGTACAGGCTTTCGCCATACCGTGCTCACCTGTATATCGACTGATGTTGCTGCGTGCACCCTGTACACTGCTCGGTTGATTCTGGCACGAAATTCCTTTGTTCACTAGATCCCGGTGTCGTTCGTTATGCTCGATGGTGCTATTAAATTGCAGCGGCACAAGTCGTGCTACGTACATTTATTCTGTCGGTAGTTCACAGACGGCAGTCGTTGTGTACGGCACGATGGTCTACTTAGACGGTGATTACGCGAAAATGCACCCCCCTCACGGCGCAGCAGAAGGAAATGCAGGAGCAGCAAGACGACGGTACAAGGAATTGTTTCCGAACAGAAGAGTACCAACCCATCAGACACTGCCAAATGTGGATAGCTTTTTAAGTGAATATGGCATACGTGGTACGCCACGGTTAGGTCGGCATTAAGTGGATGGAGTGAGAGTTGAGGACATCCTGGATATAGAAGATGACGATCCGACCATAAGTACCCTTTCTTGAATCACCTTTAAGGCGCCTGATTCGGTGACAGCAATTCCACCCATTTCACCTGCATGAGGTACAACAGCTGACAGCTGTAAACTACCCTAGATGTCAGAATTCCTGTCAGTGGCTACTCGAACACCATGCTGCTGATCCACTGTTCGGTAGTCGGGAACTGTCTACGGACGAGGGCAATCGTTTTGCAGGGCACATCTGGTGTTGCATAGTGGACAATCAGGTTACTCCACAACGCCTGACTGGCACAGTGTGACAGGTTTTGGAACAAGAATTACACAGTCCTCTTCGTGATGTCCCTCTCGCTACAAGAATCAGCTCATGATTTATACATGACGACACCCTGCACATTTCAGTCGTGCGACAGGAGAGTATATCGATATTGCTTATCGCGATAAGTGGGTGGTTCGTGCAGGACCAGTTGCTTGGCCCGCCGGATCTCCAGATCCTAATCCCCTGGACTTCCGCCTTTGGAACGGCCTCAGGGAGCCCGTATATGGTAGATATCAGAAGAGGAATTGCTATTATGAAAGCTATGATAATAGTAAAATAGCCACAAGTATTCTTGTGACCACCCTTTCAAAGGACGCATTTCGACAATATCATCATCAGATTCTGAAAACAGATTTTTACAAAAAGAATTACAAGTTGCGAACACAATCTAAAAATGTGAAACAGTCAGACATTATATGTACCAACTAAGGGAACAAACACTGAGTCAGCTATAGTGTGTCATATTGAATAGGAACTGAACATCCTTGCCTGGACAGCCACTCAATAAAACTGAAGTTACCGCAGGGTGGCAGCATATCATACACCAGTGAATGCAATGGATAACAAAAAACCCATCCAGATAGACAGTAACCATAAGTAGAACGGTAAAATAGTCATGTACATATAGTTTTATATCTTGTAATAAAAATTACAGTTAACGTAACAAAAACTCATAAAGTGCATGGGTAGGCGTGGGGCCAATCACAAACGTTTATTCAGGTTCGCGGACTTGGTCTTGGGAAAGCACGAAATATAATAACAGGAATATTGTATGTACATATTATTATACAGCCGTAACGTGACGTCAAACAATAATGTGTGAACCAGGAAATATCATAACGTATTTAAAAAGATAAACTTCCAAGTATGGTATCCCTACCATTATAAGTTTCTATGCAGACTACAGCAAAAATGAAACAAAAGAAACAAAGAGCAACACTTATAGATGTCACACGTAATAAACTGTTGAACTGTCCTGTTTTTCATGGCCTTTTGCTATGGTAATTACATAAAAAGTAGCGTGCAATTGTGAGACCTTGCACTATAGGTGCTGGTTATGAAGTGCAGTTTGTAGCAATATCTGTCTATCGGTCGTATTAAAATACTCTACAATTGAAAATGACACTACGCCAATTAAAGTGGACACAGTATATAGTATAATGTAAAAGGGTTTAACCCCTGTTTCGGTACACAAATATGCAAATAATGATAAAACATACCGTAATAAACAGTGGCTACGACCTATAAAAGTACATCAAGTATCAAATTCCAAAACTGATCTAATGTTTACAGTCGAACCCAGCAGTAATAATTACGAAAAAATTGAAGTAATTTATCAAGGCTTCCAGCTCGTTGCCTACGCAAAAATGGCATGATTTAGAGATTATAGTGAGGTTACAAACATTATGGACTCAAACCCTTAGACATTTGATCAGAATATAAACAGCTTCTTTGTGTCTTATGTAACAGCCGTTTTGCCTTGTGTATTACGCCACAAATGTGGAAGTAATGGCATACTTAACTTCTATAAACATGTATATAATTTACACACACGACCTCACAAGCCACATTTACATTTTTCCCGATTAAGTCAGGTCTTATTTGTGAGAAAACGTTTTAAAAATTGCATAAAAGTAAAACCAAACTACCATGGCTAATAAATCATAACATGAGCTGTACATTGGTCTTAAGACCACTTTATGGGGGTGCTGAGCTGTCGGAGACTTAAACCCTTACACGTCCGATTAGCTACGTACTGGGGTATTATGCTAACCCAGTGTTGTGCTTCTTGAGTATAATGGACGTAGCATACACAATCTATGCGAAAATACAGCAAGAATGCAGGAACCAACTTAGGAACAAATTAAATCTAAAGCTGTGTACGTCAGAATAGAATGCCTATTACGTGAGTGCAACATAGACAACTTATGCTGGGGAGATGAATGATTAGTAGGAATACATGTTTATATGAAACCTTATAGTGTCCGGTACTCGAACCTGCAGATAAGTGTTTCAGTTGTGATTTATTAAACATATTTTTTATGTATTTCATTACATTACTACCATTCCAACCCGACATGTTTACTGAGGTAGTGTGTGGTTAGAAGCTGAACAAAGTTAATGATTTAACAGATCGTCAAGTATTTTGTAATATCACGTTCTTGCTGTTTCCCCTTGTTCATTAATAATTTTTTCAGGTTGTTTACGTCGAGATGTATAAATTTCAGTTTCTTCTAGAGTATTTAATTTATAGCCCTTATGCCTTTAGATCTTTTATTACGCCAATGACCCTGTGATTTAAAATTTTAAAGTGTAGCCCTAAGACAGTCCTATTATTATGTGTGTTCTTTAAAGCGTGTTTCAGAGTCTCTTCCCGTTTGCCCAATGAAAATACTATCTCAGTTATCGCATTTTATCTCGTACACACCAGGGTTTTTGTATTTTTTGTTACAATCTCCCAACTCGTGAAGTAAACGCAGGTCCAGTTTATTATTGGTTCTATATCCTATAGTAATATTTGCATCCTTAATGACTTTACCGGTCTTTTCAGAAATGGAAAGTACTTGGTGTACGTTTATGGGTAGTAACTACTGTTTATTATGGTATTTATCATCGTCATTTGTATATTTGCGAACAGGAACAGGGGTTTAAACCCGGAAACATCGTTTTTATCATTCTGTATTTTTACTACATACAGTGTTCACTTTAGTTAGTGTAGTGTCATTTTAAGTTCTACAAAATTTTAATTCGAACGATAGACAGTACAAATTGCACTCCATAACCAGCACGTGTAGTGCAAGGTCAAACATTTGCACGCTACGTCTTATGTAATTACTGTTGCAAAAGGCCACTAAGAACAGGCTAGTTCAACAGCTTATTACATGTGACATCCATGAGTGTTACTCTTTGTTTCTTTGGTTTCACTTTTGCTGTGGTAGGGATACGATACCTGAAAGTTTGTGTATCTTTTTAAATACATTATGATATTTCCAGGTACACACATTATCGTTTGACGTCACGTTACGGTTGTATAATAATATGTCCATACAATATTCCTGTCTTCCCAAGAGCTAGTCTGAGAACCTGAATAAACGTTTCTGATTGGTCCTACACCTACCCGTGCACTTTATGACTTTTTATTCCGTTAACTGCAATTTTTACTACAATATATAAAAATATATGTACATGACATTTTTTAACCGTAATACTTACGGTTACGGTCTATCTGTGTGGTTCTTTTCTTTGTTATCCATTGCCTTCACTTGTGTATGACATGCTGCCACCCTGCGGACACTTCAGTTTTCGTACGTGGCTCTCCAGCTCTCGTATTCAACATGGCACACTACAGTCGACTCACTACATTGTGTGGTGTTTTTTTCCCTTCATTGATATATACAGTACCTGGCTGGTCCATATTCGTACAATGTGTTCGCAACTTGAAATTGCTATTGTAACAATCTCTTTCTAGAATCTGGTGGTGATATTTTTGAAACGCATCATTTGAAAGGGCGGTGACAAAAATACCTGTGGCTATTTTACTATTATGATATCATCCATAATAGCTATTCCCGTACTTCTATTTAGTATCAACATGGGCGCACACCTCATTCGCGATTTTACATCGCAAATGTATCGTGTATGTTGTTCCAGTTGACAATGTAGCAGATGTACAGTAGCGAACTGGAAAGGGCAGTGCAACTGCGCAAAATGCCTGCATCATCCGAGAGTAGTGAGGTATCGAGCGCGTCACTATCTTCGCTTACAGTGAAATCATTTTGAACATGTTCTGCGGTAAATATAAAGTACGCAGCTGAGTTGAATTCCGGATCCCTCGTGCCGTTGCTTTCTGAGAAGATAGAATTTTGTGTTTTTTGTGTTGAACGTGTGATCCGTACTCCACTGCATAACTCTGAAATAAAGTAATTTGAGACAAAACTTTATTTAATGTTTTAAGTTTATTTTGAGGCACACATTATACCTAAGAAATGTGTACAGTTGCTTTCTGAATCGTCAAGAATTAATTTTGTGTTGTTTGTGTCGCTCTTGGTGTTCCTACTCTATTGCATATCTCTGACATAATAGCACAGAAACGTAGTGGTCAATAAAATTTAGATAGTTTAGTTATGTGAAACTGAAATAACTAATTTTGCACTACAGACCGGATTTTACGTGCAAAACAATTTTGCATGTGCTTCAGTATGGCAAATGGGATGGACAGAAGATAACGGAAACACTTTACAGCGTATTTCTCTATGCTACGTCACTTTATGTACTACGTTTCCACGTCATACCGGATTTTACGTGCGTATTTCACATATACAAGTAGGTAACTTGAACTTCTGTACCTCTGAAACGGACGAAGATATGAAGAAAATTCAGAATGTCGTTTGAGATCAAGATGTTAGAAATACACAGTAAAAATTTTTTTTAAAAACCATTTCCTCTGCACGGCCGTCTCGAAACTCGTGGATGAGTTGAGGTACCCAAAATACAAGTTTTTGGGGTTTTTCTCGATAGCGGATAAAGATGTTTGAAAACGAGGAGATAAATGCCTAGAGAATATACCTTTAAAATTTTCTTATTTTACTATTTCGATTTCGCTTCGTGCCTGATTTTGTAGGAGTAGGGTAGCTTCGATCCTCTGCATCTCGGAAATGGGTAAAGATATCTTGAAAATTTTCACAGTTGTTCGAGCACAGTATCTGACGAATATATCGTTAAAATTTCAGCCATTTGTTGTGCACAGCCGTCATGAAATCCTCGGCTGGGTTTTTGTCCGCTGGTGAGGGCGAAAATACAGAAAAAACCCTTTTCTTAGGGTTTTCCGAGAAAGCGCCAATGGACTAATGGAGTCTGTACAGGTTCCATCAAACCCATCGTAGACCACATCAAATGCAAAAAGAGCCAGCCGATATGCTCCAAGCAGGAGGAAGTATGTAATATTCATACTTTGTCCCCGTAGTGTAGGATAGTGATATGAAGTCGATCCTTTTGCTGGGTATACAAATGGTCCCTAACCATAGGAGTATCCAAAATAAATCTCCCGTCCTTTTTATCGCCAACAGAACCCGAGATATGAGTACCGGAAAATCCCGTTTCTACACTCCTGGAAATTGAAATAAGAACACCGTGAATTCATTGTCCCAGGAAGGGGAAACTTTATTGACACATTCCTGGGGTCAGATACATCACATGATCACACTGACAGAACCACAGGCACATAGACACAGGCAACAGAGCATGCACAATGTCGGCACTAGTACAGTGTATATCCACCTTTCGCAGCAATGCAGGCTGCTATTCTCCCATGGAGACGATCGTAGAGATGCTGGATGTAGTCCTGTGGAACGGCGTGCCATGCCATTTCCACCTGGCGCCTCAGTTGGACCAGCGTTCGTGCTGGACGTGCAGACCGCGTGAGACGACGCTTCATCCAGTCCCAAACATGCTCAATGGGGGACAGATCCGGAGATCTTGCTGGCCAGCGTAGTTGACTTACACCTTCTAGAGCACGTTGGGTGGCACGGGATACATGCGGACGTGCATTGTCCTGTTGGAACAGCAAGTTCCCTTGCCGGTCTAGGAATGGTAGAACGATGGGTTCGATGACGGTTTGGATGTACCGTGCACTACTCAGTGTCCCCTCGACGATCACCAGTGGTGTACGGCCAGTGTAGGAGATCGCTCCCCACACCATGATGCCGGGTGTTGGCCCTGTGTGCCTCGGTCGTATGCAGTCCTGATTGTGGCGCTCACCTGCACGGCGCCAAACACGCATACGACTATCATTGGCACCAAGGCAGAAGCGACTCTCATCGCTGAAGACGACACGTCTCCATTCGTCCCTCCATTCACGCCTGTCGCGACACCACTGGAGGCGGGCTGCACGATGTTGGGGCGTGAGCGGAAGACGGCCTAACGGTGTGCGGGACCGTAGCCCAGCTTCATGGAGACGGTTACGAATGGTCCTCGCCGATACCCCAGGAGCAACAGTGTCCCTAATTTGCTGAGAAGTGGCGGTGCGGTCCCCTACGGCACTGCGTAGGATCCTACGGTCTTGGCGTGCATCCGTGCGTCGCTGCGGTCCGGTCCCAGGTCGACGGGCACGTGCACCTTCCGCCGACCACTGGCGACAACATCGATGTACTGTGGAGACCTCACGCCCCACGTGTTGAGCAATTCGGCGGTACGTCCACCCGGCCTCCCGCATGCCCACTATACGCCCTCGCTCAAAGTCCGTCAACTACACATACGGTTCACGTCCACGCTGTCGCGGCATGCTACCAGTGTTAAAGACTGCGATGGAGCTCCGTATGCCACGGCAAACTGGCTGACACTGACGGCGGCGGTGCACAAATGCTGCGCAGCTAGCGCCATTCGACGGCCGACACCGCGGTTCCTGGTGTGTCCGCTGTGCCGTGCGTGTGATCATTGCTTGTACAGCCCTCTCGCAGTGTCCGGAGCAAGTATGGTGGTGTCAATGTGTTCTTTTTTCCATTTCCAGGAGTGTATATGCGGCGTGTTGCAACACTTAGCTGCGCATACTGTCGCATGCGTACATGAAGGAGATTGAGAATTTGGGGTCAATATTATTAAAGTTTCTTTTCAGCAGAACAATTCTGAAGAATACAGCTGCAAACCTGAGACGCAACGAGAGAAATAGGCACATTTTTAAAGCCATTACTTTGATTATTTAGTAACAGTTTATGGGGCACATTAATGAAACTAGCCTTTTTTTATACAACGAATGAAAACGTTAAGTAACGTTCTATTACACATAATAAACCTTAAAGATTTACGAAATTATTAAACATCTGGCTGATATCAGTTAACATTTAACAAACTCTACTGCTGGATACCGGGTAACACCTTAGAACAACATCAGGCAGAAACATTATTTCTAGCCTAAATAAGACCCACCCAGACAATAGCTGTCGCTTATCATGCAAACCTTCACATAATGAGCTGAGGATTCATGCAGGGATTTCATACTACAAATACCCGCTTATTGGATTTGAGGTTGTAAACACTGAATTGTCGCCGGCCGTAGTGGCCGAGCGGTTAAAGGCGCTACAGTATGGAACCGCACGACTGCTACGGTCGCAGGTTCGAATCCTGCCTCGGGCATGGATGTGTGTGATGTCCTTAGGTTAGTTAGGTTTAAGTAGTTCTAAGTTCTAGGGGACTTATGACCACAGCAGTTGAGTTCCATAGTGCTCAGAGCCATTTGAACCACTGAATTGTCTAGACGAAAAATCAGTTTCTGCTCAAAGAAGGGTGCACAAAATGACGCGCTGTGATTCTTAACTGGATATCACGGAAGTTCGAAGTCATGCTGTATGTATTTTCAGTGTCGGTAGCGCTTGCAACCCATAAACTTTTCCTGGACAGACACAGGATTTTCACTTTGTGAAGCTTCCAAGACTGCCTTTTCACGTACCAGAAAACAACAAGAGAGAGAGAGAGAGAGAGAGAGAGAGAGAGAGAGAGAGAGAGAGGGAGAGGGAGAGGGAGTGAAATACAACTAATCCAGAAGATCAAGTTACAGATGCATTTTGATGACGAGTTTATTGGTGCCAAGCACGGCCCTATCAGTTACATTATTAAAAAGCTCCCTTGTTAAATGACTCATTTTGAGTAACAAAACCAATTTTCTCTGACGAACAAACACCACCGATGTCACATGCCTGTATGGAGGACTATCAGGTGGAGAGGGTTAAATATTTTTTTCTGTTCACCATTCAGCTGATATTAGAATCAGTGAAGACGACGAGTTTTCTTAACGTTGGAGCCACAAGACATGCAAGCGCGTAGGGATACCAACTGTCCACGCGTTCGAAGAACTGGCATCCAATTTGGCCTTGCAAACTAAACTTCAAGCATCCTAGCCATACCGCCAGTCTGAGACCACATGGATCGTTAGTGTCTCTTTCTACTATTATGTTATGTAACATCGCAGTCCTGATGTTCGCTAACTTCACATTGCGATTATTTACATTTTTGTACGGTTTAAAAACAGTATGATTATTTAAACGCAAATACTCACCAGTTTTGCGTCATAACGGATAGTCGCTGCTTTCTGACTGCGAGGGAGAAGCTAAGCGTTCTGTGACACGCATTGTTTCTCAATTGATTTTGCTAATGAACTGTTAACAAGATGCGTAAGAGGACTGGTGGGATTACTGCGATCGAGTAGACATGTTACTGACAACGAGTTATTGTCTGAAGCTACTTTGCTGCGTTGTTACAGCCATCTTGATAATTCAGTTGAGAAAGTTTAGCCATCTGTTAGACTCGCAATACAACAGATACAAGCAGGATTTGTCATTATACAAGAGCCTGATACTAAAATATAGCATTCCTTAGTTGTGGAAAGGTCAATTTGGTTTCCTATTGTGATGATACAGTGTCTGCAGCGCTGTACCATTGTGACACATGGAAATAAGTAGCTGTAGGTTTGTTATGTTTAGATATGGTAAAATGAATTTTATATTTTGTTGTTACAACTGTAATACTGGAAGAATTGTTTGTGTTTATTTCTGTTTCATGATACAAGCGCGGTGTGGCAGTGGCGGAATGAAAGGCCTTCGCGTCGCCACGTAGTCAAAGTTACCGGCCATCACAATCGTTACAACGACGGCCGAGTTACAAAGAAGACATCCCGAGATGACGCGCCCAACCTTGCCGCAATAATAGAAAAAAGAGGAATGTTACAACAATTCATGTTCCTTTCGATTTCCTACATGCAGTACTATCATATTTATCTTCATTGAAGTCCTTTCACTTACTGTAGCTTACATCAGTCCCCTTTATTAATTACGCCATCGACTCGCCAACAAATCTCTGTAAGTAGGTGATGAAGACGAATCCCTCCACGGTCCATGGACAGGAGATTAGCAGGTGGGTGACTCTGTCGCTATCTCATAGCGATAATGAGGAGTCGGGTCTTTCAGCAGTCTTTGTATCTCACGCGGGAAAATTCCCTGGAGTAAATAAAAGATCCTGATGAAACTTTGCGGATATGTAGAGGGTTCAAAATAATTCAATACATTTTTTTCGTTTTCCCCAATTTCACTTTTATTGCGTAAAAAACACCCCCAAAGGTAATTTGGCGTATTAGGTTTAGAGGACTTTGTGAGAAGATTTTCTAACTTGATTCTGCTGTATGATTACTATTCAATCACAGCTTCAGAAACGATATAATGAAACTGCAGTCAGTAGTACATAATCAGTTCTCTTTGTCACGGTATCCCAGTGTACTGAGTTATATCTGATGACGACATTTAAGAGGATCGCCGGCCGCGGTTCTAGGCGCTTCAGTCCGGAACCGTGCGACTGCCACGGTCACAGGTTCGAATCCTGCTTCGGGCATGGATGTGTGTGATGTCCTTAGGTTAGTTAGGTTTACGTAGTTCTAGTTTCTAGGGGACTGGTGACCTCAGATGTTAAGTCCCATAGTGCTCATAGCCATTTGAACCATTTTTTAAGAGGATCGATTGCTCGAAACGTAAGAATACTGCTGAATTTCATTTTGTATTGTGTTGTCTGTCGTGTGAATTACGTAAAGAAATTTCGTTCATTTTATATACATGATGTAATAATTGTTTTTTAAGAAATTCTTTGCAATTAATAACTTTTGTATCGGTTTTGGATTATAATATTGCGTTACTAATTATTTTCAGTTAGTAAAATGCACGTACTTGAATTGGAAAAACATGAATTTAAAGCATAAACTAACAACTTAAAATGTGAAACAAATATAACCAAGTTTAATTAGATCCCTTAACCAAGCAGGTAGGTTAGAAAATTTAAAAAGGGAAATGGATAGGCTGAAATTAGATATAGTGGAAATTAGTGAAGTTTGGTGGCAGGAGGAACAAGACTTTTGGTCAGGTGACTACAGGGTTATAAATACAAAATCAAATTGGGGTAATTGAGGAGTACGTTTAATAATGAATAAAAATATAGGGGTGCGCGTAAGCTACTACAAACAGCATAGTGAACGCGTTATTGTGGCCAAGATTCACAGGAAGCCCACGCCTACTACAGTAGTACCAGTTTATGTGCCAACTAGTTCCGCAGGTGATGTAGGGATTGATGAAATGTACACTCCTGGAAATTGAAATAGGAACACCGTGAATTCATTGTCCCAGGAAGGGGAAACTTTATTGACACATTCCTGGGGTCAGATACATCACATGATCACACTGACAGAACCACAGGCACATAGACACAGAGAACAGAGCATGCACAATGTCGGCACTAGTACAGTGTATATCCACCTTTCGCAGCAATGCAGGCTGCTATTCTCCCATGGAGACGATCGTAGAGATGCTGGATGTAGTCCTGTGGAACGGCTTGCCATGCCATTTCCACCTGGCGCCTCAGTTGGACCAGCGTTCGTGCTGGACGTGCAGACCGCGTGAGACGACGCTTCATCCAGTCCCAAACATGCTCAATGGGGGACAGATCCGGAGATCTTGCTGGCCAGGGTAGTTGACTTACACCTTCTAGAGCACGTTGGGTGGCACGGGATACATGCGGACGTGCATTGTCCTGTTGGAACAGCAAGTTCCCTTGCCGGTCTAGGAATGGTAGAACGATGGGTTCGATGACGGTTTGGATGTACCGTGCACTATTCAGTGTCCCCTCGACGATCACCAGTGGTGTACGGCCAGTGTAGGAGATCGCTCCCCACACCATGATGCCGGGTGTTGGCCCTGTGTGCCTCGGTCGTATGCAGTCCTGATTGTGGCGCTCACCTGCACGGCGCCAAACACGCATACGACCATCATTGGCACCAAGGCAGAAGCGACTCTCATCGCTGAAGACGACACGTCTCCATTCGTCCCTCCATTCACGCCTGTCGCGACACCACAGGAGGCGGGCTGCACGATGTTGGGGCGTGAGCGGAAGACGGCCTAAGGGTGTGCGGGACCGTAGCCCAGCTTCATGGAGACGGTTGCGAATGGTCCTCGCCGATACCCCAGGAGCAACAGTGTCCTAATTTGCTGGGAAGTGGCGGTGCGGTCCCCTACGGCACTGCGTGGGATCCTACGGTCTTGGCGTGCATCCGTGCGTCGCTGCGGTCCGGTCCCAGGTCGACGGGCACGTGCACCTTCCGCCGACCACTGGCGACAACATCGATGTACTGTGGAGACCTCACGCCCGACGTGTTGAGAAATTCAGCGGTACGTCCACCCGGCCTCCCGCATGCCCACAATACGCCCTCGCTCAAAGTCCGTCAACTGCACATACGGTTCACGTCCACGCTGTCGCGGCATGCTACCAGTGTTAAAGACTGCGATGGAGCTCCGTATGCCACGGCAAACTGGCTGACACTGACGGCGGCGGTGCACAAATGCTGCGCAGCTAGCGCCATTCGACGGCCAACACCGCGGTTCCTGGTGTGTCCGCTGTGCCGTGCGTGTGATCATTGCTTGTACAGCCCTCTCGCAGTGTCCGGAGCAAGTATGGTGGGTCTGACACACCGGTGTCAATGTGTTCTTTTTTCCATTTCCAGGAGTGTATGATTAGATAAAAGAAATTATTCAGATAGTGAAGGGAGATGAAAATTTAATAGTCATGGGTGACTGTAATTCGATAGTAGGAAAAGGAAGAGAAGTAATCGTAATAGGTGAATAAGGAATTCGGGTAAGGAATGAAAGCGGTAGCTGCCTGGAAAAATTTTGCACAGAGCATAACTTAATCATAGCTAACATTTGGTTCAAGAATCATGAAAGAAGGTTATATACTTGGAAGAGGCCTGGAGATACTGGAAGCTTTCAGATAAATTATATAATGGTAAGAAAGAGATTTACGAACCAGGTTTTAAATTGTAAGACATTTACAGGGACAGATGTGGGTTCTGACCTCAATCTATTGGTTATGAACTGCGGAATAAAACTGAAGAAACTGGAAAAAGGTAGGAATTTAAAGAGATGTGACCTGGATAAACTGACAGAACCAGAGGTTGTGGAGAGTTTCAGGGAGAGCATTAGGGGACGATTGACAAGAATGGGGAAAGAAATACAGCAGTTGAAGAATGAGCAGTTTGAGAGATGAAATCGTGAAAGTAGCAGAGGATCAAGTAGGGAAAAAGACGAGGGCTAGTAGAAAACCTTGGGTAACAGAAGAGATATTGAATTCAATTGATGAAAAGAGAAAATATGAAAATGCAGTAAATGAAGCAGGCAAAAAGGAATACAAAAATCTCAAAAATGAGATCCACAGGAAGTGCAAAATGGCTAAGCAGGGATGGCTAGAGGACAAATGTAAGGATGTAGAGGCATATATCACTAGGGGTAAGACAGATACTGCCTACAGCAAAATTAAAGAGTCCTTCGGAGAAAAGAGAGCCACTTGTACGAATATCAAGAGCTCAACAAGGCCCCGGGAGTAGAGAACATTCCATTAAAACTACCTATACCCTTGGAGAGCCAGCCCTGACAAAACTCTACCATCTGGTGAGCAAGATGTTTGAGACAGGCGAAATAACCTCAGACTTCAAGAAGTATATAATAATTCAAAACCCAATGAAAGTAGGTGTTAACAGATGTGAAAATTACCGAACTAGCAGTTTAATAAGTCACGGCTGCTAAATACTAACACGAATTATCTTATCTTAGAAGATAGATTAAGGAAAGGCAAACCGACGCTTTCAGTATTTGTAAACTTCGAGAAATCTTTTGACAATGTTGTCTGGTATACTGTCTTTCAAACTCTGAAGGTGGCAGGGGTTAAATACAGGGAGTGAAAGACTATTTACAATTTGTTCAGAAACCATGTGGTAGTTATAAGAGTCGAGGGGCATGATGGGGAAGCAGTGGTTGGGAAGCGTGTGAGACAGGTTTGGAGCCTATCTCCATAGTTAATCAATCTTTATATTGAGCATGCAGTAATGGAAACAAAAGGAAAACTTGAAGTAGGAATTAAAATCCATGGAGGAAAAAAAAAAAAGAACTTTCAGCTTTTTCCGATGACACTGTAATTCTGTCAGAGACTGCAAAGGACCTCGAAGCTGAGTTGAACTGAATGGACAGTGCATCGACAGGAGGATATAAGATGAACATCAACAAAAGCAAAACGAGGATAATGGAATTTAGTGTAATTAAACCAGATGATGCTGAGGGAATTTGATTAGGAAATGAGACACGTAAGTAGTAGAGGAGCTTTGCTGTTTGGACAGCAAAATAACTGACGATGGTTGAAGTAGAGAGGATATGAAATGTACACTCCTGGAAATTGAAATAAGAACACCGTGAATTCATTGTCCCAGGAAGGGGAAACTTTATTGACACATTCCTGGGGTCAGATACATCACATGATCACACTGACAGAACCACAGGCACATAGACACAGGCAACAGAGCATGCACAATGTCGGCACTAGTACAGTGTATATCCACCTTTCGCACCAATGTAGGCTGCTATTCTCCCATGGAGACGATCGTAGAGATGCTGGATGTAGTCCTGTGGAACGGCTTGCCATGCCATTTCCACCTGGCGCCTCAGTTGGACCAGCGTTCGTGCTGGACGTGCAGACCGCGTGAGACGACGCTTCATCCAGTCCCAAACATGCTCAATGGGGGACAGATCCGGAGATCTTGCTGGCCAGGGTAGTTGACTTACACCTTCTAGAGCACGTTGGGTGGCACGGGATACATGCGGACGTGCATTGTCCTGTTGGAACAGCAAGTTCCCTTGCCGGTCTAGGAATGGTAGAACGATGGGTTCGATGACGGTTTGGATGTACCGTGCACTATTCAGTGTCCCCTCGACGATCACCAGTGGTGTACGGCCAGTGTAGGAGATCGCTCCCCACACCATGATGCCGGGTGTTGGCCCTGTGGGCCTCGGTCGTATGCAGTCCTGATTGTGGCGCTCACCTGCACGGCGCCAAACACGCATACGACCATCATTGGCACCAAGGCAGAAGCGACTCTCATCGCTGAAGACGACACGTCTCCATTCGTCCCTCCATTCACGCCTGTCGCGACACCACTCGAGGCGGGCTGCACGATGTTGGGGCGTGAGCGGAAGACGGCCTAACGGTGTGCGGGACCGTAGCCCAGCTTCATGGAGACGGTTGCGAATGGTCCTCGCCGATACCCCAGGAGCAACAGTGTCCCTAATTTGCTGGGAAGTGGCGGTGCGGTCCCCTACGGCACTGCGTAGGATCCTACGGTCTTGGCGTGCATCCGTGCGTCGCTGCTGTCCGGTCCCAGGTCGACGGGCACGTGCACCTTCCGCCGACCACTGGCGACAACATCGATGTACTGTGGAGACCTCACGCCCCACGTGTTGAGCAATTCGGCGGTACGTCCACCCGGCCTCCCGCATGCCCACTATACGCCCTCGCTCAAAGTCCGTCAACTGCACATGCGGTTCACGTCCACGCTGTCGCGGCATGCTACCAGTGTTAAAGACTGCGATGGAGCTCCGTATGCCACGGCAAACTGGCTGACACTGACGGCGGCGGTGCACAAATGCTGCGCAGCTAGCGCCATTCGACGGCCAACACCGTGGTTCCTGGTGTGTCCGCTGTGCCGTGCGTGTGATCATTGCTTGTACAGCCCTCTCGCAGTGTCCGGAGCAAGTATGGTGGGTCTGACACACCGGTGTCAATGTGTTCTTTTTTCCATTTCCAGGAGTGTAGATTGACAATGGGAAGGAAAGCGTTTCTGAAGAAGAGAAATTTGTTAACATCGAGTATAGATTTAAGTGTCAGAGTGTCAGGAAGTCTTTTCTAAAAATACTTGTATGGCGTGTAGCCATATATGGATGTGAAAAATGGAGGATAAATAGCTTAGACAAGAAGAGAATAGAAGCTTTCGAAATGTGGTGCTACAGAACAATGCTGAAGATTAGATGAGTCGATCACGTAAGTAATGAGGAGGTACTGAATAGAATTGGGAAAAAGAGGAATTTGTGTCACAACTTTACTAGAAGAAGGGATCCGTTGGTAGGACATGTTCTGAGGCATCAAGGGATCACCAATTCAGTATCGGAAGGCAGCTTGGAGGGTAAAAATTGTAGAGGGAGACCAACAGATGAATACACTAACCAGATTCTGAGGGATATAGGTTGCATTAGGTACTGGGAGGTGATGAAGCTTGCACAGAATAGAGTAGCATGGAGAGCTGCATAAAACCAATCTCCTGACTGAAGACCACAACAACAACAACAACAACAAACATTTCAAATTCTTAAAATTAATTAGTAGTGGTGGGGAATCGTGCTAAATTTCAAATTATTACGAAATTTGATTATACAGTTTTCAAAAATGTTAGCTATAGTTTAACTTTCATTCGAACTCATTTTTTAAATATAAATTTTTTGGAGGTACTCTTTCTAAACTTAATACGCCAAATTACCTTTTTATGTTTTACCCTCTAAAAGTTAAATTGGGAAAACTAAAAAATATGTATTGCAATATTTT
This sequence comes from Schistocerca serialis cubense, assembly GCF_023864345.2. Taxonomy (NCBI): domain Eukaryota; kingdom Metazoa; phylum Arthropoda; class Insecta; order Orthoptera; family Acrididae; genus Schistocerca; species Schistocerca serialis. Next base: position 51,987,025 of record NC_064644.1, read on the forward strand.
GACCCCTATACATACTCACCAAGTTTAATCAAAATCTTTTATTTGCATCTGCCAATGTACCATTGTCAGTTGTCATTGGTGTGACAACAGCCACGATTACTGTAGGACTTTGTTACAACTGGGTAACAAAAAACACTCAGTAGCTACATGCTTTCAAAGAAGTCTAGGCTGTAACTAACAAACCAGAGACTCTATTTGAGAATAATGAGGTTGTAGTTGTGACCGAATGTCCCTTTATTATAACGGTGCTGCAGACACACTCATTTGTACTAACTGATTGCAATTTATGGAACTTGGTAGATCAATGGGTACAATAGTCATCTGCTATCCAGATTTAAGTTATCTGCGGTTTCCCCAAATATCTCATGGTGAATGGCAAGAAGGTTTCTTTTAAATTGGCGATGGCCGATTTATTGTCCCACTTTCGTCCATCACTGGCTGGAGTTCCGTCGGTATTTGCCTTCGGTCTTGTATTTGGGATGACGGCCATTGGAGTCCCTGCACAGGTAATCAGATTAAAATTTTTCATGAATTCGCTGCAATGCTTAAGACCAGTGTAAGTAGGGTTCCTTTGAATGGACAAATACTGGAACATATCCAAACAACTAGGTCGTGCTGGATCTCGCAATTATCCACTTCGGGACAGTTGTGTCAGTTTTGTTGTAGGCTGCTTCATGATTCGCCATGGCAAAAACAGTGTCACTTCAGGGTCATTTAAGAAGAGCGGCACATTCTGAGCTGTGAAACTTTTCTTCATGTATTAGGTATGTTGAATGTACTTGTTAATATAAATGATCATTACAATGTCTGCGTTCATGCTCTGTCTCTATAATCGGAACCGCGCTGCTGGTATGGTCGCAGGTTCAAATCCTGCCTCGGGCATGGATGTGTGTGATGTCCTAGTTCTAAGTCTAGGGGACTGATGAACTCAGATGTTAAGTCCCATAGTGCTTAGAGCCATTTGAACCATTATATCATATTATAATGCCCTTCAGACGTGCATGCATTTTGCACACTACTTTGACGATTACAGCTGTTGTAAATATTATGATATTTCGTGCGTTGCAGGTGAGAAGACGAGTCACTGTCTCATTATTTTCCACATTCAAGGCTACTCTTTAATGTTGGTTTTACAAGCAAGACATCTTATCTGTGAGACGACAGGAAGTTATCAACATGAGGAGAAATTGATAAGAGCATGTATATTGTTAACGCGTTTGGAATCTTTATTGTGGCTCTCCTTCGAATAGAGTTTTCCTGCAGCTGGGAACAAGCAGGCAGTATGGTCATTTAACAGTAAATCTTGTAGTGGACGTTTGGGCCAAACACTACTGAAGGAGCTGTCAGGCGGTGACGTCCTTCCGCCTGCTGAGTTTCTTTGGGGAGCTCCAGGCTTCAAAACACTTTTAGAATGAACGCAACATTTATGGCACTTCTGAAATGGTCTACGTTGGGACAGAGAAACACTTCTCTTCGTTTAACCAAGGCGTTTAGTCAGACTTGCTATAACATTTGGGCCGTTCAGATAATGGTCTTGGTGATAAATGTATTGTTCACTTTAGAGCTAATTGGAACATGCTTCCTAAAGTGACAACAGGAAAACACGGGTCGGGAGCACAGCATCGTCTGCTCTCTGCATGGTAATTTGCAAGTCACGGATTGACTACTTCTCCAGATAAGAGAAGAATAATGTTAACTTTGATTAACATTGGCTTATGCTTAGAGCAGGCCAGCTAGAGAGGAGATATTGAACTCGTGAACTCTTTTGATTGGCACAGAACACTTGTGGGGCCAGTTGATTGAGTGCTTTGATGGAATTAACTGAGCTGTGATGGAAAGTACAGAGAGGAGAAACTTGGGCTACTGATTCACACTCCGATCTGGTGAGGATTCTGGTCTTGACTCTTGTTATGAGTGGGCTGCACTTGGGACACTTGTCCTGAGCATGACTCCGCACTAGCATTGGTCTTGACCAGGGAACCTGTGGTGAGGACTTAGCGGTACCAGCAGCTTAGACCTCGTCATCTCTTACAAGTCGCTGGGCCAAGGGCAGCCTTATTCGTGACAGGTGTGCCACCTTGACATTTGATCTCCTTGTGCGCACTACTGTATAAGTGAGTCAGATTGGTCCATGGTATGACTGGCAAACGTAAGTGTCACACGCTGGAATCTGCCAAGATTTCAGGGCTCCATTAGAGAGAAATTCTGATCTGTCTAACATACCGCCAACCACGGCTTTGCACATTTCGTGCCCCCTATAATGAATTGCAGGCGCCGTACATCGCTGCTCTGCAGATACTCGAACCATGACCACTCCCTGAGATAGTACTACGGATCGATGAAGGGGTATAGCGTTGTTTCTCTGGCCTTTTACGGCAAACAGAATCACATTCTCGCCACTTGTTCTTAGATGCACCAGTGTAGTGTATCTGAGTACAGAATAAATCCATCAAAGTCTATTCAGTGTTAGATAATTTCAAATTGGGTTATCCATGTCTTAAGCGAGAGTGAATAGTTCAGTCTGACAAACCTTAGTCTTTGCCAACCAGTCGTTTGTGTTTCCAATACTTCATGTGTTATCTGTCATTATGCTTAACATGTGTTGTTTGTCCTTTCTATTTAATCAAGAAAATTGTATCATAACTTTTGTTAAAGATCAATCCTATGTTGATATATTGGTCACCCATTAACAGTCGAATAAAATAATGACAGGGCTACCATTTCGTTAATATTATTTCAGCAGTCAAGCTCATTTAGATTCTGATAAATGTGATAACCTCTAATGTGTGCAAACAACAAAAAACACGGTCAAAGCGGAAAATCCAGTTAGCAGACTCATGGGGCAGGTCGTCAGGTGGAAGGCTTAGTGGTTAAAGTGATCGCTGTCAGGGCGTAAACCCATAGTCGGCTGTAGCCTTTCAAATTATGAAGGAAGTCCAGCATAATCTCACACAGTGTACAAGAAAAAAAAAAGGATACAGAAAATTGATACTAATTCTCTTTTCTCAAGGAAAAGTATTCCTCCATTATATAAGCCCAATTATGTGTGATTGTTATTTGTATTCTTTAAATTGTAACTTATTAATTTTCCTCATTAAAGTGTATTAATTTTCATAAATTAGAAGTTTGAGTTTTGTATTTTTCTAAGTCACCAATTTCCATTTTTCATTTTAAGTACTAGTTTTGCCTACTGGAGGTTCGAATGTCATATTATATTACAGAAAAGAAATTATTTGTGGTGGGAAAGTGGCTAAAGTATTAGTTGGAGGTCATAACACAAATGGGAAACATTTTATATAATCTAGAAATATGAGACAACCTAAAGGATTAGTTAATAATTAGCTCATAACATATCACATTATACTGTATTATTATTGTATAGACTATAACGGAATATATTCCCAAAATTATTTACTTGAAATTTAAAGGACAGTTTTACATTTCAGTATATGTTTCATAGAGTTCCTTAAGTCGATTTTTCTCAACTATTGCACATTTATGTAGTGACACTGTCCTTGCCGGTCTGTGATACGGAAATATCTACACAGAAACGCAAAGAGGAGAGGAATGCCGACATACGGTGCAAGCGATGGAATTGAAACGTTTCATGGATCGGAAAGCGGTCGCAAATCTAATGTAACTCACAAGACTTAAGAATAGGTATGGGTTACCTATCTCAGGGTTGGTAACGCGCAAATAACTTGGCAACTGGTTAGGAGATTTTACGTTCCTGACAAAGTGTCAAATAGAGCAGGGAGAGAGGAAACCAGGGTAGTTGTATCGAAGCGGCTTACATCTGTGTATAAAAACGCACGCTGTGCGAGCAGGAAACTGGATAGGACGCGCAGCTGTAGGAGACCAGGGAGTTATATGTTGGTTGTTACGCATCAGGTGCTGCGTGGGTGAGCAGTAAAGGGAGAATGTTAGTGGGAGATTAGGCGGGGAGGGGGAGGGAGGGAGGGGGCGGGAAAGTGCCACAGCACTTGTTTACCAGCCGCCGGCCGGTGAATAATTCAGGGACAGCGGCTGGCGCCGACTGTAAACACTTGTTATATCGCTACGCAGCCTCCAGCCCAAGGCGAGCGCCGCCCGCCTAACGACGGCTGCGGCATTACTAATGCATTCGCGACGAGCTCCGACATGTTTGCCCTACTGACTATGGCACAATCGTACCTGGCACGGTTAAGGCGATGCGCTGTTTGCGAGAGAACTCGTCGCTACACCTGCGCTAGAATGTGCTCGGTTCACAGTACCAAAGCTGCAGAAGCGCAGAAAAATTCCTTCGTTCTTTGTTGCTTCAGGACTTTCGCTGCCATTATCCACGAGCTGCAAATACCCCCAAAAATAGCTTAACTTCGCTACGCCATGACGTATAATAACACAGGCCAATAAAATTTTTTTTAAACCTTTTTTTACTTCGATAGCTGATCTTTATAGATTTTTGTGAGCTGAATCCAAAACTAGCCTTAGTTTCTTTGTGTCACCCATATTTTTGAGCAATATGCTTTTAATTACATAGTACAAAAATCCTATGCTATACGGTAAACGGGTAAATTAATGAAACGCTTTGTTACAAGATAAGCATGGTTTGTATTTACAGTAAGCTAGTAAAAACAATGATATGTGTTAATAGAGGTTTCACTTATCAGCTGGAATTGGTTTCTGTTATCTATCTCTTGTTTCTTTGAAGCTTCTTGTGTAGTTTTTTCTACGATGAGTCGCTTGCTGAACTTCTCGGTGAAGTGACCAACGGTAGTCCCCCATCATGATGGTGTTCCAGCGGCCTTGGTAGCGTTTTTCCGTCACTTCAATGTCATGGTGAAAACGCACTCCTTGCTCCTCACTGACATCTCCCATATAGTCCGGGCAGAAATCAAGGTGACTGCTCAAAAAGTGAACTTTCAGGCCCATTAAACATCCTAAAGTTTTAAACTTCTTTAACACTCTAGCTATAATAGAAACATATTCTGGGTCTTCTTCATGTCCTAAGAACTTTGTAAAGACTTGCTTGAATGACACCCATGCTTTTTTCTCATTTAAGGTCATTTTGGATTCAAAGTTAACATCAAACATCGATTTTCTAATGTCAGGTCCGACAAAGACGCCTTCGTTTAGTTTCGGTTCTGAAAGGCGTGGAAACGTTTGGCAGAGATATTTAAAACATGGTCCATCTTTAGGCAAAGCCTGTACAGAGTGTTCCATCAGGCCTAACTTTATATGTAGAGGTGGTAGGAGTACGTTTTTTTTGGATCTACAAGGTTTTGCGTAGAATGTTCTCACCAGGTTTTAAAGACTCCTTCACAGGCCTGTTCTTTCTGCACCAGTTTTGATCCAGAGCCCTACTGTCCCATTCATACAAGAAACATGGAAATTTGGTAAAGCCACCTTGCTGACCAAGGAGCATGCATGTTACTTTTAGATCGTCACATATTATCCAACCATGAGCAGAATAGCCTATTTTATTTAGCACTATTTCTAGGTTTTCATAGTTTTCTTTCATATGTACAGAATGTCCAACAGGTATAGATGAATACATGTTACCGTTGTGTCATAAAACAGCCTTTAAACTAGTTTTGGATGAATCAATAAGTAGCCTCCAGTCTTCCTTTTTGCATTCAGAACCAAACTCGTACATGAGACTGGGCATGTCTGAGCGGTACAGTAAATCACCTTCTTGTTGAAAGCTCTGTCTTTCTATACATGCATCTGGTGGTACCAACTGCCAATAAGTTCTTTTCTTTTAATCTAGATCCAAGCAATTCAGCTTCCTCTTTCGTTAAGCCTAAATCCCTAACCAAATCGGTAAACTGAGTAAACAATTTGGGCTCTAGACTTTCTGTATTACAATAGAATTCATCATCATCTGGTTCATCTAAATCAGATTGTACATCAGAAAATACTTCTGTTGGAATAGAATTTAAATCATCTGATGGTTCAGGAACCGGAAAATCTACACCATGCCCTACAGGTCAAATGGCGGACAGAGTGTTAGGGTAGCTTATGACCATCTTGTTTTTTTGAATTATGACCAGTAATATCAACACTGCTAGTGCAGAAATAATCGAATGATTTGTTGGTTCCCTCCATATCATAGGAACACCAAATCTAAAGGCTTTTTTCTTCTTTTTGGACCATTTTCTCAGCTCTTCAACACACACATAACATACCTTATGCGGCGCCCAAGATTATCTTCATCACCAAGTTTAGATCCAAAGTATGATAGATAAACCTTTTTCACTAATTCAAGATTTTAAACATGGCTGAAACAGCAACTGTCGAAATTCTTCACGGTAAATGATGACAGCCAAAAGAGTTGTTGGATAAAGATTTATTAAAATTCTTAACGTCGGTTCTGGTATATCTAAATATACCTTCATCAAAAGTAAAATACACTATAATCAAATCCTGCAATGGAGATTCATAAAACAAGTGGCCTCAAAATGGGCCTCCGTGAACAGCTCTCAGTAGCTTTCTTTTGCTTTCGAGGCCATTAAAACTACTAGGGCTGTTTGGAAAGTAAGGTGCGACCGGTCGCGAAATGAAAACCACTGCGAAAATCAAAAATATTTTATTCGCAACAGTTAGCCACACCTTCCAACTACCTCTGTAAACAGTCGTCACTCTGACTTAGACGTTTGTCGTGGCGTTGTGCAAACTTCCCGGTGCCCTCGTCACAGAACGCAGCCGTCTGTGGCTTCCGCCAATTCTCTACGCTGGTCTGCCTTTGGTTTCTTGTGCCTAAATGCTGTCTCCGTAATCAGTGTTTCACGTGAGCAGAGAGGAACAACGAAGGGAGCCAATGAAGGGCTGTATTGTGGGTGATCATATACTTTCCATCGAAAACGCTGCAGGAGCATGTTCATTGCCCCTGCAGAATGCGGCTGATATTTGTCTCGCAGAAAGAAAGGCACGACATTTATGTTATGTGGGCTGCATAGCTTCAGGCGACATCTCTCAGCACATCCCCATACTCGACGGCAGATACTGCTGTGTTAGGCATTTCTACGTGATCACTTTACGCTCTGAACTGAAAAGAGCGACTTGAAGCGATCGACAGGCACACTAAAGACACTGCCCAACACATGTGTAGAAAGTTCTATCGGGTTTTCACAATGGTTTCCGTTTCTCGCCTAATCGGAGCTTACTTTCCGTATACGCCTCGTATATTACACTACTGGCCATTAAAATTGCTACACCACGAAGATGACGTGCTACAGACGCGAAATTTAACCGACAGGAAGAAGATGCTGTGATATGCAAATGATTAGCTTTTCAGATCATTCACACACGGTTGGCGCCAGTGGCGGCACCTACAACGTGCTGATATGAGAAAATTTCCAACCGATTTCTCATACACAAACAGCAGTTGACTGGCGTTGCCTGGTGAAACGTTGTTGTAATGCCTCGTGTAAGGAGGAGAAATACGTACCATCACGTTTGCGACTTTGGTAACGGTCGGATTGTAGCCTATCGCGATTGCAGTTTATCGTATCGCGACATTGCTGCTCGCGTTGGTCGAGTTCCAATGACTGTTAGCAGAATATGGAATCGGTGGGTTCAGGAGGGTTATAGGCAACGCCGTGCTGGATCCCAACGGCCTCGTATCACTAGCAGTCGAGATGACAGGCATCTTATCGGCATGGCTGTAACGGATCGTGTAGCCACGTCTCGATCCCTGAGTCAGCAGATGGGGAAGTTTGCAAGACAACAACCATCTGCACGAAAAGTTCGAGGGCGCTTGCAACAGCGTGGACTATCAGCTCGGAGATCATGGCTGCGGTTACCCTTGACGCTGCATCACAGACGGGAGCGCCAGCGATGGTGTACTCAACGACGAACCTGGGTGCACCAATGGCAAAACGACATTTTTGGGGATGAATCCAGGTTCTGTTTACAGAATCATGATGGTCGAATCCGGTTTGGCTACATCGCGGTGAACGCATATTAGTAGCTTGTATTCGTCACCGCCATACTGGCGTATCACCCTGCGTGATGTTATGGGGTGGCATTGGTTACACGTCTCGGTCACCTCTTGTTCGCATTGACTGCTCTTTGAACAGTGGACGCTACAGTTTAGATGTGTTACGACCCGTGGCTCTACCCTTCATTCGATCCATGCGAAACCCTACATTTCATCAGGATAATGCACGACCGCATGTTCCAGGTCCTCTACGGGCCTTTCTGGATACAGAAAATGTTCGACTGCTGCCCTGGCCAGGACATTCTCCAGATCTCTCACCAACTGAAAACGTCTGGTCAATGGTGGCCGAGAAACTGGCTCGTCACAACACGCCAGTCAGTACTCTTGATGAACTGTGGTATCGTGTTGAAGTTGCATGGGCAGCTGTACCTGTACACGCCATCCAAGCTCTGTTTGACTCAAAGCCGAGGCGTATGAAGGCCGTTATTACGGCCAGAGGTGATTGTTCTGGGTACTGATTTTTCAGGATCTATTCACCCAAATTGCGTGAAAATGTAATCACATGTCAGTTCTGGTATGATATATTTGTCCAATGAAAACCCGTTAATCATCTGCATTTCTTCTTGTTTTAGCAATTTTATTGGCCAGTAGTGTACTGTTCATTCTTAATTTTATGGTACCTTTCAGCCAACTATGAAGACTCGTCTAATAGAATAGTCCAAGAAGTTGTTCGGTAAGATAAATGTCAACCAATTATTACATTCTAAGGACGCTCATAGCAGCTTTGGATAGACAATAGGATGAAAGTAGCTGGGAGAAAATAATCGCATATTTCCTTTGGCGTCAGATACGTGTGGCAAACGTTAGAGAGCAGCGCTCAGTGATTAGCACAGCAACTTGGTAATAAGTAAAAATTTGTACCTCGCTTAACTGCTCTGTCGACGCAACGAGCCATTTGTGACAAGAAGCTAACAGAAAAGCCAGCGGCTGGTGGAGAGAAAACGCGAGGACACCGAGGGAAACGGGGAGAACGGGAAGAGGGGAGAGAGCAGAGGTTGTCGTGCGCGGGGGTGGAGGCGGCGTCGAGGCTCGAGGCGTCGGCGGCTGGTAATTTGCATAATGAGGACGTCGAGAGCCACCCCACCCCCCAACCCCCAGCCAGCCCCCGCGAGCCTCGCTACGATAACATTCACCGACATACGGCAGCGTGGGAAACAACGGCAGGCGCTGATAAGCGGGCGTGTCAACTATCTGGCCCGCTTTGTTAGCACTCATTTTACATCGCGTACTCGTAAATCACATCCGCTGTATCCGCCGTAAAGCGCATCATTCAATTTCCCCCGCCCTCGAATATCGCCGGTTCCTCAGTCCCTTAAGCGCTCTTTTCCGCCGTTGATTGTCCCCATCTGCTGCTCAACAATCCTATTTTCAGCCTTCTGTTTTCCTTTCCGCTTTTGTGCTGTTAGCGGGCAGCATCAAAGCAGTTATTTTCCTTTCCTCACTCTGTTACGACTGTTTGCCAAGCTGCTTCCATTGTTTCAAGGCGGGCTCAGTTTATGCTGCGAAACACGGCTAAGCGTAACGTATTGCTTGTGTCCTATGGACTTGCCATATGCTGTGAGCATAATTTTCTGTTTTAATAGTTTACAAACCACAATATGCACTTTCTTTCTGAACCCTCATTTATTGAGAAAATGTGGATAATAAAGTATGAACGGTAAACAACAATTGCTAGGACTGATTGAGTAATGAACATGAAACAGATTAACTGCATTAACAGTTTAAAATTGTTTAATTAAGAATTCATATGAATTGATATGTTAATTTAACAGCCAATTATTTAAAAAGAGTCTTAATCGCATTTATTATTATTATACCGCCAATCGGTCTAACCCGATGTAGGGGTCATCTTCTGGGCGTTTACACTGTGAAATTATAGATATCCGTCAGAAAGACTCCATTATACATGAGCTAAAATTACGTAAATTTAAAATATGCTACCCATTGGTCGAGTGCTGGTGGTGTCACCCTTGTCAACATAGCGGTAGGAAACTGTGCGAGACTAACCCTTCGTGTGGGCTTAAATAGCGTGCTGAGATCACGTGAATAGACGGCAACACCCCTAGCGGCGATCAACGGTACTAAATGCAAAAAAAAAAAAAAAAAAAAAAAAAAAAAAAAAAAAAAAAAAAAGGCTCTGAGCACTATGGGACTCAACATCTTAGGTCATCAGTCCCCTAGACTTAGAACTACTTAAACCTAACTAACCTAAGGACATCACACACATCCATCCCCGAGGCAGGATTCGAACCTGCGACCGTAGAGGTCGCGCGGTTCCAGACTGTAGCGCCTAGAACCTCTCGGCCACTCCGGCCGGTATTAAATGCAGTTTATTATATGTAATTACTAGTCACCTTGGTTTAACATAAATTTAAGTGACAGTAAATAACAGAAAACGGAACCATCAATTTAAAAAGAGTTACAATTATAGTGTTAATTATAAAATAATAACAAATGTTCAGTAGTCAACTCGTAAATTTCGTAAAAGTATATTACATTATGTGCCATAATATAAAGTAAAACAATTTGTGACACACAAAAACTGATGTCCTCTTGTATTATAATATATCTATTCGTACATTTACGTAGGAAACATTTGCTTCAATTTATTAAAATTTCATGAGAAGATCCCGTCGCAACGAAAACCACCCCTTGTGATTAATGATTGCCACTCCAATTCCCGTATAATGGCTGTGACACTATCTCCTCTATTTCGCGATGATACAAAACGATCTGGCATTTTTTGTACTTTTTCGATGTCATCCGTCAGTCCCACCTGATGCGGATCCCACACCGCACAGCAATACTCCACAAGCGTGGTGTAAGCAGTCTCTTTAGTAGACCTGTTGCACCATCTAAGTGTTCTGCCAATGAATCGCAGTCTTTGGTTTGCTCTAGCCACAATATTATCTATGTGATCGTTCAAATTTAGGTTATTTGTAACTGTAATCCCTAAGTATTTAGCTGAATTTACAGCCCTCAGATTTATGTGACTTATCGCGTAATCGAATTTAGCTGATTTCTTTTAGTACTCATGTGGATTACTTCGCACTTTTCTTTATTCAGGTTTAATTGCCACTTTTCGCACCATACACATATATTATCTAAATCATTTTGCAGGTCGTTTTGATCATCTGATGACTTTACAAGACGGTAAATGACAGCATCATCTGCGAACAATCTAAGACGGCTACTCAGATTGTCTCCTATGTCGTTAATATAGATCAGGAACGATAGAGGGCCTATAACACGTCCTTGGGGAACGCCGGATATTACTTCTGTTTTACTGGATGACTTTCCGTCTACTACTACGAACTGTGACCTTTCTGACAGGAAATCACGAATTTAGTCGCACAACTGAGGCGATACTCCGTAGGCACGCAGTTTGGTTAGAATACGCTTGTGTGGAATGGTGCCGAGAGGTTTCTGGAAATCTAAAAATACATGTAATTGCTAAATATGGAGCTATTTTATCAGCATATTCTGAGAGGAACCTGACTGGTATACAATCTGGACCGGAGGTCTTGCCTTTATTAAGTGATTTAAGCTGCTTTGTTACACCGACGATATCTACTTCTACGTTTGTCATCTTTGCAGGTGTTCTTGATTGGAATTCAGGAATATTTACTTCGTCTTCTTTGGTGAAGGAGTTTCGGAAAACCATGTTTAATAACTCTGCTTTAGTGGCACTGTCATCAGTGACTTCGCCGTTCGCCGGCTGGAGTGGCCGTGCGGTTCTAGGCGCTGCAGTCTGGAAACGAGCGACCGCTACGGTCGCAGGTTCGAATCCTACCTCGGACATGGATGTGTGTGATGTCCTTAGGTTAGTTAGGTTTAATTAGTTCTAAGTTCTAGGCGACTGATGACCTCAGAAGTTAAGTCGCATAGTGCTCAGAGCCATTTGAACCATTTGAATCAATTTCGCCGTTGTTATCGCGCAGTGAAGGTATTGATTGCGTCATGCCACTGGTGTGCTTTATGCATGACCAGAATCTCTTTGGGTTTTCTGCCAGATTTCGAGACAGAATTTCGTTGTGGAAATTATTAAAAGCATCTCGCATTGAAGTACGTGCTATATTTCGAACTTCTGTAAAACTTTGCCAATCTAAGGGCTTTTGCGTTATTTTAAATTTAGCATGCTTTTTTCGTTGCTTCTGCAACAACGATCTGACCAGTTTTGTGTACCATGGGTGATCAGTATCATCACTTATTAATTTATGTGGTATATATCTCTCAATTGCTGTTGATACTATCTCTTTGAAAACATTACATGATCAGATCGGAAGGAGTGAAGACTGTCTCTTAAAAAGGCGTTAAGAGCACTTTTATTAGCTTTTTTTTAAATAGATATATTTTACATTTCTTTTTTATGGTTGCAGGTGTTACGGTATTCAGCCTAGCAGCAACTGCCTTGTGGTCGCTTATGCCTGTATTCGTCACAATACTCACTACTTGTTCAGGAATATTTGTTGCTAAAAGGTCAAGTATGCTCTCGCACCACACCAGTCTTCCGAAGAAAAAGTTCGAAGCCACGCCCTGAGCCGGTAAAGTCATGGCAGTGGTCTTTTGGGACTCTGAAGGCGTTATTCATGTTTCTCGCCACAAAAACGCAAACGGAATTTTTCCTTCCCCATGACTAAGCAAGGCTTCATACTAGTCTGCGCATCCGAGAGGAGCTCAGAGTACTAGTTCCACTCTTGTTCCTCATCAACCACACAGCCTGGATATCGCACCTTCCGGCTTCAATCTGTTTGATCCACTGAAGGATGCACGCCGTAGAAACACAACGTGGTGGGGCGGCTATTAATACACCAATGGAGTCGTACCATGTGGGGATATCCACCCAACCAGTAGTGTGGCGTAAGGCCATCGCTTTGAACAAAGGTTATGTTGAAAAACAGGCCTTTTGTAGATAAAAGAGGAAAATATGGTGTATTGGAATCCTGAATAAAAACACTTCCAGAAAAGAATGTACTGCATTACTTATTAAAAGCCCCTCGTCAGAAATTACTGAATGAACTTTTCCGTAATTAACTGGCAGTCATAGTACAATTAATTAGTTTCACCACTTTCAAATATTTATTCCGTCGTATAAGAACTGGTTGTTAATGTTTATGATCCACTGAATGTCAGTTTTTACTTTTATTTATGCAACGCTTTTTGATTTGTATCATCATGTCTGACTGGAAAAGAGTCTGCAAAGTGGCAGCTATCCCTGTATGAGTCCATCGCTCCTAGCATGGTGACTTTTTGTGGGAGAATAAATGAAAGAAGGAGCTCACACTTGTTCATTTTGAGTTGTCAATTATTATTTTTCATATCTTTGCAGGCACGAGCTCTTACCATGCAAAACTAACACCTATTACACCACTTTGGTTACTAATGTCAAACAATGAGCCAAATAATTACAGGGGCGTTCTGAAAAGTAATGTCTCCGAATATTTTTCTGTGACAGTTCTTAACGACTTTTAAGAAAAACAAACTTCATTAACATTTTATATCTTTATTCCACATTTCTGCGTATTTATTTGTCAGTGAGCCTGGTGACGAACACATTTCCCGTAACGAGAGACCGGTTTGTTGGTACCACCACTGCAGAATGTTTGACTTTGATGGTGGAGGCACCACCTCACATCTGCTTACATCGCTTCATCACTATTAGAGTGAAGTTTTGGAAACAGGTGAAAATTGGATGGCATCAGCTCAGGGCTGTATGGAGAACGATCACTTGCAGTGAACCCAAGGCGCCAGACGGCTGCAGATGTTGAGGCACCGGTGTGTGGTCTGGCAATGTCATGCTGAAGTTGAGGGTGCTCCATGTGTTGAGGAATCCTTCTAATTCGAAACTCGATTACAGCGCGCTGTTTCTCACACAATGTCACAGTTTCGTTACACACCGCCACGTTGCACGGAATACGTCAGAGCCCTTTGGCGGCTGAGGGCTGCAAATACACTCCTGGAAATGGAAAAAAGAACACATTGACACCGGTGTGTCAGACCCACCATACTTGCTCCGGACACTGCGAGAGGGCTGTACAAGCAATGATCACACGCACGGCACAGCGGACACACCAGGAACCGCGGTGTTGGCCGTCGAATGGCGCTAGCTGCGCAGCATTTGTGCACCGCCGCCGTCAGTGTCAGCCAGTTTGCCGTGGCATACGGAGCTCCATCGCAGTCTTTAACACTGGTAGCATGCCGCGACAGCGTGGACGTGAACCGTATGTGCAGTTGACGGACTTTGAGCGAGGGCGTATAGTGGGCATGCGGGAGGCCGGGTGGACGTACCGCCGAATTGCTCAACACGTGGGGCGTGAGGTCTCCACAGTACATCGATGTTGTCGCCAGTGGTCGGCGGAAGGTGCACGTGCCCGTCGACCTGGGACCGGACCGCAGCGACGCACGGATGCACGCCAAGACCGTAGGATCCTACGCAGTGCCGTAGGGGACCGCACCGCCACTTCCCAGCAAATTAGGGACACTGTTGCTCCTGGGGTATCGGCGAGGACCATTCGCAACCGTCTCCATGAAGCTGGGCTACGGTCCCGCACACCGTTAGGCCGTCTTCCGCTCACGCCCCAACATCGTGCAGCCCGCCTCCAGTGGTGTCGCGACAGGCGTGAATGGAGGGACGAATGGAGACGTGTCGTCTTCAGCGATGAGAGTCGCTTCTGCCTTGGTGCCAATGATGGTCGTATGCGTGTTTGGCGCCGTGCAGGTGAGCGCCACAATCAGGACTGCATACGACCGAGGCACACAGGGCCAACACCCGGCATCATGGTGTGGGGAGCGATCTCCTACACTGGCCGTACACCACTGGTGATCGTCGAGGGGACACTGAATAGTGCACGGTACATCCAAACCGTCATCGAACCCATCGTTCTACCATTCCTAGACCGGCAAGGGAGCTTGCTGTTCCAACAGGGCAATGCACGTCCGCATGTATCCCGTGCCACCCAACGTGCTCTAGAAGGTGTAAGTCAACTACCCTGGCCAGCAAGATCTCCGGATCTGTCCCCCATTGAGCATGTTTGGGACTGGATGAAGCGTCGTCTCACGCGGTCTGCACGTCCAGTACGAACGCTGGTCCAACTGAGGCGCCACGTGGAAATGGCATGGCAAGCCGTTCCACAGGACTACATCCAGCATCTCTACGATCGTCTCCATGGGAGAATAGCAGCCTGCATTGCTGTGAAAGGTGGATATACACTGTACTAGTGCCGACATTGTGCATGCTCTGTTGCCTGTGTCTATGTGCCTGTTGTTCTGTCAGTGTGATCATGTGATGTATCTGACCCCAGGAATGTGTCAATAAAGTTTCCCCTTCCTGGGACAATGAATTCACGGTGTTCTTATTTCAATTTCCAGGAGTGTATGTATACATGCAGATTAAATGTGCGGAATGATAATAACGTTCATTCCGTTTTAATAGCATTAAGAGTTTCAAGATAGAGAATTCGGAGGCATTACTTTTCAGTACACCCACTGTGGGGTTGTGCTACGCCGTCTTTCTCAGGTGAGCCTGGTAACTAATTCTGTGGTCAGCCAGAAAGCGAAGGGAAACATACTGACCTCTGTTTCCAGTCTGCACGGCCACATTCGGGTCCAGCCCACTGAAAGAAATGTTGCTATTCTCCTTTTACTTAGCGGGATCAGGACTATGATTTTAAATGAAAGTACAAAGTTCTAGTTCATACATATATTGAGTAAAGTCTCTAACGTACAACACTTTGAAATTCATTTTTTTAATTGACAGTAAATCTTTTTATCTTACATATCACAACTAGCAGTTCCGAGGTGACCTCTACGGTACGTTCCTACCAACTTGTCTTTCGCCCTGAGTAATAATACTCAAATAAATGTTCGAAATAAATGCTCGATATAAAAATGGAAATAATAGTCACCTCTTGTCACGCTGATTTGTAATTATTACGTACGGCACACTAACAGATAGTTTGGGGAATTCAGAGCGATCCAGGACAATGTACAGTCCTCCTGAGTTCACTATCCGATATTACCGCAAATACGCGTTTTGTGAAAGTCGGTCTCTGACGTCATCTGAGGTAGAGCGCAAACCAATGTTTAACAGAAGTAGATCTTTCAGTGTCTGAGTGCCAAGTGTACTTTTTCCCTGCCTCTCGGGCTGTATTTATATAGGTGCCGCAGCGGACGGCAGA
The DNA here is from genome assembly GCF_023864345.2 of Schistocerca serialis cubense. Taxonomy (NCBI): domain Eukaryota; kingdom Metazoa; phylum Arthropoda; class Insecta; order Orthoptera; family Acrididae; genus Schistocerca; species Schistocerca serialis. Next base: position 52,003,183 of record NC_064644.1, read on the forward strand.
GGGAACATCTGTTGCCTACTGCCTTAACACTCGGCAGCATCCTCAGAACGACGGCTTTCTCGGACACACTCTTTAATAACACAGTTATGAATTAATTCAGAAGCTTCCTAATTTTTACACGTGCTTAGGTAAGTTGTTAAAAGCACAGAAAAGATGTCAGGTCGCCTGAATAAAAACCTTGCCTTCTAGAATTTTTACAGTGGAACTAACGGTAGATCGTTACCTCTGAAACATACCTTTACTATATCTTACGTCCGCCCCCATTAGCTAAGTGGTCAGCACGGCGGAATGCCACGCCAAGGGGCCCGGGGTCGATACTGGCTGCTGCAGACGATTTTCTCTGCTCAGTGGCTGGTTGCTGTGTTGTCTTCATCGTCATTTCATCCACGTCTCCGACGCGCAAGTCGCCCAATGTGGCGTCGAATGCGGTAAGTACTTGCCCTCGGCGGCCGAACTTCCCCGAAAGGGGAACTCCCGGCCCACAATGCCGTACGCTTATTTCCATTTTAATAGAACTTGTATTGGCTGTTACTAATACTACAACTGTAAAATTTGGTATGGCTGTATTATTTAGTAAATTTTATCAGCTGCTTTAACCAAACTTTTCTATTATTAAATTTACAGATACTTAATGTTCTACAATAGGGTAGATTTTAGTTACAAAATTGGTTTTTACTTACTTAGTCAAAAACTATAAGAGGTAGTATAAAGTGGTGTTTTAGTTATCATTTTTAGGGTGAACTGAAGCATAAAACAAATTTTAACGTTTGTAACTCCAGGTTTTAGCGCCTTCCATTTTTCTTAAAAACGTGGACTCCGGTTGTAATTATCGCTCTTTAGCTTTGAAACTTGCACCACTTAGTCATTAGCTCGATAGGCACATTCTGACCAATTTCTGGCTTTCTGGCATTATTATTTAGCGCCACTTATTTTTTCCTTAAAACTTCTTGGTACATTAAGACTTGGTATTTTAAACGTTATTACAATATAATATATTTTAGCAAAGTTTTAAACGCAAATTTTCACTTTTAATTTTATACTTAATTGTGGTGCATTACTTGCTCGCTACTCGCAGATGCCTTTAGGGGCTCCGGAGCGCCCTTTACTTGCAATGTTAAAATAACGCTTATAAATTACATCTTTCCTCACAAAGTATTTGAGGTAGGAAGTTGAACTATTTACAGATTATTTATTGGAATTAGGGCTACAACTCAAGACAGGGATTTTACAAAATTTTAGTTCAGTTATTAAAGATGATTTTTTTTCAATTGTAATGAAAATTCACAACATTTTTTTGCAATTTTTTATTTATATATTCAAAAATATGCAGTTTTTTGGAAAAAGGCTGTGTTAAATTATGCAGAAGGTACTGTGTAACATTTACTGAAAGTTTGAAACAAATATGTTTGGAAGATCCTTAGAAAACATGTAATTAGTATGAGAAAATAAAAGTTTTGGGAATCGAGCGACAAAGATTGGATTAACTTTTTAGTGCATTCCAGGTCCATAGGATGGATTATCTTCATCCTCTGCAAACTCCTCCTCCAGCTTCCTCTTGTTCCTCCTCCTGTTTACTCTTGCTTGTATTTCTAGACTCTTTACAGCCCTGTCTGCAGCCCGAAGGCGTTCCTTGTCTAAAGCAAGCATTGCTCGTTGTTGTGTTCGTAGATTTTGCTACCATTTTCTTCAGTTGAAGTTACTGCAACACTGTTCCAAAAGGTGGTCATGTATGAACACTTGTCACATTTCAGTTGTATTTCACTAGCAAGTCCTACGTCCTTTATTATGGAGAGTTCCAGACCAACTTCACTACAATGAATACATCTTACACAGTTTGAAAAAATTCCTTTGAGAACCGACATATCAAATATTTCATTCACATCCGATTCGCCCACAAAACATTCATAGTTTTCACTCATTGAACCAAGCTTCTTCTGTGAAGTATTTTCTTTCCCACTTTGCTATGGGCAGGTGTACTTGAGAGGTGAGGTTCACTCACTTGGTTATCGTCTTTATTGTTTACAGTAATAACACATACCTTTGGCTTTCCAACATTTCTTCTTTTCTTAAAAGCCTTCAGAGGATTTCTAATAACTTTACTTTTACTCATTATTATACTTCAACAAAACAGAGACTAAAAAAACAGAATTAATTACGAATATTTTCGAGATAACGACAGAGTAAATAAACATGAAACAATCGACAATCACACCAGCGATATATATTGAACCATCACAGGTTAGCCACAACACATACTTTATCTCACGTCACTAAAATGTACCTGATGCACACGGACGTTAATAATAACACCATTTGACAGCAGTTTAACAGCGCCACAGTGGGTCACGCCCATGTAGAACACATTTCAAAAAAATTTAAAAATATTTGTAGTCTTCGGAATTGAATAAATTATATATCTATTAAAAGGTAATAGTCTGCAGATTCAGAAAACGCAAAGAAGTAAAAATTGAACTTTTCATGATTTTGAGCCTTTCCGGAGCCCCTTAAGGTGACGTGGCGCTACTAGCAGTGAACTGGGGTAATCCCGACATACTTGCTTACCTATATATCTCACACACGATACAGCGCTTGGTTTGCTTCAGCTCGTATAATCCTTTCACTATTTTGCTTGTAATTCATTTTTCTTGCACACTCTTCGATATTCTATCCGAAACGGTATTTTTTTTTAACTTTATTGCGCACACTTCCTCGTCAGCCATCATTGATCCTTTGACTGCTACTTTCCGACCTAACCTGACCAGTGGCGCGTACATATGGGGGCTCGCGCGGCACGCACGGCCCCTTTGAGAGGCCGCCCGCGTTGCTTCCCGCGTCACCGCTGCCAGTGAGCCCGCAGGCTATTCGTTCGTTTCTTTCGTCAGTCGACTCGGCTGAATCGAGTTATCGAGTAGTTGTACTTTCCTATGTAGAGCGCGCGTCCGCGTCATCGTATTTTATACGTTTCTGTCAGGAACACAGGGATCGACTTAATGGCGTAGCTCTGCTGAACACTCACACTGACAGTGATTGTCCAATTGACGATGCAATTAACCAATTTCCCAGGAAGAATAGGCCCACAGAATTCATCACTTAAGGAAGAGAACCACAATTGTGACTTCTTTATATGATAAGATGGCATTGTCTTGTATTTGTGTATAATCAGTTGAAATAAAACTTTCTTAAACTTTTTGTGTGACTCGATTATTTTTTATTACGGTAAAAGTAAAGGTAGCTCAAGATATCTTCAGCGCCCCCTCCTCGAGGTTTTTCTGTATCCGCCACTGACCCAAAATAGGCGTCGCTTCCCTCTGGCGCGTTCGCCTGCGTTGCATGCCGTAATCACGTGAACAGTCCTCAGGTGTTGGCAGAAACAAAACAACGAAACATGCACTTCTCACGTGATCTTCAGATGGGCGTGGTACTCTCCTCGACAATTTCTTTTACTTTTTGTACTTTCATAATTAAACAAATGTATTAAAAGGCCACTGACTTCAGGAGCAAATTTAGACATCTACATTGTGAGACGTCGCTCTGTGCCAGCTCGCCATCTCACATCTTTAATCATATTTTACTACTGATTGATATATCGATATTTTGAGATGTTGAAATCGATATAATATCTAGTGCGAATATCTTTTTTACTTATTGTTATCTTTGATGGCGGTTTGTGACTTTTGGCGCGGAAGGGTACAGGGTAGTCAAATTTTTGTGTTGAATATGAACAGTGTTGACATTGTGTTGGAAATGAAAAGATGAGTCTGAGTTGTGGACAATGAAAAATGTTGTGAGTTTTATTAAGAGCAGTAACGGCTGCGAAATTATATGATGAAGTAATATTTTGAACATGCGAAAGTATAAGTAGTTTAATAAATGTGAATTTTTGCGAAAAGTGAGTGTCAAGAATAATTTTCAAGTGACCATTGTTTAAAAAAGTATGAAGCACATTGCAATGAAAAACATAAATCATCAAATTAATTCTTAAAGATTGTCTTCGTAAGTTCTTCAAGTCGGCGAAATTAACATCCGAGTACCTTTAGCACCAACAGCGATAATCATGATACCTAGACAACATTTTTAATTACGAGCCAAAGCCAGAGCAAGATCGTCGTTGGATTGCAAATACAAGATAAGTGATATTATTATTAATTTTCTACAGTGACTGTAATCAATTGATGCAGCAATACCTGCCACATTAAAGACCTTTTAGTTGCTCATTAAAAAGATCATACTTTGAGTGCGCGACGTGATAATTTTTGAACTAATTAACTGTTCGTGGAGGTATTGTTATAGAGGTCAGCTAGCACCATCGTTTGTGACACCGCTCATTCCTTTACCCTAACAGGATGCTTTTTGTCCTTCTTCTGCCTCTGACGCTCTTCCTCCAGGTACGCTATTCTAAGACTTTTTCCGCCCTAGCGGAAAGCTACCTCCTCCCGCTCTGTCCGCACGACGGTGGTTCTGGCGACTCGACATTGTGAATTGCCACTGCCATGCTCTGCGCTCTCTAAGGGCAGTAAATATCTGCCCCTGCAGAACTTAAGTCTTTTCCCAGCCACTCTGTAGCCGCTAGTGGTTTTGAGGAACGCGTGGCCTACTTTGCGTTTACTGTCAATGGTCAGCCCCAATCAAATGCCAGACACGAACTACCACAGAAATTGTTAGCACATGGTACTAGCCAATATCAGTCAATGAAATGATTCAACATCTGATTGTCATTACAAATAGTTTTCTGTGAGGAGGAGAACTGTTTAACAATACCAAAATTCATAGATTCCCAGAATACCTACCTTGCCATGAGAACGGTTTCAGATGGGGGACAGTGGGCTCGATTTGTCCCCTCATTGTAGTGACAGCTAGGCCATTTCGGTGACAGGCTGAATAAGACATTGAGGTTTGATGGGAAAAGAAGGGTTTCTTCTGAGGGGAGAGTCGTGAGAGCTTGGCCTCAGCACTGCTCTCAGCAATGCCTCGACTTTGATAACCAGATTTGGACTTCGGCTTTATACCGGAATTTGATTTAACAGTTCACAGGAATTAGATAAATTTCTTGCGATCAGCAGCCACAGCACTTTAGCTTGCCCTACCCCACCCGGCAATAGGGCTCGCAGCAGTAAAGAATATGACGACCTCACACAGATTCATTGTAGACACGGTAAGCCCACACTGCAATCCGATTGACAGACGACAGCAATATCAGTTGTTTGAGCTGTTTTCTCTCTACAGCGCTTATGGATCGTCATGGAGATTCAGAGTAGGGTGAAGGTGTGTTAAACCACTCTTCGATGATATTGTTCACTATTGGTTGAAACACAAAGTTCACGATGAGTGAGTCACCTAACGTTACCGCTGGATATATTTCGTAAACCACATCAAATACTGACGAATCGATTCCACAGACCGAACGTGAGGAGAGGGGCTAGTGTAATTGGTTAATACAAACAATAGAAAAATGCACGGAAGTATGTTTTTTAACACAAACCTACGTTTTTTTAAGTGGAACCCCGTTAGTTTTGTTAGCACATCTGAACATATAAACCAATAATTAATCAGTGCCGTTTGTTGCATTGTAAAATGTTAATTACATCCGGAGATATTGTAACATAAAGATGACGCTTGAGTACCACTCCTCCGCTGTTCGATCGTGTGTATCGGAGAGCACCGAATTACGAAGGGATCCAAAGGGAATGGTGATGGACCTTAGGTACAGAAGAGACCGGAACAGCACATTACGTGCACATGCTAAAACCTTTTTAGTGGTCTTTTTCACTGACGCACATGTACATTACCATGAGGGGTGAGGTACACGTACACACGTGGTTTCCGTTTTCAATTACGGAGTGGAATAGAGTGTGTCCCGACATGTGAGGCCAATAGATGTTCAATGTGGTGGCCATCATTTGCTGCATACAATTGCAATCTCTTGCGTAATGAATGTCGTACACGCCGCAGTACATCTGGTGTAATGTCGCCGCAGGCTGCCACAATACGTTGTTTCATATCCTCTGGGGTTGTAGGCACATCACGGTACACATTCTCCTTTAACGTACCCCACAGAAAGAAGTCAAGACGTGTAAGATCAGGAGAACGGGCTGGCCAATTTATACGTCCTCCACGTCCTATGAAACGCCCGTCGAACGTGTACCTCACCCCTCATGGTAATGTACATGTCCGTCAGTGAAAAAGACCAATAAAAATGTGTTAGCATGTGGACGTAATGTGCTGTTCCAGTCTCTTCTGTACCTAAGGTCCATCACCGTTCCCTTTGGATCCCTACGTAATTCGGTACTCTCCGATACACACGATCGAACAGCGGAGGAGTGGTACTCAAGCGTCAACTTTAGGTTACAATATCTCCGGATGTAATTAACATTTTACAATGCAACAAACGGCACTGATTACGTATTTGTTTATATGTTCAGATGTGCTAACAAAACTAACGGGGCTCCATTTAAAGAAACGTAGGTTTGTGTTAAAAAACATACTTCCGTGCATTTTTTTATGGTTTGTATTAACCAATTACACTAGCCCCTCTCCTCACGTTCGGTCTGTGGAATCGATTTGTCAGTGTTTGATGTGGTTTAAGAAATATATCCAGCAGTAATGTTAGGTGACTCACCCTGTATATATATATATATATATATATATATATATATATATATATATATATATATATATATATATATATATATATATGTTTGTGCTTCATTTGGACTGCGAGAAATACACGCTGAATTTAAAGCAAATAAAAACAGTTGTTAAGAAAATATTGTAGTGTGATGAATAGGGTTGATGTAGAAAAAGAGAATAACGATATTTTCAACTATCATGATTTACTTCTCACGGTTCTGAAAGTACCAAATGTATGTTAACAATGTTCAGAAGTTCTATAACAATTTTCTTTTACACATTGCAATATTTATACATATACCATTGGACAACAGTTGAGATGTTGGAGAGAGAGCTATAGTATTTCATACGTTTGTAATCTCAGAGAGGCCTTACAGAATAGTTGTTGCTATATCAAAGAGACACAGCACATTTCTAGCCTTCAGATTAGCACAAATTTTAGTTGACAAGACATTAGATACTTTATGGATAGCAACCATTAAAAATCCCTGAAGGTCTATGGTAGTTGGACACCTTGCAGTAATTAATATGTCTTTGTTCCAACATATAGTGTATACGATAATCTTCCTCTTTAAATTTACTGCATGATTGTGAATCATTGTATCAAATGGTACAGTTCAAACAACACATGGGTATCTATAGTATGAACCATGTACCACACAAGGAGCTGTCATCTTGTGTTTTGAAGTGTATGACTTCTATCACATTCATCCACTGCAGGTGCCACTTTTTGGACAGGACTTTGATATATCTTGAAGGCGACTGCGATCACGGGCTGCCTGTTACCTTGGACCAATATGGGCAGCATAATAGGCCAAATCACAAGCAATTCATGTGTAAAATGTCTCATATTTTCCTTGTTCTGCATAGTGCACTTTCTGCCTTTTCTTATTAGACAAAACAAAATGTGAATTCACGATTTAAAAGTCCTTATATATACTTCAAAATCAAAGATGACACCTCCTCCTGTGGTAGACGGTTCGTTTTATAGATATCCATCTGTTGTTTGAACTATACTATTCGATTCAATGTTTCACAATCATGTATAATTAGAATTATATACATCAGACCTGTGAACCATAAACAAGGTCGGGATAGTGCTCTTAGCACTATGTTCAGGTGTACTCTACACTGCCTGGCTACTGCACTTTACCACCGCTCCTGAAACAGCATTCAGGTACAGCATTATACTCCACCGACTGTCCAAGGTGCTGTACCACCATCTGGATCCATGTTTGAATATAACGCCATGTTATACCATCCGCTTAATGCGCTGTAAAACCTGTATATAAAGATACTGTGTGTTGAAATAAAAACATGTTAATTACTGCAAGAGGTGCAACTAATATTAAACTGTGATGGCTGCTATCCCTAAGGCATAATGTGTATTTATCATCTGAACGGTACATGACTGTGAAGGCTATAAATGCTAAGTCTGTCTGGTATAGCATCAACTGAGCTGTAAGAAATACAAAGCTCTCTCTCTAACATCTTACCTATTAAGTCTCTTACCTTATGATGGAATAAAACATATTACAATTTGTAATACACTCACACTCACTCACTCACACAGCTTTCTAGTCCGGATACATTGGGTACGCCTGTACCTCCACGTACAATAGCGACTGTTAACCATCCGTTCCCATGGGTAAAGGAATCATTGATGTCGATGCTGAAGTTCAGTCTGCAACCACAGAAGACTGCAGGTCCATCCAATAGCGAATGTGCAGCGACAGATTTGATAGTATTCTTTTTCTTGTCGGCGGCAGATGTTGTCATTTCCACGTCTTCAATTGTTTTATATATTGTCTGTCTTGCACACACAAATACATACATCACTGGAAACCGACACGAGTAGCAAGATGCTGGGACAAAATAGAAATATCAAACCTAGATTTCGCAGACGACCTCGTCATAGTATCAGACAACGAAGCAACAGCAATCAAACATATAGAGGTACAAAAAGAATGTGCGGAAAAAGTTGGGCTGCAAATCTCTTTCGAGAAGTCTGAATTTTTCTGCCCAAAATTAAGCATAACAAAATTAAAATTACCAAATTTGCAGCAACCAGTCGCACAATCATGTTTTATTTATTCTCTTTTGCATATCGATTACAACTGATTAACAGGCATCATCGGTGCTATCAACTAATATCTACATCTACATTTATACTCCGCAAGCCACCCAACGGTGTGTAGCGGAGGGCACTTTACGCGCCACTGTCATTACCTCCCTTTCCTGTTCCAGTCGCGTATGGTTCGCGGGAAGAACGACTGTCTGAAAGCCTCCGTGCGCGCTCTAATCTCTCTAATTTTAGATTCGTGATCTCCTCGGGAGGTATAAGTAGTGGGAAGCAATATATTCGATACCTCATCCAGAAACGCATCCTCTCGAAACCTGGCGAGCAAGCTACACCGCGATGCACAGCGCCTCTCTTGCAGAGTCTGCCACTTGAGTTGGTTAAACATATCCGTAACGCTATCACGGTTACCAAATAACCCTGTGACGAAACGCGCCGCTCTTCTTTGGATCTTCTCTATCTCCTCCATCAACCCGATCTGGTACGGATTCCACACTGATGAGAAATACTCAAGTTTAGGTCGAACGAGTGTTTTGTAAGCCACCTCCTTTGTTGATGGACTACATTGTCTAAGGACTCTCCCAATGAATCTCAACCTGGTACCCGCCTTACCAACAATTAATTTTATATGATCATTCCACTTCAAATCGTTCCGCACGCATACTTCCAGATATTTTACAGAAGTAACTGCTACCAGTGTTTGTTCCGCTATCATATAAACGTACAATAAAGGATCCTTCTTTCTATGTATTCGCAATACATTACATTTGTCTATGTTATGTTTCAGTTGCCACTCCCAGCACCAAGTGCCTATCCGCTGCAGATCTTCCTGCATTTCGCTAAAATTTTCTAATGCTGAAACTTCTCTGTATACTACAGCATCGTCCGCGAAAAGCCGCATGGGACTTCCGACACTATCTACTAGGTCATTTATATATATTGTGAAAAGCAATGGTCCCATAACACTCCCCTGCGGACGCCAGAGGTTACTTTAACGTCTGTAGACGTCTCTCCATTGATAATAACATGCTGTGTTCTGTTTGCTAAAAACTCTTCAATCCAGCCACACAGCTGGTCTGATATTCCGTAGGCACTTACTTTGTTTATCAGGCGACAGTGCGGAACTGTATCGAACGCTTTCCGGAATTCAAGAAAAATGGCATCTACCTGGGAGCCTGTATCTAATATTTTCTGGGTCTCATTAACAAATAAAGCTAGTTGGGTCTCAGACGATCGCTGTTTCCGGAATCCATGTTGATTCCTACATAGTAGATTCTGGGTTTCCAAAAACGACATGATACTCGAGCAAAAAACATGTTCTAAGATTCTACAACAGATCGACGTCGGAGATATAGGTCTATAGTTTTGCGCATCTGCTCGACGACCCTTCTTGAAGACTGGGACTACCTGTGCTCTTTTCCAATCATTTGGAACCTTCCGTTCCTCTAAAGACTTGCGGTACACGGCTGTTAGAAGGGGGGCAAGTTCTTTCGCGTACTCTGTGTAGAATCGAATTGGTATCCCGTCAGGTCCAGTGGACTTTCCTCTGTTGAGTGATTCCAGTTGCTTTTCTATTCCTTGGACACTTATTTCGATGTCAGCCATTTTTTCTTTTGTGCGAGGATTTAGAGAAGGAACTGCAGTGCGGTCTTGTTCTGTGAAACAGCTTTGGAAAAAGGTGTTTAGTATTTCAGCTTTACGCGTGTCATCCTCTGTTTCAATGCCATAATCATCCCGGAGTGTCCGGATATGCTGTTTCGAGCCACTTACTGATAGTAATACTGCCCTGAGTAGTAATACTGTGTTAAGCAGAGGTCAAACATGAGTTTCAGCTTATTAAAATTGCAAGGCTTTCTTCTTATGCCCTAAGCTGTAAAAAAGAAAGAAATATTTTTTGTTTGGTATGTGGCCTTAGGCCCATTCCAGCCTTTCAAAATTAAAATTGAAAATTCCTTGTGTCTAGGCCTTAAGCCATAAATTGTTTCAAGTTGGTATATGGCCTTCATCCGAGTTTTTAGCCTTTTCAAATCAAAAGTTGAAAAATTTTGTCTAGGCGTTAGGCTGTAAGAAATATATTCTAGTTTTTATGTGGCCTTCAGCCGAGTTTTCTAGCTTAAATTAAAAATTGGAAATTTCTTTGCCTGGGCTTAAGCCGTGAGGTTGTTTGGCTTTCGTATGTGGCCGTCAGCCAAGTTTTATGTGAAGTATCTTAGGATAAAGCCTTTAGACTACTAATTTAGAATCTCTTCCCTTTAGGCCTTAAGCCGTAAAATTGTTTTCTGCATGGTGTGTGGCCTTCAGCCGAGTTATAATCTCTATTAAATTAAAATTTCAAAATCTTTGTCTTGCCCTTAAATCATAAGATTGTTATTCCTTAGTATACGGCCTTCATCCGAGTTTTACACGAAATATTTTAAGATAAGGCATTTGGACCTTTCATATTGAAAGCTCTTCGTTCTAGGCCTTAAGCCGTTAAATTGTTCTCTTGATATGCGGCCTTCAGCCGAGTTTTCAGCCTGTTTAGATTAAACTTTGAAAATCTTTGTCTCGGCCTTAAGCCGTAACATTGTTCTTGATTATTGTGTGGCATTCAGCCGAGTTGTATGGGAAAAATTTAACTAAGGTTTTTAGCCAATTTGTATTGAGGATAAAAAAATTTTTTTAAGTTGTGAAACCTCCAGAAGAACTCTTGTACCTCAATTCCTTGCTTAGGCCTTGTGCCTTGGATTTTCGATGTGGCCTTAAGCATATCTAAATAAAATCAAAGGAAACTTCCTGGCAGATTAAAACTGTGTGCCGGACCGAGACACGAACTCGGGACGTTTGCGTTCCGCAGGCAAGTGATCTACCAACTGAGCTACCCAAGCACGACTCACGCCCGGTACCCACTGCTTTACTTCTACCAGTACCTCGTCTTCTACCTTCCAAACTTAGCAGAAGCTCTCCTGCGAACCTTGCAGAACTAGCACTCCTGAAAGAAAGGATATTGCGGAGACATGGCTTAGGCACAGCTTGGGGGATGTTTCCAGAATGAGATTTTCACTCTGCAGCGGAGTGTGCGCTGATATGAAACTTCCTGGCAGATCAAAACTGTGTGCCGGACCGAGACTCGAACAGGTACGTTGAGATCGTTATGAGAATGGTAGCGAAACTGTCTGTGTTTTAACTGAATGTCGTGGAATCACTTCCTGTTTATTTGGCATGTTTTCTCTGGAACAAACATTATTGAGTATAATTATCTGTCGTCTTCATCAATTACAGAGGTGATAAATGAACCCTTTTTATTAAATTATTTGTTTATTTTTTATTAGATATTTCTTTCTATTTTATTAACTCGCAGTTCGAGCCAATGCGCCGACTATTTGGCTGCAGGATCACAGCTACAGGTTATTATTTGCAGCGAGTTAGCTGCGGGATATGAAAACAGACGTTCGCGGCTGGACCCTAAGACCTTATTGAGCTATTCTTTGTAAACAGAGCCGTCCTTAGCCCCAGTTCTTGAAGTACGAGTAACCGCAGGTAGAGACGCAACTGGTTTGCTCGTATGGACTGCTGTTTGGAAGAGCAACTACACTAGCAGTAATCGCTGCATAACGTAGCAATTGCGCGACTCATATCTTCAGTACACCAGAGGCGTCATACTTCACCGTTACACAAATGATCGAGAGCTCTGTTCGCTTGTACTCTCTAGACCATATGGACAGGACCCTGTTGTGGTCTAAAGTCTGCTACTGGTGACAGTTTTTCATGTTGAAATGTCCCAGATAAGAAGCGTGCAGCTCTAACTCTCATTGAATTTTTGTGTCTTCCGTCGTCCTAATTTCTAGCGTTTTCAGGGGTACGATTGGAAATATAATTTTTTATTTATTTATGAATTTGGCCAGCTATGGACCGCATGCCACTTAAGACTTATGATGTTTCTTTTTCTTCCGTTCTTCCCAGTACTTCTTCATTTTCTCGCCAACTGCTCGTCTCTGCTCATCTGTCCACACTCTCTTGGGTCGAAGTTTTGGCTCATCTTCTTCATAGTTTGCGTTTTCTATCAGTAGCCTGAAGTGATTCCTGTCGTGTATTATTTCTTCTGTAACACCTATTTTGTTGGTGTCTTTCTTTACTGCTTCTATCCATCCTACAGTTTCTTTCAGCTTACTAATGTAACTAAAAACTTTCTTTGTAATTCGTGTTTCTTCCATTCTTTTTAAATGTCCATAAAATTTTAGCCGCCTCTTCCTCATTGTCTTGTCAATATATATAGACATTTTTCATTCTGAAATGCCGATGCTACATGGCTTCTCCATATAAGTTAGGGTGTTTGTTGGATGTATGTTGTTGGTTATGTTACTGTTAGTAAGTAGTCACAATCTATTCCACACACAATTAATTTTTGTGGTGAATTTTACAAGCATATTATTCGATTTTCTTCTTCTGGCTTCAGCGCCTGCGCGCAAGTGTCTACCATCAGTCCACCATCAGGAGTAGGAACGTGCACCAGTTTCTATCATCCCGTATATATAATGTGTGTGTGTGTGTGTGTGTGTGTGTGTATGTGTTATATATTATTGGTGCATCTCACTAGCTGTCCCAGCATTCCTTTCTCACTCTCTGTTGAGGATACTTGGCAGGATTAATTCTCCAGTGTTTCTAAATAGGAAGCTTCCCGGCGCATTCCCTATTGAGTACACTTGGCTGGAGCAACTCTCTAGTGCTTCTCAATCGCAGAATTACTCTCTCATTCCCACTGCCCTTACCCCTTACCTTCAGTTGGGTTAGAGTAGAACTCGTTTCGTGCTACCTATCGATTTAAATTGGGTGACGCGATTCTTAGCGTCTGTTCTCAAACTTCTCGATTAAAAACTTTGCAATGGCAGAAAGGGATCTTCTGCCTCGTCTGTAATTTGTTTGCTTAAACAAAGATGAATTGTTACTATCCTACTATCTGCAGTTATTTCAAACATAGCACACGCAAAGTTAAACTTAGGACAAGGCGTTTGGCTGCAGCAATACGTGAGGTAGTTGAATTAACAGTATGCACATGATGCCCCTGTGCAAGGAACGGCCGCTTGTGCGACTCCGGGACGATTCAGAGGAACTGGAGTTAGGTGAAGCAGTATGTAGGGGCTCCATTGGTAACCATACAGCTCTGAGTGAGAGCCATTCGCTCCTGGAGTGGTGTTAAAGATATAAAGTGGAAAGAATCAAACTTAGGACATGGACTGACCACAAACCTCTGAGTGAGCAGCAGTTGGGGAAAACATCTCACATGGCTGGACCTGAAGTAACATCCTTTTTCTTAGATGTCGTAGGGCCATTATTACACTGATATAGATCCTGTCCCAGTATATCAATTCTGGGCCTGCATGCCTGTTTTAAATAGCACACTGGTCTAAGCTGGACTGTGACGTTATGGAGCTGCACCAGTATAGCCCAGTCGATATCTCGTATTCCAGGTCAGACATTTTGGGTTATGATGTCACAGAGCCTGACCTAGTATCCCAAGTCTTGGACTGTGACGTTATAGAGCCTGTTCCATTACTCTGAGTCTTGCATTTCAATCCTCAGTATTCTAAGTCGGCTATGTGGCATCGCCATTTTGTATCCTGACATCATAGCAACACTGTGTCGGCATTCTGTCAGTATTCCAAGTCTTGGATCGTGACGTCATACTAAGACTGCACGAGAATTCCATGCCAGCAGTGTTTCATCCAGGTCAATAGTCTTGGGTTAGTCACACTTACTCCGGGTCCTCAATGTCGCATCGCTGCCTTGTATTCTGACATTATAGCAGGACTGCACCAGCATTCCGATTCTCAGACTCCCTCACCGAATATACCAAGTCAACCAGCATGGAATGCGCCATTTACACTTAGGGCAATTGACCTTGCTCAGAGGGATTGGGGGGGGGGGGAGAGGTGATGGTTGGGTAAGAGGGTAGGGGAAGGAGGACACCCATGAGATCATCAATGGTGTCATCAGTGACACACTCCCCATGAACTTTCATTATATACTGTTAAATCCAGCGTAGTTGTCAAATATGGGGTGTCTAGGAAACCTGCTTTCTCAGATCGCCGAACAACATTCAAACAAATCGTATTAATGAGCTTTTTACAAATGTAAAACATTACAACACCTAACTCTGTGACAACACGGATGTGTTCAAAATGGTTCAAATGGCTATGAGCACTATGGAACTGAACTTCTGAGGTCATCAGTCCCCTAGAACTTAGAACTACTTAAACCTAACTAACCTAAGGACATCACACACATCCATGCCCGATGCAGGATTCGAACCTGCGACCGTAGCAGTCGCGCGGTTCCGGACTGAAGCGCCTAGAACCGCTCGGCCACCGCGGGCGGTACGGATGTGTCACAAGCGAAGGGTGACCTACGAAACAAACAAGCTTCTTCAGTATAAACGATTCCTAATTAGCTGCTATACAAGCGCCTAATCTTGAAGCTGCTATACGGTTGAGCAGCGACGCTTATGTCCTATTCACCTAGGGGCGGCTGCTGTCGCGTTGTTGTCCTGGAGAGGGGACGGTCAGCGTGCTCATAATTATGTCCGTCAACCTCAATGCATTTGGCAATAGGTGTAACGACATTCCTCTCAACAGCGAGTAGTTCACCTTCCGTAATGTTCACACAACCATTGAGAATGCGCTGACGCTTGTTGTCATGCGTTGTCGGTGGATCACGATAGAAAATATCCTTAAACTCTCCCCAAAGACGGACGTCAGATCCGGTGAACTTGCGGGCCATGGTATGGTGCTTCGACGACCAATCCACCTGTCATTAAATATGCTATTCAATACCGTTTCAACCGCACGCGAGCTATGTGCCAGACATCCATCATGTTGGAAGTACATCGCCATTCTGTGATGTAGTGAACCATCTTGTACTAACATCGGTAGAACATTACACAGGAAATCAGCATACAATGCACTACTTAGATTGCCAACGATAAAATGGGGCCAATTATCCTTCCCCACATAATCCCGCACCATACATTAACCCGCCAAGGTCGCTGATGTTCCACTTGTCGCAGCCATCGTGGATTTTCCGTTGCCCAATAGTGAATATTATGCCTGTTTACTTTACCGCTGTTGGTGAATGACGCTCCGTCGCTAAATAGAACGCGTGCAAATAATCTGTCATCGTCCCGTAATTTCTCTTTTGCCCAGTGGCATAACTGTACACGACGTTCAAAGTCATCACCGTGCAATTCCTGGTGCATAGAAATATGGTACGGGTGCAATCGATGTTGATGTAGCATTCTCAACACCGACGTTTTTGAGATTCCCAACTTTTGCGCAATTTGTCTGTTACTGATGTGCGGATTAGCCGCGACAGCAGCTAAAGGACCTACTTGGGCATCATCATTTGTTGCAGGTCGTGGTTGACGTTTCACATGTGGCTGTACACTTCCTGTTTCCTTAAATAACGTAACTATCCGGCGAACGGTCCGGACACTTGGATGATGTCGTCCAGTATACCGGGCAGCATACATATCACACGCCCGTTGGGCATTTTGATCACAATAGCCATACATCAACACGATATCGACCTCTTCCGCAATTGGCAAATGGTCCATTTTAATACGGGTAATGTATCACGAAACATATACCGTCCGCACTGGCGGAATGTTACGTTATACCACGCACTTATACGTTTGTGACTATTACAGCACCGTCTATCGCAAAGTGAAGAAAGAGTTCTAACTAAAACATTCATATTTATTTACGTACTACACCAATACGTAATAAAGAAGGTGTTCCTATTTTAAAAAAAACGCAGTTGATATCCGTTTGACCTATGGCAGCGCCATCTAGCGGGCCAACCATAGCGCCATCTGGTTTCCCCGTTCAAGCTAGACGAGTTTCGTTCTTTGTAGTTTTTTGTTTGATGCTTATTTCGTGAGATTTTTGGCCCGTTCACGATCAATGGACTATACTGTATACGCATTCTGGTCTCTAGCTGGCGGGACCAATTGACTGACCCGGAGCGCCAACTATCTTTAGTTGCCAGAGCCCCGTAACCGCTCTAAATCGGTGACAGCGATAGCTTCCCTGGCATAATCAACTTTCTTTACCAGATCAGAGTGGAGGTATTACAACGTACTGCAACGTACCCTTCCTTCCTGCAAAATAAAAGGTGAAATAAATATTTTAATCTGGTAAAAAACATGGAATGCATTAAGAAAGGTTTGCGTCGGGAAACACACATCACAAATGGGTTGGCAGGAAGCACTTACTGCTTTAAGAAGCATCAACTGATTTCCTGTTATTTACCACTGTTGTTTGATGACCTCTGCTGTCGTATGCTATCTCTCGATGTATCTGGCCCTGGTTGCTGTTGTAGATCGTCATTGTTTGAAAGCATTTGACTGTGAAATATACTGTAATGACTTCCACACGCAAATGTGATAGAGATTATGGAGTCGGACTTTGTAGACAAGAATGTAGAGTTTCGACTTCGTATGTATGTAACACTGAACTGACACGACGCTCTCAAAGAACGTGTGCAGAATCCTGATACATTGACCTGTAATATGAAGCTCATACAACAAAGGGATTCTACAAATAATTGCGGACACGTATAACATAAAAGTGACAGTTAATAATCAGCAATAAAGAGAAATTACACAGAGCATCCAGACGTACCTCTGATCGCTTCGTGATAGAGAATGGAAGTGCGTACAAGAAGAAGAAGACCTCGCTTCCTGAACTATCGTATTTAAAAAGAATAAAAAAATAAAAGTTGAGGGATATGTACAGATATTCCTCGACATTTTTCACCTATATATTCTGCTAATTACGACAACCATCCACTCTCCTCTGCTTAGTAATATACTACTTTTCCGTGTCATGGTTCTCATACAGAATAATTATTTCAACACAAGATAAAAAAATGAAACTTAATGCATCTTTTAAAAGATGCGTATCAATACTAACATACACTTCACAAAATTAAAGAGAAAATAAATGAAAAAGAGTACAGAATGAATACGGTTTAATTTCCCGTCGACAAAAATATCATTAGCGACGAAGCACAAGGTAGAATAAAACGGGGATGGGATAAAGATATTAGTAGTGAGCTATTTAAAGGAAACATGCCGGAATATAATAATTCAAGGAAATCATACGGAGCATAAATTTCCTACGCCAACGGTGTTTTGAAATTCACACCTCCTGCATGAAGGTCTAGTGTCTGTCTTAAACAGTGAGCAAGTTCACTCGGTAACAGTTACACAAGACTCTCCAGTTCACACTCTTCACTACTCACATGCGTTTCACACTTTAACAAGCATCCTGCAGTTACTGAGGCAACAGGTTGTCTATGAAGATAGTAACTGTTCTCGAACGAACAGATACCATTGACGACTATGCAGCTTCTCCAGAATAAATGGTAATTAATTGAAACCCTCAGCTGCCGACAGTTGTTGTTGATATACCTCCTTGCCCGCATCTCGTGGTCGTGCGGTAGCGTTCTCGCTTCCCACGCCCGGGTTCCCGGGTTCGATTCCCGGCGGGGTTAGGGATTTTCTCTGCCTCGTGATGGCTGGGTGTTGTGTGCTGTCCTTAGGTTAGTTAGGTTTAAGTAGTTCTAAGTTCTAGGGGACTTATGACCACAGCAGTTGAGTCCCATAGTGCTCAGAGCCATTTGAACCCATTTGATATACCTCCCTGGGGACAGTTGAAAGTGTGTACCCCGACCGGGACTCGAACCAGGGTTCTCCTGCTTACATGGCAGATGCTCTATCCATGTGACCCACCCTGGACACAGATGAACAGACCGACTGCAGGGACTTATCATTTGTTCTAGGGAAGCTGCATGGTCATCAGCGCTATCTGTTCGTTCGAGAACAGTTACTCTCTTCATATATAGTTAAAAGGCTACCCGGCCACTGACCTTCGTCTGTGCGAATGCGTACAGGTTGCCCGAACTCTTACGCGAATCGTCACCTTAGTGGGCGCTAGTAATGAGTGGATGGGCAAATATCTATTAGGTACAGTACATATGTAGATTGTGGACGTTGGGAATGTGGGTCTCGCGGGGAGCGTGCAAGGGATAAGTCCCTGCAGTTGCAATATTCATCTGTGTCCTCGGTGGCTCGGAGGGATAGAGCAACTGCCATGCAAGCAGGAGATCTCGGGTTCGAGTCCCGGTCAGGGCACACATTTTCAACTGTCCTCATCGAGGTATATCAACAACACCTGTCGGCAACTAAGGGTTTCGATTAATTATCATTTAACAGGATGTCTGTCTGTAGCTCCTGAAATTGAGTGCGATGGACGTCATTGTAACATCTTGTAGTTCACCTAACTCAATTATCGTTAGTCAGTGAGAAGACACTACCTACGAAG
Source organism: Schistocerca serialis cubense (assembly GCF_023864345.2). Classification (NCBI taxonomy): domain Eukaryota; kingdom Metazoa; phylum Arthropoda; class Insecta; order Orthoptera; family Acrididae; genus Schistocerca; species Schistocerca serialis. The sequence goes on from NC_064644.1 coordinate 52,022,251, forward strand.
GTCAGTGTGAGAACCCATGTGTTCGGGCTGTCTGTATTACTAGACAGTTGGTTACCGAAACAGGCTCGTTTCACTCGTGCTAAAATTGCAGGTGAATGTTGCCCAGACGTGTCGCTTTGCTGATGCATGAGGAATTACGTTGCTGCCGCGTTTCGCCCGCGTGTCGCTTCTGCCGCTCGCTACTCTTGGGGCGGAATTTGCGAGCTGTCAGACTAAGTGGAGCAACCGAGTGGCGATCCGAGTAGCGGTATCGGCTGTCCTCGGGCAGGTAATGAACGCCACTCTCCGGAAATCCACGACGCTACCAGCAAACAGTTCTACTCTCTTGGCGGGGAGATTCATGGGCAGAGGCCCTTAAACTTCTTTGTCTCGTACACCACATGCCATTCTTTCTCCGATTTGGGCAGATTTCATATGTTGAAGTTTTACAAATTTATCAGCTTTGAAAGCTACTCAGTTTGATAGTTTGAAGTGTAGAAATGTAGAGTGTATCTCGCCAAAAGGATTCCTTCTGCTGTCTCAATCTACACTTGCTAAGTTTTAGACTATTATTACGTTCAACTCTGAAATGCAAATCTAGTAAAGGTAATTCATAAAAGATTAATAATAGGAGGGATCATCCTAATGTTTTATTAGCAGATTCTTAATACTTAATTTTCATTAAGAAGACCAACAATTGAGCTTTCCACGAAGTATGAAGATGCAAAAGTTATCAAATCTTTCTCATTAAAAAGTTAAAATCTTCTGGGTTGTTAGGCCGCATCACATCTCCTTATTTTAGAAGGAGATACGACGCGACCTAACAGTTCAGAATATTTTACGAGTAGCATCAGTGACAATGGCCACGAAGTCCTGCGGACCTACGTTTCTCACTATAGTCCACAACAGAGGATAAGTAAGAGGTATGTCTTTCTGCAGCAAGGCCTGCCGATATCCCTTTCTAAACTATGCCTTAATTCTTTGTTAGTGCTTATTCTGATCAGTTCTTCTTATAATTAGACATGTGTTTCTTCACTTTCACTGTACGGACTGACAATCCACGGTGTTATTTCCTGAGTCAAAACATCCTCAAACCTTGATTCACAGTCTGAATGAAGGATACTGAAATATTGAACTTCGGATGAAATGTCATGATACTGACAGTTTGTCTGTAACAAATCGTGAAACGGGCAAAATACGCACCGTCATTAGTTAAATTCTGGCAAGGAAATCTGAAGTGATGGACTTGGTTTCCATCAGATTTAGATTGTCACCTTGTAACTACAAATTAATGGCATTAATTAAGGAAGAAAATCTGTCAAATAAGCGAGGTCTGTCTTCCAATCGATTAAATTTTCTTTTAAAAATGGATCTGTACCTGTGTTCAGAACTTACGGACCAAATTAACTCTCGCTTGATGTGCCACTACCAAGCTACATAGCTCGATGAAAACTGGACCATACTGAGAAACAATCCCTGCAGTGTATTACGGGTGATAACTGAAAGAAATACGTAAAGAGGCGAACGGAAATAACACTTTTATTCGCAGACAATAACAACAACACAATTCTGAAGACAGCGCTAGTCGACAAGTACGAGAATAAACGCACAACCAGCTGAACAGCTCATACGTCCAAGTTTCTGACAGGAATAATATACAGAATGATAGAAAAGAAAATTGAGGATCTGCTGGATAAAGATAAGTTTGACTCTATCAATGTCACCAGACAGGCAGTTCTCACGTTGAGGTTGATAAGGGAGACAAAACTGAAGAAAAATCAAGACACGTTCAATGGATTTGTCGTCATGGAGAAAGCGTGAGTAATCTAAAGCGATTCTTGAGAGCGGAAGGGTAATACACAATATGTACAAAAAACCAAGGGGGATCAATAAGACTGGAAGGCCAAGAACAAAGTGCTCCAATCATAATTATGGACGTAGGTTGCATTGCAACTCTGAGATGGAAACGTTGGCACAGGAAAGGAATTCATGACGAGCCGCATCGAACCAACAGGACTGAACAGTAAAAAAAAATTAGAGAGGCATACAGATTCCCCACGCTCTGTTTGCAAGGGGAAAGGGAAACAAAATGATTACTAGCGCACAATGTACCCTCCGCCACGCACTTCATGGTGGCTTGTGGAATATATATGTAGTTGTACATCATCGCTAAGTCCCTCACGCTTCTGGCATAATCAAACACAATTTTTAAGAAAGTCCTCGAAGAAGCTAAAACACTACGTGATCAAAAGCATCCGGACACATGGCTGAAAACGACTTACAAGTTCGTGGCGCCCTCCATCGGTAATGCTGGAATTCGATATGGTGTTGGTCCAACTTAGCCTTGATGACATCTTCCACTCTCGCAGGCATACGTTCAGTCAGGTGCTCCAAGGTTTCTTGGGGAATGGCAGCCAATTCTGCACTAAGGAGAGGTATCGACGTCAGTCGGTGAGGCTTGGCACGAGGTCGGCGTTCCAAAACATTCATGAGATCCCCTTCTATACCCGCATGACAGGACAGATAGTTTCAAAAATGGTTCAAATGGCTCTGAGCACTATGGGACTCAACTGCTGTGGTCATAAGTCCCCTAGAACTTAGAACTACTTAAACCTAACTAACCTAAGGACAGCACACAACACCCAGCCATCACGAGGCAGAGAAAATCCCTGACCCCGCCGGGAATCGAACCCGGGAACCCGGGCGTGGGAAGCGAGAACGCTACCGCACGACCACGAGATGCGGGCACAGATAGTTTAATTTATGAAAAGGGGCCAAAATGAGTGGCTGTCAGTTGGACTCGAACATACTTCTTTATTCATTTGACAGACATTACAAGACTAAAGAAAACATTGAAAACAGAGCAAGTCAAACATTAATTATAGAAATTAATTCCCAGCTAAATGCGCCATTCAACCTCACGCCTCAAGGGCAAAACAACTTTAATTTAAAACGGGCTAAAGTACAATCACTTGAGACTCAAAAACAAGAATCTGAATTTTAAAAGGCAGAAGGCCTTATCCTAAAATTTCTTTAAATCAGGCTGATGGCTCCAACAATCTAACGCCTTAAGGGCAAAAAAACCTTAATTTAAAATCGGGTAGAAGCCATACAAAACAAACCACAAGGACAAACAAGAAAAGGCAGCACGTCAAATGGCGCTCAGAAGTTTCCAAGGGTCGGGCTGGAATTCAAACACTAATGTTCGCTAAGGTGGAACAGGCAATCGGTCCAACAATTCTCAATCTGACGGCAACCCAACCGAAAGACAGTCAACGGACCAAGCGACAGGATAACTTCCTCTCCATGCGACCAGCACATAACAGGGAGTTCAATGGAACAACGCAAAAGGTATAGGGCCACAACGAATTACACATTCAGCTGTCAAACTACACTCCGTGCTGGACAGCCACAACACAACGAGGAAAATACACTGCCTGAATTTACGTCAACGGTCAGGGCAGGTAACCGGAACGTTAACGGGCACAAGGCAGAAGATTCTGCTGGTGCACATCAATTGCCAGCCGCTGTGGCCGAGCGGTTCTGGGAGCTTCAGTCCGGAACCGTGCGAACGCTACGGTCGCTGGTTCGAATCCTGCCTAGGGAATGGATGTATGTGATGTCCTTAGGTTAGTTAAGTTTAAGTGGTTCTAAGTTCTAGGGGACTGATGACCTCCGATGTTTAGTTCCATAGCGCTCAGAGCTATTTGAACCATTTTTTGCACTTCAATTCAAAATAATTAAGTTACGTTGAACTCCACAGGAGGATGGCTAGAATTTTGCCAACTTGAAAATACACGTTGTTGCTCGCGGGAATATCCCAGCAGCGCACAACGAAGATCAGAGAGCCACCAACCTCGTAGCAATGGGAACAGCCCCTCACACTCAGACCGCGCGTGGACGCCGCCAACAGACCTGGCCAGAAACTTGTCTCAGAGACTTCCTCGCTGCTCCACGCCAACCGACCAACTGTCCGCCTACGGCCCAGCCAGAAACTACGAGCGCGAGCCCGAAGATAGTACAAGGCTGCGAATATCGATACACGCTGCTGCTGCCACTCGGGGAGAGAGAGGATAACAGCATAATCGCGATAACCGCGGGAAACTAATCGCAGAATAGCAACCAAGGTTTAATGCAAAGCTTAACACGAGCCAGCCACGGCTCAATCCCAAAGGTGTTCTGTAGGATTCAGGTCAGGACTCTGTGCAGGCCAGTCCATTACAGGGATGTTATTGTCGGGTTACCACTCCGCCACAGGCCGTGTATTATGAACAGGTGCTCGATGGTGTTGAAAGATGCAATCGCCATCCCCGAATCGCTTTTCAACAGTGGGAAGCAAGAAGGTGCTTAAACATGAATGTAGGCCTGTGCTGTGATAATGCTACCCAAAACAAAAAGGGGCGCAAGTCCCCTCCATGAAAAACACGACCACACCGTAACACTACTGCCTCCGAATTTTACTGTTGGCACTATACACTCTGGCAGATCACCGGGCATTCGCCATACCAACACCCTGCCATCGGATCGCCACATTGTGTACCGCGATTCGTCGCACACAACGTTTTTCCACTGTTCAGCCGTCCAATATTTTACGCTCCTTACAACATGCAAGGGGTCGTTTGGCATTTACCGGCGTGATATGTGGCTTATGAGCAGCCGCTCGACCATGAAATCCAAGTTTTCTCACCTCCCGCCTAACTGTCATAGTACTTGCAGTGGATCCTGATGCAGTTTGGAATTCCTGTGTGGTGTCCTGGATAGATGTCTGCCTATTACACATTACGAACCTCTTCAATTATCGGCGGTCTCTGTCAGTCAACAGACGAGGTCGGCCTGTACGCTTTTGTGCAGTACGTGTCCCTTCACGTTTCCACTTCACTGTCACATCGGAAACAGTGGACCTAGTGATGTTTAGGAGTGTGGAAATCTCACGTACAGAAATGTGACACAAGTGACTCCCAATCACTTGACCACATTCGAAGTCCGTGAGTTCCGCGGAGCGCCCCATTTTGTTCTCTCACGATGTCTAGTGACTACTGAGGTCGCTGATATGGAGTACCTGTCAGTAAGTGGCAGCAAAATGCACATAATGTTAAAAACGTATCTTTCTGGGTGTATCCGGATACTTTTGATCACATAGCGTATCTGTGCCAAATCTAGTTGTAGCGGAACGGTTCTCTATGTTTACGTGTTGTTAATTAGTGCGGAATTCATATTTCAGATATAGCTCCTCGAACAGTAAACCTTCAACCGCCAAGTACTACACATATTATTCTGCCTACCAATGATGATCGACGCTAGTAGCTTGTCTACCAAATACACGGATCACTCACAATAATGTTACTACTGCCCATGTTCGACGCCAGTCTACAGTAACCACTAACAGACGGCAGATGGCAGCTTTAGCAGCAGAGGGTGTGTGAAGATTGTCGGCATGGAAGGGGCAGAGGGAGGGGGTGATGCAGAAAACAGTGCAGTCGTTGTCGTACTGCAGAAGCAGAGCAATTTATCTGAATTTCAAAAGGACATGATCATCAGCTTTCAGGTCAACGGTGGATGCATTTTGCAAACTGTTAGTGTTCCGACATAATTAAAGTATACCATGCCTGGCAAAATGGCGCTATCCAAGGCCGACGCCGAGGCTTATGTGATGGTGCACCACGGGCCGTAAATGACAAGTGTGAACGACGGCTGTGGAGATGTGTAGAGGCCAATACACTCCTGGAAATGGAAAAAAGAACACATTGACACCGGTGTGTCAGACCCACCATACTTGCTCCGGACACTGCGAGAGGGCTGTACAAGCAATGATCACACGCACGGCACAGCGGACACACCAGGAACCGTGGTGTTGGCCGTCGAATGGCGCTAGCTGCGCAGCATTTGTGCACCGCCGCCGTCAGTGTCAGCCAGTTTGCCGTGGCATACGGAGCTCCATCGCAGTCTTTAACACTGGTAGCATGCCGCGACAGCGTGGACGTGAACCGTATGTGCAGTTGACGGACTTTGAGCGAGGGCGTATAGTGGGCATGCGGGAGGCCGGGTGGACGTACCGCCGAATTGCTCAACACGTGGGGCGTGAGGTCTCCACAGTACATCGATGTTGTCGCCAGTGGTCGGCGGAAGGTGCACGTGCCCGTCGACCTGGGACCGGACCGCAGCGACGCACGGATGCACGCCAAGACCGTGGGATCCTACGCAGTGCCGTAGGGGACCGCACCGCCACTTCCCAGCAAATTAGGGACACTGTTGCTCCTGGGGTATCGGCGAGGACCATTCGCAACCGTCTCCATGAAGCTGGGCTACGGTCCCGCACACCGTAAGGCCGTCTTCCACTCACGCCCCAACATCGTGCAACCCGCCTCCAGTGGTGTCGCGACAGGCGTGAATGGAGGGACGAATGGAGACGTGTCGTCTTCAGCGATGAGAGTCGCTTCTGCCTTGGTGCCAATGATGGTCGTATGCGTGTTTGGCGCCGTGCAGGTGAGCGCCACAATCAGGACTGCATACGACCGAGGCACACAGGTCCAACACCCGGCATCATGGTGTGGGGAGCGATCTCCTACACTGGCCGTACACCACTGGTGATCGTCGAGGAGACACTGACTAGTGCACGGTACATCCAAACCGTCATCGAACCCATCGTGCTACCATTCCTAGACCGGCAAGGGAACTTGCTGTTCCAACAGGACAATGCACGTCCGCATGTATCCCGTGCCACCCAACGTGCTCTAGAAGGTGTAAGTCAACTACCCTGGCCAGCAAGATCTCCGGATATGTCCCCCATTGAGCATGTTTGGGACTGGATGAAGCGTCGTCTCACGCGGTCTGCACGTCCAGTACGAACGCTGGTCCAACTGAGGCGCCAGGTGGAAATGGCATGGCAAGCCGTTCCACAGGACTACATCCAGCATCTCTACAATCGTCTCCATGGGAGAATAGCAGCCTGCATTGCTGCGAAAGGTTGATATACACTGTACTAGTGCCGACATTGTGCATGCTCTGTTGCCTGTGTCTATGTGCCTGTTGTTCTGTCAGTGTGATCATGTGATGTATCTGACCCCAGGAATGTGTCAATAACGTTTCCCCTTCCTGGGACAATGAATTCACGGTGTTCTTATTTCAATTTCCAGGAGTGTAGTTGTCTATTTGTTGAGCAACTGACAGCTTAGGTGAACCAAGGGGCTTGTAACAGTGTATGTTCAACGATCGTCCAGTGAATGTTGCTACGTACGAGTTTCATCCACGAAGGTTGGAATTTGCACGCCAGTACCGCAAATAGACGTTCGTTTAGCGGTGACAGGTGGCCTTTCCAAACGATCACGTTTTATATTCCATCGGATAGATAGCCGTTGGCGAGTAAGGCCCTGCAAAAATCGTCGGAAGCGTCCTTGGCATGGGAGCGTTGTGGTCTGGGGAATGGTGTTGTGGTATTGCCTGGTTGATTTCGTCATTCTGGAGGAGACAGTGGATCAACACGTTTATGCATCTAGCCGTGGGGACTATGCAATACGTTTTTCCGTCGGCACGATGGCACCTACCAACGCGACAATACAACGTTTCGCACAGCTCTCACAGTGCACGTGCTTGGTTCGAAGTACGCCAGTACGAGTTTACCGTACTCCACTGGCCACCAAACTCTGTGCCACCACCTCGATCGGGTTATTCGCGTCATGTATCCGGAACCGAAAAACCTAGCGCAGCTACTCATAGCACTGGAGTCGGACTGGGCGAGGTGGCGCAGTGGTAGGCACACTGGATTTACATTCGGGAGAACGATGCTTCAAACACACGTTCGGCGATCCTGATTTAGACTGTCCGTGATTTCCCTAAACAGCTTGAATCAAATGTCTGGATGGTTTCTTTGAAAGGGCTCTGCCGGCTATTTCCTAACCCGGTGGGACCGATGACCTCGCTATTTGGTGCCCTCCCCCAAATCAACCAACCAACCAAACAAACAACCTGGAGTGGACGCAGCTCTGTACCCTCATCCATACCTTCAAGAACCTCACCAACTTTCTTTATGCACGTCCACACTGCAAAAGGTGGTTATTGAGAGTCTTGGCAGGGAGTCACATTAATGTGACTGGACTATGCAGATTCTGCTTGCGGAAACGCGCTTTGAAGCTAATGCCATGCCTAAGTAGGGCTGTGTATCGTTTATAACGGCAGTAGGACTATTACGTCCGAGACTAATTGATGGTAATTCCACCTTACATTATGTAATTGAAAACGTAAAATATGAAATAGCTTACCTTAATTTAGGTAATATTAATATAACCTTTTGCCAGAAAATCAGAGTCACTGGACAGATATAAAACGTTACTGTGCACAAAAAAAAGGCTCTGAGCATTATGTGACTTAACTTCTGAGGTCATCAGTCGCCTAGAACTTAGAACTAATTAAATCTAACTAACCTAAAGACATCACACACATCCATGCCCAAGGCAGGATTCGAACCTGAAACCGTAGCGGTCGCTCGGCTCCAGACTGTAGCGCCTAGAACCGCACGGCCACTCCAGCCGGCTACTGTGTACCATAATATAGTGCTGAACCCCACCGCAGTCACATCATACAATCAAGTAAATCACATCACCTCATAAGTAGGAAACGGAAAGTCAAAACAAGAATTCACACTTAAGTTGGGTAAAATTAACCACAAGGAAAAAAAGTAATTTAGTTTTGTGCTATCTGAAATTGAAACCCGCAGGACAGGACAGGTAGTTGGAATTGTGTAAAGGGCGGCTGTCAGTTACACTGGAACACATATAACTTTATTTATTTGACCAAACATTACAGTACAAATTCTTGAACTTAGTTATCGGCTGAATACGCCACACTGTCTTATGCCTTAAGGGCACAACCACTTAAATTTTTTAAAAAATGCCGAAGAATATTTAGAAGGCAGAAGGTTTCACGTTAAGTAAGTTCTATAATTTGGTTGAATGTCCAAAAATCTAACACTTGAAAAGCAACAACCTTGATTTAAAGACGGCTGAAGGCCCATTATTTAAGACTCAAGATAAAATTAAATAAAAAAACACTAGGTAGAAGGCCTTATATTCAATTAGGCTGAAGGCCCCAAACAGTCTGATGCTCGAAAGACAAAGAAACTTTATTCAAAAACGGCTGAAAGCACCTTCAAAATGGCTCTGAGCACTATGGGACTTAACAGCTGTGGTCATCAGTCCCCTAGAACATAGAACTACTTAAACCTAACTAACCTAAGGACATCACACACATCCATGCCCGAGGCAGGATTCGAACCTGCGACCGTAGCAGTCGCGCGGTTCCGGACTGCGCGCCTAGAACCGCGACACCACCGCGGCCCGCGAAAGCACCATCACTTAAAACTCTAGGTAAAATAAATTTAAACAAGAACGCCTTATCTTAAATTAGGCTGAAGGCCCCAAACAATCTAACACTTGACAAGCAAGCAATTTTAATTTTAAAACGGCTGAAGGCCCATGACTGAAAACACAATTAAAATAATTTTTAGTAGGCATAAAGCCCAATGCTTTATCTTTAAACAAAATATTAATCAGGCTGAAGGCCCGAACAATCTAACACTTGACAAACAAGGAATTTTAATTTAAAAGCGGCTGAAGGTCCATGACTTAAAACACAACTAAAAACAATTCAACTTTAATTCAAAACCATCGGCTATGAGCCATACAAATACACTGCTGGCCACCGTAAATGCAACACCCTGAAGGAAGCATGCGAATCAAGTGAAATTTACACCATGAGTTTGCAGCGATGAGATATGCAACTGATTAGAATTTCAGCGCAGACGTACATCACGCGCGCCTGTGGCGTCACCTCATAGCGCCATTTAAGGCTTGGCGATTTCGACGAGTGTACGTTCGGCACGTGTGTTTACCTTGTGGTTGTTTCACAAGACGATCAGTTATGCCTCGTAGAAAACAGCGAACATCTTTTGATCAAATATTCGAGTTCGACAGAGGAAGGATAGTGGCTTACCGAGATTGTGGATTATCATACAGAGAAATCGCTAGTCGTGTTGGACGAAACCAAACAACTGTAATGCGGATATGTGACCGTTGGATGCAGGAGGGTACGACGGACCGACATGGTTGATCGCATTCACCTCGGTGCACCACTGCTCGTGCTGATAGGCAAATTGTGCGCATGGCAGTGACGGATCGCTCAGTAACATCCCGAACCATAGCACAGCACACTGCGTCTGTAACGCATCATCCAGTGCCTGCGCGTACCATTCGACACCGTTTACAGCAGAGTGGTCTGTCCGCAAGGCGTCCATTGCTTCGTCTACCATTGACGCAGAACCACAGACGTCTCCGTCGCCAATGGTGTGATGACAGACGGATGTGGACGGTAGAATGGAATGGCGTTGTCTTTACTGACGAGGCACGCTTCTGTCTGCAGCATCACGATGGTCGGATTCGAGTGTGGAGACACCGTGGAGAGAGGATGCTGGACAGCTGCATTATGCACCGCCACACTGGTCTTGCACCGGGTATTATGGTATGGGGCGGTATTGGATATTACTCTCGCACGCCTCTAGTACGCATTGCCGGTACTTTAAATAGCCGGCGCTACATATCCGAGGTGCTGGAGCCAGTTGTCCTTCCTTACCTTCAGGGTTCGGCCACAGCCATATTTCAACAGGATAATGCGCGACCACACGTGGCTCGCATTTTCCAAAGGTTCTTCGGCAATAACCATATTGAATTGCTTCCCTGGCCGGCTCGCTCTCCGGATCTTTCGCCGATAGAAAACATGTGGTCCATGGTTGCTCAACGAGTGACCCAGATTACATCCCCAGCTGCCACACCTGATGATCTTTGGCAACGTGTGGAAACTGCTTGGGCTGCTGTACCCCAGGAACACATCCAACGTCTCTTTGACTCAATGCCGAGACGTGTGGCAGCGGTGATCTCCAACAATGGCGGCTACTATGGCTACTGATTCTGGCAGGAACCACATGTCACAGACGTCTGTAAACGTCATCATTTGATACTTGGTCAACATGTTATCTACAAAATAAATTTTGTTGTGCTACCTCTTGTCATTCTTGGTGTTGCATTTACGGTGGCCAGCAGTGTACATGCAGTAGAAAATAAAGAAAGGCAGTACAGCTAACGGCGCTCAGAAGTTTCAGGGGGTCGGCCAGCACTTGAAATACTAACGATCACTTAGGTGAGCTTCAATCGCCCAACCATTCTCGATCCGACAACCTAACCAATAGACAGTCAACGTACCCACCGACAAGGTAACTTGTGCTCCACTCGACCAGCACACAACCGGGAGTTCAATGCTAAACGTAAAAAGGCATGGACGCCCACAACCAAGCATACATTAAGCTGTCGAGCAACACACTGTGCTGGACAGAGAGAACACGCTGAGGAAAGGACACTGCCTGAATTTACGTCCATGGGAAGGGCAGGTAACCGGAACATTGGCGGCCACAAGGCAGAGAATTCCGCTGGTGCACTTCAATTGCAAATAACGGAATACAGTTAGAGTTCACCGGACGGTGGCTACACCTTTGCCAACTCGAACACACAAGTTGTTGCCACCGGGCATGTCCCAACAGCCAACAACGAGAACAAAACGGCACAATGTCAACAGACTTGGTGGTAAATTAAATCCAAACTCAACTGCCGTGTCCAGGGTCGGTGAACCACGCACCTCATAACAATGGGAACAGCCCCACACACTCCGACACTGCGTAGAGCAGGCTCGTCCAAACTGTGCCCCTGGGGCGCTAGCGCCCGCGATCGCCCGCGGCCAGCGCCACGGGCGAATTCGTATGTTGTCGCTGTGGCCGAGCCGTGTCGCCTAGCTGGCAGTACAGACCGCCCGCCGAGCCTCGCCATGCCGCTGTACGCAAATACTGCAATAGATGAAAATTTATTTTGCTACCACACATCGCTGTCCTTTTCAGCGGAGCTGGGGAAAACACATCTAAAACCAATCTTTTTTGTTAGTTTTTTGAGTTTCAATGAATGAAACAATTAATTGTTAAAGTGATAAAAGTGTTTTAAAAACAGGATTGTACAAAATTAATTGTATGTTCTTTTTAGGCGTGGTACGAGCAGGAAACAGGTGGGCAAAGTTTGTGCGCAAGTTACAAATGATCGCTGAGAATCGGGAAAGCAGGGAAACCCTTTGCTGATGGGAATCTCATCAAGGATTGCGTGGTCGACTCGGCGGCTTGTAATTGTCCGCCAGACCTCACGGAAAAAAATTTGAAAAAATAGCTCTTTCGCCTCAAACTGTTGTTCACACAGTCGAAGATATGGTCTCAGATATAAAGCAGCAATTAATGGAGAGAGCGGCAAACTTCATTTCACTTTCTATCGCTCTTGACGAGTCCGGGGACGTTGCGGACATATCTCAGCTCGTCATATTCATTCGAGGTGTCGACGACAATCTGCGTAAGAATTGAAACTTCCTGGCAGATTAAAACTGTGTGCCCGACCGAGACTCGAACTCGGGACCTTTGCCTTTCGCGGGCAAGTGCTCTACCAACTGAGCTACCGAAGCACGACTCACGCCCGGTACCCACAGCTTTACTTCTGGCAGTACCTCGTCTCCTACCTTCCAAACTTTACAGAAGCTCTCCTGCAAGAAGAAGCTCTCTCGCAGGAGAGCTTCTGTAAAGTTTGGAAGGTAGGAGACGAGGTACTGGCAGAAGTAAAGCTGTGGGTACCGGGCGTGAGTCGTGCTTCGGTAGCTCAGTTGGTAGAGCACTTGCCCGCGAAAGGCAAAGGTCCCGAGTTCGAGTCTCGGTCGAGCACACAGTTTTAATCTGCCAGGAAGTTTCATATCAGCGCACACTCCGCTGCAGAGTGAAAATCTCATTCTGCGTAAGAATTCCTCGATCTTATACCATTAAAAGACACAACCAAGGTTTGGATATTTTTCTAGCCGTGGAAAACGTGATAGAGTCAATGGCTTTAAAATGCGAATGCCTGACCAGCGTAACAAGGGATGGAGCCCCTGCGCTACGAGGGATAGACACTGGATTTCTGAGTTACGTTAGGTCAAAATTGACAGGAGCTGGCTGTTCCTTATTCGCGACAGTCCATTGTCTGATACACCAGGAGGCACTTTGTGCAAAGATTGTCAACATCAAAAATGTTATGGACACAGTTCTTCGAATGGTTAATTATCTTCGCTCGCATGGACTCACACATCGCCAATTTGAAGAATTTCTGTCTGATATCGAAGCAGAATACCCGGACATTCCCTACCCCACGGAAGTAAGATGGTTGAGCAGAGGAAAGGTGCTTCATCGGTTTTTGCCCTTGAGGGGCGAAATAACTACCTTTTTGGAAATAAAGGACGTCCAGAAGAATTACTTTGTGATCCTAAGTGGGTGGCGAATTTGGCGTTTTGAGTGACCTTACTGGTCATTTGAATACTTTGAACATTTCACTCCAACGCGAAAATCACTATGTCGTTGATTTAGTGCAGACGATTCAAGAATTTAGAAAAAAAAAGACTTATTTTGTGGGAAAAACAATTGCTCATGACGTATTGTGGACACTTTCCTGCACTAGACAGCGTTAAAGAAGATGTGGATTTTTCGGATTATGTTGCAATTATTTGCGAATTACATAAACGGTTTGAAAACAGATTTTTGGTGATAAGTGAGCTTCAATCGCCCGTTTTCCCTTCGGCATAGGACGTCTCACAATTGCTTAACTAGAGCTGATAGACCTGCAGTGCGATATGCGCTGAAGGACCGCTTTCTCATGTGTAAAACTTTGGATGACTTTTACAGCTGTCTTCCACGAGAGAAACAACCTCTTTTGCACAAGCACGCAGCCTAATATCTCTCAATGTTTGGTTCCACGTATATCTGTGAGCGCCTTTTCTCTCTTTTAAAGCTTGCTAAAACTAAGAACCGTTCATTAGTTGGCGATAAAAATATGACTAATTCTTTGAAGTTATCAGTCTCAGGAAATTTTGTACCAAACATTGACAAAACCGTTTCCTCGAAAAAAAAAGTGTAAAATATTAATTGTCTTCTTTAACAATGTTGATTGTAAGAATTAAAGAGCTTTATAACAATAATTCTATTTTTAATAAGGTTTCTAACTTGGCCGGTTAAAATTATTACGTACAAAACAGAAAACTAAGGATCCGATTTCTAAACTCTGAAAAGGGATACAAAGAGATGTAGCCCGAAGTATAACAAAAAATATTTACTTGTAACTGCTAACAGTAGAATGAGACTCTATATTCCTTACATAAAGTTATTTCTAAAATAGAATATTTATGACTCTAGTTCATTTAAGAAACTGATATATTTTTCAAGACGCCTATTGTACATATGCCGAGTGTGCATGTGCAGTACTAATAGAATGAACCTGTGGGTCAGAAAACAACTAAGATGTTCTTCGACTCTTGTTTTGGATATTGTTTTCTAAAGCTTTGCGTAGTAATTCTGCCACATGAACACTAATTGTTATCTACACGGTAAATGGTTTGCTTGTTTTACCTCTCATCGGACTCTTTTACAGAGGTGCGCTTCCTCTTGTTATTTTGGTTCAAATGGTTCGAATGGCTCTGAGCACTATGGGACTTAACATCTAAGGTCATCAGTCCGCTAGAACTTAGAACTACTTAAACCTAACTAACCTATGGACATCACACACATCCATGCCTGAGGCAGGATTTCAAAATGCGACCGTAACGGTCACGCGATTCCAGACTGAAGCGCCTAGAACCGCACGGCCACACCGGCTGGCTGTGTTATTTTGTTTGCGTTGGATCTGACTGCGGGACAGTCCACCGCAGAGCAGTGGTGTGCGGTCTCACTCGCTCCGTAGCTCTCTCTCTCGGTCCATGGCGTCACTAGCGACACACGGTCGCGGACGGGGCGCTGAACTACACTGCCTGGCGCCCTCGGAGCGCAATTCTTAGATGAGCCTTGCGTAGAGACTGCCAGCAGACCCGGCCAAACTACGTCCTGCGGAGATTTCCTCGCTGCTCCACGCCAACCGACCGACTGCCACACATCAGCACGGAGACAGCACTAAAATAATTGAGCAGTCGACATCACAAGTTACACACAGTTTGACGAACACGTGCAGGAAGGACTAAACAATACTAACGGCAGCGACTGTGCAATGACAAGGACGAATCACGAGTCGGTACACGCAGGCAACCCATAAGCGATCGCCGGCCAACATACACGACGTCCAACAAGACGACCGACCGACGACCAACCAAGGCGGTCCGCACTCAAACGATACGAGGTGTGGCTAGAAAAAAACCGGACTAGTACTGGTGAAACAATAAAATGAATGCAATAAGGCTGAAAGTCGCGTGGCCTGTCACGTGACTCTCGCTCCGCCTACTGCTCGAGTTTCATCTGCCTCCTGCACTCAGTCTGCCCGTGGCGTCTGTTTTAAGTAGTTGACGTTTTGTCTGTGCGTCGGAAAATGTCGAGTGTACAGAAAGAACAGCGTGTTAACATCAAATTTTGTTTCAAACTAGGAAAATCTGCAAGTGGAACGTTTTTAATGTTACAACAAGTGTACGGCGATGATTGTTTATCGCGAACACAAGTGTTTGAGTGGTTTAAACGATTTAAAGATGACCGCGAAGACACCAGTGATGACACTCGCACTGGCAGACCATTGTCAGCAAAAACTGATGCAAACATTGAAAAAATCGGTAAACTTGTTCGACAAGATCGCCGTTTAACAATCAGAGCAGTGTCTGAGTTAACAGGAGTTGACAAGGAAAGTGTTAGGCAGATTGTTCATGAAAGTTTCAACATGAACAAAGTGTGTTCAAAAATGGTTCCAAAGTGTCTCACAATTGAACAGAAGGAACGCTGAAGAATGATTTGTTCTGACATCCTGGAAAACATTGAAAGTGATCCCACCTTCTTACAAAATGTTATTACTTGCGATGAATCGTGGTTTTTTACTTACGATCCCGAAACTAAACGCCAATCGATGCATTGGAAAACTCCTGGTTCTCCACGACAAAAAAAAGCACGAATGTCAAAATCGAAATTCAAGGCAATGATGATTGTTTTTTTTGACATCAAAGGGATTGTTCATATTGATTGGGTACCAGAGGGACAAACAGTGAATCAGCATTACTACATTAGCGTCCAGGCTACCCTACGTGAGCGAGTACGGAGAAAACGGAACGATTTGTGGAGAAAAAAGTCATGGATCCTTCACCAAGACAATGCCCCAGCTCACAGTGCGTTGTCAGTGAAGACGTTTTTGGCAAAACACAACATTCCCATCTTAGATCATCCACCCTACTCACCTGATTTGACCCCCTGTGACATTTTTCTTTTCCCTAAAGTCAAGTCAGCTTTGAAAGGAACTAGATTTGAGACTGTTGAAGCAGTAAAAGAAAAAGCGACGGAAGTAATGTATGGACTTACCGAAAATGATCTGCAGCATTGCTATGAACAGTGGAAAATTCGTATGGAGCGGTGTAGAGACCGAGGAGGAGAGTACATTGAAGGAGATAACATGAAATTGTAAATAATTGTAAATAAATATTTTTTCCAGCATCAGTCCGGTTTTTTTCTAGCCGCACCTCGTACGTATCGGCAACCGTCTGACGAGTCATGGCTGTCCGAACCACACTGCAGCCGCACCCCAACTGAACTCCTGCCGCGTCCCAAGTCAAATACTGCCACGTCCGAACTCCACTGCTAGCGCCTCCCAACTCACTGGCAGATCCGAACTAACTCCGAACACACGACTATCGGGAAGTAATAGCAGTCAGTAAAGATAATACGCCATGGCTTATAACGACAAGCGCCACTGCTTCTACTCACGGGCAGGCAAGGCGGCATGTGAGTGACACCAGAAATTGAAATTAACATAACTAGGTGGTAGTACAGTAAAAACAGGATGTCAAATGAGATATGGCACGAACACCAGCCACGCACGGCTCAGAAATGCCCCTCATTTTTATTGATGAACTGACATAAAATAATAAAATCGTAGAAAGGTTTTAAGTCCTTTGGTGTGAATATTGATGAAAACTTAAACTGGAGGGAACCTATACAGTAAATCTTCTGAAACGTTGAGGTTAATCTGTGCCACACGAATAACTGTCAACTTTATCTACACTATCTGGTCAAAAGCACCCGACCACCTGTTAGCGAACACTGATGCGGAATGTGTCCAAAATTCACCTCTTGAATGCTTCCGCTCTGCTGGGGACACTTTAAATAAGGTGTCTGTATGTCTATGGACGAATGGCTCAAAAATGGCTCTGAGCACTATGGGACTTAACATCTATGGTCATCAGTCCCCTAGAACTTAGAACTACTTAAACCTAACTAACCTAAGGACAGCACACAACACCCAGCCATCACGAGGCAGAGAAAATCCCTGACCCCGCCGGGAATCGAACCCGGGAACCCGGGCGTGGGAAGCGAGAACGCTACCGCACGACCACGAGATGCGGGCAGGACGAATGGCAGCCCATTCTTCCTCTAGAACCTAAACCAGAGAAGATAATAATTGTTGGACGCTGCTATCTGGAGCGAAGTAGACGTTGTGTTTCATCCCAAAGGTGTTCCATTGGGTTCAGGTCGCGACTCAGGGTAGGCGAATCCACTTCAGGAATGCTATCGTCCACAAAAAATTTCCTCATAGATGCTGCTTTGTGACAGGCTGCATTGTCATACTGATGCAGGCATCGCCTACCAACTGGTCCTCTAATGTACTACATAATGCTGCAAAATATGTTTATATCACTCTATATTTAACGTTTTCTTAAGCGCAACAAACGGACCACAGTCTAACCACGATAAATAAACCCATACTACAACATCACCTACTCCGTACTTTACTGGACGAACTACAAGCAATGACAGGTAACATTCTCTAGGTATTTTCCAAACCGAACCATTCCAACGAATTGCTGTAAAATACAGAGCGATTAATTACTCCAAAACATTAGTTTCCAGGTTTGTCGCTCTTTACACCTCCTCAAGCGTCGCTTAGCATTGAATACAGATAAGTGTGAATTTTCAGCAGTTATTGTGCCAGGCCGGTATCACTGTTGTAGTCACGAGTGACTTCTTCCTCAGATTTCAAGGGACTTTTTACAACCTCCCTTCCCGATGCTCGACGGTCGCTCTCCGTCAGTGCATGAGTTGTACCTGGTGTTGGTTTAGATGAGGCTGTTCCTTTTCATTTCCATCTAAGAATCATATTACCAACAACTGATGTGAGCAGCTTTATAAAGGTTGAAATGGACCTGATGGATTCATTACTCAGCTGGCATCTACAGACTTGTCCACTTTCGAAGTCACTGAGCTCTTCTGGAACACCCATTCTTTCCATACTGCTTTTCAACTGCCAACACAATACTCCCTGCCTCCTTTTATACACTCATGCTGATAAATTAAGGATAATAATGATACATCGTGAGACAACGCTCTAGTGGGCGGTTCGCGGGTTTAAATCACCTCGGGGTATGACCATGCGGTGTATTTGAACTGCGGTCGTCGTACAGTGGCGCTGGCAACAGTCCACATACGCAGTGTTGGTGCATGTCAGAGTACGGTGTAGCGAGTAAGTGTGCAGACGTTTTCTGACGTGCTAATGGTGACTGTGTGTTGAAAATGGCTCAAAGAACACATTTTGATGGCGTTATGAGGGGTAGGGGTAGGGCGACTGGAGGCTGGTCAAACACAGCCAGTCGTAACACGGGCCTTGGTTCAAATGGCTCTCAGCACTATGGGACTTAACTACTGTGGTCATCAGTCCCCTAGAACTTAGAACTACTTAAACCTAACTAACCTAAGGACATCACACACATCCATGCCCGAGGCAGGATTCGAACCAGCGACCGTAGCAGTCGCGCGGTTCCGTACTGCGCGCCTAGAACCGCTAGACCACCGCGGCCGACAGCACGGGCCTTCCGTGTGCCACAAAGTATGATCTCACGATTATGGAAACGATTCCAGCAGACAGGAAACGTGTCCAGGCGCTACAGTACGGGACGTCCACAGTGTAAACTACCACAAGAAGACCGATATGTCACCATCAGAGCTGGCAGACGGCCACGGAGTACTGCAGGTAGCCTCGCTATGGACCTTACCGCAGCCACTGGAACAGTTGTCTCCAGACACTCACGCTTTTTCCTATAGTTTAAATTAGCTTCATTCCTCGCGTGTTCCATGGGTCATTTGTAATGTAAATTGTGTCTACCACTAAGTGTATCAAACGGACTACTCTATCTTTTACTGTACCATTTGAGCATTTTCCTCATTTCATTCTCAAAACTGTGTGTAGCTCGCTTAACTGCAGTTTCTCTTATGTGCATTCGTCTACATTTACGACTAAAAGTAATTGTAATTTCTCTGGTGTCGTCCGAAGAGTCAGATCTCAGGATACAGTTGGCATCTCACAACGGCACCACAAGCTGAAGACAGTCGCTGCCACGTGCAGCAACGAATAACAGAACTCCCCCCTAGACGTTCCGTGCACATTCGCTGCTGGCCGCTCCTTACGTCAGAGTGCACTATCGTCCAGCCTACTCTGAAATCCACGCCAACGACGACATCATTGTCTTACCACGGATGCTGGTGCGAACTAACAGAAATATTAGCCACAATTGTGTGTCAAAGATTGTAGTCAGTTTTACATTGAGGTGGGACTATCATTCTGTACTTTACCAAGTGGCAACAGGTATTTTATACTGTTCAAATTTTAGTAAAATGATATAACGTTTTGTTCGTGGTGTAGTAGCGGCTCCACCTCAAAAGTAAATCTAGGCTTGTTACGACGCACAGCAACTTCCTTCCAGATGGGTATCAGGGGTCTGGGGTGCAGGAGTGGTTTCCTACTGGTGGTTTTCGATGCATAGATAATGAAGGCAGCCAAGTTCTTCGTTGTTAACCATAAACAGGCGTAGATCACCATGCATAGGGTAAGCGACGGCCTGCATTAGGCGCGTCGGCGCAATCGTGGAACTGTAAGCGCTTCCCAGAGAGGCAGCTAGGTAGTGGGTAGTCGTGGCTACCAGTGCATTCAAGGCAGCCAGCTGTTACTGAGACAGGGCGGTGAGGCAGCGTCCTGGGTCGGGTAGCCAGAACAAAGCAGGTCAGAGGTCAGACCAGAAGGAGGTGGCAGCGACGTCCCGGTAGTGAAACTTGGACCGACCGCTGGGGCGTTGCGCCTGGTGTAGCCTGATCACAGCATCTTGGAGGTGGACCTTGGACCACGAGGATGGGACAGCGGCAGCGACAGCTGGTGGTCGACAGCGGCAGCGCGTTGTAACCGCCCGGTCTCGGACGCCTTGGCACAGTTCGATTGGCTCCTCGGTAGGAGGTTCGAGTCCTCCCGCGCGAATGGGTGTGTGTGTGTTGTCCCTAGCGTAAGTCAGTTTCAGTTAGATTAAGTAGTGTGTAAGCCTAGAGACCAATGACCTCAGCGGTTTGGTCCCATAGAACTTACCAGCAATTTCCAAACTTCCGACAGCGGCAGAGTGGAGGCGACCAGATGGCGAGGTCGTCTACCCATGGCTGTTGGTTTGCAGCCCAGTCACCCTGATGATAGCAGCATTAGAAGAATGTCGGCCATCCCATGTCAAAGACCGATCTATTTTTACGTATGTGGTCAACGGGAGCTTATTAATGCAAAATGTAAGTACTGCCACATATGTCAGTGCTGTGAAAACCTTCTGAAGGCAGGTCATTCCCCCGAGAACTGAGTCGATTTTGAGCGAGCTGTCGGTATGGCGAAATGCCGCATTGGCTGGCTGCAACCAGTTTGCTGAATTCTGCACCAGGCTCTTGTCTGGCGCGGTACTGTTACATTCCTTCCCTCCTAGGAATAACCTAGCCCACCGAAATCCTGCTTGGCGAGGGGGCTGTAATAATATACGTGGGCGTGCTGAGAAGTAATGCCTTCAAATTTCTTATGTGAAAACCCTGACGGCTTTCCAAATAAATCAAACGTTATTAACCTTCTACATCCTTATTATTCACGTCTACGTTCTTGTAACCCTCTGACACTAGAAGGCCCCGAATTGTATGGTGTACGTGGTGGTATGTAATATTACTAAGTCAGTGCGTGGGAAACAGCGTGCTATGATCCAGTTTGGAAATCGAAGGATTCGTCCACACATGTAGCACCTCCTCTTTCAGCATGATAGTGCCAGATGACACACGAGGGCTCCGACGTCTGCAACAGTCCGACGCCTTGGGTTCAACGTCATCGATCGTCCCCCATACAGTCCCGACTCGATCCCACCCGACTTCCATCTATTTTCAAAACTTGAAAGAATACCTTCGAGGACTTCACTTAGTGATGACGCGGTGCAAGCAGAGGTGAGGTTGTGACTCCAACGTCAATGCCCTACTCTCTAGAGTGAAGGAATGGACAAACAGGCCGCTCATTGGGAAAAATGTGTTCCCCGACAGCGTGACCGTGTTCAAAAATATACGTGTAGATATGGAGAAGAAACATGTAGAATGTTAATAACTTTTTTTTGTATAAAGAGCTTCAAGAATTTTCACATAAGACATCGGAGCTTCAAGAATTTTCACATAAGACATCGGATGCATTTCTTTTCGGCACACTATCATATCTCTAATTGGTTAAATATTCCACTCTTCTACTCAAGTGCCGAGTAATCATACTTATGTAACATGTACACTTTGTTCCCATTTTTCGTTTTCGGTATTTATTCTGTATTCGCTGCCCCACTCCCCTGAAGCACAGACACACTCTTTAGATCCTGTGTTTCACCAGATTGCTTTACATCTCTATTTTTTTCCAAAAATAAGGCCAGTTCTTATTTATTCTTCTGTCTCAGTTGCACATTTCAAACATGTGACATGTTTCGATGTCTCTGGATCATCTTCATAACTACGTAGTTGTGTCAGCAACCTCTAGCGTCTGTGTCATAAACTCATATCAGTGTACTTTCGTATCCTGTAAGCATCTGCGTCATTCCAGCTGATAAAGAGGGGGGGGGAGGGGGAAATGGAGTCTAGGAGGCATCCTGCCACTGTAATGTCAACAACCTTACCCACTTTTGCGCTGCTTTCCTGGATATCTACTAAATTCGAATAACTCTTAAGTAAATGGTAATCGGATGCCTTTATAGGATGCCAGGGTCAGTAGCTGTCTTGGTAGAGCGCTTCAGAAAGAACCCAGGGAATTTCTCAGAACATGTCGTTGTAATTGGGGATGACTTCCACTTGGCAGGTATTAATGAAACTGCTGCCAGAGACTGACATTCGTGTGACATTGTTCTAAATGTCTTCTCAGGTAATAACTTCGAGATGGTAACAGGAGAACGAAGTAGTGATGGAACGTCCTAGACCTCCTGGCATCAAAATACCTGAACTTCTTCAACTCAAGAGATACAAATACAGTCATCATCACATATTCAGTTCTGGTGACCTAGATGTGGAGCACAAATGAGAAAAATTCAAAAGCATCGTTTAATATGCGTTAGACAAGTATCTTCCGGGCAAGGTCATAAATGTTGGGACCATCTCACAGGGGTTTAACAGAAGCGTTATAAAACTGCAGCCTAAGCAAAGAGAGCTTCATTAGAGATTAAGAACAACTCAAAACCTAGCTGACAAACTAAAGCAGAACGAAGCAGAAATGAGCGTTAAGTAGAGCTAAGAGAGAAGCATTCAGTGACTTTGAAAGTAAAATTTGGTCAACCGAACCGACTAAAAAACTTTAGTGTTATGAACAATTAGTAAGCGTTTCGAAATCCTCCATTTATTCACTCAGTGTCGATACTGGCACCGAAACTGAAGATAACGGACAGAAGGCCGAAATACTGAATTCGGTCATCCGAAATTGTTTCGCCAAGGAAGGTCGTAACACAGTCTCTCCTTTCAAAAATTGTATGAAAGACCACATTGTAGATATTAAGATAACCGATCGCGGAACAAAAAAGTAATTAGAATCGCTTAGTAGTGGAAAGACATCAAGACCATATGAGAGACCAACAAGGTCCTACAAAGATTATAAGAACGACCCAGTTTCACTTTTAGCGGCTGTTTATCGTACATCGTTGTATCTACGAAGCGTACCTAGGGACTGCGAAAAAGCACAGGTCATTCCTGTTTTCAAGAAAGGTTTACGTCTACATCTACATCGATACTCTGCAAATCACACTTAAGTGCCTGGTGCAGGGTTCATCAATCCACCTTCACAATAATACGCTATTATTCCAGTCTCGAACATTGCGCGAGGAAAACGAATTCCTGTATCTTCACGTGCGGACTCTGATTTCCCTTATTTCATTATGATAATCGTTTCTCCCTTTGTAGGTGGGTGTCAGTAAAATACTTTCGCATTCGGAAGAGAAAGTTGGCGACTGTAATTTTGTGAGAAAGTTCAGCCCCAACGAAAAACGTCTTTGTTTTAACGATGTCCGCCCCAAATTCTGTGTCATTTCCGAGCTCACTCTCTCCCCTATTTCGGGACAATACAAAATTTGCTGCTCTTCTTTCTCGGTGAACTCCGTTAATTCTATCTGGGATGGATCCCACACCGTGCAGCAGTACTCCAAAAGAAAACGGACAAGCATAGTTCAAAATGGTTCAAATGGCTCTGAGTACTATGGGACTTAACAGCTGTGGTCATCAGTCCCCTAGAACTTAGAACTACTTAAACCTAACTAACCTAAGGACATCACACACATCCATGCCCGAGGCAGGATTCGAACCTGCGACCGTAGCAGCCGCGCGGTTCCGGACTGCGCGCCTAGAACCGCTAGACCACCGCGGCCGACAGCACGGGCCTTCCGTGTGCCACAAAGTATGATCTCACGATTATGGAAACGATTCCAGCAGACAGGAAACGTGTCCAGGCGCTACAGTACGGGACGTCCACAGTGTAAAATACCACAAGAAGACCGATATCTCACCATCAGTGCTGGCAGACGGCCACGGAGTACTGCAGGTAGCCTCGCTATGGACCTTACCGCAGCCACTGGAACAGTTGTCTCCAGACACACATTCTACAGACAACTGAACAGACATGGTTTATTCGCCCTGAGACCTGCAAGGTGCATTCCACTGATCCCTGGTTACAGGAGAGCCTGTAAAGCCTGGTGTCAAGAACACAGTACGTGGTCATTGGAACAGTGGTCCCAGGTTGTGTTCACGGACGAGTCCAGTAATTCTCGCCGCGTTTCCATCTGGCGTGAACCAGGAACCAGATACCTACCCCTTAATGTCCTTGAAACGGACCTGTATGGAGGTCGTGGTTTGATGGTGTGGTATGGGATTATGATTGGTGCACGTACACCCCTGCAAGTCTTTGACACATGAACTGTAACAGGTCAGGTGTATCGGGACCTCATTTTACACCAGTATGTCCGCATTTTCAGAGCTGCAGTGGGTCCCACCTTCCTCCTGATGGATGATAACATACGGCCCCACCGAGCTGCCATCGTGGAGTACCTTGAAACACAAGATATAAGGCGAATGGAGTGGCCTGCCCGTTCTCCAGACCTAAACCCCATCGAGCACGTCTGAGATGCTCTCGATCCACGTATCGCTGCACGTCTTCAAACCCCTAAGATACTTCAGGAGCTCTGACAGGCACTGGTGCAAGAATGGGAGGCTGCTCGACCACCTTATCCATAGTATGCCAACCCGTTGTGCGGCCTGTGTACTCGTGCATGGTGGTCATATCCCATACTGATGTTGGGGTACATGAGCAGGAAACAGTGGCGTTTTGTAGCACTTGTGTTTTGGGACGGTTTTCTCAACTTATCACAAATACCGTGGACTTACAGATCTGTGTCGTGTGCGTTCCCTTCGTGCCTATGCTTTTAACGGCAGTGTTGTGTAGTGTCACGTTGTGTGGACAACATTCTGCAATTATCCTTAATTTATGAGCATGAGTGTATTTGCGGGCCCACGTCTCGTGATATCTTGTCATCAATTTCGCTTTACGTAGGTCTGTCCGTGTACAAATCAATAAACGGTACACGTTCGTTAGCCGTTAATCCTACAGCACAACTTTCTGTGGTAACTAATTGTCCAGGCAAACAGGATTCACTGCCAAAAGAGTGTAAAATTGTATGTGGGCCTCACACACATTCATCATTCATCTTGCAGGCATTGTTTAAACAACTGATAATATTAACCACAGCCTCACAGTGAATTTATTCAGATCGCCTTAACACAGTCGAATCAACCAAATATGTACACATAGGGGACAGTGTTGTACATTCGAACACTTTTCAGACTTTCGCCTCTAACAGAAGTTAAATACATTTTCCTCGTTCCGTTTGGATATGATAGCATTCACTTTTATCTGAAGTAACGGAAATTACTCTGCAAAAGTAATTCTTTTCAATGTGTTAAAAAATGAACCGCAGTATAATACGGCCATTTGGCTAAGAACGAATTCAATCACCAACTTTCTCCCCCGAATGCGAAAATATTTTGTTGACACCCACCTATGTAGGGAGAAATGATTATCATAATAAAATAAGAGAAATCAGAGCTCGAATGGAAAGATTTAGGTGTTTCTTTTTCCCACGCGCCATTTAGAAGTGGAATGGTAGAGAAGTAGTATGAAAATGGTCGATGAACCCTCTGACAGGCACTTAAGTGTGAATTGCAGAGTAACCATGTAAATGTAGATGTAGAAAAATGGGGGTTAGCTATAGCGAGAGATATATAATATACTATATGCACAGGAGCCAAGAGGCAATAATAACAGTGGGAGACCAAGAACGAAATGCTTGTGTTAAGATGGGGATGTTGTCTTTCGCCCTTAATATTCAATTTGTACATCGAAGAAGCAATGATGGAAATTAAAGAACGGCTCAGGATCAGCTGAATGGAATGACCAGTTTTTGAGTACAGACTATGAAGGGAGTGTAAATCGAAGAAAGACGGATGTAATGAGAAGTATCAGAAATGAGAACAGCGTAAGACTTAACAATAGGATTGACGATCAGGAAGTACGAAATTAAGGGATTATAATACTTAGGCAGCAAAAAAACCAATGACGGACGGAGCAAGGACGACATCGAAAGCAGGCTATCACAGTCAAAAAGAGTATTCATGGCTAAGAGAAGTCTACTAGTACCGAACTTGTCGAAGAAATTTCGAGGAAATGTACTTTTGGAGTACTGCGTTGTATGGTAGTGAAAAATAGACCGTGGCCAAATCGGAACAGAAGAGAATCGAAGCATTTGACATCTGATGCTACAGTGGAATGGTGAAAATTAGCTTGACTGATAAAGAACGAGGAGGTTCTATGCAGAATAGGAGAAGAAGGGGATATATGGAAAACACTGACAAGGAGAAGGGACAGGATGATAGGACATCTGTTAAGACATTCAGGGAAGGACTTCCATGGTACTGGAGGGAGCTGTAGAGGGTAAATATTTAGAGGAAGACAGAGGCTGGAGTGTATCCAGCAAATAATTGATGACGTAGGTTGCAAGTGCTACTCTGGCATGAAGGGGTTGGCACAGGAGAGGAATTCGTGGCGGCCCGCATCAAACGAGTCAGAACAATGATGACTCAAAAAAAAGTAAATTAATAAATCAGCGGAAAAAACGCAGAGTCTGTTATTGCAGCCATTTTGCCACGTCAACACTGCTAACATGTGGTTGGCGATAAGGGGATGGTGGTGGGTTATTTCAATATATGTTTGCACATATGAAGTCTCCTTAATGAAAGCAATACGAGAAATTGTCAACGACTTCGAAAACATACTGTTTATACACTCCTGGAAATGGAAAAAGAACACATTGACACCGGTGTGTCAGACCCACCATACTTGCTCCGGACACTGCGAGAGGGCTGTACAAGCAATGATCACACGCACGGCACAGCGGACACACCAGGAACCGCGGTGTTGGCCGTCGAATGGCGCTAGCTGCGCAGCATTTGTGCACCGCCGCCGTCAGTGTCAGCCAGTTTTCCGTGGCATACGGAGCTCCATCGCAGTCTTTAACACTGGTAGCATGCCGCGACAGCGTGGACGTGAACCGTATGTGCAGTTGACGGACTTTGAGCGAGGGCGTATAGTGGGCATGCGGGAGGCCAGGTGGACGTACCGCCGAATTGCTCAACACGTGGGGCGTGAGGTCTCCACAGTACATCGATGTTGTCGCCAGTGGTCGGCGGAAGATGCACGTGCCCGTCGACCTGGGACCGGACCGCAGCGACGCACGGATGCACGCCAAGACCGTAGGATCCTACGCAGTGCCGTAGGGGACCGCACCGCCACTTCCCAGCAAATTAGGGACACTGTTGCTCCTGGGGTATCGGCGGGGACCATTCGCAACCGACTGTATGAAGCTGGGCTACGGTCCCGCACACCGTTAGGCCGTCTTCCGCTCACGCCCCAACATCGTGCAGCCCGCCTCCAGTGGTGTCGCGACAGGCGTGAATGGAGGGACGAATGGAGACGTGTCGTCTTCAGCGATGAGAGTCGCTTCTGCCTTGGTGCCAATGATGGTCGTATGCGTGTTTGGCGCCGTGCAGGTGAGCGCCACAATCAGGACTGCATACGACCGAGGCACACAGGGCCAACACCCGGCATCATGGTGTGGGGAGCGATCTCCTACACTGGCCGTACACCACTGGTGATCGTCGAGGGGACACTGAATAGTGCACGGTACATCCAAACCGTCATCGAACCCATCGTTCTACCATTCCTAGATCGGCAAGGGAACTTGCTGTTCCAACAGGACAATGCACTTCCGCATGTATCCCGTGCCACCCAACGTGCTCTAGAAGGTGTAAGTCAACTACCCTGGCCAGCAAGATCTCCGGATCTGTCCCCCATTGAGTATGTTTGGGACTGGATGAAGCGTCGTCTCACGCGGTCTGCACGTCCAGCACGAACGCTGGTCCAGCTGAGGCGCCAGGTGGAAATGGCATGGCAAGCCGTTCCACAGGACTACATCCAGCATCTCTACGATCGTCTCCATGGGAGAATAGCAGCCTGCATTGCTGCGAAAGGTGGATATACACTGTACTAGTGCCGACATTGTGCATGCTCTGTTGCCTGTGTCTATGTGCCTGTGGTTCTGTCAGTGTGATCATGTGATGTATCTGACCCCAGGAATGTGTCAATAAAGTTTCCCCTTCCTGGGACAATGAATTCACGGTGTTCTTATTTCAATTTCCAGGAGTGTAGAAATGTTAATCTTGGGTTGACAACTTCTAGCAATACCACCACTTGCAAAGTAGGTTGGAAATCAGATTAATAATGTTGTTCACGCAGCATATGTTCGCTTTATCGGGCAACAACAAAGTTATTGACTGTGGATGGTATCGTCAAAATGGAAATAATGAAGTCACTGTAAAAAAGTCATTAATTCCCACGTAGATTTCGTCTAAGTTGTTATGGCTCATCTTGTTGATTCTAGGGTGATTCCACTTTGACTGCTAGAAGGTCCAGATCTGTAATTTAGTGATATTTGAAGACCTAACAAATGCGTTTTTCAGGAAATTCTTAATGATCAAACAATCCCAAATCGGAACAATGGCATGGTAGAAATAATTTTTGACTTGGTGTTCACGATCCACATTTTTATTAAACTTCTTGTAAATTCACATATACTTCTTCTTAATTGTCACATTATCAAGAAAACAGTTTTGTATCAATCTTCTTATATTTAATTTCCACTTTAACCATACACAAGACTTGACTGTTCTTTTACAAAGCGAAATAACAAGTTAACTTCTGCAAAGTGAAACAAGGATTGCTCTCTGTGCGCATTCGCGCCAAGACGGTTACAAGTAAGTCAAAGATTATGACAGTCTCACAGAAATGAATACACACAAGAACCATATCACAGTAATATATTGATACATCGGAGTACCTATACATTAATAAAACCAAATGTGAATATTGTCACAAAAATATGTCTGTTACTTCGCAGGAAAGTAGTACGATATTACTGATATCGAGAACTGGGGTTGGAGTGCCGTAATGGTCACGTAAATAAAGAACCATTACAAACTACTGCTGCTGACAAGAACAACATTCCGAGAGAGGTGGCACATTAGTTAGCACATTAGGACGACGGTTCAATCCCGCGTCCGGTCATCCTGAGTTCGGTTTTCAGTGATTTCCCTAAATCGCTTGAAGCAAATGCCGAAATGGTCCCTTTGAAAAGGACACGGCCGGCTTCCTTCCCCATCCTTCCCTAATTCGATGAGACCGATGACCTCGCTGTTTGGTCTCCTCCCCCCAACTCAACCCAGCCGGGGAAGAATAAAATACTTGTTACGTATGTGCTGGATAGTTCTTTGTTTCTGTAGGATGTGACTTGAATCTGAGTGTAGATAATAATGACATGTTTCTTCATGGCAGTGGCTGGTTGATTCTATTGTTAGCGGACATAGCGGTGTTGTAAGGTTGGTGGACTTTAAAGTTTTTCTGAAGGTGGTATTACTGTATCTGCTGGGGAACAAGCCTCTCTGGTAATATCGGAACGTCCCTCCTTGTGCGTCAGTGCAGTCTAACGGAGGAGGAAAGTGTTACGAGTTGAAGCACGCTTGGCTATGCCTGCTGTGGATGGGAACCGTCACGGCAGGGGACGAGCGGGCAGTCACCGCGACGGCGAGAAGAGGACGGATGGGCAGCAGAGTGTGGGTGGCGGCGTTTGCATAATGGTCCGTCCCCGGCACGGCGCGGCCCTCCGGTCACGCGCGCTGCCGTGACGTGTCACACAGAGCCGCGGCGGCGGCGGGCCCGGAAATTGCGACGCCGTCCGGCCGGCGACACCGCGCCCGCATTTCCATGCAAAGTGTTATCGGCGCGCCGCCGCCCACCCCGGGCCTGATATTCTAACCACTGCCGATTAGGACGTCTGCGGCCGCAACAGCTGGCCGCCGCGCCGGCTGGCTCTCTCTCTCTTTAACGAAACGGTCAGCCCGCCGGGGTGTCGCGGCGCGCGGCTGAGATCCCCGCGTGCTGACTCAGTTTCCCAGGGGAGAACTGCTGCCTGAGACCCCGGCGCCAGATCTTCTTCGCGAAGAGATTGCTCGCCGTTCCCGGTCCGGTCGTTTATTCCCAGTGGCGTAACAGTTACGAAATACGGAACCGCTGGTCGAAACACAGTCTCGGGAGAGAGTAAGGCCCCCGCGATGACTTTAGCAATTCGGAAGAGTACGATGCGTTTTATTACGGGGGCGTTACCGAGTGATGTGAAGCAGTGGTAACAAAATGGTCGCACATTCTGGATGAATGTGGTTCAAATCTTCATTCTGAGATCCAGGTACATTTTCTATGATTACCGTAAAACGCTTTAGGAAAATGCAGCCATGATTCCTACGAAAGGGCACGGACGACAACCTCCGGCTACAACTGAACTTGGGCTCGTTCACTATCTATTTTCTCACGTGGCTCATCTGCAAAGGGGGTTGTTAGTAAACGGTTGCATTTGCGCCCCTACTATTGAGTCATATGTTGGCTAGCTTTTGAACAGCAGTGAACTGAACTATACACGTTCAGATTGAAACTTATTCATTCAAAAGAAACACTTTAACTTTGTGGCCAGGCATTTTTAAGGCAGGCATTTTTAAGTGCACAAATAAATCCGATCTGTACAAATAACAATCGGTGCAATTCGTACACTCTTTGTCCCGTACCTACACACTTTCACGTTGTTCCTTCACATACAATGGCGTCCATGCTTACACTCGCAGCACTTTGCCGCTCCCAACTTACCACCGCAACGGACCAACGACAGAAGACCCGCTTTTCCCGCTCGTATCCACAGGCCTGAGTCGGGTCATGTGACACTACATTAGTCAAAATAATCCCTAAACATGGCCACATTTCGTTTACAATTTTTTTATAAGATTTAAGTACTTAAATCTAAATACATTATATAATTTTACGCATTTATCACCACACTTTAATAATTCGTTGCAATTAAAAGAAACCAAAACACTATGCAACGGAACTACAACGCCCATCAAAACTCACAACAAGTATTTCCGGTCTATTTCGCCCAACATATTATCTCTGCTGCTGTGATTTAAATTATGAACTACTTGAAACAGCTCCATATTATCCCCTGTTACCTTACACGGCAAACGTTCTCAGTCTGGTCTAGTACTCCATTTCTAATGACGATATCTTCGACGGAACCTCAAGCCCACGGTTTCTTCCTTTCCTTCCACTTCATTACGAGAAATGAGTGTCCAACAGAACTGCACGAAAAACAAACTTTACGTGTCAGATCAACTAGCCAACGGCTGAAACTGTAAAATCTCACATTCGTGAAGAGGATAAAAAAATAATGTATCTCTCTTTGCACATAACATACCAGTATCTAAAATATTAAGAAGATAATGTTACCCATCAACACTGTGAAAAATAATAAACTAAATTAGAAAATAATTAATTTATTAAGAACGCTCTAGGATCCATACTAGAATACTGGCTGTATATGTAGTGAGAAACCTTTTACAATTCGGTTCTTGCAAAGGAGAAAAAAGCAACCTGCTAATGTTAATAATGCTGTTTATTTACAGAAGTAGTACTTTTACCGGTTCCGAACGACATGTTTACTTTCAGACGAAAGTTAACATTTGTATCGCATATGTTGTTGTTTACGTTACTTATTGGCGGTTTCTTTTCCCAAAAGCAATGCAAACAACAACGAATGTAATATAAACGTTAGCCGCCCTCTGATTGTGAATCTATCGGTTGGAAACTGGTAACGGCTCTATTTCTGTAAATACATAGTATTGTTAACAGTGATTCTCTTTTTATGAAAATAAATAGCATTATTAACCGTGACTGGTTGCTATTTTTATATTTGCACCAATCGACTTGCACTTTGTTCACAGCTACGGTCTCAGTGTCAGTTTTCGGCAGAATAACGGGAAGTAAGTTTTTGTTCCCAGTCCCATTAATACTGAGACGCTACGTTTTATTTGTGATAGTAAAGGTAGGGAAGTACACCATTAAGTTTTTGACCGGAAGAACTATAGTCAGCAAAAACAGCTTGGCACATCTTTAAATTTTGGAACTCCAGAGGAAAGCACCGGTCTCAACAAAGATCATGTGCTATCTGCTAATGCAAGTTGGGAAAAACTTTAACTTCCTCGTTAGTTTGGTATTTGATTTAAGTCTAGGGTCATGGAACCGAGCGAGCATCAGCAAAACAACTGCACCGAAAACGCGTTTTGTGAAAAATGACATTTACCACCTTTTCAATTTTTACCCTTTAAATAACTGCTCTGAATGAAGTAGGGCTATCCGGTACTCGTAGGTTGGTAGGAACACCAGCGTGCTCTCCCTACTACTGTGCCTGCTATCTTCGCAAAAGCGATCGGCAGCCCTTCGGGCATCTCGGACGCGCGTGCAGCCTACACTCCCCTGCGCGCCCCAGCGTCGCGGACCCGCCCTGTCTCAGTAACGGTGGGACGCCAGGCGGCGACACCAGCTCTAGCAGATGCCTCCACTTCTGAGGGACCTATTCGCGTCCGCCACACACGTGACCAGAAAATAGTGCCCTGAGTATTCCGGCGCCGGCCGTTATAAAGGTAGGCGCCAGAACTACAGGTGTCAGTTCTTCCGGCTTCAAGAGCTTGTTAGGAAGAGAAAGGAGAGCTTCTCCTAGCTCTCAGGTGGATGATATTCAGTCCATCGTCTTAGGGCGCTATTCATCACCCATCGTTGTTTTCTCTTTGTGCAGGATAGACTTTTGTATTCCTAAGCTGGTCTTGTTCGGGACAGCTTCATGTTTTCCATGTTTGTCTATTTCTCTGTGGAGATCCTAATTGCGTTGCTTTGTATGACACCCTAATCCTGATTTTATATTCTCGTCCAATTAGACCTACCAGGTCTGCCTTTCCAACGGTCTTACCTAATCATTTATATATCACTATAACTTTACATATGTGATTCCTGTTCACAACCCTGTATTCTTATTAGGGACGCCATTACATGTTGTTCTTTCCACACTGCTCTTTAAATCACCAAGTGCTGTGAGCATATAATGTAATTTTCATGCGACGTCCGTCACAATACCCAGTCGCTTATGAAATAGAATAAGGTATTTACTTCAAATAAAGAACGCCCTTGTGCAGAACATTACGTGTTAGGGGATCTGCAGTTTAATGGTAACTCCGTGCTAATGTGCTACTTAGCATTTTTTTTACACTGAATGCTCCCTGCCAAAGACAAAAGAAAAAAATTTCAGCTGAGGATTGAACCTGAAATCCTTGGAATTGTGGACTGCCTACACACTCTTCGCCGAATCATGTTTACAGTACCATACGATAAAAAATTACTGACTAGTAGCTTTGTTCGTCCCCGGTAGCTGAGTGGCGGCCGGCACAGTAAATCAACGTGTTCGGTCAGAGGGTTAGCTGCCCTCTGTAATAAAAAACTGAGGTAATGGATCAACGACGAACTGAAACAGGTGTCTTGCGAAGTCCGCCACGAGCAGATGCAACGAACGAAAACGAACAAAATGAGAAAAAAAAGTGGTCTGCGTGACAGAAAATTAATCCTAAGGGCGCGGGTTCAATTCCCGGCTGGGTCGGAGATTTTCTCCCCTCAGCGATTGGGTGTGTTGTCCTAACCATAATCATTTTATCCCCATCGACGCGCAAGTCGCCGAAGTGGTGTCAAATCGAAAGACTTGCACCCGGTGACCGGTCTTCCCTGCGGGAAGCCCTCGTCACAAGACATTTACATTTATTTTAGCTTTAAACCACACATTACAAAAGTAATAAATTAAGGTGCCCCGAAAGATATGTTGCCAAGGTTCTTTCCACTATTTTTCAGGAGTTTCGCTGGGAATCCCTTGTGAATCCACCAGATAGTTCCGATCACTCCCTATGCGATTTCCATATTTTTGGATACCTGAAGACAGACATTTCTGGCCGTCGATGTTTCAGGCGACGAAGTGCACGTCTAGGTACATCATGGTTCCGTGGGCAAACGCAAACATTCTTCCTTGAAGGCAATGAAATGAGCGAAATGTGTCAAGGATATACGGAATGCCCTATGCTTACAATACTAAAATCAGTCTAAAAGTTAGTCCCAAGAACTCATGAGACAATGTTCCTATGGTCTCGATTTTCTTTCACAGGACGCGGACATACGTTCTGATATTCTACTTATTAATAATTTTAGAAAAAGTACAGTTTTTGCGATCTATTTCTAAATGTGAAAAAGTTGTACATTTTAAAATAGAAAACCTTAATACAAAACAATTTCACAAATCTTTTAATTCAGGACCTGAAAATTTTATATTTCTACTATATATAGACTGTGAGAAAATGTACCTTAGATGGCTTCAAATGGATCTGGGCACTATGGGACTTAACATATGTGGTCATCAGTCCTCTAGAACTTAGAACTACTTAAACCTAACCAAACTAAGGGCATCACACACATCCATGCCCGAGGCAGGATTCGAACCTGCGACCGTAGCGGTCACGCTGTTCCAGACTGAAGCGCCTAGAACCGCACGGTCACACCGGCCGGCCTGTACCTTTGATACAAAAAAAAAAATGAAGCTACGGGAAATCAGCTTCAAAGTATTCATTTCATGCCTTCTCCCTAGCGGGTATCATCAGGATCCAATGGCAACATCACTCAATGTATGTAGAATTTTGAGGCTACTGGGATGTCAAATACTGATGTACACGATGAACCAGACGAATTCTGAGTACCATTTACTTTCTTGAGCCACTGAACACCCTTTTTAAATACTTCAGCTAGGACTTGTCATGCTGACGGGAGGAAAACATAATGATCTCACCCAATATGACTTTCACAATAAGCACATTAACTCACAAAGGAAATAATACAAATGGAGCAAAATCGATTGTCAACTGCCTTGCAGTGTAGCTAACAAAAACTCTTTTGCACTCAGTCGTATCTCTGGCAAGGGAAGCTACGTCAGTTCATTTGTACACCCTTTATTTATTTATTTATTTATTTATTGTTCCGTGGGACCACATTTAGGAGAAGTCTCCATGGTCATGGAACGAGTCAATACATCAAATTATAACACGATTGTAGAAACACATAAAATGAAACAAGTCGCTAGTTTAAATAAAGAAAATCAAGAATGTAACACTGGAATTTGCTTAATTTTTTATCTCTTCCAGGAGCTCCTCGACAGAATAGAAGGAGTGAGCCATGAGGAAACTCTTCAGTTTAGACTTAAAAGTGTTTGGGCTACTGCTAAGATTTTTGAGTTCTTGTGGTAGCTTATTGAAAATGGATGCAGCAGAATACTGCACTCCTTTCTGCACAAGAGTCAAGGAAGTGCATTCCACATGCAGATTTGATTTCTGCCTAGTATTAACTGAGTGAAAGCTGCTAACTCTTGGGAATAAGCTAATATTACTAACAACAAACGACATTAAAGAAAATACATACTGTGAGGGCAATGTCAAAATTCCCAGACTATTGAATAGGGGTCGACAAGAGGTTTTCGAACTTACACCATACATAGCTCGAACAGCCCGTTTTTGAGCCAAAAATACCCTTTTTGAATCAGAAGAATTACCCCAAAAAATAATACCATATGACATAAGCGTATGAAAATATGCGAAGTATACTACTTTTCGTGTTGAAATGTCACTTATTTCAGATACTGTTCTAATGGTAAATAAAGCGGCATTTAGTTTCTGAACAAGATCCTGAACATGGGCTTTCCACAACAGCTTACTATCTATCCGTACGCCTAGGAACTTGAACTGTTCCGTCTCGCTTATAACATGCCCATTCTGTCTGATTAAAATGTCAGTTCTTGTTGAATTGTGGGTTAGAAACTGTAAAAACTGAGTCTTACTGTGATTTAGCATCAAATTATTTTCCACAAGCCACGAACTTACTTCATGAACTACATTATTTGATAATGTTTCAATATTACACACAAGATCCTTCACTACCAAGGTGGTGTCATCAGCAAACAGAAATATTTTTGAATCACCTGTAATACTAGAAGGCATATCATTTACATAAATAAGGAACAGCAGTGGCCCCAGCACCGACCCTTGGGGAACGCCCCATTTAACAGTGCCCCATTGGGACTGAACATCATTACCACTCTCAATATTGCGGAGGATTACCTTCTGCTTTCTGTTCTTAAAGTAGGAGGCGAACCAATTGTAAGCTACTCCCCTTACTCCATAATGTTCCAACTTCTGCAGTAATATTTTGTGGTCAACACAGTCAAAAGCCTTCGTTAAATCAAAGAAAACACCTAACGTTCTCAACCTTTTATTTAATCCGTCCAAAACCTCACAGAGAAAAGAGAATATAGCATTTTCAGTTGTTAAGCCATTTCTAAAACCAAACTGTACATTTGACAGCAAATTATGTGAATTTAAATGCTGCAGTAACCTTGTATATACAAGCCTCTCGATAACTTTAGCAAACACCGATGGCATAGAAATAGGTCTATAATTGTCAACATTATCCCTGTCTCCCTTTTTATAAAGTGGCTTCACTACCGAGTACTTTAATCGGTCAGGAAACCGACCACTGCTAAAGGAAAAGTTACAGATATGGCTAAGTACTGAGCTAATATACGTGGAACAATACTTCAGTATTCTGCTAGATACCCCGTCATATCCATGAGAGTTCTTGGTCTTTAGTGATTTAATTATTAACTCAATCTCCCTCTTGTCAGTATCATGGAGGAGCATTTCAGGTAACAGTCTCGGAACACTTTTTTCTAAGAGCGCTATATGATTCCCTGTTGGGACTAGGTTTCTATTTAGTTCACCTGCTATATTCAGAAAGTGATTATTAAGTACTGTACATATATGCGACTTATCAGCAACACGGACATCCCCACTACGCAGTGATTCTATATCCTCGACCTGTCTCTGCAGACCAGCCACCTCCTTTACGACTGACCATATGGTTTTAATTTTATCCTGAGACTTAGCTATTCTATCTGCATACCACATACTTTTTGCCTTCCTAATAACTTTTTTAAGCACCTTACAATACTGTTTGTAATGGGCTGCTGCATTTAGATTTTGACTGTTTCTAACGTTTTGATATAATTGCCACTTTGTTCTACAAGATATTCTTATCCCTTTAGTCAGCCACCCAGGCTGCCTGTTTGTGCTAGTACCCTGTGTTAAACGTTCTAACGGAAAGCAACTTTCAAAGAGCACGAGAAAAGTCTTGAGGAAAGCATTATATTTATCGTCTACTGTATCAGCACTATAAACATCTTGCCAATCTTGTTCCTTGATAAGGTTTACAAAAGTCTGTACAGCAACTGGATCAGCTTTCCTAAAAAGTTGGTAACTATATTTAACATGTGTTGAAGCACAAAAATCTTTTAGACTTAAAATTTGTGCATCATGATCTGAAAGGCCATTCACCTTTTTGCTAACAGAATGCCCTTCTAATAATGACGAATGAACAAAAATATTGTCTATGGTTGTTCTACTGTTCCCTTGCACTCTCGTTGGAAAGAATACGGTTTGCATAAGATTATATGAATTAAGGAGGTCTACCAGCATCCTTTTCCTTGCACAATCACTTATACAATTAATATTGAAGTCACCACATATAACTAACTTTTTGTATTTCCTATAAAGTGAACCAAGAACCTCCTCTAGCTTTAGCAAAAATGTTGTGAAATCGGAGTCTGGGGATCTATAAATAACAACAGTAAGAAGTTTAGCTCCACTAAATTTAACCACACCTGCACAACATTCAAACACCTTTTCAGTGCAGTACTTTGAAACATCAATTGACTCAAATGGGATACCGTTTTTCACATACATGGCTACTCCCCCACACCGCAAAGAGCTCCTAGAAAAGCTGCCAGCCAACCTGTATCCTGGTAAAGGAAGCCTCTGAATTATCTCCTTATTTAAGAAGTGTTCAGATATACCAATAATTTCAGAGTCAACATCTATAAGCAGTTCACTAACTTTATCTCGAATACCTTGTATATTTTGATGAAATATACTAATTCCCTCATTAATCGGATACCCAAGCTTTGTAGAAAGTGGTTTCTTTGTTAGAGAGACTTCCCTTAAGCAGGAATACCTATCAGCTGACTTCAATCTAAAAAAGGTACAGCTCTAACACCCACAACTACCGGAATTTTCCCATGAGTGATCCCACCACCCCCACCTATGCTGTCACCTATAAGTTTTGCCAACCTCCCCTTCCCATACCTGTTGAGGTGCAGGCCATGTCTAGTGAAACCCGTCCTACTGATAGACTCCACCGACACCACTGAAATGTGACTCATGCCTTCTGTCATCAGCGCACCCCCAAGTCTCATGTTATTACGCCTGACGGCTATATTAAGATGAGGCCGATCGTGACGCTGAAACAGTTCCACGAAATGCACATTCGTGTTGCCAGTCTGAGTGGCTATCTTTTCCAGGTCACCATCTATGTCATACTTCCCATCCCTATCAATACTATTACCAGCCCCACCCACAATCACTACCTGATCCTCTTTAGTAAAATCCCTACATAACCCCCCTATGTTAAAAGTCACCTGAGCCAATCCTGCATTAGGCTTCACAATGCTGGTGACCTGGTACTCACTCCCCAAAACTTCCTGCAACTGCTGGCCTACACCTCTACCATGAGAACTACCTAACAGCAGAACCTTCTTCTTTCTCTTAGACTTTGCAACTGTCCTAGCCACCGTAACTGCTGAGGTCTGCTGCATACTTCCTACATCTACAGCTACTAGAGATTCCTCTCCACTAGACTCTGACAGTTGGTCATATCTATTACAAACACCAATAGTAAAACTATCTGAAAATCTCCTTCTCCTAGCAGATCTCTTGCCAACAGCCAGCTCCCATTCCCCAACCCCCTTCTCCCTCCTCATCCTATCTAGCTCCTCCTGTGCGTTTTTCAACTGCACCTGAAGGGCACAGATCTTACGCTCCTGCTCCTCTATCAACTTACTCTTGCTACATAACCTGCAGTTCCAGGAGAGGATCTCACCAGAATGCCCACTGGCTTCCCCACTGCATTCCCCCCAGTGAAAATACTTCGAACAAGTCTCACACCGCAATCCACTACTCACGAACCTACGGCAAAGCCCACACTTCTCACTCATGGTAAAATTTTACAATTATTGAAACAAGAAAACAACTTTATCTAAGTTCCGCTACTACAATAAGAAGATGTTAAAAACTGACTACAATTATCACAAACTTGCTCTACAAGGGAAGTAACTACTATTATTGAAAGTATTAATCAACAACAAATGAGAATATAACAAAATACTAACACAGAAAGAAAATCAAACGTCTAATGACAGTAACGAAACCGAAAGCAGTTCGCAAAAATTTCTTCTGAAGTTATTTCACCGGAAAACACCAAGAACACCGGTTGAAGACCACTAAAGTTCCTAAATAAAATACTATACACGAACAATTAATTAGTACTTAGCTTTCGATGCGCCGCTACAGCTGCAACTGGTCAGCGCGGAATGTAAACACGGGTAAGAGGTTAAGTTGCTCGATACGAAACACTCACAAATATCAGGCCACAACACACGAAATGCAGAGGTGAATGAAGAAACCACTAATAAGTCACTTATATAGTAAATATTATCACAAAAACAGTTGAAATATATATCTGAAAACTAAAAATAGATGAAAACTTAGAGAGCGATCTCACACGCAGTCACGCGCTTATGACGTCACACCAAAACTTAACAGTTATGGCGATTAGTTTCAAAATAATAAACAGTTTATCTACTTTTTTCCAGCTCTTTCGTTTTTATTTCGCTGATCCTTATACTTTATACAAAAATTTTTGTCCTTTAAATTATATTCAGAACCAAATTATAACTGGTTGCTGCTGTGTATCATAAATATTCAGTACCACAGAGAGGTTACGGACCTAAAAATGTCGACATTTAAGAAAATAGCATTTCACCGTTAACTGTCGCCATGTAGATCGCTTTGGATGATTTGTATAAAATATTTATAAATAATATGTAAGGACCTTCCTCGTGGATCAGTCTACCTATTAGTGAAAGCCAGGTCAAAATCCCTGCACATACAGACGGACAATAGGAGGTGAATATCTCTCTCTCTCTCTCTGCCTTTCTTGTCCTTCTGTGCAGGCTAAGCTAAGAAACTGTTGCAGGTCTGCAGGGATTTTGATGCAGCTTCCACTAATAGATAGAACGATCCAGGAGGAAGGTTTTTGAATATATTTTATATACATTTTATACAAATTGAATTACACTGAATTTAAAGTGTGGAAACGCTGCGACTCCCACCTACTGAACAGCGGACGAAAGTCGAGAGGGCAGCAGTGAATTGAAATTGCAGAAAGCGTGGGCAATTTTGCATCTGGTTTAAGGGTATAGTGGTCGCCGGCACGGCAGCCCAGAGTTTAACGTCAGAGGGCTCGCTACCCT
This sequence comes from Schistocerca serialis cubense, assembly GCF_023864345.2. Taxonomy (NCBI): domain Eukaryota; kingdom Metazoa; phylum Arthropoda; class Insecta; order Orthoptera; family Acrididae; genus Schistocerca; species Schistocerca serialis. The sequence continues at coordinate 52,062,604 of NC_064644.1, forward strand.
TTGTAATACAACAACAATATGGGGTATTCAATGGCGAAGTTCAAGGTGTGTCAAACGACGTCCGCCCAGACCAAATGACGAGAACAGCAACGAGCAAAACGAAATCGAAAGAAAAAAAATGAAAATGGTAGAGCGTTTGTCTAGAAACTGAACGGTTCAGGATCAAATTCTGGCAGGTTTTCTTTTTCACTGTGCCGAAGATCTGATATTCGCCTCTTGGCGATGTGGAGTGACAGGAACAAAAAGTGAATCTGATTCCATGTTACACTGCAGCTCCCATTTTGCGGTTTCATGACTGATTAGGGACAAGCTAGTTGGCTAACACATACACCTGATTGAATTCGTTTCAGAATAATTACCTAGCGAAAAAATACCCGACTCCAAAACTTGGCTTTTCAGTTATCTTATGCATAGAGTAAAACGCAGCGTCGTATGCAGCATTACTTCGATCATATAAATACGGTTTTGCAGCAACGCAGCAAATGACTCAGCTTTAGGCTTTGTTGTTTTCTCGAGTCAAACATAGGCACGAACACGATTCTACACGATTCTCTGCGTGATGAGGCAAAGGATATTATTTGTTTCGACACTTTTATGTTATACAGAAGACTCGTACATCAATCTCCATTGACGAGAAAGAGATTTAAGTCTTTTAAAGATCTTAAACGGGTGAGCATGACCTTCTTGATTGGAATTCAGACATGCCTTGCGGGTGAATACACAAAATTTTGAAATATTTCTACAGATGGTTTAGGGACACATTTCCAAGTGTGACCACAATTTCAGTCTAACAATTTCTGCTTCTCTCATATACCCAGTCGCATTTCAAAGTCTTAGTTCACTGCAACTCCTTCGAACAACGGGCAGTGAGTTATTCATCGTAGGAGTATCGTATTAAATACGACCAATAACGGAAAGGTAACCAACTCGTCATGATGTGAGACTTACAACAATCTGAAACAATCAAACATTTTAAACAATGGTTTCCATGCAATCGTTTGAGAACAACTGCATAGCGAAAAAACGCGAGGATCCAAATTATGTTGTGTTTTATTTTTTTATGTTTCAGGTAAAACGTTTTCGGAGAAACTACTTCAGCAACCTTGTTTCGTTTACATATAGTACGTTCTTCCAGCAGCGCAGCTGGTGACAAAAGTTTCAGTTTTCTGGTTTTATCAAATAAAACATAGATGAGGACACGCTTCTTTGCGTGGCATGGCGAAGAAGTCATCCATAAAGAGCCCATGACAAAGAAATTTGGCAATGAGGCTAGACAATGTATCACAGTGTGCACTAAGTTTTACGTGAGGGGTGCTGTAACACGAGCTAATTATGTAAACCATGCGTGTTTTTTCTTATTTTTTCTCTTATTTGTATCGCATCAGCCATCCGTCGATACGTATTGTGTCACTCATACGTACATACATACAGCCATGACTCGCATACAATATTTACATTGGTTGTAAGCTTATTATTTACATCACTATTTGCTCCCTTCATTTTCATGAGACGCCAAACCGAATGCCAATTCAGTTTGGAACACATAACGGTCATGCCACCAGACAACGTTCCTGGCGTACGCTGCTTCCATCGCTTAAGTTATATGAAAGTGAGGATATTTACTTACTTAACGTTATACACATGAAACGACACAATTTCAGAGATTTTACTGGGCTCATACAGATATAATTTTATGTAGATAGACTGAAGCGGCGAGTGAAAACTTTTACTCAGACTGGGAATCAAACCCAGATCTCCACCTTACTAGGCAGGTGCGTTAGCCACTAAGCAACATTGTCCCAGCGGTTCACACAACTGCATGCATTACCCTGCGACGTCTCCTGCCTCTATCCAAATTCTGACTGTCTCTCCAGTCTACTTGAAACTGCCCCTTACACAAGAATTGCCGAGACTCTCCATGTTCTGGAATAGCACCTCAGCGTCGAAGGTAAATGGGGGATCCAGTCTGAAGCGTTGACGTGGCAAGATGGCTGCTATACAAACGATCTGAGTTTATTCTGCAGATTTATTTATTTATTTTTGAGTCATCAGTCTTTTGACTGGTTTGATGTGGGCCGCCACGAATTCCTCTCCTATGCCAAACCCTTCATCTCAGCGTAGCACTTGCATCCTACATCCTGAATTATTTCATTGATGTAGTCCAATCTCTGTTTTCCGCCACAATTTTTGCCCTCTACAGCTCCTTCCAGCACCATAGAAGCCATTCTCTGATTGGTTCAAATGGCTCTGAGCACTATGGGACTTAACATCTATGGTCATCAGTCCCCTAGAACTTAGAACTACTTAAACCTAACTAACCTAAGGACATCACACAACACCGAGTCATCACGAGGCAGAGAAAATCCCTGACCCCGCCGGGAATCGAACCCGGGAACCCGGGCGTGGGAAGCGAGAACGCTACTGCACGACCACGAGCTGCGGACCATTCTCTGATGTCTTAACGGTTGTCCTATCATCCTGTCCCTTCTCCTTATCAGTGTTTTTCACATATGCATTCCCTCTACGATTCTGTACGGAACCTCCTCATTCCTTACCTTATCAGTCCACCTAATTTTCAGCATTCGTCTGTAGCACCACATCTCAAATGCTTCGATTCTCTTCTGTTCCGGTTTTATCATAGTCCATGTTTCACTACGATACAATACTGTGCCTCTAAAGTACATTCCCAGAAATTTATCCCTCAAATTGAGGCCTATGTTTGATACTAGTAGACTTCGCTTCGCCAGGAATGCCGTTTTTACCAGTGCTAGTCTGCTTTTGATATCCTCCTTGCTCCGTGCGTCATTGGTTGTTTTGCTGCCTAGGTAGCAGAATTCCTTAATTTCATCTACTTTGTGACCCACAGTCCTGATATTAAGTTTCATGGTGTTCCCATTTCTGCTACTTCTCATTACTTTCATCTTCTTTCTACACTCCTGGAAATTGAAATAAGAACACCGTGAATTCATTGTCCCAGGAAGGGGAAACTTTACTGACACATTCCTGGGGTCAGATACATCACATGATCACACTGACAGAACCACAGGCACATAGACACAGGCAACAGAGCATGCACAATGTCGGCACTAGTACAGTGTATATCCACCTTTCGCAGCAATGCAGGCTGCTATTCTCCCATGGAGAAGATCGTAGAGATGCTGGATGTAGTCCTGTGGAACGGCTTGCCATGCCATTTCCACCTGGCGCCTCAGTTGGACCAGCGTTCGTGCTGGACGTGCAGACCGCGTGAGACGACGCTTCATCCAGTCCCAAACATGCTCAATGGGGGACAGATCCGGAAATCTTGCTGGCCAGGGTAGTTGACTTACACCGTCTAGAGAACGTTGGGTGGCACGGGATACATGCGGACGTGTATTGTCCTGTTGGAACAGCAAGTTCCCTTGCCGGTCTAGGAATGGTAGAACGATGGGTTCGATGACGGTTTGGATGTACCGTGCACTATTCAGTGTCCCCTCGACGATCACCAGTGGTGTACGGCCAGTGTAGGAGATCGCTCCCCACACCATGATGCCGGGTGTTGGCCCTGTGTGCCTCGGTCGTATGCAGTCTTGATTGTGGCGCTCACCTGCACGGCGCCAAACACGCATACGACCATCATTGGCACCAAGGCAGAAGCGACTCTCATCGCTGAAGACGACACGTCTCCATTCGTCCCTCCATTCACGCCTGTCGCGACACCACTGGAGGCGGGCTGCACGATGTTGGGGCGTGAGCGGAAGACGGCCTAACGGTGTGCGGGACCGTAGCCCAGCTTCATGGAGACGGTTGCGAATGGTCCTCGCCGATACCCCAGGAGCAACAGTGTCCCTAATTTGCTGGGAAGTGGCGGTGCGGTCCCCTACGGCACTGCGTAGGATCCTACGGTCTTGGCGTGCATCCGTGCGTCGCTGCGGTCCGGTCCCAGGTCGACGGGCACGTGCACCTTCCGCCGACCACTGGGGACAACATCGATGTACTGTGGAGACCTGACACCCCATGTGTTGAGCAATTCGGCGGTACGTCCACCCGGCCTCCCGCATGCCCGCTATACGCCCTCGCTCAAAGTCCGTCAACTGCACATACGGTTCACGTCCACGCTGTCGCGGCATGCTACCGGTGTTAAAGACTGCGATGGAGCTCCGTATGCCACGGCAAACTGGCTGACACTGACGGCGGCGGTGCACAAATGCTGCGCAGCTAGCGCCATTCGACGGCCAACACCGCGGTTCCTGGTGTGTCCGCTGTGCCGTGCGTGTGATCATTGCTTGTACAGCCCTCTCGCAGTGTCCGGAGCAAGTATGGTGGGTCTGACACACCGGTGTCAATGTGTTCTTTTTTCCATTTCCAGGAGTGTATTTACTCTCTACTTATACTCTGTACTCATTACACTGTTCGTTCCAGTCAGGAGATCATGTAAATCTTCTTTACTTAGCAATGTCGTCAGCGAATCGTATAATTGAAATCGTTTTACCTTGAATTTAAATTCCACTCCTGCACCTTTCGTTTATTTCCATCATTGCTTCTTCGATGTGGAGATTGAATAGTAGGGACGAAAGACTATATCGCTGTCTTAAACCCTTTTTAATCCGAGCACTTCGTTCTTGGTCTTCCACTCTTATTATTCTCTCTTGGCTCTTGTATATACTGTATATTACAATTCTCTCCCTATAGTTTATCCCTGTTTTTCCCAGAGTTTCTAACGCTTTTTCCAGGTCGATAAATCTTATGAACGTGTCTTGATTTTTCTTTAGACTTGCTTTCATTATCAACTGCAACGACAGATTTGCCACTCTAGTTCTTTACCTTTAGTAAAGCAAAATGGATCCCCAACTTTTTTCCATTCTCCTGCATATTATTCTTATCAGCAGCTAGAATGCATGAGCCGTTAAGCTGGTTGTGTGATAATTCTCCCACTTCTCATCTCTTGCAGTCTTCGGAATTGTGTAGATGATACTTTTCCAAAAATTAGATGGTACATCGCTGGACTCATACACTCTAAACATCGACGTGAGCAGTCACTTTATTGCAACATCCGACATGATTTTAGAAACTCTTGTGGTATGTTATCTACCTTTTTTGCCTTATTTGATCTTAAGTCTTCCAAAGCCCGTTTAAATTATGATTCCAGTACTGGATTCCCCCCCCCCGCCCCCATCCTATCTCCTCTGTATCGACTCCTATTTCTTCTTCTAGGACACAAGACATGATTTCCCCCTCGTAGAGCGCTTCAATGTACTCTTTCCACCTAACCGCTCTCTCTTCGGCATTTAACAGTGGAATTCGCGTTGTACTCTTAATGTTACCATCGTTGTTTTAATTTCAGCGAAGGTTGTTTTGACTTTCCTATATGCTGAGTCAGTCCTCCCAACAATCATTTCGTTTTCCATTTCTCTGCATTCTCCATGCAGCCCTTTCGCCTTAGTTTCCCTGCCTTTCATATTTGTTTCATTCCTAAGCGACTTGTATTTCTACAATGTAAGTATCCCTGAACATTTTTTACCTCCATCTTTCAGTGATCAACTAAAGCGTATCATCTGTTACCCATGGTTCCCTCGCAGTTACATTCTTTGTGCCTATGTTTTACTTTCCTATTTCTGTGGTTGCCATTTTTTAGAGATACCCATTCCTCTTCAACTGTGCTACCTATTGGGCCATTCCTTATTGCTGCATCTAAAGTCTTGAAGAACTTCAAGCACATCCCGACGTTCCTTAGTACTTCTACTTATACGAAAGAACTAACACAGTTCGAGAGACTTTACTGGTTTCATAAAAACTACACCTGAACAGGCCACCAAGACCCAACGGCACCGACTGGCTGTCGTGTCATCCTCAACGTCACTGGATGTGAATACGGAGGGGCATGTGGTCAGCACACCGCTCTCCCGGCCTTACGTCAGTATACGAGACCGTCAATTGGTATCATGCAGATGCGATTTTATGCTTGTAGACTGAACCGGCGAATAAAAACTTTTGTCGTTTGGCAATCGAGCCCGGGTCTCGTACATACAAGGTACTAACCCACTTTGGCACAGGGGTTCACCCAATTGCACAGATTATGGGGTGTCACCGCCAGACACCACACTTGCTAGGTGGTAGCCTTTAAATCGGCCGCGGTCCATTAGTATACGCCGGACCCGCGTGTCGCCACTGTCAGTAATTGCAGACCGAGCGCCACCACACGGCAGGTCTAGAGAGACGTACTGGCACTCGCCCCAGTTGTACAGCCGACGTTCATAGCAATGGTTCACTGACACTACGCTCTCATTTGCCGAGACGATAGTTAGCATAGCCTTCAGCTACATTTGCTACGACCTAGCAAGGCGCCGTATTCAACTGATAATTAATATATATATTATGAAGCATGTGTCATCAAGAGCGATGTTCTACAATTGTGGATTAAAGTTAAGTATTATATCAACTACGTACTTTATTTGCAATTCTCAAGATATTGTCCTGTTCCAGACCTCACGCCAGTCAGCGTGTAATTAAACGCGTGCATTTCGGCCTCCTCTAGAAACACAGTGTTGGCTCTTCTGCCAACACCACAGATTACCCACCTCGATCAAAATTGTCAATGCCGTCCCAATCTACCTTAAGGAGGAATTTAAAAAGATTGGCGCGGCAGCGAGAACTTTGGTATAAGCGGGCGACCCAGGTCCGATTCTCGTCCTTGGTACAAATTTTCACTCGCCGCTGCAGTCTATACATGTAAAAATTCCTTAACTTTGTTCTCAGAATTTTATTTATAGCACTAAGCAATACACACGACGTCAGTCGTCTGGTCGTAGATTTTTAATGTTTCGTGCTCGGAGCCACGCCGGGTCACTAGTGCTACATAAAACTGGCGGCAAAACGCCCACGATGTCAGTAATGCACTTCAGCCAGTCTTTTTTTTCTTTTATATACGCTAGTGGAGCATGTAAGCTCGTACAAATCTGCTTACAAAATTTGTATTTACGCCGCAGCTCGGTCCGATGGAGGGGACCGATTTATTCAATGGACTCGCGAGCGCATTGTGCAAGGCCTGAACAGGGAAACGCCGGCGAGTGTTTGGCGCGCGCCGCTATTGTTCACTGGAACAGCGCCCCCGCGCTGGGAACCCCTCACCTCGCCCGGCACAAAGGAAGGAACCGGCCCGGCCGCTGTTTTTCGGGAGTCGGGCGAACTGCCCGAACCGACACGGCGCGCATAATAGCCACTCCTGTTTTATTTGCCGGCGCGCTCCCCGAATTCATCGGCGAATCACGCGGGCACACGCCACCACTGTTGTGTGTCCGACGGAGTCAGCCGCCGAACGTAAGCCGGCACCCCGTGCTCTGAACAGGCGGGCCGCGCAAAGGCGCGAGTGGCTCGTCAGTATTGCCAGCGAACGGGGAACAAAGACGCTTTTTACTGGGCCTACTGTCAACCGGACGTTACGCCCTAACAAAGACGCAGGCGTTTTCGGCCAGGGGTCAGGAGTTTCCGAAAACGGACACGACAGTCAGGAGGAGTTTTCGAAAATCAAGCCGACAGTCACGAGAGTGTGCGGCATAGTTTCTAAAATTGAATGCAGTACAGGCTACAATACAGGGGAAGCTGGAACTTATTTCGCAGTATACGAAATAATTCCGATACCTTCGTATAAAGAATGGTTGCTGTACAGTATGGGTAAGGTTGCTGTAAGGTTGCTTCACATTTGAATTCACACAGAGAAAAGCTGAAAACAACCGAAAGGTGGTTCTGAAGTATGAGGCTTACGGGGTAGGTCAAAAGAAGCGAACACATGTCTCGCTTCATCCGCACATACTCGACCGTTTCTAAAACAAACGACGGTCAAGTTTTCGAGGTAATTCACAGGTAATTTATGTGCTTCTTACTGCGCGATATCCACAGACGAAATGTTGGCACAGAGGCTAGTGAGCTGCCTTCTAAATTTTGCGCCATTTGTTTGAAACTCCATTATTACTTTTATTTTTGGCTTTTATATATCCGTAGAACATTACTACCATGTAGAACATTACTTCCAGTGCGTATTGATATATCGTTATTTGATAACTGACTACATCTCAGATGAATTCATTAAAAAACAAGAGAATGAGAAAATTATTTGAAACAGTTTACGGTGAAATTCTAGTAGTGTATCTAGATACGTAATAAACTGCAAGTGCCAGTTTGCAGAAAAAAAAATGGTTGGCTCTGAGCACTATGCGACTTAACTTCTGAGGTCAACAGTCGCCTAGAACTTAGAACTAATTAAACCTAACTAACCTAAGGACATCACACACATCCATGCCCGAGGCAGGATTCGAACCTGCGACCGGAGCGGTTGCCCGGCTCCAGACTGTAGCGCCTAGAACCGCACGGCCACTCCAGCCGGCTGTTTGCAGAAAAACAAACCGTTATGCCCGTGGTCTAGTGCTTGAAGTTCAGCGTAAAATGATCATGTTTTTCTCAAAATGACAGCAAAGTCTGTTGAAACCGGCTCTCTTATATAAAGAAATATTTTATCCGATCTAAGCGAGTGAATGGTTTTTTACAATTAAAAGATATAGGTCTTCAGTATTCTCAAAATGAAAAAATTCCATCTAGCAATAGCGTCTGTGATTACTAATCAAAACGTTTTCGGTCGCGGGTTCTAACCCCACCACTGATTACTTTTGAGTAAAAATTATCGACAACGGCGGTGGAAGACTTCCAGCGTAAGAAGTCAACCTAATTTCGCTAACGGTTTTTTCAAAAAGGACTGAAGAGCGGATAGAGATTTTGGGCACTCTCTTGCCCTTTTGGTCGGAAACTTCCCCTAAAAGGAGGACGAATCATTGATTATCAATGGTACGAAGATATAGAAGGCAATGGAAACCACTGCATTAAAGACACAATGTGTATCAACTGGACATGTCACCTGTAATTGCCGGCCGAAGTGGCCGTGCGGTTCTGGGCGCTACAGTCTGGAACCGAGCGACCGCTACGGTCGCAGGTTCGAATCCTGCCTCGGGCATGGATATGTGTGATATCCTTAGGTTAGTTAGGTTTAATTAGTTCTAAGTTCTAGGCGTCTGATGACCACAGATGTTAAGTCCCATAGTGCTCAGAGCCATTTGAACCAGCCATTTTGAACTTGTAATTGAAAAGCGTCGTGATGATCTCTCCATTGGCAAAAGATTGCGGAATAGCCTACATTCGGATCTCCGATAGTGGACTGCCAATGCGGAGGTGACTATGAGAAAAGACTGAATAACGAAAGAAAGGATAACGTTCTACGAGTCGGGGTGTTGAGTGCCAGAAGCTTGAAGCTAGAAAAACAGAAAAGGGGAATGTAAAGACTCAATCTAGATATAGAGTTGGTCAGTTAAATGAAAGAAGACAGGGAATCAATGGTCAAATGCCCATAGAGTAATATAAACAGCGTGCAGAAAACGGTATAACGGGAGTAGGATTCATTATGAATAGGAAGATAGGGCTGAGAGTGCGCTATTGTAACAGTTCATTGATAGGGTTTTTCTCATCAGAATCGATAACAAACTAACAACGACAACGATAGTTCAGGTATATACAATGTCGCAGGCCGAAGATGGAGAGATAGAGAAAGTATATGAGGATATTGAAAGTGTTTTTCAGTATGTAAAGGGAGACGAAAATATAATAGTCATGAGGGATTGGAATGCGGTTTTAGGGCAATGAATAGAAGAAGAAGTTACGGGAAAATACGGGCATGTAGCTAGGAAAGAGAGACAAAAAACAACAATTGATTTGTGCTATAAATTTCAGCTAGTAACAGCAAATACTCTATTTAAGAATAACAAGAGGAGAAGGTATATTTGGAAGGACGCCAGATACGGGAGATTTCACTTAGATTACATCATGTTCAGGCAAAGATTCCGAAACTGTATACTGGATTATAAGGCTTACCGAGGAGAATATGTTAAGCTCAGATCACATTTTAGTGGTGGTGAAGCGTAGGTTGAAGCTTAGGAGTTTAGTCAGGAAGAATCAATAGGCAAAGAAGCGGGATACGGAAGTATAAGGAATGAAGAGATACACCTAAAGTTCTCTAAGACTATAGATAATGTAATTACGAATAGCTCAGTAGGCAGTACAGTTGAAGAGGAAAGGACATCTCCAAAAATGCCAGTCACAGAAGCTGGAAACAAAAATATAGGTGCAAAGAATGTAGCAGCGAACAAATCATAGGTAACAGAAGAAATACTTCAGTTGATCAGTGAAACTAGGGAATACCAAAATGTTCAGGGAAACCTACGAATAATGAAATAAATTGGAAGTGCAGGGAAACCAAGGTGAAATGGCTGCATGAAAAATGAGAAGAAATCGAAAAAGAAATTACTGTCCGGACCATATCGCAGGTGAAGCACGAGGTAGACATCGCTTTATTGGTAGAATACTGAATAAATTCAAACTAGATTGATTACAACTCACTCGTGCGACCAATCCCAGAATATTGCTCAATTACGTAGGACTGTACCAAATAGTGGATATTGGAAATATACAGAGAAGAGCAGCACGTATGGTCACAGATTTGTCTGATCCATGGAAGTGCGTCACAGAGATGCTAAAGGACTGGCAGACTCTTGAAGGAAGACGTACACAATCCGGAGAAAGCCTGCTTATAAAGTTTCAAGAACCGGTTTAAATGATGACTCTTGTAATATACCGCAACCTCGTATGTGTCACTCACGTACAGATCGTGACGATAAGGTTAATTAATTACAGCATGTACGGAGACAACAGCACGTAGCGTTGCGCAGTTGGAGGTGAGCCGCCAGCAGTGGTGGATGTGGGGAGAGAGATGGCGGAATTTTGAGAACGGACGATCTGGACATGTGTCCATCAGAAAGACTAAATCTGTAATATTGGATATCGTGGACTGATATATACATTATGACTTTTGAACAATATTAAGGTAAATACATTGTTTGTTCTCTATCAAAATCTTTCATTTGCTAACTATGCCTATCAGCAGTTAGTGCCTTCAGTAGTTTGAATCTTTTATTTAGCTGGCAGTAGTGGCGCTCGCTGTATTGCAGTAGCTTGAGTAACGAAGATTTTTGTGAGGTAAGTGATTTGTGAAAGGTATAGGTTAATGTTAGTCAGGGCCATTCATTTGTAGGGATTATTGAAAGTCAGATTCCGTTGCGCTAAAAATATTGTGTGTCGGTTTAAGCACAGTCATGTATAATTTTTCTAAGTGGACGTTACACATGAATGGAACTGGATAAAACACTAATAACTGGTACACTGGGACGTATCATCTGCCGTGCACTTCACAGTGGTTTGCAGAGTATAGATGTGGTTTGATGGATGTGTTTTGTGCAGAATGTAATGGGGCGTTGATGTGCAGCAAAAACACCCTTGGACAAACCGCCGCGACGCGTTAACCTCACCTAATCTCGCCAGTACATCCTGCTAGTGTGCTGCTGGGACAATTTGCCCGTTGTGAGCATAATCTACTGGCTCGACCACATCACAGTCGCAAAAATATACTTAGCGTCATATTGTCTCGTGTCTTCGCCTCTTTCGACAGTGGCGATCCCACTCGATTCCATTGCTTGGTCTTCTCCCTTGTCTCGGTCTCGTAGAGATACATGCAACACTCGACCGTGGTGTTTAGGCGACTAAAGAAGTCGTTAGGACGATCACGAGTCGACTGCAGTGTTTCTGCTGCATCCTTGGGGCGGGCGGCCTGTTCTTTGGTTGTGAGCAGTAGAGGGCACAAGCGTGGGGCGACTTTTGCTGTGCCGAAAACGTTGTGCAGGATGTTGGAAACTGATCAGCGGCTGTTTATGACTTCCTTCCTAGCACCTCTGTAGTGACTACGCCGGTTTTCGAGCACCAGGACCTACACTCCCTTTGATATTACTGAGTTCTCACAGAGAAATGGTTGTCTGCAACTTGTTCTTCGTTATTTAGTCATGTTCCAAAACACTGAAAGTGCTTGAGCCACCTGACAGTGTAATCTGACAGTGTAATGTTTCCATACATTACTATCTACTCAGGTGAACTATCGCAATGTTTCTCCTTTCCAAAAGCAGAAAACGAGTTTGACCCGTACGAGAGCGCAGGACTGAGTAAGTGTGTGTGTGTGTGTGTGTGTGTGTGTGTGTGTGTGTGTGTGTGTGTGTGTGACTGTATCTTTACTAGACTCTTCTCAGGTACGTGCTGATCTTCCTTGCCCAGAGAGGGCAACCGGCGTATGCTGACTTCAGGGGACTAGTACGTGAATAAGTGCAAAAAAATCGACTTTTTCACTTTTGTGTTAAAAAAAAATCTTCAGTTTTCTGAACAACGTTAAGTTTACTTCGAGGAAACTGTAACCGAAAAAAGCCCCAAAATAAGCCGACGGCACCCCCATATCAAGCAGATATCTCTTTCATAAACGGAATTTCGTTCTGACTTGTTTCTTTTGTGATGATATTTTAGTCTCCAATTTCTTAGTGACACAACATTATTAGAGAAGTAATTACACTGTGCCGGCCGCGGTGGTCTAGCGGTTCTAGGCGCTCAGTCCGGAGCCGCGCGACTGCTACGGTCGCAGGTTCGAATCCTGCCTCGGGCATGGAGGAGTGTGATGTCCTTAGGTTAGTTAGGTTAAGTAGTTCTAAGTTCTAGGGGACTGATGACCATAGATGTTAAGTCCCATAGTGCTCAAAGCCATTTGAATTACATTGTAAGACTCAAAACGGAAATGATAGATTTAACAGTTGTATATGGGAACGGATTCCAGGACCTGTTCTGGTCGGACTAAATACTTTGAAAATAGGTGTACTGGATGGTCTGAAGTGTTTCAGTGATAGCGCAGTGTCAAGGATTAAGGTTAGGGAAATCGTGGGAGGGCCTGGTGGACTATCTGTACAAATAACTTCAGTTGCCAGTGACCGCAGCAGACTCTTTGAATCTGAGAAATCAGTGTTGGAAACCACAAAAGAAGAAAGAATACGGTGTAGAAATCTGAAAAAGAGAAGGAAGCGAGAACACCGCAAACCAAATCAATACTGACCTGGGAAAAGTTTTTGTTATCAAGGGTATATTGTTAAGCAGGGTAGATAAAGAAACACGTTTTAAATTTAGTTTGTTTCTCTCGGAAGTTCATTTTTTTTGGTGGTACATATTTGTTGAAAACTAATATAGATAGAGGATACTATTCTTATTTGAAAACTAAACACTGTTTTAAAGAAAAGCTATGAGTAATTACTAAAATTGGAATTTTTGCTCATCAGTATTAAAAATTTGTTTTGAATAATAATTCATGACAGCAACATCTTTTTGGAAATCTGACGATTATAGTCTAAAGAAATTTCAGAAAAAATCAAGCTTCTAATTTGTTTATGGGGCATTCCCTGCGGTCCAGGCCTGGCTGTTAACTTGAGGTGATATCCGACCCCACATGCTGTCAATAGTAAATTCTTTCAACTTTTAACTCTGTATTTATAAAATTATTGAAGACATTACCACCAAATTTTTACATATTGACTATCTGAATGTATTTAGTTCACTGATCTAGAATGGAAAAAGTACACATAGTAGAAATGAGATGCAATTTTTTAATAAATATACCTGTTTATTTGAACAAATTATTGTGTTATATACAACACAACGTCACTGATTGTAGACACCTATAATCACCTCCTCTATATAAATAATCCCCATAAATTTTATGTTTATATGTTTATTGGTTCATGAGTCTTTCGCATGAAAATTTACAGTTTTGAGAAAATTCAAGTTTAAGTAAGATGTCTATAGAAACACGACTTTCTTCTTAAAAAACCAAAAACTCCTAAAAGCAGCCTACTCCACAATCCCATCCTTCTTATTCACCTAAATTCTTCATTCTTCTCTTCTTTCTTGCCTCCTTGATTATTTGCTGATCAGAAATTTCAGCTTTAAGCACTCTTAATCGGTCCATGGCTTCCACTGTAGTTGCCGAATTCAGCCCTATATTTATTCCCAGCTGATCCAGGACTATTAATCTCACATAATTACCACCATTGAAAGAAATAACTGTATCACACACACCTAATCTTAAAGTTTTTATGCCTACAAACACATTTTTCGGAATCCGTGTCCACACAATATTGTTAAATGCCGCTTTAACATTTTGTGTCTTTCCATGGAGGCATTTTCCATGGGTGTGCTAAGTCTCTGAATATAGGCTTAATGGCCTCCATTACTGCTTGAGGTTCTGGGTGTTTATGTTTAAATATATCTGATTCTCCTGCTGCCTCTGCTTTCCAATACTTGCACCACGTATCTGCTGCATGCTGACACATATTATGTACAGGGTTATTGTCTCTGCATAGCCTGTGAAAGTATGTTGCCCACACTGCTGCTATTTTCATCCTTTCCAAATCATGCTTGTTTTCTCTTATGACTTTGTCATAGTATTCCTGAAATTCATGAATAACTTTATAAGTAAGCCTTCCAGCATATTTTATACTTTTACCATCTGACAATTTGGTGTCGCGAAGTTTCTTCTTCAGCTGTCGAATGCGGGATCCCATCTTCTTCTTTACATGGTCTGCACATTTCAGTTTTGTAATAGGTTCATTATATGGTTTGCTTTTTAAAACAGTGTTGAAGGATTTACAGTCTCCATCTCCCAGATTTTTCGTATATCGAACACCTCGCTCTGATTGTAATAGATGAAAAATAGCCGTAGCTGCTGCAACCTACATACTACCACTTGATCCCTCGTAGTTTTTTGTACACAAAGGCTTAATAGACAATCTTTTTCTCCTCACTATCACCAAGTGAGGTGCAATCCTGGCAATATTTGGTAAGAACTTCAAAGTCTAGAACCTTACGAGTATCAACACTTGTTGAAGTAGCAGATCCATTTCTGTAAGTGTGGCCACTTTTGGGCCATGACCCATCAAATGCTACAGTAATGTCTGTTACACCACCATCCTTATTGACTGCTTCTACAGCTGCAATTTTTATGGATTCTGTTACAACAGAGTCTATGCAGTTGCCAATAATTTCTTTGTACTTCTGATATTGTGTGGGAGGGTTTCGTAGGTTCACGAGAGCACAAGTAGTCTACCACTTTTACTACCTTTCCCAGTACACCTAAGCCCATATACTAACATCACATTGGCTTCATATAGCTCATTGTTTGAGCATTCGGCCGGGGTGGCCGAGCGGTTCTAGGCGCTACAGTCTGGAACCGCGCGACCGCTGCGGCCGCAGGTTCGAATCGTGCCTCGGGAATGGATGTGTGTGATGTCCTTAGGTTAGTTAGGTTTAAGTAGTTCTACGTTATAGGGGATTGATGACCTCAGAAGGTAAGTCACATAGTGCGCAGAGGTATTTCAACTATTTGAAGAAGTTAGAAATGATTTTTCAACACCACAGTTGTTGAATATAATTTTAAGTCTACACACTATTTCATTCCTAATAGTCACATCTTCTGAAAGCACTATATGCCCACAACATAACTTGCGTGCTAAAGTCTCTTTCAACACTGCTGTTAAAATATTCAAATCTATAACTATATTCACACCACTGCATTCATGGACAGGTAACGTATCTCCTTCACATTGCGCTTGCAATTTTCTTTTCGACGGACTGGGAGGAGTGCCAACAGTCTTCTCGCCTTTACAGCAATTATTTTGCGTCAATTCACTATTATCCACAATTAGAGAAATTCTGTAGTACCTATTTCCTTCGTTCAGGTGTCTCTTGAAGATACCTTTTGTTTTTGTCACTTTAATAGGAGCAAAAACACATAACAGTTTCACTATAAACACAGAAAACTATCAGCAATGTAAACATTCCCTTTGTTTTCAAAGATATACAAGTGTGTGGGAAAAGATAATAAATAATCAGTGCAGCCGACCCATGGTAAACAATCTGAAAGAGAAAGACGAAAATCCACAGCCTTCTAGAACATGTAGTTTCTGAGATTTGAAACAAATCTGAGAGGATGACAAAATCAATGTAGACATAGTGATGTGTCAAGTAGGAGTTAAAAAACATTAAAAATGGATTTAAACGATTTTTTTCAAAAATTATGCACCAACATGTCCTGGAAACTCCAGATATTTATATAGCAGAAAAAAAAGATATTAATTTTTTTTTTAAATTTTGATTTGATCTCACCTTGACATGCGCTTTATGAAGGTGATGGGCCCGAGTGGACTGACATTCGCAGACGATGCCAGCGGCTGTGAAATCGTTCTAGCAGGACGGTCACAGAAGTAAAATTACACTACTGGCCATTAAAATTGCTGCACCACGAAGAAGCTACAGACGCGAAATTTAACTGACAGGAAGAAGATGCTGTGATATGCAAATGATTAGCTTTTGAGAGCATTCACACAAGGGTGGCGACACCTACAACGTGCTGACACGAGGAAAGTTTCCAACCGATTTCTCATACACAAACAGCAGTTGACCGGCGTTGCCTGGTGAAACGTTGTTGTGATGTCTCTTGTAAGGAGGAGAAATGCGTACCACCACATTCCCGACTTTGATAAAGGTCGTATTGTAGCCTGTAGCGATTGCGGTTTATCGCATCGCGACGTTGTTGCTCGCGTTGGTCGACATCCAATGACTGTTAGCAGAATATGGAATCGGTGGGTTCAGGAGGGTAATACGTAACGCCGTGCTTGTAACGAATCGTGCAACCACGTCTCGATCCCTGAGTCAACAGATGGGGACGTTAGCAAGACAACAACCATCTGCACGAAACGTTCGACGACGTTTGCAGCAGCATGGACTATCAGCACGGAGACCGTGGCTGTGGTTATTCTTGACGCTGCATCACAGACAGGAGCGCCTGCGATGGTGTACTCAACGACGAACCTGGGTGCGCGAATGGTAAAACGTCATTTTTTCGGATGAATCCACGTTCTGTTTACAGCATCATGATGGTCGCATTCGTGTTTGGCGACATCGCGGTGAACGCACATTGGAAACGTGTATTCGTCATCGCCGTACTGGCGTATCACCTGGCGTGATGGTATAGGGTGCCATTGATTACACGTCTCGGTTACCTCTTGTTCGCATTGACGGCACTTTCAACAATGGACATTACATTTTAGATGTATTACGACCCGTGGCTCTACCCTTCATTCGATCCCTGCGAAACCCTACATTTCAGCAAGATAATGCACGACCGCATGTTGCAGGTCCTGTAGGGGCCTTTCTGGATACAGCAAATGTTCGACTGCTGCACTGGCCAGCACATTCTCCAGATCTCTCATCAATTGAATACGTCTGGTCAATGGTGGCCGAGCAACTGGCTTGTGACATTACGCCAGTCACTATTCTTGATGAACTGTGGTATCATGTTGAAGCAGCATGGGCAGCTATACCTGTACACGCCCAGGCGTACGAAGGCCGTTATTGCAGCCAGAGGTGGTTGGTCTAGGGACTGATTTCTCAGGATCTTTGCACCCAGATTGCGTGAAAATGTAATCACATGTCAGTTCTAGTATACTATATTTGTCCAATGAATACTCGTTTATCATCTGCATTTCTTCTTTGTGTAGCAATTTTAATGGCCAGTAGTTTATTTTGGTGAGTCTCATCTTACACATTACCCTTTATATTTTACCGGGGATTGAATTTGCACTTTAACTACTTCTGCTTGCCGTGCGGGACATTCTGTGTTTGTGTTTACCATTTTCATTTGTTCTGAGCTATAACACTGAAACGGTAGGAGCGGCTGGAAGTAGGTGGTAAGGTGATGGGCCGAGATAACACTAAATACCTTACTTAAAATAATTTACCAAACAGAAAATCAGACTAAAATATTAAAAACGGAAAAATCGTGCTTCAACTTTCATAGGATGAATAACAAATTCTCTGTACTCTAAATTACTATTTCTGATATCATGCTATGAGATGTAACTGTTTAACAGTCTGATGATGACCCACATGAAACCAAACTGTAGCAACAAATTTTACACATTGACTACATGCCAGGAAAAGAGGTGTAAAAACTTCAATGAATTTGAAAGAATGTAGCCACTATAAATTAACAGATGCACTTAATATATAGCCGCTCGGGATTAGCCGAGCGGTCTAAGGCGTTGATGTCAGGGACTATCCGGTTGGCCCCGGAGGAGGTTCGAATCCTCCCTCGGGCATGGATGTGTGTGTTTGTCCTTAGAATAATTTAGGTTCAGTAGAGTGTAAGCTTAAGGATTGATGACCTTTCAGTTAAGTCCCATAATATTTCACACACATTTGAACCTTTGAACTTAATATATAAATAAATTCTGAGTTGAGCAACTTAAATGTGCTCACAAAATTTTGACGTAATCCAGTTACCCAATACTTCCACCAGATCAAGTGAATATGAACTTGGATCTATAACATAAATTATTAAACCTTATAAATTACGTTATGCCAAAGTTCATTGTAGTTGAAGAGATTTAAGGAAACAGTAATTACGGAACTTCAATTAGTGAACAACGCTTAAAATTTAAAACCTGAGTATACATATATGAAATAAAGTTAATCACAGGCACACAGCCTTTTCAAAATGATATCTACCTATAGGAGCCGATTAACTGTATAACAAGCCACTCAGGTCAGACAGTTCAGAAAGCAGGAATGTCAACTTGTAATTAAGTAGGAAATCTGTTTCTAACAGTTACTGCAGTATTCGGAACTTCAATAGCGAAGTAATAATTACAGTTGACAACTTACAACAGGATGACAAATTAAAAAACCAGACTACTTGACTTAAAAACCTGGCTCCATATAGCTACAAGACCTACTGTCGAATGGCTGCTCCGTGGGTTTCTTAAAACATGAGTCGTCAATCTCGCCTTTACAATGCATTAAACAAAACATATGGGTAGAAATACATAAAACATAAATTTGTGGCCACAAGACGCCCACATATATAAAGCGTAAGAGAAGACACGTATACACTAACAAGGACCGAATCAGTGGTATCTCTTACACACAACAGCTACCGGTTTAAAACTTAAAAAAAGCGACCAATTTGAGATCACGACACTTTTGAAAATTTGACAGGAGAGTAAAGACCTAACTCGGATTAGAGATGTAAACAGGACACGAGAACAGTATAATGAGCATAACAACTCTAGCCGGTTTCTGGAGAACGCGGAAGGAGAGAGTCACCGCACCGTAGCTTAGCTCTCAAGATCAGCCAGGTCCACGGTCAGCGTGGCGGATTGGTAACTGGAGGCATCAGAGTTCGATTTCCAATAGGGTCCGAGATTTTCTCCTGTTGGGGACGAAGTGTTGTGTAATCTTCACGTTCGTATCCTCATAACTGGCATTCCTCTATTGAGATGTCTGTATTGGCACGTCCCGAAAAACAATAAAAAGGACCAACTGGAAACAAGGTCGTGGCCACATGCTAACAGAGTGAAGAAGAACTGACACTCGTGTGACATCAACACGGGACGCACCACAGCCGGCTGCTGCGGCCCCTGGCACCACACACCACGTCACTCGCGGCAAATCGCGGAAACCCGCCACCGCTGCCACGCAAACTCTCTCCAACAACAAAGCGCTTGCCCCCCAAATAACTCCCGCTCTCTGCATAAGAAACCCTCTGACGGGAAGTATCGAGAGAACAATCGAACCAACCGAGGAGGGAGAAGGCGCAGCAAAACCATCGCTAAAACCATTTGCTACAAGCTAGCCGCGGACGGCTCAAATACATACTCATATTCCTCTGACTATTAAGAAAACGGTTGAATTTTGTGAGTTTTATTATTACCACTGTCGTGGAATCCCTTTTTTAACTAGTGATGCTGGAACGAACATATGTATGTACAGACTGCGGTATTTTACGATATATGTACATGTGTGCTCACACTATTTAGTAGCGTTACTAATGTACACTCCTGGAAATGGAAAAAAGAACACATTGACACCGGTGTGTCAGACCCACCATACTTGCTCCGGACACTGCGAGAGGGCTGTACAAGCAATGATCACACGCACGGCACAGCAGACACACCAGGAACCGCGGTGTTGGCCGTCGAATGGCGCTAGCTGCGCAGCATTTGTGCACCGCCGCCGTCAGTGTCAGCCAGTTTGCCGTGGCATACGGAGCTCCATCGCAGTCTTTAACACTGGTAGCATGCCGCGACAGCGTGGACGTGAACCGTATGTGCAGGTGACGGACTTTGAGCGAGGGCGTATAGTGGGCATGCGGGAGGCCGGGTGGACGTACCGCCGAATTGCTCAACACGTGGGGCGTGAGGTCTCCACAGTACATCGATGTTGTCGCCAGTGGTCGGCGGAAGCTGCACGTGCCCGTCGACCTGGGACCGGACCGCAGCGACGCACGGATGCCCGCCAAGACCGTAGGATCCTACGCAGTGCCGTAGGGAACCGCACCGCCTCTTCCCAGCAAATTAGGGACACTGTTGCTCCTGGGGTATCGGCGAGGACCATTCGCAACCGTCTCCATGAAGCTGGGCTACGGTCCCGCACACCGTTAGGCCGTCTTCCGCTCACGCCCCAACATCGTGCAGCCCGCCTCCAGTGGTGTCGCGACAGGCGTGAATGGAGGGACGAATGGAGACGTGTCGTTTTCAGCGATGAGAGTCGCTTCTGCCTTGGTGCCAATGATGGTCGTATGCGTGTTTGGCGCCGTGCAGGTGAGCGCCACAATCAGGACTGCATACGACCGAGGCACACAGGGCCAACACCCGGCATCATGGTGTGGGGAGCGATCTCCTACACTGGCCGTACACCACTGGTGATCGTCGAGGGGACACTGAATAGTGCACGGTACATCCAAACCGTCATCGAACCCATCGTTCTACCATTCCTAGACCGGCAAGGGAACTTGCTGTTCCAACAGGACAATGCACGTCCGCATGTATCCCGTGCCACCCAACGTGCTCTAGAAGGTGTACGTCAACTACCCTGGCCAGCAAGATCTCCGGATCTGTCCCCCATTGAGCATGTTTGGGACTGGATGAAGCGTCGTCTCACGCGGTCTGCACATCCAGCACGAACGCTGGTCCAACTGAGGCGCCAGGTGGAAATGGCATGGCAAGCCGTTCCACAGGACTACATCCAGCATCTCTACTATCGTCTCCATGGGAGAATAGCAGCCTGCATTGCTGCGAAAGGTGGATATACACTGTACTAGTGCCGACATTGTGCATGCTCTGTTGCCTGTGTCTGTGTGCCTGTGGTTCTGTCAGTGTGATCCCATGTGATGTATGTGACCCCAGGAATGTGTCAATAAAGTTTCCCCTTCCTGGGACAATGAATTCACGGTGTTCTTATTTCAATTTCCAGGAGTGTATATAACAGACCGAGCGAGGTGGCGCAGTGGTTAGCACACTGGTCTCACATTCGGGAGGACGACGGTTCAATCCCGTCTCAGGCCATCCTGATTTAGGTTTTCCGTGATTTCCCTAAATCGTTTCAGGCAAATGCCGGGATGGTTCCTTTGAAAGCACACGGCCGATTTCCTTCCCCATCCTTTCCTCACCCGAGCTTGCGCTCCGTCTCTAACGACCTCTTTGTCGACGTGACGTTAAACACTAATCTCCTCCTACTGTATATAACAGCAAATGACAACGACGTATGAATGTGTCAGCTCGTATAAAGTAGACATGACTTAAAGCCAAAACATCTGCACTTGATAATAGCCTAAGGCTTAAACAAAAGTTTAACTGTCACTGGCGCAAACATGATGTCTTTCAAGAAATTTTATATGACTGTGAATCCCAGTTATGGAAATTTAATAAACTTGTGAGGTTATCTCAGACGTACTCTGCGCTCCAGTGTCAGTGTCAGGGACCTGTTACAACAGCTGTGGGCCTGCTTACCTCAGGACAAGTTACGATTTTATGAGACCCTTCCCAAGCTAAACAGTGTACGCCAATAAGGACATTATAAAAGGGACGGCGTCATCTAGGCCGAGTACAGACGACAGACGCCAGTTGAAGCCTCTCCGCCATCTTCGTGAGTCTTCAAACTCTCTTCCTCCACTGAAGCCCTGTGTTCAACTTACCCTCTTGGTTTTAATGCGTGGATTGACAGTTATAAGAATGTACACTGAAACAATACACTTTTGTGGACGAATGCTCATTATTAGACAGTTGATTTTCAACGCCCTTCTCACTCGTAGAGCATTGCAAAAATCACGGCAAAGCAACAGAAAGCTATTTTCTTAACTGGGATCGAAGAACAGCACTACAATAGAACACTTTACTAAGACCCAACAACATGGCGGAGGCAGGCTTCACTTTGTCGGCGTTAATGCGTATTCCTATATTGTAACCTCCTTGGTGCATGCAACCAGGAAACCAGGTCACAGGTCATCGGGCGGGCGGGGGGGGGGGGGGGGGGGGAGCGCAACCTGATAATGCTACTACGTGCGCTCATACTGCCAAGTTCTTTGTGTTTAACGGTATATACCGGGTGATCAAAAAGTCAGTATGAATTTGAAAACTTAATAAACCATGGAATAATGTAGATAGAGAGGTAAAAATTACCACACATGCTTGGAATGACATGGGATTCTATTAGAAAAAAAAATCTATTGCTAGACGCGTGAAATAATTCTTGCGCGCGTCGTTTGGTGATGATCGTGTGCTCAGCCGCCACTTTCGTCATGCTTTGCCTCCCAGGTCCCCAGACCTCAGTCCGTGCGAGTATTGGCTTTGGGGTTACCTGAAGTCGCAAGTGTATCGTGATCGACCGACATCTCTAGGGATGCTGAAAGACAACATCCGACGCCAATGCCTCGCCATAACCCCGGACATGTTTTAGACTGCTGATCACAACATTATTGCTCAACTACAGCTATTGTTGAGGTATGATGGTGGACATATTGAGCATTTCCTGTAAAGAACATCATCTTTGCTTTGTCTTACTTTGTTATGCTAATTATTGCTATTCTGAAGCGCCATCTGTTGGATATTTTTTGAACGTTTGTATTTTTTTGGTCTAGTAAAACCCCATGTCATTCCAAGCATGTGTGTCAATTTGTATCTCTCTATGTACATTATTCCGTGGTTTATTAAGTTTACAAATTTATACTGACTTTTTGATCACCTGGGTCTGTACTAACCCTGTTCAGTATGTTCCTTTACCACACGTAATTTACTCTTAACGTTTTTCATGTGAATTTCTGTGATATGGTTTATTTCCTTTTGAATGTAAATCAATTATTCAAATTGTGATCAGCCGGGCTCGTTGAAGCCGCGCTGTTCTTCCCGTCAACAGATGGCAGTAGTTTTGCCACTCTGGTTGACCAGTTTGCTTCCTCCTCCATGTCCGCTACTCCGCTCGCTGGTGGTACACCGCGTCCTGTACCCGTCCGCCTCAGCGCTCGGGGTCACAGCACAACGTGTAAGTGTCCTGGTGTTCATCGCATATTTATTTACCAGGCAGTTAAAATGTTATATGGGACTTCTTTTTCTGCTTCTTTGTAAGCACTGCTGAGAGAGGAAATCATTATCAGCTCCGATCTCTTGTTTGTTTTCAGTATAGCACCTGATGATTGGCACCTAAGAGCCCGAAACTGGTCGTGTTTAAGTACGGAAGCGACATTTTCAACCTCTGCTAAAATCAGTTTTGTAACCACTGGAATAACATCACATACCTTGTCAGCTCGTGAAGTTTCATTGCTTTTCTTACTGCCCTTCGGCTCGCTTCAGTTTTTGTCAAGCAGTTTGTACTGTGAAAAGTCGTGGTCCTATAACACTGTCTTGGTGTACTCCTAAAGTTACTTCTACATCCGAAGAACGGCACGCCGTTGAGAATGGCATTCTCTTCACTAGGAACTTAAATCCAGTTAGGTTTCTGATGACGTTTTCCGTATGCTTGAATTTTGTTCGTTAGGCAACAATGTAGAACTGTGCTGAACGGCATCCGGAAGTCAAAGAAAACGACTTCTACCTGGGCGCCGTTCTCTTCAACGAACTTGATTATCTGACTTTCGTACGATCGTTACATTCCAAACACACGTTGATTCCTACAGTGGAGATTTTCGGTCTCCAGAAATGCCATAATATACGAACGTAAAACTTGTTCTAAAATTCCACAGCAGACCGATTTTAGACGTGTAGGCCAATAGTTTTGTGCGTCAGTCCGATAACACATCTTGAAAACGGGGAAGACACGTACTTTTGTCGGATCGTTAGGAATGATCCGGTTGTCCAGCGACCGACGGTACACTGCTGGTAGAGGCGAAGCAAGTTCTTTCGGATTCTGTGTGTACAATCGTATCGATATCGCATGAGATCCAGTGGCTTTTCCTCTGTTCAGTGATTTGAGTTGAATTTCTGGTGCCTGGTGACTCATCTCTGCATAGCTAGAGCGACAGGAATTAGACATCAGATCACCTGAGCGGTCAACGTAAAACATTCATCTCCAGCAACGAAAATGGTGAGCATCAAGGGACAAAGCTCAAGAGTATTTTACAATACGCATTAGGAGGTATGTGACGAGCAGTGTCCTGAGGGACATCAATCGTTTTGTCTTTCGTGCCACGATTTGAAGGAAGAACAGCGGTATGGTCTTCGTCAGTGAAACAATTTTGGATAAAGGCTTTTACACTGATGCTCATAAATTAAGGATAATGCTGATACATGGTGCACAACGCTCTGGTGGGCGGTTTGCGGGTTTAAATCACCTCGGGGTATGACCATGCGGTGCATTTGACCTGCGGTTGTCGTACGGTGGCGCTGAGAGCAGTCCACATACACAGACGTGTGTTGGTGCATGTCAGAGTACCGTGTAGCGAGTAAGTGTGCAGACGTTTTCAGACGTCCTAATGGTGACTATGTGTTGAAAATGGCTCAAAGAACACATATTGATGGCGTTATGAGGGGTAGAATATTAAGGCAACTGGAGACTGGTCAAAAACAGCAGGTCGTAGCACGGGCCCTCCATGTGTCACAAAGTGTGATCTCAAGATTATGGCAACGATTCCAGCAGACAGGAAACGTGTCCAGGCGCTACAGTACGGGACGTCCACAGAGTGCAACACCACAAGAAGACCGATATCTCACCATTAGTGCCCGCAGACGGCCGCGGAGTACTGCAGGTAGCCTTGCTCGGGACCTTACCGCAGCCACTGGAACAGATGTCTCCAGACACACAATCTACAGACGAATGAACAGACCTGGTTTATTCGCCCGGAGACCTGCAAGGTGCATTCCACTGACCCCTGGTCAGAGGGGAGTCCGTAAAGCCTGGTGTCAAAAACACAGTACATGGTCACTGGAACGCTGATCCCAGGATATGTTCACGGACGAGTCCAGGTATAGTCTGAACAGTGATTCTCGCCGGGTTTTCATTTGGTGTGAACCAGGAACCAGATACGAACCACTTAATGTCCTTGAAAGGGACCTGTATGGAGGTCGTGGTTTGATGGTGTGGTATGGGATTATGATTGGTGCACGTACACGCCTGCATGTCTTTGACACAGGAACTGTAATAGGTCAGGTGTATCGGGACGTCATTTTGCACCAGTATGTCCGCCTTTTCAGGGGTGAAGTGGCTCCCACCTTTCTCCTGATGGATAATAACGCATGGCCCCACCGAGCTGCCATCGTGGAGGAGTACCTTAAAACAGAAGATATCAGGCGAATGGAGCGGCCCGCCTCTTCTTCAGACCTAAACCCTATCGAGCACGTCTGAGATGTTCTCGGTCCACGTATCGCTGCACGTCTTCATACCCCTACGACACTTCAGGAGCTCCAACAGGCACTGGTGCAAGAATGGGAGGCTATACCCCAGCAGCTGCTCGGCCACCTGATCCCGTTGTGCGGCCTGTGTACGTGTGCATGGTGATCATATCCCGTCTTGATGTCGCGTTACATGGGCAGAAAACAGTTGCGTTTGGTAGCACATGTGTTTCGGGACGGTTTCTCAACTTATCACCAATACCGTGGACTTACAGATCTGTGTTGTGTGTGTTCTCTATGTGCCTATGCTATTAGCGCCAGTTTTTTGTAGTTCCACGTTGTGTTGCAAGGGCAACAGTCTGGATGATTGACTGATCTGGCCTTGTAACAATAACCAAAACGGCCTTGCTGTGCTGGTACTGCGAACGGCTGAAAGCAAGGGGAAACTACAGCCGTAATTTTTCCCGAGGGCATGCAGCTTTACTGTATGATTACATGATGATGGCGTCCTCTTGGGTAAAATATTCCGGAGGTAAAATAGTCCCCCATTCGGATCTCCGGGCGGGGACTACTCAAGAGGATGTCGTTATCAGGAGAAAGAAAACTGGTGTTCTACGGATCGGAGCGTGGAATGTCAGATCCCTTAATCGGGCAGGTAGGTTAGAAAATTTAAAAAGGGAAATGGATAGGTTGAAGTTAGATATAGTGGGAATTAGTGAAGTTCGGTGGCAGGATGAACAAGACTTCTGGTCAGGTGACTACAGGGTTATAAACACAAAATCAAATAGGGGTAATGCAGGAGTAGGTTTAATAATGAATAGGAAAATAGGAATGCGGGTAAGCTACTACAAACAGCATAGTGAACGCATTATTGTGGCCAAGATAGATACGAAGCCCACGCCTACTACAGTAGTACAAGTTTATATGCCAACTAGCTCTGCAGATGACGAAGAAATTGAAGAAATGTATGATGAAATAAAAGAAATTATTCAGATTGTGAAGGGAGACGAAAATTTAATAGTCATGGGTGACTGGAATTCGAGTGTAGGAAAAGGGAGTGAAGGAAACATAGTAGGTGAATATGGATTGGGGGACAGAAATGAAAGAGGAAGCCGCCTGGTCGAATTTTGCACAGAGCACAACATAATCATAACTAACACTTGGTTTAAGAATCATGAAAGAAGGTTGTATACATGGAAGAACCCTGGAGATACTAAAAGGTATCAGATAGATTATATAATGGTAAGACAGAGATTTAGGAACCAGGTTTTAAATTGTAAGACATTTCCAGGGGCAGATGTGGACTCTGACCACAATCTATTGGTTATGACCTGTAGATTAAAACTGAAGAAACTGCAAAAAGGTGGGAATTTAAGGAGATGGGACCTGGATAAACTAAAAGAACCAGAGGTTGTACAGAGATTCAGGGAGAGCATAAGGGACCAATTGACAGGAATGGGGGAAATAAATACAGTAGAAGAAGAATGGGTAGCTTTGAGGGATGAAGTAGTGAAGGCAGCAGAGGATCAAGTAGGTAAAAAGATGACGGCTAGTAGAAATCCTTGGGTAACAGAAGAAATATTGAATTTAATTGATGAAAGGAGAAAATATAAAAATGCAGTAAGTGAAACAGGCAAAAAGGAATACAAACGTCTCAAAAATGAGATCGACAGGAAGTGCAAAATGGCTAAGGAGGGATGGCTAGAGGACAAATGTAAGGATGTAGAGGCCTATCTCACTAGGGGTAAGATAGATACCGCCTACAGGAAAATTAGAGAGACCTTTGGAGAAAAGAGAACCACTTGTATGAATATCAAGAGCTCAGATGGAAACCCAGTTGTAAGCAAAGAAGGGAAAGCAGAAAGGTGGAAGGAGTATATAGAGGGTCTATACAAGGGCGATGTACTTGAGGACAATATTATGGAAATGGAAGAGGATGTAGATGAAGATGAAATGGGAGATACGATACTGCGTGAAGAGTTTGACAGAGCACTGAAAGACCTGAGTCGAAACAAGGCCCCCGGAGTAGACAATATTCCTTTGGAACTACTGACGGCCGTGGGAGAGCCAGTCCTGACAAAACTCTATCATCTGGTGAGGAAGATGTATGAAACAGGCGAAATACCCTCAGATTTCAAGAAGAATATAATAATTCCAATCCCAAAGAAAGCAGGTGTTGACAGATGTGAAAATTACCGAACTATCAGCTTAATAAGTCACAGCTGCAAAATACTAACACGAATTCTTTACAGACGAATGGAAAAACTAGTAGAAGCCAACCTCGGGGAAGATCAGTTTGGATTCCGTAGAAACACTGGAACACGTGAGGCAATACTGACCTTACGACTTATCTTAGAAGAAAGATTAAGAAAAGGCAAACCTACGTTTCTAGCATTTGTAGACTTAGAGAAAGCTTTTGACAATGTTGACTGGAATACTCTCTTTCAAATTCTAAAGGTGGCAGGGGTAAAATACAGGGAGCGAAAGGCTATTTACAATTTGTACAGAAACCAGATGGCAGTTATAAGAGTCGAGGGACATGAAAGGGAAGCAGTGGTTGGGAAGGGAGTAAGACAGGGTTGTAGCCTCTCCCCGATGTTGTTCAATCTGTATATTGAGCAAGCAGTAAAGGAAACAAAAGAAAAATTCGGAGTAGGTATTAAAATTCATGGAGAAGAAATAAAAACTTTGAGGTTCGCCGATGACATTGTAATTCTGTCGGAGACAGCAAAGGACTTGGAAGAGCAGTTGAATGGAATGGACAGTGTCTTGAAAGGAGGATATAAGATGAAATCAACAAAAGCAAAACAAGGATAATGGAATGTAGTCTAATTAAGTCGGGTGATGCTGAGGGAATTAGATTGGGAAATGAGGCACTTAAAGTAGTAAAGGAGTTTTGCTATTTGGGGAGCAAAATAACTGATGATGGTCGAAGTAGAGAGGATATAAAATGTAGGCTAGCAATGGCAAGGAAAGCGTTTCTGAAGAAGAAAAATTTGTTAACATCCAGTATAGATTTAAGTGTCAGGAAGTCATTTCTGAAAGTATTCGTATGGAGTGTAGCCATGTATGGAAGTGAAACATGGACGATAAATAGTTTGGACAAGAAGAGAATAGAAGCTTTCGAAATGTGGTGCTACAGAAGAATGCTGAAGATTAGATGGGTAGATCACATAACTAATGAGGAAGTATTGAGTAGGATTGGGGAGAAGAGAAGTTTGTGGCACAACTTGACCAGAAGAAGGGATCGGTTGGTAGGACATGTTCTGAGGCATCAAGGGATCACCAATTTAGTATTGGAGGGCAGCGTGGAGGGTAAAAATCGTAGAGGGAGACCAAGAGATGAATACACTAAGCAGATTCAGAAGGATGTAGGTTGCAGTAGGTACTGGGAGATGAAAAAGCTTGCACAGGATAGAGTAGCATGGAGAGCTGCATCAAACCAGTCTCAGGACTGAAGACCACAACAACAACAACACGTTGTGTGACACCACATTCGGCAATTATCCTTAATTTATGAGAATGAGTGTAGTATTTCGGCCTTCTCTCTTGTGATCTTTTGGTCTGATGCTATTATGGTCACAGATATTTTGGACGGATGAATTTCATTCATTTCGTGATGTAACATATGACCAAATTTTTATGATTGTCTGTCAGATCGTTAGATAGACTTTTACTTTGGAATTCGTTGAGCGATTCATGCATGCCTTTTCTTACTGCAGGTTCAACTTCCTTTAGCTTTTTGTTTTTCCTTTCGGTGACGCTTTGGCTACTTTTTAATTTGTAATGAAGTACTCCGTGCTGTCGGACCAGCTCTCTATCCACGCTGTCGAATCACGGCGGGACTTTCCTGTCCCTCAGGACGCTGCTCGCCGCATACCTCCTAATGCGTATTGTGAAATACTCTTGAGCTTTGTCCCTCGATGCTCACCATTTTCCGTGCTGGAGATGAATGTTTTATGTTGGTCCCTCCCGCTCAGGTAATCTCGAGTCTAATTCCTGTCGCTCTTACTTAGCAGAAATGTCTTCCCGTCATTCGTTACATTCCTGTTTACAGCCATATTCAGTGCTGCTGTAACGGCCTTTTGATCATTGATTCTCTGTTCTACACCAAGTCGAAAAGGTCTGTTGGTGACCAGGAGATCTAAGATCTTACCTTCACCAGTCGGTTATCTGATGAACGGTGCGAGGTAACTTCCGGATAAGACAACACTCTGTCCCTACTATCCGCCCTTATCACTTGAATCTTCCTAGTCTATAGCTGATTAGTTGAAACCTGCCGTAATCTGTATGCAAACGATAACATGCATACCTAATAAGTTCCAGAGCGTCGCGCATAAAAATCGGATTTTCCGGTGCTTATCCATTGGGTTCTATTGGTGACAAAAATGGAGGGTCAAGTGTTTTGGATAGCCCTAGTGTGCTATCATCCCGCAGTACATGTCAAAGCATTAATACTGCACAGCCGCGCGGGTCGGATGCGCCTTGTCACGGCCCGCGCGGTTCGCACCCTCCCCCCCCCCCCCCCCCCCCCGCCCCCTCCCCGTCGAAGGGAAGGTTCGAGTCCTCCCTCGGGGGCATGGGTGTGTGTGTGTCGTCCGTAGCGTAAGTTAGTTTAAGTTATATTAAGAAGTGCGTAAGGTTAGGGTCCGATGACCTCAGCAGTTTGGTCCCATATAAGACCTTACCTTTCTTCTAATATTGCACACTTCCTCCTGCTTAGGCAAATGCAGAAAATCGGTTGGTTCTTTTTGCATTTGATGTGTTCTGCTGTGGCCTTGATGGGACTTATAGAGATACCGTTAGTTCACGCGCGGTTCCTCGGAAAACCCCACAAAAGGGTTGTAACGTGCGCGTGGGGCACACAATACTCATTAAAGCCTGTACTATGGTAAGTGAGTGGGGTTCACCTTACAAGACAGGATTTTTGTATAGATATTGACCGCGTGTACCTGAATGGTGGCAAATCAGACTTACACCCACTCTGTAATAACAATGATACGTCAAATAAATCCGAAATGCAACTACACGTCAGAACGGACAAAAAGCAACACAGAAGATGCTACCAATTTGTTAATAATACGGTCGCCAGCCTAATTAGGCATTAACTGAGTTTCTTCCCTGTACAAGATGGCAGATATTCGTGCAAAGCAACAGGTAGTAACACTGCATAATATAGTAGAATTTTAGAACCAGCAAATCTATTGAACTGATATTTTCACGTTCTGTACTGATATGAAAAAACCATAAATACATAACACTACACTATAATGTATACTACAAAACTTCGTACTGTCTATTGAACTGATTAAAATCGGTCATAGGTTACCCTAGAAATAGCACTTTCGAGTCACACATACAATGTCAATTTTGATAAAGATAAAACACTGATAAATTTTGGCTTTTATATTGACTTTAACTTTTGCTGGTCAAATCGATTTAGAACACTTCAGAATTCAAATGAATAAAAAAGGGGGGGGGGGACCCTGAAACTGTTATGATCACTGTATGTAAAAAAAACTGGATTACTGAAATCATTATGCGCTCAATATTTCCAATATATGAGTTACTACTCTTTTTATCTTATTTCCTACTCATTTAAATACCATTATATCTGTCTCGAAATAATAAAACGTCATTACTAAATCAATATCAAAGTTATCTTCCAACTTTGTCAGACCTTCGTTATTCATTTACTGGTTCATTAACAAAACTGTTCTTTAAACACCATTCTAACATAGCTAGGTCTGCAGGTAATGATTATTAACACAAACTTTAATTTTTCATCTCGGGACACTCGGATTGCACAACATTTGGAAAGGACCCTGTCTAGGTTAGTTGTGAGGATAATTAAATGATAGGAAAGTTCTGGTAAAATTTAAGTTGTTATTGAACAGTATGGAACAAAAGTAACACTGGTCCATACGAATACAGTACTAAAAGTTTCAACCTGTTTGTATCGATGCGGCGGTTGGCGGGCGGCGAGATGGTGAGGCACAGAGCACACATACAACCACAGCTATGGCTCTTGACGTACCGGCACTTTATTTCTTCATAGCGTCGCAATACTTTTCCGTTTAGTGCCTATGGAATTTTGCCATGCTGTATGGGCGTTGGAACGGCATACCCGAGGCTCAATGAAACCACGTCTTCCAGGAGGGCCTCCTCGCTCCAGAACGTGTTGCTCAGACCAATGCCCAACTCCGACTACTACTGCTGAGCCCGTTGTGCCGTGCAGCGCCCGCGTGCATTTTCCCGCGCTCGCCTGCCATCCACCTTTTACCGCTCCCTTACAGACAGGGTATTCACCCGAGGTTTTACATTCTACATATTCTAACACATTGCCTACGTATGGACCAGACGCACAGTTACAATTTTAAACATCTTACAATAGTTTCAACATTTGTTACATTTCAATTCTATTACAATATTGTTTGACATTTGACATAAACATTAATCTTCACATTGAAAATTGTTTATAGTTTTCTTGACACAATGGCATGAAACAAGAAAACAAATGAAATCAGAATATCAATTACTCAAGTTTAATGAAAAATCAGATGAAAAAAAAATTATTTATATGTACAATAGTACAACGTCGTTGTTGTTACAGGGTTTTTTACTACATTTTCTCCGTCACCAGGAGACCGGGTAATTCAAGAAGGCTATGCACACAAATGGCAAAAATTTTTAGGATATATTCCTAAGAACACAATCTCCGAGAACCTTGAAAGTTCTCTTGATATGTTTATCCGTTTCCAAGACACAGAGATTCAAACTTTCCCTACTTCCAAACGTAAAATCCGGCATGAAGCGAAATCTAAATAATAAATAACCGCATAGAATTGCTCAGATTTTAACGGTGTATTCTTTAGGCTTTCGTCCTATAGTCCTTTTAACATTACTGGATAGTTGATGTCTGTCACTTGACGCTACAGTGTCGCGACATTGGCCGCCTGTTACCGCCCGCCGGCCGGAGTGGCCGTGCGGTTCTAGGCGCTACAGTCTGGAGCCGAGCGACCGCTAAGGTCGCAGGTTCGAATCCTGCCTCGGGCATGGGTGTGTGTGATGTCCTTAGGTTAGTTAGGTTCAAGTAGTTCTAAGTTATAGGCGACTGATGACCTCAGAAGTTAAGTCGCATAGTGCTCAGAGCCATTTGAACCATTTTTTGTTACCGCCCAACACGCAAACACGGTATTTCACAAATGTTGTTAATGTGGGACGCGGAGCAATGTTGAAAGTGGGCGCCGATAAGTATGCCGGAAATATAAGATGCTCTGTCGACAGCTGATTTTGAGCCGACAGTGACTGGAAGGGCGGCAGGAGACGCCTCCTGTAGTCCTGAATTTAAACTTATCCGAGAAAGCGGTGGTCAACGGTCTGCGGAAGAACTAAAATCACGATCGCTTTGTTCATGGCTATTAAAGCTAACCTCTACAGCAGAACTCAAATCAGAAAAAGCTCAGTTTCAGCGCTAAAACCAAACTTATTTCTTGCTATCATTGGTTACCTGAAACTATGCCCTCACTGGCTAGGCAAACTGCCGCGTTATCAGTCGATTAGCAGTCCTCGTTGGCACTTGGTTGCAGATTATAGACGAAACAGGCAGATTCCAGACGAAAAAACGATGATAGGTAGAAAAACAAAATCAAGCAAAATTGTGATGAAAATGACGTGGTAGGGAATTAGAAATAAAAAAGTTAAATTAAAACGAATTAATTTAATAAAAATGGTAATCGAACTCTTTATTAGATTTGGAAATGAAAAAAAAAAAAATTGACAGCATTTGACAAGATATAAACCTACAACCTTCAACATGGCTAGTTATCACGCTAACAATTGCGCGAAAGAATAACACTAAACGAAGGTGTTATGTTTGTGACAGTGATCACTCAGTCGCAATGACGAATTCCATCCTTCAAAACTCGATTTCACGCACTGTGGTGCGAAGCTTACCTAGTGTAAGCCGATCTGTGTTATTATGATAACCGCTTCTGTGACGCTGGATCGCGTCTCCTACGGAAATAAGCGGTAGTGTTTAGTTAGTGCTGTGCATGAAACGTGAGTATTTCAGTAAAATCGTTATGTGTGTGTGTGGTTTGTGGTGTGGTTATCAGGTACACTGAATCGCCAAAGAAACTGATATAGACATACGTATTCAAATACAATGCTATGTAAACAGGCAGAACACGTCGCTGCGGCCGGCAACGCACATATAAGACAAAAAGTGTCTGGTGCACTGGTTAGATCGGTTACTGCAGCTACAATGACAGGTTATCGGCATTTAAGAGATTTGAACGTGGTGGTACAGTGGGCGCACAGCATCACCGAGGTAGCGATGAAGTGGGGATTTTTCAGTACGATCATTTCATGAGTATACCGTGAATATCAGAAATCTTGTAGATCGTCAAATCTCCGAAATCGCTGTGGCTGGAAAAAAAAATCCTGAATGAACGAGACGAACGACGACTGAAGCCGAAGGCCCACTCATGTGCACGACACAAAGCCTTTCGCCTCACCTGAGCCAGTCAGTGGGCTGTTGATGACTGGAAACACGTTGCCTGGTCGGACTACTCTCGTTTCACATTGTATCGAGCAGATGGACATGTACGGATGTGGGATATGGAGACAACATCATGAATCCATGGACCTTGTATGTCAGGGGGACAGTTCAAGCTGGTAGAGGCTCTGTAATGGTGTGGGCCGTGTGCACTTGGAATGATATGGGACCCCTGATACCTCTATATACGACTCTGATAGGTGACACTGTAGCGTCGCGAGTCATTTAGTGCACTACTTGGCAGTACGGCTCGTAGCTTTGGAGCTGTTGGCGGTGATAGAAACAGCCGCTTGTATGCCAGCGGGACTCATTCGCACCTGTAGCTAGTCTAGACATGGGAAGCGGTACCTGTGTCAGTTCGAGCGACAGAATATTCAAGCCCTTAAGAATCTAAATAAACTATATTACATATTTTTCAATTTAGTTTAAAGTGAATATACTGCCCTCTATTATTAAAAAGAAGATCGTGTAAAAATTTCAGCCTTCTATCTGTCATAGTTTCGGAGATAGAGAAAATTATATAAAAAGTCAAAAACCGACACTTAGGGAATTAAATTAAGTTGGGAACTATAACAGTTCACCTTTTCTTGAAAATATAACCACAACTCTCAATGGGCAGAATTATTTAATTCAGATTTAATTAAAAAACTTTACCTACTTTACATCTTCGTAATATAAAAATCAGACAAAATTGTCATTTGTGTCTAATATTGTTCTGGGAGTAAATGAGTGTGATTGAGAGAGTGTATGTGGGACATACGTTAAATTTCAAGATTAAATTTATGTAATACATTACGGAATCATAGCATGGGAAAGATGTTTGTGCCCACTTTGCTGTTGAGGTATATCTATGTGTACTTGCTTTTGTAAGGAGCCAGCCAAAATAACAGTAGAAAGTAAAATCATATTCTAAATTTATTCCAAGATTAGTTTTCTTTTCGTTTGGTTTTGTTAAACATTTTATTAATATTTACATGAAGAAGTAAATGCATCTGTGAATGTTGATTGGCGTAAGACAGTTTTAGATCGAGAAAGAACTCAAAGGATTGTTTTGATAGGCTGATCATTTTGAACAACAAATAAGAGTTAAGCATTTCCCGCACATTGCCCTGGAAGGAACAGCAGGGAGCAGTCGTTGGCTACCTATCGGACGTACGGGTCATGTTGGACGTGTCCGTCTACTTTATGAGTAAAATGAAGAAGTTACTGGCATTTCGCCTCCGGATCGTATTGCCCCGCCGCAACACGTACGTAAGTATCCTGTCTGACCACCTGCATCCATTCATGTCCATTGTGCATTCCGATGGACTTGGGCAATTCCAGCAGGTCAATGCGACACCCCACGCGTCCAGAATTACTACAGAGTGCCTGTAGGAAAACTCTTCTGGGTTTAAACACTTCCGCTGCCCAGCAAACTCGCCAAAACATGAACACTACTGAGCATATCTGGGATGCCTTGCAACGTGCTTTTGAGAAAAGATCTACATCTACATTTATACTCCGCAAGCCACATAACAGTGTGTGGCGGAGGGCACTTTACGTGTCACTGTCATTACCTCCCTTTTCTGTTCCAGTCGCGTATGGTCCGCGGGAAGAACGACTGTCTGAAAGCCTCCGTGCGCGCTCGAATCTCTCTAATTTTACATTCGTGGTCTCCTCGGTAGATATAAGTAGGGGGAAGCAATATATTCGATACCTCATCCAGAAACGCATCCTCTCGAAACCTGGCGAGCAAGCTACATCGCGATGCAGAGCGCCTCTCTTGCAGAGTCTGCCACTTGAGTTTGCTAAACATCTCCGTATCGCTGTCACGGTTACCAAATAACCCTGTGACGAAACGCGCCGCTCTTCTTTGGATCTTCTCTATCTCCTCCGTCAACCCGATCTGGTACGGATCCCACACTGATGAGCAATACTCAAGTATAGGTCGAACAAGTGTTTTTTAAGCCACCTCCTTTGTTGATGGACTACATTTTCTAAGGACTCTCCCAATGAATCTCAACCTGGCACCCGCCGTACCAACAATTAAATTATATGATCATTCCACTTCAAATCGTTCCGCACGCATACTCCTAGATATTTTACAGAAGTAACTGCTAGCAGTGTTTGTTCCGCTATCATATAATCATACAATAAAGGATCCTTCTTTCTATGTATTCGCAATGCATTGCATTTGTCTATGTTAAGGGTCAGTTGCCACTCCCAGCACCAAGTGCCTATCCGCTGCAGATCTTCCTGCATTTCGCTACAATTTTCTAATGCTGAAACTTCTCTGTATACTACAGCATCATCCGCGAAAAGCCGCATGGAAAAAGTGGTTCAAATGGCTCTGAGCACTATGGGACTTTACTACTGTGGTCATAAGTCCCCTAGAACTTAGACCTACTTAAACCTAACTAACCTAAGGACATCACACACATCCATGCCCGAGGCAGGATTCGAACCTGCGACCGTAGCAGTCGCGCGGTTCCGGACTGCGCGCCTAGAACCGCTAGACCACCGCGGCCGGCAAGCCGCATGGAACTTCCGACACTATCTACTAGGTCATTTATATATATTGTGAAAAGCAATGGTGCCATAACACTCCCCAGAGGTTACTTTAACGTCTGTAGACGTCTCTCCATTGATAACAACATGCTGTGTTCTGTTTGCTAAAAACTCTTCAACCCAGCCACATAGCTGGTCTGATATTCCGTAGGCTCTTACTTTGTATATCAGGCGACAGTGCGGAACTGTATCGAACGCCTTCCGGAAGTCAAGGAAAATAGCATCTACCTGGGAGCCTGTATCTAATATTCTCTGGGTCTCATGAACAAATAAAGCGTGTTGGGTCTCACAAGATCGCTGTTTCCGGAATCCATGTTGATTCCTAGAGAGTAGATTCTGAGTTTCCAAAAACGACATGATACGCGAGCAAAAAACATGTTCTAAAATTCTACAACAGATCGACGTCAGAGATATAGGTCTATAGTTTTGCGCATCTGCTCGACGACCCTTCTTGAAGACTGGGACTACCTGTGCTCTTTTCCAATCATTTGGAACCTTCCGTTCCTCTAGAGACTTGCGGTACACGGCTATTAGAAGGGGGGCAAGATCTCCAACCCCTCGCACTCTTACGGATTTATGGACAGCCCTGCAGGATTCAATGTGTCAGTTTCCTCCAGCACTACTTCCGACGTTAGTGGAGTCCGTGACACATCCTGTTGCGGCGCTTCTGCATGCTCGCTGGGCCCTTCACGATATTAGCTAGGTGTACCAGTCTCATTGACTCTTCAGTGTATGATGACATACGAATTGAAAGTGCCACATCCATCATTCGGGATACAAACACATCAAGAAAGAAAGCCGCAGTAGGAAGTGGAAGTGAACTGACCAGAATTCGACTACTAAACACTCACCACGCAAAGACCACATGTCTCCAGTCCATGGGCAGTTGCTGGAACTTAGTTAAACTATCGAGCGTTCGGGATTTCTGCATGACACATTGAAAACATTTTTAAAATTTCCTTTATTGTCTTTAAATCACGGAAAATGGCTATCGAATCCGTGTTCAATATCCCAACATCAATTATGCAATGTCACTGACTGGCTTTGTTACAAGATCACACCAGAAAGCAGCCAGAAGATATTTAGATCAACCCGATATTTTAAATGTCCTAAATAGTCACTGACCCATGACGACTTGTGAGTTAACGCATTCAGTCGTTCTGTAGGCTCCTTGTAAAGAAGCGCTCGCCATAATGTCTTGTAATCTTCACAAAACAGGCCACGCGGATTTTGTGTACGACATGAAATATTCACTCGCTAATATCTCCTTAAATAAGCCACTCACGAGGCTCAAACCATCACAAAATACTGAATACAGCAGTCGCTCTTCGTCAATGACACGATAAACGATCAAACGCGAGAATTTCTTCATTTTGGTACAAATTTGCTCAACGCGATTTAACATAGGTGTTTACCAGAAGACGGCTCCCGAGCGACTCTTTCGACTCATAGATCTCAGCCACAAAGCACTACTCAAACGCGCGGGAAATGCTGAATTACTGTAGGCTAGTATGTAAAGCATCCAATGAGATCATCACGAGCACTTGTATACTCGCGGTATTTCTAATGTCAGCCAATCAGGTTACCACAATCAATTTAGACTAAAAATCGCTTAAGTCCGAAACTGAATAAAGTATAATAACAACAAAATACGATTCCTATTCACAAAATAAATTATTAATAAATTTAATACTCAAGTCCCTTCTGGCTACCTTTTACAGAATCAAGCTCACTCGGACATACGTCACAAATTTCCATATTGCACAACCACCTATTTACACATTGCTTTAAAAGATCACAATTAGACAATACGACTGAAGGCCTAGTAAAGAAAACTAGAGATGCTTTCTGGACTGAAGGCCCAACACCACATCAAAATCCAGAAGGCTGAAGGCCTGGCTTAGAAATCAAAAGAAATTAAAAGTAGAGGATAAAAAAATTAAAAAAAACATGCAATTGAAAACAATTAGCGGCTGAAGGCCTGCACTACATATTTGAAGAACAACTGTAATTAAAGCACATTAAGAAACAATTTTTTTCTAACCAAGAAATTTCTTTTTAAACTTACAACAGAGCAGCCGAAAGCCTAATTAATGAAAATTAACTTATTGTACGGCTGAACGCCACAAAAAAATTAAAACAATGGCTGAATTCCTGAACACGAAGTCAGACAAACAATTTAAAATAAACCCCTTCATTCTTATAAAAAAATTCTCCTTTAGAGAATACACAGGGCTGAAGGCCTTATTAAAAGGAGTTCACGTAAATCCTTGGCAGAAGCCCACACATAACAGATTGAACAACTAACGGCTTAGGTCCTGGATTACAAACAATTTCAGATACAACAAATTTTAAGGAAAAAAGAGTTTTTAAAAATAAAATCAATGTTTAAAATTTTAATCTAACACGGCTGAAGGCTTTTGTGTAAAATTTAAAAGAACTGAGTTAATAAACGGCCGAAGACCTCGCACAATACTTCAAACTAAAATGAAAATCACAATCTAAAACAAAAAGAACAAGTGGTGCTCAGAAGTGTTCCAAGGGTCAGCCTGAGGAGGTAGCTCAAATGTAAGGTGAGGTGAGACAGGTAGCCAAGAGCTGAAGTTAAATAATCGGATGGCAACCCAAACTAGGGACGGCCCAAAGACAGACCAACAATTTAGCCAATTCCCTTTCGTCCGACCAATGGCACAATGATGGAAAATATATGCCAAGGACGAGGATATGAACAGCACTACGTCTTCAGAAATTGGCGTCTAAAAACACCCAAGGGAACAATAACCACTCTAAGCAAAATATTTACCAAACACTTAAAAGGCTGTCGAACTACACGCCATGGCAGACATCATCAACACGACGAGGAAAGGCACACTGCAGGAAAACCACGCTAACGACCAGGGCAGGTAACTGGGGCGTTAACGGCCACAGGGCAGAAAATACTGCTGGTGCACTTCACTGCCCAGTAACAATCAAGTTAATAATTAATCA
Source organism: Schistocerca serialis cubense (assembly GCF_023864345.2). Classification (NCBI taxonomy): domain Eukaryota; kingdom Metazoa; phylum Arthropoda; class Insecta; order Orthoptera; family Acrididae; genus Schistocerca; species Schistocerca serialis. Next base: position 52,102,288 of record NC_064644.1, read on the forward strand.
CAATATAGGAAGACAGCTGCAAGATTTCGCCGACTCCAACACATCATACATTGCTGCTAGCCTGAACAGACCAGGGAGCAACAACCCACAAATGAATGAAGAGATGTCACAATAGTTGAGGTTTCATGACAGGTTAACTGATCACTTTACTTCAGTGTCCAGCTTCGGTGGGCAACGAACCTTGTCGCTCTCGCAGCTAGCACCTCATGGTCCGACAGTGCGCGCACACCGCTAGCAGTCCCGGCCTGGCCCCACGTCGCGTAGACTTCCTCGCTGTCCTGTCCTAACCGACTGACCCACACGCAGCACCACCGCCCAGAAATACTAGCGGTCACACCAAAGATAGTACGACAGTACTGGTATCGATAAGCGCTGCTGCAGCCACTCAAGGACTCAAGCCAGCAACTTCATTACGCCAGTAAGTAAGGAAGAAACAAGACGCCACTCGATGTGACAAAATGACAAAGAACAAACGGCATGAACGCGTGCCACACACGCCTTAGCAGTCATAGAATTTGGCATACGAAATAAGAAAAAGATCGATTAATATTGAAACGGAACTTGTTGTACCGCTCCAATGTTTTATTAAATTGCTAGCACACAGAAATTAGCAGCAAGAGTTTCTTCTCTTCCAGGTAATACCTCAGCTGGTGTCCAAAAGGAGAGAATGGACTAAACAGGGTTATTTATTGAATTTTTTTCTGTTGTGTACCACGTTTCCCATTTTTCTTTTTTTTGTGAGGCCTGGACGGTATAAATGAGTAAGTGTGTGAACTAGCAGAAAGCTTTAGGCACGTATTGTAACACTGCATGAATGGTCGTTCTGGGATAGGGTAGTACCAACCCCCCAAGCGTGAAAAAGTTTAGCGGGGACCAAGTTTGCAGGTCAGGTCAAAGATGACACGTAGGCGCGCATATTAGCTTTGTCAGGTTGGCGCGCCACCCCCACCACGTTTGTAAGCGGAACGGTTAGGCGAATTCGGTTGGAAGAGCACTTGTTACTGGGTCGTGGTGCTGGACAGACATGGAGACGCAGCTCTCGTTTTGGTAATGTTAACATAGGTATGAGATTGTCTGAAATCTGCTCTGTAATGAAGTCCAGATGTTGAAATCAGGTGCGAAATTACCACTGAACCCCATAAGGGAATTGATTTTCTTAATTTTCTCGAATTTTAGTAGACCTTGCGTTAGTGCCTTGTTCAGGCAACGCACCATGTGCCTTAAGCTCACGGTCACGTTATTGCTCTGTGCTTAACGGAAATTCACTCATTCAATGTACTTTAATCTGCTCTTCCACTTACAGTAATATTTTGGGGATTTTTATTTATTTTCCATGTATTTTCTTTGTGAACTTGCTTTCGCGCCACGTGGTCGGTTGGAGCAACCGCCGCATTGATAAATTGTAGTTTCGGTCTGAAAATATATTCCACACGATGAATAATCATGAGTGTAAAATACGAAAGGAATAATCGGGTGTGTCCATATTTTTCTGGGTTTCTCTTGGCTACTGAAACTTGACCATGTGGGTTGAACAGCATTGAAGTGATGTTTCTTGTGCACCCCCATAACGATTTGATTTGTTGGCGATGTTGTGCGTTAAGCAAAATACTCGTGCCACTAGGAAAAATATCGGGTTTTAATGCCCACTGATTCATAAATATTTGCGAAATACTCATCCACCCTGACCTAGTTTTGCTTGTATTGTCTTTGCGGAACTTGTTCTGAGTAATCTATAGCAACTGAATGTAATAACCGAGGGTTTAGGTATAATTGTGCGGTTGTATAAAATTACATTGAAGCCAGGTCTGCGCTCCTCTGTCCCATTCCATAATTACGTGGCGAAACTGAACCATGTTAACTAGAGACCGGTTTTGATGATGTACGTTGCAAGAGAAACACGACTAGTTGTTTGAAATACTATCGGTACTGAATAAATATCAATTAATCTCTACCCTCGAATAATTATTTACTCCGTCCATCATAAAGAATAGGTGGCAGTCAGTACCACAGTCGAATTCTGGGTGATGAAAACAAATAAAAGCTATATACTGTCTATTAAGCCCTGTATAGGTGCCTTCTGTAGTGGTTCAAAAGAAAAATGCGTTATCCGTTGCGTTCAAATTTTTACCGGTTCGTTAAAACCTTCCGCTAGAAAGTATTAATACTCACCAATAACTCGCAGGCGCCAGTAAAAATGGTTCAAATGGCTCTGAGCACTATGGGACTCAACTGCTGAGGTCATTAGTCTCCTAGAACTTAGAACTAGTTAAACCTAACTAACCTAAGAACATCACACACATCCATGCCCGAGGCAGGATTCGAACCTGCGACCGTAGCGGTCTCGCGGTTCCAGACTGCAGCGCCTAGAACCGCACGGCCACTTCGGCCGGCTCAGGCGCCAGTAATTTCGTGGACCACACGAATTTAAGAAACCAATTACTGCCGACGGTAGCTTGCAGGAGCGGTAGGACTTGTCAAAGCGACGGTAATCTACCTACTTAGGTAGACTTTTATCACCACCAGTACTGGAAGGCTACGTTGCAATATTTAACAGTACGTCTTCAGATTTATGGAGAGTATCTGTGACCTACTGCACGCAGCGGTAGGCAAGTACACGGCTCGCCCTGCCCAGCAGTCAGCGTCAACTGTGCCAGTGTGAAGACCAAAACCTGTTCTCCTCCCGGCTATGCTTTCAATGCCAGATGACAAGTCGTAATAATCTGACACGTTATAGTGTCTCCGTTATCATCTATGAACCCCATGTTGTGGTGATGAAGCACATGCATATATTTTTTGCAGTTAAAATCCTGTCCGAAGTGTAAAATTAGTTTTGCTTTATTTCTGTTTTGCATAAGTAAATTATCTGAATTTTACTGACCAATACATTTCTCTTCATAGAAATTACATGGCCTGACAGCAGGGTAAAGAAGGAAATCAGCGGAAAAATGCTCGTACCTGATCACAAAAGGTACGAATACTACGGTTTATTTAAAGGAATCTAACTGAAAAGTGAGGTACCAGCTGCCTCATTCTACCTTACTCAGCACCTTTACAAATGTTCCGGAAAATTTTGACATGGGAACATATTCCGACTTTTTTGTGCTTGTAAGAAGACAGTGCAGTGGCAGTAGGAAAGAGGAGTAAGTGGTTGTGTTATAGAAAGGGCGACGGAGACAATGGCAGTGTGAGAGAAAGGGAAAGTGGCAGTGGAACATCGATGTGATAGAATAGTGCTAGGAAGAGTGAAGGAGCCAGTGCCAGGGTGGTGGGGATGGGGGGGGGGGGGGGAGAGAAAGAGAGAAATAAAGTGGAAACGGGCGAGAGCCAGTGGTAACGAGAGAGTATATGAGAATGTCAGCGACGGAGAGAGAGATACTGACATTGAGATGATACGGTAGGAGAGGATAAGAGGGAGACAGTGACAGTGAGAAAAGACTAATGGGACAGAACGAATGGGTACTGTTTTTGTGACACAAGAGTCAACGACAGAAAGACACAAAAGGATAAGGTCAATTAGTTGGGCTGAATGAGAAAGGGCAAATGGGAGTGGATGAATACGAGCGACTTACAGCGATGAACTATTGGATGTGAGTGAGTAACAGTTAGGGGAGCTTGTTAAAGTTTGAGGTGAGTTGCATGTTGAAAAAGGCGTGACTACGTTCGCATGCCAAATTTGTTGTGAAAAATTTTATAAGTGCTTGGGAAGGTACAATAAGGCAGTTGGTACCGCACTTCTCAGTGAGAGGTTCTTTTTTTAATAAACAGGAACATATTTGCATTTTTTTGTGCTTCGATAAGAGCATTTCTCAGCTGTTACTATAACATCAGGAAATGTACGCGAAATCTTCTCCAAATTTTCCCCCAAATGTTCAGCCACTGCTGCTCCTGAGGCTGGGGGTCTGTAAAAAAATCTCTTGATCACGCTTAACCCAGCTTTAACACGTATCTTCACATAAATTATTTTTTGGTTCGTAGCATGTACTAACCTCACTAGACATTTATGTCTAGAAATACGCTTCCCATATCGGCAAACAACTTATCTTTGCGATATACGTTCCAATCGGTGTTTAGGATCTCGTTTCTGTTAACGTATGGTTTCAGGCAGCTTTCTATCTCTGGTACTGAGTGGGCAATATTGCCGTCTGTAATTGGAATTAATTCTGGGAGCTTTCCATGGACGCTTCATCAATTAACTAATACCATATTAATATTTTCTTTCTCCAATCTGCTATGATGAAAGTTACTCTCTCTAACTCTCTCTCTCTCCCCCCCTCTCTTTAATTGTGTTGAGGGGGGGTGGGGGATACACTTCCGTGTCTGAAATCGGAAAGTATCTTGTCGCGTCTGAGGAGGAATTACTCTTTTAGCAGTTGACGATTAGAGTGCTGACACATTATCTACGTATCCAGTTATGTTGACACCTGACGCGATATACGAGTATATAGGGATCGTATGAACCCTGCCGGCCAGTGTGGCCGAGCGGCTCTAGGCGCTTCAGTCTGGAACCGCGCAACTGCTACGGTCGCAGGTTCGAACCCTGCATCGGGCTTGGATGTGTGTGATGTCCTTAGGTTAGTTAGGGACTGATGACCTCAGATGTTAAGTCTCATAGTGCTCAGAGCCATTTGAACCATTTGTATCAACCCATTCCGCATCAACTGCCGCCTGAAGATGGCGCACTGAAGCGCCGAAACTGGATGGAACAAAATAAAATCATAAGGACGGCTTTACGTGTTTTATTTCCTCTTACTTGTGTCGGTGTCAGTGGCCCCACGTATACACTTCTGCAGGTTTTCAATTGATTATTCAAGCAAATTTTTTGTTGCAAGTGGTGTTTTTAGTTTGTCGTCGTCTCTACAGTACAGTGTTGTGTTTAATATTTTTCGTTGACTGCATGTGTCTGTGTACCTGAAAATGGACAATGAAACAGACGAAACAAAATTTGTGACTTTAAGTTTTAAGTTAGAAGCACTGAAACGACTTGAGAAAGGAGCAACAATTTAAAAAAATAATCATCTCGAATACGGTGTCGGGGAAGTTACTGTCGGGAATTGGCGAAGAAGCCGACTGAAATGGGAACAGTTTTCTTGGAAGAAATGCTATGAAGAATCTCTCAACCGAAAAACTATAAAAAAGTCGCAGTTTGAAAAGAACAAGTGAAGTGTTGTGCACGTGGTTAATTCTTTTCGACGTCGTTTTATTTCTTTTTCCCCACATAAATTTCAATAGTTAGAGTCTTCAAGAGCTCGAGGTGGTTTCCGTTCCGTTCACCTCGAACTACTGAGGTTCTACCGCAAGCGGAACGGTATACGATACGAGGCGATCTGCGCAGTTTCAGGAAGAGTAGTGTTGCACCGGCCGCAGACAACATGTGGTAATGTTAGTTACCGCCTGAAACTCTAAAGAGCTTTTAGTCGGTTACAGCTATGAAGGTCGAGTGCCTTTGTACTCGACTCCCACTGCGGTGGCGCATCCGCCGGCATTTCAGAGAACCAGGTACGATGATTCGCATTTGTGCGGGGCGACTGGCGAATTTGTAACTGACCGTGTGCTCCTGAGCTCGCGATGGCCGCTGTTGACACCAGACGCCGCGTCGCGAGTGGCTCGGCGGCCGGTGTGACGTCGGCGGGCAGCGCCACGCACCTCCGTGACCCGCCGGGCTCGGGTGTCATTCGGACCGGGACCCACCTGCGCATCTGACGCGACCGCTAACTCGCGCTAATTAAATCTGGCCCCGCCCACAGCCAGACCTCCCCCAACCCCCTCCACCTCCACCCCCACAACCCACGCCGGCGTGGACTCTGCGCGCGGAAATGCCATCTCACGGGCGGTGCCCGGTAATTTACAGGTCTCGTAATTAAAACCTAGTTAGCAAGTGCAGCCGCTTCGACGCCAAGTTTCTGATTTAAATATTTGTTCATTAAAATTCCCGTTGAAAATCGGATGCATATTTCATCCTAATTGCTCGCTAATAAACAGAGAAAACGCCCGGTTATAAATCCTGTTAAGGTGACAGGTCCCGGAATAATTTTAATTTTGCTTCATTACTGGGATAATTATGGAACCGAGTCACGTGTCGGACAACTGAGGACACGTTATTATGACAACTAGAATTTCGGCAGGTGCGTCATTCGTCGTACGAAATGAACTATACCGCGCCGACGTTCGTTGCGCTTTCTTCCTCACGGTCCTTCGTTTACGTTTACTGACTAGCAAATTTATCCCTCCTTTTATCATCCCTGAAACTGCAAATCCATTAATGACAACTATTTTTCTAAGGAAACTAACAGAGAATATGTCCAGCGTTAAACAACTTATTCTACATTATGAGCGATTACGTATGAAGTATGGCGTGGTCTAAACCAAGGTATAACAGATCTCTTAATTGAGAACAATATTATCAGGCTTATTCTCGTATGGGCGGGGGGGGGGGGGGGGGGGGGAGTTGATCGATAATATCGGAAATAATTAATGGCATTAAAAAGTTTTAATTAGAAGTATCGATATATAACCCTCATCAGAATAACGCCCACAGCAAAGTAGCGCATCAGAGAAATCAAAGAGGGTTTAACGCGGCTACTTTTGTTTCTAAATTCTACTATATGAACCATGTTACCTCTCTTGTTTTCTGCGCTCTGAATAGGATGGTTCAAATGGCTCTGAGCACTATGCGACTTAACTTCTGAGGTTATCAGTCCCCTATATATTAGAACTACTTAAACCTAGCTAAACTACGGACATCACGCACATTCCTGTACGAAGCAGGATTCGAACCTGCGACCATAGCGGTCGCGCGATTCCAGACTGAAGCGCCTAGAACCACTCGGCCACTAAGGCCGACTCTGAATAAGACTACGTAGCTGCGGCGTGCGGTATAGCAGGCATTTCCTCGTGATATGCTACGGAAGAGATCAGGCCACTTTCGTTAAACTGCAAGAAAATTCAGTATAGTCAATTTATATGAGACGGACTAAGAATATCTGAGGAATTGAGAGCGCGAGAAAAAGTAGCGCTCAGTATCACTTTCTGTTACATGCCGAATAACCGATAATAGGATCCGTGGACTATTCGAAGGGATGTTAAATTGAATATAAGAACGGAACTGGACACTTAACTTTGTGAAAGTAAAAGCGTACGAAGTTCGAATGACTGTATCGAAATACAGTAATGGATCATGGTCCTCGCTGTAATATCTTTGAGTGACGAACTATAAAAATCACGGATATTTTAGTTGCCGAATTTGCTGAGACTAATTGTAGTATCAATCCTCCTTTTCCCTATATACAAAATACAATCATTCATGACCACTTAATTATTATTAAATGTTGCTAGTAAAGAACTAAAGCGATTTCCACAATAGCGTGTGTAATAGTCAACGATAAACGTAGGCTAGCTGCAAACTGTGTCTCTGGATGACGGAAGGCTCGATTACAAAAAACTACGAAACGTAAGTTGTGACTTAAAAGCAATTTAACGTTTCATTTCCAGTCGGACAGAAATAATACAACATCAGAAACAGTGCAGATAAGTAGTAACGTCAGAAATACGAAGTTGAAGTAATAACGAACATCCAAAAACGTTATTAACTATCTTGTCTTCGATAACAGCAACAAATGAAGGGTGATCGACAGTGCAAAAAGTTAACATTAATTATTATATGAAAACCCGAAATTTAATCGCAGTTACAGTAAAGATGTTTGTGGCTGGTCCATCTGATATGTAGATTTAACGAAAAGTCGGGCATATACAGTAGATAACAACATCAATATCTTACGTCAGAGTCGACGACAGCAGATGAATAGAGGGTGGCTACAAAGGGTGCAGCGATTCAGTGGTTGAAACTATAGTATTAGCGCAGTATTATCTTTTATTTGGTTTCTGGTTTATATCAGTTATGATCATTTTTCAGGTCAGTATAGCAGAAACAAAACGAGTGTTCACAAATATAAAAGTAAAATTCTGTCGTCCTTGTTCGAAGCAATTGTTAACCATCTATGCAACGAGCGACAGGTCGCGATCAATAGTATGACATTGCCTTACCAGGTTTTATATTTCCTGATTCATTATTCCCTATTTTACTTGTTAAGAGACTAATGGGGAAATAAAAAAAATAGGCAACTTTATGGGCCAATATTTGGTTCTGAGTAGTTTTAATTTTGTATATTCTTTCTTAAATACAAGGAATTGAACCATATCTCACGATCGGTACGCTTGACAACTTGTAACATATGCTTTACGACGAATGCCTTATGCTGTAGATGGACTAATCTAGTAACTGTTATTCTGCCTTTGACGCTCGCACAGTTACATATTTATTGACATATGACTAGTGACCCAAGGGGCACATAATAGTATTGTACTCTATCTCACTGCCCTTACAGAATAATGTTTACTTAATTATATCGTAATTACTTTCAATTGAGTAATAAGTTTATGCTTTTGGAGATAATATTCCCACTTTAAAAGTCGCTTTTCTTTTGAATGAGTAGATGGTTACCAGCGTTACAAAGCAAATGCCATTGTATCAATATTTTTCTATGTCTATGAGTAATTACACTATGGGTTAAACAAGATAATTCTTTTCTTTCTTAACTTCTGATTTAACGTAAGACTTCCTACAGGCGAACATTCACCTACTTTTACGCTTCGACTGTCTAGCCGTTGGGGCATAAAGAAGTACTCTATTATGTCTCAGTGTTCCTTCAAGAGTAACGATAACTCTGTTCAGTGTAGAGGAACATTAACTCGTGTTCGGTACAGAGGTTTCTTGGCAATCCCATTAAAGGTTTTAGTTTGCAGAAAGTAGTTACAAACTTCTACAGTATCTGGTATAATACACTATTAATTTTTTACCAGCGATGTGTAATGGCATTATCATCCTAAAGATGGAAAATGTTATTGACTTAATATAGAAATTTGGCTATGAGTTATTGTAATTTCATGTATTGTCAGACTAAGGTGAAAGAATCTTATCGTGATTCTATGACAACTTGTTACATATAATTCACGAGAAATGCTGTGATGTAGTATTTGCATTGATGTAATATAATTTTTGGAAAATTTTTCTGTGTGTACATGTGCACCTGAGGATGGGATCTATGCTCCCTAAATCGATCATTAAATAAAACAGATATAAAAGTAATTTTGCAGCAAGGCTCCATTTCATTTATAAGTATGAATCATACGCAGCTGTGTTCCCATCATACTCTATGATCTGTAGTCAGTATAAATGCACAAGGATGACTAGTCAGTATAGTAACATACGTAACTCGACCATTACAACAATAGTATCTAACATCGGTGCTATACGCAGCTAGATGTATTCAATATGTCCCGTTATTTACTAAATTTTTATGAGACATGCAAAACAATTTGAAGTTGTATCTGGCTTGTGGCTGGTCGACAATATTATTTTGTTATTTTGTTATTGACAAACCTATGCTTTTACTAAATTTCGCATGAATTAACAGTTTCTTTAGTACACTATTGGCCATTAAAATTGCTACACCACGAACATAACGTGCCACAGACGCGAAATTTAACCGACAGGAAGACGATGCTGTGATATGCAAATGATTAGCTTTTCAGAGCATTCACACAAGGTTGGCGCCGGTGGCGACACCTACAACATGCTGATATGAGGGAAGTTTCCAACCGATTTCTCATACACAAACAGCAGTTGAGCGGTGTTGCCTGGTTAAACGTTGTTGTGATGCCTCTTGTAAGGAGGAGAAATGCGTAACATCACGTTTCCGACTTTGATAAAGGTTTATCGTATCGCGACATTGCTGCTCGCTTCGGTCGAGATCCAACGGCTTAGCAGATTATGGAATCGGTGGGTTCAGGAGGGTAATACGGAACGCCGTGCTGGATCCCAACGGCCTCTTATCACTAGCAGTCGAGATGAGAGGCATCTTATCCGCATGGCTGTAACGGATCGTGCAACCACGTGTCGATCCCTGAGCCAACATATGGGACGTTTGCAAGACAACAATCATCTGCATTAAAAGTTCGACGACGTTTGCAGCAGCATGGACCATCAGCTCGGAGACCATAGCTGCAGTTACCCTTGACGCTGCATCACAGACAGGAGCGCCTGCGATGGTGTACTCAACGACGAACCTGGGTTCAAAATGGTTCAAATGGCACTGAGCACTATGGGACATCATCTATGGTCATCAGCCCCCTAGAACTTAGAACTACTTCAACCAAACTAACCTAAGGACATCACACAACACCCAGTCATCACGGGGCAGAGAAAGTCCCTGACCCCGCCGGGAATCGAACTCGGGAACCCGGGCACGGGAAGCGAGAACGCTACCGCATGACCACGAGCTGCGGACGACGAACCTGGGTGTACGAATGGCAAAACGTCAATTTTTCGGATGAATCCGGTTTCCGTTTACAGCATCATGATGGTCGCACCCGTGGCGACATCGCGGTGAACGCACATTAGAAGCGTGTATTCGTCACTGGCGTGATTGTATGGGGTACCATTGGTCTCGGTCACCTCTTGTTCACATTGACGCCACTTTGAACAGTGGACGTTGCATTTCGGATGTGTTACGACCAGTGGCTCTGCCCTTCATTCGATCACTGCGAAACCCTACGTTTCAGCAGGATAATGCAAGACCGCATATTGCAGGTCCTGTACTTGCGTTTCTGGATACAGAAAATGTGCGACTGCTGCCCTGGCCAGCACATTCGGCAGATCTCTCACCAAATGAAGACGTCTGGTCAATGGTGGCCTAGCAACTGGCTCGTCACAATACGCTAGTCACTACTCTTGATGAACTGTGGTATCGTGTTGAAGCTGCATGGGCAGCTGCACCTGTACACGCCATCCAAGCTCTGTTTGACTCAAAGCCCAGGCGTATCAAGGCCGTTATTACGGCCAGAGGTGGTGGTTCTGGGTACTGATTTCTCATGATCTAAGCACCCAAATTGAGTGAAAATGTAATCACATGTCAGTTCAAGTATAATATATTTGCCCAATGAATACCCGTTTATCATCTGCATTTGTTCTTGGTGTAGCAATTTTAACGGCCAGTAGTGTAAATTGTTTAGGAATAGTAGTAACACTCTGATAGTCACTATACCAGTAAATGTCTATACATGATGCAGGAAGTGCCGGTGGTCTATAAGTAAAATGCAGCTACTCACAGTGTTCCAGTGTCGTCTGTAATTTCATACGGCAGCGAAACTTGGCAGATATGTTAATGCGCTGATGCGGAAGCGATTTACTGTGGTACAAATTAATCCCAATTTGGCAACTTGATGCAAGTTTGGGCATTGGTAATGCAAGAAAAAGGTGTAGAAATGCTTCCATATGTGATGGATTAGGAAATGGACGTGGGCAGTAAAGCTCAAACAAGTGAGAAAGGGGTGTTGTTGCTGCCTGGTGGAATATGAGCAGCGCATTCCTGTATACTGACTCCGATAAACGCGTTCTTTTAGATAGTCCCATAGCTAAAAATCACATGGATTCAGATCAAGTTTTCTTGCAGGTCATGCAACTCGGAAACATCCGTAGCTAAACCTTCCGTGAACGTTTGCATAAAGCAGATCTTTCATTAGGTGAGCGACATGAGTTGTTACACATCTTGCATGAAAACATACGGCGAGTGGAATGGCTCGTCGTGAACAACACGCGGTCTCACTGTACCCCAGATTCGGCAGTTCTGCGTATTCACTGCACCGCATGGTCTTAAATGTACCTCGTGACTCCACGGAGTATTGCCCGGCCACATGTCATCGCCTTCAATCCGTGCCAGGAACCGAAGAGCAAATCCAGAACGTTGGTATGGATCATGAGGTTTCAGTTTCGGCACCGTCTGGATCATGTACAGGTACTAATGTGTAATAGTTCGCAAAACTTTCTGTACTGTTACCATGAAATGGACCATTCTCGTCAGACTGCCGCAGCACTAGCAATACCAGGGCCACGTGCTACATGGTCAGTGACAGTAACAACTAACTCGTCAATAATTTCCACAGGGATAGGATGCCTTCCTCTTTCAGGTGCCGTGCCAATATCGTCCGGCTTTTCTAACTTCATTGTCATCTTCTTTAAACCATTTATTGGTAACTTACCTCTCCTCAGATCCTTTAGTCTGCATTCGAATTCCTGCCGTTCACAAAAAACTGTTTCACTAAAAGGACACGGTCTTTCTTGTTGGTAGTCACACTGTTCACTCACGTTGTCAAAGGACAGCGTTGGCCGCAGCTCGTGATCTAGGGGCTAGCGTTGCTGCCTCAGGATCAGCGTGACCTGGATTCTATTCCCGGCCGGGTTGGGGATTTTCTCTGCCCTCATCATTTGTGAGCGGGACGAGATTGGACTGTGAAGAGAAAATGCACTTTGTGAAAATTGGGACTATTTACGGGCGCTGATGGTCGCGTAGTTGAGAGGCCCACAAACCAAACATCATCATCATCATCAAATGACAGCGTTGACGTCATACCGCCATACAAACAACGCACAGCGCCAGATTTCACACCTGGTGGTCATAAAAAGCACTCCGCCTTCAGGCCACAAGTAGCCCGTCGGGACCATCCGACCGCCGTGTCATCCTCAGTTGGGGATGCTGTGGGGTGGCGGATACGTTTTGTAGAAAAATATCAAATCTGATTGCTGGATAAATGCTTGCATGTTGAATCAGTTTCTGGCTTTTAGAATGTTGTTAATGCTGTCTTTCGCTGTTCTCAACACTGGCTCTCTATTTACTTTTTTGGCACCCAGAAAGTGATTTAATAAAACATGGAACCAGTAATTAGAGATCCTAGTGCCCACTTCATTTGAGATACCATTATAGCTGCAGCTTATAGCTCTGAGGAATTAGGAGATTGTCCGGGATTTCTAATCAAAAACGGTTTTCCAAAATAGTTGAGTATATTCTGAAATTCACTGAAAAAAAAAAACACAAGTATCCCTACAACCTAACTAACAGAGCAGTTCAGAGTCTAATGCGCTGATGCAACTATAAATGTCCGAATTAAATGTTAAAAGGAATGCTCGCCATAATTTGATGAAAATACTTCATCAAACGCCACGCTAAATATTTGGTAGAATGTCTGTCCCGCGACGGCACGTGAAACTACGACAATACGCAAACTGAAGCTAGATAATGAAAATCATTCCAGAATTAACACTTCACATAAAATGTTTTCATTGTTCCGCGTATCTCTAGTAACTTAATACGGCACCCGAGGCTGTTTGTAGCAGTGACACTGATGCGACGCGGCTCCCGACACAGATGGCGTGTCATTCAGCGTCTGGAGAGAACTGGGGCCTTCCTTCCTCGCGCAGCGTCCTTATATATAAACCCGCGGTGCGGACGGCGAAGGGAACGCCTGATCTTTTCGGCTCTCTCGACTAGCCGCTGGGCTAGTAACGCACCACTTCAAGTTACATAATAATTTATAGCTTCTTTTGCTGATGGCCGAAGAAGCTCTTAATGTAAACGTGCATTCAGCACGCAGGTAAGTATTGATAATAAAATTTTGACGTGGCTAAGTTAAATATTCTGGGCGAGAGAATTAATTAAATTACACTGTACGCAGTAGATGAGCTCTGAACTGGCCCTTTTGAGATCCGCTATCGCTATAATTTTATAGGTATTCAAAAGAAACTTTTCACATCTTCATAGTCATAGCGGACCTCCAACCTATTTAAATCTAAACATCCTAGCCTTATTTATTAACCTACTTAATCTATCTTGCTTCCTTCAGTTTTGAGACGAAAACCACAAAATCATGAATTTCCACTAAAATCTTAATTTGTGAAATCCAAAGTACTGTTTTTATTAAATCATTATGAAAGATGAATCTAAATATAAATTTTGAAGTCTCTAGCTCTTTTCTGTTGCGCCAATGATTTCTCCAGAAAAACTCCCAAATTTCGAAAATGACTTAAGTTATCGAACTGATATTCAACACACATTAATTTAGTATTATTCCTGACATGCTAGAAAAGTTTTAGGTCATTTGCTTGATTTTTAAAGTATTGCGCAACATTTATGACGTCAGAGCTAGTTACAGCAGACTGGCTGGCACACAATGGAAACTGATGTGAATTTACTACAGCGTGAGTAGGCTGCTTCCCTACATCACCCTCTACTTAAATTTTTTTGGTTTATGAATGTTAATGAATGAGAAAAAAATTTAATTACAAAAAGGGAAGCAAGAGTACAGTTTAACTCCCTATGAAAATCAAAATTGAAATATAAACATGTTGAAACATTAAAGAAAATTGATTACCTACATTAATTATTTAAATTGTGGGCATGTTCACTGCCTTTTAACCAATGTCATTACTCAAAATTTTAAGCAAAGTCAATGAAATATTTTGGCATACATATTGCCTTAGACAAACAAACACATACAAATTGAAAAATTATGAAAATCTTATATCCATTAAATACATTAAATACATTTTTACATACACATATTCAAAGAAAATAACATGATACATAAACAGATGATTATCTCTTAGCAGTCTTTTCTAAACCTGAAAGAAAAGTTTACAAATAATTTTTACACACGTGGTTGTAGCCGCTTTGGCTGGCGTCCTACACTTCCATTCACAAGGGTAGAGGAGGGGAAGTTGCTATGGTGTGCGTCCTTCACATTCTCTCTAAATTACATGGGGGAAAGGGGAGGGGTCACTGCGAGTTGTGTCCAAGTCACTCCACGCTTTCACGCAGCTACCAGGCTGCCATTATCTGGTTTGTCCTGTAGAACAAACAAAAAGAGTGCCTCAGACTCTGTTCACTTAATATCTATGGGTGGGTCACAATGAAATAGGGATGTACACATTTCATCTTTCAAAATTTTTCTGGAACAAAGTTAACAGAAGTTTTTCAAAATTACTCTCGTGGTTACTTAATTGTCATAAAATCGGTAAACAAATGGCTCAAAACGCCGTTAGTCACGTACTAGAGAAAATCTAGGCTCAAGGCATACAATCATGAATCCCATTTAACATCAATTTATTATTTCTGGGCCGGAACAATGAACCAATGCTCGGTACATTCCTGACAAATCTGTATTTTACTCTCTTAGCTGACTCATCTTTGATTACCTTATTCTTAGAGATAGTATGAGTATATTTGATTAGTAGTTTTCTCAGCTTCTTTGTACATATGAGTAACTTTTGGTAATAGTACAGTTGTGAGTGTTCAAAACACACTACATTTAGTTGACTACAAAATCCCCTTATTGGTCCTCTGCTGTTGTCAGTTCCACATCTGCAATAGGTACTTACTTACTTTGAAGTGTATTTATGCTGAGCTAAAATAATGTTTCACGTCTGTCAGTATATTACTTATTTGCTTTGCTAGTGTATGAACTTATTTAACACTCACTGTATTAATATTTAAAGCATAGGATAGCACATTTATTTCATATTCATAGTGTATTGCAGCTGATTAGTTTGCTCACGTGGCAATCCATTTCCACTCGATCGGACGCTGAAACCTCAGGTAGTCTCTCTCAGACCTACCACTAAACTGCATCAAGTAATTATGGACGAACGTAATGCTAAATTCCTTAAACCTAAAGGACACCATGAGCTGCTCTGTCTCATCTAACATAAGGGTACCTATGGTCGCATTCACGCCTCCAACTCATAACCTCAAACCTCAATACGTGTAGGTGTATCCTGTCACACACTACACTAAAATAATGGCCAGCTCCAACCTTATAAATACTTCAGGGACGTGTCCTTCACGTCTCAACCACAAACACTGCTCAATTCTATTACACTGCCTTTCCTTGCTACACCAGGTGAGTTTAATCTTACAACTTATCTGCATAATTTTCCTAACACTAAGCAATCTCTTTTACTATTTCTTGGTTAGCTCTAATGCATACAATAGGTTTCACTACCACTTCAGATCCTGCTTGTATATGAATTCATATATCTCTTTAAAATATTATTGTGGGACCATTTCCAATAAAACAACACTTTGTACTTACTATATTACCAGATTACTATACATAATTGTTACTCAAATACATTTGTATCTTAAGTTCGTCATACTTCCCTTTTGTTTGTCACTATTAGGTTTGTCACATTAGGTATTTTTCTTCACTAATCGGTGGATAGAATGGTTACATAACTCATGGCTTGATAGCCATGACAGAAAATTTTCATGACTGGAAAGAAGAGGTCGACATTTTTGAGGATAGGAAAGATGAAGAGTGAGTGAGACCTGAAAAGGAAAGAAGATCTCACACAGCTGGGACTGCACAGCTGCCACACTGTGTAGAGGTTACAGAACAACCTCCTCCCTACAGCATTCATTGCTTTAATGCTGTAAAGAAGAGTTAGAAATTTTAGGTGGATAGAAAAGATGAAGAGTGAGTGAGACCTGAAATGGGAAAGAAGATCTCACACAGCTGGCACTGCACAGCTGCCACACTGTGTAGAGGTTACAGAACAACCTCCTCCCTACAGCATTCATTGCTTTAATGCTGTAAAGAAGAGTTAGAAATTTTAGGTGGATAGAAAAGATGAAGAGTGAGTGAGACCTGAAAAGGAAAGAAGATCTCACACAGCTGGGACTGCACAGCTGCCACACTGTGTAGAGGTTACAGAACAACCTCCTCCCTACAGCATTCATTGGTTTAATGCTGTAAAGAAGAGTTAGAAATTTTAGGTGGATAGAAAAGATGAAGAGTGAGTGAGACCTGAAAAGGAAAGAAGATCTCACACAGCTGGGACTGCACAGCTGCCACACTGTGTAGAGGTTACAGAACAACCTCCTCCCTACAGCATTCATTGGTTTAATGCTGTAAAGAAGAGTTAGAAATTTTTGAGGATAGAAAAGATGAAGAGTGAGTGAGACCTGAAAAGGAAAGAAGATCTCACACAGCTGGGACTGCACAGCTGCCACACTGTGTAGAGGTTACAGAACAACCTCCTCCCTACAGCATTCATTAGCTTAATGCTGGCTTGATAGTCATAACGGAAAATTTTAGTATTTGGAGAGAAAAGGTCGAAATTTTTAGTGGATAGGAAAGAGGAAGAGTGAGTGAGACCTGAAAGGGAAAGAAGATCTCACACAGCTGGGACCGCACAGCTGCCACACTGTGTAGAGGTTACAGAACAACCTCCTCCCTACAGCATTCATTGGTTTATTGTTGGCTTGGTAACCATAACGGAAAATTTTATGTGTTGGAAGAAGATGTCGAAATTTTTGAGGACAGGAAAGAGGAAGAATGAGTGAGACCTGAAAGGGAAAGAAGATCTCACACAGCTGGGACTGCACAGCTGCCACACTGTGTAGAGGTTACAGAACAACCTCCTCCCTACAGCATTCATTCATAACCTTTGACCACGCCACGTCGATCTGAAAACACTTTATGATGACTTTTTAGAACCTGTCTCAGTTCTTCCTTCTGATTGGCTGAAATCTTATCGATTTCCTGCAATTTATCTTCTATTTTGTCTAAAATAATTGCTTCTTCTTCTTCTTCTGTGTTCAGCTTACTGTTATTAAGATTAACACCTTCGTTCCAATACCTCCTATTTTTCAGAACTCGTATAGGCAGCTCCCAAGTTTCATGATCAGTTACTACATGTTTATCACTAAAAGGTACTATAATTACTCCGGTTATTGGCAAGACCATTTTTAACGGGCTTCTTTCAAAGTCAACAACACTCTGATATTTTGACAAGAAATCTATGCCAATTAAAACCTCAATACCGAGATTGTTTACAATTAAACATGGATGATCAATTAAATTACCATTAATGTTAAAGGGTAGTAAAGCTTCTTGCTTTACCGTTTTTGAAACCTTGCCAGTAGCACCAATTATTCTTAGTCCTGATACTCTCATTACTGTAAGCTTGTCTTTACCAGGTAATGCATCAAAGAAGGACTGAGATATCGCACTCACCTCACTTCCACTGTCTAAAAGACAACGTACATTGATACCCAACATATTCACTATTATTATAAGGTGGCTTATTCTAGGTTGTACAGGTGGTTCCTCAAATTCATCTAGTAGTTCCTTTTGGATTTGTCTCCAACTAAAGTGATCGACATCTGTCTTCATTACATTTAGATCACAGTGTGTAGGGGTTTCCTGAATTACATTTTCCGCTGCCTTTTCCAGTCGGTCTATTAATTTTAAATCGAAACACCGCACGACTTCATTACATTTAGTTTGCTGAACATGACCCAAATTACTGTAGTCTGAGCGATTCTGCGCCTCCAGACCGGGCATAACATTAGTTACAGCTAAACTACTTTCACCATTATCGTCGGTTTCCTTCTCAAGTGACAACTGGTCACAGCTACTGGGTTCATCGACCCTCAACAGCCTACCCTCTACATTTTCACTTATCTCCTGTCCTAAATCTATTAGTACATTATCAACATCCTGCACAGGCACTTTAGATAAGAGCACATCATCTTCATCGTAAATATAAGCATGAATTTCTTCTGCTTCTTCACCTGACAATTTAGTATTTTGTAGCTTTTCCCTATCATTACACAGCTGCGCCTTCTCTTTCTCTTCCCACTTAGAAAGCGTCTCTAACACGGTATCTATCAAATACTGTGAGTGATCTAATATTTCTGTTGTATCCTTAGATGCTACCGACACTTCATCCACATGCTCAGTTTGAGTATTCTGATCTGTCTTACCAATTCCCTTAACTACTGGCTTAGGAAAAGTAACCGCCTGGTGAGCGCCAGTGTCCTCATAGACGGGAACTAGTTTTCCTGCCTCGGCTTACTACTGTTTCCTTTAGTCTCATTATAGTTGACTGGCACTGCATTACTTTCCGTACTGTTGTTTACATGCATATTTCTGTTTGGAACAAAATTATTATCCTTTGGATACCATTGTTGGTTCTGATAATTATTTCCCCAATTCCTACCTCTCTTAGGATGGCGAACACCTACTGTTCTGATATTTACATTGCCATTTTGCTCGTTCCTAAAATTACTATTATTGTTACTGGCATTTCTGTTATTACGTGCTTGCTCCTCATTTGCAGCAACACGTTCTACACGTTCCAAATACTCAATGAAACGATCCAGATTGTCTCTAGGAGCTTATATAATTCTCGTTTGCCAATACCATGCCAGTTTGGCTTCAAGGCCTAGTATAATCATTTCTGGTTTTAGCTTTTCCGCCAAATGTGACAAACGTGAAATCCATGACCTAGCAAATTCTTTAATTGATTCCTTGCCTGCATTGAAGCGTTTTCCACTCCAAAATTCTCTCAACACTTCATTTTGCTTATTGCTAGACCAATACTCATTAATAAAAGCTGTTTTAAATTCCGCTAATGTTTTTCATTTCAACATAACATCAGCTGACCAACGCATGGCGTCACCTGCTAAATGGCTTCTAACAAACGAGATTTTCTCTCGTTCAGACCAAGTTGGTGGAATCACATCTTCAAAATCGTTCCAGAAATCTAGCGGGTGGATATTTTTATCTGGATCAAACCGCAAGAACTGCCGACACCCGATAAAAGTGGCGTTTGCAGCTACAACTTGTTGTACATTACCATTACCCGAAGTTACTGAAGCTACTTTACTCTCAATGTTAGCAATGTTAGTAATTATATTTTCTACTTTCATTTCAACATTATCTACTCTTTGCACAATATGAGTAGTGTCAGTTTTGATTGCTTCTGCTTCTGCTTGACATATGTTTATTTTTATATTAACATCTTTAAGTCTATCTGAGCACAGTTCAGATTCAGCCTCGATCTTGTCTGTTAACTTGTGCTCCAGCTTCGCATCTTCCATTTGGAAGTCTTTGCGAACCTCAGAAACTTCGGATTTAACTGTTTTATACATTTCAGAAAACTGTTGAGCTACCTTTTTCTTAATATCCTCATGGTTGTAATCAATTTTATAATTCAAACTGTCTAGATCCTCTTTCAACTTATTGCAACCAGCCTTGAAGGTATCGTCCATTACCTCCAATCGTTTATTAAAATTTGTTTGGCTGGCCACAATTTCAGACTTTAATTCAGCTGTCATTCTAGCATTACTGGCCGACATTTTTGCATTACTGGCAGCTATTGCTTGTAATATAACATTTAGATCAACAGCCCCAGCATCTTTGGGTTGCTCACTAGCTGGCTTTTTATCACACTCAGGTGACGAAAAACTAGCTCCAACACCAGAATCATCAAAACTAAATGGAACTTCTGATTGATTAGTCATATCAAACTGCTCCTTCTTAAATTCTACCATCTCTGAAGACTGTTTCATTTTTAATTCATCAGAGAAACTATCATCCAATAAATTTACAATTTCTACTTTCTGCTTTACTACAGGGGTCTCTATTATTGAATCATTGCCCCTTCCCACACTACTGTCAGGAGACAATACTTCATATTTCACTTTAACATTACTACTTTCATGTATGTTTACACTTGAACCGTTGTCTGGATTTACAGTTCCCTCAACAGACATAGGTTCTGATATAAGTTTAACCTCAGTTTCTTTTGGCGGTTCCATCGCCGACGGTCTTTTAGTGCAGGTTAGTAAAATTTTTAACAGCTTTTCACTTAACTTAGTTCCTTCTGCACGACGTATGGCGTTGCCGGCGCGGCGTACCAGGATTCCTGATGCGACGTGGCACGTTGAACTGCAGACGGCTCTCCGACGGCTGTTGTGTTTTTGCGTGGCCCGCAATTGCAGGCGCTGCGCCGGCTGCTCCAGCGGACGATTGCGATGCGGCGAGACTGGCTTCTCGCGATGCCGGCAGCACCGCTAGACTCAGTGCCAGCTCCGTCAATCCAGATGCGTTGTTAATCCAATTGCGTCGTCCACATGCACACGTAACACATTCACTGTTCTATACTCAGTTGCGTGTCGCATTTCACTCGCGAATCCGAATAGTTAAAAATCACTTTCACTTAGTTGATTTCCCGGCCGATGCACCATATGTGGGATGGCGGATGAGTTGGTATAAATTTACTGTTGTATCCTTGTTTGAATGTTTTAACATTTCCCGGCCGATGCACCATATGTGGGGCGGCGGATAAGTTTTGTAAAAAGAAATATCAAATCTGATTGCTGGATAAATGCTTGCATGTTGAATCAGTTTCTGGCTTTTAGAATGTTGTTAATGCTGTCTTTCGCCGTTCTCAACACTGGCTCTCTATTTACTTTTTTGGCACCCAGAAAGTGATTTAATAAAACATGGAACCAGTAATTAGAGATCCTAGTGCCCACTTCATTTGAGATACCATTATAGCTGCAGCTTATAGCTCTGAGGAATTAGGAGATTGTCCGGGATTTCTAATCAAAAACGGTTTTCCAAAATAGTTGAGTATATTCTGAAATTCACTGAAAAAAAAAACACAAGTATCCCTACAACCTAACTAACAGAGCAGTTCAGAGTCTAATGCGCTGATGCAACTATAAATGTCCGAATTAAATGTTAAAAGGAATGCTCGCCATAATTTGATGAAAATACTTCATCAAACGCCACGCTAAATATTTGGTAGAATGTCTGTCCCGCGACGGCACGTGAAAATACGACAATACGCAAACTGAAGCTAGATAATGAAAATCATTCCAGAATTAACACTTCACATAAAATGTTTTCATTGTTCCGCATATCTCTAGTAACTTAATACGGCACCCGAGGCTGTTTGTAGCAGTGACACTGATGCGACGCGGCTCCCGACACAGATGGCGTGTCATTCAGCGTCTGGAGAGAACTGGGGCCTTCCTTCCTCGCGCAGCGTCCTTATATATAAACCCGCGGTGCGGACGGCGAAGGGAACGCCTGATCTTTTCGGCTCTCTCGACTAGCCGCTGGGCTAGTAACGCACCACTTCAAGTTACATAATAATTTATAGCTTCTTTTGCTGATGGCCGAAGAAGCTCTTAATGTAAACGTGCATTCAGCACGCAGGTAAGTATTGATAATAAAATTTTGACGTGACTAAGTTAAATATTCTGGGCGAGAGAATTAATTAAATTACACTGTACGCAGTAGATGAGCTCTGAACTGGCCCTTTTGAGATCCGCTATCGCTATAATTTTATAGGTATTCAAAAGAAACTTTTCACATCTTCATAGTCATAGCGGACCTCCAACCTATTTAAATCTAAACATCCTAGCCTTATTTATTAACCTGCTTAATCTATCTTGCTTCCTTCAGTTTTGAGACGAAAACCACAAAATCATGAATTTCCACTAAAATCTTAATTTGTGAAATCCAAAGTACTGTTTTTATTAAATCATTATGAAAGATGAATCTAAATATAAATTTTGAAGTCTCTAGCTCTTTTCTGTTGCGCCAATGATTTCTCCAGAAAAACTCCCAAATTTCGAAAATGACTTAAGTTATCGAACTGATATTCAACACACATTAATTTAGTATTATTCCTGACATGCTAGAAAAGTTTTAGGTCATTTGCTTGATTTTTAAAGTATTGCGCAACATTTATGACGTCAGAGCTAGTTACAGCAGACTGGCTGGCACACAATGGAAACTGATGTGAATTTACTACAGCGTGAGTAGGCTGCTTCCCTACAATGCGGATGGGAGGGGCCTGTGATCAGCACACCGCTCTCCCGGTCATTACGATGGTTTTGTTTGACTGGAGCCACTACTATTCGGTCGAGTAGCTCCTCAATTGGCATCATGAGGATGAGTGCACCCCGAAAAATGGCAACAGCGCATGGCGGCCTGGAGGGTCACCCATCCAAGTGCCGGCCACATCCGACACCACTTAACTTCGGTGATCTCACGGGAACCGGTGTATCCACTGCGGCAAGGCCGTTGCCACACCTGTTGGTCATAATTGTAACTAATGTTCTTTTTTCCAGCCTATTTGGTTCCGCATTAGCGCATTACTACATCTACCAAGTTTCGCTGCCACACGATAATTATATCGCACACTGGACGTCCACGAGAAGCTGGACTTAAATTGTAACTAGCCAGTAGAATCGCGTGCAGCCTGCGGTTCTCCATAGCTTATGGCTGTATACTCCACGCCAAACGTGTCTAGACTGCACTAGCAATAAACAGTTGAGCCAGTAGGGAGACGTCGTTTACGTTATCCATATCTTGTGTGAGCTTCGACACGAAACTTTTCTTTATCCAGTCTGCTTACCGTGAATCTCAGTTTGCAGTGTATAATGCAACGCTGCTTCACAAGACAGCACAGGTTGTGCAAATATCGAGCTTAACTATAGCAGTTTTTCCAAATTTGAACGACGTCAGAGGAGTTCCTTCGGAGGAGAGGGCAGCGGAGTGAAGAGAAAGTGAAATGAAACGCCAGCGCGGGGAGCCAGAGGGCCACGCAGGGCGGGCGTAAACAACGCCTGCAGCGGCGATTTAGGTGACAAACGAGCGGGCAGGTGGCGCTGATGGCGCACCCAAGTGTTGACACCCAGCACAAAGTCAGCCGTCTAACCTCCGATTTCTTACGCAGCCCGGCATGGGCAACCGACTGCGAAACGTGTCTCCGTTACATACAGTGTGACTCAGCTGCCCCTGTCGATGTCGTTTTATGCAACTCCGCATGACAGAACAATGTTGTTGGCCAGTTCGCTTTGGAGATGTGAAGCACATTGCAAAATAACGCAGAATAACTGAATGAAGTACACCAAGACATTCTATATCTATTGTAAAAAATTTTGTTTATGAAATTACTTTAGCACATTAACTTGGCGGGACACAAATTAATCTGTTGTACGAAAATGAAACACCTGCAGTCGTCCTTACGATGTTGTTTATTTTTAGCTACCTGTTTCGGTGCTTAAATACATCATAGTGAGGCCTTAGTTGATGCTGAAAGCGTTATCACGATCCATATATACGATGCATCAGTGGCCTACATTACTGCTTTATGCAAACTACTTGTAACTATGATGTCGTCTCTCTAACCATCAACTGTTATCACGAACTACCTGCCACTATGATGTCGTCTCCAACCATCAACCGTCAGTGACAGTTGATGGTTGGAGAGACGATTTCAAGTTACATCAACTAAGGCCTGAATATGGTGGACTGAAGCGCCGGAACTGATAGCTACACAATAAATGACATCTTAAGGACAACTGTAGGTGTCTCATTTTCTTATAATAATGAACGACTGCAGTCGCCCAGACCAGCCACAAGGATGGACGTACAAAAATTGTACAGGGTGTTGCCGTAAGACCGTGCAAAAATTTAACTGGACACAGAGGATGTTCTACTGATCAATTTGGGGTAGTGACCCTGTGGTCAGAGAAGCCAATTTAAGGAGATAATAGGAATAAAATAACATTACTGTATACTTTCTTATTTATACACTACTGGCCATTAAAATTGCTACACCAAGAAGAAATGCAGATGATAAACGGGTATTCATTGGACAAATATATTATACTAGAACAGACATGTCATTACATTTTCACGCAATTTGGGTGCATAGATCCTGAGAAATCAGTACCCAGAACAACCACCTCTGGCCGTAATACCGGCCTTGACACACCTGGGCATTGAGTCAAACAGAGCTTGGATGAAACTTCCTGGCAGATTAAAACTGTGTGCCCGACCGAGACTCGAACTCGGGACCTTTGCCTACCATCTGAGCTACCGAAGCACGACTCGCGCCCGGTACTCACAGCTTTACTTCTGCCAGTACCTCGTCTCCTACCTTCCAAACCTTACGGAAGCTCTCCTGCGAAGTTTCATATCAGCGCACACTCCGCTGCAGAGTGAAAATCTCATTCTAGAGCTTGGATGGCTTGTAGAGATACAGCTGCCCACGCAGCTTCAACACGATACCACAGTTCATCAAGAATAGTGACTGGTGTATTGCGACGAGCCAGTTGCTCGGCCACCATTGACCAGATGTTTTCAGTTGGTGAGAGAGCTGGAGAATGTGCCGACAGGGCAGCAGTCGAACATTTTCTGTATCCAGAAAGGCCCGTACAAGGCCTGCAACATACGATCGTGCATGATCCTGCTGAAATGTAGAGTTCGCATGGATCGAATGAAGGGTAGAGCCACGGGTCGTAACACATCTGAAATGTAACGTCCACTTTTAAAAATGCCGTCAATGCGAACAAGAGGTGACCAAGACGTGTAACCAATGGCACCCATACCATCGTGCCGGGTGATAGGCCAGTATGGCGATGACGAATACACGCTTCCAATTTGCGTTCACCGCAATGTCGCCAAACACGGACGCGGCCATCATGATGCTGTAAACAGAACTTGGATTCATCCGAAAAGATGACGTTATGTCATTCATGCACCCAGGTTCGTCGTTGAGTACACCATCGCCGGCGCTCCTGTCTGTAATGCAGCGTCAAGAGTAACCGCAGCCATGGTCTCCGATCTGATAGTCCATGCTGCTGCTGCTCTTGACTCAGGGATCGAGACGTGGCTGCACGATCCGTTACAACCGTGCGGATAATATGCCTGTCATCGCGACTGCTAGTGATACGATGCCGTTTGGATCCAGCACGGCGTTCCGTATTACCCTCCTGAACCCACAGATTCCATGTTCTGCATCTCGACCAGCGCGAGTAGCAATGTCTCGATACGGTAAACCGGAATCGCGATAGGGTAAAATCCGACCTTTAGCAAAGTCGGAAAGGTGATTGTACGCATTTATCCTCCTTACACGAGGCATCACAACAACGTTACACCAGGCAACGCCGGTCAACTGCTGTTTGTGTATGAGAAATCGGTTGGAAACTTTCGTCATGTCAGCACGTTGTAGGTGTCACCACCGGCGCCAACCTTGTGTGAATGCTCTGAAAAGCTAATCATTTGCATATCACAACTTCTTCTTCCCTTTGGTTAAATTTCGCGTCTGTAGCACGTCATCTTCGTGGTGCAGCAATTTTAATGGTCAGTAGTGTATTAGTTACAGTTTACTGTAAATATCATCACTGACACAATGTACGTACTATTTGTACTGTATCTTACAAAATGTGCTGAAACTGACTGCCATCAACCTCAGTGGAAGCATGACATCGGTGAACAAGATTCTGACGCACCCTGACAAATATCCTTAGTCTATTTCGAATCACATCACAGGCAGCTACAATTCTGGCGACTAATTCCATCTCCGTATCCACTGGAGACCTCACACACGATTGACTTTAGATATCCCCGTAGGAAATAATCAAGGGCGTTCAGGTCAGGTGGCCACGCAGGCCATGGAATAGAACCTACCCTTCCATTCCAGCGACCAGAAAATACAGCACTGTTTGGGTACGGACATGAAAGGGTTCAAAGGGCTGTGAGCACTATGGGACATAACATCTATGGTCATCAGTCCCCTAGAACTTAGAACTACTTAAACCTAACTATCCTAAGGATATCACACAACAACCAGTCATCACGAGGCAGAGAAAATCCCTGATCACGCCGGGAATCGAACCCGGGAACCCGGGCGCGGGAAGCGAGAACGCTACCGCACGACCACGAGCTGCGGACAAGGTACAGACATCCACACTGAAGTAAGGTGGTGCGCACTCATGTCGTATCTCGAACAGCCAAGGGTACGTTCTCCAACAACTCAGGTTCTTTGTACGAACTTCAAGTGCAGTTGGACATTCAGACGGTCAGGTAGAAGGTATGGCTCGTCCTTCTTGTTTCCTTACAGGAAATGAAGACTGAACGAGCAAGTAAACAGCACAGTGCATGTAAACTTGTACGCATGTTATCTGAAACAAGCTGGAAAACAGTAATGCTAGACAAAGTGGTAGAAGTTATCTTTCCGCCCGCAGCTCGTGGTCGTGCGGTACCGTTCTCGCTTCCTACGCCCGGGTTCCCGGGTTCGATTGCCGGCGGGGTCAGGGATTTTCTCTGCCTCGTGATGACTGGTTGTTGTGTGATGTCCTTAGGTTAGTTAGGTTTAAGTAGTTCTAAGTTCTAGGGGACTGATGACCATAGATGTTAAGTCCCATAGTGCTCAGAGCCATTTGAACCTTATCTCCTTAAGCTGGCTTCCCGAACCCCAAGTTCCCTGTCTCAAATTGTTCAGTGAAACATCTTCTATGTCCTGCTAAATTTTTGCACGTTCTTACAGAAACAACCTGTATATTAATCTTGTCATTACACTGTATACTGGAAAGTTAACACTTCCACACTTCCGATTTTGATATATCCTGCCAAGTGGTGATACACGCCGTATAAGGCACCGTTTCTCAACCACTTTTAAGATTAAGTACTATATACGGAATAAACTTACGGTTCTTTCCCATTGTAAACATACTTTAGGGGAAGTTGGGATATCATCAGATATGGGGTGAAACCAGAAACCCTCATTCACTTTACCGAGTTGCTAACATTGTGTTTTGGTCGATAGACAACGAAGGCAGCCGGCAACTTCAGTGCTGCCATGAGACTTGTTAGTGTCAGACGCGTTGATGTTAAACACATTAATTAGTAGATTTTTATGGTTGTGTATCTTTCTTTGTGATATTTTGAGTTGAGTATGGAACGTATACCGTCTTATTACACGGTGGAACTAGTAATACAATGATTAACACTTTTAACATGCTTTATAAACGTATGTCTTGTTAAACGATTCTTCATCTTCTTCCTTTCAGCTGGGGTAAATCTGGGTAGAAGCAATGGCGTAAAACCAGAACTACCTGATATTACCCAATAACTTCGTAGCATAAAACTTGTACATGTGAAGTAAGAAGTAAATGCTTTTAACGGTACACTGCCTGTGTGTGGCCGGCCGCTGTGGCCGAGCGGTTCTAGGCGTTTCAGTCCGGAACCGCGCTGCTGCTACGGTCGTAGGTTCGAATCCTGCGTCAGGCATGGATGTGTGTGATGTCCTTAGGTTTAAGTAGTTCTAAGTCTAGGGGACTGATGATCTCAGATGTTAAGTCCAGTAGCGCTTAGAGCCATTTGAACCATTGGAAAAAATAAGGTACAGCTGGAGTAAAACTGGGTAGAAACAATGGTGTAAAACCAGAACTACCTGATATTACCCCATAACTTCGTTGCATAAAACTAGTATGTGTGAAGTATATGCTTTTAACGGTACACTACTTGTGTGTGCACATTTTAATAACTATGTTTTAATAATCATACATAGGACTTACAATTATTTTGCCCCAAATTTTAGATTATTTTGGTCACTAATAGCCTGAATAATTATCCGTTATTGAAGAGGTATGTTTTCATTTGAGGTGAGACCATTAAGCGCTTTATACTGTCAGGAAATTAAGATAGTCCGTAACAGGCACCCAGGAAGAGTGGTAACCGAGTTCTAAACAGGTCAGTTGCTCAGGCTTTCATGTTCTAGAATAGCAAGAATGGAAAATGACCTATCAGGGCATAGGAACCGGTATTCTCGTGATTTTTGCAAATGAGTTTGGCTAAGAGGGATTTGCATCATCAGATACAACAGAAAGAGTAATCCCAAATCACCAGAACACAACGGAGCCAGTACTGCTTCTTCTCCACGTCCTGATCCGTCGACTAATGTGCAGACACAATCTTCATTCATTTCATCACCACAGAGTGTAAAACCAGTTCCTCATTAAGAGAGGCCGTCGTCAGGCTGGTGAAGAGAAAAATGCTCGTGACCACGGAGTCTCCTTAGAAAAGTGAACTCAATGCAACATCATCACCTTCCCGGCAGATTAAAAAAAGTCGTTGAAGGATTCCGGGTCTAGACCATAAGAAAGAGTCAGAGGCAAACTGCTCTACTGTATATGAGAATGAAACGCCTTGTCTTCTTTGCAATGAGACATACTCGTCAATAAAAGTATTAGATGACTGGGTAAAGTACATAAAGTGTTAAGGGTGGGCCCATGAGAGTTGTACAGGGTGAATTGAAGATCTACGAGTTCCGGTGTGTCTCGTGCCTCAGACGGAAAACATAATATCGCCTGTTCGTGCCCCACAGAGTACCTACTTTTACCCGAAGTAATGCCATAAATTACAGAGTGCTGAGTTATATTAAATATAATTGAAACCATCTGGTTTATTTCTCACTGAAATAAATTTGAGGTCCCAACAATGAAAATTGTCATTGTTACTTAGTTTTCTCTTTAAGTATCCGACTATATCCCAACTGCCCCTACAAAGCAAAATTTATCAACCATTTACGAAAGATTAAGTACCATAAAGGGAATAAACTTACAGAGACATGCAAAACCTGTACGACTACACTACTATGACTACTACTAATTCCACAAAGAATGATTGCGGACGGATAAGTATCGCAAAGTAAGGTATATCTTCATGAAGCAATATCATGTAACTCAAGACCATACCCAAATTGTGTTTCTCACAGTATGTTTCTGTTTGTCAACAGTCGCCCACAGGTCTGAGGGGAATGTATATCCAGCATATGCCTGTCGCCTGTCAGGTTAACGTTCCTGATACAGGCATAATGCGGGCTGCATAGAACGACATCGGCTGTGGCAGCTGAATCACCTTGTATGGACTTTAATCATTCTGAACAGGAACAAAAATGCAATAGACGTCAAAACTGTGAGATGCGTATGCAAAGCAAAATATGGAAACTGGAAAGCGAATGCACTGAACCTTTAACTAACTATTGAAAATGGTTAGCATTTCCAGACGCTTTTTCAGAGTCAGAAAATATCGATGTCGATGCGAAGAGGCCTAATGCGATCTAAGTCTGATAACTGCCTTCTGAGGCACTTTGGATACAGTTATAAAATTCATAAATCTTTGTTCCAATAAGGAATATAGTTGAAAAGCACGAAAATTCTACTTCTCTCACTCAAGTAGCCCATTATAAGCTTTCCGTGTAATAAACGAGACCTGGATTATTTCCTTTTTGTGATCTGCAACCTGATAATAGACCTCAAAGTGTCTGTACAATTTGTTGACGCCCTGTCAAACTCGAAACAGCTTTATCCTGTACTATATTTCTTGGGTAGAATAGGACTTCGCACCTAGTCTTAACTCATACTCCTGCTTCATTTACCGATTTTCCTTCTTGTCTCCTGATGGATTAAAGCTTCGACATCGATTTCACAGAACACACGTCTGAGTGGAACAATAAACTGAAAGACCAGCTAACCACATTACAGTAAGGTACAAGTTTCATTCACAAGATGGCGGCAATTTGTGGTACTCGGAAGTCTTTGGTGTGCAGTCACTGCAGAGAATGGGAGCACCATCTATTGCGGTCACAAAACATTATAAGGTCTCCTAAATCATCCAGGTCATAATTGATGTCAATGAAAATATTACTGTGAATTAAAAACTCTGATTATTCAGATTTTGGAGTTGGATCAGTCAGATTTTCCACTCTACAAACCGTAAAAATAGAGTGTAGATAATGTGCACAATTACAGACCAAAATCCTTGCTTTCACGTTTTTGAGAATTTGATATGTAAGAACCTGAGTAGACATAAAATTTGGTCCACACCTTTCAGGAAACGAGCAAAACAAGCCTGTATGATAAAGATAGTGTGGATCCTTTTTTTATTTAAAAATGAATGTGATGTGATATTGTGTAAGTTGAAATATTACAGAATTAGAGGGAAGGGTGAAAAATGGTTCATTTCCAATTTAGAAAATAGGAAACAGTAAGAATAAATAGAAAACAGATTCGAATGTATCTTAATTGCTGTACAGTTGGTATGCCACAGGGATCTGTTCCAGGTCAGCTGAATTTTTTGTTGCCACTGTCCATAGCAGGTGTTTAAAAATAATCCTCATTGAAAATGGCACCTGTTTCATTGTGAAATTTTTAATCAAATAGGATAATGGATAATGTTAGCTTATAACTTACAGGAAACGATTAACACATTCCTGTAACAAAATTCGTGGCACAAAGCTCCTTTTGTGTAATTTCCACTTATTGTCTTGTGGGACAGCGGGTGGAAGTTATTGTTATTATATGAAGAATATAATGTAGAAAAGATGCATTCCTGGCCAATGCACCATATTTGGGGCGGTGGGTGGAAATGTTTGCTATAAAATGTTCCTACTATTTATTTAATGCTGTTGTTTTCCGTTCTCAACACTGGCTCTCTTACTACAATATTGGCAACCAGAAAGTGATTAGCAAAATGTGAAGCCTGTAATTAGAATTCCTAGTGCCCACTTCATCTCAGAAATACATTTATAGCTACAGCTTATAGCTCTGAGGAATTAGGAGATTGTCTGGGATTCATAATCAAAAACCATTTCCTCTAAAATGTTCACCATATTCTGAAAGTCACAGCCCAAAAAGAATCCACACAATCCAACTACCAGAGCAGTTCAGAGTCTAATGCGCTGATGCAACTATAATTGTTCATATTAAATGTTTAAGATCAAATGGTTCAAATGGCTCTGAGCACTACAGGACTTAACATCTATGGTCATCAGTCCCCTAGAACTTAGAACTACTTAAACCTAACTAACCTAAGGACATCACACAACACCCAGCCATCACGAGGCGGAGAAAATCCCTGACCCCGCCGGGAAAGGAACCCGGGAACCCAGGCGTGGGAAGCGAGAACGCTACCGCACGACCACGAGATGCGGGCTAAATGTTTAAGTGAGTGCTCGCCATAATTTGATGATAATGTTCATCAAACGCCACCCTAAATAATGGTAGAATGTCTGTCCCATGACGGCATGTGAAAATACGAGATACGCAGACTGAAGATAGATCATTTAAGTCATCCCAGAATTAACACTTCACTCGAAAACGATTTCATGATTACGTGTATCCCGAGTAAGTTATTACGGCATCCGAGGCTGTTTATAGCAATGATACCGATGCGACTCGACTCCCGGCACAGGTGGTGCGCTAATCAGCATCTGTAGAGAACTGGGGCATTGCTTCATCGTGCAGCGTTCTTATATATAAAGCCACAGTGCGGACGGCTAAGGGAACGCCTGATCAAATCCGCTCTCCAGACTAGCCGCTGGGCTTGTAATGCACCACTTTAAGTTATCGAATAAATCATTGCTTCCTTTGCTGATGGCCGATGAAGCTCTCAATTTAAATGTGCAATCAGCACACAAGTAAGTAATCACAATAAAAGTCTGACGTGGCTAAGTCAAATAATATTTTGGGCGAGAGAATTAATTTAATTACACTACACGCAGTAGACGAGCTTCGAACTTGCCCTTTGGAGATACGCTATCGCTACAGTTTTATAGTTATTCAGTTGAAACTTCTTACATCTTTATGATTATAGCGGATCTCCCATATACTTAAATTTAAACATCCTAGCCTTATTTATTCGCCTACTTAATCTATCTTGCTTCCTTAATTTTTAAGACAAAAACCAGAAAATCATGAATTTCTACTAAAATTTTAATTTGTGAGATCCAGAATACTGTTTCCACAAAATTATTATGGAAAAGTAATCTAAATATAAATTTTTAAGTTTCTAGCTCTTTCCTGTTGCGCCAATGATTTTTACAGAAAAGCATCCAAATTTCGAAAATGGTTAAAGTTGTTGAACTGGTATCCAACACATACTGATTTAGTATTACTCCTGACATGCTAGAAACGTTTCAGGTTATTTATTTGATTTTTAAAGTATTGCACAACATTTATGACATCAGAGCTAGTTACAGCGGACTAGGCTGGCACACAATGGAAAGGCTGAAGTGAATTTTATATGGCGTGAGTAGGCTGCTTCCCTACATCACCCTCTACTTAATTTTTTTTGAATGTAAATGGGGACAAAAAATTAATTACAAAAAGGGAAGCAAGAGTACAGCTTAACTCTCAATGAAAAATTTAAATTTAAATGTAAACATATAGAAATATTAAAATAAAACTTATTACCTACTTCAATTATTTAAATTGCTGGCATGTTCACTGCCTCTTAAGCAACATTATTACTCAAAATTTAAGCAAAATCAATGAAACACTTTGGCATACATATTGCCTTAGACGGACAAACACATAAAATATATAAAATTATGAAAATCTTAAATCTATTACATACATTTTTACATATACAAATTCAAAAAATAACACAGTTATTCATGATACATAAACAGATACTTATATCTTAGCAGTCTTTTCTAAACCTGAAAGAAAATTTCTCAAATCATGACAATTTCATTTTT
This sequence comes from Schistocerca serialis cubense, assembly GCF_023864345.2. Lineage (NCBI taxonomy): Eukaryota > Metazoa > Arthropoda > Insecta > Orthoptera > Acrididae > Schistocerca > Schistocerca serialis. Next base: position 52,135,313 of record NC_064644.1, read on the forward strand.
ACACACGTGGTTGTAGCCACTTTGGCTGGCGTTCTTCACTTCCATTCACAAGGGTAGAGGAGGGGAAGTTGCTATGGTGTGCGTCCTTCACGTTCACTCTTAATTACATGGGGAAAGGGGAGGGGTCACTGTGAGTTGTGTCCAAGTCACTCCACGCTTTCATGCAGCTACCAGGCTGCCATTATCTGGTTTGTACTGTAGAACAAACAAAAAGAATGCCTCAGACTGTGTTCACTTAATATCTAAGGGTGGGTCACAATGAAATGGGGATATATACATTTTATCTTTCAATATGTTAATGGAACAAATGTAACAGAACTTTTTCAATTTTACTCTCGCAGTTACTTAACTGTCATAAAACCGATACACAAATGGTTCAAAACGCCATTAGTCACGTACTAGAGAAAATTTATGCTCAAGGCATACAATCATAAATCCTATTTAATTTCCATTTATTATTTCTGGGCCGGAACACTGAACCAATGCTCGGTACATTCCTGACAAATCTGTATTTTATTTACTTAGCTGACTCATCTTTGATTACCTTATTCTTAGATATAGTATGAGTATATTTGATTAGTAGTTGTCTTCTCAGCTTCTTTGTACATGTGAGTAACTTGTGGTAATAGTACCGTTCTGAGTGTTCAAAACACACTACGTTTAGTTGACTACTAAATCCACTTATTGGTCCTCTGCTGCTGTGTCAGTTCCACATCTGCAATTATGTACTTACTTCATCGAAGTGTATTTATGCTGAGCTATAAATAATATTTCACGTCTGCCATTATGTACTTATTTACTTTGCTAGTGTATGAACTTAAGTAATACTCACTCCATTAAAATTTAAAGCATAGGATAGCACATTTATTTCATATTTGTAGTGTATTGCAGCTGATCAGTTTGCTCACGTGGCAATCCATTTCCACTCGATCGGACGCTGAAACCGCAGGTAGTCTCTCTCGACCTACCACTAAAGTGCATGAAGTAGTTATGGACGACTGTAATGCTTAATTCCTTAAACCTATAGGACACCATGAGCTGCTCTGTCTCATCTAACATAAGGGTACCTATCGTCGCATTCACGCCTCCAACTCATAACCTCAATACATGTAGGTGTGTCACCGCACACCGAACACCAAAATAATGGCCAGCTCCAACCTTATAAATACTTCAGGGACGTGTCCTTCACGTCTCAACCACAAACACTACACAATTCTAGTACACTGCCATTCCTTGCTACACAAGGTGAGTTCATTTTTACAACTTATCTACATATTTTTCATAACACTAAGCAATCTCTTTTACTATTAATTAGTTAGCTCCACAGCATACAATAGGTTTCACTGCCACTTCAGAGCCTGCTTGTACACGAATTTGTATATCTTTTTAAATTACTGTTGGTGGACCATTTCCAATAAAACAACAACTTTGTACTTATAATATTACCAGGGTTCTATACATACTTGTTACTCAAATACATTTGTATCTTAATTACGTCAAACTTCTCTATTGTTTATGTCACTGTTAGGTTTGTCACATTAGGTACTTATTTCACTAATCGGTGGATAGAATGGTTACAGAACTCATGGCTTGATAGCCATGACGGAAAATTTTTGTATTGCAAAGAAGGAGTCGAAACTTTGGTGGATAGGAAAGATGAAGACTGAGTGAGACCTCAAATGGGAAAGAAGATCTCACACAGCTGGGACTGCACAGCTGCCACACTGTGTAGAGGTTACAGAACAACCTCCTTCCTACAGAGAACAACCTCCTTCCTACAGAAGTTCAATAGCTTAATGCTGGCTTGATAGTCATACCGGAAGATTTTAGTATTTGAGAGTAAGAGCCGAGATTTTGGTGGATAGGAAAGATGAAGAATGTGTGAGACCTGAAATGGAAAAGAAGATCTCACACAGCTGGGACTGCACAGCTGCCACACTGTGTAGAAGTTGCAGAACAACCTCCTCCTTACAGAATTCATTAGTTTCAGAAAATTTTCGTATTGGAAAGAAGGGGTCGAAATTTTTGTAGATAGGAAAGATGAAGAATGAGTGAGAACTGAAATGGGAAAGAAGATCTTACACAGCTGGGACTGCACAGCTGCCACACTGTGTAGAGATTACAGGACAACCTCCTCCCTACAGAATTCACTAGCTTAATGCTGGCTTGATAGTCATACCGGAAGATTTTAATGTGTTGGAAAGAAGAGGTCGAAATTTTAAGTGGATAGAAAAGATGAAGAGTGAGTGAGATCTGAAAAGGAAAGAAGATCTCACACAGCTGGGACTGCACAGCTGCCACACTGTGTAGAGGTGACAGAACAACCTCCTCCCTACAGAATTCATTCACTACCTATTAACTTCTTTAGGTCGATCACGTTCCTGAGACCTAATAGCTTTTTACTCTTTGGGCACTCTAGCCTATATGAATTGGCATGGGGTTTTTCTATGATCCTGAAATGTCCTTGGTATACGAACACGAATTTCTTTGTTTCTGCATTTATTTTCTTTGGTTTCTCCTTGGTTTTGACAATGACTAACTGACCTATTTCAAAACTGGTGGGTACAGCTTTTGCGTCATGACGCTTCTTTCTTTCTAATGTTCTTTTCCTTATATTTGCCCTAGGCCTTAACTTCTTTTCATCTGTGTTTAGCTTACTTTTACTAAGATTAACACCTTTGTCCCAATATCTCCAATTTTTCAGAACTCGTATAGGCAGCTCCCAAGTTTCATCATTAGTTACTACATGTTTATCAATAAAAGGTACCGTAATTACTACGGTTATCGGCAAGACCATTTTTAACTGGCTTCTTTCAAAGTCAACAACACTCTGATATTTTGACAAGAAATCTATGCCAATTAAAACCTCAATACTGAGATTGTTTACAATTAAGCATGGATGATCAATTAAATTACCATTAATATCAAAGGGCAGTAAAGCTTCTTGCTTTACCGTTTTTGACACCTTGCCAGTAGCACCAATTATTCTCAGTCCTGATACCCTCATTACTATAAGCTTGTCTTTACCAGGTAATGCATCAAAGAAGGACTGAGATATCGCACTCACCTCACTTCCACTGTCTAAGAGACAACGTACATTGATGCCCAACATATTCACTATATTATGGAGTGGCTTATTCTAGTTTGTACAGGTGGTTCCTCAAACTCATCGAATAGTTCCTTTTAGATTTTTCTCCATCTAAAGTGATCGACATCTGTCTTCATTACATTTAGGTCAAAGTGTGTAGCGGTTTCCTGAATTATATTTCCAGCTGCCTTTTCCAGTCGGTCTATTAATTTCAAATCTAAACACCGCACGACTTCATTACATTTAGTTTGCTGAATATGACCCAAATTACTGTAGTCTGAGCGATTCTGCGCCTCCAGACCGGGCATAACACTAGTTACAGCTAAACTACTTTCACCATTATCGTCGGGTTCCTTCTCAAGTGACAACTGGTCACAGCTACTGGGTTCATCGACCCCCAACAGGCTATCCTCTACATTCTCACTTATCTCCTGTCCTAAATTTATTAGTACAGTATCAACATCCTGCACAGGCACTTTAGATAAGAGCACATTATCCTCATCGTAAATATAAGCATGAATTTCTTCTGCTTCAACACCTGACAATTTAGTATTTTGTAGCTCTTCCCTACCATTACACTGCTGCGCCTTCTCTTTCTCTCCCCTCTAACACGGTATCTATCAAATACTGTGAGTGATCTAATATTTCTGCTGTATCCTTAGATGCTACCGACCCCTCATCCACATGTTCAGTCTGAGTATTCTGATCTGTCTTACCAATTACTGTAATTACTGGCTTAGGAAAAATAACCGCCTGGTGAGCGCCAGTGTCCTCATAGACGGGAATTAGTTTTTCTGCCTCGGCCTACTACTGTTTCCTATATTTCCATTATAGTTAACTGGCACAGTATTGCTTTCCACACTGTTGTTTACCTGCATAATTTTGTTCGGAACAAAATTACTATCATTTGGATGCCATTGTTGGTTCTGATAATTATTTCTCCAATTCCTACCTCTCTTAGGATGGCGAACACCTACTGTTCTGATGTTTACATTGCCATTCTGCTCGTTCTTAAAATTACTACTAGTGTTATTAGCATTTCTGTTATTACGTGCTTGCTCCTCATTGGCAGCAACACGCTCTACACGTTCCAAATATTCAATGAAACGATCCAGATTGTCTCTAGGGGCAGATATAATTCTAGTTTGCCAATACCATGGCAGTTTGGCTTCAGGACCTAGTATTATCATTTCAGGTTTTAGTTTTTCGGCCAAATGTGACAAACGTGAGATCCATGACCTAGCAAACTCTTTAATAGATTCCTTGCCTGCATTGAAGCGTTTTTCACTCCAAAATTCTCTCAACACTTCAATTTGCTTATTGCTAGACCAATACTCATTAATGAAAGCTGTTTTAAATCCAGCTAATGTTTTACACTTCAACATAACATCAGCTGACCAATGCATGGCGTCACCTGCTAAATGGCTTCTCATAAATGAGATTTTCTCTCGTTCAGACCAAGTTGGTGTAATCAGATCTTCAAAATCGTTCCAGAAATCTAGCGGGTGGATATTTTTATCTCGATCGAACCGCAAGAACTGCCGACACCCGATAAAAGCGGCTTTTGCAGCTACAACTTGTTGTATACTACCATTACCACAAGTTACTGAAGCTACTTTAATCTCAATGTTAGCAATGTTAGTACTAATATTTTCTACTCTCATTTCAACATTATCTACTCTTTGCACAATATGAGTAGTATCAGTTTTGATTGCGTCTACTTGTGCTTGACATATGTTTACTTTTATATTAACATCTTTACACCCATCTGAGCACAGTGCAGATCCCGCCTCGATCTTTTCTGTTAAGTTGTGCTCCAGCTTCGCATCTTCCATTTGGAAGTCTCTGGGAACCTCAGCAACTTCGGATTTTACTGTTTTATACATTTCAGAAAATTTTTGAACAACCTTTTTCTTAATACCCTCATGGTTGTAATCAATTTTATAATTTTAACTGTCCAGATCCTCTTTCGACTTATTGCAGCCAGCCTTGAAGGTATTGACCATTACCTCCAATCGTTTATTAAAATTAGTTTGGCTGGCCACAATCCTGTTATTTACCTCAATTATATCAGATTTTAATTCAGCTGTCATTTTAGCATTACTGGCTGACATTTTTGCATTACTTCTTTTGACCTCAGTTATTTCAGACTTCAATTCAGCATTACTGGTAGCTATTGCTTGTAATATAACATTTAAATCAATTGCCCCAGTATCTTTGAGTTGCTCACTAGCTGGTTTTTTCACACATTCAGGTGACGAAAAACTAGCTCCAACACCAGAATCATCTAAACTAAATGAAACTTCTCATTGATCGGTCATATCTAACTTCTCCTTTTTAAACTCTACCATCTCTGATGACTGTTTCATTTTTAATTCATCAGAGAAACTATCATCCAATAACTTAACAATTTATGATTTCTGCTTTACAACAGGGGTCTCTATTATTGAGTCATTGCCCCTTTTCACACTACGTCAGGAGACAATACTTCATATTTCACTTTAACATTACTATTTTCATGCATGTTTACACTTGAACCGTTGTCTGGATTTACAGTTCCCTCAACAGACATAGGTTCTGATATAAGTTTAACCTCAGTTTCTTTTGGCGGTTCCATCGCCGACAGTCTTTTAGTGCAGGTTAGTAAAATTTTTAACAGCTTTTCACTTAACTTAGTTCCTTCTGCACGACGTATGGCGTTGCCGGCGCGGCGTACCAGGATTACTGATGCGACGCGGCGTGTTGAACTGCAGACAGCACTTCGACGGCTGCTGTGTGTTTGCGTGGCCTGCAACTGCAGGCGCGGCTCCAGCTGCTCCGGCATACGACTGTGGTGAGGCGAAACTGGCTTCTTGCGATGCCGGCAGTGCCGCTAGACTCATTGCCAGCTTCGCTAATCCAGATGAGTTGTTAATTAAACTGCGTCATCAACATGCACATGTAACACTATCACTGTTCTATTACTCAGTTGCGTGTCGCATTTCACTCCCGAATCTGAATATTTAAAAATCACTTTTACTTTTGCTCAGTTTCTCTCCCGGCCGATGCACCACATGTGGGGCAGTGGGTGGAAATGTTTGCTATAAAATGTTCCTACTATTTATTTAACGCTGTTGTTTGCCGTTCTCAACACTGGCTCTCTAACTACAATATTGGCAACCAGAAAGTGATTACCAAAACGTGAAGCCTGTAATTAGAATTCCTAGTGCCCACTTCATCTGAGAAATACATTTATAGCTACAGCTTATAGCTCTGAGGAATTAGGAGATTGTCTGGGATTCATAATCAAAAACCATTTCCTCTAAAATGTTCACTATATTCAGAAAGTCACAGACCAAAAAAAATCCACACAATCCAACTACCAGAGCAGTTCAGAGTCTAATGCGCTGATGCAACTATAATTGTTCAAATTAAATGTTTAAGTGAATGCTCGCCATAATTTGATGATAATGTTCATCAAACGCCACGCTGAATAATGGTTGAATGTCTGTCCTGTGACGACACGTGAAAATACGAGATACGCAAATTGAAGATAGATCATTTAAGTCATTCCAGAATTAACACTTCACTCGAAAACGATTTCATGGCTACGCGCATCCCGAGTAAGTTATTACGGCATCCGAGGCTGTTTATAGCAATGATACCGATGCGACGCGACTCCCGGCACAGGTGGTGCGCTAATCAGTGTCTGGAGAGAACTGGGGCCTTGCTTCATCGCGCAGCGTTCTTATATATAAAGCCACGGTGCGGACGGCTAAGGGAACGCCTGATCAAATCTGCTCTCCAGACTAGCTGCTGGGCTTGTAATGCACCACTTTAAGTTATCGAATAAATCATTGCTTCCTTTGCTGATGGCCGATGAAGTTCTCAATTTAAATGTGCAATCAGCACACAAGTAAGTAATCATAATAAAAGTCTGACGTGGCTAAGTCAAATATTTTGGGCGAGAGAATTAATTTAATTACACTCCACGCAGTAGACGAGCTCTGAACTTGCCCTTTGGAGATACGCTATCACTATAGTTTTATAGTATTTCAGTTGAAACTTCTTACATCTTTATGATTATAGCGGATCTCCCATATACTTAAATTTAAACATCCTAGCCTTATTTATTCGCCTACTTAATCTATCTTGCTTCCTTAATTTTTAAGACAAAAACCAGAAAATCATGAATTTCAACTAAAATTTTAATTTGTGAGATCCAGAATACTGTTTCTACTAAATTATTATAAAAAAGGAATATAAATATAAATTTTTAAGTTTCTAGCTCTTTTCTGTTGCGCCAATGATTTTTACAGAAAAACATCCAAAATTTCGAAAATGGTTAAAGTTATTGAACTGATATTCAACACATACTGATTTAGTATTACTCCGGGCATGCTAGAAACGTTTCAGGTTATTTATTTGATTTTTAAAGTATTGCGCAACATCTACGACGTCAGAGCTAGTTACAGCGGACTAGGCTGGCACACAATGCAAAGAGTGATGTGAATTTTATATGGCGTGAGTAGGCTGCTTCCCTACAGCCTCTTCTGCCTCTAGGAATGATTTGTGAAGGAGAAACACACTAAACTGCTTACTGATTCTGAGCCTGCATGATGCTATAGGCCTATAGTTGAGTTGATAGGTCAGTTCAAATGTCATCATCAGTATGAGTCCCATCGGCATTGTTGCCGATTTTATTCAATATGGGATAGGTAAATGTGGCAATATCACACTGATAACATCACCAAATGATGTCATGGGTTCCACCCTCACTTTCCCCCCTCCTTCCAACACCTGTCACACACCTTCCCCTTCACTACCCCTCTTTCTCCACAACCCATCTGGGAATTGCTGGGAAATGCTTATTCTATGTTGAGCTGCCATTGTGGAAGGACATAGGATGGTATTTTTCTTTATTTGGGGAGTTATAAGTGTTGGATGAATTCTCCAGTACCACTCGAAATTGGTGGGAGAACCCTGACTCTTATCAGCCTCAATTATGCACACAACTAGTTCAACTGATGAGATGTTGGTGTCAAACAGAAAGGACAATTATAACTATATTACTTGAAGACTTGCAGCTGAAAACTGAATCTGTAGCTTCCTACATGAAAGGTGGAAAGAAATCACAATGGAGGAGCGTAAGAAGAATACTTTTCAGCAAATAACGGTGATGGAGTGAGACGACCTGAGAATACATTTCACAACGCATAGAGACAGTTCCTTGTGCTGGAACTGCCTCCCTTTTCTGAAAAGACAAGTCAATCTCCCTTTTCCACAGTGCGAGAGGCGAATGTGTCCTCTTCAGCAGCCCCAGACCGACTGACCTAGTTGAAGATACCACAAATCAGAGGGTATGAAATGCGATCTGGAGACACTGCTTCGAGTCATGTGATCATGACATCAGGGATATAAAGTGGTAGCCATAACTCTCCAGTCTCAGTCAGTGCAAGGATCGTGAAGTGTCAACACCACCAGCAGCACCAGCAGCTGGGAGGGTCCAGTATCTCTCAGCATAACAGGATGAAGCAGAAGAATAAATACCCCCTGCTTAATAATATAACATGTCTGTCCATACTTACTATTATTATTGTAGCATGTAACGATCTTCTTCATCTTTATTCAGCAGCAGTGGTGAATTCTGACTTGTTGTGACCTGCACAGGTGACGTCCAGTCTATTAGGATCTGCCGCATCAGTGCTCTCCAGGCTGTCAAGAGCTGTAGCAGCACAGCAGCCCCGCTCTTGGGATATGCAGAAGTGGCAGTGACCTCCAACACATGGGATCCTATAGTGGAACTGGCCATCAAGGTGCTGGAGCAGGACAAAGATCTACTGTTGTGTGAGTCACTTACTGGTGAAGACACCCAACAGCAGAGGACAGACATACCTGTCCACAACTCGAAGAAGTGCACCATACATCGCAAACAGGACGGTGTAGATCAGTACTGGCGTTCAACATAGTCACCACCCATTGAACCACTGAACATTCCAGTGATACTGCAAGGAAAGAGTGTGGATGTAGAGGATGAGAAGATACCAGTTGCCCCTGATGTACCACGGCCAGTCACTTCTGCACATAATTTAACTGCTAGTGGGTAAAATCATCTGAACATAGGTATGGAAGCAGATGGTGACCATCGTGTAGTGAAGATATGGAATATGATGGAAGGTGTTGAACTGTGATTTACTCAATTGGAATGGGATGACTATGTTGTGTGTTGCCATGTATCAGTGAACAGATGACTACAGATTATAGCCCATCTCTTTCTCTCCCAGACATTGACTGTGCTGATCCGATGCAATCCATAATATCAGTGCATGATGATGCAGCACTTGCTGTGAAATCTGGAGACATATCAATTTATTTACAGCATTCTACTATTACAAACTTATTTTGACTAAGGATGGTGCTATCTCTTGTGTCAGAGAGACTGCACCATTAGCTTCTTTGCTTTCAAGCTGTATCCAATGATGTTATTACTATCTTTGTATACATGTGAATGATTTACAACAGTGCTTCAGTTCATGTATCAACGTCGTGCTAGAGTCAGATATTATTGCTTCAGTAGGAATGTAATTTATGCAGCTAAATTTAGGAATGGAGTAACTGAGTTTTGTGATACTTGTATGAGTTTGAGGGAAATGTGATCAGAATTTAGTGCCTATAAGAAAGAGTTATTTGAGGCCCACTGCATTGGTGTTAAAAATGAATCAGTGGATTTTGGTGACATCCTATGAGCTATGTAAATACCATTGCTGGTGTTAAATAAAGAAATAATATATTATTGTAAACACTTTGTTTTTTCTTACTTCATAATGTTGTCATTATAATGTACTGATGTGCAGCCATTGTTTGCTCAGTCAGTAAGGTGATAATTACTGACTGTGCTATAGCAGCTACACATGTAATTATTATTACAAATGTTTCTTTTATAAAAGCCTATTTCACATCAATACCTGATGTAGTTGGTATCATGACAGGATGAATGACGCATCGTTGTTGCAAGGGCTTTGTTGTAAGCGACTGGTCATGTGATGCTGTGAGATACCAGAAGAAGAAGAAGGGATACTCCTTCCCTATAAATCACAAGCAATAATTGTAGGTCCATCTGGCTGTGGAAAGGCAAATGTTCTAATGTTTCTGCTAACACACCCAGTTGGAATCCACTTTAGACATGTATGTGTATTTTCAAAAACGCAGTTTCAGCTCAATTACCAACTATTACAAGAGATACTCCAAGGTGTTGATGATGTGACATACAAGACATTCAGTGAAGGTAGTGACATCCTTCTACCAGAAAAAGTAAAGCCAAACACTGTGTTCATATTTGACGACGTTGCTGTGGAAAAGTAGGATTAAATTCGAATATACCTCTGTTTCTTTCGCATATGGGTGTTGGCAATTTTATTTGAGCCATGTTCCAGAACCCCATAACAGTTGATGAAGCATAATGCAAACCTGATGACAGCCTTCAAACAGGATAATCAGAATTTAAAGCACATTTAGCAAACATATGTACGAACACATACATCATTCAATCAATTCGAAAACATATGTGGAAATTGCTGGAATCACATACAGTGCGGGTTTCTCGTTACTGATAACACAATAAAACTGAATGATCATAGGTGTAGACGAAATTTCCTACGGTTTTTAATGTATAGCCATGAAAAGAGAGAAATACATCAGTATACATCACACAGTGGACAAATTCACATACATGTTGGGCACTCAGGCATTATGAGTTGGGTGTACATAGGTGGAATATGTACGTGGATGCAAAAACTCAGACTCTCAAAAGTAAGGTTGGGGATGTACTCAGGGAACTAGAGATGTATTCTCAGGCCCTTCTGAGATGATCAACACATTAAATGATAGGGTTAGTGAAACTGAAAACAAATTAGTTGACATAGCTGTGAACACAGATGAAGTAATAAAGAAGGTGGACAAGAATGTACATCAAGTGTACCCTGCACAGAAATCTTATGTGTAAATAACAAGATGTCGACTAAGCATAAAATCATCATGGCATAAAAGATTGTTCGAGAGAAATTATGGCTGCTAAGTCAGGACATTTGGAGCAGGAGCAATCACTAAGAGAAACCTTTAAACCAGTTACTGAATCTGTCTGTCAGCTCTCGGCAAAATTACCTGATGATGACGATGCCACTGCCAATTCACTAACCATCACAATGATGCCAGAATAAATGGAATATGCAGCGTCAGCATTTTAAAACTATACATGTTAGGCACGCAGTGTATAAGTGTAACAGATAAAACAATACAGATCAGTGACAGGGAATTTCAAAGAACATCAGGTCTACATAACTTTATTTTTCTAAGTCTCTCTAGTCCAAATATATTGAAATTTATGGTAAAATATCATATTTGACAGATGTACTTAAGACAGCTGATGAGAGACTAAGAGGTCAAAGCAATGTGAAACACAAATCCATTATAAAATCTATATTAAATGGTGAGCATAGCAATTAACATTCATTATAAAAGAGTAAACAGTCGATTCGCGTAGTATACATACGATGACGATCCTAGTGAACTAACAGACTGGCTGCGACTGCTCATGGCATCACCTGCCACTGGTAATACAACTCTTTGGAATGAGATTTTCTCAATAATTTTCGAGCTTAAATAAGTGTGGAGACAGTAGTTCGAGAACTACACAAATCAACACGCCAAACGATCCCTCGTAGAAAAGTTATAATTAAATTTTTGAATGACTTATGTCAAGCAGGTCTCATCGATATCAGGAAATGTTTAAGTTTAAATAATGGTATCTAATATATTTTAATGGTAGTTGTTACATACTCTAAATTTGCCTGGACATTACCAGTAAAACAAAAATGGGGAGAGATGTTGCAGGTGATGAAGAATCGATGCCCTGACAACCTCCAAAGTGATCACGGTGGAGAGTTTTATAACAGATATTTCAAGACTGGTGGAAGGGTATGGAATAAACCACTCCTTGACATTCACCTATCTGAAGGCAAGTATCGTGGAGCGGCAGAAGAGAACAGTGAAAGCTCAAAGTGGATGCGCTTTAATCTTTGTAGTTCACAAAAATAATAGATATCCTCCTACAAATAATTGTGCAGCATATTCGTATGAAAGATCGAACAATAAAATTGTGATTACTCAATGTTTATGATAATGATCTCTTAGATAGAGTATACAGCAGTATTAAAATGGTATATCTACACTAACTGAAATTTAATTTGGATGATTTGGTATGTATTTCAAAACAAAAAACTGTATATGAAGTCGTACCTAGCAAACTGGTCGAGTGAGGTATTTACAGTTTCCAAAGTGCAGAGAACAAATCCCAGAACCTACATCTTAGAGGATAGCAGTGGTACGGAAGTTGTAGGATGGAATTATTCCCTCCCTCATCCCAGTCCTAGCGGCTCTATCAGCAATAGGTTCACTGGCTGGTGGTGCTGTGGCTATTGCCAGGACAGTCAAGAATGCTTAGGATTCCTAGGAGCAGCTAGAGAAAACAAGAAGATATAACTACATGATGGAAGCAACACCTATCAGAAAAGGACTACACTTCAAACCCTACAAGGAAGGACTTTATCTCATCATAAGTAAAAAAGCCCCATAATCATCCTGCCAGGTAAGGCGCTTACACATATGGATCTGCTTAGGTTTGTTACAAAAGATTCAACAGTCCAAGATTCTGCGGTGTGTTTACGCAGAATACATTACCGACGACTATGTGGAAACCCTGAGAATGTAGAATTGTGAACTTAGATACTGCTGGAGGATCTGGAGCTTATTGGGTGGGATACATTAAAAAAATACAAATAACGTCTACTATTTTAATCCATTTAGTGACCTGTTGCCACCAGAAGTACGACACTTCACTGGCGGAATACATGAGTTCTGTTATTTCCAACGCTATCTAGCCTTTAATACCTACCAGTGCAGTCATTTACGCATCGTGTTCACCCCGGCGTTTAGGAAAAGATTTATAAGGAGGTGCGTTAAGTATCCGTTGACTAGTTGAGTTTCAGATGCAATGTCGTATACTCTGACTTAACGTTCGTCAGTTTTACGTGCAAATTACTTCTCACGAACCGATTTAACCACTGGAGTTTGAAGTATTGCACGGACTGGGCAGGAGACACACAACAGCATCCTAAATACCACAGAGGTTCACAATAAACTACATCTCTAAATTAAGCACACAATCCACAACACAGCACTTTGCAGCAGATTCGCAAGGTGATAATACTTGCAAACTATGAGTTTCTTAAATCAGTAGGCTTAAAACTCGGCAGTGATGTCACTCAGTATAACTGTCTCGGAGGAATGTGACTAGTGAATTACACGCCAGGAATATTTCTTTCATCTAACCTTATCATTCAGCCACATTAAACAAGAAAGATGAAATTACGACTGTTATTCAGCATCGAGATGCTTTAACCCTCCCGCGCACAAGTTTGTGTGGTTTGGATGAAACATTTAGAAAAAGGTGCTTGCTGCTACAGCAAGATCGAAGCTTCCGTATAAGCTTTAGTATTCCTGTTTCAGGAGTTGAACTTGAGATTTGCCGTACACGTATTGCAGGCATCTGAGTGTAACAACAATAGATTGCTTCACATACTTTATGGATTCTTCCCCGCAGCTTGATCAGGGTGCGTCGGCTAACAAATCGTACATTCAAGGAGCTTAAGAGGAGAATCAGAGCTTTAAAATAATATGAAAAATGCCTCCAATCATAACAGTGGAGCATCGGAAGCTTTTAAAAGTTCTGAGTGCCGTTGCTTATCTGTCATTAACTTTCTGTTAACGGGTAATTTTTGAATACCCAATACAATCAGTCGCAACCAGACAAAAAAGGGATATTAAAACGTCTTCTCAATTGCATACCCCTAGATTCATCACTCTTGCTTTACAGAGCGACAGAAGGGGGAATATAGAAAATTAGCAAATGATTCCATGGCATTTGACAATTAGCAAGTTAATTAATGGCGGAGTCTACTCGAATTCGGAATTCTATCCATATGACAATTTACTGTTGCAGTGTGATGAAGTATACGTTCTAGCATTTGACAAATATGCAAGGTTTCACATTTCTTACTACAAAGATGCTGAAGAGAAGGATATCTACTCAGCCGACGGAAATTCTAGGAGTTGACAACAATCATCGTAATAGATTGTTCAAAACAGAGAGACATAATTAAATCGGAACTGATAAATGTACCAACTGAATTTAAAGCTAATTTTCCAGAACGTACTGCGTCATATTCTCTACTTCTGCATGACCATGTGGTTACCTGTTGCCTGATGACTGGTGTTGTGCAGCGAGCTATACAAATAAAGAGGTTTTCAAGTTTTCCATTATGATGAATGTAGACGGTTCATATTTAAAGATACTGCATTCATAGCATTCACAGAAGACGCCAGTGTAACAGAGACGTTATCAGCAAGTACTGCAGCGCCAAAACCATGGAATTTACTGGGAAGATCCTGGTATACTCTATAAAGATATGGTGCCATCGCTTTAACTATTCGATTGCATGGATACCATCATCTACGTCAAAAGTAAGGAGAAGATCACATGGATGTGTGGAATCCATTATTATGTAGCTATTCAAGACCTGGAATTCTATAGGTGCTCTGTCCTCCATCGGTTCAAGAAGATGTATCATTATGAACTAAAAAATTTTCAATCTGCTTCTGAAAACGTAAAATTAGTTTTAAAATGGATGAAAAACAAATGAATTTTTCTCGCATTGTGTGCTTTGTAGTGATTTTACCCTGCTTCCACTTTGATACATGAATAGCTATATAGTGAGTAACTTTGTCTGGATACTATGTCTGTGCTTTTCTTCAGTCACAGATAATATAATTTAGACATGTTTGCTATATAGCTTTGGAAGCAGGTATGTTCATAAAACCATACGTGCAGCACGATTGGTAAAATTAAATTCAGCCATTGCACCATATATTTCGTTATTCTCCGTCTTCACCTCCTTAATAGCACTCAAATTCATGTATGTGTGTGTGTGTGTGTGTGGATGTGTGCCTCACACCCTATATATATACATATACCTGTAGATTCCACACATTCATTTGATCTTATCCTTGCTTTTGATGTAGATGATGGTATCCATACAGTCGAATAATTGAAGCGATGCCACCATATCTGTATAGGGTGTACCAGGATCGTGCCAGTGAATTCCACGGAAGAAACATGCCTATAGCGTGTAAAAAATACACAGTCTGCCCAACAGTTACACTGGTTACATCCAGCTAAGGTTAAAAATATTCACCATTTCGATAGACAGGAGACTCAGTCAGCCCAACAGAAGGACTGGTTCAGGATATCTACAATTTTGATGAAATGGAAATTATATATCTATACTAAAAAATAAGTAGGCTTGGATGGCTAGCAGCAGGTAATACGTAAACAATATTCCATTTACATGTCTACTTGATACACACACGACAAGCGGGGTATAATTATTTACAGGCAACGTTTTTTCTTGACATGGAGATATGTACACATTTTTTCCTTCTGAAAGGTCTATTTATAAGTGTCATTTTCGTCATCACGCATGGTGTGGTTATGTATTTAGATTTTGTCAACACAAACAGCGTACTGGAAATTTAAACACGAAATTGTTTTTTTAAATGAGAATAGCACTTCTGGAATAAAACTGTTACACTCGAAATTCTTCAAACGAAAATATACCATTAACACGTTGATTTGATAAACACACGCTACAGATTCTTCTTAACTAAAATATACCAGAAACACACTAATTTGATAAACACATGATACTAAATTTGTTTTAACTACGAAATTTGAAAACATACTCCAAAAGAAAATATGTACTTAAATGATAATTTCTCTTCTGACTGCCTCAGACGTTTGCCACCACTGGCACTGCTGCTGTTTCATGTTGATGAGCGTTTAATGGGTTCAAATTGGTGTGAATTCCTAAAGGACCAAACTACTGAGGTCATCAGTCCCTAGACTTACACATTACTTATACTACCTTATGCTAAGAACAACACACAGCCATGCCCGATGGAGGACTCACACCTCCGGCAGGAGGGGCCACACAATCCGTGACATGGCACCTAAAACCGCACGGCCACTCCGCGTGGCGTGCGTTTCATGACCATGCTTCCACAGTCTTTCTTTGTCACGTCTAATGATGCCATCATGAATAAATTTGGCAACAATGTAGACTGGCCTAGTTTTGGCTTGGCTCCTCATCTATTATCTGCTTTAGTACCATGGCCTGTAGAGCAGTGTGATGTTCAAAGCAATGCTTAGGTTGATGACCTTTCACTTACCTATCAAATGAAGAGCTGTATCTGATACCATCTGGATCTCAATGGAACATTGAAACATAGCTTCCATTTCTTCTATCGGCAATCTCTGGAGACCTGTGTTGTGCCAGTTGCCAGACAGCAGAACGAAAGCCAAGAAGGGAAGTATTATCATTCACAATTCAAGAAAAATGAACTGTTAAAGTCTCATGATTATTACCATTGCTAATACCTTTTATCGCCACCCCTACCCATGATGGTGTTAAAAATTTACTGTTTGAGATATGCACTCTAGGACAAAAAAGACACCACGTAGGAGTTATGCAAACAGCTCACGAATTAGTAGTCGTATGGAAAATGCAAAATTATAAACTTTGGCGGCCGATGGGTGAATGTGTGTGCAACTGGCTAGGATAGTAAATAAGGGTCGTGTCGATACTGGGACATAAAGTCTTTGCGAATATCATTCCATGTTCTCAGAGGGACAGGTGCGTTAACAATTTATGCAGATGTCAGCATGTGCGAGAGGCTCAAAGAAGCCTTTTGGAACTGCTCGACATTTGGATAGGGGTGATACCACTATTCGATGATGTTGGAAGGATTGTGTGAACCATACCAGAGCACAGTGTCAATAGGGAATCAGTCAGCATAGAGAGGCACTCAGAGAGACACTCAGTGGTCCAAATTCGTCATTATCATCGATTCGACGTGCAGCTGATGCTTCAATGACATAAAGGTCATTAATAGGTGACTCACAGGTAGGGGGCTGAGTTCACGGTGCTGACTACCATTGACCTCTAATTATCAATGAAATTCGCCAACAGCCATGTAGTTGATACGTTATTTTATTTTGGTACCTCTTTTGGCAGTCCACTACGCCATCTTCAGAACCAATATGCATCTCTCAAAAATAAACGATATTTTCATACATTACCACATATTGCACTGATTGCAATCACGTCTTCTAATGAATGACTTGAGATACGGTTCTGGATTCACATCATCCAGGAATATATGGCACTGTATGCCAATATCGTCTATTTTTGAAAGATGCATGTAGAGCCTGAAGATGGGATAAATGGTCCAAATGGCTCTTATCAGTATGGGCCTTAACATCTGTG
The DNA here is from genome assembly GCF_023864345.2 of Schistocerca serialis cubense. Lineage (NCBI taxonomy): Eukaryota > Metazoa > Arthropoda > Insecta > Orthoptera > Acrididae > Schistocerca > Schistocerca serialis. Next base: position 52,152,818 of record NC_064644.1, read on the forward strand.
GTCATCAGTCCCCTACAACTTAGAACTACTTAAACCTAACTAACCGAAGGACATCATACACATCCATGCCCGAGGCAGGATTCGAACCTCCGACCGTAGCAGTTGCGTGGTTCCGGACTGAAGCTCCTAGAACCGCTCGGCCACCATGGCCGGCGAAGATGGGATAGTGGAATGCTGAGACTGGTAGTCAAAATGAAATAAAATAGCATCTCAATTACTTGGCTGTTGGCGAATTTCATTGAGAATTACTTGACCAGGTGATGTTCACTGTCCATGATGGACCAACAGAGAACCATTGACCTTTGCACACCAGTAAGCCCATAAGCATTGGTGTTGGGGCCATTTGGCCTAGAATCTCGTTGCCTGGATTAGGGTTGTCTTCAGTGATGAGTTCCTCTTCGATATGGGCTCTGATGACAGCGAAGACCTGTCTGGAGGCATTCCACACCTTATTGTCGCCTGCCATACAGCCTGACAACCAAGAGTGATAGCTTGGTGTGCCATTACATTTCATAGGAGAGTACCTTTGATGGTCGTCTGAAGCAGCCTTACACCACAGCGGTACATCCATTTTGTTGCCCTTCATGGAAAGCCATAATCAACTTACATTTCATCAAAATAAGGCCTCTCCACACAGAGCGAGAGATTCTGCTTCTTGCATTCATGCTTCCCAAACTCTACCTTGGCCACCAACATCGGCAGATCTCACTCGGGTTGAGAAAGTTTGGAGCAGTATGGGCTCTGGACTTTGTCTAATGTGCCAGTGGGACGAATTTCGTAAGCCATCCCTCGTGTGGACGTCCAACAACTCCATCAGTCATTGCCAAGCCTAATAAAAGTTTGCACAAGGGCCAGAGGTGGACCAACGCATTATTCACTTGACCAATATGTGAAGCACTTTCTATTGCACAAATCATTTGTATTTCTGTACACATACATCATTTCTATAATTCCTTCATGGTGAGTCTTTTATTTTTTACTTTCCTGATCACCAAAACTGTGTCGTGTTGGGAAGGGCAAATAGCGGAAGGGCGAAGCAGGTAGGGGTCACAACTCAAGTTCTTGTTAAGATGCGCCCATCCCCGTCACCATGACGGATGTAACAGGAAAGGAATTAGATTAGGTTAACTAACCAAAATGTTTTCTTATTTCCCGTTATTTTTGCTCTATTTTATTTTTATTTTTTGTAACTTTTAAATGTAAATATGCACGATATGAGAGTGTTTCAACATATCAGACCATTTCTAGGTGAGGGTAGAGCAGTACCGAGGCTTGTGCCATCATGAGCAGATGGACACATGAGACAGATTTTAAAATCAGAAAAAATAAGTATTCAACTGTGCAATTCCCCATGGCTATGTGTGGAGTGAGGGGCTTCACAGAAAAGGTAGGTGATCGTCTGGCTTCAGAACCATGTTATATTGTGGTGCTTAGCTGGGGGGAAGTGAGAAGGATGTGGAGGAAGTAGGAGATCAGGGTGGACTGTTGCTAGTGGGGCGCAGATGTAGCAGGCCAGTACACAATGTGTTGGAAACAACATCTCTGATTGCACAGTGCAAGTAAGGCGGCATTCACCTGTGTCATCACACAGGCAACTTGTGTAAAGTGACGATGTAGCAAGACTACTACGGTGTAGACGTTGGTTATTGGGAAATTTGCCGTTCACAGTGTAGTACCAGAATGCCCTGATGTCAGATGCAAGGAAAGGCGCTTGGAGAGTCTTACAAACCATTCACTATTGGACGTCCATTGTGCCATTGTGGGGCGTGTGCATCAACAATGAGTTACAAAAGCCACTCACCCATGTTGGTTGCATTGTTGGAAGGGTGTCATGTACTAACTAAGTTCGAAGAAGTAGGTGTAAATATGAGGCAGCACTGGAGTAATGTACGCCACGTTGATTGATGGGGCAGGTGAGTCTGGCATGCAAATTTCGAACATGCATTGCGTTAAGGATGCTGAAAGTTGCCACCATTTGAACATAGTGTGTATATACAGGGTGAGTTCAAAAAATGGCTCTGAGCACTCCGGGACTTAACATCTATGGTCATCAGTCCCCTAGAACTTAGAACTACTTAAACCTAACTAACCTAAGGACAGCACACAACACCCAGCCATCACGAGGCAGAGAAAATCCCTGACCCCGCCGGGAATCGAACCCGGGAACCCGGGCGTGGGAAGCGAGAACGCTACCGCACGACCACGAGATGCGGGCTACAGAGTGAGTCACCTAACGTTACCGCTGGATATATTTCGTAAACCACATCAAATACTGACGAACCGATTCCACAGACCGAACGTGAGGAGAGGGGCTAGTGTAATTGTTTAATACAAACCATACAAAAATGCACGGAAGTATGTTTTTTAACACTAATCTACGTTTTTTCAAATGGAACCACGTTACTTTTGTTAGCACATCTGAACATATAAACAAATACGTAATCAGGGCCGTTTGTTGCATTGTAAAATGTTAATTACATCCGGAGATATTGTAACCTAAAGTTGACGCTTGAAACCTCCGACATTCAGTTGCGTGCTGTAACAAACACGGGCCACGGTCGGCGAGCAGCATCTGCAGGGACATGTTTACGATGACGACCGTGTTTACGAGTGTGGCTGTAGTGCACTGTTGTGGTTTGGTCTAGCTCTCGCAGTGTCCGCATGTAGCGCTTGCTGCTATTGTTATTCTGCATTAGTCTCCGCACGCAGACAACTGTAGTACACCGTGTTACCAGACGTCTGTGATAGTGTAGTGTCTTAGGAACTGTGACCATGGTGTATTCGAACTCTGAAAAGGCGGAGATGATACTCATCTATGGCGAGTGTCGACGAAATGCAGCTGAAGCCTGCAGGGTGTATGCAGAACGGTACCCGGACAGAGAGCATCCAACGTGCCGCACATTGCAAAACATCTACCGCCAACTGTGTGCAAGAGGTATGGTCGTAGCACGCAAACGGGTCCGTAACAGGCCCGTCACAGGAGAAGTGAGTGCAGTTGGTGTGTTAGCTGCTGTTGCCATGAACCCACACATGAGTACACGGGACATTGCGAGAGCCGGTGGACTGAGTCAAAGTAGTGTCATGCGCATACTGCATCGTCACCGCTTTCACCCGTTTCATGTGTCGCTACATCAGCAATTACATGGTGATGACTTTAATCATCGAGTGCAATTCTGTCAATGGGCATTAACAGAGAATGCGTTGCAGTTCTACCTGTTTACCGACGAAGCGGGTTTTACAAACCACGGGGCAGTGAATCTACGGAACATGGATTACTGGTCCGTGGACAATCCTCGCTGACTCAGACAGGTAGAGCGACAGCGACCGTGGACTGTAAATGTATGGTGCGGAATCATTGGCGACCACCTCATTGGTCCTCACTTCACTGCAGGGGCCCAAACAACTGCAACATACATCGCGTTTCTACAGAATGATCTGCCAACGTTGCTCGAAAATGTACCACTGGAAACGCGTCGACGTATGTGGCATCAGCATGATGGTGCACCTGCACATTCCGCAATTAACACTAGGCTGACCCTTGACAGGATGTTCGACGGGCGTTTCATAGGACGTGGAGGACACATAAATCGGCCAGCCCGTTCTCCTGATCTTACACCGCTGGACTTCTTTCTGTGGGATACGTTAAAGGAGAATGTGTACCGTGATGTGCCTACAACCCCAGAGGATATGAAACAACGTATTGTGGCAGCCTGCGGCGACATTACACCAGATGTACTGCGGCGTGTACGACATTCATTACGCCAGAGATTGCAATTGTGTGCAGCAAGTGATGGCCACCACATTGAACATCTATTGGCCTGACATGTCGGGACACACTCTATTCCACTCCGAAATTGAAAACGGAAACCACGTGTGTACGTGTACCTCACCTCTCATGGTAATGTACATGTGCGTCAGTGAAAAAGACCAATAAAAAGGTGTTAGCATGTGGACGTAATGTGCTGTTCCAGTCTCTTCTGTACCTAAGGTCCATCACCGTTCCCTTTGGATCCCTACGTAATTCGGTGCTCTCCGATACACACGATCGAACAGCGGAGGAGTGGTACGCAAGCGTCAGCTTTAGGTTACAATATCTCCGGACGTAATTAACATTTTACAATGCAACAAACGGCATTGATTACGTATTTGTTTATATGTTCAGATGTGCTAACAAAACTAACGTGGTTCCATTTAAAGAAACGTAGATTTGTGTTAAAGAACATACTTCCGTGCATTTTTGTATGGTTTGTATTAACCAATTACACTAGCCCCTCTCCTCACGTTCGGTCTGTGGAATCGATTCGTCAGTATTTGATGTGGTTTACGAAATATATCCAGCGGTAATGTTAGGTGACTCACCCTGTATAATGTGGTGAATCTGGACCAAACATGGACAAGGGTGAAGCCACCTTTTGCTATAGGGAGTGTGAGGGTGTCAGGTTTTAAAGATGGTGTCAGCCAAATAAAAGTCGTCTGTAGGAGTAGTCGTCCAGGCTCGATGGCAGAGGGACTTCTTGGGTGGCATGAACCATTTAGGCACCATGTATGTGTCAACATAATTCACTGTCTGTAGTGGGCTCAGGCTGCACATGAATTTGTGGTGAACATAGTAACAAATGGACGGCATGTCTCTGCAGCAGTACACTGAGTGGAGCCAGTAAAGTCGATGTCATTTGTGGTCTGCTTCCAGTGCTCATCAATGTGGTAAAACTGAGGTCACTAGGCGACGATTATCCGTAATGTTGGATTCATGCCACGGCATCCTGTACATGTGTGGGCGAGCGTGTGAGAAGCAGGAGGTGGTCCACATAGGCCCAGCAGCAGAACGTGTGACCGTGTAATAAAGTCCTGTAAGATGAGGAACGGGGCCTTTGTTAAGAGGCTGGACGGCAGTCGCATACAAAATAGTGGAACGGAGTGTATCCCTGCCTGACTGAACGACAGACAGAGACTTGTCAAGCCAATCCTCCACTCACCTGGACCATGGACTTGGCATTGCTTCGTAAGCAGCGAATCACATTTATGAACTGTGCGCGAACCCTGTGCGTACCGCCACCGAGAGGAGAAAATGGTAGTGGACACAGTCACTACACAAGCATGGTAACCAGTGAAGGGCTGTGTGTTGCCATGAGAGTGACAGGAGTGTGCCGCCTCTCATATAAGTTTGCCCCATGGTGCACTGTCAACCATTTTCCCTGGATCTCTGGGCGTTGGTCGGTGGTATCTTCGCTTCAACGCGCGGGAATCGGTCTATAGCGAGTGTCCTGGGACGTCATTGGGCCCTCCAGGTAACGTGGCACAAGACAGCGATTATATGAAAAACAAGGTTTTGTAGCCAAAATAATGGGGAGTAATATGGTCTACTGGACACCACCGAGAGGAGAAAATGGTAGTGGACACAGTCACTACACAAGCATGGCAACCAGTGAAGGGCTGTGTGTTGCCATGAGAGTGACAGGAGTGTGCCGCCTCTCATATAAGTTTGCCCCATGATGCACTGTCAACCATTTTCCCTGGATCTCTGGGCGTTGGTCGGTGGTATCTTCGCTTCAACGCGCGGGAATCGGTCTATAGCGAGTGTCCTGGGACGTCATTGGGCCCTCCAGGTAACGTGGCACAAGACAGCGATTATATGAAAAACAAGGTTTTGTAGCCAAAATAATGGGGAGTAATATGGTCTACTGGACACCACCGAGAGGAGAAAATGGTAGTGGACACAGTCACTACACAAGCATGGTAACCAGTGAAGGGCTGTGTGTTGCCATGAGAGTGACAGGAGTGTGCCGCCTCTCATATAAGTTTGCCCCATGATGCACTGTCAACCATTTTCCCTGGATCTCTGGGCGTTGGTCGGTGGTATCTTCGCTTCAACGCGCGGGAATCGGTCTATAGCGAGTGTCCTGGGACGTCATTGGGCCCTCCAGGTAACGTGGCACAAGACAGCGATTATATGAAAAACAAGGTTTTGTAGCCAAAATAATGGGGAGTAATATGGTCTACTGGACACCACCGAGAGGAGAAAATGGTAGTGGACACAGTCACTACACAAGCATGGCAACCAGTGAAGGGCTGTGTGTTGCCATGAGAGTGACAGGAGTGTGCCGCCTCTCATATAAGTTTGCCCCATGATGCACTGTCAACCATTTTCCCTGGATCTCTGGGCGTTGGTCGGTGGTATCTTCGCTTCAACGCGCGGGAGTCGGTCTATAGCGAGTGTCCTGGGACGTCATTGGGCCCTCCAGGTAACGTGGCACAAGACAGCGATTATATGAAAAACAAGGTTTTGTAGCCAAAATAATGGGGAGTAATATGGTCTACTGGACACCACCGAGAGGAGAAAATGGTAGTGCACACAGTCACTACACAAGCATGGTAACCAGTGAAGGGCTGTGTGTTGCCATGAGAGTGACAGGAGTGTGCCGCCTCTCATATAAATTTGCCCCATGGTGCACTGTCAACCATTTTCCCTGGATCTCTGGGCGTTGGTCGGTGGTATCTTCGCTTCAACGCGCGGGAATCGGTCTATAGCGAGTGTCCTGGGACGTCATTGGGCCCTCCAGGTAACGTGGCACAAGACAGCGATTATATGAAAAACAAGGTTTTGTAGCCAAAATAATGGGGAGTAATATGGTCTACTGGACACCACCGAGAGGAGAAAATGGTAGTGCACACAGTCACTACACAAGCATGGTAACCAGTGAAGGGCTGTGTGTTGCCATAAGAGTGACAGGAGTGTGCCGCCTCTCATATAAGTTTGCCCCATGGTGCACTGTCAACCATTTTCCCTAGATCTCTGGGCGTTGGTCGGTGGTATCTTCGCTTCAACGCGCGGGAATCGGTCTATAGCGAGTGTCCTGGGACGTCATATGGGCCCTCCAGGCAATGTGGCACAAGACAGCGATTATATGAAAAACAGGGTTTTGTAGCCAAAATAATGGGGAGTAATATGGTCTACTGGACACCAGTGTAAAACCAACGCGCTTTCACGAAGAAAAAAATGTTGCACTACTTGTTGAACTCCCCTCACATTATGAGACCGTAATGAAATAATGTCAGCGGTGAGAGTAGATATCAGCATCGATTTGAGAACATCACACCAAAAGAATGGAAGCTGTGGGTAAACCAAACTTTTTCTACGTGCAAATGGTTCAAATGGCTCTGAGCACTATGGGACTTAACATCTATGGTCATCAGTCCCCTAGAACTTAGAACTACTTAAACCTAACTAACCTAAGGACAGCACACAACACCCAGCCATCACGAGGCACAGAAAATCCCTGACCCCGCCGGGAATCGAACCCGGGAACCCGGGCGTGGGAAGCGAGAACGCTACCGCACGACCACGAGATGCGGGCTGTTCTACGTGCATCTTATTTTCGTGGCACAATGGCTGATCGTTTACATTTCGGCGTTCAGCCACAAGAGCAGTATTTCGTTTCCTAATTTTTCAGCGATATACTTTTCAGCCATCTTCAGGGTGAGCCGACAGACTGTCGCTACTGCTGCTGCTGTCATTCCAGCCTGATGTGAACTTGAAGCTAAACTAGCTACGCCTCCAATCTCCGGTGTGGGTAGTTATTCCTCTCTTGTGTATGTCCTGGTGGTTTCTCGTCTTGGTGAAGATTTTCCTTCAGAACCTGCATTCCAGAAAGTTTAGTTCCGAAGGAGTGAGACCATAACGCGGTACTCAGGCGCTGAATGCAGGATCCAAGAGAGCAGATATAAAGATTTGAAGAGAGCGGGGTCTTCTCACGAAAGACCCACGCCATCTGTTGGCACCTATCACCTACCGTGGGCGGCAGGCTGACCCATCGGAGCTCTTCAGTTTGGAAGCTGTTGGGCTGATTCTGGGCGAGTTGGAGCTCCCTGTTCATCAGACTTTGGACATAAATATCTTCAACATTTCGCGGCCCTGTCAGGTACTGTATAAATATTAATTTTCATTTTAATAATCAACAGCCTCAGTAGCACCGTTTACCTAGAATTTACCCAGGCTTCAGTCGAGATAACCCAACCGTTTGTCACGGTAGTTACTGTTATTCTGAAGAATGTTGGGTTATCCCGATTGAAACCTAGGTAAACTCTAGATAAACGGTGCAACTGAGGCTGTTGATTATTAAAATCAAAATTAATAGATTTTGGACATGTTGGATGTGTCTCTGCAGCACTGCCTCAAACAATGGCCACATATTTGAAGATGGAGCACACAACGTCGGGCTGAGGGAGATCCCCAGTTGTGTAGGACTGTTGACTGCCAGCCCAGGAATGCTTAGAGCACCTGCAGCCATCTTGTCACTTTCTTGTGCAGGTGTTCTGCATCCCTCCTCCAGGGTACTGCTTCTACCCTGACGGTTTTTGGTGTCATGGCTGCAGAAACAAATCTCCAAATGACGACCACGATTTGTGTCTTCAAGCCGTTGAACGTGCCTCCACTTCAAGGCCCACTGTGGGAGGATGGCTTGGCTTCTTATAGGCAGTGTTTAGGCTTCGTAAGACGAACACTGTATTATCAGCACAGAGATCCAGCTAGGGGGGAGTGGGGGGAGCCTTGGCACAGTGGACCAAAGACCGATTCAAGAAATAGATCAACCAGGATATGGCGCTCAGATGTAGCTTTTACATATACATCACACTCCGCAAGCCCCCTTATGGTGTGTGGCAGCCCTACAGTGCTGTTCCCCTCGCGAATGGCGCGTGGGAAAAAGGATTGTCGGTAAGCCTCTGTATTCGCTCTATTTTCTCTAATTTTCTCCTGATGGCCATTACGCGGTACGTATGTAGGGGGAAGTAATTCGTTGTCCGACGCTTTTCGGGAAGTGCACTTTCCTAATTGCAGCAGTAAATCCGTCCGTGATGCACAACGCCTGTCTTGTAACGTCTGCCAATGGTGTTTGTTGAGCATATGCGTAACGCGCTTCAGAACGAAGTGACACAAGCAAAACGGTGCCGATATCAGTGCAATGAAATCAAAAACAGGAGACTAACGATACGTCGAACTACAGATGCTGAAGCAACTCCAGAAGCTACAGAGAATGCTGCAACAACAGACACCAAATACACTAACTACTCCCACGCCTGCTGCATATTCTCAACCGACAGCACACACAAACACACACATCTGTACGCCTGTCATCGCATACAAAAGTGTTAGAATATTTTATATCGCTGAAATGTTTTAAATCTTCCTGAGTCATTTGCAATACATTGGAGTGCAAAACGTAAGGATGATAGAGTTGTACGTAGAGACAGGGTGGAGGTGGTGGACAGAGAGAAATGCGGAGGAAAAGATGGACAGAGAGAAGGGAAGGAGGAGATGTTTGCAACATTTGTGACGTAAGCGTTCTGAAGTGTACTAGTGAGTAAAAGTCTAGTAGATGCATGCTGGGCACACAAGCAATCTGTCATCTAGAATTCTCACTACCCGTCCTGTTCTGGATTACTCTGCGGTTGCGAGGATCAGTGGGACGAGTGCGGTAACTGTACATGTTTACGTTTGATGTCTTGTTAGAATGTGTTTCAGGAACCGATCCCTAAGAGGATAGGCCGGCCAGAGTGGCCGTGCGTTTCTAGGCGCTACAGTCTGGAACCGCGTGACCGCTACGGTCGCAGGTTCGAATCCCACCTCGGGCATGGATGTGTGTGATGTCCTTAGGTTAGTTAGGTTTAAGTAGTTCTAAGTTCCAGGGGACTGACGACCACAGCAGTTAAGTCCCATAGTGCTCAGAGCCATTTGAACCATTTTTGAACCTAACAGGATAAACAAAACAAGAAATGGTAGTATGAATATATGGCCGAAATTGCGTTCCGAGGGAAGTACAGGGCTATTACAAATAATTGAAGCGATTTCATAAATTCACTGTAGCTCCATTCATTGACATATGGTCACGACACACTACAGATACGTAGAAAAACTCATAAAGTTTTGTTCGGCTGAAGCCGCACTTCAGGTTTCTGCCGCCAGAGGGCTCGAGAGCGCAGTGAGACAAAATGGCGACAGGAGCCGAGAAAGCGTATGTCGTGCTTGAAATGCACTCACATCAGTCAGTCATAACAGATCAACGACACTTCAGGACGAAGTTCAACAAAGATCCACCAACTTCTAACTCCATTCGGCGATGGTATGTGCAGTTTAAAGCTTCTGGATGCCTCTGTAAGGGGAAATCAACGGGTCGGCCTGCAGTGAGCGAAGAAACGGTTGAACGCGTGTGGGCAAGTTTCACGCGTAGCCCGCGGAAGTCGACGAATAAAGCAAGCAGGGAGCTAAACGTACCACAGCCGACGGTTTGGAAAATCTTACGGAAAAGGCTAAAGCAGAAGCCTTACCGTTTACAATTGCTACAAGCCCTGACACCCGATGACAATGTCAAACGCTTTGAATTTTCGGCGCGGTTGCAACAGCTCATGGAAGAGGATGCGTTCAGTGCGAAACTTGTTTTCAGTGATGAAGCAACATTTTTTCTTAATGGTGAAGTGAACAGACACAATGTGCGAACCTGGGCGGTAGAGAATCCTCACGCATTCGTGCAGCAAATTCGCAGTTCACCAAAAGTTAACGTGTTTTGTGCAATCTCACGGTTTAAAGTTTACGGCCCCTTTTTCTTCTGCGAAACGTTACAGGACGCGTGTATCTGGACATGCTGGAAAATTGGCTCATGCCACAACTGGAGACCGACGGCGACGACTTCATCTTTCAACAGGATGGTGCTCCACCGCACTTCCATCATGATGTTCGGCATTTCTTAAACAGGAGATTGGAAAACTGATGGATCGGTCGTGGTGGAGATCATGATCAGCAAATCATGCCATGGCCTCCACGCTCTCCCGACTTAACTCCCTGCGATTTCTTTCTGTGGGGTTATGTGAAAGATTCAGTGTTTAAACCTCCTCTACCAAGAAACGTGCCAGAACTGCGAGCTCGCATCAACGATGCTTTCGAACTCATTGATGGGGACATGCTGCGCCGAGTGTGGGAGGAACTTGATTATCGGCTTGATGTCTGCCGAATCACTAAAGGGGCACATATCGAACATTTGTGAATGCCTTAAAAAAACTTTTTGAGTTTTTGTATGTGTTGTCAAAGCATTGTGAAAATATCTCAAATAATAAAGTTATTGTAGAGCTGTGAAATCGCTTCAATCATTTGTAATAACCCTGTACATCCACTTGAAGGTGGAGATATAAGATCATTGGCAGCGTGGGTTTTTAACACGTGAGAAAAGACCAAGGAAGTGGAAATACTCAAGAAGAGAGTAAAATTGTCTCTGAGGGTGTCGCGCTCACACGTTGATACTGGGGGCATTCTTACTCATGTTGTGTACTCCGTGCGGTGTGGACGTCTGTTGTGCAGTCCAGCACTGAGCGATTAGGAAATGGGGCTACGTGACCTCTGCATACAGACAGGCAGTTGACACGACTGTACTGGTAAAAGTACCCCACCGACACCAGCGGCACCATAAACGTTTCGGAACAGTGTCGCATGGTTTGTGTGAGATACGCTCGTTTATAGGAATGGCTAATTGTGAGGGCGAGGCATATCTGCAATTCGTGTGGGTGGACTTCTCTGCAGAAAGATGAGGCTGTGGTGGTACAAAGAGTAATGTGGCTACTACACGATTGTGCTCCGGCTCGCTTACGCGTTTCCGTGCAGAGGTATATCGACAACATCTACACCAATAGATGGATTGGATTAGGTGATCCAGTTGGATGACCCATCAAATCCCCGGACCTCAACTCATTAGAGTTCTACTTGTGAGGACACCTGCAAGAAGTTGTCTATGCATTGCCTAGCCCTGATGTGCACACATTGGAGCAACTCGTTTATGCTGCCTATGATGCAATTCAGTTGTAAAACGACACAGTCGAACGTGTGCGTCAGTTGCTGCTGCATTCTGTTCGCGCTTGCTTAGAGCACCTAAGGCACCTTGTCTGTCGCTGTGCTCATCACAGCATGTCATGGACTCAAAATTGGCTCAAATGGCTCTGAGCACTATGGGACTCAACTGCTGAGGTCATTAGTCCCCTAGAACTTAGAACTAGTTAAACCTAACTAACCTAAGGACATCACAAACATCCATGCCCGAGGCAGGATTCGAACCTGCGACCGTAGCGGTCTTGCGGTTCCAGACTGCAGCGCCTTTAACCGCACGGCCACTTCGGCCGGCTGTCGTGGACTACTCTACAGGCACGATCACCCAATAAATGTCCTGTAGCATGGTCACCCCATGCACCTACGTCCATGTGACATTTTTGCTCCTTATCCACTAAGGAAACATTTACTATAGTTTGTCCCCATTGTACAAAATTACCCAACATCTATTAAAAAATCAATATCATATGGCACGTTTAATATGTCCTCATTAGCACAAATCTACTAGCTGCGTTGTAACGACTCAAAATATCCGAGTCACTATCCCATAAGCTTGTAAATATGTGACGGAAACACCTTGTAGGTAACTCTGCTTCCACATTCCCAATTACGGCGGCGCGGTTCCTTCCGTCCGTTTTCGACGTACCTGCACCTACCTGTGAACATTGTCTCAGCAGATCATCAGTAGGGAAGCTGAGCGAAGCCTACTGTACTTCGACGTGAACCATACTGCAATTAGAGTCACTAATCTAGTTTCGGGAGAAAGTTTTCACCCGAAATGAAGGGTTGGAAATTTTGTCCTTAATTAATATATTCTGAAACTTACGTGAACAAGTATCACTGCCAAGCCCGTGCTTGTCTTATCACAATCACTCACAATCCCTTTCACTCACGTTAGCAGGTTTATGGTGTTGCATTTCTCGAAAACGTAATAGCTACAAAAATACGGATTGTTTTCGATTGAGAATGCTAGACAAATATTAAGTCTGTCGGTACCTAATGCAGTCACAGTTTTTTAGCTACCGACCTGCTCAATACGCGACGCGGAATTCATGTCTTTTCTCGTCACAAAATTCACTTAAAAATTCCGAAATTTCTACACACTCATCCGAATAATTATGCCGTTACTTTACAACACTTTTGATGTATGAAACACTGTTAGATCCGGCAGCTTATCATTTCCATCGGAACTACTACTACACACGTCCGAGCTGTTTCATGGCTAGGCTCCGACACCTCTCTGTTGTTGTTGTTGTGGTCTTCAGTCCTGAGACTGGTTTGATGCAGCTCTCCATGCTACTCTATCCTGTGCAAGCTTCTTCATCTCCCAGTACCTACTGCAACCTACATCCTTCTGAATCTGCTTAGTGTATTGATCTCTTGGTCTCCCTCTACAATTTTTACCCTCCACGCTGCCCTCCAATGCTAAATTTGTGATTCCTTGATGCCTCAAAACATGTCCTACCAACCGATCCCTTCTTCTAGTCAAGTTGTGCCACAAACTTCTCTTCTCCCCAATCCTATTCAATACCTCCTCATTAGTTACGTGATCTACCCACCTTATCTTCAGCATTCTTCTGTAGCACCACAATTCCAAAGCTTCTATTCTCTTCATGTCCAAACTAGTTATCGTCCATGTTTCACTTCCATACATGGCTACACTTCATACAAATACTTTCAGAAACGACTTCCTGACACTTAAATCTATACTCGACGTTAACAAATTTCTCTTCTTCAGAAACGATTTTCTTGCCATTTCCAGTTTACATTTTATATCCTCTCTACTTCGACCATCATCAGTTATTTTGCTCCCCAAATAGCAAAACTCCTTTACTATTTTAAGTGTCTCATTTAATAATCTAATTCCCTCAGCATCACCCGATTTAATTTGACTACATTCCATTATCCTCGTTTTGCTTTTGTTGATGTTCATCTTATATCCTCCTTTCAAGACACTGTCCATTCCGTTCAACTGCTCTTCCAAGTACTTTGCTGCCTCTGACAGAATTACAATGTCATCGGCGAACCTCAAAGTTTTTACTTCTTCTCCATGAATTTTAATACCTACTCCGAATTTTTCTTTTGTTTCCTTTACTGCTTGCTCAATATACAGATTGAATAACATCGGGGAGAGGCTACAACCCTGTCTCACTCCTTTCCCAACCACTGCTTCCCCTTCATGCCCCTCGACTCTTATAACTGCCATCTGGTTTCTGTACAAATTGTAAATGGCCTTTCGCTCCCTGTATTTTACCCCTGCCACCTTCAGAATTTGAAAGAGAGTATTCCAGTTAACAGTGTCAAAAGCTTTCTCTAAGTCTACAAATGCTAGAAACGTAGGTTTGCCTTTTCTTAATCTTTCTTCTAAGATAAGTCGTAAGGTTAGTATTGCCTCACGTGTTCCAACGTTTCTACGGAATCCAAACTGATCTTCCCCGAGGTCCGCTTCTACCAGTTTTTCCATTCGTCTGTAAAGAATTCGCGTTAGTACTTTGCAGCTGTGACTTGTTAAACTGATAGTTCGGTAATTTTCACATCTGTCAACACCTGCTTTCTTCGGGATTGGAATTATTATATTCTTCTTGAAGTCTGAGGGTATTTCGCCTGTCTCATACATCTTGCTCACCAGATGGTAGAGTTTTGTCATGACTGGCTCTCCCAAGGCCATCAGTAGATCTAATGGAATGCTGTCTACTCCCGGGGCCTTGTTTCGTCTCAGGTCTTTCAGTGCTCTGTCAAACTCTTCACGCAGTATCTTATCTCCCATTTCGTCTTCATCTACATCCTCTTCCATTTCCATAATATTGTCCTCAAGCACATCGCCCTTGTATAAACCCTCTATATACTCCTTCCACCTTTCTGCCTTCCCTTCTTTGCTTAGAATTGGGTTGCCATCTGAGTTCTTGATATTCATACAAGAGGTTCTCGTCTCTCCAAAGGTCTCTTTAATTTTCCTGTAGGCAGTATCTATCTTACCCCTAGTGAGACAAGCCTCTACATCCTTACATTTGTCCTCTAGCTACCCCTGCTTAGCCATTTTGCACTTCCTGTCGATCTCATTTTTGAGACGTTTGTATTCCTTTTTACCTGCTTCATTTGCTGCGTTTTTATATTTTCTCCTTTCATCAATTAAATTCAATATTTCTTCTGTTACCCAAGGATTTCTATTAGCCCTCGTCTTTTTACCTACTTGATCGTCTGCTGCCTTCACTACTTCATCCCTCAGAGCTACCCATTCTTCTTCTACTGTATTTCTTTCGCCCATTCCTGTCACTTGTTCCCTTATGCTCTCCCTGAAACTCTCTACAACCTCTGGTTCTTTCAGTTTATCCAGGTCCCATCTCCTTAAATACCCACCTTTTTGCAGTTTCTTCAGTTTCAATCTGCAGTTCATAACCAATAGATTGTGGTCAGAATCCACATCTGCCCCTGGAAATGTCTTACAATTTAAAACCTGGTTCCTAAATCTCTGTCTTACCATTATATAATCTATCTGATACCTCTTAGTATCTCCAGGATTCTTCCAGGTATACAACCTTCTTTTATGATTCTTGAACCAAGTGTTAGCTATGATTAAGTCATGCTCTGTGCAAAATTCTACAAGGCGGCTTCCTCTTTCATTTCTTCCCCCCAATCCATATTCACCTACTATGTTTCCTTCTCTCCCTTTTCCTACTGGCGAATTCCAGTCACCCATGACTATTAAATTTTCGTCTCCCTTCACTACCTGAATAATTTCTTTTATCTCGTCATACATTTCATCTATTTCTTCATCATCTGCAGAGGTAGTTGGCATATAAACTTGTACTACTGTAGTAGGCATGGGCTTCGTGTCTATCTTGGCCACAATAATGCGTTCACTATGCTGTTTGTAGTAGCTAACGCGCACTCCTATTTTCTTATTCATTATTAAACCTACTCCTGCATTACCCCTATTTGATTTTGTATTTATAACCCTGTAATCACCTGACCAAAAGCCTTGTTCCTCCTGCCACCGAACTTCACTAATTCCCACTATATCTAACTTTAACCTATCCATTTCCCTTTTTAAATTTTCTAACCTACCTGCCCGATTAAGGGATCTGACATTCCACGCTACGATCCGTAGAACGCCAGTTTTCTTTCTCCTGATAACGACGTCCTCTTGAGTAGTCCCCGCCCGGAGATCCGAATGGGGGACTATTTTACCTCCGGAATATTTTACCCAAGAGGACGCCATTATCATTTAATCATACAGTAAAGCTGCATTTCCTCGGGAAAAATTACGGCTGTAGTTTCCCCTTGCTTTCAGCCGTTCGCAGTACCAGCACAGCAAGGCCGTTTTGGTTAATGTTGCAAGGCCAGATCAGTCAATCATACAGACTGTTGCCCCTGCAACTACTGAAAAGGCTGCTGCCCCTCTTCAGGAACCACACGTTTGTCTGGCCTCTCAACAGATACCCCTCCGTTGTGGTTGCACCTACGGTACGGCCATCTGTATCGCTGAGGCACGCAAGCCTCCCCACCAGCGGCAAGGTCCATGGTTCAAGGGGTAGGGACACCTCTCTAGAATACTTGAAGTCAGGCTCATCCAAGAATTGAGCGCGCAAGTCAGTGTAGTTCAGCGCCCCGTCCGCGACCGTGTGTCGCTAGTGTCGCCATAGGAGCGAGAGAGAGAGAGAGAGAGAGAGAGAGAGAGAGAGAGAGAGCTGCAGAGCAAGTGAGACCACACAGCTCTGCTGTGCGCTGGACTGTCCCGCGGTCAGATCTAACGTAAACAAAATATTGTATTTTAGAATTAATTTTATGTAAGGGATATAGAGTCTCATTCTTACTGTTAGTAGTTACAAGTAAGTATTTTTTGTTATAATTCGTGCTACAATTTTTTGTATCCCTTTTCAGAGTTTAGAAATCGGATCCTTAGTTTGCTGTTTTGTACGTAATAATTTTAACTGACCAAGATTGAAAACTTATTAAAATAGAATTAAGGTTATAAAGCTCTTTATTTCTTACAGTGAATATTGCTAAAGAAGACAATTAACATTTTATACGTTTTTCTTTTTCGAGGAAACGATTTTGTCTAGGCTTGGTACAATATTCCGTGAGACTGCTAACCTCAAAGAATTGGTCAAATCGTTATCGCCATGGAATGAAGGTTCTTAGTTTTAGCAAGCTTTAAAAGAGCGAAAAAGCGCTCACAAATAATCGTGGAACCAAACATTGAGAACTTTGGCCGCGTGCTTGTGCAAAAGAGGATATTTCTCTCGTGGAAGACAGCTGTAAAAAAAGTCATCCAAAGTTTTACACATAAGAAAGCGGTCCTTCAGGCGGATATGGCACTGTAGGACAATCAGCTCTAGTTGAAGCACTTGTGAGACGTCCTCTGCCCGAAGGAAAAACGGGCGAACAAATATATCTATCGGCTTGCGTTCGGGCGGTCCGCACGGCCAGCTAAGCGGCATGGCTCGACCACTGCAGCAACACACGAATTCGCCCGGGGCGCTGGCCGTGGGCGATCGCGGGCGCTAGCTCCCCAGGGGCACAGCTTGGACGAGTCTGCTCTATGTCTTCTCTACCAGCAGAGAAAGGCGCGCGAATAATACTGTTCTACCATTGGTCAGCTTACTCAATAGCCAATAGCAAAACAACATTCTCCAGCGTCAGTCCGCGCTTTTCATTAATAACCAATCGCAAAATAGTAAACCTAACGACTCCGCTTTTTACCGACGTAATTATCTAATATGCTGAAGTTTTGTTTATACATAAAGTTATTTACTATTGTTATTTATACCTGAATTAACTTTCCCATTACCATAAACTTACTTTACAAATCTATTCTACAAAAATCCCCTTTGTCCACATCCATACTTCTTCGAAATGTTCCCACACTAAATCCCACTACATAACTCGTTAAACAATTATCTTCATATTAACCTTAAAACACACTCACACATCATTCATACTGCTATACACATTCGTAACATTTTGCAGACACAAAAAGATACTAGAACATATTATGAAAAACATTCTATTACTTTAGTGCACTCTAGTGGGCGCATTCGAAACTATATCACAGTCGTCTATCCAATACTGTCCTCTATCGGCTGATACATAAACTACGTGCGCGTCCAGTCTCGCGTCACCATCTGTCACTATCCAGCTCTGAGACACATCACCCACTTAACCGCCTCCAAGGAAGGATCGGTATACGGCGCTACGCCTCACAATGAAGACCGTGTCAACAGATATAGTCCGTGAGACGAGTGATTGGTACTGACAGTTCCGGCGGGCAGAAGGCGCTGTTGCCGAACGTGGCTCACAGCACGCGGCGCCCTGTCTGCTACACGCATTCTCTAGGAGCAGAAATAAAAGCGAGACAAAATACAAGTCGTATTGGTACGCGTGAATTTATTTGAAGTTGATGCTTGAAATATATTAACTCGAAAACTGATAAGAGCTATTTAGTACAAGTATCTAAGATGCTGAAACATAATAAAGTTATTTGTTAAACTTCACAACTGAAATGAAAACTATTTTCGCAAGTTGTTGAACATTAGCAGTTTTGGTTTCCATTGTTAAGTATTAGCATTATTAATTTGTTCTACTACAAGCTACAGAATAATTGGTCAGTGTATTAAGAGTTATAATCTGAAGAAAGTACTCACAATATGATGATCTGGTTGTAGATCGATAGCAAACTCCCTCCTTACATTCTTGAATACGTTGTAGTTACTGTAATGGAAAAACACCACTCACATCACTGTCAGAATCTGATTTGACATTGTCTTCCTCAGCACTACTCGAACTATCACTGCTCTCTCCCAGATGTATAATTAAATTTTCGATGCATTCTTCCACAACCCCTTCGGTTTTGGCCGCCTCTCTGATGGCACTTGCAGTGCTGTTTACAATTTTAGCCCACGTCTCGCTTGTCACTTTATTGATAGCTGCTGGAAGGAGAGTTTCCACTTCAGAGATCGTGAATTTTTTATTGTTTGCAGCAATGTAATTTTTTATCTGCGCCCACACTCCTTCAATTGCATTGAAGTGACAGTGGTATGGAGGAAGCCGAACGATTTCATGCCCGTGCCTTTTAGCAATCTCGTCAATTACATATGTTGGAAATTGGGGTTTCTTTTGTGCCACAATTTCGAGCAGTTCCGCCTTCCTTAAATCTTTTCTGAAATCTACTTTTCGCCGTTTCAACCACTGAATGATATCGTCTTTTTTTGTTGCCAAGGTTGGTGCCTTATCGTGAACAACGGAATGACAAGGCGCATTGTCCATAACAATCACTGATGGACTTCTCAGATTCGTCATAAGCGAAGTCTCGAACCATTCTTGAAATACTACACTGTTCATTTCTTCATGGTAATCTCCCGTCTTTTTTGACCGAAACATTTTCAAGCAGTTTGGCACAAAACCTTTCGATGTTCCTGCATGTAAGACAATAATACGCCCTCCTTTGCCAACAGGCACTGCCATTGTCCCCTCGGGCGTTCCATCATTCCAGCCTCTACGTAAAGAATGGCTGGCATTGACCCAAGTTTCATCTAATCACACTATACTTTCGAATTCCACACCCATGATCCTGCGCAGAAATCTGCACCGCCATGCAACTACATCTGTCCTTTCCATTAACATTTTGCGTCCGTTAAACAGTGAATAGCTGAAGCCTATGTCTTTCAACACTGTACGCAATGAAAATTTGCTCCCTTTAAAAAGATCGTCTTTCTGAAGCGACACCTGTAATTTAGATAGAGTGGGATGTTCCCTTCTCTTATAATAGCTGTATATATGACGACGAATAGCGTCTTTCTGAAAATCGTCCAAAGCTGTCACCTGCTTATTTCTCGGTCGCTTCTTTCCCGGTGTGTGCAGCTTTGTTGTGCCACTCTCGTCACAATCTACACTATACTGTTCTTTCCCTATCTTTACAACAGTGTTCTTACTTATTTTCAATGCTGCTGCAGTTCTCTTCACAACCTGAACAACAGGAATTAAGGGCCCACCTTTGTCCTTTTCTTTCTCAAAGTAATCCCTCACAGAGCACACGAATTCACGGGCCTGGGTGTGTAGCACACTTTTCTTCCTCTGTTTCACTTCTTGTGTTGGGCTGGTACTACCCGCCGCACTAGACATTGTTTACAACGAAACATAAACAAAGAAACACTAAAAACAACAAAAAGGAAATAAACTGCGAATTCAACTTCAGACAAACGACGAACGACCGCACCGCCTGCACGCGAGACACTGGTAAGTTACATAAGCGCGCGCGACCGAGTTTCAGAGCGGCAACGTAGCCCTTGCTACCCGCTCAAAGTCAGGCCGTCATTGGCTGCCTGCCTGCGGTCGCTAGGCAACGGAAATACGCTACCGAGCTGTCAATACCAAAGACTCGTCTCCCAGACTATAGTAAATATAGGCTTTCGTCTCTGTTGGCATTCCAGTCACACCTGTCACAAAAATAACCTCATAAAATGCCTCACCCTACAAGCGCCAAGCACAGTCACGGAACTACTGCGATGTGGCTTCGAGAAAGCCTCAAAGCTGCGTGAGATATCTTGCGACAGAGCGGTGTTGTGGTGGGGTGCTGTGTCAGAGAGCCAACACGATGAGCGGGCCGAACATCAGTCAGAGATCGGCAGCCAAAAGCGGCTTGCGCACCCGCCGGACACGGCCAGCCATTTAGGAGCACGGCTTTTGTAATTCGCATTCGGCGTTGCGGCCAAAGCCACCACAGCGCGGCAGATCCGCTGCCACAGCGTGCAGCGCCCTTCCCCTTTTTTGGTTTGCATTATTTGAAGTGAAAGTTATTCCACCCTTTCCCAAATAACACAATCGTTTTGTCGAGAATCTAGGCCAGTACAATGCGTAGGTGCTCGAATGACTTTGTGGGGCGGCCCGCGATCATCCCGATAATCCGCGTGCGCTTTTGTTTGCGCGCTCTGCGGCGGCGCGCGATCGCTGTGTTATTTCGCTCTGTTTAGTGGCCGGTTTATTTACTCGTTCCGCCTCTGTTCAAACGATTTGTGAGGAGTAGCGCCGCGTCGGTAGAGCGTGTATTTTTGTGGGCGGGATTTGCAGTGTAAACGCTAGAGGACAGCTTAAAATTATTCGTAACGGAAGCTTGCAGCGCGCGAACATATTTTCCGCAACCCTGTTATAGAGGGAGATTAAGAATTACTTGAGTAAGGGTACTGCAGAACCTTCTTCTTGTGCGTTTTCAGTATATTTCAGCGGTTCAGTATTATCACGGCTTCCTGCAGCACGTCTATTAGCAAAAACCGGTAATCACCATCAAACAGCGAAATAAACATCCAAATAAACGAAAAACGTGTAAAAATAAACGTTATAAGTAGAAGTGAATAGCAATAATTTATACCGCCCAGCCATCATATCAGACTCCCAATGTCTTCAAACGGAGAGGCATAAACATATCCTTTACTACCCACAACAAGATTGTGCAAGAGTTAACCTTACAACAACAACACAAGAAATCCACTTCACCATACGGGTTTGTACACAATTGAATGTTTGGACTGTGACCGTATCCTACATTGGCCAGACAGATAGATCACTTGATATTAGATTCAAAGAACACATCGTAGCACGTCCGCAGCTCGTGGTCGTGCGGTAGCGTTCTCGCTCCCCGCACCCGGGTCCCCGTGTTCGATTCCCGGCGGAGTCAGGGATTTTCTTTGCCTCGTGATGACTGGGTGTTGTGTGATGTCCTTAGGTTAGTTAGGTTTAAGTAGTTCTAAGTTCTAGGGGACTGATGACCATAGATGTTAAGTCCCATAGTGCTCAGAGCCATTTGAACCATGGCAGCACGAAAAAAAAATGGAACTAGCATACATCAATAGCCACATACCTGCATGAAACGAAGCACCATGCCAACAACACAAGTGTCAGAGTCCCACGTATTAAAGGCAAAAAACTGGGCATCCTTTCAGCGCTCCAAATATACAAATACCAAAGAAAACAAGATGTATCTTAAGTGAACAAATTTAAAATAGTATCATTTCTTACTTTAATAGAAGCCTACTTTATTAAATTTGCGCTCTCACACACACACACACATAAACACACACACAGACTCACACAGATCTACAGCTCGTAGTCCCTGTCACCTTGATACTGTATGTATATTAATTAATAGTACAAATAGTATATCTGCCTGCATGCTTTAAAGCATAATCAATGTATTACTCCAGCCTTTTCTTAGTTATAACATGTAACAGACATAATCTTAAAAGGCCCATGCTCTGAAAAACTTTCGACTCCTTCAATCTCTCCTTTCAGCCTCTGTAACTGAATCTATCTCTCCATCTCCCCCCCCCCCCTCTCTCTCTCTCTCTCTCTCTCTCTCTCTCTCTCTCTCTCTCTCTCCGCCTTCGTCCTCCCCTTCTTAATTTCCATGAACCGGTTTAGTTATTTGGATGTTTTCTTTTATATGTTCCACCTGAACAATAAGTGCCCTGACTCACAAAACTGAATAGATCCACCCAAATGAAACCAACATTTTGTAGCCCCCTTATAACACATATATCTGTTTGTAATATTAAGAAAAAATCTTTTTGCCTCAAAGCGTTACTTCAGCATTTACACAATTTGAAAATATGCACAAACATTTTGATCAACGCTCAAATAAACTCACCAATGAAATCGATCAAAAGATCGAAGACAAAGTCATCAAAACAGTCAATAGTGTATACAATGTATTGGCAAATGATTTAGAAAAGAAATTGTCAGATCTTACAAACAAACAGGAACAGGAACTGTCAGAAATCGTAGAAACACACAATCAAACACAAACGGTACAAAAAGAAATGGATGAAAACGTACAGGCTATTCAATTAAATTTAACCAGAGTACAGTCCGCATGTGAAGAAATACCAAACCAAGTCAATAAAGTTCACGAAGAAGTCGGTTTTCTGAAACAGGAGACTGGACGTATCAAGGCGGACATTATCAAAATAAATGAAACTTTAGAAACCGGTAATGTAAATGAATCAATAACTGACCGGGAAACAAAACTTTTTGAAAAATTAGGTAATGAAATCAAAGTAGCCGAAGACAGAATACGCAAGGAAATTGCTGGTAGACTGAACGTTTCAAATGACTTGTCTACGTCAAGCAACAGGCAGCGCGTCACTTATTCGCCCATGCCAGATTACGATGTCAATAACGCAGAATATCACGCACCCAGTCCGGCGTATGTGCACGCACCGGCGTAGGCAAACAATGGCTATTCGCCAAAACGTTTGCTGCAACAGGCAGTAGGCGTGTCGCCTTGCATCTCGACGATTCTAGTCGATGAGAGTCTGTTGAAACATAGACAGTTTCCAGTTTTCTCCACAGAATCCAGAATAACTCATCCAGTCGTATTCGTAAGAGCATTTAAAAATGTCTTACCAAGAAACTGGAGTGAGGCACAGAAGATTAGGTATGTAGTAGGGTTCACACAAGGCGACGCACTTTTGTGGGCCACAGACATGGCTGAACAGTGCGTCACCTACGAACAATTTGAACGGGCTTTCTTGGAGAAATATTGGTCTACTGGGGTCCAAGAAAGACTGCGACGTGAGGTATTCAACCCACAACCGCTCAACCTCAAAAACGGCGGGTTGAGAAAGTATTTCGAAAGGTATTTGAATAAGACGCGCTATTGGAAAAATCCAGTACAGCACGTAGATGTTCTCAAAATTCTGAAAAACAGACTACCCGCGAATTTTCGCGAAAAATTGGTAACCATACCGGAGAACGACCTTCAATAATTTCTTTCCGTGCTTGACTCAATTGATCTAATACGAGGGCTATGCCGAAAGTTTTTAGCAGCCCTTAAACCGTAAGGCGAAGGACAATGGGGTTCTTTTCATTCGAAAGAGCGATGTTTTTCGACTTCGGGACGTACGCGCGCAGCGCCTGGCTAGCGGTGATCCCCCCACAGCGCGGTAAGAAAGCACAGGCAGTGCTGAGGCAGAGACGGTGCAGGATGGAGCTGTCGCGCCGAGATTTTTTGCGATTATAAGAAGGGGTTTAAGTTCCGAAGAATGCCATTCGTCTTTGCTGCGTGGTTTTGGTGAAGCTTCCCCTTCTAGGGCCACAGTTGGAAATTAGTTTCGCGAGTTTTCGAGGGGTCGGCAGTCAACTGAAGATGAACCTCGTCCCGGCCGGCCAGCAACAGCTGTGACTCCTGAAAACATTCATGCTGTGAGGAAAATGATCAAAGAAGATCCACATTTTACATTTTCCGACATTGAAGGGACCCGAAATATTGGATCAAAAGCAACACAGAACGTCGTTCATAGTCACTTGTGCCTAACTAAGAGATGTGCCCGTTGGGTGCCACATTCCCTGACAGGAAAGCTAAAAGGAGGCGAGAGTGGACTAGTGTCATTTCTTGCTCGAAAACTTCAATGGAGGGAAGTCCCAAGGCACCTACAATATCATCACAGGTGATGAAACGTGGGTCTATCATTATGACCCTGAAACTAAGAGACAGTCTTCTGTGTGGTGCTTTCCTGGTGAGGAACCATCCACAAAAGTTCAACGAAGTCGGAGCTCTGGAAAAAAAGATGGTGGCAACTTGTTTCACAAAGATCGGGCATCTCACCTCTGTGACCTTGAACCCATGTCGTACAGTCAATGCTGAATGGTACGTGAACGATTGTCTTCCAAAAGTCATCGCCACATGGAAGTCACAGCATCCAAAGTCCAAGAGTGGGGACCTTCTGCTGCATCACGACAATGCATCTGGGCATAGGGCTGCCAGAACGATGGACTTTGTGGAGAAGGAAAAAGTGCGAGTGTTACCCCATCCCCCCTATTCACCTGACGTGGCCCCCCGCGACTTCTATCTAAGACTAAGGGAAAAATTCGAGGGCAGCGGTTTTCATCAGATGAAGAGGCCATTGCAGCGTACGACAGTGCACGAAGTGACATCCCAAAAGAAGCTTTCACTGACACATTTTCTAAGTGGTTTCAGAGTATGGAAAAATGTATACATGCTAATGGAGAGTATTTTGAAAAGTTGTAAACGTTTCTTGCAAATAAATTTTTCTCACACATTCTGCTAAAAACTTTCGGCATAGCCCTCGTATATGAAGAAGAGCCGAGCACAAGTGATCGGAATGAACACTCCGTAACCAATCAAAACAACGGTAACAGGAATCATTTTAATGGCAATGGACAAAACCAACACAGTTGGCATCCGTATGCGACAAGGCCAAATAATGGAAACTGGAATTACGGAAATCGGAGCAATTCGGCGCCACAGAGACGTGAAGACCGAAGATATAGTACAGACTACGGTCCACGCCGGTATGGAAATGATAGATATCACGTGAATGGTTGGTCAAGTCAGCGTTATGAAAGGCGGCACACAAATGAAAATTACAATAGTTACGGTAATAGGATTGACCGACCAAGGAGAAACAGCGACGACCGGCTGAAACATAATGTTGAACGCAGCGGTCCGGAAACTAATTGGCGACAGAATAACCACTCAGTACACTTCGTAGAGGTAACGGGCAGTAATGAAGCAACGCCGTTGTCTCCCCCAGTAAACAATAATCGGTCGCAATGAGCCCCCACCGGCCGACCGAATTGACAACAGGGGGCACAAACAAACACACATCACATCTTAAACAATTATTTTTATGATATGATCAGGACGCTACCGTAGAAGAAGATCTGTGTGAAGAAGAGATAACAGCACAGAACAAGGTAAGTGACATCGTGCAGGCTGTAATAACAGCAAAGATAGGAACTACAATTACCAACGTAATTTCAGATACAGGCGCATCTACGAATATTATTTCTAACAGTCTATTTAAAGAAGTTTCGAAAGCATTAAAAGTACCAGTGTTGCCAACGGATAGTTGTAAACTCTTGACAGCTGTAGGTAACAGGTCAAAAAGTGAAACTTCCTGGCAGATTAAAACTGTGTAACCGACCGAGACTCGAACTCGGGACCTATGTCTTTCGCGGGCAAGTGCTCTACAAACTGAGCTACTGAAGCACGACTCACGCCCGGTACCCACAGCTTTACTTCTGCCAGTACCTCGTCTCCTACCTTCCGAACTTTACAGAAGCTCTCCTGCAAACCATGCAGAACTAGCACTCCTGAAAGAAAGGATATTGCGGAGACACGGCTTAGCCACAGCCTGGGGCATGTTTCCAGAATCAGATTTTTACTCTGCAGCGGAGTGTGCACTGATATGAAACTTCCTGGCAGATTAAAACTGTGTGCCCGACCGAGACTCGAACTCGGGACCTATGCCTTTCGCAGGCAAGTGCTCTACCATCTGAGCTACCGAAGCACGACTCACGCCCGGTACCCACAGCTCTACTTCTGCCATCCTCCAGGCTGTGGCTAAGCCATGTCTCCGCAATATCCTTTCTTTCAGGAGTGCTAGATCTGCATGGTTCGCAGGAGAACTTCTGTAAAGTTTGGAAGGTAGCAGACGACGTACTGGCAGAAGTAAAGCTGTGGGTACCGGGCGTGAGTCGTGCTTCGGTAGCTCAGTTTGTAGAGCACTTGCCCGCGAAAAGCATAGGTCCCGAGTTCGAGTCTCGGTCGGGCACAAAGTTTTAATCTGCCAGGAAGTTTCATATAAACGCACACTCCGCTGCAAAGTGAAAATCTCCTTCAGGAAACATCCCCCAGGCTTTGGCTAAGCCATGTCTGTCCAGTATCCTTTCTTTCAGGAGTGCTTTTCTGCATGGTTCGCAGGAGAGCTTCTGTAAAGTTTGGAAGGTAGGAGACGAGGTACTGGCAGAAGTAAAGCTGTGGGTACCGGGCGTGAGTCGTGCTTCGGTAGCTCAGTTTGTAGAGCACTTGTCCGCGAAAGGCATAGGTCCTGAGTTCGAGTCTCGGTCTGGCACACTGTTTTAATCTGCCAGGAAGTTTCATATCAGCGCACACTACGCTGCAGAGTGAAAATCTCATTATTGAAACATCCCCAGGCTGTGGCTAAGCCATGTCTCCGCAGTATCCTTTCTTTCAGGGGTGCTAGTTCTGCATGGTTCGCAGGAGAACATCTGTAAAGTTTGGAAGGTAGGAGACGAGGTACTGGCAGAAGTAAAGCTGTGGGTACCGGGCGTGAGTCGTGCTTCGGTAGCTCAGTTTGTAGAGCACTTGCCCGCGAAAGGCATAGGTCCCGAGTTTGAGTCTCGGTCGGGCACACAGTTTTAATCTGCCAGGAAGTTTCATATTAGCGCACACTCCGCTGCAGAGTGAAAATCTCATTCTGGAAACATCCCCCAGGCTGTGGCTAAGCCATGTCTCTGCAATATCCTTTCTTTCAGGGGTG
This sequence comes from Schistocerca serialis cubense, assembly GCF_023864345.2. Classification (NCBI taxonomy): domain Eukaryota; kingdom Metazoa; phylum Arthropoda; class Insecta; order Orthoptera; family Acrididae; genus Schistocerca; species Schistocerca serialis. The sequence goes on from NC_064644.1 coordinate 52,179,983, forward strand.
CTAGTTCTGCATGGTTCGCAGGAGAGCTTCTGTAAAGTTTTGAAGTTAGGAGACGAGATACTGGCAGAAGTAAAGCTGTGGGTACCGGGCGTGAGACGTGCTTCGGTAGCTCAGTTTGTAGAGCACTTGCCCGCGAAAGGCGTAGGACCCGAGTTCAAGCCTCGGTCGGGCACACAGTTTTAATCTGCCAGGAAGTTTCATATCAGCACAAACTCCGCTGCAGAGTGAAAATCTCATTCTCAAAACATCCCTCAGGCTGTGGCTAAGCCATGTCTCCGCAATATCCTTTCTTTCAGGAGTGCTAGTTCTGCATTGTTCGCAGGAGAGCTTCTGTAAAGTTTGGAAGGAAGAGACGACGTACTGGCAGAAGTAAAGCTGTGGGTACGGGGCGTGAGTCGTGTTTCTGCAGCTCAGTTTGTGGAGCACATGCCCGCGAAAGGCATAGGTCCCGAGCTCGAGTCTCGGTCGGGCACACAGTTTTAATCTGTCAGGAAGATTCATATCAGCGCACACTCAGCTGCAGAGTGAAACTATCATTCTGGAAACATCCCCCAGGCTGTGGCTAAGCCATGTCTCCGGAATATCCTTTCTTTCAAGGGTGCTAGTTCCGCATGGTTCGCAGGAGAGCTTCTGTAAAGTTTAGAAGGTAGGAGACGAGGTACTGGCAGTAGTAAAGCTGTGGATACCGGGCGTGAGTCGTGCTTCGGTAGCTCAGTTTGTAGAGCACTTGCCCGCGAAAGGCATAGGTCCCGAGTTCGAGTCTCTGTCGGGCACACAGTTTTAATCTGCCAGGAAGTTTCATATCAGCGCACACTCCGCTGCACAGTGAAAATCTCAATCTGGAAACATTCCCCAGGCTGTGGCTAAGCCGTGTCCCCGCATTATCCGTTCTTTCACGAGTGCTAGTTCTGCATGGTTTGTAGGAGATCTTCTGTAAAGTTTGGAAGGTATGAGACGAGGTACTAGCAGAAGTAAAGCTGTGGGTACCGAGCGTGTGTCGTGCTTCGGTAGCTCAGTTTGTAGAGCACTTGCCTGCGAAAGGCATAGGTTCCGAGTTCGAGTCTCGGTCAGGCACACAGTTTTAATCTGCCAGGAAGTTTCATATCAGCACACACTCCGCTGCAGAGTGAAAATCTCATTCTGTAAAAATGCCCCAGGCTGTGGCTTAGCCATGTCTCCGCAATATCCTTTCTTTCAGGAGAGTCTGTTCTGCATGTTTCGCAAGAGAGCTTCTGTGAAGTTTGGAAGGTAGGAGACGAGTTACTGGAGGAAGTAAAGCTATGGGTACCGGGCGTGAGTCGTGCTTCAGTAGCTCAGTTTGTAGAGCACTTGCCCGCGAAAGGCATAGGTCCCGATTTCGAGTCTCGGTCGCGCATACTGTTTTAATCTGCCAGGAAGTTTCATATCAGCGCACACTCTGCTGCAGAGTGAAAATCTCAATCTGGAAACAATCCCCAGGCTGTAGCTAAGCCATGTCTCCCCATTATCCTTTCTATCAGGACTGCTTGTGCTGCATGGTTCGCAGGAGAGCTTCTGTAAAGTTCGGAAGGCAGGAGACGAGGTACTGGCAGACGTAAAGCTGTGGGTACCGGGCGAGAGTTGTGCTTCGGTAGCTCAGTTTGTAGATCACTTGCCCGCGAAAGGCAATATCCCTTCTTTAAGGAGTGCTAGTTCTGCATGGTTCGTAGGAGAGCTTCTGTAAAGTTTGGAAGGTAGGAGATGAGGTACTGGCACAAGTAAAGCTGTGGGTACTGGGTGTGTGTCGTGCTTTGGTAGCTCAGTTTGTAGAACACTAACCAGCGAAAGGCATAGGCCACTAGTTCGGGTCTTGGTCGGGCACACAGTTTTAATCTGCCAGGAAGTTTCATATCAGCGAACACTCAGCTGCAGAATGAAAATCTCATTCTGGAAACATCCCCCAGGCTGTGGCTAAGCCATGTCTCCGCAATATCGTTTCTTTCAGGAGTGCTAGTTCTGGTAGGTTCGCAGGAGAGCTTCTGTAATGCTTGGAAGGTAGGAGACGATGTACTGGCAGAAGTAAAGTTGTGGGTACCGGGCGTGAGTCGTGCTTCGGTGGCTCAGTTTGTAGAGCACTTGCCCGCGAAAGGCAATATCTCTTCTTTAAAGAGTGCTAGATCTGCATGGTTTGTAGGAGAGTTTCTGTAAAGTTTGGAAGGTAGGAGATGAGGTACTGGCAGAAGTAAAGCTGTGGGTACAGGGCGTGTGTCGTGCTTTCGTAGCTGAGTTTGTAGAGCACTTGCCCGCGAAAGGCATAGGTCCCGATTTCGAGTCTCGGTCGCGCACACAGTTTTAAACTGCCAGGAAGTTTCATATCAGCGCACACTCCGCTGCAGAGTGAAAATCTCATTCTGGAAACAATCCCCAGGCTGTGGCTAAGCCATGTCTCCAAATTATCCTTTCTTTCAGGAGTGCTAGTTCTGCATGGCTTGCAGGAGAGCTTCTGAAAAGTTAGGAAGGTAGGAGACGAGGTACTTGCAGAAGTCAAGCTGTGGGTACCAGGCGTGATTCGTGCTTCGGTAGCTCAGTTTGTAGAGCACTTGCCCACAAAAGGCATAGGTCAAAAGTTCGAGTCTCGGTCGGGCACACAGTTTCAATCTGCCAGGATGTTTCATATCAGCACACCCACCGCTGCAGAGTGAAAATCTCATTCTGGAAACATCCCCCAGGCTGTGGCTAAGCCATGTCTCCGCAATATCCCTTCTTTTAGGAGTGGTAGTTCTGGTTGGTTCGCAGGAGTGCATCTGCAAAGTTTGGAAGGTAGGAAACGAGGTACTAGCAGAAGTAAAACCGTGGGTACCGGGCGTGAGTCGTGCTTCGGTATCTCAGGTTGTAGAGCACTTGCTCGCGAAAGGCATAGGTCCCGAGTTCGAGTCTCGGTCGGCACACAGTTTTAATCTGCCAGGAAGTTTCATATCAGCGCACACTCCGCTGCAGAGTGAAAATTTAATCCTGGAAACATCCTCCAGGCTGTGGCTAAGCCATGTCTCCGCAATATCCTTTTTTTGGGGACTGCTTGTGCTGCATGGTTCGCAGGAGAGCTTCTGTAAAGTTCGAAAGGCAGGAGACGAGGTACTGGCAGACGTAAAGCTGTGGGTACTGGGCGTGAGTTGTGCTTCGGCAGATCAGTTTGTAGAGCACTTGCCCGCGAAAGGCATAGGTCCCGAGTTCGAGTCTCGGTCGGGCACACAGTTTTAATCTGCCAGGAAGTTTCATATCAGCGCACACTCAGCTGCAGAGTCAAAATATCATTCTGGAAAAATCCCCCAGGCTATGGCTAAGCCATGTCTCCGCAATATAATTTCTTTCAGGAGTGCTAGTTCTGCAGGATCGCAGGAGAGCTTCTGTAAAGTTTGGAAGGTTCGAGACCAGGTACTGGCAGAAGTAAAGTTGTGGGTACCGGGCGTGAGTCGTGCTTCGGTAGCTCAGTTTGTAGAGCACTTGCCCGCGATAGGCAATATCCCTTCTTTAAGGAGTGCTAGTTCTGCATGGTTCGTAGGAGAGCTTCTGTAAAGTTTGGAAGGTAGGAGATGAGGTACTGGCAGAAGTAAAGCTGTGGGTACCGGGCGTGTGTCGTGCTTTGGTAGCTCAGTTTGTAGAGCTCTTGCCAGCGAAAGACATAGGTCCCGAGTTCGAGTCTCGGTCGGGCACAAAGTTTTAATCTGCCAGGAAGTTTCATATAAACGCACACTCCGCTGCAAAGTGAAAATCTCCTTCAGGAAACATCCCCCAGGCTTTGGCTAAGCCATGTCTGTCCAGTATCCTTTCTTTCAGGAGTGCTTTTCTGCATGGTTCGCAGGAGAGCTTCTGTAAAGTTTGGAAGGTAGGAGACGAGGTACTGGCAGAAGTAAAGCTGTGGGTACCGGGCGTGAGTCGTGCTTCGGTTGCTCAGTTTGTAGAGCACTTGTCCGCGAAAGGCATAGGTCCTGAGTTCGAGTCTCGGTCTGGCACACAGTTTTAATCTGCCAGGAAGTTTCATATCAGCGCACACTACGCTGCAGAGTGAAAATCTCATTATTGAAACACCCCCAGGCTGTGGCTAAGCCATGTCTCCGCAGTATCCTTTCTTTCAGGGGTGCTAGTTCTGCATGGTTCGCAGGAGAACATCTGTAAAGTTTGGAAGGTAGGAGACGAGGTACTGGCAGAAGTAAAGCTGTGGGTACCGGGCGTGAGTCGTGCTTCGGTAGCTCAGTTTGTAGAGCACTTGCCCGCGAAAGGCATAGGTCCCGAGTTTGAGTCTCGGTCGGGCACACAGTTTTAATCTGCCAGGAAGTTTCATATTAGCGCACACTCCGCTGCAGAGTGAAATTCTCATTCTGGAAACATCCCCCAGGCTGTGGCTAAGCCATGTCTCTGCAATATCCTTTCTTTCAGGGGTGCTAGTTCTGCATGGTTCGCAGGAGAGCTTCTGTAAAGTTTTGAAGTTAGGAGACGAGATACTGGCAGAAGTAAAGCTGTGGGTACCGGGCGTGAGACGTGCTTCGGTAGCTCAGTTTGTAGAGCACTTGCCCGCGAAAGGCGTAGGACCCGAGTTCAAGTCTCGGTCGGGCACACAGTTTTAATCTGCCAGGAAGTTTCATATCAGCACAAACTCCGCTGCAGAGTGAAAATCTCATTCTCAAAACATCCCTCAGGCTGTGGCTAAGCCATGTCTCCGCAATATCCTTTCTTTCAGGAGTGCTAGTTCTGCATTGTTCGCAGGAGAGCTTCTGTAAAGTTTGGAAGGAAGAGACGACGTACTGGCAGAAGTAAAGCTGTGGGTACGGGGCGTGAGTCGTGTTTCGGCAGCTCAGTTTGTGGAGCACATGCCCGCGAAAGGCATAGGTCCCGAGCTCGAGTCTCGGTCGGGCACAGAGTTTGAATCTGCCAGGAAGTTTCATATCAGCGCACACTCCGCTGCAGAGTGAAAATCTCATTCTGGAAACATCCCCCAGGCTGTGGTTAAGCCATGTCTCCGCAATATCCTTTCCTTCAGGATGCTAGTTCTGCATAGTTCGCAGGAGAGCTTCTGTAAAGTTTAGAAGGTAGGAGACGAGGTACTGGCAGAAGTAAAGCTGTGGGTACCGGGCGTGAGTCGTGCTTCAGTAGCTCAGTTTGTAGAGCACCTGCACGTGAAAGACATAGGTCCCGAGTTCGAGTCTCGGTCGGGCACACAGTTTTAATCTGTCAGGAAGTTTCATATCAGCGCACACTCAGCTGCAGAGTGAAACTATCATTCTGGAAACATCCCCCAGGCTGTGGCTAAGCCATGTCTCCGGAATATCCTTTCTTTCAAGGGTGCTAGTTCCGCATGGTTCGCAGGAGAGCTTCTGTAAAGTTTATAAGGTAGCAGACGAGGTACTGGCAGTAGTAAAGCTGTGGATACCGGGCGTGAGTCGTGCTTCGGTAGCTCAGTTTGTAGAGCACTTGCCAGCGAAAGGCATAGGTCCCGAGTTCGAGTCTCTGTCGGGCATACAGTTTTAATCTGCCAGGAAGTTTCATATCAGCGCACACTCCGCTGCACAGTGAAAATCTCAATCTGGAAACATTCCCCAGGCTGTGGCTAAGCCGTGTCCCCGCATTATCCGTTCCTTCACGAGTGCTAGTTCTGCATGGTTTGTAGGAGATCTTCTGTAAAGTTTGGAAGGTATGAGACAAGGTACTAGCAGAAGTAAAGCTGTGGGTACCGAGCGTGTGTCGTGCTTCGGTAGCTCAGTTTGTAGAGCACTTGCCTGCGAAAGGCATAGGTTCCGAGTTCGAGTCTCGGTCAGGCACACAGTTTTAATCTGCCAGGAAGTTTCATATCAGCACACACTCCGCTGCAGAGTGAAAATCTCATTCTGTAAAAATGCCCCAGGCTGTGGCTTAGCCATGTCTCCGCAATATCCTTCTTTCAGGAGTGTCTGTTCTGCATGTTTCGCAAGAGAGCTTCTGTGAAGTTTGGAAGGTAGGAGACGAGTTACTGGAGGAAGTAAAGCTATGGGTACCGGGCGTGAGTCGTGCTTCAGTAGCTCAGTTTGTAGAGCACTTGCCCGCGAAAGGCATAAGTCCCGATTTCGAGTCTCGGTCGCGCATACTGTTTTAATCTGCCAGGAAGTTTCATATCAGCGCACACTCTGCTGCAGAGTGAAAATCTCAATCTGGAAACAATCCCCAGGCTGTGGCTAAGCCATGTCTCCCCATTATCCTTTCTTTCAGGAGTGCTAGTTCTGCATGGATTGCAGGAGAGCTTCAGTAAAGTTAGGAAGGTAGGAGACGAGGTACTTGCAGAAGTCAAGCTGTGGGTACCAGGCGTGAGTTGTGCTTCGGTAGCTCTGTTTGTAGAGCACTTGCCCACAAAAGGCATAGGTCAAAAGTTCGAGTCTCGGTCGGGCACACACTTTCAATCTGCCAGGATGTTTCATATCAGCACACACTCCGCTGCAGAGTGAAAATCTCATTCTGGAAACATCCCCCAGGCTGTGGCTGAGCCATGTCTCCGCAATATCCTTTCTATCAGGACTGCTTATGCTGCATGGTTCGCAGGAGAGCTTCTGTAAAGTTCGGAAGGCAGGAGACGAGGTACTGGCAGACGTAAAGCTGTGGGTACCGGGCGAGAGTTGTGCTTCGGTAGCTCAGTTTGTAGATCACTTGCCCGCGAAAGGCAATATCCCTTCTTTAAGCAGTGCTAGTTCTGCATGGTTCGTAGGAGAGCTTCTGTAAAGTTTGGAAGGTAGGAGATGAGGTACTGGCACAAGTAAAGCTGTGGGTACTGGGTGTGTGTCGTGCTTTGGTAGCTCAGTTTGTAGAGCACTAACCAGCGAAAGGCATAGGCCACGAGTTCGGGTCTTGGTCGGGCACACAGTTTTAATCTGCCAGGAAGTTTCATATCAGCGAACACTCAGCTGCAGAATGAAAATCTCATTCTGGAAACATCCCCCAGGCTGTGGCTAAGCCATGTCTCCGCAATATCGTTTCTTTCAGGAGTGCTAGTTCTGGTAGGTTCGCAGGAGAGCTTCTGTAATGCTTGGAAGGTAGGAGACGATGTACTGGCAGAAGTAAAGTTGTGGGTACCGGGCGTGAGTCGTGCTTCGGTGGCTCAGTTTGTAGAGCACTTGCCCGCGAAAGGCAATATCTCTTCTTTAAAGAGTGCTAGTTCTGCATGGTTTGTAGGAGAGTTTCTGTAAAGTTTGGAAGGTAGGAGATGAGGTACTGGCAGAAGTAAAGCTGTGGGTACAGGGCGTGTGTCGTGCTTTCGTAGCTGAGTTTGTAGAGCACTTGCCCGCGAAAGGCATAGGTACCGATTTCGAGTCTCGGTCGCGCACACAGTTTTAAACTGCCAGGAAGTTTCATATCAGCGCACACTCCGCTGCAGAGTGAAAATCTCATTCTGGAAACTATCCCCAGGCTGTGGCTAAGCCATGTCTCCCCATTATCCTTTCTTTCAGGAGTGCTAGTTCTGCATGGCTTGCAGGAGAGCTTCTGAAAAGTTAGGAAGGTAGGAGACGAGGTACTTGCAGAAGTAAAGCTGTGGGTACCAGGCGTGATTCGTGCTTCGGTAGCTCAGTTTGTAGAGCACTTGCCCACAAAAGGCATAGGTCAAAAGTTCGAGTCTCGGTCGGGCACACAGTTTCAATCTGCCAGGATGTTTCATATCAGCACACCCTCCGCTGCAGAGTGAAAATCTCATTCTGGAAACATCCCCCAGGCTGTGGCTAAGCCATGTCTCCGCAATATCCCTTCTTTTAGGAGTGGTAGTTCCGGTTGGTTCGCAGGAGTGCATCTGCAAAGTTTGGAAGGTAGGAAACGAGGTACTAGCAGAAGTAAAACCGTGGGTACCGGGCGTGAGTCGTGCTTCGGTATCTCAGGTTGTAGAGCACTTGCTCGCGAAAGGCATAGGTCCCGAGTTCGAGTCTCGGTCGGCACACAGTTTTAATCTGCCAGGAAGTTTCATATCAGCGCACACTCCGCTGCAGAGTGAAAATTTAATCCTGGAAACATCCTCCAGGCTGTGGCTAAGCCATGTCTCCGCAATATCCTTTTTTTGGGGACTGCTTGTGCTGCATGGTTCGCAGGAGAGCTTCTGTAAAGTTCGAAAGGCAGGAGACGAGGTACTGGCAGACGTAAAGCTGTGGGTACTGGGCGTGAGATGTGCTTCGGCAGATCAGTTTGTAGAGCACTTGCCCGCGAAAGGCATAGGTCCCGAGTTCGAGTCTCGGTCGGGCACACAGTTTTAATCTGCCAGGAAGTTTCATATCAGCCCACACTAAGCTGCAGAGTCAAAATATCATTCTGGAAAAATCCCCCAGGCTATGGCTAAGCCATGTCTCCGCAATATAATTTCTTTCAGGAGTGCTAGTTCTGCAGGGTCGTAGGAGAGCTTCTGTAAAGTTTGGAAGGTTCGAGACCAGGTACTGGCAGAAGTAAAGTTGTGGGTACCGGGCGTGAGTCGTGCTTCGGTAGCTCAGTTTGTAGAGCACTTGCCCGCGATAGGCAATATCCCTTCTTTAAGGAGTGCTAGTTCTGCATGGTTCGTAGGAGAGCTTCTGTAAAGTTTGGAAGGTAGGAGATGAGGTACTGGCAGAAGTAAAGCTGTGGGTACCGGGCGTGTGTCGTGCTTTGGTAGCTCAGTTTGTAGAGCTCTTGCCAGCGAAAGACATAGGTCCCGAGTTCCAGTCTCGGTCGGGGACACAGATTTAATCTGCCAGGAAGTTTCATATCAGCGCACAATCCGCTGCAGAGTGAAAATCTCATTCTGGAAACATCCCCCAGGCTGTGGCTAAGCCATGTCTCCGCAATATCCTTTCTTACAGGAGTGGTAGTTCTGGTTGGTTCGCAGGAGTGCATCTGTAAAGTTTGGAAGGTAGGAAACGAGGCACTAGCAGAAGTAAAGCCGTGGGTACCGAGCTTGAGTCGCGCTTCGGTAGCTCAGTTTGTAGAGCACTTGCTCGCGAAAGGCATAGGTCGCGAGTTCGAGTCTCGATCGGCACACAGTTTTAATCTGCCAGGAAGTTTCATATCAGCGCACACTCCGCTGCAGAGTGAAAATCTAATTCTGGAAACATCCCACAGGCTGTGGCTAAGCCATGTCTCCGCAATATCCTTTCTTTCAGGACTGCTTGTGCTGCATGGTTCGCAGGAGAGCTTCTATAAAGTTCGGAAGGCAGGAGACGAGGTACTGGCAGACGTAAAGCTGTGGGTACCGGGCGTGAGTTGTGCTTCGGTAGCTCAGTTTGTAGAGCACTTGCCCTTGAAAGGCATAGGTCCCGAGTTCGAGTCACGGTCGGGCACACAGTTTTAATCTGCCAGGAAGTTTTATATCAGCGCACACTCCGCTGCAGAGTGAAAATTTCATTCTGGAAACAATTCCCAGGCTTTGGCTTAGCCATGTCGCCGCTATATCCTTTCTTTCAGGAGTGCTAGTTCTGCATGTTTCGCAGGAGAGCTGCTCTAAAGTTTGGAAGGTAGGAGACGAGGTCCTGGCGGAAGTAAAGCTGTGGGTATGGGCGTGAGTCGTGCTTCGGTAGCTCAGTTTGTAGAGCACTTGCCCGCGAAAGGCATAGGTGCCGATTTCGAGTCTCGGTCCCGCACACAGTTTTAATCTGCCAGGAAGTTTCATATCAGCGCACACTCCGCTGCAGAATGAAAATCTCATTCTGGAAACAATCCCCAGGCTGTGGCTAAGCCATGTCTCCCCATAATCCTTTCTTTCAGGAGTGCTAGTTCTGCATGGCTTGCAGGAGAGCTTCTGTAAAATTAGGACGGTAGGAGACGAGGTACTTGCAGAAGTAAAGCTGTGGGTACCAGGAGTGAGTGGTGCTTCGGTAGCTCAGTTTGTAGAGCACTTGCCCGCGAAAGGTATAGGTCCCAAGTTCCAGTCTCGGTCGGGGACACAGATGTAATCTGCCAGGAAGTTTCGTATCAGCGCACACTCCGCTGCAGAGTGAAAATCTCATTCTGGAAACATCCCCCAGGCTGTGGCTAAGCCATGTCTCCGCAATATCCTTTCTCTCAGGTGTGCTTGTTCTGCATGGTTCGCAGGAGAGCTTCTGTAAAGTTTGGAAGGTAGGTGACGAGGTACTGGCAGAAGTAAAGCTGTGGAAACCGGTCGTGAGTGGTGCTTCGATAGCGCAGTTTGTAGAGCAATTGCCCGCGAAAGGCATAGGTCCTGAGTTCGAGTCTCGGTCGGGCACACGGTTTTATCTGCCAGGAAATTTCATGTCAGCGCACACTCCCCTGCAGAGTGAATATCTCAATCTGGAAACAATCCCCAGGCTGTGGCTAAGCCATGTCTCCTCATTATCCTTTCTATGAGGAGTGCTAGTTCTGCATGCCTTGCAGGAGAGCGTCTTTAAAGTTAGGAAGGTAGGAGACGAGGTACTTGCAGAAGTAAAGCTGTGGGTACCGGGCGCGAGTCGTGCTTCGGTAGCTCAGATTGTAGAGCACTTGCCCGCAAAAGGGATAGGTCAAGAGTTCGAGTCTCAGTCGGGCACACAGTTAAGATCTGCCAGGATGTGTCATATCAGCGCACACTCCGCTGCAGACTGAAAATCACATTCTGGAAACATCCCCCAGGCTGTGGCTAAGACATGTCCCCGCAATATCCTTTCTTTCAGGAGTGCTAGTTCTGCAGGGACGCAGGAGAGCATCTGTAAAGTTTGGAAGGTAGAAGACGAGGTACTGGCAGAAGTAAAGTTGTGGGTACCGGGCGTGAGTCGTGCTTCGGTAGCTCAGTTTGTAGAGCACTTGCCCGCAAAAGGCAATATCCCTTCTTTAAGGAGTGCTAGTTCTGCATGGTTTGTAGGAGAGTTTCTGTAAAGTTTGGAAGGTAGGAGATGAGGTACTGGCAGAAGTAAAGTTGTGGGTACCGGGCGTGTGTCGTGCTTTGGTAGCTCAGTTTGTAGAGCACTTGCCCGCGAAAGGCATAGGTCCCGATTTCGAGCCTCGGTCGCGCACACAGTTTTAATCTGCCAGGAAGTTTCGTATCAGCGCACACTCCGCTGCAGAGTGAAAATCTCATTCTGGAAACAATCCCCAGGCTGTGGCTTAGCCATGTCGCCGCTATATCCTTTCTTTCAGGAGTGCTAGTTCTGCATGGTTCGCAGGAGAGCTGCTCTAACGTTTGGAAGGTAGGAGACCAGGTACTGGCAGAAGTAAAGCTGTGGGTATGGGCGTGAGCTGTGCTTCAGTAGCTCAGTTTGTAGAGCACTTGCCCGCGAAAGGCATAGGTCCCGATTTCGAGTCTCGGTCGCGCACACAGTTTTAATCTGCCAGGAAGTTTCATATCAGCGCACACTCTGCTGCAGAGTGAAAATCTCATTCTGGAAACAATCCTCAGGCTGTGGCTAAGCCATGTCTCCCCATTATCCTTTCTTTCAGGAGTGCTAGTTCTGCATGGCTTGCAGGAGAGCTTCTGTAAAGTTAGGAAGGTAGGAGACGAGGTACTTGCAGAAGTAAAGCTGTGGGTACCAGGCGTGAGTCGTGCTTCGGTAGCTCAGTTTGTAGAGCACTTGCCCACAAAAGGCATAGGTCTAAAGTTCGAGTCTCGGTCGGGCACACAGTTTCAATCTGCCAGGATGTTTCATATCAGCACACCCTCCGCTGCAGAGTGAAAATCTCATACTGGAAGTATCCCCCAGGCTGTGGCTAAGCCATGTCTCCGCAGTATCCTTTCTTTCAGGAGTGGTAGATCTGGTTGGATCGCAGGAGTGCTTCTGTAAAGTTTGGAAGGTAGGAAACGAGGTACTAGCAGAAGTAAACCCGTGGGTACCGGGCGTGAGTCGTGCCTCGGTAGCTCAGTTTGTAGAGCACTTGCTCGCGAAAGGCATAGGTCCCGAGTTCGAGTCTCGGTCGGCACACAGTTTTAATCTGCCAGGAAGTTTCATATCAGCGCACACTCCGCTGCAGAGTGAAAATCTAATCCTGGAAACATCCTTTAGGCTGTGGCTAAGCCATGTCTCCGCAATATCCTTTCTTTCAAGACTGCTTGTGCTGCATGGTTCGCAGGAGAGCTTCTGTGAAACTCGGAAGGCAGGAGACGAGGTACTGGCAGATGTAAAACAGTGGGTACCGGGCGTGAGTCGTGCTTCGGTAGCTCAGTTTGTAGAGCACTAGCCCGCGAAAGGCAATATCCCTTCTTTAAGGAGCGCTAGTTCCGCATGGTTTGTAGGAGAGTTTCTGTAAAGTTTGGAAGGTAGGAGATGAGGTACTGGCAGAAGTAAAGCTGTAGGTAAAGGCGTGTGTCGTGCTTTGGTAGCTCAGTTTGTAGAGCACTTGCCCATGAAAGGCATAGGCCCCGAGTTCGAGTCCCGGTCGGGCACACAGTTTTAATGTGCCATTAAGTTTCATATCAGCGCACACTCCGCTGCAGAGTGAAAATCTCATTCTGGAACATCCCCCAGGCTGTAGCTAAGCCATGCCTCCGCAATATCCTTTCTTTCAGGAGTGCTTGTTCTGCATGGTTCGCAGGAGAGCTTCTGTAAAGTTAGGAAGGTAGGTGTTGAGGTACTGGCAGAAGTAAAGCTGTGGGAACCGGGCGTGAGTCGTGCTTCGGTAGCGCTGTTTGTAGAGCAATTGCCCGCGAAAGGCATAGGTCCCGAGTTCGAGTCACGGTCGGGCACAAAGTTTTAATCTGCCAGAAAGTTTCATATCAGCGCACACTCCGCTGCAGAGTGAAAATCTCATTCTGGAAACATCCCCCAGGCTGTGGCTAAGGTATGTCTCCGCATTATCCTCTCTTTGATAAGTGCTAGTTCTGCATGGTTTGCAGGAAAGATTCTGTAAAGTTTAAAAGGTAGGAGACGAGATACTGGCAGAAGTAAAGCTGTGGGTACCGGGCGTGAGTCGTGCTTCGGTAGCTCAGTTTGTAGAGCACTTGCCCGCGAAAGGCATAGGTACCGAGCTCGAGTCTCGGTTGGGCACACAATTTAAATCTGCCAGGAAGTTTCATATCAGCGCACACTCCGCTGCAGAGTGAAAATCTCATTCTGTAAACATCCCCCAGGCTGTGGCTAAGCCATGTCTCAGCAATATCCTTTCTTTCAGGAGTGCTAGTTCTGTTTGGTTCGCAGGAGAGCTTCTGTAAAATTTGGAAGGTAGAGGACGAGGTACTGGCAGAAGTAAAGCTGTGGGTACAGTGCGTGAGTCGTGCTTTGGTAGCTCCGTTTGTAGAGCACTTGCCCGCGAAAGGCATAGATCCCGAGATCGAGTCTCGGTTGGGCACACAGTTTTAATCTGCCAGGAAGTTTCATATCAGCGCACACTCCGCTGCAGAGTGAAAATCTCATTTAGGAAACATCCCTCAGGGTGTGGCTAAGCCATGTCTCCGCAATATCCTTTCTTTCAAGAGTGCTTGTTCCACATGGTTCGCAGAAGAGCTTCTGTAAAGTTTGGATGGTAGGAGACGATGTACTGGCAGAAGTAAAGCTGTGGGTACGGGGCATGAGTCGTGCTTCGGTAGCTCAGTTTGTAGAGCACTTGCCCGTGAAAGGCATAGATCCCGAGTTTGAGTCTCGGTCAGGCACACAGTTTTAATCTGCCAGGAAGTTTCATATCAGCGCACACTCCGCTGCAGACTGAAATTTTCACTCTGGAAACATCCCCCAGGCTGTGGCTAAGCCATGTCTCCGCAATATCCTTTCTTTCAGGAGTGCTAGTTCTGCATAGTTCGCAAGAGAGCTTCTGTAATGTTTGGAAGGTAGGAGACGAGGTGCTGGCAGAAGTAAAGCTGTGGGTACCGGGCATGAGTCGTGCATCAGTAGCTCAGCTTGTAGAGCACTTGCCCGCGAAAGGCATAGGTCCCAAGTTCGAGTCTCGGTCGGGCACACAGTTTTATTCCACCTGGAAGTTTCATATCAGCGCACACGCCGCTGCAGAGTGAAAATCTCATTCTGGAAACATCCCCCAGGCTGCGGCTAAGCCATGTCTCCGCAATATCCTTTCTTTCAGGAGTGCTAGTTCTGCATGTTTCGCAGGAGAGATTCTGTAAAGTTTGGAAGGTAGTAGATGATGTACTGGCAGAAGTAAAGCTGTGGGTACCGGGTGTGTGTCGTACTTCTGTGGCTCAGTTTGTAGAGCACTTGTCCGCGAAAGGCATAGGTCCCGATTTCGAGTCTCGGTCGGGCACACAGTTTTAATCTGCCAGGAAGTTTCATATCAGCGCACACTCCGCAGCAGAGTGATAATCTCATTCTGGAAACATCCCCCAGGCTGTGGCTAATCCATGTCTCCGCATTATCCTTTCTTTCAGGAGTGCTAGTTCTGCATGGTTTGTAGGAGAGCTTCTGCAAACTTTGGAAGGTATGACATGAGGTACTGGCAGAAGAAAAGCTGTGAGTACCTGGCGTGAGTCGAGCTTCGGTAGCTCAGTTTGTAGAGCACTTGCCCGCGAAAGGCATAGGTCCCAAGATCGCGTCTCGGTCGGGCACACAGTTTTATTCTACCAGAAAGCTTCATATCAGCGCACACGCCGCTGCAGAGTGAGAATGTCATTCTGTAAACATCCCCCAGGCTGTGGCTAAGCCATGTCTCCGCAATATCCTTTCTTTCAGGAGTGCTAGTTCTGCATGGTTTGTAGGAGATCTTCTGTAAAGTTTGGAAGGTAGCAGACGAGGTACTGGCAGAAGTAAAGCTGTGGGTACCGGGCGTGAGTCGTGCTTCGGTAGCTCAGTTTGTAGAGAACTTGCCCCCAAAAGGGATCGGTCCCGAGTTCGAGTCTCGGTCGGGAACACAGTTTTAATCTGCCAGGAAGTTTCATATCAGCGCACACTCCGCTGCAGAGTGAATATCTCATTCTGGAAACATCCCCCAGGCTGTGGCTAAGCCATGTCTCCGCAATATCCTTTCTTTCAGGAGTGCTAGTTCTGATTGGTTCGCAGAAGAACTTCTTTAAAGTTTGGAAGGTAGGAGAAGAGGTAGTGGCAGAAGTAAAGCTGTGGGTACCGGGCGTGAGTTGTGCTTCGGTAGCTCAGTTTGTAGAGCACTTGCCCGCGAGAGACATAGGTCCCGAGTTCGGGTCTCGGTCGGGCACACAGTTTTAATCTGCCAGGAAGTTTCATATCAGCGCACACTCCGTTGCAGAGTGAAAATCTCATTCTGGAAACATCTCCCAGGCTGTGGCTAAGCCTTGTCTCCGCAATATCCTTTCTTTCAGGAGTGCTAGTTCTGCATGGTTCGCAGGAGAGCTTCTGTAAAGTTTGGAAGGTTGGAGACGAGATACTGGCAGAAGTAAAGCTGTGGGTACCTGGCGTGAGTCGTGCTTCAGTAGCTCAGTTTGTGGAGCACTTGCGCGCGAAAGGCATAGGTCCCGAATTCGAGTCTCGGTCTGGTACATAGTTTTAATCTGCCAGGAAGTTTCATATCAGCGCACACTCCGCTGCAGAGTGAAAATCTCACTGTGGAGGTCAAAAAGTATTAAGTGGTAGACGCAAATACCTGTTACCATTAGCGATGTTACGATAAACTGTACATTCTTAATCGTTGACAAATTAATCGTCAATTGTATTTTGGGTGTGGAAGTTTTCCGGCCGTATAAAGTAAACAGCGACATACTCAGTGGACTTTGCTATTTCCGAGCGGGCAGCCGTAGTGTGAAGGTCAATCTTGTAAAGTCAACAATAGAGCGTAATGGCCAATTACAGAAACAAGCTGAAGTAAAATTAGTTTACCCACAAGTGTTATTGATAGATATTCCTTACCCCGAACAATTAGACACGGAAATAATTAACGAACAGGCCGCCCTCGAGAACGTAGGAAAATCCCCTTGTCTTTCAGAAACTCAACAAAACGAACTAGCAGATCTTATTTATGAATACTGAGACATTTTTAGAAAACATAAGTGAAGTTTCATTTAAAAATCGAAACTAGTAATCAAATGGGGGCATTTACCAACTAAAAAACGCGTAGTTAACCACACCTAATGAAACATGTGTTACTGTGAGTCTTAACACTATAAGATAAGCCATATGGTACTTTTGTAGTCTAACTCACTTATTTAAGAGAGAGGAACAAAGACAAATTAGCGCGAAGGTCGGAGATTGTTCGCTTGAGACGAACAACAAACCACGCTTCAAAGTTGCAGTACAACGCTCAGCTAACGAGCACGCTATAGCGACATGGCAAGACGAGGGCATTGGCCGCGCTGTAGGCAGCGAGCCGGGGAGAAATCTTCCCCCATCCCTGTCCGATCAGCTGAGTGTATACAAAGCGCGAAGGCGCATGCGCGGTCGAGTGCAGACGACACGTGACTCATATTACACGATTGCGGCTATCACGACTAATGTTCACCAACAATGCAGAGTTTTCTCCGCGCCTGCAGTCCAGTCATGGTACATAAGCGCGCATACGCGGAACGTTTAAAAGTTTTGATACCATGCTTACTATGAGACACAGTGACGAAAGAAAAGGGTACACAAGTCTTGTAAACAGTAGCTTAGAAAATTTAATTATAAGCTGGTATTACGTAATAAAAGTGAACATACAAGTACATACTGGTCATGGACGGTATTGTGATATTATATTATATTGAGTAAATTCTTAGCTTGTACGGAAGGAGAAAGAAAATAGCACAATAGAAAAAAATAAAGGATGCAGATATATAACCGGAAGAAAGGCTATGTACACGAGAACAACACACGATTACATATGGGGGAAAGCTAGAGGCAAAGAGGAAGTCAAAGAGATAACGCATACATTTACATTACACAGTAACGAGCGATTTTCAGAATGAACAACAAGGTAAACGCGTGAATTTTTGGACTAAGGAAGAGAATGACATAAGCTTTAAAATAGGAAAATAATAAACAGATCTGTGCAGCGTGAGTAACGAACTGAATCGACCTCAAAACAAACACCTAGCCTTTATAGAGAGGGAGACACAATAACGTTAGGAAACACCTAAAGCACTCACCAAACAACTTTGTAGAATATATAAGCTATACACGAGGGTACATGTACGAAAGCTAAAAGTGTAAAGGAGGAAAATATGGAATGATTGTGCATTAATGGACCTTAAGGCAATTATGTATGTAAGAAGAAATATTTAGTTGTAAGTATTACTAGTATGAGGGGACGATGCTCAGCACACCCTGAATTATTTTGGGATATTGAGGGAATGGTGCAGGGTACCGAATAGGGGCCCCACCAGCAAAGTGTATATTATAGTGGTAGATATTTTTTGTGTGTACAAACGTATCTGTGAATGTGTGAAAGGCGAAAGAAGATCTAAACATGTACAGATCCTACACAACATAGAAGCGTATAAGGAAAATTAAACTCTAAGACAACCTCATATAAACAGGTATACCTAACGTCAAGAAACAACTTAATAAAAACCGTAAGACTGCGAGTTTACGAGAAAATACGAAAAACCTGAGAAACATTGCAACATTAGCGATGCTTCACACATGTATGCAGAAGGAAGGTATGAATTACTTTACCCACTTGAAACATGAAAGGATATATCATGTTAAAATTATATCTTTCGTACATATCACGATTTACAATCACAAAGAATGAAAATGATATCGCCGCTATACGAGAAACAGGTAAGCAGTGTGATCGACGACCTGTAAGCAAAGGAATGGTATATAAAATAAATTATGAAAAAAAACGTCATACAGAATTTCATGCTGCGCTGAAGCTATGAAAGTCTGATTATTCGTGTACATAGATTTCCATGACAAACGATGTATTAGAAAGTCTGTATTTTTTTTCTCATGACAACACAAGACGCCTATAAGCGCACTTTAATTGAAGATGATACACACATACAAGGGCGTGCCGCTATTATGAAACACTGTACATGGTAATAGTAGTTACACCCTGAACTTCAAGGTTTTATGTTTATATATCCATGTTGATGTAGGAAGTTTTATTAGGATTAATGATTTACAAGCACACCAGAATGTGCTTACGCACAGAATACTGTACATTTTTGGGATATGCTGCAAATAAATGATTATTTCGTGCATTTTCAGATTTTATACGTAAAAACCGTAGCATACACGTAGTCGTTGCCACTACCCTAAGTAGAAGGTAGAAAATTCCCTTCCCAAGCTTCAGTGGAGCGGCTACAGGTGTATTCTCGGCATGCTGATGCATGTCGTTGCGTGTAAAGGTAACGAAGGTAAACCTTAACTTACATACGAGTTCTAAAAATGAAAACAAAGTACTTGTTCCTTCTAACTGATTAATGGAAAAATGTGTGTGTGCCAGTAAAATCCAAGACGAAGAAGCCACTACGAGTGGTCAAAAGTTTTTCAATTTTGGTCGATAGTTTTTTCCTGTAATTAAAAAAAAAATGGTTCAAATGGCTCTGAGCACTATGGGACTCAACAGCTGAGGTCATTAGTAGCGGTCTTGCTGTTCCAGACTGCAGCGCCTTTAACCGCTCGGCCACTTCGGCCGGCTGTAATTAATGTAACCAATGTATTGTATGTGTTGTATGTTATTCCATTGTATGTGATGTACTTTGTATTTCATGCCAAGTTCCGTGACTTACAAATTTGTGAATACTTATGTACATTGACCAGAAGTATTGAGGGAAATGAATCTCGGTACAATAGGTAAAATGGGTTAATGCGAAGAAAAAAGTGTAGCGAAAAAGCAAGTTTCGATCGCAATACTCGCTGTAAAAGTGGTGTGTGTAGAAATGAAAATTGTGCAAAGTAGTGCTACGTTGCAAGTGTCAGCGAGCCTAAACAAGTGACATCGAAAATTGAAGCTTGTATCGTCAAACGACCCATGGCGTCACAATAAGAAAAGACAATGCCAAACAAGTTTGATACGGTACGCTTCTTACCTGGAGCTGCATCGACGGGATCGTCCTCCGCCTCGCACATAGTGTGGTGTGTTCTTCGGGGCACAATTCCAATGCACCTCGTCGTATCCAGTCTAAGTACTGGAAGGAACTACAAAAAGCACACGGATACTGAGGTTCGGAAGCCTAGACGGTACCCGCACGTCGGTGTATATTCACTGCACTGGCGCGCGCATTCAACCAACGTCGCCCGGTAAGGGACGACCAAACAATCAGGCGCGTGTATCACCCCCCCATATTCAACACTGGGGCTAGCGAACAAAGCTTGTCGCCCCAGAATAAATACAGAAAGCAATACAAGGACTTAATTTTCACCTCTGATGAGGAAGGAAACATTTGTAAATAACGTTGTATTCATTGTATATTTTATTGTACAAACTTTACTACATGATGTTTTCTCAGTATGAACCAGAACTTTGTATACTAGGATTAAGGTTTGTAAATATTAGCATAAATATACCAAAAAACTGACACACACTCAGTAATACCAAAGAATTCACAGTGCCATGAAAATGAGACAGTAAAAATGAAGTTTGTAAATAGAAGACCCCCAAACCTATTAATTGCAAGGTCGACTACTGTATCCTGTCAACCAAATAAAATTTTCTAGTGACAGTATACAGTAGGTGGGCAGTTGTAAAGACACATTCCGACGCAGAGACATACAATACCTTAAAGGCTGCGCCAAAGATTAAATTGAGAGGCATGTAGATTATAATCTTTTGATTTTCACATTGGATTCTCTTTTGTTTCATACTCCAAGAAGGAGTATGGAGGATGGACGTAATTTTTGGAATGTGCGGAAAGGCAGCCATAGTTAGTAATTATGGTTTGTGCGGCGAGCAATGCAAGTCTTATTGTGTTGTGAATAAAGAATAGAGAGAAGTATCTAAGTTTTACGAGAATTATTTAAAGTGACGTAGCATTGTGTTTCCTTGGTTTCCACCGTCTTCGTGAAGTGAACCGATGCCGACTCAGGAAGATGCACACGGTCAACAAAGTGAAGAACACCGATGACGACTAATGAATTAATACTGTGGCAGAAGGACGAATTTTACTCTGAATAAATCTACAATGACGTAGAATTCAAAAATGTAATTAATCGGAATGGTAAATTATATTACAGGCATATTTCACGCAGCACTGAATTTGTCCGCATTCAAGCCGGTCAATACAGTCCGTAAAAAAGCCCTTAAAAAATTCTAAAGTTACAGTTCCATATCCATAATTTTTCCTCTTTTCAAAAAACCAAAAAATTTAATTTTTTTATTTATTTCGCCACAGTTTCTCTAAAAACTGAGGTTTTAAATTCTCTTGCACAGCTCTTACTTGCTGCAGTTATGCACTGCAAACGATACGGTCTGCTCCTGTCGAAATATCGGCGGCTGTGGACGAAGTCACCCGTCTGCTAAGTTATCTGGACATTGTATACACAGGGAGAAACTAAGGTCCCACATTCTCTAATTTATAGTGTCCATACGCGGCGCTGAAAACTGTAAGTGTGGCTAAATTAAGTCTAACTTGTACGGAAATTATAATCAGCCGCTTTATAACGTTAGTTGACTGCTTACAGTCCCATTAGCCAACTTTTAAACCACTGCAGGCTCATCATCAAATGATGAGTATTTTCTGGAAATTTATGTTGTATGCATGTCATGTGCAGCCACCACTAATAGCTGACACAGTAAAAAGTTCAAAAATATTGAAAACGATTAGTCACTCTTCCCAAAAAACGTTATCCGAAATACATCGAACGTGGCTCTACAAATACTCGTATTAGCTATTTCTTAAACAAAATATAACTGTTAACTACACTCCTGGAAATTGAAATAAGAACACCGTGAATTCATTGCCCCAGGAAGGGGAAACTTTATTGACACATTCCTGGGGTCAGATACATCACATGATCACACTGACAGAACCACAGGCACATAGACACAGGCAACAGAGCATGCACCATGTCGGCACTAGTACAGTGTATATCCACCTTTCGCAGCAATGCAGGGTGCTATTCTCCCATGGAGACGATCGTAGAGATGCTGGATGTAGTCCTGTGGAACGGCTTGCCATGCCATTTCCACCTGGCGCCTCAGTTGGACCAGCGTTCGTGCTGGACGTGCGGACCGCGTGAGACGACGCTTCATCCAGTCCCAAACATGCTCAATGGGGGACAGATCCGGAGATCTTGCTGGCCAGGGTAGTTGACTTACACCTTCTAGAGCACGTTGGGTGGCACGGGATACATGCGGACGTGCATTGTCCTGTTGGAACAGCAAGTTCCCTTCCGGTCTAGGAATGGTAGAACGATGGGTTCGATGACGGTTTGGATGTACCGTGCACTATTCAGTGTCCCCTCGACGATCACCAGTGGTGTACGGCCAGTGTAGGAGATCGCTCCCCACACCATGATGCCGGGTGTTGGCCCTGTGTGCCTCGGTCGTATGCAGTCCTGATTGTGGCGCTCACCTGCACGGTGCCAAACACGCATACGACCATCATTGGCACCAAGGCAGAAGCGACTCTCATCGCTGAAGACGACACGTCTCCATTCGTCCCTCCATTCACGCCTGTCGCGACACCACTGGAGGCGGGCTGCACGATGTTGGGGCGTGAGTGGAAGACGGCCTAACGGTGTGCGGGACCGTAGCCCAGCTTCATGGAGACGGTTGCAGATGGTCTTCGCCGATACCTCAGGAGCAACAGTGTCCCTAATTTGCTGGGAAGTGGCGGTGCGGTCCCCTACGTCACTGCGTAGGATCCTACGGTCTTGGCGTGCATCCGTGCGTCGCTGCGGTCCGGTCCCAGGTCGACGGGCACGTGCACCTTCCGCCGACCACTGGCGACAACATCGATGTACTGTGGAGACCTCACGCCCCACGTGTTGAGCAATTCGGCGGTACGTCCACCCGTCCTCCCGCATGCCCACTATACGCCCTCGCTCAAAGTCCGTCAACTGCACATACGGTTCACGTCCATGCTGTCGCGGCATGCTACCAGTGTTAAAGACTGCGATGGAGCTCCGTATGCCACGGCAAACTGGCTGACACTGACGGAGCGGTGCACAAATGCTGCGCAGCTAGCGCCATTCGACGGCCAACACCGCGGTTCCTGGTGTGTCCGCTGTGCCGTGCGTGTGATCATTGCTTGTACAGCCCTCTCGCAGTGTCCGGAGCAAGTATGGTGGGTCTGACACACCGGTGTCAATGTGTTCTTTTTTCCATTTCCAGGAGTGTATTTCTGTAAACTTATTTCAGTAATATATTGTAAGTAGGCTGTATATGTTTTCTTATTGGCAACGTTACGTAGCGCTCTGTATGAAAATCACTGGCTGTGCTGTGTGCAGTCTGTGGCTAGTTTGCATTGTTGTCTGCCATTGTAGCTTTGGGCAGTTGGCTGTGAACAGCGCGTAGCGTTGCGCAGTTGGAGGTGAGCCGCCAGCAGTGGTGGATGTGGGGAGAGATATGGCGGAGTTTTGAAATTTGTAAGACTGGATGTCATGAACTGCTATGTATATTATGATTTTTCAACACTATTAAGGTAAATACATTGTTTGTTCTCTATTAAAATCTTTCATTTGCTAACTATGCCGATCAGTAGTTAGTGCCTTCCGTAGTTTGAATCTTTTATTTAGCTGGCAGTAGTGGCGCTCGCTGTATTGCAGTAGTTCGAGTAACGAAGATTTTTGTGAGGTAAGCGATTTGTGAAACGTATAGGTTAATGTTAGTCAGGGCCATTTTTTTGTAGGGATTTTTGGAAGTCAGATTGCGTTGCGCTAAAAATATTGTGTGTCAGTTTTAGCACAGTTTTGTATAATTGTTCTAAGGGGACGGTTCATATGTCGACCCTTAGCCGAGGATACCGCACTGGAATCTTCTGATTTTTTTCTTGTAGTTTGTATAATTAGTGTAGCTTTTGTTTATTGCTAGCGCGTAATTATAGAGAGAATTTCCTTTGTAGTTGTAGTTTTTCACTGTTGTACAGTAAAACAGTTGTGGCATGCATGTAGATTTGCAGCAAGTATTTCGCAGCTGCGCTTGCAATTAACGAGATATTATTTTCAGTGCTACGTTAATGTGTTCTCTTATTTTTGCTCCTCAAATTGTGCTTCTCTGTGTTATCGTGTGAAATATTGTGACAATAATGGCGTGTGAAAAACGTAACACTAGGCTACAAAGTAAACTGAGAAATAATAGTGACGACGAGCATAGCTTATCAGCACCACTGTGTAATGAATTAACAGACATTCAAAGTAGTAATTTGGTAATTGTGCATAGTGAAATGAAGCGGGCTGCAAACAATGGTGTAGACAGTGAAACAATTAGTGAACAGGGAAGCATTATCGATCGATCGGTCGGCAACACCTTGCCTCAGGAATCCGAAATGACACGACACAATCTTGCAAATACTGTAGATTCAGGTTTTGCATCGTCACCGTTTTCTCAAATAAGTCAAGACACATTTTCTGCTTTTCAAACTGCGAATATTGCCGGTTCAAATGCATTGCTGAATAGCACTGAGGAACATGTTTCAGACACCAGTGCATTGTTATTACAATTAATGCAACAAATGGGACAAAAGCTTCAAAAGTTAGACACAATGGAAAAAAATCTTCATAAGTTAGACACAATGGAACAAAATCAGAGACAAACACAGCAAAAGCTTCAAAAGTTAGACACAATGGAAAAAAATCTTCAAAAGTTAGACACAATGGAACAAAATCAGAGACAAACACAGCAAAAGCTTCAAAAGTTAGACATCACACTAGAACAAACACGTGAAGATTTAACTACTGAGTTACATAACATTGAATCGAAATGTCAAAAAGTCTGTAATGATGTAAAAACACAGATTTGTGAGCATTTTCAACCTATTTTTTCGCGGCATGAAAATGCATTACAGAATCACGAAGCAGCCATAAAAGAACTGCAAACTATTGTTCATCAAAATCATGAGACCTTGCAAGCTAAAACTGACTCAGTTGCATCTACCGATTCGGTTACGCAACTTGCAAAAACTCAAGAAAACTTAAAGGACACAGTAGATACTCTGAAAATTGGTTCAGAAAGACACATGGAGGAAATTAGTTCATTATCTGAGAAAGTAGTTGAACTTTCGGATCAGCTAAATAATTTATCTATGAAGGTAGATGATAATCTGAATGACACAAAACCGGTAGTCTTTAATGACACAGAAGAGTGCGAACAAATTAGGAAATGCAAACAAAATCTGAATCAAATTAATACGCAACACCGAAGAGAAATCTGGGAAGTACAAGAGCAGACACAGGTAATACAAGAATTACGTATTTCAGAGGACACTCACGCTCCAATACGGGAAGAGGGACATAGAAATACGGGACAGCCACAAAATAATAACACAGGGCACTTCGGAAATTATGAAAGAAATTGGCAAGGTACACCGAATTTTGAGATGGAACCGCCGAAACGACGTAACAATGACCGACATGCGACTCGTCGATATGATGATTTTGACTATAAGCTGTTCATTACCACACGTAAATTCAAAACATTTCAGAATTCCGGCAACGACATTCATCCACAAGCGTGGCTTCATCAATTCTCTCATTGTTTTCCACCCAACTGGTCATTGGAACACAGATTAGAATTTATGTGTGGCTACTTAGAGAATGAACCAGCTGTAAGAATGCGATCGGTCATTCACGATTGCCACAGTGAAGGAGAATTTTACCATGCCTTCCTCTTAGCATATTGGTCTCAAGCCACACAAGACCGAGTAAACCATGGCATCATAATGATGAAACATTTCGAACAATCTGAATTTTCCAGTCTTGTGAAATATTTTGAAGACATGTTGCACAAGAATCAGTACCTGTCAAACCCATACAACCCCTCAGAACTCATCCGCATTTGCTTAATCAAATTACCTGAACATTTATGGCATATTATTTTGGCAGGACGTTGCAAAGACGACATTGAAGCTTTTCAGGGACTCTTACAAGAATTAGAAATTGACACAGACAGTCGCGGCATGTGAAAAAAAGGAAAACAATCACTACAGGTCACATCCGTCACAATTCCGTGACGACAGAAACAATAACTGGACACGACAAGTCTATTCTTACAACGCAAATCGTGAACAAAACAGACACCACCCATATGACAACCACTGGCAGAGTAATAATAGTTACAGAGAAAGATCGCATTTCCGTAGTAATGAATATGACTGAGATTACCTTAGAAACAGACAATATGGCAACCAAAACAATTATTATCAAGGGAGACAGAATAACGTCAGACGCAACAGTTCAGCACGCAGTTACGATTCAGGAAGGAATTCTCCACCACATGACCGACAAGAAAGAAATTATGAAATCTACTGACATGACGACAGACGAGATAATCATAACGACAGACCTGAATTTCATCAGAACTGGCGGGATTCAAACAGAGCAGGGCACTTTCGACAAGGTGAATTTGTAGAAGCTAGGTCTCCCAATCCCAATAACGATGCGCGCCAACAAAGGAACAGACAATGACTCGCACCGCAGGCAGCCGCGTGCGCCGGCTGGCTCAGAGAAAAATAACATAGACGCTAACCTTGAGAAAAATTTTAGCATTCCTCAGCGACGTATACCGCATGATAATTCCGTTCAAGTTGAACCTCTCTGTACTAGGAAGAGTAAAGGATTGCACCACATTTCACACGTAAAACCGTTTATTGAAAGATAATCTGCTTTATAACTTAGTCTTTTCCATAAAATTTTTCACTTCACATTTCTAGTATGCTTTGTCAGACTTAGAATCTGTTAACATGCAACAATGTTTGAAGTTAAATATCCAGTCTAGAACCTAGGGAACATTTTTAAACAGAAATTACGAATGCATTGTTATAGTGAACAGACGACACAGTGTTGTATTTGTACATTCTTGCTTGTTAGTTCCACGATTACGTAACGACTATCAGGCTTACATACTTAGGACATATACTGGTACTGCTAATGAGATTTTAATCCAACATTTTGGTTTACTTGAAAATACATTCTGGATTTAAAGTACTTTCAGTGAGATACCAGACGACATAGTGGTTAGTTTATGTGACAGCTACACGATTTTATCACGACGCTACTAATGAGTGACAATTTACAATGTTGCTTTTGCAGTGTTTCTGTTTTATATCTGCACAGTTTTCTGTTTTATTCTGGAAAGTAAAACATGTTTTAGTAGTAACTTTTGTGGTATAGCTACAATGAGACAGTCTTTTCCGTAGCACAACAATACGTTACAGTACAGTACTTTCTTCATCACAACAATAAGTGTAATAACTACGATATCCATACACAAAGCATTTCACTTTTGTTTATCATGAGGTAAGTACATTGACTTCTGCAGAACTTAGCTTTCGGAGGACGATAACTACGAGACTTCCACAGAGATTATCTTACAACATGACGCACAGTTTAGCACTACAGTACACGTATTTGAGTGATTAATTTCGCACTCAAAACATTTATTTTTTAAGGTATTTGAAGTACAATGATACAAGGGTTTTCCGTGATACATTTCATTCCATTGCTGTAACCTGTAACACATGAGGGTATAATTACATTAATCCTCAGGGGGGTACACACTTACTTTGTGTACCATGTGTTTGGCAAGCACAAGGAGCCCTAGCTAATATGGTATTTGCTTATACAACTTTACACATCGGTACCATATTTCTCTAACACACAAATTACACAGGTATCTGATCATTTAACGGAAAGATAAACATTTTTTTTACTATGTCAGTGACACATGTTTACGCAATTACAAAGTTTGGTAACTTCACACTTATGAAACTGTATTTTGTCTGTACTTTGTGAACTCTTCATATTTTTTTGGAATCATTGTGATACTATGAGAGCATTGAATGATGTACTTGGTAAGGGAGCATGATTTTAAAGTACGTTTGAGTTAGATGACACTATTGAAATGAGCAGAGAATATTTTTTAGGTTTTGAAATTATTGGAGGAAGCTACGACGATTTTGAGAGTTGACTTAGGTGTTACGATGTTATTATTACGATGACTATGTGTATTATGCTGTTGTGGTATGTTTATGATCAATAAGCTGATGCTACATGAGTTATTTGAGTATGGTACATATCTGTTATGATGAAATATTGAAGAAGTGTTGACGAATAAGGTAAGGAATAATGAGTAGTGGTTAGGGACTCTGGTTTGTGAAAAAGGTTGTTGGAAACCTAGAATCGTACTTTAAGAGTTATGAAATGTAAGTGAATGCGTGAATGTATTACAATGCCGACGAAAATTTTTTGGACACTGTTATATCAATAGGATTTTGTTTCTACAGATTTGTAATGCAAATTCTTGACCTGTGAAATATTTTTATATGAGACTGCCACTGTAGTGGAAACTGCTGTTGTAAATATTTCGGTAAGAAAGTTAAGTGACCACCTTCACGTAATGTGTCATGGGCACCCAGCTGCGCAACAGACGCCTGGAAAAAAGCCATTAGAGTGTGCCTTTCAGAGGCACAGGTGAAAAAAAAAGGAGGCCATTATCCTTGCATTGACATTCCTTTGTAGAAAGCATCACAGATACTACACGCTCAAACTTGAAAACATATGATTATTCTGTGGAGCTCTTGATTTATGATATTTACTAAAATGCCTAATGAAACGATGAGAAACATTTCACGGCTGTTGTCTTGCTAGTTGAGAGAAATGCCATATGGCTTGCTTTATGTGTTTATTTACTCATTTTGTTTAATATCTAGTTTCTATCTGCACTGCAGCATTGGTTAAAATAAAATTTAATAGATGTACTAATATAAATATTTTATGCCTATAGATCCAGTAAATAATTTTATGATCTATTCAAAAAAATGAAGGAGCATAAAAAAACATTTCCCTTCACAGGAATTGCATACGGAATTTTCTTTTCAACTACTTGGTAATTTTTTTGGTAGAATAACTTCATGTGGTGCACCCCTTTAATTACATAGACATTTCCCTTGTCTGCATTGTTGTCTTTAATGTAATATTTTTTCTGCTTGAGTTTTGTCATGTTTAGATATAAGTTATTGCATTTGCTGCTGCTGTGTGCCAGGCTTAGTGCTACTGAATTTGACTTTGTATTACGCTGTTAAGCCAGTTTTACTACGGATTTATTTTTCTTACTCGCTGCACAGTGCCTTATATTAGTTGTAATATTGCAATTGCTTTGCCAATTTGAATTTTTTGTCATTGCTGTTTGTGTTAATTGTTTTGTGCTGCTGCATTGCCTCGTCCCTTAGTTTAGCATCTGAGCTCAGTAGATTTAAGTTAGCTTAAGAGGGGGTAGACTATACAAGAAACTAACTATGATGAATTGGAAGAAATGCATTGAGAAGCTATAAGAAAATGGTTTGGTCAAAAGGTATTTTGAAAGAGGATATGAACCAAAAAAGTAGGGTTTAGGGACAACAGGTTTAGGTAGGATTTTCTTGTAAATAAATGATGAGGTAAGATAATGGAAAATAAATAATGAGGTAAGAAATGTGTGAACATATAAGTACAGAAAGCATGCTTGGATAGAATTTTTTTGGTGGAAACAAATGTTGAAATAAGAGGAAAGATATATGGAATGAAGTTTTGGGGTGGACTGCAGTACCAAATGTCACACTGAAAACAAACCCTGTTCTGTATTTTTGTGTTATTACACTATGTGAATTTGTGTTTTTCCTGTCTGTATGTGTCTAGCTAATAAGATTTATGTTGCAGAATTTTTCTGATAATATGTTATTTTCCTTGTAAATATGCTTAGACATTATTTATTCTGTTTTGTTTTAATGCTCATGTGTGAAGTTGATGTTTCAAAAGTTATTCTGATCTTTTATGTATTTTCTTATGTCATAATTCCTGTAACACTGATGTATATGTTATTTCGATTCTTTTGTAAATCCCGTATTACTACAAATGTTATCTGTATTGTTATGTTCTTTGATGATGTATTTTGTACCTTTGTTATTCTATTCTTACATTATAAATTTGTAATTGACACCAGTTCATCAAATTAAGTAACTTGTAAGTTACATTTCACTGCACACATTTCTGTTGGTCATAGTATATGGACAATATGTGAGAAGTAGGGACTGATAGTGTTTGCATGTGTGTTAATAATTCAGCAAGGGACTGGATAACAGCACTGCTGCTTCTAAGGACATTTCAAACAAATTTTTTGTGAGTGGACAAGTGGTGGTTTATGGACTTGCTATATTCTCCGCAAGACTCTTCGATGGTGATTGTGCACCTGCACAGTCGCAACAGATGGCTGCTGGCCGTCTCTACAAGGACTACAGTGGGTCTGCATCTTTGATGGCCCACCAGTACCACTATTTATATAAGGACTACAGTGGGTCTGCACATTTGATGGCCCACCAATACCATAATCTCTACCAGGACTACAGTGGGTCTAATCTGGGATGACCTACCTACCAATATTCTTCAAAACTTCGACTGACTCTGCTGTGGGTTTACTCTGTTGTGGCCCATTACCTGCTTGTATGTCAAGAGTCAGCACTGTCTTTCCGTTGGAAGGACAACACTACTTCTTCAAGACTGCACGGAAATCCACTACTTCCATGTGCATTTTCCTTTACTGCTCAGACTTTGAGAAAAACACAGGAATTTTACTGTGATGAATGATCAGG
Organism: Schistocerca serialis cubense; assembly: GCF_023864345.2. NCBI lineage: Eukaryota > Metazoa > Arthropoda > Insecta > Orthoptera > Acrididae > Schistocerca > Schistocerca serialis. Next base: position 52,209,450 of record NC_064644.1, read on the forward strand.
ACTGTCTTTATGGACTGTGAGAAAATTTTAGCTTTTCACAAACATTGTATTAATAAGTGTGTGCATTTGATATCTTTCTTACTGTAATTATGAAAATTTTTTTCAAATCTGTATTGGCCACTGCCCAAAACAATTTGTAAAATTTTTTGTGGGGAGCATGGAGGCTATGTAAGTAGGCTGTTTATGTTTTCTTATTGGCAACGTTACGTAGCGCTCTGTATGAAAATCACTGGCTGTGCTGTGTGCAGTCTGTGGCTAGTTTGCATTGTTGTCTGCCATTGTAGCGTTGGGCAGTTGGCTGTGAACAGCGCGTAGCGTTGCGCAGTTGGAGGTGAGCCGCCAGCGGTGGTGGATGTGGGGAGAGATATGGCGGAGTTTTGAAATTTGTAAGACTGGATATCATGAACTGCTATGTATATTATGATTTTTCAACACTATTAAGGTAAATACATTGTTTGTTCTCTATTAAAGTCTTTCATTTGCTAACTATGCCTATCAGTAGTTAGTGCCTTCCGTAGTTTGAATCTTTTATTTAGCTGGCAGTAGTGGCGTTTGCTGTAGTGCAGTAGTTCGAGTAACCAAGATTTTTGTGAGGTAAGAGATTTGCGAAACGTATAGGTTAAGGTTAGTCAGGGCCATTTTTTTGTAGGGATTTTTGGAAGTGAGATTTCATTGCGCTAAAAATATTGTGTGTCAGTTTAAGCACAGTTTTGTATAATTGTTCTAAGGGGACGTTTCAATATGACTTAAATTGCCAGACAGCCGGCTGAGAGATTCATTCTCGACACAACCCGTGGGCTTAAGCTAAACTGTGTCCTCAATAGTCTTTCTTCTCCATGCAGTGACGGAGCAGCAAGGTTTGTAGCTGAGATTTTCTGAGCATTTTGGCAAAGAGGGCGGGGTAGGGAGGGATTTTCTAGCAGAAGTGGGGCTGTGAGGCCGGTTGTGCATTCTGTCTGGCTAGCTGTCAGCACCAGCAACTTGAGGGAGGATAAGGAACGGCATGTAGCCTGCTGCACCGTGTAACCCAATAGTTTCTTTCTGCTATTTCGCGCGTTCTTATTTACTTAAATCCTGTTGCTGCATGCTTCTCTCTCACGGATGCACACTGTCGTCTGAATCTGTTTTAAGTACCATGATGCCGCGTTTTTCTTAATTCTAACACGAACGTTTCAAGCAAAGAATCGAGTTACCGTACTTAATCCCCGCAGAGAGAGATTAATCCCTGTAGAAGTTTAATTTACGAGACCGAAAGAGTTACTTTGAGTTCTTAGTAAATTTGTGATCTCTTTAGCGAGATCCTCTTAACTGTTACTTTTTTAAGCAGACAACTCTCAACTTACGCTGACCAATATTACGCGACACTCTTTAAGTCTTCTTGACGAGGCAACCAAAGTGTCAGAAATTGCACTCTTTCTGTTATGAACGTGCATGCCTTTGGTTTCAGTAACGATCACTTACGAAACCTGGCGTATAAAATTTTATAATAATAACTTACAGTAACACAGTTACGTTACGTGACGTCTTCGCCAACCGCCAATATTTCGAAAGGCCCAATGTTATCATTTACAGGCAGAAATGCAACGAGACAGCACAGTTCAAGAATATTTGTATCCTTGGGATACAGACCATATTCCTGGAGATTAAACGCGCGCGCGCGCGCGCACACACACACACACACACACACACACACACACACACACACACACACACACAGAGTAAACCCTAGCGTCACCAAACAACCAAAGATTACCCACGTCAGGGGTTGTCGATAGTGAACACACCGCGGTGACAAAATTCATGGGTGAGCACCTAATATCGTTTCGGAGTTCCTTTTGCCCGGGATTGTACAGAAACTCTACGTGGCATGGACTCAATACTCGACTGGCAAGGACTCAACAAATCATTGTAAGACTCAACACAAATATTGAGCCATGCTACGTCTACTATCGTCCATAAATGCGAAGGTGTTGCCGGTGCAGGATGTTGTGCGCAAACTGACCTCTCGATCGAGTCCCATAAATGGGATACATGTCTGACTATCATGGTGGCATATCATTCTCTCGAATTATCTAAAATGTTCTTGAAACACGTATGTATTCAGTAGCAGCGATGGCGAGGCATGACAGAATCTCTGACCAGAGAGTTGTTTATCGTTGCTAGTCTGCGCTCGACCGCGCGAGAGTTCAGTTCAGTTGCGAGAAAGTTGTTGTACGTAGCGAGTCGCGAGAGCATGTAGTTCGTTCGTGTAAGTAGCGCGCGAGAGAGAGTCGGAGTTGTGTGTGAGGAGTCGGCGGGCGTCGACATGGGCCTCTGGTCAAGGTTCAGAATGACGTATATTTTTTAAATAAGGTGATGAAGCAGCATTGCGCACATCTGATAATGTAATGTATGTTAACTGTAATTAATTTGTTCAAGAATTGCCCCAATAATAATTTTGTTTTTAAAGCTATCATTTTTTGAGAAAAGAATCATTACAATTGAAACAATATTTCCTTTGCTTTTCCTCCCAGAATCAATTTAGCAGGTTGATCTTAACGTTAATTTTGTAGGGACTTAACATTTTTGCACATTTTTATTATCATTGAATTTTATTACTGTGGGAACCTAACATTTGGGTCTAATTGCATTTTCATTCAATTCATATCATTTAATAATAGCTACGGGAAGGTTACACTTAGCAGAATGTATATTCACATTTAAAAATTATCTTTCATTTTTGCGGGAAGGTTACACTTGGCTCTATTCCCATTAACATTTAATTATGTCAATTTTCAAAATTCTCCGGGGAGGTTACACTTGGCGACATCCAGTCCAGGATCGTATTTCTTTGAGAATCTTCTGAAAAGTAGTTAGATATCTGCTCTTATTTACTTAATATAATTAGCATTTGGCGCAACGCTTTTACTAATTTTATGACTTTCTTTCCTCAGATCATCGGCAATTCGTTGCTCTGTTGTATTAGTGTTTGTTGCTTTTTGCATTGTGCTTATTTCATTTGCGAATAATTGTGACTATTGTAAAAATGTCGCGAAAGACTGTGAATAGTGTATCGCGAAGTATAATGAATGAAATTACCGACTTAAACAACTTCACCAATAGTACTTGTGACACGCAGTGTAATGATGACAATCCTGCGTTCACTGACAATCAGTGCATTCCAACCACTAATGATTATTTTTATCTTACTGATGAACAAACGAACTCAATTGTCTCCTTTGTTAATTTGACGACAATTGATGATGCGGGGAGCTCTATTGTAATGAGCGCTGCCCAGCTTAACACACCCGGTTTGGAAAATTCAAATAACGTACAGACAAATTTATCTAATGACAATGGACAGGGTACTGAAAGTACGACGGATCCATTTAATTCCGAAATAGTGACCGATAGTGTACATTCGACTGGCAAACCTTTTTGTAAATCTCAGAATTACCAAATGGTCACACAAAACGCGACAATTGCAGGTACGCAATCAAACAGCACAGAGAATGCAACAGCTACTTTTGACTTGGATCAGATTATGGCAATATTGTTTCAAGTTAATAAAAAACAAAACGAGAATGTCAAACAACAATTTAGTGAAAATTTCAAACAACTTAATGAAATTAGTAAAAAACTAGACAATAATGATGAAAATTTCAAACAACTTAGTGAACAGAACGAACAGCTAAATGAAAAATTAGACAACAATTCCAGACAGCTTAGCGAACAGATCAAACAGCTTAATGAAAAACATGACAGCCTTAATGAAAAATTAGACAACAATTCTAGACAGCTTAGCGAGCAGATTACAGCCGTTGCCGCGCAGTGTCATGACACTAAGGAACAGTTACGCGAGAAAATTGAAGCATGTTCAAGAAAAAGTAGCGAAGAAATTAGATCTGTTGCGCAAGAATTAAGGGAAATGCAAACAACTACAACAGAAACACTTAGAAACGAAATTAGCGGAGTCGCTAAACAATGCTCGGGAAAGGCTGCACAATTACGCGACGAGTTTAAAGCAATGACAGCAGAACTTTCGCGCACAATGGATGAAAAGATTGACGCGAAATTCGACCAACTGAACACTCAAACTGACGAACGTTTTAATCTTCACCTACAAAACAGTGATACGCGTTTCCGCAAATTTATACAGGATCAGAATAAAGTAAAACGACAAGTAATGGAAACAATCACAGCACAAAGACAGGAAGACAAACGTAAATTGTTCGCGAAAGCAAAGACATACGTAGACAACAATATTGCTACAGTGTCCGACGAAATTAATACCATCAAACAGTTGAACACAGAAGTACGTGATGAAATTTCCGATATTAAATCAGAAACAGATACACACACAGCAGATATTCAAACAGTGACCGACAGACTCGAACAATTAGAACTAACACAGGATTCCGATGACATCAAAGCTGACGTTAAAAAACTGAACGAAACCACACATAAATTACAAAAACAGATTAATACTTCTGACAGTAAAAACGATGATCAGGTAAAAATACTGACTGAAAAATATGATGAATTGGCCAGTCGTATTGACATCATTGAAAGTAATAATGACAGCAAATCAGAGGATACCTCACCGATTTCATTTAATCAAACACATGAATTTCAAAATCTACAGCAGACAATTAATGAGATCGATTCGTCTAATAACACGTTGCGTAGAAAGTTGTCAAGTTTACAACAAAAAGTAACAGAGATGAAAAGTATTTCAGTTAATAACACATCACAGCAGACGCCACTTTTCGAACATTTGTCAGACTCACACAGCGCGTATAATTTGAGTAATCTACAGAGAGTACGGGACTTAGATTCCGAACAGACACAGACAAATACACTCCTGGAAATTGTTTTTCGTATTTTCTCGTAAACTCGCAGTCTTACGGTTTTTATTAAGTTGTTTCTTGACGTTAGGTATACCTGTTTATACACTCCTGGAAATTGAAATAAGAACACCGTGAATTCATTGTCCCAGGAAGGGAAAACTTTATTGACACATTCCTGGGGTCTGATACATCACATGATCACACTGACAGAACCACAGGCACATAGACACAGGCAACAGAGCATGCACAATGTCGGCACTAGTACAGTGTATATCCACCTTTCGCAGCAATGCAGGCTGCTATTCTCCCATAGAGACGATCGTAGAGATGCTGGATGTAGTCCTGTGGAACGGCTTGCCATGCCATTTCCACCTGGCGCCTCAGTTGGACCAGCGTTCGTGCTGGACGTGCAGACCGCGTGAGAGAACGCTTCATCCAGTCCCAAACATGCTCAATGGGGGACAGATCCGGAGATCTTGTTGGCCAGGGTAGTTGACTTATACCTTCTAGAGCACGTTGGGTGGCACGGGATACATGCGGACGTGCATTGTCCTGTTGGAACAGCAAGTTCCCTTGCCGGTCTAGGAATGGTAGAACGATGGGTTCGATGACGGTTTGGATGTACCGTGCACTATTCAGTGTCCCCTCGACGATCACCAATGGTGTACGGCCAGTGTAGGAGATCGCTCCCCACACCATGATGCCGGGTGTTGGCCCTGTGTGCCTCGGTCGTATGCAGTCCTGATTGTGGCGCTCACCTGCACGGCGCCAAACACGCATACGACCATCATTGGCACCAAGGCAGAAGCGACTCTCATCACTGAAGACGACACGTCTCCATTCGTCCCTCCATTCACGCCTGTCGTGACACCACTGGAGGTGGGCTGCACGATGTTGGGGCGTGAGCGGAAGACGGCCTAACGGTGTGCGGGACCATAGCCCAGCTTCATGGAGACGGTTGCGAATGGTCCTCGCCGATACCCCAGGAGCAACAGTGTCCCTAATTTGCTGGGAAGTGGCGGTGCGGTCCCCTACGGCACTGCGTAGGATCCTACGGTCTTGGCGTGCATCCGTGCGTCGCTGCGGTCCGGTCCCAGGTCGACGGGCACATGCACCTTCCGCCGACCACTGGCGACAACATCGATGTACTGTGGAGACCTCACGCCCCACGTTTTGAGCAATTCGGCGGTACGTCCACCCGGCCTCCCGCATGCCCACTATACGCCCTCGCTCAAAGTCCGTCAACTGCACATACGGTTCACGTCCACGCTGTCACGGCATGCTACCAGTGTTAAAGACTGCGATGGAGCTCCGTATGCCACGGCAAACTGGCTGACACTGACGGCGGCGGTGCACAAATGCTGCGCAGTTAGCGCCATTCGACGGCCAACACCGCGGTTCCTGGTGTGTCCGCTGTGCCGTGCGTGTGATCATTGCTTGTACAGCCCTCTCGCAGTGTCCGGAGCAAGTATGGTGGGTCTGACACACCGGTGTCAATGTGTTCTTTTTTCCACTTCCAGGAGTGTAGATTCTCTTACAATACTGAACCTGTTCCGTCATACCGAGACGATAATTTTGATTACAAACATTTTCTGTCAGTGAGAAAATTTAAAGTGTTTAAAAATGACAGAACACGGATTCACCCACTGGACTGGATACAACAATTTAGCTTTGCTTTTCCACCGAATTGGAAGGCGAACCGGCAACTCGTATGAGACCGATCGCGAGACAATGTTACTCGGTAGAGGAATTTCAGAATGCTTTTCTGTCAGCGTACTGGTCGAAGACGACACAGCATGGAATCAAAGATCAATTAACTAGTTTACCAAATTATGAGAACTCCAATTTTCCCAGTGTGACGCAATTTTTTGAGCATATGGTCCAACAAAACCAGTACTTAAGTGAGCCATATAGTGAATCTGCACTCATTCAATTATGCATTTCTAAGTTACCACGATCATTAAGAGTGTCGCTTCTAACGGGTCAGCAAAAGGAAAATATTTCGGCATTCAGGGATCTGCTGCAGCTTTTAGAAGTGCAGCAATCAGATTATTCCTTCGTAAACAAAAATTTTTCATATAACAACCAAGGCCAGCAAACTTACAGTAATTACGGTCAACCACGTACTTTCAATAGCAAAAGTAACAGACGCTTTAGGAACGACAACCACCAGAACTTTGATAGCAGACAAAATTTTGATTATCAATATCGTTAAAATTTTCAGCAACAAGAACCACATTTTAGTAACAATAGACGTTTTACACCACAACAGCATGAAAGTCAGCCGGTTAGCATACCTAACCAACAATGGAATGCACAAGGTCAACCAGGCTTTAATGTTTCGCTGCGTACACGTATAGTCCCAGGTACAACAAATAGTAACGCACGGCAGCAAAGGAACAACTACGTACAGAAAACACAGTATTTCAATTCCTATCGCAATGCACCGTATAGGAATGACTATTACGACAGGCGTAAAAATAATGAGGACAATTTTCAGCGTACATCTAACAACAGTCGGTCATACCAACAGCAAAATTATCCACAAGAACATACTCTCATGAATGAACCCGACAGTAGGTATCATCCAGAGCGTAATACGTCTGGAAGAAGTAATAGAACAGTTCAAATAGTAGAAATGCCACAACATCCTCCTGAAAATAATAACACGTCAGACAGAATCTGACTAGATACTGTACAGGTCGCATCTTCCAGTAACACAAGCACTACTTTAGACACGCAGAACGTTGTTCACGAAAATGTTATTACTTTTGACGACATCCGAGACACTCTTTTACAGGAAAGACCAGTTGTTCAGAAAACCGTTTCACATCCTGTCATCGAAATTAAAATTGGTTCATCGAAATTTTCAGCAGTAATCGATTCTGGATCACCTATGTCAGTTATAAATGAAGAGACTTTCAACGAGTGTAACAAAGAGAATACCTATCCCACATTACCGTTAGGCAAAACGAAAGTAAAAGGAGCAGTATCGAGTAAAGGTGTAGATGTTAAATTACAGACGCATTTGTCATTTTGTATTGCAGGTCACACATTTCACTCAAATTTTTGGATTGTTCCTTTATTGACAACAGATGTTATTTTAGGTACGAATTTTCTGGTACAACACGACGCAGTTATTGATTTTCAGAATTCCTATTTAATGTTGAAGGACGAAAATGTACAATTGGCCTTGGAATTTCAGCACTCATTATCTGCGGAAGAACAAACAATTAACCGCACAGAGGTCATTTCCGCAACACGTAACATAGACTGTAATTCCACATTGTTCACGGATACGTACGTACGTAACTATAACACTCCAGACGAAGCTGACTACGACGTAATACAGATGATTTCTGATAAAGTTAAACAAACCAGTGCAAATACAGACGACGAACGCACGCAACTACACAAAATTCTTTTACAGCAAGCTCCAGTTTTCGACAACATTCCTGGTACTATGTCCGGTTTTATGTATGAATTTCAAGTCAAACAGCACGACACATTTAAAGCAAAGCATTATCCCATTCCGTATATCCACAGAGAACAAGTTAAAAAAGAATTGCAGGATATGCTCGACCAAGGAATTATTGAACCGGCAGTTAGTCCGTACATAAACCCGCTACATATTGTTAAGAAAAAAGATGGCTCACTTCTCCTCGTTCTTGATTCACGTCACATTAATGACATAATTATTAATGAAACAGATCGACCACAGACATTAGAGGAACTACTACAGAAATTTCACGGTACTGCTATTTATTCTACATTAGATTATAATCGGGATTTTGGCAAATTCAACTTCATCCGAATCGCAGAAAGTATACAGCTTTTCTCTGTTTTGGTGACTGTTATCAATTTTGTAAATTACCATTCGGTTTAACTATTTCTTCAGCAGCTTTTATTCGCGGTTTGAACACAATACTTCCGACAGAACTTAAGGACAGAATTACGACGTACGTAGACGATATTCTTATTGCAGAAGCTAACTGGTCTGAACACAATGTGATTTTAGAACATCTGTTACAAACTTTTCATGCACAAGGACTTACAGTTAACCTCAGTAAATCGCACTTTGGCAAAACTTCTATAAAATTTCTTGGACACGTAATTTCAGCAGAAGGCATTGCACCTGATCCGGAAAAACTTCCAGCTCTACGTGACATTACTGTTCCTACGACGAAGAAACAATTACGCAGCTTTTTGGGATTAATTATCTTTTTTCGTAAATTTATTCATCACTCTGCTTTAGACACACCTAGATTACGTCAATTGACAGGTGAAAACACTATTTGGTCCTGGGATAAGCAAGCACATTCTGAATTTATGAACCCGAAACATGCTTTGTTGAATGCACCACTTTTATCATACCCAGATCTTACCAGAAATTTTTCCATTGCCACCTACAGTTCTAACACCGCTTTAGGCGTACATATTTTTCAGGAAATTGAAGAAGATGGCTCAACAGTAATTAAAAACATCGCATTTGCAAGTCGCATTCTGTCGCCTGCTGAACGAAATTACTCCGTTACGGAATTGGAAACATTATGTGTTGTTTGGGCTTTCACGAGATTTAGACATTTTCTTTATGGCAGACATACCACCGTTTGAACAGACCACAGAGCGATATAATTCTTACTTTCGGCTAAATTCACTCGCGACAGTTTAAGCAGATGGAAACTTTACTTGCAAGAATTTAATTTTACAGTTGTTCACATTCCCGGCACACAAAATGTTATAGCAGACGCACTATCTCGTTCTCTCAGCAGTAATCAGCAAGACGTCGCAACCAACTTCTGCAAAGCAAATTTCAGCGTCATGTACATTCAGCAAGTTGCATTTGAAAATTTTATTTCGTCGTCATTACAGGACATAGCAAAAGAGCAAAGTAGAGACAATGTGTGGAAAGAAATTAACCACCTTTAGCAAGATAAGAATAATGTTACGATTAGGAACCATTACACTGTACGCAATGACATTCTGTTTCGCTGCTCTCACCCTGACAGCAATAATTGGTTACTATGCATTCCTGACGAACTGGTTAACAAATTAATATGGTATACTCATTTAAGTTACGCACATTACGGAGCCAGAAAATGTTTTCTTATACTGAGACAGAACTGTTATTTTACCAACATGGAGAAACGTATACGACGAGTTTTAGCGTCATGTAAAATTTGTCAGAAAGCTAAGTCAGACACCACTTCACATATTCCTCCATTATATCCCATTGCACCTGTTAAATTGAGACATATGGCCGCAGTAGATATTTTTGGTCCAATTCCGAGAACTAACAGAGGTTTTTGCTACATCTTGAAATACGTATGTAACGTAGCAGCGATGGTGAGGCACGTTAAAATCTTTGACCAGAGAGCCTATTATCGTGGTTAGTATGCGCTTGACCGCGCGAGTGTTACGAGTAGTACTCTGTCAGTAGTCGTGCAGTACAGTTGCGAGCGGCACGCTGATGGTCGTCATGCAGAGCGGTCGGTCAGTAGTAGCAGCCCAGTGTGGTTGTGTGATGTACTCTGTCAGCAACACTGGTCAAGATGCTGAATGAGGTATACTGTTAATTAAGTTAATCATCGGATAATGTAAAGTTTATTTATTGTAATTAATTTCCAACAAGTGCCCCCAATAATAATTTTTGATTTCAAAGCAATTTTTACAAAAACAAATTTATTTAATTTCGTTCCACTTCCCTTAAAGAAAAGTTTCAGTTTTCAATTAGATTACAAAAAAAAAAAAGGAATATTATTATTTGCAATGCAGTTCCTCCAAGCCGTGCGCAAGAATAAGAGCAGAAATTTGACTAGCTGTTACAATGAGGTAAGAATTTAATTTTGATTTTTGCACAGGGCCAAAGACCGATATTTCGGTTTAGTTGAATTATCATTATCACTGAGATTTTCTTATCACTGAGTAGACTTTAATTTTTTTTTGTGTGAAGAATTTATATTTGAGTCAGATCGCGATTCTCACTTTTATTGTCATTAAATTTAATTGCTAGGGAGGTTACACTTGGCTCCCATTCATTTATTATTTCTGTCATTTAAATTTTGCTAGGGAGGTTATACTTTCCAACAAGTGCCCCCAATAATAATTTTTGATTTCAAAGCAATTTTTATAAAAACAAATTTATTTAATTTCGTTCCACTTCCCTTAAAGAAAAGTTTCAGTTTTCAATTAGATTACAAAAAAAAAAAGGAATATTATTATTTGCAATGCAGTTCCTCCAAGCCGTGCGCAAGAATAAGAGCAGAAATTTGACTAGCTGTTACAATGAGGTAAGAATTTAATTTTGATTTTTGCACAGGGCCAAAGACCGATATTTCGGTTTAGTTGAATTATCATTATCACTGAGATTTTCTTATCACTGAGTAGACTTTAATTTTTTTTTGTGTGAAGAATTTATATTTGAGTCAGATCGCGATTCTCACTTTTATTGTCATTAAATTTAATTGCTAGGGAGGTTACACTTGGCTCCCATTCATTTATTATTTCTGTCATTTAAATTTTGCTAGGGAGGTTATACTTAGGGCAATGTCCATTAGCATTCTTAAATAATATTGTCATTTCTTATAAAATTTTGTGGGGGGGTTACACTTGGCGACACCCAGTCCAGGATCGTATTTCGTTGAGAATCTTTTGAACAACAGTTAGATATCTGCTCTTATTTGCTTAGATATAATTAGGATTTGGCGCTACGCTTTTATTAACTTGTGACTTTCTTTCTACAGGTCAACGGCAATTCGTTGCTCTGTTGTATTTGTGTGTTGCTTTTGCATTGTGCTTATTTATTTTCTGAAAAATTGTGACTATTGTAAAAATGCCGCGAAAGACTGTGAATAGTGTATCGCGAGGTATTACGAACGAAATTACCGGCTCAAACGACTTTACCGATAGGGCATATGACACGCAGTGTAATGATGACAATCCTGCGTTCACTAACAATCAGTGCATTCCAACCACTAGTGATGACTTTTACCTTGATAATGGACAAACGGACTCAATTGTCTCGTCTGTTAATTTGACGACAATTGATGACGCAGAACGCTCTATTGTAATCAGCGCTGCCGAGCTTAACACACACGATTTGGAAAATTCAAGTAACGTACAGACAAATTTGTCTAGTGAAAATGAACAGTGTACTGAAAGTAGGACGGATTTATTTAATTCCGAAATAATGTCTGACAGTGTACATCCGACTGACAAACCTTTTTCTAAATCTCAGAATAACCAAATGGTTACAGTAAGCGAGAAAGTTCCAGATCCACCACGAAACAGCACAGAGAGTGTAAACGCTAACTTTGGCTTTGAACAAATTATGGCAAGATTGCTACAACAACAATTTAGTGAACAGAACGAAAATTTTAGACAACTTAATGAACAGGTCAAACAACAGAGTGTAGATAACAAACAAGATAATGAAAATCTCAAACAGCACTTAAATGAAAAACTTGACAATAATGACGAAAATCTCAAACAACTTAGTGAACAGGTCAAACAAGATAACGAAAAACTCAAACAACACTTAAATGAAAAATTAGAAGACAATTCCAGACAGCTTAGTGAACAAATTAGAGCCGTTGCCGCGCAGTGTCATGACACCAAGGAACAGTTGCGCGTGGAAATTGAGGCTTGTTCACAAAAAAATAGCGAAGAAATTAAGTCTGTTGCGCAAGATTTAAAGGAAATGCAAACAGCCGCAACAGAAACACTCAGAGACGAAATTAGTGGAGTCGCTAAACAATGCTCTGAAAAGGCTACACAATTACGCGACGAGTTTAAAGCAATGACAGCAGAACTTTCGCGCACAATGGATGAAAAGATCGACGCGAAATTCGAACAGCAGAACACTCAGATTAACGAGCGCTTTAATCAGCACATACAAAACAGTGATACGCGTTTCCGCAAATTTATTCAGGATCAAAACAAAGTAAAACGACAAGTCATGGAAACAATCACTGCTCAAAGACAAGAAGACAAACGTAAAATGTTCGCGAAAGCGAAGACGTATGTAGACAATAATATTACTACAGTGTCCGACAAAATTAATACCATAGAACAGTTGAACGCGGAATTACGGGATGAAATTTCTGATCTTAAATCAAAAACAGATACACACACAGTAAATATTCAAACAGTGACAGACAGATTCGAACAATTAGATCTAACACAGGATTGCGATGTCATCAAAGCTGATGTTAAAAAACTGAGCGAAACTACGCGTAAGTTGCAAAAACAGATTAATGCGTCTGATTCTAAAACCGATGATCAGGTTAAAATACTGACTGAAAAATGTGATGAATTGACCAGTCGTATTGATGTTATCGAAAGTAATAATGATAATAAATCAGACGATACTGCACCGATTTCATTTAACCAAACACCTGAATTTCAAAATTTACAGCAGACAATTAATGAGATCGATTCGTCTAATAACATGTTGCATAGAAAACTGTCGAGTTTACAACAAGAAGTAACAGAGATGAAAAACATTTCAGTTAAGAATAACATACAACAGACGCCACTTTATGAACATTTGTCACACTCACGCAGCGCGTATAATTTGGGTAATCTACAGAGAGTGCGGGACTTAGATTCCGATCAACCACAGTTCAATAGATTCTCTTACGATCCTGAACATGTTCCATCACACAGAGATGATAATTTCGACTACAAACACTTTCTGTCAGTGAGAAAGTTTAAGGTTTTCAAAAACGATAGAACGCAGATTCACCCACTGGATTGGATTCAACAATTTAGCTTTGCTCTTCCACCGACTTGGCCTGTAACACACAAACTTGAATTTATTTGCAGTTTTTTGGAAGGCGAACCGGCAACTCGTATGAGACCGATCGCGAGACAGTGTTACTCGGTAGAGGAATTTCAGAATGCTTTTCTGTCAGCGTATTGGTCGAAGACGACACAGCGCGGGATTAAAGACCAGTTAATTAGCTTACCAAATTATGAGAACACAAATTTTCCCAGTGTCACGCAATTTTTTGAGCACATGGTGCAACAAAACCAGTACCTAAGTGAACCGTACAGTGAATCCGCACTTATACAATTATGCATCTCTAAATTACCACGGTCATTACGAGTGTCACTTCTAACGGGGCAGCAAAAGGAAAACATTTCAGCATTCAGAGATCTTTTACAGCTCTTGGAAGTACAACAATCTGATTATTCTTTTGTAAACAAAAATTTTTCTTACAATAACCAAGGTCAACAAAAGTACAGCATTTATGATCAGACACGTAATTTCAATAGGAAAGATAACAGACGCTTTAGGAACGACAACTACCAAAACTCTAATAACAGCCAAAATTCTAATTATCAATATCGTAAAAATTTTCAGCAACAGGAACCACACTTTAGTAACAATAGAGGTGTTTCACAACAACAACATCAAAACCAGCCGGTTAGCATACCTAACCAACAATGGAATGCACAAGGTCAACCAGGCTTTAATGTTCCGCCGCGTGCACGTATAGTCCCTGATGCAAGAAATAGTAACGTACGGCAGCAAGGAAACAACTACGTACAAAGAAGGCAGTATTTCAATTCCTATCGTAATGCACCGTATAGGAATGACTATTACGACAGACGTAAAAATAATGAGGACAATTTTCAGCGTACATCTAACAACAGTCGGTCATACCAACAGCAAAATTATGCACGAGAACCTATTCTCATGAATGAACCCGACAGTAGGTACCATCCAGAGCGTAACACGTCTGGAAGAAGTAATAGGACAGTTCAAATAGTAGAAATGCCACAGAATCCTCCTAATAATAAAAACACGTCAGATAGAATCTGACTAAATACTGCACAGGACGCATCTTCCAATAACACAAGCACTACCTTTGACAAGCAAAATGTTGTTCACGAAAATGTAATTACTTTTGACGATATCAGAGACACTCTCTTGCAGGAAAGACCAGTTATTCAGAAAACGATTTCTCATCCTGTTATTGAAATTAAAATTGGTTCTTCGAAATTCTCAGCAGTAATCGATTCCGGCTCACCTATATCAGTAATAAATGAGGAGACTTTCAACGAGTGCAACAAAGAGAATACTTATCCGACATTACCTTTAGGCAAAACAAAAGTGAAAGGAGCAGTACCGAGTAAAGGAGTAGACGTTAAATTACAGACGCATTTATCATTTTGTATTGGAGGTCATACTTTCCACTCTAATTTTTGGATTGTTCCTTTATTGACAACAGACATTATTTTAGGTACGAATTTTCTGGTACAACACGACGCAGTCATTGATTTTCAGAATTCTTATTTAATGTTAAAGGATGAAAATATACAATTTCCTATAGAATTTCAGCACTCACTATCTGCGGAAGAGCAAACAATTAATCGCACAGAGGTCATTTCCGCAACACGTAACATAGACTGTAATCCCACATTGTTCACGGATACGTACGTACACAACTATAATACTCCAGACGAAGCTGACTACGACGTAATGCAAATGATTTCCGATAAAGTTAGACAAAGCAGTGCAACTACAGACGACGAACGAACGCAATTACACAAAATTCTTTTGCAGCAAGCTCCAGTTTTCGACAACATTCCTGGTACTATGTCCGGATTTATGTATGAATTTCAAGTCAAACAGCACGATACATTTAAAGCAAAGTATTATCCCATTCCATATATTCACAGAGAACAAGTTAAAAAAGAATTGCAGGATATGCTTGATCAAGGAATTATAGAACCAGCAGTTAGTCCGTACATAAGCCCGCTACATATTGTTAAGAAAAAAGATGGCTCACGTCGCCTTGTACTTGATTCACGTCACATTAATGACATTATTATTAATGAAACTGATCGACCACAGACATTAGAGGAACTTCTACAGAAATTTCACGGTACAGCTACTTATTCTACACTAGATTTGAAATCGGGATTTTGGCAAATTCAACTTCATCCAAATTGTAGAAAATACACAGCATTTCTTTGTTTTGGCGACTGTTATCAATTTTGCAAATTACCGTTCGGCTTAACTATTTCTTCAGCAGCCTTTATTCGCGGATTGAACACAATATTTTCGACAGAACTTAAAGACAGAATTACGACGTACGTAGACGATATTCTTATTGCAGAAGCTAACTGGTCTGAACACAATGTGATTTTAGAACATCTGTTACAAACTTTCCATGCACAAGGACTTACAGTTAATCTTAGTAAATCGCACTTTGGCAAAACTTCCATAAAATTTCTTGGACACGTAATTTCCGCAGAAGGCATTGCACCTGATCCGGAAAAACTTCAAGCTCTACGTGACATTACTATTCCTACGAGAAAAAAGCAATTACGCAGTTTTTTGGGCTTAATTAGCTTTTTTCACAAATTTATTCATCACTCTGCTTTAGACACACCCAGATTATGTCAATTAACAGGTAAAAACACTATTTGGTCTTGGGATAAGCAAGCACATTCTGAGTTCATGAACCTGAAGCATGCTTTGTTGAATGCTCCACTTTTATCGCACCCAGATCTTACTAGAAATTTTTCCATTGCCACTGACAGTTCCAACACCGCTTTAGGCGTACATATTTTCCAGGAAATAGAAGAAGATGGGTCTACAGTAATCAAAAACATCGCATTTGCAAGCCGCATTTTGTCACCTGCTGAACGATATTACTCTGTTACAGAACTGGAAACATTATGTGTTGTATGGGCTTTTACGAGATTTCGGCACTTTCTTTACGGCAGACATACCACCGTCTACACAGACCACAGAGCGATACAATTTTTACTTTCGGCTAAATTCACGCACGATAGATTAAGCAGATGGAAACTTTATGTACAGGAATTTAATTTTACGATTGTCCACATTCCCGGCACACAAAATGTTATAGCAGACGCACTATCGCGTTCTCTGAGCAACAATCAGCAAGACGTAGCAACCAACTTTTGCAAAACAAATTTCAGTGTCATGTACATTCTGCAAGTTGCATTTGAAAACTTTATTTCATCGTCATTACAGGACATAGCAAAAGAGCAAAATAAAGACAACGTGTGGAAAGAAATTAAACACCTTTGGGAAGATAATGATAATGTTACGATTAGAAACCATTACACTGTACGCAATGACATTCTGTTTCGCCGCTCTCATCCTGACAGCAACAATTGGTTATTATGCATTCCTGACGAACTGGTTAACAAATTAATCTGGTACACTCATTTAAGTTACGCACATTACGGAGCACGAAAATGTTTTCTTATACTGAGACAGAACTGTTATTTTACCAACATGGAGAAACGTATACGACGAGTTTTAGCGTCTTGTAAAATTTGCCAGAAAGCTAAATCAGACACCACTTTACATATTCCTCCATTATATCCCATTATACCTGTTAAATTAAGACACATGGCCGCTGTAGATATTTTTGGTCCGATTCCGTGAACTAACAGAGGTTTTTGCTACATCTTTGTCGCTAACACCGGAAATGCATATCCTCCTATTTCCATCTATTGTACTATTATTTTTTTTCCTTGTTTTGTTACCTCAAGATATGACATTTCTGTCTCTTTATATATTGTAATTGTTTTACTGTTTGTATATATATATTTATGCACTCATGTCGATGTATAATTGGTTTGTTTCGTAAATATTATTTGTATTTTTACGCTGGGTCTTGCCTAGGGAAAACTGCTATCGAACGATTACGTCGATAGGTCGTGTGACGAATCAAAGTGTGTAGGATCTTTGGTAGTGTTAACTCTGCCGCGTGGAGCGCGGGCTGAGCAGTCGGGAGTCTGGCTGGAGTAGCGAGTGGAGCAGGTGTGTTGTGTGACGCTCCCGCGAGTTGCCGCGCTTTCGGGGTTTGGCAGCATGTAATTGCGCTCGACTCGCGATGATAGTTTCTGACATGGTGTCGCGGACGGGAAGCATTAGCTAGCGCACATCAAGAGCCCGTTTCGCCTGGTGACCGTGTCGAGAAGAAGGCGCGCCAACATCCAGCTTCTGCAACAGCGACGGCCGACAATGAGTGACTGTCGCCACCTCCTCGATCGACGGCTTCAAACCTTCAATCAACCAACAAGGAAGACTAAAAGCACGTAAAGTTTCAGAACTGTATGGCAGACCTCAGCTTTTCAAATTGTTCCATTTGCCTCGCAAAATTACAGCAACTTAGCATGAACCTCTGTTGCTCATTGTCCCAGTTGCATTGCCAAGCAGGGTCCCTTCCTTTTCCGAAATGAACCCGAGTGTCGTTGAAATTCAAACGCCAGCATAATTCCATTTCACTGCTTTAATTTCAAAGTTCAATTCAAGCATTAGCTGGCTACAATAGTTAGATTACACAAGCACAAATTAAGAGTGCGAGTTTTGTTACCGTATTTTAGCTTACCTGTGACTGCAGCTCAGCTTGGTACGTACTAAATTTTACTATTGTTAATTGTTCAGAATCGTTTAATTCAAGTTCAAAGTTAAATCTCTTATTTCTAAATTGCGTAGATTCAAGTAGTTTTTGAAATGATTGTTGAGGTAGTCCAAGACTAACCGTATTTTACTGAATTTCGATGTGCTTCAGAAAGAAAGCTCACTATTAACTTCAGTCACTAAATTAACTTTCGATTTTCCGGTTATTAATTCTTTTGCTAAATTAAGTCAGGGTGTAGCGAAATTTATTACTTCTGACAAACTTTCAGTTTTCACACTACACGTGTCAACCTTCAGTTGCCACGCTTCTAGTGTTAATTATATGTGTAATAACCTTTCTTTTTCAGTTACTATAGTAATTGTCCTTAGGACTGGCGACCGTGATTTCCCCCAAATCTCAAATATCTAATTACCGCTAGTTAATTGTTAACGTAACGGCCGCACATTTACTTTCTTTATTAACTTTACCCCTTTTCAAAATTAATTTCCACCAGTTTCATTTGCATTTTTCCTTTCATTTAGATGTAACCCTTTCCTCCCTCTTTACCGACAGGTTAACTTCGGTGACGATTGCTTTTCCAAAATTACCATTAGGTACACGCGGTTTAATTTTTCACTGTCATTAAGGTCGATAAGTGAGGGGGAGGTTACACGTGGCGACCTGGTGACAGGACAATCTTCAAATTTGAGGTTGTTCTGGACACGAATTTTGCATTGTGCAAATCTCGTAACAAAGTACTGGTTACGAAATGGTCGATACGTCAGCGAGAATATTCGTGTGAGGAATCCTAATTAGAGTTGAGATTTGGCAGTTATATTGAAAATTATTAAAATGAGTGAAGGCAACAATTGCCAAAATTTGGTAGACTTGGATACGGAACAATCGGTCGAACAGTGGGAAACGCGCACCGCGGTACCCATTGTTCAGGGGCAGGCGGCTAGCATGAAAGACGCGACCGCCGAAACGCAACAAAGAGCGGAAATGGAATTCCAAACTTTAGAAAATGTTTCGGAATCAGAAGTGAAAATCAAATCTGAATCCCTTGATGACGAATACGGGGGGACAATTAAAGAGGAAGCCGCTACGGAAGTAAAACCGGTAGTTTCCGGGAATTTAACTGATTTATTGAACGTTTTGATTAACGAAATCAAGAGTCAATCGGTCAAGCAAGAAGCTCAGTCTGAAAAATTTGAACGGATGCTAGACAATCAGAACAAAGCTATTAACGTTGTTAACAACAATGTTGGAGTTGTTAACACAAAAGTTGATAAAATCAAAGAAGATATTGTTGTAATTAATACCGAAATCGGTAATCTTAAACAGGAAATGATAGGCGTTCAGGCGGAAATTGCGAGCATAAATACTCGTTTTAATTCTGAAATTAGCAGAATCGAGAAAAGTGTAGGAGAATCAGTTGCTCCGATCATCGAGAATAAGGTGACGGAACAAATTCAATTAGTGAAAAAAGAGGATCAAAAGAAGGTGGAAACTTTAAAGGCTTTAGTATCCGAAGTAGATACCAAAGTGACGAAGCAGGCTAGTACCTGCGAAGAGAAAAAGAGGGAAGTGGAAACGCTTGCGACAACCACTTGCCAAGTAATTACGAGGGTGTCGGAATTAGAAAGGAAACTTGACGAAAAACAGAGCTATGTGCCAATCTGTGCACATAGTTCGGAGTTGTTGACGAAAGAGGAGCGGTTCGACCCCTTGAAAAAAGGCGGTATACACCCGACGGATTTCATTAAAAATTGTGAAAGAGTTTTACCCAGATCATGGACTGATGAGAGAAAAATTAATGCGATTATTGATGTGTTGGCTGGTGATGCCAAGCGTTGGGGCTTAAACCTCAACATTACGAACCTGACTTTTGACGAATTTAAAAATTTGTTTCTGGCTGAATACTGGTCAGAGCAAAAACAGCAAAGTGTCTGGCGCGAATTTGTCGTATCGGGGCCTTTCGATGCGAATTCGCGCGGTTCGATGAAGGAGTTTTGTGAGGGCTGGATCCGCAAGTTGGAATATTTGCGTGACCGCCGCTCGGAATCCGAAATAGTCTGGGAACTCTACAAGAAGCTTCCAGATGATACAAAACGATACGTAGGAAGCAATTACAGGACAATCAATGATTTCCTGGAAAGAGTGGAGGACGAGGACAATTGGCGCAATAATCGCGACAGTGGCAGAGGCCGTGGTAACAACAACGGGTACCACAGCAACCACAACAACGATAACCACGGGAATAATGCATACCGCATCCATGGCAGCAATAACAATAATGGTTCGGACCGTAATAACAATCGGTACAATGCAAATAATAACAGGAATGACGGAAACCAGTATCATACTAACGTGATACGGGCTTCACAGAATAGTAATAACGCCAGAGGGTGTGATCAGCCGCCTCAGCAGCATCCGGGGAGCGTATCTGCTGGGACGAGACAGGGAAACCATTAGCCGCGCCGGTGAGGGGCCGACCAGGCGTGGAGAAATTTTGGCGGCCCAATAACAGGAGAAAACCCAGGTGTCGTCGTTATGAAAATTCCGTGCGGAATAATCAACGGCGGGAGAGTGTGCCAGTGTTAGGAGAAAGGAGTGCGCCCACAACTAGTAGATCAACTGTATACACGGCAGTAGAAAATACATTCACTGTCAGTGAGAACAATTTAAGTAGTGTTCCGGAAATCGATTATAAAGGGGCAGCTGTAATACCCACAGCGGAACTGGAGATTGAGTTTAAGAATGATTCGCAAGTGTTGAAAGAAGATCAGATGTCGGATAAAACGTCCGTCATCGAGCGAGGGGATGCAGAGAGGGATGAGGTCTGGTTAAGGCAGTTCGGTCGCTTATACGACGAACTAAGAGATTATAGGGGCCTGTACGGGAGAAGTGTTTATGGAGAGCGCGGGCAGAATTTGCCGCGTCTCGTCCCACAGGAAGATAGTATTTGTAAAGTGTTGGAAAGTTCTGGCCCTAACCGGCAGACTTTACCAGAAATAGTTGATGTTAATGGGGAGCACGAGCAAGATTCGTCGTGTTTCGTCCCGCAGGAGTTGAATGTTGAAGTAGTAACGGAAAGTTCTGGCCCTAACCGGCAGACTTTACCGAAAGTTGTAATGGTAGAAGTAGCCGACCCATCCGACGCGAACATCCAGTTTAAACATTGCGAGAGTATTAAGGAGAAAGATTATGAAAATTTTAGTGATAGCCGGACACGATTGGTACAAAAGCACGCAGATTACAGAGTGTATGAGGTTAGAGCTGACGTTATACGGTCAGACGATAACAGTGTGGGTTGCGCAGATCTAGAGGAAGTAATTGCAGATACTACTGGGCACATTCCTCCAGGTAGATTGGCAGATGAGATCAATCTGACTAAAGAGGAATCAACGAAGGTGACAATTAGTGAATTGATAGCAAAGCAACACTCACTAGTTGACGAGTTACAGGAAAAGGTTTCGGTATTGGAGGCGACGCCACAGACTAAGCCTCAGGACAAACGTGTTGAAATTAAAACTGTATGTGAAAAGAGGCTGAAAAAGCCGCCAGATAAACCGGATTTAGGATCTAAGCCGGATGGTTTTTTTGTGGAATGACCTGGATATAGACGAGGATTTACTGTGGGAAAATAATGAAACAGTCGAGGGCAAGTGTAGACAGGTAGTAGTGTCTGTTAATATGCACGACCTACAACTAAACGTGTTGATTGACACCGGTGCAGAATTGAGTGCTGTATCTGGGAAAATATTTGAGTTACTGAAAGACAGACCTGGCATCGTAGTTATGCCAGTAACAGGAGTGAAAATTATCGGTGCTACTGGGAAGGCCAGTAAACCGGTCACAAAACAGATTTTTGTCAACTTCGAGATATGTGGGGCACGATTTGAACAAGAGTTTGTCGTCGTGCCAGACTTAACTACGGAAGTAATTATCGGGTTAGATTGGCTATTAAAGTACCGTGCAGTGATTAACTGCGAAAGGAAAACTTTGACATGTATATCATGACACGCTAGATAAAACAATAGTAGTTAGTTTTGACGAGGCAGGAGACGGTGTGCATAGGCAATACCAGCCTATACACATTGTTAACTGGCCGAATGGTATTGACGTAGGTATGAATTTGAACTACTGTAATGTGAGGAATCTCGGCATTGACAATAGTGTAGAAAGTGAATTGGAAAGTATTGTAGACGGTGTGTCAAACGTAACACACGAACAAAGACGAGGCCTGTATGAAGTAATAATGAGGAATAAGAGTGTGTTTTCAGACAAACCGGGTCTTGTGGAAGGATATAAATGCAAGTTGCATGTAATTCCGCACGAACCATTCTTCGTGAGACCGTATGCTATACCGCTGTCCAGAAAGGAAGCAGTGCAACGGGAGATAGATAAGATGATCGAATGGGGAGTGATTGAAAGAAGTACAAGTCCATACAATAACGGTTTGGTCATTGTAGCAAAACGGGATGGTAGTGTGCGTATTGTGATTGACGCACGCACGTTGAATAGGGTCGTTCAACGTGAAACAGACAGACCAGAGAGTATGGAGGAGATTTTGCAACGTTTTCATGACGTTAAGTTCATGACTAGCCTCGATCTGACAGCTAGTTACTGGCAAATAGAACTCGAAGAAGAATCTAGGCCATACACCGCCTTCTTGTTTGCGGGCAGGTGTTATCAGTATAGAGTACTGCCGTTTGGACTTAATATATCTGTGTCCGTGTTCATCAGGGCCCTAGATAAAGTGCTAGGACCGGCTTTGAGTTCAAGATTAACTGTATATGTTGACGACCTATTGTTGGCCAATGCCACTTGGCATGACCATTGTGACCTGTTAGATGAAGTTTTTAGAGCATTGCGCCGTGGCGGAATGACTCTAAAGCTAAAGAAATGCGAATTTGTGAAGCAGGAACTGAAATTTTTAGGGCATGTAATTACCACTGCTGGTATTACGAAAGACCCAGAGAAACTAGAGGCAATAAAGAATTGTCCTCCACCCAAGTCTAGGAAACAGTTAAAAAGTTTTCTAGGGCTCACAGGATTTTACCGTAAATTTGTAAAAGGACAAGTGTTTAATGATGAAAATTTGAATAACCTCTTGCGCAAAAATGTTCCGTTTGTGTGGACTGACGGGTGTCAGACCGCTTTCGAGAGATTAAAAGACGAGTTGTTAAGATCTAACATACTATTTCATCCTGATTTATCGCTACCCTTCCATCTGGGAACGGATTCGTCGAATTACGGGGTGGGGGTAGAACTGTTCCAAGAAGTTGGTAAAGGAGAGGATAAGGAACACCGGACGATAGCGTTCGCGAGTCGAACTTTATCAAAAAGTGAGCGAAACTACACGATTTCTGAGAAAGAGTGTCTCGCTATCGTGTGGGGATTCAAGAAGTTCAAGGGTTACCTATGGGACCGTAAGGTGATTATTCATACGGACCATAAGGCGCTCACTTATCTGAAGGATTGTAAACTACTTCACGAAAGACTGACTAGGTGGTCGCTGTATTTACAGCAATTTAACTATGACATCTGTTACGTAAAAGGGACCGACAATTGCGTAGCGGATGCGCTGTCGCGGTTGCCCGAGTCTAATCAAGGTCTATTGAAAGATGAGGCAGATGGAGTGGTCAAATTGTACTATTTTAAAGAAGTTGAGGGACGTAAATTAATAATGAACATTTGTAAGAATCTACGTCGTCATCAGAACGAAGATGGTTGTTTAAATATGGTGAAAACCCGATATGATGAAAAGAGTCCAGAAGGAGAGAAATTAAGGAAGTATTACAAGATATACGATCATATCTTGTACATACGTAAGGGTGAAGATAGTAATATTTGGCGGGTATGCTGGCCCAGCAAATACGTCACGGAAATAATAGACTACTACCATTTGGCGTATGGTCATTGTGGACCAAAGAAATGTACGGAAAAGCTGAGTGAAGTAGTGCATTTCAACAACATGTTAAAACGAGTTACTGACAGAGTGAAAACTTGCGATTTATGTCAGAAGGTGAAGGTTACCAACTGTACGAGTCGTGGTCCTATGCAAAGTATAAGGCCTAACGACACCTTTGAGTTACTGTGCGTGGACTTGTACGGACCTTTGCCCAAGTCATCAGGAAACTTTGCTTACATTTTAGTAGTGCTAGAAGCTTTTTCCAAGTTCATCAAACTATACCCGATTAGGAAAGCTACAGCCAAAGCAGTCTATAGCAAGCTTGTGAACGATTATTTTGTTCATATTGGTAAGCCCAAGGCGATTCTATCAGACAATGGGGCACAATTTACTTCTAAGTTGTGGAATGAAGGCTTGGAAAGTAATGGGGTCGAGGTGATCCATATTTCAGCTTATTGTCCGGCTGGGAATCCCGCTGAGAGGTATATGCGCGAGCCAGGCCGACTGTGCCGTACCTATTGCCATCACAACCATAGGGCATGGGGCAAATATGTAGCAGTATTTGAGAGAATTATGAACACCTTGAGACATGAATCGACGGGATTTTCTCCAGAGGAAATCCTGTTGGATGACAGAAGTAAAAGTTTAGTGGAAGAGATAATCAAATTCCCTCCACGGATTGACATTAGTATTGGTGTGAAAAAAGATCGTTTGCGAGAAGTAATGAAGCTAAAAGCTGATGCTCGCATACGTCGTCATGACGCTAAAGCGCGTTTTGCTAAGTTTGCAATCGGAGACTTAGTACTTGTAAAAGCTCATGAGAAATCGAGCGAGATAGGCAATGAAATCTCTAAATTTAAGTTTGTTTATAATGGACCATATAAAGTCATTGGTATACCTCACACAAATGCTTATTGCTTAGAGTATCCAAGCTCTGGAAAAAGGTTAGCTATACGGAATATAGTAAACTTGAAATTGTACCAACCTGGGATCGATTAATACCACACAATGAGTAATTTGTACAGTATGTAAAATAGAGTGTAAGATTTAACGATTTGCTAGATTGCCATGCTTTTGACTGACCAAGGTCATTAAAGAAGTTGTAATTAATAAGTAATTAATTTGATTAATCAATTTAATTTTAATCAATTTAATCATGATCTAATCAACTGAAAAATCCAAGCTGCTAGTTTAAGTTTTCAGCTGAGTCACAGTAGATTAAGGAATGTAAATATGATTTTGTAAATAGCTGTAAGATTTCATAAATATGTGATTTACTAGTCATTGCCGATGTACTTAGACGCTGTTTTAAGTTTCAGGCTAGTACATGCGTGTGATGATGGACAGTGTTGAGTTATCCACTGTGATAGTGTTTATGGACTCCTTGAGATTACTCGGGAGTGAGTTTTTCCGAAAGAATTCAGTGAAACGGACGTTCTGGAAACGCCGTCACAAGGGCGAGTGAGATCAAGCGTGCCGCACAGGCGGGCGCAACAATACTGGCGAGGCGGTGCCGCTGTCGGCTCTTGTGCCGCTGTCGGCATTCTTTGTACTCGCGAGTACGGAAGGCGGAATTGTTTTTCTTCCTGGACAGCTGATGTGAAAGAATTCTGCTGTCAATATTTATGTTTTTTTCGATCTGATGTGTGTTATTTTCTTGTTTAGCGTTTAATGGACTCCCATGACGAGATATTAATTATGAAAAGGTTACATAAAAATGTGTATTCTATGTAATTAATTATTAGTTTGCGTATTTTGATATACCTGTTTTTTATGACCATGTACTCTGATCAATTTTGCAAATAGTATTCCATTTCTTATAGTGTTACGAATTTTAATGATTTTGGAATAGCTAAACCGTTTTCTATATTTTCTATGAATTTTAATATGTTGTCAACCTGTTTTATTTTGATCAAGATGACAGAGTGGAATAAGATTAGGAGTGTCTCCACTCAATTATTATGGTCTAAAAAATTGATTTATGGTTAATTAGACGAATGCTAAATTTTGTTGATGTTTTGAGCATGTGCATTTCCGCTGTTTCTTTTTTTGGGACATTTTCTGAGTCTGTTTACGTTACACGAACATCCTCAGACAATGTGGGGCACGTGTAACACCGGAAATGCATATCCTCCTATTTCCATCTATTGTACTATTATTTTTTTTCCTTGTTTTGTTACCTCAAGATATGACATTTCTGTCTCTTTATATATTGTAATTGTTTTACTGTTTGTATATATATATTTATGCACTCATGTCGATGTATAATTGGTTTGTTTCGTAAATATTATTTGTATTTTTACGCTGGGTCTTGCCTAGGGAAAACTGCTATCGAACGATTACGTCGATAGGTCGTGTGACGAATCAAAGTGTGTAGGATCTTTGGTAGTGTTAACTCTGCCGCGTGGAGCGCGGGCTGAGCAGTCGGGAGTCTGGCTGGAGTAGCGAGTGGAGCAGGTGTGTTGTGTGACGCTCCCGCGAGTTGCCGCGCTTTCGGGGTTTGGCAGCATGTAATTGCGCTCGACTCGCGATGATAGTTTCTGACATGGTGTCGCGGACGGGAAGCATTAGCTAGCGCACATCAAGAGCCCGTTTCGCCTGGTGACCGTGTCGAGAAGAAGGCGCGCCAACATCCAGCTTCTGCAACAGCGACGGCCGACAATGAGTGACTGTCGCCACCTCCTCGATCGACGGCTTCAAACCTTCAATCAACCAACAAGGAAGACTAAAAGCACGTAAAGTTTCAGAACTGTATGGCAGACCTCAGCTTTTCAAATTGTTCCATTTGCCTCGCAAAATTACAGCAACTTAGCATGAACCTCTGTTGCTCATTGTCCCAGTTGCATTGCCAAGCAGGGTCCCTTCCTTTTCCGAAATGAACCCGAGTGTCGTTGAAATTCAAACGCCAGCATAATTCCATTTCACTGCTTTAATTTCAAAGTTCAATTCAAGCATTAGCTGGCTACAATAGTTAGATTACACAAGCACAAATTAAGAGTGCGAGTTTTGTTACCGTATTTTAGCTTACCTGTGACTGCAGCTCAGCTTGGTACGTACTAAATTTTACTATTGTTAATTGTTCAGAATCGTTTAATTCAAGTTCAAAGTTAAATCTCTTATTTCTAAATTGCGTAGATTCAAGTAGTTTTTGAAATGATTGTTGAGGTAGTCCAAGACTAACCGTATTTTACTGAATTTCGATGTGCTTCAGAAAGAAAGCTCACTATTAACTTCAGTCACTAAATTAACTTTCGATTTTCCGGTTATTAATTCTTTTGCTAAATTAAGTCAGGGTGTAGCGAAATTTATTACTTCTGACAAACTTTCAGTTTTCACACTACACGTGTCAACCTTCAGTTGCCACGCTTCTAGTGTTAATTATATGTGTAATAACCTTTCTTTTTCAGTTACTATAGTAATTGTCCTTAGGACTGGCGACCGTGATTTCCCCCAAATCTCAAATATCTAATTACCGCTAGTTAATTGTTAACGTAACGGCCGCACATTTACTTTCTTTATTAACTTTACCCCTTTTCAAAATTAATTTCCACCAGTTTCATTTGCATTTTTCCTTTCATTTAGATGTAACCCTTTCCTCCCTCTTTACCGACAGGTTAACTTCGGTGACGATTGCTTTTCCAAAATTACCATTAGGTACACGCGGTTTAATTTTTCACTGTCATTAAGGTCGATAAGTGAGGGGGAGGTTACAAGCTCACTTCAAAATTTGTTACTTTCACTCCATTACGCAAAGCTACTGCTAAAACTATTTCGAAAGCATTTGTAAAACATTTTCTATTTCATGTAGGGCATGTGATGAGAGTAATTTCTGACAATGGATCTCAATTTCGTAGTAGCGTATGGACACGCATGTTACGAGCCAGAAACATTTCTCCGATTTATATATCCAAGTACCATGCTTCTTCGAACCCCTGTGAAAGATTAATGAAAGAAATTGGTAAGCTGTGCCGAATATACTGCCACAAAAGACATATTGATTGGGATACACACATACTCTCATTCCAAGATGTAATTAATTCCATTCCAAATGAATCCACTATGCTATCTCCGTCTGTTATATTGAAAAACGTTGAACCACCAAACAAAATTAAAGAATTAGTAAACTTCCCTAAATGTCGTCGACTAAGACACCACGAAATAATTGACATTGCGCTGACCAACATCAAACGTGCCGCAGAGCGCCGGAGAAGACAGCAAAAACAGGTTTGTACACGCCGCGACTTTCACATTGGACAGAAGATATTAGTACGTACACACTATTTATCCAGCAAATTAAAAGGTAAGTGCAGTAAATTTGAACTTCTATACGCAGGTCCATATCGGATTCGCAGCATCCCTCACCCCAATGTTGTACTCGTCGAAACTTTGAGAACCAGAAAATCGAAAGGCAACCACCATATCTCAAACATTAAACCGTTTATTGAATGAAGACACTTTATGATTCAACACACTATGATGCCATTTACTTATGCAATTATATTCACATGACTAATTGCTGATGATTATCGTATTTTTTCTTGGCAAGTGCCCGGCAAGGTAAGGTTAGCAGGTCGCTTTCCTTGTCGTTACACATCAGACCGTGCACATTTTCCATTTTTTTTTTGTGTATATGATTGTACTCCAGTTTTGTTTGTATGCACTGTGAAATAGTTAAGATATAACACACCAGTTGACTTTGACATTTTTTGCCTTATGACATCTCAAGATCGTGACTGTTTTACATTTTTTGCTGCGGCATTGTGATATTCTCTGTACATTTTGCCTTTGAACACTGTCAATGTCTTTGACATATTACGTTTTCTGTCATGTTATGCTTTATGGTTAATTATGTTACCATAAACCAGTCACTATTTAGTGGGTATATGATTTAAATGCAGGACATTAATGTTTGTTCATCAATTTCAGAAAGAAATGATGCGTGTAAGGAATAAATCCAACAGAAATGGGAATTTCACCTACGGAATAAACGAAAGAAGATGCAATAACTTTATGAGGAAGAGTAAATGGATCAGGATTAACAAATATTAACAAGAATATACTATACTCATCGTAGAATAGCAGTCTTAACTAATTTTTTCTTTCAGAATACAAGGTGATTGATGCAGGCTGTCAGACTGAACTACACATCTTAGTTTTAGTGATGAAATATGCTAGAGATAAGGAATAGTTGTATAATGAGTAATGAAGTGGTTTTTTTTTTACAGATGATAATGAATGCTTATGAATAATGATGAAGAATATGCTGTTATGAATAATGAAGTTTTTCTTTACAGGTGATGATAATAATGAAGTTATGATAATATGAATAATGAAGTGATTGATAATGAAGTTTTTTTCTTTATAGATGAGGATAATGTTGAAGTTATGTATTTATGCTATGTAGTCATTTAAGTATTTGTTGCAGTTTGCTTTGACAGCAGGTGTTATATTGCATAGTAGGATGACGGAAAGTTTTGGAAAGGACAGCTATGGAACACATTTTTATACACATTTCACTATCTGTTAATTCGAAGTTCACTACTTTTCAGCATAGTGTGCGTTTCTTCTTTCAGGTCAATAATCCATTTTGTATTTTTTCCAGGAGATGCTTGTCATGATACTTACTAAAACTGTTACTTATTATACCTGTTCTAGTACTTGCATTTTTATTTTTTTTTTACCCATTTGTGTTTATCATTTATAAATGTGATCACATATACTGCCTTGTTACATAACCTTGCTACAGCTGACTCATGACGAATGACGTTACCTATCCTCATTTGCAGCAATAGGTCAGAAGCAAATAGTGTTATGCCTCAGCAATTAATTATCGATCCCAACGCAATGCATTGCTAACAAAAAAAAAAATGTATTACCAGTCCCACATAATGTCACTAGTTTATGATAATTCTGAATAATACTGATCAACTCTGAATAGTATGTCACTTCAGTAATGACTTCTTAATGATCCAAAAAAAATATATATATAAAATAATGCTTTGTAACTGGCTAAGGACTGCCACTGTTTATTGTAATGAGACTACTTATAATGGCCATGATTATTAGTGCTATGACTATAATTAACTGATTTTTAATAATGACTTCTTAATGATCTGAATAATACTGAATGAGGAACAATGTTTTATTCTATTCAATACTTGCTGGCCACTGAGTGCCAATAATTAATATCACTCAACGAATTATGTTATTCACTATGCCATTAATTAGCTCTTGTTTTTAATGTTGATAGTTTGTAACTGGAAAAGAATGTGATTGTTTCATAATGCTTTGTAATTAGAAGACTAATGATTCTTAACTATGCTTTATAATTGGGAAAGAATGTGATTGTTTCATAATGCTTTGTAATTAAGAAAAAGCTAATGATTATTACTATTGGAATGACAAATGATTAATTAATTATGCTATGCTTTGTAATTGGAAATAATAATGCTTTGTAATTAGGAGAAGGCTAATGATTCTTACTGTATTGGAATGACAAATGATTAACTGTAATTAGAAGAAGGCTAATGATTCTTAATTATGCTTTGTAACTGGAAAAGAATGTGACTGTTTAATAATGCTTTGTAATTAGAAAAAAACTAATGATTATTACTATTGAAATGACAAATGATTAATTAACTATGCCATACTTTGTAACTGGAACAGAATGTGATTGTTTAATAATGCTTTGTAATTAGGAAAAGGCTAATGATTAATACTATATTGGAATGACAAATGATTAATTAACTATGCTATACTTAGTAACTGGAAAAGAATGCGATTATTTAATAATGCTTTGTAACTAGGAAAAGAAGGTTACTGATTCTATGTAAAACAATTAATGAACATTTTTCTGTAATACTACATACTTGGTACAGAAATGTTCAATAACTGGGCTATGAATGCCGCAAACTACTAATGTCCTTCACCTTATGAGCTAACTACCCTGAATTACTGCAATGTCCATTTGTCCTGTCTATCCTAGTGATCATGAAGCACTATATTTGGTTTTGCACTAATTCTACGTTGGTGTGCCTTGTAAGAGCGTGGTGTTGACTCGACATGCTGTCCACCACCGTGAGCGATGAAGACGTTATTATGGTCCCACTGTTTGGTGTACCTAATGTACTGCCAAAATGAAAACATGGAACATTACTACGACAGTTCAGTGTCTTGGCTACACTGATAAATTCTGATTGGAAATGAACTTCAAGTTGTGTCACTTGGTGTTGTACTTCTGTGGAAAGATATGGACTTTCAGAACAGCTGCGTGCAATCTAAAGTGCTACAACCATGATGCAATCCTTCCCTTTCCTATCCTAATTCTTGTCACATAGTGAAAATCATTTTTTGCTAACATTATTTATGTTCATGGGTTATACATTTTTTTTTCGATTCGCTGAACTCCAGTGCGAGTACACCTTTCTCATTTTTCAATATGATGATTTTTTTTGCCATTATGTTTATTTATTGCGAAAATGCTAAAGACATTTTTTCGATTTGTTCTGAAGTGCAGTATATGTGCACTCTTGTGTTTTATATTGTATATACATTTTTTATTTTTTTTGATGATATGTTCTGAACTACAGTGCATGTGCACTTATGTTAGGTATTAATATGTTTTCTACTGAACTTCAGTGCCTGTGCACTTTTCTCGTTTACCAATATGATTTGTACTCATTCTGTATGTTCAATACTTCAGTGTATGATTTTTTTGCCATTCTGTTTATGCTAAAGAATTTTTTCAGTGCCTGTGCACTTCGAGTTCTGTCAAATAATTTGTATATACAGTTTTCTGATTTACTACTATGTTTTGTACTCACATTTTGTCTTTGTCTGATATATTTTGTACTCGGTGCGTGTGCACAACATTTAATTTATGTACTAAATTTGAATATTCTGTAGATTGTAAAAATTTCTTGCGATGGCAAGTCCAAATGACTCACCATCGCTGCCAAATTTTTGCCCCCCCAGTGGAGGGTTATGAAACACGTATGTAACGTAGCAGCGATGGTGAAGCACGTTAAAATCTATGACCAGAGAGGCTATTATCGTGGTTAGTATGCGCTTGACCGCGCGAGTGTTACGAGTAGTACTCTGTCAGTAGTCGTGCAGTACAGTTGCGAGCGGCACGCTGATGGTCGTCATGCAGAGCGGTCGGTCAGTAGTAGCAGCCCAGTGTGGTTGTGTGATGTACTCTGTCAGCAACACTGGTCAAGATGCTGAATGAGGTATACTGTTAATTAAGTTAATCATCGGATAATGTAAAGTTTATTTATTGTAATTAATTTCCAACAAGTGCCCCCAATAATAATTTTTGATTTCAAAGCAATTTTTACAAAAACAAATTTATTTAATTTCGTTCCACTTCCCTTAAAGAAAAGTTTCAGTTTTCAATTAGATTACAAAAAAAAAGAAATATTATTATTTGCAATGCAGTTCCTCCAAGCCATGCGCAAGAATAAGAGCAGAAATTTGACTAGCTGTTACAATGAGGTAAGAATTTAATTTTGATTTTTGCACAGGGCCAAAGACCGATATTTCGGTTTAGTTGAATTATCATTATCACTGAGATTTTCTTATCACTGAGTAGACTTTAATTTTTTTTGTGTGAAGAATTTATATTTGAGTCAGATCGCGATTCCCACTTTTATTGTCATTAAATTTAATTGCTAGGGAGGTTACACTTGGCTCCCATTCATTTATTATTTCTGTCATTTAAATTTTGCTAGGGAGGTTATACTTAGGGCAATGTCCGTTAGCATTCTTAAATAATATTGTCATTTCTTATAAAATTTTGTGGGGGGGTTACAATCTTTGTCGCTGTTGAACTCACTTCAAAATTTGTTACTTTCACTCCATTACGCAAAGCTACTGCTAAAACTGTTTCGAAAGCATTTGTAAAACATTTTCTATTTCATGTAGGGCATGTGATGAAAGTAATTTCTGACAATGGATCACAATTTCGATCTGCTATATGGACACGCATGTTACGAGCTAGAAGCATTTCTCCGATCTACATATCCAAGTACCATGCTTCTTCGAATCCCTGTGAACGATTAATGAAAGAAATTGGTAAACTGTGTAGAATATACTGCCACAAAAGACATATTGATTGGGACACACACATATTCTCATTCCAAGATGTAAGTAATTCCATTCCAAATGAATCGACTATGCTATCTCCGTCTGTTATACTGAAAAACGTGGAACCATCAAACAAAATTACAGAATTAGTAAATTTTCCTACATCTCGTCGATTATGACACCACGAAATAATTGACATTGCGCTGAACAACATCAAACGTGCCGCAGAGCGCCGGAGAAGACAGCAAAAACAGGTTTGTACACGCCGCGACTTTCACATTGGACAGAAGATATTAGTACGTACACAATATTTATCCAGCAGAGTAAAAGGTAAGTGCAGTAAATTTGAACTTCTATACGCAGGTCCATATCGGATTCGCAGCATTCCTCACCCCAATGTAGTACATGTCGAAATTCTGAGAACCAGAAAAAGTAAAGGCAACCACCATGTCTTTAACATTAAACCCTTTATTGAATGAAGACACTTTATGATTTAACATGCTATGATGCCATTTACACATTTCATGACTATTTCTGCAATTATATTTATGTGACTACTTATTGATGATTATCGTATTTTTTCATGCCAAGTGTCCGGCAAGGTAAGGTTAGTAGGTCGCTCTTCTTGTCGTTACATATCAGACTGTGCACATTTTTTTTAGAGAAACTTACGTATCTTATGAATAATTATGCAATGTTATGTAGTGACATATCAATTTTTATTAAATTTTCTCTCCATTAAAGTCTTTAATTCTCGCCTTTATTAACCACACAACACACAAGCTGAACACAACGAACGTCACATTTTGTCCTTCTTATGATTGTTTCATGTTTTGTTTGTATGCACTATGAAATGGTTAAGATATAGCAAACACCAGTTGACTTTGACAGTTTTTGCCCTATGATATCTCAACATCATGACTGTTTTACTTTTTTTTTTTTTTTTTTGCTGCTGCATTGTGATATTCTGTGTACATTTTTGCATCTGAACACTGTCAATGTCTTTGGCATATTACGTTTTCTGTCATGTTATGCTATATGCTTAATTATGTTACCATAAACCAGTCATTATTTAGTGAGTATATGATGTAAATGCACGACATTAAACTTTGTTTATCAATTTCAGAAAGAAATAACGTGTAAAGGAAATAAATTAAACAGAAATGGGAATTTCATCTACGGAATAAACGAAAGAAGATGCAAAAACCTTATGAGAAAGAGTAAATGGATCAGAATTAACAAGCATTAACAAGAATATACTATACACATCGTAGAATAGCAGTCTTAACTAATTTTTTCTTTCAGGATACGAAGCGATTGATGCAGGCTGTCAGACAGAACTACACATCTTAGTTTTAGTGATGAAATATGCTAGGGATAAGGAATAGTTATGTAATGAGTAGTGAAGTGATTTTTTGCAGATGATAATGAACGCTGATGAATAATGATGAAGAATATGCTACTATGGATAATGAAGTTTTTCTTTACAGGTGATGATAATAATGGAGTTATGATAAAATAAATAATGAAGTGATGGATAATGAAGTTTTTTTCTTTACAGATGAGGATATTGTTGAAGTTATGCATTTATGCTATATAGTTATTTAAGTATTTGTTGCAGTTCGCTTTGACAGCAGGTGTTATATTGCATAGTATAATGACAGAAGGTTTTGGAAAGGACAGCTATGGAACACATTTTTATACACATTTCACTACCTGTTAATTCGAAGTTCACTGCTTTTCAGCATAAAATGCATTTCTTCTTTCAGCTTAATAATCCATTTTTTTATATATTTTGCAGGAGAAATTATTTATGAAATTAATGTGCTATAAGCAGTTGTTCATTAAATCAATGTCATTACATATACTCTACTGGTTTCATAACCTTCTTACCGCTGACTCATGACGAATGACGTTACACATTTTCATTTACAGGAAAAACCCAGAAGCAAATTTTTTTTTTTCTCTTCTTGCTTTCCCCTATAATTACCCAAAACACTGCATTGCTAACAAAACAACTTATGATGCCCATGATTATTAATTATGTATAAATACTAAATATGCTTTGTAACTGGCCAATGACTGCCAATAATTAAAAATGTTTTGTACTATTCAATACTTGCTGGCCAATGAGAGCCAATAATTAGTATAACTAAATGAATTATGTTAATAGTATGCCATTCATTAGCTCCTGTTTTCAATGATGACTTCTCATGTTTTGTAACTGGCCAATGACTGCCAATAATTAAAAATGTTTTCTACTATTCAATACTTGCTGGCCAATGAGTGCCAATAATTAGTATAACTAAATGAATTATGTTAAAGCTATGCCAATAATTGACTCTCATTTTCAATGATGACATATTCACTATAATCAGATGATTTATGAACATTATTCTGTAATACTTCATACATGGTACAGAAATGTTCAGTAACTGGGCGATGAGTGCCACCAATTACTTAAATCAGCTGTTAGACTAATTTAATTCTCAATGAAGACTAGTATGTGACTTAATGTCCTTCACCTTATGAGCTAACTACCCTGAATTACTGCAATATCCATTTGTCCTGTACATCCTGACCATGGAGCACTATATTTGGTTTTTGCACTAATTCTACGTTGGTGTGCCTTGTAAGAGCGTGGTGTTGACACGACATGCTGTCCACCACCGTGAGTGATGGAGACGTTATTATGGTCCCATTGTTTGGTGTACCTAATGTACTGCCAAAATGAAAACATGGAATATTACTACGACATTTCAGTGTCTTGGCTACGCTGATAAATACTTCTGGGAAAAGAACTTCAAATTGTCTCACTTGGTGTTGTACTTCTGTGGAAACAAATGGACTTTCAGTGCAGCTGCGTGCAACCTAAAGTGCTACAAACATGATGCAATCCTTCCCTTTCCTATCCTAATTCTTGTAACATAGTGAAAATCATTTCTTTTTTTTTTTTTTTTATTTTTGCTAACATCATTTATATTCATGGCCTATACATTTTTTTTCGATTTGCTGAACCGTAGTACATGTGTACTTATGTCACTTATCAACATGATTTTTTGCCATTATGTTTATTTGTTGTGAAAATGCTAAAGAGTTTTTCAGTGCGTGTGCACTTATGTTATTTGTTTTGTACTCATTGTATATATATTTTGTACTCGGTGCATGTGTACCACATTTACTTCATGTTCTACATCTGTACACTCTGTGATTGTAAAGTTAATTAGTTAAGAAAAAATGTGTTGTTCATGGCAAGTCCAAATGACTCACCATCGTTGCCAAATTTTTGCCCCCCCAGTGGAGGGTTATGAAACACGTATGTATTCAGTAGCAGCGATGCCGAGGCATGACAGAATCTCTGACCAGAGAGTTGTTTATCGTTGCTAGTCTGCGCTCGACCGCGCGAGAGTTCAGTTCAGTGCGAGAAAGTTGTTGTACGTAGCGAGTCGCGAGAGCATGTAGTTCGTTCGTGTTAGTAGCGCGCGAGAGAGAGTCTGAGTTGTGTGTGAGGAGTCGGCGGGCGTCGACATGGGCCCCTGGTCAAGGTTCAGAACGAGATATATTTTTTAAATAAGGCAATGAAGCAGCATTGCGCATATCTGATAATGTAATGTATGTAAACTGTAATTAATTTGTTCAAGAATTGCCCCAATAATAATTTTGTTTTTAAAGCTATCATTTTTTGAGAAAAGAATCATTACAATTGAAACAATATTTCCTTTGCTTTTCCTCCCAGAATCAATTTAGCAGGTTGATCTTAACGTTAATTTTGTAGGGACTTAACATTTTTGCACATTTTTACTATCATTGAATTGTATTACTGTGGGAACCTAACATTTGGGTCTAATTGCATTTTCATTCAATTCATATAATTTAATAATAATTACGGGAAGGTTACACTTAGCAGAATGAATATTCACATTTAAAAATTATCTTTCATTTTTGCGGGAAGGTTACACTTGGCTTTATTCCTATTTACATTTAATTATTGTCTTTTCAAAATTCTCCGGGGAGGTCACATTCTTCAAAGTAATTGCGAACAATGGAGGCTCGGTTATATGGCGCATTATCATCCACTATAATTCCATGGTTGTTTGCGAACACGAAGTCCATGAATCGCTGAAAATTGTCTCCAAGTAGCCGAATGTAACCATTTACAGCCAACGATAGATTCAGTTGCACCAGAGGACCCAGGACATTCCATGTAAACGCGGCCCACAACGCTATGGAGCCACCACCAGCTTGCACAGTGCCTCGTTAACAACTTGGATCCATGGCTCGAACCCTGCCATCAGCTGTTACCAATTGAAGTTGGAACTCATCTGACCTGTCCATGATTTTCCAGTGGTTTAGGATTCAACCGATATGGTTCCGAGTTCAGGGGGGTGCAGCAGGCGATGAGCTGTTAGCAAACGCACTCGCGTTGGGTGTCTCTTTCCATAGCCCATTTCCGTCAAATTTCGCCGCACTGACCTAATGGACGCGTTCGTCGTACGTCCCACATTTAAGTCTGCAGTAATTTCACGTAGTGTTGCTTGTCTGCTGGCACTGACAACTCTACGCAAACGCCGCTGTTCTCGTTCGCTAAGTGAAAGTCATCGGCCATTGAGTTGTCCGTAGTGAGAAGTATTGCCTGAAATGTGTTATTCTCGGCGCACTCTTTGCACAGTGGATCTCGGAATATTCAATTTCCTAAGGACTGCCTGTAGCTCCAACTCCTATTCCGCGTTCAAAGTCTATTAATTCCCGTCTTGCTGCCATAATCAAGTCGCACACCTTTCCACACGAATCACCTGAGTACAAATGACAGGTCCATCAACGCACTGCCGTTTTCTACCTGTACTACCGCCATCTGTATATGTGCGTATCGCTGTCCCATGACATTCGTCACCTCGGTGTATTAACAACCTACATCTACACTCTGCAAACCACCGTGAGGTGCAGGGCAGAGAGTACGTCCCATCGCATCAATTATTAGAGTTTCTCCCGGTTCCATGCAAGTATGGAGCGCTGGAGAAATGAGTGTTTCAATGCCTCTGTGCGTGCAGTAATTATTCTAATCTTATCCCCACGATTCCAGTATGAACGATACGTAGTGGGTTGTAGTATATTCCTAAGGTAATCATTTGAAGCCGGTTCTTAAAAATTTATTAACAGACTTTCTCGGGATAGTTTGCGTCTATGTTCAAGAGTCTTTCAGTTCCCTCAGTATCTCTGTGATACTCATTCAAGGATTAAACAAACCTGTGACGGTTCTTGCTGTCCTTCTCTGTATAGTTCAATATCCCGTGTTAATACGATCTGGTACGGGTCACACGCACTTAAGCAATATTTTAAAACCGGTCGCACGAGTGATTTGCAACAATCTCCCTTGTAGACTGATTTCACTTCTCCAGGATTCTACCAATAAACCGATTTCTACCACCTGGTTTATCCACGATTGAACCTACATGATCATACCATTTCATGTCCGTACAAAGAGTTCCACCCAGGTATTAGTATAAGTTGGCCGATTCCAAAACTGACTCACTGATATTGTAGCCATAGGACACAAAATTTTTTCCTTTTGTGAAGTGCAAAATTTTACATCTATGAAAATTTGGAGCAAGTTGCTAATCACTTCAGCACGCTGAAATCTTATCAGTATCTGACTGAACATTTATGCAACTTCTTTCAGGTAGTACTTCATTGTAGATTACTGCATCCCCTGCAAAATTCCTGATTCTACTATTAATATTCTCTGCGAGGTCATTAATGTATAAAATGAACAACAAGGGTCCCCACACACTTCCCTGCGGCACCCCCGAAGTTAGTTGTACATTTGACGATGACTCTCCATCCCAGAAAACATTTTGTGTCCTCCCTACCAAAAAGTCCTAAGTCCTATCACAAATTTCACTTTAAACACCATATGATCGAACTTTTCACAGTAAGCGTAGGTGCGGTACTGAGTCAAATGATTTCGGATATCGAGAAATACTGCCAAACTTCCTGGCAGATTAAAACTGTGTGCCCGACCGAGACTCGAACTCGGGACCTTTGCCTTTCGCGGGCAAGTGCTCTACCAACTGAGCTACCGAACACGACTCACGCGCGGTACTCACAGCTTTACTTCTGCCAGTACCTCGTCTCCTACCTTCCAAACTTTACAGAAGCTCTCCTGCGAACCTTGCAAAACTAGCACTCCTGAAAGAAAGGATATTGCGGAGACATGGCTTAGCCACAGCCTGGGGGATTTTTCCAGAATGAGATTTTCACTCAGCAGCGGAGTGTGCGCTGATATGAAACTTCCTGGCAGATTAAAACTGTGTGCCCGACCGAGACTCGAACTCGGGACCTTTGCCTTCCGCGGGCAAGTGCTCTACCAACTGAGCTACCGAAGCACGACTCACACCCGGTAGTCATAGCTTTACTTCTGCCAGTACCTCGTCTCCTACCTGCCAAACTTTACAGAAGCTCTCCTGCGAACCTTGCAGAACTAGCACTCCTGAAAGAAAGGATATTGCGGAGACATGGCTTAGCCACAGGCTGGGGGTTGTTTCCAGAATGAGATTTTCACTCTGCAGCGGAGTGTGCGCGCTGATATGAAACTTCCTGGCAGATTGAAACTGTGTGCCCGACCGAGACTCGAACTCGGGACCTTTGCCTTTCGCGGGCAAGTGCTCTACCAACTGAGCTACCGAAGCACGACTCACGCCCGGTACTCACAGCTTTACTTCTGCCAGTACCTCGTCTCCTACCTGCCAAACTTTACAGAAGCTCTCCTGCGAACCTTGCAGAACTAGCACTCCTGAAAGAAAGGATATTGCGGAGACATGGCTTAGCCACAGCCTGGGGGATGTTTCCAGAATGAGATTTTCACTCTGCAGCGGAGTGTGCGCTGATATGAAACTTCCTGGCAGATTAAAACTGTGTGCCCGACCGAGACTCGAACTCGGGACCTTTGCCTTTCGCGGGCAAGTTTGGAAGGTAGGAGACGAGGTACTGGCAGAAGTAAAGCTGTGACTACCGGGCGTGAGTCGTGCTTCGGTAGCTCAGCTGCTAGAGCACTTGTCCGCGAAAGGCAATGGTCCCGAGTTCGAGTCTCGGTCGGGCACACAGTTTTAATCCGACAGGAAGCTTCATATCAGCGCACAGTCCACTGCAGAGTGAAAATCTCATTCTGTAAAAATCCCCCAGGCTGTGGCTAAGCCATGTCTCCGCAATATCCTTTCTTTCAGGAGTGCTAGTTGTGCAAGGTTCGCAGGAGAGCTTCTGTAAAGTTTGGAAGGTAGGAGACGAGGTACTGGCAGAAGTAAAGCTGTGAGTACCGGGCGTGAGTCGTGCTTCGGTATCTCTGATGGTAGAGCACTTGCCCGCGAAAGGCAAAGGTCCCGAGTTCGAGTCTCAGTCGGGCACACAGTTTTAATCTGCCAGGAAGTTTCATATCAGCGCACACTCCGCTGCAGAGTGAAAATCTCATTCAAGAAATACTGCGTCTTCCTAATTGCCTTGGTCCAAAGCTTGCAGTATGTCATGTGAGAAAAGTGAGAGGTGAGCTTCACATGAACAATGTTTTCGAAATCCAAGCTGGGTGGCATTGAGGAGGTAATTCTCTTCAAGATCCCTCATTACGTTTGAGCTCAGAATATGTTCTAAGATTCTACAACAAACTGATGTCAAGGATATTGTGAGTTTTGAGTATCACTTCTACTACCTTCTGGTAAACGGGTTTAACCTTCGGATTTCTCCAAGAACTGGGCACGGTTTTATGTTCTAGGGATCTACGATAGTTTACAGATAGACGAGGGGATAACTCAGCCGCAATTTCAGCATAAAATCTGACAGTGATTCCATCTGGGCCTGGAGCTCTCTTCAATTTTAACGATCTCAGCTGTTTCTCAACACCGCTGGCATTAATATTTATTTCATTCGCCATTTCAGTGGTAGGAAGATTAAACTGCTGTAGTTTTCGTGGGTTTTCCTGTATAAAGGAACATTTGAAAACAAGCATTGAGCCGTTGTAAAAATTGCTGTTTTGAAAGCGCGCCGCAGCGCGTAGTG
This sequence comes from Schistocerca serialis cubense, assembly GCF_023864345.2. Lineage (NCBI taxonomy): Eukaryota > Metazoa > Arthropoda > Insecta > Orthoptera > Acrididae > Schistocerca > Schistocerca serialis. The sequence goes on from NC_064644.1 coordinate 52,250,723, forward strand.
TGAAGCAGTCGCCCTCCGTTTCTGGCGGTGGGGCCGCTGTGGCAATTACAGCTTTGGTGTCTCCCTCTGGTGGAAAAGGGGAAAGGTTGCCTGTTCACGTGCATTTAAGGGACGCTATGAGCTCCAGTCGGTCAATCTGGGTCAGTCTTTCGTCCGCATTTGTTAGGCAGTTAGTGTCTGTCTGTCGTTCGGAGTGCTAGTATGTCGGTCGTTCGGATCAACCTTTAAAGCCGGCAAAATGAGAGTCTTTCTACTCAGCCAGTAAGAGAACTCAGCGAGTGGTCGCCCGGTCGGGGCTTAGTTCTGCTGTAATGACACATTCCTATGCAGAGACATACGATATCTTAAAAGCTGCGCCAAAGATAAATTGAGAGGCATGTATATTATAATCTTTGTAAAGTTCACATTGGATTCTCTTTTGTTTGATACTCCAAGGAGCTAAGGGACACTTTCGATTGTTGCCTTGTGGAGGATGGACGTGATTTTTGGACTGTGCGGAAAGGCAGCCATATGGTTGGTAATTATGGTTTGTGCGACGAGCACAGCAAGTCTTATTGTGTTGTGAATAAAAAATAGTGAAAAGTATCGAAGTGTTACGAAAATTATTTATAGCGACGTAGCATAGTATTCCTTGGTTTCCACCGTCTTCGTGAAGTGAACCGATGCCGACTCATGATGGTACACACGGCCAACAAAGAGAAGAACATCGATGGCGACTAATGAATTAATATTGTGGCAGAAGGACTAATTCTACGTCTAAGGTGAGAACTCTGATTAAATCAACAATGACGTGGAATTTAAAATGTAAAATGTTTTTTATTTATTTCGCCACACTGGCGACCGCTGACAGGGACAGTGCTGGTGGAACAAAGAGTAAGTACTTCATTGTTGTGCTACAAATGTACTTGTACTAATTACTGTTTCTCTGTTACATGACGCACATGGAAAATGACGAATAAAGTGAAACAGTATTAACTGTATAAACGGATGGCACAATAACCAGAAGGAACAAGGACAAGGATTTACAAAACTAACGTAATCGTGAGTGACGCAGCTTAGCCGGAATTAAGGTAGGAAAGCGCAAACGCATGCAGTGGCTGCACCTTGGCTTAGCTCCACTTAAAGCAGAACGTTTTCCTGTCCATATTAAAATTCTGGTAGTGTTTGTGGCAACACACAATTACACTTTCATAATTACTTTTTTATGTTCAACAATCGCAGAATTAGAAGACGTAGTGCGCCATCTTGTAAATTTCCGACGCGCAACAAATAACAATCGCGAGATATTTTTATTAATTCAACTGCGAGAGAATTTAAAGATTTAGATTAACAGTAAAGTACAGATAAAAATAATATCTTCACAATGGAATCGAAGAACTTTAATTTGACAAATGTTCATGGACACGTCACCGATTCTGACAATAGTGACGTAAATGATGACGCAATTAGTTTTTCAGCACAACATAATGTAGAAGTAAATACAATTCAATTGCACTCCACAGGGATTAACAATAACGAACCACTTGCAAATGAAACCTTGTGCACAGTCGATGAAGCATCGATTACCAGATCAGATGAAAATATTTCGCGTGAAGTCAGTGAACCTAGCCCGGTTTCGATTCAATCAGACCGTGGCAGAGAAACAATGGCAACAAATAATGGCATAAATACAAACACACAAGCTCCGTCAGTTACGCTTGAGGCATTATATAGTCTGATGTCAAATGTGAGCGAGAAACTGGTGAATCTAGAAATAATGACAAACACAAAATTGTCAAACATGGAAATTGGGTTCCAACAGCAGTTTTCAAGTGTAAACACGCAATTTGAAAACATACACAGACATTTCGATCAACGCTTAAATAAACTCACCAATGAAATCGATCAAAAGATCGAAGACAAAGTCATCAAAACCGTCAATAGTGTATACAATGTATTGGCAAATGACTTAGAAAAGAAATTGTCAGATCTTACAACCAAACAGGAACAGGAACTGTCAGAAATAGTAGAAACACACAATCAAACACAAACCGTACAAAAAGAAATACATGAAAACGTACAGGCTATTCAATTAAATTTAGCAAGAGTACAGTCCGCATGTGAAGAAATACCTGACCAAGTTAATAAAGTTAACGAAGAAGTCGGTTTTCTGAAACAGGAGACTCGACGTATCAACGCCGACATTATGAAAATAAATGAAACTTTAGAAAACGGTAATGTAAATGAATCAATAACTGACCGGAAAACAAAACTTTTTGAAAAATTAGGTAATGAAATCAAAGTAGCCGAGGCCAGAATACGTAAGGAAATTGCTGGTAGACTAAACGTTTCAAATGACTTGCCTACGTCAAGCAACAAGCAGCGCGACACTTATTCGCCCGTGCCAGATTACGATGTCAATAACGCAGAACATCACGCGCCCTGTCCGGCGTATGTGCACGCACCGGCACAGGTAAACAATGGTTATTCGCCAAACGCGGTGCTGCAACAGGCAGTAGGCGTGTCGCCTTGCATCTCGACGATTCTAGTCGATGAGAGCCTGTTGAAACATAGACAGTTTCCAGTTTTCTCCACAGAATCCAGAAAAACTCATCCAGTCGTATTTGTAAGAGCATTTAAAAATGTCTTACCAAGAAACTGGACTGAGGTACAGAAGATTAGATATGTAGTAGGCTTCACACAAGGCGACGCACTTTTGTGGGCCACAGACATGGCTGAACAGTGCGTCACCTACGAACAATTTGAACGGGCTTTCTTGGAGAAATATTGGTCTGCTGGGGTCCAAGAAAGGCTGCGACGTGAGGTATTCAACCCACAACCGTTCAACCTAAAAAACGGCGGGTTGAGAAAGTATTTCGAAAAGTACTTGAATAAGACGCGCTATTGGAACAATCCAATACCGCACGTAGACGTTCTCAAAATTCTGAAAAACAAACTACCCGCGAATTTACGCGAAAAATTGGTAACCATACCGGAAAACGACCTTGACTACTTTCTTTCCGTGCTTGACTCTATTGATCTAATATACGAAGAGCCGAGCACAAGTAATCGGAATGAATATTCCGGAACCAATCAAAACAACGGTAACGGATATCATTTTAATGGCAGTGGACAAAACCCACACAGTTGGCATCCGTATGCGACAAGGCCAAATAATGGAACCTGGAATTACGGGAATCGGAGGAATTCGGCGCCACAGAGACGTGAAGACCGAAGGTATGGTGCAGATTACGGTCCACGCCGGTATGGAAATGATAGAAATCACGTGAATGATTAGTCAGGCCCGCGTGGTGAAAGGCGGCACACAAATGAAAATTACAATAGTTACAGTAATAGGAATGACAGACCAAGGAGGAATAGCGACGGCCGGTCGCAAGAAAATGTTGCACGCAGTGGTCCGGAAACTAATTGGCGACAGAATAACCACTCAGTACACTTTGTAGAGGTAACGGACACTACTGAAGCAACGCCGTTGTCTCCCCCGGTAAACAACAATCGGTCGTAATGAGCCCCCACCGGCCGACCGATTTGACAACAGGGGGCACAAACAAGCACACATTACATCTTAGACAATTATTTTTAAGATATGATCAGGATGCGACCGTAGAAGATGATCTATGTGAAGAAGAGATGAAAGCACCGGACAAGGTAAGTGACCTCGTGCAGGCTGTAATAACAACAAAAAGATAAGAAAGGTTACAGAATTTAACATTGGACAGGAAGTACTATTACGTACCCACCCAAAATCCTCTAAAATTAAGGCATTAAACAAAAAGTGGCAGTTGTTGTATGATGGCCCTTTCATTATAATAGACAAACCTCACCCAGGATGTTATCTGTTAGGTAACACACGAACGGGCAAGGTGAAAGGGTTATACCCCCACAAGGACATCAAGGAATTTTTTCATTAAAGGTTATATGTTATTTTAGCAAAATTGAAATTGTACAACCTTGGATCACATAGTAAAATTGCTGTCATTAACCTAAGAAACTTGCGAACAACTGGGGGCATATGCCAGCTGAACAACGCATAGTTAACCACACCTAATGAAACATGTGTTACTGTGAGTCTTTAACACTATAAAATAAACCATACGGTACTTTGTAGTCTAACTCACTTATTTAAGAGAGGGGAACAAAGACAAATTAGCGCGAAGGTCAGAGTTTGTTCGCTTGAGACGAGCAACAAACCACACGTCGAAGTTGCAATCCAACGCTCAGCTCATGAGCACGGGATAGCTGCATGTCAAGACGAGGTCATTGGCCGCGCTGTAGGCAGCGAGCCGGGGAGAAATCTTCCCCCCTTCCATGTCCGATCAGCTGAGCGTATACAAAGCGCAAAGGCGCATGCGCGGTCGAGTCCAGGTGTCACGTGACTATTACACGATGGTGGCTATCACGAATAATGTTCACCAACAATGCAGAGTTTTCCCCTCGCCTACGGTCCAGTCGTGGTACGTAAGCGCGCATGCGCGGAACGTTTAAAAGTTTTGAGACCACTCTTACTATGAGACACAGAGACGAAAGTCATTCAAAAACAAGAAAGGAAAGGGTACACAACTCTTGTAAATAGTAACTTAGAAAATTTAATTATAAGCTGGTATTACGTAATAAAAGTGAACATGCAAGTACATACTGGTCATGGACGGTATTGTAATATTATATTATACTGAGTAAAATCTTAGCTTGTACGGAAGGAGAAAGAAAATAGAAAAAAATAAATAGATAAATAATGCAGATATATAACCGGAAGAAAGGCTATGTACACGAGAACAGCACACAATTACATATAGGGAAAAAGCAGCAAAGAGGAAATCAAAGAGATAACGCATACATTTACATTACACAGTAGATAGCGATTTTCAGAATGAACAACAAGGTAAACGCGGGAATTTTTGTGACTAAGGAAAAGAGTGACACAAGCTTTAAAATAGGAAAATAATAAACAGACCTATGCAGCGTGAGTAATGAACTGAATCGCTCTCAAAACAAATACCTAGGGTTTATAGAGAGGGAGAAACACATTAACGTTAGGAAACACCTGAAGCACTCAGCAAACAACTTTGTAGAATATATAAGCTATACACGAGGGTACATGTACGAAAGCTAAAGTGTAAAGGAGGAAAATAGGGAATGTTGCGCATTAATGGACTGTAAGGCAGTTATGTATGTAAGAAGAAATATTTAGTTGTAAGTATTATTAGTATAAGGGACGATGCTCAGCACACCCTGAATTATTTTGGAATATTGAAGGAATGGTGCAGGGTACCGAAAAAGGGCCCCACCAGCAAAGTGTATATTATAGTGGTAGATATTTTTTGTGTATAAACGTATGTATGAATGTGTGAAAGGCGAAAGAAGCTCTGTACATGTACGGAACTTAAACAACGTAGAAGTGTATAAGGAAAATTAAACTGTAAGACAACCTCGTATAAACAGGTATACCTAACGTCAGGAAACAACTTAATTAAAACTGTAAGACTCTACGAGTGTACGAGAAAAGGTGAAAAACCTGACACAAAGTGCAATATTAGCGATGCTTCACTCAGGTATGCAAAAGGAAGGTATGAATTACTTTACCCACTTGAAACATGAAAGGAAAAAATCATGTCAAAATTATATGTTTCACACATATTACAATTTACAGTCACAAAGAATGAAAATGATCTCGCCGCTATACGAGAAACAGGTAAGTAGTGTGATCGACGACCTGTAAGCAAAGGAATCGTCTATAAAATGAATTATGAACAAAAGCGTCGTAAAGAATTTCATGCTGCACTGAAGCTATGAAAGTCTAATTGTTCGTGTACATAGATTTTCATGACAACCGATGCATTAAAATGTCTGTATTTTTTCTCCCATGATAACACAAGACGCCTATAAGCGCACTTTGACTGAAAATGATACACACACACAAGGGCGTGCCGCTATTGTGAAACACTGTACATATTAATAGTAGCTACACCCTGAACTTCAAAATTTTATGTTTATATGTCCATGTTAAGGTAGGAAGTTTTATTAGGGTTAATGATTTATAAGCACACCAGAACATGCTTAAGCACAAAACACTGTACATATTAGGGTTATGCTGCATATAAATGATTATTTCGTGCATTTTCAGATTTTATACGCAAAAAACCGTAGCATACACGTAGTCGTTGCCACTACCCTAAGTAGAAGGTAGAAAATTCCCTTCCCAAGCTTCAGTGGAGCGGCTACAGGTGTATTCTCTGCATGCTGATGCATGTCGTTGCGTGTGAAGAATACGTAACGGAAGTAAACCTTAACTTATACTCGAGTTTAAGAAGGAAAACAAAGGACTTGTTCCTTCTAACAGATTAATGGGAAAAGGCGAGTGTGTGTGTCAGTAAAATCCAAGACGAAGAAGCCACTATGAGTGGTCAAACATTTTTTCAATTTTAGTCGATAGTTTTTTCCTGTAGTTAATGTAAACAATGTATTGTATGTATTATATGTTATTCCATTGTATGTGATGTATTTTGTATTTCATGCCAAGTCCCGTGACTTACAAATTATGTGCATTGACCAGAAGTATTGAGGGGAATGAATCTCAGTACAATAGGTAAAAGGGGTTAATGCGAAGAAAAAAAAGTGTTGTGAAAAGGAAGTTTCGATCGCAATACTCGCGGTTAAAGTGGTGTGTGTGTAGAAATTAAAATTGTGCAAAGTAGTGCTACGTTGCAAATGTCAGCGACCCTAAACAAGTGACAGCGAAAATTGAAGCTTGTATCGTCAAACGACCCATGGCGTCACAGTAGGAAAGGACAATGCCAAACAAGTTTGACACGGTAGCTTCTTACCAGGAGCTGCATCGACGGGATCGTCCTCCGCCTCGCACATAGTGTGGTGTGTTCTTCGGGGCACATATTCCAATGTACCTCGTCGTATCCAGTCTAAGTACTGGAAGGAACTACAAAAAGCACACGCATACTGAGGTTCGGAAGTCTTGACGGTACCCGCACGTCGGTGTATATTCAGTGCACTGGCGCGCGCATTCAACCAACGTCGCCAGCTAACGGACGACCAAACAATCAGGCGCGCGTATCACCCGCCCATATTCAACACGGGCTAGCGAACAAAGCTCGTCGCCCCAGAATAAATACAGAAAGCAATACAAGGACTTAATTTTCACCTCGGATGAGGAAGGAAACATTTGTATGTAACATTGTATTCAGTGTATATTTTATTGTACAAACTTTACTACATGATGTCATTTTCTCAGTATTAGCCAGAACTTTGTATATTAGGATTAAGGTTTGTAAATATTAGCATAAGTATACCAAAAATCTGACACACACTCAGAAATACCAAAGAATTCACAGTGCCATGAAAATGAGACAATAAAAATGAAGTGTGTAAATAAAAGACCCCCAAACCTATCAATTGCAAGGTCGACTACTGTATCCTGTCAATCAAATAAAATTTTCTAGTGACAGTATACAGTAGGGGGGCAGTTGTAATGACACATTCCTATGCAGAGACATACGATATCTTAAAAGCTGCGCCAAAGATAAATTGAGAGGCATGTATATTATAATCTTTGTAAAGTTCACATTGGATTCTCTTTTGTTTGATACTCCAAGGAGCTAAGGGACACTTTCGATTGTTGCCTTGTGGAGGATGGACGTGATTTTTGGACTGTGCGGAAAGGCAGCCATATGGTTGGTAATTATGGTTTGTGCGACGAGCACAGCAAGTCTTATTGTGTTGTGAATAAAAAATAGTGAAAAGTATCGAAGTGTTACGAAAATTATTTATAGCGACGTAGCATAGTATTCCTTGGTTTCCACCGTCTTCGTGAAGTGAACCGATGCCGACTCATGATGGTACACACGGTCAACAAAGAGAAGAACATCGATGGCGACTAATGAATTAATATTGTGGCAGAAGGACTAATTCTACGTCTAAGGTGAGAACTCTGATTAAATCAACAATGACGTGGAATTTAAAATGTAAAATGTTTTTTATTTATTTCGCCACAACGTGCATTTAAGGGACGCTATGAGCTCCAGTCGGTCAATCTGGGTCAGTCTTTCGTCCGCATTTGTTAGGAAGTTAGTGTCTGTCTGTCGTTCGGAGTGCTAGTATGTCGGTCGTTCGGATCAACCTTTAAAGCCGGCAAAATGGGAGTCTTTCTACTCAGCCAGTAAGAGAACTCAGCGAGTGGTCGCCCGGTCGGGGCTTAGTTCTGCATCTGAGTCTGCGCGTTAGGCCGCCAGTCTGCTCGAGTTTGCTCAGGCAATGGTCATTGGCCGTAGGATCGATCGGTTGGTCGGTCGCGCACTGAGACACAAGATGACTTGTCCGTCTTGAGCGTCGGCGCATGTGAGGTCGCCACCTGAGTCCAGTGGGCCGCGGCGTGTAGCGAGGGGTAGTGACTTCGCGGTCGACACGAGAGCAACAGGAGTCAACCCACGACATCAGTCTGGCCGGTGCGAGCTGCGACGCCGTGAGACGGGAGATCGACCCGCCTTCTTGAGTCCGTTGAAGCGGCTGGCAGCAGACGGTTCGGAAGAGCTATTTGAGTGTGCTGCGCCAGGTCTTCTCGAGAAATCGCAGTTTATTAGAAGTGATTCGTGATATGTTGTTTCATTTACTCTTGTTAACTTCTACTTGTTCTCTTGGTGAGGTCACCAGCCGTTTTGCTTTGGGGTCGTCCCACCATTCTTCTCCGTTTGCACACCCGCGGGAAGGTGGTTGTTTATAAATTAGGTGGTCCGTTTGTCCCTTGTGGAGTAGGGGCGGGTTAGAGCATCCTGCGGTTCGGGTTGTTCGGTAATTTCCCTATTAATCTAACCGTACGTTAGTAGCTGCCTCTGTCACGTTTGTCGGATTTGGTGTGTTAACGAATTTATTGCTTGGAGTGTAACGGCCTAGTACCTGAAATATGTTTTGATCTTTGGAAACTTTGATATTATTGCCTATGATCTTGAGAGGCGGTATCAGTGTACTGTAGAGCATCTTAACTATTATTTGGCCAACCTTGTAGAATTTTATATAAGATTGCAATTCATGGGCTTTTATTTAAATGATCATTTTATTATATAAAGTTGTCGCCCTTTAACCGTAAGACTTTTCTTAGAAGTTAAAATCAAGTTAATATTTTAATTGTTAGTGTTTTGTACCATTTCCATCCCTCCTATGGGGGGTGCATAGTTTGTGTGCTTGTGTAAATTGTTAAAACTCTTAGTTCAAAGTTATCTGCTGTGTTGCAGATTTGCACCAGTGTAGTCCTTCAGAGGCTGTTGTGAGCGGTCGTAACTACGGCCGTGTCAAAAGGGAGCGGCAAGGTTCTCTGTCCAAAAGCTCATACAAGTCAAAACTTGTTTCTTTCTGCCTCTGAATAAATTGTAACTTTGATATTTAGAGGGTGCTTCCTGATTATAATTTTAAATCTTTTCTTTTAAAAAATGCTTTTAGGTACTATTAAAGTGATTAAAATTCCTATTTGTTAAAAGGAATTTGGTTATGATTACATCAGTTACTCCCTGGCAACTACTTCCATGCTTACATACTATGATTAAATGTGTTAATGTTCTTGATGAATCGCTAGTAATTAAAATAATCTCTTAAGAATATTCTTTGAAAATAAATCACGGTTGAAGCATTTCAACCTTTGCTTTGTTAGCCTTAATTTCAATTCCTGTCTGATTAGTTAGGGACAGGACACAAACTTTGGTGCCACTAATGGCCTTTACATATGTTCAGGCTTTCTTTGGGCTCTGTGAAAGATGACGTGACGGAATTATGCTGCCATAGTCACTGCAGACGTCACGCATTGCTCTCTTGACAGCCAAACGCGCTTCATTCAGCGTCTCTCTATCTATAGCCCTACGCCTGTTTTACACCTATTATGCAGTAATCTCTGTTTCTTTAGAGGTTACTTTGCAGAGAATGTATATTATGGACTTTCCCTTCCTTTAGCAACTGTTCCACTGCGTAAATATCTATCCTGTGCATGATCATTGCAGAGACCAGTGAGACAGCAGGACTCCACTTGTAAATCAAGTAAAAGTCTCTATTTAAAACCTCACAGCCTCTGTAATAACACTATCCCTAGTGGCTGGTGGCGCTGGTCCTCTTTCGCTGAGTGGCGTTGCTAGTCTTTACAGTGTGCGTGGTGTGGTGTGTGTGTGTGTGTGTGTGTGTGTGTGTGTGTGTGTTATCTTGTGGCATACGCTCTGAATATTGTTGTTGTTGTGGTCTTCAGCCCGAGGACTGCTTGGATGCAGGTCTCCACGCTACTGTATCCTCTGCAAGCCTCTTCATCACGGAATAACTACTGCAACCTACATCCTTGTGAACCTGCTTACTGTATCCATCTCCTGACTTCCCTCTACGAGTTTTACTCCCAACGCTTCCCTCCAGTATTAAATTGGTGATCCGTTGATGTTTCAGAATATATCCTACCAACCGATCCCTTCTTCTAGTCATGTTGTGGCACAAATTTCTTTTTTCCCAATTCTATTTAGTACTTCCTCATCACTTACGTGAACTGCCCAAAAAATCGTTGACATTCTTCTGTAGTGCTATACTTCAAAAGCTTCAATTCTCTTCTTGTCTAAACCGCTTATCGTCCATGTTTCACTTCCGTAAATGGCTACACTCCACACAAATACTTTCAGAAACGACTTCCTGACGTCAAAAGACTTCCTCACACTTAAATCTGTACTCGATGTTAGCAAATTTCTTCTCTTCTGAAACGCTTCTCTTGCCATTGCCAGTCTACGTTTTGTATTCTCTCTACTTCGTCGATCATCAGTTCTTTTGCTGCCCAAATAGCAGATCTCATCTACTGCGTTAAGTGTCTCATTTCCTAATGTAATTCCCTCAGAAACACTTGATTTAATTCGACTCCATTTCTCTGCCTGCTGAGGTTTTAAATGTCCTGCGACAGCGCTCTCTAATTGCATTTGTGTCTTGGAAATGACGTAGAGTGCACCCGTCGAAATATCGTCGGTTGTCGAAGGCGTCTCTCAGTTTTGTCCTGTGAAGCCTCAAGAAAGGCTCTCCGATTTCCAGCCGTGTGGCAGTGTTAAGATACCGCGGTGTTTCGAAGAGTGCCATACTCATCAACTCAGGACGAAGGATCGAGATATTGCGGATGTCGTAAGATGAATACTAGCGGTGCGCCCATCCACCTGGCTGCGGGTGAAAAAGCACTGTCCTCCTGCCAACGGTCTTGGACGGTGGTGAGACAGCAGTTGGTGATGAGAGGGGGGGGGGGGGGGGAACGGGTTCCTCCCACCTCCCCCCCCCCCATCCCCAACTGTACTCGAATCTCTGTCGGATCATTCCGGATGCGTATTACGTGCTGGCCGATGCTGGGCTCGTCCTCGTGGCATGCCACTAGCGCCGGATTCCGTGACGAGCTGAATTGGTATATTTCGTCACTACTGATCAGATTCCCTTGAATCCTTATTTCTAAGGACTGCTTTATAATGCTATCACAGCAGCTGTTTGCTCGCCAAAATATCGTAGTTTTCTGAAAGTGAAAATGACGTACTTGTTTATACTATGCTGTCTTATCTGATTTCTCTGTGTAATCCAGTGGTGCATGCCTAATATGCTTATCGCAGCATTTCGAGATGGAGCGCTGCGTTTGTTCCATGTGGATTCACAAAAGATTCCTTATATCCTAGGTACATTCAGTTTTAGTGGGTCTTTCCCACAGCTATGACGCTCTTTCGACTTAGGCGGTGGTTCGATTTTTCAAGCTGCCTCGCAATTTTGGCTGACACTGGTGCCAAATTAGGAAGGAAAGCGAGTCGCTTGTCTTCTTCCTCCTATTGCCCGTTTGCTGGAGCCTTCCTCTTCTTCAATTCCCTACTAATTTGTGCTTCACTGAACTAATATTTGCGGAACACTTTTATTAGATTACGTAGTTCGGCTGGTAGACTTTCTTTATCGCGGATGATGCGCGCTCTTTACACCAGGATGGTTAGCACTGTCTACTTTTGCGCTGAGGCAGCTCGTTGCACGCAAATACATGTCTGTGTGGGTCTTCTTCCTAAATACTGCATGGCCTAATGTATCATCTGCCATTTTCTTCATATTAGTATGTACGAGAAAGGAAGACAATCGTTCTCCCATATTCCATGTTGAAAGCAGGTTTTGATTGCTGCTGTTAAGGGGCTCCAGAAACTCTTGCGGCGCCCGTGTACCATGTTCCCACATCCCAGGAATGTCGCCAACGTAGCTGAAGAAGACTTTCGGTATTTGGCGAGCTGTTTGAAGGGCCAAATCCTCAGAGTGAGGTAGAGATTTGCAATTCCAGCAGTCGGTGGGCTGTCATGACCGCTATGTTCATCTGTTCGTAAAACTGTCAGGTGCACTTGAAGTGGGTGCTCGTCAATGTATTTTCCAAAAGTTAACTATTTTTGGCTCGAAACATCAAGTCATGAGCACCAAGGGGTGTTCAGGAGATTCTTTCGTGGAGAGCAACATAACATCGAGGCTCTCTTACTCGAACGTCCTCAAGTACACTCATGTTCAGAAAACAGAACACCTTGAACAACCAAGTGTCGGACGTTCATATTCACAATACATGTACATTAGTACGTTCTGCAGAAATAGCGTTTCAGCCACCTCGGTTCAGCATGTGTCCTGTTGACTAGTAGGCACAGGGCCCTCCATGGGCTCTAATAACTTATTCCATGCGTGATGGCATCGACGCGTATAAGGCGCGAATGGCGTCCTGTGGTACAACCATCCATGCTGCATTCACTTGTTTCAAATCTGTGGTGGTTGGCATTGGGTCACAGTGCTGCATCCGTCTTTTCACCATATCCCATACAATTTCGTATGGCGACAAGTCTTGTGATCTGGTGGGCCAGAGCAAAAGCTGACGTACTGTCACACCAAGAAGGCATGTGTTCGTGCAGCAACATGTGGTCGTGCATTGTCCTGCTGAAAAATGTCGTCTTGGGTGCTGTGCAGAAAGGGTATGGCTACGGGTCGCAGGATGTCTTTCACGTGGGTGACACTGATCACAGTGCCCTGGACACGCACCAGCTGTGATTTGTGTTTGAATCCAATGGCACTTCACACCATAAGGCATGAATTGGTGCTGTACATCTTGTGCAAATGCAGTCAATATGGTGCCACTCCCCCATTCTCGATCATCATTTTCAAACAAACAGAACCTGGATTGGTCCGAAAACACTACCTGATGACATTCCTGTCCCCAGTGGCGTTATTCCATACACCACTATCGTCTAGCATGTTTCTGCACATTCGTCAAAGGAGGGCGGAGAAATGGACGACGCGAACGTAAACATGCCGTAATAAACTGTCACCCTCGGTACTGTACGATGTGTTACTCTGTTTCATTTTGCAACAGAGCCTAAAAAGACGCAGATCTGGCCTGCAATGTCTTTCGGACGAGATATAAATCTTCTCAGGGGGTGGTCTAGGAGGTGCGACCTGACCCATCTCGTCGTGTTCTACGGCCTTCCGTGAACCATTCTGCACACACCCGTTGCACTGCCGTAGCACTTCGCCTCACACGAGCACCAGTTTTCCGGATGGGTGGATCACGTTCTCTCATGCCAGTAATGCGCCCTCTTACAAACTCTTACAAACTCGGTGTGGTTCCCGCATACGTCTGCGAGGCATCCTCCAGGTCTGCTCAAGTCACACTGATCCATTACCTACGGCTTATAGCAACGAGAGCAGCAGGCACATTTTACCAATACGTGGTATTGTGCAGCGATGTCAATGTTGATCTTGAGCCCGCGGACCGACATGGTTCAAACACTAATCATTTCCGCAGAACATACTAATGCACAAGATCTGTGAAGATTATTGTCCTATGTCTAGTCTTCCAAGGTGTTTTGTTTCTTCTGAATATTAGTGTAATTTACGAATTCGGGAGAAACATCGCGGTATTCCCGACTTGAAACGCAAGAGCTTTTCATCAACAATATATGCCGGGAAAGCCAACATTCACTCAAACGAGAACTGGTTTTACGTTTTGTTAATAGGACTCGTATTGTTGATGTTGTTGTGGTCTTCAGTCCTGAGACTGGTTTGATGCAGCTCTCCATGCTACTCTATCCTGTGCAAGCTTCTTCATCTCCCAGTACCTACTGCAACCTACATCCTTCTGAATCAGTTTAGTGTATTCACCTCTTGGTCTCCTCCCTCTACGATTTTTACCCTCCACGCTGCCCTCCAATACTAAATTGGTGATCCCTTGATGCCTCAGAACATGTCCTACCAACCGATCTCTTCTTCTGGTCAAATTGTGCCACAAACGTCTCTTCTCCCCAATCCTATTCAATACTTCCACATTAGTTATGTGATCTACCCATCTAATCTTCAGCATTCTTCTGTAGCACCACATTTCGAAAGCTTCTACTCTCTTCTTGTCCAAACTATTTATCGTCCATGTTTCACTTCCTTACATGGCTACACTCCATACAAATACTTTCAGAAATGACTTCCTGACACTTAAATCTATACTCGATGTTAACAAATTTCTCTTCTTCAGAAACGCTTTCCTTGCCATTGCCAGTCTACATTTTATATCCTCTCTACTTCGACCATCATCAGTTATTTTGCTCCCCAAATAGCAAAACTCCTTTACTACTTTAAGTGTCTCATTTCCTAATCTAATTCCCTCAGCATCACCCAACTTAATTCGACTACATTCCATTATCCTCGTTTTGCAAATTCATCATTGAAAATTTCCCATGATTCCATGTTCCCTTGAAGCTATTTATAGCCGGTCGGTGTGGCCGAGCGGTTCTAGGCGCGTCAATCTGGAACCGCGCGACCGCTATGGTCGCAGGTTCGAATCCTGCCTAGGGCATGGATGTTTGTGATGTCCTTAGGTTAGTTAGGTTTAGTTAGTGCTAAGTTCTAGGGGACTTATGACCTCAGATGTTAAGCCCATAGTGCTCAGAGCCATATATATGAAGCTATTTATACGTTGCTTCTACGATTCAACGTATCAGTTGAATAAAGTTGTTGCAATCCTGCAATATGAGACGCGGTATCGTCGCAAAATATTTGATCTTAACCGTCTTGCTTGCTTTTTAATTGAAAAATGACTGTAAAGACCTTTAATTAACGAGCGAAAGCTTCATCACATAGTGCAGAAGTAGTTCTGAGATGCAAGTATGATGGCCACAACTAAAGCACACGTGTACTAACGTCAACCTCTTGAGTACCGATGACAGTGATTTGCCTTTTGCTTGGTCCTCAACAGTCTCTGTATTAAAGGCACCTTGCTCGGTCACCTATCATCTGTTCCTCATTGTGGTTTCTAATAGGCTCACACATTTCATTTTATTCATTAAACGATTCACAGTGTTTGATGTTTATTTTATGAATAAAGGAATTCTCTGTATCGATAAATGAATCGTTTGCTGGATGTGCCATCAGTCATCCCTGTGATGGATCTTCACGTCTAACATTATCACGACGATTAGGCCATCTAATCTCAAATACTTCAGGACTTCGTCCAGGACTAAAATTTCCATGATGGCGCCTGATTATTTCTTTCGTAACAGCTGTTTTGATCACGCAAACTATCTCGCGTTTGATTGTAATGACAGTCGTGTGATCTGAAATAAGTGGTCGCAGTTTTTCGATTTGAAATAAAGTTTCGTCTTTCACACCAATTACTGTCATTTCTTACTTAATACTGATGTCTGTTCCAATCCCTATTGTACCCGTAACCCCTTTGGTTGCTAAATTCACGACCTGTGTTACTGTCTCCCAAATTGCCGCGATTATATGGCTGATCTCTCGAATACAAATTGTTCGAATAATTACGATGACGACTATTAGAGGATTGATTACTCTATTCAAAACTGTTGTTCTGATTCGCAGAATACTCTTTATCTAACCCGTTACGTTGAGAATGGAAATTTTGTCCGTTTTCGTCTCTCTATTTATTTCGAGAGTAAAATTCCTCACTGTCAACTTCGAGTTTTTGCAGTAAAGTCTGAAATATCTCAATGCCATATTTACAGCGTCCTGCCAAAACAATGTATGGTAAAAGTGTCGATAGTTTAGTCAAAAAACTTCTACTCCTTCAATAAGAACATATTTTTGCGCTTCATGTGCTGAAAATAGTCCGTCGGGCTAGACAAATCTGATTTTTCAAAATTCTTTAGTATAATGTTTCAGTTTATGACAGTGCCTTGTGTTGGTTCAGGCCAGTATGCCGACGACAATGCGTTATAAAATTCACGTACAGTTTGGCATTCTTGTGCGACTGCTCGCATTCTTGTGGCTGGTTCAGATTCTAGATAGCACATAGATAGTCAAGTTTATAACCATTTGGCCAAGAAGGTGGAAGACAACGTTACAGTTGTTGGAGCCGCTCTCGGGGTGCATTTATTTGGGAGAATTTTGAAAGACCTTATACTTTCGAACTCTAAGAAAATGTTTGTAGTCAGGTGAATCAGTCTAGTGAGAGAGCAAATTATTTTTTGCGCTGTATGGGGTATCGGCGCTGTCTTGTGTGTGTAACGCACTGCTTTCGCGTAACATTTTGTATGTGAATTTTAAAATTTTTCCGGCGAATTGACCTTTCGTTGGCAAGTGCTCACATGACATGCGGAACTCAGCTGATTTTATCAATCGACTGGGGCTCTTCGTCTTAGCAGTGTAGACCTTCTAGTAAGTTTTGATGTGGTCTCACTTTTTACAAAAGTTCCTCTTGCAGATTCTTTGACACTGATTGGTAACATGTTTCCTGTTGATATCACTGCTTTGTTCAGGCACGCTCTTTCCTCAACTTATTTTATGTTTATTCAAGAATATTTTGAACTGACTGACGGTGTCGCCATGGGTAGTCCCCTGTCTCCTTTGGTGGCCAATCTTTTTATGGAGGATTTTGAAGAGAGAGTGCTTGAATCAGCTGCCCTGAAGCCAACAGTTTTGTGGCGGTATGTGGATGACAATTTCATAGTGTGGCCTCATGGAGAAGATAAATTAATGGAGTTTCTACATCACCTCAAATCCATTCATAGCAACACCCTGTTCACCATGGAAATAGAGAAAGATGGTTGTTTGCCTTTCTTGGATGTCCTGGTTCGAAGGAAGAATGATGGTTCTCTAGGGCATTCAGTTTACCGGAAACCCACTCACACTGATTTCTACCTGCGAGCATCGAGTTTCCATCACCCATCGCAAACCATGAGTTTGCTTAAAACACTTGTTCATAGAGCTCATACTGCCTCAGATCTAGATAGCTTACCTCAAGAACTCGCCCATCTAAAGACAGTATTCAGCGAAAATTGGTATTCCATCCGGCAGATTAACAGGGCACTAACAGTTAAAACTAGGAATCAGGAAGTGAATAAAGAGGAGAACATGCCGGAACAATCTTTAGCTTTTCTTCATTTCGCTGGCAACACTTCGTTTAAAATAGCAAGAATCCTCCGAAAATTTCAGGTAAAAGTGGTTTTCCGCCCACCATCGAAGATTGCGGACCTTGTGGGATCAGTTAAGGACAATCTGTTACTACGAAAGGCCGGAATTTACAAGATACCGTGCCAATGTGGTATGGCTTACATAGGTCAAATCACACGCACCGTGAAAGAACGCTGCACTGAACATCAACGTTACACCCGCCTTTTGCAGCCAAGCAAGTCCGCTATTGCTGAACATTGTATTTGTACTGGACATTCAATGGAGTATGAGAAAACAATGATTTTGTCACAACAACGTCTTTCTGGGACTCCATTATTAAAGAATTCGTAGAAATACGACAGATTGCGTCGACCGCCGTGACAAACAGCAACGCAGAGGGCGACTGAGTTCCGTTATTCCACCAGCGAGGGCGCTGCCGGCGGGCAGTGTGGTTCAACTATCAAGTTTGCGACGCATGCACAGAATAGTTACAGTACGCTATATATTGCGGAACGGACGACGTTTTCGCCAGTCTGCGACGGCTCACCTGAAGATGACTGGCAGGTGCCCAGTTGAAATATCGTGCGAAGTATTGGACGACGACCGGCTGCAAGCCCGAAATTTGTTTGAACAACAGTTGGTATGTTTGTCACTAATAAGAAATTTCGTCAGAAATATTAAAACGCAAGGATGACTATTCACACCCTTATTCCAGCGGGTAATTTTCCGCTCAGTGCGAAATAATCGATCATCAAGTTACTTTACATTGAGAGGTGGCATAAGCCCACTCTCATATTACTGAGTAATTCGATTTTACTCTCTAATTGCATGCGGTGAAAAGTCACTATTCCTTCACACGCGGACTTCCCACGCAGCGTCACTCGTCACCCGGGTGGTCCGGTGACAGGCGGATTCTGCTGAGCTTGAAAGGGTTGTTAATTGTAACTGTTTGACGAAGTTGCTGAAGTTTCGACTTCAACGTAACTTTCCGAGTACAGCTGGCAATTGAGCGTTCTGCGTACAAGCGGCCTGTGTTGTCTGTCTTGAGCAGTTTTGGCTAAAGTTGACTGTATCGGAGTTACTGTGTGACTTTGCTTGTTAAAATCAATCACTGTACCGTCAGTGATTGTGTGGCGAACCTTCTTCGTCCCCCTCAGAGGCGCATAGGAAGTCTTTAGTCTGGAACAACCAGACCAGCATAATCTGTTTCGGGTAATACTCGCGACATTGTCATTACCACGAGTGGACGTCGAAGCAACCAGCCATCGCTTCCAGTAGGCCAGATCGTGTCCCTGCAGTTAAGAAGACAAGAAGACAGCTTGGTATTGTATGTCCGCAGCACCGGCAGATTAGCGAATTTTGCTCTGTGATAATCAGAGCTCAGCAGAGCGCGCCTGTTCCCGTCTTATCTTACGTGGTTCTGTCTTGGGTGTTTATTGTCTGAGTTCTCACTACTGTAACAGTAATTAATGTTGGGTTGGCTGGGTGTTTCTCTTAAGATTTGAGCTCCAAGGAATTGGTTCCACATATCACTTGGTCATAAACATCAGAAGCTAGTTTACGGACAACTTCACCTTCACAGAATTTATTTGAGTATCCAATTTAACGTATTGTAAATGTTTCATGTGTTGTGTTTATTGTTTTGAGTTTACTCATAATAAATCAAATTGTTTTCGACAAAACTTTTATTCTGTAGATCGGTAGAGCAACCCTTTCATTTCTCACCATGTTAATGAAACCTATTTATCAAATTAAATTATTGCAGGTGCCAAACTCTTTTCTACCTCACTTGCAGAGTCGATTAGAATCAGTTCGAGTTTCTTCTTAATCCATGTGCAACAGCAAAAGTTGGAGTTAGAAAAGGGGGGGCTTAGAGAATCATTTCCATATGTAGATTCTAGAAGAATTTAGTTTTAGATACACTGCTAGCCCCGGCATCTCGCAACATCATACTCCTGCTGTTGATTAATGGTCACCTGCCCCTGTTTAAAACGATGAAGAGAAAGATATTCGTCCGAATCAGTAAACTGTACAGGCTGCGTAACATTAGAATTTTTATCCGCATTGCGAGACAGTTGGGTCACGATTACAGGAAGTTCGTCTACTTGTTTGGTAACTGTGTTTAACTGTTCTTGGGTATCAAATTCTGCCTGTTTAGCCTTAAACGATGCGCACTGTTCTGCAAGACTTTGTATCTGAGTTTCAAACTGACTATTCTTTTGTTATAACTGTGAAATTTCGACCGTTTCAACGTGTTCGACTCTTGACTTTAGATTATTTACAGCTTTCTTAACCTGTTTAGTTTTCTCAGTTACATCTGTCAAAAGTTCCTGCCTAAACATTTTATTGTTCAATTCCGGATTGCTGGCAATATCACTTAACTTTTATTAATCTCTTCCTTAAGACTTTTAAACTCTGATAATAGTATCTGCAAAAGATCGTTGTCCTGATCTTTGGCACTAGTAACGGAAAAAGTAGAGACTGGCTTAGCTTCATTAACAGTTGTGGGTGAAAAACCTAAATCTTGAACCACAGAAGCTGATTGTTGTAATAAATGACATCCTACAGATTCACTTTCCAAAGCAGAATCCCCAACTGCATTTTCTTGTTCCATGTTTGGTTCCGAAAAGTTACTCTGATCAGTGCTATCAGGCATTGCTGTATCTGTTTCAGTTAAATCAGTATTGGGAGAGGATCCCTGTTCAAATGTCTCTTCTCTGTCTAAGGAATTACCGAAAGTTACATCAGATGCAGCTCTGGCATTTCACCTCGCTTTGGTGGTTTTTGACATTTTAATGCAATTATGGTAGAGCAGGAAACAAAAATGAAATCTCTCACATGCAAGCTCTCCACGTTAATGAAAATAGAAGAGTATTTAAATTATCACTGGAAGAATCAACGAAATAAATGCAAATCCAAGGTTCTGATAATATCACTATGCAACGAAATACTAACTCTTCAGTAAATGACAGAAATTAGTCCCTAATACAAACAATTACTGTCTGTCTAACCATGTAATACTTCAAGATTGAATAAACAAGAATGCTTTTAACTGGGAGAATATCATTAGCAATAGCAAAGCTCATCTACTCTAAGCACAATACAACCCTACAAATGCTTAAAGTGAAATAATCTTACTTTTACTACACACTGTAGTATTTCAAAAGTTTACAATTGAGAATAAAATACCTTTCACAAAAACGGTGTTTAAAGTTGTAGAGAATACAAAACAGTTCTAGTCCTCCACAAGGAAACTTTTACTGTACTCCAGAGAATTTGTCTATATTGCAAGTCAAAGCCTATAACTGAAATTTTAATATGTATATGGCTGCAAAACAAAACGTTATCTGAATGCAAAAATCAGTAGACTACCATATAAATATGCATCCGAGCAGAAAAGGTAGACAAATGAAACTCGTTCGTATTATCTTAAACTCGTGTTTGTAAATGTCTGGTAGGTGTCTGAGAAAAGTGTAAAACTTATTTTGATATCGAAATGTGTGTGTGTGTGTGTGTGTGCGATACAAAATTCAGACGAACCGTTAAGTCAAGCAAATCGCCTGCGAGAAAGCAATCCGTTTTCAATAAAATTTACATACTCTATCTGACTCCAAAAGAAAATGATTCAGTTTAAAATGTTGGCCCAGAATATTGCTGATCCTTATCTTAGTCTTGTAAACAATCACTTTACGAGAACAGTTACTGAACTCACAGAGAAAATGAGCATAAAAAATTAAGGCGTCTGACTTTCTGACAAATGCTTGAAAATTCACTAGAAAGCATTTCACCGAAATCTTTTACCAGTATTAAGCCTCAGACATGATGCTGATATTTTCAAAAAACATCCTGACTATCACTGTGCCTTACAATGGACATGAGTTTTGATGCTAATTAAATTTATTTGCATACCTGTGCGCACGGAACGTTCGTCTGTTTGGCAAGCTGTTACAATTAAGATGATGATGAGACTCTCAAAAATCCAATTTCATTTACCGTACTTGAGATGTTCAATGCAAGACGGAGTCTTACCAATTTTCGCAAAATGCTTCTTGTTACACAACTCGCGATGTGCCACACGAGTACGCAAACAGAGTCATGAAACATAAGATGAAAAAAGAGTTACTATAGAACTGATAAATGAGAAGACTGACTCCAAGTATAACTATGCCTCACTAAGCCATAACAACATTACACCTTTTCATAAAATTCTTATGCCAATACAAGTTAGCAAAAATATTTCATAAAACTTCCTTGTGTATAACTGCGTTCCTTGACACTTATTTCAACTGTCAGACAAGTCCATATGCTTCATTATAATATTCCTACTGCTAACTTTAACCATACATATTATTCCAACATCAAGGAATTATACAGCTACAAATCTAAGAGACTGTATTGTCTTAAAAATTGACTTTTGTCATTCTTCCATTCATATCATATCATTTCCTCACAGGTTTTCTCAAAACACGTCATTACACAAGGCTGAATACATTTATCGAATCGACAACTTCCTTTACATTTACAAAAAAACTCCTTCAAAATCGTAATGACAGATAAGACTGCTACCTTTCAATCAATCAATAAACAGGGCGTTTCAGTAAGGGCGAGCCAAACTGTAACAAGACATACAGAATCTCCACTAAATAGTTTGAGAAAATGAACCTACGGTGGAGAAACCCGCTTAAGAAGATATGGAAGTAATAAATGAAAAGCACCAGTTTGCATTTGTTCTACAATATAACTTTTATTGTTAACCAGTTTTCGGGTTACAAGGCCATGTTCAGACATTTACTGTGTACTGTCACCAAAGAAGTTAAATGTTAGCAGACACATTGGAGGAGAAGTAACACATCTAGACTGAAGTAGAAACATACAGTAAGTAACATATCTCCAATGAAAAAGTGAAAACTGAACAGTACATAAATAACAACGGAGTCGACAGGAAAATCTTTAGCACAAAATAGGAATAGCATGCCTACATAACAGTTTCTATTAATAAACTAAACTAACAAAATTAATACTAGACAAGGCTGCATCAGGAGGTATGAAACATGAAGAGTGATACACAACCAATTAAATGTAAATACATAATACATAAGGAACTTAAGCTATATCAATAAGATGAACAGAAATAAATAAATGCAGGAAAATGGAGGTGTTTGAGGGAACCTACAGTTTGAGAGCGTGGTGGTACTGCATTTTAACATTAACATTATAATCAAAGCAGTGGCTGTGTACCAGTTTTCATTAAATAAATGAGCAAAGTAAAATATGAGCAGTATTTGATGAGACAACTACAAGAGGTGTTAAACATGGACAGTAATACAAGTACCAGTTAAAAGAAAGCCTTAACTATTGAAATTATAGTCTATGCGGAATACAAAGGCAACTTCAACAAAACAAAACAACTTAATGAATACAGGAAAATAGGTTTATGTAGGAAGAGAGAAAGTGGGAAGTAATGAACAACAAAAATGATTATATGAAATTTAGGAGAGGGGAAGTGCTGAGCTGTGTCTGGTCATTTAGGATGAGATCTGGACTGTGAGCAAGATGTTTTTTAATTTCCAGGGCTTCCAGCAGGTTGAGGTTATGACCTTTGTTTGCTAAGTGAAGTATATGGGACACTGGCTGGTAGTTGTGACCCTCACTCAGTAAATGCTCAGCAAATGCAGAGTCAGAATTCTGCAACCTCCAGCTGCGCTCATGTTCAGCCAGCCTAGTTGATAAGTCTCTGCCTGACTGACCAATGTAAAATTTGTCACAATCAGAACAGATGATTTTGTATACCCCACTGTTGGCTAATAACTGGAGCTTGTCTTTGCTAAAGACCCTACTTGTCTTTCCTAAAGACCCTACTAAATTGTTCAAAGAGGTTGTTAAATATGCAATCACTTCATTCAAAAGCATATTCTCTGTTAACTAATATGAACCCAGTGCCTCCTAGAATTGAAACGTCCCCTTTGAACAATTATACAAGACTGTGCTGAAACTGACACACAACATTTTTTAGCACAACGCAATCTGACATTCAATAATCCCTACAAAAGAATGGCCCTGACGAACATTAACCTATACCTTTCACAAATCACTTACCTCACCAAAAATCTTCGTTACTCGAACTACTGCAATACAGCGAGCGCCACTATTGCCAGCTAAATAAAAGATTCAAACTACTGAAGGCACTAACTACTGATAGGCATAGTTAGCAAATGAAAGATTTTGGTAGAGAACAAACAATGTATTTACCTTAATAGTCATAATATATATAGCAGTTCATGACATCCAGTCTTACAAATTTCAAAACTCCGCCATTTCTCTCCCCACATCCACCACTGCTAGCAGCTCACCTCCAACTGCGCAATGCTACGTGCTGTTAACATCCAGCTGCCAAACACTACAATGGCAGACAACAATGCAAACTAGTCACAGACTCACACAGCACAGCCAGTGATTTTCATACAGAGCGCTACGTGGCGTTACCAATGAGAAAACCTAAACAGCCTACTTACGTAGCCCCCATGCTCCCCACAGAAAATTTTACAAATTGTTTTGGGCACTCGCCAATACATATTTGTTAAAATTTTTTCGCAATTACAATAACAAAGATATCAAATGCACACACTTATTGATACAATGTTGGTCAAAAGCTAAAATTTTCTCACAGTCCATAAAGAGAGTCCTGATCATTCATCACAGTAAAATTGCAGTGTTTTTCCCAAAGTCTGAGCAGTAAAAGAAAATGCACACAGAAGTAGTGGATTTCCATGCAGTCTTGAAGAAGTAGTGTTGTCCTTCCAACGGAAAGACACTGCTGACTCTCGACATGCAGACAGGTAATGGGCCACAACAGAGCAAACCCACTGCAGAGTCAGTCGAAGTTTTGAAGAATATTGGTAGGTAGGTCATCACAGAGCAGACCCACTGTAGTCCTGGTAGAGAGTATGGTATTGGTGGGCCACCAGAGGTGCAGACCCACTGCAGTTCTTGTAGAAATAATGGTATTGGTGGGTCATCAAAGATGCAGACCCACTGTATCTGTTGTGACTGTGCAGGTGCACAATCACCATTGAAGAGTCTTGCAGATAATATAGCAAGTCCATAACCACCACTTGTGCACTCACAAAGTTTTTGGAATTGTCCTTAGAACCAGCAATGCTGTTATCCAGTCCCTTGCTGAATTATTAACGCACGTGCAAACACTAATAGTCGCAACTTCTCACATATTGTCCATATACTATGACCAACAGAAACAGGTGCAGTGAAATGGAACTCACAAGGTACTTAATTTGCTGAACTGGTATCAATTACAATATTATAACATGAGAATACAATGACAAAGGTACAAAATATATCGTTAAAGAACATAACAATACAGATAACATTTGTAGTAATACGGGCTTTACAAAAGAATCGAACTAAAAGATACATCCGTGTTATAGGAATTATGACATAAGTAAATACATAAAAGATCAGAATAAATTTTGAAACATCAACTTTACACATGAGCATTAAAACAAAACAGAATAAATAATGTCTAAACATCTTTACAAAGAAAATAACATATTATCAGAAAAATTCTACAACATAACTTATTAGCTAAACACATACAGACAGCAAAAACACAAATTCACATAGTGTAATAACACAAAAATATAGGACAGGGTTTGTTTTCAGTGTAACATTTGTTACTGCAGTCCAACCCAAAACTTCATTCCATAGATCTCTCGTCTTATTTCAACATTTGTTGCCACCAAAAAATCCTATTCAAGCACGCTTTCTGTATTTATACATTCACATATTTCTTACCTCATTATTTATTTTCCATTATCTTGCCTCATCAATTATTTCCAAGAAAATCCTACCTAAACCTGTTGTCCCTAAACCATACTTTTCTTGTTCATATCCACTTTCAAAGTACTTTTTGGCCAATCCATTTTCTTATAGCTTCTCAATGTGTTTTGTCCAATTCATCACCACTCGTTCTCTTATATAGCCTACCCCCTCTTAAGCTAACTTAAATCTACTGAGCTCAGATGCTAAACTAAGGGACGAGGCAATGCAGCAACACAAAACAATTAACGCAAACAGCAATGACAAAAAAATGCAAATTGCAAAGCAAGCAGCAGTAAATCTAAATTAACAGATAAAATGCAAAATTACAACTAATATGAGCCAATGTGCAGCAACATGAAAAATAAATCCGTAGTAAAACTGGTTTAACAGAGTAATGTAAAGTGAAATTTAGTAGCACTATGCCTGGCAAACAGCAGCAGCAAATGTAATAACTTGTATCTAAACACGACAAAGGTCAAGCAAAAAAAATATTACACTAAAGATAACAATGGCGATAAGGGAAATGTATATTCACATCTTGATGTCTATGTAATTAAAGTGGTGCACCACAACTTATTCTACAAAAGAAATTAACAAGTACTTGAAAAGAAAATTCTGTATGCAATTCCTGTGAAATGTTGTTGTGCTCCTTCGTTTTTTTTTTAAGTACACCGTAAAGTGATTATTTACTGGATCTGTAGGCATAAAATATCTATATTAGTACATCTATTAAATTTTATTTTAACCAATGCTGCAGTGCAGCTAGAAACTAGATATTAAACAAAATGAGCAATCTCTGAACTAGAAAGACAATAGATATAAAATGTTTCTCATCATTTCATTAGGCATTTTAGTAAGTATCATAAATTAAGAGCTCCACAGTGTAATCATATGTTTTCAAGTTTGAGCGTGTCGTATTTGCGATGCTTTCGACAAAGAAATGTCAATAACGAGGATAATGTTTTTTTTTTTTTTTGTTTTTTTTTTTTTTTTTACTTGTTCCTCTGAAAAGGCACACACTAATGGCTTTTTCTCCAGGCATCTTTCGTGCAGCTGGGTGCCCACGACACATTACGTGAAGGTGGTCACTTAACTTTCTTGCCGAAATATTTACGACACCAGTTTGTGCTTCAGTGACAGTCTCACATAAAATTTCACAGGTCGAGAATTTGCGTTACAAATGTGTAGAAACAAAATCCTATGAATATAACAGTGTCCAAAAAATTTTCGCCGGCATTGTGATACATTTATGCATTTACACACATTTCATAACTCTTAAAGTACGAGTCTTGGTTTCCAACATCCTTTTTCACAAGTCAGAGGCCCTAACCACTACTCATTATTCCTTACCTTATTACACATACACATATTCGTTGACATTTCTTCGCCGGCCGAAGTGGCCGTGCGGTTAAAGGCGCTGCAGTCTGGAACCGCAAGACCGCTATGGTCGCAGGTTCGAATCCTGCCTTGGGCATGGATGTTTGTGATGTCCTTAGGTTTAACTAGTTCTAAGTTCTAGGGGACTAATGACCTCAGCAATTGAGTCCCATAGTGCTCAGAGCCATTTTTTGTCATTTCTTCAATATTTCATCATAATAAATTCCTCATATAGCATCAGCTTATTGATCATAAACATACCTCAACAGCATAATACACATCGTCATCGTAATAATAACATCATAACACCTCAGTCAAATCTCAAAAACGTCGTAGCTTTCTGCAATAATTTCAAAACCTAAAAAAAACTCTCTGCTCATTTCAATAGTGTCATCTACCTCAAACGTACTTTAAAATCATACATCATTCAAAGCTCTCATAGTATCACAATGGTTCCCAAAAAATATGAGCAGTTCACAAAGTACAGACGAAATACAATTTAATAAGTGTGAAGTTATCCAACTGTGTAATTGCGTAAACATCTGTCACTGATGTAGTAAAAAAATGTTTGTTTCTCTGTTAAATAATCAGATAGCTGTGTAATTTATGTTTTAGAGAAGTATGGTACCGATGTGTAAAGTTGTATAAGCAAATATCATTTTAGGTAGGGCTCCTTGTGCTTGCCAAACACATGGTACACAAAGTAGGCGTATACCCCCTGAGGATTAGTATGGGCTTCCTAAACTGCATAAACAATATGTTCCTACTCGTCCAGTTGTATCATCATTCACTGCGCCATCTTACAAACTAGTCCTAATTAAGAACAAGACAGAATTCAAACCAAAGCATGGTATTTCAAACTCTGTGGAACTAGTAAACAAGTTAAAAGGTATATCTGTCTCACATAATGATAAATCAGTATCCTTTGAAGTCAACAGTTTGTTTTCTAACATACCAGTAGTAGAATGCATTCATATTCTGACAGAGCTGATGCACAAGTCTAATGTCAATCCTGTGGAATTGAATGACTTGAGACTGACCACACAGCGCAACCTGCTGGAAGCCCTGGAAATTAACAAACATCTTGCTCACAGTCCAGATCTCATCCTAAATAACCAGACACAGCTCAACACTTCCCCTCTCCTAAATTTCATATAATCATCTTTGTTGTTCATTACTTCCCACTTTCTCTCTTCCTACATATTCCTATTTTCCTGTATTCATTAAGTTGTTTTGTTTTGTTGAAGTTGCCTTTGTATTCCACATAGAACATAGTTTCAATAGTTTAAGGCTTTCTTTTAACTGGTACTTGTATTACTGTCCATGTTTAACACCTCTTGTAGTTGTCTCATCAAATACTGTTCATATTTTACTTTGCTCATTTATTTAATGAAAACTGGTACACAGCCACTGCTTTGATTATAATGTTAATGTTAAAATGCAGTACCACCACACTCTCAAACTGTAGGTTCCCTCAAACACCTCCATTTTCCTGCATTTATTTATTTCTGTGTATCTTATTGATATTGCTTAAGTTCCTTATGTATTATGTATTTACATTTAATTGGTTGTGTATCACTCTTCATGTTTCATACTTCCTGATGCAGCCTTGTCTAGTACTAATTTTATTTTATTTTGTTATTTTTGTTTACTAATAAAAACTGTTATGCAGGCATGCTATTCCTATTTTGTGCTAATGGATTTCATGTCCACTCCATTGTTATTTATGTACTGTTCAGTTTTTACTTTTTAATTGGAGAGATGTTACTTACTGTATGTTTCTACTTCAGCCTAGGTGTGTTACTTCTCTTCCAATGTTTTCTGCTAGCATTTAATTTCTTTGGTGATAATACTCAGTAAATGTCTGAAGATGACCTTGTAACCCGAAAACCGGTTAACAGTAAAGGTAATATAGTAGAACAAAAGCAAACTGTTGTTGTGCCAAGAACCGATGGAAGATTCTGTTAATATATGGAAGTAAGCTTGTCCACCGCTTTGTCTGGCATTTCTGTTTTCCGGCTTATTTATAGCAAACATGCTTTGAATGATACACTTAGTGCGTTGTTTATTTACATGTAATTTGTTTATTTCCTGCAAGTTAACGTGGAGGATGAGCATGATTATAAGGAACTCATGATGCAGGGTTTGATTACTTTACTTGACGCTAAGGTGGCTCTGCCGTACCTTAGTTACATTGTGCCCTGGGTTGTTCGTGAGAGTATGTGGATACAACATGACAGTGCACGGCCTCACTTCAGTGTGGATGTCCTCAACCATCTCAATGCCGTATGTCCTGCTCGCTGGATTGGAATGGGGTTTCTAGTCCATGGTCTGCTAGAAACAGTGATCGGAATCCTCTTGATTATTTCCTATAGTGGATATAGAGATTGAATTAGTTACCAGAATTGTAGCTGTCTATGATGCGGTTCGAAACACACTAGGGATATTTGTCAGGGTGCCTCAGAATCTTACTCGCCTACGTCATGCTTGCCTTCAAGTTGATGCCCGTCAGTCTCAGCTCATTTGGTAAGAAACAGCACAAATGGTACGATCAGTGTGTCAATGATGGTATTTGCAGTTAACTAATGTGAATAAAAACGTACACAGAATGTGATTTTATTACTATTCATTTCCTTAAGCTGGCTTCTTCTACCCCAGATTCCGTAGGTGGGGGTCCGCGAGCTGTGCCACAGGGGTCCGCGAGCTATGCCACAGGGGTACGCAAGAATAAAAAATATATTAAATATACTTCTATGATTACAGATTTTTTTGTTTTGGCCGCTTTCTGCATGAGCAGAGCTTTAGCGAACGCTAACTTCTGCGTCTAGCGTCTTCCTAGAGCCAACTGACACTAGCACACTCTAGATTTAGATAGAGGCAAATAGTTCTGCTGTATGTCGTCAGACTACGCGCGCTGCCTTTTTTCAGCTGACAACTGACAGTCACTTTACACAGAAACTCGCATTTCAGACGACAGTCGGCCAATGTTAATTTATTGCCATTGCTTTCACAGGCCGTGTTGTTTACGTATTCAATTTTTGTTTGTTTTTCGAGGAAGTTACAGTTCGCGTGGTTAGAAATGAGCCGTAGGTTAAAAACTGGTTCGTTAAAACGAGAAAGGCCTACAATGAAGAGGAAAATAATGCATCTCGTAACAAAGCACCCAGAGTACAAAAATAAGTCATTAGATTCTTTCAAAAATAAATTAGGAGAGTTGAAAACATCTCGTAAAACAATTACCAAACACTGTGGTGCAACTGTAAATGAAAATGCAACCCTAGCGTCTTACTAGGTTGGCTCAGTTTGTTGCTACATGTGGGAAAAACCACACAATTGATGAGGAACTTATAGTGCCGTCAGCAATAATACTTTGCAAGGGAATGTTAGGTGATGCAGCTCCTAAGCTAATAGGGAGTGTCCCGCTCTCAAATAATACTGTTCAGAGACGAATTAGTGATATGGCTGTTAACATCGAAGAAACATTGCTGACTAGACTTTTAATGAGTCACATGTATGCTCTTCAATTAGATGAAACAACAGACATATAAAAAAGAAGCTATAATGTTGGTTTTCGCACGACTTTTATGGGAGGACCACGTGTTCGAAGATTTTCTTTTTTCATGCGCTCTACTGCATACAATAGCAGACGATATTTTTACTGCATTAAGTAATTATCTCAATGAACGCGATGTCACCTGGAAAAAATATGTAGGCTTGTAGACGGATGGAGCAAAGTCAATGGCTGGCAAAAAAACAGAACTTCTAGCTCGTATCAAAGCATTAGCCCCTGAGGTGAAATGGACTCACTGTGTTATCCATCGTGAAGTGTTAGTACCCAAAAGATTGCCTGAACCTTTGCAAAAGATACTTAACGAAGTAGTTCAAATCATCAACTACATTAAAACTCGACATCTGCAATCCAGATTATTTTCTTTGTTGTGTAAAGAGATCGGCAGTGATCATGAGCAACTTCTTATTCATACGGAAGTAAGATAGCTTCCTCGAGGTAGGATCATGTCAAGATTTTTTGAACTCAGAGACGAGGTTCGTGTCTTCCTTCTTGACACAAAGCACGCGGATTTTTTCACTAACTTCTCCTGGCCTTGCTCATTTGCGCACTTAGCTGATGTGTTCGAACACTTGAATGTGTTAAACTTGAGTTTACAAGGAAAAAACGTAGACATGTTCAAAGTTCAGAATACGATTAGTGCTATGGTCATAAAGTGTCAGATCTGTGCGTCAAGGATAGAAAACGAGTCACTAACTAACTTTTCTACTTTGAAACAATTCTTGGAGTCATCAGAGGAGAGTTTCCCTGACCAGATCAAGATCAATGTTGCCGAGCATCTACGCAGCCTAGCCACCTCTTTTAGAGAGTATTTCCCCGAACTTGACCCTGACGACAGATGGATTCGAAATCTCTTCAGCTGTGAAGAAATAGACAAAATCCAAGGCCTCACTGAAGAAGAGCAAGGTCTACTTGTGGATCTGCCCAGTTGAGGTACGATGATAAACATTTTCAGCGATGATAAAATAACAGACTTCTGCGCATCAGCACGCAAGGACTACAAGAAACTTGGAGATACAGAAATGAAAAAGATTCTTCCATTTACAACCACATATCGGTGTGAGCAAGCATTTTATTCCATGTGTTTCATGAAAAACAATTATAGGAATCGGCTCGACATGTGGTCGGATTTCAGAGTGGAACCTAATATTTCAGAAATAATGGACTCAAAGGTCAGATTGAACTCATCTCATTAAGAACTGAAAATTAAATAAACTGTATACTGATAGAGTACTCTGTTGTAACTGTATTTTTTCAAATAAATAATACCTTGTATGAAATTAATGTCTTCTTATTTTTCACACGTGTGTGTGTGTGTGTGTGTGTGTGTGTGTGTGTGTGTGTGTGTGTGTGTGTGTAAGTGTGTGTGTGCATTACTGGATCGTGTGGGAATCTGAAGTAAATCGACCAAGGACTTTAGAGATATTTGGTAACAGCTTTTAGCCGTTATATATTACACACGTGTACGTTTCAAGTCAAAAATCTTTTGTAGACAGAGATCTTCGTCTTCTCTTGAAGATGATGTATAGAGTTTGTTATGGCACTAGTTGTTCATGTCATCAAACTCTTTGTAAGTATATTCTCGGTAAGTTGCGCTCCACTATAGGCATAGTTAGTTCGGTTCATGACGCCGTATATCCTGAACTACGTACCGTACAATAATATAAAGTTGAAGGAACATTCACTGGTAAATATTGATCCTGTGGTGTCACCGCCAGACACCACACTTGATAGGTGGTAGCCTTTAAATCTACCGCGGACCGTTAGTATACGTCGTACCCGCGTGTAGCCACTATCAGTGATTGCAGACCGAGCGCCGCCACACGGCAGGTCTAGAGAGACGTCCTAGCGCTCGCCCCAGTTGTACAGCCGACTTTGCTAGCGATGGTTCACTGACAAATTACGCTCTCATTAGCCGAGACGATAGTTAGCATAGCCTTCAGCTACGTCATTTGCTACGACGTACCAAGGTGCCATATTCAGTTACTATAATTACTATCTTCAAGAATGTATTCTGAACAGAAAATATTGTGAATCATGTGCCATCAAGAGCGACGTTCATCATTAATGGATTAAAGTTATCAAACTAATTACGTCCGCTTTCTGAATTCTCATTCCTTGTCATGTTCCAAACCTCACGTCAGTATAGTTCTTCTCTCCTCACGCCAGCCGGAGTGAGGTAAACGCGTGCATTTTGGCCTCCACTCGTAACACGGTGTTGGCTCTTCTGGTAACACAAAAGATCCTGTCTGCAAAATGTATTGAGAATAGTGTTAGTAGTAAATAAGCAATAAGCGAAGCCGAATGTTTACAGCATAAACACCGAAAATGTAGTTAGCCATAGATTTTATGTTATTAGGATTAAAAAGTTTCGAAAATAATATTTAAGTATAGTTTGATCGAAGACGGAAAGAGATCTCATTTAAAATAATGAATGAATAACATCTGGCTAATTTGCGCATCGTGAGTTACACTGCCTCAGGGCGCAAATGCAGTTTATAAATTTAACGTCTGTCTTATTGAGTATACCATATAACGTAAGATATGATTCTTTACAAGTAGGTTGCGACAACACTGCAAATTTATAAATTCGTTCTATAGTTATATGAAATAATAAAAGTCATCCAACTGTCACCAGGTGACCATTTTAGCCATTTAGTGGTACAGATACTATCTAGTGAGTCAGTGTATATGTCTACGTACTGAAAAGCGTCGTTATTTACAAACAAGCGTAAGTAGTGTCTTCTCTTCAAATGCCGCAGATCAGTTCCACGGATGATGTTACTTGTAAACACGACGTTCTACTGGAGTCGCTGTGTTAAGAGAATATCGTTCACTATGGAATGTGACTGTAGTATTGTGACGCAGCGTCAGTCACAATAATAAATAACAAAGAGGAAATCAGTTTCTTATTAATAGGGATGTTTAGAAGTGGTTTTTGTTGTTCCACAGTAGAGTGAAGAGCAAGTTCCTCGAATGTTAATGACTGAATGTTATTGTGTCCGGGAACGACCACCATAACCTTCATGGACGGCCACTCGTCAGTGCAACAAACATTGGTCGCCAGTGAAAATAGCCTCAATAGTACTGAACTTCCATTCAAAGCCTGAGACCCGAAGGGAGCATAGCTAACAGCGACCGCCTCCAGAAA
The DNA here is from genome assembly GCF_023864345.2 of Schistocerca serialis cubense. Taxonomy (NCBI): domain Eukaryota; kingdom Metazoa; phylum Arthropoda; class Insecta; order Orthoptera; family Acrididae; genus Schistocerca; species Schistocerca serialis. The sequence continues at coordinate 52,284,046 of NC_064644.1, forward strand.
GTGACGCCGAGACACACAACAGGGAATTAAAACTCATCTCCGGAAAATTAAGCCGGCCGGATTGTGCTCCGACTGGCTGTAATTTAAAGCGACGCCTTTCCGGGTCACGTCTAAACGCGATTACTCCGGCGCTCGTGGGACCCGCCCCAGATTCGGAGGAAGACGGCACTGATGGGCTCTGCAAATAACAGCTGAATTAGGTACTGAGGAGCACACACAAATGGCAGAACTGTCACCTCGATATTTTCATCTCAGAGCTACACTGAAGAGCCAAAGAAACTGATACACCTGCCTAATATCGTGTATGGTCCCCATGAGGACGCAGAAGTGCCGCAACACGACATGAAGCAGTACTGTGGAGAAGTGTCACCATGAATCCTACAGGGCCATCCATATATCCGTAAGAGTACGAGGGGGTGGATATCTCTTCTGAACAGCACGTTGCAAGGCATCACAAATATGCTAAGTAATGTTCATGTCTGGGGAGTTTCGTGGCCAGCGGAAGTGTTTGAGCTCAGAAGAGTATTCCTGGAGCCACTATGTAGCAGTTCTCGACGTGTAGGATGTCGCATTTTCCTGCTGGAATTGGCAAAGTCCGTCGGAATGACGTAATTGTCACATGTCAGAGTCGTATCTAGACGTATTAGTGGTCCCATATCACTCCAGCTGAACACGCCCGACGCCATTACAGAGCCTCCACCAGCTTCAACAGTTCCCTGCTGACATACAGGGTTCATGGACTCATGAGATTGTCTCCATACCTGACACGTCCATCCGCTCGATACAGTTTGAAACGAGACTCGTCCGACCAAGAAACACGTTTTCAGCCATCAGCAGTCCAATACCGGTGTTGTTTAGCCAAGGCGAGGCGTAAAGATTTGTGTCGTGCAGTCGTCAAGGGCCTTCGGATCCGAAAGGCCATATCGGGGAGTTTCGTTGAATAGTTCGCACGCTGACACTTGTTGGTGGCTCAGCAATGAAATCTGCAGCAATTTGCGGGGGTTTGCACGTCTGTCAAGTTGAACGATTGTCGCTCGTCCCGTTCTTGCTGGATCTTTTTTCGGCCGCAGCGATGTCACAGATTTTACCGGATTTCTGATATTCACGGCACCCTCGTGAAATGGTCGTAAGGGAAAATCCCCGTTTCATCATCAGCTCCGGGATGCTGTGTCCCATCGCTCGAGCGCCGACTGTAACACAACTTTCAGACTCACTTAAATTTTGATAACCTGCCATTGTAGCAGCAGTAGCCAATCTAAGAACTGCGCCAGACACTTGTTGTCATACATAGGCTTTGCGGACCACAGCACCGTATTCTGCCTGTTTACATATCTCTGTATTTGAATACACATGCCTGTACCTGTTTCTTTGGCGCTTCACTGTATTTGGGTATTTACTGTTCGCTGAAGTACCTCCTGACCTTTAGCGGTTGTGATCAACGGATCAGAGATAAGAGTGGTACCTTATGTACCCGTTGTAATTGTCATCTTCGACAGATGGTCTCAAACTAATTTATTATTACGGTATTGTAAGGGTGATGTTACAGTGCGCACTTCCTTCATCGAACGTATTTTTATCTACTTCCATACTAGAAATCACTCTGTGAACAATAATCGATTCTGTACCTGAGAGATTAAATCTATTTACTATTTTTGCTTGTTCTGTTACAATGACACGATACATTTCTTTCTGTACCGTGCAGTTCTTTTAATCTCCGCTTACCAATAGCATACAACTTTCATGACAACCTTTTTCACACAACATGCCAATTCAGATACAGACAGTTGTTGCATCGAAGACAGAGAGCGCTCCTGTTGCCACGGCTAATGAAAGTGAGAGCAGTGAAATTTTAAAAAATCTGCTCGTTTCGTTACGGAATCGTTTAATATATGCAGAAGTGTCATGGAAATGTTATCCAATTCCAGTGGCTGGCACTCACTCCGAGGATAGCCAAGTGTGCTATTATATCAGCCTAGAAAAATTACAGTCATGGTAAGTTAGAAGTTAATCACAGGTCTACCGGCTGTTGTTACCCCCTGCTTCCATTCGTAAATGAGACAGAAAAAGGCAAAGATGATAATGGCACCTAAAATACCCTTCGCCATGTAATATAAGCTGACTTGTGGTGTACATGTATGGTAGATATAGATGGTTAACGTGATGATCAACTCTTAGGAAGTGAGAGCGAGTCCAGAAGGTTGTGTTGGGAAAATTTATACATTTTCCGAGCAGTACAGAGTAAAGCGAAACTCGGCCCGTTTCGATTACGCTGCTGAAATTTCGTTGGGACGCCCTTAAACATCCTTCACGTGGTCCCGATCTCTCGCTAGGTGATTTCCATATTTTTGTAGTAAGACATTCCTGGCCGTCGATGTGCTTCGAACGAAGAGTTGCACGCCTGGGTGCAATCATGGTTCCGTAGACAACCACAAATACACTCCTGGAAATGGAAAAAAGAACACATTGACACCGGTGTGTCAGACCCACCATACTTGCTCCGGACACTGCGAGAGGGCTGTACAAGCAATGATCACACGCACGGCACAGCGGACACACCAGGAACCGCGGTGTTGGCCGTCGAATGGCGCTAGCTGCGCAGCATTTGTGCACCGCCGCCGTCAGTGTCAGCCAGTTTGCCGTGGTATACGGAGCTCCATCGCAGTCTTTAACACTGGTAGCATGCCGCGACAGCGTGGACGTGAACCGTATGTGCAGTTGACGGACTTTGAGCGAGGGCATATAGTGGGCATGCGGGAGGCCGGGTGGACGTACCGCCGAATTGCTCAACACGTGGGGCGTGAGGTCTCCACAGTACATCGATGTTGTCGCCAGTGGTCGGCGGAAGGTGCACGTGCCCGTCGACCTGGGACCGGACCGCAGCGACGCACGGATGCACGCCAAGACCGTAGGATCCTACGCAGTGCCGTAGGGGATCGCACCGCCACTTCCCAGCAAATTAGGGACACTGTTGCTCCTGGGGTATCGGCGAGGACCATTCGCAACCGTCTTCATGAAGCTGGGCTACGGTCCCGCACACCGTTAGGCCGTCTTCCGCTCACGCCCCAACATCGTGCAGCCCGCCTCCAGTGGTGTCGCAACAGGCGTGAATGGAGGGACGAATGGAGACGTGTCGTCTTCAGCGATGAGAGTCGCTTCTGCCTTGGTGCCAATGATGGTCGTATGGGTGTTTGGCGGCGTGCAGGTGAGCGCCACAATCAGGACTGCATACGACCGAGGCACACAGGGCCAACACCCGGCATCATGGTGTGGGGAGCGATCTCCTACACTGGCCGTACACCACTGGTGATCGTCGAGGGGACACTGAATAGTGCACGGTACATCCAAACCGTCATCGAACCCATCGTTCTACCATTCCTAGACCGGCAAGGGAACTTGCTGTTCCAACAGGACAATGCACGTCCGCATGTATCCCGTGCCACCCAACGTGCTCTAGAAGGTGTAAGTCAACTACCCTGGCCAACAAGATCTCCGGATCTGTCCCCCTTTGAGCATGTTTGGGACTGGATGAAGCGTCGTCTCACGCGGTCTGCACGTCCAGCACGAACGCAGGTCCAACTGAGGCGGCAGGTGGAAATGGCATGGCAAGCCGTTCCACAGGACTACATCCAGCATCTCTACGATCGTCTCCATGGGAGAATAGCAGCCTGCATTGCTGCGAAAGGTGGATATACACTGTACTAGTGCCGACATTGTGCATGCTCTGTTGCCTGTGTCTATGTGCCTGTGGTTCTGTCAGTGTGATCATGTGATGTATCTGACCCCAGGAATGTGTCAATAAAGTTTCCCCTTCCTCGGACAATGAATTCACGGTGTTCTTATTTCAATTTCCAGGAGTGTAGTTTTTCATGATGGCACTGATCGTCTTGTCGCACAGTGGGATAAATGTATTAACAGTTATGGCGATTGCTGATGAATTATAAAAAAAAGTTTACTTACTTTCTTCCGTCTATCTCGTTTGCTTTTGCCTGCGCCTTACGCAAAGTGTACCACAAAACTCTGCCACCTCACATATTTCCGAAACGAAACAAAATGTGAAAAATGCTATCGTAAAGGGTTGCACCTGTGTCAGAGGATCACATAATGGGCAGGAATGCACAATACATAAATGTAAACAAACTTCACTCTCAACACAAACATATGTTTTTCCTTAAAAGACACATTTATGTTTTTTTCCTCGGAACTGAAAACTAGAGCTACAGTTAGTGCAGTTAGTGAAGGCAGACTTGTTTGCACTGTTATACACCTCATACCTTTTGAAATACGTGGACGCCAAAGGCTTGCAAAGGCGGCACAGTTACTGCAGCAAAGCATAAAGGAAGTGCTGCATACAGCGGACTTCAGGATAGTGCGGGCTACCCGCAATACGCCATTACAGCATCGCGGGAGGACTGTGGCAGCGTTTCCACTATTTAAAATCTATATATTCCAGAAGGTATGTTTAGAGCAGTGGAAACAAGTCTGCCAGGACTAATGGAATCTTTAGTCTTCTGGTCCATGAAACAGAACATACATCTGCCGTTAAAAAAATAAAAAAATAAAACAAAAGAACCGTAACTTCGTATTGAAAGAGATGCTTGTTTACTTGTGGTAACTATGCATTCCTGTCCGTTGTGTGAACCCCTGACATAGGTGCATTCCTGATCAATTGCATTTTTCACATTTGTTTCATTTCGGAATTATGTGAGGTGGCAGAGTTACGACGGACAACCTGTAGAGACACGGTATCTCTCCTAAGAGTCATCATCCGCATTTTCTCCGCTGTCTCGTTAGATATTTGTAATGTGTAGATATTTGTAATATGTAAATATTTGTAATGTGTTACATATTATTACGTCAGTCAGTCGACATCCAACGTCAACGGAAAGTGTCGGCTTGTTTCCCGTAACAAACGAAAAGCTTTTTAAAGAGAAAATTTATGAGTTCATTCGATAGAGCGGTCTCAAATTAGTCCAAAGGAATAACAAGTGCTTCGGCGGCGACAGAAGCGCGCTGATTTACGCTGATTGCCACGGCCATGCAGCAGTGCTTCTCAGTCGTTGCTGGTGTTCCACTTATTCTTCGTGCCTTACTGACCATGTTAATACATATTGGTAAAACGAATATCTTACTAGCATAATGTGGTACTTCGCTGTCGAATGGCCACGTATAATGCCAATTTAAAAATATTTTTTTTTCCAATGGGAAATAAACCTATGCTTCTCGTCGAAGGTGGTCGTCGAATGAGAGACATGTTGAGCAGTACTTGTTTGGGCTGACTCCAACTACACACTACATAAATGATATTGAAAATCTGCCGAAATAGCGGAGAATGTGCGTCTGACGACTTAGGAGAGATACCCTGTAATTACAAGTATACAGTGTGTTTCAAAGTCCTTGCATCGAACTACGGACGGTAGATCGCATAGTGGGGAACAACTTTTTTAAAAGATAAAATGTTTTCTAACGTTTGCCGGCGACGCTAGTTTATGCCTCTGATGGAAAGGAAGGCGTAGGCACTCTATACCACATGTTTCCAATGTATGTTGCCTATAATTCAGTCATCTACCACGTGTGAAAAGGTCTAGGTTGAGCAAAAATAAATGTCCAGATTCGCTTCTGAAATATATTTTTTGTTTGAATGTCACTTTATCGATTTACTGGGGTATGTAGTAGAAATCGAAAAGAAACTGATTGTCGGAAGAACTGACTCCGCATATAGAAAAGACAGAACAAAATTCTGTAAAATTAAAAGCAATGGCGATAATTAAGAGTGGGATGGGAAGTCCACTGTTAAGTGCAGATGAGAGAGTGGACAGAGAATTTCTGATCAAATAAGGCAGAAGCAATGGATAATATACCGTCGACATTTCTAAAATCGATGTGGTAAGTGGTAACAAAACGACTATTCTCCTTCGTATGTAGAATCTATGAGACTGGCGATATACCATCAAACGTCCGGAAAAACATCATCCACACATTTACGAAGATAGCAGGAGCCGACAAGTGGTGAAATTATCGCACAATCAGCATAACACTTGCCCATCCAAGTTGCTGAGGAGAATAATGTACAGAAGAATAGAAAAGAAAATTGAGAATCTCTTAGATGACGGTATGTTTGGCTTTAGGATGGGTAAAGGCACAAGACAGGTGATTCTGACCTTGCAGTCGATAATGGAAGCAAGACTGGATAATTCATAGGATTTGTAGACCTGAAAAAGAGTTACATAACGTAAAGTGACGCAAGGTGTTCGAAATTCTCGGAAAAATTGTGGTAAGCATAGAGAAAGATGGCTAATGTACAATACGTACAAGAGACAAGAGGGCAAAATGAAGACCAAGGCCAAAGTGCTCGGATTAAAAAAGATGTAAGACAGGGATGAAGTCATTCTCAAATACTGTTCTGTATATACACTGAAGTAGAAACGACGTAAATAAAAGAAATGTTCAAAAGTAGAATTGAAATTCAAGGTGAAAGGATATCAGTGAGAAGATTTGCCGATGACAATTATATCGTTAGTGGAAGTGAAGCAGAATTGCAGAATTTACTGAATGAAATGAATAGTCTAATGAGTACAGAATACGAATTAGGAATAAATCGAAGTAGTAGTAGTAGTAGTAGCAGCAGCAGCTTTATTCGTCTGTAGATTTCTTTTTACAAGGATATAGGACATTTCAAAGTATTTACAAATTTAGATCAATTTAAAATAAGCTAATTCGCATTCACATATATTTACATACTTTTAGTTAAATCATTAGATTTATTCCCTTGTATACAATAATTTTTTTACAAATAACTTATTAAATAATGTAATGCCACTTTATTCACTCATATATCACTATCAGTCACTGCACACGCTATGCACACATTGTTTCATAACACTTCACACACTACACACACACACACACACTGGTGATCTCTGAGCCATTTTCTGTAACGCAACTTCTCATTTGCTATCCTGAAAACCTGAGTCAGCATCCCTCCATAATGAGTGAGATGTCGAGCTCAGAAAGAGTAAGACGTGTTAGTATTGTGTTAGGCATAGCTTGGAGTTAAGTATTTCTAGAAAGGAAAAAAAAGAAGAAAAAACATAAAGTGAAGGTGTTACGTGGAATGTTCGATACCTTATGATCATTATTATTATTATTATTATTTGTTTGTGTAACATTCTTTATCAAACCCTACTCTGTTTTAGCTAAGTAATCCGTCAGTGTATAAAATGTATTGCAAAAGAGGTACTTTTTAGCTGCCTTTTTAAATAAGTTTATTTTGGTAATTATCTCTTTTGGTAATTTGTTGACAGTTCTATTCCTTGGTAGAAAATGCTGTTTTGAGTTTTATGTTTATTTTTTTCTTGGTAAATGTAATTTGAGTCTATCTCTAGTTGCATGGTCATGGACAGAGATGTTTGTGTAGTAATTACCAATGTTATTTCTGATGTGTACAACTGACTGGTAAATGTATTTACATGGCGCAGTTAAAATCCCCAGTGTTCTGAAAAGATCTTTACAATGAGCTCGACTAGTATTTTTGGTTGTTATTCCTATGGCTCTTTTCTGGAGTTTGAAAACTATCTTCATATTTTGTGCATTTGTTCCCCAAGAAAGAATTCCACAGCTAAGAATTGAGTGTACATATGAATAATATGTAACTAAAGGACACTGCATGTCACACACTGACGATGGGATTCTAAGGGCATAACATACTGCTGACATTATGTTTGCAAGTACCTTTGTGTGTTCACACCACTTCAACTGAGAATCAGTATTCATACCTAGAAATTTTTCATTTGTTACGCAGTCTACATAGGTGCCATTTACATTTAATTTAAGAATGTAATTTTTCCTCTTCAAACTGAAATTCATGGCATTAGTTTTCATTATCTTCAATATCACTTTATTACTTAATGACCAATCATAAACTTCCTTGAGTGTTTCATTTGCTTTCTCAGCAAGGAGTTCTCTTGTTTCCTCAGTGACTATAATATTTCTGTCATCAGCAAAGAAGATTTTTTCACCATGAGTAACACTCCTGGGAAAGTCATTGATGTATATCATGAACAGTATTGGTCCTAATATGCTACTTTGTGGAACCCCTATATTAATGTATTTTGGTTCTGATAAGTGTTTTACTAAATGTTTAGCTCTATTTGAAGTGTGCCCTATGTCTGCTCTTTGTACCCTATCTGCTAGGTATGATCGAAACCAGTCGTGAGCCACCCCTCTTATTCCTAATGTTTCTAATTTATTTAATAGAGTCTTATTGTCGACTGTATCAAACGCCTATGAAAGATCCAAAAAAGTGCCTGTGACACACTCATCTTCATCAAGAGCATCAAGTACGAATTTTGTGAATTCTACTATGGCTGACTCCGTATTTTTGCCACTTTGGAATCCAAACTGTGATTCGCATAAAATATTGTTTTTATTCAGGTAATTCAGTAATCTGTCTTTCATAATTTCTTATATTATCTTTGAGAATGTTGACAGCAGGGAAATGGGCCAGTAATTTTCTTTGTCCTCGGCAGTAACTTTCTTAAGCAAAGGTACAACTCTTGCCTGTTTTAACTGCTCTGGAAATGTCCCTGATGTGAAGAATTCATTTGTGAAGGGGCCTTGTATAATCCCTGTGCATTGTTTCAGTACACACATTGGTACTTCATCTAAGCCTACTGACTTTTTATTTTTTAGTTTTTGAATTGTTTTACTGACTTTATTCTCTGTGGTTGGAAGTAACATTATTGTATTTGGTGCAACATTATTTACAGGTGTTATATTTGTTTGGGGGAATTTTTGCTGTAACTGCTCTGTGATACTTGAAAAATGCTCGTTTACATAGTGATGTGGATCATTTATTACTTTATCCTCCTCCCTTGGCCATATGTAATTCTGTGTTTGCCTCTCCCCATTTTTTTATAACTTCCCAGACTGTTTTGCTTTTATTCTCTGCATTATATATTATTTTGTCATTAAATAACTTTTTTGCAGCAATCAGCACCTTCCTATAGATCTTTTTGTATCTATCTATCTATGATAGAAATTTAAGAACTCTGGATCATTGCAAATCTTATTCATGGAACTGAGGTGTTTAAATGTTTGGGAGGACTTCTTCATACCAGCTGTTATCCATCTGTTTCTGTGGGATGTTGATACAGACATGCATACTTTTGAAAATGCCTTTCCAAAATTCAATTTAAACAATGTGGAGAATTTATAGAATTTCATATTCACATTGGTTTCCTAATACACTTCATCCCAGCTTTGTTTTTCTAGTTCATTCGAAAAATATTTTATTTTGATTTCTGATAGATGTCGTTTGTAGGCTCGTAGTTTAGGGAATGATTCGATGCCTGACTTTACTGTTGTTATTTGGCAGAGATGGTCTGATAGTCTGAGATCTTTTACAGCTACATCACATTTTTCCCTGTCCATATTTGTGGGCAAATGGTCAATTGCTGATGAAGTCGTTGTGGTAACCCTTGTTGCACTATTGACCAATAGGGACATGCTAAAACTTTGAAGAATATTTATGAAGGTGCTGCTGGATTCATTTATGATGTTAGTGTTGATGTTAATGTCCCTACACAGAATTATGTTGACCTTTGTACTTGAGACTTTATCTCAAACTTCTGTTAACTTATTGAAAAAAGTGTCCACAGTACCACTGGGAGATCTATACACACAAAAAATTATTAACTTATTGGTGATATCAACCCCTGTTAATTCAATAGCTGATATTTGAAATTATTTCTTTTCACTTACAGTACTAAAGTCATGTCTTGATTTGAACTGTGTTCGTTTTCTGATATAAATGCATGATCCTCCACCCCTTGAAGTAGTTCTGCAGTTAGTTTGTCTTTTCATACAATGATAATACTACATGTTGGATTTCTTTGTCTCTACACCAGTGCTCAGTAATACAAACTACTGTGCAGTTCAAAGATTGGAGCTCAACTTCTAATAGTTATTTTTTATTGATTGCATGTTTCGAATGGAGGATTGTTAAGTCTGTGAAATGCCCCATGTTACACTTTCCAATGGTTTGTTTTTCTTTGTGACATCTGGTGTATGTGATGTTTGAGGTGTTAAAATCTGTCTTATGAGTGATTTTTTCAGTATATTTTAAAGTGCTGGAGATACTCTTTAGGCAGGGAAAGACGGAAATAATGAGAAGTAGCACAAAACAGAACGGCGAGAAACATCATATCATAATTGGTGATATCGAAGCAGATGAAGTTGACGAGTTCTGCTACCTAGGCAGCAATATAAACAGTGACGGACAGAGCAAGGAGGACATAAGAAACAGACAATTATTGGGAAAAAGGGCATTCCTGGCCCAAAGAAGTCTACTGGCGTCGACCTAAATTTGAGTTCGAAGCTTCTGAGAATGTACGTTTGGAGAACAACATTGTATGGTAGTGGCAAAACCGGAACAGAAGCTAATAGATTCATCTGAGATGTGGTGCTACAGAGACGAAAATTACGTGGAATGATAGTGTGAGAAACGAGATGGCGTTCTGCAGAATCGGCGAGGAAAGAAGTATATGAAAAACTCTGACAGGAAGAAGGGATATGATGATAGGACACTTGTTAAGACGGCAGAGAATAACTTCCATGATAATGGAGGGAGTTAAGAGTGTGAAAACTCCTAGGGAAAACAGAGATTGGAATACATCCACCAAATAATTGAGGACTTAAGTTGCAAATGCTACTCTGAGCGGTCTGTGTCATACCATTGAGGACACTCATGACTCATAAAAAATGGTAGTGTTCAGATGAAGCACACCTGGTTGGTGGACCCTACAAGTTTGGTGAAATCTCGTCATGCCAGGGGCTGTGGGTTCAAGGAAAAGACTCATAACGTGGCCGAAAGTGTCAGTGAACATTTTGTCTCTAACAACCGTTGTTCCCCGTTATGTGGACTGTCACCCCTAGACATTTGAAGCAAAGACCTTCAAACATCCTACATATTAGGGGGGCCGTTAAGTAATGTATTTTCTGGGCATGTCGATATTTGTTCGTCATTTGTCAGTTCATTCTCTACTTCACAGTCGTGCCAAAGACATTTTAAGATTAAATTGATATATTTACTCTTAATTATCGTGAAATGGCCAGCCAAATACCTGAAGAGATACGCATCCGTCATCATACGCATTTTTGAGTTTCGGAAGAGCAGTAGCGCAGAAGTGGCTGCGAAAAACGCTTTCTGTATTTTTCCAAGTGCATTAAACGTTCGGAAATGTCAGAGGTGGTTTTCTAATTTCAAATGCGGTAATTTTGATCTTTCCAGCTGGTATCGATCAGGAACATCAATAGCTTTAGGCAACGACTTGTTAAAGGAGGAAGTGGACTCAAATCTCTGTAAAATAATCAAGATACTATCGAATACCTGGATCCACCATCCGTGAACACAGCCATCAGAATGGTAAATACAAAGCTAACCCATCCACTTAATGTTTTAGCAACACAATAGAGAACTATTTTTTGATTGCTTGATCACTGGAGAAATGGATCGTCTGTGGTAATTCAACACTCAAAAGGCAGGGGCTGTCTCCGAATGAATCGCCACGGCGAACAGGTAAGGCAGGTTTACACCCAAAAAAGGCGCTTTTCTGTGTTTAGTGAACTATTCGTGGGGTTGTCGGTTCAAAAGTGTTACAATCTGGACGAATGGTGAATGCAGACCTTTACTATGAACAACTGCATTGAATGAATCAATGACAAATGAGCAGCGATTATCAACAGAAATGTCGTTATACTGCAACACCGTAACGCAAGACCACACTTCACAGGAGGAACCCTGGAAAGAACTAATAATCTGTAGTGGAAGGTAATGGCCTCCCCACCATACTTGTCCGATATTGTGCAGTCTAATTTCCATTTATTCCAGTCGCCACAATATCTTCTAAACGGCAAAAAAGTGAAAATTTGGATGATGTCCAAAAATGTCAACTCCAAATATTTTGCTGTAACGCCTACTGTTCTTTTTATCGATCTGGCACTGAAAATTTGTAACCTAGATTGTAATAGATTGTCGATAACAGGGGCTATTACAGCACTGATTAAAAATTAAAAGATGTCGCCAATTTATCTGTTATAATTTAATGTAAGGAAACGACATTTCATTCTGGTACCCCTAATATATTCAGGGTGTCTCACCGATGTTGTGACAAACTTCGAGAGGGTGTCTTGAGAAACGTACCGAGAACAGGAAACTGTGTCCGGAAACGTAATCCAACAACGGTACAGAGGCTCAGAGTTACAGGAGCCGAAGGCTGTCACTACGCCACACCTTCAGCAGCAAAAAATAACTTTGTACGCTGGAGGCCGTTGCATTGGTATTTAATGGTGATGGACACGGGATTCCATATGTAGTTTTTTTTCTCCTGTTTACCGAAAGACGAAGATTTTAAACGTTTCCAGTTGAAAAATAAAGTGCGGATGGAAAGAACTGTCCGAAATCGTCATCCAGCGAGACAACATAGCACTGCATTCTTAGGAGGCAAGGTCTTATTACGCAACAGCAGCTACCTCTATCTCTACTAAAGATCGTGCAATCAGACGCAGTCACTGAATAACAATCATTGCGAGATGCTCCACCAGCCATCTGTAACGTTTGCTGCCGAAGGGGTGGCCTACTTGCAGGCGCCAGCGCCTATAATTCCGACGCGTTGTAGCGCCGTTAAATGACGGTTGCGGACACAGATTCACATATTTGATTTGTTCCTTAAAGTACGCTCCACAGGTGGCCGAAGTATGTTGTAACGTTTCTGGGATACTCTGCATATGGCTCTATTTACTGAAATTTGACTTTTTAATTTTGCTACTTCCACTCATTGTGGTTCTGATTTTACACAGGTATATACTGATAAGCCAAAACATGACCACCGACCACCCTGACGTTGGATGCTACCTGGTGGCGGTGTGAGCAAGGGTTGCACAACGAACGTGGCAAGACTACATTGGATCAATGCATCTGCTAAATTGACTTTGCCTTTGACTGTGTTTGTTGTTGATAGTCTGCATTACAGGTTATCACACTTATCAAAATCTAAATAAACTTGGATGCTGAAATAATATTAATGAAATGGTGGCCCTCTCACCATTTTAATCAAGTGTTGAGGGGTGATTAAAATGTCAACACGGGATTCATACTTTATAAAAGTTGTGTGACAAGATTATTAATTAAAACAGAAAAGAAACATGTGAAGCATGATGACAAATATACATGGGTTGGTAAAGAGTAAGGTTTGTATGACTGAACTATTTACACGGGCTGAAAACATGGATTACGCAATCCGAAATTATTAGACACTGAATATACCTTGATGGATTTATTCTACACACAAGTTAAACTACATTGATGCAGCTGAGAAAAACTGATGAGATTGTGGTCCTGTTTGCCCTAATAAACTGTAGCAACAATACAATATCCCTATTCTCGATGTGTAACACTGTCTCAGGGGATGGTCGTGGTTCAAGCGTCTGCAGAGCAGCGTTGTACGGCGCCTGTAATTCGCAATCACAGTCAGGAAATATGCAATGTCGTGGTAGGCAATTAGTTAGACGGATCGCATTTACTGTCTAATGGAGCCCTGAAATCACGGCAGATTCCAGCGTGTGACACTCCTATTCGCCAGTCAAACCATGGACAAATTTGTCTCACTTATATGGCAGTGCGCACTAGGAGATCAAACGTCAAGGTGGCAGACAAGTCACCAATAAGGTTGCCCTCGGCACAGCGAGTTGTCCGAGATGAGTGTTGGTACAGCTAAGTCCTCAACACTGGCTCACCAGCGAAGTCATACTTAGGACAAGTGTGCCAAGTGCAACCCACATGTTCAAAAGTGAAGATTGGAGTCTATCAAAAGATCCTACTCCAGACCAAGTATTTCCTCTCCTTGCTTTCCGTCAAATCTCAGTAAATTACACAAAAGCCCTCCCAAAACTGCCCCTACGAAGGTTTCATGCCAATCACAAGACTCCACAAGCTCTGTATCTCAGCTATAATATAAAAATTGAGAATATTCTTCTCTTTTCAAGGGAGTAACCAATCCCTGACTCACAAATTCCCGCGGAGAGAGGAGGAGTGCTCCCAACTTCTTTATTCCCACGGCCACTTTAGGTAGGTTGTTTTTGTGTTTCTGTATAGCTCTAAAGTTAACAACATATTTATCATTGAGGCCATTATCTGGACGGCCTGAACACTACTACGTGTTAGACCAGGGCCCTTGCTAAACCAAGAGAAGTGCTTTTGTGTCGCAACTTAGATCATTTCAGAACCACCATAAATTATGTTTTCCTTCTAAAATTGTTTTGAAGGCCTGAGGCTTCCCAAATGACTCTGCAGGCAGGGGAATGGCACCATCTCAAGGCTCTCTCGATAGCGTCTGGTCCATCGTGAACAGCGGCCGCCATCCCTTTTGATGAGGAGCATTGTTGTGATGCATTGGTTAGGCGACCTAGATTCCTCTCGTACCCCTGGCCCTGCTGTGGCAAGAGAGGTCTAACAGGTAGGTCCAGGTAGGCAGTTTTCTCACCTCTTCGACCAAACGCATTAGCTGCACACCAGTGAGAGAAATTTTTTGGGCCAGCATAGTGTCCTCGGTAAGTGCCTGGAGGTTTTCCTTTCCCTAATAGCTACATGTGGCATTCAAGCCCCAATAGTCCACTGCTAGATTTACTGTTAAATGAACAAACTGCCTGCTTGTTCTCAACTCCAGGAAGTACTTTTTGAAAGAGAGCCATCACGAAAATCCCCCATGCATTAACAATGTACGAGGGCCACGCCAAAAGATATGCACACAATTTTTGTAAAAATACAGTTTTCGTTCTGCATGTGTGAAAGTTCTACAGTGTGTAGATACATCCTTCCCGCTTGTTTTTAAACTTAGTTCAACTTGTCTTCAAGATGGCTGCTGCATTTGATGTTCGTCAGAAGAAACGTCCTGTCATAGAATTCCTGTGCTGTGAAAACAAGACAGTGGGAAACATCCACAAGACGTTGAAAAAGGCGCATGGAGATGCTGCTGTCGATCGCAGTACAGTTAGTCGGTGGGCAGGCAGGTTACGTGAAAAAGCGGGCACGGCAATATTGAGGATTCTCCTCGCAGTGGCAGGCCTCGTACTGCACACACTCCAGACAATGTGCAGAGAGTTAACGAATTTGTGACTGCTGACAGACGCATCACAGTGAACGAATTGTTATGCTACGTTAGGATAGGGGAAGGAAGTGTTTGCAGAATACTGAAAGTGTTGGCTTTAAAAAAGGTTTGTACCAGGTGGGTTCCCAGGATGCTGACAGTCACAAAATTCGAATGGACAACACTCAAACACCCGCCTTACAGTCCTGACCTGGCTCCATGTGACTATCATCTCTTTGGGAAACTAAAAGACTCTCTTCATGGAACAAGTTTTGAAGATGATGACTCTCTTGGGCACGCTGCCAAACAGTGGCCCAACAGGTTTGTCCAGAATTTTACCGTGCGAGTATACAGGCGCTGGTTCCAAGATGGCGTAAGGTAGTTGAGAAGGATGGAAATTATGTGGAGCAATGAAAATATTGTTCCTAAAGGGTGTATCTACATACTGTAAAACTTTCAAGCATGTAGAATAAAAGATGGATTTAAAAAAAATAGTGTGCATTTCTTTTGGAGTGACCCTTGTACATGCTCCTATCAATGCCTGTTCATGCTGATAACTTCTTTTCGTCGCACATAAACGATGTCTTTGGAAAAAAATCAGTGTTAAATGACACCCCTTACTATGGAGAATAGTGAAGGAGTGACTCTTTCTCTCTCAAACTATGTAAGCGGAGGAGACACAGATAGGGGATCATTCTAGCGTAGATATGGGCGGCAAATAAAGACATCCATTGAGATAAACGGCTTTGACAAGTGGTGTATTATTATTATTATTAGGCAGAACTAGTGAAGGCGAGTGTCTCGAAAACGGTGAAGATGGTCGAATGCTCGCGTGCTACTGTTGCGAGCGTCTACAGAAAGAGGCAGAACGACAGTGAAACTCTCAAGAGGCGCTAACTGGTTGGACGACCACGACTCTTCACAGGAATTGGGGTTCACAGGCTTCTCTCGCCTGTAAAGTATGACAGACGGTGATGTGTGATATCTCTTCGAAATGGCCACAATGCTGGTGCACACACATGTGTTTTGGAGGAAACCGTTCATCGTATGTTGTTGAAAATTAAGCGCTGCAGTAGACTACTACAACTTGTTGACATGTTGACCCAACGACATCGTCAATTACAATTACGTTGGACACGGAAGCATCGGGATTCGACCGACGATCAATGGAAACGCCTCGGCTCTTTGGGGGAATCAAATTTTGGTACACTAGGTCGAAGGTCGTCTCGACAAACGTCGTGAACGAGGTGAACGGCGACTCGAAACGCGCTGCCCTCCAAGGATGCAGATTTGTGGGAACAGCAATATGCTGTGGGAGACATTTTCCTGCGCTTGCATGAAACCTCTGGTAGTACCGGAAGACACGCTCACAGCTGCGACCACCTGCATCCCTTCATGATTGATGTTTTCCCCGATGGCGATGTAATCTTCCATCAGTATAATTGTCCGTGTCTCAGAACCAGAGACGTGCTACAGTGGTTCAAGGAGCATTCTAGTGAACTCACGTTGATGCCTCGGCGATCAAATTTGCCTGATTTAAATACTATGGTAACCATCTGGTCCTAATCGGGCGCCATCACATGCAAATCAGCGGCCCTTTGCTTACGCGAATTACAGGAACTGTGTGTAGGCATCTAATGCCAGATACCTCCATAAACATACCGAAAAGCTGTCGGATCCCTGATACACAGGATCAATGATGTATTTCGTTCCAAAGATGGACAAACAAGCTATTAACCAGGTGGTCATAATGTTCTGGCTCATCGATGTATATAAATACATACATACACACACATTTGTGAATACCCACCCGCACAGCAGACGTCGCTAATGTGCGGCTGTGTGGTGGTGAAAAATTTTCCCTGCCTGCATTTTGCCATCAAGTGGAGGAGAGGCGGTGGTGTAAAGTACATTGTCACCAGTCTTTGCAACAATATTCTGCATTAAATTTCTAACTACTCTGCATGAATCATTGAGAGCGTGTGACACTGTTGATGATGGTCTGCTCGCGCAGTGGGGATGTGAAGGTCTCTGGGAAGCTTGGTGCTATTCCAAAGCAGTAGGCCGCGTGTTGGTACCGAGTCTCACAGTCTCCCTTCTCCTCATCCATTACAACACAATCACTATACTGTAGGAACACTACCCACAGCAATCTACGAGAATACGACACAGATACACAACTGACATCTCATAACGCGTCTGAGGAAGACAATGGCAAACCACTTACGCAAGGACTTGTTTAGAAACTATGATACAGGTTTCTTGCATGTGCACCCTCACACTCATTTCATGAGTGTGGTACTACTTGTGTGTGTGTGTGTGTGTGAGAGAGAGAGAGAAAAAAAGAGAAAGAGAGAGAGAGAGAGAGAGAGAGAGAGAGAGAGAGAGTATGTGCGTGTGCGTCTGTGTGTTGTGTCAGAAAATGAGGAACTTCTCAGGATTTAAAAATAGTAGGAATGATCTTCACTGGTCTGTAGTTCACTTTTGTTTTATATACACAGTAAATGCGTCGTGTAATTCTTCCAAATAAGTTACTATATTACAGTTTCTTATTATTCTTTCATTGCTAGGCAAGAAACAAGTTTTTCGAACGCAAGTTTTCCAAGGTTACATTACTGCACGGTTCTCGATTTTGTTGTCTTGTTAGTTCATAGCTGTTTTTATGGAGTTGTACTTAGTAGACCTGCATGCACAAGGATGCCCAATCCTCTGCGTTTTCAAATACTTTTCAACTGAACGCTCCACTTCAACTGTGTTTTGGTTGTATTTCTTTACGGTATATAATAGTGCCAACTGCCGCTGTGCGTGTTTCGTTCGTCTTACGTTTCTGTTGTGGTGTCCACATTTAGTTTTATATTCGATTTCTTGTAACGTGTGTGCGTTTGTTATTACGTGTGGTGGGTCCTGCTCTAGGTTAGGGGATTTTTGAATAGACGTAATCACATATAATGTACTTTTTATTTTCTGTTTTTAGTATTTGTGGAGAAGATTAAGTTATTGTTTATTTTGGTTATGTTCTAAATCTTCGTTTGTTCTTATTTTAGTGGCTAACACGATTATTGAGTTTATACTTGTAATGATTTGGTCATTTATTACTCTTGTGTTCTTAGCAAGATTATTAAAATGTCCAGAAAATGCACATAATGTCAGAATTCAGTAATTCTTCCAACAGACCTAGGGTTATATTGAATGTAGTGAAACGAGAGACAGGAGATCTACTCACATAACAAGATAACTTCAGTAATAAACTGAATGGAAGTGTTACAAATGAACAATTATTCTTAAATACAGTAAAAGTATGGGGACAAAGAGTTCAAGACAAAATTCACAGCAGTATGTTGAAAAAGTAACTCTCATAAAAGTCAATCATGTGTATGTATCATCAGCTTCTCCTGTAGAGTTTAAGAAAATAAGACACTCCCTCAAAAATAAAATCTCATCTGGTTTTGATGGTGTTTCCAACAGAGTATTTCAGATTTATTCCCATACAATAAGCCCGATCTTGTATAAAATGTGTAATGAATCACTAACTCCAGGCATATATTCAGAGCGAGTGAAATATGCTGCTGTTGAGCCCATTGAGCCTGTCTTTATGAAAGGTGGTAAGAGAGATGTCAATAACTACCGACCTGTTTCACTGCTCACGTTATTTCCTAAAATCTTTGAGAAGACGATGTATTCTGGAATGGTGTCTCACTTAAGCAAATTACAGTTTAAGTGTCTGAAGGGTTACTCTACTGAGAATGCCATTTAGATGTGCAGTCATCAAATGTACAAGTATTAAAAAATAAAATAGCACCAGTTGGTATTTTCTGTGACCTATTTCAGGCATCTGATTGTGTGAATCACAGTATTCTCGCACTGATGGTGTAGTCAATCAATGGATTATTTCATAGTTAACTGAATGCATGCAGAAAGTTTTGCTTTGTAATTCAACCTATATATTAGGGGGACATAATTCTGACTGGAAAGAAATAACATCTGGGGTTCCTCAAGGCTCAGTCTTATGTCCACTATTGTTCCTCATACATATAAATGGTCTAGTTTGTAATATACAACAAGCAGAATTTGTTCTTTTTTTGATGCCACTAGTATTGTAATCAGTCGAAGTAAGCATACAGAAACAGAATAAATGAAAAACAGTATTCTTAAGAGTGTTATTAACTGCTTTTTTGCTAATGGTCTCACCTCAAAATAAAAAGACACAACATATTCAGTTCTACATCTAGGCGTTATACGCCATAATGAGGAAATAATAAATAGGGTGGAAACTTCAAAACTCTTAGGTGTCCATACTGATATGATTTTAAACTGGAAAATGTATATTTTGGAACTCATAAAACAAACAAGTCCAGCCATATTTACACTTAGACTCACTGCAAACCCTGGGGGGAGATAAATCAGTTAGCAAACAAATGTTCGATATTTCCATTGATTTCTGCCATATGGAGTAATATTTTGAGTAACATATATTTAAGAAAGAAAGTCTTCATTGCTCAGAAACTTGCTCTGCGAATGATATGTTGTGCTCATTCATTATCATCTTACATGCATCTGTTTAAGAAGTTGGGAATTCTGACTACTGGTTCACAAAATATTTATTCCCTCATGAAGTTTAATGTAAACAATGCATGGCAGCTCACAATGCATAGTGATAAACATAATTACAGATACTAGAAGGAAAAATGACATTCATTACTCGACGTTTAGGTTGTCTTTAGCACAGAGAGGATGCACAATGCTGCAAAAAAGTTTTTGATCACTTTACAACTGATGTATAATGTCTGACAAACAGTAAAGTAAATTTGAAAACGAACTGAAAAAGGTTTCTCGTTGACATATCCTTCTATTCTGTGGAATAATTTCTATTGTAATATGTAAAAGAAGAATGGTAGGAATTACTAACTCACGTCTATATTAACTAAATGAAAGAAAGTTATAAATGTTCAACACATAACCCTGTTTACATATTAATTTGCTATGTGAACATAAAATGACTTATTCCACATCATTACGATTTGATGGCTGGAGCATGAAACTAACTACATATATAACCAACTAACTTTGTCTGGGAATGCTTTCTATATTGTTAACAACTATTTGTTGTAGTTGCTCATTTTAATAATTTTCATATTCTCTTCCATTTTAGATGGTTCATGTCCAAGAATATAAAGGCAATTAAGAAACGATTGTTGTTGTTGTGGTCTTCAGTCCTGAGACTGGTTTGCTGTAGCTCTCCATGCTACAATATTCTGTGCGAGCTTCTTTATCTCCCAGTACCCACTGCAACCTACATCCTTCTGAATCTGCTTAGTGTATTCATCTCTTGTCCACCCTCTACGATTTTTACCCTCCACGCTGCCCTCCAGCACTAAATTGGCGATCCCTTGATGCTGCAGAACATGTCCTACCAAACGGTCCCTTCTTCTAGTCACGCTGTGCCACAAACTCCTCTTCTCCCCAATTCTATTCAATACCTCGTCATGTGACAGCCAGAGCGAGAGCACCAGCAGCAGCGAGTACTGTTTGTATAAAGCGTTTATTTTGCATTTTGTTTACGACCTTCCACTAAGGAAGGGATTCTATTTGTGTTTATCTGCTCTGCATAGTAACTAACAGTTCTTGATAAAACTTTACGTAGTTTTCGTGTTAGATTTCTTAGTGTTTTCTTGATCGTTTAGAACAGAAAGCGCCCTAAAACCGTCTTTTGTTTGTTTCGCGGCCGTTAGCCACTAGTCACTTGAATCAGCAGTTGTCTTGTGACAGCCAGAGCGAGAGCACCAGCAGCAGCGAGTACTGTTTGTATAAAGCGTTTTTGTACTTATTTGCTGCGCTTAGCTTTTAAATAGTTTTTCTGGGAAAACCTAGCGTAGTTTTCGCGTCTCGTATTTCAGTGAGTGTTTCTTGATTATCAGAGTAGCTCATCAGAAGATTATCTTGGGAATTTGTCACCGTATAGAGTAGGGTAAACATAGTCATGTGTAGGGACTGTGGTTGTTGTGAGCGGACGCAAGGAGAATTGGCCACTCTTCGGGGACAGGTGGAGGCTTTGTCTGTTAGGCTCATCGAGCTCGAGGCGCAGGCGTCGGCTCGTAGTGGCGTTGGGGCAACTGTGGTGAGACCTATGCCTACTTCGGTGGCCTTGGAATCACATGGAACCCCTGATGTCGCTGCGTCTTCCGGCAGTGAGCATCTTACCGGTCAGCCATCACTCCAGGGTGAATGGCGGACAGTGGTGGGCTCGCGCGTGCCTGGCCGAAAGGCGAAGGTGGGATCTGGCCGCGTGGCAGCTGCCTTACCCCTTTCCAACAGGTACGGGGTGCTTCCTAGTGGTGATGACATCGTTTCCGAGCCACCACAGGATGCCTCGCCTGTTGGGCCAGTGGCCGATTCTCCGGCAAGGTCCCGACAGTCACAGAGGGCGGGCCTATTAGTTATAGGGAGCTCCAACGTTAGGCGGGTTATGGAGCCCCTTAGGAAAATAGCGGGTAGGTCGGGGAAGAATGCCAGTGTGCACTCGGTGTTCTTGCCGGGGGGTCTCGTCCGTAATGTGGAGGAGGCCCTTCCGGCAGCTATTGAACGCACTGGGTGTGACCGGCTGCAGATAGTAGCACATGTCGGAACGAATGACGCCTGCCGCTTGGGTTCTGAGGCCATCCTTGGTTCCTTCCGGCGGCTGGCTGATTTGGTGAAGACAACCAGCATCGCACGCGGAGTGCAAGCTGAGCTTAATATCTGCAGCATAGTGCCCAGAGTCGATCGCGGTCCTCTGGTTTGGAGCCGTGTGGAGGGTCTAAACCAGAGGCTCAGACGACTCTGCGACTATAATGGTTGCAAATTCATCGACCTACGTTATTGGGTGGAGAACTGTAGGGCCCCCCTAGACAGGTCAGGCGTGCACTACTACACACCGGAAGCAGCTACTAGGGTAGCAGAGTACGTGTGGCGTGCACACGGGGGTTTTTTAGGTTAGAGGGACCCCCCCTTGGGCGAAACGATAAAATACCTGACGGCTTACCAGAGAGGACATTATCATCGTTGATAAAGAACGTCCGTCCTCAGAGACCAAAAACAGGAAAAGTTAACGTAATATTGGTAAACTGCAGGAGTATCCAGGGCAAGGTTCCTGAATTAGTATCTCTTATTGAAGGAAATAGTGCGCATATAGTATTAGGAACGGAAAGTTGGTTAAAACCGGAAGTGAACAGTAACGAAATCCTAGACACAGAATGGAATATATACCGCAAGGATAGGATAAACGCCAATGGTGGAGGAGTATTTATAGCAGTAAAGAATTCAATAATATCCAGTGAAGTTATTAGCGAATGCGAATGTGAAATAATCTGGGTTAAGTTAAGTATCAAAGGTGGGTCGGATATGATAGTCGGATGCTTCTATAGACCACCTGCATCAGCAACCGTAGTAGTTGAGCGCCTCAGAGAGAACCTGCAGAACGTCGTGAAGAAGTTTCGTGATCATACTATTGTAATAGGGGGAGACTTCAATCTACCAGGTATAGAATGGGATAGTCACACAATCAGAACTGGAGCCAGGGACAGAGACTCTTGTGACATTATCCTGACTGCCTTGTCCGAGAATTACTTCGAGCAGATAGTTAGAGAACCAACTCGTGAAGCCAACGTTTTAGACCTCATAGCAACAAATAGACCGGAACTTTTCGACTCCGTGAATGTAGAAGAGGGTATCAGTGATCATAAGTCAGTGGTTGCATCAATGACTACAAGTGTAATAAGAAATGCCAAGAAAGGAAGGAAAATATATTTGCTTAACAAGAGTGATAGGGCACAAATCGCAGAATATCTGAGTGACCACCATCAAACGTTCATTTCTGAGGAAGAGGATGTGGAACAAAAATGGAAAAAATTCAGAAACATCGTCCAGTACGCCTTAGATAAGTTCGTACCGACTAAGGTCCAAAGCGAGGGGAAAGATCCACCGTGGTATAACAATCATGTACGAAAGGTACTACGGAAACAAAGAAAGCTTCATCATAGGTTTAAGAGTAGTCGAATCATAGCTGATAAGGAAAAGCTGAACGAAGCGAAAAAGAGCGTAAAGAGAGCAATGAGAGAAGCATTCAACGAATTCGAACATAAAACATTGGCAAACAATCTAAACAAGAACCCTAAAAAGTTTTGGTCATATGTAAAATCGGTAAGCGGATCTAAATCCCCTATTCAGTCACTCGTTGACCACGATGGCACCGAAACAGAGGACGACCGAAGAAAGGCAGAAATACTGAATTCAGTGTTCCGAAACTGTTTCACTGCGGAAAATCGTAACACGGTCCCTGACTTCAGCCGTCGCACGGACGCCAAAATGGAAAATATTGAAATAAACGATATCGGAATTGAAAAACAACTGCTATCACTTAGTAGCGGAAAAGCATCCGGACCAGACGAGATACCCTTAAGATTCTACAGTGATTATGCTAAAGAACTTGCCCCCTTTCTATCAGCAATTTATCGTAGATCGCTGGAAGAACGTAAAGTACCTAGCGACTGGAAGAAAGCGCAGGTCGTTCCCATTTTCAAGAAGGGTCATAAATCAGATGCGAATAATTATAGGCCTATTTCGCTTACGTCAATCTGTTGTAGAATAATGGAACATGTTTTGTGTTCTCGTATTATGACGTTCTTAGATAATACAAATCTCCTTCATCATAACCAACATGGATTCCGCAAACAGAGATCATGTGAAACTCAGCCCGCCCTATTTGCCCAAGAAATTCACAGTGCCGTAGACACTGGCGAGCAGATTGATGCCGTATACTTGGACTTCAGGAAGGCATTTGATACGGTTCCGCACTTACGTTTAGTGAAAAAAATACGAGCTTACGGAATATCGGACCAGGTTTGTGATTGGATTCAGGATTTCCTAGAAGAAAGAACACAACATGTCATTCTTAACGGTTCAAAATCTGCAGATGTAGAGGTAATTTCGGGAGTACCGCAGGGAAGCGTGATAGGACCTTTATTGTTTACAATATACATAAATGACTTAGTTGACAACATCGGTAGCTCCGTGAGGCTATTTGCAGATGACACGGTTGTCTACAAGAAAGTAGCAACATCAGAAGTCTCGTACGTACTCCAGGAGGACCTGCAGAGGATTAATGCATGGTGCGACAGCTGGCAGCTTTCCCTAAACGTAGATAAATGTAATATAATGCGCATACATAGGGGCAGAAATCCATTCCAGTACGATTATGCCATAGGTGGTAAATCATTGGAAGCGGTAACGACCGTAAAATACTTAGGAGTTACTATCCGGAGCGATCTGAAGTGGAATGATCACATGAAACAAGTAGTGGGAAAAGCAGGCGCCAGGTTGAGATTCATAGGAAGAATTCTAAGAAAATGTGACTCATCGACGAAAGAAGTAGCTTACAAAACGCTTGTTCGTCCGATTCTTGAGTATTGCTCATCAGTATGGGACCCTTACCAGGTTGGATTAATAGAAGAGATAGACATGATCCAGCGAAAAGCAGCGCGATTCGTCATGGGGACATTTAGTCAGCGCGAGAGCGTTACGGAGATGCTGAACAAGCTCCAGTGGCGGACACTTCAAGAAAGGCGTTACGCAATACGGAGAGGTTTATTATCGAAATTACGAGAGAGCACATTCCGGGAAGAGATGGGCAACATATTACTACCGCCCACATATATCTCGCGTAATGATCACAACGAAAAGATCCGAGAAATTAGAGCAAATACGGAAACTTACAAGCAGTCGTTCTTCCCACGCACAATTCGTGAATGGAACAGGGAAGGGGGGATCAGATAGTGGTACAATAAGTACCCTCCGCCACACACCGCAAGGTGGCTCGCGGAGTATAGATGTAGATGTTATGTGGTCAAGCCATCTAATCTTCATCATTCTTCTGTAGTACCACTTTTCGAAATCTTGTATTCTCTTCTTGTCCAAACTATTTATAGTCCATGTTTCACTTCCATGCATTGCTACACTCTATACAAATACTTTGAGAAACAACTTCCTGACATTTAAATCTATACTCGATGTTAACAAATTTTTATTCCTCAGAAACGCTTTCCTTGCCATTGCCAGTCTACAATTTATATCCTCTCATCAGTTATTTTGCTCCCCAAATAGCAAAACTCCTTTAGTACTTTAAGTGTCTCATTTCCTAATCTAATACCCTCAGCATCTCCAGACTTAATTCGACTACATTCCATTATCCTCGTTTTGCTTTTGTCGATGTTTATCTTATATCCTCCTTTCAAGACACTATCCATTCCGCTCAACTGTTCTTCTAAGTCCTTTGCTGTCTCTGACAGAATTACAATGTCATCGGCGAACCTCAAAGTTTTTATTTCTTCTGCATCTATTTTTCTTCCTACTCCGAATTTTTCTTTTGTTCCCTTTACTGCTTGCTCAATATACAGATTGAGTAGCATCGGGGAGAGGCTACAACCCTGTCTCACTCTCTTCCCAACCACTGCTTCCCTCTCATGTCCCTCGACTCTTATAACTGCCATCATGTTTCTGTACAAATTGTAAGTAGCCTTTCGTTCCCTGTATTTTACCCCTGCCACCTTGAGAATTTGAGAGAGAGTATTCCAGTCATCATTGTCAAAAGCTTTCTTTAAGTCTACAAATGATAGAAACGTAGGTTTGTCTTTCCTTAATCTTTCTTCATAAAAGAAGATGGGGTATATATTATTGAAGTTCTAGCTGCTGGTATGTATCTTCCGTACTGTGCCTTCTCTCATTTCTTAACATTGATGTGCTTACTCTGCTTACCACGTGACCTTTCCCACGCCCCACGCTGTGGCCGGACTACATTGGAGACTGACGGATGACAAACTGACAAGCGCCGGGCAGCCACCTTGTGTGCCGTTGTAGGGACAGCGGCCGCCACCAAGAGTCCGTTCGACACGGCAGGTGGCGCCGCCGGTGACAAATGGGCCGGCCCCGTGCCGTCCCGTAACGGGCCGCCAGCGACTCGCGGCCATTCATCTTGATCCCGCGCTATTCAGAGCCCGCAGCGCGTCTCGGCTGCTTCGGATGCGGGCGGGGGTCCACGCGTACTCATCACTCATTCGCGACGCAGCTTTCTGCACGTGCTTACCCGAGATTTCCGATGCATTCAGCGCAGGCTCTAGTCACGGGAAAATCACTCCGTCGTGAGCCATCGCCTCCTCTGACGCAAGAGCGCCAAGTCACAGGAATTCAGGAACGCTTCTTTAAGCCAGCTTTCGTAGGGATTACCTCAGCGGCTCTGCGACGTGGTAACGTGGACGAAATAAAAGATCACGTGCTGTAGAGGGGAAAATATTGACGTAAGTGTTTTGTACCAACTCTGGTACGTAAGTCTCTTCTTAATTTTAACTTTTCTGCCGGCCGGGATGGCCGAGCGGTTCTGGGCGTTACAGTCTGAAATCGCGCGACCGCTACGGTCGCTGGTTCGAATCCCGTCTCGGGCATGGATGTGTGTGATGTCCTTAGGTTAGTTAGGTTTAAGTAGTTCTAAGTTCTAGGGGACTGATGACCTCAGAAGTTAAGTCCCATAGTGCTCAGAGCCATTTGAACCATTTTGCTCAGAGCCACTTGAACCATTTGAAAATCTATTCACAAGTACCCTTAAATATAATAAGACTAATATATCAAACTACTTACGTTGTGTCTACAAAATATTACGTTTACGCAGGGGTAGGTGGCCATCCAGGGACAGTGTATCTGCAGTGACAAAAACTCCCTTTTCCAGTATGCTGAGGGTCTCTCCCAGGCCGTCACAGACAGACTCTGTCCCCCAGACGTCCCATGTCGTTTCCCCTCACACAACCAATCCTCCCCCTACCGCCAGAAACCAGCCACTTTCTCCTTAGGAGAAAGAGGAGTGCCCCCTTCATCATCCAGTACCACCACGGACTGTAGCTACTGAACCACGTTCTTCGCCAGGGCTTTGATTACCTATCACATGCCCTGAAATGAGGGACTCCTACCTGAGATACTTCCCACCCCTCCTAAAAGTGATGTCCCATCTCCCACCCAACCTCCGCAACATCCTAGTCCACTCCCGTGCTACTCCTAATCCCAAAGCTTGGCACAAGGATCATATCACAGTGGAAGATCCACGTGTAAAACCTGCCAAATTCAACCACCCAGTACTTCCTATTCCAGACCTATCACGGGTTTGTCCTACCCCATTAAGGGCCTGGCCACCTGTGAAAGCAGCCAAGTTATTTACCAGCATTGCTGTAACCACTTTATATTGGTATGATCACCAATCACCTGTCCACCAGGATGAATGGCCACCTCCAAACTGTGGCCAAGAGCAAAGTAGACCACCCTGTGGCACGAAACGCAGCTGAGCACAACACACTTGATTTCAGTGGCTGCTTCACTACCCAAGGCGTCTGGATCCTTCCCTCCACCACCAGCTTTTCTGTACTGCACAAATGGTAGTTATCCTTACAACACATTCTCCACTCCTGTAATCACCCCAGCCTCAACCTATGGTAAAACACTGTCCCTTCAACCAACATTTTCCACCCCCTCAGTCCTGTCACCACCTCCCCATGCTCATCTCCCAGCCAGTTTATTTGCTGCTCTGTGCCAACACATCCACCCGTCTTTCCCAGCTCGTCTTCCTTTTTGCCCATTTTTCCCCACCTCTCTAGCATAACTTCCTAATGCTGCGCTTTTTGGCATTCTAATACCTGCATTCTCCGCAAGACAGCTTTCGTCTCTTTTCCCAACCGTACGCTACTATCCCTACTCCCTCCCCGCCCCCTCCAGACTGCAGCTTGCATCCCATTTGACAGATGCATTCAGGCCCAAGATGCTGGATTTGGTGATGCAGGAGGTGAGCTCACATGTGCGTACGAATGGTGTGTGTGTGTGTGTGTGTGTGTGTGTGTGTGTGTGTGTGTGTGTGTGTGTGTGTCTTTCACTGATGAAGGCTGTGGCCAAAGCTTTAAGTAAATATCTTTTAATTGTCTCTGTCTCCATCTTACTGTGTCTTCTTTACGATAAGTAGCAATCTGTCTTTTCCCAGATTGCTGATATGAAGAAAAAAATATACTGCGAGCATGAAACGCTACTGATGGGCTTGGCGGTTGGCAAAACACTAAAATGGTGGAAACACCAGGAATTCAGCTAGTTTCCACATCGGCAACAATGTTCAGGGAGCAAATATCCTCCTAGCCAGAATTAGACCAGGGAAAATAGGGCACCTTACCCTATTCTAGGTTTGAAGGCCGTTGAGGAGAAAGGCTACAGGGACAATGACCTTTGTCTGGTCGACGAGTTTTTGGTAATATACTTGCAGGACAGCTCCAGAATCGTTGAGTGTCTCTGTATTGCCTCTTTTGGTATGGAGCTAAGGAGAGGACCAAGCCCAAACCTTTTTCACGTTCTTGTTTCTCATTTCTTCCGTTTATTTCTTTGTAAAGTTGTGCCAGCGTTTATGATTCGTTACGACAGTCGCTACCAGGTTCACCAAAGCTTCCTTGGTCCCTGAATTCCAGGAATCTGAAGTAGATGAAAAGATTTTTCGCGTTTCCGTAATCCATTGAATCGACGGAAACAATGTACTTCCAGCCATTCCGGCTAACAGCAGGAGACAGAACGTAATGGGCAATAACCGAAACAACGTATGCACACACACCTGGTACCCTCAGCGATCATTTTCACCGCAGAATCGCTGCCAAACTACCAGAAAATTAGCTGAAAATTAATTAAAACTGGAGCGTAGCAGTAATGGCTGTGCGTACCGGCGATTGCTGGTAATGTTTTCAACCTAGTATGCGCGTTATTGCACGTAGCAATTCGTACCTTTGTAAATATTTCTTTTCATATTTGGGTAATTTTGCAACATAGAGGCAATTTAAGGCCCGTAGAATGATGTTCATTCGTCGATACGAGAATAATTTCAAACACGAGTGAAACAGCCGGGATTACGGAATGAAAGCCTTCCAGTATACAACAGTTTGCTGCAGCTAAAACAGCTGAACCTCACAAATGGATTTTGGTTTCACAAGAATATTCACCTTCTGCGACTAAAGCAATAAAGTATTTCCACATTCATAATTAAGTCGGAGAGGTGGAGTAGTGGCATAACGTTCCCGACAATCAAAAGCTTGCATCAGAACGCTTCTTCAAAATTCAGGTCACACCACTACGCATTCGTTAGCGAATAAACAACGTAAGACAATGTAAATGAGGACTTGATACTTAGGCTTTATAGTGAAAAATATCGTGATTGGAAAACATTACTCGAGCTATTTAGAGAAGAATGGAAAAACTGATAGGCGTCAATCTCGAAAAAAGTAAGTTAGGATAGCGATTAAACGGAGAAACAGGCGAGGTGATGAAGGCACTGTAGACACTACGACTTGTCTTAGCAAATATCTTGGAGAAGTGTAAATATACAAGTCTTAGATTTAGAGAAAGCTTTTCGTCGTATTTGTCTGAATACGCTCTGAGATTCTGGAAGAAGCAGGGATCAAGTAGAGGGGCGAAACAAGACTGCAGTTATAAAGGCCGACGGAGGTGACAGAGAAGCAGAAGTGGATGCCGAGAGGCGCTGCTAGACGCTCATTTGTTTGACAGGTTATCCACCGCAGTGTGTAGTATTTAATTATGTTTGTCTGCTTATCTGTGTTCTACGGTGTATACTGAGTCTGCGCCTTGAAAGGAGATAAGTAAAATAGTTCCAGTTTGTATATGCCAGCAGTCATTACTAGAAGTAGTTTTGTTCTTGTGGGGGTCCACGGCCACGATATGTTCTTGAAAACGAAAGCAGGGTCCAGGAATGCTGCGAACTATTTGTTGTTTGTGCTGTAGTCATTTTCAAGCACTTAGTACAAACCTCAAGCTTCACGTCATGTTTAACTAAATAGCCGGTACATATGTAACGGCATTCATCGTTTTCATGTGCATGGTTAGGTCAGATATAATCCAGTACAACTGCTGGCCCACTTAACAAGTCAGAATCAAACTGGAGGCAAACACAGCCAACAGTACAATAAAATATTCGATGGTGCCTGTGTCACGCCTCATGCACAGCGAATGGCCGCGTCGCGCGGATGCGTCAAAGCACCTTTGTGTTGAAACTGAAAAAAAAAAAAATCGTTTCTGATGACGAGAAATATTTAAATATGTAACATAAATTTGAATATCAGGAAGGATCAATCAAGATTTCAACGTGTTATGGGAGTAAAACAAGGACGATGAGCTGAAATGACAAGACCAGGATAAAGCTTCTGGGATCTGGTGCTGCAGAAGACTGACGGGCAATAGATGGGTAAGTCAGACAGCTAAAGAAGAAGTACTGGCTCGAAGTGGGGGATAAAACAAATTTATGGCACAACTTGACTGAAAGAACGAATAAATTGATAGAATACATCTCAATGTACCAAAGAATCGGGAAACTGATAATGGAGTGAAATATATGTGTGAGTGGGGAGGGAGTGGTATAAAGCGAAACCTTCGTACAGAAAACAAGGACGACACGAAGAACAGCTACAACATGTTTGACGATACAATGAGGAAACAGAGGCCGACGAGGCACTGCGTGAATATTACCGTCATTCGAGAATGCTAAAGAGGCCAGACAGCCAATTCCAAATTTGCTCATCACAAGAAGAAAGAGTAATGAAAAATAGGAAAACCCTCATAACATTCGTGAACTTGCAGAAAACCTTCGAAAATGTACTGTATGTTTACAATGGTTTCATCTCAGAGTAGTAATTGCAACATACGACCTCAATTATCTGCTGAATGTATTCCAGTATCTGTGTTCCTCTAGAGTTTTTACCCTCTCTATCTTCCTCCCCTAATGTTTTCACAGATGTTCTATCATCCTGTCCCTTCTGCTTGTCAGTATTTTCCATATGTTTCTTTCCTCCTTCGTTCTGCAAAGAATCTTCTCATTCCATCTTACCAGTCTAAATAATATTCAGCTTTCTTCTGACTAGCACCACACCTAAAATGCTTCAATTCTCTTCTTTACCCGTTTCCCACGATCCAGGTTTCACTACCACACAGTGTCGTGCTCTAAAAGTACATGCTCAGATATTTCTTCCTCAAATAAGGCCTATCCTTGGTACTAGTAGACCTCTTGACCAGGAATCTTTTTGGCCAGTGCTATTCTGCTTGCAGTATCCTCCTAGCTCCATTTATCATTGGTTATTTTGCTGCTTAAGTAGCAGAATTCCTTAACTTCATCAACTTTTTGATTCCCAATTCTGATGTTAACTTTCTCGCTGTTCTCTTCTGTGCTACTTCTCATTACTTTCGTGTTTCTTAGATATAGTCCCAGCCGATACCCCGACGAAACAGGTGCTGTATCATTGTGAGAAATACAGAGGCGAGTGAGTATGCTAGGACTTATCGCAGTTCACTACTAGTAGCTCCACATCATTATAACGCGCCTGCGAATAGCATACAAAGTACTGCACCATGATTTGAGAATGAAATAAAAATTTAATGTAACATTTCCAAACTTTGTCAGTAAATAAAATGTCGTGTGACTAAGACCTACCGTCGGGTAGACCGTTCGCCGTGTGCAGGTCTTTCAATTTGATGCCACTTCGGCGACTTGCGCGGCGATGTGGGTGAAATGATGATGATTAGGACAATATAACGTCCAGTCCCTGAGCGGAGAAAATCTCCGAACCAGCCGGGAATCGAACCCGGGCCCTTAGGATTGGCGTTCTGCCGCGCTGACCACATTTTTTTCCGATGTTGTTCCTTGCATGTGTTCGGTGCTGTTGTCCCAGCACACCCGTTCAAGTCCTGTATTGAGCCGTTGACTCAG
Source organism: Schistocerca serialis cubense (assembly GCF_023864345.2). Taxonomy (NCBI): domain Eukaryota; kingdom Metazoa; phylum Arthropoda; class Insecta; order Orthoptera; family Acrididae; genus Schistocerca; species Schistocerca serialis. The sequence continues at coordinate 52,315,993 of NC_064644.1, forward strand.
TTTTCTTTATTGCAGAGGGCAGCTAACCCTCTGAGCGAACACGCTGAGCTACCGCGCCGGCAACCACTCAGTGACCGGGACCGGACACTTTCTTACTGTATGCTCCAATACATTAATGTTAACATTGTGAAGTCTCCGAATGATCTAATTAATATGTTTCGCTAAATATATTATTAAAGATGGCGCTAAATAATGAAAGCAGGAAGCTAAAACTTGTTCAGAATGTGGAGATGTGTGTCACAATCAAAAGCCACAAGTCTCAACTTAATCGGAGCAATATTTTGGTCAAAATCGGCGTTTTTACTAAGATTTGAAGGCACTAAATATAAGAGTCTGAAAGATGAAAATTCTTATGTAGCCTCAGTTTGATATAAAAACATTAACTATGTGGCTCCATTAAGTTACTTCTACTAGTTTTCAAGTTATTTAATAAGAACTAAATTTGGAACGAAAACATCTACATCTACATCCATGCTCCGCAAGCCACCTGACGGTGTGTGGCGGAGGGTACCCTGTTCATAATAAATTAAGTATTATTTGTATTTATTATAGAAAGTTCCAATTACAGAATTCGATTACATCGATGAAATAAAGCTGTACCAAGCTTTAACACTTTAGCGTAAATAACAATCATTACAAGGAATCTAAATAAGGCAATTCAGAGGTTATGTTCTACTCTTAGTTCTGAACATTCTAGCCGGAAAAATTTAAATGCAGTCGAGCTAAGACTTCTTCAGTGACCAAAGCAAACTTAAATCTGAGTATATAAAAGTTATGAAGATCGTAAATTGTTAAACAACAGACATATTAATTAATACGTGTCCAAGAAAGGGGACATTTAGATCTACATCTACATGGATACTCTGCAAATCACATTTAAGTGCCTGGCAGAGGGTTAATCGAACCACCTTCACAATTGACTGTTATTCCAATCTCGTATAGCCCACGGAAAGAACGAACACCTATATCTTTCCGTACGACCTCTGTTGCTACCTGCACGTAACGCATTTGATAACAGGTGTTTCGTTCGGCGGTCCGCTGCGCCCTTATATAAATACGCCCAGAGAGGCAGTAACAAGAGAAACTTCGCACTGAGAGATCAATCTGTCTGCATCAGTCAAACGCCTGGGAGCGCTGTGCCCCAGACGACGTGAGAGCCAGGCAGCTGTCAAACGTGTTTTCGGTAAAAGTAGGAAATAAACTCGGGAGGACTGTACATGTCTTGGATCGCTTAGTTTTCATGGAAGTAACTGCTTGTGAGCAACCCATAGTGTTAACAATACCGTGGCAACTGACGAGTTAATTTTCCACTTTTAAAGAGAGCAATTAACTTTGATGACTAAAAGTGAGGGTGATGGACCATTTTACTTCGAACTCACCGTAGAGGTCACCTCGGCACTGCAAATAGTGCGTTTTCTGGTAGGGAAACGATTATTATTGATAGGGTTATTATTTTGTATATGGGTGTGAATTTTACTGAATATATTAATCAGTTACAGCTCAAAACTTTTATTTATAGTCATAATTCCTGAGACCGGTGAGTAAATAGCAATTAGGAACATCTTCTTTCAGTGAGTAAGAAGAGTAATGTGGACTAAAAAATGAAATGATCGTATGGCATTGTTGGCCGGGAAGCCCCATGCGGGGAAGTTCGGCCGCCGTAGGGGAAGTCCTTTTTAGTTGAAGCCACTTCGGCGACTTGCGAGTCAATGATGATGAAGAACACACAACACCTAGTCATCACGAAGCAGAGAAAATCTCTTGACCCCGCCGGGAATCGAATCCGGGACGCCGTGCGCTGAAAGCGAGAACGCTATCACAATACCACGAGCTGCGGACACTGTGGACTTACAAACTGGAAACTATGGTCAGTATGTTCTCCATCGCATTCCGGCTGACCGCAAAAATAATTTTCTGGCTCTCGTAAATTGCGAAGGATCATTTTTATAATTTACCTGCCACATATGGTGCATCGGCCGGAAAACTTAGCAGTGAAAGTGATCGGTTGTAAACAGCGAACTCGGTAGGCATTAACAGAATACCGAAGTGAGATATGCCGAAACCAGTGTGTGAACTGTGCTAAGATTTGGTCACGGGTGTGGAAACTAAACTGAGAGTATTAGCCACAGTAACCTTGTACATCATGGAAGCCGGTAAGAAGACAACACTGGCGCTGACATTAGAAGAAGACGATCACGGAGTTGCAAGGACCTGTGAATTACCCACAATCCACCGCGCGGGCTCACCGGTGCCCAGCCACCCTGGAGCTAATGCAACAGGCGATACACGCCGCCATCCGCAGGGTCACAGCTGCTGCTACTGCCTGCATTGCGGCGCAATGCATCGCATCAAGTTTGACGGTACACCGCGTGGGCATCCTTCGCCGAGGTCAAGCAATTAAGTTAAGTCAAGAATATTTAAAGTGTTTGTTAACTGCTTCTAAGAGGCTATTAAAATGGAATCTAATGATAGGGATAGTTTGAAAGTTAACATATAACCAGTCTCTGATGATGAGTCCTCGAAATTGGATGCTGAAATTAACGAGGATGTTCCGACAAAGTAAAATATCCGAAATCTGTAGGTGATTTGTCCAAAATTGAATCGGAAGTAAATTTCATTGTTACTGTGAAGCAGAGCTTGCAGTTTGCAGCATCGTTACGGGAGATTATTGAAGTTCTTTGATTTGGAACCGAGTGGGCGCTCACAACAAAAGGCTTCATCGTCTATGGATAATCTCTGCTGCAGATTTCTGAATCTCTGTTATCGTGTGGGGATTGGTAGGACTCCCCTTGATAGGTCAGCGGCGCACAGTACTAAGAAACTACTTGGGTATCAGACTACTTGTGAGGCATATGGGGGGATTCTTAGGCTAGGTGGTAGTTTGAGGTGCTCTCACGAACACACGCGAGTCGATACCTTTTTTTTTTTTCCATCAGTCTTCTGACTGGTTTCATGCAGCCCGCCCCGAATTCCTCTCCTGTCCTAAGCTCTTCATCTCACAGTAACACTTGCAAACTACGTCCTCAAATATTTGCTGGATGTATTGCAATCTCTGTCTTCCTCTACAGTTTTTGCCCTCTACAGCTCCATCTCGTACCATGGAAGTCATTCATCATGTCTTAACAAATGTCCTATCATCCTGTCCCTTCTCCTTATCAGCGTTTCCCACATATTCCTTTCCTCTCCGATTCTGTGCAGAACCTCCTGTTTCCTTACTTTATCAGTCGACCTAATTTTCAACATTTGTAGCACAACATCTCAATGCCTCGATTCTCTTCTGTTCCTGTTTTTACACAGTCCTTGTTTCACTACTACACAATACTGTACTCCAGACGTACATTCCTTGAAGTTTCTTCCTCAAATTAAGGCTGGTATTTGATATTAATAGACTTCTCTTGGCCAGGAATGCCCTTCTTGCCGTTGCTAGTCTACTTTTGATGTCCTTCTTGCTCCGTCCGTCATTGGTTATTTTGCTGCCTAGGTACCAGCATTCCTTAGCTTCATTTAATTCGTGACCATCAGTCCTGGTGTTAAATTTCTCGCTGTTCTCATTTCTACTACTTCTCATTACCTTCGTCTTTCTTCGATTTACTCTCAATCCATAGTGTGTATTCATTAGACTGTTCATGCCGTTCAGCAGATCACGTAATTCTTCTTCACTTACTCTCAGGATAGCAATGACATCAGCGAATCGTATTATTGATGTCCTTTCACCTTGAATTTTAATTCCACTCCTGAACCTTTCTTTTATTTGAATCATTGCTTCCTCGATGTACAGATTGACAGTGGGGGCGAAAGGTTACATCCTGGTCTTACACCCTTTTTTATACGAGCACTTCGTTCTTGGTCGTCCACTGATATTATTCCCTCTTGGATGTACATATTGTATATGATCCGGATCCCTATATCGTACCCCTACTTTTCTCAGAATGACGAACATACTGAACCATTTTACATTGTCGATATGTAGATAGGGAATTTAGACCGCGTTCAGGATAAAGACAGTTTGACTGTAAAAATTTTATCAGTTAACTGTCGAAGTATTCGTAACAGAGTTCCCGAATTTACTGTCCTCCAGCCTCAGATTAATCTTGCGAATGAGAGCTGGCTAAAACCCGAAGTAAAAAGGTCTTAGATATTTAGCAAGTCTTGGAATGTTTTTCGGAAACACAGATTAGACGCCATTGCAGAGGGATGTTCATTACAGTCGACAAAAATACTGTCTCAATTGAGGTTGAAATTGAGTGTGATAGTGAAGTTATCTGGTCTCGCTTAACAGGTCTAGGTGAAACTAAGTTAATTGTTGAATGTTTTTACCAACCACCCGACTCCGCTGTGGCGATTATAGAGTCATTCAAAGAGAGTTTTTGGTCAGTTGTGCATAAATACCCACATCATGAAACAGTGACTGGAGGTGACTTTAACCTACCGAGTATAGACTGGGACGTGTATGGATTCGTTGGAGAGGGACAGATAGAAAGTTTTGTGAAGTACTTTTGAACAGCCTTTCCTAAAACTGTGTTGAGCGGCTAGTTCGGCAGCCCATACGCAATGGAAGTCTCGTGGAACTTGTCGCTACAAACAGGCCGGACTTTATCGATGGTGTCAGTGGTAGATACTGGTTTTATCGATGATGATGTCATTGCAGCGTTTATGGTTACGAAAGTTAATAAATCAGTCAAGAGGGCTAGGAGAGTGTTTCTGCTAGAAAGAGCAGATAAGCAGTTGTTTGCATCTCACATAGATAATGAAATCCAATTATTTACTTCCGGATATATGGACATAGAGTAATTACTGGCAAAATTTAAACAGATTGTAAATCGTAGTCTGGACAAGTATGTGTATAGTAAGCGGATTAAGTGTGGAAAAAGCCCACCGTTGTTTAGTAAGGAAATTCGTAATGCTGAGGAAGCAAAGGCTGTCGCACTCTTGGTTCAAAAGAGCACGTGCAAATTACAACAGGAAAAGATTAGTAGCGGTTCGTGTGTCTGTGAAAAGATCAATGCGCGAAACATACGTCAGATACTACTGTCACGTGTAAGGTAAAGATCTGGCGGAGAACCCGAAAAAAATCTGATCCTGTGTAAAATCACAAAAAGCATTTAACACTTCCATCAAGGCACTCCTTGACCAGTCTGATTAGGCAGAAAAAATAGCAAAAGGAAGACCGAAGTTTTAATTTCCATGTTTAAGAAATCTTTCAGGCAGGAGAATAGTACAAACGTACCGTCATTTGACCATTGCACAGAGTACCGTGTGGATGTCATACTCATAAGCATCAATCCAGTAGAGAAACTGAAAGAGTTGAAAACCAATAAGTCACCAGGTCCGGACGGAATCCCAATTTGGTTTAACAAAGAGTACTTTACATCAGTAGCCCCTTACATACACTACTGGCCATCACCGAGCTGATAGTCCATGCTGCTGCAAACGTCGTCGATCTGTTCGTGCAGATGGTTGTTATCTTTGAAACGCGCCCATCTGTTGACTCAGGGATCGAGACGTGGCTGCACGATCCGTTACAGCCATACGGATAAGATGCCTGTCATCTCGACTGCTAGTGATACGAGGCCGTTGGGATCCAGCACGGCGTTCCGTATTACCCTCCTGAACCTACCGATCCCATATGCTGTTAACAGTCATTGGATCCTGACCAATGCGAGCAGCAATTTCGCGATACGATAAACCACAATTGCGATAGGCTACAATCCGACCTTTATCAAAATCGGAAACGTGATGGTACGCATTTCTCCTCCTTACACGAGGTATCACAACAACGTTTCACCAGGCAACGCCGGTCAACTGCTGTTTGTGTATGAGAAATCGGTTGGAAACTTTCCTCATGTGAGCACGTTGTAGGCGTCGCCACCGGCGCCAACCTTGTGTGAATGCTTTGAATAGCTAATCATTTGCATATCACAGCATCATCTTTCTGTCGGTTAGATTTCGCGTCTGGAGCACGTCATCTTCTTGGTGTAGCAATTTTAATGGCCAGTAGTGTAGTTTGCATTTATCGCGAATCTCTTGACCATAGAAAATTGTCATGCCACTGAAAAAAAGCGCAATGTGACTGTTACATATAAGAAGAGCAGAAGAACGGCCCCGGAAAATTACATACCAATATCCGTAACATCGGCTTGCTGCTGAATTCTTGAGCAAATTCTGAGTTAGACTGTAATAAATTCCCTAGCGACTGAAAAGCTCATGTCCACGAAAGTATCACTCGTGCTGAGCCCAGCTTGCTCTTTTCTCACATGGTATACTGCGAACTATGGACGAAGGCCAACAGCTAGATTTCGTATTACTAGATTTCCGAAAAGCATTCTAAACGGAAGCCCAGCGCAGACTGTTAACGAAGGAACGTGCATGCAGTACAAGCTCCCATAAATGTGAGTGGCTCATAGACTTCTTAAGGAATGGAACCCAGTATGTGGTCTTCGACGGCCAGTGTTCATCGGAGACCAGGGTAACACCAAAAGTGCCTCAGATAAGTTTGGTAGGACCGTTGCTATTTTTCTGTGTACATAAGTGATCTGCAGACGTGGTGGGCAGCAGTCTGCGGCCGCTCCCTGATGATACTGTGATGTACAGGAAGGTGACGAAGATGAATGACTGTAGGTTGATACGAGATGACGTAGATAAAACTTCTGTTTGGTGTGATGAGTGGCAGCTGGCTCTTATGGTAGACAAGTATAAGTTAATGCAGATGGGTAGGGAAAACAGACCCGTAATGTCGCGCGTGACACAGTCACGTCGTTTAAATATCTGGGCTTAAAGTTGCAAAGCGATATGAAATGGAGCGAACATGCGAGGATTGTGGTAGGGCAGGCGAATAGTCTGCTTCGGTTTATTGAGAGAATTTTCGGAAAGTGTAGTTCATATGTGAAGGAGACAGCGTGTAGGACACTAGTGCGACCTATTCTTGAATACTGCTCTGGTGTTCGGGTTCGCACCACGGCGGTTTGGAAGAAGACATCAAAGCAATTTAGACGCGATCTGCTGGATTTGTTGCCGGTAAGTTCGATCAGGATGCAGGTGTTACGCATATTTTTCTGGAGCTCAGGTGGCAATCCATGTAGGAAAGAAGACATTCATTTCGAAGAACACTACTGATAAAGTTTAGAGAACCGGCATTTGAAGCTAACTGCAGATTGATACTATTACAGCCAACGTAGATATCGCGTAGGGACCACGAAGATGGTCGATTTTCCCTCGCTCTATCTGAGTGTGGTACGGGAAAGACAACGAATAGTTGTGGTACATGGTACCTTCCTCCACTGCGCAACGTGCGTTGGCTTGCAGATTGTGTAGGTAGTTGTAGATGTAGATGTAGCTCATCCTTGTTTAATCGTGCTTAGCTTAAGTGTTAAGATGTAATGGTTACAGATCTATCAACGAAATATCAAGGATTGGTTTCGATCAGAGTCATGTACTGTTAACTTTCCCAGCTGCGACAAAAAGTCGAGCTACTCGTAAATCTTGTTTCATATGCCTTGGGAGTGGATTTCATACAGAAGATGTCGATAACGTAGCTGAATCAAAAACTGCTCGAGTGACTAGAAGAAACATACCTGTTTGATTCCCACTATTCGAGGAACTCAGCGTATTATATGTCAAGAACAGAGATGCTCGATGTTTGCAGAACCGATGCTCTTTTTTTTATGAAAGCGGTTTCTTCGATCCAGATAGCAGCTCATGATGTGTACCAATGTACAAACAGATGTAATGTAGAAAGCTACGGTACGGCTCAGTTTCTTTTTTCTAATAGATGGGTGTGATTATTCTTTTTTCTAAGTGATTATCAGTATGTTAAGGAAACACATGCACAGTACTGTTCTCTTCATTTTTGTAGACAGGAATGATTCCCTTTGTTTGATTAGCCGTTAACCTGTTGCGCTGCTGAAGTTGAATAGGACCTTAACAAGGTTGAACTTCTTGTTTAAACTCAGTTCACACGATGATCGTGTCTCAAGTCATTTTCACAGCTGAAATTCTCGAACAGTTGACAGAATGTAATGTTTCAAAATTAATTTTCCCATAGCCACAAAAATTGTGATAATTCTCTTAGGTTCCTCATAAACAGTAATTTTCAACAATGCAGACGAACTATTCGAGACAGTCCCTGAGAGGACATGTAAGAAATAAATTTGATCGACATGTGGCATATTTACAACTCTAGAGAACACTTTATTCATACTATGGAGTTCGCTGCACAATATATTTTACGCAGCTCTGCAAACTCGAGGCTTCGAAGGGCCCTCAGGATATCTTCTTGTACGCCGCAAAGCAGACTGCATCTCCAATGTTGCCAGAAGCAGAATGCAATACTTCACAGATAAAAACTTGGATCTGAAATGAAATTACTGACCTTTACCAACGCTCTGGGTCAGCCAAATTTTATGTAAGTAAAACTTCCGATTTAAGGTTCAAATGGTTCAAATGCCTCTGTTCAAATGCCTCTGAGCTCCATGGTACTTAACATCTGAGGTCATTAGTCCCCTAGAACTTAGAACTACTTAAACCTAACTGAATTAAAGACATCACACACATCCTGCCCGAGGCAGGATTCGAGCCTGCAACAGCAGCAGTCGCGCGGTTCCAGACTGAAGCGCCTAGAACCACTCTGCCACAGCGGCCGGCCCGATTTAAGGTTGACAAATTCAGAAACTAGCTTACTTTTTCGTGTTTCCATTCGTTAATGTCATAGGGAATGAGTTCATGGAAGAAAATCGACTATTAAACAAAAGAAGTACATTGTACAGAAATTTGTTTCATTGGTACAAACGAGTGTCAATCCTTAAAAAGTATTCCATTCACATAAATGTAGCAGACCGGAGTGGCTGAGCGGTTCTAGGCGCTTCAGTCTGGAACCGCGCGACCGCTACGGTCGCAGGTTCTAATCCTGCCTCAGGCATCGATGTGTGTGACATCCTTAGGTTAGTTAGATTTAAGTAGTTCTAAGTTCTAGGGGACTGATGACCTCAGAAGTTAAGTCCTATAGTGCTCAGAGCCATTTGAAACATTTGAACCACATAAATGTAACTTCCTGGCAGATTAAAACTGTGTGCCGGACCGAGAATCGAACTCGGGACCTTTGCCTTTCGCGGGCAAGTGCTCTACCATCTGCAGGCCATACAGCTCGACTTGTGCTATCAGAGCACCCTATAAAATCTTGTTGAAGTGTTCCGCTCTGTAACGTGGTGCGTCATGAAATTGCGCCATGTATTAGTCAAGTGACAATTCTTACCGTTGGAGGTCTTGGAGAGGCTGTATTGTCCACTGAATGCTACATGCTGATGGATAAATGGTCTGTATTAGCAGTATGGAACTCATTTATTTCTAGACAAACTACTAAAAGAAAACTTTTACACCACCTGCGTATCCGGGAACTTATGTAGGGACTGAAGTATGTTATGGAAAGAACAATGAGTCGCAATCCGCCTCTGAACATCGCCCTGGATATATAATGCGCGGCAGATCCACATCTCAGATATATATTGTGGATGTGCTTGCCAAAATCGCTCTGGACATTGTCTGTGGCGGTTCCACCTTGAAATCCCATCCCGGACGTGCCATACTGTGGATCCGCATCCCAACGTCGTTCCGGATATAAGGCGCGGCGAATCCACCACACGCCACATCTGAGTTAGGGCTCGCAGGTGGACGAACTACACGTTACGTCCGAATATGTGTTCTGTGTTCAAAATTGGTTCCACCAGCGGTAGGACCAGTTACCGGGAGCCTTCAGTGACACATGCACATACTCAGAGATACAGAAAACAGAGCAAATGCACTGCAAATGTAGAATGTGTGGGTGGAGGCGACTGGATGCAATCGACTACATTGTCATACTACGCCGCTGGATAAAAATAGTGTATTTGCGCTAGGTGTTGGCAGCTTGTTTACAAACAATTTTGGAACAAGGAATGAGAGGTGATGACATGATCGCATGGACAAAAGTGACATAAAATCTATAGAATTACGAAAAATGGCATAAAATAGTGTAAATTCAGGGAAAATACACAGAAATGCGGGGAAATTGAGGAAGTACTTGCTTGTCTGCTGGTTGGTACAGAACAATTCTTGTGTATGGGAACAAGTATGCGACAGCAAGAGGAATCCGAGAAAATATCGACATGGAAACGAAAATTGAAAGGGAAACACTTTTTTTCCGTCGAGGCAGCATTCTATTGAATATCGATTGAGGCAACAGTGATACACGCGACTTGACTACTGTATTTGACGCTTTCCAGGAAAACAGAGAACCATCTGTCTGTAACCTTACATACATCTGCGTTGAAGGATAACTGAGAGTAAAGCGAGTGATCGGTTGAGATGTAGCTGTAACGAGGTACGATTTAATGGTAGATTGATGATGCATACTACAGAGGGAAATGTTGCTGTAGGTCATTGAACGATTTTTTCCCGCTTTTCTGCCTGGATGGATCAGGTATGTGTGATAGCCTGCGTTCGACTCTTATACAACAACGTGTTCCATTTGTGACTTAGAGCATTGTCCACTTGCTATTGTTAACAGAGAACCTGTCGGTCATCAAAGGACTCCCATCTCATGTGTGTTGAAACGTGACCATTCTGTTTCGAGAAATTCCTCTAAACGCACGAGGATTTATGGGATGTACTCCACTCCCCTGTCGCATCTTGATTATAAAACCGAGGCTTCAGTTTCATAACTAAGATGATTCTAAGTTCGCCATAGGTGTTTCGAAAGCACTGCAATCCCCGTGTATACATCTGCTTGACAGATGTCCTGTTTACATAGTTATTGGAGGCATGACGCGTAATTTCATATGTCAGACGCCGCTGTTATGCGTTTATCTGTTAACTTGTAAGAGGTAACCTCTGTTACTAACGATACTTTTATATAGGAATGATGCGGACATAGTATAATTTCTGAACCCTGATCGGACATTATGCGGGGAAATCAGACTACCGATTCCTGTAATAGTTTAGGCAATGAGAGTGCATCCATACTGAAGAAGATTATTGCCTAGTAAGCTGTATCTAGGTAAAGATGGTCTTTGTACTTTCGGACATGTCCGAAAGAACAGATACCATTGGTGATCTTGTAGCTCTCGAAGAATGAAATTACAATGAAATCCAGACCAAATTCTGTATGCGTCTGCTTTCCATTGCCATTGTTTTGCGGGAACAAATCTGTTGAAATTCTTGTCGGATGCAGCTAAGAGCAAACAAATACTTTCCGAAACCACACAGGTTCAAAAAATGGTTCAAATGGCTCTGCGCAATATGGGACTTAACTTCTGAGGTCATCAGTCCCGTAGAATCTAACTAACCTAAGGACATCACACACATCCATGCCCGAGGCAGGATTCGAACCTGCGACCGTAGCGGTTGCGCGGTTCCAGACTGTAGCGCCTAGAACCGCTCGGCCACACCGGCCGGCAAACCACCCAGGATCTGCACTGAACACTTCCCCCAGTGGAATCGATACAAACAGATCTAAACTACACAGTAAACAATTGATTAACAGCGTTTGCATGATGCTTGTAAATTCTTCAATGATTCTGACACATTATTCAAGTTCCACTAGAGACGTGCAACCCGTGACATATTCCCAAGTGACTTCATCGGCAAATTAAAATTTTCATTAATTTAAATAACTCCCTTAGAATCAAAACTAACAACAAATATGAACAAATCTCACCCCTCGTTTAATTCTGTGCAGTGAAGCTGCATATACAAATCGATACTCCATACAACAATAAATTATTCCCCAGAAATATTCTCAGATAAGTAGATAAACATACAGCTGTCTTCCTAGGTAAGCTTTATTAATTTTCATTTTCATCAGAACGGAACTTCTTTCCTCTCATTGCGTCTTTGAGTGGTCCAAACATATGGAAAACACTTGGGGCAAGGTCTGGTGAGTATGGTGGATGAGGAAGACACTCAAAATGCAGGTCTGTGATTGTTGCAACTGTTGTACGGGCTGTGTGGGGCCCAACATTGTCATGTTGCAAAAGGACACCTGCTGACAGCAGTCCACGTCGCTTTGATTTGATTGCATGCCGCAGATGATTTTTTAGGAGAATAGTGTATGATGCACTGGTGATAGTGGTCCCCTGAGGCATTTAATGCTCCAAAATGACGCCTTTTTTGTCCCAAAAGAGAGTCAGAATAACCTTCCCTGTTGATGGTCCTGTTCGAAACTTCTTTGGTTTTGGTGATGAGGAATGGCGCCATTCCCTGCTCGCTCTCTTCGTTTCCGGTTCGTGGAAGTGTACCCAGTTTTCGTCCCCAGTAACGATTCTTGCAAGGAAGCCATCACCTTCTCGTTCAAAGCGCCGAAGAAGTTCTTCACAAGCATCAACACGTCGTTCTCTCATTTCAGGAGTCAGCTGCCGTGGCACCCATCTTGCAGAAACTTTGTGAAACTGGAGCACATCATGCACAATGTGATATTCTGACCCATGACTAATCTGTAAACATGCTGCAATGTCATTCAGTGTCACTTGGCGGTTTTCCTTCACTATGGCTTCAACTGCTGCAATGTTCTGTGGACACACAACCCGTTGTGCCTGACCTGGACGAGGAGCATCTTCCACTGAAGTCACACCATTTGCGAACTTCCTACTCCATTCGTAGACTTTCTGCAGTGACAAACATTCATCACCGTACTGAACTTTCGTTCTTCGATGAATTTCAATAGGTTTCACACCTTCACTACGCAAAAACCGAATAACAGAACGCTGTTCTTCCTGGTGCAAGTCGCAAGTGGGGTGGGGGGGGGGGCATCTTTATGCTGATACTGCGACGGTATGTGTGCATCTGCACTATGCTGCTACCTATAGGTCATTCTGCACGCTGTTTGTAGCACGCTTACCAACTTACAGGATAACGGCGCGAAATTTCAATTTGTTATTAGAAATTTAAGGTTTTCATTTGACTCACCCTCGTACTTTTGGAAACACTTTGCAGAATTCAAATTCAGTTCTAAAACTGTCCACGGTTCATATTCCGAAGATGACACTTTCCGAAATCCAGCCCTGTACCAACACTTAGCAAGATTTTTATCCCTCAACTGTCACTTTCCAAGTTCCTATCCCGGACGGGGCCCCAATTGCGAGCTAACATCCCAAAGATGCTCTGGCTCACATGCTGTTCCTCTTCGTCGAAATGTCCTGGCTCAAACTCGACTAGGGGTTGAAAAGCAGGTGCGCATTACACGCCCTAAATTAGACACTTGTGAACATTTGGTTAAATTGTCTGGCTGATGGCAAGTTTGCGAAATTGTATGAAACATACAATGTTATAATACCGGGAGCTAAATTAACGACCCATAAATGATGTAGGCCACACAGTTGCGATTTGGTTAGAATATTGTTTATTCAGAAAGCAAACTAATAGCGAAAGAGGTCGTATTTAGAATTACTATTACACTCGAGCGCATAATCATTTGACATCACCCAAAATCTCATCCTGAATTACAAGACCAATACTCCACCTCGTTAACTACACGAGTTCACACCATACGCGGGGCTGCTCACCACTCAGAGACTAAGTCCTGCGATAACTCACAACCCAAAATCTCGCTAAGTCGTTTCACTTCCTAGCTACCTAAAGACCGACCGTCCGCTTTCGTGTCTCCCCCAGCACTGTCCCTCTGCCCGTCCCCGTCCACGTTTCTCGATCGCCCGCCGAACATCCTCGTTCACCTGACTAGGGCAGTTCCCTCTCCCGAAGCCGTCCATCTGATTGGTTATAGCTTATTCTACATTATTTTACATTTCAACAAATTTAAATAATCAGAGCTTGACCACTTTCACATTCTAAATAAAGTAACAATATTATCCATTACATGAAGTTCAAATTTGTGTGAAATCTTATGGGACGTAACTGCTAAGGTCATCAGTCCCTAAGCTTACACACTGCTGAACCTAAATTATTCTAAGGACAAACACACGCAGCCATGCCCGAGGGAGGACTCGAACCTCCGTCGTGATCAGCCGCACAGGCCGTGACTGCAGCGCCTGAGACCGCTCGGCTAATTCCGCGCGGCTATCCATTACATCACATAATAAACGTTAAATTCTTTTACATAAAACCACTACAATTTCTTTCTTTGCTTTGAATACCACGGTCAGTAGCCTTGCACCAATGTGCTTTCTGATAAATAAATAAAGAACAAAAGTTTAAACTTTACAACAAATATTCTATTATCTAATGATTCAATAAGGTGTCGTGCTGTCATCGCTCAAGGTGTTTTGTGTGGAGGAAATGATGATCTGACGCTTAACCGAAAACACTGATAATATAAATTTAGGATATCTTTTAAACAAATAAAGTTACAGAGTTCATATTTACTGCATTTTACATTTTAATGATTCGCTTCTATATGAAATGTCGATTGTTAAGATCGACCAAAGCGTTCAGATTTTAGCATTCAGGTCTCTTTATCATTAAATCCGAAACTATTATACACATGATCAATATTCAAATTTTATTATGATCACCATTAAAATTGTGAAGGATGTCAGATTAAAATTACTGTGGCTTCATTTTCTGAATTACTACAGCATTAAATAGTTTTCAAAACTATTTCCCTTCATGAATAATCTTATGTCCGCCATATTTAACATTGCTACTTACCCCTGGCCGCAAACACCTCCTACGGGGTTTTCCTGTGATGTAGGGTCTTTTCTGTGTCACTCGCACACTACAGCGCTGAGGTCTCATTCAGCACAATAGACACCTGTGAATTTCCCCATCTGGTGGCGAATCTGCGCTCTTTGTGGTACTCGGTCCTGGACGTCAGGGTTCGTTTCATAATTCCTGAAGGCTGACTCTTTCGGACATATACTTAAATGAGAGCGTCATGCTCGTAAAACCACAGGTTGGAAACGCTTATATAAGACAATAAGTGACTGTCGGAGTCGTTAGATCGGTTACTACTCCTACAATGGCTGGTTATGAAGATGTGAGTGAGTTAGAACGTGGCGTTACAGTCAGTGCACGAGCGATGGGACATAGCATCTCCAAGGTAGCGATGAAGTGACGTTTTTCCCGTACGATCGTATCAATAGTGTATCGTGAACAGCAGGATTCCGGTAAAACATAAAATCGCCGACATCGCTGGGGCCGGGAAAAGATCCTGCATGAACGGGAACAACGACGACTGAAGTGAATCGTTTAACGTGACCCTTCAGCAAATTGCTGCAGATTTCAATGCTGGACCACAAACAAGTGTCAGCGTGCGAACCATTCAACGAAACATCATAGATATGGTGTTTTGGAGCTGACGGTCAACTCATGTATCCTTGACGACTGCAGGACACAAAGCTTTACGCCTCGCCTGGGCCAGTCAACACCGACATTGGACTGTTGACGACTGGAAAAATGTTGCCTGGTCGGGCGAGTCTCGTTTCAAATTTTATCGAGCGGGTTCACGTGTGCGGGTATGGAGATAACCTCATTAATCTATGGACCCTGCGTTTTAGCAGGTGGAGGCTATGTAACGGTGTGGGGCATGTGCAGTTGGAGTGATACACATCGAGACACGAATCTGACATGTGACACGTACATAAGCATCCTATCTGATCACCTGCATCCATTCATGTCCAGTGTGCTTCCCGACAGACTTGGGCAATTCCAGCAGGACAATGCGACCCATCGCATGTCCAGAATTGTTACAGATTGGCTCCAGGAACACTCTTCTCATAATGTTTAAACACTTCCAGTGGACACCAAACTCCCCAGATATGAACATTATTGAGTATATCTGGAATGCCTCGCAATGTGCTGTCTAGAAGAGATCTCCACCCCTCCGTAGCACCTCTTCGTACTATTACGGATATATGGACAGCCCTGCAGGATTCATGATGTCAGTTCCTCGCAGCACTACTTCACTCATTAGTTGAGTCCATGCCACATCGTGTTGAGGCACTTTCGCGTGCTCGTGGGGGCCCTACACAATGTTAGGCAGGTGTATCAGTTTTTTGGCTCTTCAATGTAAAATACCTCATAATTTTAGTAAATATTTTTGGAAACAGTGATAAATAAAGTATTATATTTTAACTAAAGTTCAGTCTTGATCACAACACTTATGTCTCAATAAAATAGGTGACTGGTTTCGGTTATATTTATATAACCGTCTTCAGACCCATGGCTTCCTTGGAGGATGGTAGGTGGAACTGTCCTCAGTTGACTTCGTAGCAGTTGAGCAGATCTCCGCCTGCCATCTTCCAAGGAAGCCATGTGTCTGAAGATTGTTATATAAATATAACCGAAACCGGTCACCTATGTTATTGAGACATAAGTGTTGAGATCAAGACTGAGCTTCAGTTGAAATGTAAAGTGCCATGTGGCTCACACGAAACTGAACTTTAGTTAAAATACAAAATACCATGTGGCTCACACGAAACCAGCTGAGGGGATCACTCATGCGTTGAAAAATGCTATACCGTCATTCCAGCTTGCATAATGGTAATGTAGTTGAGAAGAATGAGGTCGAGCAGCTCCCTGTAAGCCACACATGTCTGTAGTCTGTGATAAATAGAAGTTTATCTGCTGTGAAGAATGGCGCCACTGGTCAGTGAATGACTCGAGACGAGTGATTTGCTGTGATGAAAGACGCTACACCCGACGGCAATCCGTTGGAAGGGTTTTGGTTTTGGCGAATACCTGGAGAACTTTACCTGCCGTCATGTGTAGTGTGAACATAAACACTTACATAAACGCTAAATGTGGAAGAATGTGGACTGATTATATAGCATTATGCACTGTATTCTGAGGAACAGTTCAGAGGCAATGACTGTTTACATCATGATGAAAGTGAAACCTGTCGTAATGTAGCACAAGTGAGGCATTGGTTTTTAGGCAATAACGTACATGAAATGGACTGAGCCACCCTAAATCTCAACATGTGTCCAGTGAAACACATTTGTGATGAGTTATAACGTCGACTTGGATCCGTAAACCAGTGTCCAACATTACTGCCTTCTCTTTGTTCGCCTCTTGAGAAAGACGAAGCACTCATTCCTCCACAGCTCTTCACACACCTCACTGGAGTTAAGACCAGCCGAGCTCATGCCTTAATAAATGTGTAGGAATGCACTCACCCCATATGTATGTCAACTATCATAACGGCGACCGGAATGGTCGTGGGGATGTAGTGACGGAAACGTGGCGGGACCCGCAAAGTGGCCCGTGAACAACACAATGGGAGAGGGCGGACCCGACCAATGAAGGACCTTACGACACAACAAGAACAGACAACAGAGTCACGATCCAAATAAGACAACCACATCCACTCGTAAAGCAACACGAAAGTCAATACGCTGTCTATTGCGAGGCGATATGTCCTGAGACGCACGCGAGGTTAAACTGGCAGGCTGAGCTTTTTTTTTTTGTGATTTCGTTCCCTTGCCCCATATGGGCAGGGGAGGGCTGTCAGTGGCACAATCCGCCGCTCTTCAGCCGAGTGGCATGACAAACGTAAAATAAGAATAAAATGTTACATACATAAGGCGATAAAGGGGAACTTAAAACAGAATATCGGGAGAAAATGGAGGTAAAAAGTATAGAGTAACAAGGAGGTGTTCATGGAGGACAGTTAAAAAAAAGTCACCAGAAAGTTAAAAAACACAGTTGGCGATTCTTCAAAACTCGATGGACCTGCACACGTTAAAAGTCGGCCACAGTAGTAAAAACACTCCGGAACAACACACTTAAAACCCACTTGGAGCACACACGACGAAGAATAAAACTGCCAGGCGGGACCTGCCCGAGGGAAAGGGCAGAAACGATGGAAAAGGAGGGGAGAGCAGGGGCAGCAGGGGAAGTGGTGGGATGAAGAGAGGAGGGTCATCCTTGGGTACACAAAGAGATGGGAGACACATGGGGCAGGAGATGAAGAGGGAAGACAGGGCAGGAGGGACTGCAGAGACACTGAAAGGAGGCCCAAGAGATGGAGGGGGAGTAGGAGGGGGAAGCCGTTCAGGAGGAGGGTGGGGGAGGAGAGGGAGCTCTGAGGAGGAGGTAGGAAGATGGGGTTAGAGTTGGTAGGAAGTTTAGATGTCAGGGCGAAGCTCATCATCCGGGAGGGGTAGACGATGGAAGTTGCGTTGGGAAAGGAGATGAAGGGTGTGGAGATGGAGAGAGGGTGGGACACAACAGTAAAGGCGCGGCAACTGGTTGGGGGTGGAGAGGAAGGGAGACACCAGGGGGTGAGGGGGATCAAGGCGGCGGACAATATATAGGGTGTGGATGTGTTCGAGGAAAAGGAGAAGGTGGAGGAAGGGGATGTCGTAGAGGATGCGCGTGGGGGACGGAAGGCGGACGCGGAAGGCGAGGCGGAGCGCATGGCTTTCGAGGATTTGGAGGGCTTTATAGAACCGGGGAGGGGCGGAAATCCAAGCTACACTGACATAACAGAGGATGGTTGGTTCTGAGCACTATGGGACTTAACATCTATGGTCATCAGTCCCCTAGAACTTAGAACTACTTAAATCTAAGTAACCTAAGGACATCACACAACACCCAGTCATCACGAGGCAGAGAAAATCCCTGACCCCGCCGGGAATCGAACCCACGAACCCGGGCGTGGGAAGCGAGAACGCTACCGCACGACCACGAGCTGCGGACCAAACAGAGGATGGGCCGGATCAAGGATTTGTAGGTGTGAAGGATGGTGGAAGGATGCAGACCCCACGTGCGGCCGGACAGGAGTTTTAGAAGGCGGAGGCGGTTGTGACCTTTGTGTTGGATGGTAACGAGATGGGGAGTCCACATGAGGTGGCGGTCGAGTGTGAGGCCAAGGTATTTGGGGGTAGGAGTGAGGTGGATAGGATGGCCATAAATGGTGAAGTAGAAATCATGGAGGCGGAAGGAGCGGGTAGTGCGGCTTATGATGATCGCCTGGCAGGCTGAGCGACAGGCAGGCGCTTAAGTACTCGATCGGGGACGCCGTTATTGGCTTCTGCAACCACGTGTTCCACTGTGCGCCCTCACTCTAAATGCGAGCCAGGGGGCGCGCGCCGCCACAGCTTACGGCGCGATGGTAGAGACCTCTATGGGTCTTCGACCTCCATGACGTCTGGCGGGGATTCAAATTTCGCGGCGCGCGGAACCAGAACTATAGGCTATTGAGAACACGTGATTGACGTTTTTATAATCAGCTGGATCGTAAAAAGAAAGGAGTATAATGGAAAGTTCGTCTGTCATATTGAGACACAATATTCTTGTGAGAGCAGGTGAGTGATTTCTTTATAGCCTCTGGATCAAAAGCTGCGAATCATTGCAATACTTGTTTGAACTACGACGTTCTCTCACTCGCCGCTCTACTTTGCCAGAAGGTCTCAAGAGTAGAGCGTAGCAAGTGACGTATCCGCTACAGAAGGCAGGCGGCCGGGGAGCGACAAGTGTTTCCCGGGGGGACTGTGGCGGCGCGGCGCGGCGCCTTTGCGGTGGACGTGACAGCGAGAGGCGGCCGCGCTGCCTGTGGTACTGCGCGCAATATTTCATTGGCGGCGGCGGAGGCGGAAGGAGCGCTGCGTTATTTTTCGCAGCTGAGGGAGTTGGGGGCGGGGAGCCGAGACGGCGAGTTGGCGGCCCTTCCCGCGAGGCCGCTCTTATTGAATTACGGCTGAAAGAGAAGACAGTTTTGCACGTCACGCCGCTTTAGGGGCGCTAACAAAAACACTCCCGCCAGCCAAACTGCCGGCGGCGGGCGCGGTGGTCCGCCCCGGTGAGGGGAGTGCCGCGCCAGAGCCGGAGTAAGATTCCCTCCCACTTGTCCGTCTCTCTCGGCGCCACACAACTGCGAGAGACGGCTTCCGCCGTACTCGGTGTTTCTTTCTTTTCGTTAGAGGTTAGCCTCACGTTGGCTTCGAGGTTATTAGTTATGTAGCGCTGTCTCAGTTTACAAAGAATGACGGGCTCGAGAATGCTAATTGCCACTCTGTGAACGGCACAGTAATGTCAGGTCGTCATAGGACTCTTTTCAAGTCTCGCTGTAATCCGGTTGACACAGAATTTACAAAGGCAAATATATAGCCGAGACGGAAAACAACGATAGGGCGCCAGGTTCAATGTTGCAGCCAGCACCAACCAGGAGCCAGGCGCTATAAGCTAGGGTATTACAGTTATAATTGTAAAATTACCGTAAGTTGCCAGAGACAACAGTAAGCACTACACTACTGGCCTTTAAAATTGCTACACCACGAAGATGATGTGCTACAGACGCGAAATTTAACCGACAGGAAGAACATGCTGTGATATGCAAATGATTAGCTATTCAGAGCATTCACACAAGGTTGCCGCCGGTGGCGACACCTACAACGTGCTGACATGAGGAAGGTTTCCAACCCATTTCTCATACACAAACAGCAGTTGGCCGCCGTTGCCTGGTGAAACGTTGTTGTGATGCCTCGTGTAAGGAGGAGAAGTGCGTACCATCAAGTTTCCGACTTTGATAAAGGTCGGATTATAGCCTATCGCGATTGCGGTTTATCCTATCGCGACATAGCTGTTCGCGTTGGTCGAGATCCAATTACTGTTAGCAGAATATGGAATCGGTGGATTCAGGGGGTTAATACGGAACACCGTGCAGGATCCCAACGGCCTCGTATCACTAGCAGTCGAGATGGCAGACATCATATCCGCATGGCTGTAACGGATCGTGAAGCCACGTCGCGATCCCAGAGTCAACAGATGGGGAAGTTTGCAAGACAACAACCATCTGCACGAACAGTTCGGCGACGTTTGCAGCAGCTCGGAGACCATGGCTGCATCACAGACAGGAGCTCCTGCTATGGTGTACTCAACTACGAATCTGGGTGCACGAAACGTCATTTTCTCGGATGAACCCAGGTTCTGTTTACAGCATCAAGATGGTGTACTCGTCATCGCCATACTGACGTCTAACGCGGTGTGATGGTATGGGGTGCCACTGGTTACACATCTCGGTCACCTCTTGTTCGCATTGACGGCACTTTGAACAGTGGACGTTACATTTCAGATGTGTTACGACGCGTGGGTCTACCCTTCTTTCGATCCCTGCGAAACCCTACATTTCAGCAGGATAATGCACGACCGCATGTTGCAGGTCCTGTACGGGCCTTTCTATATAGAGAAAACGTTCGACTGCTGCCCTGGCCAGTATATTCTCCAGATCTGTTACCAATTGGAAACGTCTAGTCAATGGTGGCCGAGCAACTGGCTCGTCACAATACGCCAGTCACTACTTTTGATGAACTGTGGTATTGTGTTGAAGCTGCATGGGCAGCTGTACCTGTACACGCCATCCAAGCTCTGTTTAACTCAATGCCCAGGCGTATCAAGGCCGTCATTACGGCCAGAGGTGGTTGTTCTGGGTACTGATTTCTGGGATCTATGCACCCAAATTGCGTGAAAATGTAATCACATGTCAGTTCTAGTATAATATATTTGTCCAATGAATACCCGTTCATCATCTGCATTTCTTCTTGGTGTAGCAATTTTGATGGCGAGCAGTGTAGTTTTCCTAGCAGCTTTGGTCAGTTAAGGTCGTTCCTGCATTACCAGCAAATTGGGTGTGTTGCATACCTGTCAGGCGTTACCTCGTAACGATTGCTTTCCTTCTATACTGCATGCGATCGTGTCTTCCTCCGACGGCTATTCGGAAAGTTAGGTCCGATCGCTAACGAAATGAAAACCACACTGAAAATCAAAAATGTTCTGTTTGCAACAGTTTGCCACACGTACCAGCTACTTTTCTACATAGCCACTACTCTGACATAGACATTTGTAGTAGCGTTGTACTACATCTCCAACACTTGTGTTTTCCGCCACTTCTCTACGCTGGTCTGCAGTTTGTAGGCTGTGTCAAAATGTTGTTTTCATAGCCAGCGGTTCGTGTGAGCGGAGATGAACATCAGAGGGAGACAAGACCGGGCTGTATGGTGGCTGATCAAACAATTTCTATAGAAAACTCTTCAAGGGCTTCCTCATTATCCCTGAAGTGTGCATCCGAGAATTATTGCCATAAAGAAGGAAATGCATAACAGTTACGTTTCGTGGAGCTGCATGAAACCAGGAGCAAGCTCGAAGTGGGTACACTTACTTGGCGTGAGACAGTATTGTTGTAAACATCCTTAAGTGCTTACTGTGTGGTCAGAACTAAGAAGAGCGACCTGATGCTATTGACAAGCATACTAGAGACAGTGCCCAATCCACGTGTGCTAAGCTTCACGGGATTTTCACTGTCCTTCCCATTTCACAAACTATCGGACCTTAACTTTCCGAATAGGCATCGTAGATTCCCCTAAAACCCGGAAGTGGTGAACCTTATGGAATGTGAGTGAGACGTAAAAGGGCCGGGAGTAGTTTTTCCCTATGTAGTTATCCTCCTGACTCTTACTTAAGATTAAACAGTATTTATGGCAAAAACGAAATTTATGTTTAATTCAGGTTTCACTCGAAAACTGTTGATGTGTAACGAGAAACAGAAGAATGTTGTAGTAAAAATAAAGAAAATAATACAGATTTATCATATAGAGCTAGAAAACATTATTTCCTAAACAAGAAAACTACAAAACAAAAATATATCAAACATCTTTGCAATACTTTGTCGAACGTATATAAGACATGCTCGTGGTATTTATAAACAACTTTAGCATTTATCAATGATAACAGGAAACTCTCGTCTTTCATCATGACGTTTGTGCATGTGAACTGTATTTGCATCGAAAGTAACTGTTTTGGTTACATAAAAGCACAGAAGCTACGCGATCGACTAATTTTTATAACTTATAAAATGTAAGGATACAAAATATGCTATGGACTAACACTGATACGCGGTTTGAACGATGTGCAAAAGAACCAAAGAAACAAAAAATCGGCTACATTTTTTTTCTTTTACAAATTCATTTATGTTTCTTTCCCTACCAATACTACGTATGCTAGATATATTCTAAACATTGAAAAATTTTCACAGTACATCCAGATAATGTAAACAGATGTGCTACTGTGTAATATTCTACCAATATTACGTACGCTGGACATATTCTAAACAGATGGGGGAGGGGGGGGGGTGTTCGAGCCCCAGGAAAGGGCACATTGATTCTACTTTAGATCGCTCCCTACACATGTTCCAAATTGTTTTATGGAAGTAACTGCTTCCAGTGATTGTTCTGCGATCGTGTATCGTACAATAATGGATCTTTCTATGTATTCACAGTACGTTGTATTTTTTTATGCTGTGGGTCAATTTCCATTCATTCCACCAAGCGCCGTCCATCTCCAGGTGTTTCTGAACTTGGTTACAATCTTCTAGCGTTACGAGTTCCCTGTATACAAACGCATCATTCACGAAAAGCCTGATGGGGCTTCTTACTTTACCTACCACGTCGTTTATATTGACTGAGATGACAACATTCATATGGTACCTGCTAACACCGTGTCGAACCTCCTGTTGCCCGGTGCATGATTTTGTACACAAAGTGATCTCTCGATTATGTCTTATAAATGTTCGACGGTATTCATGTCGGCCAATCTGGGTGGCCAAGTCATTCAGTCAACTGTCCAGAACGTTCTTCAAACCAGCTGTGGCCAGGCAGCGTTGCTTGGAAACATCAAGTCCATGAATGATTTCAGCCGTAAATAGAAATATTAAAAAAGGTAGGAAAATTTTTCTGTTTATCAAAAGTGACAAAAAGCAGATTACAGAGCACCTGACGGCTCAACACAAAAGTTTTGTCCCAAGTACAGATGGTGTTGAGGATCAGTGGACAAAGTTCAAAACCATCGTACAATATGCGTTAGATGAGTATGTCCCAAGCAAGATCGTAAGAGATGGAAAAGAGCCACCGTGGTACAACAACCGAGTTAGAAAACTGCTGCGGAAGCAAAGGGAACTTCACAGCAAACATAAACATAGCCAAAGCCTTGGAGACAAACAAAAATTACGCGAAGCGAAATGTGGTGTGAGGAGGGCTATGCGAGAGGCGTTCAATCAATTCGAAAGTAAAGTTCTATGTACTGACTTGGCAGAAAATCCTAAGAAATTTTGGTCTTATGTCAAAGCGGTAGGTGGATCAAAACAAAATGTCCAGACACTCTGTGACCAAAATGGTACTGAAACAGAGGATGACAGACCAAAGGCCGAAATACTAAATGTCTTTTTCCAAAGTTGTTTCACAGAGGAAGACTGCACTGTAGTTCCTTCTCTAGATTGTCGCACAGATAACAAAACGGTAGATATCAAAATAGACGACAGAGGGATAGAGAAACAATTAAAATCGCTCAAAAGAGGAAAGGCCGCTGGACCTGATGGGATACCAGTTCGATTTTACACAGAGTACGCGAAGGAATTTGCCCCCCTTCTTGCAGCGGTGTACCGTAGGTCTCTAGAAGAGCGTAGCGTTCCAAAGGATTGGAAAAGGGCGCAGGTCATCCCCGTTTTCAAGAAGGGACGTCGAACAGATGTGCAGAACTATAGACCTATATCTCTAACGTCGATCAGTTGTAGAATTTTGGAACACGTATTACGTTCGAGTATAATGACTTTTCTGGAGACTAGAAATCTACTCTGTAGGAATCAGCATGGGTTTCGAAAAAGACGGTCATGTGAAACACAGCTCGCGCTATTCGTCCACGAGACTCAGAAGGCCATAGCACGGGTTCACATGTGGATGCCGTGTTTCTCGACTTCCGCAAGGCGTTCGATACAGTTCCCCACAGTCGTTTAATGAACAAAGCAAGAGCATATGGACTATCAGACCAATTGTGTGATTGGATTGAGGAGTTCCTAGATAACAGAACGCAGCATGTCATTCTCAATGGAGAGAAGTCTTCCGAAGTAAGAGTGATTTCAGGTGTGCCGCAGGGGAGTGTCATAGGAACGTTGCTATTCACAATATACATAAATGACCTGGTGGATGACATCGGAAGTTCACTGAGGCTTTTTGCAGATGATGCTGTGGTGTATCGAGAGGTTGTAACAATGGAAAATTTTACTGAAATGCAAGAAGACCTGCAGCGAATTGACGCATGGTGCAGGGAATGGCAACTAAATCTCAATGTAGACAAGTCTAATGTGCTGCGAATACATAGAGAGATAGATCCCTTATCATTTAGCTACAAAATAGCTGGTCAGCAACTGCAAGCATCATATAAAGTTGATCGTCGGTAAAGCAGATGCCAGACTGAGATTCATTGGAAGAATCCTAAGGAAATGCAATCCGAAAACAAAGGAAGTAGGTTACAGTACGCTTGTTCGCCCGCTGCTTGAATACTGCTCAGCAGTGTGGGACCCGTACCAGATAGGGTTGATAGAAGAGATAGAGAAGATCCAACGGAGAGCAGCGCTCTTCGTTACAGGATCATTTAGTAATCGTGAAAGCGTTACGGAGATGACAGATAAACTCCAGTGGAAGACTCTGCAGGAGAGACGCTCAGTAGCTCGGTACGGGCTTTTGTTAAAGTTTCGAGAACATACCTTCACCGAAGAGTCAAGCAGTATATTACTCTCTCCTACGTATATCTCGAGAAGAGACCATGAGGATAAAATCAGAGAGATTAGAGCCCACACAGAAGCATACCGACAATCCTTCTTTCCACGAACTATACGAGACTGGAATAGAAGGGAGAACCGATAGAGGTACTCAGGGTACCCTCCGCCACACACCGTCAGGTGGCTTGCGGAGTATGGATGTAGATGTAGAATGGGTGCAAATGGCCTCCAAGTAGCAGAACATAAATATTTCTAGTCAGTGAACGGTATTTGGACCAGAGGACCCCAGTCCATTCCATGTAAACACAGCATACAACAATACTGAACCACCACCAGCTTGCACAGTGCCTTGTTGACGACTGGGTCCATGGCTTTGTGGATTCTGCACCACAAACGAACCCTACCACCAGCTTTTACTAATTGAGATCGCCATTCTCTGACGAGGCCAAGGTTTTCCAGTCCTTTATGGTCCAAGCCCAGGAGGGGGGTTGCAGGCGACGCTCGTCTGCGGATACATTCGTCGTACATCCCACATTAACGTCTGTGGTTATTTCACGAAGTGTTGCTTGTCGGTAAGCACTGACAATACTACGCAGATGTTGTTGCTCTCGTTCGGTAAATGAAGACCATCGGGCGCTGTGTTGTCCACGGTGGGAGATAATGGCTCAACGTGGCATTCTCGGTGCATTCTTGACACTGTGATTTCGGAATGTTGAATTCCGTAACGATTGGAATGTCCCTTGCGTCTAGTTACAACTACATTTCCGCGTTCCTATCCTGTTATTCCCATCGTGCAACCATAATCACTTCGGAAACCTTTCAACATGAATCATCTGAGTGCAAATGATGGCTCCATTTTTTTTTTTACTTTGCTGTCAGCAGCACACTACGCTGCTCTTCAGCCATAGAATATACAAGGAGAAAAAACAGTGAGAAGACACATAAGTTACAAAACGGTGGGCAAGAAAACAGGAGACACATAGAGACAAACACAGAGCCGTTCACACTCGTCGATAATCCACACTGCTAACTGATGAGACGACGCACAAACACTGAAGATGACGATGGCACTGGTGAACGATGGAGTGTGACGGTGAACACTGAACACTAAACATGACGGCACACACGAAACACTGATGGCGGTGATCTCCGGCGCGCGAATGTCCACTTAGCGTGTGCGAGTCCGGGGACCTGCCAAGAGGGGAACAGGGGTGAGGTGGGGGAGAGGGGAGAAAAAGGATGCCAATGGCTGAGGAGACGGGGGCAGGAGGAGAGGGACAGGGGAGGGGGGGCCCAGGGGAGGAGGGGGGAGAAAAGGAGGAGGGAGGGAAAAGGGAGAGAAGGGAGGGAGGGTGGCCAGAGGAGCAAGCAGAGGAGGAGCAAGCACAGGAGGAGCAAGCACAGGAGGAGGGCGGGAGGATCAAAGTTGGTAGGAGGGGTAGATGGAGGGGAGGAGGGCATCATCAGGGAGGGGGAGCTGGCGGAAGCCACCTTGGGAGAGGGTAAGGAGGGTGGAGAGATGGAGACTGGGTGGGACGTGCGAATACAGGCGCGGCAGCGGGCGGGGGTGGGAGAGGATCGGGGAGACGAGCGGGTGAGGAGGATCGAGTTTGTGGGAGGTGTACAGGCGCCGTATCCTTTCAAGGAAAAGGAGGAGGTGGGGGAATTGGATGAGATCGTACAGGAGCTGCGTGGGGGAGGGGAGACAGATGCGATAGGCGAGGCGGAGAGCATGACGTTCAAGGATTTGGAGGGATTTATAAAAGGTAGGGGGAGCGGAGATCCAAGCCGGATGGTCATAACAAAGGATAGTGCGGATGAGGGACTTATAGGTGTGGAGGATGGTGGAGGGGTCCAGACCCCATGTACGGCCGGAGAGGAGCTTGAGGAGACTGAGGAGTGTGCCTTGGCTTGGATTATCCGGAGGTGGAGAGTCCAGGAGAGGCGACGGTCGAGGGTGACACCAAGGTACGTAAGGGTGGGAGTGAGGGCGATAGGACGGCCATAGATGGTGAGATAGAAATCAAGGAGGTGGAAGGAAGGGGTGGTTTTGCCTACAATGATCGCCTGGGTTTTGGAGGGATTGACCTTGAGCAACCACTGGTTGCACCAAGCGGTGAACCGGTCAAGATGGGATTGGAGAAGGTGTTGGGAGCGCTGTAGGGTGGGGGATGGTTCCGTCAATGCACTGTCCTTTTATACCAAGTGTACGCAGTACTACCGCCATCTGCATATACGCATATCGCTATTCCAAGACTTTCGGCACCTCATTGCGCATTGTGAAAAGCGAAGGTGTTAAACAGTCTCTTGGAGAACGCCCGAAGACGCTTCCATGTTTGAAGTCTTCTCTCCTCTGAAAATGATGTGGTGCACTCTTTGCTAGAAACTCTTCACCCCAGTCGCATAGTTAGTCATATTTTCCGTACGCTCACGATTTGTTCATTAGGCGGCAGTGCGAAGCTATATTGAAACTCTTCCACAAGTGAAGGAACATGGCATGTAACTGGGCGCCATGTCAACTGCCTTCTGCTATTCAAGAATAGTTGGGTAAATTTTGCTGTCACATCTTACACAACACACACACACACACACACACACACAAATATAAGAAATTTTCGTAGCGTGAGGCAACTGATATGCCAACAATATTAGTATCTTCGCTGACTGTGGTTCGGCGACCGTTTATAATCATCTCTTCCATTTCGATGATTTCATGGGCTTACGTTGTGATTTGGCCTGCAGGTCGAACGTTATATTCAACGTTCTCATGGCGTTCTTCGAAATATTCCACTCATGGAACTTTGTTTTTCTCATAACACAGTCAACAGTGCAACTTTTAACATTTGTGAAACTCTTCTGAACTTTATTATGTTCTTACTGTGTATCAAAATTTAATAGAAAGTCTCTGATCTATTTTTATGCATAATAAATAACTGCCGGTACCACTAAAACATAGCTGACAACTTACTGAATACCCGATATGGTCAACGCTAAAGAGATACTTTTCAGACGGTTTTATCAACACAGCAACGAAAGAATCTCGCGAATTATTTAGTGCAAGCACGAAATTACAGAATTATCGCTACTACTTGAATACATGTCTCATAAACTGATACAGATAAGGCCTTAAGAATAATAACCAGTAACGGTAATCGTGCACACCGAAAAAATCAGTTCAAATCACTTTGGATTTTAACCACTCTATATGAGCACATTTACAGATCAGTTCTGCTCATCAAGAGTAACACTGATAATTGCTGCACAACAGCTCTGTTCATAATATGGAGCAAGACCTGGGTTGGACTTACATTTACCAAGAAATAATAGATATAAAACACAGACACGATTTTTCCACCTTGAAACAAAGCGTACAAGCATTTGTCCAGGAAGTTGACAGAAATTACTACAATACATTTATTTAAAAGTAATTAAAAAATATCTGTGAATCAGTACATCCTCTGCAGTTAAAGATTAAATGACAAACTAGAGTAAGGGGCTAATAAATGTTATAACCCTCGCATGGTATCAGCCCTGGAAAAACATACTGTATGCCTGGAGTGTTTTTTAACCCCAAAGTGATTCAAGCAACTTCGTGACGATAAAATCTAAAATATGTCCACAACAGTAATTGTAATGTACTGAGAAACATATGGGGGAATACAAACGTTTCAAAAATGAGATTGACAGGAAGTCCAAAACGGCTAAGCAGGAATGGCTAGAGGACAAATGTAAGGATGTAGAGGCTTATCTCACTAGGGGTAAGATAGATACTGCCTATAGGAAAATGAAAGAGACCTGTAGAGAAAAGAGAAACACTTGTATGAATATCAAGAGCTCATATGGAAACTCAGTTCTAAGCAAAGAAGGGAAAGCAGATAGGTGGTAGGAGTATATAGAGGGTCTATACAAGGGCGATGTACTTGAAGACAATATTATGGAAATGGAAGAGGACGTAGATGAAGATGAAATGGGAGATACGATACTGTGTGAAGAGTTTGACAGAGCACTGAAAGACCTGAGTCGCAACTAGGCCCTGGGAGTAGACAACATTACATTAGAACTACTGACAGCCTTGGGAGAGACAGCCCTGATAAAACTCTACCATTTCGTGAGCAAGATGTATGAGACAAGCGAAATACCCTCAGGCTTCAATAATTCCAATCTCAAAGAAAGCAGGTGTCGACAGATATGAAAATTACCTACTATCAGTTTAATAAGTCGCGGCTGCAAAATACCAACGCAAATTCGTTACAGACGAATGAAAAACTGGTAGAAGTCGACCTCAGGGAAGAACAGTTTGGATTCCGAAGAAATGTTGGAACAAGTGAGGTAATACTGACCCTACGACTTATATTCGAAGATAGATCACGGAAAGGCAAACCTACGTTTCTAGCATTTGTAGACTTAGAGAAAGGTTTTGACAATGTGGACTGGAATACTCTCTATCAAGTTCAAAAAGTGGCAGGGGTCAAAACAGGGATCGAAAGGCTATTTACAATTTGTACAGAAACCAGATGGCAGTTATAAGGGTCGAGGGACACGAAAGGGAAGCAGTGGTTGGGAATGGAGTGAGACAGGGTTCTAGCCTAGTCAATCTGTATACTGAGCAAACAGTAAAGGAAACAAAAGGAATATTTGGAGTAGCAATTAAATCCATGAAGAAGGAATATAAACTTTGAGGTTCGCCGATGACATTGTAATTCTGTCAGAGAAAGCAAAGGACCTGGAAGAGTAGCTGAACGGAATGGACAGTGTCTTGAAAGGAGGATATAAGACGAACATGAGAAAAAGCAAAACGAGGATAATGGAATGTAGTCGAATTAAGTCGGCTGATGTTGAGGGAATTACATGAGGAAATGAGACACTTAAAGTGGTAAAGGAGTTTTGCGATTTGGGGAGCAAGATGACTAATGATGGTCGAAATAGAGAGGATATAAAATGTAGACTGGCAATGGCAACGAAAACGTTTCTGAAGAAGAGAAATTTGTTAACATCGAGTATAGATTTAAGTGTCGGGAAGTCGTTTCTGGAGTGTAGCCATGTATGGAAGTGAAAGGTGGACGATAAATAGTTTGAACAAGAAGAGAATAGAAGCTTTCGAAACGTGGTGCTACAGGAGAATGCTGAAGATTAGATGGGTAGATCACATAACTAATGAGGAGGTATTGAATAGAATTGGGGAGAATAGAAATTTGTGGCACAACTTGACTAGAAGAAGGATTCAGTTAGTAGGACATGTTCTGAGGCATCAAGGGATCACCAATTTAGTATTTGAGGGCAGCATGGAGGGTAAAAATCGTAGAGGGAGACAAAGAGATTAATACATTAAGCAGATTCAGAAGGAAGTAGGCAGCAACAGGTACTGGGAGATGAAGAAGCTTGCACAGGTTAGAGTAGCAAAGAGAGCTGCATCAAACGAGTCTCTGGGCTGAAGACCACAACAAGAACATTCACGATGTTAATATTACGACTCCATAGTTCCTTAATGTAGTTAAGTTTCATACAACTTGTGATTATTTACTATATTTCTTTGAAATATGAAAGGTATTTTGTTTAGTTCCAAAAATTATTTTAACACAAAATATTTAAAACCCACACTCTATGTAACAATAATGTAATTTATTCATATTATGTGTAATGTCACTTACATGGAGTTTTATTAGAAATATACTCCTACTCGCTCTCCGTGTCATATGACGAATCATCATTACACAACACACTTATCCTAGCATGTTCTCTACAGACAAACTTGTGACACCCATCACAATGTTGATTCACTTTCTAGTCCTTTGCCCTTGTGCAGGAATCATACCGTTTTCTTTTCAGATTTGGAACATCGGTTGCCTGGTTATCGTGTTGTTTTTCCTTTCGAAGATCCTTGAAGCCTGAAGATATTATTGCTGAAAGAATGCGTTGTGTTCTGCACTGGGGCGACAGGATTCGTCGTTCAATGTGAGGTTTGACTAGTTCTTTTCCTAGTTCTGAGAGGAATTCTCTTCTTGAATTTTTACTTCTCATGACACATAAAAAATTTACAACACAGAACGTATGCATTGAGAAAAGCTAAATGTGGTATATAAAAAAATACAGCAGGTGGCCACCTTCTTGTTCCACGTTTCACTGAATAACGTTTAGCCATCTCATCAACTATACCAACTCCTGTCTATGTTTTAATATACAACATTACTATATCAGGGTTTTTGTGCTCATGTACACTTAAAGCAAATGTTTGCTGTAGAGTAGAGAACAAAATGACTTATTTATCTTTTGTAGGAACATACGAAGCTGAAACAGTGTTCTGTACATACTCAAAAGTGGTCGATAATGGATACCTCTGTTTTTGATGGCAACATTTCTTTTGGTATCTCTTTTCAGTTGGCACAAGGATTTCGCACATGTGTCAATTTACTAGCAAGAAGTTCTTGTCACAAATCAAAACTTCTAAAAAAGTTATTAGTGGTAATGTTCCTACCACTTCCCTTCAGGTGATCAAGTAAATCATGTACCACTCGTTTCCCTTGATTTATTTCCCTTCCTTCAGTAGATTACCCCCTATATACTTGTGCATTTATGACATAATTGGTCTCACAGTCTACATCAGCGCCCACTTTGATCCCACACTTTCCAGGTTTCGAAGGAATGTAGACCTAGAATGGACACCGTCCCTTGAAAGTACCTCAAAGTACACAGATGCTCATCAACTGTAATATAAGGTACAGGGATATAAGACAAATTCATGCATCAACAAACATTTCAAAAACAGCCCTTATAGAAACAGTTTTGATCGAGAAGCAGCTTTTCTTTCTTTCCTTGTAAGTTTATCATCAAACACGAGGCACATTAAAATATCACAAACTCTTGAAAAGCTCATTATGGCTCGAGAAATAGGCAAGCCATAGTCTTCTGACCAAAATTCATTCATAGGCTTCCCACGTGCCTTAAGCAAGCCAGCTATTATTAGTAGACCAAAGAATACCTGCAGCTCTGTAGAATCAAATTCAGTCCAGCGTTCAAGAGTTGGATACAGATTCCTGTTATCTTTTGCATGATAATTGGTATGCATTACTATTAGACTCTGCACGTGATTGGTGATAAAATTCTGTAACAATCCGCCATTGTCTGTAATTGTGGTCTAAGGTGACACAGAACATGTGGAGTTTCACGTATTAAATTCCTTGAAACTTGCTGGTGCACATCAACTGGTACTCTGTTATATGTTATCTGTCCACTTCTAGACACAAAGATAGATGCACTCGTTAGCTCAGACGAAACGACCGTGAGAAGCTTAAGCCTGCTCGTGTTGCACCACAGTTACAACAAGGAAAGCAGTTCTCTTCAGTATTCAAATAAGTACACAAATTTCGCACATTCTGATGTTCTAACCCGTCATAAATCGCTAAATTTAGTTATTAATCGAAATACAATAATTCCATTTTACTTACCGGGGAATATCCTCCGTATTGTGTGGCGTACAAATACAATCAACCCTGCAATGTCTAACAACTCCACACTTACAGAGGAGACAACTGACATGTTAAGTGGTTTCTTTAAATCAACTTCAGAGTTATACCAGCGCAAGTACCTAGCTGACATTTACTTGTTTCTGGAACTACGGCAGATTAGAGACAGTACGCAGTCAACGTGAATTACGGAACTGATTGAATGTAAGGCAAGTGTCATGTTATGGCTACTTATAAGATCCCAGAAGAAAGGAAACAAGCAGAGACACTGCAGGCCACGTCGACCACGTAGTGCTACCCTTCGCCAGAATAATTATCTTTGTTTCAGAGTCCGTGAGTGACAAAACGAAGACTTTGGTTCGATCTCTGGTCAGACTAGGATTTTTATCTGTCATCAGTTATTCCCCTCTCCTCTCACCCAACGAACCTTGGACCTATCCGTTGGTAGGGTTGCTTGTGTGCCTCAGCGATACAGATAGCCGTATAGTAGGTGCAAACACATTGCAGGGTTACCTGTTGAGAGACCAGATAAACGTATGGGTCCTGAAGAGTGGCTGCAACCCTTTCAATAGTTGCAGCGGCAACAGTGTGGATCATTGACGGACCTCGCCTTGCAAAATCAACCAAAACGGCCTTGCTGTGCTGTTACTGAGAACTGCTGAAAGCATGGGAAACCACACTCGTTATTTTTCCCGGGGCATGCAGCTCTACTGTGTGGTTAAATGATGATGGCATCCTCTTGCATAAAATATTCCAAAGGTCAAACAATCCCCATTCAGATCTACAGGCGACTACTTAGGAGGATGCCAGTGTCAGGAAAAACAGTAGTAGCGTTCTACGTGTCGGAGTGTGGATTGCTATATCCCTTAACCAGGCAAATAAATTGTTGTTTGTTGTTGTGGTCTTCAGTCCTGAGATGGTTTGATGCAGCTCTCCATGCTAATCTATCCTGTGCAAGCTGCTTCATCTCCCAGTACCTACTGCAACCTACATCCTTCTGAATCTGCTTAGTGTATTCGTCTCTTGGTCTCCCTCCACGATTTTTACCCTCCACGCTGCCCTCCAATGCTAAATTTGTGATCCCTTGATGTCTCAGGACATGTCCCACCAACCGATCCCGTCTTCTAGTCAAGTTGTACCACAAACTTCTCTTCTCCCCAATCCCATTCAATACCTCCTCATTAGTTACGTGATCTACCCATCTAATCTTCAGCATTCTTCTGTAGCACCACATTTCGAACGATTCTATTCTCTTCTGGTCTAAACTATTTATCGTCCATGTTTCACTTCCATACATGGCTACACTCCATACAAATACTTTCAGAAACGACTTCCTGACACTTAAATCTATACTAAATGTTAACAAATTTCTCTTCTTCAGACAAGCTGTCCTTGCTATTGCCAGTCTACATTTATATCCTCTCTACTTCGACCATCATCAGTTACTTTGCTCCCCAAATAGCAAAACTCCTTTACTACTTTAAGTGTCTCATTTCCTAATCTAATTCCCTCAGTATCAGCCGACTTAATTCGACTACATTCCATTATGCTCGTTTTGCTTTTGTTGATGTTCATCTTATATCCTCCTTTCATGACACTCTCCATTCCGTTCAACTGCTCTTCGAAGTCCTTTGCTGTCTCTGACAGAATTACAATGTCATCGGCGAACCTCAAAGCTTTTATTTCTTCTCCATGGACTTTAATACCTACTCCGAATTTTCCTTTTGTTTCCTGTACTGCTTTCTCAATATACAGATTGAATAACATCGTGGATAGGCTACAACCCTGTCTCACTCCCTTCCCAATCACTGCTCTCCTTTCATGCCGCTCGACTCTTATAACTGCCATCTGGTTTCTGTACAAATTGTAAATAGCCTTTCGCTCCCTGTATTTTACTCCTGCCACCTTTAGAATTTGAAAGAGAGTATTCCAGTCAACATTGTCAAAAGCTTTGTCTAAGTCTACAAATGCTAGAAATGTAGATTTGCCTTTCCTTAATCTATTTTCTAAGATAAGTCGTAAGGTCAGTATTGCCTCACGTGTTCCAATATTTCTACGGAATCCAAACCGATCTTAGCCGAGGTCGGCTTCTACCAGTTCTTCCATTCGTCTGTAAAGAATTCGCGTTAGTATTTTGCAGCTGTGACTTATTAAACTGATAGTTCGGTAATTTTCACATCTGTCAACACCTGCTTTATTTGGGATAGGAATTATTATATTCTTCTTGAAGTCTGACGGTATTTCGCCTGTCTCATACATCTTACTCACCAGATGGTAGAGTTTTGTCAGGACTGGCTCTCCCAAGGCCGTTAGTAGTTCCAATGGAATGTTGTCTCCTCCCGGGGCCTTGTTTTGACTGCCAAACTCTTCACGCAACATCGTATCTCCCATTTCATCTTCATCTACATCCTCTTCCATTTCCATAATATTGTCCTCAAGTACATCGCCCTTGTATAGACCCTCTATATACTCCTTCCACCTATCTGCTTTCCCCTCTTTGCTTAGAGCTGGGTTTCCTTCTGAGCTCTTGATATTGATACAAGTGGCTCTCTTGTCTCCAAAGGTCTCTTTAATTTTGCTGTAGGCTGTATCTATCTTACCCCTAGTGAGATAAACCTCTACATCCTTACATTTGTCCTCTAGCCATGCCTGCTTAGCCATTTTGCACTTCCTGTCGATCTCATTTTTGAGACGTTCGTATTTCTTTTTGCCTGCTTCATTTACTGCATTTTTATATTTTCTCCTTTCATCAATTCAATATTTCTTCTGTTACCCAAGGATTTCTACTAGCCCTCGTCTTTTTACCTACTTGATCCTCTGCTGCCTACACTACTTCATCCCCCAGTGCTACCCATTCGACTTCTACTGTATTTCTTTCCCCCATTCCTGTCAATTGTTCCCTTATGCTATCCCTGAAACTCTGCGCAACCTCTGGTTCTTTCAGTTTATCCAGGTCCCATCTCCTTAAATTCCCACCTTTTTGCAGTTTCTTCAGTTTTAATCTACAGTTCATAACCGATAGATTGTGGTCAGAGTCCACATCTGCCCCTGGAAATGTCATATAATTTAAGACCTGGTTCCTAAATCTCTGTCTTACCATTATATAATCTATCTGATACCTTTTAGTATCTCCAGGATTCAGCTTTGGCACGGCGCCAGTGCTTACGCAACGCTGACCTCCAGCGTTGATGATGTCACAAAGTACTCATCTATTGAAAAAAATTGTTCTCACTCTATGGCCCCCGTTTAGTGTAGCGTACCTCAATGATCAATAAATAATCAGTAGTTTATTTGTTTATGATTTTTATTTAAATAATAATATTACATATACAATTAATTGAGAATAAACATATTAATTTCTATAATAATGTATTACATCTCCAGTAACTTGAACTTTGGCACATCTTCCTGCACCTTTCATCCACAGACACACACTCTCCTGTTCATTTATTTTACGATGATTCCTTGTTCTCAGGGAAAACGGCTGGTTAGATGTGAAGTAGGAAATACCCAAGTCCCTGTTAAACACTTCTCCAACATGAAAAGTACGGAAGGCTATAAGATCTCTTGCATTAAATGATTCCAAACCAGTCACATTTTTAAATTGATTACCATCATAACGAACCACAGCAACAGTAATCCAACCATTACCAGCTTGATGGGCGTCTAATTGGGTAAGTGCAAAGTTAATAATACAACCACAAAACACTGATGGACCTTGCAAAATCACCTGCGCTCCTTTGTTGGAAACTTTGACCTCCAAATCGTCTAAAGCCTTATAAACAGTTAGACGCGAACGTGTATATCTTCTCCTATAACGAGGCATCTCAATTAATTGTCCGATGCTGCTGCACGCGCTGCTGCACGCCGACTGAAGCCGGCTTTGACTGGTGTTTACTTATATAACTGGCAAGCAACTGGCCGTGGCGAATCCCGGATTCGCGCGGTAGGATCTCTAGACCGCGCGAGTCCGCGATTCAGCTTTGGCACGGCGCCAGTGCTTACGCAACGCTGACCTCCAGCGTTGATGATGTCACAAAGTACTCATCTATTGAAAAAAATTGTTCTCACTCTATGGCCCCCGTTTAGTGTAGCGTATCTCAATGATCAATAAATAATCAGTAGTTTATTTGTTTATGATTTTTATTTAAATAATAATATTATATATACAATTAATTGAGAATAAACATATTAATTTCTATAATAATGTATTACATCTCCAGTAAATTGAACTTTGGCACATCTTCCTGCACCTTTCATCCACAGACACACACTCTCCTGTTCATTTATTTTACGATGATTCCTTGTTCTCAGGGAAAACGGCTGGTTAGATGTGAAGTAGGAAATACCCAAGTCCCTGTTAAACACTTCTCCAACATGAAAAGTACGGAAGGCTATAAGATCTCTTGCATTAAATGATTCCAAACCAGTCACATTTTTAACTTGATTACCATCATAACGAACCACAGCAACAGTAATCCAACCATTACCAGCTTGATGTCGCGAATCCCGGACGCGCGTGGTAGGATCTCTAGACCACGCGCGCGCCAGCGGCAGACACTTGTGCAGCAGCAGTGAAGTCTCTTCATGATATCTGATCATGACAATGAAATAAAACCCACCCACCTCCCCAGGGGTAAAAACCCCTGCAACCCCATGTGTAATAATTGTCTGCGATTCATTTAAAAGTGTTTTTAATTTTTTTAAAATTTTTTTTTTCAAAAGCTGAATCCCGTACGATAGTGGTTTACACACTTCACGTTTCACATTCTCATAGATAATTTATTAAATACTTATCAGAATTTAATAAAATAAGTCTCAAATGAAAGAAATAATTGTTCTCACTCTATAGCCTCCGGTTAGTGGAGCGTACCTCTTCCGTTCAATGTTTTTTAGCGAAAGTAATTCGCTGGCGCGAATCCCGGACGCGCGTGGTAGGATCTCTAGACCACGCGCGCGCCAGCGGCAGACACTTGTGCAGCAGCAGTGAAGTCTCTTCATGATATCTGATCATGAGAACAAGGAATCATCGTAAAATAAATGAACAGGAGAGTGTGTGTCTGTGGATGAAAGGTGCAGGAAGATGTGCCAAAGTTCAAGTTACTGGAGATGTAATACATTATTATAGAAATTAATATGTTTATTCTCAATTAATTGTATATGTAATATTATTATTTAAATAAAAATCATAAACAAATAAACTACTGATTATTTATTGATCATTGAGGTACGCTACACTAAACGGGGGCCATAGAGTGAGAACAATTTTTTTCAATAGATGAGTACTTTGAGATTCAGATTCCATCAGTGTTTTGTGGTTGTATTATTAACTTTGCACTTACCCAATTAGACGCCCATCAAGCTGGTAATGGTTGGATTACTGTTGCTGTGGTTCTTTATGATGGTAATCAAGTTAAAAATGTGACTGGTTTGGAATCATTTAATGCAAGAGATCTTATAGCCTTCCGTACTTTTCATGTTGGAGAAGTGTTTAACAGGGACTTGGGTATTTCCTACTTCACATCTAACCAGCCGTTTTCCCTGAGAACAAGGAATCATCGTAAAATAAATGAACAGGAGAGTGTGTGTCTGTGGATGAAAGGTGCAGGAAGATGTGCCAAAGTTCAAGTTACTGGAGATGTAATACATTATTATAGAAATTAATATGTTTATTCTCAATTAATTGTATATGTAATATTATTATTTAAATAAAAATCATAAACAAATAAACTACTGATTATTTATTGATCATTGAGGTACGCTACACTAAACGGGGGCCATAGAGTGAGAACAATTTTTTTCAATAGATGAGTACTTTGTGACATCATCAACGCTGGAGGTCAGCGTTGCGTAAGCACTGGCGCCGTGCCAAAGCTGAATCGCGGACTCGCGCGGTCTAGAGATCCTACCGCGCGAATCCGGGATTCGCCACGGCCAGTTGCTTGCCAGTTACATAAGTAAACACCAGTCAAAGCCGGCTTCAGTCGGCGTGCAGCAGCGCGTGCAGCAGCATCGGACAATTAATTGAGATGCCTCGTTATAGGACGTCCTTCTCAATTAATTGTATATGTAATATTATTATTTAAATAAAAATCATAAACAAATAAACTACTGATTATTTATTGATCCCTCCACGATTTTTACCCTCCACGCTGCCCTCCAATGCTAAATTTGTGATCCCTTGATGTCTCAGGACATGTCCCACCAACCGATCCCGTCTTCTAGTCAAGTTGTACCACAAACTTCTCTTCTCCCCAATCGTATTCAATACCTCCTCATTAGTTACGTGATCTACCCATCTAATCTTCAGCATTCTTCTGTAGCACCACATTTCGAACGATTCTATTCTCTTCTGGTCTAAACTATTTATCGTCCATGTTTCACTTCCATACATGGCTACACTCCATACAAATACTTTCAGAAACGACTTCCTGACACTTAAATCCATACTAAATGTTAACAAATTTCTCTTCTTCAGACAAGCTGTCCTTGCTATTGCCAGTCTACATTTATATCCTCTCTACTTCGACCATCATCAGTTACTTTGCTCCCCAAATAGCAAAACTCCTTTACTACTTTAAGTGTCTCATTTCCTAATCTAATTCCCTCAGTATCAGCCGACTTAATTCGACTACATTCCATTATGCTCGTTTTGCTTTTGTTGATGTTCATCTTATATCCTCCTTTCATGACACTCTCCATTCCGTTCAACTGCTCTTCGAAGTCCTTTGCTGTCTCTGACAGAATTACAATGTCATCGGCGAACCTCAAAGCTTTTATTTCTTCTCCATGGACTTTAATACCTACTCCGAATTTTTCTTTTGTTTCCTGTACTGCTTTCTCAATATACAGATTGAATAACATCGTGGATAGGCTACAACCCTGTCTCACTCCCTTCCCAATCACTGCTCTCCTTTCATGCCGCTCGACTCTTATAACTGCCATCTGGTTTCTGTACAAATTGTAAATAGCCTTTCGCTCCCTGTATTTTACTCCTGCCACCTTTAGAATTTGAAAGAGAGTATTCCAGTCAACATTGTCAAAAGCTTTGTCTAAGTCTACAAATGCTAGAAATGTAGATTTGCCTTTCCTTAATCTATTTTCTAAGATAAGTCGTAAGGTCAGTATTGCCTCACGTGTTCCAATATTTCTACGGAATCCAAACCGATCTTAGCCGAGGTCGGCTTCTACCAGTTCTTCCATTCGTCTGTAAAGAATTCGCGTTAGTATTTTGCAGCTGTGACTTATTAAACTGATAGTTCGGTAATTTTCACATCTGTCAACACCTGCTTTATTTGGGATAGGAATTATTATATTCTTCTTGAAGTCTGACGGTATTTCGCCTGTCTCATACATCTTACTCACCAGATGGTAGAGTTTTGTCAGGACTGGCTCTCCCAAGGCCGTTAGTAGTTCCAATGGAATGTTGTCTCCTCCCGGGGCCTTGTTTTGACTGCCAAACTCTTCACGCAACATCGTATCTCCCATTTCATCTTCATCTACATCCTCTTCCATTTCCATAATATTGTCCTCAAGTACATCGCCCTTGTATAGACCCTCTATATACTCCTTCCACCTATCTGCTTTCCCCTCTTTGCTTAGAGCTGGGTTTCCTTCTGAGCTCTTGATATTGATACAAGTGGCTCTCTTGTCTCCAAAGGTCTCTTTAATTTTGCTGTAGGCTGTATCTATCTTACCCCTAGTGAGATAAACCTCTACATCCTTACATTTGTCCTCTAGCCATGCCTGCTTAGCCATTTTGCACTTCCTGTCGATCTCATTTTTGAGACGTTCGTATTTCTTTTTGCCTGCTTCATTTACTGCATTTTTATATTTTCTCCTTTCATCAATTCAATATTTCTTCTGTTACCCAAGGATTTCTACTAGCCCTCGTCTTTTTACCTACTTGATCCTCTGCTGCCTACACTACTTCATCCCCCAGTGCTACCCATTCGACTTCTACTGTATTTCTTTCCCCCATTCCTGTCAATTGTTCCCTTATGCTATCCCTGAAACTCTGCGCAACCTCTGGTTCTTTCAGTTTATCCAGGTCCCATCTCCTTAAATTCCCACCTTTTTGCAGTTTCTTCAGTTTTAATCTACAGTTCATAACCGATAGATTGTGGTCAGAGTCCACATCTGCCCCTGGAAATGTCATATAATTTAAGACCTGGTTCCTAAATCTCTGTCTTACCATTATATAATCTATCTGATACCTTTTAGTATCTCCAGGATTCTTCTATGTATGCAACCTTCTTTTATGATTCTTGAACCAAGTGTTGGCTATGATTAGGTTATGCTCTGTGCAAAATTCGAACAGACGGCTTCCTCTTTCATTTCTTAGCCCCAATCCATATTCACCTACTACGTGTCCTTCTCTCCCTTTTCCTATTGTCGAATTCCAGTCACCCATGACTATTAAATTTTCGTCTCCCTTCACTACCTGAATAATTTCTTTTATCTCATCATACATTTCTTAAGGAAACGGATAGGTTCAAGTTAATATTGGGAATTACTGAAGTCTGGTGGCAGCAGGAACCGGACTTCCGGCCAGGTGAATTGAGTACATGAAATGCATTCGTAGTTACAAATATGAACAACCATTAGCTGCTTAGTGGAATGACGACAATGAAAATTTGTGCCTTCCCCTACCTCGAACCTGGATGCTCCTATAGCGAGCGGTAGCCTTACCATTAGGCTATCCGAACACGATTCCTGGCAAGATTCAATCTTCCGTATGTCGTCAACCATTTGTCAAAAATGTGTACTTGTACATCCATTATGTATATTCCCGCACATGCGGATAAACGAGAAATCCGGGTTCGTGCCCTGGTCCGGCCCAAATTTTCGTTGTCGTCATTCTATCATGCAGTTGTCGTTTTTTCATACTCGCACCTGGGAACACATTTCATGCATTTTACAACGGCTGCAATCATCACATTGCCTGAGCCTTCGGACATGCATGGATGTCCAAAGGTGCATTGTATCGTAATTTGGAATAAAACAGGCGCTGCAATTTCGTACCTGAAATCTAGGTTATAAATATATATTAAATTGGGGGCAATGCAGGAGTAGGTTTGGTAATGAATCAGAAATGTGGGTACGGCAGTATGAATAGCATAGTGAATGCATTGTCGTAGGCAAGATAGATAGAAGCCCACACCCCAACAGTGATATAAGTTTATATGCCAACTAGTTCTACAGATGAAGAGGCTGAAGAAATGTATGATGAGATGAAAGAAATTATTCAGAGAGTTAATAGTGATGAAAGTTTAATTGTGATGGCGGACTGAAATTCGATAGTAGGAAAAGAAAGGGAAGGAAAAATTGTAAATGAACATGGACTTGGGGAGGGGAATGAAAGAGAACGCTACCTGGTAGAATTTTGCACAGAGCATAATTTTACTATCGCAAGACATTGTTTAAGAATAATGAAAAAAGATGTATACGTGGAAGAGACATGGAGACACCGGAAGGTTTTTTATCGATTATTTAGTTATAAGACAGAGATTTCGCAACCAGATTTTAAATTATAAGACATTTCCAGGGACAGATGAAGACGCTGTCCACAACTGCTTGGTTATTAACTGTAGATTAAAATTACAGAAACTGTAAAAATGTAGGAAATTAAGGAGATGAGATAGGTTGAAAGAACCAGAGCTGTTGCGAGTTTCACAGGGAGAGTGAGCAACGGCTTACTAGAACAGGGAAAAGGAATGCAGTAGAAGACAAATAGGTAGCCTCAAGAGATGAAATAGTGAAGGCAGTACAGGATCAAATACGTAAAAGGACATCACCTAAAAGATAACAGATAAGACAGGCCATACTGAATTTCATTTATAAAAGGAGCAAATGCAGGGGAAAGGGAATCCAATCGTCTAAAAAATGGGAATGACAGGAATTGCAAAGTGGATGTGCAGGAATAGTTACAGGAAAAATGTAAGGATGTGGAAGCATATACCACAAAGAGAAAGATAGATTTTGCTTATAGGAAACTTGGAGAGGCCCTTGGAGAGAAGAAACTACATGAATATCAACAGCTCACATGGAAAACTAGTTCTAAGCGAAGAATTGAAAGCTGGAAGTTGGAAGGAATATAAAGGGTCTGTACAAGTTAAGATGACATTGCAGGCAATATTACAGAAATGAAGGAGGACGTAGATGAGGAGGAAATGGGAGAGATGATACTACGAGAAGAATTTGGCATAGCGATCAAAGACAGATGTCGGAACAAGGCCCCGGGAGTAAACGACATTCCGTCAGACCTACTGTAGTCTTGGGGGAGTCAACCATGAGAAAACTCTCGCATCTGGTATGCAGAGACACATGGGACAGTCGAAATAAGCTCAGGCTTCAAGAAGAATGTACTAATTCCAATTACAAAGAATGAAGCTTTGGGACACCTGTGAAGGTTACTTAACTATCAGTGTAATAAGTCATGGTTGGAAAATACTAACACGAATTCATTAGAAAGGAATGGTAAAAAGCCGAATTAAGGGAAGATCAGTTAGGATTCTGGCAAAATGCGTGCACACCCAAGGCAATACCACCCCTTGACTTAGGAAATAGGTAACCGGAAGGTAAACCTACGATTATAGCATTTGTAGAATATAATCGACTTAATCAGGTGATGATGAGGAAATTAAATTAGTAAACTACTTTTGAAGTAGTAAATGAGTTTTCCAATTTGGAAGTAAAATAACTGACTATGGACAAAGTAGACAGAACATAAAAGTGTAGACTGGCAGTGACAAGAAAAGTGTTACTGAAGAAAAGAAATTTCTTACCGTAGCATCGAATAAAGATTTAAATGATAGTAAGACTAGTCCGAAATTATTTGAATGGAATGTAGCCATGTATGGAGGTGAAATATGGACGATAAACAGTTTAGACAAGAATATAAGCTTTCAAAATATTGTGCTACATAAGGATGTTGAACATTAGATGAGTATAGCACGTAACTAATGAGGTGGGATTAATCAGAATTAGGGACAAAATAAATTTGCGGCACAATCCAGCTGGAAGCAGTGGTCGATTGACAGGACATTCTGAGACATCAAAGAATCATCTATTTAGTATTGGAGGGAATTGTGGAGGTAAAAATTGTAGAGTGAGACGAAGAGATGAACACAATAAACAGATTCCGAAGCACGTAAGTTGCAGTAGCTATCCGGAGATGAAGAGATTGCACAGGACAGAGTGACATGGAGAGTTATATCAAACCAGTCTTCAGACTGAAGACCACCACCACAACAACCGCAACAACTTCTTTAACTACTGTCAATATCAGTTGATGCTAAAACGGCGTGTTGCACCATGACTGTGAGCTCATGCTTATCTATAGTTCCCCATACCATAACTGATTGGCTGATTGGATAAAAATGTTCAAAGGTGGTGGAAGCGAACAACACTGTGGTGTTCAGACAAATCTTCTGATTGACAACAGCTTTACCTTTATTGGGCTCTGCGAAGCGCGAAGATATGCAAACAGTCCAGCACCACCACTGGTTAGAAATCTCGAGGCGATTCATCACACAAAATCATCATGTTGATCGATAGGTGAATTCCTTGCCCATAGTGTGCGGACTTAGGAATTGAGTGGTACTATCTTCACAGATGAACCGCAGTACGGCCTCAAGAGCTATTCTCGGCGTCTGTCCACGTGGTGCTCAACTTGGACACGTTACACAGATACCTGTATTGTAAATGGAGGAACAATACAGCGGCACCGGTGTTCCTGTTTTGGGAGGTGTCATCTTAGAAACTCATGGGCCACTGAATATAGTTTCATGGGCGCATTTCTCATGGGACATCACGCATCTAATGTGAGCCGTTAGCTCTCGTGCCTGTTATCCGACAATCAGACTTGTAGTAAAAGCCGGTGGTATTGTATCACAACAATGGCTGGGTAGTGAACCAGTCGCTA
The DNA here is from genome assembly GCF_023864345.2 of Schistocerca serialis cubense. Lineage (NCBI taxonomy): Eukaryota > Metazoa > Arthropoda > Insecta > Orthoptera > Acrididae > Schistocerca > Schistocerca serialis. The sequence goes on from NC_064644.1 coordinate 52,360,850, forward strand.
GTTATTTTGATAGCTGCAGATACTGTAAAGAATAGCGTAAAAGACGAAATACGTGTGGGTAATGGACTTCACCAAAATAATTTAACTGTGACCTTCCTTTGAGAAAGTTTTCTGGGATAAATTACTCCTTCACTCGTAGCAAGCAGCTTTTTAGTTACACTTGAGTTGATGCAGGCGTTAATGATGAAAGAAAGGTCAGAGTGTAAGTTGCTGTTGACATAAAGGTCATTGGAGATAAAAGCAGTAGTGTGTCCGCCTAGGGAGTCGCTAGCAGCACGTTCGCGCTATCTGAGAGTATTTTTAAGGAAGAGTTTTCAAATTTTTAACAAAAAGTTATCTTCCTTTGTGTTTCATGTTGTTGAAAATTAAATCGGTGCTTACTTTCTCATTGAAAGGTAAATTAAAGGATGTCTATAAGAAAGTGAAAATGACAATAAGTACTGAAATAAATTTTTTTTATTTACATAAAACTGTTCGAAGCATGCAGGTCTCTCGATTCATGTGCTTTGAATGGCGTAGTCACACCATATTAACAACAACACTAGCTCTTCTCTTGAACTAGCCGCTTTACAAGTTAAGGACTGCATACATAGTATCATTTAACAACAGAGCTATCGCATGTATGTTCACTGAAGAATCGTTTTGACTATGTAAGCCTGCAGGCTTTCGTGGCCGTTGTCACTGAAGTTAAAATCTTCTGGGTTGTTAAGCCACGTCATATTTCATCTAAAATAATCGACGTTTCGACCCCTCTGCTGGGAGCTTCTTCGGGATCTTCCGGTATACAATACATCTAGAACGCTTTAACCGTTGCACTCTTTGTACCACAGCACTGAAGGCCTCACACGACGGGACACATCCGCTTAGCTATTGTGGATGCCACAGCTGGTTTTTGGAAGTACTGGAGACACAGTTACATTTTGGAAAATATGAGTGGCGAGTTTCCAGGTTGAGTTCCATCATGTAAGTATGTTACTTTGTTCTGAACCCCCGCAACACATCTACATGCAGTAGTACATGGTTTTAACTGGCGCAATTTGTGCATATGCAGTATAGCATAGTGGTAAGCATCGCTCGCTGACGTGGTGCGTGTCTTCAGTTCAGACCCGATAACCAAAATTTATTATTCCCGGAGAGTTCTGGAAATATCTTATCCTGGTAATTTCTGTGTATTCTGGAATCTTTGACGTTTGGGTAAATATCTGTAAACGCCTTCCTGAAGGAAATATCCATAGACAAAAATCAATGTCCCTAATGACTGTCTCACTGACTCACCGTCACCCAGCCCAAACCACTAAGGACAGAAACTTGAAATTGGCGGAGGCTGTTGATTTTATGCTGTAGGGGTTGTTCAAGAAGGGATAATTTTGAAATACCACCCCTAAGGGGTGAAATAGGGGCTTAAAGGTTGTGTCGGTTTTAAGACAATTTTGAAGCTAAACCAACAACAATTAGTACTTGGTTTCACGGTCAGAAATAAAGAACTATGTTTTTCAGCGTTTTTAGAATTTAAGCCCTATGAAGATGAAGTAGCGGGGGATTTTTTTTAAAAATAAAGCGTTATGAAAGAAGTACTAAAATATTTTAACTCTACAACGCCGCGCGGGGTAGCCACGTGTTCTGGGGCGCCTTGTCACGGTCTGCACGGCTGCCCCTGTCGCAGGTTCGAGTCCTCCTTCGGGCATGGGTGTGTGTGTGTCGTACTTAGCGTAAGTTAGTTTGAGTTAGGTTAAGTAGTGTGTAAGCTAGGGGACCGATGACCTTAGCAGTTTGGTTCCATAAGACCTTACCACAAATATCCAAATTTCCAACTCTACAGCTATGATGAATGGTGTTTGACTTCTCGGTTAGAAATAAAAAAAACATGTTTTTCAATGTTTTTGGAGATTTATCCCCTAAGTGGGTGAAATACGGCATAAAATGTTTTATGAAATTATTTCTTTATGAAAGCATTTTGACAGGTAAATCTATTCAAATTTGAATTTGGCTTCGCGATTAGAAATAAAAAAACGTATGTAATTAGATGTTTTTGCAAATTCAACTTCTAAGAGGGTGGGATAAGGTCAGACTGATTAAGTGAATGATTGCTGAGAATATCTTTAAATTAGGAGGGGGTGTTGATTTTTTTTATACTGTAAGCATCAATTAAAAAGGGACTTTTCGAAATTCCATTCCTAAAGGTGTGAATCAGGGAATGAAAATCTTTCTGAAAATATGTCGCTGTTAAGACAATTTTGAAGCAAGATCTACGAAAACTGGTATTTGAGTTCCCGGAAATATGTACAAAAATATGTCTCAGATTGTTTTTGGAAATTTAACCGCCTCAGAGACAGCAAATGACTTGGAAGAGCAGCTGAACGGAATGGACAGTGTCTTGAAAGAATGATATAAGATGAACATCAACAAAAGCAAAACGAAGATAATGGTATGCACTCGAACTTAATCATGTTATGCTGAGGGAATTAGATTAGGAAATGAGACACTTAAAGTAGTAAATGAGTTTTCCAGTTTGGAAAGCAAAATAACTGATGACTGTCGAAGTAGGAAGGATATAATACGTTGTCTGGCTATGACCACGAAAGCGTTTCTGAAGAAGAGACATTTGTTAACGTCGAGTATAGATTTAAGCGTCAGGAAGTCTTTTCTGAAAGTATTTGTATGGAGTGTAGCCATGTACGAAAGTGAGAAATAGACGATAACTAGTTTGGACAAGAAGAGAATAGAAGCTTTCGATACGTAGTGCTGCAGAAGAATGCTGAAAATTAGATGGGTAGATCACGTAACTGGCGAGGAGGTACTGAATAGAAATGGGGAGAAGAGGAATTAGTGTCACAACTTATCTAGAGGAAAGGATCGGTTAATAGGACATCAAGGGATCTCCAATTTGCTATTAGAGGGAAGCGTCGTGGGTAAAAATCGTAGAGGGAGACCAAGAGATGAATACACTAAGCAGATTCAGAAGAATGTAGGCTGCAGTAGCTACTCAAAGATGAAGAGGATTGCACAGGGTACAGTAGCATGGATAGCAGCATCAAACCAATCTCTGGACTGAAGACCACAACAACAACAAGATGATGAAATGTGTGTGTGTGTGAAATCTTATGGGACTTAACTGCTAAGGTCATCAGTCCGTAAACTTACACACTACTTAACCTAAATTAGCCTAAGGACAAACACACACACCCACGCCCGAGGGAGGACTCGAACCTCCGCCGGGACCAGCCGCACAGTCCATGACTGCAGTGCCCCAGACCGCTCGGCTAATCCCACGCGGCGAGGATGAAATGGGAATTCCATTAAACCAAGCAAAAAATATATGTGCAGACAGTACAGTCAACGGGAGCGAAGCAGCGGGTGCTGAGTTAGTGTTTGTATATTCTGGAATATTCGATTTTCGTATAAATGGCTACGCTCTCCATCCAGAAGCTTAGTCCTGTCCTGGTCGTAGTTGGTGTCAGTAATAAACGTGCTTTCAGTTCTCAAGGTAGTACTTCACTGACAACCCTGCTTTCGAATTTGGACTTGATTGTGGTTTGATTTGGTTCAGACGTCGGGTACTTCAAAACCGCTACCCGCTGTAACTTTCTCTCTCTTTTGTCTTTAGTGTACGGCCCTGAGGGTGGTATGCAGCAGCTGTAGCGTTACTCATACGTAGGTATGCTAATGGGCTAGCTAGAGTTGGTACATGGGAAGGTTAATTTGCTGTACAGCTGAATGTTAGTGGCCCAGGGCTCAGGATGCGCCGTGGGGGATCCAGCTAGATGGTCGGTACCGGCCAGCCAGGTGCGAAGACAAGCTGCGTAGCCGAAAATGGGCAAAGTACCAGAAGGGGCAGCAGGAGAACAGTCGCAGCGGTAATGACAGCCTTTGAGACAAGCTGAATGATAATTTCTTACAGTTTTTTGAAATTCGACAATTATTCACAGACAAATATTTAAGAAAACTGAATACATCTGCGCTCTCAGAAAAACAAGGTACCTTTAAAGCAACAAAAGTTAGTGACTCACAACTTTTAAACGCTTTATGTGATTTAAACAAATAATGTCTCAGACGATAGTATAGCACTGTGTCATCCCTGAAAGCTACATATCTGTATCTGTTTTATTTGTTGATTTAATACGTTTTTTATATCTTTTCATCGTTCAAATGCTTGTCAGAACATCGTATTCTCCACAACAACCCAGCAACTGATGCTGCATGAATACCTCATATCTGTTCATGCTTGTTCATTTATCTAAGGAATATTTTACTATTTTGCCAATAACTTTACTTAAATACAGGGCTATTATAAATGATTGAAGCGATTTCGTAAATTCACTGTAGCTCCATTCATTGACATATGGTCACGACACACTACAGATCCGAAGAAAAATTTATAAAGTTTTGTTCGGCTGAATCCGCACTTCAGATTTCTGCCGCCAGAGCGCTCGAGAGCGCAGTGAGACAAAATGGCGAGAGGAGCCGAGAAAGCGTATGTCGTGCTTGAAATGCACTCACATCAGTCAGTCATAACAGTGCAACGACACTTCAGGACGAAGTTCAACAAAGATCCACCAACTGCTAACTCCATTCGGCGATGGTATGCGCAGTTTAAAGCTTCTGGATGCCTCTGTAAGGGGAAATCCCCGGTTCGGCCTGCAGTGAGCGAAGAAACGGTTGAACGCGTGCGGGCAAGTTTCACGCGTAGCCCGCGGAAGTCGACGAATAAAGCAAGCAGGGAGCTAAACGTACCACAGCCGACGGTTTGGAAAATCTTACGGAAAAGGCTAAAGCAGAAGCCTTACCGTTTGCAATTGCTACAAGCCCTGACACCCGATGACAAAGTCAAACGCTTTGAATTTTCGGCGCAGTTGCAACAGCTCATGGAAGAGGATGCGTTCAGTATGAAACTTGTTTTCAGTGATGAAGCAACATTTTTTCTTAATGGTGAAGTGAACAGACACAATGTGCGAATCTGGGCGGTAGAGAATCCTCACACATTCGTGCAGAAAATTCGCAATTCACCAAAAGTTAACGTGTTTTGTGCAATCTCACGGTTTAAAGTATACGGCTCGTTTTTCTTCTGCGAAAAAACGTTACAGGACACGTGTATCTGGACATGCTGGAAAATTGGCTCATGCCACAACCGGAGACCGACAGCGCCGACTTCATCTTTCAACAGGATGGTGCTCCACCGCACTTCCATCATGATGTTCGGCAATTCTTAAATAGGAGATTGGAAAACCGATGGACCGGTCGTGGTGGAGATCATGATCAGTAATTCATGTCATGGCCTCCACGCTCTCCCGATTTAACCCCATGCGATTTCTTTCTGTGGGGTTATGTGAAAGATTCAGTGTTTAAACCTCCTCTACCAAGAAACGTGCCAGAACTGCGAGCTCGCATCAACGATGCTTTCGAACTCATTGATGGGGACAGGCTGCGCCGAGTGTGGGAGGAACTTGATTATCGGCTTGATGTCTGCCGAATCACTAAAGGGACACATATCGAACATTTGTGAATGCCTGAAAAAACTTTTTGAGTTTTTGTATGTGTGTGCAAAGCATTGTGAAAATATCTCAAATAATAAAGTTATTGTAGAGCTGTGAAATCGCTTCAATCATTTGTAATAACCCTGTACTAATTACAATTGCTAATAAAAAATTCATGATACTCCGATAAGTGGTCAACTGCATGTGTTAGCTGACACCACTATCGTAAAGTGGCCCAACAGACACTTCTGTTAAGAGGGCCTAAACAATTGTTTAATCAATATTTAGCGACAGTGTGTTGTCACTTATACAGAGTGCACTGGCGTAAGAATGCTGGCTTATTTATTTATGAACAAACAGTTATTTATAATTATTGTAAGTCATTTGAGTGTGACCAAATATTTATAACGTTTTCCTAGTTAAATATTGTTGCAATTCGTTAGTTTGATACAGGAATTGGCCATGTTGTGTCAGATCATCTCTATAGGACTCTGGACTGATGTGTGTTTGGTTGGGACTTCCTTCAGCCAGTGGAAAAGCAGACAGTGACAGAACAGCACTAGAGTCAAGTGGAGAGACACTTTTTTCCGCTAGTGCGCTCAAGGGAATTATTCTGGGCACTGTAGGTTGAGATGTGATGTAAGGCAAACCAGCCTGTGGTAACGTGTGATATTCGGTCATGTCGACGACAGATTCTGGACACTGAACAGCCACTACAGTACTCTAACGTAACTTTTTCTTTTGCCATTACAGAACTGACAGCGTACAGAGTATGAACTGCAGTTCTTTGTACCATGTGCGTTAATCTGTGAATCATGTTGCACTCAGGACTACAGTATTTTGAGCTGCCGAATATTGCGTGTATGTTGATCGTGAAATGGACTTAGTTTCCCCATATCTTTGGTAACTATTTACTTTAGGTATTCTGCTACCATTGTCATAACGCTCTCAATGTAACTTTACTGCATCTTTAAGGGTATTTTCCGTCTGTATTTTAACTGCATCTGAAAAGGCCACTTTCCTTTTCTTTGAAATGGCCTTTCTTGAATAAACATTATTCAACATAATTCTCTGGCGTCTACATCAATTAGATACTTTAGAACAGAACATTTTTATTAGTCATTTACCTTCTGTTTCATATTTCGTGTATTTTATTAATTCGCAATTTTAGCCAAATCATAGACTATGTGACTGCAGGTTCACAGTTACAGATCATTGTATGCAGAGATTTAGCTGCTGGGCATGAAGTCAGACGTGCGCAGTTCAATCCTATAACTACATGGAGCTACTCGTTACTGAACAGAGCCGTGCCTAGCCCAGGTAATTACGTGTGAGAACCATCAAGTAAAGTCGGAACAGGTTTGCTTGTGTGGGATGCTGTTTAGACGACTACTTCACAGCAAAAACCTTTAGATAGTGTCGTACAGTACGCCATTCCACTCTTCTACCTGTAACCTCCCCCCTCACTTCAACATCTTAAAGACAGTGAAAAATTAAACCGCGTGTACCTAATGGAAATTTGGGAAAAGCAATCGTCACCGAAGTTAATCTATCGGTAAAGAGGGAGGAAAGGGTTACATCTAAATGAAAGGAAAAATGCAAATGAAACTGGTGGAAATTAATTTTGAAAAGGGATAAAGTTAATAAAGAAAGTAAATGTGCAGCCGTTACATTAACAATTAACTAGCGGTAATTAGGTATTTGAGATTTGGGGAAATCACGGTCGCCAGTCCTAAGGACAATTACTATAGTAACTGAAAAAGAAAGGTTATTACACATATAATTAGCACTAGAAGCGTGGCAACTGAAGGTTGACACGTGTAGTGTGAAAACTGAAAGTTTGTCAGAAGTAATAAATTTCGCTACACCCTGACTTAATTTAGCAAAAGAATTAATAACCGGAAAATCGAAAGTTAATTTAGTGACTGAAGTTAATAGTGAGCTTTCTTTCTGAAGCACATCGAAATTCAGTAAAATACGGTTTGTCTTGGACTACCTCAACAATCATTTCAAAAACTACTTGAATCTACGCAATTTAGAAATAAGAGATTTAACTTTGAACTTGAATTAAATGATTCTGAACAATTAACAATAGTAAAATTTAGTACGTACCAAGCTGAGCTGCAGTCACAGGTAAGCTAAAATACGATAACAAAACTCGCACTCTTAATTTGTGCTTGTGTAATCTGAATATTGAAGCCAGCTATGAATACCTTTGAGATTAAAGCAGTGAAATGATGTTACTTTAATGCTGGCGTCTGAATTTCAACGACACTCGGGTTCATTCCGGAAAAGGAAGGGACCCTGCTTGGTAATGCAATTGGGACAATGAGCAACAAAGGTTCATGCTAAGTTGCTGTAATTTTGCGAGGCAAATGGAACAAGATTAAAAAGCTGAGGTCTGCCATACAGTTCTGAAACTTTACGTGCTTTTAGTCTTCCTTGTTGGTTGATTGAAGGTTTGAAGCCGTCGATCGAGGAGGTGGCGACAGTCGCTCATTGTCGGCCGTCGCTGTTGCAGAAGCTGGATGTTGGCGCGCCTTCTTCTCGACACGGTCACCAGGCGAAACGGGCTCTTGATGTGCGCCAGCTAATGCTTCCCGTCCGCGACACCATGTCAGAAACTATCATCGCGAGTCGAGCGCAATTACATGCTGCCAAACCCCGAAAGCGCGGCAACTCGCGGGAGCGTCACACAACACACCTGCTCCACTCGCTACTCCCGCCAGACTCTCTACTGTTCTGCCCGCGCTCCACGCGGCAGAGTTAACACTACCAAAGATCCTACACACTTTGATTCTTCACACGACCTATCGACGTAATCGTTCGATAGCAGTTTTCCCTAGGCAAGACCCAGCGTAAAAATATAAATAATATTTACGAAACAAACCAATTATACATCGACATGAGTGCATAAATATATATATACAAACAGTAAAACAATTACAATATATAAAGAGACAGAAATGTCATATATTCAGGTAGCAAAAATAAGGAAAACAAATTATAGTACAATAGATGGAAATAGGAGGATATGCATTTCCGGCGTTACACGTGCCCCACATTGTCTGAGGATGTTCGTGTAACTTAAACAGACTCAGAAAATGTCCCAAAAAAGAAACAGCGGAAATGCATATGCTCAAAACATCAACAAAAATTTAGCATTCGCCTAATTAACCATAAACCAATTTTTAGACGATAATAATTGAGTGGAGACACTTCTAATCTTATTCCACTCTGTCATCTTGATCAAAATAAAACAGGTTGACAACATATTAAAATTCATAGAAAACATAGAAAATGGTTTAGCTATTCTAAAAATCTAAATTCCTAGCAGTATCAAGAAATGGAATACTATTTACAAAATTAATCAGATTACATGGTCATAGAAAACAGGTATATCAAAATACGCAAATAAATAATTAGACTACACATTTTATATAACCTTTTCATAATTAATATTCTCGTCACGAGAATCTACTTAACGCTAAACAAGAAAATAATATTCAGTAGATCGAAAAAAAACATAAATATTGACAGCAGAATTCTTTCACATCAGCTGTCCGGGAAGAAAAACTATTCCGCCTTTCGTACTCGCAAGTACAAAGAATGCCGACAGCGGCACAAGAGCCAACAGCGGCACAAGAGCCGACAGCGGCTCGCCTCGCCAGTATTGTTGCGCCCGCGTGTGCGGCACGCTTGATCTCACTCCCCCTTGTGACGGCGTTTCCAGAACGTCCGTTTCACTGAATTCTTTAGGAAAAACTCACTCCCGAGTAATCTCAAGGAGTCCCTTAATACTATCACAGTGGATAACTCAACACTGTCCATCATCACACGCATGTACTAGCCTGAAACTTAAAACAGCGTCTAAGTACATCGGCAATGACTAGTAAATCACATATTTATGAAATCTTACAGCTATTTACAAAATCATATTTACATTCCTTAATCTACTGTGACTCAGCTGAAAACTTAAACTAGCAGCTTGGATTTTTCAGTTGATTAGATCATGATTAAATTGATTAAAATTAAATTGATTAATCAAAACGCGCTTTAGTGTCATGACGACGTATGCGAGCATCGGCTTTTAGCTTCATTACTTCTCGCAAACGATCCTTTTTCACACCAATACTAATGTCAATCCGTGGAGGGAATTTGATTATCTCTTCCACTAAACTTGTACTTCTGTCACCCAACAGGATTTCCTCTGGAGAAAATCCCGTAGATTCATGTCTCAAGGTGTTCATAATTCTCTCAAATACTGCTACATATTTGCCCCATGCCCTATGGTTGTGATGGCAATAGGTACGGGAAAGTCGGCCTCGTCTTTGTTCGTGTGTTACGTTTGACACACCGTCTACAATACTTTCCAATTCACTTTCTACATTATTGTCAATGCCGAGATTCTTCACATTACAGTAGTTCAGATTCATACCTACGTCAATACCATTCGGCCAGTTAACAATGTGTATAGGCTGGTATTGCCTATGCACACCGTCTCCTGCCTCGTCAAAACTAACTACTATTGTTTTATCTTGGGACGTACATGTCAACGTTTTGTTTTCGCAGTTATTCACTGCACGGTACTTTAACAGCCAATCTAACCCGATAATTACTTCCGTAGTTAAGTCTGGCACGACGACAAACTCTTGTTCAAATCGTGCCCCACATATCTCGAAGTTGACAAAAATCTGTTTTGTGACCGGTTTACTGGCCTTCCCAGTAGCACCGATAATTTTCACTCCTGTTACTGGCATAACTACGATGCCAGGTCTGTCTTTCAGTAACTCAAATATTTTCCCAGATACAGCACTCAATTCTGCACCGGTGTCAATCAACACGTTTAGTTGTAGGTCGTGCATATTAACAGACACTACTACCTGTCTACACTTGCCCTCGACTGTTTCTTTATTTTCCCACAGTAAATCCTCGTCTATATCCATGTCATTCCACAAAAAACCATCCGGCTTTGATCCTAAATCCGGTTTATCTGGCGGCTTTTTCAGCCTCTGTTCACATACAGTTTTAATTTCAACACGTTTGTCCTGAGGCTTAGTCTGTAGCGTCGCCTCCAATACCGAAACCTTTTCCTGTAACTCGTCAACTAGTGAGTGTTGCTTTGCTATCAATTCACTAATTGTCACCTTCGTTGATTCCTCTTTAATCAGATTGATCTCATCTGCCAATCTACCTGGAGACATGTGCCCAGTAGTATCTGCAATTACTTCCTCTAGATCTGCGCAACCCACACTGTTATCTTCTGACCGTATAATGTCAGCTCTAACCTCATACACGCTGTAATCTACGTGCTTTTCTACCAATCGTGTTCGGCTATCACTAAAATTTTCGTAATCTTTCTCCTTAATACTCTCGCAATGTTTAAACTGGATGTTCGCGTCGGATGGGTCGGCTACTTCTACCACTACAACTTTCGGTAAAGTCTGCCGGTTAGGGCCAGAACTTTCCGTTACTACTTCAACATTCAACTCCTGCGGGACGAAACACGACGCATCTTGCTCGTGCTCCCCCTTAACATCAACTATTTCTAGTAAAGTCTGCCGGTTAGGGCCAGAACTTTCCATCACTTCACAATCACTATCTTCCTGCGGGACGAGACGCGGCAAATCCTGCCCGCGCTCCCCATAAACACTTCTCCCGTACAGGCCCCTATAATCTCTTAGTTCGTCGTATAAGCGACCGAACTGCCTTAACCAGACCTCATCCCTCTCTGCATCCCCTCGCTCGATGACGGACGTTTTATCCGACATCTGATCTTCTTTCAACACTTGCGAATCATTCTTAAACTCAATCTCCAGTTCCGCTGTGGGTATTACAGCTGCCACTTTATAGTCGATTTCCGGAACACTACTTAATTTGTTCTCACTGACAGTGAATGTATTTTCTACTGCCGTGTCTACAGCTGATCTACTACTTGTGGGCGCACTCCTTTCTCCTAATACTGGCACACTCTCCCGCCGTCGATTAGACCATACGGAATTTTCATAACGACGACACCTCGGTTTTCTCCTGTTATTGGGCCGCCAAAATTTCTCCACGCCTGGTCGGCCCCTCACAGGCGCGGCTAATGGTTTCCCTGTCTCGTCCCAGCAGATACGCTCCTCGGATGCTGCTGAGGCGGCTGATCACACCCTCTGGCGTTATTACTATTCTGTGAAGCCCGTATCACGTTAGTATGATACTGGTTTCCGTCATTCCTGTTATTATTTGCATTGTACCGATTGTTATTACGGTCCGAACCATTATTGTTATTGCTGCCATGGTTGCGGTATGCATTATTCCCATGGTTATCGTTGTTGTGGTTGCTGTGGTACCCGTTGTTGTTACCACGGCCTCTGTCGCGATTATTGCGCCAGTTGTCCTCGTCCTCAACTCTTTCCAGGAAATCATTGATTGTCCTGTAATTGCCTCCTATGTAGCGTTTTGTATCATCTGGAAGCTTCTTGTAGAGTTCCCAGACTATTTCGGATTCCGTGCGGCGATCACGCAAATATTCCAACTTGCGGATCCAGCCCTCACAAAACTCCTTCATCGAGCCGCGCGAATTCGCATCGAAAGGCCTCGATACGACAAATTCGCGCCAGACACTTTGCTGTTTTTGCTCTGACCAGTATTCAGCCAGAAACAAATTTTTAAATTCGTCAAAAGTCAGGTTCGTAATGTTGAGGTTTAAGCCCCAACGCATGGCATCACCAGCCAACACATCAATAATTGCATTAATTTTTCTCTCATTAGTCCATGATCTGGGTAAAACTCTTTCACAATTCTTAATGAAATCCGTCGCGTGTATACCGCCTTTTTTCAAGGGGTCGAACCGCTCCTCTTTCGTCAACAATTCCGAACTATGTGCATAGATTGGCACATAGCTCTGTTTTTCGTCAAGTTTCTTTTCTAATTCCGATACTCTCGTAATTACTTGGCAAGTGGTTGTCGCAAGCGTTTCTACTTCCCTTTTTTTCTCTTCGCAGGTATTAGCCTGCTTCATCACTTTGGTATCTACTTCGGATACTAAAGCCTTTAAAGTTTCCACCTTCTTTTGATCCTCTTTTTTCACTAATTGAATTTGTTCCGTCACCTTTTTCTCGATGATCGGAGCAACTGATTCTCCTACACTTTTCTCGATTCTGCTAATTTCGGAATAAAAACGACTATTTATGCTCGCAATTTCCGCCTGAACGCCTATCATTTCCTGTTTAAGATTACCGATTTCGGTATTAATTACAACAATATCTTCTTTGATTTTATCAACTTTTGTGTTAACAACTCCAACATTGTTGTTAACAACGTTAATAGCTTTGTTCTGATTGTCTAGCATTCGTTCAAGTTTTTCAGACTGAGCTTCTTGCTTGACCGATTGACTCTTGATTTCGTTAATCAAAACATTCAATAAATCAGTTAAATTCCCGGAAACTACCGGTTTTACTTCCGTAGCGGCTTCCTCTTTAATTGTCCCCCCGTATTCGTCATCAAGGGATTCAGATTTGATTTTCACTTCTGATTCCGAAACATTTTCTAAAGTTTGGAATTCCATTTCTGCTCTTTGTTGCGTTTCGGCGGTCGCGTCTTTCATGCTAGCCGCCTGTCCCTGAACAATGGGTACCGCGGTGCGCGTTTCCCACTGTTCGACCGATTGTTCCGTATCTAAGTCTACCAAATTTTGGTAATTGTTGCCTTCACTCATTTTAATAATTTTCAGTATAAATGCAAAATCTCAACTCTAATTAGGATTCCTCACACGAATATTCTCGCTGACGTATCGACCATTTCGTAACCAGTACCTTGTTACGAGATTTGTACAATGCAAAATTCGTGTCCAGAACAACCTCAAATTTGAAGATTGTCCTGTCACGGTCGCCACGTGTAACCTCCCCCCTCACTTCAACATCTTAAAGACAGTGAAAAATTAAACCGCGTGTACCTAATGGAAATTTGGGAAAAGCAATCGTCACCGAAGTTAATCTATCGGTAAAGAGGGAGGAAAGGGTTACATCTAAATGAAAGGAAAAATGCAAATGAAACTGGTGGAAATTAATTATGAAAAGGGATAAAGTTAATAAAGAAAGTAAATGTGCAGCCGTTACATTAACAATTAACTAGCGGTAATTAGGTATTTGAGATTTGGGGAAATCACGGTCGCCAGTCCTAAGGACAATTACTATAGTAACTGAAAAAGAAAGGTTATTACACATATAATTAGCACTAGAAGCGTGGCAACTGAAGGTTGACACGTGTAGTGTGAAAACTGAAAGTTTGTCAGAAGTAATAAATTTCGCTACACCCTGACTTAATTTAGCAAAAGAATTAATAACCGGAAAATCGAAAGTTAATTTAGTGACTGAAGTTAATAGTGAGCTTTCTTTCTGAAGCACATCGAAATTCAGTAAAATACGGTTTGTCTTGGACTACCTCAACAATCATTTCAAAAACTACTTGAATCTACGCAATTTAGAAATAAGAGATTTAACTTTGAACTTGAATTAAATGATTCTGAACAATTAACAATAGTAAAATTTAGTACGTACCAAGCTGAGCTGCAGTCACAGGTAAGCTAAAATACGATAACAAAACTCGCACTCTTAATTTGTGCTTGTGTAATCTGAATATTGAAGCCAGCTATGAATACCTTTGAGATTAAAGCAGTGAAATGATGTTACTTTAATGCTGGCGTCTGAATTTCAACGACACTCGGGTTCATTCCGGAAAAGGAAGGGACCCTGCTTGGTAATGCAATTGGGACAATGAGCAACAAAGGTTCATGCTAAGTTGCTGTAATTTTGCGAGGCAAATGGAACAAGATTAAAAAGCTGAGGTCTGCCATACAGTTCTGAAACTTTACGTGCTTTTAGTCTTCCTTGTTGGTTGATTGAAGGTTTGAAGCCGTCGATCGAGGAGGTGGCGACAGTCGCTCATTGTCGGCCGTCGCTGTTGCAGAAGCTGGATGTTGGCGCGCCTTCTTCTCGACACGGTCACCAGGCGAAACGGGCTCTTGATGTGCGCCAGCTAATGCTTCCCGTCCGCGACACCATGTCAGAAACTATCATCGCGAGTCGAGCGCAATTACATGCTGCCAAACCCCGAAAGCGCGGCAACTCGCGGGAGCGTCACACAACACACCTGCTCCACTCGCTACTCCCGCCAGACTCTCTACTGTTCTGCCCGCGCTCCACGCGGCAGAGTTTACACTACCAAAGATCCTACACACTTTGATTCTTCACACGACCTATCGACGTAATCGTTCGATAGCAGTTTTCCCTAGGCAAGACCCAGCGTAAAAATATAAATAATATTTACGAAACAAACCAATTATACATCGACATGAGTGCATAAATATATATATACAAACAGTAAAACAATTACAATATATAAAGAGACAGAAATGTCATATATTCAGGTAGCAAAAATAAGGAAAACAAATTATAGTACAATAGATGGAAATAGGAGGATATGCATTTCCGGCGTTACATACCTTCCTTTCTCTTTATTTCCATGTATGTAGCGCATCCCGCATCATACTTTATCTGCTGCGTGTATGATGACATCCTTGATCATTCCTGGTGATTCCTTCCCTCAACAGATCTTCTGATATTATTCCAATGATGTGTAAAAGCCGTCGCCTACACGTACAGCAAGCAGAAAATAGGCAGTCAATGCTTCGTTCCTAAGATCTGCATACTAAGGAGACACATAAATACTAACAGAGCAGAACACCAGGCATCTGTCACTGTTTGCTGGAGACGCTGGATAGGATCCAGCGAAATGGCTGAAAGGGTTGGACCGACTCGCCAAATACAACAGGAGGGATGACATAACGTGTTAGGCAAATGTATACTATTACTTGGACGGCACTATCCACCACTGGGCTCGAGAACAACGAACAGCTGGGAGAAATTCCAGACTTAACTGAAGAAAGCATTTGTTGACAATGAACAGCAACTCTAGTTAACAGAAGAACAGTTGAAGGACAAGACGCATCGCCGTGGTAAAACAGAACGGTCATACGTACAGAATGAGTTTGCCCTTTGCAACATTGTGAATCCGAATATGATAGAATCCGACAAAATCTCAAACCTGATGAAAGGAGTCGTAGGGCACATGTATCAAAGGTGAAGGATTCATGAGGCTGTTCCAGCGCATCGAGAAAATTCAGAAGAGTCGGATGTGAGAATATGATCGACTCCCGAATGTTCTCCCTATGTTAACTGTGTAAGATCCCCATCACCTCTCTTCTCTCGTGCACCAGGCTGTGGCGAGCACGACGTAGCGTTCTCCCGTTGTGCCCGCCATGCCATAACCATTCTCCCTCATCGTACAGAGATAGCAGCCGGTCGCCTAGTCGCTGAATGGTGGAAAATTAAGCGAGACAACCATCTATGGAACTGAGACCACCACAGACAAAAATTCTCCATGGACGACAGTTACCGCGATCATCAACGGCCAACGAGTCCAGGCCCTAGTTAACCAAGGTTCTATCTTTTCTGTAACGTGGAACCCTTATCGTCACCATTTAAAGAATACTATGTTCTGTTATATGAAAGTGATTGCGCTGAAAGTCGCCAAAAGGAAATACACCCAGCCGACCGCAACATACACTGTAAGAATAAATATTAATGACAGCCAAATGAGTTTGTCGTTTTAACTAAATAAATTCGTGATGTTATTGTCGGATTATTGTAGGCATCGCAAGTAATCATAGCTTGTGGAAAATCAAAGCTCGAGACTGACGAAGCTATTACAGCAAGCACACAAAACAAAGATTTCTCGGGATGGTCATTTACCTTGGAAGACGTTGTTCTCCAACCATCATCGACGAGACAAGTTTAGGTCATCAATCTAGATGCACAATTAAACTCTGAAGGTTCTGTAAAATACGGAAAGCTACTCAGACTTACAAAAGAATTCTACAAGCCAGCGACGATCAAACATCGTCGGTGGTCATGGAGGACTCTGGATCGCTAATTGTCACTAGCAGCCACTACTCACTCCTAAAGATGTGATAGCCGAAGCAGTTCAGCAAGCGCAACTCAATATTGCCGTCGAAGAATAGTGTTCCGTTAGACCTACAGACCTACAGGAGCGGAGGAAGCCATTATCAAAATGGCAATAGGATCCGGCCTGACCGAACAGTAACAGTCATTCTCAGCCAATTTTTGTGTGTTTTCAGACCCAGAGCGGAGAAAAGACAGACTAAGCGGCCCATGGTAGAAAAACAGACTCGGGATTATACAACATCTTAAAAAATGAAGCCACAGAAACTGAACATTCTCGCCCTTTCTCTATCAAAGACATAGAAAAAGCTCAGAAAGATGTCAAACCAACAATGGCACCAGGTTTCGACAACGTTCAGCCTGAAATCATAACAAACTGTGGCAAGAATACAAAAGTATGGCTCTAGATTTTTCACAAACATCATGCAAGCTGGCAATATCCCATAAGAACTCAAACGCTCCAAGGTAATAGCTATTCTAAAGCCTGGGAAGCCAGCTGATAACACAGAAAGCTACAGACCAATTGCCCTACTGTCTGTAATTTACAAGTTACTAGACAGGCTTATGTATAACAGAATTAGCCCAGAATTGTTCAGGGTTGAACAGGCAGGCTTTCGGCCGGCAACAAGTTGTACTGACCAGGTGTTGTCACCCACTACTTACTTTGAGGCTGGATTACAGAGAAAATTGAAAATATTAGTGGCCTTTTATTGACCTCTGAGCAGCTTATGACACTGTGTGGAAAGAAGGCATCATGTACAAAATTCTCCGACTAGTTCCTTGCAAATCTATAGCACGCTTAATAGACAGCATGCTCAATGATAAGGTGTTCCAAATAAGTATGGGCACTGACTAAGGCTCCATTAAAAAAAACTAAAGAATGGCTTACCACAAGGATCAGTGTTCGCACCACTGATTTTAGCCTCTATACTGCAGATCTGCCGGAAACACAATCAAGAAACACAATTGAAGCATCTGAGGACATCCTAACGAAAGACCTGAAGATAATGGGCGAATATTTCCGTAACTGGAGTCTTCAACCAAAAGCTTCCAAAACAGAGGTTAGCTGCTTCCATCTCAACAACAAACTCGCTGGAAAGGAACTCAACATTAGATTTGAAAACACCGTTCTCAAGCACAATGAAACTCTGAAGTACTTAGGCATGACGCTGGACAGAACACTATCTTTTAAAGAGCACCTAATGAAGACTGCCTAAAAGTTAAAGACAAGAGACAACATTAATCAAAAGGTCTATGGTACTATCTAGGGAGCAACGGCCTCCACTCTTCGCACATCTGCTTTAGCAATTGCATTCTCGGCTGCCAAATACTGTGCTCCGATTTGGCTAAACTGCCCACATGTAAAAAAGGTGGATGTCAGGTTGCATAACACTCTAAGGATGATTTCTGGAGTAATTAAAGCCATTCCAACGCAATGGGTCCCAATATTAAGCCACATCCCGCCGCTCCATCTGCGACGTACTGAACCCCTTGTACGTGAATACAAAAACCTCATGGGAAATCTAAGTCTGCCAATCCACCAAGACATTGAGGCTGCAAACACTAATAGGCTTCGATCTAGGAACCCGCCAACAAGAACAGCAAGGGCCTGTGTACAAGAAGGTTTCAGTATCACAAACGCATGGTCTGAAAAATGGAATTCATGGCAAAATCATAACATGCCTTGCATCACACAAAAGCCACCTGGTTTTGACCTACCATGCAAAACGTGGTCCACTCTAAATAGGATGCGAACTCGTCATGGCAGATGTGCTTACTCCCTGTATAAATGGGGTAAAATACCATCCCCTCAGTGCGACTGCGGAGCCACATTGTTGAAGACCGTTCCAGAAGTGCCTATAATGGGAGCCCCGACGACTTCCTGCTCGCATCTCCAGAGTCGATAGATTATATTAATAGACTTTATGTTTGTTTGTAATCTTAAAACTTTGTTGTATTAGTGACGTTTGTTTGCGGTTATTAATGTTTGTTATGTTAGTGATTCGTCTGTTTCTTTCTTATTTCCATACGATAAATAAATATGTTTATGTTGTAATATATATGTTAAAGAGCAAGAACGACGAATTAATATCACAATTAAGAGATTCTATGATCTGCTTCAGGGGGTAGTCAGACAAGGCCAAATCTTGATTTTCGCTTTCAGTATTTTCCGTTGTGCACATTCATTTTTACACCCACCTGGAGCAGCATTTTGGAGTATTGACCTACGAAAAAAAAGAGTTATAATAACAAAGAGGGAACACCCATCTGAATTTCGTTGGTTCATGAAAAGCACCTTTATTAGGAAATTTACGTCAGTGAAAGTTTGAGCAACGCCTTTGAAACTGATAGTAGCTTTATTTTTTTAAAGGGAGTAATTTGCACGTCATTTTTTATCCATCTAACTACAGAATTCATTCAGAATGCGCAGGAGGTACACGTAATATTCTTCCCTTGACAATATTACTGACTCTTGACCTTAATCGTTTCTTCGCATTTCTCTTACTTGTCCGTCTTTCCGAAATGTCGATCAGTTGTGACGCTTCCTCAATTTGTCATAGATGCTATCTGCTGTTAAAGTTTTTCGGAATGTCTTCTAACTTCTTGTTTTGTCCAGAAATTCTAGCCAGGGAAACACCACTGTCCACTTTCCAGTTCTAGTTCATCCAGTCCGGAGTCCTTCAGTACCTCCACTTTCGTCATGCACTGTAAACTACAGAAGACGCCATCTAGCATTCATCAAACAGTTCTAAAGCACCTCTGTCTAACACCGACACCACAAGAAATTTAAACGCACGACACTTTCTCTTAAAACTAACTTCACCATTTACTTCATCGATAGACTCTGTATTTAATATTCTTTTTAACTGATACAGTCCACATTACTGCTCCTCCACGATTATACTTCACTGAATTTCATAAAAACAACGAACACTAGCGTACTTCCATTTTAAACTCATAGCTCCATTATCATCTCTCTTCGTCCCCTTCTTCACTTACACGCATATCATGTTTAATCCCAACCAGCCACATTACGAGAAACTAATAACCACGTTTTCATAAACAACAATTTTATACGGAGAAATACTTTCATAGATAAAATGATTAAAGTTCTTCTGGGCGTGGTACTATGTCAATCCATAAAAAATAAAATACTTTAAAATATGTAAACTGTAAAGCTTTATAGCGTACATAGTTACGACATTCACACATAAATCCAATCGGAAGTAACAGAAACATATCTACATATTATTTGAAAAGGCATAAATAGGACAATTTATAGGAAAAGCTATTTACACTCTAAAAATGAACAATAGACTAAGTTAATCAGTGAGAGTCGTCCAAACAGAGCAAGTAACTACATATTAATATCCGTCTCAAAATACTAAAATATTGAATGTGATTATGTACAAAGATGAGGTAATCTTAAATTTTTCTTTCTTATTAAAACTGGTTCATTATATATATTACACGCAGGATTACTCTCGTATACTCTCTGTTAAAAGACAAATAGTTTGCACCTGTGACGTAGGTCTATGTTTCTCTTTGGCGGTTTAATGAAAAAAAAAATATTTGTTATGTAAAAATGAATGGATTGTTATGGAAAATGGGGAAGAAATGCCTTTAAATATTTTTGTTATTTACTCTTTCAGTACGAACTTTGTTATAGAACCCCTTTTTTTACGTGTGGTAATAAAAATTTATTTAGACAGAATTAAGCACATTTAAAATTACGTGAACTTTAGCAACCCTCTCATGCTGATAAATTCAAACTAACTGATTAATAACATTTATGACTTTGAAAATTATTTAAATTAAATTTTTTACGTATTTCGGCCTTGGCACACATTTTCTAGATGCAGTGGGTTTTTAAATATTTACTGAATCCTTTCCCGGCGTTAGCTATGGAACACACGACTGTCTCTGTTAGCATAAAATGGTTAAATATTGCCAAGCCGACCTGAACGTTTAATTATCATTGACAAAACACACTTCACTATACGTTTAAGTTATTTGCTTTAGAAATTGAAAGAACCAACAGATTAACAACTTCAACGTTAATTATCCGCCTATGAATGCACAAATGTAAAACCAGTAATAAATTCAGTCAGCCTCAGGATCGCTGTAAAAGAAAAATGTTTCGTAATTCACTGCTAATTTTACCTGCTCCCGATTTACGGGTTTGGTTAATTTTATAGCGGAACAATTTTTTAAATGTGCCGCCGCTACAAATCGTTCGGTCGCGGCACAGCCCAGCAACACCAACGATAATCGCTAAAAATGCGGAAAATTCTTTAAAGAAATATTATAGATGACATGGGCAAGCTAATTTACATTAGTAATACAAAATTTTGATAAAATTATAATGTATTTAGACCATAACAATAATTAAAATTACACACCTTTATAATTTCTCCTCTAATGGCGGTTAAGATAGATACAGACAAAAGAAGTCTACTCATTCATATAATTCTACGTCACAGGTTCCTCTCTCTCTCAGCTCTCGAGGAAGAAGACAAAGAATGCACATTATGTAGTGCTTTTTATAGTATTGCTGATAATGAATATCTCTTTGTAATCTTACAACATTATTTTCCTCTGTGGCTGTATTTTACATTTTTTCATCGCAGATATTAACATATTTCGTAATTACATTATGAGTATAGAAATATTACAATCATAAATACATCGAGAATATTATTACAGAAAATATTACAATAATAACCAACGTCCTCTATACAAAATTAAATAATATTTTTTGTTAAACAATTGATAATGATGATGATGATGTCCTCCTCGCCGTGTCCGGCGACAGCGACTCCGTCAGTCTTCTCTGTCCTTGTTGGGGTAGGCTCGGATGTGGCTCGCGAATCCGAATTTCGCTCTGAATATCCTGTTGCATGAAGCACAGTGAAGTTGACAAGTTGTAAGTATACGTGTAGACAGGCTTGAGCTGAGATTTTCGGAGCTCTCTTTTAGCATCCAGGTTCATTAGACGCTATTGCTCGAATTGTTCGATGCTCTTATGTACAGTTGATCGCCACTCCTATCGGCGCAATGCTAGCTCCTCCCAACGGTTGCTTGGAATGCCACAGGCTGCAAGGTGGCGTTTAATGGTGTCTTTATATCGCAGGTGTTGAGCACCTTTCCTCCTCTTCCCGCACGAGAGCTGCGAGTAGAACACCGCTTTAGGTAGCCTACTGTCATCCATGCGTACTATGTGACCACTCCATCTCAGTTGATGTTTCATTATTAAAGCTTCAATACCAGCCAGTTTCACGCGACGCAAAATCTCCGTGTTTGGGACACGGTCTTCCCATTTGATGCGCAGAATTGATCTCAGACATCGAAGATGAAATTTATCTAGCTTCTTAATGTCAACTTTGTAACAGCACCAGGTTTCCGAGGCATAGAGTAAGGTGGATAATACTACTGCTTTGTAGACTGCAATTTTTGTTTGTAGTTTGAGATCATGTGATTTCCATACTCGGTCATTAAGCTTACCGAAGGCTGAGGCTGCCCTGGCTATACGCGCTGCGATTTCCGTTGTCAGGCTGTTGTCACTTCTAATTTGGCTTCCCAGGTATTTGAAATTTGACACATTTTGCAAGGGTTTGTTATTTATCTCAATACTGGAGTCATCTGCATTAAGACTTCTAAGTGGCTGTTTGAGAACTTGCGTCTTAGTGATGCTAATGGCTAAGCCAAATCTTCTGCAGGAGGCATTTAACAGATTTATGTAAGTCTGAAGAGTTTCGCAAGAATTAGCCATCATGCATACATCATCCGCGTAGAGAATCTCTAAGATGGATAGTTTGGTTACGCGACTTTTTTCCGTACTATCACATAATCCAGAAGGTGCCAGTGTTTAGATCGCGGATGCATCCATGTCGTTTTATATTTTTCAGGCAGACGAAAATATGTATTTTTCAGACAGAGTGCAAACTCGGCACATAGGGTTAGAAGATCCAAGCCATTCGAGTTGCATTTTACAATCCCATGGTGACCGAGGACTCCATTCCAAGCACTGAAATCATTCCCAACACGAGCATTAAATTCACCAAGTAACAGAAGTTTATCTGCAGAAGGAATATCCCTAAGGACATGTCGGAGGTCGTGGTAGAACTTGTTCTTCTCTTCATCCGGAGATGGCAACGTAGGTGCGTATACATTGATCAAGTGAAGATATTTCTTGGATGCCAGGTGAAGTCTGAGTGTTATTATTCTGTCACTGATACCTTTTGGGAGTTCTGTTAGTGAACATGCCAATTTATTGCGTATGGCAAAGCCTACCCCACTTTCCGCCCTTTCAGTGGATGATTTTCCACTCTATTAGTAGGTATAAACTCCGAGCGGTTCACGTAACTGTCCAGAGTCACTAAGATGTGTTTCACTTATGGCGGTAATATCGATGTTATATCTAGCCAATTCCCTTGCAATAAGTCCTGTCTTTCTCTCTGGGCACTGATTATGGTCGTTATCCTGTAAAGTACGGACGTTCCAGACTCCAATCATTAGATATTTAAGGTAACTGTTTGTTTTATTATTTTTTTGACCGCATATGTTAGTGAACAAGTGACCGCAGTTTGCCACTTGTGCTGGGTTGAGACGGGCTATGTTTAGGCCAGCTTTTCTAGGCCCCTCCCTGGATTAGGGAAAGCAGAGCGATCCTAAATAGGGCTGCTTTGTCGTCTGACGAGCTGCCGAACCAGTCCTCCCGTCTCTCACGAGTACCAGAACGACCATCACCGTCTGACCGCCTAACGTGCAGAGCACCAACTAAGGTTCAGGTACACCAAACCCTTGCCTCACCATCAGTACTCCATCGCCGCAGGACTTTCAAAGCTCATAGTCCATTGAAACTTTGCCGGAGTCATCTGCGCGTGAAGGTATTTAAAGTGGACAAGCAGTTGCGCAGATGCAGATCCACTCTCTCGTCCTCTGCCTCTGGTTGGCAGTGGATCGTAGGGCCGATACGACTGGCAAGAGGCAGGGGATGCAGTGAATGGCCATATGCCACTGGAAGTATCCTGACATACGCCCTTAAGGCACATCACAGGTGCCTTGCTTCGTCGGTACAGAAGCCGTGAGTGTTTACCTATCGATATTACCCGCCTCCTACACCGATGAAGAGACTGACAGAAGGGAAGAAGGAAAGGGAAGGGACTGGAAGGGAAAGGGAGGAAAGGACGGTAGGTCGTTGTGAGGCACACTTCGTCTGGCTCCTCTGCTGAGACCTGACCGGCTAGGTTGAACCTGCCAGTAGCTACACTACCACCGGTATAGCTCTCAGCATCACAGGAACACGCAAACTCTCCCACCCGCACGGACAGTGCTACGATAAGGTGGTGCCTCCAGGGAGAGAGTTAATAAACAATTACAGTATATACGAATTGCTTTTTTGTTGGTATGAACCGTACGTAGTGTTCTCATTACCGTACACGTTCCTAACAGGCGTGCCACAGTTGTTGTTAAGCGTTTGCAAATGTGTACGCTCGAGTTCAGCAATTCTGTGTGTCATTTCATTTTATTAATAGTGTGTGTGCTGCCAGGGAACGTTACAGCGGGATACGCTGCACCAGTCTGGCAGAACTCCGGACACACCACACACATTTATATTGCTCTTAACGAGACAAGATGCGTTATAACTGGTTGCCTGCGACCAACTTCAGCTTACAAGATCTACCGTCTTACAGGCGTAACATCCGCAGATACTAGATGAAGAACAGCGGCAGAAGCTGGAAATAAACAACAGGAAAATGATAACAGGCATCCCATATTTAGAAGTAAAGCATCATGTACTACACTGAAGTCCGGAAACAGCTTTTTTCGAACAACTGAAGCCATTACATCATCACCTTCCGTTCGCCGTATAGATTTGTAGCGATACAAGGCAATTGGAAGTAATAACCAAAACCTAAAGTGGAGCCCTCTGCTGGCTTCATCTACCCTACCACACTTTGAAACATTCCCTTAGAAAAATTTTATAAATGACAATGCTGGAAAACCTCTATATTATTTGATTTCCAAACAGCTGAGCAAAACTGAACGTACTCAGACATTTCTCTCTTTACTTATTCTGACCATCACTAAACTGACACACAATTTTTTTTTTTTCGCAACGCAATCTGACTTTCAATAATTCCTGCAAAAGAATGGCCCTGACTAACCATAACCTATACCTTTCATGAATCACTTACCTCACAAAAATCTTCGTTACTCAAACTACTGCAATACAGCGTGCGCCAATACTGCCAGCTGAATAAAAGATTCTAACGACTGAAGGCACTAACTACTCGTCCGCTCTCAAAATTCTGCCGTCTCTCTCCCCACATCCACCACTGCTGGTGGCTCACCTCCCACTGCGCAACGCTAAGCGCTGTTCACATCCAACTGAGCAACAATGCAAACCAGCCACAGACTGCACACAGCACAGTCAGTGATTTTCATACAGAGTGCTACGTGGCGTTACCAACATAAAAACCTAAACAGCCTACTTAGAACATGTCAGACTTTGAAAAGACTGCTAACAGGAGTGATTCAGTGAAAATAAAACTTGGTGGGGCTACGTCTCTGGACACACAATCTGCGAATGTGGAGAACTTCAATATGGTGAACACTTCTTTGTCTGCCCAAGTCCCTTAAGCCTGCACGCCAGAGGACCAGGTTCCTTGTGAATGTTCCAGCTATCAAGACTGCCGTATTCTTGGCCTAAAAGTCAACTGGGTATGTATCAAGTCTTTTGTTTTGTTCTAAATCTGTAAATACTATACTGTCCTTTTGGAGAAAAGAGAACCACTTGTCTCAATATGAAGAGCTCAGATGGAAACCCAGTTCTAAGCAAAGAAGGGAAAGCAGGAAGGTGGAAGGAGTATATAGAGGGTCTATACAAAGGCGATGTACTTGAGGATAATATTATAGAAAAGGAAGAGGATGAAGATGAAGATGGAGATGAAATAGGAGATATGGTACGGCGTGAAGAGCTTGACAGAGCACTGAAAGACCTAAGTCGAAACAAGGCCCCGGGAGTAGACAGCATTCCATTATAACTACTGATAGCCTTGGGCGGGCCATCACTGACAAAACTCTACCGTCTGGTGAGCAAGATGTATGACACAAGCGAAATACTCTCAGACTGCCAGAAGAATATAATAATTCCAATCCCCCGAGCGGTTCTAGGCGCTTCAGTCCGGAACCGCGCGACTGCTACGGTCGCAGGTTCGAATTCTGCCTCTGGCATGGATGTGTGTGATGTTCTTAGGTTAGTTATGTTTAATTAGTTCTAAGCCCTAGGAGACCGATGACCTCAGATATTAAGTCCCATAGTGCTCGGAGCAATTTTGTAGATGCAGAAGCCGACCTCGGTGAAGATCAGTTTGGATTCCGTAGAAATTCTGGAACACGTGAGGCAACACTGAACCTACGACTTATCTTAGAAGATAGATTAACGAAAGGCAAACCTACGTTTTTAGCATTTGTAGACTTAGAGAAAGCTTTTGAGAAAGGTGACTGGAATACTCTCTTTAAAACTCTGAAGGAGGCAAGGGTAAGATACAGAGATCGAAAGGCTGTTTACAATATATACAGAAACCAGATGGCAGTTACAAGAGTCGAGGGGCATGAAAGGGAAGCACTGATTGATACAGCAAGCAGTAAAGGAAACAAAAGAAAAATTCGTAGTAGGAATTAAAATCTATGGAGAAGAAATAAAAACTTAGAGGTTCGCCGATGACATTGTAATTCTACCAGAGACAGCAAAGGACTTGGAAGAGCAGTTGAACGGAACGGACAGTGTCTTGAAAGGAGGATATAAGATGAACATCAACAAAAGCAAAACGAGGATGATGGAATGTAGTCGAATTAAGTCGGGTGATGCTGAGGGAATTAGATTAGGAAATGAGACACTTAAAGTAGTAAATGAGCTTTCCTATTTGGGAAGCAAAATAACTTAAGACTGTCGAAGTAGGGAGGATATAATTTGTAGACTGGTAATGGCAAGGAAGTTTCCGAAGAAGAGAAATTTTTTAACATCGAGTATAGATTTAAGTGTCTGGAAGTCGTTTCTGAAGGTATTTGTATGAAATATAGCAATGTGTGGAAGTGAAACGTGGACGATAAATAGTTTAGACAAGAAGAGAATAGAAGCGTTCGAAATGTGGTGCTACAGAATAATGCTGAAGATTATATGGGTAAATCACATATCTAATAAGGAAGTATTGAAGAAAATTGGGGAGAAGAGAAATTTGTGGCACGACTAGAAGAAGGGATCGGTTGTTAGGACATGTTGTGAGCCATCAAGGGATCACCAATTTAGTACTGGAAGGCGGCGTGGAGGGTAAAAATCGTAGGAGGAGGCCAAGAGATGAATACACTAAGCAGATTCAGAAGGATGTAGGTTGCAGTAGGTGCTGGGAGATGAAGAAGCTCGCACAGGTTAGAGTAGCATGGAGAGCTGCATCAAAACCAGTCTCTGGACTGAAGACCACAACAACAACAGCAACATACAGTCCTGGATACGAAAGTAATAATAATAATAATAATAATAATAATAATAATAATAGTAAGAGCGTTCAACCAGTTCCCGTTCTAGGGCGTTGGTGCTAACTATATCTTCTTTCTTTTTTTTTTAAATAAAAAAGTCAACGTCATTCCATCCCCGATTGGAGGGGTGTGAGGCGGGCCCATTTCCGAATAATAGTTGGGTTCGTTCGGGTCTAAGGTTATATGTTCTACTGTGCTGACATTGTTTCATTTAAATTTGGGTTTGGTTATAACATATTTCCAGTTTTTATTTAATTTGTACATTTGATTTCCGTGCGGAGGAATAAGTGCAACCCTGGTATATACCTTGCAACGGAGAGAAATCTCCCCTAAAGATCTCAGTCGGGATTGATTTCAGCTAGTCATCAGGCTCTTTTAGATGTTACTGGATATCCTGTTCATCTAAGATTTCCTCGAATGTATAAGATCCAGCACGTGTTATTTCAATGACTCTTGCTACGGCGGTGGATGGATATGGATACTTATATCTTTGGAAATACGTAACGTAGCTGCGGCTTCGATGCGCGTAAGTAAGCACGGACATGTCTTCTCCTTTTAGTGTTCAACCCTGAGGTTGGTTTGCAGCCGAGCGCCATTCCTCTCTTCTGTCTGTCTTCCTCTTAATTTCTATGTATGTGTTACATCTAACGTCATTCATGATTTGTGGCATGTGTGACATCCTTGGTCGCCCCCGCCGATTCCTTCCCTCAATAGCTCCTTTTGCTATTGTTCCAATTATGTTGTTGTGTCGTAGGATGTGCCCTACAAGTTTGTCTCTTTTTGTTTGGATGTCCCTCCACAGAGATCTGGTTTCCTGTACTCTTCTAAGCACCTTTTCATTTGTTACTTTGTCTCTCCAGCTGATCTTCATCATCCTTCTATAGCACCACGTCTCTAGGGCCTCTAGCCGTCTTCTCTCTTCTCTTCCGATTGTCTGAACATCTCTTGCCAGATAACGTTATCAAATGCCTTTTCGATGTCTACAAAGGCAATATAAGTTGGTTTATTTTTCTCTAATTGCTTTTCTATAAGGGGTCTCAGCGCCAGAATCGCCTCTCTTGTTCCCAATCCCCTTCTTTAACCGAACAGATCTTCACTCAGCATATCCTCCACCTCCAATTCTCTTCAGAACTATTTTTATGAGAATTTTTGATGCATGTGATATTAGGCTTAGAGTTCGGTCCTGTTCGCATTTTGTAGGCAAGGTATTGGTGTGGTTCTCGTGTCTTTCGGAAGAACGTACGGTAAAAGCGGAATCCTGAACTGTGGCGTCGTTATTACCAAATGCGTCCAAACGGGACCAACATGCTGTTATTCTTTTCTTGGCTGCAGAAATCAAACACCGACAGACGTTCATCTGAGAGTGTAGAATGTGAGCGGGGCAGCATGTCTGTCGCAAAACACAGTTGTGATATGGTTCGACATGGGGTGCCACTGCTTCATTATAACGCACGGCTCCATATCGCAAATGCCGTGATGCCGCAGTTACGCCCTATAGTGCTGAACTCTCCTTCTGCGATTATCACGCCTTGTCCTTTAAAAAAGGAACTGACGAGCAGCAGGTAGTTACGGACTTCTGCACGTACACAGTGTTTCACCAAACAGATATCTTCAACTTGGTGGTTCGATGGGCTGACTGCCTCAATGCTCACGGAGGTTTATCCTGATTGGCACACCGTGCGGCCCTCGGACGGAAGGTTTTTGATTTCCCCTCGCGTACATTGATGAAAAGAAATCACAACACCAAAAATAATTTATGCAGAGTAACGAAATTTTTGGAATACATTCATCCAAGTGACATATGTAAGTGATGAACATTGCAAGATCACAAGTTAATGTAAGTGCGAGATAGGCCATTGCAAATGTGAGGTCGAGCTACATTAATAATCTTTCTAGCCACAAGATTGTTGAAAACAAGCATGCAGACGAGACTGCATTGTGTTGTATAGGTTGCTGGATATCCGTTTGTGGGATGGAGTGGCGTGCCTGTTGCAGTTGGTCGTTCAGAACAAGGGTGGTTGTTGCTATTGTGGATGATGCTGCAGTTGTCGTTCGATGATATCCCGTATGTTTTTGATTGGAGACAAACCTTGTGATCGAGCAGGCCGAGGCAATATGTCGACACTCTGTAGAGCATGTTGGATTACAACAGCGGTATGTGGACGAGCTTTATCCTGTTGGGAAACACCCCCTGGAACGCTGTTCAAGAATGGCGCCACAACAAGTCTACTCACCAGGTTAACGTACAGGTTTGCTCTCAGAGTGAGTGAGATAACCAAGAGTGTGCTGCTGCTGTCGTACGAAATCGCACCTCAAACCATAACTCCAGATGTAGGTCCTATGTATCTAGCACAGGAAGAGGGTGGTTGCAGGCCCTTACCTCCTCCCAACCAACACTCACTGGCACCGAGGCAGAACCAGCTTTCACCAGTAATGACAACAAATCTCCATCCTGCCCTCCAATGAGCCCTTGTTAGAGACCACGGAAGCCACAAATGACGGTGATTTTGTGTCAGAGGAATGGGCACTACAGGCGTCTCGCTCGGAGTTGTCCTTGGAGTAACCGATTTGTAACAGTTCACTGAGACGCCGTGGTGCCAACTGCTGCTAAAACTGCTGCTGCAGATGCAGTACAATGCCCCAGAGCCACAGGCTGAACACGATGGTCTTCGCTCTCGGTAGTGTCAAGTGGTCGTTTGGAGCCCGGTCTTCTGGCGATGGTACACCCTTGTGACCACAGGTGCCAGCAATCATGTATAGTGTATAGAGGCTTCATTCCTGCCAGATCTTCCTGCATTATCGCTGAAGGAACGACCAGCTACTGATAGCCTTAGTAGATGACCTTGTGTTCATAATGACGTTTTCATCAGCTTAAAGGCATTCTTCACTAACGTCAACTCAATACGTCCAATCTGAAAGGTAACTAACGCTTACGACTGTTACAGCGTTTATTTACAACAAATCTAATCTGAATCCTCATAGTCATGCTGCTAACGCCACTCTTGCGTAACTGGTTTCAAATCTGAATAGACATCTTCGTTCAGAGGTAGAAACATGCCTACATTTACTTCGCACAGCTCCTTGTTGATGTTGCAAGTTTTTTTTTTTTTGTGATTGTATTTTCAAGTTTTATTTCATCCGTTTGATGTGTCCTAAACACACTCACATTAAGTAGCCTTTTGAATGACGATCAGATTTCTAACCGCTATTTGCTTTATCGTGTGTTCGCGCTGTGGGGCACACCAGTTTCGGGCCAGGGCCTTTGTTTGCGTCGGACACTAAATAATGGAGGCTATTGAAAAGCTGCAACCCGATATTCGCCTGGCCGCGGGTAAAGCTCTCTCTGTATGCAGGCGCAGCTGTGCAGGCATCGCAGAGTCCTTTGCGAACGCGAACCTGTCGGCAGCGGCCGGACTCGAGTGGGGGCGGCGCCGCGTGGAGTGCAGGTGAGGCGTGTAGCCGCCGGCAACACGGCCAGGATATTGCCACTCCGCCACGCCCACAGACTTGCCGGCCCGGCAGCCCGCTTTGTCCTCCGCGTCCGAGCGCCGCCGTTCCACGCCGCGCCGCATTCTTCGCTCGGTGCTAATTTAAATTGTTGCTCCGGAGTTGGGAGCCGGCAGGGAGCTTTTTTTTGTCCCGTCGCTTCTCAGTGCCAACGCTGCTCGAAGGTCAGAAGGGTCAAAAAACGCAAAGCGACCTCCACTTTATTACTGGATTGCTGAAATGGAGACTACAATCATTTGGAGATTAGGCCTACGTACGATACGACTAAGGCAAACACTATTTAATTACACTACTGGCTATTAAAATTGCTACACTAAGAAGAAATGCAGATGATAAACGGGTACTCATTGGACAAATATATTATACTAGAGCTGACATGTGATTACGTTTTCACGCAATTTGGGTGCATAGATCCTGAGAAATCAGTACCCAGAACAACCACCTCTGGTCATAATAACGGCCGAGATACGCCTGGGCATTGAGTCAAACAGAGTTCGGATGGCGTGTACAGGTACAGCTGCCCATGCAGCTACAACATGATAACACAGTTCATCAAGAGTAGTGACTGGCGTATTGTGACGAGCCAGTTGCTAGGCCACCATTGACCAGACGTTTTCAATTGGTGAGAGATCTGGAGAATGTGCTGGCCAGGGCAGCAGTCGAACATCGTATCCAGAAAGGCCCATACAGGACCTGCAACATGCGGTTCTGCATTATCCTGCTGAAATGTAGGTCTTCGCAGGGATCGAATGAAGGGTAGAGCTATGGGTCATAACACATCTGAAATGTAACGTCCAGTGTTCAAAGTGCCGTCAACGCGAACAAGAGGTGACCGAGACGTGTAACCAATGGCACCCCATACTATCACGCCGGGCGATACACCAATATGGCGATGACGAATACACGCTTCCAATGTGCGTTTACCGCGATGTCAGCAAACACGGATGCGACCATCATGATGCTGTAAACAGAACCTGGATTCATCCGAAAAAATGACGTTTTGCTATTCGTTCACGCAGGTTCGTCGTTGAGTACACCATCGCAGGGGCTCCTGTCTGTGATGCAGCATCGAGGGCAACCGTAGCCTTGGCCTCCGAGCTGATAGTCCATGCTGCTGCTGCTGCAAACGTCATCGAACTGTACGTGCAGATGGATGTTGTCTTGCAAACGTCCCCATCTGTTGGTTCAGGGATCGAGACGTGGCTGCACGATCCGTTACAACCATGCGGATGAGATGCCTGTCATCACGACTGCTAGTGTTACGAGGCCGTTGAGATCGAGCACGGCGTTCCGTATTACCCACCGAGTCCATATTCTACTAACAGTCATTGGATTTCGACCAACGCGAGCAGTAATGTCGCGATATGATAAACCGCAAAGTCGTAAAACGTGATGGTACGCATTTATTCTCCTTACACGAGGCATCACAACAACGTTTCTCCAGGCAACGCAGGTCAACTGCTGTTTGTGTATGAGAAATCGGTTGGAAACTTTCCTCATATCAGCACGTTGTAGGTATCGCCACCGGCGCCAGCCTTGTGTGAATGCTCTGAAAAGCTAACCGTTTGCATATCACAGCATCTTCTTCCTGTCGGTTAAATTTTGCGTCTGTAGCAATTCATCTTCGTGGTGTAGCAATTTTAATGGCCAGTAGTATACAAGCAAACCTGCTTCGGAATCGTATTATCGACTCATCCATTCTGCAAATATATATTGTTGTTGTTGTTTTTATTGTTCTTGCCATCCTGGTCTTCATTTCGAAGACTAGTTTGAAGCAAAGCTTCACACTAATCCAACCAGTGCAAGACTCTTCATTTCTGCATAATTACGGCAACTTAATTTCAACTGAACCTCTTTACTCTGTTCAAGCTGTAACCTCCCTCTTCAACTTTTACATCTACATGTATACTCCACAAATCACTGTGAGTTGCATGGCACGGATGCGTCCTTTTGTATCAATTATACGGGCTTTTCCCGTTTATTCATGTACGGACAGGGGTGTAATGACCATTTAACCCTCCAGGTATCAGTGGAGTCTTATTTTCACATTCGCACATGGCAGATACATATCACTCTTGTTATCAAAACTATTACTTTAAAAAAAATGTGACTTTCTCCCTCTGAGTCACTTGTATCATGTTTCGTTAATTTTTATATATGTAACACACAATAAGTTACTCACGGTTTTTTCAAAAAAAAAAAAAAAGGTTCAAATGGCTCTGAGCACCATGGGACTTAACTTCCGAGGTCATCTGTCCCCTATAACTTAGAACTATTTAAACCTAACTAATGTAGGGACATCACACACATCCATGCCCGAAGCAGGATTCGAACCTGCGACCGCAGCGGTCGCGCTGTTCCACACTGCAGCGCCTAGAACCGTTCGGCCACCTCGGCCGGCCATGATTTTTGCACTGAGTACCACTGTCGTCTATATGACTCCAGTTAAAACTGTTTTTTGTTTCTTGAATATATCATTTATTAAAAAGGAATGATAAATGTTATGTTGAACGAATGTTATCTGCCACACTTTCAACACCAATGTTATTTCTGCTCACTTTTGAACCTGTTGTTTGGCTTCCTTGCCTCAACTGTCTTTGTGCACTTTCTAGTACCAGAGAGGTCATTATGATTCCCTTGTTTTAAAAGCTATTTTCAAAATATATCCCTTCCTCCCTCTGAGTCAATGGTATCAAAAATGGCTCTGAGCACTACGGGACTTAACATCTATGGTCATCAGTCCCCTAGAACTTAGAACTACTTAAACCTAACTAACCTAAGGACATCACACAACACCCAGTCATCACGAGGCAGAGAAAATCCCTGACCCCGGCGGGAATCGAACCCGGGAACCCGGGCGTGGGAAGCGATCAATCGTATCCAACGATATTTTGTGCAGTTGTATGTTTACAGCAAATGAAAAGTTATACGTGGCTTTTTGCACTGAGAACCACTAGGATCAATATGACCTCAATCTAAATTTCTTTTTATTTCTTATACATAATATGTATGTAAACAATACGATAACTTTTATGTGGAACAATAGTACTGTATATTTTTATGTTATCTCATTAAAATACTGCATTATATCCCATTTAAATTACTTGACGTCTATATGAACCCTGTGGTATAAAGCGAAAAAAGAAAAGACTCCTCGTACCGAGTGCGTGCTGTAGTTAAGCCAAGCTTGTCCTAGTGATCCCTATGGCAGGCACATGTAGGGGGTTCTATTGTATTCCTGTAGTCATCGTTTAAACATGGTTCTCAAAATTGCAAGTAGTCTTTCTCGAGATAATTTCCGTCTACCTTTAAGAGACTGCCAGTGCAGTTTCTTCAGCATCTCAGGGACGCTGTCACTGGCCAAACAAACATGTGAGCATCAGTGCTACCCTGATCTGTATACGCTGATCGTCACCTCCTAGACCTGTTTGTTGAGACTACCACTCACTTTAGCAAAATTCTGGTATGGGTCACAGAAGTCATTTGTAAATAATCTCTTTTGTAGACTGAATTAACTTCCGTAGTTCTACTAATAAACCATGGTAAGCTACCGGCCGCGACTGAGACTATTTAATCGTTCCACTTTATGTACTTGCATAGTGCTACACCCAGGTATTTGTGTGCGTTTATCTATTCCAACTGTGACTCATTAATACTGTAGTCGTAAGACACTACGTTTTTTCGCTTTGTTATTTAACACAATTTTACACTCCTATTCGTTTACAGCAAGTTGCCAATCTGAGTACCATTTTGAAATCTTATCAAGATCTGGCTGAATATTTGTTTAGTTTCCCTCAAACTGTACTTCCTTGTAGATAACTACATCATCTGCGACAAATCTGTGGCTACTACGACCGCAAGGTCATATAGAATCTGAACAGCAAGGGACCTAGCATTCTTCTCTGGCGCACACCGGAAGTTACTTCTATGTCTGTCGATGACTGTCCATCCAAGATAATTAGCTGCGTCCTCCCTACCAAAAAAGTCTCAGATCAGTCACAAATTTCGCTTCATACCCCTACAGGATCGCACTTTTGATAATATGAGTATGTGTGGTACTGAGTCAAATGCTTTCTTCGAAAAGCGATAAATATTCCAACTACCTGATTGCCTTGATCCATGGCTTACAGTACGACGTGTAAGAAAAGTGTTGTGTTTCACATAGTCGATGTTTTCGAAATTCGTGCTCATTGGCATCTGTTAGAGATGCGTCATTATGACTGAGCTCGTAATACGTTCTAAGATTCTACCGGAAATTGATGTCAAGGTCATTGGACGGTATTCTTCTGGATCACTTCTGCTACCGTTCTTGCACAGTGGTGTAATCGGCACTTTCTTCCAACTACTGGTCAGGGTTTTCTATATGAGGGATCTGCGATACATTATAGTCAAACTAGGAGCTAACTAGGACCCAAATTTGGTATGAAATCTAATAGGAATTCCGTCGGGCCCTGGCACTAATGTCAAATTAACTTATATTTCAGTGGTAAGAGAATTAAGTTGTGGGAACATTCCTGGGTTTCTGCTTTGTAACCGAACTTTCTAAAATAGAGTTAAGAATATTTGTCCATGCTTTGCTACTCTCAGTTTCAGTTCCTGTCTCGCCCATGAGTGACTGGATATTAACTTCGGTGCCTCTATCAGCCATTACAGCATTAGATATTTTTTTCGGATTTGTGAAAGATCTTTTGACAACACAGTGATGCAGTACGCATTGAAAGTTTCACTCATTGCTCTCTTGACAGCCTGACACGTTTCATTCAATATCTCTCTGTCTGTAGCTATACTTTTCTTTTATAGCTATTATACAGTAGCCTCTTTCTTTGCAGTTACTGTATATCACGAATATTCCGTCCCATCATTAACTGTTCTACTGCCTATATACAGGGTGTTTCAAAAATGACCGGTATCTTTGAACGGCAATAGAAACTAAACGAGCAGCGATAGAAATACACCGTTTGTTGCAATATGCTTGGGACAACAGTACGTTTTCAGGCAGACAAACTCTCTAAATTACAGTAGTTACAATTTTCAACAACAGATGGCGCTGCGGTCTGGGAAACTCTATAGTACGATATTTTCCACATATCCACCATGCGTAGCAATAATATGGCGTAGTCTCTGAATGAAATTACCCGAAACCTTTGACAACGTGTCTGGCGGAATGGCTTCACATGCAGATGAGATGTACTGCTTCAGCTGTTCAATTGTTTCTGGATTCTGGCGGTACACCTGGTCTTTCAAGTGTCCCCACAGAATGAAGTCACAGGGGTTCATGTCTGGCGAATAGGGAGGCCAATCCACGCCTCCTCCTGTATGTTTCGGATAGCCCAAAGCAATCACACGATCATCGAAATATTCATTCAGGAAATTAAAGACGTCGGCCGTGCGATGTGGCCGGGCACCATCTTGCATAAACCACGAGGTGTTCGCAGTGTCGTCTAAGGCAGTTTGTACCGCCACAAAGTCACGAAGAATGTCCAGATAGCGTGATGCAGTAATCGTTTCGGATCTGAAAAATGGGCCAATGATTCCTTTGGAAGAAATGGCGGCCCAGACCAGTACTTTTTGAGGATGCAGGGACGATGGGACTGCAACATGGGGCTTTTCGGTTCCCCATATGCGCCAGTTCTGTTTATTGACGAAGCCGTCCAGGTAAAAAAAAGCTTCGTCAGTAAACCAAATGCTGCCCACATGCATATCGCCGTCATCAATCCTGTGCACTATATCGTTAGCGAATGTCTCTCGTGCAGCAATGGTAGCAGCGCTGAGGGGTTGCCGCATTTGAATTTTGTATGGATAGAGGTGTAAACTCTGGCGCATGAGACGATACGTGGACGTTGGCGTCATTTGGACTGCAGCTGCAACATGGCGAACGAAAACCCGAGGCCGCTGTTGGATCACCTGCTGCACTAGCTGCGCATTGCCCTCTGTGGTTGCCGTACGCGGTCGCCCTACCTTTCCAGCACGTTCATCCGTCACGTTCCCAGTCCGTTGAAATTTTTCAAACAGATCGTTTATTGTATCGCTTTTCGGTCCTTTGGTTACATTAAACCTCCGTTGAAAACATCGTCTTGTTGCAACAACACTGTGTTCTAGGCGGTGGAATTCCAACACCAGAAAAATCCTCTGTTCTAAGGAATAAACCATGTTGTCTACAGCACACTTGCACGTTGTGAACAGCACACGCTTACAGCAGAAAGACGACGTACAGAATGGCGCACCCACAGACTGCGTTGTCTTCTATATCTTTCACATCACTTGCAGCGCCATCTGTTGTTGAAAATTGTAACTACTGTAATTTCGAAAGTTTGTCCGCCTGAAAATGTACTGTTGTCCCAAGCATATTGCAACAAACGGTGTATTTCTATCGCTGCTCGTTTAGTTTTTATTGCCGTTTCAAATATACCGGTCATTTTTGAAACATCCTGTATCTGTCTAGTGCGCGGTCACCTATTCGTTTAAACTTCAGCCATCGTTCCTCCACATGCTAGTGTCCTGAGCTAAAAGTTACATGTTCCTCATTGACGTATGACAGTGGTGCTTTCTTGTCTATTTTATTGATTATGTAAGTGTTTCAATTTCTTCTAGTTGGCCTTTGTATTTTGGTATTTGCTATAACTGCCTCATGGTCAAAGATACCAGTTTTGACGCAGTCATCTTGAAAGAGGTCAGTTCTTTGTGTTACCATTAGATCCTACATATTTTCATCATGAGTGGGGTTCCGTGCAATATGTTCTAGATGCTTTTCGGAGAAAGCATTTTGTACTGTTTCACAGTACACACACACACACACACACACACACACACACACACACACACACACACACACACCTACCGAAATTATAATTGCAGCACGATTTTGGCACATAAGAATAAGCGAAATGAGGTTTTCTCTTAATTTCTCTGTTACATCAGGGCGTGGTTGTGGTAGTTAATAGTAGGATCCAATTACAACTTTATACCCACTACTGATACTTACACTTGCCCAAACAATCTTGTTTGTTTTGTTTTGTTTCCATGCTTTGTTTCCATTCGGCGATTTGAGTTTCTTGCCTACCACGGTAAATACAACACGTACGTTTCTAATGAACTTATACTTTTGATATACACTTAAAGTTTCCCAAAGACTGTCAACTTCAGGTCTTAACCAGTTCTCTGTACCGAGTATTACGTGAACTTCACTGCTTTCTAATACTTCAAACTCTGGCACTTTGTTGCGAATACTTCGGAAGTTAGCTACTAGGATTTTAATAGGCCTACCATGTTGTGGTTTCCCTTGGATCTTACACTAATACTTCTCTTACGCCTATCGTTATCTGGATTTGATGATGAGTCGCCTTCTCCAAGAACCTTTGTGGGGACCACACACACACAGTAACCTACCTGATGTGTATTGCACACTTGACATATTTAGGCGGATCATATAACGGAAGTCTAGGAAATCACAGCCTGGGTTGTTGCAGAATCTTCAAAGCTTTTGGTTCAAGCTTTCGACTAAGAACGACGGGGCCAAGATGTGCTCTGGGGACAATGCCGCAGATCTTCACTTCTCTGAAGCTCCACAAGCAAGCCTGGTATTCTCAACCTTCTCTTCTAGTATCTGGAATGAAGAAACTACAGAAGACAGGCATCGTTTCTTCTAGCGCGTGCCAAAATCTGCAGTTCGGTCCACATTGTTCCTGTTCTCTGAATGGCCACGTACTCTCCGCCCTTCCCTCCATTACCACAGCTGACCAATACTTCGTGTCTCAGGGTGTAGCCTATAAGCCGATCCAGTTGCCAGTCCAATTGAGGAGGACTGAACACCTCTATATGGGGCAATCACAGAATTTTTAGAGAAAAAGGTACCTACAAAGAAAGTAACTGCGGAGAAATCATGAGTAACAGAAAAATACGTCAGTGATGGACAAAAAAAGGAAGTATAAAAATGATCAGTGCAATTCAGAAACACAGAGATACGAGTCACTAAAAAAGGAGATAATTAGGAAATTCAGAGAAGCTAAGGCGAAATAGCTGCAATAAAAATGTGAAGAAATCGAAAAGGAAATGATTGTCGGAAGGACTGACTCAGCATAGAGAAAAGTCAAAAGAACCTTCCGTGAAATTAAAGACAAGGGTGGTAACATTAAGAGTACAATGGGAATTTCACTGTTAAATGCAGGGGAGAGAGCGGATAGGTGAAAAGAGTACAATGAAGACCTCTATGAGGGCGAGGACCTGTCTGGTGAGTGACAGAAGGTGAAACAAGAGTCTCAGGAAAATAAGGAGATCGGGTATTAGAGCCAGAAATAAAAAGAGCTTTGGACAACTTAAAATCACAAGGGATAGATAACGTACCATCGCAATTTCTAAAATCATTGGGGGAGGTAGCAACAAAACGTGTGCTAACGTTGGTGTGCAGAATGTATGTCACTGGCGATTTACCATCAGACTTCCGGAGAAAATCATCATCCACATAGTTCTGCAGGTAGCAGGAACCGCCAACTGCGAGAACTTCCGCACAGTCTACTCATGAATCCACGTTTCTAATAAGAATAAAATAACGAAGAACTGAAAGGAAAAAAAGGATGTGGGGTCTGTTAGATACGACCAGATTAGTTTTAGGAAAATTGAAGGCATCAGAGATGCAGCTGTGGCGTTGCGGTTGATAATGGAAACAAGACTGAAAAAAATCGAGAAACGTTCTTAAGATTTGTCGACCAGGAAAAAGAGTACGACAATGTAAAATGGTGCAATATGTTCAAATTCTGGGAGAAACAGGGGTAAGCTATAAGGAAAGACGGAGCCTATACAATTTTTACAGGAACAGCGAGGGAAATATTAGAGCGGAAGACCACGAACGAAGTGCTCAAATTAAAAAGCGTGTAAGATAGGGATGCATTCTTTCGCCCCTACTGTTCAATGTATACATCAAAGAAGCAATGAGGGACATAAAAGAAAGGTTCAAGTGTGGGATTAAAATTGAAGATGAAATTATATCAATAAAAAATTCGCTGCTGATATTCCTGTCCTCAGTGAAAGTGAAGAAGAATTAAAGAATCTGTTGAATGGAATCATCAGTCAGATGACTACAGAATGTGGATTGAGAGTATATCGAAGAAAGGCGAAAGTAATAGATGTAGCAGACACGAAAACAGCGAGAAACTTAACTTCAGGGTTGGTGATCACTAAGTAGACGAAGCCAAGGAATCCTGCATCCAGACAGCAAAATAATCCATGACGGACGGACCAAGGAGAACATAAAAAGCGGACTAGTACTGACAAAAAGGGCATTCCTGGCCAAGAGAAATCTACTTGCATCCGTCACAGATCTTAATTTGAGGAAGGAATTTGTGAGGATGTACGTTTGGGGCACAGCATTGTATGGTAGTGAAACATAACTGTGGGAAATCCGGAACTGATGAGAATCGAGGTATCTGAGATGTGGTGCCACAGTTGAATGTTGAAAGTGAGATGGACTAAGAAGATATGGAATGAGGAGGTCGTCCACAGAAACGGTGAGGAAAGGAACATACGAAAAACACTGAAGGGACAGAACGATAATGTATCTGTTAATACGTCAGGGATTAACGTCCATGGTACTAGAGGGAGCTTTAGGAGAGTGACAACTGTAGAGGAAGACAGAGATTGGACCGCATCCAGTTGAAGATGTAGGTTTGAATTGCTACTGTGAGATGGAAAGGCTGGTACAGCGGAGGAATTGGTGGCGGGCTGCGTCGAATCAGTCAGGAGAGTACTGACTGAAAGAAGAAAAAACTCATGGCTAGAGGTAGCGCAACACGGTGTTATTGTGATGTATACTGATGACAATTTTTTTAATCCAGCATGCCTAGTATCGACTACTTTCGTATTTTTCTTCTTCGATTTCTTTTTCTTTTCGTTAACGATTATCTTGTCTTTACTTATTAGCTGCCCTGTATTCAAGGTCTGGCAAACTAGTTTAGTGATGTTTGTGGTCGGACCCTTCCTGTCTCCGCAGTCGTCATTTACCTAGGTGTGGAGAGTCGTGTGCGCCACTTGTCTATTGCGCACACTATGTTCGGAGTGTGATCGCATTTTAACTGCCTGTGTATCTCATACAAGGTGTTTGAGGTATAAGTGCAGATATTCCTGTTATGACTGAGGACAGTGTACTTGAACAGCTCTGCATCAGAATTTACTTCACTTGCAGACTAATAATTATAGCTTTGGGTTGGTTAGTACCTCCAAGTATAAGGGACAAAGAAAGCCAGTAATGTTTATTATCCCCTGGGCAGCAGGTCAACTATTGAAGTGTGGAAGCGTGGAAGTAAAAGTGATAGTCTATACTGACAGGCAGAGCCGACTGTAGAGTACGGCGACGACCGTGCAGGAAGCATCAGGTAGTAAATTATCTAAAGTGTTTGCGGGAAACACAAATTTTACAAGAACGACGAGGGAACTATTAGAGCGAAAGACCACGAACGAAGTGCTCAAATTAAAAAGGGTGTAAGATAGGGATGCATTCTTTCACACCAACTGTTCAATCTATACATCAAAGAAGCAATGAGGGACATAAAAGAAAAGTTCAAGGGTGGGATTAAAATTCAAGGTGAAATTATATCAATGAAAAATTCGCTGATGATATTCCTGTTCTCAGTGAAAGTGAAGAAGAATTAAAGAATCTGTTGAATGGAATCATCAGTCAGATGACTACACAATGTAGATTGAGAGTAAATCGAAGAAAGGCGAAAGGAAAGAGTGCGCACATATGACACTAATTATCATAGTATCTGTACCTAAACCACTAACAGCCTATATACAGAGGTGGGGTGTGGGGAACAGCCCAGAGTTTGCCTAAACGAACATGGGAGACTGTCTAAAAACTACACCCACTCAGTCATTAATCCACCGTGTGGTTGTGATCCTCGTCTGGCTCACCTTTGTCTCTCACAAGATAGTCAAAACAATGGTTCAAATGGCTCTGAGCACTACGGGACGTAACATCTGAGGTCACCAGTCCCCTAGACCTTAGAACTACTTAAACCTAACTAACCTAGGGACATCACACACATCCATGCCCGAGGCAGGATTCGATCCTGCGGCCATAGCGGTCGCGCGGTTCCAGACTGAAGCGCCTAGAACCGCTCGGCCACTCCAGCCGGCCACAAGCTAGTCCGACGCGCATTGCTCTATAGGAGGAAGAACAGCCCTTTGATATAATGTACACGTAATAATCTAATGGCAGCTCTAAGCCATGATTTCCACATGGGTGCACTTTCGATCTTAGAAAATATAGCTTATGTTAGTCAATGAAAATGCCTCCAAACCCTGCACACAACTACACGTCATACCAAAAGCACTATGAGCCATTTTTACTTATCTTCTTATTCCTCTTGCTGTTGATCCATTCTTCACCATAAACTACCCCAAAAAGGAAACAAAATACTATAGGCCAACTCTTTTGTTAAGTGGAAAATGCCTCCAAACCCTGCACACAACTACACGTCATACCAAAAGCACTATGAGCCATTTTTACTTATCTTCTTATTCCTCTTGCTGTTGATCCATTCTTCACCATAAACTACCCCAAAAAGGAAACAAAATACTATAGGCCAACTCTTTTGTTAAGTGGAAATTATTTCCGCGTCGTCAAGTACTAATGGTGGTACGTATCGTACAAAAGTTTGCCCTGAGAAACACGGAGTCTGCTTTTAAACGGATGCCTGCTATTTGTTTGGGGTATTTCTGACGGGGCGTTGCGGTGAGAAGCTGTTTCATGCTGTTCGTCTGTCTAAGTCGTTAAATACGTACGGTCGGCAATATTTTGTGGGAGCAGGCAGATTACAGAACCTGGACAAGAGTAAGACCCGCTGCTTTGCAACATTCTGAGACGTTTGAGAAACGATTCTGATTATCGATTCCAGAGAAGCGTCGCAGTAAGTGCAGTCTCTTTGGACAACGAGAAAGTGCAGCATCGGCTGGTGCCTGGAGGCGGGGACAGAGGCGTGCAAATTCCCCTTTCAGCCTGTCTGCCCCTACCTCCGCCACAATCATTAAAGCAGCTCATCCTGCCACAACGGGGACACACGGGCGTACTGAAGCATAGTGGTTAACGCAGGCCAGCTTGGGTTTCCTCAAGGCTTGGCAAGCTTCACGGGACGCATTCACCCTGTTGCCTCTGCCAATAGGTTGCGCCTTCGCCACGGGTGTCTGCATGTGGAATCTAATATCAGGAACTACTGTGGGAATTTTGATACGGTTTTCACTAATAGGTAGCTGATTGATGACGAAGTCTTGCGTAAATATTTTATAAATATTTCGTACAAGTTTGCTGAACTACGATGATGTTTGTCGATTAAGTAGTGTCGCCTGAGATCTTTTCTGGCCTGCATTGCATAAATCGTTTGAAGCATATGATGTGACTAGAATTTTGAATTAATATTTAGTTATCTACTAGGTGTACCACTTTGCTTCCGCCGTTTTTTCTCGAAGTTCGGGAATTTATTGTGCAAAACTTACAAAACATTATGATTCATAGTATTTCCCATCGCTGGCCACTACATTCTCCCATCTCTCGGATAGCGTACGAATCCCGTGGCCGTCTTTTGTGGGGATCCATGAATCTATTCAATTTTGCAGTTGTTCATATGATAGGAAGTGCTGGTCAGCCAGACCGTGTACCACTGATCGAAAAAGGAGGTAGTCAGGGAGAGAGAGCAACGTATGGAGAATAAGGCGGGAGGATAGGTCTTCTCATTTCCACGTTTACATGTATATTTTTACGGGTTTTGCGATATGGGGTCAAGCAATGACCTGCTGCAAAATTACCTTTACGTGTTTATTGCTGTATTGTGGCCGTTTGTGTTT
This sequence comes from Schistocerca serialis cubense, assembly GCF_023864345.2. Classification (NCBI taxonomy): domain Eukaryota; kingdom Metazoa; phylum Arthropoda; class Insecta; order Orthoptera; family Acrididae; genus Schistocerca; species Schistocerca serialis. The sequence goes on from NC_064644.1 coordinate 52,404,207, forward strand.
CAGTACTGGGATCGAACGCATCAAGCTACGAAAACGTTCCACCGCCATACCGGGCTTCGACATCAAAATCACCATCCTTAAGGCTTTGAAAACATTATCTTACCCAGCATTTTAAGAGCCATAGCCGCAGATTTCTTCATGTTAAAGCAGAAAATTAAAACTTCCCGCAAATGGCGAGAAATGGGTACGTAAGTTGACGTATTTCATCGAGAATAACGTTATGATGCAATCACAAATCTACTAATATTTTTATGGTATTATGTTTACAGATGCCTAAGCTTATTGTACCACACCTATGAGCAACCACCTGAACCTCCCTTACCGCTACTGCCGTCTGTTCCAAAACGGCGGAAGCAAAGTTGTAGACCTAGTAATACTCTTCTCAGAATTTAAATCATAACTCCACGAAAGGCCCCTAAAACAAAACCACTACTACAACAGATTACTCTTTCGAGTGTAGCTACGTTGTGCTGCTCGTGCGAAGCTCGTGTGGGTTGCTAGAATATCAATATTTATAGACGAAATTATAACTAGAAATTACTCGTAGATATATCGCAACGGGCTACCCCAAGAGCAAATCTTAGCTTTCAGTGATCTGCGAGAATAGTGTCGAGAATAAAGGGTGGCGTGTGGGGGCGCCTCTAATTAGTGATAAAAGTAATTACGGTGGTATACACTTAACAAAGAATATTTATCACAAGCAGTGTATTGAAACTTCAGCTTTGTCGGTGACATATTAAGATTTTGTGAACAACTTTATAAAGGAAAGACGCCATGTTATCTTTGTCTTATCGCTTGTCTTTTTGATCTTCTTGCTCGGCATGCCACTCGATGCACAGGTGCTTGCCGCCTATTCATGTACATTGGATTATCATGAAATAATAATTATCGGTGTTAAATTTAAAAAAAAATGTTCTCGCTGTGTAACGAAAACCTTTTCCTGCCCATACCATTTACGTAGATATGGCCAATACGAGTGGAAGCTCGTGCGGTATTTTAATTTAATTCCCAAACGTAGCTTAAAATTAGTTTCCTTTCATTCCAACCTAACGTTATTTACGATGCCCGATTATCAGTAGCCGGCCGGAGTGGCCGAGCGGTTAAAGGCGCTACAGTCTGGAACCGCACGACCGCTACGGTCGCAGGTTCGAATCTTGCCTCGGGCATGGATGTGTGTGATGTCCTTAGGTTAGTTAGGTTTAAGTAGTTCTAAGTTCTAGGGGACTTATGACCACAGCAGTTGAGTCCCATAGTGCTCAGAGCCATTTGAACCATTTTTGATTATCAGTAAACACAACACGATTATCTTCGATTGTTGAAAATTTATCTTTTCGTAAGACCACATTAGCAGAAACTTGCATTAACTTTACCTTGAGCCTCATTAAGTAATACTTCAGAATTAAAAGAGTTTCCAATTTATTTTGAGCCAGAAAGAAAAATATTTAGTACCCATACCAGACATAAATTTCATAGTAGTGAATTTGTGATCTCACAACAATAATTCCTTATGTCACGATATTTTACTTTACGTAAGAGATATATCTGAAGAGCCATTTCCATTATTAAATGTAGGAAGAGTTCATACTATTAAAAGGTGTTTACTCTTGCTTTCCCAGTAATTGTTTATGCAAAAATTTCTCAAATTATCGTAACAAAATCACATAGGATCTACACTACTGGCCATTAAAATTGCTACACCGTGAAGATGACCTGCAACAGACGCGAAATTTAACCGACAGGAAGAAGATGCTGTGATATGCGAATGATTAGCTTTTCAGAGCATTCACATAAGGTTGGCTCTGGTGGCGACACCTACAACGTTCAGACATGAGGAAAGCTTCCAACCGATTTCTCATACACAGACAGCAGTGGACCGGCGTTGCCTGGTGAAACGTTGTTGTGATGCCTCGTGTAAGGAGGAGAAATGCGTACCATCATGTTTCCGACCTTGATGAAGGACGGATTGTAGCCTATCGCGATTGCAGTTTATCGTATCGCGACATTGCTGCTCGCATTGGTCAAGATCTAATGACTGTTAGCAGAATATGTAATTGGTGGTTTCAGGAGGGTAGGACGGAACGCCGTGCTGGATCCCAACGGCCTCGTATCACTAGCAATCGAGATGCCAGGCATCTTATCCGCATGGATGTAACGGATCGTGCAGCCACGTCTCGATCCCTGAGTCAACAGATGGGGACGTTTACAAGACAACAACCATCTGCACGAATAGTTCGACGACGTTTGGAGCAGCATGGATTATCAGCTCGGAGACCATGGCTGTGATTACCCTTGACGCTGCATCACAGACAGAAACATCTGCGATGGTGTACTCAACGACGAATCTGGGTGCACGAATGGCAAGATTTCATTTTTTCGGATGAATCCAGGTTCTGTTTACAGCATCATAATGGTTGCATCCGTGTTTGGCGACATCGCGGTGAACGCACATTGGAAGCGTGTATTCGTCATCGCCATACTGGCGTATCACACGGCGTGATGGTATGGGGTGCCATTCGTTACACGTCTGGGTCATCTCTTGTTCGCATTGACGGCACGTTGAACAGTGGACGTTACATTTCAGATGTGTTACGATACGTGGCTCTACCCTTCATTCGATCCTTGCCAAACCCTACATTTCAGCAGGATAATTCACAACCGCATGTTGCAGGACCTGTACGGGCCTTTCTGGATACAGAAAATGTTTGACTGCTGCCCTGGCCAGCACATTCTCCAGATCTCTCATCAATTGAAAACGTCTGGTCAATGGTGGCCTAGCAACTGGCTAGTGAAAATACGCCAGTTACTACTTTTGATGAACTGTGGTATCGTGTTAAAGCTGCATGGGCAGCTGTACCTGCACACGTCATCCAAGCTCAGTTTGACTCAATGCCCAGGCGTATCAAGGCCGTTATTACGGCCAGAGGTGGTTGTTCTGGGTACTGATTTCTCAGGATCGGTGCACCCAAATCGTGTGAAAATGTAATCGCATGTCAGTTATAGTATAATGTATTTGTCCAATGAAGACCTGTTTATCATCTGCATTTCTTCTTGGTGTATGAATTTTAATGACCAGTAGTGTAGTTTAGGGTCTGATGTAAAGAGAGAGGCCCGAAACTAATGACTTTAAAAGGGGTTGTATACAAGGAAGCTTTGGTTAGAGTATACACGAAAATGTAGTTCAAATGACGAAGAGTACTTGAATTTGCGCTCCAAAAAATAAACATTTTTCTGGGTTTCTGTAAGCAAGTAGTGGAACATAACAAGCGTGGCATAAACAGATATAGCAAGTTTATTGGCTTCGTATGGAGTGCGTGATTGTCATACAAATGGGAGAATGAAAGCATAATCAAAACTGCGTTAAATGTTTAGGCAGCGAAGTATCGAAAAAGAGCTAGAACCAATAGTCCGTGTGAACGACACAGCGAACAGACAGACCAGCATTCTCTTGTCTAATAATGATAACGATCATGTGAGACAGTCAGAATGGAAAGTAACATAGCAGGTAGGATCAACTGACTGGTTAACTTTGTGTCTACACATAACACTGGCCACAGTCCACTGAATTTCTGAATTTCCAACGCTTCTATGTCCTTTATTTCCTAATCATTCTTTAATTAATCTGCATATTCGCCATTCTCAGCTGTCTGAACTTAAGTTATTAAGTGAGTGTATTGCAACATGAACGGAGATGCAGATGAATCCATTAAGCAACTCTTGGGTTTCAAATAACTAAAGCAATTCAGTCCGTGTTATTACAGTATCTACTTGTGTAGCTTAGTTGAAGTTGACATGGGGCTCAACCTTAGTCATGATGGTCCGCTTGTTGCAACTGAAGGGATGTATATAAAATAAGTTTCTTCTGGGGAACTGACAAACATCATCAAGTCACACATGTAGAGGATGGTTGGGCAAAGAGTCCAGGGAGAGAAAAGTGACCATTGCATATGTGCTGCTGTCTACCGGGGAAATGGTCAGTCTAGTTGTAATATACACCATCATTGCTTTCGGTTAGTTTGACAGAGGAGGCCTATTCCGTCATTTTCTAGTGAAACCTTACCTGGTTATGAGTCATCTGATGTAAGATAAGCCGTTTATGTTATTCTTGTTACCTCATTTAAGTGGAGAGTAATACTATTTCACAATATCAGTGCTTAATATAACATCTTTTTGCTCACAGTAATGTAGTTCCTTGTGGTATCTTTCAGTTTCATGTTTTCGTCTGTGAACGACTAACGGCGGCATGGCGTCCGATAGGGAAATGTGGGCACACTACCTGTCGGGAAAATTGGGCAAGTTGTTTACTTTTTCGAGCAGCTCATTTTTAATTCGTTTATCCCAGTAAGAGTTAGTTACTTCCATTCACGTCGCATAGTGCTACAGATTAACTTCTAAGTCCTTTTATATACAGATATATGATCTGTCATTCTATTCTTCTCCGTTCTGGTGTGTTTGGACGAATACAAAACTCCGACGGAAAACTAAATGCTGCTGCTACTTGATATTGTTTGAGATATTGTGGGTCAAGACGCCTAAAGAATACGTCCGGAAATGCGACCAAGAAACAGAGGTCACTTTTGCAATGGAAAATGCGACTGACGTGCTGAAGAACACAAAAATACCTTTTTCTGCAGCAGCAAAGCAATTTCATGTTCGAGGCAATATACCAAAGAGTTCTAGGGAAAAAAACGGTGATGGTGTAGATGGTAAACAGACTGTGGGAAGCTTATGGAGAATGTCCAATAAAGAACAGAAACTAGAAATCATCCTCTATATTTTGGAAATGTAAAAGCGAATTTAGATCCATGGATACTAGCAATCCAGTTTGTAGAGTAGAAAGAAATACCTTATTAATTCAATAAAGAATCAGAGATAGCTAGCAAAGACAGTACCCTAATACGAAGAGCGTCCAGTAAGTTACGTAACACTTTTTTCTGGGTCAGTTTCTGTTAAAAATCGGAATTTTTGGTGGGGCATCGGTGGAGTGTTGTTCTGGCAGGCGGCGGCACTGTACGTCGCCTCCAAAATGCTGTCTGTAACGGATCGGCGTTCCAAGCATAGAGTTGTCGTTGAGTTTCTTTTGACTGAAATTCACAGCCTCGCACATACTCATAGGCGCTTGCAGAATATCTACGGAGACCTGAGAGCGAACAGAAGCGCGGTGAGTCGGTTGACGCAGCGTCCGTCATCATCGCAACAAGGTCACGCGAAAGTGTCCAATCTCCTGCGCGCCGACCAGTCGGATACAGCTGTGAGTCCTACGATTTTGGAACGTGTGGACACTCTCACTCAAGATGATCGACGGATCACAAACACCTGGCTGCACAATGCACATTTCTGTTGGTAGTGCTGACACACTCGTGCACCAGTTGGAGTATCCCAGTGTGTGTGGATCCCTCGCCTTGTTTCAGAAGACCATAAAGAGCAACGAAAGACCATCTCTGCGTAACTGTTCGCGTGCCACGAGGCTGATCGTGACAATCTTTTTGTCCAACATTGTTACTCGTTATGAAACATGGGTTCATCACTTCGAACTGGAAACAAAAAGACAGTCTATGCAGGGGCACCACACCACCTCTCCTCTCAAGAAAAGTTCACAGCCCACTCAGTCGGTGACGATCTGCTGTGACTCTGAAGGGATTATTCTGTTTGATGTCCTCGCTCACTGCGCAACAATCCACTCTGAAGCGCATTGTGATACTCACAGGAAATTGAGGAATCGCCTTCAGTGTGTCCGTCATCAGAGAAATGGAAACGAATTTCTCCTTCTCCATGACAGAGTAACGCCTCACACAAATCTGTGTACCCAAGAGGAGCTCACAACACTCCACTGGCCTCCTCTTCCTCCTCCACCATACAGCCCAGATCTCGCACATTCCGATCTGTTAGGCCCAATGAAGGATGCACACCATGGGAGCAGTAAGTGGATGATGATGTGGTTCTTGATGCCACAAGTCTATGGCTCCGACGTCAACCACGAGAGTTGTACCGTGCAGGAATACAGCACCTGCCAGTAAGGTGGCCTAAAACCGTGGCACTGAACAGAGATTATGTTGAAAAATAGGGATTTGTAGCCAAAAGAGTGGGGACTAATACAGTGTACTGGAATCCAGAATAAAACCAACCTGCTTTCTGAAACAAAGTGTTGCATTACCTACTGAATGCTCCTCGTATTTGTCTCAGGAAGGCAACCACAATGGTTAGAGGATAAAATTTTAACTAGGTGAACCCACACAAGTTTTCTGTTGTGCTTAAAATGGTACAGCAAAAATAATTTGATTCTGCTCATCATACTTATACTGCGAATGGAAACATTGTCAGTTCAGTCCAAGAACAGATCTTGATTGACATTTAAGGAAAACGCCAGGCCTGTGACGTGAAACGGAGCCGAAGGAGTGTTGCCAACCACTTTCGGAATAAATATGTCTCCAGTGACCAGTTTTCGGGAAAAGTACCCTCTATGTAAGACGTCAGGAAAAAGCATATGTGTCCGATTGATTTTTACTTGTGAATGTCTAAGATATACTGTAGAATACATAAATTCAAAATGCGTATCCATCGTTTGGTGAAAAATTAATTTACCTTATATTGCTTGTTTTACCCCACCTTCGCCTACACTCACGTTTGATTATCTGACTTAAATTATTTCGATTTAAATATGAAAATTCCTACACAACACACGCAAACTGAGATAATGCTTTGGGCCTGAGGGGTCAGGGTGATACAGCAAAATTTCCTCTTTAGTGTCTGGTCGTTACTGATCTTAGAGAACAAAGACAAGCCACGCCTAAAGATTGTGTCAAGCATCTTGCCCTGCAGCAGAACGACCAAGCAAAAACAATCTGTGTACCCATTAACCCTAATGAGATCATTTGCTTTACTGGAGGAAAATGTTAAAAGCCCTCTTGCTATTAGGCCCCTTGTTAAGGTAATAATATCAGCGGTGGGGGAGGCCGAGAGTTTTTGATAAGGCGGCGGCCAGGGCGCAGCCAGCGAGGGAACCGGATTCTTCTTTGTGGTTTCTTACCTCCACGGAATCCATTAAGACTTTGTCTCAGGAATTCATTTCACCTCAAGAATTATTTCGCTTTGAAACATCTGCCTCTTCCTCTGTTAAGCAAAAGAAAAAGGTCGAGACTACGGAACAGAATTCCTCGCTGCTCATCACTGTTATTTGTTTGTGGAGGAACTCAAAGAAGTTGGACACTTCAATTTCTCATTATTCTCTCTTCACAGTTGCAACTCAGTTTTTAAGCTTCTTATAAGTAATTGAGGCTTGATCACCTGCTTGTCGCTGGATTGGCACAAACTTAAAGTGCTGTTAAAACCCCAGTCAGTTTATCTGTTGTGAAACACGTTATTATAACTTACACTAGCCTTTTATGGTAATGAGAAGCTTGGACGAGAAGTTACTCCGTTAGTTCCTTTTGCCACCAGAGATAGAGGTATCAGAAAGTAAGGTCACTGTATTTGGAAGCTTTTCACTTAAAACTGCTGTGGACTCATATGTAATGCAAGTATGCTAGGCCACGAGGCAACCACTTCCCTTGAGGAGGACACACCATTGAGGTACAACGATTAAATGTAAGTAATAATTACCCTACAAATTGATTTTAATAACAATGATAACGAAAAATTTGTAAATAACAGGTAATGATGTAAATAATCTGGAGAGATAATTGCAAAAATCTTTTGTTACGCACTTGCCAGTGAGGCCATGCTGCATCTGTAAAGATGGAAGACATGGAATATTACTTCTACTGCATGTTGCCACCGTTCTCACCTTATTTTTCTTGACTTACTAATAACCGGCGGCAGACTATCACGGCCGTCGCTTCTCTTACGGCCTTCAGTTTACTAGTCAAAGGACGTGAAACACAATGGCGAAATGTCGTAGAAGTTGGTACTCTCTGTAAACAGTAATTAAGTTGACACTTAAAGTCTTCTACTTTAAAGGGATCTTTGGCGCAGAATTCGTGTTCGTGTGTGTGTGTGTGTGTGTGTGTGTGTGTGTGTGTGTGTGTGTGTGTGCGCGCACGCGTCTGTGTATGTATGTGTGGTTTAGCCGTTATCAGCATCCAAAGGAAATTAGGTCAAACGTATGTTGCGAAAAGCAGAGAGTGTGGTAAAAGAAGTAAAAAGCATCTGTAGTCATTCTCTTACAGTATTACACACGATAATCCTTACACTCATACTATAATTCACATGCTGTGCATAGCATTAATTTGGTCAGATGTTCTATTATATCAATTAAAACACAAGTAAGATAAGAGGAAATACTCTCAGGAATATGTACTTGGTTGAGCATTTACAAAAAATGCGAATGACCTAGCTACAATGAGAACGCATTAAAAAAGTCGCTTTAAAATTTTAGGGACCAAACCGAAATTTTACATAAATTATGACACAACCGTGTCATTTTCAGTTAAAATAGAGGGCGAATCGTCCGGCAAATGAACTACTGCCCCCTTTCCTGAAAAAAAAAAAAAACTGTCTACTAAATGCGATGCATCGTACGGCACAAGCACCACACACTGCAGGGTCCTGTCGCTGGAGCAAAATGCCTTGCCAGAGAGCTGTGTCCAATGCGAGGACGACTGTGTACGGCATCGTGTCGTCTGCATGGCTGCAAGGAGGTACGCCATGGCAGAGTTAAGGACTTTAACAAATGCAGATTGTTGTCTGTCACTTCCAGCCACTCTCTTCTCATCGATGCATGTCTCTGTACATCAACAACGATGTGATAGCATGAAAGGGGATGGTACAATAGATGGGTCACTACATCCTTTCTTCATTCTTTTCCTTGGCAATGTGTCCTGGAACCCAGCAGAAAGTCACTTCCTTCCCCATCCTTTGTAAGTGGAAAATGGCGCCCAGGGTCTCCCGCCGGGTACAAGTGTTGTACAGAGTGAAGAGCACTTAGGGAGTTGTGGCAGACGAGAAATTTAGCACTCGAAGCACGCTTCATCTGCTCCAGAGCCCTAAGATTTGTGTATAATTCGCATTCGGGAGGACGACGGTTCAATCCCGCGTCCGGCCATCCTGATTTAGGTTTTCCGTGATTTCCCTAACTCGCTCCAGGCAAATGCCGGGATGGTTCCTTTCAAAGGGCACGGCCGACTTCCTTCCCCATCGTTCCCTAATCTGATGAGACCGATGACCTCGCTGTCTGGTCTCCTTCCCCCAACAAACCAACCAACCAACCAACCTATAATTCGCAATCTAAGACATTGAGAACATGAGATTGTACGCTTTCTATAACAATTGTCTGTATGTGAGAGAACTGAATATATTGATTTCAAAAACTTTCTCCTCATGTGACGTCTGCTTTGGATATCGTATTCAGCTGCTGAGTAAAACCGACTCTTGGTTGGCCCTGTGTTGCGTATACGAACAGTGTCGTGAAATAGAACTTTAAACTTCGCAAAATGCAAAATTTGAAACAAAAAATTAATATAATTAAATTTGAAAAGAAACTAATTGTGTGCAAAATGGAAACTATGTAACTAAAACTCAGTACCGAAGTACATTACGAATGTTGCGTGAAATGAAGTGCAATGTTTGACTTTGAATATCCAAAAAAATAAATTACTGTTCTACTCGGAAGATAGTAACTGTTTGAAATTACACTGAAAATTAATCTACTTCCTAACAGGACACCTGACAGTCCTGGCTACACATTGTGTGCTCAAGAATTCAAAGGGAGATGTGCCCTGAAATAAAAGTGACTGACATCCTGCTCTGTATACTACTTTTGTGTCTGGAGTACTGATATTCTTGGAAGCAAATACAAATCAGCAGATGCAGCAGCTAGAGATAAATACCTTACTCTGAATTTCTTCTCGTCAGAAACAATCTGTTGCTGCATGTGGTGTAAAGTGCAATACACACACGACGGAATATTTGAAATTTGCTATGAATCAAGAAGTTGATTTGTACGTAAAAGAAAGTCGTTTTTGAGAACTCAAACTCTGTTTATTGGCAAGAAGACTGCACTACATAAGAAAACGCTAATAATTACAAAATTTATCACATGGAATAACATTTCTAGGGAAACATGTGAGTCTCTACTTTAACTATAAGGACAGAAGCTGAAGCAATGAATTAGAGTTTGTGCCATAGCTTGGACTTGACCCCCGGTCTGCTACTTACTAGGCAGTAGTGTTATGGCTGTAGCTGTGAATTGAAGATTGTGTCAAAGAGGGCATCGATCTTTGCAGATGTAGCACTTCAGTTCCGCTTCCAACGCCGAGTGGGAAGGTTCTTATTTATTTCACTTGCCGCAGCGTCACTTGTGTGAAGTTTCCCTCGTTAGTGTTGTTCTGTCTGCCGAGTGAGTCGTAGCGCCTCCGCTCCGCCTTTACTGTCTGTTTCTGTTCGTCTACTTGCAGCGGCGTCGGCCGCTCCGCTATGGCTACCATGGGTTCCACGTGTTTGCCACGAAAAGGTACTGTGAGCTTTGCTTTCGATAAAAACAACACAACACGTGGAGCCCGCATCTCTAGAAATCCACGATTGGCTTGTCGATACAATTCATGTGAACTCTGATCAGGTCCACACTGCTTATTTTGATGCAGTCAAGTACGTGTTCATAAATGGCTCTGAGCACTATGGGACTCAACTGCTGACGTCATTAGTCCCCTAGAACTTAGAACTAGTTAAACCTAACTAGCCTAAGGACATCACAAACATCCATGCCCGAGGCAGGATTCGAACCTGCGACCGTAGCGGTCTTGCGGTTCCAGACTGCAGCGCCTTTAACCGCACGGCCACTTCGGCCGGCTCAAGTACGTGTGTTACGTGAAATTTATGGATCCCCTTCACGTTGAAAGAGTACTTCGTGACATGGTTCTCAAAGTCCCGTTCAAGCAACGCAATATTTACGTCGGTATGGTGTCACTCGCAGATGCTGAAATCGAATATACCAATGTTCGAGTGTTCAACCTCCCGCCGGAAGTTGATGACAACTTTCTAAAGGATATATTGACTCCAAACGGTAAAGTGAAAAACGTCCGTCGTGAACGCTGGTCTACTCAACACGGATTATAGTGTTATAGTGGAATTCGTTCCGTGGAAATGCATGTCAAACGCAATATTCCATGACATTGACAAGTGTGCGGTTACCGCGTCCGTGTCACGTATACTGGTGAAGAGGGAACTATCTCCTATGTAATGAAAGTGGAGCGCTCAGTCTAATTGTCTCGCGGAAGGATTTTGTATTAAAGCCCTCATTAGTGCGGCGTTGTAAATTGACGGTTGCTGACCTTGTTCCTTCCTCTCCCGCCGTCGGCCATACTTTTCCTTCGGATTATAATGAACAAACTGTCGGTTCTGAAAAAAGTGTCAATGAGTTTTCGCCTTTACCCGAGCGACAGGTTCAGAATTCTGTTGGCGCCGGGATAGAAACTATAACGGTAACGAACAGGCGACGTCGCTCAGGATGGTGATGGTGAGAATTTGGCTGTGCCTTCTGTGCCAACCTCCTCAGCATCGACTGTGTCCCCTGCTCCTCTCGATGCTACGATACCTCCCTGCTGAGTGGCGAAGAAGTTACCTCCAACATACCTCCCGCTCGCGAAGTGGCTCCCCCTGAGCTGCCTGTTGTGGAGAGGGAGCTGAGTCCCCCACCCCCGTCCCCTTCGTCTCTGTGTCCTCCATTACAGTCTGAGACGATGCAATGTCCTCACGTTCCTTCTTCTTCAGACCCCCACGACTTCCTGCATTTGCCGACTACAGCAACTACCGAGGAGAATATAATTAGCGACCTAGTATTACCTGCTGTATTGATAGTTCCACAGAATGCTTCCGCCTTAGTGACTGGAACTGCATAACATGGCCCTAGGTATGGAGGGCAGGACGCTTTACCTATGACGCCTCCCACACTTCCGTCTGCAGAGGCCGCCATCCCACGTAGCGACAGAAACAGCGCATCCAACATGACCGTGCGGTGGCACTCAAGAAATCTAAGAAAAAAGGTTGCGATGACGGGAGTTCTGGTCCCCCAATGGCTGATTTCTCTGTGGATCCCGCAATGGACCTTGACTCGCAGCTCTCTACCTATTTCTACTCGAAGGTTCCTTACAAATGGTTCAAATGGCTCTGACCACTATGGGACTTAACTTCTAAGGTCATCAGTCACCTAGAACTTAGAACTATTTAAACCTAGCTAACCAAAGGACATCACACACATCCATGCCCGACGCAGGATTCGAACCTGCAACCGTAGCGGTCGCGCGGTTCCAGACTGTTGCGCCTAGAACCGCTCGGCCACACCGGCTGGCCGGTTCCTTATATCCATGTCCAGCTGTGATGAATGACCCAAGCCTTAGCGTTCCATTTCTTAAACGTTAATCGTGTGGACTCAGAATTGCGATTGGCTTCACTGCGTCAGTTCATTTATGATTCACGTGCGCACGTAGTTTTCCTACAGGAGGTCTTATTTAGTAATTCCTCTTTACCTGGTTTTCGCATGATCTTGAATGTAGCACCCGAATATTCTACGGGGATCGCCTTAGTCTTTCGCGAAGGCATTCCTATTGCTGGAGTGGAAATGTTGCGTTCTGGCAGGGGCATAGATTTCAACCTTTTAATCTTACCTTGGTTCTTTTATATGGCCCTTCTGGCACTGGTCGCGATGTGGATCATACGCGTTTTTATAAAGAGGATATTGTTTATTTGTTGCGTAACAGTCCTCCGCGTATTATGTTGGATGGTGATTTTAACTGTGTATTGTGTCCTCCAGATCTGTCTCCTAATTTTAATTTCCCAAGTGAATTACATAAATTTGTCCGCTCCTTACGACTGAAAGACGTCTGCATCTGTAAATATCCTACTTTAGTTAAATTTACCCACTTTACTGCTATTTCTAGTAGGAGGTTAGATAGGTTTCACTTATCAGACTGCCTGAGCGAAGCATTCTTAATGTAGAAGTCATCCCAGCTTCCTTTAAGGATCACTGTGCTGTCGCCATAACTCTCAACCTTGAATGGCAACAAGTCAAACTGTTTCACCCTCAAACGAAACTTCCTGGCAGATTAAAACTGTGTGCCCGACCGAGACTCGAACTCGGGACCAAGGCAAAGGTCCCGAGTTCGAGTCTCGGTCGGGCACACAGTTTTAATCTGCCAGGAAGTTTCATATCAGCGCACACTCCGCTGCAGAGTGAAAATATCATTCTGGAAACATCCCCCAGGCTGTGGCTAAGCCATGTCTCCGCTACATCCTTTCTTTCAGGAGTGCTAGTTCTGCAAGGTTCGCAGGAGAGCTTCTGTAAAGTTTGGAAGGTAGGAGACGAGGTACTGCCAGAAGTAAAGCTGTGAGTACCGGCCGTGAGTCGTGCTTCGGTAGCTCAGTTGGTAGAGCACTTGTCCGCGTAAGGCAAAGGTCCCGAGTTCGAGTCTCGGTCGGGCACACAGTTTTAATCTGCCAGGAAGTTTCATATCAGCGCACACTCCGCTGCAGAGTGAAAATCTCATTCTGTTTCACCCTCCGTGGATGTTGAACGTCGTTCACCTACCTGACCCCTCTCTCGATGACGTGATGAGAGTCGTGTGGGTGCGTACTCTACGATCCACTGGGAAATATTCTTCCACCATTGACTGGTGGACACAGCTAGCAAAACCGAGGCTCAGGCAAACTTTGATACTTTTCTGTGCTGCCAAATTGCGATACTTTGGGAGAACTTATGAATATTACTATTCCATCCTGCGTGAACTTTATGCTGCTTCGGATGACGCCAACTCTGCTAATTGCGGATGTTAGGCGTGTAAAAGCAAAATTATGACCTTGAAGAGAGAATACAAATGGAAGGTTTGAAAATCCGACCGAAGCCGCGTTCATTGGTGACGGAAGAACTGACTTCCTTATATAATTTGCTTTTTCATCAGACCCGTCGCCGACGCGCTTGTATTCATTCTCTCATGACAAATGATGGACATGCGATAACGGCGCAAGCTGCTATAGTACGTATCTTACACCAGTACTATGTAGACAACTGCGACATCGATGAGTCTAGTGAAATCTTGTACGACCCACTTGTCAGCATCTTGGATACGTCAGTTACACCACAGAGCGAGGTGGCGCAGTGACTAGCACACTGGATTCTCATTCGGGAGGACGATGGTTCAGTATCGCGTCCGGCAATACTGATTTAGGTTTTCCGTGATTTCCCTGAGACACTCCAGGCAAATGCCGGGATGGTTCCTTTGAAAGGGCACGGCCGACTTCCTTCCCCGTCCTTCCCTAATCCGATGAAACCGATGACCTCGCTCCTTCCCCAAACAACTCAACCCAACAATTACGCCTGAGCTTAATGAAACGCTCTTAGCTGAGATGTTTACAAACTTATCGTGAGATCGCCTTCTGGAAAGTCCCCCGGTCTAGATGGACTTTCCAAGGAATTTTACGTGCGCTTTTGGCCGTTATTGGGTGCTGCCTGTACCTCCCTTTTGAATGAAGTGTTACAGGGTAGGGTATTGCCGACCTCGTTCTAAGTAGAAAAAATTGTTTTAATCCCGAAACGCACTGGACCGGCTGCCCCTGATAGGTTTTGCCCAATTACTGTTAAACTTTACTTATAAGACTGTGGCGAGAGCAGTTAACAGTAAGATGTTGGCTCTGGTGGAGACGATTGTTGCAAAACATCAAAGCTGCGTACCTAGTTGTACCATTCTTACCCCTATAGTCGAGTGTCGTGACGTGGGTTCGGTGGCTGCTGTAACGTCCGTTCCTTGTGACTTGGCTTTTCCAAACTTCGATAACACATTTGATCGTGTTAAGCACGACTTTCTGCTTCGGATTCTGGAGGCAGTTGGTTTCACAGTTGACACACGGCGAGTTCTGTCAAATCTGTTCACGGGTATTTCGGCTTGGGTGATATTTAATGGCAAGTATATAGAGGGTCTATACAAGGGCGATGCACTTGAGGACAATATTATGGAATTGGAAGAGGATGTAGATGAAGATGAAATGGGAGATACGATACTGCGTGAAGAGTTTGACAGAGCACTGAAGGACCTGAGTCGAAACAAGGCCCCCGGAGTAGACAACATTCCATTGGAACTACTGACGGCCTTGGGAGAGCCAGTCCTGACAAAACTCTACCATCTGGTGAGCAAGATGTATGAAACAGGCGAAATACCCTCAGACTTCAAGAAGAATATAATAATTCCAATCCCAAAGAAAGCAGGTGTTGACAGATGTGAAAATTACCGAACAATCAGTTTAATAAGCCACAGCTGCAAAGTACTAACACGAATTCTTTACAGACGAATGGAAAAACTAGTAGAAGCTGACCTCGGGGAAGATCAGTTTGGATTCCGTAGAAATACTGCAACACGTGAGGCAATACTGACCTTACGACTTATCTTAGAAGAAAGATTAAGGAAAGGCAAACCTACGTTTCTAGCATTTGTAGACTTAGAGAAAGCTTTTGACAATGATGACTGGAATACTCTCTTTCAAATTCTAAAGGTGGCAGGGGTAAAATACAGGGAGCGAAAGGCTATTTACAACTTGTACAGAAACCAGATGGCAGTTATAAGAGTTGAGGGACATGAAAGGGAAGCAGTGGTTGGGAAGGGAGTAAGACAGGGTTGTAGCCTCTCCCCGATGTTATTCAATCTCTATATTGAGCAAGCAGTAAAGGAAACAAAAGAAAAATTTGGAGTAGGTATTAAAATCCATGCAGAAGAAATAAAAACTTTGAGGTTCGCCGATGACATTGTAATTCTGTCAGAGACAGCAAAGGACTTGGAAGAGCATTTGAACGGAATGGATGGTGTCTTGAAGGGAGGATATAAGATGGACATCAACAAAAGCAAAACGAGGATAATGGAATGTAGTCGAGTTAAGTCGGATGATGCTGAGGGTATTAGATTAGGAAATGAGACACTTAAAGTAGTAAAGGAGTTTTGCTATTTGGGGAGCAAAATAACTGATGATGGACGAAGTAGAGAGGATATAAAATGTAGACTGGCAATGGCAAGGAAAGCGTTTCTGAAGAAGAGAAATTTGTTAACATCGAGTATAGATTTAAGTGTCAGGAAGTTATTTCTGAAAGTATTTGTATGGAGTGTAGCCATGTATGGAAGTGAAACATGGACGGTAAATAGTTTGGACAAGAAGAGAATAGAAGCTTTTGAAATGTGGTGCTACAGAAGAATGCTGAAGATTAGATGGGTAGATCACATAACTAATGAGAAAGTATTGAATAGGATTGGGGAGAAAGAAGTTTGTGGCACAACTTGACCAGAAGAAGGGATCGGTTGGTAGGACATGTTCTGAGACATCAAGGGATCACCAATTTAGTATTTGAGGGCAGCGTGGAGGGTAAAAATCATAGGGGGAGACCAAGAGATGAATACACTAAGCAGATTCAGAAGGATGTAGGTTGCAGTAGGTACTGGGAGATGAAGCAGCTTGCACAGGATAGAGTAGCATGGAGAGCTGCATCAAACCAGTCTCAGGACTGAAGACCACAACAACAACAACAACTGACGCCCCCAATAAATATCGGTAGGGGAGTGCCTCAAGGAAGTCCGCTGTCAATTACTTTGTTTATGTTGTCTCAGGAGACCCTACTTCCCCAGCTGACTGGTTGGACGCTTTCCGGCGGGACTATAGCTGTTCGTGCATACGCGGATGACGTGATGGTTCTGCTTCGCTATCCTGCTGAGATATCTCAACTGAAGGCTGTAATCGATGATTTTTGTCGGAGTCCAGGTGCAAAACTTAATGAAGGTAAATGCTCGCTTCTTCCCTTGCGAGGATCTGATGACGCGGTTGTTCCATGGGCTAATGCGGTGCATCGGCATACGTCTCTCGGAATCATCATTGATCGTTGTCCACTGAAACTGGCGACACTCAGCTGAAAGTCTTTTACGGAAAAAATTCAGGGAAGCGATACTAGAGCATGAAAGGCTTTCTCTTAATCTGCTCCAGAAATTCCGAATACTGGATACGTATGCTTCATGCAAAGCTCTTTACATGACCCAAGTTTATCCGCTTCCCTCGATGATGGCGAAGAAACCACGGCAATTGTCTTGTCGTTTCTTATGGAAGAGACATATATTTCTCTTACGGTATGAGGAGAGAACGAAGCCTGGTTCCTTTGGTGGGTTGGGTCTGACTGATATATGAAGGAAGACGCAAGATGAGACGTACTGTTTTGACGCTGAGTCTAGAAACTCACACATTCACGTCTCAGTTATTTCTCTGTATCCGTCCTACTAGTCTTGAACTCCCTATTGATGCTGGTCCCACAAATTATCAGTTAAAACACATTCGTGACTTCTATCTTGCAGTAAGCTATTTAGGGGCTGACATCTTATGGAGAACTGTCCTCGCCACAAAATTCCTAAAGACTCGATGGGAGGCAGTTCCTTGCCCGAACCGCGTTGAAAGAGAATCGCCGCATACAACCTGGACGACAGTTTCGTTCAGTATCAGTATTCCTATTTTGTCGATGCTCGTAGCGTCCTCGTGGTATAAGTTATTAAATAACTTGATTCCAATGAACGAGCGACTTTTCCGTACCGGGCTTAGTGACACGGATATATATAGTCGTTGTAGGTCTCCAGATACGATACGATATCGCTTTACGTGTGGAGGCCATATGGCAAACTGGTCTTCGATCGGGTCACAATTGGCCTTCCTTACTCGATTTTCTGAGGCCGCATACACTACGGACATCTTATTACGCCCAGATTCTTCCTTTTTTCACGGTCGAAAACCCATACCGTTATGTGGGTACTGGGACACTTGGTTCATTACGCTGTGGAACGCGAGGGGGAAGATCACACGAACTTCATGCAGTACATGACCACTGCCTATTGGACATGCTTGCGTATGCCTCGATATCGAGACCTCTTTGCCAACATGTTGCATCTTCAGTTCTTGCAGTCAAATTGGGATTTTTCTTAGTTTGCTATTTCGAATGTAATCTGGTTTCGTTTACCTTCCACTTTTAGATTCTATCACAAACTATAAAAATAAATGAAAACACAAACCAAAAAAATTTTAAAAATTACTGCAAAACACATAAAAATAATTGTTGATATCTATCATGTGACCCTGGCAGCGGTTTGTCGGCTACGTTCTCGTTTTTTTTATTATTCTGTTATCATAATTGTTTTTTTCTTCCACTTGCAGCTTATGTTACATGATGATTTGACTATGGCCTACTGAAGTGTCATGATAGTTGCCAAGTCATTCTAATAATTAAAAATATGGTAGTGCGATAGCTCGCACATCTACCTAGTATGCAGGAGAGCTGGTTTCAAGTCCCGGCCATGGCACAATCCTTTCTAGTTTGTCATCCTCCACGTAGGGATTCTAGGTTTTGCATGAAGAGACTAACCACGCCTTCAAATTGGCAGGTGGTGGACTTTGTTCATTCAACCTGCCCTGCTATATTTGACAAACGCAGACATAAAATATCTCCACTTTGCACGCTAACATAAATGCTTCCCGAATACACTAATGGAAATTTTCTATATGCCTCATATTTTAATAATCTACTTTTAACGTTAAATAGATTCGCAACATGATTAAAAGATGGATTTTAGTGGTGGAAGTAATGAGACGAGTAAGTATAGGTTGGTCACACTATTAAGAAAAATCTCTGCTACAGAAAGTCATTCGAACGAAGGAAATAGCATGTAGGACAACTAGAAATATCCATAGTAACAGAAGTTTATTCTCAAGCCTTAATATAAAACACGTTTGTACTGTAAAGTTTGTATATGTGAATGAATGTTTAGAACGGAATTATAACTTAAATACATTACAGACGCTGGAAAAGGAAATGGCTGTAGAAGGAAACTACTATGTCTGCTTACAACAGCAGAAATGTAAAAAATGAAAAGCAATAATAAAATAAATCAAAACACAGAAACTTTGGAGAAATAATACTGAAATTAGATCAGATGTACTTTGGTCATCAGCACTTACTTTATGTTAGCAGTAAACCTGAAACATTTATTGCTCCAGCAAGAGGCCCTAACCGTCTAGCAAAATGGTATTACTTTCACATTACGTCTCAGAAAAAATATTTGTTTTCCGGCTCATATTTCGACTATTGATACTGCCGGCCTACACAATGAATGATATCTCGGTCTCTTTCTGTATCCCGCAGTCTGGAGTTATATTCTTGTCTAATGACATGTTGTAGTCGTGTGATACTAAAATTACTTTTACACAGAAAAACGAACGAGAGAGCGAACCATCGAATAGATCAGAGTTAGTTACTACAACTGTACAATACTGAGTACCTGTTTAGTATAAGAGCACTCATATAGCCAAAGCGTATGCTTAACTAATACACTCCTGGAAATGGAAAAAAGAACACATTGACACCGGTGTGTCAGACCCACCATACTTGCTCCGGACACTGCGAGAGGGCTGTACAAGCAATGATCACACGCACGGCACAGCGGACACACCAGGAACCGCGGTGTTGGCCGTCGAATGGCGCTAGCTGCGCAGCATTTGTGCACCGCCGCCGTCAGTGTCAGCCTGTTTGCCGTGGCATACGGAGCTCCATCGCAGTCTTTAACACTGGTAGCATGCCGCGACAGCGTGGACGTGAACCGTATGTGCAGTTGACGGACTTTGAGCGAGGGCGTATAGTGGGCATGCGGGAGGCCGGGTGGACGTACCGCCGAATTGCTCCATCGCAACGTGCAAATCACAAGTCTTACACAAGAATGACTTTAGTTTTCCACCATGGGCGGACCTAAAGAAGAAGAGGGGAAACAATCGCAGCCACTTTCCTCAAATCGTCGCTACATTAGCCGAATTTTCAAAAAAGTAAACTGCCCCCACATTGCACGAACCAATCGAACTATCCTCTACTCACTGAATCTGTCCTTTTGACTGTTCTGTTGGCCCTGTAGGCGTGCCCGAAAGAACAGATACCATCTTAGTATATACATATAGTTAAGGCTCACCGACCACTTGAGCATCTTCTTCTTCTGTGCGAATGCACAAACAGTGCTTGAAGTCTTACGGGAATCGGCAACATGCCGCGAGTATTGAGTATAATGGGCGGGGGCACTACGAATGTAGTGCGAGACAATACGTTGAGAATGTGGGTTTCGCTGGAGGCGCTATCCTCTGTGTCCTCGTTGGCTCAGATGGATAGAGCGTCTGCCATGTAAGCAGGAGATCCTGGGTTCGAGTCCGGTCGGGGCACACATTTTCATTCTGTCCCCGTTAACGTATGTCAACGCCTGTAAGCAGCTAAGGGTGTTCATTTCATTGTAATATATGTTTTTGCCACGCAGTATATGAATCTGGCGACTTCCTTGTTACCTCCATTCACCAGGTGCGCCAGCATCTCTGCTCGTATCGTCCAAGTTTCTAACATAAGAATGCACTGAGTTTTATGTCGTCCCCACCATTTGCACAAAGCCTGAGTTTAAGTCTCTCTTAAACAGATTCCTCTACCCGTTTCCCGCCAACCAGCCGCCTTTGTGATGCACTGCCACCTGGCCCACAGTACATCGATGTTGTCGCCAGTGGTCGGCGGAAGGTGCACGTGCCCGTCGACCTGGGACTGGACCGCAGCGACGCACGGATGCACGCCAAGACCGTAGGATCCTACGCAGTGCCGTAGGGGACCGCACCGCCACTTCCCAGCAAATTAGGGACACTGTTGCTCCTGGGGTATCGGCGAGGACCATTCGCAACCGTCTCCATGAAGCTGGGCTATGGTCCC
This sequence comes from Schistocerca serialis cubense, assembly GCF_023864345.2. Lineage (NCBI taxonomy): Eukaryota > Metazoa > Arthropoda > Insecta > Orthoptera > Acrididae > Schistocerca > Schistocerca serialis. Next base: position 52,424,923 of record NC_064644.1, read on the forward strand.
GCACACCGTTAGGCCGTCTTCCGCTCACGCCCCAACATCGTGCAGCCCGCCTCCAGTGGTGTCGCGACAGGCGTGAATGGAGGGGCGAATGGAGACGTGTCGTCTTCAGCGATGAGAGTCGCTTCTGCCTTGGTGCCAATGATGGTCGTATGCGTGTTTGGCGCCGTGCAGGTGAGCGCTACAATCAGGACTGCATACGACCGAGGCACACAGGGCCAACACCCGGCATCATGGTGTGGGGAGCGATCTCCTACACTGGCCGTACACCACTGGTGATCGTCGAGGGGACACTGAATAGTGCACGGTACATCCAAACCGTCATCGAACCCATCGTTCTACCATTCCTAGACCGGCAAGGGAACTTGCTGTTCCAACAGGACAATGCACGTCCGCATGTATCCCGTGCCACCCAACGTGCTCTAGAAGGTGTAAGTCAACTACCCTGGCCAGCAAGATCTCCGGATCTGTCCCCCATTGAGCATGTTGGGACTGGATGAAGCGTCGTCTCACGCGGTCTGCACGTCCAGCACGAACGCTGGTCCAACTGAGGCGCCAGGTGGAAATGGCATGGCAAGCCGTTCCACAGGACTACATCCAGCATCTCTACGATCATCTCCATGGGAGAATAGCAGCCTGTATTGCTGCGAAAGGTGGATATACACTGTACTAGTGCCGACATTGTGCATGCTCTGTTGCCTGTGTCTATGTGCCTGTGGTTCTGTCAGTGTGATCATGTGATGTATCTGACCCCAGGAATGTGTCAATAAAGTTTCCCCTTCCTGGGACAATGAATTCACGGTGTTCTTATTTCAATTTCCAGGAGTGTAGAAAGGGACGCAACGAAAATAATCTCATGAACAATTAGGACAGTATGTTCGCGAATCAGCAATAAACACTGCATCTTAAGAGGTCTGCCCACGTTCAATATTTAATGGCAATAATTACTGACAATACTAGTATGACAATGAATACATTGAAGCGACCTCACACCATCAATAATATTGACAACAATTGTCAGTGGATAACGTGGTTCTGCAAAGTTAAGATGTTGAATACCCAAAAGCGATCGTGTGTTGCAGGTATGTTACCTGTAGCTTACGAGCAACAGAGAGAAGCGAAGAAGAGGAAATGGGTCAGGGAACGGCTGGAGAAAAAAAGGAGCAACTGGTCACAAGTTAATTTACTGATAAATCGGAACCAATGATCCAAGAGATTTCACAAATTATTTTACAAGATATCAATGTTGAAACGAGATAAAAAAAAGAAACAAAATACGTTAAAGAGAGAGCCAATTGCAGTCACAGAAGCAACTTCGAAATTTCTGGCAAGACGTAGGTCGTTCGAATGCTCAAAGTTATGTCCTGCAATATCAGCAAAGACAGTTAATAAAATGCTATGTAAACCTGTGAAGATATTAGCCTGCCAAGTATTTATAAGGCATTTTTTACGTTTTATAACAGTTTTGTGAAACAGACATGCATTTAGCAGATATATGACTTATTTTTCGAAGTGGAAGTGCTTTTCCAAAATTAATGAAGTAAGCTGTGTCAGAGATCCTGCGTTCACCATTCAAAAGCAGTACCGGTACAAACTATGATTACCTCACCTAGGTCTATTAAACTTGTCTTGTGTTAAAAGACTAGTGGTACTTAAAAAATTGCATCTCAGGTTTGATATCCACAAAGGTGAATTGGAAACATAGGCAGTGCACACTAATAGCATGCGCCTGGTTCATGAAGCTCTGTCAAATTCAGATTGGAGAATATTGTCAAACCGTCAATACTTGACGTCACACGTTCAGTACGTGTTGACGATAAACTGAATATTTTGGGGGCCATGAAAACTGCTTGTCAATATTTCTAAAAGTGACAACACGTCCAAAAGCGCCCTCAGACGGTCAATACATTGGCTGTTTGGCAGTATTATCAAACATGCGAGGGCGTCTTTGAGGTGCTCGACGGAGTGGCGACCTTTATTGCAGAAATAACAGTACATCTTAGGTTATATATCATGTCACCAGCACATGTTAGAGAAAAAGTTTGGAGAACATAACTGTTTCTATGAATGCTCCAGATCATAAAGCAGCATCTAAAAAGCATTGGTCTGCGGACAGTAAAATTTCTGAAATGGACTTGTCTGCCCAGATTCCCGGCCTGAACCTTCGGTATGAACTAGAAAGTCGATTTCACTCCACATCCAAGCGTCCATCATTGCGACCTTCTCTGGATCCATGTAGTGAGGAAGAATGGGTTGTCATTTCCCCACAGACATTCAGATATCTCCTAGAAAGTGTCCCTTGGAGAGCTCAGTCCTTTGTAATTGCAACCGGTGGGTATACCCCACAGTAATCTCCATTAATAAGTGTCCGACTACTTTTTATGAAATGATGTCGGCCCCTAGCTATTGAAGATTAACCTTATGAAAAGTGTCGCCTTTAATAAAGTGTGAGAAAAGGCGAGTTTTATTTAGTAGAACTACACTGCTGAGCATAAAAACTACTGTGGTGATGTAGGTGATGCGCAGAAATCCTAAAAGTCCTACTCCTTGATAGGGTACGCAAGTGATCACTCAGGTACAAGTATATAAAGTAGGTGCATGTAAAATCCCAAACGTTCTGTATACAGATAGAGATTACTCAGTGGATCTGCCACTTAGAAATCGCATTTGAATGTTGACTGTCCGTATAAGAATGTTTTGTGCCTGACTGACGTGTGAGGCTTATGGCCTGACAAGATTGTTTTCTTTATCGTTCAGTCAAATTGATGCTCACACCTGTCATGTGAATATGGATCGATCGGTTCAGGAGGGCCTAAACGCCTAGCTTGATCTCAGTAACTCAGTGCAACAAACATATTGTCGACTTCGCTGTGCAGGATCGTAAATCAAGTCAAGTCGATTGTGTAAGGAAGTCACTAACGCTCAAATATATGTACGGACATCTGGTTAGAGCCAGAGACAAAATCAACCTAAACGTTTACAAAGGACCTAGCCGTGTTCAGAAAACATACACTAAAAGCAGTTGGTGGAGTGTTTGCTGCTGTTAGACGACGTTTACTTCATAGAGAAACTGAAGTAGGTAGCTCTTGTTTCTTAACATGAGTAGAGGTTACACTTGACAACCGAAATAAATTAACAGTCGGTTCCTTTTAAGACCCCCCCTCCTACTCAAAAGATACAGTTTCTGAATAATTCAAAGAAAGCTTGAGTGTCATTTCAAATAGGTACCCAGCTCATAAAATTGTAGCTACGCTCGGTATGTTGGCGAAAATACATGTTTAAAGTAGGTCGTATACAAAGAAACGTCGTCCGAAATCGTTCAGCATACTATGCAGAAAACTGTTTTGAACAATTACTTCTGGAGAACAGTCTAAGTGTAAATGCTTGCGAAAAAATACTTGACTTCTCAACAAAAAATAATCCTGAGCAAGTAAGGAGAATCATAACGGATGCAGGGATTAGTCACCACAAGGTCTTTGTAGCAAGATTGAATACCGTAACATCCAAATCCACCAAAAATAAAAGCAAAATATATCTGGTTAGTAAAGAAAATAAAAATTGTTTGACAGCTGCCTAAGAGACAGTCTCCACTCCTTCTAGTCTACGTAAGTAGACCATATGCGGTTGAAATGCAAAGAAGTGGTATAGACGGCAACTGAGATACACATATCAAGTAAATTAATAAGGGCTGGTACTGATCCCCAACGGTACACAAAACAGTTCAAACACTGTTGCAAGAGCAACGAAAAAAGCATGCAAATTTAAAAGCACGCGAATTCCTCAATATTGGTGATGTTTTACAGTAGCTCGACATTCAGCGGGATCGTCCTTTTAATAGTAATAATCAATATATTCACTGCGTGATAGCAATGGCGATGTTACTGATGACAGTGCCACTGCAGCGGAATTATTAAACACGATTTTACGAATGTTCAACTGTTTGAGAACTCCTAAGGGACCAGAATGCAGAGGTCATCGGTCCCTAGACTTTTTTTTTTTTTGGTCATCAGTCTACTGACTGGTTTGATGCGGCCCGCCACGAATTCCTTTCCTGTGCTAACCTCTCCATCTGAGTAGCACTTGCAACCTACGTCCTCAATTATTTGCTTGACGTATTCCAATCTCTGTCTTCCTCTACAGTTTTTGCCCTCTACAGCTCCCTCTAGCACCATGGAGGTCATTCCCTCATGTCTTAGCAGATGTCCAATCATCCTGTCCCTTCTCCTTATCAGTGTTTTCAACATATTCCTTTCCTCTCCGATTCTGCATAGAACCTCCTCATTCCTTACCTTATCAGTCCACCTAATTTTCAACATTCGTCTATAGCACCACATCTCAAATGATTCGATTTTCTTCTGCTCCGGTTTTCCCACAGTCCATGTTTCACTACCATGCAATGCTGTACTCCAGACGTACATCCTCAGAAATTTCTTCCTCAGTTTAAGGCCGGTATTTGATATTAGTAGACTTCTCTTGGCCAGAAATGCCGTTTTTGCCATAGCGAGTCTGCTTTTGATGTCCTCCTTGCTCCGTCCGTCATTGGTTATTTTACTGCCTAGGTAGCAGAATTCCTTAGCTTCATTGACTTCGTGACCATCAATCCTGATGTTAAGTTTCTCGCTGTTCTCATTTCTACTACTTCTCATTACCTTCGCCTTTCTCCGATTTACTCTCAAACCATACTGTGTACTCATTAGACTGTTCATTCCGTTCAGCAGATCATTTAATTCTTCTTCACTTCCACTCAGGATAGCAATGTCATCAGCGAATCGTATCATTGATATCCTTTCACCTTGTATTTTAATTCCACTCCTGAACCTTTCTTTTATTTCCATCATTGCTTCCTCGATGTACAGATTGAAGAGTAGGGGCGAAAGGCTACAGCCTTGTCTTACACCCTTCTTAGTACGAGCACTTCGTTCTTGATCGTCCACTCTTATTATTCCCTCTTGGTTGTTGTACATATTGTATATGACCCGTCTCTCCCTATAGCTTACCCCAAAATTTTTCAGAACCTCGAACAGCTTGCACCATTTTATATTGTCGAACGCTTTTTCCAGGTCGACAAATCCTATGAAAGTGTCTTGATTTTTCTTTAGCCTTGCTTCCATTATTAACCGTAACGTCAGAATTGCCTCTCTCGTCCCTTTACTTTTCCTAAAGCCAAACTGATCGTCACTTAGCGCATTCTCAATTTTCTTTTGCATTCTTCTGTATATTATTCTTGTAAGCAGCTTCGATGCATGAGCTGTTAAGCCGATTGAGCGATAATTCTCGCACTTGTCAGCCCTTGCCATCTTCAGAATTGTGTGGATGATGCTTTTCCGAAAGTCAGATGGTATGGATCCCCTATCTCTTCTAAATCGACTCCTGTTTCTTCTTCTATCACATCAGACAAATCTTCACCCTCATAGAGGCTTTCAATGTATTCTTCCCACCTATCTGCTTTCTCCTCTGCATTTAACAGTGGAATTCCCGTTGCACTCTTAATGTTACCACCGTTGCTTTTAATGTCACCAAAGGTTGTTTTGACTTTCCTGTATGCTGAGTCTGTCCTTCCGACAATCATATCTTTTTCGATGTCTTCACATTTTTCCTGCAGCCGTTTCGTCTTAGCTTCCCTGCACTTCCTATTTATTTCATGCCTCAGCGACTTGTATTTCCGTATTCCTGATTTTTCCGGAACATTTTTGTACTTCCTCCTTTCATCAATCAACTGAAGTATTTCTTCTGTTACCCATGGTTTCTTCGCAGCGACCTTCTTTGTGCATATGTTTTCCTTCCCAACTTCTGTGATGGCCCTTTTTAGAGATGTCCATTCCTCTTCAACTGTACTGCCTACTGCGCTATTCCTTATTGCTGTATCTATAGCGTTAGAGAACTTCAAACGTATCTCGTCATTCCTTAGTACTTCCGTATCCCACTTCTATGCGCATTTGATTCTTCCTGACTAATGTCTTGAACTTCAGCCTACTCTTCATCACTACTATATTGTGATCTGAGTCTATATCTGCTCCTGGGTACGCCTTACAATCCAGTATCTGATTTCGGAATCTCTGTCTGACCATGATGTATTCTAATTGAAATCTTCCCGTACCTCCCGGCCTTTTCCAAGTATACCTCCTCCTCTTGTGATTCTTGAACAAGGTATTCGCTATTACTAGCTGAAACTTGTTACAGAACTCAATTAGTCTTTCTCCTCTTTCATTCCTTGTCCCAAGCCCATGTTCTCCTGTAACCTTTTCTTCTACTCCTTCCCCTACAACTGCATTCCAGTCGCCCATGACTATTAGATTTTCGTTCCCCTTTACATACTGCATTACCCTTTCAATATCCTCATACACTTTCTCTATCTGTTCATCTTCAGCTTGCGACGTCGGCATGTATACCTGAACTATCGTTGTCGGTGTTGGTCTGCTGTTGATTCTGATAAGAACAACCCGGTCACTGAACTGTTCATAGTAACACACCCTCTACCCTACCTTCCTATTCATAACGAATCCTACACCTGTTATACCATTTTCTGCTGCTGTTGATATTACCCGATACTCATCTGACCAGAAATCCTTGTCTTCCTTCCACTTTACTTCACTGACCCCTACAATATCTAGATCAGGCTGTTCCAGCTCGTCGGCTCCGTTGTGAGCCGCGGAGCGCTCCCTGCTCCAGGGAGCCGCGTCGCTCGCTGTGGCCATTCAAGTGGGCCGGCACGTGGCACGGCTGGCTGAGGCAGGCGGCAAGGCAAGCGTTTTGATGTGCCAGCTGCGTCTTACAAGATCGACATCCTCATACTCTTAGCTGCTAATACGATGTTCAGGAAATAAATAAGAAACAACTGTTTTACAAGGAATTGCATATTAAATTTATTGGGTCTCTGTAGCTTGACATTTTCTTTTCGTTAAAAGATCGGAAATATCAGGCGTCAAAGTGTTCGCAGCGTTAATGCGGAGGATGGCCTTCATTGTTGCACCCTGAACAAACGATCGTTCCTTACTTTTTAGTGTTTTAATTGCTGAGAAAAGCTGCTCACAAGAATATGTAGATCCAAACATGCACATGATCTGAGCGGCATTGTTGTGAAGCTTGGGAAATGTTTTTTGCTGTAATGAACGATACCATCGAGACAAATCCAACGTGTTGTAGTACCTCTCTTTCAACAAAGTTGAATTTTGCAAATCAACAATCTCCAATTGAAGTGACTATGACCAGTCATCGGGGGAAAATGAAAAAAAAGGAGTGCTGTACACCTTAAGTTCCATTTCCAATCTAGTGAGGTCTCGGAATCGTGTTTCAAACGACGTGATGAGCTGCTTTAACTTTGCTTGGTAATCGCCGAAAGTATTATCTTCAAGTAGTTTTAAAGAAGCACGATGATTGAAGAACGTTAAATGTCCATTACTCATCTGCCTGTCAAATAAATATAACTTTTCCATGAACGCTTTGATCTGGTCGTGCATATCAACGATTAGCTGCCCTTTGCCCTGCAATGACAAATTTAAATTATTCAGATGCATAGTTATGTCAGCTAGGAACGCCAGGTCTGATATCCATTTTGTATCATTCAGACAACGCATTTCTTCCCCTTTCATTTCGAGAAAAAGGGATAGTTCCTCACGAATGGCAAAGAAAACATCAAGAACTTTTCCCCGACTCAGCCAACGAACTGTACTGTGGTAAGGTATATCCCCATATTGCGCTTCAATATCTCTCAAGAATCCTTTGAATTGGCGATGATTCATTGCGTGACGGCGTACAAAATTCACACACTTCACGATATATTTCATTACGCCACCTAGCTCTACTGTTTCAGCACACAGTGCCTCTTAGTGAATAAAACAATGAAGAGTCAAAATGTCTTTCCAGAATTCTTCCCTGAGTTTTTATTTTTCAAACGAGAGGCAAAACCTTGGTGACGCCCGATCATTTCTGGTGCACCATCTGTCGCTACAGAATGGAGCTTATCCCACGGCAAATTCATATTGTCCACTGATTCACAAACAGCTTCAATAATGTCACGTCCTGTTGCGGTGTAATCGAGTGGTACCACATTCAAGAGTTCTTCAGTTACTTGCAGCTCCATGTCGACACCACGCACATAGACTGCAAGCTGAGCACAGTCCGATATGTTGGTGCTTTCGTCAAGCGTAGCGAAAATGCAACAAAGCTTCCCGCCTTTTTCCTGGGCTGTCTCTAAATCCGTTGCCATGTCCAGGATTCGACGAGACATTGTTTGTTTCCAACGGAGATGCAGGCGGTTTGCCTGTCGAAGCAAACATTCTGCAACTGCTACCATGCGCGATTTTACGAGTTGTCCCATCGAAAAAGGCTTGCCATTCGACGCAATGATGTGAGCGACCCTGCAGCTTGCTCGAATTGCAGATTCAGTTGTGTTTTCTCCGCTCTCATTCACCTGCAAATTATAAACGCTTTACAGAACACAAAGCATGTTGCATGTTTTGATACCCTCCGTATTACGAGGAGACGTAAGTTTAAAAACGTTTTCGTACGTCGTTCTTAAGCCTGGCTACCAGTTCTCTACGTGCAACACCTTCTACCTGATCGTAGTGCGCTGCGTGAAGACGTGTATAATGTCGTTGTATATTTTACCTCGTCGCAGAATTAAATACTTTATGACATACAACACACTGCAGACGACCATCCCTCTCAATGAATAGAAAGGTATCCTCCAATAGAGGTACAGGGCTCCCGCGGCTAGTCATAGCTGTCATTGAACACGGATTATTGCGTCAGTTGCGGCTGCGTGCGGCCAGGGGGTAGTGAGTTCGCATTCCCCCTCCACGCGGGCTCCGAGCTGCCGCAGTGAGCGCTCCGGAGCGCTCCGGCTCCCTGGAGCTCGGTTGGAACAGCCTGATCTAGATTGAGCCTTTACATTTCCCTTTTCAGATTTTCTAGTTTCCCTACCACGTGCAAGATTCTGACATTCCACGCCCCGACTCGTAGAACGTTATCCTTTCGTTGATTATTCAATCTTTTTCTCATGGTAAGCTCCCCCTTGGCAGTCCCCTCCCGGAGATCCGAATGGGGGACTATTCCGGAATCTTTTGCCCATGGAGAGATCATCATGATACTTCTTCATTTACAGGCCACATGTCCTGTGGATACACGTTACGTGTCCTTAATGCAGTGGTTTCCATTGCCTTCTGCATCCTCATGTCGTTGATCATTGCTGATTCTTCCGCCTTTAGGGGCAATTTCCCACCCCTAGGACAAGAGAGTGCCCTGAACCTCTATCCCCTCCTCCGCCCTCTTTGACAAGGCCGTTGGCAGAATGAGGCTGACTTCTTATGCCGGAAGTCTTCGGCCGCCAATGCTGATTATTTATCAAAATTTAGGCAGTGGCAGGGATCGAACCCGCGACCGAAGACGTTTTGATTATGAATCAAAGACGCTACCCCTAGACCACGGGTCATCTCCCTAGACTTACATACTACTTAAACTAACTTACTCTAAATTATCCTAAGAAGAACACACACACCAATGCCCGAGGGAGAACTCGAACGTCCAAAGGTAAGGGCCGCGCAATTCGTGACATAGCACCTCTAACCGCGCGGTCATTCCACGCGGCACAAATTTCCGAAATTCCTTCAACAAAGAAGACGAAGTAAATATTCCGGAATCCGAATCAATAACAGCTGCCAACATAAGTAACTCAGGCGTAGATATCCTCAGTGCAGCGAAGCCGCTTAAATCACTTAATAAAGACACAGCCACCAGTCTACATTGCATGTCCCTTCAGAATACGTTCATATAATTGACGCATGCTTAACAATCATATACTACAGCTGGCAAATCGAAAGATAAGCACCTACAGACTGGAAAGTTGCAGGAGTCGCAAAAATACTCAAGAAAATAAATATAAATGTTACATTACAAACCCCGTGTCATTAACGTCGATCTGCAGTAATAATTTGGAACATATACTGTGTTCCAACTCTACGATTTATCTATTTGTTGACAAAAGTGAACACTGATTCAGAAAATTTCGTTATTGTAAAGCGCAACAAGCTCTTTAGTGTCACGAAATAATGAATTATATTGACAGGGGATGTCAAACTGATTCTGTATTTTCTGGTTTCCGGAGGGCTTTTGAGACTATTCCTTTCAAACGACTTCTAATGAAATTTCGTGCCTACGGAACAGCGTCACAGTTGTGTCACTGGATTCGTCATTTCCTGTCAGAAAGATTATAGTTCGTAGTAAATGATGGAAAGCCATCGAACAAAACAGAAGTAATACTATATCTGGCGTTCCCCAAGGACGTATTATACATCCTTTGCTTTGTATTATACATCCTTTGCTTTTCTGATCTGCATAAACGACTTGGGAGACAATCTGAGCAGTCGGATGCTGTCATTTACCGTCTTGTAAGGTTCATCAGATGATTGAAGTCAACTTCAGAATAATTTAAGCAAGATATCTGTAAGAAATTACAATTAAATCTATACCATTGGCCGCTGACAGGCGTTGATATACATCAACGGGGACAGTTGAAAATGTTTGCCCGTGCCGGCGATAAGTCCCTGCAGTCGCACTGTCCTCTGTGCCCTCGGTGGCTCAGGTGGATAGAGCGTCTGCCATGTAAGCAGGTTATCCCGAGTTCGTGCCCCGATCGTGGCACACATTTTCAACTGTCCCCCTTGAAGTATATCAACGTCTCTCAGCGGCTAATGGTATAGATGTAATTGTAATTTCATTCTAGAGAGCTGCACGGTCATCAATGGTATATGTTCTTTTGGACATGTCCCTTGGTCCCTTAGGAACTTAGCACAAATTTCCATTTTGAATATAAATGATGCAAATCATGAAGCCATCCATATGAGTACTAAATTTGGGTTACACCATGCGTGATCCAAATCTAAGAGTTGTGAAATCATCTAAGTACGAAGCGATTACAATTACAAATAACTTAAACTGGAACTATTGCACAGATATATTATGAGAGAAGCAAACCCAAGTCTGAGATTTATCAGGAGGACACTTAGAAAATGCTACAGGCCTGCCTACACTAAACTTGTCCATCTTCTACTGGAATATTGCTGCACAGTGTCGACCAGCATGATATAGGATTGAAGGAGGACATCGAATAAGTTCAAAGATGTATAGCTCTCTTTGTGTTATCGCCACATAGCCACGAATAGGAGAAGCGAATTGGGGTGACAGTCATTAGAACAAAGGCGTTTCTCGTTGCGGTAAGATCTCCTCATGAAATTTCCGTCATCAACATTCTCCTCCAAATGGGAAAACACTTTGTTGGCGCCCACCAACATAGATAGAAACGATAATCACAATAAAATAAGAGAAATCAAAGCTCGCACGGAAAGATTTAAGTGTTCGTTCTTCCCGCTTGCTGTTCAAGAGTTGGATGGTACAGTAAATAGCTTGAAGGCGATTCGATAAACCCTCTGCAAGGTACTTAATTGTGAATGGCAGGGTAGTAATCAAGTAGATGCCACTATAGATGTGGACGGTGGAAAACATAGACTGTGCGATTACATCTGGAGCAATGCAGACGGTCATCATAGCAGATATTGGTCTGGTTTCGTTTGATGTGGCTCAATAGAGACGCTCGCCAAAAGTGTACAGCAACAACATAGACCAATACAGCAGCACCACAGTCTTTTCAGAAGTATTCTGTTTCTGCATGTAGAATTACGATTTAGGTGACCATGAGTATTGGAGCAAGGGGATTTCTGAGCCACTCTGCATTGTTGCCAGATGTATCCAAGATGGCGGTGATGACGTCATCCAAGATAGTGGCACTGACACTTGTCAACAGCACATGACAACATCCAAATTGGCGGCCTTAACGACATTCAAGATGGCTGTTTTTGGCAGGAAGTTTGAATTTTGGCGGGAAGATAGGTCAATTGGCCTACCTCCACTAACATAACCCCCTTCCCCACCCCCAGGAAAATGACAGAAAGTTCAAATTCCAACAGGATAATACATCACACATAAAAAAATGGTGTGAAACAACGGTCCATTGGGCTACCTCCACTAAACAAAGTCACCCAACTGCCAGCTCTTCCTAGGAACCAGTGACAAATTTGAATTTTGGCAGTAAATAAAGGTCAATTGGGGTTTCTCTACTAAGAAAGTGGCGTGAAAGAAAGGACACTTGGACTAAAATGTGTCACCCAACCACCAACTCCTCCTAAGGATTCGTGGGAAAATGGCTCAACCAGTGCTCGATATAAGTCTTTATTTAAACAGTTTCATGCAGTTCAGCCATCCAGTGTGTTTGCCACAGAGTCCAGACTCAAACTGACACAGTACACAGCGCCACCACCAGAGGGCCTTGTCATCAAAGATGGTGGCCATGAAATCAGGTGATGATGCAAGTACTGTTAGACCTGTGATGTCACAGACATACTGATAGAGTTCCCACAGTAAATCCAAGATGGCAGCGTATGGAAATTCAAAAAGTGCCACAACCCCCGCCCAGGTGGAGGGATAAACTATTTTGTCGGATTTTTGCGAGTGCCAGTCCCACCTGGACTTGGAAGGAAATTCTTAAAGTCTCCATGACAATCCTCAATCAACCGCGACATCCCCTTATCAAACTATGTTGGTGGACCAACATGTACTAACGTGTACTAATGTGCACAGTGCATGACGTCATCCATGATGGTGGCTGTGACACCGCATGAGAGTGCAAGTGCCACACCCCTCAGCAGGAAGTTTGAGTTTTCGTGGGAAGATAGGTCAATTGGGTTACCTCCACTAACCTAACCCTCCTTCCATCACCTCCCCCAGGAAAACGGCGGGAATTTCAGATTTCAACAGGATAATGCATCACACCATGGTTATCTCTACTAACATAAGAAAATCGAGGGAAAATATGTCACTTGGGCTACCCCCACTAACTTAAGTCATCCCTCCACCAGGACTTCCTTGGAACTGGCGCCAAGTTTGAATTTTGTTGGTAAGGAAAGGTCAATTCGCATATCTCTCCTAAACTGAGAAAATGGCTTGCAAGAAAGGACGCTTTGACTACCTCTACTAACTGAAGTCATTCGACCATTACCTCATCCTGGGAACTGGCAACAAGTATCGATTTTCACTGGAGGATAGATCAATTGGTCTACCTCTGCTACCCTAAGAAAATGACATGAAAGAGAGGACACTTTGACTACCTCCACTAACCTAAGTCACCCGACCGCCACCTCCTCCTAGGGATTCGTGGGAGAAGGACTCAGCCAGCACTGGGCTGCTGGAGAGAGGAAGGAGTGGACTTTATTTATTTTGGAACAATTTGTTTATGGATGGAGTATATTTATTACACTGATACAAAACACATGCTCTGACATGTTTGGGAGTCACATCACATAGACTACAGACATGTGAAACATTAAAAGAAACTGCCAACATACTTGTTAATCATCAACTGTCGAAATCATGAACCAGTCTTTGTTTAAACAATTTGAGCCACTACCGCCATTCGATGCGTTCGCCACGAGGTGGAGAGCCCAACTGACCTAGTGCATAGCACCACCACCAGAGTGCACTATCATCCCTCTGATCTGTTCGACTGCTTTCTCTCTATCGCCATTCTAAGAAGACACCTCCGACGAGCAGAAACCGACGTCACAGATCATGCTGTTGCACCACTTGTGACACGTGCATGACACTGATACTGACATTACATGTCGTGTTGTTCCACCACTCGTGACGTGTGTTTGTGTGACGCATATATGGACGTCAGAGATCATGCTATACAAAAACTGTTCCACTGCTCTGAAATAAATGGAATACATGTTTACCTGTTCTCTAGTCATGGGAAAGACCTCAGTTGGCTTGTAAATTATAGGGATGATTTGGAATCTGTTACATCACCGACATCAGTAACTGAGAATGGAAATATCGGTTTCCTCTATTTCTTTCTAGTTATTCAGTGGTTTACAACATGCTGCACATCGCTGATGTTTGGGGTTTGTAGAGAAATAATTTCCAGTCTGTATCTTGGGAATTATGTTGTGCTAGCGATTGGTAGGTTGCTGCCTAGTGATTGATATTGAGAAGTATCGTGAGAATGGTATCATATTATGGCAAACCAATGCAAAAATACGTGTGTTCTTGTAATCCCCAAGTCTGGAGATGTGCATAGAAAAGCGAGCAAGCAAGGAAGAAGGTTTGGATGAGAGTAACGCATTTGTCCTGAGGGGTGATGATCCCGAATTTGTAGAACAGTTCTGAGTGCGACTTTGGTCCACTGAGGGTGCTCTGATGTAAAAGGGATGATTTTGTATGGCAGAGGATATGAATTGTACGTTTAATAGATCGACATGGTATGTGGCGATTTATTGCTGGTATGGAGATCGGTTTCATGCTCTAATATTCAAGCTCCTGTCCTCAGTGCGAGAGCAATGTAATTGAGTAAGAGTCTTTGCATATTTGATATGTATGGCACCTTGTGAAGTTTAGTTGGTGCTGCAATATGGTAATCAGTGTAAAATAGTTTATAGCCACCAAATGTCACATCTGTAGAAAGAAAGAAAAGGCTGACGATGCTTCCCTATGGCTGAGGAGCATCGTGAGATATAGCTGGTGTGACTGAAGGCATGTCATAATCTTTTGTGTGCTGTACAGATACAAAATATATCTGCTCTGTTTGTGTAACATGTGTATATATTTTGTTGTAAAGTTACTGTGGCTTATGTTGTAGCATGACCAGAGAAGATGAGTGTGTGTCCTACTGTGAGGGATGTATAGATTCAGCACAAAGATAACTGCGATGGTATGAGACAGAGTTTTTACAGGGAAAATTATGCGTGTTATAGATATGAATATTCGTTTCCGGACCACAATCGTCAAGAGCAGAAATTACGTGTACATCAATTGGTGTCAGCCTGTGTGGCAATCGTAATAACACTTAATTGTAGTTAGACTGGTAAATGTGTTCCTGGCTTCCAGTTTTCTTGTGAGCCCTATATGTATGTATTTGATGATCAGTAGACATGTTTTGTAGGTTTAACTGTGAGTGCAATCTAGCGATTTATGGAAAATAAGTTTAGCACTGAAAGCCTCCTCTGCAGAAAACAATGGTGAAAATTTCTTCCACTGGACACGTCCCACAGCTATCGCTTGATCGCACCCTCAATGTTAGAAAACACACAAGTGTGTGGTCGAGACCTGGCTTGAGCGCGCTCTAAAAAATAGGTCTTCACTCTCGTCCGGTCGCGTCCAGCGACTGTGCCTAGGTGATCTTGGATTTTCAGAGGAAATTTGGGGGTATGGAATATGAACTGCATTTCGCTGCCTCATGACTGCAGGTAGCTGTGCGTGACTTGCCAACTGATGGTCATGTCACTTCGCTGGTAGTCTGCAGTGCGATGCAGTGGACAGGGGGCTGCAGGCAGTGCTTCCACGCGTCTGTTCGAATAATTTGCGAGCAGGTCTGTAGGCCATGCCATGCGTTATTTGGACCATTTACGAGTTGATTTTGTGCCTGCACATCAGTGTACTGAATTATTTAGGAGCAGTGAAACAGATTTGTATAGGACAATCTGTGATGTCCGTATGGGCATCACACACAAACTCATCATGAGCAGTAAAACAGCATGATCTGTGACGTCAGTATCTGTTCGTCAGAGGTGTTCTGTTAGAATGGTGATAGAGAGAAAGCAGTCGAACAGATGAGAGGGATGATAGTGCAGTCTGGTGGTGGTGCTATGCACTAGGTCAGTTGGGCTCTGGACCTCATGACAAACAGACCGGATGGCGGTAGAGGCTCAAATTGTCTAAAGAAAGATTGGTGGATGTTTTCGACACTTGATGATTAGCAAGCATTTTTGCAGATTCTTTTAGTGTTCCACATGTCTGTAGGCTGTATGATGTGACCCCAGAGCATGTCAGAGCATGTGTTTTGTATCAGTGTAATAAATACAATCCATCCCAAAATAAATTGTTCCAACGTAAATAAAGTCCCGTCCTTCCTTTCTCCACCAGCCCAGTGCAGGCTGAGTCCTTCTCTCATGAATCCCTAGGAGGAGGTGGCGGTCGGGTGACTTTAGTCAGTGGAGGTAGTCGAAGTGTCCTTTCTTTCACGCCATTTTCTTAGCTAGGTAGAGGTACTTGAATCTACCTTTTGTTACCACCAAATTTCAAACTTGGTGCCAGTTCCTAGGAAGAGGTGGCGCTCGGATGACTTAGGTTATTGGCGGTATCCCAAGTGACATATTTCCTGTTGATTTTCTTACGTTAGTAGAGATAACAGTAGTGTGATCCATTATCCTGTTGGAATTTGAAATTACCGCCGTTTTTCTGCGGGAGGTGAGGGAAGAAGGGTTTGGTTACTGGAGGTGACCCAATTGACCTATCTTCCCGCCAAAATTCAAACTTCCCACCAATGGGGTGTGGCACTTGCGTTATCATCTCACATCGTGGCCGCCATAATGGATGACATTATGCACTGTACACATTAGTACATGTTCATGCACGTTAGTTCACATTAGTACTTTGTAACCCACCTGTACGAGTTGGTGAGGGGATGTGGTGGTCGATTGAGGGTCGTCGAGGAGACTTTAAGTATTTCCTTCCAAGTCCAGCTGGACCTGGCTCTCACGAAAATCTGACAAAATTTGAATTTCCCACCTGGGAGAGGGCGTGGCCCTTTTTGAATTTCCTGCTGCTGCCATCTTGGATTTTATGTGGGAACCCTATCAGCGTGTCTGTGGTGTCACAGGTCTAGCAGTACTTGCGTCATCACCTGACATCATGACCACCATCTTTGATGACAGTGCCCTCTGGTGGTGGTGATGTGTACTGTGTCAGTTTGAGTCTGGACTTCGTGCAAACACAATGGATGGCTGAACTGCATGAAACTGTTTAAATAAAGACTTATATCCAGCACTGGTTAAGTCCTTTCCCCACAAATGTTTAGGAGGATGAGGCTGTCAGGTGACTTAGATTTGTCCAAGTGTCCTTTCTTTTTCGCCATTTTCTTAGCATAGTAGAGAAACCCCAATTGACTTTTATTTACCACCAATATTCAAACTTTGCACGGTTCCTAGGAAGAGGTGGTGGTCAGGTGACTTAAGTTAGTGGAGGTAGCGCAGTTGACCTTTATTTCCCACCATTTTCTTAGGTGTGATGCTTTATCCTGTTGGAATTTGAACGTCCCGCCATTTTTCTGGGTGAGGGGAGGGGAGGCGTGGTTTGAACTTCCCACCAAAATCAGCCATCTTGAATGACGTCATGGCCGCCGTCTTGGATGATGTCATGCACTTTTGCCAAATCTAAACGCCCCCAACTTGGATGATGTCATCGCCGCCATCTTGGATACATATGTCAACAATGCAGAGTGGCTCAGAGCCACCAATACTGCCATGTATGAGAACTACAAGAAAAATGAACATTTCTGTATTGCATCCGTTATAATGATAATGCTCCAGCACCTGGTATGGGATACCATAGGGCTTATATCAAGACGACATCTTGCTCGCATATAAAGTAATTTAAATAGCAGGTGTCACATTTCTGACATGTAGGCTAATAGCTGTGCCCTCTTTTTATGGATCTCAAGAACGCAAGACCCAACACAGCTACCATGATACGCCTGTTCCATGGCCAGCGCGTTCTTCACACCTGTCACACAATAGAAACATCTAATAGGTTGTGAGAGACTGGCACATCCCTACTCTCCAGCGACTATGATTGATGAACTCCAGCATAGAGCTGAAGTAACATGGAATGGCGTAGACTTGTATCATCCAAGCTCAATTGAAGGATTTCCAGCCATGTTGGTCCATTATTCTTGCCAAATTTGGGAGTTCCGTGTACAAAAATGGATGCTCTGTATGCCCCAGAGTTACTACAAATTTATTCGTTAATTATTCCCACTATATTGTATGTACACAATAAGTAAGTTTTCATTGTATGCTGTCGGTACTGGTGTTGCAATTTTAATAGTCAACAATGTAAATCAACCGCCTTTTTAAAAAATTTAAGCACCAGAAGGTATGGTCGAATGTCAATGTTATTTCATGTATGTACTCTATGTGATCAAAAGTATCCCCACACCCCCAAAGCCGGCCGAAGTGGCCGTGCGGTTAAAGGCGCTGCAGTCTGGAACCGCAAGACCGCTACGGTCGCAGGTTCGAATCCTGCCTCGGGCATGGATGTTTGTGATGTCCTTAGGTTAGTTAGGTTTAACTAGTTCTAAGTTCTAGAGGACTAATGACCTCAGCAGTTGAGTCCCATAGTGCTCAGAGCCATTTTTGAACACCCCCAAAATCATACGTTTTTTCATTATTAGGTGCATTGTGCTGCCACTTACTGCCAGGTACTCCATCTCAGCGATCTCAGTATTCGTAAGACTTTGTGAGAGAGCAGAATGGGGCACTCCGCGGAACTCACAGACTTCAAACGTGGTCATGCGATTGGGAGTCACTTGTGTCATACGTCTGTACACGAGATTTTCACACTCCTATACATCCCTAGGTCCAGTGTTCCCGATGTGACAGTGAAGTGGAGACGTGATGGGTCACTTGTGTAACAAAAGCGTACTGGCCGACCTCGTCTGTTGACTGACAGAGACTGCCAACAGTTGAAAAGGGTATTAATATGTAATAGGCAGACATCTATCCAGACCATCACACAAGAATTCCTAACTGCACCAGGATCCTCTGCAAGTACTATGATAGTTAGGCGGTAGTTGAGAAAACTTGGATAACCTGCTTGAGCGGCTACTCATAAGCCACACATCACACCGGTAAATGCCAAATGGGGCCTCGCTTTGTGTAAGGAGCGTAAACATTGGACGATTGAACAGCGGAAAAACGTTGTGTGCAGTGACGAATCACGGTACACAATGTGGCGATCCGATGGCGGGGTGTGGGTATGGTGAATGTCTGGTGAACGTCATCTGACAGCGTGTGTAGTGCCAACAGTAAAATTAGGAGGCGGTGGTGTTACGGTGTGGTCGTGTTTTTCATGGAAGGGGCTTGCGCCCCTTGTTGTTTCGCGTGGCACTACCACAGCACAGGCCTAAATTGATGTTTTAAGCACCTTCTTGCTTTCCACCGTTGAAGAGAAATTCGGGGATGGCGATTGCATCTTTCAGCACGATCGAGTACCTGTTCATAATGCACGGCCTGTGGTGGAGTGCTTACACGACAGTAACATCTCTGTAACGGACTGGCTTGGACAGAGTTCTGACCTGAATCCTGTAGAACACGTTTGGGATGTTTTGGAACGCCGACTTCATGCCAGGCCTCACAGACTGTCGTCGATGCCGCTGCTCAGTGCAGCACTCCGTGAAGAATGGGCTGCCATTTTCCGAGAAACCTTCCAGCACCTGATTGAACATATGCCTGCGAGAGTGGAAGTTGTCATCAAGGCTAAGGATGAACCAACACCGTATTGAATTCTAGCATTACCTATGGAGGGCGCCACGAAATTGTAAGTCATTTTCTGCCAGGTGTCCGGATACTTTTGATCACACAGTGTAGGTAGCATCGGCGGGTGTGTAAATGATTACAGTTGCAGGTCTCTGTGACTGGTAGAACGGGCACCAGTGTGAGTTAAAGTAGTACATTTTCAGTCTTGTTACCCAGCAGCCGGCCGGAGTGGCCACGCGGCTCTGGGCGCTACAGTCTGGAACAGCGCTACCGCTACGGTCGCAGGTTCGAATCCTGCCTCGAGCATGGATGTTTGTGATGACCTTAGGTTAGTTAGGTTTAAGTAGTTCTGAGTTCTAGGGGACTGATGACCTCAGAAGTTAATGCCCATAGTACTCAGAGCCATTTGAACCATTTTGTTACCAAGCCTGTTACGGTATATAAAAGTCAAGAAGAACGTTAAATGTTGAGTGTTTATTGGTCGGAACATGCAATATCAAGATTTGTAGGGCATTCGGATGTGACAATGGCCAAGTGTTAGACTGCGTGTAGGGAAGTCATAATCGTCAAGGTAGCGGCCGAGTACATTTGATCACCACAAATGAGCATTTCTGTGTTGTGCACGAAATAAATCTGCGTCTGCCATCCGATAACCAGTAGTGGACTCCCTGCACCCTGCAACATCTCGGTGTGTTGGTCAGGGACTAGCAGCAATCTGAAAAACGAATTTCCGTACCATGCCTAGGCTGACATTAACACCACAACGCAGAAGTCTGAGCTTGCTGTTATCGTGACCGAGAACAACAGATTGCTGATGAAGAGCGTTGCATTGTCTTCAGCTACGATTTGGTGTGTGGTACTACGCCGGATGACCGTCGTCAGCGGCGATCTGATGGGGATTAAAATACTTCAAATGATTTGGAGAGGCACAGTAGCTTTACTGGTGTCATATAGTGTATTAATGTAGGTCATGGCTACTGGGGATTGAGACGACCGATGGGACTATGGTATATCATGGAGACTATATCTTCTCACGTGCTACCTCTCACATGCTAGTGACATCGTGCCTTTGGCATCAGAACAGTGCTTGTCTACGCATGATATATGTCTCTATGAACTGTTTTCGTTGCGTTGAGGTACTCTCATGGCCAGCAGGATCACAAACAGAACAACGGCTTGGACGTCATCCCATTATCAGTATCTAGTAATACAAGTACATGCTACAGTAGTCTGTGGGTCAGCTTGCCACAGGAGAGAATACAATGGCGTGATGACACGCTTTCCAACGGTATCAGTGCGTGATCCAGGCCAGATGGAGTGCAAAGCCGTACCGTTATGTGGGCTCAAACAGCCATCCAGTGCACAAATTTTAAATCAGTGGAGGACACCTTTAGGAATTCCCTTGAACAAATTTTCGGATACAACAACACAATCCAGTTTAAACCAAAAAACACATTTGAGAAACAAGGAAGCTAGTCGCAGATTAAAGACTGCTGGAACCCTGTGAGACCTCAGAATCTCTGGGTCTGACAGTCTGACACCTGATGGATTTCTTACTTTCAAGAAATACTGAATCAACTGCAAATCGAAAGTTTCCGCGAGGAACATCCTTCTGTGGAAACTGGCCGGATCACAGAGGGGTAGTCAACATGAATCAATACAAATCTCTGAAATGACACCATGCTATTCTCCAGCAGATGATGCATGTCCCATTTTGTATAATTCAACACATACCAAACAGCTCTCAATGACACCTGCAGAATATAACAGGTTGCTTAAAACCCTCTCCAGTCAGATGCCTTTATCACTTGGCAGGAATGATACCACCTCCTATTCGAAGAGAAATAGATGCGAATGATGACGGGAAGACAGTGGTGTTTCTTAGGCAGTGGGGATGAGTGGTAGACTTAGGATGGAAGGTCAAGGCCCCTGTAATGTCACTCCTTAAACAACAACTACCAAATTCATTGTTTATTCAAAACAGATAAGAGAATCAACGTGGGCATCTTGCTATAAAATATTACAGATATCTTGCTTCTCAAGCAAGACACCAACCATTGCCCACAAACTTAAAGAGATTACCCACAGAGATTTCAAATAAATTACACTACGAATCTGATTTAAAAAATGGCACTTTTTTTTAAATTTACAATATCCAAATAATTTACCAAAAGAATCAGTTCGTTTAGAACCCCCAAAACGCCCAACCAGCACAACACGTCAATATAATAACAATTCATATTCAGCGAATTTAAAACCCCTTTTTTTTAAAAAGAAAAAAACAAACAACACGTGAAATAGGTTATATTTATCAAACGGGCAGTGACCCCAGGCTGCCCTGGGCAAGGGTCACTTAACTGAAATGCCGGAAGCAGCCGACCAGCCGTCCAAACAACACCTAAACGTCGGGGCTCAACCGGGAGTCACTTCCCATTAGACGGAACGTCACATCTTCTGTGCACCGAAGCGGGACGTGGCGCCTCATCCACGCACCCCAACTCTCAGAAACTGGAACAAAAACAGACCGCAGAAGATATGGGAATCATCAACCAAACATCAATCAATACGGGTTAATATATCGATAAAATACACAAACCAGTTTCTGTTGAGTGAGTGCATTCAATAACTGCACCTATATAAGGAAGTGCATATAAATGAGTACCTTTACCAAACACAAGTTTTACTAATAACAAAATAATTGGTTGCAAAAATTTTTTTTCTTTTACAGCAATATACCAGGGATGTCGATTGATGGCAATCAACCCAAAATCACACGCACGCCTTCATGCTAATCTGCCTTTTAATTATCACCCAACCAGCGGATTTTAAAGCAAACAGTAACTTCTGGTCTGTGTACAGTCTCACACAGACTCTGCCGACTGCCAACCGATCAACAAGTTCACTCGCTGGAGCGCAAATCGTTTGACGAAACGAAGGCACTAAAACCACTTACACGTACGATGGAGAGCGCTGTTCGAGATGGTCTCTAGGGATGGGTCTCTCCGAGAAAACAGACCCCAAAGCAATGCGACGAGCAGCGCCCGAAGTTGACATCAGACAGGTCCACCACAAACTCGCGACCGTCTTACAAGGTAGACCGCCCGCGCCACCGCTGCCCGAGCCCGCGTGTTTGCTCCGTTGTCCCCTCAAGTACGTCCTAGCGCCTCGTAGAGGGTCCGGCGACCAACAACCCTACCGCAAATATCCGCCGCCAGTTCACATCAGGGGCAAAAATAGTAGTACAGCCGGGTAATCAATAGTACTGCCAAAGAGCTGGTGTGCCAGAAAAGGTGCATCATGGCGCAAGTGTAGCAAGAGAGAACTATCCTCTGTAAGGGTGTGAATTCTACATCTACATCTACATTTATACTCCTCAAGCCACCCAAAGGTGTGCGGCGGAGGGCACTTCACGTGCCACTGTCATTACCTCCCTTTCATGTTCCAGTCGCGTATGGTTCGTGGGAAGAACGACTGTCTGAAAGCCTCCGTGCGCGCTCTAATCTCTCTAATTTTACATTCGTGATCTCCTCGGGAGGTATAAGTAGGGGGAAGCAATATATTCGATACCTCATCCAGAAACGCACCCTCTCGAAACCTGGCGAGCAGGCTACACCGCGATGCAGAGCGCCTCTCTAGCAGAGTCTGCCACTTGAGTTTGTTAAACATCTCCGTAACGCTATCACGGTTACCAAATAACCCTGTGATGAAACGCGCCGCTCTTCTTTGGATCTTCTCTATCTCCTCCGTCAACCCGATCTGGTACGGATCCCACACTGATGAGCAATACTCAAGTACAGGTCGAACGAGTGTTTTGTAAGCCACCTCCTTTGTTGATGGACTACATTTTCTAAGGACTCTCCCAATGAATCTCAACCTGGTACCCGCCTTACCAACAATTAATTTTATATGATCATTCCACTTCAAATCGTTTCGCACGCATACTACCAGATATTTTACAGAAGTAACTGCTACCAGTGTTTGTTCCGCTATCATATAATCATACAATAAAGGATCCTTCTTTCTACGTATTCGCAATACAATTACATTTGTCTATGTTAAGGGTCAGTTGCCACTCCCTGCACCAAGTACCTATCCGCTGCAGATCTTCCTGCATTTCGCTACAATTTTCTAATGCTGCAACTTCTCTGTATACTACAGCATCATCCGCGAAAAGCCGCATGGAACTTCCGACACTATCTACTAGGTCATTTATATATATTGTGAAAAGCAATGGTCCCATAACACTCCCCTGTGGCACGCCAGAGGTTACTTTAACGTCTGTAGACGTCTCTCCATTGATAACAACATGAAGTGTTCTGTTTGCTAAAAACTCTTCAATCCAGCCACACGGCTGGTCTGATATTCCGTAGGCTCTTACTTTGTTTATCAGGCGACAGTGCGGAACCGTATCGAACGCCTTCCGGAAGTCAAGAAAAATAGCATCTACCTGGGAGCCTGTATCTAATATTTTCTGGGTCTCATGAACAAATAAAGCGAGTTGGGTCTCACACGATCGCTGTTTCCGGAATCCATGTTGATTCCTACATAGTAGATTCTGGGTTTCCAAAAACGACATGATACGCGAGCAAAAAACATGTTCTAAAATTCTACAACAGATCGACGTCAGAGATATAGGTCTATAGTTCTGCGCATCTGCTCGACGACCCTTCTTGAAGGCTGGGACTACCTGTGCTCTTTTCCAATCATTTGGAACCTTCCGTTCCTCTAGAGACTTGCGGTACACGGCTGTTAGAAGGGGGGCAAGTTCTTTTGCGTACTTTGTGTAGAATCGAATTGGTATCCCGTCAGGTCCAGTGGACTTTCCTCTGTTGAGTGATTCCTGTTGCTTTTCTATTCCTTGGACACTTATTTCGATGTCAGCCATTTTTTCGTTTGTGCGAGGATTTAGAGAAGGAACTGCAGTGCGGTCTTCCTCTGTGAAACAGCTTTGGAAAAAGGTGTTTAGTATTTCAGCTTTACGCGTGTCATCCTCTGTTTCAATGCCATCATCAAACCGGAGTGTCTGGATATGCTGTTTCGAGCCACTTACTGATTTAACGTAAGACTAGAACTTCCTAGGATTTTCTGTCAAGTCGGTACATAGAATTTTACTTTCGAATCCACTGAACGCTTCACGCATAGCCCTCCTTACGCTAACTTTGACATCGTTTAGCTTCTGTTTGTCTGAGAGGTTTTGGCTGCGTTTAAACTTAGAGTGAAGCTCTCTTTGCGTTCGCAGTATTTTCCTAACTTTGTTGTTGTACCACGGTGGGTTTTTCCCGACCCTTACAGTTTTACCGACAACAGCTGAAGTCAAGGAGGAGTTTCGTCAGAACATCGATGACTCTTAGAACCACTGCCGAAAAAGCTAGGTTGCAACTATGGAATACTAAGACCTCCCTTTCTCCTGGATGGGAAAAAGTTTTTGAAACTTTATCTCTTGGCTATGATCAGGAATGAATGACTTGAAAAGTTTCTGAGTAGACAGAGATCTGGAGACAGCAGATCGAGGGCTATTTGGCGAAATGGGGCTACACTGATTAAGATGATAGACAGTGAGTCTGTGCAGAACACGAGTCTGTTCATCCCATGTTCCAACACTGACTTTATCCTGTCTCCTGCCTAGAAGACGAACTTCATCAAAAAATGGAAAAATGATTGGCAGTAGGGAAATCTGCGCAAATGTAATATAATCGTAACTGTGTTTAATGTTTACTCGTACGCTTCTGACATGATAAATAAAATTTGTAATTTTGACTTGAATTTGTAATCACTTAAATAAAATCATATGCCCTCTCAACCTTTCCTTCCAAGTGCTTCACCTTTTCTGTCAGGCAGTGTACTACACTGACAGGAAAACAAATCGCAACACGAAGAAAGAGCTCAGAGACATAAACGAAACCTACACTCATATTTCTTGTGAATATGAAACCGGTCCCTTCCACGCCCACACTTGCATGGTCACCTTCGAAAATATATGTCACTTCTGCTTTGGTTTGTATCTAAAAAGAATTCCGCCTAAAATGTTGCGATTTATTTTAGCCTGGCTTGTTAACCACTTGTAACTATCAGAGAAGCGTCACGAGTGGCGAATTTTGAATAAAACCTGAACATTTCTGTTGCTGCCATGTTAAAATTTGCTTCCTTTGCCAAAACACTGCGGAGTTTACACAGTCCCACCTGACTAACATGTTCTGTAGATTCAAAAGCAAGGGAATTCTGAAACAGTGGTTTATGAAGTCTATTAACTGAGGAAAAGTTAAGTCAGTATCTTATGGAAAACCACATCTTCGGTACAGAATAAAAGTGTAATGTCTTCACTTCTGTTGTTCGAAAACCCATAACGTTTCTTGTTTCACCGGCTTTCGATGGCCATTAAAAATCACATTCTTTCATCAGAAAAGTCTGTGGTTAGTAGAATAACGTGGCAGATAATAAGATTTTGCATAATCAGCATGTTGTTGTTATTGTGGTCTTCAGTCCTGAGACTGGTTTAATGCAGCTCTCCATCCTACTATATCCTGTGCAAGCTTCTTCATCTCCCAGTACCTACTGCAACCTACATCCTTCTGAATTTGCTTGGTGTATTCATCTCTTGGTCTCCATCTACGATTTTTACCCTCCACACTGCCATCCAATACTAAATTGGTGATCCCTTGATGCCTCAGTACATGTCCTACCAACCGATCCCTTCTTCTGGTCAAGTTGTGCCACACACTTCTCTTCTCCCCAATCCTATTCAACACCTCCTCATTAATTATGTGATCTACCCATCTAATCTTCAGCATTCTTCTGTAGCACCACATTTCGAAAGCTACTATTCTCTTCTTGTCTAAACTATTTATCGTCCATGTTTCACTTCCATACATGGCTACACTCCATACAAGTACTTTCAGAAACGACTTCCTGACACTTAAATCTATACTCGATGTTAACAAATTTCCCTTCAGAACCGCTTTCCTTGCCATTGCCAGTCTAAATTTTATGTCCTCTCTACTTCGACCATCATCAGTTATTTTGCTCACCAAATAGCAAAACTCCTTAAGTGTCTCATTTCCTAACCTAATACCCTCAGCATCACCCGACTAGATTCGACTACATTCCATTATACTCGTTTTGCTTTTGTTGATGTTCATCTTATATCCCCCTTTCAAGACACTATCCATTCCATTCAACTGCTCTTCCAATCCTTTTGCTGTCTCTGACAGAATTACAATGTCATCGGCGAACCTCAAAGTTTTTATTTCTTCTCCATGGATCTTAATACCTACTCCGAATTTTTCTTTTGTTTCCTTTACTGCTTGCTCAATATGCAGATTGAATAACATAGGGGAGAGGCTGCAACCCTGTCTCACTCCCTTCGCAACCACTGCTTCCCTTTCGTGTCCCTCGACTCTTATAACTGCCATCTGGTTTCTATACAAATTGTAAATAGCCTTTCGCTCCCTATAGTTTACCCCTGCCACCTTCAGAATTTGAAAGAGAGTATTCCAGTCAACATTATCAAAAGCTTTCTCTACGTTTACAAATGCTAGAAACGTAGGTTTGCCTTTCCTTAATCTATTTTCTAAGATAAGTCGTAGGGTCAGTATTGCCTCACGTGTTCCAACATTTCTACGGAATCCAAACTGATCTTCCCCTAGGTCAGCTTCTACTAGTTTTTCCATTCGTCTGTAAAGAATTCGCGTTAGTATTTTGCAGCCGTGACATATTAAACCGATAGTTCGGTAATTTTCACATCTATCAACACCTGCTTTCTTTGGGATTGGAATTGTTATATTCTTCTTGAAGTCTGAGGGTATTTCGCCTGTTTCATACATCTTGCTCACCAGATGGTAGAGTTTTGTCATGACTGGCTCTCCCAAGGCCGTCAGTAACTCTAATGGAATGTTGTCTACTCCCGGGGCCATGTTTCGACTCAGGTCTTTCAGTGCTCTGTCAAACTCTACACGCAGTATCGTATCTCCCATTTCATCTTCATCTACATCCTCTTCCATTTCCATAATATTGTCCTTAAGTGCATCGCCCTTGTATAGACCCTCTATATACTCCTTCCACCTTTCTGCTTTCCCTTCTTCGCTTAAAACTGGGTTTCCATCTGAGCTCTTAATAATCATACAAGGTCCCTCCAAAGGTCTCTTTAATTTTCCTGTAGGTATTATCTATCTTACCCCTAGTGAGGTAAGCCTCCACATCCTTACATTTATCCTCTAGTCATCCGTGCTTAGCCATTTTGCACTTCCTGTCGAAACAATTTTTGATACATTTTATTCCTTTTTGCCTGCTTCATTTACTGCATTTTTATATTTTCCACTTTCATCAATTAAATTCAATATTTCTTCTGTTACCCAAGGATTTCTACTAGCCCTCGTCTTTTTACCTACGTGATCCTCTGCTGCCTTCACTACTTCATCCCTCAGAGCCACCCATTCTTCTTCTACTGTATTTCTTTCCCCCATTCCTGCCATTTGTTCCATTACGCTCTCCCTGAAACTCTGTACAACCTCTGGTTTAGTCAGTTTATCCAGATCCCATCTCCTTAACTTCCCACCTTTTTGTAGTTTCTTCAGTTTTAATCTACAGTTCATAACCAGTAGATTGTTATCAGAGTCCACATCTGCCCCTGGAAATGTCTTACAATTTAAATCCTGGTTGCTAATTCTCTGTCTTACCATAATATAATCTATCTGAAATCTGTCAGTATCTCCAGGATTCTTCCATGTATACAACCTTCTTTTATGATTCTTGAACCAAGTGTTAGCTATGATTAAGATGTGCTCTGTGCAAAATTCTACCAGGCGGCTTCCTCCTTCATTTCATACCCCCAAACCATATTCACCTACTACGTTTCCTTATCTCTCTTTTCCTACTACCGAATACCAGTCACCCATGACTATTAAATTTTCTTCTCCCTTCACTATCGGAATAATTTCTTTTATTTCTTCATACATTTCTTCAATTTCTTCGTCATCTGCAGAGCTAGTTGGCATATAAACTTGTACTACTGTAGTAGGCGTGGGCTTCGTGTCTATCTTGGCCACAATAATGCGTTCACTATGCTGTTTGTAGTAGCTTACCCGCATTCCTGTTTTGTTAATTCATTATTAAACCTACTCTTGCATTACCCCTATTTGACTTTGTATTTATAACCCTGTATTCGCCTGAACTTTTGTTCCTCCTGCCGCCGAACTTCACTAATTCCCAATATATCTAATTTTAACCTATCCATTTCCGCTTTTAAATTTTCTAACCTACCGGCCCGATTAAGGGATGTGACATTCCACGCTCCGATCCGTAGAACGCCAGTTTTATTTCTCCTGATAACGACGTCTTCTTGAGTAGTCCCCGCCCGGAGATCCGAATGGGAGACTATTTTACCTCCGGAATACTTTACCCAAGAGGACGCCATCATCATTAACCATACAGTAAAGCTGCATGCCCTCGGGACAAATTACGCTGTAGTTTCCCCTTGCTACCCCTCCGTTGTGGTTGCACCTACGGTACGGCTATCTGTATCCCCACCAACGGGAATGTCCATGGTTCATTGGGGGGGATAATCGGCATACTGCAAAATATTTACCTCTGCTTGGTATCATTTGCCAAATTTTCATTTCGATATCTCGAACAGTTGTGAAATATGAGAGATGTTACGGACGTTTCAATATGACTTTATCGCTAGTGCGTCGCGATCGCAAATCAGTGAGTTACGTCAGCTCAGTATCCTTGAGACTAGTGACAGACAGAGACCACCACCCAAGTCTAAAGGAAAATTCAGTATTGTAGCTAATTTTCATGCCCAGCAATATATTATGTAATGCCCACCAAACACAATCATAGCGACGCCTATTTTTCATTGAAACTTTTTCGAATTTTGCGCAGTGTCTTACTTCTACGTAAATGTCACAAGGACCATTACCGAAATGACGGGCACATTGTCATGAATCTGACATACAAAGCTGCGTGTAAGGCTTTATCGAAAACTTCCTGTAAAATCGTCTGAGAAAGATTGCAGGGCGTGCTCCTCGATTCTATCATTGCCGACTGGCCGAAAGATGGCAAATTCTCGACCTCCCCTTCCGAACAAACGAATGAACTCGCCTAGCGCTTTGGACGAAAATTGGCCACTGCGCATTGGTCAGAGTATACCCCTTGGACTATAACAGGACTAAGGGAGACTGGGTGTTCTTTCTGCTATACTGCAGTGATGGTCATGAGAATGTACAGTCACAGGAAGACCGGAATCTTCCCGTCGACGTGGCAGTACCGAGATAGAAGACCATTGTGTTCGACATATGGCTTCGGAGCATCGTACTGCAGTTGCGGCCGCAATTGGAGCAGCAGTCGTTATCAGAGTGACACGATGCACTGTTGCGAATTGATTACTTCACGGATAACTAGGAGCCAGAGGCCCTGTAGCGTGAATCTCACCTACTCTACAAATTACCACCACTTGCGACTTCACTGCTGTCAAGCAGAGCTAACTGGAGGGCAGGTTGCGAATTGATTACTTCACGGATAGCTAGGAGCCAGAGGCCCTGTAGCGTGCATCTCACCTACTCTACAAATTACCACCACTTGCGACTTCACTGCTGTCAAGCAGAGCTAACTGGAGGGCAGGTTGCGAATTGATTACTTCACGGATAGCTAGGAGCCAGAGGCCCTGTAACGTGCATCTCACCTACTCTACAAATTACCACCACTTGTGACTTCACTGCTGTCAAGCAAAGCTAACTGGAGGGCAGGGTGGAAGTCTGTCGTGTTTTCTGATGAAAGCTGGTTCTGCCTCGGTGCCACTGAATGCCGTGTGTTGCTTAGAAGGTGGCCATTTCAGGGCCTGCAGCCAAGCTGTCTCCATCTTAGACACACTGGACCTACACTTCAAGCTATGGTCTGGGACGCAATTTTGTATGACAGCAACAGCAATCTCGTGGCTATCCAATACACTCTCACTGCAAATTCGTGTGTCGATCTGATGATTCGACCAGTTGTGCTGCCGTTCATGAATAACATTCCACGAAGTATTTTCGAACAGGATAACGCTCGTCCACATAGCACTGTTGTAACCCAGCACGTTGCCTTGGCCTGTTCCATTACCAGATATGTCTCCAATGGAGCACATACGTGACATGGTCAGACGACAACTCTAGAATCATCCACAAACAGCCTTAACCGTCCCTGTGTTGTTCCACCAGGTGCAACAGGCATGGAACTCTATCGTCCAAACTGACATCCGGCACCTATACAAAAGAATACATGCACGTTTGCATGCTTGTGTTCAACATTCTGGCGGTTACCACCAATTTGCAAGGCCTTGTCCCGCGCTTACATTAACCTCTCATCTTGCAATGTTAATCACTTAAATATTTTACGTAGACAAATTTGGTTCAGAAAAATCATTGTTGTTGTTGTGGTCTTCAGTCCTGAGACTGGTTTGATGCAGCTTTCCATGCTACTCTATCCTGTGCAAGCTTTTTCATCTCCCAGTACCTACTGCAACCTACATCCTTCTGAATCTGCTTAGTGTATTCATCTCTTGGTCTCCCTCCTCGATTTTTACCCTCCACGCTGCCCTCCAATACTAAATTGGTGATCCAGAAAAATCATTACTCCACATTAATTACACTACTCGCCGTTAAAATTGCTACACCACGAAGATGACGTGGTACAGACGCGAAATTTAACCGACAGGAAGAAGATGCTGTGATATGCAAGTGATTAACTTTTCAGGGCATTCACACAAGATAGCCGCCGGTGGCGACACCTACAATGTGCTGAGATGAGGAAAGTTTCCAACCGATTTCTCATACACAAACAGCAGTTGACCGGCGTTGCCTGGTGAAACGTTGCTGTGATGCCTCGTGTAAGGAGGAGAAATGCGTACCATCACGTTTCCGACTTTGATGGAGGTCGGATTGTAGCCTACCGCGATTGCGGTTCGTCGTATCGCGACATTGCTAGTCGCGTTGGTCGAGATCCAATGACTGTTAGCAGAATAAGGAATCGGTGCGTTCAGGAGGGTAATACGGAACGCCTTGCTGGATCCCAACGGCTTCGTATCACTAGCAGTGGAGATGACAAGCATCTTATCCGCATGGCTGTAACGGATCATGCAGCAACGTCTCGATCCCTGAGTCAGCAGATGGGGACGTTTGCAAGACAACAACCATCTGCACAAACAGTTCGGCGACGTTTGCAGCAGCATGGACTATCAGCTCGGAGACCATGGCGGCGGTTACCCTTGACGCTGCATCACAGACAGGAGCGCCTGCGATGGTGTACTCAACGACGAACCTGGGTGCACGCATGCAAAAACGTGTTTTTTTCGGATGAATCCAGGTTCTGTTTACAGCATCATGATGGTCGCATCCGTGTTTGGCGACATCGCAGTGAACGCACATTGGAAGCGTGTATTCGTTATCGTCATACTGGCGCATCACCGGGCGTGATGGTATGGGGTGCCATTGGGTACACGTTTCGGTCATCCTCTTGCTGGCATTGACGGCACTTTGAACAGTGGACGTTACGTTTCAGATGTGTTACGACCCGTGGCTCTACCATTTATTCGATCCCTGAGAAACCCTACATGACAGTAGGATAATGCTCGACCGCATGTTGCAGGTCCTGTACGGGCCTTTCTGGATACAGAAAGTGTTCGACTGCTGCCCTGGCCAGAACATTCTCCAGATCTCTGACCCACTGAAAAGTCTGGTCAATGGTTGCCGAGTAACTGGCTCGTCACAATACGCCAGTCACTACTCTTGATGAACTGTGGTATCGTGTTGAAGCTGCATGGGCAGCTGTACTTGTACACGCCATCCAAGCTCAGTTTGACTCAATGCCCAGGCGTATCAAGGCCGTTATTACGGCCAGAGGTGGTTGTTCTGTGTACCGATTTCTCAGGATCTACGCACCCAAATTGCGTGAAAATGCAATCACATGTCAGTTCTAGTATAATATATTTGTCCAATGAATCCCCATTTATCATTTGCATTTCTTCTTGGTGTAGCAATATTAATGGGCAGTAGTGTATTTTTTGGTGTTGCGATTTTTTTTGCGTTAGCGTGTTATGGACAGAATGGATAAGTGTACGAGCAGCAGACATTGCACACGGGGTGTGGGAGTCGAGCTGTAGTCGCCCACACTCAAGGCACGCGCCTCCAGCAGCTCGGGCGAGGGCACTGCGACTTGCCGCCTCTGCCCTCTCGCAGGCGGGCGAAACTTGTGTAAACGCGCGCGCCTCGGCCTGACACGGCACTTTTCGGCGCGTCAAAGGCCCGCCGCCTCACCCCCACCCCACACCCACCCTTTCCCCCGCAGAGCCCCGGCGTTTAAATGCCCGCCGACGCGGGCCCTTCACGGGGAGACTGACACGGAATTATCGCGCGCCCTGAACGCGGCGCCACTATCGCTGACTGGGCGAAAGCCCCGCACAGACCTGCCACCGTAGGCAGTGGCCCGCCTCCCTGGCTGCCTCCCGCACTCGGGTCGGGACCTTATTGGATGTTTCCTGCGCCAGTTACTTCGCCAGTCAGCAATCAGCGCGCCCTTTTAAGCCGCTCTACAGAATGGCGATCTTTATCGCAGAAATAACAGTACGTCTCCGGTTGTGCATCGTGTTACTAGTAGAGGGAAATTTAAGTGCGAAACGACAGTAATAATTCACCTGTAGCCGTGCATTTTAACGACGAAATATGTTCACCACATAATAATCTGTCCTTCCTAATGTAAGAACGATTGAGGGACGTTGTAAAGGGACATACTCCTCCAGCATTACTTTTCCTCAACAGCAATAGTCGATACCAGTAGCCGCGCGGGATTAGCCGAGCGGTCTCGGGCGCTGCAGTCGTGGACTGTGCGGCTGATCCCGGCTGAGGTTCGAGTCCTCCCTCGGGCATGGGTGTGTGTGTTTGTCCTTAGGATAATTTAGGTTAAGTAGTGTGTAAGCTTAGGGACTGATGACCTTAGCAGTTAAGTCCCATAAGATTTCACACACATTTGGACATTTTTGATAGAAGTAATAGTTTTCGAATTTTGAACAGGTCAATATTACCTATACTGTTCGTATGAAAAAATTCATATATTTTCATACACAATATGTTATATTTCAAGCTAAAATTTATAAAGGAATTACTTTATTTTTGCTGTTATGTAGCTCTGACTGTACAGTTAATTTTTTTATAGAAAAATTTGAAATAATAAAATATTTGGCACACTTAAAATTTCTGTTATTATTTACGCAATCTAGTACTGTTTATTATGTTTATTTCTGGATTCATTCATGAAATAATAATCGAACTAACAGAATCTCAAGTCACAAGAAAAAAATAAACCCTTTCTAATATTGTTATTACTATAGAGTGAAGTAGTTGTAAGCATGCCTCTGATATGATCGGACGTATTTATATATTCTGGGCGAATAATGTGAAAATTCAAAAGACAGTGTGATATAGTAAAATATGACACAATAAATTAACGTAAGAACAAAAATTCTGTAACGACATTCTTAAAAATTACTTAGGTCAGTTGAACCACGACAACCTAAAATGAAAGAGAATTTCAGTTTCAAGAGTCAGACCCCTAGACATGAAAAACTGTAGCCAACTGTACAAGAAAAGGTAAGTAAAAAGTTTATTGTAGATCTTACTCCTCCCGAATCTGCAGAAAAGACTTGACGATAGAGGACAGTAGCAACAACAAGGAAGGAGGGGTATGTTACAACGTTCAGTAAGTAATGAAACACATGGTTTTTTTTTTCCTGGAAGAAGTTTCAGTTCATGACTCCAATACATCTTATAATTCCCCACTCTTTTTGTAACAAAACCCTCTTTTTCACCATAATCTCCGTTCAGTGCGACGTCTTTACGCTTCGTTATTGAGAGGGCCTGTATTCCCGCATGGTACCACTCAACTGGTTGGCATCGGTGCCAACGTCTTGCTGCATGAATAATTCTAGCTGCATCAATAACCTCCCCCACGT
Organism: Schistocerca serialis cubense; assembly: GCF_023864345.2. Classification (NCBI taxonomy): domain Eukaryota; kingdom Metazoa; phylum Arthropoda; class Insecta; order Orthoptera; family Acrididae; genus Schistocerca; species Schistocerca serialis. The sequence goes on from NC_064644.1 coordinate 52,459,258, forward strand.
ACTGCTTCTTCCGGAGAGCATCCTTCGTTGGCCCAAACAGATGAAAACTGGAAGGTGCAAGGTCCGGGCTGTAGGGTGGATGAGGAAGAATAGTCCAGTGAAGTTTTCTGAGCTCCTCTCAGGTGTGTAGACTTGTGAGAGGCCTTGCGTTATCGTGGAGAAGGAGGAATTCCTTTACATTTTTGCACACGATGAAACCTTTTCTACAATTCCCCGAGGATAGCAATACGGAATAGATCATTGCCCCATAAGGGAGGACATCAAACACAATAACCCCTTCAGAAAAAAATGGCTCTGAGCACTACCCGACTTAACGTCTGAGGTCATCAGTCGCCTAGAACTTAGAACTAATTAAACTTAACTAACCCAAGGACATCACACACATCCATGCCCGAGGCAGGATTCGAACCTGCGACCGTAGCGGTCGCACGGTTCCAGACTGAGGCGCCTAGAACCGCACGGCCACTCCGGCCGGCTAACCCCTTCAGAGTTCCAGAAGACGGCCGGTATGACTTTACCGCCTAAGGGTGTGGCTTTGAACTATTTCTTCGGAAAAGAAGTGGTGCAGTACCACTCCATAGATTGCTGTTTTGTTTGCGGTTCGAAATCATGAGTCCATCTTTCATCGCCTGTGACGATGTTCGACAAAAAACTGTCACTATCAGGCTCGTAACGTGCAAGCAACTCCGCACAGATGGTTCTTCCTTGCTCTTCATGACCTTCTGTAAGGCGGCAAGGAATCCAGCGAGCACACATCTCTGAGTACCCCCAACTTGTGGGCAAGTGTGTCAGCTCGACCAAAAGAGACGTCCATTTGTGCAGCGAGGTGTTTGCGATCCGCCGATCAATGCAAACGCGCGATTGGAACAACTTCTCAGAGAAAGACGATCCTGACGGTTTGACATGGTTATGTGAACGATGCGAGCCCTGTATTCAACTGAAGAGAGACTGTACAGAACACCTGAAGCATTAAAACCACCACCAACTTTCCCCTATCTTTTTCAATAATTAACTCTCTTGCCTCTTTGAAGTGGCTCAGCGTTGCTGTAGAAATTTTCTTATAGAAGTAGAATTCTTTTACTAAGTCAATCTGTCAGAGTGTAAGGGGAGGGGTTGGGGTTAGAATAATTGGCTTACTCGGAAACTTGGATTCCCAAGATGGACAAAAATGCCTGCCCTTACTTCAACCTGCCACACGAAAGTCAAGAGCATCCTTTACAGACGTTAATACTTACCTATCTCAGATGGTGGCCAAGAAACACGCTTCACCCAATGATTTCGTGGAATACGTCCAATCCTATGGAAATACTACCCGCGTATGGTAAAAAGGCGTTAGACTTAGCTGAAAGTTTGTTATTTTCATCGGTTGTGAAAATCTAATGCAACTTTCAGTATAAGCGCTCGTAGGAAAGGTGACTTGCTGGTGGGCTAACTCAATTGGCTAACTTACAGGGTCTCATATGACACGGGACCTGTGCACCAAGGTAAAGGTACAAATCAGTGTGAGTTGACTTCTTGCAAAAGTCATGTCCCACGTCCTTATTAAATTTACTGAAACGTTATCCGTGACCAACAAATCAAGGAAAGGAAGGCAGCTATACTTTAATGTAAGTCGGAACGCTTTCGTGGCCGTTGTCACTGAAGTTAAAATCTTCTGGGTTATTAAGGCGGCGTCGAATTTCCTCTAAAATAATCGACGTTTCGACCCCTCTGCTGGGATCGATTTCAGGGTCTTCCGGTGTCCACTACTGCAGTTCGATTATTTTATAGGAGAGAAGATTTTAACTTCAGCTATGCTTTTAGTGAAGAGAACAATAGGTTGGTGGGTTTATGATGTATTGATAATAATTTTGTTGAATAAAGAATTTAAAAAAAAACTTCAGCCTTACGTTGCGTATATTAGCGTCCAAGAGGGATATTTTTATTGAGAGTCTAAGGCATGGTATAGGCAAATAAGTGCGAAATAGCTGTGCCTGTTTTATAAAGAACTACGATGCAACGTTTCTTCGGACACGCATGCATGATTGTTAGGAGGAACATTGTATCGTTGTTATTAATAACACAGGCACTGCTACTTCGTAAAAATGTGACAGCCATGATATAAATGAACGTACGTTATTACTCAGGCAGGGAAACGCCTCGCTCCTGTGCAGTGATGAAGTTCTAAATGGTGTTCGCCACGGACGAGGGATGGTCACGCGCGAGCACTTGACACGGCCGGCGGGCTGGGGTGTGGGCGGCGCTGAGTTGAGCGACACGTTTGCCGCTGGTCGCTGGGGCGCCGCCATTAACGGCTGTGACGAACTCTGAGGAGCGCGGCAGAAGCAGAAACGGCCGCCAACTCGAGAGGTGCTCAGCGGCGCGGCGGCTCTCGTTAAGAGAGTGTTCCGAGTAAACTCTGTCTGCTGCCTCGGCTGCGAAAACCCGCCCGCGCGGGAATGACTCCTGGAAACCACTTTCCCCAAAGTACAAAGCTTACGCTGTTTCTGGCCCGGTCGTTAATAGTGCTGCGAAAGAGTATTATATAGGCATGAAAGAGGATTTTGTAGTAGAAAGGACTGAAACAATTATATTGCTGTTTGAAAGGTATTTGCTGTTTAGTTCTCTCTATCTGCCTCGTCTTGAACACGCCAGTTCCTATAAACTATCGTGTCTGCTGTCTTAAAAGTAATTTATTCAGGGTCATACTAAAAAAATGCCTTTATACACGGTGTTTCAAACCAGTTGCATCAAACGTCTAGGGGTAATAGATTACATTATCGGGAACAACTTTTCTAAGACAAAACGCTAGCTGACGCATCATGGCTACGTCAGGTGACTTTTATAAATTATGCCCCTGAAAGGCAGCAAGGAGTAGTCACGCTGTAATGTGTGTTGCCTACAATCCACTCACATGCTACGTGTGAAAGGTTTAGTCCGAATTTCTAAAATATCTTTTTCAGCTTAGAGGCACTATTCTAAAAGTTTTCTTGCTGAAAACAATGTCAGTTTACTGGGGTAGGCGTTACACGGATGCAGCACGCACGATTACTGGAACTTGCTAGTTCAGTGAAATCTCGTCATCTGAAGGCAGGCAAATTAAATAACTCCCAGTGTTGCTGAGATGCCTCAACGAACATTTTGTCCCTAACAAAAGTTGTTCCCCAAGATGTAACATGTCACCCCTAGACATTTCATGCAGAGACTTTGAAACAGCCAGTATATGGCTTATTAACACCTGTTTGTGCTTTAGGTTCTAGGCGCCTCAGTCCGGAACCGCGCGACCGCTACGGTCGCAGGTTCGAATCCTGCCTCGGGCATGGATGTGTGTGACGTCCTTAGGTTAGTTTGGTTTAAGTAGTTCTAAGTTCTAGGGGACTGATGACCTCGGATGTTAAGTCCCATAGTGCTCAGAGCCATTTGAGCCATTTGTTTGTGCTTTATAGCACATAACCAGTAACACAAAATCGCGAACGTGAAGTTGCAACATGACTTTACAGAAGAAAACACACTTTTAGAGCGCAGTGTTATCACTAAATTGACATCGTAGGCCTACTCATACAATTGTTTCCTTCCTGAAAAAAATTTACTGATAAGCGTGTGTGAATCCCCTGGAATGACACAGGATCTGGTGTGCCATTACACCATTGTGAAAATGAAATTTCGTATGGCAGAAAGATGTAGAAAAACAGCTTTATAACAGGGAAAATAGCACATGTTGATCAGCATCTACGTAATTTGCCCTGAAGATGCCTTACAAATGATGAATGCGTTTCGGGTATAGCGCGAATATAATTATCAATAGCATTACATACAACTGAGGATGATAGGACAAGAAATAGTTAAAAAATGGTTCAAATCGCTCTGAGCACTATGGGACTAAACATCTGAGGTCATCAGTCCCCTAGACTTAAAACTACTTAAACCTAACTAACCTAAGGGCATCACACACATCCATGCCCGAGGCAGGATTCGAACCTGCGACCGTAGCAGCAGCGCAGTTCCGGACTGAAGCGCCTAGGACCGCTCCCCCACAACGGACGGCGAAGAAATGGTTTATGGTGATCACACTACTTATTATCTAGGAACAGCTACTTCGGGGATAAGGATGGCGTGTTTGCTATAGGGCCAGAGGGGGGTGATTGTTGTTGTTGTGGTCTTCAGTCCTGAGACTGGTTTGATGCAGCTCTCCATGCTACTCTATCCTGTGCAAGCTTCTTCATCTCCCAATACCTACTGCAACCTACATCCTTCCGAATCTGCTTAGTGTATTGATCTCTTGGTCTCCCTCTACGGTTTTTACCCTCCACGCTGCCCTCCAATGCTAAATTTGTGATCCCTTGATACCTTAAAACATGTCCTACCAACCGATCCCTTCTTCTAGTCAAGTTGTGCCACAAACTTCTCTTCTCCCCAATCCTATTCAATACCTCCTCATTAGTTACGTGATCTACCCACCTTATCTTCAGCATTCTTCTGTAGCACCACATTTCGAAAGCTTCTATTCTCTTCTTGTCCAAACTGGTTATCGTCCATGTTTCACTTCCATACATGGCTACACTCCATACAAATACTTTCAGAAACGACTTCCTGACACTTAAATCTATACTCGATGTTAACAAATTTCTCTTCTTCAGAAACGATTTCCTTGCCATTGCCAGTCTACTTTTTATATCCTCTCTACTTCGACCATCATCAGTTATTTTACTCCCTAAATAGCAAAACTCCTTTACTACTTTAAGTGTCTCATTTCCTAATCTAATACCCTCAGCATCACCCGATTTAATTTGACTACATTCCATTATCCTCGTTTTGCTTTTGTTGATGTTCATCTTATATCCTCCTTTCAAGACACTGTCCATTCCGTTCAACTGCTCTTTGCTGTGTCTGACAGAATTACAACGTCATCGGCGAACCTAAAAGTTTTACTTCTTCTCCATGAATTTTAATACCTACTCGGAATTTTTCTTTTGTTTCCTTTACTGCTTGCTCAATATACAGACTGAATAACATCGGGGAGAGGCTACAACCCTGTCTCACTCCTTTCCCAACCACTACTTCCCTTTCATGCCCCTCGACTCTTATAACTGCATCTGGTTTCTGTACAAATTGTAAACAGCTTCTCGCTCCCTGTATTTTACCCCTGCCACCTTCAGAATTTGAAAGAGAGTATTCCAGTTAACGTTGTCAAAAGTTTTCTGTAAGTCTACTAATGCTAGAAACGTAGGTTTGCCTTTTCTTAATCTTTCTTCTAAGACAAGTCGTAAGTCCAGTATTGCCTCACGTGTTCCAACATTTCTACGGAGTCCAAACTGATCTTCCCCTAGGTCCGCTTCTACCAGTTTTTCCATTCGTCTGTAAAGAATTCGCGTTAGTATTTTGCAGCTGTGACTTATTAAACTGATAGTTCGGTAATTTTCACATCTGTCAACACCTGCTTTCTTTGGGATTGGAATTATTATATTCTTCTTGAAGTCTGTGGGTATTTCGCCTGTCTCATACATCTTGCTCACCAGATGGTAGAGTTTTGTCATGACTGGCTCTCCCAAGGCCATCAGTAGTTCTAATGGAATGTTGTCTACTCCCGGGGCCTTGTTTCGACTCAGGTCTTTCAGTGCTCTGTCAAACTCTTCACGCAGTATCATATCTCCCATTTCACCTTAATCTACATCCTCTTCCATTTCCATAATATTGTCCTCAAGTACATCGCCCTTGTATGAACCCTCTATATACTACTTCCACCTTTCTGCCTCCCTTCTTTGCTTAGAACTGGGTTGCCATCTGAGCTCTTTATATTCATACAAGTGGTTCTCTTCTCTCCAAAGGTCTCTTTAATTTTCCTGTAGGCAGTATCTATCTTACCCCTAGTGAGACAAGCCTCTACATCCTTACATTTGTCCCCTAACCATCCCTGCTTAGCCATTTTGCACTTCCTGTCGATCTCATTTTTGAGACGTTTGTATTCCTTTTTGCCTGCTTCATTTACTGCATTTTTATATTTTCTCCTTTCATCAATTAAATTCAATATTTCTTCTGTTACCCAAGGATTTCTATTAGCCCTCGTCTTTTTACCTACTTGATCCTCTGCTGCCTTCGCTACTTCATCCCTCAGAGCTACCCATTCTTCTTCTACTGTATTTCTTTCCCCCATACCTGTCAATTGTTCCCTTATGCTCTCCCTGAAGCTCTGTACAACCTCTGGTTCTTTCAGTTTATCCAGGTCCCATTTCCTTAAATTCCCGCCTTTTTGCAGTTTCTTCAGTTTCAATCTGCAATTCACAACCAATAGATTGTGGTCATAATATACATCTGCCCCTGGAAATGTCTTACAGTTTAATACCTGATTCCTAAATCTCTGTCTTACCATTATATAATCTATCTGAAACCTGTCAGTATCTCCAGGATTCTTCCAGGTACACAACCTTCTTTCATGATTCTTGAACCAAGTGTTAGCTATGATTAAGTTATGCTCTGTGCAAAACTCTACAAGACGGCTTCCTCTTTCATTTCTTCCCTCCAATCCATATTAACCTACTATTTCGTACTGACGAATTCCAGTCACCCATGACTATTAAATTTTCGTCTCCCTTCACTACCTGAATAATTTCTTTTATCTCGTCATACATTTCATCAATTTCTTCATCATCTGCAGAGCTAGTTGGCATATAAACTTGTACTACTGTAGTAGGCATGGGCTTTGTGTCTATCTTGGCCACAATAATGCGTTCACTATGGTGTTTGTAGTAGCTAACCCGCACCCCTATTTTTTTATTTATTATTAAACCTACGCCTGCATTACCCCTATTCGATTTTGTATTTATAACCCTGTAATCACCTGACCAAAAGTCTTGTTCCTCCTGCCACCGAACTTCACTAATTCCCACTATATCTAACTTTAACCTATCCATTTCCCTTTTTAAATTTTCTAACCTACCTGCCCGATTAAGGGATCTGTCATTCTACACTCCGATCCGTAGAATGCCAGTTTTCTTTCTCCTGATAACGACGTCCTCTTGAGTAGTCCCCGCCCGGAGATCCGAATGGGGGACTATTTTACCTCCGGAATATTTTACCCAAGAGGACGCCATCATCATCATCATATCACACAGTAAAGCTGCATGTCCTCGGGAAAAATTACGGCTGTAGTTTCTCCTTGCTTTCAGCCTTCGCAGTACCAGCACAGCAAGGCCGTTTTGGTTAATGTTACAAAGCCAGATCAGTCAATCATCCAGACTGTTGCCCCTGCAACTACTGAAATGGCTGCTGCCCCTCTTCAGGAACCACATGTTTGTCTGGCCTCTCAAGAGATACCCCACCGTTGTGGTTGCACCTACGGTACGGCCATCTGTATCGCTGAGGCACGCAAGCCTCCCCACCAACGGCAAGGTCCATGGTTCATGGGGGGAGGGGGGTGATAAGGGTTGGTAATGTCTCATATTTAGGGTGTCCTGCACAAAAAGTATGTTGTAGCAGTAGTTCCGAAATTTGTTCCATGTGGTGTACGTGTGTATGGGTTCAGATAAGCAAAGAGAGAGAGAGAGAGCGTTGGGGTGGGAGGGAGGGAGGAGGTGGAGAAACGGGCAGGAGAATAGGAAGGAGTATAGAAAGAGGGGTGAGAAGGGTTGAAGAGGAAGAGGGGTTCAACTTATTTACAGAGAGAAGTGAAGAATGAGATGGTCAGAGAGAATGGGAGGAGTAGAGAGACAGAGAGTGAGGGACGTCTAGGAGGCAGGTGGAAGCCGAAGAGGAGTGGTCGGCAGATAGAAGAGGGCTGATGTGATGATGGACAGATAGAGGTAAGAGAAAGAGCTACAGGGGGTGGTTATTCAGGAGGATGACGGATTGACAGAGAGACAGGGAGGAGATAGAGATTGTAGTGGAGGAGATACGCAGAGAGAGAGAGGGTGAGAGTGAGATGGACAGTGTGTGGTGAGGAGATAGAGTTGTAGGAGGCAGGTTGAAGATGTAGAGTGGTTGTGAGCAGGTAGCAAAAGAAGAGGGAGAATGAGGAAATGGACAGAAAGAAGGGAAAGGAGGAGGTGGAGAGACTGAGAAGGAGGAGATTCACAGGGGAGGGTAGGAGGAGATGGGAAGATACAAGACGAGAAGGAGACTGAGGTGAAGAAAGGTATGGAAAGGCAGTGGAAGGAGGATGAGGTGGTCAGATTAAGGGGCATGAGGAGATGAACAGATATTGAGGAGGAGGAGTAATGGCAGAAGAAAGGGAGATGCCAAGCGAGACGGGGAGGAGGAGATGAACGGAGAGAGTGGGAAGGATAAGATGGGCAGGAAGTGTGGAGAGGAGGATGGATGCAAGGAGATTGGGGAGGAGTTGTGTGTGGATGTGTGTGTGTGTGTGTGTGTGTGTGTGTGTGTGTGTGTGTGTGTGTGTGTGTGTGCTGTATGCACGTGAAGGGTTGGGTGAATAACAGAATAAAATTAAAGTGCGTTCAAAGCATTAGAGGTTTTAAGATCGAGATGGTGATTTAAAGTGGAAGTGACAGGCGCTTATCAATTGGAGGGACAAGACCAGTATTTCCTTTCACATTCATGGCGTTTAAATTGCGAGGGTGAAGCTTGCAGCAGTCGTCACCGAGGTAGATTTCAAAGGCCAGAGCTGCCTGCCTTTGAGAACGAAGCTTCGACCAAACGTCAAGTCGTTATTAATCAAAAAAGACAACAGTGGAATGCTGTTACGTAATTCTGACATCTTGACCTCTGAAGTTACACCGAGTGCCTTCTTTTAATCGTAAAATTCTCCATTATTAACGAAGCAATAGAAGACAACTTATTGCGGGAAATTGAGTCTTCTGAATGGACAGTTTGACAGTTTGTTTTACCTTCCTTTAGAGAAGATGGAGACCTGTTTCGAGAGGCTTGGTTGAGTGATGTTGAAGGACAAGAACTCGTTGGTCGTTGAGGAGGGAAGTGTAAAGTACAGTTCTGTCTTATTCGCTTTGACTTCCAAAGCTGAGGCGTTTGCAAATTGTTCTGTGGTTTCATTCTGATAGTTATTAACAAACGTTGTTTCCGCCTCGTCGTCGGAGTTTTGGTGGTCTCGCGCAGAGTTAGACTGGCGGTCGCGGCCAGAAGGCACGCCATGTGCCGCTCGTGAGAAAAGGTACGCCACGTATTGCTCCACATATCTATTCCGAAAAGTTTACCTGTGGACTTGGATTCAACTTCTGCATTACTCCGCTATTAAATGAGTCTAAATAAGGGCCACCAGCCACTCTTTGACAGAGTTAAAAATGTAAGCATTAGCTTCCGTGGTCGTTGTCACTGTCAATATTCTTCTTTGTATGTATTGTACTGTCAATATGTATAAGTTCTTCACCGTTTCTATCACTGTTGCAAATTTCCTTCCACCGCTGTTGTGTGAACTGGTGAATGAGAAAAACTTAGTGGAAGAAGCTGTTTCCGCAATGTGATGGGGTATAGAGGATGGAGAGGTGGGGTATTAGACACCCATTATCAGCGTTTGCTTTATTTCTTGCCAATGATGGAAACAGATGTCCATTTTTTATTGAAATATGTCTTCCTCCTTTTCTCCCTTATTTCTTGCCAGTAGTTTTTCATTCTTTTCCTATGTTTGTCTATTCTTCCTTCTGTCCATACTGCATCGTTTTTTTCTTAATTTTCTCCTGATAACCCTTAAAACTTCCTCTTTTGCTCTAAGCTCCTGTTTCTTCCTCAGCTATTTCTGTTTATGTCAGGTCTACTTTAACTTCTTTGATCCATGTCACTGATGGTTTTGGGTTTTTGCCGCAAAAGTCCAAAATTCTTTTCACTATCGACTTTGCATCTAGCGGTTTCTGGTGTCCACAGAAGACAACTCTTCTCCTGCTAATTGTGTCTGTTATTGGTCTACTTTTTATAAATTTCTTTACTGCTTCTTACTTTTCATTTCCCCTTGTCGTGTTTTTGTCCCAAGACTTTCCTGATAATTTTTCTTTCTTTCGTTTCTGTTTCACCTAATTGTTTGGTTGTATTTAACGAAAGGCATTCTGAAGCATAAAGGTATTGTGGTTGAATGACTATTGTAGTGCAATCGTTTTGCATCTACGAAAAAAACAGATTTATTTTTATGTAGGGCTTTTGTTGGTTGAATAGCCACCACCGTTTTCTTTGTCCTTACTATGTTAGCTTCTTCGTCCAAAGCATTTGGCAGTGTTAATTGACCTGAATATTTAAATTTTGTAGCCTTTTCTATTATTTCATAATCAGCTTCTATATATTTCGACAAAGGCCTGCTTTTGAACGCCTACTTTTGAAGCTTTCTGTTGTAGAATATCGATCTGCATTGTTGCTTATTCTATAGATTCAGTTTAGATGGCAGGATCGTCTGCAAAAGCCAAGCAGTCAAAAATATTATCCCTTTTCTTACCAATTTTGATTTTTAAATTCCTTCTTATGTTGTTCCTCCATTCCCTGATTATTTTTTCTAGTACATAAGGTGAACAGCGGTGGGGACAATCCATCTCCTCGTCTAACACCAGTTCTGATTTCGAAAGCACTGGAGGTATCTCCTAAAAATTTAATATTGAATTTTGTATTTTTTACTGGTCCTTTTATAACTGCCACTGATTTGTTGCCATCTAGAAACTCTTTTAAGGTGGTGAAAATACTATCCTATCAACCGAATCATATGCTTTTTTACAGTCTACAAATGTTATACAAATGCTTTTGGATTTCATTCCTTTATATCTGACAGTAAATTGGAGATTTAAAATTTCTTTTCCACAGGTTAATTTTTTCTAAACCCTTCTTCGCACTCTGCCAACTGCTGATTCAGCTGGCATTACAGCCTGTTTGGCTATGCATTTGACAGAATTTCGTAAGTCACTGGACGGAGGGAAATATCCTATAGTTGATGGGATCAGTTGTATTTCCATTTTTGTGGATTATGTGAATTAATACCGTTTTCCGATCTTCTGATGTATTTCAGATTTCCCAGACTTTTTGAAAGACTCCATGTAGATACTTTGCCGTTCTGGCACCTACCACTTTCCACTTTTCGGCAGTTACTGAATATTCAACAGGGGCCTTATCATTCTTCTAATCTTTAATAGTATTTTGGATTTATTCCATTCTGGGAGATTCTGAGTCCGTCTTAGTCCATTCTGGATTTTGTTTTAGAACTCGTGGTCCTGGCTCCTCACAAGTTAACAACTTCTTGAAATAACTTGCCGGTGTACACGTCCTTTATTTCTTGTCGTTGGTGGAAATATGTGTTCTTATCATCGGTGGAGATAGGTGAATGGGACAGGGAGGAAACTGTGATGCGGCACTATTTACTTCTGTCTGGTGCCGGCCGAGGCCCACGAGAAAGACAGAAGGTGGCGTTTACGTCACAGCACGTGACACTGCAGGTCTTCCGGGTACCAGCAGCTGTCTCCGAAGGGGGGTGAGTAACTATTTCAGAAGAGTTTCATAATTCTTGAACGCGCGTTGAAATGCGAGCTATTTCTAGGTAGCACACGACAAAATTAAGGCCTTTAGTCTGTACCTTTTCAATTAAGTATTGATTTCCCTTGGGCGATGCACGTAGTCGAGCGTTCTCAAAGTGTGGCGGACAAACCGACTATCGTGGCGTCACAAGCTCGTTTCAGGACACGTATATCTCGTAAGCCCCATGCCGACTGCCGGCCGGAGTGGCCGAGCGGTTCTAGGCGCTACAGTGTGGAACCGCGCGACCGCTCCGGTCGCAGGTTCGAATCCTGCCTCGGGCATGAATGTGTGTTCTGTCCTTAGGTTAAGTAGTTCTAAGTTCTAGGGGACTGATGACGTTATAAGTTAAGTCCTATAGTGCTCAGAGCCATTTTTGAACCCCATGCCGACTGAGGTGTGTCGGTATTCTATGTACCAGCGACCACTGTGGTCTGCAGCGCGTCTGTGTCGCTTGCTTTGTCAACGAGGTCGTTCCGTACCGATGCTACGGCTAGCCGCCAAGACGCTGGAAGTCTGTACCACCCACCCCCCCCCCCCCCCCCAATCATGTTGGAGGGTCGCTTAGCTATTTACACCACCTGTCTAATCCCCCTCCCATGTAAGGATGTTTCGACAGTACGAACGGCCGGCCGGACTGGTCGAGCGGTTCTAGGCGCTACAGTCTGGAACCGAGCGACCGCTCCGTTCGCAGGTATGAATCCTTCCTCGGGCATGGATGTGTGTGATGTCCTTAGGTTAGTTAGGTTTAAGTAGTTCTAAGTTCTAGGGGACTTATGACCTCAGCAGTTGAGTCCCATAGTGCTCAGAGCCATTTGAACCATTTTTAGTACGAAAGCTTTTCGAAATATTATCATCCTGGCGTTCCGCGATCTCTAACTTGTTTTGTTGTTTCAGACGAATCTACCTTAATTTTCATATATCTGTGTGGTAACAGCCCACCCCGTCTCACCTACATACACAAGTCCACTCTCTGCTGATTTCGTAGACTCGAGCAGTATGTCGTTTGCTGATTGCATCTTTCGCTGAGCGAAGAATGTATTTTATTTTGTTTCTACTTCGGGAAATTGACTTTATAACTGCTGGTAGGCGGAGAATTTTGCCCAGTCGTTCAGTGATCCCTTGTATGTTTGGTACTAAGACGATGATCTGTATTTCGGTCTGCTCTTCCCTATTACTTTCATCCTTTGTCGCAGTAGTTTTATCGAATATCTTCATTCCATAACCACTGGCTCCAAACTTGTCTCAGAGGTTTTGTAGTACCGCCCTGAAATGTTCTTCATCTTTGATCCTGTCCGCCATCTTGCTGAAAGTGTGCAGCGCAATTTCTTTTGGTTAGGATCATCGTGATAGCAGGGGCATAGGGACTTGTCCGTGCTGGTGAATTTTCTGTATACTCTGTGGCCAAGTTTAGTGTCAGGCTTTCGGCAGACTTCCATGCGGAGGAAAGGCACCAGGGCATTGCCTTCTGTCTGCATACCATAATGTGTTTTGCTGTGGTGTTGCAGGAAGTTCCATCTTCTCCATGTGACCCTCTGACGAACGTATCATCAACGTACCGGATGTACCGTCCTTACTAGAAAGAAAGAGAAAGATTACAATTACGTTGAATGAAGTCTCATCTGCGGAATGAATAGAGAACTCGAATTGTCGTGTTGAAACTGCAAGTGGTGTCCAAGTGTTATTGTTAGCCAAACCTTACACGAATCGATAGGGCAATGGAACTCCCAATACCAGTAACGAAATATAGTCACTGGAAAATACATTCAGCCTCTTAGGCACTGAATCATCTGGTCCTGTTCATACTGATAAATTTGGTCCCGGTGCACATAACAAAAAAATTAAACTATCTTACCTCTAGAGCAGCAACGGTGGAACGCGATATATTCTGGTCTCTCATAAAAAAAACGTAAATGTTAGCTACAGACGCCGGCCGGAGTGGCCGAGCAGTTAAAGGCGCTACAGTCTGGAACCGCACGACCGCTACGGTCGCAGGTTCGAATCCTGCCTCGGGCCTGGATGTGTGTGATGTCCTTAGGTTAGTTAGGTTTAAGTAGTTCTAAGTTCTAGGGGACTTATGACCACAGCAGTTGAGTCCCATAGTGCTCAGAGCCATTTGAACCATTTAGCCAGCTACAGACTCAGCAGTGCGCAATGCTGGCCATAATACTTCAGATGCATATGATATTCATTTGGGTGACAAACGAGAACATTTAAGAAACTCCAACTTCTTTGAAAAATATATGACCTGGACTGGGAGGCGGTACTGATTATGGTGAATTACTAACACTCAGATCTTTTAGGAAAATTATATTGCAAGTTAAGTTTGGATTTTCAAAAACATATGACAACTGAAGTTACATTACTCACAATTCATTCACAAACAAGGAGATTTAAACAGCAAGTATTATCTAACTTCACTAACCAACATAAATGCAAATCATCAAATTACACATAGCTTTGTTAACAAATGTTAAAAGAATTACAACATTGAAATATCTAACTAGCCCTTTTATCAAAACCGTTTACGTTTATTCTGGGGTTACTCAACAATTAAAAATTATGAGCCAACTCAGCTATACTAACGCGCAGGAAAAAACAGAAATCATAATTATTTAACATGTTTACCTTTGTTGCATGAAGACTTCTGCTTCCATGTTCATCAATACTGGCATACCTACATTAACCTAAGTCTTGGTGGCTTCACACAGCACACCGCAAAAGCTGCCTACTTCACCGTCTTTCCCTCACAGGCAGCTACCTACAACTGCGCCCCCAGCGCTCTCTCACTCCAACACTAGCAATACAGCATCTTTGGCTCTGTGGTCACGCACAGTCAGCGATCCGCATTATCTATCCTATCAGAGACATTCATGGTGTATAGTATACTAGTTTCATTTTAATTTATTAACATTCTCTGGAGCCATATACAAGTGTGCCCCAGTATACTTTTTTCACGGAGGTATAATGGTGTGGACTGGAGAGCTGTTTCTTCAGATGCATCCATAAAGATGATGGCTGCAAAGGGTGAAAGAGGGGAACCCATACCTACGTCGTCCAACTGTTCATGAAACTCCCCTTTCCACTTCAGGTACGTGGTCGTAAAACGGGGGCGCACTAGGTCGCGAAAATCGAGTGCCGCATGTTCCTCTGACATTGGTACGTTCAAGAATAAGGACTTTACGTTGGAAACAGCCAGTATACACTTTAAGAATAGAAGTGTCATGAAATGGGTAGACTCCTTAATACATGAATCTGTTTGTCTCCTTAGATGTCGAATTTCGAACCAGCTCTGTCGCTAATTTTTTTTTAGGTCAGCCAACTTAGTACTATTTACCATGGGCCTTAAATTAAAAGTCTCTTTGTGCACCTCCTATGTCAGATACAACCTTCGTGTTTGTGAACTTGTGGGATGAGTCTACTGGCAGTGTTGAAATGCATTCTAGTCTTGTTTAGCAGTACTTCTGTCGATTGGATTATCGTGGGTGTAGAATTCCCCTAAAGTTTCTCCATTCACTTGCTACAATCAGCCGTGTCTATTAATACGGTGGCGTTCCCCTTGTCTGTTTCCACCAATGACAAGAAATGAAGCAAACAAAAATAACAGACGCCTAATATACCCCTCCCCTTGCCCTCACTACCCTATCAGATTACGAAAACAGCTTCTTCCACTAGTAAATAAGAACTTAAGGTTTTGTCATTTAGCAGTGAGCACAACACCCTGAGGGGGGCGGATGGGGGCATTTGCAACAGTGACCAGAATGTTGTAGAATTTTATATATGACTATGCGGTCATATACCCTGAAGAATTTTATTGACAAGTCTAAAACTGTCACTACTCCTGTGACACCCATAAATGCTCTGTAGGGAAAGAGACACCTCAAGGGCACATGAAAACAGCGGACTCTGCACTACTACTCTAGCGAAGAGAGAGGGAGAGAGAGAGAGAGAGAGAGAGAGAGAGAGACAGAGACAGAGAGACGCACACATTCATGTTAATTGGAATTATTAGAAGAAGTAGAGTTTGGCGAGGAAAATAAATCTTCTGCGAATTTCGAAGAGTTACACACGGACTTTGGTGCTGGAAAGAGCAGAATACAGAGGGGTCCTAAAAATGTATCTACTGTTTAAAAGTCCATAACTTGCAAACTAATTGACGGAATTGTCTCATTTTCGGTGACAGTGTAGCTTTAAAGTCCAACTTAAAGATATCACTGTAGGTGTTCGAAATGGTCATCATTAACATCTACACCCAAACGATGTCGCCGAACTGCAGCACGAGCTACTGACTGCAACGTGTTCAGATGGATATTTGCACATGAATGTATGATGGAGTCTCGAAGTTCATCCAATGTGCATGGCTTTTGTCGATAAACGACGTCCTTTAGTGTTCGCCACAGGTAAAAGTCCAGAGGAGTTAGGTTTGGGGAACGTGGTGGATACTTCACAGCACCTCTACTGCCTTTCCAACTCCCTGGTAGATTTTCGTCGAGATACGCCCTAACACGATTTTGGTAGTGGACTGGCGTACCATCTTGTTGAAACACTCTTCCGTCTCCATACAAGTCTCGGATGGCAGGTAAAATGGATGTCTGAAGCTTCTGAAGGTACACCTGACCGGTAACTATGCCGTCGAAGAAGAGTGACCCAATGAAGCCCCGGTAAGACAACCCACACCACACCTTTACTGCCGACCGTTGGTGGCCGAGCGGTTCTAGGTGCTTCAGTCTGGAACCGCGCGACGGCTACGGTCGCAGGTTCGAATCCTGCCTCGGGCATATATGTGTGTGATGTCCTTAGGTTAGTTAGGTTTAAGTAGTTCTAAGTTCTAGAAGACTGATGACCTGAGATGTTAAGTCCCATAGTGGTCAGAGCCATTTGATCCACTTTTGACACATTTACTCCTGGCAAATTCATGGCTTTGTCTACATGGACGTTCGGATTTTCGGCGGCCCGGTAGATGCAGTTGTGGAGATTTACTGTACCACTGAGTTTGAACCGTGCCCCATCAGACCACACAATCATCTCTGCAAACTCTACATCGTTGCGCACCATGTTAGTAAACCACTAGCAGTACTCCCTTCTACGATCTGGGTCGTCCTCGTTCATTGCGCGTAGCAATCAGGGGATGTAGCACTTCCACTTTGCTGTCTTCAAAATCCGCCAGAAACTTGAGCGACTTACTCCAGTTTCACGGGCACACTGTCTCACAGGTTTCTGTGGTGAGCGAGTGAATTGTTGTAACACACGACGGGAGTTACCTGGACTTGTTACTGTTACAGGTCGTCCAGATCGTTGTTTGTTTACGTCTTTAACACAGCTCTCGGCTTCAAATTTGTCTCGAATACGACAAATCGTTAAACGTGTCGGTGGCTATGTTTGATATTCATTTCGCCATTACCGTTGAACCTCA
Source organism: Schistocerca serialis cubense (assembly GCF_023864345.2). Classification (NCBI taxonomy): domain Eukaryota; kingdom Metazoa; phylum Arthropoda; class Insecta; order Orthoptera; family Acrididae; genus Schistocerca; species Schistocerca serialis. The sequence goes on from NC_064644.1 coordinate 52,476,098, forward strand.
TTAATGTTTTCGTACTTAAAATACCACTTCAAAACTGACTCCCTTTAATCGAATGTAAGCCTTGTGCCAGCCATGTTTACTCGAGTACCTAGGTGCAACTAAGAACAAAACACTGACTATCTGTCGACTGTCATGTGACAAAACAAAACAACGCAATACAACGCTTATGTGGCGATTGCCAGAATTACGAACTATTACACTACCAAAGATGAGACAACTCCTTCAATTAGTTTGCCAGTTATGGACTTTTAAACAGTGGATACATTTTTTTGACCCCTCCGTATTGAGTGAACGACGGATACAGGTTGACGAGGGTAGTAGCAAGGTAACATTCGTTCCCGCCGCTATGTCTGTAATGAGAAGTGAAAAAGAAACAGAAAATGTGTGACGAACAAAATTAAATCTGCGATGCATTGGACAAAAGATATCTGAAGTCTTCCAGTGAAATGCTCATGATGCGCTAGTACTGAATACTAAACTCACAAGAAAACGACTTACGGACTTACGACCCACAGCATTTTGAACAAGATGTTGTAAGAAAAGCAATCTATTGGGGTGTCGAAGAAAGTGTCGTCAGCAATTGTGAACCGAAATTAGCTGCGCAGAGTAATGTCCCGAAGCAGCCAGCTTAATTATCGCGAATGGGGGAAGAAGTCGGACTGAACTAATTGGGAGGTACACGGGGTTGGAACGACGCCACGATAGGTGTTGCCAACCAATCCGCGACGCGAGCGCAGCCTTCGCTTGTCGCAGCCTACTCCACCATGATAGACCGAGGGCTGCATTGGTCTGATTGCTTCGACTGCTGCCCTGATCCGTTAACGCCGAGCTCTCTCTTTCTCTATCCCTCTTTCAGCTGTGCTGCTAAACTACTGCGAAGTTTTATTCGTGCCCCAGGGGCAACAGAGATGCCCACAGAAAAGGTACTTCATCACAAATTACGTTTTGCTTATGTTGATTTACGTTTCTTCCGTGCACGTGTCCAACTGAAGAAATGTTGTTATTTTTTAGTGAAATAGATGTAAGAGTCAATTCAAAATGTAAACGGAACAACAGGTACGTTAAGAGGTAGTTTTTATATTATTTTAACTGATTCACCTGTGGGTTCTTGGCGAAACGTTGTATACAGCATAAACTAAAAGAAACACTCTTTTGTCTTCATCACAAAATTTTATTTTCGTATGGCCTAGATTTCGGGTTGTGACCCAAATTTCTGGTACACAATTGTATCCAAAGATGGCATGCTAACAGAGATGTACACAATTCAACAACTGAAGTAATGAATATTTATTATTTCAATTATGAAATAGCTCTACATTGTACAACCTCATAACGGTGGCCAGGAGATAATTTACTGTAACTCCTTCCAAACATACTTTGCAATAGAGCTATGGGGGCAGTAACCATGAAGAGAGTTATGTAAATAGATATTTGCGTTGTTAGCTATTCATGAACGATGGCGCCAAGGTTCCAAATCTATTATCTGCTTCTTTCCCACGGAGACGCTACAAAGTTATCTAAGATAAGTGAATAATTGAATTAAGTCTACTCGTTCAGAAGTAAACGTAGGGTCACACACATTTTTTTATTTATAATTTTCTAGTAGAATTAGCTTTGCACTTCTCCCCCCTATGTGTAGGATTTATATATTTGTGCTTCAGGAGTAAGCAATGTTAAACGAAGGATAATTTTGACTTCCTTAAGCTCCAGTTGCCATCGTATGTCTGAGCCTAGCAGAGATTGACCGCTGTGTCTCCCTCATTTACCAGTACTGATACTTTTTGTCATATCATCATATAAACGCACAAGTTGCTTGTTTCTTCTGCTTTTAGGATTCCGTGCCTCTATAGAAAACGGAACACATATACGATCGTTTCATTGTCCGTCTGTAACTGTCGGTCTGTCTGACAGTCGGACTGTTAACAACCCTTTTTTTCAAAAACGGATAGTCGTGTCCTGCTCAAATTTGTGTCACGTATGAAAGTCTATGCTCCCTCGGCAAAGGAAAAATTTTAATCTTCTCCGTCAGTTCAGTCAAATAATATGGCCATGTATGTGTCACATATTATGATACTCGAAAACTCACTCATCAAAGGCTGTAGGATACTTGATGTAGATTTATGAAATTTGAAAAGATGCAAGGTTGCACAGTACAAGTGAAGTAAAAATAATGAAAAAATCGTTGAATTGTAATTGTATTACATAAAAATATGTATTTGTCATTAAAACATACATTGGCCATCAAGAACATTTTATGAACATTTGCCCAATAGCCGGCATATCTATGGATAATGAAACGTCCCCTTAGAAAAATTAATGAATTACTGTGCTGATAAACCTCTTACATTATTTGATTTTCAAACAGCTGAGCAGAACTGAACGTACTCAGACGTTTCGCTCTTTACCTATTCTGATCAACACTAAACTGACAGCCAATATTTTTAGCGCAACGCGATCTGACTTTCAATAATCCCTAGAAGAGAATGGCCCTGACTAACATTAACCTATACGCTTCACAAATCACTTACCTCACAAAAATCTTTGTTACTCGAACTACTGAAATACAGCGAGCGCCACCACTGCCAGCTAAATAAGAGATTCAAACTACTGAAGACACTAACTACTGATAGGCATAGTTAGCAAATGAAAGATTTTGATAGAGAGTAAACAATGTATTTACCTTAATAGTGTTCAAAAGTCATATATATCAGTCCATGATATCCAATATTACAAATTTACTCTTTCTGATGGACACACGTCCAGATCGTCCGCTCTCAAAATTCCGTCATCTCTCTCCCCACATCCACCACTGCCGGCGGCTCACCTCCAACTGCGCAACGCTACGCGCTGTTAACAGTCAACTGCCCAACACTACAATAACATATACTCCAACAATGCAAACCAACCACAGCCTTCACACAGCACAGCCAGTGATTTTCATGTAGAGCGCTACGTGGCGTTACCAACATGAAAACCTAAACAGCCTACTTACAATAACAGCAGCAACGATTCGTGGCATGGAAGCAATGAGGCCTTGGAAGGTCTCTGGAGGGAGATGACACCCCACCTGCTCACACAAGTGACTCGATTCCCGTCAATTCCGGGTGGGGTGGAGACGATGAGTGACACACCACGTTCAGTCATACCACAGACGTGTTCGATCGCGCTCAGATCTGGCGGACCAGCACATCAGTTGCAACTAGCCTCTGTGTTCCTAGAACCACTCCATCACACTCCTGACCTTGTGAGTTGGCGCGTTATCTTGTTGAAAAATTCCTCTGCCGTCGGAGGATATGGCCGTCACGAAGGGGTGTACTTGGTCTGCAACCTGTGTACGGTACTCATTGGCTGTCGTGGCGCCTTCCTCGAGCTCCTCTGGACCCATGGAGACTCACGTGAGTGTTCGCCAGAGCGCAATGGACCGGCGCCAGCTTGTCTCCACCCCACAGTACAGGTGCCAAGGTACTGCTCCCCTGGAAGAAGGCAAATTCGCCCCCCCCCCCCCATCAGCATGATCAAGGAAGTATCGGAATTCACCAGGCCATGCATCGCTCTGCCACTGCGCCAACTTCTAGTGCCGATGGTCACGTGCCCATTTCAGCCGTAGTGGCCGATGTGGTGGTGCTGACATGGCAACGTGCATGCGGCGTCGGCTGCGGAGACCCATAGTTAGGAGTGTTCGGTACACCGTGTGTTCAGACACACTTGTACTCTGCCCAGCATTGAAGTCTGATGTTAATTCCTCCACAGATCGCCTCCTGTCCTGTTTCACCAGTCGGCATCTGTAATGAGTGGTGGCCACCCAGCCCTGTGACATCTGGATGTGTTTTCACCTTAGGTTCACCTCGTGTTGAATGCACTCACCACAGCACTCCTAGAACACCGAACAAGTAGTAAAGTTCCAGAAACGCTCGTTTCGAGCCTCCGGGCCATCACAGTCTGCCCTCGGTCAGACCCAGATAGATCGCGCGCCTTCCCCATTCTACACACGGACAGCACGGTCACTGGTACCACATGCACCGTGCGTGTGTCTGAGTAGCAGCCATTCATTGCCAGGTTACGCTGCTATCGCCTGCACGGGTTTACATCGACTGTAGCTCGGTCATCATAATGTTCTGGTTCACCATGTGTTTACGCTGGGTGACACATGAGACTTTTTACTCGTAGTTACAGAATTCTGACTATTATGTTTACATGCAAATGGCAAGTTAACAGTTATAGAAAGTGCCGGTGGTTTGCATTTTGGTACATAAGCTATAAAGGTGAGAAAAGATTTTTCTTTTTTCTCTTCTTTAAAAAAATTAAAATTATATTAATGCATGGTGTCATAAACATAATCAGAAACAATCTACTCAAACATACGAAACTAAGTATGGCAGAGATCTGTTAGTTCATTGAGCTGCTCACCTTGGTACTGTCATACAATTACTTCAGTTTCAGTCAGAAAGATGGGTTGGCAATTGATAGCAGCCTAGACGGGATGTTACCAGATTTTTACATAAATCACTTAGAGCAAGCATTTTTGGAAGCTGTCACAACAACAGCAAAATCATTTACTACAAAATATATGTTGATGATACAATTATGCTTTTTGATGGCACCTGTGAGGAAATAGACACATTAGCAACAATACTGTGTAGCATGCACAAAAATATTAAATTTGCCGTTGAACACGAGACCAACAACAACATCAGTTTTCTAGATGTAAAAATCACCAACAAAGTACACAAACATCATTTTGAGGTTTATGGAAAACCAACATCCACTGATGTATGTATCAAGAGCTCCCCTTGTCATCCCAAACAGCATAAGATGGCACATTTTAGGTCCACACTGAACTGCCGACACAAAACTCCTCTTGAACCAGTTAAAAAAGAAAAATAAATCATATCACTAAAACCATAGCCTCAAACAACGGATATAGCCCTCTCATGATAGACAAACTATCACAAAAATCCAAAAACCATCAGCTGACATAACTGTGCACCAGACAGCAATGCAACTTACACTAGGCACAGTAGAAAAGAGCAGAAAATATGTTACAATACCTTTCTTAGGGAGCATATCCTACAAAATAAACAACCTATTTAAAAACAAAATCATTAAAATAAGCTTCCACACAAACAACAAACTCCAACAGTTAGCAGTTCACAGATTAAAATATAACAACGCGTTCCCATACACACACAAAAAGAAAATCTGGCATATACAAACTCAGCTGTCAAAGTTGCTCCTCTTACTGTATAGAACAAACTGGAAGGAGCGTTGAGACACTGTTCAAGGAGCATATAGATGCCATATGCTTGGTTCAAATGGCTCTAAGCACTATGGGACTTAACATCTGAGGTCATCAGTCCCCTAGAACTTAGAACTACTTAAACCTAACTAACCTAAGGACATCACACACATCCATGCCCGAGGCAGGATTCGAACCTGTGACCGTAGCAGTCGCGCGGTTCCGGACTGAAGCGCCTACAACCGCTCTGCCACCGCGGCCGGCGCCATATGTTTGAACAACATTTCAAAATCCACATTTGCCATGCACGCAACTACCAAAAGTCATGGAATAAAGAACACTGAAGACCAAGTACAAGTATTTCACCTTGTTGAGAAAGGTAGCTTTATGAATTTGCTTGAGGAGATTGAAATACATGTATATAAAAGCAAATCACCACAAAACTCCTCAATGAACAAACCAAGTCAGCCAAAGCAGCCTTTCTTCAAAGTTTCATTCAATTGCTTTCCAATTTAAAGTAAAAAAATAAAAAAGGCTACTTTTGTAATATTTTTAATATTTATATAGGCACATCCATCCCATTTACTGTAACTTCAATGTATGGCATAATATGACCATAGTTGTAACATTTATTTATATACGTCTGGCCCTTATCATTTATATTTGTTTCAATGTATACTATAATATTTATGTAATATCACTGCAGTAATACTTTATAACTGACTGTTTTGTTTGTTTACCTTTATTTAAATCAGTTCCCTTTCAAGTAAATAGTACGTAATGTAAGATTAGCAATTTGTAAATTTCTAATGTCACATACATGTACATAATGAAATGTCTCTGAGAGTAGGAGTCTTTGGTATTATTATGGTTGTAATATCGCCATCTTTATATACATACCTCCATGTGACGAAACTTCGAAGGATGTGTTACATTATGTGCATATATATTTATACACAAAAAGTGCATTACACAGTTTTGGATGTTGCAAGATGATAAGCAACCTGCTCTCGGCGCGGATTCTTCATTGTCAGTAACCGAAACATCTTCCATTTCATAATAATATTTTTTTGTTGTTGTTGTTGTCTTCAGTCCTGAGACTGGTTTGATGCAGCTCTCCATGCTACTCAATCCTGTGCTAGCTTCTTCATCTCCCAGTACTTACTGCAACCTACATCCTTCTGAATCTGTTTAGTGTATTCATCTCTTGGTCTCCCTCTACGATTTGTACCCTCCACGATGCCCTCAAATGCTATATTTGTGATCCCTTCATGCCTCAGATCATGTCCTACCAATCGGTCCCTTCTTCTTGTCAAGTTGTGCCACAAACTCCTCTTCTCCCCAATTCTATTCAAAACCTCCTCATTAGTTATGTGATCTGCACATCTAATCTTCAGCATTCTTCTGTAGCAACACATTTCAAAAGCTTCTATTCTCTTCTTGTTCAAACTATTTATTGTCCATGTTTCACTTCCATACATGGCTTCACTCCATACAAATACTTTCAGAAACGACTTCCTGACACTTAAATCTGTACTCGATGTTAACAAATTTGTCTTCTTCAGAAACGCTTTCCTTGTCAATGCCACTCTACATTTTATAACCTCTCTACTTCGACCATCATCAGTTATTTTGCTCCCAATATAGGAATACTCAGTTTCTACTTTAAGCATCTCATTTCCTAATCTAATTCCCTCAGCAACACCCGACTTAATTCGACTACATTCCGTTATCCTCGTTTTGCTTTTAGTTGATGTTCGTCTTATATCCTCCTTTCAAGACACTGTCCATTCCGTTCAACTGCTCATGCAAGTCCTTTGCTGTCTTTGACAGAATTACAATGTCATCGGCGAACCTCAAAGTTTTTATTTCTTCTCCATGGATTTTAATACCTACTCCGAACTTTTCTTTTGTTTCCTTTACTGCTTGCTCAATATACAGATTGAGTAGCATCGGGGAGAGGCTGCAACCCTGTCTCACTCTCTTCCCAACCACTGCTTCCCTCTCATGTCCCTCGACTCTTATAACTGCCATCTGATTTCTGTACAAATTGTAAATAGCCTTTCGCTCCCCGTATTTTACCCCTGCCATCTTTAGAATTTGAAAGAGAGTATTCCAGTCATCATTGTCAAAAGCTTTCTCTAAGTGTACAAATGCTAGATAAGTAGGTTTGCCTTTCCTTAATCTATTTTCTAAGATAAGTCGTAGGGTCAGTATTGCCTCACGTGTTCCAACATTTCTACGGATTGCAAACTGATCTTCCCCGAGGTCGGCTGCTACCAGTTTTTCCATTTGTCTGTAAAGAATTCGCGTTAGTATTTTGCAGCAGTGACTTATTAAACTGATAGTTCGGTAATTCTCACATATGTCAACATCTGCTTTCTTTGGGATTGGAATTATTATATTCTTCTTGAAGTCTGAGGGTATTTCGCCTGTCTCATACATCATGCTCACCAGATGGTAGAGTTTTGTCATGACTGGCTCTCCCAAAGCCGTAAGTAGTTCTAATGGAGTGTTGTCTACTCCCAGGGCCTTGTTTCGACTCAGGTCTTTCAGTGCTCTGTCAAACTCTTCACGCAGTATCATATCTCCCATTTCATCTTCATCTACATCCTCTTCCATTTCCATAATATTGTCTTCAAGTGCATCGCCCATGTATAGACCCTCTATATACTCGTTCCACCTTTCTACTTTCCCTTCATTGCTTAGAATTTGGTTTCCATCTGAGCTCTTGATATTCATGCAAGTGGTTCTCTTTTCTCCAAAGGTCTCTTCAATATTTCTATAGGCAGTATCTATCTTACCGGTAGTGAGATAAACCTCTACATCCTTACATTTGTCCTCTAGCCATCCCTGTTTAGCCATTTTTCACTTCCTATCGATCTCATTTTTGAGACGTTTGTATTGCTTTTTGCCTGCTTCATTTACTGCATTTTCATATTATCTCCGTTCATCAACTGAGTTCAATATTTCTTCTGTTACCCAAGAATTTCTACTAGCCCTCGTCTTTTTACCTACTTCATCCTCTGCTGCCTTCACTACTTCATCCCTCAAAGCTACCCATTCTTCATCTACCGTATTTCTTTCCCCCGTTCCTGTCAATTGTTCCCTAATGCTCTCCCTGAAACTCTGTACAACCTCTGGTTTAATCAGTTTATCCGGGTCCCATCTCCTCAAATTCCCCCCTTTTTGCAGTTTCTTCAGTTTTAGTCTACAGTTCATAACCATTAGATTGGGGTCAGAGTCCACATCTGCCCCTGGAAAAGTCTTACAATTTAAAACCTGATTCCTAAATCTCTGTCTTACCATTATATAATCTATCTGAAACCGGTGAGTATCTCCAGGCTTCTTCCATGTATACAACCTTCTTTCATGATTCTTGAACCAAGTGTTAGCTATGATTAAGTTATGCTCTGTGCAAAATTCTACCAGACGGCTTCCTCTTTCATTTCTTCCCCCCAATCCATATTCGCCTACTACGTTCCCTTCTCTCCCTTCTCTTACTACCGAATAACAGTCACCCATGACTATTAAATTTTCGTAGCCGTTCACTATCTGAATAATTTCTTTTATCTAATCATACATTTCTTCAATTTCTTTGTCATCTGCAGAGCTAGTTGGCATATAAGCTTGTACTACTGTAGTAGGTGTAGGCTTCGTGTCCATCTTGGCCACAATAATGGGTTCACTATGCTGTTTGTAGTAGCTTACCCGCACTCCTATTCTTTTATTCATTATTAAACCTACTCCTGCATTACCCCTATTTGATTTTATATTTATAACCCTGTATTCACCTGACCAAAAGTCTTGTTCCTCCTGCCACCGTACTTCACTAATTCCTACTATATCTAACTTTAACCTACCCATTTCCCTTTCTAAATTTTCTTACCTACCTGCCCGATTAAGGGATCTGACATTCCACGCTCCGATCCGTAGAACGCCAGTTTTCTTTCTCGTGATAACGACGTCCTCTTGAGTAGTCCCCGCCCGGAGATCCGAATGGGGGACTATTTTACCTCCGGAATATTTTAACCAAGAGGACGCCATCATCATTTAATCATACAGTAAAGCTGCATGCCCTCAGGAATAATTACGGCTGTAGTTTTCTCTTGCTTTCAGCCGTTCGCAGTACCAGCACAGCAAGGCCGTTTTGGTTAGTGTCACAAGGCCAGGTCAGTCAATCATCCAGACTGTTGCCCCTACAACTACTGAAATGTCTGCTGCTCCTCTTCAGGACCACACGTCTGTCTGGCCTCTCAACAGATACCCCTCCGTTGTGGTTGTACCTACGGTACGGCTTTCTGTGCCGTTGAGGCACGCAAGCCTCCCCACCAACGGCAAGGTCCATGGTTCATGGGGAGGGGGGGGGGAGGTATCGGCCCATTACAGATAATGGATCTGTGTTAATTTTACCTCTATGACTGTTATTCTTGACTGCTACGCCGATACTGGTATCAGAAACGAATTTCTTGTTTTCCTTTTTTTTTTTTTTTTTTTTTTTGTAAGTAATGTCTACTTTTGGCCAGACCGGTTAGCCGAGCGGTCTAACGCACGAATTTCCGTACTGAGAAGTAGCGCCTGGTCCCCGGCACGAATCCGTGCGGCGGACTTGTGTCGAGGTCCAGTGAGCTGGCCTGTCTGTAGACGGTTTTTAGTCGGTTTTCCATCTGCCTCGGCGAATGCAGGCTGGTTCCCCTTATTCCGCCTCAGCTACACTTTGTCGGCGATTGCTGTGCAAACAAGTTCTCCACGTAAACGTACACCACCATTACTCTACCGAGCAAACATAGGGGTTACACTCGTCTGGTGTGAGACGTTTCCTGGAGGGGGCGCGGGGGTGTCCTCCGGGGGCCGAACCGCACAATAACCCTGGGTTCGGTGTGGGGCGGCGGAGGGGTGAAGTGGACTATGGTAGCCGTCGTGGGGTTGTGGAAAACTGCGGCTGCGACGGGGACGGAGCTTCTCCGTCGTTTTTAGGCCCCCAATTAACTTACAACACAATAATACAATATAATATCTATTTTTATATTGTTCACTATATTGCTGTGTATATTTTGTATTATTGACTTTATAGTATATTTATCGTATATAACTGATTGTATAATGTATGTATGCAGTCTGTTTGAAAATACTACTTTTTATATTAATTTCGTTTTGTTGTAAAGGCAAACGAAATATCTGATTAAACATTGAGGAAAAGAACGCTTTCTTATAAGGTGACGAATGAGAAGAATAAGTATTTATGATTGCATCAGTACAAGTTGGCATTCTGAAAATTTCGAAAACCAGTCGAGATGGTCAACAGCACAATGTTTTGATAACCCCAAGGTAAACCTAATTTTTGGGTGCATACTACTCAGTAGAGAAGCGAAATTATGTAGGTCACGCTCGTCTCCTTTAAATAAAATTAAGACATCGTCTACGTAACGCTTGTTATATACAACCATTTCCTTTAAATTGTTGTAATTACGAAAATAATTAATTTCCTCGTAATTATAAAAAATTTCTGCGATTGTACATGCCAGGCTTTTACGCATAGAAAGCCCGTCTTTCTGCCAGTGTACCTTACTGTTAAATTCGGAAAAGTGGCCTGACAATGACAATTTGAGTAGCTCTACCATCTCGATAACTTCCTTAGTAGTGAGTTTATTATGCATGAGTAAACCGTTCTTAATAATCTATGTGTATTCCTTAACCGGCATGTTTGTACAAAAATTTTCTGTCTCGAAGGAGGCTAATATGGTGTTCTCTGGTATTCCAGTGGCTGGAAACTCACTCGCAAGTTTGCAAATGTTGCTGATATTAAAAGAATCCTGAAAGGTATAGGCCTCTTTTCATTTTTTAATTTAATAATTTGTTAAGCTAGTAATTTGGAGACATCGTATTATTAGCTATCAGCCGGATAGATTTTTCTGGCTGTATATCATTGTTGCGTAGAAGTTCAAAATTGGTTCAAATGGCTCTGAGCACTTTTGGGACTTAACTTCTGAGGAGATCAGTCCCCTAGAACTTAGAACTACTTAAACCTAACTAACCTAAAGACATCACACACATCCATGCCCGAGGCAGGATTCGAACCAGCAACCGAAGCGATCGCGCGGTTCCACACTGTAGCGCCTAGAACCGCCCGGCCGACCCGGCCGGCGTAGAAGTTAGTGGTTTTGTTTATCACATCGCCCGTCCTCTGCCCGCGACTGGGTGTTTGTGTTGACATCATCATTTTATCATCATCATCATCATCATCATCATCATGATTCGTGACAGTGGGTAGATTGGATTATGTAAAAGTTGGACTTTGCCAAAATCGGGGCTTCGTACAGACAAAATAATTGCTCTTTCTCTTCAGCCATGGTTTTTTGTGTTGTTAACAGTTTCTTCAGCGAACTTGTTCGACTGAACAAATGTTCCTATTTACAAGGGAAATAGGTGTCGAGGAACTTCAAAACGGTAAATAATCAGCAGGTAGCTGAAATGGTGGCTTTTATATTATTTTGTTTGATTAAATTGTGGGTTCTTGGTGAAACGTATGTTTAAAAACTAAATGAAACCATTTTTCTGTCTTGTTTCACAAAATTTTATTTTTGTGTGACCTAGGTTTCGGGTTGTAAGCCCAATTTCCAGTACACAGCTGAATCCGAAAATGTCACCGAAACAAAGATGAACAAATTTCAGCAGTAAAAGTGATCACCATTGATTATTGTAATTATGAAACAGTTCTATATTGTACAACCTCATAACAGCTAGTACGATAAAATTTACTGAAACTCTTTCTTAACGTACACTGAAATAGAGTTATGTGCACAATAATCACGAAGTGGGCTACGTAAGCGGACATAGTTATTTGTTCATTACTGATGGTCCCAAGCTTCCAAAACTTTTACCTGCTTCGTTCCTATGTAGACGATAAGGCTTTATCTAAAATGCTTGAATAGTTGAATTAAATCTATTCGTTCAGTAGTAAATGTGGGTACATACAGCCTGTTTTTTGTACTTACAATTTTGTAGTAGAGTCAACTTTTCACTCTTCCCTCTATGTGTAGGATTTATGCGTCTTGGGTGCTTCCAATCTAAGCAAAGAATGAATCTGGCTTCTTTAGTCTCCAGTTTCCGAAGTGTTCTCTGAAGCCAGTACAGACTGACCGCTCAGCCTTTCTTATATACTAGGACTGACACTCTTGTCATCTTGTGAATCCACTCTTTTCATGATTGCAACTTGTTAATCCTCGCTTATTATTCATCTGTGCTTTCTTCCAAGCGGTGGTTGGGAGGAGAGTGAGACAGGGTTGCAGCCTATCCCCGATGTTATTCAATCTGTATATTGAGCATGCAGTAAAGGAAACGAAAGAAAAATTCGGTGTAGGAATTAAAATCCAAGGAGAAGAAATAAAAACTTACACGTTCGCCAATGACATTGTAAGTCTGTCAGAGACAGCAAACGACCTGGAAGAGCAGCTGGACCGAATGGACAGTGTCTTGAAAGTGTGATGACCTCAACCCACAGGAAAAATAATTTTCAAAATCTGAACTGTGAAGTCATCCAAAATTCTAGTTGGAAAACCACACTCTTTGTTATACTTCTCAGTTGGTCACGATCCAAGTTTGTTTATGAACTGAAAACTCTAATATTCACGAGAAACTGCTCTGAAATTACCCTGAACCGACAAAATTGTGTATATATTCTCTGAAACTTCAAAGACATCTGAGACAATATCTGAAAGGAATTAGAAAAAGTGACAAAATTTCGTGAAGCACAGACAATACTGTTAACAATCGCATGAACACTGGGGGGTTTCACCATACATCTACCCACTTTTGAGTATAATACTACGACTCGTAGCAATACAATATCGCCGGCCGAAGTGGTCGTGCGGTTCTAGGCGCTGCAGTCTGGAACCGCGAGACCGCTACGGTCGCAGGTTCGAATCCTGCCTCGGGCATGGATGTGTGTGCTGTCCTTAGGTTAGTTAGGTTTAACTAGTTCTAAGTTCTAGGGGACTAATGACCTCAGAAGTTGAGTCCCATAGTGCTCAGAGCCATTTGAACCAATACAATATCAAAAACTTTTATTACTGAGTAAACAGTCACTACGTGATTTGACAGCTGACATTTATAATTCCCGCTCACGTCAGGAAAAGCACCAGTACGGGAATAGCAGCTTTTACGTTATTGGTCAGAACGCAAGCAATTATGGCGTGCGCCGTAATTTTCGCGCGAAGCCATATTTCGCGACAAAGTACTCTTATTAGTCACTGTCATATATCTAGTCTCATAACAATACATAAAACTACATAAAATAACTGCAATAATTTTGACATGCAAGGAGAATTAGTCCTAATGAGAGGAAGAAGTTTATATTTACTGGTGTTTCAACAATGACTACCAGGCAACTTTTAATTCACTGATTGTAATTTTATTTTCGTTAGCAGAAAGCAAACAAACTAAACAAAGAATTTAATTAAATAGAGTCTGTAATTCTTATGCTTTTAATAGAGAAAGAAAGTTTCTGGGTTAGGGGATAGCGTTCCGCGATATCCCTTAACTTTTTGTTGCATACGAAGCGTTGCGTTAAGGCAGCACGATGTCGGCGGGTTACGATGATGAGAGCAGGATACAGGCAGTTCCGCTGGTTAATCTTCTCCGGCGAAACGCAAATAAAGTTCCGGCACAGCTGTATCATTAACCCCGTGGTGATTAACAAACCACTAGACGCCAGTATACGAACGTTGTTGACATGTCTTCTCTTTCAAAGTACATGACGTAGAGATCGCTCGTTTTCACACGTTGTGCACTGTCCTGAAAGCCATTTATATTGCACAGTTAATTAGTCTTCACTTCCACGGCTTGATAGAATGTGATATACAACAGTTTCACCACCCAAAACCAATACCACCAAAATTCATTCGCATAAAATCACTGTTCGTGTCGGCCACAACAAAGTAATGTTAGCGGCAGTTTCACAGTCCGGTTTATTTGCTCTTAAAGTTCGATGGCGATGGCATTACATACCGCAGTGCTAAAGAGAATTAACAATCTGATAGTTCGGTATCACTGTCCATACAATTACGTATGCTTTTCATGAAACACAGTACTATTTTTTTCCGCGCACGCTTCACAGACACGCCATCCACCATGCCCTCTACTACGCAACAACCTTTCGACTCTCGATATCACTATCGCTGTCCCCTGTCTATAGATGTTATATCGTTTTCGTAAATTACATAAACCTTTATAAATGTTATTGACTGCATTTTTCACAATTAATAATATTCCAAAAGAGAACTTTACAAACTTTTTCCACGGGTACAAAGCAAGAAATAATCACATCATTCCATGTAGGCTTTCACGGCCGGCGTCTTTATCAGTAAACTCTTCCGGGCTAAGTTGCCGTGGTCGATCTGTAGAACTTCTTCTCCCTGAGGTTTCGTTCTCAACTACGGAGAACATCTTCCGAGGTGAGTCGACGACTGGCTGCTAGGAGCTGGGGCTGCCGCTTATATAGTGATCGTAGGGGGCGCCACCACATGTCACGTGGCGTCGATGTGCAGCTATCTCTGGCTATCGTCTGTTCTCTCGATTGGAGGCAATCGATTGTCACGTGATTGATGCAACGTCGACCGCCATACCTTATCCAATTTTAATCCTTCTTCTTTACGATTAAAATTGTATTGATGTTTGTGGATTTCAATTGCCTCTCTATACATACGTGTATAATAGTGCGACGTCCTCGCTAGCACGCTTGTTTCACCAAATTTTATGTCGTGATCTCCATCCTTAAAAACATGTTCCGCTACTGCCGATTTGTCGATATGTCCCAAGCGACAGTTTCTTTTGTGCTCCGTCAACCGTGTATTGATGCTTCTTTTTGTAGTTCCTATGTAAACCCTGCCGCAACTACACGGAATTTTATATACCCCTGTGGTGGCTAGGGGGTGACGAGCATCTTTTGTTGATCTTTGGCATTCACTAATTTTCTTAGTAGGTCTAAAAATGGTCTCTACCTGAAACTTGGCTAGTACTTTTCCAATGCGATCCGTGATATTATGGATGAACGGAAGAAATACTTTTCCAGCTGATGGTTGTTGCTGTCTCCTATTTTTAGGCATTTTTCTATTTGGGTGAAGTGCTCGATTAATCTCGTTTTTCGTATAACCATTTTTCGCAAGAAATAATCACAATTACATCTATACATTTAAAAACCACAGTAGAATGTTACATAATCACAATTAGAAATGCCCATATGAACAAAAGAAAAAGAATAGAAATCTAAAGAAAATCACGAAAAAAATTTTATATGCGTAATTAGCAATGCCTTCACAAAAGGAGGATAGAACATGAAAATCAACAAAAGTAAAACAAGGATAATGGAATGTAGTCGAATTAAATCAGGTGATGCTGCGGGAGTTAGATTAGGAAATGAGACGCTTAAAGTGGAAACTGAGTATTCCTATATTGGGAGCAAAATAACTGATGACGGTCGAAGTAGAGAAGATATAAAATGTAGACTGGCATTGACAAGGAAAGCGTTTCTGAAGAAGAGAAAATTGTTAACATCGAGTATAGATTTAAGTGTCAGGAAGTCGTTTCTGAAAGTATTTGTATGGAGTGTATCCATGTATGTAAGTGAAACGTGGACGGTAAATAGTTTAGACAAGAAGAGAATAGAAGCTTTTGAAATGTGGTGCTACAGAAGAATGCAGAAGATTAGATGGGTAGATCACATAGCTAATGCGGAGGTATTGAATAGAATTGGGGAGAAGAGACATTTGTGGCACAACTTGCATAGAAGAAGGAATCGGTTGGCAGGACATGTTCTGAGGCATCAAGGGATCAATAATTTAGTACTGGAGGGTAAAAATCGTAGAGAGAGACCAAGAGATGAATACGCTAAGCAGATTCAGAAGGATGTAGGTTGCAGTAGGTATTTGGAGATGAAGAAGCTTGCACAGGATAGAGTAGCATGGAGAGCTGCATCAAACCAGTCTCTGGAATGAAGATCACAACAACAACAACATTTCTATCAAGAGAGCTATCATCAGTTGAAAGGCATTTGAAAATATCATTTCCACATCATTAAACAGCTATGTTATTAAAACAAAGGGTTTACAATTTGCTGCTGTAAAATGTAAATGTCCTTTGGCATTTTTCGCTGGTATATCCCACAAGATTGGTTCGGCCACCTTTCGGAATAGGTGTACTTCCTCTCCGCACATAACTGTTTTCTTTGCGGTTATGTGAGAGCTGTGGGGTGTGTGTTGAGAGAAAGGAGAGGGAGAAAGCCTGCGCCAGCGCACAGTCTACGCCTTGCGAATAGCACCAAAGTGGTTCCCGAGTTTAACGTCCCACCTGGCGGACGGATCACCATCACCGGCATCACACGCCCTCACTGTGGAAAGGTTCGGAATTTAATCCAAAATATTGGCGTAAAGGCAGGTGATCACGAACTTCACCACCTCTCTTGCCTGCCGAATACTGGCAGTGAATCCTTCATCCATCACCAGGGTTCGTACTTTTGCGCCGAATGCCACCCCACAGGCGTCTGTCAGCGATCTCGGTCACTGAGGTGAGTGTTTATTAAATAGTCTCTTCCTCATTCTTCTATTACTGCTTTCATTCACTACGGCCAGTGGTGTACTACTTAATTTCAACCTTGTCCTTCTACAAGCTTTATCCTACATCCAGGAGGAGGTTCTCAGCCGATTTCTGTGAGCAGCTATTGTCTCTTCAGTTCATGTCTGGCTAGATTTTACCTTCGGACTTTTTTGAACAAGTCACAATCACGCAGGCATTTGTTACCCCACTATTACAACCAGTATACACTGTTCTCGAAGAAGCAGCCGGCAGCACGCTTGGGTTATTGCTCCGTACGTTTTTCAGGTCAGTAGGTAAGACATCAAACGGAGATGCAGAGAAAGCTGACGTTTCATCACTGTACATCCGACTTGACTGCACTGTGTTTTTAAAGTCGGATTCCTAAATAGAATAGGCTATCTTAACAGATTGAGCCAAGCATGCTCACTACGCGAAATCTGGCTTCAAGCTGAGCTACTTACGCATTCTGAAACAAAGCTATGAGCTTCCGCTATTATTAAATTGCGAAAAGTAAGCTACACTTAGCCTTATTTTGCCCATTCCTGAAAAAACATTGACAGAATGTGCTATATAATTACTTCTTGGTTATTTTTGGGTTTATTTTTTTCTTGAAGAGGGAATTTTATTCAGGTCATATGTCAAGATACGTATTTCCATATGATCCTAGTTTAAGAGAAGGATAAGTAGCTCACAACTGTCTGACATGATTGCACCTCAAACATGTTTTTCCAACCACAACTACACCCTAATTCGCTGCGAACGACAGTGCAGTTTCCGTTATGATTCTCACAGCACTGTGACTTGGGCTGCACTGCACTATTATACTTGTTCGGCAGTGCCAAACTAACTTTGCTATACATCTTTGATTTAATCAAAATAGGATAGTGTACGGCATCTACTGTTTTATTCATTTTTGTTCCATTAAATTTTTCAACTCGTATTTTGCGGATACAGGGTGTCCCAGGGGGAACGAGAGATGTGACAGGAGCGATAGATTGATGTAAAAAAGTTCGTATGGACCTTAGCCCTATACCGAATGGTTTTCGAGACAGAACGCGTATAGTGTGCTTTGTTACTTATTTTCTGTATTATTCAATACACTCTCAGGTTTTCATATGTACACATGTATAACAGGTAGTGAACATTACAACATGCGTTTTACAAAGTTTGGATTGAGACAAATATGTTTTTCACTACTTGGTAAAACTCTGGTAAACACGCTACGATCAGGAATTCGACAAACGCCGATGGTATTCTTCGACAGGAGCAGGAACATTATCATTGCTGACGCTGTAAACGTTCACCATAGCTGCACATTCGTCGCTAGTCTAAATGTGTGCCATTAGAGCCAGCGGTTGTACAAACAACTGATTCTTGTCTCTGATACGCTCTCGCACCACTTCAAGCAGAACTCACTGTGGATGACGCCCATTTAATGGGCTACTATAGGGGCAGAAACACATCGCGATCGCAGGGGTTGAAAGCAACAGGGTAAGTAGGGCGAGAGTAAAAGAGGATGAGTGGGTAAGACACAAACGTGTGCGAAATTAGCCAAAATAGGCACTTTTAATGCGTTATATCTTGGAAACCATTCGGAATATGGCTCATATCATTATGAAGTTTTTAGCCTCAAATGGGCTTTCCCGTTATATTCCTCGATATTGGCCATTCCTCATCGGACACCCTGTACTTTTTTATTATTTTATCGTTTCTTGTTTGCAATTTGCATACTTTTCCTGTGAAACGCGCCAAGCATGGATGACAACAGCAAAAATCAGTACAAAAAGTGACACTGATATTATAAAACACAGTCACTGGCAGCAGTGAGTTGTGTAATACGCATGTCTCTCTTTTTAACCCGGTGACGGTTTTCAAGGTTTTATAAATATTTCTAGGATGTGTGCAAATGTGCAGAACAGTGAATTTCAGACAGAGAAACAGCAAACGCATTGGACAAGCGGGTCGGTGACTAATGAACAGGACTGTGGCCTGGGTGACGTAGGATTCTTGAGAGTGAGATCAGTCCGGAAACCTCAGGGGCGGCAAGCATTGTCCTCCCACGCACAAGACTGCTTGCAGCTAAGGTTCGCACAAGAGCGGTACGGCGCCACGTGTGGGAGTCGGGGGCGCCTTTCCATGTTTTCTGTTTTCTTTGGGAGATTAATATCGCTGGTTGTAGAAAGGGCAGGACACAGAAAACAAACTCCAGCCTGGTAACAGTCTTCTCAGGATTTTAAAACCAGTTGCGAGGCTTGTGCCGGCCGGAGTGACCGAGCGGGTCTAGGCACTACAGTCTGGAACCGCGCGACCGCTATGGTCGTAGGTTCGAATCCTGCCTCGGGCATGGATGAGTGTGATGTCCTTAGGTTGGCTAAGTTGAAGTCGTTCTAAGTTCTAGGGGACTGATGACCTCACATGTTAAGTCCCATAGTGTTCAGAGCCATTAGATTTGCGAGGTTCGTAAAGACATTGCTTTCCCCGAAAGTCGATAATATTTTTTTCTTTTGTGCATTACCTTGTCATAGTACGTATTTATCATTTACTTCAACTGTTCTTTATTTGTTAATACGTCACATTGTTTCTTCATTCATTTTGCTACTGTTTTATATTTTATATTGTACGAATATGAATTTTCTGGTTTTATATGCTTTGTAAGTCTTTGGTTAGGCTAGGAGAAGTACTGTGTCAGAGAGAGAGCGCAGGACTATCGATAGAGAGCGTGCGAGTTGTGGTATCGTGGCCGGTTTGCGGGTGGAGAAGCGTTGCAAAGTTCGGCGTGAAAGACGGTGATACGCGGAGGAACAATTAATTACAGTGCGTCCGCTGTGTTAATAGGAGATCGTGCATTATTAAGTGAACAGTAAAGCCTGAAAAGTATATCGAGCGTTTGCGGTCACGATTTTACATACTGTGTGAACTTGTGACAGTTAGCTGTGAATCAGACACCATTGTCGTGTGGAGACACTAACTGTTATAATTGCGTGAAAGTGGAACAAACCAAAATGATAAGTGAAAGAACAGTCTTGTGATTTGATCAAGAAACATTTATTATATCATCCAAACTGCCTTAAAGACGACGACGTAAGTTGAACAGATGTTTAATGGACTGTTATAGTGATAAGCACATGTGACTGTTTTCCTGTGGCAACACGATGAAAGATCTGTGCGAAGCACTGGCATTAACCGGCGATATATCGTAAATACTAAAGACATTGCATAATTCCGACCTACCCGCACCGCGTGATTAATAAACTTTTAATAATAAAACGTCGCGCGCGTAACGACAACGCACACACTGGAGCTATTATTTTCGCGCCAGTGCTGCCAGCTGATTCGACTACAACGGTGACGTGGACCACCGCCGTAACTGGAATATTAGTGAAACAGGACGATCCATCATTATCTTCACGCCACGATCCAGAATTAACTTCACACATCGTCCGCGCGGACCACCGCTGACGTCATTGCACTGTCTGCAGCAACAATTGAGACATTAAAAGAAAATTATTACGCTCTCTCTCATTTCAAAATTAAAGACAATTACAGTTACATTATCTGTTTTAAAAATACTGTCACAATGTCGAGGTTCACTTCTGTTTAGTTCCAATAAGTATTCTTTCCATTATTTCGTCTCGTCGACAGTGTTGAAAACCCTCCAAATTAAAGTTCAGTTAATAACTTTCAAAATTCTTCTCAGACATTTTGGTGCTCATCATAAATTTATTTTAATGTTTGTGTGTAACTTCTTTTGGAGGGAGTACATATTATATTTTTTGTGCAGTAAAATTAGATACCATAACATTACGTATATTACCAGCTGATGTTGTCCGCCATTACTGCTTGAAAACTGACCAGAAGTATTTTTGCACCTATTTTCTCATTGGCTGTCAGCTTCAAAACAAAATTACGTACTTCGTGGGCATCTAGCAAATGCGCGATGTCTATGTAGGCCGCTAGAATAGTTTTTTTTTTTTTTTTTTTTACTTTTGCAGGTTTACTGGAA
The DNA here is from genome assembly GCF_023864345.2 of Schistocerca serialis cubense. NCBI lineage: Eukaryota > Metazoa > Arthropoda > Insecta > Orthoptera > Acrididae > Schistocerca > Schistocerca serialis. The sequence continues at coordinate 52,496,926 of NC_064644.1, forward strand.
TTTTATTGACTTTAATTGTTCATTTGGCCCCTGTTAAAGTGATTTATCGCATCTATATAATAATGGTACTGAATCACCTAATTTTTTTTTATTACATAAACATTGGCATACCATATTTAGATTCAAATTGACGTCTTACGGGCGCTACAGTCTGGAACCGCGCGGCCGCTACGGTCGCAGGTTCGAATCCTACCTCGGGCATGGATGTGTGTGATGTCCTTAGGTTAGTTAGGTTTAAGTAGTTCTAAGTTCTAGGGGACTGATGACCTTAGAAGTTAAGTCCCATAGTGCTCAGAGCCATTTGAACCATTTGACGTCTTACGGGCCCCACACAAGATACTGCACGTTCTGGAAAAGAGTATACCAAATTTTTTTTTTCGTCCATGACCAACAGTGGTAGTCAGATTCCTTTTATAGGTCATGTTTTATTATTTAAAAGGTTTTTTTTCAGAAGTAGAGACCAGTTTCCTTACAGGTTATGAAGATAGCGGGAGAGCGAGCAGCTGCAGTAAACGTGTGTGACGTTACAGCTCACAATTGAAATGAATGCTTTCGGTAGTAGGGGGGAGTTCCATGTTGTCAATTGAGGCTTGAAAAGATAAGCTGCATTTGGCGGGATACGCTGTCGGAGGGAATGCTCATGAATGGGGCGCAGTGGTTCGCAATTTTGCGATTGGCTACTGGCACCTTTTGGCGGCAAGGAAAACACAGGGCATACGCGGACGCCGCAAGACAAGTGCTCCTCGGAGGGACGGGAGAGCGTCCGGCAGTGGAGGCTGCCGCGTCCTGGATCCCCGCAGAGGTGCTGAGGGCTCCGTCTGCAGCGCAATCAGACCTGCGGTGAGCTCAGTTCGTGGCAGTGGCGCTGAGTGGTCCGATTTGATTTCACACTTGCGGAATCCAGGAAGATCGCCTGTCTCACTTCCGTCTGCACTGCTAATGAGTGTACGGACTTCTGGGTGTCAGTCACAAACTTCCAGTCACTGTTCGAATTCAGAATTACGGGATTAAATAATTGTCAGTTATCTTGAATATCTAGAGACACTAAATTCTTAAGAAGGCAAGAGGTAATTTACCCTACTAGCCATTAAAATAACCACGAAGATAACGTGCTACAGACACGAAATTTAACCGACAGGAAGAAGATGCTGTGATATGCAGATGATAAGCTTTTCAGATCATTCACACAAGGTTGGCGCCGGTGGCAACGCCTACAACGTGCTGACATGAGGAAAGTTTCCAACCGATTTCTCATACACGAACAGCAGTTGACCGGCGTTACCTGGTTAAACGTTGTTGTGATGCCTCGTGTTAGGAGGAGAGATGCGTACCATCACTTTTACGACTTTGATAAACGTCGGATTGTAGCCTCTCGCGATTGCGGTTTATCGTATCGCGACATTGCTGCTCGCGTTGGTCGAGGTCCAATGACTGTTAGCATAATATGGAATCGGTGGGTTCAGGAGTGTAATACGGAACGCCGGCCTCGTATATCTAGCAGTCGAGATGACTGGCATCTTATGGCTGTTACGGATCGTGCAGCCACATCTCCATCCCTGAGTCAACAGATGGGGACGTTTGCAAGACAACAACCATCTGCACGAACAGTTCGACGACGTTTGTAGCAGCACGGACTATCAGCTCCGTGACCGTGGCTGCGGTTACCCCTGACGCTGCATCACAGACAGGAGCTCCTGTGATGGTGTTCTCAACGACGAACCTGGGTGCACGAATGGCAAAACGTCATTTTTTCGGATGAATCCAGGCTCTGTTTACAGCATCATGATGGTCGCATCCGTGTTTGTCGACATCGCACATTGGAAGCGTGTATTCGTCATCGCCATACTGGCGTATTACCCGGCTTGATGGTGTGGGGTGCCATTGGATATGTGATCTAACTTGTAGATTTTTTGTCGGTCTTAGCTCTTCAGGCAGTTTCCATTGGGACGATCTGATCTTGGTTTCGAAGTTATATCCGCGTACCTATGTTTCTTCACCTGTTATAACCTTCTTTAAAAGCTTTGGACGTTGTCGAATTCATTTAGCAGTCCCTGAGTGATCTCTACGCTTCGTCGTTTTTGGTCGAAATTCGAGGATTTCGGAACAAACTTTACTGCTACACGTTTCGTGCCTAAAATATCCAAAAACAATTGCTTCTCATGAGCCAAAGGACATGCCGACGTCATCAGCCATCTCTCTGATGGTGATTCGGCGATTTTTCACACCCATTTTCTGTACTTCTACAATGCCGTTAGTAACGGCGTCCTGAGCGGTCGTCGTCTTCAATGTCTTCTCGACCCACTTTCAACATTTATACCACTCGTAACCCCATGTTTTACTCATTTTAGATTAGCTAAAAACCACAGTCATTAGGTGCCGCACTTTATTCCGTTTTCCACGAAGATTTAAACTGTTTCGTCCATTTTCTTTGTAAGTAACAGTAGCATCTCGAGCACTCGAAAACACGTATAAACTAGTCAACTACACACATCAAAAAAAGTTTTGCATCACCTCGGTTGCGAGAGCTCCGGAACCTTTACAGAAAACTGGAATATAGGTCAACATAAAGATCATTTCCACCCTTTTCATTGCTCATGAAAACCATATTGCATGTTGTACCACCATACAGCGAGACCTTCAGAGGTGGTGGTCAGACTGCTGTACATGCCGGTACCTCTGTTATCTAGTAGCACGTCCTCTTCCATTGATGTATGCCTGTATTCATCAAGACATATTATCAACAAGTTCATCAAGGCACTGTGGGTCCAGATTTTATTTCTCCTCAACAGTGATTCGACGTAGATCCCTCAGTGGTTGGTGTGTCACGTAGTCAATAAACAGCCCTTTTCAATCCACCCAAGGCACGTTCGATAGGGTTCATGTCTGGAGAACATGCTGGCCAATCTAGTCGAGCGATGTCGTTATCCTGAAGGAAGTCATTCACAAGATGTGTCGGCCATTAAGACGAATGCCTCGCCAATATGCTGCCGATGTGGTTGCATTATCGGTCGGAGGATGTCATTCGCATATCCTACAGCCGTTACGGCGCCTTCCATGACCACCAGCGGCGTATCTCAGCCCCAGCATAATGCCACCCCAAAACAGCAGGGAACCTCTAACCTGCTGCATTCGCTGGACAGTGTGTCTAAGGCGTCAGCCTCACCGCGTTGCCTCCATACACGTCTCCAACGATTGTCTGGTTGAAGGCACATGCGACACTCGTAGGTGAAGAGAACGTGATGCCAACCTGAACGGTCCATTCGGCATGTTGTTGGGCTCATCTGTACCGCGCTGCATGGTGTCGTGGTTGCAAAGATAGACTTCGCCAAGGACGTTGAGTGTGAAGTTGCGCATCATGCAGCCTATTGCACGCAGTTTGAGTCGTAACACGACGTTATGTGGCTGCACGAAAAGCATTATTCAACATGGTGGCGTTGTTGTCGGGGTTCCTCCGAGCCGTGATCCGTAGGTAGCGGTCATCCACTGCAGCAGTAGCCCTTGGGCGGCGTGAGCGAGGCATGTCATCGACAGTTCCTTTATCTCCATGTCCGAACGACATCGCTTTGGTTCAATCCGAGATGCCAGGATACTTCCTTTGCTGAGAGCTCTTCCTGACACAAAGTAAGAATGCGGACTCGATCGAACCGCGGTATTGACCGTCTATGCATGGTTGAACTACAGACAACACGAGCCGTGTACCTCCTTCCTGCTGGAATGACTGGAACTGATCGGCTGTCGGATCCCCTCCGTCCAATATGCGCTGCTTATGCATGGTTGTTTACATCTTTGGGCTGGTTTAGTGACATCTCCGGACAGTCAAAGGACTGTGTCTGTGAAACAATATCCACAGTAAAAGTCTATCTTCCCTAGTTCTGGGAACCGGGGTGATGCAAAACATTTTTTCATGTGTGTATAAACTAAATGTTCAAAATGGAAACATACACGAAGATCATGTGTACCAACGAGATTAAAAGAAAATATTAGAAAATTAGATGTACAAAGCCCGCTATGTTAGAAAATGCCCGTTATTTTTCGATTACCTCTCGTACTGAACATAATCATTGAGTCTGTTCGACCCCTTCACCTACTTTATGTTGTAGGCTTGTAATCTGTGCCCTCGAAGACACCAGCAATTACCTCAAAAACATAGCCTTAGGGTAAGGTATTTGTTCTGCAATTTCCCCACTTTAAGAAGCTAAGCCTTGGTCCATAATCTTTGCGTTATCCCTTTAGCTTTGCGTACAACCATTCAGACATTAGTTCTTAAGGAGGTGGCTTTCCCACAGTTTGTTTTGGAAGTTACAGGAAAATTGTACACCGCGGGATTTTGCACCTGAGGACGGCCTTTACGGATCACATCTATTCGATGCAGTTGTTGTTGTTGTGGTCTTCAGTCCAGAGTCTGATTTGATGCAGCTCTCCATGCTTCTCTATCCTGTGCAGGCTTCTTCATCTCCCAGTACCTACTGCAACCTACATCCTTCTGAATCTGTTTAGTGTATTCATCTCTTGGTCTCCCTCTACGAATTTTACCCCCACGCTGCCCTCCAATTCTGAATTTGTGATCCCTTGATGCCTCAGAATATGCCCTACCAACCTATCTTCTAGTGAAGTTGTGCCACAGATTTCTCTTCTCCCCAATTCTATTCAATACCTCCTCGTTAGTTATGTGATCTACCCATCTAATCTTCAGCATTCTTCTGTAGCACCACATTTCGAAAGCTTCTATTCTCTTCTTGTTCAAACTATTTATTGTCCATGTTTCACTTCCATACATGGCTACACTCCATACAAACACTTTCAGAAACGACTTCCTGACACTTAAATCTATACTCGATGTTAACAAATTTGTCTTCTTCAGAAACGCTTTCCTTGTCAATGCCAGTCTACATTTTATATCCTCTCTACTTCGACCATCATCAGTTATTTTGCTCCCCAAATAGCAAAACTCATTTACTACTTCAAGCGTCTCATTTCCTAATCTAATTCCCTCAGCGACACCCGACTTAATTCGACTACATTCCATTATCCTCGTTTTGCTTTTGTTGATGTTCATGTTATATCTTCCTTTCATGACACTGTAAATTCTGTTCAGCTACTCTTCCAGGTCCTTTGCTGTCTCTGTCAGAATTACAATGTCATCGGTGAAACTCAAAGTTTCTATTTCTTCTCCATGGATTTTAATTCCTACTCCGAATTTCTGTTTTGTTTCCTTTACTGCTTGCTCAATATACAGATTGAATAACATCGGGACAGGCTACAACTCTGTCTCACTCCCTTCACAAACACTGCTTCCCTTTCATGTCCATCAACTCTTATAACTGCCATCTGGTTTCTGTACAAATTGTAAATAGCCTTTCGCACCCTGTATTTTACCCGTGCCACCTTCAGAATTTGAAAGAGAGTATTCCAGTCAACATTGACAAAAGCTTTCTCTAAGTCTACAAATGCTAGATACGTAGGTTTGCCATTCCTTAATCTATATTCTAAAATAAGTCACAGGGTCAGTATTGCCTCACGTGTTCCTACATTTCTACGGAATCCAAACTGATCATCCCCAAGTTGAGCTTCTACCAGTTTTTCCATTCGTCTGTAAAGAATTCGCGTTAGTACTTTGCAGCCGTGACTTATTAAACTGATAGTTCGGTAATTTTCACGTCTGTCAACACCTGCTTTCTCTGAGACAGGGATTATTATATTCTTCTTGAAGTCTGAGGGTATTTCGCCAGTCTCATAAGTCTTGCTCACCAGATGGTAGAGTTTTGTTAGGACTGGCTCTCCCAAGGCTATCAGTAATTCTAATGGAATGTTATCTAATCCCGGGGCCTTGTTTCGACATAGGTCTTTCAATGCTCTGTCAAACTCTTCACGCAATATCATATCTCCTATTTCATCTTCATCTACATTCTCTTCTATTTCCATAATATTGTCCTCAAGAATGTCGCCCTTGGATAGACTCTTTATATACTCCTTCCACCTTTCTGCTTGCCGCCGGCCGCGGTGGTCTAGCAGTTCTAGGCGCTCAGTCCGGAACCGCGCGACTGCTGCGGTCGCAGGTTCGAATCCTGCCTCGGGCATGGATGTCTGTGATGTCCTTAGGTTAGTTAGGTTTAACTAGTTCTAAGTTCTAGGGGACTGATGACCGCAGTTGTTAAGTCCCATAGTGCTCAGAGCCATTTGAACCATTTTCTGCTTGCCCTTCTTTGCTTAGAACTGGGTTTCCATCTGAGCTCTTGATATTCATGCAAACGGTTCTCTTTTCTCCAAAGGTCTCTTTAATATTTATGTAGGCAGTATCTATCTTACCCCTAGCGATATGCGCCTCGATGCAGTTAGTTTGTCTTTATTGACTGGATTAAAGAAAGAAATTAATTTACTAACCAATAAGTGAAGGAAGAAACGATTAACGTCACAGCAAGCAGCTATACAACTCCAGCTGAAATTGGAAAATTAAGAGAAAGAATTTCGCCGGCCTGCTGCCTCACAGGAGGTGTAAAAGCCTCAGCGCCGTGGTGTGTCCGTCGCTGCGCGGCGGGGTGGAGCGCCCGCAACTCGACCGCCTAATTACGGGAGTGCCTCCTGCCCCCTCCGCCCCCGCCGCCCCCGCTGAGGCGCCTTCAGGGGTGAGCCTCTCGTCCACCATAAATAATTCATGGGAGGCGCGAGAGGCGGGGAAGAGCGGTATTTGGCACGGACGGCGCGCCCTGCCCCGCTAATCAGGGTTATTAAATTTCCGCGGGACTAAGTTTTAATTGACGCCCGCTCAGACGGCTGCCCGGCAGCGCGCGGACACCTCGGAGAGAGCGCGGCTCTGTGTTTGCCGGTGCCGCCGGACTTTCTTTGCCCCACTGCTCGGAACTGGCAAGCCGTATGTGGCTAGCAGCTGGCCTAATCGCTGGTGGGTGTTTCAAGACCGTTACTGATGTACTGTGCTTCCTCTGGAAAGCCGGACGAGAAAAAAAAGGATACCTTTCGATGATTAGTCGGCCAAGAGAAACCCATTGACAATGTGGGGTGGATCGCATCATTCAGAGTCCTTGGAAGAGTGGGGTTAAAGTACAAAGGCAGACGAATAGTCTGGGCATCTACACATCACAGTCAGGTGGAATAAAAACTGGGAAGTTAAGAAAGACATTTTCGTGTCAAAAAGGGTGTTAAGCATATTACGTGCTTATTACCATTGTTGTTCAACTTGTATGTGGAAGAAGCACGGAGTATCCATGCACATAAACTGCCGATACAAATGCCCGTGCTCTGCAACGGAAGCTTAAGAAGGGTGTTTGCATACCGTTGCTTTTTAGGATTCCGTACTTTAACAGGCCAAAACAGGACCCCTTATAGGGTACCTTTGCCAATAAATTCGTTTTTCCTAGTGAAGAAGCAAAATTAAAAAAAAAAACACATTGAAAGAAACAAAGCAGTTTCATTAAGTTTTCAATACGCAAAGTGTAATCATTGAATCGGCGTATCCTAGCCGAGTAAGTACGATGTTAGTTTCTATTCTTAAAGACAAGAATGCGGCGCATAATTCTATCAGTGAAGTGAACTTCCGAAAATACTTCTGTCACTGAGGTAAAGAGACTAACAGCACTTTCAATTGGTTCTTTGACACGTTACGAAAGTAACAACGCCATCTACTGGTTCTTTCGTGTACTACGCTGAAAAGCACATCTACATCTACATCTACATGGATACTGTGCAAATCACATTTATTCCAATCTCGTACAGCGCGCGGAAAGAATGAACACTTATATCTTTCCGTACGAGCTCTGATTTCCCTTATTTTATCGTGGTGATCGTTTCTCCTTATGTAGGTCACTTTCAACAAAATATTTTCGCATTTAGAGGAGAAAGTTGGTGACTGGAATTTCGTGAGAAGATTCCGTCGCAACGAAAAACGTCTTTCTTTTAATCATTGCCAGCCCAAATCTTCCATCATTTCTGAGACACTCTCTCCGATATTTCGCGATAATACAAAACGTGCTGCCTTTCTTTGAACTTTATCGATGTACTCCGTCAGTCCTATCTGGTAAGGATCCTACTCCGCGAGCAGTATTCTAAAAGAGGACCGACAAGCGTAGTGTATGCAGTCTCCTTAGTAGGTCTGTTACATTTTCTAACAAGGGAACCTCCCCATCGCACCCCCCTCAGATTTAGTTACAAGTTGGCACAGTGGATAGGCCTTGGAAAACTGGACACAGATCAATCGAGAAAACAGGAAGAAGTTGTGTGGAACTATGAAAAAAAATAGTAAAATTTACAAACAGAGTAGTCCATGTGCAACATAGGCAACATCAAAGAGAATATGAGTTTAGGAGCGCCGTGGTCCCGTGGTTAGCGTGAGTAGCTGTGAAATGAGAGGTCTTTGGTTCAAGTCTTCCCTCAACTCAAAATTTTACTTTCTTTATTTTCGCAAAGTTATGATCCGTCCGTTCGTTCATTGACGTCTCTGTTCATTGTAATAAGTTTAGTGTCTGTGTTTTGCGACCGCACCGCAAAATCGTGCGATTAGTAGACGAAAGGACGTGCCTCTCCAATCGGAACCGAAAACATTTGATCGCAAGGTCATAGGTCAACCGATTCCTCCACAGGAAAACACGTGTGATATATTCTATACGACTCTAGTGATGGCATGTGCGTCACACGACAGGAATGTGTTGTCGACCCACCTAACTTGTACACTTAGCGAATGGGTAAAAAGATTCTTCTACCTTGCCCGATTTAGATTTTCTTGTGGATGCGATAATCACTCCCAAAAAAGTGATGAAAACATAAGAGTTTGTCACATAAACTGAAAATAAAAGATTAAAATTTTCACTCGAAGGGGGATTTCAACCTAGGACCTATCGTTCCGCAGCTGCTCTCTCTAACCACGGGACCACGGCGCTCCTCGGCTTCTTAATGTTGCCTATCTTGGCATGGGCTACTCAGTTTGTATATTTTACTATTTTTTTCATAGTTCCACACAACTTCTTCCTGTTTTCTCAATTTATCTGTGTTCAGTTTTTCAATGCATATCCACTGTGCCAACTTATAACTAAATCTGAGGGTGGTGCGATGGGGAGGTTCCCTTGTAAGTGTCTTGCCAATAAAGCGCAGCCTTTGGTTAGACTTACCCACAACATTTTCTATGTGTTCCTTCCAATTTAAGTTATTCGTAATTGTAATAGCTAGGTATTTAGTTGAATTTACGGCTTTTAGATTAGACTGATTTATCGTGTAACCGAAGTTTAACGAGTTCCTTTTAGCACTCATGTGGATGACCCCACACTTTCCGTTATTTAGGGTCAACTGCCACCTCTTGCACCATTCAGATATTTTCTCTAAATCGTTTTGCAGTTTGTTTTGATCTTCTGATGACTTTATTAGTCGATAAACGACAGCATCATCTGCAAACAACCTAAGACGGCTGCTCAGGTTGGGTCCCAGATCGTTTACGTACATAAGGAACAGCAAAGGGCCTATAACACTACCTTGGGGAAAGCCTGGAATCACTTCTGTTTTACTCGATAACTTTCCGGCAATTACTACGAACTGTGACCTCTCTGGCAGGAAACCGCCAATTCAATCATATAAGTCAGACGATATTCCATAAGCATGCTATTCACTACGAGGCGCTTGTGTGGTACAGTGTCAAAAGCCTTCCGGAAATCCAGGAATACGGAATCGATCTGAAATCCCTTGTCAATAGCACTCAGCACTTCATGTGAATAAAGTGCTAGTTGTGTTTTACAGGAACGATGTTTTCTAAACCCATGTTGACTGTGTGTCAATAGACCGTTTTTTTCGAAGTAATTCATAATGTTCAAACACAATATATGTTCTAAAATCCTGCTGCATATCGACGTTAACGATATGGGCCTGTAATTTAGTGGATTATTCCGTCTACCTTTCTTGAATATTGTTGTGATCTGTGCAACTTTCCAGTCTTTGGGTATGGAACTTTCGTCGAGCGAACGGTTGTATATGATTGTTAAGTACGGACCTAATGCATCAGCATACTCGGAAAAGAACCTAATTGGTATACAGTCTGGACCAGAAAACTTGCTTTTATTAAGCGATTTGAGTTGCTTCACTATTTCCAGGATATTTACTTCTACGTTACTTACGTTGGCAGTTGTTCTCGATTCGAATTCTGGAATATTTACTTCGTCTTCTTTTGTGAAGGCATTTCGGAAGTCTGTTTAGTAACTCTGCTTTGGCAGCACTGTCTTCGATAGTATCTCCATTGCTATCGTGCAGAGAAGGCATTGATTGTTTCTTGCCGCTAACATACTTCACATACGACCAGAATATCTTTGGATTTTATGTCAGGTTTCGAGACAAAGTTTCGTTGTGGAAACTGATATAATTATCTCGCATTGAACTCCGTGCTAAATTTCGATCTTCTGTAAAAGATCACCAATGTTGGGGTTTTGCGTCTGTTCAAATTTGGCATGTTTGTTTCGTTATTTCTGCAACAGTGCTCTAACCCGTTTTGTGTACCAATTTATTTAGTAAAAATCTCTCGATTGCAGCCGATACTATTTCTCTGAATTTAAGCCACATCTGGTCTACACTTATATTACTAATTTGGAATAAGTGGAGATTGTCTCTCAAGAAGACGTCAGGTGGATTATCATATGCTTTTTTGAATAAGTATAATTTTCGCTTATTTTTCGAGAATTTGTGGATTACAATATTCAATCTTGCTACGACAACCCTGTGTTCACTAATCCCCGTATCCGTGTTGATGCTCGTTATTAACTCAGGATTATTTGTTGCTAAGAGGTCAAGTACGTTTTCACAACCGTTTGCTATTCGCGTGTGCTCATGAACTAACTGCTCGAAATAATTATCAGAGACTGCGTTTAGCACAATTTCGAATGATATTTTATGCGTACTTTCGGAATTAAACATGTATTTTTGCCTACATACCGAGGGTAAATTATAGTCAACACCGGCTATCATCGTATGAGTCGTGTAAGAGTTTGAAATCAAAATCAGAAAGGAAAGAAGAAGGATAAGTTTAACGTCCCGTCGACATCGAGGTCATTAGAGACGGAGCACAAGCTTTCATTGTGTCAAGGACGGGGACAGAAATAGGCCATGCCCTGTCAAAGGAACGATGGCGGTATTTGCCTGGAGCGATTTAGGGAAATCACAGGAAACCTGAACCTGAATCACTGGACGCCGTTTCAAGCGCTGTCCTCCCGAATGAGAGTCCAGTGTGCTTACCACCTCGCTCGGTTGAAGTAGCAGAAACGAGAACAGCGAGAAATTTAAAATCTGAATTTGGTAGCAAGACTTAGTCAAAATTTAGGAATTCTTCTTCTTAGGCAATAAAATAACCTATGATGGATGGAGCAAGGGCGGCATAAGAAACACACTAGTATAGCAAAAGAGCATTCCTGGGCAAGAGAGAAGTCTAGTAGTATCAGGCATAAGCCTTAAATTAAGGAAATACGTTTGGAACACAGCATTGAATGGTAGTGAGACGTGGTCCGTGGGAAAACCAGCAAAGAAGAGAATGGATGCCTTTGAGATGTGGTGCGACAGAGGAATATTCAACATCAGGTTGACGGATGAGGTGAGCAATGAGGAGGTGTCTGCAAAATCAGCTTGCTCTTTTCTCACACGATATACTACGAACTATGGACGAAGGGCAACAGGCAGATTCCATCTCTCTAAATTACTGAAAAGCATTCGACACGATATCCGAATCCCGATACCCAATGCAGACTGTAAACGAAGGTACGTGAATACGGAATAGGCTCTCAGATACGTTACTGGCTCGAAGACTTCTTCACTAACAGAAACCGACGGCGATCGTTCATCGGAGACAGGGGTAACATCTGGAGTGCCCCACGGTAGTGTGATAGGGCTGTTGCTGTTTTCTATATACATAAATTATCTGACAGGCAGGGTGAGCATCAGACTGCGGTTGTGCGTTGATGACGTATAGGAAGGTGTCGACTATAAGTGATTCTAGGTTCGTGTAAAATGACCTACACAAAATTTCTAGTTGGTGTGATTAATGGCAGCTCGCTCTTAAGGTAAAAAAATGTAAGTTAATGCGGATGAGTAGGAAAAACAAACCCATAATATTCGGATACAGCATCAATACTGTCCTGCTTGACACATTCACGTCGTTTAAACTGAAACGGAACTTGCTGTACCGTTCCAATGTTTTATTAAATTGCTAGCACGCAGAAATTATTAGCAAGAGTTTCTTCTCTTGCAGGTAATACTTCAGCTGGTGTCCAAAAGGAGAGAATGGACTAAACAGTGTTATTTATTGTATTTTTTATGTTGTGTACCACGTTTCCCATTTTCCTTTCCTTTGTGCGGCCTGGACGGTATAAATAAGTGAGTGTGTGAAATAGCAGAAAGCTTTAGGCACGTATTGTAACACTGCATGAATGGTCGTTCTGGGTTAGGGTAGTACCAACCTCCCAAGCGTGAACAAGTTTAGCAGAGACCAAGTTTGCAGGCCAGGGCAAAGATGACACGAAGGCGCGCGTATTGTCTCTGTCAGGTTGGCGCGTCATCTCCACCACGTTTGTAAGCGAAACGGTTAGGCGAATTCGGTTAGAGGAGCACTTGTTCCTGGGTCGTGGTGCTGGACAGACATGGAGACGCAGCTCTCGTTTTGTTAATGTTAACATTGGTATTAGATTGTCTGAAATCTGCTCTGTAATCAAGTCCAGATAATGAAATCAGATGCGAAATTACCACTGAACCCCATAAGGGAATGGATTTTCTTAATTTGTTCGAATTTCAGTAGACCTTGCGTTAGTGCCTTGTTCAGGCAACGCACTATGTGCCTTAAGCTCACGGTCACGTTATTGCTCTGTGCTTAACGGAAATTCACTCATTCAATGTATATTTATCTGCTCTTCCATTTACAGTAATATTTTGGGTTTTTTTATTTATTTTCCAATGTTTTCTTTGTGAACTTGCTTTCGCGTCACGTGGTCGGTTGGAGCAACCACCGCATTGATAAATTGTAGTTTCGGTCTGAAAATATATTGTACACGATGAATAATAGTACGATAGTGAGCGAGTGTAAAATAGGGAAGGAATAATCGTGTGTGTCCATATTTTTCTGGGTTTCTGTTGGCTACTGAAACTGGGGCATGTGGGTTGAACAGCATTGAAGTGATGTTTCTTGTGCACCCACACAGCGAGTTGATTTGTTGGTGATGTTGTGCGTTAAGTATAATACTCGTGCCACTAGGAAAAGTATCGGATATTAATGCCCACTGATTTGATAAAGTTTTGCGAAATACTCTTCCACCCTGACCTAGCTTGTATTGTCTTTGCGGAACTTGTTCTGAGTAATCTATAGTAACTGAATGTAATAACCGAGGGTTTAGGTATAATTATGCGGTTGTATAGAATAACATTGAAGCCAGGTCTGCGCTCCTCTGTCCCATTCCATAATTACGTGGCGAAACTGAACCATTTTAACTAGAGACCGGTTGTGATGATGTACATTGCAAGAGAAACACGACTAGTTGCTCAAATACCATCGGTAGTGAATAAATATCAATAAATCTCAACCCTCGACTGATTATTTACTCCGTCCATCATAAAGAATAGGTGGCAGTCAGTACCACAGTCGAATTCTGGGTCATGGAAGCAAATAAAAGCTATATAATGCCTATTAAGCCCTGTATAGGTGTCTTCTTTAGTGGTTCAAAAAAAATGCGTTATCCGTTGCATTCAAATTTCTACCGGTTCGTTAAAACCTTCCGCTAGAAATTATTAATACCCAGAAATAACTCGCAGGGGCCAGTAATTTCGTTGACCACACGAATTTAAGAAACCATTTACTATAGACGGCAGCTTGCAGGAGCGGTAGGACAGGTCAAAGCGACGGTAATCTACCTACCTAGGTGGACTTATACCACCACCAGTACTGGAAGGTTACGTTGCAAAACATATGAGTGCAACGTTGTGAAGCGATATGAAATTGAACGAGGAAGTAAGAATTATATTAGAAATAGCGAATGTTCGACTTCGGTTTATTGGGAGGATTTTAGGAAAGTGTAGATTATCTGTAAAGGAGAACGCGTATAGGACGCTAGTGCGACCTAGTCCTGAGTATTGCTCGAGTGTTTGGGATCCATAACAGGTCGGACTGAAAGAAGACATCGAAGCAATTCAGATGCGAGCTGCTAGTTTGTTACCAGTAATTTCGATCAGCATGCGGGTGATATGGATATGCTTCGGGAACTCAAGTGGGAATCCCTGGAGGTAAGAAAATATTCGTTTAGAAGAACGCTGCTGAGAAAGTTTAGAGCACCGGCATTTGAAGCTGACTGCAGAACGATCCTACTGCGGCCAACATGCATTTCGTGTAGAGACCACGAAGATAAGATACGATAAATTAAGGCTAGTGTGGAGGCATACAGTCGTTTCTTCCCTCGCTCTATCTGGGAGTGGAACAGGAAAGGAGACATCTAGTTGTGCTACAGCGTACCCTCCGTCATGCACCGTACGGAGGCTTGCGAAGTAAGTATGTGGATGTAGATGAAGATCAGGGAGAACAGGAACATACGGAAAACACTGAAAACAAGAGGGGACAGGACTATAGGACATCTTTTAAGACATCGGGGAGAAACTTCCATGATACTAGAGACAGCTCTAGGGGGTAAAAACTGTAGAGGAACGCAGCCTTGCCACAAAGGTAAACATCTGAACTACTAAGCAAATTAAGCAGACTCCTAAAAACTTAAATTAAAATATTTTTGTCTTTCTTGTTCTCCACTTTTGTTGAAATGAAGTAAATACGTTGCCCCGAGCTGCCCTCAAGTCTTCTGTGAAAATCCAATGAAAATTCGTGGAAGAGTTTTGGAGATCAGCGTGTTCAAACAGAAAGACAGGACAGTTTTAGTGAAAATATATGTCACGATACCTTTTTCTAATGAAATTAAGCTTATATGTTGCCACAAGATACTCTCAAGTTACCTGTGAAAGCCGGCCGCGGTGGTCTCGCGGTTCTAGGCGCGCAGTCCGGAACCGCGCGACTGCTACGGTCGCAGGTTCGAATCCTGCCTCGGGCATGGATGTGTGTGATATCCTTAGGTTAGTTAGGTTTGAGTAGTTCTAAGTTCTAGGGGACTGATGACCACGGCTGTTAAGTCCCATAGTGCTCAGAGCCATTTGATCCATTTTTTTTACCTGTGAAACCCAATGAAAATGCGTCTAGTAGTTTTGGAGATTCGTGTGTTCCAACAGACAAAGAGACAGACACGAT
The DNA here is from genome assembly GCF_023864345.2 of Schistocerca serialis cubense. Taxonomy (NCBI): domain Eukaryota; kingdom Metazoa; phylum Arthropoda; class Insecta; order Orthoptera; family Acrididae; genus Schistocerca; species Schistocerca serialis. The sequence goes on from NC_064644.1 coordinate 52,512,170, forward strand.
GGGTTTACAATTTTATTATTAGTATAGCTTTTGAGAGGTGGTAGTGTGAACTAACAGTAGAAGAAGTAGTCCAGTAAATATGGGTTCTAAAATAAATACCGTAAGAGCTATGAGCAACTCTTCATCTTAACTAGTCTGAAACAAATCTCCTCTACATCAAGCTCTTAGCTACTATGGTGTCCAAAACTTGAGGATCAAAGTAACCTTGACATGATGTCCCATTGCCACACAACATGATTCAATCAACATTACACCGCTACTCACCATAACGCCTGGACCACGAAAACGATGAAGTCGGACAACGCACCTGTGTGAATTACGTGTAACCACCTCTCGTCGTATGACGGAACGTCCAGCGTTGTCGAACGCGGTTGTTTTGGTGGTCCAGGTGCTATGCTGTGTTAAGGCTCATTTTGAATGGGCGTGCGATGGTTTTCCTCCCTTAAATGTGTCGCTCAAGTCAATTTCTCTAGGCAGATTTCAGTACCAACCCTACCAGCATCGACACTCGAATTCTTTGGGTCGCCAGCCTCACTATAAAAGGTTCACCCCTTGAGACAACATCGTTCAACCGTAGGGAAAAGAATGTCGAAACACAGACATTACACACAACTCTAGCCTATCATCACACAAAGATTATGGTGGACATTGACAAAGGAATGACTTCACACAGGACATTTAAAACTGATAGGTTGACAGAATAACTGTTAATGGCATACGGCAATGTAAATTAAAAGTGAAAAGGGTTTCTGCCCACATCCTTTAATATCTGTTTTCGTCCTTTTACAATTCCGTCAAGTAAGGTTGTAAGTAGCCTGTTTGTATGTTGGCAGAGGTATAGACTGTGTTAATATCACTGACAGCACTAACTAGGAGTTAGTGAGTGGATAGAGAATTGTAAGGACATGATTTTTCTTAGTGGAGACTCTGCGTTGGGAGGACATGCATTGTAAAGTGAGACGCAAGGAAATGCAGGATAATGGACGTTGTTAATGTTTGGGCAGTGGAATTATTGACAACTATATAATTTTTGGAACTGGATGTCACATGAATAAGGTAAATTTTTCTAAACACGTTGTTTCCTCTTAGTAGTTACAGCCTACAGTAGTTAGAATCTTTTCATTTAACTGGCTGTAGTTCCTGCTTGCTGTAATTGCTGTAGTTCGTGTTATGAAGATTTTCTGTGAGGTAAGTGACTTATAAAAAAGATGGGATTCGTGATTGAAATGAGTTTAGGCAACTAACAGAGTTAGAGATAGTCTCACACTTCTTTAAATTCATATTTTTTGTATTTTATTATTCTTAGGATTTCTTGCCATTCAGGGCCATTCTCTTGATTTAATTATAGGAAGTCGTGTTGTCACTGTATAGCAGTCAGATTACGTTGGGCTTGTACATTGTGGGTAATAAATGAGTAGGTTAAGTTTGAGTTCTCTTTGTCAGGGAAAATTCTGTAGGTCAGTGATCAAATGATAAAAATAGTTAAAGACTTAGTTTCAAGGTCTCCGTTAGTGTCAGTATTTAGATGGTCCAATAAATGCCCCTTCATTACGTATGACAAACGACGTTTTAATTAGTCTTTGTTACATCCTTACAGACTTCCAGTCCTTCCTGGCAGATAGTAAAACTTGCAAACTACCAATCCTCAGATAGATCTGAATTACTTGCTCCACCCTATAAACTTAACTACAGGAAGTTTACCATGGCACTTTACGTTTGACTGTGAGCGCGGCGCAGCTCCGTTCACCACCGGTCCTTGCCAAACAGCCCTTTCAACTTCAAGCTGCTTCAAACTCCTCACCCTGCTGTTATCACCTCACAATTTCACTACCGATCCTGACTCTCGACCAACAGCCTCGACTACTCTTCTCACTTCTGTACAATGACGCACAAGTCTTGGTGTCTGCCCTCTTATGATTGGCTGTCTCATATACACCCTTAGCAACGAGCTGTGATTAGTCACTCTGTTCCCTGCTAGCCCCACTGTCTCTCTTGCTCTTTCCTGATGAATTTCCAGGTCTAACGGTTGCCTGGGAATCACAGCTATTATTGTCCACGAGAAAGCAACAGTTGGCAGCCGCTGACACACCTCCAGTCCTGATTCGTGAAGCAGCCCCCACTGTTCCACAGCGACTCCAGGGGTCACAAGTGCTGCGAAGAACCCTTTCAGGAATGGCCCAACCTCGTCGTGTCCGCTTGTGGCAGCTTCCATGAGCCCTCCGTTCTACGTTTGCAAAACAGCTTCAGAGTTCCGAGAGCTGTCACGTTTCCACAGAGACCGTGAGAGCGGGACAAATTCTGTGTGTCCAGCATTCCCAGGATTCTCGTCACCGAGCGAGCGCCCAGCCACCCTCTCCATCATCAGGAAAATGCCATCCAGCCAACCACTCTCCTAACAGCCGAAGCAGCGGGCTTCGCACCCGCTCCATTTCATTCATTAAAGCACGCCCAATATCGAGCTTAACCTAATCTCTATTTTGTACTCCCACTAAAGGAGGGTTCACAGGCTTGCTGACCTTCAAATTTTTCAACTCAATAGTCGAAGTTATTGAGACACTGAACTCCTTCCCCAAATGCGTCTTTTCAGGACTGGATTCCGCCCCGACTTCGTTTTTATGGGTGCCAAAGTGCGACTGCATCGAAAATTGAGAAGCTCTAGGAAAAAGAGGATATTCGGCGAATGGACTGGCTTGCCCATCTCTCACGTGTGGGATGCATTGGGGAGACCAGCACTCACACATGCACCACAGCTCATCCAGAAACTGTCAGCCGCGCTGGTAGAGGAATGGAACGTCTTACCACAAGACCTCCGTACCAAACTTGTGGACATTATGAGAGCACTTTGCAGAGCATGCATGGCAATCCGTAGCGGTCTCACAGTATGTTAAGAACCGTGTTCCGCCTTTCGTAATGTCCAAGAGGCCATCATTAATCGCGATGACTTGAGTTAGTTGACACTTCTGTAGGTATCGCTGCTCGTGTCTTTCAGTTACTTTCGGTTATTTCTATGTATGGTCCAGGTTTCATCTAGCCATGTTACCTGGCGGTTATAAATCATGCGGAAGCTTACATCGTCCTTTAATTTTGCACACTGGGTATTACGAACGGCCTACAAAACGCAGCAAACCGTGAGTAGGCCCATGCAGAGGAAAACACATTGTTGTGTTACTGTGCAATGCCAGAGCTTCTTATGTAATCTACTTTCTCTCAGATACGACCGAACGTGTGAGCCATCGCTAAAGGAGGTGCTCAACATGATGTCCACTCATAGTAAGGTACGCTTCTCTCCCACGTCTTAGCGAATCACACAGTCTCTGAAAAACTGAAAGTTGGCCATGGATGCGATGTGTAACACGTCAGCCTACTGTAAAGGGAAGAGACACTTTATTTTTGCCCGCATCTCGTGGTCGTGCGGTAGCGTTCTCGCTTCCCACGCCCGGGTTCCCGGGTTCGATTCCCGGCGGGGTCAGGGATTTTCTCTGCCTCGTGATGGCTGGGTGTTGTGTGATGTCCTTAGGTTAGTTAGGTTTAAGTAGTTCTAAGTTCTAGGGGACTGATGACCATAGATGTTAAGTCCCATAGTGCTCAGAGCCATTTTTTTTTTGAACACTTTATTTAGAAACAAGCACGCGACCGCGGACGCACAGGTGGCGGCTAGGATCGGGACATATTCGTGTTGACACCTGAAATCAGCTTGACAGGAGCACGTGTAAGGCCAGTTTCACACAATGCTCCACAGATCGGCATGTCTCTGTACTTTTACCAGCTGCTAAGGTGACCGCGTTAGCGGAAAAACCACTCCGTTGGGCTGCTCCTTTCTCATGGCCGCTTTTCGCGCCCACTGGAGAATTAAAGCTTAACCGAAAATTAATAAATATTGAGCCATTTGTGTCACTGAAGAGCCAGTAGGATTCCGCAAGTGAAGACGCACATTAGCTTATAAATTATTGTAAGTTAAATGTCATAATTCCTGAACTGTAAAAGTGAAAATCTGGGCAACACGTTACGCGTTTGCAACAAACGAAGTGTGTACGGATACAGCTCGTAGAACTGTATCCGACTGTATTCACTGAAATTATTCACATCTTTAAATCAGAGGCCGAAAAGTGGATTTCGCGCAATTAAAAATAGCTTTTCTTACTAAAGAGTGACTGGATTTACGATTTACTGTCAGAGAGGTCACAGTTCGTAGTAATTGACGGAAAGGCATCGAGTAAAACAGAAGTGATTTCAGGCGTTCCCCAAGGTAGTGTTATAGGCCCTTTGCTGTTCCTTATCTATATAAACGATTTGGGAGACAATCTGAGCAGCCGTCTTCGGTTGTTTGCAGATGACGCTGTCGTTTATCGACTAATAAATCGTCAGAAGATCAAAACAAACTGCAAAACGATTTAGAAAAAAATATCTGAATCGTGCGAAAACTGGCAGTTGACCCTAAATAACGAAAAGTGTGAGGTCATCCACATGAGTGCTAAAAGGAACTCGTTAAACTTCGGTTACACGATAAATCAGTCTAATCTAAAAGCCGTAAATTCAACTAAATACCTAGGTATTACAATTACGAACAACTTAAATTGGAAAGAACACATAGAAAATGTTGTGGGGAAGGCTAACCAAAGGCTGCGCTTTATTGGCAGGACACTTAGAAAATGTAACAGACCTACTAAGGAGACTGCCTACGCTACTCTTGTCCGTCCTCTTTTAGAATACTGCTGCGCGGTGTGGGATCCTTACCAGATATGACAGACGGAGTACATCGGAAAAGTTCAAAGAAAGGCAGCACATTTTGTATTATCGCGAAATATGGGAGAGAGTGTCACAGGAATGATGCAGGATTTGGGCTGGAAATCATTAAAAGAAAGGCGTTTCTCGGTGCGACGGAATCTTCTCACGAAATTCCAATCAGCAACTTTCTCCTCCGAATGCGAAAAAATTTTGTTGACATCGACCTACATAGGGAGAAACGATCACCACGATAAAATAAGGGAAATCAGAGCTCGTACGGAAAGACATAGTTGTTCATACTGGGCGCTGATGACCTCGATGTTGAGCGCCCATAAGTCCCAACACACACACTGTTCATTCTTTCCGCGCGCTATACGAGATTGGAATAATAGAGACTTGTGAAGGTGGTTCGATGAACCCTCTGCCAGGCACTTAAATGTGATTTTAGGAGTATCCATGTAGATGTAGATGTAGAAATAAGTAAAGAAAGTTTAAAAATAGCATCCGTAACGTAAACTTTATACATATAGCAAATTATTTAATGTATATATTAAATTGTTTCTTAATATTTACGCTTATAAATCCAAAACGGAGGAAAACCATAGAAATTATTGTTTATAAGTGAACTTGGCAGATAAAAGAAAACTGATAATAGCACAATAATCCTCGGAAAATTTCCATGTGATTTGATGTAGCTACCAAACGTGTGTAAAATGTTAAGATTACGAATTTCAGCAATTTTAACGTTCAGTAGTTTAAGTGACTTCAGTGGTGCCTGACCAAGGTTTCCTGGATGAACAACGCCAATTTGGAGGGGAGGCTAGTCTCGGACTATGTTGGAGGCGGTCGGACTGTGTCAGTCTGTGTTAGGAGAAAGTTTTATCCGATGAACGGTAAAACAGCCGGTAGTTCGCTTGTATCAATTATCCACAGTTCTTTCCTTCGGACATAGATCTTTTTTGGTATCTGATGAACTTGTTACTTTTCGCGTTGCGTGTGATACAAGCTGCATTTATAAAGTTTCAGTGTGTGGTCATTGTAGAATTTAGACTTTGATGTACTGTTTATCTTTCAGAGAGGACAAGTTACCCTATTTTTCGTATACAGATAATTATTAAACATTTTTTTACAATCTGATGCACCTTAAGCGACACTCTTGGAAGTTAACAGCCTGAGAAGACGTTGACGGAGACTGGTAGGGGGTTAAAAGCATGAGGTATTTTCATGGATCTTAGCTCTTAGAAACAGCATGTTGGGAGTTGGAATTAACTGGCGGTGAGCCCATCCCTCAGTAAATCTTGCCAGACACGCCCACAGCCATACAGGCCAGACAGAGCAGCCCCTTGTGGAGACAGATTTCCAGCAGAACAATGCTGCTATACCTGCATTGGCACGAGTTGAAGGCTGGGCTGAGGACGACGGGCTGAAGGGACACATCAACACAGTGGAGTCACAAACCGTGCATTGTGTGTGAACCGTGAATTTACTTTGCAAATTTTTTCTTAAGGAATTTACTTTATTTACTAGCGATTCACCAAGAACATTAACACATTTAATCACACTAGGTGAGTGTGGAAGTAGTTGCCAGGAAGTAACTGATGGAAAGTAAAATTACCTTTAACAAATGTGAATTTTATTCCTAAAAGCCTTTTCAAAAACAGATTTAAAATTAAAATCAGAAAGTACCCTCTAAATATCAAGTTACAATTATTCAGAGGGAAAATAACATTTTTTTTTTTTTTTTACAGTAGGAGCCTTTGGGCTGAGAAGCTTCCGCTCCATTTCAACACGGCCGTAGTCACGACCACTCACAACGACCTCTGAAAAACTACACTGGTGCAAATCTGCAACACACCACATTACTTTAAACTAAAAATTTTAACACTCACACAAACACATTAATTATGCACCCTGTAAGAGGGATGGAAATGGTACAAACACTCACACTAAGAAATTATTTGCCACCAAAAGTGCAATTTGTTTTTAAAAGGGCTCTTACGGTAGAAGGGTGGCAACTTTATAAAAATTACTAAATAAAACCCATGAAATTCAGACTTACATGAAATGTACAACATTCTCTACATTACACATATATCGCCTCGTAAGATGGTAGGTAAGATAAAAACATATTTTAGGAATTCGGCCTTTACCTTAATTCTATAAATTCGTTGTCGAATCCGACAAACATGACAGAGGCAGGTATTAACGTACGGCAGATTGACGGACGGGGGGGGGGGGGGTGCTGTTACTAAACAACCCGAACCGCAGATTGCTCTAAACCTCCCCAAGGGAAAAACGGACCACCCGGTTCACAAATAACCACCTTCCCGCGGGTGAGCAAACGGAGAAGAATGGTGGGACAAGCCCAAAACAAAGCGGCTGGTGACCTCACCAAGAAAACAAGTAGAATTTAACAAGTAAATGAAACGACACATCTCCAACCACTTCTAATAAACTGCGATTTCTGGCGAACACCTGGCGCAGCACCCCCAACGCTCTACCGAACCATCCGCTGCCAGCCGCTTCAACGGACGCAGGAAGGCGCGCCGATCTCCCGTCTCACGGCGTCGCAGCTCGCCCCGGCCGGCTCGATGTCGTGGTTTCGCTCCTGTTGCTCTCGTGTGAACCGCGAAGCCACTACCACTCGCTATACGGCGCGGCCCACGGGACTCACGGGGCGACCTCACATGTGCCGACGCTCAAGGCGGACAACTCATCTCGTGTCTCAGTGCGCGACCGACCAACCGACCGATCCAACCGCCGATGACCGTTGCCCGAGCAACTCGAGCAGACTGGCGGCCTAACGCGCAGACTCAGATGCAGGAACTCAGCCCCGAGAGGGCGACCACTTCCTGAGTTCTGTTACTGGCGGAGTGGCAAGACTCTCATTTTCTGGCTTTGAAGTTGATCCAAAGGACAGACGTACTAGCACTCCGACGACAGACAGACACTAACTGCCGCACAAATGCAAACGAGAGACAGACCAGCAACTGGAGACGCGAAACTGACCTAGCCTCACTTCGACTGACCATCCTGCCGAGCTGATAGCGCCCCTTAAATGCACGCGAACAGGCAACCTTTCTGCTTTCCCACCAGAGTGAGATACGAAGAGCTGCGATTACCACAGCGGTGCCACCGCCAGAAACGGAGGGCGACTGCTTCACGCAATGCGCTGCGGCACGCTCTTCAAAACCGCAATTTTTTACGACGGCCCAGTGTGCACAGTCACGCGTAATAAAAATTCACAAGTTTTCATGTTCGCCGTTACAGCAAATATGCCCGTGAACCACTTCCATCAGCCGCCTCGGTTGTATAAGAAACTCCACCATCTGAGAAACAATCTTTATTACACGTCATAAATAGAACTAACAAGCTCCAAGGCACAGACGATTTAGATAAAGATCTTTTGGATTGTATGTTTTGGCTTGTTGCCACAGGAAGCGATGCGACTTCGCAGAAAAACATCTTCCCCCTCCGCGAAAACTTAGAAAAAAAGCGAGTAGTTGCAGTTTCTTCTTTTTCCAGAGACGCAGGTTTCTTAACACTTGCCCTGGTTCGACAGGAGTTTGTGCTGTCGTGTGTGTCATGTGGGAGGGAAGGATTTAGCGCCTCTAGAGCCCAGTGATTGGCCCAAGACAGCGTGAAGGCTGTGTCGTTCGTGCACTTTGCGCGAAAACGGAGTCTTTTTTTCTGGTCGATGCTCTGGAATGTATGGTTCGTCCTGTCTTACGAGTAGTTTAGACTGGTTAGCCTGCGGTGAAGTTCTTACTGTACTGACAGTGTAACTTCAAACGTCTCAGACTACTCGTTCGCCGATAGCACACTTATTCGTTTTTGGTTTACCGGTCTTGACGTTTGGTATCCATGTGCGCTCTGTCGTACAAGTGAACCAAATTGGTTCTTGGTACGACCAGCGAATGGGTGTGTCACACACTGAAATCTACCATGGTTTAAGGGCTCTGGTAGAGAGTAAATTGCGATCCGTCTGCCTCGTCGATAGCGCGTGAGATTTTTGCATTTCTTTCATGGCCGCAATCGATTCACAGGTGCCGCCTCACGTCTCGTCTCCGCCTCCCGCATCTCGCCAGCTGCAAGTTTCGTCGCTGCACGAAGCAAACGGGGAAACGCACTGCTTCTCCGGCCTTGTCAGGGCGCACAGATATTAACCGCCACTTGATGCACCTATATAGAGAAACGTCTGTAGATTTGAACAATAAAAGTCTCCTCAGCGTCAGCTCAATTCAGATTTTGTTATCCACATTTTTTGGGCCATTTCTACCACCCAGGATTCGTGTCCGTTATGGTCTTAAATCACCTGTTAGTTGTTTACCGTACTCAATCAAAAGTTGTTTAGCACCATTTATGTCTGTCTTTGTTTTGGGAACATAAATGTTGTCAATAAACTAAATTTTTTATACATTCTCAATCATTTTATATTGTCAGTCCCACGGGTTAACTCTCAACTTTAACGGTTTTCTAAAGCTAACTCATGCAATTAATCGTGGTCTATTCAACCGCCTTCAAGATCTTAAGAAACTCGGTGAGGCTGTGAAATTATTGTCAACTGTCACCTTCGATTTTTCTATGTCCTTATCGGAAATAAATTCGAATTTGTGAAATTAAAAAAAAAAAATATGCGCGTACTTGGCTTTTGCATAGAAAATCCTGCATGCATTTACATTAAATAGTTTTGTGGAACATTGGGTACATTGCGACGAATGGGAGTTTACACCCCATAGACGAAACGTAGTTAAACTTGCAAGTCCAACCACATTTAAGGGAGCTCATTGAAGTGTTTGTGCTGTGTAATGTGTGGGTAAACATTTCCGTGTAGTAGGTCCTGACGTCTCAGAGGTAATATAGAACTTGTGAACCGTTTAGACTTTTGATTTTCGGAGAGCTGATGAGAGATATTGTATTTTATGTCGTCATCCACACCACGTGCATATTTCCATACAAACCGTAAGGCCGTAGATAGCAGGTATTGATAACCCATTCCTGTAGTGTTTGTACATCATTACATGCAGGGAAAGATTTCAACTGTCCGCACAACCAAAAATCCAAAAGATTATAATCAGGGGAAAGAGTAAGCAAATGTAGAGGATCTCGCCGATCAACCTTTACACGTTAAATGTCAGAGTGGGTGATCTCGGACATTTCGAAGGAAATGGGCAGGTGCTTAATCATACATGAACCACGTTTGAAGCTGTTTTTGAGATGATACCTTGCGTAACAATACAGGAAAGTTGTTTGATAGGAACGACTATACCTGTTTGGAAATGCATGACGTCCATTTAGTCTATCGCCAATATTTAATTGAAAATCGCAACGTACACATTGCTTCTTCTACTTCGTGTGGATTTGCATCACATTGCAGCCATTAGTTATAAAAATTGATAATCTCATCTCACATGAAAGCAGCTTCGTATGTGAACAGTATCTTTGTTGTGAAAAGTGGATCTTCGTCACATCTTTGCAACAGCCTTTGGAAGAGCTGCTTTCTGGTTGGTTGACGATGGGACCAATGGGCTTGTATAAGCCACTGTTCCTGCAGGATCGACCAGACTAGACGATGGATAACCACATAGATGCCGAAATTCTATATACTCTGCTTCCAAGATCTTCATTCTCTCGTTGCATTGCTCGCTCCTCCACGACAGGTGTACGAATGGTGTGACGCCTACTAACATCAGCCGTTATTGGAGCTATGGAGCCGGAGTCTGCTGGTAGCTGGAAAATGCGGCTAAATAATTCTGCAGGCGATGTATTGCACATATATTTTTGAGCTTATAGGGCAAGGGCTCGACGGTTCATTCCATTTGTCACACCATAAGAAAAGATCATGTCTATCATATCTCGTGTGTCGGATAATAAGCTGGTAAGCGCAAACATAAGAATACATAATTTAAAAAAAATCACAAACTTATGAAAACACAAACTGGTTGAACTAGAAATAATTTACGCGCTGCACTTACCTATAACTATGAATACGTGTGTTTACAACATGCCATATCCACGGACAGTAAGAGAGGAAAGAGCTCATCACCAATAACAGAGGGAAGGATTCTCATTACTTACTGCATTCAGTAAGTCGTTCGTAATAGCACAGAGCTTGCAGTAGAAGAGTTGTGTCTCTCAGTAGCGAAGATGAACAAAATGCTCATAGTTCTTAAGCTACGCAGTTCAGAGTCGTTTCTTGCTGGGCATGTATCTTGCTTTGGTCTATACTGCCACGTGTCCAAATACTGAATGCTTCTTTAAACAACCTGAAATATGTTTTGGCATTGTTATCTTTTTTGTGTATACAAGGTGATTACATGATGATGTTACAAACTTTAATGAATGATGGAGAACAGTAAATGTATCAATTAGAGATAATTACTCTCGTCCGTAAACGACCGTGTACAAAGTTAAAAGAGAAAATGATTCTGATGCAGTGGAATACATCCACCGTTAATGTTGTTGCTAATATTGTAGGATAAGCAACATTCGGAGGTGGTAGGATGGACTACAACAAGAAAAAGATGTCCAGTAAATATATGCTCTAAAATGCATACTTTAAGAGCTATAAGCACATGGTCGTCTTCGCCACTCTGAAGCACATCTAGTGAACATGTGCTCATAGCTCTTTAAGATATCGATTTTACAACCCGTATTCACCGGACATTTATTTATTGTTTTGGTCCATACTACATCGTCCAAAAATATGGAAATCAAAGAGCTTACAGAGGAAGAGATGTGCTTCAGGGTACCGAAGATGAACGAATGCTGAGAGCGCTTAAGGTAACATACACCCATGTTTACTTGTTATTTTTTTCTTGTTTTAGTCCACACTACCACTTCTGAAAGTTGTCTATCCTATAACCTAAGAAACATCACTACCGGTGCATGTATTAAGCTGCAAGAGGTATTACAAAGACTTTCGATTGTACCTCTCGGTAGTTTTCGGACCAGAGTCCCTTACCTCAGAGTGATAAATTTACACATCTCCATCTTTTCTGACAGTTTGTAACATCATGACGTTATTACCCTGTATACATAACTCGTGCTATTAGCCACCAGTCTGCTGGATAATCGTCTTTGACCGAAATCGATGAAATATTAGAGAATAATTTACAGTTGCTTATGCTGTTGTATAATGTCGTTTCTAAAATGATGTAATTCCAAGTATGGAAAGACTTCCCAGGATAACAGTTCGATTGTGTGTTCGAGATCTAAAAGTTATCCACTACACCTAGTACCATAAGATTTTGATAAGTTGCGATCTGAAATTTTCCCGGCGTATTTCCAATTTGAACAGTTCTCGGGTATCCGACCGGGTAGCGTAGTAATTTCTCCACAATATTTCGGCAAACGTACACGCTGCCATCTTCAGGTGGTTCCTGACGAATTCTGTGCTGTTCCTCTCGACGCCCTATATATACTAGCAGTTACCCCTTCCACCGTTCATCCCCTGGTATCTTTGGAACGGCCGGCGCGGCGGCTACTGGAGGTGGTTTGGGGAGCGGCGCCCGGGTCTGAACTGGGGTCTGCTGTCTCCCTGCTGCCGCCGTCGGGGGCGGTCCTCGATCTCTGGGACCGCATCTTTCTCTCCGGGCTGAGTGCAAGTTTCCAAGCATGACTAAGTTCAAGGCCGCTGTCTTTCTTAATTAGATCGTCCTGTAGTCGGATTTCGATGGCCTCTTTAGTAACTCAGTCCCAGAAATAGGAGGATTGACAGAGTATTTTTGTTTTTTCATAGTCCGTAGTATGGCCAGTCTTTATAAAATGGTCAGCAACGGCTGATTTAATGGCTTGGCGTAATTCGAAACGGCGCTTGTGTTCGCCGCACCTCTCTTCTATAGTGCGGACTCTGTAACCTCCCCCCTCACTTATCGACCTTAATGACAGCGAAAAATTAAACCGCGTGTACCTAATGGAAATTTGGGAAAAGCAATCGTCACCGAAGTTAATCTATCGGTAAAGAGGGAGGAAAGGGTTACATCTAAATGAAAGGAAAAATGCAACTGAAACTGGTGGAAATTAATTTTGAAAAGGGGTAAAGTTAATAAAGAAAGTAAATGTGCGGCCGTTACGTTAACAATTAACGAGCGGTAATTAGATATTTGAGATTTGGGGGAAATCACGGTCGCCAGGTCTAAGGACAATTACTATAGTAACTGAAAAAGAAAGGTTATTACACATATAATTAACACTAGAAGCGTGGCAACTGAAGGTTGACACGTGTAGTGTGAAAACTGAAAGTTTGTCAGAAGTAATAAATTTCGCTACACTCTGACTTAATTTAGCAAAAGAATTAATAAAACCGGAAAATCGAAAGTTAATTTAGTGGCTGAAGTTAATAGTGAGCTTTCTTTCTGAAGCACATCGAAATCCAGTAAAATACGGTTAGTCTTGGACTACCTCAACAATCATTTCAAAAGCAACTTGACTCTACGCAATTTAGAAACAAGAGATTTAACTTTGAACTTGAATTAAATGATTCTGAACTATTAACAATAGTAAAATTTAGTACGTACCAAGCTGAGCTGCAGTCACAGGTAAGGTAAAATATGCTAACAAAACTCGCACTCTAAATTTGTGCTCGTGTAACCTAAATATTGTAGCCAGCTACTGAACTTTGAAATTAAAGCAGTGAAATCTAATTATATTATTTTAATGCTGGCGTTTGAATTTCAACGACACTCGGGTTCTTTTCGGAAAAGGAAGGGACCCTGCTTGGCAATGCAATTGGGACAATGAGCAAGAAAGGTTCATGCTAAGTTGCCGTAATTTTTCGAGGCAAATGGAACAATTTGAAAAGCTGAGGTCTGCCATACAGTTCTGAAACTTTACGTGCTTTTAGTCTTCCTTGTTGGTTGATTGAAGGTTTGAAGCCGTCGATCCAGGAGGTGGCGACAGTCACTCATTGTCGGCCGTCGCTGTTGCAGAAGCTGGATGTTGGCGCGCCTTCTTCTCGACACGGTCACCAGGCGAAATGGGCTCTTGATGTGCGCCAGCTAATGCTTCCCGTCCGCGACACCATGTCAGAAACTATCATCGCGAGTCGAGCGCAATTACATGCTGCCAAACCCCGAAAGCGCGGCAACTCGCGGGAGCGTCACACAACACCTGCTCCACTCGCTACTCCCGCCAGACTCTCACTGCCCGCGCCCCACGCGGCAGAGTTGACACTCCCAAAGATCCTACACACTTTGATTCTTCACACGACCCATCGATGTAATCGTTCGATAGCAGTTTTCCCTAGGCAAGACCCAGCGTAAAAATACAAATAATATTTACGAAACAAACCAATTATACATCGACATAAGTGCATAAATATATATATATACAAACAGTAAAACAATTACAATATATAAAGAGACAGAAATGTCATATCTTGAGGTAACAAAACAAGGAAAAAAAATAATAGTACAATAGATGAAAATAGGAGGATATGCATTTCCGGCGTTACAACTCTCCCCTCAATGTATAATTTTCCGCACTGACAGGGAAACTGATAAACGCCTGGTTTTCGAAGGCCTAGGTCATCTTTCACTGAATCCAGTAGAGTCAAGGTTTTTGCAGGGGGGCGGAATACACATTTCACATTGTGTTTCTCCAGGATTCTACCCATTTTCCTTGAGGTGTTTCCGACAAACGGAAAATGCGACATTTGTGGGAAAACGCGAACACCACATCTGCATTTCCATCCACTTCGTGCAATGAATACAAGAACTTCGGTTCCAATATAGCGACTTGTTAGTGAGCTTCAACGTAGTGTCCCTCTTCACTAGGGTACCACTGAAAGACTCCATCGACCTGATAAGCAAGAAATTCGACAGCAATCTAACAAGGCTCTTCGAGTTCGTGCTCACGTCAACATACTTCCTATTGGACGGAAATTATTATGAACAGACAGATGACATCGCCGTGGGATGCTCGCTTTCACCGGTTGTAGCCAACTTTTTTATGGAGAATTTCGAGGAGAAGGCACTAGAACAAGCCAAACAAAAACCAACTTGTTTCTTCCGCTACGTTGACGACACGTTCGTTGTTTGGCCACATGGACGGGACAGCTTAAATGAATTTCTCGAACACCTCAACTCGCTGCACCCCAACATACAGTTCAGGATGGAGGTGGAGCAGGGTGGTGCCCTATCGTTTCTTGACGTCCTGGTGAAACGGAAACCTGACGGCAAGCTGGGACACAGTGTATACAGAAAACCTACACACACTGATTTGTACCTAAACGCCTTCAGTTGCCACCACAACTCCCGGCGTGAAGGCGTTTCACGCACACTTGTTCACAGGGTACGATCGATCTGCGATCAGGAGAGCCTTCCAGCAGAACTCCAGCACCTCGAGACAACATTTCGGGAAAATGGGTACAACCAGAAGCAAATAAGACACGTACTCAGACAGACTGCGCCAAGAGAAGAAGAAGAAATTGAAGAACACAAGTCATTAGCGTGCATTCCGTTTGTCGGAAACACGTCAAGAAAAATCAGCAGTATCCTGTGGAAACACAATGTGAGATGTGTATTCCGACCTCCTGCAAAAACCTTGACTCTACTGGGTTCAGTGAAAGATGACCTAGGCCTTCGAAAACCAGGCGTTTATCAGTTTCCCTGTCAGTGCGGAAAATTATACATTGGGGAGACAGTCCGCACTGTAGAATAGAGGTGCCGCGAACACAAGCGCCGTATCGAATTACGCCAAGCCACGAAATCAGCCGTGGCTGACCATTTTATAAAGACTGGCCATACTACGGACTATGAGAATCAAAAATACTCTGTCAGTCCTCTTACTTCTGGGACTACGTTACTAAAGAGGCCATCGAAATCCGACTACAGGACGATCTAATTAATAAAGACAGTGGAACTTAAGTGAGGCTTGGAATCCTACAATCATCCCGGAGAGAAAGATGCAGTCCCAGAGATCGAGGACCGCCCCCAACGGCGGCAGCGGGGAGACTGCAGACCCCAGTTCAGACCCAGGCGCCGCTTCCCCCACCACCTCCAGTAGCCGCCGCGCCGGCCCCACCGAAGACACCAGGAGAGGAACGCTGGAGAAATATTGTGGAGAAATTACGACGCTACCTGGTCGGATGCCCGAGAACTGTTTAAATTTTGATAGTTTGTTTTATATTACTCTGGTTTCAACCTATATCGAAGTGATTGATGTGTTGCATATACAGGATGCCAAATTATAGGTATAGGCCGTTAAATGCGAATAGAACGCTGTATTTTAATTTATAATTAACTAATCATTATTGTTACATTTATCACATCAGGGACATCACAGGAACCTATTTAATGACATAGGCCCCTCAATAGCCGTTACACACAAAATACAAGGTATTTGGCGTGGGTCTGCAAATTATTGTTGGAGTCTGACATTTATTGGAATAATCGTTATTCACCAACTGCGACATGGTCACGTATACAAACAGTGATTCAATACTGTCAAATGTTTTTCATTCCAGTCTTTGTTAACGTAATTTACAGCTTCATTGCCATATAGCTCGACTTCTAATCAATTTAGCGAAAAAGGTGAGGTTTGTCTAATGCACCAACTCTCAAGGTAATGAAAAAATGTTGTCCCTTTCCGGCTGACGAGAGAAGCATTACTGAAAAAACGTCTTTTCTTTGTTCTTGTAGGATCGTAGGAGCACCATAAATGAATTGACGAATGGAGACTGCACTGGAAAAAACACAGTGTATGATTGGTTTATTGACCCTAACTCAGAGACCTAAATTAAGAGAAATTCCAGAATGCTATATGGGAAACCATCACCCTCTCTGCAATCCACAGGAAAATTGCACTTCATACACTGAAGCGCCAATGGAATTGCTATAGGCACGCGTATTATACGTATATAGGCAGAAAAAGGCGCTGCGGTGGGTAACGCCTTTATAAGACAGCAAGTGTCTGGCGCAGCTGTTAGATTAGTTACTGCTGCTACAATGGCAGGTTATCAAGATTTAAGTGAGTTTGAACGTGGCGTTACAGTCGGCGCACGAGCGATGGGACACAGCACCTCCGAGGTAGCGATCAAGTGGGGAATTTCCCGTACGACCATTTCACGAGTGTACCGTGAATATCAGGAATCCGATAAAACGTCAGATCTCTGAGATCGCTGAGGCCGGATAAAGATCCAACGACGACTGAAGAGAAATGTCCAAAGTGACAGAAGTGTAACCCTTCCGCAAATTGCTGCAGATTTCAGTGCAGCTTCATCAACAGGTGTCAGCGTGCGAACCATTCAACTAAACATCATCGATTTGGGCTTTAGGAGCCGAAGTCCACTCGTGTACCCTTGATGACTGAACGACACAAAGCTTTACGTCTCGCTTGAGCCGTCAACACCAACATTGGACAGTTGATGACTGGAAACATGTTGCTTCGCCGGAAGAGTGTCGTTTCAATTTTATCGAACGAATGGTCGTGTACGGGCATGAACACCTCATGAATCCATGTCAGCAGGGGATTGTTCAATCTGGTGGAGGCTCTGTAGTGGTGTAGGGCGTGGGCAGTTGGAGTGATATGGGACCCTTCTGATCACATGCATCTGTTCATGACCATTGTGCATTCCGACGGATAACGCGACACCCCACACGTCCAGAATTGCTGCAGAGTGGCTCCAGGAGCATTCTTGTGAATTTAAACACTTCAGCTGGCCACCAGAGTCCCCAGATATGATCGTTATTGAGCGTACCTGGGATGGCTTGCAACGTGCCATTCAGAACAGATCTCCACCGCCTTGTACTCTTACCTATTGATGGACAGCCCTGCAGGATTCATTTTGTCAATTCCGTCTAGCACTACTTCAGACATTAGTCGAGTCCATGCCATATCGTGTGTCGGCATTTCTGCGTGCCCTACACGATAGTAAGGAGGTGTACCAGATTCTCTGTCTCTTCAGTGCAACTGTCGATGACCTTCAAAAAAACATCACGTTACTCAATTGAAATAAATCTATGGTTCCTTGTATCTCGTTGCACTAGATAAGAAAATTACGCACAGTAGATATATGGCAACCTGCTGTCCTCGTTGATTGCTTTAATTTGCCAAAACCCTGTTTCGATGTTACGAACCGTGTATGAGACATAAGGGTATAAGGGTATTCTCGCTTAATTATCTGGATACGCGACAGGAACGGAATTTGCTATGTACAATACATTTTCGCTAGAGACGAGTTATAGATCCCATTGCAAGTTTAAAGAACAGTTTAATGTTCTAACTACATCTCGTGCACGGCAACATATGACTTATTGTGCACCAAATGCAAATTCATAGTGGTCTCCATTTTTCACTGCTAACTACCCGAATTTATTACAGTAGTTTAGTTACTTTTGAACTATCATAAGGACTATGACGATTAATGAAAGGATAATTAGTTTATCATACAGCTGACGAATAGAACTATGAAATCACGAGATTTCTTTTTGTCGCTCCGATCCCTGCCCCCTCGCCTCACAACTTCACCCCCTCCCCCCCCCCCCCACGCTCACACACACACACACACACACACATACACTATACCTCGACGCCAAGCTACGATGGCCAAAGCACGCTCCGGTCTGCTGTTTTGCGCCGCTCCATTATAATCCGAGACTGTGGCATCAAATTAACTGCGAATACCTCTCACGACGGTGCACTGGATATTACGAAAGCATCTTCATCTATTTCATTACAGGCTGCAATTGTCATAAGAAGTCAAACCAGACGATAAGCCAAAACATGGCGCATTTACTCACGACAGTGTTGTACAGGTAGACAGGGATGAACAAATTCTCATGAGCGCTGTATTTGTAGATGAAAAAACTTTTCATATATGATATTTGTCCAGGCCGGCTTGCATATATGATTTTTCATGCTTTTACAGCATGTCAATCGTGAGGTAGTTCGAGGAATTTGATATTAATTTTGAAACGCTTTTGCGCGTTTAGTATGTATGACCTGCACCTGTACTTACGTGTTCCTGAAACAAGAGAAAAGCCTTAACGAGAATTTCAACGCCCAACGAGCTCATGTTTAATCACTTGAGCAACAGAGTAACTGAGAGAGGTGGCGCAGTGGTTAGCCCACTGGATTCGCATTTGTGAGGACGATGATTCAAATACCCGTTCAGCAATTCAGATCTACGTTTTCCACCATTTCCATAATTTCGCTCCGGGCCAATGCCGAGATGGTTTCGTTGATAAGAGCACGGTCGATTTGCTTCCCCATTTTCCATAATCTGATCTTGTATTCCATCCCTAATGAAGTTGCTGTCGACGGTAGGTTAAACTCTAATCTTCCTTCCTTTTTGGCAATACAGCCTTTAAATAGAGAAACGTGAGACAGAAGTCGCAGTTGTTGCTAAGCTCCTGTGATGTAAGTACTGTCATGTCAGCTCCTGGGCAAGAACACGGAGTGGGGTCCCTTTTTGGACTCAGAATAAAAAAAAATATTAATAAATAATTAATTACAACACAGAGTAATATCACAGAAGGTCAAATACTAATACTGTACTCTAACATAGAGCGAGAACGAACGCATAATTTCAAAGGAATGCATAAATTTGAGTATCCAAATAACAGTGTAACCTAAGAGCGCGTGCTCAAAAGTATTGTCTCCGAATTTTTTATTGGGTTATAAATATCGTTTGAAGAACTACATGTCATGCATAGTACTCGACTATCCCGTTACGCTTACTCTAGTTGCAACCCTCTGGCGTCAGACGTCTTCGATTTGTAAAAAGTAACACGGCGGTGTGTAACGTTACAAAGTCCGTGTGTGAGAAACAGCACGCTGTGGTAGTATCTAACGAAAAATATTTAATGATGGGAAATTGCGGAAAATATCTACCGAAACGAAAATTATTTAATTCGGGAATTCCTAATGAAAGGCTTTCTGAACACTGGCAGTATTGAATGGAACTAACCTTGTTGCGGAAATGCTCATTCACAGTGGCTGTAGATTACGTGTCAACAATTTGTTCTGGTCTAATTTATTTCACTGCACCCAAGCAGGAAATCTGCTTCTGAATGAGTTTTGTAAATGGGTACTGATAATGTCTTACCTGCAACGTACGCTCGGTTCTGTTCTGTATCGGCGAAACTGCCAACGGCAATGCTGTTGCAACGTCATAAACTGAAAGTGCTATACATTGATGGTCTAGGGGTGACGCGGTGGACGACCATGTTTCATGAACTGTTGATGACGGACAATGCCGTACCGCCAGCCATTATCACTTGAATTATTATACCCATCCACAAACCGACACCGGGAGCGACGAACCGGTATAACTGGCCCCTAATTCTGCTTTGCGGCAGTACTGTTTGCCATAACATTGAAACCACTCATCGGGAGCCTCACGACCCACCTTTCTGGTCTCACTTTGCGAAAGTACAATTTTCGTTGTCCTGAGTATCCGCACGACCTCTTCTTCTTAGTCCGATCACGGACCGAAACACAGATGGTACCCGATATGATAACAACGTACGGACCTGCAGTGGACAGTGCCATGAATATTGCTAAATCCCCGGTGATACCCATTGGAAGCGGCCTCTCACACGACAACTTAGCACCCCTCCAGTGCATACTGAACCTACGATACCTTGGCATCATTTTCGCCACCGCCGTGCGCTGCTCCGCTACCATCAATTTTCGGTGTGCTCTCCAAATTATCCGTTCGGCAGTGATGCAAAATTTCGACCAGCCAGGATAGCCGAGAGCGCTAACGCACTGTTTCCTGTACTCAGGTAGGTGCGCCGGCCCCGGATCGAATCTGCCCTGCGGATTAACGACGACGGCCGGCGTGCGGCCAGCCTGGATGTAGTTTTTAGGCGGTTTTCCACATCGTACTAGGTGAATACCGGGTTTGTCCCCACGTCCCGCCTCAGTTCCACGACTCGCAGACATTTGAAACACATTCACACTATTTCACGATTTAGACTAGGCACAGACAGCTGGGGTACACTACTTCCGTCCCGGGGGGTCTGGGGTGGCAGCAGGAAGGGCATCGAGCAACCCCATAAAATTAACCATGCCAAAATCCGTACTTAAGCCTGCCGACATCGAGCAGATGTGCAGAACTATAGACCTATATCTCTAACGTCGATCAGTTGTAGAATTTTGGAACACGTATTGTGTTCGAGTATAATGACTTTTCTGGAGACAAGAAATCTACTCTGTAGGAATCAGCATGGGTTTCGAAAAAGACGGTCGTGTGAAACCCAGCTCGCGCTATTCGTCCACGAGACTCAGAGGGCCATAGACACGGGTTCACAGGTAGATGCCGTGATTCTTGACTTCCGCAAGGCGTTCGATACAGTTCCCCACAGTCGTTTAATGAACAAAGTAAGAGCATATGGACTATCAGACCAATTGTGTGATAGGATTGAGGAGTTCCTAGATAACAGGACGCAGCATGTCATTCTGAATGGAGAGAAGTCTTCCGAAGTAAGAGTGATTTCAGGTGTGCCGCAGGGGAGTGTCATAGGACCGTTGCTATTCACAATATACATAAATGACCTTGTGGATGACATCGGAAGTTCACTGAGGCTTTTTGCGGATGATGCTGTGGTGTATCGAGAGTTTGTAACAATGGAAAATTGTACTGAAATGCAGGAGGATCTGCAGCGAATTGACGCATGGTGCAGGGAATGGCAATTGAATCTCAATGTAGACAAGTGTAATGTGCTGCGAATACACAGAAAGATAGATCCATTATCATTTAGCTACAAAATAGCAGGTCAGCAACTGGAAGCAATACCATAAATTATCTGGGAGTACGCACTAGGAGTGATTCAAAATGAAATGATCATACACTCCTGGAAATTGAAATAAGAACACCGTGAATTCATTGTCCCAGTAAGGGGAAACTTTATTGACACATTCCTGGGGTCAGATACATCACATGATCACACTGACAGAACCACAGGCACATAGACACAGGCAACAGAGCATGCACAATGTCGGCACTAGTACAGTGTATATCCACCTTTCGCAGCAATGCAGGCTGCTATTCTCCCATGGAGACGATCGTAGAGATGCTGGACGTAGTCCTGTGGAACGGCTTGCCATGCCATTTCCACCTGGCGCCTCAGTTGGACCAGCGTTCGTGCTGGACGTGCAGACCGCGTGAGACGACGCTTCATCCAGTCCCAAACATGCTCAATGGGGGACAGATCCGGAGATCTTGCTGGCCAGGGTAGTTGACTTACACCTTCTAGAGCACGTTGGGTGGCACGGGATACATGCGGACGTGCATTGTCCTGTTGGAACAGCAAGTTCCCTTGCCGGTCTAGGAATGGTAGAACGATGGGTTCGATGACGGTTTGGATGTACCGTGCACTATTCAGTGTCCCCTCGACGATCACCAGTGGTGTACGGCCAGTGTAGGAGATCGCTCCCCACACCATGATGCCGGGTGTTGGCCCTGTGTGCCTCGGTCGTATGCAGTCCTGATTGTGGCGCTCACCTGCACGGCGCCAAACACGCATACGACCATCATTGGCACCAAGGCAGAAGCGACTCTCATCGCTGAAGACGACACGTCTCCATTCGTCCCTCCATTCACGCCTGTCGCGACACCACAGGAGGCAGGCTGCACGATGTTGGGGCGTGAGCGGAAGACGGCCTAACGGTGTGCGGGACCGTAGCCCAGCTTCATGGAGACGGTTGCGAATGGTCCTCGCCGATACCCCAGGAGCAACAGTGTCCCTAATTTGCTGGGAAGTGGCGGTGCGGTCCCCTACGGCACTGCGTAGGATCCTACGGTCTTGGCGTGCATCCGTGCGTCGCTGCGGTCCGGTCCCAGGTCGACGGGCACGTGCGCCTTCCGCCGACCACTGGCGACAACATCGATGTACTGTGGAGACCTCACGCCCCACGTGTTGAGCAATTCGGCGGTACGTCCACCCGGCCTCCCGCATGCCCACTATACGCCCTCGCTCAAAGTCAGTCAACTGCACATACGGTTCACGTCCACGCTGTCGCGGCATACTACCAGTGTTAAAGACTGCGATGGAGCTCCGTATGCCACAGCAAACTGGCTGACACTGACGGTGGCGGTGCACAAATGCTGCGCAGCTAGCGCCATTCGACGGCCAACACCGCGGTTCCTGGTGTGTCCGCTGTGCCGTGCGTGTGATCATTGCTTGTACAGCCCTCTCGCAGTGTCCGAAGCAAGTATGGTGGGTCTGACACACCGGTGTCAATGTGTTCTTTTTTCCATTTCCAGGAGTGTATAATGTTGATGGTCGGTAAAGCAGATGCCAGACTGAGATTCATTGGAAGAATCCTAAGGAAATGCAATCCGAAAACAAAGGAAGTAGGTTACAGTACGCTTGTTCGCCCACTGCTTGAATACTGCTCAGCAGTGTGGGATCCGTACCAGATAGGGTTGATAGAAGATATAGAGAAGATCCAACGGAGAGCAGCGCGCTTCGTTACAGGATCATTTAGTAATCGTGAAAGCGTTACGGAGATGATAGATAAACTCCAGTGGAAGACTCTACAGGAGAGACGCTCAGTAGCTCGGTACGGGCTTTTGTCAAAGTTTCGAGAACATACCTTCACCGAAGAGTCAAGCAGTATATTGCTCCCTCCTACGTATATCTCGCGAAGAGACCATGAGGATAAAATTAGAGAGATTAGAGCCCACACAGAGGCATACCGACAATCCTTCTTTCCACGAACAATACGAGACTGGAATAGAAGGGAGAACCGATAGAGGTACTCAAGGTACCCTCCGCCACACACCGTCATGTGGCTTGCGGAGTATGGATGTAGATGTAGATGTAGACCATGTGCACAATGCGGGAGAAAGGCAGTAGCGAAAGAAAGAAAGAGATGCAAAATCTCCTAGGCCGACCACATTCTTTACAACTTGTCGAATACCTCAGTCAACACGTGGCGTCCAAAATGGTCTACATCGCACAGGTACTCTCACTGCGATGAGCGTCCAGGCCGCTCTCGGATACGTCCTTACTGCCGGTACGCACTTCAAGGTCCGTTACGGAACACTCACACTTCCCCCGCTAACGGGGGTCCTCGGCCTTGCCAATGTGCGACTCCGCTCGTCCCGTTTGTACTTGGGACACCACGCACAAGCACTGGAACGGAGGCAACTTCATGACGCCGTGCTTGCTGGACACATTTATACTTGCACGATTAAAACAACTTTGCTTACAGTGCTTCCTGTTCCGTCATAAAAAATAAAATTAAATTTAAAAAAATTGACAGGCGAGTCGTTCACCGACGAGACAGGGAAGGATTCGTAGCCAGGCTTCGGATTTCGACCCCGGAACACCCTGTGTCCACCGACTCGAAACCGACCACTCCACTCCCTGTAACAATGTATGAAAAAAGGCGCCACGTTTGGGACCAGGAGCAGGTGGGGAGATAGTTGGAGGACTGAAATATAGTTTTTTTTTTCATTTCGCAAAAACCACTTGCGCGTGAAAGGCAAAGATCCGGAGTTCGAGTCTATAAACAAATTTTTTAAAAAAAACGGGATAGTGACAATGATTAATAACCGAAACCTCCTCTGTCCCGGGTTCGAAGGGCGCCATCGCTTGAATTTTGAATAAAAATCAACTGCAATGGCGACCGATTTACTTCCAGCATAAGAAGTCACCCTCGTTCTGCCAACGGCCGTTTTAAAGTGGGCGGAGGATAGGACAGAGATTCAGGGCACTATCTTGCCCTTGGAGTGGGAAACTGCCCATAAAGCCGTAAGAATGAGCGGTTGTCAACGACATGAGGATGTAGAAGGCTGTGGAAACCACTGCATCAGTGACACATAAAGTGTGACCTGTAATTGAAAAAATTTCATCGTGATCTCTCCTCCGTCAAAAGATTCCGGACTAGTCACCCATTCGGATTTCCGTGAGAGGATTGCCAATGGGTGACCATGAGAAAAAGATTAGGTAATCAACAAAAATTTAACGTATTACGAGTCGTGGGTGGAATGTCAGAAGTTTGAAAGTGGTTGCGAAGCTAGAAGATCTGGAAACGGAAAAGATGAGGCTCAATCTAGATATAGGGGGATTAGTGAAGTGAAATGGAAAGAAAGCCCAGATATCTGGCCAGATGACTACAGAGTAATATCAAAAGCCGCAGGAATTCGTCTAACGAGAGTAGGATTCGTTATGAATAGGAAGATAGGGAAAAGGGCGTTAGTTACTGTGAACAGTTCAGAGACAGGGTCGTTGTCATGAGAATCGACAGTAAACCAACGCCGATAGCAACAGTTCATGTATACATGACGACAACGAAAGCAGAGGCTGAAGAGATACAGAAAGTATATGAGGATTTTGAACGTGTAATTAAGTACGTAAAGGCATATGAAAATCTAAGAGTCAATGGAGACGGGAATGCGGTTGCAGGGGAGGGAGCAGCAGGAAGGGTTACGGGAGAATATGGGCCTGGAGCGAGGAATAAGAGAAGAGAAACAGTAATTGAGTTCTGTAATAAATTTCAGCCAGTAACGGCGAAACTCTGTCCAAGATTCACAAGAGGAGGATGTATACTTGGGAAAGGCCGGGGGATACGGGACGATTTCATTTAGATTACATCACGACCCGGCAGAGATTCTGAAATCAGGTATTGGATCATAAGGCTTACACAGGAGCAGATATAGACTCAGATCACAATTTACTACTGATGAAGAGTAGACTGAAGTCTAAGAGACTGGGCAGGAGGAATCAATGCCCAATGAAGTGGAATACAGAAGTACTAAGGAATGAGGAGACACACTTGAAGTTCTCTGATAGTAGATACTGCGATAATAAATGGCTCAATAGGAAGTTCACTTGAAGTGGAATGGACATCACTAAAATGATCAGTCACCGAAGTTGGAAAAAAGTCGTAGTTATACTGGCGGTAGCTGCGAAGAAATTATGGGTAACAAAAGCAATACTTCAGCCGATCGACGAGAGAAGGACGTACCAAAATGTTCAGGGAAATACGGAAATACAGGTCGCTTCCGCAGGAAATAAATAGGTAGCGCAAGGAAGCTATGGCAAAATGGCTGCAAGGAAAATGTGAAGAAATCGAGAAACAAATGATAGTCGGAAGGACTGAGTCGCCATACAGAAAAGTTAAAACAAATTTCGGTGAAATTAAAGGCAAGGGCAGTAACATTAACAGTGCAATGCGAACTAAATTTTCCGCCAGTTCTTGGTAGAAATACATTAAAATAAATGAAAAGCGCTAGTTTGCTCTTGTGCTACAGTACTGTAGAACATAAGCGAACTAGCGCTTTTCATTTTTCGTTGCTATGGGAATTCCACTGTTAAACGCAGAGTAAATAAAGAGTAGATGATACGAGCATATTGTAGGCCTGTACGAGGGTAAGAATTGTCTGATAGAAATAGACAACGAAGAAGTAGGGGATTCAGTATTAGAATAAGAATTTAAAAGAACTTTGGGCAACTTAATATCAAATAGGGCAGAAAGGATAGATAATATTTCATCGGAATTTCTAAAATCATTGCGGGAAATGACAACACAACGACAATACGACGACGTATACTCCTAGCTCACTCATTTGTTACATAGTTTAATTCTTAATTTCTTTGCGTGTTTTTGGTTCTTGCATTGTTTAATTCATAAATTTCGGGCGTATTATAGTATTTGAGAGTGTAGCATCGTGTTTTAGTACCTGAATAGTGTAATTTCGCTTAGTCTCCTTCCGCCGCCGAGCAGTGTCAGCAGTGCGCAAGTAGCAGCATTACTGCATTTACTAGGCAATCTTGTATTTTAATAACCGTTTAAATTTTGTCGATTTGTTTCCGCTCTCTGTAGATTAGTTCAGACGTTCTTTGCAAAACAGTTTTTAGCATGGATAGGGACTGCAACTGCTGTGTTCGGATGCAGGCTGAGTTGGCATCCCTTCGCTCCCAGCTTCAGGCAGTGTTGGCTTCGGTCACACAGCTTGAGGCTGTTGCCAATGGGCATCACTGTGGGGGTCCGGATGGGGGTTTGTCGGGGACGGCCAGCTCGTCCCACGCATCCCCTGATCGGACTACGACTGTGGTTGCCCGGGATACTGCCCGCATTGAGGCTGATCCCTCACCTGTGGTAGAGTGGGAGGTCGTTTCAAGGTGTGGCAGGGGGCGAAAGACATTCCGGAGGGCTGAACGGAAAGCCTCTCCAGTTTGTCTGACGAACCGGTTTCAGGCTCTGTCTCAGGCTGATACTGATCTTCGGCCTGACATGGCTGCTTGTCCTGTTCCAGAGGTTGCCCCTCAGTCTGCAAGATCCGGGCAGTCGCAGAGGGTGGGCTTACTGGTAGTTTGGAGCTCCAACGTCAGGCGCGTAATGGGGCCCTTTAGGGAAATGGCAGCAAGAGAGGGGAAGAAAACCAATGTGCACTCCGTGTGCATACCGGGGGGAGTCATTCCAGATGTGGAAAGGGTCCTTCCGGATGCCATGAAGGGTACAGGGTGCACCCATCTGCAGGTGGTCGCTCATGTCGGCACCAATGATGTGTGTCGCTATGGATCGGAGGAAATCCTCTCTGGCTTCCGGCGGCTATCTGATTTGGTGAAGACTGCCAGTCTCGCTAGCGGGATGAAAGAAGAGCTCACCATCTGCAGCATCGTCGACAGGACTGACTGCGGACCTTTGGTACAGAGCCGAGTGGAGGGTCTGAATCAGAGGCTGAGACGGTTCTGCGACCGTGTGGGCTGCAGATTCCTCGACTTGCGCCATAGGGTGGTGGGGTTTCGGGTTCCGCTGGATAGGTCAGGAGTCCACTACACGCAACAAGCGGCTACACGGGTAGCAGGGGTTGTGTGGCGTGGGCTGGGCGGTTTTTTAGGTTAGATGGCCTTGGGCAAGTACAGAAACGGCAACAGCCTCAACGGGTGCAGGGCAAAGTCAGGACATGCGGGGACCAAGCAGCAATCGGTATTGTAATTGTCAACTGTCGAAGCTGCGTTGGTAAAGTACCGGAACTTCAAGCGCTGATAGAAAGCACCGAAGCTGAAATCGTTATAGGTACAGAAAGCTGGCTTAAGCCAGAGATAAATTCTGCCGAAATTTTTACAAAGGTACAGACGGTGTTTAGAAAGGATAGATTGCATGCAACCGGTGGTGGAGTGTTCATCGCTGTTAGTAGTAGTTTATCCTGTAGTGAAGTAGATGTGGATAGTTCCTGTGAATTATTATGGGTGGAGGTTACACTCAACAACCGAACTAGGTTAATAATTGGCTCCTTTTACCGACCTCCCGACTCAGCAGCATTAGTGGCAGAACAACTGAGAGAAAATTTGGAATACATTTCACATAAATTTTCTCAGCATGTTATAGTCTGAGGTGGAGAATTCAATTTACCAGATATAGACTGGGACACTCAGATGTTTAGGACGGGTGGTAGGGACAGAGCATCGAGTGACATTATACTGAGTGCACTATCCGAAAATTACCTCGAGCAATTAAACAGAGAACCGACTCGTGGAGATAACATATTGGACCTACTGATAACAAACAGACCCGAACTTTTCGACTCTGTATGTACAGAACAGGGAATCAGTGATCATAAGGCCGTTGCAGCATCCCTGAATATGGAAGTTAATAGGAATATAAAAAAAAGGGAGGAAGGTTTATCTGTTTAGCAAGAGTAATAGAAGGCAGATTTCAGACTACCTAACAGATCAAAACGAAAATTTCTGTTCCGACACTGACAATGTTGAGTGTTTATGGAAAAAGTTCAAGGCAATCGTAAAATGCGTTTTAGACAGGTACGTGCCGAGTAAAACTGTGAGGGACGGGAAAAACCCACCGTGGTACAACAACAAAGTTAGGAAACTACTGCGAAAGCAAAGAGAGCTCCACTCCAAGTTTAAACGCAGCCAAATCCTCTCAGACAAACAGAAGCTAAACGATGTCAAAGTTAGCGTAAGGAGGGCTATGCGTGAAGCGTTCATTGAATTCGAAAGTAAATTTCTATGTACCGACTTGACAGAAAATCCTAGGAAGTTCTGGTCTTACGTTAAATCAGTAAGTGGCTCGAAACAGCATATCCAGACACTACGGGATGATGATGGCATTGAAACAGAGGATGACACGCGTAAAGCTGAAATACTAAACACCTTTTTCCAAAGCTGTTTCACAGAGGAAGACCGCACTGCAGTTCCTTCTCTAAATCCTCGCACAAACGAAAAAATGGCTGACATCGAAATAAGTGTCCAAGGAATAGAAAAGCAACTGGAATCACTCAACAGAGGAAAGTCCACTGGACCTGATGGGATACCAATTCGATTCTACACAGAGTACGCGAAAGAACTTGCCCCCTTCTAACAGCCGTGTACCGCAAGTCTCTAGAGGAACGGAGGGTTCCAAATGATTGGAAAAGAGCACAGGTAGTCCCAGTCTTCAAGAAGGGTCGTCGAGCAGATGCGCAAAACTATAGACCTATATCTCTTACGTCGATCTCTTGTAGAATTTTAGAACATGTTTTTTGCTCGCGTATCATGTCATTTCTGGAAACCCAGAATCTACTATGTAGGAATCAACATGGATTCCGGAAACAGCGATCGTGTGAGACCCAACTCGCCTTAGTTGTTCATGAGACCCAGAAAATATTAGATACAGGCTCCCAGGTAGATGCTATTTTTCTTGACTTCCGGAAGGCGTTCGATACAGTTCCGCACTGTCGCCTGATAAACAAAGTAAGAGCCTACGGAATATCAGACCAGCTGTGTGGCTGGATTGAAGAGTTTTTAGCAAACAGAACACAGCATGTTGTTATCAATGGAGAGACGTCTACAGACGTTAAAGTAACCTCTGGCGTGCCACAGGGGAGTGTTATGGGACCATTGCTTTTCACAATATATATAAATGACTTAGTAGATAGTGTCGGAAGTTCCATGCGGCTTTTCGCGGATGATGCTGTAGTATACAGAGAAGTTTCAGCATTACAAAATTGTAGCGAAATACAGGAAGATCGGCAGCGGATAGGCACTTGGTGCAGGGAGTGGCAACTGACCCTTAACATAGACAAATGTAATGTATTGCGAATACATAGAAAGAAGGATCCTTTATTGTATGATTATATGATAGCGGAACAAACACTGGTAGCAGTTACTTCTGTAAAATATCTGGGAGTATGCGTGCGGAACGATTTGAAGTGGAATGATCATATAAAATTAATTGTTGGTAAGGCGGGTACCAGGTTGAGATTCATTGGGAGAGTGCTTAGAAAATGTAGTCCATCAACAAAGGAGGTGTCTTACAAAACACTCGTTCGACCTATACTTGAGTATTGCTCATCAGTGTGGGATCCGTACCAGGTCGGGTTGACGGAGGAGATAGAGAAGATCCAAAGAAGAGCGGCGCGTTTCGTCACAGGGTTATTTGGTAACCGTGATAGCGTTACGGAGATGTTTAATAAACTCAAGTGGCAGACTCTGCAAGAGAGGCGCTCTGCATCACGGTGTAGCTTGCTCGCCAGGTTTCGAGAGGGTGCGTTTCTGGATGAGGTATCGAATATATTGCTTCCCCCTACTTATACCTCCCGAGGAGATCACGAATGTAAAATTAGAGAGATTAGAGCGCGCACGGAGGCTTTCAGACAGTCGTTCTTCCCGCGAACCATACGCGACTGGAACAGGAAAGGGAGGTAATGACAGTGGCACGTAAAGTGCCCTCCGCCACACACCGTTGGGTGGCTTGCGGAGTACCAATGTAGATGTAGATGTAGAATGCACGTTGGTTTGTAGAGCGTATGAGACCGGCGATATACAATCAGACTTTTGAAAGAATGTCAACAAGTTCCAACGACTGCAAGAGCCGTCGAGTGCCAGAATTATTGCACAGTCAGCATTGCAACTCATGCGTCCAAGCTGCTGACACGAATAATATAAAGAACAATGGATAAGAAATTTGAAGATCTGTTAGATGGCGAAGAGTTAGGGTTTAGGATAGGCAAAGACACTAGAGAAACGGTTCTGACACTCCGGTTAATAGGGGAAGCAAGAGCGAAGAAAAATTAAGACACTTTCACAGTGTTTGTCGACCTGGAAAAAGCATTCGACAATGTCAAATAGTGCAAGTTGTTCGCAATTAGCCGTCCGGTGTGGCCGTGCGGTTCTAGGCGCGTCAGTCTGGAGCCGCGTGACCGCTACGGTCGCAGGTTCGAATCCTGCCTCGGGCATGGATGTGTGTGATGTCCTTAGGTTAGTTAGGTTTAAGCAGTTCTAAGTTCTATGGGACTGATGACCACAGATGTTTAGTCCCATAGTGCTCAGAGCCATTTGAACCATTAGCTCGAAATTCTGAGAAAAATAGCGTTAAGCTACGGGGAAAGAAGGCGTAAAAATAAGAGAGGAAGGCCAAGAAGGAAGTGCTCGAATCAGAAAGGGTGTAGCGGGCCGTTGTGACCGAGCTGTTCTAGGCGCTTCAGTCCGGAACCGCGCTGCTGCTACGGTCGCCGGTTCAAATCCTGCCTCAGGCGTGGATGTGTGTGATGTCCTTAGGTTAGTTAGGTTTAAGTAGTTCTAAGTCCTAGGGGACTGATGATCTCAAATGTTAAGTCCCATAGTGCTTAGAGCCATTTGAACCATTTTGAAGCAGAAAGGGTGTAAGCCAGGGGTATAGCCTTTCGCCCGCCCTCCTCCCCTCTTGTCCAGTCTATACATGGAAGAAACAATGAGTGGAGTAAAGGAAAGGTAAAGAGTTGGATTAAAATTCAGGGTAAATGGATACCAATGATAAAATTCATAGATGACAGTGCAATCCTCTGTGAAAGTGGAGAAGAATTACAGGATGTGTTGAATGGAATGAACTGTCTGATAAGTATAGAATATGGATTGAGAGTAAATCGAAGAAAGAGGAAAGTAATTACAAGTAGCAGAAATGAGAACAGTGAGAAACGTAACATCAGAATTGGTGATCGCCAAGTCGATGAAGTAGAGGAGTTCTGCTACCTAGACAGTACAATAAGCTGTGACGGACGGAGCAAGGAGGAAATAAGATGCAGACTAGCACGGGTAAGAAGAGCACTCCTGACTAAGAGAAATCTGCTGATATCGAACACGGGTCTTAATTCGTGGAAGAGATTTGTGAGAATGTATCTCTCGTGTACAATATTGTATGATAATGAGACACGGATTGTGGGAAAGGAATCGAAGCATTTGAGGTGTGGTGCTACAGAAGAATGTTGCAAATTAGCTGGACTGATAAGATAAGGAGTGCGGAGCTTCTCCAGAGAGCTGGGTAGAAAAGGAATATATGGGAAACACTGACAAGAAGAAGGGACCGGATGATAGGATGTCTGTTAAGATATCAAGGAATGACTTGCACAATACTAGAGGGAGCTGCGGAGGGTAAAAAACAGTAGTGAAAGACGGAAACGAGATATGTCCTGGAAATCATTGAGGACGTACGTTCCAATCGTTACATTGAAATGAATAGGGTCGCACAGAACGGGAGAGGAATTAAGCGGGCAGCATATAACCACTTTGAGAAGCCTAGTGAGTAAAAAGAAAAAGAGGGAGTCCTGAAAAAGGGAAGTGCTGCGCTGGCTGTTATTACCGCTTGTAAAGAAAGAGAAACACCCTTTCTACTGATCGTTCCGTTCATTTGTAACAATGGTCTTAGTACTCTTTGCATTCAAACTGTATGTCATCTAAGAAAAGGGAGACGATGATATTAAATGAAAAATTAAATGAAATATGAATTTAATTAGTTTTTGTCAATATTGCAAATCTAACACATAAACTGCTTTAAATAAAATTACATGTTCTTTTTAACCTTGTCACAGAAACCAAGCATTACTGAATTATAAAATTGCTACCAGTTTTACTTTCAAATTACTGAACCAAAATCTCGTTTTAACTAACAGAAGTGGATGTAAACTGCTAACTCCTTGGACATGTGACAATAAATTGCCTCCTTTACCATACATTCGAAATCACTGTGTAGTGAAAATTAAGACTACAGTAATCACTAAATGCTCGCAGAGCAATGCGACAAATACATTTGAGTTGCTCAGTCGTTCCTGTGGCAAATTAAATTCCAAAAACCCTCCAATAATACTAAATTCTTAGCTATTCTCAGGTTTTCAAAATTACTCATTTTCGAATGGAACTGCTTGCTCTGCTCCAGACCTCCTCAGCTAGCCCAACCGACCACCGTCACATCGCGCCCAAGACTCGACCGCAACCAACCCTCCCGACTACTGCATTCTGCCAACCACGCTATACTTTACTCGACAGTGGTTTCTTTAACACTCAGAAGCAATGTATACTTTCCTGTGTCCAAGCTTTACACATAGGACAATGGAAGTTAGTCTTTGGAATCGATCGTTGCACAAATGACTGATAAACACGTTGTACGGAAAATTATGTCTTAGTAAATCAATGCATTACAGTAAATCGGTTCATTAGAAATATAGTTGACAAACTATTTTTATAATTAAAATTTCTGCATGTAATAAGCAGCAGACAACGTGTTTCTCTAAGATTCTTCTATAATACGAGTCCAATTAGACTATAAAATGTTCCTGTATCATGTAAAATATGTGGCTTTCCCCTCACACGAACCTTTCAGCTGTAATGGAGTTTCTAACCGCAGAATACGTGCCTCTAGTTGAAGTCTGCAGGAGAATGAAAGCTGTGTACGGTGTTGGCTGTATCGACGTTGTTCGTCCTCGTTGTGGGAGGAAACGGTGGTGCTAACCTCAACGCGCATGACAGAACTCGGAGTGAACGACTGCGTACAACAAACGATGAGAGTCACCCGAATCGGGTTGATGAACTCATCAGAGAAAATTGTCGGATAACATAGACAAGGCATAACATGAGAGCGCGTACAGACCATCACTGCAGAACTGCTGTATAGACAGTTCTGTGCTCGGCGGGTGCCTGTACTTTCTATAAGTTCATAAATGTGATTTGATGAGTCTCGTTGGTTGACGTACCGTCCTCCACTCCAAGCTCTGTCAAACGCGTCGAGGTTAGAACACTGTTTCCATCATTATGGGCACGAACAACGACGATACACTCACCACCGTACACTGCTTTCACTCTTCTATGGATTTAAATTGGAGGCGCATTTTCTGCGGTTAGAAACTCTATTGCAGCACGCTGTTTCTCACACGTCGCCGTGTTAGATGCTGCAACTCGGAGCCCTCTTGCGGCAGAGTTTCTGACTTGCGTCAGAGAAGCGAGAAAATCGACCGAGTAATACGTATGAAATGTAATGCCTCAACCGATAATGAGAAGAAAATGAAAGATTCGGAGGCATTAATTTTCAGCACTCCGTCCTACTAGTGAAATGTGTGTGCTTAGTGATCTAAACGCTTCTCCTATTTAAATGATCACGCAATGCAAGCATACGAAGCCATATTTGCATCCCTGAAGACTTCTCTTGGTGTAAGGCATTATTCTGTGCCTAATGCGTCGGTTCGCAACGCTCGGACATCACAAGAGGCTATAAAAACTCAGATAACAGTTTCATGCTCAAACGCAGTCAGTAATCTGCATTTATTACTCTATCGAATTACGTCTGCCAGAGCGTTAAGGACGTTAATGAATCCTTTGTGAAGTTTATTGATGGCTTCTTATCGGGCAGCTAAATGCGTCGTTCCTGGTGTGTTTAGAGTAACCTTGGAAGTGCTCACGGAACGGGTTTTAACGTAACAGCGTATAATTCTGTGACGATACCTACGGAGATGTTCTCAGCGGTATCGAAATAGGGGATTGTTTCTCGACTAGCTTCGCAGTTGCTACTGCGACCTTAACGACTAAATTTGAATTTTGGTCTCATTACTTTCTGCACACAGTTGTATAGGCTACTTATGACGGATGCTCGGTCCTACTCTAAGCCGAAACCTCGCTCACATCTCGCCCCTTTCGTTCTTTATATTCAAGTAACTGATGTTGGTTACCTAACGCAGTCGAATCTTTGATATTGTCAAGGGAGGGAAATGTATTAAATATTTTTATATTACAATAATTTTCAAAATAATCTTTCATTATTTTAACAAAGGCAAAGACTTGTGTTGACTGATGGATTTTACTTATTTATTCATTTTTCTATCCCATTTCTATCTTCACTCCTTTCCTTTCTTTCAGAGGTACCTTATCCTCGGGAGCATTACCCTATTTATCCAGCCTAGTTCGCTCCTGTAACTACTGTTGGATAGTTCCCTTAATCGTATGATGAACATTTTCCGAAAATACTCTTCGAGTAAAAAACAACATATCGTGATGCGACGCAGTTATCAGCAATGCATGGGACTCTACAGCGGCACATGACATTGCGTAGCGTCAATTTCATATTAGTCTACTGTCGAGCAACATGAATGTATCCGGGTCAATTGAAGACTGGGATGCAACCCGTTGGCTTTGACCAAGGACGTCACAGTTTACTCATGGATATAAATGTCTATATTTTCGTGCCGTCGATAACAAATCGGTTGTACTCTGTGGCGTAGCATCATCATTGTAAACTGAAATAAATGAACATGTTTTTAAAGACAGGGTTCGACAGTGTGTACGATTTTTGTCGCTTGTATTAAACTGTTTGTTCATACGAATTCATTCGGTCCTTATTTTCATTCTTATTAAGTTTGAGATACTTTAGAAGAATTGTTTTTCATTATGGACAATTGTTACTTTTTGGTTTTTGTTGTAGGTATGGATTTAACCTTTCCTATTGCACGATGAAGAAAGTGTAATTAGATGAATGACGAACAGTAACTTCACTTAACGAAGGTTTATTCAACACTTCCACATACAAGAGCGCGGAGCGAACTGCCTCCGGCCACAACACATACAGTATATACACAGCTACAGAACATTGCAGTACAATAATTCTTGATATTTGTGGATACTTCTAGAATGTATTCTAACCGAATGTGGAGATTAAAATTGTACAGTCCAGATGAGTTTCGAACTCCAGGCCATCCATGCAACAGTTTCATACCTTTTTTTTTTTTAATCTCATTTTGCTCGTTTTCGTTCCTTGTATGTGCTCGGGGCGGATGTCACAAGACACTCGGTTCAGTTCGTCGTTGATCCATTAACTCAGTTTTTTTTTTTTTATTACAGAGGGTAGCTAATCCTCTGACCGAACACGCTGAGTTACCTTGCCGGCAAATCATAACCACTACACCACGGTCCTACTCACCTTCTTTTTAATTTTTTTGCGACATTGCTCCATCCTTAAGAGAAGAGCGTCTCGGTGTTACGTCCTCCTTGTCCGGGAACGAGTCATCGGTCCTGCATACTCCGACTCCCGGTGACTGATGCTCGCCCTGGCGGTGTTCTTCTCAGAACGTCTTTTGCCGCTACTCTGTTCGTCACCTTTTCACTTGTTGCCTTTGGCTGGAATTTCGAATTTACCCTGGGTTGCAGGATCCTTACAGAGCTTCATTCGAAGGACGTGGACCGTATCTCAGATCTTTCGTCGTCTTGTGCCGGGATCGAAATCTTCCACCTCATAAGTAACATCAGACAACTGTCTGACAACCTTACAAGGTCCAAAGTAGCGCCTGAGAAGCTTCTCAGAGAGACCAACCTTCCGAACAGGAGTGAAGATCCAGACGAGGTCACCAGGCTGGTAGACATCAGGGCGGTGGTTCGCGTCATACCCTCGGCGATCGTTTTCTGGAGCCTGCAGCGTGCGGAGTCGAGCTAACTGCCAAGCTTCCTCAGCTCTGGTAAACACCTGGCCGATGCAGTCGTCGTCCACGTCATCAGGATGTAACGGAAACAGAGTCCATCGCCGCAGTTGCCTCACGTTCATGCACCAGGAAAAATGGCGGAAATCCTGTTGTGTCTTATTTGGCAGTGTTGTAGGCAAACTTCACGAAAGGTAGCACCTCATCCCAGTTGCTCTGCTCAACACTGACGATCATAGATAGCATGCCGGCCAAGGACTTAGGCGTTCAGTAAGCCCGTTAGTTTGCGGATGGTAGGAAGACGTCATGTGACGAGTAATGTTTCACCGACGGTTTATCTCTGTCACCAGATTCGATTGAAAAACTTTCCCGCGATCCGTAATTAACGACCTTGGGGCACCGTGTTTTAATACAATGTCTTCCACGATGAATTTGGCTACCTTGGATGCTTCGGCTGTTTTCACGGCTTTTGTAATGGCATAGCGTGTCAGATAATCAGTGCAAACAATAATCTATCTATTGCCACTAGCAGACGATGGGAATCGTCCGAGGAGCTCAATCCCAACACGCTGGAAAGGCGTTTCGGCTGGTGGAATTGGTATGAGTCGGCCAGGTGGTTTCTGAGGAACTGCCTTTATCCTCTGTCACTATCGAGAGTGCGACGCATAGTGACGGACACTCCTAAATAAACCTGGCCAGGAAAATCTCTTGCGGATTCTGTCGAATGTCTTAATAAATCCTACATGTCTGGTCTAAGGTGGGTCATGATATTTTTGTAGAACATCTAAGCGCATGTGTTTAGGAATCACTGGTAGTAACCTCTTCCCAAACGGTTCAAAGTTTTTCTTGCAAAGTAATCCATTAACTACCGTAAATTGTACTTTCACATCCTCTGACCGATTTAAGGAAAGCGTAATTTGAGATATCTTGGCGTTCTTCTTCTGCTGAGCAGAGAGATCCTGGAGTGCAGCGAAACAGTCACTATCTCCATCAAAGTCTTGATGGTATTGCTTAGAATTTCTTGAGGGACAGTAGGCACCTTGGTGTTTCTTTCCAGTTTTGTACACTGTGGTAATGTCATACTCTTGAAGACGTAGTGCCCACCTGTTGGATTCTTAAGACCTGTCAACCAATAAAGTGAATGATGATGGTCTGTAACAACTGTGAATGGCCTTCCATAGAGATACTGCCGAAATTTGCACATGGCCCAGTTCACAAGAAGACATTCTCTTTTGTAGTTGAGTAGCATCTCTTGGCTTGTGTAAGTGTCCTAGAAGCATAGGCTATAAACTCTTTTCCATCCAGATTTTTGCACCAGTACAGCTGCGATCCCATACCCACTGGCATCTGTGTGTAGTTCTGTAGGTGCTCTCTGATCATACAGACCAAGTACAGGGTCAGTCGTCAGAAAGTTTCGCAGCACATCGAAATAATCTTGTTATGCACCACCGCAGATAAATATAGCATCAGCTTTTAATAACTCTTGGAGTGGCCTGGCTTTGATCCAAAAGTCTTTGATAAGCCGACGGTAAAAAGAAGAGAATCCGAGAAAGCTTCTCACATCTCTAATACTTTTATCAATAGGAAATTCCGTTATAGCTCCACCTTTTCTGGGTCTGGCCGCATATATTTGTTTGACACAAGGTCTCCAGGATTTTCTTTTGCTCCAAAGTGACACTTTCTTGGATTATGTTTCAGTCCGCCTTGTTGGAGACACTTACGAACGGCCACCAGTCTTTTTATATGCTCAGCAAATTTCTCTAAGAACACTATAATGTCATCAAAATAACAAAGATACAATGTCCACTTCAGGTGACGTAGAAGATTATCCATCATCCGTTCAAAGGTTATTGGAACCTTACACAAACCAAACGGCATCAGCTTAAACTTATACAGGGGTGATAAATGCAGTTTTCTCACGATCAGCATCTATTTCGATTTGCCAGCATCCCGAGTACATGTACATGGTTG
Source organism: Schistocerca serialis cubense (assembly GCF_023864345.2). Taxonomy (NCBI): domain Eukaryota; kingdom Metazoa; phylum Arthropoda; class Insecta; order Orthoptera; family Acrididae; genus Schistocerca; species Schistocerca serialis. The sequence goes on from NC_064644.1 coordinate 52,550,475, forward strand.
AGAAAACCTTAGCCCGTTTCAGAAAATCTAGTGTATCGTCAATTCGTGGAAGAGTGTAAACGTCGTATTTAGTTATCTCATTAAGCTTCCTGTATTCAACACAAAAGCGCCAACTGCCATCCTTCTTCCTGACGAGGACCACTGGTGACGACCATGGGCTCTGCGAAGGCTGAATGATGTCATTCTTCATCATTTTCTCTACCTCGTAGTGAATTATTCGACGTTCCGTTGCTGACACACGGTATGCTCTCTGGCTTATCGGTTGACGGTCTCCAGTGCTAATCCGGTGCTTCATCGTCAATTTGTCTAATTTGATCTTCACCTGTGGATTGAAGCATTCAGAGAACTCTTGAAGAATGGCAAGTAGCTTCTTCTGTTGCTACATATAGAGATTTGGTGATAATCGAGCTAGAAGGATTTGTCTCGTAGTGGTAGCGGTAATTTCGCACACAGACTCGGCATTGGAGATTTCTATGACGCTCAGCTGTTCTTGAATTAACGGCTCAGTGTTTGCTATGCACATGCGTCTTGGAAGGACCTGTGGTTCTCGGCGACAGTTAACTATTCACAATTCACCGAATCCGTTCTCAAACGAGACGACAGAGGCAGGGATGACCAAGTTATTCTTCAGTGGTATGGTTCTCTTATATTCCACTACAAGATCCATATGTTGATGCATGGCATGAAACGTGTCAGTTACCTTTCTAGCACTGACTGCATGAATGATCACTTCATACAGCACACATAGTCTCCACACACTCGGATGCACACCTTCCTGTCCACAGTATCTCGTCTCGTCTAGTATAATCTTCGAGCGACCACAGTCTATAATTGCCTGAGAAGCTTTCAAAAACTCCCATCCGAGAATGACGCCATGACTACACTCTTGTAAGACGATGAATTCTGAGGGCTGTGTATGGCCACTTTCACCCACACGATTGGAACTTCTTCCTGTAGGTTTTACGTATTTCCCATTAGCCACCTTCAGCAGAGATATTTTGTTGTCGACGAATAGGGTTTCCTGCAACTGGTGACGGTACTTCTTCGAAATGACTGAATATGATGCTCTAGAGATCACAAGCACCTGGGCTGGTCGGCCATCCATGAGGATATCGATGTAGTTCCCTATCATTTTTGTAGTGATCGACGGCGGAGGATTTTTCTCTTCAGCGGCCTCACCTCCAAGGAAGGTCGCACTCTTTAGTTTTCCAGGTTGTGGCGGGTAGGTGATCGGCTGGAGCTTCTAAATGGCGATACAGATCTCGATCGGCGTGTTGGGGAGCGTCCTCTCCAGCGACTAGCTTGCGGCGATGGTGATCTACGTCGTCGTGCGCCCACAGTCCCTTGTTCATCTTCGTCGTCCCGGAGTTTACGTCGGCTAAGGTCTGACTGCTGTGTTCCGGCGTGGGCTTCATCAAACATCCGCCGCCTTCCTAGACAACAGCGCACCATATGTCCCGGTCAACAACAGTGGAAACATACTGGTTGGTTATCCTGGGTCCTCCAGACGTCAGTCTTCCTTGGTGCCCAACAGGTTCCTCATGCGGCATTGTAGGAACGTAACTCCGCCTGGGTCTCGACTTTTTCACCGTTTTAAAGGGAAATGAAGGGCGAGAGATTGGGTTCAATGTCTGTTCCACTTCTTCCCTTATGACCTCTTGAAGCGTCTGGGTTTTTTGCTCGCCGTGCAATGAAAGTGCCTTCTGAACTTCCTCTCTCACTATCTGACGAAGACCACTTGTGAAATCAGTTGCTTCCTCCATCACAGACATCGATGGGCCGTTTGAAAGCCGTTCAAACTACTTGCGGCTAATTCATTTTTCGATGAATTGTCTCGGTACACTGGCACCATTTTATGAAGTCGTCTGCTGTCGAAACCTCCCTCAGGAGTAGGGCTTGACACACGTCCTCAGCAACACCCTTCATGAGATGTGCAACCTTATCTTCCTCCTTCATTCTCGGATACACTATTTTACACAGTTCCGATATGTCTTGAATGTAAGATGTTGTAGTTTCTCCTGGACGCTGTGCCCTACACTTAATTTATCTTTAGCCTTGCACTTATGTCGTTGTGTGTCACCGAAATACTAGCGCAGTTCCGCCTGGAATACCTCCCAGCTTGTGAACTTCTCGTTTTTCTCATTCCATTGCTTGGCAGTGCCTTCGAAGTAGAAAAATACGCTAGCCAAACACACGGTGGCATCCGATTTGTTAAATTTGGCTATATGCTCATATACCTTCAGCCACTTGTTTGGATTTTTGCCACCGTCACCAGGGAACCCGGAAGGGTGTCACATATGGTGGCACACAGTTGCTGTCATTGTAAAGTCCTCTTCTTCTTCTGTCTCCGATAGATTGCGGTATGCTGAACATGGCTCGAAGTTGGGTTTATCGCCACGTAAACGGTGGCTCTGTCGTGACGTGATTGGGAGCCACTGTGTCGTCGATAATGTGCGCTACCACAACTTCCGACATCCAGCTCCTCCACCACAATAATGTCCCATAGAAGAAGGTGTAATTATATCAATGACGAACTTCACTTAACGAAGGTTTATTCAGCACTTGCACATACAAGAGCGCTGAGCATGTTGCCTCCGGCCAGAACACATACAGTATATATACAGCTACAGAACATTCCAGTGCAGTGATACTTGATATTTGTGGATACTTCTAGAATGTATTTGAACCGAATACAGAAATTAAAATTGTACAGTCCAGATCAGTTCTGAACAGCTTTTAACCTTCCATGCAACAGTTTTGTGTCATAGCCACTACACCATGTTGATAGGTTCTGCTGCGACACTGTGAGTGTGGAAGATTTGAAGCAGGGTTCGTCAACTGGAGTACGAAATACAAATTTTACTGTTGTCGCTTTTTTTCGCCTTCGTTAGCCCTACTATTAGTACGGTATTTTTCAGTCGATGCTAGTACTATCGAAGGCGAAATACCGACATACGAAAAGATTGAATCCCGTGCTTTATTCGATCTATATAGATTGCAAACAGGCTGTTTAGGTTTTTTTTAATGGTAACGCCACGTAGCGGTCTGTATGAAAATCACTGGCTGTGCTGTGTGCAGTCTGTGGCTGGATGGTATTGTTGGAATTTGCCATTGTAGTGTTGGGCAGTTGGCTGTTAACAGCGCGTAGCGTTGCGCAGTTGGAGGCGAGCCGCCAGCAGTGGTGGATGTAGGGAAATGGGATGGTGGATTTTTGAGAATGGATAATCTGGAGGTGTGTCCATCAGAAACAGTACATTTATACGAATGGATGTCATGAACTGCTATATATATTATGACTATTAAGGTAAATACACTCCTGGAAATTGAAATAAGAACACCGTGAATTCATTGTCCCAGGAAGGGGAAACTTTATTGACACATTCCTGGGGTCAGATACATCACATGATCACACTGACAGAACCACAGGCACATAGACACAGGCAACAGAGCATGCACAATGTCGGCACTAGTACAGTGTATATCCACCTTTCGCAGCAATGCAGGCTGCTATTCTCCCATGGAGACGATCGTAAGGATGCTGGATGTAGTCCTGTGGAACGGCTTGCCATGCCATTTCCACCTGGCGCCTCAGTTGGACCAGCGTTCGTGCTGGACGTGCAGACCGCGTGAGACGACGCTTCATCCAGTCCCAAACATGCTCAATGGGGGACAGATCCGGAGATCTTGCTGGCCAGGGTAGTTGACTTACACCTTCTAGAGCACGTTGGGTGGCACGGGATACATGCGGACGTGCATTGTCCTGTTGGAACAGCAACTTCCCTTGCTGGTCTAGGAATGGTAGAACGATGGGTTCGATGACGGTTTGGATGTACCGTGCACTATTCAGTGTCCCCTCGACGATCACCAGTGGTGTACGGCCAGTGTAGGAGATCGCTCCCCACACCATGATGCCGGGTGTTGGCCCTGTGTGCCTCGGTCGTATGCAGTCCTGATTGTGGCGCTCACCTGCACGGCGCCAAACACGCATACGACCATCATTGGCACCAAGGCAGAAGCGACTCTCATCGCTGAAGACGACACGTCTCCATTCGTCCCTCCATTCACGCCTGTCGCGACACCACTAGAGGCGGGCTGCACGATGTTGGGGCGTGAGCGAAAGACGGCCTAACGGTGTGCGGGACCGTAGCCCAGCTTCATGGAGACGGTTGCGAATGGTCCTCGCCGATACCCCAGGGGCAACAGTGACCCTAATTTGCTGGGAGGTGGCGGTGCGGTTTCCTACGGCACTGCGTAGGATCCTACGGTCTTGGCGTGCATCCGCGCGTCGCTACGGTCCGGTCCCAGGTCGACGGGCACGTGCACCTTCCGCCGACCACTGGCGACAACATCGATGTACTGAGGAGACCTCACGCCCCACGTGTTGAGCAATTCGGCGGTACGTCCACCCGGCCTCCCGCATGCCCACTATACGCCCTCGCTCAAAGTCCGTCAACTGCACATACGGTTCACGTCCACGCTGTCGCGGCATGCTACCAGTGTTAAAGACTGCGATGGAGCTCCGTATGCCACGGCAAACTGGCTGACACTGACGGCGGCGGTGCACAAATGCTGCGCAGCTAGCGCCATTCGACGGCCAACACCGCGGTTTCTGGTGTGTCCGCTGTGCCGTGCGTGTGATCATTGCTTGTACAGCCCTCTCGCAGTGTCCGGAGCAAGTATGGTGGGTCTGACACACCGGTGTCAATGTGTTCTTTTTTCCATTTCCAGGAGTGTACATCGTTTGTTCTCTATTAAAATCTTTCATTTACTAACTATGCCTATCAGTAGTTAGTGCCTTCCGTAGTTTGAATCTTTTATTTAGCTGGCAGTAGTGGCGCTCGCTGTATTGCAGTAGTTGGAGTAACGAAGATTTTTGTGAGGTAAGTGATTTGTGGAAGGTATAGGTTAATGTTAGTCAGGGCTATTCCTTTGTAGGAATTTTTGAAAGTCAGATTGCGTTGTGCCAAAAATATATTGTGTGTCAGTTTAAATACAGTCTTGTATAATTTTTCTAAGGAGACGTTTCATATGTCGACCCTTAGCCGAGGATGCCTCACTGGAATCTTCTGATTTTTTTCTTGTAGTTTGTGTAATTAGTGTAGCTTTTGTTTATTGCTAGCGCGTAATTGTAGAGAGGATCTCCTTTGTAGTTGCAGTCTTTCATTGTTGTACAGTAAAACAGTTGTGGCATGCATGTAGATTTGCACCAAGTATTTCGCAGCTACGTTTGCAATTAACGAGATATTATTTTCAGTGCTATGTTAATGTGTTCTCTTATTTTTGCTCTTCAAATTGTGCTTTTCTGTGTTATCGTGTGAAATATTGTGACAATAATAGCGTGTGAAAAAAGTAATACTAGGCTCCAAAGTAAACTGAGAAATGACAGTGAAGACGAAAGCAGTGTGTAAACGCCGCAGATTAATGAATTAAGTAATGTTCAAAGTAGTGATTTGGTAATTGTGCATAGGGAAATGGAGCGGGCTGCAAATAATGGCGTAGACAGTGAAACAAATAGTGAACAGGGAAGCATTATCGATCGATCGGTCGGGAACAGCTCACCTCAGGAATCCGAAATGACAGGGCACAATCTTGCAAATACTGTAGACTCAGGTTTTGCGTCCTCACCGTTTTCTCAAATAAGTAAAGACACATTTTCTGATTTTCAAAATGCGAATATTGCCGGTTCAAATGCACTACCGAATAGCACGGAGGAACTTGTTTCAGACACCAGTGCATTGTTATTACAGTTAATGCAACAAAAGGGACAAAGGCTACCAAAGTTAGACACAATGGAACAAAATCTTCAAAAGTTAGACACGATGAAAGAAAATCAGTGACAAACACAGCAAAAGCTTCAAAAGTTAGACGCAATGGAACAAAATCTTCAAAAGTTAGACACAATGGAACAAAATCTTCGGAAGTTAGACACCACGCTTGAACAAACACGTGAAGATTTAACTACTGAGTTACATAACATTGAATCGAAATATCAAAAAGTCTGTAATGACGTAAAAACACAAATTTGTGAGCATTTTTCAGCCTATTTTTTCGCGGCACGAAAATGCTTTACAGAATCACGAAGCAGCCATAAAAGAACTGCAAACTATTAAATATAGTCATGAAAATCATGAGACCTTGCAAGCTAAAATTGACTCAGTTGCATCTACCGATTCCGTTACGCAACTTGCAAAATCTCAAGGAAACTTAAAGGACACAGTAGATACGATCACAACACAAATGGACACTCTGAAACTTGGTTCAGAAAAACACACAGAGGAAATAATTTCACTATCGGATAAAGTAGCCGAACTTTCAGATCAGTTCACTAACTTATCTACAAAGGTAGATGATGATCTGAATGACACAAGACCTTGTAACCTCCCCACCGAAATTTATGTATAGCAAAGTTAAATAAATAATGGAGCCACGAAGCAATATCGTCCCCACAGAAATATTTAAATAAAAAATAATAAATGGGAGCCATGTGTATCCTCCCAGCAATTTAATCTGCTGACAATGACAATTAAATGTAAAAATCGCAATCTGACCCAAGTGTAAGCTCCCCACAAAATAAAGAAAGACAAATTAATGACAATTAAATCTCAATGACAATGAAAAAACGCAAATAGACCGAAATGTCGATCTTTTGGCCCTGTGCAAAAATTTAGAATTGATTTCTTAACTCACTATAACTGCATCTGCTCTTATTTTTCGCCATAGCTTGGAGGAAATGCATCGCACATATTCTTTGAATTTAACTGAAACTTTTGTTTAAGGAAAAACAAGGGAAATATTTTTTCAATTAAATAGCCCTTTTGTTAAAAATGCTTTGAAAACAAAGTTATTATTGGGGCACTTCTTGAAAATTAATTACAATAAATATACATTACATTATCTGATGTGCGCAATGCAGCTTCATTACCTTGTTTAACAATATACCTCATTCAGCATCTTAACCAGAGACCCATCTCAACGCCCGCGGACTGCGTCCCACTCGCGACTCAACCCGCAACTGTACAAGACTACTGCTACCGACAGACTGCTACGTACAACAACAACTGCCGACTCCCTACATGCAACTGAATAATCTCGCACGCGCTACTACTCTCTGGTCAGAGATTGTGATGGCTCGCCATCGCTGCATACGTTTTTCATAACCCTCCACTGGGGGGCAAAAATTTGGCAGAGATGGTGAGTCATTTGGACTTGCCATGAGCAACAAATTTTTTCTTAACTAATTAATTTTTACAATTCATATAATATTCAGATGTAAAACATGAATTAAATGTGGTGTACATGCACCGAACATATTAGACAATGACAATATGTGAGTACAAAACATATTAGTAAATCAGAAAAATGTATATACAAATTATTTGATAGATAACAAAAGTGCACACGCAGTGAAAAACTCTTTAGCATTTTCAGAACAAATAAACAGAATGGCAAAAAAAAAACATGTTGACAAGTGACATGAGTGCACATGCACTGCAGTTCAGAACATATCAGCAAATCACAAAATGTATTAATAAATGGCAAAAGTGCACACGCACTGTAGTACAGAACATATCAGAAAACCATAAAATATATACATAATGAGTACAAATGGCATAAAGTGCACACGCACTGAAAAACTCTCTAATATTTTTACGACAAATAAACCTAATGAATACAAATCATATTGACAAATGACAAAACTGCGCATGCACTGTAGTACTCTCTAGTATTTTTCTACAACAAACAAACAAATTAAGGAGTGTAATAAAGTGCACATGCACTACAGAAGTCTTTAGTAATTTCAGGATAACTGATCTTATTAACAAATGAAAGGAAGTGCACACGCACTGTATATGACTTTTTCATTTTACAAGAATTAGGGAAGGAATAGGAAGGATTGCGTCATGGTTGTAGCACTTAGGTTGCACGCAGCTGCACTGAAAGTCCATATCTTTCCACAGAAATACAACACCAAGTGAGACAATTTGCAGTTCTTTTCCCAGAAGTATTTATCAGCGTAGCCAAGACACTGAAATGTCGTAGTAATCTTCCATATTATCATTTTGGCAGTACATTAGGTACACCAAACAGTGGGACCATAATAACGTCTCCATCGCTCACGGTGGTGGACAGCATGTCGTGTCAACACCACGCTCTTACAAGGCACACCAAGGTAGAATTAGTGCAAAACCAAATATAGTGCTCCATGATCATGAGGATAGACAGGACAAATGGACATTGCAGTAATTCAGGGTAGTTAGGTCAGTAGTTGAAGGACATTAAGTCACATACTAGTCTTCATTAGGAATTACATGAGTAGTTTGCGCCATTCATAGCCCAGGTATTGAACATTTCTGTACCATGTATGTAGCATTAGAGAAAAATGTTCATTAGTTGTTTGACATAGAATATTTGCACTCGTTCTCTAATTACAAAGCATTATTAAATAATCGCATTCTTTTCCCAGTTACAAAGCATAATGAATAGCATTGTTTCTAATTACAAAGCATAAGTAGTAGCATTCTTTTCCTAGTTACAAAGCATTATGAGTTAATAGTATTCATTTTCCAGTTAAAAAGCATAATTAATTAATCATTTGTCATTTCAATATAGTAATAATCAGTAGTCATGTTTCAAGTGACATATTATTCATAGTTGATCAGCATTACTCAGAACTCTCTTAAACTGGTATCATTATTTGGGACTGGTAATACATTTTTATTTTGTTAGCAATGCATTGCTTTGGGTAATTATAAGGGAAAGCAAGAAGACAAAAAGAAAAAAAATTGCTTCTAGGTTGTTCCTGTAAATGAAAAATGTATAACGTCATTCGCCATGAGTCAGCTGTAGCAAGGTTGTGACACAACTGCGCAAAAAAAAAAAAAAATGCAAGTACTAATATACACTCCTGGAAATTGAAATAAGAACACCGTGAATTCATTGTCCCAGGAAGGGGAAACTTTATTGACACATTCCTGGGGTCAGATACATCACATGATCACACTGACAGAACCACAGGCACATAGACACAGGCAACAGAGCATGCACAATGTCGGCACTAGTACAGTGTATATCCACCTTTCGCAGCAATGCAGGCTGCTATTCTCCCATGGAGACGATCGTAGAGATGCTGGATGTAGTCCTGTGGAACGGCTTGCCATGCCATTTCCACCTGGCGCCTCAGTTGGACCAGTGTTCGTGCTGGACGTGCAGACCGCGTGAGACGACGCTTCATCCAGTCCCAAACATGCTCAATGGGGGACAGATCCGGAGATCTTGCTGGCCAGGGTAGTTGACTTACACCTTCTAGAACACGTTGGGTGGCACGGGATACATGCGGACGTGCATTGTCCTGTTGGAACAGCAACTTCCCTTGCCGGTCTAGGAATGGTAGAACGATGGGTTCGATGACGGTTTGGATGTACCGTGAACTATTCAGTGTCCCCTCGACGATCACCAGTGGTGTACGGCCAGTGTAGGAGATTGCTCCCCACACCATGATGCCGGGTGTTGGCCCTGTGTGCCTCGGTCGTATGCAGTCCTGATTGTGGCGCTCACCTGCACGGCGCCAAACACGCATACGACCATCATTGGCACCAAGGCAGAAGCGACTCTCATCGCTGAAGACGACGCGTCTCCATTCGTCCCTCCATTCACGCCTGTCGCGACACCACTGGAGGCGGGCTGCACGATGTTGGGGCGTGAGCGGAAGACGGCCTAACGGTGTGCGGGACCGTAGCCCAGCTTCATGGAGACGGTTGCGAATGGTCCTCGCCGATACCCCAGGAGCAACAGTGTCCCTAATTTGCTGGGAAGTGGCGGTGCGGTCCCCTACGGCACTGCGTAGGATCCTACGGTCTTGGCGTGCATCCGTGCGTCGCTGCGGTCCGGTCCCAGGTCGACGGGCACGTGCACCTTCCGCCGACCACTGGCGACAACATCGATGTACTGTGGAGACCTCACGCCCCACGTGTTGAGCAATTCGGCGGTACGTCCACCCGGCCTCCCGCATGCCCACTATACGCCCTCGCTCAAAGTCCGTCAACTGCACATACGGTTCACGTCCACGCTGTCGCGGCATGCTACCAGTGTAAAGACTGCGATGGAGCTCCGTATGCCACGGCAAATTGGCTGACACTGACGGCGGCGGTGCACAAATGCTGCGCAGCTAGCGCCATTCGACGGCCAACGCCGCGGTACCTGGTGTGTCCGCTGTGCCGTGCGTGTGATCATTGCTTGTACAGTCCTCTCGCTGTGTCCGGAGCAAGTATGGTGGGTCTGACACACTGGTGTCAATGTGTTCCTTTTTCCATTTCCAGGAGTGTAGGTTTAAAAAGTAACAAGTTTAGTAAGTATCGTGAAAGGCTTCTCCTGGAAAAAATACAAAATGGATTATTGAGCTGAAAGAAGAAACGCATACTATGCTGAAAAGTAGTGAACTTCGAATTAACAGGTAGTGAAATGTGTATAAAAAATGTGTTCCATAGCTGTCCTTTCCAAAACCTGCAGTCATCATACCATACGATATAAAACATACTGTCAAAACAAACTGCAACAAATACTTAAATAACTACATAGCATAAATACATAAACTTCAACATCATCCTCATCTGTAAAGAAAAAACTTCATTATCCATCACTTCATTACTTATATTATTATAACTCCATTATTATCATCACCTGTAAAGAAAAACTTCGTTATTCATAGTAGCATATTCTTCACATTATTCATCAGCATTCATTATCATCTGCAAAAAAATCACTTCATTACTCATTACACAACAATTCATTATCTCTAGCATATTTCATCACTAAAACTAAAATGTGTAGTTCTGTCTGACAGCCTGCATCAATCGCCTTGTATTCTGAAAGAAAAAATTAGTTAATACTGCTATTCGACGATGTGTATAGTATATTCTTGTTAATGCTTGTTAATCCTGATCCATTTACTCTTCCTCATAATGTTTTTGTATCTTCTTTCGTTTATTCCGTAGTTGAAATTCCCTTTTCTGTTTAATTTATTTCCTTTACGCATCATTTCTTTCTGAAATTGATGAACAAAGATTAATGTCTTGCATTTAAATCATATACCCACTAAATAATGACTGGTTTATGGTAACATAATTAAGCATACAGCATAACATGACAGAAAACGTAATATGTCAAAAGCATAGACAGTGTTGAAAGCCAAAAATGTACAGAGAATATCACAATGCAGCAGCAAAAAAAAGAAAATGTAAAACAGTCATGATCTTGAGATGTCATAGGGCAAAAAATGTCAAAGTCAACTGGTGTGTGTTATATCTTAAGTATTTCACAGTGCATACAACAAAACATGAAACAATCGTATATGCATAAGAAAGACAACAAAAAATGTGACGTTCGTTTTATTCAGCTTGTATGTAGTGTAGTTAATAGAGGCTAGAATTAAAGACTTTAATGGAGAAAAAATGTAACAAAATTAACATGTCATTAGATAACATTGCATAATTATTCGTAAAATACGTAAGTGTCTCTGGAAAAAAAATGTGCACAGTCTGATATATAACGACAAGAAAAGCGACCTGCTAACCTTACCTTGCCGGGCACTTGCCAAGAAAAATACGATAATCATCAGTAATTAGTCATGTGAATATAATTGCATAAGTGGTCATAAAGATTAGGAAATGGCATCATAGCATGTTACATCATAAAGTGGTTTCATTCAATAAAGGGTTTAACATTGTATACATGGTGGTTCCCCTTACTTTTTCTGGTTCTCAAAGTTTCGACGTGTACAACATTGGGGTGAGGAATGCTGCGAATCCGATATGGACCTGCGTATAGAAGTTCAAATTTACTGCACTTACCTTTTATTCTGCTGGATAAATAGTGTGTACGTACTAATATCTTCTGTCCCACGTGAAAGTCTCGGCGTGTACAAACCTATTTTTGCTGTCTTCTCCGGCGCTCTACGGCACGTTTGATGTTGTTCAGCGCAATGTTAATGATTTCGTGGTGTCGTAGTCAACGAGATGTAGGAAATGTTACTAATTCTTTAATTTTGTTAGGTGGTTCAGTATTCTTCAGTATAACAGACGGAGATAGCATAGTCGATTCATTTGGTATGGAATTAATCACATCTTGGAATGAGAATATGTGTGTGTCCCAATCAATATGTCTTTTGTGGCAGTATATTCTACACAATTTACCAATTTCTTTCATTAATCGTTCACAGGGGTTCGAAGAAGCATGGTACTTGGATATATAGATCGTAGAAATGTTTCTAGCTCGTAACATGCGTGTCCATATAGCAGATCGAAATTGTGATCCATTGTCAGAAATTACTTTCATCACATGCCCTACATGAAATAGAAAATGTTCTACAAATGCTTTCGAAACAGTTTTAGCAGTAGCTTTGCGTAACGGAGTGAAAGTAACAAATTTTGAAGTGAGTTCAACAGCGACAAAGATGTAGCAAAAACCTCTGTTAGTTCTCGGAATCGGACCAAAAATGTCTACAGCGGCCATGTGTCTTAATTTAACAGGTACAATGGGATATAATGGAGGAATATGTGAAGTGGTGTCTGACTTAGCTTTCTGGAAAATTTTACATGACGCAAAAACTCGTCGTATACGTTTTTCCATGTTGGTAAAATAAGTTTTGTCTCAGTATAAGAAAACATTTTCTGGCTCCGTAATGTGCGTAACTTAAATGAGTATACCATATTAATTTGTTAACGAGTTCATAAGGAATGCATAATAACGAATTATTGCTGTCAGGATGAGAGCGGCGAAACAGAATGTCATTGCGTACTGTGTAATGGTTTCTAATCGTAACATTATTCCTATCTTGCCAAAGGTGTTTAATTTCTTTCCACACGTTGTCTTTATTTTACTCTTTTGCTATGTCCTGTAATGACGATGAAATAAAATTTTCAAATGCAACTTGCTGAATGTACATGACCCTGAAATTTGCTTTGCAGAAGTTGGTTGCTACGTCTTGCTGATTGTTGCTGAGAGAACGCGATAGTGCGTCTGCTATAACATTTTGTGTGCCCGGAATGTGAACAATCGTAAAATTAAATTCCTGTAAATAAAGTTTCCATCTGCTTAATCTGTCGTGAGTGAATTTAGCGGAAAAAATAATTGTATCGCTCTGTGATCTGTGTAAACGGTGGTATGTCTGCCATAAAGAAAAATGCCGAAATCTCGTAAAAGCCCATACAACACATAATGTTTCCAGTTCTGTAACGGAATAATTTCGTTCAGCAGGTGACAGAATGCGGCTTGCAAATGCGATGTTTTTAATTACTGTAGAGCCATCTTCTTCAATTTCCTGGAAAATATGTACGCCTAGAGCGGTGTTAGAACTGTCGGTGGCAATAGAAAAATTTCTGGTAAGATCTGGGTGCGATAATAGTGGAGCATTCAACTAAGCATGTTTCAGGTTCACGAATTCAGAATGTGCTTGCTTATCCCAAGACCAAATCGTGTTTTTACCTGCTAATTGGCATAATCTAGGTGTGTCTAAAGCAGAATGATGAATAAATTTACGAAAAAAGTTAATTAAGTCCAAAAAACTGCGTAATTGTTTCTTCGTCTTAGGAACAGTAATGTCACGTAGAGCTTGAAGTTTTTCCGGGTCAGGCGCAATGCCTTCTGCTGAAATTATGTATCCAAGAAATTTTATAGAAGTTTTAGCAAAGTGCGATTTACTGAGATTAACTGTGAGTCCTTGTGCATGAAAAGTTTGTAACAGTCGTTCAAGAGTCAGATTGTGTTCAGTCCAGTTAGCTTCTGCGATAAGAATGTCGTCTACGTACGTCGTGATAATGTCTTTCATGCAAACGTGTGTCGGATGGTGTAAAAATAAATAACATTTTCGTGAAGAAGATTCTGCGTGTCAAAATTATGGCTTACGTTACTGGAATATACAATCTGTGCTTTATCTGTTTAAATTCTCTCGTACGTGTTATTATTTTCAGCAGGATCCTGTGGCATTTCGACTATTTGAACTGTACTATTATTTCTTCCTGACGTATTACGCTATGGATGACACCTGTTGTCTGGCTCATTCATGATAATATGTTGTTGCTGAAGTTCTTGCTGCTGAAAAGATCGACTGTTATTAAATGTACGCTGAAAAATTGTGCTCATTAATTTTACGTCTGTCGTGATAGTCATTCCTATACGGTGCATTACGATAGGAATTGAAATAGTGTGTTTCAATACGTAGTTATTTCCTTGCTGCTGTGCGTTACTATTTGTTGTAGCTGAGACTATACGTGCACGCGGCGAAACATTAAAGTTTGGTTGACCTTGTAGATTGCATTGTTGGTTAGGTATGCTAAGCGGCTGACTTTCATGCTGTTGCGGTGAAAAACATCTGTTGTTGTTGTTGTCTTCAGTCCTGAGACTGGTTTGATGCAGCTCTCCATGCTACTCTATCCTGCGCAAGCTTCTTCATCTCCCAGTACCTACTGCAACCTACATCCTTCTGAATCTGCTTAGTGTATTCATCTCTTGGTCTCCCTCTACGATTTTTACCCTCCACGCTGCCCTCCAATGCTAAATTTGTGATCTCTTGATGCCTCAAAACATGTCCTACCAACCGATCCCTTCTTCTAGTCAAGTTGTGCCACAAGCTTCTCTTCTCCCCAATCCTATTCAATACCTCCTCATTAGTTACGTGATCTACCCACCTTATCTTCAGCATTCTTCTGTAGCACTACATTTCTAAAGCTTCTATTCTCTTCTTGTCCAAACTAGTTATCGTCCATGTTTCACTTCCATACATGGCTACACTCCATACAAATATTTTCAGAAACGACTTCCTGACACTTAAATCTATACTCGATGTTAACAAATTTCTCTTCTTCAGAAACGATTTCCTTGCCATTGCCAGTCTACATTTTATATCCTCTCTACTTCGACCATCATCAGTTATTTTACTACCTAAATAGCAAAATTCCTTTACTCCTTTAAGTGTCTCATTTCCTAATCTAATTCCCTCAGCATCACCCGATTTAATTTGACTACATTCCATTATCCTTTGTTTTGCTTTTGTTGATGTTCATCTTATATCCTCCTTTCAAGACACTGTCCATTCCGTTCAACTGTTCTTCCAAGTCCGTTGCTGTCTCTGACAGAATTACAATGTCATCGGCGAACCTCAAAGTTTTTACTTCTTCTCCATGAATTTTAATACCTACTCTGAATTTTTCTTTTGTTTCCAAAATGTGGTTCCTGTTGCTGATAATTCTACACATACTGATGATTAAAATTTTATCTGTTATTAAAATTCTCGTGATTGTCATTTCTGGAGTGCCTAATGAAAATTGTCAGATTCGGTAAAAATTTGTCACATCCGGTTTTCATAACACGTTTCTTAATCCTAGGTGGAGCAATAGTTACAGAGCTGTTTTGATAGATGTAAAGGATAGTAGAAGAGAAGGCAGCAGCGCAGAAAACTAAAGATGAAACAGCACTACTACAGCTCGGGGCCCTATGCACGCTACGGCACATATTCATTAAAGCGTAATGAATCCCCTGAGGTCAATTACGCGCTGCAAATAAATTTTAGCTTTTGCGTTACAGGCAATGGTCGTAAAATTTCAAAAGCAAATTGTTGTATCCATGCTAATTCCAGTTTCTGCATTATAGGCAATAACGGTGAAAATACAAAAATAAATTGTTGTATACGATGCAAATCGTGTATCTGTGTTCTGTCATTATTAAGCTCTTTCGATTTTTTTACACATACAAATTGCTTATACTCAACGTTCTTATCACTGAATTTATGAACACGTTCAGGTTTCTGTGAGAATCTGTTTGTCTGTGTCATTTCGGATTTCAAGTTGCGTAGCTTTTCAGATTTTAAGTCGCGTAGCTTTTCGGATTTTAAGTCGCGTAGTTGCTGTAAATTGTTCAAATTATACGCGCTGCGTGACTGACAAATGCTCGCAACGTGGCGGATTCAGTGACATATTGGTGACGGCAATAGTTTTCAATTCTGTTACTTTAATACTTTCGTCAATTTGGTTGTTATGTCGTTCACTTCTATTATTGACTTCCGTATTCAGAGTGTGTTTAACTTCCAGTGACTCTAAATTAAACTCGTCGCGTATCTGTACTGCGTTTTTACAGCATTGTTTAGTGACTGCATTAATTTCGTCTTTATGTGATTCTGTTGTGTCTATACGTGTACTACTTAATTCTTGTGCAACAGTGCCAACTTCTTCATTACTGTTATTAGCACAAGCCTTAGTATCCTCACGTAATTGTACTCTAGTGTCATGACATTGCACGGTAACACCTGTAATCTGTTCGCTAACCTGTTTGTTCTGTTCGTTAAGGTTGTCTTGTTTTTCGTTCGTCAGTTCGAAACTTTCATCAATTGTTTCGCTAAGTTGTTTGAAATTGTTGTCGAAACTTTCATTAAGTTTGTCGTACGTTTGCTACGTACAACAACAACTGCCGACTCCCTACATGCAACTGAATCATCTCGCACGCGCTACTACTCTCTGGTCAGAGATTGTCATGGCTCGCCGTCGCTGCATACGTGTTTCAACCTGCAGCCTTCACTGACACTGAAGAGTATGAACAAATTAGAAAATTCAAACAAAGTCAAAATCAAATCATTACACAGTACAAAAGAGAAATCCGGGAAGCACAAGATCAGTAGGCACAAGTAATACAAGAATTACATATTTCAGAGGACACTCGCGCTCCGGCACGGGAAGAGGGACATAGAAATACGGAACAACAACAAAATAATAACACAGGACACTTCGGAAATTATGAAAGAAATTGGCAAGGTGCACCGAATTTTGAAATGGAACCACCGAAACGACGTAACAATGACCGACATGCGACTCGCCGACACGATGATTTTGACTATAAGCTGTTCATCACTACACGCAAATTCAAAACATTTAAGAATTCTGGCAACGAAATTCATCCACAAGCGTGGTTTCATCAATTCTCTCGTTGTTTTCCTCCCAACTGGTCATTGCAGCACAGATTAGAATTTATGTGTGGCTATTTAGAGAATGAACCAGCTGTAAGAATGCGATCGGTCATTCAGGATTGTTACAGTGAAGGAGAATTTTATCTTGCCTTCCTCTCAGCATATTGGTCTCAAGCTACACAAGACCGAGTAAAACATAGCATGATAATGATGAAACATTTCGAACAATCTGAATTCTCCAGTCTTGTGAAATATTTTGAAGACATGTTGCACAAGAATCAGTACCTGTCAAACACATAGAGCCCCTCAGAACTCATCCGCATTTGCTTAATCAAATTACCAGAACAGTTACGACATATTATTTTGGCAGGACGTTGCAAAGACGACATTGAAGCTTTTCAGGGACTCTTACAAGAATTAGAAATTGACGCTGACAATCGCGGAACGCGAAAACAGGAACACAACAATTACAGGTCACATCCGTCGCAATTCTGCGATGAAAGAAATAAGAACTGGACACGACAAGGCTATTCTCACAACACAAATCGTGACCAAAACAGACCCCACCCATATGACAACTGTTGGCAGAGTAGTAATAGTTACAGAGAAAGATCGCACTTCCATTGTAATGAATATGACAGAGATAACCATAGAAACAGACAATATGGGAACCAAAATAATTATTATCAAGGGAGACAGAATAACTTTAGACGCAATGGTCTAGCGTTCAGTTACGATTCAGGGAGAAATTCTCCACCACGTAAGCGACAAGAAAGAAACTATGGAATCTAGCGACATGACGACAGACAATATGATCGTAACGACAGACCTGAATTGCATCAGAACTGGCGGGATTCAAACAGGGCAGGGCCCTCTCGACAAGGTGAATTTGTAGAAGTTAGGTCAAATCCCAATAACGACGCACGCCAACAAAGACACAATAGGCAATGACTCATACCGCTGGCAGCCACAAAACGTACTTATGGAACTGACGGCGCGGCTGCCGTAGCCAGTAATTACGTAAAAATGGAAGACATTAGTGATATCTTACTCCAGGAACACGACGTAAAACGTAACAACATTGCATATCCTGTGATTCACATTACAGTAAATGGCAGTCCCATTTCCGTAATTAGTGAAACAGCCTTTAGTAAATGCAACAAATCGAACGTTTGCCCCATACTTCCTTTATGTAAGATTAAATTGCAAGGTGCAATGTTTTGGAAAAAGTGTAGATGTACGCCAACAAACCAACTTAGAATTCTTTTGTCAAAGTCATAGCTTCTCTATGAACTTTCTTATTGTTTGATATTGTCGACGGAAATTATATTGGGAGTAGACGTTTTGAATGAATACTAAGCAATCTTAAACTTTCACGATGCTGAAATAAGAGTAGAGAAAGAAGGTAAATCAATAGCTTTGAAACTTGTAGAATGGCTCTCAAACCATGACGAAGAAATTAATCGGCTTTACCTCCTTTTAGACAACAGTTCGGAATTTTCAACGGAACTTGACACTAGCAATCACTGTGCATGTACTGACAGGGATGATATCGACAGTGCATTTCATACTAATGAGTTAATTCAGAATAAAATTCAAACAATTGAGAATTGTAATGAAACTGATAGGCAGGACCTTTTTGAGATTTTACAAGCAAATTCCACAGTTTTTACTCACAAAACAGGAACAATCAAGGGATTTCAATGCCAATTTCGTGTTCGTGAGCATACTAAATTTTGTGTTAGACCATATGTAATTCCGGCACATTATAGGGACCGTGTTAGAACAGAAATACAATCTATGCTTGACGAGGGCATTATTGAGGCTGTAGTAAGCTCATACAACAATCCATTACATGTTGTTGAGAAGATAAATGTATCGATCAGGTTTGTCTTAGATTCGAGACAAATCAATACTATCATCATTCCTGAAACAGACAGGCCGCAAAGGTTGGAAGAACTTCTTCAAAATTTTAATGGTGTAAAAGTGTTTTCTTCTATTGATCTCAGATCTAGCTTTTATCAGACCGAAATCCATCCAGAATGTAGAAAATACACAGCTTTCCTTTGTTTCGGCGTTTGTCATCAATTTCGGAAACTTCCTTTTGGTTTGAACATTTCTTCAGCAGCGTTCATTCATGGGCTAAATTCGATATTACCTGATTTCTTAAAACGTCACATCACCTTATATGTGGATGAAATTCTAATAGCAGAAGCGTCATGGGAACAACATAATCGCATCCTCAACAGTTAGTTATGTAATTTTGCAGAATCTGGAATTACAGTTAACTTGGAAAAGTCTGAATTCGGTAGGACAAAGGTGAAGTTTTTGGGACATATTATTTCTTCTGAAGGCATTCAGCCGGATCCTAAAAGGTTAGAAGCAATCAGAGCCATTCCAGTTCCATCCACAAAAAAACAAGTCCGCAGTTTTCTAGGTCTCGTAAGTTTTTACTGTCGCTTTCTGAATATGCAAATTCTAGTTACACCAAAACTTTGTTCTTTCACTGGAAAAAATACATTTTGGAACTGGGACGAACAAGCACAGTTGGAATTCAATTCTTTGAAAGAAGCGTTACTTAACGCGCCAATACTAGCTCATCCAGATCTCTCACAAGATTTCTGCCTTAGCATGGATTCTTCTAAAGTCGCTCTTGGTGCCCATTTATTTCAAGAAGCCATAGAAAATGACACTACTGTTCAGAAAACCATTGCTTTTGCTAGCCGGGTGCTAAAAATTCTGAAAAAAATTATTCCGTTACTGAATTAGAACCTTTAGCTATTGTTTGGGCATTTAACAAATTCCGTTTCTTTCTTTCTGGTAAGCACGTAAAAGTATACAGTGATCATCATGCATTACAATTTCTTATGTCTTCAAAATTAAATCATGACAGGGTAAAAGGTTGGGCATTGTTTCTGCGAGAATTCCACTTCACAATAGTCTACATTCCCGGCAAGGAGAACATTGTTGCGGACGCACTGTCACACGCACCGGCTGGGCTTGAGAAAGGGAACACAGAAGGCAACCTCGAGAAAAATTTCAGTATTCTGTACATTCAGAAAGTCGCCTTTGAAAACGTCATCACCACATCTTTAAAGGACATTGCTCATGAACAAGATAAAGATCCGATTTGGAAAGACATCAAGAGCAAATGGCATGAAAAGGCACACACACAGATTCGGCATTATTATCTGGTTAGAAACAACATACTGTTCAAAAGCTGCACTGTTGCTGACAAGCTATGGGTATTTTGCATTCCTGACGATTTTGTTAATAAGCTCAATTGGTAGATTCATTTCAGCTATGCAAATTTTGGCCCACGAAAATGTTATCATATTCTTCGAACGACTTGTTATTTTAACAATATGGAAAAGAGAATTCGAAGAGTCTTGTCTATTTGTAAACTTTGTCAAAAGGCTAAACCATCTACTATCTCACATCATGCTCCGTTGTTTCCTCTCATTCCTTCTAAATTAAAAGAATTTTCTGCTGTTGATCTCTTGGGACCTCCTGTCAAAACATCGACTGAATTTTCGTACGATCTAGTCGCAGTTGCACTTACTTCACAATTTGTTTCTTTCACTCCGTTACGTAAAGCCACTGAACGGTCTGTTTCCAACGCCTTTGTTAAAAATTTCTTACGTGAAGCTGGACACGTTAGTAAAGTCATTTCAGATAACGGACCGCAATTCAGATCTGCTGTTTTGTCATGCATGCTTCGGAACCATAAAGTCAAACCTGTTTTTATTTCATTGTACTCACGACATTGTAACCCGTCTGAACGGATTATGAAAGATATCAATAAGCTTTGCAGACTTTATTGTCACAGAAAGCATCAGCATTGGGACGGATATTTACACTTATTTCAAAACGTGCTGAATGAAATGCCTCATGACTCCACTGCTCTACCACCTATTCTTGTACTAAAGAATGAAGAACCACTGAACAGAATCAGAGAGCTTGTACCTTTTCCGAATACACGTAAACTTCAACACAAAGACATAATTGATTTAGCTATTAAAAATATAAAATCTGCAGCAGACAAAAGGAGAAAACTACACGATAAAGGATGTGCAAATAAATTATATATTGGTCAGAAAGTTCTCATTAAAGCTTATTCATTGTCACATAAGAAGAAACACTTGAGTCAAAAATTCTTTCTAGTTTACAATGGACCTTACAGAATCCGACATGTACCACATGATACTTGAGTTGAAGTTGAAACGCTGCGTACTAGGAAGAGTAAAGGATTGCACCACATTTCACATGTAAAACCGTTTATTGAAAGATAATCTGCTTTATAACTTAGTCTTTGCCATAAAATTTTTCACTTCACGTTACTAGTATGCTTTGTCAGACTTAGAAACTGTTAACATGCCACAATGTTTTGAAGTTCACTATACAGTCTAGAACCTAAGGAACATTTTTAGACAGTACTTACGAGTGCATTGTTATAGTGAACAGACGAAAGAGTGTTATTGTGTGTGTACATTCTTGCTTGTTAGTTGCACAATTACGTAACGACTATAAGGCTCACATACTTAGAACATGTACCAGTACTGCTAATGAGATTTTAATGCACCATTTTGGTTTACTTGAAAATACATTCTGGATTTAAAGCACTTTCTGAGAGATACCAGATGACACAGTGGTTTGTTTATTTTACATCTACACGAGTATATCACGACGCTACTAACATGTGACACAGTTTACATTGTTGCTTTTGCGGTGTATCTGTTTTATATCTGCACAGTTTTTCTGTGTTATTCTGGAAAGTAAAACATGTTTTAGTAGTAACTTTTGTGGTATAGCTACAATGAGATAGCCTTTTCCGTAGCACAACAACACATTAGATTATAGTACTTTCTTGATCACGGTAAGGTACGTAATAACTACGATATCTATACGCAAAGCATTTCACTTTCGTTTATGATGAGGTAAGTACATTGACATCAGCAGAACTTTGCTTACAGAGGACGATAACTACGACACTTCCACGGAATTATCTTACAGCAAGATGCATATTTAGCGCTACAGGACACGCATTTGAGGGATTAATTTTGTACTTAAACCATTTATTTTTCAAGATTTTTCAATTACAAAGAAAATTTTCCGTGTTACATTTCATTCCATTGCTGTAATCTGTAACACCTGAGGGTATAATTACATTAATCCTCAGGGGGGTACATGCTTACTTTGTGTACCATATGTGTGGCAAGCACAAGGAGCCCTAGCTAATATGGTATTTGCTTATACAACTTTACACATCGGTACCATATTTCTCTAACACAGAATTACACAGCTATCTGATCATTTAACTGAGAGAGACAAATGTTCATTTTACTACATCAGTGACAGGTGTTTACGTAATTACACAGTTGGATAACTTCACACTTACGAAATTGTATTTTGTCTGTACTTTGTGAAATGTTCATATTTTTTCGGAACCATTGTGATACTATGAGAGCTTTGAATGATGTATTTGGTATGGGATCATGATGTTTAAAGTATGTTTGAGGTAGATGAAACTTTTGACATCAGCAGAGAATTTTTTTTTTGTTTTGAAATTATTGGAGGAAGCTACGACGATTTTGAGATTTGGCTGAGGTTTTATGATGTTATGATGATGATGTGTATTATGCTGTTGCGGTATGTTTATGATCAATAAGCTGATGCTATATGAGGGATTTGATTATGCTACGTATTTATTATGATGAAATATTGAAGAAGTGTCTACGAATATGTATATGTGTAATAAAGCAAGAAATAATGAGTAGTGGTTAGGGACTCTGGTTTGTGAAAAAGGATGATGGAAACCGAGAATCATACTTCAAGAGTTAGGAAATGTGTGTAAATGCGTGAATGTATCACAATGCGGGCGAAATTTTTTTGGACACTGTTATATTTATAGGACTTTGTTTCTACAGATTTGCAACGCAACTTCTCAACCTGTGAAACTTTTATATGAGAGTGTCACTGTAGTGCAAACTGGTGTCGTAAATATTTTGGTAAGAAAGTTACAAGACCACCTTAACGTAATGTGTCGTGGGCACCAAGCTGCGCGTCAGTCGCCTGGAAAAAAGCCATTAGTGTGTGCCTTTCAGAGGCACAGGTGGAGAAAAAAGGAGGCCATTCCTTTGTGGAAAGCATCGCAAATACAACATGCTCCAACTTGAAAACATATGATTACACTGTGGAGCTCTTAATTTATGATATTTACTAAAATGCCTACTGAAATGATGAGAAACAGTTTGCCTATATTGTCTTTCTAGTTGAGAGATTGCTCATTTTGTTTAATATCTAATTTCTAGATGCACTGCAGCATTGGTTAAAATAAAATTTAATAGATGTACTAATATAGATATTTTATGCCTACAGATCCAGTAAACAGCAATTTTATGATCTACTTCCAAAACAAACGAGTTTAGCATCTGAGCTCAGTTGATTTACGTTAGCTTAAGAGAGGGTAGACTATATAAGAAACTAACTATGATGAATTGGAAGAAATGCATTGAGAAGCTATAAGAAAATGGTTTGGCCAAAAAAGTTGTGTACAGTGGAGAAAAACTATTTTTGAAAGAGGATGTGAACAGAATACAGAAAGCATGCTTGGATAGGATTTTTTTTGGCTGGAACAGATGTTGAAATAAGAGGGACGACCTATGGAACGATGATTTGGGTTGGACTGCAGTGCCAAATGTTACACTAAAAACAAACCCTGTCCTTTCCTTTTGTGTTATACCACTATGTGTTTGTGTACCCTTGTGTATTTGTTTTCTTCCTGTCTCTGTGTACTGTTTCATAGAATTTTTTCTCTTCTAATACTTAGCTACATTCACTATCATGAGGAATACTGTTATCCTCAAATATAATTTGCATTAATAATATGTTATTTACTTCATAAAGATGTTTAGACATTATTTATTCCATTTTGTTTTAATGCTCATGTGTGAAGTTAATGTTTCAAAAAGTTTTCTGATCTTTTATGTATGAACTTATGTCGTATTTCCTGTAACAATGATGTATATGTATATTTCTATTCTTTTGTAAAGCCTGTATTACTACAAATGTTATCTGTATTGTTATGTTCTTTAATGATGTATTTTGTACCTTTGTTATTGTATTCTTATGTTATAGAATTGTAATTGACACCAGTTCATCAAATTAAGTAACTTGTAAGCATTAATTTCACTGCACACATTTCTGTTGGTCATAGTATATGCACAATATGTGCAAAAAAAGAGGACTGTTAGTGTTTGGACGTGTGTTGATAATTCAGCAAGAGACTGGTTAACAGCATTGCTGGTTCTAAGGACAATTCAAAAACTTTGTGAGTGCACAAGTGGTGGTTTATGGACTTGCTATATTCTCCGCAAGACTCTTCGATGGTGATTGTGCACCTGCACAGTCCAAACAGATGGCTGTTGGCCGTCTCTACAAGGTCTACAGTGGGTCTGCACCTTTGATGGCCCACAAATACCATTATTTCCACAAGGACTGCAGTGGGTCTGCACCTCTGGTGGCCCACCAATACCATACTCTCTACCAGGACTACAGTGGGTCTGCTCTGTGATGACCTACCTACCAATATTTTTCAAAACTTCGACTGACTCTGCTGTGGGTTTGCTCTGTTGTGGCCCATTACCTGTTTGCATGTCAAGAGTCAGCACTGTCATTCCGTTGGAAGGACAACACTACTTCTTCAAGACTGCATGGAAATCCACTCCTTCCGTGTGCATTCTCTTTTGCTCCTCAGACTTTTAGAAAACACTGCAATTTTACTGTGGTGAACGATCAGGACTGTCTTTATGGACTGTGAGAAAATTTTAGATTTTGACCAACATTGTATCGATAAGTGTGTGCATTTGATTTCTTTGTTATTGTAATTATGAAAAAAAATTTCAAATCTGTATTGGTCACTGCCCAAAACAATTTGTAAAATTTTTTGTGCGGAGCATGGGTGCTATGTAAGTAGGCAGTTTAGGTTTTTTTAATGGTAACGCCACGTAGCGCTCTGTATGAAAATCACTAGGTTTTTTTAATGGTAACGCCACGTAGCCCTGTGTATGAAAATCGCTGGCTGTGCTGTGTGCAGTATGTGGCTGGGTGACATTGTTGGAATTTGCATTGTAGTGTTGGGCAGTTGGCTGTTAACAGCGCGTAGTGTTGCGCAGTTGGAGGCGAGCCGCCAGCAGTGGTGGATGTAGGGAAGTGAGATGGCGGATTTTTGAGAATGGATAATCTGGAGGTGTGTCCATCAGGAACAGTACATTTGTACGAATGGATGTCATGAACTGCTATATATATTATGACTATTAAGGGAAATACGTTGTTTGTTCTCTATTAAAATCTTTCGTTTGCTAACTATGCCTATCAGTAGTTCGTGCCTTCCGTAGTTTGAATCTTTTATTTAGCTGGCAGTAATGGCGCTCGCTGTATTGCAGTAGTTGGAGTAACGAAGATTTTTGTGAGGTAAGTGATTTGTGAAAGGTATAGGTTAATGTTAGTCAGGGCCATTCTTTTGTAGGGGTTTTTGAAAGTCAGATTGCGTTGCGCCAAAAAAATATTGTGTGTCAGTTTAAGCACAGTCTTGTATAATTTTTCCAACGGACGTTTCATAACGTTTCAAGATAAACTGAAGAGTAGGATACTACTAGCTCATTCTGTACCTCAGATGAACTACCAATATAAGTCAACTGAAGTACGGGATATAAATTTTACTGTTGTAGGTTTTCTCACCGTCGCAAGTGCGACAATGACAATTTTTTATGTATGTCACTTTGTTTCGCCTTTGCGTATTGCAACTGAGGTACGGGACGCCAATGTTACGTACGTCGATTTTTCCGTCTTCGCTAGCATTATTATCCTATTCTGCAGTTGACCTACACAGGTCAGTTGAAGTATGAGATACAAAATTTACGTATGTCGGTATTTTCGCCTTCATTAGTGCTAGTATCATCTGAAGAATAGGATGCTAGTTGTAGCGGAGGCGAAAAATGCAACACCTGTAAAATTAGTATCACATACTTCATTTGACCTACGTAGGTTATCCTGGCCCCATCTACAGAAACACACAGGTCAGTAACATTCGTAGGAGATTCACTGTCATGAATATCTACCCCAGGATCTATTTATTTTTAGTTTATTTCCACCAATTCCTCCACTGATTTCTTCATAGAAACTTTCGCACTGTCGAAAATAGCATCAGACATTTGAAACTTTCTGGCAGATTAAAACTGTGTGCCGGACTGACACTCGAACTCGGGACCTTTGGCTTTCGCAGGAAAGTGCTCTACCAGCTGAGCTACCCAAGCACGACTCACGCCCCCTCCTTACAGCTTTACCTCTGTCAGTATCTCGTCTCCTACCTTCCAAACTGTACAGAAGCTCTCCTGCGAACCTTCCAGAACTAGCACTCCTGAAAGGATGGATATTGCGGGGACCTGGCTTAGCCACAGCACGGGGGATGTTTCCAGAATGAGATTTTCGCTCTGCAGTGGAGTCTGCGCTGATATGAAGCTTCCTGGCAGATTAAAACCACGTGCCGAACCGGGACACGAACTCGGGGCCTTTCGCGGGAAACTGCTCTACCAACGTTTTTTTTGTGCAATAATCTTTATTAAACAAACTATGAAACATTTCTTCAAGGTAGCATTTAAACATATACAAATGATTGTTAGTTAAACAAAAATATTAGAATAACAGTAAATACAATAAAATATAACATATTCTTTCTTCTTCCTTTTTCTGTGCAATAATTTTTATTGAACAAACTAACAGTACATATATATATACGCAACGCAACAGTTCTTCAAGGTACCATTTAAACATATACAAAAGATTGTTAGTTAAACAAAGATATTAGAATAACATTAAATACAACAAAATGTAACATATTCTGTCTACTTCCTTTTTTTGCGGAATAATCTTTAATGAACAAACTAACAGTACATATATATTGCAACAGTTCTTCAAGGTACCATTTAAACATATACAAAAGTTTGTTAGTTAAACAAAGACATTAGAATAAGATTAAATGCAACAAAATGTAACATATTCATTCTTTTTTTTTTTTTTTTTTTTTTTTTTTTTTTTTTTTTTTTTTGTCCATGGATGAGAAAGTCGATAAGGGTGTTGCCTTATGTGATGTGTAGGTATGGCATACCCCAACTTTGGAGGTGGGGGGTCAAGGAAGGCGCTGAGGAGATAACCGGCAAAAGTTGGTCGGTAAGATGGTTTTCGGGTGAGGGTGCTACGCGCGGTCACAACTTTGTACTGGAAGTCAAGGACTGCATGCAGACCACTTTGAAAAAGGTATTCTAAAGCCTGTCCTCGAAACCAGAAGAGTGTATGGTGCTTAGCAAGAGGGTGGTGAAATGTCTGGGGCAACAACAAGAAATCTGGGGTTACCGTTGTTGGCGGGGCACGGAGGTAAAGGCCCACGATTCATTGGATGAGTAGCCATATGTTTCGTTTGAGGATGCACGTTAAGACGGTGCTCGTCGGTGTCTTCGAGCTGACAGTCAGGGCAGAATGGGGAACTGGCCAGTCTTATGCGATTAAGTCGATTATTAGTCGGGAATTTGCCATAGACTAAATCATACCATAGTGCAGACACAGACGACGGTAAAAAGGGTCCATGCACACACCCCCAAACCGTTCGCCAGTTAATTTCAGGGTGTTGTAGCACCATAGGGTCGCAAGGATTGGACAGCATAAGCAAACGATAATAATCTTTTGTACGGGGAGGACGGGTGACTGGAAGATCGGCCTGAACGTAGCTGCGTTCTATGAAACAATTGGCGACGTGGTTCAATAATGGAGAAATAGGTGCCACATTGATCGGTGGAACGAGAGAAGCTGGTCGGAGGACATCTAAGAGACTGCATGTTAAGGACGGGACCGGCCCCTGCCAGTGCCGCAACAGAGTGTGGACAAAGAGTGCTGAAGATCGTGCTCGCACGTTGACGATACCGAGGCCACCTTTTGCAGGAGGGGGTGTTAGAGTGTTGTAGCGGACTTTGAAAAGTGCCCCTGCTGACACGAAATATACAAAGGCTGATTGGATGCGGCGTCCAAGGAGTAACCGCATTGGGATGATTTGGGCGACGTGTACCAGTTTAGGGGCGACATACATGTTGACATAGGACGCAAGTTGGAGTTGGTTTAAGTTACGGTGCACTTGACCGCGGACATGGTGCCGAGTCAACTGCAAAAGCCGCCGGTAAGTGAGGGCCACTATGCGGTGTGTGGAGCTTGTAAATTCGATACCCAAGTAACGAAGGGTGGTACTGACTGGGAGTGGGGTCGCACCATAGCCGGGGGGCCGAGCTAAATGTGCATCATAGTCAGCTTACGGACATTAATAATGCTACCAGAGAGACGTCCATACTGTTGGATTCATTGGATGGCGTCATTGAGTTCCGTGGAGGAGCAAGTGAGACCAACTGAGCTACCCAAACACGACTCACGCCCCGTGCTCACAGCTTTACTTCTGACAGTACGTTCAGTTTTACTTAGCTGTTTCAGTATCAAATAATGTAGAAGTTGACCAGCACAGTCTTTCATTACCTTCAAAGGGCAAGTTTCACAGTCGTTAGAAAATCTCTCAGGAGAAGCAAGAGTAGCCTACTGTGAAGCAAGATGTAACGTTGACAAACTCACGAGAAAGAAGAAACGGGAACTCCGTAAAAGACTGTTGAAAGCAGTAGAAGAAGCAAAGTCATCACGCTCGTTTTTCCGGGCCTCAACATTTGTCAGAGGTGTCTACCGACAACGTACATTGGTTCTAACGAATGAGATGGGCGAAGTGGTACCGCCAGAAGAACAGGCAAACCTATTTAAAAACAAACAGTTCGAGAACCTACCGAATCGGGACGTTCCACTGACGGCGACTACTCGGACGGGAGCCCGCTTTGATAGTGTAGAAGTTCCTGAACTATCAGTGGAAGAAATCAGTGTCGCCCTAAAACAGCTCAAGAACAACAAGGTCCCAGGAGACAGGGGTATCACACCTGAGATGCTTCGCTCCTGAAGAATGGAGGGAGCAATTAAATGTCCCATCTTGAAGGTGAGACTACCCAAGTATCCAACTACCGAGGAATTTCACACTGCTGCTTAACCGAATGAAACCACATCAATGTGGGTTCGCCCCCAGACGGTCTACCATTGACCACATATTTACTTTGAGGCAGCTGATAGAAAAATTATATGAGTTCAATCAGGAACTGCACCTCATCTTTATCGATTTTCGGCAAGCTTATGACAACATTGACTGCGTGACATTATGGGAAATGCTAGAGGAACTTGGCATCCCATCTAAACACACCCGTCTAATTGTAGCTCGCTACTCCCAGTCAACTTCTAAAGTTCGGGTTGGCAACCAACTATCACCGCCTTGCACTATCCAAACTTAATGGAGACAAAGCGATCCTTTGGCGCCAATATTATTCAACTTGGCCTTGGAAAAAATAAGTCGTGACACTTGCCGAACGAGAGAGATGGAGATGGTGGGAGCAGACACAATTCTGACATTTGCTGTCGATGTTGCAATCCTTAGCGACACTCTAGAGGAAATGTGTGCTGAAACCTCCCGATTACTCCAAAATGCAAAGGAAACTGGGCTGGAGGTGAACGAGGGCAAGACTACATATCTTGGAGTATCACGTCGTCGCGTTCTCCCTCTTCCCTTTGTTGTAGACGGGCATATCTTCAAACGAGTTGCAGAGTTCAAGTACCTGTGCTCAATATTAACCAACAAAAGTGAAGTGACGAAAGAAGTACATCAGCGCATAACAAGCGCTAACCGCGTGTTCTTTAGTCTGAAAAATCTTTTTAAATCTCGTCTGATACCTCAGAAGAACAAAGTCCATCTGCACACGACAGTGGTGAGGCCAGTACTTTTATACGGTTGTGAAATTTGGGCGACATCAGCAATGACGGAAGATTCAATACGTGCGTTTGAAAGAAAGGTACTTCGAAAGATCTATGGACCCATCTACAATAACATGGAAGGTAAATGGGAAAGAAGAATGAAAGAAGACCTGTACCAAAGGTTTGGAAAGCCACACATTGGACGGATATTGGGACAGAGGTGAATACAAAGGCTTGGCCAGACCTTACGAGCGGCCAGATACCTTCCTGAGAGAGTCCTCCACTCTCAACCCACGAGAAAACGCCCGAACGGACGCCCAAGAACGCGATGGATGGATCGGGTGACGACGATCCTTCAAGAAGTGGAATCGGTGTCCTTGGAGGACGAAGCTAGACACGGCAAAGATGGAGTGCCATCTGCAGCAAATATCTCCTCTCTTATGATTGGGGTTTTTGCCTTTGTAATGTTTTCTTTTCCTATTGTTCTTCTGCCGTAGGCCTCAAAGGCCCGTTAATGCAATAAATTATGATAATGATAATGATGAAACCGATTTCCATAAAACCTCCGTTTCCTAAACACAGTTTCTCCACCACTCATTATGCATAAATCTTAACTTCCACGTAAAGGTTTGCAAATTCAACCTTCTACCTACTAATATGTGTTAGTATTTTCAAAACGTAAATAAACCACATCAAAGAAAGTTTTCAGGCAAGGACATAGATGTCAGCCACAGATGCAGATGCCAGTCAAAGCTATCAAAACAAAATAGCCATCAAACTGACAAAAATTCCGCTGAAGCAAGCAGTTTCCCAAATGTCGGAAAATGTGGGAGTGGCCGCCAGTGAAGAGTTAATCAGTTTAACAATTTAGAGGCATTTCTGAAGCTGCTATCGCGATAAAATTCACACACAACATAAACTGTGTACATCAAGAAAATAATATTTTCGAAAAATCAAGTTTTTGGACCAAAATCCATTATATCCCCAAATAAATCTGTGCAAACATAATCTGGGATACGGTAATTTCTGACGTCTTTGGTCAAAGACGACGGGCTGTATCCCATTCTTTAGTAATCCCATCTATACTTAATCAGTCAGCAAAATATTAAGAACATCGCGAAATGGAGCTACGGCAGCTGTTTGAAGGTAAGCCAACAACGAACACTTGTTTTCCGTCAAACCGTGAAACTCAAAACACAGACGTCAAACCGATGGCACCTTCCTGCAGAAGTATAAGTTTAATTATGACATGTGTGTATATTTAACGAATATGGAGATCATCGACACTGCAGTTACACGCAGCGTAATTTGATTTTTCAAACCAGCCATCCAGACAGTTTATCAAGTTTTGTCTGACGCTGTTTGTGTTGGAGAAGCATAAATTTCATAAAGTGTGTCATCATAGAGTCCAGAAACACACGATCTTCATGCAGTACCATAAGAAAGAATACATTTTTATACGGATTTCTTACAATTTTACGAGAAGTTCAAACATTAAGGTGCATTTTAGTCAGCAAACAAGCCTTTTAGATCATGGGTGTGTTATAAACAGAATGAAATGCGATTTCAAATGATTGTTTCTACGTACGGCTAACCATATAAGGTCCGCCAGCTTCCGACGTTAAGCCAGCGCAGTTTGTGCCCTCAGTCGCAGTACAATACGCGACCCACATTGTGTTGGTTTCTCGTCTACCTAGAACTTAACCACTAGAGGTCGCTGAAAACCGATGATTTAATAACTTGATTCTTCTCGCTGCCCCCTCTGACGATAAAATGATACTGTAAGCAACGGGCCTGGGATTGTAACCGTCATAGTTTAATTCCGTGTTTCATTCCGGTACTAAGTAATTTGCAACATATGTGACTTCTTACGCCATTGTGCAGCCCCGGATCTGATACAGCAGGTATTAACCGTTCACTGTAAGAAGAGCAATTGACGACTAGAGCAGCTGCTTTTACTGAAGCTGAAGACTGTGCATAGCTGCAGAGTGATTTTCACTTGCTTTCGGTAGCTACAATTTTTTTCCATCAGTCTTCCTCCTGGTTTGATGCGGCTCGAGAACGAATTACTCTCCTGTGCCAATCTGTCCATCACGGGGTAGCACTTGCAGTCTACGTCCTAATTATTTGCTGTAAGTATTCCAGTCTTTGTCTTCGTGTAGCGTTCATCCTCTACAGCTACCATTACTACAGTGGAAGTCTTCTTTCTGTCTAGGTTATCTTGCTATCTAGGTGGCAGAATTTCTTGACTTCATTTACTTCGTGATCCCCCAATTCTGAAGTTAAGTTTCTCCCTGTTTTCATTTCTGCTACTTCTCATTACTTTCTCTTTCTTCGATTTACTCTCAATCCATATTTTGTACTCATTTAGACTGTTGATTCCATTCAACATATAATGTAATTCTTCTTCACTTTCACTGTCATCAGTGAATCTTACCACTGGTATCCTTTCACATTGTATTTTGAGCTCACTCTTGAACTTTTCTTTTATCTGCATCATTGTTTCTTCTCTGTATAAATGGAACAGAGGGGACGAAAGACTCCATCCATGGCTTACATCCTTTTTAATCTGAGCACTTCGTCTTGCCCTTCTACTCTTATTTTTCCCTTCTGGTTCTTGTGCATATTGTGTATTACCTGACTTTTCATACAACTTACATCTACTTTTCTCTGAATTGCACCATTTGACATAGTCGAACGCTTTTTCCAGGTCGGCAGTTCCTACCAACGTGTCTTGATTTTTCTTTAGACTTGCCTCTGTTATAAATCGCAATGTCAGAACTGCCTGTCTGGTGTCTGCACCTTTCCTAAAGCCCAACTGATCGTCATCAAACATATCCTCAACTTCCGTTTCCAGATGCATGTGCTGTTACGCTGATTGTGCTATGATTCTCGCACTTGTCTGCTCTTACAGTCTTTGGAATTGTGTGGATGATGTTTTTCCGTAAATCATATGGTATATCGCCAGACTCACACATTCTACTCACCACCGTCTATAGTCGTTTTTTCCCACTCCCCCCCAATGGCTTTATAAATTTCAGTGTAATATTATCGATCCCTTCTGGTTTTCCAAAGCTCTTTTAAATTCTGTTTCTAATAGTGGATCCCCTATTTCCTCCCTGCAGACTCCTGTTTCTCCGTCTGTCAGTAGACAAGTCCTCCCTTTTATAGAGGCCTTCAATGTGCTGTTTCCACCCATCCGCTTTCTCCTCTGTATTTAATAGTGGAATTCCCAGTGCACTCATAGTGCTACCACCACTATTTTTAGTTTCACCGAGACTGTTTTCACTTTTATACATGCTGAGTCATTTCTTCTTCGATTCACTTTTTTGTGCATCCATTTCACCTTAGCTTCGCTGCTCTTCCTGCTTCTTTTCCTTTTTTAGTGGCTTGTATTTCTGTATTTATGAATTTCCATAAACGTTTTCGTACGTCCTTCTTTCATCGATCAGCTGTTACCCATGGTCTCTTCACAATTACCTTTTTTCTACCTTCTGCTGTCTTACCAACACTTTTTAGAGATGTCCACGACTGTTCAGCAGAACTACCCACAGAGCTATTCGTTATAGTAGTATCTATAGCCTCAGAGAGCTTCAAGCGTATCTCTTCATTCCTTAGTACTTCCGTATCCCACTTCTTTGCGCTATGACCCTTCCTAACTAATCTCTTAAACTTCAGCCTACTCTTCATCAATACTAAATTGTCATCTGAGTCTATATCAGCTTTTGGGTACGCCTTACAATCTAGTAGCTGATTTCGGAATCTCCACCTGGCCGGGATGTACTCTAACTGAAATCTTCCCATATCTACCTGCTTTTTCCAAGCATACCTACTCCTCTTGTGATTCTTGAACAGAATATGCCCTATTACTAGGTGAGCTGAAACTTATTACAGAACACAGTCTTACCCCTCTGTCATTTCTTGTCCCAAGCCCTTATTCTCCTGTAACCCTTCCTTTTTACACCTTCTCCTACAACGGCATACCAGTCCCCCACGACTGTTAGATTTTCATATCCCTTCACATACTGAAGTACCTGTTCAGTATCCTGTTATACTTTCTCCATCTCTTAATACTCTGCTTCCGTCATCGTTATATATACCTGAACTATCGTTGTCGGTGTTGGTTTGCTGGCGATTCTGATAACAATCCTATCACTGAACTGTTCACAGCAATTCACTTGCTGCGCTATCTTACTATTCATAACGAATCCTACTCCAGTTATACCATTTTCTGCTGCTTGTGATATTACCCTATACTCATCTGACCAGAAACTCCTGTCTTCTTTCCATTTTACGTCACTGACCGCCACCATATCTATATTGGGCCTTAGAATGTCCCTTTTAAGATTTTCTAGCTTCCCTACCATGTTCAAACTTCTGACATTCCAGGCCACGAGTCGCAGAACGTTATCCTCTCGTTGATTGTTCAGTTTTTTTCCTCGTGGTCACCTCCTCATTGGCAGTCCCCTCCTGGCGATCCGAAAGGAGGATTAGTCCGGAATGTTTGTCGAATGTAGAGTTCATCATGATACTTTTCAGTTACATGCCACATGTTCTGTGGATACACATTATGTGTCTTTAATGGAGTGCTTTGCAATGCCTTCTTCATCCTCATGCCATTGATTATTACTGATTCTTTCGCCATTACGAGGTTTTACCACCCCAAGGACAAGAAAATGCCCTGAACCGTTCCTACTGCGTCTTTGATAAGTCCGTTGGCTGAATGAGGGTGACGTCTTATGTCGGAAGTCTTCAGCCACCTGTGATGATGATTTTCATTCAAAATTTAAACGGTGGTAAGTTTAGAACACGGGGCCGATGGCGCTTTGTTTATTAATCAAAGTCGCTACCTCTAGTACTCAAAGAACCTGAAAATAGCATCTTCACCTCATGCTTCACATGCATTGTGTCACGATGTCTTCTGAAACCAACGTTGATTTTCGTAGGGGTAAGTATTTCATTTGACAGAATGATTTTACCAATTCCTCCATTTTGCTTTTCATTTTAATTTTTCATTGTCTTTCTTCATATCTTTCTTCGGCTGACATGGGCGCCCCGACCTCGACGGCCATTGGGCAATGCCCAGTTGAGCCTCCCTAGTTACGCCCATGCTGCGCTCTTGTTTGTAACAGGAGTGTAACAGCTAAGAGAACTTTTTCTCAGTAATTTTTATGAAGCAACGTATCGGTCACGCTAATTTCTCCTAAGCTCGTGTTTATTTGCTTACAAGAGAACACGTTACCTGCTGGCAATGTTTCTGCCAACTGAATTAGCATTCAATTATTACTCCGAAAAAGTGACCCTGGGACTTCCATCTCTCCATCACACTATCGATCACTAGATAAGTATTTCCAACATTATTTCAACGAAGCCACCAGATTCCTCCTCCTCTATTCCTTCTTTCACTCATTCGTTGTTGAGTGCAAAATGTCGCAACTGCTGATGTAATATTATCAAACATTCATTTTTGTATGAGGCCGCACAGTACGTCAACCAAGAAAGAAAAAAGGTATTGGTAACTATGTGATCAAAATTAACCGGACAAGTATTAGCGGACAGTAATATGAGGTGTGTCCACCCATCGCCGTTGTGAAGGCTTGAACCCCGTTAGTGACAGTTTCTGTGAGCAGTCTGAAAATCTGTGGGGGAATGGAAGCCAATTCTTCGTGAAGTGCAGATACTGACGTTAGGCACTGGCGTCTGAAGCTAAGGCGACGTTTTGAGTCCGAGTAAGCACTCTGGGTAGACCAGTCCATTCAGGAATGACAAGGCGCTCGGTCGTGCTGATACAAACAACCATCGTCTCCGTACTCTTCTCTTAGTATACGCAGTACTCAATGCCGTAACTCCTTCCGCACTTAGCTTTTTATTAAGTGCAATAAAGAGTTCTAAGCAAAGAAGGGAAAGCAGAAAGATGGAAGGAGTATATAGAGGGTCTATACAAGGGCGATGTACTTGAGGACAATATTATGGAAATTTAAGAGGATGTAGATGAAATGGGTGATATGATACTGCGTGAAGAGTTTGACAGAGCACTGGAAGACCTAAGTCGAAACTAGGCCCCGGAAGTAGATAAGATTCCATTAGAACTACTGACAGCCTTGGGAGTGCCAGTCCTGACAAAACTCTACCATGTGGTGAGCAAAATGTACGAGATAGGCGAAATACCGTCAAACTTCAAGAAGAATATATTAATTCCAATCCCAAAGAAAGCAGGTGTTGACAGATGTGAAAATTACCGAACTATCAGTTTAATGATTCACGGCTGCAAAATAATAACGTGAATTCTTTACAGAGGAATGGAAAAACTGGTAGAAGCCGACCTTGGGGAAGATCAGTTTGGATTCCGTAGAATTGTTGGAACACATGAGGCAATACTGACCCTACGACTTATCTTAGAAAATAGATTAAAGAGAGGCAAACCTACGTATCTAGCATTTGTAGACTTAGAGAAAGCTTTTGGCAATGTTGACTGGAATATTCTCTTTCAAATTCTGAAGGTGGCAGGGGTAAAATACAGGGAGCGAAAGGTTATTTAAAATTTGTACAGAAATCAGATGGCAGTTATAAGAGTCGAGGGCATGAAGGGGAAGCAGTGGTTGGGAAGGTAGTGAGACAGGATTGTAGCCTCTCCCCGATGTTATTCAATCTGTATATTGAGCAAGCAGTGAAGGAAACAAAAGAAAAATTTGGAGAAGGAATTAAAATCCATGGAGAAGAAGTAACAAGTTGGAGGTTTGCCGATGACATTGTAATTCTGTCAGAGACAGCAAAGGACTTGAAAGAGCAGTTGAATGGAACGGACAGTGTCTTGAAAGGAGGATATAAGATGAACATCAACAAAAGCAAAACGAGGATAATGGAATGTAGTCGAATTAAATCGGGTGATGCTGAAGGAATTACATTAGGAAATGAGACACTTAAAGTAGTAAAAGAGGTTTGCTATTTGAGGAGCAAAATAACTGATGATGGTCAAAGTAGAGAGCATATAAAATGTAGACTGGCAATGACAGGGAAAGCGTTTCTGAAGAAGAGAAATTTGTTAACATCGAGTATAGATTTAAGTGTCAGGAAGACTTTTCTGAGAGTATTTGTATGGAATGTAGTCACGTATGCAAGTGAAACATT
This sequence comes from Schistocerca serialis cubense, assembly GCF_023864345.2. Classification (NCBI taxonomy): domain Eukaryota; kingdom Metazoa; phylum Arthropoda; class Insecta; order Orthoptera; family Acrididae; genus Schistocerca; species Schistocerca serialis. The sequence goes on from NC_064644.1 coordinate 52,587,424, forward strand.
GACGATAAATAGTTTGGACAAGAAGAGAATAGAAGCTTTCGAAACGTTGTGCTACAGACGATTGCTGAAGATTAGATGGGTAGATCACATAACTATTTAGGAGGTATTGTATAGAATTGGGGAGAAGAGATATTTGTGGCACATCTTGCCTAGAAGAAGGAATCGGTTGGTAGGACATGTCCTGAGGCATCAAGGGATCACCAATTGGGCACTGGAGGGCAGCGTGAAGGGTAAAAATCGTAGAGGGAGCCGAAGAGATGAATACTCTAAGCAGATTGAGAAGGATTTAGGCTGCAGTCCGTACTGGGAGATGAAGCAGCTTGCACAGGGTAGAGTAGCATGGCGAGCTGCATCAAACCAGTCCCAGGACTGAAGACCACACAGCAACAACAACAAAGAGATCACACCTTAAGCACCATAAAGACCCCATACCATAACCCTACTTTCTCTATACTTCACTGTTGGTACTACAGATGATCTTATGTACGTTCTAGAGGCATTCGCCAAATACCAACCCCTCCATCGGTATACCAGAGGGTACTGCGTGATTAATCAACACAAATCACGAATTTTCCTGCCATCCGTCATACACTGTCTTGTAATGTTGATCTTGGCATCACCCCAAGCAGCGCTCAGCACTGACCGCAGAAATGTGTAGCTTATAAGGGGCTGCTGGACCGATGTACCTCGTTCATTCTGAGTCCCATTCACTGTGGTATCTGGGCCGCTGGTGGCGCTTGGGAATTCTTAGTGATAGTTTCTGCTGACTTTATTCGATTTTTTGCAATGTTCGATGGACCCTGTCCGTCAGTACAAGCGGTCTTCCTGGTCTTTGGTTTAGTTGTGGTTTTCCCTTCACATTTCCCGTAATTGTTTCATCTCCGACAGTCACCTTTAGAGTGGCTGAAATGTCCCTGATGAATTTATTGCTCGGGTGACATCCAGTGACTGGTCAACGTTCGTAGTCATTAATTAGGCTCTACCGAACGAAACATATTGCTGTTACTGCTTCTCTCCTAACTGTACAATACTCCCCGCGTCCTTTTACACTAGCTGGTCCACCTCTCGTCACATTTAATAGTCAATTCTGCATTACAAAGTGGTGTCCGGATATTGTTGAACACACACGAAGTATTCCTGGAAGAACGTTTAGAGAATTGTGAAGGTGGTTCTTTGAGTTTTGAAGGACATATAAGGATCACAAACATAATTTGAGCCGTGGCACGACTAGCGCCAGAGTTCTCGCATTTACAATGGCGTCGCTGCCATCGATTATAGGTTCACCATCTTTGCCTTCCGCGATTCAGGCCAGTGATCGGGTGGTTAACGGGGGGAGAAAGGAGACAGCAGAGTGGTATTCGCAGGGTCGGAGTTGGCTTGTTGACGTTTACCGTGAGGCCTGTGGTACGACGCCTGTACGCTATGGCCAGGGTCAGCGAGAGATCCCGGCAGTGACTTGATGGGACCTCGTGTTTGGTATAGCGGTGGTGCACTATTGTTTTTTGGGGCTTTTCTACTGCGAGGGCATGTAAAGGTTCTTGTTACTGGCCATTGCAATTGAGATGTGTCTATGGCGTGACGGAAAAATGTGTGATGCTCGCCGCTGTAGCATGTGAAAACGCTTCGTCTACTTCGTGTCTGTGCAGGAATTTATGTGAAGTAAATAGCTGATACCACGGCGACGTCTTGCTCTCACGCGTTGTTGAATACATTTCGGAATTTCTGAGTGGTGAAGATATCCCACGTTTAAAGCAAATTAAGCCATTTGCAACACACTTAAGTACTGTTTTGTTCTGCGTAAATCTGTGTCAGTTATATGTGCATTTACATTCCCTTCTTTAGTTGCAGAAGTTATAGATGTGTGTAAACAGAGACCTACATGGAAAGGGATGCAAAGTTGAAACCCCTCCAATAAGTGAATACACTGGAACTCTGTATTACAAAAAGTGCCTTTCCATACCAGCACCCACCTTGGGTAGTAAGTGTTATTCGGAGGTTGTCATTGTACTGTAAGTAATTATTATACACAAAATTGATTATTCTCATTATAGTAAATTGTAGATGTAAGGTCGGTTGTGTGCCGCTGTAAATTACTATTGTCTCCTCTGTGTGGCATCCTAGCATTGTCAGTGGCTTCAATCATTATTCCTGCCATATTTCGAGTTTTGTATTCGCGGGTTTGCTTAAGCTGACACTGTTGAATTGTAAGACCTATAAACAGGCAAGTCAAACTGAGTATGAGCTCAAGTCGATATTCTATTACGTTGTACCTTAGTTTGTTATAGGTTAGAAGTATTTTACGTGTTATTAATATTCTGCTGTTTGTTTTGTCTAAAGAGGAGCTAGTTCTGTGAAGTAGTAGTTTATATTTTATTAGTGTGTTACGCGTTGTGCCTTTTCATGTTAATTGTTTTTAAGAAGCTACAAATGACTCTATGTATGTTGCAGGTAGCTGAAACTGACGTGTTCACGGGGTCGCGTCCTGACGGGTTTGATAGTGACCCTTTTTACTACGGCACATCCGGCTACCCTCCTTCAGTACATTTGTCTCGCTTATATCGTTTCTACGTTTTTCGAGTGGAATTGGGGCGTACTGTAATCACCTTATACGTTGAAGTTAAGTATCTCCCTTGCCATGGCGTGAACCTTCGTGAATATAGTCGTATTCTCATCTGTAAAGATTGATAGTCTTATTCATTTGTTGTCGTCACATGTATGATTATTTATCTTGTTATATTTAATGTCAGTAAAATGTAAGTGTTAGCGAGGTCCGAATTCGGACGTTGTATTCTTCTCTTGTGGAAACAAATTTAAGTGACTTTATTCCTTTTTTAAGTAGCTTTTAGATGCGTACATTTGGCCTCCATCTTTGGATTCCACGTTAATTAAAATTACAATAAAGGTTAATTGGCAACGGAGGGTTTCGTGTATTTATTAGTTGCTAAGTGGATCCTAAGTTAAGTGCAGGTACCCTACCAGAATTCATAACATGAAAGGGAAAATATGCATCTCAGTAAACACCATTTGCGGAAATGAGAGGGTAAAACCAACATGCGCTATGGTACACAGCTTTTGACAATATAAGATTGATGGTTCCTTTGAAAGGGCACGGCCATCTCCCTTCCCCATCCTTCCCTAGTCTGATGGAACCGATGGCCGTGTCGTTTGGTCCTCTCCGCTAAATCAACCAACCAACCAACCAACAATGGAAGAAGAAAAATAAGTGCTTTCAGATACGAAGGATGTCAAGAAAGCAAGTTCCGATCGGTCACTAAATGGAGACCACGATGAAAAAGTCCAATGGAACCTTTCACAGATGTGTTGGGCAGTGTGATTTACACCAGTCGTTGGAGTCACGTTTCACTTTGCAGTTCTGAGCGCACAATGAGAACATAAAGATGCCTAGAAAATAGTGTTTTCGAGACATTTCGCCTGATTTCATGCTAGCTCACATAAAGCAATTGCTTCTTCATGAAAATTCTCGGCCGCACACTCCAGGGACAATGAATACATTCCTGCAGCGTTTTCGATGTGAAGTGTCTTGTCATCCTCCATATTTTCCGGACGTTGCTCTCTCTGATTTTCATCGCTGTTTGAGTTTTAACTGAAATAACGTATGTGCGGTGCTAGAAGAGAACCTTTATCGTTAGTTAATGTGTTGTGTACATAGTTCCGCGTAGTCAGCGCGTACACAACATTCACACTAGCGCGCGCCCCGCTAAGCACAACAGTGCAGGCGCGGCGCTCGTCCGTCTCCGCACTACGAGATGGCACTGTTTTAGAGACGGACCAAATTCTGCTTCCGCCGATCCGTATATTAATGTGTAACGCAGCCAATGAGATTGCTGCTAACGTAGAACCTTTTCTCCTCGCTGATCACACTCGAGCAGTGATACCTGATTGCGCATATTATAATGCGTGTACAGACCTCCAATTAATCAGTCTGCATTTGTCTGCATTACTCTGCCTTTGTCTGCCTTAGTCTGCATTAGTCTGTAGTCAAGTTTCAGTCTGCACCTAATAAGATTATCATATTCCTGTACATAGTCATGAAGATAAATGAATAGACACTTTGTCAAGTATCAGAGATATGTGAGAATAAGAGACCAAAGGAACTTCTGATTGTCAATTGTAAACAGCATCCAGAATCAAGTTAAGTAATTTCTATGCTTTTTATTATTTTCATAAATATTGCATGGGGGCTTAATTAAATATTAATGAATGCAACGCAAATACTTTTTAATTTTTAGTAGCTAACTGTCCGGTTACGCTGTGTCATAAACGGTTGGCCCTTACTAGTTTTAGTACGCAATCTGACTGCATAGAATAACAACAAAGAATGAAAGAAAATTTCCGTTAACACAATTAATTAATTAAGTCCCCAGCAACTATAAACCGTACGAAACCAAAGCACAAGTGTAACTGTTCTGTGTGTGGAAGTGTGATTCAACGTACACATCTGGCACGGTTCTTCGTCAATAAGACAAGATATTTTGAACACCATTTATACTGAAGCAATTAAAAAAAATAGAAATACTATAATTGCGTAAGGAAACCAGAATTACACACTAATACAAGAACACAAGCCAGATGCTTTGTTGACTGAACCTGTAATGACGCATTATTTAAGACACTTAAATAATAAAATAAGGGGAATTTTGTTACTTTCATATTTATTGACGAAAAGCAAAAAATGGTTCAAATGGCTCTGAGCACTATGGGACTTAACATCTGTGGTCATCAGTCCCCTAGAACTTAGAACTACTTAAACCTAACTAACCTAAGGACATCACACACATCCATGCCCGAGGCAGGATTCGAACCTGCGACCGTAGCAGTTGCGCGGTTCCGGACTCAGCGCCTAGAACCGCGAGACCACCGCGGCCGGCAACGAAAAGCACTCTGATCATTACAATATCTCCATTCGAACAACATCTGGTGTCTAGCCCATCAAACAACTGCATAAAAAATGGCCTCAAATGAAACAGCTATCAATATCCTCTCAGCAAGATCTGCACAACCACTCACTACGACGACATCTCAACAACGACTTGACTCCTACTACTTCTCAACAAGCACTGACTACTGCCACATCTCGACAAGCACTGCCAGTGGAGGCGGCGGAATAAAACTCTTTGGCGCAATCTCTGGCGCTGTGGCTCAGTGTAGCCACCTTTCATATGCCCTTCCTCCACGGGCCAGAATTTGATGGTATTTTTGCCAGCATTGGTGGTGAAAATACCACCAAATTCGTTCACAAAAATACAGACAAAAATAAAAGATAATATTAATACGTAAATATCACATAATTAGATAAAATTTTGGCTTTGCACTGACCTTTCAAAAACCCAATATATAAAATACAGTAAGCAATACAAATTCTTTCATACATGTGACTTTACATAATAGTTTACACAATACACAAAAAAATCAGTTTATACAAATGTTCACATAAAATGCTTTCAATGATTCAAAAAAAAAAAAAACAAGTAGTTGATAGACCCAGCAATGGTCAACAGGTGCAAATACCAACAAGTGACATCATTTTAGTAGAAGCAGTTCCATCAGTGGCACCCAGCAATGTTGAACAGGTGCAGACACCAACAAGTGACATCTTTCAGCAGAAGCAGTTCCATTAGTGGCACTCAGCAATGTTGAACAGGTGCAGACACCAACAAGTGACATTATTTCTATAGATGCAGTCCATCAGTGGCACCCAGTAATGTTGAACAGGTGCAGACACCAACAAGTGACATCATTCAGCAGAAACAGTTCCATTAGTGGCACCCAGCATTGTTGAACAGGTGCAGACACCAACAAGTGACATCTTTCAGCAGAAGCAGTTCCATTAGTGGCACCCAGCAATGTTGAACAGGTGCAGACACCAACAAGTGACATTATCTCAGTAGAAGCAGTCCATCGGTGGCACCCAGTAATGTTGAACAGGTGCAGACACCAACAAGTGACATCATTTCAGTAGAAGCAGTCCATCAGTGGCACCCAGTAATGTTAAGCAGGTGCAGACACCAACAAGTGACATCTTTTCAGTAGAAGCAGTCTATCAGTGGCACCCAGCATTGTTGACAGGTGCAGACAGCAACAAGTGACATCATTTCAGTAGAAGCAGTCCATCAGTGGCACCCAGTAATGTTAAGCAGGTGCAGACACCAACAAGTGACATCTTTTCAGTAGAAGCAGTCCATCAGTGGCACCCAGCATTGTTGAACAGGTGCAGACACCAACAAGTGACATTATCTCAGTAGAAGCAGTCCATCAGTGGCACCTAGTAATGTTAAGTAGGTGCAGACACCAATAAGTGACTTCATTTCAGTAGAAGCAGTTCCATCTGTGGCACCCAGTAATGTTGAACAGGTGCAGACAGCAGTCCATAATATTCACTATCACTAATCACACTGTTCATCAGAGTTTATCAGCAGAAATTAAACATGTTCTAGTGGCACCAATCATGTAGAAAAAGTGCAAGTAACAGTCCATAATATTCACTATCACTAATCACACAGTTCATCAGCAGAAATTAAACATTTCTAAGTGTCACACATCAATGTTGAACAGGTGCAGGTGTGAACAACAGATTGAATGCATACACAATTGCTTTTACAAAATTATTATCAATGCTCTTACACTAAACATACAAATTATAATAAACACACAAATGATATCAGATAATTGTCATATTAACTATTACAAATACAGAAATATCAGTAAACCTATAATATTTATGGGTGTCAGTGCAAGCCACAACAAACAAGTAAAATAATATTTAGGAGATAGGTCGGTACCAATTATCTGGGATTAGGAAGGGAAAACACACAAAACACACTCACTCATCTTTCGTCCACATTAGTGCTACTGTGTAATTGAATAGTATTAACTGTGTAAATGCAATTCTGTCAAAATTTGATGTTCATCATGTGTATCAAGTAGTAGTGGCAGCAATGTATAACAGTCAATAATAGTTAGTCAACGTCATAGTCTTCATATCAAGACCAATGTTTGCCAAGCCAAATCAAAATGTACGGTTGCTGAACAACTGTCAGTGAGCCAAGATATGCAAATACTTCCTCTCTCCAAAAAAAAGTATGTACCGCTTATTTATTTAACAAAGTGTGTGTAGACAATCTTCCTTCCACTTTAGTGTTCTAGTCTGCCATCTTCATCCTCCTTGTTCCATATCAACCAACAAAAAGAAAAAAAAATGCTCCTCACTTACTTTGCCTCTTATCCATCAAAACTCCAATAATCATCAGCATCACATAATCTCAATACTTCAATAATACCTCTTACGTCGATACATATAAATCTTATCGTCAACATCATTTACCTTACCTCCTGTCCACCAAAACTCCAATAATCATCAACTTCACACAATCTCAATACCTCAATAATACCTCTTCAATACGTCGATACATATAAACCTTATCGCCAATATCATTTCACTTCCATAACAACTCCTTCCGCTAGTCAGTCTCCTCGAACAAGTACAGATAAAATCCTAATGCAAACTTCATCATCCCACACAATCCGAAGAAACAACGTCAACACACAGCCTCTGTGTAATCCATCTGAGCCAAATCTTCTACTAATTATGAATTATAAGATACATTTTGGTTACCTTGTCCATCATTAAACAAAAGAAATGCATACATGACCTCTAACAGACTTTAGTTCGAATAACTCTCAGTAATTAAGTACGATTATGGAGTGTGAATGATCAAAATATTTCACAGTGTGTACACCACTTCAAGAATCATGGCAGAAGCAAACATGTGGAGTATTTTTTGTGTCAAGTGTCACTTGATATTTCAATTGCTCACGAAGAATGCAGTGTAATAGCTGTCAATGGTCTAAACCTAGTGTTGGTATGTCATGTCGTTAGCTTCCTTCCTATTGGCATAAATTTATACAGCTTCCATAAAACCTCCAGCTCATGTGACTTCTATGAAGTTTCTTGTACTAATGTCGTTCGTCGAATTATAGCTGTTCATTTTCTTATCTTAAAAATATAAGGCAATGAGCGTAAGCAAAACATGCAGTAGCGAGTAAATATACCAGTAGAGAACATAATGTCAACAAGTGGATGCAGCACAATTCCTACCACGAGGCTCTGCCAAGCAAACAATCTATAATTAATACCATAGTGCGCCCTAAACTCTATGTTCGTACACAGTATATCAGCATTTCTATATACCAAATTAAAGAGTAGTTATGACAACAAAACAGAAATGTGTAAATATACAATCCATACGCACAGCAGCAAACACATATCTTACGTAATAAACAGGTCATTAGCATCATATCAGCATAATCAAATAAATGTTCCTATGTAATCATAATAAGTAAACAGGAAGGCCCAAGCAGATACATCACAAAGTATAACCTACATACATAACCATATCAGCACAATTAACCATGTGACAATTATAATTTAAATAAATAAGCACAGCAGGCACATAATAAAGAAATATGACATCAGCGAAAAAGCAGTGCAGGCAAGCGATGCATAATATATACAAATAAGAACCCTGTTTATTAATCAATCATTGTCAAAATCAGTTAACGTACGCAAGCACGTCGCTTCACAAGTAAATTCATAGAACATGAAATTAGCACAAAGTATGAATCACGTAATCGCGAGCAGCAAATTACGTCTAAAGTACGTACCTAAGTGGAATTATGTTACTCGAAAAATAAACTCAATTAATAGTTACCCTTTCTTAGTTTATTACTATTTTCTTCGAAATTACATTCTTCCTGAAATTTTCTCCGTAGCAAGTCGTCTTAACGTCGGACACGCACAGAATATACCTGAAGTTCTTAAATATTTTATACAACCGTATCCTGATAAATACTGAACGTTAATAACATAATTTCCCCCCCATGAACCATGGACCTTGCCGTTGGTGGGGAGGCTTGCGTGCCTCAGCGATACAGATAGCCGTACCGTAGGTGCAACCACAACAGAGGGGTATCTGTTGAGAGGCCAGACAAATGTGTGGTTCCTGAAGAGGGGCAGCAGCCTTTTCAGTAGTTGCAAGGGCAACAGTCTGGATGATTGACTGATCTGGCCTTGTAATAATAACCAAAACGGCCTTGCTGTACTGGTACTGCGAACGGCTGAAAGCAAGGGGAAACTACAGCCGTAATTTTTCCCGAGGGCATGCAGCTTTACTGTATGATTGCATGATGATGGCGTCCTCTTGGGTAAAATATTCCGGAGGTAAAATAGTCCCCCATTCGGATCTCCGGGCGGGGACTACTCAAGAGGATGTCGTTATCAGCAGAAAGAAAACTGGCGTTCTACGGATCGGAGCGTGGAATGTCAGATCCCTTAATCGGGCAGGTAGGTTAGAAAATTTAAAAAGGGAAATGGATAGGTTGAAGTTAGATATAGTGGGAATTAGTGAGGTTCGGTGGCAGGAGGAACAAGACTTCTGGTCAGGTGACTACAGGGTTATAAACACAAAATCAAATAGGGGTAATGCAGGAGTAGGTTTAATAATGAATAGGAAAATAGGAATGCGGGTAAGCTACTACAAACAGCATAGTGAACGCATTATTGTGGCCAAGATAGATACGAAGCCCACACCTACTACAGTAGTACAAGTTTATATGCCAACTAGCTCTGAGGATGACGAAGAAATTGAAGAAATGTATGATGAAATAAAAGAAATTATTCAGATTGTGAAGGGAGACGAAAATTTAATAGTCATGGGTGACTGGAATTCGAGTGTAGGAAAAGGGAGAGAAGGAAACATAGTAGGTGAATATGGATTGGGGGACAGAAATGAAAGAGGAAGACGCCTGGTAGAATTTTGCAAAGAGCACAACATAATCATAGCTAACACTTGGTTTAAGAATCATGAAAGAAGGTTGTATACATGGAAGAACCCTGGAGATACTAAAAGGTATCAGATAGATTATATAATGGTAAGACAGAGATTTAGGAACCAGGTTTTAAATTGTAAGACATTTCCAGGGGCAGATGTGGACTCTGACCACAATCTATTGGTTATGACCTGTAGATTAAAACTGAAGAAACTGCAAAAAGGTGGGAATTTAAGGAGATGGGGCCTGGATAAACTAAACGAACCAGAGGTTGTACAGAGATTCAGGGTGAGCATAAGGGAGCAATTGACAGGAATGGGGGAAATAAATACAGTAGAAGAAGAATGGGTAGCTTTGAGGGATGAAGTAGTGAAGGCAGCAGAGGATCAAGTAGGTAAAAAGACGAGGGCTAGTAGAAATCCTTGGGTAACAGAAGAAATATTGAATTTAATTGATGAAAGGAGAAAATATAAAAATGCAGTAAGTGAAACAGGCAAAAAGGAATACAAACGTCTCAAAAATGAGATCGACAGGAAGTGCAAAATGGCTAAGCAGGGATGGCTAGAGGACAAATGTAAGGATGTAGAGGCCTATCTCACTAGGGGTAAGATAGATACCGCCTACAGGAAAATTAAAGAGACCTTTGGAGATAAGAGAACGACTTGTATGAATATCAAGAGCTCAGATGGAAACATAGTTCTAAGTAAAGAAGGGAAAGCAGAAAGGTGGAAGGAGTATATAGAGGGTCTATACAAGGGCGATGTACTTGAGGACAATATTATGGAAATGGAAGAGGATGTAGATGAAGATGAAATGGGAGATATGATACTGCGTGAAGAGTTTGACAGAGCACTGAAAGACCTGAGTCGAAACAAGGCCCCCGGAGTAGACAATATTCCATTGGAACTACTGACGGCCGTGGGAGAGCCAGTCCTGACAAAACTCTACCATCTGGTGAGCAAGATGTATGAAACAGGCGAAATACCCTCAGACTTCAAGAAGAATATAATAATTCCAATCCCAAAGAAAGCAGGTGTTGACAGATGTGAAAATTACCGAACTATCAGCTTAATAAGTCACAGCTGCAAAATACTAACACGAATTCTTTACAGACGAATGGAAAAACTTGTAGAAGCCAACCTCGGGGAAGATCAGTTTGGATTCCGTAGAAACACTGGAACACGTGAGGCAATACTGACCTTACGACTTATCTTAGAAGAAAGATTAAGGAAAGGCAAACCTACGTTCCTAGCATTTGTAGACTTAGAGAAAGCTTTTGACAATGTTTACTGGAATACTCTCTTTCAAATTCTAAAGGTGGCAGGGGTAAAATACAGGGAGCGAAAGGCTATTTACAATTTGTACAGAAACCAGATGGCAGTTATAAGAGTCGAGGGACATGAAAGGGAAGCAGTGGTTGGGAAGGGAGTAAGACAGGGTTGTAGCCTCTCCCCGATGTTGTTCAATCTGTATATTGAGCAAGCAGTAAAGGAAACAAAAGAAAAATTCGGAGTAGGTATTAAAATTCATGGAGAAGAAGTAAAAACTTTGAGGTTCGCCGATGACATTGTAATTCTGTCAGAGACAGCAAAGGACGTGGAAGAGCAGTTGAATGGAATGGACAGTGTCTTGAAAGGAGGATATAAGATGAACATCAACAAAAGCAAAACAAGGATAATGATGATGGTCGAAGTAGAGAGGATATAAAATGTAGGCTGGCAATGGCAAGGAAAGCGTTTCTGAAGAAGAGAAATTTGTTAACATCCAGTTTTGATTTAAGTGTGAGGAAGTCATTTCTGAAAGTATTTGTATGGAGTGTAGCCATGTATGGAAGTGAAACATGGACGATAAATAGTTTGGACAAGAAGAGAATAGAAGCTTTCGAAATGTGGTGCTACAGAAGAATGCTGAAGATTAGATGGGTAGATCACATAACTAATGAGGAAGTATTGAATAGGATTGGGGAGAAGAGAAGTTGGTGGCACAACTTGACCAGAAGAAGGGATCGGTTGGTAGGACATGTTCTGAGGCATCAAGGGATCACCAATTTAGTATTGGAGGGCAGCGTGGAGGGTAAAAATCGTAGAGGGAGACCAAGAGATGAATACACTAAGCAGATTCAGAAGGATGTAGGTTGCAGTAGGTACTGGGAGATGAAAAAGCTTGCACAGGATAGAGTAGCATGGAGAGCTGCATCAAACCAGTCTCAGGACTGAAGACCACAACAACAACAATAACATAATTCATCAAGTCACTATAGCTTTATACTGAATTTAAACGGAGAAGTTACACTGTGTATTTGTTTACGGCTGTCAGTGCATTTGCACTGAGCGCTCGATCAGCTGTAGGTACGCGTGACATAGGAAGTAATTGCTTGCGGTCAACGACTGCCTTGTGCGGCGCGCAGACTTGACTGTTGCTTTGAGTATGTGCCGCCGCCAAAACACAGCGCGGTATCCTTGTATTCTCTGCATGTTTACACGTAACTGTTAGTTTCTCAAAAGTATGTCATTCCACAAAAATTTTAACGTTCGATATATGATGTATTCCCTTAGAGCGCCGAGATTTAAGAGTTTCTACTTCGACAGTGTTATCATGAATAATTTTGCGAACTCTATATGGACCGTTATAAAGCAGAAAAAATTTGCGACACAAGCCCTTTCCTTTGTGAGACAAACGGTGAGACTTAATTAACACTTTTTGGCCAACTGAAAAAGTTTTTAAACGACCAGGACGCTTAGCTGATTTCTCTCTTCTAGCAGCCGCAGATGCAATATTTTGTAGAGCCAGGTTGACAACTTCAGAATGTCGCAGTTTCCGTGAAGGCGGAAAAGGAACGATATCAGAAATGCGATTTGTCGGTGCTTTGTTTTTTAATATCAGTATATGCGGTAAAGAAGTTGAATCATTAGGGAGTTCATTCAGAAAGTTTTGAAAAATATAAAGATACTGATCCCACGTTCTGTGATTCTGATGACAATAAAGTCGACACAATTTATTGATTTCCTTCATCCATCTCTCTGAAGCATTAGATTGAGGGTGAAAAAGTGAAATGAAAATTGGTTTAATCTTACGACGCCGTAGAGTACGAAGCCAAATTTTAGAACGAAACTGTGATCCATTATCTGATATAACCTTATCAACATGACCCACTTCTTTAAGAAAATATTTGATGAAATTAGATACTGAACGAGCTGTTGCTTTGCGTAAAGGTGTAAAACACACATATTTTGATGTCAGTCCCACTGCTACCAAAATGTCCAAAATGTACGCAAAACCATTAGTAGAACGAACCACTGGACCGAACAAATCGACTGCAGCCATGTCCTTTAATTTCGCTGGAATGATAGGAAACAACGGTGCTTGTGAGAAATAGTTGGCGGCTTAGCCTTTTGACATAATTTGCATTTGGCAAGAACAAATCGAATATGTTTTTCCATATTACTGAAGTAGCAATTTTCTCGTAATTTATGGAAGCATTTCCTGGGACCAAAGTGCGCATAACTGAAATGTGTGTACCAAATCAGTTTATTAACCCACTCATCAGGAATACAAACTAACCAAACAGAGTTGTCGACCGATTTTCGTTTAAAAAGAACTTTCCAGACAGTTCGCAAAAACGAGGTGTGGTCAAATTGTCCAATCTAACAAAGCGTCTAAGAAAATTACAGACACCAAGGAAACTACGAACATCACGTTTTGTGGTGGGAACAGCATAATTACGAATAGCGTCTAGTTTCTCTGGATCAGGAAGAATACCTTCTGTAGAAATAATGTGACCGAGAAATTTCACCTGAGAACGACCAAATTCAGATTTTTCCAAGTTCACTGTAGTGCCAACTCTTGCAAAGATACGTAATAATGAATCCAAAATTTTGTTATGCTCACTCCAAGAATGTTTAGCAATAAGAATATCATCAACATATGACGTAATATTGTCACGAAGATAAACAGGTAAAATTTCGTTTAAACTACGAATGAATGCTGCTGAAGGTACAGTAAGTCCAAACGGTAATTTCCGAAATCACTTTTGGGTAAAATAATCATATCCGGTAATTGTTTACTGACTCTCTAGATAGATTGATAATCGAAGAGTTGTTTTGACAGATGCTAAGAATAGTAAAAGAGTAGGCAGCGGTGCCGAAAACTAAAAGGGAAGTAGCACCACTACACCTCGGGGCCCTGTGCACGCTACGGCACATATTTACTTAGTGTAGTGAATCCCCTGAGGACATTAATAGCTGCACATAAATTTCAGTTTGTGACTTAGTGGCAAATTAGCGGAAGTGCATACATAAATTGATCTAACCATGAGCATGGATGTATGTCATTCTTAGAATTGCGAAAGATCTTAAATTTCCGAACAGTCAAAAAGTGTTTATAGTCAAAGTTTTCGCCTCGTGGCGACAAAGACCTACCGCGACTGCTCCAGTCCGAATGTCGATTATTGTCAAGTTCGCGCGCCTAGCGCTCTCTTGTTGCATCCCGTAAATGAAACAAATTACTTTCTTCAAACCCCTCTGCTATCTGTGATTCCAAATTTCTTTTGCTGTCTTTTCCTACGATTTCGCCTTCAATTTGTTTGACTTGCTTTTGTAATGCCTCAAATTCCCTTTTAACGTGTTCATTAAATTTTCCCTGATTTTCAACATGCTTATTTATGTTCTGGTACTCTTCGGTTTCTGCAAATGGCAATGGAGCTGCATCATCTGAATCTCTGTCCCCATTTAAACTAAGACTTGTTAGTTTATCTGAAATCTCCTCAACTCTTTCCGATGAGTCACCTATTTTTTCTTTTTGTTTATTTACGTCTTCCGTAAGTGTCGCGACTGGGGTTTCGGTATTGTCACATTTAGTAGTTAACTGTTCATACTGTTGCGTTAAGTTATTTATCCTGTCATTTGGTACGGATTCCTCGATTCTCTCAAATATTTCATCCTTATCGTGTGCACGTTGTAAATTTAACTCTGAAAATTTTTGTACTATCACGCGATCTCTTTCTTCCTGTTCTCTGTCCTGTTCCGCTTGTCTAATTTCTATTGAAATTAAACTATTATTGTGAGCATTCAAAATCGGTTGTACTTCTTCTCTACTTTCTTTCTTTGATTCATCTTTCATATTTTTGAAACATGTCCCTATTCGTGAGTCTAACCGTGTTGTCAAAGTTTCCATCTTCGTTTTAATTCTTCCTATTTCTGTTTTAAATTCAGATCGTATCTGTGATCCCAGTGTGTCTAACCGTGATCCCAAATTTAATATTGCACTCATTAACTGCTCCATATCTTCTTTCGTTAATCTCGTATTCTGAAAATTTTTTGGTTGTGAAAAATTTTGAACTGTTTCCGGACTATTTTCCCTGCTTATTAAATTGTTTTCAACTCCATTATTCATCATACTGTTGTCCTGTGTTGGCGAGTTCGCCATGTCAACAATTTCGTCATTCTGACTAGCCATCGTTTTGCCTTTTTCATCGACCGTGTAATCATTTACAAAACATACAAAATTCGTCACTGTACGAAAATTACACACAATGACTCTTTATCTCCAACAATACCATTCACACGAAATGCTTCCCGACAAACACGATTAACGAACAATTGACATCTTCATAATTGCACAAAATTGTCAAACGCGTATACAAGACATCAAAAATTAAATTCTGCAAAAAATACCATTAGAAGAATGGCAATGACCAAATCTACACATGCAATATAGACTACAATTACTAAACTACAAATTACTACAATAATACTACTGTCTACAATTTTTACAATCAGAAGAATTCCAAGGGACGATCCGAAGCAGCGGTCGCCACGTGCATGGGGGCTTAATTATTTATTATTAATGCAAATTCTTTTTTTATTTTATTTTTTTTGTCGCTGTAGTATGTCCGATTACGAAGTCTCGTAAACGGTTGGCCCTTACTAGTTTTAGTGCGCAATCTGACTGCATAGAATAACAACAAAGAATGAAAGAAAATTTCCGTTAACACAATTAATTAATTAAGTCCCCAGCAACTATAAAACGTACGAAACCAAAGCACAAGTGTAACTGTTCTGTGTGTGGAAGTGCGATTCAATGTACACATCTGGCACGGTTCTTCGTCAATAAGACAAGACATTTTGAACACCATTTATACTGAAGCAATTAAAAAAATAGAAATACTATAATTGCGTAAGGAAACCAGAATTACACACTAATACAAGAACACAAGCCAGATGCTTTGTTGACTGAACCTGTAATGACGCATTATTTAAGACATTGAAATAATAAAAAAAGGGGAATTTTTTTACCTTCATATTGTTGTTGTTGTGGTCTTCAGTCCTGAGACTGGTTTGATGCAGCTCTCCATGCTACTCTATCCTGTGCAAGCTTTTTCACCTCCCTATACAGTAAAGCTGCATGCCCCCGGGAAAAATTACGGCTGTAGTTTCCCCTTGCTTTCAGCCGTTTGCAGAACCAGCACAGCAAGGCCGTTTAGGTTATTGTTACAAGGTCAGATCAGTCAATCATCCAGGCTGTTGCCCTTGCAACTACTGAAAAGGCTGCTGCCCCTCTTCAGGAACCACACGTTTGTCTGGCCTCTCAACAGATACCCCTCCGTTGTGGTTGCACCTACGGTACGGCTATCTGTATCGCTGAGGCACGCAAGCCTCCCCACCAACGGCAAGGTCCATGTCATATATATTGACGAAAAGCACTCTGATCATTACAATATCTCCATTCGAACAACATCTGCTGTCTAGCCCATCAAACAACTGCATAAAACATGGCCTCAAATAGTACAGCTATCAATATCCTCTCAGCATTATCTGCAAAGCCACTCACTACGACGACATCTCAACAACGACTTGACTCCTACTACTTCTCAACAAGCACTGACTACTGCCACATCTCTGGCGCTGTGGCTCAGTGTAGCCACCTTTCAATATGTGTGAAAATTAATCAAGTTCTGTTTAAAGTTGGTCACCGGCAATCTGCTACTCGAAGTGTGCAAGTGGCATTTCTATCGTCTGCAGAAGATAAACACGCCACGATAAGACCACGAGACATATTGCTGACACTCGCCTACTTCGTTACAGCGACAAGTCAAATAATCTGATGGTGTGTGTACCGAAGGTCTTACAGTACACACACCACATAATGAAATAAACAAATCTTCACTTAAAATATTATACTGCAATAATGAAATAATCACATCTTCACTTAAAATATTATACTGCAATTTTTTTCAGAACGCCGGAATAGATGCAGCCTTAATGCATACATATGCGATGAACTGCCTCCTATCGAGTGCTACTGATGTAATTACATGCTCAGCCCTACTTAAAGGCAGTTGTTTCAAAACGATTAGCGACTGACGAACTCTCGAGGATGCCTGCAGGGGGCGCTTCGCTGTGCGTCGTGACAGAGTACCATTAAAGCTCTTCACGGAACTCTTTATCGAAATTGCTCCTCGCTACTTGCCAAACTTTGAAGTACACTCGGCAGCTGCATGAAGAAATCTGTCGGCTAAACACGCAAACTGCTTCGGCAGTCGTGACGAGTAAGGGCTGGTTAGAGCTGCAGCAGAACCAAATTTTTCGGGACGAATACGTCTGCAAAGTAGCAACAGATTTTTTACTCTCTGACAGGTATTGCTTTGAAGTACCTAAAGCGAGAACAAATATTGTGGCTCCCTCGGAGTAGTCCTTGGATTGTTTCAGCACAACTGAAACGCATCCGGTTGTAATGTAGCCACTCAGTTCCATATCCTATAGATCGTATTCACTAATAGACATCGGGATGTGAGATGTGTGAGTTGAACTAAGGACTGCTCAGACTGTTAATAAATACTTAC
Organism: Schistocerca serialis cubense; assembly: GCF_023864345.2. Lineage (NCBI taxonomy): Eukaryota > Metazoa > Arthropoda > Insecta > Orthoptera > Acrididae > Schistocerca > Schistocerca serialis. The sequence continues at coordinate 52,605,110 of NC_064644.1, forward strand.
ATGGACGTACGTTGACAGTTTACTGGGTTGTAATTCACTGCTTATCTATATTCAGCAATTCGTCTGTGGAGTAGAAGAATTTGTGGCCATGATGGTCTAGCGGTTAGAGCAGTGGTCACAATCAAGTAGGCGTATAGCAAGCGGTTCTCATCCGTATTTTCTATACCAATGTCAAAGCTGTAAAACCTTCGTGTCTGTCTGTTTCCAACATGCTAATCTTCAAAACTACTAGATGAATTTCACAGGTAACTTGAGCGTAGCTTGGGGCAACATGCAGGCTTTATTTTGTCAAAATGATACCACGAGAAAAAAAAGGATCATGATTTAAACTTTTATATAAACACATCGCGTCTGTTTGTGTGAACACGCTGTTCTGCAAAACTACTAGACGAAGTTTTGGGGTTTAAGACGTCCCGAACTTTTACACGAAATTAATCAAAAGCAATATAATCATGCTAGGCAACTCTCTTGGGGCGGCGGGGAACATTATTATATAATTCTACTTGTTGTTAGTTTATGTAGTTAGGGTTTGCAGTTGGCCGTCTTTCTCACGCAAGCCTGTAAACTATTTTTATGATCAGACAGAAAGCGATGGAGAACATACTGATCACAGTTGCCAGTCTGCACGTCCACGTTCTAGTCCAGCCTACTGAAAGAAATGTTTCTATTCTCCTTCTGCTTAGCGGGGTCAGGACTATGGTTAAAAATGAAGGTATAGAGTTCCACTTCCTACATATATTCAGTAAAGTATCTCAAGTACAACAATGTGAAAGTCACTATGTTCAATTGACAGTAAATCTTTCTAACCTAAACAGCACTATTATCTGTTCAGAGGTGACCTCTACGGTCCGTTCCTACCATATTGTCTTACGCCATGACTACTGATACTCAAATGAATGTTCGAAATAAATGCTCGCTACAGAAGTGGAAACAATAGTCACCACTTGTCACGCCGATTTGAAGAATTCACGGACGGGACACTAACGGATACTTTAGCAAAATCTAAGCGATCAAGGTCGGTTTACAATGCTCGCGTATTCACTATCAGTTATTACAGAAAATACAAGTTTTGTCACAGTCTGTCTCTGACGTCATCCGAGGCAGAGCGTTTGACAGACGCGGATCTAACAGTGGCTGAGTGGGAAGTGTACCTTCCTCTTGCCTCTCAGGCCGTATTTATGTATGTGCCGCAGCGGACGACTGAGGGAACATCTGTTTTTGTCTGCCTTATGAACACGTCAGCAGCCCCTGAACGACAGCTTTCTCGGACACATAATCTTTAATAACAAAGTTATGAATTAATTTAGAATCTTGTTATTTTTTACCTGCATCCAGGTAAGTTGGTTGAAATCACAGAAAAAAAAACTTTGCTTCTAGAATTTGTAGAGTGGAACTGACAGTACATCGTTACCTCTGAACTACAACTGCAAAACACCTTGTTTTGGTTGTTATTAATATTTTGCTCCTAAAATTTGTTATAGCTCTATTACTTAATAAATTTTCTCATGTACTGTAACCAAAATTTTCTAGCATTAAAATTACAGGTAACTTGATCAACTACAAATGGGTATGTTTTAGTTAGAAATTTGGTTTTCATTAAATTACTCGAAAACTATTAGAGGTAGCTTAACGTGATGTCTTTGTTATTATTTTTAAGTTGAACTGAAGCAACATACAAATTTTTACATTTCTAATCTATAGCGCCTTCTATTATTCTTAAAGACGTGGATTCTGACTATAATTTTTATTCTATTACGTTGAAACTTGCACCATTTATTTTTGACATGCATTGGAACATTATGACCAAATTCTGGCTTTATATCTTTATTATCTAGGGCCAATTAATTTCTTCTTAAAAGGGTATTTTTATGAAAACTATTGATTTAATTACTTTAAGACTTGACATTTAAAACGTTATTACATTAACGTATATGTTAAAAAAGTATGGAAAAGAAATTTTGGCTTTCAATTTTATACGTAATTATGGTGCAGTAGTTGTGCGCTACTCACAGACGCAAAAAGGTGACGTGGCGCCACTTTCAGTGAACTGGGGTAAGTCCCGGCACACTCGCACGCCTCTGTATAATCACAAAAGACACAGCACTTGTTTCGCCTCATTACCCTCTACACATTTTAGTGAAAATTTTTGTTTTTGAACAAAATTAAATATTTAGAAACAAGGAACGAAATTCCAACTGACCTCTTTTAAAATGAAATTAATGTTTAGAAAACACCTTACCTCTAGAATGAGATTTTCACTCTGCAGCGGAGTGTGCGCTGATATGAAACTTCCTGAAAGATTAAAACTGTGTGCCCGACCGAGACTCGAACTCGGGACCTTTGCCTTTCGCGGGCAAGTGCTCTACCAACTGAGCTGCCGAAGCACGACTCAAGTCCGCTACTCACAGTTCCACTTCTGCCGGTATCTCGTCTCCCACCTTCCAAACTTTACAGAAGCTCTCCTGCGAACCTTGCAGAACTAGCACTCCTGAAAGAAAGGATATTGCGGAGACATGGCTTAGCCACAGCCTGGGGCATGTTTCCAGAATGATATTTTCACTCTGCAGCGGAGTGTGCGCTGATATGAAACTTCCCGGCAGATTAAAACTGTGTGCCCGACCGAGACTCGAACTCGGGACCTTTGCCTTTCGCGGGCAAGTGCTATACCAACTGAGCTACCGAAACACGAGTTCGAAGCCGAGTTCGAGTCTCGGTCGGGCACACAGTTTTAATCTGCCAGGAAGTTTCGTATCAGCGCGCACTCCGCTGCAGAGTGAAAATCTCATTCTGGAAACATCCCCCAGGCTGTGGCTAAGCCATGTCTCAGCAATATCCTTTCTTTCAGGAGTGCTAGTTCTGCAAGGTTCGCAGGAGAGTTTCTGTTAAGTTTGGAAGGTAGGAGACGAGGTACTGCCAGAAGTGGAGCTGTGAGTAGCGGCCGTGAGTCGTGCTCGGTAGCTTAGTTGGTAGAGCACTTGCCCGCGAAAGGCAAAGGTTCCGAGTTCGAGTCTCGGTCGGGCACACAGTTTTAATCTGCCAGGAAGTTTTACACATTACCTCTGCTGGTACACATACTAAATAATCAGGTTTATACACACTTGGAAAACACGACATAAAAGACTTTCACAAAATCATTTATATAAATTACGTAGGAACATTAAATAAAATGCTCAATAATTACAAAAATTATTACATTTTTTTCATTAATCTTTCAGTCTTTACCTGAAAAAGAAACACCCATAAATTTTTCGTTTTACAGTACTCACATTTTCATCAGAATCATAGACACTAAAGTGGGTGTCCGTACGACACTTTCGCTAAATAATTAGATATATGGGGGGGGGGGGGGGGGGGGAGAGTTTACATTTTCATTTTATTTTATTACGAAAAGGAAAGGGTATGATTCACTAAAGATCGGGTCGTCCTTGCGTCCATTTCCACTACAACTTGTAGTTAGTCTTCCCTGGAGCCTCCATGTCCCTGAGAAACACATAACAAAGCTTAAGCTGTTGTTCTCATCTTACATCTAAGGGAGGAAGAAAGCACAATTTATAGTCTATTTCCTGGCGATCCATCTAATAACTGAGATGTTGTCAGAAGGAAATTAGCAACAAGTTACATCCAAGAAAAACGAGACATTTTACTACATAATTCATTCTGAATCACAAACTTTGGATTTATGCTTTTCCTTTTATGATAAATCATAGTTTTTATGTACTCCAATTACCTTTACGTTCTTAAATAGTGACTTTTAGGCTACTTTGCGGTTTATTTTATTACTGTAACTTAGAAGATACAGTAACCTCTGCATGTGTTTTTATTTTCAACATATCGGTATTTTATGATTTGCATTCCCCAACATATTTGTAGGATTCTGTCGCGCTTGGGTAGTTCAATTGATAGAGCATTTGCCCGCGATAGGCAAAGGTCCCGATTTCGAGTCTCGGTCCGGCACACAGTTTTAATCTGCCAGGAGGTTTCAATAAAAATAGATTCGAAGACAGAAACTGTTACTAACAACTTTGCTGACCTACAACTTGCATGTAGAGACATACTCCGGTCGGTAGGGCAGTTGAACTCGGAAGTGAGTGAAGTACAAGAAACTCTGTCTGGATTGAGTAAAAATAGAATTACAACAAAGTAAAACGACGCTAAAACGTGATTTTCCTCAGTGTAAGCATGAGGTGGAAGAACACTTAGGCAAACTGGAAAGCGAACTGTCAGTTGAGCGCAATAATGCAGGCATAAGCCCAGCAGCTGTATCAACAAACAATTCGCACATGCATTTACCGTCTCCACAATCGGATGTGTCGTACAGAGAAACACGTTACAACACTTACACAATTGAGTGGTATTCATCGAGTGATACGGGGTCAGAAAATGCTTTGACGAATATCTAGTTGCAGGAGAGTTTGCTCAAGCATCGTCAGTTTCAGACGCACAACCCAGACAAGAAAGAGGGTCAACACGCCGTTGTTTTCATAAAGAGTTTCAGAGAGATACTGCCCTGATCTTGGACAGACACCCAGAGAATACAGTTTGTTGCCTCATGTGTAAAAGGAGAATGTGCGCTGTGGGTATCTGAAATTTTAAAGAAATTTGAAACGTATCAACAATTCGAGAGGGCTTTTCTTATCAAAGTTCTGGTCTCCAGACAAGCAAGAGAGATTGAGAAAAGAAGTGTGCTCACCTGAGGTTTACAACAACAAACAAGGTATTCTAAGCAATACTTCGAGAAATATATCAACGCCACAAGATATTGGATGATCCCATATCAGTAAAAGAAGTTATTTGAATTTTAAAGGTAAAATAACATTTAAATTTAAAAGCTATTGAAAGAAGCTGAAAATGACATTGAGCAGTTCATGTCTGTTGTTGACTCAATAGACGCACAGCAGTGGACTCAAGACAACGGGTAGGCTAATAGTAAGGACAAAGCGTACCACAATAATAGTAGTAATGTGAGCCAGAACCGAAACCAAAACAATAACGGCATCGGTAATCGGAATGGAAATAACCGAAATACATCACAGCAAAGTCATAAAAGTAACCATGCACAGGAAGGTAACAACCGACAGCACTTCTAAAAGAAAAGAAAGGCTGACGATATTCAGAGTAATCCCGGTTAACGGAATGAGAACCACAGGAATAATCAGGGTAACAAAATAATGCCACAAACATGGTCAAACAACGTATAAGCAAATTGACAATCGAATACTGCATCACCAAACAATGGGCAACATCATTCGACTCAGAATAATAACCCAAACAAAAGTAATCAGAATAACAGTAATAATATTGTGAACTGTTTAGTAAAAAACAAACCCATGAGGCTAATTGAAGTGTTTGGAAATAATCAAACTCCAAATACCCTGCTAATAAACTAATTTCGATCATATCGAGCTCTTGGAAAGCGATCATGGGTAGTGTATGGGGCACTAAAACAGATCCATTTGATGCGTTATAATAATTGTGTTGATATTCGTGATGAATTGTTCTCTGAGGAAAATTCCGACACAAAGGAAAACAATACACTGGTACAGACTGCAGTTGAAGCTGAATCAGGTAAAATATCTACAGTAGTAATAATTGAAACCGGTTCATCGGCTAACGTTCTTTCCTAGTATTTATTTAAACAAATTTTGGAATCAGATTACTTAAGTGAGCAGCAGAGAAATTAACTATGTAATGTCTTGTATAGACATCTACGACTCTTTGCAGAAAAGTCAGGTATAATAAAAGGAAACATATATCACATGCAAGTTAAGCCTCACAAAACGTCACACAACCTATAGTATTTATTAGACCAAGAGACAGGCAGTAAACAAAGAAATCAAGAAAATGCTTGAATTTGGAATAGTAGAAACATCCTATGAAACAAAATTAGCAGTTTATATCCACGTAAGAATCTCGAGAAATTTATTTCGTAAATGTAGCATTTGTATTGTATATATCTGAGTAAATATTTCATTTCTATTTTCATGTACATAGTACAGCTAGTTGTGAGAAGAAAAGTGTCAAAACCGTTATATGGATGTTGTAAAGAGAAGCGGAAATGCATTCAAAAAACACTAAGAATTGACTGAAAAACTCAATTTTACTTCTAAAACCAAAACCTGTCTTATAAAGACACCTCATGTGTGTTGTTGTTGTGGTCTTCAGTCCTGAGACTGGTTTGATGCAGCTCTCCATGCTTCTCTATCCTGTGCAAGCTTCTTCATCTCCCAGTACCTACTGCAACCTACATCCTTCTGAATCTGCTTAGTGTATTCATCTCTTGGTCTCCCCCCACGATTTTTACCCTCCACGCTCCCCTCCAATATTAAATTGGTGATCCCTTGATGCCTCAGAACATGTCCTACCAACCGATCCCTTCTTCTGGTCAAGTTGTGCCACAAACTTCTCTTCTCCCCAATCCTATTCAATACTTCCTCATTAGTTATGTGATCTACGCATCTAATCTTCAGCATTCTTCTGTAGCACCACATTTCGAAAGCTTCTATTCTCTTCTTGTCCAAACTATTTATCGTCCATGTTTCACTGCCATACATGGCTACACTCCATACAAATACTTTCAGAAACGACTTCCTGACACTTAAATCTATACTCGATGTTAACAAAATTTCTCTTCTTCAGAAACGCTTTCCTTGCCATTGCCAGTCTACATTTTATATCCTCTCTACTTCGACCATCATCAGTTATTTTGCTCCCCAAATAGCAAAACTCCTTTACTACTTTAAGTGTCTCATTTCCTAATCTAATTCCCTCAGCATCACCCGATTTAATTTGACTACATTCCATTATCCTCGTTTTGCTTTTGTTGATGTTCATCTTATATCCTCCCTTCAAGACACCATCCATTCCGTTCAACTGCTCTTCCAAGTCCTTTGCTGTCTCTGACAGAATTACAATGTCATCGGCGAACCTCAAAGTTTTTATTTCTTCTCCATGGATTTTAATACCTACTCCAAATTTTTCTTTTGTTTCCTTTACTGCTTGCTCAATATAGAGATTGAATAACATCGAGGAGAGGCTACAACCCTGTCTTACCCCCTTCCCAACCACTGCTTCCCTTTCATGTCCCTCAACTCTTATAACTGCCATATGGTTTCTGTACAAGTTGTAAATAGCCTTTCGCTCTTTGTATTTTACCCCTGCCACCTTTAGAATTTGAAAGGGAGTACTCCAGTCAACATTGTCAAAAGCTTTCTCTAAGTCTACAAATGCTAGAAACGTAGGTTTGCCTTTCCTTAATCTTTCTTCTAAGATAAGTCGTAAGGTCAGTATTGCCTCACGTGTTCCAGTATTTCTACGGAATCCAAACTGATCTTCCCCGAGGTCGGCTTCTACTAGTTTTTCCATTCGCCTGTAAAGAATTCGTGTTAGTATTTTGCAGCTGTGGCTTATTAAACTGATTGTTCGGTAATTTTCACATCTGTCAACACCTGCTTTCTTTGGGATTGGAATTATTATATTCTTCTTGAAGTCTGAGGGTATTTCGCCTGTTTCATACATCTTGCTCACCAGATGGTAGAGCTTTGTCAGGACTGGCTCTCCCAAGGCCATCAGTAGTTCCAATGGAATGTTGTCTGCTCTGGGGGCCTTGTTTCGACTGAGGTCCTTCAGTGCTCTGTCAAACTCTTCACGCAGTATCATATCTCCCATTTCATCTTCATCTACATCCTCTTCCATTTCCATAATATTGTCCTCAAGTGCATCGCCCTTGTATAGACCCTCTATATACCCCTTCCACCTTTCTGCTTTCCCTTCTTTGCTTAGAACTGGGTTTCCATCTGAGCTCTTGATGTTCATACATGTGGTTCTCTTATCTCCAAAGGTCTCTTTAATTTTCCTGTAGGCAGTATCTATCTCACCCCTAGTGAGATAAGCCTCTACATCCTTACATTTGTCCTCTAGCCATCCCTGCTTAGCCATTTTGCACTTCCTGTCGATCTCATTTTTGAGACGTTTGTATTCCTTTTTGCCTGTTTCATTTACTGCATTTTTATATTTTCTCCTATCATCAATTAAATTCAATATTTCTTCTGTTACCCAAGGATTACTACTAACCCTCTTCTTTTTACCTACTTGATCGTCTGCTGCCTTCACTACTTCATCCCTCAGAGCTACCCATTCTTCTTCTACTGTATTTCTTTCCCGCATTCCTTTCAATTGTTCCCTTATGCTCTCCCTGAAACTCTGTACAACCTCTGGTTCTTTCAGTCTATCCAGGTCCCATCTCCTTAAATTCCCACCTTTTTGCAGTTTCTTCAGTTTTAATCTACAGCTCATAACCAATAGATTGTGTTCAGAGTCCACATCTGCCCCTGGAAATGTCTTACAATTGAAAACCTGGTTCCTAAATCTCTGTCTTACCATTATATAATCTATCTGATACCTTTTAGTATCTCCAGGGTTCTTCCATGTATACAACCTTCTATCATGATTCTTAAACCAAGTGTTAGCTATGATTAAGTTGTGCTTTGTGCAAAATTCTATCAGGCGGCTTCCTCTTTCGTTTCTTAGGCCCAATACATATTCACCTACTATGTTTCCTTCTCTCCCTTTTCCTACACTCGAATTCCAGTCACCCATGACTATTAAATTTTCGTCTCCCTTCACTATCTGAATAATTTCTTTTATTTCATCATACATTTCTTCAATTTCTTCGTGATCTGCAGAGCTAGTTGGCATATAAACTTGTACTACTGTAGTAGGTGTGGGCTTCGTATCTATCTTGGCCACAGCGTTCACTATGCTGTTTGTAGTAGCTTACCCGCATTCCCATTTTCCTATTCATTATTAAACCTACTCCTGCATTACCCCTATTTGACTTTGTGTTTATAACCCTGTAGTCACCTGACCAGAAGTCTTGTTCCTCCTGCCACCGAACTTCACTAATTCCCACTATATCTAACTTCAACCTATCCATTTCCCTTTTTAAATTTTCTAACCTACCTGCCCGATTAAGGGATCTGACATTCCACGCTCCGATCCGTAGAACGCCATGTGATAAACTGTAAATAGCAGTATAGTTTTCTAGACATAATTTGTGTATAGTGTGTTACTTTTATGATTATTTATTTACTCTTTGTCTCCAAAATATTTGACTAGTTGTAAATACTGTAACTATACATGTCAGAAGTACACGTCCCACAAGCTCAATATAAAGGATTTGAATTATAGTAGATGTACTCGTGTACATAAATACTAAAGGACTATTTTCTATAGGATGATGTCCAGTGTCAATGCTTAGCCATCAGGCTAGGGGCTCAGTAATCTATCTTGCGATTAAACTATGTGCTTATTTTGGCACTTACTGATGCCTTCAGACATTAGTTTTGCATTTCAGAGTTACTTTTATGCGTGATTTCGTATGAGTATGGGGTAAGATCGGGAATGGCTCTTGAACTGGGTTGTCTTGGAACAAAGATATAATCTGAGTGCTACATACTTACTAAACACATACATGTAAAGCACTATCGCATAACGCATAAAATAATGGCCAAACACAATTCGCATAACAAATTTTGAAAGATATTGCAAAAACTGATATAATTAATTTCATCTACAGCCATGTTCTAATGCAAGTATTAAACAAATAATATGAGGTGATGTCGTATTCAACGATTCTCCACACAGCGAACACACAAGCTAATTTGGGCGTTATATTTAACACATAGCTTCAATATCAGCTTAATTTCTACATCTACATCTGTATCTACATGGATACTCTGCAAATCACATTTATGTGTCTGGTAGAGGGTTCATCGAACCATCTTCACAATCCTCTATTATTCTAGTCTCGTATAGCGCGCGGAAAGAATGAACACCTATATCTTTCCGTAGGAGCTCTGATTCCCCTATTTCATCGTGGTGATCGTTTCTTCCTATGTAGATCGGTGCCAACAAAATATTTTCGCATTCAGAGGAGAAAGTTGGTGATCGGAATTCAATGAGAAAATTCCGTTGCAACGAAAAACACCTTTCTTTTAATAATGTCCAGCCCAAATCCTTTATCATTTCAGTGACACTCTCTCCCATATTTCGCGATAATACAAAACGTGCTCTCCTTCTTTAAAAATTTTCGATGTACTTCGTCAGTCCTATCTGGTAAGGATTCCACACCCCGCGGCAATATTCTAAAAGAGGATGGACAAGCCTAGTATAGGCAGTCTCTTTAGTAGATCTGTTACATGTTCTAAGTGTACTGCCAATAAAACGCAGCCTTTGGCTAGCCTTCACCACAACATTTTCTATCTTTTCCTTCCAACTTAAGTTATTCTTAATTATAATTCCTATGTATTTACTTGAATTTACGGCCTTTAGATTTGACTGATTTGTCATGTAACCCGAGTTTAACGAATTCTTTTTAGCACTCATGTGGATGACCTTACACTTTTCGGTATTTAGGGTGTACTGCCAATTTTCGCACCATTCAGATATCATTTCTAAATCGTTTTGCAGTTTGTTTTGATCTTCGGATGACTTTATTCGTCGATAAACGAGAGCGTCATCTGCAAATAACCTAAGACGGCTGTTCAGATTGTATCCTAAATCCAGCCAAGGGCCTATAACACTACCTTGGGGAAAGCCAGCAATCACTTCTGATTTACTAGATGACTTTCCGGCAATTAATACGAACTGTGACCTCTCTGACAGAAAATGACAAATCCAGACGCATAACTGAGACGATATTTCATAAGCACGCAATTTCACTACAAGCCGCCTGTGTGGTGCAGTGTCAAAAGCCTTCCGGAAATCCAGAAATACGGAATCGATCTGAAATCCCACGTCAAGAGCACTCAGCACTTCATGCAAATAAAGAGCTAGTTGTGTTTCACAGGAACGATGTTTTCTAAACCCATATTGACTGAGTGTCAATAGGTCGGTCTTTTGGTAATTCATGATGTTCGAACACAATATATGTTGAAAAATTCTGCTGCATATCGACGATAATGACAAGGACCTGTAATTAAGTGGATTACCCCTACTACCTTTCTTGACTTCTCGTGTGATCTGTGGAATTTTCCAGTCTTTGGGTGCGGCTCTTTCGACGAGTTAACGGTTGTATATGTTTGTTAAGTATGGAGCTAATGCATCATCATTCTCTCAAAGAAGCCTAATTGGTATACAGTCTGGACCAGAAGACTTGCTTTTATAAAATGATTTTAGTTGCTTTCCTACTCCCAGGATATTTACTTCTACGTTACTCATGTTGGCAGCTGTTCTTGATTCGAATTCTGGAATATTTACTTTGTCTTCTTTTGGGAAGGAATTTCCGAAGGCTGTGTTTAGTAACTCTGCTTTGGCAGCACTGTCTTCGGCAGTATCTATTGTTGTCAAAGATTGCCAATTTTCGGGATTTTGCGTCTGCTTAATTTTGGGATGTTTGTTTCGTTGTTTCTGCAACAATATTCTAACCCATTTTGTGTACCAAGGAGGATCCGCTCCGTCGTTTGATAATTTATTTGGTATAAATCTTTCGATTGCTGCCAATACCATTTCTTTAAATTCCAGCCACATCTGGTCTACACTTACTTTATTAATTTGTAATGAGTGGAGATTGTATCTCAGGAAAGCGTCAACTGAATTTTTATCTGCTTTTTTGCATAGGTATATTTTTCGTTTATTTTTGGAGGATTTGGAGATTACAATATTCAATCTCGCTACTACAGCCCTGTGTTCACTAATCCCTAAATCGGTTTTGATGCTCGTTATTAACTCAGGATTATTTGTTGCTAAGAGGTGAAGTGTTTTTTCACAACCGTTTACTATTCGCATGGACTCATGAACTAGCTGCTCAAGATAGTTTTCGGAGAATGCCTTTATCACAATTTCGGATGATGTTTCATGCGTATCTCCAGAATGAAACATGTATTTTCGCCAACGTATCAAGGGTACATTAAAGTCACCACCAGCTATAATCGCATGTGTCGGGTATGTGTTTGAAATCGAACTCAAGTTTTTTTGAACTTTTAAGCAACTATATCATCTGAATTAGGGAGGTCGGTAAAAGGACCCAATTATTATTTTATTCCGGTTGCCAAGAAAGACCTCTGCCAATACTAACTCGAAGGAACTATCTACTTCAATTTCGCGACTAGATAAACTACTTCTAACAGCAACAAACACGTCACCTCCAACCGCATTTAGCCAATCCTTTTGGAACGCTGTTAGGTCGTTGGCAAAAATTTCGGCTGAGCTTATATCCGGCTTTAGCCAGCTTTCAGCGCCTAAAACTATTTGAGCAACAGTGCTTTCTATTAGCCCTTGGAGCTCTGGTATTTTTCCAACTCAGCTACGACAATTTACAACTGGTTGTCGTATCTACGTTCTCTCTGTGTTCGGCCTGCACCCTTTGTGACTGAAGCCCTTCTCGTGTTTTCCCGAGGCCCTCTAACCTAAAAAACAGGCCAGTCCATGCCACACAGCCCCTGCTACTCTTATGGCCGCCTCCTGCGTATAGTGGACACCTGACCTGTTCAGCGGAATCCGGAACCCAACCACCCTTTGGTGCAAGTCGAGGAATCTGCAGCCTGCATGGTCGCATAACCGTCTGAGCCTCTAATTAAGACCCTCCACTCGGCTCTGTCCAGAGGTCCGCAATCGGTACTGTCGGCTATACTGCAAATGGTCAGCTCTGCTTTCATCTTGCAAGCAAGACTGGTGGCTTTTACCACTTCTATTAGAAGCTCGAAACCAGAGAGAATCTCTTCTGGTCCAAAGTGACACACATCTTTGGTACCGACGTGAGCAACCACCTGCAGTTGACTGCATCCTGTATTCTTCATGGCTTCTGGGAGTACCGGTACCACATGTGGAATGACTCCACCAGGTTGCACACGGAGTGCACATTGGTTTTATTTCCCTCCTTGGGAGCCGTGTCCCTGAGGGGCCCCATAACGCGCCTAATGATGGAGCTTCAAGCTGTCAATAATCGTACCCTCTGTGATCGTCGGGATCTTGCAGGCTGAGAGGTTTTGCTCTGAAACAGGACAGGTGACAGAATGTGGCTCAGCGACAGCGTCAGCCACAGACAGAACCTGGAACCTGTTTGTCAGACAAACCGGGGTGGCCTTGCGTTCGGCCGTCTGGCAAGTCTTCCACCGCCTGCTACGCCCTGGGGCGACCTGCCACTCGACCAGAGGTGAGAGGTCAACCTCAGTGCGAGCAGTAACTGGGCTGGCCACTGGTGAGGACCGATCGGAGGACTCGGACGTGCTGGATATGCGTTGGATCCCCACAGCCGGCCCACACAAGTGGTGCCCATCCACTGCAGACTCAAGCTGTGTAACCGAAGCCATCACAACCTGAAGCTGAGAGCGAAGTGTCACCCGCTCACCTTGCATCCGCACACAACATTCACGTTCCCTGTCTATACTAAAGACCGTGGAAAACTAAACTATGCTGATAAACGGACTATCGGTACGTTCTGCGCAACTCTACTGTAGATCCTGACGAAAACGCAAGAACTGCGACTAATAAATTACATTCTACATCTACATCTACAACCATGCTCCGCAAGCCACCTGACGGTGTGTGGCGGAGGGGTACCTTGAGTAACTCCACTGGTTCTCCCTTCTATTCCAGTCTCGTATTGTTCATGGAAATAAGGATTGTCGGTATGCTCCTGTGTGGGCTCTAATCTCTCTGATTTTATCCTCATGGTCTCTTCGCGAGATATACGTAGGAGGGAGCAATATACTGCTTGACTCTTCGGGAAGGTATGTTCTCCCAACTTCAACAAAAACCCGTACCTAGCTACTGAGCGTCTCTCTTGCAGAGTCTTCCACTGATCTATCATCTCCGGAACGCTTTTGCGATTACTAAATGATCCTGTAACGAAGCGCGCTGCTCTCCGTTGGATCTTCTCTATCTCTTCTATCACTCTATCAGGTACAGATCCCACACTGCTGAGCAGTATTCAACCAGTAGGCGAACAAGCGTACTGTAACCTACTTCCCTTGTTTTCGGATTGCATTTGCTTAGGATTCTTCCAATGAATCTCAGTCTGGCATCTGCTTTACCAACGATCTACTTTGTATGATCATTCCATTTTAAATCACTCCTAATGCGTACTCCCAGATAATTTATGGAATTAGCTGCTTCCAGTTGCTGACCTGCTATTTTGTAGCTAAATGATAAGGGCTCTATCTTTCTATGTATTCGCAGCAGCTTACACTTGTCTACATTGAGATTCAATTGCCACTCCCTGCACCATGCGTCAATTCGCTGCAGATCATCCTGCATTTCAGGACAATTTTCCATTGTTACAACGTCTCGATATACCACAACACCATCCTCATAAACCCTCAGTGAACTTCCGATGTCATCCACAAGGTAATTTATGTATATTGTGAATAGCAACGGTCCTACGACACTACCCTGCGGCACACCTGAAATCACTCTTACTTCGGAAGACTTCTCTCCATTGAGAATGACATGCTGCGTTCTGTTATCTAGGAACTCTTCAATCCAGTCACACAATTGGTCTGATAGTCCATATGCTCTTACTTTGTTCATTAAACGACTGTGGGGAACTGTATCGAACGCCTTGCGGAAGTCAAGAAAAACGGCATCTACCTGGGAACCCGTGTCTATGGCTCTCTGAGTCTCGTGGGCGAATAGCGCGAGCTGGGTTTCACACGAACGTCTTTTTCGAAACCCATGCTGATTCCTACAGAGAAGATTTCTAGTCTCCACAAAAGTCATTATACTCGAACATAATACGTGTTCCAAAATTCTACAACTTATTGACGTTAGAGATATAGGTCTATATAGTTCTGCATATCTGTTCGACTGCCCTTCTTGAAAACGGGGATGACCTGTGCCCTTTTCCAATCCTTTGGAACGCTGTGCTGTTCTAGAGACCTACGGTACACCGCTGCAAGAAGGGGGGCAAGTTCCTTCGCGTACTCTGTGTAAAATCGAACTGGTATCCCGTCAGGTCCAGCGGCTTTTCCTCTTTTGAGCGATTTTATTTGTTTCTCTATCCCTCTGTCGTCTATTGCGATATCTACCATTTTGTCATCTGTGCGACAATCTAGAGAAGGAACTACAGTGCAGTCTTCCGCTATGAAACAGCTTTGGAAAAAGACATTTAGTATTTCGGCCTTTAGTCTGTCATCCTCTGTTTCAGTACCATTTTGGTCACAGAGTGTCTGGACATTTTGTTTTGATCCACCTACCGCTTTGACATAAGACCACAATTTCTTAGGATTTTCTGCCAAGTCGGTGGATAGAACTTTTCTTTCGAATTCATTGAACGCCTCTCGCATCGCCCTCCTCACACTACATTACGCTTCGCGTAATTTTTGTTTGTCAGCAAGGCTTTGGCTATGTTCATGTTTGCTGTTAAGTTCCCTTTGCTTCCGCAGCAGTTTTCTAACTCGGTTGTTGTACCACGGTGGCTCTTTTCCATCTCTTACGATCTTTCTTGGCACATACTCATTTAACGCATATTGTACGATGATTTTGAACTTTGTCCACTGATCCTCTATCTGTACTTGAGACAAAACTTTTGTGTTGAACCATCAGGTACTCTGAAATCTGCTTTTTGTCACTTTTGCTAAACAGAAAAATGTTCCTACCTTTCTTAATATCTCTATTTACGGCTGAAATCATCGATGCAGTAACCGCTTTATGATCGCTAATTCCCTGTTCTGCGCTAACTGTTTCAAATAGTTCGGGTCTGTTTGTCACATTACTACATAGAGACTCAAAAAGCTAACTACCGAAGCATTCAGGTGAAACTAAATAATTCGCCTCTGATTAGGAATCGGTTTACTTTCCGGCGCAAACGAAAAGACGAGGTCTGCGACTATTAGCTATTAATTTAACACGCAGAAACTCAAGAAAGTAAACTAATTAGGCACACAGATGATATTATCATATTCGCTCCTGGTTACGAACTCGTAAAAGTCACAATATCGGTTACTTCTCTGTTGGTGCTTGTGACTCAGTCGGCTGCTGCTGCCTGACTGACTGGCTGACTTAAAAGTACCCTGCTGGCCATTAAAACTGCTGCACGAAGAAAAAATGCAGATGATAAATGGATATGCATTGTACAAATATATTATACTAGAACTGACATGTGATTACATTTTCACGCAATTTGGGTGCATACATCCTGAGAAATCAGTACCCAGAACAACCACCTCTGGCCCTAATAACGGCCTTGATACGCCTGGGCATTGAGTCAAACCGAGCTTGGATGGCGTGTGCAGGTACAGCTGCCCATGCAGCTTCAACATGATGCTGCAGTTCATCAAGAGTAGTGCCTGGCGTATTTTGACGGGCCAGTTGCTCGGCCAACATTGACCAGACGTTTTCAGTTGGTGAGAGAACTGGAGAATGTGCTGGCCAGGGCAGCAGTCGAACATTTTCTGTATCCAGAAAGGCCCGTACAGGACATGCAACATGCAGTCGTGCATTATCCTGTTGCAATGAAGGTTTCGCAGGGGTCGAATGAAGGGTAGAGCCACCGGTAGTAACTCATCTGAAATGTAACGCCCACTGTTCAAAGTGCCGTCAATGCGAACAAGAGGTGACAGAGACGTGTAACCAATGGCACCCCATACCATCACGCCGGGTAATACGCCAGTATGGCGATGACGAATACACGCTTCCAATGTGCGTTCGCCGCGATGTCGCCAAACACGGATGCGACCATCATGATGCTGTAAACAGAACCCGGGTGCATCCGAAAAAATGACGTTTTGCCATTCGTGCACCGTGGTTCGTCGTTGAGTACACCATCGTAGGCGCTCCTGTCTGTGATGCAGCGTCAATGGTAACCGCAGCCATGGTCTCCGAGCTGATAGTCCATGCTGCTGCAAACGTCGTCGAACTGTTTGTGCAGATGGTTGTTGTCTTGCATACGTCCCCATCTGTTGACTCAGGGATCGAGACGTGGCTGCACGATCCGTTACAGCCATGCGGATAAGATGCCTGTCATCTCGACTGCTAGTGATACGTGGCCGTTGGGATCCAGCACGGCGTTCCGTATTACCCTCCTGAAACCACAGATTCCATATTATGCCTACAGTCATTGGATCTCGACCAACGCGAGCAGCAATGTCGCGATAAGATAAACCGCAATCGCGATAGGCTGCAATCCGACCTTTATCAAAGTCGGAAACGTGATGGTACGCATTTCTCCTCCCTACACGAGGCATCATAACAACTTTTCACCAGGCAACGCCGGTCAACTGCTGTTTGTGTATGAGAAATCGGTTGGAAACTTTCCTCATGTTAGCACGTTGTAGGTGTCGCCACCGGCGCCAACCTTGTGTGAATGCTCTTGAAAGCTAATCAGTTGAATGTCACCGCATCTTCTTCCTTTCGGTTAAATTTCGCGTCTGCAGCACGTCATCTTCGTGGTGTAGCAATTTTAATGACCAGTAGTGTATATATGTAATTGCTAATGAGCAACAAAACTAATGCCAAAGGCAGTACTATTAAAGACTTTCAGAGAAAGCCATTGCACGTTAACTTTGTGTGCAAATAAACAAAACTGTGCAACGGAAGTAGTCTGTGATAACAGTGAACATACTAGTGTTGTAAAGTGCATAATAAAGTTGACGCTTACCATCAGTGAAATGTTCAATCACGTGTGCATGTGCAGTATCCGGTGCAGAAACTCTTAGGTAAGGCGCAAGTAGCCGTGCAAGGGAGCTCGCACTGCAACGACCGAATGTACACAGACAGCCTGCAGCCTGCAGCTTCGACAATGTTCCGCGCGAAGCTCTGGATTGTCAACGTAGAATGTGAGCCACGTGATCGCCCAGTACTAGCAGAATTTCAAAACGTGGAGACTCGTCACCGATAAGCTGTGAACGCTCATTTAGCCCAAATACTGGTAGCGTAATACGTGAATAAATAAACTGCAATACTCATTGCAAACAAATAACAGTCATGATGCAATCGGAAAGCAGCGGCAACCTGGACAACAGTACAGTTCGCAAAACTTCAATGCGGCAAACAAAACGCAAACAAAAGAATGTAAACTGTCACCAAGAACAGAATATAAAATCATAATATGCATCCATATTGAACCGTGGATTTGGTTGGTTCAAATGGCTCTGAGCACTATGGGACTTAACTTCTAAGGTCATCAGTCCCCTAGAACTTAGAACTACTTAAGCCTAACTAACCTACGGACATCGCACACACCCATGCCCGAGGCAGGATTGGAACCAGTGATCGTAGCAGTCGCACGGTTCCAGACTGAAACGTCTAGAACCGCTCGGCCACCACGGCCGGCGAACCGTGGATTTATTTTCAAAGAATATTCTTAAGCATTTATTTTATTTACTAGCGATTCATCAAGAACATTAACACATTTAATCACACTATGTGAGCGTGGAACTAGTTGCCAGGGAGTAACTGATGAAATTATAAGCAGATTCCTTTTTAACAAATGGTAATTTATTCACTTGAATGGTGCCTAAAGCATTTTTTAAAAGAAACAGATTGAAAATTATAATCAGAAAGCACCCTCTAAATATCAAGTTACAATTTATTCAGAGGCAGAAACAAACAAATTTTTGACTGTATGAGCTTTCGGGCTGAGAACCTTGCCGCTCCCTTTTGACACGGCCGTAGTTACGACCGCTCACAACAACCTCTGAAAGACTACCCTGGTGCAAATCTGCAACACACCAGATTACTTTAAACTAACAGTTTTAACAACTCATACAAGCACGCAAACTATGCACCCCGTACGAGGGATGGAAATGGTACAAAACTCTAAAATTAAAAAATTAACTTACGGCGGAACGGTGGCAACTTTATATACTAAAATTACCATTTAAATAAAAGCCCATGAAATGCAATCTTATATCAAATATTACAAGGTTGGCCAAACAAGTTAACATACTCAACAGTACACAGATACCGCCTCTCAAGATGATAGGCAAGATCAAAACATATTTCAGGATTTAGGCCGTTAAACTCCTAGCAACAAATTCGTCAACACCAAAACCGACAAACATTACAGAGGCAGCTTCGGACGACAGACAGACACTAACTGCCTAACAAATGCGTACGAGACACAGACGAGCAAGCTTGGGAACGAGAGACTGACCTAGAAAACAAGTAAAATTTAAGAACAGTAAATCACACAACATATCACTCTCCCGAACCGTCCGTTGCGAGCCGCTTCATAGGACACAGGAAGGCGCGCCGATCTCCCGTCTTTTCTGATCCGCACCAACACACCGACTGCCCGCTGCTCCGTCCGCGACTGCTGCTCCGTCGCGACAGGACTCCTGGTGCGTCTCCCACTCACTCCCAGGCACACGACGGCGGAAATACTGGCTCGGACCCAACCATGCAGAGGAAACACGCCCACTGCCAAAACGACATCCTAGCACCAGGAAAGACCAGAGCCAAGCTCCACAAGATGGTAACTGAAGGGGCCCAGAAGCGCTCGGAGAACCAGTTACACCACGGCGTTGCTGCTCGCACCGGCCAGAGTGATGTCGTGGGTTGACTCCTGTTACTCTCGTGTCGACCGCTAAGTCACTACCCGTAGCTATACGCCACGGCCTACTGGACTCAGGTTGCGACCTCACATGCGCCGACGCTCAAGACGGACAAGTCATCTTGTGTCTTAGTGCGCGACCGACCAACCGATCGAGCCAACCGCCAATGCCCATTGCGTGAGCAAACTTGAGCAAACTGGCAGCCTAACGCGCAGACTCAGATGCAGCAACTAAGGCCCGACCGGGCGACCACTCGCTGAGTTCTCTTACTGGCGGAGTGGAAAGACTCTCATTTTGACGGCTTTAAAGGTTGATCCGATCGAGAGACATACTAGCACTCCAGAAGTCAGACAGACACTAACTGCCTCACAAATGCGGACGAGAGACAGACTAGAAAGCTGGGGACAGGAGACTGACCCAGACTGACCGACTGGCGAGTTTTTTTTTTCTTTATTGATTTTCAATTCCCCCCGAAGGGGGCGGGCTGGCAGCAGCTTACTACGCTGCTCTACAGCCTACAGACTTTTTTTAAATAAAGGAAGAAGAAAGAAACAAGGAAAAACAGGCGATAAAATGGTGATGTAAAGTGCAAAATGGCGTAAAATTGCGGAAAGTTAAAACAGAAAGCAAAAGGGGTTGGCAATGTAGATAAAATACACAGGAATCAGACAAGTAACATAGTAGACACACAATTAAAAAACATGGCGACAGTCTGGTTTCTGTTCGCAAGAGATAAAAGGCACACCCAGCGACAGTATGATGGCCGTTCGCAACAAGTCCCAAAAAACACAACACGGAACACTCACTGTAAAACACGCACTGTAGAACACTCACTGTAGAACACTGCAAGAGAGGGGCAGCACAAAGACGACACTCCCGAGCCAAAGGCTGATTGGGGGGGGGGGGGAGACCTGCAGGAGGGGGAAAAACAAGGAGGGAGGAGAGGAAAAAACGA
Organism: Schistocerca serialis cubense; assembly: GCF_023864345.2. Taxonomy (NCBI): domain Eukaryota; kingdom Metazoa; phylum Arthropoda; class Insecta; order Orthoptera; family Acrididae; genus Schistocerca; species Schistocerca serialis. The sequence goes on from NC_064644.1 coordinate 52,625,555, forward strand.
AAAGGGGGGAACCAAGGAGGGAGAGGTCTAATAAAGGGGGAGAAGGGCAGACGCGAGAGGGAATGAGAGGAGGCAGAGGAGGGAAATGGAAAAGGACACGGGGGAGAGAAGGGGGCAAAGAGAGGGGTGGTGGGGAAGAAAGAGGATGGAAGGGGGGGAGAGGGAGCCCGGGAAAAGGACAGAGGAAAGGAGGGGGAGTGAGGATCAGAGTTGATAGGAGGGGTAAATGGAGGGAGAGAGGGCATCATCTGGGAGGGGGAGTTGATGGAAGCCACCTTGGGAAAGGAGATGAAGGTTGCAGTGATGGAGGGTAGGGGGGACACAACGATGAAGACGTGGCAGGGGGCGGGGATGGGAGAGGAGAGGAGCAACTAGGGGGTGAGGGGGTTCAAGACGGCGGGAGGTGTAGAGGATGCGGATATGTTCGAGGAATAGGAGCAGATGGGGGAGGACTGGTGAGCTCATAGCGTCCCTTAAAAGCACGTGAACAGGCAACCTTTCCCCTTTCCTACCAGAGGGAGACACCAAAGCTGCGATTGCCACAGCGGCGCCACGGCCAGAAACGGAGGGCGACTGCTTCACACAACACGCTGCGGCGCGCTCTTCAAAACAGCAATTTTTACGACGGCTCACATATGATATGTACTAATACAACCTCTTTCAGTCAAATGGCGTAATTGCATGTTTGTATATTAATGCTTAGTCGATTGTACTCTATGTGTCCCATACCCGAGATGTCTGTCCTGTGGAAGAACAACAACTAGTCACCTGTATCCAGTAACCAGCCACAAATCCTGGCATGTCTTCCTATGTTTCTGTTCGCACCTGAGGGTCCTGTCATCGACTACCATCTATCGGCAAGGACCATCGCTCGTGCAATCTGTCGCAAGATATACCATCGTATCTACAAATCATTGAATTCAACGTTCTAAAACTGTGAAAAATTCTCAATCAAACTCAATTTTGTAATTGTGAGAAAGAACGTTTTCGACAGATTCATTTAATGAGACCTTTAAATGAAAAAAAAATTATGTGATAACGGCATTTTACACGAAAGAATTGTTTAAAAACGGAACATTTTATCTAATAATCCTGTTTGGCAAGTGTTATCACGAACATTTTATGGACCTTTGAATTTAATGTGTTTTCAAAACGGCATGACAAAATGCCTGTGAGTTTCTGAAATATTTTTACTGTTTAGTAACATGTAAAATCTTATTGCCGGCCGGAGTGGCCTCAGCCTGGAACCGCGCGACCGCTAAGGTCGCAGGTTCGAATCCTGCTGCGGGCATGAATGTGTGTGATGTCCTTAGGTTGGTTAGGTTGAAGTAGTTCTAAGTTCTGGAGGAGTGATGACCTCATAAGTTAAGTCGCATAGTGCTCAGAGCCATTTGAACCATTTTGAACCTTATTGCACTTCGCTATCCAAATATTCAAATAGTTTTCAGTGAACAAATAGGCCGAGAACTGTATGTCGATCACTTGGTTTTTTCCCCGTTTTCCATGGGACCGCGTCCGAACAGGTGGGTGAGTAATTACAGGTGGGCTACATGTTAGGCCGTGTCCTACCTAAGCGACAGAAGCGACCAACAGAGGTCGCCAGCTTCAGGCTACAAAACACAACCGCTGGTATATTTACGGAAATGTCCTACGCAAGCGACATGTGTGTCGCTGCCTTTCTTCCGCTGCAAATGGCGACGTTTGAATTCAAACATGTTTGAATCTTTTCGCTAAAGCATGCGTGACAGAGAGCGACAGCCACGTGTCATCTTGGCAAAGCAGTGAAGCGGACGCGATGGCCGCAATGAAATACTTAGCATCCGATTTTAAGAAAATTATTCGGTAAAAAATTTTATTCTTCCGGATCTTATAGCTTTATGTCTTTGCTCGATAAAGAGCTGAATTTATTTTCGTTTCTCGGCGTAGTTACTGTGCTGCACGAAATTGAGTACACAGCTGCAGGAAAATTTTAAGAATTTGTAGAGGTAAAATCACATTGTAGACTTTCCATATAGTTCACTTAGGCCATACGTTATAGCATATGATATGTTATCAATACATCTAAATTGTATTTAAAGTTGAGACCGGAATAATATCTCTTTTCATTTTAGAGATATTGGTTGTTATATTAACTGACTGGTCGCTCGCGGCGTGTCCGAACCTTTTCTACGCTTCGGGAATCAAGTGACACTCGATACGTTTTTGTAAACGCGAGAGCAGAGCGAAGACAAGACTCCCTATAAATTACACCATGAGGTTTTGTCCGAATTGTCATAGCCAAACCAAGAGAGAGAGAGACAGATAAACGGGGTGACAAAGTGACCAGCGTGAGTTCTAGTTTTGCATGAAAAAATTTGACTGCTTGCAAGTAATCAGGGTAATTAACGATAACTTAATTAATGAGTTGCGGAAAAATTGAAATATTTCACGAAAAACTGCTGCCAAGCTATGTAAATGAAGTGTCAAAAATTTCATCTGTTTAATGCCTAGCTATTTTGCACATAAAATGATACATTGGTGCGGTATTTAAATGTCAGACAGACGTACTTCGAATCAAGTACCAAAGTTAGGATTTTTGAGTAAAGAAAACGTTAGGAAAGCAAACGAGGAGTCTGTACGATCATGTTTCCTGAATAAAACTTGAAAATAAAATGAAAGAAATCGGTCAAATATTTATGAAATGATTTGTGTAGAAGAAATAAGTAGATCAGAGAAATGTTCTATGTGCCTTTGAATGATGTTCGAAATCATGAACAGAAAATGAGGTGCACCAAACGTTTCCCTAACATTATTTATTTCGTACTCTTTGGCAAATCATTTCACAATACGTGTGACTTTATTTTCAAAAATTCTGTATGCTTCGCTTTTGCAGACTATTTCGATTAACTGGAACCCCTTGGCCTTAGCACTGACTGCTGATGAATTACGTTCGCAATATCAAATATCTGTAAAATTTCATTGTTCCTTGTAATTTATTAGGAATTTAATGTGTGTGATACACTTGGATAGGTGTGTAGACACATAAAAAGATCAATTTCTTCGGCAAGACGTTCAAAATATACTTAGCTATGCAGTGTAAACAGTATACATAATACGTAGTATATCGAATTTTAGCTAAGTCAGTTAAAACATAAAATGCACAAGGGATCGAATCGAACACTTTTCTTGCAACAATCTATAACGCTACCATCACACCACACATAACAGCTGCATATATTGATGTAAAATTATATTTATTGTTAGTGTAGTCAGTCATTCTCCCGCATTTATTGGTTGTTAAAAGTTCTTGATCACGTACAAAACGTTAGTCTTTAATTTATTCTCCATCTACATCTACATCCATACTCCGCAAGCCGCCTGATGGTGTGTGGCGGAGGGTACTTTGAGCACCTCTATCGGTTCCCCCTTCTATTGCAGTCTCGTATTGTTCGTGGAAAGAAAGATTGTCGGTATGCCTGTGTGGGCTCTGATCTCTCTGATTTTATCGTCATGGTCTCTTCGCGAGATATACGTAGGAGGGAGCAATATACTGCTTGACTCCTCGGTGAAGGTATGTACTCGAAACTTCAACAAAAGCCCGTACCGAGCTATTGAGCGTCTCTCCTGCAGAGTCTTCCACTGGAGTTTATCTGTCAACTTCGTAACGCTTTCGCGATTACTAAATGATCCTGTAACGAAGCTCGCTGCTCTCCGTTAGATCTTCTCTATCTCTCTGTCAACCCTATCTGGTACGGATACCACACTGGTGAGCAATATTCAAGCAGTGGGCGAACAAGTGTAGTGTAACTTAATTCCTTTGTTTTCGGATTGCAATTCCTTAGGATTCTTCCAATGAATCTCAGTCTGGCATCTGCTTTACCGACGATCAACTTTATATGATCATTCCATTTTAAATCACTCCTAATGCCTACTCCCAGGTAATTTATTGAATTAACTGCTTCCAGATGCTGACTTGCTATTTTGTAGCTAAATGTATTGCTATGTATTCGCAGCACATTACACTTGTCTACATTGTGATTCAATTGCCATTCCCTGCACTCTTGCGTCAGTTCGCTGCAGGTCCTCCAGCATTTCAGTACAATTTTCCATTGTTACAACCTCTCGATATACTACAGCATCATCCGCAAAAAGCCTCAGTGAACTTCCGATGTTATCCACAAGGTAATTTATGTATATTGTGAATAACAACGGTCCTACAACACTCCCTGCGGCACACCTGAAATCATTCTTACTTCGGAAGACTTCTCTCCATTGAGAATAACATGCTGCGTTCTGTTATCTAGGAACTCCTCAATCCAATCACTCAATTGGTCTGATAGTCCATATGCTCCTACTTTGTTCATTAAACGACTGTGGTCAACTGTATCGAACGCCTTTCGGAAATCAAGAAGCATGGCATCTACCTGGGAACCCGTGTCTATGTCTCGTGGACGAATAGCACGAGCTGGGTTTCACACGATCTTATTTTTCGAAACCCATGCTGATTCCTACAGACTAGATTTCCAGTCTCGAGAAAAGTCATTATACTCGAACATAATACATGTTCCAAAATTCTACAACTTATCGACGTTAGAGATATAGGTCTATGGTTCTGCACATCTGTTCGACGTGCCTTCTTGGAAACGGGGATGACCTGTGCCCTTTTCCAATCTCTGGAACGCTATGCTGTTCTAGAGACCTACGGTACACCGCTGCAAGAAGGGGGGCAAGTTCCTTCGCGTACTCTGTGTAAAATCGAACGGGTATCCCTTCAGGTCCAGCGGCCTTTCCCCTTTTGAGCTATTTTATTGATTTTCTATCACTCTGTCGCCTATTTCGATATCTACCATTTTGTCATCTGTGCGACAATCTAGAGAAGGAACTACAGTGCAGTCTTCCTCTGTGAAACATCATTGGGAAAAGACATTTAGTATTTCGGCCTTTGAGGTAATCGAATGTTCCTCTGCTCACTCACGCGTATTCGAAGAATTTCTCTGGTGATCTTCCTAGTTGATGATATTGATGAAACTCTCCATGGAGATTCCTCCCTTTGTAAATTTCATGAAGAGTATTCCTTTTCGCTTTATTTTCTTAAGTAAGCCTGATTTTGTAGCCTTACTCTCCAGCTATAGTATTCTACAGTTTGGGGTTGCCGTTTTATAGAAACAGCTGGTTGGCTCTCAGCAGCCATCTTGTAGCGCGACATGGTCGCTCCCACGCAGGACCCCCTATGAGCTTTTCGCCCGATGCTGCTGCTTGTCGCTGGAGTGTCGCATATCCAGAAGTCGCTCTCTGCTATGCAACTTCCACTGTCTACCCCTCCCGGATGATGAGGTCGCCCTGACATCTACCCTTCCTACCAACTCTAACCCCATCTTCCTGCCTCCTCCTCAGGGCTCCCTCTCCACCTCCTCCTCCTCCCCCTCCCCCTCCCTCCTCCTTAGCGGTTTCCCCCTCCTACTCCCCCTCCATCTCTTGTGTCTCCGTTCAGTGTCTGCACTCACTCCTGCCCTGTCTTCCCTCTTCATCTCCCGCCCCACGTGTCTCCTGCCTCTTCATGTACCCACTGATGCCCCTCCTCTCTTCATCCCGCCGCTTCCCAGCTGCCCCAAGCTCTCCCCTCCTTTTCCATCCTGTCTGCCCTTTCCCTCGGCAGGTCCCGCCTGGCAGTTTTACTCTTCATCGTGTGTGCTCCAAGTGGGTTTTAAGTGTGTGGTTCTGGAGTGTTTTTACTACTGTGGCCGACTTTTAAGGCGTGCATGTCCATTCAGTGTCTTCTCTGAGTTTTGAAGAATCGCCACCTGTGTTTTTTAACTTTCCGGTGACTTTTTTTGACTGTCCTCCATGAACGTCTCCGTGTTGGCCTATATTTTTTACCTCCATTTTCTCCCATTATTCTGTTTTAAGTTCCCCTTTATCGCCTTATGTATGTAACATTTTATTCTTATTTTAAGTTGTTATGTCACTTCGCTGAAGAGCGGCGGATTGTGCAGCTGACAGCCCTCCCCTGCCCATATAGGGCAAAGGAATGAAATCACAATAAAGAAAAAAAAAGCTCAGCCAGCCAGTCCAATCTCACGTACGTCTGTGGACACATCGCCTCACATTAGACAGCTTACTTACTTCCTTGCTCTGTGTACAAGTGGACGTGGTTGTTAGGTTTCCTTGTGACTCCGTTGTTCGATGTTGTTGTTGATCGTTCTGTCCTTCATTGGTCGTGTCCGTCCTCTCCCGTTGTGTTGATGTTTGCAGGTCTCTCCTCGGGTCCCGCCGCCCTTTCCGTCATTTCAACCCCGCGACCGTCCCGGTCGCAGTTACAACAGTACTTTCCGTTAATTCTAAATAAAAATATTACGTAATAGACTCCGAAACTACTTCCAATCTTTACCAGTAAAATCAGTCATTCGTTACTGCGACACAGGTGCTTTGAACGCTTATTAAGTATTTTTATTAGAAGCCATAGCAAAAAATAATGGTTACGATTGAAATATGATTAACAAAACGTACCAGAAGAAGCTGAAGGCTAAACAGTAGAAACTGATGAAATCACGCCAGCTTCCGAAGTAAGAAAAAGAAGGTCCAATGTACACTGTCATGACATTCTTTGGAAATACTTCATACAAAATACCACGACTGTTCAGTAAGACTAACGCTGACGTTAGGTTCCGTACGAACATCAGGCTGAATATCATCATCCGTCATAAAACATAGAACGACCCTCCTTTCAGTCAGTTCAACATTTAGAAAATGAACTGAGGAAGCTGCAACAAATTATAGGTAGGCCAAAAGGAGAGAAATTTTAACACCCAGTTTAAAGAACACCTCAACAGGATGAAAGTAATACATCCACGACTGGCAAGTATTTCAGAGAAATGGCCATTCCATGTTGGACATAACAAAACGTTAAAACTGTAACACAGATGAGAGTAGGTACTTCACGGCTCCATTAGAGAGTAATTACGATCCGTCTAACAGATCGCTAGCCACGACTCTGCATATTTCGTGCTCGTGATAGGGAATTACAGGCCCTTCACATCGCTGCTCTGCAGACACTTGAACCAAGAACGTCACCTGAGAAAGCGCCAGCTTGTTAGAGCAAACAAGATCACAATGTCGCCACTTGTTCGCAGCTCCGCCACCGCAGTTTAACTCCAGTGTAGAACAAATCTATCAAGGTCTCTTCAGTGTTAGATGATTTCTGATTGCGTTAGCCATATTACGAGCCAGAGTAAATAGTTCAATAAGAAAAATGTTAGTCTTTGCCAACAAGGCGTCTCGCAGGGTTGTCAACTGTTAGGTTGCATATTTGTGCTACTGTACTGATACATCCCATTCCTTGCATGAGAGGTGTCACGTCCTTAAATTCAGATATCGGTGAAAAGATATTCGTAACTGAGAATAGTCGATAAGTGGAGAGCACTCCACTATTGTGGGGCGTTTTAAATCGCAGGTGCTGATACCAGATCTAACGATCCAGTGATATACGAAAGTGGATAGCAGACAGACGACCCTAACTGCTGAGGTGCATATACGAGTTTAATGGAGCGGGAGGTGTGGAATAAACAGCTCCGTGAAATGTCAAAGTTAATAAGTTTGCTGTACTTGTCAACTATGAAGTTCAATACCAGATCTGTTATGTACATAGTACAGATAGGCAGTATTCCAGTTGAAGCTAAAATTTTCTGGGTTATTAGGCAGCAGTGTTCTAGGAGTAGTGGACACCAAAAGATCTTGAGGAAGATCCCAGAAGAGGGGACGAAACGTGGATCATTTTAGAAGAAAATGATGCGGCCTAATAACCCAGAAGATTTTAACTTCACTGACAATGGCGACGAAAGCCTGCAGACTTACATAGTATACCACTTGGTAGCTGTCCTCATTTATCAGGTACTGAGTTGTAATTTTGAAGATAATATAAGAAAGTGAACTGAATCTCAAAAAAAAAATGGTTCAAATGGCTCTGAGCACTATGGGACTTAACTACTGAGGTCATCAGTCCCCTAGAACTTAGAACTACTTAAATCTAACTAACCTAAGGACATCACACACATCCATGCCCGAGGCAGGATTCGAACCTGCGATCGTAGCGGTCGTGCGGTTCCTGACTGTAGTGCCTACAACCGCTCGGCCACATCGGCGGGCTGAACTGAATCTCACTTCATATTTCTGTGGTGGAGCGAATGAGAACGAGAGGTTAATTTTCAGTACCTTTATCTGCAGCCTATAAGGAGGCAAATTCTGTGCCAAGATGGAGGAAGAAGGCTCATGGATTCAGGGCACAGACTACCTGGACCCTGATTAACAATACTAAATGGTGACCGAATATTCAGTAAAGAACGTTCATCGCATATAAAAGGAGTGTTCAGGAGGCAACTTATTTCTGAAGTAGTGCTGGGCGGAATTGACACCATGAATCCTGCAGGGCTGTCCATAAATCCTTAAGAGTACGAGGGGGTGCAGATCTCCTCTGCACAGCACATTGCAAGGCATCCCAGATATGCTCAATAACGTTCATGTCTGGGGAGTTTGGTGGCGAGAGGGAAGTGTTTAAACTCAGGAGAGTGTTCCTGGAGCCACTCCGTAGCAATTCTGGACGCGTGGGTTTCGCGTTATCCTGCTGAAATTGCCCAGGTCTGTCTGAATGCACAATGGTCATGAATGGATGCAGGTGATCAGACAGGATGCTTACGTACATGTCACCTATCAGAGACGTATCTAGACGTACCAGGGCTTCCATAGCACTCCAACAACACATGCCTCACACCATTACAGAGCCTATACCAGCTTGAACAGTCGCCTACTGACATGCAGGGTCCGTGGATTCATGAGGTTGTCTCCATACCCGTACACGTCCATCTTCTCGATACAATTTGAAACGAGACTCGTACGACCAGTCAACATGTTTCCAATCATCGACAGTCCATCGTCGATGTTGACAGGCGCAGGCGGGCCGTAAAGCTTTGTGTCGTGCAGTCATTAAGGCTACATGAATGGGCCTTTGACTCCGATAGCCCATATCGATGATGTTTCGTTGAATGGTTCGCAAGCTGACACTTGTTGATGGGCCAGCATTGAAATCTGCAGCAATTTGAGGAAGGGTTGCACTTCTATCACTTTGAACGTTTCTCTTCAGTCGTCGTTGGTCCCATACAGTTTTCACATGCAGGCCGTGAATGACCACACCACATCCGTCACAGATAGCAACCCCTTCCACACACCGACGAGACAACAGAGTTCGGGATGCAGCAGCATCTCAGCCCTACTTTCACCTCGAACAATTCAAGCGCACAAATTTCGTACGGCCGGCCGCGGTGGTCTAGCGGTTCTAGGCGCGCAGTCCGGAACCGCGCGACTGCTACGGTCGCAGGTTCGAATCCTGCCTCGGGCATGGATGTGTGTGATGTCCTTAGGTTAGTTAGGTTTAAGTAGTTGTAAGTTCTAGGGGACTGATGACCACAGATGTTAAGTCCCATAGTGCTCAGAGCCATTTGAATCAAATTTCGTACGAGTCAGCGTCTACCATTGTCGAACGACCGCCACAGAGCTATACCCGGAACAGAAGAACATAGTGATTGACGTCTAGCTGTCAACAGGGCTGCTGCCACGGCAACAGCCAATCAATAAACGCACTTGGCCGCACCTCCTCCTCCTTTCAACGTTGTCAAATCGCGCTGTCACTGGAGGTAGCGTCTACTATAGCCAGTTGTAGACAACGCTCGCGCCCGCTAACGTAAACAGTTGTGACCCGTTTCGTTGTGAGCTTTGTTCCACTGTGCAGCGAGTTTATTATGCGCTACATAATGTCTGAATCTTGTAGTGGAACTGTGCAAAAAATGTGGCTGGTAAACGAAAGTTCAGAGATCTACTCATGTTATGCGCGGTGAGACTGAGTTTGTGTGCTCGGTGCGAGAATATTTCGAGAAAGAGAGAGACAATGGTGGATTTCTATTGGCTCTGACGAAGACGCATCGAAGATACATAAAAATACTGTCGTCAAAATTAGTAAGGAGAGATACTGTGCAGAAGGGAAAGTAAAGGACAGAACCACGTGTAGCAAACTTGGGCACTTTTCAACAAGATGCTGTTCGTCGCCACTTACATAGGTATTAAGACAGGAAAGAACAACCAACAATAAAAGAACTAAGTTACACTTCACGAGGCACAGTTATTCAGTGGCAGCGAAATGTCTTTCTTAACGTTTGTCAGAGCTCTCGGTTTTCGGTATAAAAAATTAATGGCCGTAAAATTATAATGGAGAGAGGCGACATCGGAGCGTGGCGTTGCCCCGATTTTTAAAAACTATCGTTAAAATGCCATTTGAACACATTGTGTGGCTCGAAGGAACGTGGATAATGGCGGTCATTCTGTTAGACGAGACTGGACAAATGGAAGCATTGGTGGGAGATCTGCTGCTCCGGTGGGAAAGGGCGCAAGAATTATTGTCTTACATGCTGGAACTAACAGTCTCCTCATGTACAAATCGAGGAAAACAGACGACTATCACGAGGAGTTGAAGCACGATAGTTTCTGTAATGGTTAAAGGGGCAACGATTGGAGAACTTCAATCGGCCGTCTGTCATTGTCGAACCATGCCGGCTTTGCAGCTATCGATATTCGATCAGAGATGCTAACTTTTTGGCGCTTGTGAGTCGGTCGCGAGATGGCATGTTGATGAGCGAATCGACGGGCGAGCGTGAGAGGGTTTTTGGAGGTGGGGAGGGTGAAGAGGTGTTTTGAAAAGGCACTGGACAGGCGACAGTTGTAACGGCTGTGTCTTGAGATATCTGCGCAGCCAAGCAGTTGGTGGCCGTTAACCAACTGCACTTTATTGTGAGATTGTGCTGGTGACCTACCTCTCTGATGCTGTTGGACGATTATTTCGCTGACCTGATAAGGTGACATCATTATATTTATGTCTTTCACCGGCCATGCATTTCCTGCCTTCCATATTGCAAGTGTACCTTACCTGATACAAACTATTAGCGAGTGCTCAGTTCTGAAAGTCTGTTAGTAACCCATGTTGTGATCGGGCGCTATACAGTTTGTTGCATCATTCCGATTGAACTGTTGTTGCCTGGTGTCTAGTAGCGTCGGCATTCTGCCTTACCATCCAAGCCGTGGGGCTTATTGTGTATAGTGTTTCACAACTGAGTGTTCAGTTTGTTCCAGACAATATTGTGGATCTTGAATTGTATGATGTACCAAAGTACGCTAACTCCGTGAGACTCTTGTGCCGAGCTTTGAATGTCGGAACCCACCAAGGGCTCGTTTATCGTAAGGATAAAGTATCGTTTAGTTTTTTGGGGGCATCACGTGCGGAAGTGAGCACAATCGGTTACTTAAAATATCTCAACCCTGAATCTTGTTTAATTGTTACTTGTAAACTAAATTTACCACTCGCAATTTGTTCTAACTCTCGCGATACTGCTACTATGGCTTTTTATTGAAAGTTGTTTTAAGTGATTGATTTTGGTTTAATCAAACAATGGAAAATCCAGGATGGAATGTAAGAATACCAGAGAAGGAAAGTTGCTATTCACCATATAGCGCATATGCTGAGTCGCAATAGGCACAACAAAAAGATTCACCAAATTATGGCTTTCGACCACTAAGGCCTTTGTCAGTAGTACACACACATACACAGACGCACCCACACACTCACGCAAACGAAATTTGCACACACGTCTGCAGTCTCCGAGAACTGAAACCACACTGTGTGCCAATTTGGTTTGCGTGAGTGTGTGTACGCTTGTGTGTATGTGTGTCTACTGCTGACAAAGGCCTTAATGGTCGAAAGGTATAATTGGGTGAATCTTTTTGTTGAGCCTATTGCGACTCAGCATCTCCACTATATGGTGAGTAGCAACTTTACTTCTATGGTATAGTTGATTTTGGTTTTGTTAACATAGCACTGTTGGAGACATTTGGTTGTAGCGTGTTGTTGCTGCGTCAACACATACGATTTGCTGGACTATAATTGTTGACAATTTGTTCTACATCTGTGCCTATGTGGTGGCTCTGGCCTAACCTTCGGGTTCTCGCTTGTTCTTGCATCTGACAGAATTCAAAGTTCCGTTAAGTCCCAGGTGCACCGAATGACAGCCCTCTGAGTTAACCATTTGGGGGGGAGGGGCACGCGGAGAGTGAAGTCGGACGCACCTACTGTACTTCGCGCCCTCGGTCGGGCCGATAAATTGGGCCCCAGCGGCACAATCAGGTGTGGCTCATGTTGGCTGCTCAGATGCTGTGAGCTGGGAACTATTTGTAAGGGAAGTGTGGTATGTTATTGCCTGTTTTTTGCTGGGAGTCCGTATGTAAGGTAACTGTTTCTTTTAAACGAATATATTTGGGCAAGGTTTTAAAACTGTCAGCAAGTGAACTTACGGCAGTCCCTTAGGGCTTCAGTGTATTCTATTTTTTTATAAAAAGGTATTTTCCTTTTCATTCGAAAAGTTGTTATACTTTCTTTGGTAATTAAAGCCAACTGATGGGGTACATGTACAAATGTTCTCTCACTTGATGTTTATGATAATTGTTAATTCTGTTGATTGACTTCAATAAATATTGGGAACTACGAAATGTGAATGTCCCCCTTCCCCCTGCCCTAAGGTTAAAAAAAATGGTTCAAATTGCTCTGAGCACTGTGGGCTTAACATCTGAGGTCATCAGCCCCTAGAACTTAGAACTACTTAAACCTAACTAAACTAAGGACATCACACACAGCCATGCCCGAGGCAGGATTCGAACCTGCGACAGTAGCGGTTGTGCGGTTCCAGACTGAAGCACCTAGAACCGCTCGGCCTCACCGGCCGGCCCGAAGGTTCAGTCCTTCCATTTAGTACTTTGGGTGTGTTATGATAGGCCTAGGTAATACCGGTATCAATAGTAATGGATAATGGATACAGCACCAACCATGGCAACGAAAAAAGTCCTAATGTTGAATGGTTGAAACGCCACAACGTGAAAATTCAGGACGATTTATGTAAGGCAGAGCTCATGGAAACATTTGTATGTTGTGGATGAGGTAGCTAATGCACAAGGCCACAAGGTTCTTAGGCTTCCGCCATACCACTGCCACTTTAACGCCATCGAAATTATTTGGGCACAGATTAAAAAATACGTAGCAACAAATAACAAAAGCTTCACTGAGATAGAAATTCAAAGACTGTTAGAGGAAGCAGTGGCACGAATAACGCCAGAGAAGTGGAGAAAAGTTTTACGCTTCACTGAAACGGTTGTGAAAGAAGCGGGGAAAGTGGAGTGAGTGTCGAGAGTAATATAGAAAATATATCCTTGAGCAACTCCAGTGGTTCATTCACGGGCTAAAGCTCAGATAACAACAGTGTCGAGGAAGAAAGTGATTCTGAATGAAGTGACATTTAAGCTTTGCCTTAATTCGTCTTTATTTTTGTGTTTGCATTTGGTATTTTTGACCAAATGGCGTGTACTGCAGTAGCACAACGAATCTCATCTCATAGTTAAGGAATACTTCGCTGCAGAAGTATGACATTCTGCATGCACGGTACAGTAATTGGTAAGTACTTAAGCAGGTTATATTATTTTAATGTTGCAAGTTATTATACTTACACGACCGATTCAGATCCATCTTAACACCCCGTAGGTATCGAATACAACTGAACGTGATTCGTTCTGATTATTGCAAAAATAGTGCTCTTTCTATTGCTTTCATCGAGATATCCAATAAAAGGAACAAGGTTTCATTTTTAAAACGGGAAAGCGTTTGTTAAGGCACAAGGCCATAACGATCCTGTAAAGCGAATTCGATACCGCACATTAAAAGGCGGCCTGAGAAGTTAGTCCAGTAAGAACCACACAGCTGTTGCTGTTAGAGCCGCACGAACTAGCAAACCGACGACATGGCCCCCTTCCAAGCTCAACTGCGCTTCGCTTCAATCACTTCGTTATTCCGATACGGGTATAGGATGAACAATGACCAGTGTTTTGTCGCCTGGAAATGGAAAAAGTGCTAAATAAATATTGTCTTACACGTGAATAGAGATGAAGTGACAAAGGCATAAAATCCAATAAACTAGGATGATAGTCGTATCAGCGATGCAACAAAGTCAGTGAAAATAAAAGGTTCATTGGTAACACTAGTTGTGTAAAGACTGAAATTATTATGACCTACTTCCGTTCGAGTCCTTGGAGGAATAAGATGCAAACTCGTACGTTAACATTATTGAAAGTCTCTTCGGGTTTGCTGCCGGATCCTAAAATCAACTTGACTCGATATTTCGGCGATCCAACTGTTCGCCATCTTCATGAAAATGCTGCTTATCTATATATGCCACCGTTCAGTACACGGCGCATGCGCCGCCCATCACGGTTTCTGCCCTCCAAGACAGGGAGGTGGCGCCGCCCTTAGTGAAACGCTGCTGGCAACGATATATCGCAATCAAGGCCTCACCGAAGAACGTTCAGTTTTGATGCGAGATAATACAGGATTCCACGTTTTGCTAAGAGGAAACCCATTGTCTCTGTTGATTAAATTATCAGTCACCCTAATTTCAATCGCCTCTTTATACACACTGTTCCAAAAACCGGAAATGTTGGCAACCACAACAGTGTCCTCAAATTTCATTTTGTGTCCCTCATTTAGGCAGTGTTCTGCTACTGCCGATTTTTCCGGCTGTTGTAGCCTCGTATGTCAGCGATGTTCCACACGCCTGTCTTGCACTGTGCGAATAGAATGGCCAACGTAAGCTTTCCCACATTGACATGGAATTTTGTACACCCCGGGTTTCCTAAGCCCCAAATCATCCTTCACAGAGCCGAGCAGAGCCCTAATCTTAGAAGGTGGACGGAAAACACTTTTAATGTTAAAATTCCTTAAAATTGGTCCAATCTTAAACGTTAAGCCTCCAGCATAAGGAAGAAAGACCACAGATCTATGTTCCTCCTCGTACACCTCCGGAGATGGTCCAAACTCCATAGCCCCACGAATCTGCTTCTCGGTGTACCCATTTTCCTTAAAAACAGTCACCAAATGCTCAAGTTCTTGGGTTAAGCTGTCTGCGTCGGAAATGGCATATGCTCTCCGTACCAAAGTCCTAAGGACGCCACTACGTTGGTGTGGTGGATGGCAACTCTTAGGATGCAGATATCAATCTGTGTGTGTCGGCTTTCGGTTAACACTGTGTCCCAAAGTTCCATCTGGTTTTTTACAAACCATTACGTCTAAAAATGGAAGCATCCCATCATTTTCAACCTCCACAGTAAATTTGATACGGGGATGAAGACAGTTGAAGTGGTCCAAAAATCTGTTACGAGCATCACGTCCATGAGGCCAGACGAAGAAGGTATCGTCCACGTATGTCCAGAAGCACGTTGGTTCCAAATCTGAAGTCCTCAGTGCCATGTCCTCGAAGTCCTCCATAAATAAATTGGCGACTATGGGCGACAAAGGACTACCCATAGCCACTCCTTCATTCTGTTCAAAAATGCTACCGTTAAATAAAAAATACGTGGAGGTCAGCACATGACGACAAAGCTTCACCAGCTCTTCATCCAGTTTTTCACTGATCAAACGAAGGGACTCTTCCAGAGGAACTCGTGTAAATAGGGATACCACATCGAAACTCACTAACAGATCTGAAGGACTCAACTTCAACGATCCCGATCGTTGAATAAAATCCACCGAACTGGATATATGGTGTTCACACTTGCCAACAAATGGACTGAGAGCAGATGATAAATACTTTGCAAGGTTATATGTGGGTGTACCCAAATTACTAACAATAGGGCGTAGAGAACCCCTTCCTTATGCATCTTAGGCAGACCATACAACCTAGGCGGAACTGCAGAACCAGGATGAAGTTTCTTACGTAAATCATCTGACAACGAACTCTTTTTCAACACTGAAAGCGTCTTACGTTTGATCCTTTCTGTGGGGTCATTAGATAGTCTTGTAAGCCGGGTCGTTGAGAAGTAC
This sequence comes from Schistocerca serialis cubense, assembly GCF_023864345.2. Taxonomy (NCBI): domain Eukaryota; kingdom Metazoa; phylum Arthropoda; class Insecta; order Orthoptera; family Acrididae; genus Schistocerca; species Schistocerca serialis. The sequence continues at coordinate 52,641,486 of NC_064644.1, forward strand.
ATCCATTTTTAGGACATAATCATCCTGCGTCATTACAACCGTGGCACTCCCCTTGTCAGCTGGTAAAACTACTACTTCATCATCATTCTTCAGGGAACGAATGGCTGCTCTCTCTGCGGAAGAGATGTTATCCCGCGGTGGTCGAGCCCGACGTAATGCGTGCGACACTTCTTGCCTTATTTCCTCTGCTTGATCCTCAGGTAGGCTGTGTACTGCTTATCCTACAGAGCATATGAACTCTGTGATAGGAAGTCTCTTGGGAGTGGGCGAAAAATTTAAACCTTTCTCCAATATCGACACTGTGGGCCCATCCAACGCCTTGTTAGAGAGATTAATCACAGTACGTCGACGTTTATCCGCTTCTGGTGCTGTAGAACGAGAAAGAAGCCGTTCAAATTTCGAGGATTGTCTGGTAACGGCGCTCCTATGTGCCCAATGTGATAGCGCCCACGTGGAATCATCAACCCACTGCCAACCATCCCTTGAAAACTGCGATGACAAGTTCAAATGTAGGTAAAATAAATCTTTGGAAACAATATCCAGTTGTCTACGGGAAAAACGAATGCGTTCTCTTAAAAGTGCTTGGCTTGCACGTTCCTTAATCCTAAGAGCGCTCTTACTATTAATAAAATGAATAAATTTGGCGAAATTAGGAATAATACCTTCGTCATGACATCTCAGCAAGAAGGTGAGTGTGCTCAACAGCTTTCCTTTCTTCCTCCGAAATTTATCTAAGTTCTGTACAAGTTTCACCATCTACTCCCCGTAGAGGTACTTGATTACGTAGGCTTTCCCGGCGTAATAAGTCTTGAAAGTATCTTCGGGTTTGCTGCCGGATCCTAAAATCAACTTGACTCGATATTTCGGCGATCCAACTGTTCGCCATCTTCAGGAAAATGCTGCTTATGCTGATGAGTCCCGCTGAGAACTGACGCCAGGTTACAAATCGAAGTCCTATATAGGCCACCGTTCAGTACACGGCGCATGCGCCGCCCATCACGGTTTCTGGCTTCCAAAACAGGGAGGTGGCGCCGCCCTTAGTGAAACGCTGCTGGCAACGATACATCGCAATCAAGGCCGCACCGAAGAACGTTCAGTTTTGATGCGAGATAATACATGATTCCACGTTTTGCTAAGAGGAAACCCATTGTCTCTGTTGATTAAATTATCAGTCACCCTAATTTCAATCGCCTCTTCATACACACTGTTCCAAAAACCTCCACGTATTTTTTATTTAACGGTAACATTTGTGAACAGAATGACGGAGTGGCTATGGGTAGTCCTTTTTCACCCACAGTCGCCAATTTATTTATGGAGGACTTCGAGGACGTGGCACTGAGGACTTCCGATTTGGAACCAACGTGCTTCTGGACATACGTGGACGACACCTTCTTCGTCTGGCCGCATGGACGTGAAGCTCGTAATAGATTTTTGGACCACTTCAACTGTCTTCATCCCCGTATCAAATTTACTATGGAGGTTGAAAATGATGGGATGCTTCCATTTTTAGACGTAATGGTTTATAAAAAACCAGATGGAACTTTGAGACACAGTGTTAACCGAAAGCCGACCCACACAGATTGGTATCTGCATCCTAAGAGTTGTCATCCACCACACCAACGTAGTGGCGTCCTTAGGACTTTGGTACGGAGAGAATATGCCATTTCCGACGCAGACAGCTTAACCCAAGAACTTGAGCATTTGATGACTGTTTTTAAGGAAAATGGATACACCGAGAAGCAGATTCGTGGGGCTATGGAGTTTGGACCATCTCCGGAGGTGTACGAGGAGGAACATAGATCTGTGGCCTTTCTTCCTTATGCTGGAGGCTTATCGTTTAAGATTAGACCAATTTTAAGGAATTTTAACATTAAGAGTGTTTTCTGTCCACCTTCTAAGATTAGGGCTCTGCTCGGCTCTGTGAAGGATGATTTCGGGCTTAGGAAACCCGGGGTGTACAAAATACCATGTCAATGTGGGAAAGCTTATGTTGGCCGTTCTATTCGCACAGTGCAGGACTGGTGTGTGGAACATCGCCGACATACGAGGCTACAACAGCCGGAAAAATCGGCAGTAGCAGAACACTGCCTAAATGAGGGACACAAAATGAAATTTGAGGACACTGTTGTGGTTGCCAACATTTCCGGTTTTTGGAACAGTGTGTATAAAGAGGCGATTGAAATTAGGGTGACTGATAATTTAATCAACAGAGACAATGGGTTTCCTCTTAGCAAAACGTGGAATCATGTATTATCTCGCATCAAAACTGAACGTTCTTCGGTGCGGCCTTGATTGCGATATATCGTTGCCAGCAGCGTTTCACTAAGGGCGGCGCCACCTCCCTGTTTTGGAAGTCAGAAACCGTGATGGGCGGCGCATGCGCCGTGTACTGAACGGTGGCATATATAGGACGTCGATTTGCAACCTGGCGTCAGTTCTCAGCGGGACTCATCAGCATAAGCAGCATTTTCCTGAAGATGGCGAACAGTTGGATCGCCGAAATATCGAGTTAAGTTGATTTTAGGATCCGGCAGCAAACCCGAAGATACTTTCAAGACTTATTACGCCGGGAAAGCCTACGCAATCACATCGCATGTTAACATTTTTATTACTTGGATGGAAAGGTCTGTTTTGTAGTAATTTCCGTTTATCGTAGAATATAATTATCTTTCGTTAACATAAAAATAACTGATTATAATTAAGGTTCCTATGTACATAAAGCTTCTTTCCTCTGAGCTATTGCCGTTTTCAGTGTAGCAGACACACGTTAATTGTTGGCAGCCATTGCTCCAACATTCTCTAAATTGACCTAAAGCTGGGCATGGCGCCCAGGCATTCGCTAAAAACTGGCTTCATTAATCAAGAGAAATAAAACGTGCAAACAATACAAGCACATATGGTCAGAATTTTAAATTATTTTTGGTACACCAGGACGCAGCAAGCTGCGCTTGGTAAACAAAGACGCAGCCCATTGTCTTTTACTTTCTTCAGCTACCTATAAATGTTTTCGAGGTCGTGAGCAGCCGTAGATGCAGAAACTACACTCACCCTGAAAATAGTTCATGTTCTATTTAATTTGTTTCTTAAGAAAATAGTCGTCGTCACACTCTTAAGAAGCTAGCCACATCTTTCAGCAAATAGCAGTTATTACGACACGTTCCACTTCAACTACGTGTACCATCACGTGATATGGACATCATTCTCGTAACAATGCAGTACAATCCAACTTGTATGAACTTCGTATGAAACTTAAAGAACTTTCAAACCAAATATTTAAAGAGTAAGGGTAACCATTCACATTTTATATTTTTGATCAAGTTTAGAGAAATTAAAGTGGAGCATTTTTCCTCTTTATTCATCATATACATTTTTAACAAATTAGGAATTATTATAGCGGTGGGGAAAATGTGCAAAATTTTCACACACAGGCCATGAACGGGCACGCCACATCCGGTGCACAAGCATCCTCTTCCAGACACTTACGAGACGAGAGATCTTGGGGTGTAAAGGGATCTTAACCCTGCTTTGACCTCGAACAATGCAAGCGCACAGATTCCGTACGAGTCAGCGTCTACCGTTATCAAGCGGCCGCCACAGAACTAGGCTGGACAATGGCCAAGATAACTTTCATGGCGACCCTTAACAGTTGCCAGAAGTCAATACGTTTCATTTTCAGTAATTTTCTTCTGGCTCAATCCGTTGTTTTGCAGAGGCCAAAACAAAATGACGGATCTGTAGGGTAGTACGTGAGGTGAAGCAGCAGGTGCCCCAACTAACGACCCAGCTGAAATCATAGCATCCGTGCAAGGTGGTATGATATTTTAACTATGCAGCGTGCAATCGAAATCTAATTGAAACATTACTTCAGTTTAGAAAACTGTACATACCGCAGACATTCCAGTCTGTAGGAGCCAGTCGGTTATTGACTGAATATGCGAGCAACTAAGTACCTATGAAAGTCACAAGACAGTTGAAATAATGATAACGTAAGCCTGTATGTCAAAATGTTATGCATGACAGTGGTTTAATACCGAAATTACTGTCATAAAATAAAACGCTAACAGCTGAAAGTAAGATGATCATTTAAAAACTTTATAGGAGCAGTGTACCCTTGGTGCAAGAAAGTAATTAAGCATAACTCATATCACTGAGGAAAAAATGGGAGTCGATATGGAAGGCGTCAGGGATCTATTGTTAGAGTTTTTCAGTAAGATTATTACTCTTCACGTAGAAAGTTAAAAACCATTGTTTTGGGATTTGCAGTTCTTTCTTATTCTATTTTGAGGAAACCATTTGGTAAAGAAGTGATTTCGTACCAAATGTAGCTAACATAATGACTTTTTTGGCTCTTGAAGGGAACCATAGCTCTTACCAGGCTCAAGCAAATACACTCTACGGGAAAAAAAGTAACGCACCACGAAGGAATTATCAGAATGGCTCGGAAATCAGTAGAGGCGAGATACGTGTACAGCCAACAAAATGATTTCAGTTTCAGAAAAATTGACTCAACAGAAAGAGCTGCAGAAGCGTTGCCCCCCCACCCGCCCCTTTCTTGTACTTAAGCAAGCAGATATTTAGCTTGGTACTGATTGGCAGAGTTGTTGGATATTCGTCTAAGGCATACAGCGAAAATTCTGTGTAATTGCCGCTTTACATCGTGAAAATTCCGAGTTGGATTTGGGGGTCCTGACTACTACGTTCAAATGTTCTCAGTTGGGGAGAGATCTGGAGACCTGACTAGGTGGGGTCTGGCAAGCACGAAGACAATCGTTAGAAACTTCCTTTGTGTGCACTCGGGCATTATCTTGCTGACATGTAAGCCCAAGATGGCTTTCCATTAACGGCAACAAAACGTGTTGTATACTGCCATCGACGTACCGCTGTGCTATAAGAGTGCCGTGGATGACAGCCAAGGTGGTCCTGGTATGAAAAAAATTGGGCCCCGAAACCGTCGCTACTTTTTGCCGGACCGTATGGTGGGAAACAGTCAGGCTGGTATCCCACCACTGTTCAGGGAGCCTCCAGACACGTTCTCATTGACTCGAGTAGAGCTGTCTTCAGTGATCCCGCTTCGAAATGAACCCCGATGAGCAGCGAAAACATGTCTGGAAACGCTCCATACAGGGTTGGCATGGCAACGTAACTGTGCCCCGAAAACTGGGAATGATGGTCTGGTTTGTCATTCGTAGCAGGATCCCCTTGGACTTATATTTCACCTAGATAACACTGACCGCACATGGCGAGGGCTTTTACCGCTTGCCTTCGTGCCTACTAAACCCTATCTTTGCCGTCAAGGTCATCAGGTCTCACCCTAGCTGAGAACGTTTGGAAATTTATGGACTGAGCCCAACAGCCAGCACGTCAATTGGACACAATTTGGCACAATATCCCGGAGTAAGACACTAAAGAGCTCCATCAACTTGTGCAGCTCTCTTTGTACAACGAATCATCAGATTTTTCTAAAATTGTGTTCATTTGTCTGTCTGTACATGCTTATTGCTGCTACCATTTTCTGTTCCATTCCAATAATTCATTCGTGGTGCGTCGTTTGTTTTGTCTTAGAGTACACGTGTCATGGCAACGACGCGACACGTGGAGCCATTGCCACCTGCTTCGTCGCAGTCATGTTGGGCGGTCTTTATTACACTACTGGCCGCTAAAATTTCTACAACACGAAGATGACGTGCTACAAACGCGAAATTTAACCGACAGGAAGAAGATGCTGTGATATGCAAATGATTAGGTTTTCAGAGCATTCACACAAGGTTGGCGCCGGTGGCGACACCTACAACGTGCTGACATGAGGAAAGTTTCCAACCGATTTTTCATACACAAAGAGCAGTTGACCGGCGTTGCCTGGTGAAACGTTGTTGTGATGGCTCGTGTAAGGAGGGGAAATGCGTGGCATCACGTTTCCGACTTTGATAAAGGTCGGATCGTAGCCTATCACGATTGCGGTTTATCGTATCGCGACATTGCTGATCGCGTTGGTCGAGATCCAATGACTGCTAGCAGAATATAGAATCGGTGGGTTCAGGATGGTAATACGGAACGCCGTGCTGGATCCCAACGGCCTCGTATCACTAGCAGTCGATATGACAGGCATCTTATTCGCATGGCTGTAACGGATCGTGCGGCCACGTCTCGATCCCTGAGTCAACAGATGGGGACGTATGCAAGACAACAACCATCTGCACGAACAGTTTGACGACGTTTTCAGCAGCATGGACTATCAGCTCGGACACCGTGGTGCGGTTACCCTTGACTCTGCATCACAGACAGGACTGCCTGCGATGGTGTACTCGACGACGAACCTGGGTGCACGAATGGCAAAACGTCATTTTTTCGGATGAATTCAGGTTCTGTTTACAGCATCATTATGGTCGCATCCCTGTTTGGCGACTTCGCGGTGAACGCACATTGGAAGCGTGTATTCGTCATCGCCATACTGGCGTATCACCCGGCGTGATGGTATGGGGTGCCATTGCTTACACCTCTCGGTCACCTCTTGTTAGTGGACGTTACATTTTAGATGTGTTACGACCCGTGGCTGTATCCTTCATTCGATCCTTGCAAAACCGTACATTTCAGCAGGATAATGCACGACCGCATGCTGCAGGTCCTGAATGGGCCTTTCTGGATAAAAAAAAAAATGTCGACTGCTTCCCTGTCCAGCACATTCTCCAGATTTCTCACCAATTGAAAACGTCTGGTCAATGGTGGCCGAGCAACTGGCTCGTCACAATACGCATGTCACTACTCTTGATGAACTGTGGAATCGTGTTGAAGCTGCATGGGCAGCTGTACCTGTACACGCCATCCAAGCTCTGTTTGACTCAATGCCCAGGCGTATCAAGGTCGTTATTACGGCCAGAGGCGGTTGTTCTGGGTACTGATTTCTCAGGATTTATGGTCCCAAATTGCGTGAAGATTTAATCACATGTCAGTTCTAGTATAATATATTTGTCCAATGAATACCCGTTTATCAATCGCAATGCTTCTTGGTGTAGCAATTTTAATGGCCAGAAGTGTAGAACGGCTCGTATCTCATATGGCATTGTCTCAGTGAGAACAGCCGCTAATAGCAGTTCTTCGGAAGGGTTGACCCCAAGACATTCAGCACGCGGTGGGAATGTTAGGGATTCCTCTGACTGCCCAATGCCTGCACCAGATCCCGCATGAGGCGTCCAGTTCTCGCTGCACTCCCACCGAGCGCGTCGAGAGCAGAAGAGGGAACGTAATGAAAGAGGAAGAAGCACGTCCTGGGAGCGCTACGTGCGCCGGCTGGCGCCAGTAGGAAGGACTGCACGTGTGTGTGTGGCGCCAGCGCCGGCGCCGGCAAGTGGATTAGGCGCCGAGAGTGCTCTCGCGGCCCGCATTTACATCTCAATCGGCGACAAAAGGAAACTTCGGCTCTCGTTAACATTTTTACACAGTCGGGGAGGAAAAAACGACTCCCTGCTGCGCCCATTACTCCGTTCCGCGCCCTTCCTTTCCGGGCCACAGGTTCACCGTCTTTCTCGCACCGTGGCCCTCGGTTAGCTCTTTTCTTTTTTTCCCCCTTCTCCCTCGGCGTCTCTCAGGTAATTGCATCGGCTCCAGCGGTACTCCAGCCTAATAATTATTGCAGGCAAAAGAATAACATTTCGGTCTCATCAAAGGCGCTTCTCTCTCGGTACGTCAGGGCGGACTGGTTACTCGACCCTTACACCAAGGGAAACGTTTCAGTGCTGGGATGACAGTAGCGAAATCGACCAGCACTTGACGCTGGATCTTTCGTCCTACGGAGCCCCGTCAAAGAATAGAGACGTCCGTCGAAATAGTTCCTAATGTAAAGGATGTATCTCTCAGTCGTTCCACGACGCGACTGAGTGGAAGAACTATCTGTCGACCACTGTTTGTTTTGTTATTGTTTCGGTCAGCTGCCTTAACTTCTGTCTGATGCAATTCTCTGTTCTTATCGCTTACCAGATATGCGCCTCATTCCAGCTTAACTGCTGCATCGCACATAGTCAACGATCTGGCTTACGTGCTCGCATGTAGGCCTGAATCTGCGATTCATCCACACCACCATCCCACCAGCTACTGTTTGCAGCAACGACTCGCGCCGTAATATGCGTCCAACAATCCCCTCTCTCCGTTTCATTCTCTTCTATATTAGCCCTCGCATGGTATCAGATCTGGAAAAACATACTGTATGCCTGGGGTCACTTTTTGACCCCAAAGTGATTTTAGCAAGTTTATGGCGACAAAATTTAAAATATGTCTACAAAAGTAATTATAATTTGTTGAGAAACATTTGCGCAATGTTCATATTACACCTCTATATTTTCTTAATACAATTAAGTTAGATGTAAACTTCCTGGCAGATTAAAACTGTATGCCCGACCGAGACTCGAACTCGGGACCTTTGCCTTTCGCGGGCAAGTGCTCTACCTGAAAGAAAGGAGTGCTAGTTCTGCAAGGTTCGCAGGAGAGCTTCTGTAAAGTTTGGAAGATAGGAGACGAGGTACTGGCAGAAGTAAAGCTGTGAGTACCGGGCGTGCGTTTGTGCTTCGGTAGCTCAGTTGAACAGTCGGCTCTCAGCCGTGGCAGCGTGCGGACGGCCCCGCGCGCCGGCCAGTGCTCCGCTGCAGGCGTTGTTTACTTCCGCGTCGTAGCTTTCAGGCTTGCGTCCGTCCACTGTGTACAACATGTCGAGCGCTTACCGCCGTGCGACCCTTAAAGTTTCCTTCCCAGCTGAACATGCGCGACCTCGTGCACATGAAGTTGAAACGTTCATTCGTGAAGAAGTTCGTTTAGATCCTAACCACGTTATCGGAATCCATTTTTCGATCACGAGTAGTGTCGTTCATATTAAAATGACAAACACCGAGGTGTGTGAAGATGTTATTCGCCGCCATGCCAATGGACTTAAGTTCAAATACTCTGATGGTCACGTCGGAGCTGTAACACTTGAACTCGCAGAGTACGGTCAACGCACGATTAGGGTGTTTGAACTACCTTTTGAAGTGCCGAAGGACGAAGTTGTCTCTGCGTTACAACCATACGGTAACGTCATCGGTTACGTAGACGAAAAATGGCAAACTTTCACGACCTACCAGGTCCTTAATGGTGTGCGTCAGGTCAAAATTGAACTGAAAAAACATATTCCATCATACCTGACCATTGGCGGGGTGCGAGCCATTGTCATGTACGACGGCCAACCCCGAACATGTGCGGGTTGCGGACAAGAAGGCCACGTCAGATCCGCCTGCATGCGACGCCGCCTGATTCAGACGCCGGTCGGCGAGGAAGCGTCCCCAGCGGTGATGACTCAGATCCCTGTCACATACGCCAAGGTTGCCCAGGGAGGTAACACGTCTACACAGAGTCTTCCTGCTCCGTTGACGTCGTCTGATCAGGTAGATGCAACCGCTCCTGAGATTCCTTCTGAGGTGCCCCAGACGCCAAATCCTAACCTGCCGAATCATCGCAGCACTGTGACTGAAAATGCTACTGAGATGGACGTTGATCCGGGAGTGGTACCTACTTCTGCTTTCCTTCAGACTGGTCCGGAGTCAGACGAAAGCCACCCGCCATCGGACTCTGAACGACTTGTTCGAAAACAAGGGTCGACACGAAAGAGAAAGAAACGTAGCCGTACACCCCCTGATGAATCCATTCTACGGATGGATACCGGGGATGCAGACCCGAAGATGGACGACAAACCGATCTTTGATGACCGAACGGCTGATGCGACAGACCCGCCACAGGCGACCACTGGCAACGAACACCCCTCATTACTGCCGCCGTCGCCCCCACAGGTCGACGTTGAAGAGAGCCTATCCGATGAGACGAAAACTACGTCTCCTCTCCACGTGGATGACGTGCACAGCCGATGCCCTACCGCAGCATCAGTCTCCTGGGCAGACGACGTGGAGATCGAAGGGACTGGGGTGGATGCTGCTGATGATGGGGCACCCCCATCGGTTGCGCCCGCGCCCGCAAACTCTCCACAATAGCAGCCTCTTCAGCGGACCGGCAAGATCGACGACCTCTCGCCCCTGAAGAAGAAGCCCCGCCTGTGCCTGTGGGACTCCAACACCAGCATTATCGTGTCGCAACGATTAACCTCGCGACCATTCGTGCGCCCCACAAACTAGCGCTGCTCCGCGATATGATTTATGATGCGGACATAGATATTGCGCTTTTTCAGGAAGTGCATGTCGCCGATTTTTCACCACCACATGGCTTCACGGTGCATCTTTCTCCCGCTTCGGACACCGGTAGTGGTGTTGCCATCATCTTACGCGAAGGTCTTCCTGCCGAAGATGTCTTATACCTCCCCAGCGGCAGAGGTATGGCCCTTACTCTCTTTGGTGTACGCATCATCAATATTTATGCGCCGTCGGGCTCCAGCTACCGTCGTGAACGCAATGCCTTCTTCGCGAATGAAGTCACACCCCTTTTTATGGGACCACACGATGACTGGATCATGGGTGGAGACTTCAACTGCACCCAGCGACCTCAGGATCAATTGCCGCGTCACTCACCATGCGCAGCTCTGGAAACAGTCGTCACGCGGCTACAATTTGTCGACACGTGGAGACATGTTCACGGTGATCTTTTGGGCTTTACGTACCACACTGCGCACTCCTCTAGCCGACTGGATCGCATCTACATCTCACGATCCCTAATTCAACACACTCGACAGGCTGAAATCTGGCCTGTTGCTTTCTCAGACCATGAGGCTTACTTCTGTGATGTTGTTCTCACAAGACAGGCAGTATGGCACGGACGTGGTTTATGGAAACTGAACACGGCACTTCTTAATTCACCTGACTGTCGACTTCTAATAGAAGACACTTGGATCACATGTAATAGACGCCGACCCACGTATCCGTCTACCATGTCCTGGTGGATCCAGTGTGCAAAACCTGCTCTTCGAAAAACTTTAATCCGGTATGGCAAAGATGTTGTCGCTTGGAGGAAGAGCACTATGGATTTTTACTACAGAATCCTACGAGAATGCTCCACGATGCCAGCCTCCCCTGAGCGCCATACAAGGATGAACCAAGCTAAGGCCCAAATCTCCAATCTCATGCGACGGCACTTGGAAGGGGCGATAGTACGATCTCGTACTGCTGATCGCATGCCTCATGAACATCCGTCGATGTACCATATCATCCAAGAACGACAAAATCGACGCCGAAAATTGATTCACGTCCTAACGGATCAAGAAGGGCGTCGCTACGTAACCCAATCTGCCATAGGGAATGTGCTTCACGCCCACTACCGGCAGCTCTACGCCGCAGTTCCACATTCCCCAGAGTTGATCGAGGAAGTCTCACAGCTCAACTTCGGTGGTATCCCAGGAGATGCGGCGATTGAATTGATGTCGGAGGTGACTGATGAGGAAGTCCGCGATGCGATCCGGGCAGGAACCATCAATCGCTCCCCGGGCCCCGACGGTCTTCCCCTCGAATTTTATCGCACCTTCCGTGATTTGTTAGAGTCCGCATTCACCTCCATCTGTCGAGAACTGATGTCTCCGGAAGTACCTGTGCCGGACGCTTTCATGGAAGGAATTATTATTCCTGTACGTAAACCGCACGGTGGCAACAATATCAGTGATTATCGGCCCCTCACCCTCCTTAACAGTGATATGAAAATCTTCACTCGCCTTTTGGCAGCACGACTTAAAAACGTTGCCCGATATGTTGTGTCGCCAGACCAAGCATCTTTGGGAGGCGACAACAATATTCGCACGGCTTTATGCCGCTACAGGGATATGATCGCCGTTACCCAGGCACAACGCCTCTCTGGAGCACTTGCGTCTTTGGACTTCAGTCAAGCTTTTGATAGGGTTGACCATTCGTTCCTTACGGCCGTTCTCCACCATATGGGTAGCGACTTATGGTGAGGCGTCAGGTAGCTCTTTAAACGTACGTAAGTCACAAGTTATGTTCATTGGCACGGGACTTCCCGTGGAGTGCGTTACACCTCTCACCACCGTTGATACCATTCGTTGTTTGGGAATAGATTTTTCATCTGATCTCCGGCGTTCAGCCACCATCAACTGCCGACGCCTCCTTTTAATGATCAGAGCAGGTCTTATGGACCATCGCCTTCGATCCCTAGATATTCTCCAACGAGCTCGATATGTCAATACATATATCGCATCCCGAGTTCCCCATGTAGCGCAAGTTCTACCTTTCCCGCTTACTGTGGCACGTCGCATGTTGGCAGCGATGGCATCTTTCGTCAGCTCTGGGATGTTGTTCAAAATTAACTATGCGACCCTTACTCTTCCCCGTGAACGAGGTGGGATAGGTCTGTTTCACGTGCCGGATAGAGCTCGCGCCCTATTTGTCAGCTCCCAGATGACGGTATGGACACGTTGCCCAACGAGCCTCACTGGTCTCCTCCTGTCGGCATACTCGCCGGTCTCACTGTCAGCCCCAGTGATGATCTCGGATGTTCCGGCCCAGTTCCATTATATACGGTACTTCTTTCTGGAACTCAGTTATCTACGCCTCACCTTACCAAGACAGCTTTTACTCAAGACAAAGGCAGTATACAATGTCCTCCAATTAGGTCGTCCACCTAACCCGATTGAACTAAAGTTCCCACAGGTTGACTGGCGTCATATATGGCGCGCGGTGTTCGCCTGTTACCTTGACACGAATGTTCAATCTGTCTGGTACATAACTGTCAATGGTAAGCAAATCAACCAATTTCGCCTTCATCGTATCCACCTCGCCCAATCACCTCTCTGCTCCACGTGTGGAGTGCCAGACAATGATGAACATCGGTTTGTTTGCGGACCGGCGGCGGAGGTTTGGCACTTGGTTCGAAGTATTGTGGCTTTTCTAACGCGGGACATTCCGGATCGGATTACTCCCCTTTCATTATTATTTCCGGAACGTGACTATTTTCCTCGGACAAAGACCAATGCTGTGAATTGGATTCGCGGACATGCCATTCACTACTTATTTGGACAAACTGTAGACTCTGTACTCGATTTTTGGACATACCTCAATGACCGTCATTATGTCGTTGTCCGTCACCCAAAATACAGACAATTTTTCTCGAACTTCCTTGGGAGTGCTTTCCACGAGCCACCTCGCAGCTGGAATGTGTTAAGCCAAGAGAGGAGAAGATTTCCTGTTGGAACCAATGAACATTTCTGAACAATTGAACGGAACACATCAATTTCGAGAAGACGTGACTCAACATATTACCAGCGGGGCGCAGAAGGCCTCTGATCAATTACCCACAAAAAAAATAATAAATAAATAAAATAAAATCAATAAATATCAAACAAAAAAAAAAAATAAATTAAAATTAAATTCAGAAAAAGGAAGATTTTGTTTTGTTTCTAAGGATAGCCCTAACCTTGATTTCCCATATTTCCCCTGGTATATAGGCAGCTCTCTGGGGTAGGTTTAGTCAGGAGCCAACGCCTGAAGTGGCCCAGATATTTTTTTTTTTTTTTTTTTTTTTTTTGTAGGATGAAAAGTGGCGGTGGCACTTGTTTTTTTTTATTTCCATTTTATTAAAAAAAGGGGGCGGCGAAAAAAAAACAACAAACAAAAAAAAAGAAAAGAAGAAACAAAAAGAATTAAAAAAAAGAAAAAAAAGAGAAAAAAATGACCTCAGCAAAAAAAAACAAAAAAAAAGCGGTCTAGGGCGAAAAAAAAAAGTTGGTAGAGCACTTGCCCGCGAAAGGCAAAGGTCACGAGTTCGAGACTCGGTCGGGCACACAGTTTTAATCTGCCAGGAAGTTTCATATCAGCGCACACTCCGCTGCAGAGTAAAAATCTCATTCTGGAAGTTAGATGTAAGTTGTAATTATTTACCACATTTGTTTGAAATAAGAACACATAATTTGTTTGGTTTGTTTAGTTCCAAAAACTATTTTAACACAAAGTATTCATAACCCACACACTATATAACAATATTGTAATTTATTAATATTATGCGCAATATCACTTACATGGAATTTTATTAGAAGTACTCTCCTCGCTCTCTGTTTCATATGACGAACAATCATTATACAACACACTTCTCCTAGCATGTTCTTTTGCAGACAAATTTGGGACACCCATCACATTGTTGATTCACTTTCTTGTCCTTTGACCTTGGGCAAAAATTACGCCGTTTTCTTTTCCTGGTTATCGTGTTGTTTTTCCTTTAGAAGATCCTTGAAGCCTGAAGATATTATTGCTGAACGAATGCGTTGTGTTCTGCACTGGGGCGACAGGATTCGTCGTTCAATGGGAGGTTTGACTAGTTCTTTTCCTAGCTCTGAGAGGAATTCTCGTCTTGCATTTCTACTTCTCACATCATATAAAAATTTAGAATTCAGAACGTAAGCACTGAGGCAAGCTAAATCTAGTATACCAAAAATTACAGCAAGTGGTCACCTTCTCGTTCCACGTTCTTTCACTGAATAATGCCTAGACATCTTATCAACTATATCAACTCCTGACGTTGTTGAGTTGTAGAACATTATTATTTCATTTTTTGTGCTCATGCTCACTTACATCAGATGTTTGGTGTCGAGTAGACAACAAAATGACTGATATCTTTTTTGTAGGAACATACTAAGCTAAAACAGTATTCTGTGCATACCCAAAACTGCTCCATAATGGACTCCTGTGTTTTGATGGCAACATTTCTTTTGGTATCTCTTTCCGGTTGGCCTGAAGACATCCCACAAGTGTCAATTTATTAGCAAGAAGTTCTTTTCCGAAATCAAAACTTGTAAAAAAGTTGTCAGTGATAGTGTTCCTACCGCTTCCCTTGAGGCGATCAATTAAATCATGTACCTACCATTTCCCTTGATTTATTTCCCTTCCTTTAGCAGATTTCCACGTATACACTTGTGTGTTTATGACATAGTTGGTCTCACAATCTACAGCAGCCCACACTTCAATCCCATACTTTCCAGGTTTCGAAGGAATGTACACCTTGAATGGACCCCGTCCCCTGAAAGTACACAGACGCTCATCAAACGCAATATAAGGTCCAGGGACATAAGACGAAATGCATGCATCAACGAACATTTCAAACACAGCCCCTATAGGTTCAGATTTTGATCCAGCAGCAGCTTTTCTTTGTTTTATTGTAAGATTATCATCAAACCAGAGGAACATCAAAATATCACAAAATCTTGAAAATCTCATTGTGGTGCGAAAAATAGATAAGCCATACTCTTCTGACCAAAATTCAGCCAAAGGCTTCCCACGTACCTTATGCAGGCCGTCTCTTATTTGTAGACCAAAGAATGCCTGCAGCCCTGTAGAATCAAGTTCAATACAGCGCTCAAGAGTTGGGTACAGAAATTTATTGTTTTTTGCATGATTTTTGGTATGCATTACTACTACACTCTGCATCGGAACGAAAGAAAACACTCTCTCATTTGTAAAAATATCGGTCTACATAGTACTTTCCACAGTAACAGCACGCACTTTTAAGATATGAATAGAAAACTGATATATAATAGTCGGTAGTACGTTTTAATCAAGTGCTATAGCTTGGAGAAACGACTATTTCCTTGCTGCTGAAAAATAACGATGCTTATTGAACAGAGTGCAGTGAACAAACAAGCATCACAACATCTGTACTCATGTCCTAACACTGCCAAATGGTACTGCGGCCATACGGTTCAATACGCGAGGAAAATTAGTATAAATTCCGTTAATTCAATCGACATGTACCTGAATTTACTATGCAAAATACTACCAAGGGGTTTCAGATGGTGAATTAAAGTTGTTTTGAAACAGTTACTACTATTACAATGTGAACAGGCTGACCTACCTACACCTTGCTCAATGTACAACGAAAACGATATCGTCTTTATGTTCTCTTCCGTCATTAGGCAAGAATTGCCTGTTAGGGTACCCATCTCTGTCGGGGTCTTCCTCTGTCTCTTCTCCCACGGCACGTATAATTTCTTGCCTTTAAGGGAAGCCTCTCACATTCCATTCTTTGTAGATATTCGTTTCATTTTCCTTTGTAATCGCGAATTTTATCA
Organism: Schistocerca serialis cubense; assembly: GCF_023864345.2. NCBI lineage: Eukaryota > Metazoa > Arthropoda > Insecta > Orthoptera > Acrididae > Schistocerca > Schistocerca serialis. Next base: position 52,657,510 of record NC_064644.1, read on the forward strand.
TCGAGGCTAAAGATTTGCAGTTCTTCTCTAATATCTTGATTTCTTAGCCCGTCTTCTCTTGTGAAAGACTTTAACACCTCTAGGGAATTTTATTTCTTGTGCCTGAATCCTGCTTTCTTGCTTCTGGGTAATCACCCAGGCCTCACTTCCATAGAGCAGTGTGGGAACTGCAACACTTTTGTTAAATTTAATTTGAGTGTCTTTCCTGGTTTTGTTTTTTAGGTTTCCGTTAATTGTTCCGCATACCTGGCTGTATTTACCAAGCTTAATTTCAATATCTCTGCTGTAGCCATATGTAATTTCACAGCCGAGGTAACTGAAATGGTTTTCGTGCTCTAAAATCATGTGATTTATCACTATTTTGGTTTTGATTGGTTCTTTCCCCATGAAAGCCATTGCTTTAGTTTTTTTCATTTTAAATTTCCGTGTTAAATTTTGCACTTATTTGTTTTAGCAAGTAGATTCCCTTCTGAAGGTCATTTTCCTTGTCTGCTAGGATCACTGCATCATCAGCTTATCGTAAATTATTTAAGAGAATATTCCTGTGTAGGTAGATGACTTTCTGAAATTCTGATAGGTATTACTTGATTGTTCATTGTTGAACGAAGTTGCAGAGATGTAGCAGCCTTGTAGTACCCCTTAGTTCGTTGGTAACTCATTAGTTGTTTTTCCACTGAGATCTAGAGTGATATTTGTGTCTTGACATGAACTTTTTACCGCATTTACTAAATGCTTGGGATATCCGCGATTCATCATTATTTCCCAAAGTTTCCGTCTATTGGCATTGTCAAAAGGTTTTTTAAAGTCAGTAAAAGCAATGTGTGTTTCATTATTATACTCTCTCCGTTCTTCTATTATTTGCTGTAGAATAAAAATAGCATCTATTGTGGAGCGTCCTTTCCTAAAACCTATTTGTTCCTCATGGAATACTGCTTCTGCTATGTTTTTAAGTCTTGTATTTATCATCTTATCATACACGTTGTATGCTGAGTCTAATAAACTTATTCCTCTGTAATTACTGCATAGGCTTTCATCTCCTTTTTCAAAAACTGCTATCACTCTATCTGTTTTCCAGTCTTTGGGAATACTCCTCTTCTTCCAACATTCGTTGGAGAGATGAAGCAGTCGTTGGTATAGCATCATTCCTCCATATTTTAATAATTCAGCATGAATGCCGTCTTTTCCTCTTGCTTTTCTGTTCTTAAACGATGCTAGTGCATATGTTAATTCGTCAGACTGTATTTCATCTAACACTTTCCCGTCTAGTTGTTCAATTTCAGTTTCTTGTGCTGTATGATCATTCCACAATTTGCTGTAATGATTTATCCACTGTTCTTCTTCAATACTATTTACTTGTAGCTTCGTTCTTTCTGTTGTGTTTAAAGGTTTTAAAACTTTATATGTCATTTGTTATCTTCCGTGGATATCATGTTCGGTATTATAAATAAACCTATCCTAGTGTTGCTGATGTGCTTTCCTTACTACGCATTTAGCGTTATTTTTTTTCTCCTTATACTATTGTTTGTTCTGATTAAGGGGGTTGCTTCAGTATTTTATATATGCATCCTGTTTTTCTTCAACAGCTTTCATTGTAGTCACATTCTAAAATTTTAGGCCTTTTCTTTTCCGTATTTTTTTTTTTTACCGATAGTAGAGTCAAATCACTTCTGCCATACTGGAAACAGCTGAATACTCAGTGCTCTATGTGGATGAGATATAGCAGCTCCTCACGATGAAGCAAACTTTACGTGTGAGACGAGCTGCCCCTGCGACTGTCTCTGACTGCTGCCGAAATGGAAGTTGAAAGACGGCAGCTCCCTTCAATCCGCCTTTATTCATTCGAACAGATGACCACAGACTCTATGGTCAGTGAGACTATTGCAGAGCGTTGACAGTGGCTGAGATGCTGAATTTCATCGTAGCTCGATGCATGAAGACACTACAAGTGTGGAAGCGAAGCGCTTGTTTCGTTAAACGGCCATAACTGTGACAAGTGAGACTTAATGGTGCCAGCTCTGAGAATATGGCAAGTCGCAGGTATAGAGAGAGTGAAGGGAGACGTGGACCAGGCCTTCACACAACGGAAGTCCCTGCAGAGGACTCAGCCTAGGCCATGGGGTCATTGGCAATAGAAAACAAAAATCCTGGAGCGGGATCACAGCATTCTGTACCTGTGGCCAGAGGCAAAACTTTTTTTTAAAACTGTTTTCGCCGAGGTGCGACATACTGAGAGAATGTCAATTGTTCCCGGCCAAGGCAAGTAGCATTTCGCCATTTTGGCAGTGGTCCTCGTGTTGTTTCTTGGGAAGCTTCCTGTAAGATCGGTACGATCTAGGACACGGAAAGCATTTTGCCGGGCCGGGAAAATGGGGCGACGCTACACGGTGCCAGACACTGCGTCGCCGAGGGAGCTACGGCGTGGTTTTGACGTCACATAGATGCACGAGCCACATGCAAAATAACAGTGTGTTGACTGGTATCCAGAGAGTGACAGCTGAAAACGTAATAGCTGATGTCTGTCCTCTACTTCTAGTTGTATTAGGATTTGAGAAATAGTTTCTTCCGATCTTTTGGAGGATGGGTGTACAGTACACGAAGTGATATGCGACTGGGGCAGGGATGCTATACCAGCTTTCAGTTGGTGGTTTTAGCTTTCCTGTGCATACTCCGTGTAGAGCTTTTGGTGGACTTGGGTGTAGCTTGGGGAAACCTGAGACATTCGATTCCAAACTGCGGAGGTGAGTAGATTCGATCGTCTAGAAGAGTGTTGGGTTGTTTGGGGGAAGATATCGTCTAGAAGAGATTTGTTTTTGGACTCTGAGCTTGGACGTGAAGGTAGACGAGAACGAGCGGAGGAGCGAAGATCAGCAATTTGACTTAACACCAACGCAGAATACGCGCCGCATTTCGAGATCTGCATGCGAATAATGAGCATCTCACGACACGAACACTAGGAATCTTTAGAGCGAATTTCTGTTACGTCATTGTGGACTCGCAGCAACAGCGGCCTCTGTCTGATTTAAGCGCATTTTGGTAACAGTTCACAGTCGCTCTTTCAGAACACGTGGCTTTATGATCATTGAAAGAATAGAACTGCTGTTTTATGTTGCCCTATGTTGCATTTAATTCACATGTCTTAGCAATAAAACTGTCATGATATTGAATTCTATGTGTTATTCAAGTACACTATCTGTTATTCAAGTACACAAGATATCTTGTTCACCCTTATTAATTTTAGTTAACTATGTGGGAATAATAGGTGTAGTCTTGGAATGAAAATATAGTTTGCCTTCTTCAATTTCACTACAGCCACATTTCTTATCATTCACGTTAAAAATCCGTATCACTTACACAATAGTGACACTGAGGTGTGTCTACGTGTTTTAGAAATACCGAGAGGCAGAGGTTCATTAGAGGTACTCATACAACTGCTGATCGTAGAGGTATTTTGTAAAGGGTCCTTTGACGATTGGCGAGGCCCCTTAGTCCCCTAGTGATTACTGTCTTGCGTGGTTTTACTGTTACCTTGTTATTGCTAACTTTGGCACAAAAGACTTCTACAAATATGTAGACCTGTCTGGTCAAAGACGTCCGTATGTAACCCACAATCAAGAAACATTGCACAGCTTAGTTTCAATTTTGGTAGGATTTACTAGCGGGCGATAGGAGGAGGACTGACCTATTGTTGACAGACACATATTAAGAAAGGGATGGTTACCATGGCTTCTATTTTACTAAATGTTCGTTATTTCTCCAACTTTCTTGATCTTCTTTGCCTTTTAGTATCTATCGGGCCTTAGTGTGTCTCAAGTTATAAAACTGGCTAGCACTTCTGTAGCCGATGCGCCCCAACATCCTTTTTTACTCTCCCGATCAATCCATCTCATCAACATTCTCCTGTTAACAACACATTTGAAATATTATTATGCGTTTCATTTGTCCTTCCCCATTGTCCAGGATTGGCATCCACGCATAAATCTACTCCAAACACATCTTATCGTCTTTTAGCTGCAGTGTTCATATTATTGGATATTATTAATTGTTTCTTTTTATTACTGCTTTGTCAGTACTGGCTACTATATCTTCCCTCCACCCTCTTTCTTCACCTGTTCTGCTACCAAAGTAGGCAAATGAGTATCCATCATCAATAATCTCTTGTTCTACTTTCATATTCAGTCATCCATGAGTCTACATGCTCCGCATACCATTACTGCAGTGCTCCTTTCGTTTCTGTCCATTTATAGCTGTCAGCTAGCATACGTTTCATTGAGCGCCAGACTCATATGCTGGTGCAGTGGCACGTACCAGATTCCAGGGGCGAGTTGTTTGTCTTGCGACTCCAGCATCGAGCAAGGGCGTGGCGCATTCTGAAGACAGAAAAAAGCCCGCCACAAGGAGAACCAACTGTGGGATACTGTGGGCATAGGCCGATTCTGGAGAGAGTATCCTACATTTTAAATGCTGACTCGTTACGCCATAAACAGTGGGCCACAACTCTGCGAGTTGTACATGAGTATCGTCAGCCTGTAGGCGTGGTTGACTGTTAACCACCATTGTGATAATTCAGCAAGTGAGTCGGCATACGAGTGGGATTTAAGACAGGCAGGCTTGCATGTAGTCTTCAAGGTTCATGCTAGTAGCAATGTGATCATGGGCTACAATCGAATTGTTGATAATCCTGCATGGTTGAAAATCTGGTTATAATGGATTTCGATGTTGTCAATCAGCAGAAGCATTTAAATAATGAAAAAATTCCACCTTTGTACAAATGTAAGTTTTGTTCTACTGTTAGATATAACTTATTATTTAAAATTTTAGCTCATCATAATTAGGACCATATGAGTTAAGTTGACGAAAGGTCTTCGAATTTAAACATGCTAGACCCAAAAAGTTATTTTCTCAGACTAACTGGCTTTGCTTCGTATTATCGTGAACGTGAATATTTGCAAAATCTCGAGTACGCTAATTTCATTCACATTGGGGAATCGGACATTTTTTAAAATCAAGTTCTGAGCAATTACTATAGTTCTTAGCTATCGTGGGCAGATGACCGCAATGTCGATTAAACAAATATCGCCAAGCCGGTTACTTGCGTTCCTGCAATAAGACTCATCCACATTTTCGCTTGGAAACCTGTCTGTAACATATTAAAGAAGTTGATGTTAATAAATAATAATACAAGAATCGTTATTTGAAATAAAGAAGTAATTATTCCCACTACTCTGTGTTTACAATGATACATTCGTCTTAACAGACAAAGGTAAGGTAGAAGAACGGTAGCGAAGAAGACAGAAAAAGAAAGAATCTACAATAAGAAAGAGAGAAAAAAAGCTGAACAGATTTCATTCTGGTTGTATTTTTACCCCTTCCTCCACGTTTTGAATCGCTATAGATTTCATGACTCAATGCATACTTATATTTGGTAAAAGTAGTTCTACTAGCACAGCAAAATACTTGTCTGTCACTGTACAGCCCCCTTTGATTGGGGCAAAGAAATGACATACACCTGACGAAATCCAACTTAAAAGTCTTTCACTAATTCCAAATGTCTATAAATGATAAATAGTTAGCATCTTAAGTAGAGCAAAAAGTTCTAATGAGTGCTTATCCTTGGGTAGAAATAAAGTTTTTCACTACTTCCATTATAAAATCCGTACTTTGTTCAGATACTCATACATTAAAGGTAAGACTGTCTTTCATTATTTTGAATCATTATGTTCAATAGTCTTGAAAAAAAGTCATAAACTTCACAAAGTCACAGCAGTTAGGTAACTATCACAAACGTAGGTAATCATCTCAAAGAATAATTGAAAACTTCACTTAGTTCTCTTGAGCAGTAAACGCATAGCGCAAAATCACAAATGGTTTTATTCTGTTTATAGTTCTTTCTTTAAAAAGTTTGGATAAATTTTGATTATTCATATTATTCTCTAAACGTTTAATTACGACTTTCAGCTATATGGGACCGGTACGTGGGCATTGCAGACGAAAGGCCAAGTGCATAGGAGTGCAGAGGCAATGGCGTGATATCCCAGGACCCTTCCCCGAAGCTAGTGCCATCCAGGAAGGTTATTTGGAAATAGTGGAGGATACCTGGAGGTCGTCCAGGAGAGGGCTTAATTCCTGTAATTCGATGAATTACACAAAAAATCAGACAGACTCGCAATATCGTAGCTGTACACATGAAATACCTATCTGTGCAACAATAAAAACTTTGCATTATGGTACAGTTAATTTATTTTCCCTTCGTTGGTAATAATCGTTGTTATTTACGTCATGATTTATTTGTAAGAATTTCTCGTTAGCATAACTTGAGGCCCTAATGTTACAATATGACCATGACAGTCTTTGCTATAGCACAATTTACACTCCTGGAAATGGAAAAAAGGAACACATTGACACCGGTGTGTCAGACCCACCATACTTGCTCCGGACACTGCGAGAGGGCTGTACAAGCAATGATCACACGCACGGCACAGCGGACACACCAGGAACCGCGGTGTTGACCGTCGAATGGCGCTAGCTGCGCAGCATTTGTGCACCGCCGCCGTCAGTGTCAGCCAGTTTGCCGTGGCGTACGGAGCTCCATCGCAGTCTTTAACACTGGTAGCATGCCGCGACAGCGTGCACGTGAACCGTATGTGCAGTTGACGGACTTTGAGCGAGGGCGTATAGTGGGCATGCGGGAGGCCGGGTGGACGTACCGCCGAATTGCTCAACACGTGGGGCGTGAGATCTCCACAGTACATCGATGTTGTCGCCAGTGGTCGGCGGAAGGTGCACGTGCCCGTCGACCTGGGACCGGACCGCAGCGACGCACGGATGCACGCCAAGACCGTAGGATCCTACGCAGTGCCGTAGGGGACCGCACCGCCACTTCCCAGCAAATTAGGGACACTGTTGCTCCTGGGGTATCGGCGAGGACCATTCGCAACCGTCTCCAAGAAGCTGGGCTACGGTCCCACACACCGTTAGGCCGTCTTCCGCTCACGCCCCAACATCGTGCAGCCCGCCTCCAGTGGTGTCGCGACAGGCGTGAATGGAGGGACGAATGGAGACGTGTCGTCTTCAGCGATGAGAGTCGCTTCTGCCTTGGTGCAATTATGGTCGTATGCGTGTTTGGCGCCGTGCAGGTGAGCGCCATAATCAGGACTGCATACGACCGAGGCACACAGGGCCAACAGCCGGCATCATGGTGTGGGGAGCGATCTCCTACACTGGCCGTACACCACTGGTGATCGTCGAGGGGACACTGAATAGTGCACGGTACATCCAAACCGTCATCGAACCCATCGTTCTACCATTCCTAGACCGGCAAGGGAACTTGCTGTTCCAACAGGACAATGCACGTTCGCATGTATCCCGTGCCACCCATCGTGCTCTAGAAGGCGTAAGTCAACTACCCTGGCCAGCAAGATCCCCGGATCTGTCCCCCATTGAGCGTGTTTGGGACTGGATGAAGCGTCGTCTCACGCGGTCTGCACGTCCAGCACGAACGCTGGTCCAACTGAGGCGCCAGGTGGAAATGGCATGGCAAGTCGTTCCACAGGACTACATCCAGCATCTCTACGATCGTCTCCATGGGAGAATAGCAGCCTGCATTGCTGCGAAAGGTGGATATACACTGTACTAGTGCCGACATTGTGCATGCTCTGTTGTCCGTGTCTATGTGCCTGTGGTTCTGTCAGTGTGATCATGTGATGTATCTGACCCCAGGAATGTCTCAATAAAGTTTCCCCTTCCTGGGACAATGAATTCACGGTGTTCTTATTTCAATTTCCAGGAGTGTATTTACAGAAGACAGTTTTTTAATCTTCTTCATTAGTTACGGATCCATCTAGGAATAACTAAACACAGGCACAGTATACAGTGTCTGTGCATTGTCTGCATCGTTTTCTCAACTGTGAAACACTTCTAACCGGTCGGAAGAACGTTAAGAATGCAGGCGTCAGAGGTAGCATACCGACAACAATTGAGTAGTCTAGGAGCAAATTGAGACGCGTATAGCACGTGTGACGTGACACGACACTACAGCGCCACACGCACGTTTCGCACAAGTCGTGCGGGTCCAGCGCACATTGCGACGCGTACACCATACTTCGCACGCGCCGACTGGCGACACTCTGCGCTGACAGAACCGAAGCGCGCGCAACCTGTTATCTTTCTCAAACGATTTTACAGAGATTATTCACTGAAAATATTTGATTTTTGCCGTATTTGTTGCGTTATATATCAGCTTCTTGGTGAAGTGCACATCATCTCGCTAATGACCATTCTTATTGTGATGTACGCATTTTAGTAAGACACTACGCAGAACTCAAAAAGTTTGTAACGAAAATTAGGGTTCGCTACGATCTTGCGTTTGGTGCGTATTGCACCATATGTTGCTGCGTATGAAATTTAGGTAACATGATGAATTTTTGTTTAGGCTTGGGAGGAGGTCTCTATCTGCCTCCGATCTCGAGAAAATGATTCCTATGTAGCGCGCTCACTTCCGATCTCACGCCCCGCGAAAATGACATACTCGCAACATCTCTCATATATACTAAACCGCTCGAGACATCGAAACGAAAGTTTGGCGAATGATAACACACAAGGAGGAGAGTGTTTTTCCTATTCTTAAACACACGGAACTTTCTTCTCTATAGCGATATATCAGTGCTTATACTTCCGTTTTATTTATTTCACTCCAGTCACTATAATTTTTAAAGAGTTATCGACAGCTAGCGAAACAAGAGCTTCCTAGCATGAAAGTAAACATAAAATTTCTTCTTTTATGATACTGCAAACCGACACTATGACGTTTTCCGTAATCTATTGAGCTCTGTGATTGCCAATTACTTGTTTAATGAGGCACTCTATATCAGAATTTTTTCACAATAGCTGCTGTGAGATGCGTTGTTCAAAGGAAGTAGAATTAAACCAGTTACCAAGAGAAATGTGGCCCTTACTCACAAACGGTGATGCTTCTTCGAATGAGAAAAGGTTAACAACTAACACAAAAATAGATTACCAATTCTGTTGGAATTTTGGTGGAATCTCTGTAACTCATCATATTTTTGACACTGAGCGACTGTAATGGAAACTTACCAAAGCATTTTATTCCTTCTCTTGATCTGAGCAGTATTAAAATAATGACGAGCGTTCCTTCAGACGGAACGATAGGCACACGCCAGATACTGGTTACTCACCTACGGCTTGCCAAACTGACAATGTGTGATCGCGAATAAAATAGTTGTTACTGAGAAAAATAAACAATTGATCTGTCCCACAACACAGTCGTCAGTGTATTGTCAGCAGCGGAGGATAATGCGCGCGACAGTAATGCACGAGCTAGCCATGTGTGCCTTGTGAGCTGGAGTTCGAAAAACATTGTCATGAAAGTAAATCTGCCTTTGTCAGCAGTACATTTCAACAAATTAAATAGATCTAATCATGACACTCTCTCAGGATATTCCTACTTTCGTAATAATACCGACCATTTTCTTCATTTGTGTAGCCTGTTGTATAATTAGTTTATTAATGCTGATAATGTGCATGCAACAATTGAAATGCTTTTTCTCATCATGCCGAACCAATTAAAACATTGTTATTTTGACTGCTGTTCGACTGTTTCTAGCTTGCAGTGGAAATGTGATGTTCACATGCATGTAGTACAGTGTGTTGTATTACATTTTACATTCACATCCAAGTAATCACAGCGAGACTTGTACTTGAGTTCTTGGACGCTTGGAGAGAGTTAACAGAAAGCCATGCAAACCGACCGATCTGCCATCTTTCTCAAAAGTTTTTGAAGAAACTATTCGGCAATAAATTCTAAGTCTCGCACATCTTATAGTTTAATTCGTCTGCTTCATGATGAACCGGCTATTATTTCTTTAATAATTCATAGCTATTGTGATATTTCGACAGAAGGTAAACTACTGCAAGAAATTCTTAGTTTGCAGTGAAAAATCGTTATGAATTTGTGTTTGGTGCGTGATAGGCTATATGTTGCTGCGTATTTAATGTAGATGCTGTATTGAATAATCGTTTGAACTTGTAAGGATATAGCTGTCTGTTTCCAATTTCGATAAAATTTAATACATTTAAAGCGCTCCGTGGCCAACTCGTGCGGCACTTGAAAAACTAGAATAAAATATTCATAAATTCCTCGTATCTCATAAATGGTTTGACATATCCATGCAATATGTTGGTAATTTACAGCGCGCAAAATGGTTCAAATGGCTCTGAACACTATGGGACTCAACTTCTGAGGTCATTAGTCCCCTGGAACTTAGAACTAGTTAAACCTAACTAACCGAAGGACATCACACACATCCATGTCCGAGGCAGGATTCGAACCTGCGACCGTAGCGGTCTCGCGGTTCAGACTGCAGCGCCTAGAACCGCACGGCCACTTCGGCCGGCTACAGCGCGCAAAGACTGGGGTATTTTGCCATGCGATTGACATGCGAAGCTTCCATATCTACAGCGATATTCAAACGACTACAGATTGTTTCAATGAAAAAATGTAATTATTGAGAGCGATCGATACCTGGTGACACGAGAACTACTGTGGGTATTGTGACAATATAGGCGAAGAAATTACGAGTTTATTTTTATACTAAGAATGAGCTGTTGCATAAACTATTGACCTTACTAGCACTCCGTTGCTAGTTTAATAATACACTATTTCAGGATTCTGTCGTAATTTCATCTGAATTTCAGTGTTAGTGAGGTGAATATTTCTTAACTGTGCTGTGTTTTGACAAAAGAAGCAGATTTTAACACGGCAACAAGAGAAGTTACGTATTCGTCAAAACTCGTCACAGTCCTTCAAAAATCAATGTCTCCTGGACTGTCTTCTTGGTATGGCTAACAAATGAACACCAAAAACTTCTTGTTTTTTGCCACATTACTTTTGACCTAGGTCCATATATTTTGTCGGATTTAAAGGAGCATAATACGCAGGAAGCCTGATTAAATTACTCCCTTTACCGTTAGCCAGTTCGTTGATCCGGTATGTTTTGGCTTGTACAGCAGTACAGGTTCCATTACCGTCGCCTTATACATGCTAGGTTCACCTTTATCTCATGGAACATTTCTTTGTGCCCGTAAAATATCCGCATTCCGTCACTGCATTGTAGGAGCTTTATGCATCACAACAGTGGTAATGCGTGTTGTGAATCACTATTGTCGAATTCCGAGAAATGTTTTGCCCTAGCACCTTATCTTCCCAGCCCATGAACGTGTTCTCGGACGACACTTTCATTGAAAATCTTGTATTCTCGTATTAACATGTACTGCACTATTGTTATTAATGCAACGCCAACACAAAAAAACTTGTTCACAATATCTGACGACGACAGAACACTTTAATGCCAGGCAGTACAACGTTACAAAGAGAGCTGACGAGCGTTGATGCATCTAATGCGTGCCGTTCATTCATGGTCTGACAGCAAGGGCACGTTACCATTACCTGGACAACAGCGGCACGTCCCTCTCTGCTTAGCCAAACGTCAAAAGTTGCAACTAATTTTAAACGCACTTTTTTTTATAAGCACTCATTTGATGTCTTTACATTGCGTTACAGATTTTTATTTAATTACTATTTTCTTTCTCTGCGTGGTGTTATGATTCAATATGATTATGGGATAACATTTTGTGCCTTATATCCTCTCAGACAGGAACACAACTTAGTTTTGTCGCCAACCACACTTGGCAGGACAATGCCACTCATTCATTTATTGAAAAGAGAAAGCAAAAATTGAAACTTTGCGAACGAAATCATTACAAGCACCAGCATGTGTAAAAATTGGTCTCATGAGATGAGACAAAGAATGACAACCCCAGCTGCAGAGATTACAGAAATATAAAATACAAGAAAAATTTATTTGTTTGAAACTCGTTCGTAAAATTCCATACCACCACTTAGTTACTTATTTATACTATAGTACATCTTATTTACTTATTTATCTATGAAATTAAGTCTGGATTTTTAGTATAAATGAAGATTCCTTATTTATCTGGTGACCTTCAGCTGGTATTTTAAAGCCGTAATTTTGTTCTGTCACGTACTCACACGTCGGATGATGTCCTAATAGCTATTTTGATGTGAGACTATTCAGTTACTACTAGAAATAGGTGTATACATTCTTACAAAAATTCATGGAAATAAGAAAAATAGTACCTTTATCTTGTGCTATTCAAAATTCTGAACTGTCTTCATAATTTTAGTCTGAAGCATCTGTGTAATATACAAAGATTCGTATTATTATTTACTAACTACAATTAATTTCGTAAGCTCCTTAACACCTTCTAAAATATACAGCTGAAGGTTAGATTACTCAGCTGAGGTATCTCTGAATTATTTCATCAGGCCATTTCTTTTGGCCAAGATTTTCAGTAGGGTATGGTCATTTGAAGTTCATAGCATAGAGTTCTGTAGTTTCATCTTCCTAGGAAGAGTACGTCTGATTCTTAGTGACTTTCAGGATTAAAATCTCTTCAGATTTTTAATTACTTTGTTAACATAGTAATTTATTTACCATTACTTTTCCAGTTTCCACTCATTGACACGAGGAAGTCACTTATAAATTAGAAATAAATCCTCAAGTAACTCATCTTATTTAATTTCATACGTTAAACAGTTTCCACAGGACTTACTTTTTTTAGTCTTACGATCAAAGGTGAAAAATTCACTTTTATCTATAGAATTCATCGATTATTTTCAAACAAAGATTGTGAATAAACATTGCTTCAAATTATATAACTATGGCTTCGTGCTAGAGCATAAACACTTATTCTATTAATTTGACTTTTAAATTTCTATTTTCATAGCCGTTTGCCACTGCATTACTCATTCATTTCTTTTTTAAATAATGCAGATAATGTAGTCTACTTGCTCTTTATATTAGATAAGGCAGCATCTGCTCTATCTCATACATATTTCACAAAATTCTTACAGTCTTGTTCATTAATTAAATTAGATTACTTATGGAAGGTCGATTTTTTCCTCCCCTTTAAAAAATCCACACTCCCGACCAAACTACGTCTCATTGCTTAATAGGACCGTGTCATTTGACTCGGATTCCCTTTCAAAGCCATCTTGAAGCTATAGTGGTCGCAGTACTAGCCTTCGTTGACCACCACAAGTGTGTACCTACTGGACAACGCCAAGTAGCCACCAGTATGTCCTAGTTACTTATAAAATAGCGTTATTACTAACCTAATGAGATCACGACCAGAGTGTGTGAGGTAAACAGGATGTCACTCACTCTATAGCAGTTGGTCAAAAGCTGTTCGCTTTTATCTTACCTTAGTTCGGCCATAGTTCGAATGTATTCAGTGGTGCCTAACTAAGCAGATAACTAAGTACAATTTTTGAGCCTGTCGTTTGTTTTTCAAATTGTAGTGGCTTAATTGCACGTGAGGAAAGTATTTATAAGGCTATATGTGAATAGAGTCCTTTAACATATACTAACAAGTAAAAAATTTAGAGTTAAATTTCCGCGACCCATTCTGTGGTTCATTGTTTGTGTAATGTTTCATAGAATGTGGGATATGTCATTTTCAGTGCCCTAATCCGGAGGACGGTATCCGTTTGGGTTACTATCAATCTTATTTCACTGATATAAGTCGGGCCGCGCTCTGTGTGTCATGTATACAGTATCTCAAGAGGCCACATTATTGCTTCCGTCACCGAATTGAAACCTCCATCTTGTGACGAAGTGCGTCAACAAAAGAAATGACCCACTTGCAACTTCATTATTGTGGTTTCTGTCATTGTTGGTACTATTGCTTATCATGAAGGTGAACATTTGAAACTTCGCATTTGAGTAGAATTTTGTGCGGCGGGCCGGCCGGGGTGGCCGAGAGGTTCTAGGCGCTTCAGTCTGGAACCGCAAGACCGCTACTGTCGCAGGTTCGAATCCTGCCTCGGGCGTGGATGTGTGTGATGTCCTTAGGTTAATTAGGTTTAAGTAGTTCTAAGTTCTAGGGGACTGATGACCTCAGAAGTTAAGTCCCATAGTGCTCTGAGCAAGTTCTTTTTTTTTTTTTTGTGCGGCAGAATAACAGAAAATAGCTCTGCCCCAACATTACTAAATTACTACAATTCATTTCATCAGAATAAGTACTTCACTTGGGTACTGGATTACGATAGACATCACAAATCTGAGCTCCCTGAGCTGCCCATGATGTCATTCGTAGACTGTTGCTTTACGGCGTTTAATTCTTTTTCTATGTTACCCATCTGATCATTAAGACGAGGTTTAACATTTTCTTGTCGTTTATGCAAATCTTATGTCAGAGGTTTTTTGTATAAGTTTTAATTCCTCTTTAACTGCCTGTGCTCTATTCGGAATACACTTTCGTAGTAGTTTGCTGCACAGTTTTCTTTAATTTGGTATGTAGTCTTTCAATAACATGAGCGTTCTTTACTCTTAAATATTTTACTTAGATTACTACCTGCTCAAGGGTGGATTTCAAAATTTCTTGCTCCAGATGCAGAGCACTAAAGTTTTCGGTCGATTTCTCTACAGATTGAAGAATACCTCTAATAGTGATTTTCAAGTCTGTGATCTTGCTAGTTACGGTTTCTATACGGAGTCGCAACACGTCGGTCATGTGACTAGAAACCTCGGTTCGCAGTTGCTTAGTTTGATTTTTATCAATTCGCTAATTGGTGCAACTAGTCAAATGGTCTAGTTGCTGCTTCATGTAATCCTGTCTCTGACTCAGAGTGATTATATTACTAACGAAGACATCTACTTTTTGTAAAATTAATGTGATAGGATCTGGTTCCGCACTAACGGGTCAGCAGTAGTCTCCTTGTAGCCAGCGCCGTAATTTCTAATGTCACAGCTATCACGTTATTTAAATTTTCAGTGGTGAATTCGCGCTCTGGTATCTGATTAGACTCAGTTTCTAGATGTGAAGAATCCATTATCCTGAAACGCTGACGCGATATCACCCTACCACCGTACAGTACAATGTGTCAAATCTATTACTTATCGTAAAGCAGCTAACAGTTTACAAATGACATTTGCGTCCAGCTGAATACTATGAAATATGCCTTTGTAAGACAACTGCTAATCGCTACTACGAGCTGAACGCACCTAATTATGATTATACGCCACCTTGTGGCCTTCTTTTACAAAGTGTACAGTGATTACGTAATAGCTACAAATTTTACCATGACTATATTTTATACTTTTAAAGCCTCAAAGACATTTTAGGGTTACAGAAAGCAACACTAGTCGAAATAAGTGGTGTATTATCGTACCTCTTACCGTAGCAGCTAACACTGTTGCATTTGTAACACTTTATAAACTGTATTATTTACTTATTTTATATTCCTTCCTTTAGTTTCGTTGCTAATTTCCAATAGATTTCGTTCCCTTCTAATTTTTGTGAACTCTTGAATATTAATTTGTACGTCTTTTTGCATTACATGGAAAAAGAAACAATAACACACGAATTACACATATTTTGAAATAAAATTACATATGGGGCGTATCAATGATCTGTTTTAAAAAGTGCAACGAGTGGTCGGCGGCTTAACTCACTGTAAGTAGAACAGTGCGAGCTAAATTGACGATAGGCGTAAGGATTTAAAACTTGCTAGACACAAATCATTATTCTCTGGAATAACTGGCTTGGTTTCGTAATTTAGTTACCGTGGAGGTTTGGAATATTCAGATATGCCGATTTGATTCGCATTCGGCATTCGCACATTTTTTGAATCAAATGATATGGATGTTCTAAGCAGTTACTACAATTGTGTTCAAAAAATGTGCCACTAACAAAAATTTTCAATATTCAGATAAGTGTGTCTTAAATATTGGATGATTATATTAATTTTATGAAAAACTGTGTACATCAAAATACCTCTACAAAACATGAACACAGTTTTTTTTATGAACATGTATAAAGGGAACAAAACTTATATGGAAAAAGAAGTAAGTGTTATCTATTCGTTTTCTGGAAAACGCTGTAAGTGCCTTACTAAGAATGTAATAGAATGTATGTAAATCAAGTGCTTATGTTAACAAAAATGGTAAGTGCACTGTGGTTTTGAGGACTGTATAAAATTTTGGATGGTTTTTTGAAGCAGAGTTGTTTGTCTTCAGTTTATTCCGCTTCTTCTTTCATCGGTAAGTGTAAGCCACCTGAAAACCAAAAACTGAATCAGATATCTAAATTTAGCTATATACATAATATTTGGACTTTTTATTCACTTTCCAAATTCCTTCTGATACAGTTGATCGTCTCTGACTAAATCAGTTATATTTTACAAACACGTATGTATACGAGAAATCAAATACAAAGTTATCTGTATTTTGTAATCGAAATAAACTTACAGTACTGTACTTCTTCCGTCTAAACAGTCCTATTCCTCATCTTCTTCCTACACCTCCATGTTGCAGGCCTCTTCCTCTTTGTTCTCCAACAAGGCACTGTGGAAGTAATTGTCTTCTTCTTTCTCTATTCCCAAAAGATCGTTCTTCTTTTCTTGTGAGAATTTGGATTTAAAGTGTATTTTTTGCAACTCATGAATATCCGGTACATTGTCAAGATGAGAATCTTTCTTTAGAACATCAACTTATTTCCAATTTACCATAACACCACCTTCAAGACCCACAACTGATGCCACTTTCACTGTGCTAGGATTCTTGTGGAAAACGCGGAAGTGGGAAATTTTACTTATAGCCAGATCTTTTGTATTTAGGTAGTCTTTAGCAAGGCCTTTAAAATCTATGAAGTCATCAGTATTCATAGATTCTACAGTAAAAGGTGTTGTCAATTTTGCACTTGCAACTAACACCACAAGATCTTTAGGTGTTATCGCTCTCACAGCTTTCCGTTTTTTCTCAATCACCCCAAAATCGCGATCACAGCTCATTTACCTGTGTCCACCTACAAGATATTCCACATCAATTGAACGATAAATTCCTTTGTAGACTAAATAAATAATAGTCATTAACATCATCTGGTTTTTGTTTTGTGTTCCACAATTATCGCACGATAACACAAGCTTTTTACGAGGAAAATGGCCTCCAGTAGAAGCAACTTTGAACAAACAAGAAGCTTTTTCGTTAGCGCCACGGCCTCCAATCCCTTCATGCTGCATACACATATATACAGAGCCACTGTCTCCAACATGTATTCCTAAATCGTAGCAAGATAGCTGTCTGCAATAAAACATAGTGCTATGTGTAAGTATTGGAACAAACATAACGTGTTGTAGGTCCATGCATAAGGTTGTATAAGTACCCGTTGGAAGCCGTGAGGATGTAATATCTTGTTTCATATACTTATGACCCTTTTCCCATTTTCAGTGATGGAACTCTTGCTGGGCTTTTACTTCCTGTTTTGCTGGTCGTAGACTGCAACTTTTCCTTCAAAAAGCGACACATTTTACAGGTATCAACGGCAATAACTTTAAATTTTAGGTTTGGAAAATCTTGTTTTAACACTTTTGCGTAAAAACTGTACGTAACATCACTTGCAGGATTTCGTTTTTTTAAAAAGCCACGTACATTCAGTGTTTATTTAGATTAGGTGACAAAAACTCATTACTTGATTTTTTGCGGCTGTAGTGACTTTCGTATCTGGGGAATGAGTTTATATGATATCTTACAAGATTTCGATCAACTTCTGTAAATTTAAACTTGTGTACATTTGATGCAGGTGTTTTCCCTCTTTTGTCCTCAAAAACCAAGCAACCTGAGATACAGAAAAAATTTGTTTGAAGATTTTTTTGCACACTTGTACATTTTCCCCTGTACCATCGGGTATGTTATAAGCAAAAATACAAGTCCGCCTACTCTCTGCTGCCCTTTCGTGCGTCCCATGGCGTCTGCGGCCAATAGGTAACATTTCAATATGATTCAACAAATATGTTCCTTGGCTTTCTTCATCAATGTTATAAAACTTCAGAAACAATAGCTGTATTTGTCGCTGCTTATGTTTTAACACTTGTACTTACATGAGCAGCTCGCCTGTTCCGCTGGTGGTTGTCCGCAGCTGGTGGTCGTGCGGTAGCGTTTTCGCTTCCCACGCCCGGGTTCCCGGGTTCGATTCCCGGCGGGGTCAGGGATTTTCTATGCCCTGTGATGACTGGATGTTGTGTGCTGTCCCTAGGTTCGTTAGGTTTAAATAGTTTTAAGTTCTAGGGGACTGATTACCATAGATGTTAAGTCTCTTAGTGCTCAGAGCCATTTGAACCATTTGCTGGTGGTTGTTTTGCACGTCTCTCTTTCTCACGACTGTTAATGTGCGGCTGGCCCTTTCCTCCTGATACAAGTCTCTTATGAACAATCACCTTCTTCCTAACAGGCTTTTCCATTTTCTGGTTGGTACACTAAACACACCACCGAAGAACACTCCAAAACACACACGTGAAACGACCGAAATCACTGCCGTGTCAACGTACTGTCACCACCTAAAGCAACTGTGTAGCTGAGGAACATACATCGTGGCGGTGGCACTTACATCCCATCTCAGCCCCGCTGGCGCTTGCACAATGCTGCTATCTTCGAACTGCTCTTGAAATTAGTAGGAGTTTTTTTCTGGCACTTGCAACCTTTCTCGTTTCATTACGCTTGGCTTATACAACCCTTTTCACTGCAAAAGTCATTTTTTTAAATTTTTGGCACTTATTACCTTTTCCATTGTTTGAACTCAATTCGTAGTTACGTCGGATAGATGCTCGCAACGGCGGCTAAACAAATATCACCCAAACCAGTTATTCGCGCTCTTGCAAAAAGACACCCACATTTCCACTTGAGAACCTGTCAGTAACATATTAAAGAGGATAATGTTAAGAAGTAATAACACAAGCGTCATTACTTGAAGGAAAGAAATAATTATTCACATATATAAGTGTTTACAGTTATACGTACATTTCAACAGACCAAGGTTAGTAGGACGGAAGGAAACGAAGAAAGTGACAGAAGAAGAAAGACAGACAAACGACGGAGATCACGTCACAATGACGTTTTAGTTTATGCCCCTTCCACCAGATTTTGAAAACCTATGGATTTAATACCTCGGTGCACGCTTACATCAGGTAAAAATAATTTTACTAGCACAAGACAAAAAACTGTGATATTTCGTTACAACGTAATATATTTGGAATTGTCGCCCCATTCTGTTGTGCATATGGCTGCTTTTCATTTCAGTGTAAGGCTGACTTATTAAAGTAACCTCGGAAAAATGACCTAACAGAACACAAGAGAGTAATATGCTCCTGTTTAAAAGATTTATGACTGAAAAGTGGGCTGCAAGATGCCTGATTGTGCCTTCCTCAACATCTTTAAAAATGTTGCCAAAAATTTTGGCATGGGAACATATTTTCACTCTTTTTAACATGCAATTCACACCTCATTCCCACAAGCTCACACCCCCAAGTCCATTGTTGTAAGTCGTTCATACCTATCCACTCCAACCCTCCCAGCTCATTGTCATTATCTCTTTATGCCTCCCTAACTGGCATTGACTCCTGTCTGACATCTAAAATCTCCTTCGTACTGTCCTACTGCTACCGTCTTCTCTCATTGTCTCTCTCTCCCTCTTGCTCTCTGTTATGTTAGTGCCTCATTCATTCCTTCCCAACTCTGCTGTCTCTTCTCACTGTCGCTCTCTCTCTCTTCCTCGTTGCCAATGTCATATATGGTTTCAAATGGCTTTGAGCACTAAGGGACTTAACTTCTGAGGTCATCAGTCTCCTAGAACTTAGAACTACTTAAACCTAACTAACCTAAGGACATCACACACATCCATGCCCGAGGCAGGATTCGAACCTGCGACCGTAGCGGTCGCACGGTTCCAGACTGCAGCGCCTAGAACCTCTCGGCCACTCCGGCTGGCGATGTCATATACTCTGTCTCTCATTATCACTGAATCTCACCCACTTTCACCTTCTCTTTATTCCTCTCCCACTGGCACTGTCTCCTTCACACTTTTCCCAGCACTGTGCTGTCATTGTCAACTATGTTTCACTGCTATTGTGTCCCTTTCTTTTCTTCACATTGCAATTGCCTCGTTAGTTCTTTCTATACCATAACCACTGTCTATTAGCTTCCAGTATTTATTACTCCTCCGTATCTTTCCCACTGCCACTGTCTCCTACTCTCTAAGCATAAGATGGAACGAGTACGTTCACGTACCAAAATTTTTAAAGGTGCTGAGGAAAGTATAATGAGGCAACTCTAGTACCTGCAGGCAGCAAACACAGCCTCATATTTATCGAACGTGTTGTGTTATCCTCAGGCACCAGAGAAATCATGAGACTGAATGTGTGCCGAAGCTTCTGTCGGATACATTTCTAGCGTGCTCAACTAAGCTACGTGGGTGATCCAAGGATATAGCAGAACAGGGGGAGGTATGGGTGGTGGTCTCAGAGGGATCCTCCGCCGTTTTATGCATACACGTATTAATGTGGCACTCTTCCCCCCCCCCCCCCCCCCCCCTATGGTCGTGACAAAGGAGGGTGCAAGAAAGAGAGGATGAAAAAGCGCATGAGCTCTTGGCTGCTTCGGATTACGTGCAGGTTTCCTCGAACGCTTTTTAACAGTTCCTAGTGATTTCATGTTGTGCAGCATGGCAAAACCTGCGGTAGTACTGCACTACAAAGGGGGTAAGATCACATTCACTGGGGTAGCAGCCGCACGATATCCTTAGAGTATGGTTGAAGCATCCAAGGGGTGGTAGTAGTGTCTAACATTGTGGAGAAAATCTTCCTTTTGCTTGTCTGTAGCACCCCACCCGTCACTTATCTCGTTTTGACGTCTGTTCACCCCAGCTAATTGACTAACAGATCAACAGAGAGTGCAAAACTGCCCCAATATCGGATAACGCAAAGATGGTAATAAGACCCTGTGACTCCTGATTGAACTGCGGTGGCAGTGTTGACATTGATTGATTCAGAATTGATCACTTTTAATGAAAAAGGGGCGCACATTGATGTTGTATTGAGCTATTGAACACCAGATGCAAATGGTGAACATAAAATTAATTAAGAAAGTGACTTGGGATTTCAACTACTTGATTGAATTCAGATGCAGTCGATTAGCACAAATTTATTTTAACTCACAACCTTCAATCATCACATTACATGACTCTCCTAACAGGCAGTGGGAATAAATTGCGTTTACGTGGAGTAAAGCCCGATAAATCAGAATTAATTCCTACGGACTGACCCAGGAGTAATGCGAAGTGCGAGAAGAAATCTACAATACATGGCTCATGAAACCCTGGTGGAAACTTTGTCAACGTGATCCAACAAATTAATCTGTAGCTTAACTCAAGCCGGAGCAGGCGCAATATCACCAAATTCAGTGTGGCGGAGCGTCATGGTTATGCGGACTTCGGCCGGCCTCGTGGTGCTGCAAGGCTGCGCTCATCTATTCACTCCTAGCTATCTTGCTCAGTACATAGTCTATCTCCAAGCTCAATCGTTCCGTTTGCTAAGTCCTAAACTGCAGAGATGCTCAGTCTCTCTCAGGCAATCTGAGTAAAGAACGCCACGTCTGCACTCTAGGCAAGCTGGAAACGGAAAAACTCTACAGAGACTTCTGCCAGTCCGCTCCTCGCCTCGGTTTCCCCTCCAGCATAATCACTTACGCCAATTGCAGCGCAAGTCGCGTTAATTATGCGTCCCTTCCTAGCGCCGACCAATGCCTGCTCAGGGAAGTGAACAAATTCCCACAAAATTTGCCTTCCTCTCAACGTCTGCTATTTAGCTCCTCCCAGGCCACCCATCAAGGTTAGCATCTGCATAAAACACCAATTTTTCCGAAATTCTGACTCTGAGGAGAGTACTTCAAATTTCTTGGTCCTACGTTCCCATCGGAGGTCGGCGTATTTCATTTTGTCACTCTTCACCTGATTTACTTAAGACTCTGCAGACTGTGAATTCAGCGTGAAGTTGATGTAATCACGAACACGCATATTTCGGCCTCTGTTGACCACTCCCCCGTAGCTTTCTCGCATGTTTCACTGAAATTGGGACGACAGACACTTAATAACAGGCGCACAAGTTCTGTCTCCTTCGAGGTACACCAGCATGGGGTCAACCACCTCCTCACTGTCACTCGTCTTAAGGCAGCTGGAGGCGGCGCCCCGTTACCGCTTTCTCAGAGTTTGAGCCACCCTAAACTGCCTTTTGTCGCTTCCCTTCGCCACTCCCTAGCCACGCGCCACCACCCGGCCGTGGTCAACTCTGAATACTTCCCTGGGATAAACTAGCCACCAGTAAATCGACTTGTTTCCACAAAGTTTTCATGTCACGTGAATTACTATAAAACCTTCACCCAACTTTAATTGTTCCAATACGTCCATACTATACCCTCTACAAGATGCATTCTGCCTTGTCAGTCATTTTTGTTCAGCCCTACTGTTCGCTCAACATGAGTTCGGCGATCTTTAATGACTTCTTGTGAGGGGCATAG
Source organism: Schistocerca serialis cubense (assembly GCF_023864345.2). Taxonomy (NCBI): domain Eukaryota; kingdom Metazoa; phylum Arthropoda; class Insecta; order Orthoptera; family Acrididae; genus Schistocerca; species Schistocerca serialis. The sequence continues at coordinate 52,679,949 of NC_064644.1, forward strand.
TTCTTGCCATCTTACATATCCCCTCTCCTCAAATCAGTTTTGTAGTACAGGTGATGACTGCTATGGTGTTACCACCTGTGGTACAATATTAATATTTCCGTAACTGGTATCTTAATCCATTCACGTGATTTGTTATGGGCGATTGATTACCATTGCCTCCTCTCTGATGCAAACTCCCACTCATTCCTAGGGTTCCTGCCTTCAATGACTGGATTTACTGTTAAAGACGTGGTCATTAATTAGTCTTAATTTTACTTTAATCTCTGCCAATTCCTGAGACAATTGCTGGTCAGAGTACTCAAAAGAAAACTACAATTATACTACAAGGACACACGTCGCAAAGGGCAAATACACAAGTTTAAGCATGTCTGTGCTTATCATTTGAATGGCAAGAACGGCAATTATAACTTAAGGACCATTCACTCTCAGTTATCCATCCCTACTCGACTTAAATTACTAAAAACATACATGAACAATATTTGTGTAACATTTTGTGAAGTTGATAGTGGTTGCTGTCATTCAATTATATCTGTACGTCCGTTTGACATTTTATAAATAAAGGTTTTTTTTTGTGTCTCACTGTCTCTGGACGTTACGTTGTGCATGGTGTAAGTGTGATCTTTACACAATTCAACAAGGTCTGGCTCAGTCCAGTGTCTGGATTGTGTACACACATGTACCTCTTTATATAAAACCCAACCATAACGACAAGAATCACTGCGTATTGAACAACCTCTTTTGTGTATTTGTAACAAGATATAAGTATGAACTCTTATTCCAACACAAAGAGATGTGGCATGACAAATATATGAGGTTTTAACAAATGGCACATTTATAAAATCTTAACCTTCTTATAACATAATTCATAAACAGAACAAATGAGTACTTTACGTTCGTTGAGGCTCATGTTATTCATTTGAATACACACTGACACACACACACAAACACACACGGCATGAGTTTCTTGCAGGAACGGAAGTGACACTGGTTCTGACTAGCAAGTTGAGGGATGTGTGTTCTCTTCCATACCTCCGACTTGTACTGTGGTCCATTGTCTGACAAAATATACTCTACTGGCCCTGCATGTGCCAGGAAATCTCTACGTAGCGCCCTGCTCACCGTTGTCCTGGTTGCTCTTTTCAATGGTGTCAGGATGACGTACTTAGACGTTAATTCTAAGACCACCATGATGTATCTATAACCCCCTTGTGTGGTTGGCAACGGACCCATTAAGTCCGTCGCTGCTGTCTGTCCTAATTTTTCCGGAATAATGGGGTACTGAGGCGGCTGCATGGCTACAGTACTTGTTTTCGCCTTCTGACACTTCTTACATACCGCGAGAACATTGCGTATTCGTCTCTCCATGTTTTTGAAGTGACAGACGCTTATTAGTTTTAAGAAGCACTTTCTGGGTCCGAAGTGGGCATAACTGAGATGTGTATACCAGATGAGCTTGTTTATTACTTCCTGTGGCAGACGCACGACCTACAGCGTCTCACCCGGATTTCTCCTGTAAAACAGGACCCTCTTTCTTAACAGATAATGCTGCATAAGCCTGTCTTGCGTTCTATCTTTCCACTTTTCTTTTATTCCTCTCTGCACAGGATCTTTGTATTGTTCTCGCCCAAACTCGCGCATTGTCACTGTGATATAATTTTCAAATGCCACTTTTCGTAGATAGAACAAGGAGAAATATTCTTGTTCCAGTTCTTCAGCCTGACAATCGCTTATCCCTAGAGGGGAACGGGATAGTGCATCCGCTATTACATTTGTGGGTTCCGGTAGGTAGACTATTGTGAAATTAAATTCCTGGAGGACAGCAACCCATCGCAAGCCTCCCATGCGTTAATTTGGCCATAAGTAAGAACTCCAGAGCTCGACGGCCGGTATAGACATGTGTCTTACGTCCGAATAAAAAGTACTTGAACTTCTGGAACCCCCACACTACCGCGAAGGCCTCCAGTTCGCTTACTGAGTAGTTCCTTTCGCTTTTACTTAGCACCCGACTCCCGAACGCGATCGTTTTGTGTATCTTTATTCCATCTTCTTCATATTCTTGGTAGACCATTACGCCTAACCCGGTTTTCGCGCTATCCGTGGCCATACGGAAGTCATGCGCCAGATCAGGATGTGACGGAATCGGAGCCTTTACCAGAGCTGACTTTAGCATACTGAATTCGCTTTCTGCATCATTGTCTAATACCCAAGCGGCATTCTTTCCGGTTAATTGACACAGTCGTGGTGTCACTAGTGCCTCTATATATATGAATTTCGTGTTAAAATTCACGACACCGAGAAACCTCTCACCTGCTTCCTTGTGGTAGGCGTTGCAAACTCTGCGATTGCCCTCATCTGCTCTGGGTCTGGCATAGTTCCTTCCCCTGAGATGACGTGACACAAAAAATGTACTTATCTTCCTCCAAAATAGGACTTTTTTATATTTACAGTCACCCCATGTTTTCTTAATTTGGAGATCACTTCTCCCAGAAGATTGTTGTGAGATTCCCATGTCTTTTTCCGCAATAAGGATATCATCAACGTAACGTGGTATTCTCTCCCCTAACTCCTAATCCAAAATTGTTCCTAATCCTCTTATAAATACTGCAGACGAAATATTCAGGCAAAATGGGAGTCTCTTAAATTGATGGCATCTATCAAATGCGATGAACGCCATGTATCTTCTACATTCTGGATCCAACTCGATTTGCCAGAAGCTCGATTTCAAATACGGAGAGGAAAACACCGAAACTCCATGGAATTTCTGCAATAACTCATCGGGCCTCTTGGGTCTGTCAGTTTCCGGAACTATGATCGTATTGATCTGCCGGGAATCTAACACAAGTCGAATTTCCCCGTTCCTTTTGTCTACGATTCTGAGGAGACTGTTATATTGTGACTTTGCTGGCTCTCTCACATCCTCCCTCTGCATCATTTGGAGTTCGATAAAAACACGATCTTGGTACTCGAAACGGTTTGTGCCTCTTTACGTCAAATTTGTATTGATAGCCCTTTACGGAGCCCGTCTTGGGGAGAAAAGGTTCGATATTCCTTCTTAGCACATTGTCTAACCCTTCTTTGCCTGCGTCTCTTATGAGCTTTATGCCCTCAGATTTCTCGCTTATTTCCTTATTTATTTCTACTAACTGTGCTTCTTTCGAAGTACTGTCTCGTTTGTCCTGTCCGCCGTCGGTTTCACCTGTTGACTCCTCCTGGTTTGGAAACTGTAGTCTGAGACAGCTCTTTTGTACCTCCACCGGGATTGCCTGTTCACCGAAACGAAGATGGATTTTGTCACCCTCTCCTAGTGTGACTTCTCCTCTGACTTTGTTCGTTGACAGGAAATCCATACCAATGATAATATCGGTGGACAGTTTCGGAATGACAAACAGATTAGCAATCATCTGATGTCCCTGACATTCGAATTCTAAACGTGTCTGTTGAGATATTTCTATACTCTTTCCAAGTAATGCACCCCTGACCTTCGTCTTTTGTGTGGCAAGAGTCGGTGGGTTCAGCACATTCTTACATGTCTTAAATACTTCTTCTGTGATCGCTGAAAGCTGGCTTCCACTATCAATTATAGCAGCCACCATTAAGTCACCTATTTTTATTTTGACTATTGGGTATATTTCTTTATTTTGTTGCCCTTCCTTTTCTTCGAGGAGTAACTCGGTGACATCCTCGTATTCGATAATGTTTATGTTACTGACTAGTTCCGAGGGCACGGACGTTTTGCAAGTCCTGTCCGCAGTCTGGTCTAGTCATTCGTAATCCTGCCCGTTAAGGTGGGGCGGACCAGGCTTCGGAGGGAGGACTTCGACCCCTTCCTGGTTGTTATTTTGGTTCAAAAATGGTTCAAATGGCTCTAGCACTATGCGACTTAACTTCTGAGGTCATCAGTTGCCTAGAACTTAGAACTAGTTAAACCTAACTAATCTAAGGACATCACACACATCCATGCCCGAGGCAGGATTGGAACCTGCGACCGTAGCGGTCGCGCGGTTCCGGACTGAAGCGCCTAGAACCGTTGGGTCATACCGGCCGGCGTTATTTTGGTAACCATTATTCCTGTTCCTTCCTGAATGCTGATTACCGCTCCAGGTCCTTTGTGAGTTACTATGTTGCACCGGAGAGTGTCACTCTTCTTCCGTGTAGCTTATTTTGGAGTTGCCATTACTCTTATCTTGATTGTGGCCGTTGTAGTTCTGTACTGGCCTACTATCCCACTGGGGTCCATTATTGCGACGGTTGTTATTTTGTTCACCCTGTCGGCGTTTCTCCCGCGCCTGTTCCTCTTGAAATGCGAATTCCAGTTCGCGCAAAAATGCCCCCAGATATTGCAGTATCCTTACCACAACGAGCGGCAAGTGATTGTTGATAAGAGATGGGAAGTTTCATGTAGCGTAATCTGATGATTTCCGCACCGCTACACGGATTTTCTAGGTACTGGTTCCTTTTTGTCATATTTTCAAAACATTTGACCGGACTCCGGTACCCTGCCCCGTCCATATCTCTGGACATCATAATTTCTTCTTTGATCCTTTCTTGGGTTTCTTTAGACCAAGACTTGCCCAAAAAGGCATTTTTGAATTCTGCGTACTAGACGCTCGTCTTCGGTATATTTCTCATGTACTCAGCGGTCGTGCCCTCCATATGGGAGCACACAAAATCCAGCTGGTACATCAATGGCCAGTGTAGAGGCAAAAATAAATCGAATTGTCCCATAAAAGTTTTTGGATGCAAGCTATTACCTTCGTCCATGTAGTGATGGAACTTTCGGACTCATACAAAATGCTTGTAGTCAAACCGGTCATCATTCCAGTTATCATTTCGCCCGTTCTTAAGATTCGTATGAACTTCGAGAAGTGGACTAACTCGTTCCGACACGCTGTCGTCATCTCTCCCCCTCTGTATGTTCGACAGTTGCTCGGTACACCTAATCAGCCGGCAACAATTGTGCTCTCTGGACTTCTGCGCGCCATCCGTGTTTACCTCGGTCGTTGACTCAGAACTGTGAATCAAGGTGTGGCTCAAAATGGTTCAAATGGCTCTGAGCACTATGAGACTTAACTTCTGAGGTTCAAATGGCTCTGAGCACTATGGGACTTAACATCTGTGGTCATCAGTCCCCTAGAACTTAGAACTACTTAAACCTGACTAACCTAAGGACATCACACACATCCATGCCCGAGGCAGGATTCGAACCTGCGACCGTAGCAGTCGCGCGGTTCCGGACTGCGCGCCTAGAACTAACTTCTGAGGTCATCAGTCCCCTAGAACTTAGAACTACTTAAACCTAACTAACATAAGGACAGCATACGCATCCATGCACGAGGCAGGATTCGAACCTGCGACCGTAGCGGTTGCGCGGTTCCAGACTGTAGCGCCTAGAACCGCTCAGCCACTCCGGCCGGCCTAGGCGTGGCACCCGTTGCTTATAGTGTCAACTTTGTCACACCGTGAAGCGGTTATCTCTGTTCCGGCAAGTGACGGCTCAGTCGACGCAGTAATTACACCCTTCTCCTTTCCTGATGTCTCTGTAATGAAATGTTTTACCTCGCCCTCTAAATTTCTTTTTAATATCGCCACCTCCTCTTTCAACATCTCGTTAGGCCCTATGTCCGGTTGCTCTTGTTGCTTTTCTTTGACACGTTTTATCCGGCTTTGTAGCCTTGATAACGTGACATTTCCTACTTTTGCCGTGCTTTGCGTGGAGTCCCGAGTTTCTCTCGCGATTCCTCGCACCTTTCGCAATTAATTTGGCTTCAATTGCCGTTCGTTTGATGAAGGCAATCTCCTTCTCTATTTTGACGCCGAGATTCTTTACCTCCTCCGCCGGCCGGAGTGGTCGTGCGGTTCTAGGCTCTAGAATCTGGAGCCGAGCGACCGCTACGGTCGCAGGTTCGAATCCTGCCTCGGACATGGATGTGTGTGATGTCCTTTTAGGTTAGTTACGTTTAATTAGTTCTAAGTTCTAGGAGACTGATGACCTCAGAAATTAAGTCGCATAGAGCTCAGAGCCATTTGAACCATTTTTTACCTCCTCTTTTACTTGCCTATGAACTTCTGTGAGCCTATAGTTCAGCTCCGAATTCGACTTTTCAATTTCGGCATTAACGTTGGCGCTCTGCTCTAAGTTCACCGTTTGCATCTGTTGCCACAGGTCCGTAATGTGTTTGAGAGTAGCCGCATTTTGATCCTCGTTCTTTTGTGGTTGAACATGCGACCCTCCTCCTCTGTTCTGAGGAACCCTTCGATATCTAGACAAGTACCGTCTCCGCGCCCCCGTCGGATCACTTGTGAATGAATCGTTTGATGATGGTCGGACAGCGTTTTGTTCCAATACACTCTGGCTTCTTAGGCTGGGTCTTCCATACTTATGGATTAATCCAGTATTCCCTGCATCCCCCGAGCCCTCAGTATCACTGCCTGAATCAACGTCCTTGCTATTCAGCGCACTAAACCGGTCGTGAGACCCAGTTTCACGAAGTTGCAACTCGCGTTCGTCACGCTCATCGGTAGAGCTTTCCCTACTATCACCCATGTTCTCCATAGTAACAGTCTGATTATATTCTGCCGTTGTCTTGGCTTTTCCCCTCCTTATCATTTGCACTTTTATGTTACACGCCGGCCGCGGTGGTCTCGCGGTTCTAGGCGCGCAGTCCGGAACCGCGCGACTGCTACGGTCGCAGGTTCGAATCCTGCCTCGGGCATGGATGTGTGTGATGTCCTTAGGTTAGTTAGGTTTAAGTAGTTCTAAGTTCTGGGGGACTGATGACCACAGCTGTTAAGTCCCATGGTGCTCAGAACCATTTGAACCATTTTTGATACACGAAAACTCAATACCAAGGTACCCCTTACACTCAATAATTAGATAAAACGTATATCAGGACACAAATTGATACTCTGGGTGTGGGAAGTGACCCGACAAACAGTTCATGAAGAATTTCCCCAAAAAGGCTAGTACCAATGATTGTGATCTGTGTGCTCAGCATCGGCTGATTACAGCACTGTACATCATAAGTACTCCAACAAACCACAAATACTATGCATAGGCACCTATAAATGTCAATTTGAAAGGAAAGCACATAAAGAAGACAATCTAACTTATTGTAACTAATGGTACCCGTTTTTCAATTAAAAATGGCTAAGCAATGGATCACGTGGAAAAATCTCCTTTTTCATGACTACTTCCTAGCAAATCCCTAAGTATCGAAACCTGGCATGGGTCAGCCATATTGTGGGGCGGCTGGTGGAGTGATGTTGTTAATAATATGTTTGGTTTGTAATGTAGAAACATTTCATTTCCCGGCCGATGCACCATATGTGGGGCGGCTGGTGGAATTATTACTTGTTGTTATTTATGTCCCTATTATTTATACTGCCTTTTGCCGTTCTCAACACTGGCTCTCTAACTACAATATTGGCAGCCAGAAAGTGATTAGCAAAACGTGAAGCCTGTAATTAGAATTCCTAGTGCCCACTTCATCTGAGAAATACACTTATAGCTACAGCTTATAGCTCTGGAGAATTAGGAGATTGTCTGGGATTCATAATAAAAACGTTCGCTATATTCTGAAAGTCACAGATGAAAAAAAAAGAATCCACACAATCCAACTACCATAGCAGTTCAGAGTCTAATGCGCTGATGCAACTATAACTGTCCAAATTAAATGTTTAAGTGAATGCTCACCATAATTTGATGATAAAGTTCATCAAACGCCACGCTAAATAATGGTAGAATGTTTGTCCCGCGACGGCACGTGAAAATACGAGATACACAAACTGAAGATAGATCATTAAAGTTATCCCAGAATTATCACATCACTCGAAAATGATTTCATGGTTACGCGTACCCCGAGTAACTTAATACGGCATCCGAGGCTGTTTATAGCAATGATACCGATGCGACGCGACTCCCGACACAGATGGTGTGCTATTCAGCGTCTGGAGAGAACTGGGGTCTTTCTTCCTTGCTCAGCGTTCTTATATATAAAGCCGCGGTGCGGACGGCTAAGGGAACGCCTGATCAAATCCGCTCTCCTGACTAGCCGCTGGGCTAGTAACGCATTACATTAAGTTATCGAATAAATCAAAGCTTCTTTTGCTGATGGCCGATGAAGCTGTCAATTTAAATGTGCAATCAGCACACAGGTAAGTAATCATAATAAAAGTCTGACGTGGCTAAGTCAATTATTTTGGGCGAGAGAATTAATTCAATTACACTACACGCAGTAGACGAGATCTGAACTTGCCCTTTGGAGATGCGCTATCGCTATAGTTTTATAGTTATTCAATTGAAACTTCTCACATCTTTATGATTATAGCGGATCTCCCTTCTACTTAAATTTAAACATCCTAGCCTTATTTATTCACCTACTTAATCTATCTTGCTTCCTTCATTTCTAAGACAAAAACCAGAAAATCATGAATTTCAACAAAAATTTTAATTTGTGAGATCCTGAATACTGTTTCTACTAAATTATTATGAAAAAGGAATCTAAATACAAATTTTTAAGTCTGTAGCTCTTTTCTGTTGCGCCAATGATATTTACAAAAAACGTCCAAATTTCGAAAATCGTTAAAGTTATAGAACTGATATTCAACACATATTGATTTAGTATTACTCCTGACATGCTAGAAACGTTTTATGTTATTTACTTGATTTTTAAAGTATAGCGCAACATTTGTGACGTCAGAGCTAGTTACAGCGGACTGGCTGGCACACAATGGAAAGACTGATGAGAATTTTATAAGGCGTGAGTAGGCTGCTTCCCTACAATATGTAACACCCCACCTGTCAATTATCCGATTTTGGCCGGTGTTCACCCCAGATAATTGACTAACAGATCAACAGAGAACGCAAAAATGCCCCAAAATCGGATAACGCAAAGAAAGTAATAAAGCCCTGTGACTCCTGATTGAACTACAGTGACAGTGTTGACATTGATTGATTCAGAATTGATCTCTTTTAATTAAAGAGGGGTGCACATTGATGTTATATTCAGCTATTGAACACCAGATGCAAATGTTGAACATAAAATTAATTAAGAGGTGACTTTGGATATCAACTACTTGATTGATAACAGATGAAGTCGATTAACACAAATTTATTTTAACTCACGACCTTCAATCATCACATTACATGACTCTCCTAACAGGCACTGGGAATAAATTGCGTTTACGTGGAGTAAAGCCCAATAAATCAAAATTAATTCCTACCGACTGAGCCAGGAGTAATGCGAAGTGCGAGAAGAAATCTACAATACATGGCTCATGAGACCCTCGTGGAAACATTGCCAACGTGATCCAACAAATTAATCTGTTGCTTAACGCAAGTCGGAGCGGGCGCAATATCACCAAATTCAGCGTGGCGGGGCGTCGTCGTTATGCGGACTTCGGCCGGCCTCGTGGTGCTGCAAGGCTGCGCTCGTCTATTCACTCCTAGCTATCTTGCTCCACTCCTAGCTATCTTGCTCAGTACATAGTCTATCTCCAAGCTCAATCGTTCCGTTTGCTAAGTCCTAAACTGCAGAGATGCTCACTCTCTCTCAGGCAAGCTGAGTAAAGAACGGCACGTCCGCACTCTAGGCAAGCTGGAAATGGAAAAACTCTACAGAGACTTCTGCCAGTCCGCTCATCCCCTTGGTTTCCCCTCCAGCAAAATCACTTACGCCAATTGCAGCGCAAGTCGCGTTAATTATGCGTCGCTTCCCAACACCGTCCAATGCCTGCTCTGGGAAGTGGACAAATTCCCACAAAATTAGCCTTCCTCTCAACGTCTGCTATTTAGCTCCTCCCAGGCCACCCATCAAGGTTAGCATCTGCATAAAACACCAATTTTTCCGAAATTCTGACTCCGAGGAGAGTACTTCTAATTCATTGGTCCTACGTTCCCATCTGAGGCCAGCGTATTTCATTCTGTCGCAATTCACCTGATTTGCTTCAGACTCTGCAGACTGCGAATTCAGCATGAAGTTGTTGTAGTCACGAACACGCATATTTCGGCCTCTGTTGACCACTCCCCCATAGCTTTGCGCGGCTTTCTCGCATGTTTCACTTAGATTGGGACGATGGACATTTAATGACAGGCATACAAGTTCTCCGTCTGCTTCCCAGTACACCAGCATGGGGTCAACCACCTCCTCACTGTCACTCATCTTAAGGCAGCTGGGGGCCGTGTCCTGTTACCACTTTCTCGGAGTTTGAGCTGACCTAAGCTGCCTATTGTCGCTCCCTTCATATAAGGGGCACAGTTCTTGTGTGTGTGTGAAATATTATGGGACTTAACTGCTAAGGTCATCAGTCCCTAAGCTTACACACTACTTAACATAAATTATCTTAAGGACAAACACACATACCCATGCCCGTGGGTGGACCCGAACCTCCGCCTGCATCAGCCGCACAGGCGGGCATAGTTCTAGCCAGCTTACATACCGTACTGTGAACAGCCATTTTCGGCCGGAAAATGTGTGGGAATCAGTCCCCCAAGCCAAGGAGTGATTACACTGACTCTCTTTATAATACCTCCTCAGGCGTTTTTTGTGTCGACTCTGAGCGGTGCTGTGCGTAAAGCGTTCTCCTCGGTCACCCATAAGGAAACGGCGCAGTTTCAACACTGGTTGATGGCCATAATGGGAGACAATAAGGAGGTTTCGAAAAAGTGATCATTTAATTTTGTTGCACAGTGTATTCTAATCCCATTGCGAAGGAGTCTCTTACGGAATTTGATAAAAAAAATACTCTTGTTTTATTAGAAACAGTCTTTCGGATCCCATTATTGGTAATTCCCGGACTTCATCAATTTCTGTTTCAATGTTTTTAGTATTTTCATCTTTTGTCTCCCAGTTTACTGCATCAGTCTATTTACTACATCAGTAAGTCACAGTGTCTGCCATACACTATTCACAGCCAACGTTTATTGAACATTTAATTACAACTACAGCAAGATGAGCCACTTACCACACTTTATATTTTTTCTGTATTTTTTGTCAACCTTTGAAAAAGTCCTTCTGAGGGAGATTTAATGAATGTTGCACTTATGTCAGATAAGCTGCGTAATACACTAAAGAAGGAGTTGTGCGACATAAAAGAAAACTGGTAGGCATGTTTCTACATCTAAAATATTACGTCTTTACGCATTTAGTGCCAGTAACATAAGAATGGTGCTTGTGACGCCATTATGACGGTGAAAATGAAGTTTGCTTTCTATAAACGCTCTAACGATCGTTAGAGTTCGTTACCTTTGCAATTGGACATCTTTGTCGATATGAGATCTGAAAAACAATTACGCCGTTATCCCCAAGGTAACTTTATCTTTTGATCAAAGAGTTGATCTTAGTCAAGAATACCTTAAAGGTGACAATGACGCTTTTAAAAACACCCCAGTAAATTTGAACGAGGTCATGTAATAGGGCTGCGAGAAGCTGGATGTTCCTTCTGCAGAAAGACTTGGAAATAATGGCTGTGTAGACGATGCGGAATATTGTACACCTTATTTTAGATCTATATGATGATGCTAGGCTGATTATATTTATATGTTTTGACGATGCCATTATGGCCTCATCACGTTGGTGTAAAAAAGATCTGAGGATGGTCATTACGGACTGAAATCGGTCATCATCTAAAGAATTCATATTGTGATCAAAAACTGGAATAAAAAACATTTGACAGTATTTGAACACTGTATAGGCGACCATGTCGCAGTTGGTGAAGCCTCAGAACAGTGTTTGTGAAGTTAGCATTGTTCGCTGCAAAAATCATACTGCAAAGTCGTTACGAACTCGAAAAGCAGTGGCTAGAAGGTCCTGTTCCTTACACAACTTGTAGGGATGACGATGATCATCATCCAGAGTTCTCCAAACACTGCTAGAACTAGCTTTTAGAGCACGAGGAACGGCGTGAGCAACTGCAGGAATCAATGTGGACATGAAGTGAACGTACGGGTTGGGACACTGTGAAAGGTGCCTACACTGAGTCACAGCGCCAGAGATCGCGCCAAAGAGTTTTATTCCGCCGTCTCCACTGGCAGTGCTTGTTCAGAAGGTGTGGTGGTTAGTGCTTTGCTGAGAGGATGTTGATAGCTGTACTATTTGAGGCCATGTCATGTGCAGTTGTTTTCATGGGCTAGACAGCAGATGTTGTTCGAATGGGAATGTTGTAATGATCAGAGTGTATTTTTCGTCAATATATGAAGGTAAAAAAACATTTCTTTTTTTTTCATTTCTTAACTAACAATTTCTCTTGGTCACAGGTTCAGTCAACAAAGCATCTCGCTTGTGTTCATGTATTAGAGTGTACATCTACATCTACATCTACATTGATACTCCGCAAGCCACCCAACGGTGTGTGGCGGAGGGCACTTTACGTGCCACTGTCATTACCTCCCTTTCCTGTTCCAGTCGCGTATGGTTCGCGGGAAGAACGACTGTCTGAAAGCCTCCGTGCGCGCTCTAATCTCTCTAATTTTACATTCATGATCTCCTCGGGAGGTATAAGTAGGGGGAAGCAATATATTCGATACCTCATCCAGAAACGCACCCTCTCGAAACCTGGCGAGCAAGCTACACCGCGATGCAGAGCGCCTCTCTTGCAGAGTCTGCCACTTGAGTTTATTAAACATCTCCGTAACGCTATCACGGTTACCAAATAACCCTGTGACGAAACGCGCCGCTCTTCTTTGGATCTTCCCTATCTCCTCCGTCAGACCGATCTGGTACGGATCCCACACTGATGAGCAATACTCAAGTATAGGTCGAACGAGTGTTTTGTAATTCGGGTTTCTATGTGCAATTATAGTATTTCAGTTTTATTTAATTAATTCAGTGTAAATGGTATTTAAAATACCTTGTCTTATTGAGGAAGAGCCGTGCCAGATGTGTACGTTGAATCACACTTCCACACACAGCACAGTTACACTTGTGCTTTGTTGTTTCGTAGTTTTTGTTTCGTACCTTTTATAGTTGCTGGGAAATTTTCTTTCATTCTTTGTTGTTATTCTATGCAGTCAGATTGCAGAGTAATACTAGTAAGGGCCAACCGGTGCGAGACTTCGTAGCCGGACATACAGCGACTAAAATTAAAATTATTTGCATGAAATTTAATTAAGCCCCCATGCAACTGCGGCGAAATTTGGCGTTGATGGACTATGGCAGCAGACGAGCGAGGCGAGTGCCTGTACTAATAGCACAACATCGCCTAAAGCGCCTCTTCTGGGTCCGTAACCATATCAGTTGGACACTAGAAGACTGGAAAACCGTGGCTTGTTCACATGAGTCCCGATTTTAGTAAGACCTGATGGTAGCGTTCGAGTCTGGTGCACTCCTCATGGAGTCAAGTTGCCAACAAAGCACTGTGCACTGGTGGTGGCTCCATTATGGTGTGGGCTGTGTTTGTGTGGAATGCACTGGGTCCACTGGTTCTACTGAATCCATCACTGACTGGTTTAGGTTATGTTGGGCTACTTGGAGACCTCTTACAGCCATTCATGGACTTCCATGTTCCCAGACAACGATGGAGTTTTTATGGATGACAATGCGCTACGTCACTGGGCCACAATTTCACGTCATTATTTGAACAACGTTATGGACAGTTCGAGCGAATGATTTGCCCACCCAGATCATCCGACCTGAATCCCGCCAAACATTTAAGAGACGTAATCGAGAGGTCCGTTCGTGTGTAAAATCCTGCAGCTGCAACACTTTCGCAATTGCGGACGAATGTAGAGCATGGCTTCCAACGACTGTTAAGTCCATGACACATCGGGTTGCTGCACTACGCTGAGCAAAAGGAGGTCCGACACGGTGTTAGGTTGCATTCCATGACATTTGTCATCTCAGTGTACGTCTACGTTGGGCAATGAATGAATATAGGAGCGAACTTCAAAAAGTAAGTTACATCTGTCATCCCACGCTAAGACCATTGCGGCACAAGAGTGGCACATCCGAGAAGATCGCTTGAGAAATGAAAGGTACCTAGTGACTGGAAAAAAGCGCAGGTTATTCCCGTTTTTAAGAAAGGCCGTAAGATAAATCCACACAATTATAGACCTATATCGTTGACGTCAGTCTGTTCTATAATTATGGAACAAGTTTTATGCTCAAGATTTATGACGTTTTTGGAAAATGAACATCTGCTCTATAAAAATCAACGTGGATTTCTCAAACAGAGGTCCTGCGAAACTCAGCTCGCTCTGCTCCTCCATGAGATCCACAGCGCAGTGGACAACGGCGCTCCGGCTGATGCCGTGTTCCTTGATTTCAGTGAGGCGTTTGACACCGTCTCGCATTGCCGTTTAATGAAAAAAATAGTAGCTTGCCGCGTGTCAGACCAGACCTGCTATTGGATTCAAGACTTTCTTGCAGATAGAACTCAACACGTCGCTCTTAACGAAACTAAATCGACAGATGTAAATGTAATATCCGGAGTGTCACAGGGAAGTGTGATAGTACCGTTTCTGTTCACAATATATTTATATATTTTTTTTTGGTCATCAGTCTACTGACTGGTTTGATGCGGCCCGCCACGAATTCCTTTCCTGTGCTAACCTCTTCATCTCAGAGTAGCACTTGCAACCTACGTCCTCAATTATTTGCTTGACGTATTCCAATCTCTGTCTTCCTCTACAGTTTTTACACTCTACAGCTCCCTCTAGTACCATGGGAGTCATTCCCTCATGTCTTAGCAGATGTCCTATCATCCTGTCCCTTCTCCTTATCAGTGTTTTCCACATATTCCTTTCCTCTCCGATTCTGCGTAGAACCTCCTCGTTCCTTACCTTATCAGTCCACCTTATTTTCAACATACGTCTATAGCACCACATCTCAAATGCTTCGATTCTCTTCTGTTCCGGTTTTCCCACAGTCCATGTTTCACTACCATACAATGCTGTACTCCAGACGTACATCCTCAGAAATTTCTTCCTCAAATTAGGGCCGGTATTTGATATTAGTAGACTTCTCTTGGCAAGAAATGCCTTTTTTGCCATAGCGAGTCTGCTTTTGATGTCCTCCTTGCTCCGTCCGTCACTGGTTATTTTACTGCCTAGGAAGTAGAATTCCTTAACTTCATTGACTTCGTGACCATCAATCCTGATGTTAAGTTTCTCGCTGTTCTCATTTCTACTACTTCTCATTACCTTCGTCTTTCTCCGATTTACTCTCAAACATTACTGTGTACTCATTAGACTGTTCATTCCGTTCAGCAGATCATTTAATTCTTCTTCACTTTCACTCAGGATAGCAATTTCATCAGCGAATCGTATCATTGATATCCTTTCACCTTGTATTTTAATTCCACTCCTGAACCATTCTTTTACTTCCATCATTGCTTCCTCGATGTACAGATTGAAGAGTAGGGGCGAAAGGCTACAGCCTTGTCTTACACCCTTCTTAATACGAGCACTTCGTTCTTCATCGTCCACTCTTATTATTCCCTCTTGGTTGTTGTACATATTGTATATGACCCGTCTCTCCCTATAGCTTACCCCTACTTTTTTCAGAATCTCGAACAGCTTGCACCATTTTATAACGTCGAACGCTTTTTCCAGGTCGACAAATCCTATGAAAGTGTCTTGATTTTTCTTTAGCCTTGCTTCCATTATTAGCCGTAACGTCAGAATTGCCTCTCTCGTCCCTTTACTTTTCCTAAAGCCAAACTGATCGTCACCTAGCGCACTCTCAATTTTCTTTTCCATTCTTCTGTATATTATTCTTGTAAGCAGCTTCGATGCATGAGCTGTTAAGCTGATTGTGCGATAATTCTCGCACTTGTCAGCTCTTGCCGTCTTCGTAATTGTGTGTATGATGCTTTTCCGAAAGTCAGATGGTATATCGCCAGACTCATATATTCTACACACCAACGTGAATAGTCGTTTTGTTGCCACTTCCCCCAATGATTTTAGAAATTCTGATGGAATGTTATCTATCCCTTCTGCCTTATTTGACCGTAAGTCCTCCAACGCTCTTTTAAATTCCGATCCTAATACTGGATCCCCTCTCTCTTCTAAATCGACTGGTGTTTCTTCTTCTATCACGTCAGACAAATCTTCACCCTCATAGAGGCTTTCAATGTATTCTTTCCACCTATCTGTTCTCTCCTCTGCATTAAACAGTGGAATTTCCGTTGCACTCTTAATGTTACCACCGTTGCTTTCAATGTCACCAAAGGTTGTTTTGACTTTCCTGTATGTTGAGTCTGTTCTTCCGAGAATCATATCTTTTTCGATGTCTTCACATTTTGCCTGCAGCCATTTCGTCTTAGCTTCCCTGCACTTCCTATTTATTTCATTCCTCAGCGAATTGTATTTCTGTATTCCTGATTTTCCCGGAACATGTTAGTACTTCCTCCTTTCATCAATCAACTGAAGTATTTCTTCTGTTACCCATGGTTTCTTCGCAGCTACCTTCTTTGTACCTATGTTTTCCTTCCCAACTTCTGTGATGGCCCTTTTTAGAGATGTCCATTCCTCTTCAACTGTACTGCCTACTGCGCTATTCCTTATTGCTGTATCTATAGCGTTAGAGAACTTCAAACGTATCTCGTCATTCCTTATTACTTCCGTATCCCACTTCTTTGCGTATTGATTCTTCCTGACTAATGTCTTGAACTTCAGCCTACTCTTCATCACTACTATATTGTGATCTGAGTCTATATCTGCTCCTGGGTACGCCTTACAATCCAGTATCTGATTTCGGAATCTCTGTCTGACTATGATGTAATCTAATTGAAATCTTCCCGTATCTCCTGGCCATTTCCAAGTATACCTCCTCCTCTTGTGATTCTTGAACAGGGTATTCGCTATTACTAGCTGAAACTTGTTACAGAACTCAATTAGTCTTTCTCCTCTTTCATTCCTTGTCCCTAGCCCATATTCTCCTGTAACCTTTTCTTCTACTCCTTCCCCTACAACTGCATTCCAGTCGCCCATGACTATTAGATTTTCGTCCCCCTTTACATACTGCATTACCCTTTCAATATCCTCATACACTTTCTCTATCTGTTCATCTTCAGCTTGCGACGTCGGCATGTATACATGAACTATTGTTGTCGGTGTTGGTCTGCTATCGATTCTGATTAGAACAACCCAGTCACTGAACTGTTCACAGTAACACACCCTCTGCCCTACCTTCCTATTCATAACGAATCCTACACCTGTTATACCATTTTCTGCTGCTGTTGATATTGCCCGATACTCATCTGACCAGAAATCCTTGTCTTCCTTCCACTTCACTTCACTGACCCCTACAATATTTAGATTTTGCCTTTGCATTTCCCTTTTCAGATTTTCTAGTTTTCCTATCACGTTCAAGCTTCTGACATTCCACGCCCCGACTCGTAGAACGATATCCTTTCGTTGATTATTCAATCTTTTTCTCATGGTAACCTCCCCCTTGGCAGTCCCCTCCCGGAGATCCGAATGGGGGACTATTCCGGAATCTGATATATATATATATATATATATATATATATATATATATATATATATATATATATATATATATATGATCTAGTAGAAAGAGTCGGATGCTCTTTAAGGCTATTCGCAGATGATGCAGTTGTTTAGACCAAGGTAGCTACGCCAGAAGATAGTAAGAATTTGCAGAACGACCTGCAGAGAATTGATGAATGGTGGAGACTCTGGCAGTTGGCCCTGAACTTCAATAAATGTAACATACTGCGCTCACATAGGAAAAGAAATCCACTACTGTACAACTACACTATTGATGACAAACAGCTGGAGACAGCGTCTGCCGTAAAGTGTCAGGCGTAACTACCCAAAGTGAGCGTAAGTGGAATGACCACGTGAAACAGATAGTGGTATAAGCAGATACCAGACTCAGATTCATCGCAAAGACCTTAAGGAAATGTAACTCTTCCACGAAATAAGTGGCTCTTAAGGCCCTTGTTCGCCCTATTCCTGAGTATTGTTCATCTATCTGGGATCCCTATTGGGTAGAACTGATAGCGGAGATAGAGAAGATCCAATGATTAGCGGCTTATTTCGTCATGGGATCGCTTAGCTGGCAACAGAGCGTTATGCAGATGCTAAAAAAACTCCATAGGCAGACGTTGCAAGAGAGGCGTTGTGCATCACGGAGAGATTTACTGTTGAAATTTCAGGACAGCACTTTTCAGGAGGAGTCGGACAACGTATTACATCCTCCCACATACATCTCGCTTATTGACCACGAGGAGAAAATTGGAGAAATTAGTGGCAATACAGGGGTTTACCAACAATCATTCTTCCCACGCACTATTCGCGAGTGGAAGAGGGTTGGACGGAACAGATAGTGGTACCGATAGTACCAGCCGCCAAACACCATTAGCTGGCTTGCGGAATATGATGTAGATGTGGAAGTCTCCTGCAGACACTGTTCTCCTGTGGTCTGGATGACAAATCCATCACAGTACGAGAGTGAAAGGGTGTGGCTACTGGAAACGTACTTCAAGATTGGAGTACGACAGATGAACAGTTCTTGCTGGAAAAACTTCTAAACTGCGCACTGAAGGGCCGTGAAATTTGGCGGTAAGACCTGATGGTAGCGTTCGAGTCTGGTGCACTCCTCATGGAGTCAAGTTGCCAACAAGGCACTGTGCAAACTGGTGGTTTCTCCAATATGGTGTGGGCTGTGTTTACGTGGAACATGAAGTAAATGCAGACTCACACCCTGCCGTAGATAAATGGTGCTAACAATTTGAACAAGATCGCTCAGTAGTTGGTGATTCTGATCGAATGGAAGGCATTGGCAATGGCCACAGACAACAATTCCTAGGCAATCGAGGGATTAATTCGCACCAGTCGCAGATTTTCCTATGATCAGGGCGTTACATGGCGGTTCTCCAATGGCTCCGTGACCAACGAGCGGATTTCTGTCGTCGAGGTTCGACTATTGTTTACAGAGACTTGATAACTGTGTTGAAAAACAGTGCATGTACATTTGGCACTCTCAAGTGTATTTCAGACAAAGTGAAAGGTTACTTATCCTGTCGTAATCATGTGTAAATTAATTTTCGAAGTCACCTTGTAAGAGATCCATAACTAAGGATTTTATTGCTAGCGCACTCGAGCAGATGTAATTTCGATGGGTTGCTCACGCACTGCCTGGGATATGTAAACTATAATACAATCGCAGACCAGAGAGCAGGGTCGGCTGCAGTAGGAGTTGTGTCGGCAGTAGTGGTGGTAGCTCGCAGTAGGGAGGTTGGGGCGGTTGTGCCTGAGCGATGTAGTATTAGATAGAAACAGCCGCACGTATATTTCATTTGTTACCACTAAAACTGTACTATTGTTATATCAAGTCCCATGTAAATGTTTCAAAAATTCTTTTAATAATAATCTTTTTGATAAAATTAATCTTTTGACAATCATTCATCTGAATTTAAAGAATTTACTAATTTGTGCAACCCATGGTCATCCCGATTATCGTAAAGAAAACTAAGTTTTTTTTCTTTTTATACGTTAGAAATCAAGCGGCCAGCATTGCACTGGACTGTGCCAGAAAAATTTCTTATAGGAGCAGATATATGCGCGTTATCTGGCGACTTCTTTGAGGTAAGAATTTTCAATTTATTCAGAATTATCTTTCAGGGCCATGATGCTGCACTGCTGACGTCCAAATTTACCAGTTTAGATTCACAGTCCGTTAATTATTGAAAGGTTTTATATGAGTCACATTTTTTATTTGGAGGTCAGCCACGTTTTTATTCCGAGGTTACGGAAATAAACTGTTGGGAGGTTACACTAAATGTGAATGATATAATTATTTTTTCTGTTGGGAGGTTACAACCTTGTATGATGCAGAAGTAATTTTTAGGAAGGCTGATGCGCCTTTTTCTGCATTTTGCGATTTAGAAGGCCTGTGCTGATACTGACCCCTTACCGTACGTAGCCCAAGTTTCATGGAGCTCAGTTTTACATAGCACTGGAGGGCTGTCGGTAGCGCAAGAGAAATTAATCGAAATTTTTTTAAAAAAATGTAAGAGCCACGCTAGTGCACACCATTGTAACTCAAGGCATGACCTGTTTGCGGGCAAGGATGGGTGTTGCTGCAGCTTGCTCGACAAACATTCCTGTTCTGCCCTTTTTAAAACCAAACGAGGATAATCGATCCTGAAATAATTTTTCAGATGGAATACGAGGGCTGTCCAGAGAGTAACTTACGATCGGCCGTGAAATGGAAACGACTATAAAAATTCGATAAAGCTTTGCAAAGATGTGTTGGGCAGTGACTCTAGTATGACTCTAGGTAGAATTCTGTCGCTCTTTTGATTCCTGAGCTCTTAGTGAGCGCGTAAAGATGTTATAGAAAATAGTGTCTCCCGCCAAGTACGAGGGCCTGG
Organism: Schistocerca serialis cubense; assembly: GCF_023864345.2. Lineage (NCBI taxonomy): Eukaryota > Metazoa > Arthropoda > Insecta > Orthoptera > Acrididae > Schistocerca > Schistocerca serialis. Next base: position 52,700,289 of record NC_064644.1, read on the forward strand.
TGAGAATTTTCCCCTGAAGCTATGCAACCAACATTACATAACTGTCGTGCGGTTTCTTCTTCAAGACAATTCTCAGCCTCATTCTGCAGGGGCAGTGAAGATGTTCCTGCATAGTCTCAATTGGAAATGTTTGGTTCCCCACAATACAGCCCGTAATTGTCTCCCACTGAGTTTCATCTCTGCTCAAACGAACCGCTGGCTATGAAGACAACATTTTGGCACAGACAACGAGCTTTAGGCCAGCGTAGAGAATTGGCGGAAAGCACTGGCGGCTGCCCTCTATGATGAGGGTATTGGAAAGTTGGTACAACGCTACGACGAATGTCTGAGTCAGAACGGCGACCACGTAGAGAAGTAGCTGAAAGGTGTAGCTAGCTGTTACAAATGAGACATTTCTGATTTTAACTGTGATTTTCATTTCGCGATCAATTGTAACCTACTTTCTGGACAGCCCTCGTATTATGCCAGTTTCTTTAATTGTATGAATAAATGTGTAACTTCAGGATGAGAACAGACTCGTAATACTTTCATTGTTGAACTAAATTAAATCAATCCCCTGCTTGATATTGTTTTGCATGTATGTCTCTTCCTGGAGATTCTCCACTCAGTGTTTCACCACCAGCAATCAATTCAAATCCGTTGAGCTGTGGCATTCGTAGTATCCTATCTTCTAGGAGTGCTACATCAGCGTGATCAAAAGTATTCGTAAATTCGTAAGTAAAGCGTAATTAATCACCGTATATCACGAGGGGCTGATCCGCCAGTATATGAGTAGGTGAGAAGTACGGTTCTGTCAGTAGAGAAGCTGTGGCAGCGCAATGAGTCGGTTATGACAACTTAGTAGGTTCGAACGTGGAGTACCTGAGTGACGTCTCCATCAGGGACATGTCAACTTTCCTAAAGCTGTTCATGTAGTCTGTTTGTGGTGTGATAGCGAAATGGAATCACCGAGGGGCAATCACAGCTGAACCAAGAGCAGGCAAACCTCATCTGCTGGCGGACATATATCGTCGAGCATCGCGAAGAATGGTTGTAAAATATAGCACGAAATCAGCGGAAGGAATCATTCCTCAGTCCCAGTTCATCGCTAAGCGCAATGACCGTACTTAAAAGACTTAAAAATATTGGGGTACAATGGTCGAACAGCATCTCGTAAGCTACTCAGTTCCGTGGTCAGTGAGAAGCGATGCTTGAGGCGGTGTATAAAGGGACGCCATTGGGAAGTGGACGAGTGGTAACTGGTGATTCTGATGGATGAATCACTCTATACCCGGTGGCAAACGGATGGACGGGTTTGGGTTAGGTGTGTGCCTGGAGAACGTTAGCTGTAATCGAGTGTGATGCCAATAGTAACGTACGGAGGACGTGGTGTTACAGTATGGAGACGTGTTTCGTGGTTATGGTCACCCTATTGTACTTAAGAAAACGTTAAATGGGGAAAGATTTGAAATATTTTACAAGACTGTTTACTGCGAACTGTAGAGGAACAATTCGAAGGCTCTGATTGTTTGCATCAGCACAACAATGGATCCAGTAGTGAGACAGTGCCTGTGAGGTGACGGTTTGTGGACAACAACATTCCAGAAACGGACTTCAGATCTGAATCCAACGGAACACATTTGAGATGAGTTACGACGATGCCGACTTGTTCCGCATCCCAGCGTCCATGATATGCACCGTCTCTGTTTAAGACTGTTGAAGAAGAATGGGTTTCCATTCTTCCATAAGCATTCATACACTTCGTTAAGTGTCCTCAGCTGAGTTCAACCCGCCATAGAGGCGAAGGATAGACCCACACCTTATTATTGTCCACTAATAGATGTCCGGACAGTTTTGTTCATACAATGTATGCTGGATTATTGCTGTGAAATTTGAGAGGTAGATGAGTATTGCTACTGGATGTAAAACTATTGGGACGAGTCATGACTTGCGTCTACACCTACATAATGCTCCGCAAGCCACGTAATGTGTGTGACGGAGGGTACTTTCTGTACCACTAACTGAGCCCTCCAACTCTGTTGCACGCTTGAACAGCGCGTGGGAAGAATGATTGTCGGCAAGCCTCTGCACTGGCTCTATTTTCTCGAATGTTCTCCTCGTGGTCATTACGTGAGACACATGTGTAGGGAAGTAAAATTTTTTCCAAATCTTTCAACCCTGTAAAGCGTTCTGTCGAAATTTCAATAGTAAATCTCTCTTGTAACGCCTGACAAAGGAGCTTGTTGAGCATCTCCGAAACGCTCTCGCACCGGATAAACGATCCCGTGACGAAACCGCCGCTCTTCGTTGGATCTTCTCTGTCTCCCTTCTATCAGTCCTACCTGGTAGGGATCCCAGATATATGCTCAAGAATCGGTTGAACAAGCTCTTTATAAGCCCCTTCCTAAGTGTCTGGATCGCTCAGTAGAAGATCTGCCTGTGAAAATCAAGGGTCCCGGGTTCGAATTACAGTCCGGTAGAGGGTTTTAAAATGGTAGGAATTTCATTTGGAACCATTGCATTCATGTCACTTCTGTAAGGTGAAGCTACTGAATACTCATTTTTGCACAGTAGTAGCTTTAATCAATGTACTCACTTTAGGTTCCACTACTGTCAGTAAACTTTTGACCTCAAAAGTTTTGAAACGACGTGCCGTATACGTCTGCTAGCTGTTTTCGACTGTGCAAGAGCTTAGCAGCGGGCCGCCGCGTTTCATTTCCGTTGTTACCTCGTCCAGACGGCTGACGGCAGCGGAGCGTTTCACTTACTTTGCGTTAAGTCGCGGGATTACAGCGGTCGGCCACGCGAGCCGAGATGCTCCCTCATACAGTGGCTGGGAGAGGCGCGCAGCAGGCGCCGTCTCTATATCCTCGCGCGGGTCGAGGCGCCACACTAAAAGCAGCAAGAAGAGAAACCGGCTTTTAATAGCCAAGGAAACGAATAGCCATTCGCAGCACGCCGACAAAGAGGGCCGCCGAAATAGACGGGGGATGACTCAGGCGCGGCGCGGTGGGGGCGGATCCAGAGGGGCTGGGAGGGGATTTATAAGGCCATTATTAAACTGCGCTTGTTTTGCCACCCTCTCAACGGAATGGAACACAATTCTCCCTCGGGGAGCTGTGCCGAGCGAAGGGGTGGGGGGTGGGGGAGAGGGAGAGGCGGGATTCCGAGAGGCTCTGATTGAATCTGCGAGCGCCGCTGCTGCGCCCCGGAACTGTGCGAGGGCGGGACGGGATAGAATAGGATGGGATAGGGCGCGGGGGTGGGAGCGCGGGGGCACCGCTGCTCAGATGCGTAACAACGGGATAAGCTGCGTATTTTTCTGCCTCTTTTATTTCCTCGGGTCTCGGGCGAGTCGCATCCTCCTTTGAGCAGCCCGAATTGACATTTAAGCTGTCAGTTACGTCTCCGAGGATCGCACAGACTGAACTGGAGTTCAGCTGCGTGCAATCGGAAGATACCTCAGTTCCTGCACGTCGAATTCAGAAGTACTGTCGTGTCTACTAAACTTTTGTCAACATTTATTGTGTGGAATTACGATCGCTATATTTTTTAAAAATTTTATTCGAAGCCGAGTTTTAGCCAGTAATGAACCTCTTCAGATGTGTAGAAGCCGCAAGCAGAATGTTTCATCTGTTCATATTATAAATTACAGGCAACTGTCGTATTTTCTCTTTGTACGTTATGGCTAATCTCAGGAACTACTGTCAGAATTTTGTACCGGTTTCCACTAATAGACGGAGTAATTCAAGAGAAAGGTTTCTAAAATTAATTTATTGCTCAATAATAATAACTGTCTACTCTTATCTATTTCGTTTATCATTGGTTCAAATTCAAATGGCTCTGAGCACTATGGGACTCAACTGCTGTGGTCATAAGTCCCCTAGAACTTAGAACTACTTAAACCTAACTAACCTAAGGACAGCACACAACACCCAGCCATCACGAGGCAGAGAAAATTCCTGACCCCGCCGGGAATCGGACCCGGGAACCCGGGCGTGGGAAGCGAGAACGCTACCGCACGACCACGAGATGCGGGCGTTTATCATTGGTGTTTGTAGTCACATATTGTGGCAATGATGTGGACTACGAACAGGCCAGATAGAGAACGATCTAAGTCAATACAAGGCACCTGCAGCACAAAATTTTTAAGGTTTTCGCGGCCATTTGGTGGCTGCTGTCTCGCTTTCTTCGGCTGACTTTTGTTTGGTGATTTTTCTAACTATCGCCAGCACGAGTGGCTGCCGTTGTCACAGCTTCTCCGTCTATTGCTGGTGTGGATTTGTCAATCGTCGGCCGAAGAACACGTCAGAAGCCAATAGGTAATATGTGAACCTGCAGGCAAGCCCCTACCGCGCCTTAGCGGAGAAGCGGGGCTACTGTCCCCCAATTGAAGCAGCTGATCGCCGCCATTTTCAGGGATGAATCCTAGTACTGGGGTTGTGATTTGAAGTATATGAGACGCAACAAGAGGAAATTGAAGCACAAATTAAACACAAGTTTGTTTAAAAAATACTGCGTATTCGAGTGTATTTTAAAAGTATACTTAAATGAACTTTCCTAATTTCCGAAATACGTCTGCACTGAGACGCGAAATTTAAGAATGTGAGGCTCTTTCCTGACAGGTGGAGCTAGTTTACATCGAGTTATTTGCATTAGATAATTACATGAAACTTTTAAAGTAACGGACAGTACGAATATATTTGCCCCTAACTTATTTGCCATTGCAATATTTGGGGAAAGTCCATCGCAAGTAACAGCTAACACACTGACATTTACATCATACAGCATTGTAATGGCCATCTCCAATAACATGTCACTGTGAGTAGCATTAATAAGCGAGATTACTTTACCGTTTACTAAGTTTTTAGCTTTTAATTCTTCTGAAATAGTTGCTAATTTGCAAATTTTCTGCGTCTGTCTTGTGCACTTTTTGTTCACTGTATTTAACTTAGTCTTATATTGCACAATTTTTGCTACCTTCCTTTCTTCAATTTTTTCGAATTTTTGCTTCATCTTACTTGGACTTGATGGAAATGAATAATTGTGGTCTCCAGTGTAACCAGAAACGTGCATATCCACACACACGTTTTCTGCTGTCTCAACATATCTTGGCTTTGGCTTTGGAGGTTTCCTTGCGTTGGTAACCTGGAAAAAGAACGTTCAAAATTATACACACTGACAGTATTTTTACTCTATTTAACCTAGGCCTATATTGCACTATTTCCAGGACAGTATACCTTTTTTCAAATGAGTTGGAAATTCACATACTGTCGGTATAACATCGTCCTTCAGTTGACGTCTATTTACATAATTTTCTATGTAACAAATGAAGAGAGCAGAGCAAATGATTTGCTGTCGGTTGTAAGTTCTCTCTCCGAGTAGCAACTATCCATTTCCGATTTAGAAAATCATTTGTAAGGGGAAACCTAAACAAAAACAAACGCTCACGATGTATTATTTCTCCATGAGAATACTATATGCGAGTAATAGAAAGTAACAAACAACCAGAAATGACTGACCTATGAAATGTAACATTTTTTCCGTCTTAGTCTTTGCTTCCATTCTCAATGTTACAATTAAAAGTAGCACACGAACGAACCACGTTTACGCACTGTTTCCCTGCAAATGGCGGCTTGTATCACGTTCAATGTGGGGCGCGACACTAGCGCCAATGAGCGGAATAGTTTTTGTTTAGTAAATCTATGCCTGCAGCAGACAACGTAACCTGAGAAACATTAAGATTCTTGTGAGAGTCATTAATAATAAAACAATTCGACGCCATGAACGAAACATGAGTAATGCTCTAATATTTCAATATGAATGTGTTATTTCCAGCACCATCGATAGCAGGAACAGACAAGTGTCTTATAAAACCAACAATTTAATAAGTCAAACTTGAAAATTACGAACACGAATTATCGACAGAAGAACGGAGCGACTGGTAAAACGAAGCACTGTGGCATTATCAGTCGTGGTTCCTGAGAAATCTAGGAAAACGTGAGGAAATACTGATCTCACAACTAGTAAGACAGATGGAAAAAAAGATCGACCTATACTTGTAGCGAATGGAGATTTAGAAAAGCTTCCACAAAGTTTACCGCAGGACGCTCTGTGATACTCTGATGTTACCAAGCATAAAATCCATGGACAAGCAGGTTACCTAAAATTATACAGAAACCACACTGCAGTTATAAGACTTCGATGAAATGAGAGAGATGTGGTTGTTCAGAAGGGAGTGAGAAAGGTTTCTACCATTTACCCGATATTATTCCCTCTTTACTCAGAGCAAGCGGTAAAGAAAAACAAAGATATGTATGGAAAGAGAATTAAAATTGAGGAAGAAGAAGTAAAAACATCGAGATTTATAGACTGTATTGTAAACATGGCGGAGACGACAAATGACTTGCAAGATCAGCTGAACGGAATGCATGCAATGGATAGCGTCTCGTAAGGAAGTTGTAAGTTGAATGTCAGTAGAAGATAACGACCGTAGTCAAATATAGTCGAATTAAATCTGGTCATTCTAAGGAATAAGATTAGAAAATGACATTCTAGAGGTAGCAGACGTCTTTTGCTAATGGGGCAGAAAAAATTACTTACGATGACCTAAGTAGATAGTACATAAAATACCGACTGGAAAAAGAAAAATTTGATAACATCGAATACGACTATTGTAAGTTCCGGGAATATGTTCCTCAAGGCATTTGTCTGGAATATGGCCTTGAGTGAAAGGGAAACATGTAAGAAACCTTATAGAGCAGAAGGAAATACATAGTTTTGATAAGCAGAGTCAAAAAACACTGCTGAATATCAGATGCAGACTCGGAAATGTAATGAAGAGGTACTAAATACACTCCTGGAAATTGAAATGAGAACACCGTGAATTCATTGTCCCAGGAAGGGGAAACTTTATTGACACATTCCTGGGGTCAGATACATCACATGATCACACTGACAGAACCACAGGCACATAGACACAGGCAACAGAGCATGCACAATGTCGGCACTAGTACAGTGTATATCCACCTTTCGCAGCAATGCAGGCTGCTATTCTCCCTTGGAGACGATTGTAGAGATGCTGGATGTAGTCCTGTGGAACGGCTTGCCATGCCATTTCCACCTGGCGCCTCAGTTGGACCAGCGTTCGTGCTGGACGTGCAGACCGCGTGAGACGACGCTTCATCCAGTCCCAAACATGCTCAATGGGGGACAGATCCGGAGATCTTGCTGGCCAGGGTAGTTGACTTACACCTTCTAGAGCACGTTGGGTGGCACGGGATACATGCGGACGTGCATTGTCCTGTTGGAACAGAAAGTTCCCTTGCCGGTCTAGGAATGGTAGAACGATGGGTTCGATGACGGTTTGGATGTACCGTGCACTATTCAGTGTCCCCTCGACGATCACCAGTGGTGTACGGCCAGTGTAGGAGATCGCTCCCCACACCATGATGCCGGGTGTTGGCCCTGTGTGCCTCGGTCGTATGCAGTCCTGATTGTGGCGCTCACCTGCACGGCGCCAAACACGCATACGACCATCATTGGCACCAAGGCAGAAGCGACTCTCATCGCTGAAGACGACACGTCTTCATTCGTCCCTCCATTCACGCCTGTCGCGACACCACTGGAGGCGGGCTGCACGATGTTGGGGCGTGAGCGGAAGACGGCCTAACGGTGTGCGGGACCGTAGCCCAGCTTCATGGCGACGGTTGCGAATGGTCCTCGCCGATACCCCAGGAGCAACAGTGTCCCTAATTTGCTGGGAAGTGGCGGTGCGGTCCCCTACGGCACTGCGTAGGATCCTACGGTCTTGGCGTGCATCCGTGCGTCGCTGCGGTCCGGTCCCAGGTCGACGGGCACGTGCACCTTCCGCCGACCACTGGCGACAACATCGATGTACTGTGGAGACCTCACGCCCCACGTGTTGAGCAATTCGGCGGTACGTCCACCCGGCCTCCCGCATGCCCACTATACGCCCTCGCTCAAAGTCCGTCAACTGCACATACGGTTCACGTCCACGCTGTCGCGGCATGCTACCAGTGTTAAAGACTGCGATGGAGCTCCGTATGCCACGGCAAACTGGCTGACACTGACGGCGGCGGTGCACAAATGCTGCGCAGCTAGCGCCATTCGACGGCCAACACCGCGGTTCATGGTGTGTCCGCTGTGCCGTGCGTGTGATCATTGCTTGTACAGCCCTCTCGTAGTGTCCGGAGGAAGTATGGTGGGTCTGACACACCGGTGTCAATGTGTTCTTTTTTCCATTTCCAGGAGTGTATATTCGAAGAGAGCAGCAACAGGTGGTACGATTTGACTAAAACAAGAGCTGGATAGGAAGCACACGTCCCAAGACGTCAAAAGAAATGTTAATTTCGTAATCGAGGGAAGTGCGGGAGGGCAGTAAATATCGAAGGAAATCAAGTAAACAGGGTCAAGTAGATGTTCGTTGAAAAGACGAGACGTGGATATGTAATGTGTCTTCATCAAGTACGCAGAAAAGCGCCATACGGTACTATTGTTTTGTCTATATATGTGTAAATTTTTGAATTTGTTTACTGTTGTTGTTGTGGTCTTCAGTCAAAAGACTGGTTTGATGCAGGCTACTCTGTCCTGTTCAAGCCTCCTCATCTACGAGTAACTACTGAAATCTACATCCCTCTGAATCTGCTTACTGTATTTATCTCTTGGTCTCCCTCTTTACTACACTTCTGTTGTTGTGGTCTTCAGTCCAGAGAATTGTTTGATGTAGCTCTCCATTCTACGCTATCCTGTGCAAGCTTTTTCATCTCCAAGTAACTACTGCACCTTACATCCTTCTTAATCTGCTTACCGTATTCATCTCTCGGTCTCCATCTACGATTTTTACTCTTCGCGCTGCCCTCCAATAACAAATTTGTGATCCCTTGATGACTCAGAACATGCCCTACCAACCACCCCCTTATTCTGGTCAAGTTGCGCCACAAATACCTCTACCCCCCAATTCTGTTCAGGTCCTCCTCATTAGTCACGTGATCTGCCCATATAATCTTCAGAATTCTTCTGTAGCACCACATTTCGAAAGTTTCTACTCTCTTCTTGTCTATTTATCGTCCATGTTTCACTTCCATACATGGCTACTCTCCATACAAATACTTTCACAAAAGACATCCTGACACTTAAATCAATACTCGATGTTAACAAATTTCTCTTCTTCAGAAACGATTTCCTTGCCATTGCCGGTCTACATTTTATATCCTCCCTACTTTGACCATCAACAGTTGTTTGGCTTCCCAAGTAGCAAAACTCATTTACTACTTTATGTGCCTCATTTTCTAACATAATGCCGTCAGCATCAACTGATTTAATTTGACTACATTCCATTATCCTCGTTTTCCTCTTGTTTATGTTCAGTTTATATCCTTCCTTCAAGACACTGGCCATTCCGTTCAACTATTCTTCCAGGTCCTTTGCTGTCTCCGACAGAAATACAACGTCATCGGCGAACCTCAAAGTTTTTATTTCTTCGCCATTGATTTTAATTCCTACTCCAAATTTTTCTTCTGAATCCTTAACTGCTTGCTCAGTATACAGATTGAATAACATCGGGGATAAGCTACAAGCCCACCTTACTCCCTTCCCAACCACTGCTTCCCTTTCATGCCCCTCAATTCTTATAACTGCCATCTGGTTTCTGTGCAAATTGTAAATATCCTTTCTCTCCCTGTATTTGGCCCCAGCCACCTTCACAATTTAAAAGAGATTATTCCAGTCAACATCGTTAAAAGTTTTCTCTAAGTCTGCAAATGCTAGAAACGTAGGTTTGTCTTTCGTTAATCTATCTTCCTAGATAATTCGTAGGGTCAGTATTGCCTCACGTGTTCCAGCATTTCTACGGAATCCAATTTTTCCATTCGTTGGTGAAGAATTCGTGTTAGTATTTTGCAGCAGTGACTTATTAAACTGATAGTTCGATAATTTTGACACATTCTTTGGTATTGGAATTATTATAATTTTCTTGAAGTCTTAGAGTATTTCACCTGACTCATACATCTTGCTAACCCGATGGTATGGTTTTGTCAGGGCTGGATCTCCCAAGGTTATGGGTAGTTTTAATGGAATGTTCTCTACTCCCGGAGCCTTGTTTCGATTTACGTCTTTCAGTTCTCTATCAAATTCATCAAGCAGTATGATATCTCCCATCTCATCTTCATCTATGTCCTCTTCCATTCCCATATTATGGTCCTCAGGTACATGGCTATATATATACTGCTTCCACCTTTCTGTTTTCCCTTCTTTGCTTAGAACTGGTTTTCCATCTGCGCTCTTCATATTTATGCAAGTGGTTCTCTTTTCTCCAAAGGTCTCTTTAATTTTCCTGTAGATATTATCTGTCTTACCCGTAGTGATATATGCCTCTACCTCCTTACATTTGTCCTCTAGCCACTTCCTGTCGATCTCATTTTTGAGACATTTGTATCCCTTTTTGCCTGCTTCATTTACTGCATTTTTATATTTTCTCCTTTCATTAATTAAATTCAATATATCTTCTGTTACCTAAGGATTTCTACCAGCCCTCGTCTTTTTGCCTACTTGATCTTCTGCTGTCTTCACTATTTCATCCCTCAAAGCTACCCATTCTTCTTCTACTGTTTTGCATTCCCTTGTTCTTGTCAATCGTTCCCTAATATTATCTCTGAAACTCTCTACAACCTCTGGTTCTTTCGGTTTATCCAAGTCCTATCTCCTTAAATTCCCATCTTTTTGCGGTTTCTTTAGTTTTAATCGACAGTTCATAACCAAGAGAGTGTGCTCAGAGTCCACATCCGCCCCTGCGAATGTCTTACAATTTAAAATCTGGTTAGTAAATCTCTGTCTTACCATTATGTAATTTATCTGATACCTTCCAGTATGTCCAGGCTTCTTCCATGTATACTTCCTTCTTTCATGGTTCTTGAACCAAGTGTTAGCTATGATTAAGTTATACTCTGTGCAAAATTCTACCAGGCGGCTTCCTCTTTCATTCCTTAACCCCATTCCATATTCACCTACTACTTTTCCTTTTCTTTCTTTCTGTACTATCAAATTCCATTCCCCCATTACTATTAAATTTTCGTCTCCCTTCACTATCTGAATAATTTCTTTTATCTCATCATACATTTCTTCGATCTCTTCGTCATCTGCGGAGCTAGTTGGCATACAGACTTGTACTTCTGTAGGCGTGGGCTTCGTGTCTATCTTGGCTGCAATAATGCGTTCACTACGCTGTTCTTCTATTAAAAACTATTCGAGTGTTGTGAGGACTGTAACGCTAGTCTTTTATTTGTTTTTATTTCATGTAAGTTTGTAACAGTAGAGTTATGTAAAAACATGCGGAAGAAATCAATATTGCAAACTATTATATAAAACCTAGCCCTGAATAGTGTCAACACTTCCCTTTGGATCGGATACATCGGTGACGTGGAAGAGCACAAGTTACCGCGCCTGCCAAAAGGCAGTGAGCAGTATCGGAAACAAGTATATAGGCAGTGTTCCTATGAGGGTGTTAGTACAATGTACGAATCACACACATACCGAATTTATTATGAAAGTGGTAGATAGATATTTACTTTCATAACACAAGTAACAAAATAAGGCATTTGCATATCGTGGATGGAAATGGGTACAAAGGCACTCACTTACCTGTTGTATTATTGCATTGTTAGTAATTGTCCAACCTCTATTCTTCCTAATTAAGTCACAAATTTTCTTAAGCATTTATTTTGTTAGAATCTGTAGTTCTTGCAGTGAAATTTCGCCCACTTTTCTTGTATCGCTCTTTTCAGCTCATACCCCTCAAACTGCCTTCCATTGCGATAACTACTCCTTATCTGCAGACAACTTTTTGGTAATAGTAGAAACATGCATTATCTTGTTGAAACATTAGGTTTTGGTCATACAGGTCCTCAGACACTCTAATCAGTTCTGTCTCCAGCATCTCAGTTTACATATCAAGAGTTCATTCTAGTGTTGAGCCAAGCAATGCGTGATCTACCTGTAGCCAGGAAGGCTGCCCAAACCCAACTTTTCTGCTCGTTCTTACGTGCTGCTCTGTTCTCAATTCCCGCAAGTAATACTGAAGCCCATCTGCTCATATTAATTAAACTTCTTCTTATCACTGAAGATCACCTTAACCCATTCTGAAGTCCATGATACATGATTTCAGCAAACTCCAATCTTTACGTCTGGGCGTTAGAGCAGATTTTTGTAGTCGTTCCTTGAACACAAGGTGTTTGTAATTTGACAGAATTTGTTGTACACATCTGCTAGTTACTAGCAACTATAAATCAGCAATACGTTGAGAGTAGTAAGGGCTTGTGGCCTTTGCTTTGCGCAAAAGTAACTATCTAGAACGCTCAAATAATTTCCTACTTTGCCCATATTTTCCGTTCTGTCCATATCGTGTGCCCAGTCTAACGAAATTATTAATCACCGCAGTTGCACGGTTCAACTTCTTGGCGATTCGAAGATAAGAGAGTCCCATTTACCCGTACGAACCAATTTTTGCTTTTTCATCAGGTGATAACTGTTCTCCGAATGGCACTGTGACATGGAGCTAAGCACTATCTGAGGTCATCAGTCCCCTAGACTTAGAACTACTTAAACCTAACTAACCTAAGAACATCATACACATCCATGCCGGTGGCAGGATTCGAACCTGCGACCGTAGCAGCAGCGCGGTTCCGGACCGAAGCGCCTAGAACCGCTCAGTCACAGTGGCCGGCACGGCCTGTGACAGATATCGTTTATGTACACATCACACATTGTCACTAATGGTGTCTCTTTTCCTATTAGCAGTAAAGGCACGTAGGCACTCACCTAACACAGCACAGAGGCTACTGCTCTTTATACTGGATTCTACCTTCCATTGATTTGCAATTTGAAATGGATTTGACTCCATTTGTCGTTATAGTGGATCTGCATAGGCAACGCGCATACCTATTCCCACCGGCTTTGTTTATGTTTCCTACAATTGCCCGTGCCTTTATACTGATTCCCACTGATGTATTAGTCAGTAGGCAGACAGACAGCGAGTCGCAAATACTTAGCATAGCGGTACGCACCTAGTACTAGTATGAACAATGATTTGCGTTGTTTGTGCTGATAATTCAGTCACTATGTGGTAGCAAGTCATACGCTTGTGGACAGATAATGAAGAGCACTCAGTGTTTGAAATCTTTGCTAAAAAATGGTCCATCGCGATCGAATGGACAGTGTCGCATGTTCTTTATAAGAATGTGGTTTTTTGGAGATGTGAGGCAAGAACAAGATTAGAGCACACAAAAGATGGGCGTGCATTGCTGTAAAATATAAGAACCTGCCTCATGCCGACGATATATCACGCACAACTGGTGGGAGAGGAACTACGGTTGACATTGTAACCTCCCCACAAAATAAAATATTAATAATATGAATAATATTCTAATTTTCTGTAACCTCAAAACAGAAAAATTCCTAAACTTCTCAACAGTGAAAATTATAATTATGTCGTTCACATTCAGTGTAACGTCCCAACAAAAAATAAATTTAGTAACCTGGTAATAATACAATGTAAGTAACCTCTCAATTAAATTGTCGCTCACTTATAACTTTTCAATAATTGACTGTGAATTTAACCTGGTAAATTTTGGACGTCAGCAGTGCTGCGTCATGTCCCTGAGAGATCATTCTGAATAAAAAGAAAATTCTTACCTCAATGAAGTCGCCGGATAACGCATATATATCTGCTCTTACAATAAATTTTTCTGGCACAGCCCGGTGCAATGCTGGCCGATAGATTTGTCATTTATGAAAGGAAACATCTGATGTTTCTTTTGCAATAATCGCGATGATCATGGATTGGAGAAATTAGTAAATTCTTTAAATTGAAAAGACTGGTTGTTAAAAGTTATTTTTTATGAGAAAGATTATTATTAGGACTTTTTTAAAACATTTACATCGGACTTGAGATAACATTGCAACATATGCGCGAGGCTGCTTTTTACCTTATACAATAATGCTCAGGCTCCGGCATCGCTGTACCACGTCCGGCCCAGCCAACACGATACACCAGACCGGACTCGCTAGCAACTACTTACCTTGCATATCGCAGGCAGCCCGTGAGCAATACATCGAAATTACATCTGCTCGGACCTCTTACATAACGTTCCACTGGGGGGGGGGGTCAAAAATTTGGCAGCGATGGTGAGTCAATTGAACTTCCCATGAGCAACAAATTTTTCTAAAATCTATTTAGTTACTAAGTCTACAGTCACAGAGTATATACATTATTCATAAGTGCAGAACATATTAAGTAATGAAATAGAGCGCACACGCACTGAGTACAGAATATATCAAGAAATGACAAAAAGTATACACAATGAGTACAAAAGATATTAACAAATAACAAAGTGCACACGCACTGTATAAGTCTTTAGCATTTGTACATAACATATCATGAAGTGAAATAAAGTGTACACGCACTGAATACAAAATATATTAACAAATGACATAAAGTGCACACGTACTGTAGAAGTCTTTAGTATTTTTTGGACAACTGATCTTATTAACAAATGAAATAAAGTGCACACGCACTGTAAAAATCTTTAGCATTTTACAAGAACTGATTACCCTAAAAATGAAATAAAGTGCACACGCACTGTAGAGGTCTTTAGCATATTTACAACATATCATGGAGTGAAATTAAGTGCACACGCACTGTAGAAGTCTTTAGCATTTTGACATATCATGGAGTGAAATAAAGTGCACACGCACTGTAGAAGTCTTTAGCACTTTTCAAGAACTAGGAAAGGAATGGGAAGGATTGCATCATGGTTGTAGCACAGTAGGTTGCACATAGTTGCACCGAAAGTCCATATCTTTCTACAGAAGCACAACACCAAGTGAGACAATCTGAAGTTCTCTTCCCTGAAGTATTTATCAGTGTAGCCAAGACACTGAAATGTTGTATTAATATTCAATGTTATCATTTTGGTGGTACATTAGGTACACCAAACAGTAGGACCATAATAACATCTCCATCGTTCAAGGTGGTGGACAGCTTGATATGTCAACACCACATTCTTGTAGAATCCATACTCTCACATCAACAGAGAATTAGTGCAAAAACCAAATAGTGCTCCATGATCATGAGGATGGGCAGGACAAACGGATATTGCGGTAATTTCTGGTAATTAGGTCAGAAGATGAAGGACATTAAGTCTTATGCTAGTCATCATTGAGAAATACACTAGTCTATCAACCGATTTGAGTAATTATTGGCATTCATTGGCTATTTACACAGCATTTAAGTAGTATGTATGGAGTATTACAGAACATTATTCATAAGTCATCTCAATATAGTAATTATAGGCACTCATTGGCCAGTTACAAAGCATTGTTTTATGCATTATTCAGAAGTCATCATTGAAAACAAGAGTTAATTATTGGCATACCATTAATACATAATTCATCTAATTATAGTAATCATTGGCATTCATTGGCCAGTTACTAAACATGTAGCCAGTATTGAATATGACAAAACACTATTCATGAGTCATCTGGTTGCGGTAATTATTGACACTCATTAGCCAGTTACAAAGTATTCATATAGTTTTATAAAACATTATTCAGTATTATTCAGAAGTCATCATTCAAAACAAGAGTTAATTATTGGCATAGCATTTATAGAGTATAACAAAAATATTATTTATAGAAATTATTGGCATAGCATTTATGCATTATTACAAAACACCATTCAGTATTACTCAGAACTCATCATTCAAGTGACATAGGACATATTTAAAATGTAACACACTGTAACTATTACTCAAGGTCTGTGGTCCAATAATACATAGATATAATGGATTCAAAACATCTGAGAAATTTGCGTTACATTTAGGACTAGAAATATATCTTAAACCGGTAGCATTATTTGGTTGTATACTGGTAATAGTTGGGACTGGTAATAATTTTTTTTTTTTTTTGCTAGCAATGCATTGCGTTGGGATCGATAATTAATTGCTGGCACATGAATATATTTGTTTTGACTTATTGCTGGAAATAAGGATTAATAACGTCATTCGTCATGAGTCAGCTGTAGCAAGGCTATGAAACAAGTAGAGTATATGTGATCACACGCAAATGGGTAAAAAAAAATGCAAGTACTAGAACAGGTTTAATGGCTAACTGCTTATAGCACATTAATTTCATGAATAGCTTCTCCTGGAAAAAATACAAAGTGGATTATTGAGCTGAAAGTAGAAACGCATATTATGCTAAAAAGTAGTGAACTTCGAATTAACGGGTAATGAAACGTGTACTCAATATGTATGTACTCTAGCTGTCCTTTCCAAAACATTGTCATTATACCATGCGACATAAGACATACTGTCAAAACGAACTGCAACAAATACTTAAATAACTACATACCATTTCTTAACTAACAGTAAATATATAAACTTCATCATTATCATCATCTGGAAAGAAAAACTTCATTATTCATATTACCGTAACTTCCTCACTATCATCATCTGCAAAGAAAAACCTCATTATTCATATTAGCATAGTCTTCATATAATTATTCATCATCATTTATTATCATCTGCAAAAAAGAACACTTCATTATTCATTATTCATATTACCATTTACTTCATACAACTATTCATAGTATAGAGGTTCTTATTTCTAGCATATTTCATCACTAAAACTAAGATGTGTAGTTCTGTCTGACAGCCTGCATCAATCGCCTCGTATTCTGAAAGAAAAGTAATTAGTCAAGACTGCTATCATACGATGTGTATAGTATATTCTGGTTAATGCTTGTTCATTCTGATCCATTTACTCTTCATGACAAGATATTGCATTTTCTTTCGTTCATTCCGATGGTAAAATTTCCATTTCAGAGTAAACCACTGTGGTTTGTTTAATTTATTTCTTGTACACGTTATTGCTTTCTGAAAATGATGAATAAGGATTAATATCTTGCATTTAAATCATATACCCATTAGATAAAAACTTGTTTCTGGTGATACAACTAAGCATACAGCATAGCGTGACAGAAAACGTATTAGGTCAAAAACATAGACAGTTTTCAAGTGAAAAAAAATGTACACACAGTATCATAATGTAGTGGCAAAAAGTGTAGAATAGTCAAGATATTGAGATATCATAAGAAAAAGTGTCAAAGTCAACTGGTGTTTGTTATATCTTAAAGATTACATAGTGCATACATACAAAAATTCTACTTT
The DNA here is from genome assembly GCF_023864345.2 of Schistocerca serialis cubense. NCBI lineage: Eukaryota > Metazoa > Arthropoda > Insecta > Orthoptera > Acrididae > Schistocerca > Schistocerca serialis. Next base: position 52,717,511 of record NC_064644.1, read on the forward strand.
CGGTAGGAAAACAATAATACATACACAAAGAATGGAAAATGTGCACGATCTGATATATAACGACAAGAAAAGCGACCTGCTAACTTTACCTTGCCGGACACTTGACAGGAAAAAATATGATAATCATCAGTAAGTAGTCACATACATAGAATTGCATAAGTGGTCATAAAATATGTAAGTTTATCTGGAAAAATGTGCACGGTCTGATGTGTAACGACAAGAAAAGCGACCTGCTAACCTTACCTTGCCGGGCACTTGCCAGGAAAAAATATGATAATCATCAGTAAGTGTTCATATAAATACAATTGCATAAGTGGTCATATAAAATTCAGGAAATGGCATTACAGTGTGATGAATCATAAAGTATATTCATTCAATAAAGAGTTTAATATTGGAGACATGGTGATTGCCTTTGCTTTTTCTGGTTCTCAAAGTTTCGACGTGTACTACATTGGGGTGAGGAATGCTGCGAGTTCGATATGGACCTGCGTATAGAAGCTCAAATTTACTGCATCTGCTCTTTCCTCTGTTGGATAAATAGTGTGTACGTACTAATATCTTCTGTCCTACGTGAAAGTCACGGCAAGTACAAATTTGTTTTTGCTGTCTTCTCCGGCGCTCTGCGGCACGTTTGATGTTGTTGAGCGCAATGTCAGTTATTTCGTGGTGGTATAGTCGAAAAGATGTAGGAAAAGATACTAGATCTTTAATTTTGTTGGGTGGTTCAACATTTTTCAATATAACAGTCGGAGATAGCATAGTAGATTCATTTGATATGGAGTTAATTACATGCTGGAATGAGAGTATGTGTGTATCCCAATCAATATGTTTGTGTTGGCAGTATATTCTACATAGTTTACCAATTTCTTTCATTAGACGTTCACAAGGATTCGAAGAAGCGTGATACTTAGATATATAGATCGGAGAAATGTTTCTTGTTCGTAACATACGAGTCCATATAGCAGATCGAAATTGCGGTCCATTGTCGGAAATTACTTTCAATACATGCCCTACATGAAATAAAAAATGTTTTACAAATGCATTCGAAATAGATTTAGCAGTAGCTTTGCGTAACGGAGTGAAGGTTACAAATTTCGAAGTGAGTTCAACAGCGACAAAGATGTAACAAAAACCTCTATTAGATCTGGGAATCGGACCAAAAATGTCTACAGTGGCCATGTGTCTGAATTTAACGGGTACAATGGGATGTAACGGAGGAATATGTGAAGTTGTGACGTTTCTCCATGTTGGCAAAATAACAGTTCTGTCTCAGTGTAAGAAAACATTTTCTGGCTCCATAATGTGCGTAACTGAAATGAGTATACCAAATTAATTTGTTAAGAAGCTCGTCAGGAATACATAATACCCAGTTGCTGCTGTCAGGGTGTGAGCGGCGAAACAGAATGCTATTGCGTACAGTGTAATGGTTTCTAATGGTAACATTATTCCTATCTTGCCAAAGGCGTTTAATTTCTTTCCATACGTTGTCTTTGCTCTGCTCCTGTGCTATGTCTCGTACTGACGACGAAATAAAATTTTCGAATGCAACTTGTTGAATATACATGACGCTAAAATTTGCTTGGCAGAAGTTGGTTGCGATGTCTTGCTGATTGTTGCTGAGAGAACGGGATAGTGCGTCTGATACAATATTTTGTGTATCGGGAATATGAACAATTTTAAAATTAAATCCCTGTAAATAAAGTTTCCATCTGCTAAACCTGTCATATGTAAATTTAGCTGAAAGTAAAAACTGGATAGCTCTATGATCTGTGTAAGCGGTAGTATGTCTTCCATAAAGAAAATGCCTAAATCTCGTAAATGCCTATACAACACATGATGTTTCAAGTTCTGTAACAGAATAATTGCATTCAGCAGGTGACAGAATGCGACTCGCAAAGGCGATGTTTTTAATTACTGTAGTACCGTCTTCTTCAATTTCCTGAAAAATGTGTACGCCTAAAGCGGTGTTAGAACTGTCCGTGGCAATGGAAAAATTTCTAGTAAGACCTGGGTGTGATAAAAGAGGTGCGTTCAACAAAGCATGTTTCAGATTACCAAATTCAGACTGTGCTTGGCTATCCCATGACCAAATAGTGTTTTTACCCGTCAACTGGCACAATCTAGGGGTGTCTAAAGCAGCGTAATGAATAAATTTACGGAAGAAGTTAATTAATCCCAGAAAGCTGCGTAGTTATGTCGTCAAAAGTAATAACATTTTCGTGAACAAGAGTCTGTGTGTCAAAAGTATTGCTTACGTTGCTGGAAGATGCAACCTGTACTGTATCTAGCCAAATTCTTTCTGACGTGCTGTTGTTTGCAGGAAGATGCTGTGGCATCTCGACTACTGTTCTGTTATTTCGTCCTGACGTATTACGTTCGGGATGACATCTACTGTCTGGTTCATTCATGATAATCTGCTGTTGCGGATGATATTGCTGCTGGTAAGACCGACTGTTATTAAACGTACGCTGAAAATTGTGCTCATTACTTTTACGTCTGTCATGATAGTCAGTGCTATACAGCGCGTTCCGATAGGAATTGATGTGTCTTCTGTACATAGTGGTTTCCTTGTTGCTGTGCGTTACTATTTGGCAGAGCCGACGTTATACGTGTAGGCGGTGAAACATTAATGCTAGGTTGATCTCGCAGACTACATTGTTGGTTATATATGCTAACCTGCTGGTTTTGATGCTGTTGCGGAGAAAAGCCTCTATTATTACCAAAATGTGTTTGCGACTGCTGAAAATTTTGACGATACTGATGATTAAAATTTTGTCACTTATTAAAATTATACTGGTAGTTCGGGAGTGTCTAATGAAAATTGTCCCTTTCGGTAAAACTTGTCATAGTAGGTTTTCTTTACTCAATCTCAATCCTAGATAGATCGATAGTTGAAGAGCTGTTTTGATAGATATAAAGGCTAGTAAAAGAGAAGGCAGCAGTGCAGAAAACTAAAGAAGAAATAGCACTACTACGGCTCGGGGCCCTGTGCACGTTACGGCACATATTCATCGAAGTGTAATGAACCGCCTGAGGTCTTCTACATGCTGCAAATAAATTTTAATTTCTGCATTACAGGCAATGCCGGCGAAAATTCGAAATCAAATTGTTGTATCCAGTCCAAAGGGTGAATCTGTGTTCTGTCATTATTAACCACCTTTAATTTTCTCACAGATAGAAAGTGCTTATAATGTAGTAATGCTGATTCACTGTTTGTCCCTCTGGTGCCCAATCAATGTGCACAATCCCTTTGATGTCAAAAAAAACAATCATCATTGCCTTGAATTTCGATTTTGACATTCGTGCTTTTTTTGTCGTGGAGAACCAGGAGTTTTCCAATGCATCGATTTTGTAGGAAGGTGGGATCACTTTCAATGTTTTCCAGGATGTCAGAACAAATCATTCTTCGGCGTTCCTTCTGTTCAATTGTGAGACACTTTGGAACCATTTTCGAACACACTTTGTTCATGTTGAAACTTTCATGAAGAATCTGGCTAACACTTTCCTTGTCAACTCCTGTTAACTCAGACACTGCTCTGATTGTTAAACGGCGATCTTGTCGAACAAGTTTACCGATTTTTTCAATGTTTGCATCAGTTTTTGCTGACAATGGTCTGCCAGTGCGAGTGTCATCACTGGTGTCTTCGCGACCATCTTTAAATCGTTTAAACCACTCAAACACTTGTGTTCGCGATAAACAATCATCGCCGTACACTTGTTGTAACATTACAAATGTTTCACTTGCAGATTTTCCTAGTTTGAAACAAAATTTGATGTTAACACGCTGTTCTTTCTGTACACTCAACATTTTCCGACGCACAGACAAAACGTCAGCTACTTAAAACAGACGCCACGGGCAGACTGAGTGCAGGAGGCAGATGAAACTCGAGCAGTAGGCGGAGCGAGAGTCACGTGACAGGCCACGCGACTTTCAGCCTTATTGCATTCGTTTTATTGTTTCACCAGTACTAGTCCGGTTTTTTTCTAGCCACACCTCGTACGCTACAAAAGGACCTACTGATTAATATTTGTTAGGAAAGGAGTTCAACCTTCAAAAGTTTGATTTTGTACTGTGTGATTTCTAGAGTGCTTTCAAATCAATAACGCAAGGAGGTACGCGGTCCAACGCAGTTGCAATATTTTCAGATAGCGAGTGTATAAAATTAATCTACATCCATACTCCGCAAGCCAGCTGACGGTGTGTTGCGGAGGCAACTTTGAGGATGTAATGTCTCTTGCAGCGGTCTCTCCGCGATATTTTCAGCAATTCTATAAATTATATAACTCACTACATATCTCGAAATATCTCCTCTTATCTTACCGATTGATAAACTTTAATATACGATGATTGTCAATGCAAAGTAGTTTCAAGCCCTGTTATTCCTTGGAGCGTCCATTTACTCCATGGAATAGCTTCTCTGCTATCTATGTTCTCTCTTATGAAAAGAATGAAGGAGATCTTGCGGATTAGCCGTGAAAGGAGGAGGATGTATATGTATGTATTGTTGAGCTAGTCGCCATTTTGATGAGATTCTGTATGAGAAGGAATTTAAATACATGAACTAAACTAAAGTGAGTGTGTATTATTTAACTGATTATTATTGACAGTGTCTGCTTACTACGCTGTGTTGCACGGGATCAGTGGGGAACGTCTGATTTACACTGGACGAACCTGCCGTTTTGTATGCTCAAGATATCCAGTTTATTACTTCAAATAAATAGGCTAACACGGTCTTACCAGCAGATCTCCGGTGTTCCCCATGTGATCACCGAAAGTTAATGATTATTATAAATGTTTTCAGGAGATCGACTGACAATTTTCGTCGCACCGAGACTTCGAAATTGCTTCACTGCCTTATGGAATTTAAGTTAAGCTCAATTTAATCAGGATAGAACAGTATTGAACTGTGTGAATGTGATAAGCCTGCTTTGTGAATGAAAATTCCCTTAATATATGCATGTTTTTACTATACTGATCAACGAAGCTAAATCAGGCCGGTGTATTGTTCGTGGAAAGAAAGATTGTCGGTATGCCTCTTTGTGGGCTCTAATCTCTCTGATTTTATCCTCTTGGTCTCTTCGCGAGATGTACTGCTTGACTCCTCGGTGAAGGTATGTTCTCGAAACTTCAACAAAAGCCCGTACCGAGCTACTGAGCGTCTATCCTGCAGAGTCTTCCACTGGAGTTTATCTATCATCTCCGTAACGCTTTCGCGATTACTAAATGACCCTGTAACGAAGCGCGCTGCTCTCCGTTGGAACTTTTCTATCTCCTCTATCAACCCTATCTGGTACGCATCCCACACTGGTGAGCAATATTCATGCAGTGGGCGAACAAGTGTACTGTAGCCTACTTCCTTTGTTTTCGGATTGCATTTCCTTAGGATTCTTCCAATGAATCTCAGTCTGGCATCTGCTTTACCGACGATCAACTTTATATGATCATTCCATTTCAAATCACTCCTAATGCGTACTCCCAGATGATTTATGGAATTAACTTCTTCCTTTTGCTGACCTGCTCCATGCAAAACTACTTACAAAATACTATACTTAAAAGTTCACAGTTATAATGGTTATAGTAAATGTGAGTTTATCCTTCTTAGAAAACTCATTCAAGTATTTTAGTGCTTACTTTCTTAGACAAAATAGTACACGAAATGTTTTATATGAGCTACTCCAAGCTAAGTTGAAGATGATGTTACGGAAGTGCGTATTCGCTTGCAACTGAAGGACGTAAATTCACACATAACAAATTTAACTTTAACTTGAATTGGTCCCTGGCGGTGAACGTGAAGTGCTCTTAACAGCTTCACACATTCTGAAAATTGTAATCAACCTCCAGTATCTTCTATAGGCTTTCATCTAAAGGCACCCTCATCTCCTTGGTTAAAAGTTTCTAATACTGAGGAGGACCAGTATTCCACTGCAAATGAATGCCTCTGCAATTCGGAGATCTTTTTACGCGTAATAGCTCCCCACACAACGCAAAATGACGCTCCACGAAATAGCAGTAAACAACGATGTTCGAAGGTTTTGTTAAGTTGATGAGCGATTCACATGTTTTGTTTTGAAATGCAAAGACTATAACAGCTTGAGTCAATAGAAACGCAAAACACTCTCATTTTCGAGGAATGCAATACCATCCAAGACTGATGGAATGTAAGCTGTTATACTCTCAGTATAGGTCAAGGTTACAATCCCCTTACCTTTGCGATACCAGTTTCGTAATCGATATCGGAACAAATGTATGAGACACGAGTTCCAGACGTCAGACAACATCCAGTACATCGATCCGTCATACTTAATTTGTATATTCGAAACGTGTGTATTGTAGATGTGAACAAAAGTTGTATTTCACTTATCACTAGACTTCCATACGGAAATTTCTCGCTTTCCAAGTATTGCTCAACAGCCGAACCCTACCCTCTTGCACTCTTCCATCCATTCAGATCTCGATGCTTGGATAGGAAGTTTACTATTTGGCTTGTTGGTTGCAACTCCAGGTACTCATCCTCACATACTTCGAAAGGCCGTCACGTTTTCTTGTAATTTCCGCGAAACCATTCAGATCAATACTCGAGTATTGTAATGGGTCGCCCTCAGACCCTGTTTAGACGTAATATAAAGTTATATCAACTAGTAAACGCGACTCATCAAATAAGTGTAACCAAGCACTCGCTGGCTGATTGCATTAATTCACTCTAAGAGTACAATACAGTCAACTATAAAACAAGCTTCATTCATCTAAGTGAGTGCTCTTTTAATCCTGAAAATAATCTTAAATTGGCCTAAAGCTTAAAAATTGTAAAACTGCATGGAAAACATGTGTCTTGCATCAAATAGTGCAACTCGATTTCCCCTAAACCAATGTGAATTGTAAACAATTATCATTTACATCATTTATATATCACGAAAAGTGACATTCCGTCGTGAGAGGATTGATGAACACGACCAACGCCACAATGAATAAGGCACGACGATTCATTCACAGAAAGTTGGCAAAATGTTCCTCAGCAAGAGAATGAAAATGCCCTAGCAGATATGTTCGCAGCGGATTTCACTCCAGTAGCGATACCGGTCGAATCGGACAAGGCCACCTCGTTGCAGGACGGCTGGTGCGTTTCCTCGAAGCGCGGAAGGAAGAAACATCAACCGACGAAATACTTGAACAATTACGTTGGCTCACCAATCACTCGAATTAGAGACGAAGCAGCTGCATTGTTCATCATTAAAAAAAAATCATAAAATCTGGCGTATTTCTGACCTATAGTCATTGAAATACTGTATTAGCCGATGAGACTGCTTCCGGCGCTGTAGAGTGTACATACAAGGTGCGTTCAAAAAGTAATGGGAACTTTTTAACTTCTCGGATTGTATTAGTCAGATCCGCGTAATTTTTCGTTGCTGTTTTGACAAACATGTTGAAATGTATCTGTAAACTGGTAGCCATTTTGGATGTAATATTTTAAAAGTTAATCAGATAATTTGCATTAAATTTTGCCATAAAATGGAATAAAATGTAACAAAGACTGAGAAATGTTGAATATTGTTTTTGGTGGATCTGCTAAGAGAAAAACAAGGGTTTACGAGTAATGTAAGCGTTATCAAAAGGCCTGTGAAGAAGTTGAAGATGGCGAACGTTCTGAATGCCCCTGCACATCAATAGCAGATAAAAATGTGGAAAAAGTGAAAGAAATGATTATGAACGATTGCCGAATCACAATTACAGAAGTTGTTGATAATGACTGCATATCAACTGGCTCCGGACATGAAAGCTTTCCGGGTGTTTTGAAGTATGTGAGAGAAAAATTTGTGGCAAAGGCGTTGAGTTTCAAGCGAAAACAGCGGCGAATGCAAGTTGCTCAGTAGTCGCCCAATGAAGTCAACAGCAGTGCAGATCTACCAAAACGTGACGTAACAGGTGACGAAACTTGAATGTGTTGGTATGGCGTCGAAACAAAAGCCTAGTCGTTGCAGTGCAGGCATTCTGGTTCGCCAAGATCGGAGAAAGTTCTGGAAGTGCTCCTGAATGTGAAGGTTCTGCTCAGTGTTTCCTCGATGTCTCGATTTTAAGCGGATGGTTCATCGTAGGTTCCTGCCAGAAGCTCTGATGGTCAGTACGGAGTGCTATCTACACATTCAACGCCGTTGACGGGAAGAAATCCCAAAAAACAGCCCGCGTTTGTGGTGAAACAATTTATGGCTTTTTACACCACGATAATGCTCTTATTTCATCGTCTGTTCACGACTGTTTGACGAAAAACAACACTATAATCATCGTACGGCCTCAATACTCGCCAGATATTGCCCCCTTTCTTCTGTTTCCAAAAATAAAGAGAACCTGAAAAGGGTCGTCGTTTTAAAAGCTTAGATGAGATTAAAAGTGATTCGCTCAAAAAGTACTGTCACAAAGATCGAGTTCCAAAAGCCTTTCTGGGGCTGGAAGAAGCGTTGGCATATGTGTATAATTTCTAGTGGGAACTACATTGAAGGAGATAAAAAAAGACACGCGTCTTACGTCACTGGAACACCGTGTTGAAGAGGAAGGCCTCCTGCCAGACGGGCATTTCGCTTCAGAAAAGGCGGCACTGGTCACTTCTGCGGCTCGTAGAGAAATCGTTGTGGCCTTTGTTTCGCGAGAGTACATCAGCTCTCTTCTGCTCATAGTGTTTCATTCATTCGATTCCGTGTGGCACGCTGGCTTCTTGTGCAGGCAACGTGCACAGGGCATCCAATGTGACATGTTTGCCCCCCCATGTGTTATCAGACAGTGAGATATAGAGTGCAAGTTTAACCTTCGTCCCGCAGTGATCGGTTCTCGGAATTACTCTGTATGCCCTGCAGGGAAAGAAGAAATTATGCACAGAGTGCTTTACGTGTTCCGTATACAGATAACTTATTACTGCTATGTGCATGTATGCATGAAGTTCAATAAGCTTCAGCGACGTATGTAGAGAGCTACAAACCTCCGTTGCCCTGGTCCCCAGATCTGTTATGTATACGCTGCCAACGACGAACACATTAAGCACGGAGGTTTCTACGTGATCTGAGTACAGATATTCCCTCTATGTGCAGCCACGGCACGAAAGTCAACACACTTCAAAGAAGTATGTACACTGCGTCAAACGACCTGCCCACCTGGGCAACTGAATTAACAAGAGTCTAGTCATTGTTATCACTAGAAGTACTTTTTCCACAATCGCCCTAACAGTTCTGTGGAATACCACCATCAAGTATCTTGAGATCATACCAGATCGATGGCTGACATGACACAGGAACGGAAAACTGTGACGGAAAGCACTGGGAAGGATGAAGACGCTCTACTCAGTGCTACAAACAACTGTAGTGCTATCTCATCTAGACATCGTGGCCTATATAACTTTCTTACGTTCAGTGTGGATTAACACATATGAGACAGACTTGAAGCTACTCCATGCGCTCCAGATCGTGCTCTGCCATTAACAGCCCGCCTTCCTTGCGAAACCCAATCACCAGACATCCACATCGTCGGAGACTGCCCACTCTGAGGTTCTGGCACTCAGCGAACGAATTCCAGAAGAAAGCCTTGAGTTCAACTGATTCTATGACCACAACAGATGTAAATCACGGACAGCTAAACAGGAAGAAGACTTTGCAGATAAAAGCGGTCTGCAAGGACAGCCAGACACAACAACTACTTTTCACGAGAAAATGGTAAGTGAGAATGGCTTTTAACGCCGGAAACGCATATCTTCCTATTTCTATCTATTGTGCTATAATTTTTTTTTCCTTATTTTATTACCTGAAGATATGACATTTCTGTGTCTTTATATATTGTAATTGTTTTACTATTTGTATATTTATATAGACTTGGAAGAGCAGTTGAATGGAATGGACAGTGTCTTGAAAGGAGGATATAAGATGAACATCAACAAAATCAAAACAAGGATAAGGGAATGTAGTCTAAATAAGTCGGGTGATGCTGAGGGAATTAGATTAGGAAATGAGGCACTTAAAGTAGTAAAGGAGTTTTGCTGTTTGGGGAGCAAAATAACTGACGATGGTCGAAGTAGAGAGGATATAAAATGTAGGCTGGCAATGGCAAGGAAAGCGTTTCTGAAGAAGAGAAATTTGTTAACATCCAGTATTGATTTAAGTGTCAGGAAGTCACTTCTGAAAGTATTCGTATGGATTGTAGACATGTATGGAAGTGAAACATGGACGATAAATAGTTTGGACAAGAAGAGAATAGAAGCTTTCGAAATGTGGTGCTACAGAAGAATGCTGAAGATTAGATGGGTAGATCACATAACTAATGAGGAAGTATTGAATAGGATTGGGGAGAAGAGAAGTTTGTGGCACAACTTGACCAGAAGAAGGGATCGGTTGGTAGGAGATGTTCTGAGGCATCAAGGGATCGCCAATTTAGTATTGGAGGGCAGCGTGGAGGGTAAAAATCGTAGAGGGAGACCAAGAGATGAATACACTAAGCAGATTCAGAAGGATGTAGGTTGCAGTAGGTACTGGGAGATGAAAAAGCTTGACAGGATAGAGTAGCATGGAGAGCTGCATCAAACCAGTCTCAGGACTGAAGACCACAACAACAACAACAACAACATATTTTTATATATATATATATATATATATATATATATATATATATATATATATATATATATATATATATATATATACAGGGTGTTACAAAAAGGTACGGCCAAACTTTCAGGAAACATTCCTCACACACAAAGAAAGAAAATTTGTTATGTGGACATGTGTCCGGAAACGCTTACTTTCCATGTTAGAGCTTATTTTATTAATTCTCTTCAAATCACATTAATCATGGAATGGAAACAGACAGCAAAAGAACGTACCAGCGTGACTTCAAACGCTTTGTTACAGGAAATGTTCAAAATGTCCTCCGTTAGCGAGGATACATGCATCCACCCTCCGTCGCATGGAATCCCTGATGCGCTGATGCAGCCCTGGAGAATGGCGTATTGTATCACAGCCGTCCACAATACGAGCACGAAGAGTCTCTACATTTGGTACCGGGGTTGCGTAGACAAGAGCTTTCAAATGCCCCCATAAATGAAAGTCAAGAGGGTTGAGGTCAGGAGAGCGTGGAGGCCATGGAATTGGTCCGCCTCTACCAATCCATCGGTCACCGAATCTGTTGTTGAGAAGCGCACAAACACTTCGACTCAAATGTACAGGATCTCCATCGTGCATGAACCACATGTTGTGTCGTACTTGTAAAGGCTCATGTTCTAGCAGCACAGGTAGAGTATCCCGTATGAAATCATGGCGGTGAATAGAGGAAGTACAGTACATACTAACGAAACTAAAATGAGCTCTAACATGGGAATTAAGCGTTTCCGGACACATGTCCACACAACATCTTTTCTTTATCTGTGTGTGAGGAATGTTTCCTGAAAGTTTGGCCGTACCTTTTAGTAACACCCTGTATGTATATATCGATGTAAAATTGGTTTGTTTTGTAAATACTAATTGTATTTTTACGCTGGGTCTTTCCTAGGGAAAACTATGCTATCGAATGATTACATCGATAGGTCGTGTGGAGAACCAAAGTGTTTAGGATCTTCGGTAGTGTTAACTCTGCCGCATGGAGCGCGGGCAGAGGGAGTCTGGCTGGAGTAGTGCAGTAGAGCAGGTGTGTTGTGTGACGCTCCCGCGAGTTGCCGCGCTTTCGGGGTTTGGCAGTATGTAGTTGCTCTCGACTTGCTCTGATAGTTTCTGACACGGTGTCGCGAACGGGAATTATTAGCTGGCGCACATCAAGAGCCCGTTTCGCCTGGTGACCGTATCGAGAAGGAGGCGCGCCAACATCCAGCTTCTGCAACAGCGACGGCCGACAATGAGTGACTGTCGCCACCTCCCCGATCGACGACTGCAAACCTTCAATCAGCCAACAAGGAAGACCTTAAGCACGTAAAGTTTTAGAAGTGTATGGCAGACCTCAGCTTTTCAAACTGGTCAATTTGTGTCACCAAAATTACAGCAACGTAATTGTCCCAATTCCATTACCAAGCAGGGTACCTTCCTCTTCCGGAATGAACCAGAGTGTCGTTGAAATTCAAACGCCAGCATTAAAGTAATATCATTCCATTTCACTGCTTTAATTTCAAAGTTCAGTTAAAGTATTCATAGCTGGCTACAATATTTAGATTACACAAGCACAAATTACCAGTGCGAGTTTTGTTACCGTATTTTAGCTTACCTGTGACTGCAGATCAGCTTGGTACGTACTAAATTTTACTATTGTTAACTGTTCAGAATCATTTAATTCAAGTTCAAAGTTAAACCTCTTATTTCTAAATTGCGTAGATTCAAGTAGCTTTTGAAATGATTGTTGAGGTAGCACAAGACTAACCTTATCTTATTGAATTTCGTAGTGCTTCAGAAACAAAGTTCTCTATTAAATTCAATCACTAAATTAACTTTCAATTTTACGGTTTTATTAATTCTTTTGCTAAATTAAGTCAGAGTGTAGCGAAATTTACTACTTCTGACAAACATACAGTTTTCACACAACACGTGTCATCCTTCAGTTGCCACGCTTTTAGTGCTAAATATATGTGCATTAATCTTTCATTTTCAGTTCTTATACTAGTTTTCCATGGGACTGGCGACCGTAATTTTCCCCAAATCTCAAATATCTAATTAACGTCAATTAATTGTTAACGTAACGATCGCACAACTACTTTCTTTATTAACTTTACCCCTTTTCAAAATTAATTTCCACAAATTTTATTTGCATTTTTCCTTTCATAAAGATGTAACACTTTTATCCCTCTTTACCGACAAATTAACTTCGGTGACGATTTCTTTTCCCAAATTTCCATTAGGTGCAGGCGGTTTAATTTTTCACTGTCATTCAAGTCGGTAAGAGAGGGGGAGATTACAAGCTGGTTAACTGTTGACATTCCTTTTAGCTGTGGAATCACTATCTGTTTGACAGTCGTTTTTATCGAGACTGCTGATATATCAGTAATACTGTTAGCATCTGAGGACGATGGCGAGGTGCGTTAGCGAAACACTGCACATCATAAGATTTTATGTTCAGAACTGCCTAAGTACATGAATATGTTTGTTTTCATAGCAGCAGAGAAAATTCAACGTAACAACTCCTAACAAGACAAAACAATTTACGAAGGAAACAGACATTTTCAAAGTATTTTGTATCGAATATATACAGGGTGAGTCACCTAACGTTACCGCTGGATATATTTCGTAAACCACATCAAATACTGACGAATCGATTCCACAGACCGAACGTGAGGAGAGGGGCTAGTGTAATTGGTTAATACAAACCATAAAAAAATGCAGGGAAGTATGTTTTTTAACACAAACCTTCGTTTTTTTAAATGGAACCCCGTTAGTTTTGTTAGCACATTTGAACATATAAACAATACGTAATCAGTGCCGTATGTTGCATTGTAAAATGTTAATTACATCCGGAGATATTGTAACCTAAAGTTGACGCTTGAGTACCACTCCTCCGCTGTTCGATCGTGTGTATCGGAGAGTACCGAATTACGTAGGGATCCAAAGGGAACGGTGATGGACCTTAGTTACAGAAGAGACTGGAACAGCACATTACGTCCACATGCTAACACCTTTTTATTGGTCTTTTTCACTGACGCACATGTACATTACCATGAGGGGTGAGGTACACGTACACACGTGGTTTCCGTTTTCAATTACGAAGTGGAATAGAGTGTGTCCCACTGGAAACGCGTCGACGTATGTGGTATCAGCATGATGGTTCACCTGCGCATTCCGCAATTAACACTACGCTGACCCTTGACAGGATGTTCGACGGGCGTTTCATAGGACGTGGAGGACGCATAAATTTGGCCAGCCCGTTCTCCTGATCTTACATCTCTGGACTTCTTTCTGTGGGGTACGTTAAAGGAGAATGTGTACCGTGATGTGCCTACAACCCCAGAGGATATGAAACAACGTATTGTGGCAGCTTGCGGCGACATTACACCAGATGTACTGCGGCGTGTACGACATTCATTACGCCAGAGATTGCAATTGTGTGCAGCAAATGATGGCCACCACATTGAATATCTATTGGCCTGACATGTCGGGACACACTCTATTCCACTCCGTAATTGAAAACGGAAACCACGTGTGTACGTGTACCTCACCCCTCATGGTAATGTACATGTGCGTCAGTGAAAAAGACCAATAAAAAGGTGTTAGTGTTGTGTCTAGACAAGACAGCCTAGACACAATGAGAGGAAGCCGAAAGGCACGCGCTACGCTCACGTAGATGGGCGTGAGGTCTGAAACTGGATACGTAATGAATGCTATAAAGAAAAGTACGTAGCTTCTGGAATACTTAACTTTAATCCATCCTTTTGGTACATCTGGAGATTGTGGTGATACAAGTGAGACTCTTTAGATACATGCAATGTTACTAATGGCGCCTTGCTAGGTCGTAGCCATTGACTTAGCTGAAGACTATTCTAACTATCTGCTCTGCAAAGGCGCGAGGCTTCGTCAGTGTAGTCGCTAGCTACGTCGTCCGTTCAACTGGGGCGAGTGCTATTCCGTATCTCGAGACCTGTCTTGTGGTGGCGCTCGGTCTGCGATCACACAGTGGCGACACGCGGGTCCGACATGTACTAATGGACCGCGGCCGATTTAAAGCTACCACCTAGCAAGTGTGGTGTCTGGCGGTGACACCACAGTTAGCATGTGGACGTAATGTGCTGTTCCAGTCTCTTCTGTACCTAAGGCCCATCACCGTTCCCTTTGGATCCCTACGTAATTCGGTGCTCTCCGATACACACGATCGAACAGCGGAGGAGTGGTACTCAAGCGTCAACTTTAGGTTACAATATCTCCGGATGTAATTAACATTTTACAATGCAACAAACGGTGCTGATTACGTATTTGTTCATATGTTCAGATGTGCTAACAAAACTAAAGGGGTTCCATTTAAAAAAAACGTAGGTTTGTGTTAAAAAACATACTTCCGTGCATTTTTTTATGTTTTGTATTAACCAGTTACACTAGCCCCTCTCCTCACGTTCGGTCTGTGGAATCGATACGTCAGTATTTGATGTGGTTTACGAAATATATCCAGCGGTAACGTTAGGTGACTCACCCTGTATATGCTGCGCTAGTTTCTAACGTGTAAGCAGGTAGACATTTAGTTCGTTAGGCTGGAAGTGCTCTTCCACATGACTTAGCTATATTTGCTCTAATATGTAAATGTTGAGTTTTATTTAATGATACGTATTCAGCGTTCGAGGGTAACGGACAAAAATGATGTCGAATCATTTACAAACGTAAAAGGAGTATGTTCTTGTTGTTGTGCTTTTCAGTCCTGAGACTGGTTTGATGCAGCTCTCCATGCTACCCTATCATGTGCAAGCTTCTTCATCTCCCAGTACCTACTGCAACCTACATCCTTCTGAATCTGCTTAGTGTATGCATGTCTTGGTCTCCCTCTACGATTTTTACCCTCCAATGCTAAATTTGTGATCCCTTGATGCCTCAAAACATAGCCTACCAACAGATCCCTTCTTCTAGTCAAGTTGTGCCACAAATTTCTCTTCCCCCATTCCTATTCAGTACCTCCTCATTAGTTACGTGATTTACCCACTTTATCTTCAGTATTGTTCTGTAGCACCACAATTCGAAAACTTCTATTCTCTTCTTGTCCAAACTAGTTATCGTCCATGTTTCACTTCCATACATGACTACACTCCATACAAATACTTTCAGAAACGACTTCCTGACACTTAAATCTATACTCGATGTTAACAAATTTCTCTTCTTCAGAAACGATTTCCTTGCCATTGCCAGTCTACATTTTATATCCTCTCTACTTCGACCATCAAAAGGAGTATATCGTATCGAATACATATGGTGCACTGGTTTCTAACTTGTGAGCAATTAGCCATTTATTTACTTAGATTGAAAGTGCTTTTGCACAATGACTTTGTTATACACACTCAAAAAGTGTTTTGCATCACCCCGGTTCCCAGATCTCCTGAAGATAGACTTTGACTGTGGATATTGTAGTGGGAAATTGCCACTAAAGGCGGAAGAATCAGCAATGGTCAACGACATGAGGATGCGGAAGGCAATGGAAACCACTGCATTAATGACACTTAACGTGTATCCACAGGACATGTGGCCTGTAATTGAAGAAGTGTCATGATGACCTCTCCATTGGCAAAAGATTCCGGAATAGTCCCCCATTCGGATCTCCGGGAGGGGACGGCCAAGGGGGAGGTTACCATGAGAAAAAGATTGAATAATCAACGAAAGGATAACGTTCTACGATTCGGGGCGTGGAATGTCAGAAGCTTGAACGTGGTAGGGAAACTAGAAAATCTGAAAAGGGAAATGCAAATGCTCAATCTACATATAGTAGGGATCAGTGAAGTGAAGTGGAAGGATGACAAGGATTTCTGGTCAGATGAGTATCGGGTAATATCAACAGCAGCAAAAAATGGTATAACAGGTGTAGGATTCGTTATGAATAGGAAGGTAGGGCAGAGGGTGTGTTACTGTGAACAGTTCAGTGACCGGGTTGTTCTAATCAGAATCGACAGCAGACCAACACCGACAACGATAGTTCAGGTATACATGGCGACGTCGCAAGCTGAAGATGAACACATAGAGAAAGTTTATGAGGATTCGAAAGGGTAATGCAGTATGTAAAGGGGGACGAAAATCTAATAGTAATGGGCGACTGGAATGCAGTTGTAGGGGAAGGAGTAGAAGAAAAGGTTACAGGAGAATATGGGCTTGGGACAAGGAATGAAAGACGAGAAAGACTAATTGAGTTCTGTAACAAGTTTCAGCTAGTAATAGCGAATACCCTGTTCAAGAATCACAAGAGGAGCAGGTATACTTGGAAAAGGCCGGGAGATACGGGAAGATTTCAATTAGATTACATCATGGTCAGACAGAGATACTGGATTGTAAGGCGTACCCAGGAGCAGATATAGACTCAGATCACAATATAGTAGTGATGAAGAGTAGGCTGAAGTTCAAGACATTAGTCAGGAAGAATCAATATGCACAGAAGTGGGATACGGAAGTACTAAGGAATGACGAGATTCGTTTGAAGTTCTCTAACGCTATAGATACAGCAATAAGGAATAGCGCAGTAGGCGGTAGAGTTGAAGAGGAATGGAAATCTCTAAAAAGGGCCATCACAGAAGTTGGGAAGGAAAACATAGGTACAAAGAAGGTAGCTGCGAAGAAATTATGGGTAACAGAAGAAACACTTCAGTTGATTGATGAAAGGAGGAAGTACAAACATGTTCCGGGAAAATCAGGAATACAGAAATACAAGTCGCTGAGGAATGAAATAAATAGGAAGTGCAGGGAAGCTAAGACGAAATGGCTGCAGGAAAAATGTGAAGACATCGAAAAAGATATGATTGTCGGAAGGACAACCTCAGCGTACAGGAAAGTCAAAACAACCTTTGGTGACATTAAAAGCAACGGTGGTAACATTAAGAGTGCAACGGGAATTCCACTGTTAAATGCAGAGGGGAGAGCAGATAGGTGGAAAGAATACATGAGTCTGGCGACATACCATCTGACTTTCGGAAAAGCATTATCCACACAATTCCGAAGACGGAAACAGCTGCCAAGTGCGAGAATTATCGCACAATCAGCTTAACAGCTCATGCATCGAAGCTGCTTACAAGAATAATATACAGAAGAATGGAAAAGAAAATTGAGAATGCGCTAGGTGACGATCAGTTTGGCTTTAGGTAAAGTAAAGGAACGAGAGAGGCAATTCTGACGTTACGGCTAATAAGGGAAGCAAGGCTAAAGAAAAATGAAGACACTTTCATAGGATTTGTCGACCTGGAAAAAGCGTTCAACAATATAAAATGGTGCAAGCTGTTCGAGATTATGAAAAAAGTAGGGGTAAGCTATAGGGAGAGACGGGTCATATACAATATGTACAACAACCAAGAGGGAATAATAAGAGTGGACGATCAAGAACGAAGTGCTTGTATTAGGAAGGGTGTAGGACAAGGCTGTAGCCTTTCGCCCCTACTCTTCAATCTGTACATCGAGGAAGCAATGACGGAAATAAAAGAAAGGTTCAGGATTGGAATTAAAATACAAGGTGAAAGGATATCAATGATACGATTCGCTGATGACATTGCTATCCTGAGTGAAAGTGAAGAAGAATTAAATGATCTGCTGAACGGAATTAACAGTCTAATGAGTACACAGTATGGTTTGAGAGTAAATCGGAGAAAGACGAAGGTAATGAGAAGTAGTAGAAATGAGAACAGCGAGAAACTTAACATCAGGATTGATGGTCACGAAGTCAATGAAGTTAAGGAATTCTGCTACCTAGGCAGTAAAATAACCAATGACGGACGGAGCAAGGAGGACATCAAAAGCAGACTCGCTATGGCAAAAAAGCCATTTCTGGCCAAGAGAAGTCTACTAATATCAAATACCTGCCTTAATTTGAGGAAGAAATTTCTGAGGATGTACGTCTGGAGTACAGCATTGTATGGTAGTGAAACATCGACTGTGGGAAAACCGGAACAGAAGAGAATCGAAGCATTTGAGTTGTGGTGCTATAGACGAATGTTGAAAATTAGGTGGACTGATAAGGTAAGGAATGAGGAGGTTCTACGCAGAATCGGAGAGGAAAGGAATATGTGAAGACACTGATAAGGAGAAGGGACAGGATGATAGGACATCTGCTAAGACGTGAGGGAATGAATTCCATGGTACTAGAGGGAGCTGTAGAGGGTAAAAACTGTAGAGGAAGACAGAGATTGGAATACGTTAAGCAAATAATTGAGGACGTAGGTTGCAAGTGCTACTCTGAGATGAAGTGGTTAGCACAGGAAAGGAAGGTACACGGCTCTTGTTGTCTGTAGTTCAACCATGCCTAGACGGTCAATACCGCGGATCGATCGCGCCCGCGTTGTTACTTTGTGCCAGGAAGGGCTCTCAACAAGGGAAGTGTCCAGGCGTCTCGGAGTGAACCAAAGCGATGTAGTTCGGACATGGAGGAGATACAAAGAGAAAGGAACAGTCGATGACATGCCGCCCTCAGGCCACCCAAGGACTACTACTGCAGTGGATGACCGCTACCTATGGACTGTAGCTCCAAAGAATCCTGACATCAACGCTACCATGTTGAATAATGCTTTTCGTGCAGCCACAGGACGTAGTATGACGAATCAAACAGTACGGAATAGGCTGCATGATGTACAACTTCACTCCCGACGTTCATGGCGAGGTCCATCTTTGCAACCAGGACACCATGCAGCGCAGTGCAGATGGGCCTATCAACATGCCGAATGGACCGCTCAGGATTGGCATCGCTTTCTCTTCACCGATGAGTGTTGCATTTGACTTCAGACAATCGTCGGAGACGTGTTTAGAGACAACCCGGTCAGGCTGAACGCCTTAGGCACACTGCCCAGCGAGTGCAGCAAGGTGGAGGTTCCCTGCTGTATTAGGGTGGCACTACGTGAGGCCAACGTACGCCGCTGGTGCTCATGGAAGGCGCCGTAACGGCTGTACGATACGTTAATGCCATCCTCCGTGCGGTAGTGCAACCACATCGGCAGCTTGTTGGCATAAGATTCGTCTTCATGGACGACTATTCGTGCCCCCATCGTGCACATCTTGTGAACGACTTCCTTCTGGATAACGACATCGCTCGACCAGCGTGGCCAGCATGTTCTCCAGACATGAACCCCATCAAACGTGCCTGGGATAAACTGAAAAGGACTGTTTATGGACGAGGTGACCCACCAACCACTCTGAGTGATCTACGCCGAATCACCGTTGAGGAGTGGGACAATCTGGACCAACAGTGCCTTGATGAACTTGTGGATAGTACGCCACGACGAATAAAGGCAAGCATCAACGCAAGAGGACGTGCTACTGGGTATTAGAGGTACCGGTGTGTAGACCAATCTGAACCACAACCTCTGAAGATCTCGCTGTATGATGGTACAGCAAGCAATATGTGGTTTTCATGAGCAATAAAAAGGGCGGCAAAGATGTTTTACGTTGACCTCTATTCCAATTACCTGTACAGGTTGCGGAACTCTTGGAGAAAAACTTTTTTAGATGTGTGTATTTGCTCTGACATTGTTATAATAAATGTGGAGTTCTATTTACTGATACATACTCATACAATTTACTGATACATATTCAGCGTACAATTTACTGATACATATTCAGCGTACAAGGGTGACTTCTGTATTACAATAACTAACAAAACATGATGTCGAATCATTTATAAACATAAAAGAACTCACTCACATAAAACATTCTGTAATTCTGAAACAAATGCGAAACACTAAAAGGTTAGTTAAGTCACAAACCAGGATTACGTTACACAACAAGAGCTGTTGTATGTGATTGAGAAGTGACAAATAGGTTAGCACAATCGGCAAAAGGACTGCATCAGACTCGAGAACTAGTATTTTATTGAATAGTTCATGGTGGAACAAGAGTCGGTGATATTACAAAGGAGGTGACTGTTTATGGTTTAAGAAATAAGACGAGGTGCAACATCGAAAATAGAATGAGCCCTTCATAAGCTGTAGGCAAGAGGACAGAGAAACCTATTCAGACGCGATTAGTCCAGAGAAAATGTTTTGAATACTCGTCTCTGTAGTTCTGACAATATAAACCGTTGTACTTTACACGGACAGAAACACTTGGCAATTTTATTAGCCAATTACCAGCATTCTATTAAACTGTATGCGATAATTATGGCTGTGGGGTATCCCAAATAAAATTATAGTATTTTGTGTTTTTGCACGGCGATAACCTATGAGTATATGCGCAGCACTCTCTGATGGGTACCACAAGTGATATTTTAGAGCTCTCCCGAAGACGCAGTTAATTCGCTACAGTCGCTACCCTTCACGAGATTTTGACGAGACTTCGTTTGCTTCGATTTGAAATTCAAACCGTGGCAGCAAACTGGATTTCAGATCTCTAACTTCGTCACCTGATTCAGTTCCCACAAACGGAAGGGCAGCTTACGCACCAGTCTCGGAGTTCTTTTAATACCGAGATTGCCTTTTAAGAAATTCAAATGCCATCTCCGGCGACCGAGGAGATTTACTCGCCTTTTACGTTCGTCATAAGCTGCGATAAATCTATTATTCATTGATGGCTGCAGAGTCGTGCCCTATCCAACGGCAGATGAATATGGAACGCAAATATCCTACAAAAACTCTGAAAAGACCTAGACATTCTCTGAAATGCACGTGCGTACTAGACAACAAAGCTCTGAAGATTATCATTTAAATAAATTAAACACGTCATACTCCACTAGAAATTGCAGCTGATCATCTCCGTGAACGGGCGCAATCTCTGTTCACTACTTCCCCACTAACGAAACACTCTTCCTGCTTCATTTACTTGTATTAACCATATAAAATGACGGCTAAAAATTAGAGCAGCTAGAAGGAATGGGCGACATAAATGAAAGTTAGTATGCATGTCTCTAGATGTGAAAGATAATGTCAATTAAAATTTCTCGCTAACCACATAAGAATGGCGCTAGTAGCGCCGTTACGAGGATGCAAATAAGATTTTTTTTGAATAAACTTTATGATGGTCGTTAGCGGTAGTTACCTTTCAGAGTGGACATGGTGAGATGATTCCAGAATGATATCTTCACTCTGAAGCGGAGTGGCCGTGCGGTTCTAGGCGGTACAGTCTGGAGCCGAGCGACCGCTACGATCGCAGGTTCGAATCCTGCCTCGGGCATGGATGTGTGTGATGTCCTTAGGTTAGTTAGGTTTAATTAGTTCTAAGTTCTAGGCGACTGATGACCTCAGAAATTAAGTCGCATAGTGCTCAGAGCCATTTCAACCATTTTTGAAGTGTGCGCTGAAACGAAACTTCTTGGCAGAGTAAAACTGTGTGCCGGATCGAGACTCCAACTCAGGACCTTTGCCTCTCGCGGGCAAGTGATCTACCAACCGAGCTACCCAAGCATGACTCATGACCCGTCCTCACAGCTTCAATTCCGCCAGTACCTCGTCTCCTACGTTCCAAATTTCACAGAAGCTCCTCTGCGCAGAGGGAAATATACGAGTATATGTAAGGAATATCAGGCATCTGAAGAATGACTCGATAGTGAGACTGTAAATCTGTGTATGTACCACTTCTATAAAACTAGTGGTATTCGCTCACAAAGTGGGACACATTTGAGTCGACACACGTATGCATTTGTTCATTCCAAGCAAAACATTTCTGTCTGTCGTTCTCCGTGGGGATGTACTGGAGCTTCTCAAGCTTTGCCTTTACCTCTTCAACATTCACAAATTGAGTACATATTACCAACATCATTCGGGTGCTATATCACATGAATAATGACTATGTTACTCGCCATTCTACATCCATACTACGCAAATCACTGTTAAGTGCGTAGCAAAAGACAGGTCCCGTTGTACTAGCATGTTTTCTGTTCCATTCACGTATGAAGCACGGAAAAAATATTGTTTGAACGCCTCCACACATGCTGTAATTAGTCTAATCTTGTTCTCGCGGTCTCACTGGGAGCGATACGTGAGGGGTCGTAGTACATTCGTCTCTTAGTTTTTGCAGCTTCATAAGTAGGCTTTCACGGGGAAGTTTGTGTCTACCATCGGTCGGCTGCCAGTTTACGGTTTTTGGCACCTTCGTAGCAAACCTGTGATCACCCATGCTGTCCTTTATACACCCGACCTTCTGCTGTTTCTGCTTGGTACGTGCGCCAGACACCTGAATAATGTTCTAGGACGGGTCGCATGAGTGTTGTGTAAGCAATCTCTTTTGCACACTGACTACATTTCCCCATTAGTCTACCAATAATTTTATATCCCTATAAATTGTTCCAGTGACTTGCCACTCTTTACATCACTTTAAAAACTTACGGACGACGACTTAATATTTTCGCAACTGTTTCAAGAAACTATTTCATTATAGATGACTCACAAACCAAAAGTCTATTGCTATTATCCGCAAGGTCATTAATATACACGATTAAGAGGATGGACCCACCCCCCCCAGACACTTCCCCATGGCACACTCGAAACTTATTCTACATTTCTCGATGAATTTGCCTCAAGAATAACAAGCTGAGTCCTCCTACTACAAACTCGCACTCCAATTACAAATTTCACTTGATACACAATACGATTGTACTTAAGAGTATACTATCGAACTTTTGACAGTACCCGTAGGTTTCGTACGGATATTCTGAAGCCAAGAAATACTACGTCTATCTACTGTTATGATCCACGTTACGTGGGAAAAGCGCGAGCTGCGTTTCACGTGGTCGATGTTTGTTTATTGAAAAATCATTGTAGCCGGGTGCACTGTTCTCTTGTCAGATACTTCACGTATTGTCATACGCATGCTAAATTGCTCTAAACTTCATCTGCGACATTTTTTGTTAACTTTTTTGTCGTTTTCAATATCGCATATTACATTTGGAAGAATTGGTGCCCCATTTTCCATGTAGCTTCTGTTCCAACAACTTGATTAGCAGGCTTCATGATGTTCCTGCCGGCATAAGTTGTGAATTAACGAGCCAAGGTGTCAGGTGGTGATGGAAGAGCTCTGAAATAGTACCAGGTAGCCTGGATAATTCGCTAATTGCAACACATTGGTAGTGCTGCTACTACGAAATCTCAAGACCGGATGATCATAAACAAGGAAACTTACAAGGCGTGGCACAAGACAGATGTTTTACAAAGGACATATGCACCATTTTCGTGAGACAATTATGAGGGAGGCAATCTGGAGGTTTGCAATAGGGAAAGCTTAGCACACGATTTTTCAAACAGTGAGGTGAAAAGGCATCAAGAACAAAGTTGAGAACAGGAGAGACGGAACGTGACGGAGGTGTGATGCATATGTGGGTGAAGAGTGAACGATACAAGTAGGTCAACCAACAGTTGTCCGATCTTTATAGGGGAAGATACTGAACCATTTTATTTGTATTCGATCGATGTGATTGATTGGAAGGTTTTTGAGGCATTCTGGTGTACAGATGGATGAAGTAATGAGGCAGTGAATAGCAGACATAAAGTGGAAATGGTGTAGAGAACTTCTGAAAGTAGGCTGAAGAAATGCGGCCTCTTTATTGAAAGTATTTATTTAGCTCTTGAAAATTTTAAATTGTGGCGGAAGAATAACAAACAAAGCACTGATGCGCTAAAACATGTGACCAAGAGCTTTATGGCGCCTTTGGAGCACAATACAGCCGTGGTTATGCGTGCCGCGTTCTCGACAAGTCCTTGTTATGTTTCCAGACGTACGTGGCAACATATTTCTACGTACAGGTCACGTAGTCCCCGTAACGTACAGGATGGTAGTTTGTGGGCGTGGAGCTGGCTCCCGACAGCGTGCCAGATGTGTTCCATCAGCTTTATAATACGCGCATTTGATGGCCTAGACATCAACGTTAGTTCACTGTCATGCTCCTGACAGCCCTGTTGCTCGAATCCGGCATTGTGACACGGACAGTTATCCTGCTGGATCATTCCGTCTTCGTCGAGAAGGCAGCAAGCATGAACGGGGGTACGTGGTGCGCTGTAATGTTCAAAGCTGTTATCACCACAGGTCGCATGAAAGCCCAAACGAATGTTCCCCATAACTTAATAAATGCTGCCACCGCCTGCTGCGTCTGTGGCGTGGTGCATGTTCCGAGCATCCGTTCGCCTAGATGACGGCTCATCCAGGCACGACCATCGACGTCGCGTAACAAGGAAAGTGAATTATCGTATCAGATGATACGTTTTCGTTGGTCCAATGTCCAGCCTCGATGATTTCGAGCCCATCCAAAAGCAGCTCACGATGTTGTTGGGTCAGCACTGGAATAGTTGGAGGTCGTATGCAGCGGAACCGTATGTTCAACTACGTGCGGCGAACAGTGTAACCCGAGACACATCTGTCTGCACCAGCATTGTACTCCGTCGTCAGATCTGCCGCACATTGGAGTAAGTACAGAGTGGGCAAAAGTATGACCCTCACGCTCTGTGATGAAGCGTGTACGTCCAGTACCTTGCCGCAAACACGTGGTTTCTGCATGTACATGTACATCTGTATCTCCATCTATGCTCTGCAAATTGGTTCAGCGAACCAATTCACAATAATTCTCTGTTATTCCAATCTCGAACAGCGCGCGAGAGAAACGAACACTTATATGTTTCCTTGCGAACTCTGATTTCCCTTATTTAATTATTATGATCGTTTCTCTCTACGTAGGTCGGCGTCAACAAAATATTTTCGTGTTCAGAGGAGAAAGTTGGAGGTATACATTTCGTGATAAGGTTATGGTTCAAATGGCTCTGAGCACTATGGGACTTAACAGCTACGGTCATCAGTCCCCTAGAACATAGAACTACTTAAACCTAACTAAGGACAGCACACAACACCCAGTCATCACGAGGCAGAGAAAATCTCTGACCCCGCCGGGAATCGATCCCGGGAACCCGGGCGCGGGAAGCGAGAACGCTAACGCACGACCACGAGCTGCGGACCTGAAGCGCCTAGAAGCGCTCGGCCACAACGGCTGGCGAGAAGGTTATGCCTCAACGAAAAACGCCTTTGTTTTAATGATGGCCACCCCAAATCGTTATCATGTCAACGACACTCTTTCCCCTATTTCTCGAAAATACAGATCGTGCTGTTCTTATTTGACCTTTCTCGATGTACTCCATTAATCCTATCTGTTAAGGACCCCAGACCGCTCAGCAGTACTCTTAAAGGAAGACGGACAAACGTAGTGTAGGCAGTCTCTTTAGTAGATCTGTGGCATCTTCTAAGTGTCCTGCCAATAAAATACAGTCTTCGGTTCTCCTTCCCCACAACATTTTCTAAGTGTTCATTCCAATGTGAGTTATTCGTAATTATAATTCCTAGGTATTTAGTTGAATTTGAGGCATTTAGATTTGGCTGATTGTCGTGTAACCGAAGTTCAACGGATTCCTTTTAGCTTTCACGTGGATTACCGCACACTGCAAATTTTCGCACTATACAGATATCTTTTCTAAATTGTTTTTCAATGTGTTTTGATCTTCTGATGAGTTTACTTGACAATGACCAACAGCATCATCTGCAAAAAACCTAAGACAGCTGCTTATATTGTCTCCGAAATAGCGTATATACTGAAGGAACAGCAGAGAGCCTATAACACTACCTTGGGGAACGGCAGAAATCACTTCTGTTTTACTCGATTACTTTCTGTCAGTTACAACAAAATGTGACCTCTCTGACAGGAAATCATAAATCCAGTCGCATAACTGAGACGATATCCCATAAGCACGCAATTTCACTACAAGCCGCTTGTGTGGTACAGTGTCAAAAGCCCTGTGGAAATCTAGAAATAAGGAATGAATTTGAAATCCCTGGTCAAAAGCTCTCAAAGCTTCATGTGAGAAAAGAGCTAGTTGTGTTTCACAAGAACGATGTTTTCTAAATCCGTGTTGACTGTGCGTCAATAGAACGATCTCATCAAGATAATTCTTAATGTACCAACACAATATATGTTCCAAAATTCTGCTATATATCGACGTCAATGATATGCACCTGTAGTTTAGTGGATTACTCCTACTACCTTTCTTGATTATTGGTGTGACCTATGCAACTTTCCAGTCTTTGAGTACGGATCTTTTGTCGAACGAGCGGTTGAATCCATCTATCGACAGCAATAGATAGATTCATACCGCATAAGTTAATAAGAGACGGGACTGATGCACCATTGTACACAAAACGCGTCAGAACACTGTTGTAGAAGCAACGAAAAAGCATGCCAAATTCAGAAGAACGCAAAATCCCCAAGACTGGCTAAGTTTCACGGAAGCTCGAAATTTAGTACGGACGTCAATGCGAGATGCTTTTAATAGTTTCCACAGTGAAACATTGTCTCAAAATATGATAGAAAAGCCAAAGAGATTCTGGTCTACGTAAAGTACACCAGTGGCAAAGAACAGTCAATACCGTCACTGCGCGATAGCGATAGAGATGTTTCCGATGATGGTGCCACTATAGCGGAGTAACTAGATACAGTTTTCCGTAATGCCTTCGCGAAAGAAGGTGAAGTAAATATTCCAGAATTCGAAATCAGAACAGCTGTTATCATGAGTGACATAAAAGTAGGTATCTCAGGTGTTGCGAAACAACTCAAATCACTTAAGAAAGACAAGTCGTCCGGTCCATATGGTATACCAATCAGGTTCCTTTCAGAGTATGCAGACACAATAGCGCCTTTCTTAGCAATCATATACAACCGCTCACACGACGGAAGGTCTGTTCCTAAAGACTGGAAAGTAGCTCAGGTCACCCCAATATTCAAGAAAGGAAATCGAAGTAACCCATTGAATCACAGACCCATATCACTGACCTCAATTTGCAGTATTTTAGGTCATATACTGTACTCGAATATTATGAATCACCTTGAAGAAAATGATTTTTTGATACATAGCAAACACAGCTAGCTCTTTAATCCCATGAAGTAACGAGTGCTGTCGACAAGGGATCTCAGATCTACTCCATATACCTAGATTTCCAGAAGGCTTTTGATACCGTTCCTCACAAGCGACTATTAATCAAATTGCGTGCATGTGGCTTATCGTCTCAGTTGTGTGACTGGATTCGAGGTTTCTCTCAGAGAGGTCATAGTTCGTAGTGATAGACGGTAAATCATCGAGTAGAGCAGAAGTGATATCTGGCGTTCCGCAAGGTAGTGTCATAGGCCCTCTACTGTTCCTGATTTAGATAAATGATCTATGTGATAATCTGAGCAGCCCCCTTAGATTTGTTTGCAGATGACGCTGTAATTTATCGTTTAGTTAAACCATCTGTCGATCAATTCCAATTACAAAGTGATATAGAGAGAATTTCTGTATGGAACGAAAAGTGGTAATTGGCACTAAACAAAGAAACGTACGAGGTCATCCACATCGGTACTAAAAGAAATACGATAAATTTTGGGTATACCACAAATCGGACGAATCTAAGGGCTCTCAATTCGACTAAATACCTGTTGTTGTTGTTTTTGTTATGGTCATCAGTCCAGAGACTGGTTTGATTTAGCTCTCCATGCTACTATATCCTGTGCAAGCTTCTTCATCTCCCAGTACCTACTGCAGCCTACATCCTTCTGAATCTGTTTAGCGTATTCATCTCTTCGTCTCCCTCTACGATTTTTAACCTCCACACTGCCCTCCAGTACTAAATTGGTGATCCCTTGATGCCTCAGAACATGTCCTACCAACCGATCCCTTCTTCTAGCCAAGTTGTGCCACAAACTCCTCCCCAATTCTATTCAGTACTTCCTCATAAGTTATGTGATCTCTTAGGCATTCTTCTGTAGCACCACATTTCGAAAGCTTCTATTCTCTTCTTGTCCAAACTATTTATCGTACACGTTTCACTTCCATACATGGCTACACTCCATACAAATAGTTTCAGATACGAAATTCCTGACACTTAAATCTATACTCGATGTTAACAAATTTCTCTTCTTCAGAAACGCTTTCCTTTCCATTGCCAGTCTACATTTTATATCCTCTCTACTTGGACCACCACCAGTTATTTTGCTACTCAAATAGCAAAACTCGGTTACTACTTTAAGCGTCTCATTTCCTAATCTAATTCCCGCAGCATCGCCCGATTTAATTCGACTGCATTCCATTATCCTCGTTTTGCTTTTGTTGATGTTCATCTTATATCCTCCTTTCAAGACACTGTCCATTCCGTTCAGCTGCTCTTCCAGGTCCTTTGCTGTCTCTGACAGAATTACAACGTCATCGGCGAACCACAAAGTTTATATTTCTTCTACATGCATTTTAATATCTACTCCGAATTTTTCTTTTGTTTCCTTTACTGCTTGCTCAATATACAGATTGAATAACATCGGGGAGACGCTACAACCCTGTCTCACTCCCTTCCCAATCACTGCTTTCCTTTCATGCCGCTCGACTCTTATAACTGCCATCTGGTTTCTGTACAGTTTGTAAATAGCCTTTCGCTCCCTGTATTTTACCCCTGCCATCTTCAGAATTTGAAAGAGAGTATTCCAGTCAACATTGTCAAATGCTTTCTCTAAGTCTACAAATGCTAGAGACGTAGGTTTGTCTTTCCTTTATATATTTTCTAAGATAAGTCGTAGGGTCAGTATTGCCTCATGTGTTCCAACATTTCTGCGGAATCTAAAATGATCTTCGCTGAGGTCGGCTTCTACCAGTTTTTCCATTCGGGCGTAAAGAATTCGTGTTAGTATTTTGCAGCCGTGGATTATTAAACTGACAGTTCGATAATTTTCACATCTGTCAACCTGCTTTCTTTGGGATTGAAATTATTATATTCTTCTTGAAGTCTGAGGGTATTTCGCCTCTCTCATACATGTTGCTCACCATATGGTAGAGTTTTTTTAGGCCTGGCTCTCCCAGGGCTGTCATTAGTTCTAATGGAATGTTATCTACTCCCGGGGCCTTGTTTCGACTTAGGTCTTTGAGTGCTCTGTCAAACTCTTCACGCAGTATCGTACCTCCTATATCATCGTCATCTACATTCTCTTCCATTTCCATAATATTGGCCTCAAGAACAATGCCCTTGTATAGACCCTCTATATACTCCTGCCATACCTAGAAATTACAATTACAAGCAACTTAAATGTGATAGATTATATAGATAATAGTGTGGGCAAGGCGAAGCAAAAACTACGCTTTGTTGGCAGAACGCTTGGAAGATGCGACAAACCCACTAAAGAGACAGCCTACATTTCACTTGTCCTTCCTCTGCTGGAATATTACTGCGCGGTATGGGAACCTAACTAGGTAGGATTGACGGAGGACATCGAAAAAGTGCAAAGAAGGGCAGCTCGTTTCGTGTTATCGCGCAATAGGGGTGAGAGTGTCACTGATATGACACGCGAGTTGGGGTGGCAGTCACTGAAACAAAGGCGGTTTTATTTGCGGAGAGATCCATTTAAGAAATTTCAATCACCAACTTTCTCTTCCGAATGCGAAAATATTTTGTTGACACCTATGTACGTAGGGGGAAATGATCATCATAATAAAAGAAGAGAAATCAGAGCTGGAGCCAGCAGTTGATTATGGGTCAAGGTACGTACATTAATTGCATCACTTCTGGCGAAGATTTTTCTTTGATATGCGATGAAAGTAAGGCGTGTCTGTAATCAGAAAGTGTAGTTCTTCATCTGTCAATATAAGCATACGTCGCAGGATTTACTTAGCGGCACATTCTTTGGTGGAATTACTTTTCATGAACATGTTTTATTCCGTTTTCATAGACGAACAGCCCTTCGTATAAAGGAAGGGATCATTTTGTCCACCCCTTGATTTAACAACCTACACAAACGGCCACATTTCTATGTAAGGGAGCAAAACTTTGTCCAGAAAAAAGATCACAGATGTATTTTTTGAGCTTGCCAGATTTTGTGCCTGTTGCATGCCCCTTTCGGCGTCGTTCCCTTAATTGATTTACATCTTGATGGACTCGAGGACCAAATATGTCGCTTACTTCTTGGAGACGATCGAAAGCTGTCGGTAGCATTTTTCTGGAAGGTGATAATCTATGCAGGTTGTGATGATAAAATCTATGTTTGATAAGATTTGAAATCTTTAATTGTTTTCGTATTAAATCCGTTGTATTTCACGATCTCATTAGAAAAGAACATTTAAATGACCTACTTCCACGTGAAAAAAGGATAAAAATAAAACTGAAAGCGAGGAGAAATTTCTAAATTGTGCTCGTAAGCCATTGCGCTACCATCTCAGTTTTGCGCCAAGCGAGTATCCTGACAGTGGCGTCAAAACTTTGAGCGTCACTTTCTCGGAAGGTACTGCGCTTGGTACCTGAGCCAAAATAGGTGCCCCCTTATTTTCATTCTTCTCATCGAGCGAGGTGGCCAGTGGTTAGGACACTGGACAAGCATTCGGGAGGACAACGGTTCAATCCCGCGTCCGGCCATCCTGATTTAGGTTTTCCGTGATTTCCCCAAACCGCCCCAGGCAAATGCCAGGATGGTTCCTTTGAAAGGGCACGGCCGACTTCCTTCCGTAATCCGATGAGACCGATGACCTCGCTGTTTGGTCTCTTCCTCCAAACAGCCCAACCCCCAACTCATTCTTCTCTCGCCTTGCCAAGTTTCGACTGTTGTGAGGAATATAGTGATTTTATATTAACAGACTGAAATTTGGTTTCTAGATCACACGTAAACCTCTCATCAGCTGTAATAACGCCTTTTAATAATTAGTTACTTAAGGTCAAAATAAACTTCTTTCTCCGTTTCCTTTGCCGGTCAGACATGTACATTATTCGGTACTATTTTCTCAGAAAATCTCTTTTTACCTCACTATCCCTTCCACTCAGTTTCTGCCTCCAACACAGTTATCAGACTGGTGCATGCTTTCGCCGTGGTTTTGTTTTGCATGATAGTGGTCCGGTTGCTACGGGTTTATTTGTCGATTGTGATTCTTTATTTGTAGCTCACTGTTGCTATTTGAATTTCAGTATTGCAGTTTGTCATTGGAGATATTGAGTGGAGCTGTGGTCGTTAGAAAATAGAGTGCCAAGTGGAGAAATCTGACCATTTCCAATTTATTCTTATGTTTCGCTCAGTAGAGGGGTGACAGTAGTGAAGGCAGCCAGAAACATTTGCGCTGCGTATGGGGACAATGGACAGAGCCCGGCAAAGAAATGGTTTTCTCGTTTTAAGGAGGATCGTTTTGACATTAGATTGTTTAAACGCATTAATCCACAATGATCTACGTAAGCGTACCCGTGAATTGTAAAATGCAATGTACTCTGATCATTCCACCATCGTGCGTGGGAAATGCTCAAGAAACAGGTGTATCGGTGTCGCATCCTCTGACCCAAAATCACAAAAATCAGGAGGTGGCCACTTGTGCATCTGTGCTTGTGCGACAGGCGGGATAGCCGGGCGGTCCGAGGCGCCTTGTCACGGTTCGCGTGTCTCCTCCCCACCCCCCCCCCCACCCCCCGCCCCCGCGTCGGTGGTTCGAGTCCTCCCCTGTGCATAGGTGTGTGTGTTGTCCTTAGTGTAAGTTAGTTTAAGTTAGATTAAGTAGTGTGTAAGCCTAAGGACCGATGACTTCAGCAGTTTGGTCCCGTAGAACTTACCACAGATTTCCAAATTTTGTGCTTGTTCGTCATCAATTGTCTCACGAACAACATCAACCATTCGTATCACGTATCGTTACTGGTGACGAGAAATGGTGTCCTTACGCTAACGTAAGGAAAAGAAAAGAACTATTGAGCTCAATGTAGCATCTCCCCGTACAAAGACACGCGTGCATCCACAAAACGTAACGCTATGCATCTGGTGGAACAGCGACGGTGTGATGTATGGCGAATTGCTTCCCAGAGGTGTAGCAGTCCACTAACTTCAGTTCAGTTCTCTTCAGAATTTGTCTTTATTTTTACTGCTTGCTTATCTACATATTGAATGAAATCGATGATAGGTACTCCCTTCTCGAGAACTGCTTCTGTTTCTTGTCCTTCGGCTCTCTATTAGTAGTCTCATTTCCGTACATGTTGTAGATAACGTTACGATGCTTTTGTCTTATTCTTGCTTCCTTCAGTAATTGAAAGAGTTTATGATGCCTCATTAACATTTTCTGCAGCTCTCTAAGTCCATCCCATCTGTAGACGAGGAAAGAAACGAGGAAAATTTGATTTCTAATATTAAAAATATTACCATAACTGTACCGAAGACGACAAGCGTACGACTACCCCACGGTTCAATTATGCCTCCCCTGCTTTTCAGTGTATTTACGTTGGACCTTCACGACATTTTTCCACCAAATGTAACAGTTTTACAGTACGCCGACGACGTTAGTATTTGTTCAGAGTGTGACGCCCATCCTGGTGGCCCACAGGAGAGGGATCAAACAATGTCTGGGTTACACACACGATTACTCTGCCTGAGAAGGGAACTGAGGCAGCCAGGAGAGACAGTCGCATGCTAGCTTCATCGGCGGGTATGTAAATGTTTGGAATTTAAATTTTTTGAGATGTACAAAACTGGCACCAGAGTCTATTATTTTTTTTCTTATTGAGTCTTATTACCGGGCCTAGTAGTGTACAAAACGGGCGTGAGCCTTGTCATACGTCGAATAATCACTGTGTACGTCACAGAGAGGCCACGTGTTCGTGTGCGACTGCGTTATTAACAACTGTCAGGATTTGAATGAGATGTCATTGCAGGTCTCCATATGGCCTTGGAATTAATTTCCCACGTGTTGCTTGTCATTAACACCACGACACAAACTTCTGTATTTGGAGTGGGATTGTGACCAGACAGCATCGAATGTTGACGAATGGCGTCGCATTGTGTTCAGAGATGAAATGGGGTTCTGCATAACCGCGGATTGTCATTTTCGGCGAGAACAGCGGAGAGCTTAATAGAGGTCTCGTTTCTCTGACGCTCTGGAAGGGCACAGCGATTTAACTCCTGGTGTCGTGAGTGGGGAACCATAGTAAATGACGGCTGGTAGTGGCGGAGGGGACTTTGATGGACTAACGGTATATCCCGAAATCATGTTTTCTCGTGTGTTACCTCGAATCTGACTGTTCGTGGTGGCATTTTGAACAGGACAATGCTTTTACACACAAGCCACTTACCCTACAACTGTCTGCGTGATGCTTGGGATCCTGCTGGGCCAGCAAGATGAGCGTATCTGACTCCGATGAAACTCGTGTGGCACAAACACGGACGTCGATTCGGCCCCAGTGCCAATATCAGGCTGTGAAGTGCCGATATGCCGGCCTGTTTCGGGAGAGGATCCCACACTTTATGACATCCTTTTCAGACGATTCAGCGCTGGTAATCTGGACGGAGGTGGTGCAGCATCACACTGATGAGTTTGCTCTTAATCTCAAATTCTTTGTAAATTTGGCTCCATTTTGTAATCACTGAAATAACGTCACATACCCTCTCAGTGCGTAAAGTGTCATTTTGTTTCCTCGTCACCCTCTTCGTGCTACAGCATTTTTGTCAGGCAGTGTATCTGAAAAACAATAATTTCGATATACTTTCACTTTAAAATTCTTCGGTTATACTCTGCACCAGACAAAGGGACACTGAAGTTTGGGCCGGCCGATGTGTCCGAGCGGTTCTCGGCGCTACAGTCTGGAACCGCGCGACCACTACGGTCGGACGTTCGAATCCTGCCTCGGGCATGGATGTGTCTGATGTCCTTAGGTTAGTTAGGTTTAAGTAGTTCTAAGTTCTAGGGGACTGATGACCTCAGATGTTAAATCCCATAGTGCTCAGAGCCATTTGAACCACTTTTGAGCCTCGATTTTGGCGGTGGGCATTCAGATAATTGCGTTGTGATGGAGTACCTCCCCAAACATAATCCTTTAAAGAATAGAGATGTATGTTGGTCTTCTTACTGGGATGACAGCTGTCGAACTGGAGTGAAAATCAAGCAGGAACTAACGATTATGAGAGTTTTTAGCAATACTATGAACCTTTCAATACGCCGAGTAGCAAGTGCGATGTAAGTCCACATCAGCGCTACAACTATTTGCGCTCGGACGATCCAGGCATCCAATAGCGTATGACAGAATGAAACTCATAAAGATATCACCACTAGGAATCGGGAAGTTACCACCTGCTGAGTAAAGTCACATCGTGACATTGCTGCCTGCGAAACGGTAGACAAGAAAGGCAAAGCAGCCGCCAATGACGAAAATAAAGGCAGCTACAGACCCATTAAACATTGTCAAATTAATAATCAAACAGAAATTGAACACAGAACGGCAAGAGATCTCCAAATACAAAAGGAAAGATTGTGTCAAAATATAACGTTTGGGTATTACTAAGAACCCGCACGCATCAGTGCTCCAGGAGGCTTAAGGAACATGTGATACACCTCACATTCAACCACGGCTGTTACAGGAATCATGTAAAGCATATATATGTGTCTGCATCTCCATCGTAAGACTGCGGCGAAGAAGAGGAAACCTACCCCATCTTTTTTGTCTGCACTAACAAATAAAACAACGCTACAAACCACCTCCTCAACGTTTGGTCATTTAAGTTACTGTTTCCCGACTTGTAACCGGTACTGTTATGCTACAATACTTGAGAATAAATCGCCCTTTATATGCATTTTTGCTCAAAGAAAATGTGAGGTTTTAATATGGTTCTTCTGAAATTTTGTGTTTACGTTGATGTTGTTGTTGTGGGCTTCAGTCCCGAGACTGGTTTGATGCAGCTATCCACGCTACTCTATCCTGTACAAGCTTCTTCGTCTCCCAGTACCTACTGAAGCCTACATCCTTCTGAATCCGCTTAGT
Organism: Schistocerca serialis cubense; assembly: GCF_023864345.2. Classification (NCBI taxonomy): domain Eukaryota; kingdom Metazoa; phylum Arthropoda; class Insecta; order Orthoptera; family Acrididae; genus Schistocerca; species Schistocerca serialis. The sequence goes on from NC_064644.1 coordinate 52,752,854, forward strand.
GTATTCATCTCTTGGTCTCCCACTACGATTTTTACCCCCCACGCTGCCCTCCAATACTAATTTGGTGATCCCTCGATGTCTCAGAACATGTCCTACCAACCGATCCCTTCTTCTAGTCAAGCTGTGCCACAAGGTCCTCTTCTCCCCAATTCTATTCAACTCCTCATTAGTTAGGTGATCTACCCATCTAATCTTCAGCATTCTTCTGTAGCACCACATTTCGAAAGCTTCTATTCTCTTCTTGTCTAAACTGTTTATCGTCCATGTTTCACTTCCATACATGGCTACACTCCATACGAATACTTTCAGAAGCGACTTCCTGACACTTAAATCTATACATTATGTTAACAAATTTTTCTTCTTCAGAAACTCTTTCCTTGCCATTGCCATTCTACATTTTATATCCTCTCTACTTCGACCACCATCAGTTACTTTGCTCCCCAAATAGCAAAACTCCTTTACTACTTTAAGTTTCTCATTTCCTAATCTAATTCCCTCAGCATCACCCGACTTAATTCGACTACATTCCATTATCCTCGTTTTGCTTTTGTCTTTCACGACACTGTCCATTCCGTTCAGCTGCTCTTCCAGGTCCATTGCTGTCTCAGACAGAATTACAATGTCATCGGCGAACCTCAAAGTTTTTATTTCTTCTCCATGGATTTTAATACCTACTACTTTTCTTTTGTTTCCTTTATTGCTTGCTCAATATACAGATTGAATAACATCGGTGATTAGGCTACAACCCTGTCTCACTCCCTTCCCAACCACTGCTTCCCTTTCATACCCCTCGACTCTTATAACTGCCATTTGGTTCCTGTACAAATTGTAAATAGCCTTTCGCTCCCTGTATTTTACCCCTGCCACCTTCAGAATTTGAAAGAGATTATTCCAATCAACATTGTCAAAAGTTTTCTCTAAGTCTACAAATGCTAGAAACGTAGGTTTGCCTTTCCTTAATTTTTCTTCTAAGATAAGTCGCAGGGTCAGTATTGCCTCACGTGTTCCAACATTTCTACGGATTCCAAACTGATCTCCCCTGAGGTCGGCTTCTATCAGTTTTCCCATTCGTCTGTAAAGAATTCGTGTTAGTATTTTGCAACTGTGATTTATGAAACTGATAGTTCGGTAATTTTCACATCTGTCGACCCTTGCTTTCTTTGGGATTGGAATTATTATATTCTTCTTGGATCTGAGGGTATTTCGCCTCTCTCATGCATCTTGCTCACCAGATGGTAGAGTTTCGTCAGGACTGGCTCTCCCAAGGCTGTCAGGTTGATGTACAATCGTGGTAAATCATTTTTGTGCTTTGCTCGACAATGTGCTGAACGTTATTTGTGTTATGATGTATGTATGAGCCCATAATGTAACACTCTAGGGGGACACTGATATTAGTGACTCCTCCCTTTGATAGGGTTTAGTATTTGACCGCGATCATGTATGCTGATGGCAAGAAATCGGACTGCATTTCGTCTTCTGAAACATTACGTACTGAAAAGATACAAAGTTATTCGAATGGGAGTCGAACCAACGGTATCCTGTGTAACCATTCGACAGCCGAGGTAACGATCTATCGTGCTCCCTACGGATGTCAAGAGTGCTAAGAGTGCTGATTCGCAGATTCTCTGTTTACTTTCGCTCACCTTACAGAATTCGCCGCTACATATGCTCCTCTGCATTGATGCTCACAATTTCGTGTATGTCGATAGGTATCGAGTTTTGAGTGTCATTGGAGTGAATTATCGAGAATCGATAACTCTGCTACTGTTCGTTTGTTGACACTGTGCCTTGTAATACTTATTTACGTTATTTCGTCCGACGTAGTCGTTTTTTATGCAGTGTCATTATTCAATAATGTTTTTGTGATATTTTGCTTTAAGTTAAGTTCTCAATATGGTTATTTAATTTGCTTTCGCTTTTTTTTTTAAATAGTATGCCTCACAGTGACGTTCGTGAGCTGTTTGGAGAATAGTGGCGAGCCGGTCGTTGTGGCCGAGCGGTTCTAGGCGCTACAGTCTGGAACCGCGAGACCACTACGGTCGCAGGTTCGAGTCCTGCCCCGGGTATGGATGTGTGTGAGGTCCTTAGGTTAGTTAGGTTTAAGTAGTTCAAAGTTCTAGGGGACTTATGACCTCAGAAGTTAAGTCCCATAGTTGGTTCAAATGGCTCTGAGCACTATGGGGCTTAACATCTGAGGTCATAAGTCCCCTAGAACTTAGAACTACTTAAACCTTATTAACCTAAGGACCTCACACACATCCATACCCGGGGCAGGATTCGAACCTGCGACCGTAGTGGTATCGCCGTTGCAGACTGATGCGCCTAGAACCGCTCGGCCACACCGGCCGGCTTAAGTCCCATAGTGCTCAGAGCCATTTGAACCAAGAATAGTGGTGATACAGAGTATCTAGTGAAAGTGGTAGCAGAGGAGAAAGTGACAGTGTTGCTCTGGCTTGACTGATGACTGAAAGAATGGAAAATACGCAGCACGGTGAAATGATTGAATGTGGTACACTATTTTGCTAAAAGACGGGAGTACCAATATATGAGGTATCACATGTTCAGTTAAGACCTCCCCCCCAATTAAAGAAGGACCAATAGCAAGAACGACAAGGTTATCATTTCTTGTTCTGTTCCGTCGTTAAGTGCGCAGCTTGCACTTTGACCAGTCTTTGATGTGAAACATGAGACTATACCACATTTTTTATATAACCGATGAATTCCTTTATTATGTTAGGCTGCTTTTTTTTCTGTCCCTAGAACGCTGAGAAGAGAAATTCGGCTGCACAGGAAGTGCTCGGCGACCTCCTTACAATACCGAAACGTTTTCGCTGACACACCTGCCCGTTTGTTGGCAGCAAAACGTGTGGTCTGAGAGGGCCTTCAGCGCTTTCATCCCGCGGCTTCTGGAAAACGAGGTTAGCCGCTCGAGGCGAGCACGCCTCCACAAGCGCTGCTGTTCACGTTGGACGGACTGCACGGAGCCGTTGAATGGAGCCAATACGGAGAGAGAAAATAGGTTCGTGTGCCGTTGTCCTTTCACTCGCGTCAGCAACGAGATTGTAACATTAGTAGCAGAAGTTGCTTCCAGAATGAATCTTTCACTCTACAGCGCAGTCTGCACTGTTCTGAAACTTTCTAGTTGATAAAAACTGTGCGCCTGCTGGAGGAGATTTTGTCCATTACATCTCGTTTTTCATTTGAAGACAGACATAGCACACTTTAACACAAAGAAAACGACGCACCACAAAGGAATTATTCGGATTGCATGGAGGTCGGGACATGTGAGGTACGTGTACAGAAAAAACAAATGATTACAGTTTCAGAAAAACTGGATGATTTGTTCAGGAGAAAGAGCTTCACAAATTGAGCAAGTCAATAACGCGTTGGCCCATCTCTGGCATAAGCAAGCAGTTATTGGGCTCGGGATTCATTGACACAGTTTTTGGATGTCCTCCTGAAGCATATGATACCAAGTTCTGTCCAATTGGCGTCTTAGATTGTCAAAATCCGGGGATGGTTGGAGAGCCCTGCCCATAATGCTACAAACGTTCTCAATTGGAAAGAGATCAGGCGGCCTTGCTCACCAAGGTAGGGTTTGGCAAGTACAAAAACAAGCAGTAGAAAGTCTCGTTTTAATCTCCCAACAGAAAAAATATGTATAATTATACTTATAACATTCACATTTAGTGTGATCTCCCAACAGTTTATTATTCCGTAACCTCGCAATAATGACGTGACTAACCTCCCAATAAGAAGTGTGACTCATATTTAACCTTTCTATAATTAACTATGTGTGAATACAAACTGGTAAATTTGAACGTCAGCAGTGCTGCGTCATGGCCCTGAAAGATCATTCTGAATAAATTGAAAATTCTTACCTTAATTAAGTCGCCGGCTAACGCGTATATATCTGCTGCTATAAGGAATTTTTCTGGCACAGCCCAGTGCAATTCTGGCCGCTAGATTTGTCATGTATAAAAAGAAACAACTGATTTTTCTGTACGATAATCGGGATGACCATGGATTGGAGAAAATAGTAAATTCCTTAAATTCATTGTCGAAAGTTAATTTTGTCAAAAGTTGATTGTCAAAAGTTAATTTTATAAGAAAGATTATTATTAAAAGATTTTTTAAAAAATTTACATGGGACTTGATATAACAATGGTACAAATTTAGTTGTAACAAATTAGATATGCGTGAGGCTGTTTTTACCTCATACTACATCGCTCAGACACGACCGGACCAACCGCCCGACTGCGAGCTACCACCACTACTACTGCCGACTCTGCCCCTACTGCAGCCGGTACTACTCTCTGGTCAGCAATTGTATTATAGCTTACATATCGCATAGAGGGTCTATACAAGGGCGATGTACTTGAAGACAATATTATGGAAATGGAAGAGGATGTAGATGAAGACGAAATGGGAGATAAGATATTGCGTGAAGAGTTTGACAGAGCACTGATAGACCTGAGTCAAAACAAGGCCCCGGGAGTAGACAACATTCCATTAGAACTACTGATGGCCTTGGGAGAGCCAGTCCTGACAAAACTCTACCATCTGGTGAGCAAGATGTATGAGACAGGCGAAATACCCTCAGACTTCAAGAAGAATATAATATTTCCAATCCTAAAGAAAGCAGGTGTTGACAGATGTGAAAATTACTGAACTATCAGTTTCATAAGTCATAGCTGCAAAATACTAACGCGAATTCTTTACAGACGAATGGAAAAACTGGTAGAAGCGGACCTCGGGGAAGATCAGTTTGGATTCCGTAGAAATGTTGGAACACGTGAGGCAATACTAACCTTACGACTTATCTTAGAAGAAAGATTAAGGAAAGGCAAAGCTACGTTTCTAGCATTTGTAGACTTAGAGAAAGCTTTTGACAATGTTAACTGGAATACTCTCTTTCAAATTCTGAAGGTGGCAGGGGTAAAATATAGGGAGCGAAAGGCTATTTACAATTTGTACAGGAACCAGATGGCAGTTATAAGAGTCGAGGGGCATGAAAGGGAAGCAGTGGTTGGGAAAGGAGTGAGACAGGGTGGTTGCCTCTCCCCGATGTTATTCAATTTGTATATTGAGCAAGAAGTAAAGGAAACAAAAGAAAAATTCGGAGTAGGTATTAAAATCCATGGAGAAGAGATAAAAACTTTGAGGTTCGCCGATGACATTGTAATTCTGTCAGAGACAGCAAAGGACTTGGAAGAGCAGTTGAACGGAATGGACAGTGTCTTGAAAGGAGGATATAAGATGAACATCAACAAAAGCAAAACGAGGATAACGGAATGTAGTCAAATTAAATCGGGTGATGCTGAGGGAATTAGATTAGGAAATGAGACACTTAAAGTAGTAAAGGAGTTTTGCTATTTAGGGAGTAAAATAAGTGATGATGGTCGAAGTAGAGAGGATATAAAATGTAGACTGGCAATGGCAAGGAAATCGTTTCTGAAGAAGAGAAATTTGTTGACATCGAGTATAGATTTAAGTGTCAGGAAGTAGTTTCTGAAAGCATTTGTATGGAGTGTACCCATGTATGGAAGTGAAACATGAACTAGTTTGGACAAGAAGAGAATGGAATCTTTCGAAATGTGGTGCTACAGAAGAATGCTGAAGATAAGGTGGGTAGATCACGTAACTAATGAGGAGGTATTGAATAGGATTAGGGAGAAGAGACGTTTGTGGCACAACTTGACTAGAAGGAGGGATCGGTTGGTAGGATATATTTTGAGGCTTCAAGGGATCACAAATTTAGCATTGGAGGGCAGCGTGGGGGGGGGGGGGGGGGGGTAAAAATCGTAGAGGGAGACCAAGAGATGAATACACCAAGCAGATTCAGAAGGATGTAGGTTGCAGTAGGTACTGGGAGATGAAGAAGCTTGCACAGGATAGAGTAGCATGGAGAGCTGCATCAAACCAGTCTCAGGACTGAAGACCACAACAACAATCGCAGGTAGCGCGTGAGCAACGCACCGAAATTACATCTGCTCGAGTGCGCTAGCAATAAATTCCTTAGTCGTGGACCTCTTACATCGTCATGTGCGCGCGGCCGTTATCTTGCTGAAATGTGAGCCCGGGATGGCTTGCAATGAAGGGCCACCAAACGGGGCGTAGAATATCGTCGAGGTACCGCTGTGCTGTAAGGGTGCCACGCATGACAATAGAAGGGGTGCCAGTACGGTACCCGGGATCATCACTGCCTGTTGCTAGCTCGTATAGTGGGCGACAGTCGTGTTGGTATCCCACCAGTGTCAGCGACGCCTCCGGATACGTCTTCGGTCCATATTGACACTGAATGGAGAAGAATTGTCTTGAGTGGTGAGTCAAAGTGAGCCACGATGACCAGCGAAGACGTGTCTCGAGACGCACCAGACAGTGGTTGGATACCAACCTGACTGTCGGCCCCCGTACAACTTGACAACCAGGAGTGTCACTTCTTTCCACATCAGCACCCCTTCGGTTGTCATCGGCGACACCCTTCCAACACGGTGGTACATCGACGATAATCTATACCCCGTTTTGCCGCTGTTCAAAACAAGCCATTTAGGCTTGTCCGTGCGCGCACGTCGATAGTCTCCAATACTTATCTTCATGCTTGCCAAACCCAATGTCAGCTAGCGAAGGACTCCAGATCTCTTCCCAAATGAACACTGTGGGCAAGGCCCTCCAATCATCTCGGGATTTTGACGACGTAACGTGCCAGTTCGACAGAATTTGGTACGATATTCCTCAAGAAGACTTCCAACAACACTATCAATCAGTACGAAGCCGAAAAACTGCTTGCGTAAGGGTCGTAGGTGGAACAAATCGTTATTGACTTGCTCGATTTGTGAAGTTCTTTCTCATGAATAAATCACAAAATTTTTCTGAAGTTGTGATCGTTTGTTTGCTTGCACACATACATCACGTTGGCGATTTCTATGCGAGTGGGCGCTCGTTCTTTTTCTCTTCTTTTTGTCTTAGTGGGTATTTTCAAGGCTTCAGATTCAGATGGAACGAAGGCGCTTCGTGGAGGAAAATTGCTGCTGTGTTTGGTGATATTTCCCCGCTAAACCGAAGAGAGCATCGAAATACAGCGTCGACCGTATCACAGGCTCAATTTAGAGTTTGTAATTCTGTTGCAAACATACACAGATATCTTCAATATATGTTGCGTTGTATACGATTAGACTGTTTCAGCTTAGATTTTTACTCTAATTTATCTCGTTTTCTGCACAAGCTGTTTTAAAACACACCACACAATCTTATTTGGGGGAAAAGAACAGGACAGCATGTGGGACAAATAACTTGAGCTTACAATCAAATTGTAATTTATTTGACGACATTTACTATATGACCGTACGGAAAAATACTATAAATTTACTCTGGATTATAAGTACCTCATTTTGTAGTATACGCGTTGTCTGTAAAGTCTGTGGTCAAAGAGAGAGGGAGTGGTCAGAGACGAAATTTTTGAAACACGTGAATGGGGGAGGAGGCTAGAGTCCACCCCATGTTGTAAAGGTTGTCCAAAATCTCTGTTTGTAAGTAGAGAAGAGAAGGTCACTTTGTCTGAAGCGACATTTAGTGAAGTATTTATGTTTGAAGAAGTTGTATCGAGGAAGTTATCGTTTACACTTCGAAGCTACTGTGTAATATCGCCAGGGTAATCGTCAAACTAAGAGAACGCAAAACCGGACTGCACACTCATAAAAGGTGAGGTTCTTTATGATCGACAGGAACCATTTATGTAAGTGCTTCCAATATTCATTGTGCTCGACAGACACGATTATATAAGAGTCTCTAAGAATCAAGGTGCACGACAGAACTCATTCATGGTAGGGCATCTATTATAAACTCGATGGTTGTTTCTTTAAATTCTATTAAAATTTTAACAAATTTCTCTCGTCAGTGCACTACGTCAGCATGTATATATCTAACTGAGAGACATATGTTGTAAAATAAAATGGCTCTGAGCACTATGGGACTCAACTGCTGAGGTCATTAGTCCCCTAGAACTTAGAACTAATTAAACCTAACTAACCTAAGGACATCACAAACATCCATGCCCGAGGCAGGATTCGAACCTGCGACCGTAGCGGTCTTGCGGTTCCAGACTGCAGCGCCTTTAACCGCACGGCCACTTCGGCCGGCTGCATATGTTGTATACAGCCACATAGGACGACCGTATAAAATTAACAAGGACATGAGAAAGCACTTGAAAGTGGCACATCACAGAAAAAACTGACTGCGTGAAAGAAATAACCGTGTTCACATTATGGCCAAGGTGTAGAACGAATTTGGCTTTTAGTTACTATGTGGATGTGACAGTCGATATGAAAGAAGTTATGTTGGATTTTCCAGCGAAATATTCCTGGAGTGAACGTGTGGTCGAATTGGTCATAATTACATCAGAGTGACGAAGAACCGAAAATTGTGAATTCTCATCGGAATGACAGTTAATACCAAAAACTGACTTATTATAACTCGCATTATCTGTCTGTTGTTACGAAAGGCGTGACTTGATTTGCGATCCTGGAGCAGATGCATGTCTTTAAGATCACAGTAGAAGTACTGTTAACATATTCTAAACGGTTTCTCCCAGTTGAATTTTCGTTGCAAGTCAATATAATAGCCATTTCTCATCGACAGTGTTGCGTGATAGGGGTAATATTTTGCATGTCCAGATAATTTATGAGCTGTTTCATAGCATGCTCCAGCGCCACATGTAACTAATGTGTGGAATAAAGAATGTTAGTTACCCGCTGTGAATAAGAACTTTGACATCATGTAATGATGCACGATTTGTTGTGAAGGACAGCATAGACGTTCATGGAGTTTTTTATAATTAATATATTTCAGTTCGTATTGCCGCACGGCCTGATGTAGTTGGCTAAAGAATAATATATGTATCGGTGATGAAACTTAACTCAATGAAAAAGACCCTCTCCGGGGCCGGTGACAGCTAACGAGTCTTTGTTTTATGAAATTCGCGGAGGTGACAGCTAACGAGGCTTTGTTTTATGAAATTCGCGGAGGTTGGTAAAGTGGAAAATCCATAATGCTACATTTCTGAGTATATTTGTCGCGCATAAAACCGGTTCTTGATAGGGCAGCTTAGTTTGTACGACGTTTTGTTCTCATCGGTAATAGAGATAACATATCTAGTTTAGTGTGGCCAATTAAAATACTCCAGAAGTGTCAGTTAGCTTCGGTCGCCTTCGAATTGTGTCAGACGCATTTCTATTAGCTGTTGGGGCATGAACTTTTGAGATTCGACCTGTCTGTATCTCTCACATGCGGTTGCCAGTGGGCCAATAGCGATCTACACTCCTGGAAATTGAAATAAGAACACCGTGAATTCATTGTCCCAGGAAGGGGAAACTTTATTGACACATACCTGGGGTCAGATACATCACATGATCACACTGACAGAACCACAGGCACATAGACACAGGCAACAGAGCATGCACAATGTCGCCACTAGTACAGTGTATATCCACCTTTCGCATCAATGCAGGCTGCTATTCTCCCACGGAGACGATCGTAGAGATGCTGGATGTAGTCCTGTGGAACGGCTTGCCATGCCATTTCCACCTGGCGCCTCAGTTGGACCAGCGTTCGTGCTGGACGTGCAGACCGCGTGAGACGACGCTACATCCAGTCCCAAACATGCTCAATGGGGGACAGATCCGGAGATCTTGCTGGCCAGGGTAGTTGACTTACAGCTTCTAGAGCACGTTGGGTGGCACGGGATACATGCGGACGTGCATTGTCCTGTTGGAACAGCAAGTTCCCTTGCCGGTCTAGGAATGGTAGAACGATGGGTTCGATGACGGTTTGGATGTACCGTGCACTATTCAGTGTCCCCTCGACGATCACCAGTGGTGTACGGCCAGTGTAGGAGATCGCTCCTCACACCATGATGCCGGGTGTTGGCCCTGTGTGCCTCGGTCGTATGCAGTCCTGATTGTGGCGCTCACCTGCACGGCGCCAAACACGCATACGACCATCATTGGCACCAAGGCAGAAGCGACTCTCATCGCTGAAGACGACACGTCTCCATTCGTCCCTCCATTCACACCTGTCGCGACACCACTGGAGGCTGGCTGCACGATGTTGGGGCGTGAGCGGAAGACGGTCTAACAGTGTGCGGGACCGTAGCCCAGCTTCATGGAGATGGTTGCGAATGGTCCTCGCCGATACCCCAGGAGCAACAGTGTCCCTAATTTGTTGGGAAGTGGCGGTGTGGTCCCCTACGGCACTGCGTAAGATCCTACGGTCTTGGCGTGCATCCGTGCGTCGCTGCGGTCCGGTCCCAGGTCGACGGGCACGTGCACCTTCCGCCGACCACTGGCGACAACATCGATGTACTGTGGAGACCTCACGCCTCACGTGTTGAGCAATTCGGCGGTACGTCCACCCGGCCTCCCGCATGCCCACTATACGCCCTCGCTCAAAGTCCGTCAACTGCACACACGGTTCACGTGCACGCTGTCGCGGCATGCTACCAGTGTTAAAGACTGCGATGGAGCTCCGTATGCCACGGCAAACTGGCTGACACTGACGGCGGCGGTGCACAAATGCTGCGCAGCTAGCGCCATTCGACGGCCAACACCGCGGTTCGTGGTGTGTCCGCTGTGCCGTGCGTGTGATCATTGCTTGTACAGCCCTCTCGCAGTGTGCGGAGCAAGTATGGTGGGTCTGACACACCGGTGTCAATGTGCTCTTTTTTCCATTTCCAGGAGTGTATAAACCTGCATGTTCATTAAGTTCCAAGGACACCACTTTGAAGTGCACTGTCGAGGGTACTTCACATTGTACAATTGCTGTTCCCTGTGTGTAACTGAGGAAGGTGAAGCAGTGGTTAGCACACTAAAATTGTATTCGGGAGGAAGACGGTTCAGACCCTCGTCCGGCCATCCTAATTTAGGTTTTTCCGTCATTTTTCTAAATCGCTTCAGGCAAATGCCTGGATGGCTTCTTTGAAAGGGCACGGCCGATTTACTTCCCCATCCTTCCCTAATGCGAGTTTGTGCTCCGTCTCTAATGACCTCGTTGTCAAAGGGACGTTAAACACTAATTTCCTCCTTCTCCTCCCTACGTGTACGCATTGCGGGGGGAAAGACTGCATAAAATCCCCTGCAAGTTAATGTAAATTTTTGTTCGTGGTCCCTACGGAAACAGTACGCAGATGACTGTAGTAGTAGTTAACACTTTTTGAGTAGGCTTTCGCGGGTAGTTGGCGCTACCCTTCAAGCGTCTGCCAGTTCAGTTTTTTAGTATTTCCGTAATTAAGACTCTCCCGTCTCTTAAAAGAACCTGTGACAATGCGAGCCCCCTTTCTTTGTACATATTCAGTAGCCTTTGCTAGCCCTATTTGGTAATTATTGAGCAATATTCTTGGATGGGTCACTCGAGTGTTTCGTGAGTAGCCTCGTTCCTAGACTGACTACAATTTTCCCAGTATGGTAGCAGTGAATCGAAGTCTGCCACCTGTTTTACCTACGACAGAGCATGCGTGATAATTCGTCCTGTTTTACCGATACGGAATTTCGCGTAGTCGTGGCACGAAGTTTTGTTTATGCCTTGACTGAGAAAAGTCCAAATTTTAGTTTATCTAGATCAAATTTTCGTTTTTACGGTGTTATTTGTTCATAAAGCTAGTTTTATTTTTGCTTTGTTCAAGATTTGATTTATTTCATTCGATGTTTCTACCAAGAATATCGTCGCTACATGGGTTTTTGTTTGTTTACTTTTGTTTTCTTTTATTTAACGAACATATAAAATTAATTAGAGAAAACAAATGGCCCTGAGCACTATGGGGCTTAACATCTGAGGTCATCAGTCCCCTAGTCTTAGAACTACTTAAACCAAATTAACCTAAGAACCTCACACACATCCCTGCCCGAGGCAGGATTCGAACCTGCCACCATAGCAGCAGCACGGTTCCGGATTGAAGCGCCTAGAACCGCTCGAACACAGCGGCCAGCTAGAGAAAACAAAACTAAATAAAAAGAAACATACGACCGGTAAAAGGAAAAAAATGGAATAAAGTAAACCAAACGTTAAACAAAACAACCATAAAACTAGCTTTCCGAACAGACAACGAGGTAAAACCGAAAATATGATCTGAAAAAACCAAAATCCTGATTTTTCATAACCCAAATTATAATACTAGTGAAACACAACTAACATATCTAACTAGCAAATATTACACCGTAAACACATACATAGCATCAATCCAGCTATCAAAAGTGTTACACGAAAATGTTCTACACAAAAAAAACTTATATGATTATAACGATCTAGCTATAAATAGAAAGTCGACATTTTACTCACTAATGCAATATGCGCATCTATTCCAACTAGATGTAAATATGTATGCAAACTCACCTTTATGTACTACTTTTACAAATGTAAGTAGACTCACCATATGTAACACCTACAGGTTTACTTGAGAATGGCGCTATAGTCGAAAAAACATATAGTAAATATGAAGCATTACTAACGAAACTATTTGAAACTTACCTGGAATTATTCATTACAAAATGTCAAATTATGATGTATTCTATGCTGTGGGCCCGGCCGGAAAGAGGATACTCAAGTAATCTGTTTTACGTAGTCTGTAAGTTCTTTTTCGTTTCTCCTTGTGTGGATGTTTCTGACACAAATGAAAAATATTTATTGTTCCATACCTCAATCGGTAGAAACGGAATACTTACAGGACCTCCTAATCGCCCGACTATTTCTCCCTCTGCTTGTGCGACTGTTCTCTCGGGAATAGGTGGAGGTTTTAAGTACAAATTTATGTTACATACTGAGGTCTACGGTCACTTGGCGGTGTGAAAAATTTAAGCTTCTAAATCCAGGCAATCAAAATATGCGGTCACTTATGTCACATATTTCGAACCTCGCAAACTCACTCATAAAAATCTATTGCGTGCTTCCTGTTGACCTACAATCACGAAATTTGACAAGACGCATGTTTTCACAGTAAAAATACAGGAAAAATTTCGAAAATTGTTAGCCTGTAATTATATCGCATAAAACAATATTATTTGCCATTTGTTTTCCGCTTGCCTGTCTGTTCGTTAAGAGCCCTTTTTCTTCAGGAACAGTTAGAGGTATAAGGAGAAATTGGTGTCAAATACTAAGGTCTATGGTCCCTTGTCAGTGTAAAAAATTTGAGCTTCTAAGTCAACGCAGACAGAAGATACGGCCGTCTGTGAAGACCCCGTTTTATCATGACCAGCTACAGGTATCAAGCTGAGATTTATGTCAAACACAAGCTGTGTTCTACCAGATGGTCCCAAATTTTAGTCAAGTTGTGCGACAAATTTCTATTCTGCGCAATTCGATTCAGTAATCACTAGCGACCCGATGTAAACTTTAGGTCTTATGTTGGCTCACGTATGAAAAGCTACTCTGTTCTTGTCTGAACTGTTTATCGTTCATGTTTCACTTCCTTACAAGGATACAGCCCAGATAAATATCTTCAGAAAAGACTTCCTCAAACTTAGTTTATATTTGTCGTTAAATGATTTCTCTTTTTCAGAAACACTTTAATTGCTGTTGCCAGCCCACATTTTATGACCCTCTGCTTCTGCATTCATCAGTTATTTCGCTGCCCTAACAGCAAAATTCATCTACTTCTTTTAGTTTCTCTTCATCTAATTCCCTCTGAATCTGTTGTTTTTATTCGACTACATTCCATTTTACTTTTATTAATATTTGTCTCACAGCCTCCTAAGAAAATAATAATTCCATTGAATTGATCCCCCAAAACGTTTGCAGGCTGTAACAGAGTTACAGAGATATTTTTTTTCTTTTCTCTGCCGTTTAAGTCCGTGCTTGGGGGGCTTTAATTCCTGCTCCCTGTACAGCTTACGTAACATTAGGGATAATCTACAACCCTGTCGCACCCTTCTCAACTACCAATTCTCTTTCGAGTTGTCCGATTCTTATTACGGCATTCTGCTTTCTGTACAATTAGCAGATAGTCCTTCGCTCCCTACCGTCTGTCCCCGCTGCATTGATAACGTTAATCAGTGTGTGTCCGGTGAACTTTGTGTACCTGACCTATTATCATGAGAAATAGGAAAAGCTGGGATAACTGGCTTTTGCAGATGAACTAACTGTAATGGTTCCCTAAGAGATCATCCACATGCGGATGTTTTGCCGAGGCGTTGGGTTTCGTCTCTTATTACATGTGTTTCGATGCCTAGAGTGAATTAATCAAACAAACAGGTTCAGTAGAGAACTTACATACAAATGAAAGTCAGAAGATTCTGGTAATGAAATCATATACTTAGATATTAACCCACAAATGCGAGGTAGTTCTGTCACAAGTCTTCCTTAAGGTGTCATTCACAAATAATAACCCCTTGACGAGCAATTGACGTTTTATAAGAGAAGTCAGAAGTTACAAATAACTCCATAAATAGTTACACCAACAGTCCCTACAGATAGCGTGGGAAGTTAATCAGACTGAAACACGATAATGAAAGAGGCCAGCCATTGGTAACGAGTATTATCACAGAAAACAGGGGTTACACGCCAAACCTTAACGCGCTAGGACATGTCGATTAGCAGTGCCAAAATCTCGCTATGCAGATGTCGTGGAAGCACAGACACAACCACAGTATTTACAGCACGGTTGATAGCGCAGTTCATGAACAGATCGCGGATGGCTAAACACAATGTTACTCCGAAAGTGCGGAAGACAACATTCGCAAAAAAAAAAAAAAAACGCACGATGATTATCGCGATGTAGACTCGTTGTGAAACGGCAACAGATTTTTCTTTTTATATCTTTCATTCCATGTATGACGGAGATGGCGGACTGTAGGAGAACACAGACCTTTTCAGCAGTACTTGTAATTTATTCCGTGGTGGTAAAACTTGTTTAGGAGAATTTGATTGTTATTTAATCTCTATTTGTTTTGTTGCAGATGGATGGAAGATGTTCTTAACTTCTTCATTCGGAATAATGGCATTCGCCTTAGGGCTGAAGAAAAAGCCTCCCGGTCGAAAAAACCTAAACTGAGATTAGATGTTCTGGCATTTGTTTCTTCTTGTTATCATTGTAATACCGAAAATTTAGTGAATGCGAAATTTCATCTCATTCTCTAGGCATTGTCAGAAATACGATTGCTTAGTCAGTTACTTTGCTGGATCTCACTACTAAACCATCACAAAGTCCTTGTGGGTAGTTTTGGTCTAGGGATGATTTGATTGGTTTCTTGATTATCTAGAGGCATCAGGTGAAGTTGGTCTGATACGGCCTCTAGAACGATGTAGGGACGGAAAGAGAGTACTTTGATTTTGGAAGGTTGACCGTTGTAGGATCATGTTGTAGAAGAAATTTCGTAATTGGGATGGTCCGTGGATAAATATTGTTATTGAGTCTATGTGAAACCTACACATATCAATGTTAAGTAGTAATGTAAATGAATACGTCATTGTAAATGTAATGAAACGAATGTAATATGAAATAAGTAAGAAGTAATTAAAACAGTGTTAATAAACAACTGTGTCATATCATGCATATTACGCAACATATACAAAATTATAAAACTACATTGCTCAAACAAACTAGTTTTGTTATACAAATACATTTTTACAAGGTTGATAATTAGGTTAATTATGGCTTGTTATTTCTTTCTACAGCCACGTATATAACTTAATCATACGACATCGCTGAAGGATATTGCCCGAAAGCTACGCAAAATTTTGTTTACTAACTAACTTAGTACTAGCAGTTATCATGTAACCCGACAGACACTAATTCACACAGGACGCTAACAAACAGCACCAACATGCATTGGATTAGATCCACGTGGACTGAAGAAATAGAGTTTTCCCGACGACTGATATTCAATCGGGTAGCACTAAAATATGTTAAATTAAGAGGAAGGTCAGCGTTGGTCGTAATATTGTTGGTTTATTGATAGCAAAATCGATTTTAAATCACATAATGATCGTCTTCAGTGCTGTTGTGTACAAATTAAACTCACAGGTACTGGTATCAAGTTATTATCAGTATCCAAAACTGAGAAACGATCACAATCACAGTTTTGGTTACTGATAATAACTTGATATCAGTGCCTGTGAGTTTAATTTGTACACAACAGCGCCGCGCGGGATTAGCTGAGTGGTCTCAGGCGCTGCAGTCATGGACTGTGCGGTTGGTCTCGGCGGAGTTTCGAGTCCTCCCTTGGGCATGGGTGTGTATTTGTCCTTAGGATAATTTAGGTTAAGTAGTATGTAAGCTTAGGGACAGATGACCTTAGCAGTTAAATCCCATAAGATTTCACACACTTCTTCTTTTTTTTTGTATACCACAGCACTAAAGATGATCACTATGTGATTTAAAATTGATTTTGCTATGAATAAACCTTCAATATTATGGCCAACACTGACCTTCTGTTTATTTAACATATATGGTCGTTGTGCACACAGCACTTCATGGAGTCGCCAATCACTAAAATGTGTTGCGCGGCTCGGGGATGTTGGACTTGAAGTTCGATGACAAGTCCTCTTCGCTGGGTGGTCAATGTGAAGGGACATCTATATCTACTCTTTCCTATCGTCTTTTTATTGTCTTCTTAATATACTCACATGCTACAAATTATAACTTCCTACTTCCTAATCCATGTATTTTTTTTAAAAAATAAGTGCAAATTGCTGTAAGTAAATAAAACATAATTCGAAAGAGCAGACAAAAGAACTACACGTGGTGCTGCATGGGAAACAGCGTCCACGATCTCAACTGCGAAGCATAATTTTGCTGCGCAGTGGTGGCCATTGCTGCCGAGTAACAGGTCTGTGTGGAGCACTGCGGCCTGCAGAGGTCCTAGTAGTCGTAATAGACCTTGGAGATTAAAGAAGTCAGTCGAGAAACAGCCTATTGCTTTCGAATCTGGCACCTTTTCTTTTGATTAGTTCCAGTATATTTTTAGTGTTGAGGGCTTCGTGTACAGAATTTGTGGGTAGGGAAGTCATTACATAGATTTCTAGCAATATGCGGCATCTTCGGCTCAACAGATGTAAATCTCTTTGATTGGCTTGTTGACATGTTCTATATTTGATATCCATATTCAAGAATGGGACGGGCAAAGATATTATACGTAAGAAGAGCCAGTGGATGACCTGATCGACGTGTTCTGTATTTCATGAGTCGCACAATGTTGAGTCTGCTTTACGCTTCTTTAATTTTTTCGCACTTGTTTTCCTGCGACTTTAGATGTTCGCCTCGGGAGGTTCAAAGATATTTTACATTAGATTTTGAAGTAATTTCCTGTCCCCAGATTCGAGTATTGACGGTGTGACGGTTCTGTAGCCGAAGATTGGTGAGGTCTCTATGTCTAGCTAGAACTGGCTGCCTTTGCCTGAGTGCGGTAGAATCCTCCTTTTGCCAAGCCAGGTTTATTGTCTGCTGAGATAGCTTGTAGCCGGTACATAGATTGTACTGCAGTTGGGTTCATGATATCAGTAAGTGGCACCATCAGCGTATAAAGCTACGCCTTCATTCCGCCATCCGGTATGGGGATGTAAGCAGTATACACTGATCAGCCGGAACATTATGACCACCAAGACACACGCATAATGCGTGTAGTATCAGTGAGCGTGCCGTCCCAGTATAGAATGGGGAAGCCGCGTGATCTATGTAAGTTTGACCGAGGCCAGACTGTGATGGCCCAGAGCACGAGCATTTCGGAAACTGCACTACTTGCTGAGGTCAGTGTCTTCAACACGTGACGAACTCAAGGTGAAACCACGTCCAGAGGTCGTGGGGTAGGGCTGACACTTCTCATTACAGATGTTGGATTCCTAGGCTGGGCAGGCTGGTAAAATGGAACAGGCGGCGAACTATGGCGGAACTAACATCAGGCTTTAATGTTGTACAAGTGTGTCTGAACACGCAGTACAGCGAACACTCCTAACAATGGATCTCCACAGCTGACCACCCATGAATGTAATAGTGTTAACACTACGAATTCGGATACTACTACTGAAATCGGCATGTGACTATTGGCACTGGACGTTGGCGCCGTGGCAAAGCGCTGTATGGTCTGATGAATCGTGATGCCTTCTTCATCATGCCGATGGGAGGGCTCGAATTCGTCGTCTTCCAGGGGAACAGCTCCTGTACGACGGAGACAAGCTGGCGATGGCTCCATTATACTCTGGGTGACATTCACGTGGGCTCGTGCAAGGATCATGACGGCGAAAGAACATCGTACACTGGCGGCAGACTACGTGGCGATCATATTTCGCGACGGCAACGCAATTTTCATCAAGATAATGCTCTATGTCACAAGGCCAGGAGTGTGACAGAGTGGTTCTATGACCATAGTGGCGAGTTCCAATTGATGTTCTAGTCCCCAACTCTACAGATCTGAACCCAATCGAACACATCTGGTATATGATCGAACGTGTCATCAGAGCTCATCGTCCCCGTACCCGAAATTTACTGGAATTAGGTGACCTATGTGTGCAGATGTGCTGACAACTCCCTAAAATGGTTCAAATGACTTTCAACACTATGGGACTTAACATCTGAGGTCGTAAATCCCCTAGACTTAGAGATACGTAAACCTAACCTAAGGACATCACACACATTCATGCCCGAGGCAGGATTCGAACCTGCGACGGTAGTAGCCGCGTGGTTCCGGACTCAAGCACCTGGAACCGCTCGACCACAACTCCCTCCAGCGATCTCTTGCTTCCATGGGACGACGCGTCGCCGCTGTTACCCGTGTTTGAAAGGTAGACATCGGCTATTATGCAAGTGGTCATATGTTCTGTCAGATCAGTCAGTGTATATTGCCTATAGCAGTGCGGAGATGACAACTCCTTGAGAACCCTCTGATGTAGGTGTCATCTCCAACTCGTACTGACACCTTTACTACCGGTGTGATTAGCTATTAAGTACTATTTCAGGTGGGAAATGCTACTTACACATTTTTTAAAAGTCCAGCGTGCCGTATCTTGTCGAAGGCACGTTCTATATTCAAAAAGAGGTCAGCAGTCGCATGTCATAACTTGCAGGCTTCTGCTGCTTTGCTAGTCAGCCATAGTTGTGGGTCAGCGGTGCTATGATTTCTTCTGAAAACAGCTTGCTCGTGTAGTATAATGTTCTCGTCTTCTGAAAACTGCTGTAATCTGTTGCTAATGGAAGTTTTGAAGGTTTAATCAGTTATTGGGAGTAAGGTTGTGGGACTATAAGAGTAAAGACTGTTTTTCAGTTTTCCAGCTCTCAGAATCATTCTAATATTTGCATGTTTCCATTTTGATGGGACAGGTTTATGAATCAAGACTGCATTAAATGGAGGTTTTAGTATATGAGCAAGTTCCTGTGGTGGAAGTAGTTGTAGATGAAATCGTCCAATACAATCCGTCCTAGGATCTGTGGTTTTGCCACTTAGTATAGCAGAAGCCATCTCATATTAGTTAATTTCTTTAAGCAGCGGATGATCGGCTGGTATTGTGTTTCTCTGTAGTAGTACAGGAAATTCCCGAGCAATCATTTCCTTGTGGATATCGTCAAATTGGGGATCCTGTGAGAGATCGTAGATTTTGCAAGTACATTGCGAAACATTTCGACCTTCTCTCTTGATCATCACTGTGTAGAGCCGGTTCATAGGTGTTGTCTTGGCCAAAAATTCTCTGGAATGTTCTCTTAAAGCGGAGGAGGTTTCCTTGGTCAAGTCATTGTGACTCTGTTCCCATCTGTTTAGTTCAAATGGCTCTGAGCACTATGGGACTTAACATCTATGGTCATCAGTCCCCTAGAACTTAGAACTACTTAAACCTAACTAACCTAAGGACAGCACACAACACCCAGCCATCACGAGGCAGAGAAAATCCCTGACGCCGCCGGAAATCGAACCCGGAAACCCGGGCGTGGGAAGCGAGAACGCTACCGCACGACCACGAGATGCGGGCAGAGCCCATCTGTTTGTTCTGAATTGTTGGGATTCAGCTATAACTTGGTTATTGAGACGGTTCGCTCACTTTTAGGCTGTTCATTAAGGTTATTGTTTAATTTGTCTGTATAATTTTCTGTTTTCTTTCACTCAATTGAAGATGTGTGTAGGAAGCCTCTCATTGTGTTACCAAGTTTTCTTAGGAGCACTGCATCGCTTGAACAAGAAGCTTATTATTGTTATCAAGATCCTCTAAGGTATCAAAGGCTGTTGTGTTGGGCTTTGTCTTTAAGAGCTCTGTTCAGGATTTTAGAATGGATGAAAGCTTTTCTTTTGGTATTGCCATTTATGACATGAGTAACAGCTGATGATCTTATGATGAAGGGTAGACGATCGTTGAAAATACTATCACTCTGCTTCCACTTAGCTGCCGCTTCCAGCGGTTTGCGGGGTAAAGATAATACGATCAACAATGCTATTTCCAGTGCGGTTGATGAAAGTAGGCCAGTCGTTCTCCATATGGACCGGGTTATCATTTAAATTTTCGAAGTGAAGACCGCCTTTTTTGATAGTTTTATCGCTGTACACAGTGGATCTGGCAATTAGGTCACCTGTGATGATAGCTGGGCCAAGTGAGGAAATGTATTCGAAGAGATCTACTGGAAACCCTCAGTGGGAGGTATGTATATAGCTGCGAGTAAGACAGGTTTCTTGTGTTTACCGATGGTTTTTAGGACGATAGCTTGGTGGGTGTTCAGTCTTCTGGCAGATCGAATTGGATAGCTGCCAGTTGTTTTATGTGAAAAATGGCGACACTTTCGTGTGAACATCTTTTTCTTGATAGTTTGTGTTTTTAAGTGTGTGACAAGACGGGGGAGACTAATGTCTTTCCCGAAGCATCCGATTTCATCAATGCAGATCATCGTAACTTTTGTTCGAACACTACGAGGGTGGTTTTGAAAAGTCCTCAGATTCACCAGGAGAGGTCAGCGATAGCGCAACCAGTTGTTCACATGATATTCATTGGACTGTTGCCTGTAAACACGTGCCACGTCAGTGCGCTTGGAAGAGAGCTGTGGCGGTGACGTGGCTCTCCTGTTGCTCCCGAGTAGTTATTTACGAAGATGGAAAAAATCGAGATTAGAGAAGTGATTAAGTACTTCGGTAAGAAAGGTGTGAAAGCAAAGGACAGTCATGACGATTTCCAGAATACACTGGGGAACTCTGCTCCTTTATATTCAATTTTTGACAAGTGGAGAAATGAATTTAAATTTGGTTGGGAGAGCTTAGATGATGATCTGCGCAGTGGTCGGCCAAGATGTGTCACTACTCCAGGAATCATTGCAAAAGTGCACAAAATGGTCATAGAAGATCGCCGATTGAAAGTGCGTGAAATTACTCACGCTTGCCAGATGACACCTGAAAGGGTATATCACAATTTAACTGAAGAACTAGAAATGAAAAAATTATCGGCAAGATGGGTGGGGCGACTATTGACGCACGCCCGCACACATGTGTCGTCGCCATGGCAAAATTACACGAACTGAGGAATGAATTTTTGCCACACCCGCCTTATTCACCTGATATGGCTTCGTCAGTTCTCCATCTCTTCCTAAAATTGACTTTTTTCTTGGTGCACGAAGATTCACTTCAGACGAGGAATTGATAGCCGGAGTTGACAACTAGTTTGCAGGCCTGGAGGAAACTCATTTTCGAGACGAGATCAAGGCACTGGAACATCGTTGGAACAAGTGCATTAATCCACAAGGAGACTACATTGAAAAATAAAAACTGTTTCAGTGATGTAACTACTTTTTTTCCATTCCGTTCCGAGAACTTTCCAATTATATATTTATATATCAGTAATATAATGCAGTGTTATGACTGGAATAAGGTGGACTGTCTAACGTTCAGGACCATTGAGCTCAGTGCAGAAATGGCAACTAGTAGGCAGAAGAGGAAATTTGATGGCCTACAGAAAGGCAGAAGTGAAACATCCGTCGCTGGCAACTCTCGAACTGTGATTAACATGTCCGGGAGAGAATTAACAAAGGAGGAACATTCAGTTTTATCGAAAGGAGGCAACTTTGCAGTCTCGCCACTAAAGGTTCCTACGGAGGACATTATAGCGAATATGAAGGCAGGAATCCGTTTGTTATCATCGCATTCCGAGGATGAAATCAGGACTGAAACAGCCAGAATATTACGCCATGCGAAACCACCTACCAGCAATTTGTCTCAAGCGGAAAGGAGGGTACTGAGGGAGATCAATGCGGAGAAGGGCATTATTGTACTAGCAGCTGATAAAGGAAATCCTACGGTTTTGCTGAACACCGAAAATTATCACAGGAAGATTAGTGGCCTTTTGTATTCCACTACGTATGAAAAGCTTCAGAAGGATCCTACAACCCAAATTTTGAGAAATACCAATCAACTGGTAAAACAATCTTCTCATTCTTCGGATGGTAAAAAACAACTCTGCAAAACGGAAGCTTATCCACCCAGACTATACGGACTCCCGAAGGTATATAAACCACAGGTCCCGTTTAGCCCGATTGTGAGTGCCATAGGATCTCTAACACAAGAGGTGGCCAGATATCTCGCCTGCTTGCTACAACCATACATTGGCAGAACGGACAGTTACATTAAAAACTCGGCGCATTTTATTGAAAAACTGAAGGAGATTAACGTCAGCCCAAGTTATATTCTTGTGAGCTTCGATGTAGTGTCATTGTTTACCATGGTGCCTGTAAACAAAGCTATTTCATATATATAGCAGATATTTTTCCGACTGACATAATGGCTTTATTTAAACACTGCCTGACGACAACTTATTTCCAGTACAACAACGAGTTTTACGAACAGATCGACGGGGTGGCGATGGCGAACCCTCTCAGCCCAGCTGTTGCCAGTTTATTTATGGAGATCTTCGAACAGCGAGCGCTGCAGACTGCCAGTAAAAAGCCAACCAAATGGTACCGCTATGTTCGTGACACATTTTTAGTGTGGACTCATGGTGAAGAGGAGCTGGATGTCTTCTTGGTGCATCTGAACAGTATTAACCCAAAGATACAGTTTACGATGGAGAAAGAGAGCAACGGTCAACTCAATTTCCTGGATGTGTCGGTAATTAAACGGGTGAACGGGACACTGGGCCACAAGGTATATAGAAAGAACACTCACACGGATCGATACCTCCACAAGGAATCAAACCGTGATCCTAGGCAAAAAAGAGGTTCATGAAAACCTTCGTGAACAGAGCAAAACAAAATCTGCGAGCCGGCTTACTTACAAGATGAACTGAATCACCTACGGCCCGCCTTCATCAAAAACGGATATACCAGCAAGGAAATTGATCGACTCCTCCATCCAGAAGTCCAGAGCAACAACGGTCACCTACTGGAAAAGTTTTTCTACAGTTCATTAATAAAGTCACGGACCATATCGGGAAAGTTCTGGCCAAGAATGGGATCGAAACTATCCTCAGGCCCACCAAGAAGATTAAGGAATATTTAAGAACTGCAAAAGACGCCCGACATCCCCTAGCAACACCTGGGGTATACAAAATTCCGTGCAGCTGTGGACAAGTATATACTGGAACACCGAAAAGAAGTGTAAACACCCGCTTAGCCGAACATAAAAGAAACGGTCGTTTAGGACACATCGAAAAATCGGTCGTAGCTGAGCATGTTTTTCGAGATGGGAACCACGAAATTAAATCTAATGAGACAAGCGTTCTAGCACGAGCATCTCATTATCATGCGCGCTTTGTTAGAGAAGCAATGGAGATTCACAAACACCATAACAATTTTAATAGAAAAGAGGAAGTTTTAAAGTTAGACAAAATATGGATGTCGACGTTGCGCCAGCAGAATGACAATCGATTACTCTTAATCGAGAATGATGACGCCTTCCAAAGATAGACATACCGTCGGCATCACGGGACGAATGGTGGGGCCCTCTATGTGCTCTATAAATGCGAGAGTACCTGGAGCCTCAGTGGCAGAAGCCGGATGACCTCAGAAGATGTCGTTCGCAGATGGAGACGAAACGTTAGGTGGAAATTTTATACATCGACCACAGCCTCTCAGCCCGGAAGCTTTAACAGAAGAGGGTTTCCAAACCACCTTCGTATATTTCCTAGGAGTTCCGTTTTAGCGCAGAAACCATTTGCGTTGATGAACGAAGTATATACACTCCTGGAAATTGAAATAAGAACACCGTGAATTCATTGTCCCAGGAAGGGGAAACTTTATTGACACATTCCTGGGGTCAGATACATCACATGATCACACTGACAGAACCACAGGCACATAGACACAGGCAACAGAGCATGCACAATGTCGGCACTAGTACAGTGTATATCCACCTTTCGCAGCAATGCAGGCTGCTATTCTCCCATGGAGACGATCGTAGAGATGCTGGATGTAGTCCTGTGGAACGGCTTGCCATGCCATTTCCACCTGGCGCCTCAGTTGGACCAGCGTTCGTGCTGGACGTGCAGACCGCGTGTGACGACGCTTCATCCAGTCCCAAACATGCTCAATGGGGATCAGATCCGGAGATCTTGCTGGCCAGGGTAGTTGACTTACACCTTCTAGAGCACGTTGGGTGGCACGGGATACATGCGGACGCGCATTGACCTGTTGGAACAGCAAGTTCCCTTGCCGGTCTAGGAATGGTAGAACGATGGGTTCGATGACGGTTTGGATGTACCGTGCACTATTCAGTGTCCCCTCGACGATCACCAGTGGTGTACGGCCAGTGTAGGAGATCGCTCCCCACACCATGATGCGGGTGTTGGCCCTGTGTGCCGCGGTCGTATGCAGTCCTGATTGTGGCGCTCACCTGCACGGCGCCAAACACGCATACGACCATCATTGGCACCAAGGCAGAAGCGAAACTCATCGCTGAAGACGACACGTCGACACGTCTCCATTCGTCCCTCCATTCACGCCTGTCGCGACACCACTGGAGGCGGGCTGCACGATGTTGGGGCGTGAGCGGAAGACGGCCTAACGGTGTGCAGGACCGTAGCCCAGCTTCATGGAGACGGTTGCGAATGGTCCTCGCCGATACCCCAGGAGCAACAGTGTCCCTAATTTGCTGGGAAGTGGCGGTGCGGGCCCCTACGGCACTGCGTAGGATCCTACGGTCTTGGCGTGCATCCGTGCGTCGCTGCGGTCCGGTCCCAGGTCGACGGGCACGTGCACCTTCCGCCGACCACTGGCGACAACATCGATGTACTGTGGAGACCTCACGCCCCACGTGTTGAGCAATTCGGCGGTACGTCCACCCGGCCTCCCGCATGCCCACTATACGCCCTCGCTCAAAGTCCGTCAACTGCACATACGGTTCACGTCCACGCTGTCCCGGCATGCTACCAGTGTTAAAGACTGCGATGGAGCTCCGTATGCCACGGCAAACTGGCTGACACTGACGGCGGCGGTGCACAAATGCTGCGCGGCTAGCGCCATTCGACGGCCAACACCGCGGTTCCTGGTGTGTCCGCTGTGCTGTGCGTGTGATCATTGCTTGTACAGCCCTCTCGCAGTGTCCGGAGCAAGTATGGTGGGTCTGACACACCGGTGTCAATGTGTTCTTTTTTCCATTTCCAGGAGTGTAGTAATAGTTCCTCGGTTAAGCGTGAATATAAAGGAACTATCCATGAAGGAAGATAGATCTCACGGCTTTCTGATACAGAAGTGAATGTTGTCCCAGGCAAGCGTTTTTCAATATCTTGCCTTATGAACTTTCTGCAGGAGAGCATTGGGTTCATCGATACGCTTGACTTTTTCTGTTCTGTCGGCGGAGATCCGTTGTTTTGGCCTTTCTGAGCAATTTGGGTAGGTAGGGAGGTGAGTACCATTGCAATTGCAGCGTTAAGGTGCTTCACATTTGAGTCAAGTTTGCAACTGAAGGACTGGTGAGGTGCGTTACATCTCCCGCTTTTGGGATGGTTCCAACAGTTCTGCAAGGTGTGCTGAAGGCTATTGCATTTTCACCAGTGCGTAGGTGGCGGGGGTTGTGGGTGAGCATAATTTGAGTAATTGAGAGAGCTATATCTGAATGTTCAGCCGAAGGTCAAACCTTGCATATAAGTACGTATATTTCCATGTACGTGAAACTGTATAAGAAAATGGTTAGCTTGAATACTGACAATATAGCGTCACAGAACGTTTGGATTTTCAACTTGTATGTTATTAAGACTATTTTAAAAGTTCTTTTAACGAAAGAATAATTTTATAAGTTGTTTGATCGATGTCGCCTAACTCCCTGATTGGACTGGGCGGCAGAAAAGAATGGCGACTATTTTGAAAGCCTTTTTAATTATTATTTTAACAAATTCTTGTTAATGCAAAACTTTTCATTAATCAATAACAATTCTTAGTGCTGTATAAATGTGTCTTGCCTTACGTAAAATCAAACTGTAAATTGTACTACTGCAGTGCCATCTGTCTAGCTTACGATGTAGCATTAGTATTTTTACTAGACATAGTAGTCTGTGTTCATTTGCAGTATGCACTGGCAGTCGGCGCATTAATCTTATGTTTTGCGTACACAGTTATTTTAATTATGACATACCGACATCCAGTGTGTTCCATGATCCTTACAAGTACATATGACACGATACAGAATGCATAGGGAGGAGACTAAATGAATTATAAAACTGATGGCCGCGTCGGGTAGCCGCACCGTCTGAGGCGTCTTGTCCCGGTTCGATCGGATCCTCCTCCGGAGGTTCGAGCCTTCCGTCAGGCATGGGGGTGTGTGTTGTCCTTAGTGTAAGTTAGTTTAAGTTAGATTAAGTAGTGTGTAGGCTCAGGGACCAATGTCATCTGCAGTTTGGTCGCCTAGTACTTACCACAAATTTCCAAAGGTGGTGGTATGTTACTTTTCCGTATGTATGGTCATGCAGACTATATTTGGTAACATCTCTTGTAAACTTATTGTCCTGTCGATTTGTATCTGTCCTTGCAGATCCGAAGATGGTAACATAGTCTTACCGAAAACGGTCATCTAAATACTTTACTAGGGATGTTACGTATTTGGAGTTTTCCCGAAGTTCATTGTACTACAGATCGCCCACATTCTGGCAATGTTAGGAATATATAATAACTTGGTTTAGTGGCTTATTAAAGATTTTGGCAGTTTCATTGAGCTCAAGATTTGGTAATGACTTTTCTTGGTTGGATGTTGAGATCAAAATTTAATGGTTTCTCGCCGAATTCAGTGGATGCGGTGGAATTCCGTCTTGAGTCACCTCTGGAGCGTACAATTTGAAATCCTTGATAAACATGAGTGTCAGATGATTGTCTCCAACGGTTGTTCGTTAGACTGATAATGAATAGCTGGGAGTAGGTCGGAGTGGGATTGTTGATATATAGTCGTTGTTGAGATTCATCCTATGTAGTTGTAGCGGGTTTTTTGCCTTTCGCCAGGTTTCTTGTTTGGCATGTTGGCCGTTGAGGCTGCATCATGGAGATTGAGTCTTTGTTCTGGCCCCAAACTGTGCCTTGGCCTCGGCAGACGCGGGCTGATTGTCCGCATACAGGGCCCCGGTTTCCAGTATATCCTTTCTATCAGTACTTAAGTCTGGTTGTCCGGACTACTGACTCTAGTTCGTCCTATCAAGAAGAGCCCAACACTTTTGCTTGTCTTAGAAGTCGCCGGCAGCATAGATGTGTACCGCAACGACAGCAGCCGAAGGGGCTGGAGAGAGTCTCTTCGTGCTATTTTTAACCTCGGACACCTCACAGAGGTGTGTGTCCGCGTTTAGCAAATAGTGTCCCGCAGGTGACATAACAAGAGTTGGAGGCAGGATCTTTTCCTCAGCCTCGTCATGGCTGGCGGCACTGTCCCTTGGCGGCCCAAATTGGCTCACCCATTCGGGCGCGAATTCCAGAACAGGGGATCGGAACGGTATAGCTCGGCCACCGCATGGCTTCAACTTAAATTTGAAATAACGGCCAGAGAAAATCGTTGGAGTTCGCCGTATTGGGCGTTTTCTATAGTAAGTAAACAGGGAATGTCATCTCCCCATCGACATCGGAAATCAAATTCTTCACCTCTTCTTTCGAACACCTTTTCAACCAGATCTTGCAGGGTTTCGAAGTTGATGGGGAGATGACATTCCCTGTTATTTTTAAAGAATTGTT
This sequence comes from Schistocerca serialis cubense, assembly GCF_023864345.2. Lineage (NCBI taxonomy): Eukaryota > Metazoa > Arthropoda > Insecta > Orthoptera > Acrididae > Schistocerca > Schistocerca serialis. Next base: position 52,780,932 of record NC_064644.1, read on the forward strand.
TTTAAAAAATGCAGGGAATGTCATCTCCCCATTCACTTTGGTGCCCTGCGGGATCTGGTCAAAAAAGTGTTCGAAAGAAGAGGTGAAGTATTTGATCTCGATGAAATTTACGTACAGTCAGTTTTCGAAAATGGGCGCATTGCTTTCGATTGGCCAGAGAGCTTGCCAGACCATCATATGCACACCTACTTTCCATAACGACAACAGTATCTACTGTACAGCTAATGACAGACGACAGCAAACTCGTAACGCAAGAGCATGACAGGTAGTCAGCAGCGGGGATGACCCGAGAGCGGCGATTTTAATAACGAACAGATCATTGCGGTTAACAGTTCTCTCGCAGCTGTCAAACAGTCACTGCAACGTCGTTGAAATATAATCTCCTGTGGGAGTACTATCTCTCGCCATTATGTACTTTGAGTATGGAGGCGACATTGAGCAGCATCTGAATCATCTCACTCGCGTAAGCACGGCGTTGCGGGGCCTAAAAACGATACTGACTGCTGACATAAATGCAAAATCCCCCGTATGGTCAGTGGCACAAGAGACGTAAACGGAGGTAAAGCGGAAGAATCAGTTCTAGCCTAGCAACGTGTGGTGACCAACAAGTCTGGTAACCCTTCCACCTATAGAGTGGGAGGGGTACAATGCACAAATATTGGTTTAACACTTACCACACCTAATGACGTAAGCATTGTGAAAAATAGAAAAGTAGAAGACAACGCCACCACAAGTGACCACAGTCTAATCATATTTACGATAGGCGACAGAGAAAGTCACTGGGACATCAGGTGGGAGGTGCAATTGAATTACAACAGAATAGACTGGGAACGCGTAGCAAGGGAATGCGACATTCCCGCATTAACAGAAGGTGACCAATATCAATATATAAATGTGGGTAGGTAAGCCGAAGAGCTGGTGAGTGCGATTACCAGAGCAGTGAAAGCAGCCGTACCAAGCAGGAGGGGGGCCATAGTGGCCTCTCCGTCACCATGGTCTGGCGGACTGGAACATATGCGCCAGTCTATCAGAAGAGTAAGGAGGCACTACCAGCGCAGTGTCGTCTGGTGGGAAAGGCAACGATGGTTGCAGCAGTAGAGGAAATTAAAGGAACTTCTGCCAGTTAGGGTTCGAAGATGGGAAAGGTATGTTATAAATCAACTAACTACTGACCCATGGAGAGTGCCCTACAAGTTCGTGAGAGAGATAATCCACTCTCCATTGGTGATATTGACAGTCAGGCATGGGGGCAAGATGACGGAATCCTGGCAAGAAACTGCTGAGGTCGTCCTCTGGTCCCTGTTTGCTGACGACAGTGTGGATGGGGAAACAGAGGGCCAGGGCCAAATGAGAACTGATGATCTTGTACAAATGACAGGGTAGTAAACCCCTTCTCTGAAGAGGAGGTGGCTGCCCAAATAAAACCTTTAAAGAGAGGAAAAGCTCCAGGACTAGACGACATTGTTGCGGACGTAGCGCAGCTCCTAGCCCCTCAATTGGTAACACCGCTTCCCCAAGTATATAACGGGTGCCTCAGGTTGCAAAAATTTCCCAAAATCTGGAAAACCGCAAACGTGGTCATCGTAAACAAAGGACCTGAAAAAGACCCAACTGAGACCGATATGTTTACTAGGCATTTTCGGAAAGCTATTTCAGAGATTACTGTCTGATAGACTGCCTGCAAATCGAGTGCTGTGTGGGGTGAGTGACTGGCAGTTCGGCTTCAGGCCTGGGAGGTCGGCGGCTGACGCTGTCGTCCTGGCGGCCGAGGTCTGTGGCTCAGCCCCATACAAGTAAATAGTTGGCATCATGGTGGACATGGCTGGCGCCTTTGACTATCTGTGGTGGTCTTCACTCTTCTCCTGTTTACGGGAGAAAGAGTGTCCAGGACCGTTATACGGTTGTCTGATGAGTTATTGTGAGGATCGGGAGGTCGGGCTATCATCCCCTTGCGGGAGAGTAAGAAAAGCGATAACAAAGGGATGCCTCCAGGGTTCTGTGTTATTCCCCTTGTTTTGGGACATGGAACCATTACTGACAGCCTGCAACAGAGTGAAGATGTGCAAGAGGTGATAGCCTACACGGATGACCTCCTCGTGTTGGTGGGCGGCCGAAGACGCGAAGACATCGAGCCAAAGATTGGAAGGGCTATGGAAACATTACAGCAGTGGTACCAAAACACTAAAATAACAATAACATGAAACAAGTCAACCTATCTCCTGTTGAAACCCAACAGCGAAAATCGAGGGCTCACCAGTTCTCCTACGACGAGATGCGCGTTACCTGGGAGTCATCATTGATGACAGGTGCAACTTCGCAAAGCACATCGAAACCGTAACCCAATGAGCACTAGAACTGCTTAATAACCTTATCAGCATTGTACATAAAAGATTCCATCTCCCCCCCTCCCCCCCCCCCCCCCGAACTAATAAAGTTATATCACAACACTGTACTGACATCAGTAGTGGGTTATCGCTCAGGAGTCTGGGCTCACAGGCTCACGAGGTTGGAGTCCACTATGATGGTGAGAAGCGTGCAAAGAAATATGTTAGTAAGGTCACCTGGGGCCTACAGGACCTCTCCAGGCGGGGCGCTGTAGGTTATAATTGATATCAAAATAAGAGAACAGGCAGCTTGGCTTTGGGCGAAGAAGGGGGAGATCGGGAAAGCAGGGAATATTCTGGGCTTTCAGGCTGGGGATAAGGCTGCAATCAAGAGAAGGACTGAAGAGCTGTAGCAGGAAACATGGAAGCCGAAGGTACCGCCCGAAGAACATTCCATTTCCTACCAGATGTCGAACAACGATTACGTTTGGTGTACTTTAATCCAACACGGGAATTGTTCCATTTTCTCACTGGTCATGGATCCTATTCGACATACCCGTTTGCGACGAGAGCTGCGCCTTCGTGCGACTGTGGTGCACCGGAGGGTACTCCCGATCATGTGGTTTACGAGTGCCCCCCTTACAATGAGGTAGCAGCTGCGCTAAGACAGCAGCTACCGAACCACGACACTTTTTCACTACTACGACAAGAGGATGCATTGCGAGTAGTAAACAACCTGACTAACGAGGTATCGCTAAAAGTTCTTTTGGAATATCTTAGGGACAACCGTGAGTAACGACGAATAACAAAATGTATTCCGGTACCCCAATCCCATACTGCCTGGGCGTGGATAGGACGACTGCCGTTACAGTTCAAATGCGCCACGTCCAGGACTAGGGGGAGTTGCGTTATGTTACAAGCAGAAGACAAGAGCTGGCATGTTGTAAGCCGTCAATCATCGTATTTGCGTTTCCTTTCTCATAGAGTTCGTGATACGAATATAAGCAGTTTCAAAGTATCAGGAAACTGATGAGCTCTCGAAAATGCATCGTTTTAGCTGACATATGTTATAAATAATTAACACGAAACTACATATCGCTAGGTAAAGATTTCCTGTAGTTGACGTGTTTAATATTACAATTTGTGTGTTAGAAAAGTTTACCACTTCAATATTACGGCACAATGATACTCTTTCAAAAGCGCAACTTTCTGGTAGATTTTAAGTGTTAAATATCAAATAATGACATTTTTAAATAGAGTCTTTACACATTGGAGTTGATAGCGTCGTGGGAGGTTTGGGTCTGCAGATTTAAAAAGAAAAGTTTTTCCCCATCTTTTCTTTTCTAAGCGATTCATTTCTAAGAGATTCTGGATATTTCTTATTCATTTAGTAGAAGTATTATCTTCAAAAATCGACGTCATTTATTATAAATAATGTATGTTCCGCAATTCTTCTTGCAAAGACAGTGGCCATAAATCGTATCGTGACTGCCAGTTTGCGTCTGAATATAAACACAAGTTACACAGTGAAAGTATTTGTTATTATGAAACTTTCTGTAAAATATGTACACCCGGCTGTGGGCTTATGGACTGGCTCATGTTTGTATCTTGCGGATAAATATCTTTTTCAGTGATGATGAGAAGCTTCAATACAATCTCCACTTCCATTCGAGTGAAATTACGAAACGAATCTCGATCCTGAAATGTATTTGATGATGTACGTTATTTCCGAGTGTTGGTAGTAAATGCAACATCGATGTATCATCACGCATACGCAAACTGGCTTTAGATGTTAGACCTTAATGATATTCAATCTAAAATCGAAAACGAGATGAAAATTCAACTGAGTTAACGAATAAGTTATACTAGTATGTATCTCAGATCGCTGTAACAACAGCTCGCTGTTCAAGTCAACGACAAGTCGAGAATCTGCTTCGCGATTTTCTCCGCCCTTTTTCGACAATCGCTAACAGAGTTAAGGCAGCTGTTTTACACACGTCAATTTTCGTAAAGAACCCGTGGTCTGCGAGCTAAGTAAAGCCAACAACGGGCGCTAGAGATCACGTTAATCAGCTCGTCGTGTGTGCCTCTGGCGCTGTTTCCCGTCAGGTCCCACGTCGCGCCGGCGTCCGCGTGAACATTAGTTGCCTACATGAACGTAAGCTGACTCGCCCCGTGTGAGGACAGCTTAAGGCTGTTTGAGAACGCGCGTTGTCATGCAATAAGTGCACTCCGTTCGTCGTTATTCCTCTCCTTCAGTTCTGAACGCTACTTCTGAGTTTTTTTAGGGTCTCACATTTTTGTGCACTGATAGTCTTCCCCTGAGGCAGAAATTCAACCAAAAGTAAGATACAAATACTGACGCCCTGAATTTTTCAGCCGAAATTGTAGGTTTGAATTGTTTGGTGCATGAGGAATCGGTGTTTGTTTGTTTTGTTTTGCTTTAGGGCGCAAGAAACAACTTTGATAATACGCACTCCATTTAAAACTATAGAACAAGAAGACAGAGAGGAGTTAAAAAACGACGATACGTCCCAATCGACATGGTAGAAGACAGCTTAAAACGGGCACGCGGAAAAGGAGCTGGAAGAGACACCATACAGAAACGGAGGTCCAAAAATAAAAATTAAGTGGCCTTCGCTATATTGCTTTGGCGATAAAAAGTAAAATGCGATCGACAGCCCGCGCGTCATTTGCTAAAACGGCCGATAACTCGGACGGCAAACCCAAGCGGAAAAGTAAACGGTTAGAAAATGGGCAGTCCATCAGGAAGCGTCGGACAGTTAAAACTTGGGCGCAATGTGTACAAAGTGGTGGTGTAGTGCCATTTATCAAATGACGATGGCTAAAAAGGCAGTGCCCAAAATGCAGAAGAGTTAAAATAACCTCCTCCAGGCGATAGGGCCGAGAGCAAGTCGCTGAGAGAGGCTTAATAAACCGGAGCCTACTTTCGTGAGAGGAGGACCATTGGCGATGCCAAACGGACGTCACCACCTGACAGACGCCAACACAGAGGTCATCGGAGGGAATATAGGAACTCGCGGGCTGAGGTACGAGGACTGCAACCTTGGCAGCAGCATCAGCAGCCTCGTTTCCTGGCAGACCGACATGACCAGGAACCCACAGAAACGGCACACTGGCTCCACCAACAGTGAGCAGTTGACAGTTTTCCTGGACCCGCTGGTCTAAGGGATGGGTTATATAACCCGCACATATACTTTGAAGGACGCGAAGAGAGTCTGAACCGAGGACACAATTGGAAAGGCTGTTTCGCTGGATGTACTCCGTGGCCCGATACAGGGCGAAGAGCTCGGCTGCAAATACTGAGCAGTGTACTGGAACCCGATACCGAAAGAAACGGGTGCCAATGATGAAGGCACACCCGACCTCATGGTCAGTCCGAGAGCCATCAGTTTATATAAAGGTACTATCGCGAAGTTCCATGCGAAGGTCGTGAGACTGAAGGCGATAGACCGAGGCTGGAGTAGTGTCCTTAGGAATCGAATCAAAGCCAAGGTTAACATGGGCCGCTTCATAAAGCCAAGGTGGTGAAGGGTTCACACCCAGCGGGAAAGTTGCAGGTATTGTAAAGTTAAGCCGCCGTAGCAAGTGCGGAAAGGGGACTCCAGGAGGTAACAGAGAAGAGGTACGCGCTCCTACTAGCGATCACAGGAATCATCGAAGAAGGAGGCATAGGATGGGAGACCATGCATGTCAGAAAAACGGCATACATACCTGCTGAGGAGAAAGTCACGGTCATAGGGCAGTTGTAGCTCAGTAATTTCAGCATACAGACTCTCAACCGGGCTGGTGTAAAAGGCGCCCGTGGCCAAACGGATACCACGATGGTGGATAGTGTGGAGACGACTGCCCCTTTGTCTCAGGTCTGTAATAGGCCACTCATCTGCAGTCGCAATAGAGCTCAGAAAATCCTCACTTTCCGATTGAAGTTGCTCAAAAAATTCGCAGGGCGCTACTCATCCGATTTTAGTGTGCTGCTCTGTCAGCTGTTTTGGGACCCATCTCGCGCACAGTTTCCTGTTTCTCAGCGTTTCTGTGAATGTCTCGTAGAAGAGGGTTCTGGAGAGTTGTGGAAACATCGCAGAAATTTCATCCACTGTCAGTCGGTGGTCTTCACGAAAAGTACCCTCGATTTTTTGCACTAGCTCATCAGTCAAAATGGAACGTCTTCTACTCGTCTGTTCGTCATCAATATTTGTTCTGCCTTCACCACTCTCCCTGCACCGCTTAAACACACTCGTGCTGTTCATAGCGCCTTCACCGTAAACCGTTTTGATTCGAATATATATATATATATATATATATATATATATATATATATATATATATATCGGTAGGTGTTATCTCTTCCACGGGTAGGAAGCGGATCACGGCACTTTACTCGCATTAGGAGAGATTTCTTACCGACATCTTTCACGAAAATTGACAGTACAACGTTAGTTTACGTACTGTCGTATCTTGTGATGCTCATCCTGGTGAGGTAAACGTCAACCCTCAAACAACAAAATACCATAGATCTTTATGGTAACAGCAAACTTGTTTTCTGAACGTGCCTCGTTTTCGCACCTGACCGCATCGGATTTGTCTGGGGTTGGCCTTATTACGTTATTATTGAAGTATCAGCGTACTTTAGCCGTCTCAGATTTGTTGCATATCACATGGATTAGCTTAGTTGTGGTATGCTGTCTCAAGGAACTCAATAATTATGAAGGATTGTTATCTACTCCAGTAGCCTTGTTTCGACTACAGTGCTTTCACTGCTCGTATATCCTACTTTCTCTTGATCTACTTGCTTTGACGTTCCATAACATTGTCTTCAGTTTACACTACTGGCCATTAAAATTGATACCCCAAGAAGAAATGCAGATAATAAACGGGTATTCATTGGACGAATATATTATACTATAACTGACATGTCATTACATTTTCAAGCAATTTGGGTGCATAGATCCTGAGAAATCAGTACCCAGAACAACCACCTCTGGCCGCAATAAAGGCCTTGATACGCCTGGGCATTAAGTCAAACAGAGCTTGGATGGCGCGTACAGGTACAATGCCCATGCAGCTTCAACACGATACCACAGTTCATCAAGAGTAGTGACTGGCGTATTGTGACGAGTCAGTTGCTCGGCCACCATTGACCAGACGTTTTCAATTGGTGAGAGATCTAGAGAATGTGCTGGTCAGGGCAGTAGTCGAACATTTTCTGTATCCAGAAAGGCCCGTACAGGACATGCAACATGTCGTCGTGCATTATCCTCCTGAAATATGGGGTTTCGCAGGTATCGAATGAAGGGTAGAGCTATGGGTCGTAACACATCTGAAATGTAATGTCCACTGTTCAAAGTGCCATCAATGCGAACAAGAAGTGACCGAAACGTGTAACGAATGGCACCCCATACCATCACGCCGGGTGATACGCCAGGATGGCGATGACGAATACACGCTTCCAATGTGCGTTCACCGCGATGTCGCCAAGCACGGCTGCGGCCATCGTGATTCTGTAAACAGAACCTGGATTCATCCGAAAAAATTACGTTTTGCCATTCGTGCACCCAGGTTCGTCGTTGAGTACAACCATTGTAGGCGCTTCTGTCTGTGATGCAGCGTCAAGGGTAACCGCAGCCATAGTCTCTGAGCTAATAGTCCATGCTGCTGCAAACGTCGTCGAACTGTTCGTGAAGATGGTTGTTGTCTTGCAAACGTCCCCATCTGTTGACTCAGGGATCGATACGTGGCTGCACGATCCGTTACAGCCATGCGGATAAGAAGCCTGTCATCTCGACTGCTAGTGATGCGAGGCCATTGCGATCCAGCACCGCGTTCCGTATTACCCTTCTGAAACCACCGATTCCATATTCTGCTAACAGTCACTGGATCTCGACCAACACGAGCAACAATGTCGCGATACGATAAACCGTAATCGCGATAGGCCTCAATTTGACCTTTATCAAAGTCGGCAACTTGATGGTACGCATTTCTCCTCCTTACACGAGGCATCGCAACAACGTTTCGCCAGGCAACGCCGGTCAACTGCTGTTTGTGTATGAGATATCGGGTGGAAACTTTCCTCATGTCAGCACGTTGTAGGTGTTGCCACCGAAGGCCAACCTTTTGTGAATGCACTGGAAAGCTAATCATTTGCATATCACAGCATCTTCTTCCTATCGGTTAAATTTAGCGTCTGTAGCACGTCATCTTCATGGTGTAGCAATTTTAGTGGCCAGTAGTGTAGTAACAGTTGTTTCTAGCACAATTTGTACAGTCTGGTGACCTTTTGGCCCAACGATGTCACTACAGTTGACAGATACTGAAACTGAAGAGACACAGCTACCCCACACATGAGGCGTAGATAGACTCGTCCCTTTCTTTCTTACTGGAAGACAATGGTTTTGCTCCCACCAAGTCTTGGAATTCCTTTGACCACACGATTTGAACAGACTAGCTCTGCTTTTACCTCAGATTATTTGCAGTCAGTTGCCAGGCTCAGCGAGATCTTGGGAGTGGTGCGAAATGTCACACCTCCGCTAATTGTTTGCTGTCGCTGCACCACTGCTTGGGAGCAAGTGAGAACTAGTTCGCTGTGGAGCGTCCGGAAAAGTTAACTTGTTTAAACGGAGCCATTAGTTTCAAGTGCCAATGCCCACAGGCAATCGTAAAAGAGCAGCCGGCGGCGGTGGCGCGGGGGTGGTGTAATGACCGGAGAAAAGATAAGACATAAATGGGGGGCGTAAAGGGGCCCCGCAGCCGCCGATCCCATTTCTTTCTTCTCTCTTCCTCTCCTCCCGCTCCCCTTCCCTCCTCCGCTTCTTCTGCGGGGGTCGCACCGAAACGGTCCGCAATTCACTCGCGCTCCAATGGTCCCGTAACCCTCTAAATTACCCCCCGCTGCCCTTTACGATGGCTCGAGTGCGCGAATCCCGCAGATAACTCACTTTACTTATTTTACCGCTTCGTCACGCCGTCCGCCGTCGCCCGCAGTCTTCTGCCCTTATCCATACCTCTCCCGACTATCAATTACCATAAATTAAATAGAATGCACCGCTGCGGCTGCTGACTCGGAAACTGTTTTTAATGAAACTTTTCGCTTACCCGTTTACGCTGAGGATGTCGCCTAGGCAGGCTGTGAACGACCGACAACTCGGTACAGCGGCGGTCGTGAAGAAACCTGCTGTGAAGGAGTGACAGCCTAAATACACTGCCAGTCATCAAATTGGCGACAACAGAAATGGTAGCAAACAAAATTTAAATTTAGAAGACCTTAGTTTGTCCCTGCGTATACAATGTTCAAATAACTTACGGAAATGCAGCCGAGTGTCTTCTCCGACAACAGCCAGCATTTTGACAGTACACCCAGCCATTTTCAAGGCAAAAGTGCAGCAAATAAGCGTTATACGAGCGAATTGAATACCTCGGTTTTCGGAGAAACTCAGTAAAGATAACACAATCACACACACACACACACACACACACACACACACACACACACACACACACACAAGCGTGCGAATGCGTGCACTCGCACACATACACACTGTAAGCACTAATGTCATCACAAACCAACGATGGCAAGCATTTGAAATTATCGATAACGAAATTAATAATTAACTGCTGAGGTAGCATAAACTCTGTCCCTCTTTTTTTGACAAGTGGGAGATCAGCATTCCATGCAGAATTCAATCAGAAACCACCATTAATAAGATTGCCTTATTTACAGCGATGGTGGTTTTTGTTTGAATTCTGCATGGAATCCTGCCCTCTTATTTATTAGGTTACCTTATAAATAGAGATGATGATTTTTGTTTAAATTCGAAATGGAATCCTGATCTCCCATTTGTCAAAAAACAGAGGGACGGGGTTTATCCTACCTCACTCGTTGTTTATTAATTTCACTGTCGATAGCCGCGCGGGATTAGCCGAGCGGTCTGTGGCGCTGCAGTCATGGACTGTGCGGCTGATCCCGGCGGAGGTTCGAGTCCTTCCTCGGGCATGGGTGTGTGTGTTTGTCCTTAGGATAATTTAGGTTAAGTAGTGTGTAAGCTTAGGGACTGATGACCTTAGCAGTTAAGTCCCATAAGATTTCACTTACATTTGAACATTTTTTTTTTCACTGTCGATAACTCCTCACGTCGCTTATTTTTGGTTTGAGATGGCGCTAGTGGTTACGGTGTGTGTGTGTGTGTGTGTGTGTGTGTGTGTGTGTGTGTGTGTGTGTGTGTGTGTGTGTTTGTGTGTGTGTAAGTGTGTTATCATAACGGAGTTTCTCTGAAAACCGAGGCGTTAAGTGGGCTAGCACAGCGTTTACTTGCGCCAGTTTTGCCTTGAAAATCGATGGGTGTGCTCCTGTTGAAATATCGGCAGCTGTCGACGACGTCACCCGGCTGCATTCCAGTAAGTTAATTCAAAACTATACCGGTTTGTTGCAGATTTTCTGAATAAAATTTGTTTATTTGTTGTGAACTTCACTTGGACTGGTTTCCTTTCTTAAACCTCGTCTGTCTATGTTCTCGTCCTGAACAATGCAAGTGGTGTCATTACGGGAACGCTATCTGATTAAATGAGCCACTAGAACTATCTGAATGTGTATAACTGTATTTTATTAATTTCTATCAAAACATGAAACTGTATAATAAAAAGGCTGTGCAGTGAGGAGTGCTACAGCACGTGATGTCACAGAACACGATTTGCACTTTCAGCACACAAAACTTACAGAATAAAAGTGCTTCATGAAATTACAGATTGTGTTTTGAAAGAATAAATAATCAAAATGGTTGTCTAAAAGGTGCACTATGTATTTACATAGACGATCTGACTAAAAAAAATCCAAACACTGAATAACACTCAGACAAATGTACCAGTGCACTCCAAGAATAAGACTGTCTGCGTAAAGGAATGGACTCTAAACTGAAGTGTCCCTCAGCTGTACCTGATACTAACTGTGAAAAGATACACCTTAATTTCAAATGATCTCACTCTCTTGACTGTTATTAAACTGACCCCAACAAGTTTCCATGACTTACCTGTGGCAACGGAAACTCCGAACTGATAGGAGTGATGAACATAAGAATACAGCACAGCAGCAAGCCGGCCAAACGGAAACAGGGCCTTGGGTAGTGCAGTGCAAGGACGTGCTTTTATTCTACGTAGACCATGCTTTGACTTTAGCCACTGTGTTCCGCAGAGTGCAATGCGGCGACAGAAAAATGAAAATCTTTCGTGAGGAAACAGGTCGAATTTGAACTTGCTAAGTGACTGAAAGGAATCTGACTTTTAAATCACTCTATTGTGAAAACTGAAACTCATTTTTTGATAATTATAATGATATTCACAAAGAGTACTTTTCGTATCAAATATTACTCTGCCATAAAATTTGTTTTTGAATTGTTAAACGAGTGGTAAATCTAGAAGCGCTGAGTGCAAATCATCTCAATAGGTAACTTGCTTAATTACGTCTCAGTGATGAAATAACTGACCCATACGAATAAAGACAAATTCTACTAAAACTCCCTCTTTTCCAATTACGCTCAAGAATGCAGTGCAGCAACAACAGTACGTGGAAATCTTCCTTCTCAAATAAATCTTTTCGAAATCATATTTCCAATATTCTTCTCTAAGTTTATCTCTGTGCTCTGCAAGGTATTTCCAGACCACTCAGTAGCATGGCCAACACCCTGTCTCACTCACTTGCTTCTCTTAGAATGTCACAGCAACGACAATGCTACTGGCAACCAAAGATCACATTGCTTGTACTTACAGTCTCTCTGACGTAACGTACTGACTATTGAAAATGGAGGAATACGGGGACACAGACGAAGTCCGATTGTTTGGCCGGGTGTGTGCTGCATACACTGTTGATGATGCGATGTTGATAATAATGGGGGAAGTGCCCAGTGGAGAAGATAAAAAATTCACGCAGTATGTGGTCAATCAATGGATGGAAAATCCTAGGTGCCAATTGAAATGTGGAATGCTTTTCAGCAGCGGCATAGGACCACGGTCGAAGGCTGACATAGCAAACTAAAATCTTCAACAAATCACATATACTTTCTAATAAATAAGCTGAAGGAGGTAGCAGGTTATATTATATTTCCATAAGCCTGCCTTTACAAAAAAAGTGGGAAGAGATACATAGATCTTGGCAGAAGATTAAAAGACATTGCAGGAATATATAACGAATCTGGGAATTTGAGATGACATTTAAAATTCCTGGCTTTCTTACGAAAAATTGAGTGAGGAATTAAAATTTATAAAATAAGACAGAATGTTAATCATTTGCTGCAGCAACTTTCTAGAAAAGGAAAAAAGGTAAGACTAATAAAAAATAAAAAAAATATTTAAACATTCATAAGCATAGATAAAATATGAAGAGATGTTCTTACATAAAAACGGTCTGCAGAGCCTTCCCCATCGCTTCCTTTGACTGTCGGAAAACCCACAGCTGAAATATTTGTGGTTGAAAATACTGCATTGACGTAGTGGGTCAGCAAGTGATGATCGAAAAGATCGCTGTGTCAAAAATCTACAGATACCAGTCACTGAATACTTCCCCTATTTTGACTGGACCAGAGCTGGGATTGCTCCTACACATCCGTTAGGGGGCCTGAAGATTGGGTAATGTAGTGCTGAAACTGGTTGCTCAATAAAACAACAACTGGAAATTTACACACATGAAGACGTTTTGATTCGACAATTTAAACTTTAATGTTGTCTTTAAGAGTACCAACAACAACATTCCTGATCAAATTAGCCGGCCGGGGTGGCCGAGCGGTTCTAGGCGCTTTAGTCTGGAACCGCGCGACCGCTACGGTCGCAGGTTCGCATCCTGCCTCGGGAATGGATGTGTGTGATGTCCTTAGGTTAGTTAGGTTTAACTAGTTCTAAGTTCTAGGGGACTGATGACCTCAGAAGTTAAGTCCCATAGTGCTCAGAGCCATTTGAACCTAACCAAATTAATTAGGCTACGAGAAATGGGAATGATATGTTGTTCTGAGAGATTATGATTAAACTGGCGGTGTTCCGAGTGCTGCAGAGCGGGATGTATACATCGCTGGACCCTGAAACATGGAAGGTATGTTCATTAATCGGTGCGCTTGCGGAGTCTACTGAAACATAATACAGTAGTTTCACTTTCTGCTACTAGGTGAAAATATGACGCTGTAAGCAGTCCCAATGTGGCGTGGGTGCAGGAAAGGGGGAGGAGTGATCAAACACATGACGAGGGTGTTTGTCGCACGTTTATTACGGAAAACTCACAAAGTTACAACAGATGTTCAATGTGATCTCCCATCTCAGCAACACGCTACGTACGTAACACGTCATGGTCGACAGTTGCTCGCAGCATATCGGGTGTACTCAGAGCGATGTGTCTTGTTTCAGACCAGGGAGAATCCGGATGTACCTTCGATAGACACGATCCTTTAGATATCCCCAGAACCAGAAGTCATATGGACTTAGGTCAGCGGATCTGGAAGGCCACACTTCCTGAAACCGCCTAGAGATGATACGGTTGTCGAAGGCTTTTGGAACAAAACCTCTCGCCCGTCAAGCGACATGTTCTGTTTCCCCATCTAGCATAAAAACAGCGTGGTGGAGACAGTTACGTTCTCACAAAGCTGAAATCACTTATTGCACAAGAAGGTCCTTATAACGTGCAGATGTCGCCGTACACGTAACAGGCCTGCGAGCTGTCATCTGTTAGAAGGAAAACGGACCGAGAATGAAGGAGCTTGTGAAACCACACCACGCAGTCAGATAAGATGAGAGCAGTGTACGTTTCTGCACAAAATGTGGTGTAGCAGAACCCCACTTAGGACAGTTCAGTGCGTTCACGGCACCAAGCAGAGTAAAATGAGACTCGTCCATCCAAAGAATATTCACCAGTCACATGTCATCCATTTGCATGAGTACCTAAAACTAAGGGCAACGTCACGGTGTACCCTTGGGCTTTGTTTGGTGCAAGTTCTGAATCTTGTAGGGATACCAGCTGAAAATCAGCCACAAAATCTTTGGATCTGTTGTCCAGGGGAGAGAGAATTCGACACAATTTGAGTACTGGTTAAAGAATTTGAAGCATATGCTGCATATTCGACTACTGCTACAGCAGCCTCACGAACTACTGTCATGGTTATGGGCCGCCACCCTCTCTTTGCTACACCACCTAATTCACCCGTTTCTTCAGATTTCTTAATCACATTATTTAGCCCATTTATTGACATGGGTCCGATACTAGGCTGTTTCTTTCTGCGATATTCCCGCATTGCAGCGCTGCTGTTGTTATCATTCCAATAAAATACCTTTACCAGCAGTGCACGGTCTTTCTCCACAATAGCCTTTGCATTTCCTACGGAAAACTTTAGCAGTTTATGTCATCTCACAAAAGAAATCAACACGCGTCACCAAGCAACAAACAGCATTACTGACGTCAAAACAGGAAACATTCCACTTTCTGACAGCCTACAGCGCCATATTTTGACATGGTGGCAGAAAGTGGAACTATTTTTTTTTCACCATACTCCACGAGCACATCGATTGATGAAGATAGCTATGATGTTTCAGCGTCCTGTAATGTATACAGTCCGCACTACAGAGCTCGGAACACCGTCACTTTAATTATAACCATCCGGTATACAAATAGACTGTAATCAATATACAGCAGTAGAGGTATTACATTGAAGTTACCAACAACTCCACATTATTAATCATATTATCGTCAGTGTACATAATACACCGGGTGTGCCATTTATCTTGACCCCCTAAAATAAATGTTTGTCCAGATGAAAATTACAAAATTTCAGCAAATGGTCTTTAGCCGCCAGGGGGACATCAATCAGCATGATTGCATTCGTTGTAGCTTTGTTTTTTACAAACATATGAACGGTGGTATGACTTTTTTAAATGACACCCTGTATTTTTTATTCGATAATTCATTTCCTCTCCTAGACACCTATTCAAAAATGTATCACAGTGTGCCATTCACTGAAACACGTTATTAATTACATAATACAACATGAAACACGTATGTATTCATTAACAGCGATGGCGAGGCATGACAGAATCTCTGACCAGAGAGCTATTTATCGTTGCTAGTCTGCGCTTGACCGCGCGAGAGTTCAGTAGTTGCGTGTGGAGTCGGCAGAGGGAGTAGTCAGTTGCGGGTTGCACTCTGTCGGCAGTAGTTGTAGCGAGTGGACGGTTGTACTGAGCGGGCGTCGGCATGCGTCGGCGGCGTGCTCTCCTTCCATCTCTGGTCACGATTCACGACGAGGTATATTGTTTTAGAAGGTAATGAAGCAGCATTGCGCTCAGCTAATAACATATGTTAATTGTAATTAATTTGTTCAAGAATTGCCCCAATAATAATTTTCTTATAAAGTAACTGTTTTAAACAAAAGGATTCATTTCAAGTCAAGTAATACTTCCTATGCATTCCAAAATTAAACATGGGTCAGCATTTCACGGAGCTGTGCCGAAAAATAAGAGCAGATATTGATGCAGTTTACTGATGTAAGAATTTTGGTTTCTGTGTTCAGGTTTAATTATTGCACAGGGCCGAAGGTCAGCGCCGCTGCCCTTATAAAATTTGTCAGGTTTAATTAATTGTGTTCAGATGTTACACATAGTTTATGCTTCATTATTTAATTAATTTTATTGTGGGTTTAATGAGCAATCTTAATTAGTTAATGTTTGTGGGGAGTTTACATTTGGGTCATTATTATTCTTTAATTTTGCAAGCAGGTTACGCTTGGCAATTTTTTTACTATTCAGTTTTGCGGGAGTCAACATTTGGCTCATTTTCATTAACATTGACATTCTAAAATTTTTGCGGGGAGGTTACACTTGGCGACCTCCGGTCCAGGATCGTATTTCTTTGAGAATCTTTTGAGAAGTAGTCAGATATCTGCTCTTATTTACTTAATATAATTAGCATTTGGCGCAACGCTTTTACTAACTTTGTCACTTTCCTCCACAGATCATTGCTCTTTGTTGTATTTGTATTTGTTGGATTTTGCATTGTCTTTGTCTAATTTGTGAATAATTGTGACTAGTGTAAAAATGCCGCGAAAGACTGTTAATAGTGCATCGCGAGGTATAATGAGTGAAATAACTGATTTAAGTAACTTCACCGATAGTACTTGTGACACACAGTATAATGATGACAATCCTCCGTTTACGGACAATCAGTACGTACCGACGACTAATAATGATTTTGATCTTAGTGATGAACAGACGAATTCAATTGTGTCCTCTGTTAATTTGACGACAATTGATGACGCGGGGCGTTCTGTTGCAATGAGCGCTGCCCAGCTTGACACACCCGGTTTGCAGGATTTACGTGACAAACAGATAAATTTTTCTAATGAAAACGAACGGTATACTCAAAGTACGGGAGATTTATTTGATTCTGAGGTAGGGACTAACAGTGTACATCCGATTAGCAAGCCTTTTCAAGAATCACAGAATTTCCAAATGGATACACAAAACGTGACAATTGCAGGTACACCATCAAACAGCACAGACAATAGAAATGCTAATTTTGGCTCGGACCAAATGATGGCATTATTGCAACAACTTCTTGAATCAAATAAACAAAATAATGAAGATAACAAACAAGTTAAGGAAAGTTTGAAACAACTTAATGAAATTAATGAAAAATTAAACAACAATTCCAGACAGTTAAATGAAAAATTAGACAACAATTCCAGACAGCTTAGTGAACAGATTACAGCCGTTGCCGCGCAGTGTCATGATACTAAGGAACAATTACGTGAGGAAATTGAGGCTTGTGCTAGAAAAAGTAGCGAAGAAATTAGATCTGTTGCGCAACAATTAAGAGATATGCAAACAACTAGAACAGAATCACTTAGAGAAGAAATTAGTGCAGTTGGTAAACAATGCTCTGAAAAAGCAACACAATTACGCGACGAATTTAAATTAATGACAGCAAAACTTTCGCGCACAATGGCTGCAAAGATAGACGCGAAATTCGAACAACAGAACACTCAAATTGACGAGCGTTTTACTCATCACCAACAAAACAGTGATACGCGTTTCCGTAAATTTATACAGGATCAGAATAAAGTAAAACGACAAGTCATGGAAACAATCACCGCACAGAGACAAGAAGATAAACGTAAATTGTTCGCGAAAGCAAAAACATACGTAGACAACAATATTGCTACTGTATCAGACGAAATTAATACCATCAAACAGTTGAACACAGTATTACGTGATGAAATTTCTGATGTTAAATCAAAAACAGATACACACACAGTAGATATTCAAACAGTGACAGACAGATTCGAACAATTAGAGCTAACACAGGATTCTGATGTCATTAAAGCTGACGTTAAAAAATTGAACGAAACCACACGTAAATTACAAAAACAAATTAATACTTCAGATAATAAAAACGATGATCAGGTAAAAATACTGACTGAAAAATATGATGAATTGGCCAGTCGTATTGACGTTATTGAAAGTAATAATGACAGCAAATCAGACGATACTGCACCGATTTCGTTTAACCAAACACTTGAATTCCAAAATCTACAGCAGACAATCAATGGGATAGATTCGTCTAATAACACATTACGTAGAAAATTGTCAAGTTTACAGCAAGAGGTAACAGAGATAAAAAATATTTCAGTTAATAACACGTCACAGCAGACGCCACTTTGCGAGCATTTGTCGGACTCATACAGCCAATATAATTTAGGTAATTTAGAGAGAGTACGCGACTTAAAATCCGAAATGACACAGACAAACAGATTCTCACACAAACCTGAACGTGTTCTCAAATTCAGGGACGAGAACGTAGATTACGAGCAATTTTTATCCGTAAGAAAATCTAAGGAACTTAATAGTGACAGAGCACAGGTACACGCTTCGAGCTGGATGCGTCGGTTTGCTTTTGTATTTTCACCAGCATTGCCTGTAATGCAGAAACTAGAATTAGCATGGGTACAGCAATTTGTTCGTGAATTTTTACTACCATTGCCTGTAACGCAAAAGCAAAAATTTGTTTGTAGCGCGTAATAGACCTCAGGGGATTCATTACGCTTTAATGAATATGTGCCGTAGCGTGCATAGCGCCCCGAGCTGTAGTAGTGCTGTTTCATCTTTAGTTTTCTGCACTGCTGCCTTCTCTTCTACTATCCTTTATATCTATCAAAACAGCTCTTCAACTATTGCCCTATCTAGGATTAACAAAGTGTAAAGAAAACCCGAAATGACAAGTTCTACCGAAAGTGACATTTTTTTATTAGACGCTCCAGAAATGACAACTACGAGAACTTTAATATCAGAGAAAATTTTTAATCATCGGTATGTGTAAAATTTTCAGCAGTCGCAAACATATTTTTAGTAACAATAGACGTTTTTCTCCGCAACAGCATCAAAGCCAGCCGGTTAGCATACCTAACCAACAATGTAGTCTACAAGGTCAACCAAGCTTTAATGTTTCGCCGCGTGCACGTATAGTCTCCGCTCTAACAAATAGTAACGCACGCCAACTAGGAAATAACTACGTGCAGAAAACACAGTATTTCAATTCCTATCGCAATGCACCGTATAGGAATGACTATCATGACAAACGTAGAAATAATGAGCACAATTTTCAGCGTACATTTAATAACAGTCGATCTTATCAGCAGCAAGAACATCAGCAACAACATATTATCATAAATAAACCAGACAATAGGTATCATCCAGAACGTAATACGTCAGGAAGAAATAATAGGATAGTACAGATAGTTGAAATGCCACAGCATCCTCCCGAAAATAATAACACGCCAGATAGAATATGATTAAATACAGTACAGGTCGTATATTCCAGTAACGCAAGCAATAATTTTGACACGCAGAATCTTGTTCACGAGAATGTTATTTGAAACATGC
This sequence comes from Schistocerca serialis cubense, assembly GCF_023864345.2. Taxonomy (NCBI): domain Eukaryota; kingdom Metazoa; phylum Arthropoda; class Insecta; order Orthoptera; family Acrididae; genus Schistocerca; species Schistocerca serialis. Next base: position 52,800,173 of record NC_064644.1, read on the forward strand.
TTTGTTCAATGCACCACTTTTATCGCACCCAGATCTTAGCAGAAATTTTTCCGTTGCCCCTGACAGTTCTAACACCGCTTTAGGCGTACATATTTTCCAGGAAATTAAAGAAGATGGTTCTACAATAATTAAAAACATCGCATTTGCAAGTCGCATTCTGTCACCTGCTGAACGAAATTATTCTGTTACAGAACTGGAAACATTATGTGTTGTTTGGGCTTTTACGAGATTCAGGCATTTTCTTTATGGAAGACATACCACCATTCACACAGACCACAGAGCGATACAATTTTTACTTTCGGCTAAATTTACGCACGACAGATTAAGCAGATGGAAACTTTATCTACAGGAATTTAATTATACAATAGTTCACATTCCCGGCACACAAAATGTTGTAGCAGACGCACTATCCCGTTCTCTCAGCAACAATCAGCAAGATATAGCAACCAACTTCTGCAAAGCAAATTTCAGCATCATGTACATTCAACAAGTGGCATTTGAAAATTTTATTTCATCGTCATTACAAGACATAGCACAAGAGCAAACTAAAGACAACGTATGGAAAGAGATTAAACACCTCTGGCAAGATAGGAATAATGTTACGATTAGAAACCATTACACTGTACAGAATGACATTCTGTTTCGCCGGTCTCACCCTGACAGCAACAATTGGTTATTATGCATTCCCGACTAACTTGTTAACAAATTAATCTGGTATAATTTAAGTTACGCACATTACGGAGCTAGAAAATGTTTTCTTATACTGAGACAGAACTGTTATTTTGCCAACATGGAGAAACGTATACGACGAGTTTTAGCGTCATGTACAATCTGCCAGAAAGCTAAGTCAGACACGACTTCACATATTCCTCCATTATATCCCATTGTACCTGTTAAATTAAGACACATGGCCGCTCTAGACATTTTTGGTCCGATTCCCAGAACTAATAGAGGTTTTTGCTACATCTTTGACGCTGTTGAACTCACTTCAAAATTTGTTACTTTCACTCCATTACGCAAAGCTACTGCTAAAACTGTTTCGAAAGCATTTGTGAAACATTTTCTATTTCATGTAGGGCATGTGATGAAAGTAATTTCCGACAATGGACCACAATTTCGATCTGCTATAAGGACACGTATGTTACGAGCTAGGAACATTTCTTCGATCTATATATGCAGGTACCATGCTTCTTCGAACCCTTGTGAACGATTAATGAAAGAAATTGGTAAACTGTCTAGAATATACTGCCACAAAAGACATATTGATTGGGACACACACATACACTCATTCCAGGATGTAATTAATTCCATACCAAATGGATCCACTATGCTATCTCCGTCTGTTATACTGAAAAATGCTGAACCACCTAACAAAATTAAAGAATTAGTAACATTTCCTACATCTCGTCGACTTCGACACCATGAAATAATTGACATTGCGCTGAACAACATCAAACGTACCGCAGAGCGCCGGAGAAGACAGCAAAAACAGGTTTGTACACGCCGTGACTTTCACATTGGACAGAAGATATTAGTACATACACACTATTTATCCAACGAAGGAAAGAGTAGAGGCGGTAAATTTGAGCTTCTATACGCAGGTCCATATCGAATTCGCAGTATTCCTCACCCTAATGTTCTACACGTCGAAACTTTGAGAACCAGAAAATCGAAAGGAAACCACCACTGGTCGAACATCAAACCTTTTATTGAATGAAGATACTTTATGATTTAACATGCCATAATGCCATTTGCTAATTTTATGATCACTTATGCAATTGTATTCACATGACTACTTACTGATGATTATCGCATTTTTTCTTGGCAAGGGCCCAGCAAGGTAAGGTTAGCAGGTCGCTTTTCTTGTCGTTACACATCAGACCGTGCATATTTTTCCAGATGAATTTACACACTTTATGACCACTTATGCAATTATATTTATGTGACTACTTACTGATGATTATCGCATTTTTTCTTGGCAAGTGCTCAGCGAGGTAAGGTTAGTAGGTCGCTTTCTGTTGTCGTTACACATCCGACCGTGCATATTTTTCATCTTTTATGTAAGTATGATTGTTTTCATGTTTTCTTTGTATGCACTGTGAAATTGTTAAGATATAACACACACCATTTGACTTTGACATTTTTGCTCTATGATATCTCAACATCGTGACTGTTTTACATTTTGCTGCTGCTTTGTGATACTCTGTGTGCATTTTTGCATCTGAACACTGTCCATGTTTTTTGACATATTGCGTTTTCTGTCATGGTATGCTGTATGCTCAATTATGTTACCATAAACCAATTTTTATTTAATGGGTATATGAATTAAATGCAAGACATTAATCTTTGTTCATCAATTTCAGAAAGAAATGATGCGTGTAAGAAATAAATTCAACAGAAATGGGAATTTCACCTACGGAATAAACGAAAGAAGATGCAATAACTTTATGAGGAAGAGTAAATGGATCAGGATTAACGAGCATTAACAAGAATATACTATACTCATCATAGAATAGCAGTCTTAACTAATTTTTTCTTTCAGAATACAAGGCGATTGATGCAGGCTGTCAGACTGAACTACACATCTTAGTTTTAGTGATGAAATATGCTAGAGATAAGGAATAGTTGTATAATGAGTAATGAAGTGATTTTTTTGCAGATGATAATGAATGCTGATGAATAATGATGAAGGATATGGTATTATGAATAATGAAGTTTTTCTTTACAGGTGATGATAATAATGAAGTTACAATAATATGGATAATGAAGTGATTGATAATGAAGTTTTTTTCTTTATAGATGAGGATAATGTTGAAGTTATATATTTATGCTATGTAGTTATTTAAGTATTTCTTGCAGTTTGTTTTGACAGCAGGTGTTGTATTGCATAGTAGGATGACGGAAAGTTTTGGAAAGGACAGCTATGGAACACATTTTTACACACATTTCACTACCTGTTAATTCGAAGTTCACTACTTTTCAGCATAAAATGCGTTTCTTCTTTCAGTTTAATATTCCATTTTTTGTATATTTCGCAGGAGAAATTATTTATGAAATTAATGTGCTATAAGCAGTAGTTCATTAAATCTATGTCACTTATGAATGTGATTACATATACTCTACTTGTTTCATAACTTTGCTACAGCTGACTCATGACGAATGATGTTACACATCTTCATTTGCAGCAATAAGTCAAATGCAAATATTATTATGCCCCAGCAATTAGTTATCGATCCCAACGCAATGCATTGCTAGCACACAAAAAAAAGGTTTTACCAGTCCCAATTTAAAAGAGTTATGAGTTATACTGAATGATGTTTTCCAATCACAGACTTTGAGTAATAGTTACAGTATAATAATAATGCTTTGTAACTAGGAAATGAATGCTACTGATTACTGTAATGAGATGACCAATGAATGCCAATGATTACTAATAATAATGCTTTGTAACTGAGAAATGAATGGTACTGATTACTGTATTGAGATGACCAATGATTAATTATGAACATTATTCTGTAATACTATATTATTGACTACCTCCTGTTTTATGCTTTGTAACTGGGAAATGAATGCTACTGATTACTGTATGGAGATGACCAATGATTAACTATGAACATTATTCTGTAATACTATGTTATTGACTACCTTCTGTTTTATGCTTTGTAACTGGGAAATGAATGCTACTGATTACCGTATTGAGATGACCAATGATTAATTATGAACATTATTCTGTAATACTATGTTATTGACTACCTCCTGTTTTATGTAATGACTTCTTATGATTTGTAATTAGGAAATGAGTGCCAATGTTCTCTGTAAAACACCACATGAATATAATTAAGTAATGCCTTCTGATGATTTATAATTAGGCAATGAGTGCCAATGTTCTCTGTAAAGCAATTTAAGAACATTATTCTGTAATACTACATACATGGTACAGAAATGTTCAATAACTGGGCAATGAATGACGCAAACTACTAATGTAATTCTCAATGAAGACTGATATGTGACTTAATGTCCTTCAGCTTCTAGCCTAACTACCCTGAATTACTGCAATATCCGTTTGTCCTGTATATCCTCTTGATCATGGAGAACTATATTTGGTTTTTGCACCAATTCTACGTTGGTGTACCTTACAAGGATGCGGTGGTGACACGACATGCTGTCCACCACCTTGAGCAATGGAGATGTTATTATGGTCCCACTGTTTGGTGAAGATAATGTACTGCCAAAATGATAACATGGAATATTACTACGACATTTCAGTGTCTTGGGTACGCTGATAAATACTTCTGGAAAAAGAACTTCAGATTGTTTCACTTGGTGTTGTGTTACAGTAGAAAGATATGGACTTTCAGTGCAGCTATGTGCAACCTAAAGTGCTACAACCATGATGCAATCCTTCCCTTTCCTATTCTAATTCTTGTAACATAGTGAAAATCATTTTTTTGCTAATATGATTTGTATTCATGACCAATACATTTTTTTTTGATTTGCTGATATGTTCTGAACTACAGTGTGTGTGCACTTATGCCATTTGTTAATATGTTTTGTACTGAACTTCAGTGCCTGTGCACTTTTATCATTTCTCTATATGATTTGTACTCGTTGCCTATACATTTGTGATTTCCTGATATGTTCACTACTTCAGTGCGTGTGCACCTTTGTCATTTTTCTAACATGATTTCTACTCATTGTATGTACTTTTTTTTTGATTTGCTGATATGTTCACTACTTCAGTAAATGTGCACTTATGTCATTTGTCAATGAGATTTGTACTCATTATGTCTATTTGTTGTGAAAACTTTGAAGAATTTTTCAGTGCATGTGCACTTATGTCATTTGCTAATATGTTTTGTACTCACATTTTGTTATTGCCTAATATGTTTTGTACTCAGTGCATGTGCACCATATTTACTTCATGTTCTACATCTGCATATTCTCAATTTGTAAAGTTAATTAGTTAAGAAAAAATTTGTTGCTCATGGCAAGTCCAATTGACTCACCATCGCTGCCAAATTTTTGCCCCCCCCAGTGGAGGGTTATGAAACACGTATGTATTCATTAACAGCGATGGTGAGGCATGACAAAATCTCTGACCAGAGAGTTATTTATCGTTGCTAGTCTGCGCTTGACCGCGCGAGAGTTCAGTAGTTGTGTGTGGAGTCGGCAGAGGGAGTAGTCAGTTGCGAGTTGCACTCTGTCGGCCGTAGTTGTAGCGAGTGGACGGTTGTACTGAGCGGGCGTCGGCATGCGTCGGCGGCGTGCTCTCCTTCCATCTCTGGTCACGATTCAGGGCGAGGTATATTGTTGTAGAAGGTAATGAAGCAGCATTGCGCTCAGCTAATAACATATGTTAATTGTAATTAATTTGTTCAAGAATTGCCCCAATAATAATTTTCTTATAAAGTAACTGTTTTAAACAAAAGGATTCATTTCAAGTCAAGTAATATTTCCTATGCATTCCCTCCAAGAATTAAAATTAAACATCGGCCAGCATTGCACGGAGCTGTGCCGAAAAATAAGAGCAGATATTGATGCAGTTTACTGACGTAAGAATTTTGGTTTCTGTGTTCAGGTTTAATTATTGCACAGGGCCGAAGGTCAGCGCCGCTGCCCTTATAAAATTTGTCAGGTTTAATTAATTGTGTTCAGATGTTACACATAGTTTATGCTTCATTATTTAATTAATTTTATTGTGGGTTTAATGAGCAATCTTCATTAGTTAATGTTTGTGGGGAGTTTACATTTGGGTCATTATTATTCTTTAATTTTGCAAGCAGGTTACGCTTGGCAATTTTTTTATTATTCAGTTTTGCGGGAGTCAACATTTGGCTCATTTTCATTAACATTGACATTCTAAAATTTTTGCGGGAAGGTTACAAACATTCACTTTGAGCCCAGGGTGACAAACTCGTACACTTGTTGGAGTTGTCAGAAAACAAATGAAAATCAAGTTAAAACATAACACATTCAAAGTGGTGACCCTGGACACCGATACAGTGGAGCGCTCGTTGAATGAAAGAATTATTTACTGCTTTCAGTGTTGCCTGCTGAAGAGAATTACAAGCAAGCAAGATACGTTCCTGCATGCCCTCTGGAGTTGTTAGAATATCGTGATAGACAACGTCTTTAACGAGTCCCCAAAGAAAGAAGTCTAGCGGATATAAATCAAGAGACCTAGCAGGGCAAGTAACTGTTCCTCCTCGACCAATCGATCTGGCAGAATACTTTCAGTTCAGAACACGACGTGCACGTAAGGCTTTATGTGCTGGATATCCATCGTGTTGATACCACGTAAGCATTCTGGTTCTTAGCGGCACTTCATCCAGAAGGGGAGAAAGAATTCGTCTGAGAAAGTTGGTATACGCTGTGTAATTGATGAAATAATGGCCAATAATTGTAGTACCAAGCATCTACACCAGACGTTAACTCTCCACTGACGCTGATGTTCCACCTGTCTAAGCCATCGTGGGTTGTCACTGGACCAATAATGCATGTTCGTTGTATTTACCTGTCCTTTGTTTGAGAAGGAACATTCATCGGTAAATAGAATATTGGAGAATATTGTAGGAGAAGTTCGGGTGGGCGTGAATTTGCTGCTGTGCCCACTGACAGAACTGTACACGATTCTGGAAATCATTCCCATGCAATTCTTGATGTAGGTGTACACGGTAAGGATGGAGCCGATGACGTGTAAGAATATGATGTACACTGGTTTTAGGAATGCCAATCTCGTGTTGAAGCTGTCGTGGGCTCACATTCAAACGTCCCCTTTGAACAATTATACATAACTGTGCTTAAACTGACACAATATTTTTAGCGCAACGTAATCTGACTTTCAGAAATCCCTACAAAAGAATGGCCCTGACTAACATTAACCTATGCGTTTCACAAATCGCTTACCTCACAAAAATCTTGGTTACTCGAACTACTGCAATACAGCGAGCGCCACTACTGCCAGCTAAATAAAAGATTCAAACTACGGAAGGCACTAACTACTGATAGGCATAGTTAGCAAATGAAAGATTTTGATAGAGAAGAAACAATGTATTTACCTTAATAGTGTTGAAAAATCATAATATACATAGCAGTTCCTAATATCAAGTATTACAAATTTCAAAACTCCGCCATCTCTCTCCCCACATCCACCACTGCTGGCGGCTCACCTCCAACTGCGCAACGCTACGCGCTGTTCACGTCCAGCTGCCCAACACTACAATGGCAGACAACAATGCAAACTAGCCACAGACTGCACACAACACAGCCAGTGATTTTCATACAGAGAGCGCTACGTGGCGGCGGCGTTACCAATATAAGAACCTAAACAGCCTACATATAAGAACCTAAACAGCCTACTTACATAGCCCCCATGTTCCTCACAAAAAATTTTACAAATTGTTTTGGGCAGTGGCAAATAATGATTTGAAAAAATTTTTCATAATTACAATAACAAAGAAATCAAATGCACACACTTATTGTACAATGTTGGTCAAAAGCTAAAATTTTCTCACAGTCGATAAAGACAGTCCTGTTCGTTCATCACAGTAAAATAGCAGTGTTTTTCTCAAAGTCTGAGCAGTAGAAGAAAATGCACACAGAAGTAGTGGATTTCCATGCAGTCTTGAAGAAGTAGTGTTGTCCTTCCAACGAAAAGACAGTGCTGACTCTTGACATGTGGACAGGTAATGGGCCACAACAGAGCAAACCCACCACAGAGTCAGTCGAAGTTTTGAAGAATATTGGTAGGTAGGTCATCACAAAGTAGACCCACTGTAGTCCTGGTAGAGATTACGGTATTGGTGGGCCACCAAAGGTGCAGACCCACTGCAGTCCTTGTACACATGATGGTATTGGTGAGTCAGCAAAGGTGTAGACCCCCTGTAGTCCTTGTAGAAATAATGGTATTGGTGAGTCAGCAAAGGTGTAGACCCACTGTAGTCCTTGTAGAAATAATGGTATTGGTGAGTCATCAAAGATGCAGACCCACTGTAGTCCTTGTAGAGATGGCCAGCAGCCATCTGTTGTGACTGTGCAGGTGCACAATCACCATTGAAGAGTCTTGCGGATAATATAGCAAGTCCATAACCACCCCTTGTGCACTCACAAAGTTTTTGGAATTGTCCTTAGAACCAGCAATGCTGTTATCCAGTCCCTTGCTGAATTATTAATACATGTGCAAACATTAACAGTCCCTACTTCTCATACATTGTCCATATACTATGACCAACAGAAATGTGTGCAGTGAAATGTAACTTACAAGTTAATAATATGATGAACTGGTGACAATTACAATTTTATAACATGAGAATACAATTACAAAGATACAGAAAACATCATTAAAACATAATAATACAGATAACATTTGTAGTAATACAGGCTTTACAAAAGAATCGAAATAACATATACATCAGTGTTACAGGAATTATAAGTACCTGCATAAAAGATCAGAATAACTTTTGAAACATCAACTTCACATATGAGTAACAAAACAGAACAGATAAATAATGTCTAAACATCTTTACAAAGTAAATAACATATTATTAATGCAAATTATATTTGAGGATAACAGTATTCCTCATCATAGTGAATGTAGCTTAGTATTAGAAGAGAAAAAAATTCTATGAAACAGTACACAGAGACAGGAAGAAAACAAATACACAAGGGTACACAAACACATAGGGGGATAACACAAAAGGAAAGGACAGGGTTTGATTTCAGTGTGACATTTGGTACTGCAGTCCACCCCAAAACTTAATTCCATATATCTTTCCTCTTATTTCAACATTTGTTTCCACAAAAAAAAATTCTATCCAAGCTTGCTTTCTGTATTCTGTTCACATCCTCTTTCAAAAATAGTTTTTCTCCACTGTACACTACTTTTTTGGCCAAACCATTTTCTTATAGCTTCTCAATGCATTCTTTCCCTATTCTTCATAGTTAGTTTCTTATATAGTCTACCCCCTCTTAAGCTAACTTAAATCTACTGAGCTCAGATGCTAAACTAAGGGACGTGGCAATGCAGCAGCACAAAACAATTAACACAAACAGCAATGACAAAATATTCAAATGGCAAAGCAAGCTACAGTAAATCTAAATTACCAAGCAATCCAACATTACCACTAATATGAGCCAACGTGCAGCAACAAGAAAAATAAATCAGTAGTAAAACCAGCTTAACAGAGTAATACAAAGTGACATTCAGTAGCACTATGCATGGCAAACAGCAGCAGCAAATGCTATAACTAACACCTAAGCATGGCAAAGATCAAGCAGAAAAAATATTAGACTAAAGACAACAATGCAGATAAGGGAAATGTCTATTCACATATTAATATCTATATCATTAAAGTGGTGCACCACAACTTATTCTACAAAATAAATTAGCAAGTACTTGAGAAGAAAATTATGTATGCAGTTCCTGTGAAGGTAAATGTATTTTTGTTCTCCCTCATTTGTTTGAAAAAAGTTATTATTTACTTGATCTGTAGACAGAAAATATTTATATTAGTACATCTATAAAATTCTATTTTAACCAATGCTGCAGTGCAGCTAGAAACTAGATATTAAAAAAAATGAAAATATGTACAAAGGAAGGCATGAAACATCATACATTAGCCATATGGCATTTCATAAGGTAGTAAAAAATCTCTGAACTATAAAGAAAGTAGTCATAATCAGGTGTATAGACATAAAACATTTCTCATCATTTCATTAGGCATTTCAGTAAATCATAAATTAAGAGCTCCACAGTGTAATCATATGTTTTCAAGTTTGAGCGTGTCGTATTTGAGATGCTTCCTACAAAGGAATGTCAATAGCGAGGGTAGGGCCTCCCTTTTTTTTTTCTACCTGTGCCTCTGAAAACGCACACACTAATGGCTTTTTCTCCAGGCGTCTGACGCAGCTGGGTGCCCACGAACCATTACGTGCAGGTGGTCACTTAACTTTCTTACGGAAATATTTATGACAGCAGTTTCCGCTACGGTGACAGTCTCATATACAAAATTTTATGGGTCGAGAATTTGCGTTGCAAATGTGTAGAAACAAAATCTTATGAATATAACAATGTCCAAAAAAATTTTCGCCAGCATTGTGATACATTCACGCATTTACACACATTTCATAACTCTTAAAGTACGATTCTTGGTTTCCAACATCCTTTTTCACAAGTCAGAGTCCCTAACCACTATTCATTACTCCTTACCTTATTACACATATATATATTCGTCGACACGTCAATCTTGCTACGACACTTCATTATTTCATCATAATAAATACATAGCATAATCAAATTCCTCATATAGCATCAGCTTATTCATCATAAACTTACTGCAACAGCACAATACACATACTCATCGTAATAATAACATCATAACACCTCAGTCAACTCTCAAAATCGTCGTACCTTCCTCCAATAATTTCAAAACCTAAAAAAATTCTCTGGTCATGTCAAAAGTGTCATCTGCCTCAAACATACTTTAAAAATCGTGATCCCATACCAAATATATCATTCAAAGCTCTCATAATATCACAATGGGTCCCAAAAAATATGAACAGTTCACAAAGTACAGACAAATTACAATTTCGTAAGTGTGAAGTAATCCAACTCTGTAATTGCGTAAACATGTGTCACTGACGTAGTAGAAAAGTTTGTATCTCTCAGTTAAATGATCAGATAGCTGTGTAATTGTGTTAGAGAAATATGGTACCGATGTGTAAAGTTGTGCAAGCAAATACCATATTTGCTAGGGCTGCTTGTGCTTGCCAAACACATGATACACAAAGTAAGCGTGTACCCCCCTGAGGATTAATGTAATTATACCCTCAGGTGTTACTAATTACAAGAATGGAATGAAATGTATTACGGAAAACCTTTGTATCATTGTACTTCAAATATCTTTAAAAATAACTGATTTAAGTACAAAATTAATCACTCAAATACGTGTCCTGTAGCGCTGAATGTGCGTCTTGTTGTAAGATAATCTCTGTGGAAGTGTCGTAGTTATCGTCCTCCGAAAGCTAAGTGATGTGTCGACAGAAGTGCCGACACAGTGTTATTTTGAGGGGGCCGATAGGCACGCTATCTAACGCAGACGGGCGTGAATTCTGGAACAGGATAACTATTGAGTGGTAGCAAGAAAAGTACGTAGCTGCTTTATACTTAACTTTTATTTATTGTTGTATACATCATTCTTCTTGAGACATTTAAGGCTAACGGCGCCTTGCTAGGTCGTAGCCATGGACTTAGCAGAAGGCTATTCTAACTGTCTCTCGGCAAATGAGAGGAAGGCTTCGTCCGTATTGTCGCTAGCAATGTCGTCCGTACAACTGGGGCGAGTGCTTGTCCGTATCTCGAGACCTGCCTTGTGGTGGCGCTAGGTCTGCGATCACACAGTCGCGACACGCGGGTCCGACATGTACTAAATGGACTGCGGCCGATTTAAGCTACCACCTAGCAATTGTGGTGTCTGGCGTTGACACCACATTCCTCCCCCGCAAATCGGCGAACGGTCGTGAGATAAGGCTTCCGCCCGCCGTGGGGAGGACCCCATGTTGATGTATGCGATGAGGTGGAGAGCCTAACAACAGGCGAGGCTGTGCCACCCGCACCCGGCCATTCGGTCCGAGGGGAGCTAGGAAATGCCTGAAAACCTAGTCCAGGGTGCACGTCAACATGCGGTGTATGCGCCCGTAAAGAGACAGGAGGGGCCGAAGGGTCGACCTCCATTGCGTCGGGGTACCCGACGCGCGAAGACGCCATGTGGTCCGGAGCGGGCAAGAGTTCCATGGCGGAGGACGGCTGGTCACGGGAAGCGATCGGCGGCGCGTGACCCAGGGAGGCGCTTGGCGGCTGCAGCGAAGCGTCCACTGCGGGCGGCGCCGGCGGGAGAACAGGCGGCGGCGGCGGCGGCTGCGGCGGCGCGTCGCCATGGGTCAAAATGGAAGGCATCGTCGGTAACACCTGGGGATGAGGCGAGCCAGTAGATGGGTCCCCAGGACGCTGACCGGACGGCACCGTCGCTGAAAGCAGACGGGGAGCGGCAGAACCCGTGCGACGACAGAGGCGCAGCTGATTGAGATGCCGACGCACCTCACCAGAGGCCCCCAAAACCAAATACATCGCGCGGCCTAGGCAGCGAAGAAAGCGCCCTGCGAGCCAACGCCGTGAACCACGATAGTTGCGATAAAACACAACGTCGCCTGGAGCAAAAGCAGAAGTCTGCCGCTGCACAGGAACCTGATGCGGCGGATGCAGCAAAGACATCAAGGTTCGATGAGGACGACCGTGAAGCAACTCAGTCGGCCAGCGACCATCTCGGGGCTGAGAGCGATACGAGGACAAAAAGAGCAACAATGCGTCCTCCCGAGAATGCGACTCTTTCAACTTCAACATCTGTGACTTGAAAGTCCGGACCAATCGTTCAGCAGCACCGTTTGACTGAGGCGAAAACGGCGCGGATGTCAGATGTAGAATACCATTGGCCTGGCAGAATGACTGAAATTCTGCGGACATGAATTGTGGGCCATTGTCGGAAACAATAGTCGGCGGAAGACCTTCAATGCAAAAGATAGCAGACAACGCTTGGATGGTGGCAGAGGACGTCGTGGAAGACATCCGGACAACAAAAGGAAAATTACTGATGGCATCTACCAGAACCAACCATCGAGCATTCCAGAATGGACCAGCAAAATCGATGTGCAAGCGTTGCCAAGGGGAAGTGGCTTTTGGCCATGCAAAAACTTTCCGCGGCGATGCGGATTGTTGTTCTGCACACGCCATGCTAGAAGAACACATGTTCGTAATTGCAGCATCGATTCCGAACCAAGTACAGTGCTGACGAGCAAGTTGTTTCGTTCGCACTATACCCCAATGTCCTTGGTGAAGAAGCCGTAAAACAGAGGACTGTAACGAACGTGGGACCACGACTCTGGACTGATCATTATCAGAACGCAACAACAAAACACCACGTCGAACAAAAAGTCTCTCCTTGTGACCAAAAAATCGGCGAACCAACGGATCCTCGATCCGTAACTTTGACAAAGGCCATTGCGTAGCAACAAAACGCAAAACGGTAGCAAGGACAGGGTCAGCAGCTGTGGCTGTAGCGACACGACGAAAATCAATCGGAAACGATTCGACCACTTCATCGGTTTCCGAATCAATGAACATGCAAGCAAGTTCGGAAGAATCGAATGCTTGATCCTCAGCAACAGGCAAACGGGACAACGCATCGGCGTTTCCGTGCTTAGCAGTGGACTGATACAAGATATCGTAGCGGTACTGCGAGAGGAAAATAGACCAGCGAATGAATTTCTGCGCTGTACGCGGAGGTACAGGCTTGTTCGGATGAAAAAGCGATGGCAAAGGTTTGTAGTCTGTGATGATGGTAAAGTGACGACCATACAAGAAATCATGGAACTTAGTAACACCAAACACGAGAGCCAAAGCTTCTTTCTCTATCTGTGAGTAATTTCTTTGCGCAGACGAGAGCAATTTGGACGCAAAGGCAATAGGGCGATCATGCGAGCCAACTTTTTGCGCAAGCACTGCACCGATCCCGAAATCCGACGCATCAACCATCAACAAAAGGGGTTTCTGGGGATCGAATGGCGTAAGGCAACTATTAGAAAGCAACGCCGATTTCAACTGGCGAAAGGCGCGTTCGCATTCCGTCGTCCAGAGAAACGGAACACCTTTACGGCGTAAGCGATGAAGCGGAGCTGAAATGGAAGAGGCATTGCGCAGAAAGCGATGATAGTAGGTAATTTTACCCAACACACTCTGCAGCTGCTTCACATTTTGAGGGGAAGGCAAACCTTGTATGGCATGGAGGTGCTCTCGACTCGGATGTATGCCTTGGGCATTGATGACATGGCCCAGGTATGGTAAGTCACGAGCAAAAAACACACATTTGTCCTTCCTCAAGCGAAGACCATTTTGTCGCAAGACCTGAAATAACGTTCGTAGGTTCGCAAGATGATCTTCTTCTGTCCGTCCGGAGATCACTATATCGTCCAGATAGTTTGCTGCAGTAGGGACCGACGCACAAATAGTTTGTAAATATTGCTGAAACAATGCAGGGGCGGATGCACACCCGAATGGCAGTCTTTTGAACCTGTACAATCCAAGATGCGTGTTAACCACCAATACGCGCTGGGATTCGTCGTCCACCGGTATTTGCAAGTACACATCGGCTAGATCCAACTTTGAAAAATATTTTCCCCGGCACAGTTTAGCAAAAAGATCTTCCGGGCGGGGCAAAGGAAAAGTAGCAGTCACTAGTTGGGGATTCACTGTGGCCTTGAAGTCCACGCAAAGTCCCAATTTTCCGGAAGGTTTTGGCAAAATTACTAAGGGTGAGGCCCAGAGAGAAGCTTGCACACGTTCAATTACACCCTGCGATTCTAGATCGTTTAATGTTCTTGCGACCTCATCACGCAATGCGTGGGGAACATTGCGCGCTCTGAAAAATTTCGGTTGCGCGTTTACTTTCAGTTCCAAATGTGCTTCATAGTTTTTAGCGCAACCTAAGCCCGGTGCAAAAATGTCTGCAAATTCTTCACATAAGCGAGAAACACTGTCTGAAGGCACAGTCTGATTCACTGATAGGACCTGATTTACAATAGACATGTTAAACAACTGAAATAAATCTAAACCAAACAAGTTCACTGCAGTAGAAGAACGAAGAACGTAAAATGACACAAGTTTTGTTTGTCCCTTGTATGTTGCAAGAAGGCTGCACTGTCCTAACACAGGTATATTCTGTCCTCAATAACTATGTAACGTAACATTTGTGGCACGCAATGGAGGTGCGCCCAATTGTTCGTACGTGTCGTGATTGAGCAATGAAACTGCAGCTCCGGTATCGAGCTGGAATGGGATCACTTTGCCATTAAAGTCCAAATCTACAAAAAGTTTATTGTTCTGCTGACGACAAGAGCGACTGTTTTGTGCAATTTGAACAGACACTTGTACAGAATCACTTGCTAATTGATGTGATTTCCGGCGACGTCGACGCACAGTTTTTGTGGGACGAACACAGTCACTGTTAGAGAAAGTGGCACTGGACGGGATGGAATGAACTACATGAATGTCCATGGGCGAAGGTCCACGAGCCTGAGTGTCCGTGGTTCGATTCCAGCGCGAAGCAAAGGGCCTGGAATGATTGTGATTGTCTGATCTTAGCTTTTTCTGGCAAACACTTTGAACATGTCCTTTCCTATTGCAGAAAAAGCAAATAGCTTGGCGTGACGGGCAATGTTCACGCGAATGTCTAGTAGCACACCGCGGGCATGATTTCACTGCATTTGTGTGCTGGCGCGGCACACCTGGTTTAAAGCGTGGCGGCAGCTGCATTGGTGTGCGCGAGGGCCGGTTACCGGGCCGCGCACCGCGTCCAGCGGGCCGGTTAATGTTACACACGGCTGGCGAAGTTTCAAAAGATTCCTGAGCACAGTCAAGTGTGTCTTGTCTATCCAATATGTCTATCACTTGTTCAAGGGAGGGATTTACTAGTTTCAAAATTTGCTTCCGTATGCGAACATCAGAAACGTTCTGTGCAATTGCATCACGCACCATTGTATCTGAATAAGAAAGGCCACGGTCACATTCAAAGTCACAGTCCCTAGCAAGTCCTTGCAATGTTGCTACCCACTCCCTATTAGTTTGACCGGCCGTACGTTTTGTACGAAAAAACGTATACCGTTTTGCAACCACATTAACTGTTTCTTTGAAATAGGCATCTAAAGCAGACAAAATTTCCTCGTAGGACAGAGTTGCTATGTCGCGGCGGGGAAACAATTTCACTATCACACGGTAGGTGGACACACCGACACAGGAAAGCAAAAACGGCTGCCGCTCATTAACTTGAATTCTGTAGGCGGCTAGATGGAAGGCGAACTGTCGGGACCATTCTGTCCACGATTCGTGCGCCGCATTAAAACTGCGAAACGACGGTGCTACTGCGAGTTGTGGCTGTGGTAGCGGTGAAGCGGCGGCTGCCGCATCGGTTGGTTTGGCACGTTGACCCTGGACGAGCTGTCCAAGGGCATCGAATAACGCCTGCGTCTGCTGATTCTGCAAGCGATAAAATTCGGACAGTACATCTGGCGAAGCCATGACACAAATATATCAGAGCAAAGCAAGGAGAAAGAACACGATCCTTTAAGCCTCGTCGCCAAATGATGTGTCGACAGAAGTGCCGACACAGTGTTATTTTGAGGGGGCCGATAGGCACGCTATCTAACGCAGACGGGCGTGAATTCTGGAACAGGGTAACTATTGAATGGTAGCAAGAAAAGTACGTAGCTGCTATATACTTAACTTTTATTTATTGTTGTATACATCGTTCTTCTTGAGACATTTATACGATAACTCTCAAACTATGTAAGGCTAATGGCGCCTTGCTAGGTCGTAGCCATGGACTTAGCAGAAAGCTATTCTAACTGTCTCTCGGCAAATGAGAGGAAGGCTTCGTCCGTATTGTCGCTAGCAATGTCGTCCGTACAACTGGGGCGAGTGCTTGTCCGTATCTCGACACCGGCCTTGTGGTGGCGCTAGGTCTGCGATCACACAGTGGCGACATGCGGGTCCGACATGTACTAAATGGACCGCGGCCGATTTAAGCTACCACCTAGCAATTGTGGTGTCTGGGGGTGACACCACACTAAGTTCTGCAGAAGCCAATGTACTTACCTCATGATACACAAAAGTGATATGCTTTGCGTATAGATATCTTAGTTATTACGCTTATTGCTGTGATGAGGAAAGTACTGTGCTGTAACGTATTGTTGTCCTACGGAAAAGGCTGTCTCCTTGTAGCAATAGCACAAAAGTCACCACTAAAACATGTCTCACTTTACAGAAGAATTCAGAAAAAACTGTGCAGATATAAAACAGATACACCGCAAAAGTAACATTGTAAATTGTCACTCATTAGCAGCGTCGTGATAAAATCGTGTAGCTGTCACACAAACCAACCACAGTGTCATCTGGCATTTCACAGAAAGCACCTCAAATCCAGAATGTATTTTCAAGTAAACCAAAATGTTGCATTAGAATCTCATTAGCAGTACCAGTATATGTTCTAAGTATGTGAGCCTTATAGTCGTTACGTAATCGTGCAACTAACAAGCAAGAATGTACACACACAATAACACTGTGTCGTCTGTTCGCAATAACAATTTCTGTTTAAATAAGTTCTCTTGGTTCTTGACTGGATATTTAACTTCAAAAATTGTTGCATGGTAACAGTTTCTAAAGCATACTAGTAACGTGAAGTGAAACGTTTTATGGCAAAGACAAAGTTAAAAAACAGATTATCTTTCAATAAACGGTTTTACATGTGAAATGTGGTGTAAACAATTACTCTTCCTAGTACGCAGAGTTTCAACTTCAACGCAATTATCATGTGGTATATGTCGGATTCTGTAAGGTCCATTGTAAACTAGAAAGAATTTGTGACTCAAGTGTTTCTTCTTATGTGACAATGAATGAGCTTTAATGATAACTTTCTGACCAATATATAATTTCTTTGCATTTGCTTTACCGTGTAGTTTTCTCCTTTTGTTTGCTGCAGATTTTAGATTTTTAAGAGCCAAATCAATTATGTCTTTGTGTCGAAGTTTACGTGTATTCGGGAAAGGTACAAGCTCTCTGATTCTGTTCGGTGGTTCTTCATTCTTTAGTACAAGAGTAGGTGGTAAAGCAGTGGAATCATGAGGCATTTCATTCAGCACATTTTGAAATAAGTGTAAATATCTGTCCCAATGCTGATGCTTTCTGTGACAATAAAGTCAGCAAAGCTTATTGATTTCTTTCATAATCCGTTCAGACAGGTTACAATGTGGTGAGTGCAATGAAATAAAAACAGGTTTGATTTTATGATTCCGAAGCATGCGTGACAAAACAGCAGATCTGAATTGCGGTCCGTTATCTGAAATGATTTTACTAACGTGTCCAACTCCACGTAAGAAATTTTTAGCAAAGGCGTTGGATACAGACCGTCCAGTGGCTTTACGTAACGGAGTGAAAGAAACAAATTTTGAAGTAAGTTCAACAGCGACTAGAACGTACGAAAATCCATTCGATGTTCTGACAAGGGGTCCCAAGAGATCAACAGCAGCAAATTCTTTTAATTTAGAAGGAATAATAGGAAACAACGGAGCACGATGTGAGATAGTAGATGGTTTCGCCTTTTGACAAAGTTTACAAACAGACAAGACTCTTCGAATTCGCTTTTCCATATTGTTAAAATAACAAGTCGTTCGAAGAATATGATAACATTTTCGTGGGCCAAAATGTGCGTAGCTGAAATGAATGTACCAAATGAGCTTATTAACAAAATCGTCTGTAATGCAAAGTACCCATAGCTTGTCATCAACAGTGCAGCTTTTGAAGAGTATGTTGTTTCGAACCGGGTAATAATGCCGAATCTGAGTGTGTCTCTTTTCATGCCATTTACTTTTGATGTCTTTCCAAATCGGATCTTTATCTTGTTCATGAGCAATGTCCTTTAAAGATGTGGTGATGAAGTTTTCAAAGACGACTTTCTGAATGTAAAGAATACTGAAATTTTTCTCGATTTTGCCTTCTGTGTTACTTTTCTCAAGACCAGCCGGTGCGCGTGACAGCGCGTCCGCAACAATGTTCTCCTTGCCGGGAATGTAGACTATTGTGAAGCGGAATTCTTGCAGAAACAATGCCCAAAGTTTTAACCTGTCATGATTTAATTTTGAAGACATAAGAAATTGTAATGCACGATGATCACTGTATACTTTTACTTGCTTACCAGAAAGAAAGAAACGGAATTTGTTAAATGCCCAAATGATAGCTAAAGCTTCTAATTCAGTAACGGAATAATTTTTTTCAGATTTTGTTAGCACTCGGCTAGCAAAAGCAATGGTTTTCTGAACAGTAATGTCATTTTCTATGGCTTCTTGAAATAAATGGGCACCAAGACCGACTTTAGAAGAATCCGTGCTAAGGCAGAAATTTTGTGACAGATCTGGATGAGCTAGTATTGGCGCGTGAAGTAACGCTTCTTTCAAAGAATTGAATTCCAACTGTGCTTGTTCGTCCCAGTTCCAAATAGTATTTTTTCCAGTGAGAGAACAAAGTTTTGGTGTAACTGGAATTTGCATATTCAGAAAACGACGGTAAAGATTTACGAGACCTAGAAAACTGCAGACTTGTCTTTTTGTGGGTGGAACTGGAATGGCTCTGATTGCTTCTGACTTTTCAGGATCCGGCTGAATGCCTTCAGAAGAAATAATATGTCCCAAAAACCTCACCTTTGACCTACCGAATTCAGACTTTTCCAAGTTAACTTAATTCCAGATTCTGCAAAAATATGTAACACGCTGTTGAGGATGCCATTGTGTTGTTCCCATGAGGCTTCTGCTATCAGAATATCGTTCACATATAAGGTGATGTGACGTTTTAAGAACTCAGGTAATATGGAATTTAGCCCGCGAATGAATGCTGCCGAAGTAATGCTCAAACCAAAAGGAAGTTTCCGAAACTGATAACAAACGCCGAAACAAAGGAAAGCTGTGTATTTTCTACATTCTGGATGAAGTTCGATCTGATAAAAGCTGGATCTGAGATCAATAGAAGACAACACTTTTACGCCATTAAAATTTTGAAGAAGTTCTTCCATCGTTTGCGGCCTGTCTGTTTCAGGAATGATGATAGTATTGATTTGTCTCGAATCTAAGACAAGTCTGATCGACCCATTTTTCTTCTCAACAACATGTAATGGATTGTTGTATGAGCTTACTGCAGGCTCAATAATGCCCTCGTCAAGCATAGATTGTATTTCTGTTCTAATGTGCTGGAATTACGTATGGTCTAACACAAAATTTAGTATGCTCACGAACACGAAATTGGTATTGAAATCCCTTGATTGTTCCTGTTTTGTGAGTAAAAACTGTGGAATGTGCTTGTAAAATCTCAAAAAGGTCCTGCCTATCAGGGTCATTACAATTCTCAATTGTTTGAATTTTATTCTGAAGTAACTCATTAATTTCAAATATGCCGTCGATATCATCCCTGTCAGTACTTGCAGAGTGATTGCTAGTGTTTAGTTCCGTAGAAAATTCCGAACTGTGGTCTAACAGAAGGTAAAGCCGATTAATTTCCTCGTCATGGTTTGAGAGCCAATCTTCAGATTTCAAAGCTATTGACTTACCTTCTTTCTCTAAACTTATTTCAGCATCGTGAAAGTTTAAGATTGCTTTGTATTCATTCAAAAAGTCTACTCCCAATATAATTTGAAAGATACTGATTCTTGTGCAACATGTCTTCAAAATATTTCACAAGACTGGAAAATTCAGATCGTTCGAAATGTTTCATCATTATGATGCCATGTTTTACTCGGTCTTGTGTGGCTTGAGACCAGTATCCTGAGAGGAAGGCATGGTAAAATTCTCCTTCACTGTGGCAATCGTGAATGACCGATCGCATTCTTACAGCTGGTTCATTCTCTAAGTAGGCACACATAAATTCTAATCTGTGTTCTAATGACCAGTTGGGAGGAAAACAATGAGAGAATTGATGGAGCTATGCTTGTGGATGAATGTCGTTGCCAGAATTCTTAAATGTTTTGAATTTACGTGTAGTAATGAACAGCTTATAGTCAAAATCATCATGTCGGCGAATCACATGTCGGTCATTGTTACGTCGTTTCGGCGGTTCCATCTCAAAATCCAATGCGCCTTGCCAATTTCTTTCATCATTTCCGAAGTGTCCTGTGTTCTTATTTTGTGGTTGTTCCGTATTTCTATGTCCCTCTTCCCGTACTGGAGCGCGAGTGTCCTCTGAAATATGTAATTGTTGTATAACCTGCGTCAATTGATCTTGTACTTCCCGGATTTCTCTTTTGTACTGTGTATTGATTTGATTTTGATTTTGTTTGAATTTTCTAATTTGTTCATACTCTTCTGTGTCAGTGAAGGCTACGGGTCTTGTGTCATTCAGATCATCATCTACCTTTGTAGATAAGTTAGTGACCTGATCCGAAAGTTCAGCTACTTTCTGCGATAGTGAACACATTTCCTCAGTGTGTTTTTCTGAACCAAGTTTCAGAGTGCCCATTTGTGTTGAAATCGAATCTACTGTGTCCTTTAAGTTTTCCTGAGTTTTTGCAAGTTGTGTAACCGAATCAGTAGATGCAACTGAGTCAATTTTAGCCCACAAGGTCTCATGATTTTCATGAACAATGGTTTGCAGTCCTTTTATGGCTGCTTCGTGATTCTGTAATGCATTTTCATGCCGCGAAAAACTAGGTTGAAAATGCTCATAAATTTGTGTTTTTCCGTCATTACAGACTTTTGGACATTTCGATTCAATGTTATGTAACTCAGTAGTTAAATCTTCACGTGTTTGTTCAAGTGTGGTGTCTAACTTTTGAAGCTTTTGCTGTGTTTGTCTCTGATTTTGTTCCATTGTGTCTAACTTTTGAAGATTTTGTTCCATTGCGTCTAACTTTTGAAGATTCTGTTCCATTGTGTCTAACTTTTGAAGATTTTGTCCCATTTGTTGCATTAATTGTAATAACAACACATTAGTGTCTGGAATCTGTTCCTCTACGCTTTTCGGCAGTGCATTTGCACCGGCAACATTCACATTTTGACAAGCAGAAAATGTGTCTTGACCTATTTGAGAAAACGGTGAGGACGCAAAACCTGAATCTACAGTATTTGCAAGATTGTGTCCTGTCATTTCGGATTTGTGAGGCGAGCTGTTGCCGACCGATCGATCGATAATGCTTCCCTGTTCACTAGTTGTTTCACTGCCTACGCCATTGTTTGCCGCCCGCTCCATTTCCTTATGCACAATTACTAAATTACTATGTTGAACATTAGTTAATTCGTACACAGTGGCGCTAACACACTACTTTCGTCTTCACTGTCATTTCTCAGTTTACTTTGGAGCCTAGTATTACGTTTTTCACATGCCATTATTGTCACAATATTTCACACGACGTCACAGAAAAACACAATCTGAAGAGGAAAAATAGGGGATCACATTAACATAGCACTGAAAATAATATCTAGTTAATTGCAAGCGCAGCTGCGAAATACTTGCTGCAAATCTACATGCATGCCACAACTGTTTTACTGTACAAGAATGAAAAACTACAACTACAAAGGAAATTCTCTCTACAATTACGCGCTAGCAATAAACAAAGGATGCACTAATTGCACAAACTACAAGAAGAAATCAGAAGATTCCAGTGAGGTATCCTCGGGTAAGGGTCGACATATGAAACGTCCCCTTTGAACAATTATACATAACTGTGCTTAAACTGACACACAATATTTTTAGCGCAACGCAATCTGACTTTCAGAAATCCCTACAAAAGAATGGCCCTGACTAACACTAACCTATGTGTTTCACAAATCGCTTACCTCACAAAAATCTTGGTTACTCGAACTACTGCAATACAGCAAGCACCACTACTACCAGCTAAATAAAAGATTCAAACTACGGAAGGCACTAACTACTGATAGGCATAGTTAGCAAATGAAAGATTTTGATAGAGAACAAACAATGTATTTATCTTAATAGTGTTGAAAAATCATAATATACATAG
This sequence comes from Schistocerca serialis cubense, assembly GCF_023864345.2. Taxonomy (NCBI): domain Eukaryota; kingdom Metazoa; phylum Arthropoda; class Insecta; order Orthoptera; family Acrididae; genus Schistocerca; species Schistocerca serialis. The sequence goes on from NC_064644.1 coordinate 52,822,774, forward strand.
CAGTTCCTAATATCCAGTATTACAAATTTCAAAACTCCGCCATCTCTCTCCCCACATCCACCACTGCTGGCGGCTCACCTCCAACTGCGCAACGCTACGCGCTGTTCACGTCCAGCTGCCCAACACTACAATGGCAGACAACAATGCAAACTAGCCACAGACTGCACACAGCACAGCCAGTGATTTTCATACAGAGAGCGCTACGTGGCGGCGGCGTTACCAATATACGAACCTAAACAGCCTACATATAAGAAACTAAACAGCCTACTTACAACATGTGGATTCATAGCAACGGAAGCGAGAACAGTAACTTCTGCAGCTTCGTCTGTTTGAGTGTTAAGACGATTGTGTTGCCGTGGGTTGAAACTTCCCCTTTCCTGAAGCGTCGCAACAAGACGAGGAAACATACGTCGGGAAGGTGGGATCTTGTCAGGATATCGCTCTCTGTACTGTTCCGCTGCCTGCGTGGCATTTCGGCTAACTTCAACAACAACAACAATAAAAGAAACGTTATTTCGATGCAGTTTGTAGGAAGGACAGCCTTTTCTGTATGCCTACTCTACACAACAGTATTTAAAAGGACTTATCTACTGTACTAAATATACCCGTACATAAGAAAACAGTAATGCAATTACTGTTCTGCTAACTTACATTCCCCATAGATGAGTATCATTTCTACCTTCTCTTCTTTGGTGTACATTCTACTCACACAACTCTTCAACTGACGATAGTTGACAGAATGACGGCTGTACATCGTACTTATGTTTACATTTGTCCTTTGTCAACGTCAGCATGTGGATGTGTTCCATTAGCCCGAGAAACTGCACTAAGCGCTGGGCGTGTCAACGCCACTGTTGTGTTATGTAATTAATAACGGCGTTTTGCAGTGAATGGTACATTGTGGTACATTTTTGAATAGGTCTTTAGGAAAGGAAATGAAGTACCGTATAAAAAATACAGGATGCCATTTAAAAATGTCATACCGCTGTTCATATCTTCGTAAAAAAAAGCTACAGCGAAAGCAATCATGCTGATTGATGTCCGCCTAATAGCTAAAGAACATCTGCTTGAAACATTTTATAATTTGCATCTGGACAAACAGTTATTTAGGGTGGGTCGCCTTGGACCTCACAAGATGACACTACTCTAGAAAAGTTAATCCACATTTGAACACAGCCGGCCGCGGTGGTCTAGTGGTTCTAGGCGCGCAGTCCGGAACCGCGGGACTGCTACGGTCGCAGGTTCGAATCCTGCCTCGGGCATGGATGTGTGTGATGTCCTTAGGTTAGTTAGGTTTAAGTAGTTCTAAGTTCTAGGGGACTGATGACCACAGAAGTTAAGTCCCATAGTGCTCAGAGCCATTTGAACCATTTTTTACATTTGAACAGTTATCGTTGGCCTTCATGAATAGATCCATTTGTAAAAACTTTGCCGACTATGGAAAGGTGTGTCTTATTTGACATGAAAGAACTGAGTTTGCCAGCTATGCTGCGAGAGAGACTCATCTGCAAATTTTAAGTGCGTTAAAGTATTGTGCAATGTTATTACTTATGTCTATAAATGTTAACAAAATATGTTATGTATGGCATTGTTGAAGTAAGTTGGGAGTTACTTATCAGTTATGTTGTGGGAAAGCAGTGTCTATAACTCTTACTTATGTTAAAGTATGGCACAATATTAACGACCATGTTAATAAACTTTTACAGGTATAATACAAAAGGGGAACCAGAAGTAACCATATACCACGAAGATCGCTGGAACTGACGGCCTTATCCTAATATGCTTCGGCTAATTTCAGAAAATGCATTACGTAATATCTCTGTTGAACTGCTACTTATAACCTGGAGGTATTAACTACCCATTTTCGACTTCAGCGGCATCATCTAGAACAAAGTTAATCATACTACGCCCCTAGTTCTCATGGACATAAAGGACTCGGTATTGCTGAGCTTCCGTTAGGCGACATAGCACATGCAAATTCCGCGTACATCAATGAAAGCGACAATGCCACAATAATGGTGGCCCCAGTCAGTCAGTTGTGCAGAGTGCGGATACTTTTCTTGCTGTAAACAAACCCGTTTCCTGCTGGGCGAACGGTATGTCTGTTCACTCGGACTGTAGTAGCGTGGAGCCGCTCAAATCCTGCGTGGTATTCAGTACGACTTTCCAGAACTCATCGACTCCATATTCGCGTGGCAGTCGTGGGATCCCAACCGAAGCGACCAGCAATATGAGAGAACGATGAATCACGGCCTCGAAACAAATTCCGACAAAGGCTGGTAGACATTTTTTCTTGTTATACGAGAGGCGTCTCAGCAAGAACTCACAATGAATTGTGATTTGACACTGAAAAACATGCTGCGTAATCTTCCTTACATACATCATAGAGATTGTGTTACCGCTATCGGCTGTTTAAAGTCCATCTACTCACGGTGGCCCAGTGTCGGCCGAAATTATCGTAAGACAGCAAAACTTGCTAGATATGCTAATGGGTTTATCCGGAACCGATTTACGCCGGAAAACAAATTAGTTCCAACTGTGACCACGAGGTGCAAATCTGGTTCAAAATAGCTCTGAGCACTACGAGACTTAACATCTATGGTCATCAGTCGCCTAGAACTTAGAACTACTTAAACCTAACTAACCTAAGGACATCACACAACACACAACCATCACGAGGCAGAGAAAATCCCTAACCCCGCCGGGAATCGAACCCGGGAACCCGGGCGTGGGAAGCGAGAACGCTACCGCACGACCGCGAGCTGCGGGTTGCAAATCTGGGATTGTACACTGTTTGTATGAAGGTACGACGTCCACGCTGACTTTCTACAAGCCGTAGCGTGAGTGAACAGTGTGACTGTAGTGAAGAGAGACCGTGAAATATCGGTGAAACCTATTTATGCGAACGGCAGCAATTGCACTGCTGCCTTGAGAGAGTATCGTCGACTTAAATGCCTGAGAGGAGACACGAGACCTGTCCGCCCTATGGCCAACACAACGGAAAGTTTTGAGGTCCATTTTCCACTCATAACCGTATAAGATTCAGGCAGTGCAGACAGTGCAGCAATTGAAACCTCATGTTCCCAGCAAAGTTCAGAATTTGCTCTTCGGTTTCTGACGCGGATGGAAGCTGATGTGATATGAGCGGGCTATATTGTGTGGTTATGACCTGTAGATTAAAACTGAAGAAACTGCAAAAAGGTGGGAATTTAAGGAGATGGGACCTGGATAAACTAAAAGAACCAGAGGTTGTACAGAGATTCAGGGAGAGCATAAGGGAGCAATTGACAGGAATGGGGGAAATAAATACAGTAGAAGAAGAATGGGTAGCTTTGAGGGATGAAGTAGTGAAGGCAGCAGAGGATCAAGTAGGTAAAAAGACGAGGGCTAGTAGAAATCCTTGGGTAACAGAAGAAATATTGAATTTAATTGATGAAAGGAGAAAATATAAAAATGCAGTAAGTGAAACAGGCAAAAAGGAATACAAACGTCTCAAAAATGATATCGACAGGAAGTGCAAAATGGCTAAGCAGGGATGGCTAGAGGACAAATGTAAGGATGTAGAGGCTTATCTCACTAGGGGTAATATAGATACCGCCTACAGGAAAATTAAAGAGACCTTTGGAGAAAAGAGAACCACTTGTATGAATATCAAGAGCTCAGATGGAAACCCAGTTCTAAGCAAAGAAGGGAAAGCAGAAAGGTGGAAGGAGTATATTGAGGGTCTATACAAGGGCGATGCACTTGAGGACAATGTTATGGAAATGGAAGAGGATGTAGATGAAGATGAATTGGGAAATACGATACTGCGTGAAGAGTTTGACAGAGCACTGAAAGACCTGAGTCGAAACAAGGCCCCCGGAGTAGACAATATTCCATTGGAACTACTGACGGCCATGGGAGAGCCAGTCCTGACAAAACTCTACCATCTGGTGAGCAAGATGTATGAAACAGGCGAAATACCCTCAGACTTCAAGAAGAATATAATAATTCCAATCCCAAAGAAAGCAGGTGTTGACAGATGTAAAATTACCGAACTATCAGCTTAATAAGTCACAGCTGCAAAATACTAACACGAATTCTTTACAGACGAATGGAAAAACTAGTAGAAGCCAACCTCGGGGAAGATCAGTTTGGATTCCGTAGAAACACTGGAACACGTGAGGCAATACTGACCTTACGACTTATCTTGGAAGAAAGATTAAGGAAAGGCAAACCTACGTTTCTAGCATTTGTAGACTTAGAGAAAGCTTTTGACAATGTTGACTGGAATACTCTCTTTCAAATTCTAAAGGTGGCAGGGGTAAAATACAGGGAGCGAAAGGCTATTTACAATTTGTACAGAAACCAGATGGCAGTTATAAGAGTCGAGGGACATGAAAGGGAAGCAGTGGTTGGGAAGGGAGTAAGACAGGGTTGTAGCCTGTCCCCGATGTTGTTCAATCTGTATATTGAGCAAGCAGTAAAGGAAACAAAAGAAAAATTCGGAGTAGGTATTAAAATCCATGGAGAAGAAATAAAAACTTTGAGGTTCGCCGATGACATTGTAATTCTGTCAGAGACAGCAAAGGACTTGGAAGAGCAGTTGAATGGAATGGACAGTGTCTTGAAAGGAGGATATAAGATGAACATCAACAAAAGCAAAACAAGGATAATGGAATGTAGTCTAATTAAGTCGGGTGATGCTGAGGGAATTAGATTAGGAAATGAGGCACTTAAAGTAGTAAAGGAGTTTTGCTATTTGGGGAGCAAAATAACTGATGATGGTCGAAGTAGAGAGGATATAAAATGTAGGCTGGCAATGGCGAGGAAAGCGTTTCTGAAGAAGAGAAATTTGTTGACATCCAGTATTGATTTAAGTGTCAGGAAGTCATTTCTGAAAGTATTCGTATGGAGTGTAGCCATGTATGGAAGTGAAACATGGACGATAAATAGTTTGGACAAGAAGAGAATAGAAGCTTTCGAAATGTGGTGCTACAGAAGAATGCTGAAGATTAGATGGGTAGATCACATAACTAATGAGGAAGTATTGAATAGGATTGGGGAGAAGAGAAGTTTGTGGCACAACTTGACCAGAAGAAGGGATCGGTTGGTAGGACATGTTCTGAGGCATCAAGGGATCACCAATTTAGTATTGGAGGGCAGCGTGGAGGGTAAAAATCGTAGGGGGAGACCAAGAGATGAATACACTAAGCAGATTCAGAAGGATGTAGGTTGCAGTAGGTACTGGGAGATGAAAAAGCTTGCACAGGATAGAGTAGCATGGAGAGCTGCATCAAACCAGTCTCAGGACTGAAGACCACAACAACAACAACAATAATATTGTGTGGGGTGATGAGATATACTTTACACTACAGTGTGCGGCCGATACACAGAACCATCGAATTTGGGGTACTGATAAACCAAGTATTGTGCATGAAAGGCCATTTTACTCCCCGTTATCTGATTGTGTGGTACGGCTTCACAAGCACCTTTGTTCTCTGTCCGTTATATTTTGAAGAGAATACACCAGGTCTACAGTGACGCCCGAGCATTATCGAGATCTCCTAGTACAGCATATGACTCCTGCTTAGGAGAGCGCAGCTGAGTGGAAACCATACAAGACTGGGCAACTGCTCATGTCGCTCGCCCAGTGAAAGATCTGCTTAATGCAGTCTTACGCGAACGTGTTATCTCCAGAAGTTTTCCAGAGGCATTGCCGACAGGATCGCCTCGTCAGTCTCGGCGTAACTTTTGGCTCCGGCGCTAACTAAAGGAACGCGTTCACCAGGGACAAGTTCGGCCTATATCTGATTTGAAGGCCATATACACGAACACGTTTCTCAGATTCCATAGTAACTGCTGCGAGCAACTGTTGATCACGTCGCTCCGGTGCTCGTATTGGACAAACTGGAGTGGCGGTTAGTAATAAAATCAACTTTATCACTTGTTTGACCTTTTCTGTCCACGTCCCGTTCCTAATCCCGGTGCCCAAAATTACAAATAATATGTTTTCCAGTGTAAATAGGTAGCGCATTAACGCATAAGCATTCTGCCAAGTTTCGCCGCCATACGATAATTACAGAACACACTGGACCTATGTGAGAAGATGAACTTCAGTTATAACCACTCGGTACTTTATGTAGTTGGGCTGCAGCCCTAATCATTTACATATCCAATCACTTAGTACACTTCATGACAATGTGACGTTTGTTGCACGCCCTCTCGATGGTGTAGCTTTTTAATAGCCATCAGTGTACTTTATGTTACCGAAGCCCCAATAAACCTTCAAGACTTGCACAGTTTTAATAGGAAACTTTCTTCACTATACACTGTTGCGCACAGAAAGTCGCAAAATACAGCGACCTGTTTAATGAACGTAAAGGCAAACCCGCCTTCTCAGTGCAGTTGTGTCTCCAGTCGTGAACAAGACAATGCGGGTGGTGCTCATTGTGCAGTCTGTGAACGTAGTACTAAGGGTTCGTTTCAAGTGTAAACCGCAAGTGCATAGCGACTTAATGGCGAAAAAGATTGTCATATCAGGCAATTATCTTCGGATAGGCGTATGCGACTGCGGTTTCATTCGAACATCTAATCGCTGTCGTCCTTCTCTTTGCTTCATTTTCATGGACTAATGAACGGGCGGCAACAGAGTACAGCATTGGAATTCTGAAGCTCGTGACCAGACACGAGAAGTGTTTTAAGTCGAGAAGGTGATTATGTAAATATTTGAAGGAAACTTCATGTATGTACCGGAACTGTTTTTTCCAATAAACATTGTGGGTCTCAGTTTGCATCACTAAATGTTTTTTATTTTCTAGATGACCCTGTCAGTGGCGCAGTCAATTGTGGACGAACTAGAAACTAAAAAATTTCTCACAAGACTTCCCGAGCTGTTGAGCTGTGTCTTCAAGTGTTATTTCAGAAAGGAAACTCAAAGAAGGTCGCCAACATTCAATAGTTTTACTTGTGAGTAAGACAGTAATTAAACTAATAACGTAAATTCTCAAAACATCCAGCAGCATGGCTTCTTTTCTCCCATTGCAAACTCCACCTGCAGTCCTTACCTTAGTAGGCTCCACAAATCCGAATCCTGTACGAGGAAATTCTTTTTTGTTCTTAATCTGCTGCAAGTCTGTTCTACATCTCGGGTATAGATTAACTATCGAAATGATGCAAGCTCTCTAAAATATGACTGGGCCGTAGTTTCATAACAAAAAATCAAAGATAATAAGTACACGTATCTAACGCATAATAAAGGGTATTTCGTACAAATGTGATTATGCAATCACTGTCTTAAAAGTAAAATATCGGCACAGTATTCAAAGATAAGACTTGTTCAACAAAGTATTACACCGTTCCTTATCTCACAGCGAGTTAGTATAAATAAAGTAAAGCTGTATAACGTCGCGTTACCACTCGCAGCAAGTAACGTAATTTTCTAATTTAATTAATCAAACCTGTCAGTAAAATAATTTAAAACATATATTAGTGATGATGTCCACTTTATAACTTTCACTATCACATCGTATCTCATCCTAGCGTATCAACCAAATTTCTGATTGGATGAGTCAAAATATGACCAATGAGCCTTCATTTACTTTTAGCAAACTTTCAAATTGTAGAGCGGGCGTAGTGTCAATAAATATAAAATACTAACAATGTTTTACATTTTAGAAGGACTGGAATGAAAATATCACTTGATGATATATTTTTGTTGTGGTCTTCATCCAAATATTGGTTTTATGTAGCTTTCCACGCTATTTTGTACTGTGCAAGCCTTTTCATCTCAATATAACTACTGCCCTGCACAAGCATTTCAGCCTGCTTACTGCGTTCACTCCTTGGTCTCCCCTTTAAATTTTACCCTCACACTTCCCTCTGGCGCAAAACTGACGATACCACGATGCCCAAGGATGTATTAGATCAACTGATCCTTTCCTTTAGTCACTTTATGCTGTAAATTTGTTTTTTCCACCACTTTGATTAAGTTCTTCATCACCAGCTGCTCCAATTAGCCATATGATCTTTAGCATTCCTCTGCAGCACCGCATTTCGAAAGCTTCTATTCTTTTCTTGTGCGAATGCTTGCCGTCCAATTTCACTTCCGTGCAAGGCTACTGTTACGGCGTTAAGTCAAGCGCCGGCACCGCAGACGGGAACGAGAGAGCTGTGAAGGAGACATCAGCCAACTGCACTCTGACCGGCCCCTCTCCAGGAGGACAACGCGACAGCGGCGGCCTCTCTGCGAAGAGGACGTAAGAGCCGCTCTGGAATGGTCGCGCCCATTTCTACAGAAGCTTCATGACTAGTGACGTGGATGGAAGAGTCAACCGTATTACTTCACTTGCATTAGAATTGTTAAACTGAAGAAGCTTGTTTATTTCGGATGTCGCCGTTTGCTTGCAACGCGTCTATGTAATTCTCAAAGTGAAGTATGATAAAACTCATTAATACGATTTCCTTGAATTGTTGTCTAACTCTCAGAGAAAGCAGGTTTCCTAGCTCCCTATATTCGGCGACGAGGCAGGATTCAACAACTACGCTCCAAACAAATACCACAAGAAAAGACAACCTGACACTTCGGTCCATAACTGATATTAACGAATTTCTCTTCTTCAGAGAAGCTTTTATAGCTATTCCTATTCTACATTTTATAAACGCTCTACTTAGGTGACCACCAGTTATTTTACCACCCAAGTAGAAAAACTCATCTACTATTTTTAGAGTCTCGTTTCCCAATTTAATTCCCTCAGCATCGCTTGATTTAATTCGACTACGCTACATTAACCTTGTTTTTCTTTATTTGGTGCTCATCTTAATCCTCCTTTCAAGATACAGTCCGTTCCGTTCAACTGCTTTTCGGTGTCCTTTAAAGTCTCAGACGCAATATTCTTGTCATCGGCAAACCTCAGAGATATTACTTTCCCACCCTCAACTTTAATTCCCTTTCCAAATTTCACCTTTATTTATTGTCGAATAACGTCGGTGGTAGGTTACAACGTACGGGTATTTTACTTCCTTCTCAACCATTTCTTCGCTTTCTTGTCCTTCGACTCTTACAAAAGCAGTTTGATTTCAGTTCAGGTTGAAACTATAAATGTAGGTTTGCTTTTCTAGAACTTATCTTGTATGATATGTCTTTGGGCCAACATTGCTTCACGTTTTGCTGTATTTCTCCGGAACCCAAGCTGATATTCCCCGAGGTTGGCTTCTGCCACATTTTCCACCCTTCTATAAATAATCATGTCGATATTTTGTAACCCTTACTTCTTAAACTTCTTGTTTGTAATTCTTACTCGTCTTGAAGTCTCTCATTCCATCTTCATGCACCACCTTTTCTTTCCTTCCTTTAACACTGCCTTCAGTTGCAAGTGCCATATAACAAGAAGTTCACGGGCAGTTGCTAGTCGTACGGGGTGTGGGAGCTATTTCTCTTTAGTATCTCCGTTCAGTTGTATTTCCGTTCGGCGTGCTGGAAAGCGGACAATACTGCCTTTTGAAGAGTAATTAATGTCACTACCTATCGAAGCTGGAAGAGGTAGTACTTTTCATCAAAGAAAAATTAAATCTCGCGCCACAAAATAAGGTAGGCCCATTCAAAAGAACAAATTGAGCAGTTTTACCTACGCCCCTAAGAACATTCTTCCCCTTACCTGTAGATGCAGCAGCACCAAGAGTGCCGTCCACATTTACAAGTGTTTTGTATACGAGCAATCGTCGGCGACGACGATAACAACGTCTTCTTCCAGCTTGGGTAATGGTTGGATTACTGTTGCTTTTGTTGCATGTAACAGTGCAGGGAGACCTGGTTTGGAGTCCTTTGAGACTCGTGAAATCTTGGCTTACCGTACTATACCTGTTTCAGAGGTTATTATCTCTGGTGAGGGTTCTTATCTTATGCCACATGGGAGTTTATCATTGACTTGTCGTAGACGTGTTAAGATAAATTCTGATTCTAATATTCACTTATGGGTTAAGGCTCATGGTTCTTCCTCTTTGGAAGATTGTCGTATTGTGGGTGACTGTACTCTATATAACCATTGAAGCAGTTCTCAAAAAAAGGCCCTTTTAAGGGCCACAATACTACACATTGATCTTGCCAAAAGCCGAGAAGCGATTCTTCTTGGTGTTGTAGCTCTCTGGGGCACCCTGGGATGCTCTCTGGGTTCTCTGGGAGCTCAATAGATGGCAGCACAGTGAGTCACGTGACCTAGTGGCGCGTGACCTTGAGTGTGCGAGAGAGAGCGTGATGGAGATTCTGGATATTTTTATACAGAATATGCCGAAGTACTAGCTCTACTTTTAAGTGCGAAACACCGCTTATCCATTGAAGAGAGAAAAATTTGCAGTGATTAGCCCAGGGCATAGCTTGTATCCATCAACAAAAAGAAAGTGCAGTTGATCCACACAGCTGTCGCCATACATTGCTCCCGTGTACGCCGAAGGAAAATAGTCCCAACCCCGAGAAGGACTTGTGCGAGATAAACGAAACTTGGTATGGGTATTTCTTAATCAGAAAGTTGACGTCTATTCAAATTTCGCGCCAGTGGCGTACGAGGGGCGCTATTAGCGCCACTGTGCGGATGCCCATGAGGTTTGCTTGGTTACACACTGTAACGGTATTGAGTGTTAGTTACATTTCATATTTGACGTGGTGAGTTAATGTTAATCAGGAATCCCTTTTTAGATGACGGATATGTCACTATCAACTGCTCACTGAGTTTTTGCGGGGTTGTGTAACAGAGCTACGGAAAGCTGATTGTTCCTTCCAGGATATTGCAGAAAGTCTTGGGAGGAATGCAGCCACTGTACACGATTGCTGTCGCGATGTCACAGAAGAGTACGGTCGGAAGACGACCGGCTATCAGATTACCAAGTGGCACTACAGAAAGGGAAGACCGTCGTGTTCTGCGTCTGGCTGTGGCGCGTCGTACTGTATCTGCAGCAGCAGTTAGAACAACTTCTGGCAACACAGTGACACAATGAACTGTTGAAAACCGGTTAGTTCAAGGAGAGCGACGACCCAGACGACGTGTAGCGAGCATTCCACTGGCCCCAAACCACCACCATTTGGGACTGCAGTCGTGTGGTGGGAGCGCATTGGAGGACGGTTGGAGGTCTATTGTGTTTTCTGATAAAAGATGATCGTGCCTCGGTGCCGGTAGTGTGTCGGCTAGAAAGAGGCCAGGTGAGCGGCTGCAGCCAACTCGCCTGAGGTGTAAACACACTAGACCTACATCTGGGGTTATAGTGTGGGAAGCAATTTCGTATGACAGCATGAGCGCTATAGTTCTTATCCTTCACGCTTGACTGCAAGTTTTTCCATCAGTCTGGTGATTCGGCCTGTTGTACTGACATTGACGAACAGCATTCCAAAAGTTGTTTTCTAACACGATAACGCTTGCCCACATACCGTTGTTGTCATTCAGCATGCTCTCCAGAGTGTCGACGTGTTGCCTTGGCCTTCTCCATAATAATCAATTGAGTACGTATGGGACATCATCGGGCAACAATACCAGCGTCATCCACAACCAGCATTAACAGTCCCTGTAATGACAGACCAAGTGTAACAGGCGTCGAACTCCACGCCACAAACTGACATCCGGCACCTGTACAAAACAATGCATGCACGTTTGTTTGCTTGCATTCAACTTTCTGGCAGTTACACCGATTATTAACGTGCCAGCATTTTACATGGCTTATATCGCGTTTTCATTAAATTGTGACCTTGCAATGTTAAACACTTAATACGTTTCGTAGGCAAATGTATTCACGAATTTTCTTCTCTCCGCATTAATTAACTTTGGTGCTGGGGCGTTTTTTTCCATCAGTGTATTTTTAGTCGAATCCTATGAGTAGTGTCGGGGCAATGGCCTTGCCGCAGTGCATACACCGGTTCCCGTCAGATCACCGAAGTTAAGCGCTGTCAGGCGTGGCCGGCACTTTGATGGGTGACCATCCGGGCCGCCATGCACTGTTGCCATTTTTCGGGGTGCACTCAGCCTCGTGATGCCAATTGAGGAGCTACTCGACCGAATAGTAGCAGCTCAGGTCAAAGAAGACCATCATAACGATCGGGAGGGCGATGTGTTGACCACACGCCCCTCTTATCCGCATCCTCATCTGAGGATGACACGGCGGTCGGATGGTCCCGATGGGCAACTTGTGGCCTGAAGACGGAGTGCTGCTTCTGCATGAGTAGTGTCAACTCAAACGTAATGAACTAACGGAAATCAGTGTTGGTTCCGTAAACATCAATATTCTGACGCTCTTTACACACGATATTTTGAGCGTCATAATTCAACAGTTACAGATGTAATTTTATTTTTATTCTGATCTATTTTACTTGAAATAGTGTTCCGGATTTCTCATACTTTTTTTGTGTCTGATATTCCTCATAATTCTTGAAAAAAGTTTCCACCATTTGACTGTAGATTTGTATTCATTTATTTCACAAAGTCGTGATTTCGGCTTTATAGCCATTTTCAAGTGCTATTTGAAATATCTAAAAATGTTAGACGTGCGTAAATGATACTTCACCGTTGAACTAACGTTTATCTGGTCTCATAAACCAGTTGTGATTTTAAAGGCTCTGATTACACACATGTATGGCTGAAACTGTGCTTCTTAAAAAAGCATAAACGAACTGTAATTCACATTTAACAGCCAATACATTGCTGTGACCTGCATCCATCAGTCTTATTACGTGTCTTTGACATGTACTCAGACCCTTTAATACGACTACTGGTCTAGGACACCAGATAGATGTCATTCAGGCAGGTCGGCCATTTTTTCTGAGATTTCAATTTGCACTTGAGAATGGCTACAAAGCCCATGACTGTCTGAAATAAATGAACACAATTCTACAATCAAATGGTGAAATTTTCTTTCAAGAAGTTCTACATGACTGTGGTACACCAGGAAGGGCAAAATCATATTTCTCATACTTTCCTTTTCCTTCAATGAAAACATTTTGTTTTGTAATTAAGTACTTCACTGTAGACGATGAGCTTATAGTACTGTCCTTATAAATGCTACTAATATGATCTTTAACATTACTGAGAACTATGTATAGTTCTATAACCCGTTGTAGAGCGCAAGTAGCACTTTTGACTTTGTTTAAGTTAGTGTCAACGTGCAAGCAAGTCTGGTGCCGATTACTGAGCAATAGAGTAAAGCTGTGATGAAAAAGGCAGTGTAGTAACAGCCGCAGCTATCCTGTAATCCGAATTTAGTAGAACGCTGCGATGGGCACCGTGAATAGCTCACTGGTACGAGAAAATGGTTCAGCCAGATGGACAGCAACATGTATGTAAGCGGAGGAGCGCTCATAGGAGAATAGCTGCAACGTCTTGATGGCATACTGATTCCAGGATAGGGATTAAATTTTCATTGTGCACTCAACCACTCATACGAGTAGTGGTCAAGTTTGAAATGAGGATAAAGCAAGCTGACTGGGAAAGGACGACGTTTTACACTCGGCATGCTTGCCAGGAAGTCTTGTCCGAGATATAGAGGAGTCTCTACTGTTATTGAATTCACAATTGGCAGAAGACAATAGTTCATATCTACACCAATGGCATTGGCCACCTAGGTTCTGAGGCCATTCTCGGTTCCTGTAGGTGGTGGGCTGAATTGATGAAGAGAGCTAGCCTCGCTCAAAGGGCGGAAGCGGAGGATCATCGTTAGTAGCTTCGCACCCAGAAACCATCACGCTCCTTTGGTTTGGAGCCGAGTGCAAGGCCTCGCCAGATGGTCAGATGATTCCGCATCGATATCGGATTCGAATTTCTCGATATCCGCTATTGGGTGGAGGACTGAAGGCTTCTCAAAAGTTTAGGGATGTACTACACAAAAGAAGCGGCTACTACGGCGCACTTGCGTTCGTTTTCATGTTAGTGTGGGCGTTGGATGTTCACCTGTACCGAAAGACGTTCTGTTGTGTACTCCTTCGTACACAACGTTAAGGAGAGGTGAGCTACAGAGTGGCGTGGCAGCTGTCGTCGAAGGGAAGCCAGACAGGACCAGATATGATTAGTCAACATCTAAATGCAGTAAACAGCAGGTTTACTTAAATTGTAGCTTTCTGCAAGCCTTGCAAAGAACCTTTATAAAAGAACAAACAGCAATATAATCCAGCTGTTGCAATATGCATACATTTGAGCATCGTGCAGTGTGAGGCTCCTGCTACTATTGCACAAGCGAATTGTCAAATTGTGATCACGACTGCAGACTGTCGAAAACTGCGACTGAGAATGAGCCATGTAACTGCCGGTGGCCATTTTATATCGTGGCGGCGGAGGGCGCTCGAAGTCTGAGCCACTGAAGGTGTGGCTCAGCAGGGATGCAGCACTGGATCCGCTGGGTCACCGTGCGACCGCTGTCGGCGTCTGTCAGAAAAGTGCATTTCCGCTGCCAGTTGCGAGACGCCAGTGCGTGTGGCATCGATCTGTGATACCACACATTCAGCTTACCGGCGACTATTTCGACTCTACCGTCAGTAATGAACACTAGAGACTCCATCTCCACTGTCGGTAAACACAAGCATTTATACCGGCAGTCTCACGGCGAGCTCCGCAAAATTCAGCAGCATCGCTCCAGACGGCGCTTCCATTTCGCAACTACACTCCTGGAAATGGAAAAAAGAACACATTGACACCGGTGTGTCAGACCCACCATACTTGCTCCGGACACCGCGAGAGGGCTGTACAAGCAATGATCACACGCACGGCACAGCGGACACACCAGGAACCGCGGTGTTGGCCGTCGAATGGCGCTAGCTGCGCAGCATTTGTGCACCGCCGCCGTCAGTGTCAGCCAGTTTGCCGTGGCATACGGAGCTCCATCGCAGTCTTTAACACTGGTAGCATGCCGCGACAGCGTGGACGTGAACCGTATGTGCAGTTGACGGACTTTGAGCGAGGGCGTATAGTGGGCATGCGGGAGGCCGGGTGGACGTACCGCCGAATTGCTCAACACGTGGGGCGTGAGGTCTCCACAGTACATCGATGTTGTCGCCAGTGGTCGGCGGAAGGTGCATGTGCCCGTCGACCTGGGACCGGACCGCAGCGACGCACGGATGCACGCCAAGACCGTAGGATCCTAGGCAGTGCCGTAGGGGACCGCACCGCCACTTCCCAACAAATTAGGGACACTGTTGCTCCTGGGGTATCGGCGAGGACCATTCGCAACCGTCTCCAAGAAGCTGGGCTACGGTCCCGCACACCGTTAGGCCGTCTTCCGCTCACGCCCCAACATCGTGCAGCCCGCCTCCAGTGGTGTCGCGACAGGCGTGAATGGAGGGACGAATGGAGACGTGTCGTCTTCAGCGATGAGAGTCGCTTCTGCCTTGGTGCCAATGATGGTCGTATGCGTGTTTGGCGCCGTGCAGGTGAGCGCCACAATCAGGACTGCATACGACCGAAGCACACAGGGCCAACACCCGGCATCATGGTGTGGGGAGCGATCTCCTACACTGGCCGTACACCACTGGTGATCGTCGAGGGGACACTGAATAGTGCACGGTACATCCAAACCGTCATCGAACCCATCGTTCTACCATTCCTAGACCGGCAAGGGAACTTGCTGTTCCAACAGGACAATGCACGTCCGCATGTATCCCGTGCCACCCAACGTGCTCTAGAAGGTGTAAGTCAACTACCCTGGCCAGCAAGATCTCCGGATCTGTCCCCCATTGAGCATGTTTGGGACTGGATGAAGCGTCGTCTCACGCGGTCTGCACGTCCGGCACGAACGCTGGTCCAACTGAGGCGCCAGGTGGAAATGGCATGGCAAGCCGTTCCACAGGACTACATCCAGCATCTCTACGATCGTCTCCATGGGGGAATAGCAGCCTGCATTGCTGCGAAAGGTGGATATACACTGTACTAGTGCCGACATTGTGCATGCTCTGTTGCCTGTGTCTATGTGCCTGTGGTTCTGTCAGTGTGATCATGTGATGTATCTGACCCCAGGAATGTGTCAATAAAGTTTCCCCTTCCTGGGACAATGAATTCGCGGTGTTCGTATTTCAATTTCCAGGAGTGTATTTTCCTACACCCGTCAGGTGCCACGTGGAAACCCATTGTGTAATCTTCCGCCAGGTGTGCATTTAGCCAGCCGCCTGTCGCAAAGCAAGCAGAGATCTCGGCGAGCTCCAGCTCTGGACAACAGCCGCCCACAGGAGCAGCCAAGCAGTCAGCACAGCCGATCACAGCCTCGAAGGACTCTGTCCTTCCCGAGTCGCCTCGCCGTCAGCCCGAGCAGTCGCCACCTGCCACCGACCACCGCCACTTGGTTCCAGCTCGGTACGCTTCGTGATCCGCTACACCGTCAGCGTGCGGCCGCCGCTCACTCGCTCACCACAGTCGCGCTGGACGCCGCCCGCCCTACTTTCTTCCACCCGCTCGGCAGCCGCAAGGTGAAGCCATGGCTCAGCACTGACCAATGACTTATGGGGCTCGGTATTCATGGCCGCTGTAAGAAATTTCTTATTCAGTGATCTAACTTAGACACTTTCTGAACCTCCCATTGGTGTATACAATGTTAGCCTCATTTCTCGTTGCCAGGCAGTCACACTTTATTTCTTGTCATCAAGCAATGACTCTCATGTTTTCGTTTTTCATGTTTCATGTTCATTCACATAATATAGCACTGTTCATCACTGCTGGAGGCATATCAAATACTGTATTATCCTCCTCATAATCATGGGCAAAACTGTCGAAAGATCAGCCACATTAGTTTCAGAGGAATGATATCCAGGTCTCAGATTAAGTATCACTCAAGTTTATAACAGAGTCATAGGGCGGTCGACCATACGCCTCTGACCGCTACGGTCGCAGGTTCGAATCCTGCCTCTGGCATGGATGTGTCTCATGACCTTAGGTTAGTTAGCTTTAAGTAGTTCTAAGTTCTAGGGGACTGATGACCTCAGATGTTAAGTCCCATAGCACTCAGACCCATTTGAACCTTACGCCTCTGATTGGGGTGCAAGGGTTCGATACCTTACGTCAAATCGCAGCTCGGATGTTGGAGAAGTTCTGGCACGGGTAGTCTTGAACGGGCGCGCATGGTGGCGCTGGAGAGAAAGCAGAGAGAGAGAGAGAGACAGAGAGAGAGGGAGAGAGAGAGAGAGAGAGAATGAAATGGACCGCAGAGTGAGTGCTTCCTCGCGTAGGTAAAAGGTGGAGCCATGGAGCAACTACGACCTATGGAGAGCCGGTGTGTGTGGAGTGTACGTGTCCGTTGGGTCCTGTCAAACTGAGTGGAAGTACTTGGTGTCTTGGTGTCTGCAAGCGACGCGGTGTCTGCGAACTGATCGCAGTTTTAGCAAAGCAGTTGCCAGTCGCTCTTTACCTCCAATTGAAGGCACCGTTAGAGAGATAGCTCGTGAAACAAGTTATTAGTCCTACTGGGTGCAAAGCGCTCAGCTTTTGATGGGTCTCATAGTGTGGCTAATGTATACGAGAACGGTATTCCGTCACTAGCGAGGAAGGACACAATGAAACTTTTGCATTTGCTAAGCACTCATCCTGCTCTAAAAGCTTGTACCAAAGTAAATTTTTTAGCAATTTTAAGTCAGTGCTTCAAATCGCGATAAGTAAGTGCTGTGCTATATTTGTTTTAATATAATAACATATTTGTCAGTTGGTTTGGCAATTAACTTGTCTAGCTCCTTGTCTAGTTAAGTAATATTTTTTGGGTAAATTAGAAGTCTTATTTTAAACCAGCTAACTACGCCAAGCTCTGGTGCTATTAAGGGCCAACATATTTTATATACGATGCTTATTTGTTCTTAGTGCTTAACAGCTGTTGTGTTGCATGTGCTATTATTACTATGTGGGGAAATTGTGCTGATGTTAGTTTGTGCGTTATATAGAAAATAGACATCTATGCAGGACAGAAAGAAGAAGAAGGAAAAGAAGAGAAACAAAAGGTTCCTCAGTAACTAGAAACTGTACCGGTGAAACTGTCCATCATAAGTATGGATCACAAGACAAAAGTGGTATTTTATTAGCATAGTTGTGTTTTGATATCAATTTACTTCTTGTTATTTTATTTTTGTATCTTTGTGAGGGTAACCTGATTGCAGGTGTTATTAAGGATAATATTACTGTTATGTTCTGATGTTTAAAATAACATCTAATGAAAGATGCTCATTACGATCGACAGACAATGACTTATCGTAAAGTGCCTATAAATATTACTCAGAAATATGATTTTTCGGATTGCAAACGTAGGTTAAAATATCTAGTATTCTGGAAAGATTTCCTTAATAATAGTACACGTACGGTTAAAATATACTTGCATAATAGCATCAGGTTGTTAATCAAATATATTAAAAGCACGTATTTAGACTGTTCTGCCTCAAGTAACCATTTTGTCTTACAGGCCTTTCTTCCGGAAAATGCCTCAGTTATCTTCTTCCCAAAAGGGATTAAGCCGTAGTGACCTGTTCCGACTATAAATGATCTGTTCCCTTCTTTCCTTTGGTCTTTCCACATTTCTTCTTCCCACTGTCTTTTTTCTGCTTGCTGCTTTTGATACACTTCTTTCATTCAAAACGTTCTTGGTGGTATTTCTATTTCCTTTCGGGTAGTTGCATTTTTTCGCTTAGGTTATACACTTGCAAGTCTTTTGTTATTTCTCCAGCTCTTAACCGATTTGTTTTGGACCATCCTTTTACAGACCTTAGAAGTTTAGATTCTGCTGTTTCTATGCCGCTTTTGTGTCTCTTACTATCCATGAATCACTTCCTTAAAGTACACAGGGACAGCCATTACATTGTAGAACATATCATTTGGGACTTATTTAATGTTCATGACTCTCTTGTCGTCAAGGTCATATTAAATCCAAAGTAGCTACAGTCTTATTCATCATTACTTCCTGAGAAAGCCATCGCTTTTTTGGAGACATTTCGATTACACTGAGTTGAACACAGCTGTAACTTATGTAATGCTCTTTGGAATCCATCTTATCTGTGAGCAGCAGGTCGTCAGCAAATAGCAGCATATTAATAAATTCGCATTTTCATATATTAATACCTTGTGTTGGAAGTGTACTTGCTCCACATAACAGTGGCGTCGTCAAAGTATATATCAGTGTCAGTGAAAGACTACAACTTTCTTTTACTCTTTGACTTATAATAAATACCTGCTGCTGTCTTCCTTTTTGGAGAACTATATGTGTGTTCAAATACAGGCTCGTTATTGCTGATGTAATATGTGTAGGGGATGTCTTTGTAAAATTTGCTATAGTATTTTTCTATTTACCTTGTCAAATGCTTTTTCAAAGGCGACGAAAGTAATATATGTCTCAAGGTTACACTGTATCAGCTTCTCCAATTTTATTTATTATGTTTCTATTTCCTGAGCAAGATCTTTCTTTCCTAAACCCATTTTCAACCACAGATAACTTGGTCTCTGCTGTGTGTTGAAAACGAGCAATATATCTTTGTATATATTTTGTATCCTGTTTTCGAGATACTTACTCCTCCGAAATTTTTGTGCTGGATCTATCTCCATTGTTGAAGATGATACTACATTTTCCATCCTCCACAGCTCCGGTATTCGTTTTCCAAGCCGGCCCATATTTAGCAGTTGCCGATATCGATATTTCAGTAGCATTCCTCGCGATTTTACTAGTTTCGTAGTAATTCTTTCTGAATCCTGGACCTTTCGGTTTTTTGTTTTCCTTATTGCTCCTTCCAGCTTTTCTATAGTTTTGGAATCAGAGTCTTTGTTTCCATCATCATCTCTTCCTATATAACCTTATTATGCATGCATCAAAGATTTCTTTTAGTGTTCGACCCAGTCCGAAATTTCTATTCCAACGATTTTCATAGTAACTCTCTCTGACTTACTCAATTTCAACAATTCATAAGAGAAGTCCATACGTCTATGCGCATCATATTCTATTTGGACAAACTATTTCAGCTTTTCCTATGAGAATTCCTTATTACTACTTTTCCCTTTTTTCGATGTTCTCTCTGTTGACATTATTTTTCTGTTGGTTCTTGTGAGCCAATTTCTATTAAATACAAGTATCTTTTTGTTGTTCTCTTAATGTTTCTGTTACTTTTGTATTCCATATCGTTATGCCTTTCTTATTTTTCTTGATTCTAAGTTTATCTTCTAATTCTGTAGCTGATCTTATAAAGTACTGTTTGATGTTGTTCCATTCTACATCTATGGCTTCTGCAGTTGATATTTCCTAAATATATCTAATCAGTCGTCTTCAGTAAAGACCTCTCAGAAAAATGGTTCAAATGGCTCTGAGCACTAGGGGACTTAACATCTGAGGTCATCAATCCCTAAGACCTTAGAACTACTTAAACCTAACTAAGGATATCACACACACATCCATGCCCGAGGCAGGATTCGAACCTGCGACTGAAGGGGTGCGCGGTTCAAGACTAAAGCGCCTAGAACAGCTCGGTCACATCGGCCGGCAGACCTCTTACACTATAAACCTGTAGTAGCCGTATCTAAAACTTCTCATTGCCTGTAATTATGCGCATCCGTTTGAGAAGATTTCTTGAAAACAGAAATAAGCTGTGCTTCTTTTCTCATTTGGTATACTTCGTTGTTACCGCGAGCTACGTCGAACCACTGCTGGAAAGAGAGCAACTTCTTTTGAATAATCTTTGTAGAACCTCCTCTGGTCCGGTACTGAGCGATTTCAGTTCATTTTCGGCTCCGTGATCACTTACCTCAATATCTTTCACTTAGAGGTCCGGGCGGTGATCAGGACAAACCGTATTACGATCTTCCGCGGCGAAATTAATTCAGAATACTGAGTTCATTAATTTAGTCTTGTCTCTGTCTCATTGTAGTCGCTGAGTGACTAAACAGATCTTTTCGCACCATTTAATGACTTTAAGTGATACAAAAGCCTCTTGGGATTTTTAGTGAGTGCGATTGTCAATAACTTACTGTCTAATTCACTGAACGCTTCTAGCATATCTCTCCTGACGCTCATATTGGCTTCGTTCAGCTTTTAATTGTAAGCCAGAATTTGAGTTTGGCTAAATCCGTGATAATGCTATACCATTCCTATCAAACTTGGGCAGCACATGTCTAAGCCGCATTTTACCATACTTCTGAATTTCATCCAGTTTTGCTTCTCATCTTCGTCTTCAGAACTGATATCTTTCAGATTGTTTACTATCACTCTCGCTAAACAAAAATAATCTCCTTCCGTTATTAATTTTTTCTTGCAACGCCTGTAGTCGTTGATTCTATCACAGCTTTAGAATCACTGATTCTTTCCTCGGCGTTAGCTCGGGTCTGTTAGTAACTAGGAGGTCTAAGAAATTACCGTCACGATCGGTTCTCTATCTGCTCGAAGCAGTTTTAATGATAAGATATTTGAAACAGTCTCCCACGAATACCTGTCTGCAGTGCCAATTTTCGTAACATGATAAGTGGCAAATTCAAGTCTCTCGGAAAACGAACTTTGTCTGAAGCGCTCCGGCACTGCAGCTCCTGAGGCAGGTGATATATGAAACTATCCGTTTACTGTTTGTGAACCACTTCTGATTCTCAAATTTCCCAAGATTATGTCACATTCAGTTCCTGTCATAACCTCACTATATATTATCGAGTTAGGTCACTAAATATGTCGCCACCTTTGGTCTCTAGCCTGTCTCCGCGATGTAAAGCCCATTCTGAATTCGTAATTTCATTGTTATTCGTTTCTGGTTTCAGTTAAATTTCTTCCCCGTATACTATGTCGACATAATGGTCCTGCACTTCAGAAAAGTATTATAATTTAAATTATTCTACACAATTTTAATCAGACAAATACTAATTAATTTTGAATCGAACTTGTAGTTCCAAACTTGTGGAGTAGGAGAGGTGCTGGGACAACAAATGTTGAAAGAAAAGCCATGCATTAGAGAGTGGGCCAAATCCTGCCACAATAAGTAAACATCAAGTCTTTCGTTTCCTAAAGAACTCCGTTTACATAGCTGATTAAATGTGAATTGGGCACTGGTATGGTACCATCTCTATGGCTGTTAGTTTGGCGTACTGTGTAACCACGAGCTACTTACATCATCCGTGTACTTAACTAAATTCCTAACCTCTTTTTCTGGCTTGACAGGATTAAAAGGCATCGTTGACAGTCGCATGTTTTTCAGTACTCCATTACTGTATTTCTGCTTCAAAGGTGGGAATGATATTAGTGAGCTTAGTAATGAACCATTCGCTTCGTTGTTCAGAACAAAATACTTCTGAATTTTAAACATAAGCACTCAGTACATTAAACTGAACGAGAAGAGCTTCGCGTACACGCGCAAAGAAAACGCTGCCCAGGTCTCTAGCATTGAGATAATGAAACAAAAGAATGGTAGAATGGTCTACGTAACCTGCTGATTAATTTTAAACAATTTCCCGAAAAACGTCACATACATACCTTTCTTCCGAAAAGTGCCTCAATTAAAAGCCTATATTGATGATGTCAATCTGTTGTAAATTTATGGGAAATGTTCTGTGCTAAAGCATTACGATGTTTTAGGAAAGCGAAAACCTCGTCTATAAAGACTATCATGGACTCTATGAACAGATATCTTTCGAAGTACATCACACTGGGTTCGTCCATGTAATCTAAAATCGCCCTAGACAAATGCGTCCAATTTGATTCCGTGTTCCTTGACTTCCGGAAGGTACTGAAATACACTGTCGCACTGTCATCTATCTAAAGAAATACAAGATTACCAAGCATCTGACGAGATCTGTGACTTCCGTCCTTACAGGTAGAACTCAACACGTCGCTCGTAACGGAACAAAATCGACAGATGCAAAAGGTAATTTCTAGAGCAGCCCCATAGAGCGTTATAGGGTAATACTGTCTACAATATACATGTATAAACCATCTGCAGGAAAGCGCCGGAAACGCCACGAAGCTATCTGCAGGCGATGTTGGTGTCTACGGTAAGGCTGCAACTCCAGAAGATTGTAGCGAATGCAGGAAGACGTGCGGGGGTCGATGATTGGTGCTGATTCCGAAAGAGAATAAATGTGACGTAGGACGTTAGGACAGTCGAAGACACCCATTATTATTCAGTTACGCTATTGGTTTGAGACCACTGGAAACAGTAACAACTGTACAATACATGGATGTAACAATCCTGAACAAGCTAAGGCGTAGTGATCACATGAAGCCATCATTAGGAAGAGCAGATGCCAGGCTGAGATTCATTGAAACATTAACGAAATACGAGTCATCAATGAAAAAGTGACTTGCAAAGCACTTGTTCGACAGATTCTTGTGTACTGTTCATTGGCCTGCAACCGTTACCAAGTAGTGGCGGCGTGTTTCGTTACGGGATAATTTGGGAAGAGCGAGAGCATTATGGAGATACTAAAAAACTATAGTGGTAGTTGCTACAAGAGAGACGTTGTGTGATATGCAACGTGTTTACGTTGAAATTATGGGAGGATTCGTTCGAAGAACAGTCGGACAACATTTCAGACCAAATCATTTCGGTTTGAAGGCTGTGCCATACAGATACGGTTTCCCAGTCTGGCAAAATCGGCGTGATCCCTGGGGCAATCATCCCACCGACACACCAGATTGAAGACACCCGTCTCGTAAGACACCATATCCTCTGGCATATCCACTGCACATCCTCATCTGACAGCAATCGTCGATCCTTCAAGGCCTCTTTTTAAGGGACTGAAGCCTTGGTAATCGCATGAGGAGAGATCGGAACTATACGGCGGTTGCTCGTGTGTCTCCCACTTCAGCTGTGATAAAGGATGATGTTGGCCTTCCAGATAGACCAGCGTCTTGTGTCGAAGTGCAGCGAACACGGAACTTGGGGCACCATTCTTCAATGGTGAACTTGGAGCACCATTCCACAATGGTGAACTTGGGGCACAGTGGTTTTCGATGGACATGCTGCCACAAACACACACTCTTCATTCTCCGATGGATATATGCCACTGTTTTACCGTCGGCAGTGAAGAAAATAATAACAGAACATTGGTCCTGTTTGGACCCATTGGGTAACAGCATCGCCATGGTTCACGTTTCTGCATTTACTCCATGCACATCATAAAGACACGAATGCCAGACTAGTTCCCTACCTACATGTTGGTGCTTATATACCGGCACCGATGTTACACTATGTTGCATATATGTTGTAGCAACGCTCTCCATCTCCCCTTATAATACTTTCAATTATGTTTCGCCCAATGACCATGACGAGAAAATCAGAGGAATTAGAGGTTATACGGTAGCTCAGCGAAAGTCGTTGTTCCCACGAATCAGTCGTAGATAGAACAGGGAAGGGATGAGTTGATAATCGTACCAGAGGTCCTCTCCACCACACACTATAATGTGGCTTGCAGGGTATGTAAAATATCAGATGAAAAATCTAAAATGTGTTCCTGTAAAATTATTTTAACTAGTGGAAGAAATAGTTTACCTTTCTTAGAAAGTGGTTCAAATCAGTAGCTGCTTTTCAAACATACAAAATTAATTTTTTATAAGGAACAGTTCTATAAACTAGACATATTTTCAAAATATTATTTTATGTTCCTTTGAACCGAACAGATTATATAGTCGCGAAATAAAAAGGCGGCACTGTACTGCCGCTAATGGCCATTATTTGTTAAGATTATTTATTGGTGTTATGATGGTTTCAAACTTCTGCGTATGTGTGAGTACGACACAACTGCAGCTACAGTGCTGACACAACTGCGTGGTAAAGGTATTGTTTTCTCTGCTACCAGTTTTGTTACCACAGGCTGTCTGTTTAAAGTAAAGTCTATTCTACAGCCTTACAGTTATGCACGTCGTTGTAACTTGCGTATATGGATAACTGAAGGAAATAATATTTCATTAGCAGTGAAAGATTTTAATGCTATCCCAAACGTCTATACATTACGAGGGCTATTCGGAAAGTAAGGAACGATTGGTCGCGAAATGGAAACTACAGTGAAAATCAAAACTGTTTTATTTGCATCAGTTAGTTACAACTTCCAGCTACTTATCTCCATAGTCGCCGATCCGACTTAAACGTTTGTCGTACTGTAGTACCAACTTTCCAATAACCTCGTTATAGAAGGCAGCCGCCAGTGCTTTCCGTCAATTCTCTACGCTGGCCTACAGCTCGTTGTCTGTGCCAAAATGTTGTCTTCATAGCCAGTGGTTCATGTGAGCAGAGATGAAACTCGGAGGGAGACTATTACGGGATATAGTGTGGATAATCAAACATTTCGAATTGAAAACGGTGCAGGAGCATCTTTATTGCCCATGCAGAATGCGGCTGAGAACATTATTGTCTTAAAGTACAAAACGCACGACAGTTATGTAATGTCGTCTGCATAGCTTCAGGCGAAATTTCTCACGAGGCTCTCGTACTTCGCGGAAGACACTATTGTTCTAGGTATCTTTATGTGCTCCCTGTGTGCTCAGAACTAAAAGGAATGACGTAACGTGATCGACGGCCATACTAGAGACTCTGTCCAACACACATGTGCAAAACCTCATCGGATTTTCACTGTGGTTTCTATTTCGTGACCGATCGTTCCTTACTTTCCGAACAACCCTCGTATTTTAGTAGGAAATTACATTCACATACAGCTCTGTTCAGCTATGTTGCCTGCTAGTTGGCTAGTTATAGCCACAATTAGGCTGATAGTCGTTCTTTGCAAAAATTATGCTGGTAAGCCCTAACATTAATGATAACATGGGTGACTGTTCTGCAGAAACACTTTATTGCGACAGGTAAGTTGTGATGATGTCCCCTGTAAGGCTGCCTCACTGCGTCTTAATTAGACGATCACTTTCTAGTCATGCAGACGTAGTACCGGTGTCACAGTTCACTAGCAGTTTTCAGTAGTGAAAAATCGGTTACGCTTTCAAAGATTACTAACTTATTTTTGTATATTCCTTGAAACTGATGTGAGTTCTATTTTTATTCATTATGTCTTACTTCATACTTGCACAGTGGATATTTTTCAAACAGAAGCCTTCAGTAGTCGGTACGTTACGCCACACAGGTTCTGAGTACAAGCAGTGTCGTCTTTGGTTGTCAGTAGCATTGTCGTAGCTTGCTGTGAAAGTAAGTGAGAAAGTCGGGTGTTGGTCAGGCTACTGCGCGATCTGGAAATACAGCAGAGTGCAGAGCTACAAAGGCACAGGATGCTGAATTTTGAAAATATGATTTGGTAAAGATTGATTTCGGAAGTGAAAAACTTTCAGATAATGTCGCTGAAGTGCTCGCACGTAATGTATGACGAGTTTGCGAAAGACAAATTTTCTGTGATTTTTCTCTTTATTGATTCGGGTCACTTAGTATGATTGCGGAGACAAGATCAAGTAATATTATCTGTTGAATTGGCAGGCACTCAGGGTTGCTCTACCACTCTATTTACTAATTTCATGTCAGAGTAACATTCTGTTAATAAGAAGTAAATTTCGTACAGATGATTGTTATTGTTCTTTAGTTGCATGTTAAGGAATGAGCTTCGTAAGACACTTTTCGAATGTTACTCTCTTCATCATCATTCGATAAATGCAATATCTTCCACGTCTGCTCATGCAAATTTTGTTTGGTAATTGTGTGTTGCCTTACTAGAATTCGCGAAACACAGTGGCTAAAATCAAATCTTAATGAGTTCAGCATAGCTGCACATCCTTACATTGCCACTTACGCACGGTTTTCTTGTCCTTAGCTGGTATGCTACTGCGCTGTATTTTAAGTTTTATCACGTTAGAGTAAACCGAGTTTTCGTTGTCACATGTACGCCATGTGGATTTGTTAGGGCCAGTCTAACGTTACAGTCATGGCACAATAAGAACATTAGCATTCAAACTTTGAGTTTTAAAATTATTACCAGGACGTTTTCTGTAAAGTTCAGTTCAAATTTCGTTTACTTTGTTTGACTGACTTATTTTTACAGTGACGGTCACATTCGCGCATGTGTCATCTACTTTTTGGAATTATAATTAGTCAGTTTTGGTACTTAAATTCACAGGGTAGTATTATAGAAGCATTTTGGACTTTTAATATTTCAAAATTCGGTTTGTAATTTTTGGTAGAATTCTTACTCTGTTACTACTGCGTACTGGAACTGCTAGTACAGTGACTTCTCACATTGTAGCACTATTCACTGGACTGCAGGATACAGAATTTCACCGGTTAGTTTAATTACTTTACAGTTCCATGTCTTCTGATTGCATTGGTGAAAGATACTTACGATACAGTGATAAGATTTCAGATTGATTTGCTGATTCTTTCTAAAGGATAATGTTTAAGTAATCACACCACATGACTTGTACAGAAACACAGTACGGACTCACACAAAGATAAGAGTAGGAAACCAGTACAGTGCAGTTTAGTTCTCAACTAACGCAAGTTACAACTTGAGTCAAAAATAGGCACACCGTCGCACAAAGAGGAAATCAGGGCGATTTGCTTTCCAGGCCATCAGAGCTTTTGGTTCAGTGCCACACCGACGCCTTCTACAAGAAATATTATTCTTTGGGACTTGTAATCTTGTTTGTGAAATTATCTAAAATTTCCTTAAAGGTGGGAAATTCCACGTTATGCTGGACAAACTCATTTACAGCAACTGAAGTAAAATATGGTGAGCACCAGGGGAAAGTAATTGCTATTCGTGTTATACATTAATGCTTTAGTGGATAGTATTGGTTGTAATAATAGGTAAATATAACGGCCACAAGACTATGCTGCAGGTGAAGTAGGTAGGAGACTACGATTCATTGCTACATTACTGGGAAGTTAGTGCACATGTACCAATGTGTCACAGATCAATGGCAGAGGGTGGTTCAGGTAAAGTATAATGGGACAGATAAGACAAAAGGACGCTGAAGATCTCGGAAGGAGAGAGAGAGAGAGGGAGAGAGAGAGAGAGAGAGAAGAACAGGAAAGATGAAAAGATTCTGGGAGAAGAAGAAGAAACAGCAATCCGTTGAGAGGTTACCTGTAGTCCAATAGAAGCCGTGATGAAAAAGGAAGAGGATGTTATTGGGCAACTTCTATTTGTTTACAATAGGGAGTGAATGCAAAACACCTGTACCCGTTCTTAGATACTGATCAAGTGTCTAGGTGATACATAATTTCGAAATAACAAGAGACATCGAGCGTTTGCAAAGAAAGGCGTTGCGAACAGTCAAAGAATTTTTTGATTGCGGTGTTAGTGGAACAAAAACGTTAAAACATCTTAAATGGGGACACTAGAAGAAAGGCGCCGTACGTCTCGTGACAACCATGTCTGAAAGTTTTAAGAACCGTCTTTTGTAGCAGCAAATTACGAATATTTACATAATCACCTACGTATGTGATCATGGCAATCGCACAGTTTACGTCTGGCACTTAATAGTTCACATAGGTGCGTACAAGTAGTCTTTCTAGGCTCAATTCTTCGATGGAACTGGAAGAGGCATTAATATATGGTCCAAATACTACGACAAAAAGAACACGCTGCTGCATAATTCATTGTTATTTATTAAGTGTAGTTATACATGTACTCTAGTGTTTGTGAAAATTGCAACACCCTGAAGCAGTGGTATGAATGAACGCATATTTGGACGTTGGCACACCCGAACCATGATAAGTGCTTAATATTCCAGAGAGATGACGAGCACATTGGCCCTACAGCGCCCTCTGCTGTGTGCACACAAAGGTCATTGTTACGCCACCCTCAGGCGGCGCAGAGCAGTCAAACGAAGTGGAAACGTGCAAGCAAGTGCCGGCCTGCCTCATCGACTACAAAGGGCGCAAAATCAGCATGCGAGTGTGTTCGAAAGTGGCAGAATGACGGTCTCTGGCAAGCGAGTTTGTCGTACCGTGACACTGCGGCTAGTACACAGCACTCTGGTGTGACAGTGATGTGTGTGTCCTGCCCAGCGACAACCGGATAGGGAACCACATAGTGTGACCTCAGCACGAGGTGACCGCCGTCTAGTCAGCATTACCGTTCCCCATAGAACAACCTCGTTCACAGCGTTGATCTGATGTTTTAACACTGTGAATGGCGTGATGTCTGTGTCGACGGCTAGACACCTTCGGCTGGAGACTGGATTGACGTCATGCATGGCATTGCATCGGTTACCACTGACCAGAAAACAACAACGTCTCAGGCAGCTATGAGCACGTTAATGCCGTCAACGGCGTGCTGAATGGCCGAATTTAGTGTTTTCGGACGAGTCTCGCTTCAACTGGCCCTTCAGTGATAGCAGCGTTTGTGTTTAAGACTACCATGGTGACAGCTATCGGGCAGACTGCATTTTTGAGCGTCGTAGCTGACAAAAGCCAGATGTGATGGTTAGATGTGTCACTGACTGTAACATACGACCTCGTCTCCTAATTATTGAGGGTCATCTGAGCAACAAGCTCTACATCAGAGCCTTCTTTGAGACCGAGGCAATGCCGCTCCTGCCCTCTCCTCCATGGCCCGTATTTCAAGAGAACAATGCTCAGGCACATGTGGAGAGGAATATGCAAGCTTTCTTTGAAGAACGATACGTACCGCTACCTCTTTGGTCTGCACATTCGCCGGACAGATCACCCGTGGGATACTTCTCGGGTGTGGTTAGCTGACAACGTGTTCTGTTCTGATTCTCCTGCAAGTACTTTCAATGCTTTGTGGACACTCTACCAACTACGTGGCAGTTTCCCTCAGCAGCATATCGAGACCGTCTTTGATTTCACGCCACAACATCTAGAAAGTGTGAGTCTAGCATGGGGTTTCTTCACACTGTAGCACTCTACTGAATTATTTAAGTCAAATCATTCGTATATTGTCATTTCCTTAATCTGTGCAGCTGTTTTTTGGTGTGTCGTGTGACTACGGCTTCCTGTCGGGTAGACCGCTCGCCTGGTGCAAGTCTTTTGATTTGGCGCCACTTCCGCGTCTTGGGCGTCGATGGGAATGAAATGATGACGACTAGGACAATACAACACCTAGTACCTGAGCGGAAAAAATCTCCTACCCAGCCGGGAATCGAACCCGGGGCCTTAGGATTGACATTCTGTCGCGCTGACCACTCAGATTCTTGTTGTTTGCTTTGCCGGTTAAACGATAGTAATGCCATTAGAATTTAGTGGTGATGTAGATGGTGCAGTTTCGAAGAAGTACATAGAGATAAGACCGTGGATACACCATTAATTGCCGATAGTCCGTTTATCTGCGTAGTTTAGTTTTCCACGGTCTTTAGTATGGACAGGGACTGCGATTGTTGTGTGTGGATGCGAGCCGAGTTGGTGACACTTCGCTCTCAGCTTCACGCTGTGATGGCTTCCGTTGCAAAGCATGAGGCTGCAGTGGATGGGCACCACTTGTGGGCCGGCCATGGGGATCCAACGGACGTCCAGCGTGTCAGAGTCCTCCGATCGGTCCTCACCGGTAGCCAACCCAGTTACTGCTCACACTGAGGCTGCCCTTCACCTGTGGCCGAGTGGGAGGTCGCCCCAGGGTGAAGCAGCCGGCGAATGACTTCCCAGGCGGCCGCACGTAAGGCCTCCCCAGTTCGTCTGACAGACAGAATCCAGGTGCTGTCTGTGGCTGGTGGCTGCCATTGTCGCCGAGCCGGATGCTGTCGCCTGTCCTGTTTCGGAGGAATCCACTCAGCCAGCAAGATTCGGGAAATTGCAGAGGGTGGGATTATAGGTAGTTGGGAGCTTCAACGTTAGGCGCGTTATGGGGTCCCTTAGGGACTTGGCTGACAAGGAGGGTAAGAAAACCAATGTGCACTCCGTCTGAATACCTGGTGGAGTCATTCCAGATGTGGAAAGGGTCTTCCCGGATACTATGAAGAGCACAGAGTGCAGGCAACTCCAGGTCGTTGCTCACGTCCGTACCAATGATATGTGTAGCTTTGGATCAGATTCTGTCTGGTTTCGAGCGGCTAACAGAAGTGGTAAAGGCTGCAAAAAATTGTTCAAATGTCTCTGAGCACTATGGGACTTAACATCTATGGTCATCAGTCCCCTAGAACTTAGAACTACTTAAACCTAACTAACCTAAGGACATCACACACAACACCCAGTCATCACGAGGCAGAGAAAATCCCTGGCCCCGGCGGGAATCGAACCCGGGAACCCGGGCATGGGAAGCGAGAACGCTACCGCACGACCACGAGCTGCGGACGTAAAGGCTGCTTGCAAGATGAAAGCATGGCTGACGATTTGCAGCATAGTCGATAGGACCGATTGCGGAACTGTCGTACGGAGCCGAGTGGAGGGTCTGAATCAGAGGCACAGACGGTTCTGCGACTGTGTAGGCTGCTGATTCCTTGACTTTCGGGTACCGCTCCACTATACGCAGGAGGCGGCTACACGGGCAGCAGGGCTGTGTGGCATGGACTGGGCGATTTTTTAGGCTAGAGGGTCTCGGGAAAACACAAGAAGGACTTCAATCACAAAGGGTGCAGGCTGAACACAGAAAGAACATAGATACAGGAACCACTGGTATAACAGTTGTAAATTGTCGTAGTTGGGAAAGTACCAGAGCTCCAAGCGTCAACAGAAGGCACTGATGTTCAAATCGCTATAGGCACCGAAAGTTGGCTAAAGCCGGATATAAGCTCAGCCGAAATTTTTGCGAAGAACCTAACGGTGTTCCGAAAAGATTGGCTAACACGGTTGGCGGTGGCGTGTTTGTTGCTGTCAGAAGTCGTTTAACTTGTCGCGAAATTGAAGTAGATACTTCCTGTGGGTTATTATGGGCAGATGTCATTGTTCGCAAACGGAATAAATTAGTAATTGGATCCTTTTACCGACCTCCCAATTCAGATGATAGAGTTGCTGAAAGGTTCAAAGAAAATTTGAGTTTGATATCAAACACGTACCCGAATCATACAATAATCGTTGGTGGTGACTTTAATTTACCCTCGATATGTTGCCGAAAATACCTGTTTAATTCCGGAGGTACGCATAAAATATCAACCGAAGTTGTGCTAAACGCATTCTCTGAAAATTATTTCGGGCAGTTAATTCACGAGCCCACGCGAATAGTAAACGGTTGTGGAAACGCACTTGACATCTTAGCAAGAGATAATCCTGAGTTAATAACGAGCATCAAAACCGATTTAGGGATTAGTGAACACAGAGTTGTCGTTGCGAGATTGAACACTTAAGTCCCTAAATCCTCGAAAAATAAGCGAAAAACATACCTATTCAAAAAAGCAGATAAAAATTCACTTGACGCCTTCCTGAGAGACAATCTCCACTCATACGAAATTAATAATATAGGTGTAGACCAGATGTGGCTTGGATTCAAAGAAATAGTATCGGCAGCAATTGAGAGATTTATACCAAACAAACTAACAAACGACGGAGCTGATCCTCCCTGGTACACAAAACGGGTTAGAACATTGTTGCAGAAATAACGAAACAATCATGCGAAATTCAAACAGACACAAAATCCCCAAGATTGACGATCCTTTAAAGAAGCTCGAAATTTAGCGCGGAGTTCAATGCGAGACGCCTATAACAGTTTCCACAACGAAACTATGTCTCGAAACCTGGCAGGTAATCCAAAGAGATTCTGGTCGTATGTGAAGTATGTTAGTGGCAAGAAACAATCAATACCTTCTGTGTGCGAGAAAAATGGAGATACTATCGAAGACAGTGCTGCCAACGAAGATTTACTAGCCACAGTCTTCCGAAATGCCTTCACAAAAGAAGACGAAGTAAATATTCCAGAACTCGAATCGAGAACAACTACCAACATGAGTAACGTAGAAGTAAATATCCTCGGAGTAGTGAAGCAACTCAAATCACTTAATAAAAGCAAGTCTTCTGGTCCAGAATGTACACTAATTAGGTTTCTTTCGGAGTATGCTTATGCATTAGCTCCATACTTAGCAATCATATACAACCGTTCGCTCGACGAAAGATCCGTACCTAAAGACTGGAAAGTTGCACAGGTCACACTAATATTCAAGACAGGTAGTAGGAGTAATCCACTAAATTACAGGCCCATATCGTTAACGTCGATATGCAGCAGGATTTTAGAACATATATTGTGTTCGATCATTATGAATTACCTCGAAGGAAACAATCTATTGACACACAGTCAACATGGATTTAAAAAACATCGTTCCTGTGAAGCACAACTATCTCTTTTTTCGCATGAAGTGTTGAGTGCTATTGAAAAGGGATTTCAGATCGATTCCGTATTCCTGGATTTCCGAAAGGCTTTTGACACTGTACCACACAAGCGGCTCGTAGTGAAATTGCGTGCTTTTGGAATATCGTCTCAGTTATGTGACTGGATTTGTGATTTCCTATCAGAGAGGTCATGGTTCGTAGTAATTGCCGGAAAGTTATCGAGTAAAACAGAAGTGGTTTGTGGCGTTCCCCAAGGTAGTGTTATAGGCCCTTTGCTGTTCCTTATCTATATAAACGGTTTGAGAGACAATCTGAGCAGCCGGTTGTTTGCAGATGACGCTGTCGTTTATCGAGTACTAAAGTCATCAGAAGATCAAAACAAACTGTATAACGATTTAGAAATAAATATCTCAATGGTGCGAAAAGTGGCAGTTGACCCTAATTAACGAGAAGTGTGAGGTCATCCACATGCGTGCTAAAAGGAACTCGTTAAACTTCGGTTACACGATAAATCAGTCTAATCTAAAAGCCGTAAATTCAAGTAAATACCTAGGTATTACAATTACGAACAACTTAAATAGGAAAGAACACGTAGAAAATGTTGTGGGGAAGGTAGCCAAAGGCTGCGTTTTATTGGCAGGACACTTAGAAAATCTAACAGACCTACTTAGAAGACTGCCTACACTACGCTTGTCCGTCCTCTTTTAGAATACTGCTGCGCGTTGTGGGATCCTTACCAGATAGGACTGACGGAGTAAATCGGAAAAGTTCAAAGAAAGGCAGCATGTTTTGCATTATCGCGAAATATGGGAGAGAGTGCCACAGAAATGATACAGGATTTCGGCTGGAAATCATTAAAAGAAAGGCGTTTTTCGTTGCGGCGGAATCTTCTCACGAAATTCCAGTCACCAACTTTCTCCTCCGAATGTGAAAATATTTTGTTGACACCGACCCATATAGAGCGGAACGATCACCGCGATAAAATAAGGGAAATCAGAGCTCGTACGGAAAGATATAGGTGTTCATTCTTTCCGCGCGCTATACGAGATTGGAATAATAGAGAATTGTGAAGATTGTCCTATGAACCGTGTGCCAGGCACTTAAATGTGATTTGCAGGGTACCCATGTAGATGCAGTTGTAGAATTAGTCAGTATTTCGTCACTCACATAACACGTGGGTTCAAATAACGATGATGGTGCAAAGCTACATACTGATATCGATTATTTCAACAGCATCCCTTTCGCAGAAGAAACATGATTTACTGATATTTTAAAAATTTCTTCCAGTAGCCGTCACGATTTCGATGCCACTCATCTCTGTGTGGTGATTGGTTTGAGACCATGGGGTCTTTTTTCACACCATGGCCACAGATGTAAGCGTAATCAAACAGTCTTACCAATGTACATGTAATAAAATAATGACTATGCATCACTAGTAATTATTACTTACACACAAAATTCGAGCTCTGCGGGTCTATGCAACGCTATTTATCTGGTGCGTTGTACTGGAAAGAAACAGCACTGTAGAGTCAATACAAGGAAATTACTGTTCTCGCAGCTGTGGTGGGTATTAGAAGAAAATAAAGAGAAAAAATTAATACCCACATTGCTTGTCCTATCCTCTACCAGTAGGTTGGAACTTAGGAAATTATTTACAGGAGTATTCCGTGGTACCTTGGATTGTAAATTAAAGTGGTTATGTAATTGTTTTAATAGTAAATTGTCTTAATATAATTCTTCTAGTGCTTATATAATATCGCTTGGTTTAAACGTCGATCCAGAAGAAGACGGAGTAGTGATGCTCCCAAGGCATACTACTGTATCAGTCTGACAGCTACAACTGCACATAAAATACTTTTCAAATCATTCCGTAAGGTAACAGATCATGATTTTTTTTTCATGCGACTGTCAACAGCATCGATATACTTGGAGAAATGCATGGGAAACACTGCTATGTTTTATAATGTATTTATTCACAGTCTGTTTCGATTATTGATTCACTGTGAAGATGATCACTGATCGAAACCGGTTGTCAATAAATATATTACAAGACAGCACAGTGTGTACCCTGCATTTCTCCAAGGATTCTATTTGGCTGACGTAATTTTCGTCTGTAGTGATTTGTTTACGTACAAAAACAAAATCCTCTGCTGTTCTGTGTCATATGGACACTATCTGATATTCTCCCAGTCTTCGTCACTTTGTGCAAACGTGCGTATTCCATCGAGTACGCTCCACTGCTGCGAACAGTTTGTTAATATTTAAATCAGTGCACCAGCAGCGCTAATGCTAGCTTTCACACTTCCATTAAACCGTCATCAAAGCAGAATTGCGGAGTTTGGTTGCGCGATTTTTCCACCCAGCGCCGGTAACGGAAATCTATTCACACATGGACGCATTACGGACACGCTATATTAATATTTTCGGCAATTTGTCTTGGTCACGGACACGCGGCCGATATTTTGCCGCGCTGTGTGCAGATTGCTGCGGCGAAATGATCTGTGATAAATGGTCTTAATTATAGCGCGCTTGTCAATGGGCACAAATATAGAGGCCTCTGGCACCAGAGGGGGAGACTTTTCGAAGCGGAGCCCTGCACCGCACGCTGATGGCTTGTACAAACTGTCGTTTTGTTAATGAAGAGCGGCCGGGAAAAAATGGTTTGCACAGAATAATTTGTGCCACGAACGACCATTTATGTAGTTACGCGTTTAATTATGGCTGCAGTTAATAGCCTGTGAATTAAAAAAAAATTGAAGTGCGCCCATCGTGTGGGAGTTTGGCTTCCGGTAACGCGGGTCAGAAGCCTTTAAAATATTCTCGTTCATTTTGCAAATGTTAAACCGATTATTAAGCTTTACACATGATGTAAACTGAATGAAACACTGAAGGAAACCAACTGGATGCTCCGAAGCTTAGTTGATGTAGGTTTTAGACGCGATGTATGTTTTGTTAAACAAGAATGTGATAACACAATCTGTTACCTTGTCGTCGACAGTGTCTTTAAAGGAGGATATAAGATGAACATCAACAAAAGCAAAACGAGGATAATGGAATGTAGTCAAATTAAGTCGGGTGATGGTGAGGGAATTACATTAGGAAGTGAGACACTTAAAGTAGCAAAGGAGTTTTGCTATTTGGGGAGCAAAATAACTGATGGTGGTCGAAGTAGGGAGGATATAAAATGTAGACTGGCAATGGCAAGGAGAGCGTTAGTGAAGAAGAGAAATTTGTTAACATCGAGTATAGATTTAAGTGTCAGGAAGTCGTTTCTGAAAGTATTTGTATGGAGTGTAGCCATGTATGGAAGTGAAACACGGACGATAAATAGTTTGGACAAGAAGAGAATAGAAGCTTTCGCAATGTGGTGTTACAGAAGAATGCTGAACATTAAATGGGTAGATCACGTAACTAATGAGGAGGTATTGAATAGAATTGGGTAAAAGAGGAGTTTATGGCACAACTTGACAAGAAGAAGGGACCGGTTAGTAGGACATGTTCTGAAGCATCAAGGGATCACAAATTTAGCATTGGAGGTCAGCGTGGAGGGTAAAAATCGTAGTGGGAGACCAAGAGATGAATACACAAAGCAGATTCAGAAGGATGTAGGTTGCAGTAAGTACTGGGAGATGAAGATGCTTGCACAGGATAGAGTAGCATGGAGAGCTGCAATAAACCAGTCTCTGGACTGAAGACCACAACAACAACAACAACCTTATCATCTCGCAAAGAATGGAAAAAAATTCGGAAAAATTAATGTGATGGTGGATTTTATAAAACTGCGTGTCGTTCCTTAAAAATTAATCACTGTTCAGTCACACATTAGTGTGTTGTTCTATATGTTCGACCTGTTGAAGCGAATGATTTGAAGACGCAAATCTGGTCCTAACGCTTTACTCACTTTCTTCATAATGAACTCTGTCTGCCATTATCTTACATAACCGACACAATGACATATGCACAATGTGATAAAAAATATCCAGACATCTGTTAGTGAGAATTAAGAGAGGGTGTGCCCATCTTTAGCCTTTATGACGGCTTTAACTCTTCTGTGGACGCTTTCAGTAGTATGTCTGAATTTCTTCTGAGAAATGGCAGCCGGTTCGTTGTCAACAGCCGGAACCAGAGATGGCAGTCATGTTGGACGCTGGTTTCTGGAGAAAAGTCGAAGTTATAACTACAGCAAATGTGTTGCCGACTGAGAATTTGAAGTTCAGTGTTTAACTTATAATCTTATAACTACGTGACCCAGGCGAAACTTTCTGCCTTTTATAGTTTTGCTCGTAATTTCTAACTTTAGGCTGTAATATTTAAATTAACCTATTTCTGAGCAGAAGTTAATGAGAAATACGAATATGAAATACTAAGAAGCAAATAAATTCAAAATGTATAGGTCAGTGTTCGCTTCCTACCTGGCGTATCATTAAGGCCACAGTAAACTGCAAATGTATTTTGAGATTTTAATTGCATATCCTGCTACAAGTAAGTACGACAGGCCATTGTAGCTATAGGTAAGTCACAAGTCAAGGCGACAATGACATATATGTTGGTTATTTCAGAAAGCATATACATTAGAGAGATAATGGATTACTGTGGTGGCCACGATTATTAACTATGAAGATGTTGTGTACAAATTATCAAGTTAATAGGTATTTTACAGTTAATGAAGTGGTATTTGTAATAAGATATTACGGAAATGGAGTCTCGTAATCGTTTGCACATCTGGCAGCAAGAGAACAACAGCTGCAAGAGCTGCAGCGACGAATCGTAATCAAACTTACACTGAAAGGGATTGGCGACGAGGCAAAATCAGTTTTGGGAAAGGGACTCACCTCCGCACCCACACCGAATGATATACCTGTTGCAGATTTCATCAGTGATGCAGGACAAGTAACTTCCACCTTCCATTAGCGACGATGCGGAATAGATACGTTGGGAAACGTGCTGCGCAGTCACTAGAGGCGTTTCACCGATAACGATTATGACGAAGGCAGAAAGAGCTGCCTTTCGAGAACTGCGGAATAATTCTAGCTGCCGGCAAAGGAAGTGCTACAGTTCTACTACCGCTGTTAGAGTACAGCCACAAAATATATGACCTCCTCGAGCATCCGGCATACAGCAAATTGAACGGAGACCCGACTAACAGTGTGAAGGAGAAGACTATAGAGCTTTGAAGGAAACCTTCAAGAAGCTTCAACCGCGAGCTGCTGCACCATCATTGCTCAATGGCTTACCAAAGTTTCACAAATGGAATGTTCCTGTACGTCTTATTGTAAGCCTCATAAGAACACCAGTGTACTAGCTTGCCAAACATATAACGGCAGTATGAAGCTTCTACGTTGATAAATGTCCGCACCACATCAGGAACTCTGTACATTTCACTCAGCAGATGCAAGAACTACGCCCCGTGACCAGGACCTGATAGTGAGCTTTGATGTGTATCCCTCTTCACTAGAGTGTCTCTTGCTGATACACTCAAATTGATCATCAAAGTTCTCTCTCTTCAGTGGCGACTGTTATGAACAAACGGATGGTGTCACCATGGGGTGCCCTATACCGCCAGTTGTGGCGAACTTGTTTATGGAGAGAGCTCTGGAAACAGCTGCAATGAAGCCCACCTGCTTTTTCCGATGTGATAATGACGAGGTTTTGGTGTGGCGACATGGAGTGAAAGACTGCAGGAGTTCCTCCAACGTCTGAACTCTCTGCATCCTAGTATAACTTCACCATGGAGGTGGAAGCGAATGGCGAACTTTCCATTCTGGACGTCTTAGTTAAGCGCAGCACTATAGGAAACAATGTGTACAGGAAACCACACTCTTATGAAGGCTATGTCTACGCTGTCAGTTCCCACCATCCTTCACAAGGCGAGATTGTTCTACATACACTGGCACACAGAGGCTGCGCTATATCAGAAGAAGAAAGTCTACCAAGGGAGATTACCCACGTAAATGAAGTTCATCAAGAACAACGGATACAACGACGAACAATTCCGACGTGCTTTCAGGTAGAAAGCACAAGCAGTCAGAAAACGAGGAGGTGGAGAAGACAATGGTGTCCACCAGCGAAATATTGAACAAAATCGGCAGAATCCCAGCTCGATGTAACATTAAATGCGTTTTCCGTCCACCTGCGAAAACGCATGCCCCATTACGTACGGTGAAAAATGACCTGGGCTTCATAAACCAGTTGTTTACGGTATTTCATGTAATTGCGATAAGGCATATATTTGGGAGACTGTACGGAGAATCGAAGAAAGATGCAAGGAATACGGAAGACCCATCGAACTTAAGCTATCAACAAAATCTGCAGTTGCAGAACACTGCTTGGCTAGGGGACTCCATAAAGTATGAGGAAACGGGAGTTCTAAGACTGACCTCGTCATTTTGGGAGAGTGTTATGAGAAGGATGCTATCGAAATACGAGTAGCTGATGGGCTGATCAACATGGATACTAGATTCACTCTCAGCAAAGCAGCAAAGCTTGGGACCCACCACTCAGTCATCTGAAATCACAGCGTCGACCGAGAGCGACTTTAGCGCCCGATGTAGAGATGGGGGATCCGCTCCTGAACTGATTCATAGAGTTTAATCTTTCAAAGGAGTGAACAATCAGTGATTCAGAAAGAAAGAACGGTAGCTCCAAACGTTTCCCACAGCAGAGAGAAAGAGAGAGAGAGAGGGAGAGGGAGCACATCAGAGGGGCCTCTGCTGGTCAGAGCACACTGCACACCACACAACACAGCCGGCGCCGGCCTCTGCCCTGCTTCTGCCTTGGTTGCCTGCATTGTGCAGTGCCCCATTGGATTTTGTGTTTCACATATGCCGTGCCGTCTCTGTGCTTCCTCTGCCGCGTGCAGTGTCTGGCGCACCTTAACTTAGCATCGCACTCCGTCGGCGATTGTTTCAGTCGCACGTCCTGCCCTCTGTGCAGTTGATGCGAGCAACAAGACAGAGAGCCTCCTAGCGGAGAACATAAGAACAACTTGCAACAACCTGCTCGCAAGAGAGCGGACGATTTGTCTCGGAGCCGGTGACTGGTGGCCGTTCCCCGCTCCCCCCACCCTTGGAACTCGCCCGCTCAACGCTCATCCTACCGTTCTCGACTCAAGCCAGAGCGTTCAGCAAAGCAACTCAGGTGTCACTCTGGTCTCTGCGGTCTTAGCTCATGCAGTAATACAGCTCGCGGCTCGACCTGCTCGACTCAGCGCCTCTGTATCGGAGTTCGTCTCTACTGGATATTGTTCTTCATAGTAATACCGCTATGTATATTACATTATTATGTTACATATACATCATTTGTCTTTATTTTATTTTTGTTTGTTTAAACTGATCAGATTAGGTTCCTGACGACTCCTGTTACTACAGGATTTTTATCATGTACACTCGAATTTACGCTTTAATTATGAGCGAACCGATAAATGTATCGCAAAATGTGATACACCAATATTTTCCTTGTTTTATTCTGCATACAGGCTATATGCAGCACTTTAGTCTTACAGTCAAATTTATATATTTTTTCCTTATTCTGGTACGGATTTTGCGATTTTAGGCGTCTTCGGAAGGAAATGTTCACTTTAAAAATATATGGCTTGCAATGTATTTGTACGACATTAATGAAATTTTAATACATTATAGCCAAATATATTGTTAATGTAAATCTCAAGTTACAACATTTTCCGATCACCCAAAAAACCACGATAGTGCAAAATAAATCAATAATCAAAAACTTTGTCATATAGTGGAAATTTCAATAAAAAATACAAAATTCTTACTCATTATCTGTGTTACTTCAAAATAGGATCAAATAAGATCAAAATACAGGTATAGTACTGGAATAAACCAAGTTTAAAGGGCAATGTGCCTTCCATTTATTTTCTATTGTGAATGAGTGGTGAGTCGTGAAAAAGAGGTAGTTCATTTCAGGGAGTGAACAGTTCTGATGCGATCTCTGAAAAGAACAGTTTTGCCCATCTCTAGCCTGATGCACTCCGCAGAAGTGCTGAGGGACGAGAGTTCGAGCACCTGCTTCCGGCGGCGTACCTCCCCCCACCCTCGCCACCCACTCAACCCGTCGTGGCTTGCGGCTGGCAGTGGATGAAGGAGTGAGGGGCAATAAGAGTATAAAGGAGGCAGTATTTAGCAGACACTCATTCAGCATGTATCACTTGAAGATGCTGAAGATGAAGGCAAGGTACGCTGTCGAAGTATCGTGTTACGAAAACGTCTGCACCCGGCTGGGCGCCCGACAACAGTACGAACAGTTTTGATCAAGGTTTGCAAGAACATTCTATATGGAAAATAAAGAGAGACCTGTTCCGCTTTTTGCTAGACACTCACTAGCTGTTGAAAAATTCAAGGTCAAATTCTATGATGGCAAATCGTATTTTCAATGCTATACTTCGAAAAACCATCTAAAAGCAAACCTTTGGTATCAGTCTAATGTGCACAGCTAATAATGTTCGAGTTATTAACATTTTGTGTTTTGGTGGAGAAGCATGGGTACCCGGCTCTCTGCCTGTCTAAGAAAGTGACGACAGTGAATGACCGATCAAGATATTAGGTCCATGTTCAGTTCTTAGTTGTGGCTTTTTTCCATTCGATGTTTTCACGGTGTATCTGATATTATGATGAAGGGAATAACTTCATTTTTTTGAAATAAAATATGGGGACGTGTGATTAATAATGAAATAAGCATGTACAGGGTGAACCACATAACACATAACATCCCTTTTATTTAGTGAACGGTTACACACACAGAAACGTCGTTTTCGGCAAATATTAGAGAGTCGAGGGGCACGTAATTTTTGTTTGGTTAATGTTTTTAGCTGTGGTATCAAAGGAGATATTAAAACAAGTACTTTTTTTAATGGATCTGTATACATTTTATAAATTTATTCGACAGCTCTTGAAAATACGATTACAGTGACATAGCGTTTGTCAATGTTGATATTGAAACAACCTGTCATAAAAAAAAAATTCGAGAAATGTGGTAGAATCAGAGCACGGTGGGCGGAAACGGCATTTGCGGTGCAAAAACTGCGAAGCAGGTGTCTCGGAGATGGCTAAGTAGTTGTTTACCGTAAGACAGGCCTGAGCTACGAGAAAAAAGCCGTGTTTCTCCATGTACCAACTTACGACCTAGATGCAGGTTCGCTTACGAATGATATACACGGAAATATGACATAGGCAAGAGTCTAGCATATCACAAAGGGGTTGGGAAAACTATTTCACGTTTGTGTATCCCTGTAACAGGGTAATCAACTGTTCGTACTTCAAAATTAAAGAAGTCTTATACGTTGCAAGAAGCAACTACCGTATTAAATACCTGAATGTTAGAACGGAGATTGGACCATCTTTTTCTATACGTGGCTGCGTACTTATTAGAGGCAAAATACACGGTGCTGGACAACTGTCTCTACGTACGCTGCTCTCACTTGTAACGTATGGGATAACTTCAGTGAACTAAACATGTTATTAAAATATTTTATGACCACCTGTACACTGCAAAATAAATATTCTTCTTAGCGAAACGTCGTTTTAGGCTGAATGTAAGCGCGTAATGACAGTGTTACCAGCTACATGCAAAACACGGTGTAGACTTATTTGACATATCATTGCAATTTCGTACTCACGTAAGTGATTAAAGAGGTTACTAAATATGATTTGATAACTACTCAAATCACACAACATAATTCTGACTTGCAAAAAAATAACTTATCCTATATTAAAGCATGTGTTCGAACTGTTAGCCATGGACTGAAAGGCACATTTGCAATCGCTGTTCGAAAGAACGATGAACAGATCTCGTTGCGGATGATATTGTAGAGCAGGCACTGTCGATTCGACGACACATATCGTCTGGCGTACGTATGGCTTCGTCATAAACTGCAACCTCGAGTGCTCCACAAAGAATGAAATCACGAGGAGTGACATCGGGAGACCTCGCAGGCCGTTTGACAAGAGAATTTCGTCCTATTCTATGTCAGGAAAAGTTCTCATTCAGCATTTGCATTGCAACACGGGACGATTGAGATGGGCAACCATTGTTTTGCAGCCACATACGCTATCGAATGATCAGTGGTACCTCTTCTAGAAGAACCGGCAGAATGTTCGTCAGAAAGTGCGCGTATGAATGTCTGTTTAGAACGCCTGAGTTGAAGTAAGGTCCCACAATGTAATTTCCTATAATGCCGCACCATACATTTACTCCCCATGGCCGTTGATGTTGTACCTGACGAAGCCATTGTGGATTTTCGGCTTCCCATTAATGCATCTTATGCAAATTTACATTAACGTGGTTAGTAAACGTTGCTTCACAGGTAAAAAGCAGACGTTGTAAAACCAAAGGGTCCAGAATCAGATTTTCACTCTGCAGCGGAGTGTGCGCTGATATGAAACTTCCTGGCAGATTGAAACTGTGTGCCCGACCGAGACTCGAACTCAGGACCTTTGCCTTTCGCGGGCAAGTGCTCTACCAACTGAGCTACCGAAGCACGACTCAAATCCGGTACTCACAGCTTTACTTCTGCCAGTACCTCGTCTCCTACCTTCCAAACTTTACAGAAGCTCTCCTGCGAACCTTGCAGAACTAGCACTCCTGAAAGAAAGGATATTGCGGAGACATGGCTTAGACACAGCCTGGGGGATGTTTCCAGAATGAGTCGGGCTTCGGTAGCTCTGTTGGTAGAGCACTTGACCGCGAAAGGCAAAGGTCCTCAGTTCGAGTTTCGGTCGGTCACACAGTTTTAATCTGCCAGGAAGTTTCAACAAAAGGGTCGTCTCTTAGTTACTCAAGGACAAACCGATAAAATTCTTTAGGTCGTCGAATGCTGATGTAGTGATAGATGATAGGAATGGAAACTCAGTTGATGCAGGATCAGAATGACGCTCATCTGACTGATTACACATTCCTTGGCAATGTTTTTCTACCAATGTGCGGGTTCATTAGCGTCGTAGCCAACAAAATTTCTTCGTTCCTCTTCTCCTTTTCTGACGTCCAAAATGGGTGTCCGCAGTAGCATCTTAACAATTCGTGCGTCGGACATTGGCGATCCGGATAGATAGCTTTATGCCTCTATCTATTTGTACGGGATTTCTTTTAGATTTACTACACAGAAGTAATACATCGAACTTCTCCTCATTGGTGAACATTTCCGCACGCAACGAATGTTGAAGCAGAAATAAGCGCCCTGCAGCGCACACAATTAAATAGGCAAATGTGTTGACATTCTGACACAGCATAGTACGAGATGCAGTGTGGCGGTGTTTGCACCGATAATGCCGACTCCGGCCACTGTGATCTCAAATTCTAGGTAATTTCACGAATTCTTTTGCGACAGGTGTTACGGCGTGAAGGCAGCACCGGCACCGCCAGTCGGGAACGACAGAGAATAGAAGGCTGTAAAAAGAGGTCGGCCAATCGCACGCTGACCGACCTCCCTTCCAGGACGACAACGCGCCAGCAGCGGCCCCTAGGTGAAGACGACGTAAGCGCCGGGTCCGACTGGTGGCAGCCCACTTCGACAGAAGCTTCGACGTT
Organism: Schistocerca serialis cubense; assembly: GCF_023864345.2. NCBI lineage: Eukaryota > Metazoa > Arthropoda > Insecta > Orthoptera > Acrididae > Schistocerca > Schistocerca serialis. The sequence goes on from NC_064644.1 coordinate 52,867,388, forward strand.
AGCCGCTTCGTTAGCCGGCTCATCGTAGCGTCGAATCATTAGCAGTCTTGAAAGTTTACCACTCGTTTATTAAGCTGATAAATTTTCATGTGAGAAGTATCTCCCTTTAATACAAGCGGACGCAGTGCTCCATGGTTCCCATTTCTACCACTATGTGTCTAATCCTTTCAATTAGGCCCGATAACTTGAGATGTGGGTAATCAAATCCGCTAGGAAAGATAGATTTCTAATTTAAAAATGAAGCAACGGATAACGCAACAACGGTGAATTGCCATGGAACAATACGTGCACATTAGGGACTGTAAGACTTTCTTTTTTTTTTTTTTTTTTTTTTTTTTTTTGATACTATGAATTCAGTTAGTCGCATGAAGTGCATAATGCATACAATGGATATACCTGGATTAAAAATTCATAGAATACTGTCATTATCTCAGTGGTATGGATGAAGGATACGAAATAACGCTAAGAGAGAATTTCAATTATCATTCTGATTTCGATAATATTTAATGAAACTATTACTCTCTGTGGCAAAACATACATGAAGTCTATTATATTTAAGAAAACTGCCACTCTCAGTAACAAAGCCGTCATGAAGCACTCACTATCTCTTGCATCTCGTCATATCGGAGACATAGACAACACTTCGTTGTCAATTACATCCACTAATGATTAAAATGGGTAAAAATGATCCTTACTGAATGGTGGCCCCTTAACACCATTTAGTTATTGTCACACCTATTTAACGCGCAGAGAAGGGAAGGATGCCACCTTTCACTCTCTCAAACATTACTTGTGTTACTTCACACGCAGTACCATGCGGATAAGTTTATGTTGAAACCGCGTATTATGCAACCGCAATGCAACGTGAGCAAACCAGCCCAGGCTTCATGACTCCACATTATTCATGCTATGATTAACAAAAGGCAAATCTAGTGACTACCGTTATGAATGCTGGCAACACGTGGCCAAGTTCGACAACAAAGAAACGAGTAAAATATATCGTTGAATCATGGAAAATTTATATTGCTTGTATCTGGAACTAAACTATGCAACAAATGAAACATTAATGAACCTGAAACTTCCTGGCAGATTAAAACTGTGTGCCCAACCGAGACACGAACTCGGGACCTTTGCCTTTCGCGGGCAAGTGCTCTACCAACTGAGCTACCGAAGCACGACTCACACCCGGTACTCACAGCTTTACTTCTGCCAGTGCCTCGTCTCCTACCTTCCAAACTTTACAGAAGCTCTCCTGCGAACCTTGCAGAACTAGCACTCCTGAAAGAAAGGATATTGCGGAGACATGGCTTAGCCACAGCCTGGGGGATGTTTCCAGAATGAGATTTTCACTCTGCAGCGGAGTGTGCGCTGATATGAAACTTCCTGGCAGATTAAAACTGCGTGCTCACGTTGTTATGTTGGTGCTAAACTACCCTACTGCTACCATCTTTGACTAACGCAGATTATTATATATTCCATGCATAATTACGTTTATCCATCCACATACATCACGGGATCAAAGGATGAGAGAGGAGGTGTGATACCAACAGAAGAAAAAATATACACGGAAGCATTCTTGAACCCAGAGGTTAATTAACTAGGCGAAACATTGAAAGGACGCTCTCCGCGTAAAATGAATTATTAAACAGGTAGAAATTAATCAGTTAGTTAAATGAAGCGTAAACCTGTGACGTTTCAATCTCTAGGTAGCACAGTCAGAAATCAGCAGTCACTGCAGTGCAGTTGACGATTATAGTATTAGTGATACTAAAAATAATATAAGATGCTATTGTAAAACTTAATAAGCACTTTTTCTGGAGGCAAAATTCCTGAAATGATAAAATGGTGCATAGAAAATATTTTTTGGTGACAATGAATGATGATTCCCATCAGACCGACGAGAACGTTGATCGATGTCGTTGTTTAGAGGCCAGTGACCGATCTCAAAATTACGCAGTTACTCTAGTTACCTCTTCCGGATACTGATAGGCAAGATCGGTAAAAGAGATCTCAGGGACGCTGAAATAAATGTTTGATAAAGTAAAAGCCGATTGATCACTAGTAGAGTTCGGTTGTGGCCACCAAACAATTCGTCAGCAACTCTCCTTCGCTCCAGCCTTGAAAAGTTATAAAATGCAAAATAATAAATTGAGAGGTGACACCAATGGAAAAGTACGTTCTTGCTGGCTATTGTAATTAAATTACTTTTGAATCCATTACGGGAACAACAGTGATCAATGTCTTGTAAATAATTACTATTAAAAACAGTCTTGATCACGATTTATTTAACAAGGTGACCGGTTTCGACCACTACTGTGGTCATCTTCAGACCATTGAGTAGGAACCCCTTTCTGTTGGAGAATCACAACAGAAAGGGGTTCCTACTCAATGGTCTGAAGATGACCACAGTAGTGGTCGAAACCGGTCACCTTGTTAAATAAATCGTGATCAAGACTGTTTTTAATAGTAATTATTGTAATTAAATTGGCGTAATTATTTAACCAAAAGTCATAGATACGAGAGCGACAGCTACATTTTGTGAAACAGCCATCTAAAACAAGTGAGAGAGACGGCGAGAGCTCACAGATCCTGCTTTTACATAATCCAAAAACAAATTACGGCGACTACTTGAGAGAGTGTAAGGTTTTAATATATAAACATTTCTCTGGAACATTCTTTGTCGGAACAGCAAAAAAAAAATACATTCATCGCATTAAAGGATGACCTTTCCTCCGTAATTTAAAGATTTATTTACACAGAGAAAATTAAATGCTATATCACCGTAATTGTCTTCTAAAGAGCTGTAGAATGCAGTTATGCAAAGTATACGGTTACATAAAAAATCGAGCTTTCTTCATTATCTCCGTCGATTCCAACCCCAAAAACATTAACCAAACAATAAACACGTGGCCCTCGACTCTAACATTTGCCAAAAATGGCGTTTCGGTTTGTGTACCCGTGCACGAATTAAAGCGGTGTTATGTCTTACGTAACTCACCTCATATAATATACTGACAATTAGTTTCATCGTGATGTATGATGCGCTGCTATAAGACTTTCGTAGATGAAGCTCAACCGACCTGCTGCGTGAAAGTGATTCCACCGAAATTTACCTCTCTTCGTCAACCACGCGACGTTTACTTCTTCCGACAGAGAAAGAATTTCATCTCATGACTTCAAAATCGTGCGACGTCACAACAGAGCAGAGACAGACAAGACAGGGCGCATGCTATCGGAATTCAAACGTTGGTCCGTAATCAGTTGGTGTCTGACACATCTGTTTTTACATTGTGAGTCAGATATGTTTTCCACGAACAGTGTACCGGGAAATATGTCAATGTGGCGAGGTTTCCTTCGTGTGTTGTGCAAAGAGCGACATATATTAATGCTTTGCCTGTTTGTATGGTACGTTTCATCCCTTTGATTGCGGGAATAGTCACGAATAAACGATCTGTTGGCACTGCGAAATGACATACTTTATGTTCTTTTGTACTATGTGTCATAATTAAAATAACTGTCACCGCGTTGTATATATATACTCACTATATTATTAGTCACATCTCCCGACGTTTTATTTATAAAAAAAGAGAAACAGGAGCAAAGCATTGCGATTATCACAATATTATCAGATACACAGAAAAACTGCATGAATCGAAGATGGACCAGCAGTTTTGTAGTCTGAAGCCTTGTTTTTTAGTTTTTTGACTTTTTTTCTCGCCTTGACAGCTCGTCCATCCATCTCGCTCTGCTAGACACGTGGAATGACCGGAACGTTAATAACTCGAACAATATTAACTTTGCGCCCCGTATATATTAATATAAAATATTTGTTTTTTGACCATCTTCCGACGCTAAAATTTGAAAATAAGATTTTCCGTCATCAACATTGACCTTGATGTTTTCAAAAACTGGGATATGTCTAGCAAAAAGCCAAAATATGTATATGTTTAGTTTCAACACAGAATTTCGTTTTAAACATTGATTAAAAGTAGGATATCCACACGCCAAAATCTCCCCTGTTAGATTAGTGTGCCAACAACGAGAATGACGTCTGATTGAAACACAACAGCACATAAATAAAAACAATAATTACTCCTCTTCTATATTTTAATACATTTTATTTTTCATTTTATTTCATTTGAAGGGTTGAGGGAACCAATAATTTTCATTTTATTTCAATTGAAGGGTTGAGAGAATCAATAAAAAAGAAGTTGAAAGATAATCTTTGTCAAATTAGTAAATACATTGATGGTAAAAAATTCGCAACACCAAAAAATTATTAATTTAGAGTGCATGGGGGCTTCATTAAAGAGAAAAGACTAATATTAATGAGTAAATGCAATAATTTTACTAGCTGTGTGACCGGTTACGAAGTCTCGTAACCGGTTGGCTCTGACTATTATTAGCACGCAATCTGACTGCATAAAACAAAAATAAAGAATGACAACGAATTTCCATTAACACAATTGATTAATGAAGTCCTCTGCTACTATAAAAGCTACGAAACAACAAAGCACAACTGTAACTTTTCTGTGTGTGTTAGTGTGCGTCAACGAGCATGTATCTGGCTCTGCTCTTTCTCAATACGACAAAATACAATGAACTAATTGAAAAACCAGAAATACTATAATTGCAAATAGAAACCAGAATTACCAGTCTAGTAAATGAACACGAGCCAGATGCCTTTTTGACTGTACCTATGAGCAAGAGGGAGTGTTATTAAAGAAAACTGTATACCTTTTTACCTCATTATATATTGACGAAAATATTCCATTACACCAGCATCATAATTCAAAGGCTCATCTCCTTTCTATAATATATTCTGACAATTGCATCTTATTCCATCTATACATTACACCAACCGAACAGTACAACATTTCACTCAGACGGTCTACTCACTCGCCCAACAGAAAAACGACTGCTCTCGACATCCTCTGAACTACTACTGCCCCAGTGGAGGCGGCAGAATAATAATCTTTGGCGCAATCTCTGGCGCTGTGACTCAGTGTAGCCACCTTTCAAGAGTAATGAAATTTACGGAATACATTTGTCTAGGTATCATTTGTAAGTGATAAACACTGCGAGAGCACCGGATAATGTAAGTGTGAGAGAAGCTACTGCACATGTGCAATGCTGATACAGTAGTAACCGGTGTAATCCCCAGACGAATAAACTTGCATGTATTGTGTTATACAGACGCCGGATGTCAGTTTATGGCATGGAGTTCCATGCATGTTGCACTTGGCCCTACTGGGACAAGGAAGGCTATTTGTGGATGACCGTGGAGATGTCGTCCTATGACGTCCCATATGTGGTCCATTGGAGATAGTTTTGGTAATCGAGCAGGCCAAGGCAAAGCGGTGACACTCTGTAGAGCATCTGAGTTACAACAGCGGTATGTGAGCGAGCGTTATCCTGTTGGAAAACAATCTCTGGAATCCTATTCATGGATGACAGCACAACAGATCAAACCAGCAGACTGACGCACAAATTTGCAGTTTGGGTGCGTGGGGTAACCACTGCATTGCTCCTGCTGTCATGCGAAATCGCAACCCTAACGGTAGCTCCAGGTGCAGGTCCAGTGTGTCTAGCATGCAGACGGGTTGGTTGCTGGCGTTCAGCTTGCCTCCTCCTAAAGAACGCATCCATTACTGGCACCGAGACGGAACCACCTTTCATCTAAAAAGACAACAGACCGCCACCCTTCCCTCCAATTACTTCTGAAGTTGGCGGTGATTTGGGGTCAGAGGAAAGCACGCTGCAAGGCATCTCCCCAGCAACCGTCCTTGAAGTAATCGATTTGTAAAAGTTCGTTGTGTCACTCTGGTGCCAACGTCTTCCCATACTGCGGATGCAGTACAATGCCATACGTCGAACACGATGGCCTGATGGCCTTACCTCTAAGTAGTACCACGTGGCTGTCCACAGCCCGGTCTTCTTGCGACCTTACATTCTCGTGACCACTGCCGCCAGGAATCGTGTAGAGTGAGTACATTCCTGCAAGTCTTTCTGCAATATCGCAGAAGGAACATCCAGTTTCTCGCTTCCCTATTACACGACCTCCTTCAAACTCAGCGAGGTTTACATAATGGCGACATTGTCGCCTTAGACGCATTCTTGACTAACATCAGTCCACCACCTCCAGTCTCTAAGGCAACCACGAATCACGACCGTTACAGCGAGTATTTTAAACAAACCCGATTAGCTTCCTTATAATGGCGGTACTGGCGCCATTCTCATGCGACTGGCGTGAAAATTGAATTGGATCATTTTTCAGATGTAGAAACACGCCTACCAATTTTCGTTTATGTAGCACAGCTCCTTGTTGGTGACGCAAATATTTTTTCCGTCGGTGTAAATAAATCAGTCATTATTCTAACAAGTGGAGGCCACGACGTTTGGAACGTAACGTGTAATCCGATGAACTTTTATTAAATTTACAATGTTATTTGGGAGTCTCCTAATTTTTATTATCACAAATAATGTAATATTCATAACTATCGACTAGTAAACGACCACACGCATTAAGTGATACTGAAAATGTATGCTTGGCCGTGATTTGAGAAATCCCTTACACCTGGAAGGAGCCCGAAACGACTTGTTACGTCCAAATTTTGACCGGCACAGAAGGTTTTCGAAAGATGTACAGTTAATCGTCGGTTTTGACGAGTACAAGTTACAGGATGGTATGTTTCGTAAAAACATGGAGAACATAAAGTTAAACGGCACCAGCTGCATTGAATAAATGCTATGTTTCCGCATACGCAGGTCTTTTGACAACTTGAAAAACCTCTCTTTCAGACGATAATTTGGAAGCAGACAATGCATTACGCAGTATTTCCTTAAAAATCGGCGCTGGTAATTGGTTATGAAGTATCGGGTATGTTTCAATAGCGTCTTCCGAGAAGCAATTTCTCTTACTCTTTCGATTAAATGCGATCAGTTTTGAAGACACCGACAAGCATACATTTTCAGTATCATTTTATGCGTTTGTTCGTTTGCTAGTCGATGGTTAAGAATATTATATTATTTGTGATAACAACAATTAGTAGACTGCCAAATAACATCGTAAATTTAATAAAAGTTCATCCGATTACACGTATTTTCCCCATTATATCAATTGTAATATAAACAGTAAAGAAAATAACTGTTGAAAATAAAAAAAAAACTGACGAACAGAACTCGATCCAGCGATCCAGGGGCTAGAAAGCTAACCACTTTTTTTTTTAAGAAAAAAAAAGAGATCTCTTTTCATATTGCTCGTTGAATTTGTTAAGGGCGGACGTCCGATGACACCCGTTTAGTTTGTTCGTTGATCCGTTCGCTCAGTTTTTTATTAGAAATGAAAGCTGACGCTCTGACTGAACACACCGAGCTACCGTGCCGGCACCACTCGGCTGCAACCGCTTCATGGTAAAAACGTCCACGCACAGATATATATATTTGACGACCGAAATTATCTTGCGATTTTCTCAGTAACGCTTGAGAAGTACGCGCTACTGCCTACACACACTTTGTTGTCCTCGTGGAGTACTACGAGTGTACGAAGTTTGCAGTAAATCCGCCTTCCAAACGTCGTGACCTCCCCTTGTAAGCAGTGAAGATCAGACGGAAGTCAGAAACTCTTAAGAAATAAGTACAGAGGAATAAAAACGGGCCGGCCGTTGTCGCTGTGCGGTTCTAGGCGTTTCAGTCTGGAACCGCGTGACCGCTACGGTCGCAGGTTCGAATCCTGCCAGGGGCATGGATGTTTTTGATGTCCTTAGGTTAGTTAGGTTTAAGTAGTTCTAAGTTCTAGAGGACTGATGACCACAGATGTTAAGTCCCATAGTGCTCAGAGCCATTTGAACCATTTGAACTTGAATAAAAACGGTTTCCCATTAATATCGAATTTCAACGTCTTCGAGATTTCGGGAATCAGCCTCTTAGTTTCATCTGGAGCCGTGTGTGAGTGTTATTACGACAGGCGGAGCAGCGGGCTGCGGACGATTGCAGAAGGAGCGGCTGTCAGTGCAGATGGCGCCGTAACAAGTGACGGTGGCAGGTTCGTGTTCCCCGGGCTGACCAATTAGCCTCGGCCAGACGTGACGCGCTACAGTTACGGCCGTCTAAGCGGCTCGGACGCGCTCTGGGCTCGTGTTTCGCCGCCCGACGTGCCCGCGTCTCGCAGACTCAGCTAACCGAATTACGCTTCAGCGGATGTGTGGCTCCTACTGCCCCGCAGGTCACGTCTGCCAGGTGTGGGGTGTTCCCAGCAGCGAACTGGCCGAAGCGGACGCCCCAACCAGCTTTGTAGGTTGTATCAGTGTATCCTGTGTCGAGTTTCGTTGCTGCTACCACCTTTCAGAAGTTCCTCCTACTTTTTGACGTACATAACTAAGATAGTCCAATTGTGGATCACCTTTTGTAACACAACACCTCTTTACATTAGGCCAGTATTACACGATCATACACTACTGGCCATTAAAATTGCTACACCAAGAAGAAATGCAGATGATACACTGGTTTTCATTGGACAACTTTATTGTACTAGAACTGACATGTGATCACATTTTCAGGCAATTTGGGTGCATAGATCCTGAGAAATCAGTACCCAGAGCAACCACCTCTCGCCCTAATAACGGCCTTGATACGCCTGGGCATTGAGTCAAACAGAGCTTGGATGGCGGTACAGGTACGGCTGCCCATGCAGCTTCAACACGATACCACAGTTCATCAAGAGTAGTGACTGGCGTATTGTGACGAGCCAGTTGCTCAGCCACCATTGACCAGACGTTTTCAATTGGTGAGAGATCTGGAGAATGTGCTGGCCAGGGCAGAAGTCGAACATTTTCTGTATCCAGAAAGGCCCTTACAGGACCAGCAACATGCGGTCGTGCATTATCCTGCTGAAATGTAGGGTTTCGCAGGGATCGAATGAAGAGTAGAGCCACGGGTCGTTACACATCTGAAATGTAACGTCCACTGTTCAAAGTGCCGTCAATGCGAACAAGAGGTGACCGAGACGTGTAACCAATGGCACCCCATAACACCACGCCGGGTGATGCGCCAGTATGGCGATGACGAATACACGCTTCCAATGTGCATTCACCGCGATGTCGCCAAACACGGATGCAACCATCATGATGCTGCAAACAGAACCTGGAGTCATCCGAAATACGACGTTTTGCCATTCGTGCACCCAGGTTCGTCGTTGAGAACACCATCGCAGGCGCTCCTGTCTGTGATGCAGCATCAAGGGTAACCGCAGCCATGGTCTCCAAGCTGATAGTCCATACTGCTGCAAACGTCGTCGAACTGTTCGTGCAGATGGTTGTTGTCTAGCAAAGTCCCCATCTGTTGACTGAGGGATCGAGACGTGGCTGCACGATGCGTTACATCCATGCAGATAAGATGCCTGTCATCTCGACTGCTAGTGTACGGGGCCCTTGTGATCCAGCACGGCGTTCCGTATTACCCTCCTGAATCCACCGATTCCGTATTCTGCTAACAGTCATTGGATCTCGACCAACACGAGCAGCAATGTCGCGATAGGATAAACCGCAATCGCGATGGGCTACAATCCGACCTTTATCAAATTCGGAAACGTGATGGTACGCATTTCTCTTCCTTACACGGGGCATCACAACAACGTTTCACCAGGCAACGTCGATCAACTGCTGTTTGTGTATGGGAAGAGGCATCACAACAACTTTTCACCAGGCAACGCCGATCAACTGCTGTTTGTGTATGAGAAATCGGTTGAAAACTTTCCTCATGTCAGCATGTTGTAAGTGTCGCCATAGGCGCCAACCTTGTGTGGATGCTCTGAAATGCTAATCATTTGCATATCACACCATCTTCTTCCTGTGTTTAAATTTCGCGTCTCTAGCACGTCATCTTCGTGGTGTAGCAATTTTAATGGCCAATAGTGTATTTCTGTTTCGAAGTTAATAAGTCATATACTTTTGTTAAGGAAATTTGATAGCGTAATAGGTAACATTGTCAAATCTCGCCATTCGTCAAAGAAATATGATATGGTCATAAAAGTTGTTCGTCTTCTGTTCACTGTAATGTGAAATGTAACCACTTGGAGCGCTTCCATCGTTAAATCTATTTGACTTGTGTACTGCGTTTGTAAAGATAACTGCAGAGTTTAATTGGAGTCTTGCTTCGAGTCGTTTTAATAACCTTGCTTTGACTCGGATGCAGGGTGAGCAAGAGGCACAACGCACGTTATTAATCGTGTGCTGGTGGAGCGACTTCAGATCCACAATCACATCTATGCCATCCACCTCTACATCTGCAAACATCCAGGCAGCTTTCCAGCTAGCCGCTGTAGAGGAGAAGGAACACTCTAAAATAAAATAAAAAAAATTCTTAGCTCATCATTCTACTTGGTCTATTATTGAACTCTAAATGGCACAAGTTACAAAGTGCTTCACCTATTTCGTACTTTTTATTATGTTTGTAGTTGTTGGAACACTAATTCTATTGATTAAATTGTTCAAAAATAAAAATGGTCCATATTGCCCACATTGTGTGTACCAAACATTTATTTACCTTCAAATAATCCTCCTTCGTTGCTTTATAAATCGCTTGTTTCTTGAATTATTTTGGTTAATGTACTCTGTGGTATTGGAGTGCTGTATTCTGTTTTGTAATATGAGGAGCCAGTTTACTGAGCAAATACTGAAACTCACTGTCATCTATTCGTAAGTAATTTATATAATACTTGACGTCGTCCACTTGCAGCTCTCGTAAAATATTTTGCTGAATGCTTTTATTATCTCGAGTAAAACCCACAGCTTCACCCAAGTATGTTTCCTTTATTATTTTCCCGCCACTTACGAATGCACACACAATGGAGTTGTGGTACAAGCAACAGTAGCGCACAGTCAGAAGTTGTTGTTCGCCATCTTGAACTTTGACGAAAAATGTGATGGAGGTAAAAAAAAAAAAAAAAGAAGGGAGGTGGCAGTACTGGCTTAACGCAGTACCTTGTTTTGAAGCCAGAGTGAGCGACATTTTAATAGCTCAAAACATTAGCAGACTTCTGTTTACACGTGCTTTTCATTCATTATTTCTGTCGAGAGCGCGCAATAACTGGTTTAAATACTAAAAATTATAGAGATTACATGAGTAACGTAGTGTCGGAAAGGCAATTTCGAACGTTTTTCTGTTCTTGAATGCGTATTTGCTCTAGTAATACGACACAGTGAGAGTGACGTCATGAGGATGTATCACTGCGGTGAACTATGGGGTATGAATGCGGTTGAACCTAATGCTTTGGGCTGGTTAAGGTGCCGGACATCGGATTCAAGTTTGTGACATAATGCCACCTCCTTTCTCTTTTTACGTCAATTGTAATATCTCTTTTTAGCGCCAAATCAAAGATCTATGTCAAAGAAATTTGATAAAAATTTGATCATACTTCTTTGTCAAAGAAATACGATAGTGTAATACCGGCCTTACTGATTGTTTCCTTTCAATTTTGCTGTTACGATGTGTTTTTTATGTTGTAAATAACTGTACTAATGTTTTTGTTATGAAATGTTATGCTATTTTTCTATCGTAGAATTGAATGAATATGAAATATAAGCTATTTGTCGGTAGACACGCTGGCCTAATCAGTGTTATATGTTGTTGTCAAAGAGGATAGTGAAGCTGCTGTTGTAGTATCGCTGGGCGTGCGGAAGTGCCGGCACTTCAGTTTAGTACGTTGCTGAGATGTGCACAGTTGAGTCGTGTAGCATACAGAGAATGGAGGAGGTAGTAGCGACGCGGCGTGTATGTTGAGACATGATCGTAAGATAGCGTTGCTAAAATACGCAATGATTCTGCGGAAGTTTGGTGCGGCCAGGCACAATACAACCGCTGCAAGAGGATATCAATTAACATGATCATCACTATGGATTCAACTTTATTTATTGTGGAGTTGCAAGAACAGTCCGTGCCACACACTGTCAACCAACAATGTCTTAAGCGCACCGACAACGTCTGAGCACTAAGAGAAGTCTAACCTATTATATGATTATACTCGGATACACTCGATTTTATCTTGTGGCTGAATTATAACAAGATATTTCCAAGTGTTGATCATCAGTTCTACCTAAGACAATTACTAATGCGAAAAAATCCTAATCAATGAGAAGCAGTTGCAACGTTTTCTATAAACGAATAAAGTCAAATAAAATAACTAAGCATTGAGAAACTTTTTGCTGTGCTGAATGACGAAACACGTATCAAACCTTGGAATATTCGCAAGAAAGTAATTAACGAAAGTGTTTACGAGAAGTAATTTGAACAGTAATTTAAAAGCAGTGCTTACCAAAGTAAAATTCAGTAACAAATACTTTCTTGTGTATTTTTTCAATGATAAATGTTTCCATATTACGGAAGTGCAGTTAGGCAGAAGTGTTTGTTAAGTCTTGACCAAATAATGGTGTACAGAGTGATTTTCAGTAACTGCTGATGAATAATAATGAAAGTTGAATTTATTTGACATCAACAAGACAGTACAATCATTTCTCCAGTTTTGACACGATTTGCAATTGAAACTTAGTTTTCAAAATGAAGTGAGTGTGAATTACATGAAAGTGATCACTGAACATGTCGCTAACCATTACTACGTTTTTTAGTTGAAATTACAGAATTTGTTAATGAAATACAAATGGCTTTTGCACAAAACAAACGACAGTAAGATCTATAGGGAATGACGTCAAGAATTTTGCATATTACGTATCCATTCACAGCTAATGAAATTTTGTTGTTGTCTATTCATTGCTAAATTGTTTCCATGTCTTAGAATTTAACTGAAAAGAATTTGACCACTATGACGTATCCATTTGAAGCTGTGCGAACGTAACATTCAACAGTTTCGTGCTATTTTCGCCTCATAACAAACCAAGTATTTTTACGTAAATTTATCAACAATATAAACCAGTAACTATAAAAACGGTTCTTCTCCAGGTGAAACCCGCTGCAAAGTGGTCTCCGGTTCGGTGCCTCCAGCAGGCAGGATGGCCAGTATTTATAGGCTCCAAAATCATGCAGATGCTACTCTGTCAGTAGCCAACCAGGACACGCATTGCACCTTAGGAAAATTTATACCCATCCTAGAAAATGTCTTGCGCAGACGAGGACGATACGTTGGGTTTCAGCAAGAAATTCATCCTACCACGGCATAATAGGTCAGAGCGTTTTAATAAGTCTGCCACTTTCGGCCGTGAAAGTGTAAATTTCACAAGAACAGACGTGTCCTTCAAAGCGAAGGCTGTAAAACTTCATGGGGATGAGGGCCAGTGTGCAAGATAGGAATAGGCATAGAGTAGAACATGTGAAGATAAGTGACACGCTACTATAATACAAAGGTATAAGAGTTACATAGCTTCACAGTTGGTAATGTAAGTAGACTCCTTCGACATTGTTTTACAATAAATATTTGGACTAGCGGAAGTAGGTAAAGAAGGTACCAAATAATTTATTGTGCATTTCAGTGACATTTCTGGTTTATTTACTGCAGCTATGTGTAAACAATGTGTCTGATTTTAAAAAACGAGAGAGAGCAGAAAGGTTTGCTATACTCCTTTCTTTCTTTGGTTATTCGTCATTATTATTCGTAGTGATGGGAATCAACTGACAGTTGCCGTGTCATAGCTCCTCAGCGTTGTTTAAAAGTAATTTGACGATAAACATTATTTACACTAATAATAAATAATGATGATGAAATAAATGATGATGATATCCATGTTAAGACGTTGGGGATCACTGTCTGTAGTGTGGAGACGACAATGGTGGGGGGGGGGGGGCTTCTTGTAATATTAAGAAGAGAGACTGGGTATGATTACAGCATTAGAAAGGATGTTACATTAATGGCGTATTCCTTTAGGGCAAGAATCGGTGAGTAGGAGCTAGCTGTAGGGTGTCGGTTAGGACTGGAAATAGGCGGGGAAAAATGGGTGGAGTCTTCATTCAAGGCGAAGATGTTGAATTACTGTTGATCGTAAGGGTAGATTTCAGTGACGAATTGTAATATGGTTGGTCGTGGCCTGAGTGGAAAAAACGATTTAAATTACGCTCGGAAAGTTAATAGTGTGTTATGAGGCGGAGGGAGGATGAGGCATTTTCACATTGCTGGATGCTGATAGAAACAATAGGAGTCCTCGATAATATCAGAACCGCTTCTGCTAGGGCACTTACTTCGTACTAGAGATTCTGAAGAACACTATTTCTAAGGACTTATGTAACAGAAACATTCATATGTTTGCAAAACGACATATATTTTGATGTCAATCCCTAGGACAATACACGTAATATGGGCACCGTCAGTGTCTAAAAAGCTACCTACATTATATTGAGTCCACATGAAGCAGCCACTGCTGCCGTCGCTTCAGATTTGATAAGGTTGCTTCAATATTAGTGTAGTTCCAATGCCGCGTATCAAAGTTTGTCTAGAGGCAAACAGAATATACGAACCCATACAAAGAGACCCTTTCAAGATTAGATAATCTCAAAATCAGATGCAAGGTATTGGTGCAACACGAGTGTAACTGTAACAGGAATCTGGAGGAAAGGCAGAATGCAATCATACAAGAGTGTAAATAAATTTTGTAGTACTGTGGGAGTAGCTGATTTTGAATAGAACTTAATATTGTTCTGAAGAAAGGAAAAGCACGTGGATTTTATTTTACGGAAAGTTGTTCTAACCTCACAAACATTCTCGAGAGTGCTGTACGGAAGAAACAAAGGCGAAAACTGAACAAGGATTTGGGGAAGACTAGTTTTTTAGGAGAGTCAGGGGCGCCCAAGCAACAATTACAGAATTGTGGCTGCAAATAGAGAACGAATTTTAGTAAAGCAAGAAAACTCATATCGTAACAATGAATTTGGAAAAAAGCTTTTGATATGGTGGTGTGAAAATAGCATATTTTCTATTCTTAAGCAATGTCGTGTCTACCCCAGGAATAATCGGGTAAACCACACACTTAATGCGAAGCAGACGGAGAGGCCAAAATCAGAAAAGTGTATAAAGCATATTAGATCATTGCCTCTCCTGATATTTTGGAGGCAATAAGGTAGGAAGAGGAAGAAAAGGAAATAAATTTTTATTTCGTCTGAGAGTTGTTTCTCATGATACAGGTCACTGATGATATAGCAGTATTCGTTGAAAGTCATCAGGACTGTGGTCGGGGGTTTAATGTCAATGAACGTGTACTACATGACGGCAAAAACATGAACATAAGGGAACAAAAACTTAAGTCGAAAGCATATAGAGAAAACAGTCATGCTGGTTGGCTAAATGCTAAATTTTTCAAGAGATTCTAGAAGAAATGGCTGAATGTTTTTAGCTCCGTAACAGATGCAGTGAGAGAATCGTATCAGCGAAAAGTCAATGAAAATTTATGTTTCGCCAAAAGCTCTCTATGAGTGCAGGTGCGAAACGTGGAAATTGCGGAGAAGGGATGAAACAGATGGATTGATCGAGTAATGATTAAAGAAATGCTACAATGACGCCACCAGAAAAATTTACTAATATGGAATATAATGAATGGGAGAGGGGATGAGTGGATAGTTGGATACATATTAAGGTATAAGTCGTTGCTGAAAAATGTACCCATAAATCTGGTGGAACGATGGAATTGAAAAGATAAGCTTCAATACGAAAATATTGCAGATAGTAGATCGTTGAGGATGGATCATGGTTTCTGAAAAAATAAAATAGCTGATAAGTGACAGGTAAGGAGATGTACTTAAAATAAATCGTAAGAATGATCATCGAACTATAAACAGCTGGAAGGTTTCTTCTAGAATACAGTTTCATTTTTGTTTTAATGTTCTTAAAAGGTCGGTTGATCTTCAGAGCCGTAAGTAAACTGGTATGTAACTACTTAATTCATTAAATAAGCTAATAAGCATTGAGTCGTAAAAACTTGTGTTGGTGAATGTGGATTACTATGCAATATATATATATATATATATATATATATATATATATATATATATATATATATATTCTATTTGTTTGCTGTTCCCACACCTAAAAGCTCAATTTATTAATTGACTACAGTCGATATTGCACTGAACAGGTATCGATGATGCCGCGATTAAGTTATTTCATACACCATGCTACAGTATTATTGTACTCATATGGAGCATGACAGCCTGTCTTAATCACCGTCAGAATACAACAAAATGTGTGTATTGTTCTTAAATCATTTTTGCCATATGTTTTCAACAGTGCAGTTTCCTTCACAGAGCGATCAAATTATTCGCTCAGATGTCGATGTTACTTTCTTGTAGCAGTATCGCCGTGAATGTATATCTGTAAACGCTTTAGCGTGATTTCCAAATGAAAATGTCATGTGGCGGCAATAAACGTGAAGTTCCTCACAAGCCACTTTAATTAAATTTAGTGCCTATGGAGTATCCCGTCATAGTTGTGCGACTCGGTTCGTGATTTCGTGTCAGAAAGATCACTGTATGTAGTAATCGACGGGAAATCATCGAGGAAAACAGAAGTGATATCTGGCGTCAGCAAGAAAGTGTTACAAGCGCTCCTCTGTTCCTGATCTAATAAACGATTTACGAGACAATCAAAGCAGCCTCCTTAGTTTGCAGATGATGCTGTGATTTACAGTCTTATGAAGTCATAAGAGATGAAAACTAATTAGAGAACGACTTAGACAAGATATCTGTATGGTGAGAAAAGTGGCAATTGATTACAAATAATAAAATTTCTGATGTCATCCACATGAGTACTAAAAGCAATCCGCAAAATTTAGTATACAGGATAAAACACAGGATTCTAAAGGCAGTAAAAGAAACTAAATTCTTAGGGATTACAATTTTGTACAACGTAGACTTCAACTGTCACATGGATAACGTTGTGCGGAAAGGAAACCAAAGACTTCGATTTATTGGTGGAACATTTAGAAACCGCAACAGGTCTACCAGACTACTTACACCATGTGCTTCCGCCCTCTTCTGGACTATTGCTGCCAGGTGTGGGATCCACAGCAGATATGATTGATCTAAAAAGTTCAAAGATTGGCAGCTCATTTTGTATTTTCACGAAAAAGGGGGGAGAGAGTGTCACGGATATGATAGCAAATTAGGGTGGTAATCATCAAAACAATAGCGTTTTCCGTTGTGGTAGGATTTTCTCATGAAATTTTAATCGCCAACTTTCTCCTTAAAGTGTGAAAGTACTTCGTTAGCACCCACCTGCATAGAGAGGAATCATCATAATAAAAAAAGAGAAATTGGAGCTCGCACGTAAAGATTAAAGCGTTCGAGTTTCCTGCGCTCTGTTCGAGAGGGGGACGGTAGAGAAATAGCTTGAAGGAGTTCTATGAACGCTCTGCCAGGACATAATTGTGAATTGCAGAATAAATATGTGGACGTAGATGTAGATGCTTCACAAGCAGTCGAGGTGGCTTATGCCCCGCATTTACAGCTTCTTCAAATGTGAATCTGAAAGTGATACTTCTATTTTTGACGTTTCGAAGAATCAAGAACGAGCCGCAAAAGCACGTGTCTGGAGGAGAGCTGTGTAAAGAATAGTAAACAAAAGTGTCGAAGCTGTACGAACCTCAGGAAACTTTGTTTTCGTTTCGCCTGAAAATCATCGAAATTGCAAGAAACCTGTAACACAAATAGATGGCTTTGACAACGATGGGCGCTTCGTGTTTGAAATATATATAAGAAGGGAATACACAACATCACTCAAGACAACAGTAACTATAACGGCAATATCACACTCGTAACCATGCTCTGTTACCATCTGAGACCAGGTTGGTAGGTACTCAGAGAGCGCAGAGGATAAGGCTATGATTGTGGATGGGACAGTAAACAGTTACTGTGAGTTGTACAATCAAACACACAACTTTATTCTTCTAAGAACCACTCATTTACACATTGCTTTGAAAGATCACAACTAAGCAATACGGCTGAAGGCCTAGTTAAAGAAAACTTGAGATGCTTTCTGGGCTGAAGGCCCAAAACCACACCAATAACAAGAACGGCTGAAGGCCTGGCTTAGAAATCAAAAGCAATAAAAAACAGAAGGTAAATTTAAAAAAAAAAGAAATGCAATTGCAACTATTAGTGGCTGAAGGCCTACATTACACGTCTGGAGGACAACTATAATTAAAACAACTTAATAAACAATTTTTTCTAACCAAGAAATTTCTTGTTAAACTTAAGACAGAACGGCCGAAAGCCTAATTAAAGAAATATTACCTTGTTGAGCGGCTGAAGGCCACAAACAAGTTTGAAACAGTCGCCTGAACAACAAGTCAAACAAGTTAAAATAAACCCATTCCTTCTTTAAAAAAAATTTCCTTTAAAGAATACACACGGTTGAAGGCCTTATTAAACGGGGTTCACGTAAATCCTCGGCTGAAGGCCACACATAACGCATGGAACAACTAACGGCTTAGGGCCTGGATTACAAACAATTTCAGATAGAACAAATTTTAAGGAAAAAATTATTTTTTTCATAAAATCAATCTTCGAAATTTAAATTTCACATGGCTGAAGGCCTTTATGTAAAATTAAAAAGAACTGCACAATACTTCAGACGAAAATGATAATCACAATCTAAAACGTTCCAAAGGTCGACCTGAGAAGGTAGCGCAAACGTAAGGTGAGGTGAGACAGGCAACCAAGGGATGAAGTTAAATAATCGCATGGCAACCCAAACTAGAGACGGTCCAAGGACCGACCAACAATTTAACCAATTCCCTTCCGTCACGATGATGGAAAGTATAGACCAAGGACAAGGATACGAATAGCAGTACATCTACAGGAATTGGCATCTAAAAACAGCCAAGGAAACAATAAACACTCTAAACAAAATATGAACCAAACAACTTACAAGGCTGTGGAACTACACGCCGTGCCGGACAGCATCAACACGACGAGGAAAGGCACACTAATGACCAGGGCAGATAACTGGGGCGTTAACGGCCACAGGGCAGAAAATACCGCTGGTGCACTTCACTAGCAAGTAACACTCAATTTAATAATTAATCACAATATAGGAAGACAGCTGCAAGATTTCGCCGACTCCAACACATCATACGTTGGTGCTAGCCTGAACAGCCCAGGGAGTAACAACCCGCAAATGAACGAAGAGATGCCACAATAGTTGAGGTTTCATAACAGGTTGACTGATCACTTACCTTAAGCGTCCAGGTTCGGTGTGGAACAAACACCGTCGCTCTCGCAGCTAGCGGCTCACGATCTGACAGCTCTTGCAGGCCATCAGCGGTCCCGGCCTGGCCCAACCGACTGACTTAATCCAGCACGCAGACAGCATTAAAATAACTGCTCAGTCAAAACCACACAAGCTACACACGGTTCCGTGAAACATTTCCACAAACAACCCGAACAGTACTAAAACCTGTCACTGTGGAACAACTAGGAGGAATCACAAGTCGACACACACAGAGGACACAGAAGCAGTCGTCGACCAAATACACGTCGCCCGATGAGACGACCGACCACACGACCAATCAAGGTCGTCTCCACCAAAGTCATTTATGCCAGCAACGGTAGGGGGAATCGTGGCTATCCGGACCTCATTACTGCTTCGTCCCCGCTGAACTCCCGACACACGACGACCCGGAAATACTAGCGATCGCTCCAAAGATAGTACGACAGTGCTCTTATCGATAAGCGCTGCTGCTGCCAGTCATGGACAGGCAAGCCAGCAACTTAGTGACGCCAGTAAATCGAATAAGAAACGAGACGGGAGTACCGTCAAGACAAGATGGCAAGCAATAACGGCACGAACCCGAGGCGCGCACAGCTCAACCACAAGAACGTGTTACAATTATGCCTAAGCGAATTGGCTTCAAATGTAGTACTTCGTCAATGCAAAGAGTTTTAAAATGCATTGGTTTCAAATATTTTGAGAACAGAGTTTTCAATTGAAAGAAGCAGCACTAACCATGTCCGTTACAAAGATACAGGGTGTTTCAAAAATGACCGGTATATTTGAAACGGCAATAAAAACTAAACGAGCAGCGATAGAAATACACCGTTTGTTGCAATATGCTTGGGACAACAGTACATTTTCAGGCAGACAAACTTTCGAAATTACAGTAGTTACAATTTTCAACAACAGATGGCGCTGAGGTCTGGGAAACTCTATAGTACGATATTTTCCACATATCCACCATGCGTAGCAATAATATGGCGTAGTCTCTGAATGAAATTACCCGAAACCTTTGACAACGTGTCTGGCGGAATGGCTTCACAAGCAGATGAGATGTACTGCTTCAGCTGTTCAATTGTTTCTGGATTCTGGCGGTACACCTGGTCTTTCAAGTGTCCCCACAGAAAGAAGTCACAGGGGTTCATGTCTGGCGAATAGGGAGGCCAATCCACGCCGCCTCCTGTATGTTTCGGATAGCCCAAAGCAATCACACGATCATCGAAATATTCATTCAGGAAATTAAAGACGTCGGCCGTGCGATGTGGCTGGGCACCATCTTGCATGAACCACGAGGTGTTCGCAGTGTCGTCTAAGGCAGTTTTTACCGCCACAAATTCACGAAGAATGTCCAGATAGCGTGATGCAGTAATCGTTTCGGATCTGAAAAATGGGCCAATGATTCCTTTGGAAGAAATGGCGGCCCAGACCAGTACTTTTTGAGGATGCAGGGACGATGGGACTGCAACATGGGGCTTTTCGGTTCCCCATATGCGCCAGTTCTGTTTATTGACGAAGCCGTCCAGGTAAAAATAAGCTTCGTCAGTAAACCAATTGCTGCCCACATGCATATCGCCGTCATCAATCCTGTGCACTATATCGTTAGCGAATGTCTCTCGTGCAGCAATGGTAGCGGCGCTGAGGGGTTGCCACGTTTGAATTTTGTATGGATAGAGGTGTAAACTCTGGCGCATGAGACGATACGTGGACGTTGGCGTCATTTGGACCGCAGCTGCAACACGGCGAACGGAAACCCGAGGCCGCTGTTGGATCACCTGCTGCACTAGCTGCGCGTTGCCCTCTGTGGTTGCCGTACGCGGTCGCCCTACCTTTCCAGCACGTTCATCCGTCACGTTCCCAGTCCGTTGAAATTTTTCAAACAGATCTTTTATTGTATCGCTTTTCGGTCCTTTGGTTACATTAAACCTCCGTTGAAAACTTCGTCTTGTTGCAACAACACTGTGTTCTAGGCGGTGGAATTCCAACACCAGAAAAATCCTCTGTTCTAAGGAATTAACCATGTTGTCTACAGCACACTTGCACGTTGTGATCAGCACACGCTTACAGCAGAAAGACGACGTACAGAATGGCGCACCCACAGACTGCGTTGTCTTCTATATCTTTCACTTCACTTGCAGCGCCATCTGTTGTTGAAAATTGTAACTACTGTAAGTTAGAAAGTTTGTCCGCCTGAAAATGTACTGTTGTCCCAAGCATATTGCAACAAACTGTGTATTTCTATACTTGCTCGTTTAGTTTTTATTGCCGTTTCAAATATACCGGTCATTTTTGAAGCACCCTGTACATGGTACAAGAGGAACACGTAGTTCTACGGTGTATTATCTTGATGAAACATGGGTGAATCAGAATCATTTCGTCAATATCTGCTGGAAAATGAGTGATGGTAGTGGCATTTTTAAAGTTCCCAAAGGAAAAGGTTCTCCGATACCTATTCTGCATGCTGGCTCTTCTTCTGAATTGGTTCCTGAGAGTAAACTTGTATTTAGGTGTAAGAAAAACGGTAGTGACTATCATTCGGAAATAAACTCTGTCATTTTCAAGAAGTGATTCACTGAACAATTCTTGCAATACGTAAATTCGAAGTCGGTCATTGTAATTACCGTGCTGGTTAGCATTCAGCTGTTACAGAGAAACGACCAAGTACGAGAACCAGGAAAGGGGTTGTTATGCTCTGGCTGAAAAATAAAAACACTCCGGCCAAAATAAGGTAGACTCGTCTTGAACTCCTGCAGCTCGGTAAATTATATAAGTCACGAGATAGAATGTACAAATTTGACTTCCTTGAGGTTTGAGCGGCTAGTAGATGGACAAAGCAAGGTCTATTAATAATTTCATGAGATAGGAATAGACTGAGACGCCTAACGAAAGATAAGTAGATGTGAGTAAAAAATTCAAAAACATGAAATGCATACATGGCCGAATAGTATTAATGATGGTAAAGGAGGCTAATCACGTGACCGCTGCTGCTCGTGATAATGAGTCACAATAGTGCAGGCGTCATTGAAGAATATAAGTTAACGTATCGCTGACTATTCAGAAAGCACAGCGTTCAGTTTTACATTTCCCTGTCACGGTTTATATTTCCTTTGATTTGTACCAAAACCATTCTAAAGTGATTTCAAGTCTACCGCAAGTTAACCAACTTTGATTCCATAAGGAACCAATGTGCACAACGCACAGTCGCAACACCACTGGTATTTTTATTATTGTTACATATCCAGATTTAAGCTATAAATAGCCGTTTTAGTGCATCTGATTGAGATGCCGCCGACAAACGCGCAGCAGTAGATTGCAGCATATCACTTTCCTAGTGCGTAAGCCGAGGAAACTCAAGTTGCTGTGTTTCTACCCTTCCTTAGTCACAGCAGACAGCAGTCTCCATTTTCGTCCAGCTGAGATAGCTCTCCAATCCTAGTACTCTTCGTACCGATCTTATATCTTCCTGCTTTCACCTTCTTGTATCTAGTTCAAAATTAAATCATAAAAAATAGCAAAAGAAAACTTACCATCTACATGGGCATCAACTGCAGCTCAGCGCAGCACGATCGGCGAGAAGTAGGCACAAGGGTCCTGTATAGGCGAGCTGAAAGAAGATTAACTGAAGTAACTTCTGCGAAACGTCCATAACTGATTAAAAATTCTTGCGGCAGAAAATCGGATTTGCGCGGGCGGAAGCGTGTGTCTGGTGATTACAGCCCGCCGGCGCATTCACAACTTGGCGGCGAGCACTGGCTGCCCGTCCGCCTTTTGAATGGGTCGTTAGCCGCGCCGCCGTGAAATTAGTTAAAACACGCGGTAGCTGCCTGCGGGGGCGGTGGGGGCGGCGTGGGTGGCGCCATCCGGGGGCGGCGTCGGTGGCGGACGAGCCGCCGGAAACTCATTAGGCCGGCTGAATGGCCGCGCCAGGTGAACAACTGCCAGACTTCATAAACAATCGACGGCGGCCGCTGAATTAAAAGCAATTTCTCTGTGTCGCCGCGCAGCCCCCGCACTGCAGGAGCAGTGGGGGAGGGTGGGGAAGATATTCGCGTGGGATGGAACCAGCCGGCCATGCAGCACGCCTTTTCTCTCGCCGCTGCACTCGGTTTGTTCTCGCGATAATGGCTGCGCCGTCCGTGCGCCCCATCACGCACCACCACGGGGGATTCCCCTGAAAAGCGGCCACTTTGTCGCTGTTGCGAACGTCCAGTTTCCAGCAGGAAAACGAATCACGTTTATCACAGTAAAGTTCTTACTGAAAATGTGGGCATTCTCCACGAGCAGCTTTCCACAACTACACTATGAAAAGACAATTGTAAAATTAGAGAGCCAGGAGGTGGCAGTGGTAGGTACTATAGTTACCACCATCAAAAAACTGAATTACTTAATTTTTTGAGGTCAGTGTTGCTCTAACTAATACAATGTAATTTACACAAATTTACTGTAGTGAGGCTTAACACAAAATATATGAGAATTGAAACCACTTGCTCCTAGAAGAATTCATCAAACGTGCATTATGTACCCAATTGAAAATAAGCTGCTCGTGTGCGTCTCCAACATTCTTGACGTGCACGCCGCCGCGCAAGACGATTCAGTTATAGAGTATTTCTGGCGATTTAAAATGGCAACTAGAACACTAGAAAAACTCCCATGAAACATGAAAACAAATTAGACGTATACGATAAAAGATATGAAAACTGATGATATTAAATAAAGAAACTGTGCGCATGATTATAACCACAAATGACTACCTTTAGATTAAGCACTGTAGAAGAAGCGCTTGTAGTAAATAATGCAGGCAACAAGAAGGGTCAGCATACAGTATAACGTAGTGGCACTTATACACGTGCAGACATACACATATACACACACGCACCTCTGAAAACCAGTGGCAGTTGAGAGTGACTTATTGTCTGCGAAGCTAAATTTTTAAACTTTCATGCTGGGGAGCTGAACTATAAGAATTATCATGGACGACACATCAAGAGGTAGACAGCACTACAGCGATACAATGTTACTCACCCGATTAAATTTTCTTCAGTGCTCCGCTGGTGGTGCAGTATACAGGGTGGTCCATTGATAGTGACCGGGCCCTCACTCTCACGTAATAAGTATCAAACGAAAAAACTACAAAGAACGAAACTCGTCTACCTTGCAGGAGGAAACCAGATGGCGCTGCCATAGGTCAAATGGATATCAACTGCGTATTTTTTAAATAGGAACCCCCATTTTTATTACATATTCGTGTAGTACGTAAAGAAATATGAATGTTTTAGTTGGACCACTTTTTTTGCTTTGTGATAGATGGCGCTGTAATAGTCACAAACTTATAAGTCCGTGGTATCACTTAACATTCCGCCAGTGCGGACGGCATTTGCTTCATGATACATCACCCGTGTTAAAATGGACCGTTTACCAATTGCGGGAAAGGTCGATATCGTGATGATGTATAGCTATTGTCATCAAAATGCCCAACGGGCGTGTGCTATGTATGCTGCTCGGTATCCTGGACGACATCATTCAAGTGTCTGGACCGTTCGCCGGATAGTTACGTTATTTGAGGAAACACGCCCCATGTGAAACGTCAACCACGACCTGCAACAAATGATGATGCCCAAGTAGGTGTTTTAGCTGCTGTTGCGGCTAATCCGCACATCAGTAGGAGACAAATCGCGCGAGAATCGGGAATCCAAAAACGTCGGTGTTGAGAATGCTACATCAACATCGATTGCACCCGTACCACATTTCTTTGCACCAGGAATTGCATGGCGACGACTTTAAACGTCGTGTACAGTTCTGCCACTGGGCACAAGAGAAATTAAGGAACGATGAGAGATTTTTTGCACGTCCTCTATTTAGTGACGAAGCGTCATTCACCAACATCGGTAACGTAAACCGGCATAATATGCGCTATTGGACAACGGAAAATCCACGATGGCTGCGACAAGTGGAACATCAGTGAACTTGGCGGATTACTGTATGGTGCGGCATTACGGGAGGAAGGATAATTGGCCCCCATTTTATCGATGGCAATGTAAATGGTGCAATGTGTGCTGATTTCCTACGTAATGTTCTACCGATGTTTCTACAAGATGTTTCGCTGCAAGACAGAATGGCGGTGTACTTCCAACATGATGGATGTCCGGCACATAGCTCGCGTGCGGTTGAAGCGGTATTGAATAGCATATTTCATGACTGGTGGATTGGTCGTCGAAGAACCATACCATGGCCAACACGTTCACCGGATCTGACGTCCCTGGATTTCTTTCTGTGGGGAAAGTTGAAGGATATTTGCTATTTTGCTATCGTGATCCACTGACAACGCCTGACAACATTCGTCAGTTCATTGTCAACACATGTGCGAACATTACGGAAGGCGAACTACTCGCTGTTGAGTGGAATGTCGTTATACGTATTGCCAAATGCATTGACGTTGACGGACATAATTTTGAGCATTTATTGCTTTAATGTGGTATTTACAGGTAATCACGCTGTAACAGCATGCGTTCTCAGAAATGACAAGTCGACAAAGGTACATGTATCACATTGGAACAAATGAAATAAAATGTTCAAACGTACCAACGACCTGTATTTTAAATTAAAGAACCTACCTGTTAGCAACTGTTCGTCTACAATTGTCACTATGGCAGCGCCATCTATCACAAAGCGAAAAAGGTGGTCCAGCTAAAACATTCATATTTCTTTACGTACTACACGAATATGCAATTAAAAATGGGAGTTCCTATTTTAAAAAAACGTAGTTGATATTCGTTTGACCTATGGCAGTGCCATCAAGCGGGCCAACCATAGCGCTATCTGGTTTCCCCCTTCAAGCTAGGCAAGTTTCGCTCTTTATAGTTTTTTCGTTTGACGCTTATTTCGTGAGATATTTGGCCCGGTCACGATCAATGGACCACCCTGTATACTTGACCCTTGTTATCAAATAAATCGTTGTATGGGTGTGGTATCACGCATCAGTACCACTCTACTGCAACGGAGTAATACGTTTCTGTCTGACGCCGGCAGAGGTCGCACAGGATGTGGAGGACCCGTTGGTGTGCACCCGTAGAGCCACGCCCCCAGCACCTCTGTACCAGGTGCGTCCACTGTCATCATAATATAGGATGGCCGGGGGCAGCGGCGCCCACTCCCGCTCTCAGCCACTTTTCTACGATACCATTGTTTGTGCTTGGTTCCGAGTGAGTATGATTTTGTAAAGGGCATCTGGAAGGAGTGTTGAGAAATTTATTAGTAATTTATTTTGCGGAAAGGAATCGTATTTTATTTTCATTAAACTTTATCTAGATTCGGAATTATGAAATTTCTAATGTAAATTACTAGTGGTAATCTGATTGGCTGACATTAGAAATACCGCGAGTACAGTAGTGTTCGAGATTATAATAGGAATTCAGCATTTCCCGCGTGTTTTGGTATGGCAATGTCTCAGATCTATTAGTCGTTATAGTCGCTTGGGAGCCGTCTTATGGAAAACACAAGATCGCGCTGATCAGATTTGTGCCAAATTGAAGAAATTCGCGCACTTGATCGGTTCTCGTGTCGTTCAAGAAGAGCGACAACAGTATTATTTTGTAGAAGTTGAATCCTATAATCATAACGGGTAGACTAAGTAATTATTGTTTCTAGTCGTGGTATGCAGTTACAATATCTATTGCAGTACTGCAAATCAAAAAGACGACAGAGAAGCCGTTATCTGAGAAGAAGCATAGGAATCAGTGTTTATTTGGAAAATAATGAGACACACAGGATTCTCGCCACCAGCAACATAGCTTCATTGGAGTCATTATATATAGTTTGAAGTTTTCAGTTACAGCTGGAATTGTGTGTCTGAAATAATGCCTGTAATGCCAAACACTATTACCACTCAAAAATGTTTAAGTTTATGTTGTGAGTGGTTTATTTAATGAGATAATCGCGCGTGAACGTTTCGTGTCATATACACTCCTGGAAATTGAAATAAGAACACCATGAATTCATTGTCCCAGGAAGGGGAAACTTTATTGACACATTCCTGGGGTCAGATACATCACATGATCACACTGACAGAACCACAGGCACATAGACACAGGCAACAGAGCATGCACAATGTCGGCACTAGTACAGTGTATATCCACCTTTCGCAGCAATGCAGGCCGCTATTCTCCCATGGAGACGATCGTAGAGATGCTGGATGTAGTCCTGTGGAACGGCTTGCCATGCCATTTCCACCTGGCGCCTCAGTTGGACCAGCGTTCATGCTGGACGTGCAGACCGCGTGAGACGACGCTTCATCCAGTCCCAAACATGCTCAATGGGGGACAGATCCGGAGATCTTGCTGGCCAGGGTAGTTGACTTACACCTTCTAGAGCACGTTGGGTGGCACGGGATACATGCGGACGTGCATTGTCCTGTTGGAACAGCAAGTTCCCTTGCCGGTCTAGGAATGGTAGAACGATGTGTTCGATGACGGTTTGGATGTACCGTGCACTATTCAGTGTCCCCTCGACGATCACCAGTGGTGTACGGCCAGTGTAGGAGATCGCTCCCCACACCATGATGCCGGGTGTTGGCCCTGTGTGCCTCGGTCGTATGCAGTCCTGATTGTGGCGCTCACCTGCACGGCGCCAAACACGCAAACGACCATCATTGGCACCAAGGCAGAAGCAACTCTCATCGCTGAAGACGACACGTCTCCATTCGTCCCTCCATTCACGCCTGTCGCGACACCACTGGAGGCGGGCTGCACGATGTTGGGGCGTGAGCGGAAGACGGCCTAACGGTGTGCGGGAACGTAGCCCAGCTTCATGGAGACGGTTGCGAATGGTCCTCGCCGATACCCCAGGAGCAACACTGTCCCTAATTTGCTGGGAAGTGGCGGTGCGGTCCCCTACGGCACTGCGTAGGATCCTACGGTCTTGGCGTGCATCCGTGCGTCGCTGCGGTCCGGTCCCAGGTCGACGGGCACGTGCACCTTCCGCCGACCACTGGCGACAACATCGATGTACTGTGGAGACCTCACGCCCCACGTGTTGAGCAATTCGGCGGTACGTCCACCCGGCCTCCCGCATGCCCACTATACGCCCTAGCTCAAAGTCCGTCAACTGCACATACGGTTCACGTCCACTCTGTCGCGGCATGCTACCAGTGTTAAAGACGGCGATGGAGCTCCGTATGCCACGGCAAACTGGCTGACACTGACGGCGGCGGTGCACAAATGCTGCGCAGCTAGCGCCATTCGACGGCCAACACCGCGGTTTCTGGTGTGTCCGCTGTGCCGTGCTTGTGATCATTGCTTATACAGCCCTCTCGCAGTGTCCGGAGCAAGTATGGTGGGTCTGACACACCGGTGTCAATGTGTTCTTTTTTCCATTTCCAGGAGTGTATAAAGTTCTGGTGGCATGTTTTCCGCAGATTACGAGACATTATGGCGAGCACTTCCGTACAAGATGACTACTGGGCGGCTAACTGTGTTCACTCGCAAGTAGTTGTGGGTCAGTGAGTGTTTAGGACGTTTAAAATATGGGGTCGGACGAAATGTCTTCTGACTGCTTTTGGGTACGAACTTGTTACAGAGGCAGTCAGTAACATTGCGTAATTAGGTTCGTGGTGTTAAATATGGAGTTGATAGCTATTTTATTTGTTTTGGAGACAATAAACCAACTAAAAGGAAATATTAGACTTTTTTTCAAACGAGTCATGCAAGAATCCAGAACACTCGATACTTTAACTAACTTTCAGTTACTGCCCATGGACTGGAGTTATGTGGCCTTTGCATGGTAGGTATTTAGACGCTTTTTTGTCAGCCAAACCAGTATCTCGTACCATCGCAGAGTGAAGGAACAGACAACGTGACACCTATCCAAGTATATGGAGTGATTGTTTAAAGGGTAGTGGGAGTGCTACCTGCCCCACCGCAAGCCTACCCTTCCTTACCACTGTGTACGAAGTCGTACTTAACAAGAGAAACAAAACGCTGATTTTTTCTTTCTGGGAAAATGATTCGTTTAGTGCGTTCTGGTTAATGATGATGCAAATTTATAAAACCACTCACAGATATCTTGTGTGAAATGTTGTTACATAGTTTCAGCGATGTATGGAAACGTTTTCTGCTGGTCAATAGACGATACAAAAATTCTGTCTTTTAAAGGGTGTTGTAGAAGTGCAATTTATTGTCTAGTTCTCGAATGGATCATCTGTATACGTTAGAAGCACATAGCGGCAATATAGGCATATGTCCCGAGCATATATAATAACATTAAACTCCGTTATAGGATGTTTTTGGCACTTACCGCTTCTTTATCCTCAGGCATTGGTTTGTGACTGCAAGTAGCACCGTATTGCACTGAGACCGACCTCCACGATAAATTGTGGGTCCAACTGGCTGGGCAAACTGGTTAAAAGGTTGGAGAAGGTGTAAGTAGGCTGTTTAGGCTTTTTTAATGGTAACGCCACGTAGCGCTCTGTATGAAAATCACTGGCTGTGCTGTGTGCAGTCTGTGGCTGGGTGGCATTGTTGGAATTTGCTATTGTAGTGTTGGGCAGATGGCTGTTAACAGCGCGTAGCGTTGCGCAGTTGGAGGTGAGCCGCGAGCAGTGGTGGATGTGAGTAGAGAGACGGCGGAATCTTGAGAGTGGACGATCTGGAAATTTGTAAGATTGGATGTCATGAACTGATATATATAATATGACTTTTGAACAATATTAAGATAAATACATTGTTTGTTCTTTATCAAAATCTTTCATTTTCTAACTATCCCTATCAGTAGTTAGTGCCTTCAGTAGTTAGAATCTTTTATTTAGCTGGCAGTATTGGCGCTCGCTGTATTGCAGTAGTTCGAGTAACGAAGATTTTTGTGAGGTAAGTGATTTATGAAACGTATAGGTTAATGCTAATCAGGGCCATTGTTTTGTAGGGATTTTTGAAAGTCAGATTGCGTTGCGCTAAAAATATTGTGTGTCAGTTTAGTGTTGATCAGAATAAGTAAAGAGAGAAATGTCTGAGTACGTTCATTTCCGCTCAGCTGTTTGAAAATCAAATAACGTAAGAGGTTTATCAGCACAGTAATTCATTAATTTTTCTAAGGGGACGTTTCAAAGGGAACGGCTCACTGCCTCTTGTACGACTCTGACTTGTGAAGCACTGTGGTTTTGTATCAAACATTAGGTTGAAAATGGCTTTACCTGTTTCTTTCACTTTCTGCACAGTGCTTAAGAAGATATGAAGTATTTTCAGTTTAATGTCCAACAATCGTTGTAGCATTTCACACTTCTCTCTGACTGAATGGATACCGTGGAACAGAAATTCCACGAACGAGTAAATACGCAGGGATGCCAGTATCTTTACCCGCAATTTCACCTCCACCTTGTTCTATTTTTAGCGCTCCTTATTTTTTATGTCTCATTAGTTTGCATATTATCTGCCTTCATAATTTTTTACACGTTTCATACAGCATCGCCATTCAACTACTTACGGCTGCTTCTTCCCTGAACTTTCAGTGTTCTACGCTCACTATCCAGATTAAACAAGGGAGCGAGGGGGCGCATGTTAGAGACGAATGATGTTCAAATAACCGTCTCCCCATTCAGGTTTAAGATTTTCGTGCTTTTCCGTAAATCGCTTAAGACAAATACTACGTTGGCTCCTTTGAAATAACTTAGCTGAAGTTTTTCCCCACAATCCCCAATTCCGAGCTCGTCTTGCGTCTTTAATGACCTCGTCGTCGACGGGACGATAAACCGTAATATTCCTTTTCTTGTTCAACAGAAAGGTTACTAATTTTATAGCGTAAAGAGGACAGCTGAATGTGTTAATTTGAGATGCAGAACGCTGCCCAATATCGACTACGTTGAACGTTACAGGCCGGCCGCTGTGGCCGAGCGGGTCTGGGCATTTCAGTCCGGAACCGCGCGACCGCTACGGTCGCAGGTTTGAATCCTGCCTCGGGCATGGATGTGTGTGATGTCCTTAGGTTAGTTGGTTTAAGTAGTTCTAGGTGATTGATGACCTCAGATGTTACGTCCCATAGTGCTCAGAGCCATTTGAACCGTTTGAACGTTACGAAATCAAACATGTTGCCAAAGGAATCAACTAGTAAGCGTTAAAAGCTAGAAACTGTTGTTTACCAGACGGAGATGCCTGACACTGCCTCTATTAGTTACAGATGCATGACTGATTTATTTATATGGCGGAGAAAAAGCAATACTTGAGTGCACACGGCGTGCGTTATGTTTGCACGTAGCGGTCTGGGGTTACGTTGGGACAATGGCTCAGTTATTTGCTTGATATTGCGGTGCCTGACTTTGCCTTCAAGTCCTGTGTATTCAGTGCCGCAATGTGCCCACATGCTCAGGACTTTTGTCCATACTTTAAGAATGGCAAGAAAACAGTATTCCATTATGTGGTTTATTTACTCTCATATTTTAAATCCTTCATATTCTCGCTCACTTAATCTAGTAGCGGAAATTTTGCTGTAACCGCAACTCAGGGCTATGAGGATTAAATTGTTTCTTCATTATTGCACTTTGAAGTACGTCTTAAAGAAGGATTCTAGCTAGGCTGTAAATTCTGATTGGTTTGGATCGGCTGATTACTGTGAGCTGAGAATGATAGATAATAGGTTTCAAATTCGCTTAACCTGTTTTAAAAAAATGCTTGCTTAAGATTTGCCTGTTTAAATAATTATAATTCTCTTTCAAAGCCACAGCACTTTTGCCCGTGCAAGCTTCCAACTTTCAGTTATAATCAAGAATTTAATGAAAATGGCAATGGTAATGTGAATCAGAACACTGGGAGGAGTTGTGATGTAAATAACAATAGATTTATTCATTCTTAGCATCACAAGTCAAAACAAAGTGTCTAAAGGAATGACACACAAACATTGTTTACATTATTTATATTGGATAAACGCTTTCAATGATATGTGGTTTATGGTGAACAAAGTGATCATCTAGGGATCAACACACGCCACTAACGAGAACTCTAATCGCTTTACCTGATTTCATATGTATGTGAATCCGTCGTATGGCCCATAAACAACGCTACAGTCAAGCATCTATATTCTACTATCCATAACGAAAAATATGGTTCCAAAGAACAGGGTGCTGAAAACATATATTGGAGCCCTACGCCGTAGCACCGAATACTTTACCCCCGTCTGGTCATGGTGGCACACCACAATGCGCTCGGCTACTGGAGTCATGGACGTCAGCAATCTGTCATTGTGGCGCGCGCCAGAAAAAATGCAAGTACGCGGTCTCGTGTTCGGCTAATTCGGAACGCAGGTACTTCCCTATGAGCCTCTGATACACCGCTGAATTCCAGCGTGCAGGTGGACCCATTTGCTGATCCGCCAAACCGGTTTTGACTCCGTGCTACGACTATACGTGACAGAGTGTGTCAAATGTTTAGACGGCCAACTGAAAACAAATAAGTACACCCACGCATCACTCGTTCTGTGCGTGATGCTAGAAGCCGTACCTCTGGTGGTTCAGACGGTGACTGGCACAGGCTCTAAGTGGCACACTAGCAAAGGATACAAGTCTCACCGTTTAGGTGAAGCCCTGCAGCTCTTTACTAGCGAAGCGCCAGTACAAGAGTGTCTTCTTCTCTTTCTCTCAGCTTTCGTCGCCACCTCGGTGGCATAGAACATTTACAACTTAGACTACTTCCACTTTAGCACACGCCAATCAGGAGCTGGAGCGTAGCATTCGAAGCTGGGAGACCGTCCCTTGCTCTGCATATCCAGATTTGACCAACCAGCGATTTTAAAAATTAATTGGGTGAAAAGGGAAAAAGATTCAGCTTCGCGGCCTCTTTTACAGGCGTTTACGCCGTCTTTGCTAAAAGCATGATCTGGATGGAGCCACAGCCCTCTATCTCCCCTGTTGCGTCCACTTCGAACTTTCCAAAGAACGGCCATGAACTCCCTAAAAGCCTCGTGCCTTCACAACATGTTTTGTAACAAGGGCTGGACGTCTGGGTGCCTTTAATCTCTACTACGGAAATTCGCAGAAACACACAGTCGTCTCATCGGCTTCCTGCCTAACAAGTGCCCATCCTCTGCTTTATTGTCGGTCATCAATAGAATGCCTATATCAGCAGTGTCTCCTCAGCGCTAGTCAGCCTACCTGCACGTGGCCGCCGACCGACCGGCGCCATCCAACGTGTCTGTACAACGATGGCCTAGAAGCGAATCGATATTCATCGTGAGATCTGTGTAGTTTAAGGAGAAAACATTATGAGTGATGGAATGGTAAGAAAGTGGGTGAGAGCATTTAAAGATGGCGACACAAATGCGCATAATTAACAACGTAGTGGGCGTCCTTCGGTCGTTAATGAAAGTTTGGTGCAGGAAGTGGACAGTAAGGTGAGAGAAAACAGACGCTTTACGATTTCCTCCTTGCGGGATGACTTTCCTAATCTTTCTCGTAGTGTTTTGTATGGCATTGCGACCGAGCACTTGAATTACCGAAAATTGTGCGCACGTTGGGTACCGAAAATGTTGACGGATGTGCAAAAAGCCAAACGTTTAGACAGTGCATTGACTTTCCTTGAGCGGTACCATAACGACGGTGATGCTTTCTTAAGCCAAATTGTTACTGGCGATGAAACATGGGTGGCCTACGTCACACCAGAATCAAAGCAAGAGGCCATGGAAGTTGAGCAAGGGCATCGTCCGCATGTGGCGAATCAGACCAAAGATCTCATCACATCTTTTCGATGGGAAACTCTAGATAATCCTCCGTACAGCCCCGACCTTGCGCCCAGTGACTACCATCTGTTCATGCACTTGAAGAAACACCTGGGCGGTCAGCACCTTCAAGACGATGACGAAGTCAAAACAGTGGTGATGCAGTGGTTAACAAGTCAGGCGGCAGACTTCTATGAGGAGGGTATTCAAAAACTGGTACAACGTTATGACAAGTGCCTCAATATTGACGGAAATTATGTAGAAAAATAGATTAAGGTACAGGTTTTCATGTAAAAATAAAATTATTTACATATCTTAGCACGTTTTTTTTTTAATTTCAAGACGGTACTTACTTAAAAAACACGCCTCGTATACGGATACCAGTCACTGTACTCAGACCCGTATTTCGATCGTACAAGAGAAGGGATCCTACTTACACGTCAGTCAGAGGGCCTGCAGAGGGCGTAATGGGCGTATTGTAATGCCGAAACTGGTAGCAAAAATGAAATAAAACGGGAATAGTGATGATTGGAAGTGTTTTTGAACTGACATTAGTAATGCAATCTGGTGGCCTTTGAACTTGTTCCAGAGAATTACAACTCTAATACCCGCCGATGGTGCGCACGTGTATGAAGTTATATTGACATCCGACGGTGTCTTCCTAGGTCCTTAGCTCTTTCGGTCAACGGGTGTAATACCACTGTGGAGCAGTCGTTGCCTTGAATATGGCAGTGGTGGGGTTATCGGCGGTTGTTCCAGGGGGTTATTCGAACACTGTTGTTGATGTTATGGTCTTCAGTCCTGAGACTGGTTTGATGCAGCTCTCCATGCTACTCTATCCTGTGCAAGTTTCTTCATCTCCCAGTACCTAATGCAACCTACATCCTTCTGAATCTGCTTAGTGTATTCATCTCTTGGTCTCCCTCTACGATTTTTACCATCCACGCTGCCCTCCAATGCTAAATTTGTGGTCCCTTGATGCCTCAGAACATGTCCTACCAACCGATCCCTTCTTCTAGTCAGGTTGTGCCACAAAGTTCTCCCCAATCCTATTCAATACTTCCTCATTAGTTACGTGATCCACCCACCTTATCATCAGCATTCTTCTGTAGCACCACATTTCGAAAGCTTCTATTCTCTTCTTGTCCATACTAGTTATCGTCCATGTTTCACTTCCATACATGGCTACACTCCATACAAATATTTTCAGAAACGACTTCCTGACATTTAAATCTATACTCGGTGTTAACAAATTTCTCTTCTTCAGAAACGATTTCCTTGCCATTGCCAGTGTACATTTTATATCCTCTATTCGAACACTGTATACGCCGAGAAAACCTTTGAGTTCATAGTTCTACGTCTTTCATGTTTCTTTCCAGACATATATCGCCGTCAGTTAATTCTAACATCAGTTCATCATCCCATTCTACTTTTACTTTCCCTCGGTTCTTGCTAGCTTTGTCCTTTTCTTGTACTGCGGACGTCAACCTTTTACGTCTCTAGTGACGTCTGTACCTCGGAGAACGCCGAAGAAGCCGCGCGCGCTTAGTTACTCTCTCCGGAGAGGGCAAATGAAGCTGCTCGCGACGAGCCCGGGCCGGCGGCGCTGTCCGAAAGCAGTTTGTTACGTCGAAATGGAAAAAGTTTATAATACGTTTACGGCATCGCGCCGCCTGCAGCGGCTGCCAGGCCCCGCCGCTGTACAGGTGCTCGGCAAGGCGAGCGCGCCTGATGATATGCGGCGCAACTTGCGCTATAAGCGGCGTCACTGGGATAGGACAGTGGAGTGCCGGGTCGCATCCGCGAGGGCGGGGCCACGCGCCCTTGTGTGTTTCTGTCGATACACTTCCTGTTCAGGTGCAGCAGAACAGAGAGAGAAAGAAGTACGCTGTATGTTTCTGTTTAAACTCAGTAGCACTGAAATTACCCCATAGAGACAGACTCCAGCAATCATCAAATTTGCATGAAACGTACTACTTGCACGCATATGCAATTGATTAGATTTTCAGCACAACCTCACAACGTGGGCAGGAGTAACGCCACTTTGACAGTGAGGTGACAAATGTCATGGGATATCTCCCAATGTCGTGTTGGACCTCCTTAAGCAAGACGTGGTGCAGGATCTCCAGGTGACATGGCCTCAACAGGCCGTTGGAAGTCCCCTGCAGAAATATAGAGCGATGCTGCCACCACAGCCGTCCATAATAGCGAAAGTGTTGCCGGTGCAGGATGTTTTGCACGAACTGATCTCTCGATTATGTCCCATAAATGTTCGATAACAATTCCAATCCCAAAGAGAGCAGGTGTTGACAGATGTGAAAATTACCGAACTGTCAGTTTAATAAGCCACTGCTGCAAAATACTAACACGAATTCTTTACGGTCGCAGGTTCTAATCCTGCCTCGGACATGGATGTGTGTGATGTCCTTAGGTTGGTTAGGTTTAAGTAGTTCTAAGTTCTAAGGGACTGATGACAACAGATGTTGAGTCCCATAGTGCTCATAGCCATTTGAACCATTTGAATTCTTTACAGACGAATGGAAAAACTGGTAGAAGCCGACCTCGAGGAAGATCATTTTGGATCCCGTAGAAAAGTTGGAATACTGACTCTACGACTTATCTTAGAAAATAGATTAAGGAAAGGCAAACCCACGTTTCTAGCATTTGTAGACTTAGAGAAAGCTTTTGACAATGTTGACTGGAATACTCTCTTTCAAATTCTGAAGGTGGCAGGGGTAAAATATAGGGAGTGAAAGGCTATTCACAATTTGTACAGAAACCAGATGGCAGTTATAAGAGTCGAGGTACATGAAAGGGAAGCAGTGGTTGGGAATGGAGTGAGACAGGGTTGTAGTCTCTCTCCGATGTTATTCAATCTGTATATTGAGCAAGCAGTAAAGGAAACAAAAGAAAAATCTGGAGTAGGAATTAAAATCCATGGAGAAGAAATAAAAAAAATTGAGGTTCGCCGATGACATTGTAATTCTGTCAGAAACAGCAAAGGACCTGGAAGAGCAGCTGAACGGAATAGACATGGTCTTGAAAAGATGATGTAAGATGAACATCAACAAAAACTAAACAAGAATAATGGAATGTAGTCGAATTAAATCGGGCGATGCTGCGGGAATTAGATTAGGAAACGAGACGCTTAAATTAGTAAACTAGTACTTCTATTTGGGGAGCAAAATAACTGATGATGGTCGAAGTAGAGAGGATATAAAATGTAGACTGGCAATGGCAAGGAAAGCGTTTCTGAAGAAGAGAAATTTGTAAACATCGAGTATAGATTTAAGTATCAGGAAGTCATTTCCGAAAGTATTTGTATGGAGTGTAGCCATGTATGGAAGTGAAACATGGACAATAAATAGTTTAGACAAGAAGAGAATAGAAGCTTTCGAAATGTGGTGCTACAGAAGAATGCTGAAGATTAGATGGGTAGATCACATAACCAATGAGGAGGTATTGAATAGAGTTGGAGAGAAGAGGCCATCGTTTGGTACGGCATATTCTCAGGCATCAAGAAATCTTAGAGGGATACCAAGAGGTGAATACACTAAGCAGATTCAGAAGGATGTAGGCTGCAGTAGGTACTGGGAGATGAATCAGCTTGCACAGGATAGAGTAGCATGGAGAGCTGCATCAAACCAGTTTCTGAACTGAAGACCACAACAACAACAAATGTTCGATGGGACTCATGTTAAGTGATCTGGGTGCCGAAATCATTTGTTCGAATTGTCCACAATGTTCTTCAAACCAATCACAAAGAACAGTGGCCCGGGCACATGACATCGTTGTTTCGCGAAAACATAAGTTCTTCAAAGGCGGCAAATGGTCTCCAAGTAGACGAACGTAATGTACTGCGCCACTCTTTAGACACCACTAAGCCACGGGAAATATGATGTATGAATAGGATCTACCGGCACTGCAAAACGTAGTGAACACCAATGTCAGACTATGTAACTCACTCTCGTAATTGTAATATTACAGTAAGTTGTACTGACAATTGCGAAGGTGCCCGGGTTAGATTCCCGGCTGGCTCGGAGATTTTCTCCGCTCAGGGACTGGGTGTTGTGTTGTCCTCATTATCATTTCATTATCATCAGTGTAAGGCAACGGGAAACCACCACTGGAATCACTTCCCAAAGCGCTCATGCGGTGGAAATCTCTGCCCCATGACAAGACCTGCCGTAAGGCAGAACACAAAGTTTAAGTTGTACTGATAATACTTTGCCTACACTCAACGACATAATCTTTGTGACTTGAAACAATCGTCTGTACTAACACAGTGACGTTACGTAAGATTTGATATCCAGATTCTCACGCTACGATATTCCTGTGTGCAAAAGATTGTACACAATAACGCTTTGAGTGGTTAATGGGTCTGTGGTAGCTATCTGGATATTATTTATAGCAACACATCTATCATGGTTCCCTAGGTTCGAAAGATAAACTGCCACCAAAGCTTATATCACTCACAAGAAAAATACTAAATGCAAGAGTCTAGAGGGAGTATAAATGAAATATTTACGTCACCAATAACAGCAAACTACAGCGAAACTTACTCTGTGTATTCTTACACCACAACTAAACTACGTAACAGAAACGACAGCTTTCGTATATAACTGATGAATACGTCATATAGATCTGAATGCGTCATATACAGGGTGTTGCAAAAAGGCACTTCCAAACTTTCGGGAAACATTCCTCACACACAAATAAAGAAAATATGTTATGTGGACATGTGTCCGGAAACGCTTAATTTCCATGTTGGAGCTCATTTTAGTTTCGTCAGTATGTACTGTATTTCTCGATTCACCGCCAGTTGGCCCAATGGAAGGAAGGTAATGTTGACTTCGGTGCTTGTGTTGATAAGCGACTCATTGCTCTACAGTACTAGCATCATGCACATCAGTACGTAGCATCAAAGGGTTAGTGTTCATCACGAACGTGGTTTTGCAGTCAGTGCAATGTTTACAAATGCGAAGTTGGCAGATGCCCATTTGATGTATGGATTAGCACAGGGCAATAGCCGTGGCGCGGTACGTTTGCATCGAGACAGATTTCCAGAAGGAAGGTGTCCCTACAGGAAGACGTTCGAAGCAATTGATCGGCGTCTTAGGGAGCAC
Source organism: Schistocerca serialis cubense (assembly GCF_023864345.2). Taxonomy (NCBI): domain Eukaryota; kingdom Metazoa; phylum Arthropoda; class Insecta; order Orthoptera; family Acrididae; genus Schistocerca; species Schistocerca serialis. Next base: position 52,906,403 of record NC_064644.1, read on the forward strand.
GGAACATTCCAGCCTATGATTCGCGACTGGGGAAGACCTAGAACGACGAGGACACCTGCATTGGACGAGGCAATTCTTCGTGCAGTTGAAGATAACCCTAATGTCAACGTCAGAGAAGTTGCTGCTGTACAAGGCACCGTTGACCACGTCACTGTATGGAGAGTGCTACGGGAGAACCAGTTGTTTCCGTACCATGTACAGCGTGTGCAGGCGCTATCAGCAGCCGATTGGCCTCCACGGGTACACTTCTGCGAATGGTTCATCCAACAATGTGTCAATCCTCGTTTCAGTGCAAATGTTCTCTTTACGGATGAGGCTTCATTCCAACGTGATCAAATTGTAAGTTTTCACAAGCAACATGTGTGGGCTGACGAGAATCCGCACGCAGTTGTGCAATCACGTCATCAGCACAGATTTTCTGTGAACGTTTGGGCAGGCATTGTTGGTGATGTCTTGATTGGGCCCCATGTTCTTCCACCTACTGTGCTGCTAGAACATGTGCCTTTACAAGTACGACACAACATGTGGTTCATGCACGATGGAGCTCCTGCACATTTCAGTTGAAGTGTTCGTACGCTTCTCAACAACAGATTATTGATCGATGGATTGGTAGAGGCGGACCAATTCCATGGCCTCCACGCTCTCCTGACCTCAACCCTCTTGATTTTCATTTATGGGGGCATTTGAAAGCTCTTGTCTACGCAACCCCGGTACCAAACGTAGAGACTCTTTGTGCTCCTATTGTGGACGGCTGTGATACAACACGCCATTCTCCAGGGCTGCATCAGCGTATCAGGGATTCCATGCGACGGAGGGTGGATGCATGTATCCTCGCTAACGGAGGACATTTTGAACATTTCCTGTAACAAATTGTTTGAAGTCACGCTGGTACGTTCTGTTGCTGTGTGTTTCCATTCCATGATTAATGTGATTTGAAGAGAAGTAATAAAATGAGCTCTAACATGGAAAGTAAGCGTTTTCGGACACATGTACACATAACATATTTTCTTTCTTTGTGTGTGAGGAATGTTTCCTGAAAGTTTGGCCGTACCTTTTTGCAACACCCTGTAGATCCGTTGCCTCTTGTAGTTGCTGCAGCTTCAACCAATAATCGTATGTACAATAAATCGGTGTGAAAGTTATAAATTTTTACGTAAATTGGAAATATGTTCAGAAGGCAATGTCATAATGTAATATTGTCTCTCTCTCTTTGGCGGTCAACGATAACCTCTATAAGTAGCGTCTTGCCACAACAGTTTCGTTTACTCTATCGAAATTTTATCGTAGTAAACTATTTCGTTAATCTCAAACTTTCAGATTTAAATGGAAAAAATTTTCATTTATGATTAATCACTTTTCAATAAAAAATAGACTTGCTTTTCCTCTTTAAATAAAGATTGATAATCTTCCAACGTTATCTTTCCTTCCGTTGCAAACTATTTCCTGAAAAATAATATTCCTCCTCTTTAATTTCTTTGAAGTTTGCTTTTGCTGACATTCCAGTCGTTTACTCAACTGGTCTTTTGGGTTTACTTTATTAAGAAAAGAAATTAGTCTGGTTTGAAATAGGTCTTTGATAATTTTTTTTTTGAAATAGTTTGGGGGTAAAAGACAAGTCAGGTAGGAACTTTTTCAGTTTGAAACTATTAATTCTTTATTTCCTGCAATTAATTGTGCACAGAAGCAAGTCAGCGTTTTACTTCTGCTGGTTCTCTATTCCAATCCCCACTAAGCGAAAACGTAATTTAAAAAATAAAACAAGAAACCTAACTGTCACTGCCGCTTTTCAACCATATGAACTTTAACTAATCAAACAAAACTCAACCACTTCATTTAAAATTCAAAATCCAGTATTCGATTATCTCTTTTAGAGAGAATTAGTGTGTTCTCTAATAAATGATTCTTGATTTATCGTTTAGCGAAATTATCAATAAACTTCCGATTGTTTCTCAATAAGTAACTATTACACAGGACTACCGTTCTCTTTAATATGGACTATACATTTAGTGCATCCAATGAGATTTCCGGAATTTGCTATACTACGACGCTCACGCCAGAGTCACACAATAAATCCTAACCAAATATCGCTAACTCACTATTCCTCGGTGCTAGCGTACGTCTATACAGCCACAGCAATGCAGTGCAACGTTTCTGTCCCTTAGTGTGTGCTTTAATCCCAAACACAAAAAAAAAAAACTAAAACTAAAGGACTTCGCGTGTACCCGTCTCTTCACATACTCCATCCAACGGAGAATTTCACACTAATATTGAAACAAGATTCGCCTACCATCGCTTTGCTATTTTGAGCACAACGCACAAATAATCACAAATAGGAAAAACTAATCTCACCCTTCAATGAATCGGATCTTCTTCTACACCTGGCGAGTCTACAATCTTCCAGAATCGGCGAAATAATTATTTTCGGCACAAGCCGACAATCTTCTCAAAGTGTCCTTCTAAACAACTCAGGACTGCTTTGAACACACGTGAGTTCTATCCTAGTTGCAGACAAATGTACATGTGATATCATACTCCTGAGAGAATCTCTCTGGAGGCTTACTAGTCGAACAAAACTCGGATTCTACTCCTGAAATTCTAAAAGGACAAGCCAAGGAACATTCTCTGTGAACAAACATACCACACTAATTCTTTCTTTAACAACACGTGTATCATCTATGTAATTGCCGGAAAACGTTCGTAGTGGGCAACTGCGTCGCAGTTATTATCTTTGCCGCACGCTGCGATTCAGCAGTCGGCTGGGCGTAGCAAACTCGCTGACGTGACAGTACACCGCTTTTCTCGACCACCAGGTGCCGCATCCTGTATCTACAACATTTTAACACAAACATAACAGAAACCTATGTAAACAAACTCTTCACTCTCCAAGCACATAAAAATGGCTCTGAGCACTATGGGACTTAACATCTGTGGTCATGAGTCCCCTAGAACTTAGAACTACTTAAATCTAACTAACCTAAGGACATCACACACATCCATGCCTGAGGCAGGATTCGAACCTGCGACCGTAGTAGTCGCGCGGTTCCGGACTGAGCGCCTAGCCAAGCACATAAAAATCTGTAGTAAATTGAGGCGATACAAACAATCAATTGGACCATGTAAACACAGTCTACACCATTATGGAGCCACCACCAGGTTGCATAGTACCTTATTGACACTTGTTCCTTGACTTCGTGAGGTCTATGTCTCTCTCGAACCCTACCATGAGCTCTTCTGAGCTGAAGTCTGCACTCATTTGACCAGACTATATTGACCGAGTGGTTCTAGGCGCTTCAGTCTGGAACCGCAAGACCGCTACGATCGCAGGTTCGAATCCTGCCTCGGGCATGGATGTGTGTGATGTCCTTAGGTTAGTTAGGTTCAAGCAGTTCTACGTTCTAACTGACTGATGACCTGAGATGTTAAGTCCCATAGCGCTCAGAGCCATTTGAACCATTTTTTTGAACCAGACCACAGTTTTGCAGTATTTTAGGGTTCAAGCGAAATGGCCACGAGTCCAGGAGAGGCGCTGCAGGAGATGACGTGCTGTTAGCAAAGGCACTCGTGTCGGTTGTCTGGTGTCATAGCCCTTTAAAGCCAAATTTCACCCAACTGTTCTACCGGATATGTTTGTCGTGTGTGTGTGTGAAATCTTATGAGACTTAACTGCTAAGGTCATCAGTCCCTAAGCTTACACACTACTTAACCCAAATTATCCTAAGGACAAAGACACACACACAGACCCGTGGGAGGACTCGAACCTTCGCCGGGAGCAGCCCCACAGTCCATGACTGCAGCGCCCAAAACCGCTCGGCTAATCCCGCGCGGCTATGTTAGTCGTACGTCCAACATCCATTTCTGTGGTTATTTCACGCAGTGTTGCGTGTCTATTAGCACTGAAAACTTACCGCAAACGCCGCTGTTCTCGGTCGTGAAGTGCAGTCCGTTGGCAACTGCATTGTCCGTGGAGAAAGGTTATGCTTGAAATTTGGTAATGTCGGCTCACCCTTGACACTGTGGATCACTGAATATTGGATTCCCTATCGATTTCCGAAATAGAATGTCCCTTGCTTCCAGCTCCAACTGCCATTCCACGTTCAGAGTCTGTTAATTCCCGTTGCGTGGTCATATTAGGATCAGAAGCCTTTTCAAATGAATCACCTGAGTAGCAGTGACAGCTGCGCCAGTGCACTGCCATTTTATACCCTGTGTACACGGTACTAGCGCCATATGTGTATCTGCATATCTCCATCTCTTGACTCTTGTCGGTTCATTGTATTTTTTACATTAGGAACGATTACACAGTGAATGTACAAAGCCTGCAACGTTTTGGAAATGTAAGCTTGGATGTTCATAAAAATTTCTGAACACGACGTACCCTGCATTCACGCCACTTCACTTCAAATGCGAGCCGGAAATTGCACTAAAATGGCGCCATTTCTCTTCGGATGCGTGCTGGTACGGAATTAAAATGGATGAAAAGATGTTTTGTAGCGCACCCTCCGTGATAGCTAGAAACCGGTGTCGAATGCAGAAATGACTGTCAGCCACACTACGATCAACACAGAGAAGCGACGCAGCTGTTTGTTTTCCGCAGCGGTGCTGTAATGTGACGTCAGTCCTTCCGGTACTATGAGAGTTACATTGCTCACAGCACCAGGTAAGTATTTTTCTTAGAAGTTGCATGTAGCGAATTATACAAGTGTAGAGTATGAGTACTTTTTCACTAAAAGTCTGTTGGCCAGACGTCACTGTGGACTGATAATTTATAGACCCAGGTTCGATTTCTGCTGAAACCAACATCTTTTTTCTCATTTCTCATGATGAGGTACTATTAATTACAAATTTAAAAATAACAATTCAGTTTAGGTATGAAGAATTAATACATTCGATTTAGCTACAATTACTACCCTTGTAAGTCAAAAAGCTATGGGTCAGATGTTGTTAAAAGAAACCAGTATACAAGGAAATTTAGTATCAAAGCGTTTTCTGTAATTGATATGCCAAAGACGCCCTTTTCCCGCAGATATTTAAAGGAGAAAGTGACATTTAATGAGTCACGTAAATGTACTTCAAATGTAAATTGAACAACAGAGGGCCATGGGATGAGGTTCACCGATTTGTCTTAATTTCGAAATACTTGCAAAATATTTTAATCAGATTCTAAATTGTTCAAAACGATTCCATGACCTCTATTCTGAAATACTTTTGAGAATATATAATAAACATTAACCCTAACTATGAAAGGAATTGTAGAAGTTATTAGACACATTATAAAACTAATGTTTTTGAAATGGTCACTATCTAAAATAAAAAGGTAAAATTAATCATTAACAAAATGGGAAAACAGAAAAACTCCGAGAAGAGTGGAAGGTGGCCTTGACACATCCACTTCATAATAAAAGGCAATAAACGAGATATTAACAACAACACAGGAATTTCATTGCTACAAGTTTGCGGTGACATATTTTCCAAGATTGTACTAAACAGAGGAGAAGCAACACTGGACAGAGATTGAGGTTAATATCCAGGTGGTTTTAGGAAAGGCAAATCATCTTCTGAATAAATATTTAGTCTGAAATGAATCATTTGCCACACATTACGTATTTCAAAAATCACTATTTTTCTTAAAAATTGTGTTTAGCATATCGTGCAAGCGTGAAGTATTAGGAATTTTTAAAGCACCGTACACATGACTCCACTGTCGGTAAGTGGTCTGAAACACACACTGGTACTTCATGGATGTGGTTTCGGTACCCACAGATACCACCTTTTTATTTTATTTTATTTCCCACAAGGTTAAACTACTAATTACAAAACGCAGATATTTTTAAACAGTTCAATTCATATATATATAAAATTAATATATTCAATTTAGTTGCGATTACTACTATGGTAAGTCAAAAGTAAGTCACCACATTGGAGCACGCTGGTATAATGTTGCATGAGCCATCCCTAAAGAACTCTTACGTTGCTGCTGATATTTTAATTTTTTACTTGGCAGAGTTCCCATGCAACAGTGAAATGCTCCCTCCTCACTCTCTAAGGATTTCCATAAAGCTCTTAGCTTTCATTCGAAGTTTATTTTTTATGAATATATGAGAACTAATCACCTGTATGCGTTTGCCTTTCATAAACGTGAATACTAATTTCTCGTCTTAAAATCTGCACTAGCAATGTGTACCACATTTACAGCGGTTTATAGCGGTGCTGTACTATATAGCAAACGTGACAGACATCCATCGATTGTGTGGAAATTTATTGCTAGTTTTTATGTGAAACGTGGAGCTTCGCGACTTTTCTCTAACTAAATTACTGTTTGATATGATGTCTGTGATTTATTTGTAGCCACACGAATGTAAAATCCGATTCGGAACTATTCAGAATGAAATTTGTTCTGCGTTAAGTAATTACATTTCCTGTTAACGGTGTTACACTATGAAGTCTGCTTTAGCCCCAATATGGCGTTTCCATATGGAACATTGGTGTACAGAGTCCAGACTTCTCTACATAGACATCAAAAGCAGCCACAAGCTAGAGGTGCCATCTATCGGCTAGCGGGAGCACTGATCTGCTGCCAACACAGAGACGGTAAAAACGCACTACACATACTTACTGACTTAGCTCTTTTGTGACTGCATTACTGAAAATATCACAAATTACTGTAAAAATAGGTTTATTTCTTTTGGGACGGATACTGAGTCAGGCCATATTTCTAAATTTCTGTTTTTGTTTATAGTTTTAGAATTTATTTAAGTAGGATGTATAAGTCTTACTGGACTCGATTAAGAATAAATCGTTCTCTAACTTTATTCCGACACGAGTTCAGTGGGACGTATACGTTACTAGGGACTAGGGTCCGTAAGAAGAACAATGTAAGTACCATTGATGAAGAAATAAATTTATTAATTCACAGGTTAACAGTTTTTGAAATAGTTCGAAACATGGCTGAATACAATGCGATACTTTTCAGCAGCTGCATATGAAATTATTCCTTGCCTCTTGCTTCCATTTGCTGCGTTGTCTGTATCGCCCTCCCGTGCTCCTTGCTGGGATATGATATCAAGCTGCCTGTAAGGCCACATCATCATCTTAAACAGGGGTGTGTGGGTTTGTAACCGCAGTGTAGTGGTGACGTAATAAGCCAGTTATAGTTTTGTCAACTGCTCACCACCCGAAAGATATAAGATTCATCACAAGAGACAATAAATATGGTACAACCACACCTATATCCTATCCTGCCCTGCATCCATAGCAGAGTACACAACTTAACGGGAGCTGCGAAGAGAAAGACTCCCTGTAGGTCACTTCAATGGCAGCATTGATTTCCTTATTTTCTTTAGGAGTTAACCACAGTAAATAATTTCATCACGTTTAACAGTAATAATGGAGGAAAATGTTATCAATTTTCACTTCGCCTTCCTCTTGCAAGGCAACTTTCCACAGAGAGAAGTGTAAAGAGAATTGGAAGGTAATCGCCCACCACAAAAGTCGAACCCAGATTTGTGAACTTTTCCATTTCATACCAAATCGAGAGAAATAAAATAAGATTACAGCACTGAATGCAATGTACAAATGCAAATATTTAGACACAAGTATGAACAAAAGGCAAAAACAGATATTCTCTACACATTGGCTATAAGGCAAACTCATTACGGAATTTAAATACGTTTTGTCAATAAATATCCACACAAAGCTGTATATTTTTAGCAAACAGTGTAAACTAGACAATAAATACCTTTACCGAGGTTATCTACTACAGACAGGGAAAAAACTACACACAACCGCCAAAACGCAAGGCACACAATGCACAACTGAAACAATTACGCGATATCTCGCTCTGTAGGTGCAAAACAACGGAGCCGTTGGCTCCAAATAATTAACTCCTTCAACGCTAGATTAAAGCACGATACATACACTACTGCCCATTAAAATTGCTACACCACGAAGATGACGTGCTACAGACGCGAAATTTAACCGACAGGAGGAAGATGCTGTGATATGCAAATGGTAGCTTCTCACAGAATTCACACAAGGTTGGCGGCGATGGCGACACCTACGACGTGCTGACATGAGGAAAGATTCCAACCAATTTCTCATACACAAACAGCAGTTGACTGGCGTTGCCTGGTGAAAAGTTGCTATGATGCCTTGTGTAAGGAGGAGAAATGCGTACCATCACGTTTCCGACTTTGATAAATGTCGGATTGTAGCCTATCGCGACTTCGGTTTATCGTATCGCGACATTGCTGCTCGCGTTGGTAGAGCTCCAATGACTGTTAGTAGAATATGCAATCGGTGGGTACTGGAGGGTAATACGGAACGCTGTGCTCGTATCACTAGCAGTCGAGATGACAGGCATCTTATCCGCACGGCTGTAACGGATCGTGCAGTCACGTGTCGATCCCTGAGTCAACAGATGGGGACGTTTGCAAGACAACAACCATCAGCAGTAGCATTTCGACGACTTTTGCAGCAGCATGGACTGTCAGCTCGGAGACCATGGCTGCGGTTACCCTTGACGCTACATCACAGACAGGAACGCCTACGATGGTATACTCAACGACGAACCTGGGTGCACGAATGGTAAAACGTCATTTTTTCGGATGAAGGCAGGTTCTGTTTACAGCATCATTATGGTCGCATCCGTGTTTGGCGACAGCGCGGTGAACGCAAACTGGAGGCTTGTATTCATTATCGCCATACTGGCGTATCACCCGGCGTGATGGTATGGGGTGCCACTGGTTACACGTCTTGGTCACCTCTTCTTCGCATTGACGGAACTTTGAACAGTGGACGTTACATTTCAGATGTGTAGCGACCCGTGGCACTACCCTTGATTCGACCCCTGCGAAACCCTACATTTCAGCAGAGTAATGCACGACTGCATGTTGCGGGTCCTGTACGGGCCTTTCAGGATACAGAAAATGTTCGCCTGCTGCCCTGGCCAGCACATTCTCCAGTTCTCTCACCAATTGAAAACGTCTGGTCAATGGTGGCCGAGCAACTGGCTCGTCACAATACGCCAGTCACTACTCTTGATGAACTGTGGTATCGTGTTGATGCTCCATGGGCAGCTGTACCTGTACACGCCATCCAAGCTCTGTTTGACTCAATGCCCAGGCGTATCAAGGCCGTTATTACGGCGAGAGGTGGCTGTTCTGGGTACTGTTTTCTCAGGACTAATGCAGCCAAATTGCATGAAAATGTAATCACATGTCAGTTCTAGTATATTTGTCCAATGAGTACCCGTTTATCATCTGCATTTCTTCTTGGTGTAGCAATTTTAATGGCCAATAGTATAATTCAATGTTTGCTTTATTTATCGTTGCCATTGCTCTCCTATGTATCAATACCTCTTAGCACTGCAGCACTGTTGTGAGTTACTAGTTGACTAAGCAGTTCAACTATGATTCGTAGCCTCATGCTGTGCTTATGATTGGACACTCCTAGGCCACCCCCTATTGCCGTTAGTAGCCAAAACTGTGGCTGATTGGTAGGCAATAGGTTGGGCGTCCAAGGCCGTAAACATCTTCGGCCTTTTACGACCCCGCATCAAGGGGTTCCCCGTGAGTACGTTCAGAGCTATGACAACCACTGACAACGCTAGCCTCGGTCACCTTTTCTGCTCCTCTCCAGTGCCGCCCATGCCTCGGGCTTCCGTGCGCCACACACGTTTTGCTGGTCCAGCCCCGCGTGTGAGGCCCGGCATCGCTGCGTGGGCGGCGACGGCGATCGCGCCCACAGGTCGCGGCGGGCCGACCCTCGCCGCCGGCCGCCTCTAATGTAATTACTCTCTTACGCCGGATTATCTCGGAGGCCCGTAAATTAATTATAAAGCTTCGCCGACACAAATCCATTAGCAGGCAGGCCGCCCGGGCGCGCGGTTCAACCTCGGAAGAGTGGACCCAAACTAAATCCCAAACTACCTCACCTGCGCTGACCGCTTGCGGGTGCTCCGTATGGCAGGCGCGATTTACATTCGTGGTGTCGCGCTCTGTACAGGTATCAGTTTTCAGTCGGCATTCGTTCTTTACATAAACGTTTGCACCTCGTACGTCATATTAAGGTGAGTGGTGAGAATGCGTAGTGAGTGTCTATCACTTCCCCCTATGCTCTTCATCTCACGAATGATGCACGGCAAGAATGTTTGCCTTCGTGAATGGTACATTATCCCGCCTTTATGGTCTTTTCGCGAAATATGCATAGAAAGAAGTAATGCAGGGGTATTATAAGGTCCATGAAACATTTTCAAAAATCGGCATGGGTAAATGGCTTCACGCAATATAACAAACGAAAAGATAAACTCTATAAGTGCAGATCATTTGACATGTGTACCTTAATATGTACAGACGTCAGTGGGTTGGTTTTCTTTAGACTAACCGTTTTGCGTTTACGCTTCCACTTCCTTTCAACAGCTGACCTGGTGCCCAGGGCCGAATAACCAATAATGGATCTTACTGGCAGATTAACTCGGGACCTTTGCCTTTCGCGGGCAAGCGCACACTGTTTCAATCTGCCAGGAAGTTTCATATCAACGCACACTCCACTGCAGAGTGAGAATCTCGCTCTGGAAACATCCTCCAGGCTGTGGCTAAGCCATGTCTCCGCAATATCCTTTCTTTCAAGAATGCTAGTTGTGCAAGGTTCGCAGGAGAGCTTCTATAAAGTTTGGAAGGTAGGAGACGTGGTACTGGCAGAAGTAAAGCTGTGAGGCCGGGCCGTCAGTCGTGCTTGGGTAGCTCGGATGGTAGAGCACTTGCCCGAGAAAGGAAAAGGTCCCGAGTTCGAATCTCGGTCCGGCACACAGTTTTAATCTGCCAGGAAGTTTCATATCAGCGCACATTCCGCTGCAGAGTGTAAATATCATTCTGGAAGCATTAATGGCTTCTTCTCGCCACATGTACTTAGAGGTACTACCGAACCTAAACATACACGACTCGTATAGGTAGGTTACAATTATTAATCTGCAAACGACGTATATACTGATATAATGTTGTTCAGTACACCGCCTTAGTCACCAATAGAAATGTCGTCATCTACACCTTACGTACACGCATCCAAGTTTGGTGGCCGTTCGTTAGTTGGGAAATCCTCCGACAGGAGCGCCAGTGACCGTAGACGCCGAAAATAGCGGAGCACCAGGCATGGGAAACATTTCGTGTGCTACAACTTTCCAGTTGCCAAGTGGTGGTAAGTGTCCAAAGAGCTTTACTTGACAATTTTCAAAAGACACTACCATTTTATAGTAGGTTACTGAACATTCGAGGAAGTTTATTGTTTGAACGGTGGAAGAAGTTCCGGCCCGCCAGACGTGTCAGAACTGACAGAGCAGCCTGTGAGGGACTTGATGTTGCGAAGTCCTACGAGATTTGTCGAGATGGTGAAGAACCAGATATCCATCAGTCAACATGATTACCAGAATACATCGTGTTGCGTCCACTACACTGGCGCTACTCCAGTGCCCACCACTGTCGCACTGCGGGTTTCTTTTCTTTAGGGATTATATCAAGGATAGCGTTTAGGTTTCATTTCTACCACAGATCAGCGAAGACTTGCGTCACCGGACCGGAGCAGCTGTTGTCACCGCCGCTCCTGATACACTGGGTCTAAGATGGGTAGAATAATTGGACTACCGATTACAAGTGTGTCATGTGACGAAGTGTGGGCACGTAAAACATCTACAAACAATGTGACAAATTTTCACATAATGTAGTACCTATTGCCAGGTTATTGGTCATTTATGTGTATCCATATTTGAAATGTTACATGGTCCGCAACTCGTGGTCTTGCGGTAGCATTCTCGCTTCCCGCGCACCGTGCCCCGGGTTCGATTCCCGGCGGGGTCAGGGATTTACCCTGCTTCTTGATGACTGGGAGTTGTTGCATCTTCTTCATCATCATCATTCATCCCCATTACGGTCGGAGGAAGGCAATGGCAAGCCACCTTCACTGGGACCTTGCCTAGTACAGCGGTGCGGGTCCCCTCATCGTCCCCTACGCTCCGTGGAGTAAGGGTCCTCATCATTATCAGATGGACATTATAATTGCCCTCCGCGTCAGCTGACTTTTGTGCGGACGTACGCTATCGGAATGATGATATACCAAGTTTGCTTTGTAGCACCTATCAGTGAAGTTCGGTGAGCATTCCCCCAACATTTTCCCACTTACCAAACGAATCTGTGACGGAAAACGCCGCTATTCCGCGAATCATCTCTATTTGCTCTATCAGCCCTGTCTTGTGACGGTCCCAGACTGACAAGCAGTATTCAAGTATCGGTCAAATGACAGTTTTCTTTAAGCTACCACCTTCGCAGATGGATTACACTGCCTCAGGAATCTTAGGATGGCACCTTCCTAACCTACGGTAAGTTTTATGTGTTCTCTGGACTATAATTCCCTTCGTACGCAAACTCCCAGATATTTAATGAATGTCATCGTCTTCAAGACCTTCACGACTGGTCAGCAATTTTGTAACCAATACATGATGGTTCTTTGCACTTATTTACACTCATTACGATACATTTATTTACGTTTAGGACCTACTGCCCGTCCTTCCTTACACCAAGCATAGATGCTATGCAGATCTTCTGCATGTCGTTATAACGTTCTGGATTTACGACTTCTCTACGAACAAAATCATAATCGGTGAACAGCTTCATGGTTATTCCGACGTGCTACGTCAGTCATAATACACGACTCTTACTGGCTGAAGGAGGACTTCGAAAACTAACAATTCTCGCAGAAGACACAATTCCATCTTGGGCAGAGTTCAATATACACTACTGGCCATTAAAATTGCTACACCAGGAAGAAATGCAGATGATAAACGGGTATTCATTCGACAAATATATTATACTAGAACTGACATGTGATTACATTTTCACGCAATTTGTGTGCATAGATGCTGAGAAATCAGTACCCAGAACAACCACCTCTGGCCGTAATAGAGGCCTTGATACGTCTGGGCATTGAGTCAGAGGTTGGGTGGAGTGTACAGGTACAGCTGCACATACAGCTTCAACACGATACCACAGTTCATCAAGAGTAGTGACTGGTGTATTGTGACGGGCCAGTTGCTCGGCCACCATTGACCAGAAGTTTTCAGTTGGTGAGAGATCTGGAGAATGTGCTGGCCAGGGCAGCAGTCGAACATTTTCTGTATCCAGAAAGGCACGTACAGGACCTGCAACATGCGGTCGTGCATTATCCTGCTGGAATGTTCGGTTTCGCAGTAATCGAATGAAGGGTAGAGCCACGGGATTTAACACATCTGAAATGTAACGTCCACTTGAACAGTGGACTTTGGTGCCGCCAATGCGAACAAGAGGTGACCGAGACGTGTAACTAATGCCACCCCATACCATCACGCCGGGTGATACAGCAGTATGGCGATGACGAATACACGCTTCCAATGTGCGTTCAACGCGATGTCGCCAAACACGGATGCGACTGTCATGCTGGTGTAGAGAGAACCTGGATTCATCCGAAAACATGACGTTTTGCCATTCGTGCACCCAGGTTCGTCGCTGAGTACACCATCGCAGGCGCTCCTGTCTGTAATGCAGCGTCAAAGGTAACCGTAGCCATGGTCTCCGAGCTGATAGTCCATGCTGCTGCAAAAGTCGTCGAACTGTTCGTGCTGATGGTTGTTGTCTTGCAAACGTCCCCATATGTTGACTCAGGCATCTAGACGTGGCTGCACGATCCGTTGCAGCCATTCGAATGAGATGCTTGTCATCTCGACTGCTGGTAATATGAGGCCGTTGGGATCCAGCACAGCGTTCCGTATTGCCCTCCTGAAACCACCGACTCCATATTCTGCTAACAGTCATTGGATCTCGACCAACGCGAGCAGCAATGTCGCGATACGATAAACCGCAATCGCGATAGGCTACAATCCGACATTTATCAAAGCCGGAAACGTGATGGACACATTTCTCCTCCTTACACGAGGCAACGCCTGTCAACTGCTGTTTATGTATGACAAATCGGTTGGAAACGTTCCTCATGTCAGCACGTTATAGGTGTCGTCACCAGCGTCAACCTTGTGTGAATACTCTGAAATGCTAATCATTTGCATATTACAGCATCTTCTTCCTGTCGGTTAAATTTCGCATCTGTAGCACGTCATCTTCGTGGTGTAGCAATTTTAATGGCCAGTAGTGTATGATCAACAACGACGGCGCTCTCTTTATGATACCAACTCATCACTTACTGGAGCAACTTGCGTAAGTATTACGAAAGCTAAACTTGAGCCCTACGCAAGTGAGAAATCCTAATTGAAACGAATTTCGATAGTCATGGGTAAGCGTAAATTATCGTTTCCTGGCAGATTATAATTGTATGGAACCGAGACTCGTAATTACAAACTTGCCCTTACAGACGGAGGTATATCTGTGTGTCTTGCCTGGATTACTCGATCGGCAAGGGCACTGCTCGTGAAACGCAAGGTTCCGGGTTCAATTCCCGGCTCCGCTTGATACATCACTCTGCCGGGAATATGGGCAATACCGCACACTAAGCTGCAAGGTCAAAGGTTCATTTTTGAAGCTAAAATTAGCCTTTTGTAACCGACCTCCTAGTGTGTACATATCAGATGCTAGATATAAATTACAATAACTAGAAATTTCAGGAGGGTCTGACTACCTTAAACGAGAAGTGACTTACAGTTAAAAAGTATTTGACGGATTTTGGCACCATACCGCCCTAGTATCCAAATATACGACTTTTCACTAAATCCGCCAGCTTATGTTTACCTTTAATCGGAGGCAAGCATCAAAACGAAATTGTATCTCATATCTTCCGATCACTCTGTGTGTCTTTCATTCTAGGGCTCCGAAGGTCGCCTCTAGGAGTGATGAAAGTAGTTTTGGTGAACTGGATTCTCATTTCGTGGATCACCTTACAGTTCTGCATTTCAACTAATCTACTAACTTGATGAATAATGGCGACAGTAACAATGACTTTCGTTTTCCTCAGCATCTCAACGTAGTTCCATTCATTGCCTTCCGTGACAAGTACTTTTTGATACAGGTTTTGTTCAAACTTTGCACATGGTTTATAATTTCGTTCAGAGCTTGCCAATTATCCTTTGTGCTAATGTCGCTTATGAAGTGAGTTTGTTTGGTTAAAATCATCTTTTTTGATGTCCAGTCATCGATCTGGGAGAGTGAAACACAATAAAGATGGAGGAGAGTACACACTTTTTATTTTAAAGGGCGAAGTAAAATAATGGGAGATTGAAATGACATCGATTTTACTTCTTTTGTGGGGAGTGGGGACCGAAACTAATGTGTGGAAGGAAAAGACTTCTCACATTTCAAAATTTGAGTTGTGTACGAGTGTAATCGCAAAAGTAAGGTCTCCTTTTTTTGCAAATACAAAAAATCGTTCATTTTCTGTAATATTCACACCATTTTAAAGTTTTACTATTTATCGGTTTTTTACATAATTATCATTTATGCCGACAGATGCTGCGGCACTTGTATATCCATACCGATGACGAGTCGCTGAACAACATATTTCACCTTATCATCGGAGATGAAGCGGCTCCTGGCCGAATGTTTTCTCAGTTTAGGGAACACGTGGTAGGCACTGGGCACCAAGTCTGAACTATACGTTGGATGGATGACGATGATCCATCATAATTACAGCGAGCATTGTCCTGGAGAGTGCTTAAAACCTTGATTGACATTTCTTTTCTCCAATTATGAATTACTTGTCTTTTTCAGTGTTTCACTGTTCCAGTTTCTAATGTACTCTCAACAGTATTACACTCCACTTTGTCGGGTCCAATGATCTGCTGTAGCAGTGGTCAGCAAGATGATGTCATATAGAGGGAAGTGTGTGTCAGCTGAAAAGCAGGCGCTGTTTCACAAGGACATGTATTGACAACGAAAGAGCGCTTATTCAGACAGCTGATAAAGTCGAAGATGTTAGCCAACGGCACTGAAGAGTGAAGTTGGCTAATATGGCAGCTCTGGCTAGGCTGCTTCAGTAGCTGATTGAACAAGAGAAACTGAACGAACGAAGTCATTACCACCCACCGGCGACCAGAACCACTAGAGCCTTTTGTGCCTACAAGGGCGGAATGCAGATGTTGGAAGAGAATGGGCCAGCAGACTGTTATACACTCCTGGAAATGGAAAAAAGAACACATTGACACCGGTGTGTCAGACCCACCATACTTGCTCCGGACACTGCGAGAGGGCTGTACAAGCAATGATCACACGCACGGCACAGCGGACACACCAGGAACCGCGGTGTTGGCCGTCGAATGGCGCTAGCTGCGCAGCATTTGTGCACCGCCGCCGTCAGTGTCAGCCAGTTTGCCGTGGCATACGGAGCTCCATCGCAGTCTTTAACACTGGTAGCATGCCGCGACAGCGTGGACGTGAACCGTATGTGCAGTTGACAGACTTTGGGCGAGGGCGTATAGTGGGCATGCGGGAGGCCGGGTGGACGTACCGCCGAATTGCTCAACACGTGGGGCGTGAGGTCTCCACAGTACATCGATGTTGTCGACAGTGGTCGGCGGAAGGTGCACGTGCCCGTCGACCTGGGACCGGACCGCAGCGACGCACGGATGCACGCCAAGACCGTAGGATCCTACGCAGTGCCGTAGGGGACCGCACCGCCACTTCCCAGCAAATTAGGGACACTGTTGCTCCTGGGGTATCGGCGAGGACCATTCGCAACCGTCTCCATGAAGCTGGGCTACGGTCCCGCACACCGTTAGGCCGTCTTCCGCTCACGCCCCAACATCGTGCAGCCCGCCTCCAGTGGTGTCGCGACAGGCGTGAATGGAGGGACGAATGGAGACGTGTCGTCTTCAGCGATGAGAGTCGCTTCTGCCTTGGTGCCAATGATGGTCGTATGCGTGTTTGGCGCCGTGCAGGTGAGCGCCACAATCAGGACTGCATACGACCGAGGCACACAGGGCCAACACCCGGCATCATGGTGTGGGGAGCGATCTCCTACACTGGCCGCACACCACTGGTGATCGTCGAGGGGACACTGAATGATGCACGGTACATCCAAACCGTCATCGAACCCATCGTTCTACCATTCCTAGACCGGCAAGGGAACTTGCTGTTCCAACAGGACAATGCACGTCCGCATGTATCCCGTGCCACCCAACGTGCTCTAGAAGGTGTAAGTCAACTACCCAGGCCAGCAAGATCTCCGGATCTGTCCCCCATTGAGCATGTTTGGGACTGGATGAAGCGTCGTCTCACGTGGTCTGCACGTCCAGCACGAACGCTGATCCAACTGAGGCGCCAGGTGGAAATGGCATGGCAAGCCGTTCCACAGGACTACATCCAGCATCTCTACGATCGTCTCCATGGGAGAATAGCAGCCTGCATTGCTACGAAAGGTGGATATACACTGTACTAGTGCCGACATTGTGCATACCTGTGTCTATGTGCCTGTGGTTCTGTCAGTGTGATCATGTGATGTATCTGACCCCAGGAATGTGTCAATAAAGTTTCCCCTTCCTGGGACAATGAATTCACGGTGTTCTTATTTCAATTTCCAGGAGTGTAGATACCCGACGCACACAAAATAAGAAATCTCTCTCAGATGTTATCGGATATCCACTGCATCCTCTGTGCACGAACATATCGAGATGTGTACATGAAGCATTCCCCGTCAGCTGGTAACTTGGTGGTGGATGCCACTGCAGGACCAAATGTATCATCCAGTTATCTACCCAGGATTTCGTCTCCAATAGCAACAGGCAAACAGCAGAGCTGGTGCAGATTGCCTGTAACATTCGCACTGCTGGCCCCCCTGCTGGGTGACTCCGTCCTGCTGGCGGCCACCTTGACCAGTGGGTCACAAGTTCGAACCTGGGCTGTGGCCGCCGGTTCTAGACGCTTCAGTCCGGAACCACGCTGCTGCTCCGGTCGCAGGTTCGAATCCTGCCTCAGGCATGGATGTGTGTGATGTCCTTAGGTTAGTTAGGTTTAGGTATTTATAAGTCTAGGGGCCTGATGACCTCAGATGTTAAGTCCCATAGTGCGTAGAGCCATTTGAACCAACGTGGGCTGTGTTCCTTTACACAAGTCCATGAAGCACGTCGTCATCGCAGATCACTGCCAGGTGGGCGTAAGATTTAGACTATGGCCAATCTGATCTGACGCTGCGTACTTCAACACGTTGCCAGTGAGGCCACAAGATGTTGTTGAGTACTTCCCTTGACAGTTACATGCATTTTAGGATGGTTCTTTTCTGGTCGTTCGAAGTAGTCTGATGAAGTCATTTCAGATGTCACAACAGTTACAGTGCAGCACCCTTGACACTGGTGTTTGTTTATCCAGAGAGGGGCTACAATTTCTTACTTTGTCCTCCTCATACCAAAATGTAATTAGCTGCTATTCCCTCTTTTAATATACCACATTTGCCTAGCATTTAATAAAATTAGCTATAGAATACACAATTTTTTAAATATAATTATCACAATAGTCATATGTTGGATTAGTGTTCAGTACATCTCTTCAAAAAACTTAAAAGAATAACAATTTAGTGGATACAAAATCTGCGTTCCCTCACGATAGTATTTCAGTCACATTACGACTGTGAACACAGATCTGTAGACTTTAGCCGTGCGAGTCTCTGAGAGGAATGTTGTTCTTTTTAGACGCTTCTGTCTACGGTCAGGAAAGTCAATGTTATTTTTTTCTCAGTTTAGGGTCTTTTCTACACTCTCTTGCCCTGCTCCCTGTGATTTTTCGTTTATGCGTATGAAGTGTGACGGGTCTGTTGCTGACAGCAGGTATGGTTGGTCAGTGAGTGGATTTCTTTCCCTGACTGAAACGTTACCTGCAACCAGTCAGGCTACAAACACACTAACGAGAGCTAGCCCTGAAGCGAGCAACAGGAATGTGTTTGGTATTATACGTACCACGTAATTTACTAGAATTCCTTCCTGTTTTTAGACTCTTCTTATGTTTATTTTAGGGGACATACAAGGGCGTTTCGGAAAGGAAAGACTGATCGGTCCCGAAATCGCAGTGAAAATCTGAAGTATTTTATTTGCAACTGTTAGCTACCCTTTCTAGCTACTTCTCTATATAGTCGCCGATCAGAATGAGACATTGTATCAACTTTCCAATGTCTTCATCTTAGAAAGCAGCAGCCTACGTTTTCTGCCAATTCGCTACTCTGATCTAAGGCTTTTTGTCCCTGCCAAAATGTTGTTTTCATATAGTCAGCGCTTCATGTGAGCAGAGATGAAAATTAGAGGGATCCAAATCCGGGTTGTATGGTGGCTGATCAGACACTTTCCATTGAAAACGCTGCAGGACACATCCTCGTTGCCCTCGTAGTATCCAGTCGAGAATTGTCATTAAGAAAGAAATTCATGACACTAACGTCGTGTGGGCTGCATGAAATCAGACTAAATCTCTCAAAGGCACTCATAGTTGGCAGGAGTCACTGCATCTTTATGTGCTCACTTTGCGCTCAGATTAAAAGAGGGGTGTGACATGAGCGATGGACATACTAGAGACACTGTCCAACTCATAAATGCGAAATTTCATAGGATTTTCACTGCGGTTTCCATTTCGCGAGCGTTCGGATGTTACTAAACGAATAGCCCTCGTACCTAAGAAACGCGGCAAAAAATACAAACTCTATTGGAATAATGTTCTTTGAGGGGGTCATTACTACCATGAACTTGACCTTGCACCCCCTCCCCCGCCCAACCACCAACACTGCATCTGCAACTGCTGTGAAACCTGAAGCAACGATTTCTCTCTTTAATATTCTGTTGGTGGACTCTGGATCATACCTTCGGAGATAGTTCTTGTTTCTAATACCTTTACGTAAACCGTTGTTCAAGCCGATCTTGTGCATAAACTTTCTTAGGTTTTTTTTTTTTTAATAGAGGTGGAGCCCCTCCACGCCCACACCGGCATGATGGCCAACACAAAAGGTCTACTGCCATCTCTGCATAAGGGTTAGTATTCACTAAAGTGAGGTGTCGCAGGATGTGGGTACTGCGATGTTTGCGTACGTCTGGTTAGGATTAACCATTAATACGCGCTCATCTGGAGATAGATTGGTCGAAATCTGACGAAGGGTAGCGGTTTGAAGGGCAGAGGAAAAAAAGTGCCAAGGCAAGAGCCAAGGGAAAAAAAACCTCTGCGAAAGTTTGGTCGGGCGGCAAGAGCAGTAGCGGTTGTCTTGCTGCCTGCGATAGGTTGTGCAAGGATAGGCTTTGTTAGTAGTGGGTATCATGCATGTCGATACCTTGACGTTGTGCGTTTGTGCTGCTCGGCGGCTGGCGCTGGGTGCTGGTACAGAGTCCTCGTTCAGCGTCCTGCAACCTGCAACAGTTATGTTTGTTATCGGTCTTGTGTCCGATAGGTCATATACCGGAGGCACAGTGTGAGGGAGTGTTGGCAGATTGTTCGTGCGTCTGTGGGCGAGCTCGTCGGTGTCCCTGCTGTGGCCTGTTGGTCGGCTCTAATAGCAGCTGGTAGTTGCCAGTCAGTATTGCTGATATGCAGGGGCTTACCGACGTTTGTCGCTGTTTGCTTATGTTAGTTTACCATAGGTGGTTATGCCCTAGCTAGCAGTGTCTTTGGTCGCTTGTGTTTCCACCTGTGGTTGTGATCGTAGTTTCCCAGAGTGAGGATGAAAGGATTGTTCGAGTGTCTCGAGTTCCTGTATAGTCGTGTGGCGTGTTTCTTGAATACTTCCTTGAGGGTATCAAGGCGGTATTCATGGTGAATATCCACGGTGCGTGTGTAGCGTGGAGCATTGCTAATGATTCGTAGCACTTTGTTCTGTACGATCTGCAGGCGGCGCAGTCGTGTGGGAGCTGCATATCCCCAGACGGGAGCTGCGTACGTCATCAGAGGTCTAATCAGTGTCGTGTATAAGGACCTCGACACCCTCCTATTCAGTGTGCTTTCCCTGTTGAGCATTGGGTAGAGCTGTTTGAGCCTCGCGTGCGCTCGGTTGGCAACGTATTCGATGTGGTCCCCCCATGTAAGTTTCCGGTCCAGCCAGACACCAAGGTATCTGACTTTCTCTCGGAAACGTATTGGGCGTGTATGTAGTGTTATCGGTCTACAGTGTTGGTGTTTGCGCAGTAGTTTCGGTCTGCGTGTGAACAGAACTGCTTCGCACTTGTCGACGTTTACTTTAATACGCCATCGCTCCAGCCAAGGTTCAGCTGTTCTGAGTGCTGTCTGTATTCGTGAGTTGATGTTCGACGGTTTCCAGTCTTGCGCGAGGATGGCTGTGTCATCCGCGTAGACGGCTAACGTCGTGTTTCGTGTCGCTGGGTAGTCATTAATGTACAGGTTAAACAAGATGGGCCCCAGAATGCTTCCTTGGGGTACTCCAGCTTGGATACCGTGTTGTGTTGATTGTTTATCCTGCACGTTAGTGTTGAAACATCTGTTCGTGAGATATGAGTGTATGAGACGTACGAGTCCGTCTGGGAAACCAGCTTCGCTTAGTTTGCGTATGAGTCCGTTGTGCCAGAGACGATCGAAAGCCTTTTCGATGTCTAGGAACACGGCCCCTGTGGCTTTGTTCATGTTGTAGCCGTGTGTTATATGTTCGACTACGCGGAGGAGTTGTTGTGTTGTCGAGTGGTGATTCCTAAAGCCGAATTGCTCCGGTCTTAGGGTAAACTTTCTTAGGTGTCATAAAACATTATTAAATAGGGGACACATATTTTGCTTGTAGAATATTAAACAATACGCTGAGAGCGATCTTACGCAATGGGCCGGTTATGTTCGTTTACTTAAGTTTTATTATGACTTTAGATTAATTTTTGTTTTGACGGTGCCTATCTTAACTATAGGTTTTCTATGTTTCTCGATTACGGATGAAGATTTTGGAAGTGGAAGATACCTACAGAATATACGGTTTAAATTGGAGGAATTTTGAGCCGTTAGTTGTTTAGATATCCGCTGATGATGGTGAAAAAATGGAGAAAAACGGTTTTTTCGATTTTTCTCAGGAACGACCCATGAACTAATTGTGCCTCCATAAGCCCCCTAAGGCACACCGTTTCCTTCATCTAATGCAAATATTACCAACCTATTTGCTCCATTTACATATCCTGACTTTGACCCAGTGCTGTAGGATATTTATAGTAAGACGATCCTTCTGTCGGGTATAAAAATTGTCCTTAGCGTCCAGGGGCTACCCAAAATACTTGAGCCTGCGTTTCTATCTCTGATAGAAGCCGAGATACGAGCCGCGAAAGAATCCTGTTTTTATGCACGGTGTTTTAGAATATACCCGTAGCGCATGCTGTCGTACTCATATACTCCATGAAATCAGACTGGTTCTCTCGCTCCCTTCTCTTCCGAATCAATGCAAAACCAGAGACGCCTGCAGCATAGATATCTGCGGCACTAAGAGCCGCGAGCAGTGGAGATGGCCTTCTCCGGTTTGGCGAACTCCGGGGGAACGGATTTCGACATCGGTCACGAAGAGGGCATCAGGGGAGTGTGTAGCGGCGACAGGCCAGTCGACACGGCCGTGATGGATGTCGGGGCGGCGCCGGGCCGACAAGGAAACGCTGTTAGCCCTGGAGGAGTTCTTGCGCGCCGCGGCCGCTGTAATGCGGGCGGCGCGTCTGTAATGAAAGGCAGGCACAGGCGAGCGCGGAGCGAGCGGCCGTGAAAAAGTCACCACGCCAGTCCCCCCTCTCCCCTATCGCTGAAACACTGTGCGGTATGATTGATGGCGCCTGCGCGGAATACGAGGCACGGCCTCGCGTCGCTGCTCCTTCACCTGTCACCAAGTTGTTGCGCCATAGAGGGCCTGCGCAGATGATTGACGTTCCCGGAAAGCACGCTTCCTTATCTGACTGCCGCCAGGAGCTTAGGGCAACTCGACCCACAAACACGGCACGCTGTGTCAGAATCACTTTCGCTTTGCTCAGCAGGGCGGCGCTCTACCAAATGAATCACCCGAGCGGGCCGTTCAACTGTAAGCGGCTCCACAAAATTATTAAGACAGAATATTGAGGTTGCGCATGGAGAAACTATATAGTAATGACGTCGAAAACACAGTGTCTCCTACTGAACTTGGCGTTCACCTTACGAGGAGAAAATACACTACTGGCCATTAAAATTGCTACACCATTCACAAAAGGCTGGCGCCGGTGGCGACACCTACGACGTACTGACATGAGGAAAGTTTCCAACCGATTTCTCAAACACAAACAGCAGTTGACCGGCGTTGCCAGGTTAAGGAGGGGAAATGCGTACCGTCACCTTTCCGACTTTGATAAAGTTCGGATTGTAGCCTGTAGACATTGCAGTTTACCGTATCGATACATTGCTGCTCGCGTTGGTCGAGAACCAATGACTGTTAGCAGAATATGGAATCGGGAATCGGTGGGTTCAGGAGGGTAATACAGAACGCCGTGCTGGATCTCAACGGCCTCGTATCACTAGCAGTCGAGATGACAGGTATCTTATCCGCATGGCTGTAACGTTTCGATCTCTGAGTCAACAGATGGGGGCTTTTACAAGACAACAACCATCTGCACGAACATTTCGACGACGTTTGCAGCAACATGGACTATCAGTTAACGGCTGCAGTTACCTTTGACGTTGCATCACAGACAGGAGCGCCTGCGATGGCGTAGTCAACGACGAACCTGGGTGCAAGAATGGCAAAACGTCATTTTTTCGGATGAATCCAGGATCTGTTTACAGCATCATGATGGTCGCATCCGTGATTGTCGACATCGCGGTGAACGCACATTGGAAGCGTTACGCCATACTGGCGTATCACCCGGCGTGATGGTATGGGGTGCCATTGGTTATACGTCTCGGTCACCTCTTGTTCGCATTGACGGCACTTTGAACAGTGAACGTTCCATTTCAGATGTGTTACGACCCGTGGCCCTACCCTTTATTCGATCCCTGCGAAACCCTATATTTCGGCAAGATAATGCACGACCGCATGTTGCAGGTTTTGTACGGGCCTTTCTGGATACAGAAAATGTTCGACTGCTGCCCTGTCCAGCACATTCTCCAGATCTCTCACCAACTGAAAACGTCTGGTCAATGGTGGCCCAGCAACTGGCTCGTCACAATACACCAGTCACTACTCTTGATGAGCTGTCGTATCGTGTTAAAGCTGCATGGGCAGCTGTACCTGTACATGACATCTAAGCTCTGTTTGACTCAATGCCCAGGCATATCAAGGCCGTTATTACCGCCAGAGGTGATTTTTGTGGGTACTGATTTCTTAGGATCTATGCACCCAGATTGCAAGAAAATGTAATCACATGTCAGTTCTAGTATAATATATTTGTCCAATGAATACCCGTTTATCATCTGCATTTATTCTTGGTGTAGTAATTTTAATGGCCAGTAGTGTAGTAACTGGTGTCACCCTATTTCTCAGAAAGTTTGCTCAGTGGGAAGCGCTCAAAATAAGCGAACATTTGCGTCGCGTTATGCTTACATAAAGACCGTTTCTTAGGAAACGACAGTCAAATTTCCCGCCGTAGTTTGTAACGCCGGAAATGCATATCCTCCTATTTCCATCTATTGTACTATAATTTTTTTCCTTGTTTTGTTACCTCAAGATATGACATTTCTGTCTCTTTATATATTGTAATTGTTTTACTGTTTGTATAAATATATTTATGCTTTTATGTCGATGTATAATTGGTTTGTTGTGTAAAGATTATTTGTATTTTACGCTGGGTCTTGCCTAGGGAAAACTGCTATCGAACGATTACATCGATAGGTCGTGTGAAGAATCAAAGTGTGTAGGATCTTTGGTAGTGTTAACTCTGCCGCGTGGAGCGCGGGCAGAGCAGAGGGAGTCTGGCTGGAGTAGCGAGTGGAGCAGGTGTGTTGTGTGTAGCTCCCGCGAGTTGCCGCGCTTTCGGGGTTTGGCAGCATGTAATTGCGCTCGACTTGCGATAATAGTTTCTGACATGGTGTCACGGACGGGAAGCATTAGCTGGCGCGCATCAAGAGCCCGTTTCGTCTGGTGACCGTGTTGAGAAGAAGGCGCGCCAATATCCAGCTTCTGCAACAGCGACGGCCGATAATGAGTGACTGTCGCCACCTCCTCGATCGACGGCTTCAAACCTTCAATCAACCAACAAGGAAGACTGGAAGCACGTAAAGTTTTAGAACTGTATGGCAGACCTCAGCTTTTTCAAATTGTTCCATTTGCCTCGCAAAATTACAGCAACTTAGCATGAACCTTTGTTGGTCATTGTCTCAACTGCATTACCAAGAAGGGTCCCTTCCTTTTCCGAAATCAACCCGAGTGTCGTTGAAATTCAGATGCCAGCATTAAAGTACAATCATTCCATTTCACTGCTTTAATTTCAAAGTTCAGTTTAAGTATTCATAGCTGGCTACAATATTTAGATTACGCAAGCACAAATTAAGAGTGCGAGTTTAGTTACCGTATTTTAGCTTACCTGTGACTGCAGCTCAGCTTGGTACGTACTAGATCTTACTATTGTTAATTGTTCAGAATCATTTAATTCAAGTTCAAAGCTAAATCTCTTATTTCTAAATTGCGTAGATTCAAGTAGCTTTAGAAATGATTGTTGAGGTAGTCAAAGACTAACTGTATTTTACTGAATTTCGATGTGCTTAAGAAAGAAAGCTTCTTATTAATTTCAGTCACTAAATTATCTTTCAGTTTTCCGGTTTTATTAATTCTTTCGCTAAATTAAGTCAGAGTGCAGCGAAAGTTATTACTTCTGACAAAGTTTCAGTTTTCACACTACACGTGTCAACCTTCAGTTGCCACGCTTCTAGTGCTAATTATACGTGTAATTACCTTTCTTTTTCAGTTACTATAGTATTTGTCCTTAGGACTGGCGACCGTAATTTCCCCCAAATCTCAAATATCTAATTACCGCTAGTTAATTGTTAACGTAACGGCCGCACATTTACTTTCTTCATTAACTTTACCCCTTTTCAAAATTAATTTCCACCAGTTTCATTTGCATTTTTCCTTTCATTTAGATGTAACCCTTTCCTCCCTCTTTACCGACAGATTAACTTCGGTGACGATTGCTTTTCCCAAATTTCCATTAGGTACACGCGGTTTAATTTTTCACTGTCATTAAGGTCGATAAGTGAGGGGGAGGTTACACGTGGCGACATGGTGACAGGACAATATTCAGTTTTGAGGTTGTTCTGGACACGAATTTTGTATGGCGCAAATCTCGTAACAAAGTACTGGTTACGAACAGGCCGTTACGTCAGCGAGAATAAGTAGTGGGAGCAATCCTAATGATCTTGAGATTTGGCATTTATATTGAAAATTATTAAAATGAGTCAAGGCAACAATTGCCATAATTTGGTAGACTTGGATACGGAACAATCGGTCGAACAGTGGTAAACGCGCACCGCGGTATCCATTGTTCAGGGGCAGGCGGCTAGCATGAAAGACGCGACCGCCGAAACGCAACAAAGAGCAGAAATGGAATTCCAAACTATAGAAAATGTTTCGGAATCGGAAGTGAAAATCAAATCTGAATCCCTTGATGACGAATACGGGGGGACAATTAAAGAGGAAGCCGCTACGGAAGTAAAACCGGTAGTTTCCTGGAATTTAACTGATTTATTGAATGTTTTGATTAACGAAATCAAGAGTCAATCGGCCAAGCAAGAAGCTCAGGCTGCCAAACAAGAAGCTCAGGCTGCCAAGCAAGAAGCTCGGGCTGCCAAGCAAGAAGCTCAGTCTGAAAAATTTGAACGGATGCTAGAGAATCAGAACAAAGCTATTAACGTTGTTATCAACAATGTTGGAGTTGTTAACACAAAAGTTGATAAAATCAAAGAAGATATTGTTGTAATTAATACCGAAATCGGTAATCTTAAACAGGAAATGATAGGCGTTCAGGCGGAAATTGCGAGCATAAATACTCGTTTTAATTCCGAAATTAGCAGTATCGAGAAAAGTGTAGGAGACTCAGTTGCTCCGATCATCGAGAATAAGGTGATGGAACAAATTCAATTAGTGAAAAAAGAGGATCAAAAGAAGGTGGAAATTTTAAAGGCTTTAGTATCCGAAGTAGATACCAAAGTGACGAAGCAGGCTAATACCTGCGAAGAGAAAAAAAGGGAATTAGAAACGCTTGCGACAACCACTTGCCAAGTAATTACGAGAGTGTCGGAATTAGAAAAGAAACTTGACGAAAAACAGAGCTATGTGCCAATCTATGCACATAGTTCGGAATTGTTGACGAAAGAGGAGCGGTTCGACCCCTTGAAAAAAGGCGGTATACGCGCGACGGATTTCATTAAGAATTGTGAAAGGGTTTTACCCAGTTCATGGACTAATGAGAGAAAAATTAATGCGATTATTGATGTGTTGGTTGGTGATGCCAAGCGTTGGGGCTTAAACCTCAACATTACGAACCTGACTTTTGACGAATTTAAAAATTTGTTTCTGGCTGAATACTGGTCAGAGCAAAAACAGCAAAGTGTCTGGCGCGAATTTGTCGTATCGAGGCCTTTCGATGCGAATTCGCGCGGTTCGGTGAAGGAGTTTTGTGAGGGCTGGATCCGCAAGTTGGAATATTTGCGTGATCGCCGCACGGAATCCGAAATAGTCTGGGAACTCTACAAAAAGCTTCCAGATGATACAAAACGCTACGTAGGAAGCAATTACAGGACAATAAATGATTTCCTGGAAAGAGTGGAGGACGAGGACAATTGGCGCAATAATCGCGACAGTGGTAGAGGCCGTGGTAACAACAACGGGTACCACAGCAACCACAACAACGATAACCATGGGAATAATGCATACCGCAACCATGGCAGCAATAACAATAATGGTTCAGACCGTAATAACAATCGGTACAATGCAAATAATAACAGGAATGACGGAAACCAGTATCATACTAACGTGATACGGGCTTCACAGAATAGTAATAACGCCAGAGGGTGTGATCGGCCGCCTCAGCAGCATCCGGGGAGCGTATCTGCTGGGACGAGACAGGGAAACCATTAGCCGCGCCGGTGAGGGGCCGACCGGGCGTGGAGAAATTTTGGCGGCCCAATAACAGTAGAAAACCGAGGTGTCGTCGTTATGAAAGTTCCGTATGGAATAATCAACGGCGGGAGAGTGTGCCTGTATTAGGAGAAAGGAGTGCGCCCACAAGTAGTAGGTCAGCTGTATACACGGCAGTAGAAAATACATTCACTGTCAGTGAGAACAATTTAAGTAGTGTTCCGGAAATCGATTATAAAGTGGCAGCTGTAATACCCACAGCGGAACTGGAGATTGAGTTTAAGAATGATTCGCAATTGTTGAGAGTAGATCAGATGTCGGATAACACGTCCATCATTGAGCGAGGGGATGCAGAGAGGGATGAGGTCTGGTTAAGGCAGTTCGGTCGCTTATACGACGAACTAAGAGATTATAGGGGCCTGTACGGGAGAAGTATTTATGGAGAGAGCGGGCAGAATTTGCCGCGTCTCGTCCCACAGGAAGATAGTATTTGTGAAGTGATGGAAAGTTCTGGCCCTAACCGGCAGGCTTTACTAGAAATAGTTGATGTTAATGGGGAGCACGAACAAGATGCGTCGTGTTTCGTCCCGCAGGAGTTGAATGTTGAAGTAGTAACGGAAAGTTCTGGCCCTAACCGGCAGACTTTACCGAAAGTTGTAGTGGTAGAAGTAGCCGACCCATCCGACGCGAACATCCAGTTTAAACATTGCGACAGTATTAAGGAGAAAGATTACGAAAATTTTACTGATAGCCGGACACGATTGGTAGAAAAGCACGTAGATTACAGCGTGTATGAGGTTAGAGCTGACGTTATGCGGTCAGACGGTAGCAGTGTGGGTTGCGCAGATCCAGAGGAAGTAATTTCAGATGCGACTGGGCACATTCCTCCAGGTAGATTGGCAGATGAGATCAATCTGGCCAAAGAGGAATCAACAAAGGTGACAATTAGTGAATTGATAGCAAAGCAGCACTCACTAGTTGACGAGTTACAGGAAAAGGTTTCGGTATTGGAGGCGAAGCTACAGACTAAGCCTCAGGACAGACGTGTTGAAATTAAAACTGTATGTGAACAGAGGCTGAAAAAGCCGCCAGATAAGCCGAATTTAGGATCAAAGCCGGATGGTTTTTTCTGGAATGACCTGGATATAGACGAGGATTTACTGTTGGAAAATAAAGAAACAGTCGAGGACAAGTGTAGACAGATAGTAGTGTCTGTTAATATGCACGACCTACAACTAAACGTGTTTATTGACACCGGTGCAGAACTGAGTGCTGTATCTGGGAAAATATTTGAGTTACTGAAAGACAGACCCGGCGTCGTAGTTATGCCAGTAACAGGAGTGAAAATTATCGGTGCTACTGGGAAAGCCAGTAAACCTGTCACAAAACAGATTTTTGTCAACTTCGAGATATGCGGGGCACGATTTGAACAAGAGTTTGTCGTCGTGCCAGACTTAACTACGGAAGTAATTATCGGGTTAGATTGGCTATTGAAGTACCGTGCAGTGATTAATTGCAAAAGCTAAACTTTGACATGTACGTCACAACATAAAACAATAGTGGTTAGCTTTGACGAGGCAGGAGACGGTGTGCATAGGCAATACCAGCCTATACACATTGTTAACTGGCCGGATGGTATTGATGTAGGTATGAATTTTATCTACTGTAATGTGAGGAATCTCGGCATTGACAATAGTGTAGAAAGTGAATTGGAAGAGATAATCAAATTCCCTACACGGATTGACATTAGTATTGGTGTGAAAAAAGATCGTTTGCGAGAAGTAATGAAGCTAAAAGCCGATGCTGGCATACGTCGTATTGACGCTAAGGCGCGTTTTGCTAAGTTTGCAATCGGAGACTTAGTACTTGTAAAAGCTCATGAGAAATCGAGCGAGATAGACCATGAAATCTCTAAATTTAAGTTTGTTTATAATGGACCATATAAAGTCATTTGTATACCTCACACAAATGCTTATTGCTTAGAGTATGGAAGCTCTGGTAAACTATTAGGTATACGGAACATTGTAGACTTGAAATTGTACCGACCTAGGATCGATTAATACCACACCATGGGTAATTTATACAGTATGTAAAATAGAGTGTAAGATTTAACGATTTGCTAGATTGCCATGCTTTTGACTGACCAAGGTCATTAAAGAAGTTGTAATTAATAAGTAATTAATTTTGATTAATCAATTTAATTTTAATCAATTTAATCATGATCTAATCAACTGAAAAAACCAAGCTACTAGTTTAAGTTTTCAGCTGAGTCACAGTAGATTAGGGAATGTAAATATGATTTTGTAACTTGCTGTAAGATTTAATGAATGTGTGTTTTATTAGTCACTGCCGATGTACTTAGACGCTGTTTTAAGTTTCAGGCTAGTACATGCGTGTGATGATGGACAGTGTTGAGTTATCCACTGTGATAGTATTAAGGGACTCCTTGAGATTACTCGGGAGTGAGTTTTTCCTAAAGAATTCAGTGAAACAGACGTTCTGGAAATGCCGTTACACAGGCGAGTGAGATCAAGCGTGCCGCACAGGCGGGCGCAAGAATACTTGCGAGGCGAAGCCGCTGTCGACTCTTGTGCCGCTGTCGGCATTCTTTGTACTTGCGGGTACGGAAGGCGGAATTGTTTTTCTTCCTGGACAGCTGAAAGAATTCTGCTGTTAATATTTATGTTTTTGTCGATCTGCTGTACATTATTTTCTTGTTTAGCGTTAAATAGATTCTCGTGACGAGAATATTAATTATGAAAAGGATATATAAAATGTGTAGTCTATTTAATTATTTATTTGCGTATTTTGATCTACCTGTTTTTATGACCATGCACTCTCATTAATTTTGCAAATATACTCCTGGAAATGGAAAAAAGAACACATTGAGACCGGTGTGTCAGACCCACCATACTTGCTCCGGACACTGCGAGAGGGCTGTACAAGCAATGATCACACGCACGGCACAGCGGACACACCAGGAACCGCGGTGTTGGCCGTCGAATGGCGCTAGCTGCGCAGCATTGGTGCACCGCCGCCGTCAGTGTCAGCCAGTTTGCCGTGGCATACGGAGCTCCATCGCAGTCTTTAACACTGGTACCATGCCGCGACAGCGTGGACGTGAACCGTATGTGCAGTTGACGGACTTTGAGCGAGGGCGTATAGTGGGCATGCGGGAGGCCGGGTGGACGTACCGCCGAATTGCTCAACACGTGGGGCGTGAGGTCTCCACAGTACATCGATGTTGTCGCCAGTGGTCGGCGGAAGGTGCACGTGCCCGACGACCTGGGACCGGACCGCAGCGACGCACGGATGCACGCCAAGACCGTAGGATCCTACGCAGTGTCGTAGGGGACCGCACCGCCACTTCCCAGCAAATTAGGGACACTGTTGCTCCTGGGGTATCGGCGAGGACCATTCGCAACCGTCTCCATGAAGCTGGGCTACGGTCCCGCACACCGTTAGGCCGTCTTCCGCTCACGCCCCAACATCGTGCAGTCCGCCTCCAGTGGTGTCGCGACAGGTGTGAATGGAGGGACGAATGGAGACGTGTCGTCTTCAGCGATGAGAGTCGCTCCTGCCTTGGTGCCAATGATGGTCGTATGCGCGTTTGGCGCCGTGCAGGTGAGCGCCACAATCAGGACTGCATACGACCGAGGCACACAGGGCCAACACCCGGCATCATGGTGTGGGGAGCGATCTCCTACACTGGCCGTACACCACTGGTGATCGTCGAGGGGACACTGAATAGTGCACGGTACATCCAAACCATCATCGAACCCATCGTTCTACCATTCCTAGACCGGCAAGGGAACTTGCTGTTCCAACAGGACAATGCACGTCCGCATGTATCCCGTGCCACCCAACGTGCTCTAGAAGGTGTAAGTCAACTACCCTGGCCAGCAAGATCTCCGGATCTGTCCCCCATTGAGCATGTTTGGGACTGGATGAAGCGTCGTCTCACGCGATCTGCACGTCCAGCACGAACGCTGGTCCAACTGAGGCGCCAGGTGGAAATGGCATGGCAAGCCGTTCCACAGGACTACATCCAGCATCTCTACGATCGTCTCCATGGGAGAATAGCAACCTGCATTGCTGCGAAATGTGGATATACGCTGTACTAGTGCCGACATTGTGCATGCTCTGTTGCCTGTGTCTATGTGCCTGTGGTTCTGTCAGTGTGATCATGTGATGTATCTGACCCCAGGAATGTGTCAATAAAGTTTCCCCTTCCTGGGACAATGAATTCACGATGTTCTTATTTCAATTTCCAGGAGTGTAGTATTCCATTTCTCATAGTGTTACGAATTTTAATGATTTTGGAATAGCTAAACCATTTTCTATATTTTCTATGAATTTTAATATGTTGTCAACATGTTTTATTTTGATCAAGATGACAGAGTGGAATAAGATCAGGAGTGTCTCCACTCAATTATTATCGTCAAAAATTGATTTATGGTTAGACGAATGCTAAATTTTGTTGATGTTTTGAGCATATGCATTTCCGCTGTTTCTTTTTTGGGACATTTTCTGAGTCTGTTTACGTTACACGACCATCCTCAGACAATGTGGGGCACGTGTAACGCCGGAAATGCATATCCTCCTATTTCCATCTATTGTACTATTTTTTTTCTTGTTTTGTTACCTCAAGATATGACATTTCTGTCTATTTATATATTGTAATTGTTTTACTGTTTGTATATATATATTTATGCTTTTATGTCGATGTATAATTGGTTTGTTGTGTAAAGATTATTTGTATTTTACGCTGGGTCTTGCCTAGGGAAAACTGCTATCGAACGATTACATCGATAGGTCGTGTGAAGAATCAAAGTGTGTAGGTTCTTTGGTAGTGTTAACTCTGCCGCGTGGAGCGCGGGCAGAGCAGAGGGCGTCTGGCTGGAGTAGCGAGTGGAGCAGGTGTGTTGTGTGTAGCTCCCGCGAGTTGCCGCGCTTTCGGGGTTTGGCAGCATGTAATTGCGCTCGACTTGCGATAATAGTTTCTGACATGGTGTCACGGACGGGAAGCATTAGCTGGCGCGCATCAAGAGCCCGTTTCGTCTGGTGACCGTGTTGAGAAGAAGGCGCGCCAATATCCAGCTTCTGCAACAGCGACGGCCGACAATGAGTGACTGTCGCCACCTCCTCGATCGACGGCTTCAAACCTTCAATCAATCAACAAGGAAGACTGGAAGCACGTAAAGTTTTAGAACTGTATGGCAGACCTCAGCTTTTCAAATTATTCCATTTGCCTCGCAAAATTACAGAAACTTAGCATGAACCTTTGTTGCTCATTGTCCCAATTGCATTACCAAGCAGGGTCCCTTCCTTTTCCGAAATCAACCCGAGTGTCGTTGAAATTCAGATGCCAGCATTAAAGTACAATCATTCCATTTCACTGCTTTAATTTCAAAGTTCAGTTTAAATATTCACAGCTGGCTACAATATTTAGATTACGCAAGCACAAATTAAGAGTGCGAGTTTAGTTACCGTATTTTAGCTTACCTGTGACTGCAGCTCAGCTTGGTACGTACTAGATCTTACTATTGTTAATTGTTCAGAATCATTTAATTCAAGTTCAAAGCTAAATCTCTTATTTCTAAATTGCGTAGATTCAAGTAGCTTTTGAAATGATTGCGGAGGTAGTCCAAGACTAACCGTATTTTACTGAATTTCGATGTGCTTAAGAAAGAAAGCTTCTTATTAATTTCAGTCACTAAATTATCTTTCAGTTTTCCGGTTTTATTAATTCTTTTGCTAAATTAAGTCAGAGTGCAGCGAAAGTTATTACTTCTGACAAAGTTTCAGTTTTCACACTACACGTGTCAACCTTCAGTTGCCACGCATCTAGTGCTAATTATATGTGTAATTACCTTTCTTTTTCAGTTACTATAGTAATTGTCCTTAGGACTGGCGACTGTAATTTCCCCCAAATCTCAAATATCTAATTACCGCTAGTTAATTGTTAACGTAACGGCCGCACATTTACTTTCTTCATTAACTTTACCCCTTTTCAAAATTAATTTCCACCAGTTTCATTTGCATTTTTCCTTTCATTTAGATGTAACCCTTTCCTCCCTCTTTACCGACAGATTAACTTCGGTGACGATTGCTTTTCCCCAAATTTCCATTAGGTACACGCGGTTTAATTTTTCACTGTCATTAAGGTCGATAAGTGAGGGGGACGTTACAAGTTTATATGCCATTTAGCATGCGGTAACTTCCAGCGAAGCGTTAGCAGAGTGGTTAGTGTCTCGACTTAACGCCTTTGCGACCCGTTTTCGAGACTCGACTATTGTTTCCATTTTATTTATTCAATTATTTTTCGTTTATCTATCCATGTCCGTAGAAGATTACTACATGAATACTTCATGCTTTTTATCAAATTAGAGGATATAAAGGCGTTTTGTTAGTTAGAAACTTACAACTGGGTTTCGCAATATGTGTCTAATGGTTCAAATGGCTCTGAGCACTATGCGACTTAACTTCTAAGGTCATCAGTCCCCTAGAACTTAGAACTACTTAAACCTAACCAACCTAAGGACATCACATACATCCATGCCCGAGGCAGGATTCAAACCTGCGACCGTAGCGGGCGCGCAGATCCAGACCGAAGCTCCTAGAACCGCTCGGCACACCTGGCCGGCCAATATGTGTCATACTTAGATTACATACGTGTGAATGGTATTTTCACGGATTACGATCTTTTTAAATTGTTATTGTGGTGTCACCGCCAGACACCACACTTGCTAGGTGGTAGCTTTTAAATCGGCCGCGGTCCATTAGTATACGACGCACCCGCGAGTCGCCACTGTCAGTAATTGCAGACCGAGCGCCGCCACACGGCAGGTCTAGAGAGACGTACTGGCACTCGCCCCTGTTGTACAGCCGACGTTGCTAGGATAGGTTCACTGAGAATTACGCTCTCAATTGCCGAGACGATAGTTAGCATAGCCTTCAGCTAAGTCAATTGCTAAGACCTAGCAAGGCGCCATTTATCCTTTGCTATGTATCTAATGAAGCATGTACAGTAACAAGACCAATGTTCACCAATTTTGGATGAAAGTTAAGTATTACAGCAGCTACGTACTTTTCTTTATAGCATTCATTACGTATCCTGTTTCAGACCTCACGCCAGCCAGCGGGAGTTTAAGCGCGTGCCTTTCGGTTACCCGACACTGTGGACTGGCTGTCTTGTCAGTCCCACAACAGTTATAAAGTATGTGTCCTTTGGAAGTCAGATCTGGAAGCTGGAGAGATCCGGAGAGACTGAATAAGAGTCTCTAACCGTTATTTTCACCAATTTGTCGCCTTCTAAAGTTGTCTCCCCAGCGCAGAAGACAGCTCGTCGGTCGTAATCTCCTTCGGCGGAGGCTGCTAAGCTGTCATCTCGAACCTGTGATTGTTCTTTTTTATGGGCTACCACTTGCCCAGGCTAGTCCCTGTATCTACAGAGGGCTAGATCTCTAGTAGTGACAATGACGGTAGGTGACCCATATCATTAAAGTATCCTTTTTAGTTATTATTTAAATATTCACTCATTTTACACTGTCTTTTACAAGACTAAAACATAGTTTTCTTAATTGTACAGTATCTTTTCCTTCCAACTTCCGGTATAGAGTACGACATGTCCGTCCCTCCAGAACGGCCGAAACCGAGTGACTAGCGCAGCTGAAGTACTTCGTCTCCCAGGCGCGCCAAAGCGACCCGAAGCACATCGGTCGCAGTACCGTTACTCTTATGTTTCTCAAAACTAGTGAAATTTAATAAACAAAGACGATAGACTCGTAGGATAACCATGAGAGATTGTCATAGTAAAAATTGTTTAAATAAAATGAAAAGCATGTAAATAATTAATAAGAGGAATTAGGCGTTTTGGCGCCTAGCCCCCGAGAGTGTCAACCAATCAGAAGCAAGTTCAGCACAATTGGCGTACTCTCCCACGAGACTGGAACGTACGGTACCATCTGTCGCTTGTACCTCACTCGACTTTTTTACCATATGCTACTTCACGTGTATCAAGCAGCATCAAGGCGAATTTCGAGTAAAACAAAATACCGGCGGCCACAGCCAGGGATATCACAATATGCTTATATTTCATTCTATATCAGCTCTTATATTAATTCTTACATTTTATTCTGAAGTTTATTCTTCAGGAAGATTTGGTGATTCCCTTGGCTGATGCCGATCGTATGAACGTTGGAACCATAGAAATTCCGAACACCGTAAACAATTTTAAATTATTACCCAAATCATTTATCGTGTTGTTTTATACATTCACTAGGCAGACAGTTAGTAGACGAGTAAGGACAACGTTGTTTCGCCATACACTGGAAAACGCTCGTCCAGTATTTTAATGCGGAGATGCGCATATAAATGATAAAAAACAAAAGCAAAAATAAAAGTAGTAATCGGGTTTTGAACATCTTCCGTAATTTTTCTGTAGTGTATCTTGATTCATAATTAGTGGCTAGTTGCCCTTTTCAGATGACTGATCCGTTATGCGTACTGTGCCACGAAATTATTGCCAAAGCGTGAAATCTTCAGCAATGTTAACGACATTTCTTTCCAGAATGAGATTCATACAAAAAAAAAAAAAAAGAAAATAAATAAAAAAAAATATCGCTGTGGCTAATCTGCCTTCGTTCGGTGCACGTGGTGTGAGCTATTTCTATGTTTACAATGTTGCTACTATTGGTATTATTCAAGGAAATGTACCAAATCCTCCTCAAGAATGAACGGAGGTATAGAAAGTAAGAATTAATATAAGAACTGATATGGAATGAAATACAAGAACATGATAATTTAAAAAGATTGTAGCCCCTAAAAAATACCACACACACGATCATTATGTAGTGTATGACATTTATTGTCAAACCCATTTATAATTTTCCGATAAATATAACGCCTTTGTATCCCCTAATTTTATAGAAAGAATTCGTCATTAGTAATCTTCTCCAGACTTGGGTAGTTAAACGAAAAAATAAGTAAATAAATAAAATGGAAACAATAATCGAGTTTCCAACACAGGTTGAAAAACTGTTAATCGTAACGGTGACACCGTGCCAGAACTTCGGTTGAATTTACCTCGTGGTAAAAGGCAAATAAATTACGGCAGAATCTTTGAATGCCGTTTTCTCGGATAAAGCCGAGTATCTACGGATAAGCCGAGACACCTGTTCGCTTATTTCTGGGAAATCGTGTGAGGGTACTTGCCCTTTTCTCCTCGTTAGCCATGCATACATTAGTACTGCCACTCATTTAAGTACTCTGTACTTCGTATGTTAGCGACGGCTTCGCAGGCACCCCATTCCTCCATGGGCACGGGTTCGCATCTTCAGACTCAGCACGTTTCTCATTTCTTCTGCTTCACTTTGTGGATGCCGAGCTGCCAGTATTTACTATACAGCCAAGGACTCTCGTAAAAAGAGAACAGTGAGCGCCTTTTGTCATTTGTGACTAAAGTACTGACCCCGATTCGTGATAAGTCTTGTTGACTGAGCGAGGTCTTGTTACAAAAATTTAATTTGTTTTCTCATGTATAATGCTGTGCAGCGTTGGTTAGCGACTGTCATATTTGCCTTATTCCTCAGTGCAGAACAACTGTCTGAGTCACCAGAACATATCCGAGTTACTCATAAGTCCAACTGTAAATAGCGATGCCTTTCAAAACTAACTCTTTCACTCTTTGGTGATTGTGGCCGGGCATTCAAAATTAATCGTTTTTAATTTATGTGTTTCCTTTAAAAGGACCAAATGTTAAAACTGTTATGAGAGATTAATGCTGAATGACATTTTTACTCTGCTGCGTAAAGTGCGCTGATATGAAATTTCCTGGCAGACTAAAACTGTGGGCCGGCCAGAGACACGAACTCAAAACCTCCCCCATGCTGTGGCTAAGTCGTGTCAACGCAGTATTCTTTATTCCAGGAATGCCAGTCTTGTAAGTTTTGCAGGAGACTTCTGCGATATTTGGTAGGTAGGAAATGAGGTGCAGGCGGAAGTAAAGCTGTGACGACGGATGGTGTGTCGCCCTTGGCCATCCAAGTCGGTACAGCACGTTATCGCAAAAGATAAAGCACCCAAGTTCGTGTCTCGGTCCGACAGAAAGCTTTAATCAGCCATAACATTTCAAGATTAATCTTTTAAATTATCTTTTACCATTTAAACACTGACGCGTTAAACTGCCGCACTTATTTCCAAAGTTACTAACAAGGGAACGTCCCCATCGCACCCCCCTCAGATTTAGTTATAAGTTGACACAGTGGATAGGCCTTGAAAAACTGAACAAAGATGAATCGAGAAAACAGCAAGAATTTGTGTGGAACTATGAAAAAATAAGCAAAATAAACAAACTGAGTAGTCCATGCCCAAGATAAGCAGCATCAAGGGTAACGTGAGCTCCGGAGCGCCGTGGTCCCGTGGTTATCGTGAGCAGCTGCGAAACGAGAGGTCCCTAGTTCAAGTCTTCCCTAGAGTGACAAGTTTATTTTTTTATTTTCAGTTTATGTGACAAACTCTTATGTTTTCATCACTTTTTTGGGAGTGATTTTCACATCCACAAGAAAACCTATATCGGGCAAGGTAGAAGAATCCTTTACCTACTCGCCAAGTGTACAAGTTAGGTGGGTCGACAACATATTCCTGTCATGTGACACATATGCCGTCACCAGTGTCGTATAGAATATATCAGGCGTGTTTTCCTGTGGAGGAATCGGTTGACCTATGACCTTTCGATCAAATGTTTTCGGTTCTCATTGGAGAGGCACGTCCTTTCGTCTACTAATCGCAAGGTTTTGCGGTGCGGTCGCAAAACAGAGACACTAAACTTATTACAGTGAACAGAGACGTCAATGAACGAACGGACAGATCATAACTTTGCGAAAAAAAGTAATCTTTTCAGTCGAGGGAAGACTTGAACCAAGGACTTCTCGTTTTGCAGCTACTCACGCTAACCACGGGACCACGGCGCTCCTTAGCTCGTATTATCCTTGATGTTGTCTATCTTGCACATGGACTACTTAGTTTGTATATTTTGCTTATTTTTTTGATAGTTCCACACAACTTCTTCCTGTTTTCTCGATTGATCTGTGTTCAGCTTTTCAAGGCCTATCCACTGTGCCAACTTATAACTAAATCTGAGAGGGGTGCGATGGGGAGGTTCCCTTGTAAGAAGTATAAAAGCTTAATTTGTTAACAGTTAAAGCATGAAAGGACCTTACCATATGTAAAACTGACTTCGGTTCTTGTCACCTTGTGGCACTGAGTTTTAAGTTTTACTCCGTGCGTGATTTAAAGTACCTAGTCAGAGCTGAATGAACGGTGAGAGTAATGTCTAGGCTAAACTCAAGCTGATCATATTAAGAGTACTATCCAAATGCATTCGTATTAAGCCCATTGAATTGTGGTTTCATAATTTTAATGCTTTCATTGACTATATAACAACTAGCCATTTTATTAACTCATTTACTGAATAATCGAAAAGTGTTATGAAACATAAATTCTTTCAATATTGATTCTCTCACTGTTTATGGGATTTAAAACTTGTACACTGAAAATGTTTTGCAATTTTCTTAAATGTTTAAAAAAATAACATTTTGACTTGGTGATCATCTTATCAGCAAACCAATTCTTTGTTATCGTTGATATTCTTTGAATGCTGCTGAGGCGAATAAATGTAAAATAATCCTCTTTTTACTAGTTTGGAGTTCAGCACCTCACCACTCCTACCTCCATGCTACATGCCGTTTCACTCTTGAAATCGTCCGCCGAAAAAGCTTGAAGACTGATTATATTCCTGGCGTATACGCAACTTCAGCGCTGTGATAGATCTGAACTGTAAACAACAGACGTGCATTGAACTAGTCAGTTGTGAGCAGGTGGTGTTATGTATTGGGCGTGCAGTTGTAGTGTGCAAACACTGTTGCGACACAGATCGCAGTGGAGAAAACTCTCCAAATCAAGTGTTCAAGGCATTATGCAGAATGTTTTGAAGAAGAGAAAAGTGTGTGCAAAAATATGTTCCGCGCATCTTAACTCCAGGACAAGAAAATCCACTTGAATGCCTGCCACAACTTGATTGAAATGCAAAATGCGAACAATTATTTTCCAGAAAAAAAAATCGTCATGGTTTACAAGACTTGGTGTTATCAATACGAGCGTACCGCACAGCTCCAAAGTGTTGAAATTTATATGAAGCGTCAACACTTTGATAACGTTACCGAAATTAAAGTCAATGTTACGCGTAAGCTGAACAACATTCCGAAGAACAACTTTTCTGACAGTTTGAAATGGCTGTATGAGCCTTGTATAAGTCGGACGCAAGTATGAGGGACTATGTAGAAAGGCTGAAGCATTAAAACTACCATATTAACTTTTCTGTATTATCTATCTTTGCATTGACGTGTTATATTTTTTATTTAAAGGTGTAAAGAGATACATATACAAAGCGATATCTAAAGCTTACCGATTACATTAATTACCTACACCATATTCTACATCACATTCTTCTAAGTTGTCCCACAGGGAGCGAATACGCCGTTATCAAAGTTCCTGACACAATTTTTGTAATGCGTTTCCTCTTGAATTCTCCTCCTGTGTATCAAATCTTCTTGCTTGTAACTTGATTTTCACGGTAGGAAAGAGAAATAATTCAAGCGGAGCAGATGGGAAACAATTGTGACTTGGTTTTTAGTCAACAATTCCTGGATGTAACTGGCCGTTTACGCACGTTTGCTGTCGTGGTAAAATACCGAGTCGTTCGTAAACCACTCCAAAGAACTTTTCTGCTCAAGTCCTCCCTAAAAAGTCTTACTATTCCAGCGCGAGAGATTTGTATATTGGCCATTTGAGCACGAGAGATAACCATTTCATGAGTATTTCATATATTAACATAACATGTTATGTGTATTATTGCTGTTTAGCTTCTTGGTCATGACCAAAACTCAACTTTCATCAGCAATGAAAATCTTTGAAAGTTTGTATCATCTATAAGCACTAGTTTTAGTGCCCTGGAGACTTCTGTGCGATGTTGCTTTTGATCATTTTGAAGCGGTCGTGGCAGAAACCTCCTCGCAATCTACTTCAGGTACAATACGTTAACAACTATATTAACTTACTTCGAAGGCGATTCAGAGGCCTTGTATGGTACGTTTACGATCTTTCAGAAACAGCATCCTCACCTTATGAACATTTTCCAGTAGGATACCAGTTGTCGGTAGAGTCGAATGATCGTTATCATGATTGTACACACGTCTTTGAAATGCTTGTACCAGTGCCTGTAGTGTAGTCTCCCAAAACTTGTTTTCAAATTTGGTGCGTTTCTCCAGCGGATTGCCCATGTTTCAAACAAAACTATGTATACCTACTCGCTGCTCTTTCAGGTCATCGATCGCAAAACCACAAGTCACGGAAACACTGCGAATATGCTACGAACAAGTGCGCAAGCCACTCACCTCACAGGCACTTGCAGCACTGATTTCAGACAAATGCATGCGGGGGCACCTTTCGGTACTGATGTGCCCTTCTAAGCACTTTCGCGCAAATTTCATATTCCTTGAACTTTTTTGGATATGACTTCGAACTAGCGAGTCCTGTTGTTTCGTGGGCATTTTCAGTTACGGGATATGGCAATCGGAGTACTGAAAACGAACAGCACCCGCCATAGGGACTGTTCTTGCGTGAACAGTAAGGCAGACACTAAAAAGAGTTTATAGATTCCGAACATTTTCATACTGAATTTTGGACAATTAAGTTGCATATGGCAGCGACAGATCATTACCCCTCCAGCACTCAACACTGTTCAACCGACAACAAGATCATATCAACATATAAGTACCGGAAATGTGAAGGTTCATTCATACATATAGGCCTACAGCCAAATTTTCACTTCCATAAACAACAATTTTGATATTCCTTGTACAGCAGTGTAGCGCAGTATTGCTAAATATTCATCATTCCATCAGAAAACGAATAAATTTGAAAAAGGCTTGTTTGTGCTATAAGCTAAACAATTCTATGTTTATGCTTTGCCGGCCGCGGTGGTCTCGCGGTTCTAGGCGCGCAGTCCGGAACCGTGCGACTGCTACGGTCGCAGGTTCGAATCCTGCCTCGGGCATGGATGTGTGTGATGTCCTTAGGTTAGTTGGGTATGAGTAGTTCTAAGTTCTAGGGGACTGATGACCACGGCAGTTGAGTCCCATAGTGCTCAGAGCCATTTGAACCATTTTTGTTTATGCTTTTCCGGTTTCGATGATTACAGTCATCTTCACAGGAGGAAAACAACGTGCATCAATGGATCAAGCATATATTTTTGTCGCATATAACCTAACCACAAGAACACATATAATTATCAGAATAGTCTGCTTAACGCAGTCCACATAAACGTGCTGTGACTTGGCCCTTGATGGCCGCGGTGGCCGAGCGGTTCTAGGCGCTTCAGTCTCGAACCGCGCGACCGCTACGGTCGTAGGTTCGAATCCTGACTAGGGCATGGACGTGTGTGCTGTCCTTAGGTTAGTTAGGTTTAAGTAGTTCTAAATTCTAGGGGACTGATGACATCAGACGTAAAGTCCCATAGTGCTCAGAGCCATATAAACCACTTGGCCTTTGTAGTGCACACCTGGTGGTAACTCCACACTCAATAAAAATGTGTATTCGAATAGCACCACAGCACCGAACGACATTGGGAATCCTGCCAGAAAACAAGGAATAGGCGCGGCACATTTAGTTGGAGAACCTCTGCAATAGTTTTCGAGTTTAGGGGGCATACCAATGGGATGAGGAGTGAATGGGAATGTGGACTGAAGAGGGAGTCATGTTAGTGTAGTCCGTGCCGATGTGCAACGTCGCTGTGTCAGGGTGGTGTAGTTGTTACCCATCTGCCTGGTGAGCAAAAGACACGAGTTCGAATACCTGCTTTGGTTCAAACTTTCACTGGTCACATCAGTCTACATATACAGGGTGGTCCACAGATAGTGACCGGGCCAAATACCTCGCGAAATAAGCTTCAAACGAAAAAACCACAAAGAACGAAACTCGTCTAGCTTGAAGGGGGAAACCAGATGGCGCTATGGTTGGCCCGCTAGATGGCACTGTCATAGGTCAAACGGATATCAACTGCGTTCTTTAAATAGGAACCCCCATTTTTGATTGCATATTCGTGTAGTATGTAAAGAAATATGAATGTTTTAGTTGGACCACTTTTTTCGCTTTGTGATGGATGGCGCTGTAATAGTCACAAACGTATAAGTACGTGGTATCACGTAACATTCCGCCGGTGGGGACGGTATTTGCCTCGTGATACATTACCCGTGTTAAAATGGACAGCATACGTTCTCTGAAATTATAAGTACACAAAGGTACATGTATCACATTGGAACAACCGAAATAAAATGTTCAAACGTACC
The DNA here is from genome assembly GCF_023864345.2 of Schistocerca serialis cubense. Lineage (NCBI taxonomy): Eukaryota > Metazoa > Arthropoda > Insecta > Orthoptera > Acrididae > Schistocerca > Schistocerca serialis. The sequence goes on from NC_064644.1 coordinate 52,949,797, forward strand.
TACGTTCTGTACTTCAATTTAGAAACTCTATCTGTTACCAACTGTTCGTCTAAAATTGTGAGCCATATGTTTGTGACTATTACAGCGCCATCTATCACAAAGCGAAAAAGGGGTCCAACTACAACATACGTATTTCCTTACGTACTACACGAATATGTAATAAAAAATGGGGGTTGCTATTTGAAAAAAAACGCAGTTGATATCCGATTGAGCTATGGCAGCACCATCTAGCGGGCCAACCATAGCGCCATCTGGTTTACCCCCTCAATCTAGACGAGTTTCGTTATTTGTAGTTTTTTCGTTTGACGCGTATTTCGCGAGATATTTGGCCCGGTCACGATAAATGGACCACCCTGTATAGTCGATTTTGACCGTAGCGCCGTATTCTACCTGTTTAAATATCTCTGTATTTGAGTACACATGCCTATACCAGATTCTTTGGCGCCTCAGTGTATATTGCCAAGTTTGCTGCATTTATCCTTGCAATTTCTCTGCCGGCCGGAGTGGCCGTGCGGCTCTAGGCGCTACATGCTGGAGCCGAGCGACCGCTACGTTCGCAGGTTCGAATTCTGCCTCGGGCATGGATGTGTGTGATGTCCTTAAGTTAGTTAGGTTTAATAAGTTCTAGGTGACAGATAACCTCAGAAGTTAAGTCGCATAGTGCTCAGAGCCATTTGAACCATTTGCAATTTCTCTGCTTTGTATCAACATCAGTAGCACTGTTGTAAGTTGCTCGTCGACTAATCAGTTCAACTACTGCCCGCATACTCATTTTGTGCTCACTGTTGGATACCTAGAGTCCCGCCAATATTGTGGTTGCGTGGTAGACAATATGCGAAGTGTACAACGCCGTAACCATCATTGGCCCTTTGCGACTTCGCACTCAAGGGATTCCTTGTGAGATGTCAGACCGGTCGATGAAATAGGGTGTAAAACGCGACAGAGGTTTGCGCAAGCGGTGCAGATCGTTGGCTGTCGGCTAGTGCCGCACATCGTGTTGTTCCACAACCAGACTCGGGGGCGACCGCTGTGCATGTGTTGCGGTGCCTACGTCGGCCTCGTTGCCTCAATAATTCACCGCCGGCGGCGCCAATCTGGCTGGTTAATTCAGCAGCGCGCCGACCGGCACCTGCTGGACACCGCAACTCACCGCAAGGCGTCGCGACGCGGCGTCGTCTCTTCCCTGCTGGGCGGCGGCCGGCCCCCGTAATCCAGTTACTGCCGGCTGTGTGGACGTCTCACCTCCCCGAGCCGTGCTTCCGGCCTTTGAATTCGTCCCGAGAGGAAAGAACGCCAACCTGCGTTGCCACGAAATACGTCTGCATTCCGGAGGAAGTGTACTGGTGGGCACGGTGAAGCCAATTTATTGCAGTCTCCGCGTTTCAAATGACGGCGGAACTTGGCGTAGTTGCGTCACTCCGCCCAGTTCTCACGCTTGTGACTTTAGTAGGAGGAGGACGAGGAGGAGGAGGAGGAGGTCAGTGTTCAACGTCCCGTCGACAACGATGTCATTAGAGACAGAGCAAAAGCTCGGATTAGGGACGGATGGGAAAAAAAATCGCCGACCGTTGTGGCCGTGCGGTTCTAGGCGCTTCAGTCCGGAACCGCGCTGCTGCTACGATCTCAGGTTCGAATCCTGCCTGGGGCATGGATGTAAGTGATGTCCTTAGGTTAGTCAGGTTTCAGTAGTTCTAAGTCTAGGGGACTGATGACCTCAGATGTTAAGTCCCATAGTGCTCAGAGCCATTTGAACCATTGGGAAAAAAGTCCGCCTAGCCCTATCAGAGGAACGATCCCGGCATTTGCCTGGAGCGATTCGGGGAAATCACGGAAATCAGAATGGTCGGACGCGTATTTGAACCGTCGTCCTCCGTACCGCGTGTCCAAAGTGCTAACCGCTGCGCCATCTCGCTCAGTGTGGCTTTCAGCTGTGGGCGGCTAAGCAGGGACGTCCCATGTGACGTGGAGACAGCAAATGCAACGTTAACAGTTTGCTGTCTAGTACAGTCACCTTGTAAATGCTATCAGGCTAACAGATTGCGGTGTCTGAATGAATTTTCTCCCTTCAACAGAGTGTCCGCTGATCTGAAACTTTCTGGCAGCTTAGACCTGTGTGTCGGATCGGGGATCGAACCTTGGAGCTTTGTCTTTCACGGCACGTGTTCCACCGGCTGAGCTACCCAAGCACACCTACCCCCACAGTTTTACTTCAGTCAGTACCTCGTACTAAGAATATCCAAATTACATTGCTTTGTAAAAACAGACCACTACAGAGAAACGTGGGAGACGGAAGAATTACTTCAAGAGAGTGAAATACAAAAGCATTCAAGAAAATATCAACTATATTAATTAAGAACGAAGTAAATAGGAAACATAGGGAAGGCAATGTGATATGGCTACGTGAAAAACGAGAAGAAATGAAAGAACAGTTGGAAAAATATGAAAATTTAAACACCCAAGTCTCTACGAAGGGGAGAAACTATCTGATTACTTGATAGAAGAAATGGGAGCCAATGTAGAATACATTCGGCCTCCAGCAGGAGAGAGTGCGGTAAGATGCGATATTAAACATATCTGGGGTAACAATCAACAGTTATACTAAGAAGTTATAGAAAAAGTTAAAATTTAATTGTGCAATACTCCAGTTGAAAGTCATGTATAAACAATTTTTTTATATCAGGTCAATTATGTAGAAAAGTTTTTTTTTTTTAACAAGTTGATAATGCGTCGTCTTGCCTCATATAGCGGGGCGAGGCGGGGTTACTAGTGGGGCGTGAAGAGGTCAGTATTGCATACAACAGAAACAGGGAGAACTTCATCGTGTTCATGTTCTTGTCCTTCACAGGAACAATTCGCCCTTCTTTTGCATATCCAGCACTGAAGCCATCCTTCAGTAGTGTGTGAGTACAAGTACACACATTAAAGGCACTCAGCGTCAGAAGAATATGATGAATTTACCTGCTTAGTTTTCAATACTCAGTAAATGTCTGAAGATGGCCTTGTAAGCCGAAAACCGGTTAACAATAAAAGTAATATTGTAGAACAAAAGCAAACTGGTGCTTTTCATTTTTTATAATGTTCTAGCAAGAACCGATGGAAGATTCTGTTACCTGCTTACGTTTATAACTGGGTCTTCAGTCTCATGGCGTTTCCTTTGCAGTTTCTACTTATTATTCAACTTCTTTGGCAAAGACTGTTTACTGTATAGACCATCTTTCTCAGTTTGAACAAATCCCTTTGTCAACTTTTTCTTAGCTTTTCCCATTTTCTTCATTTTTATTTCTCTTCTTAAATTTATTTCTTCTTGCAAATTGTTTTTGTAGGGGACGCGGACGACACATGTTTTACCAGGCTTTCGAATATTCTTTTTCGAAAGGAGACCACTGCAAGAGGGAATCAGTAGAATGTCTTCTGATGCTGGACCTTTGAAAAAGGTTACAACTTCTCGAGTGGTTAGAGTGATATTGATTTGTATAGAAAGAGGCTGAAGACTCTCGTCTTGAACGGCAGAGTGAAATACTATATATGCAGCATCAGCCTGGAGGATGTTCGAAGCAACAGCTGGAGGGGCCATACTGGATTCAGTAGCAGTTTAAAGTGATCTAGAGAAGTTGTGGGCTGAAGTGAACAGGAGGCTGCAGCGGGGCTACGTGAGTTGAAATCAGCAGAAAGCTCATTTGTGTTTGTAGACCTAGGGGTTGATTGTTCATTATCTATGTCTGGTAATGACATCTCTGTAAGCTCACATGAAGCCCAATCACGGCAACCGAAAAGTCCTTAGCTGAAACGCCAGTTCTGCAAAATCCATTAATCGCTGTGGACATAACAACTCCTTTAGTAAAAGCCTTTCCACATAGCACAGATGTATGGAAGAAAGAGACAGTCTGCCCTGGATTTGATCTTAACTAGCATGAAACTTCATGCTCATAAAAATGCACTCAAAGGCTTCATAAAGCCTACATCGAGTAGCTGGAAGTGAATGAAATTGGATGGGATGGGAAGCGCAGTAACACAACACCATTTTCCCTTGCAAATTCAAAGCACATACTTTGGTTCTGTGCCAGTGAAATGCCCAACAGCCCCTCTCCGTAGCTGCTCGGCTTCAATCAACAAATTTCTTAAACTATTGAAAAAAAAATCGGTTTACATACATCCACTTGGGTTGCACACCACCCAAATTCCAGGAGGACAGTTTTTCATAAACTGATTTTTTAATGATAACTAGCGAAAAATGAATAGAGGAAGCATGGCATCATTGAAACATAGCCTTATTGTTACATTTTGCTTCTTTCAGCAGGTGATAACACCACCTATCAGGTGCTTTGAGGCTACGGTTAGTGCAGTATCATCAAAATTAGAAATTCTGCCAAGGATAAATTTGTTTGTAGCGACAAATCGAGTAAAGAAACCCAAAAATTTTGTCACATTCAGATTGTTGGAAGAGCCACACGCGTGGATAATAGCTTTCTGAGGATTATCTAGGGATGCCTTGGCTTTGAATCTAAACAACCAATCTTCACCAGCTACTTCTTTCTCTTGGGAAAACGTGCGATTTTTACACACCTTCTCTGCCCATTGGCGGCACGTCTTCTGAGGTTCATATTTTCTCCATTTTTGGTAAATATTTGACCAATATGTTCTTTTCCTCAGTGAAAAAAAATGAAGTTAGGCCTAGGCTGTTGACAAAAATTGGAGGTATTTCATTTGAAAACACAGTCCCACTCGTGGACACAGTAAATATATTACTAGGTATTTTGTATTGCTCATGAGTTAGTTTAACTCTTATTTCTAAACTTGTTTCTGCAACATGAAAAGAGGCAGCTGCTTTTTATACTGCATTTCACCTGTAATAATCTCTTCAGTAGCTCTCTTGGTTAACTCGATCAGTCTTCCTCTTATATATCTGTGCCATCGTAGATAACCTATAAAAATGCCGTAGGACATCGCAAAAACTGTGAGGTAAGAAAGATTACTTCCCCATCATGCTCCACAGATAAAATCCAGTCTCGCCTCACTGATGCAGTGTGGTGTATTTTTTGTTCATTTCAGTTTACGTTTGGACTAATAATATCTGTAGTCTATATAAAATAACTAATAAAGAGAATATTTTTCAGCAAAATACAGTGCTTCAGTTAACGACTCTATGCTGTTTGTATTCAGCACCAAACTCCAGCTGCACATGGACACTTTCCTGGAGTAATTAAGACATTCGAGAGAAGAACATGTACACAAGCTAAAAGCACAGAATGGCTCCCACTTACGTGCGGTTCTCTTCTCTACCTCTTCTAGCACTACAGATGTTTTCTTTTCTGCTAGACAGCAGCACTGAAGGAGGTCGTTTTACCTCACTCTCCCCTATTACAGCCAGAACTGAACAGAGCTTAGGAAGACTTGCGGTCAAATAAGGTGGAAGGCATAGATAACATTCCACTGAAGTATATAGAATCATTAGAAGGAGTGTCAATCAAACGACTACTGAAGTAAGTTTGCACTGTCTATGTGATATCTGAGCGGTGACACTCAATGCACGAAATCGCCAAAGGTGTCTCTCACAACTACGTCAAAACTTATCTTTTGGATATAAATAACACTCATAGAACTGGAATATGCAGTATTTCTAGCAGGGGTTGAGACGCGAAAGATTGTCAGGGATGAGACTACGTCTGGCAAAACACGTTCATGTAGTGACAATCGAAACAAAGTTCTTGTCACATAATAAAAACCAAAGACCGTGACCAAGGAAGTATAAATGAAGGTAAATTATATTTGAATGAAAAAAGGTCGAAAAGGTCTTGTCAGGTAAAACACTCCAAAATCCATCATCTTAGAACGGGTTGTGTTTCGACACAATATACGAAGTATGGAAAGTTTTCAAGCCTAAAGAAGAACAACAAAGATCGCAATAACATGGCTGAAGAACGAAAGTAACAGCATATAGGCAACATGAAGCCGCAGTGCAAACCAGTGGAAATTCCGGACAAAGAAGACTAAATGAAGTTGTATGAGATCCTAGGCGTTGAATTCGAAAAGAAAAAATGGAATAAACTTATAATTGAAGATAGTAGTGGCTACTCTTCTACATTTCGACGACGAGTCGATATCCTCATCTTCATCCAATTGTTACATAAATTTCTATGAGAAACATTCTTCAGATCCAATAGAAAAAACGCAGGCTCCTGAAATTTAAAAGTAACGGTTAGGCATGGTTTAAATTCATTGATACATAACATAGAAACAGTCCGTAGCTCGTGGTCTTGCGGCAACGTTCTCGTTTCCAGCGCATGGGGTCCTGTGTTCGATTCCCGGCGGGTTCAGGGATTATACCTGGCTTAAGATGACTGGGTGTTGTTGTGTCGTCTTCATCATCATCATTCACCCCCATTAGGGTCGGAGGAGGGCAATGGCAAACCACCGCCACTAGGACCTTGCCTAGTAGGGTGGTGCGGGTCTCCCTCATCGTCCTCCTACGCTCCTCGGAGTATGGAACCTCATCATTATCATCATTATCAATATAGAAACAAGTTAGCGTTGGCTAGGGATCGATGTTATTACATAAAACCTTCAAATATGCTGCTGTTCACATGATTTCAATAAACAGCCATTCTTCGGTTATTATTCATCTGACGCATAAATTATAGTAAAAACATTCAAACTTTTGACATGTTTCCGTAATCGTCCGGAGCGTAATCGTTCCCCAAGGTAAAGCATTCTGAGGCATTTTATATTGTTATGATTAACCGGCACTCTGAACAGGCGTATCTTCAGCTATAACATTCAGTATTTGTTTCCGGGAAAGTCATGTTAATTTCGTTATTCAAAATGTTTTCGTTTCTCAGAGTGTTGCACTAGAGGTTCCTGCTGACCTATTTGATTAAGGTGTACAGACCTACTAACTTTTATGTTTCACCTTTAGACGAGTAGTGCAAATGCTCCACATTTAGAATACTGTAGTGCATCTCACCCCCAGTCAAGTAGTAATTGCTCGTGCAACCTATCTGACACATACCGGTGGATGATACAGTGCCATGGTCATAGCGCCTGGAAAAGAGAGTTGCCCAGCCACTTTTTTGTTAATCCCACCAAACTCTCGATTGACGTTTGCTTTCTCTACTTTGAATTCGTTTCCTTTTCTTAGTGATATTTTGAGGTTTGTATTGTTTTACGAGGGTCGTTCAGTAAGTAATGCTACACATTTTTTTTCGAAATCAGGATAGTTTTATTTTTGTTTCTAATACGCCATTTTATTCCCTATTCTTTTGGATACAAACCTTATTTTTCAGCATAATCACCGTCCAATTCGACGGCCTCAAGCCTTCTTACTGGGAGGGTCTATTACAGGTTGACGTCGGAGCCAACGTCTTGCTGCATCAGTAACCACCCCAGTATCCACGTGCTGCTAGCCGTGGAGTGCATCCTCCACTGGGCCAAAGAGATGAAAATTGGATGGTGCGTAATATATCTGCCATCCGCGGATAGGAAAATCTCAGTGTGAGTTATAGCATTTTTATTTAAACTAGTCTTTCTTCAAAATTTACAAAACAATATTCGTGAGGTAATACTGATCCTCCAAGTCTAGCAATAACTAAATCAGAGATTCTTCCAAACATAAACTGTCTGTAGTAACCATACAACTTCACCAAACCAAGCCCCGGGCGTCTCTTTGAAGAGCGACGCGGAGTCCACGTTGCCGTCACCTGAGTCCGAGGACAAGTAGAGGCCCTGCGAGGATGGCTCCGGTACGCTGGCGGCGGTGGACGATGACGCGGCGGTTACGATGACACCAGTGGGCTCGCTCGGCGTGAACCGCCTTTCCAGGTTTTTTTTTTTACTTTATTGTTATTTTAAAACCTGTACAACAGGCAGGCTGTCAGCAGCATTCTACGCTGCTCTCCAGCCAGAGAATACACAATGAGAGAAAAAAACAGAAAGAATACACATAAGTTACATAACGGTGGGCAATAAAACAGTAGACACATAAAAACAAACACGGAGCCGTTCACACTCGACGATAATCCACACTGCAAACTGAACTGTTGATACGATGCACAAACACTGAAGATGTCGATGGCACAGGTGAACGATGGAGTGCGGCGGTGAACACTGAACACTAAACACGACGGCACACACGAGACACTGATGGCGATGATCTCCGCCGCGCGAAAGTCCACGTAGCGTGTGCGAGTCCGGCCAAGAGAGGATGAGGAAGGGCGGGGGCAGAGGGAGAGGGGAGAGCAGAGATGCCATGGGCAAAGGAGATAAGGGGAAAGGAGGAAGGGGGAGGGAAAATCCGGGGGAAGAGGGATGGAGGAAGAGGGATGGGGGGAAACGGCGAGAGAAGGGAGGGAGGGTGCCTAAAGGAAAGTGGGGGGGGGGGGGCAGGATCAAAGTTGATAGGAGGGGTAGAGCCTTTCCAGGCTCCTGCGCCAGCCTAAATACTGCTTGGCGCATGGATATGGCTGACTCTATTTGCAGTCGCGTGTAGAGCGGAAGGTAAGAGGTCCGCTGCTGTAGCGACCTCTTGCGGCGCCGTGGACACCTCCTGGTGGTCTCTGGGAAGCGTCTGTTTTTCCGGGACGACAGGCCAGGCTGACCCCTACTCGGTCCGGGGCCCGCTGTACCTGTCACCTTCGCGGGAAGCGAGAGTTGCAGGCGGTTAGTCTGGACACGGTAGTGCGAGATGTGGGCTATGAGATGGATGAGAAGTAACAGTCCAGTAAACATTTGTGAGCTCTCGGATGCTCAGACTTGTGCGAGGCCTTGCATCGTCAAGGAGGAGGAGAAGTTCGTTTGCATTTTCGTTGAGACGAAAACGCTGAGGTAGGTTCTTCAGTTTCCTGGGGATACCACAGTTCACTTCAGAGTTGATTGTTGCATCACGAGGCAGCACATTAAACAGGGTAACCCCTTCAGAGTCTCAGAAGGCAGTCGCCCTGACGTTATTGCCTGAGGGTGAAGCTTTGAACTATTTCTTCGGAGAAGAGGTAGGGCTTACTTCGGAGGAGAAATGGGGTACGCTACTCCATAGATTGCAGTTTTGTTTCCCGTTCGAAAGGGATGGACCTATGTTTCATCGTCTGCGACTATGTTCGACAAAAACTTGTCTCTCTCCAGCCTCGTAAAGCGCAATCAATTCCTCATAGATGGTTCTTCGTTACTCTTTCTGATCCTCTGTTGTGCTATGAGGGACCCAGTGGGTTCACATTTTTGAGTCCTTGACTGGTGGACGAGTGTGTCTGCACTACCAACAGAGGGGTCCAGCTGAGGAGCGAGGTGTTTGCTTGTGATCCGTCGATCCTTTCGAATGAGAGTGTCCGCACGTTCCAACAGTGCAGGAGTCACAGCTGTGTTGTGCAGCCGTCCGGCACGCGGGAAGTCGGACAGGTTTGCGCGACCTTGTTGCGATGATGACAGACGCCTCGCCCAAAGACGCGTCGTACATTTGTTCACTGCCAGGTCTCCGTGGGCGTTTCGCTAGCGCCTTTGGATACATGTGGTGTTCCGGCTATCCGCCTAAAGACACTCAATGACGGTTGTCTGCTTGGAACGTTCCTCCGTTACAGACTCCACTTTGATGGCTACGTATAGCAACATAACCTACATCTACATCTACATCCATACTCCGCAAGCCACCTGACGGTGTACGGCGGAGGGTACTTTGAGTACCTCTATCGGTTCTCCCTTCTGTTCCAGTCTCGTATTGTTCGTGGAAGGAAAGACTGTCGGTACGCCTCTGTGTGGGCTCTAATCTCTCTGATTTTATCCTCGTGGTCTCTTCGCGACATACACGTAGGAGGGAGCAATATAATTCTTGACTCTTCGGTGAAGGTATGTTCTCGAAACTTTAACAAAAGCCCGTAGCGAGCTCCTGAGCGTCTCTCCCGCAGAGTCTTCCACTGGAGTTTATCTATCACCTCCGTAACGCTTTCGCGATTCCTAAATGATGGTACCCGTGGTCTAGGGGTAACGTCTTTGATTCATAATCAAAACGACATCGGTCCCGGGTTCGATCCCCGCCACTGCCTAAATTTTGATAAATAATCAGCATTGGCGGCCGAAGACTCCCGGCATAAGAAGTCAGCCTCATTCTGCCAACGGCCTTGTCAAAGAGGGCGGAGGAGCGGATAGAGGGTCAGGGCACTCTCTTGTCCTAGGGGTGGGAAATTGCCCCTAAAGGCGGAAGAATCAGCAATGATCAACGACATGAGGATGCAGAAGGCAATGGAAACCACTGCATTAAAGACACGTAACGTGTATCCACAGGACATGTGGCCTGTATTTGAAGAAGTGTCATGATGATCTCTCCATTGGCAAAAGATTACGGAATAGTCCCCCATTCGGATCTCCGAGAGGGGACTGCCAAGGGGGAGGTTACCATGAGAAAAAGATTGAATAATCAACGAAAGGATAACGTTCTACGAGTCGGGGCGTGGAATGTCAGAAGCTTGAACGTGGAAGGGAAACTAGAAAATCTGAAAAGGGAAATGCAAAGGCTCAATCTAGATATAGTAGGGGTCAGTGAAGTGAAGTGGAAGGAAGACAAGGATTTCTGGTCAGATGAGTATCGGGTAATATCAACACAGCAGAAAATGGTATAACAGGTGTAGGATTCGTTATGAATAGGAAGGTACAGCAGAGAGTGTGTTACTGTGAACAGTTCAGTGACCGGGTTGTTCTAATCAGAATCGACAGCAGACCAACACCGACAACGATAGTTCAGGTATACATGCCGACGTCGCAAGCTGAAGATGAACACATAGAGAAAGTGTATGAGGATATTGAAAGGGTAATGCAGTATGTAAAGGGGGACGAAAATCTAATAGTCATGGGCGACTGGAATGCAGTTGTAGGGGAAGGAGTAGAAGAAAAGGTTACATGAGAATATGGGCTTGGGACAAGGAATGCAACAGGAGAAAGACTAATTGAGTTCTGTAACAAGTTTCAGCTAGGAATAGCCAATACCCTGTTCAAGAATCACAAGAGGAGGAGGTATACTTGGAAAAGGCCGGGAGGTACGGGAAGATTTCAATTAGATTACATCATGGTCAGAGAGACATTCCGAAATCATATACTGGACTGTAAGGCGTACCCAGGAGCACATATAGACTCAGATCACAATATAGTAGTGATGAAGAGTAGGCTGAAGTTCAAGACATTAGTCAGGAAGAATCAATACGCAAAGAAGTGGGATACGGAAGTACTATGGAATGACGAGATACGTTTGAAGTTCTCTAACGCTATAGATACAGCAATAAGCAATAGCGCAGTAGGCAGTACAGTTGAAGAGGAATGGACATCTCTAAAAAGGGCCATCACAGAAGTTGGGAAGGAAAACATAGGTACAAAGAAGGTAGCTGCGAAGAAACCATGGGTAACAGAAGAAATACTTCAGTTGATTGATGAAAGGAGGAAGTAGAAACATGTTCCGGGAAAATCAGGAATACAGAAATACAAGTCGCTGAGGAATGAAATAAATAGGAAGTGCAGGGAGCTAAGACGAAATGGCTGCAGGAAAAATGCGAAGACATCGAAAAAGATATGATTGTCGGAAGGACAGACTCAGCATACAGGAAAGTCAAAACAACTTTTGGTGACATTAAAACAACGGTGTTAACATTAAGAGTGCAACGGAAATTCCACTGTTAGATGCAGAGGTGAGAGCAGAATACATTGAAAGCCTCTATGAGGGTGAAGATTTGTCTGATATGATAGAAGAAGAAACAGGAGTCGATTTAGAAGAGATAGGGGATCCAGTATTAGAATCGGAATTTAAAAGAGCTTTGGAGGACTTACGGTCAAATAAGGCAGAAGGGATAGAAAACATTCCATCAGAATTTCGAAAATCATTCGAGGAAGTGGCAACAAAACGACTGTTCTCGTTGGTGTGTAGAATATATGAGTCTGGCGACATACCATCTGACTTTCGGAAAAGCATCATCCACACAATTCCGAAGACGGCAAGAGCTGACAAGTGCAAGAATTATCGCACAATCAGCTTAACAGCTCATGCATCGAAGCTGCTTACAACAATAATATACAGAAGAATGGAAAAGAAAATTGAGAATGCGCTAGGTGACGATCAGTTTGGCTTTAGGAAAAGTAAAGCGACGTGAGAGGCAATTCTGACGTTACGGCTAATAATGGATGCAAGGCTAAAGAAAAATCAAGACACTTTCATAGGATTTATCGACCTGGAAAAAGCGTTCGACAATATAAAATGGTGCAAGCTGTTCGAGATTCTGAAAAAAGTATTTGTAAGCTATAGCGAGAGACGGGTCATATACAATATGTACAACAACCAAGAGGGAATAATAAGAGTGGACGATCAAGAACGAAGTGCTCGTATTAAGAAGGGTGTAAGACAAGGCTGTAGCCTTTCCCCCCTACTCTTCAATCTGTACATCGAGGAAGCAATGATGGAAATAAAAGAAAGGTTCAGGAGTGGAATTAAAATACAAGGTGAAAGGATATCAATGATACGATTCGCTGATGACATTGCTATCCTGAGAGAAAGTGAAGGAGAATTAAATGATCTGCTGAACGGAATGAACTGTCTAATGAGTACACAGTATGGTTTGAGAGTAAATCGGAGAAAGACGAAGGTAATGAGAAGTAATAGAAATGAGAACAGCGAGAAACTTAACATCACGATTGATGGTCACGATGCCGGCCGCAGTGGTCTCGCGGTTCTAGGCGCGCAGTCCGGAACCGCGCGACTGCTACGGTCGCAGATTCGAATCCTGCCTCGGGCATGGATGTGTGTGATGTCCTTAGGTTGTTGAAAATTAGGTGGACTGATAAGGTAAGGAATGAGGAGCTTCTACGCAGAATCGGAGAGGAAAGGAATATGTGGAAAACACTGATAAGCAGAAGGGACAGGATGATAGGACATCTGCTAAGACATGACGGAATGACTTCCATGGTACTAGAGGGAGCTGTAGAGGGCAAAAACTGTAGAGGAAGACAGAGATTGGAATACGTCAAGCAAATAATTGAGGATGTAGGTTGCAAGTGCTACTCTGAGATGAAGAGGTTAGCACAGGAAAGGAATTCGTGGCGGGCCGCATCAAACCTGTCAGTAGACTGATGACCAAAAAAAATAAAAATAAAAAAAAAAAAATCCTGTAACGAGGCGCGCTGCTTCTCCGTTGGATCTTCTCTATCTCTTCTATCAGCCCTATCTGGTACGGATCCCACCCCGGTGAGCCCAGCGAACAAGTGTACTGTAACCTACTTCCTTTGTTTTCGGACTGCATTTCCTTAGGATTCTTCCAACGAATCTCAGTCTGGCGTCTGCTTTACCGACGATCAACTGTATATGATCGTTCCATTTTAAATCACTCCTCATTCCTACTCGCAGATAATTTATGGAATTAACTGGTTCCAGTTGCTGACCTGCTATATTTTAGCTAAGTGATAAAGGATCTTTCTTTCTATGTATTCGCAGCACATTACACTTGTCTACATTGTGAGTCAATTGCCATGCCATGCGCCATGCGTCAATTCGTTGCAGATCCTCCTGCATTTGAGTACAATTTTCTATTGTTACAACTTCTCGATATACTACAGCATCATCCGCAAAAAGCCTCAGTGAACTTCCGATGTTATCCACAAGGTCATTAATGTATATTGTGAATAGCAACGATCCTACGACACTCCCCTGCGGCACACCTGAAATCACTCTGACTTCGGAAGACTTCTCTCCATTGAGAATGACATGCTGCGTTCTGTTATCTATGAACTCTTGAGTCGAATCACACAATTGGTCTGATAGTCCGTATGCTCTTACTTTGTTCATTAAACGACTGTGGGGAACTGGCGTAACTTCATGAAACTATAGGGACTTAAGAGGGCATCTTTCTGGATAACCCACGAAAAATTCCGCATTTCTTCAACAGAAATTGGCCGAGAAATGTATGCGTTGCGTTACTTACTGAACAGCCAGAGCTTATGAACACTGTTCGTATTCTGTAATTTCTAGGATTTCTTAATTTACTTAAACTGATTAATTTGTGAATAATAAACATTTTATCATGGAGCAGCAGAAGACTCAGTGTACTCGATATTGAATAGTAGTACGTCGTGCATGTTTCAATAGCCATGTTAGGATGTTGTTATGAGAGCAAGTAATCTTCATCTGAGATTTAAACGTTGTGAAATCCTAACGAGAAATCAAAGCTGATCTAAGCCATAATGCTGGTAAGGGTAAGGGTACCAATGCGAAAAGCATTCAGTGAATCAGAAGGAAAATTTTGCAAAATGATCTGATTGAAAATCTATAGAAATTTTGGTCTTATGCTAAGTCAGCAAGAGGATGTAAGTCATATCTTCAGTCGCCCAGAGACAATACTGGCACCGAAACTTATGACGACAATAGAAGGCCGAAATACCGATATCCTTCCCCCAAAATAGTTTCACCTCGGACTGTGGTAGTACAGTCCCTCCTTTGAATCATGGAACGTACTGCGCAATGGCAGTATTGAGATACGCAATCGTGAAGTAAAAAGGAAACAACAACAGCTGCTCAGTACTGGAAAGGAGACTGGATCTCGACATATTTTATGCTCTCCCAGAATGATGTTTATGTTGTTGTTGTTGTGGTCTTCAGTCCTGAGACTGGTTTGATGCAGCTCTCCATGCTACTCTATCCTGTGCAAGCTTCTTCATCTCCCAGTACCTACTGCAACCTACATCCTTCTGAATCTTCTTAGTGTATTAATCTCTTGGTCTCCCTCTACGATTTTTACCCTCCACGGTGCCCTCCAATGCTAAATTTGTGATCCCTTGATGCCTCAAAACATGTCCTACCAACCGATCCCTTCTTCTAGTCAAGTTGTGCCACAAACTTCCCTTCTCCCCAATCCTACTCAATACCTCCTCATTGGTTATATGATCTACCCACCTTATCTTCAGCATTCTTCTGTAGCACCACATTTCGAAAGCTTCTAATCTCTTCTTGTCCAAACTAGTTATCGTCCATGTTTCACTTCCATACATGGCTACACTCCATACAAATACTTTCAGAAACGACTTCCTGAGACTTAAATCTATACTCGATGTTAACAAATTTCTCTTATTCAGAAACGCTTTCCTTGCCATTGCCAGTCTACATTTTAAATCCTCTCTACTTCGACCATCATCAGTTATTTTACTCCCTAAATAGCAAAACTCGTTTACTACTTTAAGTGTCTCATTTCCTAATCTAATTCCCTCAGCATCAAAAAATGGTTCAAATGGCTCTGAGCACTATGGGACTTAACATCTATGGTCATCAGTCCCCTAGAACTTAGAACTACTTAAACCTAACTAACCTAAGGACATCACACAACACCCAGTCATCACGAGGCAGAGAAAATCCCTGACCCCGCCGGGAATCGAACCCGGGAACCCGGGCGTGGGAAGCGAGAACGCTACCGCACGACCACGAGCTGCGGACCCCTCAGCATCACCCGACTTAATTTGACTACATTCCATTATCCTCGTTTTGCTTTTGTTGATGTTAATCTTATATCCTCCTTTCAAGACACGGTCCATTCCGTTCAACTGCTCTTCCAAGTCCTTTGCTGTCTCTGACAGAATTACAATGTCATCGGCGAACCTCAAAGTTTTTACTTCTTCTCCATGAATTTTAATACCTACTCCGAATTTTTCTTTTGTTTCCTTTACTGCTTGCTCAATATACAGATTGAATAACATCGGGGAGAGGCTACAACCCTGTCTCACTCCTTTCCCAACCACTGCTTCCCTTTCATGCCCCTCGACTCTTATAACTGCCATCTGGTTTCTGTACAAATTGTAAATAGCCTTTTGTTCCCTGTATTTTACCCCTGCCACCTACAGAATTTGAAAGACAGTATTTCAGTTAACATTGTCAAAAGCTTTCTCTAAGTCTACAAATGCTAGAAACGTAGGTTTGCCTTTTCTTAATCTTTCTTCTAAGATAAGTCGTAAGGTTAGTATTGCCTCACGTGTTCCAACATTTCTACTGATCATCCCCGAGGTCCGCATCTACCAGTTTTTCCATTCGTCTGTAAAGAATTCGCGTTAGTATTTTGCAGCTGTGACTTATTAAACTTATTGTTCGGTAATTTTCACATCTGTCAACACCTGCTTTCTTTGGGATTGGAATTATTATATTCTTCTTGAAGTCTGAGGGTATTTCGCCTGTCTCATACATCGTGCTCACCAGATGGTAGAGTTATGTCATGACTGGCTCTCCCGAGGCCATCAGTAGTTCTAATGGAATGTTGTCTACTCCCGGAGCCTTGTTTCGACTGAGGTCTTTCAGTGCTCTGTCAAACTCTTCACGCTGTATCGTATCTCCCATTTCATCTTCATCTACATCCTCTTCCATTTCCATAATATTGTCCTCAAGTACATCGCCCTTGCGTAAACCCTCTATATACTCCTTCCACCTCTCTGACTTCCCTTCTTTGCTTAGAACTGGGTTGCCATCTGAGCTCTTGATATTCATACAAGTTGTTCTCTTCTCTCCAAAGGTCTCTTTAATTTGCACTTCCTGTCGATATCATTTTTGAGACGTTTGTATTCCTTTTTGCCTACTTCATTTACTGTAATTTTATATTTTCTCCTTTCATGAATTAAATTCAATATTTCTTCTGTTACCCAAGGATTTCTATTAGCCCTCGTCTTTTTACCTACTTGGTCCTCTGCTGCCTTCGCTACTTCATCCCTCAAAGCCACCCATTCTTCTTCTACTGTATCTCTTTCCACCATTCTTGTCAGGTGTTCCCTTATGCTCTCCCTGACGCTCTGTACAACCTCTGGTTCTTTCAGTTTATCCAGGTCCCATATCCTTAAATTCCCACCTTTTTGCAGTTTCTTCAGTTTCAATCTGCAGTTCAAAACCAATAGATTGTGGTCAGAATCCACATCTGCCCCAGGAAATGTCTTACAATTTAAAACCTGGTTCCTAAATCTCTGTCTTACCATTATATAATCTATCTGATACCTTTTAGTATCTCCAGGATTCTTCCATGTATACAACCTTCTTTTATGATTCTTGAACCAAGTGTTAGCTATGATTAAGTTATGCTCTGTCCAAAATTCTACAAGGCGGCTTCCTCTTTCATTCCTTCCCCCCAATCCATATTCACCTACTATGTTTCCTTCTCTCCCTTTTCCTGCTCACGAAATCCAGTCACCCATGACTATTAAATTTTCGTCTCCCTTCACTACCTGAATAACTTCTTTTATCTCGTCATACATTTCATCTATTTCTTCATCATCTGCAGAGCTAGTTGGCTTATAAACTTGTACTACTGTAGTAGGCATGGGCTTTGTGTCTATCTTGGCCACAATAATGCGTTCACTATGCTATTTGTAGTAGCTAAACCGCAGTCCTATTTTGTTATTCATTATTAAACCTACTCCTGCATTACCCCTATTTGATTTTGTATTTATAACCCCGTAATCACCTGACCAAAAGTCTTGTTCCTCCTGCCACCGAACTTCACTAATTCCCACTATATCTAACTTTAACCTATCCATTTCCCTTTTTAAATTTTCTAACCTACCTGCCCGATTAAGGGATCTGACATTCCAGGCTTCGTTCCGTAGAACACCAGTTTTCTTTCTCCTGATAACGACGTCCTCCAGTGTAGTCCCCGCCCGGAGATCCGAATGGGGGACTATTTTACCTCCGGAATATTTTACCCAAGAGGACGCCATCATCATTTAATCATACAGTAAAGCTGCATGTCCTCGGGAAAAATTACGGCTGTAGTTTCTCCTTGCTTTCAGCCGTTCGCAGTACCAGCACAGCAAGGCCGTTTTGGTTAATGTTACAAGGCCAGATCAGTCAATCATCCAGACTGTTGCCCCTGCAACTACTGAAAAGGCTGCTGCCCCTCTTCAGGAACCACATGTTTGTCTGGCCTCTCAACAGATACCCCTCCGTTGTGGTTGCACCTACGGTACGGCACGCAAGCCTCCCCACCAACGGCAAGGTCCATGGTTCATGGGGGGATGATGTTTATCGAGAATGCAGTTCTCCTCTATCAACTAATATGGATTTTACAAGTAGCTGGCGAAACTCATGTGATCCGAAACCGCTTGGATATAAGTGCACAAAATGTCGTTCAGATGGTTCAAATGCCTCTGACTATTATGGGACTTTACTGCTGAGGTCATCAGTCCCCTAGAAGTTAGAACTACTAAAACCTAACTAACCTAAGGACATCCCACACATCCATGCCCGAGGCAGGATTCGAACCTGCCACCGTAGCGGTTGCGCGGTTCCGGACTGTAGCGCCTCTTAAGTGAATTGAACGAACTTTCCTTTGTAGCATGCATATGGCTACTGAACTGTCTCATGGTTCCAAGCTCTTGAGTGTATCACCAGGTTTTCAGATTTCAACGTGCAGCATCATCAATGATCGTACCGTGGTGCACAGCGTATCGCGGCCAGGAATCAGATGGCGTTCAGCTCACGGCCGATATTCACCGCCGTCGCTTAACAGCGCAGCTGGGAACCCCCCTCCCTAAGGCGCTTCAACGGTAGCCCCATCAACGCTAACTGGTGTACATAGCAACCTACCGACTACGGGCCAGTCACGCCGTGCGACGCCACCGCGGGCTCACGGGCGGCCTCTGAACGTATGTCCGCGCGGCCCAGTTGAAAGCGTATGCCCAGCCACGGGCGGCAGTGCGAAGGCAGGCTGCAGTATCAGGAAGTGTTAGGACTCTGCGCTTGTAACTACGAACATGTACAGACTTGAAGTGACAGTGCTATATGGTTGGGATAGTAATTCAATGTACAGTTCCGTCCGACAGTGTTTGTATTCAGATATTGTGTGAAATTCAGTTGAGAGTAAACTTGTTTTACCACTCACGCCTCCAGTGCTAGTTTTCCGCTTTTTTAAGTTTCTACGCATCTCACCAAAAAGGTTTACGTCTAGTGTCTCACACAATGGAGTTTTTATGGAATACAGGCCGTCTTCTATTTGGTTGCTGTGTCGAGCTGGGACTCTGTAACTTCTCTGTTCTGTGTGTACTTTGGGCTGATTTCAGTGTCAAAGAACTTTATGACACTCTGTTCTTCCTACGTTAACTGCCCAGTCACGAAACAGCTAAAGAAAGCTCCTAATGCTGTAGAAAATAACAGATAACCCCCATCATAATAAAAGGAAAGCAGAAGAAGAAGTATTAGTTGTGCATTCATTGACAGTAGTGAATATTGCCTGCAGTTTTCGTGCAGCGTTGAAGATTCGATGACACTGACTACTGGAACGTGCATATTACATTATACAATAAGTTACGTGACAATGTGGGCATAAATCATGTTTAGCGAAAGTCCAGGCCAGGGATGCAGTGGTATCAATCATTTCTCGAAGAAGGCTTGGACATTCCTCGCCACATGAGCCAGGCTTTGTTCTGCTGAAATATGGTATGTAGAGCTCCCTGCAGAAAGGACACTGCGTCAGGCTCTACAACCGCCCTGTAGTGGTTGCTGCTCCGTTCTTCCTCAACAAGTAGGAGGTGATATCGTAAATAAAAACCAATGCCACTCCATCAGACTTAGCATTAGTCCACTAAACGACCCAACAAACGAGGCTGCACGATTGCATTCACCACAGAAACGTGTGATGTGTATGCAGTCATCACTGCAGGACAAGTTGAAGGGCACACCTACATACACTTTGCCACTCAGTACGCCACTGACAGCATTCACATGCACTTTGCAGCCTGAGGCGTTTATAGTTTCTGATCAATGGAAGTCGATGCATGGGAATGCATGCCACCAGTCCAGCCTTTCTAAGAGAGCGTCTATATAGCATTCCCACGAATAAATAATATAAGTTTTTGATTACTACCGCCTTCATTAACCCTTCTTCTTAGTAACGATCGATGTCAGTTGATCTGCTGTGCTCCACCATCGAAAAAACACTGTGACGAAGCTGTTCTGGCGGTCATTCCGTGTTGTGGCCACACTGTGTGGTCCAGTCACTGTGTACAACCCTCTTCTACCCATTGCTTCCAACCACACGTCACTGTAGTAACACTGTGCCCTGTACGTCGCAATATCGTGGTATTATCAAACTGTTCCCTGGAGACAATTAGTCTGTCCCGTAAAAGACTACTTGCTGTACACCATGAGGTGTACCTGAAAAATACAGGGTAAGTTTTTCCACCGTATAAAAATTCTAAGGATTGGTCGTTGACAGTACACGGAACAATATAGGTCTAATGAACTTATGTCCGGAAATGCATTGTTTGCATGTTAGAGACCGTTTATTCAATCACACATTGTTACACGGACTTCAGTCTAACACACTACTGGGCATTTAAATTGCTACACCACGAAGATGACGTGCTACAGACGCGCAATGTAACCGACAGGAAGAAGATGCTGTGATATGCAATGATTACCTTTTCAGAGCATTCACACAAGATTGGCGCCGGTGGCGACACCTACAACGTGCTGACATGAGGAAAGTTTCCAACCGATTTCTCATACACAAACAGCAGTTCACCGGCGTTGTCTGGTGAAACGTTGCTGTGATACCTCGTGTAAGGTGGCGAAATGCGTACCATCACTTTTACGACTTTGATAGAGGTCGGATTGTAGCCTATCGCGATGGCGGTCTATCGTATCGCGGCATTGCTGCTCGCGTTGGTCAAGATCCAAGGACTGTTAGCAGGATATGGAATCAATGGGTTCAGGAGGGTAATACGGAACGCTGTGCTGGATCCCAATGGCCTCGTATCACTAGCAGTCGACATGACAGGCATCTTATCCGCATGAATTTAACGGATCGTACAGCCACGTTTCTATCCTTGAGTCAACAGATGTGGGCGTTTGCAAGACAACAACCATCTGCACGAACAGTTCGACGACGTTTGCAGCAGCATGTACTATCAGTTCGGAAACCATAGCTGCGGTTACCCTTGGCACTGCATGACAGGCAGGAGCGCCTGCGATGGTGAACGACGAACCTCGGTGCACGAATGGCGAAACGTCATTTTTTCGGATGAACCCAGGTTCTGTTTACAGCATCATGATGGTCGCATCCGTGTTTGGGGACGTCGTGGTGAACGCACGCACATTGGAAGGGTGTATTCGTCATCGCCATACTATCGTGTCACCCGGCGTGATGGTATGTCAGACGGCCGACTTAGGATGGACCAGTTCACCTTCGTGACACATGATATGTCTGAGGTGACATGCGGTTCCACTATCGGTACAGCTGGAAACTGCCACTGGCTCCTGCTCCATTGCAACGTGCAAATCACAAGTCTTACACAAGAATGACTTTAGTTTTCCACCATGGGCGGACCTAAAGAAGAAGAGGGGAAACAATCGCAGCCACTTTCCTCAAATCGTCGCTACATTAGCCGAATTTTCAAAAAAGTAAACTGCCCCCACATTGCACGAACCAATCGAACTATCCTCTACTCACTGAATCTGTCCTTTTGACTGTTCTGTTGGCCCTGTAGGCGTGCCCGAAAGAACAGATACCATCTTAGTATATACATATAGTTAAGGCTCACCGACCACTTGACCATCTTCTTCTTCTGTGCGAATGCACAAACAGTGCTTGAAGTCTTACGGGAATCGGCAACACGCCGCGAGTATTAGGTATAATGGGCGGGGGCACTACGAATGTAGTGCGAGACAATACGTTGAGAATGTAGGTTTCGCTGGAGGCGCTATCCTCTGTGTCCTCGGTGGCTCAGATGGATAGAGCGTCTGCCATGTAAGCAGGAGATCCTGGGTTCGAGTCCGGTCGGGGCACGCATTTTCATTCTGTCCCCGTTAACGTATGTCAACGCCTGTAAGCAGCTAAGGGTGTTCATTTCATTATAATATATGTTTTTGCCACGCAGTATATGAATCTGGCGACTTCCTTGTTACCTCCATTCACCAGGTGCGCCAGCATCTCTGTTCGTATCGTCCAAGTTTCTAACATAAGAATGCACTGAGTTTTATGTCGTCCCCACCATTTGCACAAAACCTGAGTTTAAGTCTCTCTTAAACAGATTCCTCTACCCGCTTCCCGCCAACCAGCCGCCTTTGTGATGCACTGCCACCTGGCCCACGTAAAATGTTTTGCAAACCGGCGCCCTTCTTGCCGACTCAATGCGGAAGTTATAGAGGGATTCATCTAGAACTCCCTCTGCAGGTACGATCCGCAGAAATTGTTTCCAGAATCACTCACAAAGCCAGGCCGCTGCAGTCAGCATTTATGGCTTGTGATTTGTCTCTCTCCATGTTCACCATTGCCTCCACTGTGGCCCCTTGGTTACAAGTTAAGCATACAGTTAGGAGAACATTCTGCCCACAGTTTCCTCATGTAGAAAAGTCATAAGCCGACATACCAAATGTGGTACTTGGGAACATCAAATTATGATCCAAATTATGAACATTAATGTGACTGACAACATTGTTAAGGTGAGGGAGTGTCATGTCACCACTGTCTACCTCTCTGTTACCGAATGATTTCTGCACTGGAAGTGTCACACCTCAATAAAGAGGTTAAGGGGCTCCGGAACGCCCTATACTTGCAACGTTAAAACAACGCTTATAAATTACATCTTTCCTCACAAAGTATTTGAGGTAGGAAGTTGAACTTTTTACAGATTATTTATTGGAATATGGGCTACAACGTAACACAGGGATTTTACAAAATTTTAGTTCAGTTACTAAAGATGATTTTTTTCAATTGTAATGAAAATTCACAACATTTTTTTGCAATTTTTTATTTATATATTCAAAAATATACAGTTTTTTGGAAAAAGGCTGTGTTAAATTATGCAGAAGGTACTGTGTAACATTTACTGAAAGTTTGAAACAAATATGTTTGGAAGATCCTTAGAAAACATGTAATTAGTATGAGAAAATAAAAGTTTTGGGAATCGAGCGACAAAGATTGGATTATCTTTTTAGTGCATTCCAGGTCCATAGGATGGATTATCTTCATCCTCTGCAAACTCCTCCTCCAGCTTCCTCTTGTTCCTCCTCCTGTTTACTCTTGCTTGTATTTCTAGACTCTTTACAGCCCTGTCTGCAGCCCGAAGGCGTTCCTTGTCTAAAGCAAGCATCGCTCGTTGTTGTGTTCGTAGATTTTGCTACCATTTTCTTCAGTTGCAGTTACTGCAACACTGTTCCAAAAGGTGGTCATGTATGAACACTTATCACATTTCAGTTGTATTTCACTAGCAAGTCCTACGTGCTTTATTATGGAGAGTTCCAGACCAACTTCACTACAATGAATACATCTTACACAGTTTGAAAAAAATCCTTTGAGAACCGACATATCAAATATTTCATTCACATCCGATTCGCCCATAAAACATTCATAGTTTTCACTCATTGAACCAAGCTTCTTCTGTGAAGTATTTTCTTTCCCACTTTGACTGCTATGGGCAGGTGTACTTGAGAGGTTAGGTTCACTCACTTGGTTATCGTCTTTATTGTTTACAGTAATAACACATACCTTTGGCTTTCCAACATTTCTCCTTTTCTTAAAAGCCTTCAGAGGATTTCTAATAACTTTACTTTTACTCATTATTGTACTTCAACAAAACAGAGACTCAAGAAACAGAATTAATTACGAATATTTTCGAGATAACGACAGAGTAAATAAACATGAAACAATCGACAATCACACCAGCGATATATATTGAACCATCAGAGGTTAGCCACAACACATACTTTATCTCACATCACTAAAATGTACCTGATGAACACGGACGTTAATAATAACACCATTTGACAGCAGTTTAACAGCGCCACAGTGGGTCACGCCCATGTAGAACACATTTCAAAAAAAATTTAAAAATAGTTGTAGTCTTCGGAATTGAATAAATTATATATCTATTAAAAGGTAATAGTCTGCAGATTCAGAAAACGCAAAAAAGTAAAAATTGAACTTTTCATGATTTTGAGCCTTTCCAGAGCCCCTTAATATGACACAGAACAGAAGGAATTATGACACTTTTTACTGGGTCTTCAAGAACAGTGGGCCGGACCATGACAGCTTTGCCAACCAAAACCAAAATCACCATACAACTGTCTTGATCTCATTCAACCAGGGATCACACACGTACTCACATCTGAATGCCTGCAAAACTTTTGTGATTTTATGAGTTTCAGAATTGTTCCTGTGGACCCTCAGGTCTTTAACGTACACCCCTGTCCCTGCATACAATGCATGAACGGTTAAAAGATCATGCAGACATTTAACTAACCCATTCGCACTGAAGCTGTGGTCAGAGATAATTGGTTTCGCTAACCATAACGCAGTATCGTTGACCACTGAGAATTGTCTGCTTAAGAGATTTGTTATCGCTGCCCAAGGATTCACAGTGATTCAGTCATCCATAGAGACAAATAACATGACACATTCTATCCAAGCATTCAGCAAATCTAGTTCCTTTAGTACAATGGTGCAAATGGTGTTAACACAAAATAAACAACATCTAAATGACATGTTAAAAGCAGTAAGACTTTACACAAATGACAAAGACAAAATCATGAATCAATTTCAAAGAGTGGTTTCAATGTTAAATGTATTTGTTGTGTGTGATCTCTCGTTAATTTTCAATTTTAGGTGGGAGTGACTTTGTACCTTTCTAGATCTGACAAATCAGTGGTCCTCATGACAAACACAGAAGGAAAGAAAATTAAAAAAAATACGTTTAACATTGTAAAATAAATAGAGCACGGCACACACAAATAAGAATTTTAAAAATGCAGAGATATTTTAAGTCTCCTACTGCTCCCTTCTCAAGGATTTTTAGTGAGTCCAAAAATTAGCTTTACATCAGTCACAATAATAAACAGTGCACTACAGTTATGAAATGTGTAACACCTTGGATGCGGCAGTTGTTCTATGTGAGATGACGCCCTTTAGTTAACATCATGATTGGTGCAGTGGTGTCTGTGGCAGGACCTGTCTCCTGTCTATGGCACGAACAGGTAAGCATCTAGACTGCTGACTGACCAGAGATGGGACAGCAGGTGACAAACTGTCACTCTTGTTGAAGAGAGTCTTCCAGCAGAGTTGTCAGTGTTGTGGCAAGTGCCAGGAGACGTTAATCGCTTAGTCTGGTGCACTCTAATAACTCCTTTCTCGTCGGCAGCGGAGTTACATTCAGGTCTGGTCCCTCAAGACTCTTGCGTCTAACAGCAGTAGCCCCAGGTGGTTGCGTGGGTGTCCGGACATTTGCCACACCGGACATATGCCACGCCGGACATTTGCCACGGTTTTACCTGCTCCGAAGGGTTCAGTCCCTTGTCTCCCCTCCCCCTCCTCCTCCTCCTCCTCTTCCTGCTCACAGTTTGCTTTCGAAGTTCCTAACGTGACCATCAGTATGGAAGTTATTACAACGAACAAGGGCAGGCCTCCTGCTCTTTAGAAAGGCTATGCGTATCTTAAACAGAGGGAATCTAAAGAAGGTGTTGTTACATGGATGTGCTTACGCCGAAAAGCGGATAATTGCAAGGGAAAGCTGCTTTCGAGGAACGGAGAAGTGTTGAGCGTATTAGAACATCTCTGTGTACCACCTGACGATGCAGCTCTGAAAGAGGAAAGAGCAAAGAGAAGGTCTCGAGAAGAAACTACACAGTTATCGGAGATATACGCGGATGAAATGGGAGATCTACATAATAAAGTTTATGACTTTGTTACAGTGATGCCTATTTCAGAATCTATGAAGAGAACCATGCGTCGTCGATGGAGTCAAGAGTGGGGGAACCAACAAGAGCCTAAGAACTCTTATGAAATTGATCTTCATGAAGATCTATCAAAATGGGAGATGGCAGTAGTTTTCTTCTGGAAGACGATAGATTAGAAGTGAGAATAATGATTTTTAGTGGAAGCAAAGGAAAAGATAGTTTAAAAACATGTTCCCATTTTTTTATGGATGGAACATTTAAGAGATGCAGCAAGCAGTTTGCACAGATCTACACCATACACGTGGACTTAGGAGGCCCGATTAAAGAAACAAACATTCTTCCTACTGTATTTGCACTCTCCATAATAAGAAGAAAGACACATATGTTCGTCTGTTTCGTCTGATAAAACAGGCAGTCTCTGAGTGGTGTCCCAAACAAGTGAAGATGGAGTTTGAGGCGGCTGCGATATCGGCCATTCGTCAAGTTTTTCCCACAACTGAAATAAATGGATTCTGTTTCCATATGAAGAAGAGTTTATGGAGAAGAACTCAAGTTCTCGGTCTAACTGAGGAGTAACGAGGATTTAAGACTTCACGTCAGCATGTATGCAGCGCTAGCAGTTGTAAAACTGGAGGACGTAAGCAATGGATGGATTGAGATTCATGCAGAAGCTCCTGATAACGGAAGGTTCTCTCAATTTTTTGACTACTTTGTGGATAATTGGCTAGAGAATGAGGATATCGCAATAGAAATGTGGGACTGTTACGGAAAAAGGCACCGAACGACGAATGCTGTTGAAGGGCGGCACAACAAAATAAATAGTATTATTGGAAACCCTCACCCTAAAATCAACTGTTTGGTGGAGTGCTTGAAAAGGGAAGCACAGATCACAAACTTTATGTACATGAAATTGGAAATGAATCTCGAAGGTAAGAAGAGGAAGAAGAAGTACTTGAAGCTGGACGACAGGATAGAGAGAATCATAAAGAATTATGAAGAGACTGGCAACATTAGGCCTTCCTTGAAAGCCATTGCCCATATTCAGAAACTGGACTAAAATACGTTAAACATAATGTTTTAAAAACTATGAAGACCACCGAGTCCTCGCAGGTTACTGACATAAAATTATTAAAACATTGAAGCAGCATTATCGGAGCTAGTATTAAGTTGTAATTGTAAATAGAGTGTACATTAGTCCAGCGTGTTTAGTCTGATTTTACACACGCCAGAATGGTAGATGGTCATTTATCATTTTCACGGTCCAAAGCCTGTGCAAAGTGTGATGCGAATCAGCCTTTAATATAAAAATTAAAAAGTATTTCAAGCCTCACAAAAGTATCCCTATTGTTGTCGCGTTAAGATAACTTTTTTCTGCCTTCCAATATTATGGTCATACTATTAAATAATTGTGAGTTCTAAAATAATTTTCTGAAGCTTCAGAATCGCAACTATCACCTAAAATATCATGGTTTGTTAAACTGATAGTATACTCTTTCGTACAAGAAAATAGGAACTGAACCTTTCAATTGCACCTAAAATTGACATCCAAAAACTGATCTGATGCTAAGGTAGACATTTTGGCACCTCAAATATTTTTTATTTAAGTTTAGCTGCAAACATTTGTAGTAGATGTAAATCTACTTCAGTACATTTAGATATAGTCCTTTAAAAATTAAAATTTCTTACTAAATTGTTATTATCTTTAAACAGGCCAGTAAAAGCAAGGAGCTTACTACTGAAAATTAATTTTTACTAAAGAACATCAGAAACAAATGTATTAGACCTACTTTTCTTATACATTAGAGACTTTTTGAAAAGATATTTGATCATTTCCTCTGTCACTGACAGTGTAATTTCAGTTGCTTTGCAACACCAGGGATATCTGCTTTTAAATTATGTTTGCAGCTGCTCTCATTTCGAATTCTGGAATATTTACTTCGTCTTCTTTGGTGGAGGAATTTCGGGAAATGCATTTACTAACTCCACTTTAGTGGCACTGTCATCAGTAACATTACCGTCGCTGTCGCGCAGTAAAGGTATTTATTGAGCCTTTCCACTGGTTTACTTAACATGGGACCAGTATCTTTTTGGATTTTCCGCCACATTTCTAGAGCGAGTTTCGTTGTGGAAACTATTAAATGGATCTCGCATTGATATCCGCACCAAAATTCGAGCCTCAGTAAAACTTCACCAATCTTGGAGATTTTGCGTTCGTCTAAATTATACGTGCCTTTTGCGGTGCTGCTGCAACAGCTTCCTGTCGTGTTTCGTGTACCGTGGGGGATCAGTTCCGTCTCTTATTAATTTATTTGGTATGAATATCTCGAGTGCTGTTTATACTATTTATTTGAACTTAAGCCACATATAGTCTCCATTTACATAGTTAGGAGGGATTGGAGACTATCTCTTAGAAAGACGTCACCTGAATTTTTAGCTGCTTTTAAAAATAGATATATTTCGCGTTTAGTTTTGGTGAATTTCTTTGTCACGGAAGTGAGCCTCTCTACGACTGCGTGTTCACTAATCCCTGTATCCGTCGTGATGCTCAGGATTATTTGTGGCTAAGAGGTCAGGTGTGTTTTTGTAACCATTTACAATTTGAATGGCCTCATCAACTAACTCTTAAAAATAATTTTTAAAAAAGCATTTAGAACAATTACGGAAGTTGTTTTCTATTTACAATAGGGTATGAAAATGTATTTTGGTCAACATGGGGAAGGTAGATTGAAGTAACTGCCAACTTTAATTGTATGAGTAGGGTGCCTATTTGTGATGAGACTCAAGTTTTCTTTTCTTTGAACTGTGCAGCAACTGTTTCATCTGAGACAGGGGGTCGGTAAAAGGAGCCAGTTATTAATTTATTCTGGTTGTCGAGTATAACCTCTGCGCATACTAAGTCACAGGAACTATCTGCTTCAAACTCGATAGTGAGCTCACATTATTTTTCCTTAAGTTGTCCTTCTTGTTTCTGTTGTAGCGCAGATAATTACAATTACGGCTTTTCCCTCCAGAACCTAAGATGCTTTCTCTGTGACCCTGTAAATACCAGAGCTAAACAATGTAGAACAACAACGTACGTTACAAGCGTAGCGTTCTGTATTACTTCATTTCCTTATTTCTTACATTTTAAAATTGCAAGTCGACTTTAGATGACATGTCAATCATAGATGTTCCTATCTCTATCTAGTGAACGTGTTTTCAGTTGTTCTGAATATTGTCCCACTACACTTTATTAACTAATGTTTTTAGAGAGTAAATTAATATGGAGTATGTCGTTATTCTTTTCAAACATTCACAAACCCATTTATTCTTTCCCTAGTGTATTTTGGGTATCCAGTTGTAGTAATTAAAGTAGGCACAAATGCAGTGATAAAAAAGAAATGATCGGCGTACATTTGCATTCTCGTTTCATCGTTCCTATCTTGTTACTCCCATGCCGATGGACTGTTTCTATCACAATCAGTAAGCGTGAAAGGAAGCTACCGTACAGACAGAGGAATCTGTATTTATACTTGGCAGAACTAATTACATGCTGACATAATCGTCGGTATTGCTTTCGTTTCTCAAAAGTTATAAATATATTGATTTCGGAAAAGAAGCTCTGTATTTGACCAAGACGTACTGATTGTATCGAGTAAGATGTGGAGACGGCGGTTTGAAAGCGGACAGAGGTAGTGCGGGGAAGGGCGTCCCTTACCTGAGGGATCGCTACTCAAGCTACCTAGCAAAGGGGCGAGTGTGGCAAATGTCCGGCGTGGCAAATGTCCGGTGTGGCAAATGTCCGGCAATCGGTTGCGTGACGTCAGGTGCGAGCGTCTATTAATTGTTGGCTGCAGACGAAGCACCCCTGCTAATGCTTTCAGTTTCAGTACTGGGAATTACTTTCACTCTCTGCTGTTACAAGTGAAAGGGACGAGTGGGACTTCGTACATGCCTCTGTCGCCCTGCTGTGACGTCACACCATCAACTGCGCTCAATGTTGTGCTACGGCAGCCCTGCCAGCCAAATAGCGATACGTGGCGCCCGCCCAGTGCCCTGCCATGTCCAGCCACAGTCGAGTCCTAAGTCGCTGTTTGGAACCCTGTAGTCGTGTGCACATTCCTTAGTGAATATTTTCGTTCCGTATTTTTTACAATGAATGTTTACAGAAACATATACGTAGAAAATCATAATAAAAATGTGAACTGTTTTACCTGAAACTTTATAATACTATTGAAGCAAAAGAAAAAAAAAACACTAGCCTTTCTGCTGTCCTTCATTTAAACAATGAACAATGTTACTACTAAGGTTCTTTTGAAAAAAATCCTATTATCATCGATAACCTACCACTCATCTGAAAGATATAATCTAATCATTTTCTAGGGGTGAAGCCGTGTTGCAGTAGTGTTTATGAGTGTTTTGTTAGTTTCCCAACACCACCCATGCACCACAGTGGGGTAAGCCTATACAACCTGCACATTCATACTTCTAGCGCTCTCACACAATGCTGAACTTACTAACAATTACATTCAATCCATTACCAAGTCTATCTATTCTAACCCTTTCTGCTTTATGCTAATCAGGGCTTTGGTACTTCTCCAGATGCCACCTTACTGGGTGGTCATGCTGGTGTGGATAGGTGGCAGAGCACCTAAGTCGAATACCGCTCATCACGGTTTGCTGTCCTGTCAGGGTATATCAGATACCGGTACGAATTCATCTTTTCCTCTGAAACTGACCAATAACTCTCAAAAACTGAAGTACATGTATCATTAAATAACAGCTGCTGCAAAGATATAAAATACCAGTTTTTTATAATTTGTATTGCGTAACTTCGGTTTTTTCGTCTGGTCCCATTCGCCATTTCCTTTCTATTCACCTAACAACTTGCTACCATGACTCGCACTCCAGGTGCTCTGCCATGCGATACAGAACGTCGCCTCTGGCGCTGGCGATCCACAATCGGAGAACGACAAGGCAAACATCATCAGACTCCTGGCGACAATCCATAAGTGATAACCACATACGAAAATGTACCACCAGCGAAAAATATCGCACCATGAGGTATTAGCCATAAGTGCAACCGCACTTGTAAACCACCAACAAGAACACATCGTTCCACTGGCGATGACGTTAGTCGGACCACAACGAGAAAAAAAAAAAACATACTTCAACGTCAACATGCCTCTGGTGTGGGCAACCCATGTCCATCTCGCAAGACACCCCCATCGATATTGGCGGCATGATCCAAATCACGCCAAGATCTACTATCGGATCGGAATAAAAAACTTCAGTTGCACCAGTATCGCCTCCTCGCTCCGAATGATGAAACAGACCGTGCATACACCCCACTGGCGATGCACACACTATCAACGAAAGAAACCAACCCATTAAGACTTTCGAAGAGAATTCTGAGAAGAATTGCGTCTCCAGGATTTGCGCAGTTATTTCTGAACCAAAAATGCAGTGGCATTTCTGGCTACTAATACAGCGATTGTCAAGTATTAACCGGACCAGTTTTATCATAAACCAAGGATATCGGCACGTTCCTATTCACGAAAGAAGTTTCTATCTTTGATACACATGGCGATACCGGTACGTCTTAAATCTGCAGTTAATTATCGCAGTGGAAATGCTGTGCAAAAAACTACAAACACCAAACCCGCTGATCTGATGTCACAGGACAACATCTTATCTGAGAACTATAGTAGTAAAAAACTGTAAGTTCAGACAAATAAACAACTATACACTAAGTGACTACATAAATGAATTGGAAACTAATGATTCTTACCACTAACTTAATGATATAATGAGGCCACAGCGGCCGACTGTTTATTCCTACGCTGACGTCTGCTGCGGTTTCTGTTTGAAGGGTTAGGTGGTCTGGTTTCCACTACGTCATTCTGGTGATCATGTTGCGGACTTCGCCTACCAATCCCTCCTATTCTCCTTGTTTGCCCTGAGTTCCAGATCGGCTACATGATATGGTTAGAATGTTGCATTTCCTTTCTGTTGTTATTTCTGTTTTCGTGAAAGTTGCCGTTATACGTCCCCCGTCTGCTTTTATCATTCCACTGAGGCTCATTGCTGAACCCTTGGCCTTGATATTGATTTCTTCCTTGACAAAATATAACTCTCGTAGAGTGCTTTCGAATGTGTCATATTGGCCCCTGAGCAGTTCTTGGTACCTCAATAGCAGATTCATGTAGCAGTGTTGCATTATCTCCGTATCATTATACGGTTGGTCCAGATAACGGTTCTTGTTGACGAGCCTCTCGAAAAACTTTACAGGACTGCTGCACGCCAAAGCTTCGCAGTTGTTTCCTAACATAATCCCATGTTTAATCCCAGCTTGAGTGTCCTGTGACCAGCAGGTCTTCAGGAGAGACTCTCTGGATTCACCGTAGCTGCGACAGTTTGTAACACGCCCGGGAGTACGTATGAGTGGGGTCCCTTTAACTGTTCGTCGTTCCTGCTTTTCTTGACGGTACGCCCTGTCCACACCACGTAACTGGTAATCTCGCGGCGGTCGTACTGTTCTGCCCCACACTGCTGCTGGCGTGCCTGAAATTATCTATCGAAATATGCAAGCGTGTTTAGGGGAGCCACTCAGCGTTAAAACACAACACTGTCCGGCGTCTGGTATGAACAACTATATTCTGAGACGACAAAAGAAAGTCCCAGGTAGCTCTGTTTACGTTCTAATTCAAAAATTTTATCCCAATTAATGGGTGATTAACAATCCACAATATCATTCGCACGAGCGCACGCGTAACCGACATGACGCGGGTGATTGTTGATGATGCGGTTGCCGAATGATCGCACGAAAGTTCTTACGTTCGTCACGCATACACAGATATTTGGTACCAGACCTCCTTGACACTAGTATTGATATAACACTATTCGCAAACTTAATTTTTCAGTTCTCACTTGTACGAGCGTGCGCGTAACCGTCGCGGCGCGGCTGATTGTTGATAATGCGGGACGCGATGAACGAACGCACGTTCTCACGCTCGCTACAAGACACTGGCACTTAAATGCTCTCTTTGTGGTAAATGGTACAGGGTTATTACAAATGATTGAAGCGATTTCACAGCTCTACAATAACTTTATTATTTGAGATATTTTCACAATGCTTTGCACACACATACAAAAACTCAAAAAGTTTTTTTAGGCATTCACAAATGTTCGATATTTGCCCCTTTAGTGATTCGGCAGACATCAAGCCGATAATCAAGTTTCTCCCACACTCGGCGCAGCATGTCCCCATCAATGAGTTCGAAAGCAGCGTTGATGCGAGTTCGCAGTTCTGGCACGTTTCTTGGTAGAGGAGGTTTAAACACTGAATCTTTCACATAACCCCACAGAAAGAAATCGCGTGGGGTTAAGTCGGGAGAGCGTGGAGGCCATGACACGAATTGCTGATCATGATCTCTACCACGACCGATCCATCGGTTTTCCAATCTCCTGTTTAAGAAATGCCGAACATCATGATGGAAGTGGGGTGGAGCACCATCCTATTGAAAGATGAAGTCGGCGCTGTCGGTCTCCAGTTGTGGCATGAGCCAATTTTCCAGCATGTCCAGATACACGTGTCCTGTAACGATTTTTTCGCAGAAGAAAAAGGGGCCGTAAACTTTAAACCGTGAGATTGCACAAAACACGTTAACTTTTGGTGCATTGCGAATTTGCTGCACGAATGCGTGAGGATTCTCTACCGCCCAGATTCGCACATTGTGTCTGTTCACTTCACTATTAAGAAAAAATGTTGCTTCATCACTGAAAACAAGTTTCGCACTGAACGCATCCTCTTCCATGAGCTGTTGCAACCGCGCCGAAAATTCAAAGCGTTTGACTTTGTCATCGGGTGTCGTGGCTTGTAGCAATTGTAAACGGTAAGGCTTCTGCTTTAGCCTTTTCCGTAAGATTTTCCAAACCGTCGGCTGTGGTACGTTTAGCTCCCTGCTTGCTTTATTCGTCGACTTCCGCGGGCTACGCGTGAAACTTGCCCGCACGCGTTCAACCGTTTCTTCGCTCACTGCAGGCTGACCCATTGATTTCCCCTTACAGAGGCATCCAGAAGCTTTAAACTGCGCATACCATCGCCGAATAGAGTTAGCAGTTGGTGGATCTTTGTTGAACTTCGTCCTGAGGTGTCGTTGCACTGTTATGACAGACTGATGTGAGTGCATTTCAAGAACGACATACGCTTTCTCGGCTCCTGTCGCCATTTTGTCCCACTGCGCTCTCGAGCGCTCTGGCGGCAGAAACCTGAAGTGCGGCTTCAGCCGAACAAAACTTTATGAGTTTTTCTACGTATCTGTAGTGTGTCGTGACCATATGTCAATGAATGGAGCTACAGTGAATTTATGAAATCGCTTCAATCATTTGTAATAGCCCTGTATTACCGATTCGCATTAGTTCATTCTTGGTAACCGAACACGGCGGAGATGATTGATACTGTACGGTACGACACTCAACGAGAGGATACACAAATACGTTATCAGTAGCACTGCTCATTTTTAAATTACTCTTGACGCACTTTCCTCTGAATCATTTACTTATTTTATCACTTTTCTGTAATAGAACTTGTAGCAACACTTCAACTTCCTTGCTAACAATGCCTCTCACAAGCAGAGCCACACACTACACAACATAACAGTTCCGTGTCCCATGCTCGACTCGACAGACGCGACTGCCCGCAAAGATACTCCACAACTAAGCCAGCGATATGACAATACGCTTACAAGTTTGTTGCAACACTACACCTGTGCTCTACTATTGAACCTACCACGTATTCCAAATCCAATTTGTTTACTAGTCGCCATGACTCAAGTAATCATCATATTGAGCAATTCATGACCTGGGATGTAACGAATTGTGGTTCTCTTTGTAAACCTGGAAATTTTTAATTGAAAGAAAATGTTTCAAGTTGAAGTATTCATAAATTTGGGCCCCGGGGCTTTCTCTAGCGTCTGGCGCGCGTGCGCCCAAGATTTCATGGCCCACCGATCCCTGAATGCTGTTGTACACTCGTCTTGTGTCATCGGAGTCATCCAGAAATGTTTCCATACGTTTGAGTGGCGCGCAGTTGTGGTCAGGCTTGGTACATTGTAGACTACGACCCAGTGACTGCACTGTACACTGTAAAGCAGCCGTTCCAGCCGCATATCAACCTGTACTGAGGATATAGCTATGGGCTGAGTTGCAAAATTTTGCCTTTGACACTCCAGGTGAACAAGGAACTCACAGTGAAGTGCTGTTGCTTCTGGCTGAATTTCTACATGAGCTGCCCGTTCATACATTTGTCTCATCTCAACCGCCAGTTCATTCTGCTGGGTAGGGAGACGTGTCTGCTCGCCTTTGAGTCTAACATTTCTTCCTGCGTCTTTTCAGCTACTCTCAGTCCCTGTTTTGTGAGAGCAGAAATAGCCTTCTTGGCCGCGCTCACTTCGACCTTTGCCAGCGCTGCCAGATTTTGCGCAATTTGGGCATTTTTTTCGCACATTTCGTGCTACTAATCTGGTTGTCCTAGCCTCACGTTTGGACTTTACTCCTACTTCTCGCTTCTGATCTGACGTCTTCCTAACGTCTTCAACCCTTGCATTTACACCTTTAACTCCATTCCTGACCATATTTACGTTTTAAACCAACTCATCAGCCCTCCTTTGAATTTCCTTAATTTCTTTTATGATTTCTTCCTGCCGGTTTTTCACTTTGTCTAGTCGCTTCTGAATTTTCCTAATTACATGAATGAGGATGTCCCATTTTTGGTCTAATTCCTGCCGTTTCTTTTCTCTCCTTTCCCTCCTCTTTTTTCTCATCCTGTCTTCTCTTCTCTGACTCTTACATAATAAATTGAATGATAGATTTTAATTGTAACCTGGCCTAAAAGCATCAATGGGTGACTCGTGTTCCATTTTCAACGACGTTAGCGTCAGCGTTTCTCCCTATAGAAACATGCTTTGCTTCATAGAATCATTCAGGTCGATTCCGCGCCAGAGCTCCACTCTGGTCTTCTTTTAAATAGTGCTCGCATTTACGCATGAAACAAAACCTACTATAAAATGTCATACACATCCATATAAGCAAATTTGTTCGACAAAAGTTTGCAGTTAGCAATGACGCAACATAAGAGAAGAAGTGACGTGTAAGTCATTGATAAGACCCAATGAGAAAAAAATAAATAAATAACACAAAACATACACACACTGAAATTAAATGACAACAACATACCACTAATTGCTGAGATATAACACACAGAGCCGAACGCGAGTCTAAATGTTCTCAGAGTACCATAGTCTGATTTAAAAAAAAAAAAAACAAAAAAAAAAAAAACTGTCTACCTCAGAAAAGTGCCAAGATTCCAGATCCTGGCCAAGGGACGCCAACTGTAAGCCATCGCTTGCTTTAATCATAAATATACGTCTGAGTGATGCAACATGTTTGTAGCGGCACCACCCTTTAGGATAGGGGAAGTTAATTTTGTGCGATATTTGGAGCATGAGTTACAGACAGGTGCGGGCCAGATTGCAGTAATATATGCATACCAGAGGCTACAGGGGCGTAGAACTGCTGGAGAGGATGCGCACAAAAGTTTCCATGGCGCTAGTCACCGGCAGAAGAGGGCCACTGGCCAACCTGAATTATGCATATTTTACGCGAACTGGCGCGCTTGACAAAACAGAGGCACACAGCCGAATATAAATAGGTGCCATTTTCTAACGAGATTCATTCAATTGTTGCAGCTGTACTCGACGGCAGGTCATGTCACACTGCCGGGCTACACGCAGCAACAGATGGGGCGCGAGTATCCCAGTCCATGGCGAGTCGTTGGTTCGACCCTCTGAGGCTGACATGGGGTTCACAGCCAGCCAGCGGCGGGCCACTCTTCACTCGCTACCACAGGCAGTCGTCTCGGCTCCCAACACACGCTGTAGGCTTCCCGCGGCGAGGGCCACAGATTCGGACGCCGGATAATGGGCGCTTGTTCGTCGCTGTGATCTCAGCCACGCCGATGAGGAGAAGGATGCAGCTGGCCACCCGCGGCTCACACCGAGAATCGCTGAGTAGGCTGTTGGCGTAGCCATCCTGGCATTCTCGGAACTTAGTGGGCCGGCCAAGGCCGGCACGACACGGCGTTGTGTTACACAGGGGTCCTTCCTCAGCATTGGAGGGCCCTGTGATGCAGACCGAGGTGAATGGAGCACTTAGTAGAAACAAATAAACCACTTGGAAAGTTCTCGCCGTGTTTTAATATGGCACCTCCTGCCACCCACCCACTACATGTTACTATTCTTACATAAAGAAAAGTATTACCTTTCCAGTAACCTTCCATTCATGAACTACCCCTTATATATATATATATATATATATATATATATATATATATATATATATATATATATAAGGCCCAACTCTATTCAAATATATATACATTAATTAGTGAATTTAGTCATGGTGCTTCTATTGCTCATGCCAGTTGTTGCTTTCAGAACTCAGATCAATGATCAAATTAATTAATTTATAAAAATTGAAGCTAAATTGCTGCTGCACCCACGTACTGCCTCAAAAAATAAGAAGAGTGAACAGTTGATGGAGTATGAATAAAAACACTGGCGTATTTAAGTTTACAAAATAATGACAAGTTTTATTAATCCTTTTGTAACTACAACTAGCTGATAAATCTTACACATATATGACAAACACAAATCGGAAAAGTAATGGTGTTTGATTGGCAAAGCATGCATTTAGGTGGAAGCTATACAAATTCTCCACTGAATTAATCCCTTTTACAACGCAATCCAGCTTTGTTTACATGAATCCAGCGTGAGGCACAACTCTGTTGAACCAATTAGGACTAAGTATACCACAAACTGTGGTTCACCTGAGAATGAAGAGCTGTGAATGTCATTTAACAAACCTGCTCCGTTGCAGCAGTATTTTATCCTTTCACGTTGATTCAGGCGGCAACAGGGAACAGATCGCTTTGGGCGAGGAGCGATGCGCAACTGCTACTGTAATTTTCTGACGCGTCTGTGAAAATTTGCAACCTACATGGTCTGGCGTTCTGGTTTTCTGAACGAGGGAAACTTCCCTACCAGAGCCCTTAAATCATGGCAGATTTCAGTGTGAGGTGAACCCATTCGGTTGTCTCTCCAAACTAATTTGACTCGCAGGCTCTCGCTGGAATTGTCAAACGTCAGACGGCCGACTCAGGACGAACACGTTCATCCTTGTCGCAAGTGATATGTCCGAGATGATATGCGGTTCCACTGTCAGTACAGTCGCCAACTGCCACTTGGTCCTAGTCCACCCCAAGATACAAACCACAAGTATTGTTCACTACGGACAGTCCTCAAGTTCTTCACTATCGCAAGACCAGTAGACGAAAAGGGCAAAGAATCACAACCACATTCCACCAAGGCTCGGCATGGTATCCGAATTAGGAAAAACGAAACCACCACCACACTGCAAAACCAATCAAACTATCCTCTACTCATTGACTCTCCCCTCTTGACTGTTGTGTTGTCCTTTGTAGCTCATCCAGACACAGGACCGAGGTTACCATTCTGGTGGCGTAAGCGTGCAATTTGAATATTGTGAGACGAGCCAATCAGCGACTCCAAATTTCTCTTGCCTGAAAAAAGAAGGTTTTAGATTAGGGAGCTGTCGTTCTCATGGTAAGCATGGCCATGTTTTGGCAAAAAACGTCTACCTAGCTGGGATCACTATCCCTCATTTAGAGAGATCTAATCTTTCTGCGACAACAATTTTCAGTTTCTGAAAGGAGGCTGTTAAGTTTCCTAGGCAGTCGTGCCTCTGAAATAAATCTCTTTGCCACCCGCTAAAAGGACCTGGCGACTTACTGCCGTCAGGGAGGTTACAGTCTTACTATTATAAACACGTGCAGCAGTCACTCTGTTAGTATCGTACCAGCTTCTAACATAAGAATGCACTGGTTTTATGACCTTCCCACTGTCTGCAAATAGGCTCAGTTTACAGCAATCCTTAAATGGAGCCGGCCGAAGCGGCCGTGCGGTTAAAGGCGCTGCAGTCTGGAACCGCAAGACCGCTACGGTCGCAGGTTCGAATCCTGCCTCGGGCATGGATGTTTGTGATGTCCTTAGGTTAGTTAGGTTTAACTAGTTCTAAGTTCTGGGGGACTAATGACCTCAGCAGTTGAGTCCCATAGTGCTCAGAACCATTTTTTGACCCTTAAATGGATTCCTCCATTCACTTTCCGCCAACTGGCTGCCTTTGCGACGGACTGTCGTGTGGCCCAGCTAAAGTGCTTCGCGAACCGGCGTCCCTCTCGTCGTCCCTCAGTGGAAGGAATAAAGGAACTCAGCCAGAACTCCCTCTGCGGAACAATCCACTGAGCACTGTTTCCCAGTGACACTCAAACAGCCAAGTCGCTGCAGTCAGTTCTCTGAGAACTCCAAACGTCCCCTTGGGTAGAAGTTCTCAACAAGCTACACATGCAGTTAGAAGGACATTCTTCCTACCATTTCCTGATGTAAGGAAGTCATAAAGAACATATATCAAGTGTAGCACTGGGGAAAATTGAGATCACGACCCAAAATATGAACGTTAATCTGAATGACAATGTTGTCTAAGAGAGAGAGCTGCGTTCCATCTCTCAAGGTTGTAGACATGGAAGAGACCATGAGGCACAGGAAGTGTTCAGATTCATTATTTAATAGTATGACAAAGATTTCAGAAACAGCTTTGAAATTGTGAGACATTAACAGGTGTAGGTGTGGACTCTGACCACAATTTATTGCTTATGAAGTATAGAATAAAACAGAAGAAATTACAAAAACATAGAAATTTAAGGAGATGGGACCTGGATAAACAGAAAGAACCAGAGGTTGCCGAGAGGTTCAGAGGGAGCATTACGGAACGACTGACAAGAACAGGGGAAAAGAATACAAAGATGACTGGGTAGCTTTTAGAGATGAAATAGTAAAGGCAGCAGGGTATCTTGCAGGTAAAATGGCGAGGACTAGTAAAATTCTGAGGCAAGATAAGAGATACTGAATTTAATTAATGAAAGGAGAAAATACAGAAATTCAGTAAATAAAACAGGTGAAAGGGAATACAACCGTCTAAAAAATGAGATAGACAGTAAGTGGAGATTGGCGAAGCAGGAACGTGTAGAGGACAAATGTAATGATTTAGAAACGTATGTTGTTGTGGTCTTCAGTCCTGAGACTGGTATGATGCAGCTCTCCATGCTACTCTATCCTGTGCAAGCTTCTTCATCTCCCAGTACCTACTGCAACCTACATCCTTCTGAATCTGCTTAGTGTATTCATCTCTTGGTCTCCCCCTATGATTTTACCCTCCACGCTGCCCTCCAATACTAAATTGGTGATCCCTTGATGCCTCAGAGCATGTCCTACCAACCGATCCCTTCTTCTGGTCAAGTTGTGCCACAAACTTCTCTTCTCCCCAATCCTATTCAATATTTCCTCATTAGTTATGTGATCTACCCATCTAATCTTCAGCATTCTTCTGTAGCACCACATTTCAAAAGCTTCTATTCTCTTCTTGTCCAAACTATTTACCGTCCATGTTTCACTTCCATACATGGCTACACTCCATACAAATACTTTCAGAAATAACTTCCTGACACTTAAATCTATACTCGATGTTAACAAATTTCTCTTCTTCAGAAACGCTTTCCTTGCCATTGCCAGTCTACATTTTATATCCTCTCTACTTTGTCCATCATCAGTTATTTTGGTCCCCAAATAGCAAAACTCCTTTACTACTTTAAGTGTCTCATTTCCTAATCTAATACCCTCAGCATCACCCGACTTAACTCGACTACATTCCATTATCCTCGTTTTGCTTTTGTTGATGTTCATCTTATATCCTCCCTTCAAGACACCATCCATTCCGTTGAACTGCTCTTCCAAGTCCTTTGCTGTCTCTGACAGAATTACAATGTCATCGGCGAACCTCAAAGTTTTTATTTCTTATCCATGGATTTTAATACCTACTCCAAATTTTTCTTTTGTTTCCTTTACTGCTTGCTCAATATAGAGATTGAATAAAATCGGGGAGAGGCTACAACCCTGTCTTACTCCCTTCCCAACCACTGCTTCCCTTTCATGTCCCTCAACTCTTATAACTGCCATCTGGTTTCTGTACAAGTTGTAAATAGTCTTTCGCTCCCTGTATTTTACCCCTGCCACCTTTAGAATTTGAAAGAGAGTATTCCAGTCAACATTGTCAAAAGCTTTCTCTAAGTCTACAAATGCCAGAAACGTAGGTTTGCCTTTCCTTAATCTTTCTTCTAAGATAAGTCGTAAGGTCAGTATTGCCTCACGTGTTCCAGTATTTCTACGGAATCCAAACTGATCTTCCCCGAGGTCAGCTTCTACTAGTTTTTCCATTCGTTTGTAAAGAATTCGTGTTAGTACTTTGCAGCTGTGACTTATTAAACTGATTGTTCGGTAATTTTCACATCTGTCAACACCTGCTTTCTTTGGGATTGGAATTATTATATTCTTCTTGAAGTCTGAGGGTATTTTGCCTGTTTCATACATCTTGCTCACCAGATGGTAGAGTTTTGTCAGGACTGGCTCTCCCAAGGCCGTCAGTAGTTCCAATGGAATGTTGTCTACTCCGGGGGCCTTGTTTCGACTCAGGTCCTTCAGTGCTCTGTCAAACTCTTCACGCAGTATCGTATCTCCCATTTCATCTTCATCTACATCCTCTTCCATTTCCATAATATTGTCCTCAAGTGCATCGCCCTTGTATAGACCCTCTATATACTCCTTCCACCTTTCTGCTTTCCCTTCTTTGCTTAGAACTGGGTTTCCATCTGAGCTCTTGATGCTCATACATGTGGTTCTCTTATCTCCAAAGGCTCTGAGCACTATGGGACTCAACTGCTGAGGTCATTAGTCCCCTAGAACTTAGAACTAGTTAAACCTAACTAACCTAAGGACATCACAAACATCCATGCCCGAGGCAGGATTCGAACCTGCGACCGTAGCGGTCTTGCGGTTCCAGACTGCAGCGCCTTTAACCGCACGGCCACTTCGGCCGGCTTTATCTCCAAAGGCCCCTTAATTTTCCTGTAGGCAGTATCTATCTTACCCCTAGTGAGATAAGCCTCTACGTCCTTACATTTGTCCTCTAGCCATCCCTGCTTAGCCATTTTGCACTTCCTGTCGATCTCATTTTTGAGACGTTTGTATTCCTTTTTGCCTGCTTCATTTACTGCATTTTTATATTTTCTCCTTTCATCAATTAAATTCAATATTTCTTCTGTTACCCAAGGATTTCTACTAACCCTCTTCTTTTTACCTACTTGATCGTCTGCTGCCTTCACTACTTCATCCCTCAGAGCTACCCATTCTTCTTCTACTGTATTTCTTTCCCCCATTCCTTTCAATTGTTCCCTTATGCTCTCCCTGAAACTCTGTACAACCTCTGGTTCTTTCAGTTTATCCAGGTCCCATCTCCTTAAATTCCCACCTTTTTGCAGTTTCTTCAGTTTCAATCTACAGTTCATAACCAGTAGATTGTGGCCAGAGTCCACATCTGCCCCTGGAAATGTCTTACAGTTTAAAACCTGGTTCCTAAATCTCTGTCTTACCATTATATAATCTATCTGATACCTTTTAGTATCTCCTGGGTTCTTCCATGTATACAACCTTCTATCATGATTCTTAAACCAAGTGTTAGCTAAGATTAAGTTGTGCTCTGTGCAAAATTCTATCAGGCGGCTTCCTCTTTCATTTCTTAGCCCCAATCCATATTCACCTACTACGTTTCCTTCTCTCCCTTTTCCTACACTCGAATTCCAGTCACCCATGACTATTAAATTTTCGTCTCCCTTCACTATCTGAATAATTTCTTTTATTTCATCATACATTTCTTCAATTTCTTCGTCATCTGCAGAGGTAGTTGGCATATAAACTTGTACTACTGTAGTAGGTGTGGGATTCGTATCTATCTTGGCCACAATAATGCGTTCACTATGCTGTTTGTAGTAGCTTACCCGAATTCCTACTTTCCTATTCATTATTAAACCTACTCCTGCATTACCCCTATTTGACTTTATGTTTATAACCCTGTAGTCACCTGACCAGAAGTCTTGTTCCTCCTGCCACCGAACTTCACTAATTCCCACTATATCTAACTTTAACCTATCCATTTCCCTTTTTAAATTTTCTAACCTACCT
Source organism: Schistocerca serialis cubense (assembly GCF_023864345.2). Taxonomy (NCBI): domain Eukaryota; kingdom Metazoa; phylum Arthropoda; class Insecta; order Orthoptera; family Acrididae; genus Schistocerca; species Schistocerca serialis. The sequence goes on from NC_064644.1 coordinate 52,992,622, forward strand.
GCCCGATTAAGGGATCTGACATTCCACGCTCCGATCTGTAGAACGCCAGTTTCCTTTCTCCTGATAACGACATCCTCTTGAGTAGTCCCCGCCCGGAGATCCGAATGGGGGACTATTTTACCTCCGGAATATTTTACCCAAGAGGACGCTATCATCATTTAATCATACAGTAAAGCTGCATGCCCTCGGGAAAAATTACGGCCGTAGTTTCCCCTTGCTTTCAGCCGTTCGCAGTACCAGCACAGCAAGGCCGTTTTGGTTATTGTTACAAGGCCAGATCAGTCAATCATCCAGACTGTTGCCTTTTCAACTACTGAAAAGGCTGCTGCCCCTCTTCAGGAACTACACGTTTGTCTGGCCTCTCAACAGATACCCCTCCGTTGTGGTTGTACCTACGGTACGGCTATCTGTATCGCTGAGGCACGCAAGCCTCCCCACCAACGGCAAGGTCCATAGAAACGTATATAACTAAAGAAAACGTAGATGCCGCCTACAGGAAAATTAAAGAGACCTCTGCAGAAAAGATAAACATCTGAATGAGTAGCAAGAACCCAGACGGGACACCTGTCTTAATCAAAGAAGGGGAAGGTGAAAGATACAAGGAGAACATATAGGGTGTATACAAGGAAGATCAATTTTAAAGCAATATTATAGGATTGGAAGAGAATGTTGAGGAGACAAGATGGAAGACATGACACTTGAGAAGACTTCAAAGAGTGCTGTCAGAACTAAGTCAAGGTCACGGCGTGAACGACTTTCCGTCAGAATAAATAATAACCTTGAACGAGCCATCCATGACAAAACTCTTCCACTTGGTGCGCAAGATATATGAGACAGGCGAAACACCTCCAGACTTCAAGAAAAATATAACAATAACAATTCCAATGAAGTCACATGCTCTCAGGTGTGAAAATTACCGGATTATCGGTTTAATAAGTCATGGTTGCAGAATACTAACACGAATCCTTCGCAGAAGAATGGAAAAACTGGTACAAGCAGACCTCGGGAAGATCCGTGTGGATTCGAAGAAATGTGGGAACATGCGAGGCAATACTGACTCTACGACTTCTCATAGAAGATGGGTTAACGAAAGGCAAACTAACGTCTATAGCATTTCTAGACTTAAAGAATACCTCTGACAATGTTGACTGGAACATTCTCTTTTAAATTCTAAATATGGCAGGGGAAAAATACACGGAGTGAAAGGCTTTTTACAATTTGTATATAAATCAGATGGTAGTTGTAAGAGTTGAGGGGCACGAAAGGGAAGCAGTGGTTGAGAATGGAGTGAGACAGGGTTGTGGCCGATCCTCCATATTATTCAGTCTGTATATTGAGCAAGCACTAAAGGAAACAAAAATTGGAGTAGGAATTAAAGTCCAGGAAGAAGAAATAGAAACGTTGAGCTTCACTGATGATGCTATAATTCTGTCAGAGACAACAAAGGACTTGGAAGATCAGTTGAACGGAATGGACAGTGGCTTGAAAGGAGGATTTAAGATGAACACCAACAAAGCAAAACGCGGATAATGGAGTGCAGTCGAATTAAATCACGTGGTGCTGAGACATTTGATTAGGAAATGAGACGCTTAAAGTAGTAAATGAGTTTTGCTATTTGGGGAGCAAAATAACTGATGACGGACGAAGTAGAGAGGATATAAAATGTAGACTGGCAATCGCAAGAAGAGAGTTGCTGAAGAAGAGAAATTTGTTAGCATCGAATATTCATTTAAGTGTCGGGATGTGTTCTCTGAAAGCATTTTTATGGTGTGTAGCCATGTATGGAAGTGAAACATAGACGGCAAACAATTTAGGCAAGAAGAGAATAGAAGCTTTACAACTGTGGTGCTACAGATGAATGCTCAAGATTAGATGGGTAGATCACGTAACTAATGAGGCACTGCGTAGAACTGGGGAGAAAAGAAATTTGTGGCACAACTTGACTAAAAGAAGGGATCGGTTGGTAGGACATCTTCTGAGATATCAGAGGATCACCAAATTAGTACTGGAGGGAAGCGTGGGGGATATAAACCGTAGAGGGAGACAAAGAGATGAATACACTAAGCAGATTCAGAAGGGTGTGGGCTGGAGTAGTTACTCGGAGATGAATGGGCTCGCACGGGACAGAGCAGCATGGAGAGAAGCCTGAAATCAGAGAGGACCACGACAACACTCCAATACGCCGTTCAAAATACTGTTAGTTACAACTTTATTCTAATGTTGGCTTTTCGCCTACAACTGAAATTTATTTTGATACTTTATAATTTTGAACTCAGTCTGCTGTGCTTTTACGTGCTCTCGATTACCCCGTGAAAGTCAACAAAAATATAGCTTCTGACGATACAGGTTATTTTGCTGTATCATTATGAGACTGATGACAGCAACACGAATGATAAGAACCACTAACTGCTTGGAACACCAGGTAGCAAATGAATTTCTTAAGTAACTTAAAATTTTTATTGTAATCTACAAACTTTCTGTATTTGTTTTACGTCTCACAAGGGACGCAGTAACTAAGACACTGGCGTGAACGGACTTTTTCGAGACGACAGTCGCAGCAGAGAAGAAAATGGCAGCCCCTACGCTTATTGTCTATGTCCACCGATTTTAACAACGTAAACTTGTGAAAAAAATGTTGTATGACACTATGTGTATTCAGTATTAGCTGAGCTTAGTCAGTACCTATATTAGCCAGGAATACTTCAATTTAGTTGATAATATAACGTGACAAAGTATGTATAATGTTCACGGTAGCGAAACAGCTGCAATTGTTTGGATGAATATCAACGAGTTGGCGACTCTATTTTCTAAGATGATACTATAGGAAATCCTTTGGGACTCATATATTAAAGCATTCTTAATATTCATCAAGCATTTAAAACCAAATTAATAATAACGATGATGCTAAAGAACTGGTGAAATATTATCTCTGATCATCCGAAATCATGGCGCCAGATGCCGTTGAATTTATTTTACCTTAGAAAAGATAGCTACCACACAGTGTTTGACAGTGGAGAGTGACCCAAGTGCGTTTCCTATAGCGCCATAACACTGCGCATGGGATTATACACTGAAACGTCAATGAAACTGATGTAGGCGTGCAAATTCAAATAGAGAGATATATAAACAGGCAGAATAGGGCGCTGCGATCGGCACCGCCAACATAAAATATGTGTCTGGTGCAGTTGTTAGACGGGTTACTGCACCTACAATGATAGGTCATCAAGATTTAAGTGAATGATGTTATATTCGGCGCACGAGCGAATGAATACAGCATCTCCAAGGTAGCGATGAAATGGAGAGTCTCCTGTACGACCATTTCACGAGTGTACCGTGAATATCAGGAACCCGGTGAAACATCAAATCTCCGACATCGCCGCGGCCGGAAAAAGATCCTGTAAAAACGGACCAACGGCGACCGAAGAGAATCGTTCAAGGTGACAGAAGTGCAACGCTTCCGCAAATTGCTGCAGTTTGAATGATGGGCCATCAACAAGTGTCAGTGTTCGAACCATTCAACGAAACATAATCGACATGGGCTTTCGGAGCCGAAGGCCTGCTCGTCTACCATTGACGACTGCACGAAACAATGCTTTACACCTCGTCTGGACCCATCAACACCGACATTGGACTGTTGATGACTGGAAACATGTTGCCTGGTCGGACGAGTCTCGTTTCAAACTGTGTCCAGCGGGTGGACACGTACGGGTATGGAGACAACCTCATGAATTCATGGGCTCTGGATGTGAAATGTTAAAGCTGGTGGATGCTCTGTAATGGTATCGGGCATATGCTGTTTGAGTGATTTGGGACCCCTGATACGTCTAGATACGATTCTCGCAGGTGACAGGTATGTAAGAATCATGCTTGATCACCTTCATCCATTCATTTCCATTGCTCATTCCGACGGACTTTGGAAATTCCAGCAGTATAATGTGACACCCTATACGTTCAGAATCGCTACAGAGTGGCCCAGGAACACTCTTCTGAGTTTAAAAAATTCCGCTGGCCACCAAACTTCCAGACACGAATATTATTGAGCATACCTGGGATGCCTTGCAACGTGCTGTTCAGAAGAGATCTACACACCTCGTATTCCTACGGATTTATGAACAGCCCTGCAGGATTCGTGGTGTTAGTTCTCTCCAGCACTACTTCAGACGTTAGTCGAGTCCATGCCACGTTGTGTTGCCGTGCTTCTGCGTGCTCGTTGGGGCCCTAAACGATATTAGGCACCTGTACCTGTTTCTTTGGCTCTTCAGTGTCTAAGGGAGGATGAAAATGTCTGAGGGAGTTGCTGTAGTGTAATTGTAACGCAGCGCAACTCTGATGCGGATTACAGTAAAAAGTACCCAAATGTAGGGAAGGGGCTTGGAACGGCAGCCTTTTGATCAACCCTTATATTATAAAGTGCTGTTATTTAGTAAGGCTAATTTTCTTTATCAGCGATGGTGTCGGCCGATACACTGCGGTTATGCATGATCACTCCTAATTTCACGTTACGACGGGCTAAGGTTAGTAACCGAAGACTTGCAGCTTTGTAAAGGTGACTAGAGTTATGAATTGGAATGAGTCCATACTGAATTCAGAACTTAAAATAACAACTCTTCTTTACGTGAACGTTGATATCGCCATTGCAGAGACTTATTGCAAACAATTATGCGGTAGGGTTTGACCATCTCGCGTTGTCCTAGTGACTGGCCTTATTAATCGCCGAAAGTTACGTTGTCGAACAGAAATGCATTTCTCTAGGAAAGATACTAACTAGTACTAACAATTCAACAGCTATAGGGGAGGACCCTACTTTAATATATGTAATTAATTCTTCGGAGGTAAAGTAGCTGCTATCCTTGGAACAAAGTAGCGAAAATCACTCAACAATCGGCGATAAGTTGGTTCAAATAGCTCTGAGGACTATGGGACATAACATCTGAGGTCATCAGTCCCCTAGAACTTAGTACTTAGACCTAACTAACCTAAGGACATCACACACATCCATGCCCGAGGCAGGATTCGAACATGCGACCATAGCGGTCGCGCGGTTCCAGACTGAAGCGCCTAAAAGCGCTCGGCCACACCGGCCGGCGGCGATAAGTAAAACAAATGCCGCCAAATAATTAAATACGCTATGTCCCAGAATACAAGGTCGCACCACAGTCTCCTGCACTATAAGAAGTAAACAGCACTGATCTACAGCTGTAAAAGGATCCCCCTTCAAAGAAGAAACACAGTGGGTAACTGTTTAATAATAAAAATGTAAAGTAAGTATCGTGCACTGGGCTGTTGAACACATACTCTCAAGCGCTGTTATACTGTTATTAAAGGTTAAATTAAATGTTAGAGCACATTTACTCAGTAGTCTTCGAGTTACTCACAATGTTGTGATATAACAGAAAGGTTTCTTTCATAGCGAAAAGTGCAAAACCTATCTGAAGGATAACTTGCGGCGCAGTCGTTCGTGATATTTGACAATCAGTTTCGAATACAGCCAAATACTGGCTTTCAGCAAAGATATACTTTTTTCGTGAGTTTCTGCCAAGTTTCATATTTCTGTATATCTCTCCTTTGGTAACTGGAAACACTGTTTTCAGAAATAACGTTAGGAAAGCCAACATCTCGAGTGCGAAGAACCGGAGAAGGGCGGCCCGCCTATCCAGGTAGAGAAATATTTAGAGAGGGATCTTTCTCTTCGGCACGCCCAGTGGCTCCTTACTTTTTTATCTGTATTCCTCGTCAGCCTCTTCGAGGAGCGGCGAAAGCAAATACTTGTGGAGAGGAAGAAGGACGGAGGAGGGTAGGGGGTGGGGGGCTGCAATAGCGGCCTGCACGGGCTCGCAGTCCACGAGAGGTCGCCGACGAGTTGTGCCGCTGGGAGGTCCACTCGGAGGGGCTCAACTTGCGTGCCGAAGACGTCACGGTAATTGCCGGCAAAGACGTTGAGGGTCACGGTGCAGGAGGCAGACCACATAATGTAACAGCAAACACTTCCGAGTCCAATTTGGGTCTCAGGATCTCTGCTGGCTTTGTTTCGTGATTTGAAGTACCCATAACCTGCGTTGTACTGAAGTGAAATGTACACAATGAGCAGTTCAAACAAGATGAGAATAGAAGTTTTCGAGATGGGCTATAGAAAAATGACGAAGATTAGTTGGGTATGTCGACTAACTAATGACAAGGTACTGACGCAGAATTGGGGAAAAAAGAAATTTTCTGCCAAAACTTGACCAACTGAAGCGATCGGTTTATTTGACACATTCTGAGGCCTAAAGGGATCCTAATTTTGGTACGGAGGGAAGTGGGGTTAAAATACTGGGTGGCCATAAACTAACTTTAAAACTTCAGACTTCGATAACTTCAGAACTATACTAGATATTAACTAATAGCTTTCAACATGAGATAAGATCCAGAATGAGATTTTCACTCTGCAGCGGAGTGTGCGCTGATATGAAACTTCCTGGCAGATTAAAACTGTGTGCCCGACCGAGACTCGAACTCGGGACCTTTGCCTTTCGCGGGCAAGTGCTCTACCAGCTGAGCTACCGAAGCACGACTCACGCTCGCTACTCACAGCTTTACTTCTGCCAGTACCTCGTCTCCTACCTTCCAAACTTTACAGAAGCTCTCCTGCGAACTTTGCAGAACTAGCACTCCTGAAAGAAAGGATATTACGGAGACATGGCTTAGCCACAGCCTGGGGGATGTTTCCAGAATGAGATTTTCACTCTGCATCGGAGTGTGCGCTGATATGAAACTTCCTGGCAGATGAAAACTGTGTGCCCGACCGAGACTCGAACTCAGGACCTTTGCCTTTCGCGGGCAAGTGCTCTACCAACTGAGCTACCGAAGCACGACTCACTTGCCCGCGAAAGGCAAAGGTCCCGAGTTCGAGTCTCGGTCGGGCACACAGTTTTAATCTGCCAGGAAGTTTCATACCAGCACACACTCCGCTGCAGAGTGAAAATCTCATTCTGGAAACATCCCCCAGGCTGTGGCTAAGCCATGTCTCCGCAATATCCTTTCTTTCAGGAGTGCTAGTTCTGCAAGATTCGCAGGAGAGCTTCTGTAAAGTTTGAAAGGTAGGAGACGAGGTACTGGCAGAAGTAAAGCTGTGAGTACCGGGCGTGAGTTGTGCTTCGGTAGCTCAGTTGGTAGAGCACTTGCCCGCGAAAGGCAAAGGTCCCGAGTTCGAGTCTCGGTCGGGCACACAGTTTTAATCTGCCAGGAAGTTTCATGTGATAAGATAACTCAAAAAGTCCTTTTATCTTCCAGATGATGCCACTTTGGGCACAAAATTGAACTATAAAACCCGATAAAACATGGGAGCTGCAGGAGAAAGCTCAGTGTATGCCCTGGTTCATGCTGACGACGTCTGACACCAGTCCATCGAAACTTTCGAACGCAGTACGGAAAGCAAACACCGTTTCACCAACTACTCGAGCTTGCCATATGTCATTTATTCAAACAGGTAGTGTTCTCCAGGAGAAAGCGACAGGTCGCCCATCTGTTTCCTATACCAACATGGACAAGGTACTGCTGGCGTTTGTAAGGAGTCCGACGAAGTCTGTGCGTACGGCTGCCAGAGAGTTGGAAACCAGAAGATGCACGACGCACAACTTCTTGCGTCAGTGGTTACGGCTTCGTTCCTAAAAGATGCAGCCGCTTCAGGCATTAAAACGTATGGGCAGACCCCAGCGCGAACAGTTTGCAGTGGATATGCTAGGCAAGACAATGACATTTTGGAAAAGATTTGTTTCTAAGATGAGGAAACGTTTCATGTATCTGGCAAAATGAATCGTCATTATGTTCGTAGACGGGGTTCGCAGAATCCTCATGTTACACGTGAAATAGAAAGAGACAGTCCGAAGGCCAATGCTTGGTGCTTCAACACAAAAGCGTACACAGCATCAAGATAAAGAGAAAAGTATCTCGAATAGGAAGAGTAGATAAAAGTAATACAATGGAAAAAAAATTAACTAGTACTTTTATATTTCTTATGAATACGTAAAATTTACGTCTGACTGTCAAACGCTTTAAAATTTTATTCGATTTCTCCTTTATTAGAGATGATATGATCCCAACTTGTTAAATACTTGTAAATTAAAAATTATGTATATTTTATTAATATATTCTTTTCAGAAAAGTGGGATTAACAAAACGTTATCCCCTTTGTAAATTTAAGCACTAGTAGAATTTAGTTTCAAACATTTTCTGACGTCCAAATTTATCTAAAATTGCATACAACGATCTGTGAACCTTTGTCAAAAAGGGCCTTAGGCTGTCACTTGCCTACAATAATTGTATGTTTAAGGCATTTAAATTCCATCGTCGTTTTCGGCAAGGACACTGCATAAAACATTTCCGTCAACTATGCAATGGGCTATTGTGGAGTGAGGAAAGCTGTCATTATCAGCCGCCAGAAATTGCCTTAAATTGCTTAATGACGCGCATCTATCATCATCGTAATTAGCTCATGAATCTATAGGTAGAGCGAAGTTATTGATTATCTTGTCAGAGCTGCTATGACATATTTTGCTTGCTTGCATCGTAATTCAACTCTCTCGCTAAAGACTTTCCAGCAAACAACAAAGGCAGTATTTATTACTGCTGCACATTGCCTCAACTTCTGCTTTTATGAAACTCATCATTGCTGTTTACAAGCGTGGTCCAAAAGGTACAACAGAGAATTCAGATGCGTCACAGAAGGACATGAAAAATGGACTGACAAACAGTCAAACATTTGTATAACCGAGGGCTTCACTTGTATAAAGAAAGATTAAATACCTTGCCCTCAGATGTTCATCACGTGGTACTTGCCGGTCAATGAGCGTTTCGTAACTAGCTGTTTTGAAATCTCCGTCAACAGAATTGAAAGTACTTTCTGTAGAAATGTGTGTGAATTCCTAAGGGACCAAACTGCTGATGTCATCGGTCCCTACTTCAACCAACCTATGCTAAGAACAACACACACACACCCATGCCGGAGGGAGGACTCGAACCTCCGACGGGAGGGGCCGCGCAATCCGTGACATGGCGCCTCAAACTACGCGGTCACTCCGCGCGGTCTTTCTGTAAAACAGAAATATTACTATCACATAGATCTTTCAGTGTTTTTAGTTCATTTTTCCCGTTATGTAACTTCGCCTTGGATTTTTCTAGCCTTGTTTAAGTGCTCCCGTGTATCTTATATATTTTCGATTTTCTGAGACTTAAGTCTACCTTTGAATCTCCAGTATCCAGAACCCCACTTTCCTCGTCAAACAATGTTCCAGATAAAAATGCATATTCATCATTTGTTGATTCATTCTGAGAGGGAACAAAAAATTTAGAACGTGTTTCATATAAAGTGTTACTCTGCTCAGCATAGTTAGTGCAGACTAGCACCATTTTCGCTTCTAGTTTTAGGAGGTATTTTATGGATGCTTCCCACAGCACAACTAGTGCTTCGCAATTCACCTGATTCGTTTGTATAACGAACACTTGTCAGATATTTTGGAAACATACTCCTGTTTAGCCTATGCCTAGTTTTATTCCAAAAGTTTTCATCGGAAAAATGACCCAGAGAAACAAAACACCAGAAGAGTTCGTTTCATTTGAAAGCTCACAAACACTATTCCACTTCATAAGCAACTCTTGAGTTTCTCTGGGATTCGTCTAGGAATACTGCTTGTTGTTAGCTTTCTCTGTAGAACCTACGTAATATACAGATGAAGCGCACTGGAATTTACAGTGATTTAACGTCAATTTCTTGTGTTGAATGTTCTGAAAAACTCAGAATTGTTGATTATATTCGTTAGAAAAATTGTGAATAACACATCCAACTTATTTTAATAACGAATGTAAATCATACAGCTTCATTCGTGATAGGAAATAACACATTTTATCTATGCTTAATTAAAATACTGTAAGTCAAATACCGTACCTTAGTATTATTTGTTGACTTTTTAGAGCAGGAATTCTCTCCATTTCCACAATGAGGATTACGAAAGTTAAACTCTTATTGCAACAAGGTTGTAACCAATAACCAGAATGACGTGATAGAACCAGATTTCATCAACCAGTTAGATGGCTACCCCCCCCCCCCCCCCCTAGCTCCCCAAGTGATAGGGAACTGAAATACTCCGTGTGGTTCCAGGATTTCCATAACACTTTAACCTCCGTGGTACACACCATGTAACGTAAACGCTATCGGTGGGTTTGTAAATCATTAGACTTACAATTATCTGTGACAGATAGAACGTCCATCAAACTATATTAGTGCTGTTATTGTTTAAGGTTGTTACTGGTATTGGCTGGGTATATATACTCGTAAAATGCTTGAACAGCGACGGATGTTGTGTGACCACTTTAAAGGAAACACTGATGCCATGTACTCGCGTAAGGTGAGGTTTATCTGCACCTAGAGTTTGAAAGGATCAGCGTGGTTCTGCACTTTGCCAGTCGTTCGAGTCATGCTGTTTACAAATCTGTGGAGCATTTGGATGCGACAGTGGCCCGACGTGGGACTGCACGGGAACGTAAGGACACGCATTCCATGAAATGAACCTCCCGTCGACCAAGTCTGGTAACCACAAGGGAGGATCGCAGCGCCGTGCACCAAACACACTGTAACCCTTTCACATGTGTGCCTGTCATCCGACAACATGTCACATTCTGTGTCAAGCTGCAACGAGAATAAGGATTTACTGTCATATGCGCACATTCATTTTAGAGTCTGTTCTTACTATTGGCTTATTACTTTTTATTTTTACACTGTCCCGAACACACAGATACGGTAAGTTTCTTATCTGAGCTATTTGAGCGTAATGAATTAATCAAAACATCGTTACAAAGAGAGGGAACTATATACCGTACTACTAACTGCTCCATCGTTACACATACAAAGCTGTCGTGTATTACGAGATCAACATTATAAAACATTTGTTTTGCGTTTTATATATATATATACATGCCGTGCCGTATGATTGTTAGCCGCGCGTGTCGTATGATTGTTCGCCTGCCGGAGTTTTTCAACGAAACAACAAACGCACAACGATACTGCAGCGATATTCTGTACCCATCCCAGGAGAACTTGTGTTAACTGAAATAATGAAAAATTATTTTCAACAAGATGGTGCAACGGCGCATACAGTTCGCATTTCAATGTCACTGCTTGCTGATGTTTTGGTGATGGCATGATTTCACAGGGACTTAGGGTTCGACAATCGCCTGACCTAACACCACCTGACTTTTTCTTCTGGGGTGCAGCGAAAGCAAAGTCTATAAAAACCGTCCAAAATCCATCGATGAACCGAAAACTGCAATATCCACTTTCACGCTTGTGTTACAGAAGAAATGTTACAGCTTGTGTTTGGAAACATGATTAGACGAACTGAATTGTGTATTCAACAACAGGGGGGACACTTTCAAAATTTAATGTGAAAAATTTGTAAGTAAAAACGAATATTCAATAAAATAAAAACTTGTATTTCACTGTGTTTGATTTCGGTATATTCACTGCGGCATACGGCACGCGCGGCTAACAATCATACGGCACTGCGGAGAGCCTTTTTGAACACTCCGTATAATATGCAAAACAAATTTTTAGACTATGCGAATGCCCTTTATATATATATATATATATATATATATATATATATATATATATATATATATATATATATATATATATATATATATATGACGGGCATGAATTTTTAGCTAGGTAATGTTTAGTGTCCCTTGGTACTGACCCTATGACACATATAACATGTCATTCTAGACTATTAATTTCGATCCAGACGCCTTGAAAATTACATAAGAAAAGGACTAAGAGAAACTGTAATTATATGCAGTTGACGAATAACTTTTCGTAGTGTATGATTTTGTGGAAGTGAACTATAGGGCACATGTGGAAGCAGGGAGGAAAAGAGTGGAGTTATATGGAATGTGGTGTTACAGGGGAATTTTGAAAATCGGTTGGACACACAACACGAATGATACAAAAAATGACAGAAAAGGAATATTATCTATTGGGAACCCCCAGTAGAGAACAAAGAAAAGAATACGGGATGTTCTTTAACGCCTCAACAAAATGGAAAAGTGTCGACCGGCCAAAGGCCAGAATACTATATCTGATTAGGTTATGTTCGACCTCGAGGTTATAAAATTAGAAAGACATAAACCTTTGAACCAAACGTTTTGATAAATGTCAGTGATTACAAATACGAACAAAATCCTTGAAGACGGCAATATGGTCTGTAACGTAGAGTGGTGAAGCTATCCCATGGAGTGTATTTTCACTCTGCCATTATTCGGTACTGCGAGGGTTGAAAGCACAAGGGCGAGTTAGGTTGCTTCCATTTAACGCTGTAGTTTACTGGAGACCTCTAAGTACAGAGCTACACACCAGATTCTTTCCATGATGTGGTCAACAGCTGTTAACATGGGCAGTGGAGAGAACAACTGTGAATAATAATTACACGCAGTTGGGTGTTCCCGTCACACAAATAAACTGGAGGCTAACGAGGGACATGACCCTCCCTGATTACTTGTTGCATGCTGCTGACTACTTGTTGCTGGTCCACGGATGTCCGGATTTGATTACTACACTGTAACAGGTTCGTGAATGCAGCAATAATCAGTGTCCCAGCGCACCTAGAGAACTAGAAACTAATTACTCCCTAGTTTTTCCCAGGTGGTCAAATGTTTCTAAGCTGCAGCACTTCCTTTCCAGAGAAGTGTCCGAGCGCTAGTGGTAGTCATTAGACTCAGTTTCCCCTGCGCCCTTGTGGAAGACACGGTGGTAGTTTATAATTAATAAATTCTGCTTTGTTTACCAGTCCTACTCGTTGACTCTCGAACCATGTCGGATTTGTTGTTGACTGCAAGTACGTTTGCCCAACGAATGGGCGCCTTTATCTCGCTGCAATGTTCTCCATAGAGGTCAGGACAGAAACCCATCCACAAGAGCAAGAAACTGAAAATATCCAGCGTTAAACGTATACTGTCTGAACCCGACACCCGTATTGAAGACGGAGCTGACCACTAGACGTCACGAGAGTCAGACTCGCCAGTTTAAAAGGGGGGGGGGAGGATATTGTGTGGTCAGTAGATAAAAAGAACAGCACAACCGGTAAGTCAGGAGAGCTCCTACGTGGACTATTCACTGGGTGTCACCCGAGTATCAGATACATCATCCATATTTGAACCCTACTAAAGCTGCCCGGGTCGACTGTTGGTGATGTCACTGTAAAGTGGAAAGGGGAGAGGAAAGCAGTAGCTGAACAAAGACCAGGCAGATCTCACATAATGACGGACAGGGACCATCAAACATTTGGATAGGTGGCTCTAAAAAAATCACAGTAAGTCAAAATTGGGAATCACTCGTGAGTTTGCGAATGTTACCAGCAGGAGGTATTTGGAGTAATGAAGACGCTACATCCTGTGGCAGTCCAACTGATGGATTTGGGTCTCTGGAATGTCTGGGGAACGCACCCTCCGTCATGCGTAATGCGATCAGTGAAGGGCGGTGGAAGTAGCATTACGGTTTAGAGATATTCTTCTTGGTTGTGGTCTCCTTCTTGCACTTAAGAAACACTAAATTAGGATGAATATTAAGACGTTTTACAGTATTTTGTGTTGCGTACAGTAGACGAATAGTTCAGATACCCTGATTGTGTGTATCAGCGTGACAGTACACCCTGTCATAAAAGAGCATCTGTGAAACAGCGGCTTGTGGATAATAACGTTCCTGAAGTGTCCTGAACAGCCCGAAATCCGACCTGAACCAAATGAAACACCTTCGCTCAAAACCCGAGTGTCCAACATCACTAGGTTCTCTAATTTCGGGTTTATGAGTGACAATGTGCAGCCATACCTCTGCAGATACTCGTTCAAAGTTCCTCATCAGAGATCAAGCCATTATAAACAGGAATGGACACAACTAAAATTAACGTTCTCTCATAGGTGTCCGAATATTTTTATGAGGTATGAGATACTGAATTTAATTGATGAAAGGAGAAAATATAAAAATGCAGTAAATGAAACAGGCAGATAGGAATACAAACGACTCAAAAATGAGATCGACAGGAAGTGCAAAATGGCTAAGCGGTGTTGGTTAGAGGACAGATGTAAGGATGCAGAGACGTATATCACAAGGGGTAGGACAGATACTGCCCACAGGAAAATTAAAGAGACCTTTGGAGAAAAGAGAACAACTTGCATGAATATCAAGAGCTCAGATGGAAACCCAGTTCAGAGCAAAGAAGGGAAAGCACCAATTTGGAAGGAGTATTCAGAGGGTCTATACAAGGGCGATGTACTTCAGGACAATATTATGGAAATGGAAGAGGATGTAGATGAAGATGAAATGGGAGATACGATACTGCGTGAAGAGTTTGACAAAGCACTGAAAGACCCAAGTCGAAACAAGGCTTCGGGAGTAGACAACATTCCATTAAAAGTACTGATGGTCTTGGGAGAGCCAGCCCTGACAAACTCTACCATCAGGTGAGAAATATTTATGAGACAGGCGAAATACCCTCATACTTGAAGAAGAATATAATAATTCCAATCCCAAAGAAATCAGGTGTTGACAGATGTGAAAATTACCGAACTATAAGTTTAATAAGCCACGGTTGCAAAATACTAACACGAATTCTTTACAGACGAATGGAAAAACTAGTACAAGCCGACCTCGGGGAAGATAAGTTTGGATTCCGTAGAAATGTTGGAACACGTGGGGCAATACTGACCCTACTACTTAGCTTAGAAAATAGATTAAGGAAAGGCAAACCTACGTATCTAGCATTTGTAGACTTATAGAAAGGTTTTGACAATGTTGACTGGAATACTCTGTTTCAAAATCTGAAGGTGGCAGGGGTAAAATACAGGGAGCGAAAGGCTATTTACAATTTGTACAGAAACCAGATGGCAGTTACATGAGTCGAGGGGCATGAAAGGGAAGCAGTGGTTGGGGAGTGAGTGAGACAGGGTTGTAGCATATCCCCGATGTTATTCATTCTGCATATTGAACAAGCAATAAAGGAAACAAAAGAAAAGAAAACAAAAAGGGAAGTTCGGAGTAGGTATTAAAATCCATGGAGAAGAAATAAAAACTTTGAGGTACGCCGATGACATTGTAATTCTGTCAGAGACAGCAAACGAACTGAAAGAGAAGCTGACTGGAATGGACAGTGTCTTGAAAGGAGGATATAAGATGAACATCAACAAAAGCAAAACGAGGATAATGGAATGTAGTCGAATTAAATCGCGTGGTGCTGAGTATATTGGATTAGGAAATGAGACGCTTAAAGTAGTAAATGAGTTTTGCTATTTGGGGAGAAAAATAACTGATGACGGACGGAGTAGAAAGCATATAAAATGTAGACCGGCATTGGCAAGGAAATCGTTTCTGAAGAAGAGAAATTTGTTAACATCGAGTATAGATTTAAGTGTCAGGAAGTCTTTTCTGAAAGTATTTGCATGGAGTGTAGCCATGTATGGAAGCGAAACGTGGACGATAAATAGTTTAGACAGAAAGAGAATAGAAGCTTTCGAAATGTAGTGCTGCAGAAGAATGCTGAAGAGTAGATGGGTAGATCACATAACTAACGAGGAGGTATTGAATAGAACTGGGGAGAGGAGGAATTTGTGGCACGACTTGACTAGAAGGAGGGATCGGTTGGTAGGAGATATTCTGAGGCATCACGGGATCACCAATTTAATATTGGAGGTCAGTGCAGAGGGTAAAAATCGTAGAGGGAGACCAAGAGATGAATACACTAAACAAATTCAGAAGGATGTATGTTGCAGTAGGTGCGGGGAGACGAAGAAGCCTGCACAGGATAGAGTAGCATGGACAGCTGCATCAAACCAGTCTTTGGACTCAAGACCCTAACAAGAACAACATGTAGATTGTGATTTTCTGTAGTTCCTTACCATTTTTGAAAAGCTTTGTCCCCTCCCTGTAAATGTAGTTGAGAAATTTCTGTCTCAGTACATGTAAAATTAAAAGCATCTATACCTTATCGTGGTGGTCTTTTTCTTTTCTTTTTTTTTTTTTGGGGGGGGAGGGGGGGAAGGCGTCATGATCTCTACGATAGGTACTCACCTTTGTATTTGCACCAGGTATCAAGTGAAATTTGTGACTGGATTAAAGGATTCTTAGTAGAGACTAGACAGAGTATTATCTAGGACGGAGAGCCGTCGACAGATATTCAAATAACTTCAGGAATTTTTGGACTCATCGTATTCATGTTTCATTTTAATGATCTTGAAAAAAGTACTACCAGTAACAGAGTTTTCGCAGACGTTAAATTTATCTACAACGGAGCTTTTTCTAATAAAATATGCTCAACTATCGGTTAAGACTTTGAAGTATTCCTACTTCTACAAGGACTGGCAACTTGCTTTAAATGTGCAGATATGTAAAACAATGATTACAATGTCAGTGAATCACAACTAGAATAGGTCATTTCATAGAAGAACCTGGATCTGAAAATTTGTGAGTATATAAAATGAAATGGCTTTGTAGGCAGAGTCATGGCTAAAGCATGAGCCAGAGTCCTCTTCAGTGGCAGATCACTAGCAAAATGCAATGTCGACAACGTCGATCTACGAGTCTGCATACAAAATAACCGTCTGACGTAATGTAGAAGATTGTTGAAATGTGTGGAACCCGTGCTTGATAGGTCTAACAGGGCATACTGAACGGAAGGGTGGAAAGAATGATCACAGGTGTGCTTGACATATGGGATTGTGCATCGTATATAATAAAAAAGCAGAGCTAACAAATGTTTCGATATACACGCAAATTATCCCGCGGCAGCCTACTTGCAAAATTTGAAGTAGAGGCTTTAAGTGTGAAATCTACGAATATACTATAGCACCATTTGTAGACCCGTCTATCTCGTAGACGTTTCTCGGACCAAGTTCGACTCATTACAAATTTCTTGACTGCCTCTCATACGCCATTCAGGTATCAGGTACTATTTCACTACAGCACATATTGAAATACGTAATAATAACTACAGTATGAGAAGTGTATTGCTAATTCTCCTTGACTCTATTATAATAAAGGGTAATGGACGATCCGCCACCAGACACGATTTTTAAGATTACTAATCCTACAAGATTAATTGATGCGTTCAGGCAACAAGCGCACATTATGAGGCATCAAGGCATACAGATCACTTAAACATTATTTACGGTGAAATTAATACTAACTATATTACCCCCAATTTCTTAAATGGTGGTGGGGGGGGGGGGCGAGGTCTTCATTATATCCAGAGCAGATGCCTCCCTACATGGAAATAGAAAAATTGTTAAGGGAATTTCTTCACAACAGACGAGTTGTCACCAAAATTTTCATGGTGATACATGCTGGTGACTGGCGTTTCTGAACCTTTGTTGTTGCGGTGTCCGAATATGTGTCCTTGTTTCTGTATCACTATTTACACTATTTTCAGCTACTTTTCACTTTTCACAATGTTTTTAAAGTGAGCTTAATACATCACATTTTACTAGCTACGTGTTTATGTGATGCTGAAGGACAATTAACACATTAAATATGCCCAGACTATAACAATATGAACACAAGATAAATACCATTCAAACAAAATGAAAATGTTTCAACTGCAAAGTATGTAGTATAGCTGTGGAAATGATTCACTTACTACTTACTTGAATCACATACTATGGTGTGAGACATATAGTGCAGTTAGGCAATTATAATAACTTACGAACTAATGATGGTATGGTTAGGATAAAAAGGATTACTACAGGTAGATATCTTTTCTAATAAAGTAGCCAACATAATAGATACTTAGTGGTGAGATTGTTTTAGCAGTTACAAAAGAATTATAGGTGTGGGGCATTGTAATCTACTTCCCATAGATTAATAGAGTACATTAGATAGATTATGTAAGCAGGAAAAAGTATTGTACCGTAGTACAGTTTTCAGATTTGCTGTATTTTGTCACTCCATTTTGGAACGATAGTATTCGCTTTATGTCCGCTGCAGTCTTTTTCTGAAATTATAAAAATTATTCCAGAAAAGTAAGATTTCCCCCAAATATGGACATGTTCCTAACAACAAATAGTCTATTCAAATTTAAAAGTGTAGCAGTCGAGAAAATCTTGTGAATACAGTATGTTACAGCCTATATGTAACTTTATTATGTTAGTACACACAAACAATAAGTCAGAGAAATCCAATTAATTAGAAGTATTATTAGAAACCTGTTACAAGTTAGAAGAATTGAGATACTGCTGGTGGGAACTAGAGCAAATTTCGGTTTTCAAGAAACGACGATTAGTAAGACACTAAACAAACTCCGTTCATTTGCAAATATCACGTGCTTGGTGAACAGAAGGCCTTTCGTTTTAAGGTACAAGATGGTCCACGACTAACAATGTATGGTTTAACTGCCCACGCTATATGTAACTAGTCTTAAAAATGTGTACAATTTTACTCACCACAAAACTATGCAGCTGAAACATTAACACTATTCTTCAGAAGTACTCATAATATTTACAAACCGTTCACGAAACTCTAGCTCATGTTTCACAACAACGAAAACAGTAAAAAATGCCGAAAACTGTTTTTGCTGCTCTCTAATTCCTGTTCTTCATGTGATTCTGAAATTAGTCACTAGCTGAAACCAGGAGACTCCGTGTGTTCCTAGGTACACTGTTCTCCAGGTACAACGCGCTCCCTTGAGAAATTACGTAAAATACGAAGTGGTGAAATTGGTAAGAAACTTTTTGTTCTCACATTGTGTTACTTCATTCAATATATTGCTACCATCCTTGATCTTGCTTAAATATATTTCTAGTTCCATGATATCCGTGGTCCAACTATTACATAAATAGCGAATGTACTGTGTGGTGTCATTTTTAAGCTATGGCCTGTTTTTAGGATGTGGGTTGCTATAGCAAGTTTATAGGCACTATCTTAAACAATCTAGGCATTCTTGTAATAGTGTTTTAAGTTTTGTTTCTGTCTGGTTGTGCCACGCCTTCCATAGGTCACAAGTGGGTGAGAGTGTAGACTTGGGTACCATTCAGAGAAGGTTATTGCCAAGTTTCTAGGCAACAACCAAAAGTCCGTGGGAAAATTTAAGCAGTTAGGCTCTTTCATAAGCTTCAATATTAGCTTTTTCAACAGCGTCCTTGATTTTCCCTCTAAACGTGTTTGGTTTCATTGCTCCTGGGGTAAACGTGTATTTAAAAGGGGTGCAGTAGGTTAAAGATGCCTGTTTCCTCGTCAATTCAAGCCAGGCAATGTCCTGCTCAAACATGGGTGGTCGACTTGCCCGAAAAAGGAGCGGTATCTCGGGCATTGAAACCAACTCTCCGCACGAGTAGCTGTTAATCTTAATTCCGTATGTAGGATCGGCGCGGTGCATAGTGGTCAGAAACTATATAAAAGCTGATAAATTCTTTAAAAAATCGCTTAATTTTGTAAAATTAACTGTAAAATGTGTAGAAATGGAGGGTGATACAGGTTTTTAAGTACCATATTAGGATTTCCCTCCCTAAGAAAAACATAAGAATAAGGTATTTTCAGCAAAAAAGTTTTTCCATGGTTGGCCTGTGTTACCAGAGTCTTCCAGTCTTTTCATAAACTGTAGGGGATGTCCGGCCACGCTGGACTATTCAGTACGCAAGATACTTCCTACAAATAGGAGTTATGAATAGAGATAATTCTGAGGCGCGTTCACTGTAACGTTTAACTCCAATTCTTTCAGGACCTTGTGCGTTGTAGCTTTTAAACAGCTATTTTTCAGTACATTAAGCGAACTGAACTCACACAATGTCTCCATTAGATGTCTCCATTTGTGAGTTTGCGCAGCGGTCGGTCAAACGTTGGTATGACAGTGAATACAAGTCTAAGTGCGGAATTTAATATTTCTGTTTTCTGACCTCTGTCGTCAGTTTCAACACCGGATGGATTCGCGAGAGATTAAGGGAAGGACACATGAGAAAATACAACGATACATATAAGATAATGTAACTTTTACTCTTTGACAGATAATTGACCTGAATTTCGCACATGTAGTCTTTGTATTATTGGCTTTAACCTGATTTTTTTCAATTTTTTGGACAAATAATTTTATCAGAACATTGCTCTATATTTTCGGGACACATATACGAGAAACATTTTCTCAAACGTTACTTTACTTATCACTTTCAAAATGTGGTAAGCTATTCTTAGTAATTAAACAGACAAATATGTGTACCAGTTTTTTAATATTAATCTTAGAACTTTCCCAATATTTTTTTGATTTGTGTGTATTAAGCACAGCAATTACTGTCGTACAAAATTTAAGTAATAGATTTTGAAAAATTTTGTATGTATCACACAAGGTTTCGTTATGGTAAGTACAAAGACTGGACCAAATGTCCCATTTTTATCTGGAGTGGCTCAGCGGAAAAGGTTCTTGATACGCTGAAAAATGAAATTTGTGGAATATGCAGCAAAAGGATTTTATTAGCATTTATGCCAGAAACAGGTACCTTAATGCCGGCCATAACGATACATTTGGTGTTTTTGGTCTTCATGTAGCTCTTTCCCTCTAGTATGACCCTTGTAACGTGCCCTTTAGACAATACCCTTGATTGGAATTGCAGGGCTACAAATATGCACATCATCAATAAGGTTTTAGTGAAGAAACCCGCATCAGGTCCTAGTTTCATAAGGGTCCTGATTTTTACAGTTCTTGAACTCCAGACAAGGGTCACATAAGAAAATTTTAACACTAGTAGATGAACAAAATGTTGTATTTAGGGGGGGGGGAGTCTCTTCTAAATGAGGTTATTTAAGCTTTCGTTCGCGTTTTTCGATCCACCATGCGTGCATTTCTTTGATAAATCGTAAGCAGTCGCATCGTAAATGGGCTCACAGACTTCTATACTTTACAGAAATCTTCTGTGATGGCTGGAAATAATAAACTATCACAAGCAATAACAAGGTCCGTTAAAAAGTGGTTGTGGCACTGAGCATTGGTTGGAATAAGATGGCTTTTACGTAATTTTAGGGAGAGTAAACTGTGAGAGTTGGAGACAATACTTGTAACATGCTACAGATCCGTCTGGTGACAAAAACATTGCAAAAAATTTTGGATGATTTTACCTAGATCCCCACTTAAGGGTAAAGTTCGGATACGTCCATTGATTTTACGTATAATCAGAACTTCTCAGAAGTTACTGTCTTTCTCCAGTATGTGTGAAATACATTGTAGGTTTCATGTATGAACCTCCTTAAGGATACAAGAGCAAAACCTCGTTAAGGATGTCCTCTGTACTCATCTTTGTAGTATAGGTCGACTAGAAATCGTTCAGACAATCTACGATACCGGCGGCGCTGACGCGTCTACTGCAGCCTCAGGCGTTCGTAGTTTAAGGGCAGTGGTCTCCGACGCTATTGCTTACGTCCCACTCCGTCAGGTCAACAGTAGACAGTATCAAACTCTGGACGCTAACATATGAACATTCGTGGTCCAGACTGCGAGGGGAAACAGTAGAGCCCATCACAACTGGGGCGCACCCAGTGGAATACGTATGTAAACTCGATCATTTGATCTACATTCTCCCTCACCGCCACTACGGTCATGTTAGGTGACACGGCGTGATAAAACGCCGTGCGCCACGTGCACTGCACCACTGGCAGATATTCATCACAGCAAGCCGCGAGACTCCGCTGGAAACATGGGTTTGCACTGAATAATTATCATGCTAATACTGGATAATAATCTCTGATCCTTTGCACATTAAATTCATCACTGTCTTCAACCTCTAACTACCGACTTCCTATGAAAAAAACTGATGGTTAATACTGCATCTATCTGAGCCTCGAAATTATGGGGTATCCTATTACAAATTCACATGTAGTTACAAAGGCTGCATTGTCTTTGAAAATGTTAAAGCGCTATAGAATCATGATACACTTAGAGAAATCGGAGCACGCACTGAAAGATTGAGCTGATCATTTTTCTCATTGACATTCAGGAGTGGAACGATCAAAAAACGAAAAACTCGTCCTACGACCCCGCTGCCAAAGTCTTAAGGGTGAATTGCAGAGTAGTTACGTAGATGTAACTGTAGTTCTGCTCAAATGGGCTAGCTCTAAACTTTGAAGGAGTACAGCCAACCCAGGTTTACACTGTCGAAAATTCCACACTTGCTATGAATGTATTTTACCACCAAAAAGCGATAGAAATGGCAGAAAATTCTAAGTTCTCGAGTGGGAAAAAGTGATGAAAACTGAACTAGAAGAACCAGAGAACAGACCTGCGAAAATCTTTCCGTTCAATTAGCTTTGCCACATATATCCTGTCAGAATAAAACTCTTCGAAGTACTATTGCCAACCAAGCTATCACCACTTGCCTGAGTTAGTCTTTCTGTACATTAGTATTTCGTTAAGATCTTATTCTCCTTGGAGTGATAGTCCAGCCAGGCATGCAGCAGAACGTTTCTAATGTTAGGAGCGTACAGAAGAACTGGGAGGCAATAACAGACTGATACTCTAAAACGTATGTAGATGGCAGATTCGAGCGTCCACTGCCCTTGAAAGACGCGGTTTCGAACCCCCGTCGTGCACGCAGTTCTGACCGGTCAGGGAGTTTCACAAAACTAGAAACTTCGCATAGATTGAAATAGTCTTTCTGAAACCATCTAATTTGACTGTTAAATTGCGGATGGTATTGGCGTGAGATAACCAGAGAATAACGACATACTAGATAACTACAAGTTATTTAAATTATTATTCTATAATTGCGGACGAGACTAATAACGCGGTACAATAACAATACATTAATGCACACCACACCACACCTTTTCCTCTTACCCAGATTAAAAAGTTATACGATAACTCTAAAACGGATTCTTGCTGGTTTTTGAGTTTGTACCGAAATAATCTATTAAGCAGTCGCTAATACATATTCGCAGTAACATTTCCGTTTTTCTTGTGCTTCCTTACTGATCCAGGAACTTGAAGGAATGTTATTTACATGACAACTTAAGCACATATTTATTTACCTCTTTCCTTTCTACACATTGTTAGCTCCGATTTCCGTTTCATTCATCAGTCATGTATAAGGCCTTTTTTCTTTGACAGCTCACAGAAGATTGAGCTGCTGCACGCTACTATCGCAGCCTGACGACTGTCTGTTGCACAGCCAGTAGTTGGGGCACGGGCTGGAGTAGTGGGGGAGGCAGCGGCAGAGAACATTCCGCCCTCTAGACGAGGTCCACCAGCTGATTTGCTATTCAGCCTGCGTGCGCCGCTGCAGAAATTGATGACAAGGAAAATTTGCCACGACTCTTATTTCCGGGTAGACGCGAGGTATGAATTTCAAACGGCAGTTTCGGCGTTCGTCCGACCACACTGATGGAGACAGACGACACCCAGACTCCAGCCAAGCTTAATGGTAGACCATCTCATTTCTGGACTTCACTTTCACCTGAGTGAATGTGAAAGCTCAGTTTCTGAAATAAAAGTCTGTGGAACTGCGTGTAACTGATGACCAGAGAAATTATGAAATTAAGACGTAAAAAGTTTAGCCAAGCAAATTACAGCTCTGTAATTGTATTCCCTGTCGGCAAAAGATCAACAAGATGATGTATGCACATTAACGTCTTCATATAATGAGTCGTAGAGACATTCCTACTCCAAGAAACAGTCTTTGTATCTGCACGTCATTTTCAGGGTAATATGGAGCTTAAGAACAGCTATTCATACCATCAGTTATTCTCTCAGATTTTACAGGGTACTTCTTTTTCCATATTGCAAGAAAGACAAAGTAGTTCACGTTTTCATCTCAGTCCTCAATTGTGGTGTTTCGTAAGCACTTACCTACAGAAACTGCTCGACCTGAAGCCCACTATGTAACGGAAGCAGTTACAAAACCTACTCGTTCGTCAGCGTATTCAAAACATTTTTTGTGTAGTGGACAATCTTCTAAAATTCCACCAGTAACAGTTGCAGGCAATGTATGCAAACGGAATAATATTGCTACTTTACTTGTCTTACTGTCCAACATACTCCTCAAACATTATGAATGTTACATACACCACACTACCGAATTTTGCATAGCTTGCCAATTCTATCTAGCTACTAAGTGCCAACTTCTAAACAGTTTTCTCTGGTATCTTCTTCATTCGATCGTAAATTGTGCACATTATGTAATTAACAGCTCAAAATGTGATCTTTTTATCCAGCTACACACATGAAACGTTACCTTCCCATTACACCTCGGAACAGATGCTTCTGTCAGTAACAGGCAGTAGAAACCTAGCTATCGTGTGGCCACACATCAAAACTTTGATCATCTTCTCCCAGAATGCTGCTTTAATATAATCCTCCAGATTTTTATGCTCATCAAGTGTGTACAGGTCTCTTCAGAGAAGCGTCTTCAGTGTTTCTTATGTTATTGGAGGTAAAACGTGATTTTATTTTAAAGTAAAGCATTTCAGTTGAATCGTCTCTCATATACTTTCTATTGGCAATCTGTCACACTGACGAAGATATGTTCTTATAACAGCTCGCTCCATGTTCCTACATGGGTAGCAATTGTTGGTGTCCCTTTTGCCTAAGTATACTTTGCCTCTGCGATATTAGTTCATGCATCGTTTACTATTTCACCGTTGTTTACTTGCAAGAGAAACAATAAAAACAATTAGTAATAACTAACATTTAACTTTTATTTTAAGAAAGAAGATTCTTGTGTACCACATACTTAATTTTTATTTATTAATCTTCATACTATACTTAACTGATTTTCTAAACTTGATTTTGCTGCTTTATTGCCAGTGGATATTTACATTAGCGTCTCAGACCATTGGGCACTGTATTCTGAAAGTAATGTCACCAGAAAAGATTACTCAATATGACATTAGTAACTGTATGAACCACTGTAGTGGGTACTATGCTGTAATAAGAATTATTTTCTCCATTTGCAACAGTGAGAAGCTATGCGTTTGTTTGCATTCAGTTCCAACATTAAGCCAACACATTTGGACTCTTAAAATATCGTTTAGTACAGTATAGGCAAATAGCATAACCTCAGAGTAGTGTTGCCCATTAACTGGGATTCTACTTAAGATGGAGCAGTACTTAATATAGTAGTGTTGTCTACAAATTGCACCCAGATAGCTCTCATTCAAATTATGAAGTGATGTGATTTTTACTTTCCTGCGCTACATATCTGAAAAAGATTAGTTAATTTCTGGATGTATGTTCATTTTCAAGAGATGCTGCAGGCAGACAAATTAGAAATGGTAATTAAAAACTCACCGGCATTAACTGAAAGATAAAATCTCAGTGTCACAATTACGGACGTCAAAATATTCGACACATTCACCACTATAAATGATCAGCATTTTGCCTAATACGTAAAAATTCCCGGGTTCGAGTCCTGGACACCACATAAATTTCAATTCATTTCTTCAGCTTCCAACATTATCGTAGAAAATGTCTCAGGGAAAATTTAATTATAAGATCTATTCGATCTTTAGTACATTTACTGTACTGTGAGACAAGACGATCAACACCTTAGTATAAAAATGTTTGCGGTTCCCTCCGAAACACAATTGTACCCTAACATCAACCTCTTCATCAGAAGCAAATCCGCAGCCATGATTTTTTTTCATTTCTTCAAATACGCGGAAATCGCCTTGGCAGCGATTGGGAGTGTGTGGAGGTTGTTTAACGGCTCCCCAGCGAAACTTCTGCAGCATAGTCGGAAAAACCTTGCAAACTTGTGGGTGAACATTACACTGCAACAGAATGATGCAGTCCATCAACATTCCTTATCCTTTCGACTCGATGGCGCGTTTAAGTTTATGCAGAGTGCCCACATACTGCTGTGCGTTAATTGTAGCATCGGGTTCTAAGGAGTCAATGATTTGCGGGCCCTTGCCATCAAAGAAAATGTCATCATGACTTTTTAGGTGCTGGTGTGTCTGTTGTTTCGACAGCACTGCAGAATTTTCCCTTGGAACACCATAAATATCCCTCATTCTGTCTCGATCCACCCCCCATGCGATTCCCACATGTTTGCGGCCCCGAAGAAAGACATCGTGGTCGCCAGTTTGCTTCGGAGGAAGAGGTGTACGCCTATGTACAATCATGCTTTCGTAGACAATGGCAAATGGTTCAAATTGCTCTGAGCACTATGGGACTTAACTTCTGAGGTCATTAGTCCCCTAGAACTTAGATCTACTTAAACCTAACTAACCTAAGGACATCACACACATTCATGCCCGACGCAGGATTCGAACCTGCGACTGCAGCGGTCACGCGGTTCCAGACTATAGCGCCTAGAACCGCTCAGACACCTCGGCCGGCGCAATGGCAAATGTTTTTCCATATAGGCAGTGGCGGTCTTGTCTCACAGTGGGATAGATGTATTAACAGATCGGGCGATTAATTTTGAAGTAATAAACAGTTACTCACCTGCTTCCATCCGTCTTGTTTTCGTTTAACTGCCCTTGTACATTTCGTAAAAGCTTTTGACGGTGTTGACTGGGAGAGTGTTTTGATATTCTGCAGTGAACAGAAGGTTAATGCAGAAACCAGATTACAGTTCTGAGTCAGAGTAAGAGAAAATACACGATTGGCTGAGAAAGTAGAGAGGCATCGTTGCGCACTTCCTTGGAGACGGGTTATAAGATCAGCGTCAAAAGAGAGTGAACGAATTGTAATGGGGTGCAGCAACGCTTGAGGGATTTTTTTTCCAGGCCAAAAATTTTTTCGTGCAACTGTCTACAGCATCGATATATTTTGAGAAATGTAAGCTAACGCTGTACTGTGTTGCAATAAATTTTTTCACTACCGGTTTCGCTCATGGGTCACCATCGCAAAAGAAAAGTATCTATTGTAATAACTTCACATGGTATACAGGCTATTTAACCAGGAAACTATACGCTATTGCTCACTTGAAACCATAAGAATTTTACTCTGTAACACAGGCCTAATCAATGTTGGAAACAGTAACTAGGCAACGCTGTTGCGCACCCACCGGTGTTACAGGTTTCCATGTTTTGAGCGTTGTTTTCTGCTTGGTTAAGCCTGCATTAGGGAGTGAAGTATTAATTTTCTTACGATTTCAAGTCAAAAATGGCCAATAATTTCCTCGTTAAATAGCATATATCCCATGTGAACTTACCGACACTGATATTTTTCCACTGTGAATACGATCCATGATTGAAACCGGTAGGAAATAAATATATTGTAAGAGAGCAAAGTGTGCCTCATACATTTCTCCAAATGCTGAGGGACTAGACTAGAAAATGAGACACCGTAGCTATCGTCGAGTTTTACTATTTGGGCAGCAATGTAACTGAAAACGCTGGAAATAAAATGTAGGCTGTCAGTAACAAGAGAGTCTTCCTGAAAAGAGAAATTTGTTATCACCATAAATAAATTTAACTCTAAGCTTTCCTGAATGTGTTCATTTGGATACAGTGTTATGTGAAAGAAAAAAACTGACGATAAATAGTACAGATTGGTAGATAGTAACTTTTGAAATGTTACGTTACAGAAGAATGCTGAACATTAGATTAGATCGGAAATTAGTGAATAGGTACTGCATCACTGTTGCTGTTGTGATGTTTAGTCTAGAGATAGGTTGGATGCAGCTCTCGACGCTACTGTATCTTGTGACAGCTTCTTCAGCTCCTCATAACTACTGCAACTTCCAGCATTTGAACTTGCCTACTGTATGCAGTTCTACAATTTTTACCCACCACACTTCCATTACGAAACCAACGATTGCTTCATGGCAAAAGATGTGTCCCGTTCTTTTGTTTAGTCAAGATGTGTCACAAATTACATTTTTTCTCGATTCAATGCAGTACTTCCTCACTGGCTGCTCGATCTACCTATCAAATCTTTAGCATTCTTCTGTAGCTGAACTTTTGAAAAGTCTATGTTCTCTTTTCGTCTAAACTGTTAATCGTCCACGTTTCGCTTCCGTACAGGGCTACCCTCCAGACAAATGTCTTCAGTAAAGTCTTCCTAAAACAGAAATCTCTATTAGGTATCAAGAAATTTCTCTTTTTCTGAAATACTTTTCGAATTATAGCTAGTCTGCATTTCATATCCTCTCCACGTCGGCCATCTTCAGTTAGTCTGCTGAATATCTAAACTCGTATTCTACTTTTAATGTCTCATATCCTAATCTAATTTACTCTGTATCTCCTAATTTTATTCGACTATATTCCTTTACTTTTTTTTTTACTTTTGTCACTGTTCATTTTATAACACCTTTTCAAGACACTATCCATTCAATTCAACTGTTCTTCCATGTCTTTTCCTGTCACTTATGGAACCATAGTGTCATCCGCGAACCTCGAACATTTCGTTTCTTCTCTCGGAACTTTAATTCACTCTCCAAATTTCTACTAGGTTTGTTTTGTTGCTTGTTCAATGAGCGTATGGAAGAATAAGGGGCATAAGCTACAAGTTAGTCTAACTCTCTTATTAACAACTTCATCTCTTTCATGTCCCTTGACTCCTACAAATGTAGTCTGATTTCTATACGTGGTATAAATAATCTTTCGATCTCTCTGTTTTATCGCTGCTACCTACAAATTTTCAAAGATTGTCTAGCCCTTAACAATCTCAAGATCTTTTTCTAAATCTGCAAAAGCTATAAACGCAGTTTTCCCTGTCTTCAGCAACACATTTCGCCGGAATAATATTGCCTCGCGATTTCCTATAATTCCCAGAAAAGCAAACTGATCTTACCGATGTCGGCTTCTTCCAGTGTTTCCATTCTTCTGTGAGGAATTCGTCCCACTGCTTTGCATGCGTGGCTTATTAAACTGATGGTTCGATAATACTCATACCTGTTAGCACGAGCTTTCTTTGGAATTGTGACTATTTCATTCTTCTTTAAGTCTGAGAGTGTTTCTCATGTCGCGTACATGTCATAGACAAAGTTAAATTTTTTTTCGTGGTTGCCCTACAGAAGGAGCTCAATAACTTCGATGAGACGTCGCCTATTCCAGGGCTTTTGCTTCGATTTTGGTCTAGCAGTGCTCTGACATTTTCTTCTCGCAGTATCACAGATACCAGCTCCTCATGTAGTTTCCCTTCTCTATTTATAATCTTGCCTTCGAATTCGTATCCCTTGAATAGACCCTCTATATATTCCTTCCACCTCTCAGCTTATCATTTTTGCTTAATATGGTTTTCCATACTTCATTTAGTAATAGTTAATTTGGCAATAGAGGGAAGAGAGATGGTTCAAAATGGGAAAGCAGGGCTTGAATACAGTACCCATGTTCAAATGGGAGTAGGCTGTAGTAGTTACCCACAGATGCAGAGATATGCACAAGATAGATTTCGTGGAGAGCTGCATCAAACGAGTTACGGACGGAATAACAGACCAACATGTTTGTTTCGTGGCAAGCAGGCTCACGATTGCATCTTGCTTGTGGTACAATGAACCATGAAAAGAAGTTAGAAAGAAGTATTTCCAGGAAAATTAATGTTTCAACTATATAATTGCGAAAGGTAGTCACGAAGTTATAATCATGACTTCGAAAAATTCAGCCTGTGATGAAGAGAGTTAATGATGATGCTTCTCTATATATTCACATTACGATTCGACCCAATTTCTCATACTCATGATGTCTTGTCGCAGACCGTTGTTGTAGGAGTCTGCTTTCTGGGTGTTCACGAAACGTGCCACCTCCAAGATCAGTTTGTCGCCATTCTGGGAATGTCTGGTACACAAAGGTTTTTTCATCCGAGGGAAGAGGAAGTGGGTACCACGTCAGGAAAATTGGACATCCCAAAAACCTTCCGTATGATTTCAGTACTGGTATTGACTCTTTGTCATAATAATGCAGTGTAATGGAACTGGTCAGTGGACCACTTTTGTTGTATTCTGACCTTCTAGATACGATCGAAGAACAAGAGTACTTGATAGTAATAATCTCAGTGTCTGATACGCAAATACAGGTTGTCAGGGCAATAGGTACATATATTATGATAATTGGTACATAAATATGTACCCCACTTTAGTGTTTCTGTTGCTTTTTATCTGCATCTAGTAGACTTCTCATAAAAACGTCACATATATATTGTGTCTGTCTTTCAGATACGTTCTTGTGTACAGACAGCATTTCTGATCCAGCAAGCCTTATGAATTAAGACACAAAGGAATTAAAGACAATGGCTGCGAGTGTGCATTGATTGAAATCAATGGGGGAAGTTGAAAATTGTAACCCAGTTTTCCTGCTTTCCTGGCAGATGCTGTGACCACTAAGCCATCCGGACACAGTGGTCATTGCAAACTGCACAGATTACCCTAGCACGCTTTCCGTGAGACCCAAATTCTAGCTTATCCACACACTATAAACGTACTAACGTAGTGCCTCTTGCACATTATCCTCATTACACGCGACATTTCGCCCGTAAAGGAGAGGCGACAATTATCTCTTCAGTGAGGATGAACACCAGGCTAGAACTCTTACGGGAATCAGTGAAATGCCGCGAGTAATGATTATAATGGACAATTGACACTGCATTAGTAGTGTGTGGATTAGGTGGTAACTTGGGTCTGATGAGAGTCGTACTAGGTTAGTCCGTGCAGTTCCAATGACCACTGTGTTCAGATGGCTTAGTGGGGCCTGCACGGTGTGTTGTTTGATCATAGGGCTGGCTGCATTCTGGAATAAAAAATGTGGGTGAAGTGTTCAGCGATCGAATAGGCATTATTTGTCAACCCAAATCAAATGCCGATAAAACAGTAGGCAGAACATCTGCCTATTAAGCAGGAGACGCTGGTTCGAACCCCAATGTGGCACACCTTTTCAACTTTCCCCAATGATCTCAATCAATGCCCGATCGCAACCAATATCTGTAAATCGTTCGCGTCTTGCATCACATAATTTACTGCCTGATGTTTTCTGCATCGCCGTAAATGCGTAACGAAGTGGATTACACGTGCCAGTACACAATGTCCATTTTGCTTCCATGGGTCTACACTTCAACAGCTGATCTGGTGCGTAGGGGAAAGTAAGGATTACTGGTTTTCTTGTGCCATGTACCGTTGGAGGTACTAGCCAACCTATAAACGTACTACTCGTTACGGCTATAATTACTAGTCTGCAAATGAAATAAATAATAATGTAATGTTGTTCAGTAGACTGTTCTCTGAATAATAGAAATATGTGCACCTGTACCTCTAACTCCTTGTATTCTTCGTAGAATAAACAAAAAAGTAATATATTAATCTCATTGAGTTTAAAAAATGTGGTGAGTTATTTTTAACTAAAGAACCAAATATAATGAAAAGCGTTTTTCCAATTATGAAGAGATGTTTGGAATTAATAATTATGTTTGTATTTATTGTTAATTCTGCAATTCACTCTGGATAATAATTTAATAAAACTAGCAACAGAAAAATTTAATCTTAAGTGAATTTCTGCCAATGAAAAAATCGTTACTTCGTAAGATCGCTGGACTGTAAGTGTTTCACCTTGAATTAAATTGTTCTCACACGAATCTGATCCAGCATCTGAGCTTGCCTATGCTGTTGGAAGTTGAAGTCGTCGTGATAAAAATTTGTAATGTTCTCGAACATAAAAGTACTAAATGTAAAATCCACAAAGTAAGACAACGGATGAATAAAATTTAATCAAGCAGTTTTCATATCTCAAAGATATGCCTGACTCAGACTTTCTAGACGAAATTTATTCTTACAGTGATCCGTATTTTTTCATCGAGCCAAATTTTCTACGAGGAGCTACAAGAAACATATGAGTAAAATATGCTTTATCATTACACGATATTCCTTGTTACACACTGATTGGCTGCACTACGCTACTGTTAAAACAGCTAAAAGAATTGACTTGATTAGACATGTTCTCATTTCGAAAATAACTTTTAAAAATGGTTTTCGCGATAACAGAGGGGATCGTCGTCACAACACCCAGCCATCGCCCATGGTGATAGGAACTTAAAGAAGTCATATGGGTTGGTCTGATAAGCTGCGATATGTCTTCTGGTGCCTCCGTACGCGGCGCTTTAAGAAGTGCGAGTAGTTCAGGAAATCCAGTGGGCGCTCGTTTTGCCATGTTCAAAATACCTCGCAGAATACTGAAAACTGATCCATGACTGGTTTTAATGTCTCGAACTATGACTTCGAATATGATACGTTGGCCTTCAATTCCCAGTTCTTCACAGAGTGGTGGTGTGGTACTTCGCTCTTCGTCGTTGCGTCTTGTTTGGCCACGTTTCCCACTTAACCAATACTTTTGTGAGATGTTGGTGAGATGTTCTTCGACCTGCTTTATAATTAATAAATTCCGCAGAAGCGTGCTATGTGAGAGTCACTTGTTTGCGAAGTTAAAGTGCTTCAAAGGTCAATAGGCAAGTGACAAAATCTCTGCCCCACCTTGCGTTTCATAACACAGTGAGCTGCGATACTTGGACTGGCGTGATCCAATGAGAAGCCAGTCCACCAACATATATTTTCCGGCACGCTCTGAACAAGGAAGTCAGGCGCTTGTTGCTGGTACCTGAGTCGGTGTAGTTATGATGATGTTTCGGTGGTGCAGCATGCTGTTTGTGTGAAAATGCTGCTTGTTGCAAGTGCTAATGCGTATCTCATTTAACATCTGTACACTGTTCTCGCGTTTCATGCGCATGTTTCGAATAATTTACATTAAAAGTAATTTCTCAAACCATGTGTTTGACGATTCGCTACTGGACTTAGTGACTTCCTGGTGAGTTGTTAGAATCCACGTGCACATGTTGATACCGATATCCAGTTATAGATTTCCCATCCGCTAGTTCAGCTAGCTTTTGATATTTACAGGGCCCGTTTAACACCAAGCGACACAAGCCGTCCCTTGAGCAGCACCATAGTGGCTGAGCCGTTTAAAAGCTATTAGTTGATGGCCAATGTGATTTCCGGTCGGGGCACCCTAACGTACATGGAATCGTGTTTTCCGCCGCAGAAGCGATCGTTCTAGTGACCTGCTCAACTACCACGTCGGTGGTACCATGTGGGGGAGATTCAACAGTGACAGCAGAGGTGAAAGCTTCCCAGTCTGCCTTGTTCAAAGCCCATCTTGGTAGATGCCTGGAGGAATGGCGCTGGGGGAATGACAGGAAGAAGGGAAAGCGGTCACTACTACACAAGCCATTGTGGGCTCTCCAGTGGACAGGTGGGAGCAGTCCTGGGCTGCAGAGGGATAAATCAACGGCCAGTAAGTGTCATGAGCCACGCCCATATGTGTGAGGGCCCCCGTGTTTAAGAGGAAGAGGTCGAGTTGAGACAGGAAAGTTTGGACATCTCTACCTCTGCCAGTATGCACAGTGCAAACCAACAAGGGGTTATGG
This sequence comes from Schistocerca serialis cubense, assembly GCF_023864345.2. NCBI lineage: Eukaryota > Metazoa > Arthropoda > Insecta > Orthoptera > Acrididae > Schistocerca > Schistocerca serialis. The sequence goes on from NC_064644.1 coordinate 53,025,966, forward strand.
GCGTTAAAATCTCCCAAAAGTACGAAAGGTTTAGGGAGTTGATGAATCAGTACAGCCAATGCGTTCAGGGGTACTGCATCATCTGGACGAAGGTATTCGTTGCAGACAGTTATTTCCGCATCGTCGTTATCCTGACAGCCACAGCTTCAAGAGGGGTCTGAAGGGGCACAGGTTCACTGCACGCTGAGGTCAGGACATAGACACAAACTCCACGTGACACTGTATTATAGTCGCTACAGTTCTTGTAATATCTCCTATAGCCGCGGAGGGCAGGGGTCTCCATTGCCAAGAACCAGGTTTCCTGGAGAGCAATGCAGAAAGCAGGTGTAAAGATTAACAGTTGCCGTAGCTCAGCCAGGTGGTGGAAAAAACCGCAGCAATTCCACTGAGGACGACGTTAACGCGAGGGTTAGAAGGCATGAAGCATGCAAGGAGGCAAGTTACGCCTCAGGGTCACCTGCTGCCACTGACAGCTTGTATCCATTCCTATTGTGGATGAGACATCAGTGAAATCCAGGTCCTCAGGGGATGCTGAGACCTCCAACTCATCCGCAGGTCCTGAATTGGTAGGGAGTGGTGGTGTTGGGGTCACCGGAGGGTCCTTTTCCCTTAGCAGACTTCTTTGTTTGCTTGCCCTGTATGGTCACCAGCAGGAGATGACTTAGTCCGCTTCATTGCGGATCATCCGCCCTGATGCCACCCACTCCGGTCAAGGACTCTCCCCACTGGCGCCATCCAGCCACAGCACAGGTCACATGGTATGATGGCCATTGCCAGGAGTCCTGATGCCCCCACGAAGACAGGCATCTACTCCTTGGTATACGTGGAGAGTTTACAGCTCAGGCATCAGCAGTGCGATCCCTGTGTTGTCAGGGGGCTACCACCAAATGGGTACATGATGACCTCATCACAATGGACTGACAATTGTGCTGGATATTGGGCTCAGAGAATCCCAATACTGTCATGGGGATGAAAGAGGACAGGAGACAACGGAAGAATATGACATACCATGGAAAGTGTCCTAGACCAAATAGTTGAATAGTAGGTTGTAATGGTACTTAAATTACACAACCATTACGGCACCTCGCCTGAACTTCTCGATACCAGCTATATTCTACTGTGTTTCTGCAAAGTAGTTGACATATTTCTGAGACAACATTCAGATTTGATTTCATTTGCGATACATCGATATGTTTATACTGCAATGATATTATTCTTATGTGTATTCTTTCTTTTGTCACTATGATCTTTGACGTACTTGTAACTCTGATTTTTGGGCGCGTAAGCGATAGTTAGTTAGTTGTTGAGTTGTTAGAGAGTCGGACCTTGAAAAGGTCAAGGCTTGGACGTCATGTTGGAAAGACGCGTAGTGTAGTCCGCTTATAAAATGTGAACTTTAACAGTGACTGTGAGGAAGATGTTTTCAAGTATGTTTTGTATTGTGAAGTGATGATTTGTGTTTACGTGATATTGCAATAAAAGCAATTGAAAGGAAGTGTCACTTAAATTAGGAGTGCTGATTATTATTTTATATCACCATTGTGCTAACTTTGAAAGGTTTGATCTCCAAGAATGGTTTGAGAAGCGCACCGACAAAACTTTTGAATATAGCAGAATAAAACCTAGGCCTCTTTGCATCTGAGCTTGGAATCATAACCACCTAGATTTTCAACGATTGAGACATGATTTTACGACGAGACCAGCGTGGGAAACACAAAAAGATGAGTGCCTAGTTTTTTGATTATTACATGAAATGACTTTATTAACTATGTTCTAATGATACCTGCCACATAATATGACTGTTGTAGCCCGAAAATGCAGTATTTAGCAGCGTGAGCAACACCACAATCGTTATAAAATTTTGACCTTTGTTGTGGTAGGGTTGTTAGAAGGTGGAGGTGTAAAGCCTTGACAAGAGGTTCAGGAGATCGAGTATAAAGGCACTACGGATAACTCATGCACCACGTAAGGCGTCCTTCCACATATGGCCCGCATTTCTGTTGAATATGGAATGTGTCAGGTCAAACCATAAAATGGGACCTGAAGTTATAGTGTGAGACTGGTTTTAGTCGCCTCTTACGACAGGCAGGGATACCTCGGGACTATTCTAACCCCCGGCCCTGCAGGGGAACACTCAAGGCTTGATTTCATTTATATAGACAGGAGAGATGTAGATGGTTTGACTACGCATGAAGATGGAATTCAAGGTAAAATTCGCAAGCGTAGCGCAAAAACAATTACAGGGTTAGGCTCGTGATTGTTAGTCAGAGTTTGCAATAACACCAAGTTTTGATTGTCAATTAAAGAAGCCTCCTTATCTTGCAAATAATAATACTATTCTCTACATGTAATTAATATATAAATGCTGTGGCTATTAAATGATCATGTAACTTTCTAGTTAATATAATTTGTTAATGTAGCACTCAGCCATTATTGAGACCTATGTGATTGTAATTGTCATTGTCTATTATTGGTTATGGGTTATGAAGTTTTAAATGGACTTAATTTATGAAATCCCTTTTCACAAGTTATTTAGTTGTTAATAGGACCCAAGAAAACTGCTATTAATAAAATTCATGCTTAGTAACAATAAGCTTTAGCCGCTGCTGCGAATTCTGTAAACCACATGGAAAAATGCCGTCATCTTAAGAGGTGAGCGCAAAACTTAGGGCCAAACCAGACACACTGACACGTGACAACATGTCATGTACCCTAATCCAGTACATTCCGTTGCACAAATCAGTTTCTCTATCATTTGTAAATTCTTATTCAAATATGCAGTTAGATAGCTTATTCAAATGTTAGTTAAGTTTTTCATGGAACGATCTGTTGAAGGCATAAAGGACAGTGAAACTGACACTCATACAACACGCACAAAGTATTATGCAGGTTGGATTCCATTTACTGATAGGTTGCTTATAGAGTACATTTTCACAGACTAACATAGGCATACTGGTTGTAGCTACGTTACATATATTAGTTATAATTTCTATACAGAATGTGCCACAATTAGTGCCATCCGCTTGGGGTGACACGCTGAGGGAGCCCGAAAGTCGCCGCAGCTGTAAGATTTCTTTACAGAAGGTGCCAAAATTAGTGTCATCCGCTTGGGGCGACACATTGAGAGCTGCACAATGGGAGGCCATGTGAAAGACTGGTTCACATGCACATCAAACTTAGAAGCGACAACTGACAGGGGTGAAAGTCGTACGAAGGAAAAGGGTGTTGATGGAGAGGCAGCCCACATGATAACTCGCTTGCGTGGAAACATGCTCTCGAGACGGCTATCGTATAACCATTTGGAAACATTTTCTAATTTTCATTTTAGATATTACTGGGTAATTAAGTATTTTATGAACTTGTGCATCAGCTGTATTAGTGAACTATACGGTAAATAAGGGACTCCAAATACTATATTATTTATTCTCAAAAATTATGGCATTCACTTTGTCAGACTTTTTGTTCGCTCCACTTTAAAATTACTAAGCGTTGAGTTATAATGGCCCTGAAAATACGAGGACTGAGATTAACAAATACTGGTCAGATCTTTTCACACAGGTTTATTACTCCATTTCAAGATTTACGTGGTCTCTTTCGAAATACTCCCTTTCTGCTTGAATTCACTTTTTATAGAGTTGCTGCCAGTCCTGAAACACATGGTGCAGAGCATACTTTATAGGTCCTTGAGAACTGCCTCACTTTCTTGAGCAATGCTTCACAGTTCTCAAATCTAATGCCCTGAAGCTTTGCGCTTAGTGATGGGAACAAGAAAAAGTCACAGGGGGCATAAGACGGATGCGGAACTTAAATAATGTTGAACTGAGCCAAAAAACGCATGACTTGATTTGCAAAGTGACGCCTCACATTGCCATGATGAAGTCTCCACACAGTCCGAGAAAGTTCTGGTCGTTTCTTTGTAATGTGATTCCTCTTTTTATCCAATATTGACATATAGTATGCTGCTGTTAGAGAAGTGTGTGTGTGTGTGTGGGGGGGGGGGGGGGGGCAACTGCATGCAGTTAAAGCATTCCAAGACAGACAAAAAATGTGAACACCCATAATTTTCTCTGCAGATGGAACAAGTTTTGTCTTTTTTCTCTGTTGGAGATCCTCGTGATTTACACACTCTGCTGGTTCGTTTTCCGTCAGAATCATAACGATGCAGCCATGAACCATCACCGTTGGTAATCTATTCAGACACGTTTGTCCTCTATCAACAAAGAGACGCAACATCTCATGGCTTGTTTCCATTCGTATTGTCGTTTGTTCGGGAGTCAACAGACGTGGCATCCAACGGGCACGAATACGTTCCATGTGGAGAAGATCAATCATAGTCCTGACGACGCTGAAGTATGAAATTCTCAACGCTTCAGTGAGGTTACGTAATGTTTTGCGCCGTTCCGTGGACAGTCACAGCAACTGTCTTGATGTCGACTTCAGTCACAGCAGAACGCTTGTTGCAGCGTTTCGTAAGTTTCAGTTTCTCTATGGTTTAAATGAACACAGATTTGGCACCCTTTCGCGTCACATCCATTGTCTGGTATGCGAAATGGAAAGTGTGTCTACACAATAGAACGTTACTACTGACATACCCATTCGAGAGTGCTGCTCCTCGGAGTGGCCGCGTGGTTAGAGGCGCCATGTCACGGATTACGCCCCCCCCCCCCCCCCCGAGGTTCGAGTCCTCCATCTGGCATGGGTGTGTGTGTTGTTCTTAGTATTAGTTAGTTTAGTTTGAGTTAGGTCGAGTAGTGTGTAAGTCTGACCGATGACCTCAGCAGTTTGATCCCATAGGAATTCGCATACATTTGAACATTTCGAGAGTGCTGCCGCCTACGGACGTTGTACATAAAATCCTACTCTTTTCAAATATTCATGACACAGACAGGATACTATGACGGAAAGTACAGGAGAAAACCAGTTTTTGTTGATTAACACTCGTAATTAATCTTACAGTCCAAGTAGCGTCACAGGGTTTGCGTCTCAGCGCCTTTGAGTGATTGCTGAAAAAAACGTGCTGGTATGAGGTGTCCCCATAGCGCTTAACCCAAACTTCTTGGCAAGTTTATTTAAGAACCAATGACTCTATACGTCTGCAGTGCGCACACTTGCTGTCTTTCACATGATTTTTCAGCTCTCGGGTGAGGATACCGTGACGGATTTACTGAGACGCAGTTCGGAGTGGCAGCGTTGTAGTTTTCAGGTTCCTAAAGCTCATAGCTTAGCAATTTTCAAGTGATATACACAACAAAAGGCAAGTACAGGGTGATTCAAAAAGAATACCACAACTTTAAAAATGTGTATTTAATGAAAGAAACATAATATAACCTTCTGTTATACATCATTACAAAGAGTATTTAAAAAGGTTTTTTTTCACTCGAAAACAAGTTCAGAGATGTTCAATATGGCCCCCTCCAGACACTCGAGCAATTTCAACCCGATACTCCAACTCGTTCCACACTCTCTGTAGCATATCAGGCGTAACAGTTTGGATAGCTGCTGTTATTTCTCGTTTCAAATCATCAATGGTGGCTGGGAGAGGTGGCCGAAACACCATATCCTTAACATACCCCCATAAGAAAAAGTCGCAGAGGGTAAGATCAGGGCTTCTTGGAAGCCAGTGATGAAGTGCTCTGTCACGGGCTGCCTGGCGGCCGATCCATCGCCTTGGGTAGTTGACGTTCAGGTAGTTACGGACAGATAAGTGCCAATGTGGTGGCGCTCCATCCTGCTGAAATATGAATTGTTGTGCTTCTTGTTCGAGCTGAGGGAACAGCCAAATCTCTACATTTTCATCACTCGTTCTCGGCCGTCCAGAACTTTTCCCTTTGCACAAACACCCATTCTCTGTAAACTGTTTATACCAATGTTTAATACACCTCCTATCAGGAGGTTTAACACCATACTTCGTTCGAAATGCACGCTGAACAACTGTCGTCGATTCACTTCTGCCGTACTCAATAACACAAAAAGCTTTCTGTTGAGCGGTCGCCATCTTAGCATCAACTGACGCTGACGCCTAGTCAACAGCGCTTCAAGCGAACAAATGTACAACTAAATGAAACTTTATAGCTCCCTTAATTCGCCGACAGATAGTGCTTAGCTCTGCCTTTTGTCGTTGCAGAGTTTTAAATTCCTTAAGTTGTGGTATTCTTTTTGAATCACCCTGTATATTAGCCCGTCACGAATCGAGCCTTATAATGTATGATTCCTGTTGGTGTTCTTTTAGGCACCAAGTATGCGCAATATTCAGTCGGAACTAGTTAGAAATGCTTCACAGAAAAGAAACCATTAAGCTTACGAAACTTCTGTCACGTCTTTATGTCATATATGCATTATCCAAGGTTACCTATTTGAAAGTTGATAACATTCAGTGCGAACTGTATTCGAAATTTTTCAAAAATTGGATTAACGTTCTTACAAATAGGTAGTAGGATTTTAACTGTTTTCTTACACATCGGCCAGCTCAGCACTGATTGTTGTTGTGATGTTCACCTTCAATTGTAAACAACAAGTTAACGCACGATACTCCACTTCCAAGGGCGCGCATTTGACAGTTTGAATAGGGGTGGTATGACATGTTTTTAATGGCGACTTACAAATGGCCATGAAATAGTTCCAGTTCCGCTCCTGCTAGAAACCAGCGTACTACCCGCACTTTTAAATAATTATCTTGAAAGAAAGAATACTTGACAGCATTATATTTTTTTTTTTCTGAAATGAGATCTAGGAGGGAGCGGTGATGGGGGTCCCCTTGCCTCCAGCCGCCCCGCCCCCCCCCCCCCCTCCCTCACATATGGGTGCCCTTGTCCATTAACGGGTTTCGTTATCTATGTTTGCTCCACTTGCAGCGTGCTACTGTTTCATGGCCGCGGTCAGAATTTTTTTTTTTTTTTTTTTGTAACAATGGCTCTGAGTTTTATGGGACTGAACATCTAAGGTCATCAGTCCCCTAGAACTTAGAACTACTTAAATCTAACTAACCTAAGGACATCACACACATCCATGCCCGAGGCAGGATTCGAACCTGCGATCGTAGCGGCCGCGCGGTTCCAGACTGAAGCGCCTAGAACCGCTCGGCCACGGCGGCCGGCTTTTTTTGTAGATAATTAAAACTTTGCCTACTCCTCGTACTTGCTAGTCGAAGCAGTACATATACTTATGTACCGGAAATCGTTTACTAGCTTGTATACTCCGTCTGTAACGCAGCAGCGAAAGATTAGGAAGTAGAAAACGTTGGCCTGAGACGTGAAGCAGACGCTGCGTGTTGCCAAGTGTCTCAGCCGCTGGCCGCCTCAGCGGGTTTTAACGAGATGCCACCGAACCGCACGTCGGGCTGATTAAAATCGTAAAACTCGGGCCGAAGGCGCGCGAGATGGCCGCTCCCGTAAAACAGCCGGCCCGGCCTCTTAGCGGCTTCCATTCCACGGCCCATCTGGGGCGTTTCTGCCCTGGGCTAATGTCCTGCGGCCCCGCACTAACGTTGCATGAATATCTTAGGGAAAAATTCTGTGGCCTGCGAGGAAAGGCGTTCGCCGTGGCTCTTGCTTCGACTTGTCGTGACTTCCACAGGCAGGTCCTGTCTGTTTTTCTCAGAACCATCTCTAATCGGTACTTGAATAATAAGTGGAATTATATTGTGTGAGCCAGAGATGTGGAGGAACGAAACAAATTGTCCTTAGGAAGAAGATGCAAAGAAAAGCAATATTTTTCAAGTCCATGAATAGTTGCGCACTGCCGGTCATTAGAATTGCTAGTCCAAGAACGACGGACGCTACAGACATCAAATTATCATGCAGTGTAGATCCGCAGGACAGGACGGATAGAATAAATTTTGGAAAGGGGCTAAAATAAGGGGCTGTCAGTTACACTCGAACATACAACTTCATTATTTGATCAAACATTACAACATCCCAAAAAAGTTTTTTTAAAGACACTGCTTTAATGGTTGGTTCAAATGGCTCTGAGCACTATAGGACTCAACTGCTGAGGTCATTAGTCCCCTAGAACTTAGAACTAGTTAAACCTAACTAACCTAAGGACATCACAAACATCCATGCCCGAGGCAGGATTCGAACCTGCGACCGGAGCGGTCTTGCGGTTCCAGACTGCAGCGCCTTTAACCGCACGGCCACTTCGGCCGGCACACTGCTTTAATCTTTTGGACTTTAATTTAAAAACGGCTGAAGGCGAATAACTAAAAACGCAAGCATAATCAGAAATTTAAAAGGCAAGCCTTATAAAGAGTTCTTTAGTTAGGCTGAAGTAAACAAGTTAAATTCAAATCGACTGAAGGCCGAACACTTAAAACTCCAAAACATTAATTTTTGTTTTAAATACCAAAGTCCTCTCGTGAAACAGTTCTTTGATTTAGGCTGACGGCTGACGGCTGAAGACTTAAAAACTGAATAGGTTAAAGTAAAGAAGTTAAAATCAAATCATCTGAAGCTCAAACACTTAAAAATTAGATAAAAAAAATTAAATGCCAAAGAGCTTACGTGAAACAGTACTTTAAACTAGGCTGAAGGCCTTAAAAGTAAAACAACTCTAATTAAAACACAAAATCGGCTAGAAGCCATACAAGTACCAACAACAAGAACAAATTTTAAAAAAAGCAGTTGACACAAGGGCCCGCAGATGTTAGGGGGTCGGCCTGTAATTCCAACACTAACGCTCGCTTAGGTGAGACAGGCAGTCGGGCCAACCATTCACGATTAGACGACAACCCAACCGACCGACAGTCAGCTGACCCACCGACAAGATAACTTCCACTTCACCCTACCAGGGCACAACAGGGAGTTCAACGGAACAACGTAGAAGATATTGGCGCCCACAACCAAGAATACACGGGGCTGTCAAACTACACACCGTTCTGGACAGCAACAACACGATGAGGAAACTACACTGCTTGAAATTTACGTCAACGCCCACGGCAGGTAACCGGAACGTTAATGGCCACAAGGCAGAAGATTCCACCGGTGCACTTCAATTCAAATAACGAAATACAGTGAAACTCCACCGAAGGGTGGCTAGAATTTTCCAACTTGAAAACTACGATGTTGCTCGCGGGAATATCCCAACATCCGACTACGAAATCCAAACGACACAATGTGAACAGTCTTGACTTGCTGGTAGGTTAAATCAAAACTCAACTTTGGTGTCCAGGGTCGGTGAGCCACGGACCTCGTAGCAACGGGAACAGCGTCACACTCTCCGACCTCGCGTGCAGACCGCCAGATGGCCCCGGCCAAACTACGTCCCGCGGAGAATTCCTCACTGCTCCACCGTAATCGACCGATTCGGTACACGATTGGGCCTTCGGCTCCGAAAACCCATATCGATGTTGTTTCGTTGAATGTTTCGCACGCTGACACTTCTTGATGGCCCAGCAATGAAATTTTCAGCACTTTGCAGAAGGGTTGAACTTCTGCACGTTGAAAGCTTCTCTACCGTCGCCATTGCAATCTTTTTTTGCAGGGTCTTTTTTCCGGTCGCAGCGATGTGGCAGATTCGATCTTTTACCGGATTCCTGATATTCATGGTACACTCGTGAAATGGTCGTACGGGAAATTCCCCAATTCATCCCTATCTCGGAGATTCTGTGTCCCATCTCAGGTGCGCCGACTGTAGCACCACGTTCAAACTCACTTACATCTTGATAATCTGCCATTGTAGCAGCAGTAACCTACCCAACAACTGCGCCAGACACTTTTTGTCTTACACTGGCATTACCGACCGCAGTGCCACGTTCTGCCTGTTTCCTTTGGCGCTTCAGTGTATTTACACTACTGGCCATTAAACTCGCTATACCAAGAAGAAATGCAGATTATAAACGGGTATTCATTGGACAAATATATTATACTACAAGTGAAATGTGATTTTCACGCAATTTGGGTGCATAGATCCTGAGAAATCAGTACCCAGAACAACCACCTCTGGCCGTAATAACGGCCTTGATACGCCTGAGCATTGACTCAGAGCTTGGATGGCGTGTACAGGTACATCTGCCGATGCAGCTGCAACACGGTACCACAGTTCATCAAGAGTATCGTCTGGCGTATTGTGACGAGCCAGTTGCTCGGACACTATTGACCAGATGTTTTCAATTGGTGAGAGATCTGGAGAATGTGCTGGCCAGGGCAGCTGTCGAACATTTTCTGTATCCAGAAAGGCCCGTACATGGCCTGCAACATGCGGTCGTGCATTATACTGCTGAAATTCAAGGTTTCTCAGGGATAGAATGAAGGGTAGAGCCACGGGTCGTAACACATCTGAAATGTAACGTCCACTGTCCAAAGTGCCGTCAATGCGAACAAGAGGTGACCGAGACGTGTAACCAGTGGCACCCCATACCATCACGCCGGGTGATACCCCTGTATGGCGATGACGAATACACGCTTCCAATGTGCGTTCACCGCGAAGTCGCCAAACAGGGATGCGACCATAATGATGCTGTAAACAGAACCTGGATTCATCCCTAAAAATGACTTTTTGCCATTCGTGTACACAGGTTCGTCGTTGAGTACACCATCGCAGGCGCTCCTATGTGTGATGCAGCGTCAAGGGTAACCGCAGCCAAGGTCTCCGAGCTGATAGTCCATGTTTCTACAAACGTCGTGGAACTGTTCGTGCAGATGGTTGTTGTCTTGGAAACGTCCCCATCTGTTGACTCAGGGATCGAGACGTGGCTGCACGATCTGTTACAGCCATGAGGATAAGACGCCTGTTATCTTGGCTGCTGGTGATACGAGGCCGTTGGGATACAGGACAGCGTTCCGTATTACCCTCCTGAACCCACTGATATTCTGCTAACAGTCATTGGATCTCGACCAACGCGAGCAGCAATGACGCGATACGATGAACCGCAATCGCGATAGGCTACAATCCGACCTTTATCAAAGTCGGAAACGTGGTGGTAGGCATTTCTCCTCCTTACGCGAGGCATCACAACAACGTTTCACCAGACAACGCTAGTCAACTGCTGTTTGTGTATGAGAAATCGGTTGGAAACTTTCCTCATGTCAGCACGTTGTCGGTGTCGCCACCGGCGCCAGCCTTGTGTGAATGCTCTGAAAAGGTAATCATTTGCATATCACAGCATCTTCTTGTCGGTTAAATTTCGCGTATGTGTCACGTCATCTTCGTGGTGTAGCAATTTTAATGGCCAGTAGTGTACAATTTATTGCCATAGAATTTTAGTCCATTGTAATTAAGTCCATCCGTGGGTCTGTGTAATCTCACCAGTTAAAGGGAGAGAGCATCGGACCGATTTTCGCTTCTCTGGTCGGCCACGTATCTCGTTCCGCTCTCTTAGTAACTTACCGACGGACCAACCGACATGTCAGTGTTAGTAAAGGCTGAGCCATCTCACGGCCTCCTGCTGATGGTTTGATGCCGAAGCTGTAAAACAGTAATAGCTCTACTGTACGTATCTTAAATTCTTAAACACATCTGGCTGTTTTCTGACGGCTGCGAACGTTTAAGTTCGGAGCTTGCTCCGCACTGACCTGTTGCTGTTCAATAGATCGGTTGTTGAGGGCCGTGACGCGTTTTGGTCTTGAATATCTTGTAACCAGAACTCCTATCAGTTGAAGACTTAGTGACACCGGTGGCATATGTCTCTTAATTACTGTTATTTGTTGGAAGCTTATTAACAGAGTTTGGTAAGCACCAGGCGCTCATTTTTCCAAAACTGCAAATGTAATTCAATTGTTTCAAATGGCTCTGAGCACTATGGGACTTAACATCTGTGGTCATCAGTCCCCTAGAACTTAGAACTACTTAAACCTAACTAACCTAAGGACATCACACACATCCATGCCCGAGGTAGGATTCGAACCTGCGACCGTAGCGGTCACGCTGTTCCAGACTAAAGCTCCTAGAACCGCATGGCCACACCGGTGGGCCAAGTACACCTCCTTCCCTGAGTCTTGAATAGACTACTCACTACTACTAGTTGATATTTACTGCAGAATTCTATTAGTCTTTCTCCTCTCTCATTCCTAGTACCTAGCCCATATTCTTCTGTAACACTTTTATCTCCTCGATCCCCTACAACTGCATTCCAGTCCCCCATGACTATTAGGTTTTTTATCTCCCTTTACGTACTGGTTACCCTTTCAATACCCTCATACAATTTCTCCCTGTCTCTACGTCTTCCCCTTGCGACGTCGGCTTGCCTACATTAAATACTGTTGTCGGTATTGTTTTGGTGTCCATTCTCATGAGAACAACCCTAGCACTAAATTGTTCACAGTAACTTTCTCTCAGCCCTACCTTCTTGTTCAATACGGATCCTACTCCCTTTATACCATTTTCAGCTCCTGTTGATATTGTCCTGTACTCATCCTACCAAAAATCCTTGTCTTCTTTCCGTTCCACTTTACTGACCCCCACTACATCTATAGTGAGCCTTTTAGCCCTTTCCGTTTCGGATTTTCTAGCTTCCCTTCCAAGTCCCTTCTCGTAGAATGTTATCCTTTCGTAGCTTATTCAGTATCTTTCTGATAGCCACCTCCTCCTTGGCAGTCCTCTCCCGGAGATCCGAATGGGGGGCTAGGCAGGAATCTTTTGCCAATGGAGAAATCGTCACGACACTTTTTCAATGACGGCGCATTTCCTGTAGACACACGTTATGTGACTTTAATGCATTGGTTTCCGTTGTCATCTGCATTCTCATGCCGTTGATCATTACTCACTGTTCCGCCTTTTAGGGGCAGCTTCCCACACGAAGGGCAAGTCGGTGCCCTGAACCTCTGTCTGTTCCTCCACCCTCTTTGACAAAGCCATTGGCTGAATGAGGGTGATTTGTGGGGCTGAATGTCTTCTGCAGCCTTTGCTGGAGATTATTTGAATTCAAAATTTAAGCGTTGGAGGGATTCGAATCCGGGACCAAGCACGTTTTGATATTGATCAGATACACCACCCCTCTTTTTTTTCTTTTGTACAACACGTAACGGCTAGTTCGGGATTTACCCATAGAGCATGGTTGCTATATACATTCCTGTTCCACATTCAAAAATAGAGCGAGGGAAAAACGATTGTCTATATGCATCAGTACGAGCCCTAATTTCTCTTAACTTGTCTGCACGTCCCTCACGTGAGATGTGAGTTAGTGGCAGTAGAATTATTCTGCAGTCAGTCGCTTCTGCCTTTTCTATGAGGTCTCTTAGTACTCTTACGCAAAGCATCTTCTTAACAAACGTGTGTTAATCGAATATACAGGCTACGATCTAGAAGAAAGCTTCGATGCCTTCCTTTAATCCAAACAAGCACTCGATCAGTATTCGAGAATGGGTCACACAATGGTTCAGTATACGGAATCCTTTGAGGACGAACGACAGTTTAGTAAAATTCTCCCAGTAAATCGTCCATTCGCATTCTGTACTACTGTACTTATGTATTCGTTCCATTTCATCAAACATGAAGGGATGCAGGTGGTTCAAGCAGTCTCCTTTTCTTCGATCACTACCACAGATCCCATGCAAGTGCAGGAGAATGTCATCCATAACATAATACTCCTTCCAACGGCGTGAATCCGTGACACGCTGCTCGTTTCTTGCCGCCATTCCCCTCGATGACGACGTTTGTGGGGCCGACTATCGACCTGGTGTAGCAGACAAGCCTCCGAGCTCCACGTTCTGTGAAGACTCGTGAGCGTCCAACCATTTAGCGCCTAGTGGTAGTTTCACTGTCCTCCAATCTCTTTCCATGGTTGCTTACGACAGTAGCACGTGAGCGTTAGACAAGCTTCATCGTTTTCGAGATACTCGTTGACAGGTTCTGTGTAATAATCTCAACCGCTTATCTCGATGGATTACCCCATATGCAGCTCAAATCTTTGTTAGGGTGATTTCTCGTCCGCCTCTGCTTCGCCTACATACTTCTGCTATCGCGTCACGTCCCCGCAATGCCATCAAGTGGCATCCGAAGTCACGGTGGGCAGTGGTCATACTGTATTCGCTGACGAGTATTCATTTGTGCGAGTCTTCTTGATAGTCTGAAGTTGTGTAGAGGATAGGAAGGAACTGTGAACTGTGTTCAACTTCGATTGGACAAAATTTTACAATGAAATATATTAACTCAGTTGGAAGTACTTACGTGAAACGGAGGTGAATAATTATTCCATGAAAACGCTAGAAGCTTTGTGAGTGTTGAAGCTGGAACTCTACGTAGTTAGATGAGAACATTTCTATAAGGGCCATTATAACTATTAATAAACGAAAATACTCTGGGGATTTATTATAGGCCCCATTAGATGGCTCTGCACCTAGATCAGGTTTTAGAACCCTGTTTGGAGAGGTGGGAAAATCAACTGACTTTCTAAAACCGGTTATAACATTCACCTCCAGATAGGCCGACAGTTACTAAACAACGATACTTTGCCGTAAACTACAGCGTCGTCAGCAAACAGTCGCAGAGTGCTGCTCACCCTGTCCTCCAGTCAATTTATGTGTATTTCTTATAAATATGTTATATGGCTTTTTAAACGCAATATTAATTGTAGTACAAGCAATAAAACATCTAATTTACAAATAGATATTTAAGTTTTTAATATAATCTATTTCGGGAAGTCGTCGAAACTTCCACAGTATGCCCTGTTGGGATAAATGGTTCAAATGGCTCTAAGCAAGATGGGACTTAACATCTGAAGTCATCAGTCCCCCCAAACTTGGAATTACTTAAACCTAAGTAACCTAAGGACATCACATACATCCATGCCCGAGGTAGGATTCGAGCCTGCCACCGTACTAGCAGCGCGATTCCGGACTGAAGCGCCTAGAACCGCTCGGCCACAACGGCAGGCCCTATTGGAAAATTCTGTACAATTGCGACAAATGCGACGAACGGATTGCCTGACTGTTCTACAGTCATGTTTTGGAGATGTTGTCTTACCCCAAGTATGAAAACAGACCGCGCATCAGCCGAGGTTGGTGCGTATTGTGTTAATCGTTGTCCACATTCTGCGCGACTGGTCGAAGGCAGGGGGTTCCTTTCTTATACTGGGCAAGTTCTGGCGATGTGGATGGCAAGTCTTTCTCCTGTTCCTTTAAAGTCAGACTTTCACCTTTCTCATGACTCCATTAAGTTAACCTGAGACGTGTGCAGCTCCACGGCTGTGTTCATGGATGGTTTTCTTAATCAAAGCCGGTTTCCTGATAGTATAACGACGTCTCGATTGACAGAAAGTTGCGGGTAGCCTTGCATGCATCTGACTCTCGAAGAAGAACTGCTTTTCGTCGAGTTTCATGGGGCGCATGTGGCATAATACCTGCAGCCATTTCATTGGGGGTTGATCTTACGACGGGGTCACCAGACACGTTAATGACGGACTTGGATGACGTTTACGTATGTTGTAGACACACAAGTGCCTGGCGAGTTGTTAGATCGCTTACTGCTGCTACAATGGCAGGTGATCAAGACTTAAGTGAATTTGAACGTGGTTTTATAGGCAGCTCATGAGCGATTGGACACGACATCTCCGAGGTAGTGCTGAAGTGGGTATTTTCCCGTACGGCCATTTAACGAGTGTATCGTGAATATCAGGAATCCGTTAAAACATCTAATCTCCTACATCGCTTCGGCCGGAAAATGATCCTGGAAGAACGATACCAACGACGACTGAAGAGAATCGTTCAAATTGACAGAAGTGCAACTGTTCCGCAAATTGCTGCAGGTTTCAATGCTGGGCCTTCAACAATTTTCAGCGTGCGAAGCATTCAACGAAACATCATCGATATAGGCTTCCGGAAGGCCCACTCGTGTACCCTTGATGACTGCACAACATTAAACTTTACGCCTCGCCTGAGCACGTCAACACCGACATTGGACTGTTGATGACTGGAAATGTGTTGGCTGGTCGGGTGTGTCACGTTTCAAATTGTGTCGAGCGGCTGGACTTGTACTAGTATGAAGACAACCTCGTGGACCCTGCATGTCAGCAGAGGCTGTTCAGAGGCTCTGTAGCGGTGTGGGGCGGGTGTGATCGAAGTGATGTAGGACCCCTTATATATAGAGAGAGCACTTTGACAGATGACAGGAACGTAAGCATCATGTATGATCACCTGCATTCATTCGTGCCCATTGTGCATTCCGACAGAGTTGGGGAATGCCATCAGGACAATGCGACACGCCAAACTTCCAGAATTGCTACAGAGTGGCTCCAGGAACACTCTTCTGAGTTTAAGCACTTCCGCTGGCCAACAAACTCCCCCGATATGAACATTATTGAGCATATGTCGGATGCCTTGCAACGTGCAGTGCAGAAGAGATCGCCACCCCTTCGTACTCTTACGGATTTACGTACAGACATGCATGTAGGTCACGGTACAGGTGTTCGCCCAGTGCTTGAATCCTGCTCACCGGTGTGGAATCCGCACCTGATAGGCTTGATAGAAGAGGTAGAGAAGATCCAATGGAGAAAATGGTGAAAGGTCATCAGTCCCTAAGCTTACACACCACCTAACCTAA
The DNA here is from genome assembly GCF_023864345.2 of Schistocerca serialis cubense. NCBI lineage: Eukaryota > Metazoa > Arthropoda > Insecta > Orthoptera > Acrididae > Schistocerca > Schistocerca serialis. The sequence continues at coordinate 53,042,436 of NC_064644.1, forward strand.
ATTATCCTAAGGACAAACACACACACCCATGCCCGAGGGAGGACTCAAACCTCCGCCCGGACAGGCCGCACAGTCCATGACTGCAGCGCCTTAGACCGCTCGCCCAACGGAGAGCAGCGCGCTTAGTTACACGATCATTTAGTAATCGCGAAGGCGTTACGGAGATGATAGATAAGCTCCAGTGGAAGACTCTGCAAGGGAGACGCACAGTAGCTAGGTATGGGCTTTTTTTGAAGTTTCGAGAACGTACCGTCACCGAGGAGTCAAGGTGTATATTGCTCCCTCCCTCGCGTATCTCGCGAAGAGACCATGAGGATAAAAATCAGAGAGATTAGAGCCCACACAGAGGCATACCGACAATCTTTCTTTCCACGAACAATACGAGACTGGAATAGAAGGGAGAACCGATAGAGGTACTCAAAGTACCCTCCGTCACTCACCGTCAGGTGGCTTGCGGAGTATGGATGTAGATGTAGATGTAGATGATCCCTGGTGTCAGTTCCCTCCAGCACCGCTTCAGACATTAGTCGTGATCGCGGGGCCTCTCCACGGTATTAGGAGGTTTACCAGTTTCTTTGGCTCTTCAGTGTGTTTCCAGTGATAATGTTTGCCTTTAGATGCCTGTCCGATTTATTTATCGCCATTATTTTAATTTTATTTGTGTGTTTTTTTTCAGTTTACGGTAGTCCTTAGCAATGCCCATGTAGCAAAATTCACAATTTGGTCTTTCCCACTGCTGCGAGCTATTTGCAGGAGGCGGAACGCCTAAGAAGAGTAGGCGTGTTAGCGGAAGCCTGCAGCCTGGAAGCGTGGATCCTGGATCCTGGAGCCCGGAGTGTTTGCCGCGGTGTCCAGCGGCGCTCGGCCTCGCCCACTGTTTGCGATGGGAGAGCGGCTGCCCGCGCGACACGTCGGACCGGCCGTGTTGGAATAAGGGCTCCAACTCAATCAAAACTTGTGCGGCCGGCCCATCCGCCGGCACCCACGTCCTCGATTAAACTCAAACAAGACGCGTCGTCCCACGTGCTGACCGCCCGGTCCACTGTCCGCAATGCATACCGGGCACCGCAAGGAGCGGCAGCGAGCGCCGCGGTAGACGGCAGATGGTGCTGTGTCTGCCCTCACACTTCTATGTCATACATGCATGACCTTACCGACATTGTCAGTATAGACACGGAAATTGGTGATCATTAGGTCACTATGGCAACGATAGTCAAGAAGGCTAGGAGACGGTTTGTGCTAGGAACAGCAGATAAGCAGTCGCTAGTATCTCACTTGGACGGTGAACTGACATCACTTAGTTCCAGTAAGTTGGACGTAGAGGAATTATGGTGGCAAATTGTGAGTAGATTAGAAGTCGTTGTCTCATGAGTTATGTGCTCAGTAACGAAACTTCCTGGCAGATTAAAACTGTGTGCCGGACCGAGACTCGAACTCGGGACCTTTGCCTTTCGCGGACAAATGCTCTACCAACTGAGCTACCCAAGAACGACTCACGCCCCGTCCTCACAGCTTTACGTCTGCCTGTACCTTGTCTCCTACGGCTTTGCCATAGCCTGGGGGATGTTTCCAGAATGAGGATGTTTCATATCAGCGCACACTCCACTGCAGAGTGAAAATCTCATTCTGGAAACATCCCCTAGGCTGTGGCTAAGCCATGTATCCGCAATGTCCTTCTTTCAGGAGTGCTAGTTCTGCAAGGTTCGCAGTAGAGCTTCTGTAAAGTTTGGAAGTTAGGAGACGAGGTATTGGTAGAAGTAACGCTGTGAGGACGGGGCTTGAGTCGTGCTTGGGTAGCTCAGTTGGTAGAGCACTTGCCCGCGAAAGGCAAAGGTCCCGAGTTCGAGTATCGGTCCGACACACAGTTTTAATCTGCCAGGAAGTTTCATATCAGCGCACACTCAGCTGCAGAGTGAAAATCTCATTCTATGTGTTTAGTAAGTGGATTGAGGATGGAAAAGGTCCACCGTTTTTCAATAACGAATTTGGGAAAGTCCTGAGAAAGGAAAGATTGTGGCACTCTCCGTTCGAAGGAGAACGCACAAACGACGACGAACAAAGGTTAGTAGAGACTGGTACGTCTGTGAAAAGATCTACGCACAAAGCATGTAACAACTGCCACCGTTACACCCTAGCAAAAGATCTAGCGGAGAAATAGAGATAATTATATCGCTGTGTAAAATCACTAAGCGGCTCTCACGCTTCTGTCTAGTCCCTTGTTAACTAAGCCGGTGTGGAAGTTGAAGATAGGAATGCGATAGCCGAAGTTTGAAATTTCGCGTTCAAGTTACTGTTCACTCAGGAGAATCACACGGACATACCGTCATTTGAATGTCGGACTGACTCCGTGTGGAGGACACAGTAATAACTAGATACCGGATTATATGCATCATAAATACCTTAAAATAAGCATGCAAATATGTATGAAAAATGCTTATAATGCATCAAAAGTATCGAAATATGCAAGATCAAATAATAAAAGAATGGTAGTTACTGTGTGCATTAAATCTCGAAGTCGAACCTGGGCATATCAATTACGAGCAAGAGCGCCTGCCACGTGAAAAATCGATACATTGAGAACGCTGATATAATTTTCTGAATACTTTCTAGAAGAGGTTAGGAAGAGGGCCTTCCTGGGATTAATTTCTAAATAACTGCAAAGTGGGGACCCATACCGTACTTCATGAATTGTTCCTTCTTCACTATTGTTGTCGGTAACAAGCGGATGCGATGCGAGTCAGTCACAACGGAACGATCGATAAGTGCAGGACCAACTTCCGGGTATATCGCAAGCAGAGGGACGTGCTCAAAAACTCCGTAATATTTTATTTTAGAAACAACATACAATCATGATTGTTTTGAACAGCATTAATTTTAATTAATACCATTGGACCAAAGTATCCATTACAACCCACTGTTCCAAATGTGCTGTGGTAAGATTATGTCTTCGAGCACTCAAAACATTTTTATTAGCAGAAAAGGAGCATTCTACGTCAACTGAAGTAAATGGGCAGTATTTGAATTTGGGTGCTATGTTGGCACTTATTGTTTCTGGTAAAAGTTCACCCATCGCATTAATAAAACTATCAATTTGGAACAAAGGTGCAAAGCCTGGCTTATTGATTAAAATGTTTTCAGACTTTTCTTTAAGTTTTCTTGGGAATATCTCCGGGAATGAGGAGTACACTAGAATAATATTATTCATTAACTGAATAGATTCATTCAACGCCAAACCTTGAGCTTCAAGCTTTTTAATACTCGAACGTATATGGCAAAAAACGAGTGCTAATTACAGTAATGTCTTTTTTTTAAACCTGAATCGCTGAAAGGTTCCTCGCACTCGCAAACTGCCAAAGCTTCTGCACTATCGAAGTCGTTTACTACCCCTCTAATGGCCTCGAAATGTTCATTGTAGAACAACACAGCTTCGACCCACGTACCCCAATGAGTGTCCACTGGTTCGGGAGGTAAAGGCACGTTTGGTGGTTTTTCTTTGTAGGTCTTGATGCGAGCAGAGCCTTTTGAAACATATTCTTAGTGGATGAAATCAGTTTAGTTACATTCACAAACGTGGAACCTACTTCTTCAGCAAGGTAATTTACTCCATGAGCAAAGCACGTCACATGAATCAAATTGGGATATAATAATAGGAGGGCTTTTCTTGCTTTGATCGTATAGGGAGTAGCATCTCAAATAAACACAAACAGCCTTCCATCTGCAGAAGATTCTGGAAATATTTTTCTAATACTCCCATTCACAAATCTGGCGATGTAGAAAGATTTACTTTTTCAAGTTTCAAGCCGCTAAATAGGAAGAAGAAGGCTCTTCTTTTAAAGCACCAACAATCAAATTTGCAAGCTAACTTTCACAAGAGTCTGCAGTTTCGTCAATTGAAATCTAGATATAGCTGCCCTTGAGTTCATTGCGTATTTCTTCCAGAACATTTACGTAAATTGTTAGTATATAATGCTGCTTCATCTGGTATATTTTGATTTAAGCAATATTTGTTCTGGAAGTCTTTGAGGATAGAGTTTGCAAGTTTGTGATGAGGAATATTGCTTGCAGTGAATGCTTCACGTAAATCCGTGTTAAACCGACTTCTTTGGTTACCTTTGGATAAATGCCGGCTACTGCAACTTGCTATTGTGAGAAGTTATTATCGTGCTCCTTCCTTCTGCATTCCTGCGGTATAAAGACTTGCCTTGGCATGCTGGTCTAATTGAAACTTTTTTTTGCACGAAACGTTTTTCTTGCAAACTCGACAATATAAAACAATTGGGTCATACGTAGATGTTCCAGGATGGTCTGCTATCTACTGAACGACGTTTCTTTCTCCGAGCGGCATGGAGCACAATTCGTTACATACTACACGTCTTGCCGGCCGGGGTGGCCGAGCGGTTCTAGGCGCTACAGTCTGGAACCGCGTGACCGTTACGGTCGCAGGTTCGAATCGTACCTCGGGCATGGATGTGTGTGATGTCCTTAGGTTAGTTAGGTTTAAGTAGTTCTAAATTCTAGGGGACTGATGACCTCCGAAGTTAAGTCCCATAGTGTTCAGAGTCATTTGAACCATTTTTGAACTACACGTCGTAAACAGGTTCAACTGTATAGAAGTAAATAGAAAGATAAACTGAAACAACAGACTTGCGACTAAAAGCTTGCGTAATTTAATGTAAATGTTGCGTACGCGTACGGTATGACAGCGGAGGGGATCAAACGGCGGTGCGGGGGTAGGAGCATGGACTCTGTCTGCCTTTTGCTGTCCCTCAAGTCCTGTAATGATTTCGTTAGGCAGTGGCCTCTCGGTTAGCAATTGCACGCAGTTCTAGGTCGTGGTCAATCTGTGAGACATCAAAACAAGAGCGAGCTAGAGAACGCCCGTCTCAATTTTTAGGATATTATAAACATAGAGAGAAAATACGCATCGACAGTAGTTTTAGTTAAAATATGCAATAACCAATGAAAAGGAGCTAAATATGCGTATGCATATGCATAATGGCAGTACATATTATCCGCTTTGTAGTAAGAAGCATAGCTGCGTAGAGAAACAATTGAAAGATCTGAAACAAAATAAGTCACCAAGTTCGGATGGAAACCCATTCGGTTTTACAAAGAGTACCCTACGACACTGGCACCTTATCTAGCTTGCATTTATCACGAATCTCTCGACCATAGCAAAGTTCCAAGCGACTCGACGAAAGCGCACGTGACTCCTATGTATAGAAAAGGTAAAAGAATGAACCCGCAAACTTACAGACCAATGTCCCTAACTTCGGTTTGCTGCAGAATCCTTGAACATATTTCCGTTAGGATATAATAAATTATCTTGAGACTGAGAAATTTACGCCCACGAATCAGCACGGTTTTAGAAAGTTTTCTATTCTATCGCTTGTGCCTTGTCCCGCAGCTACGCAGGGTCAGCCATCGTTATTCGTATTTGGTATGTTCAGCTTTAAGGGGTGGCCGATTGCCCTTACTGCCACCACCCCGTACCCCCCGGGACGGAATTAGTGTACACCAACTGTCTGGGTCGAGTGTAGTCCATGGAATGTCAGATGTCTGCGAGCCGTGGAACTGAGACAGAACATGGGGTCCAGCACGGTATTCACCTAGCAGGATGTGGAAAACCGCCTAAAAACCACATCCAGGCTGGCCGGCACATCGGCCCTTGTCGCTAATCCGCCGGCCGGATTCGATCCGGGTCCGGCGCGCCTACCCGAGTCCAGGAAGCAACGCGTTAGCGCTCTCGGCTACCCTGGCTCGTGTTTTTAGAAAGCATCACTAGTACGAAACTCTCCTAGTCCTTTTCTCACATGATATACGGAGAACTACGGATGAAGGGTAACAGGCAGATTCTAGATTTCCGGAAACCATTTGACACAGTGCCTCATTGACAATACATAACTTTGTATCTACAAGAACCTGACATTCATACAAATAATGTTCTTCGCTATAGACAATGTCCATACAAGCAAATGATATGGATCACTAATAACTGTTTTGGGAGTGCCATTCCACTAATGTGCCCAGGCTGTCAGGAGCGGCGCTTATATTCTCTTCAGGTAGAGGCCTATCCTGTTGTGGCGTGGTCCTTGTCAGTGGGCTATTCGCTGACGTCGTCTCACAGCCTTCTCTGCTCTTGCGTTCTTCCTCTCCGTGCAGTCGCTTGTGGCTACCCAGGGACAGTCTCCCTCTACGATTTTTACCCTCCAGGCTTCCCTTCACTACTAAATTGGTAAACCCTTGATACCTCAGGACGTGTCCTAAGAACCGATCCCTTCTTCTAGCCAAGTTGTGCCACAAATTTCTCTCCTTCCTAATTCTGTTCAGTACCTCCTCATTAGTTACGTGATCTACTCATCTAATCTTCACCACTCTTCTGTAACACCACGTTCCGACAGCTCCTATTGTCTTCTTGTCTAAGCTATTTATCGTCCATTCTCTTCTTGTCCAAGCTATTTATCGTCCATTTTCGCTTCCACACACAGCTACTACACTCTTTACAAATACTTTCAGAAACGGCTTGCTGACAAATCTACACTCGATGTTAACAAATTTCTTTTCTTCAGAAACTCTTTCCTTGCTATATCCAGTCTACATTTTATATCCTATCTACTTCGACCATCACTGGGTATTTTGCTCTCCAAAAATCAAAACTCATCTACTACTTTAACTGTCTCATATTCTAATCTAATTCCCTTAGCATCACCTTATTTAATTCGACTACATTCCATTATCCTCGTTTTACTCTTGTTGCTGTTCATGTTATAGACTTCTATCAGGACACTGTCCATTCTGTCCAACTGCTCCTTCAAGTCCTTTGCTGTCTCAGGAAGAATTACAATGTCATCAACAAACCTCAGAGTTTTTATTTCTTTCCCATGGATCTTAATTCCTACTCCAAATTTTTCTTTTGTTTCCTTTACTGTTTGCTCAATATAAATATTGAATAAAGTTGGGGACAGGCTACATCCTGTCTCATTCCCTTCTCAACCACTGCTCCCCTTTCATGTCCCTCGTCTTTTATAACTGCCATCTGGTTTCTATAAAAACTGTAAATAGCCTTTCGATCCCTGTATTTTACTCCTGCCACCTTCAGAATTTGATAGATTATTACAGTCAACATTGAATAACTTTGAAATTTTGTCCTTTTACCGAAGGATATACATAGTAAGGTTACACAAATGATACCTAGCACAATGGCTATCAAAATACTTGATCCTACCATTCCATCAACAACAGAGTTCGAGGTAAGATCCCCAGAAAAATCACGTTTTTATACCAGGACATTTCTAAGGTGAAGTTATTTAGAAACAGTCGTGATGGCAGGCGATGTTAACTACTGACCGGTTCGCCTACGGTCAAGACGGTTTTTAAATAATTTTACGACAATATAGATTGCTGTTCTCCATCAATGCTATATAAAATAATGAGTAATTTTGCAATGAACTGTTAGTGAATGATGTCGAATGCATACTGACTATGCATAGACTATGGATACAGCCAACAAAAGTACTGTTACCAACTCCGTGTATAAACTTAGGCTAATGAAGGATTTTGTGAAAAATCTGAATGGAAATAGCTTGTCATTGATGTACTCGTGTCATAATTTTTGGAACAGTCAAATTTTCGAAAACCTCAAAACAAGTTTGTCAGGCCACAGATCAGAAACTTTTTTTGTGGCAAGTTTCAATTCATGGTAACGGACGAAAAGAAAACGTCACCACTGTCGTTTATAATTGAAAGCATAAAGTGTCATAGAACTTCTGCGCGATGGGATGTGTTCCTTTGGAAAGATACAATATAATAGGGCCATGTCACTAAAATGGATACAATATAATAGGGCCATGTCACTAAAATGGCACTTTTGCACATCGCTCTCAGGTTTTTCCTGCCCAACTGTGATTATGCGAGCACTGAACATGGCGAAATCACTTACCAGCAAATTTCACTTATGTACAAATACAAACACAACGCTAAAATGTTGCTAGATGGCGAAAAGAGTATACTCCCGCAGGTTATAATGAAAGTGCCATTTCCCTTGGAATATGAATTCAGTAAATGTCTTTAGTTCACAAATAAGTCAACTAATACATTTACTTGTCATTTTTGGGCTTTATGACATACAAAACACAAAGTAAAAAAGTCAAATTTCATTAGTTTATACGACAGTGAAAACCTAGGAAATTAGTAACAGATACTACTGATGCAACTACTTAGCCCTTGACCATTTTATCAAGTTCCAACAGCTTATCAAGGAACGTTTGAAAAAGTGTTAATGACAACGTTTCTAATTGTCTGTTGACTTGCCTCGTTCTTAATGTTTATCAGACGTAACTTTGAAGTTAATCAGATAATACATTTTGTAAACTGCAATATTTTGAGCCGGCCGAAGTGGCCGTGCGGTTAAAGGTGCTGCAGTCTGGAACCGCAAGACCGCTACGGTCGCAGGTTCGAATCCTGCCTCGGGCATGGATGTTTGTGATGTCCTTAGGTTAGTTGGGTTTAACTAGTTCTAAGTTATAGGGGACTAATGACCTCAGCAGTTGAGTCCCATAGTGCTCAGAGCCATTTGAACCATTTTTTTGCAATATTTTCTTTAAAGCAATTCAGAATTTACTGTTTTGTTTTTATTTAAATAATAAAAGTAAAGCTCACTTTTACTGGACTCACATTCGGACTGACGACGGTTCAATTCCGCATCCGCCCATCCAGATTTAGGTTTTCCGTGATTTCCCTAAATCGCTCCAGGCAAATGCCGGGATGGTTCCTTTGAAAGGGCATCGCCGACTTCCTTCCCCGTCCTTCCCTAATCCGATGAGGCCGATGAAATCGCAGTTTGGTCTCTTCCCCCATACAACCCAACCAAAGCTCAGTTTTCATATGATGATTTCGTTTCGATAATTTATTTCATTCTTGCCGAAGTAATACTGAACATAATGCCTTTGTTGAACAGCGTGATCAGTCAGTCACACAGATTTCAAACGGTAGTGCTGGGTGTCCATGAATGACGTTTCAGGCGGAAAGTAACGTTATGCCCGATACTATATTCGCCAAACCTCTTTCGCTGTTCGCTACATTTATGCATTTTTCCCCATACGTTTTCTCTCCACATACTCAGCGTTTAGATCTTCAGCTCCATCATTATTCATTCATTTTACTTACATATTAAACAAATACCTACAAACATAATTAAACGGCATAATACTTGTAAAACAAACTGCAGTTAAAGTGATCTACAGCTATATACATACTCTGCAAGCCACCTCGTGGTGCGTGGCAGTGGGTACTCTGTATCACTACTAGTCATTTCCTTTTCTGTTCCACTCGCAAAGAGAGAGTGAAAGAGTTTAGTATTTAGAATTTAACATGTGCAATATGATTTTATGAGTTGTTGCTCTGTTTTGCACCTTAGTCTTGCGCTGTTGCTAACAAAGTTCAAATGATTACTTATTCGTTGTGAGATCGACTTCGTCTCACGTGTGAGTGAGGTTTTGGGAGGGGTGGAGGTGGGGTTAAGTGAGAATTGAGGGGTGGTGTCTCGGTCGGGGCCCAATACCAGAAGGTGAGGCGGAGTCGGTGTGTCGTTTTGTATTATTAGTAGTTCCGAGTTTTCATGTTCCTGTGTAATGTTCAGGAATCCTGTGAGGATATTGTGTATTACGGTATGGCGTGGGGATGTGTACTTGTAAGTAGGTTTGTTTTTGTGTCGGTGTCTGTGTGTGATTAGGCGTGTGAGGTATGGATGGCTGGTGAGTGCGAGACGTCCGTAACGAGCTCTGAAGGCAGCGAGTCTTGTATGAAGGCGGGTAGTTTTTCATGCATCATTGGCATCCTGTCTGGTGGTGGTGGTGGGGGGGGGGAGAGTCTACTGCCTGATTAACGATTCACTTTGTCTTGCTTGTTAAGGGTCTGTTTGATACGTTCACCGAAGTTCTGGTATTTAAACAACTTTACTGGTAGGTATTTTGCCCAGTCGATCGTGTTGAGTTGGGTTCCCAAAAGCGTAAGAGTGAAGTCATCGGGGTGTTATTTGTTTTTCTTTGGGATGTTTCTGGTCTTAAAAGTACGAGCTGAGTCTTTGTAAGGTTCAGTTTAACGCGGAGTTTGTGCATCCAGTCCTGCAGTCTGCTCAGGCAGGTCGTCGTTCGTCAGCTGATGGTGGCTGTGGTTGATCCAGTGCTCCAGTACACGGTGTCATCAGCAAACAGCTGGATTTCTTCCGTCGGTGTGGCTGTCGTTAGGATGCCAGGGCGGAGGGCGGACTTACGTAGCCGCCTGCGGAAGGATACGGCCCTTGACGTACCACGTGTGCACGAGGCGGCTTGAATGGACAATAGTGCCCACCGATCGCAGCACTGAGTGCTGCGATTCACACGACAAGCTGGTGCCACAGGACGCTGTGGCAGCTACTTGCGGGTCATCTGCATTCAGTGCCTTGATTCTTCTGTTTGCTAACACCCTCGTATAGGAGGCAGAGCCGTACCTGGCCCAGTAAACATAGACCGAAGTGTAGTGGTTGAACAATGCAGGAGGCAGCCATGCTTACATCACAAGTTAATCAACATCTGTTATTTTTCAGGTGTGAGTAGCTGTTGCATGTCATCAGAAATAATTGGTAGCAATCAACTTTATTAATCGTGCCATCAACAAATAATTCTATCATCGCCAAGATGTCAATACCCTACAAATGTACACTACTGGCCATTAAAATTGCTATACCAAGAAGAAATGCAGATGATAAGCGGGTATTCATTGGACAAATATATTATACTAGAACTGACATGTGATTATATTTTCACGCAACTTGGATGCATAGAACCTGAGAAATCAGAAACTACAACAACCACCTCTGGAAGTAATAACGGCCTTGATACACCTGGGCATTGAGTCAAGCAGAGCTTGGATGGCGTGTACAGGTACAGCTGCCCATGCAGCTTCAACCCAATACCACAATTCATCAAGAGTAATGACTGGCGTATTGTGACGAGCCAGTTGCTCGGCCACCATTGACGAGACGTTTTCAATTGGTGAGGGATCTGGAGAATGTGCTGGCCAGGGCAGCAGTCGTACATTTTCTGTGTCCATAAAGGCCCGTACTGGACCTGCAACATGCGGTCGTGCATTATCCTGCTAAAATGTGGGGTTCCGCATGGAATGAATGAAGGGTAGAGCCCCGGGTAGTAACCATCTGAAATGTAACGTCCACTGTTCAAAGTGCTGTCAATGATAACAAGAGGTGACCGAGACGTGTAACCAATGGCACCCCCGTACCATCACGCTGGGTGATACGCCAGTATGGCGATGACTAATACACGCTTCCAATGTGCGCTGACCGCGATGAGACCAAACACGGACACGAGCATCATGATTCTGTAAACAGAACCTGGATTCATCCGAAAAAATGACGTTTTGCCATTCGTGCACCCAGTTTCTTCGTTCAGTACACCATCGCAGGCGCTCCTGCCTGTGATGCAGCGCCGTGGGTAACCGCGGTCAAGGTCTCCGAGCTCATAGTCCTTGCTGCTGCAAACGTCGTCGAACTGTTCGTGCAGATGGTTGTTGTCTCGCAAACGTCCCCATCTGTTGACTCAGTGATCGATACGTGGCTGCACGATCCGTTACAGCCATGCAGATAAGATGCCTGTCATATCGACTGCAAGTCATACGAGGCCGTTGGGATCCAGCACGGCGTTCCGTGTTACCCTCCTGAACCCACTGATTCCATATTCTGCTAACAGTCATTGGATCTCGACCAACGCGAGCAGTAATGTCGCGATACGATAAACCGCAATCGCGATAGGCTACAATCCGACCTTTATCAAAGTCGGAAACGTGATGGTATGCATTTCTCCTCCTTACACGACGCATCACAACAACGTTTCACCAGGAAACGCCGGACAACTGCTCTTTGTATGAGAAATCGGTTGGAAACTTTCCTCATGTCAGCACGTTGTAGGTAACGCCACCGGCGCCAAACTTATGTGAATGTTCTGAAAAGCTAATCATTTGCATATCACAGCATCTTCTTCCTGTCGGTTAAATTTTGGCGTATTGAGCACGTCGTGTTCGTGGTGTAGCAATTTTAATGGCCAGTAGTGGAGTTACAACACTAAAACTGTAACAGAACGCTTGTGGTGTTCATCAACTGAAATTAAAAAAAAAATTGACTTTTGTGTTTCCTCCTTACTTCATTTCCGTCTTTAGATGATCTATCACATTTAGCAGCCACGCACCAGGCTGTATCCTCTTTAGGTGTGTGTACGAACACAGTCCAGCTGACGCTTCTGCTCGGGCCCAGCTGTAGTTTCGAACAGCTGAACAGCTTTCGGAGTGTTACGGGACGTTTAAGGAGAGAAAGCCTTTTGACGATGTTGACTGGATTACGCTTTTTGGAATTATGAAGGCAGCAGGAGTAAAGTGTGGGGAGCGAAAGGCTATTTACAAGTACAGTACCAGACTGCACTTATAAGAGTCGACAGGAATGAAGTGGAAGCAGTGGTTGAGTAAAGAACAAGACAGGGTTGTAGCCCATCCTTGATGCTATTCAGTCTGTACACCGAAAAAGCCGAAAAGGAAGCCAAAAGAAAATTTGGAGTATTAATGATAGTTCTCGGAGAAGAAATAAAAATTTTGAGGTTAATAGACGACTTTGTAGGAGACAGCAAAGAACTTGGAAAAGTAGTTGAACGGAGTGGACATATCTTGAAGGGCAGATATAGGATGAACATCAACAAAAGCAGAACAAGGATAATGGGATGTAGTCGAATTATATCAAGTGATGCGAAGGGAATGAGTTTAGGAAACGAGATACTTAAAGTAATAGACGACTGGTGTGGCCGAGCCGTTCTAGGCACTTCAGTCTGGAACCACGTGACCGCAACGGTCGCAGGTTCGAATCCTGCCTCGGGCATGGATGTGTGTGATGGCATTAGGTTAGTTAGGTTTAAGTAGTTCTAAGTTATAGGAGACTAATGAGCTCAGATGTTAAGTCCCATAGTGCTCAGAGCCATTTTTGAACTTAAAGTAATAAATAAGTTGTGCAGCAGTACAACTGATGATGGCAGAAGCAGAGAGGATTTAAATGTTGACTGCTTTTAATGGTATGAAAAATATTTCAGAAGAAGAGGAAGTTATTAATATCGAATACAGATTTGTGTTATGAAGTCTTTTCTGAAAATATTTGTCTGGTATGTCGCCATGTATGGAAGCGAAACATGGACGATAAACAGTTTACACGAGAAAAGATGAAGCTTTTGAAATTAAGTGAGAAGAATGTTGAGGATTAGATGGGTAGATCACGTAACTAATGAGAAGGTAGTGGATAGCACTGGAAAGAAAAGAATTTTGTGGGACAACTTCACCAAAAAAAAAGCGATCGGTTGGTAGGACACATTCTGAGACATTAAGGGATGACAAGTTTACTATTGGAGGAAAGTGTGGGGGATAAAAATGGACAATGAGCAGATTCAGAAAGATGTAGGTTGCAGTAGTTATTCCGAGATGAAGAGGCTCGCGCAGGATAGAGTGGCATGGAGGAGCTGCATCAAACCAGACTTCGGAGACCACTACAACAGAAAGGACAGAAACGAAGTAGGCGAGGATGTGAAGTCTAATGTATTTTTATTTTACTTCATGGATGCCCCAAATAAGTTGTTAGAGTTGTAGTGTTTTAACCATATTTGTTGAGTGTTGATAACCTGATGATGCGACAGTTCTCTTTCGAAACCCTATGTTTAATTGCGTTATGCACGACTGAAATCGTTGAAGTGGTTTGTTGTTAATTAACGACCTCAAGTTTTATTAATCACTTGTTCGATTAATGCTGCTTTCCGATAAGAAGTTAGTTGTGACTTTCAGAGTAAACATGTATGGGATGTAGGGAGCTTGCAAAGAGTACAGGAGCACGCAGTCGATAGGCACGTTGATAGACATGCCCCATCGGAAAACAAGTAGCAGGGAGGGTAACAGCTTTCCGGAAGAGTTGCAGGTGCCACCAGGGCTTCGTGTCAGGGACATTACTGGCCCATGAGGACAGTCTCTGCACTTGGCTTTCCACTGCCCGCCGTCACCACGTTCTCCCCGCTGCCTTTCTAACTGCTATCTGCTGCCTGTTACCTGTTATCTGCCGGCATCTCGTGGTCGTGCGGTAGCGTTCTCGCTTCCCACGCCCGGGTTCCCGGGTTCGATTCCCGGCGGGGTGAGGGATTTTCTCTGCCTCGTGATGGCTGGGTGTTGTGTGATGTCCTTAGGTTAGTTAGGTTTAAGTAGTTCTAAGTTCTAGGGGACTGATGACCATAGATGTTAAGTCCCATAGTGCTCAGAGCCATTTGAACCATTTTTTGAACCTGTTATCTGCTGGCGAACGCAAATGTCACACCGACCGCCGCCGCTGACAACCCACACACACTGTTCTCTGCTGAGTCCTGTCCTTCTCTGCTGATTCCTGTCTCGTTGGTTATTCTAACGATCGTAATAACAGTCGCTGCTGAATTTTTTCCTTTTGTCTCTGCAATGCAAATGACGTCCTTATCTTTAATTCAGCAGGTAGCCCACCCGACAGTTTATTCTTACATTCTGTCTCTTCCTGTCTTTCAGGATAAGTTTTTGGATCCCAGCTGTCAAAATACAACGGAAGAATCATCAAACCAAGTTAAATGATCGCGGGAGCTGCAGCATGTGCCCCTCTAGCCTCTCGCTGTCTCTCCTACAGGTCGCCCATAGAACACAGTTCTTCCTTTTTGAATGAAAGTTCTGCCATTTGATTGTATGAATCGTATATTCTGCTGTACGGCCTATGACCGTTTACAAGTCTCACAATGTTGAGCATAATCAGACTTCTAAAAACAAGGTCATCGTTGAAATTTATTGAACTTGGTAATATATTGCAGGTGTCTCAGCTTATATAAACAAGTTTAATATATTTCAATGATGACTTTGTTTTTAGAAGTCTGATCATGCTCAGCACTATAGTACTGGAAAATGACCAAAGTCCCAATTTCATGATTATATAGTAGAATAAACGATCTACCCAGTCAAATGGCAGAAGCTTCATTTGAAATGTATTACACGACTGTGGCCTGAAAGCATGGTAAAATTATCAGATTTTTACTGTCCATTTTGACTGCATTAATTTTTTTTTATAATGACAGGTTTCGGTTCAAAATGAACCATTCTCAGACAACAGTAAAATAACTTATCAAGAAATACTCTGTGAAATACATAATGTTATGATTCCATAGTGACATGAAACATTGGACAAGTGTATACCTAATTGTATCGGTTACAAAAGTAACCGTCCAAAAAAACACCAAAATATAAATGCTTCGTCGCAGGATAAAATAATGATTCAGAAGAATTCACGTTGTTAATCTAGTCCCCAGGATACTACCAACGGGTGACGTCTGGTACATTTGTCACTTTCGAATAAAATATAAACACCCATGTTGAATTAGTAGTAATTTTTGTTTGTCTGGTGAGAATACTGCTGTTGAGTGATACTTAATAAAAAATTATGGTTTGTGAAGGTTATAAGGCATCACAAAAACATCAAAAATCTTTTTTGTGATTTAAAAAAGAGACACCCTCCACATTTATGGCATTGCTGAAGGCCTGAATTCGACGTGGCTGGCTTCCTCATGCAATCACTGTCTTTGAGTTGTGCTTCGAGCTGATCACTTGTCTGTTATCGATTGCCTTGGACAGATGGCTGTGCAGGAGGACCCATTCACCGAATTCGTGTACAGCCCATTTATCTGATGCACAATAGCTGTCACATTCTCCACACGCTACCTGTTCTATTGTTCAGTACACTCACAGTTCCTTGGCAAAAATCCGTACAATTTTTGTTCTTATAACGTATTGATTTCATCGATCTTGATTATCTTCTGCATCAGCTATCCTAATAAAGCTCCTGCATCAAACCCTTCCCCAGTGAAAACGGCAAAATCTCATCATAAAAATCGCTGAATAATTGTAATAATAATTCCATCACACATCTCTAGCATCATCTTTTATTTCTGCTTGTCACACAGGCCGCGCGGGAATAGTCGAGAAGTCTTGGGCGCTGCAGCCATGGATTTTGAGGCCAGTCCTGCGGAGGTTCGAGTCCTCCCTCGGACATGGGTGTGTGTGTTTGTCCTTAGGATAATTTAGGTAAAGTAGTGTGTAAGCTTAGGGACTGATGACCTTAGCAGTTAAGTCCCATAAGATTTCACACACATTTTTTTTGCTTGTCACTTTTGCGAAACCCGTATCGCACTGTATCAACACTTCGCATCCCCTTCCACACTTTATGATCCAATCCTTACAGAAATAAATAACTTCTCTTCCACAAAACACAATTTAGTTCTCTGCTAGCTAATTGCTGTGTCGTCTCTGAACATCTTTCTACTTCCGACTCCCACCGTTAACCCACCCATTCTTTGATGTTAATTACAAAGTAAATTTTTAACTATTTGTCCTTATCACTTTCTCCTGTATTGGTATCGTGTATAGCTTAAATCTGAATTTCTATGAAACGCAATAAATGCAATTTACATGTATGGTTCATTTTCTTTAAATCTGAGGCGATAAGAAATCAATGAAAATGAACTGTATTTAACCATAATGAGAAATGCCACACTCATCACATGAAGAAAGACAAATGAGTCCTGCGTATATTTGGGGATGTAAAGGAAGAGAAATAAGCTGCAGAGTTAACTGGCAGCTTCAAACACACTTAAATCTTGTTAGTATTAGTACCCATGTCATGTAAGATTAGTGCACTGTATAAGTAAAATTGAGAGATTGCACGGCACTCTCACTTCTGATTCGGTGTAGGGAACACGATCTACAGCGATTTGACTCCATACATTGTGATGAAATGGTGGGCAGCAGTTTATGGTCTTGTTTGCGTGCTCTAGGGAAAGAAATATCGTAAGCTTTACCTGCACTCAAAGGAACAGGGTGCCAACTTAAACAACTGCAGTAAATGCACGGCGTTGGTGGGGCGACAGAGCGCGTTTTTTCTGCAGAACGGTTGAGACATTCCCAGACGGTCCGTGCAGAAACACATTAAGCTTGGCGTCACAGACATCCAGGGATATGGCCTAGTGCCAAAAAGTCGCCGACAGCGCATTGTAGGCCTTGTTAGCGAGCATGCCGCCAAAAGAAATGTAACCGTTCTGCAAATGTCCGTGGGACAGGAAAACTGGTGCTCAGATGTCCAGACTCTGTCTCAAAACATGTCAATGTGAGTTTATGGCCATTCTTTGCAAACTTTGAAATGGACGCAACAGAGGAGATAACAAGCTGTTTATGGAGGGCTATGCTTCCACCCTGCATTGTGTTAGCAAAAGACACAGTAAACGTGGGGGAAATAGGCCGCAAAGCTGAATTTTTTTCTGTTTTCTACCAATTAACTTTAAGTTTCTGATTGGTCAAAACGGTTTGCAGTGCAAAGACCATTCACTGAGATTAGAATGCCGGGCCCCAGCTCGTGATTGGCTTGTGCGAAATTGGGGGAAGTCAAAAAATAGAAATGTGCTTTAGGAACCGAGCTGAGGAGGCAACACAGAGAAAGAGAGATCGACACTCTGGTACAAGTCTCTTGTACTGGCGCTTTGCTGGTAAAGAACTGCAGGTCTCTACCTAAACGGTGAGACTTGTGTCCTTTACTACGGCGCGACTTAGAGCCTGTGCCAGTCACCTTCTGAACCGTCAGAGGTACTGCTTATATCATCACAGTCACAACGAGTGACACATGGGTGTACTTATTTGTGTTGAGTCGGCCATCTAAACATTTGACGTATTCCGATACGCACAGTCGTGGCACGGAGTCAAATTGTTTCTTTTATGGTAGAATAAAGATGCTTGGTGGTGGCGTAGTTTGATGCCATAACCTGGATTCACGTGTATGAAGTGAGATAGAGCGAGTAGTGTTCTGGTTAGTGTCATGTGTCGATCCCCAGCACACCATAGATCCCATTTTAGTAAGGCTTTTATTAAATAAATATTTTTTGTATGATGATTCTATGGTAATTTTGTTGTCTTCTATTGTTTAAGATCAATAAATCGATTGTGAATTAGACTACAACTTCTCCCTGAGTTCTGATTAACAGTTCCTTCACATTTTTATGGCAGTCTAGATCAGAAACATAGGAAGTACCTTTTTCATTTTATGTCCACTACGAGGATCGTTTACTTCATTAACTGTAATCATTCCTTCAAAGTAACATGGTCCATCATCTCATCTGACAAAGGATTTGTCATGCTGTACAGAACGACACAACGTATCATTAGGATTCAGGATGCATGCTTCCCCACATTGGGCTATTTCCTATGATAAATGCACTCAACTCTCGAAATCTTCCTATTGTACATGTCCCTGTTTCTCTACAACACATAAATTCGTGTCTGTTTGTTCTTACATCCCTCATCATTCATGGAATAGAGCGTGTTGTGCCCCAGTGAGCACGCTCAAGTTCCTCAACGCTATGTAGCATGGATTCGACTGTTGCCTGGAGTAGTGTTGGAGGTAATTTTTTTGTTTTTACATCCTCACCAATCATGTAATAGGGCGTGTTCGGCCCTAGTGAGCACGCAGAAGTGCCACAACGCGATGTAGCATGGATTCGACAGATGTCTCAAGTAGTGTTGGAGGGAATTGACACCATGAATCCTGCAGGATTCATCCATAAATTCGTAAGAGTACGAGGGGGTGGAGATCATTTCTGAATAGTACATTGCAAGGCATCCCAGATATGCTCAATAATGTCCACATTTGGGGAGTTTGGTGGCCAGAGAGAGTGTTTAAGCTCCGAAGAGTGTTCCTAGAGCCACTCTGTAGGAATTCTGGACGTGTGGGGTGTCGCATTGTCCTGCTGGAATTGCCCAAGTCCGTCGGAATGCACAATGGACATGAATGGATACTGATGATCAGACAGGATGCGTATGTACATGTCACCTGTCAAAGTTATATCTAGTCGTATCGGGGGTGCCATACCTCTCCAACTGCACACGCCCCACACCATTATAGAGCCTCCACCAGCTTGAAATGTCCCCTGCTCTCATTCAGGGTCCATTGATTCATGAGGTTGTCTCCATACTCGGACACGTCCATCAGCTCGGTACAATTTGAAATGAGACTCGTATGACCAGGCAACATGTTTCCAGTCATCAACAGTCCAACGTCGGTGTTGACGTGCCCAGGCTACGCTTAAAGCTTTGTGTCGTGCAGTCATCAAGGGTGCACGAGTGGGCCTTTGACCAAAGGGGTGGAAAAATCATCTCATACTGCCTGGACGAGACCACACGAAACATCGACTCTGCAGAGTGATGCCAAGATCAGCAACTTTGCAACACCAGCAAACCTATAACGCGATGGAAATGACATATCTGTCTTCTCACTATCACGATAGGTGCGTAGTTTCTGTAGATGGCGCTAGCAGTGCCTACTGGGTAGCCAAAAACAGATGACAATACTTATACGAGCTGCATACAAACTATTATGGAGCTGATTTTCATTCTGGAAATCCTGGTATTTGAAAAGACGACAAACGCAGACACGATAGTCATAATACATTGGAACCTCGAATAGGGAGCATTATTCGTTCCAGAATTTTTTCGTGGTGCGAAACACTCCTTAAGCGAAACAATTTATCCGCTGTAAATTAATATAAGCAAGATAATGCGTTCCATGCTGAAGAAGTACCAAAAGGTTTATCTTATTCAAAGAAAATTACACATACTGTATTATGGACTTCATTATTTATGATAAATAACGCGTCAACACTTGGCGAAAATGAGATAGAGCACTATCGTCAAATAAATTTGTAGTGCCCAGATCCACTGCTTTGTTGGGGTGATGATTTTCAGTGTACGACGTAACCAATTCCCATGCTTACAGCATTTCTCTTATTGTGTCAGAAGATTGCTTCTTTCTTGTTAGCGCCTTCTCCTCCTCTGAAGAACTTTTCTCCACAGCTTCCTACTGTGAAACCCACTGCCAACTCCAGAAGCTCTTCGGAGGTCATTTCTTGGCTGTGATCTTCCACAAGCTCAGCGGTATCATTGTTATTCACATCGAGTCCCATGCTCGTGGCCAAAGACACAATCTCGTTTACTATAGGCTCAGTAGGTATTGACTCAAATGCCTCAGATTTACTTTCGACAAGGCACTTCGACCAAAGCTTATTCCAAGCAGAAGTGAGAGTTCTCTTTGTAATCCCGTCCTACGCCTTTTCGATCATCTTGACGCAGGCAACGATGTCTAAGTGATATTTCCAAAACTTTCTGAGAGTGACATTGGTAGCTTCAGACAATTCAAAGCAATGCTATAGTGTAGAGCTTCCTCAACTTAGAAATAATCTGCTGGTCCACAGGCTGGAAAACGTGTTGGGGAGCAGAAATTGGATCTTTGGATCTTAATGAAGTGAAATTATTCAAAGAGGTCGTCTTGAAGACCTGGAGAATGAGCAGGAGGGTTGTCCATAATAAGCAAGAAATGGAATGATTGATTCATCTCTAGCAAATATTTTTTCACCCAAGGACCAAACATTTCATTGTTCCAATCACAAAAAAGATCTCGTGTCAACCAAGCCTTGGTCCTGGGTCTCCACATTACATTTAACCTGCTCGTCTGGACTTTACACTTCTTGAAGACCCTTGGAGTTTCTGAATGCTAAAGAAGCAGCTGCTTAATTTTCAAATCGCCACTTACTTTGGCACAGAATAGCTATGTGGGACGGTCTTTCATTGGCTTGTAACAGAGCAATCCATTCTTCTCGCTGTCATAAAGGTACGCTTCGGCACCTTTTTCAGAATAGACCCGTCTCCTCACAATTAAAAACCTGTCGCTGCAGATAACACTAAGAATCTACGAGCAGCTTGAAGTTGCTGAGGAAGTCCTCTACTGCCTGTGTATCGGAGCTGGTTGCTCCTTGTTGTCTAACAAAGCTGTGGTTGCAGGTTCTTCTCTTAAATTTCTCGAACCACCCACGGCTTCCCTTAAACACTCTTCGGCCGCTGATCATCCTGGCGTCTTCACCGAAAATCATTCTCGCCTTCTCACAACTGATGTTCTCGTTAACAGTGTGGCCCTGCAATTGCTTTTCATTTATCATTACAAGGAGCTACCTTTCAACATTGTCCAGAATACGAAACCGTTGTTTAGATACTCTCGTCATTTCCTTTGAAGCATTCTGTCTCTTTAATCTCGCCCTTGTTCTTGAGGACAGTGCAAATAGTTGATGTAGACTGAGTGTATGTGCGTGCTCAATCAGCAACACTCATAACGCGTTCGCGTTTTTCAATGATTCTACATCTTATTTCTAAGGTCACTTTTATCTCTTACGGTCATCTTCTTGCACGCGAACTGCTGGTGATGTCAGACTGAATCGTCGTCGCTCGTTACGTGAAACATCGCTCGTTCAGCGAGTCATTTTTTACAATTTGTTTTGCTCGTTATGCGAATTGCATGTTATGGGAGGTTCTCGTTAAGCGAGATTCCCCTGTATCTGATAGTATGTGAGCGCTACAACTGATTAGAAACCATAATAATAATTGTAACAGCCCCATAGAGGCAACAGTTTTAAACGTTGTGTTTCGGATACAGAGTAACCATCAGAACATCATGATGGTATGGATGAAAGTTCATTCTGGGGTACCTGGAGATGAACAAACAGACATGCTAGCAAAGCAAGCATATCTACACGGAGCTATTAAATCTGATGCACTGATACTATACCCAGATTCAGAACACCATTGTCATCAGACTGGCGAGAAAATGGTCGAGAATATTCACAACCAAAGGCAGTCATTACGTGAAAATGTATCCCACGATTCCAAGAGTGCCCTGATATAATAAGATAAAAACATCGAGTTTCACTACAGTTATCGCACGATTGAAATTTAATAACTGGAAGTTCAATAAACACATTGTAACAACAACAACGCTGTACTATTGTACATATAATAATTTTTTCTTCTGATTTTCGATAAATTAGTGTAATCGATTTTCTGATTTCATTTCTTTTTTGTTTCATGCCATTGTGTTATGAAAACTGTAAACAATTTTCAATGTGGATATTAATGTTTATGTCAAATTTTAAGTAATATTGTAATGAAATTGAAGCGTAACAAATGTTGAAACTGTTGTAAGATGTTAAAGTTGTAATTGTGCGTCTGGTCCATACGTAGGCAATGTATTAGGATATGTAGAATGCAAAACTTCTGTGAATACCCTGTCTGTAAGGGAGCGATAAAAGGTGGATGGCAGGCGAGCACGGGAAAATGCACACGGGCGCTGCACGGCACAACGGGCTCAGCAGTAGTAGTCGGAGTTGGGCATTGGTCTGAGCAACACGTTCTGGATCGAGGAGGCTCTCCTGGAAGACGTGGTTTCATTGAGCCTGGGGTATGCCATTCCGACGCCTATACAGCATGGCAAAATTCCATAGGCACTAAATGGAAAAGCATTGCGACGCTATGAAGAAGTAAAGTGCCGATACATCAAGAGCCATTGCTGTGGTTGTATGTGTGCTCCGTGCCTTGCCATCTCGCCGCCCGCCAACCGCCAAATCGATACCAACAGGTTGAAACTTTTAGTACTGTATTCGTATGGACCAGTGTTACTTTTATTCCATACTGTTCAATAACAACTTAAATTTTACCAGAACTGTCCTATCATTTAATTATCCTCGCAACTAACCTAGACAAGGTCCTATCCAAATGTTGTGCAATCCGAGTGTCCCGAGATGAAAAAAATTAAAGTTTATGTTAATAATAATTACCTGCAGACCTAGCTATGTCAGAATGATGTTTAAAGAACTTTTTTTGTTAATGAACTAATAGACGAATAACAAAGGTCTGACAAAGTTGGAGCCGGCCGAAGTGGCCGCGCGGTTCTGGCGCTGCAGTCTGGAACCGCGAGACCGCTACGGTCGCAGGTTCGAATCCTGTCTCGGGCATGGATGTGTGTGATATCCTTAGGTTAGTTAGGTTTAACTAGTTCTAAGTTCTAGGGGACTAATGACCTCAGCTGTTGAGTCCCATAGTGCTCAGAGCCATTTGAACCATTTTTGACAAAGTTGGAAGATAATTTTGATACCGATTTAGAAATGAAGTTTAATTATTTTGAGGCTGATATAATGGTATTTAAATGAGCAGGAAATAAGACAAAAAGGGTAGTAAATCATATATTGGAAATCTTGAGGGCATAATGATTTCAGTAATTAAGTGTTTTAATACAGTGATCATAACAGTTTCAGGGTCCCCCCCCCCCCTTTTTATTCATTTGAATTCTGAAGTGTTCTAAACTGATTTGACCAGCAAAGTCAAATCCAAAATAGAAACCATAATTTATCAGTGTTTTACCTTTATCAAAATTGACATTGTGTTTGTGTGTTTCGAAAGTGCTATTTCTAGGGTAACCTATGCCCGATTTTAATCAGATCAATAGATAGTACGAAGTTTTGTAGTAAACATTATAGTGTAATGTTATGTATTTATGGTTTATCCATATTAGTACAAAAGGTGAAATTATCAGTTCAGTAGATTTTCTGGTTCTAAAATTTACCGTATTATGCAGTGTTATTACGTGTTGTTTTGCATGCACGTACGCCAACTTGTACAGGAAAGAAACTGAGTTACTGCCTAATTAGGCTGGCGACGGTATTATTAACAAATTGATAGCATCTTCTGTGTTGTTTCTTGTCCGCCTGACGTGTAGTTGCATTTCGGACTTGCTTGACGTATCATTGGTATTACAGAGTGGGTGTAAGTCTGATTTGCCTCCATTCAGGTACACGCGGTCAATATCTATATAAAAATCCTTTCTCATAAGGTGAAGCCCGTCAATTTACCATAGTACAGGCTTTAATGAGTATCGTGTGTGCACAAAGCGCAGCGTTACAACATCTGTGGGATCCGACTAAGTGCGGCACCTCTATGTTTCTACGGAGAGAAAGAAGATCCAGACAATACATTTCTACAATGCCTTCGGAAAATGGATCACATAAATGTACTTAAACTTCTGAATCTTGCATCAGCTCCCAAACAGCCACCAACCTTGTTTGCATCCAGCGATATAGTGACGTACAACATTCTGTACAAGTATGTGAAAAGTAGCAGTATCGAGATATGCGCTACTAATCTCACGCTCTTGGTGATTATAAATCGATGTGAGGGCTAACGCACATTTTTTCGCTTACTAGCTTGCCATCTGCTATCTGCTACTCAGCAGCATTTAGGTCGTCCAGCCTGTCTCTCTCTCTCTCTCTCTCTCTCTCTCTCTCTCTCTCTATATATATATATATATATATATATATATATATATATATATATATGTGTGTGTGTGTGTGTGTGTTTGATCAGAAACAATACCATAATCCGATTCTTATATAATATTCTGATAGATAGTACTTATGAATCTGCACAGATATTCGGTTCTTGCAGGACATTCAAGTGACCATTTTATTGTTACTTTGGATACATAGTCGTATAATATGGATAGAACTGGGAAAACCCTAATGTATACCATCGGCGATTTATCAGTTCTTACTGTATTACCAGTAGGATTCTTACAGCATGCTACCTGCTTGTATCCTGTGTTAAATTTGGTCTTTTTTATATTTCAGTAATAATGGTGTGTGACGAGGGCCTCCCGTCGGGTAGGTTGCTCGCCTGGTGCAAATCTTTCGATTTGACGCCATTTTGGCGACTTGCGCGTCGATGGGGATGAAATGATGATGATTAGGACAACACAACACCCAGTCCCTGAGCGGATAAAATCTCCGACCCAGCCGGGAATCGAACCCGGGCCCTTAGGATTGTCAGTCTGTCACGTTAACCAATCAGCTACCGGGGGCGGACTATATTTCAGTGAACTGTACAAATGAAAATTTGTTTTATGTTTGAATCTGTTCTTTGTTAAACGTATGTAACTTCGTTACTAGGTTCGAATTAAACTAATATGTTCTCTTAATTTTCAAAAACCAACTGTAGTCTAGCCTTTCCTGCGTTGAGACGGCAGTGTTTGCATGTTTCGAAAGACAGTAAAGAAAAGAAAGGAAAAAAAAGTATCGCCACTGACAAGAACAAATAAATAAAAAAGTAAAAGGTACTGGGGACTTACTTGAGCTTGAAATGTCGTTTTGAGAATCGAAGCATCGGCGACCGCGGTGACGTATGATTTTGTTACGCACGCCGCGCCGCGCCGCGCCGCGCCGCAGCCAGCCGCGGGCCGTGCCCCTGAGGCCCCGGAAAGCGGCTACCCGCTTCTCCCACCCCACCGCCCGCCGCTCCGCTGTCCACCTCCCGGGCCGCCGTGACGTCGCGACCAGCCAACTACTCACAATAAAGCCACCCAGGACAAAATTCAATCTCGACCTTCTATACATTCTCGCTGCAGGGGGCAAACAAGATTAATGTTAACCGTTACTTACTTCCTCCTCTTTCGCTCTCCCAGCGGACAATCTCTTATCTTTTATCCCCAATGTCGTTTAGAAAATCTCGTTCGACGTTTTATTTCTTTCTGAGGCAGAGGGCATTTCACATTGAGCGTTTCCCGCAGAAGGAAAGATTTGATTCTGATATTCTGGTGATCACTACACAGCAGTTTGTTTTATGGATTTATGGAAGCATTGAGAAAATATTGCTGGAAAGTGCAGAGACAGGTAAAAATATATGGAAACAAACATTGGATCTGTGTATATCGAACAGTCAAATAAGATTTTTAATTTTGCAGTAAATACTTTGAGCAAATAAGAGATGTATCGGCGAAACATAAAACCGACGTGAAATTTACTCAGTGAAACCGAATCCGTAAACAGTTACTGAGAGATTTCGGATAAATTATACAGTGAAAATAAATAGCATAACATTTAGCCGTAAGCGAGCGTTTATAAAGTGTGTCAGATGTGCACACTAATACCAACTCATATCGTGTTGTAGGTAAAAACAGATTATCCTGAGAGTGGACGACGTGTGTTTCTTGTGACGAGTGAGAAACTTAGGCTAAGAAAGACTCCTCGTGAAAGTCTTGAGCTCTGTATATATGTAGACATGGAAACATATGCACACTTCAGGTAGACATGGAGGACAAACCATTGGCGAAATAAAATCAGTTAAGCCGGTTTGGCGGCCGAGCGGTTCTAGGCGCTTCAGTCTAGAACCACGCGGCTGCTACGGTCGCAGGTTCGAATCCTACCTTGGGCATGGATGTGTGTGAAGTCCTTAGTTTAGTTAAGTCTAGGGGACTGATGACCTCAGATGTTAAGTCACATAGTGCTTAGAGCCATTTAAAATCAGGTAACACGTTGTAAGTCATCAGATTCACTTGAAGCTTTAGGCCTTTTTCTTTTTGTTTTGCCTGTTACGTTACCAATCTCTTCCTCCGTCTTCCTTGACGTCTTCTCCCAAATGGCTTGAATATTTTTATCTGGAGAGGTAATTATTCTCCAGTCATATTTTAAAGATGTTCATTTCAGTTTCCCCTATTTTCTCATATTTTAGTAAGTTTGTTTAATATATAGCCCATAGTTATTGACTAATTTCCTAATTTCGAAATCTGTCGGCTCTTGCGCGTTTCTTTACTGCTCCTACAAACGTCCGCTGCTTGTATGCGACTTCCTTGGCGCTTGCTTATAATCAACGATTCTCTTCCGTAAACAAGCCTTGTAACTGCCATTTTTTATAAAATTTCAATCTTATTTCTCTCCTTATTTTATTTTTTAGACACCTGTTTATCGTACCACATACATTCCTCAGACTTTGCTAATTTCTTCTCTGTGTCTTCGTCATACACATACGTGATGTCACAGCCAAAATAGCTAAAATGTTTGACCTGTTCTGTTGCTCTGCTCTTGATCTCAACCTTTATCTGTACAGGATATTTTCCTTTGAAAGCTATAGGTTTCATCTTCTTTTCTGAAATCGTCAAATGGTACTCTTTATGAACTTTACCCAATAAATACATTCCTCATTGTACGTCACCTTCATTATGTGTCAGCATTGCGACGGCGTCCGTATGTAAAAAACAATTGAAGCGGGAATTACTGTTAATATTAATTCCACCGCTAAAGATCTATTTTAATTTCCGAATCGCACCATCTAAATAAATTTTAAAAAGTGTGGGCGAAATGCTGCTCCCTTGCCTTACTCCTCTGTTTCAGGCTAAGGCTGTAATTGAGTTCCATTTACATCTAAAATTGGAGACCTGTATTTGTTACAACGTTTATTAGGTGTTACGTAAATCCTCTCTTGCACATAATTTTCCACAGTTTCTTTCTGTCGACATTATCGAACGTCTAGATAAAATCAATGAACTGTACTCTCACAGTTTTTCAATTATTTGCTTTATTAAAAATGCTGCACCTGTTATCCATTTGCCCTTCTGAAATTCCATTTGTTCCTCGCCTAATAAATTCTCGCCTATAACCTTTAACCTTTTGTTCACTATTCTGTCACAAAACTTCGTATTCGGTGTCCAGTAAGCTGATTCCTCTATTGTTGTCGCAGCTATTGCGATTCCCTTTTCTTATGTAGCGATATCACCTTTGCTTGTGACCACATATTAAATTGCTTCTTCATCACATATTCAATAAATGTAGCAATCTCTTTTGTAGTAGGGGCCTTCACACTTTAGCAGTTAAGCGTTTGTACCAACCATATCAGCAACTCTTCTGTTTTACGTGGAGTGAAAGGTGTTTTAACAAACACGTTAAATACCCTAGTAATTTTAGGCTACTAATGTTTGAAGTAGTGCTGGAGGGAACTAACACCATGAATCCCTCAGGGCTGTCCAGAAATCCGCAAGAGTGCGAGGGGATGGAGATCTCTGCTGAACAGCACATTGCAAGGCAACCCAGATATGCTGAAGCAGAAGTGTATTTCTGAAGCCACTCCGTAGTAATCCTGGACGTGTGGGCGTCGCATTGTCCAAAGTCCGTCGGAATGCACAAAGCACATGAACAGATGCAGGTGAGCGGATAGTGTGCTTACGTACGTCAGAGTCGTATCTAGACGTATCAGGAGTTCCATATCACTCCAACTCCACACGCCCCACACCATTACAGGGTCTCCACCAGCTTGAACAGTCCCCTGCTGAGATGCAGGGTCCATGGATTCATGCAGTTGTCTCCGTACTCGTACACATCCATCCATTCGATACAATTTGAAACGAGGCAACATACCTCCAGTCATCAACACTCGGTGTTAACGGGTCCAACGGAGGCGTAAAACTTGTGTCTTGTAGTCATCAAGGGTACACGAGTGGGCCTTCTGCTGCGGCTCCCAAATGAATGGTTCACACGCTGATACTTTTTGATGGCCCAGTACTGAAAACTCAGCAATTTGCGGAAGGCTTGCAGTTCTTTCAGGTTGAACAATTATCTGCAGTCGTCTTTGGTCCCGTTCTTGCAGGATCTTTTATCGGCCTTAGCGATGTCGGAGATTTGATATTTTAGCGGGTTGCTGATATTCACAGTACACTCGTGAAATGGTCGTACTGGATAAACCCCAATTGATCGGTACCTCGGAGATGCTGTGTCTCATCGCTCGTGCTCCGACTATAGCACCACGTTCAAACTCACTTGAATCTTGATAACCTGCCATTTTAGCAGTAGCAACCGATCTAACAACTGCGCCATTCACTTGTTATCTTTTATAGGCGTTGCCGACCACAGCGCTGTAATCCGCCTCTTTATACAGGGTATTACAAAAAGGTACGGCCAAACTTTCAGGAAACATTCCTCACACACAAAGAAAGAAAATGTGTTACGTGGACATGTGTCCGGAAACGATTACTCTCCAAGTTAGAGCTCATTTTATTTCTTCTCTTCAAATCACATTAATCATGGAATGGAAACACACAGCAACAGAACGTACCAGCGTGACTTCAAATACTTTGTTACAGGAAATGTTCAAAGTGTCCTCCGTTAGCGAGGATACATGCATCCCTGATGCGCTAATGCAGCCCTGGAGAATGGCGTATTGTATCACAGCCGTCCACAATACGAGCACGAAGAGTCTCTGCATTTGGTACCGGGCTTGCGTAGACAAGAACTTTGAAATGCCCCCATAAATGAAAGTCAAGAGGGTTGAGGTCAGGAGAGCGTGGAGGCCATGAAATTGGTCCGCCTCTACCAATCCATCGGTCACCGAATCTGTTGTTGAGAAGCGTACGAACACTTCGACTGAAATGTGCAGGACCTCCATCGTGAATGAACCACGTGTTGTGTCGTACTTGTAAAGGCACGTGTTCTAGCAACACAGGTAGAGTATCCCGTATGAAATCACGGCGGTGAATCGAGGAAGTACAGTACATACTGACGAAACTAAAATGAGCTCTAACATGGAAATTAAGCGTTTCCGGACACATCATAACATCTTTTCTTTATTTGTGTGTGAGGAATGTTTCCTGAAAGTTTGGCCGTACCTTTTTGTAACACCCTGTATATCTCTGTATTTGAATACACATGCCTAGACCAGTTTTTTTGGCGCTTCAGTGTAGAAGCTTTATAGGAATACGCAGACAGTAGTCGGAGGCTGTAACAAGGATATTCCGTGGTTGCAGACGCACTAGTCAGTGTCATCTCACTGGTCTGGCACGGCTCGCCACAACTTCCTCTTACGCGCACCCTCTCTCTCTCAGATATTTTCCCAAATACTGTTTTCCCAAATGCATTTTGCTCCCTACGGTCCCCTCTAGGAGAAGGAAACCCTGGCAAGTAATGTCTCCGAATTTTTATGTAAAGATTCTTAAAGCTTTCGATAAGCAAACATTATTAACAATTCACATCTCTATTCTTCTTGTTTACGTATTTATTTTTCATAGTCACCACGGCGATGAAAACAGATGTGTTAACGAGAACCGAGTTTGTTGACATCGTCACTACAGACTGTTTGTTGACACAGCCACAACCTTGACTTTGCTTTCACAGCTTCATGAATCTCAAAGTGAGGCCCTCGAAGGTGTGTTTCGGAAACCGATGAGAATCGGATGGCCCCAACTAGTGACCTTATGGAGCATGACAGTGAATCCAAGACGTTGGGTTACTGCAGATGTTGCAGCGCTCGTGTGTGACCTGGAGTTGTCATACTAACTGAAAGTGTGCTTCTTGTGTGGGCGAACTCTTTAGAATCGAAACTCAATTACAACACGATGATTCTCACACACCGAGAAAGTTTTTTAAAGGAAGCGATATCGTGAAATCATGGAAACCCTAAATCAGGATGGTGGGATAGGAATTTTAACCGACGTCCTCCAGAATACGAGTACAGAGTCCTGTCACTGCTACGCCTTGCTCGTTTGTTTATCGTTAATCTGCTTCGTCTGCCATGCGTTATAAGGGATACTCAGAATTCAGATAGAAGAAATGAAGTTACGATAAACTATGTTCTTACGGGAAATCTCATCTTTTTTTGCTAGAATTCCCTGAGATTTATTTACTCTCGCAATTCAGTATTACAATTACGCATACCAAGTTTCCGGAGTTGGCAAATGCCAATGGACGTCCCAGGATACGACAACAAGTGAATGGGCGAAAGGAAGGTGCAAGCTGAGTTTGCTGAAGGCCATTTGTTGTATCACAATAGTTTGTATTCTTTCTTCGCTAAGATATACTTAAAAACAATAATAAGTAGCTGACAGACTTGAGGACGGCGAACAAAAAAGACCAAACTTACAACAATTTTTTTCTTTTTTTCAGGACAAGTAATACCGCTTTAGGCATCCGTAAGATTTCAACCATGCATTTCCGACTTCACTATAATTACTGACAGAGCATTACCATAGCAATTTTAAAACCACTCATTAGATAGTACACATCAGAAAAAGGAAGGCGGTCCTTATTTTGATAGGTATTTAAAAATTCAAGATTACTATTAAAGGAATTTAGCAACTTTTCAAACAGGAAAGTAACTAATTCAAAATTTTACAAGTTCAGTATTCGACAATAGCTTAAAATATACGCGTCCAGGCTCACAACAAAGATTTGGAATACTCTTTAGGCACAAACAATTTTGTAACAGAAGATAACAACGATTTTAAAATGTGTGGCAATGCATAATTAAGAACTAGAAGGACTTCAAATCAAGCAGTAATAGAAGACAAGGTCGGGATGGCGGAGGAAAGACTTGGCTAGGATGGCGTAGAGTAGCGGATACCTTGAGTTAAACGTAAGTCCGAATGTCATGAGAATAATAACTCAACTAATGCCGTGGAAAGAGAGGAAGCCGCGCCGCCTCAGTGGATACCGCAAGACGGGAGGCGGAACCCCACGCCGCACACACGTCCTTCGCCGACGTGGTCTAGCCGCGCCCGGTGAATCCGCTGGTACTGGATAACACGCCGGGGCCAACGGCTCCAACGCTACGGACACCTCTGGAATCGAAGGGAAAAAAAACAGACATATAACTCATGCAGGACTGAGCATCAAATACGTTAATTCCCACGGCCCAACATAAAAATACCAAGGGCGAACTACGCCCCAGACATCGTCCAAACTGTAAGTTTTACAATGTCCGCACAATTAAAACAAATCGGTTAGTTGCTCAACAGCAATGGCCAGACACGAGAATTAAACAGGCAAGACCTCCTACAAAAAAATTCACTTAGGAAAGCTTAAGAGTAAGTAGAAATGTTCAAACGTTAACAAGTAAGCACGAGATCAGAGTAGTAATAAAATATACAACAATAAAATCCTTCTTTTACAAGAAGTGATGGATGGTAATAAAACATAGAACACTTAGGCCCGATGATACAATTCATGCACAAGTCGGGCAATAAGAGCTTGCCACCTTAAAGGCCAGGCGCGATATTCAACCTCAGTGGTCACCAATATATGCCGCAGAACATATTACAACCAAATTAATTTTACAGGTTTCAGATAGATTATAAAATGGTAAGACAAAGATTTAGGAACCAGGTTTTAAACTGTAAGACATTTCCAGGAGCAGATGTGGACTCTGACCATAATCTATTGGTTATGAACTATAGATTAAAACGGAAGAAAGTGCAAAAAGGTCGGAATTTAAGGAGGTGGGACCTGGATAAACTGACTAAACAAGAGATTATACAGAGTTTCAGGGAGAGCATAAGGGAACAATTGACAGGAATGGGGAAAGAAATACAGTAGAAGAAGAATGGGTAGCTTTGAGCGATGAATTAGTGAAGGCAGCAGAGGATCAAGTAGGTAAAAAGACGAGGGCCAGTAGAAATCCTTGGACAACAGAAGAAATATTAAATTTAATTGATGAATGGAGAAAATATAAAAAAACAGTAAATGAAGCAGGCAAAAAGGAATATAAACGTCTCAAAAAGGAGATCGACAGGAAGTGCAAAATGGCTAAGCAGGCATAGATAGAGGACAAATGTAAGGATGTAGAGAGGCTTATCTCACTAGGGGTAAGACAGATACTGGCTACAGGAAACTTAGAAGGACCTTTGGAGGAAAGACAACCACTTGTATGAATATCAAGAGCCCAGATGGAAACCCAGTTCTAAGCAAAGAAAGGAATGCGGAAAGGTGAAAGGAGTATATAGAGGACAATATTATGTAAATGGAAGAGGATGTAGATGAAGATGAAATGGGAGATACGATACTGCGTGAAGAGTTTGACAGAGCACTGAAAGATCTAAGTCGAAACCCGGCCCCGGGAGTATACAACATTCCATTAGAACTACTGACAGCATTGGTAGAGCCAGTCCTGACAAAACTCTACCCTCTGGTGAGCAAAACATATGAGACAGGGGAAATACCCTCAGACTACAAGAAGAATATAATAATTCCAATCCTAAGGAAAGCAGGTGTTGACAGATGTGAAAATTATCGAACTATCAGTTTAATAAGTCACGGCTGCAAAACACTAACGCGAATTCTTTACAGACGAATCGAAAAACTGCTAGAAGCCGACCTCGGGGAAGCTAGAATAAGAAAAGGCAAACCGACGTTTCTAGCATTTGTAGACTTAGAGAAAGCTTTTCACAATGTTGACTGTAATACTCTCTTTCAAATTATGAAGGTGATAGGGTTAAAATACAGGGAGCGAAAGGCTATTTACAATTTGTGCAGAAACCAGATGGCAGTTATAAGTGTCGAGGAAGATGAAAGGGAAGCAGTGGTTGGGAAGGGAGCGAGACAGGGTTGTCGCCTCTCCCAGATGTTGTTCAATCTGTATATTGAGCAAGCAGTAAAGGAAAAAAAAGAAAAAATTTGGAGTAGGTACTAAAATCCATGGAGAAGAAACAAAAACTTTAAGGTTCACCGATGACATTGTAATTCAGAGACAGCAAAGGACTTGGCAGATCTGTTGAACGGAATGGACAGTGTCTTGAAAGGAGGATATAAGATGAACATCAACAAAAGCAAAACGAGGATAATGGAATGTAGTCAAATTAAATCGGGTGATGCTGAGGGAATTAGATTAGGATACGAAACTCTTAAAGTAATAAAGGAGTTTTGCTATTTGGGGAGCAAGATGACTGATGATGGTAGAAGTAAAGAGGATATAAAATGTAGACTGGCAATGACAAGGAAAGCGCTTCTGAAGAAGAGAAATTTGTCAACATCGAGTATAGATTTAAGTGTCAGGAAGTCGTTTCTGAAAGTATTTGTATGTAGTGTAGCCATGTATGGAAGTGAAACATGGACGATAAGCAGTTTGAACAAGAAGAGAATAGAAGCTTTCGAAATGTGGTGCTACAGAAGAATGCTGAAGATTAGATGTGTAGATCACATAACTAATGAAGAGGTATTGAACAGAATTGGAGAGAAGAGAAATTTGTGGCACAACTTGACCAGAAGAAGGGATCGGTTGGTAGGACATATTCTGAGGCATCAAAAGATCACCAATTTAGTATTGGAGGGCAGTGTAGAGGGTAAAAATCGTTGAGGGAGACCAAGAGATGAATACAGTAAGCAGATTCAGAAGGATGTAGGCTGCAGTAGGTACTGGGAGATGAAGCAGCTTGCACAGGATAGAGTAGCATGGAGAGCTGCATCAAACCAGTCTCAGGACTGAAGACCACAACAACAAAAACAATTTCAAATGGCTCTGAGCACATGGGACTTAACTGCTGATGTCGTAAGTCCCCTAGAACTTAGAACTACTTAAACCTAACTAACCTAAGGACGTCACACACGTCCATGCCCGAGGCAGGATTCGAACTGGCGACCGGAGCGGCCGAGTGATTCCAGACTGTAGCGCGTAGAACCGCTCGGTCACGCCGGCCAGCCAACAACAATTTCACATCCAAGCAATAATGAGAAGATCACCGAAATGCTGGTTAAAGAGGAATAAAGGGAAAACACTGTTTAAATACACTCAAATGTATCATGCATAAGGGATGTTTACACAGGGAGGGGATGGTGAATTTAGTAGCTTGAGTGCAGATTGACGCAGAACAGCCGGAAAACCGGCCTAATAGGAGCAAGTGCAGCACAGGAGCAGAGGTGCCAAAATCCATCACACAGAAGTCCCTACCAAAAAATAACGTAGGGTGAGCAGTTACCCTATATTAGACGAGTGGGCCTGACACGACAAAAAAGTCAAACATTCATTTAAGTTTTCAGAAAACAAACGGCCACAGACACAATAATACTCTGTACATCTAATCATCTCCACAACTAGAAGCATGCAGCACTAAGACATACGTTACATAGAAGAAACAGGATTTCGTTCGACAAGAGAAACTATGAAAAAGAAACGAGTAGAATCCAAAAATAATAGCACAAATACAAAATAAACACAGCATATCCAACAATATTAGAATGCAAGAAAACTCATAAGCCGAAACTCACAAACGCACAAAACACACATACAAAATGACAACATCACAGATTCAAGTGGGCGATGCCCGAGGGCTCAGTGTTGGGGCCACTCCTGTTCTTTATTTATATAAATTATATGCCCTCTTGTATTACGAGTAACTCAAAAATATTTCTGTTCGTTGATGACACTAGCTTGGTTGTAAAGAATGTTGTGTGCAACATTGGCTCGGTTTCAAATAGTGCAGTTCATGACCTAAGTTCATGGCTTGTAGAAAGTAAACTAACGCTGAATCACAGAAGGATCAGTTTTTACAGTTTCTGACACAAAATTCGACAAAACCTGACGTTTTAATTTCACAGAATGGTCATATGATTAGTGAAACCGAACAGTTCAAGTTTGTAGGTGTTCAGATAGATAGTAAATAGCAGCAAAAAGCCCACATTAAAGATCTTATTCAAAGACGTAATGCTGCCGTTTTTACTATTCGAACGGTAGCTGAAGTGAGTGATCGTTCGACGCGAAAATTAGTCTACTTCCCTTATTTTCATTCGCGTAAGTCGTGTCGTATTTTTTTGGGGTAACTCTTCCCATTCTAAAAGGATATTTTTATGTTATAAATGGGCGGTTCGGGCAATAAGTGGTGCAAGTTCACGAACCTCTTGTCGAACCCTCTTCACGAGTCTGTATATTTTGACATTGGCTTCTCAATATATATATTCCTTACTGTCACTTCTTGTTAACAATATTAACTGATTACCAAGAATAAGCCGCTTTCACTCAGTTAATACTCGGCAAAAAAAATTGCGTTTCTATCGGACTTCGTTAACTCTTGTGCAGAAAGATGTGCAGTATACTGCTGCATCCATTTTCAATAAGCTACCACTCGAATTCAAAACTCTTAGCAGTAATACACACGCTTTCAAATCGAAACTGAAGTGTTTCCTCATGGGTCACTCCAATTCTGTCGAGGAGTTCCTTGAAAAAGTAAGCTAATTCTAGTCGTATTTTTGATTTCGTGTACTTCAACTTATGGACTGACTTTTTTGGGTTCATAAACATTTTATTTTTATCTGTTATTACTTTTACGATATAGTTTCATGTAATGACACGTTCCATGACCGTGGAGATTTGTTCCACAATTTGTTCCTACGGTACTTGATGTGTAGATAAGAAAAAGAGGGATTCCTTGGCCTACCGACCATCCATTCACGGGTACATGTCCCATTCACCATTTCATTCTCATTACAGTCATACTAACACTATCCACTCTACAATTGTTTTTCTGTCTCCCATAACAATGTTCCACACACATCTACACAGTAGTTGAGTAACAACACTCCGTTTCTGAATGGTTTTAGCGATAAAAGTGCATATCTCACTGCCACTGCTACGATAAGTACGTCTGACGGTCATAAATTTTGTTCTGTATATTGCATCTAACAGCAGTTTGCGCTTGTTACATTCACATTGTATCAAATGAAAATTGCTATTGGATGCTACATATAGAACACATTTTATGGCTGACACATACAGTTAGTGTAGCAGGCGACATTCAGCTTAGTAATTGTAATATTTTAGTCAGTATCGATGTTACTGTCTTTAGCTCTGCCAGTAACTGGTGATCAGCTGGTCAGTAGAATCTGTGTGCTATGAATCTTTTCACGGCGTCCACGCCGATGTAAGATGAAAAAGTACACTCCATACCACAATTTTCATAGACTGACGACGTAATTTATATTATGATATGATAACAGGTAACTCTGCGCGGATGTTAAATATTTACTTTTTTATGATATGTGGACTTCGTAATGAGTGGCGTTACTGTGTCATGTTATACTTTTATTTCAGTGTGTTATTGATGGTTTTATGACCTGTCGATAACGATTATATTTCGCCTAACATGATGTTTTGGATACTTTTATGCGAGTATGTGACAGCCCATTACGTGTGTGTTGTTTTTAAGATTTACATCAGTTAACAGATGCATTATTACCTACGTATTGCTAATTATGTACACTCCTGGAAATTGAAATAAGAACACCGTGAATTCATTGCCCCAGGAAGGGGAAACTTTATTGACACATTCCTGGGGTCAGATACATCACATGATCACACTGACAGAACCACAGGCACATAGACACAGGCAACAGAGCATGCACAATGTCGGC
Organism: Schistocerca serialis cubense; assembly: GCF_023864345.2. Classification (NCBI taxonomy): domain Eukaryota; kingdom Metazoa; phylum Arthropoda; class Insecta; order Orthoptera; family Acrididae; genus Schistocerca; species Schistocerca serialis. The sequence continues at coordinate 53,079,356 of NC_064644.1, forward strand.
ACTAGTACAGTGTATATCCACCTTTCGCAGCAATGCAGGCTGCTATTCTCCCATGGAGACGATCGTAGAGATGCTGGATGTAGTCCTGTGGAACGGCTTGCCATGCCATTTCCACCTGGCGCCTCAGTTGGACCAGCGTTCGTGCTGGACGTGCAGACCGCGTGAGACGACGCTTCGTCCAGTCCCAAACATGCTCAATGGGGGACAGAGCCGGAGATCTTGCTGGCCAGGGTAGTTGACTTACACCTTCTAGAGCACGTTGGGTGGCACGGGATACATGCGGACGTGCATTGTCCTGTTGGAACAGCAAGTTCCCTTGCCGGTCTAGGAATGGTAGAACGATGGGTTCGATGACGGTTTGGATGTACCGTGCACTATTCAGTGTCCACTCGACGATCACCAGTGGTGTACGGCCAGTGTAGGAGATCGCTCCCCACACCATGATGCCGGGTGTTGGCCCTGTGTGCCTCGGTCGTATGCAGTCCTGATTGTGGCGCTCGCCTGCACGGCGCCAAACACGCATACGACCATCATTGGCACCAAGGCAGAAGCGACTCTCATCGCTGAAGACGACACGTCTCCATTCGTCCCTCCATTCACGTCTGTCGCGACACCACTGGAGGCGGGCTGCAAGATGTTGGGGCGTGAGTGGAAGACGGCCTAACGGTGTGCGGGACCGTAGCCCAGCTTCATGGAGACGGTTGCGAATGGTCCTCGCCGATACCCCAGGAGCAACAGTGTCCCTAATTTGCTGGGAAGTGGCGGTGCGGTCCCCTACGGCACTGCGTAGGATCCTATTGCTTGTACATCCCTCTCGCAGTGTCCGGAGCAAGTATGGTGGGTCTGACACACCGGTGTCAATGTGTTCTTTTTTCCATTTCCAGGAGTGTATTATTTTATTTTGTATATAGGAACCTGATAACTGTCAGACGAGTGAAACTGGCCGAATAAATAAATTATTTTACCAGTAGATCACCACGGTAATGTGACACATTTCAAATATATAAGAGTCGTGGGACGCCATCTCCTTGAAAAATAAGCTCACTGTTCATTGGGATGAATTTCAAGTATTAATTATTCTTTATCTTTGAGCATTAGCATTGATTTTACGACCTGCTTTCAGATTGGTTGTATTAAGTCCAACCGTTCTGTTCTGAAGCTTATCTGGTCTGTAACCAAACCGTGCAATGCCATCAGCAAAATTGAGGTAATACAGGTATATTACATTACAAACGTCTATTAATAAAGTCAAGATACGTTATTTCGAATCAATTTGATAAATTGTAAAGGTGTATATCATCGCTACCTGCATTAATTAAAGAAAATTTTAGATTATATACGTACTATCACTGAAAACGTTTAGTATACAAACCAGTTAACTACATAATCCAGTACCAGAACGGAGCAGCGGTCACTGAAAAGTGCATCAACAGTAAGAATAATTAGGGTTACGGTGAATTATTTGGCAAATACAAATACATTGCCGGAAGAAGTTGGTGCACACTTTTGCAAGTTTCCATTTGACTCCAGATGTATTGTTACAACAGCGTATATGGAGTACATGAAACGACTACGTTTACAGACCAACAGCACAAGCGGTTGTGAGGTACCAGGAATCGACTCATGCCGGAACACCCATACTAGTACGTTGAGTAGCCTCCAGAGAGGCAATGCAGGCGTTGGCTCTGGCGCCCAGTCGATTGCACAGATAGCGAATACTCTCCTGGGGTACGTTATTCCACGCCTGCTGGACTAGTTCACGTAGTTCGCAAGAGATGTTGGTTGACAAGTCGCATGAATCAGTTGCCGTGACGTCATATTCCACACGTGCTCAACTGGAGAAAAGTTGGCACGTCTGGAGCTCGTGCTGGCCAGGGAAGTTGCTGCACTTCTTGGAGAGCACTTTGAGTTTCACGGGCACTGGGTGTGCGAGCATTATCCTGTTGGAACAACACATCGCCTTCCTTTTGCAATAAAGATAAAGGAACGGGACTAACAACATTCTGCACGTACCGAGCGCTCGTTAGCGTCCCCTCCAGAAACATCACAGATGAACGAGAGTTGTAGTTTGTCGCACTCCAGACCATAAGACGTGAGGTGGGGCCTGTGTGTCTAGGACGAAGGCGCCCTACGAGACGGCGCTCCCCAGCTCTACGTGGTACGCACAAATGACCATCACTTGCGTGCATGCAGAATCTGCTTTCATCGCCGAATACCACGGCGCGCCATTCCATTTTCCAAGTGATTTTCTGGCGGCATCAGCCGAGCCGTGCACCGCGATGATGTGGAAGACGGCTAAAGGTTTGCGGGCTAGTGGTCCCACTGCTAACAACCGGTTCGCAATATTTCTTGTAGACATGTGGATGTCAGAGTCTTGTCTACGGGTGTGAGAATGTTCACTTGGCCACTGACACAACTGACACAGCACGTCCAGTTCTCTGAAAGAACAACCCTGCTGCTCAAAACGCCACAGGTTAACTGCTTTCAAACTTACTCAGTTGGCTGTATGAAGCGCGAGTGAGTCTCCGTGGAATGGTTACCTGCTTGCTTCACACGTCTGCACCACACCGAGCCTTATGGCTGTGGCCATTCTCTATTAAAGGTTAGACACAGATGGCGCCATGGTAGCTATGCCACTGCGCTACCTGTAGTCGGACGACGGTGAAACCATTTTCACTATGTTGTCACCGGATCAAAATCATGTCATCTTTCGAGGCATCCCTCAGAGCCTTTTTAAGGGGACCAAAAAAGGCGGTATCACACAGAGAGAGAGGTCCGGACAGTATGGAGGGTGGCCGAGAACCTCCCATTTGAATTTCTGCAGGAGTGCCGCGACTGTGTTGGCCGTTTGAGGCTTTGCATTGTCGGGGAGCAGAATGATCACACGGGTGAGATTGCCTGGTCGTTTTGATTTGATCGCTTGGTGAAGGGTGGTCAAGGTTTGCGAATAACGCAGGGCATTTGCTGTTTTACAGTGCTGCAGGAAATGATTCAGAAGGAGGCCATCTTGGTCAAAGAAGATCACCTCGGACGACGACGTCCAGCAGTAGGTGCGGAAATGGTTAACATCGCATCTCCGGGAATGTTATGAGATAGACATTCACCGGCTAATGTCACAGTGGGACAAGTGTCTCAACAGCTAGGATGAATACTTCTATCATACAGGCACCGGTTTCTGTAATTATGCCTCCGGCTCCTTTCTTAGCGAACGCCACTTATAGATGCGACGGAGATTTTGGGCGTATAATCACTGAACACCCAAGCAAACCGTCAATATCATTCAGATAACATTTCCATCCGAACAATCTGAAGGCGTACATCTTAACATATGTGAGAAAAGGAGGCGTGGGGTGTAACTGTTAACCATGAGTGAACGTTACACAACTGGGGAAATGGTTAAGTACGAAATCTCCATTAGTATGATAAAGCTATTAAAACAAAGTGATGCTAACACGGCAAGACGCATCCCGTAACAAATTTTCATTACGGTTTCATACATGAAACCTTAAAACAAGGGATTCACTTTTGGTGATTGCCGTTACTGTTTGCACATTGGAGTATATGGTACAATTGTTGTATGGACTTAGTACAGTTAATAGGAAAGTTTCCCAATGGGAAGCCCTAACAAAAAGACGTCACTATTAATTTTCCAAATTGATTTATTCAATAATGTTAGTCGTATGGAAAGACTAGCGAAACAGCCTCATAACAGGACTAAGTACAACATGTACATATGAGCAAGGTCACATAATAGATGTAAACAATATGTACAATTCATAAACAGATGCATATTTTTTGAATTATGTGGTTCTGTCTATTGTTGAGACATGTGAACCACGAAGGAAATTTCCAGAAAAGCAGCTACAATACTATATAGCCAGTAACGAGTATTTACATTTAATAGCCGATACTTTCAGTAAGTATAACGATGAAAATAATCTGGGTTAGTCCTTGCGTTGTTTCCTTGGTCATATATACAAGAAAAGTAATCGGTTCAAAGGGAATCTTCGTGTTGTAGACAGATATTGCACATTACGACGTTGTATTTTTAACTGCGTCTACTGGGCGTATGGCTTTAATTTACAGTGGTACTGCTGGACACTACTAAAAATTATTTTGTGTGTGTAGTTAAATGGCTTTCTTTGATAGCCCGAAGATGTCTCTAATGTTCACTGAAATCAGTTGTTTTGATGAAGGTGCATGCGCAAGTGTATAAAGTTCTCAAAGATTTACTTTTGTGTGTATGTGTGTATGTGTATGTGTGTGTGTGTGTGTGTGTGTGTGTGTGTGTGTGTGTGTGAGAGAGAGAGAGAGAGAGAGAGAGAGGGGGGGGGGAGGGGGGGCAGAGAGAATTCCGATATGACGGGAGGGGAATTACCCGCTGTCCTCTTAGTATGAAATGGCTTTAGGATGAGATAAAATGTACCCTTTTTCTGTAGGGAAAGGATAGAAGTGACTGATAAAAACATCCGCCGATTTCTTGGTCATTTGACGTGAGGTGTCTCCTTTAAGGGCATAATATACTCGTCTATATCTTTTAATGGTGACACCGTCTCACTGAACGCCAGTCTATGCCTCCATTCTCGTCTGAAGCAAATGGTGCCGAAGCTCCCGGTGACACCTGTTTCACAGAGAATCTTCGCCGAGGCTACTGCTTCTTTCCTTTAAATTTCGCACTCAATTTGCTCGGCTACAGAAGCTGTCAGGCGACCTATAGGAGAGAGCAGGGCCATCTATTATCGGTAATCTGAAGCCGGAAAAAAACCGATGAATGCTTGCCGAAAGGGGCATTACGAGACAAAAGCTGGGGAGACAAGGCGACCTCCCTTCAGGCCGAAAACCGAAGAGCGGCTCTACCCGCAGTGAGATGTTGCTGAACGTCGTCACCGTCTGGCGTTCAGTAGTGTCTCAGTTTCCACTAATTCCCCTTACTCTTATAATTTAACTCATCGTATGTCCTAAATTCCTCCTCACATTTCCTACCGACCATGTATTACGTGATCCATTAACATTTTGTCCCAAAACTTTGGTTATACGTTCTCGACTAAGCTAATACTCACACGGTGCTAAAGCAAGCGTATCAGTACGCACTTGTAGCTGCATTAAATCACAAGATGAGCAATTAAATTACTGTCTCCAATTACAAAGAAGTTTTTTATGTACCTATTTATTTGATCCAGTATAACGGTTCACGACGAGACACATTCAGTGGCATTGTTACTTCGTAGGTCTGATAAGCTTCCGACCTCGTAAAACTGACATACGGCCGGGAGAGCGGTGTGCTGACCACATGCTCCTCCATATCCGCAATCCCTGGCGCCTGTGGCTGAGGGTGACACGGCGGACGGTCGGTATCGCTGGGCCCTCATGGCCTGTTCGGGCGGAGTTAAGTTCTAGGTTGTGATAAGCTACAGTGTAAACGCGGATTTAAACCTGGGAATATTCCGTTGTCCTCGTCAAGTGCAGAGGGGCACACCGAGTGGAGGTTCATGCTACTCTTAACAGCAATGAAATAGTTAACAGCTAAATTAGAGACACTTACCTACTGGTACGGCCATGACGAGAGCTAAAGGATTATCGTGTAAAGCGCGAGACATCGGAACTATTGGGGTTTCATCCGCATCCGCGACGGCTCAATTACGGTCGACGAAGCACAGAGATTATTGGTGGAATTAGGTTCAATGAGCGCGCCTCTCACCCAATGGCTCCCGAAATGCACTGTATGGAATATAATCCTAACTAAGCACCTTCGTACAGTTTCCTCAAACCATTCTGCCACGATGCGTGATTGATACGGTCGTGCTTTGCACAAGGTACTATACGATACAGGATCCCCGATCACAGTTCAAACAGCCAGCTTAGTTTCTCTCAATAATTATCATAAGGAACATGAATAGCTATGGAAGGTCCTGTGCTCTGTAGCCCCATGTACTTTTCTGGAATCGGTTATAATAAGTCTGTGGTGGCTGCAAGTTCTTATCGCAAAAAAAAAAAAAAAAAAAAAAAAAAAATGCAGTTTCTTGAGAAACGAGAGATAGGCTCGAGCCCTTCAGAAATACGGGTAATAAATATATACGGGATATACAAGCATGGTTAACCCGGTGTAGCGACACAGAGATAGGGCTGTGCAAGTGTAGATTTTTCCGTATCCACGATATATAGTGAAGCATGCGATGTAATATGTTACATTTGAATGTCAATGATAGCTGCAGTAGTAAATATTTAACATAAAATCTAGAAGGTTTTTGTGTTTTATTTAACGCACGAGCGATGCAGAGATCTTGCGAACACTTTCGGCTGTTATTTGCGGGGTACTCGAATTTTATGTCACCGGATTAACGGTCGACAACCGCAGAAAGAAGCTCGAAGGCGACAAAAATCTGCTGCGACTATCATTACTATCCGTTGAATCAAAATTAACAATGTAAAACTGAGAACATAGCTGCTAAGGTTCAGTGACCGTGTCAGAATTATATTGTAACAAATAAGCCCTCGGTCACAAATATTAAGTCAAAATTTGACTTAATATTTGTGACCGAGGGCTTATTTGTTACAATATAAAATTAACAATGTTTGTATAGTTGCACATCAGTAGTGTAATCGGTTTATGTTGTGGCCAGCATACAAACTAAATACATGTTTCACGTAAGTGAAGTTTTTGGATACGTAGCAATATTTGTGTTTGGTGGCAATAAATAAATCCGCTTGAAGTATTCGTGAATATAAAATATATACTTAAAAAAAGTTTTGCATCAACCCGGTTCCCAGAACTCCTGAAGATAGACGTTGTCTTTGGTATTATGCCACAGACATAGTCTATTTGACTCTTCAGAGACGTCACTAAACCCACCCAAAGATTTAAACAACCATGCATGAGCAGCGCCTATTTGACGGAGTGGGTCCGACAGTCGATCAGCTCCAGTCATTCTACCAGGACGGAGGTACAGGGCTCGTGTTGTCTGTAGTTCAACCATGCCTAGATGGTCAATACAGCGGTTCCATCGCGTCCTAATTGTTATTTTGTGCCAGGAAGGGCTCTCGACCAGGGACGTGTCCAGGCGTCTCGGAGTGAACCAAAACGATGTTGTTCAGACATGGAGGAGATAGAGACAGGAACTGACGATGACATGCCTCGCTCAGGCCGCCCAAGGGCTACTACTGCAGCGGATGACCACTACCTACGGATTATGGCTCGGAGGAACCTTGACACCAACGCCACCATGTTGAATAATGCTTTTCGTGCAACCACAGGGCGTCGTATTACGACTCAAACTGTGCGCAATAGACTGCACGATGCCAAACTTCACTCCCGAAGTCCATGGCGAGGTCCATTTTTGCGACCACAACGCCACGCATCGGAATACAGATGGGCCTAATAACATGCCGAATGGACCGCTCAGGACTGGCATCACTTTCTCTTCGCATGTGAGTGTTGCGTATGCGTTCAACCAGACAATCGTCAGAGACGTGTTTGGAGGCAACCGGGTGAGGCTGAACGCCTTAGACACACTGTCCAACGAGTGCATCAAGGTGGAGGTTCATTGTTGTGTTGGGGTGGCACTATGTGGGGCCGACATACTCCGCTGGTGGTCATGGAGGGCGCCGTAACGGTTGTACGATACGTGAATGCCATCCTCCGACCGATAGCGCAACCATATCGACAGCATATTGGCGAGGCATTCTTCATGGACGACAAATCGCGCACCCATCGTGTACATCTTGTGAATACCTTCCTTCAGGATAACAACATCGGTCGACTATAGTGGCCAGCATGTTCTTCATACATGAAAACCATCGAACATGCCTGAGATAGACGGAAAGCGGCTGTTTATGCTCGACGTGACCCACCAACCAATCTGAGGGATCTACGCCGAATCGCCGTTAGGAGTGGGACAATCTGGACCAACAGTGCCTTGATGAACTTGTGGATAGCATGCCACGATGAATTCAGGTATGCATCAGTGCAAGAAAATGTATTACTGGTTATTAGAGTTACCGGTGTGTACAGCAGTCTAGACCACCACCTCTGAAGGTCTCGCTGAATGGTGGTGCAACAAGCAATGTGTGGTTTACATGAGCAATAAAAAGGGCTGAAATGATGTTTATGTTGATCTCTATTAGAATTTTCTTTACAGGTTCCGGAACTCTCGGAAGCGAGGCGATGTAACCTTTTTTTGATGTGTGTATTTATAGAAGTCTGAAAATTTCCGAAATTAATTAACAACATTGTTTTAAATTTGTATCTTAATGATTGCACATATGTTTTAAAAGTGTGTGTGTATTTGTGTGTGTGTGTGTGTGTGTGTGTGTGTGTGTGTGTGTGTGTGTGTGTGTGTTTGTGTATGTGTGTTTTTGTGTGTGTGTGTTTATGTTGTTGTGGGTACATCCCAATGGACCGATTTCAACCACACCTGTTACACATATCCCTTACTGTCAGGTAACAATGGGTATGGTGTAAGAACCACCTACGACATTGAGTCAAATGTAAACCTTAAATTTGTAATAACAAATCGAAACTTTGTGCCGTTATCCTGTAAGTAAGTAAGTGTGCTACAAACAGCGTGCAGAATGGCCTGCAGGTGGCAGCAAAGTGCAGATGCACACACACCTTCGCAGTATCAGTGTAAAGATGGGCGCCCCACTTGTGACTTGCACCAGGGAAGAACAGCGTTCTGTTATTCGGTTTTTGCGTAGTGGAGGTGTGAAACCTATTGAAATTCATCGACGAATGAAGGTTCATTACGGTGATGCATGTTTGTCACAGCAGCAAGTCTACGAATGGAGTAGGAAGTTCGCAAATGGTGTGACTTCAGTAGAAGATGCTCCTCCTCCAGATCAGGGACAACGAGTTGTGACTCCACAGAACATTGCAACAGCTGAAGCCATAGTGAAGGAAAACCGCCGAGTGACACTGAATGACATTGCAGCATGTTTACACATTAGTCATGGGTCAGCACACCACATCGTGCAGGATGTGCTCCAGTTTCACAAAGTGTCTGCAAGATGGGTGCCACGGCAGCTGACTCCTGAAATGAGAGAACGACTTGTTGATGCTTGTGAACAACTTCTTCGGCGCTTTGAATGAGAAGCTGATGGCTTCCTTGCAAGAATCGTTACTGGGGACGAAACCTGGGTTTACTTCCACCAACCGGAAACGAAGAGAGCAAGCAAGGAATGGCGTCATTCCTCATCACCAAAACCAAAAAAGTTTCGAACAGAACCATCAGCAGGGAAGGTTATGCTGATTCTCTTTTGGGACGAAAAAGGCGTCATTTTGGAGCATTACATGTCTAGAGGGACCACTGTCACTAGTGCATTATACACAGATTTCCTATAAAATCATCTGCGGCGTGCAATCAAATCAAAGCGAGGTGGATTGCTGTTAGCAGGTGTCCTTTTGCAAGATGACAATGTAAGGCCCCACACTGCCCGTACAACAGTTTCAACAATCACAGACCTGCATTTTGAGTGTCTTCCTCATACACCATACTCACCAGACCATGCCCCAAGTAATTTCCATAAGTTGGGACCACTCAAAGACGTAATGGGAGGAAAGAAGTTCCGTTCTGATGAAGAGGTAAGCCACGCCGTGCATGAGTGGTTGCGCGGACTAGCAAAAGAATTTTTTTCTAAAGGAATTCATGCACTTTGTAAGCGCTGGAAGACTTGCATTGAACGTGGGGGAGATTATGTTGAAAAGTGATACAGCTTTGTGCCACTTCTGCACAATAAATAATATTTAAAAAAGTATTTAAGGTTTTCGTTTGTCTCACCCTCGTATCTATCACAGTACAGGGTAAATGACGTAAGTAATGAGATGTGTCAATATTTGATGCATCATGCATGACGTTTAAGTTTATTACTTCCTTGCTACTAATTCTATTCGCAGCACATTTCGCCGACAGTAGCCACATGTGCCGCTGAATTACACAGATATTATTGCATGATACATAATTCAAAACATATGGCATCATAAATACATGTTGTTGTTGTTGTTGTGGTCTTCAGTCTTGAGACTGGTTTGATGCAGCTTTCCATGCTGCTCTATCCTGTGCAAGCTTCTGCATCTCCCAGTACCTACTGCAATCTACATCCTTCTGAATCTGCTTAGTGTATTCATCTCTTGGTCTCCCTCTACGATTTTTACCCTCCACGCTGCACTCCAATACTAAATTGGTGATCCCTTGATGCCTACCAACGGATCCCGTCTTCTGGTCAAGTTGTGCCATAAAGTTGTCTTCTCTCCAATCCTATTCAATACTTCCTCATTAGTTATGTGATCTACACATCTAATCTTCAGCATTCTTCTGTAGCACCACATTTCGAATGCTTCTGTTCTCTTCTTGTCCAAACTATTTATCGTCCATGTTTCACTTCCATACATGGCTACACTCCATACAAATACTTTCAGAAATGACTTCCTGACACTTAAATCTATACTTGATGTTAACAAATTTCTCTTCTTCAGAAACGCTTTCCTTGCCATTGCCAGTCTACATTTTATATCCTCTTTACTTCGACCATCATCAGTTATTTTGCTCCCCAAATAGCAAAACTCCTTTACTACTTTAAGTGTCTCATTTCCTAATCTAATTCCCTCAGCATCACCCGAATTAATTTGACTACATTCCACTATCTTCGTTTTGCTTTTGTTGATGTTCATCTTATATCCTCCTTTCAAGACACTGTCCATTCCATTCAACTGCTCTTCCAAGTCCTTTGCTGTCTCTGACAGAATTACAATGTCATCAGCGAACCTCAAAGTTTTTATTTCTTCTCCATGGATTTTAATACCTACTCCGAATTTTTCTTTTGTTTCCTTTACTGCTTGCTCAATATACAGATTGAACAACATCGGGGAGAGGCTACACCCCTGTCTTACTCCCTTCCCAACCACTGCTTCCCTTTCATCTTCCTCGAAACTTATAACTGCCATCTGGTTTCTGTTCAAATTGTAAATAGCGTTTCGCTCCCTGTATTTTACCCCTGCCACCTTTAGAATTTGAAAGAGAGTATTCCAGCCAACAATGTCAAAAGCTTTCTCTTAGTCTACAAATGCTAGAAACGTAGGTTTGCCTTTCCTTAATCTTTCTTCTAAGATAAGTCGTAAGGTGGGTATTGCCTCACGTGTTCCAGTGTTTCTACGGAATCCAAACTGATCTTCCCCGAGGTTGGCTTCTACTAGTTTTTCCATTCGTCTGTAAAGAATTCGTGTTAGTGTTTTGCAGCTGTGACTTATTAAACTGATAGTTCGGTAATTTTCACATCTGTCAACACCTGCTTTCTTTGGGATTGGAATTATTATATTCTTCTTGAAGTCTGAGGGTATTTCGCCTGTTTCATACATCTTGTTCACCAGATGGTAGAGTTTTGTCAGGACTGGCTCTCCCAAGGCCGTCAGTAGTTCCAATGGAATGTTGTCTACTCCGGGGGCCTTGTTTCGAATCAGGTCTTTCAGTGCTCTGTCAAACTCTTCACGCAGTATCGTATCTCCCATTTCATCTTCATCTACATCCTCTTCCATTTCCATAATATTGTCCTCAAGCACATCGTCCTTGTATAGACCCTCTATATACTCCTTCCACCTTTCTGCTTTCCCTTCTTTGCTTAGAACTGGGTTTCCATCTGAGCTCTTGATATTCATACAAGTCGTTCTCTTATCTCCAAAGGTCTCTTTAATTTTCCTGTAGGCGGTATCTATCTTCCCCCTAGTGAGATAAGCCTCTACATCCTTACATTTGTCCTTTGCCATCCCTGCTTAGCCATTTTGCACTTCCTTTCGATCTCATTTTTGAGACGTTTCTATTCCTTTTTGCCTGCTTCATTTACTGCATTTTTATATTTTCTCCTTTCATCAATTAAATTCAATATTTCTTCTGTTACCCAAGGATTTCTACTAGCCCTCGTCTTTTTACCTACTTGATCCTCTGCTGCCTTCACTACTTCATCCCTCAAAGCTACCCATTCTTCTTCTACTGTATTTCTTTCCCCCATTCCTGTGAATTGCTCCCTTATGCTCTCCCTGAAACTCTGTACAACCTCTGGTTCTTTCAGTTTTTCCAGGTCCCATCTCCTTAAATTCCCACCTTTTTGCAGTCTCTTCAGTTTTAATCTACAGGTCATAACCAATAGATTGTGGTCAGAGTCCACATCTGCCCCTGGAAATGTCTTACAATTTAAAACCTGGTTCCTAAATCTCTGTCTTACCATCATATAATCTATCTGATACGTTTTAGTATCTCCAGGGTTCTTCCGTGTATACAACCTTCTTTCATGATTCTTAAACCGAGTGTTTGTTATGATTAAGTTGTGCTCTGTGCAAAATTCTACCAGGCGGCTTCCTCTTTTATTTCTTAGCCCCAATCCATATTCACCGACTATGTTTCCTTCTCTCCCTTTTCCTACACTCGAATTCCAGTCACCCATGACTATTAAATTTTCGTCTCCCTTCACTATCTGAATAATTTGTTTTATTTCATCATACATTTCTTCAATTTCTTCGTCAACTGCAGAGCTAGTTGGCATATAAACTTGTACTACTGTAGTAGGTGTGGGCTTCGTATCTATCTTGGCCACAATAATGCGTTCACTGTGCTGTTTGTAGTAGCTTACCCGCATTCCTATTTTCCTATTCATTATTAAACCTACTCCTGCATTACCCCTATTTGATTTTGTGTTTACAATCCTGTAGTCACCTGACCAGAAGTCTTGTTCCTCCTGCCACCGAACTCCACTAATTCCCACTATATCTAACTTCAACCTATCCATTTCCCTTTTTAAATTTTCTAACCTACCTACCCGATTAAGGGATCTGACATTCCACGCTCCGATCCGTAGAACGCCAGTTTTCTTTCTCCTGCTAACGACATCCTCTTGAGTAGTCCCCGCCCGGAGATCCGAATGGGGGACTATTTTACCTCCGGAATATTTTACCCAAGAGGACGCCATCATCATTTAACCATACAGTAAAGCTGCATGCCCTCGGGAAAAATTACGGCTGTAGTTTCCCCTTGCTTTCAGCCGTTCGCAGTACCAGCACAGCAAGGCCGTTTTGGTTATTGTTACAAGTGAAATGTCCCCTTTGAACAATTATACAAGACTGTCCTTAAACTGACACACAATATTTTTTTTTTTTTAGCGCAACGCAATCTGACTTTCAAAAATCCCTACAAAAGAATGGCCCTGACTAACATTTAACTATACCTTTCACAAATCACTTACCTCACAAAAATCTTCGCTGCTCAAGCTACTGCAATACAGCGAGTGCCACTACTGCCAGCTAAATAAAAGATTCAAACTACGGAAGGCACTAACTACTGATAGGGATAGTTAGCAAATGAAAGATATTAATAGAGAACAAACAATGTATTTACCTTGATATCATTATATATAAATGTAGCAGTTCATGACAAATTTCAAAACTCCGCCATCTCTCTCCCCACATCCACCACTGCTGGCGGCTCACCTCCAACTGCGCAACGCTACGCGCTGTTAACATCCAGCTGCCCCTCTACAATGGCAGACAACAATGCAAACTAGCCACAGACTGCACACAGCACAGCCAGTGATTTCATTTTCATACAGAGAGCGCTACGTGGCGGCGGCGTTACCAATATAAGAACCTAAACAGCCTACTTACATAAAGAAAACATAAACAGCCTACTTACATAGCCCCCACGCTCCCCACAAAAAATTTTTACAAATGGTGTTGGGCACTGGCCAATACAGATTTGAAAAAATTTTTCATAATTACAATAACAAAGAAATCAAATGCACACACTTATTGATACAATGTTGGTCAAAAGCTCAAATTTTCTCACAGAATGCACACACTTATTGATACAATGTTGGTCAAAAGCTCAAATTTTCTCACAGTCCATAAAGACAGTCCTTATCGTTCATTACGGTAAAATAGTAGTGTTTTTCTCAAAGTCTGAGCAGTAAAAGAAAATGCACACGGAAGTAGTGGATTTCCATGCAGTCTTGAAGAAGTATTGTTGTCCTTCCAATGGAAAGACAGTGCTGACTCTCGACATGCAGACAGGTAATGGGCCACAACAGAGCAAACCCACAGCAGAGTCAGTCGAAATTTTGAAGAGTATTGGTAGGTAGTTCATCACAGAGCAGACCCACTGTAGTCCTGGTAGAGATTACGGTATTGGTGGGCCACCAGAGGTGCAGACCCACTGCAGTCCTTGTAGAAATAATGGCATGGTGGGTCATCATAGATGCAGACCCACTGTAGTCCTTGTAGAGATAATGGTACTGGTGGGTCATCAAAGATGCAGACCCACTGTAGTCCTTGGAGAGATAGCCAGCAGCCATGTGTTGTGACTGTGCAGGTGCACAATCACCGTTGAAGAGTCTTGCGAATAATATAGCAAGTCCATAAACCACCACTTGTGCACTCACAAAGTTTTTGAAATTGTCCTCAGAACCAGCAATGCTGTTATCCAGTCCCTTGCTGAATCATTAACACACGTGCAAACACTATCAGTCCCTACTTCTCACATATTGTCCATATACTATGACCAACAGAAGCGTGTGCAGTGAAATGTAACTAACAAGTTAATAATATCATGAACTGGTGACAATTACAATTTTATAACATAAGAATACAATAACAAAGGTACAAAACACATCATTAAAAACATAATAATACAGATAACGTTTGTAGTAATAGGGGCTTTACAAAAGAATAGAAATAAACATATACATCAGTGTTACAGGAATTATGACATAAGTAAATACATAAAAGATCAGAATAACTTTTGAAACATCAACTTTACACATGAGCATTAAAACAAAACAGAATTAATAATGTCTAACATCTTTACAAAGTAAATAACATATTATTAATGCAAATTATATTTGAGGATAACAGTATTCCTCATCATAGTGAATGTAGCTGAGTATGAGAAAAATTCTACAACATAAGTCTGATGAGGTAAACATATAAAGAGAGAAGAATATATATACACAAGGGTACCCAAACACATTGTGGGATAACACAAAAGGAAAGGACAGGGTTTGTTTCATTGCAGTATTTTGCAAACAAAACTTTCTTTGCTTCTTGGAGATCTCCCTTCATTCATCATTATTCCCAAAAGTCCTATCTAAGCCTGCCTTCTGTATTTCGTTCACATCCTCTGTCAAAAATAGTTTTTCTCTCTGCTTTCTGTATTCTGTTCACATCTTCTGTCAATAATAGTTTTTCTCCACTGTACAGTATCCTTTTTATTTTGCCAGACCATTTTCTGAGAGCTTCTCAATGCATTTCTAATAAATTTATAGTAGTTAGTTTCTTATATAGTCTCCTCTTAAGCTAACTTAAATCTACTGAGCTCAGATACTAAACTAAGGGATGAGGCAATGCAGCAGCACATAACAAATTAACACAAACAGCAATGCAAAAAAAATGGAAAATTGCAAAGCAAGCTACAGTAAATATAAATTACCAAGCAATGCAACATTACAACTAATATGAGCCAATGTACAGTAGCAAGAAAAATAAGTCAGTAGTAAAATTAGCTTAACAGAGTAACACAATTTAAAATTCAGTAGCACTATGCCTGGCAAACAGCAGCAGCAAATATAAAAAATATAAAACTTATATCTATACATGACAAAGCTCAAGCAGAAAAAATATTACAGTAAAAACAACAATGCAGATAAGGGAAATGTATATTCACATCTTAATATCTATGTAATTAAAGTGGTGCACCACAACAACTGATTGTAAAAAGAAATATTACCATGTACTTGAAAAGAAAATTATGTGTTACTGTTACTAGTTCCTTCTTATTGTTCTTTCCTTTCCAAGTGCTCCTTTTTTAAAGAATGTGGATCATAAAATAATTATTTAATAGATCTGTTGACAGAAAGTGTTCACATTAGCAAATGCATTTTATTTTATAAAAGCAATGCTGCAACACAGCTGGAAACCAGATATCAAGTGAAATAAGCAACTACAAAAAGCAAAGCATAAAAATATCATTCAATAGTCATGTGGCATTTCGTAAGTCAGTAGCTCTCAACTCTCATAGAAAGACACTTGTCATAATCAGGTGTGCAGATGTACGAATATTTCCCATCAATTCATAAGCATTGCAGTAATTAGCACAAAGTACGAGTAACCATATGTTTTCAGGTAATGAGCGTGTAATATTTGAGATGCTTTCTACAAAGGAATGTCAATAGCAAGGTTAATGGAAGTAATGAGGGTGTCGCATTTGCAATATTTTCTCTAAAGGAATGCCAATGGCGAGGATAAAGGCCTGCCTTTTTTCTTTTTTTTTCTACCTGTGCTTCCGGAAAGGCACACCCTAATGGCTTGTTCTCCAGGTGTTTGACACAGCTGCGTGCCCACGACGCATTACGTGCAGGTGGTCACTTAACTTTCTTACGGAAATATTTACGACACCAGTTTCCGCTACAGTGACAGTCTCACATAAAAATACTTCACAGGTCAAGAATTAGCGTTGCAAATCTGTAGAAAGAAAATCCTATGAATATAATGTTGTCCAAAAAATTTTCGCCGGCATTGTGATACATTCACGCATTTACACACATTTCATAACTCTTAAAGTACGATTCTTGGTTTCCAACATCCTTTTTCGCAAGTCAAGAGTCCCTACCCACTATTCATTACTCCTTACCTTATTACACATATACGTATCCATCAACACTCGTCAATATTTCGTCATTATAAATATGAAGCATAATCAAATAACTCATATAGCCTCAGCCTATTAATCGTAAACATACCTCAGCAGCATAATACACATCGTCGTCGTAAAAATAACATCATAACACCTCAGTCAAATCTCAAAATCGTCGTAGCTTCCTCCAATAATTAAAAAAATTCTCTGCTCATGTCAAAAGTGTCATCTGCCTGAAACGTACTTTAAAAATCATGAATCCATACCAAATACATCATTCAAAGCTCTCATAGTATCACAATGGTTCCGAAAAAATATGAGCATTTCACAAAGTACAGACAAAATACAATTTCATAAGTGTGAAGTTATCCAACTGTGTAATTGCGTAAACATCTGTCACTGATGTAATAAAAAAAGTTTATCTCTCAGTTACATGAGCAGATAGCTGTGTAATTTGTGTGTTAGAGAAATATGGTACCGAGGTGTAAAGTTGTATAAGCAAATACCATATTAGCTAGGGTTCCTTGTGGTTGCCAAACACATGGTACACAAAGTAGGCGTATACCCCCCTGAGGATTAATGTAATTATACCCTCAGGTGTTACAGATTACAGCAATAGAATGAAATATATCACGGAAAACTTTCTTTGTAATTCAAAAATCTTGAAAAATAAATGGCTTAAGTACAAAATCTCTCAAATGCGTGTCCTGTAGCGCTAAATGTGCGTCTTGCTGTAAGATAATTCTGTGGAAGTGTCGTACTTATCGTCCTCCGAAAGCCAAGTTCTGCAGAAGTCAATGTACTTACCTCATGATAAACAAAAGTGAAATGCTTTATGTATAGATATCTTAGTTATTACGCTTATTGCCGTGATGAAGAAAGTACTGTGCTGTAACGTATTGTTGTTTTACGGAAAAGACAATCTCATTGTTGCTGTACCACAAAAGTTACTACTAAAACATGTTTTACTTTCCAGAAGAATTCAGAAAAACTGTGCAGATATAAAACAGAAACACTGCAAAAGCAACATTGTAAATTGTCACTCATTAGTAGCGTCGTGATAAAATCGTGTAGCTGTCACATAAACTAACCACTGTGCCATCTGGTATCTCACTGAAAGTACTTTAAATCCAGAATATATTTTCAAGTAAACCAAAATGTTGCATTAAAATCTCATTAGCAGTACCAGTATGTGTCCTAAGTATGTAAGCCTGGTAGTCGTTACGTAATCGTGCAACTAACAAGCAAGAATGTACACACACAATAACACTGTGACGTCTGTTCACTATAACAACGCATTCGTCATTTCTGTTTCAATAAGTTCTCTTGGTTCTTGACTGGATATTTAACTTCAAACATTGTTGCATGTTAACAGATTCTAAGTCTGACAAGCATACTAGTAATGTGAAGTGAAAAGTTATATGGCAAAGACAAAGTTAAAAAGCAGATTATCTTTCAATAAACGGTTTTACATTTGAAATGTGGTACAATCTTTTACTCATCATAGTACTCAGAGTTTCAACATCAACCCAGATATCGTGCGGTATACGTCGGTAAAGAATACTGGAATATTTCTCAAGGTTAGCGTCTTATGTTATTTTTCTCGGAGCCAGCGGGCGCACGCGGCTGCCTGCTGTGCGAGTCATTGTCTGTTCCTTTGTTGGCGCGCGTCGTTATTGGGATTTGGAGACCTAACTTCTACAAATTCACTTTGTCGAAAGTGCCCTGCTCTGTTTGAATCCCGCCAGTTCTGATGCAATTCAGGTCTGTCGTTACGATCATATCGTCTGTCGTCATGTCGGTAGATTCCATAGTTTCTTTCTTGTCGGTCACATGGTGGAGAATTTCTCCCTGAATCGTAACTGCGCGCTGGTCCGTTGCGTCTAAAGTTATTCTGTCTACCTTGATAGTATTTATTTTGGTTCCAATATTGTCTGTTGCTCTTATTGTCTCTGTGATAGTCATTACCACGGAGAGGTGGTCTTTCCCTGTAGTTATTACTACTCTGCCAACGGTTGTCATACGGGTGGTGTCTGTTTTGGTCACAATTTGTGTTGTGAGAATAGCCTTGTCGTGTCAAGTTATTACTTCTTTCATCGCGGAATTGCGACGGATGTGGCCTGTAATTGTTGTGTTCCTGGTTTCGCGTTCCGCGATTGTCAGTGTCAATTTCTAATCCTTGTAAGAGTCCCTGAAATGCTTCAATGTCGTCTTTGCAACGTGCTGCCAAAATAATGTGTCGTAAATGTTCAGGCAATTTGATTAAGCAAATGCGGATAAGTTCTGAGGGGCTGTATGGGTTTGACAGATACTGATTCTTGTGCAACATGTCTTCAAAATATTTCATAAGACTGGAAAATTCAGATTGTTCGAAACGTTTCATCATTATGATGCTTTGTTTTACTCGGTCTTGTGTGGCCTGAGACCAATATGCTGAGAGGAAGGCATGGTAAAACTCTCCTTCACTGTGGCAATCGTGAATGACCGACCGCATTCTTACAGCTGGTTCATTCTCTAAGTAGCCACACATAAATTCTAATCTGTGCTCTAATGACCAGTTGGGAGGAAAACAATGAGAGAATTGATGGAGCCATGCTTGTGGATGAATGTCGTTGCCAGAATTCTTAAATGTTTTGAATTTACGTGTAGTAATGAACAGCTTATAGTCAAAGTCATCATGTCGGCGAGTCGCATATCGGTCATTGTTACGTCGTTTCGGCGGTTCCATTTCAAAATTCGGTGCACCTTGCCAATTTCTTTCATAACTTCCGAAGTGTCCTGTGTTATTATTTTGTGGTTGTTCCGTATTTCTAAGTCCCTCTTCCCGTATTGGAGAGCGAGTGGCCTCTGAAATACGTAATTCTTGTATTACCTGAGTCAGCTGATCTTGTACATCCCGGATTTCTTTTTGGTGTTGCGTATTAATTTGATTCTGATTTTGTTTGAATTTCCTAATTTGTTCGCACTCTTCTGTGTCATTAAAGACTACCGGTTTTGTGTCGTTCAGATTATCATCTACCTTCGTAGATAAGTTAGTGAACTGATCCGAAAGTTCGGCTACTTTCTCCGATAGTGAACACATTTCCTCAATGTGTTTTTCTGAACCAAGTTTCAGAGTGTCCATTTGTGTTGAAATCGAATCTACTTTGTTCTTTAAGTTTTCCTGAGTTTTTGCAAGTTGCGTAACCGAATCGGTAGATGCAACTGAGTCAAATTTAGCTTGCAAGGTCTCATGATTTTCATGAACAATAATTTGCAGTTCTTTTACGGCTGCTTCGTGATTCTGTAATGCCTTTTCATGCCGCGAAAAAATAGGTTGAAAATGCTCACAAATTTGAGTTTTTACGTCATTACAGACTTTTTGACATTTCGATTCAATGTTATGTAACTCAGTAGTTAAATCTTCACGCGTTTGTTCAAGAGTTTGTTCCAATGAGTCTAACTTTTGAAGCTGTTGCTGTGTTTGTCTCTGATTTTGTTCCAGTGTGTCTAAATGTTGCTGTGTTTGTCTCTGATTTTGTTCCATTGTGTCTAACTTTTTAAGATTTTGTTCCACTGTGTCTAACTTTTTGAGATTTTGTTCCACTGTGTCTAACTGTTGCTGTGTTTGTCTCTGGTGTTGTTCCATTGTGTCTAACTTTTCAAGCTTTTGTCCCATTTGTTGCATTAATTGTAATAACAATGCACTGGTGTCTGAAACATGTTCCTCAGTGCTTTTCGGCAGTGAAGTTGCACCGGCAACATTCACATTTTGACAAGCGGAAAATGTGTCTTGACTCATTTGAGAAAACGGTGAGAACCCAAAACCTGAGTCTGCAGTATTTGCAATATTGTGTTCTGTCATTCCCGATTCCTGAGGCGAGCTGTTGCCGACCAATCGATCGATAACGCTTCCCTGTTCACTACCTGTTTCACTGTCTACACCATTGTTTGCCGCCCGCTCCATTTCCCTATGCGCAATTACCAAATTACTACTTTGAACATTAGTTAATTCATTACTCTGCGGCGCTAACACACTGCTTTCGTCTTCACTGTCATTTCTCAGTTTACTTTGGAGCCTAGTATTACGTTTTTCACACGCCATAATTGTCACAATATTTCACACGATAACACAGAAAAGCACAATTTGAAGAGCAAAATAAAATAACATAGCAATGGAAATAATGCCTACTTAATTGCCAGCGCAGCTGCGAAATACTTGGTGCAAATCTACATGCATGCCACAACTGTTTTACTGTACAACAATGAAAAACTATAACTACAAAGGAAATTCTCTGTATGATTACGCGCTATCAATAAACAAAAACACTAATTACACAAACTACAAGAAAAAAAATCAGAAGATTCCAGTGAGGTACCCTGGCAGGGTCGCCATATGAAACGTCCCCTTTGAACAATTACACAAGACTGTCCTTAAACTGACACACAATATTTCTTTTTTTTTTTTTTAGCGCAACGCAATCTGACTTTCAAAAATCCCTACAAAAGAATGGCCCTGACTAACATTAAACTATACCTTTCACAAATCACTTACCTCACAAAAATCTTCGCTGCTCAAGCTACTGCAATACAGCGAGTGCCACTACTGCCAGCTAAATAAAAGATTCAAACTACGGAAGGCACTAACTACTGATATGGATAGTTAGCAAATGAAAGATATTAATAGAGAACAAACAATGTATTTACCTTGATATCATTATATATAAATGTAGCAGTTCATGACAAATTTCAAAACTCCGCCATCTCTCTCCCCACATCCACCACTGCTGGCGGCTCACCTCCAACTGCGCAACGCTACGCGCTGTTAACATCCAGCTGCCCCTCTACAATGGCAGACAACAATGCAAACTAGCCACAGACTGCACACAGCACAGCCAGTGATTTCATTTTCATACAGAGAGCGCTACGTGGCGGCGGCGTTACCAATATAAGAACCTAAACAGCCTACTTACATAAAGAAAACATAAACAGCCTACTTACACAAGGCCAGATCAGTCAATCATCCAGACTGTTGCCCCTGCTACTATTGAAAAGGCTGCTGCCCCTCTTCAGGAACGACACGTTTGTCTGGCCTCTCAACAGATACCCCTCCGTTGTGGTTGCACCTACGGTACGGCTATCTGTATCGCTGAGGCACGCAAACCTCCCCACCAACGGCAAGGTCCATGGTTCAGGGGGGGGGGGGGGGAGGGGGGGTCATAATAAATACAAAGATCTGTAAAAATAGATGCGGCATCATGCATGAAGTTCTAATAAATTTATTCTTTACAACTAAGACACTCCTACAGTATAGTCAGTACAAGGAGATCGCTGATACCTGGCACCGCTTTTGAAAGCTTCAGCTGCGAAGCGGAAACGACTCTACGCAAAAACAATAGGCGTCAACAGAGCTTTGCATTACCCGACCAAAATATTATTGCACTTGGCCTTCCGTGACCGTCGTCGGAAACAGGAGGCGACATTACAGTGAACAAACACAGTGGTGAGTCGGGAAAACGCATCCTACTTTCACATTCTGTTCAATTTAGTGCTACGAATTTTGACCTGTTATCTGGAAATTTTAAAAAGGTCATACATATTCGTTAGTCATTATGATATGCAATGTTTTATATCACGTATGTAGTAGTAAATGTTGCTAACAGCAAATTGGTAATATTAACAGATAAATAAAGCAGACATTAGAAAACTAAGAATCAATTAAAAATAAAACGAAAGGAATTACATGAAGTTCCAAGTGAGTAACTTTCGTTACTGGATATGTTACTGGCAGCCTTAGAAGAATTCGAGGTTTGCCAGCTACAGCTATACCTACTTCTAAACCTATTGTTGCTACACTATTCTACATCACCAACACTGATATGAGCTTGCCTCGGCAGTCATCGAGTCTACGTGTATCTATGTGGTTGGCTACAGCATACTTTCTTTTCTTTTTATTTTCTTCTAATTTTTTTTCCCTTATATGTAAAGTTTCTATTAATTAAATTTCATCCATGATTGAGGGAACGCTTCTTGTGGCCTGTTGACATTATTTTGATATTCAGGTCCGCAGCTCGTGGTCGTGCGGCAGCGTTCTCGCTTCCCACGCCCGGGTTCCCGGGTTCGATTCCCGGCGGGGTCACGGATTTTCTCTTCCTCGTGATGACTGGGTGTTGTGTGCTGTCCTTAGGTTAGTTAGGTTTAAGTAGTTCTAAGTTCTAGGGGACTGATGACCATAGCTGCTAAGTCCCATAGTGCTCAGAGCCATTTGAGCCATTTTTTTGATATTCAGAACGTCCACTTGATCCTACAGACTGAAAGTGAAGCAGTTGCCTTTTAGATGTCCTAACCCTATCATATTGACTTTAATCGGCAAGTTTTGGTCACTTAAAACTGTTTGCAGATGACAATCTGATTGTCTGCAGGCTCACTCTACCAGAAACATCTCAGAACGACATTATCAGCGGAACCTTCCTCTCCACATTCACAGAATGGTGTGTCACTACATCTTACTCGATGCAGATGTTTGTTATATGTGACCTGTTAACAGGTGCGCCCTAACTCGAACAGGTACAAAACCGCGCAGTATGAACCTGTTCTTGATGCTTGGGAATATGCTGTAAATACTCCTTGCAGTGCTCCTGGTGTCCTAGTCAGATTGCCATTCATCTAACGTCCAGGCTCGCAAATGGCTTTTATCAGTAATATGCGTTCCTGTGAAATCGTAACACACGATCGTATTGCTCACACCCCAACCAATAAAGCGCTGTCCTGTAACGCACCACGATATGCATAGGCCATATTCCGAGGGTTGCCAATAAACCCTTTACAGATGCAGTGCGAAAAGCAACGGTGAGCCTCAAAAATACGCTTCGCTGAAGTCGTCGTAGTAATTGTTTTGCTGCTTCCTCGACTAAGGCGATGCGCCCAGATGCTGGCAGCGAAACCCACAATGGCGTTGAAGATAACTTCGTGATATGACCACGCCACATCCAATTTATAGTCAGTGGTGCCAACATGGGCAACCTTACGCATTATTTCGGCCGCTATCTGGATAGCGGATTTTACGTTTTCTAGAAAGTTTCATTTCTCGGCTGGAAGAATGTCTAAATATCTACGCGTTTTACAGGTAGTCCGTCAAGCCACAAGGAAATATTTCTGGCAAGAGGAAGTCTTACCTTCAGAACTTTGTGTGATATTTCATGGCCAGCTGTAGTCTGTTTGATACTATTGCGTCTATGCTGCATCTGAACAAGCACATGATTCGCCTTTTCCTCAAGTCTCGCCCTGGAGTCCGCCGACGCAACTACTAGAATGTCATATGGGTGTGCAGCGACTCGTTCAGTAGCATCTGCCCAGTGTAGGAGGTAATAGTGGTTCAGTACTAAGATCCCAGAACAGTGGACCAATTAGCCTTGAGGACAAAACATGGTAACCTTTATGGTTACCTTGCTCTGCCACTGGACATTACGTACATTACAATAATTTACAAGACATTTGGGGTCCATGAGACCTCGAAGGCGTTCGAACATAGCAGGCCACCATCAATCGCCGAATAAGCTTGCGATGTCAATCATGGGCGTGACTGCATACTTCGTTGCCGAATTTTCTACAATCTGAAGGTCTCTATTAAACGGATCATCTGTAGAATTCCCTTTTCTGAATCGTTATTGACACTGGTTCCGATCCAAGGACTTGCTGTGGCCTGCAACCCGTCGCACAGCAGATGTTCCTGAACTATGGCCAAGTAGTTTAACAAGCAAATAGGTGTGCAGAGTTTTGGTGATGCCGGGTCTTTATCCTCCCTCTTTTTAATCACTACTGCTGTAACTGTTTTCCTTATCGGAGGGATCCTACCTCTTCGCAACGCCTCGTTTAGTAATGCTGTCAAATGTGGCACTATCAGTGAACTTAACCGTGCGGGGTGGCCGAGCGGTTCTAGTCGCTACAGTCGGGAACCGCGCGACCGCTGCGGTCGCAGGTTCGAATCCCGCCTCGGGCATGGATGTGTGTGATGTTCTTCGGTTGGTTAGGTTTAAGTAGTTCTACGTTCTAGGGAACTGATGACCTCAGAAGTTAAGTCTCATAGTGCTCAGAGCCATTTGAACCAATCCGCACGATCTCTGGGTAGACGCCGTCCGGACCAGACGCCTTTCCAGTTTTGAGCTAGGAAAATGCGACAGCAACTTCTTCTTGAGCGAACTGTATCACCAACTTCTGATTGTCGTTTTCATTATCTAGTTCTCTCCTAAGTTGTGAGTGTATTTCAGTATCTGTGTCTGTATTATCGTCAGAGAGTGAGGCGATTACCAGATATTCTGCTGACTCCGACCAGCCAGCCGTCATTGAGCCATCCTCTTTACGAATTGTGGACATGACAGAAGGTCCCTCAACAGTCTATGATCTGTTCGGTCTTCCCCATACGTCAGTTGCAGCTGCCTTTGTAGAAATTTCTCTCAGTGTATTCGTTTAGTTTCCTGAAACAATGTTTTGTAGCGCATCTTAATTGCGCTGTATTCATGGAGCCTAGCTATACACTGTTATTGCCCAGGAGCACTTCGATAAGCTTTTCTTCTTGACCTAACTCATAGCCTCAGTGTGGGAAGTTCTGGGCTCCAGGAGATTGTAGCCTGCCTGTTTACTTTTACTTACGGATATACACTCCTGGAAATGGAAAAAAGAACACATTGACACCGGCGTGTCAGACCCACCATACTTGCTCCGGACACTGCGAGAGGGCTGTACAAGCAATGATCACACGCACGGCACAGCGGACACACCAGGAACCGCGGTGTTGGCCGTCGAATGGCGCTAGCTGCGCAGCATTTGTGTACCGCCGCCGTCAGTGTCAGCCAGTTTCCCGTGGCATACGGAGCTCCATCGCAGTCTTTAACACTGGTAGCATGCCGCGACAGCGTGGACGTGAACCGTATGTGCAGTTGACGGACTTTGAGCGAGGGCGTATAGTGAGCATGCGGGAGGCCGGGTGGACGTACCGCCGAATTGCTCAACACGTGGGGCGTGAGGTCTCCACAGTACATCGATGTTGTCGCCAGTGGTCGGCGGAAGGTGCACGTGCCCGTCGACCTGGGACCGGACCGCAGCGACGCACGGATGCACGCCAAGACCGTAGGATCCTACGCAGTGCCGTAGGGGACCGCACCGCCACTTCCCAGCAAATTAGGGACACTGTTGCTCCTGGGGTATCGGCGAGGACCATTCGCAACCGTCTCCATGAAGCTTGGCTGCGGTCCCGCACACCGTTAGGCCGTCTTCCGCTCACGCCCCAACATCGTGCAGCCCGCCTCCAGTGGTGTCGCGACAGGCGTGAATGGAGGGACGAATGGAGACGTGTCGTCTTCAGCGATGAGAGTCGCTCCTGCCTTGGTGCCAATGATGGTCGTATGCGTGTTTGGCGCCGTGCAGGTGAGCGCCACAATCAGGACTGCATACGACCGAGGCACACAGGGCCAACACCCGGCATCATGGTGTGGGGAGCGATCTCCTACACTGGCCGTACACCACTGGTGATCGTCGAGGGGACACTGAATAGTGCACGGTACATCCAAACCGTCATCGAACCCATCGTTCTACCATTCCTAGACCGGCAAGGGAACTTGCTGTTCCAACAAGACAATGCACGTCCGCATGTATCCCGTGCCACCCAACGTGCTCTAGAAGGTGTAAGTCAACTACCCTGGCCAGCAAGATCTCCGGATCTGTCCCCATTGAGCATGTTTGGGACTGAATGAAGCGTCGTCTCACGCGGTCTGCACGTCCAGCACGAACGCTGGTCCAACTGAGGCGCCAGGTAGAAATGGCATGGCAAGCCATTCCACAGGACTACATCCAGCATCTCTACGATCGTCTCCATGGGAGAATAGCAGCTTGCATTGCTGCGAAAACCGGATATACACTGTACTAGTGCCGACATTGTGCATGCTCTGTTGCCTGTGTCTATGTGCCTGTGGTTCTGTCAGTGTGATCATGTGATGTATCTGACCCCAGGAATGTGTCAATAAATTATCCCCTTCCTGGGACAATGAATTCACGGTGTTCTTATTTCAATTTCCAGGAGTGTATAAACTACTGGCCATTAAAATTGCTACACCACACAAACAGCAGTCGACCGGCGTTGCCTGGTGAAACGTTGTTGTGATGCCTCGTGTAAGGAGGAGAAATGCGTACCATCACATTTCCGACTTTGATAAAGGTCGGATTATAGCCTATCGCGATTGCGGTTTATCGTATCGCGACATTGTTGCTCGCGTTGGTCGAGATCCAATGACTGTTAGCAGAATATGGAATCGGTGGGTTCAGAAGGATAATACGGAAACCTTGCTGGATCCCAACGGCCTCGTATCACTAGCAGTCGAGATGACAGGCATCTTATCCGCATGGCTGTAACGGATCGTACAGCCACCTCTCAATCCCTGAGTCAACAGTTGGGGACGTTTGCAAGACAACAACCATCTGCACGAACAGTTCGACGACGTTTGCAGCGGCATGGACTAACACCTCAGAGACCATCGCTTCGGTTACCCTTGACGCTGCATCACACACAGGAGCGCCTGCGATGGTGTACTCAACGACGAACCTGTGTGCACGAATGGGAAAACGTCACTTTTTCGGATGAATCCAGGTTCTGTTTACAGCATCATGATGGTCGCATCCGTGTTTGGACATATCGCGGTGGACGCACATTGGAAGCGTGTATTCGTCATCCCCATACTGGCTTATCACCCGGCGTGATCGTATGGGGTGCCATTGGTTACACGTCTCGGTCACCTATTGCTCGCACTGACGGCACTTTGAACAGTGGACGTTACATTTCAGATGTGTTAAGTCCCGTGGCTCAACCCTTCATTCGATCCCTGAGAAACCCTACATTTCATCAGGATAATGCACGACCGCATGTTACAGGTCCTGTACAGGCCTTTCTGGATACAGAAAATGTTCGACTGCTGCCCTGGCTAGCAAATTCTCCAGATCTCTCACCAATTGGAAACGTCTGGTCAATGGTGGCTGAGCAACTGGCTCGTCGCAATACGCCAGTCACTACTCTTGATGAACTGTGGTATCGTGTTGAAGCTGCATGGGCAGCTGTAGATGTACACGCCATCCAAGCTCTGTTCGACACAATGCCCAGGTGTGTGAAGGGCGTTATTATGGCCAGAGGTGGTTGTTCTGGGTACTGATTTGTCAGGATCTATGCACCCAAATTGCGTGAAAATGTAATCACATGTCAGTTCTAGTATAATATATTTGTCCAATAAATGCCCCTTTAGCATCTGCATTTTTTCTTTGAGTAGCAATTTTAATGTCCAGTAGCGTATATATCTTATGCTCTTTGCAATTGTTCAGCTAGTGGCTGCACGCCATACATGTACCGGAAGCGATTCTGTGGGAAATTCTCCAAGGTAGACAACTAAGCCATCCGAATCAGTTTTATTAATGTCTAATCCAATCCTGCTTTCCTCTTCTGGTCTCTGCATTATGGTCAACTGATGTTAAGTACTGGATCACTTACGAACTATTAATCTTAGCTGCTGCCATGCGATTGGGTAAAGTGAGAGCTACACTAGTGGCTAAGCTTGCTCGTCCTTCGATTTTGTTTGGTGGCCTTCTATATTTAAGACAATGAGGTCCAGTTCCAGTACTGTCCTCTAGTATCTCACCCCGTTCGTCAGTTTGCCTACTCTGTCACAGAGAGGATTTTGCAGTCGCCTCTGTTCCCACAAGAAGACACACACCTCGTCCATATAAAGTAACCGCCCTGAGTTTATCTACATTATGTACGATGGGGTGTGAATGCTGCTTGTAATGCTTACTACAACCCACTTCATCTCCGCGTCTTTCACCTCTGTTGTTATCATGTACTTGTCAGACAACTGTGCCACCTTGGTCACAGTTAATTTCGTACTTGTCACGACAATGGCAGATATTGCCTCATCGTGGCCAGTAACTCTTAACATATCCTCAGGAAAATGTGAGAGCATATTGTTTCTATAATATGGTTCTTGGAAACAGAGGTATTAACACTCAGCTCGTCAATTAGTTTTGTATTTCTGTCATTGTCAGTCTAGTTCTAGCAGCATTTATCTTTAGTATCTTTATCCTTTTACGTGTTTCGAGTGAGAACAAAGCCCTTGGGTGAGGGGACGGCTTGGTAACAGGAAACGCGTGCATAAGCTTTTACAAAACCCATGTGTAAATGCCAAGTGTGGAATGGTTCAATTCTTCTCGTGAGCGCCTGCCGAAGGAGGTCGCATGATGGTTTACTCTCTGTTGAACCCCGTCCAAAGGCCCTGGTACAGGATATACTTAATTTTTTTCTAGGATGCCCAACTCTAACAATACGTCTGAGAGTAACTTGCCGTACACTGAGAGCCTCCAAACTACTTAACTGCACTTTAACTTCTAAATTATTATAAATTTTGTCTGCGTGGAATTGAATATCATTTTTAGTGTGGCTCGAAATGCTGGAAAATTTTTTTTTTATTTGATAGAAGGATCTGATTTTCACTGTACTTCACTGTTTTGCGATTCTTGTACTCACCAGTATTATCACCGTCACCACACTCCACTTCACTAGGAAATACGGGAGGTTCTGTAGATGGATGTCGAACCTGTGTTGGTGGCTACTGCTGCTGGAGATGGGCTGTCGATGTTGTCATTATCATCATCATCTTTATCATACTCTTTGACAGGAGTTCCATGTGGATGCGGCTTTGTGTTGGACGCATGACAAGTCGAGATGCCTCCTGCTGCATGCGTCGCGGCATCAGGATATCCCTTCTGTCAGCATCCACCGCAGCTTGTGTTGATGCAGGTGTTCCCGACATGGTCTCTCCTTGAAAGAAATTCACGAACTTCATCAGGTGTGATTTTTCAAGTGTTGAAGAAGCGCCTTCTTGTCTTCAAGACAAGTCATTATGACTTATACTGTCTATGTTAAAGTTTCCTGAATATTCAGCTTCGCTTGCACAAAATTGCTGTGGCTCAAGTACATTTATCAGTAAACACATCATAGTCTGCGCTATTACCTGTTTAAGAGACTGTCTCCTAAGCTCCTCTGCAACCGCTGTCTCTAATCTCCTCTGAAGTAATTTGTGGCTATGGAATCTATGAAGTCTCAATAAACTCTGTAGAACTTGGTGCAGGAATATCGTCGAAATGTGACACTCCTCTCCTTGGCAGTACAACCCCAAGTTGCTAACGCCAGGCTATGGCACGACGCTAGTTCCCCAATTCCTGGCTGCTGTCGAAGGGACTTGTGCGTTCGTATCTGGTGCAACATGTCTTCTGTTTTTTAATTTACCTAGATCTGATATGGAGTTGACCACTCTACGTTTGTTTGTGTATTAGACGGATCCATTGTCTGTTCTAGCTATTTAACATTCTAAAAGCATTGCATAAGTTGTACAGTCTTTCCCAGGGGTCACATATTTGTTTCTGTTACGATAAGGGATGCAGACTGGTTTTTCATTGATTTCGGAGTATGCTTTTTTTCTGATGGTCCTCTGTTCTACAGTGGGAGTACACTCGCTCCTTACAGGTACAGATCTTCCTGGTGTGACCACAGTCACAGCACTTATAACATTTTGGTACGTTCACATAATCATTTTTATTCCTGAGGCGCGGAAACCGGCAGAAACCCATTATTTATTTATTTATTTTTATTTTTTATTTTTTATATATTTATTTTTTGTTGTTGGCAGAAGCTTACGAAC
Source organism: Schistocerca serialis cubense (assembly GCF_023864345.2). Taxonomy (NCBI): domain Eukaryota; kingdom Metazoa; phylum Arthropoda; class Insecta; order Orthoptera; family Acrididae; genus Schistocerca; species Schistocerca serialis. Next base: position 53,109,726 of record NC_064644.1, read on the forward strand.
TACGAACACGAGAAGTGACTTCCATTAGGTGACTGACACAGGTTTTCTCTCGGGCTTCAGTTCGGATCTCTGTCATACCTCTTTTTCAGACTGCTCCTTCTGCTTGCGCTCAAACAAGTTAAGCTCATCAATACATTCCAGAAGTTCACTGTCGCCCACTTCCTTGGGCACACTGTACACAATTCGCAGAGGCCCTTCTTCTTCGGTGGTTTACATTTAATGCTGTGTATCTGATTTGCCTTCTCTTGAACCTTTTTGGATTGATCGTCATTTTCTGTTCCACTATGACAACAGTATTGGCTGTCCAGATCGAATTGATCCTAATTTTGTCTATTATCAGATTTACTTAAACAGTAAATTTCTTCTTTAAATCCTTGGTATACTTATTGTTGTAGGATGTAAGAAAGAGTGTGATGCTTTCCTAGTTTCCAGACTTCTGTTTCTTAGCTGTCGTACTTACCTTTGGATTTTGCGAAGCTGTGACGATGGCGTATGAAGAAATAGATGCCGTCGCTTTTTCTGTCAGCTTGGAGTTCTCATGCTGTGGAAGCTCAACGTAGGCTATGAGTGCTCCCGTATCTGAAATGGCAATGTCTTGATGCAATACTTCATTCTCCCTTCGCAGTTCTTGTATCTGTTTAAGCAACTTGGACTCAGACATGGTCTATTTGGACACTTTCTGATTCAGTTCTTTTCCTTCAGCAACAGAAACATTCTTCGCTTGTTGAAAGAAACTGACGATGTCGTCATAGAACTCCGCAGGTAGATTCCCCAGTCATATCTAGTGGTTGGTGAGTATCCCGGCTGTTGGTGCTGCCAATGCAGCTACTGTTGTTGACGCGCCATTTGTCTGACACAGTGTGTGTCCCAGTGGCTGGTGCTACTGCAGCTACTGTTGTTGACGTTCCATATGGCTGACACAGCGTGGTGTCCCAGCTCCTGGTGCTGCTGCTGCTGCCACAGCAGTTACTGATGTTGATGCGCCATGTGGCTGAGGCAGTGTGGTGTCCCAGTTGCTGGTACTGCTGCTGCTGCAGCAGCTACTGTTGTTGACATGCCATGTGGCTGATGCAGTGCGATGTCCCAGCTGCTGCTGCAGCTTCTGCAGCTACTGTTGATGCGCTATGTCATTGACTCATTGTGGTGTCCCAGCTGCTAGTGTTGCTGCAGCCGTGTGGCTGATGCAACCTGTGTCCCAGCTGCTGATGCTGCTACTGCAGCTACTGTTGTTGACGTGCCATGTGGCTGATGCAGCGCGGTGTTCAAGCTGCTGCCGCTGCTGCTGCAGCTCATGTAGTTGACAGTCGGTGCAGCTGACGTGAAGCATCCTCTGATGCGGCAGGATGCACAGACGCTCAACCATCGTCTATTTATCCAAGTATGTGCGAGAGAAAGCACTTCAAAATTTTAATGAAGTTCTTTACATAGTTTCCGAAGTCTACAAATCTAACCAATAACTCTCAGCACTACGAAACACTTGAAGCTTATACAGTTTCAAAGGCTGAATTTGTAAAAATAATGACATCTAAATTAAAATCCGTTTCACGCAATGACCGTTGCGGTAGCTATTTTGAATCGACGTTTGGATGATTTAAAACAGTTGTGCGTATACTGTTACGTGATTCAGCGTGTCTCCATGAATTATGAAGATAAAAACACACGATAAGCCGACTAAACCGGACTTACCCACAGGTGGAATAATATTGTGGTTGAGCAATAGAGACGTTTGTCACGGATACGTAACAAAATCGCTGTATAGACGCTCGAAGCAGCTGCGCCCACCGCCCAGAACTGTTTCATGATTGCAAAGGTGTTTTCACGAATACATGGAAATAACTTTTTTTCGATGTTACATTACAAACACATTCCATTTCTAATAGAAAACCGGCAAAATGAGTACTTGGGGGGCAATGCTGGGTTTGTCAGCTAGTATTTCATATGTCGACTGTGACTGGCTTTGTAAAGGAAAACGATTAGAACAGTGAAGAATAGGAAGAGGAAAAAACGATATATACCATGACAAAGGTAGATAAAATATATTTCATGGTTATCGTTATTTATCATACAACAAACAAATATTAGCTTTACCGAAGTCTAGCCCCCATCTTCTGCCTCTCTGTGTTAAAACTTTCACACACGCACAACAAAAAGCACAAAGCAACCACAAAATTGCCCTCTAAAAGCAAAGGTCCTGAGTTCGACTCTCGGTCCAGCACACAGTCTTAATCTGCCAGGAAGTTTCATATCAGCGCACACTCCGCTGCAGAGTGTAAAGCTCTTTCTGGAAGACGCCCACGTCTTACTTCAAAATCGACAACACTTGACTTTTCGCTTCACTATGCTACTTCCCACGCACCAGAATGCCCTTTTTCCGTAGTGGTGACACCGGTCACCTCTGCTTCAAGTCTCACCAGCTCCCTTGCCATCCACTGGCTGGGTCTGTAAACAAGTAAATGGCTCCAACTGAATGCACTGAGTCATCAGCTTTTCCATAGTGTACTAAAGGCATTACAACGCACATGAAGTATTTTGGGCAGTAAAGCAGTAATTCTTATTAGCACCTTAGAAGACAATGTTTCAAAGCTTAACGATACTTTAATAAAAACGGTTGCATATTATAAACGCTATGTTTACAAGTAATTGCTCGTAGATGGAACTGAAGATTACATCGATAAAATTGCTAGTAAATTTAAGGGGTTCCACGAGATAACTGAATCCACTGTTGATGTCTGAGTCTCTCTTTATTTATTTATTTTTTAACGACTTGTAGCTTTTTGTTATGTGTGTATGAAAGGTTGAACGCAGACTGACAGGTAATGGGAGGTTGACGCCCGAAATGCGGAACAGTGGATGACATTCCTCACATTTGTGTACTGAATAATAAACAGCGATAACGATTTTCGTCAAAGCCTCTGCCTCCAATGCATAAGATGGAAAATACTAAGAATCTACTGTAATTGTGCAATGAGCTTTTTTAAAGAAACACGTAGTCTACTATTCGCAGGCGAAAGAATAAAGTTTAATTTTCATTCACTTAAAAGTATCTACAATACCGAAAAGCTTTATATGTTAATGTGTGTTTAAGAACAAGTTCGCAAACTTCAGAGATCTAGTATATTTTGCTCAGCGCTCGATGTAAGGTAATCGCTGGTTGTCTCAACAACGTGCTAATCATCAGCCATACTACGACGAATCTCATCCAAATTGTTAACGAGAAGTCATTATAAGTTATCGCCCCTATTCTGTCTGAAGAAGACGAATTTTTGAATCCAATAAATATAAATAGGCGGCGGTGTACACGCAGCTGTGCATGACGAAAAAATTTTAAAATATAAATTGTTACGAAATTCTACGCTACGTGAAAATACATTACACGGTGATCGCCACTACATCCCCGCAACTGACTCTGAGAGCCGCAGGGTGGTTATAGGGTTTGCTGGCTCTTCATCCCACACCCACGAAATGGTTTTGGTTTTGAATTGCCAATGTTGGATTTAAAGGTATGGGTGTTAAAATAGGACATCACATTAATGGGCTTCTTATAGGAAAACGGTGAAAAGCTTGGAATCGAAAGCTGAAGTGGTTAAGACAGGCCAGAATATATCTTCTAGAAAGTTCCTCAACGTTGTATAATGCTGTATAATGTTCCAGAATGTTACAAAAATCTTCCATAACGCTCTAAAATATTCTGGAATGCTCCAGAACGCTTTACAATTTTCCATAATGTTCTAAAATGTTGTAGAATATTCTATGATGTTTAAGAATATTTTCCAATGTTCAATTATCCTGTTGTAATGGGGATACGTCCCAACTCAGTGAGGTACATGAAGCCAATGGCGAGACGCTTGCGCCAATACATTTTTGGAAATCAATTAAAGTGGATCAAAGAAAAGTGAAACTGATTCAGAGGGAATTAAATTTAAGTGAAAGCATATTACTGACGGTAGTGAACAGTTGTTGAATGAATTTCACATTGTTAAGTGATATAAACAGTTAAAAATATGCTGGGATGTAAAATAGGAAAATAATCTTGCTAGTGGTGAATTGGAAAGAAAGAAACTGAAAGAACACCGAAGAAATTAAATAGATGAGGAGCAAGAAGCATATTTAACTGAAGTAAATAAGTAAACTGAGAGAAAACGTAACAGACGATTAGGAATGTAATTAGTCAAGAGTACAGATTGAGACAGTCAGCAACCATACGTAGAGAAATTGCTGAAAAAACAAGATTAAGAAATGATCTGAGTAGAGCAGCAATAAGCAAGGATCCTGAAATGATCACAGGCGCATGAAAGCACAAACTTTAATTTAGTTATGTGAACAAGACCATTATGGGACCTGAATTTCCGACTCTGGAAGCGGATTCAGAGTTCTGCAGCATAACGGTAAAAAACATGATTCATGGTCCATGTAGAAACTCGAATACGAATTCACAACGGGTGAAGGCAAGTGTAGAAAAAAGTGTGCCCCCCTCCTTCCCTTCCTGGGACCACACCATATTTATATGACTCACTGCTGTGAGAAAATGAATATCCTAAGAACAGAAGTCGATTTCCGGAAAATGATAGTTTCACTTTCAGAAAAGGAATGAGAGGTCGTCACGGGATAGTAGATAATCCATACACTTCTCTCAAAAATATTTCAGGCAAATATAAATGTGGAATCTTGCAATTCAGTGATATCAAATATGTTTGTAGATATTTTAACAAAGACAGTGATATTGGTGACTTCGCAATAATTAGAAGAAACATAGAACAACATCCGAAAGATGTAATACTTCAGTCTCACATAGTATAATTTTTAATGAAGCGGCTTGGCAAATATTGCATTTCCCAACAAACGATCGAGAAAAGTAGTTTTTAACTTGGCACTGCATTGGAAAATGGTCAACGAATATACTCTGCAAGAAACTGCAGTTCGAGCAAATCTCTGAATACGACACGTTTCCGTTTTTCCAACTTTGTCAGAGTGCCCATTTGCAAGAACGTTACTATATGCTGATGTACGACCACACTATACACGGAAGGCAACAAGTTGGGTCTTTCAATGAAGAAAGCAAGTATTTAGTAACCACTATAAACAAAGCTCAGGAACAAAGTTAAGATATTGTTTTATTGATTTAAGAGAATCATGCTCTTTGCAAGGCCTTTCGTATGCAACATGAAGACTTTATATACCTACTCACCAATAATAAGGTGGCAATCATAGTTCATAAGCAAACTTGTTATACAATTAGTTAAGTATGAAAGAAAGTGAAAGCAAAGCAGAGTAGTCTTTGAGCTTTGGTTCTCCTGTTGAGCACTTTGTTGGCTGTGGGGTGGAAGCAATTGCCACTGTGGAGAAACGAGTGTTTGGGGTGGTCGCAATCACATTGTAGTGGTGGTAGAACATCTTCCGTCTTTTTCACATCCACATAGATTTCGCGGAGAAAAATTCAACATTTATGTACAATGCTTTTACGGATATTCTTGAATATTAAGGAATGTTTTCCAATGTTCAAAAATTATCTCGAAAGTTCTAGAATACTCCGGTGAGGTCTATATTATCCAAGACTTTGCTTTAACTTTTTCGAATTTCTGGGAAGTTTAGAATGTTCTAGAAAATTACAGAGTTTTCTTTAACATTCTGGAATATTTATGAACTTTTTTGAGATTTTCTCTAATTTTAAACTGTTGTCGGTTTGCTGTAAAAAATGAATAAGTGAATGACAGAGTATTTTATTTATTATTCGGTTATTGCTGAATACTTCAGTGGATTTTAGAGTGCTTAATAGTATTTTTCAGTATTCGAGAATATTTTCGAACGTGAAATGCTAACTTTACTAGGATTTTTTGAAATGTTCATTTCTACCACATCGCCGTGATGGGGAATGTTCTCAGAAGATAAAGCAAAATAAAAATTAAGCGAAGTGGGACTTCTAGAGTTAGTAATTATTTATGTTTTCGTTACCAGCTAGAAGATGGCTAAGACAAAAAGAAGGTCCATTGTGAGGGAAGCAGAAACGTGTTTCGTCTCTACACGTCCATAACTTATCCGGTTCGTGACTTGTAGAGACTCGTTGGGGACTGCAAGCACATTGTCCCCTTTCACTGTATCAATCTACAGTCTATCGTTTGCAGAATTTGGTCTAGTGTCTCAAGTGATACTTCAGCCGGAACCGGGTAATTTACGGTATAATTCGGAAATCAGCGGAATAATATGAGGGCGCCGCTCTAGTCGTACCGCGTCGCTGGCAGGATGCGGCGCTGGTGAGACGTCCATCAAGGCGAGAGCGGCGACTCCGATGGCCGCCCCCTTCCGTCTTGGTCAGCTCGAGTGGCCGCCCCACACTCCACTCTGTCGCCGGCGATCTCTCCGCCGTTCTGTCCTGAGTCGGCGACACCCCTCTGCAGCGGCTGCGTCTGACACGGCGGAACAAGTGGCTGGCCGGGCGTCATTGTTCATCCACATGGCTTACGCCCAGAGAGGAACATCCAGCTTCTAGGAAGAAGGTGTAGCTTTATCTTTCTGTTGGAGTTCTTGTCCCCGAAGCCCACAGTTTGTCTTCGACAAAAGCATGGAACCACTTGTCCTCTATAAACAACTTCACTGGTCTCATTTCGAGAGGAGTGAAATGAAATATCTCGCTCGCCGCAAGATTTAGTAGATAAGTCCTTGCCAGTATAATCAAGCACCGTCCGAATGGCGTTCAGTGCAGTGAATCGTGAAATTATATCAGTTCATTTCGAAATAAATAATCTACAGCGGCTGTAGAATACTTTTTACTTAAAGTCACAACCAGTTTCGCGTCACTTGAAGACGCATCCTCAAGTGATGAAGGTTCTTTTAACAAGTAACCTCCGAAAGACAATTGCCTTAGAGCACAAGTAGGTGGGTTAGCTGCTTATGGCACGGTTCTGCTATCCCCTTCGTTTTAAATATGATATACTGCTTTTACCACGCCACTTGTTTACAACTTGTGAATGATTGGGAATGAAAAAAAAAAATGGTTCAAATGGCTCTGAGCACTATGGGACTCAACTTCTGAGGTCATTAGTCCCCTAGAACTTGGAACTAGTTAAACCTAACTAACCTAAGGACATCACACACATCCATGCCCGAGGCAGGATTCGAGCCTGCGACCGTAGCGGTCTCGCGGTTCCAGACTGCAGCGCCTAGAACCGCACGGCCACTTCGGCCGGCGATTGGGAATGACCCTAAGGCACTTACCTTTCGGCGAAAACTTGTTAAAAAGAATGTTTCTCACCTGAAGATGCGTCTTCCGGTGATGTGAAACCAGTCGTGACTTGTAATAAAATGTATTCTACAGCCAGAGCGTATTATTCCTTTCAAAATGTGGGAATTTGGCTGCGGTTGCCAGTGGTTTAAAATAACGATTATCAGCTGATACTGCAGAGAGTCTTAAACAAACGAATTTGCTAAATAGCATTGTCTACGAAATATTCCGTCCGTGAAAGCTTTGGTCAAAAATGATAGGAGCTATTTATTTACCTTTCCTTCTACTGCTTCGTTAGGACCCTTCAAGATCACACGTGGCTTGTTTTGCACGTCTTCTTTCTTCCCAATACCTCTTCAGTCTTTCGCTTCTTCTGTTTCTTTCTTCTTCTGTTTAGACAACTCTGATTTTGGTGTCCGGCCACTTGTGACCATCCACCAACCTTTTATACTTCTCCCTGTCCTGTACTATTGCCTGCAGATTCCTTTCTTTTATTCCTACAGCCTTCCAGTCACCTCTGACTTCATTCACCCAGTTGTTTCTCGTGTGACATGTTGCATTCCATACCTTCTTAGTCAACCTCTCCTTGTCCATCCTCATAATGTGCCCAACAAATCGTAACCTCTTCTTCCGTATCTAGCTCGATATGAGTTCAATATTTTCATACAGTTCCTGTCGTGTTCTGTGTATGCAGATATCCCCTTGTTTTTTGGTGTCCCATATGTCTCTCAAAAGTTTCCGCTCCTCCTTCTCCAGCTGCATACAAGCTCTCTTGCCGAGTGTGATCGTTTCTGATGCATACACAAGAGCATTTCTTACAGTTGCTGTGTAATGTCGCAATATAGCATTCCGTGACAGATTTTTCGTGCCATATGTTGGTTTCACCCCATAACAAAGCGCTACTGTTGCTCTGTATGCCACCAGTTGTCTTCTCCCCCAAACAGCGAAAACTCTTGAATTTCTCAACCACTTGCCCATCTGGCTTCCAGTCAGACTCATTGTTCAATGTCTTGGTCTTCTTGTGTGCAATCTTCAGCCAGACGTTTTCTGCCGTTTCGGATAGATTTTTTAGTGCTGTGTTTGCCTCTTCTACAGTCTCATTTAGGAGTCGCATGTCATTTGCGAATGCTAGGCAGTCCACTGTTGCATTATGTTTGACCTTGTACCCTATTTGCACACCTCTGATCTTCATGTTGCTATTTAGTTGTCTCCACTGTCTCACTACTTCGTCCAAAACCAGGTTAAATAAAATTGGTGACAGTCCGTCCCCTCGCTGGAATCCTGTTTATATTTTGAAGCTGCCTGACGGCGTACTGCGATGTCTGATCCTGGCAGTAATGTCGCTTAACTATCCTCTAACGCATCAACCAGAGTACTTCTGTCAATTGAGTGGTAGGCCTTTTGAAATTCCACAAATGTGACTATTGTCTTTCTTCCTTTCCTGTGTCTGTGTTCTTTATCCTTTTTATTCCAAATATATGTTCTGTACAGTTCCTCCGTTTTATAAAGCCGCACTGGTACTCTCCTATTGACGGCCCAAGTTGCTCTTGAATTCTGTTCAGCAACATTCTCGACGAAACCTTGTACCCTAAGTTTAAGAGAGAGATGCCCCTGTAGGTATCCAGTACTTTCTTGTCGCCTTTCTTGTGTAGTGGTGTTACAATGGCATCTTTCCAGTCTATGGGTATCTTCTTATTTCTCCAGATATCCATTATTATAGTGTACATACTTGTTTCTATTCCAAGCCCACCTCACTTTATTTCTTTAGCCGTGCGGTTAAAGGCGCTGCAGTCTGGAACCGCAAGACCGCTACGGTCGCAGGTTCGAATCCTGCCTCGGGAATGGATGTTTGTGATGTCCTTAGGTTAGTTAGGTTTAACTAGTTCTAAGTTCTAGGGGACTAATGACCTCAGTAGTTGGGTCCCATAGTTCTCAGAGCCATTTGAACCATTTTTTTTATTTCTTTAGCACAAATACCATCATTGCCTCATGCCTTGTTGTTTTTGAGGTTTTTAATTACCTCTGCTACTTCTGTCCTGGTGGATACATTGTCTAGACTATCCTGACTTTCATCCCTAGAGCGTAAGTGTGTCCACTTTACTGTCGGAGCTTCTACATTCAGCAAATCCCTTAAATACCTAGCAATATCCTAGCACACCTCTTTCTCGCCAATTTTCATTGTGCCATCTTGTCCTACTACGAAGGGCTCTTTTGCCTCGAAGCCTTCATTCCTCTGAAAAAGATACGCGATTTGTGTTTCTTGAAGGCTGTGTTTCTCATTCCATCTACTTCTCTTGGCACTGCTAATCGTTTTGCTAGCAATTTTCTCCCATTCTGGAATATCCACCAGTCTTCTTGCTTTTTACAGGCTTGCCATTTCATCAACGCATTCCTCCTGGTCTATACTGCATTCTCGCATTCATCCCTCTACCACTCATCCTTCCTTTTCTTGTTGTTAGTGCCAGTCGCACTGCCTCGTCTTCCATCATATCTCTCACTCTCTTCTAATCACTCGAAACTACCATTCTCTTTGCATACTCTGCTCTGTGTTTTTACAGAAGATCTAGGTCGATTCTGTGGGTGTTTATGGTCCTACATTTCCTTGCTCTGTTGGATATCCATCTACATTTTATTTCGTCAAGGTAGTAATCTGATCCCATCCTGCTATTTTTCGTCACTTTCGTGTTCGTAATCTCTCTGTGATTCTTGTCACGGATTACTACATGGTCTAGCTGCTTTTTCCCAATCACGTTGTTTTCTTGCTTGTCTTAGCTTTGTAATGTGTGGTCATTATTCTCATCTTGTATCTCCAACGCAGGTCCTTCCATTCCGTGCCTATTTGCGGGTTAAAATCTCCCATCAAAATGGTGACTTCTCTTTTGTCCACATGTGTCATCACCTTATCTAAAGTGGGCCAAATATGTTCTGTTCCTGCTTCTTCTTTTTTGTTCTTATCATTTGTAGGTGCATGTGCATTTGCTATTGCATAGGTTTTCTTTCCTATTTTCACTGTCAGATATGACAGCCTCACTCGTTTATCCCCTTCCACTCAGTGATACTATCCAGGTATCTACGATCTACTACAAAGGCTGTGCCAAACATAAAAGGTTGCTTTGCCCCCCCAACACGGGTTTCCCTTTCAGAATTACATATCCCTCTGATTCCAGCCTGCTTTCGTCCCTGAACGTTGTTTCCTTTGGTGCCAGCATGCCACTCCCAAGTTCTCTCACACTTTCAAGAGCTTCCTTTAGCTTGCCCACCTTTATTATTGTCTGTATGTTTATGGTTCCCATTTTAAAAGTCTGTTTCGATCTGATTTTTTTGTGTCCGTGTTTTAGATAGGATTTTCAGGTACTGATAGGTTTGCAGTTTTGTTTCGCACATGATGCAGGCTCCCCAGAATCCGACAGCCTGCTTGCGTTGACTTCAGTCAACGAAGAATTAGCCCCCTGTGGTATATTTGTAACTATCACATGCTTCATGGCTACTTCACAAGCCGAAGTTTCGACTTCGGCTACCGCATTTACAGTAGCGTGGTTACAAATGAGGTGGTTAGCCACAGAGGATGTAATCAGGCCGCCCCACTGAGCTCAGACGCCTTTTGTGACCGCTCCACTAGAGTACAGACTCTGTTTGTGACAAGGTTTATCCTACTTGATGACCGCTACGATTCGCCAAATCTTCTTTTGAAAGGACTGGCCATCTTCTTCCGCCATTTTGATTGAGAATGATACAGAAAAAGGAAAGGCTTAGGATACGATAGGATAGGATAGGATACAGGATATCGATAGGTCGTTGAGGGACGCACTTTGTCTGGCTCCTCCCCTTTGGCCTGCCCGGCCTTGGTGACCCTTTCTGATAGCTAAGCTACCGCCGGCATAGCCCTCCGAATCCAGAGCACGTAAACCTCTTCGCCCGCACCGACAGTCCTATGTTAAGGCGGTGTTACCTGAGGAGTATTTTATTTATTTATTTATTTATGCATTTATTTTACCTGGCAAGATTAGGGCCTTCAGGCCCTCTCTTACACCTAACCAGGCATGCTCAGATTCAACAAATTTCAGTGTCTACAGAAAATTAGGACATATAACTTGTTATACAGTATTAATGTTAAAGAAAAAAAATAGAGATTATAAAAGTAGTACAATGATAATTATAACAATCAAAAAATAATTATAACAATCAAGAATAATAAAAATAATAATGATAATGATAATAATAAAAATAATAATGACTATGTATATGAAAGTAAACATATTTTTCTTTTATGCGTGTCAGTCCTATTGCTAGTTGCGAATTTTCTCGTTATATTCTTGCAGCTTGTGAGTTATTCTCATCAAGCAGAGACATAAGACGATGGAATGGGGTGAAAGAGATATAGAAGAGGTAGATAGGTTAGAGGAAGAGAAATAGAATGGTAAAATTCGAAGCTATGATGGAGAGGAGAAAGAAAAGGATGAGGGGGGGCACAACAATGGTGGCTATACCGTCCCTAATATGTAAGTCTTAAGTTCCCTCTTGAATGTTGAGTGGTTTTGGATAAGACGCAGATCACAGGGGAGCGGGTTCCATAGTCGTATGGCTGAGATGGAGAATGACACGGAGAAAGATTTTGTGTTATGTAAAGGTACAGCTAAGATGCTAGACGTATCCGATCTGGTATTGCGGTTGTGGAATGATGATAGGTGTTTAATGTGAGAAGATAATTATTGGGGGCACCAGTGGCTAAGAAATCGATGAAGTAAGCACATCGTGTGGAGATCGCGTGCCTTATGTGGGCGTATCCAACCTAGCTGGGAGTATGAAGGACTGATATGATCATACAACCGTATGTTGCGTACGTATCTAACACAAGCATTCATCACTAGCTCTAGGCATCTCGAATTTTCATTATTTGTGCCCTGTTGAGCTACATCACAGTAGTAAAGATTAGGCAAGACTAGTGTTTGAACTAATTTTTGTTTAACATGGGTTGGAAATATTTTTCTAAATTTTTGAATTGCATGTAGGGAGGAGAGCGATTTCCGGCAAGCTGTGACTGTTTGTTCTTCCCAGTTTAGGTGTTCATCCAAGATTATTCCAAGGTCTTTTACTGTTTTTTGGTATGGTAGTTGGGTACCATTGAGGAGTATTTGAGGGACTGTTTCGCGAAAGTACCGACTGATTAACTTTGGATGAGATATAAGTATGACCTGGGATTTCTTGGGGTTTAGTTTCAGACCTAGGTTCTGTGCCCATCGAGAAACAGAGCAAAGATCTGCGTTCATACTCGCTACTGCGTCAGCAATGTTCTTGGGGCTTGCACTTATGTACAGTTGGATGTCGTCGGCATATAGATGGTAGTTGCAGGAGTGAATCACTGAAGAAATATCATTAATGTACAGTGAGAAGAGTAATGGACCAAGGACGGAGCCTTGGGGAACTCCAGAGCGCACGTTTTTCCATGATGACTTTTCCGACCCACAAATGACTTGTTGACTTCTGTATTTGAGGCAGCTGTCGAACCAGTGTATTGCGCTGTTTGAGAAATTCAAGTGCTTCATTTTAATTAGTAATATATCAAAGTCAACTGTATCAAAAGCCTTGCTAAAGTCAAGCAGTGTTAGGATGGTAGCTTCACGTCTGTCCATAGCATGTTTAATGTCATCAGTTACTTTGATTAATGCAGTTGCTGTACTATGGTGCTTTCGAAAGCCTGACTGATATTTGTCGTGGATGTTATGAGTTTTGAGGTAATCCGTCAGCTGTTCATGGACGATGTATTCTAGGGCTTTAGATATTGCAGGAAGTATGCTGATCGGCCTGTAGTCACCTGGCGACTTAGGGTTGTCAGTCTTGGGTATAGGTTGAATTAAGCTTTGCTTCCACTCAGTAGGATATGTACTACCGACAAGAGACAGGTTGAAGATGTCTGTGATAACTGGAGTAATAGTGTTTACGACGTTCTTAATCATGCCAATGCTCACTCCATCATTTCCTACTGCCTCGGAAGAGATTCTCATAATTGCCTTGTGTACTGTGCCGGTAGTGACATGTTTTAGGAAAAACTTGTCTCTCGAGAGATTGATATCTTGGGGCTGGTAATTTGTCGCTGCGTGGCAGTTTACGGCTGTTGAGAAGAAATCGTTTAATTCTTTGCAGACGCTTGATAAACAGCGTCAGATCTTCGCTTCCCTATACCGAAACTGCGCAGCTTTTTCCACAGTGCAGCAGGTTTTGATATGCCGCATACGACAGAGCGGGCATGTCTGATTTTGGAATTCCTCACGCTTTGCTTGGTTCTATTTCGGAGTTTCCTATAAGCTTCGTACGCCTCTGGAGTTGGGTTACGCTTGAAGGCCCTATGTGCAGCATCACGTTCATTCATTAACTGGCGTAATGCAGTGGTGAGCCACGGAGCGGGAGCTCTCTTTACCTTGACAGTGCGTTGAGGAGCATGTTTATCATACAGTGCAATAATTTTGCGACATAATTCCCGAATTTTTCCGTCTAAAGTCGGTTCATTGCTTATATCATGCCAAGGGATGTCTGAGCAATCCTTTTGAAGAGCGTCATGGTTAACATTTTTTAGGTTTCTGTAGGTTACCAGGTGAGATTTTTCTTTGGTAGTATGTACTGAGTAATTTAAGAAAATCACGTCATGAGCAGAGAGTCCTGGAGCGGATGTCTGATTGGCGCGAATTATTTTATCTGGTCGCTTTGTTGCTATTATATCTATGAGTGTATGGCTGTGTGGCGTGTGATGAGTTGGGTCCAGCGGTGTTAAACTCATATCATTGGAGTGGAACAGTCTCCTAAGTTTTTCTGCAGAGGGAGATTTTAACTGTAAGTCGATGTTTGTGTCGCCCATAATGATTATGTGTTCATACAGTGTCACGAGCGAGGACAGGGCAGACTGAAAGGAGGACATAACACCGACGTTTGAAGGTTTATAGATTACTCCAATTAGCAGTTTCTGATTTGATGTGATTATTTCGAAAAACAAGAACTCTGCTTCTCCTTCGCCCTTTGCATCCGATGTGCATAGTATAGTAGGTCTCAGATCAGAGCGAATATAGGCACCCACACCACCCCCGCGTCGTGTTTCACGATCTGCCCTTAGGAGAGAGTAACCAGTGATTCGGATAGCATCGGAGGAAATGTTTGGTTTCAACCAAGTTTCAGAGACGAGGATAATATGGAACAGCGATTGGCGGAACAGGTCACAGAACTCGTCGAAGTGAGCCGTTAGCGACTGAGCGTTCGCGTGGGCCACAAAGAGCCCGCCGCCGGAACCGGTCCGTCCCATTGTGGCCGCCTGTAGGACCGAGCGCGCTCCGTCTACCTGCTGCCCGGAAGAGGGACAAAAGCTAGATTTCGCGGGGGAAGACATATTTACAGGTGTGTCCAAGGTCGTGACTGACTCAAACGTCTGTGGGCTAAAGGTGAAAGACAAGCTGGAGGTATCGGAGAAGGGAGCGAAAAGAAAGAGGGAAAGTGGCAGTAGTGGTTACGAAAAAGATAATAGTAGTAGTAGTGGTAGTGACGAGGATGAAAATAACAGATATAGAAAGGCGGTTTTAAGGAGGTTCCTGTTAATGGAGAATGTTAATTCCCGTTTGACCGACAATATGAATATACATGAGCACTTATGATAGACAAATAAAGAAGCAATATTTATGTGAAACAATTGACTGATTTTAAATAGAGTACTTATGGTATATATAGAAATAACGAAGCAATATTTACGTAAAAAAATGAAAAGAAAGAATAAAAATTAACTTATATTAGACAGAGTAAAATATGAGACTTTGTGTCTCGCGAGATTTCGCTCAGTCTTTCAGTTCGGACATGTTCGTCACCGTTTTCCTCCCTCCTTCCGTCTTCACTACGATCCTGCCATCCTGGGTCCATACATTTTGAAGGCCGAACTGTGTGATCGCAGTGTTCAAAACTTTTAGTCTTTCGCGCTTCAGATCTTCCCTCAGGGTAAACCCACTCTTGGCGAGTTTTCTTTTCTGAGCAAACACTTCAGCTCTTTTCCGGTATGACACAAATTTAATTATTATGGGCCTGGGTTTCATCGCACCTGGTATCCTGCGCCCAACACGGTGGCTTCTGTCAATATCGGCCACGTCGATCTGCACGCCAAGTTTTTAACGCACGAGGCTAATGGCCAGGTCGTCGGTGTTTTCACGATCGTTTTCAGCCACCCCGAACAAGCGCAAGCTGTTCCTTCGCTGATACTGCTCAATTTCATCGGTGGCCGCAGACAGTTTAGCTTCTAGGTCGGCGGCTTTTTTCTCTTGTGCGGCCAGGGACTTTTTAAGAGACTGGATTTCGGTGCTGTTGCGCCCGACAGACTCTTGCAGTTTGTCCATGACCGCGGCCGTCACAGAGTCCGTGATGGATTGCACGATTACGTCTAGCGTGTCTTTACTGTGCAGCGCCGCACTCACCTGGGACCGGACGAGCTCCCCGATGTCGGGCAGCGAGGACTCACCTGCCGCCGGAGACCGGGCGCCCGCGCTGCCTGCGCCCCTGTAGCCTCGCCTGCTGCCGCTTACTCGTGCTCTTCCCATTTTTCACTCACTTATCACTTATCACTTGTGGTAATCAACGGAGAACAACACACCACGGCAAGTAACACTTGTTTAGTCGGATGTACACGTTGTGGACTGTCGCACGTCTCTGTAACACCTTCAATGAGCGGAAAAACTCGCGAGCCAAAGAAACGCGCGTCACTCAGTGGCCGCCATCTTTTAATTTTATTTAATTAAATTAATTAATTTATTTATTTATTTAACCTAATCATTTTAGAACCGTCATACCTTCTCTTATATCAGACCAGGATGTCAGACATACAAAAGTTTTTTACAGCACGATTACTTAGAGAATGATAGTAACTTTACTGTGATTCATAATAACGGAATAACAGTAACATACGAGGCGATCACATCCGGTTGTTGCATACAGAATGTCAGCTCTCATTAATAACTGACAAAAGATCTGTTGTCAGACAAGTTACCTCTATCTAATGTCTTTGATAAAGTGTGCAGACAACCACTGTAACACAGCTGATTTAGGTTTTTCGTCATTTCCTTAAATCGCTTCAGGCAAATTCTGGGATGGTTCCTTCCAAAGGGCATGGCCGACTTCCTTCCCCATCCTTCCCTAAACCGATGAGACGAGGACCTCGCAGTTTGGTCTCCTCCCCCAAATAACCCGCCCCACCCTCCCCAGGAAGGTTCGAAGCAGTGATGATGATGATGTTTGGTTTGTGACGCGCTCAACTGAGCGGTTATCAGCCTCCGTACAAATTGCCAACCTGTGCTCAGCCCAATCTCGCCACTTTCATGAATGATGATGAAACGATGAGGACAACCGAAACACCCAGACGTCTCGAGGCAGGTGAAAATACCTCCCCGCGCCAGGAATCGAACCCGGGACCCCGTGCTCGGGGACCGAGAACGTGACCGCGAGACCACGAGCTGCGGACTCGAGGCAGTGAGTGTGTGATGTGCGAAACAAGCCAGCACTGGGGGTTGAGAAGTTTGGACCTCTGGACGGTACAAGACAGAACGAATCGTCTTCTGTAAAGGCACCGGGCCTGGTTCTGACTGCCGGCTATCGCCTGCCCTGCGAAGCATTTCCGTGAGTCGGCACGATATTTTCGAAAACACACGAGCGACTTGGAGGTCCTTTGGCCGGTTCGAAACTAGTGAAGGCGGTCCGGTCTCTTGCAGGCTTAACGAGTGGAAGCACGCAGCACATTCTGCCCAAGACTTCGGACACAGTTGCTCATGATTTTTATGCAAATTGAAACGGTGGCGAGTTTCGAAGCAGGACCGAGGACGTTTCCATTACTAATAAGAGATTTAAGGGATTTGAATTTAAGGTCTCATAAAACAGTCCCAAAGACTAACCACACGGCCGCCCCCGTAGACAGTCCAAAAGACAGTCGGAAAGGATCGAATCAGCACAAAAGTTAGTAACTGGTAAGGAATCCTGAGTCAGGCTACCTGGTGGTAGGCTTGTGGAGGTCCAGTACAGAAAACAGCGGCCACCTGAGAACCAGGTAAAGTGACTGTAAACGTAGGGCAACGGAACTGATTCCAAGACGAACTCTCGCTGTTCCCCTTCCTTCTCCCCCCCCCCCCCCCCCGCAGATCCCTGGCGCTCTATGCAACCACCACTCATAATTAAGAGCAGCTTTTAAAAAGCCGTTCGGTTAAACACTGACCAGTGTATTTTGGCTAACTGTAGCTACCAATTCCGTGACTGTTAATTGTTTGTTTCCAATTCCGTATTTTGCTGACTACTGAAAAACAGTGGGTTCATAATTAATGGTAGCTGTTTTACAATAATTCCCAAAATATTTGGTCAGTAAATTGTGGTTTCCCGTAGCTGCCTATAAAGTGACTGCTAATTGCTTCTAAAAGTTTGTACTCTGTGAGTGTCCAAAATGTCAGTGGCTTCATTATTAATCGCAGCCATTTAATATAACTGCTTGGGCAGTTCCATTTACTCCACGTTTATTCTCGAGACTAATAATGTTTGTATACAGGCATGCGGTGGCGGCGTTGACGATACACACGTCGACGAGGCATAGTGCTTCAATGCTGTTGCTTAGAACCTGAGCAGCGAATTTTATCTAACCGTAACTGCTTATTCAGTAAGTGTTAACTGTCTCTAAAATTCTGTATTTTGCTGTCTACTGAATGACAGTGGGTTCATAATTATTAGCAGCACTTTAAAAGTCACGTGCTTAAAATTTGACCAGTGAATTTGGGTTAACAGTAGCTAACTATTCAGTGACTGTTATATGTTTTTAAAACTCTGTACCTTTTCTGTCTACTGAGTCACAGTGGGTACCTAATTATTGGCAGCTGTTTAAATGACTTCTAGTTAAAAGAAAACTCCTCAGTGAATTTTGCTAACGGGAGATAACTGTTTCTAAAATTTTGATGTGCAGTTAATGGCTGGTGGCTCATAAGTAGTGGCAGCTTTTCAAAAATCATGTTTCTCGTCCACTCAGAAAGCTTTACTTTTCATTGTTTTTAAAACTCATTTGAATTTAGTAACAACAAATTATGTATTAAAGAGGATGAACACTGAAGCAGTTGTGTGAGGACCCCAGTCGTTCCATTAGGATGTCCTGATCCCAAATCTTCCCACCCGAATTTCTAGATATCAACTGGGAACCCAGAGATTCGTAATTTTCCTTTTCGTCCAAAGTGTCAGAGACAGGGAAAGGGGGGCGGGGGGAGGAGTAACCATCCTTTCCCTTCTTGCAACGGCGTTCTCAGTTATTATTATACTCGTGGTTACTTTAACTCAATTTGGTAAATTACGTACTGTTTGCCAGATAGTATTCGTCAGCGTGGTACTCACACCGTGCTTCAGGAAAGTCCACCTCTTTTGTACGAGTTATGAATTAGTCAGCAATCGGGCGAGGGTGCTGTGCCTGAATTGGCTGCTAGTTTGCGCGGCGCTGTGGGCAAAACCTTGGACCTCAGTCTCCACTCCACTGGTGAGGTAGGCACTGTGCTCAGTAAGGGTTCTGGAGTGTTGGCAGGTCTAGGGGAAAATGTAATCTTCTTACGGGACAATCAGCCTGGGCACAAAGTTATAGGATTCAAGCGCAGGCCACGCACAGTTAGTCGTCTTGGCCATTTAAGGGGGTCCGGAAAGGCTCAAAATCATGAAAAGTTCAATTTTTACTTTTTTGCGTTTTCTGAATCTGCAGACTATTACTTTTTAATAGATATATAATTTATTCAATTCCGAAGACTTCAACTACTTTTAAATTTTTTTTGAAATGTGTTCTACATGGGCGTGACCCACTGTGGCGCTGTTAAACTGCTGTCAAATGGTGTTATTATTAACGTCCGTGTTCATCAGGTACATTTTAGTGATGTGAGATAAAGTATGTGTTGTGGCTAACCTGTGATGGTTCAATGTATATCGCTGGTGTGATTGTCGATTGTTTCATGTTTATTTACTCTGTCGTTATCTCGGAAATGTTCGTAATTAATTCTGTTTCTTGAGTCTCTGTTTTGTTGAAGTACAATAATGAGTAAAAGTAAAGTTATTAGAAATCCTCTGAAGGCTCTTAAGAAAAGGAGAAATGTTGGAAAGCCAAAGGTATGTGTTATTACTGTAAACAATAAAGACGATAACCAAGTGAGTGAACCTAACCTCTCAAGTACACCTGCCCATAGCAGTCAAAGTGGGAAAGAAAATACTTCACAGAAGAAGCTTGGTTCAATGAGTGAAAACTATGAATGTTTTATGGGCGAATCGGATGTGAATGAAATATTTGATATGTCGGTTCTCAAAGGAATTTTTTCAAACTGTGTAAGATGTATTCATTGTAGTGAAGTTGGTCTGGCACTCTCCATAATAAAGCACGTAGGACTTGCTAGTGAAATACAACTGAAATGGGATAAGTGTTCATACATGACCACCTTTTGGAACAGTGTTGCAGTAACTGCAACTGAAGAAAATGGTAGCAAAATCTACGAACACAACAACGAGCGATGCTTGCTTTAGACAAGGAACGCCTTCGGGCTGCAGACAGGGCTGTAAAAAGTCTAGAAATACAAGCACGAGTAAACAGGAGGAGGAACAAGAGGAAGGTGGAGGAGGAGTTTGCAGAGGATGAAGATAATCCATCCTATGGACCTGGAATGCACTAAAAAGTTAATCCAATCTTTGTCGCTCGATTCCCAAGACTTTTATTTTCTCACACTAATTACATGTTTTCTAAGGACGTTCCAAACATATTTGTTTCAAACTTTCAGTAAATGTTACACAGTACCTTCTGCATAATTTAACACAGCCTTTTTCCAAAAAACTGTATATTTTTGAATATACAAATAAAAAATTGCAAAAAAATGTTGTGAATTTTCATTACAATTGAAAAAAAATCAACTTTAATAACTGAACTAAAATTTTGTAAAATCCCTGTGTTAAGTTGTAGCTCATATTCCAATAAATAATCTGTAAAAAGTTCAACTTCCTACCTCAAATACTTTGTGAGGAAAGATGCAATATATAAGCGTTATTTTAACATTGCAAGTATAGGGCGTTCCGGAGCCCCTTAAAGCAGGCAAACTCGACGAAACTGCTGCCGTTGGTAGCTTACTTAGTCAGTTTAGGGAGCTACAAGTAGATTTGAGTTCTCTCACGTTAGATGACCTAACTAATGCACCATTTGGCGTCTACTACAAGGGATTAATGAGCTTTATATCGAGTAAGGTGAACAGGTTGAATTTGTATGATTAGCGGTTCGGTCTGAATATCGTGCTGATGCGCTGTGGAGTCCACATGCCATTGTTCCTCATGTTTTTTATTCGTTAACCCACATAGTTTGAAGCACGCTTTTCTGTGAAATTATGCAAAGCAAAGGCCCCCTTCATTATGTGAGACAGCGTCTTATTCAACTGAAGTTATCACCACGCGACAGGCATGAGTTGGGGCGCAAGCATTTTTGGCGTCTGCAGTGCGAACGTGAGACTTTGCTTAAATACGCTGTGAGATCTGCATTGCTGTACTAGTTCTGGGGCTGTAAGTACTTAAAGGCGATGAGGTTATGAAAGGTGGCTACACTGAGTCACAGCGCCAGAGATTTCGCCAAAGAGTATTATTCAGCCGCCTCCACTGGCAGTGCTTGTTGAGAAGTCGTAGTGGAGAGTGTTTTTTTTTTTTTTGAGAAGTGCGCAGTAGGAGTTCTGATGTAGCCGTGACTAGTTGTGAGCATGTTGTATGCAGTTGTTCTGATGGGCCAGACAGCCGATGCTGTTCGATTGCGGATGTTGTAATGATCAGAGTGTATGTTTCGTCAATATATATGAAGGTAAAGAAATTTTTTTTATTTCAAATGTCCTAACTAACAATGTCTCTTGGTCACAGGTTCAGTCAACAAAGCATCTGGCTTGTGTTAATGTATTAGAGTGTAATTCTGGTTTGTATGTGCAATTATAGTATTACTGTTATTTTTTTAAATTACTTCAGTGTAAATGGTGCTTTAAAGCATCTTGTCGTATTGAGGAAGAACCGTGCCAGATATGTACGTTGAATCACACTTCCACACACAGCACAGTTACATTTGTGCTTTGTTGTTTCGTAGCTTTTATAGTTGCTGGGGACATAATTAATTAATTGTGTTAACGGAAGTTTTGTTTCATTCTTTGTTGTTATTCTATGCAGTCAGATTGCATACTAATACCAGTCAGGGCCAACCGGTTACGAGACTGCGTAACCGGACAGACAGCGACTAAAATCAAAAATATTTGCATTTCATTTAATTAAGCCCCCATGCAGTTAGGTCATATTAGAAGGTATGAAGCCTGAGGACCGATTACCTGTGGCTTTTTCTAGCAAATCGACTACCTTTGTGGATTTAGATACCTGGGTTGCCTAGATGGGTTAAGATTTGCTGATGAGCAATAGTAGGCAGCCGCTCGCCTAGTTACTCAATTTGAGGAGAACCAGCAGGAGGCCGTGGGAAACGGTGATGTTAATCATATTGTGCGGCCATGTTCGGTGAAGCAGGGACGATGTCCAGACATCGGCGGGAAGAGGTACCGGTCTTCCTGTTAAGAACTGCTCCAACATAAGAGCAGTGGAAGTCTGATGCACTTGAATAATGTATGCGCACTTTTGGATTCTGTTTCATCACCTGATTATAACTGGTGATTCGAATTTGGGAATTTATGTAGCATGCCTCCTCTGTGCCCCTAATCTCAGACATTTTGTGGTTAATGAACACGAATTACGTGTGGTAAGGGAGTTTCAAGGGAAGTTATCCACACTGGACTTTACATGGCCTGTCAAATTTGTAAGTTAACTTGATACTAGGCTGTGATTTCACTGAGTGTACTAGACTGGTTCTTGATTATCAAAATCGCACCTTTTATTTCTAAATTTGCCTTAATGTTGTTCGTGTCGGTGCTCTCAACAGATTACTAATGTGCAGTCATGGTCATCTGAGTTTTGTACTGATCATTTGGAACCTGGCTTGGCTACGCAGCTGTTGAATGTGGTATCTTTATTTCCCGATGTCCTCACTAATAAATTAGCTGTCACTGGCAACACCCGGAATAAGATTCGCTCCCCTGATGATATTTCCGCTCGTTAGAAGCCTTATAAATTATTGCCACCCAAGATGAAGATTTTCAGCGGGGTAATTAATAACATGCTCCTAGATGGAGTCAGTAAACTTTCGACTTCTCCCTACGTTTCACCCCTTTTTCTTGTTCCTAAAGAACGCAGCTGCGATTGTCGACCAGTCATCGATTATTGGGCACACAACCAGAAGGTCGTCTTGCAATCAGTTCCGTAGCCTGATCTTCACAATTGCTTCACCTGGCTCGCAGGTGGCCGTTCGTTCTCTTTGCTAGACCTCAATCAAGGTTATCATAAGATACAAATAATGGCAAATCCAGGATGGAATGTAACACATATAGAGGAAATTCTGAGTCGCAGATCGGCACAACAATTAATTGTGAGAGTCTTTTTATTGTGACTATCTGTGACTCAGCTTCCCCGGTCTATGGTGAGTATCAACCTTCCTTCTCATAATATTGTTATCATCAAATACCCTTGACCGCGGATTCGAAACAAATAACTGTGTCGTGTATTAATTGGAACCTTTACGAGTGTAATCGGTTTCCTTTCGGACTGCCTCCGGACGCGGCCCTGTTGTCTCGTCTTTTGAAACAAGTTTTGGAAGTTCAAACCCTCTTTCTGGGAGTAACGTCTTTGATTAGAGATCACAACGTCCTAGTTCCCGGGTTTTAAACTCGCCACCGCTTAAATTGGTGGCCGAAGACTTCGGGCACACGAAGTTACCCTCATTCTGCCAACAATCTTATCAAAGAGGGCGGAGGAGAATACAGAGGTTCAGGGCACTCTTTTGCACTTCCTGTCGGAAACTGCCCCTAAAGGTGAAAGAGTCAACAATGATCAATGGCATGAGGATGCAGAAGGCAATGGAAACCACTGAATTAAAGCCTCATAATTCGTAATCACAGGAAATGTGAAGAAGTGTCATGATGACCTCTCCACTGGCAAAAGATTCCGGATTAGTCCCCCATTGGGGTCTCCGGGAGAGGACTGCCAACAGGAATGTGACTATGAGAAAAAGATTAAACAACCAACAAAACGAATACGTTTCATGTCGGATTGTAATGCGGTTGTGAGGGAAGGAGAAAAAGAAAGGGTTAGAGGAGCATATGGGCTTGGCGCTAGGAATGACACAAGAGGAAGATTAATTGAGTTCTGCAGCAAATTTCATCTAGTAACAGTGAATACTTTGTTGAAGAAAGGCAAGAGGAGGAGTTACACTTGGAAAAGACCATAACCTACAACAAGATTTCAGTTAGATTATTACATCTTGGTGAGACATAGATTCCGAAATCGGATACTGGATTCTAACTCGTACCCAGGAGCAGATGTATCACAATTTGGTAATTATGAAGAATAGGCTGAAGTCCAACAGACTGGTCACGAAGAATCAGGGCGCACGGAAGGTGGAATACGGAAGTGCTACGGAATGAAGAGAGATCCTTGAAGTTCTCTAAGGCTATAGATACTGTGACAGCGAATAGAAGGGGCAATCACACAAACTGGAGAGAGAAACTGAGGTACATAGGAGGTGAAAGAGAAGAAACGATGGGTAACAAAAAAAATAATACTTAAGCTTATCGATGAAGAACGGAATTACAAAAATGTTCAGGAATACAGAAATACAAGTCACCGAGGAAAGAAGAAATTCGGAAGTGCATGGAAGCTAAGGCGGAATGGCTGAAATAGAAATGTGAAGAAAAGGAAAAAGAAATGATTGTCGGAAGAACTGACCCAACATACACGAAATTCAAAACTACCTTCGCTGAAATTAAAGGCAAGGGTGGTAACATTAAGAGTGGAATGGGAATTCCACTGTTAAATTCAGAGGTGAGGGAGGCTGGGCAGAATGAGTACATTGAAGGCCTCTATGTGAGGGTTGACTTGCCTGATGGAGTGATGGAAGAAGAAACAGGAGTCGACACAGAAGAGATAGAGAATCCAGTATTAGAAGAAGAATTTGAAAAAGCTTTGGAAGACTTACAAAGAAATAAGGCAGTAGGGACAGATAACATTCCTTGAGAAC
Organism: Schistocerca serialis cubense; assembly: GCF_023864345.2. NCBI lineage: Eukaryota > Metazoa > Arthropoda > Insecta > Orthoptera > Acrididae > Schistocerca > Schistocerca serialis. The sequence goes on from NC_064644.1 coordinate 53,134,079, forward strand.
TTCTGACATCACGGGGATTGTGGCAACAAAACGAGCATTCACGTTGGTGTGCAGTATATATGTATCTGGCGATATACAATCCGATTTTCTGAATAACAACTTCCACACAATTACGAAGATTGCTAGAGCCGGCAAGTGCAAGAACTATCGCACAATCAGCTTAACAGCGCATGCATCCAATTTTCTGGCAATTATAAGACACAGAAGAATGGAAAAGAAAATGGAGGATATGTTACATGACGATCAGTTTATATTTAGGAAAGAAAAGGCACGAGATATGCAGTTCTGACGTTGTGGCTGATAATGGAAACAAGACTACAGAAATATTGAGACACGTTCTTACGATATGTCGACCTGGAAATAGCGTTCGACAATGTAAAATGGTGCAATATGTTCTAAATTTTAAGAAAAATAGGTTTCAGCTGTAGGGAAAGACTGGTTGTATACAGTCTGTGCTAGAGCCGAGAAACACTATGAGTAGAAGACGAAGAACGAAGTGCTCGGATTAAGAATGGTCTAAGACGGGGATGTAGTCTTTCACACCTACTATTCAATCTGTACATCGAATAAACATTGAGGAAAATAAAAGAAAGACTGAAGAGTTAAATGAAAATTCAAGGTGAGCTGCTATCTTCAATGAAAGTGAAGAAGAATCACAGGATGTGTTGAATGATATGGACAGTCTAACGAGCATAGAATATGGATTGAGAGCATATGGAAGAGATATGAAAGTAATGAGAAGTAGCAGAAAGGAGAACAGCGAAGTGAATGCAGTTAAGGAATTGTTCTATGTAGACAAAAAAATAACCGAAGGCGGACGAAGCCAAGACATGAAAAGAAAACTGGGATTACTTTGACATCAGTTACCATTCTACTCCTCTCTTCATCTGTGATGATACAATCACTTCTGTTTCTCACCACAAGCTCACTCCTCATACAGAAGTCAAGGAGACGCTCACCTTCTATATTTCTTCTACAATATCCATAGGGTCCCATTACGTTCTCATATGCTGTTTTATCTGTCCCAATTTGTGCATTTAGATCTCCTATGATGATCACTCTCTCTTTACTAATGATTTTTTCCAAACCTTCAAGAAACTGGTTCTTATTCTCTAGGCAACATCCAGTTTGAGGTGCATACCCCTGTGCTGTAGTTAGTTTTTCATTCCCTAAATGTACAGTCACTTTTACTATTGTCTCGCAAATGTACTGAATGTCATTGACTCCTTCGAGGTCTTTATTTGTGATGAAACCGACACCATTCTTCATCTCTTTGTTGTTTCCATGCCAGTACAGTGTATACTGTTTCCTTAGTTTCTTCATGCCTTTCTCTTTCCCATTTGTTTCACTCATCCCTAGTATCATTTTATCCTTTCCATAATGTCCACTAGCTCTTCAGATTTTTCTGTGAGGCTGAGTAAGTTGAAGGTCTTAATTCGTGTTAGTCTTCTCTTGGGTTTTTGCATTTTTGCAAGGCCCTACCATCGGGCTGTAGACCATCTTCTCTGTTATGGGTCTTCTCATGCTGGTATCTTAATCGAGTTGATCACGTTCCGAGGCTCTTATGTGTCTTGAAAGAAACTACGAATAGGCTTGCTAGGCCTAACGTGAATGAGGATTTTAATACAGGGCTTACTCTCTCTGCCTTTGATAAGCCAATATCATACTACAAGGGCATTCCTACTAATGTTAAATACAGACCTTACTTTGAGGAAGAAATTTCTGAAGCTGAAAGTGTGAAGCACAACTTTATGGTAGTTAAAGATGGACTGTTGGAAAATCGGAACGTAATATTCAAATCCGTTTGTAAGTATTTCGGTAAGGTGGTGGTTTACGGTGCCACGTTTGCAGAGCAGGACCACCTTGAAGATATCAGTTTACGTCTTAGGGAGACCAGGGTTACTGTTAAGCCTTCTAAGATTAGATTAGCTCGCCCTTGTATATCCTTTCTGGGTCACCTGATTTCGGCTCAAGTGATCAGCATTTAATCGGGAGTGGACGCGTTGCCTCACCCCGTACCCATGACGGAATTTACTGGAATGGCGAATTTCTTTCGGGAGCTACTAATTTAGCCCAGTTGGTGAAGCCCTTGAATAGCAAGCGCAAGGAAGACGAGCCCTTCCTCTGTGGCGAGGGGTGAGTGGGGAGAAAGTCGTCAAGCTTCCTTTGAAGAAATTAAATCCACCCTTAGCAACCCTCCTGTACTAGTTACCTCGGATTTCGGCAAGCTCTTTATTGTTCAGACCGACGCATCCAATTATGGCATAGCTGTGGCACTTCTCCAAGAATATCAGTGGGTGCGTCGTCCCGTCAACTACTATTCAGACTGCTTGTCTCCTGGTCAATTAAAACATTCAGCGTATGAATGGGAAGGTTTAGTAGTTCTCTTATCCTTGGAGACGTTTATGTACTACCTGAAGCACAGGGAATTTCTGCTCGAGACTGATAATCAGGTTTTGTTTAGGGTACTGTCATGCCCCAGAAAATCTGTCAGGGTTGTTTGATGGGCATTCCGAATCTCCAAGTTTCGTTTTTGGAGTTCATCATATCAGGGTTCCAAGACAACAGCGTCGCCGCATGTATGAAGACAGCGACTCCCTACAATATGTGGACGAAGCCGCTTTGTTGACCAAAATTTCTGAACCGCTTTGCGATCTCAAAAGGGACAAAAACAAGATCCCTGTCTTTTCCAAATAAAATACGGTTTTTAAATCGCAAGTACTTACGCGGGTATGTTCTTAATGAAGGTATTGTGTGTCAAAAGGGGAAGGGCGACTACACACTCAAAATTTACATGCTTCGGAATTGGTCCCCGCTGTTTCTAAGTATCTTCATAGCTCCATGTTGAGCAGTCATCTAGGTTTCCGTAAGGCCTTGACCAAAATGAGACAATATGTGGTTTGGTGGTCTATGTTTAAGGATACACGTAGGTTTTGAGGGTGGGAGGGATGGGGCGTGTTAGTTATGCAAGCAAGGGAATCCCAATTCTAACCGATGCAAAGGTCTCGAGTCTGCTAATGAGTGCAGGGCCTTGGACTTTCTCTTTAGAGAGTACGTAGGATCCCTTCCATGTACTACGGAGAGAGAGAGAGAGAGGGGGGGGGGGAGAGGATGTCACCATTACATCTTGGTGGTGGTGGACGGGTTTTCCCGTTTTAGCTGATTAATTCCAGGCATGGGGTACGTAGTGACCAATCTCTACAACGTCTTTCCAAAATCTTTGACACCTCTGGAACACTGAGAACCCTAGTAGTTGATAATTATGAGGCACTTACATGTAGGGAATTACGGAGATTTCGTTTCGATCATGGTATTAGGCATGGTACCACTATACTTGATTGCCCCAGCCGTCCTTTGCTGAGTGCATGAACATGAATTTGAAGGCCACGTTAATAATATTTCGTGCTACGTGCCGAAAAGGACCTTTCTATCCTGGCCTATACAAGTAAATCTCCATTGAGTAATTTAGACCACTGACGAACTGCTCACTGTCGCCGCCCAACCCAAACAGAAGAGAGCGAGACGCAATATAGAGCTCACGCATAGGCATCAGGCACGTAGATACAATTGCGGAAGTCGCGAGTTCAAGGGGAAATTCGGAGACCGTGTGTTTGTGCGTAAGTTTAAAGTCGGAGCGACGTCTGGAACATTTCCTTCTCATAAGCTGGTGCACAGTTCTATAGACCCCTGTAAAATATTGAGATTTCTTTACTGTAGTAAATACCTTCGTTCATAATCAATCGAAGGGGAAGCTCTATAGAGTACACGTTAGTTACGTTAAGGAGGGCAGTTAGACCTATTTGCACTTATGCCCTTGACCTTCTATCAGTTTCGCCCCTCGTTGATGATCATCGTCGGGATAACTTCGGAGGTATGCAGGTGGTACCATCGGTAGGGACAAAAGCCACCAAGCAGGAAGGTTTCAGGCAGTGAGCGCATGGTGTGCAGGCGAGTCGCCTGGGGACGCGAGTGTTTTGGAGTTCTGGATGGTGCTCGAGAGAACGAATCGATCCTTGTGAAGGCGCGTAGTTTGTTTTGACTGTCGGATGTCGCCTGCCGTGCGAAGCTGTTTCCATGGATGGGCAGGATATTTTCGAAAACACACCAGCGGCTTGGTGGTTATTGGGCCGTTCGACGCTAGTGAAGGCGGGCCGGCCTCTTGAAGGCTTAAGGTGTAGAGGGATGGCGCGCATCCTGTCAGACTTCAGTAACTGTCGTATATGTTCTGAGCTCTTGCTCTTCCCCTTATACACCCCACACCTTTATTCTTCAGATGCGTAAAACATAAATAACACACCACCTAATACATTAGTGGGTCCTAATTGATACTAATACAGTTATTACTGCTGCAGCTTTTCTAGTTCTATGAATGTTAAGTGCTATTACTACTTCCACTATGGGCACTACTACTATGGCCTCTGATTAACAGTATTTTTCTATGTCTACTACTTATTTTAGTCTACCCTACCAGCAGCGTTGCAGGTGTTCCAGCATATGTATAAACCTACATTATTGGCAGTACCCACCGTGCTAATCCCAGTGGGCATGCCCTGGCATCGGGCTGGCCCAGAATGGAGAATTGCTGCAGTAATACACTCTGGAATTATCCTAGATTATCCTACATCTAACCTAATACTAAGTCCAATGTCTGGTGAGTGAATTGGGTAAAAGGGTGCAGCCTCCCCCTAATCCCAGACGTGACGGATCCCAGCCGTGAAGGGGCTGGCCAGGTCTACTCCTCGGCGGAACAGGACAGGTGCACGGATTCTAATCAGGTATTCATGTATGCCCTATTAACTGTTGTTCGGTAAGAATTCCTTTCTAACCTTGTTTGATATTTCATCAGCTAATTTGTTCAGGATTTGGAAACGGTCCTCTAGCCTGAGCAGGCGGTACGTGTTATGGCTTGGTAGCTGTTGTCGTAACTGTGCCGCTACTTCGTCGAAGGGTGGTACTCATACACCACATGGTCTGGGGTGCTTGTCTGTGGCCCCACAGTCACACCTTGGTGTAGCTCGTTTCCCAAACCGGCTTAGGTATGCCGGGTAGGGTCCATGTCCAGTAAGGAAGTGCAGCAGTCCTCTTGATGGCTTGAAGTGTTTCAGCTGCAATCGCTCCCTGATGTTGGGCAGTAATTCGTATGTTCTGCGACCTGTGTCGTCATTATCCCACTGCTCCTGCCAAAGCTCCTCCCTCCCTATGTCTAATTTCTAGTTCGTTTCCCACGTGAATCCCCAATAATTCAATTATTTCATCCCTGTTATCCTTTTTAATCCAATACCACGCCGCCTGTTCCCTGATCTTTATATCGAGAGGACAAAGTCCCATTAATACTGTTAGTGCTCCCCCTGTAGCTGTCCTATACGCCCCTACTGATCGCAGGAGCATGTTTCGCTGTACTTTTCTTACGGACATGGCAGGCATGACCCTCGTGAGCCTATGAGCCCAGACTCCTGACCCATATCCAGCAATGGACGTTGTGATAGAGTTTTATTAGTTCTGGTGGCAGATGGAATCGCTTATGTCCAATGCCAATCAAGTTGCTGAGCGTTTCTAAGGATCTTTCCGTTACAATGTCAATATGGGATGTATAGCTCCACCTCTCATCGACGACTACACCTAAGTATCTGACCTCATGGCGCCGAAGTACTGGTGAGCCGTCTATTCTTTCTGTCGGATTCCTAACTAGTTCTCCCTTCAGTAGCACGCATGTGGACTTGGTTGGTGAGATCTTCATTTTGGTAGTGTTGCACCGTGTACTCAGGATAGTTATGACCCTTTCAGTTTTCGGTTCCAGGTCTTCGCGGCTACGACCGCCAACCAGCAGGAGGAGGACGTCTGTGTAGTCTATGCCCTCTAGCACATCGTCGCTGTTCTGCAAGTATTCCAAGAGAGGTTCGATGTTAATATGCCGAAAGAGTGGCCCAAGGACAGATCCCTGTGGACACCCCTTTGTGATCATTTTACTGATTCTCCCGCTAGGGGACGATAGCCAGACCTCCCTTTCCTCACAATAGCTCCTAAGCAGGGCACTCCTTCTCCCGCAAGCGGGAGAAGAACGACGGCTACCACAGGTTGTCAGAGGCGCTACTGATGTCCACCGTGATGCCTACCACGTACTTGTGCGGTGCTGAGCCACAGACCTCCGCGGCCAGGGCGATGGCATCAGACGCCAATCTTCCCGACCGAAAACCGAACTGCCTGTCACTCATCCCACACAGTACTTGGTGTGCTGCCAGTCTGTCTGCTAGCAACCTCTCAAAAAAATGTTTCCCCAGCAGGTCCAGTAGACAGATGGGCCTTTATGATTTAGCTTACTTTGGACTTTTATCTGGGCCTTTCTTAATTATCACTACATTGGCGTTTTCGCAAACTGGGGGAATCTCCTGAGCCTCAAGCACTCGTTGTATAGCTTAGTGAGAGGTGCCACTAGCTGGGGGGCCAGGAATTATACCACCTCCGCTGTGATGGTGTCTGGACCGGCAGGGCAGCCACTTCCTCTTGAGAGAAGGGATATACCACGCTATTATTCCTGTAGTCCTCTTGGTCTCGTCTTTTGATTTGCTGTTGCACTTCAGAGTCATCTTCCTCACTATCGTCAGGCAACAGGACGCAGAGGAGGACCTCAGCAGTTTCCTGCGAGGTTTCCGTCATCCAGTCTCCCCTGACGATAGACAACACCATGGGTGACCAGATCTTCTCTCTTACTAGCTTGTATGGGATGCCCCATGGGAGCATAGCCAATTTTCTTTGAACATACTTCTCCCAGCTCTTTAGTCTGAGTGCCTTTAGCTCCTGTAAATGTGCTCCTTTGTTTCCCTTTATATTTGCAGCCACCGTTGCTTCTCCTCCCAGACGACACTCCGCTGGTAATACCTCCTCGCCCTCCTTACAGATTGGAGCATCTGTATCACTTCGTCTGACCATGGTGACGGAGAGGCCGCAACGGCTCTCCTCCTGGTTGGTACGTCAGCTTTCACCGCCCTGATGACTGCTTTTACCAGCTCCTCAGCGTATCCCCCTACATTCTCGTCACCTTCTGGCAATGTCAGTATGTCACACTCCCTCGACAGGCGGTCCCAATCGGTCCTGTTATAGTTGAGCTGTGTCTCCCTACACCATGTCGCAGCGGCACTCCCCGTCTCCCAGTAAAAATGGGTGAGTCATTAGTAGTAACTTGATTTCAGGCCATCAAACCCGTTACCTCTGTTGCGAGATTGGGCGTAACCAACGTAACTTCAATGTTCGTGCCTTCACCCCCACCTCCTGCATAGGTAGGGCGGTGCCCTTGCTTATTGGCAACCACTAGTTGTAACGCCATGATGGTCTCTTCAGCTTTTTCTCCTCGATCATCACGAGTGCCGCAGAACCAGAGGGGGGACTTCGCATTTATATCAGCAGTGATGATGCAGCTCCGCCCCCACAATGCCGTGATCACCTGTGTTAGTTTGCCTAGGAGCTCATCTATTCCCCTACTGTACTGAAACTACATATTAATGCTGTACAGTGCTCCAGCTGGTGATTGTAGTTCCACGACGTTGCAGTGGTCATCAGAGAACTGTGCAAGGGCCATGTCTCTTAACGCTTTGTTGGTAATTATTACTGCAGCGCTGGGTTCCAGTCCACTGTGGATTACCTTTCAATTGGTTGCTGCAAATGGGATTCGCCCAGCTTGAGAGTATGGCTCCTGCAAACGGAGCACATCCAGACTCCACGACTCTTCGGAGTTCCTGCATGACAAGCTTGATTTTGTGTGAATTAATCTGTCCTACTTTTAAAAGGTTCACCTGCAAAGTATGTTCTGATGAGTGATTCTGGCCAATTTTTGCTCTAGTAGTGCGCTAATCTTCCATTTTTGATGACAGATTGATTGTACAGTTCATTTAGATCAAATTTCTCATTTCTTCTTTCGAAAATTTTTTAACCAGATGACGCAGGGCACCGAAGTCGGTACCACGTACCACGTGTCTCAGGGCTGTGGTGAGGACCGCCGGCTCCTCCAGGCGCGCTAATTGTAACGCATGTTCTAGGTTGGGGTATATCCTATTGGGATATACGCCCAAACCTCTCTGAGACGATGGATTTGTGGATGAACATGTACCACTAACAGTGTTAACTTGCACTTTCTCTATGCTAAACTTGTCATTTTGCTTTATCATTGGAAGACTTCATACCACATGATGGCGTTTCGGTCGTTCTAGATCTTCAAGCGACCTTGGTTCCCGGTTTGAGGGAGAGGGAGCATTTGTATGACCACAAGGGTCCGTTTGCACACACGCATCTCTCGTTTTCGCTCTTTCGGTTTTTATCTTGGAAAATCTTTGCAAAAATTCCTTGAATCTACTGGCCCTAGTGCATCCCTCAACCTTTTATTCGGGGACTTTTTTTTAGTCCTCCTGTAACCTGATATGGGCTCAGCCATAATCAACTGGTTCAACTCGCTCTGAGCACTACGGGACTTAACTGCTGAGGTCATCAGTCCCCTAGAAATTAGAACTACTTAAACCTAACTAACCTAAGGACGTCACACACATCCATGCCCGAGGCATGATTCGAACCTGCGACCGTAGCGGCCGCGTGGTTCCAGTCTGTAGCGCCTAGAACCGTTCGGCCACTCCGGCCGGCAGCCATAATCATTTCATGCAATGAACTTCTGCTCTAGCACCCTGTAGATAGGGCAGTTCCTTCCTGTGGCACTTCAGCTTCTCTTTCCTCTCCTCGTGCATGGGATACATATCCCAGTTCTGCCGCAGGTTTTTCTGCTGTGATCTTCTGCCCCGCATCTGGAGCAAGCCGGCTTTCGCTGGCAATGTTTGTGAACATGATCTAGGTCTCCACTGTTGTGACACCGGGGAACTACTACATAGTCTCTTAGGTTAATTGCGTGGAATCCCATATATACTTTGCCCATAATGGTAAGCTTGCGCCACATGTTCCCCGAGACCTCAGCAACATGGTGCACATCATCACGCTCTCTGGGTCCAGTTTTGAAGCGCAATTTGAATTCGCTTTTAAAAGTTTCCACACTCACGTCCTCAAAATTCTGTTGGTTAATTGTTTCTTTTATGTCGTCTTCGTTTATTGTAGTGGGTACATTGTATAAGGTTACCACAGGATTCCGCTTTTTGGGCGGTTCGCACTTAATTAACTTTTTTAGTTTTGCATGATCGAAAATTTTGTCTCTGTCTTCTTCGGTGGCGACGTCAACTATCACAACATTTCTGGTCGCCTTGACCTTGTTTATTTTTATTTTTTCTGCTGCAGGGTTGACGGTTGTGGTAAAGATCTCCTGCACCTTTTTGATATCCCCGGTGGGGTTTATGCAACCACCACCCATAATTAATAGCAGCTGTTTAAAAGTCATTTGGTTACATAGATACTCCGCAGATCATCGTAAGGTGCCTGGCGAGGGGTACCCTGTACCATTATTTGTCATTTCAACTCCAGTTCCACTCGCAAATAGAGCGTGGTCCTTATGCGCGATGTATGTTGACGAGAGTAGAATCGTTCGGCAGTCAGCTTGAAATGCCGGTTCTCTAAACGTTCTCAGTAGTGTTTCCCGAAAAGAACGCCACCTTTTCTCCAGGGATTCCCATATGAGTTTCCGAAGCATCTCCGTAACACTTAAGTTTTTTTTCGAATCTGTCGGTAACAGATCTATTTGCCGTCCGTTGAATTGTTTCGATGTCGTCCTTCAATCCGACTTGGTTCTGATCCCAAACACTCGAACAGTACTCAAGAATACACAGCACCAGCGTCCTATATTCCTACATGCTGTCTCCATTACTACAGGTGAACCACTGTTTCCCAAAATTTTCCCAATAAACCGAAGTAGACCATTTGCCTTCCCTATCACAATTTTCACATGCTCGTTCTACCTCATATCGCTTTGCAACTTTACTCCCATATTTAAAGGACTCGACTGGATTAGTTCATCCTTTTTATCTGCATTAATTCATATTTTTCCACATTTAGGACTAGCTGCCATTCCTCACACAAATCGCAAATTTTGTCTGTCGTCTTGTCTTCCTATCGTCACTCAGCTGATCAATGAATTTTCGCTAAGTGTAGCTGCCTATTCAGCGACTGTTTACTGTTTTTTTCTCCTGTATTTTGCTGTCTACTGAACGACAGTGAATTCATAATTAGTAGTAGCTGTTTGATAATTATTTGCTTAAAATCTAATAAGTGAATTTTGGTTAACTATAGCGGCCTGTTCAGTGACTGTCAGTTGTTTAAAAATTCTGTACTTTGTGTGTGTCCTGAAACAGCGTTTCGATAATTAATGGCAGCTGTTTGTAAGTCATTTGCGGAAAATCCGATTTGGCTAGCTGTAGCTGCTTATTCAGTAACTGTTAATCGTTTTTAAAATTGATTAGTATGCTGTCTACCGAATGACACTGGGTTCTTGAATAATAGCCAATGTTAAAGGGTTATTCCTTTATAATACGATCAGTGAGTTTTGGCTAACTGTAGCTGCTTATTCAGTGACTGTTAATTGTTTTTGTACTCTGTATTTTGCTCTCTGCTGAATGACAGTGGGTACATAACTAAAAACAGTTGTTTAAAAATCATTTGCTTCAAATCTGATCGGGGAATCTGGGCTGACTGTTGTTAATTGTTTTTGGAATACTGTACCTTGGCAGTATACTGAGTGACAGTGAATTTATAATTAATGGCAAGTCTTTCAGTTGGAAAAAAATAAATAAAACTCAGTGAATTTAGCTAACTGTAATTATTTTCTTAAAAATTTGGGCTTTTTCTGTATAGTCAATTGCTGGTGGCTCTTAATTTGTAGCAGCCGTTTAAAAGTCATGTATCCTTTGACTCTTCAGTCAGTTTTACTCTTGATTGTTTTTAAAACGGACTTCAATAAATACAAATTATGTATTGAATATGATACAGTTGTGTGGGGACCCCTGTCTTTCCATTACGGCGACCCGATTCCAAATCTTTCCAACCTTATTCCTAGATATCCAACGGTGCATCCAAAACTTTTCATATGAGTAGTATGAGGATAGAAATAACAAGAAGGGGTGACTGATCTTAACATGAAGAGACTACAGTGAAAAAACAAAAACAAAAAAAAAGACATTGCCAAATGACAAATATCATGGCACGCCTAAGATTGACAAAACGCACAGTAAGTGTAGAAGAGATGCTTCTTGTAGTTTGTGGAAGATAGGACACTTATAAGCGACCAATAACAATGTTTCACGTGTTCAGGGGAGTTTACTGTATTCTTCCAGCTTTGAAGAGTGGAGAGAATTCTGAATATTTGGGAGAGTGGGTAGTTTTGAGTACGTATGTCCGCTTTGAAAGACAATGTACTTAATGTTACAGACACTATCCCCAAGCAAACTTGCAACTTTTGCTGTTTGACAATGCTACTTTTCACATGGTCGTGCTTACCAAAATTCGTTTATCTAGCAGGGAATAAAATAACATGTGTTTGCTACTCTCCAAGACAGTGAATATTGAACATTACTGTGACACTCGTTTGTGTACTATGAACATATTTATGTACTTGTTCCCCTCTCCAAAATTTCACAAGGAATAGGATCAACTCATATTCCAGTGATGGGACAAAATGCGTTGATTGTCTTTCAGGATTAATACTTGTCGATCCTCAGAAAAATTCGAACTGCTGTGGAATCCATATCTGTCTCTGCAATATATAAAATGAATAATCGAAATATTTTACAAGTTCGCGGTTTTTTGATGAAGAAACGGAGAAGAGGTGGTGTAAGTCCTGTCGTTATTTTCACGCTCCCCGTTCGTACATTTAGCCAAATGATGCCCACAGGAATTGGTACAGTATTTACGTTCCTCTTAGAGAAATGTATGTTCGTGCATAAAGTAGTTGAACTATATCAAATAAGTACCAGAAAATCTTTCTTAGTATTTGAATGCTACTGTTGCGCCTACTATTTCGATATGAGGCAATGGCAAAACATACCACTGAAAAACGAATGTATGTGTTTCAACATGCAACTCTGGACGTCCTTATCTTTTCGAAATGCTTGTTTTGCGATGTCTTGTTCGCAAATGTTGGGTGGCTGCGGTTATAATGCCAACTGAAGCAAGTAATTTAGGTATAGCCTGCGTGTAATCAGCAGACATCTTCAGTTACTAGTCTGCTGTCGTTGTGTACCTCACACCAACTCCTGTGAGGCTGTACACTAGCCTCTAATGCCTCTAATGCATAGAACAAAAGTCGCTTTTATAAATCAGTTCTAAAATAATAAACTTCCTTAGACTTTCATTTTGCGGTTGAGAAACATTTTTGGTATCGTCTCCCTACATAATTTCTTCACATTCTGCTTCTTAGTTTCAATGCGACGAAAACCTTTTCCGTCCTTATGCTACAGATAAATAATAATCAATACCACAAATACCACTCAGGTAAGCAATAAGCAATACCACAAATATCACTCAGGATTAGGTCTACCGAATCTTGATGTGCATTTGTGGTCATCCGTCATCTTTCACTGGAATACCCGCATTCAAAAAGTTTATTGTGTCATTCAGAGATAAATATATGCTTCAAATCCTCGTCTGCGAAAGTTTAAAAGAAAAAGAAACCTCCGTTGCTATAATTTTAAGTTTCGTAACAAACGTTTGTTTACATTTGTTTAAGAGCTGGTCAGTTTCGCGGCTTGATATTTTCCAGTGTGATGCAAGATAACGTCTGTAATAAGCCTGCTTCGTCATGGCCTGACACAAGTTAAGAGGGATCTGCGACATGGCTTATGGAAAGCAATTTACGATTGCGAGTAGCGTGAGCTATCCGTACCGATGAACAAACCAGAATGTGGTTCTACAATAACATACAGGCAGCGTTAATGTTCAAAATGGCTCTGAGCACTATGGGACTTATCTTCTGAGGTCATCAGTCCCCTAGAACTTAGAACTACTTAAACCTAACTAACCTAAGGACATCACACACGTCCATGCCCGAGGCAGGATTCGAACCTGCGACCGTAGCGGTCGCGCGGTTCCAGACTGCAGCTCCTAGAACTGCTCCAGTGTTAGGGATTCAAACCCAGAAAACAGCTCATCTGCTGTGTTGAGGGTTGATCTGTTTTGGTGAACTTAGCATGGCATATGAACACGAAACAAGAAACGAAATATAGGTTCTTATAATGGAAACTTCCCATCGCACCCCCCCCCCCCCCCCCTCATATTTAGTGGTAAGGTGGCTCAGTGGACAGCATGTCAAACACTGAACACAGATAAAGCATGGAAACAGGAAGAAAGCATACTGAACTGTGAAAAAAGAAGCAAAAAGGAAACAGTGGACCGTCCAAGAACAAGAAGTGAAATAAAGAACAACCTGCAACATCAAAGGCGTTGTTGAACAGCCAAGCGGACGAGCCGTGTGCAAAACTGCCTCGTGCCTGTTTTCTGCACAACATTATGAAATGGTTCAAATGGCTCTGAGCACTATGGGACTCAACTGCTGTGGTCATAAGTCCCCTAGAACTTAGAACTGCTTAAACCTAACGAACCTAAGGACAGCACACAACACCCAGCCATCACGAGGCAGAGAAAATCCCTGACCCGCCGGGAATCGAACCCGGGAACCCGGGCGTGGGAAGCGAGAACGCTACCGCACGACCACGAGATGCGGGCAACATTATGAACTGTCCGTCCTGACACTGAAATGTTTGTTTCCCTTTGCAGACTTTCCAGTTGTCATACTATACATTTTGTTATAGAATATGACTCATGCGGTAAGAACACGTTACCGTCGCAAGTAAATGTGATTAATAGTGGTAGCAGGCGAGATGCCACGTAAATGTCTCACAGAAATGGAAACAACAAATAAACGGATTATGTTACAAAAAAGGAATTCAAGGGTCAAGAATTCCAAAACGGAATGCAACTTCAGAAATGTTAAAAACATATTTCTTGGCAGAGCACACAGGAAGTCTGTGATTGAGAAACCGTCGCGTTGATTTGTTGCAGTTTGTGTGACAAACTATTGTGTTTTTATGATTTCGTTGGGAGTGCTCACTTTCACATTAATGCGAACACCTATTTCGGGCAAGGAGGCATATCTCACTCACTTACCAGTCGTACAAATTAGGTGCGTCGATAACAGATTGCTGTCACATGACACACAAACTGTCACTGCAGCCGTGTACCATACACTAGTCGCATTTTACTGTGGAGAATTTGGTTGATTTGTCGCCTTGACATCAAACGTTTGCTGTTCCCTTTTTAAAGCTACTGCTTTTCGGATGCTAATAAACTGTACCGAATCAGTTGTCATTATAGATCCCTACCTCACATCACGCTGCTGCAAACGGACGTTACACCATGACAAAGACACAAATTTGAATAAAGCGAACTGCTGAGAGAAAAAAAAAGAATAATTGGCATTAGGGAGGTTTGCACACGGTTCGCCCGCGTGATAGTCCAACACCACAACCACTTAACCACAACGCCATTTGCCATCCCAGCTGCTGTGGATTACACTTACTATTCTTGGACATTTCACTGTTTCTATTTTGTTTATTTCACACTCCAGTACACCTTGTTCATGTTTTCATGCTTGATTTGTGTTCAGTTTTTTAACGGGATGTCCACCGGGTCCCTTTCCTACTGAATCTGAGAGGAGGTGGACGGGGAGTTTCCCTTATTAGTTACGTGAAAAGTCTAGTTTCTTTTGTGTCAAACATTGTAAGGTTAATTCGTCCCTTGAAACAGCACAGAAGTTACTTAAAATGACTTCTTTGAGGCCGGCCGAAGTGGCCGTGCGGTTAAAGGCGCTGCAGTCTGGAACCGCAAGACCGTTACGGTCGCAGGTTCGAATCCTGCCTCGGGCATGGATGTTTGTGATGTCCTTAGGTTAGTTAGGTTTAACTAGTTCTAAGTTCTAGGGGACTAATGACCTCAGCAGTTGAGTCCCATAGTGCTCAGAGCCATTTGAACCATTTTTTTGACTTCTTTGAGTACTTGAAATGAAATAACGTAAGTTCTGTTCCTCTTCAACCATCAGATGCAGACATACTGGAATTTCCAGTCTCCAAATTGTTAAAGAAGCTATTTGTAATCACATGGCATATGGTACATACAACGTATGTACTGGTAACAATGTTCTTGGACTAACTTCTGTAAAGGCTGGAAGAAATTAGGTAACCGGGAACTCAATATTTCTTATTTCAAGTTTCTGCTACCAGTCACGTTTTATTTTATGCTTAATCTAACATAATGCAACGCGTTTCGAACATGTTTTGTTTATTTTCAAGCGTTTGTACATACACACATACATCGAGAAGTGTTATTTAAAAATAAACAGTTTTAAACTAGATTAATCTAGAACACTTTGTTTTTTACTGTAGCTGCTGGTGTGGCACTTGGGCGAAAGGAGGGGGGCAGACATCACTGTCTTCAATTTATAGTTTACACTGCCCCCTCCTTCCCCCCAAATGCCACACCAGTAGCTACAGTAAAAAACAAAGTGTTCTAGTTTAAACTAGTTTAAAACTGTTTATTTTTAAGTAACATTTCTCGATGTACGTGTGTATGTACAAACGCTTGAAAATGAACAAAACATGTTCAAAACGCGCTGCATTATGTTAGATTAAGCATAAAATAAAAAGTGACTGGTAGCAGAAACCTGAAATAAATAATTTTCCCACACAGTCACGGTTTACAAACATAGCCATTATGGCTGAAAATAATCAATATTTCTTAGCTGAAAATGTATGTAGACTTTAGTACTAAGGAGCATTACTCTTCCCTCTGACCTCGGCATTTGCCAGTGATACGTGCGTTGGCGCATAGCCTCTAGGAGGCGTGCGTGGAAAACCACATCCGCTCGCTTTGCAGTCTGTAGCGAGGTGTAATTGCGCCCGAGTGTCAGGTTGATGTATCGTCTCAGCATGTGGGCTAGCGGATTTGTAGGTTGCGATCGATGAAGACCATTTACACGGTCGTGACTTCCACGTACGTCCGACCTACGCCTATCGCCTGGAAAGTAATTACTGTTTCTCACAAGGTAACGGTCAGAATTGTCATCTCGAAGACTGCTGTGAAGTTTTTGATACCCATAGATAACCTCAGTTAAAAATCACAAGCTATGTTTCAGTTCGCCATTAACATCACCTCATCCCGAGGAGTAGGTGCTGTAATCACCTGTTCCGTTCTCTATCGTCCATCCATCCATCTCTTTCGAGGTCGACCTAATTCTCTTATTCCAGTCGGCCGAAAAGTCGTTATCTTTTTTGGCAGTCTGCTTTGTCATTCTATTGACATGATCCTTCCACTTCAATCGATTCTGTTCCATTTCGGCATTAACTGAAAATATTTTCAAATCTGATATTACTGTTTCATTCCGTCTTATATCCATTTCATTACAGTCTCTCACATATCTCATGAAGTTTATTTCTGCTGTTCGTGTATGCGAATACTTGGTTTTTGATTTTTGTTACTGTCCGTAATTCAGTCATTCCAGAAAATTTGAGAAACTGTTATTTCTTCGCTTCATGCTTGTAACTAAGAGATAGATACCACTAGATCTCATCAGCCGTTGTTATGTTGACCTTTCTGCTCAGGATCAGAGAACTGCGGTTATGTTTTTAGCGTCGCGGCTTTCATTGAAAAGGAGAATCCGTTCAAAACATTTTGCTAAAAAATACAAAAAAAAGGTAATGTAGGGCTAATATACGTTTCTGCGGTCTCTTTGTTTTAATTTCTGTTAAGTATTTGGAAACACATCTTTCTGTCCAAACTTTAAGACAAACAAGTAAGACGTTTGTTTAAGGATGGCTCAAAATTTAGTATGTCAGGCTGTGAATCTACCGTAGACGACGAAAATGAGTAAAATGTAATGATAATGAATTTTCGAGTGCTGTTACAATATTAATTATCTTCAAAATAAGTTCCATAAATTAAAAGTAACTTTCATGTAAGTTGAAAGTGGAAGGGGACAAACCAGAAGAAAGGGAATGAAGTAAAGATATCAGCTGCTTCGCGTCTTCATGCGGAATCAGAGAGGATGACTGAAAACTCGTGCTTCGCTGAGACTCAAACACGGGATCGCCTGCTTGTTAGGCAGTTACGCAAACCTCTGCACTACCCACAAACAGTCCGTATCGAAATGGGCGAACTATCTCGGCACGTTGCCCGGCCGACTCACAGTCACACCTGGTGCCACCTGATCGCAGTCCCCTTCCACATCCTCCATGTTCACTAATTTTACATTCCCACTGAAGGTCAAACGTAAATATGCATCTGCACTAAAGGTTGTGAATTTATTGCCCGTTGAGGCAAATTGGCTATATGAATGCATGGTGTACATTGTTTCGAACATAGCCAAAAGACCAGACACCTTGCAGAATCAGCAGGTATGGTACTCATATAACTGAAGATGGATGGGACAGAACGGAAAGGAAAGAAAAGGAAATAATGATATGAGCAGCAAAGTAAAATTGAACCTTCTGAGATGTACTCTTATTCCCCTCCCATCGACACATTCATGTTTACGAATTCTACTACTATCATAGTATTCTGTGCACATGGTAATCTTCATGTAACTGCGTTATTAAGCATTACACGTTCCGTGCCTTCAGTAGGAATACTAGTTAAAGTGAGGAAATACTGCAGTCAGGCTACATATTTCACGAACTGCCATCAGCAGAACGCCTCTGGCATTGTTTCATTGCGTTACAGGTCTGTAGGTAAGAGGGCATTCCGAAGGAGCTGGCCGCATAACCTGTTATGTTTGACGTGACTGCTCGGTATCCTTAGAATGTGTTACGTTAATAGATGAGCCACGTAAGCTCGTTAGATATGGATTGGCAGCTTGTTAGAAGTGATGAGTGATCACATAATTGACATAAATATTCATTTGTGGCCACGAATCTTTCTGTTTCACAACGTAATCAGTAACTACCTTCAAGTGTGTGCCTTCCTTTCTTTTTTTACTAGCAAATGTAATTGTACTGCTTTACAAGTCACGTCTTTGGTCTTAAATTGGTGTGCAGAAGCGAATTTACACTACTGGCCATTAAAATTGCTACACCACGAAGATGACGTGCCACAGACGCGAAATTTAACCGACAGGAAGACGATGCTGTGATATGCAAATGATTAGCTTTTCAGAGCATTCACACAAGGTTGGCGCCGGTGGCGACGCCTACAACGTGCTGACATGAGAAAAGTTTCCGACAGATTTCTCATACACAAACAGCAATTGACCGGCGTTGCCTGGTGAAACGTTGTTGTGATGCTTCGTGTAAGGAGAAGAAATGCGTACCATCACGTATCCGACTTTGATAAAGGTGGGATTGTAGCCTGTCGCTATTGCGGTTTATCGTATCGCGACACTGCTGCTCGCGTTGGTCGACATCCAATGACGGTTAGCAGAATATGGAATCGGTGGGTTCAGGAGGGTAATGCGGAACACCGTGCTGGATCCCAACGGCCTCGTATCACTAGCAGTCGAGATGACAGGCATCTTATCCGCATGGCTGTAACGGATCGTGCAGCTGCGTCTCGATCCCTGAATCAACAGATGGGGACGTTTGCAAGACAACAACCATCAGCACGAACGGTTCGACGACGTTAGCAGAAGCATGGACTATCAGCACGGAGACCTTGGCTGCGGTTACCCTTGACGCTGCATCACAGAGAGGAGAGCCTGCGTTGGTGTACTCAACGACGAACCTGGGTGCAAGAAAGGCCAAACGTCATTTTTTCGGATGTATCCAGATTCTGTTTACAGCATCATGGTGGTCGCATCCGAGTTTGGCGACATCGCGGTGAACGCACATTGGAAGCGTGTATTCGCCATCGCCATACTGGCGTATCACCCGGCGTGATGGTATAGGGTGCCATTGGTTACACATCTCGGTCACCTCTTGTTCGCATTGACGGCACTTTGAACAGTGGACGTTACATTTCAGACGTGTTACGACCCGTGGCTCTGCACTTCATTCGATCCCTGCGAAACTCTACATTTCAGCAGGATAATGCACGACCGCATGTTGCAGGTCCTGTACGGGCCTTTCTGGACACAGAAAATGTACGAATGCTGCCCTGGCCAGCACATTCTCCAGATCTAACTGAAAACGTCTGGTCAACGGTGGCCGAGCAACTGGCATACCGGCCTTCGCTCTAAGGTGATGTAAGACCGTTGCATTGAACGAAAACTATACTGAAGAATATACTTGTGTAGTCAAGAGAGAGAGGAATACTATGGTGTATGGGAATCCTGACTAAACCCAAATTGCTCTAAAAATATAAAAAATAAAAAATTAAAAAAAGCCTGTTGCATTGCTTACTAAATCCACCTGGTATTTTTTACGCTTTTCCTAGTGATAGTCACATTTCTACCAACTTTTGCCCTAATAGGTCATATTTCGGACAACTTTTGCCGAAATGCATATATTTGTGATATCTTCATGGACACAAGAATAAAAGGATGAAAATTTTGCTCACATAACTATGTTTCAGATGATGCTGTCGCAAATAAGCACAAGAACTATTACAAAGATTTATTTAGGAGGACTATAGTGAACAAGCAGCGTGACACACTAGTTCACTAGTCGGTTCGCTGACTCGTTGATTTCAGACCTTCTATCTACAGGTTGCCAAATACTCCCGAAGCCAACATAGTTGGCTTCCGACGTAATGAACATCACAACCGTTCTCACGCTATTCAGTTTGAATACTTGTTCGGTCTGGTTCAACATGCCGAAAGTAAAATGCTCCTACAACGTGGAGCTGTTATTGTTCTGCAGCACTGACGGGGAAATATTACTTTGTGAACTATGTGAAGTTGAAGTTCATGCAGAAAAGCGGTTTAATGTACATACAACAACACCGTAACACTGTGTTGAAAATGACAGTAGACAAACGCTCTTGTTTCAGCAGAATCTTCAATAGTGCAGTCATTCTTTAAGGACCTGTGTGAGATGATGATGTTTTGCAGCATTCTATTGGAAGAAATGAAAAATCCACGCTTCAGACAGGTCAGTTCCAGATCAATGTACAGCGAAAATGAACTATTTATCCGTATGCTAAGAGGAGGTGCTCAAGAGAACACGAATTAATGTTGCTGATCAAAAAGTCTGGGTGGCAATAGATGAAACGACTGACCTTATGTTGGAAATATTGTTGGTGTTCTAAAAGTTGACGAGCATGGAGAAATGTTTTCCGTGACAAGTGAAGCTTTCGAAAGATTAGGCAGCTCGACAATTGCCGTTTTGTTTGACAACTCCATGCAACTACCGTGGCAGGATGGGGTGAACAGATACAACGTTTTGCTGTCAGTAAAAGATGTCACGTCACTCATGCTTAAAGCAGCCAAGAGGATTGACTTTCTCTACCCCGAAGTGGTGTAAGTCACTTGCCTTGTACATGCCTCGTACCGCGTTTCAGAAGAGTTGAGATCAAAATATCCAGATGTGGAGAAACTAATTTCCTACGGCAAGAAAATCTGTTTGTACGTTAAGCTACGGATGCAGAAATTCAGCGAACAAACATCTTCATTACCCCTCACTCTTCAGCATGTTCTTGGACGATGCTTTAAGGGTACTGTTATATAAGTTTTAGGTCATAAGTGTTTGCATGTCCCGCTTCTTTTAGGTCATGAATATCCGGGTACTAATAATCTTAGATGTATCACGCCCGCATACAGAATCGATACAAATAAATAAAGGTTGGACACAAGACTGTACCTTAGCCCCTACGCTGCTCGGTACCGACGGTACAGATGACATTCGCAAACGGAATTCTAGAACACTGAGGTGCAAGCAAACAATTGAGTGATCTAAAAATTTATCCTACAGGCTGATACGATTACGTGATTTCTTACGAGATGATGATTTACATAGAGTTATTTATAAACTAAATAAAATATGTAGAGCATGTAATATGAGAATATCTTCTGGTAAGTCAACTTTGTCGGTATTTTGTGGAAAATATTCTGTAAGAACCAAGACGGTAGATAATTAAGATCCAATTAAACAAGGAAAACATTTGAACTATCTTAGATGTAAAACATCGCATGAATACGAAGATGATACACAGTTTAAATCTAATAGACTTGGAAGTACCTGCAGAACAGTTAATAGAACTTTAAAGTATAAAACCCGGAAAGAGCACTGAAAATTTATAAGGCAGGTGCTTTTCGAGACCTATTACGAGAAAGTAAATCGTGGCTATTGAATAAAAGACAAGAAATACAAACACAAGGATTAGAAATGAGATTTGTTAGAGCTATGGGGATGTAAAAGAATAGATAAAATACGAAATGAAGGTACCCAAAAGGAGATAAGAATTGAGAGAATGAAAGAAAAACTGAATGAAAAGAAAAAGAAATGGGATAGAGAACTGAAAAGAAATTGAAACATAAAGGTAGAAGAGGTCCTAGAGGACGTAGAAAGAGATGGGAACCGTAACAGGCCGGAGCTGGCCTAATGCGGAAAGCGCAGAAGGATTTAATGTTATCCCGCATCTTAACGTTACTTCTGTGGCAAAGCTGTATTCTCAGTGCTAATATAAGATTCGTAAGTATGCACTAGGAATGCATAATTTAGGGCGAACTATTTAAAATGAACAATTCCGGCGAAGGAACTATTCGGAGCGATCTTTCTCTTAGCGCAGTGCCGTTCTCTCACTTCTGGTTTTTCTGATTATTGGAAGTTAGAATGCGCATGAACGAATCCCTCCTACATTTATACTAGTTACACCTAACTCCTAACGGTAAACTATGTGCTGTAAGTCTGACCGGAAGACCGAAACCGTTCAGTTAGTTCAGTTCAGGCTCCAGTTCCGAAACGTGTGAACTGCGTCGAACCGGAAGACAGAAATCGTTCTGTTTGCACACTTCAGGCTGCACTTCCTAAATGTGTCGGATAAGAGAAACGAAACCGTTCCGTTAGTTCGCTGTAGTTCAGTTTGAGCTCCAGTTCCGATTCTCCCCTGCTTTGGCCATTCTTTACAATTACTATATAGGTCTATAGTTTTTTACTCCCCATTTAGCCTTCCTGAATCTAAATATTTCTTTCCGATCTTAAAAATCACTTTTCGTTAAGTATTAAATAAGAATGAGTTCTTCCTTTCTCAGCACCCAAGCAGATTTTTTAAAAAAACAAGGTAAACGCCCATGGTAACAATGAGAGTAATTTAATCTTTAGTGGTTTCCACTACCCAGTTCTCAAGCAAAGGCTTGGGTAAAACCGAACTGGCAAAACCCATCCTAATAAAAAGGCAGCACATGCAAAAGGGAAGTTCTTAGAAATATTCACATGGTTTTTTTCCCTAAGGATCATTCAATTTTTATATACAAGAAAAATCAGCATCTTATCTATTATTTTGAAGATTTCTCTAAGAACTGCTATTTAACGGTACTTCCACAGCAAAAATTCATCGCACTAGTTCAATAAGATGATCCATCTCAAAAGGTTCGGTATAAGGGATGACTCTGAGCATCTCTAGTTCCTACAGCATTGGACAATTACAAACTTTACAAAGCATGCAAGTGTCCAGGAAGATCAAATACATGAACTATCGTGTTAATTTCGCATGCGAGTTCTCTGCACAAGGCAAATAAATATTTTGGTTCTCCCTCCCGGCTGGAGTGGCCGAGCGGTTGTAGGCGCTAAAGTCTGGAACCGCGCGACCGCTGCGGTCACAGGTTCGAATCCTGCCTCGGGCATGGATGTCCTTAGGTCAGTTAGGTTTACGTAATTCTAAGTTCTAGGGGACTGATGACATCAGAAGTTAAGTCCCATAGTGCTCAGAGCCATTTGAACCATTTTTTGGTGTTCCCTGTGTGCACGTGACACTTTGTTTTGTTCACTTTTACCTTCATCGTTTTGCGACGGCCGATGCGCCAAGATGTACGTAATGACGGCCCTCCTACCGCGTGACCTTCGAGGATAGCGAGTGGTTCTCTGCCTGATATTACTAAGATAGCGCCACTTTATGCCAATAAACACTTGACTTTCTTTTACTAGAAATTGTCTTGAACTAAACTGCTTATCTGAACAGTACAAAGAAAGTCGGAACAATGCATGACGGAGTATGCAGATAAGATAAATACTTTAAATTTGCTCACAATGGCCCATTTTCTGTAATATCATTCATTCATTCATTCGACTGCCAGAGAGTCTGGTCGTTTCTGAAATTTTATGCAGATTTCAGTCTCTCTGGGCACAGCGCTCATAAAACATGTACAACACTTACATACATACAAATTTAAATATCTTAGATGCCGCAGATGACATTAATTAAAGAAAAAGAAAGAAATGGTAAACAAACTTTCCCGGAAAATTCATCCGTAATCCTACCAGTAAATCGAAGTCCGAATCTTGCCGTACCTATGTAACAGCCGATGAGGCATGGAGCACTGTGCTGTCACAGCGACGAGCAGTCTGCTGAATGGTGGTGAATCGGCAACATCAGCTTGGAACCAGCTCCTGGGAGGCCATGGCCAGTGGCGTGTTTGGCTCTGGGCTATATATGGAGGGCCGGCAAAGGTTGTATGTGTACCGGCGTGGCTGGCCGCGAGTGTTAGTGGACGAGAGCCGCCCCATGTTGATTGAGGACAGAGTGGTTGCTGTCGTCATGAAGCGGAGCCGCAGCGGAGAGATGAGTACGTCGACAGCCAGCTAGAGGGCAACACGGCTAGCAGCGTCTGGAGAGGGCAACCACCTCAACGTGACACATCAGAAATCAATGACTCAAAGCACTGATGTAGCCTGGTTGATTTGCATGTGGAGCTGACAATGGATCACTGTCGGCAGGGGGCATAATAAAGCGCTGGAGCAGTGGACAGTGGCTGGATTTGTGATTTCAGGAAACTCAGTCTATTGTTGTTACCTGTGGTGTGTTTTTGGCTACGACAACACGAGGATATTGTGCCGGTTGTGATCAGTACAATCCTGCATTGCTGAAAGTGGGTCTGGTTTGACCAAATTACTTTTTGTTGGATTTGAGGTCCGCCAGTTATGCAAAATGCTGTTTTTCTCAGAACACAAACATGTTTGGGCACCACTGTGCCATCATCAGTGTGTTTTAGTTTTTATTTATTCTGCAATGTGAACATTTTTTGTTAAATGATTATAGAATTATGTGCATTTTTAGTTCAAACAACAGATCGTTTCTTTTTGTAAATACCATTACATTTGGTGTGCACGAATTTTCTGGATCACTTGTGTGTTAATACTACAGGTAGCTTGTCATCTGCAATCGAACAATGTTGATGAGAAAATTTTTTTGCTGGGAGTTAACCTATCTTCTAAAATGTAATTCAGTTTTTCGCCATGTTTCCGCGCCTATATTCGTTTTTACTTACGTTTTCGTGTGGCAAGTACTCACGAAAACGTGGGTAAAAACGAATATAGGCGCGAAAACATGACGAAAAATTGAATTACATTTTAGAAGATAGGTTAACTCCCAGCAAAAAAATTTTCTCATGAACATTGTTCGGTTGCAGATGACAAGCTACCTGCAGTATTAACACACAAGTGATCCAGAAAATTCGTGCAAACTAAATATAATGGTATTTACAAAAAGAAACGATCTGTTGTTTGAACTAAAAATGCACATAATTTTATAGCCATTTAACAAAAAATGTTCACATTGCAGAATAAATAAAAACTAAACCTCACTGATGATGGCTCAGTGGTGCCGAAACATGTTTGGGTACTGAGAAAAACGGACCTCACATCCAACAATTTTAACTGCAAACATAGTCAATACAAGGAGCTGCAAATCAAAATGATGGAAATTATTTTTTATTTTCGTGTCATCAGTCGTCCTCAATTATTTGCTGGATGTATTCCAGTCTCTGTCTTCCTCTACAGATCTACAGTTTTTGCCCTCTACAGCTCACTCTAGTACCATGGAAATCATTCTCTCGTGTCTTAACAGATGTCCTATTACACTATCCCTTCTCCTTATCACTATTTTCCTCATATTCCTTTCCTCTCCGATTCTGCGCAGCACCTCCTCATTCCACTTAAGTTTCAACATTCGTCTGTAGCCCAAATTAAGTTACCAATATTCAACTGTCGCAAGGTCATTTTTATAAAGGTTGGGAAACTTTATTTTACTGGTGCTGTGTTCATCGAAATCTTAATCTATCTTTACTGCTGCCGTTCGCCGTTTTGTTGTTTGTATTTGTCGTGCCCATCAGAGCGTAATTTTGGCTGGTGTATTCTGTGATTGATGTATTAGTTCCGGTGTTGACTTTTGGTTGGGTATTTTAGGAGGTAGGGGGTTCGAAACCCACTATTGGGTGAGCGGCGAGTGTTGACTTCTTGTGTGTTAGGGGCCTCAGCTCCCAGTCAGGGCTCCATAATTCGCGGCCAGCAAATAGTCCAAAATTGCATTTGATACAGACGGGATGCCGATACATTGCCCAACTGGTCGATGATGACGAGCTAAGGATCGCAGCTATCACTGAAACCTCCGCTTTTCGGTTATCTCTGCTTTTTACATACCAGTTTAACCTGACTGTTGAAACCGCTCAAAATAACCAGTTTCGGAAATAACCGAGCTTCGGTTTCTTACTCCTGCTATTTCCTATAATAAATGTAGAAATAGAATAAAGACAGGGAAATTTGGCTTCCGTTTTCAAGATAGACTCAAAATATTAAATAGTCAAATACAAGACACTTTTCTTAAAAAGTGATAAGTGGATGGATACTACAAAACAAAAAACTAAGAAAAAACGCAAGCATTTTCTACTGATTCAAATGTTTTTAAACTATGCTCAAAAATCGTGTTGTAATCAGGGGTCAAACCACTATTTGGGCATTACGAATACTCAGTGCTAAAGGGAAAAAATTGCCATTCAAATGGTTCAAATGGCTCTAAGCACTATGAGACTTAACATCTGAGGTCATCAGTCCCCTAGACAGAACTATTTAAATCTAACTAACCTAAGGACATCAGACACATCCATGTCAGAGGCAGGATTCGAACCTGCGACCATAGCATTCGCGCGGTTCCGGACTGAAGGGCCTCGAACCACTCGGTCACAGCGGCCGGCAAAAAAAAAATTGTGTTTCGTTTTCCTTGAGAATTTGTCAATTTTCAATGGCTACAAGCAGACATGGGTATACCATATAGACACAGGCAACAGATCAGCTACTTTCTAATTTTGTTGTGTACTGTGAATGAAATGTTGTTAACTTTTCAATTGATTATTGTTGGCGTAATTACCGTTATCTTTTATTACACAAATCTTTAATCTTTTGAAGGCAATCAAGCACTGTACTTCATATCTAAGTCGTAAAAATATTTGCAGACTAGGTATGGTGCCATGTGAAATGCAAGGGATATCCGGTGATGACAACGAGCGACTACCGTGCAGGCGAGGTAAGACGTGTCCTGAACGCTGCATGTAATTGTGTACCTTAAGCCAAGACAACACGGACATTATTGTCTCAGCAACGCTTTACCGATTGTTATGCCATGTATTTGTTGCTCACTTCTGTCGGGATTGTTCCTAAAATACCACTGATAGCTTTTTCCATTTTCTGTAATAACGCAATATTTCGAACCATTGAATATTTTGTGTAAAAAATTACACTCCTTTTTTGTAAAAAAGAAAAGGTTTATTTAAAAACTAAAATTTTTGGCACTGCTGCTATAGCCGATTGATATTTCGGTTTATTACTTGGTTGTTCTTGTTGTTGTGGTCTTCAGTCCTGAGACTGGTTTGATGCAGCTCTCATTGCTACTCTATCCTGTGCAAGCTTCTTCATCTCCCAGTCCCTACTGCAACCTACAGCCTTTTGAATCTGCTTAGTGTATTCATCTCTTGGTCTTCCTCTATGATTTTTATCGTCCACGCTGCCCTCCAATACTAAATTGGTGATCCCTTGATGACTCAGAACATGTCCTACCAAGCGATTCCTTATTCTAGTCAAGTTGTGCCACAATCTTCTCTTCTCACCAATCCTGTTCAATACATCCTCATTAATTATGTGATCTACCCATCCAACCTTCAGCATACTTCTGTAGCACCACATTTCGAAAGCTTCTATTCTCCTCTTGTCTAAACTATTTATCGTCCATGTTTCACTTCCATACATGGCTACACTCCATACAAATACTTTCAGAAACGACTTCCTGACACTTAAATCAATACTCGATGTTAACCATTTTCTCTTCTTCAGAAACGCTTTCCTTGCCATTGCCAGTCTACATTTTATATCTTCTCTACTTCAACCATCGTCAGTTATATTGCTCCCCAAATAGCAAAACCCCTTTACTACTTTAAGTGTCTCATTTCCTAATATAATTCCCTCAGTATCACCCGACTTAATTCGACTACATTCCATTATCCTCGTTTTACTTTTGTTGATGTTCATATTACATCCTCCTTTCAAGACTCTATCCATTCCGTTCAACTGCTCTTCCAAGTCCTTTGCTGTCTCTGACAGATTTACAATGTCATCGGCGAACCTCAAAGTTTTTATTTCTTCTCCATGGATTTTAATACCTACTCCGAATTTTTCTTTTGTTTCCTTTACTGCTTGCTCAATATACAGATTGAACAACACCGGGGAAAGGCTACAACCCTGTCTCACTCCCATCCCAACCACTGCTTCCCTTTCATGTCCCTCGACTATTATAACTGCCATCTGGTTTCTGTACAAATTGTAAATAGCCTTTCGCTTCCTGTATTTTACCCCTGGCACCTTCAGAATTTGAAAGAGAGTATTCCAGTCAACATTGTCAAAAGCTTTCTCTAAGTCTACAAATTCTAGAAACGTAGGTTCGCCTTTCCTTAATCTTTCTTCTAAGATATGTCGTAGAGTCAGTACTGCCTCAAGTGTTCCAACATTTCTACGGAATCCAAACTAATCATCCCCTAGGTCGGCTTCTACCAGTTTTTCCATTCGTCTGTATAGAATTCGCGTTAGTATTTTGCAGCTGTGACTTATGAAACTGATAGTTCGGTAATTTTCACATCTGTCAACACCTGCTTTCTTTGGGATTGGAATTATTATATTCTTCTTGAAGTATGATTACCTGGTTATCAACAAAAAAAAATTAAAGAAACCTCCTCTTAGGAGTTTTTTTTATTACTTGGTTATCAAAAAAGAAAATAACTCCTCTTATAACCAAGACCAAACAAATACAAAAAAAAAAATGCAGGTTATTCAGAATTACATTATCCGTATCGGATTTTCCCCGTTTAGTCTTTCCCGTCCCCTGATAGGCTGCATTTGTGCTTTCAAGTATTTCAGCGTGGTGCTTCGCAAAGTACCACTAAAATGGTGCAGAATTTCGTCTTAAACGTACGCCTCCTTCAAGTCACTGACATGAAGCTCTCCGCCGGAAAAAATACAGAAAAAACAGCTGCTCAGATCGTAACCTCAAATCGCGCTAAAATTGTTTTGTCGGTGACAGAACTAGTTAAATGAAACTATTTATGTGCGTAATATTTCACTCTATTACGATAAGCTTGCATACACTTGTTACTTACCAGGCCTCACTCAAAACTGTAGAAAGTCTGAAAAGTTCACATGACACCTCATTCGTAACCGTAGCCAGTTTATGGTGACTATGAGCTATCCTTCACAAAACGGCCTTGATACCCCTCGGTATTGAGTCAAACAGAGCTTGGATGGCGTGTACAGGTACAGATCCCCATGCATCTTCTGCACGATACCACAGTTCATCAAGAGTGGAGACTGGCGTATTGTGACGATGCAGTTGCTCGGCCACCATTGACCAGATGTTTTCATTTGGTAAGAGATTTGGCGAATGTGCTGGCCAGGGCAGCAGTCGAACATTTTCTGTATCCAGAAGGGCCCATACAGGACCTGCAACTTGCGGACGTGCATTATCCTGCTGAAATGTAGGGTTTCGAAGGGGTCGAATGAAGTGTAGAGCCACGGGTCGTAACATATCTGAAATGTAACGTCTACTGTTCAAAGTGCCGTCAATGCGAACAAGAGGTGACCGAGACGTGTAACCAAAGGCACCCCATACCATCAGGCCAGGAGGAGGAGGAGGAGGAGGAGATTAGTGTTTAACGTCCCGTCGACAACGAGGTCATTAGAGACGAAGAGGAAGCTCGGGTGAGGGAAGGATGGGGAAGGAAATCGGCCGTGCCCTTTCAAAGGAACCATCCCGGCATTTGCCTGAAGCGATTTAGGGAAATCACACCATCAGGCCAGGTGATACGCCAGAATAGCGATGACGAATACACGCTTCCAATGTGCGTTCACCGCGATGTCGCCGAACACGGATGCGACCATCATGATGCTGTAAACAGAACCTGGATTCATCCGAAAAAATGACGTTTTGCCTTTCGTGCACCCAGGTTCGTCGTTGAGTACACCATCGCAGGCGCTCCTGTATGTGATGCAGCGTCAAGGGTAACCGCTGCCATGGTCTCCGAGCTGCTGCAAACGTCGTCGAACTGTTCGCGCAGATGGTTGTTGTCTTGCAAACGTCCCCATCTGTTGACTCAGGGATCGATACGTGGCTGCACGATCCGTTACAGCCATGCGGATAAGATGCCTGTCATATCGACTGCCAGTGATACGAGGCCGTTGGCATCCAGCACGGCATTCCGTATTACCCTCCTGAACCCACCGATTCCGTATTCTGCTAACAGTCATTGGATCTCGATCAACGCGAGCAGCAATGTCGCGATACGATAAACCGCAATTGCGGTAGGCTACAATACGACGTTTATCAGAGTCGGAAACGTGATGGTACGCATTTCTCCTCCTTACACGAGGCATCACAACAACGTTTCACCAGGCAACGCCGGTAAACTGCTGTTTGTGTATGAGAAATCGGTTGGAAACTTTCCTCATGTCAGCAATTTGTAGGTGTCGGCACCGGCGCCAACCTTGTATGCATGCTCTGAAAAGCTAATCAAGTGCATATCACAGCATCTTATTCGTGTTGGTTAAATTTCGCATCTGTAGCACGTCATCTTCGTGGTGTAGCAATTTTAATGGCCAGTAGTGTACTTTATTAGTGTCATTTTGGGTATGTGTTGGAAATTGTTGAAACTGGTTAATAAATGTATGGAAAAGTTCTTAAGGATTTACGTCCACACAATCATCATCCAGTTTCCACTTCCACCGTATTCCTCGCCGCATAGCAGTAGTTCAGAGAATGCCACAAGTCTCAGACGGTAGCAGGTGATACGAGCAGGCAAAGAGCTGCCGGCCTCTTCGTGCCGGAGGACGGAGCGGTTTTCTGCAAGGCACGGAGGAGGCGGCGAGCGGCGTGTGTATGGGGGCGGCCGCCCGCCCCCGTTCAGCGGCGGCGGCTCGTGACCTGTCAGCGTGTGCAGAGGCGGGGCGTGGCCGCGGCCGCGCCGTCCGCAAGTGAAGACGGATGGCGTCCCGAGGCGGCGGCGGCGGCGGCGGCGGCGGGGCCAGGAGGCGCCAGCTTTCTTGTCCCGCGGCGTCCCTCCATTTGTCAACCGGCACTGCATTAGCCGCGCCCTGACGAGGCCCGTCCATCTCCGTCCGCCAAAGCATTTTATGCTCCTGTGTCGGTGCCTAGGCGGCAGGCAGCAGGCCACTCACCAGTCAGGCCAAGATCTGGCTGCGCACACGGGACACCCAACAGCCAGCACCGGCCTACGCGAGTAGCTCTGCCCACTAAATGGAATAATTTTATAATGCCAAATAAACTAAAAAACGACAGAGCTGATCCTACTTGGTACACAAAACGGGTTAGAACACCTTAAATGCGAACATTTTTAGGTAAGGCTTTAACGTGACTGTTACCGACATTAAATGAAACAAGAAGTTCACTGTTACCAGTCACCGTTTAATTTATTTCCGCGACGTGTTTCGAAGGTTCAAACTTCCATCATCGGGTGGATTTACATTAGTTAGTGTTACATTTGTGTGTGTGTTGTGTTACGATTTTTGGAGGAACTTGTGGCACTTCCTCCAGTGGTCACAGGTTGCATTTGCTGTCGTAACACATCACATGTATACAGCACCCAGCTGATTCCAGACGCCATATTTGTTTACAAATGTGGCAGTATACATGTGACGTGTTACGACAGCCAATGCAACCTGTGACCACTGGAGGCAGTGCCACAAGTTCCTCCAAAAATCGTAACACAACACACACACAAATGTAATACTAACTAATGTAAATCCACCCGATGATGGAGGTTTAAACCTTCGAAACACGTCGTGGGTTAGAACACTGTTGCAAAACAACGAAACGAACATGCCAGACGCAAAATCCCCAAGATTGGCCATTCTTTACAGAAACTCGAAATTTAGCGCGGCGTTCAATGCGAGACGCGTATAACAGTTTCCACAACGAAACTTTGTCTCGAAACCTGGCAGAAAATCCAAAGAGATTCTGGTCGTATGTGAAATATGTTAGCGGCAGGGAACGATCAATGCCTTCTCTGCGCGATAACAATAGAGATACTATCGAATACAGTGCTGCCAAAGCAGATTTACTGAACACAGCCTTCCGAAAAGCCTTCACAAAAGAAGACGAAGTAAATATTCCAGACATCGAATCGAGACAGAGTAACGTAGAAGTAATTATCCTCGGAGTAGTGAAGCAACTCGAATCACTTAATAAAAGCAAATCTTCTGGTCCAGACTATATACCAATTAGGTTCCTTTCGAAGTATGCTGATGCGTTAGCTCCATTCTTAACAATCATATACAACCGTTCGCTCGACGAAAGGTCCGTACTCAGAGACTGGAAAGTTGCACAGGTCACACCAATATTCAAGAAAGGTAGTAGGAGTAATCCACTAAATTACAGGCCCATATCGTTAAAGTCGATATGCAGCAGGATTTTAGAACATATATTGTCTTCGAAAGTTATGAATTACTTCGAAGGAAACGGTCTATTAACACACAGTCAACATGGGTTTAGAAAAGATCGTTCCTGTGAAACACAACTGGCTCTTTATTCACATGAAGTGCTGAGTGCTATTGACAAGTGATTTCAGATCAATTCCTTATTCCTGCATTCCCAGAAGGCTTTTGACACTGTACCACACAAGCGGCTCATAGTGAAATAGCGTGCTTATGGAATATCGTCTCAGTTATGTAACTGGATTTGCGATTTCGTGTCAGAGAGTAGTAACTGACGGAAAGTCAGCCAGTAAACCAGAAGTGATTTATGGTGTTCCCCAAAGTAGTGTTACAGGCCGTTTGCTGTTCGTTATCTGCATAAACGATTTGGGAGACAATCTGAGCAGCCGTCTTCGGTTGTTTGCAGATGACGCTGTAGTTTATCGACTAATAGTCATCAGAAGACCATAACTGCAAAACGATTTAGAAAAAATATCTGAATAGTGTGAAAAGTGGCAGTTGACCCTAAATAACGAAAAGTGTGAGGTCATCCACATGAGTGGTAAAAGGAACTCGTTAAACTTCGGTTACGCGATAAGTCAGTCTAATCTAAAAACCGTAAATTCAACTAAATACCTAGGTATCAGAATTACAAACAACTTAAATTGGAAGGAACACACAGCACATGTTGTGGGAAACGCTAACCAAAGACTGCGTTTTATTGCAAGGACACTAAGGAGACTGCCTATGCTACGCTTGTCCGTCCTCTTTTAGAATAATGTTGCGCGGTGTGGGATCCTTACCAGAGAGGACTGACGGAATACATCGAAAAAGTTCAAAGAAAGGCAGCACGTTTTGTGGCTATACTACGCTTGTCCGTCCTCTTTTAGAATAATGTTGCGCGGTGTGGGATCCTTACCAGATAGGACTGACGGAATACATCGAAAAAGTTCAAAGAAAGGCAGCACGTTTTGTATTATCACGAAATATGGGAGAAAGTGTCACAGAAATGATACAGGATTTGGGATCGACATCATTAAAAGAAAGGCGTTTTTCGTTGCGACGGAATCTTCTGACGAAATTCCAATCACCAACTTTCTCCTGCGAATACGAAAATATTTTGTCGACACCGACCTACATAGGGAGAACCGATCACCACGATAAAATGAGGGAAATCAGAGCTCGTACGGAAAGATATGGGCGTTCGTTCTTTCCGCGTGCTATACGAGATTGGAATAATAGAGAATTGTGAAGGTGGTTCAATGAACCCTCTGCCAGGCACTTAAATGTGATTTGCAGAGTATCCATGTAGATGTAGATGTAGATGAATGCGCAGTTACCAATTACCCCGCTACTAATCAAATAAAACACCACAGAATTTCTTCTCTGTTTGTTCATTTTTTATGGTGCATTTAACTTGTAGATGGTCGTCTACGCTCCTCGATCCGCCCTGATACTACCGCGGCCAACACCCATACTCCGCTGCTTTCCTTGGGATCGGGCACCACAACAGCAGAGTTTCCACTACAGCAAGTCATTCCATCCATCACTGTTACTTCATAAAGTCTACACTGCCACGATCACTTGCAACAATGCAATGGCTGTATAGAAATAAGCCGAAGAAAGCAAGCGGCCTGGCTGCTATACAGTAAAGTAGTGATTACACTAAACCAGCTGAAATAACGGTGTCCAAAATTAAAGCAACGAACAGAAATTTTGAAAGGTTGCTTTTATTTTTCCACAAAACAGTACAAACAGGTGATCGTAAAGTAAAAAAAAATGCAAAGAATTCAGAACGTATACAACAGCAACATTCATAACCGTAACAATTTTTTTTTTAATTTTTTCCAACTCAACGAATTTGCGCATACATTCCGATAACTGGTTAATGTGCTCAGTATGGGGTGTGACATCCACTGGGAGCAATACCGGCCTGACAACGATGGGGCACGCTGTAAATGATGCCATAAGTCTCACGTGGAGGCAATAACGCCCATTTTTTCTGCAGAGATGTTCACAGTCTCGGAGACTGGTTGGTGGATGCTGACCTGATGCAAGCTACATTTCTAGTGCTTTGTGGGGCTGACATCGGGAGGGCGAGCAGGCCACGCTACGAGTGCAATATCTTACATTTCCAAGAACAAGCTAACCACTCGTGCTCTATAAGGTGGAGCATTATCGTCCACCAATACGATGTCTGGGCCCGCAGCAGCTCGCAACAGCCGCAGATGAGGTCTCAAAATCCCGTCATGATACCTAACGCAGTCAAACCTTGCCGCTTCACCCGCACAATTTCATGAACACGGGTTCGAGTGGGAGACACAATCTCTGCACACAGCATTAGGATTTCTGTTTCCACCATGTCTGGGTCCCGAAATCGCGTTCCACGTTCTTTTCAGAAGCAATCCATCGACAATCACTCTCCAGACTAAATCGGGACTCATCTGTGAAAACGACATTTGCCCAGTGTACAATTGCACAGGTGCCATGTTGATGACTCCGTTCTAGACGTTCTCTTCTATAAAGACGCGTCAGAGGTACACATACAGCAGGTCTCCAGCAATAAAGGCCACTCTGCAGAAGCCTTCTGTACACCGTTTGCCTCGATACTACACCTCCAGGGGATAAAAAAAAAAAACTTTGAACATAGCTGCTAAGGTTCAGTGACCGTGTCCGAATTATATTACAACAAATAAGCCCTTGGTCACAAATATTAAGTCAAAATTGACCAGGTTTCGACGCTACTATGAGCGTCGTCTTCAGAATTAGACTAACTGTTCTAAAACATATTAAGTATATACTGACGGGAAAAAGATGCAGTACGTACAAGTCACATATTAAAAAAGATCTAAGCCGGAAAGGCGACGTCGTGAATAGTCGTAAGTAAGATGGCGAGCCGCTAAGGGCTGCTCCACTAAAGTACGAGCAGCCCTTAGCGGCTCGCCATCTTACTTACAACTATTCATGACGTCGCCTTTCCGGCTTAGATCTTTTTTAATATGTGACTTGTAAGTACTGCATCTTTTTCCAGCCAGTACAAACTTTAATTTTATTAATGTATTATATACTTAATATGTTTTAGAACAGTTAGTCTAATTCTGAAGACGACGTTAATAATAGCGTCGAAACCCGGTCAATTTTGACTTAATATTTGTGAGCGAGGGCTTATTTGTTCTAATATAACGTCCAGGAGATGCTGCGATACGAGATGCCACTTGCAGTGCGGTACTAAGGCGATAATGTCGTGCCCTTACAGCCAAATAACGCTCTGCTCTTCTCAAGTCGCAAGTGGTCGGTCCTGCCCTGATCTTCGGGATACAGTTTCGGCCTCTATAAACTGTCGCCACGTCCGTGAAACAACAGAACGATTCACACTAACCCCTCGGGCCACATCAGTTCGCGCCTGTTCTGCTTCCGTTTTCGTATGACCCTCCACCGCAGGGGGTCTGCTACGCGTCTTGTTTGTGTCTGTATTTGTGGGACTACCCGGCAAATACTACCTCGTTTCATAGGCGCCCTGATGTCATCGTTGGCATGGTTGTCCATTGACTGGAGCGCCATCTTCCGTGCAGAACAAGATCGTACGGACATATGGTTGACAGTTTGTTAGATTATATCGCGAATTAGACACAGGACAGGAAAATAACAGTTTGTTGCTTTAATTTTTTGCACCAAAGTATTTTGAACTGTGATTCTTGAAGTTTTTCTGTCGGAGTGAATATTCTATGATGTTTCTGGATTGCAGCCGGATCATATTGACTTCTCGCTACAGTATTTCGGCTATCAACCGTTCAGCATTCTTCAGGTATCCGCACCTAGAGACTGCTTTTTTTTTCTACGTTTGGGTACAGCGTCACCAGTGGATCTCGATCTTACTGTCATGGTGTAAGGGTAAAATTTCTCTATCTTACAAAGACATCATTACAGTGACATCACTGGAGTGCACGTTGAAGGTGTGACAGTGTGACTTGAAGGCACCAGGCAATAGGGAACACAACTACACAGGTACTGATATTGGTGGGCGTATTATGGACTTCACATATCGAATGGCTGTATCATGACTGACACTTTATTAGTGGCTGTAACAGAGCTATCGTTGGCCACGGCCCGAATCTGATTCCTGGACTATGGTAAGAGCAGCGTGGCAGTGGCAGTGCCTGGGAGTCGTGATGACAGTGTTGTGTAAGCCAGTGACTGTGTCGCGCAGGAGACGGCTTTAGAGTTACCATGTATGTTTCCTTGTGGAGAATAACAACGCTCGTTAGGATAGAAGCATGCACTCTCCAACCAAGCATCTTAATCTACAGGTGGTAGAGATTCTGCATCTGGGAAGCACTAATCGTGGCCCACGTGGCGGAACCATAGCTGAGGGAAGGGTGGACACCTGTCCAGTACAGTCGGAGCTTGATTTCTGAGTGCAGTTTCCTGCTGTTTAAGAATGAGTACAACGCTTTTGTCAGCTTGTGCCCTTTTTGAGTAATTTATTCTGCATGACATTGGAAGAGCAGTTTTTTATCCATACAGACACCTAGATATTTGGTATGTGGGTGCCATGGAACCTGGACACCGGCAATAGTGATGTGGCAGAGGACTTGGTGCCGTTTGGTGAAGAAGAGTGGTATAGGTTTGTTGGCATTCTCCTCTGGAGACTAGCGATGAGTTGATCTGTGTTACGGCCGTTCGTACAGAGCACCATATCAGCAGCGTGTTGAGCCAGGTGGCTGCATGGGATAACTGCCTTATCATTAACATAAATGTTAAGGAAGATGGGAGACAACACAGAGCCTTGAGGGTACCCATCGACATGTGACGTAAGCTCGAGCGTTTTCCTAGCTGAGCAGCAAGAAGGTTTTATGGTGGAGGAAAAAATCTACGACCTTGATATAGATATCTGTTGTGATCGTGTGTGTCAGCAATTAATATACTAAATTGTCCTACCAAATCTTGTTCGTACACGTTTTGCAGGTCCAGGAAAACCGCTGGCGTCGACATGGTTTAGTTAAAGCCCTTGCTGATGTGTTCTGTGATCCGAAGAACTTGGAGTTCGGCCGACAAGTGGGAAGCAAATCCTAACTGTTCCAGACGAATTGTCAAAGCCACCGTCAGAGGCTGAGAAATACTGTGGAGGATCAAAGATTCTAGGATCTTTGCTAAGGTATACAGAGGGCTAATCGGCCTGTTGTTAGTAGGGACTGTAGGATCAGTTTGGCCTGCTTCCACTGTGGAAGGGGGGGGGGGGAGGGATGAAGGCTAGTTGTGAGACAACAGTTCAGGATTCTGATAATAAGACAAGTGACTTGCGGGGGAGCCGGTGGTGGTGTTCGTTTAAGGTGCCGTCCAGTCTTGGAGCCGACTGCCCTCAAATCCATCCGAAAATCCGCTGGACTTCTGCTGCGGACGTAATGTCAGGGACGGCAAGAGGTAAACTTTGTCTGAAAACGGTAACAGCCGCCAGAATATCGCGTTCATCCCTGAATTCATCAGGCATAAGGTCCTGGACTAACAATTGGCTCTGGAACTTCAGTGCACCGGCCAGAGTTTCTAACACATGGAGTTTCTACCAAATGCCCACTGGTGTGCAACCCGACCCCATATCTTCATCCCACCCTCTCCAGCCACCCCTCCTCCATTGTGCCCTCCTCTCCCTTCTCTTCCCTCCTCTTAGGCCTCCCCTTTCTTCCACGGTTCTAATCTTTGTCGTTTGCGGCACGTCTAGTGCAGTGTTTTTGAAGTGCCTTGTTTTCGGTGTGGATTTTAATGCTGTGGCCCACTTTTATCCTGTGGTTGTGACTCTAACGTATTTTAAGTGCTACACACATCATCAAATGTTTTTTTTTATCTGTATGTGAACTGATTTTAACCGTGTCTCACAGTGAGCGTGTCCATGTCAGCTCATTCTGAACCCCAATAGTCTGATCCATTAATATGTTTTTATATTCCATTTTTATAGCCATATTATATGTTTAGTGTCCAACACTTATGTACTATCTCGGGTGAAGAGCGGCGAATTTTGTCGCTGACAATGAGATAAGAATAAAAGACTAGCATTTTCCAGTGGCGGATACTTGAAGATGATTAAACGGTTCCCAGCGAAATATTGTGACAAGAAGTCAAAATGATCCGGCTGAAATCCCGAAACCTCAGGGAGTATATTATGTACATTCAGAGGAGAAGGACCAAAGCTTCTCTTGATTATGACTGTTGCTAGTTATGAATGGCCACATTAAAGTCAAAAGCGATGCCACTACAACGATAACACAAAATAGAGATGACTGGCTACACTATTTCACTCCCGATTCGGTCCTGCTGCAAAAACCTCCCATAACTTTCCACACTCTTGAAACCATGTGGATTTTTCTTGCGCTTTGCGACCGCACGGTTTGAGGAGCAATATGACGGATTGCGCGACCCCTCCCGCCGGAGGTCGAGTCCTCCCTCGGGCGTGGGTGAGTGTGTTGTTCTTAGCATAAGTTAGTTTACAGTCGTGTGTAAGTCTAGGGACCGATGACCTCAGCAGTTTGGTCCCTTAGGAATTCACACACGTTTCACCGTTTTCTTCTTAATCTTATCGCAGTGCTCATTGTGATATATGTCTCATGTTTCACAGCATTTCTTCGTCTCTTCAATAAACAACTTCACATTCAAATCGGCTGCATCCATTGCAGGCTGACGGCAGCAATTTTTAGGGTTGCGAACACGTGAATGCCGGCCAGTTCTCTCACTACTGCTGCTACGTGGCGATCGGCGAGATTGGTGTGCATCGAACATTAGACTGATTTTGAGACCAACAAAGAAAATATATCAGGCCCTCAGATCTGTAATGGATAAACGCTCTTCAACGTCAGTATGCGGAGTCAGTAAAATTCCGTATAAGTGTGTTAAGGCGTACAATGGAACTACTAAGAGAAGCATCAGGAGATGCCTGAAAATCCATAAAATGTTTCACCAACTAGGGAGATTTTCAGTCAGGAAGTTATGAAGTTTACCCAAAACAATATTTTATGTACACTGGAGAACTACACTGAAGAGACAAAGAAACTGTTACACCTGCCTAATATCGTACAGGGAGCCGCAAGGACGCAGAAGTGCCCAATCACGACGTGGCATGAACTCTTCTAATGTCTGAAGTAGTCCTGGAGGGAATTGACACCATCAGTCGTGCAGGG
Source organism: Schistocerca serialis cubense (assembly GCF_023864345.2). NCBI lineage: Eukaryota > Metazoa > Arthropoda > Insecta > Orthoptera > Acrididae > Schistocerca > Schistocerca serialis. The sequence continues at coordinate 53,173,035 of NC_064644.1, forward strand.
CTGTCCATAAATTCGTGAGAGTGCGAAGGGGTGGAGATCTCTTCTGAACAGCACGTTGGAAGGCATCCCAGATATGCTCAATAATGTTCATATCTGGAGAGTTTTGTGGCCAGCGGAAGTGTTTAAACTCAGAACAGTGTTCCTGGAGCCACTCAGTAGCAAATCTGGACGTATGGGGTGTTGCATTGTCCTGGTGGAATTCTTCAAGTCAGTCGAAATGCACAATGGACCTGAATGGATGCAGGTGATCAGACAAGATGCTTACGTACGTGTCAACTGTCAGAGTCGTATCTAGACGTATCATTCAAACTGCAGACGCCCCACATCATTACAGAGTCTCCACCAGCTTGAACAGTCCCTGCCGACATGCAGGGTCGATGGATTCATAAGGTTGTCTTCTTACCAATACACGTCCATCCGCTCGATACAATCTGAAACGAGACTCGTCCGACCAGGCAACATGCTTCCAGTCATTAGCAGTCGAAAGTGTTGATGCGCCCAGGCGAGGCCTCGTTCTCCACTACATATGAAATGTTGTTGTGGGTCATCAAGAGTACGCGGCTGGCCCCTAGTGACCGAGCGGTTCTAGGCGCTTCAGTCTGGAACCGCGTGACCGCTACGGTCACAGGTTCGAATCCTGCCTCGTGTGTGTGATGTCCTTAGGTTAGTTAGGTTTAAGTAGTTCGAAGTTCTAGGGGACTGATGACCTCAGATGTTAAGTCCCATAGTGCTCAGAGCCATTTGAACCATTTTTTGAAGAGTACGCGAGTGGGCCTTCGGCTCCGGAAGCCCATATCGATGAGGTTTCGTTGAATTGTTCGCACTCTGACACTGGTTGATCGCCCAGTATTGAAATCTACAGCAATTTGCGCAAGGGTTGCAGTTCTGTCACGTTGAACGATTTTCGTCAGTCGTCGTTGGTCCTGTTCTTCCACGATCTGTTTCCGGCCGCAGTGATATCAGAGATTTGATGTTTTACCGGAATCCTGATATTCACGGTACACTCGTGAAATGATCCTACGGGAAAGTCTCCATCTCATCGCTACCTGGAAGATGGTGTTCCATCGCTCGTGCGACCACTATAGCACCACGTTCAAACTTGAAACTTCCCGGAAGATTAAAACTGCGTTCGAGTCTCGGTCCAGCACACAGTTTTAATCTGCCAGGAAGTTTCATAACAGCGCACACTCCGCTGCAGAGTGAAATTTCATTCACGCTCAAACTTACTTAAATCTTTATAACGTGCCATTATAGCAGTAGTACCTGATATAAGAACTGGGCCAGACACTTGTTGTGTTATATAGGCGTTGCCGTCCGCAGTGCCGTGTTCTGCCTGTTTACACATCTCTATATCAGTTTCATTGGCTTGGCTATATAGAGAAGAATTTTAAGTAAATAAACAGAAAAGGAGAAGACATGAAATTTAGTGGTGTGTGGATAATAGCTCTACAGAATACGTACATAAGATTTATAATTGTTAGGCGCCATCTCGATAGGAAATTTTTACCTCTGACAAGGATTACTCTGACGTTCAAGTGAAAGCTGCTACGCTCCTTTTCTTACAGAAGCTACCTGACGTTCGACTCGTAACTCAGCAAGACACAGCTGAACGACGATCACCTCTGAAGAGTCCAATGCAGTTCTGGACGAAACATTAGGAACGGAAAAGTTTCATGAACCACGACGTAAAACCTGGAAGATTTGCGAGCGAGTAAGACATCCTCCGGTCGTGAAACCTTCGTCGTGTGATTATTCAGGAAGTGCTGAACGCGCTTCCGTTGATCCCATGGCTAGTGGCTAGTGAGTTGTAACGACACATTGGAAAGTCAGACAGGAAGAGACTCGCTTTTTGTCGCTGAAATCCGCCGGGCCGTCACTCGTAAGCCCGGTACGCAGCGCCGCCCCCTGACAGGTGGGCAGTCGCCCGGCGTCTCTGTGGACATATCGCCCGTCACTTGTTTGCCAGCACGCCATTAGCGGCCGCCGAGAGCGCCCCGGCACGGATTAGCCAATCAGCGCCCGGTTGCGGTAATTGAAACGCCGCCTGGATTACGGCGCCCCGCCAGGCCGCCAAACGGCAGCACAGAGCGACGCGACGTCACTGCATTAACGAGCGCCGAGTGACGGGCGAAAGGGCACTCGCGTCTCTGGCCCTTGCTGTAGCTCACCTGGGGTGTCACGCCGCCACCCGTCTAATGGACCGATGGACGGATGTTACATCGCCAGCAAAACAGTCCTCCGGCTGCCATCAAGAACTCGATAAAGAAATAAAAACTGTACAGAACTTATGATTTTCATTATTACTATTGACAAAAAGGAAACTCTATCTGATACGTAGGGACACCTTTGATACTAGCATTATAGCTCATTACAAAAACTACTGCAAAATATTGAAGAAGGTTATCCAGAAATCTAAACACCTGCATTATGAGAAGAAGATAAATACATCCAGCAATAAAATAAAAACAATATTGGATATAGTTAAGTCAGAGACTGGTAGACCAGAAATGAGGAGGAGCAAATAGCTCTAAAAATAAATGGAACCTTGGTAACAAACGCATGTTGTGTTGCAAACCATTTAAACAAGTACATTGTCACTGTTAATGATAGCATGGGGCTGTCCGGTTCAGAAAATAATGCAATGGAATATCTGAGACCAGTGCACACAAGCAATCTCAGTAAAATGGAATTGACACTTACTTCACCCAAAGAAATAGAATCCATCATAAAGTCCTTGAAATCAAAGCACTGTAGTGGCTATGATAACGTATCAACAAAGTGAAGAAAAGAATGTTCATGTGAGCTTAGTCATATCTTAAGTTATTTATGTAATCAATCACTTGTCACAGGTACATTCTTGGACTGGCGTAAATATGCTGAAGTTATACCTCTCCACAAGAAAGGGGACAAAGAAAAATTACCAACCGAACTCACTTTTGCCTGCGTTTTCAAAAATCTTTGGAAAGGTTATGTTCAAGCGTCTACTTAAGCACCTTAGTGAAAATAACATTTTCTCAAAGTCACAGTTTGGGTTTCTTAAGGGTTCTGATATTGAGAAAGCTATTTAAACTTACAGCGAAAATGTCCTTCATTCATTGGACAACAAATTAGAGGCAACTGGCATATTTTGTGACATGTCAAAGACGTTTGACTGTGTGAATCACAGCATTCTTTTAACTAAATTAAAATATTATGGCGTCACTGGTAATGCTGCAAAGTGGTTTCACTCATATCTTACTAATAGAAAACAAAGGGTGTCATTACGTAACACTTCAGCAGCAGGCAATCAGACATCATTTGACTGGGAAGAAATTACATGTGGTTTTTCCCCAAGGTTCCATACTAGGTCCACTACTGTTTCTTGTGTACATTAATGACCTGCCATCTGTTACATTACCAGATGCCAAGTTTGTCTTATTTGAAGATGATACAAACATTGCAATAAATAGTAAATCAAATATAAATAAGTGGTTCATAGTCAATTCAGTGTCATTAAACTTTGAAAAGACCCACTATATGCAGTTCACAACTTCCAGAAAATCCCCTTCTGGTGTGTGTATAAAATATGATGACATGGAAATAGGAGGAGTTGAGAGTGTAAAATTCTTGGGATTACAACTTGATAATAAATTCAGTTGGGAGCAACATACTAACGAACTGCTAAAGCGCCTAAACAAGTCTGCGTTTGCAATGCAAATGATATCTGTCACAGGGGATATATATATATATATATATATATATATATATATATATATATATATATATATATGCAGGGTGTCCCAGCTATCTTGTCCACCCAAAATATCTCTGGAACAATAACAGCTATTGGAAAACGACTTTCACCGGTATCAATGTAAGGCTGGAACCCATGAATGTACATATTTGGAAACATTATAAAACGAAAGCATATGTGTTTTTTAACACAAACTTATGTTTCTTAAATGGACCTCCTATATTTTTTCTTCAGATATCCATAGCATGACAAACCACATACACAATGGCGTTGATTGCATCGCAATATTCCCATTACATCCCGAGATATTGAGACTCGAAGTTGACGCTTGAAACACCCGACATGCGCTGCTAGCGCACGTCCTGAGGCTCAGGCGTGAACCCCATGCTGCCCGTAATCGCGATGTGATTGACATGTGTAATCACACCTCCACACCTATCAAGAGGTCCGAAACGAATAATACGGTCTGCTGCCATCAACTCTCATAAGCACACAATGGTTTTTTGCACGTTTTACGTATCTACGTACACAATATGAACCAATATCGATCGGTGTACGCCCGTCAGGTTGTCTTAATTATCCTGCATACCTAAAATAAGGTTTATCTAATGCGTTATATGACCCATTGTGCCTGTCGCGCAGGGCCTGGCTCTACCTAGTCAAGTGTCCAACGTAGTTCCCACTACTGCCACAGTTACCACTTCGCCTTGTTTATGATTTGTGACCCATGCAAACTCCTGTACTCCACCACCCTCCGAGCACCCCATTTGTTGTTGCTTTGGCGTGCAGTACACAGCTTGCCAGTGTAGTCGTGCATCAGAGTAATCTAGTGGCGGCACGGAAGTAGTACACATTGTGAATAAACGTTGTGTTGTGGAACTTATACTGTACAATATAATGTACACACATGAAGATATGGTAGAAATGCTGCTGATCTATGGAGAATGTACGTTGACGGGAAATACGTTATGAGACTGCTTGTTTGGTGATAGTACTGTTAGCGAACATTATGATTATTACGTTAATATGTCTGTTTTCTACCCTACTCTACATACCTGTACTGTACCCTGTTGTAGGTGGACGAAATGCTGTTCAGGCAGAACGACTGTACAGAAGACGATTCCCTGACAAGCCATCGCCTTCGCGCCGGATGTTTGGTCGTCTCACATCTCGTCTACGTGAAACCGGAAGCTTAAATCCAAGACCTCGGCATCGTCCTAGAACACGCACAGGTGAACGTGCTGAAGTTGGTGTGCTCGCTACCATAGCTTCAAATCAGCACACGTCAAATTGAACGTGAAGTTGGTGTGTCGAAATCAAGTGCGCAGCGTATTCTTCAACGTCATAAATTTCATCCTTACCATGTTCATTTACACCAGGATCTTCATGGAAATGACTTCCGCAATAGGGTAACATTTTTTCGGTGGGCTCAGCAAAAACTTCTGACTAATCCAAATTTTTTTGCACATGCTCTCTTTACCGACGAGGCATCATTCTCCAACAAAGGAATTGGCAATATGAGGAATATGCATTATTGGTCCGCAGACAATTCAAAATGGCTCCGTCAGGTAGAGCATCAACGTGCGTGGAAAGTTAATGTTTGGTGTGGGGTTATTGGAGATACCATTATCGGACTTTTCTTTATAAATGTCATCCAAAATGGCAGACAATACTCCAGATTTATATGACACAATCTTCCTGTTCTCTTGGACACCGTACCTCTGAACCAGAGAATGGTCATGTGGTATCAGCATGACCGATATATATATATATATATATATATATATATATATATATATATATATATAAATCTGACATGTTTTGCTTATTTTCACTCCATTACGTCATATGGTATCAAATTTTGGGGTAACTCCACAAACAGAGAAAAAATTTTTAGATTACAGAAGTGTATAATAAGAGTAATGTGTAGTGTAAATCCAAGAACATCATGTCGAAACCAATGCAAAGAATTGGGCATATTAACCACAGCTTCTCAGTATATTTATTCATTAATGAAGTTTGTTGTGAATAATACATGTCTTTTTTCCAACTAACTGCTTAGTACACAGTATCAATACTATGAATAAGAACAATATACATAAAGATTTAAAATCACTTACTCTTGCCCAGAAAGGAGACCAGTATCCAGCAACCCATATTTTCAATAAGCTACGAGCAACCATTAAGAGTTTAGTTTCAGACAAGGCACAATTTAAACATAATTTAAAAGAATTTTTGGTGGCCAACTCTTTCTATTCCACCCACGAATTTCTCAACAAGTGCAGTAGACCATCTTAATGAAAATTTATTATAATTTAATTTTTGACAATACTTGGTTGTAACAGCCAAGTAACTACCTACTGGGTGAAAGATGGATGTATGGAAAGCAAATATTAGTCTTAAGTCTGTAAATAGTGAAAGTGTTCTTCAAAATGGTTCAAATGGCTCTGAGCACTATGGGACTTAACTTCTAAGGTCATCAGTCGGAAGTGTTCTTAACCGAGGATCACCGAAATTAATAATTTACTTTTATTTTTGACAATACTTGGTTCTAATAGCCTAGAAACTAGCAAATGTCAGAATGAGTGATTTAATGAAAGCAGATGTAAGTATTAAACCTGTAAATATTAGAAGTTTAAAATTAATTCATGTACATAATTTTACTGTTTATTGACTGAGGATCATTAAAATTAATGAAACTCAAGTTTTTCTAATTACATTTTTATGATGTGTTTATCTGACATGTTCCACATCCAGGAGGATTCCCTCTTTTATGGGTCTATGGAAAGAATAATTAATCTAATCTAATGTAATCTAAATTGTGAAAGCGAAAAGCACTTTCATTTCCACAGAAATGCTCTTAATACCATCGTGTATTAGTGACAACATCATAAAATATCGTCACCACTGATCGCAATAACAGCAGACTACTCAGACGTTATTGGTTTTTTTCATCCTAACTGCCTGGAGAACTGTTTTCAGGCGACTGTTCATAGCATCGATATCCTTGAAAAAATGTATTATACACACTGCGCTGTCATACAATATATTTTTTCACCACCAGTTACGATCATAGACAATCCTCACAGTGGAAAAAAATCTAATGTGACGACTTCGGATATCATACATGCTGTTACACCAGAAAAGTATACGCCACTGCTGAATCTGAAACGTCAAAATGATAATTATCGCCGTAATACACATTTGAACCAGCAGAAGACATGGAAAACACTAATACATGTAACAGCAGCAAGAGCACAGCACCACTGCTGAGGCGCAACAACACGTCGTTTCAACTGGTTGACCTATGGATGCTCCGAAGCTGGTCTGTTCTCCTGACTGATACTTAAGGCTGTTGACCAATAACAAACACCCTAATATTTAGTGCTGAATAACTGTGTCATCTCTTTCTGTCTCTGCCTATGGCCCATGAGTTTGAACCTCTGTAGCACAATCATGTTTCTCTTCCTAAGTTCCAAATTATTTATTTTACTCAGCCGTTGCACCTCTTACATTATGCATATTTTTATATGGCAGCGCGTGAACTGAATGGCTGCGCCTCAGAGCCTCAGAGGTGGCCTAATCACTCTCATTCTCGTTTCCCTTTCAGATAGCAGTCGGTCTGCTTTTAAGAAGTCCTGCTTCCTATATTTCTGTTCACAAAAGTGTCCTTTTGGGTCTGCCATAACGGCTCATCATCTCCTTCCAGAAACAGTTTGTTAAAAAAGGTTGGCACTTGTAACGCCGGAAATGCATAGCCTCCTATTTCCATCTATTGCACTGCAAATTTTTTTCCTTATTTTGTTACCTGAAGATATAACATTTCTGTGTCTTTGTATATTGTAATTTTTTACTATTTGTATATATATATATATATATATATATATATATATATATATATATATGAATTTATGTTGATGTATAATTGGTTTGTTTTGTGAATATTATTTGTATTTATACGCTGGTCTAGCCTAGGGAAAACTATGCTATCGAACGAATACATCGATTGGTCATGTGGAGAACCAAAATGTTTAGGATCTTTGGTAGTGTTAACTCTGCCGGGTGGAGCGCGGACAGAGCGGAGGGAGAGTCTGGCTGGGGTGGTGCAGTGGAGCAGGTGTGTTGTGTGAAGCTCCCGCGAGTTGCCGCGCTTTCGGGGTTTGGCAGCATGTAATTGCGCTCGACTTGCGATGATAGTTTCGGACATGGTGTCGCGGACGGGAAGCATTAGCTGGCGCACATCAAGAGCCCGTTTCGTCTGGTGACCGTGTCGACAAGAAGGCGCGCCAACATCCAGCTTCAGCAACAGCGACGGCCGACAATGAGTGACTGTCGCCACCTCCTCGATCGACAGCTTCAAACCTTCAATCAGCCAAGAAGGAAGACTGGAAGCACGTAAAGTTTTAGAACTGTATGGCAGACCTCAGCTTTTCAAACTTTTAAAATTGTTGTATCACAAAATTACAGCAAATTAGCATGAACCTTTGTTGCTCATTGTCCCAATTGCATTGCCAAGCAGGGTCCCTCCCTTTTCCGAAATGAACCCGAGTGTCGTTGAAATTCAAACGCCAGCATTAAAGTAATATCATTCCATTTCACTGCTTTAATTTCGAAGTTCAGTTAAGGTATTCATAGGTGGCTACAATATTCAGATTACACAAGCACAAATTAAGAGTGCGAGTTTTGTTACCGTATTTTAGCTTACCTGTGACTGCAGCTCAGCTTGGTACGTACTAAATTTTACTACTGTTAATTTTTCAGAATCATTTAATTCAAGTTCAAAGTTAAATCCCTTATTTCTAAATTGCGTAGATTCAAGTAGCTTTTGAAATGATTGTTGAGGTAGTCCAAGACTAACCGTATTTTACTGAATTTCGATGTACTTCAGAAAGAAAGCTCACTATTAACTTCAGTCACTAAATTAACTTTCGATTTTCCTGTTTTATTCATTCTTTTGCTAAATTAAGTCAGAGTGTAGCGAAATTTATTACTTCTGGCAAACTTTCAGTTTTCACACAACATGTGTCAACCTTCAGTTGCCACGCTTTCAGTGCTAATTATGTGTGTAATAACCTTTCTTTTTCAGTTACTATAGTAATTGTCCTTAGGACTGGCGACCGTAATTTCCCCCAAATCTCAAATATCTAATCACCGCTAGTTAATTGTTAACGTAACGGCCGCACATTTACTTTCTTTATTAACTTTACCCCTTTTCATAATTAATTTCCATCAGTTTCATTTGCATTTTTCCTTTCATTTAGATGTAACCCTTTCCTCCCTCTTTACCGACAGATTAACTTCGGTGACGATTGCTTTTCACAAATTTCCATTAGGTACACGCGGTTTAAATTTTCACTGTCATTAAGGTCGATAAGTGAGGGGGAGGTTACACACTGTCCCGTCACCACAGCATCTGCTGTGTCTCTTGGAACCGGCGCCCAGGTTCGGCTACATCTACATCTACAATCTACATCTACATTTATACTCCGCAAGCCTCCCAACGGTGTGTGGCGGAGGGCACTTTGCGTGCCCCTGTCATCAGCTCCCTTTCCTGTTCCAGTCGCGTATGGTTCGCGGGAAGAAAGCCTCAAAGTGCAGGCCTATCTGGCCGCATAGCATTGACCTCCATAGCTGTCGGCGACTGCCTAATATGAATTCTCGTGGGGCGGCCCTTCATACTGGCTTGTGAGGATGCTGTGCATCTGCTCACAGTCCAGTGCAATATACGCACATCAGAAAAAGATTTGCATCACCCCAGTTCCCAGAACTCCTAAAGATAGACTTTGGCTGTTGATATTGTATCACAGATATTGTCCCTTTGACTATTCAAGAATGTCACTAAACCCTCCCTAAGATATAAAATAACCATGCATGAGCAGCGCCTATTAGACGGAGGAGATCCGATAGCCCATCAGTTCCAGTCATTCCACCAGGAAGGAGGTACACGGCTCGTGTTGCCAGTAGTTGAACCATGCCTAGACGATCAATACCACGGTTCGATCGCTTCTCCATTGTTACTCTGCGCCAGGAAGGGCTCTTAACAAGGGAAGTTTCCAGGCGTCTCGGAGTGAACCAAAGCGATGTTATTCGGACATGGAGGAGATACAGAGAGACAGGAACTGTCAATGACATGCCTCGCTCAGGCGCCCAAGGGCTACTACTGCAGTGCATGACCGCTACCTGCGGATTATGGCTCGGAGGAACACTGACACCAACACCAACATGTTGAATAATGCTTTTCGTGCAGCCACAGGACGTCGTTTTACGACTCAAACGGTGCTCAATAGCTGCATGATGCGCAAATTCACTCCTGACGTCCATGGCGAGGTCCATCTTCGCAACCACAACGCCATGCAGCGGAATACAGTTGGGACCAACACCATGCCGAATGGACCGCTCAGCATTGGTATGACCTTCTCTTCACTGATGAGTGTTGTACATTCCTTCAACGAGATAATCGTCGGAAACGTTTTTGGAGGCAACCCGGTCAGTCTCAATGCCTTAGACAAACAGTCCAGCGAGTGCAGCAGGGTGGAGGTTCCCTGCTGTTTTGGGGTGGCACTATGTGGGGCCGACGTACACCGCTGGTGGTCATGGAATGCGGCGTAACGGCTGTACGATACGTGAATGCCATCCTTCGACCGACAGTGCAACCATGTTGCAGCATACCGGCGAGGCATTCGTCTTCACGGACGACAAATAGCGTGCCTATCGCGCACGTCTTGTGAATTACTTCCTTCAGGATAACGTTGTCGCTCGACTAGTGGCCAGCATGTTCTCCAGACATGAACCCTGTCGGACATGTCTGGGATAGTTTGAAAACGGCTGTTTACGGACGACGTCACACACCAACCACTCCAGGGGATCTACACCGAATCGGCATTGAGGTGTGGGACATTCTGGGCCAACAGTATCTTGATGAACTTGTAGATAGTATGTTACGACGAATATAGACATCTATCAATGCAAGAGGAAATGCTACTGGGTATTAGAGGTACCGGTGTGTACAGCAATCTAGACCACCACCTCTGAAGGTCTCGCTGTATGGTGGTACAACATGTAACTTGTGGTTTTCATGAGCAATAAAAAGGGCGGAACTGATGTTTACATTGATCTCTATTTCAGTTTTCTGTATGGGTCCTGGAACTCTTTGACCCGAGGTGACGCAAAGCATTTTTGATGTGTGTAATTTCATACAGACCTGTTTTTAGGTGAACATGCTATTCAGTGTATTAATGGAATCTATGCTAGTGAAGTACCGGCAGCCACCTGTACTGATACATATCTCATTTGTTGGTGAGGGTTAATTATTTATTTTACTTGCCTTTTTATTTCTAGTTTTATATCAGTTATGGGACAGTTTTGGAAAAAACGGTCAAGAACGTAAGAAACAGAATCCTGAAAGTTATCCCAGGTGTTTTGAATACTAGAAAAGTCAAGCCACATCTCGCACATGGTATGCGGGGAATTACATTGTGAGTTCCACAGAGGTTGTTCATTGGCTCACTAGTATTCTTCTTTTTCTGTTAATGATCTGCTATTTTATTTGAATCATGAGAAAGCACTAGTCCTGCGTGCAGATACAAGCATTGTTGTGAAGCCGAGCAAAGAGACACGAGCAGAGAAAACTGTTGTGAACGTTACTGACTGATTTTGCAGAAGAGGGCTTATACTAAACTTTGAAATACGACAGCTAACTGAACTGCGTACTGTCAGAAATCTCCCATCCACTATTAACATGTTACACCAACAGCAGAGTGTAAACAGGGTAGAAATTTTTTATTTCTACGATGTGTATATCGATGAGTAGTTACTCTCGAAAATCTTTGTAGCGGAGCTGCAAAAACAGTGTAGATTTGGCTAATTGCCAAGTTTTGGGACATAGAAGTCACTAAGTTAACATAATTTCCATATTTCCATTCGCTGATGGTTTGCACGATAATATTATGGGGTAACTTCTGACTTTGGCAAAACTATTCACTGCACAAAAGAAAGCTATTGTAACTGCGTGTAAGGTTGGCAGAGGTACTGCTTGCAGGCATCTTTCTAAGCAACTGTGGATGATGACAGCAGCTTCACAGCATCTTGATACACTTCTAAAATATGTTACAAACAACTCTTCAGAGTTCGAGATGAACTGCAGATTTGCCGTTCTACTAGTTGGTGAAGCACTCTTGAACTTTTCGCATATGATATTAAACTTCGATTTTTTTCGAGTTTTCGCATATGATATTAAACGTCCATTTTTTTCGACTTTCTCCAACCTAACTGCAGACGTGACATAGCAGCGAAACGTTCCTTTATTGCATTTTCTTCCATTTTAATAGTAATTAATTTTCGGTAAGATGATAACAGCTTGAATGTCTGATTTTTATGAGAACTTGTTGGCAGATAGTGTTTCATTCTATAATCAGTTCATTTGGTTATTGGTGGAGGCATCGAGGTTTTTGATGTCAGTAAATGAATAATAACGTTACCCAAGCAGTGGTTTGCTCTGCCTCGTCATCTGACCATTTATCTAGAAAAGAAAAGTAAATGTTGATATCACTATTCGACGTAGCCAAGAGAGGTAGAAATATTTAAGGTTCACATACACTCTTTCTCACTTCAGAAATACCTACATCTTGCATCATGTTGCTGCCACTATCGCCCATATGAGGCAGTCGATGGAAGGTATTTTGTTACATCCACCGATCAGGTCAACCGCTTGGGGGCGGTAGGTTTGTTAGGCACGATCTAGGCAGGAGAACTAATTTATCTTATTGTTGTCTGATTTTGTCGCATACAGCTATTGGACGTAAGTATAGCCAATTGCAATGAAACAAGCTGATCAGAACAGCTCACTTTTGTTTGGCGTTTGTGAGCAATAATAGTGAAAGAATCAGCTGTATAATCAACAAGAGCGTAATGACGGTCTATTACAAATATTTTTATTTGTGGAGCACTGTTAATGATAGGTAACATTCACAAAATTATTTTTAATTTGACTCATTTAATGTGTTTTAATGCGGTCTTTCTTTCACAGTAATATATTGGGCCTTTTTATTTATTTTTCATGTGTTTCCTTTGTGTACGTGCTTTCCCGCCATGTGATCGGCTGGAGTATCCGCCACATTGCTAAACTGCATTTTAGGTATGAAAATGTATAGCAGTCGAGTGAATAACCATACTGTAGTGGGTGAGTGTTATGATAGAGAAGGAATAATCTCGTTTGTTCGTATTTTTTTTTTGCATTTCTGTTGGCTACCGCTGCTTGGCCACGTGTATGGAACAGTATTAATGTTATAGTTAGTTAATGTTTCTCGTGCCCCACATAACTATTTGATTCGCCTACAATGAAGTGAATTACGTAAAATACACGATTTAAACTACTGTATCTAGGAAAGTTCAGATGTTAATGCCCATTGATGGAATAAAGAATTACAAAAAATTCCCCACCATATGATAGTAAATGTTCTTACTACAGCTCAGTAACGTGGTGTTGTTTCTGCAAGGACGATTCATTCATAGTTAAGTGCATGACTTGCTACCCTTTCTTCAACTTACTTTTTAACGAAAATTGAAACATTTAGGCAAATACTCTTCTGCCCTGACCAAGATCGCTTGAAGTGTCTCTGCTGAACTTGTTCTGCGTAACCAATAGCAACTGAATGTAATAAGCATGGATTTAAGTTTAATTATATGCCTGCATAAAATTACATTGAAGCCAGGTCTGCTGTCCCCTCTCCCTTTACATAATTACGTAGAGAAAGTGAATCATATTAACTAGAGAGACCAGTTGTAACGATGAGTCTTCCAACAGCCACATGGCTAGTTATTGAAATGCCATCGGTATTGAATAAATATCAATTAACCTATACCTTTGACTGATTATTTGCTCCCTTCATCATAAAGAATAGGTGAAAGTGTGTACCACAGTCGAATGCTGAGTCATGAAAGTAAATAATGTCTCTGTGTACCCTATTAAGCCCTTCATAGGTGAATTCTGTAGTGATTCTAAAAAATACTGCGTTATCTGTTGTGTTCAAATTTTTACTGCTTGGTTAAATCCTTCCACTAGAAGTTATTAATACCAGGCAAAAACTCGCTGGGGCCTGTAATTTCGTGGACCACACGAATTTGTTAAACCATTACTACAGAGGGTAGCTTGCAGGAGCTGTAGGCCATGAAACGCGACAGTAGTCTTCGTACCAGATCGAGTTACAACCTTAACTGTACCACCATCAGTACTGAAGGTAACGTTGCAATATAAATTAAAATAATTATCTGTGTCAATTATATTTTCCTGAACGAGGGACTCTGATCTCTTACACCATTATCCTCACATGGTTCAGTACACTCTGTTTGATTTCTTTGTCCGAATGAGGCAGTTGTTTGTCTTAACCTTTATTTTGCTGTGAATAAGTTACCGCGTATCAGTTCTTATCTAACATGAAACTGGAATTACACATTATAAGCCACGACCTTGTAACATTATGTAAAAGCTTTTTATACCATGTTGCATAAAAGGAACACCAAGGTGGTTATAAACAGGCATATGTATCACAGAACAACAGTGAAACACGAAACAAATCTAAAATAAATTAGTCGATCGGACGTTCAGGTGGGTATAGACATACAGTCATCTAACAGTATCGATCAAAAAAAAATTACAATAATTCTCCTCATAGTTGTTCACAGGAACTTAACTTTTTTTCCTAGAGGTGAATACATTTTTAATTTTCTTGTTGGGTCGCAGCCTAGCCCTATTGATGACGTGCAGCCACTTACCCTCCGTCCCGGCCTTATTTATGTAAAATTAAATAATGTATTGTTCTGGCCTTATCCCTTTCTGCGCTGAAGCTCGCCGTTCTCTTGCTAAATGGGAGTTTTACGACATCATTAACCACCTGCTCGGTTTGTCCCCAAAATGTGTTGCACTTTAATTTGTTTGTTCATGCCAGACCATATATTGGTAGATATTGTTGTGTTAGTTTTCGGTAAATGAGATTAACAGCAGTTGCCTTTTGTTGATATAATTATTATTTTCTGAGGATCTCATATCGTATCGTCCTGTCATTATGGATGACGCTCATGTAAGATCGGTAAAATCCGGACGCTTTAGGATGTATGTTTTATATTCCACATAAATTTCCTACTATTAGCCTTCACTGATATGGCTGAAAGTGCAGCGAGCAAAACTTTGCTTTGTTGGATAAATATACGACGTCTTTCTGTAAAAGGTCACGTCTTCTGGTGTTTACTAGCAATGTTTAGTTACTGAAGGAAAACATATTCAGTAAACGTCTGCAGCTTACAGGAGAATCGAAAACAAACTGTCCTGCAAAGAATCGTTTCGGATATTACAGCGTCCATAGGAAGCTAAATAATACAAATGTTGTGTAACTGTTTTTGGGTGTTGTCGATTTTTATGACACTACAGACACAACCTAGTTGTAAAACTATGTTACAAATCAACATAAACGTTAGTATTCGCATTCATCCGATATTGTATTGAGTAGTGTCGCTTCCTGGGCGCTTTGGGCGCTGCTATTGTTAAGGGTAACCAAAACGAGTTGGGATGTCGCAGGTGTTATGTTAGACTGTGACAGAACTAAAACTAAAAGCATGGAACATCCAAAACATGCCAAATTCAAATAAGAATGAATAAACAGTAGTAGAATCATAAGGACATATAAAAAACACAGCGCCCCTCATGGCTGATGCGGTGGCTGTTTGACATCTGCAATCTCTTGATACTGTGCACGTATAACGTTCACAAACCAGATATAAATCGACCAGGTTCTGCCTCGTCTCCATTGAAACTTCTGATACTTAATGTTTTTTGGCTGTATATCGTTAATGAAATGAATTTTTGCATGGTCGCCTCATATGAGCAAGAATACAGTAAGGAATGGAAATACTTTTCTATAATGAATACTAGCATTTATGCGAATATTTAGTTGTTGATTTTGTTTGTTATCCGCAAAATATAATCACGAATTCAACTGAGAATGATGAACCTCTCGTTTCTGTACAAGGATTGGTGAGGAGGAGGTGAGCTGGGAGGACGACATTGGGATGGTGACGCTTTCAGGACTGGTTTACAGTGGGATGGAAATAATGTCATCTCAGAGGAAGCCAGTAAACTGATGCCACTGCTGCAGTTCTGCAGGGGATCTACTATGAATGTTGAGGCCACTGGCAATAATGTAAGTGGAAAGTGTGTGGTCGATGTGAGTGAGAAAATCATCGATGGTTGGATTACTAGGTCAGTCCTAAATAATAGCACAGGTAGCAGTGTTTCAAGAAGCTAAGGATAATGTATGTCATTGGATTACCGTGTGGCGGTTGTGGCATAGGAGAGAGCTTTCCGTGGTCACCATTTGCAACTCCACCTCTGGCTAGGGAATGGGATCATCAGCACAGTGGAGAATATAGAAAGAAGTTCGGAAGGTGTGATACTGTTGGAGGACTGACGTTGTGTTAAGACAGAGTATGCTTGTTTGTGGATAGGGAGGAGATGTTATGATATAGACTGCTTTGTTGCTGACTGATGAGAGCTTAGGGAGTGGGTTGTGGGAGTGAGAGGGTTGAGAGGTTTAAACGAGTGTGTTGAGTTTTCTGAAAACAAATTGGACATGGTTTTGGGAGTAGGTGGACTAGTGGACTTGATATTGAGGTGTAAATCAGAGTTGGTGGCAAAATAAATTTGTTGTAGAGCAAGAAGTTGCTGTTTGGTATAGATGTTTAGAAAGACAATGGTGAGGAATCTGATGATGCCTTCTGCAGTGGGAGTGGCATGGAGTGAGACATTGGGACCGATATGCTGATTAATAGGATGTGTGAATACTGTTAATTATGGTTTGATGGGTGAGGGTCTAGCCTTGCACTTGGTGGAGTAGGTACAGTGGGTATCATTGCAGGCATTGCAGGTGGGAGAGGTGGCGAGGTTGGGACACAATTTGAGGAAGTGGAAGTCTTTATAGTGAGGACAGGTGGGGGAATTTTTACAATGTGGTCGTTATGAACAAATAATTTTTATATTTATCAATGTGAGGACTATGGGGGAGGGGGGGGGGGCAGGGATTAGGGAAGATCGACTTTATGCCAGCAGTTGTAAATCACAGTTCCTTCTGTGAGGAGTTGATCAAGGGAGTGGACCGACTCTGTGAAGACTTGCATGAGGTAGAAGGGCCCTATGTCATTGTAGACATGGCGGACTGTACAGATGTCCAAATCAGGATTTAGAGTGAGTTCAGGAACCACCTCCTCAGCTGTGATCTTAAGGTCAAAGTTTGTTATCACAGCAGTGAATGTGGGAGTGATGGTGAGAGAATGGCATTCTTGTATGTGGAAGTGGTGCTGAAGGCAGTGTAGGAGGTAGGAGGACCAAAGGCAAAACGCGAGAGGGTAGGGTTCTTTGGATGTAGAAGCGGTGCTGAAGGGAGTGAGGGAGGTATGAGAGCAAAAGGTAACACGTGGGATTTAGGGGAGGAGGAGTGGAAATTGGGATTCATGGATCTGATGAGAACAGAATCTTTGCAGTGGATGATTTGAGTGATAGGAACGTAAGGGATATATATCCACATTCCTAGAGTGAGAGATTTCACACTTAGGAATTTGGGGTTAGGAGGAAAGGAAAGTGGAAATAGCCGGGGGAGAAGGTCAAGCGATGGGCGCGGTATCCTCGTGTTCTGTGGGATCGGGAGTTATGTGTGTGTTTTGTTATGGTGCTTGTAATCAGGTCTCCACTAGGGCGGTTCTGTGGTTTTTTGGTGATTATGGGAAGCGGTGGCTTCGTGTACGTCCTCGCAGAAGGCTTGAGTAGGTTTGGTCACATATTACCGTAATGTGGCTTCAGGTATTGCCATGGTAAGTCGACCAGTTGTTCAAATGGTTCAAATGGCTCTGAGCACAATGGGACTCAACTGCTGAGGTCATTAGTCCCCTAGAACTTAGAACTAGTTAAACCTAACTAACCTGAGGACATCACAAACACACATGCCCGAGGCAGGATTTCAACCTGCGACCGTAGCGGTCTTGCGGTTCCAGACTGCAGCGCCTTTAACCGCACGGCCACTTCGGCCGGCCGACCAGTTGTTATTTTGGCTTGAGCAACGTAGGCAAAAGAAGTGACTAAGAATGGTGAAGATACTGTTAGAGAGGCAGGGTGGACAAAGGGTGGTGGGCCAGAGAAAGCGCTTCAAGTCCGGTGTGATGTGATAACAGAAGATGAGGATGGTGCTGGTGGTGGCTGCAGCGAAAGCGACGTAGAAGACCGACAGACGACTGCTTCGTTGGCGGCTGCGACGACGGGAAGACTGTCGAACAAGATGGCGAAGACGACAGGAAAAAAATGACACCCAAAGAGGTGATGTACAAATAGAAAAGAAAGTCCTGGCGGCAGAATAAAACTAAGTAAACAAACAGACGCGGGCGCAAACTATAGGGGAATGACCTCTACCAGTGTAGGCACAGGAGAGTGGCAACAAACGACAAGTAGAGAAATATACTTCTATTCGGTTGGTGAATTACTCACAGCACTGCATTTTAGGGGCCATGTTACTAGACGTTTTTCATTCGAATGATCGTTCTTGTCATATCTCTGAATATTGACCATTCGTCCTGGGGCAGCCTGTATGCAGTACGATAGATCATATGGGCGGTGAAGATCTAGATGATACCGCACAACCACATTATCTCTACAACCTCAAAATGAACACAATATTGCATTACTCCTCACCGCCCAAGAGTTTACGTATGTATGACAAATTATGAATAGATTGTCTGAAAGAATTGTGTTGTACCATCTTTTATGGGGAAGGTGCTATCCAATATATCCTGTACGATAAATAAGAACATAAAGGACTGGACAGCTTGAAGCATCAATAAGACGATGTAATAGAAAAATTATTGCGTAAAACAAAGATTTAATATTCAACGCGTGCGGTGAATTCAGACCAAGAAATCACTGCTTTTAAGCCCCTCTCTTCTATCCATCTCTCAGCACCAGTTGCACCCAGCGTTCTCAGTTATGTCTGGATATGTTCTAATCTACCTCTCTTCCCCCTGCAGGTTTTACGCTATTCGATACCGTCTTGAAACATGGAAATTATTCCGTTACTCTTTTCCCTTCTTGTAGTGTCTTACAGATAGTGCTTTCCGCTCAGATTCCATGAAAAACCACATCATTTCTTATCATCCTACGTAATTTCCAGCTTACGTCTCTAACACCTCATCCCAGTTCTACCATACAAGTCTCACAAGCAACCGCCAACTGCTATAAGGGCCGGCGGTCTGTTTCATAACTGGAAGAAAGAACTTCTATGGCAAATAACGACCATTAAGGCAAATCTCGAATTTACTTAGCTAATGTAAACTTAAACTAGACAGAGCTTTAAACGGGACTAGTCACTGTAAGCAATTAATGAAATAGACAGCTAGTAGGTCATAATAGTCACTTACAATAACGACGTAAAGGCCGTTTATGTTAAGGAGGTAAAGAATCAGTAACTTAAATCTATTTACACTATTTAAGGGGAACAGTTCACAATTTTAATTTTTGGAGATACCAGCTAAAATAGTATCATAACACTGGTTAACTCAAGCACATATCAAATTTCAGTCACGCATCCCTTACTCACAATAAGAGCCAATTGCAAGTATTACTTTTGTGAAAAGTAAGTCACCCAATACCGTAAGTACCAGCAGGATGGGCTACAGGCACAAAGTATTAGATTACTACTAACGACGGCGTCGGCAAGGTTTCGGTACACAACTGCTCCAACACATGATCAAGAAATTTTAGGCTTTCCTTACAGTCCACAAGTTTTGAAACGAAAGGGACACAGTAGTACGAACTAGTTAGGTGGAGAAAAACAATGCAAGTAAGTAATTGCGTAGGTAGCAAACACATTTAATAATAGTAACAGTATGGCGCCAACATATGAAACACAGCCCCTGAGGTTCAAACAATTTACTCACGTAAATCAGTTAATATTTTACCTTAAAATTTACTTAAGGACACCAGACAGGCAATTATAACGTTGCGGTTCATAATGGAAGAAAGACTAAAGAAAAATCAAGAACAGTTCATACCTTATGTCGACCTGGAAAAGGAGTTCGACAATGTACAATGGTGCAAGATGTTCGAAATTCTGAGAAAAATAGGGGTAAGCTGTTGGGAGAGACGGGTATTATACAATATGTACAAGAGCAAAGAGGGAATAATAAGAGTGGACGAACGGGAACAAAGTGCTCGGATTAAAACGGATGTAGTCTTTTGCCTGTGCTGCTAAATCTGTACATCTAAGAAGTAATGATGGAAATAAAAGAAGGTGGTACGATACCAACGATACGATTCTCTGATGGTATTGCTATCCTGAATGAAAGTGAAGAAGAATTACATGATCTGCTGAATGGAATCAACAGTCTAATGAGTACAGAATGTGGACTGAGAGTAAATCGAAGAAAGACGAAGGTAATGAGAAATAGCTGAAATGATAACATAGAGAAACTTAATATCAGGATTGTTGGTGACTAAGTAGATGAAGTTGAGAAAGTCTCCTACTTAGGCAGCAAAATAGTCAATGAGAACCGAAGCAAGGAGGATATCAAAAGCAGACTAGCACTGGCAAAAAGGACATTCCTGGACAAGAGAAGTCTATTAGTATCAAATATAGTCCTTAATTTGAGGATGAAATTCCTAAGAATGCCCGTTTGGAGCATAGCATCGTATGGTAGTGAAACACCGACTATGGGAAACCGGGACCGAAGATAATCGAAGCATTTGAGGTCTGGTGCTACAGATGAATCTTGAAAATTAGGTGGACTGATAAGGTAAGGAATGATGAGGTTCTGTGTAGAATCGCAGTGGAAAGGAATATGTGGAAAACCCTGATAAGGAGAAGGGACAGGATGATAGAACATCTGATAACACATGAGGCAATTACTTCCATGGTACTAGAGGGAAGGGGGGTAAGGTGTGGGATGCGTCACCAATAGCCTCTCCCACACAAATGTCAACCTCTCCGGCACGTGGTATCCCCTGCTACGCTAACGAGGCTCTGGCGACCGAGTTTCTCCCGGGATAAGGAGAACCCTCTACTAAGCCAACGACCTTCTAGAGGGTGGATGAGCTGGTAAAGCAAGGGCACCCTCTTGTCCTTGGAGTGAGAAATCACTCCTAAAGACGGAAGAATCACCAAGGGTGGTCAACGGCATAGGATGCTGAAGGCAACGGGAAACCACAGCATTAAAGATCCAATGGATATCCCCAGGAAAACTCATCATGGCAGGGTTCAATGTCAAATTATCCGGAGTTTCAACTCCCCCACTCGGATCTCCGGGGGGGGAGAGCCTTGAACAATGCCACAAGTAAATACAAAAATAATGCAACAATAGCAACTTGGAATGTAAGATCATTATACCAACCAGGCAAAGTAAATAATGTTATACAAGAAATGAAACGCCTAAAAATTAACATTTTGGGTGTAAGTGAAACAAGATGGCCTGACTCAGGAGAAATGACCATTGACAACATGAAAGTATATTACTCGGGAAATTCTGATAGCCAGCACAGGAATGGGGTAGGAATAATTTTAGATGAGTATGCTAGTAAATCTGTCAAAAGCATTTTACCAATCTCAGATAGAGTAATCAGTCTACATTTACAAACGAAACAAACAAATATTAATTTAATCCAAATCTATGCTCCAACAGCCGACAAAGACCAAGAAGAAATAGGAAAATTTTATGAAGAATTAACACAAGCAATAGGAACCTCAAAAAGCAGAGACATTATTATCATCATGGGAGATTTTAATGCCAAAATAGGTGAAGGAAGTGAAGGTGATCTTATTGGACCTTTTGGTTTAGGAACAAGAAATGAAAGAGGAGATTTGCTGTCACAGTTTTGCCAGGAAAACAATCTGTCTATTACAAACACATTTTTTAAACTCCCTAAACGAAGACTTTATACTTGGAAATCACCAAGAGACTGTAATGAAGAAGTTTGCAGAAATCAAATTGATTTCATACTTATAAACAAGAGGTACAAAAATTCTATTCATGGTGTGAAAACATATCCAGGAGCTGATATATTTTCTGATCATAACCTTTTAGTAGCAAAGTTCCATGTGAAAAAAGCCATACAAAAGAAACAAAAGAAGGACTATATAAATATAACTATTCTAAGAGACCCCTTGACTAAACAAAAGACTTCTGAAGAGATTAATAAGGAATTAGTTAGGATAAAGAATAATCAAACAGAAGACATTGATGGCAAATGGGAACTTATAAAAGATACATTAAATAATGCGTGTAAAAACACAATGGCGACCAAACACGACAACATGAAAAAGAAGTGGATGACAGAGAAGATATTACAATTGATGGAACAAAGAAGAATACTTAAAAATAGAGATGAAAGTGAGTATAAAAGATTACATGCAGAAATACGAAAAGAAACACGGCGAGCAAAAGAAGAATGGTACAAGGAACAATGCTCTGAAATTGAGAGTTATGAAACAAGACATGATAGTTTCAACTTACAAAAAAAAGTTAAAGATTTAGCTGGACTTAATAAAAAGAAAAGTACAAGTTTATTGTTAGATAAAAATGACAAAATAATTCCTGATGTTAAAGGTAAACTGGACAGGTGGACAGAATATGTCAAAGAACTATTTGAAGATACAAGAAAAGATCAAAAATTTTATGATAACATGATCGGAGAACGAGGACCAAGCATATTGAAAGAAGAAATATTACATGTTATCAACAAATCAAAGACAGGAAAAGCCCCTGGACCAGATAAGATACCAAATGACATCCTGAAACTCATAGGAATAGACCATATAGATATA
The DNA here is from genome assembly GCF_023864345.2 of Schistocerca serialis cubense. Taxonomy (NCBI): domain Eukaryota; kingdom Metazoa; phylum Arthropoda; class Insecta; order Orthoptera; family Acrididae; genus Schistocerca; species Schistocerca serialis. Next base: position 53,195,613 of record NC_064644.1, read on the forward strand.
TTTGTACAATTGTTTAATGATATTTATAATTCGGGAATTATTCCTAGGGATTGATTGACATCTACCTTTGTTACATTACCCAAAAAGGCTAATGCCAAAACTTGTAATGATCACCGTACAATAAGCTTAATGAGTCACACCTTAAAGATATTTCTAAAAGTTATACACCAACGAATATACAAAAAAGTAGAAGAAGGTATAAGTGAAACACAATTCTGTTTTAGAAGTTCCCTCGGTACAAGAGAAGCATTGTTTGCTTTTAACATATTAGCGCAACGATGTATGGAGGTTAACCAGCCACTATATGTGTGCTTCCTGGATTATAATAAAGCATTTGACAAAGTTCGTCATGATCATCTCATAGAATTGTTAGAAAAGAAAACACTTGATAAGAAAGACATCCGCATTATATATAACCTCTACTACAATCAAACCGCAACCGTGAAGGTAGAAAATGAGTTATCGAATGATATAGAAATAAAGAGGGGTGTGAGACAAGGTTGCGTTCTCTCACCCTTATTGTTTAATATGTATTCAGAAGACATAATCCAGGCAGCTCTATCAGATGAAATAGCTGGCATTAAAGTGAATGGGCTAAACATTAACAATGTTAGGTTTGCTGATGACACTGCACTACTAGCTGGAAACCTCAAAGATCTGCAATTACTTCTTGACAAAGTCGCAGAAAAAAGTGAAGAATTTGGCTTGACTCTTAACGTAAGCAAGACTAAGTTCATGGTGATATCTAAAACACACCAACAAGAAAATCTTACAATCAATAGGGAAAGAGTCGATCAAGTACGTAAATTTAAATATCTCGGAACAATTGTAAATGAGGAGATTGAAAGCTCAGAAGAAATTAAATCGAGAATAGGACAGGCCAGAAGTATCTTTAATAAGATGAAAAATGCATTCTGTTCGAGAAACATTTGTTTAAACACAAAAATGAGGTTGCTAAGATGCTATGTATTCTCAAAATTATTATACGGAATGGAAGCGTGGACATTGAAAAAGAAGGACATGAACAGTTTAGAAGCTTTTGAAATGTGGGCATATAGAAGAATACTTAGAATTAGTTGGGTGTCGAGGATTACTAATCAAGATGTCCTAAGAAGAATGGGAAACGAAAAAGAATTAATTAAAATTATTAAAGTAAGGAAGCTACAATATTTAGGCCATGTTATTAGGGGAGTAAATTACAAAATATTGCAAATAATACTAGAAGGGAAAATTAGTGGGAAGAGAACGAGGGGTAGAAGACGGACATCCTGGATTGACAATTTAAAAAATTGGTACAACTGTTCAACGTCAGAACTCCTTAGATCAGCCAAATCAAGATCAGAAATTGCCATGATGACAGCCAACCTTCTTAGAGGAGACGGCACATGAAGAAGAAGACTAGAGGGAACTGTAGAGGGTAAAAACTGTACAGGTAAACAGAGATTGAAATAAATCTAGCGAATAATTGAGTAAATAGGTCGTAAGTGCTACTCTGAGACGTATTGTAAAGTATAGGAATTCGTGGCGGGTCGCATCAAACCAGTCTGATGAATGATTACAAAAGGGATCCCTCTAAACATAAAAGATTAAATAATAGTGGATTTTACAAAAACATTCACCTTCGAGAGAGCGGCAGCCGCAACAGGTAAGCAGCCACAAACATACAATCTGCTAGACAATCCGTTTAAGATCTCCACAGAAAATGTACAGCCAGTAATCTGACTACAAATAGTAATGACAATCAACGTTTTGACGGTTCAGAAATTTAATGCAGCCGCTATCTGAAACTTATGAGAAGTATTACGTACACGAAACAAGCAACGCGAAAGTATTGGAAACTGACTATACCAAATGCTATGATCACCACACACACGTATGCACACAGTATAAAATTAACCTCATATTATAATAGCAAAACAATCCAATAAATCTTGAAACGCCACTAAGGGCTACTCACCTTTTGTTTTCAATGTACACATTTCTGACGCTGAATCATTAGCAACCGACTAAATTCACAGGTCTGTCATTCACCAAAAGGTGCAGTCGTGAACAAAGCCCCCTCATTTGTTTACCATAGTTGGTCGGCCACAACAGAAAAACTTAAATTTCCTTTTTCGCCAACTGTAATGACATCTCCCGCCGCGGATATTCCAGCTTGGGGCTATATCGGTACTAACCTACAAAGACATCGATACAGCTGACGCATGACACAGTATTTCATAAGGTTTCCTGTGTAGTTTGCAACACTGTACTCTTGGACGTCAAAGTAGCAATTTAGCGCTGCATTTAAGCTAACTTGGTTGGAGGACGTGCGTTTGTTTCGATCCACACCGAGGTGACAAAACTCATAGGATAGCGATTTGCACACAAACAGATAGCGTTCCTATTGTGTACACAAGGTATAAAAAGGACAGTGCATCGAAGGAGATATCATTTGTTCAGAATGGTTCAAATGGCTCTGAGCACTATGGGACTCAACTGCTGTGGTCATCAGTCCCCTAGAACTTAGAACTACTTAAACCTAACTAACCTAAGGACATCACACACATCCTTGCCCGAGGCAGGATTCGAACCCGCGACTGTAGTGGTCGTACGGTTCCAGACTGTAGCGCCTTTAACCGCTCGGCCACTCCGGCCGGCCTATCATTTGTACTCAGGTGATTCAGGTGAAACGGTTTCGGATGTGATTATGGTCGCAAGAAGGAATTAACAGGCTTTGAATGCAGAATCGTGTTTGGAGTTAGACGCATGAGACATTCCATTTACGAATCGTTAGGGAATTCACTATTCCGAGATCCATAGTGTCAAGAGAGTGCCGAGAATACCACACCGCAGTCATTACCTTTCACCATATACAACGCAGTGGTCGACGTCCTTCACTTAAAGGGGTAGGACGTCAAACGGGCCTTCTTGGAGCAGGAGAGACACCACAGGACATTTTATTTTGCACTGTCTATACTTTCACGAATAAACTCATAAAACTTTGTCAGCAAGCCCAGGAATGATTTAGGATTCACAATCATAGCAGTGGAAGTTAAAAAAAAAATTTTTTTTACATGTGAAAGTTCATAATTTTTTCACTTGTATTGGCTGCGTTTGTTGCTATATGTACACGTTTCTTCATAAGTAACACAGATTTTTCGATGAATTTTGCACAGCATACAAACCATACTTACAGGTGTATGAAACTCTAGAAATTACTTAATTTTTGAAAAAAATAAATGTGCTGTTACATTTTAAACTTCATATTAAGAAAAAACTAAAATTTTACAGTTAATTATCTCAATTTTACGACAGTTCTTAATAGTTTTGGAAAATTCTAGAGTTTCATACACCCGTAAGTATGGTTTGTATGCTGTGCAAAATTCATCGAAAAATCTCCCTTACTTATGGAGGAAAGCGTACCTATAGCAACAAATGCAGCCAATGGTAAGTGAACAAAAGGTGAAATACAAATGTAAAACAATAAATTATTTTCTTACATTTTTGAACTTCCACCACTATAAGTGTAAATCCTGAATCCTTTCTGGTCATTCTGACAAAGTTTCATGAATTTATTTTTAAAAGTATAGACAGTGGAAATTAAAAATTCCTGTGGTGTCTCTCCTGCTCCAAGTCGTCCCGTTTGACGACCCCTTAACGACAAAGAGCAGCAGCGTTTGTGTCGAGTTGTCAAAGCTAACAAACAAACAATACGGATTCAAATAACCGTAGAAATCAATGTGAGACGTACGACGAACGTATCCGTTCGGACATTGAGGAGAAATTTGCCATCAATGGGCTATGGCAGCAAACGACTGACGCGAGTGCCTTTGCTATTAGCACGACATCGCCCTTCCTGGGCTTGTGACGGTATCAGTTGGACGGTCGACTACTGGAAAACTGTGTCCTGGTCAGAGAAGTTCCAGTTTCAGCTGATAAGAACTGATGGTAGAGTGTGAGTGTGGCGCAGACTCCACGAAGGAAAGGACCAAGTTGTCAACAAGGCACTGTTGAAATTGGTGGTGGCTCCATAGTGGTTTAGTCTGTCTTGACATGTAATGGACTTGGTTCTCTGGTCCGACTGAACCGACCACTGACTGGAAATTATTATGTTTATCTACTTGGAGACCATTTGCAGCATTCGTGGACTTCATGTTACCAAGAAGAGATTTAATTTTTACGGATGACAATGTGCCACGTCATCGGGCCACAATGTTCGCTATTGGTTTGAAGAACAATGAAGACAATTAGAGCTACGATCTGGCCACGCCGATAGCCCCACTTAAATCCCATCGTAAATTTATGGGACATAATCGGGACGTCAGTTTGTGCACAAAATCCAGCAAAGGCAACACTTTCACAATCAGAGGCAGCATGGCTGAATATTTTTGTAGAGGACCTGCCAACAACTTGTTGAGTCCATGCCACATCGATTTGCAGCACTACGTCATGCAAAATGAGGTCCAACACGACATTAGAAGGTATCCCATGACTCTTGTCACCTCAGTGGATACATATCATGGCCGGTTTGCACTCTTGGTTTAGAGGCACTGTAACTAATTTATTTCAAAAAAGAGGAGGAGAAGGAGGTAGCCTAGGAACAGAGAATGACATAATAATGGGAGAACTGGTGGGTTAAAGGCGAATGGTTGTGTAATGCGTTTGGTCCAGCCATTATATGTAGGCTGCAGGGGTCTGTGGCATTCCGGGGACAGTACGGTAGTACGAACAGTACGACACTAGAGAGGCGGAGGGTTCTCTTTGGTGCTGGTCCTCTTCAGCATTAGTCGCTTGGATTAGTGCCAGGGTCGCCATTATATTCCTATTTTCCCTCAGTCGGTTAAGCGTGCTTTTGTGTTTAAACTACGTCTGTAGAGGATGAGGTACTGCATATGTTCACCAAGTTTGTATTTGTCAACTAATTTTTGGTTGACATGTCCTAAAACCACTAGGGATTCTGCTTAATTATTTTGTTGTTCAATAATTCCGCGTAATGTAAACGACTTGCTGCAGACAGCTACCGTTATATTGGAAGTCATTCACTACATTAAATGTTAACCTGAGAAAGTCACTGCTAGAAATGACTTTCGTCTCATGTATTTGTACATGAGTTCCTAACCTCTTGACTGTCTCTAGCACTGAGTATTCAGTATTTCTGTCTGCTAAGATTAACTTAATATTAGGTTCGTTAGCACTAAGCATGTTTCTAACGCCGAATGGCAATGGCCAATCAGACTTCTCGCCGTCGGGTTCTGAATCTGAGTTGGCTACAGCCGCGTGGAGGTGCAGACATAATTTCTGGATTTTCACTTGGTGCTATGTACATACGCCTGCTGTCGATTTCTAGAGTGCAGACATTTCTCTTATGATGTTTAGATGGGCATATTGGAGCCACATTGCTCAGGAGTACTGGTGAGACGATTGCTTACTCACTGTGCACTGGCGTATTTTAGGTACGTGGCATTTTAATTTAATTCTCAGGATGTGTATCGTAAGTGTTTTCCATGTAACTGATGTCATCCTTTCGATTTGTGTCTTTATTAGAATACGTGAGGACCAATATTTACTTTCATTGGGTCATCTGAGCATATCAGTCGCTCACTACATTACCATCTCATTCACTAAAAGATATTATGGGGATTGTTATGAATATGGGGGCATTTTTTGGTATTTTGTAAACTGTGGTTCTATACAGCCACGAGATCCATTAGGTGAGATTCATATGGATTATTCATGAGATTTTGTATCTATATCCTGGATAATAACGAAGTTAAAAATCAACTTATAAAATAAATAAAATAATATAAATAAAATAAAATATTAATTATTTTATCTGTATGATTGTCTCTCCTATGAGTCGTCAGGTTTTAATTACTCGGTATCAGACGCTTGACAATGGCTTTTTCGTAAAGGCAATGTTACTCGTAGTTGACCATGAAATAAAACTGAAATAATCGGACTTCGTAATTAAATCGTTTCCAAAGACTGCTGCGGTAGGTGCGGACTCATAAACTAAATCTCAATATTACAATAATTTGCCAGCCATGCCAAAACGTCGTACAGAGGTGATTGTCTACTAAACAAAAAAATTACACAGTTAGTTAAATCAGATATATTCAATGAATAAGCCTACAGTTCATAATCCTACTTACTTTTATAAATATAAATTCTTTACAGAATCGTGTGCCTAGTATGGTTGCAACTTGCAGTAATTTTTTATAACATGAAATATGGCGGTGTGCCAGACAATAAACTAAAATACGTGCTTCTCGCACCACTTCTACCAGAGCTCTCCTTTCTTAATCAAACATATGAGTAACGTAATTGTGCTTTTGTTTTATCAGCGACACAGCGCTGCAGTTGTGTGCCATAGGCTTTATTTATTTGTCACTGATTATTTATTTAATTAATATCTCGCATTTCCGAGGAAACTCACGCTCGGCATGCAAATGTGCCTTTATATTGCCCCCTGAATTGCGAGCCGAAAGGACACACCTGCAGGCGAGCAATTCACCTAAAGGCACAAGAAAATCTAAGTTATCTACAACTATTTACATGACCTACATTATACACATTATACACATTATATACAACTTTGAATGACGCGGGTGCGCCGTAAAAGTTCTTATGTTGGCAGATAGAGTGCGCGCATGCGCAGAAGCGTCTGTGTGACTGCCGTTATGTCGTACAGTTAGATCACGCGGCACAGTATTGCAGTTCATATTGTTCGTGTGCGCGCGTTTCTCAGTCGTTGCACAAAGAAAATATTCAACCAAGATTACATATGAAGACTACATTCTATGACAGGTAACTTAGTTTTAAATTTACAATATTCGTTATAACACAATGTAACTTAGATTGTTGAATGTTCTTAGTTACATAGTATTGTTTTGAAATACTTCAAAGAAAAATGTCCGTATTTTTCAGGTGCGTTGACCTATACACATCGTGTCGTTATTACAGTTCATATACATCTGCTGGACAATAATTTTTTTTTTTTTACAGGTTAGTGTCGTCGTGGTAAAGTTTTTTTGATCACAGTTACATCGTTGTATAACAACGTGATTAATACATAAGCGTGTCCATTTCCCATTTCCATTATAGTTGTTGTGATGCAGTTCGTTGTAAGTAAAAGCATTGCTTATTACAGATCAGACGTGACCCGTCGAGTAATTGGTCCACGTGCAGTTCGTTTTTTACATTCCGTGGAAGCTTGGTTGCAGAACCTCGGACGGCACATAGCTGGCGTCGATCCTTGGACAGTCCAGGTAAGAGTGTCCGTCACATTTCGAGAACATTTCATTCCCTGAAGTTCCAACCAAAATTCTTCCACCCGTCGTGTTGTTTTCTGGTCAGGCACTTTGTGTCCATTTAATCCAGTTAACATCTTGAAGATAGGTACTGTAGTAATGTCACTAGACGATGCACGAATTATGGACTTCACATTTTCAGTTTTTTTTTTGCTGAATGTAGCTCACCTAAATGTTCGTAGTTATTAATCGAGGAAATCGTTCATCGCGTTTACATAGGTACGATGCATAATGAATGGCATTAACCGTTTCCTTCACATAGGTTTCTGCGTAGTTGCAGAGTTAGTAATGTTCGTTAATGTCCGTGAACAGAGGTTCACTATGCAATGTCTTTTTGGCACTCGTTTTGTTCAAATTTTTACATGATACATCAGTTAAAAAAAAAAGTAATTATACATACACACGTCACATATTTTCTTAGTATAAACATAATACAGTTGCACATAAACATGTTTACATCATCTTTACATCGCTATAGGTTATTACACTGCGTCACATTTGATTACATGAATTGCAGATATTTACATCCTCTTTAGCGGTTTTGCTGGGATATTATCGATGTTTTTTGTGATGTCATCTGAAATTAAGATAGGTTAGACACAACATTCATTACATCAGTAGGCAAGACCAGGCGTTTTCACTACTCAATAAATATTCAAAATAGTAAGAGAGAGAAAATGTTCGATTCCTCGCGTTTTGTGCGTGTGTGTTGAGTGTCTGTGTGGCCTTGACTATTGATAGATGTTTTTTGTGTTGAGAGATGTGCGTCTAATCTATTTCTCAAAGTAAAAGATCGCTTCACAGATGACGTCTGTCAGTTCGTCAGGTGTCATACCAAGTCAGTGGTACCTACAATAACAAATGTCCCGTGAAAAATTAACATGTCATTCACTGCTACGTAATCATAAATTTTACTTTAATATTCAGTCTTCTCGGTGAAGCCGCGGGGTTGAAAGAAAAGTTCTTCTGTCTTCAACTGCGACTCTGGAACGCTGAAATGAAAATTTCTATACTACTTATTATCTGTGTTGTAGCAACAGAGTTTTTCGAGTTGCTTAGCAATATTTTGATGGGTATGTCTTTGACATTATTCAGCATGAAATGCTCTAAGATCTCGGTGTGCGTATAGCCCAATAATTTTGTTAGTTCTACGATGTTGTAACAGATACGCACCAGGGTGCGGTATGTTAACAATTATGTAAGGTCCTTCATATAGCAGACGCCACTTAGCGTTGCGTCGTTTGAGTGCAACAGATTTATGATGAGTACGAAGTAGTACAAGCATTCCTACCTCGAATTTTTGTTTTCTTTTTATTATGTTTCTGTGATGTTTGTTTTGTATCTGTGCGTGATGTGTCAGCGTAGTCAATAATTCTTTTATTTTCTGTTCAGGTGTGATTTCCTTGTCTGACAACTTAGGTAATGGTTCTATCCACTGATCGTTCTGTTTGCAATTGAACATGATCTCGTTAGGTGTGTAATTTGTATCGTAAATATTTAAGTTATTGTGTACGTCTTCGAAAAGACTTAGGTAGGACACCCAATTAGTATGTTTTGATGAAATATAGGTCCTCATGAAACGATTTAATTCTCGGAAAAGTCTCTCAGTCGCGTTACATTGTGGACTAAACCTCGAAATAAATATACTTTTAATGTTATTGTCCTTCAAGAAATTTCTCCATTTGTACCCAGAATAGTATGCTGCATTATCTGATAGAATTGCTTTAGGTTTTCCCACGTGCGTCAGGTAATCACTTGAGAATCTTCGTATTATAGCACTTGCAGTGGCGGATTTTAAAGCATAAAGTTTAACATGTTTAGAAAATATATCGTAAAAAGCTAAGATATATTTGACGCCTCCAGAGCTTGCTGGATGCGGTCCACTGATGTCAGTACACAGAATTTCCAGGGGTTTACTAGGTAAAATAGAATGTAGATCTGTTTTTGTGGACAAATTCTGAGGTTTTGATTTTTGACATATGACACATGTTTTCAGTTCCCTGTAAATTTTTCTTCTCATATTGCTAAAATAACAGTATGTACTGAGCTTCGCTAAACACTTTTTTGTCCCATAATGACCCCAAACTAAGTGTGTGTGCCAAATTAAATTACGTTCAGACTCTTTGGGAATGCATACACACCAGTTAGTAGCATTTGGATGTCGGCGGTAAAATAGCACATCATTGTGTAACTTGTAATACTTAGTCAAAGGATGATTGTGTTTTTCTACCAGTAACGTTATTATTTTATACCAGTGAGGATCAGATTTTTGTAATTCAGCCATGTTTCTGCACATATCCATATAATATTGGTGATACTGCTTGTCTTGCATTAAGAGAATCCTGTAGTCATTTATATTTTCTAAGTCACTGTTGGTATCATTCATACCTTGTGGAAGTCTAGACAAAGTGTCTGCAATGGTGTTGTCCTTACCTCTTATGTACTTAATTTCAAAAGAGTAGTTCTGAAGTGTAACTGACCATCGTGATAGTCTAGGATGTACAAGTTTACAAGTTAACAAAAATGTCAGGGCCTGGTGATCGGTGTAAATTACTGTATGTTTTCCAAATAAATAATAATTGAATTTCTTGAATGCCCATACTATGGAAAGTGTTTCTAACTCAGTAATGGAGTATGTACGCTCACATTCAGTTAGAGTGCGACTCGCAAACCCAATAATTCTTATCTGTTCCTCCTCTTTATTCTTTACAACTTGAAATAAGCAACAGCCCAAGCCAGTACGTGAAGCGTCACAAGTCATACAAAAATCTAAATTGAAATCTGGATGGCTCAATATGTTAGCATTCACTAAAGCATGTTTAATTGTATTAAAGTCATTCTGGCACTGTTCCGACCAGATCCAAACTTGATTCTTTCTGAGTAGATTTAGCAGATGTTTACTGTTCAAAAGTGGTTGTGGCAAAAAACGTCTGAAAAATGAACATAGCCCAAGGAATGATTTTAACTGCTTTTTAGTTCGAGGGCTAGGAAGGTTTCTGATAGCATCTAATTTACTGGGATCCGGACGTATGCCCTGTGAATTAATGATATGTCCTAAATACTTTATCTCACTGCAACCAAACTTTGATTTTCTAAGATTGGCTGTGACTCCAGCTTGTGCAAATTTTTCTAAAATTCCTTGAAGTGTGTCAACGTGTTCATTCCAGGATTGTGTAGCTATCAGTATATCATCTACATAGTGTGTGACTGTCTCAACTAAATCGTCGCCAAGCACGGTATCCAGGGCTGTAATGAATACCCCAGAGCTGACATTCAGTCCGAAGGGTAGAACACAAAACTGATAGGTTCGCCCCCCGAACATAAATGCAGTATATTTCCGAGAATCAGGAGTGATACCCACCTGCCAAAACGAATTAGCGAGATCTATTGTGGAAAAATATTTTGCATCTAGAAATTTCTGTAATCGCTCTTCTAAATTTTCAGGTTTTGTGTGAACCGGTAAAATTATTTCATTAATAGCTCGTGCGTCTAACACTAACCTAATGCTTCCATTTGATTTTTTGACAACAAGTAGAGGACTACAGTAAGGTGAGGTGGATGGTTCAATGACCTTCCAGTCTAACATTTGTTTTAATTCTTGCCACACAGCAGGTCGTTGAGATAACGGTACGTTATATGTCTTATGGTAGAAGATCTTGTGAGGCTTAACTTCAATCTTGTACACATACGTGTTGATAACACCTAATCGTTTGGTAAAAACTTGTAAATATTTGGATAACACTTCCTGTAGTTTTATACGTTCATGTACACTGAGAGCTGTAGCTTCACTTATCTTATGATCAAGCAATGTTTTCAAGTCCATTAGCTCTGCGTCAGATGAGTGTGTTTGCATGTCTTGAATGTCTTTGTCAAGTACTAACTGAACCTTGTACCCTGTACAGTGTTTGTCATGCTTTAGAGTTCTCCTGTCCAAATCAATAATAATTACCCTGCTTTTATCATTTAAAATACATTTACCTTTGGAGAAGTCTATAATGCAGTCCTTCTCGCTCATAATATCTATTCCTAATATGCAATTAGTCACAAGGTTTTGTACAACCAGGAATGGCCATTGTACGGTTCCATTACCTATTTTAACGTTTACAAAAACTTGCTTCGTAACCCTACATGACTTATTACCTAGTGCAGTAGTTATTTTACAGTTTTGGGCAGGAAACTCAGGCACAGGTTCCAATTCACACATCTTTTTATAAAAATTAAAAGATAAAACGCTCACAGCTGCACCTGTATCTAGGATAATAGTAGTTGGAATCCCACCTACTACACCAGTAGTGGATGCTAAAACAATTTCATTTGTGTTTAAACGACATTGTGTACTATCTTGTAAAAGTTCATCTGATATATTGTTATTGTGGTTGTATCTTATAAATAAAACAGGTAGTTTTTGTTTAGAATTACTCGGCATATCATTATTCTGTTGTTCAAGTGTGGTGTCAAATAACTGATTAACATTGAAGCCGCCCCCCAAGGATTCTTCAGCCACGACCTGGGGCAAAGTAGTGACTGTTTCTAGTTTGTTGGATTAGCATTTGTACTAGGTACTGACACAGATTGAGGTTGTGCATCAGGTGTCATTTCTATTATATTCACATTCGGATATTGCCTATTATAATCTCCAAACTTTTGCGGTTGTTGTTGCTGTTGCGCATTATAACTTACCTGTCGGTCGTAAGGTATGCTCCAATTTTGACCTGGTGGCTGTTGTGGTAAAGCAGAGTTTGAATGAAAGTACTGATCGTTACGAGTCCAACCTTGATGCTGTCTTGGCTCGTAGTTATTATTATTTCTATTTCTGTTTGTGTTTTTGTTATTACCTTTGTATCCGTTGTTACCGTTGTAGTTATTACCGCGGTGCCTTTTGTATGGATTGCCGCATGAAATGTTATTACTGTTGTAACTATTGTTTGTATTGGAATACGCGTGTTGATTTTGATTTCCGTACTGAGACGGCATGTGAGTTTGCTGTTTTTGTCGTACCGCGTATCCAACTGTGGGCGCGCCAGAATTGTGTTGGCAAGCCTGCATGTTTTGCATACCACTAGTGTAAACATTGTGGCTGCTGTTTTGCCGCGCGAAGCGCTGATCTTCAAGTAACATGTCAACCGAATCTAAAGCTGTTAAAAAATAATCTGAATCGTCATCCGGGATATGTAGGAGTTTTTCTTTAATGTTGAAAGGCAATTTGGCCTTCAACGCACGGAGTATATCTCGCGTTGCGACTGGTTCGTCTAAAAAGTGTCCCATGTTCAAGTATTTTTCAAAATATCTGCGTAAGTTACCATTTTTACTGTTAAAAGTTTCAGGTTCTAAAATTTGTCTTCTGAGTCGCTCCTGAACGGATTGCGACCAGAATTTGTTCAGAAAAGCACGCTCAAACTCACTGTACGTGGTACATACGTCAGCTTGACTGTATACCCAGACAGCTGCATCGCCTTGGATGTAACCGACAATATATGAAATCTTTTTCCGGTCACTCCAAGTGCGTGGAAATGCGTTACTAAAAGATTTGAGAAAAATCACCGGATGAATGGTTCGTTTTTCTGGGATAAAAATCTGAAATTGCCTGTGTTTCATTAAGCTTTCGTCTTCCTTTGCATCATGATATGGATTTGTCCCACTGTAATTACTGCTATGTCCAGCTGGCGAGTAATTACGATAATGTTGCTGTGGTTTACCATGATAATAGCTTGTGTTTGTGTTTCCACATCGTGGTATGTGTTGTAGTCGTGGTGTGTTTTGTTCTTGTGTATTTGTCGTGTGCGGTATGTGTGTGTCATACTCGAATGTATATTGGTTCCTGAACTGTGCATTTTGACTGATATTTTCGTTACATTCAGACTGTGGTCGATCGGTGAATTGTCTCATGGGTGCAGTGACGGATTGTATTGCGTCACTGATTAGCTGTTTGTTATTAGTAATGTATTGCGCTACGGAGTCGTGCACAATTGTTGGTAAATTTTCACGTAAGCATCTATCAAAATGTTTGTCTTTGTTCACTACCCAATCATGAAATTCTTTATTCATATTTTGAAAATGAGCTGTGGCATCAGATTGTAAGATGTCAGTCAGGTGTTGTTCAACATTGTCAAATTTATTCTGTACGTCAGTAATTCGTTTTTCAAGGTTGTCATGTACTGAAGAATATGTTTGAATTTGTTCAGTAAGAACTTCACACGTGACATTAAGGTTTTTTACTTGTGTCTGTAAAAGTGCTACGTCAGTTGTAGTCTTTTCTTGTCTCGTATTAAGCTGGGAAAATTTAGCACTCAGTTCAGTCATCTGTTTGGTCAGTGTGGCGTCTATAAGTTCCACACGCTTACATAAAGTGTCATTATCTGTCTTGAGTGCTATGAGATCAGATTTGATTTCGTCCGTTTGTGTCTTTAACTGTTCATTTTGCGTCTGTAAGGTTGCCATGTTTTCGTCGTTTTGTTTCATTAGCATTTGTAACATGTCGGCAATGTTCACCGTTTGCAAGGTCTCTGCCCCCGCCGCGTCATTAGACGTGACGTCATGCATTAACATGGGCTCTGATTGAGACTTTGAAATTTTTGTGGTGGAGGGCCTATTGTCAAAATTTTCGTCAACACTTGCGTCAATGTTTGATGAATTGTCACTACCGGTTGCTGTCGTAAAGTCATTTTCTAACATTTGTCTCTCGTCCGAGTCGGATTGCGTCTGAATAGTACGTCTTTGCTGTTCCATTTTTGCGTATTGTTTTCTAGTTATTACCATGCCACACGTGATATATGTTTCAAGAAAATATTTGACACTGATTTTAAAATAAAATGCAGTTGAGCATGAATCGGTCGTAGCAACAATGGTTGTCTGTTAATTTAAAAATATAAACTGAATTTGAGATTATTGGTAATGGCTGCTGGCCATGTTACATGATATCGTACAGAAGTCGGCCATATTGTACACTCGTGTATTGGTATTGTTGCATACGTTATTGTTTAAGGAAAAATACTGAGAATGGAATTTATCACTGAAACTGTTATGCGGAAAAGAAACACTACAGAATCTACTGAAAAGCTAATACACTGAATTATACGTCTGGTCAAGCCTGCTAATGCAAAGATGCTGCGTCTTACCTTATTTTGCTGGAAGCTTCTTTGCGTCTTCCCGCAAAAATTTTATAATTGGCAAATATCTTCTGATTTTTGTTATTTCTGATATAGTCAAGTCCAGGTCCAGAAAGTTGATTTTCACATGAAACAAAGAGAACAATGTAACAAATGACAAAATAACAAGTCCGACACGCAGTCGCCAATATAAAATTAATAAAATAAAATAAAATAAAATATTAATTATTTTATCTGTATGATTGTCTCTCCTATGAGTCGTCAGGTTTTAATTATTCGGTATCAGACGCTTGACAATGGCTTTTTCGTAAAGGCAATGTTACTCGTAGTTGACCGTGAAATAAAACTGAAATAATCGGACTTCGTAATTAAATCGTTTCCAAAGACTGCTGCGGTAGGTGCGGACTCATAAACTAAATCTCAATATTACAATAATTTGCCAGCCATGCCAAAACGTCGTACAGAGGTGATTGTCTACTAAACAAAAAAATTACACAGTTAGTTAAATCAGATATATTCAATGAATAAGCCTACAGTTCATAATCCTACTTACTTTTATAAATATAAATTCTTTACAGAATCGAGTGCCTAGTATGGTTGCAACTCGCAGTAATTTTTTATAACATGAAATATGGCGGTGTGCCAGACAATAAACTAAAATACGTGCTTCTCGCACCACTTCTACCAGAGCTCTCCTTTCTTAATCAAACATACGAGTAACGTAATTGTGCTTTTGTTTTATCAGCGACACAGCGCTGCAGTTGTGTGCCATAGGCTTTATTTATTTGTCACTGATTATTTATTTAATTAATATCTCGCATTTCCGAGGAAACTCACGCTCGGCATGCAAATGTGCCTTTATAAACTCTCTCGTGAATTCTCTTACAAAGTCATTTTCCATACCTCCGATCTTTCAGGTTCATTGACACATGTGCTTATTTAAACTTTGTTCATGAAAGCACCTCGTTCGTGTGCAATCTATATGAAATAGTTCTTGAACTGATTTCGGCAGGAGCACCATTTCTTAAGCTGCCTTCATCAGCAACACCATTTTCAATTTTTTAACTAACTAAGGTGAGTGTGACTTGCAGTGATCTTCATGACACTTGTTGCTGCTAAGAATACTTTGAGACTTTCCGTTTAAATGAGTCATTTTCCGTTTGTTAGATGTTACAAAATACAGTGTGCAGTTTCATCCGCATTGTATACACCACTGCTACGACGAATGATAAATTAAAACTTAACAGTTGTATCAGAACTGTCGAATAATTAGGATGCAATTTGTCTGCACTCAACTTATGGTAAATCTCATTTATTATTCTGTTATAGTTAAGAAGTTGGTTGATTACTGCCTATTTCACCAAAGGTAGCCATATCATCATAGGCCAAATTTCACGCAAAGACATGACAAAATACGTGTTAAATATGAGTTAAATCTGTGTCCGCAACCTGTCGACCTTTAGACAGGTTTCAGGAGTCTTCTGGTAGCTTACTTTCAATATTTTGTACAAACTTTTGTCGGTAGTATGTTCAGAGAGTGAGTTCATTCTAAGATTGTCCTTTCTGCAAGCATTCAAATCTTTCTTGGTTTCCTTTACGTATAACTCCGTGCATTTGTGGAAGTTTTGTAATATGAAACCGCCAATTTGGGATGAAACTGCTTCTGAAAATGTATGAGTTTCATACACATTCAGCAATCATTTTCACTGGGAAGCGTATCACCCGGCGTTATGGTATGGGGTGCCATTGGTTACGCGTCTCGGTCACCTCTTGTTCACATCGAGGGCACTTTGAACAGTGGAAGTTACTTTTCAGATGTGTTACGACCCGTGGCTCTACCCTTCATTCGATCCCTGCGAAACCGTACATTTCAGAAAGATAATGCATGACCGCATGTTGCGGGTCCTGTGCGGGCCTTCCTGGATACTGAAAATGTTCGACTGCTGCCCTGGCCAGCACATTCTCCAGATCGCTCACCAATTGGAAACGTCTGGTGGCCGAGCAACTGGCTCGTCACAATACGCCAGTCACTATATCTTGATGAACTGTGGTATCGTGTTGAATCTGCATGGGCAGCTGTACCTGTACACGCCATCCCAGGCGTATCAAGGCCGCTATTACGGCCAGAGGTGGTTGTTCTTGGTACTGATTTTTTCTGGATCTATGCACCCACATTGCGTTAAAATGTAATCACATGTCAGTTCTAGTATAATATATTTGTCCAATGAATACTCGTTTATCATCTGCATTTCTTCTTGGTGTAGTGTAGTAACGACATGTTTACATAAACTGTGCATTGTAATGCGTTTTTGAACAGATCTTGATGAGAGGACAGTTACCGAATAAGAAATATGAGATGCCATTTAAAAACTACATGCTGCTGTTCATATCTTCGTAACAGACAAAATTACAAGAATGGCGTTGACTTTGGTTAACACCACTTTGCAGCTAAACAACGTTTGCTTGCCGAATTTTTTGTTCGCTTCTGAACCAAAGGTTATTTGGGGTGGTGAAGATAAATGAAACATATTCTATTCACATAATCAGAACTATTGAGAAATGTCTTCGAGAGGGTCAGTGAAGCTGCACTGGAAAACGTATTACAGAAGCTACTGGAAACACTAAAAGTAAGAAGTAAATAAAGCGAAATTTATCCTCAATTGGTCAAAAACATTGCACAGATTAAGATAATAAACCACATATTTATTAATAACGGGGAAAAGATTGCCAGACATTTGAAGATATCTTAAAATGTCGTTACCTTTGTGAAGATGAAAGAAAAAAAAAACAGGTGAAAATTCCATCCCATATGTAACGTCAGATGAGGTGCTGGCAGCCATTTGTGGTACGAAGAAGGAAAGGGGCGAGACCGATAGTGTCGCAACAGAAATAATCTAAAGTGGAAGCAAAGTATCACGAAAGGAACCTACAAGTAAAATTCTTTGCATAAAGAAAATTCTGTAAAACTGCTAAACTCCTGCATTTGGTCTATATAACAAGAGATATAAAAATTAACCTCAGTCTATTATGTATTCACTAAATTTTCGTTAACAACGTAGAAGAAAATTATTAGCCCTCAAATAACACAGAAAGTGAGACAGGGTTGGAGCCTATCCCACGTCATTCACTCAGTACTTAGAGCAAGCTGTGAAAGGAAAGCAAGGAGAAAAGTGAAAGTCCAGGTGGACGAAATAAGATACTTAAAGGTTATAATTCCGTCAGCCGGCAAAAGGCTAGGAAGATTAGTGTAACTGAGTGGTAACTCACTTGAAAACGGATTTACGAGGTACATCAATTACGAGGTAAGGAGAATGGGAAACAACTAAATAAAATTAGGTGATCTGGAGGAATTAGATCAGGAAATGACACACTTCAATGGGTAGACAAATTTTTCTGTTCGGACAGCAAAATAACTATTGATAGCCCACATTAGGAAGATACAAAATGCTAACCGCCATAAACGGGAAAACAGTGTGTAAATAGAATGTGTTAAGATCTTGTAAATAGGCTGTTTGGGTTTTTTTATAGGTAACGCCACGTAGCGCGCTGTATGTAAATCACTGGCTGTGCTGTGTGCAGTCTGTGGCTAGTTTGCATTGTTGTCTGCCATTGTAGTGTTGGGCAGCTGGATGTGAACAACGCGTAGCGTTGCGCAGTTGGAGGTGAGCCGCCAGCAGTGGTGGATGTGGGGAGAGAAATGGCGGAATTTTGAAATTTTTAAGACTGGTTGTCATCAACTGCTATATATATTATGACTTTTGATGACTATTAAGGTAAATACATTGCTTGTTCTCTATCAAAATCTTTCTTTTGCTAACTGTGCCTATCAGTAGTTAGTGCCTTCAGTAGTTTGAATCTTTTATTTAGCTGGCAGTAGTGGCGCTCGCTGTATTGCAGTAGTTCGAGTAACGAAGATTTTTGTGAGATAAGTGATTTGTGAAACGTATAGG
Organism: Schistocerca serialis cubense; assembly: GCF_023864345.2. NCBI lineage: Eukaryota > Metazoa > Arthropoda > Insecta > Orthoptera > Acrididae > Schistocerca > Schistocerca serialis. The sequence goes on from NC_064644.1 coordinate 53,213,961, forward strand.
TTAATGTTAGTCAGGGCCATTCTTTCGTAGGGATTATTGAAAGTCAGATTGCGTTGGGCTAAAAACATTGTGTGTCAGTCTAAGCCCAGTCACGTATATAATTTTTCAGAAGGGGACATTTCAATCTAATGCAAAATTCTATTTCCTGTTGCGAAGGGAGGCACATTTTTACTTACTACAATCAGATACCAAGAGCGTTCCGGAGATAAACTGTATAAAAAGATAAACGTTACCTTTTCTGGAGGTACGTGATTTAGTTACACCGACAGTTTTGAAAGTACCTATTTTGCTCTTTGTTTCTTTATTCCACCAGAGCAAATCCTTGCAGTATCAAATCTGTACAGTAGTCGAAACCACTTCTTTACTCTCAACACGAGGACTGTGTGACAGCTCTGATATTGTAAGGGTTTACTCTGGTGGAATAAAGAAACATCGAGCGAAATGGGTAGTTTCAGAACCGTCGGTGTTACTAAATCATCTATTCTGGAAGAGATAAAGCATGTTTCTTTTTTTACACTTTACCTCCACGTATCTGATTGCAGTGATTAAAATGCGTCTACGATTGCAGCAGGAGAGAGTATTTTATATTTATATTAGATGTTAAAGAATTTCTTATTTTTAGAAACTGTATCCCGGCATTCGTTGGTCAGCAGTTTATATCCTCCTTACGTGAGCCATCAACAGTTATCTTGCTGTGCAAATAGCAAACCTTGTATTAATAGCAAACCTAGTATTAATATCCCATTTTCTGGCCTAATTTCCTCAGAATCATATTACTTATTTTGACTGATTCCCAGCAGTCTTATCTCATTATTGGTGTTTTCTTACATCTCTTTTCAAAGCAGTATCCGTTCTGTTCAACTGGTCTTCCAAGCCCATTTCTGTCTGACCGAATTTCAGTATCATCGGCAAACCTTAAAGTTTCTGTTTTCGTCTCCCCGAACTTCGTCTTCGCAATGTATCCTTGGTTTTCTTTTACTACTTGGTCTTTCTACACTTGCACAGACTGAATAACACGGGGAGCTGGCTGCAACGTTGTCTCACTTCCTGTGTTTTATCCATGATATCTTCAGTATCTCGTACTGTATGCCCTGTAATCTCCAAGGATCTATTATCGCTCTCGTCACACGCAGTAGGGGTCACATGTCTCCCGTACCCACACGATACTATGATAGCATGACGGCCTGTAATTGCGCTTAATCAATATCAGAGAAGCTCGTGTTCTCCTCATAGGGGTAGACATCCTATTAGTGCAGAGGATAAATCTGTATCATCGAGAAGTTGTCTGGAAATCCAGCACCCGTGACAGCATACGTATTCCTGTCCGACCATCATAATAATTTTCTTGACGTCACTAAACAAACACCTTGAATTTTTAACACTCTACATTTCTTCCGATGCCGTCCTTGACGCAGATATTAGAAATAATGTATATCAGACGTCTACCGTTTTTTTTAAGTCGTTATTTTGCTGACTGGTTTGTGCGGTTCACAGCAAATTCATCTCTTGTACCGACCTCTTCTTCTCAGAACAGAATTTGCGGCCTACGATCTCAATTACTTGGAGGTTTTGCAGTCTCTGACTTCTCCTAGCTTTTAACTTCTACAGTTTCTTCCACTGCAATGAAAGATATTCCCGTATGACTTCACAGTAATCCTGTCTCTTTTTCGTTTCTGTGTTCTCTATGTGTTCCCATTTTTGGCGATTCAGCTACAATATTTTCATTCTTTATCTAATCAGGCCAGCTGATTTTCAAATTCCTTCTATAGCACCAAGTCTCAAAAATTTGGATTCTCTACCTTTGCGGATTTGCAACAGTCCATGATTCACTATACTGCAGTGCACAAAATGTACATTCGCAGAAATTTCTTCCTCTGATTGTGGCCGACGTGCGTTACTAGCAGACTTCTATTGACCAGGAATGCCATCTTTGGCTATGTTAATGTGCTTTTACGTCCTCCTTGCTACTCCTTCGTGCGTTTTTTTGCTGTCAAGGTTGTCAAACTTATTATCATTAAAATAAGTCTTAAGACAGTAACTGTTTCATTAAAAGTAATCATCAATAGCGATTAAATGACGTTTTGCCAGACCTTTTACGCACATCGGTTAGATGTCTGTCGCACGCGACTTAAAATTCTGGACACAGCAGTTAAAAACAAATAACAGAACAATGAAATAAGTAAAAGACGCTGTTTAAAGAACAAAAACCAAATCAAAGTTAACATTTATGGTCTACGTATAGATGCCTATATAACAATATGACGAGACAGAGAGTGTATATGAGTGAGTCTAACGTGTAGTTCATTATGTAAAGGCAGATGGAAATCTATGAACCATTGTGACTTTGGTAGCTATAGCAGTGAAAGAAACAACAGCCAGACTTAGGGAGACTACGGGCTAGGCAAAGAGAATGTGTGGCAAGAAAGACTCCTGAAGGCCTAAAATACATTTTAGTTAGTTGTAGCAATTAAACAGTTCGAAATTCACAAGGACAAGAGAAAAGCTTGTAAAATGCTAGGATACGCAAGGAGAAAGCACTTGAATAACGTCATGGTGAGACAGATACTCCGAAATGAGGAATTGGATTTTAGGAAGTGCCCAGGAGGAAACACAAACTCACACCATAATTCAGTAATGATAAAGCGTAAGCTAAAGTTTAAGAGAATCGCCTGGAAGAATCGACGTACAAGAATGTGGAACGTTGAGGTATTGAGTAATCATGTCCTTTCGAAGTTCTCTGATGCTGAAAATAGTACAGTGACTACTAGGGTATTATTAGGTAGTCAGTTGACGAGGAAAGAACATCATTAACCGGGTAACAGCACAAGGTGAGCACCCAGTTATAAGAATTGTAATGCATAGAATTTGTGGGTAACAGAAAAATCCTTCAGTTGATCGGAGTAAGAAAGAAATGTGGTAATGTTTAGGAAAATAAAGGAATACTTCTGTAAAAGTCACTTATAAATCAAATCAGTGATTAACTAAAGAATGATGGCTGGAGGAAAGATGTTCAGAAATAGAGAGGAAAATGGTCGTCCTAAGAACACATGCACCGTATGAAAAAATGACACTATCTTTCAGAGAATTTAAATCGAGGACATCAACATTCAATGTATTATATTGACTATTGCAACCCGTGGTCTAGGGGTAGCGTCTTTGATTCATAATCAAAACGTCTTCGGTACCGGGTTCGATCACCGTCACAGCCTAAATTTTGATAAATAATCAGCATTGGCGGCCGAAGACTTCCGGCATAAGAAGTCAGCCTCATTCTGCCAACGGCCTTGTCAAAGAGGGCGGAGGAGCGGATAGAGGTTCAGGGCACTCTCTTGTCCTAGGGGTGGGAAATTGCCCCTAAAGGCTGAAGAATCAGCAACGATCAACGACATGAGGATGCAGAAGGCAATGGAAACCACTGCATTAAAGACACGTAACGTGTATCCACAGGACATGTGGCCTGTATTTGAAGAAGTGTCATAATGATCTCTCCATTGGCAAAAGATTCCGGAATAGTCCCCCATTCGGATCTCCGGGAGGGGACTGCCAAGGGGGAGGTTACCATGAGAAAAAGATTCAATAATCAACGAAAGGATAACGTTCTACGAGTCGAGGCGTGGAATGTCAGAAGCTTGAACGTGGTAGGGAAACTAGAAAATCTGAAAAGGGAAATGCAAAGGCTCAATCTAGATATAGTAGGGGTCAGTGAAGTGAAGTGGAAGGAAGACAAGGATTTCTGGTCAGATGAGTATCGGGTAATATCAACAGCAGCAGAAAATGGTATAACAGGTTTAGGATTCGTTATGAATAGGAAGGTAGGGCAGAGGGTGTGTTACTGTGAACAGTTCAGTGACCGGGTTGTTCTAATCAGAATCGACAGCAGACCAACACCGACAACGATAGTTCAGGTATACATGCCGACGTCGCAAGCTGAAGATTAACGGATAGAGAAAGTGTATGAGGATATTGAAAGGGTAATGCAGTATGTAAAGGGGACGAAAATCTAATAGTCATGGGCGACTGGAAAGCAGTTGTAGGGGAAGGAGTAGAAGAAAAGGTTACAGGAGAATATGGGCTTAGGACAAGGAATGAAAGAGGAGAAAGACTAATTGAGTTTTGTAACAAGTTTCAGCAAGTAATAGTGAATCCCCTGTTCAAGAATCACAAGAGGAGGAGGTATATTTGGAAAAGACCGGGAGATACGGGAAGATTTCAGTTAGATTACATCATGGTCAGACAGAGATTCCGAAATCAGATACTGGATTGTAAGGTGTACCCAGGAGCAGATATAAAATCAGATCACAATATAGTAGTGATGAAGAGTAGGCTGAAGTTCAAGACATTAGTCAGGAAGAATCAATACACAAAGAAGTGGGATACGGAAGTACTAAGAAATGACGAGATACGTTTGAAGTTCTCTAACGCTATAGATACAGCAATAAGGAATAGCGCAGTAGGCAGTACAGTTGAAGAGGAATGGACATCTCTAAAAAGGGCCATCACAGAGGTTGGGAAGGAAAATATAGATACAAAGAAGGTAGCTGCGAAGAAACCATGGGTAACAGAAGAAATACTTCAGTTGATTGATGAAAGGAGGAAGTACAAACATGTTCCGGGAAAATGAGGAATACAGAAATACAAGTCGCTGAGGAATGAAATAAATAGGAGGTACAGGGAAGCTAAGACGAAATGGCTGAAGGAAAAATGTGAAGACATCGAAAAAGATATGATTGTCGAAAGGACAGACTCAGCATACAGGAAAGTCAAAACAACCTTCGGTGGTATTAAAAGCAACGGTGGTAACATTAAGAGTGCAACGGGAATTCCACTGTTAAATGCAGAGGAGAGAGGAGATAGGTGGAAAGAATACACTGAAAGCCTCTATGAGGGTGAAGATTTGTCTTATGTGATAGAAGAAGAAACAGGAGTCGATTTAGAAGAGATAGGGGACCCAGTATTAGAATCGGAATTTAGAAAAGCTTTGGAGGACTTACGGTCAAATAAGGCAGAAGGGATAGATAACATTCCATCAGAATTTCTAAAATCATTGGGGGAAGTGGCAACAAAACGACTATTCACGTTGGTGTGTAGAATATATGAGTCTGGCGATATACCATCTGACTTTCGGAAACATCATCCACACAATTCCGAAGACGGCAAGAGCTGACAAGTGCGAGAATTATCGCACAATCATCTTAACATCTCATGCATCGAAGCTGCTTACAAGAATAATATACAGAAGAATGGAAAAGAAAATTGAGAATGCGCTAGGTGACGATCAGTTTGGCTTTAGGAAAAGTAAAGGGACGAGAGAGGCAATTCTGACGTTACGGCTAATAATGGAAGCAAGGCTAAAGAAAAATCAAGACACTTTCATAGGATTTGTCGACCTGGAAAAAGCGTTCGACAATATTATATGGTGCAAGCTGTTCGAGATTCTGAAAAATGTGGGGGTAAGCTATATGGAGAGACGGGTCGTATACAATATATACGCCAACCAAGAGGGAATAATAAGAGTGGACGATCAAGAACGAAGTGCTCGTATTAAGAAGGGTGTAGGACAAGGCTGTAGCCTTTCGCCCCTACTCTTCAATCTGTACATCGAGGAAGCAATGATGGAAATAAATGAAAGGTTCAGGAGTGGAATTAAAATACAAGGTGAAAGGATATCAATGATACGATTCACTGATGACATTGCTATCCTGAGTGAAAGTGAAGAAGAATTAAATGATCTGCTGAACGGAATGAACAGTCTACACAGTATGGTTTGAGAGTAAATCGGAGAAAGACGAAGGTAATGAGAAGTAGTAGAAATGAGAAGAGCGAGAAACTTAACATCAGGTTTGTGGTCACGAAGTCAATGAAGTTAAGGAATTCTGCTACCTAGGCAGTAAAATAACCAATGACGGACGGAGCAAGGACGACATCAAAAGCAGACTCGCTATGGCAAAAAAGGCAATTCTGGCCAAGAGAAGTCTACTAATATCAAATACCGGCCTTAATTTGAGGAAGAAATGTCTGAGGATGTACGTCTGGAGTACAGCATTGTATGGTAGTGAAACATGGACTGTGGGAAAACCGGAACAGAAGAGAATCGAAGCATTTGAGATGTGGTGCTATAGACGAATGTTGAAAATTAGGTGGACTGATAACAAAAGGAATGAGGAAGTTCTACGCAGAATCGGAGAGGAAAGGAATATGTGGAAAACACTGATAAGGAGAAGGGACAGGATGATAGGACATCTGCTAAGACATGAGGGAATGACTTCCATGGTACTAGAGGGAGCTGTAGAGGGCAAACACTGTAGAGGAAGACAGAGATTGGAATACGTTAAGCAAATAATTGAGGACGTAGGTTGCAAGTGCTACTCTGAGATGAAGAGGTTAGCATAGGAAAGGAATTCGTGGCGGGCTGCATCAAACCAGTCAGTACACTGATGACAAAAAAAAATCGCATAGGTGAAAACGGATGGATGGAAAGAGTACATCCAGAACCGTTACGAGGGGTCACACTGTCTGCTAACGTGAGTTTTGGAAGTACTGGATCAAACAAGCGAGAAGACATAAAAAGCACTCCTTCGCAATTGTTAATACAATCACGCTCAGTAGCAACTTAACGATTATTAACCCATTAAGTCCCAAATTAATTTTTTTTAAATTGAATTTTTTATTCCTTAATTATACTGTACATAGTGTATGAACCACAATAAGTACAAAAATAGCCAAAGAATATTTATACATCCTGATATAATGGCCATCCTCAAAATAGGGCACTGGGATCTAACAGTATCGTATACCATACTAAACTGTATTCAAGTCTTAACTATTTATTTCTTGTGAAATGGTACAAAACACTTCACACACAGTGTTACACGGAATTTAACACAATATGTTTTTGGTTTCCCGTTGCATTTAGCTCTTACACATCTTCTTTGCATGCTTCTTTTGTCAATCATATGACCAATTCCATCAAACCTGATGTCTGGTATCACTCTCAACTGACTTGATGGGCATTCCTTTGGACTTCCAATATTCGGACTTCTAGTGTCCAATTTCAGGTATGTAACTGTAACAGTACGTCTGAAATCCAGTGAATCCTGTGCATTTTTCCCATGTACTAGTCTGTAGAAGAGTCAGGCATTTACGAGGACGATTTCCAGCAAACGTGTAATAGGACCCAGTACCATTTTTTCCCTCTAATTACCGTCGCATATTTTCCAACTAACCAGTCATAGTGGTCAACACCTCCCATAGACGCGTTATACGACTTCAAAACGGCAGGTTGTAGCACTTGTGTTTTCTTACTTGTTTGTCTACTGTACCAAAGGTTCAACTTGGTCAAAATTTGTACGAATTGTAACGCATCTGTTGTCGTGCCATCGAACAAATAAGACGTCACCATTCCTGTCGAACTGGTAGTCATAGTTTCCTCGAACTGTCTTTTTAAGTTCGTAGCTGCTCAGTAGTGGACAGTCACCAAATCGATTCTGTCTGACAGCCACAGTTGCTCGAAAACCCAAATTTCTCAGATGAATCAGAAGATCTCTACTAATGAAGAAATCGTCAAAGTACACACAATGATTCTCGGGTTTTTCAATGCAGTCCAACATGTTTAGGACTACTCTTGGTCCCAACAGTACGTCATCCCTTGCCATATCTTCTGGATCCTTTCCACAGTATAAATCAATTTTGAAACAGTAGCCACTTGCTCCACAAAGAGACCACAACTAAATAGCCAAATCTAATTACATATATAAGAGGGGTCGTTACTTACCTCAGCAACAAAATCTAGTAAAATTACCACGTTCTGAAAAGAAAATACATCAGCAGTAGCAGAGTTTCATATTCGAACGTGCAGCAATACAAATAACTGAAATGACAACACTAAGTCCCAGTGTCCTATTTCGAGTACACCAAATTTTAAAACAATGGAAAACAATGAATATAACCCAATTGAGCTAACAATGCAAGTATTTTAAAAAACACATTGTTCACTATAAATAATAGCAAAAAGATCTATGCCACATATTTCAAATATTACTAAATTGTCGATAAAGTAAATACCTGTAATATACGAAAAGTGTGCCTTAGTATTCAATAATCAATTAATGGCAGGATTTATTGCTATTAATTTCCTGTAAGCATACATTTGTTACAAAAAGCATCAACAAATGATGTAGAACAGTAATAGTTGCAAATTAATAATTTATTGTGTATTTATAAATAAATATGTGCTCTGTCCCCAAAATAGGACACTGATACTTAATGGGTTAATACTAACGAATAGAATCTATGATACACCGTCGGACTTTCAGAAGAATATTCCTCGACATAGTCTTGTAGATTGCAAGAGACGGGAAACGCGAGGACTGCCGCACAACCAGCCTATTGACTGATGCATCCAAGTTTCTGAGAGGAGTATTAAATAGAAGAACTGGGAAAAACACTGCGCTACGTTGAATGACGATACTTACGACTTTGTGAAAGGTAAATCCACTAGAAAGAAGGTTGCTACATTGTTTTTGATGATGCAGAGCATAGATAAGAAAAATGTGTTCATTTTTGTAGGATTTCTCGGCCTAGAAGGAGCATTCGACTACTGGTGCAAGATGTTTGAAATTTTCTGAATAATAGGAAAAAGCTGTAGTGGAAGACCAGTAATACACACCATGGACAAGAACTAAGAAGAAATAATAAGATGTAAGATGCTGGGAGATGTGGTGATACTGTGCCGTCCGACAGTAAAGTTTCGCAAACTACATGGTACACTGAAGAGCCAAAGCATTATGACCATCTGCTTCATAGCTTGTTTGTGCGCCTCGCCTTTGGAACGAAACACATCACTGATAATGCGTATCAAGGATCCGACAGTTCCTAAGTATACATTAAATGTATTCGCAATGTCGAATAATGATAACGATCAGCTGTAGAGTGCAACGACGACAGTGAAAGTTTTGCCGGGCGGGGACTCGAACTCTGATTCTTTGGTTATCTCGAGCGGTCGCCATACCACATGGATATGGCTATCCGTGTACGACTCAGGACCAGAGCCAAACTTCCAATAGTCCTTACCCATGCATCCACAACTCGTACGTCCATTACGTATAATCCCGTACTAGTCAGGCGTTGTACTGGTAGCTTACTTGTCAGGTATCGGCAGGGAAATACGAAATTGCAGTGCCTGAGTTATTTTGATTACAACACAAAGTTCCTTTGAGTTTGTCCAAAGGAATTTTGTATCGTAATCAGAATAACACAGGCACTGCAATTTCATAGTTTGTTGGTAGATTTGTGGAGGCATGTGGCATTAGATGTCTACGCACAACTCATGTAATTCGCGTAAATAACGGGCCGCTGATTTACGTACACGGTGATGGCACCCGATAGTGACCCAGGAAACCGGGTTTACATCAGGCGAATCTGGTCGCCGACACATCAACGTCAATGTGCCTCATACCACTGTAGCACGATTCTCTCTCCGAGGCATGGACACTTATACTGCTGAAAAATTACATGGCCTTCGGGAAAGACATCATGCATGAAGAGATGCAGATGTTTCGCAGCTGTTGCCTGTCTTCGATTACTACTACAGACACCATGCAAGCTCAGGTGAATGTCTCCCACAGCGTAATACTGCTCCCCCCAGCCTGCGTCCGTGGCGCGCTGCACGTTCCGAGTCGCTGTTCATCTCGATGACGGCGTTTGGGGAGACGACCATCCACCTACTGTAACAAAAATGTTATTCATCCGAAGAATCGACATCTTTCCATTGATCGACGATCGAATTTCGATGGTTCCGTGACCACTGCAATAGTAACTGGCGATGTCGTTGGGCCAGCTTGTGACACGTAGTGGTGGTGAACATGTATTGGTGGTCTGCTGCAGAGCTCCGTGTTCAGCAATGTACGATGGACAGTGTGCTGCGAAACACTTGTACGTGCAACAGCACTGTGCTATTTCGGCAGAGTTGCCACAGACTACCATCTGTCCCAATCCACAGAGCAAACAAGTCTCAGAACCCCACCTTCTGTCAAGGGTCGTGGACGTCCAACCACTTAGCGTCATGTGGTAGTTTCACTGTGCTTCTGCCTCTTTCTGCAGATGCTCACGACAGCAGCACGTGAACTTTCGACCAGCTACGCCGTTTCCGAGATACTCGTTCACAGGTTCTGCTTAACAATAACCTGCTTTTTTTTTCCAAGTCGCTTATCTCAATGTATTTCCCCGTCTGCAGCCCACATCTTCCCTACGGTGACCCTTGTCCGTGTCTGCTCCGCTTACATTCTTTTGTTACGGCGTCACGTGCCTGCAACGCCACCAGGCGGCATCCAACGCCGCAGTGGGGCGAGGTCATAATGTTTTGACTTATGAGTGTATTCGCTATGGAATACGAAAACGTGTAGAGATGGATGCGCTGTAAATGGTTAAAGACTAGTGTTCGTTTATGCAATGTTATTAAAGAATTAAAAATATATAGTTGCAGAAAATGAGTTTTATTTAACTGCCATTCCATGGTACGTGCATTTATAATTACTTTAACTCTCTTGGAGATTGCCAACGGCCTTGCCGCAGTGGTAACACCGGTTTCCTTCTGATCACCAAAGTTAAGCGCTGTCGGGCTGGGTTAGCACTTGGATGGGTGACCATCCGATCTGCCGAGTGCTGTTGGCCAGCGGGGTCCACTCAGCTCTTGTGAGGCAAATTGAGGAGCTATTTGTTTGTGCTGACCACATGCTCTTCCATGTCCGCATACAGTGACGCCTGTGGGCTGAGGATGACAAGGCTGCCAGTCGGTACAGTTGGGCCTTCATGGCCTGTTCGGTAGGAGTTTCGAGTTCCTCTTGGAGATAGTCTTTTTTCTTGTGGTCTATACTTATCACGCCGGTTTGAACTACCATAAGAGACGGAATATTTTCTGATTGAGAGCGTATTTGTAACTCCTTAGTAACGCTGCGTAACTGAACTGTGGTTTTTAACTTATTATGGCTAGTATGTTTCATACGCGTTTTCGTATTTGATCTGGTAGGAAGCGGTTGAGGGGAATGTTGTGGTGTTTGGCACAGTATATCCAAAAACATAATTTAACACCCTTATTTCAAACGTGAAAGTACAATTGACATGTTTAATCAAGATGCAAAATTAAAACAGTTACTATATGAGCTGTACCAATATTGAAGTCTGTACGCAAAATATTTGGAGGGGTTTACAAGTTCCGGACTCTGCTCATCACTGGCTGACTGCGAGTTAGCTGTTTCGATCGGGTGAGCAGGTTCTGTAGGGGCCGTTATTCGTGAATTGCCTAGCACAGGCGAGAAGCGACGTTTTCGGTTCTCTGATAGTAAATCCCGAGGCTTGAAGCTCTAATGGTTTCAGACGGACGCAGATGTTCTGGGACTGGTGCCACATTCCCACGGTAGCGGATTTCACCTCCGATGTGAGATCTCAATGAATAGAGACGTAGCTTTCAGACCCTGAAGGTGTCTCTTCATCGATAAAAGCCACATTACACCGTGATCGCTGTAGATTGGAAAAATGCCTAGGACATACTGGGACCGTATTTTAAATTTAATGAGGGATTTATGGGAAAGCGTGATCGTTTTAGAACCATGATAATGATCGTCTTTTCCTTTTTCTGATTTCCGAGTGAGCTTATCCTTACAGTACGTTGTCCGGACAGTTGTTTGGTAAGGTATTTCATGTAGTTCCCAGTGTCCACTGTCAACTCCTTGCATTATTGGTTCATACTATCATTTAACATCGTCAGTGCTGTTGTGTCTGGTTTACCGACGAGGGACAGTTCGGTAGAAATCACTATTTTTCCTTTCCGCTTTCCCAAATTCACTGGGGCCCTATCAACGACGTTTTAATGATCTTGTATTAATGGTTTCCTGTCTTGTTCCTCATCTAAATACCTTTTACGTCTCCTTATTACTTCTGTTCTCATTAGAGAAAATTAATTGGGCAACCTGGTCTTATTGTGTCTTTTCGCAGCTTACACAAATGGCTCTGAGCACTATGCGACTTAACTTCTGAGGTTATCAGTCGCCTAGAACTTAGAACTAATTAAACCTAACTAACCTAAGGACATCACACACATCCATGCCCGAGGCAGGATTCGAGCCTGCGAGCTTAGCGGTCCCGCAGTTCCAGACTGAAGCGCCTAGAACCGCATGGCCACACCGGCCGACGCAGCTTACACAATCCCTCTCATTTTTCTTATGTTTGGGCGAGGCCAGGAACAATGATTCCGTTGTGAGGGCCTTCTGTCTTAGCATTAACCATTGCAAAACCTTTTTTTCACAGTCGGCATCTGAATATATGGTAATCGTATCAATTCCCGAAAGTCCAGACCGAATCAGGGACCAAACAGACTTGTTAAGTCAAGATATATGACTTGATTCTTGCAACGTTGCTAACGGATGTTGTGCCACTAGGCTACATACAAGATGCTTGTAATCTCCAACAGATGGCATCACTTGTCAAAGTGCTCAGTTTGATCTCCGTACTACACTTGGCGTAAGGCATAATGAAACCTTAAATTAAATAATTCCACACATAAATTGTAATGCATAACAAGGATTGTAAATTAATTTCGAGAATGAGGTGTCCCACCTCGACGCGATCCAAGATGATGTACTCCACCGGCTGTGTACTCTCTCAAGTGGCGTAATGTGGATAATTTTATGCTTTCGTATCCTCAGTGTCCGATGAAGCTGAGTACCTGTCACAGCATGAATGCCGATAAGGTGAGCCGGTTTTCCTTGGCTATAAATAAGCCCCATATTGTTTCCTTGAACTATTGGAAAATTGTTGATATCATGCAGCTAGCTTCTGTTGTAGATATAAATGACATTGTTAATCGGAGGAACAACACCTCATATGAATGCTTCCTCATCTTCATTTTATGTTCTTCTTAATGGAAAATTGATTTCTACCTCTTCTTACATTACATTAAGACATGTTCCATAGATCAGAAATACGACATTTGGCAATGATGTGGAATGTGTCAGTTTAACATAAGTTACTTCAGAAATACTTTTAATTTGTTATTAAATCCTGGTTGGCTATCTGTCGGTTTTCAATGCTATTTGTAAAACGACAAAAGATTTTTGTAGTAACATAATTCACCCGTTCTGTGGCAGAGTCAGATTTAACACAGAATGGTGAATATCATCATTTCTTTTAGTGTTGAAGCTATGCAATTTGTTACTATTTTTGTATGGGATGAGTTATTAATAGCAAATATATGTATTGTGAATGTACTGTGAATATCCTGAGTTCTTAAATAAACGTCTGCAACGTGATTTGGAGTGGGCTTCAGCTATTATCCTGATTACATGCTTTTGTGTAATGAATACTTTCCTCTTAATGATGAGCTACCCCAAAATATGATGCCATATGAAAGCAGTGAATAAAAAAAAAACTGTAGCTTCTTGTTGTCGGTACGCAGAAGTGACAATTTTAACAGAAAACGCATCCCCTTGTGCCTCAGTTATGGAGTTATCGGTAAATACTGCATGTACCGTAACATGGAGTAGATTTTAATCACTACGCCACTTCCTATACCGTTTTACATCGAATGGAGTTCGGGCAGCAATTAACTTGAAACATTAGTCAATCACCCAAGCCTGATACCGGCATAAGCTTCTTAAAACAAATATCGTCCATAATTTAAGCAGCAGACTATGCGCCTCCTACAGTGTGACGCAATGTACTAATAGTTAGTACACGCGACCAAATTATAAACCTGTGCAAATAAGCAGATTATTTGACTAAAGTTACTCCGTTCCAGCTAAATATGATTACTATGTTATTAAAGCTGTACAAATAATTACTTACGCTCACGCATCTGAATCGACAGTGATCAGTGATAATAGCACACTTTGTTTGTATATGTAAAATCGCAGGTTTGGAATAGATACTGAGGTGACATATAAAGGGAACACATCAATGTATACGCTACTGTTTTGACATCCAACACGTAATGTGTACTTTCGTAATTATATTGAATTCTTTGCGTATAGTTAATAAGGCTACAAGCACTATACTTTCGGTATTTACATGACGTAACTTTAACAGTAAATATTTGCAATTATCTAACAAAGTTTTGAATCTCAATAAATTTATATATCGTAATCTATTTTCTTAATAAATAAACCATCTTAAATAACGGCATTCAGTAAGTTCGTTAGTGTGCCGTTGATTCATTCGTATCGTGTCATAAAATGACGTAGAATCAGCACCTTCTTATAACTCATTAGAAACCTAACAATCACCTTGTACCTACAATGCTTTGTTATAATCACGAGTACAATGCAAATAACTAATTACTTACGATAGAGGTTTATTAATGAAACGTAATTTCTATAAGATATATCTGGTGAAAAATTGTTTCTGTTTTGTTCACTTGATAAAATTAATGATTCTGATGTGCGTCTATTTATTCATATCTTAAATAAATAGTTCAGGTTATTCTCTTTGTATCTATCGTTTGTAAGTTAAGTGAACTGCTTTGAAAGTTTTGTGCATTTAGTTTGAAATTATTTTCTGATTGTATTGTTTCAAAAGTTGATGTGACACTGCCAAACCATAGTAATTCCGCACAATTAAGTATTAGCATCAAAGAATACGTCTGTCTGGTAATGTTCAGTGCTTTTTCCATTAGTTAGTTTTATTTTTTCTGTCCAAATAATTCCATAGCTTTCTCTAGGGAGAAAAAGTCTTTTACAATCGTCTGTATTGGAAACACTGAATAAATATTCAACTCTCAATATCGCTAAAATCATTTATTAACGTAGATGACCGGTTTCGGTAATTCTCTGTTGCTTATTTCGAATTTATGTTTACATCATTACATAATCTCCTCGTTCAGTACAGTATATGGTACTATACTATGTATGTCCATGATGGTATCATTAGCTGTATTATAAGTCGGAAAGTCAGTTTGAAAACTACAGCTATGTACACACGATTATTGGACAGATTAGAAGTGTTCACATTTACCATCACTTTACAATATGGTAGTTGACGAAATTAATAGTGTGCGACCAAACAATTATCACGTTCAAAATTTCAACAAACCCAGAGAAATACCAATGTTCGCTACATTAGCTGCTTTACACACGGTGAACGTAAGTCATGTTTTGGCAACAATAACGCATCACACTAATCTGTTAGTGTGTGCATAATTCTGTAACTCTCCACGTTGAACACTCCTTCCACCAGAGTTGATGAAATTTCCGCACCAACAGTTATTACAAAGCTCAACCATAAATACGTTAGCGGAACTGGAACACTAATACGAATCTAGAGAACCATTGAGATCAGCGTGTGATCCCCATTTACAATCACGACTAATTAAAGCGAGTCTGTTCTCCAAATTGTCTGCTCAATAGAGCCTCGCTTCCAATAAAATATTTTACCGCGCCATATAACTCTCGCTTGCAATAAAAAATATTCTACCCACTCTTTGCTGTTAGACAGACAGAACTTCTTCGTTACTTATACATTCATCACTTTAAAAATTTACCTTGAATTCACAAGGTAAAACTGGCAGTATCTACCCTTCGACCATTTAAAGTCACTCAGTGCTAGTACTAAATCGACCTAATTTACTCCACACTGCAAGTGCTACTATTTCTCTGCAGTTACCACCGTTAGAGCTGGCAATGACTGTTTAGACGTCACCTGTTCTGAGAATACCTAGTTTAGCCTCTCTCTTCTGCGTTGAAATAGTTGAACCACTAATTCTTAATCCCAATTGAAACTATTTAAGAATTATTTACCAAGCAAATATAGAGAGCTACAATTACTTTTAACCATTAGTTCAGTTGATAGGTGGCCTTCGACTCATCTTCTCGTGGCCGGCTGCTATGAAAGTAGTCTTCGCCACTTGTACCTCTCACACTGTCTGCGCACAGTACACAGGATCTTTGCCGCTGAAATCCGAATTTCGGCCAGGTAGTAGCACTGGTAAACTCCAACACATAGTTCGAAAGGACACATATACCAACACACAGTTATAACATCACACTCACATTCAATATTTCATATTTACAATTGCGCCAGTATGTTAAGATGAACAGTCTATCATGACGTCACTTCAGATAATACATTTTTGTGTAGACCAGTCACGTCGTCCAATCGTCCAAGCGTACTTAAGATTAGATGCAAAATCCTGATCTTCTTAGAAAGCTATGGCATCTCCTAATCAGAACTATGGTCTTCTCTAAAACGTTTTCAAACATATTTCCGCAATGAGCTACAAAATAATATTAAAATTTAATTGTAATGCTCTAAAATTCAATATGTAAACACACAACGTAGCCAAAAACTAACAGACTGACCAAGTCCCATTTAAGGAGCTAAGAGAGCCTTTTGACGAGATTTTTATTGTGATGTATCACCTGAATTCCTATTTTCGTAAAACGCAAATATATCTTCATAATGTGAGATGTAAATATGATCGAAGATAATAGTTGGACATGGTATCACCCAGAACGATGAAATTTCTGTATCTTTGCGCTACGAAAATTCCATCTTTGCACCAACATCAAATTATTCAACAAAATATGTGAAGATTTTAAGTGGAAAAACGCAGAACTACACACACACACACACACACATACACACGAGGAAATTAGTTAAAATTTTGCTTTAACATGGCCCATTTTGTTAATATTTTCTTATAACATGGTGATTTATGTGGCGTTTCGCTAAAATTTCACTGTAACATATGGACAAATGGGGCGATTTGTAGGTTGACCAACACCCACTAAGTATTGACACTAAGATGTGCCTTCCACAGTAAAAGGCACCATATTGCCCTCCTGATAACCATTGGTCAACTGTGCAGGCCATTAGCGTGGCAGAGCTTCGGATGAGCACCCATGTGCTGGTCTCCCCTGTAGGGTAGTCGATGTCCTCCTGATGCAGCTGTCATCAACACAGCGACCTTACAAACAAATGACCACTGCCGAGCAACCTTCACCATCTCCATGGGACCACATGCCAGAAGTCTTGCCGCCGCTTCATGGTTGGTGTCCTCTGATGCTAAGTGACGTTGTCCCATCAGGTCAACACCGTCAACTGTCATTGGTGCTAAAAGTGAGCGCTGTCTGCCCACAGAAATGGGAACTAGGTGCTGCTGACTCACTCAGTACTGGCGAAGTAGCGTAGCCTGGTAGGTGAAATGGTGAAACCGTCCGTCAACTACAGTCCACCTAGGCCTGAGGTTCATCATCTGTCAGCTGGGCCTGCCACATTTGGGTAAGTAATTTCTATGCCCATTTACTAGACGACCATTAAAGTGCTCCGTCAATCACTGACTACCTAGATCTTCCTGAACTCTGCCACCTCCCGAGAACCACTAACCCAGAACCATCCACACCATTACAATATTATGTCTATTAACTCCTATGGTATCACAGTTTTGGACAACTCTATGCACTCATCAAGAATACTCCTAGTACAGAAGAGTGACGCCAGGCGGATTTGTGATGTCAGTTTACGGAATCACTGTTCCGTTTTTCGTGTATCCTTTCTTTAAAAAGGAAATTATATAACTGCCACCGTTTGCCATTCAAATGGGGCAATATTTCATTCAAAATATTTATTATGCTGGGGTCTGCATCCAAGAAAAGATCATCCATTGCTCAGGTGATTTGGAATCCTAAGTGTGCAATCACTCTAATAGAGGGTGATTCAGCTAATATGTTCACGTCAAACTTATTCGTTGCCATATAAGATATCATCTATATGATCCACCAAGATGAATTGCAAAAAATTCCTCAATTATAGTGCAGCTATGTTCATTATACAGAAAAGAAGATCAAATTCATCGTTTGAAATGGAATGATGGTAATTGCTGTTGTTAGTATTACACTTCTAAAAGATATAAATTCAACGTTCTTTCACTCTTCAGTGTCCCATTACTAGTTTCAGAGTAAATGGAATATTTGAACTAGGGATTTATGTGTTTTGAATATGAAACCGTCTATCGTCTTATGAGGAAGATTTCATACCCAAATTAGGAGAAAACGGTGTTGTATTGTGTCAGGCCAATTTAACACAGGCTCTTATTGTGCTTCTACATTGTTTTCTTTTTTATTTGAATCATTTCTGCATTATTTTTCTTTAAATTAGGTATTTTTTGTGCTGTGTAGTGTATGTCTGTGTATTTCACACGTATACCGAGCGATTTGGTGCAGTGGTTAGCATGCTGGACTCGGGAGGACGTCGGTTGAAATCTGCGTCTGGTCATTCTGCTTTAGTTTTTCCGCGACATCCCTACATCGCTTCAGGCAAATTTCGGGATTTTTACTTTGAAAGGGCATTGCCGACTTCATTCCCCTTCCTTCCCTAATCCGATGGGACCGATGACCTAGCTGTTTGGTCCCCTCCCCTAATCAACTTACCCACCTACACACTTTCAATTTCATTGCGGTACTACACATCGGCCTGATAGCAGAATTAATATCAGTGATTAATGTTAATGACGCAGAGGAAGAGAGAGAGAGAGAGAGAGAGAGAGAGAGAGAGAGAGAGAGAATTGAAGGGTGGTGTAGGGAGTTCGCCGAAAAACAGGGACGAAATTAAATTATGAAGAAAGCACACAAATCAGGTTTAGAAGAGAACTGTTTATCGCTGATTGAAGAAGGAAGAGTTTTGATCAGTGTGGTTTGTTGAAGCTATAAGACAAGGTTAGTAGTCCTGAGAGATAAGGTGACATTTGTGTTCCCAATATATTTATTCTATGGGTTCTAATAACCAATAATTTAGAGAGGAAGCAGAATTCGTTAGAGGAGAAGATCGCAAGAGGAGGAAGAAGCCGAAGATAGAAGCTTAGGTAGAAAGTAGAGATTGGGGAGGATTCGTAACAAAAAAAAAAAAAGTCGACAAAATATACTTCGAAGATTCTAGAGCCTCATAACGTGTAACAGACAGTCAGTGGTAAATGGGAATAATTCAGCAATGACAAAAATCATCATAGTGTATACAGAACCAAATATGTGAGCATAATTTACATTCGAAAAGAGATTCTGAGCTGTGCTATGTTGCTGCGACAATTATTGTGAACTAATGTCGCCGGTTTAAGGAACGGTATTACATGGCTAGACGAAGTTATGATTAGTACGGTACTGTATCTACGGGCCAAGCATCAAATGGTGTCTGACAGGTACAAATCAATAGGTGAGCTCTATAATAAAGTGTATGTTAATCAGGTGTCCAAGGTTAATACTAAATGGTGTTTTCTATGATAAGCGATTTTTTTACAGTGAGACTCTCGGAGTAGACTTCCCACTATTATTAGATTCTGGAGTCATTCCATACGATTTATGGGATTTAGCACTGCTATGTTTGCTGCAGACCACCGATCAACGAGACAACGAAGCTTCGGCGCCAAAGGTGTCGCAGCAGTCATCCAAGGTAGGGAACAGCTAAAAACATATTTATGGAGTCACATCGCCAGATGCAAACTGGCATTGTCAACATAAAATCCCCGCTTATGAACATTTAAAGTGTGTCACGTGGTTTCATGCCAGCTGTCGATTTAACTCTTTTAAAATTCTGCCGCAGTTGCCTGGATGATTAAAATTACATACGTGCTACTTATGACAAAGTTCAGTGCAAGGACTTTAATGCACGTACAGGAGTGTGTTAACATAATGATGGACATGGAAGACACAAGTTTTAGTGCTTCATTACTCTAAAGACGTAACAAAGCTGAAGTGTAAAAAACGGTTTTTTACTAAATTGTTGAACGTAGACTGCTCCTCGCTTTAATGATATTTTGGAATACTGCCTATCCACATTGCCAGCAACATTTACTATCTACAACACTTACTCTCAAATATAAGTATACAATTTATCTACTTTTGTGAACAACGTATACGTATTAATTTTGTGTGTGGTGTTTCCATTTTGTGTCTGCAACCTCAGTCAAACGAGTTGATGGCGTATTGAGAAATCAGAGATGTTTCTTTGCTTATAGGCCCCTGTAGAACTGGGTGCATGGATGGGTTACAGCAATAAAAGCTTTTCAAATAACAGTCTCAACAGAACAATAACAGCAACAGAAACAACGTGAAGGAAATTACAACCAGTTACGACCATTATGCTACCACCACGGTATGTACCGGGTGATCAAAACATCAGTATAAATTTGAAAACTGAATACATCACCGAATAATGTAGATAGAGAGCTACAAATTGACACACAAGCTTGGAATGACATGGCTTTTTAATAGAACCAAAAATATATAAAAGTTCAAAAATGTCCGACAGATGGCGCTTCATCTGATCAGAATAGCAATAATTAGCGTAACAAAGTAAGACAAAGCAAAGATGATGTTCTTTACAGTAAAAGCTCAATATGTCCACCATCATCCCTCAGCAATAGCTGTAGTCGAGGAATAATGTTGTGAACACCACTGTAAAACATGTCCGGAGTTATGGTGAGGCATTGGCATCGGATGTTGTCTTTCAGCATCCTTAGAGATGTCGGTCGATCACGATACACTTGTGACTTCAGGTGATCCCAAAGCCAATAATCGCACGGACTGAGATCTGGGGACCTGGGAAGCCAAGCATGACGAAAGTAGCGGCTGAGCAAACGATCATCACCAAACGACGCGCGCCAGAGATCTTTCACGCGTCTAGCAATATGGGGTGGAGCGCCATCCTGCATAAACATCGTACGTTCCAGCAGGTGTTTATCAGCCAGGCTGGGGATGGTGCGATTCTCTAACATATCGGCGTACCTCTCACCCGTCACGGTAGCAGTTACAAAACCAGAATCACGCATTTCCTCGAAGAAAAAATACCCGATAACGGTAGATGTGGTAAATCCAACCCATACCGAGACTTTCTCGTCGTGCAATGGAGTTTCCACGACAGTTCTAGGATTTTCAGTAGCCCGAATTCCGCAGATGTGGGCGTTGACAGGCCCTCGGAGCGTGAAATTAGCTTCATCGGTCCACAACACGTTACTCAAGCAATCGTCATCTTCCGCCATCTTTTGAATCGCCCACACCGCAAATGCCCTCCGCTTCACTAAAACGCCAGGTAAAAGTTCATGATGCCGATGGATGTTGTACGGATAGCATCGGAGGGTACGCCTAAGTGCCAACCAAACAGTAGTGTATGGAATGCCGGTGCGACGTGCTACTGCACGAGCGCTGATTTCTCCGTGCATAGACGAACCCGCTACAGTCTCCATTTCTTCCTGAACTGTCTCAGCAGCATTACGCCTTGTGCTCGGTCGGCCACTACGGGGTCTATCGTCTAAACAACCCGTGGCTTCGAGCTTCGAAATCATTCCTGCCACAGCTGCATTTGTCAACGGACCTTTACCCGTTCGAATCCCCCTCCTATGGCAATAGGATCGTAACGCTGAACTGTGATAATACAGCTTCACTAAAAGTGTCTTTTCAGGTAACGTCAACACGCTGAGACTGCTGGTGAAACTGATTCTCTCTCTCATTACACCTCCTTTTATATACGATTGTCATGCGCAGTCACTGACGTTTTGCTGTCCAGCGCCATCTGTCGGACATTTTGTGTACTTTGTTTTTTCTTTTCGGTTCTAATAAAACCCCATGTCATTCCAAGCATGTGTATCAATTTTTACCTCTCTGTCTACATAATTCCGTGGTTTATTAAGTTATCAAATTTATACTGACTTTTTGATCACGGTATAAGAGTGTCAGAGACGAAACGCAGCTTTCATTCTGCCCGTTTGGCTCATGTGTTTAGAGGGCTGGTTGGTTTGAAAGAATTAATATCTTGCATAATCCAAGAGTAACTTCATACTCTTTTGGGCTTTTGTAGCTACTCTTCTCTCCGCGAAGCTGGAACCCTCCCTGAGCCTCACCAGTAGCTTCACGTAACATCACGAACGTCCGCGTAAGACACCAATCGATTACATATTCAAAGCAGATGACTGCTAATTTATAAATACAATAAAATCTCGAAACTAGTAAGCAGGATTATATAGAGTGAGAGGATTTATATTACTCTTACTTAGTCAACACATTTTAACAATTTACACTACTGGTCATTAAAATTACTACACCAAGAAGAAATGCAGATGATAAACAGGTATTCATTGCAGAAATATATTATACTAGAACTGACATGTGACTACATTTTCAGGCAATTTGTGTGCATACATCCTGAGAAATCAGTATCCAGAACAACCACCTGTGGCCGTAATAACGGCCTTAATACCCGTCGGTATTGAGTCAAACAGAGCTTGGATGGCGTATACAGGTACAGCTGCCCATGCAGCTTCAATACGATACCACAGTTCATCAGGAGTAGTGACTGGCGTATTGTGAAGAGCCAGTTGCTCGGCCACCATTGACCAGACGCTTTCAACTGGTGAGAGATCTGGAGAATGTGCTGGCCAGGGTAGCAGTCGAACATTTTCTGTATCCAGAAACGCCCATACAGGACCTGCAACATGCGGTCGTGCATTATCCTGCTGAAATGTAGGCTTTCGCAGGGATCGAATGAAGGGTAGAGCCACGGGTCGTAACACATCTGAAACGTAACGTCCACTGCCCAAAGTACCGTCAATGCGAACAAGAGGTGACCGAGACGTGTAACCAATGGCACCCCATACCATCACGCTGGGTATCGCCAGTACGGCGATGACGAATACACGTTTCCAATGTGCGTTCACCGCGATGTCGCCAAACACGAATGTGACCATCAGGATTCTGTAAACAGAACCTGGATTCATCCGAAAAAATGCCGTTTTGCCATTCGTGCACCCAGGTTCGTCGTTGAGTACACCATTGCAGGCGCTCCTGTCTGTGATGCAGCGTCAAGGGTTATCACAGCCATGGTCTCCTAGCTGATAGTCAATGCCGCTGCAAACGTCGTCGAACTGTTCGTGTAGATGGTTGTTGTCTTGCAAACGTCCCCATCTGTCGACTCAGGGATCGAGACGTGGCCATGCGGATAAGATGCCTGTGATCTCGACTGTTAGTGATACGACGCCGCCGGCCAAAGTGGCCGTGCGTTTCTAGGCGCTGCAGTCTGGAACCGCGAGACCGCTACGGTCGCAGGTTTGAATCCTGCCTCGGGCATGGATTTGTGTGATGTCCTTAGGTTAGTTAGGTTTAACTAGTTCTAAGTTCTAGGGGACTAATGACCTCAGAAGTTGAGTCCCATAGTGCTCAGAGCCATTTGAAAGAATTTTTATTTTTTTTTTATACGAGGCCGTTGGGATCCAGCACGGCGTTCCATATTACCTTCCTGAACCAAACGATTCCACATTCTGCTAACAGTCATTGGATCTCGGCCAACGCGGGCAGCAATGTCGCGATACGATAAACTGCATTCGCGATAGGCTACAATCCGACCTTTATAAAGTCGAAAACGTGATGGTACGCAATTCTCCTCCTTACACGAGGCATCACAACAACGTTTCACCAGGAAACGCCTGTCAACTGCTGTTTGTGTATGAGAAATCGGTTGGAAACCTTCCGCATGTAAGCACGGTGTAGGTGTCGCCACCGGCGCCAAACTTGCGTGAATGCTCTGAAAAGCTAATCATTTGTATATCACAGCATCGTCTTCGTGTTGGTTAAATTTCGCGTCTGTAGCACGTCATCTTCGTGGTGTAGCAATTTTAATGGCCAGTGGTGAATTTGGGTTTAAACGGAATTATAATATCGTAGACGGTTCCGCAAACACGCTAAGTGAACAGTTTAGCTGTTTCACCCTGTTACTACATCACGCATTTGGTTATGAAAAATTGTCACGATTCAGAAGAACCTGCTATATTAATCATTGAGCGCAGGAGGGAAAAAACCGTTTGTACTTCGACAACACTTCCTCAAACGAGGTACCGGAAGATATGCACTGTTCAGTAGGTTTCAATTTCCATAGGCTCCTGCAAAATTGTAACAAATTGATTTTATGTATGTAGACGGAAACGGCGAGTGAAAATTTGTGCCAAGGCCGGGAATCAAAGCCAGGCCGCCCGCTTACTAGGCGGGTGCGTTAGACACTGAGCCACCCGGCGCAGCTGTTCATACAACTGCACGGATTACGCTGGCATGCCTCACTCGCTTGATGCAAATTTTCACCCGCGGCTACAGTCTATATTACATGAAATCATATCTGTATGACACCAGTAAAGTCTCCAAAATTGTGTCATTTAATTTGAAACAGGAGAAACTCCATGGTCACTGTATCGCTTACACAAAGTGCAAAAGTTGAGTGCATTGGCGCAGCTATCATTTATACACAGGTGATCAATGTGAAAATGTGTCCCACGTGGCTATGGCCACACGATAGGAATTAACAGATCCTGAACAGTGAATGGTAACTGTAGCTACACTCATGGGACGACATTACATTTCGGAAACTGTTAGGGAATCCAATATTCCTAGATCTACAGTGCCCAGTGTGTGCCGAGTGTGACAAATGTCAGGCATTACCTCCCACACTGGACAACACAGTGGCCGACAGCTTTCACTTAACGATCGAGAACAGCTCGGTTTGCTTAGAGTTGTCAGTGCTAATAGACCAGCAAAACGGCGTGAAATAACAGCAGAAGTTATTGTGGGAAGTTCGACAAACCAATCTGTTAGGACAGAGCGGCGAAATTTTGTGTAAATGGGTTTTGGTAGTAGACGATCGACGCGAGTGTCTTTGCTAATAGCACGATACAGTCTGCAGAAAATAGTATAACTGGAGTAGGATTCATTATGAATAGGAAGGTAGGGCAGAGGGTGTGTTACTGTGAACAGTTCAGTGACCGGATGGTTCTAATCAGAATCGACAGCAGACCAACACCGACAACGATAGTTCAGGTATACTTGCCGACGTCGCAAGCTGGAGATGAAGAGATAGAGAAAGTGTGTGAGGATATTGAAAGGGTAATATAGTACGTAAAAACATATGAAAATCTAAAAGTCATGGGAGCTTAGAATACAGTTGTAGGGGAAGGAGTAGAAGAAAAGGTTACAGGAGAATATGGCTTGGGACAAGGAATGAGAGAGGAGAAAGACTAATTCAGTTCTGTAACAAGTTTCATCTAGTAATAGCGAATACTCTGTTCAAAAATCACAAGAGGAGGAGGTATACTTGGGAAAGGCCGGGTGATACGGGAAGATTTCGGTTAGATTACATCATGGTCAGACAGAGATTCCGAAATTCCGAAATCATATGCTAAATTGTAAGGCGTACCCAGCAGCAGACATAGACTCAGATCACAATATAGTAGTGATGAAGAGTAGGCTGAAGCTTAAGACATTAATCAGGGAGAATCAAAACGCAAAGAAGTGGGATACGGAAGTACTAAGTAATGGTGAGATACAGTTGAAGTTCTCTAAGACTATAGATACAGCAATATGGAATAGATGAGCAGGCAGTACAGTTGAAGATGAATGGACATCTCTAAAAAGGGCGATCACGGAAGCTGGGAAGGAAAACATTGGTACAAAGAAGATAACTGTGAAGAAACCATGGGTAACAAAAGATATACGTCAATTGATCGATGACAGGAATAAGTACAAAAATGTTCCGGGAAACTCAGGAATAGAGAAATACGAGGGTTGGAACTTTAATAACGGCAACAATTTATTTACAGGTCGTACAAAATAGATGTTTGTTTCAAAGTTGTACTGACCTTCCGAGAAGCCACCAGCATTGTGTACAACCCGTTGCCAACGATATGGAAGTAGTAGGATACTCTTAGCAGTGCCAGTTTTGTTGACAGTTCGAGAGGTGCGGTCTATTGCACGACGAATTTGTAGCAGTTCTGAAGCGAATGCCGTGAAGTTTTTCCTTCAGTTTAGAAATCGAGTTGAACTCACGAGGGGTTAAGTCAAGGGAGTACAGTAGGAGGTATAGCACTTAGCAGGCCCATGAGCCAAACAAATCAATAACAGCTTGCACTGTATGTGCTTGAGCGTTGTCCTCGAAATGATGGTCAGGTCCTGCAGAAAGTGTCATTACTTCTGTCTGTAAGCTGGTCGTAGGTTGTGTTCCAAAAATGAACACCATAGAGGCAGAAGTGATGACACTTTTTGCAGGAGCAGACCATCATTTTGCAGCCGGCCGCGGTGGCCGTGCGGTTCTAGGCGCTTCAGTCCGGAACCGCGTGGCTGCTACGGTCGCAGGTTCGAATCCTGCCTCGGGCACGGATGTGTGTGATGTGCTTACGTTAGTTAGGTTTAAGTAGTTCAAAGTTGTAGGGGACTGATGACCTAAGATGTTAAGTCCCATAGTGCTCAGAGCCATTTGAACCATCATTTTGCAGGACAACGCTCAAGCACGTACAGTGTAAGCTATTGTTGATTTGTTTGACTGACGGGGCTGCTAAGTGCTATACCACCTACTGCGCTCCCATGACTTAAGCCCTCGTGAATTCAATTTCTAAACTGAGGGAAACAATTCACGGCATTCGCTTCAGAACTGCTACAAAATCGTCGGGCAATAGACTGCACCGCTCGAACTGTCAACACAACTGGCACTGCTAAGAGTATGCTACGACTTCCACATCGCTGGCAACGGATTATGCACAATGCTGGTGACTACTCTGAAGATCAGTAAAACTCTGAAACACGTATCTATTTTTTAGGAGCTGTAAATAATTAGTTGCCACTATTAACGTTCCAGACCTCGCACAGATCGCTGAGGTGTGAAATAAATAAGAAGTGCAGGGAAGCTAAGAGGAAACGGCTGCATGTAAAATGTAAAGACATAGGAAAAGAAATATTTGTTGGAAGGAGAGACTCAGTGTACAGGAAAGTCAAAACAACTTTCGGTGACGTTACAGGCAACGGGAATTCCATTGTGAAATGCAGAGGAGTGTGCGGATAGGTGGAAAGAATACATTGAAAGCCTCTATGAGGGGGATGATTTGTCTGATGCGATAGAAGAAGAAATAGGAGTCGATTTAGAAAAGATAGGAGGTCCAGTATAAGAATCAGAATACAAATGAGCTTTTGAGGACTTTAGATCAAATAAGGCAGAAGGGATAGATAACATTCCAACAGAATTTCTAAAATCATTGGGGGAAGTGGCAACAAAATGACTATTCACGTTACTGTGTAGAATGTATGAGTCAGGCGACATACCATCCGACCTTTGGAAAAGCATCATCCACACAATTCCGAAGACGGCAAGAGTTGAAAAATGAGAGATTTACCGCACAATCAGCTCATGCACCCAAGTCGCTTACAAGAATAATATACAGAAGAATGGAAAATGAAAATTGAGGATGACGATCAATTTTGGCTTTAGGAAAGGTAAAGGCACGAGGGAGACAACTCTGACCTTGTGGTTAATAACAGAAGCAAGTCTAAAGAAAACTAAAGACACGTTCTTAGAATTTGTCGATCTGGAAAATGCGTTCGACCATGTAAAATGGTGCAAGATGTTCGAAATTTTGAGAATAGTAGGGGTAAGGTGGGGGGAGGGACGGGGCATATACAATGTGTACATCAGCGAAGGGGTAATAGTAAGAGTGGACGACCAAGAACGAAGTGCTTGTATTAAAAGGGTGTATGACAAGGATGTTTCCTCTCGCCCCTACTGTTCAATCTGTACATCGAGGAAGCAATGATGGAAATAAAATGAAGGTTCAGGAGCGGAACTGATATTCAAGGTGAAAGGATACAAATGATACGGTTCACTGATGACATTGCTATCCTGAGTGAAAGTGAAGAAGAATTACATGATCTGCTGAAAGGAATGAACAGTCTAATGAGTTCAGAGTATGTTTTGAGAGTAAATCGAAGAAAGATGAAAGTAATTAGAAGTAGCAGAAATGATGACACCGAAAAATTTAACATAAGGATTGACGGTCACGAAGTAGAGGAACTCTGTTATCTAGGCAGTAAAATAACCAACGATGGAGGGATCAAGGAGGACTTCAGCAACAGATTAGCAATTTCTGAAAGGGCATTCCTGGCCAGGAGAATTCTACTAATATTAAATAGCGGCTTTAATTTGAGGCATAAATTTCTTAGAATGTACGTCTGGAGGCACTGTACGGTAATTAAACATGGACTGTGGGAAAACTGGAATAGAAGAGTATCGATGCATTCGAGATGTGGCGCTACAGACTAATGTTGAAAATTAGGTCGACTGATAAGATGAGGAATGAGGAGGTTCTGCGCAGAATAGAAGAGGCAAAAAAAAATGTAGAAAACACTGATAAGGAGAAGGGACAGGATAATAAGACACCTGTTAAGATACGAGTGAATGACTTCCAGGACACTAGAGGGAGCTGTAGAGGGCAAAACCTATAAAAGGAAGAAAAGGATGGGAATGCATCCAGCAAATAATTTAGAACGTAGGTTGCAAGTGCTACTCTGAGATGAAGAGATTAGCACAGGAAAGGAATTCGTGGCGGGCCACATGAAACCAGTCATAAGACCGATAAAAAAAATAAATTAAAGTCTGCGGGTCGTCTCCTGGGCTCGTGATGATATCGGTCGGATTTCAGACGACTGGATAATCGCGGCCTGCTTGCTTGAGAGCCGATTTCAGTTAGTAAGAGCTGACGCTATCTTTCGAGCATTGAGACCTCATGGAGCCATGGACCCGAGTTATTTGCAAGGCACTGTGCAGGTTAGTGGTGGCTCTATAATGGCGTGGGCTATGGTTACATTGAATGGTGGGTCCTCAGGTCTAAATGAACCGATCATTGACTGGAAATGTGTATGTTCGACTACTTGGAGGCCAGTTGCAGCCATTGATGTAGTTAGTTTGCTAACAGCTCGACATCGTCTGCTGCGCCTCTCCTGCCTCGTGAATATATCGGTTGGACTCCAGAAGACTCGAAAATCGTGGTGTGATCAGCTGAGAACCGACTACAGTTAGTGAGAGCTAATGATAGCGTTCGAGTGTGGGGTGGTGCCGACCCCACGGAGCTATGGACTTGAGCTGTGAAAAAGCACTGTGCAAGCTAGTGGTAACTACATAAGGGGGTGATTGTGTTTACATGGAAGGGTTGGGGTCCTCTGGTCCAACTGAACTGATCATTGACTGGAAATTTTATGTTCGGCTACTTGGACACCAGTTTTAGCCAATCATGTAATTCACGTTCCAAAACGACGATGAAATTTTTATCGATGACAACGCGCAATGTCACCGCGTAAGAATTGTTTCCAAATGTTTTGAAGAATTTTCTGGACAATTAGAGCTAGTGATTATGACACTCAGATCACACATGAATACCATCGAAGATTAATGGGACGTAATGGAGGGGTCAGTTTGTGCACAAAATCCTGCATTAGCAACAATTTCGCTATAGAGGCAGCATGGTTCATTGTTTCCTCAGGGTTGTTCCAACGATTTTTTGAGTGTATGGCACATCGAGTTGCTGCATTACACTGGGGAAAAGGAGGTCCGACACGACATTAAGACTTTTCAAGTGTGTTTGTGGGACGGAACAACAGCCTACGCAGCCTCCTCGTTACAGTACCTCAAAAAGATTGAAATTTTTTGTGTATTTGTATATGATAAACGACAAAATTCCATTTTAAGTTTACCTCTTGCCAAGTGAACTGTTGATGAGTTTATCCCACGTAACTCCATTTAGCGTTCGATCTGGTAGTTATTCACCAGTACGGACAGGTCGTTAGGTGACCCAGACAGCCAGGCGACGCTCTCCACCTGTCGTAGCTTCATCTCCCATCCCTCTTCTCATCGCATCCCCACCCCTACCCTGCCCAGGCAGACTCCGTCGGAACCCCCTCTCTCCGCACCTTTCACCTCGGCCCGCTCCCTCTCCGCCAATCACAGCCGTCGAGCGCGGCCCGCGATGTGGAGGGGGGGCCGGGGATGTGGGTTATCCGAAGGCTTCTTTCGAAATTGGGTTAATACCGGTGCTCCGCCGGTTGTCGGCGGTGGGGCGGCTTGGACCGCGCCGAGCCGAGCGGCGCTACCGTAGACGGGTTAGGGTGGTGGGGAGGGGGCCGACAGGGGTGGAGGGGAGTGGTAGGGGAAGGGAGAGGCGGGCCCGCGCGCTCGGCGGCGGCGACCTGGGGGGCAGGCGTCGCGACGCCAGTCCGGCGGCGACGCGCTACCGGCGACGACGCAGCGCGCCAGCGTGGCGGCACACGCCGCGACATGCCGACGCCGACGCCGCCTCCGACGCCACCGCCGACGCACGTGCTCGCCGCCGCCCTAACGCTCTGCCTCGTGCTGCACGGTGAGTCGTCCGCTGCCCTGCCGCTGCTGAAAATGCGATCGCTATGCTGCTTAGCAATGTCATTAGCTATTGTAGAAACACTCTCTGCCCCTGAATACGCTCGATATTTACTTAGACGAATTTTCGACGTCGCTGGTAAGTGAGCGTCCCGACATCATTTGCAGCAAAGGTGAGATTAACACTGAGAATGTTACGCCCCAGTTGTGGAATATGTGATCTACTTACTACAACATTTTTCAGGATCACAATGTCCCGCTATCGAGCGATCTAAACCAATTAAACATAGCTCATTACGTTATCAAGCTAGATACACTGACAGCCATGAAAATCACTATATATTGCCCCGTAATATTTCATATCTTAAAAATTACTATGCCGTAACAAACCGTCAAAAGTAAACAAGAAGAAGCAAACGTTCATTGTCAGACAAACAAACTATTCGTTGAACATATCAAGTTGGCGCTTAGCATTCTCACAAACGTCATTTAATAACTAAAGGCAACGTTCTTCATACACAAAAGATTGTACTATCACGTAACTTACACATCACAGCCGCAAACGATGAGAATTCATATGTATGTCAAAGTAATTTCTAAAAACGAAATTTAAATCCATGTTCCAGTGATTGGATCCATACTGAATAAACTACAGGAAACATTTGAGCGTAACCTCAAAGTATATTAGAAAAACGGCTGCTTCTCAACGAGGACGACACTAAAGGAGACCCAGGTCTGCCCCTCAGACACTTCCGTCTTTTCGTTTAACACTTTCATGCATTCCTTTTATAATGCGTTAAAAATCTATATTTTCTCTAAATTTGACAGGAGTCACCCTTTTTATTCAAATCGCAATCCATTACGCTTACCAACAGTCAGTCATAAGATGGTAAGCCATTGCTGATTGAAGATGTTTTTCATTTCTACCACATTCTTCGCCTCACGGTCCTGTCACGTTATTTCATAATTTCCCTCTCTCCCCATCCATTTCTTAGCAGTGCCAACCTCGCGTTTCAGACTCTGCTCCAGCTTGTTCTCCTCCTAAATGCAACAGCACTCGTTAATGGGCTTGTGTAATACCGAAACACGCTGTGGTAAACAAATCACACATTCGACAAACGGCGCGTAACATTCTCAGTATTCATTGCTGATACAATTCTGCGATGTGTTCAACTAGATAATAATGAAATTATTCTCTGCACGTCTCCCATTTAGCTGAAGTCCTGTTGTCACATGCTTTATAGACATCTCTTCTCATATATATATATATATATATATATATATATATATATATATATATATATATATATATGCAATTTTGTTCCTCTGGGAAAATTTTGTTGTCTGGCACGTGACTTACGCCTGTTGTTGCAACAGTTACAAAATTCTGAAATCAACTAATTCCATCGACTTTTTTTACACTGTCGTATTTCTAATGTGGTCTAACCATAAGCCACATTTGATTTCTGTGGTAAATTTTCGTTTCTTTCCTTGGAGTACTGTCTGACAGTTACACCATGCATTTACACCAAAATAAGATTCACTATTTAATTACATAAGCGTGGGTGGTGGCTAGTACCTCCACGGATATGAATGTCATGGTGCGGGCGTAATTTTTCATCAGTACTGTCGCCGCCAGTAAAACGTTTCTGCGTTTCTGCGCGACCGCGTCATTACATTATTTATAAAACGTAATTATCAGCCACTGCTGAGAGTGGCCTTCAAAAAGGTGGTTTACAAACACATCTCTCAACATTTAATGTGGTAGAAAGTACTATAATTTGGCAGCAGTTCACTTAAAATTGTACACACGAAACATCAGCCTTGACGATTTGGGCAATAGAAACCGAAGAGCATATCGTGTAAATAAACGTCGCCAATTTCAGATGACTACTAGATGCCAACACAAACCAAAACAAGTGGTCATTTTCGTCATTTCTGCGCACTGTGTTACAACAAAAGGTTATTTCCATGCGTTGTTGTCCACACTGTATGGACAACCATCCACGTATGTCGGTCACGTGAGATTTTCAATTATCTAAAATGGAAAAGAAGCACTATAAATTACTGACGCACTGGAGGTTTGATAGCTTCTGAAATTAGTTTGGCTTCATAAATTCGTCACTGAGTGTCATTGGCTGGAGCATCACATACGTTAAATTACTGTAAGTATTGTGCTGAACAATTTTTCTGCTAAATAAATGAACTTATATCACGAAATGTGTATTTCAGGCAGCATGAAAGCTTAGAACCAGAAGTAGCCGGCGATAGTGTGCCGGCGTCCGTTTCCTTAATCAATGGCGGACAGTGATGTCACTTTGAATAGCCAGTACATCACTGAATTTTCCTCTCCAGATGTTACTCTTTTTGTGGAAGGGTGTGGCTGTACAAGAGAATGATTACCAATATATTCTGATTTTTCTGTTGTATTGGAAGGGCATTTTTTTCTTTTTGATTGTATAGCTTCATATGTAGTCTGTTTACAGTTGGCTACCAACACGCTAAGTAATATTATAGTGAATCAGATTTTAATGAGAGATATTGTAGTGTCCAGAACATCACTTTCCCATCTAAGTCCACTTGCAGTGGACATTGGTATTTCAGATAATAATCTCGCTATGTTGTGAATTGCAAGAAAAAGAAAGGGACCGCTAAAGCTTGTGCAACTAAGAAATCACGAGAAAAATACCAGCGAAGTAAGTAGTTAATCAGTGAATACCTGTAGAATTTGGAGCTAATTTTTTTCCATCTTACACAATTATTAGACCTTCGTGGAAATACGCACATGCATTTTCCTTTTTATCGGCTTTTAACACCATATTTAACTTATCACCTGAACAGAAAAACCTTCAAAACGAAGACCTTTGGAGATTAAGCGAACAGAATTATTATTCAGTGGATAAAGCTAGCGGAAGATGTACCTTTCGTAGCTGAGATGTATAAAAATATGCGGAACATATTTTCAAGATTTGCAGCAATTAAGAAGAAACTAAAATTAAATTTAACAGAAAAAAATACTGATATTAAAAATTTTAAAAATGAGACGAACATAATTCATCAATATTTGAAAGAGCTTCAGTTACGAAATATGATTTGCTATTTAAGCACGTTAATTACGGAAGACAATAGGTGCAACAAAGAAAGCAAAAAATTAATGGCAACAACGATATGTGCTTACTATGAAAGAAGACAAACTATTGTTTTGTGCAGAGAACAACAGTTTGTCGGTACCTTAACCGAAGTGTCCCTCGAATGAAGGTGAAAACCTAAACCCTTTTTGTAGACAGACAGAAAACGCTTAGAAGCAAAGCAAATTTGCTTTGCTGAAGGCCAGTGAGAACCGCTTGTCCAGCAAAAAATTCCAACGAAGGTATTTTGAAACTGGTCACTGAGCCGATAAATCTCGTGCTAACTATATAAACAACAAAAATGAAACTTTGTGTAGACGTAATATGTTATTCACAAACAAATCGTGAGGAAAAACGTTGATAAAGAAAAAAGGGGGATAACAAATAAGAAAATATTAGAAGATCTGTGGGAGCTAACAAAGCGTATAAAATATCAAGATATGAAGGCGACTGCACGAAGTATAGAAGAGTAATTTATTTCTACAGAATGCTAACGTAAACGATAAAATTAAAAAAATCTTTCGGAACTAAACATTACTTCTATCTTAAAACGGCATAATGCCCTGTGTTCCTCATATAAATACATGAAAATATTGTCCGTTGAAATGGAGGGAATTACTTCCATCACTTGCCAATATCAGCAAACCAATGCCAGACATGTTATCTTTTGGAGGAATTGGGACGTAATAGAACATTAACGCTCGTAGTCACATGTCTCCGTTGTAGCGTGCACCTTCCCTTCACCCCACACCTCCCATTTCCCCACTTTTCTTTGCCTTCCTTTCATTTGAATCACATGGCGAGTTTTCAGCAAGACTCAAATGGGTGTAATTCGCGTGATCATCGTATCTATTACATTGATAGGAAACAAAATGTACATTAATAACAATGATAATCATATTCCCACCGAAAGACGTTAAAGAAGTCCTTCGCTATGGAATTCAAGTTAAGTGGTGGACCCAATATTACAACATTTTATTTAATGAGTTAAGAAAACTGAGAAATTTGTTTCACAAATTATTTATGCAAAATGGTGTTAGTAGTATTACTGGCCATTTGCTAGAATGATCGCTACCAATTTTTCAACTTTTGCTTTTCCGGAATTTCGCTACTGGGCTACGCTTTGCCATGCAAAATAAACTGTGCAAGCTTCAATTGTAGTACTAATGTGTAGCACCCTTTTCTCCAGCGACATTTACTTGAAAGAGCCATATTTTCAGATTTAGTTCCTTACGAAATTGTACGCTACAAATCTTTCAGACCGGATGTTTTTACATAGCTGAAGAGCTACAACCTGTAAAAAAATGACAAACATTTTGAGAACCTATCTATTTGATTAGTTACAAATGAATTTATTGGCAGTTGCATGCTTTATGTCAAAGATTAGTACCTCATTTTCAGGCAGTTTACTCCTTCAGTGCAAAGCAATATCCAAATTGATGCCCACATCGGTTACTATATTTTGGCGTAGGGAAACATAAGCGATATTGTCACTATGGATATCTTACAACATCAGTCAAATTTTTGTTTAAGAAGACTTAAGCATTTTACACAATTGAACTTAATTGTCAGTTCAGGATCATCTAACAGTGTATGTAAATGATGTTTTAGAATGTCCACAGAGATATTTTTATCTGCTCATAATTCGTAATTTTAATATGTCGCACTGAAACATCACAGTGAATTTCTACAAAATACAAAACAACCAACGTACCTTTATCTTAGAAATTAAACAGGAGATCTGCTATATTTTATCAGTCTACTACTCCTAACTATTGCTGCCTTAGAATTGGTTCATACTGCTGGCTAATTTATTCAAAAGTGAGAGGTATTCATTTCCGGAATACCTACTTGAACATTTGTGGCTCTATCAACATGATTTTTTCTAGCATCATTACTTACAAAATATACAACGAATGTAGCATTTAGTCAGACATTTCTGTAAGCCATTTCCATATCAGTTATGGAACATTTCTCTAACTATATAATCTACAGTAAATACCAATGAAGATTATTATTCTTGACTGAATATAAACATCGTTTTGGTATTAATTACCTATGTCGTAAAAATCAGACCTCACAGGATGCAATGCAATATGTTATTACCTGCATAACACTATTCATTTAGCGGCAATGAAACATCACGGACTAAAACAGAAGCAAATTGACCTAAGACATTGATATCATCCCAACTTATCAATATATGTGACTACGTTTATTTTGTTTGAAAGAACGACCATGAAATGCTTGTGTTTCGAAAACATTCTATGTAATAAAGAAAAATAACTTTCTTTCGGCCAGGACATGTGAGTATTTCTAACTGTAGAGTAACTTGGACTTGAATTAATATGTGAATATTCACTGCGGTAACAATATACTTCGACTAGAAATATCACGATTAATGGAAGAATCTCTCATCGAACATATTTATGTGTTAACTACTTTTGCTGTAGCTAACTGAGCCATCTCCCTTGCTTTGAGCATTTTTAAGCGGTTTTTTAATTAATTATGTATATAACAGAATATTATTCCTCAGCACATAAAAACATATGCGGTACATAAAAAGCAGATGACATTTAGTTTATTTTCAGATACAATTTTCTGCAGCTGATGCATCGCTTTCAGATCGTGGGTCTAATCCACTAGAAGATATTATAGAAACATACTGTTGACCCTCACATTTCATAAATATTCAACATTGCTGTTGAGTGTATCTTTCTATATCTGTATATGAAAGAAATTAACAAACAAAAAATTTCCAGTTGTCAAGCATTACTAGCTTCAAGTGTTTGGGATAAATGCAAGCTATGATTGAGAAATGAAGAAATAAATATCATTTTGAAACAAAACGAATAAGTGCAATAATGTTTACGTAACTAATATAGGCTCTTGCTCAACATTGAAATTAACGATGCGGATCTCCAATTAAAATCTACGGCAATTACTGCCACACCCTCAATTAATAGGTGTTGGTAATTTTATTCTTTTACATGTACTATCAGTAAAGCAATCATTGCATGGGAACAGACTCACTCAAAGTCGAATTAGTTTTGCGTTTATGACCCGCACATTTTTAAGACATGTTTAACTTCTGTTCATTGCGACACTATTCAAGTAACAAAAAGAAGTACATATCATTTCCATTCAACATATGTTTCTCGAAATACTGTATTAAATGACAATATGAAATACACGCAAAATTTATAACATCACATTTCTTAATATATGCTTTCCAGAAGCTTTTATCAAGAGAATGATAATTTTTTCCAACGTAAAATTACTATATACTTTTTTATCTGACGAATGGAATGACTCCATTAAAAAATCATGTTTTAGTAAAATGAGAAAATTCAATGCTATATTTATAGCACATGAGTATACTATAATATTGCAACAAAGTATGCACAAAAATCTTTCATCAAGATGATGCTCAGAATAAGGAAACCGTTGTAATGGAAGTCAAATAACAATTCCGAAAGGGGAGACGTTGTAAAGATTGAATTTTCATTCACTCAGATCATGGAGAGATGAAACGTACTAGTCTTTCTCAACTAAAAGGCAATTGACGGACATAACATTGATTTGCTGCAGGATATTACTAATTTGATAAAGTCACTGCACAGCAATTTTGTAAGAACAAAACACATGTATTCAGAAAAAAATTTATATACGCAAAGTAACCGCACCTTGACCGACAGAAGTAAGGAGATAAAAACTTTGACACTGTAATTTGTGGATGATCTATTTTTTGCAGATTGTTCAAAGGAAAAAATACAAGAGAAATTATCTATTACTGAGCGACTCTGCTGAAAAAATATGATCATTTCTGCAGAGAAAAAATGATGCTTATCACAGCGAAAAACCAATATAAGCCAATATTGGTGTTTAGAATATACTGACTGAGCAAGTCTCAGGATCTGCATACTTGATCCTTCCCGTATTATACCGCCAATTTACTGAATTTAGAGGTTTTGTGGGAACAATCCAAGGAACGTTGGGTCACAAAGTAAGAAAGAAGTCTCAGCTTAAGTAATTTGAGGTAATCACAGTATCATTTTGCTGTATGAAAGGAAAGACAGGTTCTAACCTCGGCCTGAGTACAATAAATGTATTAGATAGTAATGTAGTTTCTCCAATAACTAGCCAGTTCATCAATGCTTAACCGTAAAAGTATGAGAAGTGCTGCGAGCTCAGGTCATCAGTAATACAAGAGAGGAACACAAGAATAGCTATTTACAACATGTATAAAGCTAGACTGTAATCACAGAGGAAGCGGCCACACGGGTAGCGGTTGTTGTCTGGATGGAACTAGGCGGTTTTTTTTTTTTTTTTTTAGTTTACGGGGTCTTGGGACTAAAAGGGTGCAAGAGAAACACAAGATAGTGGGCCTAGAAGCAATCGGTATTTTAGCTGTAAATTGTCGTAGAAGTGTTGGAAAAGAGAGTTCCAAGCGCTAATACAAAACACTGTAGCTGAAATCATTAATAGGTACGGAAAACTGGGTAAAGCCGGAAATTATTTCAACTGATATTCCTACGAAGCACCTAACCGTGTTCAGAAAGGATTGATTTGATACAGTTGTTGGTGGTGTTTTTATTGCTGTCAGAAGTAGTTTACCTCGTAATCAAATCCTAGTAGATAGTTCCTTTGAGTTAGTGTAAAGGCTATAGTTCCCAACCGGTATAAATTTATATTAGGTTCCTTTTACCGCCCCTCCCCCCCCCCCCCCCCCCTCTCAGGTGATACAGTTGCTGAACAGTTTAACAAGGATTGAGTCTCATTTCAAATGGGTACCCCACTATATATAGTTGTGGATGTAGTGACTTCAATAAACCATCTATATGTTGGCGAAAATACGTGATTAAGAAAGGAGGTAGGTATAAAACGTCGTATGCAATAGGTCTGAACGCTTTCAAAGAGAATTATTTCGAACAATTAGTTCAGAGTGCACTGGAAATTTAAATGGTTACGAAAACGTACCTAAACTCTCAGCAACAAATAATACACAGCAAATAGGGATTATAATGATGGATACAGGGATTAGTGACTACAAGGAAGTTGCAGCGAGACTGAATACCATAACATCCAAACCCACCGAAAATAAATGCAAATACATCCTTGTGAAAACGCAGATAAAAATTCGCTTGAGACCCTCCTAAGAGACAGTTCCACTCTTTCCAATCTGAATACGAAAGCGTAGACCGGATGTGGTTGAATTTCAAGGAAATTGTATCGACGGCTATTGAGAGACATATACCAAATAAAGTAATAAGAGATGGTACTGATCCCCCATGGTGCACTAAGCAGCTCAGGAGACTGCTGCAGAAGCAACGAAAAAGACATGCTAAATTTAAAAGGAAGCAAAACCCTCAAGATTAGCGAAGTTTTACAGAAGGGTGAAATGTAGCGTGAACCTCAATGCGAGATGCTTTTCATATTTTCCAGAACGAAATTCTGTCTCGAAATCTGGCCAAAAATTGAAAGAGACTCTGGTCGTATGTAAATTTCCCCAGCGGAAAAGTGGCATTAATACCTTCACTGCAGTATAACAACGGTAAAGTCACTGACGACAGTGGCACTAAAGCAGAGTTAATAAACACGATTTTCCGGAATTCCTTCACCAAAGAAGGCGGAGTTAATATTCCGGAATTCGAATCAAGAGCAACTGCCAACAAAAGAAACTTAGAAGTATATAACCTCCGTGTAGCAAAGCAGCTAAATCACCTAATAAAGGCAAGGCTTCCGGTTCTGACTGTGTACCATTCATGTTCCTCTCAGAGTATGGTGATACAGTAACTCAGTATTTGGCAATCATAGACAACCGATCTCTCACTGAAAGATTCGTACCTAAAGACTGTAGAGTTGCACAAGTCGCAAGTAGCAGTCGTAGATTCTGATGCTGTTATTTGATGTCGTATTAGGTCATAAAATGGTTAAAATAAATTGCTACATGATTTAAACAATATATGTCTATGGTGCGAAAAGTGGCACTTGAATAAATAATGAAAAGTGTGAAGACATGCATGTGAGTACCACACGGAGTCCGCTAAACTTCGGTTACACATAATCAGACAAATCTGGAGGCCTTAAATTGGACTAAATACCTAGGTATTACAATTACGAATAAATCTCAGTTAAAAAGATCACACAGGTAAAATGTTGCAGGTAGGGCACAGCAATTATTTATTGGCAGAATACTGAGAAAATGCTACAGATCTACTAAACAGACTCCCTACGCCATGCTTGTACATCCTCTTCTGTAGTACTAATGTGCGGTATGGGATTCGCATCAGATAGGGTCGACGGAGAACATAGGAAATGTTCGAAGAAGGCCAGTTTGTTCTCTACTATGCTGAAATAGGGGAGAGAGCGCTACGGATATGATACATGGATTGGGGTGGAAATCATCAAAACAAAGACGTTTCTTGTTACAGCGGGATCTTCTCACCAGTTTTTTTCTCAGGGTGTGAAAATATCTTGTTGGCCCCCACCTACATAGGCAAGAATAATCATCAAAATAATATAAGTGAAATCAGAGCTCACACAGAAAGATTTGAGTGTATTTTTCCAGAGCGCTTGTTAAGAGTGGAAGGAAAGAGCAATAGCTTGATGGTGGTTCGATGAACGTTTTGCCATGCAGTCAATTGTAAACTGTAGAGAAATCGTTTATATGTAAACGTAGATGAATTTGAGACAGCTAAAATTGCTGGGAAATACAAATTGGGGGGCAGTAAACACAAAACGGTCTCAGGAAAACAACGGGACCAATAAGAAAATTGAACGGTCCATTCCTAGCCCCTACGACGACGCTGCTTCGAAGAGACGCTAAATAACAAATATTCTTCAGGTGCAGGAAGTCGAGAACAGTGTGGAAACCCCACAGAGATAACACGCTACCATGCTCCAAATACGGTGTAGCAAACACTTTTGCTTTCAGAACTGCTTCCAGTCGTCTCACTACGGATGGACGCAATTTCTACATGGTTTTCACGGAATATTATAACACTAATGCTGGAAAATAGTGGAGATGGACAGCAATCACGCACCCTTGTCTGCAAAGCGGACTACTAAGGCTCACTAATACAAAGGTGAGGCGGCTGTCGCGGCCGGGGGATATGTAACAGTTTATCCTGGTGCTCTCAACACCAGACCTGGGTGATGCGAGCTGTGTGAACACTGGCGATGTCGTATTGGAACACAGAATCGCTACTGGGGAACACTACTGGGGATGAAACTGATTAGCCAAAAAAGTCGAATACTCCTCGTCAGTAATATGATCAACCAGTCTCATGGAATACCACGCTATGGCTGTCGATATTGTCACCGAACTCCCGCAATGTTTCACTCTTTGGACGTAAATTATGTCAGAATCTAGAAACAATGTCAAACGGGGTCACCGGACAAAATGAACCTTTTCCATTGCTCCATTGCTTCAATACCCCGTTTTCCCGTTAGGGGCACTTGTATTTATTGAGGAGAGGTTTTGTAATTCCATCTCGCCCTGCAGTTCCCTGCTACTGCAGCACACTTTGCATTGTTTTAGTTCTGACAAGGTCCGCTAGTACTACTTTAAGTTTTGCTGTGATATCTGGAGTCCACTTCCTCCTATTTTCCGTGACAGTCGTGTTTAGCAACCGTGGCGGTCACTCAACACTTTCGTCCGGGGTTGTGACTTAATGGACGATGTCTTTCTGATTTCCCTGTGTGCGATATAAGTATCCGCAGCGGTACCTCTTGAACCACCACGCACCTCTGTTACCTTGTCTACAAGGTGACGAACGATTTGTCCACGTTCGAATTCACTTAGCTCCGGCATCATGCACGCACAACTACACACTCACTTTTCTCACCACACTTGACACTTTCAACGTATTGAGATAATTGCAACAGGTGCCGTTCGTGGTAAGATACAAGAGTGCAACCTGAAATCGAGGCTATCATCAGCACATACGCTCAATCATGAATTTCTTGAAACGCTTCCATATTTTTGTCAACTGTCTGTATCCCAAGGGAACTCCAAATGTTATTATAGGGAATTAGCCTCAGTTTAGTTCTTCCCCATTAGTGTACACCACTGTAGCAGTTCTGCAAGAGGAGCTGTAATATCTTCCACCCATTATTGTGCTTGCCAAGGGCCTTGCCTCATTCCTAACATTG
The DNA here is from genome assembly GCF_023864345.2 of Schistocerca serialis cubense. Classification (NCBI taxonomy): domain Eukaryota; kingdom Metazoa; phylum Arthropoda; class Insecta; order Orthoptera; family Acrididae; genus Schistocerca; species Schistocerca serialis. The sequence goes on from NC_064644.1 coordinate 53,255,423, forward strand.
GTTCCTGTCACATCACCGAAGTTAAGAGTGATTGGGCTTGGCTGGCACTTGAATGGGTGACCGTCCGGTCTGCCAAGTGGTGTTGGCCAGCGGGACGCACTCAGCCCTTGTGAGGCAATTTGTGGAGCTATTTGACTGAAAAGTAGCGGCTCCGGTCTCAAATACTGACGACGGAGATAAAGAGCGGTGTGCTGACCACACGTCCCTCCATATCCGCATCTAGTGACGCCAATAAGCTGAGGATGAGACGGCAGTCGGTCAGTGCCATTGGCCTTCCGAGGCTTTTTCGTACGGAGCTTGGTTTAGTTCAGGTTTTAGTTATTGCCGGCCGGGATGGCCTAGCGGTTCTAGGCACTATAGTCTGGACCCACGCGACCGCTACGGTCCCAGGTTCGAATCTTGCCTCGGGCATGGATGTGTGTGATGACCTTAGGTTCGTTAGGTTTAAGTAGTTCTAGGGGACTGATGACCTCAGAAGTTAAGTCCCATAGTGCTCAGAGCCATTTCAACCATTTTTTGTAGTTATTTGCGTAGTAGTAATGTGCATCGTCTAGGAAGATAGAATCACAGAAAGAGTGTCATAATAAATGTCAATAATTATGCAGCAAATTAGGTGATGAGTTTTACAGGAGCTGGAGGTACTTTGAAGAGATATATTAGACGTGGTTCGATGCAGTGGTCTTGTTGAAAACCAGCTTTGATATTTACGGAAAACTGTCACACAACTTTCGCGTAAGGGTTATGTTCATCCCACTCACGTTTCCTCCCGCTTTTCATAACTGGATTACGAGTGAATGGGACCTGAAATCTGGTCGGAAACATGTAACTGAGGCACCTAATGGTAGTACCACACTCGTGCAATGAATCGTGTAGCTGTGCCTTTCTCGGATGATGATCCACGCTGAAAATGGCCCTCTCGAAGCAGTCTCGACGCGCTAGTGTGCAAAGCATCTGTTGTCTGTACTACCGTGCATTCAGTTGTGGTGCGAACCTCTCAAAAATTTCTGTCGTCTTTTCGGCGAGCGTGGTTGTGCCTGTGGGGTTCTCGTTTGCAAGTCCTTCATTTGATGACTTCAAAAAACCAGTCTCTGGCGTTCACCGAACTAAGGAAATAAGCAACCGCCTTGATCAGCTATTCCTGCTGGGAATTTGTTTCCTGTAAAACTTTTCAGAAACGTGCTCGTCATCTTTAACTTCCCCATAAGCCATATGAATGGCTGCAATAGCTGAAATATAGTATCGATAATATGCAGTTCAGCTATGCCGCAAATAGGTTACACAAAGACTGCCACGAAAATTTTCTACTGTGATCAACAGAATCGCAGTGCGTGCAGACAAAATTTGAGTACGGTATGGAGAAAACGGTACTGCCAGCGCGTAAACAATAATCAGAAACATAGATGCACCGCTTATGTAAAATAAGCCATCGACATTAGTAATCTGTGTACAGCTTAGTATATATACCTATATATATTATACACAAGGCTTCCGTAATTTTCCTGTGGGACTTATTGTCTTAAAATTAAATTACAAGCGAATCTCAACCTCCGTTTCTGATCAGGATTTTCAGGAGGTTTCCTTTGCTTGTAAGGTAAACTTTGGAACTAGTAATACCTTCGAGATATTTCCAATTGGGCTTTCCATCGCTCGACTACAGGCTTGCCTCGTGTTTGGCTCAAAAGTCTCAGACTCTACCACATTTAACAGAACAACTTCGTGGTAACGAGTGATAAAGAATAAACAACAAAGAGAAAAGTTAAACAACAACGGTAACTAACGGTTGGTGGAACATCCTGACATGAAGGCAATACGCTTCATTTCATAAGAGAAGAAGATACGTAAAGGCCACTGTGGATCCAAATATTCCTTTCAAGCAAAGCCCTGCGCTTTACTTCAGCTAAGTGATGTTCAAGCTCGTATCTCCTTTATTTTCTATACACCATGTTCTCTTTCTGAATGTACTTGCCGGCCGAAGTGGCCGTGCGGTTAAAGGCGCTTCAGTCTGGAACCGCAAGACCGCTACGGTCGCAGGTTCGAATCCTGCCTCGGGCATGGATGTTTGTGATGTCCTTAGGTTAGTTAGGTTTAACTAGTTCTAAGTTCTAGGGGACTAATGACCTCAGCAGTTGAGTCCCATAGTGCTCAGAGCCATTTGAACCATTTTGAATGTACTTGACTAAACATCTCCTACGCCCTGTTCAATTTTTGTACACTTTCCTTCAATCACCCAGTAAATAAAAGATGTAACGCATCCTGCAGTAAATTTGTGCAGTATGTATGCATAGTTTCCTCCATGTACTAGCCAATCCAAAAATAGCTTAGCTTGGCATAATCATACGAAATTGTTGAGGAGATATAGAATGGACCAAAACATGAAAATTCCCGGTGGACAGTGGTTTCGCTTCTCTGCTGTGAAATACACCTCTTTCAATGCAAGCAGATTGTTACGCAGAATGGAGTAAACAAATGAGTAAACGAAGGAAAAATCATTGCTGCATCACACTATCACGGGCGAGCTTCTGATGTGATCCGCTTGCTATTACGTTCGACCTGCCGCCTAAGGAGGTTTCCAATGTGTCTTTTCTTGTCTGACGTCTTAAGTCTTACGGAATCAATCACCGTCTGAAGAACTCCATGATGGTCACGGATGCGCTGGGAGGCAATGATGCCGCCTTTCTGTATAGTTTGTACATCATTAACGGGTTTTCCATTTACCAAAGGCTTGAAGTGACCTCTTAACCAAAAATCCAAGCGGTGAAGATTGAAGGAAGGTGCTGGTCAGCGTACTGCACCTCCCTAACCACTCCACTGCCCATTACATTTTGGAAAAATGGACTGGTATTCCCATCATGCGTTGTAGGAATGATGCCTCCTCTAGCGGTACGAAATCTTTTGGCAGCAATGACGATACCCTGCACTAGTCAACCTGTTTGGTAATATGTAAGGCCCCACTAGCCTATTCCTGAACATATATTAACAGAAAATCGGTGGTGATGCCTTACTTCTTCAACTGAGTGTGGTTTTGCATCAGTCAACAAATGTTCGTTACGAAAATCAACAGGTTCATCTTGCGTGAAGCCAGAGTCGTCTGTGAACACCATTTTTGTTGTGAAAACATGATTTTCATCATATATTTACAACAGCCATTAGCAGAAGTGTATTCCGGCAGGCGGATTTTGTGGTCGAAGGGCTATCACACTTCTTCCATGATACGAGTACAGGAACGGTTGATGTAGTACCGAGACAGGAGGATGACTAATCACCATAGATGCTGAAATTGTAAGTACACCTGCTCCAGAATGAAATTTCACTCGTTGCAGAACTCGCTGCTCCGCATCTGGAATCTGTTACTCGCTGAAAAAGACAGCTGAATAGTTGTGCAGACTGCAATCGCCATTCTGGATCTATTTCCGTATAGTGGACATTGGATCGATGGTTGATTCCATTTGACAGACCGTAAGAGAACAGTCTGCCACTTCCCCTATGGATTAATAAGCTTGCAATATATGTGTAAAGGGTACATGAAACTACAATGTAAAATCATTTCACAAACTTGTGAGAATACAGTTTGGGTCCAATAGAATTAATGTATGCGTTGCATTTACGCGGAACTGGGGACAAGGTTTACAGTTACAATACGAGCAGGAGTGTAATCGATGCTGTATTCAAGGACAGTAACAGAGGAATTTGTCCTTATTTTTCTATTGTATTCTGTAGGTCATCCGTAACAACAACGAACTTGCTGTAAGAAAGATGTATTTCACAGTAGAGAAAATGAACAAGTGTTCTCAGCTCTTAGGACACGCATTTTAGAGCCCACGTGTACTAAAACTTTTTTTTCCCTTCTTTCGGTCCCTATTATCACCTCTGAAAATATGGAATACTGTTTTCTACAAGCCTTGCACATAGCTTTGATTAGCAGATTTCTACTTTAGAAAACGTCAACTCAACACGACCATTTCGGTACAGATTGCGTAGTTTTGCGTTCGATACATGTTTGAATTATTTATTGTTACTGATTATCATTGTTGAGATATGTGGAGTTCCTAAGGGAACAAACTGCTTAGGTCGTCGGTCCCTAGACTTACACACTACTTAAACTTATGCTAAGAAAGACACACACACGCCCAAGTCCGAGCGAGGACTCGAACCTCTGGCGGGAGGGGCTGCGTAATCCCTGACAGAGACCACTCCACGCAGCACCATTGTTATTTACTTACATTTTTAGTTTACTTGATTCCTCGTTAGCGGAAATGCAGGTAGTATATGAACAGATAGTCGGACATGCTGTGATTTAGATTAAAGTTATATCTTCTTCTCTACGTGATTCAGTGGGTGAACTGAATCATAACCGGAGGGATAATATGCTTACTTGTTTGCGATTCAGGGCTAAGTCCTTTTATCTCCTCTTACATGGTTTTGGTGTAAATTTCTCAAGAAGGGCAACTCAGACACGTCGAATATTATCAGGAGATGCTTCATGTGTGTGATTTTGAAGCCGGCCGCGGTGGCCATGCGGTTCTAGGCGCTCAGTTCGGAACCGCGCGACTGCTATGGTTGCAGGTTCGAATCCTGCCTCGGGCATGGGTGTGTGTGATGTCCTTAGGTTAGTTAGGTTCAAGTAGTTCTAAGTTCTAGGGGACTGATGACCACAGATGTTAAGTCCCATAGTGCTCAGAGCCTTTTGAACCATTTTTGTGATTTTGAAGTCTAATTCAAATTGTAGCCAGATTTCCAATTTATGATCCCGGAGGGTACTGAGAAATACTTAGTGAGGTTACTTTCGTCGTTATCAGGATCACTTCCATGTCTCCTGCCAACTTGTAGATATGTTTCAGACATTCCACCTATTTTATTATTCTAAGACACATGTGGAGATGACAGCTAATCTAGGCACTACTGGCCAGAAATGAGCTAAGCAAATAGGCGACGCATCACAGATGCGGAACCTATCACTAGGAATCCAGTTCTCAAGATTCCTTCTCGCAGACAATCGGTATTATGAATCACGGAAACACTCCAGCAAAGGAATAGAAAAACGTTTCCTCTCGTATACCGTAGTCAACACACTCCCTTTTAATCGTATTCAGCTACGAGTTCCACGATTAGACATGCAGAGATTTAGTGGTGTGATTTATCTGAAGCATCGATATGATTCTGACAATTTTTGGTGCTAGTTTTATGGAACCAAACCAACAGAAAAATATTATGAAAGCATGGCAGTAGATACTGATTTTTCGCCGGTATATTTGGAAGAATTTGGAGTAATGGTACATTATCTGATTTCAGTCGTCAGTTGTGAAGAAATTCTCACGAGGCCATCAGGAATATGCACACTTCACAGACAACGGAGTGGGTTACGTTTCATTGTATGCATCAATAATATGCTCATAACGTTTCGGAATGGTTTCGGGAGATCAACCAACGAAGAAAGACATGTAAACATGAGAGAAAATATTAGTTTTTGCAGCTATAATTGTAAGATGTTGGGCTAATACCACGTTACCTGGCTTCAATTTTCAGTTGTAAGAAATTGACACATTACCATCAACTCCATGTGCAGATTAGTTCCTTGAATCATGGATTGATCGAGAGGATTGTAGTTTGGCGCATTCATAATTTTTTTTGGCCATTTCTGGCAATGTTTTTGTCAGATCAATCCAACGAAACAGGTCACGTGAACATGAAAGCATATATTTATTTTTTGCAGCTGCAAGTGGAAGAACTAGGAGTAATGAACATTATCTGGCTTCAGTTGTCAGTTGCCAAGAAGTGTTCATAATACCATCAACTCTATTAACACATGAGTATCCTGAATCATGGACTCTTCGAGTGGATTATAATTTGGCGTAGGCATTAATAATGTTCTGACAAACTTTTGGAAATTTTATGTCAGATCAAACCATGGTTGTAAATATGTTTATTATTTGCTTATACAATGGGAACAACTTAGTAATGGCATATTATGTGCATTTTTTTTAATGACGGTCAACCAGAGCCAGACTTCCCAGCCGAACTTCCACGTTTTGATAGAAATAATCCGCTCTAGCTGTAGAATATTTTTTTATTAAAAGTCACGACCGGTTCCACGCTACTAGAGGACGCATCCTGAGTCAGTACTACCGTGCCAATCCGCCCCAATAGCTGAACGGTCAGCGCGTTGGAATGCCACGCACGTGGGCCCGGGTTCGATTCCTGGCTGGGATGGGACATTTTCTCCCCTCAGGGACTGGGTGTTGTGCTGCCCTCATCATCATTTCATCCCCATTGTCGACGTGCAAGTCTCCCATTGTGGCGTCGCACTCTATAAGACTTGCACTTGGCGGTCGAACTTCCCGCCTGGGAACTCCCGGCCACTGACGTCATACGATCATTTCCACTACCTTGCCTGCTGCCATTCAACACCCTTCCCACTTGTGGCGTGATTCTGCTTTCCCCTTCCTTTTAAATAATGACTACTGCTTTTAGCGCAGTTTACAACTTGACGTGAATGATGGGGTATGGCTCTAACGCAGTTACCTTTCGGTGATGACCTGTTAAACATATGTGTTATCAGTTTCGAAGAAATGAGTACAACACCATCAATTCTGTCTTGGATCATAGGTTGAAACGTTCCCAAATTCTCTTTGTGTATTGTACATCAAATGACTGATGTGTGAAGACTTACAGGTGCTCTTACTAGACCGATGTATCATATCACTGGTTCTCCATTACCTATCTGTCATGCCAGAAATTCATTCGAGTATTTCAAACAATGTGCATAATCTCGTCAGCCATAAATTACGAGAATCTTCTGATTCGCAAAGTATTCAGTAGGTTATTCAGAATAGGTCATCCGCAAGTTGGCTTTTAGGAGCTCATAGTTCATAAAAATAACAATAAAAATGGAAAAACAACACATTTACATATGTTTGGTGCAAGAATTCTGCTTAAAAGTTAATGTGTTAATATTTTGCTAGCATTTGTTCAAATGGCTCTGAGCCCTATGGGACTTAACGTCTGAGGTCATCAGTCCCCTAGAACTTAGAATTACTTAAACCTAGCTAACCTAAGGACATCACACACATCCATGCCCGAGGCAGGATTCGAACCTGCGACCGTAACTGTCGCGCAGTTCTAGACTGTAGCGCCTAGAACCGCTAGGCCACTCCGGCCGGCTAGCATTTGTTAAACCTACAGTATGTAGAGGCTACCATCATTAATAAGATACAGTGTTCTGTTTTAAAAATAATCACAAATAACCGACATTTCATACAGAAAGATTGTTCGGATAATTTGGTGAATTACTCATAGCGTACATGCGACTGGTTTGGGAAATTCCGATTTTTCTCCATGAAACTGTCTCCCCTTCCCACCCCTCCTTGCACCCCTCATTACACCCTCAATAATCTCCAACCCCATGATGATTCAATTACGAGTACACTACATTGTTATGAAAGAAATTACAGCCAGCACGTCTTGCAATAAATGTCACCATCGAAGGTGTATTTCAAGGCCTGAAATGTAGACCTCGCGATGATGAATTTGCAGACTAATCAGTGATCATCGTTGGTAACCTCTCCCGTTTCATCACAACCACTGAAACTGACGGTCAACGTCAAATTGGGTCACAGTGATTGCATGATATTGCATTGGATCGGAATCTCCATTGTGGATAATACCAGCACATCATCCTCTTACTGAGCTCAGCGCCTCATTCAGCCAGGAAAATGCCTGTTTGGTGCAAACTAAAAGACCACGGCCGACTTCCTGTTCCATCCATGTCCAACTAGTTCCGTATCTATCTAAATGCCTTAGTATATGAACTACATCTTTTTGCTTCCTGAATTGTAATACAACATGTCCAGTATTCTTGTAAAATCGATTCACGTGCGAGTAAATCTTATAGTACTATCACTTCCAAATCTTATTTCTTTAAGACAACTATGTGTTTTACACTGGCCTCTACACAGCTATATTTCTCCTACAAGTTACTGTTCTATTTTATATCCGTAACGACTGCTAGAAGTAACAGCACTAGTTCCAAAGATACCGAAAATATAGGGTAAAGCATAACATTAACTGGCAAACTGCAGGAACAAATTAGGTTCATGAACATTTGACAGCGACTGTCATCTATCTCTAATGATATTTAAATCAGCCCTCGACACCTTTTACTGTCGTTTGGGTGAGAGAATGGTACTATTTTACGTAGGGATCAGAGGTGTTTGTGTAGAATTTACGCCACAAGATACAAAAGCTTGTTTCCTGTACGAAGCGAGAGCTTCGTCCGAACTTTCCTGTCAACAGACTGCGTCCAGTTCACAGGCACTTTGCTCGGACACAGCGGAACGTGACGTATCGGTTTTAGGAGCAGCATTGGAAAAAAGGTCCGTAAAATCGTAGTGCCAATTAGCCCGTCAGATTTGTGTGTCTGTGTCATCTGTTCACAGAACCGTACTCAACTCAAACAACAACCTAACAAAGTACAGGTAACGCCACTGCCCGAGGTCAGTACCGCTACAGGCTACTGCAGTCGGTTCGTGATGGAAACTATGAAGCTGAAACGCTCTTTGTTTCTGATGGAACACGGCTGCATTTACATCGGATCGCGATCTCGATGAACCACCAACGGTGTAGTCCTCAAAGCTCTCATTCAGTGACATCAAATGGAGTTGCAAAATTTGAAAACTAGATTGTAGTATGCTATTAATGAAACTCGAGTTATTGGACAGTTCCTTCGCCAAAAAACCATAACTTCTGATTGGTGTGTGAACAATATATTGCTGCTTCTCTTATCTCAATTTCGTCTGGTGCTCATGGATGATCCACTTGAAAATGACGCACTGTATGTCTCATAGAACAAAGTGAAGCATGCGGCAAGGGGCGAGGAAATGAAGCTTCACTAATTAAGAGGGTACGTTATGTTACTTCAAGTCAAATTCGAAAAGAACTTGGCAGCACAAGCTGACGTATTATGTTTCACGCCCTCTGGTTCGAATGTGTGCACTGATTCTGTTGCTTAGGGTGTCATAAAGCAGCAAGGCGACCCACAGCTGTTATAACAGATCTTTCATGTCCTGGACGCTGACACTGTGATGGAGTTGACATCCCGGCTGGTTCCATACATTTAATATCGCGGACAGATCAGGTCACAGAAGTACGTCATCATCACACAGGCACTTTATAGACACACTCGTTGTGTGTGGATGAGTATTATCCTGTTGAAAAATGGCATCACGATACTATTGCAAGAGAAATAACGCATGAGAGTGCAGAATGTCAATGATACCGTTGTCTCCTGTTGTTCCCAAGAAACTATCCATTGTGACCTGAAGGTGTAACCGACATTGAAGCTAGCAGCAACAAGACGTTGGAAGAATGTGACATCTCCTCAGGACTTGGCCGCATACAAAAAAGATTATCCAAGGGAGCGGAGAACATTGACTCATCGGCGAACACGATATCAGGACGTCGCTGTATTCATCAATGGTGGTCATCAAGCGGAGCGCAGAACCTTGATTCGTCGGTGAGCACAATATCAGGACGTCGCTATAGTTACCGACGATGGTCATCAAGGGAATGCAGAACCGTGATTTACCGGCGAACAGGATACGACGCTATTTATCTGCAGTCCGAGCTTGGTAGACAAGGCGACCCTCCAAATGCAATCATTTGTCAAGTTACCTTCCTTTAGGAATGTTGATGCACTCAACGACTGTAATATGACTTTCAAAATAATGGAGCACAGCAATCGCCCGTACTTTTCTTTCAGGTTTTATTTAGCAAATCTAGGTTCCATCTGGTGCCTAGCCATTATCAATGCACTATATCATAGTATGAATGCATGAACTAGAACATCAGTCCCTTGTTGCACGGGCTTCTGTCACCGTCCGTTTAAGGCTATTGTATAATCGTCGTTTGTTTTGTGGCCTTAACGCCTGGGAGGGTAATACCCTAGCCCTGCTGCTGCCTATCTCGAACCAATGCTGCGGGATTTGCACAGAATGTTGTAAGGGGTCAACTACTTGTTCTCAACTAGCTGGCGCAAATGTGAAGGTGTTACTACGTGCTTGGTGCACAGTATGCGGATCGTCTCTTGTGGTGGTGAGAAGTGGTGGGCCATAACTGGGGCCGCAGTCTCATCCAAATGCCACACATAACTGAAGACTGCACGTTTCGATCAGCTGGCCAAATGGATGGTCGCAAAGAGGCCCCATTCAAGCTCTGTCTGCTGCTGATAATGCTGCCTCACACGTACTGTCGCCGTCTCAGTCACACTGACCACTCAATATCTGAAATTTTTCACGCCCCTTATACACCCTACCTGGCCTGCTAAAAGCACTGATAGATGGTAATACTCCCTGGTGGCCGTTCTACCTGTCAAAGAGTACTGCAACTCTTATATATACGTCGATGGCGTTTACGTGTATGAAGTCAAGTTGACATCCGACCATGTGTTTTGGGTGTCTCACGTTTGTTGTCCGAAAGTATATTTAGAAGACGCCATTTACTTCTTAAGTTTCATTAAATTTGCTTCGTGAGGAATATTGCGTGGGAATTGTACATTTCTGTTGTGAATATATGAAGAGTGTATCACGTGCGCTACGTCCGCCATTGCGATAGAAGCAGTAACCCTCCAGAAAGGCTGCGATGGCCGGACATGCTCCGCTCGGACAGTGTGACAGGCTGTGTATCGGTTAGTCTTCGTCATCGAGGCCTGCTTCTTCACGTAGTCGCCGTTTCGGTGTTGCGCCACGAGCCGTGCAGTCTGCTGGCAGCAGGAGAGCATCTTCGCTGATTACAGGTATAGCACACATCTTCCATTTGTTCCAGAGCACAGGTTCCCACTCCTATCGCTCTGGACGTCCATATGCAACATCTATCATCAAACCACCTCAAGAAGCAAGACGAAATGAAGTTAGTTAGTTACGTATTCCATTGATCAATAGCACGGAAAAACCGTTATGATGTGGAACGTGTCAAATGCACAAGAAATGCCACAGAAAACAAGGTTTTTTTTCATTATAGCCTTATACCTAAATATTTGTATTATCTATTCCATTCCCTTAAATGGCACAAAATGCATATATTATTCCACCAGATTTATTTACTCATATAAAGAATTCATCTATGGTATAGAAGGAGTTCTTAAGGAGGTGTGATTTCAATTTGTTTTTGAAACTATTAATGCTGTCTGTCAGACATTTTATTTCATCTGGTAGTTTAACACAAAGTTTTATAGCAGCATATTTTATCCCCTTCTGTGCCAAAGATAGGTTAAGTAAAGGATAGTGTAGGTCTTTCTTTTTTCTGGTATTGTAATCATGAATGTCGCTGTTGATTTTAAACTCGTCCATGTTGTTGAGAAAAAAATTCACTACTGAGTGAATGTACTGTGAAGCAGTTGTAAGAATTCCCAACCTTTTAAACAGATGCCTACAAGATGTGCGACTATGAACCCCACACATTATTCTAACTACTTTCTTTTGAGCAGTGAATGCCTTTTGCCTAAGTGTTGAGTTGCTCCAGAATATTATTCTGTATGACATCAAAGAGTGGAAGTATGCAAAGTATGTTAGCTTACTAATTTCTATATGCTCAAAATTGGAAATTATTCTGATTGTAAAAGTTTCTGAACCTAGTCGCTTTAGGAGATCCAAAATATGACTTTTCCATTTAACATTCTCATCTATATGTACACCCAAAAACTTAGTATGCTCTACCCTGGCTACTGACTTCTTTTGATGTGTTACGTTTATTGAAGGAATTAAACTTTTTGCAGCAGAAAATGGATGTACTGTGTTTTTTTCAAAGTTCAGAGCAAGCCCATTCACAGAAAACCAATCAATGACTTTTCCAAAGACCTTATTTGTATCATTTTCTAATGGACTTTCTTTTAGTGGATTAATAATTATGCTTGTATCATCATCAAACAGTGTCAGTTCAGCATCTTGTTTCACATAAGAAGGGAGGTCATTCACATATATCAAGAACAGGAGGGGACCCATGATCAAACCATGTGGAACACCTAATGTAATTTCACCCCAGTTAGATGAAGTGGCAAACTCATTTGAATCAGTTGAAGCATATAAGGAGACTTTCTGTTTCCTGTTCTGTAGATATGAGTTAAACCACTCATATGCTGTTCCGTTTAGACCATAGAATCGTAATTTCTCTAACGTAATGTCATGGTTCACACAATAAAATGCTTTGGATAAGTCACAGAATATTCCTACTGGTGACATTTTACTATTTAAAGACTCTATTATGAGGACAGTGAAACTGTATATTGCTGTCCCAGTGGAACAGCATTTCTAAAATCCAAACTGTGATTTAATAAGTATCCCATTACTGTTGAGATGGCTAACCACTCTTGAGTACATTACTGTCTCAAAATTTTTTTAAAATGCTGCAAGCAGAGATACTGGCTGGTAATTATTGACATCTGTGATTTCCCCCTTTTTGTAGAGCGGCTTGACAATGGCATATTTTAACCTGTCTGGAAAAATACCCTGAGTCAGTGATGCATTACATATGTGACTCAAAACATCAGCTGTAATTGCTCCACATTGTTTTAATAAATTGTTAGACATGTCATTTACTTCAACAGAATATTTATTTTTCAAGATTTTTTAACTTTCCTTATTTCACAAGAGGTTGTTAGATGAAACTTAATCTGCCTAATTTTTTTTTTTTTTAACTGACTATTCCATGTACTGCCTGGCTTTTTCTTTTGAACTCTTCTTACCAGTTTTTTCTCCTACACTTAAGAAGTGATTGTTACATTGGCTACCTGTGTACTGTTGATTAAGATGGTCTCATTCTCTTTAACAGTAATACTACCTACCCCAGTGGTTACTTTTCCTGTTTCCCTTCTAACAACATTCCATACTGATTCCATTTTATTGCTGGATTTCTTAATTTCTTCTCTAACATACATATTTCTTGGTTTCCTTCCAACTTTTCTCTGTACGTTATGATAATTTTTATAATGTAAAACTACTTCTGTGTCTTAACTAGTTCTTGCTGTCTCATACAGTTCTCTTTTTCTTTCTGAAGACACTTTAATACGTGTAGTAATCCAAGGTTTATTTGAAAAGTTTGTGGTGTTACGTTTAGTAATTTTCTTTGGAATACGATGTTCAAAAAGGTATATAAATTTATCAAGAAGTATGCTGCATGTATCATTAGCATTCGGCTCATTATATACATCTTCCCAGTTTACATTTCCTATACTTTCTCTGAAGTGATCTATAGACAACGGGTTGAGCACACTCACACTTTTCTTAACTGTTTCTGAAGTGTACACCCTGTTAGGTTTTGTAAGTTAATCAGTTCTGCATCATGGCCAGATAATCCATTTACCACAGGGAAAGCATGTGTTTGTTCTACATCCTCTTGCTGTACAAATACATTATTTATTAGAGTACTACTGTCCTGAGCTGTACGTGTAGGGAAATTCGTCACTAATTCTAAGTTATATGTTGTTAACAACACTTCTAGCTCGCTTTTCCTATCAGAATTGCTTAGAAAGTTAACATTTAAATCACCACAGATTAATAACTTCTTCTTTTTGTCTGACAGAGAGTATAATACGGAGTGAAACTTTTTTATGAATAGCTCCCAATCAGGCCTGCAGAAACACGAACTCAGGCCGAATTTTAAGTTACGAAAAAGATGTGTTTTTGTTGTCTTTGAACCTGAACGAACCGGAAATCATAACTAGGTATCGTCCAGAATACTATTTTCACCAAACTAAGAAACAATTATCATTAATTCCATGTGGGTACATATATGTTTTACTGAAATGTGACGAATGTACCATACGTCACCCCTTAGCAGAAGCCTTGTGGGCTTTATTAATTAACCGAATTCTACCAAACTACTATCTCATCTTGTGACTTAACATGTAACTTTGATATTTGTTGGACGGGTTACCTCTAACCGATACTGCTCTGCTACATTGGTTGTTGTATGGTGTGACAATGCTATGTATTTCGTGCTTTATCTGTTGATTAGTCATTTGAACTGTTGTCTGCAGTCTGAGGATGGTTCATGTTGACCTAAACCGGTCAGTTTAAAGAAGTTAATGCAATCAAGACAGACAACAAAAGATTTTCTTTACGGAAGAATCTTCGACTCGCTGCCTGACATCTAAGTCATAAAGTGCCATCGGCCAGTGGAAATATCAGGAAGCTCACAGAAAACGCGAACGTAAACTGAAAAATACAACGTCTGGTGGAAATAAGAGCTGAAAATTCATCACCAAGGGAAGAATCAGCCTGAGTCATTTATTCTCTTTGTCTCTGTTCATTATGGTTATTATATCACTTGTGTCTCGAGATCTATGAACCGTTGTTACTCAGGTAGATATATATAACTGGTCCATCAAACCGACAGGGATTTATAAATATCGAGACACAATTTCCGTCTATCTTTCGTGTATTTCGCAAGAATATACGAAGAAAATATATGAGTCGGATCCGTCAGGCTTTTACCTGTCACTGTCACGGTACTTTTGTGCATCGGACACGCACTTCAATGCAGCCAGCACGTTGATGCAGTACTCTGAGACTCTGACGCAAAGGTTTCTGGATTTATTAGCTATAAAGCAGCTTGAGTAGCCTTAGACTATCATCTTATAAATACATCTGCCTTTTTCTCTGGATTTTTTTTTTGTGAAATGCACACTTCTTATATGATCTTTATAACCCTACTGTTTAATATTTACTGCATGTCACAACCATCGCCATTGTAACATTTTAGTGCTATTAAGAATACCGTCTAAGTTACATATTTTTGATGGTGTCTGAAGGCTACTCCATGCAAAAGAAAGACAATGGACGCTATTCACAGCGATAGTGAAAATGTGCCCGAAACAACACCGACTTCTTAAGAGAGCCATGATGATCACTTGCAGTGGTTGTACATTTACACTTTAGCTATTTTCCTCTTTTATCGATCCTGGGGAAGATTTTCTTATACAGGTGTATGAAGAAATAACATTACGACATGTTATAAATGAAAGAGAGAGCAGAACGCAACCAATGAAAATGCTGTGATTTTCACGCCAGAGACTTGTCTGATACAGTTCTCCATGCCACTCTATCCTGTGCAAGCCTCTCCATCGCCGAGCAACTATAGCAACGAACATCCTTTTGAATATGATTACTGTATTCATCTCTTGGTCTCCCTCTACGATTCTTACCCTTCACGCTTCCCTCCAGTCCTACCAACGGATCCCTCCTTATAGTGAAGTTGTGTCACAAATTCTTCTTCTTCCCAATTATATTCAGTACCTTCTCATTAGTTACGTCATCTATCCATCTAATCTTCAGCATATGTCTGTAGCACCACGTTTCAAAAGCTGCTATTATATTCTTGTCTAAGCTATTTATCGTCCATGTTTCTCTTCCATACGTGGCCACACTCCATACAAATACCTTCAGGAACGACTTCCTGACACTTCAATCTACACACGATGTTAACAAATTTATCTTCTTCAGAAATGGTTTCGTCATCATTGCCACTCTACATTTTATGCGTTCTCTACGTCGACAATCATCAGTTACTTTGCTTCCCAAGTAGCAAACCTCATTTACTTCTTTAAGTGTCTCATTTCCTAATTTAATTCCCTCAGCGTCACCTGATTTCATTCGACTACATTCCATTATCCTCGTTTTCTTTTTGTTGATGTTCATCTTATGTCGTCCTTTCAATGCACTGTCCATTACGTTCTACTGCTCTTCCAGGTCCTTTGCTGTCTCTGACAGAATTTAAACGTCATCGGCAAAGCTCAAAGTTTTTAATTCTTCTCCGTGGATTTTAATTTCTACTCCGAATTTTTCTCTTGTTTCCTTTACTGCCTGCTCGATATACATATTGAATAACATCGGGGATAGGCAACAACCCTGTCTCTCACCCATTTCAACCATTGCTTCCCTTTCATGTCTCTCGACTCTTATAACAGCCATCTGGTTTCTGTACTAATTTGAAAGAGAGTATTCCAGTCAACATTGTTAAAGGCTTTCTCTAAGTCTACAAATGCTAGAAACGTAGGTTTGCTTTTCCTTAATCTATCTTCTAAGATAAGTCGTAGGGTTACTACTAATGCCTCGTGTGTTACAATATTTCTACTCAATCCAAACTGATCTCCGGGTCGGCTTCTACCAGTTTTTCCATTCGTCTGTATGGAATACGTGTTAGTATTTTGCAACCGTGACTTACTAAACTGATAGTTCGGTAATTTTCACACCTGTCAACACCTTCTTTCTTTGGGATTGGAATTATTAAATTATTCTTCAAGTCTGCGGGTATTTCGCCTGTCTCATACATCTTGCTCACCAGATGGAACAGCCAGTGGAAATACGACAATGGAAAAAACAGGAGGTTAACAGGCATAAAAAGCGTGGATAATAAGTTGCTGTAAACAAGATTGTGTTTTCAGTAATCAGTATTCGTAATTATAGGATTTAGCATTATTGAAGACGAGCTATTGTCGTTACTGCTTACTGCTATCGGCGAAAAACTGACAGTTGCGATTTTGATAACGGTGTTTTAGTAACTAGAGATTCAATCTAATTTGTTCAAATTATCCATACCATGTCAGAGCATCAGCGACTGCCAATTAAAATTATTTGATGTCACCTGGTTGTCTGATGTTATAAAAGCACTAGGAGTCTAGGCAGCTACTCCATTTCTTCGATGGGCGTGTTTGAGGTGACGTCATCCACATAACGTGATACATACAGCGTGTTAGCCGCAACGCACGCCAGGGCGGCTCTTTAACGTGTGTAGCATGTTACCAGCGTTCGTCTCGAATATCATATGCAGCTGAGCGAATTTTTTAGTAAACAAAAGATCATGGGTTGTAGAAGTTCCTACTATCGGAAGGATTGTTATAACATCCATTCATGCATTATCTGCACCACGTGCGTATATTATTTCTGTTTCCATTAATCTGAATACTAACGATGTATTTTACTTCCATGTTAGATGTGACTTATATTCTAAACATTGTCTGGTGGTGTCTACAGTTATGTTACTAGCTAAATGGAGAAAGCAAAAAACAAACAAAATACCAACAACCCAGGGGATATGTAAAATACACCTTCTCAAAGACGATAATGTAATACTATATAAAAATTGCATATCTTAACACCCAGAAAAAGTCGAAACTGCCGTGGTACATATCACAACTTCTATAAGAATACTGTGAGGAATGAGAAAAAGAAAGAAAGAAAGTGAAAAACCAAAGAAAATTAAGAATATGGAACATAGAATTAGGAGCAGCTTTAGAAAAACAAAAAGCATATGAAAAGTTCCTGCAGAAGAACGTACTATAAACAAAAGCGAAATTAGGTTAGACAACTTGTATACAGGCCCATCGAGAATTTTAGAATATATTCACCTTCCGCGTCGAACGTATACATGAAGGCAATGTTTAATATGCAAGGTAATGAGACACATAAACCAGACAGAAAAAGATAGAGGATAACTGAATATAATTAACCAAGGTCAATGACTCAGGCATTACAAAGCGTTATGGCACAACAGGATAACGCTGAATGATGTACGTTCTGATGCGAAAAACAAATTCATGAATGTTGGATGTATAACAATGGATGAAATAACTGACATGTTAAGAGACCTAAAAATAGGAAAGCTGCAGGAATAGATGGAATAAATACAGAGCTAATCAAATACGCAAGAAATTTCTTTCGTCGCATATTCTTGCATCTTGTTAATAAGTGCTGGCAAAGATGCAAAATACTAAGCTCACGAAACACAGTGGAATTTAGCGGTCTGTTCAGAAAGGGCAACACAAGTGCTTGTAGAATATACAGAAGTATTAGTCTGTTGAACGATTCACACAACATCTACTCAAAAATTGTGAACAATAGAATAACATGTCCATCAACATCAAAGTTGATTTACTGAAGAACGATTCCTTAATATCTTTGTAATAAAACGACTCATAGCCAAACAAAAAGAATTTATTCTTCAAACACACTTCACTAAATTATTTTGAAAATGCTTTAGAGCTAGTTGGTCGAAATTAATTATGGTCAGTAATGAATGACAGTCGTTAACCATCAGACCAGACCTAATAAGGGCAAAGCTTATAACATGAATCAAAAGTAATATGAAGAACAGGAGAGAAAAGGACAAACGACATAACGATTCAGTGAAGCATAGTTCCCCTTCAGGCACTCTTTTTTATGTTTAAGTTGCCGATACCCTTAAAAATTGGAAATCATATGATTATCCGGGACCTAAATTCCATAAACACACTGTCGTAAGTGCCTTACTGTTCACTTATGATTAAGCAATTATACAAAAAATAGATACGATCTCCAGATAGCTGTTTTTAATATCCTCGTGTACTAATTTTGAAAATTGCAATTAATTCGTGAGTTTCTTTTGTAGTTCTCTGACAGACAGACAGCTTGGAAAAACTAATGTCACATTTCTTATACCAAGTGTCAGAAAACTATTAATTTTAATAAGTAAAGAGTGTTTCCATAGCAAATAACCCTAATTAGTTTCTAAATAACGGTTTTGGAAAATTACTGTGTTGTTCTCCATAGGACGAAAATAAATTTGAAAGGGACTGCCAATCAGAAACTACTTGCAGACGATACGTTACAGGACACTCAGAACTGACATAGAGAAACATTTTTTTAATGTGCACTGTGTCCAAGAATATTCAACTACATTTCAATGTTATTAATCACAAATAATTTACAGTTTTATAAAAAAACTTCAGCGATCATTTTTATGGCAAGTTAATTGAAGAACATCGTCATGATTCTAGTGTGACTAAGATACTGTTACTGATCACGCCGACTAATCGTCATTGTATTAATAAGAAAACTGTAACCTCTGACTCCATACTTATCCCTAACAACATCCTTTACGAAACATAACCTTGAAATTACTCCCATATTTTACGGTGCATATTTCATTTGAACTCCGTGTACCTATCACAGCTGAAATGGTAGCTGTTTGTTTAAATTCTTCAGTTAATGCACTGAGCTATGTCGAAACGACGCTGGTAAATGTAGTTAATTGATAATAAAAAATTTCTTTTCACTGATGTCGCATTTAAAAACAATTGTACTACATACCACTTTATCATGGTCGTAATTATAGCACATGGCATGAAAAATTGACCTTTAACGTTAAGAGCTGAATTATTTTCATTTCACGTAACTTTTCACTCAAGATTCGCGTCAATCAGTCAGTTCATAATATTTGGGTGTCTTCGTGTAGCCTTTAGTACAAAAGTTAGATACTCTTAGTGTTGTGCCATTTTTAATTTGTCCCCTCCTTACTAGAGCAAAAAACGTATGACAACAATTCCACCTAAGCTTGTAACTTCACAAAAGTTTTCTCAGCTTTACTCACGCTGCTCTGCTGGTACATGTGAAAACTCTTTCATTGTAACATTTCTTGCTGTTTCCAATGCACTCCAAAATACAAGTTCCCCTTTCTGTTCAGGGCTACAATGTACCCCTTGTACACAGTTATCAAGAGTAAAGTTAATATGTATATAGAACATAAGTAGATATTTAATCTCAAAATGTTTTACAATCGTGTTTAAAGTTGCACTTATGTAAAAAATAAGTATTGGACTACATTAGTATTACTATATACGGCACGATCACAAAGTTTGCGGTTGAGGGCGTTGCTACAGCGTATACGCAAAGAAGCGCAACTCCGATACGGGTGTACACGCACCGTTACATGGGCAAAGAGCTATTCTGGCATTCGTGTCTTTCCATGTGGGTATGGTAAATGGGTAAACGTCAACTATGGCGACTTTATTACCAAATTCGTCCAAGCAGAAACAATGTGATACTATCTATTCATTTCTTGGCTATCGAAGGACACACTCGGAGGGACATCCATTGGAGAATGAAGAATGGGTATGGGGCTGAACGTCTGTCTAATGTCACCGTTGTGCAGTGGTGCACCCAGTTCCACGCTGGTCGCAGTTTGACACAAGACGCCAGCAGATCTGGGAAGCCAACAAAAGTTTCCTCAGCTGAAGTGGGAGAGACTCGAGTACTCGCCTCACAGTGTTGATCTCTCCCCACGTGATTATCACACCTTCGATCTGTTACAAAAGTTCTTTAAGAGTTGACTATTCTTGCCGGATGAGGATATGCAGCAGACAGTTACAGACTTCTTCAGGCAGCAGGACACGATTTTCAATACGAAACAGACATCTTCATCGTGGTGCGACCGTGTAATATTTGCCTCAACGCTCACGGCGATTTGCCTGATTGGCATATCGATTCTGGACTGTACTCCCTTCGAGCGAGAACTTTTTGATCGCCCTTATAATAGATCTCGTGACAGCCAAGTGGCCCTCACCACTAATATATGTCTCGTAAATGCACAGTACTTCGCTCAAACTTGTGACTTCGGAAAAAATGGCAAAGAAATAGTTAAAAAAGTAGTTGCTAGTACACAGTACTGTGTATCATTACAAAGTACTCCGGCTAAGCCAGTTACATGTAGAACAGAATCTAATAATTCCACTGTATAAGACAAAAGTTACGGACTTTCAAGGTAATACCCAATACGTTCGAAAATATTAAATCAGGACAAAGTAACTAAACAAGTGGCGTTATTTAAATATTTTGGCTGCGATACGAGTTATGAAGCTGAGCATGTGCCGAGATTTTGTATACAGAAGTGAAGAGATTCGTACGTTCACTGTGGTTTAAAATTTCTTTTGTGTATCAAGTTTTTGATACCTACCTTCCTGCAAATGGTTCAAATGGGTCTGAGCACTATGGGACTTAACTTCTGAGGTCATCAGCCCCCCAGAACCTAGAACTACTTAAACCTAACCAACCTAAGTACATGACACACATCCATGCCCGAGGCGGGATTCGAACCTGCGACCATAGCGGTTACGCGGTTCCAGACTGTAGCTCCTAGAACCGCTCGGCCACTCCAGCGGGCCCTACCTTCCTTCAGAGGCAATCGGCGCTTAGGGTGGAAACTAAAACTCTGTGCGCTCCGAGATCCCCTCTACTACACCACAACCAGATCCAATTTCTGACCTATTCGGTATATGCACGCAAGCACACAGAAATAGGGGCCATACCCATTGAGGTACTGCTCTGAATCATAATAAAGCGGTAAGATTTTATTCTGTAACCCTTCTTTGACTCGAGGTGCAAAGTTAAAGACTCCCCATGCGGCACTGTAACCAAATTTCTATAACTTCAGATTTTTATTCAGGTATGTTTTCAGAAGGAGGTCTCATGATTTCTCCCACTTCGTCTTGTCAGATAGTAAAGTGGGCTCAGTGATATTACCATTATGAGCCCATCTCTTGGCGTGGTATTCCTGTTCATCTTCCTCACTACCATAGCTGTCCAAGCTAGAGCAACTTGTGGGCCCACAAGCTTAAGCTGCACATCTCTGCCAAGGTTAGTAAACCGTTTTGGTAAGATTATATTCGTTTGACTTAGTGCTATTTATTTATTAAATAATGCAAGCGCTTTATAGCTCTCCATCTGGATGTGGTGCTCTCCAGTTTTTGGTCTAGATAGTCACCTAAGTACACTGGTGTGCAACACTTAAGAATGAAACAGACTTTCGGATGATGCGTCACTACCAAGTAACACAGCACGATGAAACTTGGACCGTACACTGAAATAGCTGCTTCAGTGACTTAAACAAATAGACATAGAGACCAACACAAATTGCACCTTTATTCGAAGGCGATAAGTACGCTGAAGTCATCACGATCCATGATGGTCTGTTGGTTATTACAAAAGACTGGACATGGTTGTTAATAGGGTGTGTGATCAATACAGACAGAAATGTATGCTCATGGTGACCACAACGTTGGTAAGGAGTTTTTCCGGTAAGGATTTCGATTTCTCCGTCATCGCGGTTCAAAACTGCTGAATGGTTGTTAATGCATGTAGACGTACTGGAGTGCATCTCCCCAACGCATCCCATACGTGTTCGGTGGAATTTCATTCGGGGGAACGTGTATGCCAATCCATTTGCCGGATATCTTCTCGTCTTCTATCTGCAGTGTTCGGTGCGGTCGCGCTTTGTCATCCATAAATAATATTATGGCCGAATGGAGTCCCGTAAAGAAGCCCATGGAACAGGAGTATGATGTCACAATAACGTTGACCGATAAGTGAACCATTTACTAAGATGTAGAGGTCTGTATACCTCTGCAATGCCCTCAACGCCATAACACCTGGAGTATCGAAACGATCGTATTCGCCAATGCTGGACATATCCTCAAATGTCGAGACGTGGGAACACATAATGCACCCAGGAATATTTCTGAACATAATAGGTATGGAATGCCCTACAACGACAGCTCCTTAACAACCTTATGACCAGCTTGGGAGCACAAGAATCACATACTATTAAGAACTAGTTCCGCATCATAAATGGCGAAGACTTCGGTGTATTTGTCGTCTTTGAATATAGGTGTCATTTCTGTTGGTCTCATTGCCTACCTTCTGTACTGTACAGTAGCAGTTCTTTCTATTTGTGGTTCAAGTTTCATCGAGGTATGTTGCTCGGCAGTGACACATCATGCGAAAGTTACTTCCACCTTTTATCTTTGCAGACCAATGTACTTTGTCACATTCTGTGGTCTTACATTTTGATGATGGATTTTAACCTATTGCCTCATGATTCGACTTTCCTTTCAAGAAAAGGTAGACAGACTTACTACACAGAGCCTTGTGGGCACCTCTTGGTTACCTCTTTGATAACAACTGTGGCTTCAGATGTCATCTTCACCAATCATTTATTAAGCAATCGCTCGGACACCCTCAAAATGACCGAGGACACTGTCTATTAACAGAGAGAAGATCGAGTGACGGCTACCAGGTAGTCTTTTAATCACTGTATTGGCCAGGTGACATCTACATCGTTAAATGGCCCAATCAACTCTCAACATCCATGAAGTCTTCCTCAACCAGTCATCTAATTACATTTGTGGATGTAACGCCAATTCCGTAGAGCTGATCCAGAGTAAACGTCAACTTGTCAGGTGCCCGACACAGTTAAATATTTCGACACTTGAATTGTCTATATTGTTTACCAAAATATATAACGAATTTTTTCTTTAATAGTGCAATGCAAACACAGCTCACTTATTGGCGCTAGTAATCTAAGTTAAAGGTTAAGCCACATTTGTCAACAAGGTAAATCCGCTTCTTGCACCACAGTTCGAACAAGACGCAATGGAACCTCAAATTGCTGAAACTTGTAGGAAGCCACATACTTATGAATTGAGACTTGTTCTAAATTTAAGGGCCCTAACCATAATGACATTATAATCGTGTAAGAGGAGGCTGTGCTAAGATACGTACTTCTGTTTAGTCAACAAAGTCTGACGTGATGTGTGGGGCAATTTGTTGTACATTTCCTTGATGCATATCTGTGACGAAATATAAAACAGGGGAGCTTGATATTGTTTTGTCTGATGTTTATCCGGAAAAAAATGTAAAATTGGACAATTTGTTTAAAATTTTTTATGGGTACCTGTAATCCAATATAAATTGAGAGAGGTCCAGTAACTGACACACGCTACCAAGTTGTCACACACACACACACCACACACACACACACACACACACACACACACACAAACCACACCACACCACACTTACACACACTGCCAACTTCTGGTATTAACCCAGTAGATCACACCCACTATCAAATTATGGTACATACACCGACAGCTTTAACTGCAATGGACAATGACTGTGCAGTTTGTTGTAATTTCGAGCGATGCTTATTTTGTTGGTAACGAGGGGCAGCTAATGTATTGACTGCTGTCAGCCCAGTCATGGTCACTACCACTACCCATGAGACACAGGTTTATTTACCCTAACATGTACCTTACAAAAGCATTGAAAATCTGTGAGTCTTTTACGTTTTTTACTAAGCAGTGTTATTGCTGAGCAATGTTTATAAAGTGTTTGGGGAGTGTTTGTAGAGCGTATTTGCTGCATTGCGTCGTACGAAAATGTGCAGTTTAAGTGATATAACACATTAAAGATCACGTCAGAACCCACCGCTATGGTATTGTTTGTACCCCTAAAATTTCAGAAAAAGTGACGTCTGTTGATAAAATTTCAAACCTGTAAATGCTGTAAGGTTCCCCCTGTACATATTTTTTACAGATATTTTGCTCATGGAAATGTCACTGAAATAAACGGTTGGTGTGTTTTTAAATATTTTAGATAAGTAATACTGGTATGGAATTACATGTTTTTGAGAGACATGTTAGACGTGGAAATGACACTGACAAACATTTTGTACACATACTTATACATTTTTGATGAATAATGCAGTTACCCAAATATTCTAATTGACACCAATATTGTCATTATCCATATGTGATTTTGACATGGAAATGACACTGACGTAAACTTTCTATGTTTGCTTACAGATTTTTTAATAAATAAATCAGGTAAGTAAATACTGTGAGTCACATCGGTATTGTTATTTTCTCAACGCTTTTTTGATGTGGAAATAACGTTGACACAAACGCTGTATTTGTGCTTATATTTTTTTAGAAGTAAAACAGATGGAGAAACACTGCAAGCTACACTAGTTTTCTTAGTATCTTTACATATTTCTGTCAGATCTTTTTGATGTAGAAACAGCTTTGTGACACCAAGTGTCAATCAGTAAATAAATCATGAGGATTTCACATTGTTCTTGCAGCGGTGTACCGTAGGTCTCTAGAAGAGCGTAGCGTTCCAAAGGATTGGAAAAGGGCACAGGTCATCCCCGTTTTCAAGAAGGGACGTCGAACAGATGTGCAGAACTACAGACCTATATCTCTAACATCGATCAGTTGCAGAATTTTGGAACATGTATTATGTTCGAGTATAATGACTTTTTCTGGAGACTAGAAATCTACTCTGTAGAAATCAGCATTGGTTTCAAAAAGACGGTCGTGTGAAACCCAGCTCGCGCTATTCGTCCACGAGACTCAGAGGGCCATAGACACGGGTTCCCAGGTAGATGCTGAGTTTCTTGATTTCCGCAAGGCGTTCGATACAGTTCCCCACAGTCGTTTAATGAACAAAGTAAGAGCATATGGACTATCAGACCAATTGTGTGATTGGATTGAAGACTTCCTATATAACAGAACGCAGCTTGTCATTCTCAATGGAGAGAAGTCTTCCGAAGTAAGAGTGATTTCAGGTGTGCCGCAGGGAAGTGTCGTAGGACCGTTGCTATTCACAATATACATAAATGACCTTGTGGATGACATCGGAAGTTCACTGAGGCTTTTTGGGGATGATGCTGTGGTATATCGAGATGTTGTAACAATGGAAAATTGTATTGAAATGCAGGAGGATCTGTAGCGAAATGACGCATGGTGCAGGGAATGGCAATTGAATCTCAATGTAGACAAGTGTAATGTGCTGCGAATACATAGAAAGGTAGATCCCTTATCATTTAGCTACAAAATAGCAGGTCAGCAACTGGAAGCAGTTAATTCCATAAATTATGTCGGAGTACGCATTAGGAGTGATTTAAAATGGAATGATCATATAAAGTTGATCGTAGGTAAAGCAGATGCCAGACTGAGATTCATTGGATGAATCCTAAGGAAATGCAATCCGAAAACAAAGGAAGCAGGTTACAGTACACATGTTCGCCCACTGCTTGAATACTGCTCAGCAGTGTGGGTTCCGTACGAGATAGGGTGGATAGAAGAGATAGAGAAGATCCAACGGAGAGCAGCGCGCTTCGTTACAGGATCATTTAGTAATCGCGAAAGCGTTACGGAGATGATAGATAAACTCCAGTGGAAGACTCAGCAGGAGAGACGCTCAGTAGCTCGGTACGGGCTTTTGTTGAAGTTTCGAGAACATACCTTCACCGAGAGGTCACGCAGTATATTGCTCCCTCCTACGTATATCTCGCGAAGAGACCATGAGGATAAAATCAGAGAGATTAGAGCCCACATAGAAGCATACCGACAATCCTTCTTTCCACGAACAATACGAGACTGGAATAGAAGGGGGAACCGATAGAGGTACTCAAGGTACCCTCCGCCACACACCGTCAGGTGGCTTGCTGAGTATGGATGTAGATATAGATGTGAATATTGTAGAACAATTTAGAAACGAAAATAACATCGTGACATCTAATTTGAGGGACCGTAATGGTTTTCACCAAGTGTTGTGTAGCTGTCGAACTTTTTTCGTTGACAGGGGCAGCTATATCCTACAAGTTAAATCAATAGCGCTAACAATGAATCCACATGTGTTTCCACTGCCACGTAAGAGTTCCTTTACATATTTTCATAAATAATACAGACAATTTAGTTGCAGAAATATTTAGTTGCATCTTGTAATATTTGTGGTACAAATGTTGAAGTTTGCTTGTTGCTGAAGTGTGAAGCACATGTAACATTGAAGTGTATTGGCTCTTTCGTATGAATGCTTGGCAAGATACTGAGCTGAAATTGCTTGTTTCAATTTAGTGACTAGTTAAGAACTGGGCTGCGACTGGACGAGCAAATTATGTGTATGTCTTTCTAGAATCTGTCCCATTGGCCATGAAATGTGGCTTAAATGGAGTTAAAAATTTCATTGGTTGTTAAAACATTGGGCTGTGATTGGGACACCTAAAATGTAAGCGTTTTCCTTAAAACTCTCTTATTGGTCACTTTCCTCTTTAGGAGATGGGAGGGGCATGATGACATCATTGGGAGGGGTGTGGCTTGTGACTTCGTAACAGGGATGCGGCTGAGGAATAGGGTGTGGCTCCTCTTCAAGTGAGAAGTGTGTCGCAGTTAGCATAGTGATATTAGTGATGAAATTCCTATGATGGTTTTCTGTTTTAATTCTCGAGAATCGGTAAGTAACTGAGTAGCAGCATTATTATGAATACAAAGGAGGCCTATGGATCTCTAACGAAGTGAATATAGCCGGTTAGGAATTTAGTGTTCGTTTGAAGTGGAACGGCTAGGCTAAAAATATTATATCAAGGCGGCAATTTTAACTAAGACAAGTTCGCAGTTTTTGGAAAGGTGGCTTCATTAAATCACCGCTAGAGTAAGCAAGGGTTGCACCTGACCGTAATGAAGCTTTTGTAAAAGACCATACTCAACCTCTAGTTTGGCGAGGAATTTGCGTGATAGCAGGAATGTGCTTTGATGCCAGATTTTCATAGCGTCTGTTTCGCTTCATGTTACATTGCGTAAAATTACCGTGAGATACCATTTATAATTAATTTAGGTGAGAGCAGTTATTGGAATTTCTGGAACAGAAAATCATGGATGTGTATATAAGCTCTCTCTCTCTGAATAGCACCTATGAGTTTAACACTGGTAAACGAGGATGGTGTTACTACGTGATCCTTCAGTAGATAATGCATATTTGTCGGTCACCCGTCTTGTGATTTCTTTGATGCGTCCCACCACGAATTGCTCTCCGTGCCAGGATCTTCTTCTCAGAGAAGGGTTCTTTGTTGTATATGTTCCAGTCTCTGTCTTCCATTGCAGGTTTCATCCTCTACAGCTCCCTCTGGTACCTTGGAAGCTATTCTCTGAGGTCTTAACAGACGTCCTACCATCTTGTCACTTCTTTTTTTCAATGTTTTCCTTATAGTTCTTTTCTTGCCAATTCTGTGGTGAACATCCTCGTTTCTTATTTAATGTCCATCTACTTTGCAACAGTCTTTTGTAGCATCGTACTTCAGATTCTTAGATTCTTTCTTTCCCACTTTCCCCGCTGTTCGTGATTCACTTTAGACAACGCTGTTCTCCTAACGTTCATTCTAAGAAATTTCTTCACTGCATTAAGCCCTATATTTGACAATAACAGATTTTTTTTTACTAGAACTGCCCTTTTTGCCTCACTAGATTACTATTACGTCCTCCTTGTTTCATCTTTCCCGTGATATTCTGGTTCCAAAGTGGCATGGTTTCTTAACTTCATGTAATTGGTGGTCAGCAAATTTGATGTTAAGATTATCGCTGTTCTTACTTCTAATACCCCTCATTACGCTCCTCTGTCTCGCGTTTACGCTCAGTCCACATTCTGTAATCATTAGACTGCTCATTTCATTCAACAGGTCCTTTAATTCCTTTTACTGATGTTAGCAACGCGATCATCTAATTTTACGAATGATATCTTTCCATCCTCAATTTCAGTCCCACATATGTACCTTTTTTCTTCGATGTAGAGATGGACTAGCCGGGACGAAAGACTACACCAGTCATTACACCCGTTTTATCGCAGTTCTTCGTCCCTTTTCTGTCATTCATATTTTTCCATTTGGGTTTTGAACTTAGCTTGTGTTAACCACCTTTCCCTAAAGCTTACACATATTTTCCTGAAAGTTTCGGAAGTTTTGATTCTTCTTATGTCATGAATCGCGTTTTCCAGGTCAACAAAACGCATGAACGTGTCTTGAATTCATTTAGTCTTACGTTCATAATCAAGAGCAACTTCAGAACAGCCGCTGAGTGCCTTTACCTTTCCTAAAGCCAAAGTGATCGCCATGCACCAGATCCTTAATTTATTTACTCTACAAACCAGCTTGAGACTGGTCTTTACTTGCTGTTTCGAGCAACGATTTTAGAAATTCCAAAGGAATGTTATCAATGCATTCCGTCGTGTTTGACCGCAAATTTTCCAAAGCTTGAGAGTAGTACTGACGCCTCTGTGACTTCCATATATACCCCAGCCACCTTCACATTGTAAGACAATTCATTCCCCTCGTAGAGGTCTTTCCACATATCTGCTCTTTCCTGCGCTTTTAACAATTAAATTACCATTTCACTCTTAATGTGGATGGCTTTGCTTTCAGTTCCACAGAAGGTTCTTTTGGTTTTTCTAAATGCTAAGCTGTCCTCCCGGCGACCATTTATTTTCTGTTTCTTTACATTTTTCTTCCTACCATTGTGCTGTCCTTCTCTGCACTTTCTGTTTGTTGCATCCCTAAGTGAGCTGTATTTCTGTAATCCTGTATTCTTTTGTGCATTTTGCTACACTGTTGTCTCTTCGATCAACTGAAGTATTTCTTATGTTACCCAAAGTATCATTGCAGTTACCTTTCCTATACCGTTGTTTGTCTAATTTCTGCGAAAGTCCTTTTTGAAGATGTCGGTTCCTCCTCAACTTACTGCCTATTCTGGTATTTATTACAGCAGGATCTACTGCCTTAGATAACTATAAAAGCTCATAATCATTCTTCAGCTGTTACATATCCCACTTCTTTACAAAGAAAAACTTCCGGTCGATTCTCTTAAAATTTCAGCCTAGTCTTCTTCATTACTGAAGCATGATCTATATCCAACGCTAGGTACGCTTCAAAATCGACTACTTGACTTCGGAATCTCTTGCCCACTATGATCTAATGTAGATGGATTCGTCCAGTGTCTCCAGGTCGTTTCCAAGCATATCTTCTCCTCTTGCAATTATTAAACAGTGTATTCGCGTTTATTAGCTGAAATTTGTTGCAGAATTGAATTATTCTTTCTGTGATGTAGTAGGAAAGACCTGATTGTACAAATGTGCGGAAGTGATAAATACGTTGATTCTGTATGTACGCACTGATATGTCCGTTCCGAGTTCGTTGTGCCCGTACCTTAGGTCAGAGGATTTACCTCCCAGGTATACTTCTGCTAGTGGCCTGTTTGGTTTGGCCGCAGTCTTACGTGGGAGTCATCGGGAAGTTGAAAGGGGAGTCTGCAGAGGGAGCTGGGGGACAGCTGGTTGCCGAGCGACACGGAGAAGGCAGCGCGGGCAGCCGATGGAACCACCGTGCGTGTGAAGGGCAGCAGGCCTTCGAGGAGCGTCGCGGACAAGGGTGCGCCCTGCTGGGTGTGGGGACTTTGGAGCGACTGGTATCTGTTGCAACGCTCCACAAGAGTTGCTGGTTGAACTGCGGAACTGAGTTTCGAGGGGTCAGTGTGTGTTGTCTCACAGGAATTGCTTGCAGCATTGTGTCCGTGAGAGCTGCCCTGCCGGCCATTGCCTTCCTGGTGAGCCGCTTTACTTGATTGTTACTGTTCAGAAGTTGTTCTCCGGTTTTCACCATTAGCGGTTACTGTTTAAGTTCCCCTGCCCGCAGTGAACTAAGTTCCTGCACCCCGTGACCGTCGGAGTTATTTGATTTGACTTGGTTGTATCCGCCTTCTTAGCCCCCTCCGCCGTCTCATGTTCTATGGATTTCCAGCTTGCTGACTGGTTGCTGGAATTTTAGTTCTGAAACTTCTGTCCCCGAATTAAGGGGGATCGGTCTAGAAGATAAAGTGCTCGCCGTTTCAGAGTCGGTCAGTGTAGTCTTACTATTTGTGTAAGGTCTGAAAAATTGTTATCTCCCTTTAAGGATTTCTTTGTAAAGCCTCACTATTTTCAGTCGTATACATTTATTCAAAGGTGTAAGTCTCTCTTGAAATTTTCTTAATTTATACTTTTTTAAATACTTTTTC
The DNA here is from genome assembly GCF_023864345.2 of Schistocerca serialis cubense. Taxonomy (NCBI): domain Eukaryota; kingdom Metazoa; phylum Arthropoda; class Insecta; order Orthoptera; family Acrididae; genus Schistocerca; species Schistocerca serialis. The sequence goes on from NC_064644.1 coordinate 53,285,880, forward strand.
TGGTGAGCCTCAAGAAAACATTTGTTATATTTAATTCACCATTCAAAGGGGTTTGAGAGTAATTTTTAGCCAGATAGTTCAAAGGATTTTTAGTTACCTTTTACGGGGGTTCCGTCGGAGTATTTCTCTTTCTAATCATTACTTAAAATCAAACCTTAATGTTCCTCTTGTGCTCTTGTTATTGGCTGTGTTAAGGATAAGTATAGGTATCGATCAACTGCTGCCAACTAACTTGTCAATTAGCAGAATAGCCTGTATTAATTCCAGTTTAGTCTGTTTGAATGGACTCAATCTCTTTGTGTATCCTTGCCGAAGTTATTCCAAGCGTAGCCAGACTACTAGGTCAATTCAAGGGACTGGCACTTGATGAACATGGCGTATATCCACGTAAATTTTCAGTAAATTTGTGGATGTGTATCTATATCTATTTCATATTCAAGCACTTGAATTTTTCCACTTTACTGCATTGAAATATTTTTGTTAAATTCTGCCTCAATTTAAATTCTGCCTCAATTACACTATGTTTAAACAATGGATTGCATTCTGTTTTACTATTCAGATTACTGAGCATATATGTAAAATTATATTTCGCCTAACTGTTTCAACTTAAATTCTGCTTTGAGGAAACTTCTGTTTAAACATTGGATCTGGACGTGTGTACTGTTTAAACTGCTGTGTCTCTCTGCAAAGTCAAATTTTGCTTCATCGTTTCCAGTAAAATGACTTCTATCAAATTATTTGTTCTGATTTGTCAGAGTGATAAACTTGTCTATAAAAACACAACTAGCTTAGTTGTTCGATGAATGCCACCAGTATAAACTCACCCAACTGTCTCAGTAAATACAAAAAAAGTTATTTTTTTGTTGTGTCCTCGACTTCGACATAGTCCTTCTATACCAGCAGCCCTTGTCCTACTATCCTACCATACCAGGCATCTGAAAAATTGTCAGATGATGGTGGTTCGGCAAATGGAAATGTTAAAGAAAGAAGCGTCGAAGTTCCCTCTTTATCGTTATTCATAAGCACCGAGAGAGGACTAATTATGAAGAAATGACTTAACAAAAAACATGACAAGGATGGCCTACTAACTCTGGACAAAGCATAATGTGCTGCGACATGACAATGGAATATATTTCTTTCCAATAAAATAATTTGGACCATACCTCCAAATAATGTACAGTGTAACAATAAAACTTATTGTTTTTCAACGCACATCCCTTCCATTGCCACAGCACCGATACCGGAGGATCTTGAGCATCTTGGCAAAAGCATAGTGTGAAATTCTGTTCAGAATCGTCAAGACATACAATCAAATCGTTCAACACTATCAAAACACTCTCTCATGAGGGCAAGTTTGACACTGAGGAGGATGCTGGAGGACTTTTATTTATCTTGTGGCAAAAAGTGACGCACAAGCGTGTTACTTTCGATCGGCGTGTTCTCGAGCGAGGAATCAATTTTGTTCGGAAACGAAGAACTCCAGCGAGCAGGTATTTGAGGATTTCCTCGAAGAAAGTCCCTGCTACTGTCCAGTCAGGAGGACCGAACTGTGGATCAATAATTCTTACGGAATCTAAAATTAAAATGAGAACTGTTTTCGTCTTGGATTACTATTACTACTTGCGCACGTTGTTCACACTACAGTATTAACGTGATGGACATTAGAGCGAGTGTCTCTCTCTAGACAGATGATATTTGTAACACTACTTTCACGCCTCACGACAGTGTTCAACAAATTTTGCGTAAAAACATAATGCCTCAGAGTAGCCCAGTCATATATACAAGCTCTGATCCCTGTAAGTGCGCAACAAGCGTTGAACACATGTTGATGATACTGTGATCGGTGGAGTAACCCGTGATGTTTATAAGTCTGGTTCATCGGTTAGCGCGAAGCATCTCCCCCTTAATTCAACGTTTTCTTCATTTCGACTCTAATCTTTCTGCCGATACGGATCTGCTAAAGAATCACGATCAATCTTAAGACGTGAAGAAGATAAGAATAGTTCAAGTGAATCATTTTTATACGCTTCTTGTATAGTTTTAAACGTTTCAGATTAGCTGGCACTTATATAATAGACCTTAATTGCATCATACCGATCATTACTGAATATAATAACAGAGATTAAAGACGTACCATTTCGGATCTCGTGCACAAAAAACAGATTGTTGCCGACGTACGGCAAGAAATACTGTTAGTTCAGGACATAATAGTCCACTTAGCCAATGTACTTTCAAGTAATAAAACCACGTGTTTCATGTTTAAGAAACATATAACGGAACTAGCGAATCAGGCGTTAAAATTTTTCTGAGTAAATAGCTATTTCGAATTTTTTATTTTACAGAACTCCAAGAACAATCAACCACAACAAACGACCATTATATTACGTTTATGTTGCAGTATCCAAAAGAAAATCTGCAGTATACCCGGAAAAAACTGAAAAGGGGTGGTTGCAATGTTAATTTTCTTTAATGTCTGTAGATTCACGCATCGCCCGCATTATTGTACATCTGACGGCAGTACTAATCGTGGATGAAGGTCATCTCTTCTTCTATACGACCTGTGCGTGGAACTCAGTACGTCAAGATAGAATAGATCATGTGTAGCTCGACACGACAGGCCCTCCTAATAAGATGAGTTATGCTGGTTAGCTTCGGTTATTTTCTGTGTGCTGCACATCAGTTCGATTTTCGCTGCAGCCAGCAAATGTCTACTACTAAACGGCTAACCCGGTGCACGGTGCGAGGTCACAGTTCCTTGTTGCATGTCTAACGGTTTCCAGGGGCAACAACAAGCTGATTTTGAATATTTCATATGATTCAAACTTCCTGGCAGATTAAAACTGTGTGCCGGACCAAGACTCGAACTCGGAATCTTTGCCTTTAGCGGGCAAGTGCTCTACCAACTGAGCTACCAAAGCACGACTCACGCCCCGTCCTAACAGCTTTACTTCTGCCAGTACTTCATCTCCTACCTTCCAAACTTTACAGAAGCTCTCCTGATTTCATGTGATTTCATATGATTGCTGAACGAATTGAAAAATTTAAATTCTGTAGTAATCTACCCATTTATAGGTTAAAGGGCTCTGGCATCATCCCACCGGAGGTTCGAGTCCTCCCTCGGGCGTGTGTGTATGTATTGTTCTTAACGTAAGTTACTTTAAGTACTGTGTAAGTCTAGGGACCGAAGACCTTAGCAGTTTGGCCCCTTAGGAATTCACACACATTTGAACACGTTTTTTGCCCTGCCCATAATGCTCCAAACGTTCTCAGGTGGGCAGAGATCCGGCGACCTTGCAGGCCAAGGTAGGATTTGGCAAGCGCTAGGACGAGCAGTAGAAACTCTCGACATCTCCGAGCGGCTATTGTTTTGCTGCAATGTAAGCCCAAGATGGCTTACCATGAAGAGCAACTAAACAGGGTGCACAATATCGTCGACGTACCGCTGTGTTCTAACGGATCCGCGGATGACCACGAAGGGAGCTCTGTTATGAAAAGAATTGCCGGCCCTGATGATCATTCCTGAATGTCGGGTCAGAGGGCGGGCGACAGTCAGGTTCGTATCCCACCGCTGTCCGTGGCGTCTCCACACGATTCATCTTGCTGGAAGGTCACAGACCGGACTAAAAGCGCCTTTAGTGATGAGTCCAGTTTCCAACTCAGTCCCGATGACCCGATGCCCGCCCGCAAACGGCACTACTACTGCTTGCTTTCATGATTGCTAAACCCTGCCTTGGTCAGCAATTTCGTCGCATGTCTCTCCACTCTTGAACGTCAGGTGCATTGTGGAGAGGGACCTCCAAGCATGTCAGGATTTTGTCGGTCTAATGCACCAATTGAACAGAATTTGCAACGACATTCCTCACCAGGATATACAACAACTCTACCAATAAATGACAAGCTGAATAACTCCTTGCATAACGGCCAGAGGTGGACAAAAGCGTTATTGACTGCTCAATTCGTGAAGCTCTTTGACTCGCATGATTCATTCAATTTTTTTGAATCTGTAATCACTTATTTGTCTGTAAATGCACATTAAATTTACCGATTCCCCCTCATTTGGATAATTCCTTCGTAGTGCGTCGTTTCTGTCTTTCTCTCTCTCTCTCTCTCTCTCTCTCTCTCTCTCTCTGTCTCTCTATTAGAGTATTTCGAAGATGACGTCATTTTCAGATGTCTGATCGTGATGAACATTGTGCTACTTGAAAATGGCTAAGTGCCGAAATCATGACTGTAGAACATAATATACAGTCGAACGTCGGACATATCTTTTAAACAGCATTATGTGACCATGGCCGCAAGTTACGGAAAGATTATCCGTACTATATTCATCCAGTATTTCAAATTTAGATGGATTTGCTGTTTCCTGCAAAGTTTGCAAAGGATTTGAAATCTTTGCGAATCGATTTCTTACTAATACTCCCATAAAACGATGAAAGGAAAAAATGTTTTTCTCTTACATTTTCACTGTTCGTGTAGTAAAACTGCAGCATCAGACATGTTTACTTACGCAATATATTTTGCGCACAATACCCACAATATCGTTGAACGTAGATGCAAAATTATATGATTGTACCACAAACAGTTCAGGTGAAATGATGCCCTAAACATTCAGATACGTGGAAAACTAACTTTTTCTTGAAGTGGAGCGCAAATAACCCTGACATCAAGTGTTCTATAATGTGAGCAGTCGGTGACATGCAATACACTTTAAACATAGTTTCAAACCTTTTCAAGTGGCGCAGTGGTTAGCACACTGGACTCGCATTCGGGAGGACGACGGTTCAATCCCGTCTCCGGCCATCCTGATTTAGGTTTTCCGTGATTTTCCTAAATCGCTTCAGGCAAATGCCGGGATGGTTCCTTTGAAAGGGCACGGCCGATTTCCTTCCCCATCCTTCCCTCACCCGAGCTTGCGCTCCGTCTCTAATGACCTCGTTGTCGACGGGACGTTAAACACTAATCTCCTCCTCCTCTCCTCAAACCTTTTCAAATATTTTTCTCACTTAAATGCTAAACTTCAAATGCTTAACACATTCTTGAATGAAATTTTCGCATTTCAGAGGGAAGTGCACTAATATGAAATTCCCTGGCACATTAAATCTGTGTGCCGGACCGAGACTCGAAGTCGGGACCTTTGCTTTCCGCAGACAAGTGCTCTACCAATTGAAGTAGCCAAGCACGAATCACAATCCGTTGTCACAATTTTACTTCAGTCAGCACCTCATCTCCAACTTGACCGAAATTCTTCTGAGAATCTTACACTCAGCACTAACACTCCTGGAAGCAAGGATATTGCGCAGACACGGATTAGCCATACCTTGGGTCTACAAGTTTCGCAGGAGTGCTTTTGTTGCGAGGATCGTGATCGTGGTTGTAGTGACTTAGTAGGTAGAGCTCTTGCCCGTGAGAGCCAGAAGAGTTTGAATGTCGGTCCGGCACACAATTTTAAGCTGCCAGTGAACTTCATTTAAAATATTAACTCATTATTTATCAGACAGCTGAAGCTGTTATGTACATGGAAGCTCGATTCAGCAAAGAACCGGGTTTGGGCGTTTCTAGTTTTGTCGAAATCGCTATGAATTTTCTGTAGTTACTCACTGGAGTACCACTTATAGCGCCCGACATGTTCTGACCATTCGTTTCAGCCGATATGGACAGTGTGCATAGGTTCAACAATCGCGATTCAATTTCGGAATACCGTCAAGTAGTTTCAATCGGCCAAAAAATATCAAGCTGTGTGTCACTGCAACCCCTGACAACGAACGATGTTGATGATATGGCCGCCGGTCCATAAATACGCTTTCTACCGCTGACGTCTGCTGTTCGTCTTCCCCAGGAGGTCAGTGGAACGCTCGGGTGTTGCTCGGCTGGTGTATCTGACCCTATTTCAGCCACCGATGTTGACACCCTGGCGTAGGCGAGCTGACTGGTGACACAGCGTTCTCCTTCGTGTTACTCAACTCGGCGCTCTGCCGCCGACCCAAGTACGCCACGGTATCGTAGCACTGAACTGCGCAACAGAATGTAACACACATACGGCCTCTGGCTCCCAATATTCCTTCACTTTTTAACTAGCTCCATTACTTTAGAACTCCTGCCTTTAACTAACTTTTCATTCTCACCATACGACCCTCTACATACCGGCCACTCCGCTGCAGAGACTCTTCCTTGTAACCATTCCCTTCAATATGGCTAAGCCATTTCTCCACAATACAGTTTATTCCAGAAATACTAGGCTACCAAGCTATGTGAAAGAAAGTCTGTGAAATTTATAAACTGATAGGGAGACTGATAAAAAATGGAACACCACACCAAAGAGGCTATGACAGAGTAAAGCAACAGTTTTAAATAAGTGTTATGCTTCATAACGTACTAGGAAATTACGTGCTGGCATTCACCATTTATTGATTAAGCAAAAGTTCGAGAGATTCACACCATTTGCTCGGATAGCGTCCCTTCCGCTTCAAAGAAGTTAACCACATCGAACAGATAATTAGACAACTGCAGATGGAATCATGCAAAGATCGTGTAACGCCATAACTGGCCGTCAAAGTGCACTCAGTTCGCTGAAGTGCTGAGCCCAAAAATTTATTCATGTAGGCCATCAGCTCCCGGCTCTAATAGCGAAATTCCACATTCGTGGACAATTTACTAACCCAGAAAACTGCATATACTCCGCAAGCCACCCAACGGTGTGTGGCGGAGGGCACTTAACGTGCCACTGTCATTACCTCCCTCTCCTGTTCCAGTCGCGTATGGTTCGCGGGAAGAACGACTGCCGGAAAGCCTCCGTATGCGCTCGAATCTCTCTAATTTTACATTCGTGATCCCCTCGGGAGGTATAAGTAGGGGGAAGCAATATATTCGATACCTCATCCACAAACGCACCCTCTCAAAACCTGGACAGCTAGCTACACCACGATGCAGAGGGCCTCTCTTGCAGAGTCTGCTACTTGAGTTTGCTAAACATCTCCATAACGCTGTCACGCTTATTAAATAACCCTATGACGAAACGCGACGCTCTTCTTTGGATCTTCTCTATCTCCTCTGTCAACCCGACCTGGTACGGATCCCACACTGATGAGCAATACTCAAGTATAGGTCGAACGAGTGTTTTGTAAGCCACCTCCACCACTAACTGTGTGCAGGCTACTACTTTTAAACCTATTATACGAATTATGATCGTATACACAACATCTAATGCATAACGCTGAATTTAGGCCCAAGGCATGAATCCCAAAGTGGAAGGGTTTAGACAATGATGTGGCAGGCAAGAGTCTGACAGCAACAATTTTTCTTTTAAACACTCTAATTTATTAATTAAAACGTAGATAATCACAACTCATGAAAATGAGGCAGTCAAACATTTGACTAACCTTATCTGTATGCAAAATTTAATTAGTGATTATATCGATGGCCGTGTTGCTCGCCTGCATGAAAAACTGCGCCCTGTTAACCCAAAAATGACGTTCTGAAAATCAGTTTCAAATCTCGTTAATTCCAGATGTAAGTAACTGAATATTCGTGGATGATTGCAAGGTTCAACGTTAAACACACGTATACGCTCAACCTGAGACCGGCGATCGTATACACACTGGTAAGACAAAATATTACGACCACTGCCCACAGCGACGGTGGTTGCCGCCTGGTGGCGTTGCGAACACGTCCCAGTAACAAAAATATGCAAGCGGAGCGCATATGGACATGGTGAGAGAGGGGGTGGGGGAGGGGGGTTGTCCTAGAAAAGATATTTGGACAGAAAATGGGAAATTCATTCAGATAAGCGGCTTTGGCATAGGGCAGATTATTATTACGCAGTGCCTTGGAACGGGTATCTTGATACGGCGTAGCTGTTCGAATGTTCACGTGCTACTGTCGTGAGCGTCTACAGACAGCGGTAGAAGGACAGTGAAACTTTCGCAAAACGCTAAATGGTTGGACGACCATGACTCTTCATAGAACATGGGGTTAAGAGACTGTTAGGGCAGACGGTGATCTGTGGCACCTCTGCCGACAAAGCACAACGCTGGTGTATGCAGAAGTGTTTCGGAGTACACCACAACAGGCCATCCCTTCGTGTTCACATGCTGACCCAACGTCAACGTCAGTTACGGCTGCAATGGGCACAGGCCCATCAGGATTCGACCATCGACCAATGGAAACATGTCGGCTCTTCGGGTGAATCACATTGTTGCTACACTAGGTCTCTGGTAATTCCACAAACGGCGTCATCGATGTGAACGGCGTCTCGAACCTTGCAGGCCGCCACAGACGCAGGCTGGTGGGAGCATTACTATGGTACGCGCTTGCACGTAACCCGTCGCAGTAATCGAAGACTGGCTGACAGCTGCGAACCACCTGCATCCCTGCGTGTTTGATGTCTTCCCCGGCCGGCCGCAGTGGCCGTGCGGTTCTAGGTGCCACAGTCTCGAACCGAGCGACTGCTAAGGTCGCAGGTTCGAATGCTGCCTCAGGCATGGATGTGTGTGATGTCCTTAGGTTCGTTAGGTTTAATTAGTTCTAAGTTCTAGGCGACTGATGACCTCAGAAGTTAAGTCGCATAGTGCTCAGAGCCATTTCAACCATTTTTTGTCTTCCCCGACGCCGATGTCACAATAACGTCGTTATAATTGTCCGTGTCTCGGAGCCATAATAGAGATGCAGTGGTTTGAAGAGCATTATAACGAACTCGCGTTGGTGTCTTATCCTAAAAAACACAAGCAGTCTCAGATTAAATGAAAAAGGCAACCTAAACTGTCTTCCGCTTTTCACAATCATTGGTGATTAGATGCTGTAGAGACCAAAAATTGTGAGCTACAGTGCACTTTACCGGCTTTTCCAGATTTTCCAGATTTTCTATGTGATTTAGTGAGAGTGAATCTGTGGGCAAGTCGATGTGTGATAGCATGTCTGAGAGTTCATCAAACGTATGGGTATAGCCTTATGAACACAGCTATTGCTTTATCGGAAGGTGGCAGTGTCCACGGCAAACGTACTGTGGCGATGTAGAAGAGAGGGCACACCTGGTCACTGGAATTTAGAAACAAACATCCTGGACCAAGTTAACGGTAACCTGAAGGTTGGTTCAAGTCATGATGCGAAAAACACCCACAAAACACCAAGGAAGCACCTCCAGGTTGGGCTAGTTAACCCTTCTGCTTAAACGCTTATTTGGGCCATTGACATTCACCACTCTCTGCATCATTTGAAAACAGGCAAAATCGTACAATGTCAGACCGCACCACACGACTCCAAGGTAGCATACTGCCCAGTATCTGGGTATTTTGAGCCCATAAAATAAAGCCACATGTGAGGTTGGCTTCGTTGAGGAACAGATTCAGCCGTCTATTTGGAAAGGTTTTTCCTATTCTTCACGTACAATGGCATCTTCCCTTCGTGAAGTGTGAGAGTTGGTTTTTAAGAGGATATGATTAGTTGACTGTAATGGGTGTCCATGCAGTGTATTTTCATGCTTGAGTTGTATTGTGATGAGAAAAGGGAGAGAGTGGAACGCTGTGTCAGCACATAGGCTACTCTACTCTAATAGCACTATGAGGGCCACCGAGGTTAATGTCACCGCCCAGCTGATGAATCAGTATCAATAGTATCACATTCTCTCATTCCATGCGATACTGTGGAGAGAGTTGGTGATCAGAAAAGTCACGCCACCACCACCACTACCCAGTCGCCAACTTTGCAAGGCAAAGGAAAAGCTGTCAATAGTGCTGCAGCCAGTCATCCAAATAATGGTCACACGTAATATTACTTATCTTCGGTGGTGTGATGGGAACTGGTGTGTTCAACAAGCCAAAGTTGTTGGCTTTGACCAAATGAAGACCAGCATCTTTATATGCTACTGTGAGCAACAACATCGTTTTCCAAGTAGACATGTTGGGTTTTCCTACACCAACTACAAGCCAACTTCGTCCAGACCATGTTCACCTCCAAACATGGTTTCTCCTTTCTGCTGTTCTGTTACATTTAGTAGTCAATCTCTCATGATGAGCAGATTGCACACAACCGACTGTCACATTCACACTATGTCACTGTCTCCACTTAAGCCATTGATGAAGGGTGACCTGACTGCATGCTATCAGTCCCAAATGGTCATCATCCACTCCTTAGGGACCAATGTCTTCTTTTGTGAGGGAGGCTGATATTTTTCCCAGTGAGGTTATGTTTTACAAGAAATGTTACAGGTCTTCATTTATTAGTCACAGACCAGTCTTCATAGCCGAGGCTGCTAACACCCACCATGCACAGGCACTCTAGTGGGAGGTAGGCTGGTTATAGTCCTGGTGGTCAATGAAATTCTCGCTGCCAATATTCGGCCGCAAAAATAGGGAGTTGCTGTTACAGCTCTAATTTCCTAAATTCCAAAATGCTCCTTATTGTCTGTTAGAGAGAGGACATCTGTCACTGCTGATGGTGATCCGTCTGCCAGATGGGAAAAATTCCTGTCAGTCCACTTGGTGCAAAACAGGAGACTAGGGTATGTGCCATCACCAGGTTCCACCCACTCTCTTCTCTCATCATCATCATACAACACAACCATATGAGTGTGATTTGATACTTGTGATAAAAAAGCAAGAAAAATCCTTTCTTTCGTAAACAACTCACCCTACATCTCGACATCGTCTCGTTTGAGGGTTATAGACTTGGTTCAGCTGTCCTCCAACTTTATCATTCCATTGGAAAACTAGGTACTATGAAACACAGTAAAATAATCTTTGTCTCCAATTATCCCTCTGATGAAACTTTGTTCCCATCAAGCAAAAGTTTCAAGTTAGGGAACTGGAAGAAGTCAACTTGAGCTGTCTCGTTAATAGAGCGGATAAAGATCCAATTCAAATCCCAATTCATGCATTTTCGCCATTGTTATCGGTGATGTGTGGGATGGTGTATTATCTTGGTGAATGAGCGCTGTTTTGCTGCCAACCTTGGTCTTTCTTTTTTTCAGCTAACACAAGTTTCGAACAATCCAGCAATGAAGCATAACAGAGTGCAGGTTGATTCTGCCTGTTTACAAGTAACCTATGAGGATTATTCCTTCCCAAAGCAAGGTGACCATCATCCTTTCAGGTGACAGAATGGTCTTTGATTTCATCGATGCCCTTTCACCACCCTTTTTCCATTGTTCTGATTGTCATTGCTACTCTGGTGTACAATGATGGACCAACGTTTCGTCAAATGTCCCAAATCAGCGCAAAACGTCTTTCGGATTGCTCTTAAACATCACCAGACATCGTGTTGAAATGTAATGCGAGATTGTTTTTTTTGTCAACTTTGCACAATAGCGGCACCAACCTCTCACACACCTTCTTCATAGACAATTCCCCTTGCTTGGTATTAGGCACTCGCTCCGTTGAGATGTCTCCAGTCTCAGCAATATCATGGATTCCGTAGTGGTTACCTCACGGACGGCCCAAAGCATGCTTCGTCTTCGGTGCTTCTCCGACCATGTTTAAACTAATTAACCCAAAAGTGAGAGATCTTCAGTGGTGGCGCAGTGTCTGAACTTCACTCACTTTGTTTTGATGTGTGTGGCAGTGAAATGAAAGTTTTAAATAACAGCACGAATATCCATTTTCAGTAGCAATCGCGACAGTGACCAATTCACACGGATGTCGACAATGGAATTGTACGCTGATCCTCGGAATAATCAATCATACCAAGCACAACAAAAATATTACACTATTTAATGGAAATTTACCAGAAGTATCAAACCACCCTCATAGTACATCCATTACACTCACCTTTACTCTACAAACAGACTTGTGACCCAACTCTAATATACTCATAGCGAAAGAGACCATTGGACGCTGAGGGATAGAAACTTTTCCGGCCAGGCGACTGTACCTGCTCTCATGCGTTCTCCCACCCAACGGTACCACACTACTTTACCATTTTTAAATCATTGACAGTATACTTTTGTCTCTTTTCTTATACCTGCTTAGGAATATAACATTTTATTGGAAGCCGGTCTTGCAGATGTCCGCTGACACCATCACTAGGTGCGGCACGTCATTAGCAGGTGGCTAGGTGTTCGCAAAGAGTGCAGTACTTAGAGCGCACTCTGAGATTCATGAAGTATAGAGAACATTTACTTCTTTTTGGCCTTCCGCTCAGAGGAAATATTCATGGTGGACGGGCAGGAGGCCCTGAATAATGAAAGAGGCGCCGCGCAGTGGACGAGACGTCACACGCCGGAAGTGTGACGCCGCTTCCGGTGGAGCTGCCGAGCTGCAGAGCTGCCGGCACCCTAGCTGCGCCGCAGGTGGTCCGCCAGGCTCTGTGGGCTGTCCGGCCCTAAAGCGCCCGACGTGGCTCCACCTCTGTCCCTTGGACACCGTGTTTACGTTTCAGCTCAGCTATCGTCAGAGGCATTGTAAAGTATTTATCTAGTTTGCCCACCAGTAACTTTTTCATCGCAGTACGTCAAATTATATAGTTAAGGGCCGAAGAAACTGGTATAGGCATGCGTATTCAACCAGGCAAATACGGTGCTGCACTCGGCAACACGTACATAACACAACAAGCGTCTGTCGCAGTTCTTAGATCGGTTACTGCTGCTACAATGGCAGGTTACGAAGATTTAGGTGAGTTTGAACGTGGTGGTATAGTAAGCGCATGAGCGCTGGGACACAGCATCTCCGAGGTAGCGATGAAGTGGGGATTTTCCCGTACGACCATTTCAGAAGTGTATCGCTAATATCAGGAATCCGGTAAAACATCAAATCTCCGACATCGCTGCAGTCGGAAAAAGATTCTGCAGGAAGGGGACCAATGACGACTGAAGAGTATAGTTCAACGTGACAGAAATGCAACCCCTCCGCTAATCACTGCAGATTTCAATGCCGGGCCATCAACATGCTCCAGTGTGCGAACCATTCTACGAAACATAATAGCCGGCCGAAGTGGCCGTGCGGATAAAGCCGCTGCAGTCTGGAACCGCAAGACCGCTACGGTCGCAGGTTCGAATCCTGCCTCGGGCATGGATGTTTGTGATGTCCTTAGGTTAGTTAGGTTTAACTAGTTCTAAGTTCTAGGGGACTAATGACCTCAGCAGTTGAGTCCCATAGTGCTCAGAGCCATTTTGAAACATAATAGATATGTTCTTTCGGAGCCGAAAGCCTACTCGAGTACCCTTGAAGACTGCACGACACAAAGTTTGACGCCTCCCCTGGGCCCGTCAATACCGTCACTGGAGTTTTGATGACTGAGAACATGTGGTACGAGTCTTGTTGTTGTGGTCTTCAGTCCTGAGACTGGTTTAATGCAGCTCTCCATGCTACTCTATCCTGTGCAACCTTCTTCATCTCCCAGTACCTACTGCAACCTACATCCTTCCGAATCTGCTTAGTGTATTCATCTCTTGGTCTCCCTCTACGATTTTTACCCTCCACGGTGCCCTCCAATGCTAAATTTGTAATCTCTTGATGCCTCAAAACATGTCCTACCAACCGATCCCTTCTTCTAGTCAAGTTGTGCCACAAAATTCTCTTCTCCCCAATCCTACTCAATACCTCCTCATTAGTTACGTGATCTACCCACCTTATCTTCAGCATTCTTCTGGAGCACCACATTTCGAAAGCTTCTATTCTCCTCTTGTCCAAACTAGTTATCGTCAATGTTTCACTTCCATACATGGCTAAACTCCACACAAATACTTTCAGAAACGACTTCCTGACACTTAAATCTATACTCGATGTTAACAAATTTCTCTTCTTCAGAAACGCTTTCCTTGCCATTGCCAGTCTACATTTTATATCCTCTCTACTTCGACCATCATCAGTTATTTTACTCCCTAAATAGCAAAACTCCTTTACTACTCTAAGTGTCTCATTTCCTAATCTAATTCCCTCAGCATCACCCGACTTAATCCGACTACATTCCATTATCCTCGTTTTGCTTTTGTTGATATTCATCTTATATCCTCCTCTCAAGACAATGTCCATTCCGTTCAACTGCTCTTCCAAGAGCTTTGCTGTCTCTGACAGAATTACAATGTCATCGGCGAACCTCAAAGTTTTTGCTTCTTCTCCATGAATTTTAATACCTACTCCGAATTTTTCTTTTGTTTCCTTTACTGCTTGCTCAATATACAGATTGAATAACATCGGGGAGAGGCTACAAACCTGTCTCACTCCTTTCCCAACCACTGCTTCCCTTTCATGCCCCTCGAATCTTATAACTGCCATCTGGTTTCTGTACAAATTGTAAATAGCTTTTCGCTCCCTGTATTTTATCCCTGCCACCTTCAGAATTTGAAAGAGAGTATTCCAGTTAACATTGACAAAAAGCTTTCTCTAAGTCTACAAATGCTACAAACGTAGGTTTACCTTTTCTTAATCTTTCTTCTAAGATAAGTCGTAAGGTTAGTATTGCCTCACGTGTTCCAGTGTTTCTACGGAATCCAAACTGATCTTCCCCGAGGTCTGCTTCTACCAGTTTTTCCATTCGTCTGTAAAGAATTCGCGTTATTATTTTGCAGCTGTGACTTATTAAACTGATAGTTCGGTAATTTTCACATCTGTCAACACCTGCTTTCTTTGGGATTGGAATTATTATATTCTTCTTGAAGTCTTAGGGTATTTCGCCTGTCTCATACATCGTGCTCACCAGATGGTAGAGTTCTGTCATGACTGGCTCTCCCGAGGCCATCAGTAGTTCTAATGGAATGTTGTCTACTCCCGGGGCCTTGTTTCGACTCAGGCCTTTCAGTGCTCTGTCAAACTCTTCACGCAGTATCTTATCTCCCATTTCGTCTTCATCTACATCCTCTTCCATTTCTATAATATTGTCCTCAAGTACATCGCCCTTGTATAAACCCTCTATATACTCCTTCCACCTTTCTACCTTCCCTTCTTTGCTTAGAACTGGGTTGCCATCTGAGCTCTTGATATTCATAAAAGTGGTTCCCTTCTCTCCGAAGGTCTCTTTAATTTTCCTGTAGGCAGTATCTATCTTACCCCTAGTGAGACAAGCCTCTAAATCCTTACATTTGTCCTCTAGCCATGAATGCTTAGCCATTTTGCACTTCCTGTCGATATCATTTTTGAGACGTTTGTATTCCTTTTTGCCTACTTCATTTACTGCATTTTTATATTTTCTCCTTTATCAATTAAATTCAATATTTATTCTGTTACCCAAGGATTTTTATTAGCCCTCGTCTTTTTACCTACTTGATCGTCTGCTGCCTTCACTACTTCATTCCTCAGAGCTACCCATTCTTCTTTTACTGTATTTCTTTCCCCCATTCCTGTCAATTGTTCCCTTATGCTCTCCCTGAAACTCTCTACAACCTCTGGTTCTTTCAGTTTATCAAGGTCCCATCTCCTTAAATTCCCACCTTTTTGCAGTTTCTTCAGTTTTAATCTACAGTTCATAACCAATAGATTGTGGTCAGAGACTCATCTGCCCCTGGAAACGTCTTACAATTTAAATCCTGGTTCCTAAATCTCCGTCTTACCATTATATAATCTATCTGAAATCTGTCAGTATCTCCAGGCTTCTTCCATGTATACCTTCTTTTATGATTCTTGAACCAAGTGTTGGCTATGATTAAGTTGTGCTCTGTGCAAAATTCTACCAGGTGGCTTCCTCTTTCATTTCTTAACCCCAACCCATATTCACCTACTACGTTTCCTTCTCTCCCTTTTCCTACTGACGAATTCCAGTCACCCATGACTATTAAATTTTCGTCTCCCTTCACTACCTGAATAACTTCTTTCTTCTCGTCATACATTTCATCTATTTCTTCATCATCTGGAGAGCTAGTTGGCATATAAACTTGTACTACTGTAGTAGGCATGGGCTTTGTGTCTATCTTGGCCACAATAATGTGTTCACTACGCTGTCTGTAGTAGCTAACCCGCACTCCTATTTTTTTATTCATTATTAAACCTACTCCTGCATTACCCCTATTTGATTTTGTATTTATAACCCCGTAATCATCTGACCAAAAGTCTTGTTCCTCCTGCCACCGTACTTCATTAATTCCCACTATATCTAACTTTAACGTATCCATTTCCCTTCTTAAATTTTCTAACCTACCTGCCCGATTAAGGGATCTGACATTCCACACTCCGATCCGTAGAACACCAGTTTTCTTTCTCCTGATAACGACTTCCTCTTGAGTAGTCCCCGCCCGGAGATCCGAATGGGGGACTATTTTACATCCGGAATATTTTACCCAAGAGGACGCCATCATCATTTAATCACACAGTAAAGCTGCTTGTCCTCGGGAAAAATTACGGCTGTAGTTTCCCCTTGCTTTCAGCCGTTCGCAGTACCAGCACAGCAAGGCCGTTTTGGTTAATGTTACAAGGCCAGATCAGTCAATCATCCAGACTGTTGCCCCTGCATCTACTGAAAAGGCTGCTGCCCCTCTTCAAGAACCACATGTTTGGCTGGCCTCTCAACAGATACCCCTCCGTTGTGGTTGCACCTACGGTACTGCCATCTGTATCGCTGAGGCACGCAAGCCTCCCCACCAACGGCAAGGTCCATGGTTCATGGGGAGGGGGAGGGGTGGTACGAGTATCGTTCCAAATTGTATCGAGCGGATTGACGTCTACGAGAATGGAGAGAACCTCCTGAATCCAGGGACCCTGCACGTTTGCAGCGGCCTGTTCTAGCAAGTGGAGGCTCTGCAATGGTATGGGACATGTGCAGTTGGAGGGATAGGGGACCTCTGATACGTCTAGATACGACTCTGACAGGTTACACGAACGTAAGCAACCTGTCTGACCACCTGCATCTATTCATGTCCATTGTGCATTCCGATGGACTCGGGAAATTCCAGCAGGACAATGCGACAACCATCACTTCCATAACTGATACAGAGTGGCTCCAGGAACACTCTTCAGAGTTTAAACACTTCCGCTGGTCACAAAACTCCCCAAACATGAAAGTTATTGAGCGTATCTGGGATGTTTTGCAACGCGCTGTTCAGAGGAGATCTCCACCCCCTTGTACTCTTACGCATTTATGGACAACCCTGCAAGATTCAAGATTCATGGTGTCAGTTCCACCCAGCACTACTTCAGACATTAGTCGAGTCTATGCCACGTCGTGTTGCGGCACTTCTGCGTGCTATCGGGAGCCCTATACGATTAAGCAGGTGTAACAGTTCCAGTTTCTTTGGCTCTTCGGTGTATAATCATTGTCTTCGAAATTTTATTTAGGACTCCAAATGCCAATACTGATACCGTTTTAATCACGGAAGGGCTACAGCAGGAATTGTCCAAAAGCAGTTATTGATTTAAGATATATTAAGGGGATAACAATATCCGGTTAACACCATTATTATCAGTTACCAAAATTCTTTATGTTCTCCGTTTTTCACAGAAGAAAGTGGGACACATGCGTGTCACGAACTGATGTGGTTTACAATTTTTTGTAGCCTGAGAGAGTTTGTAACTTTCTATTTAAGACAAAAACTGCGTATAGTAGAAAGCAAGATAACAAAGATAACTTACATGATATAATAGTTTATTTTCGGTGTACAAATATATTAATTAGATTTTAGTTTACAAATACACGTATAAACTTCATGTAACATAGAAAAGCATGGTGTGGCACAAATTGATCAATCAAAAGCAGAGAAAAGGTCTTTAGTTCTCAAATTGTTAGATTTTAATCTGCAGTGTCTGAATTGCTTCCTATTGTCATTACCTCCTGGGACGTGTTTGCTTACATCTAGCACACAAGAATCTCCTCTCTTTGCTGCAACGAAAGTAAGCGCCTGACCTCTCTATTTTTCTAGATGAATACCCATCAATCAGATTTATTAATCATCTAAACCGAAAAGATATCTAATTTGTCTCTTTCCGTCGTGTCTGATACCATATGTGTTAGTGATAATAGCCCAAAAAAATGAATGAAAAAAAAAGATTTGTATTTCTGTCTCCCTCTACAGTTTTAATCTCTACAATACCATCTAATAACATGGAATTTATGCCATGCTGTCGTAAAAGATGTCCTGCCACCTTCTCCATCTTTTTGTCTATATTTTCCATACACTCCTTTCCTCGTCGATTCTGTAGAGAACCTCCTCATTCCTTACATCACTAGTCCACTTCATTTGAAACATTCTCCTGTAGTACCACATTTCAACTGCTTCGATTCTCTTCTGTTCTGGTTTTCCCACAGTCCCAGTTTCACTACCATACAATGCTCTGCTCCAAACGTACATTCTCAGAAATTTGTTCCTCAAATTAAGGTTTTGTTGAATGGTTCGCACGCTGACGCTTGTTGATGGCCTAGCATTGACTTCTCTTAGTCAGGAAACTCCTTCTGCTAGTGGTGTTGTCCTAACACGATCCGTCATCAGTTATTTTGCTGCCTAGGTAGCAGAATTCCTTAACTGCATCTCCAATTCTGATGTTAAGTTTCAGCCTGTCTCCATTTCTTCCACCTGTCATGATTTTCGTCTTTCTTCGATTTAATCTCAGTCCATATTCTGTACTCATTAGACTTAATTCGATTCAGCGATCCTGTACTTCTTGTTCAGTTTCACTGGGGATAGTAATGTTATCATCAAATCTTCACCTTGAATTTTAATTCCACTGTTGAACCTTCCGTTTCTTAACGTCATTACTTCTTCGACGTATAGGTTGAACAGCACCGGTGAAAGACTGCATCCCTATCTTCACTCATTTTTATCCTAACACTTCGTTCTTGGTCTTCCACTCCTATTGTTCTTTCTTGGCTCTTGCACATGTTGTATATTAACCATATTTTGCCATAGTATACCCATATTTTTCTCAGAATGTTTAACATATTGCATAATTTTACATTGTCTGACGCTGGCGGATCCTACGACCGTCTTTTGATTTTCCTTTAGTCTTGCTTCCATTATCAACCACGACGTCAAATCCACCTCTGTGGTCCCTTTACCTTTCATAAAGCCAAACTAATCGTCATCTAACACATCCTCAGTTTCCTTTGCATTTTTTTCCGTATGTTATTCTTATGAGCAACTTGGAAGCATGAGCCGTTAAGCTGACTGCGCGATAATTCTTGCACTTATCGGCTCTTGCAATGTTGGTAGATGTGTGGATGATATTTTTCCGAAAGTCAGATGGTATGTTGTAAGACTCATACACTGTGCGCACCAACGTGAATAGTCGTTTTGTTGCCACTTCCCTCAATGATTTTATAAATTACCCATCCTCTTCTCCCTTATCTTAAGCCATCCAAAGCTCTTTTAAATTCAGTTCTAATACTCGATCCCCTACCTCTTTTTTATCTGCTTCTGTTTTTTTATCTATCACGTCGCAAACATTTCCTCCCCGTCACAAGAGCCTCCTGTGAACGCTTTCTCCCTGTCAACTGAATTCTCTGCATTCAACAGTAGAATTCGCATTTCACTCTCAGTGTTACCTCCTTTGTTTTTAATTTCAACGAAGTTTGAGCTACATTTTGTGCGTGCTGAGTGAGCCCTTCCGACGATCAGTTGTTTTTAGATTTCTTCAGGTTTATCATTCAGGCAATCTGTCTTAGCTTCGTTGTGCTTCCTATTTATGTCATTGCTAAGTAACTGTTGTTGTTGTTGTTGTGGTCTTCAGTACTGAGACTGGTTTGATGCAGCTCTCCATGCTACCCTATCCTGTACAAGCTTCTTCATTTCCCAGTACTTACCGCAACCTACATCCTTCTGAATCTGCTTAGTGTATTCATCTCTTGGTCTCCCTCTACGATTTTTACCCTCCACGCTGCCCTCCAATGCTAAAATTGTGATCCCTTCATGCCTCAGAACATGTCTTACTAACCGGTCCCTTCTTTTTCTCAAGTTGTGCCACATACTCCTCTTCTCCCCAATTCTATTCAATACTTCCTCATTAGTTATGTGATCTACCCATCTAATCTTCAGCATTCTTCTGTAGCATCACATTTCGAAAGCTTCTATTCTCTTCTTGTCCAAACTATTTATCGTCCATGTTTCACTTCCATACATGGCTACACTCCAAGCAAATACTTTCAGAAACGACTTTCTGAAGAGGGGCAGCAGCCTTTTCAGTAGTTGCAAGGGCTACAGTCTGGATGATTGACTGAACTGGCCTTGTAACATTAACCAAAACGGCCTTGCTGTGCTGGTACTGCAAACGGCTGAAAGCAAGGGGAAACTACAGCCGTAATTTTTCCCGAGGGCATGCAGCTTTACTGTATGATTACATGATGATGGCGTCCTCTTGTGTAAAATATTCCGGAGGTAAAATAGTCCCACATGCGGATCTCCGGTCGGGGACTACTCAAGAGGATGTCGTTATCAGGAGAAAGAAAACTGGCGTTCTACGGATCGGAGCGTGGAATGTCAGATCCCTTAATCGGGCAGGTAGGTTAGAAAATTTAAAAAGGGAAATGGATAGGTTGAAGTTAGATATAGTGGGAATTAGTGAAGTTCGGTGGCAGGAGGAACAAGACTTCTGGTCAGGTGACTACAGGGTTATAAACACAAAATCAAATAGGGGTAATGCAGGAGTAGGTTTAATAATGAAGAGGAAAATAGGAATGCGGGTAAGCTACTACAAACAGCATAGTGAACGCATTATTGTGGCCAAGATAGATACGAAGCCCACACCTACTACAGTAGTACAAGTTTATATGCCAACTAGCTCTGCAGATGACAAAGAAATTGAAGAAATGTATGATGAAATAAAAGAAATTATTCAGATTGTGAAGGGAGACGAAAATTTAATAGTCATGGGTGACTGGAATTCGAGTGTAGGAAAAGGGAGAGAAGGAAACATAGTAGGTGAATATGGATTGGGGGACAGAAATGAAAGAGGAAGCCGCCTGGTAGAATTTTGCACAGAGCACAACATATTCATAACTAACACTTGGTTTAAGAATCATGAAAGAAGGTTGTATACATGGAAGAACCCTGGAGATACTAAAAGGTATCAGATAGATTATATAATGGTAAGACAGAGATTTAGGAACAAGGTTTTAAATTGTAAGACATTTCCAGGGGCAGATGTGGACTCTGACCACAATCTATTGGTTATGACCTGTAGATTAAAACTGAAGAAACTGCAAAAAGGTGGGAATTTAAGGAGATGGGACCTGGATAAACTAAAAGAACCAGAGGTTGTACAGAGATTCAGGGAGAGCATAAGGGAGCAATTGACACGAATGGGGGAAATAAATACAGTAGAAGAAGAATGGGTAACTTTGAGGGATGAAGTAGTGAAGGCAGCAGTGGATCAAGTAGGTAAAAAGACGAGGGTTAGTAGAAATCCATGGGTAACAGAAGAAATATTGAATTTAATTGATGAAAGGAGAAAATATAAAAATGCAGTAAGTGAAACAGGCAAAAAGGAATACAAATGTCTCAAAAATGAGATCGACAGGAAGTGCAAAATGGTTAAGCAGGGATGGCTAGAGGACAAATGTAAGGATGTAGAGGCCCATCTCACTAGGGGTAAGATAGATACCGCCTACAGGAAAATTAAAGAGACCTTTCGAGATAAGAGAACGACTTGTATGAATATCAAGAGCTCAGATGGAAATCCAGTTCTAAGCAAATAAGGGAAAGCAGAAAGGTGGAAGGAGTATATAGAGGGTCTATACAAGGGCGATGTACTTGAGGACAATATTATGGAAATGGAAGAGGATGTAGATGAAGATGAAATGGGAGATATGATACTGCGTGAAGAGTTTGACAGAGCACTGAAAGACCTGAGTGGAAACAAGGCCCCCGGAGTAGACAATATTCCATTGGAACTACTGACGGCCGTGGGAGAGCCAGTCCTGACAAAACTCTACCATCTGGTGAGCACGATGTATGAAACAGGCGAAATACCCACAGACTTCAAGAAGAATATAATAATTCCAATCCCAAAGAAAGCAGGTGTTGACAGATGTCAAAATTACCGAACTATCAGCTTAATAAGTCACAGCTGCAAAATACTAACACGAATTCTTTACAGACGAATGGAAGAACTAGTAGAAGCCAACCTCGGGGAAGATCAGTTTGGATTCCGTAGAAATACGGGAACACGTGAGGCAATACTGACCTTACGACTTATCTTAGAAGAAAGATTAAGGAAAGGCAAACCTACGTTTCTAGCATTTGTAGACTTAGAGAAAGCTTTTGACAATGTTGACTGGAATACTCTCTTTCAAATTCTAAGGTGGCAGGGGTAAAATACAGGGAGCGAAAGGCTATTTACAATTTGTACAGAAACCAGATGGCAGTTATAAGAGTCGAGGGACATGAAAGGGAAGCAGTGGTTGGGAAGGGAGTAAGACAGGGTTGTAGCCTCTCCCCGATGTTGTTTAATCTGTATATTGAACTAGCAGTAAAGGAAACAAAAGAAAAATTCGGAGTAGGTATTAAAATTCATGGAGTAGAAATAAAAACTTTGAGGATCGCCGATGACATTGTAATTCTGTCAGAGACAGCAAAGGACTTGGAAGAGCAGTTGAATGGAATGGACATTGTCTTGAAAGAAGGATATAAGATGAACATCAACAAAAGCAAAACAAGGATAATGGAATGTAGTCTAATTAAGTCAGGTGATGCTGAGGGAATTAGATTAGGAAATGAGGCACTTAAAGTAGTAAAGGAGTTTTGCTATTTGGGGAGCAAAATAACTGATGATGGTCGAAGTAGAGAGGATGTAAAATGTAGGCTGGCAATGGCAAGGAAAGCGTTTCTGAAGAAGAGAAATTTGTTAACATCCAGTATTGATTTAAGTGTCAGGAAGTCATTTCTGAAAGTATTCGTATGGAGTGTAGCCATGTATGGAAGTGAAACATGGACGATAAATAGTTTGGACAAGAAGAGAATAGAAGCTTTCGAAATGTGGTGCTACAGAAGAATGCTGAAGATTAGATGGGTAGATCACATTACTAATGAGGAAGTATTGAATAGGATTGGGGAGAAGAGAAGTTTGTGGCACAACTTGACCAGAAGAAGGGATTGGTTGGTAGGAGATGTTCTGAGGCATCAAGGGATCACCAATTTAGTATTGGAGGGGAGCGTGGAGGGTAAAAATCGTAGAGGGAGACCAAGAGATGAATACACTAAGCAGATTCAGAAGGATGTAGGTTGCAGTAGGTACTGGGAGATGAAAAAGCTTGCACAGGATAGAGTAGCATGGAGAGCTGCATCAAATCAGTCTCAGGACTGAAGACCACAACAACAACAACAAATCTATACTCGATGTTAACAAATTTCTCTTCTTCAGAAATGCTTTCCTTGCATTGCCAGTCTACATTTCATATCTTCTCTACTTCGACCATCATCAGTTATTTCGCTCCCCAAGTAACTAGTAACTCTGTATTTCTTGAATATTCCTGAATATTTTTGCACTTCCTTCTTTCGTCGATCAACTGAAGTATTCCTTCTGTTACCCATGGTTTGTTCGCAATTACCTTCTTTGTACGTTTGTTTTTGTTTCCAGCTTCAGTCATTGCCCTTTTTAGAGAGGCCCATTCCTCTTAAAATAAACTGCCTACTGCGCAGTTGCTCATCGCAGTATCTATAGCCTTGGAGAACTTCTAGTGTACCTCTTCTTTCTTTAGTACTTCCGCATCTCACTTCTTTGAACATTGTTACCCTTTGGCGAGTCTGTTAAACTTCAGCCCATTCTTCCTCAGTACTAAATTGTGGTCTTATTTTATATCTGCTCCTGGGTAAACCTTACAATGCAGTATCCGATTTCGAAATCCCTGCCTGACCATGATGTAGTCTAACTGAAATCTTCCCGTGTATTCCTGCCTTTCCAAAATATGCCTCCTCCACTTATGGTTCTTTAACAGAGTGTTCGCTATTACTATCTGAAATTGATTTGCAAAACTAGATCACCCTTCCTCCTCTCTCATTCCTCGTGCCAAACCCACACTCTCCCACAACCATTTCTTCCACACCCTCCCCTACAACCGCATTCCAATTCCGCATGGCTATTAGATTTTCGTCTGCCTTTACATTCTGCATTACCCATCCACATACGCTCATATACTTTCTCCGTCTCTTCATGCTCTGTTCGCGACGTCGAAATGTATATCTGATGATGCTCTCTCCATTGGCAAAGTATTCTGGAATAGTCCCCCATTCGGATCTTCGGGATTGGACTGCCCAGGGGGAGGTGGGCGTTAGAAAAAGACTGAGTGTAACCTTCACCTACAGAAAGTAGAATGAAGTCCCTGCCCGAGCTGAAGTTACACACTGGTGGAGGGGACACGGCACAGAAACCAGCGCAGACGCTGCTATCGGAGTAGCTGACGGTGACAGAGCGGGACGCCTTGCGCCTGACGCTAGGAGTGTTGCCAGTTCGGAACACGGAAGGGGCAGACCGGCTCGCCGTGTCCGCGGGAACCTCCCCACAGGGGCGAGAAACTCGGCGCTATGACTGCTAGCTTAAAGAACGCCACGGCAGACTCCAGGGCACCAGCTTCCCGCAAAAAAAGGGGGCCATCATTCCACTTGTTACTGTTGTTACTTGTTACCGCATTAGCTCCAATCGACAGTGACCTAATAAACTGCTGTTCCATCCAACATTTTGCCGCCAACTATCAAGTCATTACAGCTTTATTTCTAATCACACATGATGTATGATTCACGTGATACAAAGAAGCAGCGTTGCCTTCAAAGATGGGTTTTGGCAATGTTAGTGATAAACACCTCTGGTGTTTCACAAGGAGACTACGCGAATACAACAGGACACACAGGAAACCCATGCATTGGAAGTGTACCGTATCAAGCAACTTTCATGTAACATTTGTTGAGGATAAGTAATTTGCGTTTCATTCGTTTGGCAGTTTACTCTGCTGCTTTTTGATTCATATAAATACTAACTCAGCAACTGCTGCTTTGCTCGCATAGACTGTACAGATGCACAGATCTTTTCTTTTGTTTTCTTCTCCTTTGATAAAATTTTTATGTTGTTCACAAATCGCAACACATAAACTTTTCACGTTCATTAAGGACATGGAAGTATGGCCTTATACAGATGTACTTCTGATCAAAAGGCGATTCTGGTAGCAAGAGTTCAAGGTTTTTGTTAAACGTGCCTTTTACGTTCCTGTGGTGATATTTCCAAAGAAACTTTCATCCCTTAACATATTTCCTTATATCCAACCGAGATATGAAACACAAATGTTCGGTCATTTAGCTTCAGGATATTATTTATACAACGAAATACTCTCTTAAAATTTTTCATCCCCTATTTGACCACTAATGGGTTCAGTTTCCTAAAACAATGAAAAATATAATTTTTATTTCCAATTCTAAGGATTCAGTTTTAAAATACATTCATGATTATATAATTCCATAAAACTTTTAATCCCCCATTTCACTCACTTGGAGGGTTGAGTTTTCAACAACAGTGAAACATCTTGGTTTTTTGTTTCTAACAATGAAGCCATAAACCAGTTTTCAAGGATTTAGCTTTGAAAATGCTTTCACAATGAAACATTTTCATACAACATCTCACCCCTATTCCAACCCCATAGGCGTGGAATTTCGAAAAACAGTGAAATGGGAACCTTTTTATTTCTAACATAGAATGCAAACTCAATTTTTCATAGATTTTGGCTAATAAATTCCTGCGTAATGAAATATTTCCATACAAATTTTCATCCTCTGTTTCACCCCTTTAGGGGTTGAATTTCCACAGCCAGTGAAACATATATTCTTTTATTTCCAACAGAGAAGCAAAATTCATATTTCGATAGGCTTAGCTTTAAGAATGCTTTCATAGTCCAGTATATTTTAATGGAATATTTAATACCTTATTTTACCCCCTTATCGGCTAAATTTCCAAAAGCACTTAAACATGTATATTCTTTAAGAAAAATGGTTCAAATGGCTCTGAGCACTATGGGACTTAACGTCTAAGGTCATCAGTCCCCTAGAACTTAGAACTACTTAAACCTAACTAACCTAAGGACATCACACACATCCATGCCCGAGGCAGGATTCGAACCTGCGACCGTAGCAGTCACGCGGTTCCAGACTGTAGCACCTAGAACCGCATGGCTACCCAGGCCGGCATGTATATTCTTATGTAAGCAAGAAGTCAAATACCGATTTTCAAATATGTAGCTCTAAAAATGCTTTAATAGCTCTTTAATAATGATTTATTTTTTATAGAAAATACTTCATTTGCATAGGAGTTACATTTCGAGAAATGCTGTAATACGTAGTTCTTTATATCTCAGCGAGAAACGAAATACATATTTTCGTAGGTCTAGGTTCAAAATTGCTTTAATAGTGACATGTTTTCTAAAATCCTTATTGCCCATATTTCACCCCCTTAGTAGTGGAATTACGAAAAATATCCTCTTAAACGACACATATGTTATAAGATCAACACCCTCTCAAAATTTCAGGATTCTATCCTTCGCCCTTTGGGTTGGGCGATGATGGGCCAGCGAATCAGCCAGGCAGTCAGGAGGTTGCCTTTATGTACACAGAGACCAAAATGTCTCCATTTGTGGACGTTCTCGAAGTGTGTGTGTAACGTAGCTGGACTGCAAAGGGGACTGATGACCTGAGATGTTAAGTCCCATAGTGCTCAGAGCCATTTGAACCATTTTGGACTGCAATTCGGGTATATAAGCACCGACGTGTAGGCAAGGGACTGGTGTGTCATTCTTGTCTTTTCGAAGTGGGTGCAGTAAGTGCAGATACATGAAATACGGCGACAATATTACAAAATGCGTCGAAACCGGACCAACATGCTGTTACCCTTTAGTTGGCTGCCGAAGGGGAAACATCGGTAAACACCCATATGAGAATGAAGCATGTGTTTGGGGCAGAGAGTCTGTCGAAAAGCAACAGTTGTGAAAAGGAGTGTGACAAGAGCGCTCTTGCTTCATGACAACAAAGTTCTCATATACCAGATATCATGATCAGGTGTTACGCCAACTCAAGTGGGAGACACTTGAGCAGCCGCGTTATAGTCTTGATCTCTGCTCATATGTCTTCATGCCTTCTGTCCTTTACAAAAGGCCTCGAAGGGTCGACGATTCATGCCGGAAAGGACGTGCCACAGGCAGTTACGCACTTCTTCGCGCAGCAAGGCACAGTGTTTTATTAAACGGGTATATTCACCCCTGTTGCGCCCGCGGAATGATTTCCTCAGCGCTCACGGTGATTATGCCTCAGTGGCATACCGATGCAGGACTGTACCGCCTTCCTACAGAAACATTTTGATCGCACCCTTAAGTGGAACCACTGCCTATTGATTTTATTTTTCGACTTTTCAATCAGTACTCTGTGCTATTCTCTCAACTGTCACCAAATTTCCCTTTAAGAATGTTGTTGTTGTAGTCTTCATTCCTGAGACTGGTTTGATGCAGCTCTCCATGCTACTCTATCCTGTGCAAGCTTCGTTATCTCCCAGTACGTACTGCAGCCTACATCCTTCTGAATCTGCTTAGTGTATTCATGTCTTGGTCTCCCTCTACGATTATTACCATCCACGCTGCCCTCCAATGCTAAATTTGTGGTCCCTTGATGCCTCAAAACATGTCCTACCAACCGATCCCTTCTTCTAGTCAAGTTGTGCCACAAACTTCTCTTCTCCCCAATCCTATTCAATACTTCCTCATTAGTTACGTGATCTACCCACCTTATCGTCAGCATTCTTCTGTAGCACCACATTTCGAAAGCTTCTATTCTTTTTTTGTCCTAACTACTTATCGTCTATGTTTTACTTCCATACATGGCTACACTCCATACAAATACTTTCAGAAACGAATTCCTTAAACTTAAATCTGTCCTTGATGTTAACAAATTTCTCTTCTTCAGGAACGCTTTCCTTGCCATTGCCAGTCTACGTTTTATATCCTCTCTACTTCGACCATCATCAGTTATTTTGCTCCCCAAATAGCTAAACTCCTTTACTACTTTAAGTGTCTCATTTCCTAATCTAATTCCCTCAGCATCACCCGAGTTAATTCGACTACATTCCATTATCCTTGTTTTGCTTTTGTTGATGTTCATCTTACATCCTCCTTTCAAGATACTGTGCATTCCGTCCAACTGCTCTTCCAAGTTCTTTGTTGTCTCTGATAGAATTACAATGTCATCGGCGAATCTTAAAGTTTTTATTTCTTCTTCATGGATTTTAATACCTACTCCTAATTTTTCTTTTGTTTTTCTTACTGATTGCTCAATATACAGATTGAATAACATCTGGGAGAGGCTACAACCCTGTCTCACTCCGTTCCCAACCACTGCTTCCCTTTCGTGTCCCTCGACTCTTATAACTGCCATCTGGTTTCTGTACAAATTGTGAATAACCTTTCGCTCCCTGTATTTTACCCCTGACACCTCCAAAATTTGAAAGAGTGTATTCTAGTCAACAAATGCTAGACAAGTAGGTTTGCCTTTTCTTAATGTAGCTTCTAAGATAAGGCGTAGGGTCAGTATTGCCTCACATGTTCCAGTATTTCTCCGGAATCCAAACTGATCTTACCCGAAGACGGCTTCGAACAGTTTTTCCATTAGCCTGTAAAGAATTCAAGTTAGTGTTTTGGAGCCGTGATTTATTAAACTGATAGTTCGGTAATTTTCACATCGGTCAACACCTGGTTTCTTGGGATTGGAATTACTATGTTCTTCTTCAAATCTGAGGGTATTTCTCCTGTATCATACATTTTTCTCACCAGATGGTAGAGTTTAGTGAGGACTGACTCCCTGAAGCCGGTCAGTAGTTCTAATGGAATGTTGTCTACTCCCGGGGCCTGGTATCGAATCAGGTCTTTCAGTGCTCTGGCAAGCTCTTCACGCAGTATCATATCTCCCATTTCATCTTCATCTACATTCTCTTCCATTTTCATAATATTGCCCTCAAGTATATCGCCCTTTTATAGACCCTCTATATACTCCTTCCACCTTTCTGCTTTCCCTTCTTTGCTTAGAACTGAGTTTCCATCTGAGCTCTTGATATTCATACAAGTGGTTCTTTTTTCTCCAAAGGTCTCTTTAATTTTCCTGTATGCAGTATCTATCTTACCCCTAGTGAGATAAGCCTCTACATCCTTACATTTGTCTTCTAGCCATGAATGCTTAGCCATTTTCAACTTCCTGTCGATCTCATTTTTTAGACGTTTGTATTCCTTTTTGCCAGTTTCATTTACTGCATTTTTGTATTTTCTCCTTTCATCAATTAAATTCAATATATCTCCTGTAACCCCAGGATATCTACTAGCCCTCGTCTTTTTACCTACTCGATCCTCTGATGTCTTCACTATTTGATCCCTCAAAGCTACCTATTCTTTTTCTACTGAATTTCTTTCCCCCATTCCTGTCAATCGCTCCCTTCCTTTAATAATAAGCATGAAAGTGTAACTTATTTGTAGCAGCACAGTAGTTTTCAGATAAATTTTATTTTACACACCTAGTTTGTGATCCGAGCTGGTTGTAGGCAATGAACCAATGAACTTCACACTCTTCTGAAAACGTACTCTCTGTGATTGTTCAAGTAAAAGCCAATGCGGGAAGCTGTGCAAAGTTCCACTGAGCCTTCTGTTCGAATTTCTTCCGGTTAACTTTGGTGGTTACGGGGTACCGAGCTGATAGCCGGACGGAGGTCCGTGGAGTGAAGGACGTGGCCACAAGGCGCTGTGCTCTTGGTAGAAGCCGTGAGTCTGTTTTGACAGGCGGGTATCTTAGACGGCTAGCGGAGCTGTGTGTAAGAAACGCGACGGTGATTGAGAAGCGTTCGCTGCTTGTGCCTATGCTGATATTACTTGTAAATCCACCTTCCTTAAGAAACCGTACTGATAAGTTCGTGCTGATTCAAGTGAGTTAAAAAAGTGGAGTCTAAAAGGCATTGAACGTTAATCCTCGTGGAAAGTAATTCAACACTCGTTCTCTCCCCCCTCCCCCCCTTTCCGCCCCCCCCCCCACTCAACTAGCATTCTGACATCATCTCGTATTCTCTGTAAGATTACTATTAACGACGATTTGAGCTAGAGAAATGAATTGAGATCTCTGGTACAGTCCTTTCGGTGACCTGTCGTGTCAAACGGTAATCCGGATTCCATTGCGCTTTGAATATAATTCAATCAGTCATATTCTTTTGACGATGCGACGTGACAATCCACGTCAGTTGGAATAGTATATGGAGAGGCTCTTCCTACTCTCCAAAAGAAGTACTGCAGCTGGAAGAAGATCATGTGATAGGCCTAATGATAGGTCCGATAAATGACTGGTAGCAGAAATTACATTATAATAGAGAAGTATGGGGACACATTTTAACATATCAATTGACAGAGGTCCTCTCCAAGATTTTAACTCACGGCACAGTTGCTCAATGCGGCCACTGTTTGTGATTCAGCAAATGTCAATACGTATCTGCAGTTCAATGAAGTCACTCACATGAATTGTCTGGGAAGGGCATTGCACAGCAGCTTGCTATGGAAAGTGGTCTCGACTAATTTAACTAGACAATATGGAACGTATGATTTGTCTACATTTTCTGACATGCCCGTTCCCTAGTGCAACTACGCAGTGGTCTGTGTTACTAACCGAAACTTGGAGGATGTGCTCCGTCCGCTAACATGTGTCGTTTTTCTGTATGTGAGGTGGTTGTCGTACAGTCGTCTTCTGCAAGCGCAGAGCAACTTATGAATACTGCAGCACTCCCCTTGCGTTGAAGAGACTAGAATCAGTATCTATTTGTACTAGACCAACTGTACAAAGTGACGTCGCTGTTAGAAATAGGCCAGTTCGTCACATCTCGCAGTTGTTTATCTGAAATCCACTAACCTGCAACTTTCAGATGATGTCCCGTTCGCTACAGTGGAAGCGCCGGGCGTGGCTTCACCGAGTATTTACACAATTACATCCAGTACGCTCTGTATGCAGAATTTAGAGATCACAGCAAGTGTGCTACCTTACGCTCACAGACCGCAAATTTACCATGTAGGCGATAAGTGTAATCACTGACAAACCACTTTCTACATGTTAATCACGAATGTCACCGATAATGATTCTAATTAGAAGTGGTATGCTTAACGTAATAGTGTGATCTATGACCGATACACGACCTCTCATGATGGCCTATTTTGCCACACTGCTTTTCAGCTTCTGCAACACAGGATAGGAAAATTCCACCATGTTCTTCAGCCTATTAGCGATGCAGGAATTTTGTCTGACTACGTATACTGCAGCCCAATTCCGCCAGTGGGGTTCTTTACGTGGCTAACGTAATGCCATGTCGCCACGACACTTGTCTCGAAGAGTTGTGTCACCCTACACTACCTACACTCCCTCTTGCACAATGGTCGGGCAACATACTGCACAACATTATGATATCGTAGGTACCAATTACCTAGAAAATTGTTACAATAATCCTTTATAGAACGTCAAATAGAAGCCGCCCTCGTAGAAGTGTGTGTTCAGGAGAACTGTACGATAATGTGACGCAATGTGTTGACTCTACCACTTACATTAAAAATAGATCGATGATAACAGTATGAAGTCCTCCACATAAGTAGTAAAAAGAAAATTATATTAATTAAAAATTGATGACACATTTAAACACCTAGAGATTTTAATTACGAACAATTAAAATGAAGCCATCACACAGAAAATGTTGTGGAGAATACGAAGCAAATATCAACGTTTACTGGCAGAGCACAGTACTACAAATGTAATAAGGAGACTGCCTACACTACACTCGTGTACTCTTGTTTGGTGCGTTGCTGTTGATGGAGGACATCGAGGACAGCTCGTTTTGTATTTTCATGACATATGGGAATGTAACACATGAGGCAAGCGATTTGGGATTGAAATCAACAAAGCGAAACCACATTTCGTTGCGTCGATCTTGTTTTCAGATATTTCTTATAACTCACTATCTTCTTCGAAAGTCTCAACATTAATCTGACTCGCACGTACGCAGGCTGAAGTGACCATTGTGATAAAATAAGAGAAATCAGAGGTTGCGATGAGGCTATTTCCCCACGTGGTATTCGAGAGAGAAACTGCCGAAAACAGTCTGAAACTGGTTCCATGCACCTTTTGCCAAACGGTTGAGAGTTAGCAGGATAGCAATTTAGTAGACTTCAATATACATGCAATTGTACATTAATAACACAAACGAACCTACCTTGAACGGTTTCTCCGTTTAAGGAAAGCTTTTTGAAAATGTTTGCTAGAATAAACTCTTAAGGTTTATAACACGTGTAGAGGAAGCTTACCTAAAAACTGTACAGACGACAGACTCCAGTCCTAAGAGTTGAGTGCTTCGAAAGAAACCCACAACGAAAGAAGGAAGTGACACAAGGTTTTCACTCCTGTTATTCATTGTGTATGTTGAGAAAGCTGTACAATAAACCAAGAATAAATTAAGAATAGGAATTAAAGTATGGCAGCAAAGAAATAAAGACTTTAAGGTTTACCCATGATATTACAATTATGTGACACAGGCGACAATGGACTCTGAAGATCACTTAAATGCGTTGGGAAGAATGTTCAGAAAAGGTTGTAAGATGAACATCAATAGACCTAAAAATACCGGTAACAGAGTGTAGTTTAGTAACGTCAGGTGGGTTGGACTGGAAAATGAGTCACTAAGAGCAGTAGACAATTAGATAGTAAAAGTCAATATCTGGTCAAATGCTACTTTGTTAAAACTGATCAACGATTTCGGCTTTGCAGCCATCTTCAGGCCCACAAATGACAAATTATAAACAAAACCATACCAATTTATTCATAAAAATAAAAAATGTGCATTAAATGTGTAATTAAAGTGAGCAAGTTATCTAAAAATTACATTTGCAACATGTAGACTCGTAGTAAGAAAATAAATCTACAAGAGCATTGGGTGTATATTTGTAGGTCAAGTAACATTTACAATAATCAGCGCCAACAGAACACCAGTGTGTGTATTTATGTGTGTGTGTGTGTGTGTGTGTGTGTGTGTGTGTGTATGTGACGTATCTGTACATTTCAAAGTAAATAATAAATTTTATATAATATAAAGCTATAGATTAGCACGTTTCATGCGTAATAAAGAAATGTAATACATTGGCAAGATAAAAATTAAAAGCACAGAATCAGTTTAAAAGATGATTGAAGGCTGTATCCAAACAGCTGGACGTGACATGGGAAGCTGGACATTGCATTGCAGCTGCCACAAAACTTTATATTTAATACAATCTAGGGCAAAACATTATATCGAAAATAAATACAATTTAAAATAATATAGAAAGCATGAGATACAAATATAAAATTTAATTAATAAAAAGGTAAGAAAGTAAATAATGTAATCGAGATGGAATTAAAAATCGGTGACTCTGAATATAGGAGTTGGCGAAACAGTTAAGACGAGATGAGACTGCTAAAAGTCTTACAGAAAACGACAAATGTGTTCACTTCGATTGTAAATTATCATGTTCTGAAGTCTTTTTAGTATTTGCCTGGAGTGTAGCTTTATGTGCAGGCAGCAAATGAACGAAAACAGTACTCAGTCGTAGGAGCATTTGAAATGCAGTGAAGGGAAAAACACAGAAAATTAAATGTAGAAGTAATCATCCTAATGGAAAACAAAACAAATTTATGGCAAAACTTGATTCAAAAAATACAAACAATAATAGGTTGGTTATACCCAGCAAATGCATCAAGAAACAGTCAACTGGTAATGGAGGGAATATAGGGTGGGAGAGGGAGGAAGACCAAGACTAGTATCCTGTAGGCATGTTGAAATATATGTAGGATGCATTCGTTATGAAGAGTTGAAGAGATTAGGAAAGCCTAGTATGGATAGCTGCATTAAACCACTACTTTGACTCATGACCAAAACAAGAAGACCAGAAAGTATAAGAAAGCTAACACGAAAGGAGAGCAGGAGTGAAGAAATCGAAGAGGACTATGTTGCCAGAAAATGGGTTCAAGAAGTAGAATAGTCACAATAAATCTATGGGACTTTGAAGGCAATGTCATCAACATTTAGAGTCCTAATGGCGTTCCTCTGAGGAAATATAGGACAATTCAAGAACTGAGAACTGAGGAGGTGTCGACTCCATCACAAAATCGGTGTTCTTGGGAACTAGTGTTGCTCATTGCGAATACCATATGAGACAGGGGCGGACAAACGCTGCACGCAGCTCATGAGCACACAGCGCTGCACGTGTGCTGCTCGCGTGCAATCGTCAAACCGGACGGTGACGACAGCCGGCAGGTTGCTGCAGTGTAGTACCAGGCTAAGCTGCAGACGTTGATGCGAAGCGACCACTACGTAGTGAACGTTGTACTTCAAGAACCGGAAAATCCAGAGTGAATCAAGGAAACGGAGAAGTGGAGATCTGCTATCTTTTAAAAAGGAATGGGAGAATCACTTTTTCTTTGTGCAAAAACGTGAAAAATCGAAATGTATAATATGTGACAGTATTCTCGCAGGTCAGCGGAAGTTTAATATTGAACGCCATTATAATAAATTTCAATATGTTCCGATACTTAGTGCAATAAAAGAGGAATTTCTCAAGCGATTTGGGGATATATCGTACTTATCCCAAGCTTTTGAATAGTTCTCGTGACAATTTGCTCTTTCTGTAGATGATATTCATCCCAGTTTGCAAGTGGAATTAATAGATCTGCACTGTAGATTCTACAGCATATTTCTCGTCTGAGAGACAAGTTCCTTTTGGCAAGACGTGTAATAGATTTTTATCACGACTTTCCACAGCAAGAGTTCCCCCGTCTCCATCGTGAAGCCGCGAAGATAATGTCAATGTTTGGCTCGACATACGTTTGTGAGAGATTTTGTCTGTTATGAAAATTAATAAGTCTCGGTTAAGAGCAATCATCAGTAATGAAAATTTACGTTACTGTTTGCGTTTGTCTGTATGTAGAAATTTTGTTCCAGACATTAAGCGTATTGTAAACTCCACCTGTGATAATTAAATAAAACGTATCGTAGGCAATAGGTACTCTTTCAAACCACGATTTCTTTCAACCAGCCAGCCGCGGTGGCCGTGCGGTTCTAGGCACTGCAGTCCGGAACAGCATGACTGCTGCGGTCGCAGGTTCGAATCCTGCCTCGGGCATGGATGTGTGTTATGTCCTTAGGTTAGTTAGGTTTAAGTAGTTCTAAATTCTAGGGGACTGATGACCTCAGATGTTAAGTCCCACAGTGCTCAGAGCCATTTGAACCATTTCTTTGAAGCACTCCTACTAACCATATTCCTTCGTTCAATAAAGCAGGCTAGGAAACAAAAAGCATTACAGAGGAAAAAGCGGAGAGACGGTATGGTGGGGAGTGGAGTGAAGCGGGTGACCAGCTGTGTGTACGCAGAACACCTGTTAAGTGCACACGTGCAAGTGCATCGCACACGTGCAGGATTCCTGCTCGCCCCTGATATGAGAGAACGAAACCTCCCACTACATGTAGCCAATCGATTGGGCCATTATATGCGTGAGAGATGGAAGAGAGAGAGAGGAAATGAATTATTATTCGTTTATTAATTTTTGTCTTATAACTTGAAGTAGTAGTAGTTGCAGTAGTAGTATTGGTAGTATTAGTAACAACAACAATAATAATAATAGCAAAGAAAATTCCGCACCCACAGTCACACACACACACACACACACACACACACGAGTGCAAACTTATGCTTCCTTATCCTCTGTAGCTCCCATCATCCCTCAGTCATCCAGTGCTCACCATTAAATAAATTTGTAATTCAAATTTCTTTTAATCTTATTACCACTAATTAACAAAATATTGTATTAAGAGCTGTTGATGTGTAAGGTCCAAAAACTGTTTCTCTTAGCACTCTCTAAAAAACGCATTTATTGTTTTTCACTTTTTTCTTCATTTACGTTTATTTAGTCTTATTTTGTTGGGCAGTATCTCCTTACATTTGCAGTAAAAGTCATCACAGAGTTACTGAAGAACACTTCACTATAATTCGAAAATAATACGGATATTTTAGGTTTCTGTGATAAGTTATTCATCAATTTCTTTGGAAACGTCTTCATTCTTGGAACGTATAACTGTTTTCTTGCTGTGTTTACTGCATGTGTGTCTCTTACAGTTGTCAGTGACCATTGCTGTTTTGTTTACTTAATTGTACTTCACTGCTTTTGACTGATATCCACAACAAAACATGTGACACCTTGCACTTTCTCCTTCTGCTTCCTTTGCAGCTAACTTCTGCTTGATATTCCATCTGTGAATACCTCCCACGGTTGAAGCTAGACAGTTCTGTAGACCTCTAATAGTCGTGGAACTTTTCTCAGTGTGTGGTTTTGTCAGCTGTAGTCCAAATTCTTGAATAAAAAGCCGTCACTTATGAGATATTGTCTCATTTCACTCCAGGTAGTTGAGCAGCAATAATGTATAACAATTTAACTCTGCTATGTCCCCATGGGCAAAGAAAATAGATAGCGACCATAGCCTTCTCAGTTGAAAACCCGCTCACCGTTTGATCGATTGTGTCAATACTGTCTTTCGAGGCATTATAACATACATTTTTCCCTTGTTTCCGTAGGTGAACCAATTATAACGTCATAATGCTGAGTAGATGTTTTTTTTTGTGAAGGATGGGTTGACGGGTGCTACAAGAAACAATTGTGATTGGGATATTTCCAATACCAGAATCACTAGAAGTATATTTACTGGAATATATCTTCTTGAGATGTCTTTCAATTCTTACAGTATATACTTCCTATTAGCTTCTAACGTTCCCACGAAAGATAGCTTGTGAATCTTCCACAAATCTTCGGCCAAATCAACTGAAGTCTAATATCTGTTTATGGTGACACTGTGCCCTGAATTATGTACAATAACAACCACGTGTTGTGAATTGTCACTTTTCTTGGCGGGATATGGCTTCATGCTGAGAACATAGCTGGTTTCAGAGTTGGTGAGAACTCATATCAGTGTACGATACTTTCCAAGTCTTTCTTTCATGAAGACCTTGAAGGGACACCTGCCACAGAGCAATGACAACAGTTGATCAGTAACAGTGTGCATCCCAGCAGCACAATATCTTGCCAGTAATTCATTCATTTTATCATATATATATATATATATATATATATATATATATATATATATATATATCGCATTGCAGCTAACATATCATGTCGCCTGAGCTCATATTGCATCTCCCTGTCATCAAATCTTACTGTGTCAGTAAGCTGACAGAATGTAGTCCAACTCATGGTAGCTGAACAAAGAAACATTTATAATGTATGAGACCAATAATGGAGAATAGGTTACTTACTATCGCCATGCATCCCCATAATAATAAGTAAATCTGTATACGCCATGAACTGGAGTCTGCCTCAGTAAATTCTGTATCAATATTTCTTCATTTTCACGCTTTATTATGTTATTGTTGGTTGTCTTTAGTCCTGAGACTGGTTTGCTGCAACTCTCAATGCTACTCTATCCTGTGCAAGCTTCTTCATCTCCCAATACTTACTGCAACCTACATCCTTCTGAATCTGCTTAGTGAATTCATCTCTTGGTCTCCCTCTAGGATTTTTACCCCCCACGCTGTCCTCCAATGATAAATTTGTGATCCCTTGGTGCCTCAGAACATGTTCTACCAACTGGTCCCTTCATCTTGTCAAGTTGTGCCAGAAACTCCTCTTCTCCCCAAGTATATTCAGTACATCCTCATTAGTTATGTGATCTACCCATCCAATCTTCAGCATTCTTCTGTAGCACCACATTTCCAAAGCTTCTATTCTTATCTTGTCCAAACTATTTATCGCCCATATTTCACTTCCATACATGGCTACACTCCATACAATTACTTTCAGAAACGGCTTCCTGACACTTAAATCTATACTCATGACGGTAAAAATTTCTGCAGAAAAACAATTTTCCAGATGAGTCTCTTCTCGTTCCCACTTTACCTTCATTTCTATGCCTTCTCGTTCTTTCAGTGCGTTTTGAGCTACTCGCCTTGTCATAAGATGAGGCTCCGACGTAAAAACTTTTCCGGTGGTTATAAAATACTTCTGGATCTCACCAAATGCGTCATTATCCGCTGCAGTTACCGAGACTTCGTCTTCAGAGTCTATTTGAACACCATCACTGTACACATACTCGAGCACAAGACATTGTTCTTCAGTTTCAGTCACCACTCCATTACTGTCACCAAATCCAATTTCAGAGTCTGTAAATTCTTCTAAAATTTCTGATACTTCTCTTTCAGTAAAATAGCGACGGTGCAGTATCAGTCACATTTGACTCTAACATTAGATAAAACGGCACCGCATAAGAAGGAACAAGAACCAATCAGAAACTGAAGAGATATGAATCATTGTAGATCATTGTTGCTGCCTACGCAGAGAAATTCAATGCCCAGAGGGTCTACACCGCCGAAATGTTGCAGTTTACGGAATAAAATATGCGTTGTCAAGTCACGTCTCCTACTGAGGAGGTAAACTTTATGACCATCGCCATTATAATTAAATTAACAGATTAAGTTTAGCTGAAAAAATTCATATATTTACAAAATTTGGTAGAGGAAATAAAAAACAGCAAATACTTTTATCTGAATTTTAAAATATGAAATACTCGTGTAACTTACAATTTTTACAAAAGATGAACACCAAGTACCGCTCGCCCCACCCTTGATACTGTAAGCCTTAAGGAAGTTTATGTCCAGCGAAATGCATAATGGTGACATCCGATGAAGTGGAAACCTTTGTGTTGATCTTGTGCCTATAAAGGAACCAATGAAAATACGAAAAGAATAAGAAACGTAAACGTAAGCAGTAAATCGAAGCCCTGTGCTTGTAAATAGTGTGATAATCTCAACTTGCTTCCAGGAAATATAAAACGTCTCATAGCAAGATATGTGTAGTTACTCGACCATGTTTTATATTGTTAACTGCCGATAATGCCTTATACGTAAGGTAATACATGTGTGACTGGGAAAAATTTAACATTAAGTTGCAAAAGACAAATGATATTTTATTTCATCTACATAATAAACGTAATTAAAGTTCCAGCATTTGAATTTTACCAAGGATACATCTACAAATTCTTGGTCGAATCGAATAACGAGAGATATTTTCGCTTTAATTGTGGGACAATATGTCCCTGACAAAAACTGAGTGCCTAGTGCATGTGAGTGTGTATTTTTTACTGTGTACACAAACCAAAGTGGATTGGTGGTTCTACAGCAGATCTGATTACTACCGATGTCATTCCTGTGGTATGTTGACGAGAAACAATACAATGACTGATAAATAAATTAAGTATCAAGAGGGCATGGTCGAATGTCAGTGTAACCTGGTTCCCGTACTCACCATTGGAGGGTATGTAAATAATTAGAGTTGATATTCTATGTGACAGTTAGAACGCTCATTTGTTTCGTGATGCGATCAGTCCTTCTATGGTATATAAGGGGCGTGAACAGCGTGAGATGTTGAGTGATGCCTGTGAAGGTCATGGAGATGCCACATGCACTTGTGAGACACGATTATCGGCACCTGACTTAGTCTGAAACGGGTGCGTTATTCTAGGTCTGCCTTTGGCTGCTTATTCAAATCACGCAATTTACAGATCTGGGAGTAATTCGGTTGTGACAGTGGGCAGATAGTCTGGGAACGTGGGGAAAGGCACACCCCTCATGAAATTTTAGGTCGACGACGTATGACGACCACAAAGCATGATCTCCGCACTGTGCACCAAGCATATCGTAGCCCTTTCACATCTGCGCCTGCCGTCCGAGAATAGATAATAGACTCCCAGCGACATTCTGTGTCATCCGCACCATTTTTCTAGCAGTACCTGAACCAGGGAATCCGGTCCGTGCGTAGGGTGTGTTAACACCACAACACAGTGGGTTGCGTTTTGCAACAGGAAAGCATGGACTGCTGGATGAACCGCATCCCTGAACTTCACACAATGACCATATTGGCGAGTTGGCGGCGACTTTGGGACTGGTCTCGTACTTCAATGTTCCTAGATTCACAGTGGTGTTACAGTTGGCGTCAGTGTGTGTGTAGCTATCGAGCATGTGCTCAGGTCAGTGGTGGTGATGATCGTGAAACTTTGACGGCACAACAGAACTTCACAGCCATTCTGCGTCGTCACGCCTTTCCCCTCGTCCGATAGTAGAGTGGTGCCACTTTTCAACAACACAATGCTCGTCTACACATGGCATGTGTCTCTATGAACTGTCTACTTATATTAAGTTTCTCTCACGGTCAACAACTTTCCTGTATCTATCCCCAATAAAATATATATTTTACCAACTCGGAAGTCAACTCCGTCCTAGTGTGGGGCGGCTGGTTGGAATTAATTGTTATTATATAATGTAGAAAAGATGCATTTCCCGGCCGATTAACCATCTGTGGGGCGGCGGTTAGAAAATTTACTGTTATATTAGTGTTTGAATGTTGAAACACTTCCCGGCCGTTTAACCATATGTGCGGCGGCGGGTGGAATTATTGTTGTTAAATGTTCCTATTATTTATGCTGTCTTTTGCCGTTCTCAACACTGGCTCTCGAACTACAATATTGACAACCAGAAAGTGATTAGCAAAACGTGAAGCCTGAATTAGAATTCCTAGTGCCCACTTCATGTGAGAAACACACTTATAGCTGCAGCTTATAGCTCTGAGAAATTAGGAGATTGTCTGGGATTCATAATCAAAAACGATTTTCTAAAAATAGTTCAGTGTATTCTGAAAGTCACAGATGAAAAAAAAGAAGAATCCACACAATCTAACTAACAGAGCAGTTCAGAGTCTAATGCGCTGATGCAACTATAACTGTCCAAATTAAATGTTTAAGTGAATGCTCGCCATAATTTGATGATTAGGTTCACCAAACGCCACGCTAAATAATGGTAGAATGTCTGTCCCGCGACGGTACGTGAAAATACGACGTATGCAAACTGAAGATAGATAATTAAAGTCATCCCAAAATTAACACTTCACTCGAAAATGATTTCATGGTTTCACGTATCCCGAGTAACTTAATACGGCATCCGAGGCTGTTTATAGCAATGATACCAAGGCGACGCGACTCCCGACACAGATGGCGTGCTATTCAGCGTCTGGAGAGAACTGGGGCCTTGCTTCCCCGCGCAGCGTTCTTATATATAAAGCCGCGGTCTGGACCGCTAAGGGAACGCCTGATCAAATCGGCTCTCCCGACTAGCCGCTGGGCTAGTAATGCACCACTTTATGTTATTGAATAAATCATCGCTTACTTTGCTGATGGCCGATGAAGCTCTCAATTTAAATGTACATTCAACACAGAGGTAAGTAATCATAATAAAAGTTTGACGTGGCTAAGTTAAATATTTTGGGCGAGAGAATTAATTTAATTACAC
The DNA here is from genome assembly GCF_023864345.2 of Schistocerca serialis cubense. NCBI lineage: Eukaryota > Metazoa > Arthropoda > Insecta > Orthoptera > Acrididae > Schistocerca > Schistocerca serialis. The sequence goes on from NC_064644.1 coordinate 53,327,163, forward strand.
TGCACGCAGTAGACGAGCTCTGAACTTGCCCTTTGGAGATACGCTATCGCTATAGTTTTATAGTTATTCAAATGAAACTTCTCACATCTTTATGGTTATAGCGGATCTCCATTCTACTTAAATGTAAACATCCTAGCCTAATTTATTAGCCTACTTAATCTATCTTGCTTCCTTAATTTTTGAGACAAAAACCAGAAAATCATGAATTTCAACTAAAATCTTAATTTGTGAGATCCAGAAGACTGTTTCTATTAAATAATTATGAAAAAGGAATCTAAATATAAATTTTTAAGTCTCTAGCTCTTTTCTGTTGCGCCACTGATTTTTACAGAAAAACGTCCAAATTTCGAAACTGGTTAAAGTTATCGAACTGATATACGACACATATTAATTTAGTATTACTCCTGACATGCTAGAAACATTTTAGGTTATTTGCTTGATTTTTAAAGTATTGCGCAACATTGATGACGTCAGAGCTAGTTACAGCGGACTAGGCTGGCACACAATGGAAAGACTGATGAGAATTTTATACGGTGTGAGTAGGCTGCTCCCTACACTAGTACCAGTATCAGGTATATAAAATACCAGTTACAACAGTTTCTGCCTGCTTGCCTCAGAATGTCGTTGCCCCACCAGTTCATACATCCAGGTCTGAAGAGGGCCGACCTCACACTGATAAGTAGCCTCCTACCACTAAATTTGACACAGTTTTGCAATCACGGAAATAACATCGCTTACCCTCTCAACCTGTGAAATTTGGTTTCGTTTCCTCGTCACCATTCTACGTGCACCACTTTTTTTCAGGCGAAATATATTCCTTTGATCATTGCAGGAGGATGATATCTTCATTACAGCACAAGGGTAACTTTTGTGTGCAAGGGGAGACGAGGTTAGTCTTCTTCTTCGCTACAGAGGTACGCTAATAGCCTGTTCTGTTCTCACCATCTCTTTCTCTGTCCTCTCATACCTCTCCTGCTCACCGGGTTATATTCCGTTGTTGGTTTAGGAAGCCATATTGGTGCCATACGAAGTACATCTTCTCTCCAATTTTCTTTATATTGGATTGTCTTTTACGTTAATGGTTACATTGCTGGTTCTTCGATATTACTTCATTTCGAATTATGTCTTCCCTAATGCAGTCTTGCAGAGATTTCCTAAATTTAATTTCTGATGCTTCCAGTTGTCGTGAATCCGTGTTTCTTAGCTTTTAACTTTCCACCTCACATAATAAAGTGAGGATTGCAATGATTTTACAGAATTTCATTTGCGTCTGTTACCTTGGTTAACTGCTGAAGTTCTCCTTATTTTTGTGACGTATACATTGGTAAATATTAGTTTCTTTCTGAATATTCGAATCTTGTTCGTTTGATAAGTCACATCCTAAATAGTAGAAATACGTTATTTTTGTTGCACTGTGTGAATAACTAAAATTAATAACCTGAATTCAGTGTATTAAGGTTCCAATTTTTTTCATTAGTTCTTTATGATCAGGGTTTCAGTTTCTTAGGCCGTCATCAGATAAATTAATGTTGAACAAATATCCCACACACCTTCAGCGAGAATTCATAGCTATACAAAGAATGCTGTACAAAGATATGCGACATTTTATGACTATATCGATAGTAAACACAAGCATGTTGTAAAAGATAAAGAGATACTGAACAAATAAACCTTACATTACACTATATTCAAATGTTAAAACGACGTGGGTATATAATACAGACACGTTCTACAAGTGAGTAATGGCACTGGGTACTGTGTCATATTATGGGCAAACTGGTGAATGTAATAAACAGACCAAATAAAGGGACGGGAAGAGAGACATCTATGGAATGTTGGTGTGGAACAGCTACAACAAGCTTACTAGCTAATAGTCAGAGGAATAATAAGTGACTGCTACTTTCATAATGGTGATTAGTGGGGGCCATCTTTGAAGTACCAAGTCAGGATTGTTTGATTGGTGTGTATTAATGACCTGAAATGCAAGAAATGTTTGTTATCCGAACAACACACACACACCCATGTCCAAGGGAGGACTCGATCCTCCAGCGGGAGAGGATTTCTAAAATATAAAATTCCTCATCGTATGAATGACATTCATTCAGAGCATGATCAATACAGATTGAATCTTTCCTTCTCAGCCTCCAACTCCTTTCATGCTCGGTCAGTATAGTGTTTACAAGCCTGCTTGATTCACATACATATAATTTGCCACACAGGTTTTAGGAAATTCTGTTCTAAAGGTGGAATGCTACCTTTGCTATTGAACAGAAGGTGAGCAACAGTATTTCTAGTGCAAAAAGCTGGAGTATATTTCCTATTTTTTCAACACATAGCACAGTAAAATCAAGTTTACAATGTCTTTAGTAGGAGACTCCATCAACATTTTAGGCCTCACCATTGACATTAGTAACCGGCAATATTTATTTAAGATATACAGGAAAAACCTCAATAGACACAATAATACCAGCCAGTTCCCAGCATCCCATGACACATAAACATGCAACATTCCACTCCACAGCGCAATGCCTACCATCTGTACCCCAAACCACATTTTGAAAATGAGATGAAAATAATTAAAGAAATAGCATACAATAACGGTTATAGCCCTACACTGATTGACAATATACTCAGCAAAAAGAAGAGACACAGTATAACAGCTGTACTTGATCCATGTCAAACAGCACGAAACCACACTGATAGCAAATGGGCCCCTATGCTATATGTGGATGGAACTTCACAGGTTCTTGCCACGAAACTAAAGTCCAGGAAATATAATCCAGCTTTTGGCACTAGGAATACTGTTGCTCACCTTCTGTTCAACAGCAAAGATAAGGATTCCACCTTTAGAACAAAGAGGAATTTATAGAATTTCCTCTAACTTGTATGGCAAATTATATGTAGGCCTGTAACCACTAGGCTAACTAAGCATTAAAGGAGTTGGAAGCTAAGCATGAAAGATTCCTCCGTCACTGAACATGCTCTGAATGAATGTCACTCATATGATGTGAAATGTGATGTCCTCCAAAAAGGAACTAAAGGGAGAAAACTCACATTACTTATAAATCTGGCCATTAATAAACAATTCAATAAATCCTGACCTGGTCTTTAATGACCAAACACGGCTCCACTATTCACCATTATTAGAGTACTAGCTAGTTATTTTTCTTTTACTATTAGCTAGTAAGCTTGTTATGGCTGTTTCCCACCCACATTCCATAGACGTCTTTCTTCCCTTTATTCTGCCTGTTTATCACATTCACCAGTTTGTCCGTACTATGACATAGTAACCTGTGCCATTACTCAAGTTTAGAACATTTCCATTTTATACACTCACATAGTTTTCATATTTGAATATACTGTAATGTAAGGTTTATTTGTTCAGTATCTCTTTAGGTATTTCAACATGCTCGTGGTTTGCATCGGTATAGTCAAAAAGTCACATACCTTTGTTCAGCATTCTTTGTACAGTTATGAATTCTCGCCGAAGTTGTGTGGGCTATTTGTTCAACATTAATTTATCGAACTGTGGCCTCAGAAGCGGAAAGCCGGTTCATAAGGAACTAATAAATATCATTGTGGAACGTTAATACGTTGTATTGAAGTTAGTAATAAGTGTATGTTAGCTTCAGGAACCGATAGAATATTCCATAAACATCACGGTTTTAGCTCTATTTCTAGATATGACCATAGCGTAGCTTGCGCTTATATCATTTACATCATGTGATACCATTTATAATGTATCTTTGCTGTCGTGTACGATAACTGGGTCATTGGTCAACAACGTAGTGTTGGTATTTTTATTCCCCCAAACATTTATCCATTCTCTGACAATATCATCCATGTAGACATTGAATGAGTTGGTGACAAACTAGAACCTCTTACACTGTTTGAGTTTTTTGTATTTCAGGTGTAATCCTTCTAAGTATGATATTCTAATTCTAATTCTGGTGTTCGTATCATGCTTCTTGCAACCTGGGTAAGATGTTCGGCGAGTTCTCTTTTCCCCGCTGTTGCCTATAGCGTATCATCGTAAATTCTGTCATACACTTTTTCATAGTCTACAAATTTTATCCGAGTTTCCAGATTAAATTCTAGTCTCTTTAGTATTATCTGTTTCAGTACGACAACATCGTCTCTGCATCAGCAGGAGCACTATATCCGAGCAGCCTTCGTGTATTATTTTGCTGTAGATACTGTAAACATTATTCAGAAACTTATAACCTTGTAGCTGCATGATTTCTGTCGCCTTTTTTACATACTGAAATGATCTGCGCTATTTTTCTTACCTCTGGTATCTCATACTTCACCAAGCATGTGTTAAAGAGATGTAGCATTATTAATTCTAAGAGAATTTCTACGTGTCTGATAAATTCTGAATTTCTTCCATCTAGTCCTGTTTATTCTGCGACGGCCTTGCCACAGTGGTAACACAGGTTCAGATCACCGAAGTTAAGCACTGTCAGGTTTGGCTGGTACTTGGATGGGTGACCGTCCAGGTCTGCCGAGCGCTGTTGGCTAGCGGGGTACCCTCAGCATTTTTTAGGCCTACAGAGGAGCTAATTGACTGAGGAGTAGCGGCTCTGGTCACGAAAACTGACAGCGGATGCGAGAGCAGTGTGATGACCACATGCCCATCCATATCCGTGAGCAGTGAAGCCTGTCGGCAGAGAATGACACGGGGGTCGGACAATACCGTTGGTTCACAGCCCTGGTTGGTTTCGGTGTTTGATTTTTTTAAAGTTTCTTCAAATGCATCAGGTCTATACAAGCTAGTCGTCGCAATTATTCTTTATTATAAGCTTCTTCTATTTCCGGATTGCAGTCAATATAGATTTTTGTGTTACATTTAGATTTATGATACCCTTTCTTGTTTGCTTAGGTGTTTCATTAATTTGTATATTGTTTCTTGTCTCCCATGGATGTCATGCTCAACTCTCCCCATAAATGCGTTCTACGATGTCCTATGTGCTGATCTTACTATCGCTTTCATTTCTTTTCTTACGATACTGGTCTTCAGGTTTTAATGATTTTTTCTGTAAGTCATATGTGGATGAGAATCCTACGTCAAAATCACAAATTTTCTTTGCTGATTGCCGGTTTTGGCTCACTGAGACGCCTCTTCAGATATACAATACTGAAAATTGCATACAAAAAGTAAACAAAACAACACACCTTCAACATCTGAATTCCCACTAAGCAGTACATGGCAGTCTAAAATGTTATTCAGTGTTTGGCAGCTATACATCATTGTATTCTTAGACCTAAGTCACACTAGTGAAATAGAAAGAATAGCACAGGCTTAACGGGAAAAATATTGAAACGTGACACGATAAGAATATGCAAATATTTATAGTGAGCGATTTGAAATACCATACCTAAAATGAGAAATCGTAGTTAGTTATGTACACTGGCAACGTTAATCAACAATGAAACATTGTTACAGTTTCCTGATTGCCACACATGTGTATCAGTGGTCGACAGCACTGACACTGTAAGTTATATCACACACAGTATATGTAAACAAGATATCACTTCTAATATTCATAACACGAACAGCTGTCAGCCAGCTAGCTGAGGTGTACTGCCATAGATACACAAGAACAGTGGAGCAGTAAGCCCGGTAATTTAATACAGGCGTGACTCTGAAAAGACGAACGATGTTAATATAATGAAAATTTCTCATAAATTTTTGATCTGCAATAATGTTTTATTTCTCTGTAAATATTCGTTACGTGCGTTCTGTTTGTCGTTAGTGGATTTATGTATCTTTTCGTTCCAAATTATGGAACCCATTTCCGAACTCTTGTTTGTTTTAACCCATCACTACACTTGCTGTGTATTTTCTTCTTTATTTTCTTATATTAAACTACTCTTCGTCCATGTCTGCACTAGTAGGTACTTGACAGAGCTGTTGTTTGAGTCTGTTCTGATACAGATTTTTCAAGCTGTATTGCTGTAACAGATGTACCTTACATCTTTTGTCAAAATTGTATTCGTCTTTACTTTTGATTTTTATTCTTTGGTTTTTCCACCTTGACCGTAGACTGAATTTTCATTAACAAGGTGGCATTCTATTTTTATATTTCTGCTTCTGTACACTCGAGTGTCTATTTTCCTTCGAGAAAACTTTTGAATAATTATTAAGTAATCGTGCACACCACGTACATTTAAGAATGTCTTCCTTCTTAAAGCGGGTGTTTTACCTATTATTCGTTAAATGCTATGGGAGACGATATGAGTCGTCTTACCTGTGGAAACATTTCGGTGAGAGTAAGCAGGTCTGAGCCGTCACCGCTGTCAGAGGTGCCACGTTTCGACAAACGCCCACTTCCTCACCGCATTTAATCCAACAAGTGAGCCAGGCCGCAGGCGTGGGAGGGGTGGGAATGTCTTCCGCTAATTAGTGCCGGAGACAGAATAGCCGCGCGCCCGCCCCACAGCCCCGGCTCAGCAGGGGTGTGGGGGCGGCGTGTGGGCCACCTCCTCGACCCCTCGTCGCCGCGGCCGCCGCCGCCCCCGCTTCCTTTTCAGACGGCGGCCGCTCTTGGCGGGGGCGGCGCATCTCATCTCCGGTAAGGGAGCGTGCGCGCTTCGGCGGGCGAAAATCTGCAAAGTCCTCATCGAGATAATGTAGGAGCAATTCACCGGAAAGCCTCGGCCGACGAATATCGACGCGCAGGGTGGGGGTGCAGTGTGCCTTCGATGCCGCCGACGCCGCCTCCGACGCCCACCCCCGGGCGCGGGCGACGCCACCGCCGCAGCCGGCGGTGGCGTGCATTCCGTATTCTGTTTCAGTTCGGCCCGGCCGCGCCGGCTGATCTTCAGATGTGGCCCGGATAGGGCCGACCGTGCTGCCCTGCCCCTCACCGGTGCATATCCCGGCGAAACTCGGGCCCCCAGTTCCTTCTGTGGGATTCGACGTCGCGAAAGGACGCCGGCGAACTAGATCATCCTTCCTCCCTGCGTTTCCTCAGACTGACGCATAATTTTGTTACAGCGAAAGAAATTCCTTGACCTCAGTTCTTGCGTCCCTACGAAGGGGGGTGCTCGTTATGGCAAGCATTTCGGATGGCCGCTGTAGGGACGGACAGAGATGAAAGCAGTTCTTAATATTATGTCCGTGTGTTTTACTAAATATCTTTCACACAACTCCATGAAACTGCTCTATTTGTTACCTTGGCTAGCCCTGTTTTAAGAAAAAACAACTGTACGTTGTTGCGAAATAAACACAGGTCCAAGTAAAAACTCTTTCGCTTACTAAATTTCATATGAAAAGATGGCTGCATAACTCCTTGACGCGTCTAGTCACAATCATGGAGGTAACAAAAGCTCATTTTTATGTATTGTCTGACCGTTCTACTGTGAGATGACAGAACAGAAGCCCGCCGGGGTGGCCGAGCGATTCTAGGCGCTACACCCTGAAACCGCGCGACCGCTACGGACGCAGGTTCGAATCCTGTCTCGGGCACGGGTGTGTGTGATGTCCTTAGGTTAGTTAGGCTGAAGTATTTCTAAGTTCTAGGGGACTGTTGACCTCACAAGTTAAGTCCCATAGTGCTCAGAGCCATTTGAACCATTTGAACAGTCCAGAATAACGTATGGTTTTAAGTGACTGAAAAATCTCTTTGACTTGCTAAAACAGGTTTAAGCAATTTTTGACAGACGTTTAACCTGGATTGTGCCGTTGAATTATGACACAGACATGAGTGCACGCAAAAAATTTTACAAGGGTGGGCTGGATACTAAAATCGGCATTTTTGACATAAACAAGTTAATCACTTTACAGATATATCACGGCATAAGAACTACATTTTACGAGTATATGAAACCAAAGAGAGAGAGAGAGAGAGAGAGAGAGAGAGAGAGAGAGACAGAAAACCAACTGAGGAATCGTGGTTATCCATTCAATACATGAAGAATATACTCGTGATTCCAGGAGGGGCTCGTAGACGGTGGGGGAGAGGGCATCAAGCGCTCTATAAAATGCAAACTGGTGGGGCGGTGGGTAAATGATCAAACTGGTCTTTACTTCGTTATGTCGGTACGCAAACACTCTCAAATTGTCTGTACGGGTTTCACAACTTCCTTCAGCGTATACAGAAGCCTGAAAACGGTTTTCACAGTCAGCCCGAAAGCCATGGAGAACATACAGACCGTAATTTACAGTCTGCAAGTCCTCATCACTCTTTGCGCTCACTGCGAAGAAATGTTCCTGACTGCCATTTACTCAGCTGTATCAGGAACTATGAGTATAAATAAAAGTTTTCATTTTAAACTGATTGATATATTCAGTGAAATCTCACACTCACAAAAGTCTTAGTATTCTATCTAATGTCCCTATCGGTAACAGCATTCTTAACAGTTCAGACGCAACCTATATGGGAGGTTCAAAGTAAACTGGTCTATCGCCATGATTTCCTATCACGAAAAGTTAATTGCTCGCTTTAAAAGTAGAAAATAATTTCACTACTTGCCATGCGGTTTCGTTAACATAGTGGGCAGCACACAGACAGTAACTTCCGCGAAATCTAAGCGATCCAGGATGGTGCACAGTCCTCGCGTGTTCCCTTTCTACTTTTACCAAAAACGTATTCAAGTCTCCGCGGCTCTGACATCATCCGAGGCACACTACGCGCCAGCGTCTGACTGATGTGAAAGGACTGATATTTGGGTGCTAAGTGTCTCTCCTTACTGCCTCTCTGGTTGTATATACAGGCTATGTAGAGCCGCAGTGGACGCCAAAAGGAACATGTCCTATAAATCGATCTACGCACAGGCAGCAGTATCTTAGTGACCCCATTCTTGGACACATATTAATTAATAGCTCTGTTGTTTAACAGTTTACAATCTTCTTAATTTACATACACACTAGCATATATATATACAGAGTGAGTCGACTAACATTACCGCTGGATATATTTCGTAAACCACATCAAATACTGACGAATCGATTCCACAGACCGAACGTGAGGAGAGGGGCTAGTGTAATTGTTTAATACAAACCATACAAAAATGCACGGAAGTATGTTTTTTAACACAAACCTACGTTTTTTAAATGGAACCCTGTTAGTTTTGTTAGCACATCTGAACATATAAACAAATACGTAATCAGTGCCGTTTGTTGCATTGTAAAATGTCAATTGCATCCGGAGATATTGTAACCTAAAGTTGACGCTTGAGTACCACTCCTCCGATGTTCGATCGTGTGTATCGGAGAGCACCGAATTACGTAGGGATTCAAAGGGAACGGTGATGGACCTTAGGTACAGAAGAGACTGGAACAGCACATTACGTCTACATGTTAACACTTTTTTATTGGTCTTTTTCACTGACGCACCTGTACATTACCATGAGGGGTGAGGTACACGTACACACGTGGTTTCCGTTTTCAATTACGGGTGGAGTAGAGTGTGTCCCGACATGTCAGGCCAATAGAAGTTCAATGTGGTGGCCACCATTGGCTGCACACAATTGCAATCTCTGGCGTAATGAATGTCGTACACGTCGCAGTACATCTGGTGTAATGTCGCCGCAGACTGCCACAATACGTTGTTTCATATCCTCTGGGGTTGTAGGCACATCACTGTACACATTCTCCTTTAACGTACCCCACAGAAAGAATTCCAGAGGTGTAAGATCAGGAGAACGGGCTCGCCAATTTATGCGTCCTCCACGTCCTATGAAACGCCCGTCGAACATCTGTCAAGGGTCAGCCTAGTGTTAATTGCGGAATGTGCAGGTGCACCATCATGCTGATACCACATACGTCGACGCGTTTCCAGTGGGACATTTTCGAGCAACGTTAGCAGATCATTCTGTAGAAACGCGATGTATGTTGCAGCTGTTTGGGCCCCTGCAATGAAGTGAGGACCAATGAGGTGGTCGCCAATGATTCCGCACCATATATTTACAGTCCACGGTCGCTGTCGCTCTACCTGTCTGAGCCAGCGAGGATTGTCCACGGACCAGTAATGCATGTTCCGTAGATTCACTGCCCCGTGGTTTGTGAAACTCGCTTCATCGGTAAACAGGTAGAACTGCAACGCATCCTCTGTTAATACCCATTGACAGAATTGCACTCGATGATTAAAGTCATCACCATGTAATTGCTGACGTAGCGACACATTAAACGGGTGAAAGCGGTGACGACGCAGTATGCGCATGACACTACTTTGACTCACAAGGGGAGGCCGCCAATTGTGAAATTCAGATTCGATTCATACTGCGCATAATAAAAGCTCATGACCAGAGGTGTAATGTGGCAAAGCACCAAGATGCACTTCTCAGCCGTTGTCGAGAAAATCGACAGTTAAAAGAAACCGTTTCGGTGAAATACTCTCGACGATTAATAATTTTCTACAGCGTCGTGGCGCAGCGGTAAGCGTTCGGGTTCGTAGTCCGAAGGTCGCCGGATGGAATCTCGGGCCATGCAATTTTTTCATTATAAGTTTTTTGTAATTCAAATATATATATATATATATATATATATATATATATATATATATAAAATATTAATGAATTGCTTATGCATGTTGGTGAAGGCGGATCGCTCTCCAATTGTACCGCCTCCATTTTTCCGTTTTTTTTAACAGGGTGTACCAAAGCTCTCCCGTCCGCACTGATTTTCGACAATGTTATAAGTTGCGCTAGGGACCGCATCTACCTTCTTTCGAAGTTAGCAGGCAACTACGCTGTTATGCGGCGGCTCGTTTTGGCCCATTCAACATCTGTCATTCAAGTGTAACGAGCGCGTATTGGAGTTTATATTTCATACTTGCCACAGCAAATTTGTGTTCGTGGGGTCTCTATTCTAATTCGAACGTTTGACTTACGCTTGACTTACGCTATACTTATTCGTTTCGGAATATCGTTTCTACGTCTTCCGTTAACTATACGTGGTTAGCATTATGAAGACAATTGATAACGTTTGTGAAATACAACTTTCTTTGCGGAAAACATAATGATGTTCGAAGTCGCCAGTTTTTCCACGACAAACGACTTTCAACAACTTATTATATGTATATATATATATATATTTGAATTATAAAAAACAAATACTAAAAAAAAAAAGTTGCAAAGCGCGAGATTCGATCCGGCGACCTTCGGATTACGAACCCGAGCGCTTACCGCTGCGCCACGACGCTGTAGAGAATTGTTAATCGTAGAGAGTATTTCACCACAACGGTTTCTTTTAACTGTCGATTTTCTCGACAACGGCTGAGAAGTGCATCTTGGTGCTTTGCCACATTACTCCTCTGGCCATGAGCTTTTATTATGCGCAGTATGAATCGAATCTGAATTTCACAATTGGCGGCCTCCCCTTGTCAGTCCATCGGCTCTCGCAATGTCCCGTGTACTCATGTGTGGGTTCATGGCAACAGCAGCTAACACACCAACTGCACCCGCTTCTCCTGTGACGGGCCTGTTACGGACCCGTTTGCGTGCTACGACCATACCTGTTGCATACAGTTGGCGGTAGATGTTTTGCAATGTGCGGCACGTTGGATGCTCTCTGTCCGGGTACCGTTCTGCATACACCCTGCAGGCTTCAGCTGCATTTCGTCGACACTCGCCATAGATGAGTATCATCTCCGCCTTTTCAGAGTTCGAATACACCATGGTCACAGTTCCTACAACATTACACTATCACAGACGTCTGGTAACCCGGTGTACTACAATTTGTCTGCGTGCGGAGACGAATGCAGAATAACAATAGCAGCATGCGCTACATGCGGACACTGCGACAGCTAGACCAAACCACAACAGTGCACTACAGCCACAATCGTAAACACGGTCGTCATCGTAAACATGTCCCTGCAGATTCTGCTCGCCGACCGTGGCCAGTGTTTGTCACAACACGCAACTGAACGTCGAAGGTTTCAAGCGTCAACTTTACGTTACAATATCTCCGGATGTGACATTTTACAATGCAACAAACGGCACTGATTACGTATTTGTTTATATGTTCAGATGAGGTAACAAAACTAACAGGTTTCCATTTTAAAAAACGTAGGTTTGTGTTAAAAAACATACTTCCGTGCATTTTTGTATGGTTTGTATTAAACAATTACACTAGCCCCTCTCCTCACGTTCGGTCTGTGGAATCGATTCGTCAGTATTTGATGTGGTTTGCGAAATATATCCAGCGGTAACGTTAGGTGACTCACCCTGTATATATATATACACTCCTGGAAATTGAAATAAGAACACCGTGAATTCATTGTCCCAGGAAGGGGAAACTTTATTGACACATTCCTGGGGTCAGATATATCACATGATCACACTGACAGAACCACAGGCACATAGACACAGGCAACAGAGCATGCACAATGTCGGCACTAGTACAGTGTATATCCACCTTTCGTAGCAATGCAGGCTGCTATTCTCCCATGGAGACGATCGTAGAGATGCTGGATGTAGTCCTGTGGAACGGCCTGCCATGCCATTTCCACCTGGCGCCTCAGTTGGACCAGCGTTCGTGCTGGACGTGCAGACCGCGTGAGACAACGCTTCATCCAGTCCCAAACATGCTCAATGGGGGACAGATCCCGAGATCTTGCTGGCCAGGGTAGTTGACTTACACCTTCTAGAGCACGTTGGGTGGCACGGGATACATGCGGACGTGCATTGTCCTGTTGGAACAGCAAGTTCCCTTGCCGGTCTAGGAATGGTAGAACGATGGGTTCGATGACGGTTTGGATGTACCGTGCACTATTCAGTGTCCCCTCGACGATCACCAGTGGTGTACGGCCAGTGTAGGAGATCGCTCCCCACACCATGATGCCGGGTGTTGGCCCTGTGTGCATCGGTCGTATGCAGTCCTGATTGTGGCGCTCACCTGCACGGCGCCAAACACGCATACGACGATCATTGGCTCCAAGGCAGAAGCGACTCTCATCGCTGAAGACGACACGTCTCCATTCGTCCCTCCATTCACGCCTGTCGCGACACCACTGGAGGCGGGCTGCACGATGTTGGGGCGTGAGCGGAAGACGGCCTAACGGTGTGCGGGACCGTAGCCCAGCTTCATGGAGACGGTTGCGAATGGTCCTCGCCGATGCCCCAGGAGCAACAGTGTCCCTAATTTGCTGGGAAGTGGCGGTGCGGTCCCCTACGGCACTGCGTAGGATCCTACGGTCTTGGCGTGCATCCGTGCGTCGCTGCGGTCCGGTCCCAGGTCGACGGGCACGTGCACCTTCCGCCAACCACTGGCGACAACATCGATGTACTGTGGAGACCTCACGCCCCACGTGTTGAGCAATTCGGCGGTACGTCCACCCGGCCTCCCGCATGCCCACTATACGCCCTCGCTCAAAGTCCGTCAACCGCACATACGGTTCACGTCCACGCTGTCGCGGCATGCTACCAGTGTTAAAGACTGCGATGGAGCTCCGTATGCCACGGCAAACTGGCTGACACTGACGGCGGCGGTGCACAAATGCTGCGCAGCTAGCGCCATTCGACGGCCAACACCGCGGTTCCTGGTGTGTCCGCTGTGCCGTGCGTGTGATCATTGCTTGTACAGCCCTCTCGCAGTGTCCGGAGCAAGTATGGTGGGTCTGATGCACCGGTGTCAATGTGTTCTTTTTTCCATTTCCAGGAGTGTATATATATATATATATATATATATATATATATATATATGTGTGTGTGTGTGTGTGTGTGTATATATATATATATCGAGTTAAGTTTGCTGTAGTTACTGAAAAACTTTTGCATGACTACATTTAAATATTTCTGGCTAGAATTTGTAGAGAGGAACCGACAGTACAACATGACCTCAAACTGCCTCTTTAAGATTCCTTGTAACCGTAATTGTGTGCAATACACTCTTGAAACCTGGTATGTCTGTATTACAGTATGAATGTAATCGAGTGCTGTTATTAGACATTTCTATTACAAATACAAATGATACCTAATATACCATGAATTAGGGCATTTTCGTTGCAGATTTGGTTTTTTATTAAATAATTTGAAAACTAACAGAGGTAGCTTACTGGTGTCACCTATTTTATGTTCTTACATCAGAATTGACATACAAATTTTCATCTCTCTGAGTCTAATATTTAGCGCATTCAACTTTTCGTAAAAGCGCCCATTTCGACCAAAATATTTCTCTGATGAAGTTCAAACTTGTAACTTTTAATTGTGTGATACATTTTCATATTCTGCGTAATTTTAGCTTTGTAATCTCATTGTTCAGCGCCACTTTTTTTTTCTCAAGATTATTTATTTTGCCTAATATATTCATTTGATCATCCTCAGACATTGACGTGCACCATGACTGAGTTCGAAGTATTTAGCTTAACCTTTAATTTTACTGTTAGATTATAGTGCAATACTGTGTTTGTTAAGCATAATCGCACTGTGAGGACGTGGCGCTGGTACTGGGGAACTGGGATAAACCCTGGCGCTCGTGTCTGTACCTCTTACTATGATACAGCGCTTGTTTCGCCTCAAACATTGAATGTAATATAGTGTTTATTTAAGTAACCAGTTTCTTTCTCACTAAGCCTTCGTCAGACAGCAACTGAACCACATGATATTCAGTTACAGTCTGTTGTTGACCTTGCGTGCACAAAATTTCTTTATCTACGGTTTATGTTTCATATTAATGCACGTAATATAGTTCTACGAATCATGGACGGAAGAATACACTCACACTAGAAATAATGAGACTTTGTATGATACCTTTAGAGCTGTGAGAATTTGTTCATCTTCTCTACTGTGAAAAAACCACTTCTACTGAAGCATGTTTAATAGACTAATTTTTCTTCTTTCTGTCCATTCTATCCCCTTCCAAAGAATCGAAAGAAAGCAGGTTGAAGTTGAAGAAATGTGTTTCACACTGTAGAAAATGAGCAAGTTCTCATGGCTCTCAAGGTGTGCCATTTAGTGCACATGTTTACTACTCCTTTTCTGTGATCCATACTACCACGTCTCAAAGTTTGTCGGTGGCGTTCTTGTTCACCCTCTACACATCTGCCACTGTAGTCACCGCACCACATAGAATGACTCTTGTCTGCCTCACTATTTTGTTGAGGGACCCCATTTCGGAGTGTCTGCTGTTAGAAGCATCGTACATCCGGTGAAACTGGTGAATTTTTGACAGCTATAAACTGTACTGGTGGTAAAAGGAGGCGGTCTCTGTTTTTTCCTGTCACGTGAGTTATATCAAAGGGAAAGTACAATTCTCTCTCTCTCTCTCTCTCTCTCTCTCTCTCTCTCTCTTACTCAGTGGACTGGGCAGCTACACAAGTCCGAGATCACCAATCTGAAATAAAAGGTCGCTCTTAAGGACAAAATTTTTCAGTGCGACGGAAACCACCAGAAAAAAATTGAAACAGGGTACGTGAGTAGTTTTCGTTACACTTGCTAACTCTCTAAATCCTGAAAAAAAAAGACTGAACGAGTTTTTTGGAATCAGGAAACGGAACATAATTTCCTTCTGAATGCGCGTTTCCTTGGTCTCATGCCAGAAACTCTGGCCAAAGATGTCATTGATACAACTTGAATTTGTCTCATAAAAATACTATCATACTCTAAACGACTAACTTCAGAGACAGGTGACAACTATCAAACTAAACCATATGTGGGCGAAGCAAGGACATACGATGAAAGTAGATTTGGTTATTTATTAGCTGGCCATGATGGAAACATTTTTTAAGTCTGACACTGGGCAGACCGGCACTGACGAACTGGAAAGTGTTACAAAAGTATCAGTCTCATACTCATCAAGCTTTGTCGAGACATTCATGTTAAAACTGGAATTATATGATTGAACTCTCACTCCACTCTGAACCGATACCCATTCGTCATTGGTTCTTGTGACCAGCACACCACACACAGATCATTGTGTAAGTTGTGGCATAGAAACAAATAGCCTCTGAACCTTACCTTGTGAATTTATTTTCATGCCTAAAACACACGTTGAGGAATAACGAAGATTTCCGGTTGGATGAAGGTACAAGGATATACGTCTACCCCCCGCCAACCATTTATCAAAGCGTTTGTGGCAGTAACTGCACCATGGGATCGAAGTACATTAACCTAGTAGAATAAAACGGGTGGTGCTCTGTTCTTGCAATATATGACAAAAGGATTTAGCATTCTGCGATGTGCTGCGGGCATTAAGAAGCCCTTCGACAACTACCAAATCAGTCCTACTCTTCTGTTTAGTTAATTCCCATGCCAGGATTCCAGGAGTTGGACAGCTGTGAGTCTCGGTAATAGCTGCTTTCTGTGACCATTCACCAGATCGTCTACAGACAGATTCACGCCGATCTGCCCGCCGTAAGCAGATACGAGATTCATCGCTGAACACCACAAAATGCCACTCAAAGTCCCATGTGACTATGGTTCTACACCATGCAAGTCTCGTTGTTTGTGGTGCGATGTCAACAGTAAACAACATAATAGTAACTCGAGATTTCAACCGAGCTGTAATCTGTTGCCGACTGTCCTTGGTGACCCTCTGGCTGCCCAGGTTACAACTAATGTCACCCGTCGGCTCGCCAGGCTCTGTCGGCCAATGGTACGATCGTCTTGTCAATTAGCCCTCCTGGAAGTACTCAAACCTATTGTTCTTGCCACACTGTAGTTAAGAGGCGTTCTCGTCGCCATTTGCCCTGCATCATTGCACTGGAGCCAACTGTCTGTGTGATGTGTCGATATTATTCTCCCATGTCCCTCATCAAATGAATGGGAATTTCTCCAATTTCGACGAAGGCGGTGAGCTGAACGTGCACGTCCACTGAGTACAGCGAGCCGCGATGTCCACCTGAAAATTCCAGAGACGCTTGACACGCCCAGTATCCGTCACGTGATGACAGCGTTCTTCATATGCGCGTATGGCTTCCTTTATGTATTGAAAGGAATGAAAATGAGCTTTCATACATACGAAATTTTAATAAACGTATCCATAGGCTTGGTGATACTGGAGTACCACTTTGGCAACCTTTGGTGAAAGTGTTCATGTCGTAACACTCACCTTCCGTCGGTTTTTATGAGTTACCTCTTTGGTGTGGACAAGGAATTCGAAGAGAAATTCCATTTAGCGAATATAGTCAGTTCTAAACTACTTCAGTGGTTCCTATCTAAGATGCTGGAAACAACTGCGTGACTGAAACAGAAGCAAGTCTTCAGCGACTGTTCTGAATTCATTACTCGTAGATTTATGAGTCCCTGCGAGTTACTTGTGACTTTCTTAGAGCGAAAAATACATTCACGATATTGCAGTGTCTGTCCTTTTAAGAAGTACGCTGCAGTGTTCCTTCGGAAATACATGCCTTCGTCGCACTTCTTACAAACACAGGCACTACCGAATCGTACTTATCTGCCAATACCAAGTTTGCTACTTTTGATTAAAATGTCTCTCCTGCATAGGAATTACAATAAATGTACGAATAGAGATTAATGACGCATGAGCGACGACACTAGGATGTAACGGTGGGGCCATGAAGCGTGCACCGACAGTCGAAATGGGAGGTCCAGTTTCGATCCCTGGTCCACAAATTTTCAACGTCGTCATTTCATTCTACAGTTGCAGGTTTCCAGTGATCGCAATTTCGAATATATTTTCAGTGAATACACATCTAGTGAAGTTGCAGCCTCTGAATTCTTTTACCTGTACTGTGTCCCTGTAGAGAAAAATATTGGCTGGCCAGACCTATGTTCAGGACGGTAAGAATTATCCGGATCACTACCCACCAGCCACTGGAAATGAGGACATGATGTGTATGGGTTCTCTTATATTTGCACTCCTCTTTATAAGTGGCAGCTGCAGTTGATGGTACTTGTAGGAGGGATTTACTATCTCGTACCAAACTGTTAAGACAGTTGTAGCTTTAATAAAATACGAAGGTTGGAACTTTAATAGTGGCCACAATTTATTTGCAGATCATACAAAAAGATAATTGTTTCAAAGTTTTACTGACCTTCAAAGTAGTCACCAGCATTGTGTAAAACCAGTTGCCAGCGATGTGCAAGTCGTAGCATACTCTTAGCAGTGCCGTTGGTGTTGACAGTTCGAGCGGCGCGGTCTATTGCCCGAATAATTTGTGGCAGTTCTGAAGCGAATGCCGTGAAGTGTTTCCTTCACTTTAGAAATCGAGTTGAACTCACGAGGGCTTAAGTGAGGGGAGTGCGGTAGGTGCTATAGCACTTATCAGCCCCATCACTTAAACAAATCAGTAACAGCTTGCACTGTATGTGCTTGAGAGTTGTCCTACAAAATCACGATCAGGTCCAGCAGAAAGTGTCATCACTCATGTCTCTAAGCTGGAACACAACCTACGACCAGCTTACAGACAGAAGTGATGGCACTTCCTGCTGGACCCGACCATCATTTTGCAGGACAATGTTCAAGCAGGTACAGTGTTACTGATTTGTTTGACTGATGGAGCTGCTAAGTGCTATAACACCTACTGCACTCAGTTGACTTAAGCCCTCGTGAGTTCAACTCGATTTCTCAACCGAAGGAAACAGGTCACGGCCTTCGATTCAGAACTGCTACAAATTCGTCGTGCAATAGACCGCACCGCTCGAACTGTCAACACAACTAGCACTGCTAAGAGCATCCTACGACTTTCACATCGCTGGCAACGGGTTATACACAATGCTGGTGACTACTCTGAAGGTCAGTAAAACTTTGAAACACGTATATTTTTGTACGAGCTGTAAATAAATAGTTGCCATTATTAAAGTTCCAACCCTCGTATCTCCTTTCAGCGTGAGTAGTATGATCGACATTACCTCTTTTTGCCTTAAGCTGCGTAATTGTTTACCGTTATAGACATACTTTATCGATTCATGGTTCATTCCTCCTTTATGAAATATAAATAGCCGTTCACCCACTAGCGAGCCAGCGGTACAGAAGTAAAAGAAGTAAGAATTAACTGTCGAAAGGATGGACTATGGGAGACCTTGAGACATTATTCCTCTACTCAGAACTTCTCGTACAGAGAAATCACGAGTAGTAACTACAAGACAGGAAATGAAGGACAGGATATCTATGAAGGAATATATATATTCTTGACTTCCTGCAATGCTAGTTTAACTTATGATCCAGTTTTCAGATTACAATATCACTGTCAAACAGTAATCAAGTATCGTAGTCAAGGACGTTAGTTGGCTTTCGAAGAATTTATGAAAATACGTTACTGTTAATAGAGCGTTGTAGAATTCACAGAGTAAAAGTCTTCTTTCACACTGCGGCTATGACACAGCGGGAAACGCTAAAACTAAGCACGGTAAATAGCAAAGTAGAGGGTAACTATACAGGGTAAACACTGTAGGGGAAGATACAGATGCTGCATATTCAACGGATAACTGAGGTCGAAGGGTGCAAGTGGTACCCAGAGATAGGTTGTAGCTGCAGAGGAATTCGTGGCGGGCGACATTAGACCAGCCGACGAATAAGGAAGAAAAAGAAAAAAAGGAAATCGTGGGAACGTTGCCAGATTATAAAATATCATACAATGTATCTCAATACAGATCATACCGTGATTGGGCCTTTAACATTTAAGGAGCATAGGATGAGTCATGAGGGCTTTTCTCCTATCGATTCTCCTCCATAGATCGTACCTTTCCGGCGCTCGTGACGCGGCCGCGAGGCGGCCCGTGGGAGAGAAGTGACAGACCGAGCCAACGTGCGTACTGTCCTTACGGATACGTCCATTCGGGTCGGTGGCGTCTGTATTGGGCGCGTTTTGGGATGGACTGCGTAGCGAAGAAGTCTGGTGGTCGTCACCATACTACATGTTGTTGCGGATTCCGACTCGTGACCTACCTTTACGATGCTGTTGGACACTGACTTCAACTGGCGTAATGAGGTGATATCGTTATATTTAATTCATTCGTTGTAGACACGTTTTCTACCCTCCGTGTTGCAAGTGTGATGAACCTCAGACAGTTTATTGACTGAATCTCAATCACGAAACCCGGTACACAATTTATTTTGTGATTCGTCCCGACGAAGCTGCTTGTACCATTCTAACTGTAGTAATTCCCGTTGGCATCTGATTGCGTCGATATTCTAGCTTACTATTTAATTTTTTTTGTTTTTTTTGGGGGGTGGGGGTGAGGGGACTTACTGTGTATTACTTCTTAATCTTAGTGTTTAGTCTGTTTCAGAAAGTACTGTGTTTCATTGAACAGACCGATGCACCAATATATGGTCATTCCGCCAGATCTTTCTGGAGAGTCTTGAATGTTTGGGTCTATCAAGGACGTGTAACAAGTGTAAGGCCAAATTATCATTTTACACCTTTCCTTGAGGTAATCTTATGTTAGTGTGATTTGAATGCTTGTTTCAATTGCTTACTGCTTGGAGGCAGTGACAATTTGTTTAACGAGTTTCGGTACTAATTTGTTGTTGTTTTACCTAACATTATTGAAACGTCACTACCTTGGCTTTTTAGGGTGGAATTGTTTATTTAGGGAGTTTAAGTTGTAGCATGTTCGTTACCGCATTGGGACGCGCGATTTATTGCATCATAATATCTTACGATTTGTTGCATCTCTAAGCCTGGGTTGTAGGTTTGACCTACACCTTCGGCTCCTAGCGTGTCTTTCTTATTTAGTAGACTCTAACGTTCCGTTTATATTCTTGGTAAACCAAATAAGAGTTGCGTGTTTTGAAGTTCATGCTGTTTAAGGGAGTAGATGTGAGACAAAGTCGGTCTGAGACTTACGTACCTCGCACTATTGGTCGGGTCGACAACTGGTGGTCGAGCGAGACATCTGGCCGTTGTCCAGACGTTCCTGTCTGTACCTGGAGCTCAGAGATATCTGTAAGATGAGTGTAGTGTACTGGTCCAAAATTCACAAACTTAAAAGGAAATTCTATGTATGTAATTACAGCATAGCCTTTTAATGTGTTGGCTAAGTTGTGTTTCAGATGAAAGACTTGCACGGCCAAAGTTGCTTGTTCTATTTATTCAGTTACGAATGCAGTTGTCAAGCGTGTCACTTACTGTCTGTAAGTCAATGTTGTCACTGTTCAGCTTGTCTTCAGTCTAGTCCTCGAGATACTTAACATGAAAGCATTTGTTGTAATCGCATTACTATAATTCCATGACAGTTGCACTATCGTAAGTTGGCTTCTACCTTTTGATCTGTAACGACTGGTCTCTATCATTCTACTATTAATCATGGGAAAATAATCCTATGAAAGTTATATTAGCGTAAATCGGTTGCTGCCCTCTGATGAGTAACTAGTAATCACCATAGCGACAAGCTGTTCAGGGAATTCTTATTTAATCCTAGTTTGTTGCTTTTACTGATTGTCTCTGTGCCAGAATTATTGTCTCAAGGGCAAACTTCTTCCAGTTTAGGTATCTGGCAATCACTCATTTCGCAAAATATTTCATTCTGATTGTCATATGAATTGCTTACATGAATAAAACCTCGTATGAAAAAACAGGTGAATCAAGTTCTCCCTCCCCCAAGGTCCAGTCCTTCTTCTTAGACCTTTATGGGCGTTTTATGAGGCGCCGGCGTATCCCCTTATCGGAGGCTGTAGGTGAACTAATGAATAAAGACCACGGATGTCTGAAGGTATTTGTAGACGAGCCAAGATCTGCACAAACTCAGACAAGAAAGAAAGAAGTAAGATTGTGCTTCACGTAGAACCTTAGTATCAGAACGCTGAGAGGTACTTTTATAATTCGAATCAAGGTTTAAATTACTCCTTCCAAACGACATGCCTTGTAATTTACTGAAATTTTGACATGTACAGGAGGACACCGAAAATATTTTCTCGTGTACGCTATTCATGATGGCATGTGCTGCGGATAAAAAGAGTCTCGTATCGTATGAATTTTATGTCATATATCTAACGGTGACTTCCAGTGTTCAGGTAAGTAGATAGGAAGATATACGTTTTGTTCCAGAGACCCGGATTAAGAAGATACTTATGGATGTAGAACAATAAATAAAAATTATTGATATTGTTATAAATGGAAATTAGTAATGAAATAACACCACATCTGCGTCCGCCCCAGTAGCTGAGTGGTCAGCGTGACGGATTGCCGTCCTCTGGGCCCGGGTTCGATTCCCGGCTGGGTCGGAGATTTTCTCCGCTCAGGGACTGGGTGTTGTGTTGTGTTCATCATCATTTCATCCCCATTCGGCGTGCAGGTCGCCCAATGTGGCGCCGAATGTAATAAGACCTGCGATATGGCGGCCGGACCTGCCCCGCGAGGGGCCTCCCGGCCAATGACGCCAAACGCTCATCATCATCACCACATCGGCCACCAAAAGGTCTGAAAATAGAAACGGAAAACTGACACAGTCCCAAGCTAGGCGCAAAAGTCTGCAGTAAATAACAAATGTCACTTTGAGATGTCAGGTATTCTGCTAGATATGAGCGTCACTCTTGCACGATACTTCTACAACGTGACTCGATATCTTCATCAGGTGCTACCTTGTTCCCGAAATATCGTGCAAGAACGACGCAGATATCCGGGAGAATACGGAACGCTTCGAAATGTCAACATATCGTCGGAAGAGTCTGAAGAAGTACAGCGGCTGAAAAAAATATAATAAAATGAAGAATCGAAGTGAAAATTACCCTACACTGGGGGCCGAAAAAGTATTAAAATGAGGAACTAAAATACACATGTTATGATAAATGTTTTAACCATTGGATGCATGAGTGGCTGGACTAAAAGGAATGCATCAGAGGGGGTCTCTAACATCCCCACCTTACAACAAGTTCTAAATGTTGGTATTATAAAAATATTATAAAATTTCGAGACATTGTTCCAAGAGAAGGAAGAAGAAAGTAATATTAAAAAGCATAACCCTTCCTTATCATGTTCTGTCAAGTACCAACCGAAAATTCAGTTAACGTTAATACCAAAGTATTTACTATGATTTTGAACCTCTGTTTTAGTATAACGTGAACTATAATATTATAATTTCCTTTAAAATTTCCCTGAACTGAATAATTAACTCTTAATTTCATCAATTCATCCCAGAAGATTTGCTCATAAAATTGCACTCTTCACAAAAAATTTCAGCCTCTGCTTTGCATTTCTTTTTGTGAATGTACGGAGTGACAGACTATTTTTTCTGTCTAATTGATGGTGGCACATGAATCTTCTTGTTTTTGGTGATCTGGTTTTCGCAGGCTTCGTCGGTTCGCAAGTAATTCCACAACGTGTCGGGGTATGTAGAACTTTATTTTGGAGCAGTAGGTTGTTGTTTCTCCTCTTCGTATGAGAAAAATTATCTATTTATCAGATCTGCTTTGGAATGATGCTGTGTAAATAAGCACAATATATTTATTGCTACTATATTCAATATGTTTACTATTAGGAAAAATACCACATTCTTCGCTGTCTTCTGGTGAAGAGAATCAATTCCTGATTTACATTCGCTATAGTAAAAAAGGCTCTCCCACTTGTATTTAGGCCTTTCATCTACAGTGGCGCTGTGGTACTAAAAACTTAACAACATCACAATTTTCTCTCTTTTGACTATGCACTGTACGGTTGTCGAACACTCTTTCAGGTCATAGAGACGATTATAAAACAGCTCTGGACGTGAAAGACTTCATTTCGAGTGGAATTTCCTTTCTGTTTTGTTATACTACCTATACCTGGACCACGTAGGATTTTCACGACATTTCGTACTCATATTGTGCACATTGGTTGCAGTGGTTTATTCTGTTGAGTTCGACCACGACGAATAAGAAAATCGGTAATTTTGTACTGTGTATCATCTAACTGTTTACTTCTTGCTTCATTTGAGATACTAGAAGTAGGTTAGTTATCCAGGCGACCATTAGTGTCTTTGCAACCTTTTTGATCAGAGAGAGCATCTTCCGGCCATTCGACTGATTCAAAATTTCGGTCACTTGTGCTTACATCAGATGTTCTTTTGTCTTTTACAACTAGTATGGCATTTTACGTACTTATTGTGTTTATGAAACTAAACATATTCACGTGAAAGTACTTTTACATGAGAAATAAAATTACCTTGCATTGAGTACTCGGTTTTAGTGTTGACAATACCTCTAACCCCTCACCAAAGGGCATAACTGTGCGTAACTGACAGTTGTCACCAGTAATCTAGGTACTTCAACGCATCATAGAGTCAAGAGATAAATAAATTGTTGGGAAGGTGATCGCTTGGACCAGGGCTCTAGAAGATCCCTGTCATGAGTTGCACATGTAGGATTATAAAAATGATAAAATAAAATAATTAGTCTCACTTGTTGAAAATAACGATTTTTGTCAAGAAAGTCAGTTATATTTCCAATGACTATACGGGAGGCAAACTGAAACAGACAGCTTTTCTGACACGATAAATTATTGCAGGGCCTAAAAGATCCTTGTTATGCATCCAAAGACTAAATAAAACTGATAAAGTACGGAAACATTTAGCTTTAATACAATGAGCTACAACTTATCAAACAATCAGGACTATTTATGATTGGGGTTGGTGATTAGCCACTGTACCTCATCCCATTATGAAAACTGTGTCGCGTGCAAATATAAGGCCACTGCGATATCGCGATTCTCGACAGAACTTACTTGATGCCGTGAAGCAGTTGATTGACGGTTGGCTACATTGTAGGCGACGCTCAGAACAGATAAACCTTCGTCGTTCCACACTTCCGGCCTAACTGCTCACTAGGTAAAACGCTGGCCAGTGTAGTCCTAGTCAAGGTCGACATTCACTGGTTCCCAATTGCTGACGGCACCTGTTGTATGCAGTAAATAGACCGCAGAGCTGGTGTCAACGTTCTCTATCACGAAATGACCACAGAAATTGGAATGGATGCTGGAATTAGACTCAAGATCCGAAAACTAAGCAGAAAATAAGCTGACATCTCTCCAGAAGGATAAGTTAGAACACTTCTCTGCGGACCAACAGGTAAATTAATTACAAATTATATGAGTATCTCTTTAATGGAAAATCCTTTGTAACTTTACGAATGCTCTCTGAATCAAAGTCCCACAACGTACACTCTGAATGATCTCCAAGTAAGATAAAGAACAGAATAATCCTCAAATGTGAAACCAGAATGATCTACCGAACGATCTCAGGAACGTCCAACTGACCGAATACTGAGGAGCCTCAGAAAGATCTCCAGCTGCAACTGTTCAGCAGTTTTGCTCATTTTTCCACCATTCTGCCCTTCAGAATGGGGGAAAATATCCCGTCGTACCACCTTTGACACTGGGAAGCTCGATTTGTAACATCAGACAGTGAGCGACTGATGCTGCGTAACAAACCTGCCACTCTTTATACAGGAGCTCAGACTTCCTGATTTTGCTTCAAAAAGTCCATGGCTGCCGGTTAGCGTGGCACATCAGAAGTCTGGCAGTCCCTCTCAAGATGTCTCCCATTGCAGCATCTGCCACTGCTTCTCGGTATTCCTAAGCCGTAGAGAAGGCTACAGCACAATAACAAGCCCATTACGGCCTTCTGGGAAGTGTCTCGGTGGCAGCTAACATGGAACACCAAACCTCCGACAGTCGTTCTCATATGTCACATTGCAGCAGCTTCCACGTTCTCTCGGTGTTTCTGAGCCGTTGGGAGGGCTGCAGTTAAACAACTACCCCATTTGTTTCTTCTAGGAACGCTTTCGAGCACTCTATAACGTTTCTCAGGTGATGTGAGCTCGACTTTGGCTATCAGAGCGAAGGAAACACTCCAGCTAACGCGTACTTCTCTGTCTTCTACGGCTTCAGGAAAGTCCCTCGATATTCAAATTAGGTATAAGAGGAAGCCTCTTGTCCTGAATGACAGGCTGTGAAGTATTGCAGTACATATTTACAACAGAACAGATAAACAAATTTTCCTTCTTCACACCATTAATAAATTTTTTTAAGGGGCTCCGGAACGCCCTATACTTGCAATGTTAAAATAACGCTTATAAATTACATCTTTCCTCACAAAGTATTTGAGGTAGGAAGTTGAACTTTTTACAGATTATTTATTGGAATATGGGCTACAACTTAACACAGGGATTTTACAAAATTTTAGTTCAGTTATTAAAGATGATTTTTTTTTCAATTGTAATGAAAATTCACAACATTTTTTTTACAATTTTTTATTTATATATTCATAAATATACAGTTTTTGGGAAAAAGGCTGTGTTAAGTTATGCAGAAGGTACTGTGTAACATTTACTGAAAGTTTGAAACAAATATGTTTGGAAGATCCTTAGAAAACATGTAATTAGTATGAGAAAATAAAAGTTTTGGGAATCGAGCGACGAAGATTGGATTAACTTTTTAGTGCATTCCAGGTCCATAGGATGGATTATCTTCATCCTCTGCAAACTCCTCCAGCTTCCTCTTGTTCCTCCTCCTGTTTACTCTTGCTTGTATTTCTAGACTCTTTACAGCCCTGTCTGCAGCTCGAAGGCGTTCCTTGTCTAAAGCAAGCATCGCTCGTTGTTGTGTTCGTAGATTTTGCTACCATTTTCTTCAGTTGCAGTTACTGCAACACTGTTCCAAAAGGTGGTCATGTATGAACACTTATCACATTTCAGTTGTATTTCACTAGCAAGTCCTACGTGCTTTATTATGGAGAGTTCCAGACCAACTTCACTACAATGAATAAATCTTACACAGTTTGAAAAAATTCCTTTGAGAACAGACATATCAAATATTTCATTCACATCCGATTCGCTCATAAAACATTCATAGTTTTCACTCATTAAACCAAGCTTCTTCTGTGAAGTATTTTCTTTCCCACTTTGACTGCTATGGGCAGGTGTACTTGAGAGGTTAGGTTCACTCACTTGGTTTACAGTAATAACACATACCTTTGGCTTTCCAACATTTCTCCTTTTCTTAAAAGCCTTCAGAGGATTTCTAATAACTTTACTTTTACTCATTATTATACTTCAACAAAACAGAGACTCAAGAAACAGAATTAATTACGAATATTTTCGAGATAACGACAGAGTAAATAAACATGAAACAATCGACAATCACACCAGCGATGTATATTGAACCATCACAGGTTAGCCACAACACATACATCGCTAAAATGTACCTGATGAACACGGACGTTAATAATAACACCATTTGACAGCAGTTTAACAGCGCCACAGTGGGTCACGCCCATGTAGAACACATTTCAAAAAAGATTTAAAAATAGTTGTAGTCTTCGGAATTGAATAAATTATATATCTATTAAAAGATAATAGTCTGCAGATTCAGAAAACGCAAAAAAGTAAAAATTGAACTTTTCATGATTTTGAGCCTTTCCGCAGCCCCTTAAAAATTAGTATCAAACATTTTACAAACATGTATATGTTTACTAAGAGAAGGGATGTAACTCTTAGGCTAATACTAAAAAAAATTGCCGCTAGGGTCATTGTTCCTAGATCATGGGGTCATGAGTTGGATTCATGGTAATTTTGACTCAAGGGCTGGGTTTGGTGTTCCCCACGTTCAACAAATTAAGGTAAACTTTAAAATAACGTTTGACTGAGCTAAGACCTTAATTTAACATTATTTAAAAAAAACACACAGGCAAGACATAATATAACGAGCAAGATCCTAAGACAAATACCATTCCACATACAAGGTCCTCGCTAGTACTCTTCTAGCTCTCTGCATGACATGTTGATTTCTGTAGGGGAGCATCTCCGATTCAGCATAGGATCACTGTCTTAGACCTGCCTTCCACGCTATTCTCAACTCTGTTCTATTCTAACTTCATCGAAGCCCTTTTATGGTTAGACAGGCTGTTCGGAATTACCCCCTACAAACATCTAGGACGAGTAGAGGTGAGTCAGTACATAATATTTTGAACAGGAACGCGTGCACGGAAACATACCGTCCCCCTGCTACCGTAGTTTCAGTTCAGATGTTCATCTCGTCCACTTCGGCTTGAGCAACTGAATTAGGCGTGACGCAGTACATATATTAGGTAACAGTTGGAAAGGAAACAACGAAATATCCGTTAATCACATAAGCACATTTGTTTGTATTAAAACTTAAAGAAAAAGAAACCAGCATACTGTACGTACTGTACAGTACTGATGCGCTACAACAGCGGCTCCATTTGACGAACACCAACATTGTTGCAGACATCGTACACGTCATCCTGTCTACCCCACTGCTTACCAGTACAAGCACCTACGAGACTTTACTCATTTCCTCAGCAGACGTGGACGCGCTACACATCCGAACTGAAACCGTCATACGTTTCGGGACATTGGTTCCTGTTGAAAATATCATGTACTCACTCCCCTCTACAAGGCGTAGAAGTTTGTAACGGAAATCCTGGAACACCCCGTTTATGTGTGTGTTACCGTATTTCATTTATATACCGTCTAGTGATCTAGTGATACTGTTGTTGTTGTTGTCTTCAGTCCTGAGACTGGTTTGATGCAGCTCTCCATGCTACTCTATCCTGTGCAAGCATCTTCATCTCCCAGTACTTACTGCAACCTACATCCTTCTGAATCTGCTTAGTGTATTCATCTCTTGGTCTCCCTCTACGATTTTTACCCTCCACGCTGCCCTCCAATGCTAAATTTGTGATCCATTGATGCCTCAGAACGTGTCCTACCAACCGATCCCTTCTTCTGGTCAAGTTGTGTCACAAACTCCTCTTCTCCCCAATTCTATTCAATACCTCCTCATTAGTTATGTGATCTACCCATCTAATCTTCAGCATTCTTCTGTAGCACCACATTTCGAAAGCTTCTATTCTCTTACTGTCCAAACTATTTATCGTCCATGTTTCACTTCCATACATGGCTACACTTCATACAAATACTTTCAGAAATGACTTCCTGACACTTCAATCTATACTCGATGTTAACAAATTTCTCTTCTTCAGAAACGCTTTCCTTGCCATTGCCAGTCTACATTTTATGTCCTCTCTACTTCGACCATCATCACTTATTTTGCTCCTCAAATAGCAAAACTCCTTTACTACTTTAAGTGTTTCATTTCCTAATCTAATTCCCTCAGCATCACCCGACTTAATTCGACTACATTCCATCATCCTCGATTTGCTTTTGTTGATGTTCATCATATATCCTCCTTTCAAGACACTGTCCATTCCGTTCAACTGCTCTTCCAAGTCATTCGCTGTCTCTGACAGAATTACAATGTCATCGGCGAACCTCAACGTTTTTATTTCGTCTCCATGGACTTTAATACCTATTCCAAATTTTTCTTTTGTTTCCTTTACTGCTTGCTCAATACAGATTGAATAACATCGGGGAGAGGCTACAACCCTGTCTAACTCCCCTCCCAACCGCTGCTTCCCTTTCATGCCCCCCAACTCTTATAACTGCCATCTGGTCATACTAGTGATACTACTTCACATTATATCCATTTCGTGTTATTTCCATCTTCAGCCGGCAACCTGGCACGATTATGACTAATGTTAGGGGACATACGTTGTTTCTTGGTGACTTCAGATTTTGGAGATGTTAGTAGTGAATTCGTCAGTTATTGATGTTGCGTGTCCATTTTCTTTCCCTTGCGTCGCCCATTAAATACAGATTGTTACTGTCAGAGTTTCTGTTTTCCATTTGTGTCTATACTTCCTGTGGATCAGGTCCATCTGTCGCGATTTCCTCTTTCGTTGGTTACACGTCATTGATTCCATTTATTTGGCTTACACTGCACGTAATATAATATAAGCGTAGCTACACCGGTCTTCCCGTTCTGCTGGGCCCTTTATGGGTTAGCAGATGTCGTCAAGTGTGGAATATGATTATCGGGTCCTCATCTGTAGTGTGATGTGTTGAATTATATGTTCAGGGGTTCGTGGCACACCACATGAAATCACCGTTTCCCTGACCGAGGTGCAGTCGATGAAGGTTTATCGGATAGAGGCAGTGTCTGGAATTTCCTCCCGTAATTTGTATCAATCTGTGTTGTCTGCTCGTATTCAGACAGTCCGTCGCGACTCGCCACGTATTTTTAGGTCAGTCGAATATACTCCAACCATCACACACAGTACTTCCTCTGACGTGGTGTACGAAGCCCTAGACTATCTCAGCAGACCACTTTACTGGCAGCTCCTAGCACCAGCCGTGGCGTATCCCAGGGATAGTGCGGTCTATCGATGCCTGAGTCATACATAGCCTGAGTCTGCATTACGATGAGGTACAAGACATACGTTTCACTTCGAGATATTATGTGATAAAATCCAGGTTGCTGAAATAATAGTTTAATGATATGTTTATTGAGACCTTCAGACTACCTGCTACGGTTACACTTTTTTTTTTCTTTTATTATACCGTTGGTTAATCAGATTTTCGGGTACAAAAAATTGGTACTTAGGTGCATATATTATCAGTGGTCACTGCACTCTGTATTGTATTACTACGTAGTATAGCTTTAGGATTGTTATGCTATAAGTTGTTTCGTGGTTTGTTTCTGTTATTAACTGTCATTTCTTCTAATTTTTACAATCTGACGTTTTATCGTCAGATATGACAGATTCACAGTTTGACATTTGGTTAATGATGCTATATGTGGTTACAGATTGTATGGTGTGTTGATGTTATCATTCCAAGTAGTGAGTATTGATGTGTGTGTGTGGGTAGTGGTTCGTGGCAAATCGTTATGGTTTGTTAGGAGGTCCGTTAATGGCTCTGAGTACTATGGGACTTAACTGCTGAGGTCATCAGTTCCCTAGAACTTAGAATTACTTAAACCTAACTAACCTAAGGGCCGCGCGGGATTAGCCGAGCGGTCTAGGGCGCTGCAGTCATGGACTGTGCGGCTAGTCCCGGCGGAGGTTCGAGTCCTCCCTCGGGCATGGGTGTGTGTGTTTGTCCCTAGGATAATTTAGGTTAAGTAGTGTGTAAACTTAGGGACTGATGACCTTAGCAGCTACGTCCCATAAGATATTCCACACATTTGAACATTTTTTTAACCTAAGGACATCACACATCCATGCCCGAGGCAGGATTCGAACCTGCGACCGTAGCGGTCTCGCGGTTCCAGACTGTAGCGCCTAGAACCGCTCGGCCACCCCGGCCGGCGAGGTCCGTAAATTTTTGTTTCAGATGTTTATGTTTTACGTCAGTTTGTGCATTGAAAATGTCATCAGTGCTTTGTACTTTGTGAATGTAGATGTCTGTCTCTTCAAGTACGTTCATTGTTAAACCTTTAGGTAATACGTACAAAATTTTCACTGCTAACTTCATTCCTTCTGGGTTGTGGTTATCGTTGGCTGAAGAATGTAGATGGATTATTTTCGCTAATTCTCCTGTGCTCTTGATGCTTCATACGTGACATTTATTGCAACCGTGACATCCGATTTTGTATATACTTGGTTTTGTGTATGTTGGTAATGTTCTTCTACATGAGAGAAGTCTATGCCGGATACTGCTGTCAGTTCTACATGCGCACTGGATACTTGTGTTCTTCATTAGTGTATTTAATTTGTTTGATATTTTAAATAAACATATTTTAGCTCTATAAGTTGGTTCAGTATTTCTTTGGCGTTTCTTTGGACAATTTTATGTCCTTGTGAATTTTTTGTTGAGTAGGTGTGGTTTCTTCGTTTGTGTATCAGCGTTACTATCTCTGCGTTGGAACCATTTTTTTGTGCTGTGTATCATAATGTGTCTAGTTCTTTTCCTACGGCAGCTTGGTTTAGTGGTAATCTGTTCATCGCGATCAGTTGGGCATCTCCTAGCAGCTTCGTCCCGCCTATCGACAGAGTGACCTCAGATAGATTATTCTGATTTTGGTTGCTTCTTTTATAACAGCTTGCTGCTTGCAGGGACGCGGGAGCGGCGGTTTGAGACGTTGCGCAGGCCTCTCGCACCTTCTGACGTCACTCGGTCCCGCACCAGGGCCACGAAAAAAGCAGGACGCTGCAGGTCTTACAAGTGCCAGCAGCCACCTCCGGCCGGAAGCGAGTAGCTATTTCAGACGTGTGTAATAATTCTTCACTGCGAGTTTAAATACGTAAAAGTTCTTAACAGAACACGACATATTTAAGACCTTTAGTGCAGAACTTTTCATTGACAAACCGATATCCTGTGGGTCCTGTACGGAGTCGAACGTTTGCGAAGTATGGTGGACAAGAAGGCTAACGTGACGTCACAAGTTATTAACGGGGCTAGTACTTCTCCATGAGCTCTGGTCTCGAGGCGGGATGGAGCAGCTAGGAGCTGCCCAATTTGTATACCGCCTTTGCTTCACTCCAACCACCCTGGGAAGGTTCAAGACGCTGCCATTGTATATGTATAAGACGACACCGTGATAGTACCGGTAGCCAGCGATTTGAACTTCTGCTGACGATGGCTGAGAAAGCTACCAAAAGGTCAAGTGTTTTATTCCAAATGATGATGGTGATTATGATGTCACATGCTCCTTGACAGAGCGTAGGGGAACGATGCGGGAGATCCGCACCGCCGTACGAGGCAAGGTTCTAGTGGAGGTGGTTTGCCATTGCCTTCCTCCGACCGTAATGGGGTTGAATATGATGATGAAGACGACACAACAGCACCCATTCATCTCTAGGCAAGTGAAAATCCCTGACCCGCCAAGAATCGAACCCGGGACCCCATGCTCGGGAAGCGAGAACTCTACCGCGAGACCATGTGCTGCGAACGTTCGAAATGACACACCTTGTATACCGAGAATTTTTTTATTGAAACATGCCACAGGGAAGATTTATGTTGCTAATTAAATGCTGTTGAGGCTACTTTAGTTGTCGTTTGCTCCTTTTCACTCTGTTACACTGCAGGAGTCTGCTATTAAGCAGTTGGGAAACCTACAAGCACAGATTAGTAAATGCGGAAATGGGAAAGTGTTCCATCTGTTGATGGCTCATCCAACTATTTCTCAGCCATCAGTCATTGACAGTTCCCTGTTCCGTTACATTGGAGGTTTTGTCATCAGTGTGGGATTCGTACTACGTTGGATTAATAAAGAGCTAGAGTATAAGTAACGAGGAGTGACACGTTCGTTCACGGGGTCGACTGATACGTGGCACAGCATTACGGAGATATTCAACAAGCAGAATCTGTAAGGATTGCGTGCTGTAACACGGAGAATTCCACTGTTAAAATTCCCGGAGCATGCGATCAAAGACAGTGTTTCCCCCAAATGTTTCGTGAAATGAACACTGCAGACAGAGACATTAGACCTCATACAGATGTAAATCGCAAGCCATTCTACTAACTCACCATTCGTAAATCGATTCGAGAAGGTGATAAACAACAACTGTATCAGAAAAAAGAAGACGAAGAGTTTACGTCACGTCCACATCGAGACCATTAGAGGCGAAACACAAGGTCGAACTATGGAAGGATAAGTAAGTCCTGGCTCTGGAAAAAACTTTTGACATCACATCAGTTGCCTTGTCGCCGGCCGCGGTGGTCTAGCGGTTCTAGGCGCTCAGTCCGGAACCGCGCGACTGCTACGGTCGCAGGTTCGAATCCTGCCTCGGGCATGGATGTGTGTGATGTCCTTAGGTTAGTTAGGTTTAAGTAGTTCTAAGCTCTAGGGGACTGATGACCACAGATGATAAGTCCCATAGTGCTCAGAGCCATTTGGACCAGTTGCCTTGTCCGCCATACTTCGCGAACGCTCGCCTCCGTACAAGGCCCACAAAATATCAATTTCCCAATGAAACGCTAACTAATAAAGATCTTAAATGTTTCAAATGGCTCCGAGCACTATGGTACTTAACATCTGAGATCATCAGTCCCCAAAAACTTAGAACTACTGAAACCTAACAAACCTAAGAACATCACACACATCCATGCTCGAGGCAGGATTCGAACCTGCCACCGTAGCAGCTACGCGGTTCCAGACTGAAGCGCCTGGAACGACTCGGCAAAGCTTTCAGATATACCGTGTTCTGGTAAGAGTTTGCATGCTTTTAAACACGAGGTCAAGAATTATTAAACTCGTCTCAAATAGAAATTGTCCGTGCGCTTTCGGATGAACCATCCCAGCATTTGTCTTAAGAAAATCACGGAAATCGCGGGGGAACGTAAATCTGGATGGCCGCACGAGGAGCTGAACCGCCGCCCTCCCGAATGCGACTCCAATCACAGTAACAGCTAAGCAGCGTGACACACAGTAACGTGTATTGTGAAGTATAAATAAAGATACAGATCTGTAGTTATTGTATTTGTGTGTTAACAACGGGTTTTACAAAATGGCTGTAGAAGGGTGAAAAGTGGGCTACATTCCTGTTTCACATTTTATTTTTGTACAGATTGCCCACATATTTCGATTCTGCCGCTCAGCCGTTCGCCTGTAGGAAGTCCGAACCACACCCCCTACTCGATACGCTGATCCTCGATGTTGGTCCGGCGCGCGCAGCTTATGGAAATGGGTAGAATGGGTCTCGGCAATGGAGCGCACGGAGAGAGCTCTTGTGGCTTGCAAAGAAAGAGCGGTTGTTTTGGAAGTCACTAGCCGATATCGTCGGACGGTGGCGCTTGAAACTCTCAGTCGCTGAGACGAGTTTTCTGCGGGAGCGCGCAAGAGTGGAAAGTACGGATTGTGGTGGCTGTTTAAGAAATGTGGCGAACGTTGTGTGTTCAGGGGCTTCGAACTATAAAGGTACCGTGCAAGTCATGGGATACCTCCTATTATCACTTCGGACCTCCTTATGCCCAACGTAACGCAGCAACTCGACGTGGCAGCTGGTCAACAAGTCGCTGGAAGTTTCCTGCAGAAATATTGAGTCATGTTGCCTTTTCAGACGTCAACAATTGCTAAAATGTTGGTAGTACAGATGTTTGTGTACGGACTGACCACTCGCTTGTGTCCCACAAGTGTTCGATGGGATTGATTTCGGTCGATTTGCGTGGCCAAATCATTTGTTCCAATTGTCCACATTATTCTTCAAAAGAATTGCGAACAACTGTGGCTCGGTATCATGGCCCATTTTCATCGACAAAAATTCCGTCCTTGTTTGGGAACGTTAAGTCCAGAAATAGCTGCAAAGTCTCCCAGTAGCCGAACGTGACTATTTGCAGTCAGTGATCAGTTCTGGACAGAGGAATAGTCAAGTCCATGTGAACACAGCCCACACAATTATGAAGCCATTATCTGCTTCCACAGTGCCCTGTTAACAGCTTGGATCCATGGCTTCATCCCTACCATCAGCTTTTACGAACTGAAGTGGGGACTCACGAGATCAGGGCGCAGTTTTCCAGTCACCTACTGTACAAATGACATGGTCTCGAGCCCTAGCTCAAACTACCATTCCGCGTTCAAAGTAAGATAGTTTCCGTCATGCTGTCACAATCACGTCGGAAACCTTTGACATAACTCACTTGACTACAAATGACCGCTGCCAAATTAAACTTCGTGTACGCGATATTTCCGCCATCTTTATACGTGTATATCACTGTCCCATGACTTTTGTCACCTCAGTACCTGTGTATTGTA
Organism: Schistocerca serialis cubense; assembly: GCF_023864345.2. NCBI lineage: Eukaryota > Metazoa > Arthropoda > Insecta > Orthoptera > Acrididae > Schistocerca > Schistocerca serialis. Next base: position 53,362,538 of record NC_064644.1, read on the forward strand.
ACTTCGTGCTTTTTTTTTCTTGATGTGAATTGTGATGGAGCTGCACGGAATCGGTCTACCTTGAAACCTATAATCTGACGTTTACTTCACAACCCCGTTTGGATTATGCAGTCTGACTCAGGAGTGATTTAGGCGTCGTGTCTTCGAAGCCAACTGCTGAATTTAGCTAATGCATGCCTCCATTGAATGAAGTGCAACGTGAAAGTGGTATTGGATGGTGGTAATTTTGTGATAAGTTCTATGGGACCAAGGTGCTGAGGTCATCGGTATCTAGGCTTACACCCTACTTAATCTAACTTAAACTAACTTATACTAAGGACAACACACACACACATCGATGCACAAGGGAGGACTCTATCCTCCGATGGGGAGAGCCGCGCGAACCGTGGCAAGACGACCAAGACCGCACGGCTACCCCTCGCGGCGTTATTGGATAACATTGAGAGGCTATGGCAGAGCAAATTACTTGGAAAACATAGAAAAGCCCCCTAGGAAGTTTTAGTATAGTTACTGTATGTTGGATTTAGTAAATTACACTCCGCAACACGGTTAGGTTCAAAATGGATCAAATGGCTCTGAGCACTATGGGACTTAACTTCAGAGGTCATCAGTCCCCTAGAAGTTAGAACTACTTAAAACTAACCTAAGAACATCACACACATCCATGCCCGAGGCAGGATTCGAACCTGCGACCGCAGCGGCCTCGCGGCTCCAGACTGTAGCGCCTAGAACCGCTCGGCCACTCCGGCCGGCAACATGGTTAGGGATCTCTTTTCCGTAACCCCGTAGTTCACACCCACTGCGACGTTTAAGTTTTATATTTGGCTCAGAGGCGTTCACAACCTTCATATGTACTGGTGCGAATGCTTGACGCCCTGCGACGTCACCCTCAGGATCGACGGCGCTTCAGACTTCAAGTTGTCGACACTTGCCAAAGAACGGCCACAGCTCAGACGTTCACGAGAGTTTGTGGCGCCCCCGCAGATGGACATTGCTGCTGCTCTGTCGCCGCTGGAATGTTTCTCTTCCGCTTGATAGCAGGCTATTCGGAATCGGAGAGTGTCAAAGAGGTTTCGAGACCTCAAGGGTATAGGACGTCGTCAAGGATTGCGTCTGTACATGTATAATTTTGAAATTCTTAGTAAAGGTCGACAGGTGTCACCAAGGGCTCTGCCAAACTGGAGGTCTTAGAAGGATCCATTACCGTTTTATTTATGAATGTACGAGTGCTGTATCCCTCCGTGATCCCGACACAACAATACACAAAACAGAAGCAGCGAAAAGAAAAAGTACCTTTAGCTCCTTCGTTTCATGTTTGAATTTCGTCGAATGGCCTTGAACGGTCAGAAGTTGTTCTACTCGGTACACGAGAGGAAAAATTATTGTCGTGCTGCTCTCAAACAGGGTGCGATCACGTTCGATGGAGATGCAGTCCCATGATGTCATTAATGAAGGACAGAAACGCCTGAGGGTACCAGTAGTGTGAAGTGTTGTGAAGAACCTCTTTCTATTCCTCATCGCATTGCAAACTGTCGTTTTCGACTAGACCGCGAAATGTGTAGCAATCAACGCAAAAGAGAAAAGGCTGATATCATTGACGCCCTTAATGCTGTGCCTGCAGCTCGTGGTCGTGCGGTAGCATTCTTGCTTCCCGCGCCCGGGTTCCCGGGTTCGATTCCCGGCGGGGTCAGGGATTTTCTCTGCCTCGAGATGACTGGGTGTTGTGTGATGCCCTTAGGTTAGTTACGTTTAAGTAGTTCAAAGTTCTAGGGGACTGATGACCATAGACGTCAAGTCCCATAGTGTTCAGAGCCATTTTTGAACCTTTATGCTGTACCGGGCGGCACGTGCCGATTCTGAGTGGCGGTGTCGGGAATGTTTTGCTGCGCCACTCATAAGGAAACCAAGTTATTTCAAGGCTGGGAGTGGCGGTTGTGACCTCCATCACAGAAGCTTCAAAAGAAGGCGTGAAATGTGGGTAAGAGGAGACAAGGCGAGCTTCCGATAGTGTCGCACGACAACGGTGGCCTTAGTCAGCACTGTGGTAAAACTTGGTGTCATTATACTATCATTCATTTACCTTACAAGTCACACGAACTTCTGAACTATGGCCTTTTCTTTCGTAAGTCTCGACATCTAGCTGTCTTAAGCATCGTATAGCCCGAGAATGGCATCGCAGAACGCCACGGTTTTGGACTATTGAAGGGGACCGCTGTACGCATATTTGAAGCAAATTTCAAACTTAAGCGTCGCCCACGGGTGCCAATTATGGGGTTTCGAAAAATTAATGCTTTAATTCTGTCGCACAACGTAATTTACTAAATCTAACACACTGAAATTATGACCAAACTTCCCCGAGGTCTTTCCTACGTTTGCCAAATAACCCGCTCGGACATAGCCTGTCTGTGCCACCCAATAACATGTTCGTGTTAGAGGTCGTTCAAGCGAGACATGCATTAGCTAAACTCGTATGACGTACCAGTAATTCACTTCGAAGATACAACACAGTACAGCCACTACGCTCAAGTCGCTCTTGAGTTCGACTGCATATTCCGGAGAGGGTGGTGAAGACAAATTACGGGTGGCAAGACAGACCGAATGCGTAACAAGGCATGAATGTAACTTGAGTCAACGTCCGTTATTACAGTTCGCATCAAGAGAAAGAAAGCACGCACTCATGACACAGTACCTTGCGGTTCGATGGTACTGAAATCACAAAGTTCACCGCATTCCTTAAGCAGCCGCCACAATCCGTACGGGGCTCTCTTGCACTCACGCCCTTAAAACTTGTCACAGCAACAGAGAGTTTCATGCCCCATCGTCCAACTACATAGACCAGTCACTTCCGAAACAACTGTCCTTCCTTCACATGCCACAACCGCTCTCTCCTTACGTGCCGCTGCCGCGACCCACTCTGCTCACTCAAACTAGCCTGCACAGGCCTCACCAATATCAGGGCTCATTGTACCGACCATTCCTGGCTTTAGTGTAAGTGAGTTTACCTGATAAGTCATTAATATGCAAGTCACAAAAACTTTGTATATCAGAAGTTGTCACCTGCGATGCTTAATATTACTGTGTGATACTATCACGAGTTCTATTGCAGATTCCATCTAATGTCAATCTGCTTTGTCTTGTTAACAGATGGACTAACAAGGGAGTCTCACCTACTCGCAATCACCAGTTTCGTCCAAATTTGCTGTACATGCCGGGTTCAGCCAGGAAGTAAAGTGACAGAAGTAGGAGCGCAAGGTGGCCAATCGTTTGGAAAGAAGCTTTATTTTTGGTGTGGGTAGGGGAAGACATGAACCATTCGTATTATCGTAGTTTCCAGGCGGGGGCTGCAGCAGTGATAAGAGTAAAAGACGTTAGTTCTAGGGTTTTGGGTTCGATTCCGTATGACGAAAGTTACTTGCCTTCTTTTCTTTTCAATTTTTACGTTACTTGCACTGTAAATAAACAGAAACAAAGCTCATTACATTGAACTTGCTAAGGGTTTCATAAAATGCATAAAAAGGACGCGCAAAATAAAATTTGGTGGATAAGTATGCGGAATGTTGTCATTATCAAATTCAAGGAAACATAGAACAACTAAACAGAAAATTTTTTTGTCTGATGTGATGAGTTATTACGTGTAGGAGAGAAATATCTTTAGTTAAATGATTCGTGGAGAGGACAAACAAATCCATAGCTATACGACAAGATTTTTCAAGACGAAGGACAGTAATCCTGCAGCATGAAACTGATATTCCCCAAATACCCTCCCTTAGTGCGACCCTGTCACATTTACTTATATCGTTAGCTAAAAACTTTGATCGAAAAGATTGAAAACTGGTCTTATCTCATCGGGAGGGAAAAATAAATTATATCCCTTGCTTATTCTGTGCTTGACCCACCGGATCTAAAAACATACTGATCCCCAACAAGGGGAACAATATTTTTTCCTGTTATTTTTCTTATGAGTCTAAGAAACGGACTCAGTAGATTTTCCCATCTGTAGTTGGATGGGTCTTTCTTATCTCCTTTTGTCTACATGAGTATTTTAATACTAGTACTTAATTCGTTTGAAATTTTATTTATCAGTTACTACATTGTTAAACTGCCTCTTCGATTGTTCAGTTAGGGGATATCCTCTATACTTCAGTAATTCGTTCCTGGGGACATTCTATTTTTTAACAGATTTACAGCTTCTTCTATGGCAGCATGTGAAACAGTTACATCATCAGTTATTAGTATACTTATTTGTCGTCGTTTTCTGGCGATTTTTCTAACTTTATACAGCACTCTTAAACATTTATGTCGTTCCACTTTCAAAATTTCATTTCATTCTTTGTTGTATCGTTCTCCAATTTTGTAACTGCAAACCATAGAACTTAAGTTCTAAAGTTTTGGAAAACTTCTCTATGTGTTCCTGTCTAAAACGATTCACTAGTGATATTTGTCTCATTACCAGTTCCTTTGTTTCTTCATAGAACTACTGTGTTTTGAGTTTTTTATATTTCAAATACGCAAACCTCTATCCTTTTACACATTTCTTTAATCTCTTTGCGGCTCGCTGGTGTTCTTTTTGTTTTCCTCTCTTCTTTATAAGTCTTGTACTTAACGCTTCTTGAGCTGCTGCTCCAATGCTTTCTTCGTTTTTCTCCTAAGGCTGATTAACATTACCCTCTACATCAGTGGGTTTCTCTTTTATTTTGTCTGCTACTCGTTTCTGATATAGGATGTTCCTGTTTGTAACGAGGTAATCTATTGTAGATTTAGGACCTCTTGTATTCTGAATAGTGTGTTTATACCGTCATTTGTGTTCATAGAACGTACCGTTCATCCGCAGTTCGTAACGTCAGCATAATGTGATCACAATATCACCATTATCATATAGAAATCCTTCATTAAATAGTTGTTTAACTCCAGGAACGATAGTTCTTTCAATACAGCATTCCCATCATGACCGTAGGTTAGTTTGGAGGTGTCAGACTGCTAACTCCTTGAAACTCGTCGCAGAAATCTTCTGTATTCTGTTCTAGGTTTACAGTCCTCTCGACCGTTTTTTTTTTTTTTTTCATCAGTCTACTGACTGGTTTGATGCAGCCCGCCACGAATTCCTTTCCTGTGCTAACCTCTTCATCTCAGAGTAGCACTTGCAACCTATGTCCTCATTTATTTGCTTGACGTATTCCAATCTCCGTCTTTCTCTACAGTTTTTGCCCTCTACAGCTCCCTCTAGTACCATGGAAGTCATTCCCTTATGTCTTAGCAGATGTCCTATCATCCTGTCCCTTCTCCTTATCAGTGTTTTCCACATATTCCTTTCCTCTCCGATTCTGCGTAGAACCTCCTCATTCCTTACCTTATCAGTCCACCTAATTTTCAACATCCGTCTATAGCATCACATCTCAAATGCTTCGATTCCCTTCTGTTCCGGTTTTCCCACAGTCCATGTTTCACTACCTTACAATGCTGTACTCCAGACGTACATCCCCAGAAATTTTTTCCTCAAATGAAGGCCGGTATTTGATATTAGTGGACTTCTCTTGGCCAGAAATGCCTTTTTTGCCATAGGGAGCCTGCTTTTGACGTCCTCTTTGCTCCGTCCGCAATTGGTTATTTTACAGCCTAGGTAGCAGAATTCCTTAACTTCATTGACTTCGTGACCATCAATCCTGATGTTAAGTTTCTCGCTGATCTCATTTCTACTACCTCTCATTACCTTCGTCTTTCTCCGATTTACTCTCAAACTATACTGTGTACTCATTAGACTGTTCATTCGGTTCAGCAGATCATTTAATTCTTCTTCACTTTCACTCAGGATAGCAATGTCATCAGCGAATCGTATCATTGATATCCTTTCACCTTGTATTTTAATTCCACTCCTGAAACTTTCTTTTATTTCCATCATTGATTCCTCGATGTACAGATTGAAGAGTAGTGGCGAAAGGCTACAGCCTTGTCTTACACCCTTCTTAATACGAGCACTTCGTTCTTGATCGTCCACTCTTATTATTCCCTCTTGGTTGTTGTACATATTGTACATGACCCGTCTCTACCTACAGCTTACCCCTACTTTTTTTAGAATCTCGAACAGCTTGCACCATTTTATATTGTCGAACGCTTTTTCCAGGTCGACAAATCCTAGGAAAGTGTCTTGATTTTTCTTTAGCCTTGCTTCCATTATTAGCCGTAACGTCAGAATTGCCTCTCTCGTCCCTTTACTTTTCCTAAAGCCAAACTGATCATCACCTAGCGCATTCTCAATTTTCTTTTTCATTCTTCTGTATATTATTCTTGTAAGCAGCTTCGATGCATGAGCCGTTAACCTGATTGTGCGATAATTCTCGCACTTGTCAGCTCTTGCCGTCTTCGGAACTGTGTGTATGATGCTTTTCCGAAAGTCAGATGGTATATCGCCAGACTCATATATTGTACACACCAACGTGAATAGTCGTTTTGTTGCCACTTCCCCCAATGATTTTAGAAATTCTGATGGAATATTATCTATCCCTTCTGCCTTATTTGACCGTAAGTCCTCCAAAGCTCTTTTAAATTCCGATTCTAATACTGAATCCCCTATCTCTTCTAAATCGACTCCTGTTTCTTCTTCTATCACGTTAGACAAATCTTCACCCTCATAGAGGCTTTCAATGTATTCTTTCCACCTATCTGCTCTCTCCTCTGCAGTTAACAGTGGAATTCCCGTTGCACTCTTAATGTTACCACCGTTGCTTTTAATGTCACCAAAGGTTGTTTTGAGTTTCCTGTATGCTGAGTCTGTCCTTCCGACAATCATATCTTTTTCGATGTCTTCACATTTTTCCTGCAGCCATTTCGTCTTAGCTTCCCTGCACTTCCTATTTATTTCATTCCTCAGCGACTTGTATTTCTGTATTCCTGATTTTCCCGGAACATGTTTTGTACTTCCTCCTTTCATCAATCAACTCAAGTATTTCTTCTGTTACCCATGGTTGCTTTGCAGCTACCTTCTTTGTACCTATGTTTTCCTTCCCAACTTCTGTGATGGCCCTTTTCAACTGTACTGCCTACTGCGCTATTCCTTATTGCTGTATCTATAGCGTTAGAGAACTTCAACCGTATCTCGTCATTCCTTAGTACTTCCGTATCCCACTTCTTTGCGTATTGATTCTTCCTGACTAATGTCTTGAACTTCAGCCGTACAGGGAGATAATTTTCAATTTCTGATGAACCAGTTTCAGTAAAACTATTCTCTCAGGGATGTATTGGCACCCCTCAATAATATAAGGGGATAAGTAACCTTACTCCTGCTGTACCTCTTGCCTTGTACTCGACTATAAATGAGTAGGTAGCGATCATATCCCTTCTGCACTTTTTCTTTTTTGTCTCTTAGATATTGCATATTGAAGTTCCGTGATAATTCAGTTCTTCTATAAGCTCTTGATCTTTGCCATTAAAGTATTTTATGTTTCATGTTCCAATTGTCAGATTATTTTTATTTTTCCTCGTCTGAGACCTGTTCCTAGCCTTGGTCGTCATATCTGTCGTCCGGCCTTTCCGAGGTACAGAACTGGTAGTCAGAGCAGTGAAATTACACCTCCAGTAGGTCGCTGGCCTGGCTGTCGGTGGATTTCTTTTCAAGATCTTTGTTTCCCTAGGCTTACTGATTTCTTCACAGCTTAAGAGCCCAACCTATCCCAACCAGCCTATATTTTGGAGTGATGGCATCTCGTAGCCTTTGGGGTTCCCCTGCCATTAATCTTGTAAGGAAGCGGGATGAACTGATTTTTTCTTCGGGGTTCTCTTCCACTCGCCTTTGGTGATACAATACCCCGTTCTACAAGCCAGCAGATTTGAAGATCAGAGCTGAGGTCAGAGAAAGGATGACTCCCTCAAGCCTTGAAACTTAACGCCATTGGGCTCGAAAAAACAAGAGTTGGCCAACATAGGTCTATAGGAAAGTACACATAAGGAATTTGACACCTGTAAATGTAAGTAATAGGAAACTTAGCTCAGGGCCCCACGATCGCTAACCCCTGTGCTCCCAAGATAGATGCCGTAAGTGGTTACAAGTAGGTTGCTTCCACACTGTGCCATGAGACAAAACCTTTTGAAAATGTAAATCAGGTTCACTTTCTTGCCGAAACATTAAACCAACCTTTTACTGTTAAAATGCGATGTTCATAACGTGTCCAAGATGCCTAGAAAATTACTGCTTCCCCTATCTTTATGATGAATATCACCCCAACACGTGTAAATCATCGACCGAAAATTTATAAAAGTTAACTTTATACGCTAATTTAAACCCGTGTGTGAGTTGGCCCAGGCCGTCATGCTGTTCTTCTCGGCTGTTTTCGTACATTGTTTTCATTCTGTGCGGGAGTTTCACTTCTTAATACACAATTTTCAAACATTTTAGCCCCAATCGTCTCATTTTCTTCAGTAAGAGCGCTGATGGCTTCGTCGCAGAGCGCTCCATGCAAGCAAACAGCGGGCGAACAGGTACTAGACACTGTACGGGAGAGGCGGGTCGAGAGCTCGCCTGCTGATCCGCGTATCGCGCCGGCACCATCCTCAGGGGGCCCGGCGCTAAACGGTAGGGACCGAGCTGGGCCGGGCTGAAGGGGGCGGCGCGCCTCCATTTTTGGCTGCGGCGGTAAGAGGCGGCTTATCTGGCGCCGTGGCCGCTGCCGGGCTGTTTGTGCAGCCGCCGCCCGGCACCCGCCAGCCGCGCCACCATCACCCAGCCAGCGGTTCGCCTTATCAACGCGAGAGGCGGGAGGGTCCGCTCATCGCCCGCCGCACACGAGGCGCCGGGCAGATTGAATGGCAAAGGCTGCGGCGCCATCGCACGCCCCTCTCCTGGTTCGGGAATAAGTCCCTCCAAATCTCTAATACGCTCACGTCCACCGCCCGCAGTGGATCCTGTCCGAGCAGGCAGCTACTTACTGTAGCGACGGTTACGTAAGTGTAATATTAGGGCTATTATTTATTATATCGGTATCCTTATCCTCATTCAGCCTTATCTTCCGTAGCCACCTTAGGGTGTGTGGCGGAGAGTGCGTACCAGTATTACTTCCCTCTTTCCCTATTCCAGTCGCGTATGGTTCGACGGAATAATATTGCCGCTAAGCCTTTGTGTGGCCTCGAGTCCTTCTAATTTTACCTTCAAAGCCTTTTCGCGAGATATAAGTAGGAGGAAGCCCCATTGAACCGTCAATTAGGGCGACTCACAAACAACAACTTAAGTACACATATTATTCCAAAAACTTTATCGTGGAAGCAGGGGCCAAGAGGTGCTGATGAAAAACCACACATTGATAAGGTTATCTTTTATTTTAAAAGGCTTTCTCAGTAATAAATTTTTAAGTCTGGCATTTCTTTAAAAATAAAAAACAATTTTAAATAGGTTGACAATTTTCATTATGAAATGATTACCAGGTATGACATTAACAAATTGCCAATAATGAGATTTTAACTTGACACACACACACACACACACACACACACACACACACACATATATATATATATATATATATATATATATATATATATATATATATATAAAGGCAACAGCTAAAAAGTCTCTTAAAAGTAGCTCTAAGTAAAGGATATTGCAAGGTTTAAACTTGTTATATCAATAAGGGAACAATTCCAAGAAAACGTTATGTAGCTAGCTTGTACTAAGCAAAAATAGTTGTCTCTCGCCAGTTACATAACTTATATTTGTTACAAGATAAAAATGAATAAGCCAGCAGACAAACCTTCACATAAAACGCAGTTCCTAAAAAAAAGGGAAAATCCTTAGCTCGGTGAGGGAGTGACACGTGTAAAGGGGCCCAAATCACAAAAGGTGGAATAGTTACTGGTGGTCTACAGGGCCATAGCAGATCAGCCCCAAATTTCCATTACAAGCCGCTACCTCCCCGAGTTACTCAAAACCAGAAGATGTAGCAAGAGCGGTGCCTGCACAGACTCCGAACCACAGAGACCTGCGACATCGACCCTAAATCATCCAATCGAGGTGTGAAAGAAAACGGCCCGACCAAGAAGCAATTACCACATTTCCGCGGACAGGCAAACGAAAACTGTGGTGGGACGATCCCAACAAAACCACTGGTGAAGAAACTCTACACTTCACTACAACTTGAAAACCTTCCCTTGTTACATAAAAACTGTACTCAACTTCTCATACTCCACTCTAGCGCCGGGAACACGTCGCACTTTCAAATGCTCGTCAGAGCCAACCGCTGCCAGTGGTTTCAACTGCCGATAAGAAGACGTACGGTCCCACTCGCTGATCTCCTGCACCACGGCTTCTAAGCTTCATAAGTCACTTACATGCGGGTAAGGCAGACTTAGCCCCTGACAGCCAAGAGGTCGGCCAAAGCACGTGGCGAGCAGCTGACGACCCCCAACAGCAGGGCCCCGCTCGCGCCACCACGTCTCTCGGTCACAGACCAGTACGTACTCCCCAATCGTCACGCGAACATACACTTGCTCCACATCCCGCCAGAGGGCGATAGCGACCCAAACAGCGCGCCAAACCGAAAGTGCCACTGCAAACACTAGACGCGAAGCGAAAGCACTCCGCCTGGCGCGCCTTTCGAAGAGCCAGACACAACTTCGGCTCACCCTTATTGGATGACTCTTCAAGTAACCTACGCTGTCGGACTAACAGTGGACTATGTCGTGATACAGAATGCCTCTCTTGCACCGTCTCCCACTGGAGTTGGCTGAATGTCTCCGTGACGCTTTTGCTCTTACTAAGTCAACTTGTAACGAAATGTACGGCTCTTCTTTGGATATTTCCTCTGTCAGTCCTATCTGGCACGGATCCCATACTGACGACCAATATTGAAGTATTGGTGGAACGAGTATTTTGTAGGCTAAATCCTTCGTTGGAGGAGGGGGATTAGCGTTTAATGGCCTGTCCACAACTAGGTCGATAGAGACGAATCATCAACTCGGAATAGGGAAGGACGGGAGAAGGAAACCGGCCGCGCCCATTCGAAGGAAGCCTCCAGGCATTTAACTTAAGTCATTTACGGAATTCACGGAAAAACTAAGTCAGGATGGCTGGACGCGGGTCTGAACCGTCGTCCTGCTGAATCCGAGTCCAGCCTGCTAACCAATGCGCTAATCCGCTCGGTACTTCCTTCGTTGATGGACTACATTTCCTGAGAGTCTTTCCAAACAAACTATCTGGCATCTACCTTGCTAGGGATTAATTTTGTACCGTTTTTTACTTCAAATTGCTCAGCACGAACATCGGTAAATATGTTATGGAAGTAACGGCTTCGAATGATTGTTCGGCGATTTTTTAGTAACAGAATAATGGATCTTTCTGTCTATCTATTTGCAATACGTTTCATTTGTTTTCGTTGAGGGTGAATTTCCACCTCCAGCACCAGGCGTCGATGCTCCGCAGGACTTCCTGCATTTGGCTAAAATTTTCTAGCGTCGGTACTTCTCTGTACGCTAGTTTAAATTTCTTTATCACTGAAACATTGTAATTGTTCACCATGAATGTGCTGAGCGCTTGTATTGAAATTTAATAAGTGCAATAGTGACTAGTTAGATAAACTATGTTGATTATTATAAAATAATTTAGTACATTTCACGTAAAAGTATTAATATTACATATTTTACTCACTGTTGGGGTGACATTGCCAAACAATAACTGTAGAAGAACCACAACAGAAGCACGGTCTTATGAAGACGTTAGCGGAGAGAGCTAGAAATATTTGTGAACCTGAGTTGCTCGACGTTGAGATGGAACATCCGGCCGTGAAAGTTTACATTTTAGTATCACACGCCTCCACGGGGAGGAGATGTCACGTGCGACGCCTGGAAGGACTCCATAAGAGGAGAGTGCAGCTTTTGTGATCCCTCACATTCCTGTCTCGTTGCAGAGCCGTCGGCGTTATACCCAAGTTTCTGAAGATAAAGCGACTGCTCTATTCGGGAAAGGCACAACGCATTTTCAAACGGACTGAGGAGGCCTTACTACGAGAGCGCATTCAGCAGGCCCGACGGGACTTGGCAAGCACAAACTGTAAGTTAATGTCTCTCCATATTACGATCAGTAATAAACTGTGCAGCGGTGACTGGGATAAAATTGATAGACTACTGCGTCATACCATGGGGAAGCGAATGTTGACAACGTCTAGTAGACAGAAGAAGAAGTTTGATAATTTGCTACCTAATCAGACTCTTCGGCATTTAGACGTTTCCCGGACCGTTATCAATTTGTCCAAACGTTCGTTATCGGACGATGAGACATCTGTGCCTGCCAAGGAAGGAAATTTTGCTGTTAGTCTGCGTTTTGTGCCCACGGAAGAAATTATAGCCAGTGTAGAAGCAGGAATTCGCAGTGTGGATTCTGTAACAGCTGAAGTCCGTATAGAAACAGTGAGAATATTAGCCAATGCAAAACCGTCGAAAAGTAATATAACTGTGGGTGAGAGAAGAGCTTTAAAACTCCTGAATGATGACGATAGTATTTTGGTTCTCCCAGTTGACAAAGGAAGCGCAACGGTGGTTATGCATGTGGCCGACTATCAGAGTAAAATTACTGATCTACTGGATCCGCAATCATATAGGAAGCTGAATAAGGACCCCACTAACAATGTTCTCAGAACTGTGTCGCGGTTAATAAAAAAGTCCTCCATTGAAGAAAGTGTACAGAAAGGTCTCTGCAATTCGGTTGCGCTACCGCTTTATGGATAGCCCAAAATTCATAAAGAAACTGTGCCGTTATGACCGATACTAAGTGCCATTGGTTCGCCCACCTACTCGTTAGCCAAATTTTTGACTACGCTGTTAAAACCACATGTGGGGCGTTCGGACTCTTATATAAGGAATTCGACACATTTCATCAGCAGATTGAATGGCATAGTGGTCCAGCCGGAGGACATGTTGGTCAGCTTCGATGTGGTATCGCTGTTTACCATGGTTCCACTTAATGATTTATTGGAACAGCTGGATCGAATTTTTCCTGCCGACATTTCAAAACTGTTTAAGTGTTGTTTGACGACCACGTACTTCACGTGGAATGAACAGTTTTATGAGCAAACGGATGGCTTGGCTATGGGAAGCCCCCTAAGTCCCGTAATTGCAAACTTCTTTATGGAGAAATTCGACGAACAGGCCTTAGGTACTGCCAGCAGAAAACCAAATGTATGGTTCCGATACGTGGATGACACGTTTGTGCTGTGGAGACATGGTAGGGAGGAACTAAGCCGGTTCCACGAACATCTGAACAGTATAAACTCGAGAATTCAGTTTACAATGGAGGAGGAGGTAGACGGCAAACTACATTTCCTTGGTGTGCTTGTTTTTAGAAGTGAAAATGGTAGTTTGGGCCACTCAGTATACCGCAAACCCACGCACACGGACCGTTATTTGCACCGGGATTCGAACCACCACCCACAACAGAAGCGGGGTGTTATCAAGACGTTAGCGGATAGAGCTAGAAATATTTGTGAACCTGAGTTGCTCGACGCTGAGATGGAACATCTCCACAATGCACTAATGAAGAACGGATATTCGTCCGCCGAAATAAAAAGTGTGTTGAGGCATCCACGCAGAAATCATACTGACGTACAGGCTACTGCAAAATCTAAGGTTTTCCTGCTGTTTGATAAAAATGTAACGGAAAGAATAGGGAGGATCTTGACGAAGCGGAATATTACCGTAATTTACAAGCCCACCAGGAAGATACAGGAATATCGTAAGCCTGCCAAGGACGCTCGCAAACCATTGGAAAAAGCTGTAGTGTATAGGATCCCATGCAGCTGTGGTGAGTTTATGTGGTTACCACTAAAAGAACTGTTTGTAAACTTTTGGAAGAGCGCAAGGGAAATTGTAGAAGAGGAGAAAGGGAACGATCAGCTGTTGCGGAGCATGCTTTCCAGCCAGGGAACCACAATATTCGTTTCGAGGAGACGCAAGTACTAGCGGCCACAAGCGGACATTACGACAGGCTCTACAGGGAGGCAATCTAAATCGCCAAACACCCTAAAAATTTCAATCGACAGGAAGGAGGGCGTGAAATTAAACGGCATATGGACGCCGGTGTTAAAGAAGATGTGTACCACCCGTCCACTACTGGGTGATGGCAGCGGCGATCGACCAATTGCACTGACTTTTTCAAAACACGTGACGTCACGCCTCAGCGTGGGAGAGCGCAAACACGGAATTTAGCAGCAGTCAGTAGCGAGCCAGTGGGTGTGTTGGACCTTCTATTGAGCTACAGACCCCGTTGAAGATGACCTCCGCAGACGGGGACGAAACGTTGGGAATTGACACAGAATTCATCAACCGACCACGGCATAACAGCCTGGATAATTGTAATGGACATGACATTTCCGGCCGTGAGATTCTACATTTTAGTAGAAGAACTCACTCCCTCTGATATAGAAAAACTGTATGCTTTGGATGGGCGTATGCTGGACTGTGTTTTTTCATGACTCTACTTATTGTGTGACTATATACGTAAATTATGGAAATACTTAAAAAATTGGTTTAGTAATTGTGTTTTCTTATTTAGCATGTCATTTGTGAGAATAAAATTCAGTCTCTTCGTGTTATTTCTTCTGTTTCCTTTGTTATCCAGGTGGAGCAATTGTAAGTAGTGAGCAAAGTCCATCACTTGAAATTCACCTTCAGCGACTTGTAGGTCAAATGTGGATTTGGTTCATATGTTTAAAGGAAGAGCTTCGTTGTTTCCAGTTGCGTATATTGAGATTTATTTCTGTTTGACCAAGTACATCTTCGAACATAAATTTGAGTTAAGTTTGTATACTCTTGACCGATTAAATAGCTTGAATTATTATTAATACTATGAACGGCTTGACCTGTGTTTTCTCATTTCTGTATGTTGTAACTCCGACGGGAACGGTCGCGGGGTTGACGTGATGGAAAGCGCGGCGGGACCCACCGAGCGTCCCGCGAACAACAACACAACGGGAGACCAACGAAGGACCTTATGAACAACAACCAGATCGAAACAATAGAGACAGAAGAAAACCTAAGTAGACAACCACTCGTATACAGAACAAGAAAGTAAATACGCTGTCTAAGGCGAGGCGATGTGTCCGTTTCTTTTTTTTTTTTGTTTTTTTTTGTTTAAGCACATTTCATTCCTTTCTATACGGGGAAGGCGGGCCTTACTGGAACCTGCTTTACTCTTTTCCAGCCGATGGTGTACAGGGGACATCATTTGGTTATTTTACTTTATTCGTTTGCATATGTGCTAATGGGAATGGGGGGCTCGTCATGATTTGGGCATACTTCTTCCATTATCTGGAGATCAGTTATGTATCTGCTGTCTGTGAATATTTCTTTCATAATCCCTTCTTTCTCGATCAGCGCGGCGCGGTTTGTCTGCACGGCTTGGTCACTTGCAACAAACGGTTCTTATTCCGTTTGTACCGCTAACGCTGCCATTCGCAGCTTGAGCTCGAATGCCTCCCGTAGCATGAGGCAGGCAGCATCCATCTCCGCATGCAGCGCGATCTTGAACAGCATCTCCGCTTCTTTCAAGGCAACCGGCTGAGCTTTTTTATTTCGTTTATTGAATTTCAATTCCCCCCGAAGGGGGCGTGCTGGCAGCAGCTTAGTATGCCGCTCTTCAGCCTACAGACTTTGTTAGAAAGATGAAGAGAATAAATAATAAAAACAGGCCCGGCTGAGCGAGAGGCAGGCGCTTAAATACTGTATCGGGGACGCCGCTATTGGCCGCTGGTACCACGTGTTCCACCGTGGCGCCCTCACACTAAATGTGGGCCAGAAGGCGCGCGCCGCCACGGCTTATGCCCGATGGTGGTGATACCTCTAGGGATCTTCGAGGCCCATGCCGTCTGCCGCGGATTCAAATTCCGCTGTGCGCGGTGCCAGATTGTAAAAAGTGATTCTGACATTGATTCCTCTGAAACGTTTGCTACTGTATGTGGTGTTACTTAGTGTTTGTTTGTCTTCGTCTTTGGTTATGTAAGAATTTATTTTAATAATCAGCTGATCCATTAATGTAGGACTGTCGCCATTACTGTATGCAATTCCTTTCATGTCTGGTCAGCTGTTTTTGCATGGGTTGTGTTCCGTTTTGCAGCAGAAGCTCTGAGCATCAATAAAAAAATAACCGAAATCACTCTAAACAAGTAATAAGAACAGCTCACCAAGATTCTTACGATAAAGTGAGGACAACTATTGAATATGAAACGTGGAAGGCAGAATTTACCCTGCATAATGTTGAAAAACTTTAACAAAATCGGAAGCTGACAACGCTAGAATTCATGTAACCAGTCAATAACAATGAAAGAAAAAAATTACCGAAACTAAAGTCTAATAATACTGGCGCAAAAGTTAGGAAATACGTGCCTCACCAAGACAATTAGTTCCAACACTTCGTAAAAAAAGCCTAAAAAAATTGTAAAGCTTGCGCCCCTCATGCAATAAATATCTAACTCATTAAGGACCGATTGTTCAGTTTCGGATAAATGGTTCAAATGGCTCTGAGCACTATGGGACTTAACATCGATGGTCATCAGTCTTCGGATAAATCCTGGAATAGATAACCGAGGAATAGGCAAAGCAATCGTTAATTTGGACGACTTCATTTTATCCCCCGGTTGGTTATTCTCGGAATGGCGTTCGCCTCCAGTTAAGTTGGCAACAGCTGAAGAGCACGCTGTGTATTTTCGGACACGTCGTTTCATATTTACTTGGTCGTCGTCTGCACAAATTGCGTGTCTAACATGAGCGACAAGCGTTCCAGACAGTAAAACCGTTCGTCTGAGAATACGTTGCGACTGTTACATATCGTAAATGAGTTGAAGAATGTAGAAGAAAACACGAAAGCTGCTGCGGTCTCATTCAGTGAAAATGTTAGTGCAAAACATTTAACTATATCTGTAGCGTACATGTACGTACAAAATGTGTAATGATCTTGAAATTAGTTAAAGGTTAGTTATTTGTTGTTTGGCCAGTAAGAGATCTCCCTAGATTTTCGAATAAAGTACGGGCAAAATGTACAACCGTTTCCATTCACAAACATCTTCACACGAATTGACAGAGCAGCTACAACAGAAGTACGATTTTTTATCGAGGAAACACGTAAGTATTATGCCCAGAATTGTAGCAAAGGCTAGAGATTGAAGGCGCACAATAGTGGAGTGTGTGTTTCAAGTTTTCTACAGCGAAATACACGATTGTCGACAGATTCGATTCAGATGCAGCGTTTCCAGCCACAATAGTATTCTATCAAATGTAGCTGTATGGTAGATGGTGAACTGTAAGTCGGCACGTAATATAGAAACAACTGTGAAATGCTTTCTGCTTTATGAAAGAGTTGGCCTTTCCAGAGTTTCCAACAAATTGTGACAACTCAGACGTCATGGTGCTTGATTTGACTGACGATTCTGAGAGGTGTTACTAGCTAGCTTGCTGTTGTAGTTACGTCTTAGAACGATTAATTCATTACTTAGAATCGTTAATTCATTACTTATCAGGATTAATTCATTACTTAGAATGATTAATCCATTACTTAGAATGATTAATTCATTAGAGTAGCAATGGGTGCTCTACAGAAAGCACCTTTGCTGAATTACTGAACAGTATTTGTGCATCCACTTCTGCAGTTTCTAGGTGTATATAAATCCTTTTTCTTTGATGTGCTGATTATTAATAAATATATCGAGGATATATTGAGCATATGTCTAATAAGTCGACAATATTTGCAATAAACAACCGTAATCTCTTTTACAGTCCTGGGGAGGGAATGTAGCTACGTCACATACCAAACTGGAGGCCGTTGTTACTGTATCTCACCCTAAATGTCTGAAGAACTGTAACTATTTAGTACACGATTTTTGGCTTGTGCTGTCATTCTAGCAGCTGCATGTAATCTGGACAGGAAGGGAAAGTAACTGGAGGTGCGAGACTCTCACTGTTTCCCTCAATCTTTTCTACATTCATCTCAGCTCAAAACTATTTTGTTTATAGAATAGAAATACCTGTTCTCAAAAGTGAAAAAATTAGCAGTGTTGCAGCTGGCGCTACTTTAAAAGTGGCATGAGAGGAAGCAGAGAAGGGACGAAGAACTGTATTGGTTATAAAAAGTGTATAAAACTCAAAATTAGGGTCAGTAAATACAAATTAAAACAATTTTCAGAATGAAAAAATCGATATAAATTGACTATTTTATTTTCATTTAATTACATCAGAGAAATGAGATAATTAACAAAACTGTCTCTTACACATGTGTCATACACATCCTGTTATTAATTTTGCTGGCTATCTCCTTACCCATACCAATGAAGAGTCCAACGGACAGACAGAAATCACCAGAGGCTAAATATCTGAGTGTCAGTTCAGTGGTGGAACAGAATCATTTCTGATAGAAGGGAAAGAATGACATGAGACAATCTGTGTGACAATTCGAGAAAAATTTAAAGATGTAAGTTGTCAACCACTCCGTCCACTGTTATCATTATGTAGACTCAATAACAAAAGCTTCATGTTAGCTGAACGACAAGTACCTATGTTCTAGTGAGACACAGATAACGATTAGATTATGGTAAATATGGATGTGGTTACGCCGGTAATACTAACGAGTGAATAACACAACAGCTATATTCTACAATTTTCTTAAAAACATGACTTCTCTGTTGATTTCAGTATTTTAAACTTAGCTTGAGTAAGCACACATTTTTTTAGTTGTTTATGGGAATAATGACATATGATGAACAATGTTGTCGCTCTGATGCATTCACTAAAATGTGGAATCTTTTTAATCCAATGGGAAATAAGAATGATGCGACTGACTGAACTTGGGATACAGTCTACTATGAAACATGTTGCTACATTAAACGATTATAGTAAGGCGTCAATTTCTATTATGGCACTGTCTGCAACACAAAACGGAACAATGCTATTGTTTGAGGAACCATGGCGCTAACAGCACAATAGAGATGGTCCCAAAGTTTTGCGATTGGGATCAAATACGTGGAGTTTCGCGGCGATGGGATTCCGCTGAACTCATCCTGGCGCTCTTCGAAACAAGTACGTACAGTGCGAGATGTGTGACCCGCTGCTCTGTTTTGTTGGTAGATGTCACCGTGCAGAGGAGAAACAAACTGCACATAGGAGTTGACATGCTCTCCAAGGATAGATCCATTGTGCTTTCCAGAATGGCGAGATCACCCACGAAGTGTCACGATAATATTCCCCAGACCATAATGCTTCCTCCTGCAGTCTAGAACATACGACGGTTGTGCAGTGTGCTTGATTCCAGACGTTTCAGACCTAACACGCCAACGGTCATATGCCAGCTGAAGCATAAAACCTGATTTGTCTGAAAAGTCAGCTGTTGCCACTGCTTGCACGTCCAGTTGTGCTAATGGCGTGCCAATCGCAAACTTCGTCGCCCATGAGCGGCATTCAGCATGGGAGCATGAATCAGACGCCCCTTGCGAAAGCCCATACGCAACACCGTTCCCTGAACTGGCGTTGTGGAGATACTTTTGGTAGCTCCTTGTGTAACCTCCCCCCTCACTTATCGACCTTAAAGACAGTGAAAAATTAACCGCGTGTACCTAATGGAAATTTGGGAAAAGCAATCGTCACCGAAGTTAATCTATCGGTAAAGAGGGAGGAAAGGGTTACATCTAAATGAAAGGAAAAATGCAAATGAAACTGGTGGAAATTAATTTTGAAATGGGGTAAAGTTAATAAAGAAAGTAAATGTGCGGCCGTTACGTTAACAATTAACTAGCGGTAATTAGATATTTGAGATTTGGGGGAAATCACGGTCGCCAGTCCTAAGGACAATTACTATAGTAACTGAAAAAGAAAGGTTATTACACATATAATTAACACTAGAAGCGTGGCAACTGAAGGTTGACACGTGTAGTGTGAAAACTGAAAGTTTGTCAGAAGTAATAAATTTCGCTACACTCTGACTTAATTTAGCAAAATAATTAATAAAACCGGAAAATCGAAAGTTAATTTAGTGACTGAAGTTAATAGTGAGCTTTCTTTCTGAAGCACATCGAAATCCAGTAAAATACGGTTAGTCTTGGACTACCTCAACAATCATTTCAAAAGCAACTTGACTCTACGCAATTTAGAAACAAGAGATTTAACTTTGAACTTGAATTAAATGATTCTGAACTATTAACAATAGTAAAATTTAGTACGTACCAAGCTGAGCTGTAGTCACAGGTAACTAAAATACGGTAACAAAACTCGCACTCTTAATTTGTGCTTGTGCAATCTAAATATTGTAGCCAGCTGAATTTGAATTGAACTTTGAAATTAAAGCAGTGAAATGGAATTATGCCGGCGTTTGAATTTCAACGACACTCGGGTTCATTTCGGAAAAGGAAGGGACCCTGCTTGGCAATGCAATTGGGACAATGAGCAACAAAGGTTCATGCTAAGTTGCTGTAATTTTGCGAGGCAAATGGAACAATTTGAAAAGCTGAGGTCTGCCATACAGTTCTGAAACTTTACGTGCTTTTAGTCTTCCTTGTTGGTTGATTGAAGGTTTGAAGCCGTCGATCGAGGAGGTGGCGACAGTCACTCATTGTCGGCCGTCGCTGTTGCAGAAGCTGGATGTTGGCGCGCCTTCTTCTCGACACGGTCACCAGGCGAAACGGGCTCTTGATGTGCGCCAGCTAATGCTTCCCGTCCGCGACACCATGTCAGAAACTATCATCGCGAGTCGAGCGCAATTACATGCTGCCAAACCCCGAAAGCGCGGCAACTCGCGGGAGCGTCACACAACACCTGCACCACTCGCTACTCCCGCCAGACTCTCTCTGCCCGCGCTCCACGCGGCAGAGCTAACACTACCAAAGATCCTACACACTTTGATTCTTCACACGACCTATCGACGTAATCGTTCGATAGCAGTTTTCCCTAGGCAAGACCCAGCGTAAAAATACAAATAATATTTACGAAACAAACCAATTATACATCGACATGAGTGCATAAATATATATATACAAACAGTAAAACAATTACAATATATAAAGAGACAGAAATGTCATATCTTGAGGTAACAAAACAAGGAAAAAAATAATAGTACAATAGATGGAAATAGGAGGATATGCATTTCCGGCGTTACACGTGCCCCACATTGTCTGAGGATGTTCGTGTAACGTAAACAGACTCAGAAAATGTCCCAAAAAAGAAACAGCGGAAATGCATATGCTCAAAACATCAAAAAAATTTAGCATTCGTCTAATTAACCATAAACCAATTTCTAGACACTAATAATTGATTGGAGAAACTCCTAATCTTATTCCACTCTGTCATCTTGATCAAAATAAAACAGGTTGACAACATATTAAAATTCATAGAAGATATAGAAAATGGTTTAGCTATTCCAAAATCGTCAAAATCCGTAACACTATCATGAAATGGAATACTATTTACAAAATTAATCAGAGTACATGGTCATAAAAACAGGTAGATCAAAATACGCAAATTAATAATTAATTACATAGAATACACATTTTTACATAACCCTTTCATAATTAATATTCTCGTCATGGGAGTCCATTAAACGCTAAACAAGAAAATAACACACATCAGATCGAAAAAAACATAAATATTGACAGTAGAATTATTTCAGCTGTCCAGGAAGAAAAACAATTCCGCCTTCCGTACTCGCAAGTACAAAGAATGCTGACAGCGGCACAAGAGCCAACAGCGGCACAAGAGCCGACAGCGGCTCGCCTCGCCAGTATTGTTGCGCCCGCGTGTGCGGCACGCTTGATCTCACTCGCTCTTGTGACGGCGTTTCCAGAACGTCCGTTTCACTGAATTCTTTAGGAAAAACTCACTCCCGAGTAATCTCAAGGAGTCCCTTAGTACTATCACAGTGGATAACTCAACACTGTCCATCATCACACGCATGTACTAGCCTGAAACTTAAAACAGCGTCTAAGTACATCGGCAATGACTAGTAAATCACATATTTATGGAATCTTACAGCTAGTTACAAAATCATATTTACATTGCTTAATCTACTGTGACTCAGCTGAAAACTTAAACTAGCAGCTTGGATTTTTCAATTGATAAATAATCACTTTCTCTTAAATCATTTAGTCAAAATTAATTACTTATTAATTACAACTTCTTTAATGTCCTCTTGGTCAGGCAAAAGCATGGCAATCTAGCAAACCTTAAATCTTACACTCTATATTTACATACTGCACAAATTACCCTATCTGTGGTACTAATCAATCCTTGGTTGGTACAATTTCAGGTCTTCTATGCTTCGTATACCTAATAGCTTTCCAGAGCTTGGATACTCTAAGCAATAAGCATTTGTGTGAGGTATACCAATGACTTTATATGGTCCTTTATAAACAAACTTAAATTTAGAGATTTCATTGTCTATCTCGCTCGATTTCTCATGAGCTTTTACTAGTACTAAGTCTCCGATTGCAAACTTAGCAAAACGCGCTTTAGCGTCAT
Source organism: Schistocerca serialis cubense (assembly GCF_023864345.2). Classification (NCBI taxonomy): domain Eukaryota; kingdom Metazoa; phylum Arthropoda; class Insecta; order Orthoptera; family Acrididae; genus Schistocerca; species Schistocerca serialis. The sequence continues at coordinate 53,384,999 of NC_064644.1, forward strand.
GACGACGTATGCGAGCATCAGCTTTTAGCTTCATTACTTCTCGCAAACGATCTTTTTTCACACCAATACTAATGTTAATCCGTGGAGGGAATTTGATTATCTCTTCCAATTCACTTTCTACACTTTTGTCAATGCCGAAATTCCTCATGTTATGGCAGTTCAAACTCATTCCTACGTCAATGTCATCCGGCCAGTTAACAATGTGTATAGGCTGGTATTGCCTATGCACACCGTCTCCTGCCTCGTCAAAACCAACTACCATTGTTTTATCTAGTGACATACATGTCAAAGTTTTGCTTTCGCAGTTAATCACTGCACGGTACTTTAATAGCCAATCTAACCCGATAATTACTTCCGTAGTTAAGTCTGGCACGACGACAAACTCTTGTTCAAATCGTGCCCCACATATCTCGAAGTTGACAAAAATCTGTTTTGTGACCGGTTTACTGGCCTTCCCAGTAGCACCGATAATTTTCACTCCTGTTACTGGCATAACTACGATGCCAGGTCTGTCTTTCAGTAACTCAAATATTTTCCCAGATACAGCACTCAATTCTGCACCGGTGTCAATCAACACGTTTAGTTGTAGGTCGTGCATATTAACAGACACTACTATCTGTCTACACTTGTCCTCGACTGTTTCTTTATTTTCCCACAGTAAATCCTCGTCTATATCCAGGTCATTCCAGAAAAAACCATCCGGCTTTGATCCTAAATCCGGTTTATCTGGCGGCTTTTTCAGCCTCTGTTCACATACAGTTTTAATTTCAACACGTTTGTCCTGAGGCTTAGTCTGTAGCGTCGCCTCCAATACCTGTAACTCGTCAACTAGTGAGTGTTGCTTTGCTATCAATTCACTAATTGTCACATTCGTTGATTCCTCTTTAATCAGATTGATCTCATCTGCCAATCTACCTGGAGACATGTGCCCAGTAGTATCTGCAATTACTTCCTCTAGATCTGCGCAACCCACACTGTTATCTTCTGACCGTATAATGTCAGCTCTAACCTCATACACGCTGTAATCTACGTGCTTTTCTACCAATTGTGTCCGGCTATCACTAAAATTTTCGTAATCTTTCCCCTTAATACTGTCGCAATGTTTAAACTGGAGGTTTGCGTCGGATGGGTCGGCTACTTCTACCACTATAACTTTCGGTAAAGTCTGCCGGTTAGGGCCAGAACTTTCCGTTACTCCTTCAACATCTAACTCCTGCGGGACGAAACACGACGAATCTTGCTCGTGCTCCCCATTAACATCAACTATTTCTGGTAAAGTCTGCCGGTTAGGGCCAGAACTTTCAATCACTTCACAAATACTATCTTCCTGTGGGACGAGACGCGGCAAATACTGCACGCGCTCCCCATAAACACTTCTCCCATACAGACCCCTATAATCTCTTAGTTCGTCGTATAAGCGACCGAACTGCCTTAACCAGACCTCATCCCTCTCTGCATCCCCTCGCTCGATGACGGACGTTTTATCCAACATCTGATCTTCTCTCAACAATTGCGAATCATTCTTAAACTCAATCTCCAGTTCCGCTGTGGGTATTACAGCTGGCACCTTATAATCGATTTCCGGAACACTACTTAAATTGTTCTCACTGACAGTGAATGTACCTTCTACTGCCGTGTATACAGCTGATCTACTACTTGTGGGCGCACTCCTTTCTCTTAACACTGGCACACTCTCCCGCCGTTGATTATTCCACACGGAATTTTCATAACGACGACACCTGGGTTTTCTCCTGTTATTGGGCCGCCAAAATTTCTCCACGCCTGGTCGGCCCCTCACCGGCGCGGCTAATGGTTTCCCTGTCTCGTCCCAGCAGATACGCTCCCCGGATGCTGCTGAGGCGGCTGATCACACCCTCTGGCGTTATTACTATTCTGTGAAGCCCGTATCACGTTAGTATGATACTGGTTTCCGTCATTCCTGTTATTATTTGCATTGTACCGATTGTTATTACGGTCCGAACCATTGTTGTTATTGCTGCCATGGTTGCGGTATGCATTATTCCCGTGGTTATCGTTGTTGTGGTTGCTGTGGTACCCGTTGTTGTTACCACGGCCTCTGCCACTGTCGCGATTATTGCGCCAATAGTCCTCGTCCTCAACTCTTCCCAGGAAATCATTGATTGTCCTGTGATTGCTCCCTACGTAGCGTTTTGTATCATCTGGAAGCTTTTTGTAGAGTTCCCAGACTATTTCGGATTCCGAGCGGCGGTCACGCAAATATTCCAACTTGCGGATCCAGCCCTCACAAAACTCCATCATCGAACCGCGCGAATTCGCATCGAAAGGCCTCGATACGACAAATTCGCGCCAGACACTTTGCTGTTTTCGCTCTGACCAGTATTCAGCCAGAAACAAATTTTTAAATTCGTCAAAAGTCAGGTCCGTAATGTTGAGGTTTAGGCCCCAACGCTTGGCATCACCAGCCAACACATCAATAACCGCATTAATTATTCTCTCATTAGTCCATGATCTGGGTAAAACTCTTTCACAATTTTTAATGAAATCCGTCGGGTGTATACCGCCTTTTTTCAAGGGGTCGAACCGCTCCTCTTTCGTCAACAACTCCGAACTATGTGCACAGATTGGCACATAGCTCTGTTTTTCGTCAAGTTTCCTTTCTAATTCCGACACCCTCGTAATCACTTGGCAAGTGGTTGTCGCAAGCGTTTCCACTTCCCTCCTTTTCTCTTCGCAGGTGTTAGCCTGCTTCGTCACTTTGGTATCTACTTCGGATACTAAAGCCTTTAAAGTTTCCACCTTCTGATGATCCTCTTTTCTCACTAATTGAATTTGTTCCGTCACCTTATTCTCGATGATCGGAGCAACTGCGTCTCCTACACTTTTCTCGATTCTGCTAATTTCGGAATCAAAACGAGTATTTATGCTCGCAATTTCCGCCTGAACGCCTATCATTTCCTGTTTAAGGTTACCGATTTCGGTATTAATCACTACAATATCGTCTTTGATTTTGTCAACTTTTGTGTTAACAACTTCAACATTGTTGTTAACAACATTAATAGCTTTGTTCTGATTGTCTAGCATTCGTTCAATTTTTTCAGACAGAGCTACTTGCTTGGCAGCCTGAGCTGCTTGCTCGGCAGCCTGAGCTTCTTGCTTGGCAGCCTGATCTTTAATTTCTGCCGATTGACTCTTGATTTCGTTAATCAAAACATTCAATAAATCAGTTAAATTCCCGGAAACCACCGGTTTTACTTCCGTAGCGGCTTCCTCTTTCATTGTCCCCCCGTATTCGTCATCAAGGGATTCAGATTTGATTTTCACTTCCGATTCCGAAACATTTTCTAAAGTCTGGAATTCCATTTCTGCTCTTTGTTGCGTTTCGGCGGTCGCATCTTTCATGCTAGCCGCCTGCCCCGGAACAATGGGTACCGCTGTGCGCGTTTCCCACTGTTCGACCGATTGTTCCGTATCCAAGTCTACCAGATTTTGGTAATTGTTGCCTTCACTCATTTTAATAATTTTCAATATAAATGCAAAGTCTCAACTCTAATTAGGATTCCTCACACGAATATTCTCGCTGACGTATCGACCATTTCGTAACCAGTACTTTGTTACGAGATTTGCACAATGCAAAATTCGTGTCCAGAACAACCTCAAATTTGAAGATTGTCCTGTCACCAGGTCGCCACGTGTAACCTCCCCCCTCACTTATCGACCTTAAAGACAGTGAAAAATTAACCGCGTGTACCTAATGGAAATTTGGGAAAAGCAATCGTCACCGAAGTTAATCTATCGGTAAAGAGGGAGGAAAGGGTTACATCTAAATGAAAGGAAAAATGCAAATGAAACTGGTGGAAATTAATTTTGAAATGGGGTAAAGTTAATAAAGAAAGTAAATGTGCGGCCGTTACGTTAACAATTAACTAGCGGTAATTAGATATTTGAGATTTGGGGGAAATCACGGTCGCCAGTCCTAAGGACAATTACTATAGTAACTGAAAAAGAAAGGTTATTACACATATAATTAACACTAGAAGCGTGGCAACTGAAGGTTGACACGTGTAGTGTGAAAACTGAAAGTTTGTCAGAAGTAATAAATTTCGCTACACTCTGACTTAATTTAGCAAAATAATTAATAAAACCGGAAAATCGAAAGTTAATTTAGTGACTGAAGTTAATAGTGAGCTTTCTTTCTGAAGCACATCGAAATCCAGTAAAATACTGTTAGTCTTGGACTACCTCAACAATCATTTCAAAAGCAACTTGACTCTACGCAATTTAGAAACAAGAGATTTAACTTTGAACTTGAATTAAATGATTCTGAACTATTAACAATAGTAAAATTTAGTACGTACCAAGCTGAGCTGTAGTCACAGGTAACTAAAATACGGTAACAAAACTCGCACTCTTAATTTGTGCTTGTGCAATCTAAATATTGTAGCCAGCTGAATTTGAATTGAACTTTGAAATTAAAGCAGTGAAATGGAATTATGCCGGCGTTTGAATTTCAACGACACTCGGGTTCATTTCGGAAAAGGAAGGGACCCTGCTTGGCAATGCAATTGGGACAATGAGCAACAAAGGTTCATGCTAAGTTGCTGTAATTTTGCGAGGCAAATGGAACAATTTGAAAAGCTGAGGTCTGCCATACAGTTCTGAAACTTTACGTGCTTTTAGTCTTCCTTGTTGGTTGATTGAAGGTTTGAAGCCGTCGATCGAGGAGGTGGCGACAGTCACTCATTGTCGGCCGTCGCTGTTGCAGAAGCTGGATGTTGGCGCGCCTTCTTCTCGACACGGTCACCAGGCGAAACGGGCTCTTGATGTGCGCCAGCTAATGCTTCCCGTCCGCGACACCATGTCAGAAACTATCATCGCGAGTCGAGCGCAATTACATGCTGCCAAACCCCGAAAGCGCGGCAACTCGCGGGAGCGTCACACAACACCTGCACCACTCGCTACTCCCGCCAGACTCTCTCTGCCCGCGCTCCACGCGGCAGAGCTAACACTACCAAAGATCCTACACACTTTGATTCTTCACACGACCTATCGACGTAATCGTTCGATAGCAGTTTTCCCTAGGCAAGACCCAGCGTAAAAATACAAATAATATTTACGAAACAAACCAATTATACATCGACATGAGTGCATAAATATATATATACAAACAGTAAAACAATTACAATATATAAAGAGACAGAAATGTCATATCTTGAGGTAACAAAACAAGGAAAAAAATAATAGTACAATAGATGGAAATAGGAGGATATGCATTTCCGGCGTTACACTTGGTTCATTTGGATCATTTTATGTGCCTAGTCCTTTGATTAGAGATATCTAGACATAAATTCGGAATCGTCGAATTCTTCGAAATAACTGGGGCGCCTCATTTTCTCCTCGTCTCTCTCATGGACAATTCAACCAAACTACCGTTATCGCTTACTGAATCTATCACCACTCCTGACATCTTGAAAACTTATTCCCCAGTTAAGCTCGCTAACCGCCTAGATATCGCTGGTTAAGTTACCCCGAGTTTATTCTTCGGTTGGGCGTTATTCCGGGTTCGTAAAACGGGTTACTTGCGTTATTCTGGGACTCGAGTTTAAACGGCTGATAACCGGAGATTTTACGATCATCCTAAATATAGACGGACGATGTATGAGTTAAGGCTTTTAGTTTATGTAGCGAAGGCTGGCGATGTTATTAAGCCCCTGCTGGTCCGAAGATAACAAAGATAGTTTTTAATTTAAAAAAAGCAAATATGTGACAATTACACAGGAGTAAGTGTTTCAAATGTAATTCATAATATTTACTAAAAAATATTAAAGAATCGCTTGAGACCAGTAGCAGATGCATTACTGTGAGAAGATCAAAGTGGATTTACGAAGGAACGCTCCCCAAATGTTAACACTTCCACCATTAAAAGTATTCTACTAGAAAACCGATGCAAAGTCACGTTTCTTATTTCGAAATAACAAGTCGAATGCCTCCCGCTAGTGTCACAAATGAACGTAAAACGTTGTAAACTGTCTTTTTTTTGTAGCTGTGACCAGAAAGAACGTCGAATATGTGCAGCTTTCTGAACCGCCAGGTAGTGTCATTTTTCATATCTTTCTGTTGTGTTATGCCTTATATGGATCTACTTTTTCCTTTCGTGATTTTCCATTTTCAACGTGCACAACACATCTGACACAGTTTCAGAGATGGATTTCTTAGTTTTTTGACCACTCACTCTCCTTATGTACAGAAGGGAGACTAGAGATTTAGCTTCCCGTCGACACTGGAATTATTAAAATATTAGCTAAGGTGGACAAAATAAGAATACTAGCTGAGATGGACTGGGATGATTCAGGAAATCTGCCTTGACGTATTCCCTGGAAACATCACAGCATTCCTCTGAAGTAGTATCAATGCTACAAGTAACATATTTGTGGATGAAACGAACGCCGCTCCCCTTAAATGTAAGAAAAATGTATGGTCCACGGCACATTCTCTTTCGGTGTAATACTAGTCCCATCCCGGAATTTACGAAACAGACGATTACTTACTCGAGAAAAAGAGATCTTTGAGAAAATGATTAAACGGTTTCCAATACGACTTCCATCCAGACGCGGTATTGGTAAAGTTTCGCGACGACGGAACATGTTTTCGTGTAAAATTACCTTGCCCACCATAATCAACAAATTTTAGTGAAAGTAGGAGGAATAATCGACGAAATAATACAGAAATCGATTAAATGAAAAGTATGTTACTAGGATTTCTGTACTTCGCATTTCAGAAATGAAAATTATCCGAAAGTAGCACATAACTAAGTTTTATGGAAACTAGTTTTCAATTAGGTGTACATGAATTATGTCCCGACGTAATCAACGAAAATTTTAATATATTTCTTGCACTATTGTACCAACATTTTCTTATCCTCCAGATAGATTTTTGGTGCTTCTTAAACTCATTATGCATATATTTGATTTTCGTCATCACTCTTAAAGTGTTTTCAGCTAACAATATTTTTATTTGTTCAAAGCCGCGAAATGGATGTTGCAACGCAGGTACCGTGATATCTGTAATTTTTGTTAAGACCCGACAAGAGCTGCGTTGAGCAAGAAGATTAAATATACCCCAAATTTTCTAGTAATGATTTCTATTGTTGTCTTTTATCTCGTTTCCCAGCACTGCGCTTACCAAGCAATATTCACCCTTTCACCGTTATTTTGACAGAGCTACATTGGCCAACTCGTACCCCACAAGGTGGCAAACAGGATCTTAGCGATGGACTATCTCACCGTGGGAAGGGGTAGTCTACTGGACGGTGTTAGATTATGTGCGCAGGTATCAGTGCAGCTCCACTTAGTCTTTTTTTTAAGCTGACTGAAAACTGTCCGGAGAAAGCTTTAACAATTTTTATTTTTCCCTTTTTACTGGGTTCCATAAATGGGTATCGAATCCGCCCGGCAGATTAACGACGAGAGTCGGGGTGCCAGCCAGCCTTTATGGGCTTTTTAGGCGATTTTCCACATCCCACTAGGTGAATACTGGGATGGTCCCCACACCCCACCTCAGTTACACGACTTACCGACATTTGAAACATGTTCGCACTTTTTCATGAATTACACTAGAGGCAGGCAGCTGAGGTACACTAATACCATCCCAGGGGGTATGGGATGGCGGCAGGAAGGGCATCCAGTCACCCCTCTAAGATTAACCATTCCAAATCTGTACCTAACCCTGACGACTCTGCACACGATGTGGGACAAAGGCAGTAGCAAAAGAAGAATACTGGGTTCCAAAATACTATGAATTAGTTGAAGAATAAAACAATTGTTCTATTAGGGCCGTAAGATTTTGTCAAAACGAATTGTTTTAATAATGTCCACTAGAAGCTTGTATATGCGTTTAAGACATTGCCAACTGGTACCTGGGCATATATGCGCGTCAACAGCATTGAACACATTTTCATTTGCCATCCCTAGGCTCTTTAGCAAACATACACTGGTGCAAATATATTTCTCGAATCACATGTCAAACGACGTATTCCAAGTGTGCGTGATAGCGTGTTATTTCACGCATACGGATGCCAAAATGAGATCATGGTGAATGCAGAGACTTCTTGATGTGCATCTATATTCATATACCATTGAACAGTAGCTTGTAAGTCGAAACAGGCCTTTTACTGATGTTAGTAGACATGGTGATTTTATAATAGAAATTGGGTCTGTTACTCTTGGCGTAATTAATAGGTACGTGGCTTCTCTAGAGATAAACCAACTCTGTTTGAGGTGATTTTGCCCGTAGTGTACAGATTATCGTAGTTCTGCAGGTCTAAACTATTGTGGTTCAGAAGGCGCTGAGATGGTTGGCCACTTGTGATACGTTGTGTTGCATGATTTCTACTGATGTGCAATCAGCATACTACAAAGAATCTATCTCTCACTTCAAGTGATTTGTGTTGATAATAACAGCATAAAGTCATCATCTGAATGACATTATCCCGTTTAACATTGACATTCGTCTCACGTGTGTTTTCTCGTATCGTATGTTCATGCTCATTGTGCTTTGCAGTACTTCGCTTTTCTTTGCAGTGACACGTTTATTAATCGGCCATGGCTATTTTTGTAAATGTGTTATAAAATATATATAATTATTTATATATGTATGGAAACAAAAGCACTAGACAGACGTCAAACAACCTTTTAACATACACCGCTGTCTGGAAAGAACCAACCATCTAAGGTGGAGGGGAGGGGGAGGGAGAGAATAATAAGGAAGTGATATTGAACCGTAAACAAAGAACGTAAGCGAGGGCTTGTGCTGCCGTTGCCACTACCGATAAAACTCCTCAGGGTATGTGACCACATTGTCAGTATGTAAGGTTCTCCAATGTCACAGCCTCTGCTGTAATTAGCCTTTCTCAGCGTGTTGAGCGAACTGCTGAACGAGAAAAACTTCAGTTCTTGTATGCTAGTGGAAGAAACTCTATTCGTAATCTCATAAGGTATTGAGGATCAGGAGGAAGCGTGTCAGAAATACTTTATTGGTGCTTGATTTATTTCCTGTCATAGGTGGAAATAGACGTCCTTTGTATCTTAAGTTTTGGTAATGCAGTCACATACCCTGGATGATTTTGCTGTCACAACTGAGGAATGTGTGGAACAATTTAAACCAAATTTTTTTTATACATGACTCAATATTCATATCATTTGTACAAAAATATTTTGGGGATAATATACCCCTACCTCTTCAGGGGTGAGGGTGGAGATGAGAAGCCCTGACATGTATAGATATTAGAAAGGTACCGACATTACCCCCCATGAACCATGGACCTTGCCGTTGGTGAGGAGGCTTGCGTGCCTCAGCGATACAGATAGCCGTACCGTAAGTGCAACCACAACGGAGGGGTATTTGTTGAGAGGCCAGACAAACGTGTGATTCCTGAAGAGGGGCAGCAGCCTTTTCAGTAGTTGCAAGGGCTACAGTCTGGATGATTGACTGATCTGGCCTTGTAACAATAACCAATACGGCCTTGCTGTGCTGGTACTGGGAACGGCTGAAAGCAAAGGGAAACTACGGCCGTAATTTTTCCCGAGGGCATGAAGCTTTACTGTATGATTAAATGATGATGGCGTCCTCTTGGGTAAAATATTCCGGAGGTAAAATAGTCCCCCATTCTGACCTCCGGGCGGAGATTACTCAAGAGGATATCGTTATCAGGAGAAAAAGAAACTGGCGTCCTACGGATCGGAGGGTGGAATGTCAGATCCCTTAATCGAGCAGGTAGGTTAGAAAATTTAAAAAGGGAAATGGATAGGTTAACGTTAGATATAGTGGGAATTAGTGGAGTTCGGTGGCAGGAGGAACAAGACATCTGGTCAGGTGACTAAATGGTTATAAACACAAAATAAAATAGGGGTAATGCAGGAGTAGGTTTAATAATGAATAGGAAAATAGGAATGCGGGTAAGCTACTACAAACAGCATAGTGAACAGTAGTACAAGTTTATATGCCAACTAGCTCTGCAGATGACGAAGAAATTGAAGAAATGTATGATGAAATAAAAGAAATTATTCAGATAGTGAAGGGTGACGAAAATTTAATAATTATGGGTGACTGGAATTCGGTAGTAGGAAAAGGGAGAGAAGGAAACGTAGTAGGTGAATATGGATTGGGGCTAAGAAATGAAAGATGAAGCTGCCTGGTAGAATTTTGCACAGAGCTCAACTTAATCATAGCTAACACTTGGTTTAAGAATCATGAAAGAAGGTTGTATACATGGAAGAACCATGGAGATACTAGAAGGTTTCAGATAGATTGTATAATGGTTAGGTGAATAAGGGTTAGGGCTACGAAATGAAAGAGGAAGCTGCCTGGTAAAATTTTGCACGAAGCATAACTTAATCATAGCTAACACTTGGTTCAAGAAACATGAATGAAGGTTGTACACATTGAAGAACCCTGGAGATACTAGATGGTTTCAGATAGATTATATAATAGTAGGAGAGAGATTTAGGAACCTGGTTTTAAACTGTAAGACATTTCCAGGGGCAGACGTGGACTCTGACCACAATCCATTGCTTATGAACTGTAGATTAAAACTGAAGAAACTGCAAAAAGGTGGGAATTTAAGGAGATGGGTCCTGGATAAACTAAAAGAACCAGAGGTTGTACAGAGTTTCAGGAAGAGCAGTAGGGAACAATTGACAGGAATGGGGGAAAGGATTGCAGTAGAAGAAGAATAGGTAGCTTTGAGGGATGAAGTAGTGAAGGCAGCATACGATCAAGTATGTAAAAAGACGAGGGCTAGAAGAGATCCTTTGGTAACAGAAGAGATACTGAATTTAATTGATGAAAGGAGAAAATACAAAAATGCAGTAAATGAAGCAGGCAAAATGGAATACAAACGTCTCAAAAATTAGATCGACAGGAAGTGCGAAATGGCTAAGCAGGGATGGCTAGAGGACAAATGTGAGGATGTAGTGGCTTATCTCACAAATGGTGAGATAGACTTTGCCTACAGGAAAATTAGAGAGACCTTTGGAGAAAAGAGAACCACTTGCATGAATATCAAGAGCTCAGATGGGAAACCAGTTCTAAGCAAAGAAGGGAAGGCAGAAAGGTGGGAGGAGCATACAGAGGGTCTATACAGGGGCGATGTTCTTGAGGACATTATTATGGAAATGGAAGAGGATGTAGATGAAGATGAAATGAAACATATGATACCGCGTGAAGAGTTTGACAGAGTACTGGAAGACCTAAGTCGAAACGAGGCCCTGGGAGTAGACAACATTCCATTAGAACTACTGATAGCCTTGGGAGAGCCAGTCCTGACAAAACTCTGCCATCTGGTGAGCAAGATGTATGAGACAGGCGAAATACCCTCAGACTTCAAGATGAATTTAGTAATTCCAATCCCAAAGAAAGCAGGTGTTCACAGATGTGAAAATTACCGAACCATCAGTTTAATAAGTCACAGCTGTAAAATACTAACGCGAATTCTTTACAGACAAATGGAAAATCTGGTAGAGGCCAACCTCGGGGAAGATCAGTTTGGATTCTGTAGAAATGTTGGAGCACGACTTATCTTAGAAGAAAGATTAAGGAAAGGCAAACCTACGTTTCTAGCATTTGTAGACTTAGAGAGAGCTTTTGACAATGTTGACTGGAATATTCTCTTTCAAATTCTGAAGGTGGTAGGGGTAATACAGGGGGCGAAAGGCAGTTTACAATTTGTACAGAAACCAGATGGCAGTTATAAGAATCGATGGACGTGAAAGGGAAGCAGTGGTTAGGAAGCGAGTGAGACAGGGCTGTAGCCTCTCCCCTATGTTATTCAATCTGTTTATTGAGCAAGCAGTGAAGGAAACAAAAGAAAAAATCGGAATAGGTATTAAAGTCCATGGAGATGAAATAAAAACGTTGAGGTTCGTCGATGACATTGTAATTCTGTCAGAGACAGCGAAGGACTTGGAAGAGCAGTTGAACGGAATGGACAGTGTCTTGAAAGGAGGATGTATGATGAACATCAACAAAAGCAAATCGAGGATAATGGAATGTAGTCGAATTAAGTCGGGTGATGCTGAGGGAATTAGATTAGGAAATGAAACACTTAAAGTAGTAAAGGAGTTTTGCTATTTGGGGAGCAAAATAACTGATGATGGTCGAAGTAGAGAGGACATAAAATGTAGACTGCCAATGGCAAGGAAATCGTTTCTGAAGAAGAGAAATTTGTTAACATCGAGTATATATTGAAGTCTCAGAAAGTCGTTTCTGAAAGTATTTGTATGGAGTGTAGCCTTGTATGGAAGTGAAACATGGACGATACATAGTTGGACAGGAAGAGAATTTAAGCTTTCGAAATGTGGTGCTACAGAAGAATGCTGAAGATTAGATGGGTAGATCACATAACTAATGAGAAGGTATTGAATAGAAATGGGGAGAAGAGGAGTTTGTGGCACAACTTGACAACAAGATGGGACCGGTTGGTAGGACATGTTCTGAGGCATCAAGGGATCATCAATGTAGTACTTGAGGGCAGCGTGGAGGGTAAGAATCGTAGAGGGAGACCAAGAGATGAATACACTAAGCAGATTCAGAAGAATGTAAGCTGCAGTAGGTACTGGGAGATGAAGAAGCTTGCACAGTTTAGAGTAGCATGGAGAGCTGCATCACATCAAAAGTATTTGTATGGAGTGTAGCCTTGTATGGAAGTGAAACATGGACGATACATAGTTGGACAGGAAGAGAATTTAAGCTTTCGAAATGTGGTGCTACAGAAGAATGCTGAAGATTAGATGGGTAGATCACATAACTAATGAGAAGGTATTGAATAGAATTGGGGAGAAGAGGAGTTTGTGGCACAACTTGACAACAAGATGGGACCAGTTGGTAGGACATGTTCTGAGGCATCAAGGGATCATCAATGTAGTACTTGAGGGCAGCGTGGAGGGTAAAAATCGTAGAGGGAGACCAAGAGATGAATACACTAAGCAGATTCAGAAGAATGTAAGGTGCAGTAGGTACTGGGAGATGAAGAAGCTTGCACAGTTTAGAGTAGCATGGAGAGCTGCATCAAATCAGTCTCAGTACTGAAGACCACAACAACAAACAACAACCACTTGGTCTCCCCTAAAAGTACCGTGCAAGTAGGATGTCCTGCAGCTGAGGGGATAATGGTTCAGCTCAAAAGAGATGCCATTAATGCATAGCTCAGGAACGACTGGAGCAATTCCAATCAAATTTCGTATATGCATGATCTATTATTTGGTAAGAGGTGCTGTGGGAGAAGGGTGACCATAACGTCTCTAAGAGTGAGTATGAGTATGAGGAAGTTTAATAAGTAACAATTTTCGAAGAAGACATATTGTTATTTCATTCCCACATTTAGTTTGCTGGGAAAACTTTAAAATATGAAGCACAATATGTTATTTGTCTTCTTCAGTTCTCAACCACATCACAAGAAAGACCATTGTAGCTTGTTGTGTGGCCAGAGATCTTACCACACTGCTAAATTATACAAACAAGTGTCGCTGAAAGCGCTATTTTCTCGAAACGCCAAATAGCTAAAAGTTGTCGAGGAGCATTAAATGAAACTGAACTCCATCATCTAGATCCATTCGACTGGAGGATTCTATGAAGCAGTGCTGAAACTTCAAAGAATGTTTCACGAACAGAATATGCCCATTTTCTTTTGGAATATTGTTTCTAAATAGAAATAATTTTTGATTCCAAAGAGTTCATAGATTTTTTAATTTAAATTTGTACTCTCATTAGATTAGATTAGATAAGATTAGATTAATCATTCATTCCACAGATCCACAAAAGAAGGGATCCTCCTTGGTGTGGAACATGTCAGATTAACACATTACAAAAATGTAATTAGAAAAACTTGTCTTTCATTAATTTTAATCATCCTTAGTCATTTAACACTAAAATTATCTACATGAATTAAATTTAAACTTCTAATATTTACAGGTTTAATACTTACATCTGCTTTCATTAAATCCATCATTCACACAGTAGCTAGTTACTTGCCTATTACAACCAAGTACTGTCAAAAATTAAAGTAAATTACTCATTTCAATGATCCTCAGCTAAGAACAGTCGAATCTGTACAAGATTTAAATTTAAACTTCCACTATTTACAGACTTAAGACTTACATCTGCTTTCCATACATCCATCATTCACACAGTAGGTAGTTACTTGGCTGTTACAACCAAGTATTGCCAAAAATTAAATTATAATAAATTTTCATTAAGATGGTCTACTGCATATGTTGAGAGATTCGTGGATGGAATACGAAGGAGTTGGCCACCAAATATTCTTCTAAATTATGTTTAAATTGTGCCTTGTCTGAAATTAAACTCTTAATGGTTGCTGGTAACTTACTGAAAATATGCGTTGCTGAATATTGGACTCCTTCCTGGGCAAGAGTAAGTGATTTTAAATCTTTATGTATATTGTTCTTATTCCTAGTATTGTGGCTGTGGACTAAGCAGTTAGTTGGAGAAAGAGATGTGTTATTTACAACAAACTTCTTTAAGGAATAAATATACTGAGAATGTGTGGTTAGTATGCCCAATTCTTTGAATAGGTTTCGACATTATGTTCTTGGATTAACACTACACATTACTCCTATTATACACTTCTGCAGTCTAAAATTTTTTTCTCGGTTTGTAGAGTTGCCCCAAAATATGGATCACAAAATTAAAGCAAGAATAAATGTGAGAGAATCCGAAGAAATGAGGTGCAATTTTGAATAGTTTTCATCCAAATAGAATTATAAATTTAATTTTTGAAGAATGAAACTTGTTACCATAGTTATTAAACCTTTTTATTACGAGTACTGTTTCGTCGGAACCGCTTTGTCATCATTGGATCCTGTAACAACCGATGATGACAGCGCAGATCTGTTGAAAATTGAAATAGTAATACAAAGAATCAGTAGTTACCTTCGCAAAATTGATTTTTCAGTAATAATACAACATTAAAATCGCCCTGCAACAACTGATACAATGTCAAACATATATAATTACAAATTTCATTAACATTCATATTAGACTGCAGGATGAAATATATGAAGTAAAATTTAAGTGAAATATATGTGTACGTGTGAAACATACAAGATGTAATGTGTATAAGTGCAGATGTCTCTATTGCTGATAGAGGGCAGTATATTGAACAACATTACATCGGTATTTATGTCATTGGCAGACTGCTATTATGGCTATTAAAAGTTGTATGTCTTTAGGTTGGTTAGTACCTCCAAATACATATAGCAAGAGCAAGTCATTTAGGCTTGTTTTCCCCAGGGCAGCAGGTCAAGTATTTATGCGAGGTCGTGTACACGTAAAATGGTTATTCTATACTGAGATGCATAGTCCACTTAGTGGTGTAGATACAGTCATGCAGAAATCATCAGATCGTAAGGTTTCTGACGTGTTTGTGGAAAGACTGTTCGATATAGAGAAAAGAAACAACAACCAACACACTGATGTGTGTACCACATCTAAAAAAATCTGCGCTTATACCCGTTATACCCTGTATGTTACATATGCATATGGAGACAAGGCGTGTAATATGAGTTTTTGTGAAATGAGGTGTAACAAAAGATGTAATGTACGATTTTATTTCTGTAAGCCTTTAAATTTCTAAGTATGCAGCATCATTCGACATTATTGTATCGAACATGACTTTCATTTATTATTTCGTTTACGTTGAAAATATCACACTGTCTTCTTGGGGAAAGTGAAGCAATGTAGGTCGCTGTGGCTGCAGCTAGTGCTCTGCGCAGAAGAAATAAACAGGGTCGTGTCCTCAGCGCGCGATCTGACCACCACCTGAGCGCCTTTCAGTCACGTCCCCTATAAGCTGTCAGGGTCACCGCCTCCTCTAACACTCCCCCCTCCCCCCGAAGCCACTTCTCCTCCCCAACACCTTGAAGCGCCCAACCATCCCTCCCCTACCGCTCCATCACCCCTCTCCCACAAGACTCCTGACGCACGGCATAGAGTTGCGCCTACCGCCCTACAAACCAGCCGCTCTCTATTTGTGCTCACTCTTCATCCTACAGTTTTATTTTTCGTGCAGCACCTACAGTTGTTTAACCAGTTACTTGCAGTATATTGCCATAATTTGTCATAATCAACCCTGTACAGTATCGTATTGGTACAATAATGTGCTTTAAATAAATCACCAGTAAGCCATACTTCACCCTCCACTCACACCGAAATTTGATCTGCGATTATTTTTACGAAACAAGTTCTCCTAGATTCGTTGATGGTTTGCAGTTACGTCATCAGGAAAAGAGTAAATGTGCTCAACTTAATCTTATATACTCACTTAAACTGAGGTGAATAGTCATTGCACTCAAGAAAACAACTCAAAAAATGTTGATAAATAACTATACCTAAGATTAAATGTATTTCAGCACGGGATGAAGAGTTAAAACTTTAGGTAGTAGTTTGCTGCTATTTATACAGGCTGAGGGAAATAAAAGTGGCCTAATGGACGGAATTCGAGGGTACTAAGAAACACAGCACAGAAAAGGAAATACTGTACTAACCTAACTGTAGCAGATGTTGGAAGTGACCACCATTCATCTTGGACGCTTCGGAGGGTTCGTCAGCAAGCTGGTGATGCCGCATCGAAGCTGGACGGTTGGAACTTCTGGAATTTCATTCAAAATGTTGTGCAGCAGTTATTGAAAACCCTGAGGCTTTTTGCGATACACCTTAGACTAAAGGGCTCCACACACACACAAAGTAATCGCACACTGACAGATCATGTGACCTGGCTGGCCAGCTGGCACCCCGACCACACCAGCCCCTAAGAACTGTGTTAGGCGTGAAGACTATAAATGTGCTCCGCGGTTCGGTCGGCTGTATAGGCAGTTGGTCCATTCTGTAACTATAGCTCTTTTACTTCCTCGTTAATGCTGCCACAAATGATTTCAAAATGTCCAACACACTTTTAATTACCCCACACTGTACGCCAAAAATGTTATGTATTCGTTCAGTCTGTTAGACTGAAGACACTCTGTGTTATCAGAATCGGTAGCCAGTCAAGCAAACAAGCGATGTACACTACTGTCCATTAAAACTGCTACACCACGAAGGTGACGTGCTACAGACTCGAAATTTAACCGACAACAAGGAGATGCTGTGATATGCAAAGATTAGCTTTTCAGAGCATTCAGACCTACAACGTGCTGACACGAGGAAACTTTCCAACCGATTTCTCATACACAAACAGCAGTTGACCGGCGTTGTCTGGTCAAACGTTATTGTGATGCCTCGTGTAAGGAGGTTTATCGTATTACGACACTGCTGCTCGCGTTGGTCGAGATCCAATGACTGTTAGCAGAATATGAAATCGGTGGGTTCAGGATACGCCGTGCTGGATCCCAACGGCCTCGTATGACTAGCAGTCGAGATGACAGGCATCTTATCCGCATGGCTGTAAAGGATCGTTCAGCCACGTCTCGATGCCTGAGTCAACAGATGGGGACGTTTGCCAGACAACAACCATCTGCACGAACAGTTCGGCGACGTTTGCAGCAGCATGGACTATCAGCTCGGAGATCATGGCTGCGGTTACCCTTGACGCTACATCACAGACAGGAGCGCCTGCGATGGTGCACTCAACGACGTACCTGGGTGCACGAATGGCAAAACGTCATATTTTCGGATGAATCTAGGGTCTGTTTACAGCATCATGATGGTCGTATCCGTGTTTGGCGACATCGCGGTGAATGCTCATTGGAAGCGTATATTCGTCATCGGCATACTGGCGTATCACCCGGCGCGATGGTATGGGGTCCCATTGGTTACACGTCTCGGTCACCTCTTGTTCGCACTGACGGCACATTGAACAGTGGACGTTACATTTAAGATGTGATACGACCCGTGGTTATACCCTTAATTCGATTCCTGCGAAACCCTACATTTCAACAGGATAATGCACGACCGCATGTTGCAGGTCGTGTACGGGCCTTTCTGGACACAGAAAATGTTCGACTGGTGCCCTGGCCAGCACATTCTCCAGATATCTCACCAACTGAAAACTTCTCGTCAATGGTGGCCGAACAACTGGCTCGTCACAATACGCCAGTCACTACTCTTGATGTACTGTGGTTTCGTGTTGAAGTTGCATGGGCAGCTGTACCTGTACACGCCATCCAAGCTCTGTTTGACTCAATGCCCAGGCGTATCAAGTCCGTTAATACGGCCAGAGGTGGTTGCTCTGGGTACTGATTTCTCAGGATCTATGCACCCAAATTGCGTGAAAATGTAATCACATGTCAGTTTCTAGTATAACACATTTGTCCAATGAAGACCCGTATATCATCTGCATTTCTTCTTGGTGTAGTAATTTTAATGGCCAGTAGTGTAGTATGCTCAGTGGAAGAGGTCTGTTTGCTCATATCCAAGAATTTAGAACCTAATGAACGTGTGAAGTAGCAAGGCTAGTTTCCTCGAGTATCTGAACTGGTATCTGTTTTCATAGCCCTTAATGTTTAACCTCAAAATAACACCAACACGATTTATTCACCTTGTACAGTTATGGGTCCAGTGAATGATAGGGGAAGGACCGCTATAGTGACCAGGCTGTGTAAAGTGACCTTTTCTTTTTATTCTTTTGGAGAGTACTGCAGATTAATGGTGACTACTTAAAACTGTTCAAAACGACTTCTGTTATCGAGTGTCATGCTAGTAGCTGCGTGTGCTCATCTGCAGCGATATCTTTTGTTTTTATGCATCTCGTGTAAGGTTAGTGACAAATTCATTTCCGTATTTTAGAAAATATAAACATTCTGACAGTTAATTGCTACGGTGGTGTTAAGACATTATAATATAGGCTTGAAAATCATGTCGTTATGAATGGTCCAGGTTAAGTAATTTCGCTTTCAGACAACATTCAGGATAATGGCGCCCAACTAGGTTTCATGGCCAGTAGTCTGACAGCACCACAAAGTGGTCAAACGGCCACTTTGCCTGAAAATCGTTTTGTAATGTATTTAACATCTTTATGGTAACTGAACTGTTAATAAGGGAAAATTACTTAACAATAGGTTTCTCGTAATAACAAGGTTATGCTAACAAGCTCCAAAATTATTTGAAAAGATCGCATCAGACAGAAGAGTCCCGAGCTATAGACATTTGATACTGCAAGAAAAAAAAAGTTTCGATGAAATTAGAGTTGTGTTTAAAGAAGAGCTGAGTTCAATGCCAGTGATGTTCGCCCATTCTTCACAAACCCAACGTGCGTCATTACTTTGCTACTATTAAAATAAGGCCAACAATAACGAGAAGAAAGAAAGTGTAAAGAATTGGGAAGGCTCGGATAATAATGTCTAGTCCATTCAAAACTGAAATGTTAAAAGGTGAGTAGAAGAAAGATAAGCAGATCGAAAGAAGAGTCTAAAAGGTTCAGACCCGCCGAATGAATAAATATACAGAGAAGACACAACAAGCAGAGGATCAGGGAAAGTGCAAGAAGTACGTTTTTCGGGAATATGGTGAAGACAGGGACACTGAATATTTGTATTTCAGCGAAACTCTGAAGTTTTAACAACTTTAAACATAGCTGTGTGCTGCAACCGTGAAAATATTTTTTCTAGTAAAGACAGTCCACTAGTTGCAATGGATTTTATAGTTGAATTGACCATGGTTTCGACTACTAAACAAAGGGGGTCTTCATCAGAATGTATATTAGACACGTAAGAAGTTGCGCGTAACAGCTCTCGTCGCTGTTATGCTCAACTTCTTACGTATGTAATATAAATTCTGATGAAGACTCCCTTCGTTCGTTTTCACAGGACATGTACATTAGGATGTTTTGCTGAAATGATTAATATTTCAGTCACCTCGAATCAGCACGTCACATTGCCTAGTAGACAAAGGTTTGGCCATGGGCCCTGACAACTTGCTCCATACATGGTGGCATCGATGCGTATAAGGATCGAATAGCGCCATGCTGCATTCACCTGGTTTCAAAGCTAATATATTACGGTTGGCATTGGGTCACAGCAGTGCTTCTGACGCTTCGCTATATCGCACACATCTTCGATTGGCGAAAAGTCTGGTGATCTGGTGGACAAGGTCAAAAGGCTGATATCCAGCGACACCAAGAAAGCACGTGTTCGCGAAGCAGCATGTGGTCACGCATTGTCTTGCTGAAAAATAGCGTCTGGGGCGTTGAGCAAACAGGGTATGGCTACAGGTCGCAGGATGTCATTCAGGTAGATCACACTGGTCACAGTGCCATGGACACGCACCAGCTGTGATTTGTGTTTGTACCCAATACCACCCCACACCGTACGACATTCAGGTTCCCGCTGTATGCCTTTTACGAATGCAGTCACAGTCATAACGCTCCCTCTGCTTGCGGCGAACCGAAATGCGGCCATCATTTTCAAACAAACATAACCTGAAGTCGTCCGCAAACACTATCTGATGCCGTTCCTGTCCGCAATGACGTCATTCCATATACCATTGCCGTGTAGCAAGTGTCTGTACATTCGTCAAAGCCAGTCAGAGAAGTGGACGACACGGCCGTAACACATGTAATAATAAACGGTGACGGACTGTCACTCCTGACAGTGTACGCTGTGACACACTGTTCGACTGTCGGGCTAGGGCTGAGGACGACGCAGATCTGTCCTGCAATGCGATTGAGTTGAGGTGTAGATCTTTTCGAGGGGTGGTCTAGACGGTGCGACCCTTCATTAGATTAGATTAGATTAGATTATTTTTCGCGCCGTAGATCCGTGCTGAGAAGATCGTCGTGGATGTAGAACATGTAATTTTTTTAAAAGCTGCAATGACAATACTAATATTATGAGTATATACAATTCATCATTTTCTTAATCTGAAATAACAGTACTAACAGTATGAGTAAATATAATACATCATTTGTTTCTATTAAAAAATTCGTCAATGGAGTAGAAGGAGTTGGCCACTAGTAAGTCTTTCAGGTTCCTTTTAAAATGATCTCTATTTGTAACTAAATTTTTTTTATGTTTGCTGGCAAATTATTGAAGATGAGTGTTCCTGAGTAGTGGACCCCTTTGTGAACTAAGGTAAGTGCTTTTAAGTCCTTGTGCAGATCATTTTTGTTCCTGGTATTGTATGTATGAACTGAGCTGTTTGTTCGAAAAAGAGATATATTATGTAGGACAAATTTCATTAATAACCTGACCCATTTCGTCGTGTTCTAAGGCCTTCCGTGAACCATTCTGCACACTCCCATTGCACAGCCGAAACACTTCGTCCCACAAGAGCAGCAGTTTCCCGGATAGTTCATCGCAATCTCTCATACCAGATTCGACGGTACGGTTCACACAAACGTCTGTGAGGCATCCTGCATGTCTGCTAAAATCGCACTGATCCGTTACCTTCGGTTTATAGCGCTAACACATTCTACCGCTAGGTGGTGCTGGGGCACGGTATCTATGTTGACCTTGACGGGAAGACATAATTCACATACTAATCATTTCTGCAGAAAATACTATTGTACACCTCCTGAGAATATGAACGTCGTATCTGTAGCCGTGCAAGATGCTCTGCTTTTTGAACACGAGTACTTATTTCATACTCGTATGTGTGGAATGTGGAATGAGGTGAGAGCAAAACAAAAAAAAAATGTTCATGTCTGTGTGAAATCTCATGGGACTTAACTGCTAAAGTCATCAGTTCCTAAGCTTACACACTATTAACCTAAATTATCCTAACAAGGGAACCTCCCCATCGCACCCACCTCAGATTTAGTTATAAATTGACATAGTGGATAGGCCTTGAAAAACTGAACACAGATCAATCGAGAAAACAGGAAGAAGTTGTGTGGAACTATGAAAAAATAAGCAAAATATACAAACTGAGTAGTCCATGTGCAAGATAGGCAACATTAAGGACAGTTATGGATGATGAGAGCCGTGGTCTCGTGGTTAGAGTGAGCTACTGCGCAACGGAAGGTCCTAGGTTCGAGTCCTCCATCGAGTGAAAATTTTACTTTCTTTATTTTCGCAAAGTTACGATCTGTCCGTTCATTCATTGACGTCTCTGTTCACTGTAATAAGTTTAGTGTCTGTGTTTTGCGACCGCACCGCAAAACCGTGCGATTAGTAGACGAAAGGACGTGCCTCTCCAATAGGAACTGAAAACATTTGACTGCAAGGTCATAGGTCAACCGATTCCTCCACAGGAAAACACGTCTGATATATTCTTTACGACACTGGTGACGGCATGCGCGTCACATGACAGGAATATGTTGTCGACCCACCTAACTTGCACACTTGGCGAATGGGTAAAAAGATTCTTCTACCTTGCCCGATTTAGGTTTTCTTGTGGATGTGATAATCACTCAAAAAAAAGTGATGAAAACATAAGAGTTTGCCACATAAACTGCATCAAATGAATGCAACAGTTTTAGAGTCGCACAGTTTCCCCTGTGCTCTGTCAAAACATATGTTTTTTACGTTTTCAAATGATTCCGTGCGTAGACCGTCAAATTTTGTATATGTCCAAGCAGATCTGAACATGTCCTGGAATTTTGGGGGGCGAAGTTGATAATGTGTGAGTGCCTGAACTTTGATAATTATCTGAAAATAAAAAATTAAAATTTTCACCCGAGAGAAGATTTCAACCAAGGACCTGTCGTTCCACAGCTGCTCACGCTAACCACGGGACCACGGCGCTCGTAAGCTAACACTTTCCACGATGTTGCCTACCTTGCGCATGGACTACTCAGTTTGTATATTTTGCTTATTTTTTTCATAGTTCCACACAACTTCTTCCTGCTTTCTCGATTGATCTGTGTTCAGTTTTTCAAGGCCTATCCACTATGTCAATTTATAACTAAATCTGACGGGGGTGCGATGGGGAGGTTCCCTTGTAAGGTCAAACACACACACCCAAGCCCGAGTGAGGACTCGAACCTCCGCCGGGACCAGCCGCACAGTCCATGACTGCAGCGCCTTAAGCCGCTCGGCTAATCCCGCGAGGCTGAGAGCAAAGCAACAGTTTCCTTAGGGTTGCCATTGCATCCAGCTTGCCCCTATGCGTGTAGTACGCGCGAAAGCCTAACTGCCAGACTCGAGCGCGGACTGCACCCCTGACGCGCAATGGTCAGAAGCGCGTCCGGCAATCTGACGGACAGCTTCATCACCTCCGCTACTCATAAATTCTGCCGGTGCGGAGCCGGCGATGCATAATTCATCATCACGGGAGGTGTCGGCCACTGGGTATAGGCGAGGAGAGCGGAGCAGAGCGAGAAGCGGTTGGCGGAGGGGGTGAGGGGAGGGAGGGTTGACTTGATGCTTCGGCTGCAACTGCCGATGGACCCACGGCGTGCACATATCAGTGCAACTGCCTGGCCCTGTGACCTCACGCTTCTGCACTATGTGGGTCGTTGAACTGCAAGCATATCCTTAGTATGGCGTCGTCTGCGAGTTTTTTGAGTCAAGCAATGGTTCTCCAAGCCTGCTGACTATAGCGATATCGAGTGATTTTCATTGGATCGGCTCCAGGAATATTTTGTTATAGTAAATGTGATGAATTTTCTCGTTGGCAATTACAGCTTTATGCTGTACAAAGAATGGGGACATAACTGTACAATAGATTTCACGCCGTATGACAGCATGAAGTTTGCATGGCTGTACGACAAAGACTATATTTACTAAGAACTTGGTTGGTGATAAACATATGTGCCAAGTCTATAATAAGATCAAAATGAAAAAAAGGCTTATAAAATTTTGTCAAATGAAAATCACGTGATGTGAAGGGATGATGTTGTTATTGTGGTCTTCAGTCCTGAGACTGATTTTATGCAGCTCTCCATGCTACTCTATCCTGTGCAAGCTTCTTCATCTCCCAGTACCTACTGCAGCCTACATCCTTTTGCATCTGCTTAGTGTATTTATATCTTGGTCTCCCTCTACGATTTTTGCCCTCCACGCTGCCCTCCAATACTAAATTGGTGATCCCTTGATGCCTCAGAATATGTCCTACCAACCGATCCGTTCTTCTAGTCAGGTTGTGCCACAAACTGCTCTTCTACCCAATTCTATTCAATACCTCCTCATTAGTTATGAGATCTACCCATCTAATCTTCAGCATTCTTCTGTAGCACCACATTTCTAAAACTTCTATTCTCTTCTTGTCCAAACTATTTATCGTCCATCTTTCACTTTCATAGTCCATGTTTCACATCCATATATGGCTACACTCCATACAAATACTTTCAGAAACGATTTCCTGACATTTAAATCTATACTCGATATTAACAAATTTCTCTTCTTCAGAAACGCTTTTCTTGCCATTGCCAGTCTACATTTTATATCCTCTCTACTTCGACCATAATCAGTTATTTTGCTCCCCAAATAGCAAAGCTCCTTTACTACTTTAAGTGTCTCATTTCCTAATCTTATTCCCTCAGCATCACCCGACTACATTCAATATCCTCGTTTTGCTTTTGTTGATGTTCATCTTATATCCTCCTTTTAAGACAGTGTCCATTCCGTTTAACTGCTCTTACGATGACAAAAGGAAACACTAAAGGCAGTATATGAGACACGTTGTTAGGGCAGCAAATCAAGTGATGATGGCCGACGTACACAGTCAGTCCAAGTTTCGATACTTAATTAAAAAAAAGAGAACTTAATATGGTTGTTTTAATGCTTTAGGTTTCTACATGGTCTTACTTCACTTGGTTACAGGACAAAGAGCGTTCATACCGCCATTGGAAAACGTCAGAAAATTCCTTATTTGGAATGTTGGTCAACTTGTGCGTCATATTGGTTACGTGGTCAAAGTGTCGACCTCTCGTGTGAATTCCTGCACTTTGGCGTTCTGTTGTAGGTTAGTATTGACAATACTTTCCCAGAAAGAAATTGTCAGCGTTTTTGTTTGAAGTCAACTCGCGAAAGGCCTCCACGCGCCGTTGTTTTGGTTCGCGAGTCAAGGGGTGCGGGACAATCTACGCTCACACTTTCCTCTTCTTCAAATATTTGTGGGGAATGTCTGTAACACTTGATTTAGTGAAGTTGCTACAACGCAATTTGTGACATAATAACGCTGACACACAACGGTCGCTAGTCCACCACTTAACACTTCCTGTTCATAACTGACTGGAGGAATGCACGGATGACGTTTGCAGTTACTTGAAGCTGCCATTGTAGTTACCACGCTGACGTCGCCTTACGTTAGGAACAAAATCGGTCTCGGCAGTTTTTGGGCGGACGGTATGGACAGGGCACAATGCAGAATGTCAACATCAAGAAACCATTTCTGATAAAGGTAAATTTGTTAACATCGACTATAAATTTAAATGTTGGGAAGCGTTTACACAAGTTATTTATCAGCAGTGTGGCACTGTATGAGGATGAAACGTGGACGATAAATAGTTCAGATAAATACTGAAAAGGAGCGTGTTTGAAATATGTAGCTACAGGAAAATGCTGAAGATTGGGTGGGTTGATTAGATAACTAACTAGTTGGTGTTGAATCCAGGTGGCGAACTAGGGTCTAATATTCCTGGCACAACTTCACCTAAAAAGGACTCAGCTGATAGGACACAGGTCACAGGATCGTCTTTCTGATAGTGTAGCGGATAATGGAGGTAAGTGGGTTTTTAGGAATAGAAGAGGGAGACCATGACGTGATTTCAGTCAGCATAGATAAAGAGGCTTCCACAGGAAATTCTAGTTGCGTCAAGCCAACCCCTATACTAAAGACTACAGTAACAACATTGGTGACACATTGTTTGATGATCTTGTGGTGACGACTGTTATAACTTCTTTTTCATTACAGGGCAGTGAACGGCCATGCTTGTAATCAAAGAGTCTTGGCATATGCTCCACCAGTCTCTCGTATTCACTATATTTCTTTTTACTTTCTAGCTTCTGCTGTTAAGATTTCTTTCTTCTATTCGTGAAAAAACTTTTGTCTTGGAAGTCTTGCAGCCTGTTACTATCGTCTACGCATATGAATCGGTTATAAAAAAAAAAAAAAATGGTTCAAATGGCTCTGAGCACTATGGGACTCAACTGATGAGGTCATTAGTCCCCTAGAACTTAGAACTAGTTAAACCTAACTAACCTAAGGACATCACAAACATCCATGCCCGAGGCAGGATTCGAACCTGCGACCCTATCGGTCTTGCGGTTCCAGACTGCAGCGCCTTTAACAGCACGGCCACTTCGGCCGGCAATCGGTTATCAAAGGCCACCTCGTATGTGCCAATTGTCTCCAGATCTACATATACTTTCTTGTTTGCTTTCACGTTTAAGCCACAGAGTGTTCACTCTGTGGATGTGTCGGTATACAATTTTCTTTATTTATTTCATCCATAAACTTGGTAAAATTGGTGACATCGAAGACAGTAACTAAGTAAAGAGTTATTGCTTATTGAAGACATTTCATGACTATTCTAGGCAGTAACTTATTATTATAGCCATTTTTTGTTTAGTGGAATGCTGAGTCCATCTTCGATATGCTTCGATGGCAGTTTTTCCTAGAAAAGATAAATTTACTTCCCCATATTACTTTCTTACATCTTGCTCTTCTTTAGTCGATGTCCATGCACTGTTACACGAAGGCTTATTCCGTAGCTTTCATTTTTCACAGCTCCATAGCAACATCTGTCAGCGTATTTCAATTAAACCCTTGACAAGATTTAAGTTGCAGTATGGTCCACAGTTATCACACATTGTCTAAATGATAACATTCTACCATACTGGCTGGCAACTGGTAGATTAATAAATGATCTTAATTTATTTCCACTACTTCACCATCGAAACTACACAGTAATGGAAGCCAAATAAAAATGTATTTTAATACATTCCTGATAGCTTGTTTGTTAACGTTCTCATTCAAAATACTGTTGACAGTAAAACAAATCCTAGTTAGGAGTCCCGCATTGTAATTTTTGCGTCCACAAATTCTGCAAGTTGTCTTATGGCTTCTGCTGCGTGCATTTTTCTTAGTTATTTGTCCACAACTTTACGTTTACATTCTGGTAACTCTATCGCAGATGACTGTTATTGCGTTTTTTTCTTGTGATCACTTCTTCCAATCTCCATAGAACTTCCTCTCCACTTTTATTTCTGTACCCTTTGATTCATTAGTGCTGATAATTGTCAGAGTTAGTGTTTTTATTCCATACATTATTCTGAATAGCATGTACGTAATGCACTGTGAGATTCACTGAAGGAACGTTCTTGCCCAGGATGAATTTAATCTTGGCCAACACCTCCAAAATGTCACATTATTTATGGATTTTCTATCGTTGTTGTGGCACTGTCAAGCTGATTTTTGTGGTCAAAGTGGACCCCTTAATTATAGCTGGTTTAATAACTGCATTGAAATCTTATGTTTCCCCTCTTCATCTACAAATATCGTTTGGAAACTTCTATTTCCTAAATCAAAGTAATTTTTTGTTTCAAGTTTAGTCTCATGAGAAAGATTTTATTCGGATATTGAAGGTAGTTCCGGCACTGTACATCGAATTTCATTCCTCAACCATTATAGTTCGTGGCTTAGATTGCGGCTTCCACAGATACGATAAATAATTTCTGAGAACTGGCGAATTCCTTCTTGCCAAGAGGTTTAGCTAAGTATGGGTTATCTTTTATATTAAACACCAAAGTTTAAGGCTTGTGATTCAAGGCTTTTGCGTACTTCTTAATGAGACTAGCAGCAAGCAGGAATTTCGAGATTCCGCACACCCTCACCGAATCAAATGTTTTGCGCTGGTTATAGGATGATGACCATATGTTGATGTTATTTTCAGTGTCGTTTTATTCATATCAAAATGTCAAAAGATTTGAGATTTTTCAGCAACTGTAAGGGCAAATGGCACAGAAGAGGTTGAGAATTCACAGTTTCGCGATTTTCTCTTGTAGGGAAGCAGCCTACTCACTCCATTGTGTGCCAGCCAGTCCGCTGAAACTAGCTCTGACGTCATGAATGTTGCACAATACATCAAAAATCAAGTAAATAACCTAAAATGTTTCTAGCATGTCAGGAGTAATACTAAATTAATATGTGTTGAATATCAGTTCAATGACTTTAACCATTTTCGAAATTTGGATGTGGCACAACAGAAAAGAGCTAGAAACTTAAAAATTTATATTTAGATTCCTTTTTCGTAATGATTTAATAGGAACAGTATTTTGGATCTCACAAATTAAGATTTTAGTTGAAATTAATGATTTTCTGGTTTTTGTCTTAAAAATTAAGGAAGCACGATAGATTAAGTAGGCTAATAAATAAGGCTAGGATGTTTATATTTAAGCAGAATGGAGATCCGCTATAATCATAAAGATGTGAGAAGTTTCATTTGAATAACTATAAAACTATAGCGATAGCGAATCTCCAAAGGGCAAGTTCAGAGCTCGTCTACTGCGTGCAGTGTAATTAAATTTCTTCTCTCGCCCAAAATATTTAACTTAGCCACGTCAAACTTTTATTATGATTACTTACCTGTGTGTTGAATGCACATTTCAATTGAGAGCTTCATCGGCCATCAACAAAAGAAGCTATGATTTATTCAATAACTTAATGTGGTGCATTACTAGTCCAGCGGCTAGTCGGGAGAGACGATTTCATCAGGCCTTCCCTTAGCCGTCCGCACCGCGGCTTTATATATAAGAACACTGCGCGAGGAAGTAAGGCCGCAGTTCTCTCCAAGACGCTGAATAGTACACCATCTGTGTCGGGAGTCGCGTCGCGTCGGTTTCATTGCTATAAACAGCCTCGGATACCGTATTAAGTTACTCGGGATACGCGTAACCATGAAATCATTTTCGAGTGAAGTGTTAATTCTGGGATGACTTTAATTATCTATCGTCAGTTTGCGTATGTCGTATTTTCACGTGCCGCCGCGGGACAGACATTCTACCATTATTTAGCGTGGCGTTTGATGAACATTATCATCAAATTATGGCGAGCATTCACTTAAACATTTAATTTGGACAGTTATAGTTGCATCAGCGCATTAGACTCTGAACTGCTCTGTTAGTTAGATTGTGTGGATTCTTTTTTTTATCTGTGACTTTCAGAATATACTGAACTATTTTTAGAAACTCGTTTTTGATTATGAATCCTGGACAATCTCCTAATTTCTCAGAGCTATAAGCTGTAGCTATAAGTGTATTTCTCAGATGAAGTGGGCACTAGGAATTCCAATTACAGGCTTCACGTTTTGCTAATCACTTTCTGGTTGCCAATATTGTAGTTAGAGAGCCAGTGTTGAGAACGGCAAAACAACAGCATATATAATAGGAACACTTATATAACAATTAATTCTAACCGCCGCCCCACATACGGTTAATCGGCCGTGAAGTGTTTCAACATTCAAACATTTATACAACATTATTCCTACCAGCCGCCCCACACTCTGTCACTCTTGTTAAACCATACTGCAGTCAAAGCAGTTCTCCAAATATTTGCAATAAGCCTTAAAATGTGGCGCCATAGTCGATTTTGAACTTAAAATTATTTATTACCACAACTCACTACTATATTTTCTGTAGTGTGACCATTATCAAGTGCTATAACTGTGATATGGCATTTGTCAGTACCTAGGGACGCGGTCGAAACTTCAAAAGTAGGTTGTAAAAATAAACACTTCTACAGTCACAGGTGACCGTGATGTCATTTGTATGTGACTGCGATATGATCCTTCGACATTATTGGCCGCGAGACCCCTCGTGAGGTAGTTCGTCTGCCTGGTGCAGGGCTTTCCGTTTCACGCCACGTCAGTGACTTTGTGATGCAGATGAGATGAATTGATCAGAACAATACAGACACCCGGCCAGGAAGCGAACCCTGGACTCCGTGATGTAGAGTCAAATTCGCTAACCCCGTAGAAAACGAGCTGTAATGAACAACTGTGAACCCAGATACGAGAAATTAGTTTTAATTTTTTATTGTTATAGGTATCAGATATCTTCGTGCTGTTTTCAGCATCACACATGTTATTTTATCTTTTAAATAGAGCTTTTTGGATATATCGAAACAGCATGTCATATTTTAGTGTCAATATGATGATTCTTGTTCTAGTGGTGCTTCAAAAGTACGTAACATGATAAATATATGTCATCTATGACAAGCGGTCATTCCTTGTTCTTATTCTATTACTAATTCTTCCGTTTGCTGTCGCAGCATCAAAATTTTCGCGTTTTGATTTTCAGTATGGCATGGTGGTTGTTAAGTTTCCTGATGTACTTTGTGTTTTCCATGTGGACTGCCTTCCTTATACTCACGTGATTTCCTTTGCGTTTCCTTACCTAAAGAGTTGGAGGATGTAGGGAAGCTTGAAACCTTAATCCAATTTTTCCTCGTCTGCTTTTTTTGTAAGTGCTTTTAGTTACTTGCTGTTCGAATAACTCCCATTACGACTGCCTTACATCATTCATTGTAATATATTTCGTAAAATCAGGTATTTTAAATCTGATTTATTTCCATTTAATTTCAAGTATCACGTCCCTACTTTTACTGGTCACACTCACATTACAATTCCAGTTGCTCGCTGATAACGAACTTATATGGGTTTCCCACTGCCGATTCCTTACAATACGGTTTCCTGGTAGTTATATGACGACTCCGCCAGAACAAAACAAATCCTGTGCTTCAGAATTTTTATTTTTAGTACAATTTCTTTTCTCACACACATACGCGTCCTGCTCATATGATGGCTCTGGCGCGTCTCACTGATTCCTTCGTGCCAAACGATATCCAGGTGCCAATATGTCCTTTCTAGAACTATGGGGTAATCCCTTCAGAGATGCCGGTGCACTGTGGTAGAGAGGGACAAGGTGTCATCGGATTCGTCAAGAACCTGGAACCTTACAAAGTAAATCAGAATTTTTTCTCTCAGTCGTGTTTCACATAAGAGGGGTAAGCATTGTCACACCTGTTAAATGAAAAACAATTATTAATTCTTTCATTGCAGCGACAAGTCTGTAGGCCTGGTACACAATAAAATCACCACCCAACGTTTCCATAGCTTAGCGCTACAAGAATCAGACAAAAAGACCGTTGACAGGGTGAAGTATCACATTGCAATTTCATTTCGGTAGCGTGAAAATGTTGCTGCTGTGTTAGGCCAACCCATATGACATTGTAAACAGCTGTTTTTTTCAGAAACGAATTACCACAGGATACTCCCCTCAGTCAATGGGCTGCGTCATTTTGTTTTGGAGCCTCTAGAGGCCTGCTACGGTACTGTGGCGTGAGAATTTGAATGTGCACCAGTTCTGCTGGATATGAACTTATAAATAAACAAGAAATTAATTGGGTGGCTTTGAGATTTCAAAATAGTAATTGAAACTACATGACTTTTTTTTCTAGGTCCAGTTTCAGTCGTTCAAGTACTCACATTTTATGTGGTTTTTCTTCTTTCCCTATCCTTCTAAGTTCTTACCTCCCTCGGTACCACTGATGTCGATTTAGTGTAATCGGAATGACATTTTGAATTGTGGTCTTCTTACATTTATTCACTTGAGATAGTTTTGTTTGAATATTTGAGCTCGTATGTTTATAAGTTAAAGGGCATTACTCTTATGGAAAGGGTTTTTTCTAGATAAAGAACGAAGATCGTAAGGGAGTTACCGTCCTGACAGTAGAACTCAGTAAGGTTGACGGAAATGAGAGGCTTAAAGTAGTAAATGAGTTTTGCCATTTGGGGAGCAAAATAACTGATGATGGTCGAAGTAGAGAGGATATAAAATGCAGACTGGCAATGGCAAGAAAAGCGTTTCTGAAGAAAAGAAATATGTCAACATCGAGTTTAGATTTAAATGTCAGGAAATCGTTTCTGAAAGTATTTGTATGGAATGTAGGCATATATGGAAGTGAAACGTGGACGATAAACAGCTTAGACAAGAAAAGAATAGAAGCTATCGAAATGTGGTGCTACAGAAGAATGCTGAAGATTAGATGGGTAGATCACATAACTAATGAGGAGGTATTGAATAGAATTGGGGAGAAGAGGAGTTTGTGGCACAACTTGACTAGAAGGAGGGATCGGTTGGTAGGGCGTATTCTGAGGCATCAAGGGATCACCAATTTAGTATTGGACGGCAGAGTGGAGGGTAAAAATTGTAGAGGGAGACCAAGAGATGAATACACTAAACAGATTCAGAAGGATGTAGGTTGCAGTAGGTACTGGGAGATGAAGAAGCTTGAACAGGATGAGTAGCATGGAGAGCTGCATCAAACCAGTTTCTGGACTGAAGACCACAACAACAACAAGGTTGAGGGCCAGTAGGAAAGTGGCTATCTCCGCACATTAAACGGCTGATATCCAAGGGAGCGAAAAAAAATCAGAGGTTATCTGCGACTTCCTGTAGAAAAGTTGAAAGCGCGCAGCAGTGTCACACATAATCATTCTGCAGCAAGCAGCATTTCCCATACATTTGTCCGGCTCTGGCAGACTGGATGCAGAAGTTCTTCAAATGGGTTACACATTTCGTAACACAAAGCTAAGTAGAATGTAATTCAACTGTAAGTTAATATTTGATGCCTCCTCCTCTTCTGACTTTTGAACAGAATAATCACTATCACTATATGAAACTTGTTACAGAACTCAGTCTTTCTCCTCTCTCATTCCTTGTCCCGAGCCCATATTCTCCTGTAACCTTTTCTTCTACTCCTTCCCCTACAACTGCATTCCATTCTCCCATGACTAGCAGCGCGAGGTAGTCGTGCGATCTGAGGGGCGTTGTTGCGTCCCGTGCGGCTCACCCTTCGGAGGTTCGAGTCCTCTCTCAGGCATTCCTAAGTTTACGTTAGATTAAGTAGTGCATAAGCTTAGAGACCAATGACCTCAGCAGTTTCGTCCCACTAATTTTCCAACTTTTCTCCCATGACTATTAGATTTCCACATCCCTTTACACACTGTATTACCCTTTCAATATCCTCATGCACTTTCTCTGTCTCTTCAGCTTGCGATGTCAACACGTATACCTGAACTATCGTTGTCGGTGCGGGTTTGCTGTCGATTCTGATAAGAACGATCCTGTCACTGAACTGTTCACGAAACACACTCTCTGCCCTACCTTCCTATTCACACGAAATCTACTCCTGTTACACCATTTTATGCTGCTGTTGATATTACCCTATACTCATCTTACCAGAAATATATGTTTTCTTTCCACTTCACTTCACTGACCCCTAATATATCTAAATTGCACCTTTGCATTTCCCTTTCCCTACCACATTCAAGCTTCTGACATTCCATGACACTTTTTCAGTTATGGGCCACATGTCCTGTGCATTCACGTTACGTGTCTTCAATGCAGTGGTTTCCATTGCCTTCTGCATCCTCATGCCGTTGATCATTGCTGATTCTTCCACCTTTAGGGGCAGTTTCCCACCTCTATGATATAGAGTGCCCTTCACCTCTGTTCACTCCTCCGTCCTTTTTGATTAGGCCGTTGGCAGAATGCGGCGTGACTTCTTATGCCGGAAATCTTCGGCCGCCAATGCCGATTATTAATCAAAATATAATGAGTGGTGAGATTCGAGCCCAGAATTCCACAGTTAAATGCGGAGAAGAGAGCCTCGATGTGGAAAGAGTACACTGACGCCCTCTATGAGGGGGAGCACTGTCTGATTATGTGAGAGAAGATGAAACAGCACTTGATAGGAAAGAGATAACAGTTCCATTATTAGCATGAGAATTTAAAACAGATTTGGCCGATTTAATATGAAATGAGGCAATGGATAACATTCCATCAGAATTTCTAAAATCATTGGGGGAGGTGGCAACAAACGGCATGCATCCAAGTTCCTGACAAGAATAACGTACAGAAAAATGGAAAAGAAAATTGATGATGTGTTAGACAACTATTACTTTTCCGATTTAGCAGAGGTAAAGGCCCCAGAGGCTGTTCCGATGTTGCAATTGATAATGAAAAGAAGACTGAAGGATGGACAAGACCGTTAATAGGATAAATCGACCTGGAAAAAGGTGTTCATCAGTGGAAAATTGTGCACAAAATCCGAAATTCTGAGAAAGAAAGAAGTAACCTAGAGTGAAAGACGGGTAACATACAATATGTACAAGAACCAAAAGGGACTAATAATTCTGGAAAATCAAGAACGATGTGCTCGGATTAAAAAAGGTGTAAGACAGGGATGTAGGCTGTCGCCGCCACTGTTCAGTCTCTACATCGAAGAACCAATGATGAAATAAAAGAAAGTTTCAAGATTGAGATTAGAATTCAAGTTGAAAAGATATCACTGATAAGATTCGCTGATGACATTGCTATCCTCAGTGAAAGTGAAAAAGAATTACAGGATATGTTGAATGAAATGAACAGTATAATGGGTACGGATTGATTTTATATCGAAGAAGAACGAAAGTAACGCGAAATAGCAAGAATAAGTAAAGCGAGAAACTATGTTTAGGAATTTCGCTACCTAGGCAGCCAAACAGCCTATGACGGACGGAACAAGGACACGTAAAGGAGACTAGTAATAGCAAGAAAGGCATTCTTGGCCAAGAGAACTCTACTAGTATCAAACATGGACATTAGTCTGAAGACAGAATTTCTGGCAATGATAGTGAGACATGGACTGTGGAAACCCAGAGCAGAAGAGAATCGAAGCGTTAGAGATATGGAGCTGGAAAAGAGTTTCGAGAATAAGGTGAACTGATAAGGAAGGGAATGAGGACTTTTTCCGCTGAACTGGTGAGGAAAGAAATATACGGAAAATATTTGCAAGGAGAAGGGACAGGATGAAAGGACATCCGTTAAGACATCAGAGTATTACTTCCATGATTCTAGAGAGAGCTGCGCGCGTAAAAGCTGTAGGAGGAGACAGAGACTGGAATATCTCCAGAAAATAACTCAGGGCGTAGGTTGCAATTGCTGCTCTGAGATAAATTGTTTGCCACGGAAGAATAATTTGTGGCGGGACTCATCAAACCCGCCATAAGACAGATGACTCATAAATTAAGAAATAAGTAATTAAAATATGGTACCATGCACGCAGTACAGAGAAATAACGGTAAATAGTGTGCAGACTATAACACAACCAGCTTCATTGGTTATGCGTCAGCCGGCCGTTGTGGCCGAGCGGTTCTAGGCGCTTCAGTCCGGAACTGCGCTGCTGCTACAGTCGCAGGTTCGAATCTTGCCTCGGGCACGGATGTGTGTGATGTCCTTAAGCTAGTTAGGTTTAAGTAGTTCTACGTTCTAGGAGACTGATGACATCAGATGTTAAGTCCCATATGAGTTCCTCAAAGAAAACAGACCATGAACTGTGCCGTGAAGCCACACCACACAGTGATGCGTTCGTTATGTAGGAGAACTTCATGAACGTTCGTTGGCGGTGGCAGTCCGCAAATGCTACAATATTATGAGTGTTCACTGCCCCATTGCACACTCCACAAAATAACGTCGTCAGCGTCAACCCTCGGCAAGAAACGTAAGGGCAAGATTCACTCGAATGTCTGCAACAAGTGTCAAAAGTTGGTGATCAATATTTAGTTCGTACGGATACCAAGCAGTAACTTCCTGGCCAACAGGTGGAGAAATTAGCCTTCGGCTTCTTCCAGCAACAATTCCCATATTCGCAGTTAACTCGAACTTACGAATAATGTTCTTCAACTCTGTTACGAAAAAGAGGACCTTTTCGTATTCCTTTAATGCGTCAGTGCTCGTGAAGAGCCGGCCACGGTGGCCGAGCGGTTCTCGGCGCTTCAGTCCGGAATCGCACGACTGATACGGTCGCAGGTTCGAATCCTGCCTCGGGCATGGATGTGTGTGATGTCCTCAGGTTAGTTAGGTTTAAGTAGTACTAAGTTCTAGGGCACTGATGACCTTAGATGTTAAGTCCCATTGTGCTCAGAGCCATTTGAGCTCCCGAGGAGCAACAGTTGTTTTGATAAAAGTGCTGTACAGTTAAAGTCCTGCTCACCTTGACGAGACCAATATCAACTGTCTGCAACTGTGATGTAGAAGCCTATGTCGCTCTACCAGCAATATCTCCGCCTAACGGCAGGTCATGACATTAACCCTACTTACAACACAAATCCTGCGCAAAGTCTGAACATAATTCCTATAACGCTTGGTACACATACTGTAAATGATTTTACGCCTACTCTGGTTCAAATAGCCAAAGTATTGTTTTTACTACAGTACAACCACTAATGGAGACTTGAGGGAGGTTAAGGACGACCACTGTGGCAATAGCGTAAAATTATAGGTTAGTGAAGAGAAGATTTTTTTGTGTTGTGTAAATAATAGATACGAATTTTTGAAAAATATGTAAAAATCTGCCAACCGGTTGCATAGGTTTTCTATTTACCTTGAGCAGGTTTTGTGACCCCTAAGGGTGACTTCATCAGAAGGTAAGGTAATTACATGAGGAGACTCACACCACACCGATGTTACTTATGTTTTAATGTTTGACTTTTTGAAGAACATTATGTCCTATATTTTAATGTATGACTTGAGCAACTCAGCTCTTAAATCACTGTACATCTTTGACGATATGTTCTTCATGTAATTACCTTACGTTCTGACGAAGTCACCCTTAGAGGTGACGAAACATGGTCAAGGTATATAGAAAATCTATGCAACCGGTTAGCAGATTTTTACATATTTTTCAAATTTGTGTATATGGTTCCTGCAAACGTCAGCTATGTTCAAAGTTGTACGTATGAATTTGTTTCTGAAAATAGTGCCTTTGTCAGTTCCTCAATGGAAAAATTATCATTAGAAAGTTAAAGAAGTATTATGGAGTACATGTGTGTCTGAATTAACTCTGGATTGAAATGAACCCATGATAACATTTAAAATCATATTTTGGAAGGAAAAGAAAAATCACGTGAGTACCTTGAAGAGTTACAGGAAAAATGTTGGTGATTTACTTAATCTCAGTGACCATAACGATGAAATACCGACCTTCCACTAATGTGACATATTTGCGGTAGTATTATCAACAAACAACATAGTAGATAACTTGAGTCCTGTAGGACGAATAAAAAATGAGTAACAAGTAACAGAATGTCTTTGATGTACATCAAAGGACGAGATGAATTAATCCCCGGATCTTGCTTCATTTTCAGTGTGTGCTGCGTTCAGTGTGTTATTTGGTAAAATTGTGGCTCAGCGTTTTTTATTTTGTACCGAAAATGAGATAACTGTACAGCCACAGCATTTTAAGTGTCCTGAAATAATGGAAGCGGAAGCTCGGGGAGACTGGCGCCTTCCTGCTGTTAATGGAAACCGCCGCTGCGCTGGACACTCTTTATGGGTAGGCCGCTTTCGTCCTGTGTTTCACACTCGGCGATGTTTAATTGGAAGTACAGTACGTAATACACTCGTCTGAGAAATGTGCGCTTCCGCAGCTTTCGCCGTATCTTTCCTTCTGAGTTTCTGTCTATTCCACGACTTCTGTTTTAATACTTTTTACTAGGTCTCTTCCTTCTCTGTTATTCTGTTCCGTAAAAATTTTCCAATTCATTTTAAAATAACTTCCCAATGAGCTTGATACTTGAAACTTCCAACGTAGCTCAGAATGTCTGACACTGCAATATTAACGTTCTTTCTTATCTGGTGTGTGGCAAAGGGTACTTTGTTCTGTTTGTCCGGCAGAAATTTTGCAGTTAATTTCAAACTATTTTCACGATAGGCTAGATACTTTCAACTTTCAACGTAGCCCAGAAATGGATGGCAATGCAATATCAACTCGCTTTCTCGTCAGGCGTGTGGCCTGTTCCAATCGCGAATATTTCACAGTGAGAAGGCTTACTAGTTAGACTTCCGGTGAGCTCGATTTTCTTAGTTTTTACCTTCCCAGTCATTTTGAGAGATATAAGTAGGAGGAAGCAATATATTGGTTCATCAAGATGTAAAAAAACTGAGATAAACCTGGAATTTATTACATGGCTTTGTTACAGTCTCACAAAAATGTTTGAAATCGACTGAAAAATTTCACACACACGACACTGAAAAGGAGAAAATAATTATTTAAATAATTATTTTAATATAACGCTTTCTAAAATGGACAGAAATGTATAATATAAATTCGCCAAGGCCCTACAGATTTCTAACCCCATAAAGAACGTCCTGAAAGTTTGTGCAAGTGAATTTTTAATAGTTGTGAGAATACTTGTAAAATTTAGAACG
This sequence comes from Schistocerca serialis cubense, assembly GCF_023864345.2. Lineage (NCBI taxonomy): Eukaryota > Metazoa > Arthropoda > Insecta > Orthoptera > Acrididae > Schistocerca > Schistocerca serialis. The sequence goes on from NC_064644.1 coordinate 53,423,116, forward strand.
AGAAAAGTGAGGTGCACCCAGTAGATAATAGTAATGAGTGTAGAGAGTAGCTGTCATTTCGAAAAATCACACCGTACTTCATATCATTTCCAATACAATAAAACTGATAGTGATTTAGCTAAACTATTTATGCATTCGTTATCTATCGGGAGCGCTCTACGTTTTTCGTTTTAAATCTTACAGCTATTGGCATAGCTATTAAAATTTCACAAGCACAGATTTTCAGAACTCTCTCTATGGGTTTATGAAACTGTACAGGTTTAGCAGTAATTACATTATACCTTGTAGTCCCATTTAAAAACGTGTTATATTAAAAAGTGTTTTGTTTAAATACTCTAAGTTGATGTATAACTAAGCAGCGTTTTTGTTTGGTGTGTTGGTATTCCGGTGGCTAAGGGCTTATTTGTCGATTGCTATTTTTTGTAGTTCACTGACGCTGTTTGAGTTTACATATTTTCATTTTGTCATTAGTAGGTAGTGAGTGGAGCTGCGGACGCCAGAAAATTGCGAGCCAAGTGGAAAAATCGGAACATTTCTGAGATATTTTTTCTGTTTGAGTTAATTAGAGGGGTGACAGCAACGGAGGCAACCAGAAACATTTGCACAGCGTATGGAGATAATGTCACTGGACAGAGGGCGGCAAGAAAATGGTTTTCTTGTATTAAGGAGGACCGTTTTGACATTAGTGACCCTCCACGTTCAGGAAGACTGCTAGACTGACATAAAATACTATACAAGAGATGGGTTGAGAAGTCATTCAGCATCCACCTTATTCACCTTATCTTGCACCCTCAGATTTTCACCTCTTCCGCTCTCTATGGAACAATGTTTATGGCACTTCCTTTCCGTATAAAAACGCGCTCCGAAAATGGCTTGAAGAATCAACTAGACACAAACACTCTCTAGAGACTGAAGATGAGCATAGTGAGGGAGGTAGCCAACATCCCACCTGACCAGTAGCCAACATCCCACCGGACCACCTGAGATGTTCCGGGCAGCAGTAGAGCAGTCCCTAGTGGTTCCATGCTGTCGTCCATAAAGGTAGCCGTCACACTGAGCAACGTTTTAGACGTGGAATGTAAACATGGTATGCAATCAATAAATGTTACCATCTCATGCGGAAACTAAAATATGTTTGTTTCAATAGTGTATTCATGATTTCTCTCAGCATGTCCTGACAAAAGTTTCGTGACTCGTTTTTCATCGAAGCTCATCAGGTAGCAACCCAATATAACTGATTAGATGCATTAAATGTGGGACTGGTAGCTCAAGTTTCAGGACGTTGGGTCAAGGAGCCGTTTCCTGCCGAGCTCTTTAGAACACAATTATCAGCAAATGCGGTGCAAATTATTCCACCGACGTAGTCAATCCATACACTCCATTAAACCTTCCTTGTGTATAACTACCTGATGAACAAGTTTGTCTTAGCTCTCTGCTCTGAAATACGTCGGACGATTCTAACGCTTCTGGAGACGTTCATTTCCGCAGGGGAATTATTCGGTCACGAAATTTATCATACAAACCGAGCACTGAGTTTTTTCTGTTACTCTCGGTAAAGTTTCTCGTGAATAATACCATTGACATCGTTTAATGTATGTGCATTTATTACGTTATGGATATGCTTAGGCTACTGCCGTTATGAAAGTCAGCAATTAAGATCACAGTCAAGTATGAATAAGATGTAATATCTTGCGACCTGTCAAAGCTGTGTGCGGATAGCACTAAATACTTACGACCGGATAATCTGTCTGGCATAGAGGTAAGTAACTATATACATAAACCTTCCTCGTGAATCACTGTATCTAATAGTGATACCCGTATCAAAATATTTACAATAGTTTATGAGATTGACCTTCATATAATGACAGAAAACAACTCCAAGGGACTTTAATTTATGCATTTATATAACACTGGTCTGCAAAAAAATATAAAGTTGTCTCTATCCTTTACAGAAATAGTCAGTCCCAACCAAACGGAGCTCGAAGAACAAGTATATGATACCAGAAATGTTTTGTTAGTTTTGGTTCAGCGAGATATATATATATATATCTCAAACGTCTCCCTTTGGTGTCTTACTAATTTAATTATTCAACTGAGTGTATCTTTTTTTTCGTTTGAAACCCACTTCTGGGCATCTCTCATGATATCAGAACCATACTCTGCGAGCATAGATGAGTTCCAGTGGCCCTGATACCGTCTCTGAACTGCTGAAATGCCGTGATGGAAGCGCTCACCGTGCTCGTCACTTACAGCTTCTCAATGTCTTGGAAAGAAGTCGAGATGTGAGTTCAAACATTTAATTGTGAGCAACATATTGCAACCTAGCTGTTGGCTTATGCTCACAAGGGAACCTCCCCATCGCATTACCCTCAGATTTAGTTATAAGTTGGCACAGTGGATAGGCCTTAAAAAACTGAACACAGATCAATCGAGAAAGCAGGAAGAAGATGTGTGGAACTATGAAAAAATATGTAAAATGTACAAACTGAGTAGTGCATGTGCAAGTCGGGCAACATCAAGGAGAACGTGAGTTCAGGAGTGCCGTGGTCCCGTGGTGTGCGTGAGCAGCTGCGGAACGAGAGGTCCTTGGTTCAAGTCTTCCCTCGAGTAAATAGTTTACTTTCTTTATTTTCGCAAAGTTAATATCTGTCCGTTCGTTCATTGACGTCTATATTCACTGTAATAATTTTAGAGTCTGTGTTTTGTGACCGCAACGCAAAACCGTGCGTTTAGTAGACGAAAGGACGCGCCTCTCCAGTGGAAACATCTCACGTATTTAATGCACTCTCGTCCAAAATAGCGAACAGTCAACTGCCAGCCAGGGAGCCTCGTTAGTAGAAATGCCCCCTCTTCCGTGCGCTGTCGTCGTCTGACGTCGTGTATTTCGATGTTTGTTTAGGGTAGCGTCCCCATACTACGTCGCAGTTACCTCGCATCGGACGGCCAGGTAATAATTGTCTGAAAATAATAAATTAAACTTTTCACTCGAGGGAAGACTTGAACCAAGGACCTCTCGTTTCGCAGCTGCTCACGATAACCACGGGACCACGGCCCTCCTGAACTCAGAATAACCTTAATGTTGTATATCTTGCGCATGGACTACTCAGTTTGTATATTTTGCTTATTTTTTCATAGTTCCACACAACTTCTTCCTGTTTCCCCGATTGATCTGTGTTTAGTTTTTCAAGACCTATCCACTGTGCCAACTTTTAACTAAATCTGAGTTGGGTGCGATGGGGAGGTTCCCTTGTCAGAAATACATTAATAGTTAGATTTTAGTTTCCAGCTTTTCGATTTCCCTACAAATTTTGAACACTGTTTTTGAAGGCGTCCCAAGATGTCTTCTTTACCCATTCAATGGCCTATCAAAAGCTCCATCCTTAAACAGTTGTGAAATCTGCGGCCTAACGAAGAATCACACTTTAATCCTACCATCAATGAGACGTGGGAATTTTGTCTTTCGAACTTCGAATATTCCAAAGGCCCAGGGGAAGAAATGATAACAATGAAATTGCACAATATGCTAGAGCACCTTAGAGAATTAACATAATAATGATAAGTACACCTCTAAATGTGAATCATTTGTACCACGAAGAATATCGAGTCTGTATTCAATTTCTTGTCATGTTCTTCGTAACATTTCATCTGTCACTGTTGTAGTTGCGTCAATGGTACGATGTCTGAACGCAGCAAAATCGCCCACTTTGGTCTATTACGCGCAATCTTTCGCAAATACCCACAAGAATAAATCCAGCGTGTTAGTGCCGGATGAATGTGGAGGTCAGGCAGTGGGTCTGCCGCTTCCGATCCACCAACTGCGAAAGTTCGTATCCAGGAACTTGGGGCAACGAATGCGCCGGAACTCGACCTCATTGAAAGACGATGGTGGTTTACAAGTCATGTATCCGAGGGTACACTAACTGCTCCATCATATCAAGATTCACTGACCCATTCAACGTGTTTCCTGCAAAGAAAGACATGGTCTAGTGGCCAGCATTGCTACCTCTGAATCACTCGGTCCTGGGATAGATTCCCGGCCGGGTTGGAGATTTTCTCTACCCAGGGACAAAGTGTCTGTGTTCGCCTCATCATTTCATCATCATTCGTGACTGTTGATAGATTGGATTAAGCTAAAAATTGGACTGTGTAAAAACTGGGACTTTGTACTGGCGCTGATGACCGTGCAGTTGAGCGGCCCCACACTAACCAAACTAATCATCATCATCATTACTATATGGCTGCCACAACCATGTTCAATGATAGCGTGGGAATGTTGCTGGTTCTAAATTCGAACATTATGCAGATTTACCGCTCCTGGTACATGAAATATTGTCTCATCTGAGTATAAACATCTTTCCAGAAAGTTGACATTCCTGCAGTACTCTACAGCTTATCTGTGGTACATTGTTGTCGGCATGGTTTGTCGTTTGGCATCAGATGTTGCAGAATTAGCATTTGATGTACTACTCGATGCAGTTTTGCTTGCGCTACATTAAGTTGCATGAATTCCTGGTGAAAAGATTTACTTGGGTTCTGAGAAACGCTTGTCTTATGTTCTCCACTGTATCTTACGAAACACTATGTCGTACCCCGCCAGAATTTTTCAGGAGGCTTCCAGTAGCCAGCAACTTACGACTACATTCCTTAATTGTTTCCACAAAAGGTGAATCAAATTCATATAACCTATGAAAATTACTTGCACGGTATTCGACGATTTTGTTTCTCCAAACCACACTGTTACTTGCACACGCTGCTGTAATGTCAAGTTTTCATTTCATGCGATCGTGCTGCTCTCTGGTGACAGTATTTGGCACATCTGACACGGAAATAAAAATTCTTTGAGACTCTGTAGGATGTGGTGCAATTTCCTTACCATACCTACAGCAGGCTTTTTCCCTCGGACTTTGAAATAATGGCTATTTTAAAGGGATACGCTCTACCTGAAAGTTTCTTCACTGAACTATCCTTAGGGATAAAAGTGACAATAATATTCAATCACGGGAAATTAATGGAGTGCACTGTGCAGTATTTTTCCGAGGCTCCATCAATTTCCTTTCAGGTTAGATATTTAGTATGTTGTTAGATTTCCTGTTTTTACTGTTTCACTCACGAAGTAAGTTGGAATACTTCATATTAAGTACATTACCAGTGTAACAGCAATGACCTTCAGTTTGCCACCTACCTGCCATTGGTGGAATTTATAATTTAATTTTTCAAGAATCAGTTTTTCGTATTCATAGTACTCCTTCATAAGTACAGTGTCGCCTTAGGAACAGAGGTTCCTGATATGAAGAAAAACAGCTCTCTAATTTAACTAAGGGGTCATGTAGAATTGACATTGTCAAGTTAGGGGACGATCTAAATTAAAGCAGAATCAGAAGTACAACTTCAGAGAGCCAAGATGACTACTGTACAGTGTTTATTGTGATGCCCAGCAAAATAGGTTGCCGCCATTACATCTTCTGCAGTACATTTCACTGAATGTTGACAAAATGCACCTTATATCGTATCATATGCGTGTTTGACTTTCTGGTGTGCAGTTCTTCTCATGTTCATGAAATATCGTCCTGTGGTATGAGACGATGTAAGATGCATTCTGTCAAGGTTCAGTGATATATACTGCAGATCTGATGATTGCAACTTATTTTGCTGAGACTGGTCATCACAATAAACACTGTGCAGTAGCGATCTTGGCTGTTCGAAGTTGCACTTCTGTTTCTGTATAAACTGAGAGGGGCTATAACACTATACTACAGCGAGTATTATATCAACATATGGTATTAAGTTGCAGAAAATATTACCCTCTGGGAGGATTTAAGTAAAATTGACCGTGAGTTACTTAATGGATTTGGATTTTCGAACCTGAATTTAATATGACAGTAGAACCCAGAAAGCTAAAGATTGAAATTTGTAACTTGTTTTAAGTAACGAAGTTTACTTAAATAAAATACGGTCGCCACCCTAATTACGCATAGTAATATGAAGCATTAGTTTTAAGGAATCTGGATACAATTTTGGTAAAGGAAAGCTACCATTACTTCTTTCCCAGAGAAGTGTATTGAAACTCTGCTCTAATAAGATAAGTGACAGTGAATACTAGCAGTCATAAACAGTATCTGCAAGCTCTCACAAGAAAAATTGACACTTTATCTCTTCTCAACAGTAATACTTTGTCATCTATAAATTATCTCATCATCAAATGTTGTGAAAGACAGTACTAAACCAAAAATGGACATGGTCCTTTTTCAATAGTTACTTTTCATATAGTATAAATATAATCAAAAGTCATTGGTAACAGTACTTTTCCACTCAGTATGAAGCTATCTTACTTCTATTTTTATGAATAAAAGCAATTACTGTAACTTTATCTTTCAGGGGCAAGGTGGGGCCTTCAAACTGTCCTTCCAATTTTTGCTACTCAAAGCACACAAAACTAAAAATTTACTTCAACTGCGATTAATATATTCATTTTTCAAGTAGGTTTATTCATTTTAAGCAATTCTAAATTGGGGACTCTTAAACTGTTTATTACCATAAAGCAAACTAAACACACCTCCTGAGACAATTTGTAAGTTGCAAATTTTGGTATTATTCTTTTATTCAAATTTCACTAAACTTGCTCGACTTTTAAAACAGTTAAAGCCACTGGTTTTTCATACAGGTTCTTAAGTATGATTTTAAATGCATTTACACTCTAAATAACTTCAAGACAACGTTCTATATTATTGCCATTTATACAACTAGTAATTTTCACTAACAGAATTTAATGCAGTTAATATTTAAAGCACAGACGCTTTGAAAAATGTAAATCAATCACTATGGAGGTTTTCATAAATGCAACACTCACTTCCTCCCTTAACTTCAACTGAAACTACAGTATATCTGGATACCTTGCATTCAGAATTGTGCAAATAATCAACTAATTATTTTCATTAGATTTTAACACACAGGATGCTCAGATGTCATTTATGTGGAGTGGATCCTGAGAGCTATCCTGAGAGCTATCCTGAGAGCTATCATGAGAGCTATCATGAGAGGAACCAAATCAAGGATGACACAGAAATTTCACAGAATATGCCGTATTGTTGCAAATTAAACAACATTTAAATGTACTGGTTCATACTTCGACATAAATCTGATCTCCTAGATTTGATGAAGTGATGGCGCAATATTGGTGGTGAGTACATGGTGCCTACCTCGGCACTTGGGCTGTTCACTCACTTGCTGCTCAGACCAGACTGTCCAGTAGCTAGCTGCCGACTGACTGGGCTCACTCATTTGGCGCCCAGACTGAGCGCCACATCCACCTCTTAGCCCACGCCAACCACATTTTGGCGCGCTCGTATTCACTTCCATTCGATATGGGAAGTACTGTTGCTTTTCATTTTATACAATGCAAGTCCCTAGGTATGAACCAGCTTATACATAGTTGTAAACAGACATTTTTTTAAATATCTTAATATTTAAATACATTAACATGTCACTACAAAAGCCACATACTTACATAACATTTTCCTCCAATTAATACAAAGAATTTAAATAGTAAAGGGAAAACATTTTACACAATTTTTCACTTAATTACAATAGGTCAAAGACATTACATAGTAAAAAAAATACATACTTGACATTGAACAGAATTAATCAGTAAAAAATATTTATAGTATTAGTTATAGTGTTACAGGGTCAATAAAAAGCCCCAGTCTTCGGGATTATGCTCCATCCCAGACCATTTGCTTCACTGCATGCTGCAAGGTTGTTCTTCATTTTTAAGGAATGGCGTTAAGCCTCTTTCAGAATGTCTATGGAGACACTTCCACATTTCTTTCGACGAGTTCAAATCTTTAGGTTTGTGTTCAGTATCCCGTGACTCCACTAAATGTCAGTATTACTAAGTAAAAACAGCTCCTGTTCAGAAAACAAATGCTAAGATTCCCTTTTGGTCTTTACGGAAAAAAGTGCTTTGATGCCATACTCCAGGAGGTAGCACCCTTTCGATCCTGAAGCAAGTGACTCAGCTTTACTGTTAGGTAACACGAGATCACCAACCAAGTCATTTAAATTCTCCTATGTTAGAAAATGAGGTTCGGTTCTAGCACCTCCTTTCATTAAGTCTGGGCACAACGTTGTAATTCACTAGCGTTATCATCCTTCAGCAAAAGTTTCGTCATATGGTGGCGTAGGTATGTAGATTGCTGATCCATGAGGTGTTGGTCGAGCCTCCGATTTTGAAGACCGATAAATAACATCTTGTTCTGGCTTTGAACTAATTCCAGGTACATTCGTTAAGTGGAAGTAGCAGTCTGTTACATAATCGTCAGGTTCCTGCCACACCATAGGAATTGCAAAAGAAATGTGACAGGACCCTTTTAACTAGCCGTTTAATTATGTTACACATTCGGCATAACAGATTTGTGATCCTAAAACTTATTCTTGTATATTTTAGTGTCGAAATAACTCTCTTAAGTTCTTTTAATTTGAGAAGTCAAATTTCGCCCCTGCGCTTTTAAAGTGAATTCGTCATAAACATAAAATAAATGTTTTCATCTTTTGCACATATGCGAGACATATTACTCCTTCTAAAACACAATGTTTAAGAAACCACAATATTAACCTGAACTGCGCTTGCCATTTCACAGCTTAAGAACGCACATGATTAGCTTCTTTAAGGAAATAAAGCTTCTATTTCAGCGGCAAATATGCAGGACACTTTCTCTCTAACGTTTCTTCCTCCAGATTTGTTATTAGAGCAAACATTGTCCATTATTGTAAGAAAAAAATTTATTGATGAGCATTGTTGTCATTCCTGAACTCACAGGCAAAAGTCACGTAAAACAAATATGTCAGTTGTTGACACCATTAAATAAGTTTGTGGTGTTTTAATCGCTGCGTTTAGCAGCCTATGCTAATAAAAGTAAGAGCTGTTTTAAATGTTGCCAAAATCTGGTGTTTGATCGCATTTCTGACGGTATTTTTGAATTTGTCAGGTACCACTACATAAGAATCAACTGAATTTATTTATTTAACGTTTTCTTGTTGACCAGTGTGTGTCTAATTCTCCTCTCCCGGACAGATCCACTATAACTGCATTAAAATTATCACAGCGAAAGAAAAGCAAATTTTACGTCGGAGAATATCTTTAGTTTGATATTTTTCAACTATTTATAACGAATTTCATAACTATGTTTATTTGATTGCAGGTTCTTACGCCAGCTGGGACGAATGGTGGACGTATGATGGTATATCTGGTAAGTAGTTTCCTACAGGTCAGACTAATGTAACGTTATGGAATTACTTCTGTGTAACTACTAAACCCGTAGAAAGAACATATTTAGCGTTACAGAGCCTAAAAAGGGCAAGAGTGGTGAGTGATCCGATAGATCTATCTATTCTTTCATTAGCAACAATGCAAAGGAATAATTTCTCCATCTTTCATTTTTAGGCAGCTTACGGCTTATGCTGATCGAATGAAACTGTAATTTGGGACGTATATAAGAAAGCGGATCTTGAATGATAACACACTTATTTCGTTAGCGGAGCATTGTATTAAGGCTGAAGTTCTAAGAAGACATACACAGGGATAAAAGTGACTAATATCGCACAATAAGCTACTTAGAAGAAATCAATAATCAGAATAATGGCTAAGGACATTTATCATGTCTTACATATTAATCCCCTTGTGACCTGGAAATTAGGTTAATACAAATCGTACAGAGATACAAGCGATCTTTCTTCCTAACCCCATCATTGACCACAAGGCGAAGAGAATATAATATACTATGCGAAGAAATGTGTAATCCGATTTGCAGAGTATGGAATATATGTAGGTGAAACATACGTCTTGTAGAAGCTGAGGAAACACCAGGTCAGTGACTAAAGCGGTCCTTTGAGGGTAGCGACCGTGATTGCATAACCGGAAATACAGTCCTCTTCGAAAGAGTTGATTTGGAGCCTCATAAACTCTCTTGTTGGTAATTTAATTTATCATGGTCGCCAAAGCTGTGATGTGTAGGAGTTTTGCTGAAATGAAGACAATATCGGAAAAGCTAAAGAACAGAATCTTAAAATACTCAGAGAGGGATGATTTGTGTGACTAGCATGGGAGGCTCACTTCAAGATGATTCTACATCAGTTTGAATTGTAGGTTAGAAAAAAGGGTCATTATACTCTAAGTAGACTCTCAAAATTATGGTTTGGTAAAACAAAATGGAAGGCACCTGGATTCTGTTTATTAATTACTTTTATTATACTGATTTGTAGTTTCTATTTAACTTGGCATAACGCTACGCGTTGCGAGCATTTTCCTCTGGCGTGTAGACATTTAGACATACGATATTTAATGATAAAATGTCATAATTAATTTAAATTAACACAGAAAAATTACAGAGAATTTTATGCACTGCGGAGGAGTGGGAGGAGAAATCGAAATCCAGCCGTACCTGCCCAAAGTGGACTCGTCGGTGAGGAAGACAAGTACTGCTGCACAATTTCAGTGCCGAAGAACTCCCTCTCTAACGCGGAAGGCGAGTGCTGCCGCCTACTTCAAGGACTTTGACACTTCCTGAACTCAGGTCGCTTTCCGGGAGACTGAGTCCCTACCGAGGAAGCGGCGGTGTGTCCAAATGCTGCATCGACAGACTACAGCTGTGGCCCGGGAGACGTCACAGGGGTCTTGATTTGGCCGTCGTCGCTACATTTTCAAAAGAAAAAATAAAGCTACAGCTAGATTAATAAAAGCATCCCGTGGCAGTGATTACAATACGCATAGCAGGTGGCAATCTCGGAGGCATTTAAATACGTAGAAACACCATCAGAAGATGGTGTAGGAGCTTGTGTCAGCATTACTGCCGCTCATCAAAAGAAAAACCTTAGGTGTAAAGAAAATGCGAGATTATGTTTTGCAGTACCGGTATTTTGAGAGTGGCCATGAGGCTTGAAGTCATTGAAAAGATGATGGTACTCATGAGTGAAGGCAATCGTAGCTCTTCATGATTATGACAAACAAACAAGTGATGCAAAGGTAATAGCATAATAGCTAAACTCTGACAATGTACATTATCAAACTTAAGACAAGCATGTTAAAGTGCACAAAAGAATTTTAAATACATATCAATCACAACATTATACACACGTGAAACAGCTGCAGCAACAGCAAATATACTGTACAATTGAATGTTTCACTAATATACTGTGACACAGAAATTATTAGTTTTTTTGAAACCCCGTAATTGCCTCGCACTACGACGCATAAGTTGAATATATGGTTCAAAGATATGTAACACCTCCCTCTGAAATGGTGAAAAGTCGTGTCGCCATGCGACATCATTCTCAGCTTCGACAACGCTTCAGACAGCATGCTGTCGACACTCGCGAAAATAAGGCTACAGTTCAGCAGTTCATATCACATGTAAGATGGATTATTGCTGTCACATTGACACTATATTTCATCTTATTTCTGCGCAGTGCTACCGTGGACGTGCGACACTATCGGTAGGTCGTCACAACCCCTCAAACCCACATTTCATCCCTTCAGCTGACGCCTCTGCATTGGAGATCAGCGTTGCTTTCCCACGGTTATCTTATCAGTGGCCGAAGAAAACATTCCAGACACATTTACGCTCATAATCGGCACGAAAAGCGCGCACGGGGTGGCATAAAGGACGTCAATGAAAACACCCCTTGCCCTGGGGCATTGATTCCCGCACATTTCGCGCTCGAAACCGACATTCCGCAGTGCGATGCGCAACAGGAAGATCTTTCTGACAACCTTTGACACTGCTAACATCCTCGGGTGTATAAACCTGACGTCGTTGGAATGCGTAGCAATTGAATGTGATCAAACCCATTTGTAGAACAGTGCGATCGCAATTTTTGCTCTCGTATACAAGTACGAAAAATTGTTTCTGGGGTGACGAATTGGATAAAAACCGAGTCTCGTCAGTGGGTAAGGAAACTGGAAACGAAAATTTGTAAATTCGTAAAGAAGATCGGGACTTTAACCGTGAACTACCAACCTCCGTCGAGTGAGTATGTATTTACAGACAGGTAGTAGTTCATAGGGCAACACGTACACTGACACGCCAAAAGATTATGACCATTGTCCACTGAGACGATGGATGCCACCTGGTAGCGTTGCGGGCACGTGACATGGTAACAAAAGTATGTAACCGGAGTCGACACGGACGGGCGATCACCCTAGCGAAGGCATGGACTGCAAATGAGGAAATCCATTGAGACAAGCGATCTTGACAAGGGAAGATTATGAAGCATGGCCTATGGACGAGTATCTGGAAACCGGGGAGGCTGGCCGAGGGTTCACGTGCTACACTCGTAAGCTTCTGCGAAACGAAGTAGAAAGAGACAATGAAACTACCACCATGCGCTAAATGTTTGGACGTCCACGAATCTTCGGAGAAAGTCGGTTTCGGTGGCTGGCCTGCTCTGTAAACTAAGGTATTTTGAGGTCTGTCGCATCTGTGCCGAAAGCGTACAACTCCGGATCACGCGCAAACGCTTAGGAGCATACCGTTTTCGTACTCTGCTAAACATGGAGCTCGGCAGTAGACCATCACCACGTGTTCACATGTTGACCCAACGACATCGTCAGTTACGATTGCAGTGTGCACGTGACCCTTGGGATTCGATCATCGATCATTGTAAACACGTTGGTTCTTCGGATGGATCACGTTTCTGCTCCAATAAGTCGATGGTCTTCTCCACAAACGCCATCAACGAGATGAACGGCGGCTCGACCACGGACGCAGGCTGGTTGGAGCACTGTTATGCTGTGGGAGACATTCTCCTGAGCTTCGTTAAACCTTTGTTTGTGAACGTAGAGATGTTGTCAAATGCTAGCCATCTGAATCCGTTCATGCTTCATGTCTTCCCCGCGGCGATGTCACCTTTCACACAAGTATAATTGTCCGTGTCTCGACGCCAGTACCGTGCCACAGTTGTTAGAGGAGCATTATAGTGAACCCACGTTGATTTCTCGGTAAATCAAATTCACTTGACGGAAATCATACTGACCTCATCTGGCTTTCTATCTGGTGCCTTCACCTCGTTCACAAATCAGTGGCCGGTTACTTACGTGAATTATACGGCATTGCGCAGACATCTATGCCGCATACCTCGCCCAACAAGCTGGTGGATCCGTGATACGCAGAATCAGTGACACATCGCGTTCCGAAGACAAACAATCTATTAAACAGATCAAAATAGTCTGGCTAAACAGTGCAATAATTTAAGTAGACTGGAATTAACGTATGCCGTATGCTGGAGAAAACTGTCTTATATGTATTACAAAATAAACTACTTAATATGACTACTACAAAATAATGAATTTTTTGCCGTAATTTAGTGACGCAGCGCTGAAGCTGCTGGACCTGGGTTCGTCCCCTGGGCATAGTTCTACAAGTCGCGTCTTTCAGGAACCGGGCCACAAAACGCAAGAAGACGTGGCAATGCCGTTCTCTGCGTGTGCGTTCACCGACGCCCTGAATGAAGGTGTGCACGTGTAATTGTTAGATGGTGGTGGTTGTTGGGATGTTTAAGGGGGACTAAACAGCGAAGGTCATCAGTCCCCCAAATTGTTAGAGTTTAATGGAATAATAAAAGATGCCCCAGTTGAGAGTCGAACGCTTCTTAACAAACACGAAGATGGCTCTCGCCACCCAGAAGCGGTTATTGAGCCCGCGACCTGCTTAAAGCCATGAAACCACGAGTCGCTGATACAATAAGCCCATTATAATGGCCTTGCTTCGCCAGCCGGTGTGGCCAAGCGGTTCTAGGAGCTTCAGTCTGGAACCGCGAGACCGTTATGGTCGCTGGTTCGAATCCTGCCTCGGGCATAGATGTGTGTGATGTCCTTACATCTACACCTACATCCATATTCTGCAAGCCACCTGACGGTGTGTGACAGAGGGTACCTTGAGTACCTCTACCGGTTCTCCTTTCTATTCCAGTCTCGTATTGTTGGTGGAAAGAAGGATTGTTGGTATGCCTCTGTATGGCTCTAATCTCTGATTTTATCCTCATGGTCTCTTCGAGAGATATACGTAGGAGGGACCAATATACTGCTTGACTCCTCGGTGAAGGTATGTTCTCGAAACTTCAACAAAAGCCCGTACCGAGCTACTGAGCGTCTCTCCTGCAGTCTTCCACTGGAGTTTATCATTTCCGTAACGTCTTCGCGATTACTAAATGATCCTCTAACGAAGCACGCTGCTCTCCGTTGGATCTTCTCTTCTGGCACGGATCCCGCACTGCTGAGCAGTATTCAAGCAGTGGGCGAACAAGCGTACTGTAACGTACTTCCTTTGTTTTCGGATTGCATTTCCTTAGGATTCTTCCAATGAATCTCAGTCTGGTATCTGCTTTACCGACGAGCAATTTTATATGATCATTCCATTTTAAATCACTCCTGATGCATACTCCCAGATAATTTATGGAATTGACTGGCTTCCAGTTGCTGACCTGCTATATTGTAGCTAAATGATATGGGATCTTTCTTTCTATGTATTCGCAGCACATTACACTTATCTACATTGAGATTAAATTGCCATTCCCTGCACCATGCGTCAATTGGCTGCAGATCCTCCTGCATTTCTGTACAATTTTCCATAGTTACAACCTCTCGATATACCACAGCATCATCCGCAAAAAGCCTCAGTGAACTTCCGATGTCATCCACATGGTCATTTATGTATATTGTGAATAGCAACAGTCCTGCGGCACTCCCCTGCGGCACACCTGAAATCACTTACTTCGGAAGACTTCTCTCCATTGAGAATGACATGCTGCGTTCTGTTATCTAGGAACTCTTCAATCCAATCTCACAATTTGTCTGATAGTCCATATGCTCTTACCTTGATCATTAACCGACTGTGGGGAACTGTATCGAATGCCTTGCGGAAGTCAAGAAACACGGCATCTACCTGGGAACCCGTGTTTATGGCCCTCAGTCTCGTGGACTTTTTCGAAACCCGTGCTGCTTCCTACAGAGTGGATTTCTAGTCTCCAGAAAGGTCATTATACTCGAACATAATAAGTGTTCAAAAATGCTACAATTGATCGACGTTAGAGTTATAGGTCTATAGTTCTGGACATCTGTTCGACGTCCCTTCTTGAAAACGGGGATGACCTGTGCCCTTTTCCAATCCTTTGGAACGCTACGCTCTTCTAGAGACTTACGGTATACCGCTGCAGGAAGGGGGGCAAGTTTCTTCGCGTACTCTGTAAAATCGAACTGGTATCTCATCAGGTCCAGCGGCCTTTCCTCTTTTGAGCGATTTTAATTGTTTCTGTATCCCTCTGTCGTCTATTTCCATATCTACCATTTTCTCATCTGTGCGACAATCTATAGAAGGAACTGCAGGGCCGTCATCCCCTGTGAAACAGCTTTGGAAAAAGACATTTAGTGTTTCGGCCTTCAGTCTGTCATCCTCTGTTTCACTACCATTTTGGTCACTGAGTGTCTGGACTTTCTTGTTATCGACCTACCGCTTTGACATAAGACCAAAATTTCTTAGGATTTTCTGCCAAGTCAGTACATAGAACTTTACTTTCGAATTCATTGAACGCCTCTTGCTTGGCCCTCCTCACATTACATTTTGTTTCGCGTAATTTGTTTGTCTGCAAGGCGTTGGCTATGTTTATATTTGCGGTGAAGTTCCCTTTGCTTCCGTAGCAGTTTTCTAACTCGGTTGTTGTACCACGGCGGCTCTTTTCCATCCCTTACGATCTTCCTAGGCACATACTCATCTAACGCATACTGTACGATAGTTTTGAACTTTGTCCACTGATCCTCAACATTATCTGTACTTTAAAAAAAACTTGTGTTGAGCCGTGAGGTACTCTGAAATCTGCTTTTTGTCACTCTTGCTAAACAGAAAAATCTTCCTACCTTTTTTAATATTTCTATTTACGGCTGAAATCATCGATGCAGTAACCGCTTTAGTTACGTTTCAGTAGTTCTACGTTCTAGGGGACTGATGGCCTCAGAAAGTGCTCAGAGCCATTTGAAACGTTTTTCTTTTTTTGGCCTTGCTTCCACGGAAGTGGGTTCATAAGGCGTGAAAAAAATGAGAAAAAGGGGAGGTTGGCACTCTGCACAGTGAATAGATGGACGATAGAGCAAAGCTCTATGAACATTTCAAATTGTCAGGAAATTCATTCACCTGGCTATTGAACAAGTTGTAAGTTCATCTTAAAATGTTATACTACCACTGAAGAGAACCCATCGCACCAAATAAGCACTCGCCATAAATATATGAAATTGGTATTCAGTACTATATTCTGCTGTATAGTTTTGAGTGTTTCCTTCTGTTTCGCCCGATACCGATTGATTACCGCTAAGACCAAAAGTGAAATTTTCGTTTGTTATATCCCTACTATCTACCTTTTTCTGGTATTTGGCCACTGAAGTGAGCTAAACACGATTTCATGGGCCATAATGTGGTTCACAAGATCATACGAGAAACCTGCGAGGTAATTAGAGACAATATGAAGGACGAATTGATACCTATTCCAACAGAAGAAATATGGAAGAACATCGCTAAGTGTTTTTAATAAATGTGGCATTTTTCCTAACTTCATACGAGCTTTGCTTGGGAAACAAGTTTCTTTTCAGACTCCCTCGAACAATGGATCATGTTCTTTAATGACAGTCCAAGCTGATCCTTACAGATTTATATGAGCTGAATCTAAACCTAGCGTTAGTCATCTTGTACCACTCACAGTTTTTGACCAACACACTTTTTATATTTAGTATAAAAATCCTATGCTACACGGTAAATGGGGAAGTTAATGAAACGCTTTATTGCAACATAAGCATGGTTTGTATTTACAATAAACTACTTAAAACAATGGTATATGTTGACACAGGTTTCACTTGTCAGCTGGAATTGGTTTGCATTATCTTTCTCTTTTTTCTTTGAAGCTTCTTGTGCAGCTATCTCTACGATGAGCCGCTTGGTAAACTCGGTGAAGTGACCAACAGCAGTCCCGCATCATGTTGATGTTCCAGCGGCCTTGTTAGCGTTTTTGCATCGCTTAAATGTCCTGGTGAAAACGCTCTCCTTGCTCCTCACTAACGTCTCCCATATTGTCCGGGAAGTAGTCAAGGTGACAGTTCAAAAAGTGAACTTTCAGGCTCATTAAACATCGTAAAGTTTTAAACTTCTTTAACATTGTAGCTATAATAGAAACATATTCTGGGCCTTTTTCACCTTCTAAGATCTTTGTAACGACTTGCTTGATTGATACTCTTGCTTCTTTCTCGTTTAAGGTCATTGTGGATTCAAAGTTAACATCAAACATCAATATTGTAATGTCAGGTCTGATAAAGATACCTTCTTTTAGTTTAGCTTCTGAAAGGTGTGGAAACATCAGAAATTAGTTGTGTTGGAATAGGATTTAAATCGTCTCGTGGTTCAGGAACCGGCAAATCTACACCACGCCCTACTGGTCGGATGGCGGATGGAAAGTTAGGGTAGCTTATTACCTTCTTATTTTTCTAATTATGACCAGTAGTATCAATACTGAAAAGTAGCAGTCATCGAAATTATTTATTTTTCTCCCTCCATATCATGGGAACAGCAAATCTAAAGGCTTTTTTCTCCTTTTTGGACCATTTTCTCAAATCTTCAACACACACATAACATACCTTTTGCAGCGCCCAAGATTTATCTTGACCGCTCAATTTAGATCGAAGAAATGATAGATAAAGTTTTTCACTAAGTCTTTAATGTTTAATCACAAATTTACCACAAATACAACAAAAACTGTCAACAGAATTTTTACAACCACGATTAGACATTGTACTGAGCACATGTACAGGAAACGGGAAAGTGAGGTTAGGTTGATAGTAAACAGAACACCATCTGTTGACACAAAACCAGAATCGACCATTTTTGCCAGAAAATGTTTTTCAGCAGTGCTACCAACGTCATTTGCATTCATTACACCTCCTTTTTAAATTATTTTAACTATATAAAAACTGTTACATATTTTTAAAAAATTGCTTAATTTAATAAATTTAACTGTAAAATGTGAAGAAATGATGGGTGGTACAGTTATTTAAGTATCATATTTGGATTTCCCACCCTAAAACACATAAGAATAAGGTATTTTCAGCAAAAAATGTTTCCCCTCCTTGGTCTGTGTTATACAAAGACATCCTCCATAGCTCTGTTGCCTCCTTTGGATGCTCAGTGTAATTGAGGTATGTTACTACTGACGTCGGGCCATACGGAAAGAAAATGTTATAGCTAGAGCCAATGTTCTTAAGCCATGATTTTTTACTCTGCTGGCAGTATTCGTTGATGTAAAATTAGAAATATGCTCTATGTACTAAACAGCTATTTTTATTTCTGCTCCTCTTCCATTGTAGAGTGTATACTTCAGCCCTGTGTCCATGTACCCGAGATTGGAGAGATCATG
Organism: Schistocerca serialis cubense; assembly: GCF_023864345.2. Classification (NCBI taxonomy): domain Eukaryota; kingdom Metazoa; phylum Arthropoda; class Insecta; order Orthoptera; family Acrididae; genus Schistocerca; species Schistocerca serialis. The sequence continues at coordinate 53,441,554 of NC_064644.1, forward strand.
CAACACATGATAGTTGCACATTTATTCAGTAACTTTTTTCTCATTCGTGTTGATAAAATACTTCACGATAACACAACCTGAGCGTGCCGCGGCCCTGAAATGAGAAAATGACGGAAGCAAGAAATACGGCGATCGCGGTACGCAGTCGGCGAGAGCAAGGTTAGCAGTGTGAGACGGTTGCGCTACGGAAAAGTGTGAACACTGCCCTTCAAATTCCAGGAACAGCATCTTCAAAAGCCTTGGCGGTATAACAGGCCAGTCCCGTGTCACGTGTGTGTGAGTGTGAGTGTGAGTGTGAGTGTGTGTGTCCTTTGACGTACAACCACATGTGAGACTCGTAGTCCGGTATTCGCGTCAAATGTCATTATAAAAGACCTGGCCCGTCGTACCAAGGTCACGGCTTGTGCGCTATCGTACACAGCATAGGCCAGGCTAGTGATAGATTCTTATCTCTTTGTATCACACTCAGTTATGTTATTCTTAGTCACGTCACATGCCGAAATATATGTTCTTAAATATGAGGGACCAATCGCCATAAAATGTTTTCAAAATGTAAGTAATGTGATGAGAGTACTGAGTGCTATAGTGACAGTATTAATAGTATACGCACCATAGACAAAAACATAGACGATTAATCACCGACAGCAACACCGCTGACGAAGATAAACCACTGGAACCTTGGATTTGGACAGAAACAAAATACAGTCCAATAAAATGGAACTAAGCAACATCTGCTGTAATGTCGCCGCAGGCTGCCACAATACGCTGTTTCACATCCTCTGGGGTTGTAGGCACATCACGGTACACATTCTCCTTTAACGTACCCCACAGAAAGAAGTCCAGAGGTGTAAGATCAGGAGAACGGGCTGGCCAATTTATGCGTCCTCCACGTCCTATGAAACGCCCGTCGAACATCCTGTCAACTGTCAGCCTAGTGTTAATTGCGGAATGTGCAGGTGCACCATCATGCTGATACCACATACGTCGATGCGTTTCCAGTGGGACATTTTCGAGCAACGTTGGCAGATCATTCTGTAGAAACGCGATGTATATGGTAGCTGTTTGGGCCCCTGCAATGAAGTGAGGACCAATGAGATGGTCGCCAATGATTCCGCACCAAACATTTACAGTCCACGGTCGCTGTCGCTCTACCTGTCTGAGCCAGCGAGGATTGTCCACGGACCAGTAATGCATGTTCCGTAGAACTGCAACGCATTCTCTGTTAATGCCCATTGACAGAATTGCACTCGATGATTAAAGTCATCACCATGTAATTGCTGATGTAGCGACACATGAAACGGGTGAAAACGGTTACGATGCAGTATGCGCATGACACTACTTTGACTCAGTCCACCGGCTCTCGCAATGTCCCGTGTACTCATGTGTGGGTTCATGGCAACAGCAGCTAACACACCAACTGCACCCGCTTCTCCTGTGACGGGCCTGTTACGGAACCGTTTGCGTGCTACGACCATACCTGTTGCATACAGTTGGCGGTAGATGTTTTGCAATGTGCGGCACGTTGGATGCTCTCTGTCCGGGTACCGTTCTCCGTACACCCTGCAGGCTTCAGCTGCATTTCGTCGACACTCGCCATAGGTGAGTATCATCTCTGCCTTTTCAGAGTTCGAATACACCGTGGTCACAGTTCCTACAACACTACACTATCACAGACGTCTGGTAAAACGGTGTACTACAGTTGGTCTGCGTGCGGAGACGAATGCAGAATAACAATAGCAGCAAGCGCTACATGCGGACACTGCGACAGCTAGACCAAACCACAACAGTGCACTACAGCCACACTCTTAAACACGGTCGTCATCGTAAACATGTCTCTGCAGATGCTGCTCGCCGACCGTGGCCCGTGTTTGTTACAACACGCAACTGAACGTCGGAGGTTTCAAGCGTCAACTTTACGTTACAGTATCTCCGGATGTAAAGGACATTTTACAATGCAACAAACGGCACTGATTACGTATTTGTTCATATGGTCAGATGTGCTAACAAAACTAACGGGGTGCCATTTAAAAAACGTAGGTTTGTATTAAAAAACATACTTCCGAGCATTTTTTATGGTTTGTATAGAAACAATTGCACAAGCCCCTCTCCTCACGTTCGGTCTGTGGAATCGATTCGTTAATATTTGATGTGGTTTACGAAATATATCGAGCGGTAATGTTAGGTGACTCACCCTGTATAGTACAGCTCATGTAAACCAGAATAATTGAATTATATTGCATTACTGTAAAGAATATCTGCAAACACAATAAATTTTATTTATTTTAAGAGAAATAGGTAGCTGCGTAAAAATATGTCCAAGAATAGCAAAGTTAAAAAGGAGTAGAAGTTCAATTTTCACAGACATCATGGAGGATGTTAACAGCATACATTTGGAAGCTTTGTCGCTTCATTGAGAGGATTTATTGAATACGTTGTAAATCTTAATTGAGATGGCCGATCGGAAATGTGAATCTTATCCCTTTCCAATTGGATTCGTGGGCTTTACTCTGAGCGCCACATCCCTAGGCCAATACATAAACCACGATATAATTTAACAGTGTTCAGAGTGGTAATGGTAAGATAAAAAGCAATATCGATTTATTATGATGCCTTTATAAGCGGGTGACACACAATAGAGTTCATTACAGGTAAGGGCGTTTGGGAAAGTTTGCAAGAATATGATCCTCTGTGATAATTGCGGTACAGTGTTCTCAGGAGCACGGGCGCTCGCAGATATTTGCGTAGTTCTTGAGGGTAAAATTCTAAAATTTTTATTGTTGATGTAACTGGTTTGTCAGTTTCGAAACAGGAAGTTAAGACTTATTATTCTCAAATAATTCATATGTATGGACTTGGCACAGTCAACCCTTTCAGATCTGAATTTTCTCAGGAGGAAGAATTTTTCTTTACACTGTAATGCTATTAGCTGATTCTTTAAATGATTTTAGATTTATGCAAAAATGTGACCCGGCTTCAAAATATACTTTGTACGCTTGGCTTCTTTTTATGGACTGAAATAAACAATTTTGAAATGTTCACTGATGTCATTAGCAAACTGATTATTCAACAATTACCATACAAAATAACAGCAACAATTTTCATTTATACAGTGGGATATAACTAACCAACCACTTTCTTGTGTTCTAGCGGTCACAAGCTGCTGTGCACTGCTACATTTGCTCGTTGATATTTGTATAGTAAAGTCCAACAATTGGCAGAACTTTTACATGATAAAAAAGATTGAACATCTACAGATGTGTACATGAGGTTTCCTCTGTGTAAAAACTCCTCTGTTGCGAATAAGAGGCAGTAAAATTTAATGTACACAGTTGTAGCCAGCTGGAATGAAAGAGTTAAGGTCAGTTACTTTGCAGTCATTTACTCTGCACGTAACCGGTAAGCTTATTTCAATAGTATTGGAAGTACATCGTTAATATGAACATCAGTGGCACCTTTTTGAGTTAACGATAAATTATGTCCTTAAATGATAATACTTTTTCCGACGACATTGTAATTCCTTGACAGATAGCAAAGGACTTGAAACAGCTGTTGAATGGAATGAACAGTGTATTGAAAGGTTGATATAAAATGAAAATCAAGAAAAGCAAAACAAGGACTAAGGAATGTAATCCAATTAAATCTGACGACGCTGAGGAGGATTAGAGTAGGAAACAAAACACAGAACGTAATAGGTGAGCTTTGTATTTTCGGTACTAAAATAATTGATGATGACCGGAGCAGAGAGGATATAAAATTTTAACTTGTAATGGAAAGAAAAGTGCTTCTGAAGGAGAGACATTTGTTAATATCGAATATAGATTTTAGAGATGCGAAGTCCTTTCCGAAGGTATTTGTCCGGAGTGTAGCGTAACATGGAACTGAAACGTTGCGATAAACAGTTCAAACAAGAAGAGAAGGTTTTCAATGTGGTGCGACGGAAGAATGCTGAAAATCAGATGCAACTAGCGTGCAGGTATTGAAAATACATAGGTAAGAAAAGAAATTTGTGGCATAACTTGACTAAAGGGAAGGTTCGGTTTACAGGACACATTCTGAGACATCAAAGGGTCACCACTTTAGTATTGGAGGAAACTGTGTGGGGTAAAAGTCGTAGAGGGAGACCAGGAGATGAATACGGAAAGCTGGTTCAGAAGGATGTAGGCTAGAGTAATTATTCGGAGATGGAGAGACCTGCACAGATTAGGGTAACACGGAGAGAAGCATCAAACCATTCTCCGAACTGAAGACAACAAAAACAGCTTGTTAACACTCAGGATATCTATTGAGTTAAGAACTATAAATACTGTTGGAAAGTTACTCATATACCAATAGTATTACTATGACACAGAGGGCCTGTAATGCCGTACTACACCGCTCAGTGTTTGGGACCTTTTAGACTGAAATTTCACGTTATTTCCTCCTATCTTATAGTACAGAAAGTTTTTTTGTATGGATGTACAAAACGTCTCTACAGATCAGTCTTACTCTTCCTTGAGAACTAAATATGTAAGATGGTGTCCTGGTGGGATTTAGCGACGGTTGATGGGCAGTTATACATCCTCCATGTTTATGGTGTGTAGAAAATTAGGGTGTGAATCTGAGTGCAATGGTTCAGAAATGGCTCTGAACACTATGGGACTTAACATCTGAGGTCATCAGTCCCCTAGAACTTAGAACTACTTAAACCTAACTAACCTAAGGACATCATACACAGCCATGCCCGAGGCAGGATTCGAACCTGCGACCGTAGCGGCCGCACGGTTGTGCCATGGTAAGGATGGATCTTCGCCAGCTCCTCGATTAGGCCTGTGTGAGAGAGTGAGGAAGAACAGGTTGAGCACAGTATTTCGACATTGTTCTGTAGCCGTTCACATTCATCTTGACTCCAGAACAGTGCAGGAAACACCGCCGCATCCTGGAATGGCCACAATTTCACAGCACAACGTGGAAAAAATGAGTATTATAGTCGTCGTACAATACCGTATGCATGTCCCTTGGGAAGAAAACCGTTCTCAGAGGGGTACTTTGCGTAATTTTGGCCGCTATTTTCGATTGTTTAAATCTACTGGCCATTAAAATTGCTGCACCAAGAAGAAATGCAGATGATAAACGGGTATTCATTGGTCAAATACACTCCTGGAAATTGAAATAAGAACACCGTGAATTCATTGTCCCAGGAAGGGGAAACTTTATTGACACATTCCTGGGGTCAGATACATCACACTGACAGAACCACAGGCACATAGACACAGGCAACAGAGCATGCACAATGTCGGCACTAGTACAGTGTATATCCACCTTTCGCAGCAATGCAGGCTGCTATTCTCCCATAGAGACGATCGTAGAGATGCTGGATGTAGTCCTGTGGAACGGCTTGCCATGCCATTTCCACCTGGCGCCTCAGTTGGACCAGCGTTCGTGCTGGACGTGCAGACCGCGTGAGACGACGCTTCATCCAGTCCCAAACATGCTCAATGGGGGACAGATCCGGAGATCTTGCTGGCCAGGGTAGTTGACTTACACCTTCTAGAGCACGTTGGGTGGCACGGGATACATGCGGACGTGCATTGTCCTGTTGGAACAGCAAGTTCCCTTGCCGGTCTAGGAATGGTAGAACGATGGGTTCGATGACGGTTTGGATGTACCGTGCACTATTCAGTGTCCCCTCGATGATCACCAGTGGTGTACGGCCAGTGTAGGAGATCGCTCCCCACACCATGATGCCGGGTGTTGGCCCTGTGTGCCTCGGTCGTATGCAGTCCTGATTGTGGCGCTCACCTGAACGGCACCAAACACGCATACGACCATCATTGGCACCAAGGCAGAAGCGACTCTCATCGCTGAAGACGACACGTCTCCATTCGTCCCTCCATTCACGCCTGTCGCGACACCACTGGAGGCGGGCTGCACGATGTTGGGGCGTGAGCGGAAGACGGCCTAACGGTGTGCGGGACCTTAGCCCAGCTTCATGGAGACGGTTGCGAATGGTCCTCGCCGATACCCCAGGAGCAACAGTGTCCCTAATTTGCTGGGAAGTGGCGGTGCGGTCCCCTACGGCACTGCGTAGGATCCTACGGTCTTGGCGTGCATCCGTGCGTCGCTGCGGTCCGGTCCCAGGTCGACGGGCACGTGCACCTTCCGCCGACCACTGGCGACAACATCGATGTACTGTGGAGACCTCACGCCCCACGTGTTGAGCAATTCGGCGGTACGTCCACCCGGCCTCCCGCATGCCCACTATACGCCCTCGCTCAAAGTCCGTCAACTGCACATACGGTTCACGTCCACGCTGTCGCGGCATGCTACCAGTGTTAAAGACTGCGATGGAGCTCCGTATGCCACGGCAAACTGGCTGACACTGACGACGGCGGTGCACAAATGCTGCGCAGCTAGCGCCATTCGACGGCCAACACCGCGGTTCCTGGTGTGTCCGCTGTGCCGTGCGTGTGATCATTGCTTGTACAGCCCTCTCGCAGTGTCCGGAGCAAGTATGGTGGGTCTGACACACCGGTGTCAATGTGTTCTTTTTTCCATTTCCAGGAGTGTATATTATACTAGATCTGACATGTGATAACATTTTCATTCAATTTGGGTGCATAGATCCTGCGAAATCAATATCCAGAACAATCACCTCTGGCCGAAATAACGGCCTTGATACGCCTGGGCACAGAGCTTGGATGGCGTGTATAGGTACAGCTGCCCATGCAACTTCAACACGATACCACAGTTCTTCAAGAGTAGTGACTGGCGTATTGTGACGAGCCAGTTGCTCGGCCACCAGTGACTAGACGTTTTTAATTTGTGAAAGATCTGGAGAATGTGCAGGCCAGGGCAGCAGTCGAACATTTTCTGTATCAACAAAGGACCTTACAGGAACTGCAACATGCGGTCGTTCAATACCCGGTTGATATGTAGGGTTTCACAGGGATCGAATGAAGGGTCGACCCACGAGTCCTAACACATCTGAAATGTAACGTCCACTGTTCAATGTGCCGTCAATGCTAACAAGAGGTGACCGAGACGTGTTACCAATGGCACCCCATACCACCACGCCGGGTGATACGCCAGTATGGCGATGACGATTACGTTTCAATGTGCGTTCACCACGATGTCGCCAAACACGGATGCGACCATCATGATGCTGTAAAGAGAACCTGTATTCATGAGAAAAAATGACGTTTCGCCATTCGTGCACCCATGTTCGTCGTTGTGTACACCATCGCAGGCGCTCCTGTCTGTGATGCAGCGTCAAGGGTAACCGCAGCCATGGTCTCCGAGCTGATAGTCCATGCTGGTGCAAACGTCGTCAAACTGTTCGTGCAGGTGGTTGTTGTTTGGCAGACGCCCCCATCTGTTGACTCAGGTATCGAGACGTGGCTGTACGATCCCTAACAGCCATGCGGATAAGATGCCTTTCATGTCGACTGCTAATGATACGAGACCTTTGGGATCCAGCACGGCGTTCCGTATTACCCGCCTTAACCCACCGATTCCATGTTCTGCTAACAGTCATTGGATCTCGATCAACGCGAGCAGCAATGTCGTGATACGATAAACCGCAATCGCGGTAGGCTACAATCCGACCTTTATCAAAGTCGGAAATGTGATGGTACGCATTTTTCCTCCCTACACGAGGCATCACAACGCCAGTCACCTGGTGTTTGTGTATGAGAAATGGGTTGGAAACTTTCCTCATGTCATCACGTTGTAGGTGTCGCCACTGGCGCTAACCTTGTGTGAATGCTCTGAAAAGCTAATCATTTGCTTATCACAGCATCTTCTTGCTGTCGGTAAAATTTTCCGTCTGTAGCACGTCATCTTCGTGGTGTAGCAATTTTAATGGCCAGTAGTGAGCTTACAAACTTAACGAAAGTAACCACCTCAGAGTTTGACAACAAACATCAAAAGAACACACAACACGAAAACTACCCTAAAGAAATTCGTGAACAACTAAGGATACGGCTATAATTTTGGTCAGTCATAACTGAGAGCGGTAAATAATTTTCGAATTTGGTAGTGATAATTACGTAACATGACGTCTTAATGAATGTAAACACAGTTTACGTAATTGACAGCTGTCAAAATCAAACTTTCCGTTGGTAGCTTTGCTTGCACCAATAGCGAGCGAACAGCTTTGCTATTACTGGCCGGCGCGGGATTTCATGGCAGACGCCGCAATTTACACTAACTAGGACATACCACAATCAGAACATGTAAATACGCCCGATAAAACACTGTCCACATACATGAAAATACACCCTGCAAAAGAACACCTAAAGCACACGCAGTAACAACAAAACAAATTAGTAAATAGAGAAAATAAACAGTGACAGCTACTGTTAAAGGTGGGTTCAAAAGCGATAACACCGATTTACGAACGATCTCTACAGAAACTACCTTTATTTTTCATGAAAGTAAATACTGAGGAAAGTTAGTTACAAAAGGAAAGGAAATACAGCTCAAACAGTTTGAAATGCTCTGTATCTTTATAGTGGAAGAACGCTTGGTGTTGCAGCTTATCTGTTTGTAGCGTAATTAATGTAGCCTTCATCGGTCATGAAAATGACATGGAATTATTCTCCGTATGATTCCTTTGGTGACAGACCGGTACGACGTGGTTGCTCTATGTACGTCGAAGTTCGTATGCGATAGATTACAAAATTCCATGGTAATATGGAAGAATGATTGCCTGTCGAACGCGCGGGTCGCTAAAATATATATCGAACGTGCGACTATATGCCGATCACAAGTCTATGATGGCTCGAATTATGGTAAATGTTTAGTGCGTAGTCAGGGGAAGATAGTCTATTGTTTCCGTTGTGAATAGCAATGAGCGCAAGCGTTCCAATTTCTAGCCCCATTAGTCTCACATGGCAACATCTAATTCCACAGTAATACAGTGTGGAAAGCTATATTTGTTCCAATACCTACATTTCCACAACTTGGGGCTGAGTGGAAAAATTGACCCTTCTGACACTCTCGCTATTGCTTAGTGACATAGCAAGCGTATGTGCGGGTTTTGGAAAAAAGAACTGTTGCCGGCAGCTTATACAACACGAGGAATAGTGCTTGAGGAAGATGTCGCTGACGAGAAAAGGAAGTAATGTTACTACTTTCATTTGTAATTAACTGTAACTTTGTTATATTTCGTCTTTTGTTGTTGCTCTAGTGTACACGCAGAAACAGTATCCATAACTCGCTGCACCAGTCGTGTGGTCGACAACGAGTCGAACGTTCGATATACGAGGTCGTTAAGGGTTCGCAGGTTCGATGGCCAGTAATTCCTGGTAATTACTCGTTCCATACATGAAAACAGCGCCACCCATCACAATTAGTTTGCGAGTCTCCACGGCGACAGTTAATGTTTTAGCGCGCCCCAAAGTTTATTAAATTGAACATGAGATAACAAATTGAAAGTGCATTAGTTGGAGCAGTTCGGGTAGCTGCGAACAGTTCAGCTCTCACAGCAACTTTTAAAGTCCATTAACGCCAGCAGTGCCACTGGTTTTTGAAGGATTCTACGAAACTCATAGCACTCACACCGTCTAACACTTTTTATTTCATAACGTTCACGTTGAAGTTTAAGCCATAACCGAAAAATAAGAATGCGGCCATGAATTTTCGTGTGATTACTAGCTCTGTTCAAAAAGTTCCGTAACACTCGTAAAATAGTGCCAGTGGTGTGTTGGAGCGAAATGCGATTGGCATCCCTGCACACACCTGTGTGTAGGGTGTAAGTGCCGGAAGTTTCATTGTTGTACGTCTTTTAGTTATTGTTCAGTGCTGTATTGAGTAGAACGTTGTGCCGCGCAACGATGACAGAATTAGAGGAGCGACATGTCTGCATCAAATTTGCGCGAAACTCAAGAAAACCTGCATGAAGACACTAAATCATGCAGGAAGCCTACGGTGATGACTGCTTAAGCCGTTCTCGGTTTTACCAATGGTTTACACAGTATAAAAAATGGCCGGACGGATGTTAAAGACGATCCTCGCTCAGGACGCCCTTCAGCGTCTACCGACGACGCTCGCGGTCAGGAACGTCAACAAAATTGGGCATGCCAGTCGAAGACAAGACTGTTCCGAGAGGTTGCAGAAGAATATAATATATCACTTGGGTCATATTACGAAACCCTGAGACAGCATCTTGGAAGTATCGTTTTGCTGTTCGTCCCAAGGCTCATGAATCAAGAACAGGAAGACCCTCGCTTCGCAATGTGTGAAGAGCCTTTGGATCGCTCAAATGAGAACGAGAAGAGAACCATAACTGGTGATAACGCATGAATATGTAGTTATGATATTGATATCGAGGTTCAGTCTTCACAATGGATCGAAAAAGATTCTCAGACACCAGTTAAAGCTCGTCAGGTCGGGTTAAATGTCAAAGCTATGCTGACAGTTTTCGTTGACTTTGACGGATCTATTCATCAAGAATTCGTGGCGCAGGGACAAACTTAATTGTTGGTACTATCGGGACGTCTTGCGACGCCTGCGTGAAAATGTGAGAGCGGGCAAGATGTGACGACACAGTTCATGGCTCTTGCATCGCGATAACGCACCAGCACATTTATCCCTGTTGGTGCGTGACTGTTGCATACAAAACGAAATCACTGTACTGCTTCACCCTCCTTGCTCTCCAGACCTGGCCCCTGTGGACTTTTTTTTAATTTCCAAAGTTGAAAGCCCCTTGAAAGGCAAAGATTTGCTACGATAGGCGAGGTAAAAGGAAATTCACAGACGCCGCCTTGAGCAGTCCAGCAACAGGCGAACCAAGACTGTTTCCGGAATGGAAACGCCGTTGGGAGCTGCGCATCTAGTGTGAACGTTAATATTTCGAAGGAGACCACGTGCAATAAGGAAAAGGTAATCGTAAAGAAAATGTTATGCACAAAGTTCCGGAATTTTCTGAAGAAACCTCGTATGTCTAGCACGATTGCTCAAAACGAACACGCATATGCCACCACACCGCACACCTTCTGACTGACTTCACTGTTCGACTGCAAGTATCGATAGTGCTCTGGTATAACAGTTCATATAGCAGTGCCGCACATTACATGTGGTTTCACACAGCGCATTACACAGAAACATTATAACAGAAAGTGGAACTTGGCATTGAATACTCACGTAAAAGGAGATTCATGTAGCAATACAAATATAGCAAAACATAGTTACGTTTCATATTACAGAACAAAACAAAAACATTATTTAGACCATCTAAGATATAGGCTGAGATCAAATGAAGTTCAAGAAAAGAAAATAGAAAAGGAAAAACATTATCTCGCATAATTAGCAATATCTTCACGACATCTACGGCCGATTAGTTAACGTTGTTGACCAGCTTGCGGCTGAGCCGCGTTCGATTCCCGCTACTGCCAGGGAGTTTTCATCGGCAGTTAAACTTGAATCGGGTGAACTTAGCCTCGTAAAGCGATTTGATGAGCTACTTCACCAAGCAGTAGTGGCACCACATCTGCTAACAGCACAATGACCGAGAGTGCGGTTTGCTGATGTTTTATACACATCCATACCGTGTCCACATGATGCCACTGAGTGACGTTTGACACGAAGGTCGTTCATCCTCGATTGGACCATCAGTAGGCCTAAAGGACGTACTTATTATTATCGTTATACAGTATAAAGGGATGTCTAAGGTCACAGTATTTCCCGTCGCACTGGGCAATGTTAAATGTACAGTTCAACAGTTTTGTAGACAATCATTGCTAGAATGTCGTGAGACTTCTGTTAGGAATAAAAACATAAATCTCTGCTGGGATTCCAGGAGGGGCAAGTTCCTCCTAGTACTTGTCACCGCTCCTCACTTTTCCTTGCGCTCTGGCGGACGCAAGAGGCCTGTGTTACAGGGAGCATCCCCTCAAAGTCGGCAGTACACAGTGTGATAGTAGACCGTGTTGTTTGTACGTCCAAATCTATACTTCACAAACAGCTTTGCAGGGGTCGCAAATAGTACTCGTGGTACCTCTGTATTTTCCTCCCTTCGCTGTTGTATTTGCGACTGGTGCGAGGGAATAGTATTTTTTGGGTAATGTTCGTACGAGACTGACGTCAATTTTCGCCGATTTTCTGGTCGTGGTCGTTCCGAAAGACGCATGTGTTGAAAGCAAAGTAAAACCAAAGCATGCTGGTACAAAAGAACATGAGCAGTGCTCATTGATTTCACAGAATAACCAATATACTGTCCTTGTCTTTGACCACTTTGATCATGGACATCTCGGTACAGTGAAGTTAACCAATTGGGTATTCAACAGGTTATATTAATTTTTTGCAATGGGTTGCGTAGCCAGGAAAAGATTCAGGACAGGTTAAAGGATGTAAGTCAAGTCTGCTTATAATAGAAATTCAATTACTCTATATGTTCCAAGAAAATTTAAAAAGGGAAATGTGTAGGTTAGAGTTAGATATGGTGGGAATTGGTAAAGTTCGGTGGCAAGACGATCAGGACTTCCGGTCATATGGATACAAGGATATAAATACAAAATCGAACAGTTATACTTCAGGAATATGTTTAATAATTAATAAGAAAATAGGAACGCGGTTAATCTGGTATGATCAGTATACTGAACGCGTTATTGTAGCCAAGACAGATACAAAGCCAATACTACGACAATAGTACAAGTTTGCATGCTACATAGTTTCGCAGGTGAAGAAACTGAAGAAATGCATGATGAGATAAAAGAGACTATTCAGATAGTTAAGGGAAATGATAATTTAGTAGTGATGGGGTAATGAAGTTCTGTAGCACGGAAAAAAAAAAAAAAAAAAAAAAAAAAAAAAAACGAAAATTAGTGGGTGAATACAGACTGGGGGAAATCAATAAAAGAGGAAGCCGTCTAGTAGAATTATGTGCAAAGCATAATTCGATCACCGCTGACAATTGATTTTAAGAAACATGAAAGAAGACTGTACACCTTAAGGAGACCTGGAGACACCGGAATGATTCAGATTGATTATGCGAAGGTAAGACAGATTTGGAAGCCACATGTTAAATTGTAAGATATTTCCAGGAGCGTATGTGGACTGTCCACGATTTATTGGTTCTGAACTTTAGATTAAAACTGAAGAAATTGCAAAACTGTAGGAAATTGAAGAGATGGGACCTGAACAAGTTTAACGAACTACAGGTTGTTAAGAGTTTAGAGGGATCACTAGCCAACGATTGACAAGAACAAGGGAAAAGAATACAGCAGGAAATGAATGGGTAGCTTTGAGAGGTGAAATAGTGAAGGCAGCAGAAGACCAAATAGGTAAATAAATAAGTCCTATTAGAGATCGTTAACTAATACAGAAGACAGTGAATTTAATTGATGAAAGGAGAAAATGTAAGGATGCAAACCTACGTATATAACACTCTTAGCTTTGAGAAAGATTTTGACAGTGTTAACTGGAATACTCTCTTCCAAATTCTGAAAGCAGAAGGGGGTCCAATATCGGGAGCGAAAGGCTATTTACAACTCGTACAGAAACCAGACGGCAATTATAAGAGTCGAAGGGCATGAAAGGGAAACAGTGATTGAGAAGAGAATGAGGCAGGGTTGTAGAATAACTGATTTTGAGACTGTACACTAAGCGAGCAGTAAAAGAAATGAAAGAAAAATTTGGAGTAGAAATTAAAGTTCAGAGAGAAAAAAAATGAGAAAAAACGAAACTGAGGTTATCGGATGACATAGCAAAACTGTCAGAGACAGCAAAGGACTTTGAAGAGCAGTTGAACGGAACGGACAATGTGTGCAAAGGAGGATGTAAGATAATTATCAACGAAAGAGAAACAAGGATAACGGAATTTAGTCAAATTACATCAGGAGCTGTTGAGGGAAGTAGAATAGAAAACGAGACGCTTAAGGTAGTAGATGAGTTTCGCTATTTGGGCAGCAAATCAACTGATCGCGGCCGACGTATATCTGTTTAGAAGAACGGACTGATTGATAGTACACATTGTGAGACATCAAGGGACCACCACTCTAGTACTGGAGAGAAGTATGGACGGTAAAAGTAGTAGAGGGAGGCCAAGAAATGAATACAGTAAGCAGATTCAGAAGGTAATAGTTGCAATATTTATTCGGAGATGAAGAGACTTGCGCAGGATAGAGAAGTATGGAGAGCTGCATCAAGGCATTCTTCGTACTGAAGACAACAACACTCAGTGAAATTAACAACGAACAGACAGAGAGCAAAGTTATTTCACTACTCAAATTAACAAAGAATGACGCTAATACCGTGGGAGGTACCAGTTTTATCTGGGAAACTGCATGGACAATAAAGCACCAAGATTCTTATCTGTGAAGCTCGCGAATTCAGAGCTAGCGATAGAGTATTACACTTCACAACAAATCAAGTCACCAGCACATTTTCTCAACAACAGCGAAGTGTGCCGAATAACACCATATGTCCACCAGGAACCGACTTCTCAAAATTAGCTCTCCAGATTTTAGACTGGTGTTTATTGCTCCTCATTTTCTGAGTCTTCTCCATTTCAAAACTCTCCACGTGCAAGGGAGCACTCTATAGTACTGCCAATGTGATGGGTGAGATGTGTTGCAAAATTCACGAGAAAGCAAGGGAAAGCACATGCAACTTTCCCCCTTTTGCATACCAGGCGCGTATTTCTAAACACGAATTTGGTAGTGTGTCCCGCACCGACGTAATCACGTCACAAGACTGTGTCTTCAACATTGGTCTGTCTTCCACACCAAGAAAACTCAAGAGGAAAACAATATTATTGGCTGAACGAATTTTTAGAGTGAACAAAACTATCTCATGTTGGCCAGATGCTGCCACGGCATCTTGCTCTTTCAAGTACGTGCAGGAGGGAATGCTCCGTTATTCTCTGGAGCCTGTGGATCGCCCGCAGCGTTCACTAACGAAAGGGTGTGCACGCACCTGCCCAGCGTTCAAAATCAGCAGATCAGGTCGCAAGCAACTCCAATAACACTGTCTGTATCCCCAATGGAGACGCTCTTGACATAATGAAATTCACAGACTGACTTCTGCCGACAAAAGAGGCCACAGAAACGTGTCCAGTTACATACCACCCCTGCATGATGAGCACAAGGTTGTCCTTCCAAACATACCGCTCCAATGTACTGACTGAAGTAACTTCGAAAAAGTGGCCAAATAAATTAACATCGAGTACCGATATGTTACAGTAAAATCACATTGTAACACATAACAGAGTGGCAACAATACTTGAGGCCGCGACAAAGTTCTGTAACGGGAATTGCTACTGCGGGGGTTTGACAATTCTAGGCAGCTAAGACAAGATTGTTCTGGAGGTGAACCGCTAGGTTTCTTAGTAGACCTTGAAAGTAATGTAGCTATGTAGATTTCCCTTCAAACGCCTTGATGCCGATGAAAAATCCTTTGGGTGAAATGAGCTATTGAACCAACTCGCACCATGGCCCCTAAACCGTAATTCGTCTCCTTTTTCCTGGCCTTATTTTACGGGGCGGCATGTTAATTTGGATTTGGCAATATTAGATGGTAGGGCTGGCTGAGCTGGATGCCCTTCCCATCGCTTTGCCCCCACTTGCCTTTCTCCACCTCCAAATTGGACTTTTCTGAGCTGGCGTAAACTGTCATTGATCTGGTCGTCTGTATTAGTATGCAGGTTTGTCCGCTGTGTCATACTATTATCTTACGTTCGAGTATTGTGTGTCTAAAGCAAAGGCCTCTCAATAGGACCAAGGCAGTGACCCGTAAGAACTGTTTATAGGAAGCGATTTTATTATGTCAAGTCCTGCATGTGCGTGGTCAATGCTTGGTGCTGTGTTCCTTTGTTGGTTTAAAAGGTCCCTTAACGTTTAGATTTAAGAATATAAATGTTATTCAGTTACTTATTGGCCTTGTTGCACAACAAATGAAATGTACAGTAGTATCAAATTGCTATAAAGTATGATTTCTGAGATCCCTACTATACCCGCAGGACAGGACAGATAGTTTAATTTGTGGAAAGGGGCCAAAATGAGTGACTGTCAGTTGCACTCGAACATACTACTTTCTTCATTTGAAAAACATTAAACGAATAAGGAAAACATAAAAAACAGGGCAAGCCAAACATTAATTTTAGTACTTAATTCCGAGCTAAATGCGCCGTTCAATCTCACACCTCAAGGGCAAAAGAACTTTAATTTAAAACTGGCTGAAGGCCAGTCACTTAAGACTCAAAAACAAGAATTTGAATTTTAAAAGGCAGAAGGCCTCATCTTAAAACATTTCTCTAAATTAGGGTGAAGGCCTAAGCAATCTCAGGCCCTAAGGGCGAAACAACTTTAACTTAAAATCGCCTGAATGCCAATAACTTAAGGCTCAAAACAGGAATCTGAATTTTAAAAGGCAGATGGCCTTATCCTAAGATTTCTTTAAGTCAGGCTGAAGGCGTAAACAATCTTACGCCTTAAGGTTAAAACAACTTTAAAATCGGCTAGAAGCCATGCATAAAACAACAAGGACAAATAAGAAAAGGCAGCATAGCAAACGGCGCTCAGAAGTTTGCAAGGGTCAGCCTGGAATTCAAACACTAACGCTCGCTTAGGTGAGACAGGCAGTCGGCCCAACAATTCTCAGTCCGACGGTAGCCCAGCCGACAGTCAACGGACCAAGCGACAGGTAACTTCCGCTTCACCCTACCAGCACACAACAGGAAGTTCAATGAAACAACCCAGAAGGTGTCAACACCTACAACGAATTACACGTTTAGCTGTCAAACCACACTCCGTGCTGGACAGCCACAACACGGCGAGGAAAACACACTGCCTGAATTTACGTCAGCGGCCAAGGCAAGTAACCGGAACGTTAACGGCTGCAAGGCAGAAGATTCTGCTGGTGCACCTCAATTAAAAAATAATAAACTTAAGTCAAACTCCACAGGACGGCGGCTAGAACTTCGCCAACTTGAAAACACACGTTGTTGCTCCCGGGAATGTCCCAACAGCCCACAACGAAATTCAAACGACACAATGTGAACACTTGGGGCTGACTGGTAGATTAAGTAAATACTCAACTTTTGTGTCCGGGATCGGTGAGCCACGGACCTCACAGCAATGGGAATAGCACCTCACACTCCAACTGCGCGTTGACGCCGCCAGCGGGCGCCGTCCAAACTACGCGCCACGGAAACTTCCTCGCTGCTCCACGCCAACCGACCAACTGCCCGGCCCGGAGACGGTGAAGGACAAATATGCGTCGGGCGATGCGACGACCAACCGAACGACCAACTGACGGTCGTCCCGCCCCAATCTCCCTTCGTCGGACAGAGCACTGGCTGTCAGCGCCTCATCGGCGCTCCGTCCCCGACTTCACTTCCGCTGCCGTCTTCAACTGACTGGACTGCTGGTCTGTCCCGAACTGACTGTCAGACCCACGACGACCCGGAAATACTATTGGTCGCTCCAAAGATGGTACGACTGTGCAGTTATCGATAAGCGCAGCTGCTGTCGCTCACGGGCAAGTAAGGCAGGAAGATAGTGACGCCAGTAAATTGAATAAGAAATCGAGGTGGCAGTACCGTAATAGAAGATGACAAACAAAGGGAATAAATGCGAGCCGTGCACGGCTCAATTTCTTGTGTGTGTGTGTGTGTGTGTGTGTGTGTGTGTGTGTGTGTGTGTGTGTGTGCGTGTGTGTGTACAGTTTTTTAACGTTGTTACACGTTTTAACACATGTGTATACAGTTTTTTAACCTTTTTACACGTTTTAACACATTCGTCTCACTAAACTGCAGTGTGAGTGCTGAAGTTCGATGCCGTGCACCCAGAAGATTGTACAGTGCATCTAAAAAATCTGACAAATTTCTGTTTATGCTAAACAACACGAATGCGTGCTGAAAAGTAGCACCTCAGATTTATTTTCTTCTATTCCCATTATCTGTTGGGGTATTACATGTTATGTACATTATTCGGTAGACTTCCAACTTCGCTGATTTAAGTTGGAACCCTATACTGCTACTGATCAACGAATTATAGACAGCAACATGGTGTTATGTAACGTGATTACGTCGGTGCGTGACAGACAGCTTGCTGAAATGGAGTTTCATTAACTCGAACAGTTCATCCACACATGGAGAACCAACTCCTTCTGCTGCGACAACCGTAATAATCCGACGGCTTTGGTTTACGGTCAATTGTCATCCTCGATACTGAACCGACTTGGCTCCACAGATTTCCATCTGTTTCCAACATTTACATAGCACGTTCAGTGACTTCATTATGGTAGTAATCAAGCGGCGCTATCAGAGGTGAGGTTGTGCCTCCGTCAACAAAGTCCAACACACTGTAGTGGCGGTCTCAACAAACGCTTCTTTCGTTGGAGGAATTTGTTCATCGTCAGGGTGTCTAGGCTGAGAAATGATTCTGTGGACTTTAAGAATAACGATGTAAAATCTTAATAAAGATTTTTCAATTTTTTAAAAGAAAGCTTTAAGAGTTTGTACATAAAAAAATCGGATGTATTTGTTTTCAGAATGCCCTCGTACAAGTAGTTTTTATGGTTTCACTTACGGAAACAAAAATTTGTATTTCGTCGATGCCGCTATTTTTATTCAAAACCGACGGCAGAATAAACGCGGAGTAGAAGTTTGTTTGTAACAAGCAATTTGAGAATACAACTAAGATGGTTTTGATCACAATACTGCTAAGTGATGGTGAGAAAAATAAAGGCAGTAACTGTTGTAACAATTCAAAGTTGTGATGAAGTATTGTCCATAAAGATGTGGATTTATCACGAAGATAGCCGGCCGGTGTGCCCGTGTGGTTCTAGGCGCTTCGGTCTGGAACCGCGTGACCGCTACGGTCGCAGGTTCGAATCCTGCCTCGGGCATGGATATGTGTGATGTCCTTAGGTTAGTTAGGTTTAACTAGTTCTAAGTTCTAGGCGACTGATGACCTCAGAAGTTAAGTCGCAAAGTGCTCAGAGCCATTTGAACCATTTACCACGAAGATAACAGGTAAACTACGTACGTCGGGCAAGTTATTGACTTCTCTCAGGTACGTGCGAAGTGATGAAGTATTGTGCATAAATGTGTGGATTTATCACGAAGACAACAGGTAAACTACGTACGGCGGCCAAGTTATCGACTTCTCTCGGGTAAACACAAAAACACTTAAAGTTACTACAGGCCCTCGTTGATTTTTTGGGAAGTATTGGCCCACAAATGAATTAAACTTAGCCGACCGATGTGACCGAGCGCTTCTAGGCGCTTCAGGCTGGAACCGCGCGACCGCTACGGTCGCAGATTCGAATCCTGCCTCGGGCATGGATGTGTGTGATGTCCTTAGGTTAGTTGGGTTTAAGTAGTTCTAAGTTCTAGGGGACTGATGACTTCAGATGTTAAGTCCCATAGTGCTCAGAGCCATTTGAATTTTTTAATTAAACTTTGCTCAAATCCGCCGGTTACGACAGAGGCGTTCAGGAGATTTCACTTGGTTGAATAGTAAATTGCGCAGTTAGATATCTCCTTCCACGTACCCCCTACTGTTATCTTTCTATCCCCATCTACTAGGTCACATGGCATTGGCACAAAAGAGCTAGGCTCTACAACAGATCTGACCTTTTCGGTTAGGACTGAAAGGTAGGAAATTTTGATAGCACTGTTTAAGTGTACACTAACACTATTTGGGATATGTCCTAACATTACGCACGTCACTGTTCGTTGACGGCCATATTTATCTGTACAGGTCCGAACTTCTGGGGTCGCATCAACCCTCAGTGGTCGCTGTGCAACAAGGGCCGGCGGCAGTCGCCCATCGACGTCGACCCGGACAAGCTGCTGTTCGACCCCCTGCTGCGGCCTCTCCACATCGACAAGCACATTGTAAGCAGCGCGCCTCAGCTCTCCGCGCACGTTTCAGCGTGTAACCGCAGACCCCCACACTAATTTAGGCTTGCAGAGTCAGAAATAATTTTTAAGTTCGTGATTCATATAATTTTGCTTAAAATGTTGGATTTTTTTCCTCAATAACTTATCCAGAAATTTTTCTTCAATATTCTACGTAATGTCCTATTACAAGTTCGTTCCCGCATTTTAACGAAGCACCAAGATTTTCAGTACAGTTACTTAAGTTATGTCTACATCTCCATCTGCAGCTCCTCTAGCCAAGCCACTTTAAAGAGACAAGCGAAGGATCTTACTGTACAGTACCACATGTGATATGTGATTCTTGCCTGCTCCACCCCCCCCCCCCCCCTCCCCTCGCAGTTATTGCCTGTTCCATTCGCCAATTGCGCGCGGGTAGACTGGAAGAAACCTCCGTATTAGCTCAGATTTTCTCGTTGTGGTCATTTCGTGAGACGTATATGGCAGCCAGTAATGTTTTGGTCGACTCTCTCAGAATATCGGTAGTAAGCCTCTCCGTGATAAAAGGATCTCCACTTCAGATTTTGCCAACGCCTCAGTCTTCACTGGATCATATCGATCTCTGCTGTTCATACAAACTGGAAGGCACTGCAAACTGATGTGCAGTACTCAAGAGCCAAAGTCTCCTGGTGTTGCTGCTTTCTTATAGGACTCCACCTGAATCATCTGCAAATAGCGTCATGGACGTCCGCAGCGTGGTTTTGCCGTAGCGTTCTCGCTTCCCGCGCAAGGGGTCCCGGTTTCGATTCCCGGCGGGGTCAGGGATTTTCTCTGCCTTGAGATGGCTGGGTGTTGTGTATCTTTCATCATCATTGACTCGCAAATCGCCGAAAAGGACTTGCAATTTCGGCGACCGAAAACCCCGCATGGGGTCTCCCAGCCACCGTACGGTCATTTCATTTCAGCGCCATGGTAACTCCGACGTGTACTTACGTCATTTGCAGATTAATAATTACAGGTCTTACGAGTCGTATGTTTTTGGTTGATTAGTACATCCAAGTACATGTGCCAAGAGCAAGCCACTGAAGCTTATTCTCTCCTGTGGAACAGGTCAGGTGTTAAAGTGTAGACACGTGGACGCAAAGAGGTTAGCCTATAACGATAGGCGTACTCCAATTCGTGGTATAGCTGCGACCACGCAGAACACATCAGGTAGCAAATTATGTGACTTGTTTTTGGGAATACTGCTAGACACAGAGAAAAATCAACCGACATATTAATGTGTGTACATATTAACGAACCACATATAAAAATATCTGAACCCTTTACACCCTGTATATATTGTAAAAAATAATTGTCCTATCACACTTCCTAAGGGAAGTCCAGAAATCAGCTTTACATTTGCCTGGTTTTTTTGGTCTTTTTTTCCCATTAAAAACACCTTGCTGTGTTCTGTGTGCGGGGATTTCCTGAGCCAAACCATGAACCTGTTTTGATACTCGGTAAACTGGTATTTATGCAATCATAAGCCACACAATCTCAATACGTTACATTAGGTTATGTGATGATGCTTGATTTCGTAGGCTGATATTGCTTACATCCCTAAATGGTTTTCTGTTTCTTAGTATATCTAAGATTTCCCGAGATTTCATCAACAAATTCACAAACTTATTTGAAGACACCTGATGGGCCTCCAGAGGTAGCTTTCAGAAGCGCCTATCTGGCGTCAAGTAGTAATAAAAATGACGAAACCATTTTCTAGCAAATTATCACCGGTCGGGTAGGTTCGCTGTTATATTGAATGTTTTTGATTCTGTCACACTGATGGCTGCTTCATCGAGGTCACAAAGGTTCACCGTCATTCGCAGCGAACAACTATAGTGAATAGCAAACTGAGATGAGCTTTATATCTCACATTACCGCTGTTGCTCATTCAGCTGGATACCATAGTACACTTGTAGTAGTGCTTACTCATTTCTTGTGAAAACTACAGCTCTCGCCAGACATCATGATAGAACTTCAAAGTAAAATGAAGTTTCCACTGTGCCTATCACATGTCGGTAGTATGATGCCACAACCGCCAGCTTCTGGCTGATTCAATACCGGAACCTCATGTTTTGCACAAGAGTAAAGCTTAACTGGTCGTTGAATGAATGGAAAAAGAATGACAGCACTAAAAAGCATTCCAGAATGAGATTTTCACTCTGCAGCGGAGTGTGCAGATAGCCCTAGGCTGTGGCTAAGCCATGTCTCCGCAATATCCTTTCCTTCAGGACTGCTAGTTCTGCAAGGTTCGCTTGTGTAAAGTTTGGGAGGTAGGAGACGAGGTATTGGCAGAAGTGAAGCTGTGAGGACTGACCGGGAGTCGTGCTTGGGTTGCTCAGATGGTAGAGCGGTTGCGCGCGCGAAAGGCTAAGGTCCCGAGTTCGAGTCTCGGTCCGACACACAGTTTTAATATGCCAGTAAGTTTCACTAAAAAGGAATATATGAACAAAAATGACTTACTATTGACAACCATCTTATCAAACACGAATGTGTGTCTGCTCAAATGAACAATGTGTTTTAAAACGCACACAGAATCAAGTCTTGTGACAGTTGACTTTTTATATTCCAATCATAATGGGTGAGTAGGGTAGAACTCTATGGAATGAGTTATAATTCGATCTGTTTCGTTACTGTGGTGTCAGAAGCTGGCATACAATTTTGATGTCCTGTAACGTTCCTCAGAACCATTCAATATTAGACATAGAACTATAACAACAAAGATTTTGTGAAATAGTTACTTTGTACCCTTATAGCAAATACTGATGGGAAATGTAGTTTCGAGTTTTAGAAAATAAGAGAATCATTAATAAAAATAAGTTACAAATACAAGACTCCATGTTGTCACTGATAACTACCCACTGAACATCCAGCAATAGCGGCGGGCAAGAATCAAACCCATAGCTTTGGCCCTCGGGAGATATTCTGTGATGAAATGATTGCGTTCCCTGCTGGAAACCATGTAAGAAAGGGTAAACGGAATAGCATAGGGGCATCACCCTATGGAACCTTGGTCTCAGTTGACACCGCTGGTGAAGGTATGGTCTGCGAAAGGAAAGGTACCTTGAACAAGCTCAGAGTCAGAAGAAGAGTTTTAACTCGTCCAGTACTTTCATGACAGTATTTATTCCTTTGAAAATTGCAAGATTGTTCATGAATTACATAACATACGTAGCTTTTTCTCTAAATCGAAATCGATTTAATCTTTCTCTGGTCACCAGTTTCGTTCTTCTGTCCAACCGCTATTCTGCTTTTGCTCATCGCAAGAGCCTTCAAGTAGTTGATAAATGATCAATACTTCATTGGTTAGCAATAGCTTCACTATTCAGTTCGTTGGCTTTGCGGTCCTTCGGTACTTCCTTGAAGCGTTTATCGGAGACTTTGGGCCTGTTGTCCAATACACTGAAAACCAACCTCCTTGCTCGGGTGGCATCCATCCTGAGCGGATATCCGTACAACGTTAGCTGTCGTTACCTTATTGACTCCATACGCTGTTCATAAACATCTGTACGTTCTTCTCTTCCGAGCGGTCTGTAACTTCTTGTTCGTCTGTTATCTTGCCACCTCCCCTCCCCACTGCCCCATTTTTTGTATAACTTGCCCTTCAAATGTCTCGGCTTGCCTCAGTCCACAAATTCCTGTCTTACTGCGGTATTGTTAGGCGTTGGGTTTTGATCCATGTTTTACGGTGCCTGGGATTAGCTTCTCTTGAAATTGCATTTGTCATGTAAGGGCCTTGTGACGTACGAAAAGGAGCAATCATCTTCTCTCTCCCCCTGTCGTCGGCTTCTTTTTCGCATCATTACATTGGCATTTTTTCACAAAGGTGTGTGAAACTGCCTATTTTTTCCATTTCATCGGTCTACAATGAGAAATGACGAGACGTTTTTCGGACGTTCGGTCCCTCTAAAGAAATTTGGAAGCCAGTTTCTACTGCTTGTTCGTTCTGCGTGTTCCTCAGTTCCATGATTCTCTCAGTATATTTCGACAGGATCACAAATTCATCGAACCTTAAACGTGAACTTTGTTCAGTAACTCTTTTCAGTCATCGGTTGACAATCTGTAACACGAAGTGACTAGGACTGGGTTAACAGATGTCCTAACCCCATGGAACCTGTCTCTTGGTACTGAGTAAGTTTCATACATACGCCAAGTTGAAAATGCTCCAAGCGCTCACTCATCTTCCCGCTCCTCTTTCTACATCTACATCTACATCTACATTGATACTCCGCAAGCCACCCAACGGTGTGTGGCGGAGGGCACTTTACGTGCCACTGTCATTACCTCCATTTCCTATTCCAGTCGCGTATGGTTCGCGGGAAGAACGACTGTCTGAAAGCCTCCGTGCGCGCTCTAATCTCTCTAATTTTACATTCGTGATCTCCTCGGGAAGTATAAGTAGGGGGAAGCAATATATTCGATACCTCATCCAGAAACGCACTCTCTCGAAACCTGGCGAGCAAGCTACACCGCGATGCAGAGCGCCTCTCTTGCAGAGTCTGCCACTTGAGTTTATTAAACATCTCCGTAACGCTATCACGGTTACCAAATAACCCAGTGACGAAACGCGCCGCTCTTCTTTGGATCTTCTCTATCTCCTCCGTCTCTCTCTCTCTGCCTCTGGCTCTCTCGCTCTCTCTGACGCGTGCGCACGCACACACACACACACACACACACACACACACACACACAGACACACACACGCACAAATACACACACCAAGCAACCTCGGTTGTGGTATTGACGACAAAATGCTTTGAAAAATAAAAACACTGCCACAAGGAAACTGGTATTATACAAAATATCCACGGGTGTACTGCCGGTCTACAGTGTCCAACGGGCACAATATTTCGGCGGTCATACATGTCGCCATCATCAGGTGAACAGACGGACTGAGCTCATGTGAACGTGCTCAGTCCGTCAGTTCACCTGATGATGGCGACATGTATGACCGCCGAAATATTGTGCCCATTGGACACTGTAGACCGGCAGTACACCCGTGGATATTTTGATTATCAAATTCGCCGGGAGAAACTCAAGAAAAACTGGTATTAGTTGTGTTAGTTGCAGTACTAAAAAGTTTCTTTCAGACCCCCCAGATACCGGATGCGTGGTTACAAGAGGCTCCCAACTTTTCCGTCGGCAGGTGAGCGGCACGCTGCTGAACACCGGCCAGACGATGGTGTTTCGCGTGGACAAGGACGCCAAGCACCACGTGAACATATCGGGCGGCCCGCTGGCCTACCGCTACCAGCTGGAGGAGATGTACTTCCACTACGGCATGGACAACAGCCACGGCTCCGAGCACAGTATACACGGATACCACTTCCCCGGAGAGGTAAGTCACTAACATAGACGGCAGGTACACAGTCTTACGCTCAGGCCCGCGCGAGGAGCGTGTATGGTGCTACATTATGACGTATAGGAATGTTTGCGGGAAGGGAGGGTATATTACTTTGGGATTGTCAGACTTGTGACAGGTTTGATGCAGCCCGCTACGAATTCCCAGAGAAACACTAGCCCACAATGTCCCCAAATTGCTTTTTGTATATATTTCAATCTCTGTGTTGTCGTACATCTCCCTCTAGTACCATGGAAGATTCTCCTTGATGTCTTAACAAACGTACCTTCTTCCTGTCCATGTTTTCCAAATGCTCCTATCCTCACCAGTACTGCGCAAAACTTCCTTCTATAGCACAATATCTCCAACGCTTCGATCCTCTTCTTTCCCGGGTTTCACACAGTCCATGATTCAGTTTCCCACATTGTTGTGCGCCAGACGTAGATTCTCAGAAATTTATTCTTTAAATGAAGGCCGGTGTTTTATAGTAATATACTTATCTTGATGCCGGCCGATGTGGCCGAGCGGTTCCAGGCGCTGCAGTCTGGAACCGAGCGACCGCTACGGTCGCATGTTCGAATCCTGCTTCGGGCATGGATGTGTGTTGGTTAGCTTTAAGTAGTTCTACGTTCTAGGGGACTGAAGACCTCAGAAGTTAAGTCCCATAGTGCTCTGAGCCATTTGGACCATTTCTGAACTTATCTTCACCAATCATGTCATTTTTACCTGTACTAATCTGCTTGTTACAACCTCCCAGCGTCGTTCGCCTTGTGCTATTATGCTTCAAGGACAGCAGAATTTCTTCATTATACCCCTTTCGTGGTTCCCATTTTGATGTTAAGTTCGCTGCTAATTTCATTTCTGTTGCTACGTATCACTTTAATCTTTCTTCGGTTAACATTTATTCACTAGTGTGTGCTCATGAGATTCTTCCTTACTGCCGCGCGGGATTAGCCGAGCGGCCTAGGGCGCTGCAGTCATGGACTGTGCGGCTGGTCCCGGCGGAGGTTCGAGTCCTCCTTCGGGCATGGGTGTGTGTGTTTGTGCTTAGGATAATTTAGGTTCAGTAGTGTGGAAGCTTAGGGACTGACGACCTTATCAGTTAAGTCCCATAAGATTTCACACACATTTGAACATTTGAACATTCATCCTTACTTCTGTTAAACATAGCAGTATCATCAGTGAATGGCCATTGGGATCGTTTCAACATAAATTGTAATCCCCCTTCTGAATATTCCTTTTATTGCCGCCATTGATTCTGTCATTTTTTACGCTCTTATTATTCCACTCTTCGTTATTCTTCATATCGTACATTACCCGACTTTCCCTGCAGCTCAAAAACAAAAAAAAAATGGTTCAAATGGCTCTCAGCACTATGGGACTCAACTGCTGAGGTCATTAGTCCCCTAGAACTTAGAACTAGTTAAACCTAACTAACCTAAGGACATCACAAACATCCACGCCCGAGGCAGGATTCGAACCTGCGACCGTAGCGGTCTTGCGGTTCCAGACTGCAGCGCCTTTAACCGCATGGCCACTTCGGCCGGCTCCCTACAGCTCAGAATACTATGATGGTTTCCAACTTGTTCCATTTTACACTGTCGAACGCTTTTCCCATGTCAACAAATTTATAAACATATTTTGATTTTTCTTGAGTCGTACTTTCATTATCAAGCATAACGTCAGAGCTGCTTCTCTGATGTCTTCACCCCTTCCTAAAGACAAACTGACCGTCGCTAAGAGACCCTCAGTCTTCCAGCAAAACAATCGAAAAATTGTTCTCGGGTCTGTTGACATGCCACGTAATTGACATTACCCTCACCAATGATGAACTTTCCCATGAATGTTCATAATTTACCCAAACATCTGTAGCAAGAACAAGTTTCGGAGATTTTTGTCAAAGACTTACTTCTGCTACTCAATTTTAAAGATAAACTGATGTGTATCAGTGCCAGTCGAACTTGATTACTGAAGCGGGCATGGATTCTGAGAATGAAGTGCTCTCGTTTTCATTTAAACAGGCAGGGCACATGTAATCAGGCACCAAAAAAAAAAAAATGGTTCAAATGGCTCTGAGCACTATAGTACTTAACGTCTGAGGTCATCAGTCCCCTGGAACTTAGAACTACTTAAACCTAACTAACCTAAGGACATGACACACATCCATGCCCGAGGCAGGATTCGAACCTGCGACCGTAGCGTTCGCGCGGTTCCAGAATGAAGCGCCTAGAACCGCTCAGCCACAGGGCCGGCCTCAGGCACAAGACAATCGAAATTTGGATTTGAAAGCGATTTTAGTCACTACTTGCTAGAATAGGATCGATTAGGGAATTTAACTACATTCACAAGTTATACGGAACGATTAAACTCTGAAGTTTTAAATAATACACGTAATAGTCAACTGGAACGTCTGCCTATTACCGCAAGAAATATTTGTTTATGAACTTTAAAGTTGAACAGCTGAATAACAGACCGTTCCATATTCTCTTCTCCTCTCTCCTGCTCGTCAGGGAGGTACAGAACGGCAGTAAAACAACTCTCTTTCCTTGGTCCTCGTAGTTGATCTTATTGTGATCCTTGCTTAAGATCGCTTCATTTACCTGGTGTAGCGCAAGCTTATCGGCGGTTAAAAGACTAAAAACCAAATCTATCTTCAGATCTCCGACAAAAATCCAGCAACTGTAGGGACCAGTTAAAGGCACGGCAGGTCTCAGATTGCATACGGTCTACAAGGTACTCCGCGAGTGTGGCCAAAATTACGTCGGACAAACCGTGCACATTACAGAAATACGCAGGAAGAAGCGTAAGAGGTTTCATCGTCTTCGCTGCCCCGAAAACTTCGCTTTAACAGAAGCGTTCTCTCAAAACTGACCACCGGGTCAAATTTGACGAAACTTTTGTCATGGCTCGCGCAGATGGGTTCTGGTACTGTATAATTAAAGAAACTAAATATCACTGATAACACTCTTAATGAAGTCGGCGGCTTCCAACTCAGCGTGGGTTCGGATAAGCGATCCCGCGTATGAAGCGGACGCAGCGAACGAAGAGTCAGTGTATGTCCATATATCGCGAAGCTGTGAGCACAAGTGACGTCACAGAAGGCATCCACGGTATATAAGAACGTACCAGCAGCAGTCACTCCACTTGACAATGGTCTATGACTACAAGATCCAAAGCTTGTGGCATTTCAAACGACGCCGCTGCAGGTCCGAGAACATTTTATTCAAATTATCGCCACGGGATTCGGCAACCTTACATTTAGGCACATATTGTTAGCAAGATGTGATGAATAAAGGAAGCCGTGAATTACACGAATGAATTGTTCTGAAGCCATACTGATTATTTTAGAAAAGCTTGTCTTCGTTGAGGATAGTTATAGTGTTTGATGTGTCAGCGTTATTCGTCCATAATTTCGTACTGCTCATCTCCTATCCCATTTGTAAAAAAAGTGTGACTTGTTCAGATTTAGTAGTCTGGGTTTCCAATACCGACGGCACCAATGTTAATATAGCTCACTCATCTGTGAGGCGTTGAAAACCTGGCACAGTAGTAGCGTTTCGCGTGAAAACATGTTTCAATGCGGAATTTAACGTTTGTGCTTTCTATTTGCTCTGCCCCGTCTAGGAACGGATCCACGAGAGATTGATAGAAAGATTCGGATTCTTTCATGACCAGAGCATCCTAGGATTTGCTGATAAATCTTTCGCCATGATTTGACAGTAAAAATTTTGTAAGCACTTCTTATGGTTGCAAATTTTCCACTTAGTATTTCTGCAATCTATTTAGTGGAGAAGATGTAGTAGCCTCGGTTTGCGATACGTTATGCGAATACTACCATTAATTCAATGTGGGTTTTTGCCGTCACTTATTACTTCACACTGAACTTACTTACCACAAACAGTGGTTAACCATGTTTTCATCTTTCACCACATTTATTCTGCATTTGCCAAATATGAATTAAGTGCCCCACTTTATCCTTTAAATAATGCGACAGCGATCCTAGTTTTTTGCCTTTGGTGAACACTGTTCCAAAGTTTTCATCATGCTCGCTAAACTGTATCTCATTAGTGAAGCACTCGAATAGACAGAGTCTGTTAGGAACAGGAAGTCCGAGGTTTTCAATATTTCTATCACGTTTCGGTCTTCGGACTGGTCGTTCGAAGCAATTTCCAGCGGACATTTACAGTATTACTCGTAAGAGCTTTGTCCTTGCCACTGACAAGTTATGCGCAGTTTTTCAGTCGATACTGGGCTGGTTAAAGTCATAAAATATTTCTATAGTTTGTTCGGGGTATTTTCGTGCTGTCAAGTTTGAGCTGTCTTTGAATGACTCTCCGACCGATATCTCTAAATCTGGAGGTCGGTAGAAACAATATAATACTAATCTACATCCACCGATCCCGGTTACTGTTGTCCATATTACTTTTCAATCGTATTAATTTTGGACATCGATATACACTTTTTCTAACAACGCTCCACGCATTGTCGGAAATTTACCTTGTCTCTGATTCGAGCCCGGGTTCCCGGGTTCGATTCCCGGCGGGGTCAGGGATTTTCTGTGCCTCATGTTGACTGGGTGCTGTGTGATGTCCTTAGATTAGTTAGGTTTAAGTAGTTCTAAGTTCTAGTGGACTGATGACCATAGATGTTAAGTCCCATAGTGCTCAGAAGCATTTGAACCATTTTTTTCTGACTCGAATTTCAACCGACTTGTAGTGCCTAGTTCCACGTCGAGGTAACTGATTTCTACGATAGACGCGAGCTCTAGGACCTTACTGCAAAGACTCATGTAATCAACAAGTATTAGTTTTAGATTCTCAGTCTACTGCCTAAAAAAATGGCTCTAAGCACTATGGGACTCAACATCTGAGGTCATCAGTCCCCTACACTTAGAACTACTTAAACCTAACTAACCTAAGGATATCACACACATCCTTGTCCGAGGCAGGATTCGAACCTGCGACCGCAGCAGACGCGTGGTTCCAGACTGAAGCACCTAGAACCGCTCGGCCACCGCGGCCGGCGTTTTTACTACATGTTTCTAGATTTAATTCCCTAGAATCGCCAGTTCTAATTCTATCTCATTCTATTAATTTTGTTGGTATTCATCTTACAAGTGCTATTCACCATAAAGTTCATTCCGTTCCACTGATAACCAAAGTCGTTTCTGGTCTCCATCAGAATTACAGTGTCATCGAAAACCTCAAGGTTTATGTTCCCTCATTCTAACTTTTAAATCCCATTCCGAATTTCTCCTTGCATTCCTTCTGTTGTCGCTCAATACCCAGGTTGAACAAGACTGAGGATAGCCTACAATCCTACGTCAACACAGAAGTTGTAGGGCAACAAGGACGCCAGTGCATTTTGTCAGCGTGGGTTGTCAACATCAGGAGCAGGTATGGTTCAAATGGCTCTGAGCACTATGGGACTCAACTGCTGTGGTCATAAGTCCCCTAGAACTTAGAACTACTTAAACCTAACTAACCTAAGGACAGCACACAACACCCAGCCATCACGAGGCAGAGAAAATCCCTGACCCCGCCGGGAATCGAACCCGGGAACCCGGGCGTGGGAAGCGAGAACGCTACCGCATGACCACGAGATGCGGGCTTAGGAGCAGGTATAAACTCAGTAGCAAATATATTGTTCTCCTTTGATTGAGAAGCACTTAACCTATTGTTATCCTTTGATTGATAGGTACTTAACCATTCTTCTCCTTCGATTGACAGGTCCTTAACCTATCGTTCCCCCATCCCTCCCTCAGCCCCCACCCCATCTCCCACCTCTCAGGAAACATGCCCCCCTCCCGCCCTCACTGCTACAGGTACACTTTCAGGTCTGAGTTATAGGAATAGCCCCCACCACTCTTATCAGTCCGATTGCCTACTTCACTAAATTGATCAATTAATTAACCTCTCCCTCTCTGGGAAACCCCATCCCCTCCCAGCCTCCCTCCAGAAGACTGGCTAATCTGTGGTGGAGAGGAAGGATCTCATGACAAGAAATTCTAGGGCATATTGTTTATTTATAAAAATTCAGTTTGCGGGTGTTGGATTTCTAATGCTCATCATTCTCTGCTGTTTGGAGAGATGTAGGTCTTGTAAGAAGTAATTACATCGATCGTTTTTCTGTTTTTATTCCGACTGTGCAAGGAATACCGTCATGAGGTACCTAACACACGTAATTACACTGGCAAATCTTTCCATCGTGTAGCACGGATCTGTACTTACCAGGTAGTTCCCAGTTCTGCTCTAACGGTGTCTGCCGTTTACCACCACTGGCGCTAGCGACGGTGCTTGATGCTGCTGCTGAACGTTTCATTTTGTATACCTAAACTGGTGACACGAACGCAAGAAAGGAGCAAACTGACGCATACGTCCCTCAGGGAGACAATAGGAACGCAGCCTTCTACACCACCAGCAAGTGAATGCTAGTCTCAGCGCACTGGACAGGGTGGGGTCAGTCTGACCATGCTGGACAAATCTGTGCCGGTCTGCGAGCATTGTCTGTGTCCATCTGGATGTGGGACATTTGCTATTCGACAAAATCGAATATAAGATTAAATGCAGCTAATGCTCGCCATTCGAGCGGAGTTCGTACTTTGGAAATGTGTCAGGAGGCAAATAAAATACATATCACATAGGTAAAAGTTGTGGAGGAAACATGTAATAATCAAAAACTTTCACGTGGCGACGACTCTTTATCAGTTTCATATAAATATCCGGGAACACATTAGATACATTTCTTTGTCTCACCCGCTCAAACACGGTGTAAGCAGTAACATTCTCTTTTCACTTGACTCCTTAGTCCTCAAGGTTAACTGTCGTAACATACTCAGGAAGTAAGAGCTATCGAATATTTTTCTAATGTGTGGCTACAGCTCTGTTGTGGAACAAGAAGAGCCGCGCAGTCACTATTCCCCTTTAATAACGATAACTAAAGCATGACCGTACTTCGCACACTACACTCACTACTACTCCTCATAGACATCCAGCACACACTTGAAGTTGAATAACTGAATGACGATGGATTCATAGTGAATCAAGCAAAAATATTCGAATGGTTCTTCATAAAACGAAGGAGGCGTTACTATGAAGCAGAATGCGGATGGTAGAATAGGAAACATTAAGGATCTTTTAGTGGACGTCAAGCACAATCTGGAAGCACTTAAAGAAATAGACTGTTACTATGTTTAATATTCATTCAAACAGGGGCAATTAGTAGCAGCAGCGAAATTAGCAGTTTTCTGTCATACAGTTAAACATCATCATATCTTTGAAGTCAATGAAGTGTACTTTGACGCTAAGCTACACACTGTTTAATGTTCCCAAAGCCGCAACAAGCGTGACGTTGGGCATGACAAAATCGACAGCAATTGTAAAATAGTTGTTAGCACCTGACACTGCCAAACAAATATGTAGGTACGGCTGTTCGCAACTCTAAGCAGAACTTCCTGCAATCTTTAACTTTTTTAAGGTTAAGAGAACCAGCCCGCTTTGTTCAGATTCCCCCTTCCCGAATTTGCGTCCGTTTTCAGTCAATTCGAGAGAAATGTTCCGTTTTGTGAGACAGAAATTGTGATAAGCCTAATTACATAGAATGCTGAACGTAGAGTTCTCTCGAAATTCGGGTGGGGGGGGGGGGGAGGGGGGGCAGGCGGCGATTTGTTGACAGAACATCTAGAAGAGGGAACAGATTTACTAAAGATACTGCCTACACTACGTTTGTCCGTCTCCTGTTGGAGTCCTGCTGCGCGATGTGGGTTCAAAGAAAAGCAGCACGGTTTGTATTTTCGAGAAATAGAGGAGACAGTGTTACGGACATGATACGGGATTTGGGGTGGACATCATTAAAACGAAGCCGTTTCTCACTGCAGCGGAATCTTCTCACGAACTTCCAATCCCCAAATTTCTTCTCTCAATGCGAAGATATTTTGTTGACGCCGACCTACATAGGGAGAAACGATCGCCACGATAAAATGAGGGAATGAGAGCTCGTAATGAAATATATACGAGTAAGGGTTCGTTCTCAGCGCGCGCTGTTCGAGGGTGGAATAATGGAGAATTATTGTGAAAGTGGTTTCATGAAACCTCTGCCAGGTATTTAGGTGTGAATTGCAGAGTATCCACGTAGATATAGATGTATCTGAATTTCGTCCCATGTAACAGACTAAATTAACAGTCAATTTCAATAGCTGCAATGTAATGTTTATTTCGTTGTATTTTGAGATTTCTGCACAACACGATTGCCTATTTCGGGTTACAATGCCATTTTCAAGCGCAGCTGCGGCTGTTGCGAATAGTGATTCTTATCTTTTATTACTTATAACCAATAATATCATTATAAAATATACATAATTATAAAAATATTATTTCTTAATAGACAGCTCATAGTTACGCCCGGGATACCATACGATCGTCAACTCCGCCTAAACAGGAGTAAAAATTTATTTAATAAAAACGGCGATTTGATCATAAATAAGATTTAGATTAGATTCACTATTCCCAACACCCAGAAGTGTAGTCAAAAATGAGCTTGTAAGCCGAAATAGGCAAGCTTGTTGTGCAGTAAGCTGTAAATACAAGCACGTAACGATTACATTGCATTTTCTGGAAGTGACTTATTGTAAAATGTCATTCGTTGACCCAGTTCATGCTGCAGGCCATACTCAAAAAATACTAAATTTTATTAATCAACATACAAATGTTTACAATCATTTCAAGATATTTTAAAAAATAACAATAGTTTGTGTGCTCACCATCCAAGTAAAAATGAGACCGTAAAATTTTTAAACTCTTCCATAACATCCATTTTAATTTTCGTATAATTTAACAAATACAAACATGACCTAACGTATTATAGAGCTCAAAATAAATTACAGTTTTTTTAATACCGAGAGCACATTTAAGAATACACACATCTACATGACACACTGGCTGGTAATTACGGGTAAGGGGAAATCAGATACCAGAAGCAGATGGTTCAAATGGCTCTGAGCACTATGGGACTCAACTGCTGAGGTCATTAGTCCCCTACAACTTAGAACTAGTTAAACCTAACTAACCTAAGGACATCACAAACATCAATGCCCTTGGCAGGACTCGAACCTGCGACCGTAGCGGTCTTGCGGTTCCAGACTGCAGCGCCTTTAACCCCACGGCCACTTCGGCCGGCGCCAGAAGCAGAGCTCTCAATCTTAGCAGTAGCTAGTGGGGACGAGTAAACAGTCATCACAGTTTAAGCAATAACGGTAACTGCTTTTACCACAGCAGCGTACCAGTCAACGCCTTGAAAGTAACCTAATGAGGACAACAGTATTCATCTTTCCACTGTCCTTTTGTCCACAAGCAGCAAAATCGACCGTGTACTCACTGCAGCAGAGTGAGCGGTCTGGTGCTGCTCACACGCTTAATCTGGAAGAACCCCCCCCCCATGACGTTCCTCAGGCTGGCTGCTCAGGGGAGTCAGGACACTGAACAGTTGCGTGCCGTCCTCTGCCGCCGGTCGCGCACGCACCGTCGTGCGTCTTCCAGGTGGAGCGACTGCTGAAGCCCATGTCACCCGCATGTGCGTATACTTGTGGCGCACACTACCCCCGAAGCGTTACCAGCCGAGACGTTAGCGTAGTAGTGGCTCACTCGTGATTCCTATACATCTGCTTCTCTATACTCCATAGTTTATTTACTTATCCAGTTGATAGCACAATACTTTCCATCGTCACACACGCTTTAATAGCTTTCTATTTCAGAATGAGATTTTCAATCTGCAGTGGAGTGAGCGCTGATATGAAACTTCCTGGCAGATTAAAACTGTGTGCCGGACCGAGACTCGAACTCGGGAACTTTGCCGTTCGCGGGCAAGTGCTCTACCATCTGAGCTACCCAAGCACGACTCACGCTTCGTCCTCACAGCTTTACTTCCACCAGTTCCTCGTCTCCTACCTTCCAAACTTTACAGAAACTCTCCTGCGAACCTTGCAAAACTAGCACTCCCGGAAGAAAGGTTCGCAGAAGAGCAGCTGTGAAGTTTGGAAGGTAGGAGACGAGGTACTGGCGGAAGTAAAGCTGTGAGGACAGGGCGTGAGTCGTGCTTGTGTAGCTCAGATTGTAGAGCACTTGCCCGCGAAAGGCAAAAAAATGGTTCAAATGCCTCTGAGCACTATGGGACTCAACATCTGAGGTCATCAGTCCCCTAGAACTTAGAACTACTTAAACCTAACTAACCTAAGGACATCACACACAGCCGGCCGAAGTGGCCGTGCGGTTAAAGGCGCTGCAGTCTGGAACGCAAGACCGCTACGGTCGCAGGTTCGAATCCTGCCTCGGGCATGGACGTTTGTGATGTCCTTAGGTTAGTTAGGTTTAACTAGTTCTAAGTTCTAGGGGACTGATGACCTCAGCAGTTAAGTCCCATAGTGCTCAGAGCCAGCCATCACACACATCCATGCCCGAGGCAGGATTCGAACCTGCGACCGTAGCAGTCGCGCTGTTCCAGACTGAAGCGCCTAGAACCGCTCAGCCACACCGGTCGGCGAAATGCAAAGGTCCCGATTTCGAGTCTCAGTCCGGCACACAGTTCTAATCTGCCAGGAAGTTTCAGCTTTCTATTTCACCTGCGGAAATTCCTACTTTCTCATTTTGCATTTTCTGTCAGTCCTATTTCAGAGATATCTATATCATCTATTTGCCGCTTCATTTTATGCCATTTAGGCTTCCGTACGTCAATCAGTAAAAACAGAAACCTTATTGAATCACTTTGTTGTCCTTGCCTCCGTCTGCCTGTCAGTCAGCCCGACTGTTAGTACCCATTTTACCCACGAACGGGCAGATTTTTCAAGTTAAAATTTATGTCATACGCTATTGGCGATGTAAAAGATCTAAGTTTCTACGTCCCTCCAATCAAGAGATAGAATCATTCATGTCACATATTTTGATACTGAAAAATTTACTCATCAAATTCTTTAGGGTACCTCCCCTTCAGCTATAGCCATGAAATTTTGCAAGAACCAAGGCTTTAAGCCCAAGCAAAGGAAAAGGTCCTAACATTGTTAATAAGTAATTATACCACACAAAAACTATTTGTATTTCACGTTATCCGACTGCCTTTCTGTCCGTCCGTTAAGAGACCTTTCATTCAGGAAAGAGTAGACGTACCAAGCTGAAACTTATGTCATATTTTACAGTCTATGGTCCCTTAGCGGTGTAAAAAACATTAAGATATGAAATAAATGGTGCCAAAAAATACGGTTATTTATGTCACATATTTTGATTCTCGAAAACTCACTCATGAAAACTTATAGCGTACTTTCCGTTGAGCTAGAGTCATGAAATGAGGCAAGAGGCAAGAAGTTCCAGTACAAGAAAAAAATCCTAAAATTATTAATTTGTAATTATATCACACGAAAAAATTATTCGTCATGTTTTTCGACTGTCTGTCTGTCCGTCTATTAACGCCCCTTTTTTCCGAGGAATGGGTACACGTTTCAAGATGGAACCTACGTCACATACTAAAGGCTAGGTCCTTTTGCAGTTGAAAAAATTTGAGCTTCGACGTCAATGCAGACAAAAGATACAGCAATGTATATCGACCATTTTATGTCTTGTCAGTATTGGTCTTGATAAGAGACAAAAATCGTCTAAATTCTCGTTTCCCGGGATGGATGAGCTGGTGTCCAAAATTAAAGCAACAAACCGCTATTTCCTCTTCCTGTATCTAATTCACGATATGATCATACAAACTGTCAACAGTTGACAGTAGGAGCGTGTACCGTACGGAAGAAGAACATTCCGGTCAACAGACATAAACGCCCGTGATCACGTCAGTTCGCCTGTCAAACGGGGTACTATCTGTCGGTTAGTCCCACATCCACAGTCGCTGTGTACACAGTCACAGACGGTGCAGTGTCGCACCGAGAAGAGAACAAATACAGTAGAAATACTTTCGTATTTGGCTGTTTCAACGTTCAACCCTGTGTTGACAGGTTCAAAAATGGTTCAAATGGCTCTGAGCACTATGGGACTCAACTGCTGAGGTCATTAGTCCCCTAGAACTTACAACTAGTTAAACCTAACTAACCTAAGGACATCACAAACATCCATGCCCGAGGCAGGATTCGAACCTGCGACCGTAGCGGTCTTGCAGTTCCAGACTGCAGCGCCTTTAACCGCACGGCCACTTCGGCCGGCCTGTGTTGACGGGAGCTGTAAGCAGTTATTTTAGGACTATGTAGCTGGTGTTCTGGGTATGTTCATGCGATAAGCAGTTTGCAGGTATTCCAATCACACCAGCTCGCAAATCGTCTGTGACGATTAATGAAGCAGTCTTGCCCTCCCCCTACCTTGTTGAAGACAAATGGAAACTAGATTATATTCTCCAATTTTTAGATGAAACTCGGCGAGATTTGAAAGTTGTAATATTAACAAAAATTTTATTATGTTCTATACAGACCATGGCAGGAAGATAGGAAAAAAATAATCTCAATGCATTAAATGCTTTGAGATCATATTTGCACAGAGATTATATTTTTTCATAGATTGTATATTAACCTGCACATAATAATTATTTATAGCTTGGTACGGGAGTGTCAATTTTGCACTTGGGAAGCGACGTATAAAGTGCCTTTCGATGTAGATTTCCATATTTGACAATCATTGGTCATTATTCATATCAGTCAGAAAACAATGATCACCTTAGGAAGTAGGTTCGAAATGGCTCTGAGCACTGTGGGACTCAACTTCTGAGGTCATTAGTCCCCTAGAACTTAGAACTAGTTAAACCTAACTAACCTAAGGACATCACACACATCCATGCCCGAGGCAAGATTCGAACCTGCGTCCGTAGCGGTCTCGCGGTTCCAGACTGCAGCGCCTACAACCGCACGGCCACTTCGGCCGGCTAAGAAGTAGGTACCGAAAAAAATATCTCCCCCATCAGCCTTATCACACTTGTGCTTTCTCTTAGGAGATGATTAATATTCTGCAAGGCTCTTTCGAAAGAGAAGGTATTTCAGCATCTAGTTGACATGATATGAGGAAAAGGTTATTGTGTAGTGAATGTACAAGCTACTTGAGAGGGCCTCATGTAGAAAACGAGTGACACAAGACAACGAAGTATCGTGGAAACATTTTGAAGTGCATGCAGAAGAGAAATAACGAATAAACCGTAGAAAGAAAAACACTTTAATATCCGCATGAGAGGGTTTGTTATTGTTGTGGCCTTCCGTTCTGAGACTGGTTTGATGCAGCTGTCCATGCTACTCTATCCTGTGCAAGCCTCTTCATTTCCCAGTACCTACTGCAACATACATCCTTCTGAATCTGTTTAGTGTATTCACCTCTTGGTCTCCCTCTACGATTTTTACCCTCCACGCTGCTCTCCAATACTAAATTGATGATCTTTTGATGCCTCAGAACATGTCCTACCAACCGATCCCTTCATCTAGTCAAGTTGTGCCACAAACTTCTCTTCTCCCCAATCCTATTCGATACTGCCTCATTAGATATGTGATCTACCCATCTAATCTTCAGCATTCTTCTGTAGCACCACATTTCGAAAGCTTCTGTTCTCTTCTTGTCCAAACTACTTATCGTCCATGTTTCACTTCCATACATAGCTACACTCCATTCAAATACTTTCAGAAACGACTTCCTGACACTTAAATCTATTCTCCATGTTAAGAAATTTCTCTTCTTCAGAAACGCTTTCCTTGCCATTGCCAGTCTACATTTTATAACCTCTCTACTTCATGAGAGGGTTGTTAATTGCATATCGTATTACGTTGCAGGATAACAACCGTTTCTCAGTGTGACGACAGCCTGCATCAAAGACAGGCTGGAAGTTCGTACGGGTACCGTTCAACAATTGTTCGCAGCACTTTTCGGACGATGGACCGCGATCGCCCATTGTGCCCAACATTCTTACCCACGCCAACAGTAATTTCTTCGATAATTTGTGGCGCAATTGACAATCAGTCTTTCCCAGGAACTGTTCCAAAGCTGTCAGTTAATTCGAACTTCAATCTCAGTGCAGAAAGAGGTCCTCACCGCATTCCTTTAAAGCGCTGGCACTCACGAATAGCAGCAGCACTATTGGGTGAAACAGCCTTACATGTAAATCCCTGCACACATTGTCCAGACCCATGTTGACTGGCAACGAGTGTATTGCACACTGAAGCTTGTGTTTCAACCCTGCGTCGCCGTACCAACACCGACATCTAACGGGAAGTCACGAAACTAACAATACTAACAACGCAAATGCTTCAGCATAATTCCTATAAAATGTCATTATAAGGGCGATTAAGAAGTTTTTCTTAGAAAGTTGTACAGTCCAGAATCGGTGTGCCTATGAGGCAAAATCGCCGTGAGCGTTGAGGCAATAATCCCACCAGCACCGTGTTAAAGAAACCAGTTTGGTGAAACGTCGTGTCCTGTTTCGTGACGTCCGTAACTACCTGTAGCACATGACCATTCTACAGGAATCGTGGACTCTTCAAGGGCTTTCTTAAGTGACCTAAGGCGATCTCATGGGGTGAGATGAGGACTGTGTCTCTCTCAGTCGAAAGCAACTGATTACTCCATATAGTGCGCACACAAAGTCTCGCTGCAGCAGTGAGTTTCCCGCGTGTCGCCTTGGGGGCGCGCGAGATTGTTCCGTGGACCTGCTGTGGTAGGGTGGGGCTAATAGTGTTGTGTGTGCGTTGCAACTGTAAGCTGTTTTATTGTCCAGTTCTTGTGTTAGTGAGAATGCTCCCGCGTGTCGCCTTGGGGGCGCGCGAGATTGTTCCGTGGACCTGCTGTGGTAGGGTGGGGCTAATAGTGTTGCGTGTGCGTTGCAACTGTAAGCTGTTTTATTGTCCAGTTCTTGTGTTAGTGAGAATGCTTACTATTGCACAGAGAGTGCTTTCAGGCGAAGAGGTTTGACGTGCAGGAGGAAACTTTACAGAGCATGTGAGACGCCAATTTAGAATGCGTTTTCCTGCTTCGCGATGTCAACTTAGTGACAGCGTAAGCGATTGAATTCGCAAGAGGCTAAAATCTCTCGTTCGATGGTACATATGGACGTAACCAAAGAAATGAGAATGTATCTATAGAGAATTACCGCTGTACATCAATTATATTGTATGGATCATGCGAAACGAAGACCATATTGTGAATGTTCAAGCGATTTGTTAACCGACATGGTGTTGGTGTTTTGCATCGAGACTTTTTCAGTGATGGATATTGGATTCAGCTATCTGGCTACATTAATTCCCAAAATTTAAGAATTTGGTCATCAAAAAATACACATGCCTTAAAAGAAACCCCATTACACGCACAGAAAATCGGAGTGTGGCTGGCTCAGATTATAGGGCCGACCTTTTTATATACTACCGTCACTTCCGATGTCTGTTCCCTGCCAGATAATTTACCCCTATATTGCCCTGATCAATGAAAATAGGATTAGTCATTGATCTTCCCAACATAAAAAACCTTCTTAGGGTACACCTATCCTTAACACTTTTAGATGAAATCTTTGGATGGTTCAAATGGCTGTAAGCACTATGAGACTTAACATCTGAGGTCTTCAGTCCCCTATATTTACACTACTGGCCATTAAAACCGGCCGAGGTGGCCGAGCGGTTCTAGGCGCTGCAGTCCGGAAGCGTTCGACCGCTACGGTCGCAGGTTCGAATCCTGCCTCGGGCATGGATGTGTGTGAAGTCCTTAGTTTAGTTAGGTTTAAGTAGTTCTAAGTTCTAGGGGACTGATGACCTCAGAAGTTAAGTCCCATAGTGCTCAGAGCCATTTGAACCTTTTTTTTTTTTTTGCCATTAAAATTCGCCACACCACGAAGATGACGTGCTACAGACGCGAAATTTAACCGACAGGAAGAGGATGCTGTGATATGCAAATGATTAGCTTTTCAGAGCATTCACACAAGGCTGGCGCTGGTGGCGACACCTACAACGTGTTGGCATGAGGAAAGTTTTCAACCGATTTCTTATACACAAACGGCAGTTGACCGGCGTTGCCTGGTGAAACGTTGCTTTGATGCCTCGTGTAAGGAGGAGAAATGCGTA
The DNA here is from genome assembly GCF_023864345.2 of Schistocerca serialis cubense. Classification (NCBI taxonomy): domain Eukaryota; kingdom Metazoa; phylum Arthropoda; class Insecta; order Orthoptera; family Acrididae; genus Schistocerca; species Schistocerca serialis. Next base: position 53,482,798 of record NC_064644.1, read on the forward strand.
CCATCACATTTCCGACTTTGATAAAGGTCGGATTGTAGCCTATCGCTATTGCGGTTTATCGTATCGCGACATTGCTGCTCGCGTTGGTCGAGATCCAATGACTGTTAGCAGAATATCGAATCGGTGGGTTCAGGTGGGTAATACGGAACGCCATGCTGGATCCCAACGGCCTCGTATCACTAACAGTCGAGATGAAAGGCATCTTATCCGCATAGCTGTAACGGATCGTGCAGCCACGTCTCGATCCCTGAGTCAACAGATGGGGACGTTTCCAAGACAACAACCATCTGCACGAACAGTTTGACGACGTTTGCAGCAGCATGGACTATCAGCTCGGAGACCACGGCTGCGGTTACCCTTGACGCTGCATCACAGACAGGAGAGCCTGCGATGGTGTACTTAATAACGAACCTGGGTGCGGGAATGGCAAAACGTCGTTTTTTCGGATGAATCCAGATTCTGTTTACGGCATCAAGATGGTGGCATCCGTGTATGGCGACATCGCGGAGAACGCACATTGAAGCGTGTATTCGTAATCGCCATATAGGCGTATCACACAGCGTGGTAGTATGGGATGCTATTGGTTACACTTCTCAGTCACTTTTTGTTCGCATTGACGGCACTTCGAACCGTGGACGCTGCGCGGGATTAGCGGAGCGGTCTTGGGCGCTGCAGTCAAGGACTGTGTGGCTGGGTCCCGGCGGTGGTTCGAGCCCTTCCTCTGGCCTGGGTGTGTGTGTTTGTCCTCAGGATAATTTAGGTTAAGTAGTGTGTAAGCTTAGGGTCTGATGATCTTAGCAGCTAAGTCCCGTAAGATTTCACACAGAACAGTGGAGGCTACATTTCAGATGTGTTACGACCCGTGGCTCTACCCTTCATTCGATCCCTTGGAAACCCAACATTTCTGCAGGATAATGGACGACCGCATGTTGCAGGTCCTGTACGGGCCTTTTTGGAAACAGAAAGTGTTCGACTGCTGACCTGGCCAGCACAATCTCCAGATCTCTCACCAATTGAAATCGTCTGGTCAATGGTGACCGAGCAACTGGCTCGTCACAATACGCCAATCACTATTCTTGATGGACTGTGGTATCGTGTTGAAGCTGCATGGGCAGCTGTACCTGTACACGCAATTCAAGCTCTGACTCAATGCCCAGGCGTATCAAGTCCGTTGTTACTGCCAGAGGTGGTTGTTCTTGGTACTAATTTCTGAGGTTCTGTGCACTCAAATTGCGGTAAAACGTTGTTACTGCCAGGGGTGGTTGTTCTTGGTACTAATTTCTCAGGTTCTGTGCACCCAAATTGCGGTAAAACGTAATCACATGTCAGTTCTAGTATAATGTATTCGTCCAATGAATACCCGTTTATCATCTGCATTTCTTCTTGTTGTAACAATTTTAATGGCCAATAGTGTAGAACTACTCAAACCTAACAGACCAAAGACATCACACACTTCCATGCCCGAGGCGGGATTTGAACCTGCGGCCGCAGCAGCAGTGCGGTTCCAGATTGAAGTGCCTAGAACCGCTCGGACACAGCGGCCGACAAATCTTTGGAGACAGACGAATCTAAAACATTTGTGTGTAAAAATAATCCAGAAGCTAATGATGAACTGAAGGCAGCTATAATTGATTATGTGCATTCCATTACATGTCAAACATTGGTAAAGGTGTACAGCGATATGAGTGTGCTGCTACCCTTAGCTGTCCTGCAAGGTGAGACACGTACAAACTTTGTGGACGCACTGTGTAAGCACACTGTAAATTTCGTCGTAGAGAGTATGAAGTATAATAGATACACAAATGATAATATGCTGTCACAGATAATAATGTATTTCGCTTAATGTCATGAACATACCTATCAGGCAGCCCACTTACTTTTTGTTGCGCAACTATTGCTTTTAGTACTTTTTTATGGCACCTGTATCTGACAGCATTTCATTCTACATAGACGATTACTAACTGAAGCTCTGTTCCACAGATGCAGATGTACGCCTTCAACGCGGAGCTGTACAAGAACATGTCGGAGGCACAGCACAAGTCCCAAGGGATCGTCGGGGTCGCCATTATGATGCAGGTTTGTCTGGCGTTTCTGGGCCTTGTTGCAGTATTAAGGATGACTAAGACCCATTCTCTGACTTGAAGACTTCCTTTGCATATCAATCTTTTATCTGTCTTGATTGTTCAAGAGCATAAATCACACATCTCTGTCTCTGCTCTTACCTTCTGGTTAAGTACTGTGTCTATCGAAATAATCAGTAATCAGTTACATAAAAGAAATTTAATTTCTTAATTTCTTTACCGGTTTCCAGCATTTAGTGGTCTTCTTCAGAGGATTATAACTAACAAATTATTTGCGAGTGTCAGTAATGAGATGCCCGCAGCATATTGCTGTTGGCATGTAGTTCACAGTACCTGCATAAAAAAATGAGATGAAGGGGCCAAACAACGTGTGCAGACAACATGCCATTTCTGGCTTTGTCCTAACTGTCCTGGTGAAGTGTAATATTTCGAGTTGCCTGAATAGTTGTAATCTGAAAAAGTAGTAATGTAGACTGCATGTTGCCTTCAAAGACCCTGCAGGCGGATAAGTCAGACATTAGTCAGCTAAGGAGCTCGGTAACGTAGGCTGACTGAGTCTCACAAGTATGTGGCTGTCGCTGTAGAGTAAGAACAAGTTGGCCTCTGTCAGCACTCGAAACGCCAGCGACGGCAGTCGGGTGTATGTGTTCAGTGTCAGGGTTCGCGATTGTTGGATAAAGGAAGATCCCGGAACGGCACGCACGCTACCAGTCTAGCTCTCAGCAGACGGCACTGGCCGGTGCACACTTATCTCAGTTCTCCAGTGTTACAATCTTGTATCCCCAGAAAGCATCGATTCAGAAATTAAATCATTCAGACACTTGTCACCCAATGGTATGGAAGTGGATGCGCCAGCTCGTAAACACATCATCAACAGATATCAAAATGGTTCAAACGGTGCTGAGCACTATGGGACATAACATCTGAGGCCATCAGTCCCCTAGAACTTAGAACTACTTAAACCTAACTAACCTAAGGACATCACACACATCCATGCCCGTGGCCTGATTAGAAACTGCGACCGTAGCGATCGCGCGGTTCTAGACTGAAGCGCCTAGAACCGCTCGGACACACCAGCCGGCTCAACAGATATCGTAGCAGTAAACCCCTTATTAAGTGTTTGTTCTGTGATGTGAAATATTCTATTATCATGAGTACTAAGAAAAGGCCTGATCTCTTAATCACGATCCCTGTGTCATTTGGATATTTACGAAAAAGTAACCAAACTGAAAACACAACACTACTTAAAGATGCGCACTGGCAGATAAATAAGCATAGCTCTGTATTTCAGCATCAAATATTGGGTAAGAACTCATCAACTCATCCGAAAATTGATCCAGTCTGTATACGTTTGGCGCACAGCCAGAAACAGTGCCATAAGGATGATACGTCGTATAGGTAATTATTCAATCTATATCCGTAAATAATTATTCAAATATTTCATAAAACTAATAAAATGACCGCCTATTTCATAAGCACAGTCTGCCTAAACTATTGGAAATGGGGAAGTCTCGCGATCGTACACTGGTGTCCAAAATTAAAGCAACAATCGAAAATTTTGCAAGGGTGCGTTTATTGCGCCACAAACAGGTGAGAGTGAAATAGAAAAAATTCAAAAGAATACACAACGTAAACAACTGTAGCTTAACCGATTTACACATACATTGCGACGACTGATTAATGTGCTCAGTACGTAGTGTGGCCACCTCTGACAGCAATACAGGCCTGACGACGTCGGAGTCTGCTGTGAATGACGTCATCAGTCTCATGTTGAGGCTATAGCGCCCATGCTTCCTGGAGAGCTGCTCGCAAGTCTTGAAGAGTGGTTGGTGGGTGCTGACGTGATGAAACTCGTGTCCCGAGGACATGCCAGACATGCTCTATGGGATTCAAATCGGGAGAGCGAATAGGCTACACCATGCGTGCAAATTCTTCTGCTTCCAAGAAAACATCAATTACCCGTGCTCTATGAGGTCTAGCATTAGCGTCGTTTAATACGAAGTCTGGGTCCACAGCACATCGGAACAACTCCATATGAGGTCCCAAAATCTCGTCACGATACCTGACAGCAGTTAAACCTTGCCGACTCTGTAACCTCCCCCTCACTTATCGACCTTAATGACAGTGAAAAATTAAACCGCGTGTACCTAATGGAAATTTGGGAAAAAGCAATCGTCACCGAAGTTAATCTGTCGGTAAAGAGGGAGGAAAGGGTTACATCTAAATGAATGGAAAAATTCAAATGAACTGGTAGAAATTAATTTTGAAAAGGGGTAAAGTTAATGAAGAAAGTAAATGTGCGGCCGTTACGTTAACAATTAACTAGCGGTAATTAGATATTTGAGATTTGGGGGAAATTACGGTCGCCAGTCCTAAGGACAATTATTATAGTAACTGAAAAAGAAAGGTATTTACACATATAATTAGCACTAGAAGCGTGGCAACTGAAGGTTGACACGTGTAATGTGAAAACTGAAAGATTGTCTGAAGTAATAACTTTCTCTGCACTCTGACTTAATTTAGCAAAAGAATTAATAAAACCGGAAAACTGAAAGTTAATTTAGTGACTGAAATTAATAAGAAGCTTTCTTTCTTAAGCACATCGAAATTCAGTAAAATACGGTTAGTCTTGGACTACCTCAACAATCATTTCAAAAGCTACTTGAATCTACGCAATTTAGAAATAAGAGATTTAGCTTTGAACTTGAATTAAATGATTCTGAACAATTAACAATAGTAACATTTAGTACGTACCAAGCTGAGCTGCAGTCACAGGTAAGCTAAAATATGGTAACAAAACTCGCACTCTTAATTTGTGCTTCCGTAATCTAAATATTGTAGCCAGCTATGAATACTTAAACTGAACTTTGAAATTAAAGCAGTGAAATGGAACGATTGTACTTTAATGCTGGCATCTGAATTTCAACGACACTCGGGTTGATTTCGGAAAAGGAAGGGACCCTGCTTGGTAATGCAATTGGGACAATGAGCAACAAAGGTTCATGCTAAGTTGCTGTAATTTTACGAGGCAAATGGAACAATTTGAAAAGCTGAGGTCTGCCATACAGTTCTAAAACTTTACGTGCTTCCAGTCTTCCTTGTTGGTTGATTGAAGGTTTGAAGCCGTCGATCGAGGAGGTGGCGACAGTCACTCATTGTCGGCCGTCGCTGTTGCAGAAGCTGGATGTTGGCGCGCCTTCTTCTCAACACGGTCACCAGACGTAACGGGCTCTTGATGCGCGCCAGCTAATGCTTCCCGTCCGTGACACCATGTCAGAAACTATTATCGCAAGTCGAGCGCAATTACATGCTGCCAAACCCCGAAAGCGCGGCAACTCGCGGGAGCTACACACAACACACTTGCTCCACTCGCTACTCCAGCCAGACCCCCTCTCTGCCCGCGCTCCACGCGGCAGAGTTAACACTACCAAAGATCCTACACACTTTGATTCTTCACACGACCCATCGATGTAATCGTTCGATAGCAGTTTTCCCTAGGCAAGACCCAGCGTAAAATACAAATAATCTTTACACAACAAACCAATTATACATCGACATAAATGCATAAATATATATATACAAATAGTAAAACAATTACAATATGTAAAGACACAGAAATATCATATATTCAGGTAGCAAAAATAAGGAAAACAAATAATAGTACAATAGATGGAAATAGGAGGATATGCATTTCCGGCGTTACAACGCCATCGTACTATTTCATGAAATGGTTTTGGAGTGGTCAACATAACCACTGCTCACACCATTAGGGACCCCCCTCGATATCGGCTTCCTTCCGAGATCGTGTCCATGTCCCCTTCAGATACGGATAGGTAGTGAATAATTCTCCAGATTAAAACGGTACTCATCTGTGAAAAGAACATTGGCCCACCGTTCGACTGCCCAGGTCACATGTGGACGGCTCCACTCTGGACGTTCCCTTCTTTGAAGCGTCAGAGGTACACATACAGCAGGTCTCCGACAATAAAGGCATCTCTGCCGAAGCCTTCTGTACGCCGTCTGCCTTCATACAACACGTTCAATGGATGCTGCCAGGTCAGATGCCACTCAGCGTACAGTACTAGGGCGGTGGTGTCGTGACCTTACTGTCCAATACCGGTCCTCTCTTTCTGATGACACACGTGGTCTCAATAAACTGTCACACATGGTTTCCAGAATGAGATTTTCACTCTGCAGCGGAGTGTGCGCTGATATGAAACTTCCTGGCAGATTAAAACTGTGTGCCCGACCGAGACTCGAACTCGGGACCTTTGCCTTTCGCGGGCAAGTGCTCTCAGTTTTAATCCGCCAGGAAGTTTCATATCAGCGCACACTCCGCTGCAGAGTGAAAATCTCATTCTGGAAACCTCCCCCAGGCTGTGGCTAAGCCATGTCTCCGCAATATCCTTTCTTTCAGGAGTGCTAGTTCTGCAGGTTCGCAGGAGAGCTTCTGTAAAGTTTATAAGGTAGGAGACGAGGTACTGGCAGAAGTAAAGCTGTGAGTACCGGGCGTGAGTCGTGCTTCGGTAGCTCAGGTGGTAGATCACTTGCCCGCGAAAGGCAAAGGTCCCGAGTTCGAGTCTCGGTCGGGCACACAGTTTTAATCTGCCAGGAAGTTTCATATCAGCGCACACTCCGCTGCAGAGTGAAAATCTCATTCTGGAAACCTCCCCCAGGCTGTGGCTAAGCCATGTCTCCGCAATATCCTTTCTTTCAGGAGTGCTAGTTCTGCAGATTCGCAGGAGAGCTTCTGTAAAGTTTGGAAGGTAGGAGACGAGGTACTGGCAGAAGTAAAGCTGTGAGTACCGGGGGTGAGTCGTGCTTCGGTAGCTCAGTTGGTAGAGCACTTGCCCGCGAAAGGCAAAGGTCTCGAGTTCGAGTCTCGGCCGGGCACACAGTTTTAATCTGCCAGGAAGTTTCTGTCACACATGGTCTTTGTAAAATGTCACACGTCGTCTCTATAAACTGTCTGCACATCCGAGAAAACAACAGAACGATTCACGTTAAGCCATCGGGGAACATCTGTTTGTGACTGTCATGTTTCCATTCTTGCTATGGCCCTCCACTACAGAGAGTCCTGTAGCCGTCTTCTATGAGTCATGCTGCACCGTCTATGGCTGTGCACACAGTGATTGCGAAATGTTTGACTACCCGGCAAACTCTACACTTTTGTTAGGTGCTCTGACGTCATCAATGGTGTTGTTGTCCGTTGACCGGAACGCCATCTTCCGTGCAGAACACGATCGTACAGAAATCTGTTGATAGTTTGTGTGATTATATCGTAAATTAGACACAGGACGGAGAAATAACGGTTTGTTGCTTTAATTTTGAACACCAGTGTATATTCCTAGAGACAAATGACAATTATAGAAAGAAACGCAGTTCATAGTGTTTTACAGTCATCTGTATTCCATAACGTCGTCCAACAATTTACCTTTCTGCCTCTGTAAATCACACATATACATTGTAGGATATTTACAATTAATGTCCTGAAATAGACACGTGCGACTGAATGATTTGACTATTCGCACACTGACATATCTTGATTAACACTGTAGCAAGAAGATTACACAAGAGAGCGGCATTCCACGATTTAGTTATTTTATGGTCAGTAACAAATGAATAACGCAGGCTGAGCAAAAGAACAGGAGTGTTGAATATAGCTGATATATTTTTCCCAGAACTGCGAAGACTGATCACGAAAACTACATTGCTTCTCAATACACGTAGCATGAATCGAAGTTCAAGTAATGCCACGAAATAACATGATCATCATCTACTGCTTCTAGAAAGACGATAAACCGTTCATTATCTCTGAGAGGTTGAATAACATTGAATACGTAATGCAGTGAACTGAACAGGCAGTAGTCGAGCTCTTAAATCAGTTTCCAGTTAACGAAAGACGAGAGGCATGCGACGAGCTTTTGTGAACCAACGCTCATGGATACTACTTTACGCTACAGTTCACGACAAGTTCTGTACGAGGAATGATTGTAAAATAAATATAAGAATATTTCTATGCCACGACTGAAATGACGTGCATGTCGTCTGTTAACCACTATGTCAATGTAACTGAAAAAATATCGTCCAAAACCTCCAACATTAAAGATTTCCAAAACGCCTAGCGCCGACTCCAGAACAGAAACAGGAATGTGGGGAATGCGTGCATATTCGAATCTCTACAACTGCGTCTTCTGTTCGACTCTTGCGCGCCCCTCTTTGGTTAACGTGAGTGGAAGTGTGCTCAAGATGCACAAACGCTTGTGTCGTCACCGAGAGGTAACTCAAAGACTTTGGCTTGTCTAATCAAAACTGACCATGAGTCTCGTTGCTGAATATTTCTAAAATCAATTCGCAATGGAAAAATTGTGAGCAAAATGAAAGCGCTGTTAACAAGCAACATAGAAACTATGGGGCAGTTTTGCCGATTACTAGATGGACCACGCCTTATAAAGCAGCATGTGAATGGTACCAACGCCATACGAGACTTGTTACACTGCACACGTCGAGAAAGTCGTAAACTATACTGACTTACATACTTCAATGGATACTCAGGAATGCTTTGGTCTTCCAACGGTTTTTTTTTTCCAGGGGCATATAGTACCAGAAATAAATTAACTTAAGCTCAAATGTTTCAGTTTGGATCAAGATTTTTGGGAGGTTTCGCTCGGTTATAAGCAAATACCGAATTCAGAAATTCTCTCCGAAATATCATCAAGACGGGTTCCGTCTGTTCCACCACTAGCTCCATGTATTTGTCTCAGAAGAGTGCCGCTCTGCAATGGCTACAGAACACCATGTCGCATATGCCTGTGAAGCATACGGTTACACGCCATAATAACAACAATATGGTGCCGATAGCATTGTCGTGATTACGGACGATATGAGCTCTTCTTCGCCCACAGTGACCTCAGACTTCGACTACGAATAATTTGACTCGCAACTTCCCTGTTAAAGCAGCTCACTTCATATCCGGGTTTGAACCACATTTGAAAGAGATCAACACTTCGCAGTACTCGCTATTCGTTCTCATATCAGTCACTGACAGTGGATTCCTTGACTTGCGCTCGAGAAATTTTATTTATTTTGTTTGTTTGCTATTTTCTTCTAGCCTATTATCTATATAAAAGAAAAGACCGAATTTTTCACTTCACTCGGCATGAATGAAGAACTTAATACCTTAACATGATTTGAAATGGGTTACTAATGTACAAAAACCAGACGGCAGTTATAAAAGTGAAGGGGTGTGACAGGAAGGCAGTCGTTGAAAAGGGAGTGAGGTAGGGTTGTAGCCCAACCCAAACGTTATTAAATACCTACAACGAACGAACAGTAAAGAAAACAAATGAAATATTTGGATTTGGAATTAATATTCAGGCAGAATAAATAAAATCGTTGAGGTTTTCCGATAACATTGCAATTCTGCTGACTTTGAAAAGCAGTTGACCGGAACGGACATTGTCTTGAAAGGAGGATATAACATTAACATCAGCAAAAGCATAACAAGGATAATGGAATGTGTCGAATTAAATCAGGCGAGGCTCAGGGAAAGGGATTAGGAAACGAGACTCTTAAAGTAGCAGATAAGTTTTGTTATTTCGACAACAAAATAACTGATGCCAGCCGAAGTAGACACGATACAATACAAAACGTAGATTGGCAATGCAAGAAAAGCATTTCTGAAAAAGAGACATTTGTTAACATCAAATATAGGTTTAAGTGTTAGGAAGCCTTTTCGGAAGTCATTTTTCTGTAGTGTAGCCACGCATTGAATTGAAACATGGACGATAAACAGTTTAGGTGAAAAGAGAATAGAAGCTTTCAAAATGATGTGCGACAGAATGATGCTGGAAATTAGATCATGTAACTCATTGGCAAGTACTGAATGGAATTGGGGAGAGTAGAAATTTGTGGCACACATTCACTAAAAGGAGGGATCAGTTGATAGGACACATCCAGAGATACCAAGGGATCACCAATTTAATATTGGAGAGAAGTGTGGCGGGCGGGGGTGAGGGGTGGGGATTGTAGAGAGAGACCAGAAGATGCGAAAGTCTTCATAGAATATCTACATAAAAAGGAAAAAAAATACTAATAACTAAAAATATCCACATACTACCATTTAGACACTTGGAACACAGATATCTGTTCATCCAGAACCCAGGAGGCACACTCTTCTGGTCTATTTCACTGTTGAGCGTTGGTGATCAGATATTTTGTAATTTATAATACTGGAATACACTGCTATAGCCGGCCGGAGTGGCCGAGCGGTGCTAGGCGCTACAGTCTGGAACCGCGCGGCCGCTACGGTCGCAGGTTCGAATCCTGCCTCGGGCATGAATGTGTTTGATGTCCTCAGGTTAGTTAGGTTTAAGTAGTTCTAAGTTCTAGGGGACTGATGACGTCAGAAGTTAAGTCCCATAGTGCTCAGAGCCATTTGAACCATACACTGTTATACACTCCTGGAAATTGAAATGAGAACACCGTGAATTCATTGTCCCAGGAAGGGGAAACTTTATTGACACATTCCTGGGGTCAGATACATCACATGATCACACTGACAGAACCACAGGCACATAGACACAGGCAACAGAGCATGCACAATGTCGGCACTAGTATAGTGTATATCCACCTTTCGCAGCAATGCAGGCTGCTATTCTCCCATGGAGACGATCGTAGAGATGCTGGATGTAGTCCTGTGGAACGGCTTGCCATGCCATTTCCACCTGGCGCCTCAGTTGGACGAGCGTTCGTGCTGGACGTGCAGACCGCGTGAGACGACGCTTCATCCAGTCCCAAACATGCTCAATGGGGGACAGATCCGGAGATCTTGCTGGCCAGGGTAGTTGACTTACACCTTCTAGAGCACGTTGGGTGGCACGGGATACATGCGGACGTGCATTGTCCTGTTGGAACAGCAAGTTCCCTTGCCGGTCTAGGAATGGTAGAACGATGGGTTCGATGACGGTGTGGATGTACCGTGCACTATTCAGTGTCCCCTCGACGATCACCAGTGGTGTACGGCCAGTGTAGGAGATCGCTCCCCACACCATGATGCCGGGTGTTGGCCCTGTGTGCATCGGTCGTATGCAGTCCTGATTGTGGCGCTCACCTGCACGGCGCCAAACACACATACGACCATCATTGGCACCAAGGCAGAAGCGACTCTCATCCCTGAAGACGACACGTCTCCATTTGTCCCTCCATTCACGCCTGTCGCGACACCACTGGAGGCGGGCTGCACGATGTTGGGGCGTGAGCGGAAGACGGCCTAACGGTGTGCGGGACCGTAGCCCAGCTTCATGGAGACGGTTGCGAATGGTCCTCGCCGATACCCCAGGAGCAACAGTGTCCCTAATTTGCTGGGAAGTGGCGGTGCGGTCCCCTACGGCACTGCGTAGGATCCTACGGTCTTGGCGTGCATCCGTGCGTCGCTGCGGTCCGGTCCCAGGTCGACGGGCACGTGCACCTTCCGCCGACCACTGGCGACAACATCGATGTACTGTGGAGACCTCACGCCCCACGTATTGAGCAATTCGGCGGTACGTCCACCCGGCCTCCCGCATGCCCACTATACGCCCTCGCTCAAAGTCCGTCAACTGCACATACGGTTCACGTCCACGCTGTCGCGGCATGCTACCAGTGTTAAAGACTGCGATGGAGCTCCGTATGCCACGGCAAACTGGCTGACACTGACGGCGGCGGTGCACAAATGCTGCATAGCTAGCGCCATTCGACGGCCAACACCGCGGTTCCTGGTGTGTCCGCTGTGCCGTGCGTGTGATCATTGCTTGTACAGCCCTCTCGCAGTGTCCGGAGCAAGTATGGTGGGTCTGACACACCGGTGTCAATGCGTTCTTTTTTCCATTTCCAGGAGTATGTAACATTACATTACACAGCGCTTCATTACACTACACTACTGTACTTAGTATCAGAACCGTGCTGTATTTCTCATTTATCTGGACTGTTAACCCCCAAGGCGCTGATGTGCAACTCAGGATTCACAGGCGCAACTCTGCTGAGCCACCGAAGGTGTCAAGATGGGGAGATGGCTGTGAGGGTCTCAGGAAATTTTTCCTGGTCCTCCCTGAAGCTAATGTCCTGACTGATTCCAGAACATTGTTGCAGGTGGATGTTCTGCCATGGCGTGTCTTGTAATCATGATGTATGTGCTTTTCTCGGCTCTCTCTCAGCCATTTAGTCATTCAGTTCATAAGATGATATTTTCGCTGTCAGCGAATTCAGCTTATGCCACAGTTCCTCATTCCTAATAATATTATAGACAGTTGCATTCTTCAGTCCCGAATTTAAAAGTTCCTTATTCGTAGATTGTAAGAGTATAAGCGCTATGGTTGGATGACAGCGTCTAAGCCACTATCTGCGTTTGTAATTGTGAAGCAAATGATGTTATGATCACTTTTTATAAATCCGTCACAAACCTTCCAGTTATTTCTGTCACCGCGAGTTTGTCACGAGTTGATGTACCTTTTGTCACTTTGCCGGCCGCGGTGGTCTAGCGGTTCTAGGCGCTCAGTCGGGAACCGCACGACTGCTACGGTCGCAGGTTCGAATCCTGCCTCGGACATGGATGTGTCTGATGTCCTTAGGTTAGGTTTAAGTAGTTCTAAGTTCTAGGGGACTGATGACCACAGATGTTAAGTCCCATAGTGCTCAGAGCCATTTTTTTTCACTGTTATGTCTTTATTTGGAAACCGCAATCGCGCCCACTGGATGACTGCCTACCTCACGTTGAACTCGCTTTTGACAAATGCAATGATTTTTGTTAGTTTTCTGAGTGATGATAAATAACCCACTTTGTCGACTGAGGTATGTGGACCGGCAATCTGGAGGGGGAAGGCTCAAAGCCTTGCACACGTTTCCATTTAGGTATATCCTGGTGCACCTAAATAGATTTCTCTTCGTTGGTTGACGGCTCGTTTGAAACTTCCTGGCACGTTTTAGCTATATGCCAGGCCAGGCTTACAACCCAGAACATTGACTTTTGCAGGAAATTAAGTGGCTCAGGCACGACACAGTTTGTGTCCTCACAGTTTATTTTATTAGTCTTCTGATTGTTTTAATGCGCGCTGCTACGATTTCGGAGTGTCACTTACATCCAACGTTCTTGACCATTTCCTCGATATATTCCACAACATTTTGTTTCCTGTATGGCTACAACTTGTACTGTGGCAGCCATTCTCTGGTGTCTTAATGCATCGCCTACTGCCCTGTACCAGTCAGTGTTCTCATATTTCTCTCCTCGGCGATTATGCGGAGCACTTGTTCTTTTTTTATGTTGTCAGTCCAATTAGCGGTATACAGGGGCAGCGTGAATGAAGCCAAGACTATGACGTTGCCGAGTCGACTCGGATCACAACGTCTTGGTTGCAGACATCAGTGCACGGCTGAAGAAGATCCGGTGGCGTGGGAGCAGAAAGTATAGGTGGGACATGGAAAAACTAAGACAGCAATGAGGCAGTAGGAGAATGCTCCAAGGTAAAATTTTGCCAAGTGAGAGGTGAAAATGTAATCCCGAAGTACAGTGGCGAAATGTTAAACTGTTTTTGTTGAATACTTTGAAAGGAGAAGCTGGGAGGGAAGCAAAGAGAGCGATAAAACCCTGGATCACCAATGAAATGCTAGAGAAGATGGCGGAAAAGAGGATGTGTAAATATATTAATGAAGAAGGATACGAAAGACTTAACAACACACTCAAGAGATACACAGGCAAAAAGAAGAAAAAGTACACAGAAGAACTGTGTGACAAAATTGAGGGACTACAAACAAGAGGAAGGTACGACCTCATGTACCATAAAATGAAGGAGGTGGAAGGGAACGAGAACAAAGGTGTTAGGACCTTCGGAACAGAAGACTCTAGTGCATAAAAGGTTACTGAACTAGAGGAAGCACTGCAGATATGGGAAGAATACTTAAAAGAAACCTACGATAAGGAACATCGAAACAGGGACAGAGGAGGCTATGGACGAAGAGAGAAAGAGCCATAGGATTCTGACAACGGTGGCATAGTACGCGATTAAGGACGTGACGGAGAGGAACGCTAAAACAAATCGGAAGCGGAAGTCTGAAAGCGCTGACGCAACTCATTAACAAAATCAACGAAACTGAAGAATGGCCTAAGGACGTTTTGGACGTCAGAATGGTTGCTCTTGAGAAGAAACAAGAAGCCGAAAAACTATTTATTTGAGAACAATTAGCCTGATCCTACATGTGGCGAAGACCATTGTAAGATACTCAACAGACGGCAGGAACACAAAATTAGAGATATAATAGGAGAGGAAAGAGTTTGCAAAGGGAAAGGAAGCAGACACGCCATCGGCATGGTGATAATTTTTTCGAGATAGTTTTGGCTGTTAAAGAAGAAGTTTGTGCCTGTGTTATGGCCTGGTAAAAGGCCTTCGACAGAGTGAACTGGACAAAATTGATGAACATTCTTAAGGAGATAGAAATCAACTGCACTGACCGGAGACAAATCCTCATATTGTATCTCGAACAAAAAGTAAAAGTACGTCTGAGCTACAGAGAAACAAACAGAGCTCCGAAAGGAAGGAGTTAAACAAGGATATTGTCTATCATCGATTCTCTTCAACCTGTATGGAGAATGGTTGGCTAGGAAAGCCTTCAAAGAATGAGATTACTTCAGAATAGGAGGACGACTTATGAGCATTATAGAGAATGCAGACGACCTGATAGATATCGTCAAAAATCAAAGACAACTGCAGCAAATGATAAACTGGTTGGTAGAAACAGGGAGAAAATATGGCACGTTAATAAACATCAAGGAGCAAAAGTCAAAAGTGACGCGGATATCAAAATGAGAGAACCCTTCAAAGAATGCCGACAATCGAGAACTGGAAAATGCGATTCCGTTCAAGTCCTTGGGAAGCTTGCTGACAATGGATGCCCACTGCACAAATTAAATTCAAGCCAGGAACACCATGGCCAAAGCCGCACTCAGTAAGAAAAGGATTTTGCAGACGAACAAGTTGAGCCTGGAATTAAGGAAGAAACTGGTGAAGTGCTGCATCTGAAGCATTGCACTGTACGGAGCAGAGACGCCGAGAAAATTGGAGGAAAAACACCTGGAAAGTTTTGAAATGTGGTGTTGGAGAAGAATGGAGAAGATGAAGTGGACAGATCGGGTGGCAAACGACGAAGAACTGAGAAGAGCAGGAGTGAAGAAAACTGTTCTGAATAGAATTCTTCGGAGGAAGGCCAACTGCATAGGACACGTACTTAGACACGAGGGACTCATACACGACGCCATCGAAGGGAAGAGCAAATAACTATAGGAGAGGAAGAAGGAAAACTCAAGATCTGGATGATGCGAAAGTTGGAAGGAGATAAAGCAGGATGAAGAAAGAGGTTGAAGACAGGGAACAATGACATCAGAAAATCTCCGTACGAAGACACGGACATGCCACTAGCCAGGATAATACCACATCCGAAACGCTTAGATTCGCTTCTTTTCAGGTTTTCTTACATTTAATGATTCACTTCCATACAGTACTGTGTTTGAGACGTAAATTTTCAGACATGTTTACCTCAAATTAAGAACTATCTTTGCGATTAGAAAACTTTTTTTATCGCGGAAGTGCATCTTTGCCTTTGGTCGTCTCTCAGCTTCACAGCCAATGCATTTACCCAACAATTACTTGTCGGCAGGATGGTAATCCTAATCTCATTCTAGTTGATGTAGTACGTGGTTCTCTACCCACACGTCAGTCATTTGTCCACTGACTCCACGTACGTATCACAGTCCCTTACGTACACGCCCTGTACGTCACGGTGTGACACTGCCCTTCGTCGGAAGGGTCCCACACGTCCTGATGTTCATCCCGGAAGCGACGGTGGGCCATAAGGGGACTTCCAATCACATTGTCAGTTCATTCGATGGATCTTCATCATCCGAGCTCGGAACAAGGAAAAATTGGAAATTTGTGGTAAGCACTATGGGACCAATCTGTTGAGCTCATCCGTCCCTAAGCTTACACTCTACTTACGCTAAGTACAACACACACACCCATGCCCGAAGGAGGACTCGAACGTCCGACGCGGGGAGCCGCGCGAACTGTGACAAGGTGCCCCTAACCGTGCGGTGATCCCGCACTGCTTCGGATTAAGGCTGGCCTTCATACGCACACAGGTGCCGGCGACGCTGGGCGCAAGTGTCAGCTGCGTTTTAGCTTATTTATGCACTGAGGAAATATTAAGACGACAGGGACCACTATTACGTCTACTCAAGTATTTTTGAAATTTTGTGTTACATTCATCATGACACATGACACTCATACGAAAACTTACATCTGTTACGAAACCTACATGTACGTAGACCGTGGAAACACTAATAGCTCCATCTTAAAATCGCAACCCATTATATTTGCTTGTGAACAGAAGAATAATGGAGAATAATTATAGACAGTGGACCGTGGCAGTAGCAGATGTGAGGTAACCGATGGCAGACAAGTAATGAATAAAGGGAGTGACTGATAACGAAAACGAGAAAGATGCCTAATGGGGGAAAGAAGGGAAAATTCGCTTCAGTGTCTGGGAGAGATAAATGACCATATATGTCAGCTTTTGAGGAAAGGTTGTGAGTTTTGCGGTCTACATTCTATATACACTCCTGGAAATGGAAAAAAGAACACATTGACACCGGTGTGTCAGACCCACCATACTTGCTCCGGACACTGCGAGAGGGCTGTACAAGCAATGATCACACGCACGGCACAGCGGACACACCAGGAACCGCGGTGTTGGCCGTCGAATGGCGCTAGCTGCGCAGCATTTGTGCACCGCCGCCGTCAGTGTCAGCCAGTTTGCCGTGGCATACGGAGCTCCATCGCAGTCTTTAACACTGGTAGCATGCCGCGACAGCGTGGACGTGAACCGTATGTGCAGTTGACGGACTTTCAGCGAGGGCGTATAGTGGGCATGCGGGAGGCCGGGTGGACGTACCGCCGAATTGCTCAACACGTGGGGCGTGAGGTCTCCACAGTACATCGATGTTGTCGCCAGTGGTCGGCGGAAGGTGCACGTGCCCGTCGACCTGGGACCGGACCGCAGCGACGTACGGATGCACGCCAAGACCGTAGGATCCTACGCAGTGCTGTAGGGGACCGCACCGCCACTTCCCAGCAAATTAGGGACACTGTTGCTCCTGGGGAATCGGCGAGGACCACTCGCAACCGTCTCCATGAAGCTGGGCTACGGTCCCGCACACCGTTAGGCCGTCTTCCGCTCACGCTCCAACATCGTGCAGCCCGCCTCCAGTGGTGTCGCGACAGGCGTGAATGGAGGGACGAATGGAGACGTGTCGTCTTCAGCGATGAGAGTCGCTTCTGCCTTGGTGCCAATGATGGTCGTATGTGTGTTTGGCGCCGTGCAGGTGAGCACCACAATCAGGACTGCATACGACCGAGGCACACAGGGCCAACACCCGGCATCATGGTGTGGGGAGCGATCTCCTACACTGGCCGTACACCACTGGTGATCGTCGAGGGGACACTGAATAGTGCACGGTACATCCAAACCGTCATCGAACCCATCGTTCTACCATTCCTAGACCGGCAAGGGAACTTGCTGTTCCAACAGGACAATGCACGTCCGCATGTATCCCGTGCCACCCAACGTGCTCTAGAAGGTGTAAGTCAACTACCCTGGCCAGCAAGATCTCCGGATCTGTCCCCCATTGAGCATGTTTGGGACTGGATGAAGCGTCGTCTCACGCGGTCTGCACGTCCAGCAGGAACGCTGGTCCAACTGAGGCGCCAGGTGGAAATGGCATGGCAAGCCGTTCCACAGGAGTACATCCAGCATCTCTACGATCGTCTCCATGGGAGAATAGCAGCCTGCATTGCTGCGAAAGGTGGATATACACTGTACTAGTGCCGACATGGTGCATGATCTGTTGCCTGTGTCTATGTGCCTGTGGTTCTGTCAGTGTGATCATGTGATGTATCTGACCCCAGGAATGTGTCAATAAAGTTTCCCCTTCCTGGGACAATGAATTCATGGTGTTCTTATTTCAATTTCCAGGAGTGTATATATATACGAGGGCCATTCAGAAAGTAACCTCCGGTTGATTTAAAAAAATACACCAAGTTAAATAAAAATATTTTAATATATACATCTTACAACTACATCTTTGCACTATTTTTCTACATAGTCTCCATAGCGATTGAGGCACTTATCGTATCTCTTCACAAGCTTTGAAATTCCTTCTGCATAAAAATCACCCGCTTGTGCCTGGAGCCAGCCTGTGACCGCATCTTTGAGCTCTTCGTCGTCATCAAACCGCTGTGACCCGAGCCATTTCTTCAAATGCATGAAGAGGTGATAATCACTTGGCGCCAGGTCTGGGCTGTAAGGTGGATGGTTGATAACGTCCCACTTGAAGGACTCAAGAAGGGCCGTTGTTCTGCGAGCAGAGTGAGGACGGGCGTTATCGTGCAAAAAAACGATACCGGAAGTCAGCATACCACGGCGTTTGTTCTGTATAGCCCGTCGTAACTTTTTTATTGTTTCACAGTACATGTCTTGATTAATGGTCGTACCACGTTCCATGAATTCAACCAACAACACCCCTTTGGCATCCCAAAACACCGTTGCCATCAGTTTTCTGGCAGAAAAATCTTGCGAGGCTTTTCTTGGTTTGGTAGGCGAATTTGAATGTGCCCACATCTTTGATTGTTCTTTTGTCTCAGGGTTCACGTACTTAATCCAGGTTTCGTCACCGGTCACGATTCTATTTAACAATGGTTCTCCTTTGTCCTCATAACGTGACAGAAAGTCTAATGCAGAGGCCATTCTTTGAGTTTTGTGGTGGTCGGTAAGAATTTTGGGCACCCATCGTGCACAGAACTTACGGTTACCCAATCTTGCTGTCACTATACGTACAAGAGAGTCTTAGAAATCTGTGGAAAACCAGTAGACAACTCCGACATTGAGAAACGTCGATTTTCACGAACTTTTGCATCAACTGTCTGAACGAGTTCGTCAGTCACCAATGATGGTCTACCACTCCTCTCTTCATCATGAACGTTTTCTCGTCCACTTTTAAATAAACGTACCCATTCACGGACAACTCCTTCACTCATAACTCTTGGTCCGTACACGGCACAAAGCTCACGATGAATAGCTGCTGCAGAATATCCTTTGGCTGTAAAAAACCTTATGACAGCACGCACTTCACATTTGGCGGGGTTTTCTATTGCAGCACACATTTCAAACTGCCACAAAAACTAAACTAGCGCAGGTACGACGTTCACTCGACCACGGCTTGATGCCGACTGACCTGTTGAGTGCGTGAACGCACAGATGGCGTTCCTACTCCCCCCACAATCCGCACTGTGACCAATCGGAGGTTACTTTCTGAACCGCCCTCGTATATATATATATATATATATATATATATATATAATGTAGACTGGCAATGGCAAGGAAATCGTTTCTGAAGAAGAGAAATAACATCGAGTATAGATTTAAGGGTCAGGAAGTCGTTTCTGAAAGTATTTGTATTGAGTGTTGCCATATATGGAAGTGAAACATGAACGATAAATAGTATGTACAAGAAGAGTATAGAAGCTTTCGAAATGTCGTGCTACAGAGGAATCCATCCTGAAGATTAGATAGGTAGATCACATAACTAATGAGAAGGTGTTGAATAGAATTGGGGAGAAGAGGAGTTGGTGGCACAACTTGACTCGAAGCAGGGATCGGTTGGTAGGGTATATTCTGAGGCATCAAGGGATCACCAATTTAGTATTGGAGGGCAGCATGGAGGGTAAAAATCGTAAAGGGAGACCAAGATATGATTACACTAAGCAGATTCACAAGGATGTAGGTTGCAGTAGGTACTGGGAGATGAAGAAGCTTGCACAGGATAGAGTAGCATGGAGAGCTGCATCAAACCAGTCTCTGGACTGAAGACCACAACAACAAAACAATTTGTGATAGCTACGTAGCTTGTCTGGCCGTAGCCATTCTGACTGGGACAAACGGAGCACTGACATGAGCAAATAGATGGATGTTGCACATGTAAAACACAGAAATATTCATAGTCAGTTCTAATCGTGTAGAGATTTTCACTACTCTTTTTGTCTTAGATTACATCGCAATAACTGAGGTTCGGCAGAATGTGTGAGTCCCAGTATCTGCTCGGAGCATCTTTCGAGTTTATTCGTCGTGTCATTCTTTCGGGGTAACATAGTTCTTGTGATTTTTCGATATTTCTCGACGGATTTGTTGCGAATCCACGATCCAGGCCGGCCGCTGGCTAACATACTACAAGCTCCACGCTGTTTCATCACTACAACTGTTCGATATCTTCAGGTGGTGGTAGTTGCTGTTGTTACTGCTGCAAGACACCACTTATGATGGCCGTCAATGGCGTCTTGCAGCAGTGACAAAAGCAACTACTACCATCTGAAGACATCGAAATGTCGTATCGATGAAATTATATCTGACTTTCTCTACGTTATCCAGTGACAAACCAGGGAAGTAAATTTGGAACATTTCTTCTGTTAGACATGAAACAAAAGTCTTCATTAGTATGGTCATGGAGTGGATAAATGCGAATTCATTTTACCATGGCCACATCCTTTCATTCATACGAAATATCTTCAGTGGTCTGGAATGCTATATATTTAAAATTTGGTTTGTTTCTAAATCTAGATCTCTAGATTCCGATCTCTACAAAACATTTAGGAGTGTTATTTTCACTTATAGCGTTTTTGGCTAATTTCGGCTACCATCTGAACGTTTTGATTGTTTACAAATACTCCATGGAATGGTAGTGATTTTGGTAAGCTAATTTTACTTTGGCGAGTAGCACTAAACATTTTCGTGACGAAAAAAACAATGCAAACTACTGCATCACGATTTCTATTTACGCTTCGTCGCTACACGTATGCCTTTGTGTTTTTCGAATATAATGTTACTCGTTTTCAGCATTTCTAGAAACGACCTCTTTATCGGCGGCTTCCCACATGTGTTCTACATCGTTTTACTTATATTCATATGTACTCATTTACACACGTTAGTGGGATGAATAGGCCGTTAGGAGATTAATATGGAGAGTGGTTTCAGATAGAGGCAGGGCCACAGAGATGGAATGGAGGAGGGAGAGAACGAGAGAGAGAGAAAGAGAGAGAGAGAGGAAATTGGAAATTTGTGGTAAGGACTATGGGACCAAACTGCTGAAGTGATCGGTCCCTGGGCTTACACACTACTTAATCCTACTTAAACTAACTTACTCTAAGGACAACAAACATACACATACCCGAGAGAGAACTCAAACATCTGACGGGGAGAGCCGCTCAAACCGTGGAACCCTGCCAAGGCGCCTTAAATCGCACGGGTACCCGCCGCCGAAGCGAGAGGGGACGAGATCTAGAAACGAACCTAAACTGTAAATATGTTTCTTTTTAAACTACCACGATATCTTACAAATAACGCGAAATGCGTATGGTAAAACATATACACATTAAGAAGATTAAAATAAAAGTGAAATAAATCTTCCACTGCCTGTCATACTGCACTGTAGTGCAGTGTCTAACAGTATTAGTTGAGGACATTTCTGGACTTTCACAGATGTTCTGATTTCGTATTTCAAGTAAGGGCGCAATTGGGGAGTAAATTTCGCACGTCATTCAGACTAAAGGAAATGGAAGTGTGTGCAGTAGTGGGATCAATCCTCTAATATTTTATAAGAATAATATTTAACTATCTGATACTTTATTATTTGTAATTTTTAGAGGACTTAAGTGATTCTACTACGGCAACGTACTCCTATAACACATACTTTTATTTTTGTTCCAGATCAGAGAACCGCCAACGAACGAGTTGAGGCTCATCAGCAGCAACTTCCAAAGGGTAAAGTTTAAAGGTGACTGACATGTCTTCTTGTCTAGTAAGAAATGTTGTCGATCAGTCTGCCTCGAATAATGATTTCAGTCATCGGCTGAGAAACATCATCGCTATGGATTTAACTGCCCATCTATGGCAGTTAAATCGATGGAGTAACTTGAGAAAGGAGTGTGTCAAAACCATTGGTAATGAAACTTGAACTTTAAATGTGCAAATGAGTACAAATTTGGCGTTGCAATCACACAATCGTTTGCACTATTCTCACCGACAGAGAACTCTGTACATTATCACTCGGGCACATTGGGGCTTATAAATGCTATAATAGATTGGAGACTTACATCAGACCAGTATTTCGACTGAAGACCGGAATAACAACAGTATTCAGTGTCATGCTCGAAGTATTTTACGGGTAATGTCATCTATACCGCTAAGGGATATTTAAAATTTTTTACTTGTGTTTCATGTCTCATGTTTCGGTGTTCTTATCATGAGAGCCAACCTTACGAATTCCTAAATTAAATTCCGTGTCCATATCCAGTACATTATGCTATGCGGACTCATACCGTAAGTTAATATATCTTATGAATCAACCGTCCCAAGTAAGTACTTCGGTTTGTTACCCCAACTGCCTTTTTTAACGATGTGGTATTGAGAATACCAGAAAACCATCGCAAAAGCGTGTGTGTACGTATGTGTGTGTGTGTGGGTGTTTCTGTTTGTGTTTGTATGTATGTGTGTGTGTGTGTGTGTGTGTGTGTGTGTGTGTGTGTGTGTGTGTGTGTCTGTGTGTGAGTGAGAGGGAGAGAGAGAGAGATGAATAGTGGCCCGGGGCAGGATTAGAACCTGCGACCGTAGTGGTCGCGCGGTTCCAGACTGAAGCGCCTAGAACCGCTCGCCCACACCGGCCGGCACGACAGGGGGAGGGGGGTAGTAGGGGGGTGGGGGGGTGCCGTAGGGTGCATATGTGTGACACAGTAGCAGCGAGGTTATTAGCCGCCCGTAGCGTCTGAAATTAGACAATTCCGTTGCACTGTCTGCCCACAGCAGGCTAATAGCGTGTTTGGGAAGACATTCTGCATTGGCATCAAAGTTGCCCTTTATTGTTGATTAGTCGGGCTAGACTGGAATGCGGCTCATCATTAAAGAGAAAATAGTATATATTTATGGAGCTCTATAACTATGTACAGTCAAATTCTGAGTTTGTGACGGCTTTGGAAGGACATAATTCATTAGTGACACTACGTCATTAGCGCGTGGGATATACTTTCGAAACTAAGATGCTGCTCACAACCAATGAGTGACTTCCATCAAAAGCCAAGATAACCCGAATTTCTGTGGGTGCCTATTCACTGACGTAAATATGGAGTGATCTACGATTAACTCTGCCCGCCCTCTAACATGTTTCAACATAATGGGGGGCGTTTATTTACATCCGTTTTTACTTACATTTCCAGTACTATTTAACTGCATGTTAAGTTTTAACGATCCAGTTACATACTTTTTTTTAATTTTCCCCTAAAATTGTAATTTTAAATTTAATGGTGATGATTGCTGATTGGTGTTAGAAAGGTGAGAAATGGTAAAGGATCCTTTTATTAACAAATTTGTAAAACGTAATAGTTGATTCTTTCGTGGTCAGCTGTTGAGATATTGCCAGCTACCTTTTGCCTCGGATTATTCGACAGACTTTTGTTTGATAACTTTCCTGACATTTCTGTAGCAAGTGTGACCACTGTTGTCAAATTACTTGTGGCGGACTGGAGTCGAGGTCGTGACTGTTGACTATCTGTAGGTGTCGCGCTAAGGTATGAGGGAATTTCACTGGGCGTTCTCACCGAGCTACCTGCAACGGTCGTAATCTGTAGCACAGGAATCCAGAATCCATTCACCTTGAAGCTTTCCTCTTCTTTCTTGAAGCTGCTGTCATATTTGTAGATTGCTATGATTTCGATGAACAATCGGGTCTGATGTATCTTCTCCACAGTGGAAGCTTTTCCGTATCGATGAATTTTATTATTGGGCTCCGCCAAGGCAGATTTCTCCATCTGTCCCAACCTGCAACGCCGTTTACTTTAGGTGATCCAGATGCCTATGGATTTTTCCAGTCATTCCAGGACGGACTTCTCCACCGTCCACAGAGTATGTGGTATATTCTCTTTATCGGGATTAGGCCCCTTTTATCCTTTCGCCGATCTGAGACACTCTTCGATTTTCTTGGTCGGTTTGTAAACAGTCTTTACGTCGTATTTGCGCTACATACTGGCGACTCCATGCATCCCACTGAGGAAGTACGGCGGAGACGCCCAAATTTCTTCTTGCGATTTGTCATTTTTCTGAGTGTTAGACTTCGTGACAGTTCTTACACAATCGACGGAGTACCCATTACTCATCAGAACGCTTTACATACGTTGCCACTAGTGTTCGGGATACTGCAGCTCATACGGGGTGTCCCAGGACGAACGATAAATAGGGATATGACAGGAACCGAAGAGTCCCTCGCGGAACACAGGGAAAACAGTGATCAAGTTTCAACAAGTTTATTGACAGCAAAAATACATTCGCTTCAAGGATAAGAACAAAAAGACACAAAATTCAGCGTTGTACCAGGTACTGGTACAGAGGCTTGACAGAGCTTTTATTTAAAGTCGCCAGACTGTTTCTAGTACGTAGCAAAACCACTGCTGCTCGCGTTGGTCGAGATCCAATGACTGTTAGCAGAATATGGAATCGGTGGGTTCAGGAGGGTACTGCGGAACGCCGTGCTGGATCCCAACGGCGTAGTATCACTAGCAAAACCACTGGGAGACGTAATCCAAATTTAGAGAATGTCTCTTTACGATATACCGCAATCGCGATAGGCTAAAATCCGACCATTATCAAAGTCGGAAACGTGATGGTACACATTTCTCCTCCTTACTCGAGGCATCACAACAACGTTTCACAGAAGGTTGGCGCCGGTGGTGACACCTACAACGTGCTGACATGAGGAAAGTTTCCAACCGAATTCTCATACACAAACAGCAGTTGACCGGCGTTGCCTGGTGAAATGTTGTTGTGATGCCTCGTGTAAGGAGGAGAAATGTGTACCATCACGTTTCCGACTTTGATAATGGTCGGATTTTAGCCTATCGCGATTGCGGTATATCGTAAAGAGACATTGCTGCTCGCGTTGGTCGAGATCCAATGACTGTTAGCAGAATATGGAATCGGTGGGTTCAGGAGGGTACTGCGGAACGCCGTGCTGGATACTAACGGCCTCGTATCACCAGCAGTCGAGATGACAGGCAGCCACCTCTCGATTCCTGAGTCAACAGATGGAGACGTTTGCAAGACAACAACCACCTGCACGAACAGTTCGACGACGTTTGCAGCAGCATGGACTATTAGCTAGGAGACAGTGACTGGGGTTACCCCAAGATGAGCGCCTGCAATGGTGTACTCAACGACGAACCTGGGTGCCCGAATGGCAGAACGTCATTTTTTCGGATGTATCCAAGTTCTGTTTACAGCATTGTGATGGCCGCATCCGTGTTTGTCGACATCGCGGTGAACGCACATTGGAAGCATGTATTCGTGATCGCCATACTGGCGTATCACACGGCGTGATGGTATTGGGTGCCATTGGTTACACGTGTCGGTCATCTGTTGTTCGCATTGAAGGCACTTTGAACAGTGGACGCTACATTTCAGATGTGTTACGACGCGTGGCTCTACCATTCATTCGATTCCTGCGAAACCCTAGATTTCAGCAGGATAATGCACGACCGCATGTTGCAGGTCCTGTATGGGCCTTTCTGGATACAGAAATGGTTCGACTGCTGCCCTGACCAGTACATTCTCCAGATCTCTCACCAATTGAAAACGTCTGGTCAATGGTGGCCGAGCAACTGGCTCGTCACAATACGCCAGTCACTACTCTTGATGAACTGTGGTATCGTGTTGAAGCTGCATGGGCAGCGGTACCTGTACACGCCCTCCATGCTCCGTTTGACTCAATGCCCAGGCGTATCAAGGCCATTATTACGGCCAGAGGTGGTTGTTCTGGGCACTGATTTCTCAGAATCTATGCACCCAAATTGCGTGAAAATATAATCACATGTCAGTTCTAGTATAATATATTTGTCCAATGAATCTGCATTTCTCCCTGGTGTAGTAATTTTAATGGCCAGTCGTGTAGCAGAAACAATAATTCGAAGCAAAACAGTTTCGTAAACATGGGCCCTGAAATGCATACGTATAGAAATTTGAGCTCTTCTTCATCCGCGCTACTGTGAAACTCGTCTCCCCCACACAATAACTGCCTATAGCTCTTAGGGTATGCCTTTTAGAGCCCATGTTTTCTTGTTTGTGTGATTTTCGGGTACCTAGCCGAGTCACGTCGTTATTATTTCACGATACATCGTCAGGCAGGTTGATTGCCTTCACCAGATGGCCCCTGCTGACTGTTGCTACGCCCTTGTCCTATGTTTGCTGGCCATTGCCCTCTCTATCGTTATCCGCAGCCGTTGACGATGGCGGTGGTGGAGGTAGCGGCGTCCAGCTCCTCAATCTGGTCTCCAGTGTCCACGCTGTCGCTATCGCGGTCTGGTGCCGATCTCACTGTACAGGAACGCTTATCTTTTCCTAGGCACTGTGCAGGATTCAACGCTTGACTCAATTGTAGGTTGCTACTTTTGTTGATTTCACAGCCTTGGACCCTAAAATAAAACGATCTCTTCAGTCACGCACTCCCAGACGGAGGATGACTCCGTAAGTAATTTAGCGTTGTTGTAATTCATAGTATGTCCAATTTTTGTACTTAATCGACCACGACTGATTTGATGGTCTGGCGTAATAGAGTGTGTTGTACATGTTCACGAGACTTCTCATCGACAGTGAGTATCAGTTTTCCTAGGGGTGCATTGCCACACTGGCAGGCCATTTGCTAGACCCCTTGTTTGCAAAGGCCTAGATTATGTTTCCTTGTATCTATTAGTGTTAATGTTTTGGGAGGAGAACAAAATACACATCTTACGTAGCCCAAGATAGTGCCGATTTTTCTGGAAGTGGCCGATAAAGGGGATGCATGCTAGTGGTTTGTGTTTTTCATTTTTTTCCTGGTATTGTCTACGTGCACCCTGTAGAAACGCACGCCGTATCCGCTTGCTCTTGTACACACTACATCGCAATGTCGCCTCGAGGTGCTTCATCTCATTTAGAAGGCTGTCTTGGTCGCAAATGGATCGCACCAAGTCTAAGTAAAACTCCTTAACACTGGGAGTGCGTCTTCACACTGTAGACATGCAGAGACAGAGCAGTGTATACATGTTTTCTGTCTATTCTGTGTCCCAGCATGATATCAGTTTTCCGTTTCACACAGCAGTCGGAAGAAAAACACGATCGCAAATCACAAGCATGCATCCAGTTTTTCGGCAATACTTCAGAAAAATCGACAGTATCTTAAAACGACAGGCACACCCGTCGATAGCTGAACGTGTAGAGCAAAAACCATGAATTCGTGAAGTTCTTGCTTCAGGTATTGCACCAACTTTCTTTTTACTTTTATCCAAATTCCAAGTTTTATGGAAATTGAAATACTCATTCATAATTTTTAATAAAACTGATTTTTTAATTTTAATTAAGAATCACAAGAAAATAAATGAAAATTTGATACAGAAACGGGATACACCTGTTTCTTCAATAAAGAAATATTAATCAGTAGCATTGGTCAATCTTTAGAAATAAATAGTATTCGTTTATCTATTTAGTATTTCGTATTTTGGTACCAAATTTTAACTTCCTGTTTATACTTGCATTTTCATGCGATTAGCAATCAAAAAATAAATTAAGGTTATTTTAATTAAGGATATGCTTGAGTATTTGTTAACTGTCATTTTCATGCACTAGTAAAAGTAAAATAAATTGCTTTTATGTAGTCACTGGCGTTGAAAAGCTCTCGAAGGCTGCTGACATCGTTTTTGTGATCTTTAAATGTGTGTTTAATCCACCCACATGTACGTAAAGAAATTCTATAGAAATCAGACCTGTAGGAGTCAGCAAGAGACGACATTAAACATTCAGACAGATGATGTACCATCTCATCCATCAAGAAGTGTATTGATGATTCCGTAAACAAGACTCCGGTATGAAGTTACTAATCTGTTTCCAAGATCAACTGTTCCCAGCCAGACTAAAGTACTGAAAATGCGCTAATGCTTACATATTGGTTCCATTCTGCATAGAGTTTATGTATTAGGTTGTTATGAATCAACATGGCTTCCCAACGTTTTCGTCGCCTCGTGAGTTCGAGACTGATAGACGATTCATCACAAAACTCAGTTCGGCGGAAGTCTGAGTGTGTCGTAGTGTGGCGTATCTTTAAGGCGCAGGGGATTTCGGCACCTGCCACGGCTGCAGGAGCGTCGAAAAGACGCCCGACAGAGTGTGCTGCGGCGCAATTCATCGAATACACTTGGATGACGCATTACGGACCAGACAGTTAACCCTCTAAAAGTTTCACAGCGGTCAGGACGGTTCCATATTACGAGACTTTCGGAAGCTGTTCCATAGAGTTTAACACTGGATACAAAATTTAACCTTACGGAGTATCGGACCGCTTTTTGATCGATTTGGAGAATACATGTTTAAAAGAGCTCATTACCTGCTCCTCAACACGAAGAACGTAAGGAAAGTAGTGGGGCAAGGTGGCAACTCTTGACTACACACACTACTTCAATGAAGTTGAACTAAATCTGGAAGCTCTATGAGGCTGTTTGCGGTTGTTGTTGTAGTATACAGTGCCGCTACTCTGGACTACATACACCCAGTATTTAAATGACTTTGAAGTATATTTGGAGGATCCAGAGGCTGTCTGCGATTATAGTAGGTGAATTAGTTACAACAAATTTAAATTTCAGCCAAATTTCGGAATGCAAGTAGAAGATCAGTATTTGGCGCAAGATCCTTAAGTTTATCCTCTACATAAATAAACATAATGTCAGACGAGGTTTAAATTTTGGAAGGGTTCCATTATTTTTACACCACAATATTGGCGATAAACGAGGTGGTTTGACAACTTCTCGAAATCACCATGAGACGTCATTGCCAGCGAAAGGAGTTGTTCAGGTGACATTCATTGAACTGTTGCCTGTAAACATGTGCCACGTCAGTGCTCTTGGAAGAGAGCTGTGGCGGTGAAGTGTCTCTGTTGTTGTTCCCTCGTGGTGATCTGCGAAGAGTGAAAAAAATCGAGATTCGAGCAGTGAGTAAGTACTTCGTAAAGAAAGGTATGAAAGCAAAGGACATTCATGCCGATTTCCAGAATACAATGGGGGACTCTGCCCCTTCATATTCAACTGTTGCCAAGTGGACAAATGAATTTAAATTTGGTCGGAAGAGCTTAGAAGATGATCCGCACAATGGTGGGCCAAGATGTGTCAGTACTCCAGAAATCATTGCAAAAATGCACAAATGGTCATGGAGGATCGCTGACTGAAAGAGCATGAAATTGCTCACGCTTTCCAGATGTCATCTGAAAGGGTATATCATATTTTAACTGAAGAATTAGAAATGAAAAAAATTGTATGCTAGAAGGGTACCACGACTCTTTACGCTGGATCAAAAACTCATGAGAATGGGGATATCGGAACAATGTTTGGCCCGTTTTAGGCAAAACGAACAAGATTTTTTGCGCCGGTTTGTGGCCACAGATAAAACTTGGTTGCACTACTATACCGCAGAGATAAAAGAACAGTCAAATCAGTGGAAACATGCTTGTTCTCCGCCCCCAAAGGAAGCAAAGGCATCAGGGTTCTTGGTTGCGAAGGGGATTCTGTTTATATGGGCGAACAGTTACTGGAGAATACTATGCTAACCTCCTGGACCAATTGCAGCAAAATATAGGCGAAAAAAGGCCAAGCTTAGCAAGGAAGAAAGCCATCTTCCATCAAGACAAAGCGCATCCGCACGTATGTGTTGTCACCATGGCACCATGGCTGCCGGGAATCGAAACCGGAACCCCGTGCGCGGGATGCGAGAACGCTACCGCAAGACCACGAGCCGTGGCCGGGTATGTGCTGTTGTGATAGTTTACAGGATGGCTGAATCCTCAAAACAGCAACAGAAAATAGTCTGATCTGTGACAGTCTTTCTCAATTTGTCGTTTCTTGTCTGCAAAACTATTACATCAGTGCCTCACAACTGACTCGGTAACGAGCTGTATTGATTGTGAGACTTCCCGTCGCTTACTTCAGTTTCATATTTTGCGTGCAGATATCGAAGCCAGATTCGACTACTAGGCGTCATTCAGTGACCAAATTGACTGACTCCTATGAAAGAGGCACTTAGAGAACTGAGAATAAAGTTAAATACATACTGAAAATGCAGATTTACTTATAAATCAAGACATCGTGATATTACTAGGGTAATTACAAATTTGCGTGACGTACAAATTAAGTGAAAGCACAACACTGATAATTGTTGAAACAGAGAACAATGTAACAATTGTTGTTTTTCAGAAATTAGTCGTATTGTGAACTGAAACAGTTCGCTTTTTGTTTCATTTCAAACTTGTATTATGGCTCACCATCATAATAATTGATTTCACAGTTCTTTTACACTTGACCGTTGTGTTCCTCACGAGTGATCAGTACCTTCTTGTAGCAGTCGTGGTTCACGGGTGGAATATACTTCTGGGAGGGACGTGAGATCTTCCGTCTCTTCCTTGAAGTTGGGTCGTGTGCTTGAGTGTAGGGATCTTGGTTTGTATTCCCAAATTCAGATTTACAATCTACTGTCGATTTTTTTTTTCATATTCGCGATAGGGAATGAAAAATCTTCGTAAATATGGTATTGTACTCTCCAGTCGCAAACATTGGATGTCAAGCCAGTTTCAATTATGCCCCGTGCATGAATATGAGGAAGTCAGAATATGCATGTGGTCTTTTGTGTTGTTTGTTATGTACTGTTTCAGACCTATAGCTACCTCCTATACCTCTCGAGAAACTTCTGTTTCTGTCTGTGGTTATTGAGACTATGACACAGAACGTTGTGTATGTACAAGTTTAATTTATAGTACGCAATAAATGTTGTTGCGTTTTAAGCTAGTAGGACTTGTAATGGAGTCATATTAAGTGTGGGAATATGGCATGACGTATAACATTTCAGACTAATCAGAGGACGATTAAACTATTTCCATTGCAGATACACTTGTAGAGAATGATATGTAGTTCCATCAACTGCACAGGATATATTTCTGTTTGTACAGAAATAAAGCTGTTGTACAGCTCAGAATTCAGAGCTGTTCACTTGGCTAGCACAACACTGTTTGGAAGAGGCAGAGGACTGCCCGTTTGTTGTCGCTAAGACCTTCCCCTGGCAAGATTCGTTCGTTGAGTAAATTTTGGTTGTGACTTAATTCTATATCCGACAATGACTGACACTTTAACAAGGTTCATGCAGATGCTTTTCTATTATTAACTGTACTTTAATATCGTGCTTTTAAAATACAGTGGGTATTATATGTGGAACATGTATTGTCCCCGTCGCCAGTAGAGCCTTGTACTGTGGGAAGCCAGGGAGAGGATATTACTATGGGTGCCCCGTATTCTCTTTGTACCACACAAATGCACATGTGATTAATATGGTTATTTATTCGCATGACTGTATTCTTAACTTTAATAGAGTCCATGCGTTGTGGTACAAGCTCTTCAGAAACATTCAACTTGCAAACAGTGTCGGTAACAGTCATAATTATGGTCGCTACACACTGGTGTAGCCTCTGCTCAGCTATGCCACTCTGCAAATGAATGACAGATGATAACCTGGAGTAGTAAGTCGAATCAGTGACTGAGCTAGTCGCTGAGCCAGTGACTAA
The DNA here is from genome assembly GCF_023864345.2 of Schistocerca serialis cubense. Taxonomy (NCBI): domain Eukaryota; kingdom Metazoa; phylum Arthropoda; class Insecta; order Orthoptera; family Acrididae; genus Schistocerca; species Schistocerca serialis. The sequence goes on from NC_064644.1 coordinate 53,514,619, forward strand.
GAGAGATCCTTCTGCCCGCAGCGGCAGCCTAAATACTTGCGGGTGAGAGGACGTTGTCGGCGTGTTGCCTGTGAGTGTGTCTTTGACCACTCTCCTGATAGGCCCGCTTGATCCAGCGCCTACCAACGATCTTCGAGCTACATCTTTGCCGCCTGGTGTGCTGCGGGCAGCTTACGGCAGCACAAAAGAAACTACCATCTCCCTCTCAGTCTAAAGACATCCCGCACTATACATAAACACGTGCAGGGGAGCAGTGCATAAGGCTGTATACTTCACATTGACGGTTTCACGTGGGCGATAATGGGCATCTCGTATAAGCACCTTTAGTCTTTCAGAATGAGACTGTCACTCTGCAGCGGAGTGTGCACTGATATGAAACTTCCTGGCAGATTAAAACTGTGTGCCGGACCGAGACTCGAACTCGGAACCTTTGCCTGTCGCGGGCAAGTGCTCTATTAACTGAGCTACCCAAGCACGACTCACACCCCGTCCTCACAGCTTTACTTCTGCCAGTACCTTGTCTCCTACCTTCCACACTTAACAGAAGCTCTCCTGCGAACCTTGCAGAACTAGGACTCGTGAAAGAAGGGATATTGCGGAGACATGGCTTAGCCACAGCCTAAGGGACGTTTCCAGAACGAGATTTTCACTCTGCAGCGGAGTGTGCGCTGATATGAAACTTCCTGGCAGATTAAAACTGTGTGCCAGACCGAGACTCGAACTCGGGACCTTTGCCTTTTGCGGGCAAGTGCTCTACCAACTGAGCTACCCAAGCACGACTCACGCCCCGTCCTCACAGCTTTACTTCTGCCAGTACCTCGTCTCCTACCTTCCACACTTAACAGAAGCTCTCTTGCGAACCTTGCAGAAGTAGCACTCGTGAAAGAAGGGATATTGCGGAGACATGTCTTAGCCACAGCCTAGGGGATGTTTCCAGAATGAGATTTTCACTCCCGAATTCGAGTCTCGGTCCGGCACACAGTTTTCCTTAGCAGTGGTTCACAATGTACCCTCCGCCGCAAATCGGACAAGAAATTAGTATTGCATTGTCATCTAGGGTTGACTATCTTGAAAGTCTCAAGTCTCAAAGTCTCAACCTGATCGGGAAATTAGTTTAATATGGATTTCAAAGTGTGTACTGAACAGACAGAAAAGAAAGCAACCCGAAAAAAGCGCGGGGTTACGTTATGCACAGCATACAAAAATTGATGTAATGTGTACGAGAGCCAACACAATGCTGTGATACGCTTACATCATGAACATTCATCAACTATAGTCAACTCTTGTCATAACCACTTCAGATATAGTTACAATGCACGCACTGCTGTGTGAGCCATTTGAACGTTGGTGTGAAAAAGTCATTACCAAGAGTGGTTTATCATATATGATCACAAAACACACTTACAAAAGATGTTGAGTCAGTCTTTCCATTGGTTTAATGTGGCCCGCCACGGTTTCCCCTTCTCTGCTTACCTCTTGATCTCGAAGTAGAGCTTGACCCTAAGTCCGCACATATTAGCTGAATCTCTTACAATCTCTGTCTTCCTCTATAATTTTTACCGTCTGCATCTCCCTCTAGTACCATGGAAATTATTCAGTGGTATCTTAACAGATGTCCCGTATCCTGTCCCTTCTTCTTGTAATGGTTTTCCATAAGGTCCTTAAGGTCCTTTCCTTGCCGGTTCTGTTGAGAACCTCCTCATTCCTTACCTTATTAGTCCACCAAATTTTCGACATTCCTCTGTAGCATAACATCTCAAATGCTTCGATTCTTTTCTCTTCCGTTTTCCCCAGAATACCTGTTTCACTACCATACGACGCCGTGCGCCAAACGTTTATTCTCAGAAATTTATTCTTCAAATGAAGACATATGTTTACTACTGGAAGACTTCTCTGGGGCATGAATGCCCCTTTTGCCAATGCTAGTCTGCTTTTGATGCCCTCCTTCCACCGTCCACCATGGATTATTTTCCTGTCAAGATAGCAGAATTCCTTAACTTCATACTTCGTTATCGGCAATTCTGTTGTTAAATACCTCAATGCTCTCATATCTGCTACTGCTGATTACATTTCTCTTCCTTCGATTTACTCTGAATCCATATTCTGTACTCAGTAGACTGTTCATTCCGTTCAGCACATCCCGCAATTCTTTACTTTCACTGAGGATAGCAAAGTCATCAGCAGATGTTATCATTACTAACCTATCACCTTGAATTTCAATTCCACTCTTGAAGCTTTCTATTACGCCCATCATTGCTTCTTTGATGCTCGATCTGAACTGTAGGGACGAAAGACTACATCCCCGTCTTACATCCTACGTAAACCGAGCACTTAGTTCTTTGTCTTCCACTCTATTATTATTCCATTTCGGCTCTCGTACTATTTATATTATCCATCTTTCCCTATTTTTCTCAGAATCTTCAACATCTTGCACCATTTGACACTGTCGAAAGCTTTTTCCTGCTCGATGAATCCTTTAAACACGTCTTGATGTTTCTTCAGCCTTGCTTTCATTATAAAAACGCAACTTCAGAACTACTTCTCTGGTATTTTACTTTTCGCAAAGCCAAAGTGATCGGTATGTAACACATTCTTTTGCATTTTGCCGTTTGTTGTTCTTGTCAGCAACTAGGATGCATGAGCTGTTGAGATGACTATAAAATAATCTTCAGCTCTTACATTCTTCGGAGTTATGTGGATGGTGTTTTTCCGAAAGTCAGATGTATATCGCCTATATCGCCAGACTCACATAATCCACACACCAACGTGGGCAGTTGTTTCGATGCCACTTCCCCCAACGATTTTTGAAATTCTGATGGAATGTCTTCTATCCTCTCTGCCTTATTTGATCTTAAGTCTTCTAAAGCTCTTTTAAATACTTATTCTACATCTACATAGATACTCAGCAAGCCACGTTACGGCACGTGAAGAAGGATACCCTGTACAGCCTCTAATCATTTCCTGCCCTGTTCAAAAACCATGCTGATTCGTGGACATAATCTTCTCAGTCTCGAGAAAGTTTATTATATTCGAATTGAGAATATGTTTAAGCACTCTGCAGCAAACCGAAGTTAGGGATATTGAGCTGTAATTTTCGGAGTCACTTCGTTTACCTTTCTTATATACTGGAGTCACTGCGCTTTTCTCCAGTTGCTTGGGGCTTTGTGCTGGGTGAGAGATTCAGGATAAACGCGTGCTAGGTAAGGGGGCAATAACACAGAGAACCCTTTTTTTTTATCAGTCTTCTGACTGGTTTCATGCGGCCCGCCTCGAATTCCTTTCCTGTGCTAACCTCTTCATCTCAGAGTTGCACTTGTAACCTATGTCCTCATTTATTTGCTGGATGTCTTCCAGTCTCTGTCTTCCTCTACAGTCTTCGCCCTCTACAGCTCCCTCTATTACCACTGAAGTCATTCCCTCATGTCTTAACAGATGTCCTATCATCCTGTCCCCCTTATCAGTGTCTTCCACATATGGCATTCCTCTCCGATTCTGCGCAGAACCTCCTCATTCCTTACCTCATCAGTCAACCTAATTTTCACCATTCGTCTGTAGCACCACATCTCAAATGCTTCGATTGCCTTCTGTTCCGGTTTTCCCAAAGTCCATGTTTTACGTATATTATCAGAAACTTCTTCTTCAAAGTAACGCCGATATTTTATATTAGTAGAATTCTCTTGACCACGAATCCTTTTTTTGCTTTTGATGTCCTCCTTGCTCCATCCGTCATTGGTTACTTTACTGGCTAGGTAGCAATTCCTTAACTTCAAACATCAAACCTGATGTTAAGTTTCTCGTTGTTCTCATTTCTACTACATCTCATTACCCTCGTCTTTCTTCGATTTATTCTCAATCCATACTGTGTACTCATTAGACTGTTCATTCCGTTCAGCTGATCATGTAAGTCGGCCGGAGTGGCCGTGCGGTTCTAGGCGCTACAGTCTGGAGCCGAGCGACCGCTACGGTCGCAGGTTCGAATCCTGCCTCGGGCATGGATGTGTCTGATGCCCTTAGGTTAGTTAGGTTTAATCAGTTCCCAGTTCTAGGCGACTGATGACCTCAGAAGTTAAGTCCCATACTGCTCAGAGCCAGCCATTTGATCGTGTAATTCTTCTTCACGTTCATTTGGGATAGCAATGCCATCAACGAATCCTATTATTGATATTCTTTCACCTTGAATTTTAATTCCACCCCTGAAACTTTATTTGTTTCCATCATTGCTTCCTCGATGTACAGATTGCAGAGTAGGGGCGAAAGGTTAGCCAACATCCTTGCCTTACTCCCTTTTTAATACGAGCACTTGGTTCTTGGTCGTCTACTATTATTATTCTCTCTTAACTTTGTACATATTGCAAATGACCCATCTCTCCCTACAGTTTAACCCTACATTTTTTAGCATTTCGAACATCTTGCACTATTTTACACTGTCGAACTCTTTTTCCGAGTCCACAAATCCTATTAACGTGTCTAGATTTTTCTTTAGTCTTGTTTCCATTATTAACCGTAACGTCAGAATTGCCTCTCTAGTGCCTTTATCTTTCTTACAGCCAAACTGATTGTCATCTAGCGTATCCTCGATGTTCTTATCCATTCTTCGGTATATTATTCTTGTAAGCGACTTGGATGCATAAGCTGTTAAGCTGATTGTGCGGTAATTCTCTCATTTTTCAGCTGTTGCGGTCTTCGGAGTTGAGTGGATGACGCTTTTCCGAAAGTCATATGGTACGTCGCCAGACTCAGACATTTTACACACCAACGTTAATAGTCGCTTTGTTGCCACATCCTCCAACGATATTAGAACTTCTGATGGAATGTTATCTATCCCTTCTGCCTTATTTGACCTTATGTCCTCCAAAGATCTTTTAAATTCTGATTCTTATATTGTATCCCCTATCTCTTCTAAATCAACTCCTGTATCTTCTTCTATCACATCAGACAAATCTTACCCCTCATAGAGGCTTTTAGTGTATTCTTTCCACCTATCAGCTCTCTCCTCTGCATTTAACAGTGAAATTACCGTTGCACTCTTAATGCTACCACCCTTGCTCATTTCATTTGCGATGTCTTCACCTTTTTTGTGCTGCCATTTCGACTTAGCTTCCCTGCACTTCATATTTATTTCATTCCTCCCATGACTTTTATCTCTGTGTTCTTGAGTTTCCCGGAACATTTTTGTACTTCCTCCTTTCATCGATCAATTGAAGTATTTCTTCTGTTAACCATGGTTTGTTCGCATTACCTTTTTTGTACCTATGTTTTCCTTCCCAACTTCTGTGATGGCCATTTTTAGAGCTGTCCGTTCCTCTTCAACTGTACTGTCTACTGAGCTATTCTTTAATGCTGTGTCTATAGCCTTACAGAACTTCAAGCGTATCTCGCCATTCCTTAGTACTTCCATGTAACACTTCTTTGCGCATTAACTCTTCCTGGCTAATGTCTTAAACTTCAACCTGCTCTTCATCTCTACTATATTGTGATCTGAGTGTATATCTGCTCCTGGGTACACCTTACAATCCAGTATATGATTTCTGAATCTCTGTCTGACCATGAAGTAACCTAATTGAAATCTTCCCATATCACCCAGCATTTTCCAAGTATACCTCCTCCTCTTGTGGTTCTTGAACAGGGTATTGGCTATTACTAGCTGAAACTTGTTACAGAACTCAATTAGTCTTTCTCCTCTCTCATAGCTTGTACCAAGCCCATATTCTCCCGTAACATTTTCTTCTATTCCTTCCCCTACAACTGCATTCCAGTCGCCCATGACTATTAGATTTTCGTCCCCCTTTACATACTGCATTACCCTTTCAATATCCTCATACACTTTCTCTATCTGTTAATCTTCAGCTTGCGACGTCGGCATGTATAACTGAACTACCGCTGACGGTGTTGGTTTGCTGTCGATTCTGATTAGAACAACCTGGTCACTGAACTGTTCACAGTAACACACCCTCTGCCCTACCTTCCTATTCTTAACGAATCCTACTTCTGTTATACCAATTTCTGCTGCTGTTGATATTACCCCATACTCAGCTGACCAGAAATCCTTGTCTTCTTTCCACTTCATTTCCTTGACTCCTACTATATGTAGACTGAGCCTTTGCGTTTCCCTTTTCAGATTTTCTAGTTTCCCTACCATGTTCAAGCCTCTGTCATTCCACGCCCCGATTCGTAAAACGTTATCCTTCCGTTGATTATTCGATCTTTTTCTCATGATAACCTCCGCCTTGGCAGTCCCCTCCCAGAGATCCGAATGGGGGACTATTCCGGAATCTTTTGCCAATGGGGAGATCATCATGACACTTCTTCAATAACGGCCACATGTCCTGTGGGTAGACGTTACGTGTCTTTAATGCAGTGCCTTCTGAATCCTCATACCTCATATCGTTGGTCATTGATTATTCTTCCCCTATCAGGGGTATTTTCCCACCCCTAGGACATGAGAGTGCCTTGAACCTCTGTACGCTCCTCCGCCCTCTTTGACAAGGCCGTTGGAAAATGGGGATGACTTCTTATGCCGAAAGTCTTCGGTCGGCACTGCTGATTATTAATCAAGACTTAAGCCATGGCGGGATTCGAACACGGGACCGTAGACGTGCTGATTGCGAAACAAAGGCGCTACCTCTTTTTTTTATCTCATTTTGTTCGTTGAATGTGTTCGGGGTGGATGTCCGATGACACCCGTTCAAGATCTTTGTTAATCCGTTCACTCAGTTGTTTTTTTTATTACGGAGGGTAGCTAACCCTGTAACCGAGCACGCTAAGCTACTGTGCCGGCTTTCTAGACCACGGGTGCCTTTCATTTGTTACCCTACGTCAGGGATGTTGATTGCTATATCGTCCATACAGGAGTCTGTCCGATGGCCAAATAGTGATATGTTTATACGGTTCTGCTGTGTGATCGGTTTCTTGAACTTGAACTTTAAAACATCGGCTATCGTTTTGCTGTCTTCAACTGCCACATTAGACTGGACAACAAGGGACTGAATGGAAGCGTTAAACCTGTTACCGATTTTGTATATGACCAAATTTTTCTCGGTTTCTCTGCCAGATCCTTTAAAGAGGTGTGACGTTGGTACTTGTATGCTTGACGCGTAGATCTTTTCAAAGATGAACGACACTCTGCTAACCTTCACTTGTCGTCATGTGTGCGCTCCATTTTTAACCGGGAGTGCAACTGCCTTGCTATCTCAACATCTCCCGAATTTCGTTATTCAAGCTTGGCGAGTGTTTTCTATCCTTTATCCGCTTACTTAGCACGCAACTCTCCAGACCCACTTTATCTCCTTAAACTTTGCCTATAATTCCTCTGCATACATCTTACTGGAACTAAGTGATGTCAGCTCACAGAGTAAGTGAGTTGCTAATAACTAACTATCTGTCCTGGGTAGCACAAACACACCCCTGGCCTTCTGTCTGCACCCCCCCCCCCCCCCAAGCCCCCCACAATGAATCCATAGGCATCCTAGCCTATACTCGGTAGATTAAAGTTGTCTCCAATTAGTATTTCATGATTTGTGTATATATGCGATACTGACCATAGACTTTCTTTGAATGACTATAGAACTGTCAACGTGGAATAGGGCGGCCGTTAATAACATCCAACAATTAACTTGGTTACAACTGTTACATGCGACTCGGTAACTTCATTGTCACATCACCTTCTACCTCAATAGAGACAGTAGCTTTGTCAACAGCACTGAACACTCACCCTACTGTGTGTCCAAATGTTTGTGAATTCCTAAAGTACCAAACTGATGAGGTCATCGGTTTCTAGACTTGCGCACTACTTAAACTATCTGAAATCTAAGGACGACACACACCCATGCCCGAGGGAGGACTCAAACCTCCGGCGGGAGGGGCCGCGCATTTCGTGACATGGCCCCCCTATCCCCGCGGCCATTCAGCGAGGCTTCTAATATGTCTCTCCGGTATACGGTCAACGACTCGGTAAATATCTCAGAGCTTTTCACTTCGGGTTTCAGCCAGCTCTCGCTTCCAAGAATAATTTGAGCGTGAGAACTTCCTTGGAGGGCAGAAAATTCCGGGATCTTTATTAATAATAATTCGACAGTTTACTGATAAAATTTTGGCAGACGAAGTGTCGTTATTCTGAACGCCGTTTGACTTCCCTTACTGTAAATCGACTGGTAAGTGTTCTTCAGAGCACCTCGAACTGCTACCTGGTCTTAAAAACCCTCATGTGCATTCCACAGGTACTCTGCTACCCGAGAACTACTTCCTTTGTGTAGTGTACGCTAACCTAACAAAGGGAGTCCTACAAATCCCCACATGATAATGCAGGTCTACATATCTGCAGCCAAGGCCGCCACAGAGTCGACAAAGCCTTGGCTCCAAACCAAAAGACCCAGATCAGCTCTGCGAACAATGCTGAAATTGGCGAAATCTGCTTGCACCCCAAGCGCGAGTCTTCACCACCCCCGCAAGCTTCCTGTATAAACTGAGGATGGCTTCAAAGTCCCTTGCGACAGTCGTCGTTGGTGCCGATATGAGCCAAAATTAGCAAACCACTTTACTCTGCACGCTCGACAGCCACAGGCGAGGACGGCTCAACATCTCGGATGAGGCCCCCAGTAGACTTACTGAGAGGACAGTGGCTTTCTTTCCAGCCCTGAACGCTACCTGCCTAAAGGTCTCCATAATTCGCTTAGCGTTGGAGCTCCAAATACATAGTAAACCCTTCCCCCCGCGTGTCTGCTAAGATCCTGCTAAGGATGCCATTTTCCTTGACTTCCGGAAGGCGTTCCGCACTGTCGCCTGATAAACAAAGTAAGGGACTTAACTTCTGATGTCATCAGTCCCCTAGAACTTAGAACTACATAAACCTAACTAACCTAAGGACATCACACACATCCATGCCCGAGGCAGGATTTGAACCTGCGATCGTAGCGGTCGCGCGGTTCCAGACTGTAGCGCCTAGAACCGCTCGACCACTCCGGCCGGCATTGCTTTTCACAATATATATAAACGACCTAGTAGATAGTGTCGGAAGTTCCATGCGAATTTTCGCGGATGATGGTGTTGTATGCAGAGGAGTTGCAGCATTAGAAAATTGCAGCGAAATGCAGGAAGATCTGCAGCGGATAGGCACTTGGTGCATTGAGTGGCAACTGACCCTTAACATAGGCAAACGCAATCTATTGCGAATACATAGAAAGAAGGATCCCTTATTCTATGATTATATGATAGCAGAACAAACACTGGTAGCAGTTACTTCTGTAAAATATCTGGGAGTATACTTACGGAACGATTTGAAGTGGAATGATCATGTAAAAATTAATTGTTGGTAAGGCGGGTGCTAGGTTGAGATTCATTGGGAAAGTCGTTGGAAAATGTAGTCCACCAACAAAGGAGGCGGCTTCCAAAACACTCGTTCGACCTATACTTGAGTATTGCTCATCAGTATGAGATCCGTACCAGGTCGGATTGACGGAGGAGATACAGAAGATCCAAAGAAGAGCGCAGCGATTCGTCACAGGATAATTTGGTAAGCGCGATAGCGTTATGGATATGTTTATGAAACTCAAGTGGCAGACTCTGCAAGAGAGGCGCTCTGCATCGCGGTGTAGCTTGCTGTCCAGGTTTCGGGAGGGTGCGTTTCTGGATGAGGTATCGAATATATTGCTTCCCCCCACTTATACCTCCCAAGGAGATCACGAATGTAAAATTAAAGAGATTCGAGGGCGCACGGAGGCTTTTCGGCAGTCGTTCTTCCCGCGAACCACACGCGAGTGGAACAGGAAAGAAGGGTAATGACAGTGGCACATAAAGTGCCCTCCGCCACACACCGTTGGGTGGCTTGCGGAGTATAAATGTAGATGTAGATGAACGGCCACCTGCCCACTCAGAGGATGAATGGGTCAGGCCCGCCTCCACTTTTGCCCCTCGCCTAGAGCGACGTGAACGCGTTACCGCCTGCCACTCACGCCGCTGTGAGAGCGGATCCACTGCCTCGGGTGCGCTGGGAGGTGCTTCGGAAGCAGAAGTGGCACCTGAGATGTCCCGTGCGGCGAGCCGGTTCTCCGCCACCGCTACACCTCGAGGCAGCAGCCTGAAGGTGCCTGACAGTAACCAAAAGCGCGTTCAGCTGTTCGCGATATGCGGCCAGTTCCCCCTGCATCCGCACACGGCAGGCACGCATCCTAATCATCCTACCAAGACTAACTGAAAAAGTAAACTATAAAAGCAGACAGGGTCCTAGATACGCAACTTGTTACTCTCCTGATGTGTCACCAGGGACTTGGATGCGTTAATGAGCTATGTAACTGGCTGTTCAGCGCTGCATACTGAATAAATTTCCACTTAGAATTTTTTTTTTGGTCATCAGCCTTCTGACTGGTTTCATGCGGCCCGCCACTTAAAAGATAGCGAGGTTACATCTCTTAAATAGAAAAACACGCACAAAAATTAATACATATACTACGAGGAAAACACTGAAAAGTGTACACACTTAACATTCCGCTCTGTGGACGTATATCATCCAAGAACTGAGTCCTGACTGGCATATTAAACGAACAGACGGTTGCTTTCAAAACAAAACAAATGACCAACTACTGCTCTGCAGAGTCAATGAATTTACACTCTAAAAACCGCGCGTTTAAACTTCTTAAACAGAAAAACACACACGAAATTTAATAGATATATCACGAGGCGAACACAGAAAAAGGTAAACACTTATCTTGCCGTTCTGTAGATGTATATCAACCGGGAGCTGCGGCCTGACTGGATCTTCTATAACTCCTCTACATCGAGTCCTGTTTCTTCTTCTATTACGTCATCAGGCAAGTCTTTCCCCTCGTAGAGGCCTTCAGTGAACTGTTTCTTCCTAACAGCTCTTTCCCCTGAAAATAACAGCGGAACTTCCATTGCTCCGATGCTTTTAATTTCACTGAAGGTTTATCTTATCTTTGATCAGGAATGTGGAATGTTCTCAACTACTGTCGTATGACTTTCATAATGATTCTTGAATGAGCTGTGGCAGGAGCCCGAACAACTGGGGATTAACATTCTAGTGCATGTATTAAAGCTCTGAAATACTGCACAGATAATGGCTGGTTACCAGCCGAAATCTAGATTTCCTTTAATAAAGAATGAAAGGAAACGATGACTGACTGCTGTTCTCCACCATTTTGAAAATTCACCGAAGGTCTTTTTGTACAAAGATACATTCCGAAAAACAGTTCTCAGTGTATAGATATAATCATTCATGGATACGAATGTGACCCAAAGCCGTCTGCACAGAGGTAGTGCTATAAAATCGGATGCCACTCGCTCTTGTTAACTTACGTAAAAGAGACGTAAAAGTGGCAACATACAAAATTCATGGTAATAATCAGACGGCACTACAGCGTTCACTACCACTATATAGACCTCAAAGCACAGTTATTGATATTCCATACACAATTCCTAACCACGACAGGGCTTACGGTACACCTCCAAACAAGATTAGCTGTCAGCGTAGGGGGTGAAAGGAGGTCGTATGGAGAGGAAATTGGGCGATAGCGGAGGTAGACGATGGCAGGAAGTGGGAAGAAGAAGGTAAATAGTCTGTCTTACGTTTTAGACTACCCAGTAATTGGGAATTTTGTGAATGTACTCATTATACAGAAACTAATTGATCCCTTCCTTTAACACCGAGGCCAAGTTAACTGCTTGTGTAATCCTATTGTGGGACAGGTTTTAAATCTCTGCTAAGGCTGTGTAGTTCTATTTTCTCAGTGGTTTTCTCAAATCAGTAACAGCGAATGCATGGATCGTTCGTTTTTAAAGGTAATGGCCAATTTTCTTCTCCCTTGTCAAATCGAAGTATCTGCTCAGCGTTCAACAGTGTTGCGGCGATGGGACGAATGAACATTAAAAGCCGACCGCTGTGGCCGAGCGGTTCTAGGTGCTTCAGTCCGGAACCGAGCGACTGCTACGATCGCATGTTCGAATCCTGCCTCGGGCATGGATGTATGTGATGTCCTTGGATTAGTTAGGTTTAAGTGGTTCTAAGTCCTTTGGGACTGATGACCTCAGATGTTAGGTCCCATAGTGCTCAGAGTCATTTGTCTCATTTTGAACATTAAAATTTCTCCGTCTACTAATTGTTGGGTAGGAAATTTTATTGATAATGATGCGTTTTTCATTTTGTTTCCTTGTTGGTTTCATGATCTTTTCCACTGAGTCACGACGCATATTTAATCTTTCTGTGCACCATGCGGTATTAAGAAAAGGAGGGTATAGCAAGTATTTTAATGCTTAGGATGAAAAAAAAAAAACAGAAATATTAGGATCTAATGTCCTAACGACGATGGAATCGACAGAACACAGACTTGAAATGGCTGTGGATTGGGAAGAAATTCAGCCATCTCCCGTAAAAGAAAAAAAATCCCTGCACATTATTAGGTTCATTTCCATCAAAAAGAAGATGGAGATCCATTGTAGAAGGAAGGAGATCGATTTCTGCTACTGTGTAGCTGTCTTCAGTGCAATTGTATCCAAGTCGTCATGACACTTCGTAAATAAAATCGCACATGGTACCACCAGCTAAACTTCACATTAGAGCTTCTGTGAAATATGGATGATAGAAGGTGAGTTACTGGGGGAAATGCCAATGGTCCTGAGTTCGAGTCTCGGTCTCGCGCACAGTTTTTATTTCCCAGGAAGTACCAGACAGCGCAAACTCCACTGCAGGGTGAAAATCTCATTCTATGACTACATTGTTTATGATATATTAGCAATAATTAATATATTTCTTTCATGAAACTTGGATCTGCACACTCATTGCTATTATATGACCTGCTCAGCACCATAATCATTTAGGCCGGCTGGGGTGGCCGAGCGGTTCTAGGCGCTACAGTCTGGAGCCGCGCGGGCGCTACCGTCGCAGGTGCGAATCCTGCCTCGGGCATGGATGTGTGTGATGTCCTTAGGTTAGTTAGGTTTAAGTAGTTCTAAGTTCTAGGGGGCTGATGACCTCAGAAGTTAAGTCCCATGGGATTTATTAACGATGGCGAGGATGGAGGTACTGAGGTAAGCAGGCGACCTGTGGCCTCCGTCAGCCTGAGAGATGCCAGCGACTCAGCGAGAACACTGATGCACCTTGCAGGCGGAGACTGACAGTGTCAACGTGCCACGGACAGGCGAAGGTGTCTGAGTGGCTGCCTGGCCCTGGTCTCGAACAGCAGCCGTCCAGGGTAGAAGGCTGGAGGGCCTGGACGTAGGGCCAGAGATAGGTCCAGCAGCTGGAAGGCGCTAAACTCACAACATGAGTAGGCCTCCAATTAGCGGAGGCCAAGTCTTGTGTTGGCGGCCTTCAGATCCCTGTTGGCTCATTGACTGGCGCAGACTGTCCACAAACACATTTCAGAGGATGGTATTCAAATTCCCTTGATCAAGTAGTCGTTCTGCTGCAGTGCTCCGTAATTGCGGATCAGTTGTATCATCGCCAGTGATAGTTTCTGCTTCGCTGTTTCTTTTGGCTGTGTTGTTTTCAGCAGCTGGTGGAGGTTTCAGAGGTCTGAAAGCTTCAAAGTTGCATCTATTTGATTAGAGCCTTTTTAAGAGGAATATGACGCTATAAAACGGTTGAGCTCTGGGCAGGGGCTCTGCTGCAGTTAGCGGGGGAGCCTATCTTATTCCCCCAGCTTTCCCTCCGGGAGGGTTGCGGAAAACGATTTCTTCTGGCGAAAAAAAACACGGAATTCCTTGAGGAAGGCTTCTAGCCAGACAGGAGACCTCTAGGCAAGAGTAGCTTACCTCAGTGCGCATGAATGATCGTTACGAAGTCTTGGATTAAATTTCAGAACGTTCAGAATACAGGCAACTGATCGGTTCGTATTGTCATTTTCGGTCGATAAACCAGTTTGGTGCCGCTCCTACGTGCAGAGTCTTCCATTTACCAATTTGAGAATCATGTCAAGGAGTGGGGGACACCTCCTGCTCCAGCTTCCTACCACTCAGCGATTAGCTGAAGTGTACCCATACAGAAATGAGTAGGACAGTGTTAAACGGTGTTGCATGTTTCTCACACGTCGGAACTCGGGATCTCCGTGCTCCCTGGGTGGCGATATCCAGTTCTGGCAGACGAGGTGGCTCTTGGAGAATAGACTTCGCTTTAGGATTCATTTAAGAAAGACGTTTACCTTTCCGTGGCAGTATCCTTATTTTAAGTTAATTTGTTGGTAATTTAGGTAATTCCTCAGTGATTGGTCCTGTGCATCCCAGAGGTATTCTCCTACCACAACTGGCACCCCACAGCCGGCCGGTGTGGCCGTGCGGTTCTAGGCGCTACAGTCAGGAACCGCGAGACCGCTGCGGTCGCAGGTTCGAATCCTACCTCGGGCATGGATGCGTGTGATGTCCTTAGGTTAGTTAGGTTTAAGTAGTTCTAAGTTCTAGGGGACTGATGACCTCTGCAGTTGAGTCCCATAGTGCTCAGCGCCATTTGAATCATTTGACACCCCACAAGACCTCTCCTCGAAAGATTTCCGCTGCATGATAGAATGCATATTTCCAGAAATGAGTGGTTTGTATTCGGTCTTGCCAAGGCAACAATCAACAATTCCCATCATGTAGCCCTAACAGCCTGATTCAGTGAGGCCATTGTATTGGAGTGGCTCTGCTCTTTCTTTCTGCAGTCTCGTTGTTATTATGATGTTTGTTCCTCGGCTACTTCGGCGGTGTAACAAGCCCTTGGCGGCAGTTTTTGTCACATCCGCGGGTAGTTCTTAATAAAAATGTTACTGGTCGGCTCTAGTCTAGCCTGCTTCAATGGCTTCTTGCATTAACTGTGGCAGGTATCATTATTTTATTCAATAATGACAAAATAGTGGTGGCGCTGCAGCGATATTATTCAGCTCAAATGCCACGTCAAGGGAAGTACTTAAAAAACAGACTGTCAAAGTGAACATGTATTTTTTTGAGTCATCAGTCTTACAACTGGTTTCATGCAGCCCGCCACGAATTCCTCTCCTGTGTCAAACGTATCATCTCAGAGGATTACTTGCAACCGCGGTCCTCAATTATTAGCTGGATGTATTCCAATGTCTCTCTTCCTCTACAGCTCCCTCTAGTAACGTGGACCTTATTCCTTGATATGTCAGCAGGTGTCGTTTCATCCTAACTCTTCATTTTGTCAGTGTTCTTCATATATTCCTTACCTCGTCGATGAGAACTTTCTCATTACTTATCAGTACACCTAATTATCAACTTCCCTCTGTAGCACCACATATGCAATGCTTCTTTTCACCTCTGTTCCGGTTTTCACACAGACTATGTCTCACTACCATACAATGATGCGCTCCAAACGTACATTCTCAGAAACTTCTTCCTCAAATTAAGACCTTAGTTTGATACTAGTAGACTTATCTTGGCCAGGAATACCCTTTTTGCGAATGCACTCCCGCAGACGCTTTTTAGCGCCTCCTTCATCCGCCGTCGTGGGCTTTTTGCTGCCTTGGTAGCATAATACCTTAACTTCAGCTACTTTGTGATCGCGAGATTCTCACTCTTCTCATTTCTGCTACTTCTCATTACATTTGCCTTCCTTCGATTACTGACCATCCACATTCTGGACTAATTAGACTGTTCATTCCGTTCAACAGATTCTGTAATCATTCTTCACTTCCACTGAGGATAGTAATGTCATCAGCGGATCTTAATAGCGATGCCCTTTCACCTTGGATTTTAATCCCACTCTTGAATCTTTCCTGTATGTGTGTCATTTCTTCTTCGACGTTTAAATTGAACAGTAGAGGCGAAAGAGTATAGCCATATTCAATCTCTTTTTAAACTATGCAATTCTTTCTTGGCCTTACACTCTTACTGTCCCCTCTTGGTTCATGTACATATTGTTGTATTTCCGGTCTTTCTCTAGCGCTTTCCCTATTTTTGTCAGAGTGTCGAACATCTTGGAACAGTTTACATTTTCTAAGGCTTTTTTGAGGTCGACGAAACCTGTCTACGTATCTTCATTTTGGTTCAGAGTTACCTTCGATGTCAACCGCAACGTCAGAACTGCCACTCTGATGTCGTTACCTTCGCTGATGCCAAAGTGACTGTCAAATAACAGATCCTCAATTTTATTTTTCAGTCATCTGTATATTACACTTGTCAGCAGCTTGGGTGCATGAGCTGTTACACTGACTGTATGATCATTCTCGCACTCGTCGCCTACTGCAATCTTGCGAATTTTGTGAACAGAAAAAACGTGGGTAACTATTATGTTGCCACTTCCCCCAAAGAGTTTACAAATTCCTATGGAACGTTAGCTATTCTTCTGTCTTATTTGATTTTAAGTCTTCCAAGGCTCTTCTAAATGCTTTTCCTGATACTGGAGCCCCCGTCTCTTCTCTATCGATTTCTGCTTCTTTTTCTATCACATTCCCAGGCACGTCGTACCCCTCATAGAGGCCTCAATACACTCTTTACACCTATCCGCTCTGTCAACCGCAATTAACAGTGGAAATCTCATTTCACAATTAGTGTTACAATACTTGCTTTTAATTTCACCGAACTTCCTAGCGTCATTTCTTTTTCAGTTACTTCACATTTTTCACGTAGCTGTTTCGCCTTAGGTTCCCTGCACTTCCATTGTATTTCATTCCTATGTGATTTGTACTTCTGTAGTCCTGAATTACGCTCATCATTTTTGTACTTCCTTCTTTTATCGATCAAGTGAAGCAATTGATGTGTTAATCATGGTTCCGTCGCAGTTGTCTTCCTTGTACCTACTTTTTTTTCTCTCCAACCTCCAAGGTAAACCTTTTCAGAGATGTCCATTCCATTTGAAACAGAACGGCCTACTGAGCTGTTCTTTATAGCAGTATCTATGGCCTTAGAGAACTTCAAGCGTATCTCTTCATTCCATAGCCCCTTCCGTATCTCGCTTTCCTGAACTTTAATTCTTCCTAACTAGCCTCTTATATTTCAGCCTAATCTGAATCTACATCTGCCCTTGGGTATGCGTTACAATCCAATACCTTATTTCCGAACCTCTGCCTGACATGATGTAATTTAACTGAAATCTTCCTGTATCTTTTGCCTTTTCCAAGTATAATTCTTTCTCTTGAGATTCTTGAAAAGAATATTTGCTATTACCATCTGAAATTTGTAGCAGGATTCAATTAGTCATTCTCCTCGCTCATTCCTACTACCAAGTCCATTTTATCCAGTGACCTTGTCTTCTATTCCTTCCCTTACAAACGCATTCCAGTCCTCCATAACTATCAGTTTTTCGTCTCCCTTTATATATTGAATTACTCATTGCATATCCTCATATACTTCCACTATCTCTTCATCTTCTGCTTGCGACGTCGGCATGAATACGTGAATTATTGTTGATGGTGTTGGTTTCCTGTTGATTCGGATTTGAATAAACCTATCAATGAACTTTTCACAGTAACCTACTCTCTGCCCCACCGTCCCATTCAAATGGATCGTGCTCCCGATGTATCGTTTTTTGCTGCTGTTGATATTACCCTATTCTCGTCTGGTCAGAAATCCTGGACTTCTTTCCCTCTCACTTCACAGACGCCGACTATATCTAGACTGCTTTTTCATTTTCAGATTTTCTAGATACCCTACCACACCCCGACTCGTTGAATGTTATCGTTCCGTTGGTGTCTCAATCTTTTTGTGATGGTCACCTCCCGTTTGGGAGTTCCCTCCCGGAGATCATATTGGGGGACTAGTGTTTTGCCAATAGAGAGATCATGATGACACCTTTTCAATGACAGAACACTTGTCCTGTGCTGTGGATACACGTTATGTATCTTTAATCCAGTAGTTTCCATTGCATTCTGTATCCTCATGCCGTTGATCATTGTTGATATTTGTACATACACGCTGGTAAACGCTGGATTCCATTTTTCGTAGTCTTGTATTCGTTTGTTTATTTGCTTCTGTGACTCCAGCATGCTAGGTTCCTCACGTCCTCTTTTACATTGGATCACTGGAAGAATGAGCTCTTAAAAATGAAATTTTTCAGTATCAAGCAGTTTATCGGTATTACACTAAATACTAAGGAAGTACACCTATGAGCCAAAGCATTATGACCACCTGTTTACGCCTGCCGGTGTGGCCGTGCGGTTCTAGGCGGTTCAGTCTGGAACCGCGTGACCGCTACGGTCGCAGTTTCGAATCCTGCCTCGGGCATGGATGTGTGTGATGTCCTTAGGTTAGTTAGGTTTAAGTAGTTCTAAGTTCTAGGGCACTGATGTCCTCAGATGTTAAGTCCCATAGTGCTCAGAGACATTTGAACCGTCTGAACCACCTGTTTAACAGCGTGTTGGTCCACTTTTCATACACGGAACAGCAGCGTTTCTGCTTGTCGTGGATTCTACAAGTACTTGGTAGGTCCCCGGAAGTATGTGGCACCAGATACGTACTCACAGGTCACTAAATTCGCGCAAATTACGGGACGGTGGTATGCGGCCACGGAGCTGTTGCCCGACGTGCGTTCCGATGGGTGCAGATCAGGGGCATTTGCTGGCTAAGACATCAATGTGAATTCACTACCATGCTCCTCAAACTATTGCATCGCGGTCCTGGCCTTGTGTCGCTGAGAATTACCATGCTGGAAGACGTTATCGCAATCAGAGAAGACTTCAATCATGAAGGGATGCAGGTAGACCGCAAAAGTGTTTACGGAGTTCGCTGCTATGATGTTGTTTTCCAGTACAGCACAGGTCATATAGAGGCCCAAATCAACCTACCCCATAGCATAAGTCTGCTCTCACGGGCCTGAATCTACGGCGCGGTGCAAGTTTCAAGTGGCCTTTCATCTGGATGACGGCGTGAAAGGGCCCAGCCATCGATCTTGCATAACAAGTAATGTGATTCATTCGACATGCGGCACGTTTATATTGATCTACGAAGAAAACTCAGTGATGCTGTGTCCACTGCAATAGTAACTGACGACGTCGTTGGGTCAACACAGGAACACGTGGAGGTCGTGTGATGTGGAACTCCATGTTAAACAATGGCCTCTGAACGATCTGCCCGAAACACCTGCGCCAGCATTGTACTCTGTTGTCGAATCGCCACAGATCTCTGCCTATCCTGGATTATACAGTGAGGGATACCCCAACCTCTACGTTTTGTGATGAAAAGTGGACGTCCAGTAACATACGGGCTGCACGCTTATCAACCATCCTTCAACCAATTTCCATAGACGCTCACTACAGTATTTCGCAGACAGCCGACCTCCGTCGCCGTTTCAGAATTCTCGTTTCCAGCTGCAGCGCCACAACAATGAACCCTTTGTCACAACTTCTTATATCAGTGGATTTCCGCATACGTGGCCCTTATCTTCGCTATAGTGACTGCCCATTAGGTTCTATTTCACCTAAATTCTTTTCTTACTGCGTCACTTGTCCACAAAACCAGCAGGAGGCATTCAACCTCCGGTGGGCACTGGACATAGTGTTTTAGCTCATCAGTGAATGAACTATGAGAACAGAAATTCAGTTTTAATACAAAAGAATGTATAGTAGAAATAGGATAACGAAAGGGGCTATCTTTGATTGCAGTATAGGTGTACTCGGCCATGCAAAATTACTATGAACTGTAAATACTGCATAAATGATGCAGAATATAGGTCTTCCATATTATATGAAGCTTTTTGTTATAATAACCTCTAAATCGCTAGTTGCATTAGAGCCAGTGGGGATAATCTGGAAGCTGGAAAAATCTTACCTTCAAAGTTATTCCACCAACACCTTTCAGATTCTGAAACTATAACAATGTGTTGTTTGCGCCACTGAAACAGATCTGTGAGCTTTCTATCAAAATGCCAGTAGTAGAGGCAATTTGTGTAAATTGTTAGGCAAACATTGCTATTACAATTGCTAGAATTTGACTAAAGATTATTCTCACGTACCTAAATGTAGCTGTCCGAGAACCATTAGTTTCTACAGGTAGTGTGATGGAGATTGGGTATCTTATAAAGCACTGCCAAAGCCGTTGACGAGAAGAAAATGTTGCAAAAGGTTATGAAAGGAACAGAGGACATTCAAACTCAGGTTTTTTGACAATAATGAAACGTTCAAGGTAACATTCGTTGCCCTGAATATTGAGGTTCTTGGCGATGATGAGTCGCAATCAGTCACGACATTCTTGGGAATAGAGGCAGCAACATCCTAAGTGTTGTGGGTTGGCAGGAGAGCCAACACCGTGTTATTAGAGGAAGCCGAAAGGCACACGTTTTAGCTCAGGCAGGCTGGCGTGAGGTCTGGAACAAGACAAGGAGATTAGAATTTAGAAAAACGGACGTAGCTGGTGGAATACTTAACTTTAATCCATTAATGATGAGCGTCGCTCTTGACGGTACATGATTACAGTATCAATACTAACTGGTACTGGCGCCTTGCTAGGTCGCAGCAAATGACGTAGCTGAAGGCTATGCTAACTATCGTCTCGGCAAATGAGAGCGTATTTTGTCAGTGAACCATCGCTAGCAAAGTCGGTTGTACAACTGGGGCGAGTGTTAGGAAGTCTCTCTAGACCTTCCGTGTGGCGGCGCTCGGTATGCAATCACTGATAGTGGCGACACGCGGGTCCGACGTATACTAACGGACCGCGGCCGATTTAAAGGCTACCACCTAGCAAGTGTGGTGTCTGGCGGTGACACCACACTAAGGACATCTTTAAGTTGTGAAAAAAAAGAAAGATTGGGTTTAATGTCCCATCGATGTCGAGGTTATTAGAGACGGAACACAAGCTCGGATGACGTCAAGGATGGGAAAGGAAATCTGGAATGCTCTTTCAAAGGAACCATCCTGCCATTTTTCTGGTGCGACCTAGGGAAATCACAGAAAACATAAATCTGTATAGCCGAAGTCAAGTCAAGTGTGCTAACCAATGGGCCACCTCACTCGATCAAAATGGTTCAAATGGCTCTAAGCACTACGGGACTTAACATCTGAGGTCATCAGTCCCCTAGAATTAGAATTACTTGAACCTAACTAACCTAAGGACATCACACACATCCATGCCCGAGGCAGGATTCGAACCTGCGACCGTAGCAGCAGCGCGGTTCCGGACTGAAGCATCTAGAACTGCTCTGCCACAGCGGCCAGCTCTCGCTCGATCGGTTGAGTTGCGCTCCACGTCTTATGCAAATGACTTTCTTATGTATAAGCACCGGAGCGGCTCCTAAAATATTTCGTTGTTCTGGCGCTAATCATCATTTGGTAGATTGTACTGTTTTATAGTAATGTATACCCCCTATAAATATTTTTGAAATATCTTATCTATCTGTTTAGTGCTGTGATGATAAGTGAACCTCGACTATATTACATTATCTAGTTGCGTAAGAAATTTAATCTGTAGGGTTATAAGGAACAGCAATTATAAATTTCAATCTATTCAATTTCTCTTTCATTTCATGTATTTTTATAACACTGACCCATCTGGACGACGTACTTAGGATTTTAGAAGATTATCCAACAGGTAATGTCAGCTACGAATTTATATTCTGGGTGATAGAAAGCTTAAATAACAAAATAGTATAATCGCGGCCTTTCAGAGTTTTGGATTGCATAAACTTGAACTTAATCTAAGGAAACGTGTCTTCATGGAGTTAAATATAAAAAATACATCGCAAATAACAAGGACAGATAGTATGTCACCAAGGAACTAAAATAGGAAGTGCGTCGCAAACGAACGCAATACTGTAGGAAGATCTTGGGTTCCGTCTACAACGAGGTAGTTAGAGACAGTCCAGCTTCCGATTAGGGAGTGCTTGTTAAGTAAATCTAGCGTCTCTTCTTCAAATGACCCATGTCGGCATTTGCCTTAAGCGAGGTCAGAATATCAGGGGAAACATAAATGTGTGTTCCGAGCAGCCATCCTGAAAGCGCATCATATGATCCTGAGATATCGTGGTGGATTCAAAAAAAGAATTTGTATTATTTGTGAAGCCCTTACATTAACGCCCCTGCGCTGGTCTCACAGGGATATTTTCGTGTTTACACGTCAGCAGTCTTCGGCACTGCATTAGGTATCCTAAAGGCAAATGCCTTCTCGATGCAACAACTCTCATCTGTTCTTAATTGTTCGTTTCAGAGCCACGTAATTATGACATTTTGCCATGTTCTCGAACTACTTCATCCTAGGCAGCACTTTTCCTTCATTTCCCGTCAAGAATATTGGCGACGAATGTGTAGCGTCTCATAACATATCAAATTAATTTTATTTTTCTGTTTTCCATTTATTTTAATAATCATCCCTCTTCGTTGACTTCTCTCAAGACTTCCAGTCACACCAACGTTTCTTCAGCTTCAAGTCGATTCTTTTTCAGTTTGCAGCTTTCACTTCCTTATAGAAGAGAACTCCAGTCAGGTGATTTTGGAAAGGATTTTCTAACACCTCAACAGAAGAGTTTGATACCCAAATTGTTATTCTTAACCATGTTGTTGTTGTTGTTGTTATGGTCTCCAGCAATAATTACTCTCAATCATAAATATCATATTTTGCCAATGCTGTTATTCTCTTCAGTGCCATTATCGTCTGCGAGTATACTACCAACACAACAAAACTATTCACCTGATCAATTCTTATCCAAAATACATCTATTTTAAAAGGCGGAAAAATTCGCTTGAGGCCTTCCTAAGAGGCAGTGTCCACTCCTCTCAATTCAATGTAAGCATTGACCAAATGTGTTTTAATTTCAAAGAAATGGTGTCAATGGCTATTGAGAGATATACACCAAATGAATTAATAACAGATTGTACTTATTCCTCATAGCACACTAAACAGGTCAGAACACTGTTGCAGAAGCAACGAAAACAGCATGCCCAATTTAAAAGAATGAGAAATCCTCAAGATTGGTGAAGTTTTACAGAAGCTCGAAATGTAACATAAACTTCAATGCGAGACGGTTTTTAATACTTTCCATAACGAGACTCTGTCTCTGAACCCGTTAGAAAATGCAAAGAGAGTCGGGCCGCGTGTGAAGTACACCTTTGGAAATACACAATAACTACCTTCACTGTATGATAAAAATTGTGGTGTTACTGATCCCGGTGCCATTAAAGCAGAGTTACTAAATACGCTTTTCCGAAATTCTTTCAAGAAAAAAGATGAAGTAAATATTCCAGAATTAGAACCAAGGCCAACTGCCAACATGAATAACTTAGAAGTAGGTATTCTCGGTGTAGAACAGCAAGACCCCAATCTTGATTGTATACCAGTCAGAAATAAAAATGGTTCAAATGGCTCTGAGCACTATGGGACTCAACTGCTGAGGTCATTAGTCCCCTAGAACTTAGAACTAGTTAAACCTAACTAACCTAAGGACATCACAAACATCCACGCCCGAGGCAGGATTCGAACCTGCGACCGTAGCGGTCGTGCGGTTCCGGACTGCAGCGCCTTTAACCGCACGGCCACTTCGGCCGGCAGTCAGAAATAAATTGTGTGCCTGTGGACTACCGTCGCAGTTGTGGGACTGGATTCTTGATTACCTGTCAGAAAGATCACACTTCTTAGTAACTGACGGAAAGTCATTGAATAAAACAGAAATAATATCTGGTGTTCCCGTAGGAAGTGTTATAGGTGCTCTGCTGTTCCTGACCCATAGAAACGATTTAGGAGACAATCTGAGTACCACTCGTAGGTTGTTTGCACATGATGCGGTCATTTATTGCCTTACAAAGTCACCAGATGATCAAAACAAATTGAAAAAAGATTTAGAAAAGACATCTGTATGGTGCAAAAACTAGCAGTTGAGTGTAAATAATGAAAAGTGTGAAGTAATCCACATGAGTTCCAAAACGAATTCGCTAAATTTCGGTTGCATCACAAAGCACATAAATCTTAAGGCTGTAAATTAAACTAAATAATCATGGATTACAATTACGGACAACTTAAGTTGGAACGGTCACATAGATAATGCTGTGGGTAAAGCAAATCAGAAACTAAATTTGCAGGCAAGGCACTGAGAAAATCAACAGATCTACTGAAGGGACTGGCTACACTACGGTTGCCGTTATCTTCTGGAGTATTATTTTACTTGGTTGGATCCATGGAGGATATCGAAATAGTTAGGTTTGTAATATCGCAAAGTAGGGGAGAGATACCCACGGATATGCGAAGTGTTTTGGGGTGGCAATGCACAAAACAGAGGTGTTTCCCGTTGCGGAAGGCCCTTCTTATGAATTTTCAACCACCAACTTTCTTCTCAGAGTGTGAAAATATTTTATTCGCGCCCATCTATATAGGGAGGTATGATCATCATAATAAGATAAGAGAAGGCGAGAGTGGAACGATAGAGCTTGAATTTGGTTCGATGAACCTTCTGCCATGGACTTAATTATGAACTGCAGTGTAACCCGGTAGATCTAAATATAGATTCAAATATGTCATCAACTTCTAAATTGGTTTTTACTTCGCCCATTTTCCCTACTATCATTATTTTTGTTTTTGTTTTGTTCATATTTAATTTCCATAGTTTGAGAATGTCTTACAGGACTTGTAACGTGTTGTTCATTTCTTTTTCGGAGTCTGGAGTTATCACGAAGCCACCAGCAATTCTAAAATAGCATATCCTTTCACTATTGGCTTTTGTTGATTTTAGTTTCTTCCTCATGATTTGAATAGCTTCCTCAACGAATCCATGAAATAAATAAGAGAAAGGGAACATTCCTCTCTAATTCCTTTACAATTCCTGACCCCTTCCTCTACCTGTTGATCTTAATTTTGAGCTTTGGTTCTCATACAGCTGATTAATCATTCATCTGTCCTTCCAGTCAAGATCTACCTTTTCAAGGGTGTAACAAGCAGATATCAGTTTGTCAAAACGTTTTTCTACGCTAATGAAGGTACGATAAGTTCTTCTGCCCATATTCTTCCTTCTCTCCAAAAGCACGTGAAAGTTCAAAATTACTCCTCTTTTATCTCTGTCTTCTCTGACTCCAAATTGCTTTTTAATAATATACTTATCTGTTTTGCCTTTTATCCTAATTTGAACTTTAGTAATGAATATTTTGGAGACATGTGATAACACTGACAGATTTCTGTAAGTGTTGCACTCAACGGCCTTTGCTATCTTAGCTAGGTTAATAACTCTGCATTGTACGAAGTCTTTCGTATGATTGCTGTTTCTTATAAGTTATAAATACTCTTAATAACTGGTCTTTCATATTGTTACCTAAATTTTTCAGAAATATTGTAGGGAATGTTATCAGCACCAGTTGATTTTCCCTCTTTGAGTCTCCGAACGGCATGTTAAAAATCGTGTCTCATGATTTGAGGGCGCAGCATAACTCATTGTTATCCTCGAAGTAATACTTTCGTTCTCGAAGCCCATATTATCGTACAGTTCTTTTCTGTATTTATTCCAATATCTCATCATTGTCTATCAGTACTATTTTCTCTTTACTTCCAACTGCTGCAAATCTCATTCCAGGTTTTTACTGAAGGGAATTGATTGCCTTATGAAATCGACCCTGTTTTCTCTTTTCCTAAATTTCTCCTAACTCCTCAGCAATCCTTTTAGTCCATTTCGCTTTTTTTTCTGAAGATGGCTGTGATGTTATTTTAATTCTTTTTTAGTCATCTGCATAGTTCTCCTTTCTGAGCTAATTCCTTTACTGAATTAGGTTTAGCATTTATCTTTCGTCTAAGTGTTTCTATGTTCCAATTTCCTTTTACCTAAAACCTTATTTGTTGCTTTAATTATCACCATCTTGGTTATTCTACTGCATTGTCTCAACATTTCCATTAGCTATTTTATTGGTTCTTTCATTAAAAGACGTTTCTATTGCTTCTATTTTTCAATCTTCCTAAGCTCAATTAATTTTTGACAGTTCTCTTGATACTCTGAACTATAATGCTGCACTTGGCTAACACAAGTGTGTGGAGACTATCTGCGTCATGACGTGGATAGCTCTGGCGTGGCTTTACCCGATTTCAATGCGCAGTAAGCACTGCAAACGTTATTTGACCTTTTCGCTCTTATTACAACTGTCACTCCACGCTTTCCTCTTTCCTCACCAGTACTATAAATTACTCTAAACTCATCACTGCAGAAATCTCCATTTCCCTCCCATCTTGTTCCATAATGATCTAATATATCCATCTCCCTGTTCCTCGTCTGGTCCTCCACTTTATTCAGTTTTAACGCTTTCGGTAGCATTCTTATATTCCCCGTTCCCGTGTTAATCACGGTTCTGAATTAATTTCGCGTGATGGTAACCTGAGAAGCCTTATCACCTCTCCTGGCAGATCTTGGCTTCCGTGGTCTTGATCAACAGTTAATTCGTCATTTATGTTAACTTCCATGGATGCGTTTTACATAGGATATCCTTCAGATCTTTAGTGGAGTAGTTTCACGTGGCCTTCCCCGTTCTATGCCGTTGAGCAAGATGCGTTCTTTAATCACCTTTAGAGGCGACTCCTCACCCCGAGAATAAAGGTGTCCTCAGATCACTCATTCACCCTCGAAGGCGGCTGTTGGCGACGTTGAGGGGATGTGAAGACATATTAATATTTTACTCTTTTAGTAGAACTGTTTTCTTAAGAGGAAATGTAATCTGAATATCAAGTGTGTTATTTATGATGAAAAAAAGACTCTTGTATTTGAAATACAAGGCCATAATGTATAATGCTTGAAGTAATCAGTTTAGTAACTAAGTTATCTTTGTAAATCAGTACCCGTATGCTACCTGCGGTCTGTTGAGACGCATAATATTAATGTATGTTTCTTTTAGGGAGACTAGTCGCTCCTTTTTGTGAAACATTGTACTATGTTTTTTCTTTTATTTTGTACCACTAATACCCTTGGTATGTTACCGACTGCTTTAACAGTGACAAAGTGTGTGAAACGTAGTGTATGAACAGAAATAACCGGCTTGTGCGATATCTGTTTAGCCGGCATTGGGTCCATCTCCCAGAGATAACTACGAATTGTAGTAGTTGCCTAGAACTTGCCTGTCATTATCGTTATGAAGTAAGATTGCCCATTGTGAATTATCTTGGTGGACTTAAGATGTTCCAAATTTTTACAGTGGCGAAAATAAGAATCCAACCCAGTCATTCCTAAAGAGTGATATCACTTGTCTCACTGTAACCTGATCTGTAGACTTTGTAAAAGGGGGACTTCAAAGAGCCACTCAAACCGACGGTCACTGCGTGTTGGAAATCAGATTTAAAATAATTACTGTTCAGTTGTAACCCTCTACAAGAGTCGTATCACAATATGTCGACCCTTAACTATCCTTCTCTCTGGTCAGAGAGTGTGAGTATTCCATTAAGCAGGAAAAATGTATCTCGATATCCCGATAAATGTAGATAAAATTATGAAAGCATCCAACGAATTTTTCATCCATTTCGGTAATAAGACCGTAAACAATAATTCTGTGTACGAACAATTATGACTTCAGAGCTTTGCAGAACATCGTATTTGCGAACATTAAAATTTATTGTTCAGTTGCAAGCTATTTCGTTCCAGTCATAAACGTATACGTTGTGAACCGTCCATACAACATGACATTAGACGTGTTGATACCAGTGGTTAACTTTCTGTTGCTTATAATTAAATGGACACCCTAGCTGCAAGCAGGCGTTGATATACTCCATTGGGGACATGTTGAAAATGTGTGCCCCGACCGGGACTCGAACCCGGAATCTCCTGCTTACATGGCAGACGCTCTATTTGCCATGTAAGCAGGAGATCCCGGATTCGAGTCCCGGTCGGGGCACACATTTTCAACATGTCCCCAATGGAGTATATCAACGCCTGCTTGCAGCTAGGGTGTCCATTTAATTATCATTTCATTTCTAGCAAAGCTGCATGGTCATCCGCGGTAACTGTTCTTTCGGGAACAGATACTACTGTCATATATACAGAAGGGACTTGCTATAGTACCAGGGGCGTTGAATAGGTAATGCAACACGTCTGTTTCTGAGATCAGCTTCAATTTATTCACAACACCACGTTATTCTACACTCTTTTGGTACAAAACACTACTTTTCAACACAATATCCTTTCAATGCGACGGCCTTAGGCCACCTCAACTAAGAGGGCCTGTATGCCTGCAGGGTACCACTGTGCTAGTCGACGTCGGGGCCGAACTATTCCCGCATCGATAACCTCTCCATCATCCACGTATTGCTTCTCGCGGAGTGCATCTCTCACTGCGGCAAACAGGTGGAAGTAGGAAGCTGCGAGACCCAGGTATGTAGGGTGAATGAGGAAGAACAGTCCTATGAAGTTTCGTGTGTAGCACAGTTCACTTCCGAATTGATAGTTGCACCATGAGGGAGGATACCAAACACAATAACACCTTCAGAGTCCCAGAAGACCTTCGTCATAACTTTACAGGCTCGGGGCCCCGCTGTGAACATTGTCTTCGGAGGAGAGGTGACGTAACACCCCTCCATGGATTACCGTTTGTTTCCGGTTCGAAGTAATTAACACATGTTACATCGTCTGTGAAAATGTTCAACAAATTATTGTCACGATCAGCCTTGTAACGTTCAAGAAATTCCGCACAGGCGAACCTTCGTCGCTCTCTATGGTATGCTGTTGGGCGGCGAGGAACCCAGTGGGAACCAGCCGGCGTGGCCGAGCGGTTCTAGGCGCTTCATTCTGGAACCGTGCGACCGCTACAGTCGCAGGCTCGAATCCTGCCTCGGGCACAGATGTGTGTGATGTCCTTATGTTAGTTAGGTTTAGTAGTTCTAAGTTCTAGGGGACTGATGACCTCAGAAGTTAAGTCCCATAGCGCTCATAACCATTTTTTCCCAGTGGGTACTCACACTACTTTCACTACTTCAACTGGTGAACGAGTGCGTCAGCGCTATCGACGAAGATGTCCACTTGAGCAGCGAGGTGTTTGACTGTGATCCGTCGCTCACCTCCAATGGGAGTATCCGCACGTTTGAACGTTGCAGGAGTGAAACCTGTGTGAGGCCGGCCGGTACGCGGCAGGCAGGACAGGTTTGTGTGATCTTGTTGCGATAACGACAGATGCCTCACCCATGCTTTTGTTCACTGCTGGGTCTCCACAGACAATCCGCAAGCGCCTATGTATATATGTGATGCTGTGGTTTCCCGCCAAAAGAAATTCAGTGACAGCTCTCTGCTTTGGACGTACCTCTTATTTTTTATTTATAAGAGGTGGAGCCCCTCCACGCCCACACCGGCATGATGGCCAACACAAAAGGTCTACTGCCATCTCTGCATAAGGGTTAGTATTCACTAAAGTGAAGTGTCGCCGGATGTGGGTACTGCGATGTCTGCGTACGTCTGGTTACGATTAACCATTAATACGCGCTCATCTGGAGATAGATTGGTCGAAATCTGACGAAGGGTAGCGGTTTGAAGGGCAGAGGAAAAAAAGTGCCAAAGCAAGAGCCAAGGGAAAAAAACCTCTGCGAAAGTTAGGTCGGGCGGCAAGAGCAGTAGCGGTTGTCTTGCTGCCTGCGATAGGTTGTGTAAGGATAGGCTTTGTTAGTAGTGGGTATCATGCATGTCGATACCTTGACGTTGTGCGTTTGTGCTGCTCGGCGGCTGGCGCTGGGTGCTGGTACAGAGTCCTCGTTCAGCGTCCTGCAACCTGCAACAGTTAGGTTTGTTTTCGGTCTTGTGTCCGATAGGTCATATACCGGAGACACAGTGTGAGGGAGTGTTGGCAGATTGTTCGTGCGTCTGTGGGCGAGCTCGTCGGTGTCCCTGCTATGGCCTGTTGGTTGGCTCTAATAGCAGCTGGTAGTTGCCAGTCAGTGTTGCTGATATGCAGGGGCTTACCGGCGTTTGTCGCTGTTTGCGTATGTTAGTTTACCATAGGTGGTTATGCCCTAGCTAGCTACCTCCAGTACAGACGCTGTTTTGAATGCTACATCTACCACTGTCACATATCGAAGGGAAAAAATGTTTCATTACATACTGAACGCCACTCGTACGGTGATGGCAACCTGTCTGTTCGTCTCGAACAGCACAGAAGTGGCTGCCAAGCTCAGTATTCACATCCGACGATGGATCAACAGCAACAGCTTCACTTCCCCTCATTCTCTGAGATGCAACTGAACCGTGATTTCTTTTCAAAGAACATACTTAAGAATTTATTTTGTTTACCAGCGATTCATCAAGAACATTACACATGTAATCACACTATGTAAGCGTGGAAGTAGTTGCCAGGGAGTAACTGATGAAATCATAACCAAATTCCTTTAACAAATGGGAATTTTATTCACTTTAATAGTGCCTAAAATCATTTTTTAAAAGAAACAGATTTAAAATTATAATCAGAAAGCACCCTCTAAATATCAAGTTACAATTTATTCAGTGGCAGAAAGAAACAAGTTTTGACTGTATGAGCTTTCGGGCAGAGAACCTTGCCGCTCCCTTTTGACACGGCCGTAGTTACGACCGCTCACAACAGTCTCTGAAAGACTACACTGGTGCAAAACTGCAACACACCTGATTACTTTAAACTAAATGGTTTAACAGTTTACACAAGCACACAAACTATGCATCCCCGTAGGAGGGATGGAAATGGTACAAAACACTAAAAATTAAAATATAGACCTTGCCACCGTATGTGCGACTTGATTTTAACTTCTAAGAAATGTCTTACGGTGAAAGGGTGGCAAATTTATATACTAAAATGATCGTTTAAATAAAAGGCCATGAATTGCAATCTTATATAAAATTCTACAAGGTTGGCCAAACTATAGTTAAGATGCTCTACAGTACACAGATACCGCCTCTCAAGATCAGAGACAATAATATCAAAGTTTCCAAAGATCAAAACTTATTTCAAGTATTAGGCCGTTACACTCCAAGCAATAAATTTGTTAACACACCAAATCCGACAAACATGACAGAGGTAGCTACTAACGTACGGTAGATTCATAGGGAGATTACCGAACAACCCGAACTGCAGGTTGCTCTAACCTGCCCCTACTCCACAATGGAAAAACGGACCACCCAATTCATAAACAACCACGGAGAAGAATGGTGGGACCACCCCAAAGCAAAACGGCTGGTGACCTCACCAAGAAAACAAGTAGAATTTAACAAGAGTAAATCACACAACATATCACCAATCACTTAACTTCTAATAAACTGCTATTTCTCGAGAAGACCTGGCGCAGCACCCCCAAATCGCTCTCACGAACCGTCCCCTGCCAGCCGCTTCAACGGACGCAGGAAGTCGCGCCGATCTCCCGTCTCACGACGTCGCAGCTCGCACCGGCCAGACCGATGTCGTGGGTTGACTCCTGTTGCTCTCGTGTCGACCGCGAAGTCACTACCCCTCGGTATACGCCGCGGCCCACTGGACTCACGTGGCGACCTCACATGCGCCGATGCTCAAGACGGACAAGTCATCTTGTGTCTCAGTGAGCGACCGACCAACCGATCGATCCAACCGCCAATGACCATTGCCTGAGCAATCTCGAGCAGACTGGCGGCCTAACGCGCTGACTCAGATGCAGAAACTAAGCCCCGACCGGGCGACCACTTGCTGAGTTCTCTTACTGGCAGAGTGGAAAGACTCTCATTTTGCTGGCTTTAAGGGTTGATTCGAACGAAAGATATATTAGCGCTCCGGACGACAGACAGACACTAACTGCCTCACAATTGCGGACGAGAGACAGACTAACAAGCTGGGGACGAGAGACTGACCCAGACTGCACGACTCGTAAGCTCATAGCGCCCCTTAAATGCACATGAACAGGCAACTTTTCCCCTTTCCCACCAGAGGGAGACACCAAAGCTGCGATTGCCACAGCGGCGCCAACGCCAGATACGGAGGGCGACTGCTTTACACTACGCGCTGTGGCGGCTCTTCAAAACAGCAATTTTACCACGCCTCAACAACTTAGCAGAGATTTGCATCGTAACTCTGATCCTTTTACACGATCCAGAATTGAGACATTGTCCTTAGCAATCGATCAGGGGAACATTTCTTAGAACACCTGCATTCGAACGAGCTCTCACAGGGTCGAGGGCCACAGTACGAGCGTACGTTAGCATCCTTGGGCGCAGAAGCTGTTACGATAGCAACGGAGGAAAGTAAAGGAAAACGCGGGAACAGTGGTGCGTGAGGTACTCCATGATGCATGAAGCGCCAAGCGGAAGCGGCGGCTGCTGTGGGCTCCCCGCTGCAGCTGGAAGCTGAAGCCGCAGCGCGCGGTCCGGCCGGCCGGCCGCTGATCCGCTCAGAGCCCATTTGATCTCTGCGCCGGCTATCAGCCCCATCTGGCGACACATCCATCAACGGCGGCAATCTCACGCCGCCCCCGCCCCCCGGCGTAGCCACCCCTTAAGAAACACCCCCGGCCCCAGCCGTTCTCACCCCGTCCGGCAGGACTGCGCCCTTTCTCGCCCGCTATATTTTTGCTTCGCGTTCTTTTCGAGCCGGTGTTTAGACGGGAAACTTAGCGCTGTAATTTCAGTTAATGCCACCGCTGATTGCGTCGATAAATTCGCCGGGATTTCGCCAGTTGCGTCTCGGAGAAATTTCCGGCTTTCATCGCTATCCGAAGAAGGCGTCTCGGGAAGAAATACGCTGCGCGGAATGAACGACCATTGTTGAGAGAACGTCTGCGTATCCTCTTTCACCACACATAATGAAATATATGGATTTTCGAGGGTTCCTATAAAAAAACAGATAATATACACTGCCTGACAAAATGAGTGAAATTCCCGCAAGTCTTGTTTCCATGCCAATGCAGTTTCGTACATGTGCACATCATCAGATGCAACTATCTGTCCACCTTAATGTTCTCCGAGTTACTCCTACCAGGTGTTCTTCGAGTTTGCTGATGTAATTCGCTGGGTGACGAGGCATTCGGCTATTTCAGCCGTCTTTATTCCAGAGGAATAAACATATACATACATGTATATGGTAAACAAGGTAAATTGGTGTTATGTACCTCGCCATGTCCACCACCGGAGTGGGGACCTACAGGGCGAAACATCTTAATATAAGATATGTATATACTAAAAGGAAGAAAACATATATGACAGATAACAAGGCAAAGAAGGAATAAAGACGATATTGCTCCTGCTGACAGGCCCCAGGACTCAGGGAAGAAGAATAACCAGCATCGTAACCGACGCCGGCTCGTGGCATCAGCCTGTGCGCCGTCATCCGCTCGAAGATGCGGTAACTGGTGCAGCAGCTCTGCACTACCCAGGTGCTAAGTATCGCCGGCTCTCGGGGACGGAAGCCTAGGTTGAAGAGGTCACTCGCCGACGCAGGAGACCATGTGCCTGTTCCTCCAATTCAGCGTCGCGGTGGACACTGTCACCTCCTCGACTTCACGATGCAGGCTGGAGCCGACGCAGGAGACCATGTGCCTGCCCCTCCAATTCAGCGTCGCGGTGGACACTGTCACCTCCTCGACTTCGCGATGCAGGTTGGAGATAGCACGCCGGACAGACGGCGTATCGTAATAGGTCGCCTTCTGGGTATGACACCAGTCGAGTCGAAGATGGTCCCCGACTACCTGGCCGTCGATCACGCGGGCGATGCCGTCTTTAACCGCCACCACGTCAGGCTTGCGGAGTCCCTCCGGTGTACGGAGGTGGGGCTCCCCTGAGACACTGAAGCCCCTCTGCACGAGCCCACGAGCGACGTACCGCACGATTGCGTCATGTCGTTTGACTCGGGACCCGTGCGTCCTAAAGGCAACCCTGTAAGACATGGTTGGCGGTCTCAACGGCTTGGCAGCCCGCGCGACATCTGGTGTCTGCCTCCCGCCCCCGACTGCGCCGTGCCCCCGTCGGGAAGGCATTGATGCGGGCGCGGAGAGCGTCGATGTAGTCACGTCCAGATAGCAGTCGACTGGTGTCGGCGACCCATTGGTGTTGCCCTCAGACTGCAGCGGAAGATGAAAGCGCCGCACCGTCTATGGCGATGTGCAGGCGCGCAGCCCACATTTCTCCAACCTGCGTTGACGACTTGAGGAGGTGACCCCACGGCTGGTGCCGCTCCAGCACCTCCATCCCACGCTGAACTGCGTCCGGACCTGCACTGTCGAAGGCTGGCCCTATCTTCTTTAGCGCCAGGAGGCAGGACCGATGGAGGGTTGGCCCCATCCAACGCAAGGTGGGATGCCGAGGCCCCCCTTGGCAACAGGAGCATGGAAGTAGCCCAGGGCAGTGTCCGCTGGGAGGCGGAACTATCTCCTGACGGCGGCCCTGATGGTGACGTCAGCTGACTTCAGGGCACCCACTCCGGTGCGGCTGAGGGCCAGCCCATGGTATAGGCCAGGGAGAAGCACGTTGGTGAGAGCGTGGAGGCGCTGTTGTGTCTTCAGTGGTGCTCGGGAGATGACGTCGAGTTCCTCCCCCAGGTGGCGTCGGGGGTTGAAGACGCAGCGACCCAAGGTGGAAAATTGCAGCCCCAGGTACTGGAAGGTTTCACCCACATGCAGGGCAGTCACGGTGGTGTTGCCTGCCTTGAAGGTGACGTCGCCGTCCACCTTCACCTTGTTTTCGCGTCCAGACGCGACCAAGGCGAGGATGAAATACTTCCGGGCGTTGATCTGCAGCCCCAGGTGTGCGAGGGCTGCGACAGCGGCATCAATGAGGGACTGCAACCCCTCGGAGTCGACGCGAACAGCAGGACGTCATCTGCGAAGGCCGCAGCGTTGGCTCTGCGACCGAGTATCCGAGCTCCGATGTGGGAGGGGAGTTGTTCTAAAACATAGTCCACCATAAAGTTGAAGAGGAGGGGGGAGAGAAGATCGCCCTGACAGACGCCCCGTGATGGCTGCACAGACGCGCCCACGCCGGCTCCGCGCGCTATCACTGTCGTGCTGCCCTCTTAGCACCGCTCGACGTATTCGATAAAGCAATCTGGCAGGCCAAGAGCCCTCAGCACTGGGCGAGGGGCAGCATGATCCACCGAATCAAATGCCTTAGAAACTTCGATCGACGCCACAAAGACAGAGCGGAAGGAGCGGGCTGCGTCGGTGAGAGCAGTGTCCAAGATGAAGGTATTCTCCGACATCCCATCCCGGGGGATGAATGCCCGCTGACGTTCGTCCACAGCACATGTGCGCATCAGGCGCGACCCGAGAACCTTGTGGAAGGTCCACGCCAGCACCGAGCAGACCGTAATGGGGCGAAAGTCAGCGTGGGATGTTGGTGCAGCCGTTTTGGGGAGAAGGGATGTGCGCGCGCGAAGCAGACGCTCGGGAAGGGCTGGGGCCAGAAGGAAAAGGTTCATCAGCTTTACGAGGACTTCGTGCTGCAGGCGCCGCAGCTCAGCAGGAGTCAGGCCGTCCGGACCGGCCGCTGATCCCCTGGGCGGCAAGGCAGCCGCGACCTCCTCAGGGGAGACCGGCCCCCACAGGCACTCAAGAGCGACAGGATCCGAGTGCAGCAGGGGGCGGTCACGGATGAAGCCCGCGGTGGAGATGGGTTTCTTCGTGAAGAGGTCCGCCCAGAAGTCCAGCAGACCAGGGAGTTGGGTGGCGGCTGCAACTGGGTGCCATCCAAGAGGCCACGCACGCAACGCGCGCGCGCCCTTCGGATGGCATCCTGCCTCTTGGCATACTCCCATCCGCGCCGTTTGCGCCTCTACTGCGGCGGTCCTGCAGGCGGCCGCTTCAGTAGTTGGCGCGGCCTCTGCGCCCTCGTGCTCGTCCTCTCCCCTCTGGACCCGACCGACGCAAGGGCATCCGGGAGCATGCCCAGGATGATTTCGGGCGGCGCACCCGGCCCCAGACTGATGATTCGGTCTATGGCCGAGAAACGCTGAGCGGAAGCGGGGAGCCCCGCTAGATGCTCCCAGATGGCGGCGTCAGTCGGCCCCTCCAGCGGCCGCCCGGTGGTGTCGGCCGCGAAGTCCTCAGCTGCGTCATCGGGTGGCGCAGCGCCATCGCCCACATCAGGTGGCCGCCGCCCTGCTCCCCAGCGGGACGCAGGCTCTCCCCCCCGACCGATCTCAAGTGCCTCCATGAACTCGCGGACGAGCTGCTTGTGGGCAGCCTTCCGCCGCTGGCACTTGATCGCCTCAAGTGTTCGGTCGGGGAACATCCGTGTCAGTTCTTGATTGACAAAGACGAACCGTGCGTCCTTCTCGAAAATAAGTTCGGCCTCCGCTTTGGCGAGCGACAGGACCTCTCCTTCTGTCCACCTCGCGCGATGCCTCTCAGTCAGATCTCTGCGTTGGCGGCCGCTGGGTGTTGGCGGCGGCGGTGAACCCCGAGGCCGTTCTTGGTGGTAAAACTGCGGTGGCACTCGCTGCAGACATAAATTGCTGCATCCGTTACCACATCTGCGGCACGGTCGGTTGGCCGGGCAGGTGCTCAGCCTTCGCCTTTTTTAGATTACTGTGGCCAGTCCACCAGAAGGGATACACAAGTATTTCTCCACCGTAAGACTTACTCCTGTCATGTGCGTCTTAAGTTTGGTGATGTATTGCGCCTGGTGACAAGGTATTTGGCTACCTTAAGCAAGTCATAGTTACTCCTGCCTGTACTGCCCACATTTGAACACCTTCACCTTTTCGGGTTTACAGTGTCTACTCAACCAGAAGCGATACGCAACTATTTCTCCACCGTAAGACTGTCACAGTTACGCCTGGCGTGTGCTCCTCGATTTTGGTGATGTATTTCGCCTGGTGACGATGCATTTTCCTACCTTAAGAGAGTCATTGTTACTCCTGCCTTTTGCTCCCCCTATTTGACCACCTTCGCCTTTTCGAGATTACTGTGTCCAGTCCGGCAGAGGCGATACGCAACTATTTCTCCAAGTTAAGACTGTCACAGTTACTCCCGGCATGTGCTACTCGAGTTTGGTGATGTATTTCGCCTGGTGACAAGGCATGTGAATGATCGTAGATGGTATTCTTGTGACAGTGAACTTAAGCGGTGGTTTAACCCTTGCACGTTCACGGACAGAGAGGGTGCTCCAAGACCGTCGTTCTTGGAGGCAGAAGCCACAGTGTCCTTTTTACGGCGTAAAGTCCAGCGCCGGCGCGCTAGTCGAAAACGATAGAGAAGAGATGGCTGTGAGAAGACGTCAGCCAATCAGACGCTGACCGACCACTGTCCAGGACGACAACGTGACTGCAACGGCCCCCATCTCAAAGGAACATAAGCGTCGTGACCGACTGCCGGCGCCCCAGTTGAATTACTGCTTCAAGACTAGCGATTTGAATAGAAGCGTCACCGCTCGTTACTTCGCTTGTCTATCTAGCACAGAATTACGATTGTTTATAATGGAGAAGATTGCTTATTTTGTATGTCGCCCTTTGCTTGTGACACATCTATGTGGTTGCAAAGTTAAGTATTGTTATTTACTTTTTGTAATAAAACATATCAATACGACGTGTTTGATTCGATGGTCTCGCGAACCGAGTACGAAAGATTCCTAGACCACCATATTTGACGACAAGGCTACACTTAATATTTGACGACGAGCATGGAGACATAATAGCCCTTTACCAAAACTTTTAGCTTCGCTCCAGATTTGGAACACCTCTAAGTCATCCACAAATGACGTTAATGATTTCCAGCACCGTCAGATCTCTAGCCAAGTTTTGCCGACATTGCGACCAACGGCCGAATGAAATTTCAATATCTACAGATCGTCCGCAAGAGGGGGACTTTCTGTTTTATTTTGTAGCAGCTTTCTAATTCACCCATCGAGACTCCGTGTCTTTCAGATACAAAGGGAGACTCCACCATCGCTTACTTAAGTAAAGGAAACATTCCTGCAAATAGCCATCGCGTCTTTGCACGAGCGCTTGCTTGCCGCGTGATGCTCCACTTCCCGTCGCGTTAACATGGCCAGTCCCGAGCCGGGAGAAACAGCGACGGTGGAGGATGCTTCAGACCAGAGGTCCAGTTTATGCTCGTGGATAAGGTCGCCTGCTTGCTCCCCTCCGTCGCTTATGTGCTGAATAATGGAAAAAAATGCAGTGTCTTATAGACAGAAAAGAACAGATAATTCAGTTCCTACCTTCAGATTCACCAACAAGTGGAGTTACAAAGGAATTTTGCAAGTAATAATTCCAATTATGAAAAGAACATGTCAGTTACCCACTCATTATGTTATTAGATCTGGGGAGTGCCACGAGAGCATAAAAACATAAGTAGCAGGGTGGCACTACATGAATAATTAAGTTACCTTGCAACAGGTGCAATAGCCACCACTGTGCAGTGGTATTGTTCGTGTTTAGTGTTGTAACCATGCCTGCTGTGGTATATTACAGGCATCATTAGCGCCATATATTGAATTATCACTGTGAGATGCGTAGCAATTTTGTGAGACAGCGTTATCAACACCTGACACAGATTGAAAGAGGTCTAATTGTTGCATCTCCACTATGTCAGCTGTGGAGTATCTACCATTCTGGGGCATTGCAAAGTGACAGTGGCCTGATGTTGGACTGCATGGGAACTGTCGGGGAATGAAGACTCCTACGCCATCTGTTGGTGTTCTGTTAAGTCTGTACATTGTGCTGCCCTCTGCAACGGATATATTTCAAAGATAACTGTAAAATGGACGTGTGAGAATAAAGGTGTGTGTGAGCAGAAGTTTTACTGTGTCCTTGATTTCACTAGTGTGTAGCAACATTTTGGTGCCGAAACCAGGGAAAACATGAAGAGATAGAGTGCTACTACACATTAAAGAGGACTCGACTCCGGCGGAGAAAGTTTTGAGCGACTTCAATCCGGTCACGTCACGCCACGTTCAGCTCACACAGATAAGTTGCAGCATTGCTCTGAAACTGTAGCAAAGGACACTGCGGGGCGATTGATTTGTATGTGATGTTACTTGGTGCATGTTTGTTGGTGGCAAAGCAATAGAGGCCAGTTGGCGTATTATTTGCAAAGCACAAATGAGACTTGCTAAATTATTGGTAGGCTGCAGCGCCATCTGTTAGCAAAAGCGACCACTACTAAAGTTCGCGGAAGTTGAAAACTGCACGGCCGCGCCATCTGTTGAGAACTACAAACGTCACTAGGGGACTGCTAACGGTTCACACTCCAGGACAGCGCCATCCCTTAGCGATAGCATCCAACTCACCATGGCAGAAGCAGTAGCTACGAACTTAGGGAGGCTGCTCCGGAAGCGGACGACCTTGCGATCGAATGCGACGCGTTTCGTCAGCCAAATAAACGCCTTCGATGGTTCTACAGCTGCAGAAGAAGTAGAACACTTCCAGGAACGCCTTCAGGAAACAATATAAGAGTTGACCCGACTGAACGATACAATACAGGACTTGCTGGATGACTGCGAATACGAAGCCGACATGGAAGCTTGTGAGGAATATACTGATAAATGCAAACGGGCCCTCCGAAAGGCGAAAGGCCTTCTAGGAGGAGCGCGCTCAGGAGACAGAAACGCGACGTCAGCGGCTCAACAACACGCCTGTATGGACATAAAATTGCCTACTGTCAAACTGCACCCATTTTCAGGGGACATAGAAGCTTGGCCTCGATTTTGGGAGCAGTTCACAGCCTCCATAGACGAGAATCCGATGGTGTCAACAATGAACAAGCATATATTCCTCCGTGGTTACCTTGATGGAGAAGCTAAGGACTTGGTCGATGGCATTGCTGTTACAGCTGATACATATGAGCAGACTAAGCAAATTTTGAAATCCAAATATGGGGATAAGAACAGAATTATCCAAAGTCACCTGGATTTCTTGGAGAATCTTAACACTTCGACTTCAGGCAGTCCAGAGGCTCTCAATTCCACCTACATTGAGTGCCATAAGCGCATCCAAGCACTACGAGCTCTAGGAGAAAATGTGGACTCTTATGGGAGAGTGCTTGCACCCAAACTTCTTCGAGCCTTTCCTGAAGAAATTAGCAAAAATTGGCTTGTTCATGCCCAAAGGCAAAAGATTGAAGAAGGGAACCTCACCCACCTTATGGAGTTCATAAATGAAGAGGTGGAAGGAGCTATCAACACACGCAAAATTCGTGGAGATACCGTACCACGCGAAAATTACCTACCAACAGCATCTGCCTTCCATGTAAAGATTAAAACGAAGAGGGACAAGAAGAAACAACAGAATTCAGAGCCCTTCTGTGTGTATTGCGGCGAAAGAGGGCACTGGGGCCAAGACTGCCAAAAGATTGCAAGCTTGCAGGCAAGAATCGACGCCCTCAAGACAATGAAGCGTTGCTTTCTATGCCTGAGACGTGGCCACAACAGAAATCAGTGTTTCAAACTGGGAAAGGCGTCCTGTGCGAAATGTAAGGGGGAGCATCACATTTCTATCTGTAGTAGCTATACCACAACAGTAAATAAAATTGAAACTATGACTTCTAACTTCACATACCTGCAGACTGCTCGTGTGAGTATCACAGGACCCACTGGTAAGAGCAAACAGACACGTGCCATCCTGGACACAGGGAGTCAATCGAGCTTCATTCACCATTCACTGATCGAATCTCTCCAACTAAGTATCATTGGAAGCACTACTCTCGAGATAACTACTTTCGAGTCCAGTTACAGTTCATCACTCTCAAGGAAGAAGGTGCAGTTTAATATGATGGGATGCTCCACTAATTCCCACATATCAGTAACAACCTTTGAAAGCACAAATAATTTTTCACAGCAACCATCAATGCCACAAGATGTAGGAGATATGGCCTTGAGGGGTGGTACACCACTCGCAGATCCTAAAGGAGACACTGAAGATCTACCTATTGAGATCCTGATTGGAGCTGATTATTACTGGAGAATCGTGATTTTGGAACAACCAATCAAGGTATCACCATCATTGGTTCTTCTCCCAACAATATTTGGATATGTTCTCAGTGGAAACAGATCCAGCACCACCGTCAACAGAGCAACTGTCAACTTTATTCAGGGCAGCTGCAGTGACATATCTGATGAGTCAGTGCGCCGATTTTGGGACCTGGAGACAATCGCCTTAACAGAACACCAACAGATGGCGTAGGAGTCTTCATTCCCCGACGGGAACAGAAGGTAAGGCATAGTCATAGCCAAGGCTACGGGTGACTACAATCCGTTCCACAAGAAAGTGTACGCCATAATTTTAAATGTGGCGTCCGCAACGACATCTCTAGAAGTTGCCTCGAATCTGGAATGAATCACTCTTTTGCACATTGTATAGATAAAGTGTGTGCGTTGAATGTTTTGTTTTCACGGTTTCAGTTTAAATTGAGTGTAAAATATCTGAAGCGCCACTTACTAATATTTATATTGATCAAATTCGCTTCTGTGGTCCGTTAAGAAGCTATTTGGTTCGAACGAGACAAACTGGGAGTTTCAAGAGGATAATGATCCGAAACATCGCGTCCTTCTCTGCACAACATGGAAACAAAGACAATGGGGTGTCTACGAAGGGTTGGTCTGCAATGTCTCCGGATGCAAATCCGATCGGAAACGGTTGTTCGTATGCTAAGATGAAACTGTTGTGGCGTGTGAGGGCCAATATATACTTCGAAGCAGCTGTCGTATCAAATCAGAACGATATAGAGATGGTTACCGAGAGAATATGAAGAAAATCTCGTAAAAAGCATACCAAAGAGTTGCCGATCTATAACCGGTAAAGGCGGCGATTGGATAAACTATTAGGTAACTGTGCAAGTAGTAATAAATGTCTTTCCGTGTAAACATATATTTATCATAGTACGTTTTATTTCCTACAGATAACGGCGTACACTTCCTTGTGGAACTGACTGTACGTGTGACCACCACGAAGGAGGATCGAAGCAGTTTGTAGAAGCACATTCTGACTCCTTCACTTCTGTGCTTGTGATCCGAGAACAACTAATGTAATGTCTACAACATTCTGTGTCATAGGGCGATGCCAGACTAGAGAATGCTCTTTCCATGCATGGGCTGTCGTTAACGCCACAACAGTAACCACTGAGTTTGGAGTGATGCCTTACCGGGAAAAATAGACTTCTGATGAATGGAACTACATTGTGTTCACCAATGAATCATGGTTCTGCTCTGTCTCAGAAGACCATCGACGGCGGGTGTGGCGGCGACGTGGGGAGAGGTCCATTCTTCCAATGTCTTCGAGAGGCACAGTGATGTTACTTCTGGAGTCAGGAAATGAGGAGCCGTCTGGTATGGCTTCTGGTTACTGTTGGTAGTGGTTGTGGGAGTTTCGGATGGCACAGTGGTGTGCCACAGACACCATCTGTCCTGGTGTATCTCCTTCTATTCGAAAGTGTCGCGGTGACATTTCTCAACAGGACAATCCTCGGCGCTTCAGTCCGGAATCGCGCTGCTTCTTCGGTCGCAGGTTCGAATCCTACCTCGGGCATGGATGTGTGTCATGTCCTCAGGTTAGTTAGGTTTAAGTAGTTCTAAGTGTAGGGGACTGATGACCTCAGATGTTAAGTCCCATAATGCTTAGGGCCATTTTTTGACAATCCTCGTCGACACATGCCACCTGTCTCAGTGAGCTGTCAGCACGGTGTTGAGGTAATTTCGTAACCAGCAAGATGCTGAAGTCAGTCCCTCATAGAACATGTGGGACCAGTTTGGAGGCAATCTATGTATCAGTGCCAGTACCCAGAATATCAAGGACTAATTATAAAAGTTGTGGTCCAACTTGCTCCAGGAGACCATACGGCATTTATTAAACAATTCCTAACCTACTCAATGCATACATCCAGGCAAAAGGAGGTGCAGTGTCGTATTGATAAATGGGCTCATTCTGACAAGATTCGATTTTTTAATCGCCTCAACCTCATCCCAGGTCCTCTCAATCCATGAAGAGGTCGCTTTCTTCTATTCTTCTGCACGCTTCACATTTTTTATTAGGCGCTGCAGAACAGTACCCTTGTAGTAAGCGAAAGAACCTGAATTCTCCTAAGAAATGAAACAAATAAATCCGGAATATTTGTTATTATGATTTTATGCCATGTATCCCAAATAAACTGTTTCTATAGCATCATCTAACAAAGGTTGCAATAGATCGGTATTCAAAATAACCATTTATACAGACCAAATGGAGTCTGTAAAACATGTTCATCTTGATACCCCCCAACCAACATTTGGTTATTACAGTTGAGTGGTTCGAACATTAACATTTTTCGTGATGAAAACAGGAACAATAGGAACAATTTCTCAAATAAATTATTGTGTTATGTACAATAAGCACAGATCGTGCGCAACGAATCACACGAAACATGAATCGCCTAATCAAGTAAAATTCTGTTCCATCAGACGTACAGAGGGACTTGAGCAACACGGAAGTCCCACCACCTCGGCTGTGTGGGTTACCAAAGATCCATAAAAGTGATAAAACACTTTGAGCGATCGTAAGTGCTTCTGTTTCAGCGACTTGTAAACTGACGAAACACTTGATCTATATGCTTCGGCCGCCTGTGGGGAAGACAAACTCATATATGTATCAATAACTCCGAAAATTTCACTGAGAAGCTGAAGAAACTAAATATTGGACCAAATGGTATCCTCTTCAGCTGCTATGTTGTTTCTTTGTGTACCAAAGTGGCACTCACTGACTCTCTGGACCATGTTGTTGTTGTTGTGGTCTTCAGTCCTGAGACTGGTTTGATGCAGCTCTCCATGCTACTCTATCCTGTGCAAGCTTTTTCATCTCCCAGTACCTACTGCAACCTACATCCTTCTGAATCTGTTTAGTGTATTCATCTCTTGGTCTCCCTCTACGATTTTTACCCTCCACGCTGCCCTCCAATACTAAATTGGTGATCCCTTGATGCCTCAGAACATGTCCTACCAACCGATCCCTTCTTCTGGTCAAGTTGTGCCACAAACTTCTCTTCTCCCCAATCCTATTCAATACTTCCTCATTAGTTATGTGATCTACCCATCTAATCTTCAGCATTCTTCTGTAGCACCACATTTCGAAAGCTTCTATTCTCTTCTTGTCCAAACTATTTATCGTCCATGTTTCACTTCCATACATGGCTACACTCCATACGAATACTTTCAGAAATGACTTCCTGACACTTAAATCAATACTGGATGTTAACAAATTTCTCTTCTTCAGAAACGCTTTCCTTGCCATTGCCAGCCTACATTTTATATCCTCTCTACTTCGACCATCATCAGTTATTTTGCTCCCCAAATAGCAAAACTCCTTTACTACTTTAAGTGCCTCATTTCCTAATCTAATTCCCTCAGCATCACCTGACTTAATTAGACTACATTCCATTATCCTTGTTTTGCTTTTGTTGATGTTCATCTTATATCCTCCTTTCAAGACACTGTCCATTCCATTCAACTGCTCTTCCAAGTCCTTTGCTGTCTCTGACAGAATTACAATGTCATCGGCGAACCTCAAAGTTTTTATTTCTTCTCCATGAATTTTAATACCTACTCCGAATTTTTCTTTTGTTTCCTTTACTGCTTGCTCAATATACAGATTGAACAACATCGGGGAGAGGCTACAACCCTGTCTTACTCCCTTCCCAACCACTGCTTCCCTTTCATGTCCCTCGACTCTTATAACTGCCATCTGGTTTCTGTACAAATTGTAAATAGCCTTTCGCTCCCTGTATTTTACCCCTGCCACCTTTAGAATTTGAAAGAGAGTATTCCAGTCAACATTGTCAAAAGCTTTCTCTAAGTCTACAAATGCTAGAAACGTAGGT
Source organism: Schistocerca serialis cubense (assembly GCF_023864345.2). NCBI lineage: Eukaryota > Metazoa > Arthropoda > Insecta > Orthoptera > Acrididae > Schistocerca > Schistocerca serialis. Next base: position 53,559,178 of record NC_064644.1, read on the forward strand.
ATGCCTTTCCTTAATCGTTCTTCTAAGATAAGTCGTAAGGTCAGTATTGCCTCACGTGTTCCAGTGTTTCTACGGAACCCAAACTGATCTTCCCCGAGGTTGGCTTCTACTAGTTTTTCCATTCGTCTGTAAAGAATTTGTGTTAGTATTTTGCAGCTGTGACTTATTAAGCTGATAGTTCGGTAATTTTCACATCTGTCAACACCTGCTTTCTTTGGGATTGGAATTATTATGTTCTTCTTGAAGTCTGAGGGTATTTCGCCTGTTTCATACATCTTGCTCACCAGATGGTAGAGTTTTGTCAGGACTGGCTCTCCCACGGCCGTCAGTAGTTCCAATGGAATATTGTCTACTCCGGGGGCCTTGTTTCGACTCAGGTCTTTCAGTGCTCTGTCAAACTCTTCACGCAGTATCATATCTCCCATTTCATCTTCATCTACATCCTCTTCCATTTCCATAATATTGTCCTCAAGTACATCGCCCTTGTATAGACCCTCTATATACTCCTTCCACCTTTCTGCTTTCCCTTCTTTGCTTAGAACTGGGTTTCCATTTGAGCTCTTGATATTCATACAAGTCGTTCTCTTATCTCCAAAGGTCTCTTTAATTTTCCTGTAGGCGGTATCTATCTTACCCCTAGTGAGATAGGCCTCTACATCCTTACATTTGTCCTCTAGCCATCCCTGCTTAGCCATTTTGCACTTCCTGTCGATCTCATTTTTGAGACGTTTGTATTCCTTTTTGCCTGTTTCACTTACTGCATTTTTATATTTTCTCCTTTCATCAATTAAATTCAATATTTCTTCTGTTACCCAAGGATTTCTACTAGCCCTCGTCTTTTTACCTACTTGATCCTCTGCTGCCTTCACTACTTCATCCCTCAAAGCTACCCATTCTTCTTCTACTGTATTTATTTCCCCCATTCCTGTCAATTGCTCCCTTATGCTCTCCCTGAATCTCTGTACAACCTCTGGTTCTTTTAGTTTATCCAGGTCCCATCTCCTTAAATTCCCACCTTTTAGCAGTTTCTTCAGTTTTAATCTACAGGTCATAACCAATAGATTGTGGTCAGAGTCCACATCTGCCCCTGGAAATGTCTTACAATTTAAAACCTGGTTCCTAAATCTCTGTCTTACCATTATATAATCTATCTGATACCTTTTAGTATCTCCAGGGTTCTTCCATGTATACAACCTTCTTTCATGATTCTTAAACCAAGTGTTAGTTATGATTATGTTGTGCTCTGTGCAAAATTCGACCAGGCGGCTTCCTCTTTCATTTCTGTCCCCCAATCCATATTCACCTACTATGTTTCCTTCTTTCCCTTTTCCTACACTCGAATTCCAGTCACCCATGACTATTAAATTTTCGTCTCCCTTCACAATCTGAATAATTTCTTTTATTTCATCATACATTTCTTCAATTTCTTCGTCATCTGCAGAGCTAGTTGGCATATAAACTTGTACTACTGTAGTAGGCGTGGGCTTCGTATCTATCTTGGCCACAATAATGCGTTCACTATGCTGTTTGTAGTAGCTTACCCGCATTCCTATTTTCCTATTCATTATTAAACCTACTCCTGCATTACCCCTATTTGATTTTGTGTTTATAACCCTGTAGTCACCTGACCAGAAGTCTTGTTCCTCCTGCCACCGAACTTCACTAATTCCCACTATATCTAACTTCAACCTATCCATTTCCCTTTTTAAATTTTCTAACCTACCTGCCCGATTAAGGGATCTGACATTCCACGCTCCGATCCGTAGAACGCCAGTTTTCTTTCTCCTGATAACGACATCCTCCTGAGTAGTCCCCGCCCGGAGATCCGAATGGGGGACTATTTTACCTCCGGAATATTTTACCCAAGAGGACGCCATCATCATGTAATCATACAGTAAAGCTGCATGCCCTCGGGAAAAATTACGGCTGTAGTTTCCCCTTGCTTTCAGCCGTTCGCAGTACCAGCACAGCAAGGCCGTTTTGGTTATTGTTACAAGGCCAGATCAGTCAATCATCCAGACTGTTGCCCTTGCAACTACTGTAAAGGCTGCTGCCCCTCTTCAGGAACCACACGTTTGTCTGGCCTCTCAACAGATACCCCTCCGTTGTGGTTGCACCTACGGTACAGCTATCTGTATCACTGAGGCACGCAAGCCTCCCCACCAACGGCAAGGTCCATGGTTCATGGGGGGACCATATCTGGACCATATCGATTCCAATTTCCCACATTACTTCCGACGCTCTTTAATTCCTGTATGATCTCTAGTTGCTTCACACGGGGTGGTGATTTCTACGAACTGCTGAGTAGTGCACTTTGTCTATGGTGGCTAATTTCTTCATGGAACACTTCGAATTAAAGACTCTGAACTAGGCAGCTTGAAAATCTCAGGTGTGGTGCAGGAACGTCCACACCTGTTTCGTGGGGAGCAATGCTGTGGAACAGCTCAGTGAATACTGACTTGATCAGTCTCCATAGCAAAATATATTTTGTAATGGGGATAGGAAATCATTAACAGTTACACTTTGTAAATGTGGTGATTAGGATGGTTGGTTGGTTGGTTTCGAGAAGGAGACCAGACAGCGTGGTCATCGGTCTCATCGGATTAGGGAAGGATAGGGAAGGAAGTCGGACGTGCCCTTTCAGAGGAACCATCCCGGCATTTGCCTGGAGTGATTTAGGGAAATCACGGAAAACCTAAATCAGGATGGCCGGACGCGGGATTGAACCGTCGTCCTCCCGAATGCGAGTCCAGTGTCTAACCACTGCGCCACCGGTGATTAGGAGTAGTGATACCCGCACAAACTGTAAAACCACCATTCGAGGCAGAACAGGCGAATGATTAGCACGCCTGTAATGCACTAAAAACGAGTATGTAAGTGAAAGCACCTAGAACGCGAGATAGAACACCTGGATAGCGAATCAATCCACAGTGAGAAGTGTCACGAAATCTGACACTCAGCGAGGTGACACTTCAGCAGAAGGCACGTCGGGTACGGCCTTTTTTGACACATATTAATAGGGTGACAGACAAAACTTGACGTATATTACGCAAATCTAGCGCGAAGACTATTTACAAACTGAACTTGAAGATGAAAGAGTGTCTCAGATCGGCAAAGGAAAAAAAAAGCCACCTGCAATGTCGGAATATATCGCACACCCTCCATATGTGGAAGAGCCTATGTGGGAATGACTGGACGATCTGTCAACACCAAGATCACAGAACGTATACGGCACTGCGGATTGGGACGCGTGGAGAAATCGGATATGTGAAGGCGGTCTCTTAATATTCACCGACACGGAGGTTCTCACTTTGGAGAAGAACTACCTCGCCTGCTGGACCAGGGAAGCCATAGAAATCCACAAATACGACAAGAGGAAAGCCACAGTCTAAATGGATGATGGATTCCCGTGCTGCAGCTAACGACCATAGTACGTAACAAAGGGGAGAACCAAGGTGGAATGACCAGGCAAAAGCCCTCAGACACTGGAGCGACCTATGCATTTGATGTACAGCCGCCAGTTCGACTCTAGTCCGACACCAGCAGTGGAGGGTAGACGTCTGACAATGCCAGACAGTCACGAGGACGAAACATCAGAAAAATCGACAAAACAATATATGCGGCAGAACCAGAGACATAAGTCAACCGTCAGTATGTCAGCAAGTGGCCGCGAAAACGTCAACAGTCTTGTAAACTGCAAATAATCTCTCATTTACTTGTCTTAAGGAGAGGAATAAAGATTTGACTTCTATGTTTTTTAACTTGGATAGTGTATAGTCATGCACAAAAGTATCCGAACGACCTGAACTGCATTTCGCCTGATTCGCATGCAACCCACATAACGCAGCTGTCTAGCAGGTCCTCTAATCGCTCCTTGGTACAGTCGTTTGACTATTGAAAATGGTTCCAACAAGTCACCACTAGAAAATACTGCTCTGTATCGCAATAACTCAAGATGTAAAGTAATACTACGATACTACAAAATCAGGGAACACCTTATCACAGGTAAGACTGTCCTTAAGGCTTGTAAGCTCACATTTATTACAATAAATGACATACCTGAAATGTTACCACTCTCATTATTACGTCAGATAGGTAACGCACGTAGTAAGATCGTCGTATTCATGATTTCCTCTTCAAAGTGACATACCGTACTCATTATTTAACACAAAATGACATTAAAAACTTAAGTTATTCACGAGCAGCTAGTTGAGAATATGTATGAACTTCAAATGACACGTTGAACCGTCTCGTTCTGCATATGGATTCAATCTCAGGTCATGCAGACTATGCAAAGATTTCGTGACTGACGGAAACTAACAGTCATTCCCTATCAGGCATACAGAGAGTAATATACTTCGATTTTAGACAGTATCAATTAGCAAATACCTACTTTAAATTACATAACGCAAACACTTTTAAGGGACGCGAATTCCTACCCAGCACCTATTGTCCCTGATAACGAACTACGAGACATGTTAAATATTGCTTCTTAACAAGTAACTTATTTGAGATGCTGTGAGGTAAAGCTTTGTGTTGAACAGGGATTCGAACCCAGAGCCTAATAAGATAGATATCGAAGCACAATCAACTGTGACTGTTATAGATGACATCAGAGAATTCGCATATATCGTTGATGATTAATTTCTCTCTCATGTTTACTATTGTTTTAACAACATTAAAGGAAACCTTACGAACATTGTGGACTGTATTATAAAAAATCAAATAAAACTACCCACGATAACCTTACGACGAAAGTCTGTTTTAATAAGACTGATTATCTGTACACCAGCGTGCCTCTATCGTCACGAATTGGTAAAATAATACTCACTTAGATTTTGGTTGGCTCTGTGTTTAATTGGTATGCTGTGTCATACTCAAGAGGTATGCAAATGTGGCATTTCATAAATAAAGTTATGTATTCCTAGAAATCCAAAATTTGCATGTCAGCAGCGGAAAGAGGCGTTACCTGTTGTGCAGCATTGTAAGTTTTTCACCATTGCAGTATGAGCCGAAAGTATTTTCTTGCGATTTCCTTATCGATGTTTGATCTGACTGCTTGTAGCTCTTTCACAGAAGGGATAAAAACGCTACACTCAGTGAGACTGGAACGGCGAACCATATCAGACACCTTTTCACAGGTCAGCACGTTACCACAGAGCTTGCGAAAAAGTATGTGTTGTAGCTTCCTCTTACAAGACCAATAGTGGCTAGAACTGGTAAACCGCTATTTGAAGGACGAGATTAGTGCGATTTCCTCGTGCAACGAATTTCCTGGGCTGGAAACCGTAAATTTACAATCTTTTGTTACACCTCAAGCGATAATAACTCAGATTATTCAATGGAAATGACAGGTAAAATCAGTTGATCTTTGAGGCTTAATTCCGCGCACACCAAGAAGTAACTCGTCGATCACAGAGTAACCAAACATACATTGCCTTGTTGCCAAATCTCAGTTACAATACCAGCAGGAAGAAGACGAACCGAGGTGATCTTACAGCGGGCTGGGAAGTGATCATAGCTGGTGTGTCCAAGTCGCGGCAGCTACAGCCTGGAATACGTAATGCGTCTGATTCGCATTTCTGTAACTAGGTTTAGGGACTGGAGCGTTGTTACTAATAACACTCAGAACTGACTGCAAACTAAGCATCATAAATCAGTAACTCTCATAGTTGTTTTTATATTTCTTTCGTAAATGTACTCAAAACTAAGAAATTCATTCACAGACGTTTTCGTGCCTTGCCGGTAGTCGAGCACAACAAACAAATAAAAAAAAGAATGTGTGTGTGTGTGTGTGTGTGTGTGTGTGTGTGTGTGTGTGTGTGTGTGCTGCCGTAAAGCAAAGACATATTACTGCCTTCCAATATACGTCGCTGTCAGTTCTTCTATATGATTTAGTCGACATGACCTGTTTCAAGTTGTGTATGACAGACAATGTTTTAGAAAATCAATTGTTTTCCTTTGCAATAAACAGCAAGATTTTCATTCTTAGCTATCCAAGTACATAATTTTCGCAATATTAGTTCAAATATAATATTCGCTTCTATAATGTAGGAAAGTATTTCTCAGTTGCAAAACTCACGTCCGACTCATTGACCTTACACTTAGTCGCTGACCATAAATTCTAGCTCAGAGTGACACCAGATTGAGTAACGTAATGTAGCGAAGACTGTCTGGCATTGATCTTTCCCACCGGGAAATACACAATTCACTCATTGGGCTCCATAAGTACACTGTAGCAGTAATTTCTGTGTGTATGCAATGCATACGGATTAGAATTTAGTGGTGCTGTCCCTTCCACTTCTGTATACAATATGCCTGACCTAAACGGGCCTTTTATCATTACAGGCCCTGGGCAGTGCAAAATCATACTGACAACAGTAATGTGCTTATACTGACAACCTGACTGTTCGTTTTACCTGATTTAGTAATCATTTAAATAAAACAACATGGTCTTCCAGTGAAATTTGTCAGTAAGGTTTTTGACTTACAACCAGTGAATTGCTGCAGTGTACGGCCGCTAAATGATTCACAAACCACGATTTAGTGCCGTTAAGACGATTTGTTTAAAAGGCACGAGACTGTACACAGGTACAATCGATTTCGAGGTGCAAAGTGTTTGTTATCTTACTTTTGTGACAGGTGGGAATAAGTGATTTCCACAGACTTTTTCTTGTACTGAAATAATCTTTTGTCACAAAGTAACAAGGTGTTTTATTCGTATCTATTTTGTAAGAAACTGTAATCATGATGGAAGATTATACACCTGAATGTTTGACACAACTGGTAGGAGCAAACGCTGCATATTAACCAAACCCCGCGTCTTCTCTCCGTAAGCCGGCTGGTGTGTCCGTGCGGTTCTAGGCGCTTCAGTCTGGAACCGCGTGACCGCTACGGTCACAGGTTCGAATCCTGCCTCGGGCTTAGATGTGTGGGATGGCCTTAGGTTAGTTAGGTTTAATTAGTTCTAAGTTCTAGGCGACTGATGACCTCAGAAGTTTAGTCTCACAGTGCTCAGAGCCATTTGAATCATTTTTTTCTCTCCGTATCCTCCTATGACACGAGCACGGGATTCTCCTCGCATACCGCTACAGAGCTGTTCCTAGCACAACTGAGATTTGGCAACATCGTCACCAACATTAGGCAACACTGTGACAGGGCAATCACTTCCGCGTATGGTACTGAATTGACTCGCTAAATTCACTTGATATTCCCTTTCCATTTGAATGACTCGTGCTATATAATCCTCATGTAAACTAAGACACTGAGACAGAAAATTCGATTTTTTTGCCTAAAGAAATGCTATTCCTCACATAAGTGACAACATTTATTATCTTTCACGATGCGTTATGAGGCTGAGCGACAAATACCATGATGAGAGCGCCGTACAGGCAGCAGTGTGTCCATAGCTCGGTTGTACCGCCCGTGTCTTGGGTCAGAACGGCTCAGTCAATCGTCAGTTCTAACCGTGGTAGGGGCCAGCGTGTGCGAGCTTTTTTTTTCTGACATATTTTATGGATCTGCGAATTTCCAGAAAAAATTCTGTATCGAAATCGGAAGAAAACCTTTACACATCAAATGCTCTTGGTAGTTCGAGTCAATAAGTTGTGTTAATGGTCATAGATCTTGACTTTGTGACTGCCAAGCTGCTTCGCAATACCAGCGCCTCTGAAGAAATTCAAATCGACCATCAGCGATACGAATTTCAATATCGTTCTTCACTTAAGACTCGCATGCCAGGGTGATAAGTATGAAGGAAATGAACCTCTTGATCACTATAGGGCCTCTATGCTAAATTCCCACAGTAACAATTAGGAACTCCCTCCAGACATTTGCTAACTTTTTCTCTGGGTAGCTTCAAATATGGGCAATTTTGTCGCCTTAAATCCAATTGAATATTTTAAATATCACTTGTGAACAGCGTTCACTTCTCCATTAATTAAGGTATAGACCTCAAAACAAGCAATTTGCCTGAGTAGCTATAGAGCAGGTTCTGATAGGTATTGACACAAACTTTTGCATCAATTTACCATAGAGAATCAAAGAAAGAAACCAAACTCATTACATTGCATTTACTCTCTGTGACTTGACTAACACATATGAATCCATGACAATAATTAATTATTTGAGGAACCTCTCGTGAAAGGAAAAAGAACAGAATGAGACGCTTTAATTGTAGTGCACTGGATCAGAAACAATGAAATTAATTCTGTGCCACATTGATGTATTGCATTCTAGTATAACAAAATAATCATCAAATAAAAACGGTTTTGTGCCTCCTTTGCTATCAAGAGTGAAACACAAATCGTAGACAGATTTAATGGGTCACCACTCAACAACATTAAAGCATTTTACATGGTCGAGAGTGCGGAGTGGAGCAGACGTTGTCGGCAAAAGGCGAGACAATGCAGTGTCTCAGCCCCGCCGGTAGGCAGTAAACGGGTCCCAGAGAACGCAGACGCATGCGGTGTTCAGAGGCAGATGGTCAGCATAGAAATCTTTCGCTAAAACATTGTTGGACCAAACTATTATTACCAGTGTGACAGAAAGCGAAATCTATTGTAGATTCTCTTGAATTACACTCATAGCTTCAGCACCGATAGCAAAGGGGCGATAAAAACTTTGTCGACGTGTGCTTTTAGTTACCAGACGTCCTATTAGCTAGTCTCGCGTTTTACCCCAAGACTACGGTCGTAGTCAAGAATAAAGTACTAAGACTGAAGTCAAGGCTTCCTCTGGGATGTGCCGCACTCTACAATATTGGCAGATCGAGCATATTGCCGGACATAAAGTTCTGAGAGGAGCACAACTGTACTGCCCACCTTACGTGAACGACTCGGCGGTCAATTTATTGCTCTAGGACTGTATCTACAACACATATTGCACTCTGAAGACCCAGAAGAATTAAAAAGCAGAAGTAGTTTATGAGAGCAACGTTAACTATAGCGTTCGAAGTATTCATAGTGAAACGTCCCCTTTGAACAATTTTACAAGACTGTGCTTAACCTGACACACAATATTTTGTTAGCGCAACGCAATCTGACTTTCAAAATTCCCTACAAAAGAATAGCCCTGACTAACATTAAACTATACCTTTCACAAATCACTTACCTCACAAAAATCTTCGCTGCTCAAGCTACTGCAATACAGCGAGCGCCACTACTGCCAGCTAAATAAAAGATTCAAACTACTGAAGGCACTAACTACTGATAGGGATAGTTAGCAAATGAAAGATATTAATAGAGAACAAACAATGTATTTACCTTGATATCATCATATATAAATATACCAGTTCATGAAAAATTACAAAACTCCGCCATCTCTCTCCCCACATCCACCACTGCTGGCGGCTCACCTCCAACTGCGCAACGCTACGCGCTGTTCACAGCCAGCTGCCTAACACTACAATGGCGAGTATTACAACAATGCAAAGCAGACACAGACTGCCCACAGCACAGCCAGTGATTGTCATACAGAGGTGGCGTTACCAATAAAAAACCTAAACAGCCTACTTACATAGAGAAAACATAAACAGCCTACTTACATAGCCCCCATGCTCCCCACAAAAAATTTTTACAAATGGTGTTGGGCACTGGCCAATACAGATTTGACAAAAATTTTTCACAATTACAGTAACAAAGATATAAAATGCACACACTTATTGATACAATGTTGGTCAAAAGCTAAAATTACAGTCTATAAAGACAGTCCTAATCGTACATAACAGGAGAATAGCAGTGTTTTTCTCAAAGTCTGAGCAGTAAAAGAAAATGCACACGGAAGTAGTGGATTTCCATGCAGTCTGGAAGAAGTAGTGTTGTCCTTCCAACGGAAAGACAGTGCTGACTCTCGACATGCTGACAGGTAATGGGCCACAACAGAGCAAACCCACTGCAGAGTCAGTCGAAGTTTTGATGAAAATTGGTAGGTAGGTCACAGAGCAGACCCACTGTAGTCCTGGTAGAGAGTATGGTATTGGTGGGCCACCAGAGGTGCAGACCCACTGCAGTCCTTGTAGAAATAATGGTATTGGTGGGCCATCAAAGATGTAGACCCACTGTAGTCCTTGCAGAGATAATGGTATTGGTGGGTCATCAAAGATGTAGACCCACTGTAGTCCTTGTAGAGATGGCCAGCAGCCATCTGTTGTGACTGTGCAGGTGCACAATCACCATTGAAGAGTCTTGCGGATAATATAGCAAGTCCATAAACCACCACTTGTGCACTCACAAAGTTTTTGAAATTGTCCTTAGAACCAGCAATGCTGTTATCCAGTCCCTTGCTGAGTTATTAACACACATGCAAACACTAACAGTCCCTACTTCTCACATATTGTCCACATACTATGACCAACAGAAACGTGTGCAGTGAAATGTAACTAACAAGTTAATAATGTCATGAACTGGTGACAATTACAATTTTATAACATAAGAATACAATTACAAAGGCACAAAATACATCATTAAAGAACATAACAATACAGATAACATTTGTAGTACAGGCTTTACAAAAGAATAGAAATAAACATATACATCAGTGTTACAAAAATAGTGACATAAGTACATACATAAAATAATGAGAATAGTTTTCGAAACATTAATTTCACACATGAACATTGAAACAGAACAGAATTGTAAACAACTTTACAAAGAAAATAACATATTATTAATGCAACTTATATTTGAGGATAACAGTATTCCTCCTCATAGTGAATGTAGCTTAATATTAAAAGAAAAAAATTCTATGAAACAGTACACAGAGACAGGAAGAAAACAAATACTCAAGGGTACACAAACACATAGTGGGATAACACCAATAGGAAAGGACAGGGTTCGTTTTCAGTGTAACATTTGGTACTGCAGTCCAACCCAAAACTTCATATATCTTTCCTCTTATTTCATCCTTTGTTTCCACCAAAAAATTCTATCTAAGCATGCTTTCTGTATTTATATGTTCATACATTTCTTACCTCAACATTTACTTCCAAGAAAATCCTACCTAAACCTGTTTTCTCAATGCATTTCTTTACCTATTCTCCATAGTCAGTTTCTTATATAGTCTACCCCCTCTTAAGCTAACTTAAATCTACTGAGCTCAGATGCTAAACTAAGGGACGAGGCAATGCAGCAGCACATAAAACAATTAATATAAACAGCAATGAAAAAAAATGGAAAATCGCAAAGCAAGCTACAGTAAATCTAAATTAACAAGCAATGCAACATTACAACTAATATGAGCCAATGTGCAGCAACATGAAAAGCTTAACAGAGTAATACAAAGTTAAATTTAGCAGCACTATGCCTGGCAAACAGCAGTAACTTATACCTAAACATGACATAGCTCAAGCAGAAAAAAATATTACACTAAAAATGGCCATGTCTAATACCTATGTCACATCTTAACACTAGAGTGATGCATCACAATTTATTCTACAAAAGAAATTACCAAGTACTTGAAAAGAAAATTATGAATGCAGTTCCTGTGAAGGTAAATGTCGCTTTGTGCTCCCTCATTTTTTTGAAAAAAATTATTATATACTCTATCTGTAGACAGAAAATATTTATATTAGTACATCTATAAAATTTTATTTTAATCAATGCTGCAGTGCAGCTAGAAACTAGATATCAAATGAAATAAGCAACTATGTACAAAGCAAAGCGTAAGAACATCGTTCAATAGTCATGTGGCATTTCATAAGTAGTAAAAAAATCTCTCATCTAGAAAGACAGTAGTCATAGCCAGGTGTGTAGACAAACTATTTCTTGTCATTTCATTAGGCATTTCAGTAAATTTCAGAAAGTACGATATGTTTCCAAGTAATTAGCGTGTCGGATTTGCGATGCTTTCTCTAAAGGAATGACAATGGCCAGGATAATGGCCTCCCTTTTTTTTTCCTTCCTGTGCTCTGAAAGGCACGCGCCAATGGCCCTCTCTCCAGGCGTCCGACACAGCTGGGTGCCCACGACGCATTACGTGCAGGTGGTCACTTAACTTTCTTACGGAAATATTTACGACAGCAGTTTCCGCTACAGTGACAGTCTCACATAAAAATATTTCACAGGTCAAGAATTAGCGTTGCAAATCTGTAGAAAGAAAATCCTATAAATATAAGTCTCCAAATAAAATATTCGTCAGCATTGTGATACAGTCACGCATTTACGCACATTTCATAACTCTGAAAGTACGATTCTTGGTTTCCAACATACTTCTTATTCCTCATATACGGTAGCAACATCTTATTGATCATAAACATATCTCAACAGCATAGTACACATCGTCGTCGTAATAATAACGTGATAACACCTCAGTCAATCGTCGTAGCTTCCTCCAATAATTTCAAAACCTAAAAAAAATTCTCTGCTCATTTCAATAGTGTCATCTACCTCAAACGTACTTTAAAATCATGCTCCCTTACCAAATACATCATTCAAAGCTCTCATAGTATCACAATGGTTCCGAAAAAATATGAGCATTTCACAAAGTACAGACAAAATACAATTTCATAAGTGTGCAGTTATCCAACTGTGTAATTACGTAAACATCTGTCACTGATATAGTAAAAATAAATGTTTGTCTCTCTCAGTTAAATGATCAGATAGCTGTGTAAATTGTGTGTTAGAGAAATATGGTACCGATGTGTAAAGTTGTATAAGCAAATACCATATTAGCTAGGGTTCCTTGTGGTTGCCACACACATGGTACACAAAGTAGGCGTGTACCCCCCTGAGGATAAATGTAATTATACCCTCAGGTGTTACAAATTACAGCAATGGAATGAAATGTATCACGGAAAACTTTCTTTGTAATAAAAAAAATCTTTGAAAATAAGTGTTTTAAGTATAAGATTAATCGCTCAAATGCGTGTCCTGTAGCGCTAAATGCGCGTCTTGCTGTAAGATAATTCTGTGGAACTGTCGTAGTTATCGTCCTCTGTAAGCAAGGTTCTGCTAAAGTCAATGTACTTACCTCATGAAACACAAAAGTGAAATGCTTTGCGTATAGATATCTTAGTTATTACGCTTATTGCCGTGATGAAGAAAGTACTGTGCAGTAACGCATTGTTATGCCACGAAAAAGGCTGTCTCATTGTTGCTATACCACACAAGTTACTACTAAAACATGTTTTACTTTGCAGAATAATTCAGAAAACTGTGCAGATATAAAACAGATACACCGCAAAAGCAACATTGTAAATTGTCACTCATTAGTAGCGTCGTGATAAAACCGTGTAGTTGTCACATAAACTAACCACTGTGTCGTCTGGTATCTCACAGAAAGTACTTTAAACCCAGAATGTATTTTCAAGTGAACCAAAATATTGCATTAAAATCTCATGAGCAGTACCAGTACATGTTCTATGTATGTAAGCCTGATAGTCGTTACGTAATCGTGCAACTAGCAAGCAAGAACGTACAAATACAACACTGTGTCGTCTGTTCACTATAACAATGCATTCGTAATTTCTGTTTAAATAAGTTCTCATGGTTCTTGGCTGGATATTTAACTTCAAACATTGTTGCATGGTAACAGTTTCTAAAGCATACTAGTAACGTGAAGTGAAACGTTTTATGGCAAAGACAAAGTTAAAAGGCAGATTATCTGTCGATAAATGGTTTTACATGAGAAATGTGGTGTAAACCTTTACTCTTCCTAGTACGCAGAGTTTCAACTTCAACGCAATTATCATGCGGTATTCGTCCGTAAAGAATACTGGAATTTTGCTCAAGGTTAGCGTCAATGTTATTTTTCTCTGAGCCAGCCGGTGCAAGCGGCTGCCTGCGGTGTGAGTCATTGTCTGTTTCTTTGTTGGCGCGCGTCGTTACTGGGATTAGGAGGTCTAACTTCCACAAATTCGCCTTGCCGAGAGGGCCCAGCTCTGTTTAAAGCTCGCCAGTTCTGATAGAATTCAGGTCTGTCGTTTTGTCGGTAGTTTACACAGTTTCTTTCGTGTCGGTCACGTGGTGGAGAATTTCTCCCTGAATCGTAGTTGCGCGCTGAACTGTTGCGTCTGAAGTTATTCTGTCTCCCTTGATAGTATTTATTTTGGTTCCCATATTGTCTGTTTCTCTTATTGTCTCTGTGATAGTCATTACCACGGAGAGGTGATCTTTCCCTGTAGTTATTACTACTCTGCCAACGGTTGTCATACGGGTGGTGTCTGTTTTGGTCACGATTTGTGTTGTGAGAATAGCATTGTCGTGTAAAGTTATTACTTCTTTCATCGCGGAATTGCGACGGATGTGACCTGTAATTGCTGTGTTCCTGGTTTCGCGTTCCGCGATTGTCAGTGTCAATTTCTAATTCTTGTAACAGTCCCTGAAATGCTTCAATGTCGTCTTTGCAACGTCCTGCCAAAATAATATGTCGTAAATGTTCAGGCAGTTTGATTAAGCAAATGCGGATGAGTTCTGAGGGGCTGTATGGGTTTGAAAGATACTGATTCTTATGCAACATGTCTTCAAAATATTTCACAAGACTGGAGAATTCAGATTGTTCGAAATGTTTCATCATTATGATGCCATGTTTTACGCGGTCTTGTGTGGCTTGAGACCAATATGCTGAGAGGAAGGCATGGTAAAATTCTCCTTCACTGTGGCAATCGTGAATTACCGATCGCATTCTTACAGCTGGTTCATTCTCTAGGTAGCCACACATAAATTCTAATCTGTGTTCCAACGACCAGTTGGGAGGAAAACAATGAGAGAATTGATGGAGCCATGCTTGTGGATGAATGTCGTTGCCAGAATTCTTAAATGTTTTGAATTTACGTGTAGTAATGAACAGCTTATAGTCAAAATCATCATGTCGTCGAGTCGCATATCGGTCATTGTTAGGTCGTGTCGGCCGTTCCATCTCAAAATTCGGTGCACATTGCCAATTTCTTTCATAACTTCCGAAATGCCCTGTGTTATTATTTTGCGGCTTTTCCGTATTTCTAAGTCCCTCTTCCCGTGTTGGAGCGCGAGTGTCTTCTGAAATACGTAATTCTTGTATTACCTGTGTCAGCTGATCTTGTACTTCCCGGATTTCTCTTTGGTGTTGCGTATCAATTTGATTCAGATTTTGTTTCAGTTTCCTAATTTGTTCGCTCTGTTCTGTGTCATTAAAGACTACCGGTTTTGCGTCATTCAGATTATCATCTACCTTCGTAGATAAATTATTTAGCTGATCCGAAAGTTCAACTACTTTCTCTGATAATGAACACATTTCCTCAGTGTGTTTTTCTGAACCAAGTTTCAGAGTGTCCATTTGTGTTGAAATCGAATCTACTGTGTCCTTTAAGTTATCCTGAGTTTTTGCAAGTTGCGTAACCGAATCGGTAGATGCAACTGAGTCAAATTTAGCTTGCAAGGTCTCATGATTTTCATGAACAATAATTTGCAGTTCTTTTATGGCTGCTTCGTGATTCTGTAATGCATTTTCATGCCGCGAAAAAATAGGTTGAAAATGCTCACAAATTTGTGTTTTTACGTCATTACAGACTTTTTGACATTTAGATTCAATGTTATGTAACTCAGTAGTTAAATCTTCACGTGTTTGTTCAAGTGTGGTGTCTAACTTTTGAAGATTTTGTTCCATTGTGTCTAACTGTTGCTGTGTTTGTCTCTGATGTTGTTCCATTGTGTCTAACTTTTCAAGCTTTTGCTGTGTTTGTCTCTGATTTTGTTCAAGTGTTGTGTCTAACTTTTGTAGCTTTTGTCCCATTTGTTGCATTAACTGTAATAACAATGCACTGGTGTCTGAAACATGTTCCTCAGTGCTTTTCGGCAGTGAATTTGCACCGGCAACATTGACATTTTGACATGCAGAAAATGTGTCTTGACTTATTTGAGAAAACGGCGAGAACCCAAAACCTGAGTCTACAGTATTCGCAAAATTGTGTCCTGTCATTCCCGATTCCTGAGGCAAGCTGTTGCCGACCGATCGATCGATAATGCGTCCCTCTTCACTAATTGTTTCACTGTCCACGCCATTGTTTGCCGCCTGCTCCATTTCCCTATGAACAGTTACCAAATTACTACTTTGAACATCAGTTACTTCATTACTCGGTGGCGCTAACACACTGCTTTCATTTTCACTGTCATTTCTCAGTTTACTTTGGAGCCTAGTATTACGTTTTTCACACGCCATAATTGTCACAGTATTTCACACGACAACACAGAAAAACACAATTTGAAGATCAAAAATAAGAGAACACATTAACATAGCACTGAAAATAATATCTAGTTAATTACCAGCGCAGCTGCGAAATACTTGGTGCAAATCTATATACATGCCACAACTGTTTTACTGTACAACAATGAAAGGCTACAACTACAAAGGAGATTCTCTCTACAATTACGCGCTAGCAATAAACAAAAGCTACACTAAATACACAAACTACAAGAAAAAATCAGAAGATTCCAGTGAGGTATCCTAGGCTAAGGGTCGACATATGAAACGTCCCCTTTGAACAATTATACTTGTGACTGTGCTTAACCTGACACACAATATTTTGTTAGCGCAACGCAATCTGACTTTCAAAATTCCCTACAAAAGAATAGCCCTGACTAACATTAAACTATACCTTTCACAAATCACTTACCTCACAAAAATCTTCGCTGCTCAAGCTACTGCAATACAGCGAGCGCCACTACTGCCAGCTAAATAAAAGATTCAAACTACTGAAGGCACTAACTACTGATAGGGATAGTTAGCAAATGAAAGATATTAATAGAGAACAAACAATGTATTTACCTTGATATCATCATATATAAATATACCAGTTCATGAAAAATTACAAAACTCCGCCATCTCTCTCCCCACATCCACCACTGCTGGCGGCTCACCTCCAACTGCGCAACGCTACGCGCTGTTCACAGCCAGCTGCCTAACACTACAATGGCGAGTATTACAACAATGCAAAGCAGACACAGACTGCCCACAGCACAGCCAGTGATTGTCATACAGAGGTGGCGTTACCAATAAAAAACCTAAACAGCCTACTTACATAGAGAAAACATAAACAGCCTACTTACAATAGTATTGTATACGTGTGTGTAAATGCCTTCCAATTCCCACTCCAGGAAGACAAGGATACTCAGTCTAGCTTCAATATTATAAAGTCGCCTCAGTTTGCGGATGAACTCAGAATTAGGTTGATAATCATTTTGAATATTTAGCAGTACTGTACCCATTGGTGTTAAACTCGTTCTCAACCAATGATTCCCACAGCTACAGGAAAACTACTTGTGGTACCTCATAGACAAAATACTTACGCAGTGCTATCAGACGAAAAGATGAACCTGACACAAACTGTGGGAAGTTGGTTTTACAACCTTCGTACCTGGATAATGTGGTTTTTCCTATTTGAGATGTCTTTGAACGTTGCTGCGTGAGATGATTTAGGACGAAACTAAATTCCTTCAGCTACGACAATGTTTAAAGAAATCGTCTTAACGGCACTAAATCGTTTTTTGTGAATCGTTTACCGGCCTTACTCTACAGCATTTCGCTGGCTGAAAGGCAAAAAGCCTACTGACAAATTTCACAGAAGGAAAAGGGGGACGAAATATCTCCCACTGGAAGATTATGTTGTTTTATTTAAATGATTACAAAATCGGGTAAAACGAACAGTCAGGTTGTCAGTATAAGCACATTACTGTGGTCAGTATGATTTTGCACTGCCCAGGGACTGTAATGACAAAGGGCCCGTTTAGGTCAGGCATATTGTATACAGAAGTGGAAGAGAGAGCACCACTAATTCCATTCCATATGCATTGCATACACAGAGAAATTACAGTTACAGTGTACTTATGGAGCCCAATGAGTGAATTGTGTATTTCCCGGTGAGAAAGATCAATGCCAGACAGTCTTCGCTACATTAGGTTACTTAAACTGGTGTCACTCTGAGCCAGAACTGATGGTCAGCGACTAAGTGTAAGGTCAATGAGTCGGACGCGAGTTTTGCAACTGAGAAATACTTTCCTACATTATAGAAGCGAATATTAAATTTGAACTAATATAGCGAAAATTTTGTACTTGGATAGCCAAGAATGAAAATCTTTCTGTTTATTACAAAGGAAAACAATTGATTTTCTAAAACATTGTCTGTCATACACAACTTGAAACAGGTCATATCGACTAAATCATATAGAAGAACTGACAGCGACGTATATTGGTATATTGGAAGGCAGTAAGATGTCTTTGCTTTATGGCAACACACACACACACGCACATTCATTTTTTTTATTAGTTTGTTGTGCTCGACTATCGGCGAGGCACGAAAACGTCTGTGAATGAATTTCTTAGTTTTGAGTACATTTACGAAAGAAATATAAAAACAACTATGAGAGTTACTGATTTATGATGCTTAGTTTGCAGTCAGTTCTGAGTGTTATTAGTAACTACGCTCCAGTGCCTAAACCTAGTTACAGAAATTGAAATCAGACGCATTACGTATTCCAGGCCGTAGCAGCCGCGACTTGGACTCACCAGCTATGGTCACTTCCCAGACCGCTGTAAGATCACCTTGGTTCGTCTTCTTCCTGCTGGTATTGTAACTGAGATTTGGCAACAAGGCAATATATGTTTGGCAACTCTGTGATCGACGAGTTACTTCCTGGTGTGCACGGAATAAGGCCTCAAAGTTCAATTGATTTTACCTGTCATTTCCGTTGAATAATCTGAGTTATTATCGCTTGAGGTGTAACAAAAGATTGTAGATTTGCGGTTTTCAGCCCAGGAAATTCGTTGTAGGTGGAAATCGCAACTAATCTCGTCCTTCAAATAGCGGTTTACCAGTTCTAGCCACTATTGGTCTTGTAAGAGGAAGCTACAACACATACTTTTTCGCAAGCTCTGTGGTAACGTGCTGACCTGTGAAAAGGTGTCTGATATGGTTCGCCGTTCCAGTCTCACTGAGTGTAGCGTTTTTATCCCTTCTGTGAAAGAGCTACAAGCAGTCAGATCAAACATCGATAAGGAAATCGCAAGAAAATACTTTCGGCTCATACTGCAATGGTGAAAAACTTACAATGCTGCACAACAGGAAACGCCTCTTTCCGCTGCTGACAAGCAAATTTTGGGTTTCTAGGTATACATAACTTTACTTATGAAATGCCACATTTGCATACCTCTTGAGTACGACACATCGTACCAGTTAAAAACAGACCCAATCAAAATCTAAGTGAGTAGTATTTTACCAATTCGTGACGATAGCGGCACGCTTGCGTACAGATACTCAGTTTTATTAAAACTGACTTTCGTCGTAAGGTTATCGTGGATAGTTTTATTTGATTTTTTATAATACAGTTCACAATTTTCGTAAGGTTTCCTTTAATGTTGTTAAAACAATAGTAAACATGAGAGAGAAATTAATCATCAACGATATATGCGAATTCTCTGATGTCATGTATAACAGTCTGAAAATGCACATGCAGTTTATTGGTTACATGCATGTAAAAAACCTGTTCTGAGTTAAAGCTGTCAAACAAGGCTTGAAGAAGAATAAAATGCTACTAACAGACGACAACTAATGTAGAAAATACTTTTCCGACGTATTTTGGCACGATGCGCTCTACCCATACATAATACAAAAGCTTCGAGATGCATCTACTGTCTGGTTGTCTATTAAACCTGAAAGTTAGCCCTTTTTTCACATACGACTATTTTGGGTTGAGAAGTGAAGGAAATTATGTTACAAGTTCCACTAGACTGATAATTTTAACAGACAGCAGAATTGCATTTTAAAAAAGTATTGCAGTGAATGTACTCGAACTCGTGACATCTTATCTACCGTGAGCGATACTTACCATTACGTCACTAGCTGACACGTAGCGATAACAGCTCCAGAAGTCAAGAACAATTCCTGCTGAACTTCTGCATTCCACAGCGCTGTGGGATAATGCATATCGCCAGGTTAATACTTACGAGAGGCAAGCAGTTACACCTCTTCTTTTGCACTGCACGACGTTTTCAACAAACCGATAGCGCAATAGAGTAGCTCAAGTGGAAAGGAACACTTCCTATTTTAATTTCTCCATCCTTGACTGTTGGCAGTTCTGTGTTGGTGGCAGTTACGTGATTTTATTTTGGTGATTACAAAAGAAAGATGAATGCATGCACTGGGTAGCCGAGGCAGCTAGTTCATGGTGATTCGGTCAACCAAGTAAATGAATTTACTGAACATGCTGCAAATTGATACAGGGAGCCTGTGTGTCAGAATTCTCAGCCAGTATGGTACAACGGCGATACGATAGAAAAATGAGCCACAAAGAAGAGGATTTCCTTGTCTGTTGGGCTGATGGTAGATTGATATATCTATGGTCTGGGTTCGATTCCAACTTCGGTCAACGATTTGAGAAAAGGAGAGACAGATTCCACTCTATTCTGGCTACACCAAGTGAAGAAGATGGCATTGTGGTCTGAAATTCACATTAAAAATGATATTCCTTCTCTACAAAGTAGACGTTAGGTTGAGCCACAAAAAGTCTGGAGTGGCGACATGTAGAAACTCTATCACCAGTAACCTTTCTTATACTAGTTATTTATTTCTAGTGACGAAACAAACGCTATGTAGGCTCACAGGACACTTATTCCTTCTTTTATCTGAGCTTCTGCATGTCGATTTAATTGGTTCTGAACTGGGAATGCAACTCAGACCGCCCTTAACGCGGAATTTGATCCCTTCGTGACAACACAGCTCGGCTATAGTTTGTTGTTTGTTCAAAACTCCAGATTCCTTAATATCTCCACATATTGCGCGTGAATGGATTCGAATCCTGGCCCGGCACTAAAGATTTCATTACGCATTATCAAGCTCTAGCATGAGAACACCTATCTGCTGGTGGATAATAATTTCGATTATTAATGTATTTTCATTCGTTGTCAACACTAACGATATTTGACGTTTTTGACTCCCAGTGAGACACAGAACTATTTGAGAGATCACTGTAGGTTCAAGATGTTATTCCGAGCAGCTGGTGGAGAAAAATTCGGTAGCTGGCGTTTCTTTGCGTGTAGTCAACAACGATATGCGTGGAGTTCTATTCCCAGTCAGCACTGAACTCTTCGTCATATTATTTCTAGTTCAAACATGCTCACGTGTCGCTGCTGGTGCAACAAACCCATATTTAACGTTCGTTTTCTCTAGAATATAACAGCGATAGGTGCCGGGTTGGAGTCCTGGGAAGGAAAAAATTAATGTTTCGTCTCGTCATTTCAGTTAAAACATCTAGCTACCGCCGAGAAAATCCGATATGTCACAGTTGGTTTTGCCTCGATATCAATCCGATTAGGTTCTGGGTTCGAATCCCTGTTCTACACAAAGCCTTACCTCACAGCATTTCAAATAAGTTACTTGTTAAGAAGCAATATTTAACATATCTCGTAATTCGTTAACAGGGACAATAGGTGCCGGGTAGGAATTCGCGTCCCTTAAAAGTGTTTGCGTTATGTACTTTAAAGTTGGTATTTGCTAACTGATACTGTCTAAAATCGAGGTATATCACTCTCTGTATGCCTAATCAGGATTGACAGTTTCCGTCAGTCACGAAATCTTTGCATAGTCTGCATGACCTGAGTTTGAATCCATATGCAGATCGAGACGGTACATCGTGTCGTTTGAAGTTCATACACATTCTCAACTAACTGCTCGTGAATAACTTAAATTTTTAATGTCATTTTGTGTTAAATAATGAGTACGGTATGTCACGTCGTAGAGGAAATCATGAATACGACGAACTTACTACGTGAATTACCTATCTGACGTAATAATGAGAGTGGTAACATTTCAGGTATGTCATTTATTGTAATAAATGTGAGCATACAAGCCTTAAGGACAGTCTTACCTGTGATAAGGTGTTCCCTGATTTTGTAGTATCGTAATATTAGTTTACATCTTAAGTTATTGCGATACAGAGCAGAATTTTCTAGTGGTGACTTGTTGGAACCATTTTCAATAGTCAAACGACTGTACCAAGGAGCGATTAGAGGACCTGATAGACAGCTCCGTTGTGTGGGTTGCATGCGAATCAGGCGAAATGCAATTCAGGTCGTTCGGATACTCGTGAGCATGACTGTACGTTAAACATATATGTATTGTATGTCACTGTGCTATTGTACAAACAAAGTAACACGTTGATTCGTTAAAAACTATAACAAATTTAATGATACATTCAACATATTCACGCTCTATTCAATCATTCTGACCGCATAACAAACGAAAATGGCTATATCAAACAAATGAAAAGAGTCAGTACTGTTTGAGAATAGAAGCATTGTGTACTTAATCTGTTTGTAACAAAATATTGTTTTATTGATTATTTTGGTGAATAAGTATTGATTTTACGTCATTTTCTGAAGCATATACAAAAATATATCTCTGTGTCTGAATGTTAATTGCAACAGAAAATTATAAGTTTTAGGTTTGTTGTAATTCCAAATGTAACAAGACGTGTTAGAGCTGAGTTGTGCGGCGAGTGATCACATTTTAAAAACCTTTAATTGACAACGTGGCAGGGATTTTTTAAAACAACGGCTCTAAAAGAACTTTAAAGAGCAATGTGTAAGAATCCAACAAGTGGCCGAGTAACAACAAATATTCAGTAATGCCCTCTGAATCATGTCATAATGCAGGAATTATCATAATTAGTTAAAATCCATAAGCAGGCCCCAAAGATGGTAATCATATCAATGATAAAGAACATAATAAAATTGCACTGGGTCAATCCAAGGATTGAGAAGAATTTCAAGACGCATACCAGAATTGAATTCACGTGGGCCAGAGCGTCAAATACAATTATACTGTAACAATGAGAACATGTATGTGAAAGATTGTACTCTCAATAATCGTGCCCTCAGCATCTGCCACGTATATCCCAATGACAAGAAGTCAGAAATATAACAAGACGCAAGGAATTTCTTTATAATTCAGAATTACAACATGATAAGAGAACATTTCCAAACAATTTCCCAAAATACCTTTGGATCTTGTACTCCAAAGTGTTATGATTAATACCATTAACAAGAATATTCAGGGTTCATAATTCACTGATTTCAAAACAAACCAGTGCGGTAATCACAACAGCACCATATCCAAGGCACCAAGTTACGTCAAGGGTGTGCTTGCAGAAACTGGAAGAAGATACAATAACAGTGGTTCGCTGATCACTATTGCACGTTTGGCCGAACTGATTATAATACAGGTACTCAGAATCGGGGAAAATCTATCGCAAAAATGCTTGACATCTGCACAACAGTAAACAGTTACCCTAGCAATGTGTAAGAACATGTTTACAGACCAATAACGGTGTCTGCACTTTTCTATTAGCATGATATGAGCATGATACCGGTCGTACAAGGGAAAGACTTAGCACCAGAGATGACAAAACACTAGCGCAGCTCAATAGGCTGCCCCAGTTCTTGCATCTCAGGAACAGGCTGCCGTTCTTCCACTCTTCGGACAGCACAGTCTTTTTACTAACTGCCATTTAGATCACGGGTACCCAGGCGTCCGATGAAATCCAGTCTGTTCGACAACTCGACGATTCTCTGGGGTTCCCTCTCACGTCATTCACTCGTTCGTGCTCCGAGTTCTGCCGACGTGTCCATCTGCTCCCGTCACACTGACTTGCACCAGCGCTGACTTGCTGAAAGCGCTCTCTCGGAGCCGGGCTCTCCCAGCCGCAACTCTGTTCTCGCAGCTTTACAAACAGCGGCAGCTATGTGACGTCTCGTGACGACAAAATTTTAAATATGAATATGAAACACTTTTAACAGTTAACCATTCTTATTCATAGGCTGGTATGTAATTTCACTAACTGCAAAGGATGCGCTTGTGACCAGACTCACAACCAGCAAGCGAGTGAAAATATAACACATGTCACGCTCCTTAGCGTCGCCATCTATGTCAGTGTACAACAGCCACTGAGACGAATCTTAGCGCTTCCTGAGTGAGGATGCATACCGCCAAGCCACACAGTCCCTCCATGCTTCGGTACATACACTGAATCGCCAAAGAAACTAGTATAGGCATAGGTATTCAAATACAGAGATATGTAAAAGGCAGAACACGACGCTGCGGCCGACAACGCCTATATAAGACTAACAATTGTCTGGCGCAGTTGGTCGATCGGTTACTGATGCTGCAATGGCAGGTTATTAAGATTTAAGTGAGTCTGAACGTGGTGTTATAGTCGGTGCACGAGCGATGGGCCCAGCATCTCCGAGGAAGAGATGAAGTGGGGATTTTCCAATACGACTATTTCACGAGTGTACCGTGAATTTCACGAATCCGGTAAAACATCAACTCTCCGTCACCGCTGCGGCCGAAAGAAGATCCTGCAAGAACGAGACCAACGATGGCTGAAGAGAATAGTCCAATTCTACGAAGTGCAACCCTTCCGCAAATTGCTGCAGATTTCAATGCTAGGACATCAACAAGTGTCGGCGCGCGAACCATTCAACGTAACATCCTCGATATAGGCTTTCGGTGCCGAAAACCCAGTCGTGTACCCCTGATGACTGCACGACACAAAGTTTCGTGCTTAGCCAGGACACGTCAACACCTACATTGGACTGTTGATGACTGGAAACATGTTGCCGGGCCGGACGAATCTCGTTCCAAAGTTCAAAGTGCATCGAGCGGATGGGCGTGTACGGGTATGCAGAGAACCTCATGAATCCATTGACCCTGCATGTCAGCAGGGGACTGTTCAAGCTGGTAGGCTCTATAATGGCGTGGGGCGTTTGTAGTTGGGGTGATGTGGAACCCCTGATATGTCTAGATACGACACTGACAGGTGGCACATACGTAAACATCCTGCCTGGTCACCAGCATCCATTCATGTCCATTGTGCATTACGACAGACTTGGGTAATTCCGGCAGGACAATGCGACACCCACATGTCCAGAATTGCTACAGAGTGGCTCCAGGAACGCCCTTCTGAGTTTAAACACTTCCGCTGGACTCCAGACTCCCCAGACATTAACATTGTTGAGCATATCTGGGATGCTTTGCAACGTGCTGTTCAGAAGAGATCTCCACCCTTTCGTTCTCTTACGGATTTATGGACAGCCCTGCAGGATTCATGGTGTCAGTTCCCTCCAGCACTACTTCAGACATTAGTCGAGTCCACGCCACGTCGTGTTGCGGCACTTAAACGTGCTCGCGGGGGCCCTACACGATATTAGGTAGGTGTATCAGCATCTTTGGTTCTTCAGTGTAAGCCGCCCTTGGTGGGCAAGCGGTTCTAGGCGCTACCGTCTGGAACTGCGAGATCACTACGACCGCAGGTTCGAATCCTGCCTCGGGCATGGGTGTGTGTGATGTCCTTAGGTTAGTTAGGTTTAAGTAGTTCTAAGTTGTAGGGGACTGATGACTTCAGAAGTTAAGCCCCATAGTGCTCAGAGCCATTTGAACCATTTTTCTTCAGCGTAATTCCTATTATCAGTTAGAAACTATGACTTGGTGGGGTTCCAGAGATGTGTTCCAGTCTCCAACATCTCTGACGTAAATGTGTTGACTGAAGCGACAAAAGTTAATGTGTATGAACGCCGGGTTCCAATCCCATACTAGGTGCAAATTTTGATTCGTTGCTTCAGTCTGTAATATATATCACAGATGTCTGAGACCTGGAAAGGACTCTGAATCTGCATACAGTAGTTTCATTTGATTTAAGGAGCTTCACCTGGGTTTCGGACAGATTCCCCAATTATGTTAGACGCTGGCGCTATTCCAGTACAGCGGGGGAGCCTCTGCAGTGGTTTAGGGGGAATGCCAAGTGGGCCTGAGGTATTAATGGGAATTTGGTTTGAAGAGGGAGTCGTCCATGCAGGTGTACAAATCCACGGTGCCAGGGAGGCTCTGTGGTTAGCGCGTTTGCCTCGTGAGCGGGGGATGCGGTTTCGAGTCGCGGCCTAGGTACAAATTTTTCATTCGTCGCATTCGTCGCTTCAGTCTGCATATTTACATCAAGATTTAACTTATAAGTAACAAGCTATTACGTTATGTTATTTCGTTGGTAATTAATACATTTTCAAATGATTTGAATACCAACTGGAATAAACAGTCTGGTTGTCAGGAGTTGTATTCCAACACTCAACACCTCCGCGCAAACTCAGGGTATCAAAACGCTTAAATAGCAGGGATTTTAATTGAACACCGCTGATATCCCTGGAAGAGCCAGCCATTATAACACTATTCTGCCTGGATTGCAAGATATACGAGACAGGGGAAATATCCTCAGACTTTAAAAATAATGAACTAATTCCAATTCCAAGAAAGCAGTTGCTGATATGTGCGAATATTACCGAACTATAATTATAAGAAGTCGTGGGTGCTTAATACTAACACTGATTAAAAGCAGAGGAAAGGAAAAAAAGGGGGAAACCAAATTCAGGAAAGATGAGGCTGGGTTCTGGTGAAATGTTGAAACACGCGGGGCACTGCTGACCCTATGAAAATAGGTTAAATTCAGGCAAACTTACGTTTATAGATTTTGTATAATTTGAAAAAGCTTTTGATTGTGTTAACTGGAACACTCTCTGTAACATTATAGAGGTAGCGGGGGTAAAATACAGAGATCCAACCGTTATGTACGATTTCTAGAGTAACGAGACGGGAGTTATAAAGAGTCGAAGGGGATGGAAGGGATGCAGTGATTGAGAAGATAGTGATAAAACTTGGTCGGTTATTCCTAATGTTATCCAATCTGTACATTGAGCAACCATTAAAGGAAGCTAAAGGAAAGAATTAGAGAAGGAACTGAAGGAGAAGAAATAAAAAGTTTGAGCTGTACCTAAGACATTTTTATTCTGTCAGAGACAATAAAGGACTTAGAAATGCAGTGGAATGGCTTAGAAAATGTCTTGAAACGAAGATGCAAGATGAACAGTTAACAGAAGCCAAACAAGGTTAATGCACTGTAGGCGAGTCAGATCACGCAAAGAAGAGGAAATAAGATTAGAAAATAAGACACAAGAAGTAGTAGAAGAGTTTTGCTATTGGGCAGTAATGTAACTGATAATGGCCGAAGCAGAGAAGATATAAAATATGACCTCGCAATGGCAATGGAAGGGTTTCTCAGGAAGAGAAATTTACTGATATCGAATACAAATTTAAGTGTTGGGAAGTCTTTCTCTTAAGAGCAGTCCTGTACGGAAGTGAAAAGTGGACGACAGTTCACGCTAGGAGAGAGTGGCAGCTTTTGAAATGCAATGCTGCATAAGAACGCTGAAGATTTCGCGGGTAACTCGCTTTACTGATGAGGAGGTAATTAAAAGAGTTGGGGAGAAATGAAATGTGGGCATAACTTGTCTTAAAGAAGGCACCGGAAAATAGGACACATTCTCAGGCATCAAGAAATCGTCAGTGTTTTTGTTGGGTGTGAGGTGGTAAAAGTTGCAGACAAAGGCCAAGGGACGAGTGCAGAGAATACGTGAAAATGTGTATGCGAATCATTAGTTATTCAGAGATTAATAGGCTTACACAGATTAGCGTAGCAAGGACAGAAAAAACTTCGGACTGAAGGCCGCAACAACTACAATTGCTGACGAGGCGTTTCAGGGTCCTGGAAACTGAACAGTCTTACGAAACTAAATACTGCGAAAATTCACTGTTTGAGCTGCGGCAAATTTCTCTCCACTGGAGGGCTTACATTCCGCAACCCAAGCTGTTGCACTAGTATTCAAAGTTACTATGGTAGTGACGAATAGTTCATATTTTCTGTGCCTGAAATTGCCTACCTGCTGGTATGTCGTTAATTTCAAAACACGATACCTGTGCCTTCTGCTAACGCAACAGTAGTATTGGTTGTGATTGCACCGATCTGTCAGGACCGGTGAAAGGCTCCAGCGAGTTCCATGGCTGAGAGGCGCCGCAGCTTCCAGCGCAGGGCTTCCAGGGCCACTTTACCCCCGCTAAGTGTCCCCTGCCTCTGCCTCCATTCCCCCAGCCCCCTCCAGCGGCCTCGCCGTTCCATACATCTCGCGGTGGTATTTCTCATTGTCGCGCGGGAAATGTCCCGGTGTCAGGCGGCGCGGCTCGTATTTCACGGCGAATGGATGTGTTCAAGTAGTGCGGCCCAGGCCGGCTCGGACTGCCCCACTCCTCAAGACGGATGATGCGACCGGTAATTGTGAGCAGAGCGGAGGCGGGAGAAGCGCCACCCCTCGCCACGCCGGACCAGCTGATACTAAATGGACTGCCGTCCACTATTCATAGCCGCAAGAGGCGGCTGCGGCGGCGGTAATCCGCTTCTGTCACTGGTGTGGGTGTTGTGTGTGTGTACATGAGAGAGAGAGGGAGAAAGAAGCGGGGGATAGTGATGGAGGGGGGATAAAGCAAGGTACGACATACGTTCTGGCGTAAGGGAGCACGTCGGAGCAAGGACACCCTGGCCACCTCCCACGCCGTCTGCTGCCCTCACAGGAAACTCCCCGAATTCGCCTTCGAGACCCTCCGCTTTATAGAACTCTGCGCAGCACTGACGCCGCTTTTCCTGAAAGCTAACAGAGTGCGAGGCTAGGTCACGTTGCCGCCCCGGGGCCAAAGAAGGGTTGAGCGCCAACTGCTTTATTTTCTTTTCCCTCGTCTTCTTCATCTTCCGCATATCTGCCTGAGGGTAGAAGCCGTGTGATCACAGGTAGACGGAAGAAAAAGGGAGACTCGACAGTAAGCAGTGCTTTCGCAGCAGATGTTTACCTTGCGTCTTAATGGGAGACGGGAAAGGGAAGGATAAATGCTAACACTTGACAAAGGAACTGTAGTTACGCCAAGTAAAATTTTTGGTTAGGGTTCATCGTCACTGGTACTGACTGGAATGAAACACAAAGTTTACTGTTACCAGTCACAACGTGTTTTGTGGTCTACGAATCCACCATCAAGTGGATTTATTTCGATTAATATTGCACGGATTCCTTGTGTTACGACTTCGGTATAACTTCTGGCACCATCTAGAAAAACCAAAACACTATTTTAGAATATAGCTCATGGTTTTGTGGAGGTCTTTGACAAAAAGATGAACGAAAACATAAATCTGTAATAATAATGAAAGTAAAAGCAGAAAAGCGTCAGTCACGACAGGCTCCTTTTCCTGTCACGTTATGTTACATACAGCATCACACTGTGTAAAAACTGACGGAAGTGAAGAACCTAATAACTGGAAGAAACGTATTTAGATAAACCACAAGTGACTACTGCGTGATTTTTGGATTTCAGTACGGCTTTCCCCTTTGACTTTCTACATGCTAACATTGTAAGTCGATTTTTTTCTTTATGTGCCTTACAGTGGTTCCAATCATACCTTACATCTTGCCCACAGTGTGTAAGCATTTGAACAAGAAGGTCACAATTGAGAAATGTAGGATCAAGGGTCTCACAAGAATCACTATTGGGCCGTTGCTGTTCCCATTATATGTTAATAATGTGTCAACTGTTCTCTCCCATTACATGTATTACCTATACGCTGACGACATTCAGTTAAATCTAATTGCAAGGCCAACAAATCTGTGCAGAGACATCCAGCATGTAAATGGCGATTTACTTACCCTATCAATCTGACAGTAGGTATGTTTGAAACAATCCACCTAAAACGCAAGCAGTCCCTGTCGTTTACAGAATACTTGCTATCCTTCAGTTCAGAGAATATCTTCCATCATTAATCCTAAACGGCACAGAATAACGTGCGAAGAACTTGGGGCAATTCTGGACCATTATGTAGACTGGACTGAACACACAGCTGCAGTCTGTAACTAGGTCGCAGCATCGCTTCACTCACTACAGAAATATAAACAAGTATTTCCTTTCGAGCTTAAAAAGGAGTTCTTGGAAACAGTAATACTCCTCATGTATGTATTTATTGAACTGGGGACCTAGAAAAGATGGAGAGGCTTCGTCCCCGCCGTAGCCATCAGTGGTTCAAAACCCCACAACAGGCTACAGCAGTCCACCTACCCCACCGCCGCCCCACACCGAACCTAGGGTTGTTGTGGGGTTCGGCCCCCAGTGCCCCCCCTCCCCCTCCCATCCGGTAATGTCTCATTCCAAACGAGTGTAGCCCCAATGTTTGCGTGGAGTACGCGAACGTGGAGAAAGTGTTTGCGCAACAATCGCCAACATAGTATAACTGGGGCAGAATAAGGGCAACCAGCTCACATTCGCCGAGGCAGAGGAAAACCGCCTTAAAAACCATCTACAGGCTAGCCGGCACATCGGACCTCGACACTAATCAGCTGGGCGGATTCGTGCCGGGGACCGGCACGCCTTCCCGCTCGGGGAGCAGTGCGTTAGCCCGCGCGGCTAGCCGGGCGGGCTTAATACTCCCCATACTTACTATGTTGATGCCACTCTCCAATGACTTTAGTGCGGCAGGTCGCAGAGGCTGGAACTGGTTATAAAAGATTGTCCACGATAGATTTGTGACGTACGGTTTTTCTAACAAGTCACACCAGCCTACGAATAATTATCTTGACCGCGTGCCAATAAGCGTAGATACTATCGTATTATATGTTTGCTTAACCGTCTTCTTAATCACTGTACTCACTCTTATTTGTCCTCAACTATTACGCTACTATCTCAAAAGCACAGCGGAAATACTCGTTCTCAACAAAACAATTCGCCCTGTACCATCCCATAGTACTGACATGTTTCCTAATCATGTTCTGTATCAGGAACCCTACTTTGGAACAATCTGCGTCAGAATCAGAGAAACTAACTACCTTCTGAGTTTCAAAAGACAGCTAATGGTCCGCCATCTGCCAGCACACTGTGCAGCTCATACTCGACACTCTCCCTCCCTCAGAACTTTTCCCTGCCCTCTGTCGGCGGAAATCTATATTTATAGTTTTTTTTTCTTTTCTAACAGCCTGTGTCACTGCAATTTGAAATAGGAAATTTGTGGTAAGGACTATTGGAACGAAACTACTGAGGTCACCAGTCCCTAGGCTTACACACTAATTAAACTAACTGAAACTAATTTACGCTAAGGACAAGGCACACACACACGCCCGAGGGAGGACTCGAACCTCCGACGGGGGGAGCCGCGCGAACCGTGACAAGTCGCCCTAGACCGCACGGCTACCCCACGCAGAACTGCAATTTGAGCCTTCTCCTTTATCCCTTGTCCGAGAAGATCTCTATTTATATTTTGTTCTTTCCGAACAGCCACTCTCACTGTCGTTCAAACCTTTCGCTCCTCTTTGACCCATTCTGTTTCTGATGACACTAAATACGGTTTCAAAAGTGCTAAACTAATCAATATCATTCTAAATGCCCTTCATTATTATTATTAATGTGTATTACAGTTATTGTTATCATTGTTGTTGTATGAAAAATGTTTTACATTTTCTGTGCATTAATCTTCCAGTTACAAACTTATGTACTGAACTGTCAAAAGAAACAAAAGAACTCAATGAACAATCTAGTTTTTTTTCACGAATATTGTTTCTCCATGAACATACAAAGCTACTGTCCAATTTTCGGCTTATCTGCAGTGTCACCTAGTCTCGTCACCAGGGAAACCTTTAA
The DNA here is from genome assembly GCF_023864345.2 of Schistocerca serialis cubense. Taxonomy (NCBI): domain Eukaryota; kingdom Metazoa; phylum Arthropoda; class Insecta; order Orthoptera; family Acrididae; genus Schistocerca; species Schistocerca serialis. Next base: position 53,590,685 of record NC_064644.1, read on the forward strand.
ATTTTCCATACGAATCCCATATTCAGTCATCCTGACAATCATCTGACTCAGATGATGAGTAGTCTCTAGGCCACGGTTGCGTAATTCAGTACATGTTGTAATTGTTCTGGAACCATATCACATTCTCTGCATGCATAATAGGTATCATTAGTTTTAACTTTTGTAACTCGATAGTGACCTAAATTCTTGGCCTTCATCTTCAGTGTGTGCCGGTTTGCGTTAGTTTTACTTCCACCAGGCACGAACTTCGTACTTCGAGGCTTTCTTCTGACGTGGGGTGAAGCTATTCACGGATTTCTTCTTGTACCTTGCTGATCTGTAGGTTAGCATCTTCCTTCAGGTTACTGCATCTCTTATCAGATTAATTAATAATTTCGTCTTCTAATAATTTTGTGATGTAAATATCAGTCTGTGTGTGCGTCCTAATTCCTTTCAAAAGTTCAAATACTGCTGTCGATATTGAACTGATGGTATCACCTTGTAGCAATCATTAGGCCTAACAATTCTAAACTTAGCAATGGTTTTACCCAACGTAGAATCGATCCTCTCCACCTGTCTGTTAGTTCTAGATGGTCCGTTGTTTTTAGAGTGTGTTCAGTTCCTTCTATAGAGCAGTACTATTTGAATTCTTGGCAGCTAAACCAATTCCCTCTATCAGTAAATACCTGAACTGGATATCCAAGATTATTTTTCTATAAATACATCTTACTAATTGTTTATGCTGATTTAGAAGTCTTTGCGGGTTTCAGCCAATTTTCCTTAGTAAACGTGCCAATAATACTTAGAATTTAATTGTATCCTTTGTGTACTGATTTGTTGGGGTTGTGGTCTTCATTCCGAAGACTGTTCTGATGCAGCTCTCCATACTTCTCTATCCTGTGCAAACCTCTCCATCCCCAAGTAACAACTGCAACATACATCCTTCTGAATTTGCTTACTGTATTCATCTCCACGATTTTTAGCCCCCCGATTCGCTTCCCTGCGGTACTAAAATAGTGATCCCTTGATGCCTTAGACTATGTCGTACTAACAGATCCCTTCTTCTAGTTAGGATGAAACACAGATTTCTCTTTTCCCCAATTCTGTTTAGTATCTCCACGTTAGTTACGCGATCTACCCTCTAACCTTCAGCATTCTTCTGTAGCATCACATCTCAAAAGCTTCTAGTCTTTGCTTGTCTAAACTGTTTGTTGTCCATGTTTCGCTTCCATACATGGTTATACTTCATAAAAATGCTTTCAGTAAGTACTTACTGACACCTAAATCTATATTCTATGCAAACAAATTTCTCTTCCACAGAAACGCTTTTCTGGCCATTGCCAATCTGCATTTTATATCCTCCATACTTCGATCATCATCAGTTATTTCGCTTCCCAAATAGCAGCACTCATCTACTACTTTAAGTGTCTCATTTCCTAATCTAATTCACTCAGCATCATCTGATTTAATTCGACTACATTCCATTATCCTCGTTTTGTTTTTGTTGCTGCTCATCTCATACTCTTCTTTGAAGACACTGTCCATTCCTTTCAACTTCTCTTCCAAGTCCTTTGCTATCTCTGACAGAATTACAATGTCGTCGGCATACCTCAAAGTTTTTATTTCTTCTCCCTAGACTTTAATTCGTACTCCTAATTTTTCTTTTGTTTCTTTTACTGCTTGCTCAATTTACAAATAGAGTAACATCGGTGATAGACTACAACCTTGTCTCCCTCCTTTCTCAACCAATGCTACGCCCTTTTGTTCCCCTCGACTCTTATAATTGCCATCTGGTTTCCGGACAAATTGTAAATAGCCCTTTGCCCCCTGTATTTTATCCCTGCCACCTTTAGAATTTAAAAGAGAGTGTTCCAGCCAACACTGTCAAAAACTTTCTCTAAGTTTACAAAAGCTATAAGCGCAGGTTTGCTTTTCGTGAACGTATGTTCTGTGAGAAATCGTAGGGTCGGTATCGCCTCATGTGTTCCTAATTTTCTCCGAGGTCTGCTTCTACCAGTTTTTCCATTCTTCTGTAAAGGATTCGTGTTGTCTTTGGCAGCCGTTACTTATGAGACAGATAGTTCGGTAATTTTCACACCTATCAGCACCTGCTTAATGTGGAATTGCAATTACTATATTTTTCTTGAAGTCTGCATTTAACCTGTCTCATACATACTGCTCACCAGGTGGAAGAGTTTCGTCATTGCTTCGCCTCTCAAGGCTATCAGCAGCTATAACGGAATCTTGTCTACTCCTGAGTTCTTGTTCTGATTTAAGTCTTTTAGTGCTTTGTCAAATTCTTCACGCAGGATCGTATCTTCTTTCTTTCCCCTGGTCTTGTCAGTCCTTCCCTAATGCTCCCTCTGAAACCCTCTACAACCCCTGGTTCTTTCAGTTTATGCAGGTCCCATGTCCTTAAATGTCCGCCATTTTGTAGTTTCTTCAGTTTTATTCTGCAGTGAATAACCAATAAATTGGGGTCAGAGTCCACATATGTCCCTGGAAATGGCTTACAATTTAAAACCTAGTTCGAAAATCTCTGTCTTACCATTATATAACCAATCTGAAACCGTCCAGTGTATCCAGGTCTCTTGCACGTATACAACCTCCTTTCATGATTCTTAAACCAAGTATTAGCTATCATTAAATTAAGCTCTCTGCAAAATTCTACGAGACGGTTTGCTCTTTCGTTCCTTTCTCACCAGTTTAGAATCACCCACTATTTTACCCTCAACCTTTTCCTTCTATCGAATTCCAATCTCCCATGACAATTAAATTTTCGTCTCCCTTACCTATCGACTCCCTTAACTATCAGAATTTCTTTTATCAAATCATATATTTCCTCAATAAACTTGTACTACTCTGGTTGGTGTGAGCTTCGAGCCTATCTTGGCTACAATACTGCGTTTGCTACGCTGTTCATAGTAACTAACCAGTGTTCCTATTTTGTTATTCATTATTAAATCTCCTCCTGCGTTACCCCTATTTCATTTTTTATTTATAATACTGTATTCACCTGACCAGAAAACCTCTTCCTCCTGCCACAGAAATTCACTAATTACCGCTATATCTACTTCTACCTATCCATTTTTAATTTTTTTTCCTACCTGTCCAATTAACGGCAGTTTTGTTCCTCCTGATAACGACGTCCTCCTGAGTACTATCCACTTCGAGATCCGAATGGCGGACTATTTTACCTAAGGAATGTTTTACTGAAGAGGATGCCATCATCATTTAATCATACAGTAAAGCTGCATGCCCTCTGGAAGAATTTCGGCTGTAGTTTCACCTTGCTTTCAGCTGTTCGTAGTCTCGGTCCGGTACACAGTTCTAATCTTCCACGAAGTTTATCAGCACCCACTCCGCTGCAGAGTGAAAAACCCATTCTTGATGAACTTTTCATCATCTGGAGATTTATGTAATAGTACGGTCCCAAAACCTTCATTCCTCGCATCCATGCGTGGTTGAGTTTCGCGCTTTTGCCAATAGATTTTTAAAACAGGATCAATGAAAGAATACGTTTGAGTACCTTTAATACTTGCTTATGATTTTCTTCTGACTTATATTGTCAATTACTCCTCAGTTAAGTGCTCCGAGTTTTGTCAGTTGCAGTGTAATTTCAGATGAACTTCATAAAGTATAATGTTAGATCTAAGAAACTTAGTAGTGCTGTAATAGATTTAGATTCTATAAAGTTCTGAACAGATACTGTCTTCTGAGAAGAAGGCAGGATTTGTACTCAGTGTATAACAAACCCAACAAACTAAACAGTTCTCTTCAAGAACTGACATTCTACAAAAGTAATTTACAAGCCATACTTTGCTGCAGGTTCTGACACTAAACCAAGCCACCGAAGTGTCTTATTACTACTCTTTGTTGGTGTTATAATATTGTCCATGTAAATAAATATGATGTTCTTCGAGCTGATGCCCAAAAAGAAAGAAAACTAAAAAAAAAAAAAAAAACGCTGCAACACTGTAGGTAAATTTTATAGGCGAAATGGAACTTTCCTGAACTGAAACTGCGCTGAGTGTGTCGAAATCGAAGTATATCAAGTTTCTTCAGTCTATACAGAGGCTATAATCTCATCTTTTTATAACTACAACCTGACTAGCATATTCAAATCAACTTGGTTCTATTATTACCTAGTCAAGTCACTTCTGGAATTGGTTGTCTCCTGGTGACAGTCTTCTGGGTCATCTATATACCCGTTTTTGGTCTCTCACAATAATCTTCTTTCTGACTCAGCTGACTTTGTCTTCGTTGGAGTGTAATTAGTCACTAAATCTTCGATGTGTTCCCTTTTTTCATCACTAACAAAGGTTTCAGTAGCTAATTCTGGTTTGTCTACTACATGTATACGCGTAAGCTTTCCCCTCTGGTTTTCCAATAGTTTCCCACCCTTGTTACTTAAAATTTTAGTTTGATCAAGAAAATCATTTACAAATATTATTTCTAAATTAATTGTGTCTCTACAAACTGCTTAAATGTCTGCTACAATTTTCACTTCATTAGTCTCAACAATGCCTGTAAAATAGTCTAGTGATTAGACGAAGTTTTTCCCAGATCCTCTCAAGATTACATCTGTTTTTTGCAAACTTGGAGCATTCACAGTCTCGTAAACGTCCTGCCGTAATAAAGTAAGTTGTCTGCTACGGTCAATTAATACTTTCTCTTCTCGGTTACTTACTCGTACATTTTTAAATTTACATTTGTTAATACTCTTCTTAACAGTGATTGAATTCATAGTCAGCTTTAGATTGTCGTTTTCCTTCGTGCACTCATATGAGACAGGGCCTATCTCGTTGCAATACAATCTCTTTCCCTTTCTTATGCTTGCAATCACTTGCCCTATGACTCTTTGCATCAGAAATCAAACGCTATTTGTTTGGATCCAAAGCTCCGTTTTTAGTATTTCTGTTGCTTGAGACTTTAACAACTTCCTTAATGGAGTTTAAATTTTCAGGGCTGTAATTTTTCTCATTTCTTTTCGGCAATGAATTCACCGCTAATTCGCAGTGTTTCATTTTTTCATTATAGTTCTTCCCACTTTTGCCACCACAAAATAGAAGTTTTTCGGCTGCTTCGTCTTCTGTCCCATCAATCACACACTGAGACATCGAGTGCTTATCAATGTCAGCACAGTTGGCGATATCTTTCGTTACGAAAAAATATTCTTGAAGAGACTCTTCCGGTTTTTTCTATCGGTGAGACAGCAATTGATGGATTTCAGCAGCACTTATTTTCAAATCGAATTTATCCTGTAAAGCTTTCATTAGTGCAGCTCGCTTCTGACCCTGAATAAAAATCGTAGCCAAACCTTCAAGTGATTTTTTGTCTATAACAAGCATTTGATGTCACCCCAAACCATAAAAAATGCTGTTGCTTCGAAGTCCATAATCCTCTTTTCAAACGCATATCTGTCACCGCTCATATCCGTCACCGCCGCTAAATGACCCTCGACGTTATAAAATGAAAGAGAACATTTACACTGATATTATGCATGCGGTGAGAATCCTGTTCGCTTTTATCGACCATATCTAAAACGGAGTCTTTTTCTCTCTTTTTTCGAGCAAACTCTCTCTGCTATAGCTACCCATTTCGATTCCATCCTCTTCTTCACCATCGGCATCATCATCGACTCTTAGCATCCTAGGTTGTTAATTTTCACAGCAAGTTTGTCAGTGATGGATAAATAATAACAAATCGTGGCATCAATTTCACACTTCGTCGCACTATCCGTACACAATATATTGCAGATTGCTCCTAACGCCGCTTCTGAAAATGATGCTTCAGTGACTGACTTCTTAGTTTCAAGTTCAACAGATGGTAATTCGAAAGTAAAACCAGAAGATTCTCTGAAGCGTTTCCGATTTCTTCTGTCACCTGGAATTGTTTCGAAAATTTTAAATCGTTTTAATGCCTTTAACCAGCGCAGATGTGTTTTTGTTTTTATTTTTTTCATTGTTTTTCCGATTTCACCTAACGCTGCCATTCGTAGATTTTGTCTTCTTTTGTTCCATCTGCTTTTTCTCCATTCGTCACTTTTAAAATTTCTCCCTGCGTCGCTCTGCTTCTTCTAATAGTCGTTAAAAAGTGAACCCTCGTCGTAGATCCAAAATCATCAATATTACACGTCGTTATGTCGTCGCAGGTGAAACGGTGCTCGGAAAATTTCACCATAAACGTCGTAGAATAGGCAGGAAAACTGTGTCGTCACTCGTTCAGTTGACTGCGGACAAGCCCACAAAATTTGTAGCAAAATCGTTTCCGATTTTCTTGAAGAACTATTTATTTAGTTCCTAGCTACAAACTTTTTCACTGAACTGTCAAAAGGAGCCAAACAACTCAATCAACCAGCTCCTCTTTTACTTGAGTATTTTGTCCCCACGAACACAGGAAATTGTTGTCTGGTATTTGGCTGCTCTTGCGTGTCACCACCCTCGCCAGGAGGGAAACCTTTAAACTCCCCACCCGAATCGCACATTATTATTGTTACTATTGGGAAGGATTTGATATGTGTTGCTATTGGTCAGATGTAATAGACGGGACCTTAAGGCCCTGCTCCTATCTATCTAAATAAGCAATAAATAAATAAATGTAGCTGAAATAAACATTATTTCCAGGCAACCTCCAAAACATTGTAGGGATCTTCGCTTGCGTAGATCAATATAAATGTGAGTGTAAGTATGTCCGCTGGAAATTATCATTATTAATCTTTATATTCTTCCTCATAAGTATTGTTAGTTGTTGGTCTGTTGATATTTCACTTCTGAAATAACGCTGATAACAGCGTACCCTCTCTTATCCGACGTGTCTTCAACGCTATAATATCTCAGTCTGTAAGTGCCTCTTAACCTCAAAAATCCGCAGTACCCTCTGCAATTAACCTTACATACAGGGTGTTTCACTAAATGTGTTTGTAAGTTACGAAGTAATTGGCGACAGGAAATATTTATTGCGGTAGGTCGCCATAAGAAACGTTACACTGTCTGCGGGGCTATGAACATAATTTATTGTGCTATTATCCAAAGAGTTACAGCAAAAAGATACAATTTTTTAAATGGAATCAATAATACCAGCTGTGTATACATAAATTTAAATTACATTCCTATCACTTCTTGTTTGGGAGCTACAACCCTTCAAAGTTTCAGTGGCAGATACCACACACGCTGCGCATAACGCAATGCGCCTTCTAAATGTGTGCGGCCGAGTTGTAACAACGCCGACTCAAAGGAAGGCCTCGGCGCTTGTTGGTGACGTCACGTCAGGTAGGCGCGGCGAACGCCAGGTCTGTTGCAGGCAGAAACGCCTGGGTGTGCTTATCACTATAAATCTCTTATTTTTGGGCAAAATGTTCGGTATTGTTTTGGATTCTGCAGTTTTATTTAGATGAAAGATTTTCTTACTATCGTAAAGCTTCAAATGAAGATCATAGTTCTGTGTTACTGAATCCTGTCGAAACTAACGTAGATCAATAAGAGAAGACCCTTTGCCCCATTGCAAGCTTCGTAAATTTTACATTCAAGTAACTATATTTACTTGATCCATTTTGTTATCGAAACTTACCCCAACCCCCATACAATGAACTCGTTTCTTTTATTTATTTTCGTTTGACATCGTCACTGGAAATGTGAACTAATTTACTTGTGTAAATGTCCAACTGTTGCCAGTCATTAGATTACAGTCGTTTTCAACGAAAGGAATTCTAAACAGGAAACAAAATAGCTTCATACATCGAAAATACTGCTGAGCTTAAACTTTTTTAAACATCCACATTAGGAAAGATAAATATTCCCCCCTTGCAACTGAAAGGAGAAACTTTATAAGATAAAAAAAATTTTATTTGATAAAACAAGTATCTCCCTTTTGCCTCTTCTTCTGTCCCCCACCCCCTCCCCCAACGTGTACAATCGCAAGATATTTCACTAACATTCAGTGCTCCTCACCCCATAGTCAACCAAGATACCTAGTTTCTTGTAAAAGCAACTCAGTACAAACGTAACTTCCTCATATTTACAAATAAGGTAGAGAAGCACGAATTCTGTTGCTGCTGGATCATGAAGTTGTTTTTGTATGTCAATCCTTAAAACAGTTGGAAATTTAAGTTGAGGAGCACACTATTTGTTAAGAAGTGTAATGAATTGCACAATTAATTGATTGCAGAAGTCTCTCAGAACAATGTGTGTTGGTCAACTACCGCCGATAGTTTCACATTTTCCTGTATCAGGGAGGGAGACACCACCATTACGAGTATGCCTGCAACAGACCTGGCGTTCGTCGTGCCTAGCTGACGTGACGTCACGAACAAGCGCCGAGGCCTTTCTTTGAGTCGGTGTTGGTTGTAACGTCGCCGGTGTCACGGAGCGAGAAGCTTCCTCGATGCGCTGTTAGACTGCCGACTGTCGCCGCACACTGCCGTATACCCGACAGATCGAGCCACACAAACAAACGGGGCTCAATATACCACAATTACTGTCATCGTATGAAGATGGCATACACGAACAACGAGTACGTTGACATGTTGCTGATGCTCGGCGAGTGCCGACACGATGCGACTGAAGTAGCCATGGCGTACTCCTTGAGATATGCTAGACGAAGAGCTCCGGCAGCCGTTACGTTCTTACGTGCCAAACAACGACTTCGGGAAACATGCAGCTTGGTAATGCGCCGTAGTAACAGACGAAGAACTGCAAGAAGTGAGGAGACGGAGATGTTTGTTTTAGCTGCAGTACACCGCGATCCTCACGTCAGCAAACGAGCCGTTGCTGCAGTCGCTGGTGTCAGTCTCACAGCTGTGTGGCGTATAGCACACGGCCACTGGTTTCACCCGTACCGCCTGTCGCTGACCCAGCACCTGCATGGGAACAATTTCCGTGCGAGAGTTACATTGTGTTAATGGGCCATGCGTAATTTCACGCGGTAGTTTTTACAAGGTGTTATGTTCCCTGATGAGTCCACGTTCACAAATTATGGTGCAGTGAATCGCCATAACGTGTACTACTGGGCCGCAGACAATCCTCGGCTGTTACGATCTGTCGACCGTCAACGTAGGTGGTCTATTAATGTCGGGTGTGGAATCCTTGGGGATGAAATCATCGGTCCACACTACTTTCCAGGTACACTGACAAGTGAGCTATATCGCTCGTCTATAGTCGACAGTTTCGGTGGTCTCCTTGAACATGTGTGTCTACACACGAGAGTCCGTATGTGGATGCAGCACGATGGTCACCCAGCCCATTCTGCGCGTGCTGTTGTGCAAGAACTAAACAACAGGTTTGCAGGAAGGTGGTTGGGGCGCCATGGTCCTCATTCATTGCCAGCAAGGTCGCCCAATCTTACACCATTGGATTTCTTTTTGTGGGGATGCCTAAAGGATCGTGTTTATATCACTGAGGCCACATCCGCAGATGATCTAAAACGGCGCATCGAGGACGCATGTTGCTCCGTGACACCGGCGATGTTACATCTCGTCCACAGATCCCTTAGAAGACCCATTGCATTGTGCATTCAGGAATATGGTCAAGCATTTGAACATCTCATTTAAATCAACTTCCCACCGCCAGAACATCCATCACCCACCACACAGCCATGTATTATGTACAACGCGTGGTATCTGCCCCTGAAACTTTGAAGGGTTGTAGCTCCCAAACAAAAAGTGATAAGAATATGATTTAAATTGTTGTATACACAGCAGGTGTTACTGATTCCAGTGCATGATAGAGACAACTATTGTTCCATTTAAAAAATTGTATCATTTTGCTGGAACTCTTTGGGTAATAACACAATAAACTATGTTCATCACGCCGCAGACAATGTAACGTTTCTTATGGTGACCTACCGTAATAAATATTTCCGTCGCCTATTACTTCGTAACCTACAGAGGCAAACACATTTAGTAAAACACCCAGTATGTCCTAGCACTAACTCCAGAAGCTGAACTTATAAGTATAGAAAAATCAAAATGACATCCTCTACATGCCGGCTGGTGTGGCCGTGCGGTTCTAGGCGCTACAGTCTGGAACCGCGTGACCGCTACGGTCGCAGGTTCGAACCCTGCCTCGTGCACGGATGTGTGTGCTGTCCTTAGGTTAGTCAGGTTTAAGTAGTTCTGAGTTCTAGGGGACTGATGACCACAGATGTTAAGTCCCATAGTGCTCAGAGCCATGTGAACTATTTGAACCATCCTCTAAATACATTTAGACCTCCAATAATTTGTTGATTATTTGGGGCGCCAGCGGTTTCAATAGTAATAGCTTCGAAGTTCTTGTAAACACGGAAGTGAGGTCAACGACGTGTTCGTTTCCTCCGCGTTGCAGAAATTTCCTGAACTACACTCCTGGAAATTGAAATAAGAACACCGTGAATTCATTGTCCCAGGAAGGGGAAACTTTATTGACACATTCCTGGGGTCAGATACATCACATGATCACACTGACAGACCCACAGGCACATAGACACAGGCAACAGAGCATGCACAATGTCGGCACTAGTACAGTGTATATCCACGTTTCGCAGCAATGCAGGCTGCTATTCTCCCATGGAGACGATCGTAGAGATGCTGGATGTAGTCCTGTGGAACGGCTTGCCACGCCATTTCCACCTGGCGCCTCAGTTGGACCAGCGTTCGTGCTGGACGTGCAGACCGCGTGAGACGACGCTTCATCCAGTCCCAAACATGCTCAATGGGGGACAGATCCGGAGATCTTGCTGGCCAGGGTAGTTGACTTACACCTTCTAGAGCACGTTGGGTGGCACGGGATACATGCGGATGTGCATTGTCCTGTTGGAACAGCAAGTTGCCTTGCCGGTCTAGGAATGGTAGAACGATGGGTTCGATGACGGTTTGGATGTACCGTGCACTATTCAGTGTCCCCTCGACGTTCACCAGTGGTGTACGGCCAGTGTAGGAGATCGCTCCCCACACCATGATGCCGAGTGGTGGCCCTGTGTGCCTCGGTCGTATGCAGTCCTGATTGTGGCGCTCACCTGCACGGCGCCAAACACGCATACGACCATCATTGGCACCAAGGCAGAAGCGACTCTCATCGCTGAAGACGACACGTCTCCATTCATCCCTCCATTCACGCCTGTCGCGACACCACTGGAGGCGGGCTGCACGATGTTGGGGCGTGAGCGGAAGACGGCCTAACGGTGTGCGGGACCGTAGCCCAGCTTCATGGAGACGGTTGCGAATGGTCCTCGCCGATACCCCAGGAGCAACAGTGTCCCTAATTTGCTGGGAAGTGGCGGCGCGGTCCCCTATGGCACTGCGTAGGATCCTACGGTCTTGGCGTGCATCCGTGCGGCGCTGCGGTCCGGTCCCAGGTCGACGGGCACGTGCACCTTCCGCCGACCACTGGCGACAACATCGATGTACTGTGGAGACCTCACGCCCCACGTGTTGAGCAATTCGGTGGTACGTCCACCCGGCCTCCCGCATGCCCACTATACGCCCTCGCTCAAAGTCCGTCAACTGCACATACGGTTCACGTCCACGCTGTCGCGGCATGCTACCAGTGTTAAAGACTGCGATGGAGCTCCGTATGCCACGGCAAACTGGCTGACACTGACGGCGGCGGTGCACAAATGCTGCGCAGCTAGCGCCATCCGACGGCCAACACCGCAGTTCCTGGTGTGTCCGCTGTGCCGTGCGTGTGATCATTGCTTGTACAGCCCTCTCGCAGTGTCCGGAGCAAGTATGGTGGGTCTGACACACCGGTGTCAATGTGTTCTTTTTTCCATTTTCAGGAGTGTATTTTCGCTGGAGTTACAATCGCCTGCCGGGTAGCTGTTTGGTCTAACGGTTAGGATAGGTTAGTGTTGTTTAACGTCCCGTCGACAACGAGGTCATTAGAGACGGAGCGCAAGCGCAGGTTAGGGAAGGATGGGGAAGGAAATCGGCCGTGCCCTTTCAAAGGAACCATCCCGGCAAATGCCTGAAACGATTTAGGGAAATCACGGAAAACCCAAATCAGGATGGCTGGAGACGGGATTGAACCGTCGTCCTCCCGTTGGTCTAACGGGAAGGCGTGCCGGTCCCCGGCACGAATCTGCCCGGCGGATTAGTTTGATGATCCGTTGGCCGGCCAGTCTGTGGATAGTTTTTAAGGCGGTTTTCCTCTGCCTCGGTGAATGCGGACTGGTTCCCCTTACTCCGCCTCAGTTACACTATGTCGGCAATTGCCGCGGAAACACTTTCTCCACGGACACATACACCATAATTAGGCTACCACGCAAACATAGGGCGTACACTGGTGTGGTGTCAGACGTTCCCGGGGGGGGGGGGGGGGGGGGGGCTCCACTGGAGCGGAATCGCACAATAAATTTGGAAATTTGTGGTAAGATCTTATGGGATGAAACTGCTGAGGTCATCGTCGATCCCTAAGCTTACACATTACTTAAACTAACTTACGCTAAGGACGACACACACACCCATTCCCGAGGCAGGATTCGAACCTCCGACGGGTGGAGCCGCGTAGACCGTGACAAGTCGCCTGAGACCGCTCTGCTACCCCACGCGGCGACCCGCACAGTAGCCCTGGGTTCGGTGTGGACGGCAGTGGGGTGAGTGGACTGCTGTAGCCTGTTGTGGGATTGTGAACCGCTGAGGGCTACGGTGGGGACGAAGCCTCACAAAATAACACTTACAATCACACCTTATTGCATTTACGCGTCAAAGATCTCCAAAACACTTTGAAACTTGCTTCGAAAGAGTGTTTTGTTACGCTGTATGTTGTTTGAACTTATTAAGATTCATGGCACCATCTTTATTCCCAACAATGTTATCAAACTGTGACGGAAATAAATTATTAGTGACTAGTTACAGTAAACTTGTTTCCTTAAAGCATTTATTAAGGTTCTAGGCGTTACGAACATCACAGGTTCATTTCTAAACCTGAACTACTGAGGCTGCACTGGCAGTGCCTGATCTTAACAATAAACACTGAGTGGCAACATGCTCTACAAACGTTTGCAGGATAGAGCATGTGTTCCCACTCAATGTTTATTATTAAGATGAGCACTGTCAGTGCAGCCTGAGTAGTTCAGACTTGAAAATGAACCTGTAATGTTCGTAACTGGTCACCTAACACATACTGCAACTGTTTACAGAACCATTAATAAACGCTTTAAGAAATGTAAACAATGTTGCTGTCCTCTGCAACGAAAAGTTGAAACAGAAGAGACCTGTTGTTTGATTCTGCAGAGTATTTACCGCAAACATGATACAAATTGGTGTTCCCACAAGACAAAAAGGAATCGTATGTAAAAATTTTATAAGATCAAATAAGATTAGTTTTGATTTTAAGGAGCCTTTACGTATCATGTATCGAGGTGAAGGAAGAAGCGTGGAAATCTTTGCTTGCACTTCAGGGCTTGTTGAAAAGATAAATAGATAGTGGGAAACAAAAGAACACCAATAGTAGTAGAAACACAGGTGGCGCTATAAGATGTCAAAAATTAGTGAACAAGTAAAGTACGAAAGCAAGAGGCCGTAAGGAAGAACAGGTGATTTGTTGAGGCAATCGTAGCCAGAATATTTTTAATCTTCCAACGATAGCGGCTGTAGAGGAACAACCAAAGAGGCTCTCACTGACACCGATTCCCAGAATATAGGAATTATAAACTTATATACAGGTGTAGCTTTTCGGCCGTGGTGACGCCTCTGTCGCTTGCTCTGCGCAGGGCAGATGACGCCCATCAAGCACCTGTCGCTCCACCACCTGCTGCCTGACACGGACCACTACATGACGTACGAGGGCTCCACGACGCACCCCGGCTGCTGGGAGACCACCGTCTGGATCATCCTCAACAAGCCCATCTACATCTCCAGGCAAGAGGTAAGCCAACAGCGACACTTGTTGCAGTCATAGAATCATACGTCCACATTTACTGTGATTGTACAGGGTGTTTCAAAAATGACCGGTATATTTGAAACGGCAATAAAAACTAAACGAGCAGCGATAGAAATACACCGTTTGTTGCAATATGCTTGGGACAACAGTACATTTTCAGGCAGACAAACATTCGAAATTACAGTAGTTACAATTTTCAACAACAGATGGCGCTGCGGTCTGGGAAACTCTATAGTGCGATATTTTCCACATATCCACCATGCGTAGCAATAATATGGCGTAGTCTCTGAATGAAATTACCCGAAACCTTTGACAACATGTCTGGCGGAATGGCTTCACATGCAGATGAGATGTACTGCTTCAGCTGTTCAATTGTTTCTGGATTCTGGCGGTACACCTGGTCTTTCAAGTTTCCCCACAGAAAGAAGTCACAGGGGTTCATGTCTGGCGAATAGGGAGGCCAATCCACGCCGCCTCCTGTATGTTTCGGATAGCCCAAAGCAATCACACGATCATCGAAATATTCATTCAGGAAATTAAAGACGTCGGCCGTACGATGTGGCCGGGCACCATCTTGCATAAACCACGAGGTGTTCGCAGTGTCGTCTAAGGCAGTTTGTACCGCCACAAATTCACGAAGAATGTCCAGATAGCGTGATGCAGTAATCGTTTCGGATCTGAAGAATGGGCCAATGATTCGTTTGGAAGAAATGGCGGCCCAGACCAGTACTTTTTGAGGATGCAGGGACGATGGGACTGCAACATGGGGCTTTTCGGTTCCCCATATGCGCCAGTTCTGTTTATTGACGAAGCCGTCCAGGTAAAAATAAGCTTCGTCAGTAAACCAAATGCTGCCCACATGCATATCGCCGTCATCAATCCTGTGCCCTATATCGTTAGCGAATGTCTCTCGTGCAGCAATGGTAGCGGCGCTGAGGGGTTGCCGCGTTTGAATTTTGTATGGATAGAGGTGTAAACTCTGGCGCATGAGGCGATACGTGGACGCTGGCGTCATTTGGACCGCAGCTGCAACACGGCGAACGGAAACCCGAGGCCGCTGTTGGATCACCTGCTGCACTAGCTACGCGTTGCCCTCTGTGGTTGCCGTACGCGGTCGCCCTACCTTTCCAGCACGTTCATCCGTCACGTTCCCAGTCCGTTGAAATTTTTCAAACAGATCCTTTATTGTATCGCTTTTCGGTCCTTTGGTTACATTAAACCTCCGTTGAAAACTTCGTCGTGTTGCAACAACACTGTGTTCTAGGCGGTGGAATTCCAACACCGGAAAAATCCTCTGTTCTAAGGAATAAACCATGTTGTCTACAGCACACTTGCACGTTGTGAACAGCACACGCTTACAGCAGAAAGACGACATACAGAATGGCGCACCCACAGACTGCGTTGTCTTCTATGTCTTTCACATCATTTGCAGCGCCATCTGTTGTTGAAAATTGTAACGACTGTAATTTCGAAAGTTTGTCCGCCTGAAAATGTACTGTTGTCCCAAGCATACTGCAACAAACGGTGTATTTCTATCGCTGCTCGTTTAGTTTTTATTGCCGTTTCAAATATACCGGTCATTTTAAAACACCCTGTACAAGTCTAATTTTTAAAAGAAGGAACTTTAAGGCGTTGACTAGCACCGGCGGATGCACCTGAGCTTCGTACTTGTGATTAGTATGTAGTAAAGTACTGTTCATTAATTTGTATTTCTTGATTGAGTTGACGCCGGTGTCCACGAAATAAGGTACGACGTCTTGTTCAACATTTTTAATTGAATTTTTTGCTGATTTACCTTCAACAGAATTTTATTGCTTATTCTTAAGTAATGTACTTCCATTACTAAGCTGAGTGCACATTATATTATAGTACGAACAGTACAGACTGTACTACTACTCATTTCCTTTCCTGTCCCACTCGCAAACTGGGCAAGAGACAAACAACTGTCAATATGCCTCCGTATGAGCCCTGAATTCTCTTATCTTCGTGGTCCTTTCGCAAAATGTACGATGGCGACAGTAGAATCGTTCTGCATTCAGCCTGAAAAGCGGATTCTCTAAATTTTCTCAACAGTGCTCTTCGAAAAAAACGTGGCCTTCTCTCCCGGTAGTTTCATTTGAGTTTCGGAAGCATCTCCGTTATACTTGAGTGGCCAGTAACAAATCTAACAACGTGCCTTAGAATTTCTTCGATGTCTTCCTTCAATCCGACCTGGTGCTGATCCCATACTCTCGAGTAGCATTCAGGAACGGGTCACCCTAGTGTCCTGTAAGCGGTCTCGTCTACAGTTAAGCCACACTTTCCTAATATTCTCCTAATAAACCGAAACAGACCATGTGCCTTCCCCATCACAATCTTTACATATCTCTTTACACGCACGTTCCACTTCATACCGCTTTGCAACGTCACCTCTACATATTTAATCGACGTTAATTCGCCAAATAGAACGCTGCCGATGTTGTATACGAACGTTACAGGTTTCTTCTCCCACTCATTTTTTTTTTTCTACATTTAGACCTAGCAGCCATTGATCACATCAACTGGAACTTTTGTATAAGTAATACTGTATCCTCCTTCAGTAACTCAACGACGAAATCTTCCCGTACATAACATCGTCATCGGGCAACAATCTCTGAAGGCTGCTCACTGCGTCCGCCAAATCGTATATAACGGTCCTATGGTTCAAATGGCTCTGAGCACTATGGGACTTAACTTCTGATGTCATCAGTCCCCTTGAACTTAGAACTACTTAAACCTAACTAACCTAAAGACATCACACACATCCATGCCCGAGGCAGGATTCGAACCTGCGACCGTAGTGGTTACGCGGTTCCAAACTGAAGCGCCTACAACCGCAACCACAACGGCCGGCAACGGTCCTATCATACTTACCCAGGACACTCCTGACGATATCCTTGTCTCTGATGTACACTCGCTAACAGATTGCAGTGAGGCATAGTATCAAACGCTATTCGTAAATCTAGGAATGCCTGCTGCCCTCCATTCATAGCTCGCAGGACATCATGTGAGAAAAGGGCAAGTTGAGTTTCGCACGAACGATCTATCCTAAAACCGTGATAACATAAATACACGTAGCTGAAATCGTTTGTGTATGGTCAACGAGTGGGACGCCACGACGCTGTAAACATCAAAAAACGACTGGTTTGACAGATGAGCGGTTACCGAGGATGTTGGATTAATCAGATTTTGATGAAGTTGATCCAGCGTTATCGGAACTTTCTGACGAAGAAGATGCGTTTGTGAACACTACTGACAACGAAAGCAGTGTCGATGACAGTGACTACGTTGCTAAGAGTGATGAAAGGAATCTGCATCAAATAGACCTGTAAGGAGCAACAACTGCGTCCAAGACTAAACTGAACACCTCGTCAACTCAGGATCGTATCTACGGGGCGCGTTCGTCGGTATATGCTCCATGAACAAACCGTTTGTGACTGTGATTGTACTACAAATACGGCATCCAAGCGAAAAACGTGGTCCAACTAAAAATTCATATTGCTTTACTTACTACACGATTATGTAATAAAAATTAGGGATTCCTATTTAAAAAAAGGCATTTGATATCCGTTTGACCTATGAGCAGCGCCATCTAGCGGCCTAACCATAGCGCCATCTGGTTTCCCCCTTCATGCTAGACAAGTTTCATTCTTTGTAGTTTCTCGTTTGACGCTTATTTCGTGAGATATTTGGCCCGGTCACGATCAATGTACCACCCTGTATATTATCATAGATATCCATTAACCCAGAATTTTACTCCCCTTCTTGAACCTTTCTTTTATGTCCGCCATTGCTTATTTAATCCTTATATTGAGCAGTAGGGGTGAGGGATCGCAGACTTGTCTTAAAATGTTTTTGATCTCAGTACTTAACAGTAAACGTAAGTCGACCAGATAAAAAAGTAGTCACCCCCATGAGGGACGAAGGTAATATCTTGTAACATCTGCGCTGCCCCTGATAATTGTCTTAAATCGGCATTGAAAACAGTCCTCAAGTTTACTGATGTGTGCCATGTTCGAAGGTGCTCATTGATGTTTGGACGCCCTCGACTCCCCAAATACACTATCCAGTCACACAGCAGTGACCATGCCTGTGTTCGAAGTCAACGCACAGTAAACTACCACGAACGGCAGGACACAGCACTAGGACTGGAGGGTATATAAAACGTGTCGGTGAGGGGGGAGAATTGGGAGGGTAAGAAAATAGTGCAGTCGCCACAGAGTGATTTATCTGATTTCCTAAAGGGAATGATCATTTTCTTTCGAGGCAAGGATCGAAGTATTTCCTACAACTAAGTTCGTAAACTGTTCGCGTGTCGCCGTGATTAAAATATACCATGGATGGCAAAAAGGAGCTATCCAAAGCCAGCACCGAGGAAACTGTGGGGCACCACAGGCCATTGATGACAGGGGTGAACAACGGTTGCGGAAATGTGTTGGGGCAACATGCCACTGTGGAGCAACCGACCGCACAGATGAACCAAGCGGCTACCAGCAGCGTCTCCTCAGCGACCTTCCAGGGAACGTTGCTGCATATGGTCCTCCACCGTCGGCGCCAGGTTCCTGCACCCAAGCTGCCTGCTGTTCATCAGCGATAAAAGCTGGAATTTGAACGCCTTTGCCGCAACTGTACTGCCACCTAGTGGCGACAGGTGGACTTTTCCGATGACAGATGGCCATTGGTGTTTATGGCGTGGAACGTCTCAAAGCAAACCACCCAGCAATAACGGAGGGAGCGGTTTGGTCTGGGGAATGTTTTCGTGTTATTCCCTGGGTGATTTAATCATTCAGGAAGGCCCAATGGATCAACAAAAACACGCTTCTACCCTCGGGGACCACGTCCACCTACACATGCAGTTTGCTCTTCCTCGACAAGACGGTATCTACCAGCAGGGCAATGCACCGAGTCACAGAGCTCGTCTTGTACGTGCGTGGTTCGGAAGAGCACCAGGATCAGTTCACCCTCCCCTCTGGCCACCAAACTCCCCAGGTTTAAATCCAGTCGGTAATCGGTGGGACCACCAAGAAACCTAGCGGAGGTGGCCACGTCAGTGGAATTGGCATTGTTCCACACCACTGTTGGTACCTTCCAGAACCTCACTGACATTCTGGGATTTTGAATGTCACGTTTCAGTCACTGATGTTAATAGTTCTGCTATTCTCTACGATTCAAGGACTTGCTGATTTAGCGGGACGGACCGTGAACGATAGGCTGCTCGTGTGTTCGTCAAGCCAGGACAGTATGCATGCAACCTAGAGCAGTCAGCTGTTGTCAATTGATCACAGTACTCTCACTGTGAAGAAGTAGGAGAGAGGGTTATACCTGGCCACCGGAATTTTGGAAGTAAACATCGTGTTTCCTTATTTCGGTAACTTGAATAAGTATACCCAGCTCATTGTACGGAAAGTATTCTCAAATCATCATAGAAATACCTGCGGTCTGCAACACGCCTTTCGCACAGTGTGGGCTGAGCACCTCATTGCACGGCCGGTGCACACTATGTATTGCATCACTTGAAAACAATCAGAACTGTGATTCGACGGACCACTCTGCACCCTTGCAGTGGGATTCTGTCCTATCTACGTTGGCTACCCATCTAAGACACGCACCCATATGTGGCGCTGTGAACAACGACCTTCAAAATGCCCAATTAACGCAAATTGCCTTCGCAATGTTCGACACGGAACTGACTGACCGGCATTCACTGACAGCAACAATTCCTGTTGACTCATGAAAACAGTCACTCTCTAACGCAACTAACGTTTATTAAGTCTGATAACAGGTTTCAGTCAAACACGACCATCTTCATTACACTAACAACAAAATGGGCCAAGTATGATGCTGCCAATCAGTGTACAACGTGATACACAGGATCGTAGTTACAACATAAAATATGAATATAGCTTTGGTTGCGGACATGTTGTACGTACCAAAAGATACAACTCGGCTGCTGAGTACATGTCGGGGCTATAAGGGTATAAAAGCGCCCACCGTTTCACACGAGATCAGTTGAGTAAACCAGTGTAGCAAAACTGTCCAGTGGCGCCTGTGTAATACAAAAAATTCGTCTTGTACATGTAAACATAATAAAACGTTATTTGTTGTTGTTGTTGTGGTCTTCAGTCCTGAGACTGGTTTGATCCAGCTCTCCATGCTACTCTATCCTGTGCAAGCTTCGTCATCTCCCAGTACCTACTGCAACCTACATCCTTCTGAATCTGCTTAGTGTATTGATCTCTTGGTCTCCCTCTACGAGTTTTACCCTCCACGCTGCCCTCCAATGCTAAATTTGTGATCCCTTGATGCCTCAAAACATGTCCTACCAACCGATCCCTTCTTCTAGTCAAGTTGTGCCACAAACTTCTCTTCTCCCCAATCCTGTTCAATACCTCCTTGGTAGTTACGTGATCTACCCACCTCATCTTCAGCATTCTTCTGTAGCACCACATTTCGAAAGCTTCTATTCTCTTCTTGTCAAACTGGTTATCGTCAATGTTTCACTTCCATACATGGCTACACTCCATACAAATACTTTCAGAAACGACTTCCTGACACTTAAATCTATACTCGATGTTAACAAATTTCTCTTCTTCAGAAACGCTTTCCTTGCCATTGCCAGTCTACATTTTATATCCTCTCTACTTCGACCGTCATCAGTTATTTTACTCCCTAAATAGCAAAACTCCTTTACTACTTTAAGTGTCTTATTTCCTAATCTAATCCCCTCAGCATCACCCGATTTAATTTGACTACATTCCATTATCCTTGTTTTGCTTTTGTTGATGTTCATCTTATATCCTCCTTTCAAGACACTGTCCATTCCGTTCAACTCCTCTTGCAAGTCCTTTGCTGTCTCTGACAGAATTACAATGTCATCGGCGAACCTCAAAGTTTTTACTTCTTCTCCATGAATTTTAATACCTACTCCGAATTTTTCTTTTGTTTCCTTTACTGCTTGCTCAATATACAGATTGAATAACATCGGGGAGAGGCTACAACCCTGTCTCACTCCTTTCCCAACCACTGCTTCCCTTTCATGCCCCTCGACTCTTATAACTGCCGTCTGGTTTCTGTACAAATTGTAAATAGCCTTTCGCTCCCTGTATTTTACCCCTGCCACCTTCAGAATTTGAAAGAGGTTATTCCAGTTAACGTTGTCAAAAGCTTTCTCTAAGTCTACAAATGCTAGAAACGTAGGTTTGCCTTTTCTTAATCTTTCTTCTAAGATAAGTCGTAAGGTTAGTATTGCCTCACGTGTTCCAACATTTCTACGGAATCCAAACTGATCTTCCCCGAGGTCCGCTTCTACCAGTTTTTCCATTCGTCTGTAAAGAATTTGCGTTAGTATTTTGCAGCTGTGACTTATTAAACTGATAGTTCGGTAATTTTCACATCTGTCAACACCTGCTTTCTTTGGGATTGGAATTATTATATACTTCTTGAAGTCTGTGTGTATTTCGCCTGTCTCATACGTCTCACTCACCAGATGGTAGAGTTTTGTCATGACTGGCTCTCCCAAGGCCATCAGTAGTTCTAATGGAATGTTGTATACTCCCGGGGCCTTGTTTCGACTCAGGTCTTTCAGTGCTCTGTCAAACTCTTCGCGCAGTATCTTATCTCCCATTTCATCTTCATCTACATCCTCTTCCATTTCCATAATATTGTCCTCAAGTACATCGACCTTGTATAAACCCTCTATATACTCCTTCAACCTTTCTGCCTTCCCTTCTTTGCTTAGAACTGGTTTGCCATCTGAGCTCTTGATATTCATACAAGTGGTTCTCTTTTCTCCAAAGGTCTCTTTAATTTTCCTGTAGGCAGTATCTACCTTACCCCTAGTGAGATAAGCCTCTACATCCTTACATTTGTCCTCTAGCCATCCCTGCTTAGCCATTTTGCACTTCCTGTCGATCTCATTTTTGAGACGTTTGTATTCCTTTTTGCCTGCTTCATTTACTACATTTTTATATTTTCAAAATATAAAACGTTATTTACAATCCACAAATATATTTAAAATATTTATAATGCTATTAAAACATAAATGGCCAATAATGTCTATAACCTAGAGAAAGAGCCCTCTGTCATCATTAGAAACAACTAATACATAGCGTTCGTATTGCCTCAGAGTGTAATATAGGTAATGGAAAAACCGAAGCAAATACGTAGAGTAGGACGCCAATGGTTGCCACAGGGACGCAAGCTTGCTATCCCCACCGTCCGAACCGTAAGACGTCCCACAGGCCAGACAGTAGAACGAAGCGTGTGCCACCCTATGCTCAGTGTCATGCAGCTTTTAGTATGAGACCATCTGGATACAGTTAAAGATAATCGAATCACACAAATCAGAAAACAAAAATAAAAAAATTAAAAGAAAGACGGAACTCCCGTTTGTCGCGCAGCTACTTAGATTGATTTAAAATCACTGACAACTATCGTGAAAATTATGTAGGTATTAAGTGCTAGGCAAATGAGGGGCTATTGTACGATTTCTAAACCGCCTGTCGTGTTTGAAGCCGGTGCCCGTTGACACGGCGTTCGTCTCCGATCCCTGTTTGTTACAATATTTTTATGGCTACTGTTCTTACGCCATGCTACATCGCGGTGCTAGGTGAACCATTACTTTCAGAAAAGTGGGACAGTCTGCATCGTACAGTATCGAGGAGGCGCACATAATTCACGAGCAAGTCCAAACGCGATAGCTGCTTCCTCCTGTCCTGTCGCGTCTCCACAATGACCCATTTTACTCTGCTTGTTCTATGAAACCAACGGACACGAAGACACCACTTCAGTGACCTGACTTACGTCAGATGGGGAGTGCCACATGACTACTTGACAATACTTCTGCAGCTCAGAAACGACGAGTACTCCCAGAAGGTGGAGGTGCGGGGGGTGCGAGGGGGTGGCAGTTTACTTTCCGGTCAATTTATCTTTCAGAAAAACTTGTAACAAATAGTGCAGTGCTCTTAATACGTAATCAGAGAGGACGGGACGGTCCATTGTGGCTTACATGCGAGGCCCCTTGTTGCAGATGTACTCGCTGCGGCTGCTGATGCAGGGACCGCAGGAGGAGCAGAAGGCGCCGCTGGGCAACAACGTGCGGCCCCCCCAGCACCTGCATCACCGCACCGTCAGGACCAACATCGACTTCTTCCGCGCATCACACCACAAGGTGAGTGCCCTAAGTTCCTATAAAGCTGAACCACGAACCTTTCCCAACACCAAATCTGGAAACATGCTAAATGGTTCGACCCTCAACTTGACAACTAGTTTTCTAGCAACAGTTCGTACCAGCCTCATTTACACGTCGCTATCCTTTAAACAGACCCTAATGTCTTCTTTGGAAACCAATCTCCGAGTTACTTCCAGCCCATTCTTTCCAGTCCGTGCTCCTGTAGGAGCTAATTCTGCAGGATAATCAGGTGAACTGAAAAGGAACGGAGTGAAGTGGCGCAGTGGCTATAAATGAGACACACTCATGCGAAGAGCTACATGGAATTGTATCTATGATAAACTATATTCACATTTCGAACGTTTCCGTCCAGTCAACCAGATTTGAACACGGAAGTAGCTCTTTCATTAAGCTGACAGTCGCACCAAACAAACATTCTGCAGCCACCGTTAAACAGAGAAATAAATTTGTAGAGTTAAGTGAAGTGGGAGGAGTGATCGGGTTTATAAGTTTTTTAGATCAAATCTGAAGGCTATCAGGTACCACCGTAGCAAAAAATTTTGGCTGCAAAACGTTTTGTCATAAACGAATGAAAAGATAATTTTCATGGAGGTAACTTTTAGCACCCTTCTTACGACAGACGGAGGGACCTCTTCGCAGATGAGTCGTCATTGTTTCTTTTCCATCGTCTGCACATGGTGACGGTCTGACAAGGTGTACGGACAAAACGTCTTAATAAACTGGATATACAGCCTCAATAAATATTCTTTATTGACGTCGCACAGTGCACTCAAACAGGTGTGATAGCTTGCTGGCATTTAAAAACCTTTCTACTTCTCTGCTTAGTTACATATTTTTTGACGACCTATGATGTTTTACTACTAATTGAGTCACTACTTCTGTATGTCTTCCACGTCTCTACTGGGCAGAAATATGTTTTCGACGAAAAGACAGCCCTAAGCTGAGACAGTTACTGTGATGGCTTTCCTTTATACTACGGGACTTCAAAACGTAAGTCAACCATGTCGTCCCACACTAAGATCATTGTTCAACAAGAGCTGTACATTGTCAGAGAAGAACAAATCTTCCGGGTTTCCCTGGACAGAGCGTTGCTGTGGTGCGTATAACAGGTGCATCACGGCGAGAGAGTGGAATGGTGCGTAAACCTACTCAAAAGTTGAAATACGCGCACCGTTAAGATTCTTATGTACAGTAAGTTTAAACTGCACACTGATTCAAGGTGAGATTCTATTCGCATATGGACTAAATGCGATGTCGCGTCCACCCACAGTGAAATGGTACCAACAATGTGACCAAGCCCGCATAGTTCCGGGTAATGCTGATTTCGGAGAAAGAGCGTCGACATTGTAAACGGACGACGATGTCCAGGCAAACAAGGAACTGATACGCAGCAGTCGTAGATGTTTTGACGATGAGAACGCTCACATAGCGCTTCGGGAATGGCGCTGAGCTCAAGAAGCGAGATTCTATCGTTGAGGAATTGAAGAATTGGCAGAAATTTCCGACCGTTATTTACAGCGACTATGGTACTATGTTGAAAAAAATCTCGTGTATCTATGTGACTGAAGTGTAGCGCAACATTCGACAAAAAATGTTAGCACTGCCATAGTAGCGTGCAGCTTGCTTTTTGAAGTCACCTCGTATCTACGTATGTGTGTTTCTTTATGTACTTTCGTCGAACTCCTTTTATTTCATGTAAACTGTACATCATGTATCATCTTTAAAAATGAAAGGAAAATTTTAAATACGACACCGCAGCTATCAAACATAAGGCAAAATATTCAAGCAAGTAACAACAGTGACGTGATAGAACAGGCAAAACAACTGAAAACTGTTCGTTAATGTCTTAGAGACGCTGTGAAAATATACAATAAAAATTTTGTAAGCGAAACAAATGAAAACAATTACAGAGTGTAGGATACATAAGTTCGGCAGACACTAGTTAAAGTAGCTCCGTAACCAATAACCGAGAGAAAATTCTGAAAGGAATCTACGACTTTTTAAAAAAGTTTGAATAGTTCAACAGATGAATAAAAAATACAATAACTCAGAGAAAATTCTGAAAGGAATGTACGACTTTTTCTAAAAGTTTGTATAGTTCAACAGATGAATAAAAAATACAAATAGCTAGCATCGAACATAATGACATTCCGGAAATAATTCCAAATGACCTTTACAGAGCCATTCAAGGAAAGGAACTGGAGGAAATAATGATTTAGTAGAAATGATTAACATTTGAAGAAATGTTTTACGAAAGAAACTTGCATATGTTTGTAAGATAAGAAAATACCTGGAACATAGCTATAATTTTTTAATTCCATATAAAGCTATTAGACGAGATATAGATAACTGTAGGCGTATTAGTTGAAATAGGGGTCATGCTTGTAGTTTCCTACGACTGAATGGGTAGAAAAGAAAACACGCGGGAACAGAAGTAGTCCAGCGTACTGCAAGTAAGCGCAATAGGGTTTTCAAAACTATTATTTCTAAATTTCTAAACCTGAAGGTTTGCTGTTTGAAAGTATTTCCTTCATTTTCCAACATCTTTCTGGCGTTCATTCAGGAAAGAAATATTTCTTCGGCTTTGGCCATCCTCAAATGAGTGAATTCGAACACACTATTTTGTCAACCTGAAATACCGAAAGAAAAAGGAAACTTTCTCAGATGCATGCCCGAAAGACGATGGTGCCGTTTATCTATCCGTCGGCAAAACTTCAAGAAACATTCCCTGTTTGGTGTTATGCCCACCGAGCCACGGGTCTCTAGTACGCAAACCGTTCAACACTTGAATAATGAGAAGATACATGTTGGGAATTACTGAGATACGTGAAAACCAAGAAATTCATGTGGGTACAGACATGAGTGGAAGGTTTTATGACTGTAACTAAAATTAAATAAGTGCTTCTTAAAAAATACGTTAAAGTAGATGAATGTGCTGTTTATAGTAATTGTAGATTTAAAGAAAACGTTCCACGACGTCGACTGGCATTTACATTTTGAAATCCTAAAGGTAGTAGACATTAAGTACATTTAGCTAAGGGTTATTCACCGCTGTAGACTATAGTTATAAGAGTCGTAACAGACGGAAGGGCAGCATGGCTGAGAAGGGAATGAGTCGAAGTTGTAGCCTATCCCAGACATTTATTATTCTGTGCAGTGGACATCAGTAAAGGAAGCGAAAAGAATTTTGGAAGAGTAATTAATGTTCAGGGAGAAGCAATGAAAACTTCGAGGTTGACTGCTAGAGGCATAAAAAATCTAGGAAGAACGGTTGAACAGACTATATAGTGCCTTGAAAAGAGAATATAAGCTAAATATTAACAAAAGTAAAACAGGAGTAATGGACCGTACGAGAAATAAATGAGGGAATTAGATTAGGAAGTGAGACACTAAAAGTAGTAGAAGAGTTTTGCTATTTGGGCAGCAAAGGAACTGATGGTGGGCGAAGTAGAGAGAATATAAAATGGAAACGGGCAATTGCAAGAAAAGGGTGTCTGAAGTAGAGAAAAATAATAATACCGAATATAAAGTTGAGTGTTAGGAAGTCATTTATGCAGATCTGGAGTGTAGCCTTGTACGGATGTGAAACGTGGACAATAAGCATTTCAGACAAGAAGAGAACAGAAGGTTCTCAAACATGTGGTACAGAAGAATGCTAAACATTGAGTTGGTAGAAAGAGCAACTAGTAAGAAAGCGCAGAATCGAATTGAGGGAAAAATAAGTGGTAGAGCTTGACTAAAGTAAGTGATCGGTTTATAAGGCACATCCTGAGGCCCGAAGGTAACTTCAGTTCCGTTATGGAGGGTGAAGTGTGGGTAACAGTCGTGGAAGGAGACCGAAGGATAAATATATAAACCAAGTTCAGATGGATGTAGGTTTAAACAATTACGCAGACATAAACATTTTTACAGACGATAGACTAGCGTGGAGGACAGCATCAGACGAGTCCTAGCGATGAAGACCACATGAGCATGACATGCAGCAGTTGAAATGATAACACCTGGAACTCGATAGTTCTTGAACTAGATTTCAAAAGCAAAAAAATAGACGATGACTACATATTGGAATGTGGATAGATGACACCAGAAACCGTAAAGTTGATTCCGGGTGCGGGATACGGGAAAAATCTTGATGTCAACATAAATATCGAAAGGTTAAATTCCCTTTTAGTCGGCACTGTCTAAGACATTATCGACTACATCTGCTGCTTTTAATGGGACCTAGCAATTATACTACGTAATAACTGAGATGATCCGTGTAACGGTTCTATTGTGGATCTCCATAGGCCAAGCGTTGCAATGTAATGGGGTTGGTAACCTGTGTCTGGCATTCTCTGGAGACTGTGGTTGACGTTATGCTCTGGAGTCCGTACCAACTTGCGTCCTTTGAAAGTAAATGCCTTTCAGATCAAACCTGTGTCTTCTAGTACCCATCAACATTTGTCGAGGGTAGGAGGTAACAGCCATTATTCAGTAACCAATAAGCACTGCGTATCGCGGTCTTGAAGTTGCGGTGTCATCTGGTGAGCACTCGTCCAATACACAGCATGACGAAATACCGCTTCTGTGCCTGAGCGATGTCATGTACGACACCTTAATTTTCCGTTTCATCAGTGAAACGCACGATAAAATAAATTGAATGTGATATATACCCCGTCATTATTATACAATCATATTTTCCTTCTGGCTGCATTAAACAGGTAATGGTCTTATGCATCTGTGTGCACTATGACAATTTCAAATAAATCGCAATACAATATAATGTACATTAAAAGTTGATTAGATTCGTTATTATAAATCCATGTAGTGATTTTTTTGTGTCTAGACGGGTGTGTAGATTCGTTGTAGCGTCAGTAGGAGTCACTTAACAATAGGTGTGAGTTCACTTGTGCTGGTAATAACACACTGTAAGTATACAGGACGCTACGTACAGAATATTCACTACAATTTCATTCTATGGGCAAGTAATTTTATCTTGGATATTGTTAAGGATTTCTATAGTCAAGTGCCTGTTAAGTAAACCGCTTTGGAATATCTGTGTAGACGTAAAATAAGTTAGGAACAGAGCGGCGTGGAGCATTTTAATCGTTTACTTTTAGAAATGTCTCTGGGTTGTAATGGAACGTCTTGTAGCATAAATAATAATTTATACTTTCGTAGGTTCGTGTGGAGTAACACCTTTTGCGTGGTATACTTATTCTTAATTCAAAGCTGACACTTTCTGAACTGTGAAAAATCTCTTCTCTAGAACAAGAGACAGCCATGAAACGTCAACCACTGAAATCTATTTTGCTATGGATATAACACTCTGCAAAATGAATGAAATTTATTTTACTTTTGTCTATTTATTCACGAAATTTGTTGTAAACTATCTCCTTTTGGCTCTAAGCCGCATAATACTTGAGTCATTTTAAAAAGAATCTGCCGTCTTGCAAATGGCGGCCAACATCACTAACAGCAACTTTCGCTGTACCACGCGTTATTAATCTCTCAGAAATGCACAATTAAATTTTCATAGATGTAGGTATGCTAATGCTACTGAAATAAGTGGTTTAGTTATCAATAACAGTGTATATATAGACTCAACCCAGAGTAAAGAAGATTATGATAATTTATTTCTACTGCTTTCCTTCTTGTCATTACCTTCATTAGAACACACAGATATATTATCACGAAATATCGATACTGCTTTTTATATACAGGGTGTATCATAATTGATGGATTAAACGCATATAGTTGAAAGTACACGATACTAGAAGCAAAAATGTCTCAGTAAACATAGAGTCGAAAATGCATACCTTAAGAGCTACGCGCAGATTTTCATCTTCGATATTGTGAAGCAAATCTCTTCTACTGCAGGCTCTTTGCTTTCCACATTTTGGGAAGTAGCAGTATGGACCAAAACAAGAAAAAATGTCCAGTAAACATTTGCTCTAAAATGTATACCTTAAAAGTTGTAAGCAATTCTTCGTTAGAAGAGTTGTGTTTCGAAGTAGCCAAGATGAGGACGTGCATTTTAGAGCACATAATTACTATACATTTTGTCTTGTTTTTGTTATACTACTATTTCTCAAAATGTGGAAAGCAAAGAGCTTGCAGTAGAAGAGATTTGCTTCACAGTATCGCAGATGAAAAATAGCACGTAGCTCTTAAGGTATGCATTTTCGACCATATGTTTACTCAGACGTTTTTGCTTCCAGTATTGTGTTCTTTCAACTGTTTGCTCTTACGCCGTTAGTTATGGAACACCCTGTACATCACATTGAGATAATTATTATCTTTACGTACTCTTTTGTACGCATAATAACAGTTCTTTTTATTACATAAACGTTTCATGTGAACCATAAACATAATGTTCCTCGTACCCAAAGGACCAGTACAACCATTTACCATTGTGTAGTTCTGTAACTTAACTGAATGGACGAACGTTACTGGAAAGGAAAGGGACAGGAATCACCCGTCAGCTGGAGAAGCTATATCGGCGGCGATTTGACTAACTGATGATTGACGACCGCCCCGTAAACTTGTGCTCGTCCTGTGCGGTGGTTTAGGCCTTTGGACACCTTGTCTCTGCGACAATGAAGATTCGCCCTAGGCTTTAGAAGCTGTTGATTCAGAAAACCCAGATCCTTTTGTAATCTTGGATATGCCATGAACTGCGCCTCCTGCACAGATTGTAATGTCAGTTTCGAGGAGGGTTAACCCGCTACTTGCTGCCGTGTTCGCTACGCGGTTTTCCCTAACAGACGGGTCAGCTATCGTCTGCACAGTAACGCCATACGCCCTTCGGGCGCATTACACAGTACGTCGCCAAATAGGACAACTCTTTCTGTGGTTTTTTGCCACTCAATTTACAAGTCTGCAGTATTTTTGTTGCATATAAAGAAACCTTCTGTTCGTCTCCACCAGTTTTTCCGGTGATTTCTATTCAAGAGCTGGAAGCATCATAAATTGCCTGATGCTGATGTTTGTTTGTGTGTCTATCTCTATGTCAGTTTCACATTAAGCCGTTACAAAGAAAAGTTAACGAGTAAAATAAAACAGAAGTTGGTGTATGCAGCCGTAGATTAACCTAATTTTTCCGACGTGATAGCTGTCGCAGTAATTCACCAGCACTAACCGAAAAGATGAACAGTGGCTACTGCCACATATACTCTGTAGCGCTGACAGAGCCGGTGTATCTGAAAGTAGAGACAGAAAGAGAATCGCACACCCAAATCCAACCGTCGGGTAGCGACAGCTGTCATGTGTAATGACCGCAAATCGATTGCGCTTGGAACGCGAACTGTTATTTGTTAGCGGACAGCTGTGTACACGCTTCCGAAAATCGCAGAATAATCGAGAAAACCGCACGAACTCAACAACTTCCATAGTCTGTTGTATGTGTAAATTGTAGATACACTTATCTCACCAACTTTGTATTGCGGACACACCAGCAGTACACTTGAGCACGCGGACCATTTCATGAAGACTTTTTTTATGCTAAAGGATTCTACATTTTTTCCTCCTAAGGAATTCCACCACAAGACTTGTCTTTCGCAGAATTTAACTGTCTGAATGTTCGTTGGAATTAACGTTTCATATCTTTCTGTCAATCGACTGTCGTTCTACTGCATGTTTCTCTATCGGTAGAGTCAAATGTTATTCATTCTCGCGCTTTCATGACTTACTACATCAAAATTGTTCCGAAGTTTCGGAGTGAAACGTTAATGACTCATGGAAGATTACATCATTCTACCGAAGCTTCCTAGTTTCTTAATGAACTTAACGGTTGATTACGTTACTCTTTCTATATTCCTTTGCTTGGTTTTGTTGTTGTTGTTTTGTTTTTCTTTCCGAAGGCTCGTGTGGTGCAAGTCTCTCCGCTAATCGATCCTATGCAATTTTATAGTTTGGAAACAGATACTTAAAATTGTCTTCCGTGATACTTTTCCTTCATTAGAGCGAAGCCTTCGAAGGTGCGATATACAGGTTTTTAAAAGATAGGTTATGATGAGTAACGTTTTAGGTAACTGAGGAAATACTGTTACCAACCTATAGTGCCAGAAGGATGTAGGTTTAACAAAATAGTTTTCGCGAAAGGGGTTCTGATCACAGTGGCATGTTCATGCTGAAAGTAGCAAAACGAATGAGATGCCTAAAAACTAATACGGCAAGTTTTGTCTTCAAAGAATGATCAGAGGAAATGAGAGAGATGGAATAAATACAGTGCGTGGGGCATGGTGTGGGATGGGGCGGCCGAAGTGGCCGTGCGGTTAAAGGCGCTGCAGTCTGGAACCGCAACCCCGCTACGGTCGCAGGTTCAAATCCTGCTTCGGGCATGGATGTTTGTGATGTCCTTAGGTTAGTTAGGTTTAACTAGTTCTAAGTTCTAGGGGACTAATGACCTCAGCAGTTGAGTCCCATAGTGCTCAGAGCCATTTGAACCATTTTTGGGATGGGGCGGGGAGGGAGAAACGCATTGTAGAAAGCTATTCCGTCTAAATGGGGTTGGTTAGAACAAAAAGAGGTGGAATGTTGTAGTTTATGAGATGGTGAGGGTTCGGCTTCGTGTCCGCTATAGTACGTCAAAATTATAAGCAACAGTTTTAAGTTACCTCTTTTGTATATCATTTTAGACACGTATCGACAGGACAATTTCCAGTCTTCTGCATGTTAAGACGTACATAAAATATTTTTATTTGAATAACCTCATTTTTGTTTCCTCATTAATATCAGGAAGAAGAAGTACAGCGGAACAAATAATAGATGCTTCTGTGTGAGATTTGTGTAGTCGATATGTGACTATTGGTGTGTCCAGAGGACCACTTGATGTCGTCCGGCCAATGTGTTATCCTCAACCAAGTGACGTCATATGGATGCGAGACACAGGGACCCAATGGACTGAGAGTAAAACGAAGAAAAAAGAAAACAGTGATAAGTAGCATAAAAGAGATTAGGGATAAACTTAACATCAAAATTGGTGACTACAAAGCAGACAAATTTAACGAAATGTATCGCCTTCGATGTAAAGCAGGAGATCACTGACAAATCGATAAGGACATAAAAAACAGATCGCCACACTCAAAAAATTGCATTCCTGGCTAAGAGAAATGTACTGGTATCCAGCACCCCAGCATAGGCCTTAATCTGAGAAAGATATTTATGAGAATATGTGTTTGGATAACAGTACTGTGTGGAAGTGAATCATGGACAGTGGAAGAACCGGAAGAGAAGAGGAAACATGTGAGATATGGTGCTACAAAATAGTGTTGAAATGTAGGTGGACCAGTAGGAAAAGAGGAGATTCTCAGCACAAACCTCGATGAAAGGAGCGTATGGAAAACACTGACATCAAGAAGGAATGGGATGTTAGAACGTGTGTTAACATATCAAGGAATATCTACCATGGTATTAGAGGAAGCTGTAGAAGTGTTAAATACTGTAAGGGTAGACTTGGGTTGGTATGCAGACGACAAATAATTGACGCTGTAGAGTGCTACTCTGAAATGAAGAGGAGGTTGGTACAACAGAGGAATACTTGCCTGGCTGCATCGAAACAGGAAACAGCCGGAATACTGACGCATATATGTATATATATATATATATATATACTCCTGGAAATGGAAAAAAGAACACATTGACACCGGTGTGTCAGACCCACCATACTTGCTCCGGACACTGCGAGAGGGCTGTACAAGCAATGATCACACGCACGGCACAGCGGGCACACCAGGAACCGCGGTGTTGGCCGTCGAATGGCGCTAGCTGCGCAGCATTTGTGCACCGCCGCCGTCAGTGTCAGCCAGTTTGCCGTGGCATACGGAGCTCCATCGCAGTCTTTAACACTGGTAGCATGCCGCGACAGCGTGGACGTGAACCGTATGTGCAGTTGACGGACTTTGAGCGAGGCCGTATAGTGGGCATGCGGGAGGCCGGGTGGACGTACCGCCGAATTGCTCAACACGTGGGGCGTGAGGTCTCCACAGTACATCGATGTTGTCGCCAGTGGTCGGCGGAAGGTCCACGTGCCCGTCGACCTGGGACCGGACCGCAGCGACGCACGGATGCACGCCAAGACCGTAGGGTCCTACGCAGTGCCGTAGGGGAACGCACCGCCACTTCCCAGCAAATTAGGGACACTGTTGCTCCTGCGGTATCGGCGAGGACCATTCGCAACCGTCTCCATGAAGCTGGGCTACGGTCCCGCACACCGTTAGGCCGTCTTCCGCTCACGCCCCAACATCGTGCTGCCCGCCTCCAGTGGTGTCGCGACAGGCGTGAATGGAGGGACGAATGGAGACGTGTCGTCTTCAGCGATGAGAGTCGCTTCCGCCTTGGTGCTAATGATGGTCGTATGCGTGTTTGGCGCCGTGCAGGTGAGCGCCACAATCAGGACTGCATACGACCGAGGCACACAGGGCCAACACCCGGCATCATGGTGTGGGGAGCGATCTCCTACACTAGCCGTACACCACTGGTGATCGTCGAGGGGACACTGAACAGTGCACGGTACATCCAAACCGTCATCGAACCCATCGTTCTACCATTCCTAGACCGGCAAGGGAACGTGCTGTTCCAACAGGACAATGCACGTCCGCATGTATCCCGTGCCACCCAACGTGCTCTAGAAGGTGTAAGTCAACTACCCTGGCCAGCAAGATCTCCGGATCTGTCCCCCATTGAGCATGTTTGGGACTGGATGAAGCGTCGTCTCACGCGGTCTGCACGTCCAGCACGAACGCTGGTCCAACTGAGGCGCCAGGTGGAAATGGCATGGCAAGCCGTTCCACAGGATTACATCCAGCTTCTCTACGATCGTCTCCATGGGAGAATAGCAGCCTGCATTGCTGCGAAAGGTGGATATACACTGTACTAGTGCCGACATTGTGCATGCTCTGTTGCCT
Source organism: Schistocerca serialis cubense (assembly GCF_023864345.2). Lineage (NCBI taxonomy): Eukaryota > Metazoa > Arthropoda > Insecta > Orthoptera > Acrididae > Schistocerca > Schistocerca serialis. The sequence goes on from NC_064644.1 coordinate 53,624,614, forward strand.
GTGTCTATGTGCCTGTGGTTCTGTCAGTGTGATCATGTGATGTATCTAACCCCAGGAATGTTTCCCCTTCCTGGGGCAATGAATTCACGGTGTTCTTATTTCAATTTCCAGGAGTGTATATAGAGATAGAGAGAGAGAGAGATAGAGAGAGAGATTGGGGGGGAGAGAGAGAGAGAGAGAGAGAGAGAGAGAGAGAGAGAGAGAAGGATAGAAAGAAAGAACATACAGCTCTCCCATGCATTATCGGCCGTGAAGACCTGTGAGCCACATTAACTCTCTCATTGAGTTAGGTTGTTGACTAGCGCCACAAGGCGAGGAACATCAGTACAAGGCAGTAAGATGTGCTAAGCCCTCACTGTGGCTGGTGGGCAGCCGAGATGTGGTTGCTACTGTGATATGTGCTGTACCTGTCACTACTGAGTCCGCAGCTCGTGGTCGTGCGGTAGCGTTGTCGCTTCCCGCGCCCGTGTTCCCGGGCTCGATTCCCGGTGGGGTCAGGAATTTTCTCTGCCTCGTGATGACTGGGTGTTGTGTGATGTCCTTAGGTTAGTTAGGTTTAGGTAGTTCTAAGTTCTAGGGGACTGATGACCATAGATAATAAGTCCCATAGTGCTCAGAGCCATATTTTTGTCAACACTGATGCGTGCTCTGTGGATATCTCCAATGAATGGTAATACTGGCATGTACGGAGGAGTGGGGCCAATGATACCTGCACTATCGTTGCCACTGGACTAAGTCTGAAACACCTTCCAACCTTTGCGATTTAGGTTTTTAGTTACTATACAAGTCACATTTTGACGGGATCGGTCGTTAAAAGTACTATCTTCGCTCATATAAAATATTTCCCAGCGTGAGGGGACATTTGATGCAGCTAAACATCAAAATTATGACCTCTTTTGCATTCTATGAAATTTTGAAGATATCCCTTGTAAATGAATGTTGATGTTTTCGTATTTCCCTAACTTACTGCACGCACATAGTACCAATAGATTTTTTATACGAATAATTATTTGGGGTCTTCAAAAAGTAAGTTACATATTACAGTGGCAGGCTAAGCAAGTTTCTTTGAATGAGGCACTACACTTCAGAATGCACAGATACATGACACTGTTTATCAACATAATCAGCAAGTCTCTGCAAAAAAACTGTCAGAACGTTCTACCAGTTCCTCGACGACGGAGATCTACCCCTCGGTTACGGAACCATTCGAGAACCGCTTTGTGGGCGTCCTCATCTGCGACCGCTGGACATTGTCCTCTGTGGTAGACGTCGATGGCCTTAATCACCGTTCGGTATCACCCACGTAAGTGCAGCCTTGGTCAAACTGTTGACACCATTCCACAACGGTTAATAAATGTGAATTTTTTTCTAAAATCTTCGTTAGTGAAATTCGCATATTTGTAAATAGATAATTAGCTTCTTTACGCCTGAAAAATACTGAAATGGAGGCATACAAGAAAGGAATTCTATTCCACATTAATGGTATTAAGAAAAGGCTTCAAGAAAATTTTTGAACTGTAGATACTACGACATGAAAGCAGTGTTCAAGATAAGAGGACACTTCGTCAATTAGTTGTTAGCAATACAAGGGAGTTCCAACTAAAATGTTTATACATTATCTGCCAAAAATGTAAAAGTCGACATGGGAGCATCATAATTTAAGTCTATACATGCCATAAATGACGAAGATAACAACGTGAACAGACTAATGGATGTTAAATACACGCTATCATGGGTGAAGAGAGCACCAAAGGTTGGCAGCAAGGTATAATACGTTTTTTATCTTTTTTGAGTCATCAATCTTCAGAATAATTTTATACGACCTGAACCGAATTCCTCTCCCGTGCAAACCTCTTCATTTCAGATGAGCAATTGCAACCCATGGCCCTAATTATTTGCTGGATGTGTTCCAATCCATGTTTACCTCGACAGCTTCTACCCTCTACAACTCCTTCTAGTACTTGAAAGTTATTCCGTGGTGTCTCAACAGATGACCTACCATCCTGTCCCTTCTTCTTGTCAGTGTTCTCCATATACTTCTTTCCTTGCTGATTCCCCGGAGAACCTACGCATTCCTTATCAGTCCACCAAATTTCCAACATTCTTCCATAGCACCATATCTGAAATACTTCGATGTCTTCTTTTCCAGTTTTCACTACTATACAGTGCTATAATCCTTGAGTATAATACAATTACGACTAGTATATACAGCTAAGTTATACAATGAAACAAAGAAAATTGAAACTTCAGCTGCTGTGAAAAGAATTTACAGGTTAAAATGGACAAACTGCATTAATATAAATATGAAGCTGCATAGACAGAAGTTCTTGAAGATGGCCTAGTTCTATAAAACTTTTTATTAAAATGGAAAAACTAATGGCATATTAATTTAAACAGATCTTTATAAGAAGAACTTCAAATGTGAGCAGATAAAATAAATCACGAAACTTCCTGGCAGATTAAAACTGTGTGCCGGACCGAGACTCGAACTCGGGACCCTTGCCTTTTGCGGGCAAGTGCTCTATCATCTGAGCTATCCAAGCCCGACTCACGGCCCTTACTCACAACCTTGCTTCAGCCAGTACCTCGTCTCCTACCTTCCAAACATTACAGAAGCTTTCCTGTGAACCTACAGAACTTGCACTCCTGAAAGAAAGGATATTGCGGAGTCATGGCTTAGCCACAGCCGGGGGGATGCTTCTAGAATGGGGTTTTCACTCTGCAGCGGAATGAAAATCTCATTCTGAAAAGAAAAAACGTTTGCATCGAATCGCTTAAAACTTTACAAAATACACTCTATGACAAGAAAACACGCACCACGAAACGATTATGCGGATGGGACGGAAATCGGAAGATGTAATATACGTGAGACAAATTGACTATTAACATTTGAGAAAAGTTGGATGTTCTATCCAGGAAAAAGAGCTTCGCAAATTAAGCAGGTCCACCTCTGGCTCTTATGCAAGAAGGTATTCGGATGGCATGGATTCACAGTGTTGTTGGATACCCGATTGGAGGATATCGGGCCACATTCCGTCGAACTGACGATTAGGTTAGACCGAGCGAGATGGCAGTGGTTAGAACACTCAACTCTCCTGGATGGTTCCTCTGAAAACGGTAGGCGTATTTTCTTTCCCATCATTGACACAATTCGAGGTTACGCTCAGTCTCTAATGATCCCTATGTCGACGGGACGTTAAACCCAACTTTCCTTCCTTTGCGTTACATAATCAAAAGATTAAGAAAAGGCAAACCTACGTTTCTAGCATTTGTAGACTTAGAGAAAGCTTTTGACAATGTTAACTGGATTAACCTCTTTCAAATTCTGAAGGTGGCAGGTATAAAATACAGGGAGCGAAAGGCTATTTACAATTTGTACAGAAATCAGATGACAGTTATAAGAGTCAAGGGGCATGAAAGTGAAGCAGTGGTTGGGAAAGGAGTGAGACAGGGTTGTAGCCTCTCCCCGATGTTATTCAATCTGTATATTGAGCAAGCAGTAAAGGAAACAAAAGAAAAATTTGGAGTAGGTATTAAAATTCATGGAGAAGAAGTAAAAACTTTGAGGTTCGCCGATGACATTGTAATTCTGTCAGAGACAGCAAAGGACTTGGAAGAGCAGTTGAACGGAATGGACAGTGTCTTGAAAGGAGGATATAAGATGAACATCAACAAAAGCAAAACGAAGATAATGGAATGTAGTCAAATTAAATCGGGTGACGCTGAGGGAATTAGATTAGAAAGTGAGACACTTAAAGTAGTAAAGGAGTTTTGCTATTTAGGGAGTAAAATAACTGATGATGGTCGAAGTAGAGAGGATATAAAATGTAGACTGGCAATGGCAAGGAAATCGTTTCTGAAGAAGAGAAATTTGTTAACATCCAGTATAGATTTAAGTGTCAGGAAGTCGTTTCTGAAAGTATTTGTATGGAGTGTAGCCATGTATGGAAGTGAAACATGGACGATAACTAGTTTGGACAAGAAGAGAATAGAAGCGTTCGAAATGTGGTGCTACAGAAGAATGCTGAAGATAAGATGGGTAGATCACGTAACTAATGAGGAGGTATTGAATAGGATTGGGGAGAAGAGAAGTTTGTGGCACAACTTGACTAGAAGAAGTGATCGGTTGGGAGGGCATGTTTTGAGGCATCAAGGGATCACAAATTTAGCATTGGAGGGCAGCATGGAGGGTAAAAATCGAAGAGGGAGACCAAGAGATGAATACACTAAGCAGATTCAGAAGGATGTAGGTTGCAGTAGGTACTGGGAGATGAAGAAGCTTGCACAGGATAGAGTTGCATGGAGAGCTGCATGAAACCAGTCTCAGGACTGAAGACCACAACAACAACAACAACAGTCAAAATCCAGAGATGATTGGAGGGCCCTCCCCATAACGCTCCAACTCCCTCTAGTATACGACAATTAAGGAGAGATCCTGTGACCTTGCTGACCAAGGTAGGGTTTCTCAAGCACGAAGCCGAGCACTAGTAACTGACTCCGTGAGCGGCCGGGCATTGTCTTGCTGAAATGTAAGTCAAGGATGGCGTGCCATTAAGGAGAAGAAAGCGGGGCGTCGATGAACCGCTATGCTGTAAGGTTGCCTCGGATGACAGCCAAAGAGGTCCTGCTATGAAAAGAAGGGGCCCACCAAACAATCCTCGGCGGGCAATGCCCTCGACTGAAGTACAGGTGCCTTTACTGAGGAGACCCGCCTCGAACTGTGCTCCGGTGACCGTCTCTACAATAGTAAAATTTTACGTAATAAGAGGGCCTGATATAAATAACTTTTGTGGCAGCCAAATGAAAATACACGTGTAATAGGTAGGTGCTGACTGGTGTTAATATTACCGAACTATTTGTCTAATAACCCTTGGTGGCAAAACACTGACACCAGTTATTTACAGAGGAATAGGAAAAATGGTAGAAGCAGACCTCGGGGATGATAAGTAGGGATTCCGGAACAAGCGAGGCAATACTGACCATTCAATATTCCATAGAAGATAGGTTAAAGAGAGCAAGACTTACGTTTCTAGCATTTGTAGACTTGGAGAAAGCTTTTGACAATGTTGATTGGAATATTCTCATTGAAATTCTGAGGGTAGCAGAGGTAAAGTACAAGGAGCGATAGGCTTTTTACAGCTTGTACAGAAACGAGACGGCAGAGTCGAGGGGCACAAAAGGACAGCAGTGTTTGAGAAGGGAGTGAGACAGGGTTGTAATCTTTCCCAGATGTAATTCAATCTGCAAGCATCAAAGTAATCAAATGGGAAAAATGCAGAAGGAATTAAAGTTCAGGAAGAAGAAATAGAAACTTTGAAGTTTCACGAAGACATTGCATTTCTCTTACAGACACCAAACGACTTGGAAAGGCAGTTGAATGGAATGGACATGGTCTTGAAAGCATGATATAAGATGAACATCAACAAAAGTGCAACAGTGAGAGTGGAATGTAGTCGAATTAAATCCGTTGATGCTGAGGGAATTAGATTAGAAAAAGAGACACTTAATGTAGTATACGAGTTTTGGTATTTTGACAGCAAAATAGCTCCTAGCGGCCGAAATAGAGAAGATATTAAAGGCAGACTGGCGATGGCAGGAAAAGCATTTATGAAGAACAGAAATTTGTCAACATCGAATATAGATTTCAGTGTTAGGAAGTCCTTTCTGAAAGTATTTGTATGGAGTGTAGCCCTGTATGGAAGAGAAACATAGACGATAATGCCAAGGAAAGAGTTTCTGAAATAGAGAAATTTCTTAACATCGGGTACAGGTTTAAGTGTCAGTAAGTATTTTCTGACCATATTTGTATAGAATATAGCCATGTACGGAAGTGAAACATGAGTGATAAACAGTTACAGTTCAGACAAGAGGAAATTAGAAGCTATTGAAATGTGTTGCTGCAGAAGAATGCAGAAGATTAGATGGGTACATCACACAACTATGGAGTAAATACTAAATAGAATTTTGGAGCAAAGAAATTTGTGGCACTACCGAATAGAAGAACGGATCGGTTGGTAGGACATATTCTGAGACATCGAGGGACCACCAGTTTAGTACTGGATGTAAGTTGGAGGTTGGTTGATTTGGGGGATGGGATTAAACAGGAACGTCATACGTCCCATCGGATCAGGAAACGATGGGAAAGGAAATTCTTTCAAAGGAATTATTCCGGCATTTGCCTGAGATGAATTAGCGAAATCACAGAAATCTTAAATCAGGATGGCCGGACTGGGGTTTGAACCGTCGTCCTGCCGAATGCGAGTCCAGTTTACTAACCACTGCGCTACCTCGCTTGGTGGAGGGCAGTTTTGGGGGGGGGGGGGGGGGGTAAAAATCGTAGAGAGAGACCAAGAAATGAATACAGAAAACAGATTCAGTAGTTACTCTGAGATGAAGAGGCTTGCACAGAATACAGTAGCATGATGAGTTGTATCAAATCTGTCTTCGGACTGAAGACAACAACAACCGCAACAACAGTCAATCTCCGAGTTTATTAAAGAATGTGTAAATATTATAATCATGTATTGGTTCAAATGGCTCTGAGCACTATGGGGCTCTCCTTCTGAGGTCATTAGTTCCCTAGAACTTAGAACTAGTTAAACCTAACTAACCTAAGGACATCACACGCATCCATGCCCGAGCCAGGATTCGAACCTGCAGCCGTAGCGGTCTCGCGGTTCCAGACTGCAGCGCCTAGAACCGCACGGCCACTTCGGCCGGCATAAGCATGTATTGATCTTCTCCAATTTTTCATTGCACCATAGAACAGTTTATATACTGAACCATTTACAACGGAGTAAAGGAAAGACGAAAGACCAGGTTTAACATCCAGTCGAAGTAGAGGTGACTAGCGACGGATTTCAAGCTCACATTGGATTGAGGATGGGGAGGATAAATCGGCCGTGTCGTTTCAAAGAACCATCCCGCCATTTCCCTCGAGGGATTTAGGGAAATCACGGGGAACCTAAATCTGGATGCCAGACGTGGGTTTGAACCGTCGTTCTTTCGAAAGCGAGTCCATACAAGGGATTAAAGAAAAGCAGTTAGTTAAAAATGACATGTCTAAAATATAAAAAAGCGTAGGTAAGGCAAAAGGTATGACCAATGCTTTGAAGTAAACATGGTTCAGTGGGATCATAAAATAGTGCCATACGTGTAGATAATATGTTACCAATGTCTAGAACCATCTCTGTGTGCTGTGCACGCCGCAAACGTAGTGTGAACTACGATAACAATCAGTATAAACAGTAAATGTCAATATTGCCGTACGACATCAATTACTAACGGTAAATAACATGGGTCAGTGGTACAAGTACACTCCTGGAAATGGAAAAAAGAACACATTGACACCGGTGTGTCAGACCCACCATACTTGCTCCGGACACTGCGAGAGGGCTGTACAAGCAATGATCACACGCACGGCACAGCGGACACACCAGGAACCGCGGTGTTGGCCGTCGAATGGCGCTAGCTGCGCAGCATTTGTGCACAGCCGCCGTCAGTGTCAGCCAGTTTGCCGTGGCATACGGAGCTCCATCGCAGTCTTTAACACTGGTAGCATGCCGCGACAGCGTGGACGTGAACCGTATGTGCAGTTGACGGACTTTGAGCGAGGGCGTATAGTGGGCATGCGGGAGGCCGGGTGGACGTGCCGCCGAATTGCTCAACACGTGGGGCGTGAGGTCTCCACAGTACATCGATGTTGTCGCCAGTGGTCGGCGGAAGGTGCACGTGCCCGTCGACCTGGGACCGGACCGCAGCGACGCACGGATGCACGCCAAGACCGTAGGATCCTACGCAGTGCCGTAGGGGACCGCACCGCCACTTCCCAGCAAATTAGGGACACTGTTGCTCCTGGGGTATCGGCGAGGACCATTCGCAACCGTCTCCATGAAGCTGGGATACGGTCCCGCACACCGTTAGGCCGTCTTCCGCTCACGCCCCAACATCGTGCAGCCCGCCTCCAGTGGTGTTGCGACAGGCGTGAATGGAGGGACGAATGGAGACGTGTCGTCTTCAGCGATGAGAGTCGCTTCTGCCTTGGTGTCAATGATGGTCGTATGCGTGTTTGGCGCCGTGCAGGTGAGCACCACAATCAGGACTGCATACGAGCGCGGCACACAGGGCCAACACCCGGCATCATGGTGTGGGGAGCGATCTCCTACACTGGCCGTACATCACTGGTGATCATCGAGGGGACACTGAATAGTGCACGGTACATCCAAACCGTCATCGAACCCATCGTTCTACCATTCCTAGACCGGCAAGGGAACTTGCTGTTCCAACAGGACAATGCACGTCCGCATGTATCCCGTGCCACCCAACGTGCTCTAGAAGGTGTAAGTCAACTACCCTGGCCAGCAAGATCTCCGGATCTCTCCCCCATTGAGCATGTTTGGGACTGGATGAAGCGTCGTCTCACGCGGTCTGCACGTCCAGTACGAACGCCAGGTGGAAATGGCATGACAAGCCGTTCCACAGGACTACATCCAGCATCTCTACGATCGTCTCCATGGGAGAATAGCAGCCTGCATTGCTGCGAAAGGTGGATATACACTGTACTAGTGCCGACATTGTGCATGCTCTGTTGCCTGTGTCTATGTGCCTGTGGTTCGGTCAGTGTGATCATGTGATGTATCTGACCCCAGGAATGTGTCAATAAAGTTTCCCCTTCCTGGCACAATGAATTCACGGTGTTCTTATTTCAATTTCCAGGAGTGTATATGGTGCCCCATGTCTACGTGACATGTTACCCATTGCTATAAAAGGAATACACCCAGCCCTTGTGCTTCAAACATACTGTAAACAAAGTCGAAAACAGTGAGCAATACAGTGACAATCAATATAAACAGTGGTGAAATGCCTATCTTTCATGAAAGTTTATAGAAGAAAGTTTATAGACGTCTACATGGCAGAGGTCAATGACATGTATTTAGAATTCAGCAATAGTCAAAATCAACAGTTAAAAATGCAATATTTCTACACAAACTCAGTCACTGACATTATATTACAACCGACCTCAATCGTGAGGAAAGCCAAAGTGACATTAATCGTTATAGAAGAAAACAATAGGTATCCCCAGGGACGTATTTAGTACTAGGGAGGATACGCAGGTGCCTAGGGTGGCTGATTTTAAGGGGTGGTACATTTGAAGGGGTGGATTACGAACTATTACTTTTTGTTAACGTTTCGTTCACAACTCTTGAAAAGACAATGCGAACTGAGCCCGCAATGAATTGATATTAATAACATTGATAACAATCATCTCAAAGCACATCAACAGTCTGGACGGGCAACGGAAAAAGGAAAAGTTTTGTATTAGTAATGATGTTACACCACGACAATGTGGTCATTATTCTCTTTGTTCAGTGTGGACGGATTTTTTGAAACTGGATTCTGAGTGCAGCTGTCCCTACCACAGTCAAGGAACAGCGGTGAACATTAATCATCTGTGCCCCTCTGTTTGTGAGTAATCATTTACAGTTGGGTTTTCATCACAATTCGGTCGTCGTACGATGCCATGATGATAGTTTTCAGGGACGGGGGCAGTTCAAAGCGTGGGGGGAGGGGGGAGGGCGGGTGGATGTGAAGTATTTTTAATATTCTGGTAGACGAATAGCGACTTGTAAGTGTTGATAAAGAGTCCGGCCCCGGGGTAGGTGAGGGGAAAGAAAAAAAGTGGTCAGCGTGACAGGCTGTCAATCCTAAGGTCCCGGGTTCGATTCCCGGCTGGATCGAAGATTTTCTCCGCTCAGGGACTGGGTGTTGTGTTGTCCTAATCATCATCATTTCATCCCCATCGACACGCAGGTCGCCGAAGTGGCGTCAACTCGAAAGACCTGCACAAGGCGAACGGTCTACGCGACGGGAGGCCCTAGCCACACGACATTTCATTTCATTGATAAAGAAGTTACAGTTCCGATGCAGCTAAAACCTACGATATAAAAACATTTCAATCATTTTCGTGAAACAAAAACACTCGATTAGACTATATTCTCCCTTTCCCTGAGGGATGGTGAGGGGGAGGTGGGAAGCGAGAGCGGATCCCCCTTGCACCCCGGGTACAGAAGTCACATGATGGGTACATATGCGAGCTCACTGAAGTCTCAACAGTTTGAATGAATTCTCTCAAGTGCTATTCACATAAGATTAATCTGTTTCGTATGAACTGTTTCAACTTTAGTAATCTGCTTGGTATTGTTGTAAGATCCGTCAGATTCTTGTGCACCGGGAGGTTGCAGCGTCATTGTGAATCGGAAGTTTGTAGCGTCACTTGACTTTCGTGAAATGCAGGAAGACCTACGAACGATCGATGGTAGGTGGTAGTGGAATGTGAACAGCCATAAATTTAACGTATTTCGAATAAATAAGTGAAGTTATCCATCACGCTGTTTGCATAAAATCGCTGAAAACAGGAAAAGGCCTAAATCACCTAGGAGCAACCATCCGGAACGATCTACATTGGAGTGACTACATTTAAATAATTGTATGAAAGGCAGAAAAAAAGTTGAGATTCATTTTAAGAATTGAAAGGAAATGTAATTGAGCCACGAAAGGTGAGGATTACAGAAGTCTTATTCGATCGATTGTAGAATAGTGCTCATCAGTCTGGCAAACCTTACCAGGTTGGTTTAAGAGGAGGAGAATATAGACAAGTTGAGATACGGGTGCAGTTACTCGGCGCGAGACGGCTACGAAGATCAACAAACTCCAATGGTAGGCGCTATCAGGGAGGCAGTGTCCATCCCGCAGTGCTTTAATGCTGGAATTTCGGGATAGTACTTCTCAGAACGAGTCGGGCTACATATTAGTTCGTCCCACACATATCTTTCGAAAACCGGAGAAATCAGGGCTAATACAAAAGTTTATCACAATCGTTCCTTCGATGTAGAGTTAGTAAATGGAACACGAAAAGGGGAGGGGGGGGATAATAATAGTACGATAGCTACCCTCCGCCACACACCATAAGTTGTTCCGCGGAGTAAACGCGTAGATGTTGATGAAGTGAGTTGTTCTTCATTTTCTGACCTGATTTGTTGAAAGAAATGTACATGAATTCCTACAAGCACTTTATGCTAGCAGGAAAGTGACTTCGCCAGAGCTTGGGCTATGCAGTCAGACGCAATTATCTTTGTGGCTGATTCATGTTTTATGGTATAGCTCACTTTCCATCGTCATAAATGTGACGAGGGTAAAAGATAGTTCAGAATGCATCTCCATAGTGTGGAGGCAGTTCTGTTCGTCGGCATTTCGATTACAAATTTTTAAATAGGAATTTATTTAGTGGACCAGTGCGCTCTGATATTAACGTCAGTTGATAGGAGGGCAGTGGACAATGACACATTTTCCACAACAGCGCTCATAGAACGCGAAGAGCGTTAGTACTAGTTTAGCTTGACACTGCTGTAACTGACAAAGTGAGATACGGTAGCCCTGTAAGGGTTAGGAACCAACGGCCACCACTACCGACCAGAGCTGAGTTGTTTCACTTGCTCTGACTGCTTCGATCGAGTCTCATAAATAGTGGAGGCAGTTTCGTCCGAGGACGCAGGTGAACACTGTCAACAGAAGTGATCGATTTGTGCACCAGCGGCTTACAGAGGCGAATGTGTTGCTCTGCGCTGTATGCTGGAATTCTGCACCTGAACTGTGAGCCACATGTATGCTAACTGGCACATCTTGCTTCAAGAATGGATCTTCCATCTAAAATAACATTTCTGTGGTGTAGTTTGAAAATTATTGTTAGAAAGATGTATGTCCGTATGACGTGCTTGCCGTTTCAATAGTACTGCTGATGGTGGTAGGCATACATACACCAGAATAGCGAGAATAGTTTAATCAACGTTGTAACTTTTCTGAGACTCCTGAATAAGGACATAATTACACAACATTTATTTCTTCAAGCCAATTACTAAACATTCATACTCAGGGAATGGAAATTGGGGTCAGGAATCTTACATTTCTGTACTGGAGATGGTCCTTCCTGATTCGGTTGACTGTTGTGTTACACTGTCTGCTACGAAGAGTACATAAGCAGTTTCTGTCCTTTGGATGGTTGTTACGAGTGCAGTCCGGTCCGGTGTTTCTGTTCTTGTGCCCTCAGTCTGTGATGCCCTGTGGAGAGGTCTGGAATTTAAGGCACGCCGTTGACGCAAAACTGGTGCAGGTCAGTTTGATCCTCCTTTCTTAGATATTTCTGTAGAAAGTTTTATGCTTTGTTACGCTATTTTTATTCCTTGTTCCTTGAGGATATTCGCAATTCTCTGTTTTAGTCTGTTTCCGCATGTGAGAGGGTATCCGCTCGTTGGTTGATTTTCTGTTTTGTGCCTTTGGTGTGTAGTGGCACTGATACTGGTGTGTGTGTGTGTGTGTGTGTGTGTGTGTGTGTGTGTGTTTGTGGTAGATGATGTGAGTCTCTGGGTATAAGTATAATTTTTTATGTTTTTCTAGATTTCAGTGTTCAGTTTTGTCACTAGAGATTCTTGGTACACGTTATTTTTCTGTGTCTGAATTATTATCTTCAGTTCCTTGTAGGTACATTTGTCAAGTAGTACTGTATATAGTTCGTGGAGCAGATATCTGAGGACACATTCTTTTAGGGTCTGTGGGTGGTTAAGTGATTGGTTGAATGTTGTGTATGTTGTGGTGTTTCCCTGTAAATACTAAATGTGTGCTGGCTATTTTTCTTTGTGGTGGAAATATCTAGGAAGATTATTTTCTCTGTTTGCTCTGTCTCTAAGGTGAACTTCATGCTTTTGTGTATATCTCTGCATGCAGTTGTTCTATTTTGTGTTCTGATTCATGTACCAAGCAGAGGATGTCATCCATGTGTCTCCACTATCTCTGTGGTACAATCACAGATTTCGAAGTACTGAGAAGTTCGTAATCTAAAACTGTTCTGAGCACAAACTGATTGACTTAGCACCCAGTTATAACAATGTCGTAATAGAATACCAACAGAACATAATATACTGGTGTTAAGAGCACAAGAGTGCAGATAACGTCTGCTGGTGCGAAAGTGGAGATACTTCACGTTACAGAGAGGTAGGAAGTTAGAGAGTAGCATTCTGTGGATAAGGGCTGCCTTACAAACAGAACATGAGCTCTGACCTGACCAGGAAATCAGCCGCATAGTATTTCAAAGGTAACGTCCCAGCTTTCGCTTCAAATGATCTCAGGAAGAAAAACCAGACATGGCAGCAGCAAGTGGATCTGAGCACAGCTATCCGAGTTCAGTGCCTGCTTGACCTGCCTCAAAGAGACAGAACTGACGTGCGTGTCTTGTTGAACTGCAGAAGAACGAAGGACGGAATATAAGGGTACAACGTCCAGTTGACATCAAGATCATCGCAGATGGAACACAACCTCGGACTGATTCGGGAGTAGGAAGGAAATCGGTCGTGTTCTGGCACAGGAACCATTCTGGCATTTTTCTGGAGCGATTTCGGGCAAACATGGAAAATCTAAATCAGTATGGCCTGACGTGGGTTTTAACTGTCGGCTTCCAGAATGCCAGTCCAGTGTGCTAATGACTGCGCCACCTCGCTCGGTTGGGCTGAAGACTGCGTATAGAAAAGATGCATAGATAGGCAGGTAGATGGACAGATGGGTAGAGAGAGGGAGAGAGAGAGAGAGAGAGGAAGGGAGAGAGATGAAGAGTGAGAGAGAAAGAGAGAGACTAGTGTGTAACGTGTTACTGTGGACAACTATCAAGTTCATTCGACATCATCGCTGAAATATGCAGTCGTGCGACTTAGGTTCACTCAGGTGCAGTTCACCGCCACTGAATATAGAAATGTAAGGTAAAAATCAGATTCATTCGGCTACAATACGCTGACACTACATTGTGGAAACGTGTTGGTAAAGACAACAATTCTTCATTTGGCTGCAGTCCATCACCACTGAGCTATTGATATGTGGCACTGTGTTCAACTGTCAGGCTCATTCGGCTGCAGAACAAACGGCGCTGAAGTATGAGAACGAACTACTGTCGACAACAAGTAGTTTCGTTTCTTCGCTGTACATTACCACTGGAATAGAAAAATCGTGCTGCTGTGGACAACAATCAAGTTCATTTCGATACAGCACATAACAACTGAAGTATGGTAGCACGATACTGCAGGCTGTTATTTTCATTTTAGTGCGACACATCAGTGCAGAAATATAGAAATACGAGTATGTCTCGTGAACAATAATAATGCGCGGTATATCGCACCTGTTACACAACAATGTAGCAGTCTGGAGGAGACATCTGATCGGGTTTCAGCGTTACTAGCGATAAAGGGCTCTGAAAGGTACTAAACCTTGCTATCAAATATTGATTTAGGTGGATGTGCAGAACGATGCACACTTGGTCTGATTTCACACTTAAAAAGCTCTTACAGTTGAGTTTACGCGGGGCCCAATGTGTTGTATACACGATAAGGTCATGATTATGCTATCTGTATCATATTACCTGTAGATATCTCATTTTAAAGTCAAGTGCTTTGTACCCAGAATGGTCATGACCAGACTTGTAATTATCTGTGTCACATTATCTGCAAGTACGCCATTTTCAAGTCGAAATACAAAATCTCGATGGCTATGGCAAAAATTGTAACTCACGTTAATTAAAGGGTAAAACGTATACGTATATTTAATTCAGCTATGCCACTTATCACCTCAAGACTTAATTACGCCATCAGAAAACTGTTACATGTCGGTTGTGATAGACACTTTAGCAGTCTCCGCAGTATTTAGTGATTTATATGCATAGTGGTGCCAGTGGGTAAATTTTCATACCTCGGCTGGAGTTCATCAAAGATTACAGGGTACGCACTTTAGTTTTCTGACACCATTGAGAAGTGAAGTTATAAATTATGAGATATAAGGAAATTCTGAACCCGTAGCATTTTGGTGTTACTTCGAATGATGTGTTCTATCTGCGTAACGGCCTTCAACCATTAAGTGATATCGCTCTTAACTGTTTTCGAACATCAGAGTTTCGAAGAAGGCAAAATATCTAATTGGAGACTAAGCACGACATACTCTAATCTTTATGCTGTGTAATAGAAGGTCTTTCAGCTGACAAGATTTTGTCTTTACCCTGTAACTGAGACCCACTTACTAAAGTAAAAATAAATTTATCTTTCGTTTCGCTTTCCTTTTCCTGTTGTAATTATATTCCTTTGCCTCTAACTCTTGGCAATGGTTTGAAAAGGCACATTTTTTAGTTCTAGAGCCAAAATTATTGGAAAGTAGTACTAGCTTCCTAATATTATAAAATGTATAGCATCTAAATCACTTTGATTATTAAAAGATTGGCTCCAAATTGACAGCACTGAAAGCAATCCCTTCTCTTTGAAAAAGAAGTTACAGAATTAAAAACGAACCTAAGCAGTTGACGGACAGGAGATGGCTCTGAGCACTATGGGACTCAACTGCTGAGGTCATTAGTCCCCTAGAACTTAGAACTAGTTAAACCTAACTAACCTAAGGACATCACAAACATCCATGCCCAAGGCAGGATTCGAACCTGCGACCGTAGCGGTCTTGCGGTTCCAGACTGCAGCGCCTTTAACCGCACGGCCACTTCGCCCGGCACGGACAGGAGAATCAATATCTATGTGGAGAGACAGTCTGTGGAAATATACTGGTAACTTTTAGGTGCAGGATCCATGCACAGTGTCGGTATAGAGGCGAACGTGTACCAATATTGTTCACTACAGATTGAACTATGGATAGTTGGAATTGACTCTGCGGAACTCATATAAGATACAAGCTCGTTGTAGACGAGAACGTTGGGAAATTTGGTGGTATGGTATGGTATGCAGGAGAGTGAAGAGAAACAATCACTGTCGGAACAGCCTTTGAAGACCCAACGGCACCGATCGGGCGTCACCTCATGTGGTTAAGGATGAGCATGTAGTCAACACACGGTCCGCTCAGCCGTTGTCAGTTTTCGTGAGAGGATGCGAAAAGTGAGACGCAGTATAAGACGACCAAGCATTAAGAGGGATATTAGAAAATCTCGCTGGTGCAGATGTAGAGCTGACACTTGCGTGGGAGAGAATAGTCTAGACGAAGGCATTGTAGGGAGGTTTCCTCGTTTCCCTGTTCACCCGGCGTAGAGATGAGTCCAACTACTACACATTTGTAGGGGATCTGTTGTGCATTCGCCGTAAATCTCTTGCAGCAGTGGATATTCAGGGTTTAGTTTATGTTTGTTCTGTATACTGTGATGAATGGCCTTATAAGACGTAAATAATTATATATGCGCTTCTTCACCTAGAATGCATTATCGATAGATTGTGTCGACTGACAAGGTAAGAACGCGTTTATTAGCAACGACATGGTTTCGGATGCGTTCTGTTTGTACGTTACGAGGGTACATATACGACGTCAAAGTCAATATAAAACATTTGCACAAAGAGTACGGTGGACGTTAAACGATTAACAAAAAATATAATAAACAAAAATAATCTAACGAGTGGTGCACGATGCGTGATTAGTACCTAAAGATTTTTTTTAGAAAAATGTAAATGTCGTGTGGCATTGCCGGCTGCGACATCCCGTTGGAGGGTTTAACCGCCTGTCGAACACGGTGTTGTTCCGCCGGTCATTTAGCCCTTTTTTTACACATAGATGAGAGTTGCGTTGTGTATGTGTTTTCGGAGTGTGGGTGAGTGTAATACTGGAGACTCTTGTGTAGCGTATTGGTATGCTTGTGTTGTATGGTAATACGGGAGAGGGTGAAACTTACGGCAAGAAAGGAAGAATGAATTGAGAGTTGGTGTTAATAAAGACCATCCTCCTTTACCTCCTCTGCATTACTGCAGATGACGTGTCACTGAGCACATTTGTTCTGTGCATGCAGTACACGTGAGGCGTCTTGTTGTTTCCACTGCATTGTGTGGAGGATGAAGGTTCTGTTATAGTTCACTAACCTGCTGTCTTCAAGTTGATGGCCCCAGTGCAGAAAACAGCACGCAGGTCGTAGGTTCTGCATCTTGAGGCTGAAACTGACTTTTAGCGAGGTTCTGTTCTGAAATAATGTGTCACTTCATTGGGATGCCACCCGTGTATTTTAATATAGCCACACGAGAAGACTACATGATCTTAATACAACACCTTCTGATACAGCACAGTACATGATCAAACACAATGTTTACGAAAATGTATCTTTACACTATTTGTGGCAGATGTCTGTGCCTCATGACTACCGGAGTGAATCTTTTAATACTGAATACTGTCAAACACATTCTGCCACAGAGAACATGACTGTACATCTCGACTGCCTAATCCCGAGTGACGAACAGGAACTTAAATAAAAATTGGAAACACATCCTACGACAGACAACATGTCTGTTCTTCTCGACTGCCTAATCCAGAGTGACGAACAGCCCGAAACACTTCGCGCGCCATACCAGAAAAGGCGTGACCCGAACGCTTCCGAAGTGCTTCGTCTGCAATTTCGTCAGTCTTTTGTTTTTTATTTAAATTGTTTTTAGTAATTCTAAAAGGACTGATTGATAGTCAGCTGTTGAGAGATATTTATATTAAAAAAGTGAAGTCATTCCAATGAGTTGTTTCACTAATAATAATAACTATACTTTAACGTTTTGTCGCCCTTGCTCCGAACACAGCAGCCAATCACAGAGTAGTAGCATTATGCAGGCGGTCTTTCTCACGGGAATGGTACCGAATCTAACATCTGTCACAGGTACGTCACACCACATTTCGTCATCTATATACTTCTTGCATCTCCACTGCTCTTGGAAAAGCTTCTTGGAGCCTAATATGATGGCTGACTAAGCCAGAAATATTGCAAACTCGGTGACACCTAATAGCCTACTCGTTTCGAATATCACCGAGGGAGCCGCCAAGCTTAATGTCCCCATCGGACGCATCACCATCAAGAGTGTCCCATGTCCTTGCTTCATGAGACTCTGTGGAGAGGCTTGGAAAGTAGTCCAGGGTATTGGCGCATAGACCGGTGATGAGAAACCGTCCACTATTTCCTCCCTTACTTTCGAGTTGAGTGCCACCACACTGGCGTGATTTATGACCGGGACTACAGAGGTGGGCGCTGTTTCTCAGTGAAAGCAAGTTATTATCGTGAGGTATTTTCCCTCGAGGCTGGAGGATTTTTACTGACATATGTGAAGCCACAAGTCGCAAGTGATTTCTCCGTGTTCTAATCAGGACTTCTACACTTTTCATGTACTGTTCTACCAGAGGGTGAACGCGTAAACTAACTCTGTTGTTTGTTCACAGGGCAAGAAGTGTCCCACCATGCGGCGAGACATGTACTACAGAGGTGAGTGAGAGTATCATGCAGTATATCTGATAGTCTGTTGCTTTTTTTTAGATGGAAACAAAGAAAATGGGCACCACATGAAAGTAATTCAATAGTTACACTGACAGAAAAATCGCAACACCAAAAAAATAATTAATGTAGACTAATGAAGTTTCCAGAGTACATTTGATCTACATAACATAAACAGGGTGGTCCATTGATAGAGACAGAGCCAAATATCCCACGAAATAAGCGTCAAACGAAAAAACTCGTCCAGCTTGAAGGGGGAAACCCGATGGCGCTATCGTTGGCCCTCTAGATGGCGCTGCCATAGGTCAAACGGATATCAACTGCATTTAAAAAAAAATTGGAACCCCCATTTTTTTTTACATATTCGTGTAGTACGTTGGACAACTTTTTTCGCTTTGTGATAGATGGTGCTGTAATAGTCACAAACGTATAGGTACGTGGTATCACGTAACATTCCGCCAGTGCGTACGGTATCTGCTTCGTGTTAAAATGGACCGTTCACCAATTGCGGAAAAGGTCAATGTCGTGTTGATGTATGGCTATTGTGATCAAAATTGCCCAACGGGCGTGTGCCATGTATGCTGGTCAGTATCCTGGGCGATATCATTGAAGTGTCCGGACCGTTCGCCGGATAGTTACGCTATTTAAGGAAACAGGAAGTGTTCAGCCACGTGTGAAACGTCAACCACGACCTGCAACAAATGATGATGCCAAAGTAGGTGTATTAGCTGCTGCCGCGGCTAATCCGCGCATCGGTAGCAGACAAATAGCGCGAGAATCGGAAATCTCAAAAACGTCGGTGTTGAGAGTGCTACATCAACATCGATTGCAGCCGTCCCATATTTCTATGCACCAACAATTGCATGGCGACGACTTTGAACGTCGTGTACAGTTCTGCCACTGGGCACAAGACAAATTACGGGACGATGTCAGATTTTTTACACGCGTTCTACATAGCGACGAAGTGTCATTCACCAACAGCGGTAACGTAGACTGGCATAATATGCACTATTGGGCAATGGAAAATCCACAATGGCTGCGACAAGTAGAATATCAGCGACCTTGGCAGGTTAATGTATGATGCAGCACTACGTGAGCAAGGATAATTGGCCCCCATTTTATCGATGGCAATCTAAATGGTGCAATGTACGCTGATTTACTACGTAACGTTCTACCGATGTTACTAGAAGATGTTTCACTACATGACAGAATGGTGATGTACTTCCAACATGATGGATGTCCGGCACATTGCTCGCGTGTGGTTGAAGCGGTATTGAATAGCTTATTTCATGACAAGTGGATTGCTCGTCGAAGCACCATACCATGGCCCGAAGGTTCATCGGATCTGACGTTGCCGGATTTCTTTCTGTGGGGAGAGTTGAAGGATATTTTTCAACATGATCCACCGACAACGCCTGACAGCATGCGTCAGCGCATTGTCACTGAATGTGCGATCGTTACGGAAGGGGAACTGCTCGCTGTTGGGAGGAATGTCGTTACACGTATTGCCAAATGCATTGATGTTGACGGACATCATTTTGAGCATTTATTGCATTAATGTGGTATCTACAGGTAATCACGCTGTAACAGCATGCGTTCTCAGAAATGGTAAGTTCACAAAGGTGCATGTATTACATGGGAACAACCTGAATAAAATGTTCAAACGTACCTACGTTCTGTATATTACTGTAGAAAACCTTCCTTTTACCAACTGATCCTCTAAAATTTTGATCCATGTATTTGTGACTATTACAGCGCCATCTATCACAAAGCGAAAAAAGTGGTCCAAGTAAAACATTTATTTTTCTTCACTTACTACACGAATATGTAGTAGAAATGGGGGGTGCCTATAAAAAAGAAACCGCAGTTGATATCCGTTTGACTATGTCAGCGCCATTTAGCGGGCCATCTGGTTTCCCCCTTCAAGCTAGACAAGTTTTGCTCTTTGTAGTTTTCTCGTTTAACGCTTAGTTCGTGAGATATTTGGCCTGGTCACGATCAATGGACTACCCTGTAGAAGTGATTAACATTGCAAGATCACACATTGATGTAAGCGCGTGATAAGTCATTGCAAACGAGAAATTCAGGTGTTAATAACTGGAGTAACCTCCAGAATACTGAATATAAGCATGCAAACGTGCGTACATTGTGTTCTGTGGATGCCGTATGTGAGTTTGAGGGACGGAGTTTCATACCGGTCGCACTTTGGTGGTCAATGCATTGAAGGATGACGCAGGTCTTGTTGTTCGATGATGTCATATATGTCCTGGACTGGAGACCGACTTGCTCATGGAGCAGGCCAAAGCCGCACGTGGGCACCCTGTAGAGCACGGTGGGGTGCAACACCGCTGTATCAGCGACAGTTATCCTATTGTAAACCACCCAACACCCTCCCCCCAGGAATGCCGTTCGTCAGTGAGCGTACACCAGGTCGATTCACCAGAGTGACGAATTAATATGCAGTGAGGGCGCATGGCATAGCCACGAGAGAGCTCGTACTGCCATACGAAATCGGACTCCAGACCATAACTGCAAGTGTAGGCCCAGTGAATCTAGCATCCATGCAGGAAGGTTGGTTGGAGGCCCCGAAAGTGCCTCTTTCTAACCAATACACGGCCATCACTAGCGCCAAGGCAGAACCAGCTTTCGACAGAAAACACAACACACCACCTCCCCGCCCTCCAACGAGCTGTCGTTTGAGACTACTCAAGTCGTAAATGCGGTTGGGTAGGATCAGTGGATTGCACGCTACACGGCGACTCGCTCGAAGCTGTCCTTGAAGTACCCGATTTATGTTACTGCGGTGCCAATTGCTATTCAGATTGCTGTTGAAAAAGCCGTACGTTGCGCCAGAGCCATACGCCGAACACGGTGGCCTTCCCTCTCGGTAGTGCGACGCGGCCGTCCGGGGCCCTGTCTTCGTACAACCGTACATTCTCGTGAACACCGCTACTGCCCATCATGTTCAGTCGCTATACTATTGCTTAATCTTTCCGCAGTATCGCACAAGTAAATGTCAGCTACTAGTAGCCCTATTACACGACCTCGTTCAAACACAGTGAGGTGTTGATAATGGCGCCTTTGTTACGTTAAAGACATTCTTGACTAACATCAAGTCACCACGTCCCATCTCAAAGGTAACGACAGTTATAGCGTGTATTTAACGCAGACCCAATTTGTATCGTCACACTGGCAACACTTATACGACTTGCTCGAAATTTGAATAGACATCATCCTTCAGATACAGAAACACGCCTACCAATTTTGTTTGTGTAGCACAACTGCTTCTTGCCGATGCGGTTTTTTTTCCATTGGTGTAGTTATACCACTTCGAGATATTATGACACTGGAGCCGAACCCAGACATGAATACAGACATGTGTCTATCGCGCCTAACATATACATTCCTTTACGCTCCGGACCAATTCTCAGACATCTTTAGGAACATGTCGAAACATATCTCCCAAACGTCAGAGGTGTTGATAATCCCACTTACATAATACTTGAAAATACATGTGTGTGCAAGATTACTAAGTTTAAGCTTGCAGATCACCGAAACACTCTTTGAAAATGTTTAGTCTGTGAATGAGAAGATATTTATGTTAGAAAACAGTAAATAAATATTTTTATTTCGTGTAGAAAACAAACATCACACCTTGAACGTAAGCCAGTATGGCTGACTTTCCACCAACCTAACGTCACAGAAAAACCACCTACACTGCTGTATCACCCACATGTGACTTACAGAAAAATTTTGCAACAACTACCTGTTATTTGTGAAAGGTTTTTCCTTAAAAATGTCACACTCAAGAATAATTTTTAGTCGAAAGGCATTTTGACTAATGTTTTGTTCGCTGAAGACCAAATTGAAACACACGTAATGTATATCATAATTGTAAGTAATGTCTCTAAATGTCATTTATTTGGCTTGGAAGCATATTTTTATTCTAATTTAATTGAAATAGGCTTGCAAGAAATTGAAATATAAAGGTAACTAACTTTCTAGTCAGATGTAATTTTGTAAAGCAACTTGCGTATATCTGTCATTAAATGGTATTTGATCTGTGAATCCGCTTCTGGTATGAAAACATTAATATGGTATGTATAGATATAATCAGTATCATAATGAGGCTATATTAATTAATTCAATGCTGATAAAAAAGGTAGCGCCATGGTTGGATTCGACAGATTGTACCGCGGTAGTGTGAAACAAGCACAGTCACTCTGGTGTGTGACGTAATCGTAATGCCTCATGTAAATCACCACACATCAGAACTGTTTTAATTAACCATTCCACAACAAAAGTTCTACAATAAACGTTCTTTTACGGAGAGGTCTCGTTAAAACTTGTTCCAAAATTGAAAGGTATATGTCAATATTTATATAAGCTACTTGAGGAACTTCACCGTATATTTACTAGCAAGAAGTACTGTAAGTTAAAGTAGATTGACAGATTCCATATGACGAGTCCTAACGACCTTATCTTTGGAAACTGAAATAATTAACTCGAGAATACTACAGTCGGATACTGTCATTATTTCATCTCTAATTTCTTTATTTATTACCTTAGCCGGGGGAAGAATACCCCACAAGGCCCTCACTTACATTTAACCAGGCTTTCTAAACATTTCTCACTACATTTATTACGATAAGCTTATTACAGTTTCCATCTAATTCACAACATTAAACAACATTATCAAGTCATTTTATTACAGAAAATAACGTAGTTTACAGTACTTCGTGAGAAATACAGCTTAAAAGGCAAAATATATGAGAAAGGTTTAAACCATGAGTGCTGGCAGAAATAGACAAGAGGCAAGGGTGGAACAGGGAGAGCCAGAGGAACGTGATCGAAGATAATTATTGATGGAAGGGAAAGAAAATAACGTGGCTGACTGAAAAATGAAAAGAGAAAGTATCATAACTGTATTAGCTGTACTGTTGGTCTGGAGTAGAAGTGGTCACATAGGGAAATTCGTGGCATAACAGAATTGTGGGTAATACTGGGATTGTGCTGTTTTCTAGACAGGAGACTGCTGCAGCGTAATGTAGTGGGTTGTCACTGTAAGGAAACGTGCGACACCCGTTTTGATTTAGTCGTTAATAGTTAATTGTACGCTCTTAAATGGCATGTAACGTTAAAGCGCATGACGTTCGCTGGACGTTTGTTATACAACACGCTTAACTCTGTCAATTATTATGCTCCACAAACGTTGTTAACCTGAAGTGTGGTCTTGGGGCGGAACTGGACGGGACAGAGTGGGATAGTGTCCCATTCTGATCCAATAACTTTCGATACAGGTAGATTTTAGTCTTTATGTTTCTTTTTGCCCTAGTTTTTCTAGAAAGACTGATTTACAGCAGTGGAATAGTAAATCAATGAAACTGGCTGTTTCAAAAATATCACCTACTGATATGGCAGTTTTAAAAGGATCTCAGGAGTTTAACGTAGCACCCAAATCAACGTTAAATTTACGTTTGCAATCTAAGAATAATCCCAACTATAGAGCTGACGTATCAGATGGGAAATTTAAAAATGTGTTTGCTGCAGGACGAGAAGACGAACTGGTAACACACTTGAAGTCAATTAGAGCAGATGTTTTAGTCGAACAACGAACCATTTCAGTGCATCATTGGTTTATCAACTAGCAGAGAAAATTGGATTACCACACAGATTTGACTAAAAAACATATCTAGCTGGCCAGTACTGGGTTATAGGATCTATTACTAGGCAACCTACATTGCATTTATTCGAATGCCTGAAAATACGCTAGGTGCGTGAGTAATGGGATTCAATAATGTAACAGTAGCAGTAACAATGAATGTGTATTAACTATTAAAATTTTTGAAAGTGACATTGCAATTTTTTCTTGCTGCAACAATTTTTTCGAATATTCCATATTGCTTAGACTAAATCGGTCATTAAACAAGTTTAAGATGATATTCCCAATGATTTCAGAGATTGTACGTTAATGTCCCAAAAGATTACCTCACCATGTTCTGCCCTGTGAGCGCGACGGAATGGGAAATATGCAAAAATTCATTTAAAAGTAAAGGTATATTTACAAGAAATACATAATATGCAGTTGTAAGCGATTTTCATGAAAGGTGCTTTATGTTCTACTGCTAGGAGATTTTCGTGCATCTTTAAGAAGTGTTCCTTTATCACAAAAAAATCGTTAAACATTGAGTACCCATTTGCTTTCCGAGTTCCCCTACATTAATTTGTTGCGCGACTTTCTCAGGCGACAGCTTCTTCTTGGAAGTAGCAGGGCACTGATTTGCGCACAGAGCGCAGGATTGCGGGATCCAAAGGCGTACGGTGGCAGTAGGGAAGGAGTTTCTGGATGTGTTTCTTTTATGGACGCACGCAGCTAGAGTTGCTAGATAAGTGGGATCTTGATGACGAGCTGACAGGCACTTAACCTCCTATACGAGATACAGCCAGTGCACATACAATGAGGAGCCTATCTTCTGGAACTTCAAAGTCTTAAAAGCATCAGATTCCACAACGAACACAGTGAACGCTATTTAGATAGTGATCATCAAATTAGGTTTTGTCATGGGAGTCCAGGATTGACTAAGTTTTAACATTTTAATTTAAGTTGACAGAATTACAAACACCGAAAACTGTGTCGCTTACACAGGCCATGATCACGAACAGAGAGAAACAAAAGGAAATTTTGTTAAATTTGTCAATTTACTTGTTTAAAAAAGTTTACTTTTGTTACCTGTCGCTGTTAAACATGATGTGTACTTTGTAATGGATATGGAGTTATGTTTACCATATTGTTTTTAATTCTTTTAAGTTGTCATACTTGTACAAGAGGTGCATAGAGTAGACATTCTGAGTACCAGGTTATGCTAATTATGTTTGGCATGATCTTTATTGTTTACACTTCTCTTCTTTTAATCATTGACAAAGGTCTTCTTAGGCACTTGTGGGTTTTATTGTTGTTCTGAAGAAGGTGTAGTTATCTACGCCGAAACCTAGGTTAACACTAGGTGCTTTTTTCGCAATCGAGGCGGGTTTTATTTTTTTAATATATAAACCAACGATTGCTGAAGCGCTGCGATGTTGAAGGTTCTTACTTCAGTTTTCTTGGAAGGCCAGTCGCGAAGCATACCACTACGATGACCCTTTGGTTGAGGTTCCAACTAGTACAATAACTTCTTTTGCTTTGGGGTTGGATATGTGTAATTGTCCTTCAGATCAAGCATTTTAGAAGAGGTCCCTAACAGCTCATTACAGCAGCTGCATTTCCAAGAAATACGAGTGCACTTCACGGACAGTGTTGTTCTGATAATGCAACTTACCTGCCATCGGCCGATCAGCCCAAAAACCCAAAGGCTTGTAATGGCCCTTCCTTTAGAAGTCGGTGATTCACCAATGGCACTATTCGTGGCGTAATGTAACTCATTAAATAAGGGGCTTGCAAATAAATATGAAAATGAATGGAGATGCATGTCAGCAAGTCAGTATTTGCTGTTACTGATATATGCCATGATATGAACTGTACAGATATCTACCATTTGGTACAGTCGTTATACGGATTAAAATAAGTCGTTGTAATAGCAATGACATTTGAAACGTTATCTGTATAAACCTTAATGACGCGTTTAAAAGTAGTCGTGAGCTTTTCGTTGGTAGTTACTAATCACTCTAATTAACTTGAATTTAATTAAAATATGAAATTACGTACGATTTTATAAATTCTACTGCTTAACAAACTAAAATTGTTTTTTAACTAGATAGGGTTACATATTGTAGAGCAACAAATTTTTTGCTTCCATAAAAACGATATAGTACTGCTGTGTGGTCCTCTCTTACCACTGCATCCAGTGTTTGACATCACGACTAATAGTGCTTCGTCTTTTTACAGCCAATACGTGGGAGGACCATGAACCGAGCAACCTGTCATGAAGCTGAGAAATCCAGCCAGTGGCGTGATTCACGGTGCTGTATAGGAATGGCGTCGGCGGTCTTTCTGCGGAAGAGAAGAGGTGCCTGTCAATTAGTTGTGCTGTTGTCGCTGTACCCTGCGAGCTCCTGAACGGCTTTCGTGTTGTTTCCTAGTGGCCCGAGTATACACAGAAATACTCGCTTCCTGTGCATTTTATAAGACTGTTGCTTACTCTGAGTGCTGACTGTGCGTCTGTGGAATCATAATTATTATGCGGACAAACTAGAAAATGCATCCTCATCTCGCCATGGCTGCCTGTGACTCTATCAAACTACTGTAGGCCGATCAGCTCCTCTGAGTGCACAGTGTCAGTAAACTAACAATTAGCAGAGTACCAACGTAAATATATAGTTTTGTAAGTGGAGAGCAGATTTGTCAGACGGTTGCATTAACGAAATCTACAATTAGACTAAGACAGTTTGGGTACCATCAGAAAATAGAAATTTCAATACAGTGTATCAGATATGAGTAACCATCAGGTGAAATGGTGGCATCAATGGGAATCGTATGTGGTTAAAGGTATAAGAAACAACTGCGATTACGCTACGTATGTAATCACAAAACCTTCGTTTTTTCTGTGTCATGCACGAATTTGAGAACTACAGTCGTGTAAACAATCACTTTGTTGTGAAATATTGTCATTTTGATGGGCACATGTTACAGCTGACATGGCGAGTAGAGATTATGGATGTCGCAAATACTCTTATACTACGTCTGTTCCATACCATTTGTACTAGTATAACATAATCAAGCGTAAATGCGAAGACTAACTTTGTACACGTGTAAATATATCGGAGAAAACTACTATCATTTGTACAATGAGGCATAGAGAATGCATATGTATATGTGGAATGACTGATATTGTAGTTTTTTAGTACGGAAACTTTGTAACCGAACTAACAGGGACAAGCTTTAAAATGCTTCATTAATACGAATGACCTTCGTAATAAACGGATTGTACAAAGATCTGTGCATTAGTTTTATTCATTAACTCCGCTCCTGCCAAACCAGTTTCAGTACTCTGATAGGTATCAAAAATGTCGAAAAACGAAATGGTGCTGATGAGCGAAAGATAGGGAGTGAACTGAGACATTAGACCAAAGACTCCAAGGCTGCTACCTTCCAAAAATCAGTTTTAATTAAGTAATCATTTATCTGTAATCTCGCTATTCCTTTCTTTCTATAGTGATAGATGAAGAAGATAAAACAATTTACCGTCCTAAGACCATAATAATCATACCTGTCTAATCTTGTCATAGTCCTTTCGGTTCAGCACATCGCAAACACCGAACATCACAGAAGTCTCTTTTCTCATAGTAGTGTATTCTTTGACTGCCCCCACAACGTCCTCTCTTCTCTCTATTCCTTCCTGTTATATTGTTAAGTATTGATGGACACCTTCATACACAGCCCATTAAGCTTTCCTATTAGAGTTTCACGTGCGATACATCATGTGTATCAACTTTCCTACGTTTCTGTTTTCATATTGCAGATCCATCATCAACATTTACGCTCCTCTGCACATCGTCACTTCTAGTCCCACCATACAGCATGTTACTGTCTGAGAAAGTAGCTAAAGTGGTATGTTCTCTATTTCCTCAGCTCTTGTACATAGCAGCCCACAAGCACCTGTCATAAATGGAAAGCTTCATAGCCTAAGTTATTTCGTCCGGGAACGAGAATTACTAAGATAATGGGAAAAGGAGTTACTACACTCATTTTGTCCTCCTGCCACTCTACGGAAGTCTTGATTACCTTAACTACCAGTCGACGCATTCTATACCCGTAACACTACGCACTTAGCGATCCTCTATTTGGCATTTATATGTCACCTACATTGTTTATAATTAGTTTCTTAAGTTACCTAAAACATAAGACTGGTATTCCTCTTCAACAGAAATAAGGTTTTGTCGGTATTCTTAACGGTTTATACGACTCGAACACGTTTTGTATTCATGTACTATGAACAAATAACAGTATTGGTAGATCACACGACATGAAACAAGTCTGAAAATCGAAGGACAAATAAAAAAAATCATTAGAATTTAACTGCATATAGTCTAACAGCTTCTTATAATAGTGACTGGCAACTGTTTCGGTCTCTAAAGCGATTATATATTGCGACAAATACTCTATTACTCAGTTTGCTTAATAAATCTCATTCCTCATTTGGATAACAATAATATAAATAAAAGTTCAGCTGATTATGTTTTAATATAAAGAATGAAAATACAGAAATTACGTGAGTGTTGCTATTCTTTGCCATCTCTTTACGACTCTGCGGTTTATCATCTTCCAACTTCAAAATGAATTCTTTTTACAGAGCAGCTTCCCAATACACAAGTTGTGGGTGTGTCATACAGATGGCACAATGAGTAGCATGAATGCAAAATCTATGTTTCAAGGGAAAATATGTGCTAGCCGCTTCAAGATATACATGTAGATATTACAGATATTTGTAGTCATTCTCCCTCACTGGCTGCATAGGTTCCTAAAGAAATATATATATATTGACGATGATCCGTAAGTTACTGTAGCAGCATAGTTAGGCGAAAGCAATTATCAAACGTGCTTAAGTCCTGAGGCGGCTATGGAAGAGCTAAAAGACAAGTAAAACTTATGAAACATGGAAGTTCGCGATCCATATTTACTAGTAAATAATGTGAACATCAAGTTAAAATAAAAGTTCTGCTATGGAACACTACATAACTCACAACAAAATATTTCTAGTCAGTTAAAAAATTATTTATTTCCCTAGGCGTTCACTGAAAGAAAAACTGCTTGGAATTTCGTTTAATTTTTATAATTTGTAACTGCAATCAGGGAGTTTTCCCAACTTCTGATGCGCACATATTTATTCCCATAAAGAAGAGGTTTCTAGTGCATAAAAGAAGTTTGTTATCTTTTCTACATTTTGCGAATATGTCAAGTATAGTTTGTTAGGTAACTTTTGTGTAGTTCTTATTGTCATGAAAACAAATTGTAATGGATTTCCCTTCAACATTGCTGTTGTTTCTGCCACTAGACATGCATTTTGTGGACCTTTGAAACTGCACCAACACATGGGTTTGAGAGAAATATCTGATAGCCGTTTATACAGCGAGCAACTGGTAGATTACATAGTGCTTCTCAAACACCTATCCAATCTGTCACTTTCACCTACGAAAATAGACGAATACGCTGAAGTGGTGGCATACTCTGTTCAGACTGAAGGTGATTTGCCCACGAAAGCTGCTACCAGTGCAGGCAGTACAGGAAGGAAGGAAACTTAAGTATCCCACCTGCTTTTGACAAGACGTGGCAAGAAAGGGGTCACATATCAAAAAACACCGTTGCTACTGTCACTACTGTGAACAACGGTGTAGTTTTGGATTTGAAGTATTCATAAAGGATGAGTATAGAAAGAATCTAGTAAGGAAAAAAAGGACACATCTGCTACAAGAATTATGAGGGTAGAACAGGACGTAATGAGGCTACAGCTGCTCTGAACGTTTTCAGCAACTCGGAAATTGTAGTGATGTTGTAGAGATGTATTTTATACCAAATTCCGTATAGATCGTGCCTCCAAAGGTTAAAACAGTGTCACGAGTCGGTACAATATGTTAACAGGGCAATAACTGATGTGTACTAGTCGTCTGAATAGAACAGTTCCACACGTCATTAGGTTTAGGAGCTCCGAGGTGGACGGTGGGACTGTGACAGTACAAACAAATTATTGAGACTCATATATGCTATTTGTTGTGCTACGACACTTCATTTAAGTTGTAGAGCAACTCACTGGATATGCTTCCTGACAGATACAACCAAGCGGTGGCCTTTGAAGGCGTGGGTTACTGAATACAGTGTCAACAAGAATTTGTCTGTCAGAGGCACCACATTGTCAGTCACTGTAGAAAACGCTTGTCTCCACTAGTCCCAGTGGGAAGGCTACAGGCGACTCCACTAGTAGACCAAATCTCGTAGGCTGATCTCCACTACGAACAGTAACTACAAAAGGCCACCGGGCAAATCTCTACTAGAACTGTCGTACGCCAACGCGAAACATTAACCGTCAGTTGCAGCCTGGGCCGCCTCTTTTCGCAACGAGGGAGACGGTCTCACTTGCAGACCGGACGGCGTCAATCGGAAACTGTCTCAGCGCACCAGCTCTGGTTGCGTCAATTGGCGGAGACACAACAATAACTAAACTAGAACGCGATGGTCACGTTAAAAAAAAGATTCGACACCCTTCTAGGGAAACTGAAACAGAATCTAAAAGATAAAATTTGATCAGGTGGTAGTAGGAATAGTCGTCGCTTATCAGGTAAAATTATAAATGAACTACAGTAATACTATGACATGACATTTTAAAAAATGCGAATAATTTGCAGAAGTAAGAATAGCTTTTTTGCCAATTTATTTACACCGGTCATTGACTGATGATAATCCTTTTCATTTTACTTGCCTACATAGAACTCAGTCGTGATACAAATACAGAATAAGTCAAGCTACTGGTGTTCCTTGTCATCATAAAAAATATGAGCTATTATTATGAAAGAGAGTGAACTAATATTTAGGGACTTAGAGCACCCCGATTTCTTGTAAAATGCCTTTGAAGTACCCCACAGAATCAAAGCGAGTAATTGAGCAAGCTCATGTGTAGTCATGTGTCTGAGAATGTATTAGTTGGGATAAAAACTTTGAAACAGGGGAAGGGATAGGGGAGGTCATGATGCCGATAATATTTCATTCAGTGGTGGAAATCTGGGTATATTGAAGGTTCTAGATAGACTTGGCATCTATCCTGGTGTTAATATCATCAAAGATCTTTAGCTTCTGTCCAAACTGCGAACACGCAAGGCTCAGTATACTACTGTATTTAATACCAAAATGTAAGAATAGCAACGGTAAGAAAGATCTAGATGAAGAGGAAGAAACCAGATTATACGATCTACCGTAGCTCGTAGCTAGCTATAAAATAACGGGTATCTAAAACCTTCCTTAATAAATATCTCTCAGCGCATTTTCTATGTTTTGAATTCTTCAGTGTATTTGAATCTTTTCTGTCAAAACGCTAAAACGACGATGTTCAACTTTTGGGAAATTCTATACTACAGCTATACGTCCACAGTGAACTATAATTACGAGAAGAACTGGTATCTCAACCAAAGACAGAATTATATTACATTTTCCTAAAACAGAAGTGGCTTAAGAGTAAAAAATACAAAAATACAGTACCAGAAACAGAGCCGGCCGCTGTGGCCAATCGGTTCTAGTGCTTCAGACTGGAACCGCACTGCTGCTACGGTCGCTGTTTCGAATCCTGCCATGGGCATGGATGCGTGTGATGTCCTTAGGTCAGTTAGGTTTAAGTAGTTCTAAATCTAGGGGCAGATGACCTCAGGTGTTAAGTCCCATACTGCTTAGAGCTATCTTTGAACCAGAAAGATGGTTAAAATGGCTCTGAGCACTATTGGACTTAACATCTGAGGTCATCAGTTCCCTAGAACTTAGAACTACTTAAACCTAACTAACCTAAGCACATCACACGCATCCATGCCCGAAGCGGGATTCGAACTTGGGACCGTAGCGGTCGCGCGGTTCCAGACTGAAGCGCCTAGAGCCGCTCGGCCACTGCGGCCGGCGAACCAGAAAGAGAGAAACATTTGTTCTAGTTCAGTGAGCTAACCATCCATACTGCAAAAGGATGGCATTATTTTAAGGTTCTAGCTGCTACAGTTCTAGATACAAAAATACATAAGAATTGCAAATTTTTCGTTGACGTGAAAGGGCATTCCGTCTCCACATAACTTGAAGATAGTTTCATCCGAAAGAAATTAGGTATGTGAACAGGCCCCACTATGCTCGAATATTGTAGTACTTCTGAGTGTGACCTTCGAATAACGATTGCCGCTACGATCTCACTCATTAAAATTGAGTTAACTTTCCATCTTCTGAATATGGCGATCAGTTATATTTTGGTTTCTTGGGTTAAGTAACGAGTTACAGAACAAACATATACTCGTAGCTTTAGACGAAAGACTCTCAATGATCTTTGAGCTGCCCGGTCCAATAAATATTATTTGATTTTCTTAAATCAAAGACTTTTCTCAGTAGTCGGGATCTCTGTTCGTCGATATGGAATAGGTTCTGCCACGATCTTGCATGATACCTTTCAAAATGTTCTCATTAACATATTTGTTCATTTTTACTTCAATCTAAAATAACAACCGTAGACCAAACTAGGAAAAATCAACCGTCATATAACAGAACACGAGTTTCACGTTTTCCATCACTAATTCAGCTGAAAAACAAACATTTCTCCAAAACCACATTTCCATCAGTCCATTGCAGTCTTTCAAATAAAAATGAGATGAATGAGGTGTGGTGGTCCTCAACTACGTACCCTCCGACTCTAAGTTGAAATATTAAAAGTTTTGGCTGGTTTCGTTGTCTAGGGGCTGGGATACGTAGTTGCCGCAATACAAGCGAAATAATGCTGATTCTACAGTATACAATATGAATAAACACATGCATCGAATGGTCGAAGGTTCCCGTAACTCGGCAATTGCGAATTATGAGTGTAACATACAAATATATAAATGGAAATGAGCGTTTGGCGTCATTGGCCGGGAGGCCCCTCGCGGGGCAGGTCCGGCTGCCATATCGCAGGTCTTATCACATTCGGCGCCACATTGGGCGACCTGCACGCCGGATGGGGATGAAATGATGATGAACACAACACAACACCCAGTCCCTGAGCGGAGAAAATCTCCGACCCAGCCGGGAATCGAACCCGGGCTCAGAGGACGGCAATCCGTCACGCTGACCACTCAGCTACTGGGGCTGCAATTACTGCAATTAAATAAAATCTGCAGGTACTCTTAACGACATTAAATGACGAGTACGATAGTAGAAATACTTTTGAGAATGTGGTATATTTCTGTCCATGGTCCAGCAATTAAATGATATATAATCAAAATATCCACGGGTGTACTGCCGGTCTACAGTGTCCAACGGACACAATATTTCGGTGAACTTACATGTCGCCATCATCAGGTGAACTGACGGACTGAGCTCCTCTGAACGTGCCGGTACGGAGATCCGTACGCTATGGTTGCTCATGGGGAACTGGGTTCGGTCGTGGCGGCGGCCGATTTAAATACCCTCCGCCCGCGGCGCACTCCCTCCGCCGTCCGCGCCCCGCGCCACGGTCGCGCGGTGGAACAGATTGCGACGGCGTCTGAGATGACGTCGGAGTGATGGCTCTGTCCGCCGTGGTCGTCACAACTATACGTTTTCTCGATTTACTCTTGATTAACCCAATCGCTGGTTCCCAGGCCTTGCTAAGATTATAGCCACAGTCACGGTTTATGAGGCCGTCATTGGTGCGAATTTCGATGGCCTCTCTAACAACGCTGTCCCAGTATCTCGACGTCTGTACCAGAATCCTTTTGCTTTCATACTCCATAGCGTGATTTTCCGACAAACAATGTTCAGCGACCGCCGACTTGCTCGGATACATCAGTTGAGTGTGCCTCTGGTCTTCACGGCATCGATCCTCGACGGTACACATCGTCTGACCAATATACGACTTGCCACATTGACACGGAATCTGAACATTGTTTGCCGTAAAATCACGCTATGGAGTATGAACGCACGAGGATTGTGGTACAGACGTCGAGATACTCGGACAGCGTTGTTAGAGAGGCCATCGAAATTCGCACCAATGACGGCCTCATAAACCATGACTGTGGCTATAAACTTAGCAAGGCTTGGGAACCAGCGATTGGGTTAATAAGGAGTAAATCGAGCAAACGTATAGTTGTGACGACCACGGCGGACCGAGCCATCACACCGACGTCATCTCAGACGCCGTCGCAATCTGTTCCACCACGCGACCGTGGCGCGGGGCGCGGACGGCGGAGAGAGCGCGCCGCGGGCGGAGGATACTTAAATCGGCCGCCGCCGCGACCGAACCCAGTTCCCCCAGAGCAGCCATAGCGTACGGATCTCCGTACCGGCACGTTCACAGGAGCTCAGTCCGCCAGTTCATCTGATGATGGCAACATGTACGATCGCCGAAATATTGTGCCCGTTAGGCACTGTAGACCGGCAGTACACCCGTGGATATTTTGATTATCAAATAAGCCGGGAGGAACTCAAGAATCACAAATGAAATATCAGTTGAATATGAGGGAACAATAGATTCCTACTACATGTAATTAGTTATGAACGACAGCATAGTTCACGAGATATTCACTTCTAAACGCATACAAAGTCTTCACTGTAGAAACCTCGGAAATCTCACAAGTTCACAAGTCGGCAGTCTGAAGTATTTCTATCTGTCACGACCATGCACAAACCGCTCCACAGTCCAAGGCTCTCTCACCACCGTGCGTCCCTCACGCCGTACGTCCAGCACTGGCTGTGTCCTTTCCCGTACCTAGCACCGCACTGTTCACAACTCGTGTCCTCTCCGGAAAGGGTGCTCCTACCCAACCTCCATACCTCTTAGTAGCGAGTGCTGTGGTTGGCTAGAGCGCTCCCTCCATGTCTCTAAACCAAAGTACACTCACAAACACATTGAAACACATACGATATACTGGATTTACATTTAAATGACCTGAAATTAAATGAATATTCCCACGGCTGGACCATAAACACGCTCTAACAAACATTATTAAATACAGGGTGTTACAAGCATGTACGGCCAAACTTTCAGGAAACGTTCCTCACACACAAAGAATGAAAATACGTTATGTGGACATGTGTCCGGAAACGCTTACTTTCCATGTTAGAGCTCATTTTATTACTTCTCTTCAAATCACATTAATCATGGAATGGAAACACACAGCAACAGAACTTACCAGCGTGACGTCAAACACTTTGTTACAGGAAATGTTCAAAATGTCCTCCGTTAGCGAGGATACATGCATCCACCCTCCGTCGCATGGAATCCCTGATGCGCTGATGCAGCCCTGGAAAATGGCGTATTGTATCACAGCCGTCCACAATACGAGCACGAAGAGTCTCTACATTTGGTACCGGGGTTGCGTCGAAAAGAGCTTTCAAATCCCCCCATAAATGAAAGTCAAGAGGGTTGAAGTCAGGAGAGCGTGGAGGCCATGGAATTGGTCCGCCTCTACCAATCCGTCGGTCACCGAATCTGTTGTTGAGAAGCGTATGAACACTTCGACTGAAATGTGTAGGAGCTCCATCGTGCATGAACCACATGTTGTGTCGTACTTGTAAAGGCACATGTTCTAGCAGCACAGGAAGAGTATCCCGTATGAAATCATGATAACGTGCTCCATTGAGCGTAAGTGGACGAAACTAAAATGAGCTCTAACATGGAAACTAAGCGTTTCCGGACACATGTCCACATAACATCTTTTCTTTATTTGTGTGTGAGGAATGTTTCCCGAAAGTTTGGCCGTACCTTTTTGTAACACCCTGTATATAAACAAATTAAATAAACATGTATCAAAGGAATAGCAACAACAGGTAGGCCAGTAGCCTAATGTCTCTGTGCTTTTTAAAACACACTACATATTTAACCAATTTCTTCATGACTGGTATATGTCGGATATAAACATTGACACAGACAAATAAATATATTTATAAGGATGGTGCTACCGTTTTTTCGTGTCTGTGGAGTACTAATGGCCTGACGTGGTCGATAGTAGTCAGCCACTTTGACCTCCCATAACTCATGTACTATTCATATTACATGCCTGTATCTTATACCAATTTAGGTTCACTGTAATAGCTTTCTAAAGACACATCGATCGGCGAAATGGGATGAAATGTTTAGATTTTGGAAATTCGTAGCTGGGTGTTACTTGTATAATTTATCATCAAATACTAAACTTTAAACTTATAAAGATACTGAAAATCTGATTACACCATCAGAATCATCGTGCAAATGATGGTAATGTACGTGTTTCATTTTGAGGTATCATGATTCATCTAGCTTTCATTAATTTCTGTACACACTGTGAAATGTCTGCCATTAAGGTTTCACAAAGTCCGCCATCTTTGGCACACCCGGCGTGTCTCCTTCATCAACACAGCGTCACCATGGAATTCCCAGCCACACCGCTGGACCGGCCACTGTGCAGCATCACGAAGTTGCTAAGGTAACGTTTGCACCACGTGGTTGCTGCCGCGCCGAAACCCGCTGAGAGGCTCCAGCTCGGCCACGCCAACTCCGAACTTACTATATTTTCAGGGCGTCATGACTTGCCCGTTACCTCACACTATTGAATGAAATGCACTAAACAGAAAAAGTTGTGAGATTTTCTGCTACAACACATTTTGTGTGAACGTATATTTTTATCACTCTATAGTTTCAAATGGCCACAGGCTCACAAGTGTCTATAATAACGACAACTGCCAACAAGAGGAAAGAGTGATTACTAGCACCATTAAGGCCTCTGGCTAACAGATGCACTGGTAAACAGTGACCAACTTTGAAACTTACCAATAGATAACAGTACTCAACAAATTGTATAAGGCATGGTAATTTAGTTTACTGGTGAAATCTAGTAGTTTTGATTCTCCAGTCCCTGTTTTCTGACAAGTAATTAACGAAGTCTGTGCCACATCTGGAAAGTTGCTGGTAAAATAGCCACTGCCATTCAAACCGTCACTGAAGTAATGTTAGGAACGACATTCTGTATCAAGAAGTGACTGCACACATTTTGGTTTGTTTTTGTAAGCTTTTTAAGATCATGGGAAGCCATGTGGTTTGGTTCCTATTCAGCTAGCCAATTACAGCATTACATGCCGTGCAAAGAACTCTTGGGTGAGTGTCATACGTTACTGGAACTATCCTCGGTACTGCCTATCGGTAGAAATAGTTTGTTAAGCTCTCTTGATATATTTGCGTTTCATGGGCATATTTACACTTTCTTATGTAGCGAACTTTGCATGCACGCTGCAGTTGAAGTTACGCTCCACGTCTCATTATGAGAGCAATATCCCAGAGGCTTGTTACAGAACACAAATTCAGACATTTAACCCGAAAAGTATATGAGTTAATTCATTTATTCTTCCATTTATATTGGCTATAGAATTTGGTTCAAATGCTGTTCGGTTATCTGCTGCATTTGTCACGTTTAAACAGGATGTCCCAAAAACACTGACAAACCATAGGCACACGTTCCTTGCACCAAAACAAGAATGATAAATCTCGTAAACAAGGACTCTAAAGCGCATACCGTAAGAGATATGAGTATTGAGCAATAGAAGAAATGTTTCTCACACTTGCGAAGATGAGTAAGTGCTCATAGCTCTTAAAGTATGATTTTAGACCCAATGTTTACTACACATTTCTACTTATTTCCGTATGAGGAACCTGTCCCTAACGTTTGTCGGCATTTTTATTTTTGACACCCTGTATGTGCGACAATGAGATTATGTGTTATTCCGTTTACTTGAACCTTGCATCAATTATACAACGCGGAGCTCAAATATTATCTCACATATAAATGACTAAGGATACTAACTTGGTAATAAAGTGCATTGACTTAACTTTGACTCCTCTGCCATTACAATAGCACGCGTTGTTAAACGCAACGTTATCTCTGATGAGTGATGCATTTGACGATTTTGGAGTAACTTTTAGCATCACAGATAGTGTCTCCTGTGCTAAACATTACGTATTCCCGTTCTACTGTATACATTTTACAGCAAATAAGGTAGGTCATGAGGCTGGTAGTATTTGTAGAGACGCCATACGTGATCCTGAAGAAGTGAATTTATCTGTTGTAACTGAAGGAACTGGGTTAGCATTCTCATTACACCGCATCTGATTACAAGTCGGATTGCTGCCACATATTCACCATTACTGGAATACTTAGAAATGATTTTCATGTTCACAGTTGTTCAGCCTTTCGATTCTGTCTTTACTTACTTATTTTGCGTTGCTCAATTGACCTACGTGTCTTCTCCTATACTGACTTTCATTGGCTGTGTTATAGTGAGAATGTGTTAATTACCGAATTGCGTGGAACATTACTTAGTCTGTTACGAGGCAATCAGGCAAGTTGGGTTTTACTAACACTAGTAAATAAAATTTCAACAAGAGCAGACACTTTACAGTCTATGTACATTTATCACGTGATTTCTTGACATATATTTTAATCAGACTTTCTTACACTTCAGCTCTAAGTCATTATTAAATACTGAGACTTGAAAATTTGGATCAGTACTCTCGTAGACAGGGTTGTAGCCTCTCCCCAATATTATTCAATCTGTATATTTAGCAAGCAGTAAAGGAAACAAAAGAAAAATTCGGAGTAGGTATTAAAATCCAAGGAGAAGAAACAAAAACTTTGAGGTTCGCCGATGACATTGTAATTCTGTCAGAGACAGCGAAAGACTTGGAAGAGCAGTTGAACGGAATGGACAGTGTCTCGAAAAGAGGATATAAGGTGAACATCAACAAAACCAAAACGAGGATAATAGAATGTAGTCGAATTAAATCGGGTGATGCTGAGGGAATTAGATTAGGAAATGAGACGCTTAAAGTAGTAAAGGAGTTTTGCTATTCGGTGAGCAAAGTAACTGATGATGTTCGAAGTAGAGAAGATATAAAATGTAGACTGGCAATGGAAAGGAAACCGTTTCTGAAGAAGAGAAATTTGTTAACATCGAGTATAGATTTAAGTGTCAGGAAGTCGTTTCTGAAAGTATTTGTATGGAGTGTAGCCATGTATGGAAGTGAAACATGGACAATAAATAGTTTGGTCAGGAAGAGAATAGAAGCTTTCGAAATGTGGTGCTACAGAAGAATGCTGAAGATTAGATGGGTAGATGACATAACTAATGAGGAGGTGTTGAATAGAATTGGGGAGAAGAAGGCCGGCCGCGGTGGTCTAGCGGTTCTAGGCGCTCAGTCCGGAACCGCGCGACCGCTACGGTCGCAGGATAGAATCCTGCCTCGGACATGGATGTGTCTGATGTCCTTAGGTTAGTTAGTTTTAAGTAGTTCTAAGTTCTAGGGGACTGATGACCAAAGATGTTAAGTCCCATAGTGCTCAGAGCCATTTGGGGAGGAGTTTGTGGCACAACTTGACGGGAAGAAGGGACCGATTGGTAGGACATGTTCTGAGGCATCAAGGGATCACAAATTTAGCATTGGAAGGCAGCGTTGAGGGTAAAAATCGGAGGGAGACCAAGAGATGAATACACTAATCAGATTCAGAAGGATGTCGGTTGCAGTAGGTACTGGGAGGTGAAGAAACCTGCACAGGACAGGGTAGCATGGAGAGCTGCATCAAATTAGTCTCAGGACTGAAGACCACAACAACAACAACTCTCGTAGAAAACGTAGAAGGGAATATAAGTTCGACACAGAACCAGGAAGACCACCAACGCAATAGGAGATGAAACAAAGTTGAGTACAACAGATGCGAGTTGCCCGTATCACGACACCGGTATCCGCTGTAGAACCGCTCTTTGGTGGGGTCATGGTGTCATGAGCACACTTTTCAGTAACCCCTGTGCTTATAGTTGACAGCCCACAGTCCATTGTGAAATTCTCCATCGCGACAACTTTTCTTTTTCTTTAAGCTACTTTCGAGTACTACGAAATGAGGATCCTTTCAATAATTCACCATCAGGCGGTATCACAGAGATGTGTAAACGGGGGAGCAAGCTGGATGCCAACAGTTAAATAAAGAGTGTTCAATACTCCTTTCTTTCATTCAGTAGTTATACTACTTTTCCTCGTCTATAATTATCGTTCCTCATCCACTTCTTCACATGACAGCATTGTATTCCACCTTTAATGTGACATTCTTTTATTTGTTGCCTAGGCCAGTGGTATCTGTGCAGTAGGACGGCGAAACAAACGTTATACACGTCACTTTTCGACGGGATGTTCTCTTTAATTTGAGCTACGATGGAGGATAATATGGAACACCTGACAACAGTTAACAAATGTAATAATTAGTTTATTCTGCGCCTTTTATAGTTTTGTGTTTCAAATCAGTTACTGTCTTATGCATGCCTGTGTTTAGAGCTTATACGGCGATCGTGGCTAAAATTAGGAAAAACAGATCCCATTACAGTCACACTGACCATGACTGTATCAGTAACAGCTAGTAATACACAACGATAGGTGTCAATGATCAATGCAGTTGTAGCTAAATTTATTGAGACTGAGAAACTGGATTCATTGCTGTCCACCATATGAAACGGCATTCAAAAAACTCTTGGGGAAACCTGATTAAACATAAGAGTGACCAAGGAATATGCACAATGACACCCACTGTTGGAACAAAATATTAATTACGAAATAAATCTCGGGTGAACAGCCTCATGTGAGAGTACAAAGGATACAAAATTTCGGCAATCGTCCTTGTTGCCATCATCCAGAGTGCTGATCACAAATTATTAATTGTTGTTGTTGTTGATGTGGTCTTCAGTCCTGAGACTGGTCTGATGCAGCTCTCCATGCTACTCTACCCTGTGCAAGCTTCTTCATCTCCCAGTACCTACTGCAACCTACATCCTTCTGAATCTGATTAGTGTATTCATCTCTTGGTCTCCCTTTACGATTTTCTTCCCTCCACTCTGCCCTCCAGTACTACATTGGTGATCCCTTGATGCCTCAGAACACGTCCTACCAACCGATCCCATCTTCTAGGCAAGTTGTGCCACAAACTTCGCTTCTCCCCAATCCTATTCAATACCTCCTCATTAGTTATATGATCTACCCATCTAATCTTCAGCATTCTTCTGTAGCACCACATTTCGAAAGCTGCTATTCTCTTCTGGTCCAAACTAGTTATCGTCAATATTTCACTTCCATACATGGCTACGCTCCATACAAATACATTCGGAAACGACTTCACGACACTTAAATGTATACTCGATGTTAACAAATTTCTCTTCTTCAGAAATGCTTTCCTTTCCATTGCCAGTC
This sequence comes from Schistocerca serialis cubense, assembly GCF_023864345.2. Taxonomy (NCBI): domain Eukaryota; kingdom Metazoa; phylum Arthropoda; class Insecta; order Orthoptera; family Acrididae; genus Schistocerca; species Schistocerca serialis. The sequence goes on from NC_064644.1 coordinate 53,665,801, forward strand.
TACATTTGATGTCCTCTCTACTACGAGCATCATCAGTTATTTTGCTCCCCAAATAGCAAAACTCCTTTACTCTTTTAAGTGTCTCATTTCCAAATCTAATTCCCTCAGCATCATCCGACTCAATTCGACTACATTCCATTATCCTCGTTTTGCTTTTCTTGATGTTCCTTTCAAGACACTATCCATTCCGTTCAACTGCTCTTGCAAGTCCTTTGCTGTCTCTGACAGAATGACAATGTCATCGGCGAACCTCAAAGTTTTTATTTCTACTGCATTGGTTTTAATACCTACTCCGAATTTTTCTTTTGTTTCCTTCACTGCTTGCTCAATATACAGATTGAATAACATCGGGGATAGGCTACAAACCTGTCTCACTCCCTTTCCAACCACTGCTTCCCTTTCATGTCCCCCGACTCTTATAACTGCCATCTGGTTTCTGTAGAAGTTGTAAATAGCCTTTCGCTCCCTGTATTTTACCCCTGCCACCTTCAGAATTTGAAAGAGAGTATTCCAGTCAACATTGTCAAAAGCTTTCTCTAAGTCTACGAATGCTAGAATCGTAGGTTTGCCTTTCCTTAATCTAGCTTCTAAGATAAGTCCTAGGGTCAGTATTGCCTCACGTGTTCCAATATTTCTACGGAATCCAAACTCATCTTCCCCGAGGTCGGCTTCTACCAGTTTCTCCATTCGTCTGTACAGAATTCGCGTTAGTATTTTGCATCCGTGATTTATTAAACTCATAGTTCGGTAATTTTCACATCTCTCAGCACCTGCTTTCTTTGGGATTGGAGTTCTTATATTCTTCTTGAAGTGTGAGGATATTTCGCCTGTCTCATACATCTTGCTCACCAGATGGTAGAGTTTTGTCAGGACTGGCTCTGGCCAAGGCTGTCAGTAGTTCTAATGAAATGTTGTCTACTCCCGTTCATTGCCCTTGCATAGACTCTCTATATTCTCCTTCCACCTTACTGCTTTCCGTCCTTTGCTTAGAACTGGGTTTCCATCTGAGCTCTTGACAATCATACAAGTGGTATTCATACAAGTGGTTCTCTTTTCTCCAAAGGTCTCTTTAATTTTCCTGTAGGCAGTATCTATCTTACCCCTAGTGAGATAAGCCTCTACATCTTTACATCTTTCCTCTAGCCATCCCTGCTTAGCCATTTTGCACTTCCTGTCGATCTCATTTTTGAGACGTTTGTACTCCTTTTTGCCTGATTCATTTAATGCATTTTTATATTTTCTCCTTTCATCAATTAAATTCAATATTTCTTCTGTTATCCAAGGATTTCCACTAGCCCTCGTCTTTGTACCTACTAGATCCTCTGCTGCCCTCACTGCTTCATCTCTCAAAGCTATCCATTCTTCTTCTACTGTATTTCTTTCCCCCATTCCTGTCAATTGTTCCCTTATGCTCTCCCTGAAACTCTGTACAACCTCTGGTTCTTTCAGTTTATCCAGGTCCCATCTCCTTTAATTCCCACCTTTTTGCAGTTTCTTCAGTTTTAATCTGCAGTTCATAACCAATAGATTGTGGTCAGAGACCACATCTGCCCCTGGAAATGTCTTATAGTTTAAAATCTGGATCCTAAATCTCTGTCTAGCCATTATATAATCTATCTGAAACCTGTCAGTATCTCCAGGCTTCTTCCATGTATACAACCTTCCTTTATGATTCTTGAACCAAGTGTTAGCTATTATTAAGTTGTGCTCTGTGCAAAATTCTATCAGGCGGCTTCCTCTTTCATTTCTTAGCCCCAATCCATATTCACCTACTATGTTTCCTTCTCTCCCATTTCCTACTACCGAATTCCAGTCAGCCATGACTATTAAATTTTCGTCTCCCTTCACTATCTGAATAATTTCTTTTATTTCATCATACATTTCTTCAATTTCTTCGTCATCTGCAGAGCTAGTTGGCATGTAAACTTGTGCTACTGTAGCAGGCGTGGGCCTCGTGTCTATCTTGACCACAATAATGCGTTCACTATGCTGTTTGTAGTAGCTCAACCGCACTCCTATTTTTTTTATTCATTATTAAAACTACTCCTGCATTACCCCTATTTGATTTTGTATTTATAACCCTGTATTCGCCTGACCAAAAGTCTTGTTCCTCCTGCCACCGAACTTCACTAATTCCTACTATATATAACTTTGACCTATCGATTTCCCTTTTTAAATTTTCTATTCTACCTGCTCGATTAAGGGATCTGACATTCCACGCTCCGATCCGTAGAACGCCAGTTTTCTTTCTTCTGATAACGACGTCCTCCTGAGTAGTCCCCGGCCGCAGATCCGAATGGGGGACTATTGTACCTTCGAAATATTTTACCCAAGAGGACGCCAGCATCATTTAACCATACAGTAAAGCTACATGCCCTCGGGAAAAATTACGGCTGTAGTTTTTCCTCGCTTTCAGCCGTTCGCAGTACCAGCATAGCAAGGCCGTTTTGGTTAGTGTTACAAGGCCAGATCAGTCAATCATCCAGTTGCCCCTGCAACTACTGAAAAGGCTGCTGCCCCTCTTCAGGAGCCACACGTTTGTCTGGCCTCTCAACAGATACCCCCCTATTGTGGTTGCACCTACGGTACGGCTGAGGCACGCAAGTCTCCCAACTAACGGCAAGGACCATGGTCCATGGTCCATGTATATTTTCATTTATTAATTGAAAATATACAAACATGTTCTCTTAGGATAAAACGACACACAATGGAAATGACAAGACAGATGATCAGACCTACTGAACAGACACAAATCTACATGTACCAATCATTAAGTCACCTTTATTGTGTTAATGCTATGACTTGCTTTTGATGAAAGCGAGGAGATTTCTATAATTTACGAACACTACATCTTATTATGCCTCCACTACATTATTACACATAATATCGTGCAAGCAAATTTTGTAGGCTACGTAGGAGAAAGTCACTAACTTCAAACACGATAGATAGTTAATTTAGAACAAATATACTGCGCCATCACTTTTAACACATGCAAGACACATATCTTTGTTCACTTTATTTGTCATCCAGCATTATCACTCTCACTCTGTAGCTAAATTCACCTCACACAATCTATCAGTACTCAGAATCGTCAGGAGTGTAAATCGTTGGTATTCACGTCATTCCTAATTTATGTTGCGCTCTAATAGCATGTAGATTTGCCTTTAACGAAAACGGTTGTAATCGCACATTTATCATATAAATTTGAAATTTTTGATACCACTAGAGATTTACTTTGATATTCAAAGTGGTCAACACAGTATATGGCGCACGTTTGATCTGTAGAAAGAGTTTTTGTCGAAAATTATTGGTTCTGACAATGTCATTCAGGTATCACAGATTAAAAGTAACGTCTGTAATTAATGTCTGTAATCAAACTCAGTCCGGAAATACACTGTGACTCTTCAAGCTTTCCCGGCGGATATGCTGTAAATAGTCTTCAATGGTTAGTTTCCACAGCGTACAGTGCATACGCGGAAGAGCCGCTCTGCGATTTTCGGCAGAGGGCAAATCATTGCGCATGCGTGATTTTCGCGCCTGCGCATTCTTCGCGAACGTGTTCTAGAAACGTGGCGTCGACGCGCGGATACCATCAGTCGTGCCTAGCCACTAGCAAGGTTGAACCAGCTGAAGATGTCGGACAATTGCTCCGAGGATTTATTGTGGAGTTTGCACAACGTGATCATGCTGCAAACACGTGAAGGCTCTTTACACGAAATACATTGCTAATACTATCCCTCGAGCAATCATATGAACAGCAAAAGTTCAGGCGACAATCGATACTAAACAAGGGAGGGAAGGATGATTGGGGGGAAGTATTATAAAGAACAGCTACACAAAGAAAGCTAATATTACGAAAAGGGTAGCGGAAGCCGATGAAGGGGATACTGAAGACACAATGAGAAAACTACTTCAGCTGGTATGTAAAATATGTGAGACAGGTGAAATACGTCAGAAGGAATGTAACAATTACAATGTTAAAGAATTCACGTGATGACAGGTACAAATGTTACCTAACAATTAGTTCTATAACACATGGCTGTTACATACACTCTTTATTTACAGACCAATGGAAAGATTGATTGCAGGCAACTTCGGCTCGTATATTTTCGCTTCCAGAGGAATATGGCAACACGCAGGACAATACTGATCCCATGATATGTCTTAGAAGATGGACTAAGAAAGGCCAAGTACCTTCGATCTCACAGTAAGTCTGTTCTAGTGTCAATCCTGATAAGAACTCGCAAAAAGAGAGCCAAGTCAGATACCAAGGGAAAACACCGTAAAGCAATCATAAATACAATTTCAATCATGACTCTTTCTACTCCTAGAAAAATAATCCGAACGGCACCCATTACGGTAAAGAGCTATGTTCTCAATCGTTTGACAAACTACTGTTACATACCCCAGTTCAGGTGGTGCTGTTGCTCAGAAAATCGGTCTAAAGTGCGGGGTGTGTCTGGAGGAACAGTAAATTTCAAGGAATGCATTAGATTTTTGCTGTATTGAATTTCAGACATCTATTCCTATTAAGTTTTCGTTCTCAACCAGGGACTATGGCAACAGAAAGTAGAAAAGTAGTTGCTATTGAATTATATAGGATCCCTAGTCGTATTTTCCTGTTTCTATTGGTATAGTCCCTGGATAATGGTTTAGAACCGAAACCGATACAAATACATGCATTAAATTCAACACAGGAGAGTTGTTATGCATTTCTTGTACTACGTACATGCTGTTGATTGTCGCCAACTAAAACGGTTGGAAAAGTAAATGTTTTACCTGGTAGTAATACAGACTAACACGAATAAAACATTCCTGAGAACCCGTAACCTATCCTTCCTTGATTAAAAAGTTACATAAAATATGTCTCCAATTTTTATTGGTCACCAAGATGCTGCTGGTTACAGAGATAAAATTTCATTCCGCGCGTTTGCAGTCTAATTGCTGTGGCTTTACTCATCGGCCATCATTCTTGTTTAAAAGTTCATGTTGCGAAGCAGTACTTGAGTTTATGTACTTAATTTATTTCAACTCTGATTGTAAAATTTCTGTGTATTATTAAGCACGTCGCAAGTACTTACAACAGCCGGGTGTCACTGTGTGGTATTAGTATATGGGGTTTGTTACGGTAAAGAAATTGCTGCTAATGTAAAATACGGCAGACGATTTCCTAACAACAGACAGAAGAGCACGTACTCTCATTTTAGTTGAACTGTGTGTGACTCGCGCTGTGACCACCTCACCTCATCTGAATTTCTGGACGCGTCGCTATACAGGATGTGCTTCAGTTAAGTGTTTTACGTACAGTCAATAATTTCAGATTGGTCAGAAATGACACAGAAGTAAGAACGACTACCTGAATTCAGCTGATTGATATTTCATTTATCTAAACATGTTACTGCCGAAAATTTGCTGCATATCACATAAATGACAAGTAGTTACGTTCACCCTTGGATCCGTGTTTTAGCTGCAGCACCACCATAATCCTCAAAAAAAAAAAAAAAAAAAACTGTCTCGGAAACTTCGAGCTATCTTTTCACTGCAGAACCCTAAAAACTTTAAGTATCTGAATAATGGCGACGAAATAGGACAAATACCTTTACCAGACGAATGTAAACTACAGTTATATTCCTAAGCTTATTCTTGAAAAGGAACGGGATGAAAACTTCATAGTAGTGCATTAAAAATACTAAAACATAGCTCAAACCTTATTATGTGCGAGTAGCTGATCATTTCCTGCCAAACGATTCAGCTAAATTACGTCTCAGAAGACCATTTCTTGTACTGTCACATTCGAAGTCTATTTAGCTGCCTTTTCAAAAGTTACTCCATCAAGCAACAGCGAAATTCCGTAGTTAATGAGCCAAGGTCAGCATATGGTACACTAACTAAGAATATGCTTTCTCAATGGGACGAATGTCGTAATAAGAACAAAAAAGAAAGAAATACTTAGTTGAAGGCATCAAAGAACTCAGATTATCCCTACTTTTTAAGTCTATTATGTCTCATTTCGAATGCAGTTTGCGTGAAGAACATGGACAATACGTACGATGAAAGTTGACAACGCAGTGAAAATACAATGCCAGTCAAAAACTTCCATCTAACCGTATTCCCAAAAGCCCGCTACTCATTTCCATACAGGAGATAACTTCAGTTTGCATGGCAACATTCTCATTAAATGTGGTACAGCAATTATCAGATGCCAACGAATCAGAAACTGAGCATGGAGACAGACAAGGTAACTAATTTTATTGAAAACAGCGCATAACTGAAAAGACTAAACAGTGAATCCTACATACAGTATAAAAGCCACATTACGGGGCAATTTTTGTAGTGGGATTATACTCGACATTCCTATTAGCAACCTTCTTATTAATTAAGTTCTCTCAGTGTGTCGATAATTCGTAATTCAGAATCCATTATTTCGGTCCATAGTCTCTTCGTACGGTACTTTCCATCCTTCACAATCTCCTCCACCCCTTCCACAGTCCGACTGTGTCCACTCAAAGAATAGCCAAAGGCAGCACTTTTATTGCAAAATTTTTGGCGTCTTATTAACTTGCAAGGAAGAAAGTACCCAGAAGTATGAGAATTACGGTAAATCAGTTGTTGACTTCGTGACAAAAAAGATATTAAGTTCGTGTCAGTAAAACGAGTACTTCTGAGATTTTTCAACGATATTATTATTTTGAGGCCACTGAAATTTTTTGAGTTATTGAAATGAAACCTTTACGATGACAGTACTTTAGACTATCTTCAAGGAAAAAGTCTCTGAGGGAAATAACATTTTATGTGTTCTTAGGAAAATAGTTACGCAGTACAGCGGTTTAGATGTTTCGAACGATAAAGTTCAGGCTGTGTACTGTTTTGAAATTCGGCGTGAGCTTCTTTACGAAGAACGCCCTCTGCATGGCGCCGGAATGCTCATAAACACGGCCTTGTGTGTCCGCCGTACCCTACAGCCCATCGATGTTATCGCGACGCAAACATTGTTTCGCTGCTTCGCACATTCATCGGCCTTCTTGAATGCGCTCCAGATTAACACCGTAATTTTGAATATTTAGCGGTTTATCTTAATAGCCATGTCGTAAAGGTAGCCCGCCATATGTTTCCTTCCTCTCCATAAACCAATAATAATTAGTCTTCCTATTATAGCGGCGGCCATTAACCAACCAATGAGTTGTAAGCGGCTGAAGTTTAGATAATGCGCATTCTCTGAGGGATATTACATACTTGAATGGACCGCATCAGCGTCTGATGGAGGGAGCTTCTGCCTTAACGACCGCCCCGTCGGCATCCCTCACTATCCCTATCCAACCCCCACATCCCTTCCTCTCATTCGTCCCTCTTTTGCAAGCATTCATCGCCGTTGGTAATCTTTCCCTGTCTGCTGACGTCGTACTGGAGCCACACAGAAAACACCTACAAACATCAGTGATTAGTGAGGAATTGCGTAGCGTATTCTAAGAGAAGGGAGAAATGTTCACTTGCTTGAATAAATTAAATCTGTTTCTTGAATGTTCTCGTTGCCATGAGTTATGCCACTGAATTAGACGATTAGGGAAGTTTCGTAGAAGGTAGATGCTCGCTTGAATAGAACATTACAGCGTAAACTAATCTAACGAGTTTGAGTGTTTCCGTAACTGTGCATATGAAGGAATCGTAGAGATGCATTCATAAGGCACATTGACTTAGTTTTGAGATACAGCAGGTTTAAAGTTTCAAGGAAATCTTAAAATGTTTAATGCAAAATAGAAGCACTATTTGTACTTCAAACACTTGCTTAATACTTGCAATGCGTGTAGTGAAACAGACAACTCTCTTAATGCTACATAAAATTAATTTTAGAGTCAGACAAATTAATATGTAGTCAATAGCAGCATATGACTATATTTTCCAAAACAAATTTAAAACGTAAAATATAATTTGTTATGGATTTATTCCGAACTATTCTCACACAGTGACCCTTATTTACACAAAATCTCACACAGTGACCCGTATTTATACTATTTACACATTTATACATACATCACAGATAACCGAGGTTATTAAATTATTTTACACTGAGGCAGTTACATGCAGGAAGTTCCTCTACTTCGCCACTGTTCATGTTATTTCCAGCACATACCGGAAGAAATATTGAGTTGCTGCAGCTATGTATACCATAAGAGACAGTACATAATCGGCGTATTCTGATTAATCGCAAGTGGCTTCTTATATTTTATTGGCATTAATTTTTTCTAATTAATCGGAAGTAACTTTTTATATTTTATCGGCAGCTGATGTAGATCTGTTTCCACGAGTTCTTCCTTCCCCTTGACACGAATATACATTGGCATGAAGGCTCCTATGTCGGACTAAGTGCTTTACACTTAGCTTAAGGGGTCCCTGAGACCGAAACTAAAACTGGGTACTTTATTGAAATGAAATGCATCTCCAGATGTGAATAACGTAGGTCTTGACATCGATGTCTTCAGGGTTTCCAAAGTTCCGAATTCTTCTCTTTCCGTTTCAACGACAGTGAAGTTCAATAGCGTGCACGCCAGATGAATGACCAATAGTGATAAAATCTGCGAGTCCAAAAATTTCAGTTTCTTGTATACACTCAATGAGACCAAAATCACGATCTGCAATGGTAAGAGGTGCGACCTGCCACAGGACAGTAACGCTGAACAGATTAGAATCTTGTGGTAGCAACAAGGAACCTTTCGAAAGCAATAACAGTCCACTTCTTTGCCTGTCCCTTTTAGTTCCCCATGATTATGTGCAGATGTTTATTACTAATTTAAAGTCCCCTGGCGCGTTTTTCTATCTGTATGTAAAACATAATTTCAGGTACTACAATAAGAATATTTAAGAATATTGACTCAGTTTTTGCTAACAGTTTGGCTGATTCACTAGGAAGGTTTGTGTGTGTAATTTGTGTAATACATGCATTGTTACCTGTTCCATATTCAAGGGACGACTGGGAAATGACGTCTCATGGTAGCGATATTTTTTGCTAGTTGGTCAGCTACACACGAGTTGTCTAACACTGATATCCTTTTCTATCAGTTACCGTTGGCTCAATACGTGGACAGTTCTAATTACTAAAGTTCTATCTTTGGCTAAAGAGAATGGAAAAAACAAATCGCCACATCCACTGAGGCAAAATCTACAGAAACTCTGTCATCAACAATTAAGGTCAGCTTTGACAAGAATAGTAAATTGGAGCTCATCTGCAGCACGTACAGATTAATGGTAATGGCCTGAGGAATGTGATGTCAGTAGTATGATTAGTTCTCCCTTGTGTCTCGCATTTTATCAACATTAACCTTGTTACTCAATATTGGAATGTCACACCCTTACTAGAACAGTTTATGTCTTTTCATGCTAACAGATGAAGGATAAGCAAATTAGCAACTGTTTTCTCTCTTTATGCAGTTACAGTAAGCGAGTAAAATTACAACATTTCCAAATTAACCACGCTTCCCCCCTGGCTTCGTAAACATCCTCTGCGAGACCAGAGACAACAAGCATTCTCATTCAGAAAATATCGTATTTTAAAATACATTATACTGAGTACTTAAAAAGCCCCCCTTCCCTTCCCTATGGTGACCGATAATTTTCGTTGTTATCTTGCCTACCATCACTCTAGTTCCGCTCGTTCCTCGTTACTGTTAGTTTTAGAACTTTTCTCTAAGATATGACGTTAGATCTCTTCGGTACGAGTCTTTGAAGTCATAGGAAGGAATTACGGAGGTGAAGGAATAAGGTAAGGCTCATCCATAATGGTACACAGACAAATTATGGGACTTAGTGATGCGTCAAGACACAATCCAGTCAGGTTCAATGCGAATCACATTATATTTAAGCTAAATAAAGATACATCAATAAAAGAAGGAAATTTGTTTTTGAATGACAGTTTATACGGCGCAGACAGTTATTTACGAGTGTCAGTATTCGTAAGAAAATTGAATTGTGTGGAATGAAATGACTAATCCACCAATATTACATATTACAGAACCTTTCCTAATGTGGTGAGAATTTGCTGAGTGTCATGAGATTGGATTAATCTTCTCTGGGTTCATTTTTGGCCGCTATTAGAACTACTATATGGGAAACAAGGGTAAAGCCATAGAGGGTCTTCTACCTTATGCTACTATGAATGGGATTTAATTTACACAAGTATTTGTTTATACAGTGTACATGTCAAATATTTATATATACAGACGTAGTGCCATGCGGCATTACAAAAAGTAGGCTGTACATAGAATAATATCATTGCTATGTGTCAAGGACACACTTTTCCGAATGTGGCGCTACTTCCAAGTCATGCAAGGATATGTCTTGTTTGGTTGAGTATTTGAGTTATGAACGGATCCTCAGCGAAAATCTCAGACCAAGTCTCTTGAAAGCGCAATCCGGAACATCAAATGACAGCAAGACATGTACAACACATATAAGAAAACATGTCATACAATTATATTCCTGAAACTAAAGTTATCATTCAATAAAACGCTAATCTACGTACGTCATAGTTTATTTTTACTGTTTAAATCGTTCATATTCGAGTGGTGACACTTTAATGCGTTTGACGGTGACTTTATAAATTTTCACCGTGTTCACCAGATGGGACATTTCGGACATTTGTACTCTAACCACAAGTCGTTAACAGTTATTCACTTTTTCAACATGTCCCACAAGAGCACTCGTAGAGGGTCCATCGGTTTTGTCTTTCTTTTTGTCCCATTAGCTGTACTGACTTTTGATTCACAAGTGCTGTGGCCAGTCACTGCTGCATATATGTGCATTACCAGCTTGTCAATATATGATGAAGTAGCTAATGCCGCGTTTAAACTGAAGGAGATCACTGCTGTCAGCGGCAGCGGGCCATTACGTAGGATCAACGACGACGAGCGAAATTGTGTACTGGATCGGGATTCGAACCCGAGACCTCCTGCTTACTAGGCGTTATCGCAACTGCGCGGAGTGTCTCGCCACGCCTCACGGCCCATCCACACTCCAACCGAACGCCACCTACCAGCAGTCCCTGTCCATTATACTCACTGTTCGCTGCTCTGAGAATCCCGCAGGGGGTTGGATCTGTTTGTACATGCACACTGAAGAAAGTGGATCCATTGCCCAGCTAGCCATATCAATTATTAATGAGTGATTGGTGTCTGTTCTTTCGGACACCACGCATTATCTGCAACTATGAAACATTATATATAAATTGAAGGGGAAGAACGATGCGGCACCTTTTAACAATGCTGATTATTTGAGCCTTCGTATCTCCTGAGAAACATGTCGTAGAATGATATAATACTAAAGATACATCCAGCAACATATGTGGATATTATCTGGGATACTTATTGCGAATAGAATTAGTAGCAAATATGTAATTAATGTAAACGTCATGCATGATACGGCAGTTTTTCAAGCACCTCATTGTATATGACATCGTATCTCCTGGACAGATGTCGTACAAGTATAAAATTTTGTAGTTACATTCAGTAATACACACTTGAAGGCATATTGTCATATCGCTGGCTTAGTTGTGGAGTATCTTTGCGGGCAGCCGTGTCTGTAGTGAGTAGAGCACGGGACACGAAACTGTTCTGCTGTGTAGTGTGTGGCTCTGCATGTAAGAAGCATTGTTAGTATTCAGGTTGAAGTGTTGCTGCTAGAGCTATTACAGTAAAGTGATTAAATATGGAAGTAATTTAGAGGAAAGTGTGTCAAGATGTAATTAAAAATGAGCAGTGCCGCCGATAACGTATTTGTGTATCCTCTCGTTCCGTGTCGCACATCATCAATCATCCGCGCCGTGATCGGTCTCCCAGAATGAACTGATGTGAATCAGTAAAAATTAGTTACCATAAAAGAGTGCAGTCAAGTGCCAGTGGCTTGTAGAGAGCGTGAGGACATGCGTTCGGTCATCGCGTTTCCGCATTTTCAACAATCAGCCGCGCCGCGACGGTTACGCGCACGCTCGTCCCAATAATATTTTTGGACTGTTAATCGTCAAGATTGTTAATTGGGATAAACAGTTACGATCTAGAGTGTAAACACTGCAACCTGTGGTTTCCATATCGTCTCAGAATATATATGTTCATACCAGACATAGGACGGTGTTATGTTTTAACGTTGAGTGGCTCCCCTAAACCCGCTTGCATGTTTCGATAGATAATTTGAGGCAAGCCAACAGCAGTGTGGAGCAGGACAATTCGACCGCCACGGGATTATCAGGTACGTGGTGTGAACAGGGCGCACGGTCACGAAACGAGAAGTCTGTTTAAGGGTCCCCCACCCCAATTTTACTACAGGGCGTGTTACACACTGACAATCCAAAACATTATGACCACTTCCCACCACGATGAGCGGGGGGGGGGGGGGGGGGGGGCGGGGGGGGGGGGGCACCTAGTAGCGTCACGGGCACGTGACGCGGTAACAAAAGTGAGCAGACATGGACCGGGATCACCCTAGCGAAGATAAGGGCAGCCAATGGGGATAATTGCTACGGAGAGCCTATGAACAAATATCTCGAAAACTGCGAAGCTGGTCGAATGCTCACGTGCTACTGTTCTGAGCATCTATCGAAAGAAGTAGACGGGTAGTGAGAGTACTAGCAGGCCCTAAACAGTTGGACGTCCACGACTCTTCTCTGCCGAAAGAGCACAATGTTACTGCATGCGCAAGAGTTTTGGAGCACTCCGTTCATTGTACATTGTTGAATATGCAGCTCTTCAGCAGAAAACCCATTCGTGTTCACATGTTGACCCAACGACAACATCAGTTACGACTACTGGGAGCACTGGACAATCGGGATTCCATCATCGATCAGTGTAAACATGCTGGATCTTTGGATGAATGAGGTTTTTTGTTACATTAGGTTGACGGTCGTCTACAAAAACACTGGTAACCCGAAACGTGCACTTCGGACGCAGGCTGGTGGGAACAGTATTATGCTATGAGAGACAATCTCCTCCGCGTTCATTATGCCTGTATTAATAATCGAAGACACGCTAACAGCGGCAAACCATTTCCATCCCCTCATCCATATGTCATCCCCAACGGCGATGTCATCTTTCAGCATTATAATTGTCTGTTTCTCGGAACCAGGACCTTGCTACAGTGGTGTGAGGAGCGTTATAGTGAACTCATGTTGATGTCTCAGCGATAAAATTCGCCTTATGTAAATCCTAAGGAACCCATCTGCGTCGCCATTGGCCGCCATTAATGCGTACGCAAATCAGCGGCCCATTGTTTACGTGAATTACATGACCTGTATGTAGACATCTAACGCCACATACCTCTACAAACCTACTATCAAACTGTCGGATCGCTGATACTCAGAATGAGTTACGTATTTTGCTCCAGAGTCTGGTAAACAATAATTTCATTCCCCAATTGGTACTTTCACAACACGAACAGCGGAAAAGTAGTAAACGATTAACTTTTTACTTCTTTGTTTTGTAAGGGGTGTTAGCGAGAAAAAAATTGTAAAGGTTTGAAATTATGTGTAAAGTTTGTTGCCAGTCGCTAAGTCATCTCTCCGCAATCGTATGAAAATTTCACGCTCCATGCACACAACCATCCGACCACTACATATTTTTAGCTAGGGCAATCACAGTATAGCCTTACCTACCAATATTATTACCAGTCAGTCACTTCAAAAGCAACAGCAAGGCTCAGCATGTATCCCATCTCGTCGTAAATCGCTACTCAATTACGTGAGCAATAACACAAATTTGATACATAATCAGAAGCAATGTAAACACAAATTAAGATGCATAAGAATAGGGTTCAAAATTCAGCTATCTGCTCCCTTACACACAGATTTCTCACTTTGTGTGAGCATTACTTTTCTCGTATCAGTTTCTTATGAATATGAACAACACAGAAAAGAGCCCGCATTCTAAAATGCTACCAGATACTGAATTTAAAAAACAAATAGAAAATGCCTTCTGAGCATGCACTGAAAATTTTGCTTCAGCATCAAGGGACTTATTACAGTTACAACACACATAAACCCATATAATGAGATTATAATTCTACTGTGGTTCTGTAGTATATGAAAAATGTATACTACTTCTAAAATTAAGGTACTATTCACAAATGGTACCTCTTAAGCTACTCTACTATAAATACCCTTTTACATAGATCATAGTTTCAGTCACTGGATCTTAATGATAAGTCACAATATAAATATAGTGTACTAATTTGTATTCTACACAGAAATCATCCTGAGAGTTTGCATTCAAAGTCAGTATAATTTCACATATTGGGCTACAGAGTTCATGTTCTCTTTGCCGTAACACAGAATACTAGCAATGTACATCTGCAAATATAATTAATTAAATATTATTAGTCATTGAAGAAATCGTCTTAAACTAAGCAATAATTGTCAGTCTAGGTTTTTCTTGAAAATGAGAAAAATTTCAGATGATTCCTTAACTGCACTTTATTTACCACACGAACTGTCTGTACCTTAGGAAAGTTCTATTGCGCATTTATACATAAGTTGCTAACTGACCCTCCCCCCATGAACCATGGACCTTGCCGTTGGTGGGGAGGCTTGCGTGCCTCAACGATACAGATAGCCGTACCGTAGGTGCAGCCACAACGGACGGGTATCTGTTGAGAGGCCAGACAAATGTGTGGTTCCTGAAGAGGGGCAGCAGCCGTTTCAGTAGTTGCAGAGGCAACAGTCTGGATGATTGACTGATCTGGCCTTGTAACACTAACCAAAACGGCCTTGCTGTTCTGGTACTGCGAACGGCTGAAAGCAAGGGGAAACTACAGCAGTAATTTTTCCCGAGGGCATGCAGCTTTACATATGATTAAATGATGATGCCGTCCTCTTGGGTAAAATATTCTGGAGGTAAAATAGTCCCCCATTAGGATCTCCGGGCGGGGACTACTCAAGAGGACGTTATCAGGAGAAAGAAAACTGGCGTTCTACGGATCGGAGCGTGGAATGTCAGATCCCTTAATCGGGCAGGTAGGTTAGAAAATTTAAAAAAGGAAATGGATAGGTTAAAGTTAGATATAGTAGGAATTAGTGAAGTTCGGTGGCGGTGGAAACAAGACTTTTGGCCAAGTGAAAACGGTTAAAAATACAAAATCGAATAGGGGTAATGCAGGAGTAGGTTTAATAATGAAAAAAAGTGGGAGTACGGGTAAGCTACTACAAACAGCATAATGAACGCATTATAGTGGCCAAGATAGACATGATGCCCACGCCTACTACAGTAGTAAAAGTTTATATGCCAACTAGCTCTGCAGATGACGAAGAAATTGACGAAATGTATAATGAGATAAAAGAAACTATTCAGGTAGTTAAGGGAGACGAAAATTTAATAGTCATGGGTGATTGGAATTCAAGAGTAGGAAATGGGAGAGAAGGAAACATAGTAGGTGAATATGGATTGGGGCTAAGAAATGAAAGAGGAAGCCGCCTGGTAGAATTTTGCGCAGAGCATAACTTAAGCATAGCTAACACTTGGTTTATGAATCATAAAAGAAGGTGGTGTACATGGAAGAACCCTGGAGATACTAACAGGTATCAGATGGATTATATAATGGTAAGACAGAGATTTAGGAAGCAAATTTTAAATTGTAAGACATTTCCAAGGGCAGATGTGGCCTCTGACCTCAACTTATTGGTTATGAACTGTAGATTATAACTGAAGGAACTGCAAAAAGGTGGGAATTTTAGGAGATGGGACCTGGGTAATCTGAAAGAACCAGAGTTTGTACAGAGTTTCAGGGAGAACATAAGGGAACAATTTAGAGGAATGGAGGAAATAAATACAGTAGAAGAAGAATGGGTAGCTTTGACGAATGAAATAGTGAAGGCAGCACAGGATCTAATAAGTAAAAATACGAGGGCTAGTAGAAACCGTTGCGAAACAGAAGAAATATTGAATTTAATTGCTGAAGGCGGAAAATATAAAAATGCAGTAAATGAAGCAGGCAAAAAGGAATACAAACGTCTCAAAAATGATATCGACAGGAAGTGCAAGATGGCTAAGCAGAGATGGCTAGAGGACAAATGTAAGGATGTAGAGGCTTATCTCACTAGGGGTAAGATAGATACTGCCTACAGAAATATTACAGAGACCTTTGGAGAAAGGAGAACCACTTGCATGAATATCAAGGGCTCAGATGGAAACCCAGTTCTAAGTAAAGAAGGGAAAGCAGAAAGGTGGAAGGAGTATATAGAGGGTCTATACAAGGGCGATGCACTTGAGGACAATATTATGGAATTGGAAGAGAATGTAAATGAAGATGAAATGGGAGATATGATACAGAGTGAAGAGTTTTACAGTTCACTGAAAGACCTAAGTCGAAACAAGACCCAGGAGTAGGCAACATTACATTAGAACTACTGACAGCCGTGGGAGAGCCAGTCCTGACAAAACTCTACCATCTGGTGAGCAAGATGTATGAGACAGGCGAAATAATCTCACACTTCAAGAAGAATATAATATTTCCAATCCTAAAGAAAGCAGGTGTTGACAGATGTGAAAATTACCGAACTATCAGTTTAATAAGTCACAGCTGCAAAATACTAACGCGAATTCTTTACAGACGAATGGAAATACTGATAGAAGCCGACCTCGGGGGAGATCAGTTTGGATTCTGTAGAAATGTTGGAACACGTGAGGCAAAACTGACCCTACGACTTATCTTAGAAGAAAGATTAAGGAAAGGCAAACCTACGTTTCTAGCATTTTTAGACTTAGAGAAAGCTTTTGACAATGTTGATTGGAACACTCTCTTTCAAATTCTGAAGGTGGCAGCAGTAAAATACTGGGAGCGAAAGGCCATTTACAATTTGTACAGAAACCAGATGGCAGTTATAAGAGTCGAGGGACATGAAAGGGAAGCAGTGGTTGGGAAGAGTGTGAGACTGGGTTGTAGCATATTCCAGATGTTATTCAATCTGTTTATTGAGCAAGCAATAAAGGAAACAAAAGAAAAGTTTTGAATAGGTATTGAAATCCATGGAGAAGAAATAAAAACTTTGAGGTTCGCCGATGACATTGTAATTCTGTCAGAGACAGCAAAGGACTTGGAAGAGCAGTTGAACGGAATGGACAGTGTCTTGAAAGGAGGGTGTAAGATGAACATCAACAAAAGCAAAACGAGGATAATGGAATGTAGTCGAATTAAGTCGGGTGATGCTAAGGGAATTAGATTAGGAAATGAGACACTTAAAGTAGTAAAGGAGTTTTGCTATTTGAGCAGCAAAATAACTGAGGATGGTCGAAGTAGGGAGGATATAAAACGTAGACTGGCAATGGCAAAGAAAGCGTTTCTGAAGAAGACAAATTTGTTAACATCGTGTATAGATTTAAATGTTAGGAAGTTGTTTCTGAAAGTATTTGTATGGAGTGTAGCGATGTATGGACGTGAAACGTGGACGATAAATAGTTTAGACAAGAAGAGAATAGAAGCTTTCGAAATGTGGTGCTACACAAGAATGCTGAAGATTAGATGGGTAGATCACATAACTAATGAGGAGGTATTGAATAGAATTGGGGAGAAGAGGAGCTTGTGGCACAACTTGACTAGAAGAAGGGATCGGTTGGCAGGACATGTTCTGAGACATCGAGTGATCACCAATTTAGTATTGGAGGGCAGCGTGGAGGGTAAAAATCGTAGAGGGAGACCAAGAGATGAATACACTAAGCAGATTCAGAAGGATGTAGGCTGCAGTAGGTACTGGGAGATGAAGAAGCTTGCACAGGATAGAGTAGCATGGAGAGCTGCATCAAACCAGTCTCAGGACTGAAGACCACAACAACAACAACTAACTGACGATAACATTCACAGCCTCACCTTGCTCCATGCTTATCTTTAAATACATTTATTCACTTAAGCAGAGTGCATATCGGTTCACGTTTCTGGTTAACATGTAAACAACAATATTCACTACTTTTGCTAATTACTTGGTCCACAATAAATACTGCAGAGTGTGGTGACTGTCATTCTCGTTCCTAACGATCTTCATGTTAACTCGATGGCAAAACTTGTCATGCAACAAGTCGATCATCACATCCTGATCATAAAGCTTAATGTAGCACTTTCCTGAAAAGCGTCAGTTCTTGTGTCTTGTGTCCTAGTGTCAATTCCTAAAAGGAAATCAACTACGAAATCGTCATCCAGTAGCAACATGTTGTGAATGACAAAATTTCCTAGTCCTAAGGGAAGATGGAGTTGTAACTTAATTTATTTAATGTGGCACCAGTTAGTTCCAAAATTTTGTAGCGAGTAACTGACAAAGTAGGTACTTTTAAGGATTCGTATACTCTGTTATATAAATTAGAAGATGATACACTCGCTGCAGCACCAGTATCTAATAAGCAATAACAGGGATACGGCCCACATATGTTTGTATAGCTTACTCTAATATTTTCACAGACTGATTAGTGCATACATTTAATTCCTAAATAAATCCTCAAATATAAAATTTTCATCCTTATAGCAGAGCAGGTTTACATTATTGATACTGCACCTTTCCTATCAGCAACCAACATTCTATGGCTGAATACAGTCACTCACAGTTACTCTTCAGAGGTTTTAGGCAGATTATTCACTTCTTCCAGCCTTGCCTCCATAGTACGACTATTTCGGTTCTCATTTTCAAGCTATTTCTGTGTGTAATTTTTCCATTCAATGGAAGTTTGGTAACTGCAATTGAACTCATTATGTTACCATTGTCGCCAATTCCTTCTGGTAAGTTGGGGTGGTGTAGATGGACTTCAGTTGCGCGCATCTTTCCTGGCAAAAACGATTTTACTTCACAACAGAAATTGTTTTCGACATCGCCACCACTGTCAGTTGATCTATTATTATTACGGTTCTGACAGTTGCTGAATATGTTGGGTCTTACTAATAATGATGCACACTATGACATGGACTCAGTTGTTATTTGTTTTTCTATTTTGTTATTACTACTATTAGCTTTCGCATGATACCTGGGTTTATTATAGAACGAAAGCCTCGTTTAACTGCAATAAACAATTTTAATGTGGGATATGAAATGTAGACTGGCAATGGCAAGGAAAGGTTTCTGGAGAAGAGTAATTTGTTAACATTGAATATAGATTTAAGTGTAAGGAAGTCGTTTTTGGAGGTATTTGCATGGAGTGTAGCCATGTATGTAAGTGAAACGTGGACGATAAATAGTTTGGACAAGAAGAGAATAGAAGCTTTCGACATGTGGTGCTACAGAAGAATGCTGAAGATTAGATGGGTAGATCACATAACTAATGAGGAGGTATTCAATAGAATTGGGGAGGAGTTTGTGGCACAACTTGACTAGAAGAAGGGATCGGTTGGTACGACATGTTCTGAGGCATCAAGGGATCACCAATGCAGTATTGGTGGGCAGCGTGGAGGGTAAAAATCGTAGAGGGAGACCAAGAGAAGAATACACTAAGCAGATTCAGAACGATGTAGGTTGCAGTAGGTACTGGGAGATGAAGCACCTTGCACAGGATAAAGTAGCATGGAGAGCTACATCGAACCAGTCTGAGGACTGAAGACCACAACAACAACAACAATGCGGGTGTAGACTATTCATCGTCCAGATATGCTATTCACGGACATTTTACTATAACTGGGTGAAATATTTATGATCTTATTACAGTTTGTAGTACAACAATCTGAAATTTTTGCAGCGGGACCCAGAAAATAATCCAGGTATATAGTATGTGATTTTCAGTGTTATATATTAGTTTTGTTACGAAAATAAATCTTGGCAACATTGCAGCTTATAAACCAACACTAACTTGTACACTGTTGTAAACAATTAATAGAAAATACTGAAGTCCCTGGTTAAATCCGCAGAACAGTACAAGTAGTTGGAATTGTGGAACGGGGCAAAAAATGAGCGGGTGCCAGTTAATCTCGAACACATATAACTTTATTTAGTTTCCCAAACATTACAGCGCAAATTTCCGAGCATAACTATAGACTGAATATGTCACACGATCTTATAGCTTAAGGGCAGAACCTCCTTAATATTTAAAAATGCTGAAAGCCCGTGATTTAAAAACACAACTACCATAAATATTCAAAGGCAGAAGGCCCAAAACTTTATCCTTAAAAAATTTTAAAAAAGGGGGCTGAAGGCCCAAACAATCTGAGACTGCCCGCCCAGTTGGCCGTGCGGTCTAACGCATGGCATTCCGGGCGGGATTGCGCGCCTGGTCCCCGGCACGAATCTGCCCGGCGGATTTGTGTCGAGGTCTGTGGATGGTTTTTAGGCGGTTTTCCATCTGCCTCGGCGAATGCGGGCTGGTTCCTCTTATTCCGCCTAAGTTACACTATGTCGGCGATTGCTGCGCAAACAAATTCTCCACGTACGCGTACACCACCATTACTGTACCACGCAAACATAGGGGTTACACTCGTCTGGTGTGAGACGTTTACTGGGGGGGGGGGGTCCACCGAGGGCCGAACCGCACAATAACCCTGGGTTCGGTGTGGGTCGGCGGACGGGTGAAGTGGACTGCGGTAGTCGTCGTGGGAATGTGGATCAATGCGGCTGCGACGGGGACGGAGCCTCTCCGTCGTTTCTAGGTCCCCAGTTAATATACAACACAATACAACACAATCTAAGACTTA
Source organism: Schistocerca serialis cubense (assembly GCF_023864345.2). Classification (NCBI taxonomy): domain Eukaryota; kingdom Metazoa; phylum Arthropoda; class Insecta; order Orthoptera; family Acrididae; genus Schistocerca; species Schistocerca serialis. The sequence continues at coordinate 53,686,426 of NC_064644.1, forward strand.
AAAAATAACGAATTTTACTTTCAAAACGGCTGAACGCCCATGATTCAAAACACAACTACAATAAAAGGCCAAACAATGCAAGACTTGTCAAGTAAGGAACTTTCAATTTTAAAGAGGCTGAAGACCCATTATTCAAAATCCAACTAAAAGCATCCAAATTCAAACCATCGGCTATAAGCCATTAAAATACACAAACACCACTAAGACTGGGCAGTACAGCTAGCCTTGCTCAGAATTTTCCGGGGTCAGTCTGGACTTGAAATATTAACATTCGCTTAGGGGAGACAGGTAGACGACCCAAATATACTCGATCCGCCGCCCACCCGATCAAGAGACAGGCAAAAGACCCACCGACAAGACGACTTGCTTTCCACCCGACCTGTACACAAGGAACTCCAAAGCCAAAACGTAAAAGGCGTAGCCACCCACAGCCAAGTATTTGAAAACTACACACACGTGTTGGACAGTGACAACACGGTGAGGAAAACATACTGCCTGAATTTTACGTCGGCGGCCAGGGCAGCTAACCTCAACGATAACGGCCACAAGGCAAAAAATTCCGTTGGTGCACTTGGACTTAAAATAACCAAAATACAGTTAACTCCACCAGATGGTGGCCAAACTTTCGCCAACTTGAACACTCGATGCTGCACACGGGAATACGCCAAACAGCCAAACATGGAAACCAACGGCGCAGTGTGAACAGACTGGCTTCGGTAATTAAATCACCACTCAACTTTGATATCTTGGGTCGGTGAGCCACGAACCTAGTAGCAAATCAGAACAGCTCCCACACACTCCAACACTGCGTAGAGACCGCCAGCGGGCCCGGCCCACTGCGAAGCGCGGAGATTTCCTGGCTGATCCACACCAACCGACCCACTCCCACACATCAGCACGGAGACAGCACTAAAAGAACCGAGCAGTCGAAATCACAAGCTACACACAGTTTCACGAACACTTGCATGAAGGACTAGACAATATTAACGGCAGCGACTGTGCAATATCAAGCACGAATCACTAGTCGGCACACGCAGGCAACCCATAAGCGATCGCTGGCCAACATAAAACGACGTCCGACAAGGCGACCGACCGTCGACCAACCAAGGTGGTCCGCACTCAGTTGATATGTATCGGCAGTCGTCGGGCGAGTCATGGCTGGCCGGACCTCACTGCAGCCGCGCCCCGACTGAACTTCTGCCGCGTCCCAAGTCAAACACTGCCACGTCCGAACTCCACCGCTAGCGCCTCCCAACTCACTGGCAGATCCGAACTAGCTCCGAACACACGAAAACCGGGAAGTAATAGCAGTCAGGAAAGATAATACGCCAGGGATTATGTCGATATGTGCCGCTGCTGCCGCTCACGGACAGGCAAGGCGGCAACTCATTGACAAGAGTAATGGAAATTATCATAACGAGGTGGTAGTACAGTAAAAACCGGATGTTAAATGTGATGTGGAACTAACACGAGCCACGCACGGCTCAAATACATTCATATGCATTGTTACCACCAATTCACATGTTCTAATTGAGTTTTGTAGAAGGAAGACGTGGTGTTATAGTTTATTCGTCATGGATGGTGACATACGTTTTGCAAGGGTTTGTCAAATTTACAGAAGATGGACAGTGATAATGAATCAATTTTTGGAATCGAGGATGACAGTGTTGCTGATGGAGATACTATAGAGGAAGAGATGAAGTGGGTATGAGTGACTGTGAAGAAGATGGTAACAGTATTCCGGTCACGAGAGCATCTACTTTTGTTTCGAGAAGTGGACAGATAACATATAACACAGTACCACGTGATGCTGACAAGCAGGTTTCAAGGAAATGTAATTCTTGAAACTGAACATATTCCACGTCACTTCAGATCACAATTACAAAGGGCACATTATTTCAGACTTTTTATCACCAATTACGTGCAGAGTGTAATAGTAATGCATACCAATAATAATGCAAAAGATAATAAAATTCAGTACCCAACTCTTGAACGCTTGATTGAACTTGATTCTACAGAGTTGGTGGCATTCTTTGGCCTACTAATAATAGAGGGCTTTCATAAGGCACGTGGAAAACGTTTGAGAGAATTTTTGGTCATAAAAGTGTGGCTGATCTGTTTTTCGAGCCACAACGAGCTTTTCAAGATATTGTGATCTTTTGATGTGCCTCTGGTTCGATGACAAACTCACAGGGGAAGAAAGAAGAGCTGCTTCTGGATCAAAAGCTAAACCTATGTTCTTAATGCATGAATTTCGTCTTATATCCCTGGACCTCATATTACAGTTGACGAACATCTGTATACTTTTACGGGACGGCGTCCTTTGAACGTGTACATTCCTTCGAAAGGGAAGTATGGGATATAGGTGTGGGCTGCTGTAGATTGTGAGACAAATTATGTGATGAATGCACAAGTCTGCCCGGGGAAATCTTCTGAAGGAAGGGAAATAAATCAAGGGAAACGAGTGGTAATTGATATAGCTGATCACCTGAAGGGAAAGGGTAGGAACATTACCACTGATAAGTTTGTTACATGTTTTGATTTGGGACAAACACTTCTTGCTAGTAAACTCACACTTGTAGGAACTCTTTGGGTCAACCGAAAAGAGGTACCAAGAAAATGTTGGCATCAAAACAAAGGCATCCATTATGAACAATTTTTGGGTATGCACAGAATACTGTTTTATCTTAGTATGTACCTACATAAAATAAGTCAGTCATTTTGTTGTCTACTCTACACCAAACATTTGATGAAAGTGAGCATGAACACAAGAAACCTGAAATAATAATATTCTACAACTCAAGAAAACCAGGAGTTGATAAGATGCCTAGACATTATTCAGTGAAACGTATAACGAGAAGGTGGCCACTTGCTGTATTCTTTGATATGATAGATTTAGCTTGTCTCAATTCTTACGTTCTGTATTGTAAATTTTTATGTGATGTAAGAAGTCAAAATACAAGAAGAGAACTACTCTCAGAACTAGGAAGAGTACTAGTCAAACCTCAGATTCAACGACGAATCCTGTCGTCACAGTGCAGAACACAATGCATTCGTTGGGAAATAATATCTTCAATCTTCAAGGATCTTCGAAAGGAAAAACATCACGATAACAGGGAAGCCGATCTTTCAGATCTGAAAAGAAAATGGTGTGATTCACACATAATGTCAAACAAAGGACAAGAAATTGAATCAACAATAGGATGGGTGTCACAAGTTTCTCTGTAAAGAACATGCTTGGTAAGTATGTTGTGTAATGATTGTTTGTCATGTGACACAGAGAGCGAGTAGGAATGTATTTCTAATAAAATTCCATGTAAGTGATATTACATATAATTTTAATAAATTGTCGTATTGTCAAATAGTGTATGAGTTATGAATATTTTGTGTTGAAATAATTTTTAGAATTAAATAAATAAACAAAATACGTTTTCATATTTCAAACATATGTAGTAAATAATTACAAATAACATTTAACTTAGTTATATTAAGAAACTATGAAGCTGTTATATCAACATTGTGCATACGTTTCTCAATAAATTATAATTACTTTTGTGTATACAGGTTGGTCCATTGATAGTGACTGGGCCAAATATCATACGAAATAAGCATCAAACGAAAAAACTACAAAGAACGAAACTCGTCTAGCTTGAAGGGGGAAAGCAGATGGCGCTGTGGTTGGACCGCTAGATGGCGCTGCCATAGGTCAAACGGATATCAACTGCGTTTTTTAAATAGGAACCCCCCATTTTTATTGAACATTCGTGTAGTACCTAAAGAAGTATGAATGTTTTAGTTGGACCACTTTTTTCGCTTTGTGACGGATGGCGCTGTAATAGTCACAAACGTATAAGTGCGTTGGGTCACGTAACATTCCGCCAGTGCGGACGGTATTTTCTTAGTGATACATTACCCGTGTTAAAATGGACCGTTTACCAATTGCGGAAAAAGTCAATATCGTGTTAATGTATGGCAATTGTGATCAAAATGCCGAACGGGCTTGCGGTATGTATGCCGCTCGGTATCCTGCACGACATCATCCAAGTGTCCGGACCGTTCCCCGGATAGTTACGTTATTTAAGGAAACAGGAGGTGTTCAAATGGTTCAAATGGCTCTGAGCACTATGGGACTTAACATCTGAGGTCATCAGTCCCATAGAACTTACAACTACTTAACCTAACTAACCTAAGGACATCACACACATCCACGCCCGAAGCAGGATTCGAACCTGCGACCGTAGCGCTCTCGCGTTTCCAGACTGAAGCGCCTAGAACCGCTCGGCCACACAGACCGGCTGGAGGTGTTCAGTCACATGTGAAAAGTCAAACACCACCTGAAACAAATGATGATGCCCGAGTAGGTATTTTAGCTGCTGTCGCGGCTAATCCGCACATCAGTAGCAGGCAAATTGCGCGAGAATCGGGAATCTCAGAAACGTCGATGTTGAGAATGCTACATCAAAATCGATTGAACCCGTACCATATTTCTATGGACCAGGAATTGCATGGCGACGACTTTGAACGTCATGTACAATTCTGCCACTGGGCACTAAAGAAATTACGAGACGATGACAGATTTTTTGCATGCTTTCTATTTAGGGTCGAAGCGTCATTCACCAACGCGGTAACGTAAACCGGCATAATATGCACTATTGGGCAACGGAAAATCCACGATGGCTGCGACAAGTGGAACATCAGCGACGTTGGAGGTTTAATGTATGGTGAAGCACTATGGCAGAAAGGATAATTGGCCCCCATTTTATCGATGGCTATCTAAATGGTGCTATGCATGCTGATTTCCTGGGTAATGTTCTACCGATGTTACTACAAGATGTTTCACTGCATGACAGAATGGCGATGTACTTCTAACATGATGGATGTCCGGCACATAGCTCGCGTGCGGTTGTAGCGGTATTGAATAGCATATTTCATGACAGGTGGATTGGTCGTCGAAGCACCATACTATGGCCCACACGTTGACCGAATCTGAAGTCCCGGATTTCTTTCTGTGGGGAAAGTTGAAGGATATTTGCTATCGTGATCCACCGACAACGCCTGGCAACATCCGTCAGCGCATTGTCAATGCATGTGCGAACGTTACGGAAGGCAAACTACTCGCTGTTGAGAGGAATGTCGTTACACGTATTGCCAAATGCATTGTGGTTGGCGGACATAACTTTGAGCATTTTTTGGATTGATGTGGTATTTACAGGTAATCACGCTGTAACAGTAGTAGTAGTATTAGAGGGGTTTTTGGGCGCACGACAGCAAGGTCTTCAGCGCCCGTTCAGCACCATAGGGCGACGGGTGTCAAGAAAAATCCCAGAACAGGAATATAAAACGGAACATAAAACACGGGTAACAATCGTTGAAAAATATGTGGTCATCCACACCGAAGCGTGGGATGAAACAGTAAAACATGGACAACACAGGAAGAAAATGATAGAGGGAGCTAAAACAATGTAGCAGATGGAAGTGGCTGGCTGACCACAAGGAAAAAAGGGGAGGAGTCAGCCACTCTGCAATACACTAAAACCTCCAGCCTAAAAGTTTAGGCCAGAGTCCAGACACGTCACAAAACTTTAACATGCTGTAACAGCATGCGTTCGCAAAAATGATAAGTTCACAACGGTACACATTGGAACAACAGAAATAAAATGTTCAAACGTACCTACGTTCTGTACTTTAATTTAAAAAACCTACCTGTTACCAACTGTTGGTCTAAAATTATGAGCCATATGCTTGTGACTATTACAGCGCCATCTATCACAAAGCGAAAAAAGAGGTCCAATTAAAGCATACATATTTCTTTATGTACTACACGAATATGTAATTACAAATGGTGGTTACTATTTTAAAAAATGCAATTGATATCCGTTTGACCTATGGCAGCGCCATCTAGCGGTCAAACCATAGCGCCATCTGGTTTTCACCTTCAAGCTAGACAAGTTTCGTTCTTTGTAGTTTTTTGGTTTGACTCTTATTTCGTGAGATATTTGGCCCGGTCACGATCAATGGACGATCCTGTGTATTTCAAATCTTATCGGCATAAGGCTGCACTTTGGGGTCATAAAAGACGCCAGGCGTACAATATGTTTTTCCAGACCTGATACCATGTGAGGGTTAAAGAGGATTTTTCTCCACACGTACCTACAAAATTGTTTAATTGTACAGCCCATATCTCAGGACTAATGACGTCATAAATCTACATTGCAGGGCCAGATGCTGCTTGGTGTGGACAAAGGACAAACAGTAAAAAAATACCTGGCAACAGCAGGTTTCTCTGCTAGGATTTAAATGCTGGTTACTAATATCTAGTCCTTTCTTTCTGCATGTTCCAGTCTTTGAATACACATGAAACATAATTTACTACCTGATGTTTTCTGCACTGACATAATTGCACCACTAAGTGTGTTATGGTTTTCAGTATAGACTCACCGTTTTGGGGTGAGGTGTCGACACGTCAACACCTGATCGGCTGTTAAGTGGAATACGAGTACAAACATTAAAGACTTGCTCATTCGACATTTGCCTGAAGGTGTGTATCATTTAAAACCATACTACCCTTAGTAGCTTCAATTGTTAGTTGCAAATGAAACAGATTCTGATATAATGCTTTCAGTATACTGTCCTCAGTAACCAACTAAAACATCAGCACTTATACCCTAATACCCTTTATAATAAAAGATTGCCGTCAATAAGGAAATTTGATTATAAGTGCAGGATATGACCACTATGTCTCATAAAATGTATATACGACTGTACCTGAACATAAAAAAGGAATAGTCCAAAGGCATAAAAACTTACACATAACAACTACTGTAATATACCTGCAATTAGGGCGTCTTATTAAGGATTTATCTTTACTCTAGAAAGTCTACTTTCATTTCTGGGAATAAGTCACAGGTAGCTCACACAGCGAATGAGACACAGCCAGCCCACTACAACACACTCGATTTAGGGAAAGCGCAGAATACAACAGTGGGTACCACAGTGCTACAGCACACAGTATTGACTTTTACAGATAGAGAACGGCTAATAAAAAACGACTCCTGACAAAATATTTATGGAGAAAGAAGATGAGTCACTCAAAATATTTATATAAAACTTCAGTTACACAGCAGCGTTCACATAAAGTCTGCAGATTCCGATCCAGGGTAGCAAAACACAGGAAAATCTTCATAGACCATGCAGAACAGTCATTTAAGAAAGGTATTCCTCCTTATTATTTCAGAGTTGTTAGAATTTTATTTTGGTTTTGGCATTTTCTGTCATAAAATTAATTTTAAAGTGTACAAACTATAGTTTACGAACAAATAACACTCAATACTAATATATTTTGTGACATTTGGAGCTAATGACTTTAGAGGAGATGTTTAGCAATCGCAAATTTAGATAAAACTTATCTTTGCCTTACTTAGAACACAACTTATCATATATTTATTATCTACTGGACTCTCTAGAATGGTATTCAGTTCAAATCAGACATAATTATTTTGTTTGAGCTGTTAGGAGATATAAATAATGGTTACATGTATAGGATAATTTTCTAGTATTACTGATATTTGTTTCAATATAATAATCATCGTAATGAATGTCTAAGTTATAATGCTCTCCATACTAATTAACAACTCATACATCAATATGCTGTACCACACTTTTGTAGAAAGTGACTTGGTTTAACTCATAGCCCACTGCAGGAAGTAATGATACCAAGTCATTTTTCTTTGCCTGTAGTATATGAATACTACTTTGTAAATCTCTTACATGAGGCAAAATGCGATCATATCTTACTCCACATCTGGTCATTTTATTTGCAAACTGGTTTCATTGCGTACACAGAAAGTAGACCAACCAGTGCTAACGTATGATGAATTGTGAGATGCTTAGCTTCAATAATTTTTAAGGTTTTTTCCTTTGAAACTGATATTTGACTGAGTTCTTGTCCACTGATCCAGGGAAAATCAAAATTCGTGGAGGGAGGGGGGGGGGCGGGGTAAGAGTCCCTACTGCCTCAAGAAACTGTCCTCTGGGAGTGTACAGTTTTAACTTTCCGGAATTTTTTTTCTTAGAGTACCACAAGTCTTATCTGCAGCCTTGTGTGAGTGACCACATAGAGGGAAGGACCACTCAGTTTGAAAACCATGTTGCGTTGCAGTCATACATAAAAGAAATAAAATGCAATAGTTTTTGTGTTGAGATATACAGTTGTACAAAACAATCGAACACAGTTAATATAATTTTTCATTAAAATACGATTTCGAACCTCACTTGAAAAAAATTCCACAGAGATTGAACTAATGTCCTTCGGAGCCTACAATCTTCACTCTTATGCCACGTGCGAAAATGTGTCGTTTTGGTGAAACAATCCTCATGAATAACTGTTCCCAACACTTGATAGTAATGTTGGCGTGAACAATACGATCTATTAATTTATATCTTTGGTAAATACTGATTCCATACCACATGACAGTGCACTGCTAAGCTTCATCTGTAAATTTATTTAAGGTTCTGTAAAAAACCTTTGGTTAGAGTTTATAGCCAAACCTTTCCACAAAACGTTGTTTCTTGATATTCTCATCAATAGCAGTGTTAAAACAAACTTTGAATGCTAGTCAGTCATTGAAGGTGTTCTATGTTTTCCAACCCCAGATTGAATCTGATGAAAAACTTCTAAATATAAAAGATGGTGGTAACAAACTGCCTCTTCATATGCTGTGACCCTAACAGAAATTTTTTTCATAACATGACTAGCTGTTTTCTCTCAACTTATCACATCATACAAACTAGATAATTAATATATTGCCCATCTTACAATCAGTGCATAAGTAAATTGTGTTGAATCTCTACTGCCATCTGCTCTCTCCTCTCAAAACAAATTCCACATCTTACATATGCTTAATTTTGGAGGCAAGTATTTTCTGAATGGTGTTTCTTTTCGCCCCCAGTGCTGTTCTCTGCATTTAAGTGTTTTTGTGTGGGCATGTAATTTCTTCACGTCAGCACTAACCCAAGCACCGCCTATTGTTTCAGAAACTCTTACCCCATTATTCATCTTCTTATCTCAACATTAAAAATACTTAAGAATGTAGACCAACAGGGACCTTTCCCTGAATAGAAGTTTTTATGCTGTAGACTATAGTTTTCTTTTTGGCTGAAAGTCCTTTATTATCTTGATAAGGCCTCGTCCTTTTAGGACAGTTCACATCAATGCAACATGCTAAAAAGTTTCTCTGAGTAGCACCATCTATATTACTCCGATATCTGTATTTTCACGTCTCATGTCGTCTTGTGATGGGTATAATGCTTTGTAAAAGGTATCATTATGTTTACACGGTATTCGAGGTTTTGAATTTGCAGCAGCATTAGGATATTCGTGTTCCTAGATACTCTGCTTCCACATTTACGGGTCATTTACGTTTCCTTGGCTTTTCTGAAAATTGAGTCACATCAGCATATTCGTAGGGCACCACGGAAAATACATTACATAAAGTAACACACTTACGAACTGAAAGCGACCGTTACTGAAACTGTAATCACGCAATCATGCTGACTTTCTGTATTGGCTCACTGGTCTCGTGACACACTCAGTCAGATCAATGCCAGATGATTTGGTATTTTTTGCTGTGAAAGTTCAGAGGGATTTGGTATGTTTTGGTATAAAATGCTGGATCTGACAACCTCTATACAAGAAATTTGGTACTTCTTGCAACAAAATATTTACTTATTGGATCCTGCCAGATATTAAGCAGGGGCTGCCACCACTAAGCTATTTTTTTTAATTTTTATATTTGGTACCTGTTGGAAACAAGCTCCCCATATAGATTTAATTATGAAACATTTCTTTCACCACATTTAGTAATTGGGACTTAGGGTTTCTTACAGTAATTTTAGTTATGCACCTGTCCTACAGTCACTTTAAAGTAAACCAGTAACGAAGAGACACAAGTGAAAGTGTTCGTGGACTACCTTTAAACCAGGAAATTCGGAAGATGACCTATAGCAGGGAGCCAAGAGACTGTCAGCTGTGGGGAAACTATTGGGGGCATGTGCAAGACAGTTATTGGACTTTCTCTTTGCAGACTGGGTGGGTCTCGATTTCAGCGTCACCACACAGCTAGTAAATGAAGCAATTTGATTCAGCATGTTTTATTTACCATGGTTAACATACCGGTAATGGGGCGATGGCCATAGAGAGAATTTCTGGAGAGTGTGAACGTTGTTTCTACACTGTCGCCCTCCACAGGCAATACACGTTCGCACTGCACTCCTATGTATCGGTAGCAGCTTATGTAAAATGGATCGTAACAGTGATCTGCTCTTAGTCCAGCGTTCCGAAACAACCTGCCGCCATATGTCGCGCAACACTGGACGTACTCTCACGTAGTGGGGACTATTATTCCATTACCTCATTTAAGCAGTACATCAGAGCTAATATCCACTTCATTAACAACGATTCTCAGTACAGTAGTTCTATCGTTAACACTCTCCCAGAAATAGCGGTTTATCCTGCGAAGTAATCGTGTATACAGTTTCCTTCCCTCTTCTTCCTAGTTTCAATGAACTGAGCTACAGAAAAAGTGGCTAATCGGTCATTACTCGGATTACCCAACAGTATCAGCTCACTATATTTTTTAAATCCTAATCTAAGGAGATACTTGTTGGCATGGTGCCCTTTATGCTTTCCTCTGTTCTCTTAGTCTTGGGATTACCTGCATTAATGTATTCTGTGGGTCGAAAATATAAATTTCGCGGATTCCATACACTTAAGTTTTCTCTTGAATGTTTGTATCATTACCGTTCTTACGTATGTCCATATAAGAACAATATACTCTTCCGCATTCAATATTTCTCTAAGAACAAACCTTTTACACACTTTATAGACTCATGGTATAGCATAGACACATTCTAGCTTTATTGTGGCTACATAATATCTAAGTTTCACTTTCACTGATATTGATATTTAGTTTTACATAATCTGACCATCATGAAAGGCAGCATACAAAAATATTTTCCCACTCCTGTACTGCTTATTATTGTCCAGTTATGATGGATAACTGTGTGAAATATGAATTGAGATTCTGTTATCCTCAGCCATCATTTGAAATAAGCTACTTTCACCACTTTTTTTGAAAAACTAATGAATAAACAACGTAAATCTTTTTGCAGGCTATTTATTGAGTATTGGGCAACATTTTCTAGTCTTATAGACCCATGGTATAGCATAGACGCATTCTAGCTTTATTGTGGCTACATAATATCTAAGTTTCACTTTCACTGATATTGATATTTAGTTTTAGATAATCTGACCATCATGAAGGCAGCATACAAAGATATTTTCCCACTCCTGTACTGCTTATTATTGTCCAGTTATGATGGATAACTGTGTGAAATATGATTTGAGGTTCTGTTATCCTCAGTCATCATTTGAAATAAGCTACTTTCACCACTTTTTTTGAAAAACTAATGAATAAACAATGTAAATCTTTTTGCAGGCTATTTATTGAGTATTGGACAACATTTTCTAGTCTTAGTAAATATATTCAGTCAGCTATAAGCCCCTCATCTACTCGACGAGTAATAGTTTAAAGCAAAAGTTGGTTCATTCCCTTGAGAAAGACGGTGATATGTCAGCGAAATCAGGCGTATATAAGATTATGTGTGATGATTGCCCATGTTATTACAAAGGTCAAACAGGCAGAGCCATAGCAGTAAGGTTTAAAGAACATCTTCCAATATAGGGCGTAGGAACGCGGGGGTCAGCCTTTGCGGAACATCTGGTGCAAATGGCTCATACACCTAAACCCTTACGTGACATAGAGCTACTGCATCATGAAGTTAAGGGATATAGACTCGACACGCTTGAGGTACTACAAATTTATGCATACCTAATTACAGACAGAAGCAATTTACTGAACGATCAACTGTATCTAAAAAATAGGGCATACTTCGAAGGCTTCCAGCCTATACTAGGTTTACAATAATTCATAATGCATGTGACCTCACAGTTTCTGTAATAATAGATCCTTTCCTACAGATGTTCATACTAGATCTTTTGGTCAGTTTAGAAAGCTCTGTAATAGAATGTAAAACGTAGTCATGCTGGATACTGTAATTAACTTACAACAGTAAAATATATAATTAATTCATAGCAAAAAGGTTGTCTGACGCGTGCATAATAAGAGTTTGACTCTATACGTCTCGCGCATGTGTGCCGCCCTCTGTGGGGCAGACCGCGAAGCCCTTGCGGTCCGCAGTCTCTAGTCACACGACCAGGCCCATACAACGGGCTTAAAGTGAATTACTACAGTTGGATTAATAGAAGTGACAAAACCTTATGGTTATGCATAAAGTTTTATGAAGTTGACTTAGGACATGGCCTGTTTAAGGCTAAAAGTTAAATAATAATTTATGTAAGTACTATACGTTGCATCCTGTAGGATGACCATATCTAATATAATTTGCTAGCGCATTATAATATTAACTTGTTGCAGGTTCTGAAGAAGACGTTATTAATAAAGTTGAAACCTAGGTAAACGATAAAGTTAACCTGCAACTGTAGGCTGTATATTCTTGTATATACACTCGAATTGTAGTCAATGAAAATAGTTAATTGCACCGCATGGCAGCTAAATTTCAGCAGTAGAATCACTCTGTGTCGCACACAGGAAAACCTCCACATCAGCAAACTACGGAAACGAACCGCCACAGCATGAATGGAGTGGCTTGGGTAGTTGAAACCATTGCTCAACTTTGACGTCCTGGGTCGGTGAACCACGAAGCTCGTAGCGAACGGACAACTCTACACACGCTCCGACACTGCAGGGGTTGCGAGCGACCCCAGCCGACTGCACCACGCGGAGATAACTTCCCTCGTCCGCAAAAACTGACCGGCTCCTCTCGGAATGCCGACAACATCTAAAATACTCGTCAGTGGAAATAACACCAACTACACACACAACCTGAGAAACACTTGCACGAAGACTTGAACGATACCCAACAGTAACTAAGCACGCACGGAGACAAATCGGGAGTCGATGCGCGCACACACACACACACACACACACACACACACACACACACACACACACACACACACAGCCGACTCATGAACGATCGGCGAGCCAAAACACGTCGTCCGGTAGGACGACAGACCGACGGTCCACCTAGACCGGGGCCCGGCTCAAGTGATGCGTGGCGGCAATGGTCGGGCAATCCATGTCGACCCAGTCCTCACTGATGCTCCAACCCGACTGCACTAGTGCCGCATGACAACTCAGCGACGGGCAGGTCCAGACTGCGCTCCAGACGCGTCCCAACTGACTGAAAGATCCGAACTCGCAACCCGAACTGGCGACGCCGAACTGGTTTACGACAGACCGGGAAGTAACAGCAGCCAAGCAAAGATACTACGAGATGGGATATATCGATACGCGCTGCTAGCGCCTCTCGAAGTCACGCGAAGCATCAACTGAGTGACAGTAGTAGTTTAAATTAACGTAGTGAGGTAGAAGTACGTTAAAAACATGGTTTGAAATACATGATTGCAGGAACACGAGCCAATCACGGCTCAGGTGTAACTGCAGATATTTTTACTTGTGGTGCCTTAATATGAACACGCATCAGCGTGTTGGTTGGTTTTTACCGGTGTCGAACAGTGTTACCACAAACAAGTCACAAATTTTACGACCTGATGTTTTCTGCATGATTGTAACTGCACCACAAAGTGGACATGTCTGTCAGTATAGACGAACTGTTTTGCATCCACACGTCTACACCTCAACACTTGACCTGCTGGCCTGGGTAAAATAAGAATTGGCACATATACTTGGAAGTACTATGTAACCTAAAAACATACGACTTGAAATAGCTGTGATTAGTAATCCTGCAAATGTCGAAAACACTGATGGAATGATGTTCAGTACACCATCCTCGGTCAGAAAAAGGAATATCTGCACTGATCCCCGTTACATTCTGCATATTTATCTGTGATATTTATGTTCATGTCGCAAAACACGTCTTCTGAAAATGAGAGGTAAAGCCCCATACGTTAACCCTCAGCGTACTGTCTAAGTTTAGTAAATTTAGTTATGTGTCAGTTTCATGTATGCTATGCCTCACAGTAGTTATGTGACATGTAAGTCATCCGATCTTTTATACACTAAAGATGCTGTTCGGAAATTGCTTACATTGTAGTAATTCAAAAATCATTGTATTCAAGGGCTGCATAAAATATAACATATTTAACATTTTTGTGTGTTTTTGGATTTTAACTGCTTGTCTATTACTTCTTTGGAATACCATCTAAAAGCAATTTCGAAATTGGCTGATGAACCACACCAACAGGTGTTAATGTGATTTTTGTTCCTATCTCACAGGCCAGTACAATATGCGTTAACCTACACTGCTTTTAATTCTTCTCTATTTTTGTACAGAATACCTCTATATATTGGAATACAGAATATGCGCACTTAACGCTGCGTAACGTTCTCTTTGCCGTCTGAGGCTGCCTAAAAACCAAGAAGCTAGAACAGGCAGACCTAACCTCAAAATATGACACTCTACTTGGAGTAAACTATCTGGAAAATTTACCGTCCTTCAGTAGATTAGAGTTACAGAAATGTAGAGTCGCCGCTGAAGTGACTTGAGAAAAACATCTACAACTAACATTCAATATGTATTTTGACAGCTACGAGTTAATGCGCAATTCAGGAAACATAGGCTCGTAATTACAAGTTTGATTGCATGAAGGTGCATCAGTTTTGGTAAAAAATTTGACTTCACAAGTACCGAGGTACTACTGAAACGGATAAAACTGTCAACTAAGTTCAGTAACAGTGAACCCATAAGTGATTCGCCAGCTATCCCCAAGTCTGAATGTGCTTCACTTGATTCAACTTCCGAGTTTACAGCGTTACGGAAGAAATGTTAAAACATGAATGCGTAAATGCAGAAATATTTCAAATTGGATACGCGACTCTCCAAATGGCTGGATTATCTATATCCACGAAGTACAATGTCAGACAAAAGTCTACATATCCCGTAGAGTTCACCAAAACCTTTAGTAAGTATTACGTCACTTTCTTTAAATACTAATATTGTAATTATAATTTTCATTTTTGCAATAAAATACCTAATTTTGTATTTTAAAACAAGAAAACTTCTACAGATATCATCAGATAAGTTGATCTCTTGTCCCCATCCCATACGATAGTTTTCTTGACAGAAAAATAATTGATAAGACTTTTCCCTGATGGCTAGGGGACACACCCCCTAACCCCAGCCCCAAATATTAACGCCTTTGATTGTCCCAAAATTACGCGCTTCCTTTCCAATTATGTACTTAATCTTATCGTATGTCAGTTGGTACTGGTCCTAATTATCAATACAGTGTTCAATATAGGACGTCGCTACTACACTAGCATTGCGCCAGGAATTCTGGCGTTCACCTTTCAGCTATCTCTTGACCTGCAAAGACCAGATGGCACCCTGATGAATCACTGTTTCCTGTTTACTCCGTACCAGTGAAAGCTCAGTTGCATACATCATTGACAGCCAGCTGACAACTGATTTTGCCAAATCTACCGTGGTTGATGTGCAGTTCCACGTCACAGCGTCCAATACATCCAAATCTTCAGAAATGATCAGTGGGCCTGAGGTTGAAAATACCGCTTGAGTTGTAAGGTTCAATTATCATCACACGTGCGGTTTTGGGCTCTTACACGCCCAACTTCAGGTGACGTAACTCTGCGCTCTACGCTCGTAGGTAACACTCCGCGCCTTGTACACATCAACCGCGGCGGTCGGGGGTCACAGCACAAAGTTACGACACCTGAAGATGGGCGTATAAGAGCCCAAAACCGGTCGTGTGATAATAAAAGAACATTACAGCTGAAGCGTATTTTCAACCTCTGGTATAATTCTCAGTTGTGATTGTTCGTCTAACAGAATTCTTTGCCTGATCGATGGGATTATACACTGTTAAAATGGTTCAAATGGCTTGAGCACTATGGGACTTAACAGCTGACCTCATCAGTCCCCTATAACTTTGAACCACTTAAACCTAACCAACCTAACACACATCCATGACCGAGGCAGGATTCGAACTTGCAACCGTAGCGGTCGCGCGGATCCAGACTGAAGCACCTAGTACCACTCGGCCCCTCCGGCCGGCTTACACACTGTTTCTAAAAAATAATCAGCTGTAGTTGTCTAGAATTTGTTGAGCAGGACACATGGGTTTTGATGTTTATTAGTTGACTATACAATAGATGCAGATGATGGCCTATGTGATTCGGGACGGTTATTGTTGTTGTTGTTGTGGTCTTCAGTCCTGAGACTGGTTTGATGCAGCTCTCCATGCTACTCTATCCTGTGCAAGCTTTTTCATCTCCCAGTACCTACTGCAACCTACATCCTTCTGAATCTGCTTAGTGTATTCATCTCTTGGTCTCCCTCTACGATTTTTACCCTCCACGCTGCCCTCCAATACTAAATTGGTGATCCCTTGATGCCTCAGAACATGTCCTACCAACCGATCCCTTCTTCTGGTCAAGTTGTGCCACAAACTTCTCTTCTCCCCAATCCTATTCAATACTTCCTCATTAGTTATGTGATCTACCCATCTAATCTTCAGCATTCTTCTGTAGCACCACATTTCGAAAGCTTCTATTCTCTTCTTGTCCAAACTATTTATCGTCCATGTTTCACTTCCATACATGGCTACACTCCATACGAATACTTTCAGAAATGACTTCCTGACACTTAAATCAATACTGGATGTTAACAAATTTCTCTTCTTCAGAAACGCTTTCCTTGCCATTGCCAGCCTACATTTTATATCCTCTCTACTTTGACCATCATCAGTTATTTTGCTCCCCAAATAGCAAAACTCCTTTACTACTTTAAGTGCCTCATTTCCTAATCTAATTCCCTCAGCATCACCCGACTTAATTAGACTACATTCCATTATCCTTGTTTTGCTTTTGTTGATGTTCATCTTATATCCTCCTTTCAAGACACTGTCCATTCCATTCAACTGCTCTTCCAAGTCCTTTGCTGTCTCTGACAGAATTACAATGTCATTACGGTTATTATCACTTTCTAACTAAGCAGGCGTCAATATCTTCCCTCTGGCGTTTGTAAAGGAGCTTCATATGTACGTAATTGCAAGCATGCATGGACAAACTAATTATAAAACTTTGCTTGACCATCAGTAGTGTAGTTCTGAATAAACCTTCAGGTGCTTCAGGTTTGATGAATTCTGAATCATCCATGCTTGAGCAAATATACCAAGATGTAAAAAATTTACCGTATGTGCTGACACTGTACAACCTTGCACAGGCAATCGGTAGGTATTAAACAGTCTTGGAAGTTGCATTATGTTGAGCGAAGTGTAGGAAAACAATGACAAACTCTTGAAAAGTTGAATGCTTTGTGTGAAAGCCAAGCTTGTTTCAGGAATAATGATCGAGAGCGTTCCAGGGTAAGAGAAAGAAACACGTAACATACTTTATACTTTTAACAAAATGCAAAACAACTGACTGAGTGAGCGACAATCATGTCCAAGTTACAAAGATAAGTTCTTCCATCGTCCACCACACGATGGAAAAAATGAACAGTGTTTACTAACCTCTAGGGCTGTAAGACAAGATGAACGAAATCAGTAAACACGTTCTGTGGTAATACATTTCAAGTCTATAAAGCTACTTTAATTGTCTATAAATCGCAGTACTGCTGCCATGTTTATGTGTGGTGTTATAGCATCTGTGATGTTCGTGCTTTTTTTTATCGAAAGACGTTACGTCCGATAAGATATTAAAACACGTTTCTGCTTTGATTCTGAGTAATTATAGGAATCATGTTTGCGTATCTTTAACTCAAACAGTAACGTAATTTTAGGATGTGTTTTTTGTAACATTAAACCGTTTTTACGTCATTAAACCTCGTAATACTAAGGGGACAGCGGGGGATGGGAAGACGGGGGTCGGGAGGATGGAAATTTGTGCCCACCTTCTGAAAAAATTTAATCTAGTCAGTGACTTTGTAATTAATAATTTGGAAAAAAAATTCGGTTTTAATGAATTCTTTCACCAGGTTATCAGGTTCCATTATGTTTTACATTTTTCAGTCCCACTTAACACAGTGTCTTAAGTGTAGCATATGTTACTTTCTCAATTGACGTATCTGATATTTCGAAGTTTAGGGTGCTACTTACAAATCAGTATCTCTTCAAAAAGTGTGATGATAGTAAAAGTCAACGGCAATGAACGAAACTTACGCTTTTTAAATTTTATTTGTGGTGGTATTTAAATAGGTAGTACACGTTATTGAAGTGCGTTGATATTACAAAGAGTGTGCTAAAAGGTATTTTTAGGTTCTGGATCCTACATGCACGGCAGTACCTTTTCAAAAAGTATATTGTTAATATATTTGAACAACAAATAACGAATTTAGTACTATTTTCATTTTTTTTCTGCGTAGGCATAAATTCCCCACCCCTACCCGCCTCTCCTTGGTACTGCACGTTAGGAAAATTGCCTTGATATTGCTAGGGTTCACCAGTTTGCCGTCACTCATTCGTATATGTAGCATTACGAGGGCAAAGCAGCCGAAAACAAACAAATCGTCGATGTCTGTAGTCCACACAGCCAAGCATAAACTGATGCTTCTACAAGCATCTTTGGTCTCTCTGAAAGGAAAGGGGATTTTTGCATGCTTAAACAAAAAGTTTGGTCATGCATTCTTGTCGAGCTCGCATTGTCGGTGTGGCCGCGTAAAGCAGTGTGAACGTACAACGATAAGAAACGTTCCAGCGGTTCGCCGTAGACGCGTTCGTACCGGAGAGCCCATATTTCATCCAACCACTGGAGTTCAAGGGAATATCGGAAGTGCTGTAGACCCATAGAGAGAGTCTTTCTTGAACGCACTTTCCCCGGCGCCAACAATCACGACAGAGGGAAAGGTGGAAGTGAACTCCTGATGGCAATACAGGTCGAGACCGAACGACTTCTGCTGACCCGGAGGCTGCGCTCTGAATTAGTAATGGGCCAATCGCGGACGGCGATTTCGGGCACTGCTTCAGCGCCGTCAGCTCAGCCTGTCTGGTGGTGGTGGTGGTGGTGGTGGTGGTGGTGGTGGAGGGGTGGGCTTGGGGTGCCCACGAGGCTGACGGTGGGGGCGGGCGGGGGCAGCGGTAGGCCTAGAGGCCGGAAATTGGCCGCCGCGGATCCAGCGAGCAGGCTGGGTAATTGAAACGAAACTGGGGCGCAACTTTTCATTCTCGCGCCCTACGGCCGTAGGCTGGGCCACCGCTGAGAACCGGGGCCTGGGTATTTAGCGTTAATGCCCTGCTAAGTGTTCCGCGACACAATGGAGCGCCGAATCCTCCACGCCTGCCTATCTTCGGCGACACTAAATGGGCGGATGGTTGCAAAGCACGTACAGCGTCCTCTGTGTCGTCGGAATGCGACACTGATTGTCTCCGAATTCTTTCGTTTTAGAACTACCAATTTCCACTGCAGTCCTTGGAATTATATATCGGACCGTAATTATGGCTAGATTCACGGCTGCCTAGCAGATACAGCTCTTAATGGAACAAAAGGAGCAGATGTAAAAGTTATCACAAGAGTAGCCCGAGTGAATGCGATAGGATCGTAACTGTTTTACAGTGTACACGGTGTTAATAAAGTTTCAAATATTCCTACAGAAGGTAGTATTGGTCAAAACTAGAAGAAAAGTTCCTGTAACTATGAAGGTCGTTGGAGAACTAACGCCCATTTACTTTCGGTTGAAAAAAAAACCGCGGAATTTGGTGTGGATCATAGTCTTATATTAACGATTGAGCCCTAGATTTTAATGAAGTTGCAATTGGCGGTGGCACAATAGGTAGCCTTCAAAATGGAGGTGCTTTCGAAGCAGAAAGCTGTGCCTGGCTTTGTTTTGGCGGAAAACCAGAGCATCGCAGACGTTCATATGCATTTGCAGAATGTCTACAGAGATCTGGCAAAGAACAAAAGCACGGTGAGTCATTGGGCGAGGCTTTGTCATAATAACAGTAGGGTCGCACAGAGCTGTCAGTGGAGAATACTCAGTATTGTAGAACACTCAGTATAATGTCGTTTATTGAAACTGGACTACTCTTCTCGAACAATCTCTATACACACACAAAAACAATTAACTTGTAGACGACCATTCATCAAGAGCGTCAGTGATGTCCGTCGGAGCTGGTCCTAGATCGACGAGGAACTGGCTGTACTGCTGATGCGCTGGCCTTATGAAGCCGGCGGAGGCCGGCGGAGTACTCCAACTTTCCCTGTATCTGCGAGGCGACCTCTGCAGAAAAAGGTTCGCATTAGTCTCTAGCAAGTTGTGTTTGTTTTGGGGAATTGTTTTCCGCTTGGTTGCACCTGAACGTGCTTGTGTATGTTATATGGTACACAGGGGTTTCTTGAGTGTAGTCTGCTTGGCAGGGGCCGTCTGTGGCAGACGTAACAGTCAGGTCTCCTGATTGCCGGCCGGTGGCACACAGCTGTGACTCCCGCACTGTTGCAAGGCTCTGACGCTTTCATTCGAAATGATCGAAAGATCACAATTAATCGCCTCGCTCTGATGATAGTACTGATACACTCGTCCTCCAGTTCGGGTACTGAAAAGTGTGTGCCCGCTGGGTTCCTTGCCACCTAACAGAATACCATAAAGAGCAACGAAGGACCATCTGTGCGGAATTGCTTGAGCCTTACGACGCTTATCACGCCAATTTTTTGTCGTATATCGTCACGGGCAAGACGTTGTCTGCGACGTCTACAACTAGAATGGTACACACAGTACCTGACAGTAAGATGGCGGAAGGCCACTACATTGAACAAAGATTATGCTGAGAAATAGGGTCTTGTAGCCAAATTTGTGCGGAAGAACATGATGTACAAAACTAACCTGCTCTCACAAAAAAAAAAAAAAAAAAAAAAAAAAAAATGTATTGCGTCACTTATTGAAATTCCCACGTAGATGTGCAGGAAACAATACCTTTTGAAAAGTGGATCGTTTTACTTACGGCGAGTGATGTGAAACATTTGGTGGTGGAGGCCGTCTTGCTGGTAACAAGCGACTGTATTAACATCCCCGAGCAATCACGAAAGTGAGGCACTTCAGCATCAATGTTTGGACAGAAATTGGCGGCACAGAGTCATTGCGCCTTATACCTTACCAAGCAGATTAAAAAATGCTGTGTATCAGGGGGTGTGCGTGATGAGTTACCACGGCTATTGTAGAACGTTGCACTTCTATTGATCTAGCCACAGTTCCTGATGGCAACGTTAGGTGATGTTAGATACGACCGAAACTGGTAGGAAATGAGAGTTTTTTTATCAGCACCTGCTGGTATAACTGTATTAGAAGTACCTCTAAAATTTATGAGCCATAAAACACTATCCGCACAAATTATGATCTTTAGGACGCCAAATTGATTTGTCCAACGTTTGATCATAATTATTTGTTGCTTGGGTATGGATGTGAGCTGAACTTTTTGCTTCACAGTCAGAGTTCACTTTAGGAGTCGGGAACGCTGAGTTCGAGTCACGATGCGGTAAGTGATCTATTGTTTACAAGTCTTGGCACGAAACCGGTAACGCACATCGCGTATTCAGCGGACGAAAGAAACAAATCGGGGTTACCAATATCGGGACAGGCTATATACTTGGTGATTATAGTAACACGCGACCACTTTACGTAAGGAAACATTTTATTACGCTCTACTGATACAAAGTCGTAACGTACTAACGATCAGATAGCGAGAGAAAATAGACTGAGTCAGAGGTGATATCACTAAGCTTCGCAGCAGTTTCGGCCGACTCTCGATAGTCGATCCGCTTTCACTATGTTTGACGCGCAGGTTAGCGACGCGGTCATGGGCGTCTTGTCACGGTTCGCACAGCTCCACTCGTCGGAGGTTCGAGTCCTCCCTCGGGCATAGATGTGTGTGTGTTGTCCTTAGCGTAAGTTAGTTCAGGTTTGATTAAGTAGTGTGCAAGCTTAGGGACCGATGACTTCAGCAGTTTAGTCCCAAAGGATCTTACCACAATTTTTTTTTTAAGTGTGATTATTAAAAGAACTGATTGCAGTTTATGAG
This sequence comes from Schistocerca serialis cubense, assembly GCF_023864345.2. Lineage (NCBI taxonomy): Eukaryota > Metazoa > Arthropoda > Insecta > Orthoptera > Acrididae > Schistocerca > Schistocerca serialis. Next base: position 53,708,552 of record NC_064644.1, read on the forward strand.
GCATTTGTGTTCAAACTTTACTGAAAGGCAACAAATATAAATAATAGTCTACTATGGGAAACTGGAGCTTCAGGATTTGTTTGCATCTTACAAGGTGAAGATTGTGCAAGAGATGAGACAAAGAAAAGCCTTGGTATTTGGTAACTCTTTTGATTTTTCATCCATCCACGGACTACTGTTTTCATTTTACATCTACATCTACATCTACATCTATACTCCGCGAGCCACCTTACGGTGTGTGGCGGAGGGTACTTATTGTACCACTATCTGATCCCCCCTTCCCTGTTCCATTCACGAATTGTGCGTGGGAAGAACGACTGCTTGTAAGTCTCCGTATTTGCTCTAATTTCTCGGATCTTTTCGTTGTGATCATTACGCGAGATATATGTGGGCGGTAGTAATATGTTGCCCATCTCTTCCCGGAATGTGCTCTCTCGTAATTTCGATAATAAACCTCTCCGTATTGCGTAACGCCTTTCTTGAAGTGTCCGCCACAGGAGCTTGTTCAGCATCTCCGTAACGCTATCGCGCTGACTAAATGTCCCCATGACGAATCGCGCTGCTTTTCGCTGGATCATGTCTATCTCTTCTATTAATCCAACCTGGTAAGGGTCCCATACTGATGAGCAATACTCAAGAATCGGACGAACAAGCGTTTTGTAAGCTACTTCTTTCGTCGATGAGTCACATTTTCTTAGAATTCTTCCTATGAATCTCAACCTGGCGCCTGCTTTTCCCACTATTTGTTTTATGTGATCATTCCACTTCAGATCGCTCCGGATAGTAACTCCTAAGTATTTTACGGTCGTTACCGCTTCCAATGATTTACCACCTATGGCATAATCGTACTGGAATGGATTTCTGCCCCTATGTATGCGCATTATATTACATTTATCTACGTTTAGGGAAAGCTGCCAGCTGTCGCACCATGCATTAATCCTCTGCAGGTCCTCCTGGAGTACGTACGAGTCTTCTGATGTTGCTACTTTCTTGTAGACAACCGTGTCATCTGCAAATAGCCTCACGGAGCTACCGATGTTGTCAACTAAGTCATTTATGTACATTGTAAACAATAAAGGTCCTATCACGCTTCCCTGCGGTACTCCCGAAATTACCTCTACATCTGCAGATTTTGAACCGTTAAGAATGACATGTTGTGTTCTTTCTTCTAGGAAATCCTGAATCCAATCACAAACCTGGTCCGATATTCCGTAAGCTCGTATTTTTTTCACTAAACGTAAGTGCGGAACCGTATCAAATGCCTTCCTAAAGTCCAGGAATACGGCATCAATCTGCTCGCCAGTGTCTACGGCACTGTGAATTTCTTGGGCAAATAGGGCGAGCTGAGTTTCACATGATCTCTGTTTGCGGAATCCATGTTGGTTATGATGAAGGAGATTTGTATTATCTAAGAACGTCATAATACGAGAACACAAAACATGTTCCATTATTCTACAACAGATTGACGTAAGCGAAATAGGCCTATAATTATTCGCATCTGATTTATGACCCTTCTTGAAAATGGGAACGACCTGCGCTTTCTTCCAGTCGCTAGGTACTTTACGTTCTTCCAGCGATCTACGATAAATTGCTCATAGAAAGGGGGCAAGTTCTTTAGCATAATCACTGTAGAATCTTAAGGGTATCGTCTGGTCCGGATGCTTTTCCGCTACTAAGTGATAGCAGTTGTTTTTCAATTCCGATATCGTTTATTTCAATATTTTCCATTTTGGCGTCCGTGCGACGGCTGAAGTCAGGGACCGTGTTACGATTTTCCTGTGGCAACCTTAAGCTAAGCAAGAAAGCATTTATACAACGATGGGCAGTATTTTGTTGTTGTTACCTGAAGATAACGTTCAATACTTCTCTGATACATATTACCATTAGCACGCACACACACACATATAATGAAGAACTAAAGAAACTGGTACACCTACCTAATATCGTGTAGGGCCCCCCCGCGAGGACGCATAAGTGACGCATCACGAGCTGGTATGGAATCGACTAATGTCTAAAGTAGTGCTGGAGGGAACTGACACCATGAATCCCGCATGGCTGTCCATAAATCCGTAAGAGTACGAAATTGTGGAGGTCTGAACAGCTCGTTGCAAGGCATCCCAGATATGCTATGTTCGTGTCTGGGGTGTCTGGTGGTCAGCGTGTAATATACCTAATATACAAAGACTTAACGAAAACTTCGATTCCCAGACTTCGTGTAGAACAATACCTCACTTTAAAATGATTAGTATTGTGGTGATTCGTGAATTTCATAAAAATGTCACTAAACTGGAGACTCATTAGCAGACACTATTACAAAATAACACAAACGACGATGTATTTAACAAACTGTGGCATTCATTGTAGTAATGGGAAAGACATGAATTAGTGAAAATGGCAGAAATAAAAAATATGGTATTAATCACCAACTGTAATTATTCAAATAATTGGACTTTTACGAATGTAGTTTACTCATTCAAGAAGTTATTCTGTCGCTTGCAAATGAAGGCACATATTGTACAACGTAAATTTAGGATGAAAGCTGTAAAGAACATTCTGTCTTAATGACTTTATTAATGAAACTAGTGTTGTTGTAACCATATATACGCCTAACCATAAAATTCTAGGCATCTGTTACAAATTCTGTCAATCAAAACCTTTTTCGTTTTACCCTCTTAGCTTCAATTATTGTTAAGAATGTGAGTCGTTGTGTAATTAGCGCATATTAATAAATTTTGTGAAGTTCATTATTGTACTCATATTTAGATGGAATTTTCACATTTAAAAAACATTTTTACATTATAAATTTCACATGTTATTCAATTCTGTAATTTTAGACGTATTATTCTGTGCAATCAGAGCATCTTAGCTTTGGAACTTTTACTTGTAAATACGATTAAAATTATGTCATCATTATTAAGTAATAATAGTCAAAGTGACCATCCATTATTTAGAATACATAAATAGGGAAGCAGCGAGGCTGCTGGGACGGGCAGTTTGAGCTGATATCTTGAAGTGTAGCCTGTGTTAGTTACTTGAATATTATTTCACTAAGATTCAAAGTTGTGAAAAAGTATGTTTCTTGATTTGTGAACCAGTCAGTTGTTTTACGAAGACATACTGTACAACTCGGCCTCTTTGCAATGTGTCATGATGAATTTGATCAGCTGTTACGAACGGAAGAATAAATGTTTAAAAACTGGATCCGATTACTCTCATTGTAAACCACACACTTCATGAAGATCCAGAAAAACCTACGAATATTTCAGTTGTGTGGAGAAAAATTTCGTTTTAACCTTCTACTTATGATTGTAGATACCATCAGATGACATGCACTTTTGATAAGTCAGTTCATCTGTCTTCGAAGTTTTGAGGACTACCTTACCGACGAGTAGATAATAATTAAGTAGAAGTGTTAAAAGTGGAGGTGTTTAAACTCAGAAGCATGTATCTGCAGCCACTCTGCAGTAATTCTGGCTATGTGGGGTGTCGCATTGTCCTGCTGGAATTGCCCATCAGACAGAACGCTTACGTACGTTTCACCTGTCAGAGTCGTATCTACACTTATCTGGCCTCCCATGCTGCACACTACCCACACTGTTACAGAGCCTCCACCATCTTGAACAGTGTCCTGCTTATATGAAGGGTCCATGGATTCGGAGATGCTGTGGCCCATCGCTAGTGCGCCGACTGTAACACTACGTTGAAACTCACTTAATACTTGATAACCTACCATTGTAGCAGCAGCAACCGATCTAACAAATGCGCCAGACACTTGTTGTCTTATGTAGGTAGCGCCGTATTCTTCCTGTTTACATATCCTTGTACTTGAATACGCATGCCTATATCAGTTTCTTTGGCGCTTCAGTGTATAGTGAAGCCAGTCTGTAGCTTTAGACTCACACTGTCATTAATGTGTGCGTTTGGAGCTTGCGGGCACTCTGTCAATAGCAAAGGAATCAAAGACGGTCATGGAAGACATTCGGCTGACGAAACATTCACTAGTTCCGTAACATATCTGCTGCGGTTCGTACCGCCAGGAAACCAAGTCCTTACATCGTCTTATTCAACGGGAAGTGGGCTGAAGGCCTCTCACAACATGCATTACAGTAACGAAAGTTTCTTGCTACCAACTCCAGAGCGCGCAGTGCTGTCCATCCGACGCGCTCCTGCGTCTTCTTCTTCCCGCTACGACCACCAGGTGAGTGCTTGCTTACAAAATGTGTTTACGTACATGCGCGTCCGTAGCGAAGCTGGCTAACACACGTGTGTGCGGCGGTGTGCCACTCGGAGAAAAGTTGCATCGAATCGTGACGATGGGGGAAAGTTTCAGTCCGAGTATTTGGCCGGCAAGGAGAGGTGAGGTGGTGGTGTAAAGATCCTGATCACCAGTCATTTCGCCAATCTCCTGAATCACATTCCAAATGTCTGCGTTGTGTAGCATGAACTGAGAGCATGTGACACTGTTGATGATGACGCTACAACACGCTCATTGGCATTGTAGCGAGAAGGAAGTACTTCTCTGGGCGGTATCATTAACCTGATGTCTTGCTGCTTCGACAAGTCCCTCGTAGCACAGCAGTAGCGCTCAGTCGCCAGGTTCCATGTAGGTGGTGATCCTGCTGAAGTGGAGTGTTTAGCGATGCCAGCTGTTAGTTGTCAACAACGTCTGTGCTATACTTGTTTTAATACAGAAATTGCTCTGTCACACACGTCACAGAATATGATGGCTCTGGACTACGCCGTTATATTCGATCCTTTACACACATTAACGAAGTTTTCTGACTTTAGTTAATGATACACACTGCCCACGACACGTGGCGTTCTTGTAACTAATGAGTTCACTTTATATTTTGTTTAACATCTGAAATATGCACTCGCGACAGTTTTTTAGAGCCGCCCCGGTAACTCGACCGTGCGTTTTGCCTGGCTCCTCGTGAATAACTCGCCATGTCTTCCCCAAGGACAAGAGAGACCACCCCACCTTTCTCCCTCAGCCAATAAGGACACATTTCTCGTTCCCTCCATATATATATATACAGGGTGTTTCAAAAATAACCGGTATATTTGAAACGGCAACAAAAACTAAACGAGCAGCGATAGAAATACACTGTTTGTTGCAATATGCTTGGGACAACAGTACATTTTCAGGCAGACAAACTTTCGAAATTACAGTAGTTACAATTTTCAACAACAGATGGCGCTGCGGTCTGGAAAACTCTATAGTACGATATTTTCCACATATCCACCATGCGTAGCAATTATATGGCGTAGTCTCTGAATGAAATTACCCGAAACCTTTGACAACGTGTCTGGCGGAAAGGCTTCACATGCAAATGAGATGTACTGCTTCAGCTGTTCAATTGTTTCTGGATTCTGGCGGTACACCTGGTCTTTCAAGTGTCCCCACAGAAAGAAGTCACAGGGGTTCATGTCTGGCGAACAGGGAGGCCAATCCACGCCGCCTCCTGTATGTATCGGATAGCCCAAAGCAATCACACGATCATCGAAATATTCATTCAGGAAATTAAAGACGTCGGCCGTGCGATGTGGCCGGGCACCATCTTGCATAAATCACGAGGTGTTCGCAGTGTCGTCTAAGGCAGTTTGTACCGCCACAATTTCACGAAGAATGTCCAGATAGCGTGATGCAGTAATCGTTTCGGATCTGAAAAATGGGCCAATGATTCCTCTGGAAGAAATGGCGGCCCAGACCAGTACTTTTTGAGGATGCAGGGACGATGGGACTGCAACATGGGGCATTTCGGTTCCCCATATGCGCCAGTTCTGTTTATTGACGAAGCCGTCCAGGTAAAAATAAGCTTCGTCAGTAAACCAAATGCTGCCCACATGCATATCGCTGTCATCAATCCTGTGCACTATATCGTTAGCGAATGTCTCTCGTGCAGCAATGGTAGCGGCGCTGAGGGGTTGCCGCGTTTGAATTTTGTATGGATAGAGGTGTAAACTCTGGCGCATGAGACGATACGTGGACGTTGGAGTCATTTGGACCGCAGCTGCAACACGGCGAACGGAAACCCGAGGCCGCTGTTGGATCACCTGCTGCACTAGCTGCACGTTGCCCTCTGTGGTTGCTGTACGCGGTCGCCCTACCTTTCCAGCACGTTCATCCGTCACGTTCCCAGTCCGTTGAAATTTTTCAAACCGATTCTTTATTGTATCGCTTTTCGGTCCTTTGGTTACATTAAACCTCCGTTGAAAACTTCGTCTTGTTGCAACAACACTGTGTTCTAGGCGGTGGAATTCCAACACCAGAAAAATCCTCTGTTCTAAGGAATAAACCATGTTGTCTACAGCACACTTGCACGTTGTGAACAGCACACGCTTACAGCAGAAAGACGACGTACAGAATGGCGCACCCACAGACTGCGTTGTCTTCTATATCTTTCACATCACTTGCAGCGCCATCTGTTGTTGAAAATTGTAACTACTGTAATTTCGAAAGTTTGTCCGCCTGAAAATGTACTGTTGTCCCAAGCATATTGCAACAAACGGTGTATTTCTATCGCTGCTCGTTTAGTTTTTATTGCCGTTTCAAATATACCGGTCATTTTTGAAACACCCTGTATATATATATGTGTGTGTATGTGTGTGTTTGTGTGTATCCAAACTTTCAGCCAATGGGCGTTCAGATCGCTGTTGCTAGGCGAATCTGACGTCACGTTTGCGGACATTGTGACGGAACTTTGTTTTGGAATACTGTCTCAGATTGTAAGATCCTACTATCGAATAGTCGGATCTTGTCCCTACTAAGGTTGCACAACATTTCCTCTTATGATTTCATCAATAATGCTTCTTACTGACGCTTAATTGTAGAATGTACATGTATCCTTGCTGCTACTGAGCATTTCCGATCGCATAAATTTGCATAATACTTGGCTTAAACACGTGAAGGGAATGCACATATGCATTACAATCCGTTGACGGGGCCTCCCCTTCTTGCTCTTTGAGAGGGGTAGACTATGTGTCGTCATCGGGTTTCGCCTCCTTCCTCTGTTTTCAGCATAAAACACAATCTACATCTAATGGCTGATCTGCAAGTTGTACTTAAGTGCCTGGAACAGTGTTCATCGAATCACCTTCATAATAATTCTACTCTAGAACAACGCAAGAGAAAAAGGCGAGCACATATATTTTCGTGTGAAGTCGGATTTCCATCGTTTCTCCCTATGTAGGTCGGTGTCAACGAAACATTTCCGCATTCCGAGAAGAAAGTAGGAGACTAAAACTTCGTGAGAAGATTCCGCCGCAACGAAAGACGCCTTCGTCTTCACCCCTAATCCTGTATCTTGTCCGTGACACTCTGCTCCGTATTTCTGCACTTCTTTGAACTTTCTCGATGTACTCCGTTAGTCCTATCTCGTAAGGATCCGGGACTGCGCAACAGTACTACGAAAGAGGACGGACAGGCGCAGTGTAGGCAGTCTCTTCAGTAGATCTGTTACATCTTCTAAGTGTTCTGCCAATAAAACTCAACCTATGGTTCAACTTCTCCACAACATTTCCTATGTGTTCTTTCCAATTTAAGTTATTCGTAATTGCAATTGCTAGGTATGTAATTGATTTCGCGGCCTTTAGATCTGATTGATTTATCATGCAACCGAAGTTTAACGTGTATGAACTCACGATTTTCTTTATTTCTCGTCAACTGCCAATTTTCGCACCATTCAGGTATCTTTTCTAAACCGTTCTGTAATTTTTTGATCTTCCGATAACTTTACTAAACTATAAACGATAACATCATCTGCAAATAACCTACGACGGCTACTCAGATTGTCTCCTAAATCGTTTATTTACGTAAGGAAAAAAGGAGGAAGTACAAAACCAATTTGTGGGAAACGAGAAATCGCTTTTGTTTTACTCAATGACTTTACGTCATTATTACAAACTACGACCTCTACGACCGAAAACCACAAATACAGTAGCAAAACTGAGGCGATATTTCATAAACATGCAGTTTGATTACGGACCATTTCTGAGGTACAGTGTCGAGAGCATCCTGGAAATCTAGGAATGCGGAAACAGTTGATCTTGTTGATAGCACTCAACACTTCGTGAGAGTAAAGAGCTAGTTCTGTTTCACAAGAACGATGATTTCTAAAGCCTCGTTGACTACGTGTCAAGTGAACGTTCTCTTCGAGTTAATTCATAATGTTTTAACACAACACATGTTCCAAAATCCTGCTGCATTCCGACGTTAATGATATGGAACGGTGATTTAGTGGATTATTCCTATGGTCTTTCTTGAATATTGGTGTAAGATGCGCAAATTTCCTGTTTTTGGGTGCTGATTTTTTGTCGAGTGAGCGGTTGTATACGGTAGTTAACTACGGATCTATTGCATCGGCGTACTCTTAAAGAAACCTAATTCGTATATAACCACAACTGTACATTACACGTGCTTCTATTACACTCACCCAATCTCTTCAAACACATACGACACAACTCTTACATATCCGAAAGAAAGGAGCCAATGCACGCGGATGAAGAACGCCCTTTCCGAAAGGAGTGGTTGAACCCACCCCGTGGGATATCCTAGTCAACAGTGCCATACGAAATTTAAATTTTTTATTTTATCCACAAGACAGTTACCGTATAATGGCGTCACATTCCTGCCTACAAAAAGATTATCGTTAGACGTTAAGTGAACGGAACTGAACGTCACCGACAAATGGTGTTGTTTTCACACTAGATGGAACGTCAGTACAGAGTCTTTTGCTTACCCCAATACCGAATTCTAAATGTATGGCTACGAGATATCAACCGCCATAAAAATGTTTCAGTTTAGTGTCGGAATAATGGAACTACAAATAATAAAGTTAATAATAAGTGCAAAACATACTTCACAACGGATGTTCAACATAATTTGTCTTGTAGGGAAGCGTAAAATTTAGACACGAAAATTTACACATAAAAGCACACCACATGATATAAGTAAGGCAACACATACGGTGAGTGTACTTTATGCATTGTGTTTTATTTTTGTAAATACCAACAAAAATTAAAACATCAGTATTTTCTCTCTTACACCTAAATGTTTCACTGTTAACAAAGATTTGACAGTCTGTATTCTTATTTATACTCAATGTAGGCGATTTCTCTGTCCACTTGTAAAAATTATGGTCATTTAGCATATGAGGACTTTTTAAAAAATTTTTACGATGGTGAATGATTGCACAAGGTTGTCGCGCTTATTGGTAAGCCAAATTTTTTTTGCGGGTGGTGGGATGCTCAGGTGGCTAACTGCTCTGAGAATCTCGCTCTTTGGTGGGCAGTTTGATACTTGAAAGTAAAGCTTTACAGAGAAAATAAATTTGAGTCACAAGAATCTAGCTAAAAACTTAATGAAAATGTGACTGCAAACAATCCTGTTGGACGAACATCCACAACTGAGAATTACACTAGAGGTTGAAAATACCGCGTCAGTTGTTAAGTGCACGTCCACCGCGGAGCTCGGGGACCACAGCACAGTTGCGACACTTGAGGATCGGCTTATGAGAGCCCGAAACCGGCCGTGATAATAAAAGAAACTTACTACTGAAACGTTATTTTCAACCTCTAGTATAATGTAACTGCCAGTTTATAAAAATTACTTGTATTTGAAGATGACTGCAATAACACAGAACATTTGCTGGTGGCTTATGTGGAGTCGTATAATGGTGCAAAATAGAATACACATATGAACTCATATTGATTGCTTAGTCAATATCGTTCATAATAATCGCTAGTGAGTTCGCAGTACTATCTACAGCAACTACGAGATATGAATGGAAACAGTGCCGGACGCTCAGTTGACAATAGTTTGAAATAAATGAAGTCCGATTAGCCAAATTAAAAAGTATAAGCCGAGAACGCCACCACACATTTATTTTAAAATGTGAATCATACTTCGCCTTTAGATGCCTGACCCGTATTGTGAAAGAACACACAATGATAAAAATATCCAAGCTGTCATCTAGAAATTTCCCTGTGTCATGGAAACAAAGCAGAGTAATAAAACAAATACTAAGTAGACACTTAAGTACGAAATTCAGTACTATGAGCACACGAGCCTATGTTGATGCTGTTTTGTGAAGTGAATACCGAGCTTCACAGACAATGGGAAACGGCCATTGAATTTGAGTTCATGAACAACAGACATCACAATACTACGGAGATCGACCGTGTAAGAAACAAAAATGGGTTCCTTCGCTACACATCGATTAAGTCGCATACTTGTAGAGCAGTGGTTCCCAATCTTTCCGAAACCATTACCCTTGCGCGCAGTCTGTTATAAGCTAGTACACCTCCTCCGTCCCCAACTAAGCTTCAAAATGGAAAATAATTTTATTTGCATAATTTTATTTTTAAAAAGACTAAAGATAATGATATTTTGTTTTTGTGGGTGCTTTATTACGAACTAATGAGCCAATGTGTCAGTTGGTACTGTTTACTTCTGACAACCTCTTTTTCTACATTAGTGAAACGGTTCTCAGTGCACTGCGAGTGCTGCCTACACACAACTTCTTCTCAGGAAAGGAAGCCAAGTATCCACACTGAGGGCAGACTCTCGTTACTAGAGATGCTTCCTCCGTGCCTCTCCTGTCCATAGTGATGCCTGCTAGATCCACAACTCGCATGTCCATTTAATATCAACCACGTTAAAATCTGCAGACTGTATTTACTGTTTGGATATCACTTGATCGCTGGACACCTTACATCTGAACTAACAGAAATTTGAAGCCTTTATGCTACTAACGCTTAGCGTGTGACTACTGTCAGTAATAATATTCATAATAATAACAATACTGTGTAGGTCCTAAAGCGATTTAATAGTCATTACACAGTTACTGTTCTGTTGTACTATCAATTAAATTGTTAATGTGATACGAAGTGAATAGTAAGCAATCTCTGGTCCGTTGCGGGAACTACCTACAACACCAGGATGACAATTTCATAAGATATGACGTACATGATCTAAATGAAACTGTATGGTTCCAGAGATCTTTTCAAGTATCACACATATGTGATGTATATATGAAGACTGAAGGGACAAATGAAAATTTGTACAACGACCGGGGTTCGAACTGGAATATCCTGCTCACTATGCAGATGCGCTAACCTATATGCCGACCCTGTCACACTGGCTTTGAGAAAGTGCTGTTCGGGTTTAGAGAGAATACCAAGCGGGCTAAAGGGTGAATGGGAATTTGGATTCTGTAAGACGGCGTGCTAGGATAGCCCATGAAGATGTGCAAAGCCATTGTGCCAGAGTGGCTTAATGGTTGGTGCATCTGCCTTCTGAGCAGGAGAATCGGGTTTGAATCCCAGCTTTGTTACAAGTTTTCATTCTTCGCTTCAGTCTACATATGTCAGTATATGCTTCAGTTTTACTGTCAATGGTGCTCGGTACAAAGTATGTGTGTGGTGGGTGGACGATGTAAGGAAGAAGTTCTCAGATTTGTTTCACAGGTTGTAACCTCAACCCCACTTTATAACGCAGCATTCTGGTACTTGAAAAATAAAATTTAACTATTCGTCGTTTATGTAACCAGTTTTACAGGGTTACGAAGTAGTGATAACAGTAAAAAATTTTAATAAATTTGTTTAATTTCGTGACAAAAAAGACCAATCAGAAAAATTAGTTTTACCCCCAGTTTGGGAACCACTGTTGTAGAAAGTAATGGTATGGTGCAACTCATTACTTACTATCACCATTTCTACGCTCAGTTTACTGCGTCAAAAAATGGTTCAAATGGCTCTGAGCACTATGGGACTCAACTGCTGAGGTCATTAGTCCCCTACAACTTAGAACTGTTGTTGTTGTTGTGGTCTTCAGTCCTGAAACTGGTTTGATGCAGCTCTCCATGCTACTCTATCCTGTGCAAGCTTCTTCATCTCCCAGTACCAACTGCAACCTACATCCTTCTGAATCTGCTTAGTGTATTCATCTCTTGGTCTCCCTCTACGATTTTTACCCTCCATGCTGCCCTCCAATGCTTTTTTGTGATCCCTTGATGCCTCAAAACATGTCCTACCAACCGATCCCTTCTTCTAGTCGAGCTGTGCCACAAACTTCTCTTCTCCCCAATCCTATTTAATACCTCCTCATTAGTTACGTGATCTACCCACCTTAGCTTCAGCATTCTTCTGTAGCACCACATTTCGAAAGCTTCTATTCTCTTCTTGTCCAAACTAGTTATCGTCCATGTTTCACTTCCATACATGGCTACACTCCATACAAATACTTTCAGAAACGACTTCCTGACACTTAAATCTATATTCGATGTTAACAAATTTCTCTTGTTCAGAAACGATTTCCTTGCCATTGCCAGTCTACATTTTATATCCTCTCTACTTCGACCATCATCAGTTATTTTACTCCCTAAATAGCAAAACTCCTTTACTACTTTAAGTGTCTCATTTCCTAATCTAATTCCCTCAGCATCACCCGATTTAATTTGACTACATTCCATTATCCTCGTTTTGCTTTTGTTGATGTTCATCTTATATCCTCCTTTCAAGACACTGTCCATTCCGTTCAACTGCTCTTCCAAGTCCTTTGCTGTCTCTGTCCGAATTACAATGTCATCGGCGAACCTCAAAGTTTTTACTTCTTCTCCATCTAACTTAGAACTAGTTAAACCTAACTAACCTAAGGACATCACACACATCCATGCCCGAGGCAGGATTCGAACCTGCGACCGTAGCGGTCTTTACTGCGTCAGGCGACTTTCGTTGGTTACCCTGTATTTCCGGGTAACCTCAAATACTTTGTGCATATATAGGAGTCGCATAGGGAATGACTTATTTATTTATTCGTTTCTAAACCAAACAATGATAACAATAGAAACTGCAATACATAATGGTACTTAACGAGAAAAAACATAACATCGTCAAACTACTCTATGGTGGAAGCGGGACAATCACAGCTAAAATAACATGACTGATGGAGCTTTAACGTTCACACCACAATATAACACATAGTGTTACTAGCAAATTAAAATTCATCTGAATGAAAGTCCATATGACCACAATAGCTGTTTATTGTAGTACTTCAAAAGACCCATCAGCGGTTTTGTATTTTAAAGGTGCATCCTCACGAGATTTTTCGGTATCAAGGAATACCAATCTTTGTATAATAAAAAATTATAAAACATTAAAAAAACCTTAAGTAACTTAAACGATTTTTTTGAAACCTACAAAAAATCTTTCACGCCAAATACATTTATGTATTGATATTGCTAAAAGCCGTTGTGTTAAATGAAAGTAAAAAAACGTTTGTTACAAAATTCGTTATTATTTGGTGCTGTTGATCGTCAATTTCTACATTCGCTACTAACAACAAATCACTTCATGGCGGATGAGAAACGCGATTTTCCAAGGTGCAGCTACAAACGAAAGTGAGTGACCCCTCAACGGTTGTTCAACTGACTGTATGTGTTACTGTGCCAGATCTAGCGAGCCCCCCTCCCGCTTACTGGTGAGTTACATTTTCGTTCATACCCTATAGCTACTGACCTTACAACTGTCGGTAATTTGACTAATTATTTTAATTACTTTAAGAAATGACTCCCGGTTTTGGCTGACAGCATTCTTTCATTATAGCAACTTCCACATCCACCTTTTCTCAGCTTACATATTTTATTTTATAAGCCCTTCATCGGTGTTTAACAAGCATAGTAATTTTCATCAGGCATGAAGTGATTACTTGCGAATAATGAATATGAAAACTGACAATCAATAGAAAAATATGATATTGCAACATGATATTGCAGTTACAAAATTTACTTAACACAACTGCGTTAAGCATAGCTTCGAATAGCATATGCAGTGAAAGAATTTTTTTAATACATTTTTGATTTGATATTGGACAGAGACTGTTATTCTTTAGTAGATAAATGCGCCTGAGAGTGCGCCTCCAAGGTGTCGGTCATTTAGAGGACTACAGTAAACACGTAATGTAGTCATATGGAATTTCACTCCTATTAATTCTAGCCGGCCGCGATGGCCCTGCGGCTATAGGCGCTTTCGCCGGCCGGAATGGCCGTGCGGTTCTAGGCGCTACAGTCTGGAACCGCGTGACCGCTACGGTCGCAGGTTCGAATCCTGTTTCGGGCATGGATGTGTGTGATGTCCTTAGATTAGTTAGGTTTAAGTAGTTCTATGTTCTAGGGGACTGATGACCACAGCAGTTAAGTCCCATAGTGCTGAGAGCCATTTGCAGCATTTTCTAGGCGCTTCAGTGCGGAACCGCGAGACTGCTACGGTCGCAGGTTCAAATCCTGCCTCGGGCATGGATGTGTGTGATGTCCTTAGGTTAGTTAGGTTTAAGTAGTTCTAAGTTCCAGGGGACTGATGACCTCAGATGTTACGTCCCATAGTGCTCACAGCCATTTGAACCATATTAATTCTAATGTGTTTAATGAGACCTTGTATAATATCATGGTATGAAAATTCCAGTTGCATCAGTTATCTCAAATAGTATATGCCCTGAATTTTGACAAATGACGGGAATTAGGTGTCATTGCCATAAATTCCCCCGTAGTGAATCTCAAAGTGAATCTGCTGAAGTTCATGGTATGACTATCACCACAGTCGCAGAGCTCAGATACGCCAGAGAAGTCCCACTTTAGCATACTCAGGTTGGATGTGCCAACACCAGTACAAAGTATGTTTAACGATTTCCAAGTGGACCTGTGTTCCCCACGTCCTGGGGGAGAGACAGGTATCATCCCACCAGCGATTTCAGTATTTCTCATTCTCCATGATCTTAACCTTGCATTCTGACGACGTTCGGTTACGTATTCGTCTGTATGGTGGCAGTTTGTCCTACACTTTAATCGTTGGTGGGACGGTTGATTTAGTGCAATGGGTGGGTGTGTGGAACAAATATTTTAGACTCATCGTTCTGGACGCAACGTCTCAGCTAATATCTAATCGAGCGATATCCTCCACATATTCCAGTCAGAGAAGCTGGAGCACCTGGGCGGTGCACCCATTACAGCGACCGAAGAGGAAAGTTTACTTTCACAGGCTGAAACGACGTCCTCCAGTAGGCTCACGGGAAGAACAGTATGAGGGCTACCCAACGAAGCTGAAGCGCTGTTGCTTCCCTACAGCGATGAATTACTAGCGCCGAAAGAGCAGTAGAGGCTGTGGTTCTGTCCTGGGCACCGAACTGCCTCGTGTCCCACAAAAAGCGCATCCATGCGGGACATCGGCCTACTCCCTGCTCCGAGGCCCATCTGCCACCGTTCTACCAGTGAGAGGAAGCAGTGACCAGGACTCTTCGCCTAACAATCAGCATACCTGAGCTCTGCCCCTGGTATTTTCTAAATTGCCTGCTATATTGTTATCTACACTGCAGACTGCTGTTTTACTCGACAGCATCCTTAGCTGATAAAAAGAAAGACGTATTTCCAACATGGGAGTTTTTCCTTCACCTAGAAATACAGCATTACAGCATCCAAAACTACATTACAACCAACGCCGAGCCTAATCAATGTCAGTCCTCCTTATTATTCACTAAACTAGTCATCGTTTCTCATCAACGTGACACGAGTGTCCTATTGTGCATATGGTCCATAATTGACATTTTTAGGTGAAAGAGAGGCTATCCCAAATGACTGGCCACCCTTCAAACTTCTTTACAATTGCGGTAGAGTAGCACAGGGCCAGACAGCAGTTATCAGTGTCTGTGGTTGTATACTTCAGTGGGTTCCAGTGAGTTTGATAAGGATGTAGTTCCTAGCTTACACTACATCTACATCTACATTTATACTCCGCAAGCCACCCAACGATGTGTGGCGGAGGGAACTTTACGCGCCACAGTCATTACCTCCCCATCCTGTTCCAGTCGCGTGTGGTTCGCGGGAAGAACGACTGCCGGAAAGCCTCCATGCGCGCTCGAATCTCTCTAATTTTACATTCGTGATCCCATCGGGAGGTATAAGTAGGGGGAAGCAGTACATCGATACCTCATCCAGAAACGCACCCTCTCGGAACCTGGACAGCAAGCTACACCGCGATGCAGAGCGCCTCTCTTGCAGAGTCTGCCACTTGACTTAGCTAAACATCTCCGTATCGCTATCACGCTTACCAAATAACCCTGTGACGAAACGCTCCGCTCTTCTTTGGATCTTCTCTATCTCCTCCGTCAACCCGACCTGGCACGGATCCCACAGTGATGAGCAATACTCAAGTATACGTCGAACGAGTGCTCTGTAAGGCACCTTCTCTGTTGATGGACTACATTTTCTAAGGACTCTCCCAATGAATCTCAACGTGGCACCCGCCTTACCAACAATTAATTTTAAATGATCATTCCACTTCAAATCGTACCGTATTCATACTCCCCATTATTTTACAGAAGTAACTGCTACCAGTGTTTGTTCCGCCACCATATAATCATACAATAAAGGATCCTTCTTTTTATGTATTCGCAGTATATTACAAAATGGCTCTGACCACTATGAGACTTAACATCTGAGGTCATCAGTCCCCTAGAACTTAGAACTACTAAAACCTAACCAACCTAAGGACATCACACACATCCATGCCCGAGGCAGGATTCGAACCTGCGACCGTAGCGGTCGCGAAGTTCCAGACTGAAGTGCCTAGATCCGATCGACCACACCGGTCGGCGCAATATGTTACATCTGTGTATGTTAAGTGTCAGTTGCCACTCCCCGCACCAAGTGCCCATCCGCTGTAGATCTTCCAGCATTTCGCTGCAATTTTCTAATGCTGCAACTTCTCTGTATACTACAGCATCATCCGCGATAATCCGCATGTAACTTCCGACACTATCTACTAAGTCATTTATCTATATTGTGAACAGAAATGCTCCCATAACACTCGCCTGTGGCACGCCAGAGGTTTCTTTAACGTCTGTAGACGTCTCTCCATTGAGAACAACATGCCGTGTTCTGTTTGCTAAAAACTCTTCAATCCAGCCACGCAGCTAGTCAGATATTCCCTAGGTCTTACTTTGTTCATCAGGCAACCTTGCGGAACTGTATCGAACGCCTTCCGGAAGTAAAGGAAAATGGCATCTACCTGGGAACCTGTATGTAACATTTTCTGGGTCTCATTAACAAATAAAGCTAGTTGAGTCTCACACGATTGCTGTTTCCGGAACCCGTGTTGATTCCTACAGAGTATATTTTGGATATCCAGAAATGACATGATACACGAGCAAAAAACGTGTTCTAAAATTCTACAACAGATTGATGTCAGAGATATAGGCCTATAGCTATGCGCATGTGCTCGACTTCCCTTCTTGAAAACTGGAACTACCTGTGCTCTTTTCCAATCATTCGAAACCTTCCGTTCCTCTAGAAACTTGCGGTACACTGCTGTTATAAGGGGGCAAGTTCTTTCGCGTACTCAGTGTAGAATCGAATTGGTATCCCATCAGGTCCAGTGGACTTTCATCTGTTGAATTATTTCAGTTGCGTTTCTATTCCTCGGACACTTATTTTGATGTCAGCCATTTTTTCGTTCGTGCGACGATTTAGAGAAGGAACTGCAGTACGGTCTTCCTGTGTAAAGCAGCTTTGGAAAAATGTGTTTAGTATTTCAGATTTACGGGTGTCATCCTCTGTTTCAGTCCCATTATCATCCTAGAATGTCTGGATATGCAGTTTCGATCTACTTACTGATTTAACCTAAGACCAGAACTTCCTAGGAATTTCTGTCAAGTCGGTACATAGAATTTTACTTTCGAATTCACTGAACGCTTCACGCATAGCCCTTCTTACAATAAGTTTGACATGGTTTATCTTCTGTTTATGTGAGAGGTTTTGGCTGAGTTTAAATTTGCAGAGAAGCCCTCTTTACTTTCGCAGTAGTTTCCCAACTTTGTAGTTGAATCACGGTGGATTTTTTCCGTCCCTCACAGTTTTACTCGGCACGTACCTGTCTAAAACGCATTTTACGATTGCCTTGAAATTTTTCCGTAAACAATCAACATTGTCAGTGTCGGAACAGAAATTTTCGTATTGATCTGTTAGGTAGTCTGAAATCTGCCCGCTATTACTCTTGCTAAACAGATAAACCTTCCTAACTTTTTTTCATATTCATAGTTACTTCCATATTCAGGGATGCTGCAACGGCCTTATGATCACTGATTCCATGTTCTGCGCTTACAGAGTCCAAAAGTTCGGGTCTGTTTGTTATCAGAAGTCCAAGTGTTGGTGTTTATGCAGTGCATTTTATAAGTGAGGCTGGTGTGATTTATTGTCACACCTAAATACTCAGGTGCTCTAATTGCTTTGCACCCAAGTTTTTTTTTTTTTTTTTTCAATTTCGTAGAAAGCCAGCTTGTTGTTTAGAAGAAAGTTGCATATCTGGGTTTTTTTTGGATTAGGTTTCAATTGATTTTCCACGCAGTAGTCAGCTACCTCAGTTAGGGTTTCTGACTGATTTTCTTCTACGTCTCAAAATGGGTTGTCTGAAGGGCAATAGCTCGATCAGTCGCATAAACAGGGTGATCCATTGATACTGACCGGGCCAAATATCGCAAGAAAAAACATCAAAGGCAAAGACTACAAGGATCGAAACTCGTCTAGCTTGAAGGGGCAAACCAGATGGCGCTATGGTCGGCCCGCTAGATGCCGCTGCCACAGGTCAAAAAGATGTCAACTGCGTTTTTTAAAAAAAAATTTTTATTACATATTCGTGTAGTACGTAAAGAAATATGAATGTTTTATTTGGACTATTTTTTTCGCTTCGTGGATACATAGCGCTGTGATAGTCACAATCGTATAAGTACGTAGTATCACGTAACATTCCTCCAGTGCGGACGGTATTTGCTTCGTGATACATTACCCGTGTTAAAATGGACCGTCTACCAATTGCGGAAAAGGTCGATATCGTGTTGATGTATGGCTATTGTGATCAAAATGCCCAACGGGCGTATGCTATGAATGCTGCTCGGCATCCTGGAGGACATCTTCCAAGTGTTCGGACCGTTCGCCAGACTTTTCCGCTATTTCAGGAAACAGGAAGTATTCAGCCACATGTGAAACGTCAACCACGACCTGCAACAAATGATGATGCCCAAGTAGGTGTTTTAGCTGCTGTCGCGGCTAATTCGCACTTCCGAAGCAGACAAATAGCGCGAGGATCGGGAATCTCAAAAACGCCGGTGTTGAGAATGCTGCAACAACATCGATTGCACCCGTACCATATTTCTATGAACCAGGAATTGCATGGCGACAACTTTGAACGTCGTGTACAATTCTCCCATGGGCTCAAGAGAAATTACGGGACGATGACAGATTTTTTGCACTCGTTCGATTTAGCATCGAAGCGTCATTCACCAACAGCGGTAACGTAAACCGGCATAATATGCACTATTGGGCAACGGAAAATCCACGATGGCTGAGACAAGTGGAACATCAGCGACCTTGGCGGGTTAATGTATGGTGCGGCATTATGGGAGGAAGGAGAATTGGGCCCCATTTTATCGATGACAATATAAATGTTGCAATGTTTGCTGATTTTCTACGTAATGTTCTACCGATGTTACTACAAGATGTTTCACTGCATGACAGAATGGCGATGTTCTCCCAATATGATGGATATCCGGCACATAGCTCGCGTCCGGTCTAAGCGGTACTGAGTAGCATATTTCATGTCAGGTGGATTGGTCGTCCAAGCACCATACCGTGGCCCGCACGTTCACCGGATTTGACGTGTCCCGGATTTCTTTCGGTGGGGAAAGTAGAAGAATATTTACTATCGTGATCTACCGACAACGCCTGACAACATGCGATAGAGCATTGTCACTGTATGTGTAAACATTACGAAAGGCGAACTACTCGCTGTTGAGAGGAATGTCGTTACACATATTGCCAAATGCATTGAGGTTGACGGACATCATTTATTGCATTAATGTGGTATTGACAGGTACTGACGCTGTAACGGCATGCGCTCTCAGATATGACAAGTTCACAAAGGTTCATGTATAACATTGGAACAACCGAAATAAAATGTTCAAATGTACCTCCGTTCTGTATTTTAATTTAAGAAACCTACCTGTTAGCAACTGTTCGTCTAGAATTTTGAGCCATATGTTTGTCACTATTACAGCGCCATCAGTGGTCCAACTAAAATATTCATATTTCTTTAAGTACAACACGAAATGTAATAAAAAATTGGGGTTCCTATTTAAGGGGGGTAGGACGTAAAACGGGCCGTCTTGGAGCAGGAGAGACACCACAGGAGTTTTCAATTCCCACTGTCTATACTTTTACGAATAAATTCATAAAACGTTGTTAGAATGACCAGGAAGGAGTCAGGATTCACACTCATAGCAGTGGAAGTTCAAAAACATAACAAAATTAATTTTGTTTTACATGTGAAAGTTCATCAATTTTTCACTTACTATTGGCTGCGTTTGTTGCTGTAGGTACACGTTTCTTGATAAGTAAGAGAGATTCTTCGATGAAGTTTGCACAGCATACAAACCATACTTACAAATGTATGAAACTCTAGAAATTATTTAATTTATGAAAAAATGAAAGTGCTGTTACGTTTTAAACATCATGTTTAGAAAAAACTCAAATTTTATCGTTAATTATCTCAGTTTTCCACAGTTTTCTATAGATTTGGAAAATTCTAGAATTTCATACACCTGTAATTATGGTTTCTGTGCTGTGCAAAATCCATCGAAGAATCTTCCTTACTTATGAAGATAAGTCTACCTATAGCAACAAATACAGTCAATGGTAAGTGAAAAGTGGTCAAATTTCAAATGCAAAAAAATTATTTTCCGATATTTTTGAACTTCCACTGCTATGTGTAAATACTGATTGCTTTCTTGCCTTTTTGACAAAGTTTTACTAATTTCGTATAGACAGTGGAAATTAAAATGTCCTCTGGTGCCTCTCCTGCTCTAAGTCGTCCCGTTTGACGTCCTACCACCCTAAAAAAAAACGCAATTGATATCCGTTTGACCTATGGCAGCGCCATCTAGCGGGCCAACCATAGTGCCATCTGGTTTCCCCTTCAAACTAGAGAAGTTTCGTTCTTTGAAGGTTTTTTCTTTTGACGCCTGTTTCATGAGATATTTGACCCAGTCACGAGCAATGGACCACCCTGTATAAGGCTTCTGTTAGAATACGCGAGGTGATGGTCTTTCGTGTAGATACCCTAGAGAGGTGGGGCTAGATAACTGCCTGGTGGTAAGCCATTCCTTTGTTTCCCCCTTCGAATATGTGACCTTCAAATTCAACAAAGAACTTGCAGTCTTGAAGAGAATATCCTACGGGGCAGCGGCGACGGAGCGGCGTGCAGACGGCACCAGAGGTCATCCAGCCCGTGACGTGGCCTGCTTCGGTCCGCCCTCCCTGACAGCGCCGGCCGAGCGCGCCGCGAGCCCGCGCCGCAAACAAGAGACAGTCTGTCTGTGTGCAGCGGTGCAGCCTCCGCCTCCACCGCTGCTCTGCGCTGCAGGCTTTAACGAGCTCATTTGGGTATTACAGCGGCTGATTCCCGCGCTCCATTTAGGACCGTCTCATTAGCTGTACGCTGTGCATAATGGTCTCATCAGCGATGGGGTGTGCGCGCCTCTGCCGTACCGCTCTCCAAAACACTGGCACAGCCGAGGGCCGCCACGCGTGTTTGCGTCGTCAACTACCGCGTTTTCTCTACAACTTGGCGTTTTTTGTAACGAAAGCTCACATCTAGGTAGATGTCGCCTTAGTGTAGTCGAAGGCGACAGCCGATATACAAGCACAGCGATCCGTCTACCCCTTAACTGCATCAGTATCCTTCATTAACACAAAAAGATTTGGCTTAATTTCTTTCATCATTTGCAATCAAATTAGTATTGTTACTCTCTCTCTCTCTCTCTCTCTCTCTCTCTGTGTGTGTGTGTGTGTGTGTGTGTGTGTGTGTGTGTGTCTGTGTGTGTGTGTGTGTGTGTGTGTCTGTGTGTCTGTGTGTGTGTGTGTGTGTGTGTGAGTGTGTGTGTGTCTGTTTGTCTGTGCATTTGCCTGTCGGCGCCATATCGTGTACTATCGTCATCGAGTATCGAGTGGCACTATATCAGCCTTTTTGGCTGACCATATTGCACACTTAATGGCAAGAATGTCCTTGGCACCATTCGAATGTTCGGTGAGGCAGAGCCAGTCGTCTGTATTCAGGACTTGATCGGATACAGATTCCAACGATCACTTTTCAGGTACCACAAACTGCCAATTATACGGTGGAATTTCAGTTGAAACCAACCCAGTTTCCTATTTCTGATGGTTATAGTGATTCTATTATTGTTATGCAGACTCTGGACCATTTACCATATGTGCTAGTTCGCAGCACTTTGTCAGTGCCTGAAAGCATTTGTCATTTATTCAAATCGCCACAAAACTTTGTATTTTTAACATTTCATGGTACAAATCAACCAAAATTAATTTTGCCTTTTGCTCGTGGTTCGTAGATCACATTTCTCTCATGCATCTTAATTCTGCTCTTCTGTTTATTCTTGGGAGGGTCTGCTAGTGATGGTCGTTCCACCACATCGACCAATGCAAGAGAGAGAGAGTAAATCAGAGAGAGAAAGAAAGCAAAACATAGATATTGGAGACAATCAAATAGAGACTGAGAATGTGTTTCCCTTCGAATCTGGTATATAAGGAGCCATTGTGTATATAACTGACGGTGTAAGATTTTTTGGATAGATTCATTCGTTTCATTTCAAGGTTCTGAAGGACTACGTGGCCAACGGGAGCGATTGAGCATAATCAGTTTTCGTACTTCACAGACGCATTCTAAAGAATTATCCGAACAGACTGAGATAGGTAAATGTGATGTACGTGTACAGACACTGATTCTACTTTCAGAAAAATTGGATGAGTTAATCGAAACAAAGAGCTTTATAAACTCAATAACGCAAGTCAGCAACATGTTAGTTCTCCTCTGGTCTTTATAGAAACAGTTCTTCGGCCTGGCATTGATTAAGTCCTTAGATGTCTTCCTGAGGGATATGGAGTCGAATTCTGTTCTGGTTGAAGGACTCCGCCCATAATGTTCCAAACGTTCATAGTTGGGGGGACGTTCAGCTAACTGGCTGGCCAAGACAGAGTTTGGCAAACACGAAGACAACCAGTAAAACCTCTCGCTGTATGTGGGCGAGCGCCACCTTGCTGAATTGTAAGTCCATGACGGCTTGCCATGAAGGACAACAAAACAGGCCGTTGAATATCGTCGACGTACCGCTGTTGCTGTAAGAGTGCCAAAAGGGTTCTGCTATGAAAAGGAGTGCCACCCCAGATCATCACTCCTGGTTGTTGTGCCGCATGGCGGGTGACAATCAGATTGTTTATCCCACCTTTGTGCGGGGTGGCTCTGAACGCGTTCTCCGTTGTCATCGGGCTCAGTTGAAAGTGGGTCTCATCACTGATAACACTTCTACTCCAGTCAATGAGATTCCCGTCCGAAGATGTGAGCGGAGACATCTTGGATAGCGGTGGGGTCCCAACGTGACTGTCGCCCGCCCTACGCCTCGCCAACTAGGAGTGATGGTCGGGGGTGCCATTTCTTTTCTTAACAGGACTCTTTTGATTCTCATCCGCAGCACCCTTACAGCACAGCGGTACGTCGAAATTTAAGGCCTGTTTTGTTGCCCTTCATGGCGACCCATCTTGGGCATACATTTCAGCAAGATAACGCCAGTTTGCACACGGTGAGAGTTTCTGCTGCTTATCTTCCTCATGCCAAACCCTACCGTGACCAGCATAGTCGTGTCATCCCTCCCCAAATGAGAACGTTTGGAACATGGTGGGTATGGCCGTCTAGCTAGCTCGGGATTTTGACGATCTAATGCGCCAACTCGACAGAGTTTAGACTGATAGCCCTGTGAAACATCAAACAGCTCAATCAGTCAAACCCAAGGCGAGTAACTACCTGCATAAGGGGTCACAGCAATTTACGAAACACTGTCTCTTGTATAAATCATGCAACTTTTCTGAAGTAGTAATAATTTGTTTGTCCGTACATTTACGTCACATCTACCTATTTCCCTGCGATTAGGGTAATATCTTCACAGTTCGTCGTTTTCGTTGACTTACAATTGTTTTCGAGTTTCCAATATTGTTTTTCGGAAAATTTCCTTTTATTTCAATAGACGATTTCTGTGTAATTTTCCACCTTATCTGATCAATGTTGCGATTACGTGAATGTCATCCTATGTTGTACAGAGTGAGCATAAAGTCTTCCTTAA
The DNA here is from genome assembly GCF_023864345.2 of Schistocerca serialis cubense. Lineage (NCBI taxonomy): Eukaryota > Metazoa > Arthropoda > Insecta > Orthoptera > Acrididae > Schistocerca > Schistocerca serialis. Next base: position 53,732,778 of record NC_064644.1, read on the forward strand.
ACTACAAAAACTTACTCCAGAAGGATTACTCTGGTTACAGCTATGCAATTTGTCTCAAATGGTAGGTTAAGTCATGAAAGTTTCTTTTCTTCTTCTTTTTTTCTTCCTTTTTCTATTGATGAACTTCCACATGCGCTCTGGCTGTTGCTTGTAGAAAGTATAGGTGACACACAATTTATCTCCCATTTCTTTGTCAATACCGCTCCTGTCAGTGCCTCTACAGAATCTCGTATTTGCGTCGAAAGAGTTTGCACATCAGAACTGATGATTTCAAAGTTGTTTCCTTAATGTATTCCCACAAAGAAGCCCAAACAGAGACATGCCTGTTGAACGTGGTGGCCACAGAGTTGTATCGTCTCTGCCGATCCGTTTGCCCAGAAAGGTTTCATTCAAAAACCGGTGAACCACTCCCCCCCCTGTGGCGGTGTACCTTTTCGAAACACTACCCAAGATTGAGTAACGCTATATCGAGTTCCAAAATATCCATGTAAACTGTTGCCTTAACTGTGGGCTCCGTGAAGAAGAACGGTCCAATGACTGTGGTGAACATTAATCCACAGCACACATACACTTCCGGACTGTACGTACATACTGCACTACAATATGTGGCTTCTCCTACCCCCATATCCTGATATTATGAGCGTTTACTTTCGAGGAGATGTGAAAAGCTGCTTCACTGGAGAAACTAACTTTATTGAGGTAGTTATTGTCTGCGTCGACTCGTTCCCGCATTACCTACCAAACTCTGCACATATGGGTCTATCATCTGGCTGAAAGCTTCAAGGATTTGCAGTTTGTATGCTTGTAAATGCGAAGTCTTCACCACACTGCTCTTAGATAAACTTGTTTCTCTGGGAAAACGACGCATCGATTTCGACGGACTGCAGCGAAATCATATACACATAATATCAAGAGTGTTATTACTCATTCCAGGTCTACCGCTTCTTGCTTTGATATCAACGTTGCCAGACTAATCTTTCACACCGTCCTTTGATGCTCTTCACTTATGGCAGATCTCGACCATAGGCACTCCGATAAATGTTAATTGTCGACCATATCTCATGACACCATGCACCTTCTCCTGCATAGACAACATTATGTCAGCAGCGCTCCTAAATTAATTAAATGGCGCTACCGGTAAAAAGAGAGAGGCTAAAGAAACCAGATGCTGTTACAGCACAAATAGAAGTGTATACATTCAAACTTCATGATTTACCTCACCATTTGCAACAGACCTCACAGCCGCACATAGCTTAGCTATTTATAAATAAAGTTTTGTGACCAGCGGAAGACAGACAGAACGAGAAACAGTGATAAGTAATGTGTATTAGGCATTTAACTACGTTTGTGTGCAGTCATTTAAACCCTTATCACCACAGAATTACTACATTTCGAACTTAAATCATCGGTCCCTACCTCATTCTCCAGTCACTACTTCCATTTAATGCTCTATAGAATCATACTTTCTTGAATAAGCATTGATATGTTACTCAGTAACATCCCCAAATACGTCGCAGGATTATTGCGACAAACTTCTAGGGGAGGTGGGGAACGTCATTAGGATAGCAATCTATATCTGCAAACGTCAGGGGTAAGTGGTAGCAGAGGTCGAAGATCGGAAAGGAAACAAGACAGTGATTCATTTGCAACGTTTATTGAGCGTAGTATGCACGTATAGTGTACGACATGAATACAGTTCTAATGTTTCAACATATGTTCCAAGTTTGCAGTCTTAGAAACCACGCACGCCTGGCACCGACGGAGGATTGACTGACGGACACACTGAAGCACACGGGGAGTTTCTTTGATTGTAGCAGCTGCGCAGACGATTCTTGCCATGAGGTCCATTTGAGGCTGAAGGATCGCGTGAGATTTATGGTTCCCCACGGAAAGAAATCGGATCCCGATGAATGCACTGAGCGTGGGAGCCTGGAAACCGGTACACCGCGGGCAATCCATCTATGCCGGAATGACCTGTTCAAACGCCCATAAACAACCAGCCTACGGCAAGTAGGCGCCCCCTCATGCTGGAACCACATGCTGTGCATCACGTCTGCTGGAACATCTTCAAGCAAGTGGAATTCCCCTCCAGTAGGACGGTGGGTTGGCGTACGATGACGTTTGCGGCAATGCGTTGCTTAGGGACACGTTACTCACACAAAAACCGGAAACAGTTTATGGTAAACAAGGGGTCTAAAGACCGTACCGTAACAGATATGAACACTTATTCATCTTGGATACTATAAACACAAGTCTTCTACTGCAAACTCTTTGGTTTTCGTACATTTTGAGGAGGTAATATGGATGAAAACAAGAAGAAAACGCCTGGTATACATGGGCTCTAAAATGCATTCGTTAAGAGCTATGAGAACTTCTCCAGTAGAACGGATATGTTTAAAACTAGCGGAGATGCACCAGTGCTCATACTTCTTGAGGTATGTATTTTAGAGCCCATGTTTGATAGATATTTTTTACTTTCTTTGTACAAGGAACCTGTCTCTACAGTTTATCGTTGTTCTTTTGGAATACCCTTTATATATGTACTAAAATACAGCTCTCCATAGCTGGTGAGGAAGCTATATGCTTGTACCTGATTATGCCACAATGAAAGGCTTCACAAAGGGCTGACGTTCGAGAGGGTGGATGTAGGCTTCCCTTAGTACTTCTCACATAATGTGATTGCGCATAACGCTTAATGACATTGTTGGGTGAGGTGTCATATTAAAGAGAACCGGAAACTTACGTTGCCAAGGATATCTCTTATAGAAACAAAACATCTGGCCACACATAAAGAATGAAGTGACGCCAAATTTAGTGTCAGTACACTCACTGAGGATCTTAACAAAGTAAATGTAGAAATTCTGAACTCCGGTTTCAAATGTTACATTAAGAAACAAATCCGGGAGTAGCTATCGCATTACTGTATTTTTACATGACCTATAACAGAGTTTTGGAATAATATAAAAATTATTAAATTAAACATATGTAATAAAATTACATCATAGCTAACTGCTACGGTACATTAGACAAAGAAAGCAAAATCGATAAAAAACTGCAACTGTCTAAAAGCCATGATCAGTGACATTCAGCATGCTATACAAGTAAAGCGAGAGTTTGGTCTCGCAAGCCTGATGTCACCTGAATCGTTTCTGGGTAGTATGCAAGAGATCATTCTGTATGCTTTAGCAAAAAGTATTTTCCGAGATTCTAAAACAGATAGATGTTGAACATACTGGACGCTACTTTTATAGATCACGCCTGGTGCCCTTATTGTAAACGAATGTGACCTGTGCTTTACTCGAACTTCTGGGAAGATTCCTTTGTTTGAGAGATTTAAGGTGGGTAATTGTTAAAAATACGCAACTCAAACTTCGACATACGAAATCACCCTCATTGAGCAAACGGCCTTGTAAGATAGGTCGGAGGAGTAGACAGAGGTTAATAGCAATCCCTTGCCCTTGGAGAGGGTAACTGCCCCTATGGGGGAAACATCATTAATGAATCACCGGCATGAGGATGCCGAAGGGAACGGGAACCACTGCATGAAAGACACGTAATATGTATCCACCTGATATATGGACTCTAATTGATAAAGTGTAATGACGATCTCTCCAATGGGAAAGTATTCGAAACTAGTCCCCAATTTGCATCTTCTGCAGGGAACGGTCAACGAGGAGAAGACTATGAGAGAAAGATTGAACAGTCAACGAAAGGATAACGTTATACGAGAATAGGCGTGCAAGTCAGAAGCTTGAAAGTGGGATGGAGCAGTAGGGGTGAGGAGAATGCTAAGGCTCAATCTAGATATAGTGGGTGTCAGTGAAATGAAATGAAAAGAAGACAAAGATTTCTGTTCAGAGAGTTGATAAAAATGTCTGCTAGTGTGCCAGCTAAGGGATTGCCCATAGCAAGACCATCAGGTTGTTGGTGCAGCTGTCCATTGAATTCGAAATAATTGTACTTTGTTACGATCTGCATTAGGTTAATGAAATCAGTGATCTGTTCATCAGAGAGTTCTTTTTTGAACAAGCGTAAGTTAATCTGTATGACATCTAAAGTCGTTAGTACAGGTACATTGGTATAAAGGTTTTTAATATCAAATGAGAACATCTTTGTGTTTTATTTTGTTGATAAGGCTCTGACTGTTAGCTATAGAGTAATTATTTCGGAAAACATAAGACCTTTTTAATTTATCATGAAGGAATTTTGCTAGATCGTGGTAAGCGCTGTTCATACTATTAGAAATAGGTCGAATAGGGTGATTTATTTTGTGGACCTTAAACTGAGACCGAAGCTTCGGCGGCCGGGGGTTCATGTTAATCAGCTGTTTTTTCTGGAATGGCTTAAGTAAGGAATTTGTATCATTGACCGCGGATCTAATTTCTTTTTGTAAAATTGGGGTAGGATCTACCTGTAGCTCAGAAATATTGTTTTCCTCAAAAAATTCTAAAGTTTATGCTACATATTCATCTTTTGTAGCAATAATAAGAGAATTACCTTTATCTGATTTTGTTATGAGAGCATCGTTATCTATAAGTTTAACATTAATAGAGTTGATTAATTTTTTGTCATAATTGACATTTTCAGGGCGAACTACATTTCTACTAATCAAATTACATACATCATGAGCAGTTCTGGTCTGTTGCGATCTTTCGATTTTTACCCTATCTGGACCAGTTTTAAGTTCAACAATGATACTTTCTATTACATGCTGATCAGATAAGTTTGGAGACATTTTTCAAAAAATTTTCCACTACCACCTTAGGAATTGTTCCATATTCTAGGTACGTCGACGACATTTTAATCGTCTATAACGGAACGGACGATGGTATTAACCATCGAGATCTTTAACGAACTACATGAAAAAATCACCTTCACATGTGAACTTGAAAACAGCTCCCGTCAGTTAAATTATTTAGACTTAACTTTGACAATAGTGAATGACAAAATCTCTTTCAATATTTTTGTAAGGATTCTTTTTCTGACCAAATTGTGCCAGCCTGTTCCACACACCCACGATCTCACAAAAAAGCATTTTTTCACTCTGTTATTCATAGAGCAATCTCTACCCCTTTGTCCTCTGAAAATTTAAAAACCGAATTGAATCTAATTAAAACCATTGCAGTTAATAATGGTTACGAACCAAATATAGTAGATGATGTCTTCAGACAGAAAACCATTAACAGAATTACCACGCTTGGGACCACTATTGACGAGCCTAGCGATTTGAAGAAATACTTCTCTTTACCGTATGGAGGGCCAATAACCTACAGATTGCAACATCTCCTTAAAAATAAATATGGCTGTAACATAATTTTCTCTACCAACAATTCTCTCAAAAATAATCTTATCCATAATTTAAAACCAAGACGGTCGCCTCTGCAAAACTCAGGCGTTCATAAAATCACCTGTGACACTTGCTCAGCTTATTATATAGGAGAGACTGGACGAGCTTTTCCGATTAGATATAAAGAGCATCTATTAGGGAAAAAAGGTACGAACGTACATAATTCGTCATTCGCTGACCACCTTCTTGCCCCAGGACACAAACCTAAAGATGTTCATGATATTAGTATCTTACATAGGGAAAAGAAAGGCTTCAGACTTGATATTCTTGAACAGTTGGAAATTTTCAAACATTTTTCCCGTAACGACCATTTAATCCTCAATGAGCAATTACAATTACGTGATAAAAATATCTTTGATGGTGTAAAGCCCTTGCTTAAAATCACTTAACGCGGAATATTGCTATTATGCTTCCCGTGCTGTAGCCTTAAATATTGTTCTCTCTCCCTTTTTTACAGTATAATATTTTATTCAACTTTCGATCTGTTACATACTATCTGACATAATGTAATCAGCACATTACGTGCACTCCTGTTCCAATGCTTCTGACAGCTGTTGTCACTGTAAATTACAAGCATTCAATACTAGATGGCGCGATACAAGTTGCCGACTTACTGACATCGACGGCGCGCGCGCCTGTCAGTCTGATGCTGCTTACAGCGCCGGCCACACACTCGACCCTTAGCGGCGCGTCTTAATCAAGTTCTGCATTCCTAGAAAAATTGTATAATGTACAAATATATTTTTATCTTTAACGTGAGCACTGTTGCTCTAAACCATTTCATAACTATTTACTCTATGTAAGTATGCTTTCTTTGTCTACTGTACCGTAGCAGTTAGCTATGATGTAATTTTAGTACATATGTTTAATTTAATAATTTTTATATTATTCCAAAACTCTGTTATAGGTAATGTAAAAATTTTTTTACTTCTGATGAAGGCTGCCTTAGAGCAGTTGAAACTTAGGTAAAATTGAAAATTTTTTACCTGTGCAACCGAAGAGCTGTATTTTCAAGTAATATTATAAATTTCGTCTACGGTTGCGGCATTATCGGCCATGTTCAAAATTGTAACAAATAAAAGTAAAAAGAGCAAGTCCCGTATAGCTCGAGATAGAGATTACATCAGGTCCTTAACGTTAGTTAAAATTTTGCGATATCAGTGGTTTCATTCAGCTTTATTTCTTTGTCCAGCGATTCGGAGAGTAATAAATGCTATCGGTTTTGGTGCGCAAAACACTGTGCTTACACCGCGAGTGGCGCGATAACCTAGGAAAATGCCTCCTGGCGCAACGTAGCACCACGTAACCTCAGGCATCTCTTGAGGCGCAGAATAAAGGTGCCAACAGGCCTGGCGGAAACTACCTACCTGTTGTCCTCGCTCAGTTATCATTTGCTGTGATCTGTTACACATACGACTGCTGCAACGACCTCCTGTATTAGCGTTATGTGTAACCATTGTAACAAAAGACTCTACATTTACAGTAATGCGATAGTTACTCCCGGATTTGTTTCTTAATGTAACATTTGAAACTGGAGTTCAGAATTTCTACATTTACTTTGATAAGATCAGTATCAGCTCCTGTGTCCTCCGTGAGTGTACTGACAGTAAATTTGGCGTCACTTCATTCTTTATGTGTGGCCAGATGTTTTGTTTCTGTAAGCGATATCCTTGGCAACGTAAGTTTCCGGTTCTCTTTAATATGACACCTCACCCAACATTGTCTGTTAGCGGTATGCGCAATCACATTATGTGAGAAGTACTAAGGGAAGCCTACATCCACCCTCTCGAACGTCAGCCCTTTGTAAAGCCTTTCATTGTGGTATAATCAGGTACAAGCATATAGCTTCCTCACCAGCTATGGAGAGCTGCATTATAGTACATATACAAAAGGTATCCCAAAACAACAACGATAAACCGTAGGGACAGGTTCCTTGTACAGAAAAGTAAAAAATATCTATCAAACATGGGCTCTAAAATACATACCTCAAGAAGTATGAGCACTGGTGCATCTCCGCTAGTTTTAACATATCTCTTCTACTGGAGAAGTTCTCATAGCTCTTAACGAATGCATTTTAGAGCCCATGTATACCAGGCGTTTTTTTCTTGTTTTCATCCATATTACCTCCTCCAAATATACGAAAACTAAAGAGTTTGCAGTAGAAGACATGTGTTTATAGTATCCAAAATGAATAAGTGTTCATATCTCTTACGGTACGGTCTTTAGAGCCCTTGTTTACTATAAACTGTTTCCGGTTTTTGTGTGAGTAACGTGTCCCTAAGCAACGCATTGCCGCAAACGTCATCGTACGCCAGCCCACCGTCCTACTGGAGGTGAATTCCACTTTCTTGAAGATCTTCCAGCAGACGTGATGCTCAGCATGTGGTTCCAGCATGAGGGGGCGCCTACTTGCCGTAGGCTGGTTGTTTACGGGCGTCTGAACAGGTCATTCCGGCATAGATGGATCGTCCGCGGTGTACCGGTTTCCAGGCTCCCACGCTCAGTGCATTCATTGGGATCCGATTTCTTTCCGTGCGGAACCATAAATCTCACGCGATCCTTCAGCCTCAAATGGACCTCATGGCAAGAATCGTCTGCGCAGCTGCTACAATCAAAGAAACACCCCGTGTGCTTTAGTGTGTCCGTCAGTCAACCCTCCGTCGTTGCCAGGCGTGCGTGGTGTCTGAGACTGCAAACTTGGAACATTTGTTGAAACATTAGAACTGTATTCATGTCGTACACTATACGTGCATACTACGCTCAATAAACGTTGCAAATGAATCACTGTCTTGTTTCCTTTCCGATCTTCGACCTCTGCTACCACTTACCCCTGACGCTTGCAGCCATTTATTGCTATACAATTCTCTATCCTAATGACGTTCCCCACCTGCCCTAGAAGTTTGTCGCAATAATCCTGCGACGTATTAGGGGAGTGTCCAACTATTTCCAAAGTGATATCATCAACACTGCTGTAGGGTGCACCAGTCGAAAGATCACAAGCTAAATCAAACTACTTCTACTGCAGCTATATTAGTATCATATTCGCATTGTCATCATTGAAATATCTCCGTCAGCTTTGCATTTTCAACGGCTCTTCATTAGACCTCTGTGGGTGGTTCTACCACCTAGTGTGGAAGATGAAATATATAGCCCCATGAGCCTATTCGCATGTGGAGGGGCGCGAGGGTTAGTGAGGCCATAAAAATCTTGTTACATAATACAGAGACTGGCAGATAGGCACATGCAAGTATTGGCAGCTCGTCCCCGAGATAAACAACTGTAATGTAGTTACATAAGCAGACAATAGGAACGGATATGGTTTAATTATGAGACCAGTTCCCACGATTAATTGCCAATAACTACACAACTACATCGTGGTGTGAAATCGCCCCCCCCCCCCCCTTGGGTTCACGCAGCGTTTTGGGACGAGAAGAACAGTCGTTTGAATAGTTGATAACTAGAATAACATGAAAGCGCTGAATTGGGGTCAAATCGCAAGGACTGCACCAGGATGCACCAAGCTGCACTAGGCTGCATGTATCACTGCCAATCATATGCCGGTCATTCTGGTACCCGTAGCGTCTCTTGAAACAAAACAGCTTTATCTACATCTACATCTACATCTATACTCCGCGAGCCACCTTACGGTGTGTGGCGGAGGGTACTTATTGTACCACTATCTGATCCCCCCTTCCCTGTTCCATTCACGAATTGTGCGTGGGAAGAACGACTGCTTGTAAGTCTCCGTATTTGCTCTAATTTCTCGGATCTTTTCGTTGTGATCATTACACGAGATATATGTGGGCGGTAGTAATATGTTGCCCATCTCTTCCCGGAATGTGCTCTCTCGTAATTTCGATAACAAACCTCTCCGTATTGCGTAACGCCTTTCTTGAAGTGTCCGCCACTGGAGCTTGTTCAGCATCTCCGTAACGCTCTCGCGCTGACTAAATGTCCCCATGACGAATCGCGCTGCTTTTCGCTGGATCATGTCTATCTCTTCTATTAATCCAACCTGGTAAGGGTCCCATACTGATGAGCAATACTCAAGAATCGGACGAACAAGCGTTTTGTAAGCTACTTCTTTCGTCGATGAGTCACATTTTCTTAGAATTCTTCCTATGAATCTCAACCTGGCGCCTGCTTTTCCCACTATTTGTTTTATGTGATCATTCCACTTCAGATCGCTCCGGATAGTAACTCCTAAGTATTTTACGGTCATTACCGCTTCCAATGATTTACCACCTATGGCATAATCGTACTGGAATGGATTTCTGCCCCTATGTATGCGCATTATATTACATTTATCTACGTTTAGGGAAAGCTGCCAGCTGTCGCACCATGCATTAATCCTCTGCAGGTCCTCCTGGAGTACGTACGAGTCTTCTGATGTTGCTACTTTCTTGTAGACAACCGTGTCATCTGCAAATAGCCTCACGGAGCTACCGATGTTGTCAACTAAGTCATTTATGTATATTGTAAACAATAAAGGTCCTATCACGCTTCCCTGCGGTACTCCCGAAATTACCTCTACATCTGCAGATTTTGAACCGTTAAGAATGACATGTTGTTTTCTTTCTTCTAGGAAATCCTGAATCCAATCACAAACCTGGTCCGATATTCCGTAAGCTCGTATTTTTTTCACTAAACGTAAGTGCGGAACCGTATCAAATGCCTTCCTGAAGTCCAGGAATACGGCATCAATCTGCTTGCCAGTGTCTACGGCACTGTGCATTTCTTGGGCAAATAGGGCGAGCTGAGTTTCACATGATCTCTGTTTGCGGAATCCATGTTGGTTATGATGAAGGAGATTTGTATTATCTAAGAACGTCATAATACGAGAACACAAAACATGTTCCATTATTCTACAACAGATTGACGTAAGCGAAATAGGCCTATAATTATTCGCATCTGATTTATGACCCTTCTTGAAAATGGGAACGACCTGCACTTTCTTCCAGTCACTAGGTACTTTACGTTCTTCCAGCGATCTACGATAAATTGCTGATAGAAAGGGGGCAAGTTCTTTAGCATAATCACTGTAGAATCTTAAGGGTATCTCGTCTGGTCCGGATGCTTTTCCGCTACTAAGTGATAGCAGTTGTTTTTCAATTCCGATATCGTTTATTTCAATATTTTCCATTTTGGCGTCCGTGCGACGGCTGAAGTCAGGGACCGCGTTACGATTTTCCGCAGTGAAACAGTTTCGGAACACTGAATTCAGTATTTCTGCCTTTCTTCGGTCGTCCTCTGTTTCGGTGCCATCGTGGTCAACGAGTGACTGAATAGGGGATTTAGATCCGCTTACCGATTTTACATATGACCAAAACTTTTTAGGGTTCTTGTTTAGATTGTTTGCCAATGTTTTATGTTCGAATTCGTTGAATGCTTCTCTCATTGCTCTCTTTACGCTCTTTTTCGCTTCGTTCAGCTTTTCCTTATCAGCTATGATTCGACTACTCTTAAACCTATGATGAAGCTTTCTTTGTTTCTGTAGTACCTTTCGTACATGATTGTTATACCACGGTGGATCTTTCCCCTCGCTTTGGACCTTAGTCGGTACGAACTTATCTAAGGCGTACTGGACGATGTTTCTGAATTTTTTCCATTTTTGTTCCACATCCTCTTCCTCAGAAATGAACGTTTGATGGTGGTCACTCAGATATTCTGCGATTTGTGCCCTATCACTCTTGTTAAGCAAATATATTTTCCTTCCTTTCTTGGCATTTCTTATTACACTTGTAGTCATTGATGCAACCACTGACTTATGATCACTGATACCCTCTTCTACATTCACGGAGTCGAAAAGTTCCGGTCTATTTGTTGCTATGAGGTCTAAAACGTTAGCTTCACGAGTTGGTTCTCTAACTATCTGCTCGAAGTAATTCTCGGACAAGGCAGTCAGGATAATGTCACAAGAGTCTCTGTCCCTGGCTCCAGTTCTGATTGTGTGACTATCCCATTCTATACCTGGTAGATTGAAGTCTCCCCCTATTACAATAGTATGATCACGAAACTTCTTCACGACGTTCTGCAGGTTCTCTCTGAGGCGCTCAACTACTACGGTTGCTGATGCAGGTGGTCTATAGAAGCATCCGACTATCATATCTGACCCACCTTTGATACTTAACTTAACCCAGATTATTTCACATTCGCATTCGCTAATAACTTCACTGGATATTATTGAATTCTTTACTGCTATAAATACTCCTCCACCATTGGCGTTTATCCTATCCTTGCGGTATATATTCCATTCTGTGTCTAGGATTTCATTACTGTTCACTTCTGGTTTTAACCAACTTTCCGTTCCTAATACTATATGCGCACTATTTCCTTCAATAAGAGATACTAATTCAGGAACCTTGCCCTGGATACTCCTGCAGTTTACCAATATTACGTTAACTTTTCCTGTTTTTGGTCTCTGAGGACGGACGTTCTTTATCAACGATGATAATGTCCTCTCTGGTAAGCCGTCAGGTATTTTATCGTTTCGCCCAAGGGGGGGTCCCTCTAACCTAAAAAACCCCCGTGTGCACGCCACACGTACTCTGCTACCCTAGTAGCTGCTTCCGGTGTGTAGTGCACGCCTGACCTGTCTAGGGGGGCCCTACAGTTCTCCACCCAATAACGGAGGTCGATGAATTTGCAACCATTATAGTCGCAGAGTCGTCTGAGCCTCTGGTTTAGACCCTCCACACGGCTCCAAACCAGAGGACCGCGATCGACTCTGGGCACTATGCTGCAGATATTAAGCTCAGCTTGCACTCCGCGTGCGATGCTGGTTGTCTTCACCAAATCAGCCAGCCGCCGGAAGGAACCAAGGATGGCCTCAGAACCCAAGCGGCAGGCGTCATTCGTTCCGACATGTGCTACTATCTGCAGCCGGTCACACCCAGTGCGTTCAATAGCTGCCGGAAGGGCCTCCTCCACATTACGGACGAGACCCCCCGGCAAGCACACCGAGTGCACACTGGCATTCTTCCCCGACCTACCCGCTATTTTCCTGAGGGGCTCCATAACCCGCCTAACGTTGGAGCTCCCTATAACTAATAGGCCCGCCCTCTGTGACTGTCGGGACCTTGACTCGCTGTGGGTTAGATATCCGTAAACACTTGAAGCTCTTTAGGCATTTCACACAACTCGTACACCACTATTCACGTCTCGTTGAGAGCTAGATTAGGAATCGTATGCTCTTGCCCTTCGACATTTACATTGTAACAACTGACCTGACCAACTGGCACCTTAATTAGCCCGTGCAAATAGCCTCACCCCTGTTTAAAAATTGGTATTCTAAACATATTTTATTCTCTCAAGGTTATACCAGAAAGGTACAGAGGAGAGTTTTGTGGACAAAGGGAATTATACATTGGCGTACTGGATCTCTGAATGTGCGAGAGTGGTCATATAGGAGAGGAAGTGATAACATTGCCCGATAAAAGACACGCTTGTCTTAGAGTACGGTGTAAATGACGTGGAAGATAAAATATATAGCCCCATGAGCCCCTTAGCATGTGGTGCAGTTCAGCGGAGGGGCGCGAGGGTAAGTGAGGCCGTAAAGATCCTGTTACAAAATACAGTGACTGGCAGAGAGGCACATGCAAGAATTGGCAGCTCGTCCCCGAGATAAACAACTGTAATGTAGCTACATAAGCAGACAACAGGAACGGACATGGTTTAATTATGAGACCAGTTACCCATCACCGGAATCAGTTACTAATTTCTTTTCTGAAGAGAAGTAAGGTGGGCTGTCGCTTAGATTTAACTGAGGGGAAGACAAATGGCAGTTCGAATTTACTGTCAGACCCCTAAGAACTGGCACTCTCCACACCAAAGACGTCGTTTATAAAATTCCACAATATCTGGATATCGTTTGCATATCTTGAAACCTTACCAGGTTCGAAAATGCGAAACAGAGCTGCACCATCCATCACGAGTTTGTTTGATAACCGTGACAGTGTTACATAAACTCTCAGTGAGCTGCAGTGACTTTCAATTCTCAGTGATGAGTAAAACGGCCAGCAGAGACCACTATCTTTCTCCCTAGACCCGGGAGGATATATGAGGAGCCAGAACGATGTCAATCGTTGAGTGAACACTGCGAAAAACTCCGACATTCCTCGTACTCATTTGAGCTAACGTTATCCACATCTGACAGAGTTTTAAAGGAGTCTCATTGTGGGACTCCGTGGGGCTGGATGGTCATTTCGTGCGATGTCCAGAACTGTGACGCACTGGGATGTGACGGTAGTCCATTGTGGGACTGCACTGGAACGTGAAGGCACACATACTCATCGTAAAGACTCCTGTCGACCACACCTGGCCTCCACATGGGAGGATCGCCGCTTTGTGCATCAGACATGTCGCAACCCCTTCATAACCGCCCCTTGCCATCCGAGAACGAGTAATGGACTCACTGCCACATTCTGCGTCACTCTGCATCATTGGTCAGAAAGTAGCAGAAGTTTTGACTGGGAGATTACCTTCCCATGAGTAAGCCGCCGTTAACATCACCACACATACGGCTCGGTCTGCAGTGATGCCGTCACCGAATAGCACGGCGTCGCATTGGGTTCAGCTATGATCTGGGGTTCTACTCTACACCAGATGATCATCGTCGACGAGTGCCATGGTGACCTGGGGAGAGGTCACATTTTCACATTTATTGTGATGATACGTAGTGGCATTGTATACAGAAGAATGGAAAGAAAACAGAGCATCTGTTCGACGACGATCATTTGGCTTTACGAAAGATAAAGACACCAGACAAGCAATCCTTACGTGGCCGATAATGGCAGTAAAATGAAGAATTTGTAGACATTGTAGAATGATGAAAAAGAGGAGTAACACATAGCGAAAGACAGGTAATATACAATAGATACAAAAACGAAGAGGAAACAATGAGATTCGATAATAAAGAAGAAAGTGCTCGGATTAAGAATGTGTGAGACAGGGACGCAGTCATTCGGCCGTACTGTGCAGTTAATATACTATGTCTCCCACATCTCTCCGAGATGCGTGATAGAAATAATATCACAGAGGTAAACAAGACCACAGTAGAGAGTGTTAAAAAAAAACCAAAACTCTTCTCAATAAAAAAATAATACGACTTCTCAGATACTAACTGGCATATGCCTGGAACAGACAGTGAATAAACGTAGTGGGAAGTGAAGACTGATAGTCCCTCACGACCCAGATTGAGCGTTTGGCTTAGTGGGCTGACAGGTACGTCTCGGGTGGCTTTCCTACCGGGATCTGACTTATGTACTGGTAAGAAACGGAGCATGAATTGGAGCGAACTACCGACTTGTTAGCATGCGCCGCCCTATATAGCCGGGGTGCTGAAGAATTCTTGCCAATCCAGTGCTGCACACGTGACACGGCAAAGAAAATAGGTCCCTGACACGGAGGATCTCTGATGGCGCTTGTCCAGCCGTCTGTCGTCCTTGTTGTGATCGACGCAGTTGGAGAAGGTAACGCCTTATACATATGCGAACACGTGACGCTTCATTGTCTGAATGGTTGCCGCTCCTTTCAGGTGAACGGCGGGTACATGGCACAATACATCGAATAAGCAATGATGGCAATAAAAGAAAGGTTCCACATGGGATTCAAATTCATAGTGACAGGACCTAAATGAGTATATTCAATGATGACCCTGCTATTCTCTTTCAGTGGCAAATCTTGCTATTGCTAAGGTTATTTGTCTGCAGGATTACAGCTGCAGGTTATTATTTGCTGCGAGATAGCTGCTAGACATGAAAGGAGAGATGCATCGCACGACCCTATGATTCCATCAAGCTATTGTTTTCAAACCGAGCTGTGTGTTGCCCAATTACCTATGGTACGAGTAACATCAGGTAAAGTCGCAATTAGTTTGCTCGTATGGGTCATTTGGTTAGAGTGGATCTAATCAGCATAAAACTGTTGTGTATGCAAGCACCATCTCACTGTGACCGAACCCGCCGATTCCACGTGTTTCCGATTCGTAGTATTAAATACTTCTGTTCCGAAATCGCGCGGAATCGTACTGTCTTCACGAAACATAGTTGAGGAAAAAACTGTTAACTACGTACGTCTTTCCTTCTAGTAATTTTGTTTAAATAAATACATTTTCAGTGCACATTATAAAGTTAGTTGTTTGCTGCTGAGTGAAAGTCCCGCGCCAGCCGTTCGGACGAAAGCGAACGCCTTTTGGAAGCGGGTAGCGGCCGCCCCGCCTCTGAGGCCTAGCGGACACTGGCACAAAAAATCTTAACGATGTCCCCGGGGCCGGGTGTCACTGCTCAAGTCACAATACAGACGTTCACTCAATCCCGCTAACTTAAACTTTACACTGAAAAATGTTACTGCAAATATTGTTAATAAACTTTCTATGTTCAACAAAATCTGTGACCGGTGTAACCTAATGGACTTTACACTGCAAGGCGATCATTTAACGTGGGCTTCTACCCAAAGCGCAATGTGGATGAAGGGCTCGATACGCCAATTCGGTGGGGCACACAGGATTGTACAGTATCAGACCTGCCTCTTATCAGATCCATTCATCCATTCACACCAAAGTAGCACACTACAGCAGACTCGAAACCTTACCTTGCTTAGGCCCACTGTAAAAAAAAAAAAAAAAAAAAAAAAAAAAAAAAAAAAAAAAAAAAAAAACCTATTCCTAAAATTTTCTTTTTCGGTAGACAGCTCTAAACGAGAAATTTTGAAATCTTTAAACGTTTTACTTTTAGTGGTGAGAATGCCTTTCAAAGGCTGTAATTTATTTTCTTTTTATTTTGTGAATTTATTTCGAAGCAACATGGAAGCAGACTGGAACTGGCCAAGTGGCAGCCATCTTCACTTTTCAAAAAACTTGTTACGTAAATCATGAATTAGCATGCAAAGCAAATTTAAATTTGCAGCAACATTGTTGTTATCCATTGGACTGTAGTTTACTTCTTTGAACAAAGCGACCACATCTGAAGATGCTGTTACAAACCAAAGCAATTTCTTAGATTGAATGTCTGTCTGTCTCTCTCTCTCTCTCTCTCTACTATGAAGCAGTTCTTAATAATAATGAATTTACTTATCGTACCTTTCACGCAACTGTTAAACAAACAAGCCATTTAACTTTCAAACTGTCACTTCACAACAAACGTGATCAGGAAATAGGACTGGTGATGGCTTAGGGCAGAAATTTTCAGAGAATAAGTTTGCACATCTTCTACTTTTTCGTTTCAAAGTAAGTTGACTGTAATGCCTTACATGTTCTGAGAGCAAAAAAGCAAAGCTATAAAATTAATGCTTGCCTTGCTTTGCGTGCTGGGGGCCTACCAGTACTGTTGGCACAACAACTTCGGTCGGCTCTTTACATCCCCAGTGATGGACTTCCTTACTGATAGCCACGTTACAAGCAGAAGCCATCTTTACTCGTTGGAGGGTCGGCCGGGTTCCATCATAAATTTATGCGGATAATCTTGCTTTCAGAATTGATACATACTGGAGACGACTTTGGAGAACAAATGCCGCTGCCGTCCGAATATATGATGTCACTTTTTTTACCATTGTAGCACCATATAAGCCTCACTTTAGCGGTCCTATCATAGCCCGATACACACTCTGTGAAGGCTCCCACGCAACTGCCTTTCTTTCCACCGTTTTTTCACTTGGCGCTCCTCTCGCCAAGGTCACCTCCAACTGGTCACGTCGAACCCTTAGTCCTTCCTCTCATCTTATTCTGTACATTTGTTTGACATATTAAACATGAAAATTTGCTCTGTGGTGGTTACAGTCATTACAATTTTTTTCACTGATCTGCAATAACGTTTTCCTTATCGTTTTTTAACAATTGGGTATGAAGTAATTCTTTTATGTCAAATAGCTTTGCAAATAAACGTAACAGTTTTACACATTTATTTGCTAATATTGATCTTTCAAAGTACCAATACACTAAAGCAAAATTCAAAATTATTAAAAAAAATTATTTAATTTTTAACGGTGGCATCACATTGTAAGGTGTCAGGCAAATCCCACATCTTCCATGAAAACCCTGGCATGATAAGCAAATCCAGTAGTATGTCACATAGCTCCGAATAAATCGTGACATTAAATTAACCAAAGTAATACGAGTAACGAGTGAGCAAATGGAATACCACAGATTACACAAGAATGCCTAAATGCATGTCATACCTTCCCACCGTGAGACAGACGCAGTTCCGAGGGGAGAAACGAGAACAGATGCCGAGAGCAGAACCGTGTTAAGCTGGAAGGCCCTACGATAAGGGACGGACACCCACGTTGCCAGCTAACCGCTAGGACTACCCCCCAGCCCATGTTAAAAGCTAGAGCCCTCCAGAAGAACAGTATAGATCTTACGATAACACAAAAAGGGCTACACCAACCGCAAGTTTTAGCCTGAGACTTTTTCGAGTATCTGTTACGTCAGGACCACCCCCAAACCCAAGTAAAAGATAGAGCCCTCCAGAAGAGCAGTATAGATCTTACAATAACACTAAAAGGACCACACCAGCAGCAAGTTTTAGCGTGAGACTTCTTCTCGTCTCTGCTACGTTGCAACCTTTAAAAACATTGCCCTACCACGAAAAGTATAACGTTTACATTGGATAGACAGAATTTTTGTAGGCAGAGCTTAAGGTTGACATTGAGACCCTGACTGGTCAGATGAAAACACAGCCAGATAGTTTTTTTTAAACCAACTTCGGTAAATTGTAGTAAGGAGAAGTTAGGAGGGAGCTGCTTCCGAGACGGCGAGGTGTGCGGAGCTGTGCTGCTCGCCGCCCCCTGACGAACACCGACAAGGTAATGAACGCACGCGATGCCGCATAACAGCGCATAAAGCTTAACTCAGAACTGCAGAAGTCTCATCTGTTACACCCGCTTTTTGCGTAATACTAGTGTCGATCGTCAATTAAAGCTCATGGTGTTCACATTTGCCACTTGAAGCAAAAATCTGAAACGCGATGATTTTTCTGCTATATAGTTATTGAGAGGCCACATCAGCCACTGTAATTTACGACAAGTTAGGTAAGTAATTAAACATAATTGAAGGTCACTGTAGACCACTTTGATAGTTTTCTCTTTTGTGAAAGTTAATTTAAACCTAGATTATAGGTGTGATATGGCATAGGTCATCCTTCGATCCATTGTAGAACTTGGAAACCCATTCAGGGAATATTCGTTCACATTTTTGTTGAACGCACTTGGTTTTTACCATCCTGTATTAAAACATTTCCTTTTATTAATAGTGCACTTTATAAACAATGTTTTGTGAGTAGAATAAAATTTCCAATGGTAAACTTAACTGCTTTTTCGACGTTATTTTACCAGCTAACTAAAAATAAGAAAGCCTTGAACGCCTTCCACTAAATTTAGTTAGTATTAAGATTCTTTTAGAGGGAGTGCAGTGGAGCTGACGCTGAAATCATTAAGTATTTGGTTATATCATCGCTAGTCTCACTGAACTCTTCTGAACTCTATATGTCATGTGTGGTCTGGCGTCTCCTTACTAGCAACAGGTCCCAGGTTCAAACTAGTCAATTCAATAAAAAACACGCTCAGAGCGTTGCTGCGCCAAAGTGGTAAGGAGACACGATATAGAATGAACAGACACCACGCAGAATGTTAGAACATCACAAGCCATACACTTCTGCAGACAATATCAAGCAATGTTTGCGGTGGCGTAAAGAGCGCCACCACTGGCCTGTGGATTACTGGAAAGTCGTGATACGGAGAGATAAACAATGCTGTCTACTGCAGCGATCCGTTGGAAAGATTATAGGTATGGCGAACGCTTACAGAATTTTATCTGCGATCATGTGTAAAGCAACAGGGAAGTCTTGGAGAGTTGGTGTTACAGTATGTGTAAGTTTTTTGTGACCTGGGCGTGGTTCTCTCATTGCGCGTAAAATAAACGCTAAATGTGGAAAGATGTGAATACATTGTACATCGTTGTGTTCTGCGTAAAAAAGAGGAATATTCCGGAGATGATGGTTGTTTGTATCAGCATTGTTCTACAGTTCTACAGGACGAAAGAACACTCGTTGAGACAGTGGTGGATTCTAAGACTACTTATGGAGGAGGCCGAGTTGACTCTTAACACATACAAAATATTAGCTCACTTTGATGTAGTAAGAACAATATTATGTGTTTGTAAGAGTTCACAGGCAAAGGAAAGTGATGGGATTTTGTCAGCGGCTCTGAATTTCAAACGGTATCATTCGATACAGTAAAAGATATAGTTTCTTTTCTGAAAGCGTAATTGTCTATAAACTTTCATGCATAGTGTGTCTAATACAATGTTCGCAGTGCTGATTGCAAAGAGACGATTATGTCGTCTTCGGTGAAGATTGCAGTCTGCGAAGAGCGGCCATCCGTTATGAGTGGATGCCCATTAATTGCGTGAGCTTAAAATGGAGGTAATGGTTCTGACAGAACTCACCAAATCTCAATTAGAGTGGCAGAGAGGATCAATGAAATTCTCACGCCAACCCTTCAATTCAGAGACTATACATTATTATAATTGACAACATTTTGTTTTCAATAATTAATCAATGGGACAGACAAAATTAACGTACCCATCAATGCTCTACCGTTGTGCATGTTCTGGATTCCCCGGTTTGAAACAAGTGCCGTTCAAGTGTTCTCTGCCGCGCCTGTTGGAATCAAAAAGCGTATAAGTTTGATATTATTATATTATTGGGTTCAAGACGAATTTCCAACAAAACTTTTACCGTGTGTTCGTTACGCGGCATGCGGACATGTCGAAACATCGTTTGTGGAGGGAAGCTAAGCTGAAGTTGGTCGAGAAGAATTCTCTTAGTGATTATACGAGTCAAGAGACTGAAAATATACGTAATAATACGGTTTATAGGAAGGTCTGCAATGTAAGTAAAAGTTCTATGACATTTAAGTTATCTAATATACCAACGAAAGGTCATTTTTTAAGCATCCGTCAAAAAGATCAATACTACTTTCGTAGAGCCATTTATCCATCTGTCTCTGTCTGTCTGCCCGTCTGAATGCAGTTCAGGGTTTTTAATCACGTTTAGAAAAAAATGTTTAACATTCTTTATAAATAAAACGTGGTTCTGTTGAAGTATTTTAATCAATGTTACAACATATTTTAAAAAATTCATTTTCACTTTTTTTCCCTACTACGAGGTAAACTTCATGTGTGTGGGAGAGTTGTGGTATCCTACCACGTCTCACCAAGGGGGGGAGAGGGTCCAAATTCTAGAGAAAACCCCTCACGTAATTAATGTACATCCTTTGACGTAAGTAAGCATACGGGAGCGGTGGCGCATGGTATTCTTGAAGACGTGTATTTGCTGACTTCACTCATTCGTCCTTGTGTTTGATAGCGACCAAGTTTACGTGAGGTTCATCACCAGGTACCAACTTTTCCTCGGGGCCCCGTCTTCGAATGACATGACCAGTATGACAATACATCACGTTATTATGTGGCATCTGTGAGTTAATTGATTGCTTGCCTAGGTTCCCGACCTGAACCCAAAGGAACATCTTCGAGATATGATACAAAGCCAACTTCGCTACAGGCTCCCTTTTATGTTGTTTCGGATCTTGACGTAGACCTCTACAGACATCTAGACCCCTCGATGAAAGTGTCGGCAGCAGGAGTTCAAGTCAGCATAAAGACGAAGGGTGGACAACCCTTATTACTGTAAACTGAGAGGAGTCCAGATGCTTGAGATTCACTGAGGTGACAGAAGTTCGGGGACAGCGATGTGCCCCATAACTCAGAGGTATAAAAAGGCAATGCATGGGCGAAGCTCTCATTTGTACTCCGTTGATTCATGTGAGATGGTGTCCGAAGTATGGTAGCAGGACTGGAATTAACAGACTCTGAACGCGGAATGCTAGCTCCAGCTGGACTCGTCAGACATCGCATGTAGGAAATCGTGGAATTCGATACTCCGATTGTCACAGTGTCAAGAGTGTGCTGAGAATACCAAATTTCGGGCGTTACCTTTCACCACGGACAACGCAGTGGCTGACACCCTTTACTTAATGACCGAAAGAAGAGGCGATCTCGTAAAGCTTTCGGTGTTGACAAGCAAGCAACACCTCGTGAAATACACAAATAAATGTTGGAGATACGGCGAATGCATCGGATAGGGTAGTATAGCGAAATATGGTGTTAATGGTCTATGACCCAAGACGAGCGTCTTTAATAACAGCACGACGTCCCCCGCAGCACCTGTTCTGGGCTCATGACGTTGTCGATTGAACCGCTAGACAACTAGAAAACCGTGACCTGGTCAGGAGAGTCCAGATTTCAATGGATAAGATATGACATTAGGGTTAGGGTGTGGAGCAGACACCACGAATCCATGGAGTCAAGCTGTTAACAAGGCACAGTACTAGTGGGTAGAGGCTCCATATGGTATGGGCTGTGTTTGCATGGAATGAACTGGTTCCTCTGGTGCAACTGAACTGATAATTGACCGAAAATATTAATGATCGGCTACTTGGAGACCAGCCCTTTACAGACTTCATGATAATGCGAAGTGTCACCCGGCCACAATTGTTTGCGATTGTTTCGAGAAACATTCTGAGCACCTCGAGCGATTAATGTGACCTGCCAGATTGCCCAACGTGAATCCCATCCGCCATCGTCACTTACGCAGTCATCGACGCCTATAGAGACTTTCAGCGACTTGCTTAGTCCATCCTAAGTCGAGCTGCTGCTCGTCTCGAGCAAAAAGACATCCGACACGATATTTTACATCTACATCTACATCCATACTCCACAAGCCACCTGACGGTGTATGGCGGAGAGTACCTTGAGTACCTCTATCGGTTCTCCCTTCTATTCCAGTCTCGTATTGTTCGTGGAAAGAAAGATTGCCGGTATGCCTATGTGTGGTCTCTAATCTCTCTTATTTTATCCTCATGGTCTCTTGGTGAGATATACGTAGGAGGGAGCAATATACTGCTTGACTCCACGGTGAAGGTATGTTATCGAAACTTCAACAAAAGCCCGTACCGAGCTACTGAGCGTCTCTGCTGCAGAGTCTTCCACTGGAGTTTATCTATCATCTCCAGAATGCTTTCGTGATTGCTAAGTGATCGTGTAACGAAGCGCGCTGCTCTCCGTTGGATCTTCTCTATCTCTTCTATCAACCCTATCTGGTACGGATCCCACACTGCTGAGCAATATTCAAGCAGTGGGCGAACAGGTGTACTGTAACCTACTTCCTTTGTTTCCGGATTGTATTTTCTTAGGATTCTTCCAATGAATCAGTCTGGCATCTGCTTTACGGACGATCAACTTTATATGATCACTCCATTTTAAATCACTCCTAATGCGTACTCCCAGATAATTTATGGAATTAACTGCTTCCAGTTGCTGACCTGCTATATTGTAGCTAAATGATAAGGGATCTTTCTTTCTGTGTAGTCGCAGCACATTACACTTGTCTACATTGAGATTCAATTGCCATTCCCTGCACCATGCGTCAATTCGCTGCAGATCCTCCTGCATTTCAGTACAATTTTCCATTGTTACATCCTCTCAATACACCACAGCATCATCCGCAAAAAGCCTCAATGACCTTCCGATGTTATCTGCAAGGTCATTTATGTATATTGTGAATAGAAACGGTCCTACGACACTCCCCTGCGGCACACTTGAAATCACTCTTACTTCAGAAGAATTCTCTCCACTAAGAATGACATACTGCGTTCTGTTATCTAGGAACTCTTCAATCAATCACACAATTGGTCTGATAGTCCATATGCTCTTACTTTGTTCATTAAACGACTGTGGGGAACTGTATCGAACGCTTTGCGGATATTAGGAGGTATCCCATGAATTTCGTCACCTCATTGTGTACTGACAGTAGCGGGCTCCCTCGGCAAGTTTCGAAACGCTTTGAGTTCGGAACAAACGGCTAGCTAACGGCCGGCCTGCTAGTGTAGATCGATGCTGAGGCTGAAATTGGCCGGCTAGCTGCTGGACACCACACCCTCTCACACCAGCTCGACCCCTCCTGGCCTTTGTCCCACAAGAGCGGCACTCAGCCAGTACGGAGCGGCGCGGCGCGCTGGTCCGACCGAATTAGTGCGTCGGCTGACAACTCCGCTCATCCACTTAGGAGTCCATTGTGCTCGGCGCAGACTGTGCGCGCCCATTACGCGTGCAGCGATGAATGATGAACGAGTATCCGCGAGGACATGATCTAATTACGGCGCGCCCATTAGCAAACAAACTGGCGCGGCACAAGCCCCGCGACGGCCAGGAGTGACCTGCGAGGCATCGCACGTCCAGGTGCAGCAGGCCACCGACGCCGCCTCCGTCCGTGTGGATGGCCAGCAACGTCACACAGCGGGCAGCGGCACTAAGTGCCTCGCAGCTTTGAGGAACATCGTGGACCATCTACATCTGCATCTGCATAAATAATCCGCATCGCGAAGGTTGGGTTGTTTTGGGGGAGGAGACCAGACAGCGAGGTCATCGGTCTCATCGGATTAGGAAAGAACGGGGAAGGAAGTCAGCCGTGCCCTTTGAAAGCAACCGTACTGGCATTTATCTGAAGTGATTTAGAGAAATCACGGAAAACCTAAATCAGGGAGGCCGGACACGGGATTGAACCGTCGTCCTCCTTAATGCGACTCCAGTGTGCGCGGGAGGTACCTTGCACCACCACTACGAGGAGCGTTCGATAAGTAATGCAACAGTTTTTCTATCTCCCAAATTCGGTTGAATAAATGTGGTATTTGTTGCGAGACGTGGTGGAAAATTCCCACTTCGGCTCGTACGGTTTAATGAAATTCCCATAACTAGCAGCGTTATACATAAGCTTCATAATGACATCTTGACGGAGGTGCGTACCAAACAGAGAGCTGTCACTCACGTTATTTTGTCCGAAAAATAAAGCATCGGAGATGTTCATAGGCGCTTGCAAAATGTCAATGGAGACCTGGCAGAGAACAAAAGCAAGATGTGTCCTTCGGCAAGACGTTTGTCATCTTCGCAACAAAGTCACAGGAACTTGTCCGATCTTCCGCGTGCCAGTCTGTCAGCTAGTAATTTCTCTAATATCTTCCCAAGTAGGTCCAATAAACATATAGGTCCATATGATATCGTTTTTGCCCTGTCTTTGTCAAGTCCTTTTTTTATATCACCACATTTACAATTTTCCAGATCTTCGGGAACTTCCTTTGTCTAGGGCACTCGTTGTATAGGTGAGTGTGTGGTGTAACTTGCTTGGGAGGCTAAGAATTGCACCGCCTCCGCCACAATGCCGTCTTGCCCGGGAGCTTTACCTTTCTTTAGCGATCTTATGTGGGTAGCAACTCCTCTTCAGAAAAGGGGTAGACGGCCGTGTCACTGTTATATTCGCCAAGGTCATCATATCGTAGCTGCCGTTGCCCTTCAGTTTCCTCATCCGCACTATCGTCAGGCAACAGGGACTGGGGGACGACCATTTGGTTCAAATGGCTCTGAGCACTATGGGACTTAACTGCTGAGGTCATCAGCCCCTACAACGTAGAACTACTTAAACCAAACTAACCTAAGGACATCACACACATCCATGCCCGAGGCAGGATTCTAACCTGCGACCATAGCGGTCCAGCGGTTCCAGACTGTAGCGCCTAGAACCGCTGGGCAGCTCCGGCCGGCGGAGGAGGACCTCTGTATTCCCCCGCCAGGATTCCATCATCTCGTCCAAATGCCTCAGCCTTCTGACAGACCGGCGCATATCCCTCAGTTCCGCCGACCACGGTGACGGAGAGGCCGCCATGGCCTCCCTTCTAGTTGGTACAGCTGCTTTCACCGCTCTAGTTATCACACCAGTTCCTCAGCTCTCTCGTGCACGTCTGTGTCCTGGTGTATGCCACCCTTTGGCAAAGCAGGAATGTCGCACTCCCTCTCTAGGAGTTCTCAGTCAGCCCTTTTATAATTCATGTGCACCTCCCACTCCATGGCCCTCTCTATCACCTAGTGTAAATGTTATGAGATTATGGTCGCTAGTGGTGGCATTTTCTTCAACCTTCCACTGTTGGATGATGTTGACTGCGTTTGGTGTGACTAAGGGCACATCAATGTTTGTGCTTTGTCCTCCTCCCGCAGCGTGGGTAGGAGGGCTGCCGGGCTTGTTGGCCACTACTAGTTGCGAGGCCGTGATGAGCTCTTCTACCTTTTCTCTGTTTGTGTCCCTTGTACCGCTGTACCATACGGGGGATTTTGCATTGATGTCAGCAGTTATTATCATTTTTCGTCCCTGCAACGCCGTGATTACTGTATTGATGTGGTCAAGATGTCTCTCGATGTTATCACCGTATAGGAAGTACATGTTTACTAGTATTATTACCCCCACGGGAGATTGCTACTCCACGACGTTGCAGCGACTAGTCGTGTACTGTGTGTGTCGTAGCCCTCACGACTTTGTTTGTTATTATTATTGGCACTTTCGGATCTTCCCTTCTGCTGACAACTTGCCATGTCTCAGCTGCAAATGCTATTTTTCCGGCTTGAGAGTACGGCTCCTGCAGGCAAAGCACACCCAGTCTCTTCTCATCTACCTCCTTGGGCAGCTCCTGCATCACAAGTCTACTGTTGTGAGTATTAAGTTGGCCAATGGCAATTTTGGTCATTATGGAAAGTACGTATTGATGTGATCATTTGGCCAAGTCTTACTCCAGTCGAACGTAATTCTTCCATTTGCCAAAACAGAGTGTTCGTAAATGTCACTGAGGTCGAATATCTCGCCTCGTCTTTCAAAGACTTTCTTTAGTAAGCCGCGCAGGGCTCCGAAGTCAGTGGGGAGATTCACTGACTTTAGCTGTATTCTGTCTACAGCCTCCATTACCGAAGGTGACCTTTCTGCCGGTCTCATATCCCACACGAACCGCATGTCGTAAGGCAGTGGTAAGGGTAATCGGCTGCTCCAGCCTCGCCAATTGCATGGGTCGACAGTCGATAACCTGACTACAGAGGTGTCTTGTGTGATTACATGTGCACTTGAGCTGGT
Source organism: Schistocerca serialis cubense (assembly GCF_023864345.2). NCBI lineage: Eukaryota > Metazoa > Arthropoda > Insecta > Orthoptera > Acrididae > Schistocerca > Schistocerca serialis. The sequence goes on from NC_064644.1 coordinate 53,759,124, forward strand.
TACTGTGCTTTCTTGGATTGGTTTCTGCTCTGCTTTACTGATTTCGTCTTTCGGGATTGCCAGTACCACAGGATGCCCTTGCCGCTGCTGGTCTTTGATCACCCTCGTTCCCCGGCTGTGGAAGGAAGGAGTTTTTACCATAAGGGGGAGCTCAGTTTGGATGCCTTTATCCATCGTGGGGAACTCCGTTTGAACACCTATGTCAACTGTTTCAATTTTGGTGACGCTCGAAAGCGACCTCAAAAATTCTTTAAATTTATTGGCCCTTATGGCATCCCTCCTTCTTTTGCTCGGGAAATTCCGCTTTGGAATCCTGTTCTCTTTAACATATTCAGCCATAATCAATCGTAGAAATCACTCTTTGTGCTAGCATTCAATAGGTACGGCAAATCCGTCCTGTGGCTCCTCAAGATTTCTTGCCACGTCTTTTGCACGGGACACAGAGTCCCGCCGATCTGCAGTCTTTTCGGGTGTGACCGTGTTCACCACACTTGGGGCACGCCGATCCCCTGATGCGCTGCCATAGGTCAAACGAATTTCAACTGCGTTTTTTAAAATAGGAACCCCCATTTTATTACATATTTCTGTAGTACGTAAAGAAATATGAAAGTTTTAGTTGGACTACTTTTTTCACTTTGTGATAGATGGCGCTGTAATAGTCACAAACGTATAAGTACGTGGTATCACGTAACATTCCATGAGTGCGGAAGTTACGTGCTTCGTGATATATTACCCGTGTTAAAATGGACCGTTTACCAATTGCGGAAAAGGTCGATATCGTGTTGATGTATGACTATTGTGATCAAATTACCTAACGGGTTTGTGCTATGTGTGCTGCTCGGTATCCTGGACGACATCATCCAAGTGTCCGGACCGTTAGCGGGATAGTTACGTGATTTAAGGAAACAGGAAGTGTTCAGCCACATGTGAAATGTCAACCACGACCTGCAACAAGTGATGATGCCCAAGTAGTTTTTTAGCTCCTGTCGCGGCTAATCCGCACATCAGTAGCAGACAAATTGCGCTAGAATAAGGAATCTCAAAAACGTCGGTTTTGAGAGTGCTACATCAACATTTATTCCACCCGTACCGTATTTATATGCACCAGGAATTGCATGGCGACGACTTTGAACGTCGTATACATTTCTGCCACAGAGCGCAAGAGAAATTACGGGACGATGACAAACTTTTTGCACGCGTTATATTTTGCAACGAAGCGTCATTCACCAACAGCGTTAACGTAAACCGGCATAATATGCACTATTGGGCAACGGAAAACCCACGATGGCTGCGAAAAGTGGAACATCAGCGACCTCGGCGGGTTAATGTATAGAGTGGCATTATGGGAGGAAGGATAAATGGACCGCATATTATCGATGGCAATCTAAATGGTGTAATGTATGCTTATTTCCTACTTAATGTTCTACCGATGTTACTACAAGATGTTTCACTGCATGGCAGAATGGCGATGTACTCCTAACATTATGGATGTGCGGCACATAGCTCGCCTGCGGTTGAAGCGGTATTGAATAGCATATTTCATGACAGTTGGATTGGTCGTCGAAGCACCATACCATGGCCCGCACGTTCACCGGATCTGACGTCCCGGGATTTCTTTGTGTGGGGAAAGTTGAAGGATATTTGCTATCGTGATCCTCCGACTTCGCCTGATAACATGCGTCAGCGCACTGTCAATGCATGTGCGAACATTAGGGGATGTCGTTACACATATTGCCAAATGCATTGAGATTGACGAACATCATTTTGAGCATTTATTACATTAATGTGGTATTTTCAGGTAATCACGCTGTAACAGCATGCGTTCTCAGAAATGATAAGTTCACAAAGGTTCATGTACAACATTGGAACAACCGAAATAATATCTTCAAACGTACCTACGTTCTGTATTTCAATTTAAAAACCTACCTTTACCAACTCTTCGTCTAAAACTGTGAGCCATATGTTTATGACTATTACAGCGCCATCTATCATAAAGCGAAAATGTGGTCCAACTAAAACATTCATATTTCTTTACATACTACAAGAATATGTAATAAAAATGGGGGTTCCTATTTTCAAAAAAACGCAGTTGATATCCGTTTGACCTACGGCAGCGCCATCTAGTGGAACAACGATAGCACCATCTGGTTTCCCCTTCAAGCTAGACAAGTTTCGTTCTTTGTAGTTTTTTCGTTTGACACTTATTTCGTGAGATATTTGGCCCGGTCACGATCAATGGACTACCCTGTATACCGTATATCTCACAAAAAGCACACAAATTGTGAAAGAAATTATGAAGTGTGAACAGAATCACTTACTAGAAGAAACGCAGGGGCCACAAAATCAGACTTCGCAGGGGGCACTAAATTCCTTAAAGCGGCCCTGATTTGCTGTGATTTGATTTTAACAGGAGAGCTAAAACAGCTCATCTCTAACCCGCCACTGCCCGCACCGAATCTAGGTTTATTGTGCGCTATCGCTCCCTGTATATCCAGACACAATTTCTTCAGGTCTAGTTGTCACGAAGATTCTGTATCTTTACTCTCCATTGCCATGTATTCCATGATTAGGTGTGATGCAGTTTCTTCATCCCTCATCACATCCTACATTTAGGGTCCTCTTCCATTATACCCATTGGGTGTAGGTGTTTTTTGAAGTTCCCATGGCCGGTGATTAGTCCAGTCACGAGTTTCATCTCTTTCCTGTTCAATCCCAGGATTACAGAGCTTCTTTTAAAACATGGCTTGGGCATCATTACCTTACCATGTTTTTCTTTATGGACCTTGGTCCAGTAGCCTATGTGCTGTTTCCTAAGCCAGTTGCATAGGTCTAATTCGATCATAGCCTTGGTGATTGTCAAGACAGGTTCCGGTTCAATAAATGGAGTTGTTGCCCCCATCCTAGCCAATCTATCGGCTTCTTCATTGCCACAGATCCTTGAGTGACCAGGGACCCACACTAGGTACTGTAACACTTCTGTCATTAAATGTAACTGGGTTTTCTCTTTGCATGCTGTCAATTGTCAAGATGAGCATTCTAAAGCATTCTGTCAGGGTGAAAATATTAAATAAATTAACTTTTCTCTCTTAACAACATGTGGGCAGGGTGGGTTCTTCCTTGGCTCGGGTATGAGATAGAATGAAACAGCATTTTTACATAAGATAACTTTTATTGAAAGTTTCGTACAACTGTATCTTACTGGATGTTCTGGTTCGGAGAACGGCAGCTGTGTCGTTTGCGTAGCCTTCTGCTGCGGCAGCGGCGGCGTCGGCGTCTGATTACGCGTAGCGGTGTGTATCTCGTGTCGCCGTCTCGCCCAGCTGACTGGAGACGCGCTGCGCGAGGTGGCCCGTTTAATTATTGCGAGCGAAGTCGTGCATCGGATGATACCTTGGGTGTGGCGTCCCAGTGTTTCTCTTCTCTAAGCGGCCGCGTGTGTTGTGCGTCGGCCAGCGGAGCGGCGCGGCGGGGGGAAGGCCAGTGTCGCGGACTCGAACCACGGACACCCGCTTGCCAGTCTTCGGCTGTCCGGTCTTCATCCCAGCTCACAGGTGACTGCTCATGTGAGGCCGTCTCCTTCCCGTCCTCACGAGTCACCCGGGTACATAAAGATCAGACTTCAAATACCTTTTGACTTCTGCCTTCTGGCGCCGAGTCTGCTGCTTGCTATTCCATTACAGCGGCGGACTTGGTGCGTCTGTGCATGATGCAGTCTCTTCTTGCATGACGGTCTTCAGCACCGAAACTGACTGAAAACAACTGCTACGCTTCTTCACTTCTTCATCTTCTTCGTCTCTCGTCTCCGTCTCCGTCTCCGTTCTCGTCTTCGTCCCTCGGGCCCACTGCGTCTCGCGTATTTATTCACTTCAGTTTACTGGAGGTAAACGACTTCACAGTCATTGCCTCTTCTGTCACGTTGAAAAGCTTCTCGAAGAATCTTCTTAACGTCGGTCATTGGCTCTTGGAATGTAGGCGAGGGCCTTTGATCACATGTGACGACTGAGAAACACGTGAGCCTGTCATTGCCTCTTCTGTCACGTTGAAAAGCTTCTCGAAGAAGATTCTTAACGTCGGTCATTGGCTCTTGGAATGTAGGCGACGGCCTTTGCTCACATGCGACAACTGAGAAACACGTGAGCCGGTCGGGCGATGCCCTGACGGCTGAATCGACAGCGCCCGCTTATGTGGAACTTGCTGACTTCACGGTCATTGTCTCTTCTGTTCTGCTGTTTTGCCCGCTGTTTGCCAGTATGTAACTCTCTAAACTAAACCAAGTTTTTCATTTATATTCTAATTTCTACTTCACTTTGATTCCACTAACTTATTTACATAAGTACCACTCAACAGTACACCATATTGCTTCCTCCTATCTCCACCAGAGCCCTGTGGCAATCTGCAACAATCTTAGATCTTTTTGCAGGAGCTGCCAATGATTTCAGGGCTCCCTGGCTGTCTGAATAGATGTAGATGCTACGATCATTGTAGCACCTACTCATATTCTCCTCCACACATGCCCTGATTGCAGTAATTTCGGCTTGGACTACAGAAGCTAGTTTCCCTAGAGAGATGCTGCTCTCCAGTCTTGGTTGAATCCCGTACAACCCCGCCCCGACGCCTTGATCCGTTTTCGACCCATCGGTGAACCAAACGATGTCCCCCGTATGGTGTCAAACTGTTTTCTCCCACTGGCTTGTCGAAGCAGTTAGGAGTTATTATATATTCAACGGGCATTTCCCCAGCCGTACCTGTATTTATCTTACTATGTTAGTGTGTGATTCTGGATATCCAAATGAGTCCCACTTTTGGCCAGTTTTAAGTCTGTATGCCCCTGCTACGGCCTCCATCTTAACCCAAAGATGAAGTGGAGGCATGTCCAGCATGGCGCCCATTCCAGCGATTGGTGTGCTGCTAATTCCGCCCGTTATGGCTAAGCAGGCCAATCTCTGCACCTTAGCAAGCTCTTTAGCAGCAACCCGCTGTTCTACCTTCTTCCACCACACTACAGCCCCATAGGAAATCCTAGGTCTAACCAATGTGGTGTATATCCACTGCATACCCCTGGGGCTTAGGCCCCAGTTTTTGCCGCAAGCCCTCCTAGTACTCACTAAAGTGCTTTTTGCCTTGGAGCACATACTCTTAATATGAGGGGTCCAAGTTAGCGTCTCATCCAAGGTTACCCCTAGATATTTCACTGTCCCCTTCACACGTAGAGTTTCATCGAAGAACTTTACATTCCAACTTGCATGCTGAATATGTCTCTTTGTAAATGGCACCACAACAGTCTTTTTAGGATTAACTCTCAGATCCTGTTTAATGCACCATTTTTGCACAATGTCCAACCCTCCGTGTGCCATATTCCTAACTGTGTCATTGAATTTCCCAAGTATTACTATGACAAGGTCATCTGCGTATCCTTGGCAGAAGCATTGTCGGGAATTTAGTTCCTCAATGAGTTCGTTCACCACTAGATTCCGCAATAGAGGAGACAAAACTCCTTCTTGTGGGCAGCCTCTAGTGGTCTTAATTACCATCTTTTCATTCATCATGGAAGCCTCTACCTTCCTTCCACCTACAAATAGTCGTCCCCAGATCATGCACCTCTGCTGCCCTTACCATGGAATCGAAGGTCGTGTTGCTAGGCCCCCTCGATGTCCAGAAAGATGCAGATGGCTGTTTCTTGGAAGTGAAGTGCTTTTTCCACCTTCCCGACAAGTTGGTGGAGAGCTGTTTCACATGATTTACCTGGTTGGTGTGCGTGTTGGTTCAGGTGTAGAGGGACTCTACATAGCCTCCTCTCCCCAACGTATAATTAAACAGTTTTTCCATTGTTTTGAGAATGAAGGAGGACAGACTGATTGGTCTCATATCCTTGGCATTGATATGATCAATTCTCCCTGGCTTTGGAATGAAGACAACCTTCACTGCCCTCCAAACATTGGGAATGATTCCTACTGCTAAGCTAATCCTAAATAGCCTGCATACGATTCTTATAAGCTTTCACCCTGCCTGTTGCAGGAGAGATGGAAAAATTCCATCTGCGCCAGGTGACTTGAACAGCTGGAATGTTCCCACCGCCCACTGGATTTTGTTGAAGTTCACACACTCCTGGGCCGATTCCCAGTCCTCTCTTCGACTGTCTGAGAACCGTTGTCTCTCTGGGGTCACATACTGGTCTGTGTTAGCCGGCAGAGCATATTGAGGAAAGTGAGTTTTGAGGAGTAATTCCAGCATCTCATGTGCTGTCTTTGTATATTCCCCATCCTCCTTCCTCAGCGTACCGCCTGGATTGGTTGGTACGCTAGTGAGAATATTGTGAAGTCTGGCTTCTGCAGCTGTGCCTTCCACTTCTTCACAGAATGCCTTCCAGGATGCCTCCTTTGCTTGTTTTATTGTAAGGTTGTAACTGACAAGGGCCTCACGATATTTAGCCCATTGTCCTTTGCGTCTCGCAATATTAAACAGTCTCTGTATCTGTTTACTTTGCGTTTCCAATTTGTTATTCCCCCAAGGAACACTCCTATTTGTACACTTCCTGGTAATTGTACAGTTATCCTGAAATGAAGTCACTATGGCAGAGGCCTCTGCTACTTCCTTAAATTCTACTGGCTTCCTTTTCGTGGTTTTAATTTCCAATAAGCCTAAATCAAGGTCCTTCCTATATGTCTCCCAGTCTGTTTTCCTGGTATCTCTGTAAGTCGTGGTCTGTCTGATTCCCATTTCAACCTTGAATTTAATGTACATGTTGTCCGATGAGGATGACTCCAACACCACGTCCCATTGTTTGACAAAGCTGTCCATCGTCATGGAACCAAATGTTATGTCAATTACTTCTTCCCTTCTGCTATTCTTGAATGTAGGTTCACTGCCCCTATTCAGGACCTGTAAGTTGTTAACTAATAGGAATTCAAGAAGGTACTCACCTCTACTGTTGGTGTCATTGCTGCCCCGCACTAGGTTGTGGGCATTGGCATCGCACCCCACCAACAGTTGGCCACCTTGCCGATGGCAAGTCTCTACCAGTCTCCTCACCTCCAAGGGACGGGGAGAACTGTCTTCGTAAGGAAGGTATGCTGGGGCCAAGACAATTTCCCTCGTGATACCTTCCTCACATTGCTGCATTTTGATGGTCACTAAGTCCCTAGAGCAGAAATCCATCATTGGCATGAAAGAAATGCCGCTTCTAGCATAGATACATGTTCTGGAGTTTCTTAGATTTCTAGCACAGATCAACTTACCTCCAGTGCAGCCGAGGCCCGATACACCCCCTTTGTATAAATAGGTTCTTGTATCAGGGCCACGTCCACTTCCTGTCTCCTCAGGCAGCGGCGCAGGGCAGCAGAGGCCTCTTTACTGTGCTGCAGATTAATCTGCAGCACCTCCAGGCTCCGTCTTACTGCCATCTTTGAGGTCTTTGAGAACCTTGACGGTGACTTTCGAACCTAAAAAAAGTTTCAGGTCCTGCTCCCGCGTCGCCTTCAGGGACTTCTCACCAACCTCCGCCACCACAGTTCGTCCTTCCGGAGCAACCTTCTGGTTAATCACTCTCCAGTCTTCTGTCTGAACTTTTGGGTTCTGGGCCTCTATTTCCCCACACAGATTCTTGGAAGAGACTTCCTTAAGGATATTGGGTAACTATAATGATATCTTTGCGGTCTTAAGAAGCTCCGCTGCCGTCTTGACCAGCAGCTACGCAACTTCCCATGGGGATATCATGGGCACCTTGTCCTTAAGCCATTCTACCGTGTGCACCCCCTCACAGACAAAAATGAGTGCACCACGGTCTAAATAGGCCCTCCTGAAGTTAGGACCTAGGCCAGCGTCCCCCCCCCCCCCCCCAAATCATTTCAAAGGGGGCCATCTGTACTAGTTCCTTCTGCTGCGAGGTAATGGGAGCCAGTGGATAACCTTCCTGGATAACTGCCATCCTACAATCCGAGACTGCAGTGCTATAGGTCTGTTTCCCCATTTCTTGCCTCGGTTTTTTCTGGACTCGCTTATCCAGGGACGAGGGAGTCTTTGATTCCTCCCTTAACCGCTTATTACCTGTCTTCGACGTTGTGGGGGGTCTGCGTGTCCCTTTCCACCTGAGACAGTTTTTTCCTTGGTGTCTTGGGTTCTAGCCCCCTTAGTTCCCTCCATTTGTGTTTAGGAAGCCATTCTTTTCCTTCCTTTTCCCTCTGTTCCCTGAGTAGCTTCCTCCTTTAGGCCCCAGACAAGCCTTTGATCTTAATCTGGTCTAGCTTCTCGATTACAGTTCTGGCTCAGGTCTAGACCCTGATTCAGTAGTGGAAGTGCCTTCCATAGGTTCAGTCCCCGATGTTTGGGTATCTGAGGTCTCAGTTTCTTTTTCTTTTTCTTGTCCATGTCAGTCCCACGAGATTTGGGAATCTAGAGGGTCCACACCACGAATACCCCGCGCGGTGTAAAGCTAATTACTCAGGGAGGTCGCCCAGTATCCCTGAGGCTCCGTTTGCGACACATATTCCCAGGTGCCACGCACTCCTCGGCACGGATCGCATCACACCTTGGGTTGGGTCAGGGAATAGGGTAGGATTAGGAGTGGATAGGGAAGAAGGGACGTTGTGGGACACTCTTAGTCTGATACATTGGCTTAGACCTTTCCAGCAGTAGGTCTTCTACCTTCGGCATAGCTCTCAGCTTCCTGCGGATACGCAAGCCTCTCCACCCGCACGGACAGTGGTTCGTCATGGTGGTGCCCCCGGAGAGGAAAGCGGCCCTTCTTGGTACTGTGATTCTCTTCTCTGCTTTAAACCGTCTGGCCTTCGCCACAACGAAAATTGTCTATTTATTTGATATCACTACTCTTCTCACTACTTAAAGGACATGTTCTTACCTGTCCATCAATACTCTACGAAGTCCATGCACCGACTGACTCCTTTTACTTGTCACGTTCTGAAAAGCAAAATTTAGCAGAGATAAAGTTTCTCCTAACGGACCAAAACTTTCATTCACGTACAAACTGTTGCACTGTTCAGGTTACGTAGCCTACACTACATTTCATTTACACTTGACAACAGAATAATGAAAAGGGATTACGGCTGTACGAATTATTTACTGTAATTATTACATATGTAGTTAAACACTGAAAATGAATTGTGTTGCCTATTGATAGAGAAAATATCCGTTATAACACCTTCATTAGTTATGCTGTCTACTCATATAATCATCTTATTCAAAGATAGTGCTTCTCCTTTGTCATAAGAAAAAACATCCCTTTTTTACAAACCTAATTCTTCTTTCCTTATGTAGTAGTAAGGGGACATATGAAGGGCTTATTTCAATAGTGGTACAAGTCCATTACCTCTACTTTTCTGCGGCCGGCCGAAGTGGCCGTGCGGTTAAAGGCGCTGCAGTCTGGAACCGCAAGACCGCTACGTTCGCAGGTTCGAATCCTGCCTAGGGCATGGATGTTTGTGATGTCCTTAGGTTAGTTAGGTTTAACTAGTTCTAAGTTCTAGGGGACTAATGACCTCAGCAGTTGAGTCCCATAGTGCTCAGAGCCATTTCTACTTTTCTGCCTATAATGCTGCTGAAATTAATGATCCAAACAAACAGAAAGAAAGGTTCATCGCTAGCAAGAAGTCATTTGCTCTAATATTTCTGGTATCTCAACTGCAGATTTTTCAGCGCTCATTTAACTTTAGGACTCTGTATTGCAATATGAACAAAAATGGACTTGTACCACTATCGAAATAAGCCCTTCATATTAGCGTAATGGTGCAAAAAGCAAAAGACTTCGAGGACGAAAATATCATTTTTGGGACTCATTTCGGCGGTCCTAACGTTTCTCTTAAGTAAAAATTCCTAATTCTGAACTAGAGGTAGTTTTCTGTATTTTTTCAGCAGCAGTGCACGGTTCACCATTTCGTTTGCTCTTATCGATTTTCCTAAAATCAGTTGTACTTGAAAAATATCTGTACAGTAAGGTTGGGTTATTTGGGGGGAAGAGACGAAACAGCAAGGTCATCGGTCTCATCGGATTAGGTACAGATGGGGAAGGAAGTGGGCTGTGTCCTTTCAAAGGAACCATCCCGGCGTTTGCCTGGAGCGATTTAGGGAAATCACGGAAAACCTAAATCCGGATGACCGGACGCGGGACTGAAACCGTCTTCCTCCCGAACGCGAGTCCAGTGTGCTAACCACTGCACTGTACTCGGTGTACAATAAAGCTGAAGCACTCAATATACAAATTTATGTGTTGAACACGATGACATTCTAGTCTGTGAACCCTCTCCTTCAAGTAGATTAGTGTTTGAGGTGCAAAAATACTTTGCATCGCCTGTTATTTAAAAAACGACAATAATAATAGTAATAATCATAACAAAATTTATTAGAAAAAAAAATAATAGTTACAGGAGTCAATACGTAACTGAAAAAGATTTCCAGACATTTGAAACTATATCGCATGTCAGTATTAAGAACTAATAACAAGTGGATAATATTATGACTGAATACAAGTATTACACTAGGATGACGTAAATCATTGGAAACCACCTAATCTCGCGTCAGACTTCCTTTTGCTCGGCGTAGTGCAGCAGCTCGACGTCAAATGGACTCAACAAGTCATTGGAAACCTCTTGCACAAATACTGATTCATGTTGCTTCTATAGCCGTCCATAATGGCGAATGTGTTGGCGGTGCATAATATTGTGCATCAAATAACCTACCGATTATGTCTCATAAATGTTCGATAAGATTTCATGTCGGCGATCTGGGTGGTCAGCTCATTCGCTCTAATGGTCCTGGATGTTCTCCAAACCAATCGCGAAGAATTGTTGCCATATGACATGGAGCATTGTCATCAATATAAATTCCTTCGTTTTTAGGAAACATGATGTCAATGAATGGCTGCAAATGGTCTCCAAGCAGCCGAACGTTACCTTTCCTATCAATTATCGATTCAGTTGGACCAAAGGGCCAAGTCCATTTCATGTAAACACAGCCTACACCATTGTGGAGCCACCACCAGCTCGCACAGTGCCTTGTTGACAACTTGGGTCATGACTTTTTGGTGTCTGCACCACATTCGAACCCAGCCATCAACTCTTACCAACTGAAATCGGGACCCATCCGACCAGGCCATGGTTCTCCACTCGTCTGTGGTCCATCCGATATGGACACGAGACTAGGAGAGGCGCAGCAGGCGATGTCGCGGAGTTATCTAAGGCACTCGCATCGGTCGTCTGCTGCCAAAGGCCAATAACGCCAAATTTCGTCACACCGTCGTAGCGCATATATTCGTCGTACGCCACACTTTGATTTCTGTGGTTATTTAGTTCCCTTTTGCTTGTCTGTTATCAAAGACGACTCCACACAAACGCCGCAGATCTCGGTCGTTAAGTGAAAGACGTCGAACACTGCATTCTCCGAGATGAGAGGAAGATGACAAATGTAGTATTCTCGGCGCACTCTTCACACTGTGGATTTCGGAATAATCAAAAAATTGTTCAAATGGCTCGGAGCACTATGCGACTTAACATCTGAGGTCATCAGTCCCCTAGACTTCTTTTTTTTTCTTTTTTTTTTTTGGTCATAAGTCTACTGACTGGTTTGATGCAGCCCGCCACAAATTCCTTTCCTGTGCTAACCTCTTCATCTCAGAGTAGCACTTGCAACCTACGTCCTCAATTATTTGCTTGAAGTATTCCAATCTCTGTCTTCCTCTACAGTTTTTGCCCTCTACAGCTCACTCTAGTACCATGGAAGTCATTCCCTCATGTCTTAGCAGATGTCCTATCATCCTGTCCCTTCTCCTTATCAGTGTTTTCCACATATTCCTTCCCTCGCCGATTCTGTGTAGAACCTCCTCATTCCTTATCAGTCGACCTAATTTTCAACATTCGTCTATAGCATCACATCTCAAATGCTTCGATTCTCTTCTGTTCCGGTTTTCCCACAGTCCATGTTTCGTTACCACACAATGCTGTACTCCAGACGTACATCCTCAGAAATTTCTTCCTCAAATTAAGGCCGGTATTTGATATTAGTAGACTTCTCTTGACCAGAAATGCCGTTTTTGCCATAGCGAGTCTGCTTTTGATGTCCTCCTTGCTCCGTCCGTCATTGGTTATTTTACTGCCTTGGTAGCAGAATTCCTTAATTTCATTGACTTCGTGACCATCAAACCTGATGTTAAGTTTCTCGCTGTTTTCATTTCTACTACATCTCATTACCTTCGTCTTTATCCGATTTACCCTCAAACCATACTGTGTACTCATTAGACTGTTCATTCCGTTCAGCAGGTCATTTAATTCTTCTTCACTTTCACTCAGGATAGCAATGTCATCAGCGAATCGTATAATTGATATCCTTTCACCTTGTATTTGAATTCCTCTCCTGAACCTTTCTTTTACTGCCATCATTGCTTCCTGGATGTACAGTTTGAAGAGTAGGGGCGAAAGGCTACAGCCTTGTCTTACACCCTTCTTAATACGAGCACTTCGTTCTTGATCGTCGACTCTTATTATTCCCTCTTGGTTGTTGTACATATTCTATATGACCCGTCCCTCCCTTAGCTTACCCCTACTTTTTTCAGAATCTTGAACAGCTTGCACCATTTTATATTGTCGAACGCTTTTTCCAGGTCGACAAATCCTATGAAAGTGTCTTGATTTTTCTTTAGCCTTGCTTCCATTATTAGCCGTAACGTCAGAATTGCCTCTCTCGTCCCTTAGTTTCCTAAAGCCAAACTGATCGTCACCTAGCGCAATCTCAATTTTCTTTTCCATTCTTCTGTATATTATTCTTGTAAGCAGCTTCGATGCATGAGCTGTTAAGCTGATTGTGCGATAATTCTCGCACTTGTCAGCTCTTGCCGTCTTCGGATTTGTGTGGATGACGCTTTTCCGAAAGTCAGATGGTATATCGCCAGACTCATATATTCGACACACCAACGTGAATAGTCGTTTTGTTGCCACTTCCCCCAATGATTTTAGAAATTCTGATGGAATGTTATCTATCCCTTCTGCCTTATTTGACCGTAAGTCCTCCAAAGCTCTTTTAAATTCCGATTCTAATACTGGATCCCCTATCTCTTCTAAATCGACTCCTGTTTCTTCTTCTATCACATCAGACAAATCTTCACCCTCATAAAGGCTTTCAATGTATTCTTTCCACCTATCTGCTGTCTCCTCTGCATTTAACAGTGGAATTCCCGTTGCACTCTTAATGTTACCACCGTTGCTTTTAATGTCACCAAAGGTTGTTTTGACTTTCCTGTATGCTGAATCTGTCCTCCCGACAATCATATCTTTTTCGATGTCTTCACATTTTTCCTGCAGCCATTTCGTCTTAGCTTCCCTGCACTTCCTATTTATTTCATTCCTCAGCGACTTGTATTTCTGTATTCCCCTATACTTAGAACTACTTAAACCTAACTAACCTAAGAACATCACACATATTCACGCCCAAGGCAGGATTCGAACCTGCAACCGTAGCATCAGCGCGGTTCCAGACTGAAGTGCCTAGATCAGCTTGGCCACAGCGGCCGACTCGGAATAATCAGTTCCGTAACAATTTCAGAAACGGAATATCTCATGCGTCTAGATCCAGGTACCATACCGCTTTCAATGTCTTGATTCTCACCTTGCAACAATAATCACTTCGGAAACTTTTTCACGTGAATCACCTGAATACAAAGGCAGCTCCGCCGACGCACTGCCCTTTTACACCTTGTGTACGCCATGGCACCGCCGTTTGTAATGTGCATATCGTGCCTGTAGCTATCCCATGACTTCTTCCACCGCAGAATAACAGTGACACTGCAAAATGTGAACGTATTCACGCACTTACATATGTGAGACATAATGATACAATACGTTCCTAGAGACAAATTACGGTGTATTGGCGCAACTTCTTTAGGTAAAATTGACCAAGTCCAGGCAAGGTAGAACGTATTGCATAAGTCGATCATATGGTAAGGCAGACGGACCTTGCCACCGATTCTGCGTTTCTCAGTACATAGGCAAGAGTTTGTGTACAGAAATCCACTTTCTACGGAAACAGAATGTAAGTAGGCTGTTTAGGTTTTTTATTGGTAACGCCACGTAGCGCTCTGTATGAAAATCACTGGTTGTGCTGTGTGCAGTCTGTGGCTGGTTTGCATTGTTGTTTGCTATTGCAGTGTTGGGCAGCTGGATGTGAACAGCGCGTAGCGTAGCGCAGTTAGAGGTGAGCCGCCAGCTGTGGTGGATGTGGGGAGAGAAATTGCGGTGTTTTGAGAGCGGATGATCTGGCCGTGTGTCCATCAGAGTCAGTAAATTTGTAAGACTGGATGTCATGAACTGCTATATATATTATGACTTTTGAACACTATTAAGGTAAATGCATTGTTTGCTCTCTATCAAAATCTTTCATTTGCTAACTATGCTTATCAGTAGTTAGTGCCTTCAGTAGTTTGAATCTTTTATTTAGCTGGCAGTAGTGGCGCTCGCTGTATTGCAGTAGTTTGAGTAACGAAGATTTTTGTGAGGTAAGTGATTCATGAAAGGTATGGGTTATTGTTAGTCAGGACCATTCTTTTGTAGGGATTATTGAAAGTCAGATTGCGTTGCGCTAAAAGTACTGTGTCAGTTTAAGCATAGCCATGTATAATTTTTGTAAGGGGACGTTACAAGACGATTCCTGGAACCAAATCGTCCACAAAGAAGCCGCCTGTAGAAGTCTATTGGGTGGGACACTTAAAGTTATAGTGATCTAGGACAGGCTGGCGGAATTAGACGTGTTTAACTCCATAGCCAGAGCAAACGTATGTCAGTATAATTTGGCAGATAGTCAGATTCGGAAAGGCAGCAAGAAATGGGTATGAGACGAAAAGGGTGACTGTAACACCTTTATTTTACTTTACTTCTGCGGGACCTCACAAAAATGCAGCTAATACTCTCCAGCCGTTTAACGTAACAGAATCTTATAAAATAGAAATCCTTTATGGGTAAACACTGCACTACGATCTGGAAAATTGTGCCACAGGTGAATTCTGAAAATCAGCTGGACTGACAAGGCAAGGGCTGAGGAGATTCTGCGCAGAATCGGAGAGGAAAGGAATATGTGGAATGCAGTGACAAGAAGAAAGGACAGGATGATAGGACATCTGTTAAGACATCAGGGAATGACTTCCATGGTACTAGAGGAAGCTGTAGAGGCCAGAAACTGTAGAGGAAGACAGAGATTGGAATACATCCAGCATATAATTGAGGACGTGGGTTCCAATGCTTGTTTGAGATGAAGAGGTTGGCACAGGAGAGGAATTTGTGGCGAACCGCATCAAACCAGTCAGAGGGCTGAAGATTAAAAAAAGGCTCACGAGGACAGCAGATAACATCCAATAGCTCTATCAATCAATGCCAAACCGAGTTACTCCTTGCATAAGGCACAGAGGTGCACCAACGCTTTAGAGGTTTGCTCAGTTTGTGAAACTCTTTCTCTATCTCATCTGTTACTGGCCTTTAGATCGGTGCCACAAAAGCAGCAAAAATTGCAGAGCGCTACTGATGCTGTTGGGTAAGTCGGGATACAGATTAACTTGTTCCAGTATTGACGCCGCAAGCTCGCTATACGAGGTTACAGTTTCGGCCGCTGAAACAAGATGTTGTTCAGATTGGAAACAAGTGTTTCAGTTCAACGGTGACGGTATGAGATCTAAACGTAAAGTAGGAAGGAAACTTTTAGACCACCGGGTCAATTGTTTTCTTTTTCTTTTGCTTTTTTTTCTTTCTTTATTTTTTTGCCTTCATGATTATTCTATAATTCACAATAAAGCGTCTGGCAGAGGGTCCATCAAACCACCTTGAAGCTACATCTCTACCTTCCACTCTAAACCATGTAAATCTTTCCGTTTAAACTCTGATATCTCTTATTTTACCATGATGATCATTGATCTCTTCGCAGGTGGACGCCAAGAAAATATTTTCACGCTGAATAGAGACACTTGGTGATTGAAATTTTAAGAAAAGATCCTGCCGCAACGAAAACGCTTTTTCTTTAAAGACTGCCACATCAGTTCGCCTATTCAATTCGTAGTAATCTCTCCCCCTATTTCACAATAATGCAATAGTAGCCGCCCTTCTTTGGATTTTTCTATGTCCGTATTCCTATCTGATGCTGATCCCACAGCGCACAGCAGTACTCAAGAAGAGTGCGGACAAACGTAATGTAAGCAGTGTGTTTAGTAGACCTGTTACATTTTCTAATTGATCTGCCAATAAATCGCCATATTTGGTTTGTTTTCCCCACAACGTTATCTTTAGCATCGTTCCATTTTCAGTTATTCACAATTGTAATCCCAAGTATTTAGTTGCGTTTACAGCCTTTAGATTTCTTTTATTTATCACGTACCCGAAATTTGGCGGGTTCTTTTTACCATAGTATAAATGTGGATGACTTCACACTTTTCAGTACCAAAAATCAATTACCATTTTTCGCACTATACAAATATCTTGTCTAAACAATTTTGTAATTAGTTTTGATCGGCTCTTAACTTTACAAGACAGCAAAAGGCAGTGTCATCTTTAAACAACGTAAGATGGCTGCTCAGATCATCTCGTAAAAGTGGAACAGCAATGGACATAAAATACGTCCTTGGGAAATGCCAGATATTACTTCTCTTTTAGTCGATGACTTTCCTTTCTCACAGGAAATAATGACTCCAGCCACATAACTGAGAAGATACTCCACGGACACACATTTTGGTTAGAAGTCGCTTGTGGTGAACGACGTCAAAAGTCCTCTGGAAACCTAAAAATTTCGAATCAATTTGATATCATCTGTCGATATCACTTATTCATTCGGAGAATAAAGAGCTAGTTTTATTTCATAACACCAACGTTTTCTGAATTCCTGTAGGCTGACAAGAAATCATTTTGTTCGTGGTGATTCGTAATGTACGAGCACGGTATATCCTACGCAAATCGACGTTAGTGATATGGATGAATAATTCAACGGATTACTTCTACTTCCTTTTATGGGTATTGTTCAAATTTCCCGTCTTTGGGTACGGCTTTCCTATCAGCGGGTCTTTGAGTACTGATTTTCTATGAACGAGCGATTGTATATGATAGCTCAGGATGGAGCCACGGTATCAGCATACTCTCATAGCCAGCTGACTGATCGGAGGCCCTGGTTTTATCAAGTGATTTAAGCTGCTTTGCTATACCGAGGACATCTACTTTTAAGTTAGCCATGTTGGCATTTGTCCATCATCAGAATTCTGGCATATTTACATCGCCTTCTTTTGGATAGGTATTTAATAACTCTGCCTTAGTGCCACTGTCATCAGTAACATCACCATCGTTATCGCGCAGTAAAGGTGTTGGTTGCATCTTACCGGTGGTGTGTTTTACGAACGACCTGATTCTACTTGGATTTTGGGCCAGATTTCGAGATACAGTTTAGTTGTATCAACTATTGAAAGCTTCTCGCATTGAAGTTCGCGATAAATAAAAAATTTTGTGTGATGATAACTGCCTGGCATTGTCGGCTGTATTGGAGCAGATCTCAGAAACTAATTATTGTAGAAGTTTATTAACCCGAATCACATATAAATGTACAATAATTACTAGTATTTTTATGCGATATGGCGAATAAAGTTCTATAAAAACAAGGGCAACGATGTTTAAATTTTATGAGGTTGATCCACATTTTATATCATACTAGCCGGTCGCTGTGGCAGAGCGGTTCTAGCCGCTTCAGTCCGGAGTCACCCGGCTGTTACGGTCACAGGTTCGAGTCCTGCCTCGGGCATGGATGTGTGTGATGTCCTTAGGTTAGTAAGGTTTAAGTAGTTCTCGGGGACTGATGACCTCAGATGTTAAGTCCCATAGTGCTTAGAGCCAATTGAACCATATTATACTTACGAGAGCTACGTGCTGCATCGACAATCGAACCTGGAACCTCGTATATGATAAGCAATGCTGTTGCTGACAGAGCAACTAGCACAACTGAAGCAAAGAGCCAAGTCAAGAAGAGTAACGTCCGCTAAAGGATAGGTTCTGAGTTCTATACCAGGTTTGGCACCCCAATTAAGCTGCCACAGAGTTATAACATCCCTAATCGCTACATTTTGCGTGTTTCCAATTTTTCAGACATAGCTATAGCGTACCTCAAATTACCCAGGCGGATTGATGTCAAGAAGCGGTTGTTGCATTTCGTCAACGATTACTGACATTTAGCTAACAATTTTGGAACGTATTGTAACTTAATCCATGGGATAAATTGAATTCTCCCCAGGGATGAAATATGTAGACTCTTTATATGAAATCGACAACGACGACAGCCAAACAATTTTTCAGTTATCGTATACTACGTAGCGCTCACTCCATTGATCCAGAGCGACGATATTTTTGTTTCGTCTCTAAAAACAAAAATTTGTCGTATTTTGGTGAACTATGAGTTAACGTGCATAATTTCCGGGCGCAATTAATACACATGAGCTCCATTTTCTACAAGAATTTCCATGTACATCCGATCACTACTTCCTTATCGAAAGTTGATGTTATCCATCATCTTTCGGAGAGAAAGATTGTTTTCTCTCGCCCTACACGAAATTTCGTGAGATATCGCGTGACTGCCGAAACCCGAAACGCAACCAACACCTTATTGGCCTCCCACTGTTGGTGGAAGCCGTAAATATTTCTTTACGACAATCATAAGGGAAATCGATAACGTAAACAGTTTTTCATCCCGGTATTAGAGGGGCAGGCAGGCAATTCATCTCCTGTATCCACAGTTCTAATCATTACTGGTGAGAGGAGGAGGGTAGGGGGGAAGAGGCCACAGTCGGTATCAGGGGTGGAAGGACAATGTGAAGGGACTGGTTCGACTTCCGAATCATCCCATCAGGAGCGTCGGTGCATTTAACGAAAGGGTAGTTAACGGCAGATTTAGGGCCCGATAAACGTCACGAGCGCGGGAATCCGGGCAGGCGTGAATCACTTTGTGCTGCTATTTTCATAGCGTAAGTCGGTAGGAAGTAACCGCCGGGCTGCACGCGAGCGGATTTATGGCGACGCGGGGGCGGTGGTAGGGGTGGGGGATGAGCTGCGTGCTGGCTTCCGGTCCGCCCCCGGCACGGCCCGCTGTATCTCGCCGCTCGCCGCTATGATACGTTAATTTAGGCCGTTCGCATGCCGCGTGGGAGCTCCTCCGAGACCGAGGGGAAACGAGAAAACGCGCCCTCCACCACCTCTGCTACCGGCGCTTATCCTGTAGCGAGAAACTACTGTTCACCGTTGTCTGCCATTCTGTTTTATATTTCGGCAGGACGAGAAAGCGTACGACGCATCACAATAAGATCACAATAAGCGTTTGAAAATTCTTGTACATGCTAATTCGATTCGGAAATACGACATACGCAACAGGAAGAAAAGACTGAAGGTCGTCCTTATTTACAAGCTAGAAAATATTCTGAAGATTTAATGCATAGTCTACGCAACGACGAGGAAATTCGTTTAGCTAAAAAATTATGAAGCTCTCATTTATGTCCACAGTGAAGGCGCTACACTGTGAAGTAATTGGCCTGCTTTTTCTGCAGGGTGACGCCTTTCTGGGTGTTGGACTGTCTATCGCGATCTGAAATAGGAAAGGGACGCTGACATGCATTAATCACAACTGAAACGCTCCCTCTGATCGAACCTGACCGTGCATGGACGTGGTTCAGATCATCTGTGAGGTTCGTTCAGTAAGTGATACAACACTTTTTTTTAAGTCAGTTTCAAAAATGCGGAATTTGTTGTTGCACATCGTGAAATATTCCTGCTTCAGCCGCCTTACAATTTCATGAAGTTCCGAAAGGTGGTAGCACTCTACGTAGGTTTCAAAATGGCGCCTTTAACGGTGGTGCGTTCCAAGCCGAGAGCTGTCACTGAGTACCTTTTCGCCAAACTCAAGAGCATCGCAGACATTCTTAAATGCTTGCATAATGTCTGGATAAACACGGTAGTGAACAAAAGCATCGTGAGTCGGTGGGCGGTGCGTCTGTCATCGCAACAAGGTGGTGCAAACCATTCCGATGTCCCGTGTGCCAGCCGGCCGCGCAGACCCACAGGAAACCGAAGAAGCGGCTTCAGCGTGTTCATCAAGGGGTAAACGAATTTCTCCCTGACAACTTGAGGCCTCAAACAAGTGTGGGCACCAGAGAGGAGCTCATCCACTCTACAGCCCTGACCTCACACCTTCCGACTTGCCCCAACGCAGAAAGGTCTCTGCGGGAAGTAGTATGTGGATAAAGGGGAGATCCTCGATGCAGGAAGACGCTGGCTCCGACGTCGACCAGTGGAGTGGTACCATCAGCCCTCACTGTAAGATGGTGTAAGGCCGTCCCACTGGACGGATGTTACGTACATACGTAGGGTTTTGTAGCCAAAAGAGTGGAAAGTAACATGTTGCAACTTGAGGTAGAACTACTCTTGACAAACAGATTTCAAAAATTCACAGAAATTATTACTTTTGAACAATAGCCAAAATGAGTGAAAAAGATATCATTCATAAGTAGTAAGATATTTGTGCCTTATTCATAACAATTACTGGAGTCAAATAAACTGCAAGGGAGGAATCAGCTTAATAATGTTATGATGGGATGAGGCGAAGGGTGGACGAATACACGAGAAAATGGAAGCTAATGCAACGTTAATATTCTACCTGATGCCTCGAAACAGGCATCAAACACTATTTTCCTTCACCATGGGAAGTACGTGGGTGTGTTGAGAAGTACACAAGCACAAGAACGGATATTTCCATCGACACATGGCAGTGAAGCTGCTCACGTATTAGAGTTTCATATTACATGGACAACATTCATCTTCAGGCCTTAGCTTATTATGGGGGGGGGGGGAGGGGGGGGGGGGAGGGCGAAGGGGTTAAAAACATGCACACGATGGATCGGTGGCCAACATCTGTAACTGGTTTCCGCAGACTTCCTGCAAACGTGATGTTGCCTCGCCGATCATCAACTGCCAAGTTGATAATAGATGGTTGGAGATATAACATCGCGTTTACAGGCAGCCTGCGATAACCAGTTATAGATGTTGTCCGCTGATGCATTGTGTATATGGATGGTGTTAGCCCTTCAGAAGATGGTGCACTGAAACTGGTAGCCATACAATAAATTACATAAGGATGGCCCAAGGTGTTTCATTTTCTTACATAAGTGAATTTCCGAAGTCACCCAGACCTCCAATGTCATGGATGGACAAACAAAAACGTTTTGGATTAGTGGTCATGTAAAATGAGGATGAGGCTAATTTGCAATCGGTTGGACACCTCTGTAATGTGGGACACCTGGTGTGAAGGTAAATATTCGAGGCATATCATATTCAAATTTTATCGGATATAAAACATAAATTTTTTACTTATTGAAGTATATGGTAGATATGCACTTCAATTTTTATACTGCCTTTTAGATGGTGGATTGGACACAGAAGATTGGTTTTGCCCTGGACCCCAGCACACATTAATACGTCACTGAGTAGGTAACTTATAATACAAAAGTGATTGGAGTGATTCATCCTCTCTACAGAGTTTTTACTGACAGTAAAAGGCAAGTTTGTATTCAACTCTCGAATCCTTTTTCAGTGCGGTGTTTACGTATTCACCTCATGTCAACCCCACAGACCTAAATCCGCCATTATATAATTTACACGGTCCAGTCACATTAATGTGACCACCACCGTTTCACAGACAGCAGGTGGCAGCACTAGCACTAGGGGTAATATAAAGCGTGTAAGGGGTGGGGGAGGGGGCACGGTAAAGGATGCAGTAGTTGCGCATTGCAGAAACGGAGCCATTTATTAGATGTCCTATAGGGCATGGCCATTGCTTCTGGGTCAAGAGTGGAAACATTTCCGAAACGGCTAAGTTTATAAAGTGTTCCAGCGCCACTGTAGTTAATATTAAGCATGGAAAAATGACGCTATCAAGAAATGGCGCTGAGGCAACTGTGATGCGACGTGGGCTACAGATGGCATGGGTGAGAAATGGCTATAGCGATAAGGACGAGTGAATAAAATTGCTACTGTTAAGCAGCTGACCACCCAGATTAATCAGGGGCTACCAACAATGTACCCTCAGCGACCGTTCTGCAAGCACAGCTGTGTATGGGCCTTCGCAGCTGATACCTGGTTCATGTAGCTATGCTGACTGGTGTTCATCGGTTATGAAGACTGCAATTTGGACACGAGTAACGGAAATGGACGCTCACTGAGTGGTGACCGGTGCCTGTTCAGATGAATCACGTATCACTATCTGTCAGACAGATAGCCTTTGATATGTACAGTGTGAAACATATGAACGCATACATCCGGCAACCATCGGCGATGGGTCCAGGCCAGAGGTCATCCCCTGAGTGATTTCGTCATTCCAGAAGGCACAATGGATCAACACAAGTATGCTTGAGGCCTTGGAGACCATGACCAACCCTGCATGAAGTTTGTTTTTCCTTCGACACAGTGGCACAATGGCATCTGCAGCAGGACAATGCAATTCATCACACAGCTTGTAATGCGTGCTTTGTAAAGGCAACCAGATGAATTTACCATAATCCCCTAGCCACCAAACTCCAGGATTTGAGCCCAATAAAACTTCTGTAGGACCACCTAGATCGGGCTCTTCACGCCACGGATCCTCAACTGAGAACTCAAGTGCAGCTGGTCGTGCTACTGCGGTCAGCATGGCTGCACATACATGCTGAAAAAGGTGGCCATTCAGGCTTTTCACATGTGCTCGTGTTAATGTGACAGGGCAGTGTATATTGTACATGTGGGTGGTTTGGGGCCCCCTGCTTCAATGCCTTTGCTCAGAATTCTTGAGCCTAGACCTATAGGTTCGCACGAGTGGAAGGGAGCACCATGTGCTCAACAGAGGTGGGTCGTTCATGAACGAAAGGATCCAGAAGAGTCGTTCCCTAAAGTGAATGGGAAGACCGAGGAACGAATTCTTTGGAACAGTAACGGTCTATCTCATTCCAAGGAGCAGTCATTCACAGTTCACTTTGTCCATAGCCGGTGATTTTCCTGGGAATGGTCGATCACCATTCATTTTAGTCGTGGTCGGTCTCGTTCTCGGGAAGTGTCATTCACCATTCACTATGGCCGTGGTCAGTGTCGTTCCAGGGAATGGTCGTTTACCCTTCACTTTTGCCAGTCAAATAAATGATGATTGATTCCGTGAATGAATGCTGAGCCTCCTTTCAACTGACGACTCATCAAAAACTGGTTATCTTTTTCAAGTGCAAAGATATTCAAAGAAATGATATGTGCTTTGTTGTCAATGTCTTGAAAAGAAAGAGTTTGGTTTCTTTTTACTTATGAAGTTCCGATGATCTTCCAGTAGATTTATGCAATCGCTCCCCTTTTTGAATCAAAGCTTCTCCATTTAGCATGCTCATTCTCAGATCCGATATTTGAAGTCGTGATTTTTCCAAATAACGGATAGTACTGCACTTTCACGTGTAGTTAATTTACACACCCGCTCATCGTAGAAGAAAATTATAATCCGATAACAGTTCATTCTAGCTATCTCATGCTATTAATGCTCATACAGGTGTGTATTATGTTCTGTAAACTAAAACACGAAAACACTGTATTTGCTACGATTACGAGCGAAAGCGAACGATGTCAGTGTGGTCTGCATTGCGTTGTAAACATGTTCCGTAATCCGTTCTTCCATCCGGCCTGCTCTGGCCTCTCCCTGCTTGGGTTGGGGTCGCAAGCCGTCACGTCAGCCACGTAATGTCATACTTTCTGAATAACCATTCATCTAAGGAAATCGAAGTAAACAATGTGCCGACATAGGATTATCAACGAATTTATCTTGCAGAGGTAATCCTAGCGTGTATTTAATTTTTTATACATCGACATGTTAGGTTAAGCTTTAACGTGACTGTTATTGGTATCGAATTAAACAACAATTTACTGTTAGCAGTCATTAATTTATTTATATCGACAATGCGTTCCGAATGCTTAGAACTCCATCACTGTGTGGATTTACATGTGTTACTATGATATATGCGTGTGTTGTGTTACGATTTTGGGGTAACTTGTGGTACTGTCTAAGGGAGAAACAAAAACACTGTTTCAAAACATGGTTTGAAGGCGTTTTTGACTAAAAACTGAACATATATCTAGAGGTGAACAACAACACAATTTTGGATAAGTTTCAAATAACTGTGTTTTTTATTTGTGTTGCTCAATATTTCTAGTGGTATACTACTATTTTTCCATCAAGTTTATATATCTTGAATCTCATACTCGTTTATATAACCAGGTGACTTGTTGTAAACACTTGGTACATTAATCATGTTGTCAACAGTAGTAAAGCTGTATATAAATAATAATTTTTGGTGGGATTCAGTGATGGGGATGAAAGAATAGAGGCAGAGACATATACAGAGAAAACGAGAGAAAGATTTACATCCAGGGTGAAGAGAGAAACTTTTCTGGAGAGGATTTCTCAAGATTATATCTGTTACATGTAATGACTAAGTAAAGGATGGAATAATACACCGTTTAATGCTTTAAAATATGCTGATAGACATACAATTTATGCTGTAAGGTGACGTACGCATAGTATCAAGATGTCAGGGGGTGCAAGCTGTTGGTGTGATTTCACATTTGTGAATGAGATCTTTCTATTGTTCATTTGGGAGTGTCATGGTTATACAACTATTGTGCTAAATGTAATGGTATATATATATATATATATATATATATATATATATATATATGTGTGTGTGTGTGTGTGTGTGTGTGTGTGTGTGTGTGAGAGAGAGAGAGAGAGAGAGAGAGTATGTGCATATATATACACTATGTGATCAAAAGTATCCGGAGCTCTGGCTGAAAAGCACTTACAAGTTCGTGGTGCCCTCCATCGTTAATGCTGCTGCGATTCAATACGGTGTTGGCCCAACCTTAGCCTTTATGACTTTAGAAAATCATATCTCCAAACATGAACAACCTCTCTGTTTGCATCCCCGTGTCCTGCTAGTTGTTCTCAGATCGCTCAGCATCCTGACTAACGTCAAACTTCCTTTTAATAGTCTCTGATACTTCACAAGCACCGACAATACCGCTAACAACCGAAGATCATATTGATCGTACACAGAACCTCTGCGGCATAACATATCGACTAAGAAAGGCTTCTGTTTGAAAAAAGATCTGTTTTATAAGTATGAAGAAGGACTCGGAATAAAGAGAGACTCACATCAGTATGGGCGAGTACGAAAAATAAGCCAGAAACCTTGCAACTTTACTTGCTATTCATCTTACACTCTCTTTGCAGGACACTATTCATTCTTCCTAGTACCTTGCGATCTTAGAAATACAGTGATATCAGCCAGCCTCAAAGTCTTAATGTACGAGGGCAGTTCAGTAAGTAATGCAACACATTTTTTTTCTGAAACAGGGGTTGTTTTATTCAGCATTGAAATACACCAGGTTTTTCCCCAATCTTTTAGCTACACAACACTACTTTTCAACGTAATCTCCATTCAATGCTACGGCCTGACGCCACCTTGAAATGAGGGCCTGTATGCCTGCACGGTACCATTCCACTGGTCGATGTCGGAGCCAACATCGTACTGCATCAATAACTTCTTCATCATCCGCGTAGTGCCTCCCACGGATTGCGTCCTTCATTGGGCCAAACATATGGAAATCCGACGGTGCGAGATCGGGGCTATAGGGTGCATGAGGAAGAACAGACCACTGAAGTTTTGTGAGCTCCTCTCGAGTGCGAAGACTTGTGTGAGGTCTTGCGTTGTCATGAAGAAGGAGAAGTTCGTTAAGATTTTGTGCCTACGAACACGCTGAAGTCGTTTCTTCAATTTCTGAAGAGTAGCACAATACACTTCAGAGTTGATCGTTTGACCATGGGGAAGGACATCGAACAGAATAACCCCTTTCAGCGTCCCAGAAGACTGTAACCATGACTTTACCGGCTGAGGGTATGGCTTTAAACTTTTTCTTGGTAGGGGAGTGGGTGTGGCGCCACTCCATTGATTGCCGTTTTGTTTCAGGTTCGAAGTGATGAACCCATGTTTCATCGCCTGTAACAATCTTTGACAAGAAATTGTCACCCTCAGCCACATGACGAGCAAGCAATTCCGCACAGATGGTTCTCCTTTGCTCTTTGTGGTGTTCGGTTAGACAACGAGGGACCCAGCGGGAACAAACCTTTGAATATCGCAACTGGTGAACAATTGTGACAGCACTACCAACAGAGATGTCAAGTTGAGCACTGAGTTGTTTGATCGTGATCCGTCGATCATCTCGAACGAGTGTTTTCACACGCTCCGCCATTGCAGGAGTCACAGCTGTGCACGGCTTCCCGCACGCGGGAGATCAGACAGTCTTGCTTGACCTTGCGGCGATGATGACACACGCTTTGCCCAACGACTCACCGTGCTTTTGTCCACTGCCAGATCACCGTAGACATTCTGCAAGCGCCTATGAATATCTGAGATGCCCTGATTTTCCGCCAAAAGAAACTCGATCACTGCCCGTTGTTTGCAACGCACATCTGTTACAGACGCCATTTTAACAGCTCCGTACAGCGCTGCCACCTGTCGGAAGTCAATGAAACTATACGAGACGAAACGGGAATGTTTGAAAATATTCCACAAGAAATTTCCGGTTTTCTCAACCAAAATTGACCGAGAAAAAAAATGTGTTGCATTACTTATTGAACTGCCCTCGTATTCTCCTTTAAGTTTAATCTTGTTAACACGTGCCTTTGCGACCGAGGTAGTTAACGCACGTCTGTGCAGAAGCGCCCGGCTCGGAGGTACGCTAGTTCTAATGCTGCTGGTGGATAAAATTTTCACTGGCTGTATTTGGCCTGCAAGTGGAGTGGAAGTAGGGGCATCAGGTAACTGATCACTAGTCTTTGCACTAATGTCCTGGATTAAATTCTGAACTTCTCCGCAGTGTGTCTTCAAGTGAGGTCATGTGACACTTTTTATGGTGATCTGTCCGTCCGCTGGTGACATTTAACTCAGTGTCTTCCTTGGTGCTGTTCAAGAGGAGTAGGCTCTTTGTCTCATCAGAGTATAACAGTACACTTTGCACGTATCCATTATATTCAAGATTATATTTCAGACTATCATTAGTTCCATTAAACTCTCCTACGGTCCACAAATACACTATGACACATCCCTCACATATCCGCACGGGAAGGGGCCAATGAGACGGAGGAAGAACGTTCTTTCCCACAGCCGGCTTAGGCCTACCCTGTGAGACATAACAGTTATCAATTCCATACGACATTAACATTTTTACATCTACATTTCTAAAATTATTTTTCTCAAATTCTCGTTGGTTTCCTCTACTAGTGTTCAATAAAGAGACTGAATAATGTCGGGTGTAGTTTATAATTCTGTTCTACTCCCTTTCCAACTACTGTTTTTTATGCATATTTCCGATTCTTGCAACTACAGTCTCATTTCAGTACAAGATGCAGAATACCTCTCGCCCCTGTCTGTTATACTCGCTATCTTCAACGAATACCACTCATAGAGAGCAAAAAAACTGCTAAATATTTTAAATTTGTGGCGGAGTTTCACAAGCATTAGACATTAGCGACAAGTAAAGTGACACACTCGATCCTCTTATGAGTGTTGAATGTGACTGATCGTACGCATGTTGTGCCAACGGCCTGGACTCAGTCGAGTATTTGGTAGCTTCTGCATGTAGTAGCCTGTTGGTGGGTGCGCTCAGACCGCATCTGACCTTCAAGTGACCGAGTTCTTTGAAAGGTGACACCCAGCAACAAAATGGCACTGATTTACTAGAGAATCCGACCGTCGCCGGTCGCTGAAAGTGAAAAATGGCCTCCGCTATGAACACGGGCGCTATGTTGGAGTGCGACAAAGATTATTACAAAAAGGGCCCTTGCAACCATAGGTTACCGATGTGCTACATAGTAGGCAACAGATTCGCCTTATAGTGACTGTAAAAGAGAAATTATTGGTGATCCGATAACTGTATTAAAATTATTCGCAACGAAAGGAAAGAGAGCTAGCACTTATAAAATTAATAGCACGAAAGTAATAAACAGAATTATACAATCAAGTTAAGGTTAGGTAGGTAATGATAAAAGATATCAATATTGGTACTCAGAGTTACAGGACGATCTATTATAGCAGTGCAAAGCTGCTATGTACTATAGCACAATAATTAGTTTGTTACCAAACAGTAATAAGAAACATATCGACACCGAACCGCATATGAAGTTGAACGTGTTATGGTATCATAAGGCACTTTCAGAAGATTTAGTACAGTGTGAGGTAAATAAAAATGGCTCGGGCGAGTGTATACAGTTTGACGTGAATGCATGCATACAACACCGTGAAGGCCTAGAGGATAGCCAACTGCCCAAACAACCTGCCGAAACTTGGAGCACATTTACACAATCTTCACTGCTTACAGATTAGTTGGCAGATCTCAGTATGGTCGTGGCTCTTGCTGGCTGGCCACGCAGATAGCCTGATCTGTCAGGCTGCGATTTCCTTGTGTTGGGAACCCTCAAATCAAAGATGTATCACAGCAATTCACCTAGTCTTCGAGAACTGCAGCAGAATATTTCGGGTGAGACTGCAACAATCCCCGCAACTCAGCTGCGATCCGCCTTCAGCAACTTGCTGATCAGTGCCCAAAAGTGCCGAGAGATGGATGGTGGTCGCTTTCGACATCTGCTATATTGATGTTAGCATTACATTTTCTTTCCTCTGCTGTGTTTCTTTGTACCCTGAAACACCGTCCTTCGAGCCACTTTTCTCCCGCCTTCTGTAATTATGTTAGATAGCGTAATAAATGTATAAATTACGGTGAGAGGTAATACAATGTACTTAAATAGAAAGAGCAGAAATTTCCTGTAAGAAATGTAAATAAGCTGTTTAGGTTTTTGTATTGGTGACGCCACGTAGCGGTCTGTATGAAAATCACTGGCTATGCTGTGTGTAGTTTGTGACTCGTTGGCATTGTTGTAATATTCGCTGTTGTTGGGCAGTTGGATGTGAACAGCGCGCAGCGTTGCGCAATTGGAGGTGAGCCACCAGCGGTTGTGGATGTGGGGAGAGAGATGGTGGAGTTTTTAGAGCGAATGTTCTGGACGTGTATCCATCAGAGACAGTAAATTTGTAAGACTGGATGTCATGAAGTGATATATATATTATGACTTTTGAACACTATCAAGGTAAATACATTGTTTGTTCTCTATCAAAATCTTTCATATCCTAACTATGCCTATCAGTAGTTAGTGGCTTCAGTAGTTAGAATCTTTTATTTAGCTGGCAGTATTGGCGCTCGCTGTATTGTAGTAGTTCGCGTAACGAAGATTTTTGTGAGGTAAGTGATTCATGAACGGTATAGGTTATTGTTTGTCAAGGCCATTCATTTGTAGGGATTATTGAAAGTCAGATTGCGTTGCGCTAAACATATTGTGTGTCAGTTTATTGATGATCTGAATAAGTAAAGAAAGAAATGTCTGTGCACATGCAGTTTTGCTCAGCTGTTGAAAGGCAAATAACGTAAGGAGTTTATCAGCACAATCACTCATAAATTTTTCTAAGGGGACGTTACAGAAACACACTATACATGTACACTTATCACACGGTTTATCAACATTTTTAACAACAAATTTGCCAATTGTGGACAATATTGGAGACAGGCAGTCTGAAGCAGCGATTAATGTAGAATCTAACAGTTATTCTTGTTTTCCTTGTTTTGATAAAGCTGATAGAAAAACCGTAATAAATTTGGTGAAAGATGTGAAACTTCCTGCCAGATTAGTGACAGATACTTCAGTTTAATGATCTGTTTTTTACTGTTCAGGTACGTACTGCCGCAAAATTTGTGACTTTAGAAACCACTAAGATGGGATAACATATTGGTAGAAAGCCAAAAGTGCTGAAGCGCGGTTCCGATCTGAGTGCCTAGAATCGCAAGGCCACCTCGGCCAGGTGCAATTCAATGTACTAGAATCCTCAGACGATATAATGGGAAGGGTCGCCTCATCAGAACGTTATGGGAGGAAATGAAAGAGCGAGAGAAAGTTATTTTCAAAATACTAATTTTATTTGAGCAATCATTATTGTTGAAGATGAGGTTGGATTAATTTTCAATTAATTTCTTCAAATACGTAAAAATCATTGAACTTAGTATGTCAAGATATTTTTCATGAATGACCAGCATGATTATCTTAAAATTAGAAGCACTTTATCTGTGTAGAAGGAATCTGAACGCTCCCTATAAATTAAGATAGAAATCACTTTCCAAAGTCTGGGCTACTGACAGAAGGGGTGTATACAGTACATCACCGACTCTTGGTCCCAGTATTACAGAGAGTTGTCGAAAAAAATCAATCACAATTTGCAAAAGATACTCGTAGACTGTGAGCTATGCAGTGCAAAGACTACCCAAATGCTATTTTCGACAATTACTCCAAAGCCCTTCAGAAGCACCAGGCTGAAGCTGGGCACTAACAGCGAGTCTCCAGTGACGAGTTAGCAACAGCCACCGTGAACTTGCCCTGACAGATTCCCCTTTCAGACACACTCCTCAAAATTACCGTAGGAGCGGAGGAAATCGTGAGGTCTGCCATCTTAAAATTATCCCACACCTCCAGTACTTGTTGTGTTCTCTGTTAATTTATAAAGGTTGGCATTGTGGTGGCACTCGCCGTGTGATTGGCGGAAAGATGTCCATCCATGAAAATGTGGCTCACTTCCCATGTTGTTTATGGAATCATGGCTGTGGGTCTCTCTGTGCACAGGCTTCTGGGAAAACCTGTGGGCTTTTGCGCTGTTCTCACAGGAGCCAACGCGGCTCGCACTGCTTTGAAAGGCACTTTTGAAGTACTCTGGCTTAGAAGATACTCAAAGCGGCTTACTCGCGTGCCCACTGCCCGTGCGAGTTCCGGGTGGAATACCTCCCGGATTTCCACTATCGTGTACCCAACATCTGAAGCTTGTACCTTATTCTTCTCAGAATACTCAAGCAATTGGAAGAAACACTGGCTTTACCGATAGAAATCACAGACCCTGCGCTTCCATTCAGGAAGTTTATGTGAATACAAAATGAAATTATTATTTACACTACTGCCATTAAAATTGCTACACCGCGAAGATGACGTGCTACAGACGCGAAATTCAACCGGCAGGAAGAAAATGCTTTGATATGCAAATGATTAGCTTGTCAGAGCATTCACACAAGGTTGGCGCCGGTGGTGACACCTACAACGTGCTGACATGAGAAAAGTTTCCAACCGATTTCTCATACACAAACAGTAGTTGAGCGGCGTTGCCTGGTGAAACGTTGTTGCGATGCCTCGTGTAAGGAGGAGAAATGCGTACCATCACGTTTCCGACTTTGATAAAGGTCGGATTGTAGCCCATAGCGATTGCTGTGTATGGTATCGCGACAGTGCTGCTCGCGTTGGTCGAGATCCAATGACTGTTAGCGGAATATGGAATCGGTGGGTTCAGGAGGGTAATACGGACCGCCGTGCTGGATCCCAACGGCCTCGTATCACTAGCAGTCGAGATGACAGGCATCTTATCCGCATGGCTATAACGGATCGTGCAGCCACGTCTCGATCCCTGAGTCAAAAGATGAGGCCGTTTACAAGACAACAACCATCTGCACGAACAGTCCGACGACGTTTGCAGCAACATTGACTATCAGTTCGGAGACCGTGGCTGCGGTTACCCTTGACGCTGCATCAGATAGGAGCGCCTCTGATTGTGTACTCAACGACGAACCTGGATACGCGAATTGAGAATGTCATTTCTTCTTATGAATCCAGGTTCTGTTTACAGCATCAGGATGGTCGCATCCGTGTTTGGCGACATCGCGGTGATCGCACATTGGAAGCGTGAATTCGTCATCTCCATACTGGCGTATCGCCCGGCGTGATGGTATTGGGTGCCATCGGTTACACGTCTCGCTCACCTGTTGTTCGCATTGACGGCACTTTGAACAGTGGACGTTACATTTCAGATGTGTTACGAGCCGTGGCTCTACCCTTCATTTGATCACTGTGAAACCCTACATATCAGCAGAATAATGCACGACCGCATGTTGCAGCTCCTGTACGGGCATTTCTGGATACAGAAAATGTTCTACTGCTGCCCTGGCCAGCACATTCTCCAGATCTCTGACCAATTGAAAACTTCTGGTCAATGGTGGCCGAGCAACTGGCTCGTCATAATACGCCAGTCAATACTCTTTTTGAACTGTGGTATCGTGTTGAAGCTGCATGGGCAGCTGTGCCCGTACACCCCATCCATGCTCTGTTTGACTCAATGCTCAGTCGTATCAAGGCCGTTATTACGGCCAGAGGTGTTTGTTCTTGGTACTGATTTCTCAGGATCTATGCTTCCAAACTGCGTGAAAATGTAATCACTTGTCAGTTCTAGTATAATATATTTGTCGAATGAATACCCGTTTATCATCTACATTTCTTCTTGATGTAGCAGTTTTAATGGCCAGTAGTGTATATTGCCTCTCAGTGTAATGTGACAACCCAGTCTCGTCAAAATATTGTAAACTATGTAAACTGTCCGCAAGTTTTAATAGTATCCCATAACATTGCTCAGTTCTGTAATGTTGGTAAGGCTAAATGGACTCTAGTATTCAGTGGAACTTATCTTTGGTGTTTTGTTGTATGGTGGCTTGTAGCATGTCGGTACTCTCGGCATTCGAAAGGTAGCACTGATTCATATTTAATGGAATAAATCCTAGTTATAGGCTAATCGGTCCCACTATATTCTGGTCCATATCTTTATTGAATTCAGCTAGTGAATGCTATTTTAGGAAGAAATCATCCGTGCACTCATCTGTTCCAAGTTTTGATAAAATTGGCATTTAGGGGCAGTAGTCATTCACTTTTCCGACTAATGTCTCCCAAACCGATTTTTGAAGTCGTACACAGTACTGCAGCGAATAAGCGCAGCGCTTGTCATTGGGAAAGATATAACGGGGCGTTGTCACTTCGTGCACCTCATGGGCCAGTGGTGTACGCGCAGAGGAATGTGACCAGAGGAGAGGCCCTCGTTTCGGCCAGAGACTTTGTCTGCTTGCCACTGGACAGAGGGCGAGGAACGGCGCGGTGGGGCTCTGCGCTGCGACCAACTTTGATTGAATGCCAGCAGCGTCTGGGGCGGCGACGCCTCTGAGTCCCCGGGGAGCGCAGCGGAGGTGGCGACGGCAACGGCCGATCCTCCTCTGCTGCCCTGTCGACGAGAGCAGCCCACTCCGACACCGGCTCGTGGATCCAACGCACGAGGACCGCTCGATATAGCATCCAACCGTGTTCCGTAAGTCGGGGTGATTTCCTTAAGTGTTGTCGATCTATAATACAAGCACGTTCCGTTACTAATTATGTTAGAGGTTAGTACTTATCACAGATGACAGTCGGCACTCCTTTGTGTAACCTCTAATTCTGCAGTCACGGTCTTCATCTGGCACGTATATTACGTGAAGTAATACGCTTCTGGACACGTTATACGAACTTTGCGATGCTCACTAAAGCGCCAAAAGAACTTGTATAGTCATGCCTGTTAAAATACAGAGATGCGTAAACAGGCAGAATACGGCGCTGCGGTCGGAAACGCTTATGTAAGACAACAAATGCTTGGCGCAGTTATTAGATCTGTTACTGCTACTACAATGGCAGGTTATCAAGACTGAAGTGAGTTTGAACGCGGTGTTATAGTCGGCGCACGAGCTATGGGTCAGAGCATCTCCGAGATAGCGAACATTTCACGAGTGTACCGTGAATATCTAAAATCCTGTAAAACATTAAATCTCCTACATCACTGCGGCAGGAAAATTATTCTGCAAGAACGGGACCAACGACGACTGAATGGAATCGCTCAACGTGACAGAAGTACAACTCTTTTGCAAATTGCTGCAGATTTCAATGCTGGGCCACCAACAAGTGCTAGCGTTCGAACCATTCAACGGAACATCATCGATAACGGCTTTCGGAGCCGAAGGAAAACACATTTATCCTTGATTACTGCACGATACAAGACTTTCTGCTTCACCTGGGCCCTTAAAAATAGACATTCGGCTGTTGATGTCTGGTAACATCTTGCCTGGTCGGACGAGTCTCGTTTCAAATTGTATAGAGGGGATGGAAGTGTATGGGTATGCAGACATCCTCATGAATCCATAGGCCCTACATGTCAGCAGGGGACTGCTCAAGGTTGCTGGAGGGTCTGCAATTGTGTGGGGCGTGTGCAGTTGTAAGTCACATGGGACCCTCTGATACATGTAGATACTCTGACAGATGACACGTACGCAAGCACACCGTCTGATCACCTACATCCATTCATGTCCATCGTGCATTCCGATGGGCAAGTCCAGCAGGACCGTGAGACACCCCATGCGTCCAGAATTGCTATAGAGTGGCTCGAGGAAAACTCTTCTGCGTTTAATTAGTTCCGCTGGCCACTAAACTTCCCAGACATGAACATTATTGAGCACATCTGGGATGTCTTGCAGCGTGCTGTTCAGAAGAGATCTCCACCCTTTCGTACTCTTACGCTTTTATGGACAGCCTTGCAGAATTCATGGTCTCAGTTCCTTCCTGTACTACTTCAGACTTTAGTCGACCCCATGCCACATCGCGATGCGGCACTTTTGCGTGCTCGGGGGGGGGGGGGGGCGTACACGATATTAGGCAGGTGCACCAGTTTCTTTGGCTCTTCAGCGTATATGCCCCTTATACAGCAGTGAAAATCAGTATAATGGCATGGGTATTTGTAGGAAAATTAACATTGTCGTCCGAAATACTTGGCCACAGTGTACATGCAGCAATTTGAGTTCCAGTATACCCACAAATGCAGTCAAATGATGTCGCAATTGGTGTCCGTAGTGCGGTATCTAACAACACATCAATGATTTAGGTGGGAGAGTGTAGATCTTGGCATAAAGGCAGTCAGCTATCGCGTTATTAGTGTTTGCGCTCTTTCCTGTACTGCAGGTAGGAAACACACACCATTAGTGACAGGGAGAGTTCTGTACATGAACCACAACTGTGACGAGCCGGCCGCTGGTGGCCGAGCGGTTCTGGCGCTACAGTCTGGAACCGCGCTGCCGCTACGGTCGCAGGTTCGAATCCTGCCTCGGGCATGGATGTGTGTGTCGTCCTTAGGTTGGTTAGGTTTAAGTAGTTCTGAGTTCTAGGGGACTTATGACCTCAGCAGTTGAGTCCCATAGTGCTCAGAGCCATTTGAACCATTTGAACAACTGTGACGATGCCACGCGGTAAACAGCTGTCACGTTATGAAAAAGCAAAAACCGATGTGTACATGCAAACTGGAACTCGCTATTCGTCAAATCGCCAATGTGTTGACCATTCAAGACAGTGATTGGTAATTTAGTTAGATTGGGCACCCTACACTGACATAACGGAATATATGGGCAAAGTAGATAATTATCTGACGCGTGAGAACGGCCACTAGTGGACAAAGAAGGATCCGAAAACTGTTAAACTTCTCAACTTGTTACTGATTTACAGTGACCAGTAACTGCCAGACATGTACTACCTACTTTGTCATTCGAAAAATGCCTAGCATTCCAGAAACGACTGCAGAAACCTGCACCACCAGCTAAACGTATGCAGCCTGCAGTAGAGTTTGCAGGAGAACGAATGTGATAGACCTCAGAATCGTAAAAAGTGATTTTTAGTGATGGGAAGAAGTTTTATTAAGATGAGCTAGATGGATTTCATTTTTATTGGCTTGGTCGGGCAGCCGAGAACAAGGTAAGAAGGAACAGCAACTTTTGTAGGAGAAGAGTTATGATTCTAGAAGCCTTCCGCGCTAAAGGTAAGTCACACATAGCTGTGTGTGTGTTCGTGTGTGTGTGTGTGTGTGTGTGTGTGTGTGTGTGTATGTATTTGTTTGTGCTGCGTCTCAGACAAATTCTTTGAGGGATGATTCGAGGAGAGAAGATACTGTTTTAATGGGATGACGCCACATAACAACTAATTGCTCCAGAACTGCGTTCTGCTTAATACCAGATTTTGCGGGTATGCACTGAAAATATTTTTCATGCTATGCATCGTAGTTAAGGAGAAGAATATGCTTCTTGTATCATATCAGAATGTAATATTTTTTTTGCAGAGTCTTGAGTAGATATTTTCCGTAGGGATGCATTTGTAACCACATTTTGGTTGATTATTTTATGTGTTCATGCATTTCTTTACGTTTTACAGCCTGCGGAGTGAAGACGATTCTTCAGTAAATAAAGTAACTTTTTTTGTCTGCCAGATTTGGTTGGAAAAATGCGGAATTTGTTGTGGGAGATCTGGAATATTAGGGCTTCAGCTCCCATAGTTTTATGAAGTTCCGACAGGTTATGGGGCTATACATCGCCTCCAAAATATCGTCTGTAACGGAGATACGTACCAAGTAGCGACCTTTCACTGAGTTTATTTTAGCGGAAAACTAGACCATCGTAGGTATTCATAGGCGCTTGAAGAATTTCAACGAGGACCTGACAGTTAACAAAAGCACAGAGTATCGTTGATTGAGGGATCTGACGTCATCGCAACAAGGTCGCGCATATCTGTCCGAACTCCTCCGCCCTGGCTGGTCGCACACAGCTGTGACTGCTGCAGTCTTGGAACGTGCTGACACTCTTATATGTAGTGTTATAAGGATCACAATCGAACGCCTCACTGCACAACTAGACAACACTGTTGGTAGTGCTGACACACTCGTCCCTCAGTTGAGGAACAGAAAGGTGTATGAAACTACCTGACAGATTAAACTGTGTGCCGGACCGAGACTCCAACTCGGGACCTTTGCCTTTCGCTGGCAAATTCTCTACCAACTGAGCTACCCAAGCATGACTCACACCCCGTCCTCACAGCATTACTTCTGCCAGTACCTCGTCTCCTACCTTCCAAACTTTACAGAAACTCTCCTGCGAACCTTGCAGAATTAGCACTCCTGAAAGAAAGGACATTGCTGAGACATGGTTTAGCCACAGCCTGGGGGGATGTTTCCAGAATGAGATTTTCACTCTGCAGCGGAGTGTGTTCTGATATGAAACTTCCTGGCAGATTAAAACTGTGTGTCGGGCCGAGACTTGATCTCGGGACGTTTGCCTTACGCGGGCAAGTGCTCTACCAACTGAGCTACCCAAGCGCATTTCACGTCCCGTCTGCTTCGGAAGGTAGGAGACGAGGTACTGGCAGAAGTGAAGCTGTGAGGAGGGAGTGTGAGACGTGCTTCCTTAGCTCAGTTGATAGAGCACCTGCCCGCGAAAGGCAGTTCCCGAGTTCGAGTCTCGGTCGGGCACACAGTTTTAATCTGCCAGGAAGTTTCATATCAGCACACGCTCCGCTGCAGAGTGAAAATCTCATTCTAGAAACGTGTATGCCCGCTATGTTCCTTGCCGCTTAACACAGGATCATAAAGATCAACGAAGGGCTGTCGCTGCGGAATCGCTTGCACGTTACGAAGCTGTTGGTTATAATTTTTTGTCGAACATCATGACATCCCTCACGGTCCGACAACCAACTCTGAGGTGCACTGTGCTACCCTCAAGAACCTGAAGAATGACTTTGTTCGTCGCCTCGAAAATAGAAACCAACTTCTTCTTCTCCATTACAACGCAGTTCTCCACGGAAGTCTGCGCACCCGAGGAAAGCTCACAAAACTTCATTGGACTCTTCTTCCTCATGCAGCCTACCGCCCTGGTCTCGCACCTTAAAGACTTCGATTTGTTTGGACCAATGAAGTCTGCGCTCCTAGAGAAGTACGTGAAGGATGCAGAAGTTACTGATGCAGCAAGATGTTGGCTCTGAAGTCGACCAGTAGAGCGTTACTATGCGGGCATACGGACCAACCGAGTGATGTCGCCCTCGCTTTGAACGGAGACTATGTTGGAAAATGGGGTTTTGTAGGAAAGAGTGGGGAATAATATCGTCTGTTGGAATTCTGAATAAAACCAATCTGCTTTCACAAAGAAATTGTTGCATTACCTGTTGAACGTCCCTCTTAATTTGTATTTAAACTTACTGCTCCTTCAGAGCTCAGCGACCGTAAGGACCTCTCATACTATCGTTTTCAGAGAAGAATAATGAGGGGAATTAAAGATATCGCTTTTCCTTTCCCTACAAGAATCATCTGATTAACTGGAGGGTATCATCATGAAATCAAAACGATACTGAAGGAAGGTAGCGTTACATTTAAGTTACTGTCTTTTGTAATAGTGGTTGTAACATATGATCCACCAGTTACTTGGGAATTAGGAGTTGATAGCCTTCATCGTTCAGTAACAACCTAGTTGTTGCATACATGGTCCACATTAGCAGAAATAGAGAAAATATTACCATTATTTCCCAAATAAATACAATACAAATACTCCATTGAGAGACAAGAGAAAACTTTTATTTTGCTGATAACTTTTTGGAAGGCGAAAATTACGATCTCTTTCATAGCCAAGGTCGCTTGCCATAGGCACGCAGACGGAAGGTGCTGCGTGATTTTGCGTGATGACGTGGAACAATAGCTTTCCTACCTTAGTATAAAGGTTTTCACAGCGGTTGGCGCATTTAAATGCTATTAACTCGCGAAAAAAAAAAACAATAATATCACAAACTGGTCTTGAATATCCGTCTTGTAACAGCTAATAAAAACTAACGAACTAATTTTATGCGTTGTACAGAGTTTTTTTTATTGCCACATAGAAGTACGAACTGCATTTACGTAAAATTGTGAGAATTCGGTCACGTGCTCTATCTCTGGTTAAACAGGTCCACAATGAACCGCAAAGCTCATCTCTCGGCGTCTGTATCTCCTCCGTTGATCCAATTCATGAACGATTCATGAGTCGATGGAAATACCGTATCGAAAATGACTTATTTCGTAGGCGAGTAACATTTCTTGCAGAAATTGCAATAAGTGCAGAGACCTACAGCTGAAATTTTTTTTTAACATCAGCACGTATCTGAAAAAGAAAAGGTCGTTTCCACACCTTGTGCAGTCTACATTATGACATGCATCGGTATTGCACTTTTCAGATATAAAATTTCTCACAATACTATTGTGAATTTGTGAATAGAGTTCTACTGGCATAAAAATCTTACATTATATTTCCATTTGGCTTCCACCATGCACACCCCTTGATTCTGATCGTTCCTCCTCAAATCGCACCAGTCACATGTTCATGGGTTGACTGTATGTGTACAATGTGTTCAACTTAATGTTCATTTTCGGGTATTGTGTAGCTTTTGTGAAAATAAAATGTCAGCTGTCATGTTTTGTACGATTCGTTGGTTGTCTGCTGACCGACCAACATTTCCTCACAATTTTATGGCGTTGTGACATCACTATATGAATGCCCACGCTCTACAACAGCAATAGTCACAGTCTGTCTGATATTTTTGTACGTGTTTTGAAAAATATCATTCTTGTTATATCATCTAGAGATACTCCAAACTATATGTATTCCTTTGCTGAGAGCTCCTCATTATAAAGACAAACTGAGTTCTAGCTGATCTCAAACACAACTACATTTCTCGTCCTATATTTCTCAAGCAAGCATTTTATTTACTAATTACTGTACTGAATTGTATCGAAAGCTTTCCATAAACCAACAGAAGGAACATGAACCTCAGCTAATCCTCGAACAGGGTCCGGGATTCGGTAAGCAAACAACATACTAGCTTCCATACAATCAATACTTTGAGAATACGTAATGATTCCTCATAGGACTTGTTTAATCTACGAATGTCATTAGAGTGGAAAGTATTTAATTGCTCCATAACAACTTAAATCCGTTACGTAGTTAAATAGATTTGAATAGGTTAGATGACCTTTAGTAAGAGCGACCTGTATCTTTTCCTATCATGTGAGGCATTTGGTTGCTCCAGCGAGCTACGAAGAAATCTTGTTAGATTTAACTTATCAAAATGTACAGGGGATGCCCTCGGATCCATTTGTTCTCTTTCTAAGGAGTGGCTGCTGTTCTCTCCGATTCCGTAATCATTAATGCCTTCACAGTAGTTTTGCTGATAAGAATGTCACAGAAGGCTTTTAGGGTGTATTTTCGACAGATGTGGCACATGATGTAAAAGAAATTAACACGTTTCGGTGACAGTTAGGGAGATTTTAATTTGGTTCAGAAAATAAGAAGGTACCAGAGAAGGAATTGCCGTGTCATAGTTTGTTGTAGCAGGTAACTGTGTACAGTTAAGGCATCGGAGTGGAAAACGAGAGAATCTTCAGCGTAGTGGAAGTACAGACGAACGATTAATCTACAAACTAATATACAGCAATGGGAGTAATTTACATGGAAAATTAAGAAAGAGAATTCTGACTTACAAATGGTAGATGACTTGACTGCAGCTAATTAACTGTTGTGTATCATAGATGTCCATAGGAAGTGAAGAAGTTGAAAGAATGTCTGGACAAAGGATCACAGCCAGGTGCAAGGACCACAAATAAAAAGATTCACATATGGCATAGTGTAATACGATGGATGTGAAATGCACACTTTGGTTAGCACATAATAAGAGCTGCAAATAAGTAAAATGAAGATGGAAATGGTACAGAGCCTTGGAAAAGGGACTGGTAGAGTGCTCACGTGTTAATTCCTAAACTGGACAGGATAGAGTATCAATAAACGAACTGAAAGTATTCTCCTATCTAAAAAGTAATAATAGATAGGTTTCTTGAAGCAAGGAATTATTAAAAGGTAGAGTCACATATGCAAATGAAGCCTCTGTGAATAGTAGAGTTCTACAGGTCTGTAATACTGACACGCAGTTGAGGAACAAGTTCTTGAAGTTTAGGTCTGTAACACAGTTTGAACAAAAGACTCTTTAAAAAATATGATACACGCTACAATAGTGAAACTTCAAACTTATGTAAACACATAACATGCGAAAAGGAAGGATATTACAAGGAATTTGTAAGCATTGTTAACTTGGTGGCAAGAAATTAATACTAGATACCCTTTACCAACAGGTTGCAGCACTGCCTGAGGACGTGTAATACTCAAAACGTTGTACCATCAAATGGTTCAAATGGCTCTGAGCACTATGGGACTTAACATCTATGGTCATCAGTCCCCTAGAACTCAGAACTACTTAAACCTAACTAACCTAAGGACATCACACAACACCCAGTCATCACGAGGCAGAGAAAATCCCCGACCCCGCCGGGAATCGAACCCGGGAACCCGGGCGCGGGAGTACCATCAGATGGTCAGCTACTTGCTCTGTGTGTGTCCATTGTATGACCAGTATGTTAGTGACCAAGAAGGAATCCTCGGCAGGAGGGTAATAGGTGCAAATAGGCAGGGGTCAACAGAGGGGGGGGGGGGGGGAAGAGGAGATGGAAAGAGAGATTGATGGACAGAGAGAGGAGGAAGGGGTGATGGACAGAGAAAAGGGAGGAGGATCGGATGGACAGAGAAACTGAAGCTGAAAATATACAGATAGAGGAGTAGAAGTAATGTGTCAGAGAGATGGGGAAGAGGATATGGTTAGATAGAGGGGGAGGAGGAGATTTACATTAAGAAGGAGGAGGAAGAGGCAGACAGGAGAAGGAGGAGGTGGTCAAAACATGAGGATGGGAGAGGAGATACAGTTATGAGGAGGAGGAAATGGATAGACATGAGTGCAGGAGGAGGACAGTGAGAGGGAGAGGAGGAGATGGATGAAGATAGGGAAAGATGGCCAGGAGAGGATGTACATAGTGGGAGAGGAGGAACAGAGTGAGGATATGTAGGACAAAAGGTAGGTGAAAAAGGAAGGAGGGGAAATGGACATAGGTAGGGGGAGGTCAGCAGAGAGAGGGGGAGGAGGATAAGATGGATGGAGAGACAGGAAAATAGGATATGGGTAGAGAGATGGAGAGGGGAAGGAAATGGTCAGTTTGATATGACGTACACCCACTGCCCTTAAGAATGAAGATATGTGGGTAAGAGGATGGTGGTGTGTAAAAAGGTGCTGAACTATTTGTTGCTGTAGATTTCCAGTATTTATCTGATCTAGAACATTTTAAATGTATTACGTTGAATTTGTCCGTTATTTGCGCCGTTAATTTTGTCTGCGATATCGTGAGGATGAGTACTGCAGGGAGACAGTACTTCTCCTGTCTGGAGTCGTTTCGTATACGACAGAAGAGATTCAAAGATATGGTTGTAATGTATGTGCCCTATTTGTACGTTGGTGCAGCCATGAATAAAATGGTAATTATTACAATAAAGTGGCCGTGTGTTCATGCTTCTCCAAAGGTTTTCAAGAAACTTTTGCTGTGATGTACTTCCAGCTTCTGTCACAGTGTCTCTACTTGTGTAATAACGGGAATAACGTTTGCTGCATTTGCAGTGTAATGACTTTTGCCGCGATGAAGTGTGAAAATCCGCTTTTCATAAACGTGATATACTTTTCGGCTGTAATAGCGGGAACACTGTCAAAGAAACGGGAACCATACTCGTATGTATGCCGCACGAGGTGTCCGTCTACCATCAATTCATGGATGAATGGAGAAGGATATCTAACTGCATTTTGACTGCCGACTGTCGATGATTTGAAAGAAGTCCATTAGCAATAATCAGGATATCTTTCAGCGTGGTTCCCCCAGTCCCTTTGCAAAAACTGAGTTGGGAAGAAAGCAAGAGTTTCCACTAAAAATATCCTTTCCCTAATGATATTTGTATGGGTAATGGCATGAAGAAGAATGGATGCTAACTGATTGTTTGTGCGTATGATGAAAAAGGATACAGTCCTGCAATACAGTACCAGGGGCAAGCCAAAAAGAAGAGTTCTTAAGATGTTCGATAAGTTTTCTTTGTTTCTTTTATAAGGAACGTGCAATAAACATCATTATTCCTAGAAGGATCATATATAAAGGTTACAATGAAATGAACACACTTAGCTGCTTAGAGGCGTTGCACCGACCGGGACTCGAACCCGGGATCTCCTGCTTACATGGCAGACGCTCTATCCATCTGAGCCACCGAGGACACAGAGGTCAGGGCGACTGCAGGGATTTATCTCTGGCACGCCTCCCGCGAAACCCACATTCTCAACGTATTGTCCCGCACTACATTCGTAGTGCCCCCGCCCATTGTACTCATTACTCGCGGCGCGTTGCCGATTCCCGTAAGAGTTCGGGCTCTGTTTGTACATTCGCACAGAAGAAGAAGATGGTCAAGTGGCCGGTAAGCCTTAACTATATATATACTAAGATGGTATCTGTTTTTTTCATTGTAATTTCATTTTAACGAGCTGCATGGTTACCGATGGTATCTGTTCTTTCTGCCCGAAAGAACAGATACCATCTTAGTATATATATATATTTCCGTCTCTATGTCCTCAAAAATATGAAGAAAATATATTCCATTCAGCATAAAGTTCTCATGTTCATGATTTGTACAGGAGTGTAATCCTATCCAGAATTTTCGCATGTTATTCTGTTGTTAATTAGATGTGACAATTTCACATCTCCATTAGCAAAAAAAGATCAATCTACCAGTCTTTCTCCCATATGTTAATGCTCAAATATTGGCATTCATGTCACTATAACTGTAGCCACACACCTCATGCAACAAAGAAAATGGGTGACAATGAAGTATCTGCCTCATACCTTCTGCGGTGATCTCCAAGGTTTGAGGTTTTCCTTCGTACAAAGCTGTCTGGCATCACAAAGACACTTACAGGAGATTCCTCACTGTAATCAAAGCTCTATGTTCCCACCTTTCTCGTACTAATTCAAGCACTGAAAGTTATTTTTCTCTTTTATACAGCACACGAATTCGTATCGACACGCGACCATCGTTTAAAGTTCCAACTAACACCAGAAAACGACACTCACCACTTTGGACGATATTGCACTGTTATGAGCCATCATTGTATGCTTACTACATATCACTACACAGTGTTTTAATTATTACATGGGGAAGGCATTCTGTAATGAGAACGTCAGAATGAGAAAAGCAAATCAGAAACCAAGGAACTGTTGTCTACTGACATTATTTGAAGTTCTGAAGCAGACGGTCAGAAATGTTAGTCTTTATACAGATTTTTCATTGTGCGATATATGATATAAAGAAGAGTGTTTATGACAAGAACAGGTTATTTTTCTGCGCTCTTCGCGCGAAGCACTGCACGGGCAGAGCCACTGACATAAATGTCCAGCTGCTTGTAGCATTAGGCCTGGCTGGGTAGCTCTTACACGGACATCAACCGCCCGGTGGTTATAATTAAACAGCAGGTACTCGCAAAGTCGAGGTTAGACTGCAGATATCGTATGGCAGCGAAACTTGGTAGATAAGTTAATGCACTAAGGCGGAACTGATTTATGCTGAACAAAAATTAGTTCCAATTTTGGCCACCAGGTGGAAATTTGGTGCTTTACAGCAGCACATTGACTCCTCCAGTGCCCACATTGAAATATTTATGTAAGGGGGTGTCAATAACATTATGCATATCTGACTTGTCTGACATTTCCTGCCCACGTCCTATTCCTAATCGATTACGTATGGTATGTTTCTTGCATTGATAGGGCCAAATTCGCAACTGGCAGCCAAAATTGAAACGAAATATTTTTCAGCGTAAATGGGTTACACATTAACGCACTACAACAATTCAAGAATACAAACAGTCGTCAGGTGCACAAATTTTTATATTAAATTAACTTCTTGACAAGTTTCGGTTAGTTAATTTGCCATCTTCAGACCATACAATACGCTTACA
This sequence comes from Schistocerca serialis cubense, assembly GCF_023864345.2. Classification (NCBI taxonomy): domain Eukaryota; kingdom Metazoa; phylum Arthropoda; class Insecta; order Orthoptera; family Acrididae; genus Schistocerca; species Schistocerca serialis. The sequence goes on from NC_064644.1 coordinate 53,803,857, forward strand.
CAGGAAAGCGAGAGTCAAGCAACCTCTGGACGATGGAATCCTACAAAAGTGGGTACAGAATAAGAATTTAGTGATTACCAGGGTTGGACCACAATTACAACAGATAAAAAACAATAAGTGTACAATAAAAACAGATTATAAACGTACCTTCGTTAGAATTTTTACACAGTACTGTCAAGCACTTAATAAGTAAAGTAAGAAATGCGAAGATGTGATGACCAAAAGCTCTTCGCATCATAAGTAAAATGTTGAAACACCATGTGACATATGATGATTAGCAACGAGCGCTAGTGCACCTAAAAGCTTACAAAGCCTAATCACAATGAGGGTGCTCTGCCTATAACATAAGTCAAATGAAATGTAGTTTTAAAGAAACGAAACACCGTTAAGATCATGTGTCATTACTTAATGAAGCATATAATTTTATACACAAAAGTGGCATAGCTTGTATAAAGGTCTATGAGGTTTATTTAATAATCAGCATTAGAATATGTACTAAGTTTGACAGCCGTACAGCCCACTCTTGACCTGTGTGGGTGGCTGCACTTTAATTGCAACCACGCGGTATCTCGGATCTCGCCTCCGTGTTCTGTTTTACGTGTGCTTAGTTTATTCTGTCGCTCGCACTGGACGTGTTGTGTTTTCTCCATGCTCGTCTCCACACAGTGTTTGGACATCTGCTGCGTTGCTGCAGTTTCGTTCTCTCTTCCCAGGTTCAGCTTCCCTGGCTTGTAGTCAGGACACCATCGGCAAGTAGATTAAAATTTTGTGCCGACAGCGACGATTTGCGGCGTTGTCGCGCGTGCAGAGATACAAAAACTCTTGTAGGAGGTGGAGTGTTAATTTTATCTGTTGCCCGTTTTAATGGGGGTACGCTTATCTGTTGCTACTTTCGCATCTTTCACAACCTACAGTGCCTTAATATACAACAGTCTATCCAAAATATCTGTTCCAAATAAGACTCCTGGTACCTCTCTGAGTAACTGCCACAATCAGATCAAAGTACGTTACACAGGACGACCTATGTTTGACACAAATGAAAGTGACGTCGGGTAAACAAAATGAAGCATGGTGGGCGCACCTATGTACACAGCTTACACAAACAGTTAGTTCAATACAGTTCAACACTGTCAGTAGTACTCTGAGGAGATGCTGTCTTACGCAGAAAATGACCATCCCTCGAGAATTATATCAAAGTGTAGGACGAAAAGCAAGATTTTTTATCCGGTGTACAGGCTGACTAATGGTGGATATTGTGTGTAATTATCAACGTATAGGGTAAGTTCCAGATGTAATCGTTTCGTATAATCAAAGGGACACTTCTATGACCGATCATATCACTTGAGTACTTGGAGATCTTGCTTTAAAGCGAAATTAAATAGCGTGAATTCATTAAATCTGTCAACATAGAGAGGATGAACGTCTCAGAATTGTTCGGAGTGTTAGAACTACGATTGTAACTGAAGCACGGGTCTGATGTTTGTATCAGCTATGAGGAAACCTAGCAGAAATACAGAAGTAGATTGCAGTAATAATTTTGAGAATTTTCGTTCATGTCCTATATCTTACGTGGATTTATCGCCTGTACTTACAGAAATATACATCAACAGACTTGAACCAAAATTCACTACTATTCAATGTATTATTAAGTGGTTCGGTGCTAACTATTGGCTTCAAAGATTTATTTCTCTAAATCTCACCGAGGTGGTAGGCCACGCTCTTAATACAAGAACGCCAAACGGAGACTTCTCGATTCATTGATAGGTGAAGGGGCAAATGCAACACGTTTACAAAGGGTCCTGCTTATAAATTACTTATACTAGAATGCTATACATTTGAAGAACAGGTAAATCTATCTAATATCTTTTTAAATCTAATGTAGAATCCTGCAGGAACCGAACTTTAGGGGCGCAATTGCAAATATTATTGTGCTTCGTAGGAAAAATCTGCATAAAAATAGCCTTCAAATTTTTCACACAGAGGTGAAACGCCCTAAACTGCAGTTAATACTACCGGCTAAATGACGCATAATGTTAACAGCAACGGTCTTATCACAATTCCTTGGACTATATCATATATTACCTCACTAATCGTATGTGACTCTAAAAATGACTCTGAGCACTATGGGACTTAACATCTGAGGTCATCAGTCCCCTAGAACTTAGAACTACTTAAACCTAACGAACCTAAGGACATCACACATATCCATGCCCGAGGCAGGATTCGAACCTGCGACCGTAGCAGTCGCGCGGTTCCGGACTAAAGCGCCTAGAACCGCTTGGCCACCGCGGCCGCCAATATGTGACTCTCTATCCAGGTAATGTGCTGAGAATTTTTTCATTGAGGCACAAACCTTCATCTACATCTACCTCATACTCCGCAAGCCACCTAATGGTGTGTTGCGGTGGCTACTTTCGGTACCATTATCTGATGCCTCCAACCCTGTTCCACTTGCGAATAGTGCGTGGGAAGAACGATTGTCGGTAGGCCTCAGTATTGGCTCTAAATTCTCGAATTTTTTCCTCGTGGTCAGTACGCGAGATGTATGTGGGTGGAAGTAATATGATGTGTGACTCCTCCTGAAAAGTGCTGTCCCGAAATTTCAGTAGTAAATCTCTCCGTGATTCACAATGCCTCTCTTTTAACGTCTGCCAGTGGAGTTTGCTTAGCATCTCTGTAACGCTCTCTCGCCAGCTAAACGATCACCTGACGAAACGCGCCGCTGCTCCAGTGTTAAGACCCCTTATCAGCTAGGTAGAGCAGAAGACATTCAACGAGTTTAGGATGGTACAATCCATACAACAATGTAAGACGCTTGTGGATCTTAAATGGGAGTCTCTGGAAGAGAAGAAACGTTGTTCTGTTAGGTAAATTAGATAAATAGTAGTAAAGCGAGAAGGGGCAACAATAAGGTTGCCACTACAGCAGATTTCGCATATGAATTACCAAAATAGCATTGGAGAACAGGGCGTATGCAAAGACATAAGGAAAATAGTATTATCCCCGCTAAATACGTAATTGAAATGGAGCAAACTGTCGGTAATACTGGTTGGAAGTACATGGAGTGACGCAGTCTACGGTGTCTTGGAAAATATGTATTTGACGTCGACAATAAAAGTAACAGGATATTAGCAATATGCAGAACTGAAGCAATTTCCGATGTTTTTTATTGATCGTTGAATGTGAACTGGAAAAGTGGCTTGGTATTACATACTCATCGAATAATATCATGTTTGTTGCAGTCATATGTCCTGATTAGGACTCATAGACTTTCAAGTGACCTCAGACAAACCGAGAGAACCAGCAGATTTACCACACTTCAAGGATGACGGCAGGCAAGATTATCTTGTTCAGACACTTTGTAAAACCTGGAATTCAACGGGACGTAGTGTAGTGTGTGATAGATTTGTACCAACAACTTTTACAGTTGGTAGAAAATACGGTCACATGGCAGACGATTCTTCAGGATGTTGTTGGTTAATGATTAGGAGAAGGAATTAAATGTAATGGTTTTATTTTTGCAATGGCTACTGAATTATTGTCTAAAGCAATACTACTTGATTTGTGTGAAAAAAGGAGGGCTAAATTGCACAAGCATGATACAAACGGCTACTTCTAACTAGGTGTTGGAGAGTGTACCTAAATTGTTAGAGGGTAATAAACATCAGAAAAATCTTAACAGACAGCTAACTCAACAATTTTTACTGACAGAACAACAGCCTGAGTCAGGCTTGTACGGGTCTAGAAGAGTAGTATGTTCGCTTTCGTCATTCATTTACCCTTTAGCTGCAAATCCCTTCTCCAGGAAAACAACAGAGGATTTTACTGTGTTTATAGAAGGTCTCTTAACCACAGCTAAGTAGCTGGTAAGATAAAACTATTTGTAGACTGTCAAGTGACGTATCACGGGCGAGGCGAAAACATATATATCGTATAATGAAGTGCTTAATAAAGTATCCACGTTCAGTGCGTTAGCAGAGATATACGAAACGTAACAGTACACAGTTTTTTGAGAGATACACAATCGTTTCACAAAAAAGGCGAATGAAAAAGTGGAATCCTTTTCCAACAAAATACGGAAGATTAATGCACAGGCTTTTATACACCACCAGTATCCGCGACAAACGTCGCAGAACATTTCAGGAAAAGTCTTCAGTACATAGGAAATAAATATCCAAATTATCCATTAGTTAGAGGTGGAGACTTTAATCTGGCGTTCACTGACTGGGAAAATTACGCCTTTATCACAGGGGGCAGAAGCAAGTGAAGTTATTCTAGGAGCGCTCTCAACGTACAACCTTGAGCAATTGGTTAGAAAACCAACTGGAGATGGGATCATATTAGATATAATGTCGTTGTGGCTTCTATGTCAGTGGAAGTTGCAAAAGAAACCAAAGAAAAGCGTAGATTTTCTTGTTAGGTGAAGCAAGTAAATGCATCATTAATGAATATCTTCATAGTCAGCTCCAAGCATTCACCACGGGACACAAATATATTGAGCTTCTTTGGTCGGAATTTAAAGGTATTGTCCATCACGTGCTAGAGAAATATGTGCCTAGCAAAAATATAGGGAAGGGAAGGGATCCACCTTGGTTCAACTAACATATTAGGAAGTTGCTGAGAAAGCAGAGAATTTTGCACAGTCGTTTTAAACGTAGTCACTGCTCGCTGACAAACAGAAATTATGCAGGTGCCAAAAGGTCAATGAGAGATTCTTTTAACGAATTTTAAAGCAATATTTTATCGGCAGATCTAAAGATAGCCCCAAAAGATGATGCTCGTACGTAAAATCCATGGACGCTACAAATAATTCAATACCTTCTCTTGCTGACAGTACGGGTAATGTAACGGATGATGAAATTCTAAACCTAGCTTTCAAAAACTCGTTCACGGTAGAGGACTGCAGCACCATTGCTCCTTTCAATTATCGAACAAACGCAGGGATGTCTGACATAGTATTTAGAGTATCTGGGATTGTAAACAGCTAAGGTCCTTAGACGCCAGGAAGACATCTGGCCCAGACGGTATCCCCGTAAGATTTTATGTTGACTATGCTATAAATATAGCACCATTCTTATCCATCATCTATCAGAGATCATTGGAACAGTGGAAAGTTCCACGGGACTAGAAGAAGGCCCAGGGCGTAGCATCTATAAAAAGGGTAGAAAATCAGATGCACTTAATTTATGGCAATTCCACTGACGTCGATTTGTTATAGACTCATAGAACATATTTTGTGTTCAGACATAAAGACCTTTCTAGACCCTGAGAAGTTCATTTGCAGAAACCAGCAAGGTTTTAGAAAACGATGTCATGCGAGACACAGCTGGCCCTCTTTGTGCATGATACACAACCGGTTCCCAGGTTGATGCAGTATTTCTCGACTTTCGAAAGGCGTTCGACTCAGTTCCGTACTGTCGCTTGCTCCAAAAAGTGCACGCTTACGGTCTGTCCGATGACATATGCGGTTGAATAGAAAGTTTTCTAACAGACAGAGAGCAGTATGTCGTACTGAATGGGAAGACTTCAACAGAAACAAGAGTAACATCAGGTGTGCCTCTGGGCAACGTAATAGGTCCGCTGCTTTTTACGATCTACATAAACGATCTGGTTGATGGTATTGACAGCGGTATTATACTGTTTGCCTTTGATGCTGTTGTCTACAGGAAAGTAGTATCACACGAAAGTTGTGAACAAATCAATGATGATTTGCAGAATGGCCGCTGTGGCCATTCGGTTCTAGGCGCTTCAGTCTGTAAATGGGCGACTGCTACGTTCGCAGGTTCGAATCCTGCCTCGGGCATGGATGTGTCTCATGTCCTTAGGTTAGTTAGGTTAAAGTAGTTCTAAGTTTTAGGGGACTGAGGACCTCACATATTAAGTCCCATAGTGCTCAGAGCCATTTGAACCACTTGCAGAAAATAAATGCGTGGTGCAGTGACTGGCCGTTATCTCTCAATGTTAGTAAGTGCAACCTACTGAATATAACATAGCGAAAATCCCCATTAATGTACGGCTACAAAATAAATGCCCAGTCTTTGGAAGCGGTAACGTCCGAGAAGGGTGTGGGTGTGACTATTCGAAATGATCTCAAATGAATTGATCAGATTACACAAGTAACGGGTAAGGCGAACTCTAGTTTGCGGTTTATCGGTAGAATCCTGAAGCGATGCAGTCCTTAAACAAAGGAAATTTCTTACAATACTTTAGTTCGTCCGCTCTTAGAATATGTATGTATGGGACCCTTACCAGTTGTGCCTGATTCAAGTGACTGAGAAGGTCCGAAGCAGAGCGGCAAGATTCGTGACTGGTACGTTTAGTCATGATGAGAATCTCATAGAAAGTTTGAAGTGGGACACACTTGCAGATAGACGACGCGCTAAACGGAAGGGTCTGCTCACTAAATTTCAACTTTCAAATCGCGCAATGATCAGCATTCAAAGATTAGGGAAATTGGTGCTCGTACTGAGACGTTCAGACACTCGTTTCTCCCTCGCACGATCCGCGTGTGGAACAGAGGGTAGGAAATATGACTTCGGCGCAAATAGTGCCCTCTGCCACACACCGCACGGTGGCTAGTGGAGTATACATGTAAATGTAGATGTAGACTTATGAGCTAAGGCAGAAGCCAGATGCGGAAAGAATCTTGCTTAAAGAAGTGGAAAACAGAACGTCAGACGTGCATCTCAGACGTATCCATTCTGATTTTTCGCAGTGGATACGAATAGAAAACCGTGAAGATTTAGTCGTTACACTCCGAATTTACAGGAAGGGGAAAGAGCAACTAGGAAACGCATCGAACCGAAAATATTCAGATCTGGCAGAGAACGTTCCCATCGTAGGAGCATTTGAAGACTTAGTGTCACACAATCACGATTTAATGATTCCAAACAGTACGGACGTAAGGCTCGGGAATGTGAATATAGAAAACAGGGAAAGTACAATGCGTAAAAGGAACAGTTAGCGCCAACGGTAGCGTTCCTTCCAATCCAGAAGCTTTCCCTGTAAATCGAAATACTGTAAACTCGTATGCAGAGACAATTGTTGCTAGACATCATGGATAAATGAGAAGAAGTATAAGTTTTAATATATGCTGGGACACACGTATCGTTTGTGAGTCTGAACCTCGTGGAAAAGAGGAGACTGGAAATCAGAGGTACAGATTGCGCGCAGAGGGCAAAATAAAATAGATTCAGCGGGGACAAAACAGCTCAAAATCAAAATTGTAAACACGTGGGTTCAGAAGGAAATGATTTGCGAACTGTGGGGCAAGGATCTTCCGCAACACTCGGATTAGACTTTCTGGTTAGGCATATTCCTCAAATCGATCTTTGATAATAAGCTGTTGAACTCAATATGAGTTCACTTAGGATGAGTGCAATAGTTAACAATGTTTCTGTGTCACAAGGTACACCCGTTGCTAAGATTGTACCAACTTCGTTGTGTACAAGTACATTAAAAGTGGTTTTGCATGGCAGAGTAACAGCAGGTACAGATGAGATAGTTTGAGTTACGAAAGATGTCGATGTTCCACAATAAGTATTGTGTTTAATAGAAACACTGGCAACTAATGACGTGTTGAATGATTAGCATTCTTTTATATAAAAATGTATAGCACATAATAAGGATGTAACAGCCAGGTTATTGTGTCAGTAAGATTGGATGGTTTTGGGATGAACAGAGTAAGTGTTCGGAAGAGATTTGTAGTAGCTACAATACAAGTACTCGATGAAGAAGACATCTATGGGTCATAAACAGAGTACAACGTCAAGCAAACTGTCTGTATTTATGAGTTACGTAACAAGGTTAGTCATTTAAATGGTAATGATCGATTACTCATGCAGTCATTATTAATTCAGTACTGAAATTTATTTAATTGAGAAGGTCCTTTACCAGCCAGAGCCATAACAAAGCATTGTCTTTCAACAGGTAGTCACGCACCAGTTCACAGTAAGCAGTATACGTTATCAAAAATCACCAGCCGCTAATACAACAGTTTATGGATTAAACGACTAAAGAAGGCACAATGGAAAATATTGAATATCCTTGGGCAGAAAGTATAGTAATCGTCCTGTAAAAGTCACCGAATGGATCAAGAAAATGTAGATTCTGTTGGGATCTCAGGTTTTTAACCAACGTACAGTAACTGATGAATATCCGATTCCAAATATAATTGAAACATTGAATACTGGGCACTGTAAATATTTTTCCACGTTACATTTAATGAGTGCCTATCACCAAATTGAAGCATGCCCAGAAGATAAACCGGAAAAAGCTTATACGGTATGCACTCACTACCAGTGTCACAGAATACATCCAGGTTTCGGAAAAAAATAGAAAAACGCACCTCCAACATTTCACCGTTTGTTAGATGGAGTCCTTTGAGGTTTAAAACCAAAAATTGTGTGGTCTATTTACGATGACATAATCGTTTTTTCATAATATGTACATGAAGACACTGAGGGCGTAAGTGATTTACATGATAGATTGAAAAAAGCTCATCTTACGTTAAGAGTTGATAAACGTCATCTTGCCCAGTCACAAGTAACTTTCCTGGGACATATTATTAGACAGGATGGTGTAAGACTGGATCCTTGTTTCACTTCAGCTGTACATGATTTTTCAGTAACACAAACAACTAAGCAACTTGAATCATTTCATGTACTGAAATTATTAGCGAAAATATGTCGACAACTTTGCTGAAATCTCACAAGCATTGACTAGATTACTGAAAAAAGGCGTTACGTTTCAATGGACATCGAAATGTCAAGCATCATATCAAAATTTGGAAAGGTTATTGACTTCAAATCGTGTTTTAATTTTTACTGTTCTTGCTCAGTAGCTTATGCATATTGGCAATTGTATAAGGCCGAGTGCAGTTATTACACTACAGAAGAGGAAATGTTAGCGATGATATACGGTATCTTGTATTTCCGTTGCTACGTATGTGGCTCTAATTTCGAAGTAGTTGCAGATCGTGTATCCTTGAAGTGGTTATTCGGACTAAGAGGCCCTTCAAATCGATTAACAGTAAAGGCACTGAAACTGAGTGAGTTTTTAATAAGAAGTACCTCAAAAGCCTGTCGGGTATACGAATGTAGGTACGCTCAGTAGGAAAACTGCAGACTTGTATATACTGGGATTTAACCTAGTAGATTCGGAAAAGGGACAAGCAGAAACTACAGAATGCCTAGTATACAGTAAACAACCACAATTTTTATGCAAGAAATATAAGTCAACTAAATGCAGCCCACGCATCGTTGTTCCTGCAGCACTACAAACCCGAGCGTTACGACAAGAACGAGGCCATGTACTACCGACACACAGAGATGCGTGAGCTGCTGACAGACGAGGCGCAGACAGATTTTGGTGAAGCAGTATGGAACAAGTTGCGTTCCTTGTATTCAAAAAACAGATTTTTGTCAGCAAAAGGTACTACTTTAGAGGTTACCAGTATCAGAAAAACTTTTCATGTGATAGGGTATGAAGTACTGGGACTGTTTAATAGAAGTTTAGTGGGTAATAAGTACTTGCTGGCGAAATCGAACAGTTCTCAAAAAAGCTTGTAATGATAGCAATACCAGATTAGAAAGCCAGTACTGATACTCAAGACATGGTTAACAACGAGTTACTTAAGTTTGGTGTACCAGAAGCTGTAGTCACTGATCAAGGAACAAAGTTTTTCACTGATGTGATGAAACAGTTGCGTCGTTTCTGAGAGTAAAGAAATTCGGAACTACTCCATTCCACCCACATGTTAATGGTCGTACACAACGAGTACATGGACTGTAAGGGTGAATGCCTCGGCAACACATCATGCGATTGCTGGCCGTTGTGGCCGAGCGGTTCTAGGCACTTCAGTCTGGAACCGCGTGACCGCTACGGTCGCAGGTTCGAATCCTGCCCCGAGCATGAATGTGTGTGATGTCCTTAGGTTAGTTTGGTTTAAGTAGTTCTAAGTTCTAGGGGACTGATGACCTCAGATGTTAAGTCCCATAGTGCTCAGAACCATTTGAAACATTACGCGATTGTAACAAACGAGGTGTCTACGGATACATCTCGTAGAACCGTATCTGTCTATGATAGTCGATTTACTGAAATTATTCACATATTTAAATGAGAGGCCGGGAAGTTGATTTCACGCAGTTAAAACAATCTTTTCTTACGAAATAAATAGAGAAACATTAAAAGTAGCGGCGGTAATGTAAACTTCAGAAATATAACAAATCATTTAATGCATAATTTAAATTGTTTGTTAATATTTATATTTAAATCCGAAAACGGAAGAAACCATAGAAATTATTGTTTATAAATAAGCTATAGTAGATAATAGAAAACTAATAACAGCAGAATATTTCTGTAAAGTTTCCACATGTTTTGATATATCATATGTGTATGAAAGGTTAAAATTAAGAAGTTCAGCAGTTTCCACGTTCAGTAGTACGATATGGTTAATAATAGGTTGATAAGCCAAAATATTATGACCAGGACCTACCACGACGTTGGATGGCACCTGGTCGCGTTGCGGGCAGAGGCGCGGGGACCGAAGCATGTAAGCGAACAACACACGGACAGTCATCACCCCAGCGAAGATTTGGGCTGCAAATGGGGAAATCCATTGAGATAAGCGACTCTGACAATGGGCAGATTATTATTCTGCAGAGCCGAAGTGGCCGTGCGGTTAAAGGCGCTGCAGTCTGGAACCGCAAGACCGCTACGGTCGCAGGTTCGAATCCTGCCTCGGGCATGGATGTTTGTGATGTCCTTAGGTTGGTTAGGTTTAACTAGTTCTAAGTTCTAGGGGACTAATGACCTCAGCAGTTGAGTCCCATAGTGCTCAGAGCCATTTGAACCATTATTCTGCAGAGCCTGTGAACGAGTATCTCGAAAACGGAGCTATTGTCGTGATCATCTATGTAAAATGATAGGCGCTAAATGGCTGGACGTCAACTACTCGTGACAGAATGTGGCGTTGGGAGGATTATCTGCTCTGTAAAGTAGGACAGATGGTAGGTGGCTTCCGCCAGCTCCCCCTCCCTGATGATGCCCTCCTCCCCTCCATCTACCCCTCCTATCAACTTTGACTGCCCTACCCCCCACTTCCGGTGTCCTTTCCTTTGGGTACCCTCCCTCCCTTCTCTTCCCTTCCGTTCTCTTTCCTTTTCCCACGTCCCCTCCCACCACCTCTCTTCCCCCGGGTTCCCCTCCCCCTTCCTCCCTCCCCCCCTTTCTCCCCTGCCCGTGGCATCTCTGCTCTCCCCTCTCGCTCTCCCACTCCCCTTCCTTTTGGTTGGTTGGTTGTTTGGGGAAGGAGACCAGACAGCGTGGTCATCGGTCTCATCGGTTTAGGGAAGGAAGTCGGCCGTGCCCTTTCAGGGGAACCATCCCGGCATTTGCCTGGAGTGATTTAGGAAAATCACGGAAAACCTAAATCAAGATGGCCGGACGCGGGATTGAACCGTCGTCCTCCCGAATGCGAGTCCAGTGTCTAACCACTGCGTCACCTCGCTCGGTCTCTCCCCTTCCTCCTCCACCTCTCTTGGCAGGTCCCCGGACTCGCATACGCATAGTGAACATTCGCGCGCCGGAGATCATCGACATCAGTATCTCGTGTGTGAGCTTCGTTTTGTGTTTCGTGCAGTTACGACTCCACTGTTCACATGTGCCATCGCCGTTCTCCATGTTTTGTGCGCCGTGTCCACAAGTGTTAGTGTTTTTATCGTCCAACGTGAACGGCTTCATGTTTATTGTTTTTTTTTCTATCTCAATTTTTTGCCCACCGTTTTTTGTATTGTCTGTATCACCTCTGTCTGGTTATTGTTCCACTTAAGGCTGAAGAGCAGCGTAATGTGCTGCTGCCAGCCCGCCTGTATAGGTGATTAAAATTACAATAAAGGGAAAAAAAAGGACAGATGGTGATCTGCGGAATCTCTGCCGTAAGAGCACACATCTGGTGCACGCACAAGTGTTTCGGGGCACATTGTTCAGCGTACATTGCTAACCATGGAGCTCCGCAGCTGCCCGTCCCTACGTGTCCACACGTTGACACAACGACATCGTCAATAAGGACTATAAAGGGTACGGGACCATTAGTATTCGACCTCAATCAGTATAAAGGTGTCGGCTCTTCGGGTGAAGCACTTTTTTGTTGCACTAGGCCGATGGTAGTCTCCGCAAGCGCCGTCATAGAGGTGAACAGCTGCGCGTAACGTACAGCACCCCACGGACACAGGCTGGCGGGAGCAGTATTGTGCTACGGGAGACACTCTTCTGCGCTTACGTGGGACATGTGGTAGTAATCGAAGATACACCGACAGCTGCGAACCACCTGCATCCCTTCATGCTGGACGTCTTCCCCGACGCCGATGTCATCTTTCAGCAGTATAATCGTCCGTGTTTCGAAGCCCAAACCATGCTACAGTGGTTTGAGCAGTGTCATAGTGAACTCACGTTGATATCTCGCCGATTAATGGTTCAAATGGCTCTGAGCACTACAGGACTCAACTGCTGAGGTCATTAGTCCCCTAGAACTTAGAACTACTTAAACATAACTAACCTAAGGACATCACAAACATCCATGCCCGAGGCAGGATTCGAACCTGCGACCGTAGCGGTCTTGCAGTTCCCGATTGCAGCGCCTTTAACCGCACAGCCACTTCGGCGGCTCTCGGCGATTAAATTTGCCTGATTTAAATCCTATGGAAGACATCTTGGGTCGCGCTCAAGCGCTATAACCGCGTGAGCAAATCAGCGGCCCGTTATTTACGCGAATTACGTGACCTGTGCGCAGGAATCTAATGCCACATACCTGCACAAACCTATCAACGAACTGCGGTTCCCTGACAGGCGGAATCGGTGATGTACACTCCTGGAAATTGAAATAAGAACACCGTGAATTCATTGTCCCAGGAAGGGGAAACTTTATTGACACATTCCTGGGGTCAGATACATCACATGATCACACTGACAGAACCACAGGCACATAGACACAGGCAACAGAGCATGCACAATGTCGGCACTAGTACAGTGTATATCCACCTTTCGCAGCAATGCAGGCTGCTATTCTCCCATGGAGACGATCGTAGAGATGCTGGATGTAGTCCTGTGGAACGGCTTGCCATGCCATTTCCACCTGGCGCCTCAGTTGGACCAGCGTTCGTGCTGGACGTGCAGACCGCGTGAGACGACGCTTCATCCAGTCCCAAACATGCTCAATGGGGGACAGATCCGGAGATCTTGCTGGCCAGGGTAGTTGACTTACACCTTCTAGAGCACGTTGGGTGGCACGGGATACATGCGGACGTGCATTGTCCTGTTGGAACAGCAAGTTCCCTTGCCGGTCTATGAATGGTAGAACGATGGGTTCGATGACGGTTTGGATGTACCGTGCACTATTCAGTGTCCCCTCGACGATCACCAGTGGTGTACGGCCAGTGTGGGAGATCGCTCCCCACACCATGATGCCGGGTGTTGGCCCTGTGTGCCTCGGTCGTATGCAGTCCTGATTGTGGCGCTCACCTGCACGGCGCCAAATACGCATACGACCATCATTGGCACCAAGGCAGAAGCGACTCTCATCGCTGAAGACGACACGTCTCCATTCGTCCCCCCATTCACGCCTCTCGCGACATCACAGGAGGCGGGCTGCACGATGTTGGGGCGTGAGCGGAAGACGGCCTAACGGTGTTGCGGGACCGTAGCCCAGCTTTTTTGGAGACGGTTGCGAATGGTCCTCGCCGATACCCCAGGAGCAACAGTGTCTCCAATTTGCTGGGAAGTGGCGGTGCGGTCCCCTACGGCACTGCGTAGGATCTTACGGTCTTGGCGTGCATCCGTGCGTCGCTGCGGTCCGGTCCCAGGTCGACGGGCACGTGCACCTTCCGCCGACCACTGGCGACAACATCGATGTACTGTGGAGACCTCACGCCCCACGTGTTGAGCAATTCGGCGGTACGTCCACCCGGCCTCCCGCATGCCCACTATACGCCCTCGCTCAAAGTCCGTCAACTGCACATACGGTTCACGTCCACGCTGTCGCGGCATGCTACCAGTGTTAAAGACTGCGATGGAGCTCCGTATGCCACGGCAAACTGGCTGACACTGACGGCGGCGGTGCACAAATGCTGTGCAGCTAGCGCCATTCGACGGCCAACACCGCGGTTCCTGGTGTGTCCGCTGTGCCGTGTGTGTGATCATTGCTTGTACAGCCCTCTCGCAGTGTCCGGAGCAAGTATGGTGGGTCTGACACACCGGTGTCAATGTGTTCTTTTTTCCATTTCCAGGAGTGTATTTCGTTCCGAAGACGGACAAACTAGCTATTAAGCATATGGTGATAATCTTTTGGCCCCATCAGTGTATGTTTTGGGGCGGCACGTGGTAGCCGAGCGATCTGAGGCGTCTTGTCACGGTCCTTTCGGCTTCCCCGTCGGATGTTCGAGTCCTCCCTCGGACATGGATGCGTGTGTCGTCCTTAGCGTAAGTTAGTTTAAGTTGGATTGAACAGTGTGTAAGCTTAGAGACCGATCACCTCAGCAGTTTGGACCCATAAGACCTTACCGCAAATTTCCAATTTTTTTATGTTTCTGGCGTATCCGGTATTGAGGCTGGAAGCCTCGAAATCATTTAAATCTTCTTCGACCGAGTGTAGTTTACAGAGCCAACACTGCTGGCAAGTCACTAACGTCGTGTACTTAACTGACCGTTTCTTTGGTGCCGATTTTGTAGCCGTTTTTTCGGTACATCATCAGTACCTTACTGCCGGACGATACAACGAAGGGCTCCCATAGTTCCGTCAGCAACTTTGCCCTCAATTACTAGAGCAGCGTTTGGATAACAGTTCTGTGATTCCTTTTGCCCAGGAGGAAGTGAGAATGGCTATCATAAAATTAAAGAAGAAGAAAGCATCAGAACCTGTTAGAACACCGATATGTATGTTGCATCAGCTAGTGGACCAAATTGTGCCTTATATAACAATGTTATCAGACTAATGTCTTTTACAGGATCGGGTACCCAGAATCTGGAAAATCTCGAATATAAAACCAAACACAAGTAAATGTTCTTGATAAATTTTCTAGGCAAAGTATAGAAAAAGCTTCTGTGCCGTCGTTTGAGGGATCGTAGGCAGTTGGTAGGCATGAGCCCTCAGCAGTACGGTTTCAGGAAAGGGAAATCCACTGCGGATGCGATAAATCACGCAAAGAATATTGTGAACATCTCAGATGACAAGTGTGTTATAGGTGTAAGGACTAATATTGTTGGGACGTTTAATTAGTGGTGGCCTGCACTATTCAAAAGACTAACAGAGGGCTGTCCAGCCTGTAACGATAACAATTTACGAGATTATCGCACAGACAGGCAAGTGCAGTTACAATGTCCTGGAAAGAAAATTTTGAAAGACGTTACCCAATGTCGCCCTTAGGGCTCTGTTTGTGGTCCATAGTTCTGGGACGTTGCCATGGAGCCATTACTGAACCCCTCTTCAGAGTATAACAAACACCATAGGTTGCAACGCTTATGCAGATGATCTGTTAATTACAGCATCTCTTAAGGCAATGGCAAAATTAGAAGAAAACAGTAGGGTAGTTCCTAAAAGTCTAAGCACCTAATGCCTAGAAAACAGTCTAACGATAGCAGTGCTCGAACCAGTCTGTATTGTAGTAAAATGAGCATTATCAGGAACGAAAAATCTCACAAACAGAATAAAAGACCATCCTATGAAAAGGAAACAGGCGTATAGGTGTCTCGGAATTAACATCAACGTAAAGCAAAATTTGGTTCACATGTAGAGATCGTTTGTCGGAGACGCATTAAAATCCTAAATAAAATAGCAATAACTGGCCAAAGAGGTTTTCAGGTGGCACTAAGTGCAACAAGAAGACAACGTAGTCTTACTCGCTGTTGTGAGCGACGAATCGAGCGTTTGGGCTCACAAAGCCAGAAAGTTAAGGCGAGCGCAGACTCTGCTACCAGCGCAGACGAGTGTATAGGATAACACCGACTGAGACGCTGCTGATGACATTAGGCTTCCTAGCGCAAGACCTAGCAGTAAAAAAGGGAGGTGCACATTTTTGACTCTAAAGGCGAGAAATTGATAAGGTAAAGGAGATACTGGGCGCAAAAGCCATATTGAATAAGGAAGAAGGATGTGCGTTGATAGAGAATGGCAATAAATCTGTAACAGGGCAGAATCAGGGAGGAACACCTACCAGTTTCCTCCTAACATAAAAAAATAAAAAGAATAATGTATGTCCTTCGACCGAGGGAATTATACACTACCTGTAGGGACAAGGCCTGTACCCCAGCTACTTACTAAAAATACGACAGCTCAGCACAGATACTTGTGAATGTCTTCGTTCATCCATTATGGACCGTGGGACAACGGCTGACATATATTTCTAGATGCAATAATTTACCAACAGCCGTTTGTATTTTAGAAATTTATTTTATGAACTTTTTAAGTGGTATCAATTTCGGAATTACATTGAAGCCATCTTCAGGCCCAACACGTGGCATCAATGTAATGCCCAAACTGGTAGCACACAAGAAGTTCATAAAATAAATTTATACACAACACATATGGCTGTTGGTAAATTATTGCTTCAAGAAAACTTGTGAATGTGGAGCAATCGGTACCCCGGATCATATTGCTGGCAGTGTGTCGTTAGACAAGGTGTTAGAGACCGGGACAGGAACGCATTTTAAATGCAACAGTCTGTATTATAATAAGAAATGAGGAAATGTGGCAGAAGCTGAGCTCGTTCACAGCTAAGATGTAGGCTTATGAATTGTAAGCCTACATTGCTGAGAGACAACAAAGACGAGCACTTACGTCATGATAACGAGACGCGTCACGGCAGAACAAACACCTACAACAATTTTCACGTAGCACTGAGGAGAAGAGCCTCGGGGAGGACCAGTAAGGACTTCCTGAGACCCTGACAGCCATCTCCCAGTCTCTACACCTTGAGTGGTACAGTAACACAGCTCATGTGGATCCTGAGTTGCACATCAGACCGCCGCAGACAATCACCCGAACAAGTAAGAACTCTAGCTTGGTTCTAATATCAAGTGAGTAGTGTAGTGTAGTGTTATGTAGCGTAGTGCTGTGTAGTACAGTGTTGTAGTAATGTAGTCCAGAGTTAAAAATTTACAAAATTTGTGAAGTACCAATGCGGCGCAGTGTAATAAACCAATAGTGTGTACCTTCTTGCATCCACGTGAACAGTTATCTGAGCACCAGTTGGCTAAACGGTGGAATGTAGACTTCTTTAGTTATTATTATTTTTTGTTTTGATGTAGTTATTCTATGCAGGTGTCTCGCCCCCCTTTAAACAGCATAATGCTTGAAACTTCCTGGCAGATTAAAACTGTGTGCCCGACCGAGACTCGAACTCGGGACCTTTGCCTTTCGCGGGCAAGTGCTCTACCATCAGAGCTACCGAAGCATGACTCACGCCCGGTACTCACAGCTTTACTTCTGCCAGTACCTCGTCTCCTACCTTCCAAACTTTACAGAAGCTCTCCTGCGAACCTTGCAGAACTAGCATTCCTGAAAGAAGTACCGGGCGTGAGTCGTGCTTCGGTAGCGCAGATGGTAGAGCACTTGCCCGCGAAAGGCAAAGGTCCCGAGTTCGAGTCTCGGTCGGGCACACAGTTTTAATCTGCCAGGAAGTTTCATATCAGCGCACACTCCGCTGCAGAGTGAAAATCTCATTCTGGGAGCATAATGCTTAATTATTACTAACACATTTCAAACTATATTAGAACACAGTGTGCTTCTTTCATGCCAGTTCATGTGCAACATTCGGTCTATTCTTTTAAGAAGACAGCCTAAAAGAAAATAGCAATACTTCGGTGATTTTTGTTATGTATTCCTGGTATGCGTAGCTTCTGTTGACCTGCTTTGGCAGTATTGGTAATTACCTCGACCTGTGGAAAACGAGTGAAATGTTGTTCGTCGCAAGCGACCACCTCTCTTCAGAGACCACTTGCATGAAATCTGGACACTGGACGGATATGTGCTCGGGTATCCTCGTAGGAGCACAGCAGCCACCCTCTGAGAGAAGCCCTTTCATCCATCCGGTGCTGGTAAACTGGATAGATAAGAAACCCTGACAGTGGGAAAGCCAATCATTCCTTGCCTCGGATCAAAATGCTTTTTTGTCACTCTCTCTTTGACCCTGGGAAATAGGTAATACACCCTCTACCAGTCTCTGAGAGGCCACAATGCTGTTACCATAGTTGGTGTGGTCTTTGTTTTTACCTTATATCGTGATGTCCTCAGAAAAAGTGAACAAGTATTACATAGAATCTATTGAATGGAACGAACAGTCTAATGAGTGCAGAAAATGGACTGAAAGTAAACTGAAGAAAGGCGAAAGTAATGAGAAGCAGCAGAAATGAGAAAAACGAGAAAACCTTTTTTTTTAGCTTGGGAGGAAAATAACACGTAATGGTTGAAGCAAGGACACAGAAAGCAGACTAAAGCAAGCAAAGTGGGCATTCCTGGCTGCCTTAATTTGAGCATGATATTTCTGGTAATGCACGTTTGGAACACAATGAATCATGAACACTGAGGAAACCGAAGCAAAAGAGAATCGAAGCGCTTGAGATTTGGAGCTTCAGAAGAACGTCGAAATTTGGTGAACTAACAAGGTAAGGAATGAGAAGTTTCTCTCCAGAGTCGGCGAGGAGAGGAACATGCTGAAAACTCTGATAAAAAGAATGGTCGTGATGACAGGACATGTGTTAAGACATCCGGTAGTAACCTCCACGCCGCGCGGGATTAGCCGAGTGGTCTTAGGCGCTGCAGTCATGGACTGTTCGGCTGGTCCAGGCGGAGGTTCGAGTCCTCCCTCGGGCATAGGTGTGTGTGTTTGTCCTTAGGATAATTTAGGTTAAGTAGTGTGTAAGCTTAGGGACTGATGACCTTAGCAGTTATGTCCCATAAGATTTCACACACATTTAGCGATAGAAAATAAGAAATTAACAAATAATTTTAGTAACCTCCTGTTACAAGTGGGAGCTTTAGAGAGTAAGGACAGTAGAGGAAGACAGGTTGGAAATGATACTCTGAAATGAACATGACGCAGGAGAAGCGTTCATGCGTCAATTCAGTCAGAAAACCAATGACTCAAAAGAAAAAGAATTGTGTTATAGTTCACTTCCATTATGTGGCCTACTCTATTATGGTTATTTCTTAATGCAAAGCATTGCTTAATGAGGAGTGCCCGCGGGCCGTATCGGTTCTTCGTTAATGGCCACGCTTCACTCTGTGCAGCGAACACCAATTCAGCCTCGGTTTTATGTCTACAGATGAGCCACGCTATAAGGGGAAGTGCCTCTCTTCCGAGGGAGGGCAACTGTCGGGTGAAGGGAAGCGATTTTTGCGCGGCAGTTTATCCGCGTCGCCCCTGGCGCAGGGCCATTGCCTCGGCACTGTCGATAGCGACCGCGTCCGTGGCAGACCACGGCTCGCCACGCGGCGCCGCTGGACCAGACGAGAAGAGAAGAGACGTCGGCGTCCGCTGCAGGCCGGGTCAGGGCGTCGCCAAGGAGACCGAGACGTAGGCGCCCTTTCCTCTGCTCTGCTCACATAAGACGCGAAATCTGCATCAACAAATTGCTGCCTGCCGTACCCCAGGTTCTGGCCGACTTTGATGTTTAAATCGCATTTTCATGACGGCACTCGGGGCGCGCTCGGCCGGAGGGCCACTCCTCCCCCACCCTCACGCCTCTCGCCTCCCCCCACGAGCTTTCCTCTTCCTCCCACCCCCACCCCCACCCACGCCTGCGACTCGTGTAAGGTGTTGTTCTGTGAGAGGCGCGCCTGGCGCCACGGCATTAAAATGCATGAAGCCGCCTCTCGGCGGGCACCTCCCAGACAGACACTCACCGGAGGCGGCGCGTTGCTTTCTTCGCTGCGCTGGCGGTCGTCGGCCGGACACAGTAGAGTTAGCCCCGAACGTAGCAGGTAGCTCTTTCCGTAACGACCGCGTCCACACCGTGGCAGACACACACACTCACACACACACACACAGACACACACACACACACACACACACACACACACAAAGCAAGTCTCTAGTGAAGAGGCAGTCAAAAGGAAACGAGGCAGATGGAAAACTTATGTAAACTATTATTTCAAATGCAGTCGCCATAGCTGTTAATATATTTGTGTCATTATGTGACAAGATGATCAATGACTCCGTGCAAAATTTTTCGGTTGCCTACGAAACCACAGTTGTCTCCAGACATGGATTCTTTGTTCGAGGCAAATCGATGGCTACGAAGTCTTTCTTCAGTCGAAACAACCTCAGCAACAAGGTGGCCCGTCCACTTTCAGCCTACACTCTTTCGATTACCCTGCATAAGTTTCGCTCGGAATCCCTTGCACATCCTCCATAAAGTCCCCCCCCCCCCCCCCTATAGCGATTTCCATATTTTTAATGCCCTAAAAGAAATACATGCGTAGCATTCGATTTGTTTCGGACAGAGAGGTGCACGTCTGGGTCAAGGCTACCGCAACCGGCAACACTATTCCGTGAAGACATTAAAAGCGGTGGCTCGTTATTTTCAGGTTACTATTCCTTGCTTTAGGGGCTGTAATTTTAGATATTTTGTCTAAACCAGCAAGGTAAAACAGAGGACATTACTTCCACCACATCAAGTGGATTTAGTGCTCCCGTACTCACACTGAGCCGTGAACACTTCCCAGTTCATCAAAGGGGAATAATTGAAAATGATTATTACTATTATCGATGCCAAGCGTGCAATGGTCTTGCCAGGCGCGCGATATTGAATTTTACCCTATCGTTAATGGCCCGAGACCTACACGACCTTATAGCAACCGTTATAGTTCTGCATTATTCTGTGACACTAGGGAGAATGTAAGATCAAAGGACTCATTTATTAAACAGTTGAACAATAATACAACCAAATGGGGGTGGGGGAAGAAATATTCGAGTTCAGCAGCCCGCCCCAACGTACGTTCATAACAAGCCACGATAGCAGGAGAAAAGGAATTTTAGTAACGATCGCCGTATTATCAAATGAGGTCCAGTTTACTAAAGGAAGGGGTTGCAGGCATGCAAGGATCACCACCATGAATCAGCCAAAGACTAAGAAGGATGCTACTGTGCGTGAATCGCTAGGTAGCCTCCCGTAGTAAAGGAATAAAACCCGCAAGACGCGAAACTATTCAAAATGACCTATAAGGTTCCCTCTGGGCCGCAGGGCGCGAATCTACAGTGCACGCCGTCACTCATGCTTACCGAACTACATCTCCAGGTAGCAGCACCTCCGGTCTCCGGCACGCTCACGCCAGAACTGCGCTACTGCACCTCTGTCCACTATCCACCAGCGGAGGGCGATTGGCGCCAATCCGCGAAAAACGGGCGCGCACCTGAACTGGCCAATCATAGGGCCGGAATTTCACAGGGAGGCGACTTCGCGACGTTAAAATCGAGCAGAAATAGCAGTTACAAGGTTGGTAAGGCAGATTGGGAAACTGAGAACAGGAGAAACTTTGGCCACTACTGAACTTTCAAAGGACACCACGTGCTACTCTGGCGATCGGAAAAAGGATGGGAAAGGGGAAGCCATCATGGCTAGGAAGACTGCTGCCCTCGCCCATAAATAAACAAAATTCCTGGCGTCAAGCTCCTCTCACAGATCAGTCTGAGACAAACTGTAAAAATCGTCAAATAAATCAGGCAACCCATAGAAATTATTAATATTGCCTGAATTATTATTTTAACGAATACCAGAAGGCTGGGGTTAGAAATATGAAATGGTGAATGAAGTGGACGTCTTTCAACATTGACCTCTTGTCTCACAGGTGAATAAATGCACGGGGGTCTTTCAATAAATAATGCCCTACGTTTTTTTTTCTCAGAACATATTTATAGTTAAGAGTCAGAATTTGGTGACAATGTACATCAACATGTCTTGCCCATGCTCTACTTTTCTACGTGGTCTCCATCATGTTCTATTGCTGTACGCCAACGTTGTGGAAGAGCATGTATTACCTGCTGGTAAAAGCTCTTCTCCTGTAGGCGTAGACATGTTTTCACTGCGTGACTGATACTCTCGTCATCTTCAAAGTGTGTGACAGAAAGGACTCTCTGCGGTTCTCAAAACTCTCCAACAATTCAGATGAAATGGCATTTCTCTGAATCTTGTGATCTTCTGTGAGCATTCGTGTAACCCATCGCGAGCACTCTTTGAATATCGGTGAGTCTCGATCATTGAAGACGCAATGCAGTCGAACATCCAATGCTGTCTACAACTGTAGAGGCAATTGTCGAGTTGTGATGCACCGGTCGGAACGAATAATGGCACCCGCACGATTCAGCATGTCTGGAACAGTGGCTGTGTCAGAACGTCCCTAGCGTGGCTGATCATGGAACTCTGTTTCCGCATTTCTCGAGGCTGTAACTTTCTTTATCCATCGCCCATCTGTACTCCTATGAACTGCAGCATCGCCATACCCTGCATACAAGCGCATATGGTTGTTCACCACGGTTTCTTTATCTGCACATGAGAATTCAATAACAGCACGCTGCTTGTAACGTGAGTCGTACGTAGACGCCATTTTGACGATATACTACCACTGTGCCATCTGCCAGAACTGTTCGGAACTTCACCGGCGCACAGAACAAACATCAAATGTGAAGCACCAAAAACGACGTTCGTCTATGTATGTTAACGGCTTTTTTATAAGGTGTGGGTCATTATGTACTGAACGACCCTGGTATTAGCACTTAAGGCGATAACTTCTGAAATTGTATTGTATTGTAACCGGGGACCTAGAAACGGCAGAGAGGCTCCGTCCCCGCCGCAGCTGCAGTGGTCCACAACCCCACGACGACTACCGCAGTCCACTTCATCCCTCCGCCGCCCCACACCGATGCCAGGGTTATTGTGTGGTTAGGCCCCCGGTGGACCCCCAGGAAACGTCTCACACCAGACGAGTGTAACCCCTATGTTTGCGTGGTAGAGTAATGGTGGTGTACGCGTACGTGGAGACATAGTGTAAGTGAGGCGGAATAAAGGGAACCAGCCAGCGTTCTCCGAGGCAGATGGAAAACCGCCTAAAAACCATCCACAGACTGGCCGGTTCACCAGACCTCGACACAAATCCGCCGGGGGGATTCGTGCCGGAGACCAGGCGCTCCTTCCCGCTCGGAAAGCTGTGCGTTATACCGCACGGCCAACCGCACGGGCCACTTCTGAAATAATAAAAGATTACTTTTTTTTTTACTTCCATCTGTCTCGATTTCATCTGACTGCCCTAATATTTTG
This sequence comes from Schistocerca serialis cubense, assembly GCF_023864345.2. Taxonomy (NCBI): domain Eukaryota; kingdom Metazoa; phylum Arthropoda; class Insecta; order Orthoptera; family Acrididae; genus Schistocerca; species Schistocerca serialis. Next base: position 53,827,161 of record NC_064644.1, read on the forward strand.
AAACCTGTTTTATTTCAACATGAGTCTTCATGCTCTCACTGCGGGAATACAGTTGGGGCCAGACTTTGTATTCTACGAATACTTTGACTGTACTCCTAAACCGTTCATCCATATTGGGAAAACAACCGTAACGACGCGGTAAGAGTTCCCACCCACCTAACGCATATGAGTATGATGACCCAACTGCGCTTGCGCACACGTCTTAGTGGACAGAGCACCACACGTACGGTAGATATATGCAGGGTGGACAGAAACAGTCAGAAAGGACTGTAAGGAAGTTGCAGATGCTGAGGAGTAAATATCAAAAAAGAAATTAGTTACGCTGCGCCATTTCCGTGTTAAGTTGTTGTTGTGGTCTTCAGTCCTGAGACTGGTTTGATGCAGCTCTCCATGCTACTCTATCCTGTGCAAGCTGCTTCATCTCCCAGTACTTACTGCAACCTACATCCTTCTGAATCTGCTTAGTGTATTTATCTCTTGGTTTCCCTATACGATTTCTACCCTCCACGCTGCCCTCCAGTGCTACATTTGTGATCCCTTGATGCCTCAGAACATGCCCTACCAACCGATCCCTTCCTCTTGTCAAGTTGTGCCACAAACTCCTCTTCTCCCCTGTTCTATTCAATACCTCCTCATTAGTTACGTGATCTACCCATCTAATCTTCAGCATTCCTGTGTAACACCACATTTCGAAAGCTTCTATTCTCTTCTTATCCAAAGTATTTATCGTACAAGTTTCACTTCCATACGAGGCTACACTCCATACAAATACATTCAGATACGACTTCCTGACAGTTAAATCTATACTCGATGTTAACAAACTTCTCTTCTTCAGAAACCCTTACCTTGACACTGCCAGTCTAAATTTTATATCCTCTCTACTTCAACCATCATCAGTTATCTTGCTCTCCAAATAGCAAAACTCCTTTACTACTTTAAGCTTCTCATTTCTTAATCTAATTCCCGCAGCATCACACGATTCCATTATCCTCGTTTTGCTTTTGTTGATTTTCATCTTATATCCCCCTTTCAAGACACTGTCCATTCCGTTCAGCTGCTCTTCCATGTCCTTTGCTGTCCCTAACAGAATCATAATGTCATCGGCGAAGCTCAAAGTTTTAATTTCTTCTCCATGGAGTTTAATACCTACTCCGAATTTTTCTTGTTTCCTTTACTGCTTGCTCAATATACAGACTGAATAACATCGGGGAGAGTCTACAACCCTGTCTCACTCCCTTCCCAACCACTGCTTCCCTTTCGTGTCCCTCGACTCTTATATCTGAAATCTGGTTTCTGTACAAATTGTAAATAGCATATTGCTCCCTTTATTTCACCCATGCCACCTTCAGAATTTGAAAGAGAGTATTCCGGTCAACATTGTCAAAAGCTTTCTCTAAGTCTACAAATGCTAGAAACTTAGGTTTGCCTTTCCTTAATCTTTCTTCTAAGATAAGTCGTAAGGTCAGAATTACCTCACGTGTTCCAATATTTCCACGGAATCCAAACCGATCTTCCCCGAGGTCGGCTTCTACCAGTTTTTCCATTCGTCTGTAAAGAATCTGCGTTAGTATTTTGCAGCCGTTGACTTATTAAACTGATATTTCGGTAATTTTTACATATGTCAACACCTGTTTTCTTTGGGATTGGAATTATTACATTCTTCTTGAAGTCTGAGGGTATCTCGCATGTCTCATACATCTTGCTCACCAGATGGTAGAGATTTGTCAGGATGGACTCTCCCAAGGCTATCAGTAGTTCTAATGGAATGTTGTCTACTACCGGGGCCTTGTTTCGACTAAGGCCTTTCAGTGCTCTGTTAAACTCTTCACGCAGTATCGTGTCTCCCATTTCATCTTCATCTACATCCTCATCCATTTCCATAATATTGTCCTCAAGTACATCGCCCTTGTATAGACCGTCTATATACTCATTACACCGCTGAAGTTACCCAATCAGGCTGTTGTGGCCACTGGGAAATATACAGAGAGGACGTCAATGTTTTCAGAACCCTACAGTCTTCGTCAATATATTGCGCAAACCTTCAGTGCCGCTCTCAGGCGGTATTATTGTGCAATAGTATTTCGCAATAAATATTTAACACCTGAGAGCCTCTTAATGTTTTATCTGTCATTTCTGAAAGTGAACTACAGAATCAGACTAACAATACCGTACAATATGTACCTATTTCATAGATTACTCCCTTACGCACTACATCATCATCATCATCAGTTATCTGCTATATTAGCAGGTCCTTTGCCTCTCCATTTTCTGCGATCAATTGCTTCCTTCTTAAGGCTGCTGTATGTTGTACCGTCCATCATGTCATCCAGTATCTGGAATCTCTTCCTTCCTCGCTTCCTTTTCCCTTCTACATAACCTTCTAAAACTGTTTTTATCAGTCCGTCATTCTTTCTTAATATATGCCCAATCCAATTTCTTTTTCTTCTCTTTATTACATCTAGTAACTGCCTTTTCTCTCCCACTCTTCTCAGTACCTCTTCATTTTTTACTCTGTCCATCCAATTTATTCCTTCCATCTTCCGCCATGTCCAGATCTCAAAAGCCTCCAGCCTTTCTCTGTCTTTTTTCCTCATAGTCCATGTTTCAGCGCCATATAGAACAACACTCCATACAAGACATTTTATGAGTCTCTTTCTGAGTTCTCTGTCCATACCGCTGCAGAAGATTCTCCTTTTCTTATAAAACGCCTCTTTTGCCATTGCTATCCTTGTTTTAATTTCTGTGGTGCACTTCCAGTCGGTGTCTATCCTGCTTCCAAGATACTTAAAATTTTGCACCTGTTCTAGTTTTTCTCCATTCAGCACAATTTTTAGTTCCTTATTTCCTCCTATTGCCAATACTTTTGTTTTATTTGTGTTAATTTTCATTCCATATTTTTTTCCGTTAGTTGCAATGGTGTCCACCAAATCCTGTAATTCTTTTTCCCCTGTGGCTAGAAGGACCATGTCATCAGCAAATCTCAAGCACCCTACTCTTCTTCCTCCAATTTCTACTCCTTTGTCATCTATGTCACTACATACGGTATGAAATGGCTGTATCTCATAAAGTATGGGAATACGACTTGTTTGTATAACATTACGTACTTTAATTGGCCTGTTGCTCCATAATGTCAGAGGAAGTGGCCCTTCACTCCGAAAGTGAGGGCACTGAAGGGTTATATGTACTGTCTACTTAGCACAGAATTTGAATAGGAACCAACAAAACACAAACCAAACTGATGGAATAGAAGAAATGACAACAGCGATTAATTAATATATTGAATTTGATGATAATATCAGAAGAAGCTGTCCAGGAAATGAGGGGAGTTTGCTGATATCAAAATTTGGCAGGTAATTGAAGGAGAAGGGACGGGAATTACACGTGTAACAGGGTGTTGAAATAAGGGCCGTATAACAAGTGCTCAAAAAGGACTGTAAAAATGAAATTGGTGAAAGGTTTACGAAATGAAAATGTGTTGCTAACAACGTATGACAAAATGGTAAACGCTGGAGTGGGTCCCTGGGAAGACCACTGTCGAGTCCTTCCACATGCTTCCCCAATCCGAGTACGTACTCGGGCACTAATGACCACGTCGTCGACGGACCGTTAAACCATAATTTTTTGTTTAACGAGAAAATTTATTTTCCACATGAGTCACAAGTCGAAATGTAGATTAAAAACCCTTCTGTGAGAAATGAGAGATGATCTTCTTCCGTTCATAACGTCTAAGTCGAACAAGCGGAATCTTGTTCTATAGTAGTAGCAGCATTAGCCTCAGCGCACATCATTTATTTATTTATTTATTTTTATTTATTTATTTATTTATTGTTCCGTGGGACCAAATTAAGGATAACTCTACATAGACATGGAACGAGTCAATACATGAAATTATAACACGACAGTAGAAACAGATAAAATGTAATATAAGAAACATATTCAAGCATCAATTCGTAAGTTTAAATAAAGAAAATCAACTATGTAACACTGGAATTTGCTTAATTTTTTAGCTCTTCCAGGAGCTCCACAACAGAATACAAGGAGTGAGCCATGAGGAAACTCTTCAGTTTAGACTTAAAAATGTTTGGGCTACAGCTAAGATTTTTGAGTTATTGTGGCAGCTTATTGAAAATGGATGTAGCAGAATACTGCACTCCCTTCTGCACAAGAGTCAAGAAAGTGCATTCCACATGCAGATTTGATTTCTGCCTAGTATTAACTGAGTGAAAGCTGCTACCTCTTGGGAATAAGCTAATATTGCTAACAACAAACAACATTAAAGGAAACACATACTGTGAGGGCAATGTCATAAATCCCAGACTATTGAATAGGGGTCGACAAGAGGTTCTCGAACTTACACCACACATAGCTCGAACAGCCCGTTTTTGAGCCAAAAATACTCTTTTTGAATCAGAAGAATTACCCCAAAAAATAATACCATACGACATAAGCGTATGAAAATATGCGAAGTAGACTACTTTTCGTGTGGAACTGTTACTGTTCTAATCGTAAATAAAGCAGCATTTAATGCCTCAACAGGATCCTGAACATGGGCTTTCCACAACAGCTTACTATCTATCCAAACGCCTAGCAACTTGAACTGTTCCGTCTCGCTTATAATATGCCCATTCTGTCTGATCAAAATATCGGTTCTTGTTGAATTGTGAGTTAGAAACTGCAAAAACTGAGTCTTACTGTGATTTAGCATCAAATTATTTTCCACAAGCCACGAATGTATTTCATGAACTGCATTGTTTTATACTGTTTCAATATTACACACAAGATCCTTCACTACCAAGCTGGTGTCATCAGCAAACAGAAATATTTTTGAATCACTTGTAATACTAGAAGGCATATCATTTATATAAATAAGAAATAGCAGTGGCCCCAGCACCGACCCATGGGGAACACCCCACTTAACAGTGCCCCATTGGGACTGAACATCACTACCACTCTCAATGTTGCGGAGAATTATCTTCTGCTTTCTGTTCTTAAAGTAAGAGGTGAACCAATTGTAAGCTACTCCCATTACTACATAATGGTCCAACTTCTGCAGTAATATTTTGTGGTCAACACAGTCAAAAGCCTTCGTTAAATCAAAGAAAACACCTAGCGTTCGCAACCTTTTATTTAATCCGTCCAAAACCTAACAGAAAAGAGAATATAGTATTTTTAGTTGTTAAAACATTTCTAAAACCAAACTGTACATTTGACAGCAAATTGTGTGAGTATAAATGCTCCAGTAACCTTGTATATACAACCCTCTCGATACTTTAGCAAACACTGATGGCACAGAATAGGTCTATAATTGTCAACATTATCCCTGTCTCCCTTTTCATAAAGTGGCTTCACTACCGAGTACTTTAATCGGTCAGTAAACTGTCCACTCCTAAAGGAAAAGTTACAGATATGGCTAAGTACTGCGCTAACATACATAGAACAATACTTCAGTATTCTGCTAGATACCCCGTCATATCCATGAGAGTTCTTGGTCTTTACTGATTTAATTATTAACTCAATCTCCCTGTTGTCAGTATCATGGAGGAGCATTTCAGGTAACAGTCTCGGAACACTTTTTTCTGCGAGCGCTATATGATTCCCTGTTGGGACTATGTTTCTATTTAGTTCACCTGCTATATTCAGAAAGTGATTATTAAATACTGTACATATATGTGACTTTTCAGTAACACGGACGTTCCCACTACGCACTGATTTTATATCCTCGACCTGTCTCTGCAGACCAGCCACTTCCTTTACGACTGACTATATGGTTTTAATTTTATCCTGAGACTTAGCTATTCTATCTGCATACCACATACTTTTTGCCTTCCTAATAACTTTTTTAAGCACCTTACAATACCGTTTGTAATTGGCTGCTGCATTTAGATTGTGATTGTTTCTAACGTTTTGATATAATTGCCACTTTGTTCTACAAGATATTCTTATCCCTCTAGTCAGCCACCCAGGCTGCCTGTTTGTGCTAGTACCCTGTTTTGAACGTTCTAACGGAAAGCAACTTTCAAAGAGCACGAGAAAAGTCTTGAGGAAAGCATTATATTTATCGTCTACTGTATTGGCACTATAAACATCTTGCCACTCTTGTTCCTTGATAAGGTTTTCAAAGGTCTCTACAGCAAGTCGATCAGATTTCCTGAAAAGTTGATAACTATATTTAACATGTGTTGCAGCACAAAAACCTTTTACAGTTAAAATTTGTGCATCATGATCTGAAAGGTCATTTACCTTTTTGCTAACAGAATGCCCTTCTAGTAATGAGGAATGAACAAAAATATTGTCTATGGTTGTTCTACTGTTCCCTAGCACTCTCGTTGGAAAGAATACGGTTTGCATAAGATTATATTAATTAAGGAGGTGTACCAGCATCCTTCTCCTTGCACAATCACTTATACAATTAATATTGAAGTCACCACATATAACTAACTTTTTGTATTTCCTATAAAGTGAACCAAGAACCTCCTCTAGTTTTAGCAAAAATGTTGTGAAATCGGAGTCTGGGGATCTATAAATAACAACAGTTAGAAGTTTAGCCCCACTAAATTTAACCACACCTGCACAACATTCAAACACCTCTTCAGTACATTACTTTGAAACATCAATTGACTCAAATGGGATACCGTTTTTCACATACATGGATACTCCCCCATACCGCAAAGAGCTCCTAGAAAAGCTACCAGCCAACCTGTGTCCTGGTAAAGGAAGCCTCTGAATTATATCTCCTTATTTAAGAAGTGTTCAGATATACCAATAATTTCAGAGTCAACATCTATAAGCAGTTCACTAACTTTATCTCTAATACATTGTATATTTTGATGAAATATACTAATTCCCTTATTAATCGTATACCTAAGCTTTGTCGAAAGTGGATTCTTTGATAGAGAGACTTCCCTTAAGCAGGAATACCTATCAGCTGACTTCAATCTAAAAAACGTACAGCTCTAACACCAACAATTACAGGAATTTTCGCTTGAGTGATCCCAACACACCCACCTATGCTGTCACCTATAAGCTTAGCCAATCTCCCCTTTCCATACCTGTTGAGGTGCAGGCCATGTCTAGTGAAACCCATCCTGTCATCAGCGCACCCCCAAGTCTCATGTTATTACGCCTGACGGCTGTATTAAGATGAGGCCGATCGTGACGCTGAAACAGTTCCACGAAATGCGCATTCGTGTTGCCAGTCTGAGTGGCTATCTTTTCCAGGTCACCATCTGTGTCATACTCCCCATCCCTCTCAATACTATTACCAGCCCCACCCACAATCACTACCTGATCCTTTTTAGTAAAATCCCTACATAACCCCCTATGTTAACAGTCACCTGAGCCAACCCTGCATTAGGCTTCACAATGCTGGTGACCTGGTACTCAGTCCCCAACACTTCCTGCAACTGCTGGCCTACACCTCTACCATGAGAACTACCTAACAGCAGAACCTTCTTCTTTCTCTTAGACTTTGCAACTGTCCTAGCCAATGTGAATGCTGAGGTCTGCTGCATACGTCCTACATCTACAGCTACTAGAGGTTCCTCTCCACTAGACTCTCACAGTTGGTCATATCTATTGCAAACAGCAATAGTATAACTATCCGAAAATTTCCTTCTCCTAGCAGATCTCTTGCCAACAGCCAGCACCCATTCCCCAACCCCCATCTCCATCCTCATCCTATCTAGCTCCTCCTGTGCGTTTTTCCATTGCACCTGAAGGGCACAGACCTTATGCTCCTGCTCCTCTATCAACTTACTCTTGCTACATAACCTGCAGTTCCAGGAGAGGATCTCAATAGAATGCCCACTGGCTTCTCCACTGCATTCCCCCCCAGTGAAAGTACTTCGAAGAAGTCTCACACCGCAATCCACTACTCACGAACCTACGGCAAAGCCCACACTTCTCACTCATGGTAAAATTTTACAGTTATTGAAACAAGAAAACTACTTTATCTAATTTCCGCTACTGCAATAAGAAGATGTTAAAAACTGACTACAATAATCACAAACTTGCTCTGCAAGGGAAGTAACTACTATTATTGACAGTATTAATCAACAACAAATGAGAATATAACAAAAGACTAACACAGATAGAAAATAAAACGTGTAATGACACAGTAACGAAACTGAAAGCAGTTTCCAAAAAATTCTTCTGAAATTATTTCAGAAGAAAACACTAAGAACACCGGTTGAAGACTACTAAAGTTCCTAAATAAACTACTACACACAAACAATTAATTAGTACTTAGCTTTCGATGCACCGCTACAGCTGCAACTGGTCAGCGCGAAATGTAAACACAGGTAAGATGTTAAGTTGCTCGATACGAAACACTCATAAATATCAGGTCACAACACAAGAAAGGCAGAGGTGAATGAAGAAACCACTAATAAGTAACTTATACAGTAAATATTATCACAAAAACCTTTAAAATATATATCTGAAACCTAAAAATATATGAAAACGTAGAGAGCGATCTCATACGCAGTCACGCCCTTATGACGTCACCCCAAAGGCATCGTCGACTACTAGATTCAATGAGATAGCTATTTAGCTGGGTAGCTCTGAGGGATGAAGTAGTGAAGGCAGCAGACGATCAAGTAGGTAAAAAGACGAGGGCTAATAGAAATCCTTGGGTAACAGAAGAAATATTGAATTTAATTGATGAAAGGAGAAAATATAAAAATGCAGTAAATGAAGCAGGCAAAAAGGAATACAAACGTCTCAAAAATGAGATCGACAGGAAGTGCAAAATGGCTAAGCAGGGATGGCTAGAGGACAAATGTAAGGATGTAGAGGCTTGTCTCACTAGGGGTAAGACAGATACTGCCTATAGGAAAATTAAAGAGACCTTTGGAGATAAGAGAACGACTTGTATGAATATCAAGAGCTCAGATGGAAACCCAGTTCTAAGCAGAGAAGGGAAAGCAGAAAGGTGGAAGGAGTATATAGAGGGTCTATACAAGAGCGATGTGCTTGAGGACAATATTATGGAAATGGAAGAGGATGTAGATGAAGATGAAATGGGAGATAAGATACTGCGTGAAGAGTTTGACAGAGCACTGAAAGACCTGAGTCGAAACAAGGCCCCGGGAGTAGACAACATTCCATTAGAACTACTGATGGCCTTGGGAGAGCCAGTCATGACAAAACTCTACCATCTGGTGAGCAAGATGTATGAGACAGGCGAAATACCCACAGACTTCAAGAATAATATAATAATTCCAATCCCAAAGAAAGCAGGTGTTGACAGATGTGAAAATTACCGAACTATCACTTTAATAAGTCACAGCTGCAAAATACTAACGCAAATTCTTTACAGACGAATGGAAAAACTAGTAGAAGCGGACCTCGGGGAAGATCAGTTTGGATTCCGTAGAAATGTTGGAACACGTGAGGCAATACTAACCTTACGACTTATCTTAGAAGAAAGATTAAGAAAAGGCAAACCTACGTTTCTAGCATTTGTAGACTTAGAGAAAGCTTTTGACAACGTTAACTGGAATACTCTCTTTCAAATTCTGAAGGTGGCAGGGGTAAAATACAGGGAGCGAAAGGCTATTTACAATTTGTACAGAAACCAGATGGCAGTTATAAGAGTCGAGGGGCATGAAAGGGAAGCAGTGGTTGGGAAAGGAGTGAGACAGGGTTGTAGCCTCTCCCCGATGTTATTCAATCTGTATATTGAGCAAGCAGTAAAGGAAACAAAAGAAAAATTCGGAGTAGGTATTAAAATTCATGGAGAAGAAGTAAAAACTTTGAGGTTCACCGATGACATTGTAACTCTGTCAGAGACAGCAAAGGACTTGGATGAGCAGTTGAACGGAATGGACAGTGTCTTGAAAGGAGGATATAAGATGAACATCAACAAAAGCCAAACGAGGATAATGGAATGTAGTCGAGTTAAATCGGGTGATGCTGACGGGATTAGATTAGGAAATGAGACACTTAAAGTAGTAAAGGAGTTTTGCTATTTAGGGAGCAAAATAACTGATGATGGTCGAAGTAGAGAGGATATAAAATGCAAACTGGCAATGCCAAGGAAATCGTTTCTGAAGAAGAGAAATTTGTTAACATCGAGTATAGATTGAAGTGTCAGAAAATCGTTTCTGAAAGTATTTGTATGGAGTGTAGCCATGTATGGAAGTGAAACATGGACGATAAATAGTTTGGACAAGAAGAGAATAGAAGCTTTCGAAATGTGGTGCTACAGAAGAATGCTGAAGATAAGGTGGGTAGATCACGTAACTAATGAGGAGGTATTGAATAGGATTGGGGAGAAGAGAAGTTTGTGGCACAACTTGACTAGAAGAAGGGATCGGTTGGTAGGACATGTTTTGAGGCATCAAGTGATCACAAATTTAGCATTGGAGGGCAGCGTGGAGGGTAAAAATCGCAGAGGGAGACCAAGAGATCAATACACTAAGCAGATTCAGAAGGATGTAGGTTGCAGTAGGTACTGGGAGATGAAGAAGCTTGCACAGGATAGAGTAGCATGGAGAGCTGCACAAACCAGTCTCAGGACTGAAGACCACAACAACAACAGCTATTTAGCCTGATTTGGAAATCCATTCGTATATCAACTTAGATTTTCATTGTCGCAGTTCAATAAAACATGGCTGCTGCAGAATAAATTCATGTCTCAGTGCTTAATCCATACCGACTGCACTTTGTCCATTATTGACCGACTGCACCCAATATCCACAGACTTCAACAGCGGGATATATGTTTTTTTGTATCGAAGGAGAAATATTCCCCACCATTTCGTCTGAACTGTTTCCGGTATTCACCGGAGGTGGGAAAGTAAAGCAAACATCCACATTCACGAAATTACATGAGAATTAACGAATAGGTATTAAATCTTTCTATGGGCTCTAGCTAATGCAGGACTAGTTTAAAACGAGAAGATAGACCAGATGGTCAAGGACGTAGATAGATCAAGGGAGGGGGAGAGGTGGTCCAGGGGACGGACCCCCCTATTATCTAAATGAAATTACACACGACTCGGCCAAGTAGTGAAACTGAAAGATATTTTCATTTTCAGTGATATGACGAAAAAGGGATACGCACTGTCGATTGTCAAGAAGACTATCGACAATTTACTGTCAATATATCGATAGCACTACTACCTACTTCGTGTCCCTGTGCATTGTTGGCTTTACTTGAGCTCTGCTCTCGTTTTGTTAATCTGTTCTGTTCTTACTTGCAACTGAATTTAATTTCATTACAACAGTTCATTGCTTTAGTGCTGTTTACTGCTGTGACAGTTTTCAGTTGTGGACAAATATGTAACAAGAAGGAAGAGAAAAACAATTTTGATTCGTCCACTAGTGTAAAGGTCAGTTAAAAATATGTACGTGAGACTACAATAACTAACTTAGCTATTACTTACACAGGAGTCGTTATTTGAGACTGGTGGAACTCTGAGGTTGCAATATTTCGTTATTTCACAAGGCATCGGAGTGGTGAACATAACTACAAATAATATTAAATTAAAATCACTGCTTTAAAATATACTTGTATTTGCCTGCGTCACCGAATAATCAAGTTCATCAACAATAACATCACTCATACGAAACGACGAAGAGGGATTTATGGTGAGAGAGGAAGGAGTATGTGATGACAGCATATGCTGTAGTTCTTTAGTTTCTAAAATATTTTTTCTGCAAGTCGCCTAAATTCGCACGACCGACTGCGTCCTGCCACCACCCCCCTCCCTTTCCCCACGTCTCACGTCCCAATCCATATCCGTCCATAATCTGTTTACGCCCTTGTAACATTATGATAACTGAACAGTTTCCAGATGTTCTGAGATTATCTCCAAACTGTTATGTTTTTAAGATTTAACAGTTTTAATATTGGTTTGCTTCAGATTTCGACTATTGCTTTGTTCGGCGATATTTACACTGGAAGGAAGCTGGTGATTGTCATTCTTTTCTGTTTATCTGTGCACAAATATGGCTCGGTGATAGTTCATGTCTTCAAATTTTACTGCAAGAAAGAGGTTCTACAGTGAAATGTCTTATTCGTAATATCCATGTAAAAGTGAGTTCAGCCGTCGTATCCGACAACTCTGACGTATTTGTAATCAAACATTATATATGCGATAGCATACATCGCACATCACAAAGAAATTTTTGAGCACCGAAGACTGTATAACTATATCATCACGGACAGGTCAAAACTTATTCGTGACGTTCTTACGTTACATATCTAGTTGAAATCAATGTGTAGATCAATGTTAATATCAGAAAACCGCAGTTCATAGTTTTTGTGTATTCCGTTTTGTTTTATAAATAAATTTGCTTGTTTCAGTTTAAAGGGGACTGTTGAAACAATAATTTAAATAGAAGTTCTTCATCACTTAAGTAAAGTGAAGAATTTTAATTAAATGACACTTAATTTGAGATTGAATTAAGCATACTGGGATGTTTCGATGTGCTGAAGGAATTCTGGCTTGGTTTCAATAAGTCGGAAGCTTATATAAATTTTGGTAGAAGAAACACAGCTATTCTCAAAAGAGGTTTGAACCATTTAACATTATTAATTATTCAGTCCAACGTTAAGATTTTTCTGCTTTGCGTCAGTGAATCTCGTATTAGAAGAGTAAGCTGTGGTTTCTTAGCAAAGAGACAATGCATTATATCAGAATTTCAATTCGTTTGGCAGTAAAGTAAGGTTATCATATTGCCAAATATATACATATTTCCAGCTACTAGAGGTTCCTCTCCACTAGACTCTGACAGTTGGTCATATCTATTGCAAACAGCAATAGTAAAACTATCCGAAAATCTCCTTCTCCTAGCAGATCTCTTGCCAACAGCCAGCACACATTCCCCAACCCCCTTCTCCATCCTCATCCAGAGCTTCTGTAAAGTTTGGAAGGTAGGAGACGAGATACTGGCAGAAGTAAAGCTGTGAGTACCGGGCGTGAGTCGTGCTTCGGTAGCTCACATGGTAGAGCACTTGCCCGCGAAAGGCAAAGGTCCCGAGTTCGAGTCTCGGTCGGGCACACACTTTTAATCTGCCAGGAAGTTTCATATACATATTTAATTGTGAATCTGGGTGCTTCTTATATAGTTATATTACACTAATTTAAGAAAAGTTTTTCTTACTTAATTTTGTAGACCACATACTGTTTGTATGAAGGCCTCCGAAAGCAAATTGTGTACACAAAATTAAAAAATAAGTCATATATATTCAATATAAATAAAATGATTAGCTATTTTAAGGTCCTCTTCAACGAACTGGTTATCCACATCCTTGAGCTTGGAAAGGTGAACAGTGTTTCTGGTGCTGAAACGACCATCCATCTATCTTCCTCCGATTTAAAATTACGGTTACGCATACTGACCAAGGAAGAGAATCGACCCCATTCAATCTGCTTTAAGGATGAGCACTACGCTGTGTCCCAACCATCTATTCGTAGGTCCACCTGATTTCTAAAATTTCAGGAGAGCAGGAATTTGATAACTACCTTGGTACAAACGCGACCCAGTTATCTATCAGCTGCTTCCCAGTTACAGCAGCGACACATCAAAGTTTCTGTCATATAGTTGAAAGAAGATGTGATCCATATACTTTTCTCCTGCAGTTTTTTCGATACACAGGAAAACTGCTTGCAGCAAAACCCTGTGAATCCGATAGTTATCCCCCCATCAAGGATTCCTGTTTTATTGTGTCATGAGCACACTGAAATATAAGTAGACTTTGTTTTATTTTATATGGGAGAGCAACGGGTGTCCATGAAACTTGATGCACTGTCTTGGTTGTATAAACATTTCAGTCTATAGGGCTTTCCTCGACAATCTTTGCTTTATTTTTTGTTTATAGTTGGCATTGTGTCAAAATTCTTTAGCTATAAGATTCCTTAGCTATAAGATTCCTTAGCTATAAGTATTTTGTGATGTGGGCCCTGTCAAATTATCTTAAATCACGGTCTACACCGTCATATTTTCATTCCTCAGTGTGTATAATTCTGTATTTATGATAAATGATTTGGAAGAGCCATCATAGGAAAGGATGCTAAAAAGAGAACTAAAAAGGTGTTACGCAATAAATACCAAGAAAAGTAAAACAAAATAATGGATTGCAGTCCAGTTAAATCAGGAGATGCAGAAGCAACTAGAGTCGGGAAGGAGACACGAAAAGTAAGTAATGAGTTCCCATATTAGGGCAGCATAACACTGATTATGGGCGATGTACGGAGGACATAAAATTCATACTAGCAACACTGAGAAACGGATCACTGAAAAAGAGCAATTTCTTGACATCATGTAGAAATATAAGTGTTCGTTTCGGATGGTAGTGTAATGACACGTGAACAGCCAACTGTTCAGGTAAGACGAGAACACAAATTTGGCGTTATAATTAAAGTGAACACCCGGAAAAACCTGAATAAGCAAATTTTGGAGCGCCGACGGCCTCGAGACGTTCAGGAAACTGGCAATGACGTTCTGAAAGATATCGGCAGGAATGTGCAGCCAGGCCGATTCCAGTACTGTGGGCAGCTGCGCTAGGTTTCTGGGTTGAGGATTGAAGTAATCCCACGGATTAGATTTAATATCCGGACAGTTTGGTTGCCAGGATAGTACGGTAAACTTATCCTGGTGCCCTTCGAATCAAACACGTACATTGCGAGCTGTGTGACACGTTGCAATATCCTGCTGGTAGATGTCACCGTGCAGAGGGAAGATAAACTGCATATAGAGATGGACACGTTCTGCAAGGATAGAAGCGTACTGTGCGGTCCTGAATGACAAGACCGCCCAGACAATGCCACGATATCGTTCCCATGCCATAATGCCTACTCCTCCGGCCTGGATGCTTTCGAGGAATTGTTGCAGTGCGTTTCCTTTCCGACTTTTCGCGCCGATGGAGCATAAAACGTGATTCAACTGAAAAAGCCACCTGTCGCCATTCAGTGGGTATCCATTTGCGATTTTGGCGTGCTAATTCCAGCCCTGGTCGCCGAGGGAACAGCATTCAGTATGGGTGCATGAACCAGGCTACTGTAGCGGTCGTTCGAAGGCGCTGTTGGAATCCGTCTTTTCATTTGGGCTGTAAGATGCTCAACGTTTGCACATATGTTCGCCCGCACGCATCTCCTCAGCCGTCATTCACCCCTACGATATATGGCCCGTGGTGCATCACAGTTGCCTCGATGCCAGTTTTGGATAGCGGAATTTTGCCATACACGTTATACTGTAATCATCTACATCTACATCTACATCTACATGGATATTCTGCAAATCACATTCAAGTGCCTGGCAGAGGGTTCATCGAACCATCTTCAAATTCTCTATTATTCCAATCTCGTATAACACGCGGAAAGAACGAACACCTATATCTTTCCGTACGAGCTCTGATTTCCCTTAGTTTATCGTGGTGATCGTTCCACTCTATGTAGGTCGGTGTCAACAAAATATTTTCACATTCGGAGGAGAAAGTTGGTGATTGGAATTTCGTGACAAGATTCCGTCACAACGAAAGACGCCTTTCTTTTAATGACTTCCAGCCCAAACCCTGTATCATTTCTGTGACACTCTCTCCCATATTTCACGATATTTCAAAACGTGCTGCCTTTATTTGAACTTTTTCGATGTACTCCGTCAGTCCTACCTGCTAAGGATCCCACACCGCGCAGCAGTATTCTAAAAGATGACGGACAAGCGTAGTGTAGGCGGCCTGTAGTAGGTCTGTTACATTTTCTAAGTGTCCTGCCAATAAAACGCAGCCTTTGGTTAGCCTTCCCCACAACATTTTCTATGTGTTCTTTCCAATTTAAGTTGTTGGTAATTGTAATATCTAGGTATTTAGTTGAATTTACGGCTCTTAGATTAGACTGAGTTACCGTCTAAGCGAAGTTTAACGAGTTCCTTTTCGCACTCATGTGGATGACCTCACACTTTTCGTTATTTAGGGTCAACTGCCACTTTTCGCACCACTCAGATATTTTTTTAGAATCGTTTTGCCGCTTGCTTTGATCTTCTGACGACTTTATTAGTCGATAAACGACAGCGTCATCTGCAAACAACCGAAGACGGCGGCTTAGATTGTCTCCCAAATCGTTTATATAGATAAGAAACAGCAAAGGGCCTATAACACTACCTTGGGGAACGCCTGAAATCACTTCTGTTTTCCTCGATGACTTTCCGTCAATTACTACGAACAGTGACCTGTCTGACAGGAAATCGCAAATCCAGTTACATAAGCACGCAATTTTACTACGAGCCGCTTGTGTGGTACAGTGTCAAAAGCCATCCGGAAATCCAGGAATACGGAATCTATCTGATGGCGGAACGCGAATGGTTTACAAACTTTGCCGTTTCAGAAGTGCATTCGCCTTCGGCCAACGATAATGCCCATTTGGATGTCAGCATTATGACAGTGCCACCTCCGCTACCGTCTGTGAGTGGTTTTTGCACACTGACGTTGAACATAGGCGGGTGTCACACTAATGTGACCGGACAGTTTATCTTATGTACGGAGCTGCAGAATAATGCTGAAGATTGCGTGGGATAATTAATAAGGACGAACCGAATCGAAGTGGGGAAAAAGATATTTGCGGGACAGCTTTACTACACGAAGATATAGGTAGATAGGCTGCATACTTATACAGCAAGAAGTCTTCAATCTTGTGACAGAGGGAAGTGAGGGGGTTTAATAACTGTAGAGGTATACGAAGGCTTGAATGCAGAACCAGGTTAAAATGTCTGTTGGCTACAGTAGCTTTGATGAAATAATGTGGCTTGTTCAGGATAGACTTGCATTCACGAAGCCAGTGCAACACCAGGAAAATATATCTGTTCCAGTCAGGTGAGCGTTATAGTTCTATAAATCCAAACTAAAAAACAGTAATAGTCTTCCATTTCAGTTGAAGTTTTAATGAAAATAAAACGACACAAATGAGAAAATGCTATAATAATTACCAGTTTAAAATATGAAAGCTACGACCGAAGTTGTGGAGACTACAGCTGGCTTCGGTCCTTAAGCCTCACTGCAAGTCGGAGTGAAGTGCACGTGTCTGGTCCAAATCGAGGTCCTGCGGTGAGCGCACCAGTGGGTGGCCGGTCGTAAAATGCCTGGAGTCCAGCGCTTACGCCGGCCTCACGCCAGCCTCTCTTCCTGGAACAGGGATCGCGTGCTCCAGCTGGAGCTTCCGGCCTCTGGAGAGCGTGCGCCCGCTAATGGCGGCTCTTAGTCCACTTCCGGGGTTCTCCCGTCTGGCGCTCCCAGGGCGTCCTCTCAGCTGCGTCTCCACTCAGCGTCATCCGCGAGAGGAACTATGGTGGAAGCGGATAATCCCCCAACAGATACCGGCCGCGAAGCCGACAACAGTAAATCTCACTTGTTGACAGACAGAAACAAACCGGTACGGTGAAGGGTTCACGAATAGCAGTGAAAAGTTGGTAATTAACATGACATATTGTTTATTAATTGTCATTGGAATACATCAAGTGGACATATCTTACAGTAAGCATCACTATTTCAAGACAAAGATGTATTCAGTCAATCTCTTTTTCTCATTTCAGTTAATTTTATTACTGTAAATTTTGCGTCTGCCATCATGATACTCTTCCAAGCGAAATGTGTATTGAGATATTCTTTTTTCTCAGATCATTCGTTACTATAAATTTGGCACCTTTCATCTGTCAACTCTAACACATACTGTACATAATCAATACTCATTACATCACATAATTCTTTACAAACAGTATAAATTAATAGCCACTTTTGTAAATATGCATTGAAGAAACACAACTAAGTATTGAAAATGTAATTAAATAAATCATCCTGAGTAAAGCAAGTATAATTAAAGTCTTAGGTGACTGGAGCTCAACTTAAATAACTTCAGAGCTCCCTGGGACGAGCTCGAGATCTGCCGACTAACTAAAACTATAACAGCATCTACACCTGTTGTTTCTGTTGTGAGGCCTTGTTACCGCAGTCACAGCTATGCAAGTAATGTAGTTTATATAACGTTTTTTTTAACTAATAAATGTCTCATTTGGAACATATGTATCTCGCTTTATTTCAAACCACCTTAAGTGGTCAGAGCTTTTGTTTCGCACTTCATTTCTAATCTTCTTCTACACATAAGTGTCCGATTTTAGTACACTGCTTCATTGATGCTGAAGACATTTTCTTCACATAGGTTCTCTTACGTCTAGAATAAATGTGCGAAACGTTGTGTGGACCCATTTACACCATGTACTAGCAATGAAGTACTAACGAACAAATCTAGCAAATAAAGATGATATGAAACAAAGCGAAATGGATATTTTCTAAATTGGACTTTTAATACTTCCGTAGAAGACGCTGTATAACTTATATTACTCTACACCTTTTATTATCACACTATTCTACATTGTCCCTCTGGTATGTGCTGGCCTCAACAATTCTCGAATGGGTGGCTATTGTATTTTCTTCTGTTTTATGAAGTCTTGTAATTGCATTTTAATTTTGGATGTAATTTGCTATCATGAATGTATTACTTCTTGTTACTCTTCTTGATCTCCGAACCTTCAGGCATTTGACAGAGCGTCCACTTCATTGTAAGGACTGAAGGTTGATGAGTTGCATTCTGATATCTGGTCTGCATTTAAATTAACTGTCGTCCATAACTTCTGCTCTTTGGCAATTGTGAAAATCGAAATCTGATTATCTGCACTCCCTCTCACTCTGAAAATGGGGCAGCCGAAAACGACATGATCAGCGGAACAATCCTTTCTACAACCTCCGATTGGTTACTTAGTACAACCCGCTCGACGTAAATATTAGGGATATGGACCATGACCTGTCCGTAGATGCATCATCTGTCTCTATTGGTAATAACTGTTAATATCTTAGGAATTGCTTATAATCGCTGCCATGCTTCTAATATTACATTTAGCGTATTTCCGTATTAATCTGCTACTATGAAGAGAAAGATTGAGCCGCTAAAGGTATAATACCCTTGTTGTTGTTGTTGTTGTTGTGGTCTTCAGTCCTGAGACTGGTTTGATGCAGCTCTCCATGCTACTCTATCCTGTGCAAGCTTCTTCATCTCCCAGTACCTACTGCAACCTACATCCTTCTGAATCTGCTTAGTGTATTCATCTCTTGGTCTCCCCCTATGATTTTTACCCTCCACGCTGCCCTCCAATACTAAATTGGTGATCCCTTGATGCCGCAGAACATGTCCTACCAACCGATCCCTTCTTCTGGTCAAGTTGTGCCACAAACTTCTCTTCTCCCCAATCCTATTCAATACTTCCTCATTAGTTACGTGATCTACCCATCTAATCTTCAGCATTCTTCTGTAGCACCACATTTCAAAAGCTTCTATTCTCTTCTTGGCCAAACTATTTACCGTCCATGTTTCACTTCCATACATGGCTACACTCCATATAAATACTTTCAGAAATAACTTCCTGTCACTTAAGTCTATACTCGATGTTAACAAATTTCTCTTCTTCAGAAACGCTTTCCTTGCCATTGCCAGTCTACATTTTATATCCTCTCTACTTCGTCCATCATCAGTTATTTTGCTCCCCAAATAGCAAAACTCCTTTACTACTTTAAGTCTCTCATTTCCTAATTTAATTCCCTCAGCATCACCCGACTTAACTCGACTACATTCCATTATCCTCGTTTGGCTTTTGTTGATGTTCATCTTATATCCTCCCTTCAAGACACCATCCATTCCGTTCAACTGCTCTTCCAAGTCCTTTGCTGTCTCTGACAGAATTACAATGTCATCGGCGAACCTCAAAGTTTTTATTTCTTCTCCATGGATTTTAATACCTACTCCAAATTTTTCTTTTGTTTCCTTTACTGCTTGCTCAACATAGAGATTGAATAACATCGGGGAGAGGCTACAACCCTGTCTTACTCCCTTCCCAACCACTGCTTCCCTTTCATGTCCCTCAACTCTTATAACTGCCATCTGGTTTCTGTACAAGTTGTAAATAGCCTTTCGCTCCCTTTATTTTACCCCTGCCACCTTTAGAATTTGAAAGAGAGTATTCCAGTCAACATTGTCAAAAGCTTTCTCTAAGTCTACAAATGCTAGAAACGTAGGTTTGCCTTTCCTTAATCCAGCTTCTAAGATAAGTCGTAAGGTCAGTATTGCCTCACGTGTTCCAGTATTTCTACGGAATCCAAACTGATCTTCCCCGAGGTCGGCTTCTACTAGTTTTTCCATTCGTCTGTAAAGAAATCGTGTTAGTACTTTGCAGCTGTGGCTTATTAAACTGATTGTTCGGTAATTTTCACATCTGTCAACACCTGCTTTCTTTGGTATTGGAATTATTATATTCTTGTTGAAGTCTGAGGGTATTTCGCCTGTTTCATACATCTTGCTCACCAGATGGTAGAGTTTTGTCAGGACTGGCTCTCCCAACGCCGTCAGTAGTTCCAATGGAATGTTGTCTACTCCGGGGGCCTTGTTTCGACTCAGGTCCTTCAGTGCTCTGTCAAACTCTTCACGCAGTATCGTATCTCCCATTTCATCTTCATCTACATCCTCCTCCATTTCCATAATATTGTCCTCAAGTGCATCGCCCTTGTATAGACCCTCTATATACTCCTTCCACCTTTCTGCTTTCCCTTCTTTGCTTAGAACTGGGTTTCCATCTGAGCTCTTGATGTTCATACATGTGGTTCTCTTATCTCCAAAGGTCTCTTTAATTTTCCTGTAGGCAGTATCTATCTTACCCCTAGTGAGAAAAGCCTCTACATCCTTACATTTGTCCTCTAGCCATCCCTGCTTAGCCATTTTGCGCTTCCTGTCGATCTCATTTTTGAGACGTTTGTATTTCTTTTTGCCTGCTTCATTTACTGCATTTTTATATTTTCTCCTTTCATCAATTAAATTCAATATTTCTTCTGTTACCCAAGGATTTCTACTAACCTTCTTCTTTTTACCTACTTGATCGTCTGCTGCCTTCACTACTTCATCCCTCAGAGCTACCCATTCTTCATCTGCTGTATTTCTTTCCCCCATTCCTTTCAATTGTTCCCTTATGCTCTCCCTGAAACTCTGCACAACCTCTGGTTCTTTCAGTTTATCCAAGTCCCATCTCCTTAAATTCCCACCTTTTTGCAGTTTCTTCAGTTTTAATCTACAGGTCATAACCAATAGCTTGTGGTCAGAGTCCACATCTGCCCCTGGAAATGTCTTACAATTTAAAACCTGGTTCCTAAATCTCTGTCTTACCATTATATAATCTATCTGATACCTTTTAGTATCTCCAGGGTTCTTCCATGTATACAACCTTCTATCATGATTCTTAAACCAAGTGTTAGCTATGATTAAGTTGTGCTCTGTGCAAAATTCTATCAGGCGGCTTCCTCTTTCATTTCTTAGCGCCAATCCATATTCACCTACTACGTTTCCTTCTCTCCCTTTTCCTACACTCGAATTCCAGTCACCCATGACTATTAAATTTTCGTTTTCCTTCACTATCTGAATAATTTCTTTTATTTCATCATACATTTCTTCAATTTCTTCGTCATCTGCAGAGCTAGTTGGCATATAAACTTGTACTACTGTAGTAGGTGTGGGCTTCGTATCTATCTTGGCCACAATAATGCGTTCACTATGCTGTTTGTAGTAGCTTACCCGCATTCCTATTTTCCAATTCATTATTAAACCTACTCCTGCATTACCCCTATTTGACTTTGTGTTTATAACCCTGTAGTCACCTGACCAGAAGTCTTGTTCCTCCTGCCACCGAACTTCACTAATTCCCACTATATCTAACTTTAGCCTATCCATTTCCCTTTTTAAATTTTCTAACCTACCTGCCCGATTAAGGGATCTGACATTCCACGCTCCAATCCGTAGAACGCCAGTTTTCTTTCTCCTGATAACGACATCCTCTTGAGTAGTCCCCGCCCAGAGATGGGGGACTATTTTACCTCCGGAATATTTTACCCAAGAGGAGGCCATCATCATTTAATCATACAGTAAAGCTGCATGCCCTCGGGAAAAATTACGGCCGTAGTTTCCCCTTGCTGTCAGCCGTTCGCAGTACCAGCACAGCAAGGCTGTTTTGGTTATTGTTACAATGCCAGATCAGTCAATCATCCAGACTGTTGCCCTTGCAACTACTGAAAAGGCTGCTGCCCCTCTTCAGGAACCACATGTTTGTCTGGCATCTCAACAGATACCCCTCCGTTATGGTTTTACCTACGGTACGGCTATCTGTATCGCTGAGGCACGCAAGCCTCCCCACCAACGGCAAGGTCCATGGTTCATGGGGGGAAGATACCCTTAATATTTTATAATCAGTTTAAGACATCAGAAACAAATTTTGGGTGGATAATCGTAGGAGCAGAGCAATTATTTTCTCTAACCCTAAAAAATTGAAACTATTTCGCCTAACGTGATACAGAGGAACCCCACTTTCTGCTGTGGATTGTTACACATTTCTAACGGACTTCTGTTGTAAGTGAAATGAAAGCTACAGTCAACAGCATGTACTGCTGTCTACCGTTGCGCATGTGATAGCTTTAAAAGAGCCTAGTCCATTTCACTAGTCAAAACCTACTCAAAGTCATTTTCAAGCAAACTTAAAAGATTTAACGACGTATAATTATGTTGGTTATTCCGAATCATAAGTTGGCAGAGAAATTGCATACCTGATAAAAAAGTATTTGAAAGGGATAACGTATCTGGCATTCCAGTTATTCCTGATTACTTTCCCAAAGTCATAAAATAGTCATATTGCCATTCCAAAAAAGAAAGTTTTTGAGGAGCATTGAAATGCTGGCTCCCCTTTAAACCTGTAGTGAATTGTACATCACAGCAGCAAAAATGGTAACAGTTACCCCCCCTCCCTCACCAGTGAGGTGTTCTTTGACTACAACTCTCCAACTGAACCGTCTTTAATCGTTTTGATCGTTTTGGCAAGGATGTCTTGTAGTTCACCAAGAATAACAATGGTAATGACATTTCAGTGCGTATAAAAAAGAGTTTGTTTGCTATATTTAAGCCTTCCAGTACTTCGACTGGTCCATCAAATCTTCATGGGGTAGTTCCTTTTACGTACGTTTACCCCAATTACATTTCCATCTATACTTCTCCATTTATGCCAAATTTACTATTCAGATACCTCAGCAAAGCTGCGGAACTATGCCTTCCTCAGTTTAATAAGCCTATTATTTCTGGTTTAATGTTGTTTCTGAAGCCCTCGAACACTTTCATTGTTTTAATCTTGTAAGATGGCAAGAACTATGCCCTTTACATGAAGTCATTTAAGATCACCCAACTCACGTTGAGCGAACAGTAGGGCTGAACAAAAATGACTGACAAGGCACAATGCATCTTGTAGAAGGTATAGTATGGACGTATTGGAATAATTAGTGTCAGGTGATAGTTTTAAAGTAATTCACACGACATGAAAACTTTGTGGCAAACGCGTTGATTCACTGGAGGCTAGTTTATCCCAGGGCAGTATGCAGAGCTGACCGAGGCTTCCCTTAGGGTGGCTCAAGCTCTGAGAAAGCGGTAACGGGGCGCAGCCTCCAGCTGCCTTAAGGTGAGTGACAGTGGGTGGGTGGTTGACCCTATGCTGGAGTACCAGGAAGCAGATGGAGAACTTGTACACCTGTTGATAAATGACCGTCGTCCCGTTTTCAGTGAAAAATGCGAAAAAGCCGCTCAAAGCTACGGTGAAGCGGTCAACAGAGGCCAAAATATGCAAGTTCGTGACTATAGCAACTTCACGCTGAATTCACGGTCCACAGAGTCTGAAGTAAATCAGGTGAAGAGCGACAGAATGAAATACGCCGGCCTCCGATGGGAACGTAGGACCGAGAAATTTGAAGTGCTCTCCTGGGAGTCAGAATTCCGGGAAAATTGGTGTTTTGTGCAGACGTTAACTTTGATGGGTGGCCTGGGAGGAGGTAAATAGCAGAAGTTGAGAGGAAGGGAAATTTTGTGGGAATTTTTTCACTCCCCAGGGCAGGCATTGGCAATGGCCTTGCCGCAGTGGATACACCGGTTCCCGTGAGATCACCGAAGTTAAGCGCTGTTGGGCGTGGCCAGCTCTTGGATGGGTGACCATCCAGCCGCCATTCGCTGTTGCCATTTTTCGGGGTGCACTCAGCCTCGTGATGCCAACTGAGGAGCTACTCGACCGAATAGTAGCGGCTCCGGTCAAAGAAAACCATCATAACGACCGGGAGAGCGGTGTGCTGACCACATGCCCCTCCTATCTGCATCCTCAACTGAGAATGACACGGCGGTCGGGTGGTCCCGATGGGCCACTTGTGGTCTGAAGAAGGAGTGTGGAGTGCCAGGGCAGGCATTGGTCGGCGCTGGGAAGTGACGTATAATTAGCGTGACTTGCTCTGCAATTGGCGTAAGCGATTTTGCTGGAGGGGAAACCGAGGTGAAGAGTGGTGGTCTTCCGTTCCCAGCTTGCCTAGAGTGCGGACGTGGCATTGTTTACTCAGCTTGCCTGAGAAAGAGTGAGCATCTCTGCAGTTTAGGACTTAGCAAATGGAACGATTGAGCTTGGAGATAGGAAGTTTTGGTTCAGCTATGTACTGAGCAAGATAGCTAGGAGTGAATAGACGAGCGCAGCCTTGCAGCACAACGAGGCCAACCGACGTCCTCACAACGACGCCGCCCTCCACGCTGAATTCGGTGATATTGCGCCAGCTCTGGCTTGAGTTAGGCCACTGATTAATTTGTTGGATCACGTCGGCAAAGTTTCCACGTGGGTTTCATGGACTATGTATTGTGGAATTCTTCTCGCACTTGGCATTACGCCTGGGTCAGTCGATAGGAATTAATTTGATTTATCGCGCTTTGCTCCACGTAAACGCAATTTATTACCACTGCCTGATAGGACAGTCATGTAATGTGATGATTGAAGGTCGGGAGTTAAAATAAATTTGTGCTAATCGACTGTATCTGTTTTCAATCAAGTAGTTGAAATGCCAAGTCAGCCCGCATCTCGTGGTCGTGCGGTAGCGTTCTCGCTTTCCACGCCCGGGTTCCCGGGTTCGATTCCCGGCGGGGTCAGGGATTTTCTCTGCCTCGTGATGGCTGGGTGTTGTGTGATGTCCTTAGGTTAGTTAGGTTTAAGTAGTTCTAAGTTCTAGGGGACTGATGACCTAAGATGTTAAGTCCCATAGTGCTCAGAGCCATTTGAAATGCCAAGTCACTTTCTTAATTTATTTTATGTTCAGCACTTCCTTCTGGTGTTCAGTAGCTGAATATAACATCAATGTCCACCCCTTTTTAATTAAAAGTGATCAATTCTGAATCAATTAATGCCAACACTGCCACCGCAGTTCAATCAGGAGTCACATGGCCTTATTACTTTCTTTGCGTTATCCGATATTGCGGCAGTTTTGCACTCTCTGTTGATCTGTTAGTCAATTAACTGGGGTGAACACACGCCAAAACCAGGTAATTGACGGGTGGGGTGTTACAATCTCTGTACATTTTAATGATTTAGGCTACCTCGAAGGAATGTCGTTTACTATTGCATGCTTACATAACTGACCTGAGATCGTTCAGTGATTTGTCAAACTGTAAGCGACACCCCACGTTACCTTCGCATACTTGAACCTCTTCCTGGCCCTTTAAAACGTTCGGGATCACTTGAGTCTCCCAAATTTTAAGTTTGAGCTCTCTTGATAATTAAACAATATGTATCTAAATTTCCTAATACATCTTTAGAGGGAGTATTTCACATTTTTCCGCTGGTGAACTCTTAATAATACGTGCGACATGGCGGTCAACCCACGTGCAGCGCACTGGCTTCTGTGCCGTTGTTTCCTCGTACTCTGGGCACTTTCGAAGCAGTAGCAGTACCGTACACACCATCCCACCTACTAGGGAACGTAAGGTCCCACTTTAGTGGCCAGGAAACGCGACGTATCCAGAAAGCGATGGGTGCGTCCGACTCGTTCCGGACAAGTCGTAAATATAGTGCAGGCAATAAAACGCGATCCCTGGACTGAACTCCGTCTGCACGGAGGACGAATTGAATCCGGCCGTCTCCGATTGCCGGCCAGGACGGCGAGGGGCTGTGATAGGGCCATCCGACGGCTGCCATCGGTCCTCCACGTCTCCCGTCCCCGCCCTTCGACCCGAGCTTAGTCAGCCCGAGTAAGGGCCAGAAAACTGCTCCACCGGGAGTCAGCTATGCCATTTATTACTCTCAACATGATAGTAGTAGCACATTGTCTTGAACGGATTTTGCGGCGTGGCGAGCGACAATCTAATTGGACTACCCTGAACATCCATCGTAGAGGATTGATGAGAACCAAGCCGGTAATTATGGAAACAACGACTAAAATAGCATCAAGATGCGAAGAAAGTCTTATAACATTTTATTGCATGATCTAGACTGAAGAGCCAACGAAATTGGTACACTTGCCTAATATCGTGTATGACCCCCGTGAGCAAGCAGAAGTGCCGCAACACGATTCGACATGGACACGACTAATATCTGAAGTAGCACTGGAGGGAATTGACACCATGAATCCTGCAGGGCTGTCCATTAATCCGTAAGAGTGCGTATGATTGGAGAGCTCTTCTGAACAGCAAGTTGCAAGGTATCCCAGATATGCTCAAGCAGAGGTGTTTAAACTCAGAAAAGTGTTCCTGGAGGCACTCTGTAGCAGTTCTAGATGTGTGGGGCGTCGCATTTTCCTGCAGGAATTGCTCAAGTCCGTCGGAATGAACAATGGACACGAATGGATGCAGGTTGTCAGAGAGAATGCTTACGCACGTTTCACCTGTCATAGACGTATCTAGACGTATCAGCGGTCCCATATTAGTCCAACAGCACACGCACCACATAATTACAGAGCCTCCATAAGGTTGAATAGTCCCCTGCTGACAAGCAGGGTCCATGGTTTCATGAGGTTGTCTCCATACACGTACACGTCCATCCGCTATATAAAATTTGAAACGAGACTCCTCGGACCAGGCCACATGTTTCCAGCCGTCAACAGTCCAATGTCGGTGATGATAGGCCCAGGGGAGGAAAAAAGCTTTGTGTCACGCAGTCATCAAGAGTACACGAGTGGACCTTTAGCTCCGAAAGCCCATATCGATGATGTTTCGTTGAATAGTTCGCACGCTGACACTTGTTGAGAACCCAGCATTGAAATCTGCAGCAATTTCCGGAAGGGTTGCACTTCTGTCACGTTGAACGATTTTCTTCAGTCGTCGTTGGTCCCGTTCTTGCAGGATCATTTTCCGGCCGCAAAGATATCAGAGCTCTGATGTTTCACTGTATTCCTGATATTCACTGTACACTCGTGAAACAGTTGTACGGGAAAATCCCTACTTCATCGTTACCTCGGAGATGCTGTGCCCCATCGCTCATGCGCCGGCTGTAACACCACGTTGAAACTCACTTAAATCTTTATAATCTAGTGGAGTGGCGCTTTATTTGGTGTCATGGACTTGAGCATCCGCAAATGCAGTTGGGTTGACAGGCTGCTGTAACGTGGGAAATTGATAATTAGCATCGGTTAGATGTGTGCAAAGGTACATCTGAAGAATGGACGTGAAATCTGAAAATCGATCATGGAATAAGAAAGTTATAGATCTAGAGGCTATGTTACTTATTATTATTAATCGAATGTCACTAGAACAGTACCAAGCGACTTGCCCCGGTGTCGCACAGGTAGCACTAAATATCTATGGCCAGGCTACTTATCTGGTGTATCTAACTAATATCCACAAAACTTCGTCGTGAATCAGTCTGAGAGTGTAACAGTATGAAAAACCCCTAGAGTAGTACCTGCGATTAGCCTTCACATACAGACAGAAAAATGCAATAGGGTGCTTTAATTTAGTAATATGCGTCTTTGTCAGAATGTCAGAAAAGCTTGTGAGGGTGTTGCATGGTAGGGTGTGCTGCGAATATTGAAGAATTTAATTCCATACGTTCCTGCGTTTTCGTGTTAATTAGCACTTAGGTTAGCGAATCAGACCGTTGCGCGCGAATTCTAGCGGTCCGCCACAGATGGTGACGCCATACACGTTCTTCGTTTGGTTTCCTAAAACCGAACACGAGAAGGATACAAAAAGTGGACATGGCACGGTAGTAAGGATCAAACCCGAACGTAAGACTGAGCAGTCTCGTGCGCTATCATCTGCGCTATGCACAGAACTGACAATAATTTTATCGGTCGGATAGCTTGAATTTGCACTTAACAATTGCCTAATTGGCTAATTTAAATGCTAATTAACTCGGAAATGGCGGAACGTATCGATATGTTTCTTAATAATTATTGCTCAACATACCCTGCAACGCCCTTAAAAGCTTTTCAGACTGTTTCTGAACACCTTGTATCTAGACGTAAGAGTCTAGATCGCTGTACATTTGACCTTCGCATCCGGCTTCATGCCAGT
Source organism: Schistocerca serialis cubense (assembly GCF_023864345.2). Classification (NCBI taxonomy): domain Eukaryota; kingdom Metazoa; phylum Arthropoda; class Insecta; order Orthoptera; family Acrididae; genus Schistocerca; species Schistocerca serialis. The sequence continues at coordinate 53,855,536 of NC_064644.1, forward strand.
CAGACCAAGGACTTCGCGGAAATTTATCTTCGGGTAGGTATGAATGCGAAATTTGCATTTTTTATAAAAATGATTCGGTGACTCTGAGATGTGCATTATCTCAAAATTAAAGTGTGCACGATGTACACAAAACGTGTTTTACGTCAAACGACTGATAATTTCAACTCAATATTTCTCTAAGTTACTCCAGTTTTGTACGTAAAGGCTGAGGGTAATTCATCTGTATGTGTCATGTGTATATTTTTACACTATCGGTGTGAAAATACCTGATACTTTTATTTAAATATCTGAAATTACATCGCAATGTGATTGAGTGCAACTTATCCACAACAAGTTAGGAAATGAAACTAGAGAATATCAACAGTACCTATGTTCACATACCAGTGATGTTTAGTTCACTGTGGAAATTAAAAATCTGAAATGGAATAAAACTGACATCCTTTGAACATTGTTTATAGGCTCCTAATAAAAATTACTAGCAAACACGCTACTGTTTTACATGACTGGAAGTGTAGAAATAAACTTTAATACACATTTTCAACATTAATACTATCTACATTTCATTATTTGCTTAAAGAACTTCGTACTGGATAATGTTAACAGATTTATTTCATTACTATCTGAGCAGCCGGGCATTTCCTTGGTAAGTTTTTATTACAGTATTCCCATACTCCATCTCGTCCTCTCCCCTCTCGTCATCCGTCTAGTCCTTCCCGCCCCACTATGTCCGTCCCCTCCATCTCCTCTCTCTGTCCACCTCTTCCTACCTCTCCGTCTTCACCTTCTTTGTCCATCTGCTACCTCCCCCTGTGTCCATCTCTCTAATTCCATCTCCTCTTCCCCCTATCTTTATCCAGTTTCGCCTCCCCTGGTGTCAGTGCATCTTCTCCTATCCCATTCTCTCTCCGCGTTATAAAGCTCACAAAAATTGGAGGTTGGTGGCTGTTACCCCTACAGTATTTCTTTCTGGATCGTAACCAATACGAGGTGTATCAAATTTCGTTGAAATCAAAATATCCACGGGTGTACTGCCGGTCTACAGTGTCCCACGGGGACAATATTTCGGCGATCACACAAGTCGCCATCATCAAATGAACTGACGGACTGAGCTCCTGTGAACGCGCCGGTACGGAGATCCGTACGCTATGGCTGATCAGGGGCAACTGGGTTCGGTCGCGGCGGCGGTCCGTCAGTTCACCTGATGATGGCGACATGTATGATCGCCGAAATATTGTGCCCGTTGGACACTGTAGACCGGCAGTACACCCGTAGATATTTTGATTATCAAATATATCAAATACGCCTGTAGAAACTCAAGAATCACTTCGCTGAAATCGTTCCAGGGGCTTACGATGAATTTTTCACCCTTGGCTTTGATCACCTCGTCTCAAATGTATTCCACATATATGTAACATATTTAACACGTACCTGGACACATTTCTCACCTCCATCTCTAGCAAATTTCGCCTGCAATACCATTTTCACGTAGCTCAATGTTCACGACGTCATATCTCTTGAACTATGTGCGGCACAGTCACATAATTTTTCAGTTTCACCCGAAGATATATGTGGCTGCTAAATGCGAAATGTGTCATGAACAGAGTTCGTAGTGTAGATAATGAATTAAAATGTCTTGCATGATGCGGTTATTCTTCATGCATCTCAATGTTTATGATGTCCTGTCTCCTGAAATACGTGTCGTAAGTGAATGTACAGTGTCTTCAAAGGAGGATATAAGATGAACGTCAACAAAAGCAAAACGAGGATAATGGAATGTAGTCGAATTAAGTCGGGTGATGCTGAGGGAATTAGATTAGGAAATGAGACACTTAAAGTAGTAAAGGAGTTTTGCTATTTGGGGAGCAAAATAACTGATGATGGTCGAAGTAGAGAGGATATAAAATGTAGACTGGCACTGACAAGGAGAGCGTTTCTGAAGAAGAGAAATTTGTTAACATCGAGTATTGATATAAGTGTCAGGAAGTCGTTTCTGAAAGTATTTCTATGGAGTGTAGCCATATATGGAAGTGAAACATGGACGGTTAGTTCAGACAAGATGAGAATAGAAGCTTTCGAAATGTGGTGGTACAGAAGAATGCTGACGATTAGATGGGTACATCACATAACTAATGAGGAGGTATTGAATAGAATTGGGGAGAAGAGGAGTTTGTGGCATAACTTGGCTAGAAGAAGGGATCGGTTGGTAGGACATGTTCTGAGGCATCAAGGGATCACCAATTTAGTACTGGAGGGCAGCGCAGAGGGTAAAAATCGTAGAGGGAGACCAAGAATGAATACACGAAGCAGATTGAGAAGGATGTAGGCTACAGTAGATACTGGGAGATGAAGAAGCTTGCACAGGATAAAGTAGCATGAAGAGCTGCATCAGGACGGAAGACCACAACAACATGTGGATACTGTCTACGAAAAGTCTTGCGAATGGCGTCAATACCAACGAAGCAATAAATTTAAACGTCCTGCAAGATGCGTAAGTTTTCACGCTTTTCAGTGTGTCTGATGTCATATTCCTGAAATATGTGTCGCAGAATGAAGCAATTCCGCTGGTGCCTTCAATGGTATATGAGAATATTGTCTGCAAAATGTGTCGCAAATACAGTTAGAAGGCAAGAAATATTAACTAAAAACTTTGTGTACATGCTGCAGCATTGCTGCATGAAAAAGGAAAATGTAGTCAGCAATACACTTTTTTCCCTTTCATCACTTTGTGGCGGTTGTCAGAGACAAAATGTTGCGCAAAGGTTTGATATTATGTGTAAAGTTTGTTGCAAGTCACGAAGTACCCTCATTTTCTGATACTGGATGACTAAATTATGGGAATTCGCATGTCATGGGCTACACTTGTTTTCATCCCCCTCTCCTCTCTATTTGATAGGTAGGTGGTTCTTACAGCCGTAGCGATGATTTACAGACAATAAGCGATATGTGTAGCAAATTTCTTTTGAATCTATCTGTTGGTTTAGGTGAAGATGTCGAACATACATACATTCACTTTATAACAAAATTAAAGGATCACTTTTCGAAACCCTGTAATTTCAAGCATTGCGACGATTAAGTTTGAAATTTGACTCCAAGATATCTACGGCCTTCCTACGTAATGGTGTAAAATCATGGCACCCGGCGACGTCACCCTCGGACTCAGCGACTCTTCAAACGGCACGGAGTCGACACAGGCGAAAAGAAAGGCAGCGGCTCAGAAATTCATGTGAGTTTAAACTGGGTTACCGATGTCACATTAGCACCAAATTTCGGCACATCTCATCCCAACGCCACTGTGGACATGTCACACGATGAGTAGTTCGTCGCAGCCCCTTTTATTCACATTCTATCCCCTTTTTTGACGTGCTATTGGGATGTCGGGGGACACAATTTCGACAACTAGTGTTGACATGACGCGATTACCTTATGGGTGGCTGAGGAAAACTTTTTAGACACGCCACCGCTAAGGATCAGCAACAAAATGCCTCAGGGGTGGCATATAGGACGTAATAGAAGGCACCCCTATCCACGGGGCGTGGATTCCCAAATATTTCGCGCTTGAAAATGACAGTTTTAGACACTTCTGACACCTTCGAAAGTTTTAGCTGTTCTCTGTAGACATGTTGGGCTGCAATCCCTCTGAAAGATATCGCACCCCTTCGTAGTGCAGCATGACCTCAACTTGTGCTCTCGTCTGTATGTTGGAACCACTAAAGAATGTTGAAAACCATTCAACTAAATTTGAAAGTGAGCCAAAGCAGCAAAAGGTGCTTATTCTTTTGCAGCCCACCTGCCTTCTCTCGTCCTTTGTTGTGATCAGGCTAGAGTGCAACACATGATAAAACGACAAAGAGTTCCTCTACGGCCGTACAACTCGACCATATCCTCGGAGTCACTCACAAAGCTTAGATCTTCGATGCCACCCACGGAACTTTGTTGATCACATTACTGATATACCTGTCTGAAACTTCGACACCGCTTCAGCTTGGCGGCTGCTCAGCACCTGCAGTTAAAAACCCCCACCCACGTGGTGTCGAAAGGGTTGCCTAATCCTATGGATGAAGTACAGATGAACTAACCTATGGGATACCAAGAACATACCCTTTACTACAAATTCTATGGAATTCTAAAACGGAATTTGTCCTCTGTAAGCCGTGGCACGTCTTTATTGCCCACAGGCAAATGATCAATGCAGTGATTAAGTTAAGCAGCAGTAGGACCATTTCTCTTTGTGCGATTCGAGAACGGATTTTGGTTAGGTACAACGTGTCATGTTTGCTTTGTACTTTAGCCAGCCGCCAAAATCCGGGAGTTCAGCGTGTTGGAATTATCCATTTCCCTGGATCGGTAAGGTTTGTGGGGGGAAGGGAGGTAGAGCTGACTTAAGACTGTTTTTTGGCGATGTTCTGCAAATCATAACATCCACTTTGGCTGTAGGACCCTGACAATACCAACGTCGTGGGAAATTAAAAGCGTTATTTCCCATGAACGATCTCACAACCAAAGAAATACACTATGTGATCAAAAGTATACGGACACTCTCAAAAACATACTTTTTCATATTAGGTGCAGGGTGCTGCCATCTACTGCCAGATACTCCATATCAGCTACCTCAGTAGTCATTGGGCATCGTGAGAGAGTAGACTGGGGCACTCCATGGAACTCACGTACTACGAACGAGGTCTCGTGATTGGGTGTCACTTGTGTCATACGTCTGTACGCGAGATTTCCACACTCCTAAACATCCCTAGGTCCACTGTTTCTGATGTGATAGTGAAGTGGAAACGTGAAGGGACACGTACAGCACATAAACGGACAGGCCGATCTCGTCTGTTGACTGACAGAGACCGCCGACAGTTGAAGAGGGTCTTAATGTGTAATAGGCAGACATCTATCCAGAACATTACATAGGAGTTCCAGACTGCATCAGGATCCACCACAAGAACTATGACAGTTAGGTGGGAGGCGACAAAACTTACATTTCATGGTCGAGCGGCTTTTATTAGAACGAACTAACATATATTACAATTTTGGGCTGAAAACCTTTGACCTTTGGAAACGAAAAAAATGTAATAAGCTGAATCATAAATAAGTTGCCACATATTTCCAGAAAATAAGTACACATATTCTGCGGTGAAAGACTGAAGATGAAGGCTATATGGAGAAGAGATATACTAAATGAAACAGAATATATACACTAAAAAAGGGATACTGTGTTGGCAGAAGAAATAACTGTTCCTGTTCCTACAAAGAATTTACACTTTTCTCTCCCATTTTGATATTTTAATCCAGATTCTGATCTCACCATGCAGCCGATGGAATTTCGTATTCACCTGTAATTCACCCCTTTGAAGTACTTTTTTTCCTCTTCAGTGTGATTAATTGCATCGCTACATTAGGAACACGGAAATAACTTTCCCAATGACCGCTTTATATCCGCTCTAACATTCCTTCATCTGCTCTTCATCTCAATAACAATTTCGCACCCCTCCATGCCTTCGGCGACAATTGTCTTGGACACTGTGGAAGAGCTGCTGGCGTGTGACGTATTCGCTGCGTCCTCGGCTTGGAATGCGGAGAATTCAATTGGCTGAGCTCTGATTCACAGCCGGTTCCCTCGTGGCACCGCTATCCTTATTTACGACACTAGAAACTATGTGACGTGAATTCTGTTTAACGAGAAACTGATAAATCTCCACTTACCATTGGCTACGAGTATTGCGGCATTATTTCTGTTGGCGTACCCTCCGTGAACAGTTCTCCACTTTGGCAATAAAATTTGTAGTGAAACTACAAAAAGTGAAAAACACTGAGTGCTTTTAATTACACATTAGTAATATGTGCCATTATTCCCAATACAACTGAAAAAAAGAACGTCGAGCCCAATTCATAATGTGTTTATGTTAGTAAAATGATTAATAGTTTCTATAAAACTGTTCATACCTTCAGAATCTTTCTCCCAATCTCTGTTTTCTGACAACAGCCTCTGTTGTCTTCCCCATTCACGTGGACGTTGCATAGATAAGTGCAGCTTATTATTGAAACGAAACTCTACAATAAGTCTCAATATTTATTATATTGTGGATGTAGCATGTATCATACTGAAAAATAGGAATTAACCTCATGCTAGTTAGTTCTCACATTTGAGATGCGATTACAATCAAAATGATAGTACAAGCATACTCCGAAAACCAAAGTAACTTACAAGTAACAATGAAGAAATTTAGAAAACTGGATTAAGGGAAAGAATAAAGATAAAATTTATGTAGTGAAAAACAAATATGTTGGGACTAAAACCACCGACCAAAGATCTTCTCCACTTGCACAAGAAAGTGTTTCTCTTCTCCTTGTTTTTTGCATAGCATGGAGGAACCCGTGCTGCGATACGGGTTTGAAGACTTGCAGTATTTGAGAATTAAGTACTTCGAAGATACAATATTAATACAAGATAAAGGCATTATTAATTCACTGTGATGTGAAAGAGCTAACGTAGGAGAAATAATGAAATGAATGTCCATGTACGTGTGGTGACGTCTGTAATTGTAAATGCCAACAGAAGCGTGAATACAAGGATGAAGGTGTATAAAAGTCCTTGTCGACTAGGAGAAGTAGAAAATCACGTGCAGCAGAGCATGCCCTTCAGTCAGAAGGTTATGAGTCGAAGTTTCGCCAAACAAAACCTATCATCCATGAATATTTAGAGTAGTCATCGAAATATAAAAATGTGTTGATGATTTTAAGAGAAAATACGGAGCTATGAAACTTCTCAATGGATGAACAGCAGCTACGCAGAGTCGATTTTCTTTACCATCTGACGAAAGACTGCTCGATAGTTAAGTCTTATCTAAGACAAAGATTATCTCTGCTGATAACGTGTAACCTTGTACCACGCCGCTTTCTCGCAGTGTTCATGTCGCTCTGAGAAGTCCTACGCCCGACTGCAAGAAAGGGAGATAGGTAATGAAGGGGTTCATCAATAAAATAAATCTGTTTGTCTCACCTTTAGCTCAGAGAGTGGGTTAAAACAGGTCAGTTGCTCTATATTTGTTGAGTACTCTATGGAATTCATTCATGAAGAATTTTGGAATTGGTCAACTGGAACCATTTGATTTGTTGTGCTTCGACGACTGTTTCAAAAACTGTTGGGAGATAAAGTATATGACATTCAATCACATGGTAGAACAGCAGAACAAATTTCTAAGGGAATTGGGTGCAGATTGTCACCTGTGTGGTGAAACGTTATTAATTTTTGAAACAGGCAGTAGTGTAATCATTAGACAGTGAAAAACCTCACGTAATGTTCAAGACTGAGAAACACAGCACAGATGATGATGAGGACTATGTGCTAAGAGAGTTTAAAAAAAAACTGATTTACTCTAATGAGGAGCTGAAGAGTGGCGTCAAACTGCCTGTGGCATTTATCAACATGGAAAACTACGAAAGTCTACAGTCCTTGATTTATTATGAGTTTTATGTGCTTCATGTAACCTGAAGACAATTTTTAGACTGACTAATATCGCCTAGAATGCTGTCCTGAACCAAAAACGAGTAATTTTTAATTTCCCTATCGTAGGGCATGCGTCAAGCCGAAAGGGTTATGTAAACGCCTTTTCTGTCGCTGACTCTTAATAAGTTTTCAGCTTCACACGGACTACTTTTTAATTAATTTTGTGAACGCGCTAATTACTAGGCTCCAATTTTCTGAAGTTTACACCCTTCGCCGAAGGCAAAGAAGGATTTAGTTGTGATGGTGAATAAGAAGATAAGATGACAGGCACCGCTTCTGCCTTTCGCCGGATCAGATACCCCTCAGCCGTATTATATGTTGTAACCAAAGCACTGTTTGTACACCACTACTTCCGAACGACTACGTAACGTTATCGACATAATATGTAACAGCGAATTATTTTCAACTGTACAGGAGCATTCCTACTAACAGAATGAGACAAAGAATGAGCATAATAATATTATAATGGCCGTAATTACGTGCTAGGATCACACATCTCATGGCGATCAGATAATAACTATAGCTCTTCTTTTGGGGCTATTGATTTCTGTCGTTCTAACATGTACTTTGTTACTGCTTGACGGTTACATTTCATGTGCTACTTGATACGAACTTTAATTCAATGCATTCCATCTACACTTCCACACGTAAACAGTCGCTGTCGACTAGAAATTGCCTAAAAATTTATGTGCAATTGTCTGTTACTTCTTTTTGGGATTATTGTAACGACTCCAATGTTAGTGCTTCCGACTTTATCGGACCTTTAGAGACACGAAGTCTCGGTACGAGGCTGAAATTTCCAAGCAAATATTCTCGTCTGAAATCAGTAGAGAATAACTGTTATGCTAAGGCAATACCGACTTCATGTATTTCTTGTATGGAACAAAGAGAAAAAAAAGACGGATCTTTGTTTGTATTGGCTATCAAGTTAACTGGTGTGCCACATCCTTGTTATGATGATCAAACTAACAGATTTTCCCAAATCCACCAAAGACTTTTCCTCAGAGGGAGTCTAGGACAGTCTCCACTCAATCTCGTGACTGTAACCAATGAGGTGTTAAAATTTCCAATCATCGTTGAGAGAGCGTTGACGGCTTAGGAACAGGCAGCTCTTCAGGCAAATGCCCTGTGCGACCATAGCTGATTCTGCCTAGTGTCTGAGCTAAAATTTTATTGAAACGAAGAAAGCACCATTAAATGTCTCAAGGATCAGGCGTAACTTACCTTACCAGTGCGGTACTGTTATGACCAGTTTGAGGATAGGAGACGATATATCATGATGGTAATGTCAGATGTACATAAAACCATTCGAGACATAAGGCAATAAAGGCGCAAGAATATAATACAGTTCAAACAGAAATGATTCAAGCTGGTGAAGTAATTATACAAATGAAATTTTATTTACAGATTGCTGAATTATACTATATAAGAAGTACTGGTAACATGCTACATCCTTTTGTTTTTTAAGTTAATTGGATTTAAGTGCTTTGGTGGTGCTCAGAACAAAATGAATCGGTTTGCATCGAGAGAAAATAACTGTCAAACATACTGTGGAACGAACTGCTTGAACCATGAAGCAGGAACCCAACATGGATATGCAGACCGACCTGCTGAAACTGCACCTTCGAAGTCCATCCGCACATTCTCGACCTGTCAGTCATCCTCCCCTTGCTTGTATTGCAGTTTTTATATGCTCCGCCCGCATATGTGAACTCGGATGCTGACATCATCTAGCACGTGATCACTCAAGGAGAGGTTAGTAGGCCAACTAGTGTTGAGGAAACAAATATGGTAAAACCTTAACATATTGTTGAGGTCCAGTTCCCTCCAATTTATCTGGTATACATTCGTTGCAGCAAAATGTAAAGTTATAAAAGTGTTTACCAGAATCAGGGAGCTCACGAGGTAGCAGCTGCTTCCGATCACCATGGCAGTACCATTAAGGTCGAAATAGTTAGTCTTTTATTAACTTATAATTCCAAGCAGCCGTAACACTACTGTATGTGCGGCATATGATTTAAACTCTCTCCAACGCAGGACTTAAGATCACAACCCCAGGATAATTTTGGCCTGTAATATGTAACCCAATATTCTCCAAGATTTCTATGATCTAAACCTGCTGTCGCGTCCAGTAGGCCATTAGCTGTGGTATAGTCAGAACGCTGAGGCAGTAAGCAATTAAGACGGACCACGTCGTTCCACTTGCCGACATGCTTTGGAGTGATGGCATATTTCTAGGCGAAAGCTTTACTCATTATTATCTACAATCGTCTATGCCTAAGTAGGTTATCACACTCAAAATATACTTTATCAACACCAATGAAATTCACTGAGTACGTGATTGTACTTGCTTAGACATTTTAAGACTACCTAAACGAAAACACAGCTTGTTATGCCATTGACGCGTAGCTTCTTTTCAACGAAAGTCTGCCCTCTTCCAAATCTGGCTGCCATGTTCCCTCAGCGAAGGCTCGTCACCCCAATGCTAACTTTTGCGGGCTACAGTGGTGTCAGATATAACACTTCAGGAATTTATTGAAATAATCAGCAGCCACTTGCTGAAAAGAAATTTTGTTTATCAGGCTTCAGGCACTTACTGCTCTTCATCTAAGCAAGGGTACTAGGTCCATGAAACGGATGGGGGAAATAAAATTTATTTTCTCCAGCTGATTGCTGATTTTTTCAATGAACCCGGAGTAGAGTTTCTGTGGGTGGATGAAACACTACGGGTTAGGAATATTAGTCCTTCTCATAATGCTCCAGTGGAGACAGTCTCAGAGTGCTACGTGAAATGATTTGCCCTTCCTGCTGACTCTGACAGTTTGTAATTCTATGATGGACTATTTTTCTTTCCGGTTATGCACTCACTGTACCTGGTCGTATCTGAGAGCATGTCAGCCCTGGAAATGACGTCGTATTTCTATTTTTGCCCTTCTTGGTATCTGCGTTTTTTCCGCCTTGTCGCTACACCGCAACAACGGCTTCTCGTGCCTGCCGTTGGCTGCTGTCTATTCCGACTATGGTGCTCGGATTAATATGTCAGCTTACGTTACATTCACATTTAGGAATACCCACATCACGTGACCCTCTCTGCACTTCGATATCTGATGATGGAAATAAATTAGAAATGCTTCAAGTAAGCAGTTTGAGTAAAAGAATCATTTTCACTGGATGTTTCACTGTTTTCAGGCAACCTCCTCAGCTCCAGTCCAGCACTATTTTATACTATTTTCTACATATCTTGATGCACTATTATCTGCTACTACACCAAGCGGTGAGAGCAGGATGTTTTCGATCAGATTGTAATGTTAGGCCAAAAATATAATAAAACAGAGACAGTTTGAAATCAAATAAAGGGATAGATTGATGGTCCATAGCTTTGTATATAGCAGGGTTTAGAAGTCAAACTGACCTGTAGTATTACGCTGGATAAATCAGTCTGATCCATAGTAGTACGCTAAACAAAGGTGTAAGTAGGCTGTTAAGGTTTTTATATTGGTAACGCCACGTAGCGCTCTGTATGAAAACCACTGGCTGTGCTGTATGCAGTCTGTGACTGGTTGGCGTTGTTGTGATACTCGCCATTGTAGCGTTGGGCAGTTGGCTGTTAACAGCACGTAGCATTGCGCAGTTGAAGGTGAGCCGCCAGCAGTGGTGGATGTGCAGAGAGAGATGGCAGAATTTTGAGAGCGGATGATCTGGACGTGTGTCCGACAGAACGAGTAAATTTGTAATACTGGATATCATGAACTGATATATGTATTATGTCTTTTAAACACTTTTAAGGTAAATACATTGTTTGTTCTCTATCAAAATCTTTCATTTGCTAACTATGCCTATCAGTAGTTAGTGCCTTCATTAGTTTGAATCTTTTATTTAGCTGGCAGTAGTGGCTCTCGCTGTATTGCAGTAGTTTGAGTAACTAAGATTTTTGTGAGGTAAGAGATTTGTGAAACGTATAGGTTAATTTAGTGAGGGCCATTCTCTTGTAGGGATTATGGAAAGTCAGATTGCATTGCGCAAAAAAATATTGTGTGTCAGTTTAAGCACAGTCATGTATAATTTTTCTAAGGTGACGTTTCATTTGGCGACCCTGCCAGGGTACCTCACTGGAATCTTCTGATTCTTTCTTGTAGTTTATGTAATTAGTGTAGCTTTTGTTTATTGCTAGCACATAATTGTAGAGAGAATCTCCTTTGTAGTTGCAGTATTTCATTGTTGTAATGGTAAAACAGTTGTGGGATGCATGTAGATTTGCACCAAGTATTTCGCAGCTGCACTTGAAATTAACTAGATATTATTTTCAATGCTATGTTAATGTGTTCTCTTATTTTTGCTCTTCAAATTGTGCTTTTATGTGTTATCGTGTGAAATATTGTGACAACAATGGCGTGTGAAAAACGTAACACTAGGCTCCAAAGTAAACTGAGAAACAATAGTGACAACGAGTGTAGCTTATCAGCACCACTGTGTAATGAATTAACAGACATTCGAAATAGTAATTTGGTAATTGTGCATAGAGAAATGGAGCAGGCGGCAAATAATGGTGTAGACAGTGAAACAAGTAGTGAACAGGGAAGCATTATCGATCGATCGGTCGGCAACAGCTCGCCCTAGGAATCTGAAATGACAGAACACAATATTGCAAATACTGTAGACTCAGGTTTTGGGTCCTCACCGTTTTCTCAAATGAGTCAAGACAAATTTTCTCCTTGTCAAAATGTGAATGTTGCCGGTGAAAATGCACTGTCAAAAAGCATAGAGAAACAGATTCCAGACACTAATAGATTATTATTGCAATTAATGCAACAAATGGAACAAAATCAGAGACAAACACAGAAAAAGCTTCAAAAGTTAGACACAATGGAACAAAATCTTTGGAAGTTAGACACCACACTTGAACAAACACGTGAAGATTTAAGTACTGAGTTACATAACATTGAATCGAAATGTCAAAAAGTCTGTAATGACGTAAAAACACAAATTTGTGTGCATTTTCTACCTTTTTTTTTCGCGGCATGGAAATGCATTACAGAAACAAGAAGCAGCCATAAAAGAACTGCAAACTATTGTTCATGAAATTCATGAGACCTTGCAAGCTAAAATTGACTCATTTGCATCTACCGATTCGGTTACGCAACTTGCAAAAACTCAGGAAAACTTAAAGGACACAGTAGATACTCTGAAAATTGGTTTAGAAAGACACATGGAGGAAATTAGTTCACTATCAGAGAAAGTAGTTGAACTTTCGGATCAGCTAAATAATTTATCTACGAAGGTAGATGATAATCTGAATGACACAAAACCGGTAGTCTTTAATGACACAGAAGAGTGTGAACAAATTCGGAAATTCAAACAAAATCAGAATCAAATTAATACACAACACCAAAGAGAAATCCGGGAAGTACAAGATCAGCTGACACAGGTAATACGTATTTCAGAGGACACTCGCGCTCCAATACAGGAAGAGGGACATAGAAATACGGAACATCCACAAAATAATCAGACAGGGCACTTCGGAAATTATGAAAGAAATTGGCAAGGTACACCGAATTTTGAGATGGAACCGCTGAAACGACGTAACAATGACCAACATGCAACTCGCCGAAATAGTGATTTTGACTATAAGCTGTTTATTACTACATGTAAATTCAAAACATTTAAGAATTCCGGCAATGACATTCACCCACAAGCGTGGCTTCATCAATTCTCTCATTGTTTTCCTCCCAACTGGTAATTAGGGCACAGATTAGAATTTATGTGTGGCTATTTAGAGAATGAACCAGCTATAAGAATGCGATCGGTCATTCATGATTGCCACAGTGGAGGAGAATTTTATCATGCCTTCCTCTCAGCATATTGGTCTCAAGCTACACAAGACCGAGTAAAACATAGCATCATAATGATGAAACATTTCGAACAATCTGAATTTTCCAGTCTTGTGAAATATTTTGAAGATATGTTGCACAAGAATCAGTACCTGTCAAACCCATACAGCCCCTCAGAACTGATCCGCATTAGCTTAATCAAATTACCTGAACATTTACGACACATTATTTTGGCAGGACGTTGCAAAGATGGCAATGAAGCTTTTCATGGACTCTTACAAGAATTAGAAATTGACACTGACAATCGCGGAACGCGAAAACAGGAACACAACAATTACAGATCACATCCGTCGCAATTTCGCGATGAAAGAAATAATAACTGGACACGACAAGGCTATTCTCACAACACAAATCGTGACCAAAACAGACACCAATGACAACCGATGGGAGGGTAGTAATAATTACAGGGAAAGATCACCCCTCCATGTTAGTAACTATCACAGAGACAATCAGAAAAACAGACAATATGGGAACCAAAATAATTATTATCAAGGGAAACAGAATAACTTCAGATGCAACGGTCCAGCGCGCAGTTACGATTCAGGGAGAAATTCTCCACCACGTGACCGACAAGAAAGAAACTATGGAATCTACCGACATGACGACAGACGATATGATCGTAACGACAGACCTGAATTGCATCAGAACTGGCTGGATTCAAACAGGGAAGGGCCCTCTAGACAAGGTGAATTTGTAGAAGTTAGGTCTCCAAATCCCAATAACGACGCTGCCAACAAAGAGATAGACAATGACTCACACCGCAGGCAGTCATGTGCGCCGGCTAGATCAGCGACAAATAATATAGACCCTAACCTTGAGAAAAATTCCAGTATTCTTTACCGACATATACCGCACGATAATTGCATTCAAGTTCAAACTCTGAGTACTATGAAGAGTAAAGGATTGCACCACACTTCACACGTAAAACCGCTTATTCAGAGATAATCTGCTTTTTAACTTTGTCTTTGCCATAAAACTTTTCATTTCACATTTCTAGTAATTTTTGTCACACTTAGAAACTGTTAACATGCAACGATGTTTTAAAATAAACTATCCAGTCTAGAACCTAGGGAACATATATAGACGGCATTTACGAGTGCATTGTTACAGTGAACAGACGACACAGTGTTATTGTGTGTGTACATTCTTGTTTGTTAGTTGCACGATTACGAAACTACTATAAGGCCCACATACTTAGAACAAATACAGGTACTGCTAATGAGATTTTAATGCAACATTTTGGTTTACTTGAAAATACATTCTGGATTTGAAGTACATTCTGTGAGATTAAAGATCACTTAGCATTTGGTTTCTTTGACAGCTACATGATTATATCACGACACTACTAATAAGTGACACAATTTATATTATTGCTTTGGCGCTGTATCTGTTTTATATCTGCACAGTTTTTCTGAATTCTTCTGGAAAGTAAAACATGTTTTAGTAGTAACTTTTGTGGTATAGCTACAATGAGACAACCTTTTCCGTAGCACAACAATACGTTACAGCACAGTACTCTCTTCATCACGGCAATAAGCGTAATAACTAAGATATCTATATGCAAAGCATTTCACTTTTATTTATGAGGAGGTGAATACATTGACTTCAGCTGAACTTTGCTTACAGAGGACGATAACTACGACAGTTCCACAGAATGAGCAGAGAATTTTTTTAGGTTTTGAAATTATTGCAGAAAGCTACGACGTTTTTGAGATTTGGCTGAGTTTTTATGATGTTATTATTACGTTCACAATGTGTATTATGCTGTTGAGTTATGTTTCTGATCAATAAGCTGATGCTATATGAGGAATTTGATTATGCTAAGTATTTATTATGATGATATATTGAAGAAGTGTCTATGAATATGTATTTGTGTAATAAAGTAAGGAATAATGAGTCATGGTTAGCGACTCTGATTAGTGAAAAGGGATGTTGGAAATCAAGAATCATACTTTAAGAGTTATGAAATGTGTGTATATGCATGAATGTATCGCAATGCCAGTGAAAATATTTTGGACAGTGTTATATTTACAGGATTTTGTTTCTACACATTTGTAACACAAATTCTCAACTTGTGAAATTTTTTAATATGAGACTGTCACTGCTGTCGTAAATGTTTCGCTAAGAAAGCAAAGTGACCTTGATGTAATGTGCTGTAGGCGCCAAGCTATGCGACAGTCATCTGAAAAAAAAATGGCGTGCCTTTCAGAGGCAGAACAAAAAAAGGAGAGGCCATTAACCTCGCTATTGACATTTCTTTGCAGAAAGCATTTCAAATAAGACACACTCATACTTTGAACATATGATTACAGTTTTGAGCTCATACTTTCTGATGTTTACTGAATGCCTAATGAAATGATGAGAAATATTTTATGTCTATACACCTGATTATGACTACTGTCTTTCTAGTTGATAGATTACTCATTTTGTTTAATATCTAGTTTCTAGCTGCACTGTAGCATCGGTTAGAATAAAATTTAATAGATGTACTAATATAGATATTTTATGCCTACAGATCCAGTAAATAACAATTTTATGATCTAATTCCAAAAAAAACGAGGGAGCACAAAAAGACATTTCCCTTCACAGGAATTGCATACATAATTTTTGCCAATGACTGGGTAACTTGTTTCATAGAGTAAGTCAAGGTGATGCATCACTCTAGTGTTAAGATGTGACATAGTTATTAGACATTTCCTATCTTTACTGTAATATTGTTTCTGCTTGAGCTTTATCACGTTTAGGTTTAAGTTATTGCATTTGCTGCTGCTGTTTGCCAGGCATAGTGCTACTGAATTTCACTTTGTATCACTCTGTTAAGCCAGTTCTACTACTGATTTATATTTCTTGTTGCTGCACATTGGCTCATATTAGTGATAATGTTGCATTTGCTTTGCTAACTTATATGTGTTGCTGCTTGCTGTGCCAATTTGAATTTTTTGTCATTGCTGTTTGTGTTAATTGTTTTGTGGTGCTGCATTGCCTTGTCCCTTCGTTTAGCATCTGAGCTCAGTAGATTTAAGTTAGCTTAAGATGGGGTAGGCTATATATGAAAACGAGTTGTGATGAATTGGAAGAAATACATTCAGAAGCTATAAAGAAAATGGTTTGGCCCAAAAAGTATTTTGAAAGAGGATATGAACAAAAAAGTAAGGGTTTAGGGAAGCAGGTTTAGGTAGGATTTTCTTGGAAATCAATGATGAGGTAAGGTAATGGAAAATAAATAATGAGGTGAGAAATATGTGAACATATCAATACAGAAAGCATGCTTGGATTGGATTTTTTTTGGTGGAAACGAATGTTGAGATAAGACGAAAGATGTATGGAATGAAGTTTTGTGTTGGACTGCAGTATCAAATGTTACACTGAAAACAAATCCTGCCCTTTCCTCTTGTGTTATTCTGCTATGCGTTTGTGTACCCTTGTGTATTTTTGTTTTTCCTGTCTTTACGTGTTTAGCTGATGATATGTTGTAGAATTTTTCTAATACTATGTTATTTACTTTGTAAATATGTTTAGACATTATTTATCTGTTCAGTTTTGTTGCTCATGTGTGAAGTTGATGTTTCGAAAGCTATTGTGACCTTTTATATATTTACTTATGTCATAATTCCTGTAACACTGATGTATATGTTATTTCAATTCTTCTGGAAGGCCTATATTACCACAAATGTTATCTGTATCGTTATGTTCTTTAATGATGTATTTTGTACTTTTGTAATTGTATTCTTATGTTGTAAATTTATAATTGTATAGACACCAGTTCTTCAAATTAAGTTTCATTTTACTGCACACGTTTCTGTTGGTGACAGTATATACACAATATGTGGAAAAAAAGAGGACTGTTAGTGTTTGCGTTTGTGTTGATAATTCAGCAAGGGACTGGTTAACAGCATTTCAGGTTCTAAGGACAATTCCAAAAACATTGTGAGTGCACAAGTGGTAGTTTATGGACTTACTATATTGTCCACAAGATTCTTCGATGGTGATTGTGCACCTGCACAGTCGCAACAGATGGCAGATGGCCGTCTATACATGGACTACAGTCGGTCTGCGTCTTTGATGGTCCACCATTACCATTATTTCTACAAGGACTGCAGTGGGTCTGCACCTTTGATGGCTCACCAATACCATACTCTCTACTACCACTACAGTGGGTCTGCTCTGTGATGACATACCTACCGATATTCTTGGAAACTTCGACTGACTCTGCTATGGGTTTGCTCTGTTGTGGACCTGCATTTCAAGAGTCAGCACTGTCTTTGCGTTGGAAGGACAACACTACTTCTTCAAGACTGCATGGAAATCCACTACTTCCGTGTGCATTTTCTTTCACTGCTCAGACTTCGAGAAAAACACTGCAATTTTACTGTGATGAATGATCACAGCTGTCTTTATGAACTGTGAGAAAATTTAAGCTTTTGACTGACATTGTATCGATAAGTGTGTGCATTTGATTTCTTTGTTATTGTAAATATGAAAATTTTTTTCAAAACTGTATTTGGGGGCTATATAAGTAGGCTGTTTACGTTTTTATATTGGTAACGCCACGTAGCGCTCTGTATGAAAATCACTGGCTGTGCTGTGTGCAGTCTCTGACTGGCTGGCGTTGTTGTGATACTCGCCATTGTAGCGTTGGGCAGCTGGATGTTAACAGCGCGTAGCATTGCGCAGTTGGAGGTGAGCCGCCAGCAGTGGTGGATGTGGGTAGAGAGATGGCGGAATTTTGAGAGCGAATGATCTGGACGTGTGTCCGCCCGAAAGAACAAATTTGTAATACTGCATATCATGAACTGATACATATATATATATATATATATATATATATATATATATATATATATATATATAATGACTTTTAAGCACTTTTAAGGTAAATACATTTTTTATTCTCTATCAAATTCTTTCATTTCCTAACTATGCCTATCAGTAGTTAGTGCATTCAGTAATTTGAATCTTTTATTTAGCTGGCAGAAGTGGCGCTCGCTGTATTGCAGTAGTTTGAGTAACGAAGATTTTTGTGAGGTAAGTGATTTGTGAAACGTATAGGTTAATTTAGTGAGGGCCATTCCCTTGTAAGGATTATTGGAAGCCAGATTGCGTTGCGCTAAAAAATATTGTGTGTCAGTTTAAGCACAGTCATGTATAATTTTTCTAAGGGGACGTTTCAAGGGAAAGCAGCTCATTCTTTTTTGTGGTAAACACCTTGGCGACGTTTCCGACATTTAGTATGGCTTTTAGTCCCGATCGGACACTATGATGGCATTAGTTTTTCGCAGAGGGAATTATCAAATGGAAAGAAACAAAAGGGATCCACTTTTTTAGACCAAGAGATATAGAGATATTACTTGAACAGCGATGTGGTAAAAGAAGTATTACTCCATTTATATGTAAGGTATTAAGAACAATATAAGTGACATTTCTTACATCATCCGCATGAAAATCGTAAATATTTTAACTAAAAAATAACGGAACAAGCTTACTCCATCAAATTCAGACACATCAGTGGTAATGTATCTCGAAACTAATGTGACGAATTCTCGACAAGTACCAGTAGTGTTCAGGGTGAAAAACATTCAATGGCCATTTGTTCCAATCTCATAACTTCATTCCACCTTACCCTACATATAAAACAGAGGTTGCCTTACGACTAAATCAACAATTTAGGCAAATCATTTCGTTAAGTCATAGTTCTATATTCTCAATTGTATTAACATTAAGTTAGGGTAATGACCATCAGGAATGCGCCTGTGGACAAGAAACGAATGACATACAATTATAGACAAGTGAATTGTTCACTTGATCAAAAAAGTGCACCACTCGAAGTATAATGTCGCAAAAAGTAATGTACATGGCAAAAGTGACGTAACAGTCACATAGTAAATTAGTACTTTAACATAACCTTGTTATGGTTATGTTTCCTTCCTCATATATAAAACTGTTTTACATAAAAATCCTCTCTTACATTTCACCAGGAGCTGGAAATATCAAAAACTATTACTAAACTTTCTTTAGCAACTTTCTTTAGCTCTATACAAACTATCATCTCACATTGTGTACGTATGAAACATTATTACAGTTACCAGTGAAATTAATAATAACGGTTAACAGTAATACTAATAGTAGCATATATTCAGAATAACAGTTTAGCATTATTCAAGTTATGCTGAATATCATCAGGAACAGGGGAGAACTGTTGAGAAAGACTCTTTCGATACAGGACTCTGTAGACATAGGTGTGAGGGGGTAAAGGGAAGAGTGTTAAACGAGCCTGAGCAGCAGACCAGTATGTACGAGAGATAGCTATTGTGATAGCGGGTCGACCATAACCATTCTTTAAATGGGAAAACAATCTTCTTTCTTCGTAATATTTGGCAAGTTAGACTCAAAGTCTGGTTTCCGATAACATTTCAGAATGTTTCTGTCTTCCGTGAAGGCATGGAAAGGAGGACATTGTTTGGTTGAGAACAGATTTATCTGGTTTGGTATTCATAAGTGATGGAGTTGATGACAGAGCAGTAAGAGGATCTAACAGTGTTGGCTCTTATCTGCAATTAGCGATGGTAACTGACGGTTTGCAGGAGGAATGTGGTCGAAAAATAAAACGTCACAAACACAAAGTTAGTGGACGTGGGTGGCAACTTCAAAGGCACTTGGTATTGGTCGAATTAGCAACAGATTCCATAACACCTGTGGTTTTTCGACTTGGTGCCAAGGAGAAAAGGGACTGTTACTATTAATGTGTATACACAGATCATGTGCGTACTAAAAGAACGAAACATTTGTTTACATTAATTCCCTTCCCTAGCTGTGATTATTGCTCCATTGACGAGGACAATGCACGATGTATGCTCAATACAATATGATGAATATAGTCATCCAATACCAGTTCCACCGTTCGATATTTTAAAAATTAAGAATTACGTATCTCTTGAAGCAGCTCTTAGTTCCAAGAATAGGTCCTTTGCCAAACGTATTTGGGGTTTTCATTTGACTTTAAAAAAGAGACTTTAAAATCTGAGTATCTCATTTTACTTTTCGTTGTATACATTCATGGTGATTCTGCTGCCCCTACCCCTGTCGTTTTATGTGACCCACAATGTTATGTTTGAACTTCAAAACTCACAAGTTAGATTTTCACATTCTCTCGCTCGTTACACACAAATATGGGAATATTAGATAAATTTTGTACCTGGATACCTTTCCACTAGAAGCAGTAGTTTTCGAGTTATTCAAGTAATACGTACAAAAGTGACCTTTAAAGGCACCCTCACTCCAACATTCAGGCCCCACATATGAGGACTTGTAGTATGTTGTTCATGGCACTCTCTTCACCACCGTAAAAAAAAAAAAACTGCGACTGCACGAATTATTTCCCATCTTTGGTCTTTTCTGTCTTAATTCACTGGTCTTATTATGCCAACGGCTTGGTCGACCAGTCACAAATCGCAAAACTAATGTTTGTGGAAGTTTTGTCTAACAGGTTTTTGTACATCAACAGCATAAAATAAATAATACTATCGTCAGATTTTCAGGCCTTCCGCTTACGAAACTAATGTGCTTGGAAGGGTTAAGTTTGGGTCTAATTGTCAATGTAGCTAGTTTTCGAGTACGTGTGCAAAAGTAGTTTTTCTTTCATTACCCTCAGAGGCACGGTTACAGTAATGATGCTAACGAAACAGCTGACTATAGTGGTGGTGTAACAGTGCGATGAATAGAGACCAAAATGGTCAAATAGCCAGAATAGCTGGTGTAGTTGGAAACCGTTATACAAAGGTGGAAGTGAGTGGTACGATTAACGCACTAGAAATCCTTACTGGTGACTAATGAGCGCGAGGTTGGTGGTGCGTTTGAAGGTTGCTACGTTATCCTTGAACAGCACGAAAAACATGGCCTCCCAGCGACAACGTTTCCAGTGCCAAATTTACCTACTATAATTTTCCTAAGAAAAAGATCGTGTTAATTTTTTACTATAGGACTAGTAGCTTGTGCGTAGTGAGCGAGAGGATATTAAAATATTTCACCGTGTCTTTGAACGCCATTGCGATTTGCATAAAACGACATCGATAGAGGCAGTTAAATCACCCTGTATATATCTCGATTTAAGTTTAAAAATTATTGCCTTTTATTGTAATGGTGCAGTAAGGCTAATGTACTTTGGAGACTAACTGCGTCATCCAATTATGACACATACTTGTTAATGGAGAACCAATGTCCTGCTTGTATCAGCATAGCTTGAAACTGATTAAGTAATAAGATATTTAATTCCTTGAGCGGTTTCGGCCACTTATTGCCCTTCTTCAGAAGGCTGTGCAGGAAAATACACCAAAAATAAGTAGATGTCAGATAAAAATATTAAAATAAGGGCAAAAAATTTAAAAACATTTTAAAAAATTGAAGATAAAGAATGGTACATACTTACTCGTATCGCATTATTTGCGAGTGTCAACAATAAAGTGCATGCAGCACAATGGCATGGCCCCAAAAAATATATGCAGGAGCAGTAATTAATACAATACTCATTCCATTAACACAATAAGTGCTCTTAGATGCGTACATGTATTTCACAGTGTCAGCATAGAACTAGTACAAATAACGAAACAAAAATTGCAGACATCACCCCAGAACGTGAGCCAATCACCCAATGGCATGCATATCTTGAAGCTGGTCTCAGAGTGGGGGGTGAAAGTACGATATAATATAGAACAAAAGAAAAAGAAGTCAGATGATAAATAAGTTATTATCGACGACAAGGGCGATGTGGATGGGAAATTTGGGGACTTCTCTCCATACAGCTGTACCGAGGTCAGTAGCATACTTGTAAGGAACCAAGGAAACTGTCAACAAAATCAAAGCGTATCATGGGGCTGGAACATGTGACTGGAGTAAGTGCAGAGACCATGGTTAATCAGTAGCCAATATTAAGTATCCGCAAGTGACTGTATAGAGAACGAAAAGTGGGCAGAGATGTACAATAATGAGTCAAGTGACACTGGAATATATGGAGGTCGGAAGTACGTTACGTGACTGAATTGTATCTAGCGGCTTTAATATCAGTTGTATGGTACTGTACGTTTTGGAACGCATCGGTGAATTGGTGTAAATATGTCAATAGCTCGGCAGCAGGAAATATTCACGCGAAAACCTCTCGCGAACTGCATCAATGAGCGAGAAGCAATAACTGGGGTACATGGAAATGAAGTTCCTAATCACAAGCTAAAACGAAGACTCAAAATTAACTGTGGGAGAAAGGAAACGTAGACAACGTTGTATGCTTTTGATACAGCGAATAATTAGTTCATAAATGAATAAGGAGTTGTAAATACGCTTCTGGAAGCGAATGTAACTAGCGACATTTACATAATATGTGTGAAATAAGCACAGTAGGTTTGACCACTTGACAGTAAATGAATAAAAATGCTTATTAACATTCCTTGTAACTGTACAGCAACTGTAACTTTAAGAATAGGTTTTCTATAAATCATTCGTTACATTGAGATAACCATGTGTAGATACATAAATCGCCACCTGCAGGCTGTAAGTGGTTTAATACCTGCAACAATAAATGATTAATTGTCTGCCAATGGAAGACGCTAACCACTTAGAGCTGGAAATGATTCACTACGTAGAACTTTAGATGATTCACTGCCTGTAGTTATAGATGATCGACTCACTGATACCAGTAAAAAGTTTAAGAGCTAACTACCTGTAACAAATGTAACAGTAATAAAAGGTGGACTAATTGTAGCTGTGAGCAGCTGTTTAAATGTGACTGTACAGTACATAGCTAAGTAACAGCAACTAGATGTAGTAGTGCGGGTCAAGCTACAGTGTGTAAAATATTACTCAAAAATTTACTTGTAATAAATATAACATGTGTGTGTGTGGGAGGGGGGAGGATGTTGGGGGGAGGGGAGCTTGGGAGAGGGAGGTGAGCTAATGTGATAAACCATACAGGAATTGGTTAGTGGAGTAAGAAGGTGGACGGAGAGAGAGACGGGGAATGTGATAATAGGAACAAAATAGGCTTATCACAGCTAAATTCTTACGACTGAAAAGGTGTATACTAATGGTAACTTATGGAGAGTAATCAAGTGATTGTAACTGTAATAGGATGACTATGGCACTAATTTTAGCTTACTAAGTAATTACATTTTACCTAGGAAGGTTGATAGGTTATTGTAATTATTTATATACAGGTGAGGTACTAATTGTATGTATTGTTAATAGATCACTGCAATTACAGCAGACCGATTATGGGAGGGAAAGAGGGAGGAAGAACTTAACACGTGAAACTATGGGCAAAACAATCTTATGTGGAGCTGTGTTGGTTGGTGGAGGGGTGGGGGAGGTAGTGTAGTAATTTGGTAAGCTGAGGGGGAGAAAGAGTTGTTGGAATGGTAGGGGCAGAAGGGAGAGAGGAGGGAGAAGTGATGCACACAAAAACGTTAATCGCCAGTTCTATATACCATAGGCTTGTAAAAACAGTAAGTAGTACAATGTAGGACGAGGGGTGGTGTGTAGCGTGCTGTGTTGACATGTTTCACTTACGGTCTCCGTGCATGTCAGTGTGATTCCCGGGAGGCCCAGTGGTGTGTATGACGGATGATCATACAGTTTTAATTATCACCTCACCAGCACAATAATAAGGGTGGAGATGGGGTGCACCCTTTTTCTTACGCTTCTTTGAGGGCATGCTACCGTATTGTGCAGCAGCAATTTCGTTGCTTAAGAGGTCTGCAAACTTGCACATGCGAAATGACGAAACATTAATTACATAAGCCTATTTTTTGATGATGATAATTAAATCTTTATGTTTGCCTCTCGTGAGAAAGTAGTTCAATACTCTGACTATTAAGATAATTGAATACATAGGGAACTGTGTAGGAAATGTGATACCCTCTGTGTATTTTCTACTGTCCTAAGTATGAGGCTTTTGAGAGGACCGCACTGGGCGTAGCTCAAGTTGGATGCAAGCCCGACTTATCGGTGGCTGGCCTCGTTTGCGGGGCCCTAGCCAGCGCTGGTGGCGGCTGCGGCGGCCCGGGCCAAGAGCTTGACTGATGGCGTGGGTGTCGATGTAACGGAGCCGTGATGAATGGGATTACCGCCCTCAAAGGAGGCGGCCATCTCCTCCGCGACGGGTAAAGCCGGGACGTTATGGAAGTCTTCAGGGCGGCCCGGCGCGCAGAGTGAAAAAAGCCACGGCGTGAGGGGCCGCCAGGGCCTTTCTGTAAGCGGCCCGGCGCGCCCACCGGAGGCGGGATTACGCACTTTGTCCGCCCCACGCTAATAAGCCGGTGGGCAAGGAGCGCGCGTGCTGCGCGTGGTTGCCTGCTGGCTAGGGGCAGCCGCAGTTTACCGCAAATCTCACGCTACAACATGGCCACACCAAGGGCACTACGGCTTCTGCTGTAAGTGAAATGGCGCTACGCACAAGAAGTCACCAGGATTTCTTTACAACAGTCGACTTCATGTACGTCTTATTAACGTAAGGTGACAGCAGAGCAACGGACTCGAGTAGGAAACGGTACAAATGTGGCATCCGTTAGTTTCACATAGGGTAAAACTCTGAAGGCAGCACGGGCAAAATACATGGAACGAAACCTTATTTACAATCTGTACAGGAACCAGACAGTCGTAGTAAGAGTCTAGTGGCATGAAAGGGAGGCAGTGGTTGAGAAGGGAATGAGAGAGAGTTGAAACTTATCACAGATGTTATTCAGTCTGTAAATTGAACAAGCAGTAAAGGAAATCAAAGAAAAATTTGGAGTATAAATAAAAGTTCAGGGAGAAGAGATGAAAACTTTGAGATTTGCCGATGACATTCTAATTCTGTCAGATACAGTAAAATACTTGGAAGAGCAGTTGAACGGAATGGACATTGTTTTGAAAGGAGGGTACAAGATGAACATAAAAAAAAGCACAATACAGAATGTAGTCGAATTAAAACAGGTGATGCTAAGGAAATCAGATTACGAAACGAGCACTGACAGAGTAAATGAGTTTCGCTATTTAGGCACCAAAATAACTGATGATGGTCGAAGTAGAGAGGATGTAAAATGTTGATTGGGGATGGCAAGAAAAACATTTCTGGAGAAGCGAAATCTGTTAAAATCGAATACAGATGTAAGGATTAGGAAGTCTTTTAGGAAGATATTTGTCTGGAGAGTAGCCATGTATGGAAGTGAAACATTGACGACAAACAGTTTAATTAAAAAGAGAACATAAGCTTTCGAAATGTGGTGCTACAGAAGATTATTGAAGGTTAGATATGTCGATCATGCAACTAAGGACGAGAGAAGGACTGGGGAGACTCGAAGTTGCGGTAGAACTAGACCAAAAGAAGGGATCGGTTGACAGGACACATTCTGACACATCAAGGGGTCGGCAGTTTAGTATTTGAGGGAAGTGTGGGAGATAAGAATCGTAGAAGGAGACCAAGAGATGCATACAGCAAGCAGATTCCGAAAGATGTAGGTTGCAGTAGTTATTCAGAGATGAGGGGTTCGCACAGGAAAGAGTAGCATGGAGAGCTGCATCAAACCAGTCTTTGGACTGAAGACAAAAGCAACAACAGGGTAAGTTCGGAAGTGTTGGACCGCTACGTGAGACGGATCAGTGGCATATTTCACACACGTGCCACTGCAGAGCAGCTCCTACTACGACGAAGCTCTTTTGTGAATAAACGTGGTGCAAAAGTGTTGATGCCATTTTCGTGTTAGTTCTGGAGAAATATTATAATCATCGTTCCTGTAAGTCGAAAAGTTTTACCCAGTAGTTTACATAATATTGATGCAGTTTCTTTACTGCGGATATGAATAAGAATGAGGCATGAAACTAACGTAAAATGGTCGCAGTGTTTTCTACCCGAAGATAGAAGTCAGACAAGCGGGACAGATGGACCAGTGTTTTTTTGTGATAAGTGAACCACTTTCCTTAATGAGGGAGACAAGGAGAACAATTAAACTTTGCTTCTGGGCATGCAGAATAATCCCACTGAATGTGGCCACAGTGATACACTGTATTTATTTGTCGGTAGATACATCTGTGCACAGATAGAGGAGTACAATCTCACATACAGGCCAACTTAAAAGGTCTTCAAAAGAACTAATGATCCCAAGCACATCAAAAGAGAAGATTTATATTCCTAAGTCAAATTCCTTCGCGGACACGACAACTGTCTCCAACCCTACTAATCCCAAAATTTACAGGATTACCACCTAAAAACTGTAACTAAGCCTACACAGGCAAAACTTCAAGAAGAGATATCACTAATTCCTTGTGTTGATAAAATAATTAATTTAAGGAGGAAGTGATTAGATTAGATTAGTTTTTCGTTCCATAGATCCATGTTGAGGAGATCTTCGCGGATGTGGGACATGTCTTTTTTTAAAAAAAAAATCTGAAATAACAATACTAATAGTATGAATATATACAATACATCATTTGTCTCTATCAATGGAGTAGAAGGAGTTGGGCACTAGTAAGTCTTTCAGGCTCCTTTTAAACTGATCTTTATTTGTAACTAAATTTTTGATGTTTGCTGGTAAATTATTGAAGATGAGTGTTCCTGAGTAATGGACCCTTTTTTGAACTAAAGTAAGTGCTTTTAAGTCCTTGTGCAGATCATTTTTGTTCCTGGTATTGTATGTATGAACTGAGCTGTTTGTTGGAATAAGAGATATATTATTTAGGACAAATTTCATTAAGGAGTAAATATACTGAGAGGCAGTAGTTAGTATACCCAGTTATCTGAAGAGGTTTCTACAGGATGTCCGTGAATTTACTCCACAAATAATACGTATTGCACACACGCCTTTGGACTCTGAAAACTTTTGTTTGACTTGAAGAGTTACCCCAAAATATTATACCATATGACATTATGGAATGAAAGTAGGCAACGCATGCAAGCTTTTTCATTTTTATGTCGCCTATCTCAGCTAACACTCGAATTGCAAATACGGATTTGTTAAGGCGTTTCTGCAGTTCTGTGGTGTGATCTTCCTAGGAACTCTATCCAAAGAGATAAACTCTGCTGGATGTATTTGAAAATAAAGTGATGGATTAGAAAATAAAGGATACAGAAGTAACGCACAAAAATATTACCACATGAAAATACTTCGAACTCTCTCAGAACAGGCTTCGGAAGGCCCAACAGTGTCGACCGGCCGCAGAGTCATCCTCTTCCGATAGGTATCATTTGATGCGGATATGGAGGGGCATGAGACCAGCACACCGCTTCCTGGCCGTTGTCAGTTTTCGTGACCATTGCCGCTACTTCTCGGTAGTGGTCCCACTGTTGGTCTCACAAGAGCTGAGCGCATCGCGCTTGCCTACAATAGTCGGCAGGCCCGGATGGTCATAAAAAAATTGACTCGGAGCACTATGGGACTCAATTGGGTCAATTGGTTGAAATGGCTCTGAGCACTATGCGACTTAACTTCTGAGGTCATCAGTCACCTAGAACTTAGAACTAATTAAACCTAACTAACCTAAGGACATCACACACATCCATGTCCGAGGCAGGATTCGAACCTGCGACCGTAGTGGTCTCGCGGTTCCAGACTGTAGCGCCTAGAACCGTACGGTCACTCCGGCCGGCAATGGTCATCCATCCAAAGCCAAGCCCGACGGAGCTTATCTTCGGTGGTCTGACGGGAAGCAGTGTTACCACTGCAGCAAGGCCGTTGGCAAAGTGAAACTCTAATGGAGAGGAAAACAAACTGAAGAGGTAAGAAAGAGAATCACTGTCAATAGTTCACTGGGTTCATCAGATGCAGACGTACAAGATTACGAAAATATCATTGGTGAATGCGATGAAGACATTAAAGAAACTACGAATGGATTCAGTTTGTTTCCTGTTCACATGAATATTGTTCAACATTTGGTAATAACTGTAACTGCTGCGGTGAAAGGAAGACAGACTAATGCTTGAACAAAATATAGAACTCGTTAGAGAAGCCAATGCTCTACCGAGATTTATAATAAATTGGTAAAATATTTAATAGTATAATTCTGTATTCATTACAACATATTCCAAAAAAAAGAATGGAATTTTATTTGACTCTTTTCTTCATGTAAGCCACATTCAAATGGTCCACCTCTCTCGGTACAATGGTTCATCTCACCCGTACATCGAGATTAACCACTCATGTATATTTTCTGTATTATCATATCTCTTGTATTTTAGGTGACTGTATCTCAATAACATATTCTACTTAAGTTTGTATTGCACTCTGTACGAACATACCACCAGAAGTAAAAATGTTGAAAAACATACAAATTTTATACCGAAAAGAACGGGTCGAAGGTGTCCGCCTGTGATTGAAGGTATCCAACTAGCAGAAAAGATTTGCACAGAGTAACACGCTCTCCGTGATAAGTTATACATGTGCTCTGCGCGAAGCTATGAAGCGCAGTGAACACAAAAGTGGCTCTGTGAATACTTCTAGCTGCAGTTCTACGGGAACGTGTCGCGGGTATGACGTCGCCCAAGCAAGTTAGTGTGGCGCTGCCAGGAGGCGCGAAACGATCGTGCTGCAGAAAATGGCAAATATGCGCTCTAGACCAGGCCCAGACAGTGATGCATTCGTTATTCTAGATGTTTAGCAGTGAAGAAGATACTTGACGCGTCCGTTATAGCTGAAAAAAGATTCACAGGATGTCTGAAACTTGTTTTTATATTGCGTCAAACAAAGTGAAGGATATCATTCAGAAAAAAGCAATGAACATCGGTGCAATGGGAGGAAATACCTAAACGTTTCTATACACTGTGGAATCTGTTCAATTGTGTTGGCGAGTTGGACGAAAAACTCACGAAAAACGCCGGCAATTCCATGTTCAAGCAGCCTTGACGAAGTCATCTGATTGTTTTACATGTATTGTTACCATTCGCAGATGAAGGTAGTGTGTTGTAATAAAGGAGTGTTTGAAATATCGGAAATAGGTAAATACGGACTCAACAGCGATAGGTGAGCATTTCATAGATGTAATTTTGGATAATCTTTGGCACAAGAACACCTTAATTTACCATATAATTAATTTCATTACCAAGTATAACTTGCAAGGTTCCTTCCTGTTCCGTGAACAATGGTGCACTCTCCCTTCGGACAATGCTAACGAAATAAGTCTGATTGGATCGATTTACAAATAAACGAAGACCAAAAGCCGGTTTTTAAGAGGGTGAAAATCATCACGTTGCGATTTGGTATCTTAACATACAAAATTAGCAATTACACTATCGAGTGAAATTTAAGTACGAAATAGAAAAAGAAACATAACAAATTAACAAGCTGTGGAAACGAATAAAAGTGCGGCTGAATATTGGCAGAGATCTGCCAGTAGGGCACAGCAAGATGGACACGGCAGGGCGTGCGGTCAGCGTGACTATAGTGCCAAATAGGGCTTCACCCCACAACAAGAAGCTGTTGAAGGAACGAGGAAAGGTAGTGTGTCTCAATCTGCGAGCAGTTACGAGTCACTGTGGTGTTATTGTTCGTTACAGGATAGCCCAATGACAACATAACGGATGACTTCATGTGGGAAAGGATCATCGGGAAACTAGCAGGAGGGCGAAATGTGACGGGTGTAGCTGAGGACTTTGGTACTGCCTGTAGCGTCGTTTCACATGCTTAGAGATTGCTCGAAAAGGAGGCACCGCAGCCCGAAGTAGATGGCGTGGTCTGCCATGGTCAACTACAGCACGAGATGACCGCTAAATTGTGCAAGTGTCAAGAAGGGACCACTTGAACAGTGGGTGCAACCGCAACCACATTTAAGAGTACTGCAAGGCACGCCGACTCAGGCTCCACAGTGATGATAATGATGTTTGGTTTATGGGGAGCTCAACTGTGAGGTCATCAGCGCCTGTAGAAAGTCCAAATTTTTTTCACACTCCAATTTTTTACATAGTCCAATCTAGCCACTGTCACGAATGATGATGATGATGATGATGAAAAGATAAGGACAACACAAACACCCAGTCTCCGGACTGAGAAAATCCCCAACCCGGCCGGTAATCGAACCCGGCATCCCCTGGCCCAGTGGCAGGAACGCTAACCACTAGAACACGAGCTGCGGACACGCTCATCAGTGACCTCACAGGGGTGGTGTCTTTCCGCGACAACCATTAAGTTGGGTTCCGTTGATATTCTCACCTCTGCGGCACTATCTGCGATAGTCCAAATAACACTAAGTACTTATTCTGGACGTAGTCTCATATGGCGAGAGGTGGAAACACGCAGTGCACCCAGAAACATAATCATTTTGGCCTCATTGCATATTTCCTTCAGTTACTATATTATACAGGGTGATTCAAAAAGTATACCACAACTTTAAAAATGTGTATTTAATGGAAGAAACATAATATAACCTTCTGTTATACATCATTACAAAGAGTATTTAAAAAGGTTTTTTTCACTCAAAAACAAGTTCAGAGATGTTCAATATGGCCCCCTCCAGACACACGAGCAATATCAACCCGATACTCCAACTCGTTCCACACTCTCTGTAACATATCAGGCGTAACTGTTTGGATAGCTGCTGTTATTTCTCGTTTCAAATCATCAATGGTGGCTGGGAGAGGTGGCCGAAACACCATATCCTTAACATACCCCCATAAGAAAAAATCGCTGGGGGTAAGATCAGGGCTTCTTGGAGGCCAGTGATGAAGTGCTCTGTCACGGGCTGCCTGGCGGCCGATCCATCGAATCGGGTAGTTGACGTTCAGGTAGTTACGGACAGATAAGTGCCAATGTGGTGGCGCTCCATCCTGCTGAAATATGAATTGTTGTGCTTCTTGTTCGAGCTGAGGGAACAGCCAATTCTCTAACATCTCCAGATACTGTAGTCCAGTTACAGTAGCACCTTCGAAGAAAAAGGGACCAAAAACTTTATTGGCTGAAATGGCACGGAAAACGTTCACCTTAGGCGAGTCACGATCATACTGAGTTGTTTCCCGCGGATTCTCAGTGCCTCATATACAGACATTGTGACGGTTGACTTTCCCGTTAGTGTGGAAAGTTGCTTCATCACTAAACACAATCTTTGAAAAGAAAGATTCATCTGTTTCCATTTGAGCAAGGATAAAATCACAGAAATCGATTCTTTTAATCTTATCAGCTGCAGACAGTGCTTGAACCAATTTCAGACGATAAGGTTTCATAACTAACCTTTTTCGTAGGACTATCCATACAGTTGATTGTGGAATTTGCAGCTCTCTGCTAGCTCTGCAGGTCGATTTTCCTAGGCTGCGAACAAATGCTTGCTGGATGCGTGCTACATTTTCATCACTCGTTCTCGGCCGTCCAGAACTTTTCCCTTTGCACAAACACCCATTCTCTGTAAACTGTTTATACCAACGTTTAATACACCACCTATCAGGAGGTTTAACACCATACTTCGTTCGAAATGCACGCTGAACAACTGTCGTCTATTCACTTCTGCCGTACTCAATAACACAAAAAGCTTTCTGTTGAGCGGTCGCCATCTTAGCATCAACTGACGCTGACGCCTAGTCAACAGCGCCTCAAGCGAACAAATGTACAACTACACTCCTGGAAATTGAAATAAGAACACCGTGAATTCATTGTCCCAGGAAGGGGAAACTTTATTGACACATTCCCGGGGTCAGATACATCACATGATCACACTGACAGAACCACAGGCACATAGACACAGGCAACAGAGCATGCACAATGTCGGCACTAGTACAGTGTATATCCACCTTTCGCAGCAATGCAGGCTGCTATTCTCCCATGGACACGATCGTAGAGATGCTGGATGTAGTCCTGTGGAACGGCTTGCCATGCCATTTCCACCTGGCGCCTCAGTTGGACCAGCGTTCGTGCTGGACGTGCAGACCGCGTGAGACGACGCTTCATCCGATCCCAAACATGCTCAATGGGGGACAGATCCGGAGATCTTGCTGGCCAGGGTAGTTGACTTACACCTTCTAGAGCACGTTGGGTGGCACGGGATACATGCGGACGTGCATTGTCCTGTTGGAACAGCAAGTTCCCTTGCCGGTATAGGAATGGTAGAACGATGGGTTCGATGACGGTTTGGATGTACCGTGCACTATTCAGTGTCCCCTCGACGATCACCAGTGGTGTACGGCCAGTGTAGGAGATCGCTCCCAACACCATGATGCCGGGTGTTGCCCTGTGTGCCTCGGTCGTATGCAGTCCTGATTGTGGCGCTCACCTGCACGGCGCCAAACACGCATACGACCATCATTGGCACCAAGGCAGAAGCGAATCTCATCGCTGAAGACGACACGTCTCCATTCGTCCCTCCATTCACGCCTGTCGCGACACCACTGGAGGTGGGCTGCACGATGATGGGGCGTGAGCGGAAGACGGCCTAACGGTGTGCGGGACCGTAGCCCAGCTTCATGGAGACGGTTGCGAATGGTCCTCGCCGATACCCCAGGAGCAACAGTGCCCCTAATTTGCTGGGAAGTGGCGGTGCGGTCCCCTATGGCACTGCGTAGGATCCTACGGTCTTGGCGTGCATCCGTGCGTCGCTGCGGTCCGGTCCCAGGTCGACGGGCACGTGCACCTTCCGCCGACCACTGGCGACAACATCGATCTACTGTGGAGACCTCACGCCCCACGTGTTGAGCAATTCGGCGGTACGTCCACCCGGCCTCCCGCATGCCCACTATAAGCCCTCGCTCAAAGTCCGTCAACTGCACATACGGTTCACGTCGACGCTGTCGCGGCATGCTACCAGTGTTAAAGACTGCGATGGAGCTCCGTATGCCACGGCAAACTGGCTGACACCGACGGCGGCGGTGCACAAATGCTGCGCAGCTAGCGCCATTCGACGGCCAACACCGCGGTTCCTGGTGTGTCCGCTGTGCCGTGCGTGTGATCATTGCTTGTACAGCCCTCTCGCAGTGTCCGGAGCAAGTATGGTGGGTCTGACACACCGGTGTCAATGTGTTCTTTTTTCCATTTCCAGGAGTGTAAATGAAACTTTATAGCTCCCTTAATTCGCTGACAGATAGTGCTTAGCTCTGCCTTTTGTCGTTGCAGAGTTTTAAATTCATAAAGTTGTGGTATTCTTTTTGAATCACCCTGTATTACACTTTAGCCGTTCCTTCTAGATACGGTTAAAATTTAATCGAACTACGTTACTTGACAGTGAGACATCATGCGACAGTTACGTTCGTCACGTGTTGCACACTACAGTGTTGGTAACCCAGGTATTGTGGTGTGGTGAGGCACAATATTGCTTAAGCGTACCAGCCTCCAAATCTTGAACACAGTATGCTCCCAGGTCGACGTTGCTATGACACTGTAAACCTTCCCTACTTGCCTCTTTACAGATGTGCCTTCGGTCCCGGCTGCTCTTTTGTGGATGACTACGCGCGATCGCATCGAAGAGAGATTACACTGCTGCTCTATTACTACTACACAGCGAAACATATGAGTGCATCTCTTGCCTGTCCTTAAGGACGTGATAAGATATTTGGCGCATGGACTTGCCTAACTGTCTGTACGACTGAAATCTCATCGCGCATGTTTGCGATCTATATTTACATCTACGTGATTACTCTGCTGTTCACAATAAAGTGCCTGGCAGAGGGTTCTATGAACCACCTTCTGATCGGCGCGTGGGAGAAAACGAGCAATTAAAGTTTTCTATGCGAACCCTGATTTCTCTTTTTTTATCGAGATGATAATTCTCCCTATGTGGGTGGATGGCAACAGAATGTATTCGCAATCGGAGGAATAAACTGTTCATTGATATTTCATGAGAAGATCTCGTCGCAACGAAAAACGCCTTTGTTTCGATGATTACAATTCACGTATCATATTTGAGGCATTATTTCCCCTGTTTGACAATAACACAAAACGAACTGCCCTTCTTTGAACTTTTTCGATGGCATCTGTCAGTCCCATCTGATACGGATCCCACACTGTACAGCAATACTCCAGAATAGGGCGAACAAGCGTGGTGTAAGCAGTCTCTTTCGTAGATCTGTCGCACCTTCTAAGCGTTCTGCCAATTTATCGCAGTCTTTGGTTTGCTCTACCCATAACATTATCTATGTGATCGTTCCAGTTTACTTTATTTGTAATTGTAATCCCTAAGTATGTATTTGAATTTACAGCCTTGAGATTTGTGTGACTTATCCCGTAATCAAAATGTAGCGGATTTGTTTTGGTACTCATCTGAATACTTTCACACTTTTCTTTATTCAGGGTCAATTGCCGCTTTTCACACCATACAGATATCTTACCTACATCATTTTGCAATTGATTTTTGTCGTCTGATTACTTTACAAGACGGTAAATGACAGCATCACGGCAAACAATCTAAGAAGGTTGTTAAGATTTTCTCGTGTATCATTAATATAGATTGAGACCAATACAGGGACTGAAACACTTCCTTGGGGAACGCCAGATATTAATTTTGGCTTTCTGTCTATAAATACGAGCTGTGACCTTTCTGACAGGAAATCTCTAATCCAGTCGCATACCTGAGGCAATATTCCATAGGCACGCAGTGTAGTTATAAGACGCTTGTGAGGAACGGTGTAGAAAGCCTTCTGGATATCTAAAAACAAGGAATCAGTTTGACACTGCCTGTCGATAGCACTCACTGCTTTATGAGACCACCCCGATAGCTGAACGCGCGTTGGAATGCCACGCATGGGAGCCCGGGTTCGATTCCCGACGGGGATGGGAGATTTTCTCCCCTCAGGGACTGGGTGTTGTGGTATCCTCATTATCATTTCATACCCATTGTCAAAGCGCAAGTCGCCCAATGTGGCGTCGCACTCAATACGACTAGCATTAGGCGGCCGGACTTCCACCCTCTTATCTCCCGGCCACTGACGCCATACGATCATTTCCATCTCTGACTACTTCATGTGTATAAAGAGCTAGTAGTGTTTCACAAGAACGATATTTTCTGATTCTGTGATCATGGTTTTCTTTGAGGTAATTCATAATGTTCGAACACGATCGGTTGTGTATAATTGCTAAATATGGAATTATCAGCATACCCTGAAAGGAACCTGAGTGGTATACAATCTGAACAGGAGGCCTTGTCTTTATTAAGTGATTTAAGCTGCTTTGCTACACCGAGGATATCTACTTCATAGTTTCTCATAGTGGTACTTGTTCTTGATGGGTCTTCATGAACATTTACTTCGTCTTCTTTGGTGAAGGAGTTCCGGAAAACCGTGTTTAATATTCTTAAGTGGCACTGTCATCATTGACTTCACCCTTGTTGTCGCGCAGTGCAGGTACTGATTGCGTCTTGCCATTGGTGTGCTTTATGTTTGCCCAAAATCTCTTTTGGTTTTCTGCCAAATTCTGAGTCAGAGTTTCGTTGTGGAAATTATTATGAGCATCTCACATTGAAGTACGCGCTAGCTTTCGAACTTCTGCAAAACTTCACCAATCTTCAGGATTTTGCGTTCCTTTAAATTTGTCATGCTTTTTTCGTTGCTTCTGCAACAGCGATCTCACCCGTTTTGTTTACCATGGGGGATCAGTACCATCACTTATAAATTTATGTGGCATATATCTCTCAATTGCCTTCGATACTATCTCTTTAAAATCATTCCATATCTTTTCTACGCTTACACGATCAGAACGGAAGGAGTGGAGACGGTCTCTTAAAAAGGCGTTAAGAGCATATTTATCAGCTTTTTTAAATAGACGTACTTTGCGTTTCCTTTTCATGGTTGTAGGTGTTCGGTATTCAGCCTGGCAGCAACAGCCTTGTGGTCGCTACGCCGAATATCTGACATGATGCTCCTTATTTGTAGAGGAATATTTGTTCCTAAGACGTCAAGTATGCTTTCGCAACCATTTACGCTTCGAGTAGGCTCATAAACTAGTTGTTCAAAATAGTTTTCTGAGAAAGCATTCAGTAGAATTGCGGATGACGTTTTATACCTGCCGGCGGCTTTAAACGTATAATTTTTCCCGCATATCGAGAGTCGATTTAAGTCAGCACTGACTATAATTGTATGATTTGGGTACCTACTTTAAATAAGACTCAAGTTTTCTTTGAATTTTTCATCAACTATATCATCTGAGTCGCGGGTCGGTGAAACGATCCAATTAATAGTTTAGTCCGATTGTCAAGTATACCGTTTCGCAGGAACTGTCTAATTCAATTTCACTACAAGGTAAACTACTTCTGACTGCAATAAATACTCCACCACCAACCGTATTTAATCTGTCCTTTCTGAACACTGTTGGGTCGTGAGACGCGCTGCAGCAAGGCCACATGCGCCAGCGACTATGGAGGTCTGCCGCTCTGGTGGACGAGTGGAACGCCGTACCACAAGAACTTTTCGTGGCCAGCATGGGAGCACACTGCAAAGCGTGTACTTGAGTCTGTGGTGACCACACATCCTATTAAGAACCCTGTACCGCCTGTTTTAATGTCCAGAGAACCATCATAAAAATCTCTGACTTCAGGGTAATTATTGCCTTTGTCTGAAAGTGGGATTTCTGTTCGTCTCACTGACTATTTCCTGCAGTTACAGTACTGTACTACATTGTAACAGTTCTTTCCACGTAAGGTCCAAGTTTCATTGAGCTTTGCAGTGGCACATCATGAGGAAGCTACGTTCGTCATGTGTTGCACATCAGAGTATTAACGCACAATTGTGTTGCAACCCTTAGAGAGTTAATATCATCAATAAAAATACTAGTTACATATCACTCAACTTTATTGCGATTAGTATGTAAGTAGGCTGTTTAGGATTTTATGTTGGTAACGCCATGTAACGCTCTATATGAAAATCACTGACTGTGCTGTGTACAGTATGTGGCTGGTTTGCATTGTTGGAATTTGCTATTGTAGAGCTGGGCAGTTGGCTGTTAACAGCGCGTAGTGTTGCGCAGTTGGAGGTGAGCCGCCAGGAGTGGTGGATGTGGGGAGTGGGATGGCGGAGTTTTGAGAGTGGATGATCAGGACGTGTGTCCGTCAGAAAGAGTAAATTTGTAAGACTGGATGTTATGAACTGATATACATATATATTATGACTTTTGAACACTATTAAGGTAAATACATTGTTTGTTCTCTATCAAAATCTTACATTAACTATGCCTATCAGTAGTTAGTGCCTTCAGTAGTTTGAATCTTTTATTTAGCTGGCAGTAGTGGCGCTCGCTGTATGGCAGTAGTTCGAGTAACGAAGATTTTTGTGAGGTAAGTGATTTGTGTAAGATATACGTTAATGTTAGTCAGTGTCATTCTTTTGTAGGGATTATTGAAAGTCAGATTGCGTTGCGCTAAAAATATTGTGTGTCAGTTTAGTGTTGATCAGAATAGGTAAAGAGCGAAATGTCTGAGTACGTTTAGTTCTGCTCAGCTGTTTGAAAATCAAATAATGTAAGAGGTTTATCAGCACAGTAATTCACAATTTTCCAAAGGGGACATTTCAAGTGACCATACTTCAATGCGCCGACATTATAGCCGTAAATAATACGAACTATTCAGTGCAAATATAACAACCATTTCCAGGATTTATTAAAAACTGTCTTTGCACATACTTTCTAAAGCCATCTTCAATTTTATTTCAGACTAGCTATTGCATCCACTAAGCACCCATATTTAGAAAATATACATAATTATTCACAACAGGGTTCCAAATGACGGTTTAGGTCTTCGCTTATGACAAGCACTGAATTAAATATTGTTGGTAAGAACAGCTTCTATCAAATAAACCTGTTGTATACAGGTGAGCCATAGTAAAAACTGCTGTTTTGAAGAGCGCGCCGCAGCGCGTTGTGTGAAGCAATTCCCCTCCGTGTCTGGCGGTGGCGTCGCTGTGGCAATTGCAGCTTTGGTGTCTTCCTCTGGTGGGAAAGGGGAAAGGTTGCCTGTTCACGTGCATTTAAGGGTCGCTTTGAGGTCGGCAAGGGGCCAGACGTGGGGTCTGCATCCTTCCACCATCCTTCACACCTACAAATCCATGATCTGCCCCATCCTTTGTTATGCCAGCATCGCTTGGATTTCCGCCCCTCCCCAGTTCTATATAGCCCTCCAAATCCTCGAATGCCATGCACTCCGCCTCGCCTTCCGCATCTGCCTTCCGTCCCCCACGCACATCCTCTATGACATCATCCCCTTCCCCCACCTTCTCCTTTTCCTTGAACACATCCACACACTATAAATTGTCCGCCGCCTTGATCCCCCTCACCCCCTGGTATCTCCCTTCCTCTCCACTCCCAACCAGTTGCCGCACCTTTACCGTTGTGTCCCTCCCTCTCTCCATCTCCACACCCTCCATCTCCTTTCCCAACACAACTTCCACCGTCTATCCCTCCCGGATGATGAGCTTCGCCCTGACATCTACCCTTCCTACCAACTCTACCCCCTCTTCCTGCCTCCTCCTCAGGGCTCCCTCTCCTCCCCCTCCCTCCTTCTGAGCGGATTTCCCCTCCTACTCCCCCTCCATCTCTTGTGCCTTCTTTCAGTGTCTCTGCGCTCCCTCCTGCCCTGTCTTCCTTTTTCCTCTCCCGCCCCATGTGTCTCCTGCCTCTTTGTGAACCCACGGTTGCCCCTCCTCTCTTCATCCCGCCACTTCCCCAGCTGCCCCATGCTCTCCCCTCCTTTTCCATCCTCTCTGACCTTTCCCTCGGCAGGTCCCACCTGGTCGTTTTATTCTTCGTCGTGTGCGCTCCAAGTGGGTTTTAAGTGTGTTGTTTCGGAGTGTTTATAATACTGTGGCAAACTTTTAACCTGTGCATGCGCATCCAGTGTCTCCGCTGTGTTTTAAGAATCGCCAACTGTGTTTTTTAACTTTCTGGTGACTTTTTTAACTGTCCCCAATGAACGTCTACATGTCAGTGTATTTTTACCTCCATTTTCTCCCCTTACTCTGTTTTATGTTCCCCTTTTTATCTCCTTATGTATGCATTATTTTATTCTTGTTTTAGTTGTCGTGTCACTCGGCTGAAGAGCGGTGGGTTGTGCTGCTGACAGCCCTCCCCTGCCCATACGGGGCAGGGGAATGAAATCACAATAAAGAAAAAAAAAAAGTCGGCAAGGGGTCAGTCTGCCAGTCTGAGTCTAATCAGTTGGTCAGCCGGCTCAGTGTCGGACAGTCAGTGTCTATCTGTCTGTCGGTCTGCCGTACGTTAAGTTGGTCAGTCGGAGGCAGTTGGTCAGTCGGAGTGAGGCTAGGTCAGTCGCGTGTCAAGAGTTGCTGGTCTGTTTCTCGTTTGCATTTGTGCGGCAGTTAGTGTCTGTCTCTCGTCGGAGTGCTAGTATGTCTGTCGTTTGGATCAAATTTTAAAGCCAGAAAATGAGAGTCTTGCCACTCCGCCAGTAACGGAACTCAGCTAGTGGTCGCCCGGTCTGAATCTGCGCGTTAGGCCGCCAGTCTGTTCGAGTTGCTCGGTCAGCGGTCATTGGGGGTTGGATCGGTCGGTTGGTCGGTCGCGCACTGAGACACGAGATGAGTTGTCCGCCTTCAGCGTCGTCGCATGTGAGCTCCCCACATGAGTGCGGTGTATTGAAAGGGGTAGTGGCTTCGCGGTTCACACGAGAGCAACAGGAGCGAAACCACGACATCTGGCTGGCCGGTGTGGGCTGCGACGCCGTGAGACGGGAGCAGGGCGTCTTCCTGCGCCCGTTGAAGCGGCTGGCAGCGGACGGTTCAGGAGAGCGTTGGGGGTGCTGCGCCAGGTCTTCGCCAGAAATCGCAGTTATTAGAAGTTAAGTGACTGGAGATATGCTGTTTCATTTACCTGTTAAAATCTACTTGTTTTCTTGGTCAGTCTCTCGTCCCCAGCTTGCTTCGTCTGTCTCCCCTCCGCATTTGTTAGGCAGTTAGTGTCTGTCTGTCGGTCTGCCGTACGTCAATAGCTGCCTCTGTCATGTTTTTCGGATTCAGTGTTAACGAATGTATTGCTTAAAGGCTAAAGTTCTTGAAAAATGTTTTTATCTTGCCTATCATCTTGCGAGGTGGTATATGTGTAATGTAGAGCATGTTGTAGATTTTATGTAAGTCTGCATTTTATGGGTTTTATTTAAATAGTCATTTTAGGTTATAAGGTTGCCACCCTTCCAGCGTAAGACTCCTTCAAAAAAATAAAAATAAAAGAAATTAAAAAAATTGCACTCTCGGTGGCAAATAATTTGAGTGTTGTACCATTTCCTTCCCTTTTAGGGGGAGCCTAGTTTACGTGTTCGTGTGAGTTGTTAAAAAAATTTTATTTTAAAGTAATCTGGTGTGTGGCAAATTTGCACCAGTGTACTCTTTCAGAGGTTGTTGTGAGTGGTCATGACTACGGCCGTTTTGAAAGGGAGCAGGCAAGCTTCTCAACCCGAAGGCTCGGACTGTTAATATTGTTCTTTCAGCCTCTAAATAAAATTGTAACTTGATATTTCGAGGGTGCTTTTCTGCTTATAATTTTAAATCTGTTTTTGAAAAAGCTTTTAGGAATAAAATTCACATTTGTTAAAAGTAATTTCATTTTCTATCAGTTACTTCCTGGCAACTGCTTCCACGCTCACCTAGTGTGATTAAATTCTTTAAGAAAAGATTTTGAAAGTAAATTTACGGTTCAACAGGGTGTCCCAAAAAGAATGACCCGATTTTAACTTGTAATATTACTGAGACAAATGTCACTCCGTAGCTGAAGTAGCGCTAGATGTAATCGGCATGGTCTAGAGTTTCCGATAAAATCCGCTAGATGTCGCTACGAGCGCTGACCTGGAGCGCGCAGCCAGTCTCGCGCAATATGGAGTCGGCGCAACAGAAGGTGTATTGTGTTATTGAATTTAGTCGTCCTCAATCAGTGATCGCAGTTCAGCAGGCGTTACATATTAGATTTCGTGCTAAACCACAATCATCAAAGAACATTCGACGGTAGTATAAACAGGTTAACCAAACAGGGTGCCTCTGTTAAGGCAAAAGTCCTGGCCGGCCACGCGTTGCTGAACAAACAGTGGAACAAACACGACAAGCATTTGAGCGGAGCCCCCGCAAGTCTCCGCGTCGTGCTAGCCGAGAACTTGCGTTACCGCACATGACAGTATGGCATGTGTTATGGCGTCGTTTAGCCCTCAAACCATACCGATTACAATTGGTACAAGCTCTTCGAGATACGGACAAAGTGAAACGAGTGAACTTTAGCAATGCTATTCTAGGAGGACATGAAAAATGACACTTTAACGTCACGGTTGATATTCAGCGATGAGGCAACTTTCCATATTAACGGTAAGGTTCACCGTCATAATGCGTGTATATGGGGGCTCGAAAATACTCAACTATTGAACACAAACGAATTCACCAGAAGGCAATGTTTTTTGTGCTGTTTCGCCAAGCAAAGTTTATGGACCATACTTTTTTGAGGAAGAATCCGTAATAGGACAAACATATCTTGCAATGCTAAGGAATTGGTTATTCCCACAACTTGACGATTTCATCTATCTGCAAGATGGAACATCACCGCACTGGCACAGCAACGTGCGCAGTTTCCTGAATGCTAACGTGCCTCAACGTTGGATAGGCCGTACAGGACCGCGAGACCAGGCTTTACAGTCTTGGCCTCCTAGGTCCCCTGACTTAACACCGTATGATTTCTTCCTGGGGGGATATGTTAATGTCTTTACGTTCCTCCCGTACCTCGTAATATTGATGAACTACAAACCAGAGTATCAGCTGCCGTAGCTTCCCCAGAAGACACCATACGCTCAGTTTGGGATGAATTCGGCTATTGGCTAAATGTCGTACGTGCAGCAAATAGAGGACACATTGAACATTTATGGTGGATTTTTATAAACTTCTGTTTTTTCTGTGTAATTTAGTATGCAATTTGCTGGTGTTAAGCCCTTCTTCCTAATAAATAATACTATTTAAAATCGGGTCATTCTTTATGCATCACCATGTACTTTCAGGGGCCACGCCAGCTCAGCTGCTTGCAACGTAATTGTAATCATAGTATTCCAGCGACGACCCAACATCACTGTTCATGAATTCTCACCATTTTATCATGATTGTAGAGTATGTGACGATGCCATTTATGGCTACATACACAACTAGCTATTAAAATTGCTACACCACGAAGATGACGAGCTACAGAGGCGAAATTTAACCGACAGCAAGAAGATGCTGTGATATGGAAATGATTAGTTTCTCAGAGCATTCACACAAGATTGACGCCGGTGGCGACAGCTACAACGCGCTGACATGAGGAAAGTTTCCAACCGATTTTTCATACACAAACAGAAGTTTTGAGGAAGTGGAGAAAATGGTCAATAGATTGCAGTGCAATAAAGCAGCTGGGGTGGATGAAATTAAGTCGGAACTCATCAAATACAGTGGAATGTCTGGTCTTAAATGGCTACACAGGATAATTGAAATGGCCTGGGAGTCGGGACAGGTTCCATCAGACTGGACAAAAGCAGTAATCACACCAATCTTTAAACGTGGAAACAGAAAAGATTGTAACAACTACAGAGGTATCTCTTTAATCAGCGTTGTGGGTATAATCTTCTCAGGTACTGTTGAAAGGAAAGTGCGAGTATTAGTTGAGGACC
This sequence comes from Schistocerca serialis cubense, assembly GCF_023864345.2. Lineage (NCBI taxonomy): Eukaryota > Metazoa > Arthropoda > Insecta > Orthoptera > Acrididae > Schistocerca > Schistocerca serialis. The sequence continues at coordinate 53,898,460 of NC_064644.1, forward strand.
AATTGGATGAAAATCAGTGTGGGTTTAGGCCTCTTAGAGGTTGTCAGGACCAGATCTTTAGCTTACGGCAAATAATGGAGAAGTGTTATGAGTGGAACAGGGAATTGTATCTATGCTTTATAGATCTAGAAAAGGCATATGACCGGGTTCCTAGGAGGAAGTTATTGTCTGTTCTACGAGATTATGGAATAGAAGGCAAACTTTTGCAAGCAATTAAAGGTCTTTACATGGATAGTCATGCAGCATTTAGAGTTGACGGTAAACTGAGTTCATGGTTCAGAGTAGTTTCAGGGGTAAGACAAGGCTGCAACCTGTCACCACTGTTGTTCATATTATTTATGGATCATATGTTGAAAACAATAGACTGGCTGGGTGAGATTAAGATATGTGAACACAAAATAAGCAGTCTTGCACATGCGGATGACTTAGTTGTGATGGCAGATTCGATTGAAAGTTTGCAGAGTAATATTTCAGAGCTAGATCAGAAATGTAAGGACTATGGTATGAAGATTAGCATCTCCAAAACGAAAGTGATGTCAGTGGGAAAGAAATATAAACGGATTGAGTGCCAAATAGGAGGAACAAAACTAGAACGGGTGGACGGTTTCAAGTACTTAGGATGCATATTCTCACAGGATGGCAACATAGTGAAAGAACTGGAAGCGAGGTGTAGCAAAGCTAATGCAGTGAGCGCTCAGCTACGATCTATTCTCTTCTGCAAGAAGGAAGTCAGTACCAAGACTAAGTTATCTGTGCACCGTTCAATCTTTCGACCAACTTCGTTGTATGGGAGCGAAAGCTGGGTGGATTCAGGTTACCTTATCAACAAGATTGAGGTTACGGATACGAAAGTAGCTAGGATGATTGCAGGTACTAGTAGATGGGAACAATGGCAGGAGGGTGTCCACAATGAGGAAATCAAAGAAAAACTGGGAATGAACTCTATAGATGTAGCAGTCAGGGCGAACAGGCTTAGATGGTGGGGTCATGTTACACGCATGGGAGAAGCAAGGTTACACAAGAGACTCATGGGTTCAGCAGTAGAGGGTAGGAGGAGTCGGGGCAGACCAAGGAGGAGGTACCTGGATTCGGTTAAGAATGATTTCGAAGTAATAGGTTTAACATCAAAAGAGGCACCAATGTTAGCACTGAATAGGGGATCATGGAGGAATTTTATAAGGGGGGCTATGCTCCAGACTGAACGCTGAAAGGCACAATCAGTCTTAAATGATGATGATGATGATGATGATGATGAAACAGAAGTTGACCGACGTTGCCGGGTGAAACGTTATTGTGATACCTCGTGTACGGAGGAGAAATGCATACCATCATTTTTCCGACTTTGATAAAGGTCGGATTGTAGCCTATTGTGATTGCGGTTTATCCTATCGCGACATTGCTGCTCGCGTTGCCCGAGATCCACTGAATGTTAGCAGAATATGGAAGTGGGTTCAGGAGGGTAATACGGAACGCTGTGCTGGATCCAAACGGCCTCGTATCACTAGCAGTCGAGATGACAGGCATCCTATCCTCATGGCTGTCACGGATCGTGCAGCCACGTCTCGATCCCTGAGTCAACACATGGGGACGTTTCCGAGACAACAAACGTCTGCACGAACAGTTCGACAACGTTTCCAGAAGCATGGATTAGCATCAGCTCGGAGACCATGGCTGCGGTTACGCTTGACGCTGCATCACAGACAGGAGCGCCTGCGATGCTGTACTCAACGACGAAGCTGGGTGCACTAATGGCAAAACGTCATTTTTTCGGATGAATCCAGGTTCTGTTTACAGCATTATGATGGTTGCATCCATGTTTGCCGACATCGCGGTGAACGCACATTGGAAGCGTTTATTCGTCATCGCCATACTGGCGTATCACCCGGCGTGGTGGTATGGGGTGCCATTGGTTACACGTCTCGGTCAGCTCTTGTTCGCATTGACGGCACTTTGAACAGTGGACGTTACATTTCAGATGTGTTACGACCTGTGGCTCTACCCTTCATTCGATCCCTGCGAAAGCCTACATTTGAGAAGGATAATGCACGACCGCATGTTGCAGGTCCTGTACGGGCCTTTCTGGATACAGAAAATGTTCGACTGCTGCCCTGGACAGCACATTCTCCAGATCTCTGACCAATTGAAAACGTCTGGTCAATGGTGCCCGAGCAACTGGCTCGTCACAATATGCCAGTCAGTACTATTGATGAACTGTGGTATGGTGTTGAAGCTGCATGGGCAGATGTACCTGTACACGCCATCCAAGCTATGTTTGATTCAATGTCCAGGCGTATCAAGGCCGTTATTACGGCCAGTGGTGGTTGTTCAGGGTACTCATTTCTCAGGATCTATGCACCCAAATTGCGTGAAAATGTAATAACATGTCGGTTGCCGGCCGGTGTGGCCGTGCGGTTCTAGGCGCTACAGTGTGGAGCCGAGCGACCGCTACGGTCGCAGGTTCGAATCCTGCCTCGGGCATGGATGTGTGTGATGTCCTTAGGTTAGCTATGTTTAATTAGTTCTAAGTTCTAGGCGACTGATGACCTCAGAAGTCACATAGTGCTCAGAGCCATTTCAACCATTTTTTTCACATATCAGTTCTAGTATAATATAGCTGTCCAATGAAAACCCGTTTATCATCTGCATTTCTTCTTGGTGTAGCAATTTCAATGGCCGGTAGTGTATTTTATTTTCCCATTCTGTTAACCCTGTTAACTTAAGACAGGTATGTTTGCTTATCTTCCGTACCATATATATCACGATACTGCTTGTAACAGTTGATTGCCTACTGTTACGTGCATATATTCACAATTCTGCAAAATTTCTATTTTTAGATCGATCTGAAAATGATCATAATGATTGAAACCGGCAACCGGCAACATTTGCGATACGATATTGTTACGACATTTACAAAAGGCCTTCAGCTGGGTCTGAACCTTACAACTGTCTCAGGTAGTGGCTCTCATTAACTTGTGTCTCATTATCTGTGATACACGGCTGCGCCGCATTTCACCAGAGAATGAATACAGCAGAGCGCCACTCGTGCGTGGATATGGACATGGTGAGCATGACGGAGGGACGTGTCGCCGTCAAACTACAACTGTGTACCTTTTTCCAGTTGGTAACACGGGGCTGACGCCACAAAGCGACACGTCCCCGCCACGACTCCGCCACATATCCGCGCCACGTTACTCGTGTGTGCGTTGCGCCTCGGCCTTTACGCAGATACTGGACGTTGGGCTTAGGATGGAGGGGGAATGTTTTCCAGCCTCGCGGAATTTGAGCAGTTTGGCGGCACTTGTTCTTGAGACTCTGGGCATCCCAGTTCGTCGTGGTGAATGAAGACCATAGCTCTTCTGATGATATCGCTCCAGTGCATCGTAGCATTTGCCTTAGAGGAGTATAAAGACTGTATTTTACCTGTCTGTATTTGACCTTTTGCATTTCGGAATCCTATCTGCTATGGTTGTTTTAAATTTATCATTTCAAAGTAAATAACTCCTCCCGCAGAGGCCATGAAGGCCCGAAGGTACCGACCGGCCGCCGTGTCATCCTCTACCCCACAAGCGTAACTGGATGCGGATGTGGAGGGGCATGTGGTCAGCACACCGCTCTCCCGGCGCTATGTCAGTTTCCGAGACTGGAGCCGCTACTTCATAATCAAGTAGCTCCTCAATTTGCCTCACAAGGCCTGAGTGGACCCCGCTTGCCAACAGCGCTCGGCAGACCGGATGGTCCACCCATCCAAGTGCTAGCCCAGCCCGACAGCGCTTAACTTCGGTGATCTGACGGGAACCGGTACTACCACTGTGGCAAGACCGTTGGCATTTCAAAGTAAATGCTTGTGTAAAATCTAGCCGTAGTTACCACATGACCTTAAGTCAACTGAATACAAGGAACTAATGACTTTAGTAGTTTAGTCCCTTTAAACAACAAACCACCCAACCAACTGAATACTTAAATTTTATTTCAGCTCTTGTTCAATGCTACGTTTGCATAGTCACGTCTTATGTCATGTTATTTAAGGCTGTGTAAAGTCGCTAGTGCTGCGTACAATGGAGTCTCTACCGAGTTCTTTTGCGTACCTTCTCGTGGTCTTCGTCTTCACTTAGCTTCTGTCTAGTCGGCTTGCGTATTTGAAACTTGTGGAAATAAATGCTCTTCCTAAGTCAGGGTACGATTGTTGGAGGACTTAAGCTCGAACATTCAATCATTTTAGTGAGTAAACGAGACATCATTGCCCTCCAAAGGCAATTTTGTAGTTAACTGGTAAATCTAGTAAAGCTTCGCTACTGCTAAATAGAAAAGGGTCAATCATCAAAACCTTTCACGGCAAATATCGTGAAATGGAAAGTGCTACTGATGAGCGGTAGTCACGGACTCGTACTGTTAGCCAATGAAAACACTGTAATAATGCTTAGAGTGTATTTTGGTGTTCAAATATACACTTTTTAAAAAAAATAGAACAATGCCTACCGAAATGAACAAACAAGACATAGGGTAAACTATGATGTCAGTGGTGCTTGATTCTGGATTCTACTGCTATTCTTTTGCGAGATATCGCATTTTCAGAAGTTTCTACAGCGACACTTGTTGTGCTAGTCAGCTTGCGTAGTTGCTAGGTACCATGTTGTCATGTTTGCTTACAGTGTGCCCGTGTGTTCCTTGAGTGCAATGCGACTTGCTAGTCAGTTAGTGTGTGACAGTCCAAGCAGTAAGTCGTGAGTGGACGACGGGATTTACCAATGCAGAAAAAGCCGACATGGTCATGGTGTATGGTGAGTGTAGGAACAATCCAGTTCGATCTTGTACGGTGTTTACGGCAGGATATCCCAATAGATGCAAACGATCTCGGCCGTTATTTATACACCTTTTCAACCAGTTACGAGAAAGTGCTAGTGCAAAACCTAGACAATTAAACAGAAGAAAATAACTGACGACGGAAAAGGGGAAAATTAACGTTGTGGCTACTATTGCAGTTGATGCGCACGTTAGCTCTCACGCAATCGCACGAGGAAGACATGTGTGCTAGGCATTCTCCATAGAGCTACATGGAAACAATCATGAGAATCTTGTGCATGAGCATTAAGACATGATACTCCGGACGTATCACACAGGATGTTTCCGTAAGAGAGTGCCAAAATTTAACAGGATACAGAGGATGCTCCATAAACAATTCGCGCTAGGGTCGGAGGCCCCAGTTTAACGACATAATAGAAATAAAATCACATAAGCCTGTACTTTTTTATCTACATAGATTACAGTTAACTCCAAACATCATCATTTACACAATGAACGTACCATTTGTACTGCATCTAGCTAAATGTGCTGAAACTGACGGCCATCAACCTCAATGCAAGCATGACATAGGCGAACAAGATTCTGACACAACCTAACAAATATACCTGGTATGGTACTCATGTTGCCAGGTCCCTCGTTTCTTCTTTCCAAGGAACTATTCTCCCGTATTACTCAATCGAGAGAAATAAACACTCGTCGTGACGGGTGATACCTGTTAGGAAATCATTTGCATTGCTAATACCGACTTGTTCAGGTGCTTCAACAATTCTGTGGAATCACAGAAATTTAACACTGTGAACCTCTTTGATCTGCATGTCTTGGTATGTTACAGACATGCTGGAAGGAAATCGCTTACAGGTTCTGAACTGCATATTATTGGTCTCTCTAAAGTTTAATGACAGTGAATTAGCTTTAAACCAATTATTGATGTCAGTGAAAATTTGATTAGCAGCCATTTATAAATCTATATTTGACTTGCTATTTAAGGCAATATTTGTATCATAAGTAGGCAAAACAAAATTAGCATCTGGCAATGTAACAGACTAGAGGTCATTAATGTACACAAGAAAACGTAACAGACGCAAGATGGAACCTTGAGGAACGACACATGTCATTAATTCCCAATCAGACGAAGGCTGATTACATACTCCACAGCTACTTCGCAACAACATCCTTTGTTTCCTGTTAGCTAGGTAAGATTCAAACCATTTTTCAGCACTCCCAGTGACGTCAGAATATTCTTACTTAAGAGAATGCTGTGATTCAAACAGTCAAAGGCTTTTGACAGGTCACAGAAAATGCCTGTAGTCTCGAATTTTTTCTCTAATGAATTATGTATATTCTCATTGTTCATGGAAATAGCCTTCTATGTATCGGAACCCTTAAGGAACCCGAAGTGTGACATGGACAATACATTATTTACAGTTAGAGGCTTAAGAGAATGCTTGAACCAATCTTTCCAAATATTTTTAAAAAAGCTGCAAAAAGTGAAATTGGTCCGTACTTTGACGGTCTCTCTTTAAACTCCTTCTTGTAAAGAGGCTTAACTTCAGCTTATTTTACCCAAAATGGAAATGTTCCACTGATAAGAGACTGACTACATGAATAACTTAAGACAGAACGCAACCCACATAAGCACTCTTTCATTTAAAATATTTTATAATGGCTGCTACTTCTTTGGGAGAGGCGAGTGTCATTACCGTTTTACTATGGTAGATTGTTAACACTGATTTCAGAGTTCCCATTGCGTTCTTTACTGAACCTGATAACCTAAAGCTGTCAGTAACAGAAACGAAGTACTTGTTTAACACACTTCTTGCACTTGTTACCAATGTATCATTTATTTTTAGAGCTAGCTGTTACTCTTCGTGTTTCGCCCCACCTGTCTCTGTTATCACTATACCCAATACAGTTTTTATTTTGTTGCCTCATGTGATTATCTCTTTCTTATAATAAAGCTGCATAGATTCCTGGATTACAAACTTCAATATTTTACAGTATTCTTTGTAAAGCATTACAGTGCTAACATCAGAATTGTTTCTAGATGGTACATACTTTTCGTCCCACATAATATCCTTATTCCCGAGTAATACATCGTTTTTCGGCTTCTCTTTGATTCGAGTTACCTTATGGGAAAACACTTTTCAAAAGTGGAAGAACCTTTATTAATGAATGACTTCTATTTTACATTTGGGTCAGAAGTAGTGTAAACATCAGTCCAGTTCATGTCTTGGAGCAGTCCCATAAAATTCTCAATTTTTGACTGATTTATGACCCTTTATGAAACTTTTGTATTCAGATTTAATAGGTTTTGTGTACTGACGAGTTTTAATACCAAACATAAGATGCAGCATATCAGATAGCCCATTTAGAATTGGTTTTGTGAAATGACTTTTTTCTGTGGATACTACAAAGATATTATCAACGGCAGTTTCAAAATTCACAATAGGAATTAAATTGAAAGTCAGTGCTACTGATTACAGTAATCGTTCACTGACAGAGCTTTTCAATAAATCCACATTAAAATCACCAGCGGCCACTATTTTCTAATTTTTTACGGTGAGATGAGACAACAGGTCTTCCAGATTATTTTATGAACACGTTAAAGTTTCCTGAAGGTGCTCTGTATATATTTACTATTATAAAGGGCTTATTACGAAACATACTTCTATTGCACAAGCTTCTAGGTGCTGCTCAGAGCTTAATTTATTAACATCAATGTTTTTGAAATTAAAACAGTTTCTGACAAATGTGCAAAATCCTTCTTTCTCTATATTTTCTCTACAGAAGTAAAAAGCTAACCTGAACACTATAACATTTAACATATCTACAGGAGTGGTCGCATGATGTTCAGAGGGGCAGATTATATCAACTGGTTTGCTCAACTCTTAGTTCTTCAACACGAATAAGCAACTTATTAAGCTTACCCCCTAGTCCTCGGATATTCTGATGCTATAAGGATAACTGATTTTGTGCACTTGCTGAATTACAACTGGATGAACATAAGTTGTTTTGTAAATATTTGGATACCTCCAGTTTCATTCAGGGATTGTTTGAATGAATTATGTACATTAAAATTTTCTTTCAGGCTGCCTGTTTGATCCATATGAATGCCATTGTAACCTGACTCAGAACATCTATTGTTTCTGACCTCCCTGCCCTAAAAAGCTGCTGTTTTGTCGCTTGTAACCACCTGCGCTTTAAGACATGTGATAGTGCCCCCTCCCCCCCTCCCCACCCTCTTAAGTTATATGCTCATAGCCCAGACAGTTTTTCCTTCCGTTTCCTGTTGAGGTGAAGGCCATGCCTAGTATAGTTCCACGTACAGATAGAGTTAACGGGAACAACACTGATATGAGGCGCCACACCTGACCCAAGCAGCCTTTCCACCTCTAAATTAACGCTCCTGACCGAATAGTTTAAAATAAGCCGGTCATGGGGCCTCAGAACAGATACAAGCATAACACCAGTACGTTTCGTTGGTGAAGCTGTCCTTACCAGGTTACCACCAACTGAATAATTAGGATCCCTGTCTATGCTGTTGTTCGTCACACCCCCTACAGATGTTACAAAGTAAACCTTTATTGGGAACTGAAGTCGCTTAAAATGGATGAGCGAATCGACTAGGACCATTGGTTTATGAAGTATGAGAGAGAGACATCTCCATCTGCTAGTTCTGTGAAGATAGTGCCTCAGTGACAGTATTTACAATGGCTTTAATCGGTGAACCGTCATTATTACAAAGTTCCGGACGATTCAGATTACATAGTAGTGTTCTATTCATAAGGAGATACCCCATAAATACAACTTTCCTAAGCGGGTCGTTCACGAAGTAATGCAATACATTTTTTTCTCGTTCAGTTTCGCTTGAAAAAATGCGCAACGTGTTGTGGGACATCGTGTAGCATTTCCGCTTCAACCACCACCACCATAAAGCCCCATATATAGCCTTCAAATTGGCGTCTGGAATGGGGCTGTGTTCCAAGCAGTGAGTTGTTACTGAGTTTCTTTTAGCGGAAAACCAGAGCATCGCAGATGTTCATATGTGCTTGCAGAATATCTTACGGAGGTCTGTCAGTGAACAAAAGCACGGTGAGATATTGGGCGAGACGTCTGTCATCAGCTTAACAAGATCAGATAAAGCTGTCCGATCTCCCGCGTACCGGCCGTGTGACTCCTGGGACTCCTGCAGTGTTGGAACATGTGGACCCTCTCATTCCAAGTGATCGACGTATTACAGTCAAACACCTCGCTGCTTATCTTGACGGCTCTGTTGGCAGTGGTTGTACACTCTTTCACCAAATGGGGCAGTAAAAAGTGTGTCCCTGGTGGGGTCCTCGCCTCCTAACAGAGGACCACAAAGAGCTTCCATCAGTTTGCTCAAAAGAAGGATGCACTCGTCGTGAAGAAATACAGAGATGTGAGGACGTTGTTGATGCAGCAAGACGTTGCTTCCCACCTCGACCGGTAGAGTAGTACGGCCGGGCATACAGGCCCTCCCATTAAGGGTACATAAGGCCATCTCTTCGAATGCAGATTATGTTGAAAAATAGGAGTTTCTAGCCAAAGGAGTGGAGAATAATGCTGTATATTGAAAACATGAATGAAACCAACATGGACGCAATGTTTTTTAAACTACTGCAAGGAGTAAGACGAAATACCACGTTGTTGATACGCAATTTGCGTATTTTTTGTATAAGGAGAAAGAATATAAGCAGAAACAGTTTGTCTATAGTTGTAAATGCCTTGTTATCATAGTTAAACGAATCTACAAGAAAGCAAACTAAACCACAAATTTTCACGCCACAGTACAGCTCAGGATTTGTATTTTTCGCAGTCGTTTTCAACAGAAAATCTATATATTGTTATTTTAAGAAATGTATAGCGTATGTCCATCTTAATATTTATTACTGACAAAAAATTTTGAATTAAATCACTCAAGAACTCTCAGTTATTTTATTAACATTATTTCGCATTTATGTATCATATCCATTATTTGTATACCACATAAATTAATATTTACAGCGTATGTCCGAATGTTTGGTAGAATATCGTCTGAAAATTTGCTAAGTTGCAGCTTTATGGTTGGTTGGGTGTGTAGGGAAGCAGCCTACTCACGCCATATGAAATTCATATGCTTTCCATTGTGTGCCAGCCTAATCCACTGTAACTAGCTATGACGTCACAAATGTAGAGCTATACCTTAAAGGTTAACTAAATAATCTCAAAAGTTAATAGCATGTCAGGAGTGATACTAAATCAATAATGTGATAAGTTTCAGTTTAGTAAATTTAACGGTTTTAGAAATTTGGACATTTTACGTAAAAATCATCGGCCCAACAGGAAGGAGCTAGAAACTTCAAAATTTATATTCGGATTCCTTTTTCAATGTAATTTAATGGAAACAGCGTGCTGGATCTCACAAAGTAGTATTTTGGTTGAAATTCATGATTTTCTGTTTTTGTGTTCTAAAAGTACGGAAGCAGGATACATTAAGTGATTAAATAAAGTTAGGATGTTTAGATTTAGGTAGAATGGAGATACGCCATAATAACAAAGAAGTTTCCAAAAGGTAGCTATAAAACTATAGCTGTAGCGTCTCTCCAAAGGTCAAGTTCAGAGCTCATCTATTGCGTACAGTGCAACTAAAATAATGCTCTCGCCAGGAGTATTTAACCTACCCACATCAGAATTTTATTACAGATACTTACCTGTGTGCTGATAGCACAACTAAATTGAGAACTTCATTGGCCTTCAGCGAATGAAGCAATGAATTATTAAATAACTTGAAGTGGTGCTTTACTAGCCCAAGCGGCAAGTGAGGAAGGCAAAAGTTGTCAGCTGCGCCTTCGGCGGTCCGCACTGTGGCTATATGAATTTTGCGCAGTTGCAAGGAACAGCCTTGGATACCGTGTTATGTAACTCGGTATGCACTTCACAACGAGTTCGCATTGTGGTAAATGTTAACTGCGAAACAACTTCAGTGATTTATTCTCAGTTTGCGTATGTCGTACTTTCACGTGTCTCCGCAGGACAGGACTTCTACCATTACTAGCGTGGCGTTTGATGAGTATTAACATCAAATTTTGGCGAGCATTCACTTTGAACAATTACGTCGATAACTTATTGAAAAGTTTCGTTATCTAGGGATAATAGGATCTGCAAATAGACTATGAACAGCCCTGATAGTGCAATAGCTGTCAGTAGAATTGATAGGGTAAACATGTTTCTGGAAGTTTATGCTTTATCGTTTCAGAACGTAGTGAAAATTGTTATAGTAAACCGAATTTTCAGTGGATCCTAGACATCCTAAATCCTCAGCGTAATGAACTTCAATGACCAATAAGTTTATTTCTCCATCAGAGTGGGTACAGTCAACTTTCATTACAGGCATCACGTTTTTGCTAATCACTTTCTGGTTGCCAACATTGTAGTTAGAGAGCCTGTGTTGAGAACGGCAACAATACAATAGAAATAATAAATTTTCCACCCGACACCCCACAGGTGGTTCGAGGAAGGAGGCCAGACAGCGAGGTCATCAGTCCAATCGGATTGGTGAAGGATGGGGAAGGAAGGCGGTCATCCCCTTTCAAAGAAACCATCCCGGCATTTCCTTCACGCGATTTAGTTAAATCACGGAAAGCATAACTTGAGTAATAGTGGCTGGCCGGAGTGACCGAGCGGTTCTACGTGCTACAGTCTGGAACCGTGTGACCGCAACGGTCGCAGGTTCGAATCCTGCCTCTGGCATTAATATGTATGTTGTCCTTAGATTAGTTACGTTTATGTAGTTCTAGGGGACTGATGACCTCCGAAGTTAAGTCCCATAGTGCTCAGAGCCATTTGAACCATTTTTTGAATAAGAGTCCAGTGTGCTAACGACTGCCCCACATCTCTCGGTGAAGATTAATGCATACCATCTATACCCGCAACTTTAGTCATTATTGAATCAAGTGAGGTTAGCGCAGCGTCTGAGATTCTGGTCTACCACAATGGAGGTCCATTCTCGAATCCGCACCATGTACTTTTTGTCTGATTTCATTGTGCTAACTATCAGTAAATTATGTACGTCATGGAAAATTATTCAAAAATAGTTATTTTCGACTTAGTTACCTCACAAATAAAAAATCATTACAACAAACCTTCTTCAAATGTGGTGTCCGTTTTTTGCAGGATATTTTACAGAAATTTCCTGGCAGATTAAATCTGTGTGCCGGGCCGAGACTCGAAGACGGGACCTTTGTTTTTCGTAGGCAAATGCTGTACCATCTGAGCTACCCAAGCACGACTCACGACCAGCCCTCAGAGCTTCAATTCTGCCAGTACCTCGTCTCTTACCTTCCAAACTTCACAGAAGCTCTGTGGATAGATTACAGAATCCTCTTAGTCGCTACCGCTTTCATCGCTTGCTGTGCTGGAACAGGATTCCAGGTGGTATCTGTCGTAGAAGCAACGGAAACCAAATTCCGTAGAACACTATGCGCATTTAATGGAAGCTACTGCTTTGCAGGCACACGGGTATTTCAAAAGAGATACCGGAAACTCAGTTCATTGAAATTCAAAAAGATCGTTTTTTTATTCGATAAACTTCGATGCAACCCACCCGTATTTCATCATTCTTGTGGAAGCAGGTGCTCTAAATTGATGCAGAATTTAAGACTGATTTTATGGAAATTTCTCTCGAAAATATTTCTCTACTAGCTTTTAGTAAGTCGGTATCATTTTGAGCATTTTGCGTGATAATTTCAATCTTTCTGTAGAAACGAACTCGCAGGGTTGGTAAATTGAGTACATTTGGGTGGGACAATTTTTACAGGGAAGGGGTGCGATTTTCTTTCACCTGCAAAGATCTGGTCATAAAGTATCTGATCAGTCTGCCCTCCCCACGAATAGATCGCGTAAAGAAAATTGCAAGGGCAGGAACTGAACTGGTACAACCAGTGTGCTAGCCGTTAACCATAGCCACCGTGCTGTGCTCGCTTGGTCGATACACGACTAACTTTACGGGTGTACAAGGTAAGCATAGAACTTCATCATCGATTTTCTGGGAAACCGGGTCCGCTGTGATAAAAGCCGCTTGCCAGGTATTCAGGACAGATACCTCCACAATATGCATAAGACTGATCTAAATCCGTAATTAACAGGACTCACTTCCCGATATGGGAGTCCTTGTTACTTCTGACATCGCCAAACTCCCAGTGATGATACTAACCTCGCTGAAAAAAAAAAAAAAATTTCTGGCACAATGTACGTGACGTGTCTGTAGAATCCAGAACGGACGAGCAAACCGATTGCCAGTCCTCTCAGGTGTCACTTTCGAGCTGCCATGTCACTGCAGTGTAGCCCTCTTGAGCGCTTCGATTCCATTCTAGAATGGTACTAGTGTGATGACGAACAAAGCGAGCAGCAGTATTGTGCAAATATAAGTTACAGCTTCGACCGGCCACAATCCTGCCGCTACAAATTCGTTCACGAGCTGTAGATGCTTCCCTTCTCACACGGCACATAATTTGATTTTCTAAGAAACAACACAGATTCAATTACCGTTCTGAATGCGAAACTTTCTGCGCAATCTCTCCTTATACGCAGAATGCTGGCTTCGGAAATGGTGCTTCCTTCTCTCGGTTGCACTGAAATTCAAATAATTCACATTTAAAAGCGTGTAGTACACTTCATTCAAGCTTGACGTTTGTTACGTGCCGCAAACACGATGTCGCAAATTTACGCCCAGCAGTTTACAGTCCTTTGTTATTATGTTACATCATAATTATATCTCTTAATTAATTATTTTGCCTTCCGTAAATGTGGTCTACACACATGCGAAAGCGTAACTGAACCAGAAAAATTAACACGAGGAACAGGTGTAAAACAACGACAGATAGTGGTAGCGCTCAGGGCTTTCACGTTCCTCTTTTGATGTCACTATGGGGGCTCGAAAGTGCACTTACTTGTAACTTTTGTCAATAGCTATCCAGGCGGTTCACAAAAAAAGAGAGAAGACAGTTCGGTGGAGCTTCAGCCAGTAATGTCTTGTTATCGAACTCAGTACCAGTAGCGTACTCCATTACGGTTGAATATGATGAAGTGCACCGCAGGTAACCCTTACACCGTCTGTTGAAAAGTAACCGGACACCATTACGTAATGAGCAATTGCCCACAAAATGTCGCGAAAGGCGAACCAGACTGTATAAAAGGAGGAGAGAGTATCGCTAGTAGGGATGCAGTGTCAACAGAATGGGCCGGTCGGGACATCTCAGTGACTTCGAAAGGGGATCACTGCATACTTCAGGGGTATTTGAACCCCTCTGAACTTGCCAGGGCGAACGCTGGAGATACAACTGTGACGTGGAAACGCTTAGGACGAATCATAGGTAAACCAAGACCAGAGAAGACCTCATTTACTGCCGAACAGGAACTGTCCATTACTGTGGAGGTCCGTTTCAAAAAATTGCATGAAACCAGAAGAAGGAACCACTCCGAAGTTTCACTGTGCTACAAGCAGTCCAGTTAGAGCAATGACTGCGAGTAGAGAGTTAAAAGAGTGGGTTACAATGGACGAACTGTTGCTCATCAGCCACGAATTCTGCTAAGTGACGTTTGAGATGGTGTTAAGAGCTACGCTATTCGGCAGTTGATGACTGGAAACGAGTTATTTGTAGTGATGAATCACGCTATATCTACATCTACATCTACATTTATACTCCGCAAGCTACCCAACGGTGTGTAGTGGAGGGTACTTTACGTGCCACTGTCATTACCTCCCTTTCCTGTTCCAGTCGCGTATGGATCGCGGGAAGAACGACTGCCGCAAAGCCTCCGTGCGCGCTCGAATCTCTCTAATTTTGCATTCGTGATCTCCTCGGGAGGAATAAGTAGGAGGAAGCAACATATTCGATACCTCATCCGGAAACGCACCCTCTCGAAACCTGGACAGCAAGCTACACCGCGATGCAGAGCGCCTCTCCTGCAGAGTCTGCCACTTGAGTTTGCTAAACATCTCCGTAACGCTGTCACGCTTATCAAATAACCCTGTGACGAAACGCGCCGCTCTTCTTTGGATCTTCTCTACCTCCTCTGTCAACCCGACCTGGTACGGATCCCACACTGATGAGCAATACTCAAGTATAGGTCTAACGAGTGTTTGTTAAGCCACCTCCTTCGTTGATGGACTACATTTTCTAAGGACTCTCCCAATGAATCTCAACCTGGCCCCTGCCTTACCGACAATTAATTTTATATGATCATTCCACTTCAAATCATTCCGTACGTATATATTGTGGGAATGTGATGAAAGGGCTTGCGTTTGATGGTTGTCTCAGGAACGTCAACTGTCATCAAGTGCAATTACCAAAGATGAAGTACGGAGGCTGTGATGTTACGGTACGTGAGTGTTTTTCGTGGTTATTGCGTGATCTCCAAACTGTCCTTAAGAAAATGCAAAATGCGGTAGGATAAGAATACATCTTACAGTGTTGTGAACTGCGCACGGCAGAGAAACATTTCAGAAACAATGATTGTATCAACGTGATAATGTGATCTATCGTAAAGTAGAGCCTGTGAGCCGCTGGTCTGCGGACAACAACATTCTTCAACTGGACCGGCCTTATAAGAGAGCGGACCACAGTCCAATGCAACACTTTGTGATCAGCACGAGCGCTGACTTCGCTGCATACTGCCATCTTCTCTGGTAACGGCTCTTCGGGAAGATGGTATCGGATATTTTTAGTCACTGTACAATGGAGGACAGACTTAGTCACAGCTAGTGAAACTTTCGAGGTTCATCAACCAAGTAATACTGTCGCCTTTGAAAAACGTTTCAACATGTTTCTCGCCCATTATCTTCAGGTGAAGATTTCTCTAGTCGTTGAATCAAGATGACACATTTGTATGACTGTTTACGCGAGAACATTTATTCCATGAAATTTGGTGAGATAGCCTGTGGCATTCTCACATAAACTGTTCGCTAGAGGCTTTGTTCCTGCCAATAACTGAGGATGTAGTAGTAGGCTTCGATTAGACCGAAAATCTATGCATTGCATATCATTGTGTTAGAGGTGATGTGGATTACTGTAGGGTGACCGATGGTGAAGTGAGTCCTTGACGAAATTCCAACGTCTGGCTGTAAGGACTCACCATATTCTGACTTGGATAGACAGTGATTTTTAATCTATTAACAGTAAGTCCTTAAGGCGTGCTGAATAACAGCAACGTTTTTATGTAACATTAAGTACCTAATCATTTATTTTCAAGTTCTAACTTTTTACTTTAAATAATAACTCACGTTCAAGATATCACTTACCTGAATGTATGTTCTGATGATATTTCAGTCGAGCCTAAAAAATATTAAGAAATGTGTCACTATATAAAATCTGTTCGTTATGAATTGTAGATTAAAACTAAAGACACTGCGAAAAGGTGGGAATTTAAGGAGATGGGACCTGAATTAACTGATAGAACCAGAGGTTGCAGAGATTTTCAGCGAGGGCATAAGGGAACGATTGACAAGAATGGGGGAAAGAAATACAGTAGAATTGGTAGGTTTGAGAGATGAAATAGTGAAGGCAGCAGAGGGTCAAGTATGTAAGAAGACGAGGGCTAATAGAAATCCTTGGGTAACAGAACAGATATAGAATTCAATTGATGAAAGGAGAAAATACAAAAATGCAGTAAATGAAGCAGGCAAAAAGGAATACAAACGTATCAAAAATGAGATCGACAGGGAGTGCAAAATGGTTATGCAGGGATGGCTAGAGGACAAATGTAAGGATGTAGAGGCGTATGTCACTAGGGGTAAGTTAGATACTGTGCCTACAGGAAAATTAAAGAGACCTTTGGAGAAAAGAGAACCACTTGTATGAATATCAAGAGCTCAGATGGAAACCAAGTCCTAAGCAGAGAAGGGAAAGCAGAAAGGTGGATGGAGGTTATAGAGGGTCTATACAAGGCCGAAGTTCTTGAGGACAATATTATGGAAAGGGAAGAGGATGTAGATGAGGATGAAATGGGAGATACGATACAGTGTGAAGAGTTTGACAGAGCACTGAAAGACCTAAGTCGATGCAAGACTCCGGGAGTAGACAACATTCCATTAGAACTGCTGATAGCCTTGGGAGAGCCAGCCCTGACAAAACTCTACCATCTGGTGAGCAAGATGTATGAGACAGGCGAAATACCCTCAGACTTCAAGAAGAATATAATAATTCGAAAGATGGTGTTGATAGATGTGAAAATTACCGAACTATCAATTTAATAAGCCAAGGCTGCAAAATACTAACACGAATAATTTACAGACGAATGGAGAAACTGCTAGAAGCTGACCTCGTGGAACATCAGTTTGGATTCCGTAGAAATGTTGGAACACGTGCGGCAATACTGACCCTACGACTATCTTAGAAAATAGATTAAAGAAAGGCAAACCTACTTTCTAGCGTTTGTAGACTTAGAGAAAACTTTTGACAATGTTGACTGGAATACTCTCTTTCAAATTCTGAGGGTGGCAGGGGTAGAAGACAGGGAGCGAAAGGCTATTTACAATTTGTACAGAAACTAGATGGCAGTTATAAGAGTCGGGGGACATGAAAGGGAAGCAGTGGTTGGGAAGGGAGTAAGACAGGGTTGTAGTCTATCCCTGATGTTATTCAATCTATATATTGAGCAAGCAGTAAAGGAAACAAAATAAATGTTCGGAGTAGGAATTAAAATCCAGGGAGAAGAAATAAAAACTTTGAGGTTCGCCGATGACATTGTAATTCTGTCAGAGACAGCAAAGGACCCGGAAGAGTAGCTGAACGGAATCGACAGTGTCTTGAAAGGAGAATATAAAATGAACATCAACAAAAGCAAAACGAGGATAATGGAATGTAGTCGAATTAAATCGGGTGATGCTGAGGGAATTAGATTAGGAAATAAGACGCTTAAAGTAGTAAATGGATTTTGCTATTTGGGGAGCAAAATAACTGATGATGGCCGAAGTAGAGAGGGTATAAAATGTAGACTGGCAGTGGCAAGGAAAGCGCTTCTGAAGAAGAGAAATTTGTTAACATCGAGTATAGATTTAAGTGTCAGGAAGTAGTTTCTGAAAGTATTTTTATGGAGTGTAGCCATGTATGCAAGTGAAACATGGACGATAAATAGTTTGGACAAGAAAGGAATAGAAGCTTCTGAAATGTGGTGCTACAGAAGAATGCTGAAGATGAGGTGGGTAGATCACATAACTAATGAGGAGGATTTGAATAGAATTGGTGAGAAGAGAAATTTGTGGCACAACTTTACTAGCGGATGGGATCGCTTGCTAGCACATATACTGGGGCATCAAGGGATCAACAATTTTGTAGTGGAGGGCAGCGTGGAGTGTAAAAATCGAAGTGAGAGACCAAGAGATAAATATACGAAACAGATTCAGAAGGTCTGGACTGGAAGGAACCTTTATTTTTGTAACTGTTTCGGTCGGTTACTGACCATCTTCAGACCTGATACCATGTTGGTAGGCGGTGGCAATGAACGGAGCAGGCGTTACGAACTCCACGAACGTCAAATGCTGTTAGTAACGCCTGCTCCTTTCACTGCTACCGCCCACCAACATGATATCAGGTCTGAAGATGGTCAGTAACCGACCGAAACAGTTACAAAAAATTAAGGTTTCTTGTGGTCCAGACTGTTTATGTTCATTTTAAAATACTAAGGAAAGGAGCTGTTCTCCCAAAGAAATGTCCGCAAAATTACTAGTTATACAATAACTTATTGTATAATAGGCCCACATTGAAACGATAATGTTTCTTGGTCATTTGCTCAAGAAACGCTGAAGTTATCTTTCAAGATCGTTAACGTCCGCGTAATATACCTCGCTTTGTGTCTAAATGTAATGGTTTCAATCACCAAAATGAAGTAATTACTCTTGCAGCACGTCTCACAAAAATTTATAGATCGTAAAATGCTCACTGCAGTACCTCAGTCCAAGCTAGAGGAACATTAGAGTTCAAGTAATGGTTGACATCGGGGTCATTTACATCGTTACTCCAAAAACTTCCGAGACTGATTATGTTCATGATGTATAAGCAACTTCAGCGCTGTAACTACGGTGCCAGTTTGAACTGTAAACAACAGATGTGCATTCCAGCAGTCAGTTGAGATCATGCAGCTTTAAGTAGTGTAGCGATGTGGATGTGTGACAAAGCACCAACGAAAAATACCTCTAATTAAAGTGTCCAAGGGCATCACCACATTGTTCTGAAGAACAGGAAGGTGAGTTCACCTTGCAGCGACTGGACTGAAATGCAAAACAAGGACAAAAAAAATCAAATGGCTCTGAGCACTATGGGACTTAACTTCTGAGGTCATCATTCCCCTAGAACTTAGAACTACTTAAACCTAACCAACCTAAGGTCATCACACACATCCATGCCCGAGGCAGGATTCGAACCTGCGACCGTAGTGGTCGCGGGGCTCGAGACTGTAGCGCCTAGAACCGCTAGGCCACTCCGGCCGCAAAACAAGAACAATTCATTTCTGGTAAAGAAGCATCAGAGGTAACGAGACTCTGTGTTATCAGTGGGAACCTACCACTACATTGGAAGCACAGAAATTCTTATGAAGAGTAAACGCTTGGGCGACGCAATCGACACTCAAGGCAGTGTGAACCGCGAGATTAACAACATCCTGAAAAAGGACGTTTCGAACATTTCCACTTGCTTCTACGTCTCTTACGGCCGTTGTACTCACGTTGAGGGAGACTGTGGGGCGCTTGTAGTATTAAAACTACCATCTTAACTTTTACAGTTTTCATTAATCCAGCCTTGAAATTTTTTGGTCTTCTAGGTATGTTGGCAGAGTAGAGGAGAAGGAAATTCGTCATGCCGTGTTCAGGCAACCATGTCTCCTGCAGAAATCCACAGCAGCGAAGGACGTTTAAATGTACGAACGGGAATTCATACTCTGTTACTCCAGATATTTCGCCCGCAGAGTCGCTGAGCTTAGTAATTTATTTTATTTAATTCGGCAAACTGCAAAAAGACACCGCTTCTCGTCCATCACACCGAAATTAGCTGCGGAATAGAAATCTTTGTAGAGCATAGGAGTCAGGAGTTCAAAGAGAACAGTGATGCAAAGACTAGGGTTGGAACGAATTTAGCTCTCACTCTGGTGTGTAGATCCGCTGTTCACCATTAAGTACTTATTTGGGTCGGTGGAGATGGTGGAGATAGCGCTCTCCTCAACGAGTATATGATTGCACGGTACTCCGTAGTGGCACCCATTAATTACGCGGGCTGACTCCCTCGGTAAACATTGGTGATGAAGCCGGCCAGATAACGTCTGCCCCTAGCCTGATTCACGGCGGCAATCTGTTTGATTCACTGATATGAATGGGCCCTAAAGCTCTGAAATAGAAAGCAGCCCACTACTTTAATCTACGCCTCCTAAGCCCTCTCCGTTTATTTTCATTCTGGACACAGCTTTCAGCGGTCCGTCACGCAATGCTACAAGGAGCAGCATTCACTGGAGGTTCCATCAGCACGGAATGTATGCACTCCAAGGTTAGAAGGCCAGTCCATGCTACGTTAACGGGTATGTTTCGCGCTATAACGACTATGAGTGGAATTGAGTCTATTATTTTCGTCAAGGAGTCGTATCATTATTTTCTTGCATTATCTAAATGTTGGCCACAAAATTTAAGTATTGAAAATGAGTATTAAAATGTACAAACCGACAGTTTATTACAGTAAACACTATGTTGACTGGAATACTCTCATTCAAATTCTAAAGGTGGCACGGGTAAAATACAGGGAGCGAAAGGCTATTTACAATTTGTACAGAAACCAGATGGCAGTTATAAGAGTCGAGGGGCGTGAAAGGGAAGCAGTGGTTGGGAAGGGAGTGAGACAAGGTTGTAGCCTCTCCCCGATGTTATTCAATCTGTATATTGAGGAAGCAGTAAAGGAAACAAAAGAAAAATTCGGAGTAGGTATTAAAATTCATGGAGAAGAAGTAAAAACTTTGAGGTTCGCCGATGACATTGTAGTTCTGTCTGAGACAGCAAAGGACTTGGAAGAGCAGTTGAACGGAATGGACAGTGTCTCGAAAAGAGGATATAAGATGAAAATTAACAAAAGCAAAACGATGATCATGGAATGCAGTCGAATTAAAGCGGGTGATGCTGAGGGAATTAGATTAGTTAATAAGACGCTTAAAGTAGTAAATGAGTTTTGCTATTTGGGGAGCAAAATAACTGATGGTGGTCGAAGTAAAGAAGATATAAAATGTAGACTGGCAATGGCAAGGAAAGCGTTTCTGAAGAAGAGGAATTTTTTAACATCGATTATAGATTTAAGTGTCAGGAAGTCGTATCTGAATGTATTTGTATGGAGTGTAGCCTCGTATGGAAGTGAAACATGGACGATAAATAGTTTGGACAAGAAGAGAATAGAAGCTTTCGAAATGTGGTGCTACACAAGAATGCTGAAGATTAGATGGGTAGATCACGTAACTAATGAGGAGGTATTGAATAGAACAGGGGAGAAGAGGAGTTTGTGGCACAATTTGACAAGAAGAAGGGATCGGTTGGTAGGGCATGTTCTGAGGCATCAAGGGGTCACAAATGTAGCACTGGACGGAAGCGTGGAGGGTAAAAATCGTATAGGGAGACCAAGAGATGAATACACTAAGCAGATTCAGAAGGATGTAGGGTGCAGTAAGTACTGGGAGATGAAGCAGCTTGCACAGGATAGAGTAGCATGGAGAGCTGCATCAAACCAGTCTCATGACTGAAGACGACAACAACAACAACAACAGCAACAACAACAAACAGAATCAATTTTAGCGCACCAGAAATCAAGTCTGTTATTGTTGTGACCCAAATATTGGTTCGATGCAGCTGTCCACAGAAGTCTACTGCGTGTAATTCTCGTCATCTCCACATCCGTCAATTTCAACCAGGATGTCGTAGTCAATCCTTGCTATGATCACCCGCAATACCTATCCCTCCCCAGACATAATGACATATATTTTCCTCCATAATGAAATTAATAATTATTTGATGCCTCAAAACGTCTCCTCTCAACTGATCCCTTGTTTCAGTCAAATTTTACTGCAAAGACTTTTCCCAGTGTCTATCGACTATCTCATCATTTGTCGTGCTATCTAACAGTCTAGTATACAACATTCTTCTTCATCCACATCTACATCTACATGATTACTCTGCTATTCACAATAATGTGCCCGGCAACGACGCACAGAATATCGTCCATATTTCACTCCAGGCAAATGTTTCCAGGAAACACTTCGATGCTAACATAGTCCGATTTTTCACAAATAAGTTTCTTCATATGGCCAGTCTGCCATTTTATATCCACTTCTGACATCAATACTCATTTAGCGGTCCAACAGCGACTTCGTCGACTACCATTTAGTGTCGCATTTCTTACATTTCATACTTTCAGCCGCATGTGATCCATTCAGCTCATTATCCATTTCCCATCTCGGCCAGGATTAAAGTGGCATCAGTAGACATTTAAGCCTACATTCCATCTCTCTGACTTCAATTCCCGTCCCTTATTAATCCTCAGTTCCGTTTACTCCTTGCTCATTGTACAGGGACCGCTAGACTATAACATTGTATCACGTAACAACTTGCAAATACTATTTTGCATGATATTTTAATGTACTCAGTAAAATGGCATCAAATTTGTCAATTTCAACAAAGATCGTGACAACACAGAATAAAAAAAGGAAGCTGTTATCTCGACACAACGCAGAGCAGCGAAATACAAGAATGTTGCAAAACATATAGACCTCTTAACCCTCCACTGCGGAGTGAAACACTTATTCTGCAGCCAATCTTAGCCTTGGCTAAGCACTTTTGTAAGAACATTACTCCTGGGAATGTTTGTCGGTTACGATATGCAAGACGGTTAGCGTTGCTTTTAGATGGCAGAGAACAGGTGCCTTTAATTTGCCTGTCTGAAATGTACAGCTCAGTCTGAAAAAAAATATTTGCGACCGGGAAAAGTCTGGACTACTGTTAATTTATTTGGTTTATCCCGTTATTTCTGCTACAAATTCACTATCTCTTGGCGATCGTATCTACTTAACGTACGGCACAGCGCAAGGTATTGATGTATGCCGCTAAGTTAAGCCCAGTCTAATGTAAAATATGATTCATATTTCAGCAACAAGGATATTACTAAATGCTACAGTAATCATCTACTGCTACTCTGTATTTCCTTGATTGTAATTGTAATAAGTATTTTAGTATTTATTTTAATTAATATGTATGCGCGGAGTGTGTCCCTATGGTGTTTCTAAACAATAATTTCACTTATACTGACCAGCTGTTCCGCTAGTACTGAAACTAAGAACAAACTTTCAACAAGGGACAGGTTCACGAACTCTGTGAAAAAGGTATCAGATACAAGAATACCTGTTCTATTGTTTATTTCATTACAAACGACGTATTGTTAATGATGACTAGGATGGCGCAGCTACCAACCAGAGATAAGCTACATCGCCAAAGCCACGTGGATGAATTATGGTTCAGTTTCCAATCTTCTTGTGAAATGCGTATTACAAAAGTAATTAGAACTTAAAAACACGTCAGACCCTAGTTACGTATGCGAACATTATTTCTGTTATCCGTAATGCTGATGACAAAGTAGACTTTTTCCACAGAAAACCCGTGCCACGTCTCGACCAGTAAAAATGGACGGGATTCATCGCATCTACTGTTCATAAAAAGAAAGTAATAAGACTTAAGAGAGCGTGAAGGAGACGACGAAACGAAGGTAATTTTTTGAGTAGATCTATACACCGACGAAACATCGGTAAGGGTGCAAGGTTACCGTCGGAGAGGAGGGGGAGGATGTTAATGGTATTACTGCACATGAATTGCCGTTCCTCTCCTATTCTGTCGTCATTTTCTCTGTAATCATGCTTCTGCAACTTGTGCTTACACCCTTCATTACTCCCTGGTACGTGTTTACTGGTTCGACATGGAACCTGAAATACTAACCACATTAGCAGTGCTACTGACAACGCTAACTATACCTCGAACCAAGACATTCATGTCCATAATTAAGCTACTAATGACATTTGTCTTATTAACACCTTATCCATCCCTCTTTACATTATCTTTAAAATTATTGTTTTCCGGGGAGCTGAATACAATCTACATTGAATGTATTTGATGATGAAAAATACTGGTAACTGGGTTACGAAGATAGCAAAAAGACATTTTTTACAATCATCTACTTTTACTATTCTAAAAGCAGCTTTCAATAAGCGGTTGTACAATTTAGATTCGTGGTATGGTAAACACAGCTAGAACACTGCGGATCCTCGGTATGGGAAATAAACCTCAGATAATGAAAGCGGTTAAGATTTTTATCCTGATTTGGTCTCCTACATACAAAAGAAAACTTCTGTCGTACTATAGGATAGGCGCCTGTATTAACTTCCGCATCATTCAGCGTAGTGGCATGCAATCTAACATTGATCAAGTGAAGCTGTAAGACTAAAGGAGTCGCCAGCTCACACTGTCGGTAAACGGAGCAAAACAGAAATGCCTGAGGAGTTTTACGCAACTGCACACTCAGGATGGGTCAAAGTACCTGATATTGTTCACGTAAAGAAAGCTGGCGGTGAATTGTCTCAACAAATAAAACCTAACGCGAACTTTAAAATCTGAAACACAATAATGAATTTGGTTTTGATCGGGCATTATTTCATACCATGAGACTGAAACAAACTACATGATCAAGGAAGGGTGAAGTAACACAGACTGATGGGAACACAAAGGCAACCCCAGGAAAATCACCAAATATTAGGTAAAACGTGGCTGAGGGCCATCCAAATGATTATATCGAACTGCAAGATGTTAGATATCTGAATTAGGTAGCGAATGAAACAATGCTTACAAAGAAACGAGATAAATGCCAACGAAAATTTTCATAAAAGGGGCCTCAAATTTCTGACAATCACTTTTAGGAAACATTAAAACAATTTAACAAACCATGATACCTTACGTCGACTTCGAACAGATTTCACACACACGTGCGTTGTAGCCGTGTAACGTCGGTAAGAGTAGCAAATAAACGGCCAAAAATTTATAAAATAATTCAATACAAATATTTTGGCTCTCTTTTTATTTAACATACATTTAACGTGCTTAAACAACCGCAAAACTGTGAATTTACACTCGTTAATCTCTGGCGAGAACATGTGCACATGGCAACGTTACAAAGAGACTTGCGTGAAAATCAACTTTATCCCACAAAAGCTGCAGTTAAAATACAACAGTTTCACACGTTCTTTTAAATGAAAAAAATTCACTCCTAATTATACACGAAATAGAGTGCAAAGCTGGTGGTGCAACACTCAGTTTGAACGGTCACAACCGCAATTTTGCCTGTTACTCTATACCATCAAAAGTATGACTATTAAACCGTCTTGTAACACTTCCCTGACTGCATAGATCCTAAGCGACACCTTTCGAACTTTATCGACGTTGATGTAACTAATCTTCGTATTTGCTTTTCACCATATCACCAAGAGCTCCACAAGAGACTCCACATCTCAGATCAGAACGTCTAATAGTTGCGCAAACATGGTGGAATTCTGGAGAAAACATCTCCTTGTTCAGAGTACTTCGTGGCGAGCGTCTCCTATAATCTGTAGCCATCTGCCAACCTCTACTCTTGTTAATGTCGATGTTTTACGAAGCCCTCATGATATCTCTTTGCTTAGCTTAGTCCATAGGCTATGCTTTGTCAAATCTGCTACCCTACAAATACCTTTTGTTAGTCCTTCTCTTTTCTGTATCTGTATTAAACCCAGTGTTATCACACACTCATGGATGGGTATAGGCAGGAAACTGGAAGTGTGACACATTAAAACAAACATATATGGGTCCATTCTCTTATTCAATGGCAATATTTCATGAGTATTAAAGAGAAGCACACGAATTATCACGTGACATTCAAATGTCAGTGTCATGCAAATGTTTAAATGGAGTGTACTAGTAGTGCAGCTTCAAGAGCACAAGTACTTTACGTGTAACATGCTGTGTGAAAAACATACGTCTTTCTACAACTTTCGTGCTATGTTCAAATATAAGTTTTGTTATTGTGCGTGGCGAGAACTATTGTTCGGACGAATAACTCAGGTAGCAGTACATAAGAAATGCAAGAGATAAAAGGTGATCTGGAGAACGGCAGAATAAACGTCTAATCTCGAGTCAGAATCACAGACTTATTCGTTCAGGTAACTGCTTGCAGTAATGTAACTGTGTAGGGTTCTCCGTCGATTATAATAGAATAATTATTCTTCGAATAATTATTCCTCCACCATTTGGTCCCTAGAGATCTAAAAGTTTTCATTTCACGTAAGGGGTAATAGTGTTTGATGAGACGTCAATTAGGACCACTTAATTGTTTTTTATATGTGAAATCCAAATGTGGTGAACTTAAAAGTTGGGGCATTACAAATCTTGCGAAACAATGTACCTAAGTATGCATATTGCCCTTGAAAAGTTAGGGCTTCTCAAATGAGGTATACTGTATTTACGTGACATAACTGAAGGGTAACAATCATCCACAAAAGTTCTTCATGCAGATGGCAATAAATCCATTTGTCTTTTCAACTGCTGTTGTTTTATCACAAGCTATTCCCGATGCCTTGTGCAGAGGAATATCTTCGATACTGCATGTGCCGAAAGTGTTTGTCTGTTTCCTCGCAGGTTATTCCTTCTGTCATTCTTCAAATTTTAAGTTGCTTTTCATCCCATTGTCAGCGTAGTCTGCTAACTCTGACGTGTCTAATACATCTCTAGACTTCTCAAAAGGGACGCCGCGCCCAACTGCGTCAGAGAGAATATATATGCTGGATTTCGCATGTAAGTCAAACGTTCTTGGTAAACATGGTAGAAGAAGGACCAGTGACGCAGGAAATTAGTTAAGGATAGGGAACATTGCATTCTGCGTCAATGAGGAAGTTTGGTGTAAAAGGGGAACATAATTTTTAATGAAAGAACTTCCATAGGAACAGCTAGTGGAAGACGCCGTCGATCATATTGAAATCTACAAAGTTTCAGGTGAAGGAATTGTGTTTCTGTGAGTATTATCTACAATATCAAACGAATATAATGCTTTTCTTTACCGTGTTTAGTGAGTGCGAAATATCAAGACCAAAGAAGCAATTCGGACGCTTTATAATGCAATGCAAGCAAGACTTAAGAAATATAACGAGTTGTTCAAAGAGTAGGATTTGTCGGCCTAGAAAAAGTGTTCGACATTGTAAAATAGTGCAAGATGATCGAAATTCTCAGTAAAAGCCATAAAAATGTAAATGTTCGTTTGTTCAAAATCTTAAATCTCCTAAAGTTCTTCACCGATTGTTTTAAAAATTTGACACAACATTGCATTCGAATACTCGTGTGTTTTCGCATACCTTCTGCATTGCCAAGCTCTATAAAGCTATAATTATAATTATTGTGGAGGGAATCTATACAGAGTGTTCGGAAATTTACATTACAAACTCCCAGGACCAGTAGAGGTGAAAGAATACGTAATATTTTGAACAGGAACCTATCTCCGGGAACATACTAATTCCGTGCTACAGCCGTTTGAGGCTTGTGAGGTATAAATGCAGCAGGGTAGCCATGGAGGGATGGTGGGGGATGGTTACATCGGATCGGCTGATGTAATTTGACGTATATCCTACCACTCCGACCTGGTTGGAGCCTAATTCACGCGTGAATGTGTGTTAGAGCATAATGGTTGAGTACACGTTTGCAGAATAGACCGACACGGTCCTGTGAATACCGAAGCTCACAGTAATTTAAGAGCTGCTCATTGCCTTTATCAAGATCTTTAAGCATAATCTCACATGTACTTTCCGCCACAGTTACGCAACGGCTTCGGGGAAGGCGTACGTACACCGTCAGCAGGCGTGGCTCCAATGAGACACCACCCACACGAAATAAATGAGGCCGTACTGCATTGCGCTGAAGACAACCAGTCACCGAGTATACCAGCAATTTCTTTGCTATTAATGACTGGAACCGTAGAACATGTGATGTAATGGTTCACGCCTGCTCAAGTACTTGCAAATGTGGTCGCATTACTAACACGCTTTCAAATAGTTGTGGCACGGAAATGGTAAGTTGCCGGACTTGGGTGCCAGTTCGGAATATTATAAGCTCATTCTCCTCTACAAGTGCTAGAAGTTTGTAACTGGAATTTCCGAAGTGCCTGTATAAAAATGTAGATATTGGTTGGCTCAGAATCTAAAATCTCCGAAAATTCTTCACTTACAGCTTCGAAATTTTGAAACATCGTTGCATGCAAATACGCGCACGTTTTACGTGCCTATTTTAAATATACAAAATAAATAAATACGTTATACATAAAGTACAGACATTATAACCAGAAATCTCGAAAAGCTCTTGATCGAATTTTACTTCAACCTTATTAAACAATACTCTGACCCACATTCGAACAGATATAACCTTTAAATTTAACAACAAATAAATACTCGAACGATTTTCTTCAAGCTTTTACACGTTACCGTGATAAACGTGTGAACAAACACACACACACACACACACACACACACACACACACACACACACACACTCACACACGCTAAAGTTATACAGGGTGGTCCACTGATAGTGACCGGGCCAAATATCTCACGAAATAAGCATCAAACAAAAAACTGCAAAGAACGAAACTCGTCTAACTTGAAGGGGGAAACCAGATGGCGCTATGGTTTGCCCACTAGATGGCACTGCCGTAGGTCAAACGGATATCAACTGCGTCCTTTTAAATAGGAACCTCCATTTTTTATTACATATTCGTGTAGTACGTAAAGAAATATGAATGTTTTAGTTGGATCACTTTCTTCGCTTTGTGGTAGATGGTGCTGTAATAGCCACAAACGTATAAGTACGTGGTATCACGTAACATTCCACCAGAGCGGACGGTATTTGCTTCGTGATACATTACCCTTGTTAAAATGGACGGTTTACCAATTGCGGAAAAGGTCGAAATCGTGTTGATTTATGACTACTGTGATCAAAATACCCAACGGGCGTGTGCTATGTATGCTACTCGGTATCCTGGACGACATCATCCAAGTGTCCGGACCGTTCGCCGGATAGTGACGGTATTCATGGAAACAGGGAGTGTTCAGCCATATGTGAAACATCAATTACGACCTGCAACAAATGATGATGCCAAAGTAGGTGTTTTAGCTGTTGTCGCGGGTAATCCGCACATCAGTAGCAGACAAATTGCGCGACAATCGGGAATCTCAAAAACGCCGGTGTGGAGAATGCTACATCAACATCGATTGCACCCGTACCATATTTCTTTGCACCAGGAATTGCCTGGCGCCGACTTTGAACGTTGTGTCCAGTTCTGCCACTGGGCACAAGAGAAATTACGGGGCCATGAAAATTTTTTTGCACGCGTTCTATTTAGCGACGAAGCGCCATTCACCAATAATGGCAACGAAAACCGGCATAATATGCACTATTGGGCAACAGAAAATCCACGATGGCTGCGATAAGTAGAACATCAGCGACTTTGGCGGGTTAATGTATTGTGCGGCATTATGGGAGGAAGGATAATTGGCCCCCATTTTATCGATGGTAATCTAAACGGTGCAATGTATGCCGATTTCCTACGTAATGTTCAACCGATGTCACTACAAGATGTTTCACTGCATGACAGAATGGCGATGTACTTCCCACATGATGGAAGTCCGGCACATAGCTCGGGTGCGGTTGAAGCGGTATTGAATAGCATACTTCATGACAGGTGGATTGGCCTGCACATTCACAGGATATGACGTCCCCGGAATTCTTTCTGCGGGGAAGCTGAAGGATATTTGCTATCGTGATCCACCGACAACGCCTGGCAACATGCGTCAGCGCATTGTCAATGCATGTGCGAACATTATGGAAGGCGAACTACTCGCTATTGAGAGGTATGTCGTTACACGTATTGCCAAATGCATTGAGGTTGACGGACATCATTTTGACCATTAATTGCATTAATGTGGTTTTTACAGGTAATCACGATGTAGCAGCATGCGTTCTCAGAAATGATAATTTCATAAATGTACATCTATTACATTGGAACAACCTGAATAAAATACTCAAACGTACCTACATTCTGTATTTTAATTTAAATACCTACCTGTTACCAACTGTACGTCTAAAATTGTGAGCCATATGTTTGTGACTATTACAGCGCCATCTATCACAAAGCCAACAAAAGTGGTCCAACTAAAACATTCATATTTCTTTACGTACTACACGAATAGGTAATTAAAAATGGGGGTTCCTATTAAAAAAAAAAACACAGTTGATATCCGTTTGACCTATGGCAGCGCCATCTAGCGGGCCAACCACTACAGCGCCATCAGGTTTCCCCCTCAAGCTAGACGAGTTTCGTTCTTTGAAGTTTTTTCGTTTGATGCTTATGTCGTGAGATATTTCGCCTGGTCACTATCAATGGACCACACTGTATATATATAGTGAAACGTTGGTGGTAGACAGGAAAGTCTTATTAATGGCTTTTCGGCTTACGAGGACAATGCTGTTGTTGTTGTGGTCGTCAGTCCTGAGACTGGTTTGATGCAGCTCTCCATGTTACTCTATCCTAAGCACGCTCCTTCTTCCTCAAGTAACTACTGCACCCTACATCCTTCAGAATCTGCTTAGTATATTCAGCTCTTGGTCTCCCTTCACGCTATCCTCCAGTACCAAATTGGTGATCCCACGATGCCTCAGAACATGTCCTACCAACCGATCCCTTCTTCTAGACAAGTTGTGCCACAAATTCCTCTTCTCTCCAAATCTATTCAGTACCTCCTCATTACTTTCGTTTTTATTTCTTCTCCAGTGATTTTAATTCCTACTCCCAGTTTTTCTTTTGTTTGCATTACTGCTTGCTCAATATACAGATTGAATAACACTGGGGAGAGGCTACAACCCTGTCTCACTCCCTTCCCAACCACTGAATACCCTTCATACCCCTCGACTCTTATAACTGCCTCCTGGTTTCTGTATAGATAGTAAATAGCCTTTCGCTCCCTGTATTTTATGCCTGCCACCTTCAGAGTTTGAAAGAGAATACTTCCCTTTAACATTGTCAAAAGCTTTCTCGAAGTTTGAAAATTCTAGAAACGTAGGTTTGCCTTTCCTTTATCTTATAAGGAAAGTCGAAGGGTCTGTATTTCCTCAGGTGTTCCAAAATTTATACGGAATCCGAACTGACCTTCTCCAAATCCGGCTTCTAGCAGTTTTTCCATTCGTCTGTAAGAAATTCGTGTCATTATTTTACAGCCGCGACTTATTAAGTTGATAGGTCGGTAGTTTTCAGTCTTGTCAACACCTGCTTTCTTTGGGATTGGAATTATTACATCTGAGGTTATTTCGCCTGTCTCATACATCTTGTTCACCAGATGGAAGAGTTTTGTCATGGCTGGCTCTCCTGGGGCTATCAGTAGTTATAATGGAATGTTGTGTACTCCCAGGGCCACGTTTCGCCTTAGGTAATTCAGTGCTCAGTCAGATTCTTCACGCAGTATCATATCTCCCATTTCATCTTCACTTACGTCCTCTTCCATTACCACAACATTGTCCTGAAGTACATCGCCCATGTATAGACCCTCTATGTATTCCTTCCACCTTTCTGCTTTTCCTTCTTTACTTAGATTTTTCATCTGAGCTCTTGATATTCATACAAGTGGTTCTCTTTTCTCCAAAGGTCTCTTTCATTTCCCTGGAGGCAGTATCTGTCTTACTCCTAGTGATATATGCCTCTACATCCTTACATTTGTCCTCCAGCCATCCCTCCTTAGCTATTTTGCACTTCCTGTCTATCTCATTTTTGAGACATTTGTATTCCATTTTGACTGCTTCGTTTACTAAATTTTTAAATATTTTCTCTTTTCATCAATTAAATTCATTATCTCTTCTGTCTAAGGATCTCCACTGGATCACGTCTTTTTACCTACTTGATCCTCTGCTGCCGTCACTATTTCATCTCTCAAGGCTACCCATTCCTCTTCTACTGTATTTCTTTTCCCTGTTCCTGTTAATCGTTCCGTAATGCTCTTTCTCAAACTCTCTGCAACCTCTGGTGTTTTCATGTCATCCAGGTCCCATCTCCTTAAATTCCCGTCTTTTTGCAGTTTCTTCAGTTTTAATCTATAGTTTATAATCAGTAGAGTCCACGACTGCACCTGGAAATGTCTTGGAATTTAAAACCCACTACATTTTATTGCCTTCATTTTCCTTCTGTCGGATTCCACTCCCGCATGGCTATTAAATTTTCACCTCCCTTCACTATCTGAATAATTTGCTTTGTCTCACCATACATTTGTCAAATCTCTTCGTCATCTGCGGAGTTAGTTGACATATAAACTTGTACTACAGTGGTTGGTGCGGTATTTGTGTCTATCTTGGCTACAATAATGCGATCACTATGCTGTTCGTAGTAGCTGACCCGCGCCACATTTTATTCTTTATTAAACCAACTCCTGTATTACCCCTATTTGATTTTGTATTTATTACCCTTTATTCACCTGACCAGAAGTCTTGTTACTCCTGCCACCGAACTTCACTAATTCCCACTATATCTAACTTTAACCTATCTATTTACCTCTTTAAATTTTCTAACCTACCTGCCCGATTAAGGGATCTGACATTCCACGCTCCGATTCGTAGAACGCCAGTTCTCTTTCTCCTGATGACGACGTCCTCCTGGGTAGACCACGCTCGGAGATCAGACTCTGGGATACCCAAGACGATTCCACCATCATTTAACCACACAGTAAAGCTGCATGCCCTCAGGAAAAATTACGGTTTTAGTTTCCCCTTGCTTTCAGCCGTTCGCCGTACCAGCACAGCAAGGTCGTTTTAGTCAATGTTACAAGGCCAGATCAGTCAATCATCCAGAATGTTGTCCCTGCAACTACTGAAAAGTCTGCTGCCCCTCTTCAGGAACCACACGTTTGTCTGGCCTCTCAACAGATATCCCTCCGTTGTGGTTGCACCTACGGTACGGCTATCTGTATCGCTGAGGCACGCAAGCCTCCTTTTCAATGATGATAATACTACTGCAGTCGGTTATCTGAAATGACTTTACAAACGTGTCCAACTTCACGTAAGAAATTTCATACAAACGCGTTGGATACAGACCTTCCAGTAGCTTTACGTTACGGAGTGAAAGAAACAAATTTCTAAGGAAGTTCAACAGCTACTAGAACGTACGAAAATCCAAGGGGTCCCAAGAGATCAACAGCAGCAAATTATTTTAATTTAGAAGGAATGATAGGAAACAACGGAGCAGGATGTGAGATGGTAGATGGTTTAGCTTTTTGACAAAGTTTACAAATAGACAAGACTCTCTGAATTGTCTTTTCCATACTGTTAAAATAACAAATAGTCCGAAGAATATGAAAACATTTTCGTGGACCAAAATGTGCGTAGCTGACATGGATGTACCAGATGAGCTTATTACCAAAATCTTCAGGAATGTAAAGAACCCATAGATTGTCATCAACAGTGCAACGTTAGCAGAGTATGTTGTTTCTAACCAGATAATAATGCCGAATCTGTGTGTGTGTCTTTTCATGCCATTTAGTTTTGATGTCTTTCCAAATCGGATCTTTATCTTGTTCATGAGCAATGTCCTTTAAAGATGTGATGATGAAGTTTTCAAAGGCGACTTTCTGAATGTACAGAATACCGAAAATTTTTTCAAGGTTGTCTTCTGTGTTGCTTTTCTCAAGCCCAGCCGGTGCACTTGATAGTTGGCGGGAATGTAGACTATTGTGAATTATAGTTCTTGCAGAAACGGTGTCCAACGTTTTAACCTGTCATTATTTCTTGAAATAAATGGGCGCCAAGACCGACTTTAGAAGAATAAGTGCTAAGGAAAAAATCTTGTGACAGATCTGGATGAGCTAATATTGGCGCGTTAAGTAGCGCTTCTTTCAAAGAATTGAATTCCAACTGTGGCTGTATGCCCCAGTTCCACATAGTTTTTTTTCCAGTGAGAGAACAGTTTTGGTGTAACTAGAATTTGTATATTCAGAAAATGACTGTAAAAATTTACGAGACCCAGAAAACTGCGGACTTGTTCCTTTGTGGGTGGAACTGGAATGGCTCTAATTCCTTCTAACTTCTCAGGATCCGTCTGAATGCCTTCAGAAGAAATAATGTGTCCCAAAAACTTCACCTTTGACCTACTGAATTCAGACTTTTCCAAGTTAACGGTAATTCCAGATTCTGCAAAAATACGTAACACACTATTGAGGATGCGATTATGTTCTTCCCATGAGGTTTCTGCTATTAGAATATCGTCCACATATAAGGTGATATGCCGTTTTAAGAATTCAGGTAATATGGAATTTACCCCATGAATTAATGCTGCCGAAGAAATGTTCAGGCCAAAAGGAAGTTTCCGAAACTGATAACAAACGCCGAAACAAAGACCAGCTGTGCATTTTCTACATTCAGGATGATGTTCGATCTGATAAACGCTGGATCTGAGATCAACAAAAGACAACACTTTTACACCATTAAAATTTTGAAGAAGTTCTTCCAACGTTTACTGTCTGTCTGTTTCAGGAATGGTGATAGTATTGATTTGTCTCGAATCGAAGACAAGCCTGATCGATCCATTTTTCTTCTCAACAACATGTAACGGATTGTTGTATGAGCTTACTGCAGGCTCAATAATGCCCTCGTCAAGCATAGATTGTATTTCTGTTGTAATGCGGTCTCTATAATGTGCCAGAATTACATGTAGTCTAACACAAAATTTAGTATGCCCACGAACACAAAACTGGTATTGAAATCTCTTGATTGTTCCTTTTTTGGTGAGTAAAAACTATGGAATGTACTAGTAAAGTGTCAAAAAGGTCCTGCCTATCAATGTCATTACAGTTCTCAATTGTATGAATTTTACTCTGAAATATGTCACTAGTATTAAATACGTCGTCGATGTCATCCCTTTCAATACTTGCAGAGTGATTGTTAGTGTCAACGTCCGTCGAAAATTCCAAACTGTTGTCTAACAACAGGTTAAGCTGATTAATTTCCTCGTAATGGTTTGAGAGCCAATCTACAAATTTCAAAGCTCTTGGCTTACCTTCTTTCTCTAAACTTATTTCAGCATTGTGAAAGTTTAAAACTGCTTTGTATTCATTCAAAAAGTCTACTCCCAATACAATTTCTGTCGACAATAATGGAACAATAAGAAAATTCATAGTGAATCTGTGGTTTCGACGAAAGATTTCTAAGTTGGTTTGTTGGCATACATCTACACTTTTTCCAAAGATTGCACCATTTAGTATAATCTTACGTAACGAAAGTGTGGGGCAATCGTTCGATTTGTTGCAGTTGCTAAAAGCTGTTTCACTAATTACTGTAATGGGATTGCCAGAGTCAAGTACAGCCATAAATTTTGCGTCATTTACTGTAATGTGAATTGCAGGATGGGCAATGTTCTTCTGTTTTACGTTGTGCTCCTGGATTAAGATGTCTCTAATGCCTTCTATTTTTACGTAATAAATAGCCACGGCAGCAACGTCGTCGGTTTCATAAGTACGTTTTGTGAGTCATTGTCTACTAACTCTTTGTTGTCGCACGTCGTTATTGGGATTAGGAGACCTAACTTATACAATTTCGACACGTCGAGAGAGCACTCCCCTGTTTGAATCCCGATAGTTCTGATTAAATTGTGGTGTGCTGTAAGATTATATAGTCTGTCATCTTGTCGGTAGTTTCCGTAGTTTCTTTCTTAACGGTCACGTTGTGGAGAATTTCTCCTGGAATCGTAACTGTGGGGTGGACCGTTGCATCTGAAGTCATTCTGTCTCCCTGGATAATAATTATTTGGGTTCACATATTGTCTGTTTCACTAATTGTCTCTGTCATATTCATTACCACAGAGAGGTGATTTTTCCCTGGAATTATTATTACTCTGCCAACAGTTGTCATATGGGTGGTGTTTGTTTTGGTCGGGATTTGCGTTGTAAGAATAGCCTTGTCGTGTCCAGTTATTATATCTGTCATCGCGGAATTGTGACAGATGTGACCTGTAATTGTTGTGTTCTTGTTTTCGCGTCCCGCGATTGTCA
Source organism: Schistocerca serialis cubense (assembly GCF_023864345.2). Classification (NCBI taxonomy): domain Eukaryota; kingdom Metazoa; phylum Arthropoda; class Insecta; order Orthoptera; family Acrididae; genus Schistocerca; species Schistocerca serialis. The sequence goes on from NC_064644.1 coordinate 53,934,409, forward strand.
GTGTCAATTTCCAATTCTTATAACAGTCCCTCAAAAGCTCCGATGTCGTCTTTGCAACGTCCTGCCAAAAATAACGTGACATAAACGCTCAGGTAATTTAATGAAGCAAATTCAAATAAGTTCTGAGGGGCTATATGGGTTTGGCAGATACTGATTGTTACGCAACATTTCTTCAAAATATTTGACAAGACTGGAAAATTCAGATTGTTCGAAATGTTTCATCATTATTAGGCTATGTTTTACGCGATCTTAAGTAGCTTGAGACCAATATGCTGAGAGGAAGGCATGAGAAAATTCTCCTTCACTGTGACAATCATGAATGACCGAACGCATTCTTACAGCTGGTTCATTCTCTAAGTAGCCACACATAAATTCTAATCTGTGCTCAAATGACCAGTTGGGAGGAAAACAGTGAGAGAATTGATTAAGCCATACTTGTGGATGAATGTTGGTGCCGGAATTCTTAAATGGTTTGAATTTACGTGTAGTAATGAACACCTTATAGTCAAAGTCATCGTGACGGCGAGTCGCATATCGGTAATTGTTATGTCGAGTCGGCGGTTCCATCTCAAAATTCGATGTACCTTGCCAATTACTTTCATAATTTCCGAAATGCCCTGTGTTGTTATTTTGTATCTTTTCCGTATTTCTATGTCCCTCTTCCCGTATTGGAGCTCGAGTGTCCTCTAAATATTTAATTCTTGTATTACTTGTGCCAACTGATCTTGTACTTCCCGGATTTCTCTTTTGTGTTGCGTATTAATTTGATTCTGATTTTGTTTGAATTTCCTAATTTGTTCGTACTCTTCTGTGTCAGTAAAGACTACCGGTCTTGTGTCATTGAGATTATCATCTACCTTCGTAGATAAATTATTTGGCTCATCCGAAAGTTAGACTACTTTCTCTGATAATGAACTGATTTCCTTCGTGCGTCTTTCTGAACCAAGTTTCAGAGTATCTACTGTGTCCTTTAAGGTTTCCAGAGTTTTTGCAAATTGCGTAATCGAATCGGTAGAATCAGCTGAAACAATTTTGTCTTGCTAGGTATCGTGATTTTCTTGAACAATAGTTTCCAGTTCTTTTATGGCTGCTTCGTTATTCTGTAATGCACTTCCATGCAACGAAAAAATAGGTTCTAAATGCTCAAAAATTTGTGTTTTTACGTCATTACAGACTTTTTGACATTTCGATTAGATTTTAAGTAACTCAGGAGTTAAACCTTCACGTGTTTGTTGAAGTGTTTCTTTTATTTGTTTCTGATTTGGACTCTGACATATCCCTCTGTACTTATTCTGATCGTCACTAAACTGACACACAATACTTTCAGTGCAGCGCAATCTGACTTTCAATAATCCCTACAAAAGAATGGCCCTGACTAACAATTACCTATACCTTTTCATGAATCACTTACCTCACAAATATCTTCGTTACTCGAACTATTGCAATACAGCGAGCGCCATTACTGCCAGCTAAATAAAAGATTTTAACTACTGAAGGCACTAACTACGAATAGGCATAATTAGCAAATGAAAGATTTTGACAGAGAACAAACAATGTATTTCCTTAATAGTTTCCAGAAGTCATAATATATATATCTATCGATTCATGACATCCATATTTACAAATTTTCTTTTTCTGGCGGACACACGTCCAGTTCGTCCGCTTATAGCAACCTCTCAAAGTTCCGGCAACTCTCTCCACATCCACCAACGCTGGCTGCTCACCTCCAACTTTACGACGCTACGCGCTGTTTACATCCAACTGCCTAATATTCCAACAATGAGTCCAACCAGCCACCGACTGCGCACAGCGCAGTCAGTGATTTCCATACAGAGCGCTACGTGGTGTTACCAACATAAAAACCTAAACAGCCTACTTACGTAGTTACCTCTCGCCTCTCGATCCTCAGCTTTCCCACTTATTTTGATTTTCCGATTTCTCCTGTAAACTTGGGTAGGGACCCCCCCCCCCCCCCTCCCACCCGCACCACAACCCCGAGAACCTTGCTGAAATCTGGTTCTTCCGTCTACCAACGTAGGTTTGCTGTTTTTTATGTTACTCTGGATCCGCTGTCAACCTATGAGTATGTCGTTGTCCTTTGACACACGGCTTAGCGTGATTTCATCTGAGTTAGCAGGGTTTAACTGTTATTTTTTGTTGGGGAATCATTCATTCAGCTACTTCAGTTATGCTTTCCAGTGTATTTGCTATGTTATTTGTGGTGTAATTCCTAGATATTTACCATGAAATGAACCAACCAAACACTGCCGTTTGTTCCGAGTGAGCACAGATAAGTGCCTTCAGCAACTGCGGCTGTTAACTTGAATCCTCTCTGGTGTATAAAAATTAAAGTCTCTCAACTGAAGTACGTAATATTACAGACGATCAGGTAGTACAAATTTAAATTTAGGTATGTAAGTAAGTTAAGTCTTGAGAGGTAAATTTCAATGACATTACCTTCTTGCGTAAAGGCTGCAATTGTTTAGCTTGATAACCGCCCTCAAAGATCTACTAATGGTGATTTCGTATGCTTCCATTAAGTTTTATTGCGGTTTTGGTAATCGTTTCCTATACGCTGGGGTCAACCTTTTTGTCATGCGAGCGCCCTGTGTGATGAAAGAAATTGTTTCGTGGTTTATATCCAGCCCTAATGAATAAATAAAAGTATTTTACACACACTGAACCCCTGTTTGTGTAGCGTGAATTCCGTTTGCATGAAGTTATTGAGTTTATGAATAGGTCGAATACTATGCCAATGTAGATACCCCCACTATGTGTGGGTATTAAGATTTTTTGTAATGATATATTATTTTGATTGTAACTGACTTGCAAATTTTCAAACTCATCACGCAAATTTTCACATTGGTTGAAGTCTTTATAATGGTCAGTAATTCAGGTTTTTCAATACATAACGTAATACATTACCAAATGCTCTCTGCCATGATTAAAACAGATAATTTTACTTGTAAGTCGTCTCCCTGTAACCGTACCACATCCACAGTAATCCTCTATTGCACGATCTAAATTCAGAACTTGATAAATAATATATGCTACCACGGATGGGCTTTATTGTAGAGACTAATGACCTCAGCAGTTGAGTCCCATAGTGCTCAGAGCCATTTGAACCTTTATTGTAGACAAGTCTAGTATGTGAGAAATAAATAAATTACTAGCTTTTCGCACCCCCCTTCCTGTTTCAAGTTCAAGGAGAATAGAAAGTATATGCTATGGGCCATAGACCTTGACGTTGGTGAGTAGGCTGGCGTGTATCAGCGATACAGATAGCGGTACAGTGGTGAAACCGCAACTGAGTGTTATCTGTTGAGAGGCCAGAGAAACGTGTGGCTCCTGAAGAGGGGCAGCAGCCTTTTTAGTAGTTCCAGGGACAAGAGTCTGGATGACTGACTGATCTGGCCTTGTAATATTAACCAAAATGGCCTTGCCGTGATGATACTGTGTATAGCCGAAAGCAAGGAGAAATTTCAGCCGTAATTTATCCTGAGGGCATGCAGGTTTACTGTATAGTTTGCCGAGCGAGGTGGAGCAGTGGTTAGCACACTGGACTCGCATTCGGGAGGACGACGCTTCAATCCCGTCTCCGGCCATCCTGATTTAGGTTTTCCGTGATTTCCCTAAATCGCTTCAGGCAAATGCCGGGAAGGTTCCTTTGAAAGCGCACGGCCGATTTCCTTCCCCATCCTTCCCTCACCCGAGCTTGCGCTCCGTCTCTAATGACCTCGTTGTCGACGGGACGTTAAACACTAATGTCCTCCTCCTACTGTATAGTTAAATGATGATGGCATCATCTTGGGTCACACATTGCGGAGGTAAAATAGACACCCATTCGGATCTCCGGGCATGGACATTTCACATGTGCCTGAACACCTCCTGTTCCCTTAAATAACGTAACCATCGGGCGAACGGTCCGGATACTTGGATGAGGTCGTCCAGGATACTGAGCAGCATACATAGCACACGCTCTTTGGGCATTTTGATCACAATAGCCATACATCAACACGATATCGACATTTTCCGCAATTGGTAAACGGTCCATTTTAACAAGGGTAATGTATCACGAAGCAAATTCCATCCGAACTGGCGGAGTGTTACGTGACACCACGTACTTATACGTTTGTGACTATTACAGCGCCATCTACCACAAAGCGAAAAAAGTGGTCCAACTGAAACATTCATATTTCTTTACGTACTACACGAATATGTAATAAAAATGGCGGTTCCTATTTTTAAAAAACGCAGTTGATATGCGCTTGACCTATGGCAGCGCCATCTAGTTGCTCAGCCATAGCACCATCTGGTCTCCCCCTACAAGCTAGACAAATTTCGTTCTTTTCAGTTTTTTCGTCTGACGCTTATTTCGTGAGATATTTGGCCCGATCACTATCAGTGGACCACCCTGTATAATCGTAAGACAAAGATTTCTGAACCAGATATTAAATTGTGAGACATTTCCAGGAGCAGATGTGGTCTCTGACCACAATTTTTTGGCTGTGAATTGCAGATTAAAACTGAAGAAACTGCAGAAAGGTAGGAATTTAAGGGGACGGGACCTGGATAACCTGAAAGAACCAAAGGTTGTTGAGAGTTTCAGAAGGAAGATTAGGCAACCATTGACAAGAATAGGGGAAAGGAACACGGTGGTAGAAGAATAGGTGGCTTTGAGAAATGAAATAGTGATGGTAGCAGTGGATCATGTAGGTAAAAAGGCGAGAGCGAGCAGAAACTCATGGGTAAATCTAGAGGTACTGAATTTAACTGATGAAAGGAGAAAATATAAAAACGTAGTAAATGAAACTGGCGAAAGCGAATACAAACTTTTAAAAATGAGACTGATATGAAGTGCAAAATGGCTAATCAGATATGGCTAAAGGATAAATGTGAGAAGTATATATCACTAGGGGAAAGATACATGAGGAATGTTAAGAAGACCTTTGGAGAAAAGAGAACCGCATGTATGAATATCAAGAGCTCAGATGGAGAACCAGTCCTAAGCAAAGAAGGTGGAAGGAGTATATAGAGAGACGTTGAAAGAAGTATATAGAGAGTCTGCACGAGGGAGATGCATTTGAGGACAATACTATGAAAATGGAAGATGACGTAAGTGAAGATGAGGTGGCAGATATGATCCTGCGTGAAGAATTTAACAGAGCACTGAAAGATCTAGATCGAAACAAGGCCCGAGGAGTAGGCGACATTCCGTCAGAACCACTGGCAGCCATTGGAGAGCCAGTCATGACAAAACTCTTCCATCGGCTATGCAAGATGTATGAGACAGTCGAAATACACTAAGACTTCAAGAAGAATATAATAATTCCAATTCCAAAGAAGCAGGTGCTGGCAGGTGAGAAAATTACCGAACTATCAGTTTAATGTGTCATCGTTGCAAAATACTAACACGAATAACTTACAGAAGAATGGAAGAAATGGTATACGCCAACCTCATGAAAGATTAGTTCGGATTCAGGCTAAATATAGGACAATGCGAGGCAATCCTGACACTATGGCTTCTTAAGGAATGGCAAACCTACATTTTTAGCGCATGTTGACTTATAAAAGGCATTTGACAGTGGTCACTAGAATACTCGTTCAGATTATAAGGGTGCCAGGGGTAAAATATAGGGAGCGAAAGGCTATTTGCAATTTGTTCAGAATCCAGATGGTGGTTACAAGAGTCGAGAAGCATGACATAGATCTGTGGTTGAGAAGGGAGTGATACGGGATAGTAGTCGATTCCCGATACAAATCAGTCTGTATACTGAGCAACAAGAAAAATTTTGAGTGGGAATTAAAGCCCAGAGAGAAGAAATAAATACTTTGAGGGCTGCCGATGACATTGTAACTGTGTCAGACGCAACAATGGACTTGTAAAATAGTTGAACGGAATGGACAATGTCTCGATGGAGGATGTAAGATGAGCATAAACAAAAACAAAATGAGGATAATGGAATGTGGGCGAATTAAATCAGGTGCTGAGGGAAGTTTTTAGGAAATGAGACACTTAAAGCAGCAGATAAGGTTTACTATTAAGGTAGCAAAATAACTGATGTTGGTCGAAGTAGAGAGGATATAAAATGGAAGCAATAGTGTTTCTGTGAAAGAGAAATTTGTTAACATCGAGTTTAGATTTAAGTGTCAGGAAATATTTTCTGAAAGTATTTGTATGGAAGTTAAACGAGGACGATTAACAGCTTAAACAAGAAGAGAATAGAATCTTTCGAACTGTGGTGCTAACAGAAGAATACTGAAGATTAGATGCGTTGATCACGTAACTAATGGGGTGGAACTGAGTAGAATTTGGGAGAAAAGTAATTTGTGGCACAACGTGACTAGAAAAAGGGATCAGTTGACAGAAAACCTTCTGAGACATCAAGGGATCATCATTTTAGTACTTGAGGGAAGTATGGGCGGGGGGGGGGGGTTAAAATCATAAAGTGAAACCAATAACCAATGGATCAATACAGCAAGCATATTCAGAAGGATGTAGGTTGCAGAAGTTACACGGAGATGAAGAGCCTTGCAAAGGATATAGTATGGAGAGATGCGTGAAACCAGTTTTCGGGATGAACACCACGACGAAAAAGTATTAACATGTTTATATGGCAAGAAGTGCAACTAGTAAAGTAATGGAAAATTAGGCAATTAAAACTGATACAAAATATAATCGGGTGTAGGACTAAATGTTTTTTACTGGCCGGTGCATATTTTGATTACATGAATTTAAATGTGGCCAGAATGAGATTTTTGACTCTGCAGCGGAGTGTGCGCTGATATGAAACTTCCTGGTTGCTTAAAACTGTGTGCCGGACCGTGACTCGAAAACGGGACCTTTGCCTTTCGCAGGCAAGTGCTCTACCATCTGAGCTACCCAAGCATGACTCACGCCCCGTCCTCACAGCTTTACTTCTGCCAGTATCTCGTCTCCTACCTTCCAAACTTCACAGAAGCACTCCTGCGAACCTGTCCTTTCTTACAGGAGTGCTAGATCTGCAAGGTTCGCTGGAGAGCTTCTGTGAAGTTTGGAAGGTAGGAGACGAGATACTGGCAGAAGTAAAGCTGTGAGGACGGGGCGTGAGTCGTGCTTGGATAGCTTAGATGGTAGAGCACATGCCCGCGAAAGGCAAGGGTCCTACGTTCGAGTTTCGGTCCGGCACACAGTTTTAATCTCCCAGATCTCCCAGGACGTTTCAAATGAAATGTGGTTGACGGCTTTTACCTGATCGTCTGATGGAGTCATTGTATTTGTTTTAATTGCGTGAATATCGCTAAAATCTTTTTTTTTGTTCTTTTTTGTGATTTCGTTGTATGTGTAGACTGTGATGTAACGGGTCATTATCGAATATCAAAAGTTTGCGAACGAGTTCTGTGGTATACTAACCGTGAGCTGTCCCTTATCCACCACAACAGCACATGACGCCTAATACTTGACACTATGTCCTAATTATGATTCAGTGTCTCTTTCAGTCAATAAATTAGAACTTCATTTTTACTTCCACATCGGAACTTCCGACGTTATCATAAATTCATCACACTCCTATTTTAAAAAATTATTTTGTTTTACTGTATACTGACAATTTCCTGTGTATCTGCAGGTTTGTCTAATTTGAAGAAGAATAATGTAAAAACAGGAAAATTCGTTTCTACGCTCACATTCTAAAAGCGTTATTAATTTAAATTTCTGGATATCTTCTATGTCCAGACAACAAGCGATAATGTATAAACAGATACTGTATTCAATAAAATCGGCGATTCGCTGCTTTCCGTATTATCAGTTACTCTTGGAAACAGTATTTTTCAAAGTTACTATATCCTACTATTAATTTCCAGACAGACAGCGAATTTTTCATTACCATGTAGCACGTAGCTCTTCCGTATCCTTCAATCATTATTGAACTCTTTCGTAAATTTACGTCGTCCAAACACTATACAACTAAAAATATACATCCGATTTTTAGCGCTTCTCAAATTTATGTAATTTTTCATATGCATTTAACCGATTAATTAAAACGCCTTAATAAACGAGACTAAAATTAATACTATTGTTTGGTTAGTAATGAAGAGATATTAATTTGTCTGTTGACTCCAAAGATATACGGTGGTTGGTCATGTAATAAAACTTTTTAATTCATTCTTTAAAAATGAACTTCATTCGAGAGGGGACAACAGGAAACTGACTGCATTTTTAGAGACATTCATTACTATTTTTTGTATTCATTATGCGATCATAATCCCCGCGGAAGATATGGTAGTGTTTTAGGCTTCTTGTTGTTAGGCACGTCGGTGACCTGGGTTTTCTACGGCTGTACTTAAGTATAGCCTTCAGAACTGGTCATATAACCTCAACAAGTAACAAGAAAAAACTAAAAAACAGTTCCTATTTTACGTTAATAAAAGTTATTATTATAGTGAACTCATTTAATTCAACATGTAGTGAGGAAACCTTATGTGGTTATACACCTAAGTTGGTGGTATACTTCATTTCGTCTCTCGTTATCTTAGGAATACCTCAAACAATTCGAGAAACCGCAGAATATTTTCTTTATACTGTTCACGCACAACGGCAGTTTTATCATTGTGTACTGCAGATAGATGAGAAGGACAGCAAGCGGTATCGCTGCAATAATTTATGCTTTATTTTATTTCTTAAGTATCTATTGATGTATTTAGGAAAGGTCGAGTGTGTACCCTCTCAAAACCTTACAGAAACTTACAATAAGTATAATTGTTTTGCTTATCTTATAATTAGCCTCAGTATAGGCTTACGGTAAGGTTCTCAAGTTTGTTGCTGAAGTGCTCGTACAGGCATAAATTCAAAAAACCGCAATGTATGTTTAAATTATTATCTACAAAATAAAAATGGTTCAAATGGCTCTGAGCACTATGAGACTCAACTGCTGAGGTCATTAGTCCCCTAGAACTTAGAACTAGTTGAACCTAACTAACCTAAGGACATCACACACATCCATGCCCGAGGCAGGATTCGAACCTGCGACCGTAGCGGTCTCGCGGTTCCAGACTGCAGCGCCAGAACCGCGCGGCCACCTATTATCTACAGTTTTCACTCTTATTATGTTCTAAAAAAAAATAAGCAACATGGCGGCGAGTGAGTGACGTGCGTTAGCTTGGCTCGCAAGTTTACGTGAAATCTGGAGGTGTTTTAAGCAGTTAGGCTAGTCTACATATACTAAAGCCGTATATCTACTGCCGAGTGTCGTATTTTACATCACATACTGAGCACCAATTACACGGAATCGTACTAAAAATGGAAAATCGCCGAACAACGCGCAGTGCAGCCAACGGCCAGGCCGGCGACAGCGCAGGGGTGGAGTCTACACCGGGAGCTGCGGCCGCTCCGCCCGGGATCGCTGACATCGCCGCACTCGTGAAGGCTGAGGTGAGGTGAGTGCCGCGCTGCAGGCTAAGGAGACGCTGGGGCTCGTTGTTCAAACCATCACTGATGCTGTCACTGCAGCAGTGACGGACAAAATACAGAAAACTCTGGAGGCGAATGCGAGCGAGATCCGTGCACTGGACACATCTTTAAAAGCAAGTGAGGAGAAAGCACGACTGCTCGAACAGAAATTGATCGAGAAGACGGACGAGCTCGAACAATATCAGAGACGCAATAATCTCAGACTGTTCGGCATTCCAGAGAGCAGCAGAGAGAACACAGATGAGCTTGTGATAAACCTTGTCCAAGAAAAGCTAGGCGTGCAGGTGACTCTGAGTGACATTGACAGAAGTCATAGAGTGGGTCGTAGGTCGCCAGGTTCTACAAAACCAAGGCCTATAATAGTGAAATTTATGTCGTATAGGAAGAGATCTGAAATCTTCAGAGCAAAGAAGAATCTCGCCAAGTCGGGTCTGACAGTACGCGAGGATCTGACCTCTGAAAGACTAAACATTTTGAAGAGCGCGATTTCGAAATTTGGGCTACATAACGTATGGACAAATGACGGCAGGATAATGGTTAAGACCGAAAACGGAAAGAAAACAATTTGCAGTGTTAATGAACTCGAAAGCCTGTGCTTTAGAAGCTAAATCATGTCTAATCTTGCTGCCACTAACCTGTATGTTTATATTGTTTACACTGTCAACCATATCGTAACTAATGTATCATCAAATTGTTCGTTTCTCTAAATAACTATTTTTTTTATCTCTAATTATTTTTTCTCGTGTAATATTTGTTATTATTTGTATTATCAACTCTTCGTTTCTCCACATAACTATTTTCATTTTTAATTGTTTTTCTCATGTAATTTTGTTAATTATTGCATTAGGTAGCCTCACTTCCATCCTTAATTAGCAACCCACCATCATACTTTAGTTGTTATCCTCATAAGTGCAATTAATATCACACTATGTCATAACGTGCAGATTACTCCCGTTGTATTTAGCGAAATTCCTTCCCCTGCCAGCCCACTGCTACTTCCATAACCGTTGCAGACCTCGCTGACCTTGGCCGCAGATCCCGTTGTCTCCCCGGGGACCTACCCCCTCCCGGCCGCTTTCACTGCACAGAACTGGGAGGACACTCCCTCACCCGCCTCTCCTTCACACGCTTTCCGCATTCCTCATGCCAGACCCTCTTGTCACCGCCAACCACGACCCGCAAACATCGGTCGGCAGCCTCCTCGGGCAATCAACACCCGAACGCACCAAGCTGCATATTGCACATGCAAATGTCCAGTCTCTGCCAGCTCACTTCGACGAGTTCAAATATATATATTTCAAGCTGCTGATATACACGTAATACTTTTGTCAGAAACTTGGCTCAAACCAAGTATTCCTACAACTTCCGTAAACCTAGATGGCTATATCTTTCTCAGGCACGACAGATGCAACAGACGAGGGGGCGGAGTAGGGGCGTACATACGCTCTGATTTGTCACCTACAGTACTACACACATCCGACAACAATGTAGATAAACAAGTGGAATATATGTTCATAGAGATCAAATCACTTAACAGAAAGTGCTTAATATGTGTCCTTTACAAACCTCCTAAAGTAGGTGGGTTCGCCTGCTTCGAAACTGCCCTCTCTAGTCTCGAATCGTCATATGAACATGTAATTATAGCTGGTGACACTAACATTAATTTTCTGTGCAATAGTCCTTCCACTGGGAAATTTAAGAGGATGCTTTCTTCCTCAAATATGACGCTACTTCAGCTGGCACCTACTCATCACACGACTACCAGTCACACGTTCATAGATATATTCGCAACGAAATCTCCGAACAGAATAATCCGCACCTCTCAAATATCTGCGCCTGGCATGTCTGCCCATGACATCATTTCCATGACGTATTCACTAGAATGCCCTAGAAAGAAACAAAAACTGTCTACATACCGAGACCTCAAACGCATAAATTTGCCTGAACTCGAAACTGAGGCACAAAAAATAGTTTGGGGGATGACCTCTACTCCCCTCATGGACATAAACGACAAACTCCACGATTTCACTAACAAAATTACTCAGCTATATGACAAATATGCTCCAATAAAGACCAGAAAAGTAAAAAGGCAACCTGCACCTTGGCTGACTGATGAACTAAAACAGCTCATGAATCTCAGAGATGCTGCACATCGAGCATACAAGATACACCCTACACCTGAAAATCACGCTGTATACAAGCAGAAACGAAACAAAGTCAGTCAAGCGGTGAGAAACGCTAAGCTCAGACATGCCCGTACATTAGCTGACAATAGATGTAGACCAGCTATCCTGTGGAGAAATCTCCGTAGTCTCGGTTTCGGCAAAATAAAAGTTGCAGAAAATCCCATGGTCCCAGCTGAAGAACTAAACCGATTCTTCACATTACCTGCACCCAAAATTGATCCGCAAAAAAAACAGAGAATCATTGATTACTTCATTGGGATGAACGACTGTAGCAAAGAAAAATTCTATCTACAGCACGTCACTTGCAGTACTGTCAAGAAAGCCATAATGCGGATTAGATCAGCATCTACTGGACATGATGGTATCACTATCCAGATGGTAAAACTTATTATTGACCAACTACTGCCCTCTATAACAGACATTTTCAACGATTCATTAATCACAAGTGTTTTCCCTGAGGCCTGGAAACTGGGACAAATTAAGCCACTGCCTAAAAAGGACATCGCCACAGCAGCCTCTGACTACCGCCCCATCTGCCTTCTTCCTGCACTATCAAAGGCCTTAGAATATATAGTTCATGACCAGCTCACCAACTACCTAACTACTAACAACCTACTAGACGAATACCAATCAGGTTTCCGTAAACATCGAAGCACAACATCCGCTCTGATAAAGGTGACAGATGACCTGAAACTTGCCATGGACAGACAAGAAGCGACTATTATTTGCTTCTTAGATTTCAGCAAAGCATTTGATACTGTCGACTTCGACATCTTACTAGCCAAACTTAGCGGTCTAAATTTCTCACAAAGCGCAATGCAATGGTTTCGCTCATACATGATGTCTCGTCAGCAACGCGTCCTGTCTGGGGATATAAAATCACAATGGCGGCAGGTAGTGTCAGGCGTTCCCCAAGGCTCAGTATTAGGTCCTATACTCTTCTCTCTTTATGTCAATGATGTGTCATCGGTCCTGACCTATTGCAAATACCATATGTATGCTGATGACCTTCAGTTGTATCTAAGTGCGAAACCAAGCAATCTCAAGAAAGCTATTGAAAATTTCAATACTGACCTCGATGCGCTGTCAAACTGGGCACAGGACATAGGTCTAAAACTAAACCCATCTAAAACCCAAGCGGTACTTGTTGGTCACTCTAAGCTCATTAGCCCAAAACATCGGGAATCCGTACCACCTCTTATCCTAAATGGAACAAATATTAACTTCTCGCCATCAGCAAAGAGTTTGGGAGTAATAATTGATGAAAATCTAAATTGGACAGAGCACGTAACTGCAGTGTGCAAAAAAGCATCAGCATCCCTTCATGTCCTACAAAAATATAAAAAACTCTTCCCTTTCGATCTGAAAAAGAAATTAGTACAAACGCTTATACTCCCAATCATTGACTACAGCGATATTATCCTACAAGGCCTCTCTCAGGAAAATTCCCGACGTCTAGAACTGGTCACGAATGCCTGCGTCCGATATATCTGTGACGTTCGACTTTTTGATCACATTTCACCAGCATATGCAAAATTGTCCTGGCTGCGTGCAGACAAACGCAGAGATTTCCATACACTCTGTCTCATCTACTGCCTTATAAATGTACACTGTCCCTCATATCTCTCCTCTTCCCTAACACTCATGTCGGAACAACATGACAGAAACACACGTTCCCATCATAATAAAATCCTCTCCGTTCCACTGCATCGCTCAGTCACCTTCTCCAAGTCCTTTACAGTAGCGGGAACCCGACTCTGGAATAACCTCCCTCGTTATGTTAGAGAACTTAAAAACATGACCGGCTTCAAAAAACAGTTAATGACGTATCTACTTAAGCAACAGTAATGCCTTCCTCTGTACATGAGTGCACTTCACCTCATTACTTCCCTCTCTCCCCCTCCTTAAACCTCCCTTACCCAAAACTCGCTATACTAGTAAACATCTACTTTACACCCCAATATATTAATGTACATCTGCACAAACCTTCATTATTATTGCCACTCTTTCTCATGTTTGTCATTATTATTTGATTTTTTTTTACTATTATTATTATTGCTTTCACCATAATCTGTATGTATAGCACCTGATGTAAAAATACTGCCAGCATTTACTTTATTAGGTCTTAGTCATATTCATCATTATTATTTGATTTTTTGTTTTACTGTTATTATTATTGCTTTTATCATAATCTGTATGTATAGCAACTGTTGTAAAAATACTTCCGCATTTACTTTATTAGGTCTTAGTCACTACTCTTTATTCATATTGTCACTAGAGTAAGCTAATTTTCTCATTTAAACTATGTTTATGATGTAACTCTGATGTGTGAAATGCTGCATGTGTGAAACACTGGTCCGATGTAAGAGAGGGCCTGATGGCCCTAATCTGATCAGGTTAAATAAATAAATAAATAAATAACACATGCATAGCATATTCAAAAGGATGTTGGTTGCAGTAGGTTCTGGGAGATGAAGAAGCTTGCACAGGATAGAGTGGTATGGAGAGCTGCATCAAACCAGTCTCTGGACTTAGGGCCACAACGACAACAACAGCATAAATCTATTTTTGTAAATGGAATGTCATACTCCCTAATAATTGCATGTAATCTATCAGTAAGTTAGATGATATCATCAACTTAGGGATGACGTATCTTATTTCTTAGGTGTAAATGATGAAAAGTAAAGTAAAAATGGGGCTCACTGGAAAGAAATAGAATTTATCTTATGTATAACTTTTGAGCAACGCTAGAGGCTGCAAGAATGATTCTGCAAAATCGTATTAGCATTTACAAGACTGCAAAAGCCAATGGGGTGCCTTGGAGCTTTTTAAAAATGTTCCTGACAGAAAACCATGTAGCTGGAGATGCTGTCGGTTTGAAAATATTGGTTCCCGCATCCGCCATAGAGTCAGAATTATAGCAGAAGCACATGTTTACAGTGGAAGAAATGGGATTTAGACCTACTACCAAACGAGAGAAAGTGGTTGCATATAAACTGACAGGGTAGTGCGGATTTTGTTAACAGCGAAAAGGATATGGACTGACGTGGAGAGCACTGGAAAATTTCTCGTGGCCAATACTATTATGATAGTATTGTTTTGACAAATTTATTTTGACAAACTTCCATATGCTATGAATAATACAGACTTGTCTCCTCTAACCGTATTGGAACATCAGTTGTGGAATGGTGACAAAACCAGCTTGATATTTGTCGCCAAGTCCAATAACGTTGTATATGGCACTGAGAAGAAGTTCGTATACAGACGTACCTCACAGGACGGTCAGAAAATATGACGTTGGAGGCCCGTGTTTGCCTACTGAAATTGGACAACCCTGTTTATAATTTTCAAAGGTTTTCGGTGTAGTGGAGATAGCAAGGGGGACTGTCCGCCTGGAGAGGTGTGAATTATTTAAGAACTGTATTTAGGCTGGTTACAATTTTTTCTTGAATATATCACAACAGAATATGTGGTATTGCTGATGGATTCGCATTGAGCATATATTTCTCTAGAAGTACTTAAGCATACTGCTCAAAATTATATTTATTTCCTTATGTTCCCGTCTCACACGTACACACGTGCTGTACCCTCCAGAAATTGGCATTTTCGAGGCTCTTGAGAGTGCTGGGAGCGATGAACTGCATGATTATGTTGCAGAAGACCCAATGGAGAAACAGGATAAAAGAAATTTCCATACCATCTTCAATACGCCTTTTGTGAAAATCTTGCCCGAGGAAACATAAAAATTGTCTTCAAGTCCTGGACCCTAGGATCGAATTGCCATTCCCCGAAAGAAGTTAACTGACCGAGCGTCATGATCCGCAGGTAGGCTTCGCTCTGCATGATGGAAGCAGATCAACAAATACTAGTTAGCTATCGAAAAGCCAGAAACTCCAGCAACCTCGTTGTCTCCAATCGAACAAAATACGGTTCAAATGGCTTTAAGCACTATGGGACTTAGCATCTGAGGTCATGAGTCCCCTAGACTTAGAACTACTTAAACCTAACTAATCTAAGGACAGCACACACATCCATGCCCGAGGCGGGATTCGAACCTGCGACCGTAGCAGCAGCGCGGTTGCAGACTGAAGCGCCTAGAACCGCTCGGCCACAACAGCCGGCTCCATTCGAACACCGGCAGGAATTATATGAAGGAAGTCATTGGAGCAAGGACTGACTGTTGACCCAAAGGTTGGTCGCATAAGTGAGTACGAAATAAGAGATGCTACGCTGAGTTGTCCACGAACTAGCAGAGTACTGGGAAGCGCTGTTTCGGATTCAGATGGTCTTTATGGAACGAAGAAAACAAAAGATAGAAATGTCAAAAAAAAAAGCCTTTCCAGTGACGACAATTGCACGTATAGGACATGTTGAGGAGAATAGTAAACGGACCAATGTGTGAAAAAAGGTGCAATTCTCATTCTGCCTCATTCCCTACCATGAATTCTGCCAATGTGAATCTACTTTGAGGTGTGTTTACGTGAATAATCTCTGCACTTTCAGCAGTGAATGAGGTGATATCGTTTAGACCGGATTAAGTAGGGTAGTCTCTTAATATGTACCGGCAAATGAACCTTATTCAGTTGTTTTCTTGAATTAGTGTTGATTAAAGCTGAACAATTTACTTGGTACCTGAACTGAATTTATTTTGTAGAGATTATTTTCTTATAAATATGTAATATGTGGTTAGTTTCTTGGTTCGGTATGTTCCTTACGATTTAGGAAAAATGTTCATAGGTACTTGAATAAATCCTGGTATTTATAGCTTATGTTAATTTATCAACAAACTGAGAATCCACATCACCCAGTTAGCTACCCGTATCACTAAGTTAAGTCCATTGTTATGTTTCAATTGAATATCTTCAGCTGCTCCAAAACCAACGCTCAGGCCATGAGACTGCGTTTATTATATCGTAGACATATAACTCGTATTAGTATTTTCTGGAAGAATGTATGGCTAATAAGATAATTATTTACAGAATTACTGGCTTTATCATCAAATTAAGTACCTTCATCCTATATAAGGCATAAGAGGCGGGCTGCTAGATTTGTTACTGGTAGGTTTGGTCATCACGCGAGTGTTCCGAAAATACTTCAGGAAATCGGGTGGGAGTCTCTAGAGGAAAGGAGGCGTTGTTTTCGTGAATAGCTACTGGGGAAATTTAGAGAACCAGCATTTGAGGCTGACTGCAGAACAATTTTACTGCCGCCATCTTGCATTTCGGGGAAAGACCACAAAGATGAGATAAGAGAGATTAGGGCTCGTACAGAGGCATATAGGCAGTCATTTTTACCTCGTTCTGTTTGGGAGTGGAACAGGGAGAGAAGATGCTAGTTGTGGTACGAGGTACCCTCCGCCACGCATCGTATGGTGGATTGTGGAGTATGTATGTAGATGTAGATGTAGGTGGATATTGTTGGTGCCCAAGTTCTCTGTGATACTGTGCTACATATATATCACAACAAGATATCTGCTAATTTTTGTGTCTTTCTCAATTATTTAAAAAATTTTGAAATCGTAAGAAGTTATGTTTTAAAAGTGGAAAAACGCACACATAGCTTTAGGTATATTTCTCGCACAGAATGAAGAAATAGTTCCACAGACTTGGAGATCACAGAACACCAGTTTTGCAGACCGGGCGCCCCTCGTTGATAACCGAATATTAAACGGTTCGGTCGCCGCCATTAGAGACGACGAGGACGGTCCGAAGTTGCAACTTATTAATTAAAGCCAAGTTTGGGGGCGTAAAGAGGACGCGTGACTCCTGCGACGTGCCGGCCTGTTGATTGGGCGAGCCGCCCCGTCCCGCCCCTCGTTAAGAGACACTGGAGTGGGGGAGGCACAAATGTGCTGGAACATCAGTTTCGGGAGGACCGATCTTAATTGTATTCTGCCGCGGGTGCTGAAGACTTAAAGCGTGCGAAAGTTGAGATTAGGAGCGGCGCCGCGGTGCGAGTTTATCTTGTTTCCAGACTCATTAAAGTGCTCGGCTGCGCCCCCAACCCCACCCCACGCCCTCCCAATCCTTTCCTCTCGTCCCTGCTACGTGATGTGTCTGCCCTCACAAACGAATGTCGGAGGAGCGCTGACTGTGGTCGATACACGTTTCCACAGAAGGAGCTACCGTGCGCGGGAATAGGTCGGCACAAAATAGACCACCAGTCACTGCAAACAACCGGCATGAACCACAAACCCGTCCCGTACCAGATAAAGTGTCAGCGCTTATGTGTGGCCTCGCAGATGATTCATATCGAGATGCCGCAGTGGTTTCTGACATTCTGGAGCCTCTGTTCTTTGGGCGTTGATATGTATCTCCCAATAGCGTACCCTGGAACTACGGTGGAAGTGGTGGACGGGGAGGGGAGGATGTGGTTCAAGTCTTAGTTTCGAGATAATAAGTTTTGGGTTTCTCGGCTAATGGCTCTGGGTACACCTGTTACTAATGGTTATCCATTACATGCTTTTGATTTTTTCCAACTGATACTTAAAAATAGACTGACTATGTCAGTCGATATTCTTTTGTTATTAACTAACAATATCGCCAATTTTTGTATCATTTCTCGTAGGTACAGGGTAACCAGCCTTGACGGAACTGATAGTTTCGCTATCATATGCATATATGTTTCTAAGACTAGTTACTTCGAAACTAATTTTAATAGCATGAAGACACCGTGCCTACCTAGTGGCGTCATTAGTGTGCAGCTGGAGACAATGATGTGTCTGGACAGCAGCAACGGGGCGCTTACGTGCCGAAATTCCTCGACAACAGCCGGGGACACTGACCATCGCCCACACACCCAGACTTGCTATATCTTTACCCAGATTATCCGAAGGCTGCTGTTCATCATTTAGTTTTAGGTCCTGTAAGAGCAGCTATGTTTGTACACATGGGGTTATGTATTTCCCACTAAGCGATCAAGAAAATCTTTCTAATACTCGAATTTGTTTCAGCATTTTTGCTCTATTAAAATGGGGTAGCGTATTATTCGCGTCTGGAGAATATAACAACATTAACGGAACAACTGCTGAACGAAAATTAAGCCTAAAAACATTTTGTAACTACTCTAATCAGTACTTTACTCTATCTTTCTTGCCAACTGCAAGTTCCCATTAAAAGTCGTTCGTTAAATGTAACCTTTCAAACTATTCATTCTTACACGAATTCTGAATAGCAAATCTGTTGCAAAGCCATTATACGAGGTGTGGCTAGAAAAAAACCGGACTAGTACTGGTGAAACAATAAAACGAATGCAATAAGGCTGAAAGTCGCGTGGCCTGTCACGTGACTCTCGCTCCGCCTACTGCTCGAGTTTCATCTGCCTCCTGCACTCAGTCTGCCCGTGGCGTCTGTTTTAAGTAGTTGACGTTTTGTCTGTGCGTCGGAAAATGTTGAGTGTACAGAAAGAACAGCGTGTTAACATCAAATTTTGTTTCAAACTAGGAAAATCTGCAAGTGAAACGTTTGTAATGTTACAACAAGTGTACGGCGATGATTGTTTATCGGGAACACAAGTGTTTGAGTGGTTTAAACGATTTAAAGATGGCCGCGAAGACACCAGTGATGACACTCGCACTGGCAGACCATTTTCAGCAAAAACTGATGCAAACATTGAAAAAATCGGTAAACTTGTTCGACAAGAACGCCGTTTAACAATCAGAGCAGTGTCTGAGTTAACAGGAGTTGACAAGGAAAGAGTTAGGCAGATTCTTCATGAAAGTTTCAACATGAACAAAGTGTGTTCAAAAATGGTTCCAAAGTGTCTCACAATTGAACAGAAGGAACGCCGAAGAATGATTTGTTCTGACATCCTGGAAAACATTGAAAGTGATCCCACCTTCTTACAAAATGTTATTACTTGCGATGAATCGCGGTTTTTTACTTACGATCCCGAAACTAAACGCCAATCGATGCATTGGAAAACTCCTGGTTCTCCACGACAAAAAAAAGCACGAATGTCAAAATCGAAATTCAAGGCAATGATGATTGTTTTTTTTTTGACATCAAAGGGATTGTGCACATTGATTGGGTACCAGAGGGACAAACAGTGAATCAGCATTACTACATTAGCGTCCTGGCTACCCTACGTGAGCGAGTACGGAGAAAACGGAACGATTTGTGGAGAAAAAAGTCATGGATCCTTCACCAAGACAACGCCCCAGCTCACAGTGCGTTGTCAGTGAAGACGTTTTTGGCAAAACACAACATTCCCATCTTAGATCATCCACCTTACTCACCTGATTTGGCCCCCTGTGACTTTTTTCTTTTCCCTAAAGTCAAATCAGCTTTGAAAGGAACTAGATTTGAGACTGTTGAAGCAGTAAAAGAAAAAGCGACGGAAATAATGTATGGACTTACCGAAAATGATCTGCAGCATTGCTATGAACAGTGGAAAATTCGTATGGAGCGGTGTAGAGACCGAGGAGGAGAGTACATTGAAGGAGATAACATGAAATTGTAAATAACTGTAAATAAATGTTTTTTCCAGCATCAGTCCCGTTTTTTTTCTAGCCGCACCTCGTATAAACAAATTATCGAGTGCTTAACGCACTGCAGACTTTGACAGGTCAAGTGATGATATATCTGCAAGGAAAATTTCTAAGAGAGTGTGTATATACGAATCTTGGCCCTACACATGTTGCGAGCCCCACTGACAGGTGGACATACACTCCTGGAAATTGAAATAAGAACACCGTGAATTCATTGTCCCAGGAAGGGGAAACTTTATTGACACATTCCTGGGGTCAGATACATCACATGATCACACTGACAGAACCACAGGCACATAGACACAGGCAACAGAGCATGCACAATGTCGGCACTAGTACAGTGTATATCCACCTTTCGCAGCAATGCAGGCTGCTATTCTCCCATGGAGACGATCGTAGAGATGCTGGATGTAGTCCTGTGGAACGGCTTGCCATGCCATTTCCACCTGGCGCCTCAGTTGGACCATAGTTAGTGCTGGACGTGCAGACCGCGTGAGACGACGCTTCATCCAGTCCCAAACATGCTCAATGGGGGACAGATCCGGAGATCTTGCTGGCCAGGGTAGTTGACTTACACCTTCTAGAGCACGTTGGGTGGCACGGGATGCATGCGGACGTGCATTGTCCTGTTGGAACAGCAAGTTCCCTTGCCGGTCTAGGAATGGTAGAACGATGGGTTCGATGACGGTTTGGATGTACCGTGCACTATTCAGTGTCCCCTCGACGATCACCAGTGGTGTACGGCCAGTGTAGGAGATCGCTCCCCACACCATGATGCCGGGTGTTGGCCCTGTGTGCCTCGGTCGTATGCAGTCCTGATTGTGGCGCTCACCTGCACGGCGCCAAACACGCATACGACCATCATTGGCACCAAGGCAGAAGCGACTCTCATCGCTGAAGACGACACGTCTCCATTCGTCCCTCCATTCACGCCTGTCGCGACACCACTGGAGGCGGGCTGCACGATGTTGCGGCGTGAGCGGAAGACGGCCTAACGGTGTGCGGGACCGTAGCCCAGCTTCATGGAGACGGTTGCGAATGGTCCTCGCCGATACCCCAGGAGCAACAGTGTCCCTAATTTGCTGGGAAGTGGCGGTGCGGTCCCCTACGGCACTGCGTAGGATCCTACGGTCTTGGCGTGCATCCGTGCGTCGCTGCGGTCCGGTCCCAGGTCGACGGGCACGTGCACCTGCCGCCGACCACTGGCGACAACATCGATGTACTGTGGAGACCTCACGCCCCACGTGTTGAGCAATTCGGCGGTACGTCCACCCGGCCTCCCGCATGCCCACTATACGCCCTCGCTCAAAGTCCGTCAACTGCACATACGGTTCACGTCCACGCTGTCGCGGCATGCTACCAGTGTTAAAGACTGCGATGGAGCTCCGTATGCCACGGCAAACTGGCTGACACTGACGGCGGCGGTGCACAAATGCTGCGCAGCTAGCGCCATTTGACGGCTAACACCGCGGTTCCTGGTGTGTCCGCTGTGCCGTGCGTGTGATCATTGCTTGTACAGCCCTCTCGCAGTGTCCGGAGCAAGTATGGTGGGCCTGACACACCGGTGTCAATGTGTTCTTTTTTCCATTTCCAGGAGTGTAGAATTCACTCAGTGTTTCTCTGGATTCTCAAGTGGGCGCTTTCTCATGCTGTATTCGATGGTCACAGACGACTAGTATTGCAACTTGCTTTCTTAAGGACGCTGGATATTGGCATTGGGGTTACTTTCTGTCGGCCCTTCCCATGCAACGAGCTTCGACAGTTACGATAAGGTCGCGACTTGCACTTGCTACTTGGCGTAGTATTCAGTTTATAATTGTTTCAGGGCTTTAAATGTACCTTCACTCGTATTCAGACTTAACTTCGATCGCATAAAAAATAAATGATGTCCCATGCTTATGGATCAGTATCAGTGTTTCATTTGATCATCTACGAGAGTAGCGTAGTGGCTCCCTTACATTCCTGCTAATTTAATTGTGTTCAGTATGTACTCATATGTAAAGGTCTTTCCTTATGTACAGTTTTTCTTGTGTCATTGACTTGAATACTACTTGGTCCACTACAGGAGAAGTGTAAGTAATATATGAAGAACATAGTACACTTTGTTTACATCGGGCATTCTTCCACACTTCGATTATTTCATGTGACAGGAGGTCATTGACCTAGCGACGTCCTCAATGATGTGAACTCTCTGATCAGTTGTGTCATAATCCTTATCAGAGGGAAGCCAACCTCCCTTTCCCACTCGCCCTCTCCTCCCCTCCTAATATCTCCAACCAGCCACAGTGCAGTAATAATGATGAAAGAACCAATGAAAAAAGTTAAAGATTGTGGAACTAACTCAGTTGTGTTATTGGGAAATTACAAGATCTGTCCCCTCTCTTCTTTTCCTCCTATCGCCCCCGTGTCAAAAGATCAAGGATGGGGGACCTAGTGCAATTATACTTTATGCTTCCCTCCTCTTTCCAATCAATCACAGTGAAGTATAAAAATGAAAGGAAATGTTTTTATGAAAAAATCTGCAGATGGTCATTATAGACCGAAACCGGTAGTCTGATGACAAAAATTTGTGACCATGGACTTGAAGTAAACGAAATTTAAAAATGAAAGGACCTATAAAAAATTCAAGATGCAAATTGTTCAATTGTGTTTTATGCTTCAACCCTCTCCTCCTCTTTTCATTCTATCACAACATAATACATAACTGGTGCGTATAATCCGAATGTAGTTTCTATCCCCAACAGCAAGACAAACATATCACAAACAGTCCTGCCGGAGAAAAATCTGCAGCTGA
Source organism: Schistocerca serialis cubense (assembly GCF_023864345.2). Classification (NCBI taxonomy): domain Eukaryota; kingdom Metazoa; phylum Arthropoda; class Insecta; order Orthoptera; family Acrididae; genus Schistocerca; species Schistocerca serialis. The sequence goes on from NC_064644.1 coordinate 53,957,325, forward strand.
TCATCGTAATAGTCATGGGAATAACCTTTCCAGTTGTAAGGCTTTTGTGTTTAAACTCAAGACCGATTTCAGGCTAATAAATGCTAATCATCAAGACAATTAACCGTGTACTGAGACTGCAAGTAATGTGAGAATGGGTAAGGTAGAGACGGCCACCACAAGCTACTAATAGCACTGATGATGTGCATTTGAAACCCCGAAACCAGTGGTGAATTTAAAAATAAAAGCCTTATAACTGAAGCGGTTATTTCTACGCCTGTTCGAGATATGTCAGTTGAGCACCAGCTTGAACAAAGCCAGAACATTGAAACGAGGCGAAGTGTTCCGCATTCATTAAAACTGCATGATTTTTGCCAAAGCTTGTCAGCAACTCATTACCTTTATTTTTTTAAATTTTACATTAACTTCACTGCTACTTTAATCACATAGATTCAGGTAAAGAGGAATGCATATATGTATTATTATTTATTTATTTCCCTGGTTCTGTCATTTGCCCCGTCCATTCTTCCCTATGTGTGTGTGTGTGTGTGTGTGTGTGTGTGTGTGTGTGTGTGTGTACCTATGTAAGTGTGAGTAAACCAATGCTTTGAAACACCCTGCTCTAACACAGTGTCATTGAGTTGTAGTGCCAACTTAGCTTCCCTGCAGCTTTGGGTAGGACCAGAGACACAGTTCAATTACGAAGTGAAATCTTAATCCTGGTGTAAGTGGCAGAAAGTGCTTCTCCCTTTCCTCACCAGCCACATAGGGTAGAGGCGTAGCTGCGGACAAGCGTTGGTATGTATTGGATGCGCTTGGCTTCCATTGTTATGAGATTGTGAGCAAAGCATTCCGCAAATTTCTAGTGAGTTGGTATTTCAATTAATTCAAACTGGCTGGTCATCACAACAATGCATGTTGTTTTCAAAGCTTGATTATTCGGTATTTTGGTTTAAATTCTCGTGATTAAAGGAACGTTGTGTATCTTACTTTGTTGTGGTAAAGCACCATTATCACTGAGGATCTGTCTAGAATATGTTGTATAAATATGAAGGATGCTGCTTATGAGGTGACTGTATAATCTTTGTACCCACAAACGGCAATCTTATTTATTCATTTGACTTATATTCTGACAGTGTAACCGGTTGATTTTGGCCATCAGTTCCCCACGTTTCCCAGAATCAAGCTAGTTTATTTTAACCATATTTATGGCACAGATCTTATCTTTGTGAGTTCAAATAATCCTTATACGCCTGCCTAACCTGAATAATTGCTGCTGATTTTGGCAATCTGCCACCATGTGCTCTCCAGTTTCAAGTTAGTACCCTTTAATCATGTTTAAGGCTCAGATCTGGTCTGAGCTCAACGTACCATCCTATAACGCTCAAACTTGAATAATTTGGGTATTACTGAATTTCCATGAAACTTATATATGGTGGACATCCACTAAGGCATGTTCCATTGTGAACGTGCGCAGTCCCACAATCTTAATGTGAGTGTATAGCGAGGTAGAATTAGTATATAAGTTGGTTCCATACATACGTGTATATGGAAGGTTTCTGTCCATTAATGACTTACATTATTGTACCTTCGTGACATTGATTAATTAACGTAGCATGTCCATGCCCACCTCCTTTTACTCCACAGTGATATTTGGGTTCTGCCAAATGTTCAGTTTAGTCAGACCATTGTAGATGAATTGCTGTATGTATCTTTTGCGTACGGATCGTCCATGTAGGTGACTGATGCTCGTTCGTATCTCCAAATCCTGACAGATCGAACTGCATCAGATTAACTCCCAATCCAGATGTTTCAATGATATGCATTGTATAATAGTTACTAGCTGTCAGGTTGATATTGCATTATTTCTCAGATGTTTTCGAGATAGAGGAGCATGTAGAATGGATCCTGCAGTTAACCAAGTAATTTTGAAATGAGTAAATGCACCCTCCAGTTCACGGCTAATTACTTATTACAGTCTTTTTTTATGGTAGCCCAAAAGTTAATAAGTATCATGAGCTCCAAAAGTATTGATAACTAAAGGAAAGATTAGACGCTCTCATATCCTGAGTATTATTTGTGCTGCTCACGACGCTATCTTCCGCCTGAAACTGTATGCCCATTACACAGCGTGATATTTGTTGGACTGTGTGAAATAAAATCGTCATAACTCCTGAATGATCTGCGGTTACGGCGTTCAAACTGCACAGTTGGCCGCGGGGCATGACCGGAATTAGTGTGTGAATATGGTTTGGTTTAGCGACGAAGCCCAGTTTCATTTGGATTGGTTCGTCAATAATTAAAATTCCGCATTTGGGGGACTGAGAATTCGCATTTCGCAATCGAGAAGTTTCTACACTTTCATCGGGTAACTGTGTGGTGTGCAATGTCCAGTAACGGAATAGTCGGTCCGATAGTCCTTGATGGCACGGTGCCTAACGAACGGTACGTGAAGGTTTTGGAAGATGATTTCATCCCCATTATCCAAAGTGGTCCTGATTTCTACAAGATGTGGTTCATGCAAGACGGAGATCGACACCATCGAAGCAGGAGAGTGTCTGATGGCCTGGAGGAGCACTTTGGGGACCGGGTGGTGAATCTGGGGTACTCAGGGGCCACTGCCATGGGCCTCGATTGGCCGCCATATTCTCCGGATCTGAAGACATGTGACTCCTCTTTGTGGAGCTATATTAAAGACAAGGTGTTCAGCAATAGCCCCCATATCATTGTTGAGCTGAAAACAGCCATTCAGGAGGTCATCGACAGCATCGATGTTCCGACACTTCGGCGGGTCATGCAGAATTTCGTTATTCGTCTGCGCCACATCATCGCCAATGATGGCAGGCATATTGACCAAGTTCATAGCCTAAATCCGAATATCTGTGGTGTTATTTAAATGTTGCATAAAGCGTGTGCATTCCGCAGCCTGTAACTAATTTACTTTTTTTCATATAGTTCAATAATTGTCGACGCGCGGTATTAGCCGAGCGTTCTAAGGCGCTGCAGTTGTGTACTGTGAGGCTGGTCCTGGGGGAGGTTCGAGTGCTCCCGCCGGCGTGGGTGTGTGAGCTTGTCCTTAGGATAATTTAGGTTAAGTAGTGTGTAAGCTTAGGGACTGATGACCTTACCAGTTAAGTCCCAAAGATTTCACACACATTTGAACATTTTTGAAAAATAATTGTCACCCTGTATGTTCAATTGAACTCTACATTTGTTATCCATTGCGCTACAGAAATTCACAATTAATGATTCCATAAGGCTTTCCTTGCCATATGTTGCTTTGAAATCTTGTCGACTGGCATATAGACAAGTGAAGAGTTCATGCCGGCCGAAGTGGTCGTGCGGTTAAAGGCGCTGCAGTCTGGAACCGCAAGACCGCTGCGGTCGCAGGTTCGAATCCTGCCTCGGGCATGGATGTTTGTGATGTCCTTAGGTTAGTTAGGTTTAACTAGTTCTAAGTTCTAGGGGACTAATGACCTCAGCAGTTGAGTCCCATAGTGCTCAGAGCCATTTGAACCGTTTGAAGAGTTCATGTGTGAGCCAGACATGACTAAAAAAGCAGAGCATAGATGGTCCAGAATTGGAATAAGCATTCCTGAGATTAATTTAAAACACAACGATTGAGCTCACGCAAGAGGGGAAGCTTTCAACATTGCGTTCTAAAAGTCTGAGGCTCCTCCAGGTAATGCGTTCCACGCCAATGGTATACAGCCTTAACAGCAAGAGTGCCAATATTATTTCCTGGGGAACACAAAAAGTGACTTTCATATCTGTCGGTGGTTCTCGATTCAAGATAAAATGCTGCCCCCTCCCTACCAACAAGTCCTCATTCGAGTTATCAACTTCATGGAGATGCTTCGTCCCGTCGTAGCCCTCAGTGGTTGACAATCACACAACAGGCGACAGCAGTCCACCCACCCCACTCCCGCCCACATCGAACCCAGGGTGACTGTGCGGTTCGGACACCAGTGCCCCCCCCCCCCCACCCCAGACGAGTATAGCCCCGAATGTTTTCGTAGTAGAGGAATTATGGTGTACGCGTACGTGGAGACAATGTTTGCACAACAATCGCCGACTTAGTGTAACCGAGGCGGAATAAGGTAACCAGTCCGCATTCGCCAAGGCAGATGGAAAACCGCCTTAAAAACCATCCACAGGCTGGCCGGCATAACGGACCCTAACACTAACCCGCCAGGCTGATTCGTGCCAGGCACCGGAAAGCCTTCCGACTTGGTAAGCAGCGCATTGGAGCGCGCAGTTAACCGATCGGGCTCGATACCCCATACTACCATACTTTCGATAATAAGTATAGTGTAGCACTAACTGAAATGCTGTCCAGAAGACGAGAAATATTTCGTCTACCTGAAATTACTTGATCCATGACTTTCACGTGGTAATCTGAAAAAGCGCAAGTAGTATTTCGCATGAGCGATGGTATTGGAATCTAGACTGATTGCCACGGAGGCGGTCATTCTGTTCGAAGTACCTCAAATGTTGCAGCTGGATCAAGGTTAAATCTCAAGTATGGGACGATTTTTACAGGCAGTTTTTAAAACTCCTTCCTTTAAAGTAGCTGTGTAGGAAGAAATCTGGAGACTTTAAATCTGGAGGCAATTGGATCCATAATAATTTAGAGTTAATTTGCACACAAAAATAAAAATTGCTGAAGAAAGGATTTGTTTTATTAGACTATTAGAAGTGACATTCCAAGTGTCATATTTACAAAAGGCGATATCATTGCTTTTGTGTTCTCAGTATTCGTTGCATATCCCTAGATTTGTCCCAAGAGTCAAATCATGGAGAAAATGTTTTATATATTCATTTCGAGATGTTGCATGGTTTTTTGTCAAACAATGCTTCTCTCGGTAGATACACAAGCGTACTATGGTTTTTTTTTCGTTTTAAAAGTACCGCTTAAACATAATCGTCAAAGTAGGCATGTAAGATCTCCAAAATACAGTATGATCAAAGTGTCTCATACTCATCCATATCAAGCATCCATTAAAAATACTTACTTCGAAGCAGAAGAATGGAAAAAAAGCCAGTGTCTTCAAAAGAGTAAAGAGCATGGCAGATGTGTGCCACGCCGTACTTCATCTGGAATACCAGCTATGTTTATCAGTTGCAAAACAGAGAGACCTGTTAACATTTTTACCATTTCTTCCTCAATGGCAAAGGGAGTTTTACAGTAAACCTTCCAACATCTTATCCCAAGAAAACTGAGATATTTCTGTAATTAGTTTCATTTTGTTATTTTGTATTTTCTTTCACTACATTTATAGCAGTTAAATTATTTCAGTTATATTACTGTACTTGTAAATCACAAATGAAACGTAGTGCCTCTTTGTTAGTGAGACATGGAACAAAAACCTTTTACATCCGTTTGTAACCTGTCAATTTCCTAGTATGGTATTTTCAACGTGTAAGAAGCCTGTTTATATGTTTGTGTGTTGGCACTGCTATAGACTGCATTAATACCACTGACAGTGCTGTGGGCCCTCTGTGAGAGACTCTTAGGAGGCCTCGCAGTTAGAAGTTAACAGTCAGCAGTGATGGCAGTTCGAAGTTAATAGTTAGCAGTGATGGAGGATAGAAGCAGTGTTAGCGCGAGCGGACGGTCTAGAACTGTGTCCATCTTGGAGATTTAATATTAGTTGGACATGGATTGTGAAATGTCGGTAATGGAATTACTGACGATTATATAATTTTTCGAACTGGATGTCACATGATTAAGGTAAAATCTGCTAAATTCAACGTTTACTCCCCAACAAAATCTTTCGTTGGCTAACCACATGCCTACTACTAGTTAGAGCCTACGGTAGTTAGAACCCCTTTATTTAGCTGGCTGTATACTTGCTGTATTTGCTGTAGTTCCTGTCATGAAGATTATCTGTGAGGTAAGTGACTTATGAAATGTATGGGTTATTGTTAGGTTTTTTTTTCTAATTCAGGGCCATTATTTTGTATTAATTAATAGTCAGATTGCGTTATCCTTGTATATAATGGGTAATAAAAAAATAGGTTAGGTTTGAATTGTATTTGTCAGGAATAATTCTGCAGGTCAGAATCGAAATGATAAAAAATAGCAGAGAGACAGTACTTTCAGTTTGACTCAGCAGCTTTAGAAGGTTCTGTAGCATTAAACAATTTAAGTAAAAAGTAGAAGTTTCACCTACTCATTTATTTCATTTTAAGTAAAAATTTTAATTTAGAAGTTTCAAACTTTCTTAATAACTTATTAAATTTCCAATTTGTGATGAGATGGGCAGCATGATTCTGCGGTAATATCTTCTCAATTTTTTCGAAAGAAATGCTAATTTTTATACAAAAAAAATGATAAGTTGAGTTTTGATACTCTGACAAATGTGAGATTTGGCAGTTAGTATTTCTTCCATTCCATTTTTCGGCGAATAATCAACACCATGTACAGTACGATAAGCGCTGTTCCTTGAATTCCTGCAATCTACCAACATGAATGGCACGTATGCAATTTTAATTCCTGCATCGCTTTCTGAGCCCTGTGTTACGAAATATTAGTCTTTGTAGGTAATTTCCTCATACTTTTTGAAGACGAACATAGCATCAAATTCCTTTACCTCAGCGATTTCAGCGTTTGTCAAACTAATTGTTCTCCCGGTTTTCGCCTTGCCTTCAATTGATCCACATTCACGGATACGTGGGATTAAACTCGCTATTAATCAACTGTTTGGCACTGCGGCATCTAGGTAGTTTCCAAGCAATATGAGTGCTCTTCAACAAGTAAGGTGACTTTTCAAAATGCCCGGAAAACGCACATTCGACTATCGATCTTTTGTTGTTATGTTGGTACACATGTCCCGATTACACGTTCAGAGTTTCAAGTGTACAGCACACTTCGTTTCTTTTTCACAGATAGAACGGTTAGACGTGTTTTAGTGTGCTTGCCGATTTTCGATTATTATAAAAAATGGGGTAAAGATTTTGCATCAGAGTTTATGAGGAAAATGGAATCAAGTGCTCTGAAACACTTGACCTGTTGACAGTAGCATACGGTGAGTCTGTTCTAAGTAAAAATAAATGTTTACAAGTGCTACAAGCTCTTCCAAGATGACCGAGAAGATGCCAATGACGAACCTCGCTCTGGACGCCCCAGAACATCAATGATAATGTCGAAGCTGTGAAGAAAATTGTTTTTTAAAATCGTTGACTTACCGTAAGAGAAGTTGCTGAGGATGTTGGCAAATCGTTTGGCTCGTGTTATACAAATTTTTAGGATGTTTTGGGTATGAGCCGTGTGTCAGCGAAGTTGGTACCAAAACTTCTCAATTTTGATCAGAAGAACCATCGTATGAGCATCGCTCAGGAGCTCTTAAATGACATCAGTGATGATCCTGATTTGTTCAAAGGGTCATAACTGGTGAGGAAACATGGGTTTTCGGTTATAACGTCGAAACCAAAGCCTATTCGTCCCAGTGGAAGCATCCCGGAGAGCCAAGACCGGAAAAAGCACGCAAAGTTCGATCAAATGTCAAAGTTTTTCTCCCTATTTTTTCCTATTGGCGTAGTGCATCATGAATTTTTGCCACAAAGTCGTACGGTCAGTAAGGAGTATTAACTTCAAGTTAGGCGCCGTTTACGAGAAGCAATACGCAAAAACGGCCGGAAATGTGGAAAAACAATTCATGGCTCTGGCAGCACAACAATGCACCTGCTTATTCATCTTTCCTTATCTGAGACTTTTTGGCCAAAAACAACACGACAGCCACGCCCCAGCCACGCATTCACCGGATGTGGCCCCCTGTTACTTTGTCCAGTTCCCAAAACAGAAGAGACCTATGAAAGGAGGAAGATTTTCAACGACAGAGGAAATAAGAATTGCATCGCTGGAAGTACTCAAGACTGTAGCAAAATGTGCTTATGAGAAGTGCTTCAAGGATTGGAAGAGGCGTTGAAACAAGTGTATTGTATCTGTGGCGGATAACGTTGAAGGGGACAACATGTATATTGATGAATAAATAAATATTTTTCATGACAATATAAAGTCACCTTAGTTTTTGAACACACCTCGTATGCCTAGTACAAGCGAAAATAGAGGGCTGCCTAAATACTGTTCAGTTACAAAAATCAGTTTTTTTTAGAAAACGATATATTTACGAAGCACTGAGCTGCACATTGCTACAGACATCATGTGATCTGTACCTACCGTATTGGCGTCTTTTTTTACTGTCGGTATTACCAATGGTGCTATCTCACTGTGGCTGATCGCACAAACGCACTGAAAGACCCAGTTACCGAAAAATTCATTGTTATGTTGCCGCCATTTTGATCGAAACCTTGTACCGTGGAGTATATTTTACCACCATGTCATTGTCAGCTTCTTTGGAATTTACAAGAGTGATGAGAGCAACACCATCAATTCTGGTTGGTTTCTGCCGGTATACCATGTAAGATGTGTTGTTGTAGTTGTTGTGGTATGCAGTCCGAAGACTTTATCGTGTGCAAGCGTCTTCATCTCCAGACAATAGTTGCAGCATACATCCTTCTGAATCCGTTTACTGCATTAATCTCTTGGTCACCACTATAACTTTAGCCCCACACACTTCGCTCCTGTACTAAACTGCTGATTCCTTGATGCCTTTCCCACGCCCGGGTTCCCGGGTTCGATTCCCGGCGGGGTCAGGGATTTTCTCTGCCTCGTGATGGCTGGGTGTTGTGTGCTGTCCTTAGGTTAGTTAGGTTTAAGTAGTTCTAAGTTCTAGGGGACTGATGACCATAGATGATAAGTCCCATAGTGCTCAGAGCCATTTGAACCATCCCTGATGCCTCAGACTGTGTCCTACCAACGAGTGCCTTATGTCAGTCAAGTTACACCACAAATTTCTTTTCTTCCCTGTTCTGTTCAGAACCACCTCATCACTTAAATGATCTACACATCGTATCCTCAGCACACTTCCATAGCACCACATTCCAGAAGCTTCTATTCTCTTATTGTCTCAACTGTTTGTCGTCCACGTTTCACTTTTGTACAAGACTACAATCCAGAGAAATACCTTCAGAAATGACTTCCTAAGACTTAAAATTTTGTTCTATGTTTACAGATTTCTCTTGTTCAGAAACAGCCTTTCTTGCCATTGCCAGTCAACATTTTGTTTTCTCTCTACTTCGTCCAGCACCAGTTATTTTAGTGTCCAAACAGCAAAACTCATGTAGTAATTTTGGTGTCTCGTTTCCTAATCTAATTCCATCTGCATCGCCCTATTTAATTAGACGGGACTCGATTATCCTTCTTTTGCTTCCGTCAGTTTTCATCATATTTTTCTTTCAGGACACTGCCCATTCCGTTTAGCTGTTCATCCAAGTCCTTTGCTGTGTCTGACAACATTATAATACCATCAGCAAATCTAAAATTTTTTCCTTCTTCTCCGTGAACTGTAAAACTTTCTCCAAACATTTCTTTTGTTTGCTTTAGGGCTTGCTCAATGTACATACTAAATAACATCGGGGATAGGCTACAACCCTGTCTCTCTCACTTTTCAATCAATGCTACCCTTTCACGACCCTCAAATGTTGTATCTGTCGCTTGGAATCTGTACGAGTACAAGATCTACATAACCTTTTGCTCTCTGTGTTTCATAACATTGTCAAAAGCCTTATGCAAAACTGCAAAAGCTGTAAATGTAGGCTTCCGTTTCTTTACGTCGTAATGTCAGTACTGTCTCGTGTGCTCCTACATTTCTCCTGAAGCCAAACGGATCCTTTCCAAGGTCGATTTCTATCAGTTTTTCCATTCTTCTGCAAAGAATTCTTGTCGCTATTTTACCATGACTTGTCAAACTCATAGTTCGGTAATATTAACACATGTCAGCGTCTGATTTCTCTGAAATTGGAATCTACATCTACATGGATACTCTGCAAATCACATTTAAGTGCCTGGCAGAGGGTTCATCGAACCACCTTCAAAATTGTCTATTACTCCAATCTCGTATAGCGCGCAGAAAGAATGAACACCTGTGTCTTTCCCTACGAGCTCCGATTTCCCTTATTTTATCGTGGTGATCGTTCGTTCCTATGTATGTCGGTGTCAAAAAAATATTTTCGCATTCGGAGGAGAAAGTTGGTGATTGGAATATCGTGAAAAGATTCCGTCACAACGAAAACCGCCTTTCTTTTAATGATTTCCTGCCCACATCCTGTATCATTTCTGTGACACTTTCTCCCATATTTCGCGATAAAACAAAACGTGCTGCCTTTCTTTGAACTTTTTTTATTTACTCCGTCAGCCGTATCTGGTAAGGATCCCATATTGCGCAGCAGTAATCTAAAAAAGGGCAGACAAGTGTAGTGCAGGCAGTCTCCTTAATAGGTCTGTTACATTTTCTAAGTGTCCGGCCAATGAAACGCAGCCTTTGGTTAGCCTTCCCCACAACATTTTCTGTGTGTTCTTTCCAACTTAAGTTGCTCGTAATTGTAATACCTAGGTATTTAGAGGAATTTACGGCTTTTAGATTAGACTGATTTATCGTGTAACCGAAGTTTAACGAGTTCCTTTTAGCACTCATGTGGATGATCTCACACTTTTCATTATTTAGGATGAACTGCCACCTTTCGTACCAATCATATATTTTTTCAAGTCGTTTTGCAGTTTGTTTTGATCTTCTGATGACTTTATTAGTCGACAAATGGCAGCGTCATCTGCAAACAACCGAAGACGGAGGCTCAGATTGTTTCCCAAATCGTTTATATAGATAAGGAACAGGAAAGGGCCTATAACACTACCTTGAGGAACGCCTGAAATCACCTCTGCATTACTCGATGACTTTCCGTCAATTAGTACCAATAGTTTTGTCTCCATCTACATCTACATGAATACTCTGCAATTCACATTTAAGTGCTTGGCAGAGGGTTCATAGAACCACAATCTCTCTACCATTCCACTCCCGAACAGCGCGCGGGAAAAACGAACACTTAAACCTTTCTGTTCGAGCTCTGATTTCCCTTATTTTATTATGATGATCATTCCTACCTATGTAGGCAGGGCTTAACAAAATATTTTCGTATTCGGAAGAGAAAGTTGGTGACTGAAATTTCGTAAATACATCTCGCTGCGACGAAAAACGTCTTTGCTTTAAAGACTTCCATCCCAACTCGCGTATCATATCTGCCACACTCTCTCCCCTATCACTTGATCATACAAAACGAGCTGCCCTTTTTTGCACCCTTTCGATGTCCTCCGTCAATCCCACCTGGTAAGGATCCCACACCGCGCAGCAATATTTTAACAGAGGACGAACGAGTGTAGTGTAAGCCGTCTCTTTAGTGGACTTGTTGCATCTTCTAAATGCCCTGCCAATGAAACGCAACCTTTGGCTCGCCTTCCCCACAATATTATCAATGCGGTCTTTCCAACTGAAGTTGTTAGTAATTTTAACACCCAGGTACTTAGTTGAATTGACAGCCTTGAGAACTGTACTATTTATCGAGTAATCGAATTCCAACGGATTTCTTTTGGAACTCATATAGATCACCACACACTTTTCGTTATTTAGCGTCAACTGCCACCTGCCACACCATACAGCAATCTTTTCTAAATCGCTTTGCAACTGATACTGGTCTTCGGATGGCCTTACTAGACGGCAAATTACAGCATCATCTGCGAACAACCTAAGAGAACTGCTCAGTTTGTCACCCATGTCATTTATATAGATCAGGAACAGCAGAGGTCCCAGGACGCTTCCCTGGGGAACATCTGATATCACTTCAGTTTTACTCGATGATTTGTCGTCTATTACTACGAACTGCGACCTTCCTGACAGCAAATCACGAATCCTGTCGCACAACTGAGAAGGTTACCCCATAGGACCGCAGCTTGATTAGAAGTCGCTAGTGAGGATTGGTGTCCAAAGCTTTCCAGAAATCTAGAAACATGCAATCAACTTGAGATCCCCTGTCTATAGCGGCCTTTACTTCGTGCGAATAAAGAGCTAGCTGCGTTGCAAAAGAGCGATGTTTTCTTAAACCATGCTGATTACGTATCAATAGCCGGTCGAAGTGGCCGTGCGGTTCTAGGCGCTGCAGTCGGGAACCGCGAGACCGCTACGGTCGCAGGTTCGAATCCTGCCTCGGGCATGGATGTGTGTGATGTCCTTAGGTTAGTTAGGTTTAACTAGTTCTAAGTTATAGGGGACTAATGACCACAGAAATTGAGTCCCATAGTGCTCAGAGCCATTTGAACCATTTACGTATCAATAGATCGTTCCCTTCGAGGTGATTCATAATGTTTGAATACAGTATATGCTCCAAAACCCTACTGCAAACCGACGCCAGTGATATAGGTCTGTAGTTCGATGGATTACTCCTACTAACACTGGTGCGACCTGCGCTATTTTCCAATCTGTAGGTACAGATCTATTGGTGAGCGAGCGGTTTATATGATTGCTAAGTAGGGAGCTATTGTATCAGCGTAATCTGAAAGGAACCTAATCGGTATACAATCTGGACCTGAAGACTTGCCCGTATCAAGCGATTTGAGTTGCTTCGCAACCCCTAAGGTATCTGCTTCCGTGGCTGGCTCTCTAGGTTAGACGGAATGTGTTACGCAGCACAAGATAAGCGAGCGTCAAGATGAGGCGACAGCGCGGGGCTCCGGTGTGAGAGGGGTGGGGCGGGCCGCTTCACCACCGGCTCCACAGCTGTTGGGCGGCCGCGCCGGCGGTGCAGTGTGGTGGTGCTTGGCGGAGCCGCGCCGGCGCTGCTTCCGATACAGCCGCCGCCGGAATCTGTCGGCTGCTGCCGGGACGGGGGGGCCACAGCGGGCGACGTGATTTCCCTGGAGGCGGTCCAACTCCCTGGCCGCCGCCGCCGCCGCAGCCCCCGGTGCTGGCTGGCTTTGGTCTCGCGTGGTCAGCACCTCGGGCAGGCTGCTCTGCGAGCCGGATTCCGCGCGTTATCCAGAGTTCCGTGTCCTGCTGTACTTACCAATACGTGTCACAGAGGATAAATAAAAACTCTCAGAACTTTATGAAGTGTTCATTACAATTCTGGCACTGCAAGAATACATATATTTTGGCGACTAGTTTCGGACCGACTTATTCATTCTCGAGCTTGGCCTAGTGAGGCTTCACTGGAGGTGTTTGACGTTAAAGGTAACCATATAAACATGGCGACACAAGGTATCACACAGTGATGGTAGCTAAATGTCACAATAGACAATTAGAAAAAAACAGATAAACCTTGGGAACAGGTTTCTTATTTCAAAACAAGAAAAAATGTCTGATAAAGAAGAACAATTATGAAAAATCCGCCTCGATTGCACAAACTACCTGGTGTTTACCTAGGTTTCAGCGTGGATAACCACGCTTTGTTCAGAACAAATATAAACCAGCTTGCGTAAATAGGCATAGTTAAAGGCTAAAATCAACACCTATAGCGGCAAGACCCCATAAAATTTTTTTTACAAATTTACGGTACATATGTATCAAGTCAATGTTACTTATCTCAACACTGTGTGTGCTGCCTCGCCCCAGTTCGGTGGAGAGCCTGTGACCATCGTACGTTGGCTGGGGCGAGACAGCACACACAGGGTTGAGATAAGTAACATTATTGACTTGATACATATTTACCGTATATTTGTAAAATATTTTATGGGGTCTTGCCGCTATAGGTGATGATTTTAGCCTTTGACTATGCCTATTTACGGAAGCTGGTTTATATTTATTTTGAAGAAGGTGTGGTTATCCCCGCTGAAACCTAGGTAAAGACCAGGTAGTTTCTGCAATCGAGGCGGATTTTCGTAATTATTTCGATACTTACCATTGCCGACGCGCTGCAAAACTGAGAGTTCTTTGATAAAGAAGAGTTCTACGTGACATAAGGACTTTTTCACCTTTTATACTGTGAAACACATCCCTTCTACTGAAAGATATTTTGCTGCTCATATTTTGGAAGGAGGTAATATACTTGCTGATTAGTTCAATTGGTTCAAATGGCACTGAGCACTATGGGACTTAACATCTGAGGTCATCAGTGCCCTAGAACTTAGAACTACTTAAACCTAACTAACCTAAGGACATCACACACATCCATGTCCGAGGCAGGATTCGAACCTGCTGAATAGTCTTCCGGTCTGTATGGTCGTGGTGGATTCAACTTTACAGTTCATCACATTCCGTCCAGAGTTGTGCTGGACATATTCGGAGGTGTTCCTGGCAACGATGAGTCGGCAAGACTCCGCGTTTGCTGGAGCATCTCCGAATATATCCAGCACAAATCTCGACGAAACGTCACAAACGGTGAAGTTTCTTCGACCGCGGCGATACAGAAGATTCACCAGTAAGTACGGCATTTGGTAGTGAAATGCCTTCAATGTCTGAGGCAGTAAGCAGTAATACAAGGAAAGATGTCCAGTAAACATGGCATGTACAATACATACCTTAAAATCTATGAACACATGTTCAGTAGTATGTGGTTCGCTAGTGAAGATGAACAAGTGTTCTTAGCTCTTAAAGTATACATTTCCTACCCTCTGTTTTCTGAACTTTTTTATTGTTTTGGTCATACATCCTCCTCCCAAAATATGGAAAGCGATGACCTTGCAGTGGACGGAATGTTTAGTGATATGTACTTTGCCGGCCGGGGTGGCCGAGCGGTTCAACCCGCTACAGCCTGGAACCGCGCTACCGCTACAGTCGCAGCCTCGAATCCTGCGTCGGGCATGGATGTTTAAGTGCTCAGAGCCATTTGAACCATTTATGATATGTACTTTCCCCATGTGTACTAGACATATTTTATTACCGTGCGGGGTAGCCGTGCGGTCTGAGACGTCTTGTCACGGTTCGCCCGGCTCCCCCTGCTCGAGTTTCGAGTCCTCCCTCGGGATTGGGTGTGTGTGTTGTCCTTAGAGTCAGATAGTTTAAGTTAGATTAAGTAGTGCGTAAGCCTAAGGACCGATAACCTCAAAAGTTTGGTCCCATAGTCCTTACCACAAATTTCCAAATTTTTCCATGTTTTATTGATTTCTGTGAGAGGAACCAGTCCCTACAGCTTGTCTTTTTTTTTCTTTTTTGACACCCTGTATACATGCCCAATTTGATTCTGACATGTATAGTGAGCATATGTACTTCACATTTACTTACCGTCACTGTGTGATGCATGTATTGCCAATTTCAGATGGTTGTCATCAAGATCCGTTCGAATCTCGTGACCAAAATACATATACTGTAACTGTGACAGATTTTTAATAAACACTTCATGAAGCAAAAGAGTCCTATCAAAAAAATGTTGAAACCGCAAAACTGTCAGTACTTTAATGAAAAAGAAACTCATACCTACTGTAGAGGTGAAACTACTGTCATGCCAGCTAGTATGGATTTCTAGAACACGGATCACGCGAAATCTAACTTGCACTTTTCTGCCATGACATACTAAGAGCCGTAGATCAAAGCAGTGAAGTAGATACTGTATTTCTCCGTTTCCGAACACTGTTTGATTCTATACGTCACGGGTGGGCAATTGGTGACCCGGGGGCCGCATCCCGCCCACCATAGGTTTCAGTCCGGCCCACGGAAGAAATTCGTGGTAGGAAGTACGACGAGCTCGGATTTGGCTCCCGATACGCATTTGTGGATCCTTCCATCGACGCTCGGCTCGCCTTTGGTTTGCAGCTCATGACACAGACCAGTTAAAGTTTTGCTTGCTCGCCGTCTCTGCAATGCCATTCCACCACCTCTGGATTTTAACAATAAAGAGAAACAATACTTATGGGCCATGTTCTAATGTGCCTATAGACCGGGGAAGGGAGGTGGAAGGAGGAAAACTGGTCACTGCCTTGAAGGCGGCGGGGAGAAGTATTTTCGTCTATGGATCAGTGCTGACAACACACGTACATTATGTACTGCCTACGCCTGTGCCACACATCGATAGATAATAAATGCTAGTAGTTGGCAACAGGCAGCAATGACACAAAAATTACCAAAGACTCAGGAAATGTGCCGATTTGAACAATGGTAGCAGGAGCCTCAAATTTGTGAGAAAATAAGTTGTTGTTGTCAGTTCACAGGTAACGTTCTGTGCGACAATGGCTCAAATGGCTCTGAGCACTTTGGGACTTAACATCTGAGGTCATCGGTCCCCTAGAACTTAGAATTACTTAAACCTAACCAACCTAAGGACATCAAACACATCCATGCCCGAGGCAGGATTCGAACCTACGACCGTAGCGGTCGCGTGTTTCCAGGCTGACGCGTCTAGAACTCTGTGCGATACATTTATTAATTTCGTGCATGTGTTTCAGTGTATCTTTACAGGATTCATACAAACATGTGTGGCACTGAGATGAGAAAAATATAAGCCGAATGTTGTCATTTCCAGGAGAAATCTAAAGAAGATCATTTCTGTGCCACGACAAAGATAGAACTGTTTACTTGTTGTCTAGTCGATGACAGTCTGTTGGCCGGCCGGTGTGACCGATCGGTTCTAGGTGCTTCAGTCTGGAACCGCGCGGCCGCTACGATCGGAGGTTCGAATCCTGCCTCGGGCATGCATGTGTGTGATGTTCTTAGGTTAGTTAGATTTAAGTAGTTCTAAGTTCTAGGGGACTGATGACACCAGATGTTAAGTCCCATAGTGCTCAGAGCCACAGTCTGTTGCGAAGAAATACTACTTTAAAAGGTAATTTCAACAAAACACATTGCTCCACAATAGCGTACACAGCAAGTGCGGAAGAGAAAATTAAAATATCCAATTTCGACAAGAAATCCTTCGCGATGGCATGCTTCAATAAAATATTCTCGGTTTACAAGACGCGCCATTTCATGTAAGCCACTCGAGCTTTCGTCTGCTCTCTCCGCCATCGTCACCAGCAATTGACATCACTGACTGGCAGGACTGCCACGTTGCTCTGCTTGTTATAGCGGTTATGGCAGCTTCTGGACTCTTCCAGAAACGACCGGAATGGCGCATGCGCGGAGGGCAAGTCGAGCAGCTGCTAACAGCTCCGCCCCGCGCCGTGATATCACATGGTGCGAGCAGCCAGCGCCACGTTTGAAATTGCTGTTCCCGCATAACTACGAGCGTCAACGCAACGTCGCTACTTTCGCTCAATGTCCAAAGCCCGTCTCCGTTCCCTACTACGTGTGTACCTGCGGTCTCTGTTAAAGTTGTTGCTGTTCATTCTAATTTTGGCTGCTTCTTTGATAACAGAATCCCAGTAAATGTTGTTAGAGCCTAAACTCTCGTTTTCTCAAAACGGTATTTTATGCCCTTTTACTAGGCAATGTTCATCCACAGCCGACTTCTCAAGTTCTCTTTGTCTGATATGTCTTCAATTCTCTGTACAATGCTCGGTAAAGTGCAAATAATTTGACCTATGTAGGTAGCACGACAATCACGGTGAACAAAATACACACCGGGAACTCGAAGAGCTATGTTGTCTTGAACGGGCGTAACATGTCTCTTATCTTGGAGGCGGGCCAGAATGCTGGTCCTATTCCATGTCTCTTCGGCAGGTCACCTATCCTGTTACTAGTTGTTCGACAGTATGCAAGCAATGCCGCTGGCTTGGCCTCTTCCACCAATTCACCATGCGTCTTTCGTCAATGGCGATTAAAAGTTACAGTAATTTCTCCGTTGTTGTAATCATTTCCCCTAAACACGCTCTTCAAATGCTTAAAATTGGACTCTAGATGGTCGTCGTCAAAAATAAGCTTTGTGTTGTGTACGAAAGTGTCCAGTACCGCGTTTTTGTGAGCAGGGTGGTGAAAACTGCTAGCGTTTAAGTACCAGTCAGTGGGCATTAACTTCCAGTATCCCTGATGGCCAAGTCGGCCTCCTGACTTCCGTTCAGTTAAAACATCAAAGAACGGAAGCTTGCCGTCACTCTCCAACTCGACAGCAAATTTAATGTTAGGATGGACACCGCTCACGTGGTCAACGAACTGTTGCACTGCATTTTCACCATGGGACCATGTCAAGGAGGTGTCAACTCACCGAAGAAAGCAAGATGGTAGCAGTCTCGCAGAGTTCATTGCTTGCTCCTTGAAGTGCCCCATAAAAAAGTTGGCGAGGTCCGAACGCAGTGGGAATCCCACGCTATACCATCCGTTATCTCACAATATTCGTGGCAGTGGATACAGTACGTTGACGTTGAGGCACGGCTTGTAAACCGAGAACATTTTATTGAGTCAATAGCAATTGTTTGTCACACCGAGGACGCCGCGCTAGAATTCGTTTAATGCTAGTTATATAATAAGTAGAATGCAAAATCGTTGAAACCATCTGCTGAAGGTGAATCCGTAAAAGAGTTCCTCTTGGACATTGCAGATGTGCCGTCTCCCGATACAGAAGAAATAGTTCGCCTAAATACATTTAAGGAGATGAATAGTTGCTCGACGACACTTAAAAAATTTCGTGTGATCATGCAGCCACATTCGAAGCATTTGAATCACTTACGACGAGAGCCCTAATCCGTCAGACAGAGCTCAGTTAGCAGCTTTCGTTAGCGATGTACATGCGGAGAGCAGTGTAAAGGAAGAATTATTAGCATTACAGCCATTAAAAGGAACCACCTGGAAGTTAGCAGGGTCGGTGGAGCAGTTTATAACTCTGAGATTTACTCTAGCTGACTACCATTATGACTAAACCTAATGCTGGAATGTGATACAACATGCCAGTGGTCAGTCATTTGAGAGCCTTGGTGCCACACAGAATGTATTAAATCGGGCGTGCCGTGGGCCAACGTCCCCCTAACGTTTGTTACATGTCACAAGCACAGCAGACCACGACCTTTATATTTCTCGAAGATGTTTGTCTCATAAAGGTAGACCTGCTCTCCCGCTCTCGATGCTACTCATTATAAGCATTATTGGGAAGCAACAAATCAACCAAGTAAAACTGTAAGAAAAAGGGTGGTGCAGCAAATAAGAACATAGACCTAACGTGATAAATAAATTCAGAGGTGCAGAGTCCTCCAATAATGCACATGTTACAACTGCAAAGGATTGCAATTACAGTGATTTATGGCACCTGTAGTTAATCCAAGAGCACACAAATGACAGAGTATCAGGCTAACGTCTTCCCTTACGCATCTTATGATGACAAATCTCTCTTTTTTGTTCACAAATTATTTTCACAATAAATCAGGATCAGTCCTTCAGAACACTGCAATATACGTTAGCTCCTTCTAGAACAATCTGTCTTCTCTTTACGTAGGTAGAATTTAGTTACCGGTTTCACTCAGAGATAAACAATTAATTTCGCACTGCCACATGGGACTTCTACTGATGCCACTACAACAAATACTTGCTCGCCTAAACATTATCACATTACGCAATTAATTTAGATTCGTTTAACTGCACTCGACTCTACGGCCATCTTGCATACAGTAAAATCTAGAAGATTTATCGGAAATTTACACCAGTGCCAAGTCATGCAAGAAATCACTTACCTACGACGATGAGACTGCATCTTGACTGCGATACGCGGCTGTATACCGTTGTTCTGAAGTTCATCAGAGTTCCAATGAGGCTTCGTATCACACAGTCAAAATCACTGCCTCACATGCGCTTTTACTGGCGTGTTAAATTGCGGAATAATCTGTCGCTACTCAAATGCTGTTCCAGACAGTCGGAGCAGTGTCTGGAAAGCCATTTGTACTGTAAAAGTGCTTACTGTCCGAATGAAGTTAGCATTTCATCGGAGTGGTAAGATACGAGTCTGCCCATCATGAAGGACCCAGAGCGACTCTCCACAGCGAAAGCGCGAACGCCGAAACTGACACTCCCCACCACTTTCTTCATACCTCCGCGCCGATGAGTAATCACGTCTTTACTCATTTTATAAACTAATGAAAGAAAATAGCTTGTAAGAGAGGAGATCGTCTCCTTTAGCCCTGTCCTCAATTACATGCTTTAGATTACATTTAAAAAGTATTGTTTAACCTGATGGGTTAAAAACAAGTTGGACTATTTTCTCTCGACGCCGATATCTCGCAATTTCGCCATTGAAGTTTTACAGCGGAGTTCCCCTCAGCATTTACAATACTGCGAGCTTTCTGATACCGGATCGGTATTACTACGCTGAAATTGTTCTAGAAGGTATAGAAACCTATCATTTTCCCGCCCAACTGGCACTCCCATCTACCTCCGGCCACGTCAACCACTGCACCTTTCCGCTGGAGGTGACTCAGAGCCTTCTATATCGATCGTTCGACGTATGCCTGCCCAGAGCCTTCTGCATATTCTCATTTACATTTGCTTTGATTAATAACGAAAATATATTAATTCTTATCGCCTTTTGGGTATTGTGAATTACTTTGGTTCAAGTTTGGGTGAATCCCTTACGTTATTATTATTATTAAAATTACTATTGAGGCCTTTAAATAAAATTGCAAAATAGAATGGTTATATTTATACAGTACTACGTAATGTATGTGATAAAATCATAGAAACGCTTCACTCGCTGTAGTTTGCTCAATTGGACGGTTTGAAAAGGTTTATTAGCATACGAAATAAAATCGAAAATCTACTGAATTAAGTGCTGAGAAAGGCAATTTTACAATCTTTCGCTGCATTATTCACCCACAAACCTCGTTTACGGCCCGAGAGCTTAAATATATACCGGTCAGTATAAATTTGAAAACTGAATAAATCACAGAATAATGTAGATAGAGAGGTACAAATTAACACACATGCTTGGAATGACATGGGGTTTTATTAGAACCAAA
Source organism: Schistocerca serialis cubense (assembly GCF_023864345.2). Classification (NCBI taxonomy): domain Eukaryota; kingdom Metazoa; phylum Arthropoda; class Insecta; order Orthoptera; family Acrididae; genus Schistocerca; species Schistocerca serialis. The sequence continues at coordinate 53,977,999 of NC_064644.1, forward strand.
AAAAAAAAAAAAATACAAACGTTCAAAAAATGTCCGACACATGGCGCTTCATCTGATCAGAATAGAATAATTAGCATAACAGAGTAAGACAAAGCAAATATGATGTTCTTCACAGGAAAGGCTCAATATGTCCACCATCATTCCTCAACAATAGCTGTAGTCGAGGAATAATGTTGTGAACAGCACTGTAAAGCATATCCGGAGTTATGGTGAGGCATTGGCGTCGGATGTTGTCTTTCAGCATACCTAGAGATGTCGGTCGATCACGATACACTTGCGACTTCAGGTAACCCCAAAGCCAATAATCGCACGGACTGACGTCTGGGGACCTGGGAGGCCAAGCATGACGAAAGTGGCGGCTGAGCACACGATCATCACCAAACGACGCGCGCAAGAGATCTTTCACGCGTCTAGCAATAGCTTTTTCTTCGGTTCTAATAAAACCCCATGTCATTCCAAGCATGTGTTTCAATTTTTACCTCTCTATCTACATTATTCCGTGGTGTATTAAGTTTTCAAATTTATACTGACTCTTTGATCACACGGTATATCAGGCCGGCGGGTCACGAAAGGCTGCCCAAGCCTGCTATAAGGCATCTACGGTTATTACCAAAAGTATGATCGCATGCGGTTGTTGTTGTTGTGGTCTTCAATCCTGAGACTGGTTTGATGCAGCTCTCCATGCTACTCTATCTTGTGCAAGCTTCTTCATCTCCCAGTACCTACTGCAACCTACATCCTTCTGAATCTGCTTAGTGTATTCATCTCTTGGTCTTCCTCTACGATTTTTACCTTCCACGCTGCCCTCCAATGCTAAATTTGTGATCCCTTGATGCCTCAAAACATGTCCTACCAACCGATCCCTTCTTCTAGTCAAGTTGTGCCACAAACTTCTCTTCTCCCCAATCCTATTCAATACCTCCTCATTAGTTACGTGATCTACTCGCCTTATCTTCAGCATTCTTCTGTAGCACCACATTTCGAAAGCTTCTATTCTCTTCTTGTCCAAACTAGTTATCGTCCATGTTTCGCTTCCATACATGGCTACACTCCGTACAAATATTTTCAGAAACGACTTCCTGACACTTAAATCTATACTCGACGTTAACAAATTTCTCTTCTTCAGAAACGATTTCCTTGCCATTGCCAGTCTACATTTTATATCCTCTCTACTTCGACCATCATCAGTTATTTTACTCCCTAAATAGCAAAACTCCTTCACTACTTTAAGTGTCTCATCCCCTAATCTAATTCCCTCAGCATCACCCGATTTAATTTGACTACATTCCATTACTCTCGTTTTGCTTTTGTTGATGTTAATCTTATATCCTCCTTTCAAGACACTGTCCATTCCGTTCAACTGCTCTTCCAAGTCCTTTGCTGTCTCTGACAGAATTACAATGTCATCGGCGAACCTCAAAGTTTTTACTTCTTCTCCACGAATTTTAATACCTACTCCGAATTTTTCTTTTGTTTCCTTTACTGCTTGCTCAATATACAGATTGAATAACATCGGGGAGAGGCTACAACCCTGTCTCACTCCTTTCCCAACCACTGCTTCGCATGCGGTATCAAGCGAAATTTGTGACTCGGCTGGGGAATTGCGACCCTCCCTGTTCGTGTTGTGTATTACTGACCCAGAAGACAATACTAACAGTAATCTCAAACTTTTCGTAGATGAAACAAGTATGTGCATTGAAGTACTGTCTGAGTGAAGCTGCAGAAATATTGTCAGTTCCTGAAAGGATCTCAAGTGGTGCAACATTGCTATAAATAACTTTAAGCATTTAGAAATACAGTGCTCTAAACTGCAAAAAACGAAAAAAATGTAGTATCGTACACTACACCACTAGACAATTGCTAAGGAACTACTGGCATTAGCTAATGAACACCTGCCAAATGCTACAGACTAACCAACAATTGCAACGGAACACCAGGACAATGTTTTTTTTTTTTTTTTTTTTTTTTTTTTTAATTCTGGGTCTTCTGTCTTCTGACTGGTTTGTTGCTTCACGCCACGAATTCCTCTTCGATGCATACCTCTTCGTCTCTGAGGAGAACTTGCTACATACGTCCTCAGTTATTCGCTGTATGTATTCCAAGCTCTGTCTTACTCCACAGTTTTTGCCCTCTACAGCTCCCTCCCAACATGGAAGTCATTCCCTGACGTCTCAACATACATCCTCTCATCCTGTCCCTTCTCTTTGTCAGTGTTTTCCTTATATTCCATTCCTCTCCGTTTCTGCACAGATCCTCCTCATTCCTTACCTTATCAGTCCACGTAATTTTCAACATTTGTCTGTAGCAACACATCCCATGCTTCGATTCTCTTCTCTTCCCGGTTTCCCACAGGAAATGCTGTGCTCCAAACGTACATTCTCAGAAAATTTTTTCTCAAATTAAGGGCTACTTCTTGGTATTAGTATACGTCTATTGGCCGGGAATGTCCCTCTTGCCGGAGCCAGTCTGATTTTGATGTCCTCCTTTCTACGACTGTCATGGGTCATTTTACTTCCTACGTATCAGAATTCCTTAACTTCATCTACTTCGTGACCATTAAACGTAATGTTAACTTTCTCGCTGTTCTCATTTCTGCTACTTCTCATCACTTTCCTCTTTCTTTGATTTACTATCAATCCATATTCTCTACTCGGTAGACTGTCATTCCGTTCAGCAGATCTTGTAATTTTTCTCCACTTTCACTGAGGATAGCAATGTTAACAGTGAATCCTTTCATTGACACCACTTCACCTCGAATTACACTCCCGAACCTTTCTTTTATTTCCATCATTCCTTCTCCAAAGTGCAGATTGAACAGGGGCGGAAGACTGCACGCCTGTCTTACACCCTTTTTAATCCGAGCACATCATTCTTGGTCTTCCTCTCTTATTAACCCTTCTTCGCTCTTGAAGACGTTGTGTATAACCGTCTCTCCCTATACCTTACCCCTATTTCTCTCAGAATGTCGAAAATCTTGCACTATGTGGCACTGTCGAATGCTTTTTCCAGGTCGACAAATTCTATGAACGTGTCTTAATTCTTTTTCAGTCTTCCTTCCACTATCAACCTTAATGTCTGGACTGGCTGTCTGGTGCCTTTACCTTCCCTGAAGCCAAACTGATCATCTAAGGGATCCTCAATCTTCTTCTCCATTCTTCAGTATGTTATGCTTGTCAACAGCTTAGATCCATTAGCTGTCAAGTTGATTGTGCGATAGTTCTGGCACATGTCAGTTCTTGCAATCTTAGAAATTGTGTGGATGATATTTTTCCGAAAGTCGTATGGTATATTGCCAGGCTCATGCCTTCTACACACCAACGTCAATAGAGGTTTTGTTGACGCTTTTCGCCGTGATTTTAGAAATCTGATGTAAAGTTACCTATCCCTTACGACTTACTTAATCTTAAGTCTGTCAATGCTCTTTTGAATTTTGATTCTAATACTGGAATCACATCAGACATGCCTCCGCCCTAGTGGAGGTCTTCAATGTACTCTTTTCACCTAATCGCTCTCCCCTTCTCATTTAACAATGGAGTTTCCTTTGCACTCTTAATGTTACCATCCGTGATTTTAATGTCACCGAAGGTTGTTTTCACTTTTCTGTACGCTCAACCAGTCCTTCCATCAATTCTCCGATTCCTTCGTATTTTTCTTGCAGCCATTTCACCTTAGCTTCCCTGCATTTCCTATTTATTTGCTTTCCCAATCGACCTGTATTTCAGCGAGCGAGGTGGTGCAGTGGTTAGCACACTGCACTCGCATTCGGAACGACGATGGTTCAAATCCGCGTCTGGCCAACCTGATTTAGGTTTCCCGTGATTTCCGTAAATCACTTCAGGCAAATGCAAGGGGCACGACCGACTTCCTTCCCAGTCATTCTCTAATCCGATGGGACTGATGACCTCACTGTTTGATACCCTCCCCCAAATCAACCAACCAACCGACTTGTATATCCGTATTCCTGAATTTCCCTGAACATTTTTATACTTCCATCTTTCATCAATTAACTGAAATATTTCTTCTGTTACCCATGGTTTATGAACAGTTACCTACTTTGTACCTATGTTTTCATTACCACCTTCAGCAACTTCCCTTTTTAGACATGTCCATTTCTCTTCAACTGAACTGCCAACTGAGCTATTCATTATCGCAGTATCTACAGCTTCAGAGAGTTTCAAGCGTATCTCTTCATTCCTTAGTACTTCCGTATCCAACTTCTTTGCATATTGATTCTTCCTGTCTAGCCTGTTAAACTTCAGTTCACTCTTCATCACTACTAAATTGTGATCTGAGTCCTTATCTGCTGCTTGGTACGCCTTACAGTCCAGTACCTGGTTTCGGAATCTCTGCCTGACCGTGATGTGATCTAACTGAAATCTTATCTTTCTCCCAGACTTTTCCAAGTATACCTCCTTCTCCTGTGATTCTTGAGCAAGTTATTCGCTACTATTAGCTGATATTTCTTGCAAAACTCAATCAGTTTTTCACCTCTTTGATTCTTAACACCAATGTCATGTTCTCCCATAACTGCTTCTTCTACTCCTTCCCCTTCAACCGCATTCAAATCCCCCAGGACTATGAGATTTGAATTTCCGTTTACGTATTGAATTACCCGTTCACTATCCTCATATACTTTATCCATCCCTTATCTTCTGCCGCGATTTCAGCATGGATGCCTGAACTATTGTTGGCGGTGTTGGTTTGGTGGCGAGTCTGATGAGAACAACCGCACCACTGAACTGTTCATAGTAACACACTTTCTGTCCTACCTTCGTATCCATAACAAATCTTACTCCCGTTGTACCAAGCCCTGCTGCTGTTGATATTACCTTATACTTACATGACCAGAAGCCTTTGTCTTCTTTCCATTTCACTTCACTGGCCCCCACTGTATCTAGATTGAGCCTTTGCATTTCCCTTTCCAGATTTTCTAGCTTCTCTACCACACACACACACACACACACACACACACACACAGACAGACACATACATACATACACGTGTCACGAATGTGGGACTGTTCTGGAATCTTTTGTTAATGGAGAGATCATCATGACACTATTTCAATGACAGTACACAAAATGTAGAGAGCGGACGTGTTGACTGCAGTGAAGCATGTGCGCGGACTCTCACAAGGAAACCACCCCATCGCACCCCCCTCAGATTTAGTTATAACTTGGCACAGTGGATAGGCCTTGATAAACCGAACACAGATCAATGGAGAAAACAGGAAGAAGTTGTGTGGAACTGTGAAAAAATAAGCAAAATATACAAACTGAGTAGTCCATGGGACACATATGCAACATTACGGAGCTCGTGGATTCAGGAGCGCCGTGGTCTCGTGGTAGCGTGAGCAGCTGCAAATGAAGAGGTCAGAAGTCCTTGGTTCAAGTTTTCCCACAAGTGAAAATTTTACTTTCTTTATTTTTGCATAGTTATTATCTGTCCGTTCGTTCATTGACGTTTCTGTTCACTGTAATAAGTTTAGTGTCTGTGTTTTGCGACCGCATCGCAAAACCGTGCGATTAGTAGACGAAAGGACGTGCCTCTCCAATGGGAACGGAAAACATTTGATCGCAAGGTCATAGGTCAACCGATTCCTCCACAGGAAAACACATCTGATATATTCTATACGACACTGGTGACGGCATGTGCGTCACATGACAGGAATATGTTGTCGACCGACCTAACTTGTACACTTGGCGAATGGGCAAAAAGACTCTTCTACCTTGCCCGATTTAGGTTTTCTTGTGGATGTGATAATTACTCCCAAAAAAGTGATGAAAACATAAGAGTTTGTCACATAAACTTGAAATAAAATATTAAAATTTTCACTCGATTGAAGATTTGAACCAAGGACCTTTCTTTCCACAGCTGCTCACGTTACCACAAGACCACGGAGCTCCTGCTGTCCTATCGTCCTTGATGTTACATATCTTCCCATGAACTACTCAGTTTGTATATTTTGCTTATTTTTTCTCAGTTCCACACAACTTCTTCCTGTTTTCTCAATTGATCTGTGTTCAGTTTTTCAAGGCCTATCCACTGTGCCAACTTATAAATAAATCTGAGGGGGGTGCGATGGGGAGGTTCCCTTGTCAGTAGACTTCATGCAGTACGAAGGCTGACGAAGGCTGTTGTGGAACCGATTAGACGAAATTCCGCATGGTGCGGCATTGATGATGGAGGAGTAGTCGGGCGGTTCTAAGACACTGAAAGAGTCACTGTTGTGGTCCCAGTAATAGATATGTCCAACTGTATAATCTCAAGATTAAAAAAGGCCGCTGAAGGTGGAAATACTACGGGAAAAAATGCCATTGGTCGTAGATGGACCAACACAACGCAAGAGGATCATTGTGTGGCTCTAGCGGCGGATAGAAACAGACATTTCACTCCTAGGCAGTCCACTGCTGACATTACAGCCACTCGTGGATCCGTCAGAACCGTATCACAACCATTAAAGTAGGCTGATTCGTATGCGCAAAAGCCTGTTAAATGTATCCCACTTCAAACACTCTATCGTCAAGAAGGAGTTCGTTGGTGTATACCATGTCACCTGGTATTTATTGATATTATTATTATACTGAGTGTTGAAGAACAGACCCACAGGAATTTGCGAGTGGTTCTTTTAGCCAGTACAAGTAAAAACTTTGGTACCGAGATGATATTGGTGAAATGTTACTTCATCCTAATTGTTATTTTATCAAACGTTACAAGATAAACGTAGCTGATGCTAGAAGTATTAGTGTCATAAGCAGTCTTCAACACTAGTGAATTCACGCGTATAGTATACGCGATTACAGCGGGTATTTCTTCTATCTCTATCGTTGTCATTCTCGTAAAATTCTGAGATCACAAGCTGTACAATAAGATTCGTGCGTACTCCAAAATCGTCCCGCTGCCTAATCCTCTCTCTTATCCAACACGAACACTGTCGTTTAAGTTTCTTCTTTGCCACTAAAAGTACTGAAAGTGCAGCTGCAGCCCGACCCTCTTCCACGCAATCTCTTCTTTTACGCACAGAACTATTCAGAAAAATCTCGCAGAGAGTGGTCTCTAAGCTCTCACAGACACTCCCGCACTACTGTGTAAACGCTTCGGACATCTGCTCTTGCAAGACATGGAGCTATCACACAATTACTACCAACGAAAATTTGCCCGGATTGTAAATAATTCTGTGAGTAATATCTTAAAAAAAAGTCTGCTGCTCGTGGTCTCGTAGTTAGCGTCGCTACCTCTGGATTACGGAGTTCCGGGTTCGATTCGCGACTGTGGGAGGGACTTTTTCAACGAAGGGCCTGGGTTTTTGTGTTGTCCTTATCATCCGCAGACGTGACAAGAGTGGACAGGGCACTTCTTGGAAATTTGTACGGGCGCTGATAACCGTATAGTTTAGAGCCAGGAAACCAAATATCATAATTGGTGTCATCTAAGAACAAAACAAAAAAAAAGAGAGACTCACGTGTATCCCAGCCCCTAAAGTGCCCGTATGAATTAGCGCCTCTGGTTTCGTTTTTCGGTTTCTGCTCAGTTCATCAGATCGTTAAATTGCACGCTTTTGTGAGAATTCCGCCACATGTAATCTAGTCGCCATCAAAGAAACGTAAGCATCTGATTATTACTGCGAAAAAGATACTGAAGTCTAATTTATCTATAACTACATTAAGAGCGCATGCTTGGAGCTGTGTGAAATTTTGTGTACGAAGCAATAAAAAACCAAAAATTTAAAATCAATTCTTCTTCCTCTATTTTTCTCCCTATTGATCCTTTCATAATTACCCAGTCAAAGGAGAACACGATAAGATACAGTTCACGGTGGAAAGTGAACATGATAGTGTGCTACCACTTCTGGACGTTGAGGTCTGTAGGGAACATGACAGGGAACTCGCTCACCGTGTTCAGGAGACCAACAAGCACGTATAAATGTTCAAATGTATGTGAAATCTTATGGGACTTAACTGCTAAGGTCGTCAGTCCCTAAGCTTACACACTACTTTTACCTAAATTATCCTAAGGACAAACACACACACCCATGCCCGAGGGAGGACTCGAACCTCCGCCGGGAACAGCCGCACAGTCCATGACTGCAGCGCCCTTAGACCGCTCGGCTAATCCCAAAGCACGTATATGTATATGAACATCCACCTATTTAGCTTGGCGGTTATGTGCTTGCCTACTATGCAGCGGACACCGGTTCGATTCTCAGCCGTGGTGGAGATTTTATTCGCCCGTGGACTGGGTCTTGTGTTGGCCTAATCATCACCGACACGCAGTTTCCCCAGTGTGGCGTCGCCTGAGGCGTCCGAAATTGCCCGGGACGATCACGGTTCCATTGCGTAGACATTGAACATATCCACACAATTTATACGCAAGCGAGCCGCGCAACAGGTTTTTTCCATGGTGCCTCTCTGGCGTAAGGTCTGTTGTCCGTTGCGTGGTAACTGCTGCTCGGGCTGTATGCTAAGGGGAGGCAAGGACTAAGGGTCGTGCTTGAGCTCCAGCAAAGCGGTTGATTGACTGCCCACTGCACTACTGTGGCTTGCGGGCGACATATTGCTTACGGCTCCGTTAAACGGCCTATGACTGACTCCCGCAGTCGGGTCCACTTGGAATATCGAGACGAACATGTTGACCATTAACGGGGCTATATGGTTCCTGCTCGGGCAGTGACGAGTCGTGGGTTGGAATCTTCAAGTTCCTGAATATGCTGCCTTGTCTGGCGGCCAGAGCTACCAGCGGTTTTAATTTCATCCCTGAGGAACGTGGAAACTGCGGTGAGCATCTCCTTTGAATCTATCTGATTATAGTGAGTGGAATTTTGAAAAATTCTTGAGACACACTGCGAGAAATGTAGTGCGATCACGACCTATGTGGGGCCGTTGGCTATGCTCTGTTCTTTTAATAAGCAAGTTTGTTACGTATTGTGGAAAAATATTGAGCAAACGAGATTATAATGACGTAAGAATGATAAAAGCAAACTTTTAAGGTAATCTGGTTCTTTTTTATATTTGTAACTGTGTATCATTCTGTTATTAGAACATTGCTTATAGTTGAAGCATCCTGCAGAAATTGTTTAACGTAGCGTATGATCTTGTCTTATAGTGGAAACAAGTGTCGAGGAAGGTAGCTGCACGCAGGAGAGTTACTAAGAAATAATTTTTTCATTTGTCTAAGTGTTTACAAAAGCTGAATTGTTGTTGTGGCTTAATGAATCACAGTTAAACCTGGAGTCTTGGTTCTCATTTACCAGTTGTTAAGATTAGTTCCTGATTTTTATTTACTTTCATGACTCGGTTTGTACACTCGCGTTGCACATCCCGAGTTGTCTTTTAAGAAGGATTTATGAAAATTATTAAGATACCGTCTTGCATTGTACATCACTGGTACGGCACATGAAATTTGATTTTTGACGGTTAAGATCGTTATTCCTAATAGCAACAAGTTCTCGAGCAGACGAGCGTTCCGTGAGCACAGGTTGGCCAATTAATTAATTTACCACCAAAATGCAAGTCCACTGTAACACACAGTAACTGTCAGAGCGTATGTATGAAAATAATTTCAGGATCAGACCAGAGGCTTGATACCAATAAAAGATTTCTGTAAAGGGCTATCATGTGAATTATCAAGCAGTTTTAGAAAAAGTCAGATGGATTATTTTTTATACTAATTTCCTGTGTAATTACAATATCAGTTCTGGTACAGTGATTGTTTGCAAGATTAATGGTAAAAATTAGCAATATTCAGTGCTGACATTTTAAACTGAACCAGTTTATTTGCAGTCATAGAGCTCGTTTAGGTTTCATTAAAAACGGATTGCTTTCTCGCAGACGAATTGTTCGATGTAGCTATTAGCCTGTATTTCTTGTAGGGAGCCCTGATTTCTTTGGATTTCTGTTCTTTAATACATTTTCACGTAGTTCTGTTGCCCTGCACTGAGATATACATCTTTCAAAAGCAATAAAAAAAGTTTACACATTTTTCAGTTAACAACACTGCACTTACGAACACTAGTTTAAATTAATAAGATATTTTCAACAGTCCTGCCTCACATTTGATGGAGGGTTTGACTTGTCAGTATACACGCTGCAGGCTGGTGAGCGGAAACTGTCCACAGGTAATCAATTTCATTTATGTTTACACTGTATAGATAACTGAGTGAGGCTGGTGGCACTGACTGAAGTACTGCTCACGCTTATTGTAATAGACTTTCGACTTGCTTTGTGCCACTTCGTCGTTCAAAGGCTTTTATATTTTGGTTCCTGTAGCCTGTTATGCTGGTGGCAAGTTTATTTGGAAATTTGTGATAAAGTTTTATGGGACCAAACTGCTGAGGACATCGATCCCAAGCTTACACACTACTTAGTCTAACTTTAACTTACGCTAAGGACAACACACTCACCCATGCCCGATGGACTCGAACACGCGACGGGGGAAGCCGCGCGGACCGTGACAACGCGCCTCAGACCGCGCGGCTACACAGCGCGGCTGGTGGTGGCAGTTTGGTGACTGCTCTCTAACTTTTTACTATGCTAAGACTAAATATTTGATCTGCTTTGTGTATTTTATATTCAGGTTCAATTCTGTGTGCCTTTTGAAATCGTATCTAAAAACTTAGAAACTCTTGGGGTGGTTCTTGTAGTAGTAGCAGTTTAAGGGCCTTGACAGTGTAAAGAATTCAAAATCTTAAAAAATAGCTCCGTAGAGGGACTTGTTTTCTAAAGGTTTCTGTTCAGTAGTTGATATATAAGTTCCGGTAACTCTTTTGAAACGTAGTTAACACCTGTGGGGGATAGTTATATTCTTATTATCTTCGTTTCGTCAATTTGATCTAACTACTGCCACGGCTGGTTGCCAAATGCTACTTTGTAAATTTTACTCGTCTGGTTGTGGACTAAGAGAAGCTACTGATTGTAACTGTTTTAAAACGGTATGTAAACACATTGGTAAGGTGAGGCGCTTAGTGAATTAGTGTGTTTGTTTATTCTATTTTTGCTACCCCTTTCAGATCTGGATTTTTTCTGGCGGAAGGAAAACTTTACCATGTGTGGTGATTTTTTAATGATTTTAGACACAAGATTCTTACAAAAACATGTACCCGATTTCAAAACATACTTTATACACTTGGCTTCATTTGATGGACTAAAATAACTATGAAGTATTATATTTTGTAATAGATAGTAAAGTGATCAGTCAGTAAATACGATGGAAAAAAACAATAGCAACATTCAGTTATACAATGGAATATAGTGAACCAACCACATCCGCGTATGCTGGTGCTCACGAGCCTTCGCGAAGTGCCGCATCGAGTTGCTGTTATTTTCCTAGTGATGCCCAAGAGTTGACAGCACTCACACATGATGAAAAGGTTGAAGATTCCCAAATGCATACCTGAGGTTTCCATTGCGATAAAATACTTCTGTTGCGGCTAAGACACAGTAAAAGTTAATGTGCACAATTCTAGCCAGAAGGTCTGCAGGGTTAATAGAGTGTAAATTGCTTTTCTAAAGTGTTGGACTGTAACATTAAGAAAGCTAAAAGTTCTTGTTGTTTTTGTCGTCTTTGTGAAATCAGCTAACTGAATTTATATTTCTTCGTTTGTTCTACCACATTACATTTCATCAACTTAGCTCCGTACCGTTTCACCTTGTAAATCAAAGCTCTAAGACCGCCGGACTCTTGTGGAAGGATAAGAGCATCAAACAATGATATTAGAATAATTATGTGATTACCATAGATCACATCCTTAAAATATGTGTGTATGGCGGTGGCCGATATGACAAGCTGTTTACATTGAAATTGTTCTTGGACCACGAGATCACGGACGGATCGCTGCATTTCGATGTGCCTTCGCTTATCGCCACGTGGGACGAGAACTCCTCTCTCCCCGTCATAAACTGTAACAGCGGTAGGTCAGTTTAGAGTCTTCCCTGCAGGGTCTTCAAAGCGGACCTCGCCTTTAGCCGCATGAACACACCATCCAGGTCATTAAACAGCTGGAGCTACCCCACTCTGTCTCATTCATTTGCATTTGCTTTTTTGTTCTTTGGTAACGTGAGCACCGGCGCACGAATCTGCGCCGTGTTACATGGCCACATGCTCTGATCCCCATTGCCTTGCAGACAGAGTTGCAGAGTCCAGACCGAGCGAGGTGGCGCAGTGGTTAGACACTGGACTCGCATTCGGGAGGACGACGGTTCAATCCCGCGTCCGGCCATCCTGATTTAGGTTTTCCGTGATTTCCCTAAATCACTCCAGGCAAATGCCGGGATGGTTCCTGTGAAAGGGCACGGCCGACTTCCATCCCCATCCTTCCCTAATCCGATGAGACCGATGACCTCGCTGTCTGGTCTCCTTCCTCAAAAACGGCCCAACACAGCAGAGTCCAGCTTTACAGCATTAATTCAGTCGCGGGTATAGTGCCAGCAGACGCGAGAGTCACAGCAGTCACAGAGCCTGCATTCGATGCTGTGATGATGATGATGATGATGATGTTTGGTTTTTGGGGCGCTCAACTGCTCGGTTGTCAGCGCCCGTACAGATTCCCAACCCCGGCTCAGTCCAATCTCGCCACGTGCATGAATCATGATGAAATGACGAGGGAAACACAAACATCCAGTTATCTCGAGGCAGGTGAAAATCCCTGACCCCGCCGGGAATCGTCGACGCTGTGAGCTGTCGGCCACGTACGTGCCGGCATTAAGGTGCTAAGCGCTACTGCAAGTATTGCCGCTCGCAAAGAATCTCTAAAACCTGTAAACAACTCGTGTCCTCCCTCCGTGTAGTTGTTCCCCGAGCGCATTTCAAATTCTAATCATTCTCTGTGTTTTCTATGCAAGCATGGTTGTTGCTTGTATGCTGCCATCATATTGTTCCGTTTTATCGTGATACGGGCAGGAGTAGGCAGACTTCTTTCTCTCTTCCATACTTTTCCAAGATACAAGTTTTTCCCGTGGTCCGCTCACAGTCAGATATCATGGATTAGTTGCTTCTATAATGGAAACACTGCCCCAAGTTTCATTTGTGTTCTGACGGTTATATTCAAATTACGTTCAAGTTCAGTCTTTACGCTTTCTAGCTGTGTCATGAAATCCAGACAGCACGTTTCGGCAGAAACACCTAGAGTATGGCGATAAGCCAACGCTGCTGTGATCACGATAAGACGAGAATTTCTCTCGAGGTAAGAGACTGCTTCTGTGTGAGTAGGAAAGGAAGCAACAGGTAGGGAAGCAGGCAAAAGCTGACTGATAGCTTTATTTTTCCAGCAGCCAGTTTTCGCCGAATCTGCCTTCAGACATTTTATACAGTTATATGCGATCAATCTAACTGGTACAATTCTCATACTCCATGCAAAACTTAACATTTTTTTGCAAAGTTACGTAATAAAATATTCTCAAAGAATAAAAGCATTTTCTTTACACACTAATTTCAGAAAGAGAAAGTAATATGCCTATTCAATTACCGAGCTTCCGAGGGTCACTTTTCTGGCCGTTACTTATCACTTTAAGACATGCGAAACATCGATGAACCGTTAGATCACTAAAATTACTGAATCGTGATCGGTTTCAGCACCTGTATAGTGATTCTAGGGCTGCTGTGACCAGTTGGAGTAAGGTCTGCATATCCTGCAAATGATAACCTGTGGGGGTTGAAACTGATCGCCTTGTAATGAAAAAAGCTATCTAGTTACGTTAAAAAGCTCTATGCACCACTAGTCTGTTGAAATTGTGAGACAAGGGTGAGTTTTTCGTTTCAGATCTTACGTGCAGCAAGATACCAATCAGATTGCACCTTGCATTTAACATCAATAACTGCATGACTGATCATCACCTATACTTGTGACAAAACAAATTTCTTACCTGCTGTCCAAGATAAGTTGAACTGCATCAGACTTCTAGGAAACATCAGCGTTGTAGGAAAGTGTCCCACTGTACGCATCTACCTCGCCCAAGACATTCTGAAATAAATACTCTGGACGTGTGACCACGTGCGAGTACCAGATTTCATCCTTCATCTTGTGAACTGTATAACTTGTTATTAACTTTTGTTGCTCCTGTGTAACATCGTGCTGTCCAAATATTAAAGTCACCTAAATGCTTTGCAGAATATTTCATAGATTGCTGAATTATCTTGAAACCCGCCAAACCCATACCCTTTTGTGTTGTCCAACTCCTTCAGAGGCTCCTTCTGTCCTTGCCAAACAAGCTGCAATCTTTTAAGCATCTCGAACGATGTGCTCGGGAAGACGGATGTGGGATCAGTGTCCCGTGAATCCCTGTGATTACGGGTACCTGTCGTACAGGGAGACAACGGAGTACAGGGCAGTTATAAGTTAACTTCTGCCACTTAAGTGGGCCCCCATGAACAATGAGTGATGGTAGGACAAGGAAATTTTGTGCCAACATTTGTAAGGACATAAAGAAGAGAAATGACGATTAAACCACTGGAAGAAAACATATTAATTACCTCGTGAGAGAGTAGCATTTATTAATTACGTGCAAGGTATACATTCCAGGTCACAAGCGTTGCTCAGTGTGACAAGTACCCGAACTCACTACAGCCTGGAATAGCACTAGACTCTGCTCTGCTGCTGGCCTGAACAACGGTGCACCATGGAATGATCAGCCGTCGTGACACAGCACGTGCACTGCTTGAAGATCACACAATTCATCCAGCCTTCTCAGCCATGTCAACAGTAACTTATCCAAAAATATGTCGGTCTCTCCCAGCAGCAATTACCAACACGCCAGTTGTGATTCTTGAGTTTCTCCCGGTGTTTTTGATAATCAAAATATCCACGGGTGTGCTGCCGGTCTATAGTGTCCAACGGGCACAATATTTCGGTGATCATACATGTCGCCATCATCAGGTGAACTGATGGACTGAGCTCCTGTGAACGTGCCGGCACGGAGATCCGTACGCTATGGCTGCTCAGAGGGAACTGGGTTCGGTCGCGACGGCGGCCGATTTAAATACCCTCCGCCCGCGGCGCGCTCCCTCCGCCGTCCGCGCCCCGCGCCACGGTCGCGCGGTGGAACAGATTGCGACGGCGTCTGAGATGACGTCGGTGTGATGGCTCTGTCCGCCGTGGTCGTCACAACTATACGTTTGCTCGATTTACTCCTGATTAACCCGATCGCTGGTTCCCAAGCCCTGCTAAGATTATAGCCACAGTCACGGTTTATGAGGTCGTCATTGGTGCGAATTTCGATGGCCTCTCTAACAACGCTGTCCCAGTATCTCGACGTCTGTACCAGAATCCTCGTGCGGTCATACTCCATGGCGTGATTTTCCGACAAACAATGTTCAGCGACCGCCGACTTGCTCGGATACATCAGTCGAGTGTGCCTCTGGTTTTCACGGCATCGATCTTCGACGGTACGCATCGTCTGACCAATATACGACTTGCCACATTGACACGGAATCTGGTACACGTCGGCCTTCCTCAAACCGAGGTCATCTTTGGCGCTCCCCACCAGTGCACGAGTTTTATTTGGAGGACAAAACACAGTTCCGACCCGGTGTTTCTTCAAAACGCGGGCGATTTTCCCCGAGAGTGCGCCTGTGTATGGAATAAATGCAGTGCCTACCTCCTCCCTCGTGACTTCATCCATCTCAACAGATTGTGCTGCAGTGGTTGGGCGGAGAGCACGTTGAATCTGCCACTCTGAGTACCCATTTTTCCGAAATACAGTTCTCAGATGTTCCAATTCCTGGGGTAGACTCTCTGCGTCAGAGATAGTGCGCGCCCTATGTACTAGAGTTTTAAGTACCCCATTCCTCTGTGAAGGGTGGTGGCAGCTGTCTGCGTGCAAATACAGATCAGTGTGCGTAGTCTTCCGATACACCCCATGACCTAGGGTGCCGTCAGCCCTTCTCTTGACCAAGACGTCAAGGAAAGGTAATTTACCCTCCGTTTCAGTCTCCAAAGTGAATTTGATGTAGGGGTGTATGGAGTTTAGATGTGTAAGGAAGTCAACGAGTTTATCCATACCATGTGGCCAGATGACGAACGTGTCGTCCACGTAACGGAAAAAGCCAGTAGTTTTCCATACGGATGACGACAGGGCTTCCTCCTCGAAGTTCTCCATGTACAAATTCGCTACCACCGGTGAGAGTGGGCTACCCATGGCGACTCCCTCAGTTTGTTCGTAGTATTCTCCATTAAAAAGAAAATACGTGGAAGTCAAGACATGCCTAAAAAGTTCAGTGGTCTTCTCGTCAAACTTCTGACTAATCAATTCTAGTGACCCTCGTAAACAAGGAAACGACGTCAAAACTCACCATGATATCTGACTCATCCAACCTGAAGGTATCAAGGCGTTTAACAAAATCCACGGAATTACGGATGTGATGAGGGCATTTACCCAAATAAGGACTTAATATTCCCGTCAGGTATTTGGCCAACAAATATGTAGGTGCCCTGATGTTGCTGACAATGGGGCGTAAATGGTACCCCCTCTTTGTGAACCTTCGGGAGTCCATATAGTCTAGGCGGTACCGGACCTTGGGGTAACAAGGTAACAGCAGCACACCCGTGGATATTTTGATTAACACTCCAGTTGATTAGAACTTCAACCACGTTGTGGAAAGAGGACCTCTCCGTATTCGTTTAATGTGTCGATACTTGCGAAGAGCAACAGCACTGTTACTGTCGGTTTGCAAAAACCGCTTTACCAGTATTTTCCTGTTCATCTTATCCGAACACATTTTCACCGTCTGCAACTGTAATGCATGGCTCTGAGCACTATGGGACTTAACATCTGAGGTCATCAGTCCCCTAGAACTTGGAACTACTTAAACCTAACTAACCTAAGCACATCACACACATCCATGCCCGAGGCAGGATTCGATCCTGCGACTAAAGCAGTTTCGCGGTTCCGGACTGAAGCGCCTAGAGCCGCTCGACCACCGCAGCCGGCTGTAATGCACACATAACTGTATTTCAACCCTACACCGCGGTACCAGTAACGGCAGCCATCGTCATGACACTAACGCCAGTAACGACGCATATCATGTAGCACACAAACTCAGGATCATTCCTGTTGATTTGGTCAACCGTACGGTAAATGGTTTCCCGTCTACACCGGCTGAAGCAGAAGACGTTTAATTATAACCGGTGTCTATGAGTGTTTCATCACACTAGAAATAAGCCCTTAAGACTGCAGGAGAAAGGAGCACACATGATTCTAACAGCACGCTCCGTTCTGTTTCTGTATCCAGAAAGGTCAGTCTTATTTCAATTTTAATCTCTGAAGGACAGTGAGACGCAGAGTACTGTAAAATGTTCCTATTACCTCTCGCCGACGTCATAGGATGTAATATTGGAGGTAAAACACTCTGATATAATAGTTTTTGCTTGTCATTCTGCTACGAGAGAAATGCGTGTGGAGAACAAGTGGACAGAAGACGGGCGAACGCAGAGGAAAAAAGGCTACTAGATCACGTAACGGTGTGACAACCGCCGTCTCCATGATATTCTAGTAGACTGTACAGCCTCGTCCCTCTTGTGAAACCGTACAATGCGTGTCGAGTTTACTGTCCGCAAGTCCGATGCCATCTGCTGCACTATGGAACGGAGACACGTAAGTTGCCCTTCTTCGGCGTCAGTGGTCGAGAAACTACAAACGCTGGCCAGCAATTGACAAGTGAAAGCCTTCTCTGGCATGTTGCGCTTCAGAGAGGTGCTATTTTTGCAAACGTCTGACATCACCCTGTCCTATAACAAAGACCATAAAAGCTACCGAGGTGAAATAAATTTGTGGGCTAATGTTGTTGTACGGCTTAGTAAACAAAAACGCATTAGGAGTGATTTAAAATGGAATGATCATATGAAGTTGATCGTCGGTAAAGCAGATGCCAGACTGAGATTCATTGGAAGAATCCTAAGGAAATGCAATCCGAAAACAAAGGAAGTAGGTTACAGTACGCTTGTTGGCCCACTGCTTGAATACTGTTCAGCAGTGTGGGATCCGTACCAGATAGGGTTGATAGAAGAGATAGAGAAGATCCAACGGAGAGCAGCGCGCTTCGTTACAGGATCATTTAGTAATCGCGAAAGCGTTACGGAGATGATAGAGAAACTCCAGTGGAAGACTCTGCAGGAGAAACGCTCAGTAGCTCGGTACGGGCTTTTGTCAAAGTTTCGAGAACATACCTTCACCGAAGAGTCAAGCAGTGTACTGCTCCCTCCTACGTATATCTCGCGAAGAGACCATGAGGATAAAATCAGAGAGATTAGAGCCCACACAGAAGCATACCGACAATCCTCCTTTCTACGAACAATACGAGACTGGAATAGAAGGTAGAACCGATAGAGGTATTCAGGGTACCTTCCGCCACACACCGTCAGGTGGCTTCCGGAGTATGGATATAGATGTAGATGTAGATCCACGAAAATGGCTGGGGCGCCACTAAACATAATACGTGTCCTCCACTGCTCTTTTCCCTGAGAAAAGGTATCAGCATCAGTATTGCTAAAGCATTTGTTCTATATCTAGGCTCATAGTTGAGAATGAGAGTGACAAATAGCCTGTTACAGTGCAGCGAAGTAAAGACAAGAGGTTCACAGATTTTTGTCCCCTGAAAAGTAATTTTCGAAAGGGCATACATGATTTTGCCACGATGCATTTTGACGTGAAAGCGTCTATTCACTCTTTGCTCGTCAAACGGGCTTTCTTGTGTGACAAAACACCATCATATTTAAATCGCTAATATCTCAGAAGCTAATAATGCGTAAGTCTGGTCCAGCCCACACCAAACTGATCGTGTCTTTACATGACTGTTGCACAGTATATGCTTTGTCAGTGGCGTTTGCGCGTGATTGTTACGATTTAACTCTCAGTGTAAAGCTGTAAATCTCTGTAGCGTCGGAACGCGTTTAGCTAGAGCAATGATTCGGGTGTGATTGTGAAGAGCTTGTGGGGCACTGCTAGGTCTCTTACTGAGACCATAAAAATATTAGCAGGAATATAAGCGAAAACCAGTATTATATTGAATATTACAAAATAATGAAAGAAGTCGTGTCGTATAACTCGTAAACGAAATTATGGGAAACGCAAATCAAGGGAATGTTCGAATCGGAAGGGATAAAAAGCCCTGAGCAATGCGATATTTACGGTAGCGCCGAAAAGTAAATAAAAAAACGTCGCAAAGCGATTACATAGCAGGTCCATCGAATATGCAGCGGCCATCGACACTTCAAACTTGCGGTTCGTCTGTTCTGTAACCACTGTACTACTTTATGTAGCCACTGTATTTGACTAATCGATAATTAAATTATAACAAATACTAATCATTTTATCCCCATTTTTTCACGAAAATCTGCTTCACGAACCAGAACTGCACTCACATATATTCTTTTGTTGACTTGTTTTTCCCACCTACTTTTCCGTCTGTTGTTCATTTCTGCAAGATGTCAACTATTTCTGGAAGTCGTAACAAATGTCAAACTTACCGATCACGTCTAATGGAAATGGTGTTCAATATTCTTTCCAGTACTTATTCAATTCTTACGTCATCTCTGCACTAAATGTTTTACAATTTCTACAGCTCCAGCTTACTAGCTTCTTTTCACCAATGTTCCGACAGTCTTTGTTTCATGTATCTTCTATCTTGTGGTCCAAACGTACGTCTCCAGCTATCTCCTTCACGTTAAAGTATTATCTAATGTCTGTAGGACTCTTGCGCTCAAGGAAACGTACTTCACCAGGTGTTTTCATTGTCGTCATCGTCATGAGCATGATCATCAACGGCCAAATCAATCACTTCGTGATGTGACTTCTTCGAGTCGGCCTGTGACGTACGATCCCAGCAGGTTCCTCCATTTGTGACTATTCTGAACTCCTCGTTGTCGCTTCAGTCTGGTTGTCTTCCTTAAGTCTTTGACCCATGTTTCCGGCAGTCTGCCTCTTGGTCTTTTTTTTTTTTTTTTTACTTGTTTTCACCACCTGTCATGTTTTCTACAAGTTAATGATCAGGCCACTGCCATTTCAAGCTATTCACTCTTTCCTTTATGTCATTGGCATTTCTTGTCCGTTCAATATCAGCTGCTTTCCTTCTGTCTTCCTTTACGTAGCCCAACACTGATCTTTCCATCCCTCTTTGGCTCACTATTAGTTTTTTAACAAATATTTCATTTAATGTCCACGTCACACAGCCGTAAGCTATTACTGGGAGCATACATTGCTCAGAAACTGGTTTCTTCGGATCAGCTGGCATTTTAGAGTTAAAAAAGGAAGTTAGATGTATTGCTGACGATAAGGACACATGGAAAAGAAACGAAGATGTTGTGGTGGCGTTAAGCATTAACCATATAAACAGATGCAGTCACAGTGTAACAGGATATGACGTGTCGTGGAAAGATAAGAAGAGCAAAACGGTTCAAATGGCTCTGAGCACTATGCGACTTAACTTCTGAGGTCATCAGTCGCCTAGAACTTAGAACTAATTAAACCTAACTAACCTAAGGACATCACACACATCCATGTCCGAGGCAGCATTCGAACCTGCGACCGTAGCGGTCGCTCGGTTCCAGACTGTAGCGCCTAGAACCGCACGGCCACTCCGGCCGGCTAAGAAGAGCAGATCTCAATTATTTTAACAGGGTTCATGAATAAAAGTTTATGTAATTAATTTCATCGACAGGGTTTCTCTCATCAGAATTGACAGCAAACTAACACCGACAACGGAAGTTTAGGTATACAGGCCGACGTCGTAAGCAGAAGAATCAGAGGCAGAGAAATTATATGAGGCTATTTAAGGGGTACCTCAGTACTTAAAGAGAAATGAAAATCTAATAATCATGAGCGATTTGAATGCGATTTTAGGGGGAGGAGTAGAACATAGTGTTTCGGGGAGAATATGGGCTTCGTACTAGGAATCAGAGAGGGGCAGATCAAATGAGTTCTGCAACAAACATCGGTTGGTAATAGCAAATACTGTGTTGAAGAATCATACTAGATGGAGGTATATTTAGAAAAGACCAAGAGATACGGTTAGACTTCAGTTAGATTTCATCATGGTCAGGCAGAGATCCGAAATCAAATACGGGAGTGTCAGGCGTATCTGGGAGCAGATATTCAGGAATACAAGTCACTTAGGAATTAAATAAATAGGAAATGCAAAGAAGCTAAGTAGAAGGGACTGCATGAAAAATGCGAAGACACGGCTAAAGAAATTACTGTCGGAAGGACTGACTCAGTATACATAAAAGTCGAAAGAGCCTTCTGTGAAATTAGCACGATTGGTAACATTAAGGTTACAATGGGTATTCCACTGTTAAATGCAAAAGAGAGAGCAGATAGGTCAAAAAAGAACAATGAAGTTCTTTGCGAGGGAGAAGACTTTCCTGATGACTTTACACAAAAAGAAACAGTAGTCGATATAGAAGAGGTAGGGATCTAGTGTTAGAATTAGAATTTAAAAGGGCTTTGGAAGAGTTAAGATCGATTAAGACAAATAGGATTGATAAAATTCCATGAGAATCTGTAAAATCATTGCAGGAAGCGGCAACCAAACGACTACTCACTTCAGCGTGTAGAATTATGAGTCTAGTGATACATCATCTGACATTCTGAGAAAAGAACATCATTCACAGAATTCCAATAAACGCAAGAGTCAAGATGGGTGAGAATTATTGCATATCGACTTGTCAGCTCATGCATCCAATTTGCTAACGATAAAAATATAGAGAAGAAAGGAAAAAATATAAGATGTTTGAGATGAAGATCAGTTTGGCTTCAGGAAAGGTAAAGACACCAGAGAGGCAGGTTTGACGTTACAGTTGATATTGGAAGCAAAACTAAGAAAAAATTATGATACGTTAGTAGGATTTGTCGAGCTGGATAAAGAGTTCGACAATGCCAAATGGTGCAAGATGATCGGAATTCTAATGAAAATAGGAATAAGCTATAAGAAAATGGGGTTATATACAATATACACAAGAGCCAGGGGGAAACAATAAGAGTGGTAGCTCAAGTACGAATTGCACGGATTAAACAGACTGCAAGATCGGAATGTAGTCTTGCGCTCCTACTGTTCAACCGATTATTCGAAGAAGCTCAACGAAAATAAAAGTAAGATTTAAAGTGGAACTAAAATTCAAAATGAAAGGATATCAACAAGATTCCGTGATGACTTTGTAATCTTCATTAAAAACAATGAAGGATAGGAGGATCTGTTGAATGGAGTGAACGGTATAATGAGGACATAACATGCATTGAGAGTAATTCCAAGAAAGACGACAGTAGTGAGTGATTTAACATCAGGATTGATGATCTCAAAGTAGATGAAGGAGTTCTGCTACCTAGGCAGCAAAATTACTCATTATGGACAGAGCAAGGAACACATAAAAAGCAGATAAACACTAGCAAAAATAGCATACCTGGGCAGGAGAAATCTACTAGTATCAGACATAGGCCTTAATTTGAGGAAGAAATTTCTGAGAGTGTACATCTGGAACACAGCACTGTATGGTAGTGAAACATGTACTGGGGGAAGACCGGAAAAGAAGAAAATCGAAGCTACAGAAGGATGTTTAAAATAAGACTGATAAAGTAAGAGACGATGAGGTTCTCCAGAGCGTCGGCGACGAAAGGAATGTATGGAAAATAGTATAGACACAAAGACGGCAAAAGATGATCGGACATCTGTTAAGGCATCTGGGAGTAACTTACATGATACTAGATGGAGCTGTAGTGAGTAAAAACAGTAGAGGAAGAAAGAGGTTAGAATACATCGAAACTTCTAAACATAGTATTCTACGTAGTCTGAAATAACTGAGAAGTGTCGCTTCTACGTTTTTACTTAAACTGCTGAGTGAAACTGAACGTACAGTCACTTTGCTTGTGTTTACCATTTCAACACCCACCCACAGAATGTTCCCTGACAAATAAAGCTCAAACTTATTTTATTCATTTATGACCCACAATATACAAGGATAACACAATCTGACTATTAATTAACACAAAAGAAATCCTATCAATAGTCCATACATTTCATAAGTCACTTACCTCACAGAAAATCTTCATGGCATGAACTACAGCAAATACAGCAAGTATATAACCAGCTAAATAAAAAGATTCTAACTACTGTAGGCTCTATCTACTAACAGCTATGTGGTTAACAAAGGAAAGATGTTGTTGCAGTGCAAACGATGTATTTAGCAGATTTTATCTTAATCATATGACATCCAGCTCCAAAAACTGTATAATCGTCCTTGACATCCAGTTCCAAAAATTGCATAATCGTCAATAATTCCATTACCCAGATTTTGCAGTCTATGTACAACCATTATTAAATCTCCGTGACGGACACACGTCCAGACCGTCCACTCTGGCTAACACAGCAAATCTCCATAAAAGTTAACTGTTAACTTTAACTGCGAGTCCGTCCAGCCACACAGTTTCTTAGCGAGGGCGCACAGCGCTGCCAGAGACCTGAATCCCGTCTAAAGCGCTGTCAATATACAAACATATCAACAGGCTATGTACCTAGCCCGCCTGCTAAAAATGTTACTCCTCTGAAGAGTAGTCTGACAGTTTTATGCACAAAGTCTGAGCAGTAAAAGAAGATGTACACGTAGGTAGTGGACCTCCATGCAGTCTTGAGGAAGTAGTGTTGTCCTCCCAACAGAATCACAGTGCTGACCCTTGACATGATGACATGAAGATTTGAAATGGGCCACAACAGAGCAGACCCACAGCAGAGTAAGTCGACGTCTTGAAGAATATTGTTATAATTTGTAGGTCACCACAGTGCAGACCCACAGTATTTCTTGTAGAGATTATGGTAGTATTGGGCTACCAAAGGAGCAGACCCACTGTAGTCCTTGTAGAAATTATGGTAGTAATGGGCCACCAAGGGGGCAGACCCACTGTAGTACTTGTAGAGATGGCCTGTAGCCATCCATTGTGACTGTGTGGGTACACTATCACAACTGAAAAGTCTTGAGGATACTATAGCAAGTCCATGGACCATCACTTGTGCACTCACAAAATTTTTTTGGGCAACACACATGCAAGCACTAACACAGTCATCTAACCTCTGACATTTTATACATGTAGTATCACCAACAGGCGAATATAAGCAGTAAAATGAATCTCCACTATTTACTTAACTCGAAGA
The DNA here is from genome assembly GCF_023864345.2 of Schistocerca serialis cubense. Taxonomy (NCBI): domain Eukaryota; kingdom Metazoa; phylum Arthropoda; class Insecta; order Orthoptera; family Acrididae; genus Schistocerca; species Schistocerca serialis. The sequence goes on from NC_064644.1 coordinate 54,002,122, forward strand.
ACTTGTGTCTATACAATTACAATTTTACAGCATAGGAATACAATTACAAAGGTAAAGAAAACATTATTACAGTAAAGAACATGTTAATACAGATAACATTTGTAGTAATACAGGCTTTACAAAAGAATAGAAATAAACATATACATGAGTATTACAGGAATTATGACTTAAGTAAATAAAAGAAAAATGAGAATATCCTTAGTACCGTTAACTAGACACATGAGCATCAAAAAAACAGAATAAATAATATCTAAACATCTTCCCAAAGGAATAAATGTTGTAAAAACAGATTAGATTTGAGGATAACAGTATTTCTCATCATAGTGGATGCAGCTCAATACAAGAATGAAAAAAAAATTCTGCCAAATTTATCTTGTCATACAAACACACAGAGACTGGAAGAACACAGACACACAAGGGTACACATAAATATAGGAATAACACAGAAGTAAAGGTTAGTCTTTTTTCAGTGTAACATTTGGTACTGCAGTACTTGTGGTGATAATTGTATTTTTTTTTATTTTGCCCTTTCAGTAATATCCTTCATGTTGATCCCTCTGTAACTTTCAGCTAAAACTACTTTATTTAATTCTCGGAGATCTCCCTTAGTTCAACATCTGTTCCCCCAAAAAAAAAAAAAAAAAAAAAAAACGTATCTATTCCGGTTGTCGCTATACCCTACTTACCTATTCATTTCGTTATTCACAGTAATTGTCCCTCATTGTACAACATTCTTTCGCCAAACCTTTTTCTTATAGCTTCTCAATGCATTTGTTCCCAACTCACCACAACTCATTTTATTATATAGCATACACCCTCTTAATCTAACATAAATCTACAGAGCTCAGATAAATAAACTAGCGAACGAGGCCATGCAGAAACACAAAACATTAACACAAGCAACAACACCAAATATGGAGATTGGTAAACCAAGCAGCAGGTTATCGAAATTAGCATAAAAATGCAACATTACAACTAATATGAGTCAATATGCAGCAAACAAGAAAAATAAATCAGTAGTAAAACTGGTTTAGCACAGTAATACAAAAGAAAATTTAGTAGGACAATGCCTGACAAACAGCAGCAGCAAATGCAGTAACTTATACCTAAACGTGACAGAGCACAAGGAGAAAAAATATTACAGTAAAGACAGCAATGCAGATAAGGGGAACGACTATTCACATTTTAATATCTATGTCCCATCTTAACACAAGACTGGTGCACCACAACAACTTATCCTACCAAAAAAATAACCAAGTCCTTGAAAAGAAAATTATTTATGCAATTCCTTTTACTTGTCCCTTCTCCTTCTTACCATTCTTTTATTTCCAAATGTTCTTTTTTTAATTAAGAATGTGGATCACAAAATTATTATTTAATGGATCTGTTGACAGAAAGTGATTACCTTAGCATATGTATTGAATTTTATTTTATAAAATCAATACTGCAGATCAGCTAGAAACTAAATATCAAATAAAATAAGCAAATATGTGCAAAGCAACGCATAAAAACATCATTCACCAGCAATAAGCATTTCATAAGTCAGGAAAATTCTCTCATCTCTCGTAGAAAGACACTTGTCATAATCAGGTGTGTGGATGTAAGAATATTTCTCATCACTTCATAAGCAGATCTGTAAGCAGGATAAAGTATAAAATTGAAAATGTAATCATATGTTTTGAAATAATAGTGTGTTGTGTTTGTGGTACGTTCTGCAAAGAAATGTCAATAGTAAGGTAAACAGCCTTTCTTTTCTACACCTGTGCATTTGAAAGGCAATACAACAATGCGTTATTCCAGGTGGCTAGCACGCAACGGGGCGCAGCAGACCATTACGCCAAGGGCACCTATACTCTTTACGAAAATATTTATGACAACAGTTTCAGCTACAATGACACTTTCATACATATAAAACATTTCACAGGTTGAAAATTTACATTGTAAGTGTATAGAAACGAAACTTCATTAATAACAGTGTCCAAAAATTTCCGGGCGCGTTCTGGTACTCACATTCACATATATACTCACTTTTAATAACTCTTAAGGCATGATTCCTGGTTTTCAACATTCCTTTCCACAGACCAGAGTCCCTAACCCCTACTCAAGGATAATGCAGTCTGACTATTAATTAACACAAAAGAATGGCTCTGAATTAGAAGAAATCCTAACAATAACCCATACATTTCATAAGTCACTTACCTCACAGAAAATCTTCATGACACGAACTACAGCAAATACAGTAAGTATTCCGCCTGCTAAATAAAAAGATTCCAACTACTGTAGGCTCTAACTACTGACAGGCGTGTGGTTAACAAAGGAAAGATTTTGTTGCAGAGCAAACAATGTATTTAGCAGATTTTACCTTAGTCATGTGACATCCAGTTCCCAAAATTATATAATCGTCAATAATTCCGTTACCCACATTTCACAATCCATGTCATACCAATATAAAATCTCCGTGATGGACACACGTCCGGAACGTCTGCTCAGGCTTACACTGCTTCTAACCTCCATCACTGCTAACTATTAACTTCTAACTGCGAGTCAGTAATTCCATTACCCACATTTTACAATATATGTCCAACCAATGTTAAATCTCCATGACAGACAGACGTCCAGGCCGTCTGCTCGGGCTAACACTGCTTTACTATTAACATTTAACTTCTCTTAGTCTCTGTCAGGGACATTAATGCCGTCTAATTGCTGCCAACATAAAACATATAAACAGACAACTTACGATACCAACCAATAACTGAGGACATAGACGGCACATGCTATTCTGAGATTAAGAGATTGGCATAGGAGAGGAATTCATGGCAGATCGCACCATACCGATCAGGAGACTAATGACTAAAAAAAATTCTTGTGATTTTTTTTATGTAAGAGCCTGTGGCTTTCCAGATCTTCGTCACATTTATCAAAACTTGGAAATAATAATCCCCATCGTACTGTGATACGTAATTCAGCGGTATTTTCAGAAAGCAATTTTGGACACTGTAGTGGTTCGACTATTGGAATTTGATAACCACAATATATTAAACCGCACTTGAGTGCGTCATTTGCAACTCAATAAAAGGATTGGGAGCACTAGCCGCATGGCCATAAAGAGATTAGTAACAAACGTTAAGTCAACTGGACCATGGCTCTGCAAACACCAATTACTATTATTAGTGCGATAAAATAATGGTTTGTTGTCTGTGACACTATTGTCAGGGTAGTTATGAGGTTATAAATCACTTTGATGTGAGAGCCGCTGTGCATTTATCGAGCTATAGTCCGGCAGTTGGCAGCGATTCTGAAGGCATGCTGAAATTGGCTCATGGCATTTTGTGGCGGCGTGAAGGCGGGCAGTGGACCTGATCATTGTGTCAGATAGCCACATCTTCCGTGGTCCCACTTTCATAGAGGCAGCAGGTGGTGTATACCTCTCACAGGTGCCAGTACTGGACGTTCAGTTTGGGTGATAGTGACGCTGAGACACCAACCAGGAAGATCAATCTCCGTTGAACCATCATGGACAGGGGACATCAGCTGGTTAAATAATTGTGTAATATCAATTAAATTCTCCAGCAGCTGTGTAACTAAGATGTTATTTTATTTTATTTTGATGACAACCAGTTTTGGCAGTCCACTATGCGATCTTCAGTCCCCATATGCGTCTCTCGAAATAAACGATGATGCCCTACGCTGCCATAATCTCTGGATTTCCTGTATTCAAACCGTTCAACAAATGCTTCATTCAAAGACTTGACAGAGTTGCTATCAAGTCTTCGAATGGAAGATTTGTTGAGACAGTTTACAGCTTTGTGATTATGACAAAAGGAATAATTGACGAGTGTACAGTGGATCTGAAAAAGAAGAGTGAATTAATTTAATTGTTTCACATAATTTACCACTTCCTACGTGGACTCCCAATAATTTGAAAGTAATTGGACTCAAACTAGACAAAAAATCTTGGTATTATAGAATGCAGTAAAGTAAAGAAATCAAAATTCATTAATGCCATTGGGGTGTAAGTGTTTGCATTTCATCATGAATTATTCCAAAAGACTAGATCAAGAATAAAACCCAAATCCCATAAATAATTTTTACAGATTTGATGATAATGTTATTGAAAAAACTCGACCACCAAGACAAGAAGTAATGGAGACTATCAGATTTATACATTCAGTAGCAAACTAGTTGAGAAAGAGGACAAACTTTTTAAAAATTATTCTTTGAGATTAAAGAAATAAAACCGAGATTTAATGAAAAATTTAATCAATGGTTTGTTGACAATAAAATAGTCTCACTGATGATAATATTGCCAAACACGACACTGTTAGTGAAAAAATAGATTATATAAGGAAATCATTTGCTTCGATAGAAGAAGTAGCAAAAAAGAGACCTAATTTTAGAAAAGAAGACAAATTGAATATAACAACCATAAATTCAAAATATTTTTTATCGAATTTCTACAGGACATAAGGCATACAATAATACTCAAGAAGCTGTCCAACTTGAACAATGTTATGCCATAAAATCAGAGATCTACATCTACATTTACATCCATACTCCACAAGCCACCTGACGGTGTGATGCGGAGGGTACTTTGAGTACCTCTATAGCTTCTCCCTTCTATATTTACCCATCTGATGAAGCTGTAGTTATATAAGATATTGCATTTAATATTCAAGTGCTAGCAGTTCCTAGAGGTAGTAGGCATAGAAAAATAATAAATTTTAGTGAAGACTAAAAGACTAAAAGGGTGTCATGAGAATTAAAGGTGATGATAATCTGTGTTGTCCTAGAGCAGTAATAGTAGCATTCACAAATCACACAAATATTGTTTTAGGGAAAGAATTGTCTACAGACAAAGTTAAGAAAATTAGAGGAGATAAGTACAAATTACAAAAAGAATTATGCAACCAGTTAGAAAATACAATGAAGAAATATTTACAGTAGATTACATAAAAATGTTGAAGAACTGTTGGATATTCAGATAAATATTGGATGTACTGAGTATTTTAATTCAGTTGTTTATCATGGTCCTGAGAAGGCAATAAAGACATATCTGTATAATGGTCATCACGATTTCAATGTGATTAGCAATATAGCACGTTTCTTAGGATCAGTAGATTTCTGTAATAAACGTAACAAACCACATAAAAACAATGATAATCATAATTGCAAAATAGAAAAATCTGTATATTACGCAATGGTTCAGAAGCCTGGAGTAAAGAAAATAAGATACACTGTGAAAATTGCAATAGATACTGTAATAATGAAGAATGTTTAAGTAATCACCAAGAAGTTCGTGATACAGCATATAAATGTGAAGGATGCAAATGGTTCATTTAAGATCGAAACAACATAAATGTGGCTTCAAATTCTGTACAAACTTTAATCAACTAGTAAAAGCTGATGACCACAAATGTTACATGCAGTATAAATAGCATAAAGATGGTATTTGTGAAACAATATTTGGTAAGGATTTTATACTCAAAGGTTGTCTTAACTGTAATAAAGCTGGTTGTTGTATTAGTGGATAATTCAATGACTTTTATGTCTACCAATGCTGGGAAAGTAGAAAAATGGTTGCAGATAAACAGTCTGAATCTTGTGAAGATGGTTTCCTATGAAAGTGTATTGTACCTATACAGAAACATACAAGTGGTTTGACTGCAAAGCTCAAAAAGAAGCTTGTATACATATTCCAAATCTCATAATAGCTCACAATTTTAGTGGTGGTACTGTTTATAAATTTAAGACAAATGACGAACTCAGTAGGCTGATGATATCTGATGAAGACAGAAATTATACATTCAAAGCTTATTATGTAAAAGGTGGCAGTTCCAAATTTATTTGAACTACTGTGTTGAAAATGCAGTAAAACCATATACCATCTACACAGTAACTAAGCAGATCTTATTAGAGATAAAATAATCAGATTTTAAATGGACACATAGCATTAATTTTGTACAAGACCCTCATAGTATTCTTCCAAAAACATTTGATTGAATACAGGCTACCTTCTGTATTTGTTTAATACACAAGGAAAATGAAAATTTATTGGACCAGATCCTGATACCTAGTATTGTTGTGTTGACACAATGAAACTAAAAGGTAGAGAAGCATTTCTCAAGTGGCGTAACTACAGAGTTAAGGAAATAAATGTACTCAATATGAAGAGATAAATAAATGAGTATATAATTCTGATGTAGAAATTTGGAGAAGAGGTTGTCTAGAATTAAGGAAGCAATGTCTGGAATTAGAAAGTATTGATTCATTCTGTTATCTAACAACTGCTGGAGTTTGCATGGCTACATACAGATCTGGACATATAGCTAAAATTACAACAACTGTATTGGATGAAGAACGAATAGAAAATGATTTGTATTGAATCCATAGCTTGGTTAAACACATTAGATAATAATAATATTCATCATATTCTTAATGGTCGTGAAGTAATAATAGCTGGACCTACACTACATTGTTTTGGTACAGAAAAAAATACTGCTTATCAATATCATGGTTGTTTTTGATATGGCTTTAAAAATGTTTTAAAGGAGAGACTGTTAACAATAAAAATAAAGAAAAAATGTATGACTTATATCAAAAAGCTTTGGCAAAAATATATGGATATGCGAAATATGGGCTATAATTTAGTAAAGGTTTGGGAATGTGACTGCATTAACTCAGCAGAGTATAAAAATCTTAAAAAATTAAAACAACTACATGAAGCTGTCAAATCTCTGAATACAAGAGATGCTTTTTACTGTGGTCATACAAATGCCTTCAAATTAGGACCTATAGCTGATGGTATTTACACAAAAATAAGATTTGAGAAGACAGTCTTTATCCAACTATTCAATATTATCATTATTATCCTAAATGACATGATACAAAAATACATAGATGAAGATATTATACTAAAAATTGTATATATATATATATAAAATATCAAGTATTGGCACCTAGAGGACTCTATCATCCAGTTTTGCCTGTAAGAATGAAGACTGGCAAAAATAAAAAAAATTATTGTTTCAAATGTGCAGAAGAAAAAATAAATAAATACTCTCACACCAATGAGGAGAGAAGTTTTGTTGGAACTTGTGTAACAGCTGAAGTAAAGGAATTTGTGGAAAAATGTTATAATACTTTAGACGTCTACGAAGAATAGGACTTTAAAAATAAAAGCAACAAGTTATTAAAAAATATGAGAGAGACTTTTTGAAGATAAATCAAGAAACTAGTCAATGGGAAGACGATTTTAAGCAAGATAAATATATGAGAGCTGTAAAAGATAAATTAGGTATTCTATTGGATAAAGAAAAGATAAAAGAGAATCCAGGAAAACATTGCGATTCTAAGATTTATCTTAATTCCTTATGCGAGAAACTTGGGAAAATCCAAAATATGAGTAACACTGAGTATGTTACAGATTTACAAAAAAATTATGAGATAATGCTGGATGATCGATTAGAAAATTTAGATATAAATTTTGTTAATGAGTGTATGGTACACATGAAGTACAATTTCTACGTGTCTTATGTGTAAGATAACATGGCAACAAATATTTTTCCAGCTGCATTCACGACATCAAATGCAAGTCTTCGGCTGAATGATAGGATAGATGTACTAGAAAACAATGTCATATGTTTTGATACCGATTCTGTAGTATATATTCATGATGGCAAAGTAATTTTGGAAAACGATGTGTGTTGGGTGAATGGACAGATAGGTCAGGAGATAATAAATGGATAACAAATTGGACTTTGACTGGACCAAAAAGTTATTATTATGAGAAAAATGATAAAAGCACAGTGCTGAAGGTAAGGCATTTCACTCTAAACTCTAAAAACATTCAAAAGGTGATTGGTTAATCAATGATAATATTAGTAGAAAGTGAAATGAAGGAAAAATTGGAGATTTGCGTCTTATGCAACAAAACTGCTAAAGTCATCAGTCCCTAGGGTTACACACTGCTTAATCTAACTTAAGCTAACTTACACTATGGATGACACACACACCCAGGCCTGAGGGAGGACTGGAACCACTGACAAGGGGTGGGGGGGGGGGGGGGTGGAGGGGGAGCCATGCGGATCATGTAACAAGATGCTACAGACTGTGCAGCTACCCCATGTGGCGAAGTGAAGGAAAAGATACAGTTAGCGTACAATGAGATAACTATAGGCATAGATACTAAAAATACAGTCAACAAACATATTAAAAAAGAATTGTCATTTCTGTATGATAATAAAGTAGTTCTAGATACTTACTGTATGATACAGTGCCTTCTGGATATTGAAAGAAGTATTCTGTCGTTTCTAATGTATACCAAGAATTCATATCACATTTCTTTTACAAATGGTATAAAATCATTAGTGGTTGTTTCATTGTACTCTTCAATTTATACATACCTAATTATTGAGTTAGAAACTATTAAAAAATAATGAATTAGATTTAATATAATATTGTTTTTTTGTAATTTATTTATTGGTAAATTATAATTTGCTACATTATTACACTTATAAAAAAAGAGCCCGATTTTTTTAGTTCCTTCTATACATCCGTATTACTTTCCTCTTTATTAACAAAGCTATTTTTGTATTATTTTCGAAAACTTTTCCATAGTACATTAATATTGTCAGTATGGTACTGACTTCTGAAATGTTCCATATATGGTTTCAAATATTCATTGCGGATATTACATTGGATTTGCCTGTCTCTTGGTTTATTATTTCTCTTAACAAAAATGTCAAATTTAAATTCATACACCACATTAGTTGTATTTATTGAGATCAAAAATTATTAATGTAAATAAAAATTATTTTACAATAGTGGAAGTATTTCTGTGAAAGCTCCACAACGTTAGCAATACTAATTCGCTTAAAAAGATTAGTGACTTACAAGTAAATGCTTTATATGATATTACATGTTGTGAAAATTTGAAAACGAGATACGGAGAAAAAATTTGTTCAGAGTGGAGTAACGAGTTTTAAATTATTTTACTTGATAGATATTTGAAAATAATAAGTAACTGAGAACTTCAATTTTTTGAACATCACTATCTTAAACTGAAATATAAAGGAAAGCAGAAAACTAAAAATGGTGATAATGAATTTCATGATTTAGGATTCACAATGTGAGAAATCGTGCATAAGTTTGATTTTTCTTTTAAATTTTGTGGGTGGGATGGGTTTGGTCAGTAAATTATCTCCTACTATGCTCAAGCGACCCATTTACTACTTTACATTCTTCTGTAAAGGATTCATATTAGTATCTTGCAATCGGACTTATTAAACTGATAGTGGGGTGGTTTTCGCCCCTGTCACCATCTGCTTTCTTTGTTATTGCAATTATTGTAATCTTCCTGGAGTCTGACGGTATTTAGTCTGTCTCACACATTTTGGTCACCAGATGGAACAGTAGTGTCATGAATGTCTCTCCCAAGGCTATCAGCAACTCTAACCGTATGGTGTCTAGTCCGAGGGCATTGTTTCGACTTAGGTCTTTCAGTGCTATGTCAAATTCCTCATGCCGTATCATATTTCCCTTCGCATCTTCATAAGATTACCCTCAAGTACATCTCCATTGTGTAGACCCTATATACACTCAATCCACTTTCCTGTTTTCTGTTATTTGCGTAGGACTGGTTTCCCACCTGAACCCTTAATATTCACACAGGTGGTTCTCTTTTCTCCAAAGTTCTCTTCAATTTTCCTGTAGGCAACATCTACCTTACCTGTAGTGATAGATGCTTCTACATCATTACATTTGTGCTCTAGCCATTCCTGCTTAGCCATTTTGCACTTCCAGCGATCTCATTTTTTAAACATGTGTACTGCCTTGCACCTTCTTCAGTTAGTGGATTTTTATATTCTCTCCTTTCTTCAGTTAAATTCAATATCTCCTGTGTTACCCAACAATTTCTACTAGACCTCGTCTTTTTACCTACTTAATCCTGTGCTGCCATCACTATTTTATCTCTCAAAGCTACCCTTTGTCCTGCTACCGTATTCCTTTCCCCTGTTCTTGTCAATCGTTCTAATGCTCCCTCTGACACTCCTTACAATTTCTGGTTCTTTCAGTTTATCCAGGTCCACCTCCTAAAAATCCTGCTTGTTTACAGTTTCTTAAGTTCTAATCTGCAGTTCATAAGCAATAAATTGTAATCAGAGTCCACATCTGACCCTGGAAATGTCTTACACTTAAAACCTTTTTCCGATATCTGTCTTATCATTATACAATTAGTTTGAAATCTTCTGGAGTCTCTAAGTCTATTCCACGTGTGCAACCTACTTTCATGTTACTTAAAGGAAGAGACAGTTGTGATTAAATTATGCCCTGTGCAAAATTCTGTCAGGCGGGTTACTCTTTCATTCCTTACCTCCAGTCCATATTCACCTACTACTTTTCCTTTTGCACCTTTACCTACTACTGAATTCTAGTCCCCCCATGACTATTAAATTTTATGCTCCATTAACTATCTGAATAATTTCTTTTATCTCATCATACAGTCCCTAATCTCCTTCTCATCTGCAGAGCTAGTTGGCATGTGAACTTGAACAACTGTGGCGAGCGTGGGCTTCGTGTGTATATTGGCTACAGTAATGCTTTCATTATGCTGTTCATAGTAGCTTATCTGCATTCCTATTTTTTATTAATTATTTAACCTACTGCTGTATTACCCCTATTTCATGTTGTATTCATAACTGTGTATTTACCTGACCAGAAGTCCTGTTCCTCCTGCTACTGAACTTCACTAATTCCGACTATATCTAATGTTAAGATATCCATTTTCCTCTTTAGCTTTTCTACATGACTTATCCTATCATGGGATCGGACATTCCACGATCTGATCCTTTGAACACCAGCTTTGTTTCTCCTGATAACGGCGTCCACCTGAGTAGTCCCCACCTGGAGATCCGAATGGAGGATTATTTTAACTCTGGAATATTTTACCCTAGAGGATGCCATCATCATCTAACCATATGGTTTAGCTGCATGCCCTCGGTAATAATTACTGATGTAGTTTTCCCTTACATACAGCCGTTGCAGTACCAGCACAGCAAGGCCGTTCTGGTTGCTGTGACAAGACCAGGTCAGTCAAGCATCCGGACTGTTGCCCCTGCTACTACTGATACGGCTGCTGCCTGTCTTCAGGAGCCACACGTTTGTCTGGCCTCTCAACACATACCCCTCTGTTGTGGCTGCACCGGCTATCGCTGAGCCACGCAAGCATCCCCACCAAAGGCAAGGTTTGTGTTTCTTGGGGGGCATTTTTGTACATAACTGAATTAAACGGCATTTTAATTACCTTTGCTTGTGAATTAACTGCGTATCGAAATACATTTAATTCGTGCGACAATCATTACAATTAAAAACACTGTACTAACTGAGGCGGTCGACATTCGATCACAAAGGTTTGCTTCCAGCTCGTGGATGTATGCTATCACTGCCGAATGGGAGGTGGGAGAATCGAACCATCAATAGTTAAATTTGGCACGCGGACTGCCTCTGGGACAGTGCGTCGGAGGGCTCTGCCTTGTGCCTTGGCTGAAGTGTTAGCCAGTTTTCAGTGACTTTGTTTTGAGTTGATACAATAGTACGAGACCCGTTGTGGTGTGGGACCTGTACTAGGGCAGAGAGTGTTGTATTGCAACAGTGAACTTTAGATGTGGTGGCGTTCACTGCCCAGAGTAAAAGGAGATTGGTAGATTCAATTTGTATAAATGGAGGCTTCCGTTAAATCTTGTCTTTACGTTTTGTTGAGTACACACAGGCGATGGTTCACGGAACCTGTTTGTGTAGACTAAAGCGTTGCATTTTGAAAACGGTGAGCATCGACCAGTTTATACGTAAATGGTTTACTGATTAGGCCTTAAAATAACTAGTTGAAAATGGAGGTCTCCCTTAAAGTGATCAGTGCTTCCGTGTAATGTTATGGCCCTCTGATGTGCTGCCTGTGCAGCGTTATTGATTTTGGAAATTTTATTGTTCGTTTTGAAATCATAAAGTGGCAGTGTCAAGCTGCGAGAAGTTTTGTCTGTTGTTAATTTAAAGCATATTCAGGTTGACTTAATTCACAACAGTGCCTACTCCTAATTTGTTTTTCGAAAAGAGCGGCTGAAATTGTAGCTATGTAACGTTTTATACCTGGGTCGTTAATTTTAATTGCTGTAATCACCATCTTAGTTTAAAGTTTCATTTGCTTAACAGATAATTTTAATCTAGTGCTGATCTCTGCGCGTTTGGGTAATCTGTGTGTTTCGTCAAGTTTGAGTGACGTTAATTATTTATCCTCTTGTTGGTTGGAAGTCACATATTGTCCCGAAATGGTGGGGTTTTCTCTTAAAGGCTGCTCTTACATCAACTCAGTGGTTTAATGAAATATTTCACGTTTGGAATAATTGTTTTATCTTATGCGTGTTTTAGAAATTTATGTCCGTACTTTTGTAAGTTGCTGTGTAAAGCTGATCCCAGGTGGCCGGTGTTGGCGTTCACTTAGAGCGTGTAGCTGGTTGCATCCGCAGCTAGAATCATTTGCTGAATGCAGCGGTTTAACGATTTAAATTCACACCTTTTAGTATTCTGTATCTGTATTAGGTAATAAATTTTATGTATGTTAGTATGTTCCACGTCTCCTCCTGGGAAACTGGATTCATTTTAAACGACTTGGGTACACATTTCACTTACTGCCTCGGAAGAACCACCTCCCTCTCAAAGGGGTGGGACTGAAGTGGAAACAAGAAGGGTAGGTCGCAACACTCATAAAGCTGGACTATTTTCATCCAGTGTTTGCGAATGTGCAAGCTTAGTGGCTTGAAAAGAGCTTTACACATAATTTCTGACCCTTACAAGACATTTTCTCGCTGACACTCCCAATAAAGTGATAAAGGGAATAAAGTTCATCGCTTACTACATTTTCACTGTTAATGCAATAAAATTTCCACATGAGGCATGGCTTCTTAATTTGTTATTTCTACTAACTCTGTTTGCAACACATTTCGCAGGCAGTATTCACATACATCACTGTGTGTACCTGCAAAATTATATATTCTACGACACATAGCTCACGAGATATGAAATCGTAAACATTGAAGCACCTCAAAACGAAGCTGTAGGATGAAATTCTCTAGAGACAGGTGAAATATGTGTACAGTTAAGTGTGAAAAATATTGAATATATGTGAAATATACAATCGATAGTAAAATTCCCCTTTTGAACTCCAGGATCGATATCAGCCAAACGTGTTGCACATATTACATACTATCTCTGATGAAATATTGTGGGGCAAGAACGACCAAACTCCTATGAGGGTGGGGACAGGAGCACATGGACAGAGAGAGAGGAAAGAGGAGAGAGGATAAGGAGGTCAGAGAAGGGAAAGGAAGAGATAGGGAGGCGGAAGGAGGAAGGAGGAAGGAGGAAGGAGGAGATGGACTAACAATAGCTTCGAAACAATTTATATTCAGGCAACGCCAGGAACTCAGTTAGTGATTCAGTAAAAAGAGAGCCATGTACGACTACAAGCTGTCAAAAGGTTTTCATTTCCTGTACAGGTAATTCCCTCTAATTAGCGGCATCATCGGCAGAGTTTAGAGTCACAAATACTCGATAGAGACCTAATCTACAACAATTGCAGCTCATTTTTATGGTTAATGGATCCCACTGGTATTGTACCCGTCTCCGCAAATATACCTGCTTTGGTACATTCCATTTCTATTCGTAACACTGAGAAGGGTTAACTCTGCTTAAAAAACTTACCACGTCTTTAGGCCAGTTCTCTAAATTACAATTGTGCGGTAGTACAAGATTTGGATACAGTGTTTCGAGACAGTTTCATCAGCAGAATTTAGCCTTCACCAGAAGATAATGTGTATGCCCAAACGTCCAGATCGCTAGCTCTTGAACAAGTGACGGCTTAAATCCTATACTCTCTCTGTGAAGTTCCTTGGAGTTAAGGCAACTGATACTGCTAGAAGTAATTTTAGCGTCTGCGGCCCCTTTCATGCTTATCGGAGCAGATGACAGGGAACATATACTGTTTTTCATTCTTTTCTTTTATTTATATCCATTTATGCTTCTGTTATAGCTCTCAAAATAGATGCCTTCAGATTTTATCTTACATACCACAACAAACCAGTCTTTCATATCCTTTCTACAGTAAACACCGCAGTGCGTGTAGTAAAATAGCTACATTTATCAAAAGGAATAATAATGGTAATAATGACAACATGTTTATACTTTAAGAAACCATAATCTCTAACGTAATATTCGAGGATCATCTCTCTACCAAGAAATAAAACTGTACAACAAATTACCAAAAGAGATTAAAGAATAACAAAAATACACTTATTTAGAAAGGCAGCTAAAAAGTACCTGTTATGCAATACATTTTATACATTGAAGGCTTACTTAGATAAAACAGAGTAGGGGTTTGGTAAGAAAAACGTTAAACCAATAACTAATAACAATGATTATAAAACATCCGACATTCCACGTTACACCTTCACACTGTGTTTTTCCCTCTTTTTTCCTTTTCTAGAAATACTTACCTGAAAGCTAAGCATAGCACAATACTAACACCTCTTCCTCTTTCTGACCTTAACATCTCACTTACTACAGAGGGATGCCAACTCAGTTTTTCAGGATAGCAAATGGGAAGTTGCGGTTTAGAAAATGACCCAGAGATCACCAGTGTGTGTGTGTGTGTGTGTGTGTGTGTGTGTGTGTGTAGTGAGTGGAGTGTTATGAAGCAATGTGTGTATAGTGTGTACAGTGACTGATGGTGAGATATGAGCGAACAGTGTGGCATTACATTATTTAATAAGTTATGTGTAAAAAACTTATTGTAGACCTGGAGTAAATCTAATGACTGTCTCTAACTAGAAGTATGTAATTATATGTGTATCCGAATTAGCTTATTTTAAATTGGTGTAAACTTGTAAATACTTTGGCATGTCCATTATCCTTGTAAAAAGAGATCTACGAATGAGTGAAGATACTACTACTACTACTACTATTACTATTACTACTGCTACTAATACCTTCTGAGACAAACACAGGAGTGCGTAAAAGCGATGCGCTAATCTTCACATCATTTCGCTCTGCTGCTAAATAGGAACATCCAAAAATATGGCTCAAGGAAATAACGGTAGTAAATACGAGGCCAAAAATTAAATGAGTGTATTTCATGTCTAGCTTTGATGACCTAGAAATAATTAAGACATACTCTAAGCCAAAAGATCCCTAAGAAAACTTAACGAGATTGGTTTCAATGCTGGCCTCCGAGTCAGTTATGAAAACGAAGGAAAAAATACAGAAGACCAAAGATGGCCGACGTCAGAAGTTATCGACAGTGAAATTAATAAGCAACGGGTTTTGACAAGGGAGAGAGCATGATTTCATGCAAAATTTAAACACAAACAACGCTATTTTTTATAAGATTACCTTTCAATTTAGTTTCAACGGCTTCTTTAATAACACTATCCCAATACTGCATGCCAGAGTCTCCATGTTGTTATAATCCATAGGATGACCAGTGCCAAGACGATGTTCTACAATGGTGGATTTTTCTGCTGTTGCACACGTGCGTGACGCTTATGGTCAGTACATTGGTAATCCACACCATTGATAGTCTGACCAGTATACGTAACGCCACAACGGTAAGGATCACGGTAGACACCGGTCTCTCGCTAACAGAGATCAATGTTTATAGAACGTAAAAGCATACTGATCCTACGTGGTGGTCGAAAAACTCGCGTTCACATCATATTGCCACAAAGTATTCTCTGCGTAAGACAAAATGGCAGTAGATATGGTGCCACCTTGGTATTATCAACACTCTCCCGGTGCACAGTTGGTCGAAAGTCTAACGCACGACTGTCTCTCTTTCGATGTAATCATTCTGACGAAAGGTGACTCCGAGATGGGTTAATTCAGCTGGCAAACTTTCAGGGTCGCTGATGACATGGGCCCTGTTAACCAAGGTACGAAGTACCCCTTCACGGTGAACCGGATAGTGGCCACTGTCAGCGTGAGAAGGCTTTCCTTAAAGGCGTGTCCCAACATACCAACCACCCTGCTGCTGACCAACACATCAAGGACGGGAAGACAGCCATCCTATTCCACTTCCATCGTGAAACAAATATACGGATGAATTAAAATTCTCACTGCCATAAGGCCAAGTGACAAAAGTATCTTCAGCATATCTGAAAAAACATGTAGGTTTTAAATCTGCTGACCCTAAGGCACGTACCTTGAAGTCTTCCATAAGTAAACTGACAGTAACAAAAGACGACAGGCTTCCGATCGCAACCTCATATGTCTGCTCGTAATACTAATAATTGCATAGACAGTAAGTGAAGTCGACACATGTCGAAATAGCTTCGTTAATTAAGCACCAAGTCAATTCTCAATCAACTGTAACGAATCAGACAGAGGAACGCGACTGAAGATAGAGGCTACATCGAAACTCACTGGAGTATCCGAGTCATTCAAACGCATTTCCTCTAACCGAAAAAAGAAATCCGCCGAGTTCATAATCTAGTGATCATACAGAACTATTATAGGTCTCAACAGAGTTGAGCGGCGTAGACAGGATACTGAATTGATTTTTCCCCTCTAAGATCGTCTTTGTCTCTTAACTTTGGACCTCGAGAGTGGCACCCTCGCTAGCGATAAAAGCACTATGTGGGAAGCCTTCGTGATCAGTGAGGTCGGTGAAGAACTGGATATTTTTTCGAAGTGCGAGAGTCTCGTGGCTTTTGGTGGTGCAGGGCCCAACTGTCAAGCCTGATGATGATGGTGCGTCTGGTACACAAGCGGTCACTGACTGTCTTTCCAAGAGGGCACCATTACGTGATGGCTGCTTGGAATTGTTTTGACCGGTTCGGCACTACGGCGGGGGCGGTCCTGTCTCTTGTTGGCTTAAGGAACGGCCCTATCCTGCCGAAGCTCAGTGAACTGCCTTTGCCTGTCGCCTCTCCTCCTTCTCTTTCACCTTCTGGAGGGGTTTTGTGTTACCTTAACGCATTATCAATCCCACTGCAATAAGGATATTTCCTATATCTGTTTATTAAATACTTCTGTCTTTCATGATCCCCTCCCCCTTTTAAAAATACCTGTTCGTTGCTTATGAAAACGTGTTCTTGGTTTCATCGTATGAAAAGACGTTTTATAATGAATGCCAGCTATTTAAGAGGAATTTTGCTAAGCTTGCCTTGTGCATTAGTTGATTAGTGATTTTCTAGAAAGGTAACTTGTGGCTTAAAAAAATCTGTCCTTCTGGTTTGAATGTAATGTAGGTGTTGTACAATTAAGGGCAGCTCTGTATGCGAAATTTTGCCATGCTTTCTCATTGCATTATGTGGTTACTGATTTCCTGAAAAACCAGTAACTTGTTGTTTAAAAAGATAAATTGTTGAAGGTGTTTATTGCAAGCTGCTGTCTCTGCCTCTCTTCAAATGTCATTGTTTGCTGCTTAAAAATGTATGTACTTCTGTTTCAATGTATTATAATTAATGACAGCGGTATATGACACATTTTTCCTAGGTTGGTCAATGCATTACGTCTGTTACAGATTTCCAAAATAGTACTAAACCTGGTTGTTTAATAAGTAGTATGTTGAGGCTGTCTTGCCTATCTCCCCTTAAATATCATTGTTTGCTGCTTACAGAAATCTGTACTTCTGAGTTAAGTGTAGTGATAGGCGGTTTTTGTGATTAATGATAACTGCACATGAAAAATTGTCCTAAACTTAAGTCCATTTAGCTGACTGTAACCGTGCATTAAATGATTATCGACTTTAATTCGGTAAAACTGATCATTGGACGTTGTTGTCTACTTGCCTCCCTTTAAACATCATCGTGAATGTAACGAAAGTTGTTTTGGTGTTTAATAACAGCTGCGTCTGACAATTCGACTAACAACAGCATAGTAATCAACTAAAATCGTGGTAACTGTTAAAATAGTACATATTAGTTTCGTACTTGTGATAATATTGTTTTTTGCTCTAAACCTGTTGACAGCTGCAGCAATCGTGCTATAGAGCAGCTTGAACAGGTTGAATCTGCATTGTGATTAAGCGTTCAGTTTGAATCTCATGCTGGTACGTTGTGTATTTCACATGCTATTATTCTTCACCTTCTTTATCCGTTGACTCGTGGGGTTTCAAGTAGGTTCTTCTCTGAAGTTATGCAGTACGAAGGGTGATTTATGACACCATATTATTCAATTAAAGTTGTCACCGTGTATCAGGCACGAGTAATAGTGCAGGCATTTTTGGTGTGTGCAAAATTAGCATGATACCTTGCCTGAGTACATGGATTAGATCCGCAAAAATGTGTTAGCATTGGGCTTACAAGTAGGAAAAAGTGACGTGGTTAAAATTATATTAGAAAATAACAAGCCGTGAGCCTAGCGTTCGGTAAGGTTAAGCCTAAAGTGTGTTTCAGGTGTGGCGATAACAGACATTTTCTTCGCTCATGTCCTGTGAAATGGTGCTGGGGATGCGTCTGAACATCTGACGCCACGAGGCACCGGCGGGGCACCGGCACCCCTTCCTGTTAGGGGTTGTTCTCACGTCTGAGCGGTGCGAAGACTGAGGCATTCTTAAGTGTCTGCCCATTTAGATAATGAACCTGTATGCACTCCTTGGATTCCAGCAATTCTGTTTCCCAACTTGATTGTATGTTAGTTCATCGAGTTCAGGCATTTATTTAGATTGCCTCCCTAGTGCCTCTTATCTCACAGATGTCGTGAGCTTAATGGATAAGTGTTACTTCTGCTAGCTGAGTTTCCGGGCAACTTAGACATAATGAATTTTGCTGGGCCAGTCAGCTTTGTTGTTGCCAAGAATTTTCCGTTTACCTGGGCTGTGATTTCATTGACCGTGCAGGCCTGGCTCTTTATTATCGGGCTTGTTCTCTTTATTTTAAAGTTGAGGCTACTGAGAGGATAGCGTTCGGTTCTCAGCCCATTAGTATTGTCTGACACTGACTATTTGGAACCTAAGCAACTGTTGAGCATATTATTCCAGTTTCCCGACGTCCTCAAAATTAAATTAGCCATCGCCAGTAAAATACAATATGAGATCCTCTCTGTTGATGATATTCCTGTTCATCAGGTGCCTTGTAGATTATCTCCAGCTAAGATGAAAATTTTGCAAGGATTTATTAATAACATGCTCCGTGATCGAGTTATTACACCTTCAACTTGTCCCTATGCTTCACCCATTTTTCTTATTCCTAAAGGATAGAGTGGCGGTAATAGACCAGATTTTGATTATGGGGCA
The DNA here is from genome assembly GCF_023864345.2 of Schistocerca serialis cubense. Taxonomy (NCBI): domain Eukaryota; kingdom Metazoa; phylum Arthropoda; class Insecta; order Orthoptera; family Acrididae; genus Schistocerca; species Schistocerca serialis. Next base: position 54,021,404 of record NC_064644.1, read on the forward strand.
CTGAACCAAAAGGTAGCCAGTTCCGTTGCTTACATTCAAAAATTTTTCGCCTGCTTTATGGTCTGCCTTGGTTCTCGGTGCTGGACCTCAATCAAGCTTACCATCAGATACCACTGTCTAAAGACTCCAAACTTGTAACAGCCTTTTGCATGGATTGGAATCATTATGAATTTTATCGTGTCCCTTTCAGACCATCTACAGGAGTGGCCTTCTTCTCTCGGCTGTTGCACCATGCTTTGGGAGATCTAAAGTTCAAATTCCTTTATAATTACCTTGGTGATGTGGTTGTTTACAGTGTCTCATTCGTGGAGCACCTGGATCACCCCAAAGAAGTTTTGTTACGTTTTAGGGAGGCTGGGCATGCAGTAAACCTTTCTTAGCTAGCTTTGACTCGTCTGTGTATATCATTGTTGGATCATCTTGTCCCGACTCAAAGGGTCAGTTCTGATCAGGGGAGAACACGTTCTTTTCGAGGCTTCCCCTCTCCTAAGAGCAAGAAACGAGTGGCTACACTTACAGGAATGGCGAATTTCTTTCGAAAGTTTGTCCTAACTTCACCCAATTGCCCACGCCTTTAACTAACTTGTACAAGAGAGGACAGTCATTCCTTGGGGGCGAGGGTCATCAAGCCTCCTTTCTGTCCGCAATGATACATGTAATTCTGCGGTAGCCACCAGCGCCTCCAAGAACACCAAGGGAAGAGCCATCCTGCTGCCTATACGCCGCGTTGCTTATCTGCAGCGAATTGAAACACTCGGTACGTGAGTGCCCTCTTTGCACTGGTTAATTTCAAGTTCTATCTAGCACACTGGGAATTCGTCCTCGAAACTGATAATCAGGCCTTGAGTTGGGTTTTGACCAGGCTCAGAGAAACGGGTAAGATTGCTCTCTGGGTAGTATGCATCTTTGGCTTCCACTACAAGGTTCATCATATCAGGGGTCCAGATAACGTTTGGCCAACAATTTGAGTCCCCTGTAAGAAGATTGCGATTCCTGTCCATGTGCTGAAGCCGGTGAACAACTAGCCTCGGACTACGCTGTCTTGATTGAGGTTTCTTAACAATTTGGCATTTCAAGAGGAGACAGGAGGAGGATTCTTGTATTTTTCAAGTAAAGAAAAGGCTTTTAAAAGGCGAGAACATACAAGGTAATGAAGGTATTGTGCATCAAAATTGCAGGGGCGACGGTACTTTCAAGGTCCGTTTGCTTTGCTGTTGGTTCCGCTGTATATGTATTTCCCTAGTTCTGCGATAGCAGGTCATCTAAGTTTTCATAAGACATAGGCAAAAAGTAGACATTACACGGTGTGTCAGGCAGTGTCAGGTAAGCAAACAAGTGGAAACAAATTCTAAGTCGTGCAAAAGTCTCCCGGAGTTCACTCGTGTGAGTAGGCCCATGAATCCTATTTTTCGTAAAGCATGTAGGATACCTTCCTGGTATCCAGGATGTGGGGGGAGGGGGGTAACTATTATATCTTGGTCGTGGCGAATGGGTATTCCCGTTCTAGCTAGTCAATTCCCTGCTGTGAGATCACTAGTGGACAATCTGTACAGAATATTACCAAAACATTTACTGTCTTTGGGCCACCGAGCACCCTCATGAGTGGTAATGATCCGGCATTTACTATTAGGCAATTCTGGAATTATGTTTCGACCACTGTGTTAGACATAGTACCACCGCTCCTTGCTGACGACAACCGTCTTTTGTTGAGCGTGTAAGTAGGAATCCGATGGCTGTCTTAATAATATTTCAGGCCAAGTCTAAAACATGTTGGTATCTTTATATCCAGTGGTTAATCTTGAACATTGCTCAACATGAGGCCAATAACGCCATTCCGACCTCATTAATCATAGGCTGTCCGCTTAACACTCCATCGAGTAACCTTTGGACCATCGATGACTTACTACCTCAGTGAGTCACACCTCAGACCATCCCAGAGAAGTGGGGAAAGGCGAAACGCAACACTGAGATCGCGCAAAGACGGCAGGAACATAGGCACAATTATTGGAAGAGCAACTTCAAGGAGAATTTCACGGACTGATTCTTCGTCCGTAGGTTCAATGTCAGAGCCAAGGCCAGAGCAAACCTGACTCACCGTTTCAGAGGAGCTTGTAAAATAGGAAGGGTTTTGATTCCTTTTAACCTGTTGGTCTATAATGAATTGGGTGGAAAGGTCTTTAGAGACTATGTTAGTCAGATTAAGGAGGGTAGCTAGCCTTGCCCCTACCTTCTGCTACCTTGCACGACTGCAGCAGGGCATCTTTGGGTTTCAGTGGGGGAGGGAGGGGGCAAGCGTGGATCCATGTGGGCTCGATACTCAGTCTATTGCCTCCCTCTAGAATCATTTTTACCTACTGAGGTTGGACCTAACGACTGCCGCCCTCGCTAGCAATAAAAGCGCTATGCGAACAGACATCACAGTCAGTGAGCTGGGTGAGGTGATGGAGATTTTTTGGAAGTGCGACCGTCTCAAGGCTTTAATGGAGTGGTGTGCCACTCTTAACCCTTAGATGGTGGCGCGTCTGCTTCATAAGCGCTCACTGTGATTTCTGTAAGAGGCTATCCCAGCGTGTTTTGGAGCCGACAACTATTTGGATTTGTTTTGACCGGTGCAACGCTTGCAGAGGCGGCCCATTCTCTTGGCGTCATAAGGAGCGGAATAACGGCCCATCCTACCGAAGGTAAGTGAACTGCCTCTGCCTCTTGCTTCTCCGTCTTCTCTTTCACCTTCAGGTTCGTTTTGTATTACCTTTAGGTGTGGTCAATCCCATTGCAATAAGGTTATTTGCTAATAAGGCTGTTGTCTTGCTTGTCCCCACACCTTATACAAATAGTTGTCTGTGGCCTATGAATACCTGTACTTGGCTTCAACGTGTGAATAGATGTTTTATTATTGGTGGCCGCTGTACATGAGGGAGTTTGTTAAGCTTGCACAGGGCATTAATTGGCTACTGATTTAGAAAAAAGTGCCTGATTGTTTAATAAGGTAATAGGTAAATCTGTTTATCGACGGCTGCTGTCTCTCTTGCCTCCCTTTAAAAATCATTGTTTGCCACTCACAAAAATCTCTAGTTCTGCTTTCAGGGTCATGACAGGTGGTTTTTATAATTAATGACAGCTGTAACTGAGAAATTTTCTTGAATTTCAGTACGTTTAACTGACCGTAACTGCTCATTAACTGATTACCAGCCTTAATTCGGTAAAACAGTTCACTGGATGTGGCAGTCTTACCTGCCTCCCTTAAATATTATCTTTAGCCGTTTGTAAGAAAACAGAAGTAAAATTAAAAAAAAACTGTTTTTGGTATCGTTGTAATGAGAGTTCTTTTGGTAATTAATAGCAGCTGTGTGTGAGACATTCAGCTAATTTCCCTGAGAACTTAGCCCTGCAGCTGTCCATTCAGTCAGCGTTGGTTGTTTTGTTGAATGTCTGTACCATGATATCGATTTGATGGTAATTAATTAAAACCGAGGTATCTGTTTGAATAGTATTTGTTTGGTACTGATCTTAATGAAACTGTTTGTGGCTCTAAAACTATTTAATGCTGCAGCAATCGTATAGGATCCCCGCTAGTCCCATTTGGGGACTCCTCCTGAGCCTTCCCATCTCAGTTTCACCCATCAAGAGTAGCAAGATGTTCTGCTACACGGTGTAACGGATCAGCAAATTTCCCACAACCGTACGAAGAGGAACTCTTTTCTTGTGGACCTTACAGAGGTCATACAACCTGAGGGGAAGAGCACAATGAGAAAGAAGACTCTCGATAATCTCCTGCGATAAGGAACTTCCCTTCAGGAGGCTGTTAGTCTTCCCCTCAACATTTTTTTTGTGCGGTCAGCAGTGTCCTGCGATACGCTGAATTAGACAGCCGACACTGAATCTTTTGAACATAAACCTGCTTGTCCAAAACAAGGGTACCGTTAGTTTGTCCACAGTTAAAATAAGAATATCCAGATGAACACTAAGTGAATGTACATCATCCCTCTCAGCTGCTGTGGTATTACTCTTGGGAGGACGTGCCCTGGTCATCACACCACATACCTCCCTTCCAGCCTACTCCGATTCATCAAAAGAACTATTTCACTCAACCACTGGCAAATGCTTGGGAGTCGTTGCAGAATTTAAACCTTTCCATAGCAAAGATAATGCTTCGTCGTGAACAGCTTTCTCGGCGAAGAAAGCCCGAAATATAGTACCAGAAATCGAGCCGCGGAAACGTTCAATCTTCATCAAATGCCAGGCAGTTACGGAATGATATTTCCAGGCATACAGCGACAATGAGAGCACCATCCAGTCAATCCCAAGAAAAGGCAAAAATATTAGAAAAAATCATTAAACAAAGCCAAAACAATTTCTTGGAAACAAAACCCAACTGTCGACGAGTCTAACAGATCCTTCCGCAAACAAGAGCTAGGGCAGGGAGATGTTTGATGCCACTGGTGGCAGGATAATTATTGTGGTGCACCACATTGGCAAACATTGAAACGATATTTTGATCAAGAGATCTCAATAAAAACGAAAACACATGTTGTAGTCTTACTCAACTGCTGTGAGGCTTACCCAACTTCTACAAACAACGATACATTTCCTCCCACATCAACAATGTGAGTCCCGACTTCAACAATACTCAGATATTTTACGGGAATGCAGGGGGGTGACATCCGCGACAACGGCCGATATTTCGACAGGTGCACACCCTGCCATTTTCAGGGCATAACTGCAGTAACGGTTCTTGATTTGTATTTCAAACAGCGCTTACTTACGTTACACTGGTCGACAGTCTGATTTTGCTTCAAAGGAACTGTTTCGCCTCCATTTAATGACTGCTTCGAAAATTTCAGCTTTTGCTTTTGAATGATTAGACGGTACTTTATTGTCGCTGTCTGACTGGGAATATGCTTCTGCAAATGCCCGTCATATGGCGAAGTTCGAACGTATCCATGGCTCGGTGTCTCGTTCTGCGATAAATCTCATGGAAAAAGCTAAGGAAAGGTTTAAATTTTACAAACCCAATCGTTTGCCTTTGATTGATCTTATTAGTGCCGTTGAACACGCAGTTTTCAAACTACCGCCTGATGTTGCAGAGCAGGCTGGGATGGAGGCACGTCGTGTGGTGACTGTGACACGTCCACCCAAGAGTCATACCACAGCGGCTAAGAGGGCTGCTTTACGTTCACTTACAGTTCATCCAGCAATTGTTATCTTACCTGCAGACAAGGGCAACGCTACTGTCGTCTTGGACAAGTAGGACTACGTTCCAAAGATGCAGTGTTTACCGTCCGATTTAACGTATCGCCGGACAGATGCTGGCCCCACAAAAATGTTGAGAGAAAGACTAACAGCCACCTAAAGGAAAATTCCTTACTGCAGGGACCTGTCAAGAGTCTCCTTTCTTATTTTCCTGTTCCTCCTAGGTTATATGACCTCCCTAAGGTCCACGGGGAAGGAATTCCTCTTTGTCCGATTGTGAGAAATTTGGTGCTCCGATACATCGTGTAGCAAAACACCTTGTTACTCTGTTGAGCACTGTAGTTATGTCGTAGTGAACACAACGTCAAGAACTCGGCGGATTTCTTACGCCGATGAGAGTGAATGTGTTGCATTGACTCCGATATGTTAGTGTGCTGTCATGTAGCCTCTGTCTTCATTCGTATTTCTTTGTCTGATTCGTTGCGGGTGATTAATGTTAGGTTTGGTGCTGAATTAACGACATGTGTTGACTTCCACTTACTTCTTATTCAATAACCAGTACTACTAGCAGACAGGTGGACTTTCAATGAGAAGCCGGTTCTCATTTATTATTGCCAGTTTATTTAATGGAAGACATCATGGAACGCGTCTTGGAGTCGGTGGCTTTGAAACCTGCGTGTTTTTTCGTAGGATTGAATGATACTTTTTTGTCTGGTCTCATGGCATTTAGAATTTGAACGAACTTTTAGAACACCTGAATTCAATCCACCCCTATACTTGTTTCGCGGAGGAGATCGAAAGGGATGACTGTCTTCCCTTTCTTGATGGGTTGGCCAGGAGAAAGACGGGTGGTACGTTGGGAGATGCTTTTTATAAGAGGCCTACTCACACTGACTTGGATCTTCGGCTTGACAGTTGTCACCATTAGGCTCAACGTGAAGGGGTACTTCGTACCTTGTTTCACGGAGCCCACGTCGTGTCGGATCCTGAGAGTTTGGTAGCAGAGTCAGCCCACCTCGATGTCACTTTTCGTCACAATGATTACAGTGAAAGAGAGATTTGTCGTGCGTTGCGCTATCGAAGAACTGTGCATGGATGGGTGACGATAATAGCGAGGTGCTACTAAAGTCTACTGCCTTTTTGCCTTACCCAGGGAGCATTTCAACAGGATTGGCCTTATTTTGCTGAAATATGATGTTTGTTTTTCGACCACCATCTAAGGTAAGGGTGCTTGTACGTTCCGTAAAGGATGATGTCTATTTGCCTAAGGCGGGTGTCTACCGTGTTACTTGCAGTTGTGGGGAGTCGTGTATTGGCCAGACCATGAAGACGACGCATAAGCGTCACACACGCGTGCAAAAGCTGAACAAATCCGCCCTTCCAGAACATTTTCTAGGCACTGGTTATGGCTACGAGCACTATGGGACTCAACTTTCGAGGTCATCAGTCCCCTAGAACTTAGAACTACTTAAACCTAACTAACCTAAGGACATCCATGCCCGAGGCAGGATTCGAACCTGCGACCGTAGCAGTCTCGCGGTTCCAGACTGTAGCACCTAGAATCGCTCGGCCACCGCGGCCGGCAGGCACTGGTTATCCGACGGAATACAATAACACGGAGACTCTAGCTTGAACATCCAGCCACTGGGATAGTGTTATTATGGAAGTTGTTGAAATTAAATTAGCAAGTAGGGTTATAAAAAATGTGGTTGTTTTTGTTTAAATTCGGCATGGAATTATAATCTCTTCCTTGTCAAAAAAGAGAGGGACCATGTTTATGCTACCTCACCTGGCTTCTTAATTTTACTGTCGATAACTTCTGACGTCGATCATCTTTGGTTTTGCGATGGTGCCAGTGTTTACAGTGTGTGCGAGTGATATCCTTACTGAGTTAATCTGAAAATTGGTTTTTTTAAATTACATTGCGTGATTCTTACTTGCTGCAGTTGCGCCTTGAAAATGGTAGGGTGTGCTCGAGTCGAAATATTTACGGTTTTCTAAGACCTTACCCAGCTGCAATCCGACAAGTTATCTGAGTATTTTATACGCCGCGAGAATCTTAGGTCACACATTTGAAATGTTATGAACGTGCAGCACTACTGGACGACTGAGGATTAACCAAGAATCTTTCACATAGTAACACGGACTCGAAAAACCCTTGGACGTATTAAAAATCGACGTTTACTGTTCAAATGGTTCAAATGGCTCTGAGCACTATGGGACTCAACTGCTGAGGTCATTAGTCCCCTAGAACTTAGAACCAGTTAAACCTAACTAACCTAAGGACTTCACAAACATCCATGCCCGAGGCAGGATTCGAACCTGCGACCGTAGCGGTCTTGCGGTTCCAGACTGCAGCGCCTTTAACCGCACGGCCACTTCGGCCGGCGACGTTTACTGTTTGTCAACCATACGGAACACATACAAACAGAAGAGTGACTCGCATTTGGTTATACTGAAGGACAGGGAGGAATACGAAACTCTAGGAAGACGTCAGTATCATAGTGACTAGCCGAAGTTCAGGAAAACAAGAAGACTAAAGTTAAGGGGGAACGACAGGCTAACGGTCGAAAAAATTAGACTTTTTTATTTCAGAATTCGAATATATATACATTCCGAAAAAAATGTATGTACATTCCGAAAAATATTGTCGATAAAGTAGTAATTCTTTGAGCGTTTGAAGCCGACCGTGCATGGCAGGACCCGTCCTTCGAGAACCGATTGTTACAAGTCGTTTTCGATGCCGTAAACACTATTTATACCGATTCGAGTGAACCTGATTTGCTGGAGCATTGTTTTGAGTGGTTTTACTCAAAATGTGAACGAAAGTTTCAATAGCCTCATTTGGGGATACGTTCCAAAAATAGCCTCTAGCCGAAACGAACTTATCAACATTGCTTCAATTTTGGCAGTATGTCTATTAAATGTAGGGCATACTGCATTAATGCACGTGGAAAATACTCTTCAAATCAAAATCTGCAATGAAATGCGTCGATTCTGTGAAGATATAGAGACGGCAGCGGCGAGGCGCTCAGCGACGGAAATCAGGGCTTTTCAGGTCAAAGTAGCAGAGAGCGGCCATCCACTAGCCGGGGAGATAGTTATTACGGACCAGGCATCGATGACATCCCGTAACTTTCATGCTTTGTCCCTCTTTTATATGACAAATACTTGTCAAACTTTAAACATGTTTTTCTCAGAACCATGTTTTTTCGGCATGGTTGTCGTTGCCCACGACACAATTTTCAACCGACAGTAATGATTTTTGGTCTCCCTTGAAGCAAATTGAATGACCAGGGTGCTACGTTAATTTCATGTTTCAGATAATCACAACCGGATTTACAGCGACAACCGTCGATCTACCTTATTTCAGAGTTGCCTCTGGAAAAATCCCAGTTACTCAGTGGAGATATTAATATTTCTCAATAAAAAACAATAAAAACTTCAGTGTATGCCTTGTTTATTGCAGCAAACCCCATTTGTCTCCTGCATTCCAGTGTGGAGAAAAGAAGTCCTGAATTTGAGCAATATTTTCATCCGTCTCCCTTTCGTTCCCCTTTATGTATTGGTTGTACGTGATCTTTGAAGGGTCAAACTAAATACTAATAATATACATGTGACGTCTGTGCTTTCGGGCACGTCTGAAAGGACAGACACTGAAGTGTCGGTAGAAGTGCCAACACCGTGTTGTTTGAGGAAGCCGAAATGCACGCTATAAGCTCACGCAGGATGGCGTGAGGTCTGAAACAGGATACTTAATGAATGCTATAAAGAAAAGTACGTAGCTTCTGGAATACTTAACTTTAATCCACAATTGGTGAACATTGGTCTTGTTACTGTACATGCTTCATTACATACATAGCAAAGGATAAATGGCGCCTTGCTAGGTCGTAGCAATTCACTTAGCTGAAGGCTATGCTAACTATCGTCTCGGCAAATGAGAGCGTATTTTTCAGTGAACTATGGCTAGCAACGTCGGCTGTACAACTGGGGCGAGTGCCAGTAAGTCTCTCGAGACCTGCCGTGTGGTGGCGCTCGGTCTGCGATCACTGACAGTGGCGACACGCGGGTCCGACATGTACTAATGGACCGCAGCCGATTTAAAGCTACCACCTAGCAAGTGTGGTGTCTGGCGGTGACACCACAGACACTATTTAGATCCAGCAGCAATTATGAGTTAGGACACAAGTTAATTACAGACATTAGCTGCGAGTGGGCATTGAATGAAACCAATGGGGAAAGTTGAAAGTTTTTGCCAGACCGGGATTCGAACGCGGGCTCCTGTTGTATCCAGGTGGCTTAAAGGTCGTAAGATCTGTTTAGGAAGCAGGAGATCCGGGTTCGAATGTTAGTCCAGCACAAATTTTCTACTTTCTCACTTATGTCTTGATTTATAGTGGCTGCAGGATCAAAATGGTGTCTATTCTTTCGAACATGTCCGAGAGAAGAGACGCCACATATATAACGATATCCTTTTCATTGCAGCTACCCCTAAGAGCTTCGCTTCAGTTCCAGGGCGAAAAGCGTATCTCTGTGTGAAAGTGGACTGTTAGGTAGACCCTTAATCGTACCTAGTTCGACAATAGGAGCGTGTTGCGTGTCAAACAATAGACAAGCCTTTGTTACGATAGAAATCGTTAAGCGTCTTCAAAATTTCATGACGAATTTAATGGGGGGCACATTAGAGGCGTTTAACGTGACTCTTGTTACAGGGCACACCAACTGCGCTGAAGAGACCGTCCGGAGAATAATTCACAGTGTTTGCCTCTTCTCACCTCGGGCGCGACGCTCGGGTCGGGGCGCTTTGTGTAGCTCCAGGGCGCTGCTGATGCTCCTTTGTCTCCCGCCAGAGTCGCTCGTTGCACGGGGCGCCCTCCTCTTCAGAAGCGGCGAAAAGTGCAAACAAACAAAACAAGGCCGCCTCGCGAGCTTCGCCGTGTTAAGCAAACAGCTGTCATCATTAAAGTCGCTCTCTCCAACCCCACCCCCACCCCCACCCCGTCCTGCCGCCCATCCCTGCTAGCCTCGCTGGTGTTTGTCTTGCGGGAGCCCAGATAAACAAAACAGTTGGCCTCACAAACAGGCGCGCTGAATTAATAAAATCTAGATGTCATTACGGGCCGCTCGGCTATGACAAACAGATTAAATAGTCACTAGCCTGCACAGGGTAAATCCAGTTTCTCATCATCTCTCTTGGGATAGGTGCCTTAGAAAAAATACCTTCTTCAATCAGCATATTAAGAGGATGCTATTTCCAGTCACACTGATCTCATAAGACTTTGCCTAACTGCACCTCTATCAATTAACCTAGAGGAGGCTCTAGGTTTACAAGTGAAACCGAGAGTCGTCTCTCTAGAGATGATGCAATTAACACTCGGTTGTGCGCTGCCTTACGATCTATAAGCATCCGATAAGAACCTGGTGCGACAGTGACTGTTCCTTACCTATAACAGTCACGCAAAAAGAGATGATACTATGACACTGGCTCTCTTATTTGCAGACTATTCACTGAAACCATATTAAACTGTAAAGCTTAGCTCAGTTCTTCCGGATTGGATATACATGGTATAACACGGGTGATATTCGATATGCTGCATGGGAATAGTTGGACCAACAGCATACTAAATGTTCTACACAGCATGCTAGGCTGGCCCAATTCCTCCCTTCCTCCTACATGTAAAGAAAACGGTTCCTGCAGATTTACTATGACCATGAATTTGTTATCAGAAAAACTTGTAACGCCGGAAATGCATATCCTCCTATTTCCATCTATTGTACTATAATTTGTTTTCCTTAATTTTGCTACCTGAATATATGATATTTCTGTGTCTTCACATATTGTAATTGTTTTACTATTTGTATATATATATTTATGCATTTATGTCGATGTATAATTGGTTTGTTTCGGAAATATCATTTGTATTTTTACGCTGGGTCTTGCCTAGGGAAAACTGCTATCGAACGATTACATCGATAGGTCGTGTGAAGACTCAAAGTGTGTAGGATCTTTGGTAGTGTTGACTCTGCCGCGTGGAGCGCGGGCAGAACAGAGTGAGAGTCTGGCGGGAGTAGCGAGTGGAGCAGGTGTTGTGTGACGCTCCCGCGAGTTGCCGCGCTTTCGGGGTTTGGCAGCATGTAATTGCGCTCGACTCGCGATGATAGTTTCTGACATGGTGTCGCGGACGGGAAGCATTAGCTGGCGCACATCAAGAGCCCATTTCGCCTGGTGACCGTGTCGAGAAGAAGGCGCGCCAACATCCAGCTTCTGCAACAGCCACGGCCGACAATGAGTGACTGTCGCCACCTCCTCGATCGACGGCTTCAAACCTTCAATCAACCAACAAGGAAGACTAAAAGCACGTAAAGTTTCAGAACTGTATGGCAGACCTCAGCTTTTCAAATTGTTCCATTTGTCTCGCAAAATTACAGCAACTTAGCATGAACCTTTGTTGCTCATTGTCCCAATTTCATTGCCAAGCAGGGTCCCTTCCTTTTCCGAAATGAACCCGAGTGTCGTTGAAATTCAAACGCCAGCATAATTCCATTTCACTGCTTTAATTTCAAAGTTCAGTTAAAGTCTCAGAGCTGGCTACAATATTCAGATTACACAAGCACGAATTAAGAGTGCGAGCTTTGTTAGCATAATTTAGCTTACCTGTGACTGCAGCTCAGCTTGGTACGTACTAAATTTTACTATTGTTAATAGTTCAGAATCATTTAATTCAAGTTCAGAGTTAAATCTCTTGTTTCTAAATTGCGTAGAGTCAAGTTGCTTTTGAAATGATTGTTGAGGTAGTCCAAGACTAACCGTATTTTACTGGATTTCGATGTGCTTCAGAAAGAAAGCTCACTATTAACTTCAGTCACTAAATTAACTTTCGATTTTCCGGTTTTATTAATTCTTTTGCTAAATTAAGTCAGAGTGTAACGAAATTTATTACTTCTGACAAACTTTCAGTTTTCACACTACACGTGTCAACCTTCAGTTGCCACGCTTCTAGTGTTAATTATATGTGTAATAACCTTTCTTTTTCGGTTACTATAGTAATTGTCCTTAGGACTGGCGACCGTGATTTCCCCCAAATCTCAAATATCTAATTACCGCTAGTTAATTGTTAACGTAACGGCCGCACATTTACTTTCTTTATTAACTTTACCCTTTTCAAAATTAATTTCCACCAGTTTCATTTGCATTTTTCCTTTCATTAAGATGTAACCCTTTCCTCCCTCTTTACCGATAGATTAACTTCGGTGACGATTGCTTTTCCCAAATTTCCATTAGGTACACGCGGTTTAATTTTTCACTGTCATTAAGGTCGATAAGTGAGGGGGGAGGTTACAAACTGTACAAAGTAAATTAATGTTGTGTAAACATCAAGTACCCACTCTAGTTCTTGAAACTTCAAAAGAAAATCTTCATATGAGAAGTTTCCCAATTCTGTTAAAATTCTGATAATAAAATCCTTTTACAGTGGAGACAGTAAGACACTCTGAAGTTAATTTGATGAATAAGGACACAATATACTGCCATTTTGCTTAGAGTAGCAGTTAAATCCAGATAAATTGGCATCTAAATACGAACAATTGGAAATATGACATTAAGTGGCATGAAAACTAGGATTGCATACTTTGACAGCTACCGAATTCAAAGTTCTCTCTAATGCATTAACTTGATCCATTGCCGAGTAAGCTACTTCTCTGTCATTGATCAGTGTAAATATCTCAGCAGGGGGGCTACTTTGTCGTGGCACATTTTGTTAGTATGGGTTACCTACATCAGGGGCAGGTATGCACTCAGGGGAAACCTATTACTCTCCTTTGATTGATATATACTTAACCTATTGTTCTGTTAAGTGCTTTTCCATGTCACCTCCATTTCCGTTTGATTGACAGGCACTCAACCTACGGTCCACCCACCCCCAACCCCCTCCTCCTTCGCTGGTACAGGCACACTTTCAGATCTGATCTTCTGGAATAGGCCATCCCACTCTTATCAAATTCATTGACTATTGAATTAAATTGACCAATTAATTAACTTCTATGTGGGAAAAGTACCATGGCTCCCTGGCAGGCCCCATTGGTGGGAAGTTCAAATTCCATCAGGACAGTGCAAACCCTATTGACCTAAGAAAGGGGCTTGAAGATACGTCACTTGGGCTATCTCCACTAACCTAAGTCACCTGACCACCACCTCATCCTAGGGATTGGTGGGGGAGGACTCAACCTGTGCTGGACATAAGTCTTTATTCTCCATGCACCAGTCTTTATTTAAACACATCCAGTGTGTTCCTCATGAGGTCCGTACTCCTACTGACCTAGTATACAGTACTGCCACGAGAGACTGCTGTTATCCATTCTGTGATGTAAACATCTACATCTACATCTACATCTATACTCCGCGAGCCACCTTACGGTGTGTGGCGGAGGGTACTTATTGTACCACTATCTGATCCCCCCTTCCCTGTTCCATTCACGAATTGTGCGTGGAAAGAACGACTGCTTGTAAGTCTCCGTATTTGCTCTAATTTCTCGGATCTTTTCGTTGTGATCATTACGCGAGATATATGTGGGCGGTAGTAATATGTTGCCCATCTCTTCCCGGAATGTGCTCTCTCGTAATTTCGATAATAAACCTCTCCGTATTGCGTAACGCCTTTCTTGAAGTGTCCGCCACTGGAGCTTGTTCAGCATCTCCGTAACGCTCTCGCGCTGACTAAATGTCCCTATGACGAATCGCGCTGCTTTTCGCTGGATCATGTCTATCTCTTCTATTAATCCAACCTGGTAAGGGTCCCATACTGATGAGCAATACTCAAGAATCGGACGAACAAGCGTTTTGTAAGCTACTTCTTTCGTCGATGAGTCACATTTTCTTAGAATTCTTCCTATGAATCTCAACCTGGCGCCTGCTTTTCCCACTATTTGTTTTATGTGATCATTCCACTTCAGATCGCTCCGGATAGTAACTCCTAAGTATTTTACGGTCGTTACCGCTTCCAATGATTTACCACCTATGGCATAATCGTACTGGAATGGATTTCTGCCCCTATGTATGCGCATTATATTACATTTATCTACGTTTAGGGAAAGCTGCCAGCTGTCGCACCATGCATTAATCCTCTGCAGGTCCTCCTGGAGTACGTACGAGTCTTCTGATGTTGCTACTTTCTTGTAGACAACCGTGTCATCTGCAAATAGCCTCACGGAGCTACCGATGTTGTCAACTAAGTCATTTATGTATATTGTAAACAATAAAGGTCCTATCACGCTTCCCTGCGGTACTCCCGAAATTACCTCTACATCTGCAGATTTTGAACCGTTAAGAATGACATGTTGTGTTCTTTCTTCTAGGAAATCCTGAATCCAGTCACAAACCTGGTCCGATATTCCGTAGGCTCGTATTTTTTTCACTAAACGTAAGTGCGGAACCGTATCAAATGCCTTCCTGAAGTCCAGGAATACGGCATCAATCTGCTCGCCAGTGTCTACGGCACTGTGAATTTCTTGGGCAAATAGGGCGAGCTGAGTTTCACATGATCTCTGTTTGCGGAATCCATGTTGGTTATGATGAAGGAGATTTGTATTATCTAAGAACGTCATAATACGAGAACACAAAACATGTTCCATTATTCTACAACAGATTGACGTAAGCGAAATAGGCCTATAATTATTCGCATCTGATTTATGACCCTTCTTGAAAATGGGAACGACCTGCGCTTTCTTCCAGTCGCTAGGTACTTTACGTTCTTCCAGCGATCTACGATAAATTGCTGATAGAAAGGGGGCAAGTTCTTTAGCATAATCACTGTAGAATCTTAAGGGTATCTCGTCTGGTCCGGATGCTTTTCCGCTACTAAGTGATAGCAGTTGTTTTTCAATTCCGATATCGTTTATTTCAATATTTTCCATTTTGGCGTCCGTGCGACGGCTGAAGTCAGGGACCGTGTTACGATTTTCCGCAGTGAAACAGTTTCGGAACACTGAATTCAGTATTTCTGCCTTTCTTCGGTCGTCCTCTGTTTCGGTGCCATCGTGGTCAACGAGTGACTGAATAGGGGATTTAGATCCGCTTACCGATTTTACATATGACCAAAACTTTTTAGGGTTCTTGTTTAGATTGTTTGCCAATGTTTTATGTTCGAATTCGTTGAATGCTTCTCTCATTGCTCTCTTTACGCTCTTTTTCGCTTCGTTCAGCTTTTCCTTATCAGCTATGATTCGACTACTCTTAAACCTATGATGAAGCTTTCTTTGTTTCCGTAGTACCTTTCGTACATGATTGTTATACCACGGTGGATCTTTCCCCTCGCTTTGGACCTTAGTCGGTACGAACTTATCTAAGGCGTACTGGACGATGTTTCTGAATTTTTTCCATTTATGTTCCACATCCTCTTCCTCAGAAATGAACGTTTGATGGTGGTCACTCAGATATTCTGCGATTTGTGCCCTATCACTCTTGTTAAGCAAATATATTTTCCTTCCTTTCTTGGCATTTCTTATTACACTTGTAGTCATTGATGCAACCACTGACTTATGATCACTGATACCCTCTTCTACATTCACGGAGTCGAAAAGTTCCGGTCTATTTGTTGCTATGAGGTCTAAAACGTTAGCTTCACGAGTTGGTTCTCTAACTATCTGCTCGAAGTAATTCTCGGACAAGGCAGTCAGGATAATGTCACAAGAGTCTCTGTCCCTGGCTCCAGTTCTGATTGTGTGACTATCCCATTCTATACCTGGTAGATTGAAGTCTCCCCCTATTACAATAGTATGATCACGAAACTTCTTCACGACGTTCTGCAGGTTCTCTCTGAGGCGCTCAACTACTACGGTTGCTGATGCAGGTGGTCTATAGAAGCATCCGACTATCATATCTGACCCACCTTTGATACTTAACTTAACCCAGATTATTTCACATTCGCATTCGCTAATAACTTCACTGGATATTATTGAATTCTTTACTGCTATAAATACTCCTCCACCATTGGCGTTTATCCTATCCTTGCGGTATATATTCCATTGTGTGTCTAGGATTTCGTTACTGTTCACTTCCGGTTTTAACCAACTTTCCGTTCCTAATACTATATGCGCACTATTTCCTTCAATAAGAGATACTAATTCAGGAACCTTGCCCTGGATACTCCTGCAGTTTACCAATATTACGTTAACTTTTCCTGTTTTTGGTCTCCGAGGACGGACATTCTTTATAAACGATGATAATGTCCTCTCTGGTAAGCCGTCAGGTATTTTATCGTTTCGCCCAAGGGGGGGTCCCTCTAACCTAAAAAACCCCCGTGTGCACGCCACACGTACTCTGCTACCCTAGTAGCTGCTTCCGGTGTGTAGTGCACGCCTGACCTGTCTAGGGGGGCCCTACAATTCTCCACCCAATAACGGAGGTCGATGAATTTGCAACCATTATAGTCGCAGAGTCGTCTGAGCCTCTGGTTTAGACCCTCCACACGGCTCCAAACCAGAGGACCGCGATCGACTCTGGGCACTATGCTGCAGATATTAAGCTCAGCTTGCACTCCGCGTGCGATGCTGGTTGTCTTCACCAAATCAGCCAGCCGCCGGAAGGAACCAAGGATGGCCTCAGAACCCAAGCGGCAGGCGTCATTCGTTCCGACATGTGCTACTATCTGCAGCCGTTCACACCCAGTGCGTTCAATAGCTGCCGGAAGGGCCTCCTCCACATTACGGACGAGACCCCCCGGCAAGCACACCGAGTGCACACTGGCATTCTTCCCCGACCTACCCGCTATTTTCCTGAGGGGCTCCATAACCCGCCTAACGTTGGAGCTCCCTATAACTAATAGGCCCGCCCTCTGTGACTGTCGGGACCTTGCCGGAGAATCGGCCACTGGCCCAACAGGCGAGGCACCCTGTGGTGGCTCGGAAACGATGTCATCACCACTAGGAAGCACCCCGTACCTGTTGGAAAGGGGTAAGGCAGCTGCCACGCGGCCAGATCCCACCTTCGCCTTTCGGCCAGGCACGCGCGAGCCCACCACTGTCCGCCATTCACCCTGGAGTGATGGCTGACCGGTAAGATGCTCACTGCCGGAAGACGCAGCGACATCAGGGGTTCCATGTGATTCCAAGGCCACCGAAGTAGGCATAGGTCTCACCACAGTTGCCCCAACGCCACTACGAGCCGACGCCTGCGCCTCGAGCTCGATGAGCCTAACAGACAAAGCCTCCACCTGCCCCCGAAGAGTGGCCAATTCTCCCTGCGTCCGCTCACAACAACCACAGTCCCTACACAAACCAAGATGGCGGAGAAAATGGTGGGGATGAAGGCAAGTAACAATGTGGTTGCCATGGGCTCTGGAGTCCAACTGACATAGTACACAGTAAAACCATCAGAGAGCGCTGACATCCCTTCCACGACATAATCAAGATGACTCTCTGGTGGTGGACAGGAGGGGTCTCACAACAGGAAATTCAAAAGTGTATTCTTTATTTATAAAAAAAATCAGTTTGTGGGGATCGGATTTCTCTTGCTCATCATTCTCTGCTGTTTGGAACCATATAGGTCTTGTAAGAAGTGGCTACATGAAGCAAACATGATGCATAACCTAATGTTTGGCTCTGTACTCTGGGTGTAATAACCTAATGTTTGGCAATTTGTCAGCATTTAACCTATTATTCTGTTAAGTGGTTTTCCATGTCATCTCTATTTCATTAAACTATTCTACCGCCTTTGATACCAAATTCAATAATTAGTTAAGTCCTCCCACAATTTTCTGGTACACTTCACGAATTTCACATGGTTTTAAACGCCATTTCTGGCGCATTCTTCTTTGCCACCCACCCCTTAAACTACTGTACTGCGTTTACATAAAAATTATGAAAATTAACATAGTGTCCAGCACTTAACATGCTGTTGTGCTCCATCGCACTCACTCACACACATACTAATACCATGTTTATATAAAAAATTTATGCAAATTAATAAAATCGGTATTTTTCACATGTTTGGGGTAGTTTCTTTAATACACAGAATCCTATGGGTCAGTGAAATCGATGAAATACCATTTAAATAAAAGATTGCTAACGAAAAACACAACCCATCACTCGACACCTGATGCCGACGCCTCCCACGCTGCCGCTGCTGTCCTTGACACCGACACTACCCCAGCCACAGCAGCCACAGCATTGGTCTGGTATCCATGGACCGCCCTTTGTCAGGCTAACAGGTTGCTTGCAGTAGCCCGATTCCACAGCGTCTCCTCCTCCACCATTACGTCCTCGCCGATCATGAATGATACAGGACACACCCATGTCCACCTCGCCACAGAACTCCAAGGCACACACACACCAACCTTATATGTGATCCTCCTATGGGTAGTATGTGTGTTTACCATTGCTGACATCATACCTGTGGATACTAACATTGCAGATAGCACTACAGAAATCTGTTCCAGAATATCACAGGCTGCCTTCTCCCTAGCTATCCTAACAGGACATACGAGCTGCATCCAGCCATGCTTACCTGCCCCAGTGTGACTGATACTCGTCGCAAAACGTCCGCGTAGCAACTCACCATCTAAAAGGTTTTCAATATTATACTGATGTCACATGGTTATGTAAAATAAAAGCCAAGTCGACCTCTCCCAAATTGTATAGTGTCCAAGAAATAGTTGACAGTCGCTTTTGTAGGAGCTTTCATGATGTCTCAGCTTGTCCGCACAGAAATTCTTGTAATAACAGAACCTGTTTACGAAAATAGCGCCGAATAACGCCGACTGCATTCCTCCTGATGGTCCTACATGGCACCCAATCCATCATGTCCTACCCTTCCTGCTTTCCACATACACAAACGTTCTCACCATTATGTAGACTCTCCTACATCCCAGTACAAGGGATGGCTTGTGACTGAATGGGGATTATGACTGGTTCTTATCGAAGTTACCCGCCGAATTACTGATGCCGCTGGTGTGGAAACACCATCTGTCTTTTTTTTTTTCAATCTGCAGGTGAGATTTTCAGCTGCAAGAATTAAACATACCCTACATATCATCAAATTCCGAAATACTTACTCAATTACACAGCCCTTCACTGAGAGCAGGAGCTTGAATATTAGAATGTGAAACTGATCTCCAATCCATCAACATATCACTGCATACCCCATCGATCTAGTAAATATACAATTCGTATAATCTGCCACACAAAATCAGCCCATTTACATCATTCATAGATTTACCACATAGACAGACAGCACCGTATACACTCCTTGCAGGACTAGATACTTCCCTGCGAGTTCAGCGCTCATCCACACCTGATGGATGAGCACTCTCAGAAAACGGAAGTCACACTCAGAGCTGCTCTACAAATTCATGCTCCTTCCTCCTCGGCACAAATGCATTATTGTTTCTGTTCTGGACATGCATGCTTGCTTGCTTGCTTTTCTACACCCATCTTTTGACTCTCACATTTCAATAACACATGTACTTTCTCATGGTCTACCATAATATCATAGCATTTTCGGGGTACGTCTCGATATCAAGCACACAGCAGTAACCTACCGATCGCACACACAACATAATTCCGAAGAAATAGACTGGAAATTATTTCTCTACAAAACCAAAACTTCAGCAAATTTGGGCGTGCCGTAAACCATTGAATACCTAGAAACTTCTAACGCCTTCGAAGATATTTATAAGTGAAGTTGAAAAAAAGTAGGGAAAACTGATATTTCCACTCTTGAATACCGATATCAATGAGGTAGCATATTCCAAATCATACCTATGCTTTACAAGGTTAACTAAGGTGTTTCTCATGTCTAGAGGACCAGCAAACGTGTCTTCCACATGTTTTATCCACACACCACAATCGATCCTCTCTGAACCAAATAAAGGCACGAAATGTGTAGAAACAGTCAACTGACCAGTTTACGTGGGATGGAATAACATACCAGTGGAATCACACCTCCATATTCATTCTTCTCAAATTTCCATGTGATCTCGAAAGCAATCCAACAGACACTAAATATTAGTTCGCTATTTGGTCGTCTAGAGGGCAATACGGTTAAGTCATTTACATTCCTACACTCCAAAAGGTCTCTCCATTCGGACAGCTCCTACATTTAATGGGAAACTTGAATCATCCCTGTACAAGTCACCGGTGCTGCCCGCCGAGCACGCATATGTAGAATCATCATCCTAACAAAACAGTCACGTATATATTTTATCCCTGTGCTTACAACTAAATACGATCGCGGTCTCAGTTTAATGACATTGGACAATGGCTCTGGAAATAGAAATATCAGTACCATTCTTATGATCAGACCATTCTTGTGACTCTTTCCATTGCTATCACAGCACTTGAAGTAAAATCCATACCTTCCTTACGATTGTACATAGTCATTTACTTTGCACATGTCGGAACACAAACACATACTTTATAAGCCTGAAGCTCAAGGTCAACCTGTCACGCAGCCCCAACTACTAACTACGATACTTCGTCAATTATTGATCGCTGGTGATACGAAATAATACTGACCGAAAATCAGCTATGGGTGGACATGTCTCCTCAGTTTTTCTTACGAGTGCTACCACCATATTTTAGAAAGAGATGTTAATCGTCTTGCAAACTGCAAATTGTTTAAAAGAAACCCGATCCCAACAATACTGTGTATTGCTATTACAATTTGTCATCATACTACACGAGCACACAGGTACTCTTGTTAGAGGCTGTACCACCTTTATAAATGTACATATGTCGTTACCTACGAATCACGTGGTTTTTTCAGACAAAAATACCCAGACGGTGATCGCCGCAGTGTGTAGTACCAGACCAACACGTCGCCGACGGTGCAACCTCATAATAAAACTACCACATTTTGCAAGCGGTTAGGCTAAGAAGCGTGGCATGTAACCGGTATTTGCTACTCCCTGACGCCGCCGCCTCTAGATATTTCTCCAGTATTTGTAACGCACACTGTCTCGATGCTATGTCAGAGGTTCTCTGATATACCCAATGAGTTACAGCTGATGATTGATTGAGAAGGATCACAAACAGTAGTAGATGGTGTGATGATTGAGGTCATTCGAAATGTACACAAGCTTTTCAGATCTCTAGTGCTATGCTTTCGGTAGAAATTATGTCTATGACTTGGAATGGAGCCTTTCCATTCAACCACACACCTGTGTTGTATTCTATGGAGAAGTCCATTAATGATCATAGCCACTAGTGAATCATAATTCTGGCTCACTCATATCTCGAAACGAGCCACCTTTATGGAACCTACCTGCTACAGTAAAATTCCAATATGGATTTAGGTAGCCCCTATGCATCTTTCAAATACCTCTCAGACTCTGCGCTACCGTCCCTGCAGCTTTGCACATATGATTGTTCCAATGCAAGTCGGAACTGAGTAGAAGTCGGAGAAAGCTATATCTACCATCATATACAACCCATGTAGAAACAGGCGAAGTTCAGTTACTGTGACAGATGTGTGTTTAGACTATTCGACGGAAACTAAGCCTGCTCCTGCAACACGAGGTAGTGTAAAAGACAGTTACAGGAACTGAGGGGAAGGAAATTAATTTTGCTACTGCATTGTGGTACTTCTCCTAACTACAAGCAGGTACTACAGATCCACATCCCTCATCGCCCATTCACGTCTGTCACTCCAACATTCAATCATCATTAATCTGTACCATTCGTCAGGGAAAAAATTACAAATTATAAAAGGGGCACTAACTTCATAACAACAGAGAACTCGATAAGATTTTTACGCACCTTTCTCCTCCCATACATCGAATACAAATACCGCATGTGTGCTGGCTTCGAGCACAAGTGACGATCCTATTAAATATACAGGTGTTGATCCACTGCACAGACTCGTTTAAAGTTTCATCACGTCTAATGTAGGAGGATGACCGTATCCCCCAGACTGTACTTTAAGTCACAAGAGAAGCTACCTGTGACCCTGTGTCGTACTTTAAAACATTGTTTTTTTCTGCTGTAACACGTTTTGTACACTGCCATATATTTTGTTTTTCCCACGCATCTTCGTGATCTGTGTCAGGTTCTAAACTGACATTAGCATGTTGTGAACCACTGCGTCTCGCAGAGAGCTAGACGTCGCACAGTGTAAATCATACTGTTACTGCACCTACCGTAACATGTGGCACACCCTGAATTATTTTAAATAATAAAAGACAGTTACAACATAAGGAAACTTCAAGAGTTTGGGGGCATTGTGCAGAGTTTCCAAACTGATGTCCGAAAGTGATTGACTATCTCTACATTTAAACTCATCTGTCACAATGACAGAATAGCTGATGGCTCCACGTTCCGTTTCGACTGATTCCTCGTATTGCAGTCATGTACGCGGTCATTGTTTTGGTGCTATCCAACCCCAGAAGGGGTTGTCCCTCCAACAAACCTCTTTCTCCATCTCAAACAAGCGATGTCAGTCATTCATTATGTGGTAACCAACAGCACACCAATGGACTGAGGAGATGGAAAAGACACCCCCAATTTACTGAAATAATGGGCATTACAGTTGATTGTGTGACCAATTTTACCAATTTTAAAGTTATTTCAACACCGACCAATGATGTCACAGCATCTACATCTACATCAAAATGGATACTCTGCAAATCACATTTAAGCGCCTGGCAGAGGGTTCATCGAACCACCTTCACAATTCTCTATTATTCCAATCGCGTCCATTGCGTGGAAGGAATGAACACCTATATCTTTCCGTATGAGCTCTGATTTTCCCATTTTTATCGTGGTGATCATTCCTCCCTATGTAGGCTGCTGTCAACAAAATATTTTCGCATTCGGAGGAAAAAGTGCGTGACTGAAATTTCGTGAGAAAGTTCTGTCGCAACGAAAATCGACTTTCTTTTAATGATGTCCAGCCCAAATCCTGTATCATTTCTGTGACACTCTCTCCCATATTTCGCGATAATACAAAACGTGCTGTGTTTCTTTGAAATTTTTCGATGTACTGTGTCACTCCTATCTGGAGAGGATCCCACACCGCGCAGCAGTATTCTAAAAGAAGACGGACAAGTGTAGTATCGGCAGTCTCCTTAGTAGGTCTGTTGCATTTTCTAAGTGTCCTGCCAATAAAACGCAACCTTTGGTTAGTCTTCCCCACAACATTTTCTTTGTGTTCTTTCCAATTTAAGTTGCTCGTAATTGTAATACCTAGGTATTTATTTCAATTTAAGGCTTTAGATTAGACGGATCTATCGTGTAACAGAAGTTTAACGAGTTCCTTTTAGCACTCATGTAGATGACCTCACACTTTTCGTTATTTAGGGTGAACTGGCACCTTTCGCACCATTCAGATATATTTTCTAAAACGTTTTGCAGTTTGTTTTGATCTTCTGATGACTTTATTAGTCGATAAACGACAGCGTCGTCTGCAAACAACCGAAGACGGCTGCTCAGTTTGTCTACCAAATCGTTTATATAGATAAGGAACAGGAAAGGGTCTATAACACCACCTTGAGGAACGACTGAAATCACCTCTGCTTTACTCGATGACTTTCCGTCAATTACTACCAATAGTTTTGTGTACATCTACATGATTACTCTGCAATTCACATTTAAGTGCCTGGCAGAGGTTTCATCGAACCACAATCATACTATCTTCCTACCATTCCCCACAACATTTTCTATGAGTTCCCTCAAATTTTAGTTGTTCGTTATTATAATACTTCGGTCTTTAGTTGAGTTTACGGCTTTTAGATTACACTGATTTATCGCGTAACCGAAGTTTAACGAGTTCCTTTTAGCTCTCACATGGATGATCTCACACTTTTCGTTATCTAGGGTTAACTACCACTTTTCGCATCATTCAGACATCTTTTCTAAATCGTTTTGCAGTTTGTTTAGATCTTCTGATGACATTATTAGTCGATAAACGCCACCTTTATCTTTAAAGAATCGAAGACGGCTGTTCCGATTGTCTCCCAAATCGTTTATACTCGATAAGGAATAGCAAAGGACCTATAAAACTACCTTGTGGAACGCCAGAAACCACTTCTGTTTTACTCGATGACTTTCCGTCAATTACTGCGAACTGTGACGTCTCTGATAGGCAATCACAAATCCAGCCACATAACTGAGACGATATTCCATAAGCACGTTATTTCACTATAAGCCGCTTGTGTGCTACAGTGCGAAAGCCTCCTGGAAATCCAGAACTACGGAATCGATCTGAAAACCCTTTTCAATAGCACTCAACACTTCATGTGAATAAAGAGCTAGTTGTGTTTCACAGGAATGATGTTTTCTAAATCCATGTTGTCTGTGTGTCAATAGACCGTTTTCTTCGGGGTAATTCATAATATTCGAACACAATATATGTTCCTAAATCCTGCTGCATATGGAC
Organism: Schistocerca serialis cubense; assembly: GCF_023864345.2. Taxonomy (NCBI): domain Eukaryota; kingdom Metazoa; phylum Arthropoda; class Insecta; order Orthoptera; family Acrididae; genus Schistocerca; species Schistocerca serialis. The sequence goes on from NC_064644.1 coordinate 54,045,960, forward strand.
GTTAACGATACGGGCCAGTAATTTAGTGGATTACTCCTACTACCTTTCTTGAACATTGGTGTGACCAGTGAAACTTTCCAGTCCTTGGGTACGGATCTTTCGTCGAGGGAACGGTTGTATATGATTGTTAAGTACGGAGTTACTGCATCAGCATACCCCGAAAAGAACCTAATTCGTATACAGTCTGGGCCAGAAGACTTGCTTTGTATCAAGTGACTTAAGTTGCTTCACTGCTACGAGGATATTTATCTCTACGTTACTCATGTTGGCATCTGTTCTCTATTCGAATTCTTGAATATTTACTTCGTCTTCTTTTGTGAAGGCATTTCGGAAGGTTGTGTTTAGTAACTCTGCTTTGGCAGCACTTTCTTTGATAGTACCTCCGTTGCTATCGCGCAGAGAATGCATTGATTGTTTCTTGCCGGTAACATACTTCACATACAACCAGAATCTCTTTGGAATTTCTGCCGTATTTCGAGACAAAATTTCGTTGTGGAAACTGTTATAGGCATCTTGCATTGAAGTCAGCGCTAAATTTCGATCTTCTGTAAAATATCGCCAATCTTGGGGATTTTGCCTCTGTTTAAATTTGGCATGTTTGTTTCGTTGTTTCTGCAACAGTGTTCTAACCCGTTTTGTGTACCAAGGAGGCTCAGCTCCGTCGTTTGTTAATTTATTTTGTATAAATCTCTCAATTGCTGCCGATAGTAATTTAAGACGCATGTGGTCTACGCTTATATTATTAATTTGGAATGAGTGAAGATTGTCTGTCAGGAAGGTGTCAAGTGAATTTTTATCTGTTTTTTTGAATAGGTATATTTTTCACTTATTTTTCGAGGATTTGGGGATTATAATATTCAACCTCGCTACGACAAACCTGTGTTCACTAATCCTTGTATCCATTTTGATGCTCGTTATTAACACAGGATTATTTGTTTCTAAGAGGTCAAGTGTGTTTTCACAACCGTTTACTATTCGCGTGGGCTCATGAACAAACTGCTCGAAACAATTTTCAGAGAATGTGTTTAGCACAATTTCGGATGATATTTTATGCGTACCTCCTGAATTAAACATGTATTTTCGCCAGCATATGGAGTGTAAATTAAAGTCACCGCCAACTGCTACGGTATGAGTCGTGTACGTGTTTGAAATCAAACTCAAGTTTTCTTTGAACCTTTCAGCAACTGTATCATCTGAATTGGGAGGTCGGTACAAGAATCCAATTATTATTTCATTCCGGTAGCCACCAACGACCTCTGCCCATAATATCTCACAGGAAGTATCTACTTCAATTTCGCGAAAAGTTAAACTACTTCTAACAGCAACAAACACGCGACTGCCAACCGTGTTTAGCCTATCCTTTCGGAACACATGTTTCCCAATTTCAGTATCATAGTTAAACTACCCACTCCCCACTTTGCGAGTATCATTGTGAATGTGGATAGATGACTGTGCAGTACGTCCATACATTGATAATTCTCGAACACATCCATCATCAAAATATATCGGACAGTGCTCTACATATTTCTAACACTTCGAGCATCGAGCTTAATTTACGATATATCTCTCTGCTGATGGGAGTCACAGAGCTTTCTCACAGTCTTAAGGTAAAATTGGATACTGAAAGACCCCCTCGCACTGTCATTGACCAACCCACTCTGCAGCAACGTTACCGACTTAATCTGCAATCGACCAGAAGTAGACTGCGCCTCATTCCACGTCTCGTGAATGAATGGAGCTTGCCGAGGCCTCGCCCTCCAAGTGCACCAGACTTCTCGAGATGCAGCCATGTCGAGGAGGTTAGCACTCCTTATCGATGTATAGAAACAGATTTTCAAGTGTTGTGATGGAATAGCAGACGGTGAAGAATAAAAAAGAAACGGGTGATTTTTATGTGCGATGGAGCTCCAGATGGATGTAGTTCAAAGCATTTTTACATAAATCAACCAAACTATCAATTTTAAAATATTAATCCAGAGTCTAGGATCAGTACCTGGAAGGTATTGGTAAGAGAGAACATAAACACACACACTCCTAAGGCTGCAACGTTCTCCAATTGAAACGGGCTATAATGTTAGATCGCTTGCGTTTCTGACCTATGAGTCGTATGGAATGTAGCGCTGTTAATATTCCATTGTAAGAAATATATTTCAAGCGCTTGACATACAACCTTCTTCCTAGTTTCTCTACGATAAACTATGTTACTGAACCGTCAAACTAAAAACCTACTTCCCTAAAAAAATGGGCTCTACGTAATACGAGCAGAACATAGCTTTCCAGAGATGTGCAGCATCCACTGTTCACACCCAGTCATGCTTCAGAAATTATACTATGCCTGTATCAGAGCAATATGAAATTATGGCAAGTAATGGGGAATACGTCTTACAAGGAAACAGATAAACGCTGGAAATCAGTGTCCAACATGTGAAAATTACAAGTCAACCTGCTAATAACCCTGTAAACAGCACATCTCTCAGGCAAATGTGTACACTGGGATTGCAGTGTCTCACAAGCACCTATCGCTAACTTAGTTACGAAGCTGAGTTCTTGTTTTTACACCAGAGGTGCGACAGGGGGATGCAGTACATCGCATAAATCATAGTTCGTTTAGAGGAATGTGTCACGTTTAATCACACATGAGATGGAAGTCCTCTGACGACCGACAGGTTTCCTGTTAAGGATCGCAAGTGGACACGACTTTAAATTACGAGTACATACAGAACACGCTGCTGTATATGAGTCGGACGCAGGCTATGTCACGCGACTTATGCTTCCTGACAGAACCGTGGAAAAATTGACCTACATCGACATCTACCTCTCTGGAGTGGATCATCAGTCTACTATTAAACCATACCTCGTTACAGCTCCATCTTAATTGATCACCCCATCCACTCTCTGTCACCCTTTAACGCAGATGCATGTAAGTTTAGAGGTGGATAGAACTCTGTCTTCCAGAAAAGTGTCAAATAAAGTTGTCAACTAGTGTGTATCACTGGTACTTCAATAGACATACAGTATAATGCTGCATCAATGAAAAAAAAATTGCCTGCTTCCCTGATTCCCTTCGCCTCCATGTCGACGTTTTCTCGGATTCCTCTTGTGCCGCATACTTAATCCCACATACAAATTGCTCAGCGCCAACCAAGAGATACTCAAGTGCTTCCTCAATTTCCCCGCATTTGGGTGTATATTCGATCAATTTATACCTATCGCCTCCTTTATTTTTTGCAATTTTATCGATTTTATGTCAGTTCCATCCATGCGATTATGACATAGCATCTCGTTCTGTGTTCTAGAATTCCTTGTAAAAGTAGTACATCTGCCAACACCTAACCGAAATGCGCTGATCGGGAGGCGTATTATAGCACTCCAGTCGATTGTATCCAGTCACTTCCACATTTGGAGAGCATTTGCTTGGTTTTCTGGATGTCTATCTATATCCTTGTGTCACAGATGGCTCACTATACGTATCTGGAAAGCTATATTGTGCTTGTATCACACAGAGCCCATGTTTTAAGAAAGCAACTTTTTAGTTTTACGCTTCTATAGCATAGTTTATCGTAGAGAAACTGGGAAGAAGGGTGTGTGTCACGTGCCTCAAATATATTTCTTACACTGGAATATTAACAGCACTACATTCCGTTATAGCCCATATTAAGAGCCGGCCGAAGTGGCCGTGGGGTTAAAGGCGCTGCAGTCTGGAACTGCAAGACCGCTACGGTCGCAGGTTCGAATCCTGCCTCGGGCGTGGATGTTTGTGATGTCCTTAGGTTAGTTAGGTTTCACTAGTTCTAAGTTCTAGGGGACTAATGATCTCAGCAGTTGAGTCCCATAGTGCTCAGAGCCAACCATATTAAGAGCGGGACGTTGTAGCCTTAGGGGTGCGTTTGTTTAAGTTCTCTCTTACCAATACCTTCCAGGTACTGATCCTAGACTCTGGAATAATACTTTAAAATTGATAACTCGGTTGATTTACGTACATCTGTCTGGAGCTCCATTGCGCATAAAAATCACCAGTTTCTTGTTCTTCTTCACCGTCTGCTGTTACATCACAACACTTACAAACTGATACAGTGCATTGATAAGGAATGCTAACCTCTTCGATGTGGGCGAATCTCGAGAAACCTTGTGCGCTTGGATGGGCGAGCACTCGGCAAGCTCCATTCGTTCATGAGACATGAAATGTAGGGTGGTCTACTTCTGGTCAATTCAGATTAAATCAGTAACGGTGCTGAAGGGTGTGTTGGTCAATGACAGTGTGAGGGGGGTCTTTCAGTATCTAATTTTACGGTAAGACTGTGAGAATGCTTTGTGACTCCCATCAGGACACAGATAGAATGTAAATTAAGCATGATGCTCAAAGTGTTAGAAATATGTTGAGTGTTGTCTGATATACTTTGATGATGGATGTATTTGAGAATTAAAAATGCACGGACGTACTGCACAGTCATCCATCCACACTCACAATGATACTGGCAATGTGGTCATCCATCCACATCCACAATGATACTTGCAATGTGGGGAGAGGGGGGGGGGGGGGGGGAGGTTAGCTATGATACTGAAATAGGGAACCATGCTGTCACATCATTGGTCGGTGTTGAAATTACTGTAAAATTGGTAAAATTGATCACACAGTCAACTGGAAAGATTATTATTTCAGAATATCGGGGGTGTCTTTTCATCCCATATGTCCATTGGTGTGCTGTTTGTTTCCACATAATGATTGCCTGACATCGCTTGTTTGAGCTGAAGAAAGAATTTTGGTGGAGGGACAATACCTTCTGGGGATGGATAGCACGAAACCTATGATGGCGTACATGACTGCAACACGGAGAATCAGTCAAAAACAGAATGCGGAGTCATCAGGCATTCCATCACTACTACAGATGAGTTTAAATGTAGAGGTCGTCAATCACTTTTGGACATCAGTTTGGAAACTCTCCACAATACCGCAAAACTCTACCAGTTTCCTTATGTTGTAAATGTCTATTATTATTCAAAATAATTCAGTGTGTGCCACTTGTTACGATAGGAGCAGTAACAGCATGATTTACACTGCGCGACGTCTAGCTTTCTGCGAGAGGCAGTGCATCACTACGTGCTAATGTCAGTTTAGAACCTGACACATACCATGCAATTGTAGCACAAAAACAAAATGTATGACGGTGTAAAAGCGTGTTCCAGTAGAAAAAAAAAACAATGTTTCAAACAACGGCACAGGGTCACAGGGAGCTTCTCTTGTGGCTTAAAGTACAGTACACGTGATGAAACCTTAAAGTGGTCTGTGCAGTGGATCAATACCTGTATATTTAATAGGATCGTCACTTGTGCTCGAAGCCAGCACACATGCGGTATTTGTATTCGATATATGGGAGGAGAAAGGTGCGGTAAAAATCTTATCAATTTCTCTGTTGTTATGAAGTTAGTGCCCCTTTTATAATTTGTAATTTTTTCCCTGGCGAATGGTACAGATTAATGATGATAGAATGTTGGAGTGATAGACGTGAATGGTCACTGACGGATGTGGAGCTGTAGTACCTGCTTGTAGTTAGGAGAAGTACCGCAATGCAGTAGCAAAATTAATTTCCTTCCCCTCAGTTCCTGTATTGTCTTTTATACTACCACATGTTCCAGGAGCAGGCTTAGTTTCCATCGAATAGTCTAAACACACACCTGCCACATTAACTGACTTTCGCCTGTTTCCACACGGGTTGTACATGATGGTAGATATAGCTTTCTCCGACTTCTACTCAGTTCCGACTTACACTGGAACAGTCACATATGCAAAGCTGCATGGACGGTAGCGCAGAGTCTGAGAGGTATTTGAAAGATGCATAGGGGCTACCTAAATCCATATTGGAATTTTACTGTAGCAGATAGGTTCCAGAAAGGTGGCTCGTTTCGAGATATGAGTGAGTCAGAATTATGATTCACTAGTGGCTGTGATCATTAATGGACTTCTGCAGGTATGTGGTTGAATGGAAAGGCTTCATTCCAAGTCATAGACATCATTTCTACCGAAAGCATAGCACTAGAGATCTGAAAAGCTAGTGTACATTTCGAATGACCTCAATCAGTACACCATCTACTACTGTTTGTGATCCTTCTCAGTCAATCATCAGCTGTAACTCATTGGGTATATCAGAGAACCCGCATCTCGTGGTCGTGCTGTAGCGTTCTCGCTTCCCACGCCCGGGTTCCCGGGTTCGATTCCCGGCGGGGTCAGGGATTTTCTCTGCCTCGTGATGGCTGGGTGTTGTGTGCTGTCCTTAGGTTAGTTAGGTTTAAGTAGTTCTAAGTTCTAGGGAACTGATGACCATAGATGTTAAGTCCCATAGTGCTCAGAGCCATTTGAACCATCAGAGAACCTCTGACATAGCATCGAGACAGAATGCGTTACAAATACTTGCAAATACCGGTTTCATGCCACGCTTCTTAGCCTAATCGCTTCCAAAATGCGGTAGTTTTATTACGAGGTTGCACCGTCGGCGACTTGTTGGTCTGATACTATACACTGTGGCGATCACCGTGTGTGTATTTGTCTGGAAAAACACATGATTCTTAGGTAACGTCATATGTACATTTATAAAGGCGGTATAGCTTTTAACAAGCGTACTTGTGTGCATGTATAGAATCAAGACAACTTGTAATTGTAATATATAGTAATGGTTTCTTTTTAACATCTTGCAGTTTGTAAGACGGTTAAACATCTCTTTCTAAAACACGGTGGAGGCGCTCGCAAGAAAAACTTACGAGACATGTCCACCCATAGTTGATTTTCGGTCAGTATTATTTCGTATCACTAGCGATCAGTAATTGACGAAGCATCATACTCAGTTGTAGAGGCTGCGTGACAGGTTGAACTTGAGAATCAGGCTTATATAGTATGTGTTAGTGTTCCGACATGTGCAAAGGAAATGACTATGTACAATTGCAAGGAAGGTATGGATTTGACGTCAAATACTGTGATAGTAATGGGAAGAGTATGTCCAGCCATAAGAATGGTACTGATATTTCTATTTCCAGAGCCATAGCCGGCAATAGCGTATATTTCCGATACTTCACTCATTGTCGAATGTCATCGAACTGAGACCGCTATCGTAACATTTAGTTGTAAGCACAGGGATAAAATACATATGTGACTGCTTTGTTAGGATGATGATTCTACTTGTGGATGCTTGGCGCGCAGCGCCAGTGACCTGTACAGGGATGATTCACGTTTCCTGTTAACTGTAGGAGCTGTCTGAATGGGGAGGCCTGTTGGAGTGTAGGAATGTAAATGACTTAACGATATTGTCCTCTAGAGGACCGAATAGCGAACTAATACTTAGTATGTGTTGGATAGTTTTCGTGATCATGTCGAAATTTGAGAAGACTGAATATGGAGGTGTGTTTGTGCTGGACTGTTATTCCCTCTCATGTAAATTGTTCAGTTGACCGCTTCTCCACATTTCAAGCCTTTATCTACTGATGACAAGATCGACTGTGGTATGTTTACCTAGCATTAGGAAGACACGTTTGCTGGTTCTCGAGACATGAGAAACACATTAGTTGACCTTGTACAGTATAGGTATGATTTGGAATATGTTACATCACTGACATCGGTATTCAAGAGTTGAAATACCAGTTATCTCTATTATTTTTCGTGTTTCATCGTAAATGTCTGTGCAGACGTGACAGGTTTCTAGTTAGCCAATGGTTTACATCACGTCCCAATTTACTGAAGTCTTGGTTTTGTAGAGAAATAATTTCCAGTCTTTATCTTGCGAATTATGTTGCGCGAGCGATCAGTAGGATACTGCTGAGTGGTTTATATCGAGAAGTACGGCGAAAATAGTACTATATTATGGTGGTTCATGCGAAAATACATGTGTCCTTGTAATCCTTGAGTTAGGAGATGGGTGAAGAAAAGCAAGCAAACAAGCAGGTCCGGACCAGAAACAGTAATGCGTTAGCGCCGACGGGGATGTGCCTGAATTTGTAGAGCAGTTCTGAGAGTGACTTCTGTCTGCTGAGGGTGCTCTTCTCACAAAATATCTAGTGCTGTGGGGAGTGTATATACTGCTGTCTGTCTTCATGGTAAATGTACGAAGGATGTGAAAGGGCTGATTTTGTATCGCAGAGGATACAAATTGTATGTTTACTAGATCGACATGGTACACGGTGATATACTGATGGGTCGGAGATAATCTTTACGTTATAATATGCAAGCTCTTATTCTTGGTGGGAGGGCAGTGTAATTGAGTAGCAGTCTTTCCGTATATATGTAGGATATTTTTTAAGGTTTAATTGTGGGTGCAATATGGCTATCTGTATAAAATAGATTTTTTGCAGCTGAAAGTCTCGTCTGCATAAAGAAAAAGAAAAAGGTGAATGGTGCTTCCACACCGGCAGGATGAGTATTCCAGTGCGTAAATTCGATGAGAACCAATCATAATCCCCATTCATTCACCAGACATCGCTTGTGCTTGAATGCAGAAGTCTCTACATAGCTTAGAGAAGGTTTGTGTATGTTGAAAGGAGGAAGGGTAAAACATGATGGACTGGGTGCCACGATAGGACCATCAGGAGGAATGCATTTGGCGTTATTCAGCGGTATTTTCGTAATCAGTTTCTCTTATTACAAGAATCTCCATGCGGACAAGCTAAGACATCATAAAAGCTCCTACAAAAGCGACTGTTAACTACACTCCTGGAAACTGAAATACGAACACCGTGAATTCATTGTCCCAGGAAGGGGATACTTTATTGACACATTCCTGGGGTCAGATACATCACATGATCACACTGACAGAACCACAGGCACATAGACACAGGCAACAGAGCATGCACAATGTCGGCACTAGTACAGTGTATATCCACCTTTCGCAGCAATGCAGGCTGCTATTCTCCCATGGAGACGATCGTAGAGATGCTGGATGTAGTCCTGTGGAACGGCTTGCCATGCCATTTCCACCTGGCGCCTCAGTTGGACCAGCGTTCGTGCTGGACGTGCAGACCGCGTGAGACGACGCTTCATCCAGTCCCAAACATGCTCAATGGGGGACAGATCCGGAGAGCTTGCTGGCCAGGGTAACTGACTTACACATTCTAGAGCACGTTGGGTGGCACGGGATACATGCGGACGTGCATTGTCCTGTTGGAACAGCAAGTTCCCTTGCCGGTCTAGGAATGGTAGAACGATGGGTTCGATGACGGTTTGGATGTACCGTGCAGTATTCAGTGTCCCCTCGACGATCACCAGTGGTGTACGGCCAGTGAAGGAGATCGCTCCCCACACCATGATGCCGGGTGTTGGCCCTGTGTGCCTCGGTCGTATGCAGTCCTGATTGTGGCGCTCACCTGCACGGCGCCAAACACGCGTACGACCATCATTGGCACCAAGGCAGAAGCGACTCTCATCGCTGAAGACGACACGTCTCCATTCGTCCCTCCATTCACGCCTGTCGCGACACCACTGGAGGCGGGCTGCACGATGTTGGGGCGTGAGCGGAAGACGGCCTACCGGTGTGCGGGACCGTACCCCAGCTTCATGGAGACGGTTGCGAATGGTCCTCGCCGATACCGCAGGAGCAACAGTGTCCCTAATTTGCTGGGAAGTGGCGGTGCGGTCCCCTACGGCACTGCGTAGGATCCTACGGTCTTGGCGTGCATCCGTGCGTCGCTGCGGTCCGGTCCCAGGTCGACGGGCACGTGCACCTTCCGCCGACCACTGGCGACAACATCGATGTACTGTGGAGACCTCACGCCCCACGTGTTGAGCAATTCGGCGGTACGTCCACCCGGCCTCCCGCATGCCCACTATACGCCCTCGCTCAAAGTCCGTCAACTGCACATACGGTTCACGTCCACGCTGTCGCGGCATGCTACCAGTGTTAAAGACTGCGATGGAGCTCCGTATGCCACGGCAAACTGGCTGACACTGACGGCGGCGGTGCACAAATGCTGCGCAGCTAGCGCCATTCGACGGCCAACACCGCGGTTCCTGGTGTGTCCGCTGTGCCGTGCGTGTGATCATTGCTTGTACAGCCCTCTCGCAGTGTCCGGAGCAAGTATGGTGGGTCTGACACACCGGTGTCAATGTGTTCTTTTTTCCATTTCCAGGAGTGTATTTCGGGACGCTATACAATTCCAAGTGGTCGACTTGGCTCTTATTTTACATAGCCATGTGACGTCAGTATAATATTGAGAACCTTTTAGATGATGAGTCGCCACACAGACGTTTTACGGCGAGGTGTCAGTCACACTACGGCAGGTAAGAATGACTGGACATAGCTCATATGTCCCGTTAGGATAGCTAGGGAGAAAGCAGCCTGTGATATTCTGGAACACATTTCTATAGCGTCTTCTGTTAGGTCAGTATCCACAGGTATAGCGTCAGCAATGGTAGACACACGTGTTGCCCAGAGGTGTTTCGCATATGGGATCGGGGTGAGAGTGCCTTGGAGTTCTGTGGTGAGGTGGACATGGGTGTGTGTAGTACCTCACGATATCAGCGAGGACGAGACGACAGAGGAGTAAATGCTGCAGAACCAGGTAGCTGTGAGCAGCCTGGTTGCTGCAGCTCCAACCCATTAGCCTCAGTCAGGGCACTCCATGGGCACCAGAGCAATGCTGTGGCTGTAGCCGGCGGCGGCGGCGGCGGCAGCGGCGGGTGCGGCCTCGACGCCGGGCGTTGAGTGGCGGGATGTGTTTTTTACTAGCGATCTTTTGTTTAAAATTTATGTATCGTTTTCACCGACCCATAGGACGCTGTGAATTGAAAAAACTACCCAGTACAAGTGAAAAATACCGATTTAATTAATTTGCATAAATTTTTTATATCAACATGTTGCCAGCGGTACAATAGTTAAGGGCAGTTTGAGTGTGAGTGGCTGACATGAAGCAGAACAGCACGTTAATTGCAGAAAACTATGTTAATTTGCATAATTTTTATGTAAACCCAGTATAATAGTTTAGGTAGGTGGGTGACAAAGAAGAATGCGCCAGAAATGGTGTTCAAAAACATGTGAAATTCGGAAAGTGTACCAGAAAATGACTTAATTTGGTATCAAACGCGGTAGAATAGTTTAAGGAAATGGGGATGACATGGAAAACCATTTAACAGAACAATTGGTTAAGTGCTGACAAAGTGCCAAACGTTAGGTTAAGAAACCCAGAGTACGGTTCCAAGCATTAGGTTGCACGACATGTTTGCTCCATGTAGTTACTTTTTACAAGACCTTCATATTTCCAAACAGCAGCCAATGATGAGAAAGAGAAATCCAACCCCCACAAACCGATTTTTTTACAAATAAACAGTGTACCCTTGAAATTCCTGTTATGAGACCCTTCCTCTCCACCACCAGGCCGCCATCTTCGATTACATCATGGAAGGGATGAGAGTGCTGTCTGGTGGTGGTACTGTGTATTAGGTCAGTAGGACTCCAGAGCCCATGGCGGCCACACTGTTACTCGCCATTTTCCCCGCCATCTTGGATAACCTCACGGAATGGACAACAGTGCCCTCTAGTGGCAATGCTGTGTACTAGGTCAGTGGAGTCCAGACCTCATGGTGAACACACTGAATGGCTGTACTACCTCTAATTGTTTAAATAAAGACTGGTGTATGCAAAATAAAGAATTATATCCAGCACAGGTTGAGTCCTCCCCCCACCAATCCCTAGGATGAAGTGGTGGTCGGGTGACTTTTGTTAGTGGAGGTAGCCCCACTGCCCTCTCTTTCATGCCATATGCTTATGTTATTAGAGATATCCCAAGTGACCTTTCTTCACCAACAAAGTTCAAACTTCACACCAGTTCCTAGGAAGAGATGGCAGTCAGATGACTAAGGTTTGTGGAGGTAGCCCAAGTGACCTATCTTCAAACCATTTCCTTAGGTTAGTAAAGGTTGCACTGTGCCGATGGAATTTGAACTTCCTGCCAGGTGTGAATGGCAGGGGGGCGTGGCGCTTTCCTTCCAGAGAGGTTAATTGTTCGATCAATTTAATTAAGTCGTCAATCAAATTGATAAGAGTGAGAGGCGGCTTTCCAATAACTCAGACCTGAAAGTGTACCTGTAGCAGCGAGGTGGGAGGGGTTTTGTGGGTGGGTGGGGACAACAGGTTAAGTGCCTCTCAATCAAAAGGAAATGGGGGTGACATGAAAAAGCACTTAACAGAACAACAGGTTAAGTACCTGTCAATAAATGTATAAGCTCCCTGCGTCTTGGAGATTATATGGGTTAGTTAATGATTATTATGATACAGTCCTCCTGTTGTAGTTGACTGTGTATATCGAGGCTTCGTTCATTGTTAAATGCAATGGTGTGGTACTAACTGATGGAGATGCATTAAGAAGTGGTAAGACTCAATTTATTTCCTTTATCACACTGCACAAACATGAACACACTATAATTCAAACTGTGTGCCATTACTATTAAACATAAGGATAAATCCTTCGCTACGCAACCGCCTTTGGCTCACGCAGCCTACACTTTCCACAGCCTCTTAACAACTGGTTCTGCTGGCGACTCCCTGCGCCACTGGGCATTGTCGCCCTCCAAAGAACAACCACTTACAGATACCACACACCAGTACCCTCACGAATGGAGAACAATAGGTTTGCCTCTGAGTAAATACCTGCCCCTGATGTAGGCAACCCGGACTAACTAAATGTGCCAGAACAAGGTAGCCCCCTACTTGCCTCAACTTACACGTTTGGCCACGTTTCATAGTACAACACATAAATTCTCCTTCCTAAACCACTGTGTATACACGTCGAAGCACACCCATCCAAAAGACATACAACACATGCAACCACTACTACAGATACCCTGTAAAGCAAAAACAAATAAAATGATGGCAATAACTACTGCTAGTGTTGGGGTCAACAATCACTGAAGATGAACAGTCTTTACAATACACTGTTTTTATTTACAGAGAAAAACATTAAGAGAGAGTTTGTTACAAAACAGAAAGAAATCGAATTGGTTACAACTGTGAGTTTCTCGAAGAGAGGAATGGTTTATCTGTTCTGGGTCCGCGTGATATCAATTTGCTGATATGAATCCTGTAATTTCATCCAATATTGTCCCTGGCATTAACATATCCTCTTTCCTTACGTCCTGTTTCGGCTGGCGGAAGTAATAAGTTGTGTAGCATCCATTTGTCTTATGCCAGAACAAAGTAACTCTTTATGCAGCACGTGAAGGTCGTATTAGTTGAACTGCAACTTTCACACACGTCAATTTGGCACAGTCCATACATCGTGTATAAATTAACATTCCATTTGTTATAATTTTCCAGTTGCGAAGTTAGACAGTCCTATTGCTGTTAATCTTCATGGTTCATAATAACACTGTTCCTGCGAAATCAGTCACTTATGTAGCAACACAGTTCATAGTTTCCACATTGGCAGTTAGTGTTTTAGAATACGTCATATCTTGTAGTGAAGAAAATAAGCAATATTAAATTCACAGTTTATGTCATGCAGTTCAATTCTGAACCGACGACAACACTGTCTGGTCACGAGTGCATTGTTACTGGCACAAACATAGTTCTGCAAAACCCACGCCGGCCGCAGTGACCGAGTCGTTTTGGGCGCTTCAGTCTGGATCGCGCGATCGCTACTGGCGAAGGTTCGAATCCTGCCTCGCGCATGGATGTGTGTGATGTCCTTAGGTCAGTTAGGTTTAAGTAGTTCTAAGTTCTAGGGGACTGATGACCTGAGATGTTAAGTCCCATAGTGCTCAGAGCCATTTTATCCAATTTTTTGCAAAACCCAACAGCGTTTGCGTAATACAACCTCCATTTATAATGTCCATCATAATGTCAAATTTTAAACCGTGTCTAACACACGTAAGTCCGGTATTAATATCGCGTTATACATACAACATTAATACACATAATACATGATTCCTTACCGCCACGCTCACGCGCCATCTGCGACTCCGCCACTCTCTGCCACACTGTTCGACCCGACAACTATCGATACTTCTCTCGCTCCCCAGTTGTTACAACACTTCTTCCTATTGCATTCTGTTTCACACAGTACGTTTAACAAAACCATTTAAAAGACCATGAGGCAAAAATCTAAGCCTTTACGTAAGGAACTCGTACAGATAACAACAAAGTAAATATAGTCATGCTTCATATTCTACACTATATAACCAAATGAAAAATATTCTACGTCATCAGAAATATATCTATGAAGTACGAGGTAGTAAAAGAAAGGAAAGAAAATTATATCTCATTATTAGTCATGGCAACACACACCCCACCCTCCACCTTTCGCTCTTTCTATACTGATTGTAAACATGGCAAAATATAACACTCCAGACCCATGCTGTAGGGTCGTTCATTGACGCACTTCAAAAATTGTAAGTTGTCAAACTCAGTACTAAACAATCGGAAGAAACCTCCTATTGGTGCCCAAAAAGATGTATATGTTACTGTATAAAAAACTATGAATGGAAAGTGAGGTACAAGCTTCCTCATGCTAGCTTCCTCAAAACCTTCCAAATTCTTCTAAAAGTCTGGCATGCGACATGTTTGCGCTCTTAACATACAACTCACTTCCACAAGCCCCGCTAACTGTAACTCTCTCAACCCATTAGTCCATCGCTGTGCGGCACTTATCCATCCACTCCCGCTTGCCTAGTTCTCACTCACTCATTCAGCGCAACTCATTCTCATCACCTCTTTGTGTCTCTCTGTACTGCCTCCTGTCTCACAGCCACAGTCTCCTTCGTTGTGGTCTACTGTCTCCTCTCACTGTCACCATCTCCCTCTTGTTTTCTCTTGCTGATACTAGTATTTCATTCATTCACTCCCACTGCTGCTATCTCTTCTCAATGTCACTATTTCTCTCTTCCATGTTCTCCGTCCCTCATTATCAGTGGCTCTCAGCCACTTCCTCTTTCTCCTCATCTTTATTCCTGACTCACTGCCACCGCCTCTTTCGCTCTTTTCCTTGCTCTATTCTGTTACTGCCAATTACGTTCCACTGCCACTGACCCCCGCTCTTTCTCTCACACTAACATTGACTCCTTCGCTCTGCTCATACCACAGCCACTGTCTACTGTCATACAGCATATATTACTTTTCCATCTCTTTCCAACTCCCACTGTCTCATCTCACAGCGTAAAAAAGCTCGGAAGCGTTCGCATGTCTCAATTTTCAGGAGCATTTTGATAGATGCTACGATAGTAGAACGAGGCGGCCAGTGTATGACTTTTCAGTCAGAGTCTTTTTAAACGGGACCATATTCTTCTTTTTTGTGCTCCTATAGGAGCTTTTTTCTTTGGGTTCACTTCTTTTTCCTGCCATAGCAGGATATGTAACTCATCTGGCAAGAACTTTATGGTTCAGTAAAATTATAAACCATTCACTTAGCCTGTGTGAAACAGAAATAATGATTAACAAATTCTACGTGTCAGACGCGACTTTACTTGCACAAATATGTTGCATGTACTTCAGTACTAGAAAGTGGGGTTCCTAGAACCCTTTTGATGCTAACAGAGACACGTTACAGCGTAGTTCTCCAAGCTACGTCACTTTAAAAACTACTGTTTCACTTCACAGCGGATTTTACGTGTACTAGCAGAGTAACTTTGAATCTCTGTATATCGGAAACGGATGAATTATGAAGAAAATTTTCCATTTTATTCGAGATCAGGATCTCAGGAATATATTGCAAAAAAGTCAGCTGTTTGCTGGCACAGCCGTTTTTTAATCTGGGGGTCTCTTTTGGTACGAAAAATACGATAAATTTTCTTTGCCTTTTTATAAGGAACTGCCCATGAGCAGATGGTGCCACCATAAGCACCTTAAGGCCTACCATAGACCACAGGAAATGCAAATGAACCAAATGATTTGCTACTTTGATTAAGCATGGGGAAATGCGTAATATTCGTATTTTGACCCTATACTATAGGACAGTGAGAGTAAGACGATCCTTCGACTTGGTATACAAATTGTCCCTACCACAAGGTCTAAATAAAGCACTTAACTCTACCTTTCTATGACCAATAGAACCCTAAGTATAGCCCCTGGGAGAACCCCCTTTTGTACACTGCAATATGAACCTATAGGATAGCGCTCGCTGTCCTATAGCCACCTGTCACCTCCATC
The DNA here is from genome assembly GCF_023864345.2 of Schistocerca serialis cubense. Taxonomy (NCBI): domain Eukaryota; kingdom Metazoa; phylum Arthropoda; class Insecta; order Orthoptera; family Acrididae; genus Schistocerca; species Schistocerca serialis. Next base: position 54,062,072 of record NC_064644.1, read on the forward strand.
AGTGTGCCAAAAGAGGTGGCTAGGGCAGTAGTAAGACGCTGAAGTTGTAGTCATGAGATGGCAGTCTATTCCCCCCTCCGGCCTTTCAGATGTAGTTTCCGTGGTTTTCCTCAGTCCCTTAGGCCAAGTGCTGAAATGGTTTCTTTCGTCAGGAGAAGGCTTATTTTCTACCCTGTCCTTCCTCACTTTGAGATTTTGTTCAATTTCTGTTGATCTCTATGTTGATGAAACGTCGAATCCTCATCTCCCACCCTCGAATTAGGAGCTTCAGTACACGTATCAATCACCTCCTCTCCATATGTCATGAACTTTTCTGAGAACGGCGTGTAAATTAGAAAGCGCAGACAACAGCGTTGAAGCGTTTGGGCATGCACTATTGGCCAAAAAATTATTAGTTAACAATGAGTGATTATATGCCTTCGGCATTGATTCCTGAACGAACGGATGAACCAAAACTGTATACTTTAGAGGTTTGGTGTTCAGTGAGGACGGAATATTCAGAGAGAATCATTGAGTTACCTATGGAACAGTGACCACGTGTAGGGCTTCGTTTTATGTAACTTCGATGAAGTTTCTCTGCACCACTAACAGAGCTAAGGCGACCAGAGTGAACTCGGGGCAGGACCGCGGGCCAACCATCGTGGAACAGATGTTGGTGTAGTTGGGGGCTGTAATTGTTGAACACATTTTGTGTATTATTAAGTTGACAACTTTTACCAAAGCAATAAAATTAATTATTACTGATCACCTATTAATGCAGCTATTACCACCAACGAAGGTGGTGTTTTTGGGGAGGGGGGGATTTGCAGCCCACCACGAATTCCTTTCCTGTGCTAACCTTTTCATCTCAATGTAGCCTACATCCTTAATTATTTGCTAGATGTATTCCAGTCTCTGTCTTCCCCTACCGTTTTTACCCTCTAAAGCTCCCTCAAGCACCATGGAATAACTGACGTCTTAATAGATATACTGTCCCTTCTTCTTGTCAATGTTTTCCACACGTTACTTTCCTCGCCGATTCTTTACTTTCTCAAACCACCAAATTTCCAACATTCTTTTGCAACATTCTTCTGTAACATTACGTCTCGAAGCCCTTTATTCTCTTCTGTTCCAGTTTTACACAGTCCACACCTCACTACCATACAATTCTGTGCTCCAAACGTACATTCCCAAAAACTTTATGCTTGGATTAAGTCTTGTGTTAGATACTAAAAGATTTATTTAGGCCAGCAATACACTTTTTGCAGGGAAAGTTTACTTTTTATGTGCATCTTGCTACGTTCATCGTGGATTATTTTGCTTCCTAGGTAGTAGGCTTACTTAAATTCGTCTTATGCTTGATCCCAAATTCAGATGCTAAATTTCTCGCTCTTCTCATTTCTGCTACTTCTCTTTGCTTTCGGCTCGTACGATACCAAGGAATAGTCAACTGAGTATTCGAGGAAAGCATGACTGGCCAAAATTTCACTGGGTCACCAAGATACGACTACAGTAAAGCAGGTTCAAATGCATGTGTGATGAAGAAGTAATTTGGATGTTAAGAGGCATGCACGTGGTAGAGCAACGTGGACAGTTGAATCAAACTAGTCTTCGGACTGAAGCCACAACAACGTACTTGCTCATTTAGCATTTTCTTAAGCGCAATTAGGAGATCAGAGTCATCATCATCATCATCATCATTTGAGACTGATTATGCCTTTCAGCGTTCAGTCTGGAGCATAGTCCCCCTTATAAAATTCCTCCATGATCCCCTATTCAGTGCTAACATTGATGCCTCTTCTGATGTTCAGCCTATTACTTCAAAATCATTCTTAACCGAATCCAGGTGTCTTCTCCTTGGCCTACCCCGACTCCTCCTACTCTCTACTTCTGAACCCATGAGTCTCTTGGGTAACCTTGCTTCTCCCATGCGTATAACATGACCCCACCATCTAAGCCTGTTCACCCTGACTGCTACATCTATACAGTTCATTCCCAGTTTTTCTTTGATTTCCTCATTGTGGACACCCTCCTGCCATTGTTCCCATCTACTAGTACCTGCAATCATCCTAGCTACTTTCATATCTGTAACCTCAACCTTATTGATAAGGTAACCTGAATCCACCCAGCTTTCACTCCCATACAACAAAGTTGGTCGAAAGATTGAACGGTGCACAGATAACTTAGTCTTGGTACTGACTTCCTTCTTGCAGAAGAGAGTAGATCGTAGCTAAGCGCTCACTGCATTGGCTTTGATACACCTCGCTTCCAGTTCTTTCACTATGTTGCCATCCTGTGAGAGTATCCATCCTAAGTACTTGAAACCGTCCACCTGTTCTAACTTTGCTCCTCCTATTTGGCACTCAATCCGTTTATATCTCTTTCCCACTGCCATTACTTTCGTTTTGGAGATGCTAATCTTCATACCATAGTCCTTACATTTCTCATCTAGCTCTGAAATATTACTTTGCAAACTTTCAATCGAATCTGCCATCACAACTAAGTTATCTGCATATGCGAGGCTGCTTATTTTGTGTTCACATATCTTAATCTCACCCACCCAGTCTATTGTTTTCAACATATGATCCATAAATAATATGAACAACAGTGGAGACAGGTTGCAGCCTTGTCTTACCCCTGAAACTACTCTGAACCATGAACTCATTTTACTGTCAACTCTAACTGCTGCCTGACTATCTATGTAAAGACCTTCAAAAGCTTGCAAAAGTTTGCCTCCTATTCCATAATCTCGTAGAACAGACAATAACTTCCTCCTAGGAATCCGGTCATATGCCTTTTCTAGATCTATAAACCATAGATACAATTCTCTGTTCCACTCGTAACACTTCTCCATTATTTGCCGTAAGCTGAAGATCTGGTCCTGACAACCTCTAAGAGGCCTAAACCCACACTTATTTTCAAACAATTTGTCCTCAACTAATACTCGCACTTTCCTTTCAACAATACCTGAGAAGTTTCTACCCACAACGCTGATTAAAGAGATACCTCTGTAGTTGTTACAATCTTTTCCGTTTCCATGTTTAAAGATTGGTGTGATTACTGCTTTCGCCCAGTCTGATGGAACCTGTCCCGACTCCCACGCCATTTCAATTATCCTGTGTAGCCATTTAAGACTTGAGATTCCACTGTATTTGATGAGTTCCGACTTAATTTCATCCACCCCAGCCGCTTTATTGCACTGCATTATATTGACCATTTTCTCCACTTCCTCAAATGTGATCCTATTTCCATTATCATTCCTATCCCATTGTACATCGAAATCTCAAACATTACTCGTCGTATTTTCACCCACATTGAGCAACTCTTCAAAATATTCCCTCCATCTGCCCAAGGCATCAACAGGATTCACCAGCAGTTTTCCTGACCTATCCATAATACTTGTCATTTTCTTCTTACCTCCCTTTCGAAGACTGCTAATTACACTCCAGAATGGTTTTCCAGCAGCTTGACCCAAAGTCTCCAACCTGTTTCCAAAGTCTTCCCAAGATTTCTTCTTGGATGCTGCAATTATCTGTTTGGCTTTGTTTCTTTCTTCAATATGCCTTTCTCTGTCTACCTGTGTTCTAGTATGTAGCCATTTTTGATACGCCATCTATTTCCTTTTACAAGCTGCCTTGACTGTGTCATTCCACCAAGCTGTTTGCTTCATCCTACCTTTACACATTACTGTTCCAAGACATTCTTTAGCCACTTCTAGTACTGTGTTCCTGTACCTTGTCCATTCCTTTTCCGATGACTGTAATTGCCTACATTCAACTAACTGGTACCTTTCTGAGATCACTGTTAGGTACTTGTGCCTGATTACTTATCCTGAAGTTTCTCCACTCTTATCCTCCTACATATGGACCTGACCTGCTGCACTTTCGGCCTCACAATACCAATTTCACTGCAGATTAAATAGTGATCAGTGTCATTAAAGAATCCCCTGAATACACGTGTGTCCCTCACAGCCTTCCTGAATTCCTGATCCGTTATTATATAGTCAATGACTGATCTGGTTCCCCTGCCTTCCCAAGTATACCGGTGAATGTTCTTATGTTTAAAAAATGAGTTTGTGATTACTAAGCCCATACTGGCACAGAAATCCAAGAGTTGTTTCCCGTTCTTGTTGGCCTCCATATCCTCTCTAAATTTACCCATAACCTTTTCATACCCTTCCGTTCGATTTCCAATCCTGGCATTAAAATCACCCATGAGCAGAACACTGTCCTTGGCCTTTACTCTAACAACTATGTCACTGAGTGCGTCATAAAAACTATCCATCTTATCTTGATCTGTCCCTTCACAATGCGAATATACTGACACAATCCGAGTCTAACTAGGAAATACAGCTTCATACCATAACACCACTTTTGACAATATACATGATGGCAGACAATATTCTCCAGGCATTCTTCAAACCCACGCCATTCCATCGGATTTCCATGAGGTATAGCGTGACTCATCACTTCAGATCACTAGTTTCCATTCATCCATTATCCATTTTCGTTGCCCATTACAGCACCTCAAATGCCGCTTAAGTTTGACAACAGAAGTCCGCTTAAAGCAAGTCCCTTTAACTAAGGGCTCACCTTCCGTGGTTGTAAGGTTTCCAAGTGGAGAAGTAATTAGCATATTTCATCAAAATATAAGAGGCATTAGAGATAAAGTTGGTGAAATGCTTATAGACGTTGACTCTGAAATTAATGTTAAATCAGAGCGCCACTGAAATAATTTGACAATTCAGAGGCTTCCTTTACCAGGATACAGATTAGCTGGCTGTTTCTCAAGGAGTTCCTTGAGGGTGGGGGAGTGGCTATGCACGTAAAGAACAGTATTCCATTTGAGTCCATAGCCGTATCACGACACAGCACTGAACAGATATTTGAATGTTGTGCAGGAGCAGTTGAATTTAATGAAACTTAAGTTGTAATTGTTGTTGTTTATAGGTCCCCTAACTCCGACTTCAGAGCATTTCCGTTCAAACTAGAGAGGGTTCTTGATTCACAATGTAGGAAGTACCAGAAACTAGTCATATGTGGTGAATTCAATATAAATTGGGATGAGAAGTTCCGCCTTATGCAAGACACCTTTTTTCTTTTGTTTCACCCATACATATTTCAGCACTTTTGTGCTATCATCAGTGGGTTCTATTTTTATTTTTAACTGTAAATTTGTTGTTAACATATTAACATTTGCGTCGTTTACAACATTATGTAAAAGTAGCATTTATAACTTAATTGGCGAAAAGTAACATACGTTACATTATGTTATTGTCCTCTTGTTTTGATAGCTGTTATGCTACACAATATACAACATGTCATCTGCAAACAGCAAAACGTAATTTATTTTCTATTTGTTATGTATTTACGAACGGAAATAAGACTGCATCACGTTTTCTTTCTGTAACTTACAGTTTTGAAGTTGTGGTACGTTTTCCTGTTTTGTTGGCGAAGTAAATAGGCTTACTTCTTTGCCTGTGTTCACGTGGAATGGTTAGTTTCTTGCGCGATTAAAAGTACTCAGTAGTAACTCCGCTTTATAAAAAGGGAGAAAGGGATAATGTAGATAATTTTAGACTTATTTCTACGCCATCGGTGTTTGTAAAAGTTAATGAAAAGGTTGTATATGTATGGGTAATTGATCATTTTATATCACGAGATTTGCTATCAAACGTACAGTTCGGCTTTAGAAGTCGTTGAACAACTGAAAATGCTATATTCTGTTTTCTCTGTGAGGTACTGGATGGGCTATACAAAAGGTTTCGAACGCTTGGCTTATTTTCTGATTTAACTAAGGCATTCGATTGTGTTGATCACAAAATATTGCTCCAGAAGTTTGACCATTACAGAATATGGGGAGTAGCTCACAATTGGTTCACCTGTTACTTTAGCAGCAGGCAGCAGAAGGTCATTATTCACAACGTTGATAACGGCTGTGATGTGGGGTCTGAGTGGGGTACTGTCCAGAGGGGGATCAGTGTTGGGGCCACTCCCGTTCCATATTTATATAAATGATATGCTCTCTAGTGTTATGGGTAATTTTAAAATATTTCTGTTTGATGATGACACTAGCATGGTAGTGAAGGATGTTGTGTGCAACATTTGCTCAGTTTCAGATACTGAAGTACGTGATCTAATTTCATGGCTTGTTGAAAATAAACTAACAGGAAGTCACAGTAAGAAACATTTTTTACAGTACCTAACACACAATTCAACAAAATCTGACTTTTAATTTCGCAGAATGGGCATATGATTAGTGAAATTGAACAGTTCACATTTCTAGATGTTCAGTCCAGCTGTCGTGGAAAGTCCACGTTCAGGATCTGGTTCAAACAAGCAATATCGCCATTTTTACTATTCGAACGGCATCAGAAGCGAGTGATCGTTCGACACGAAAATTTGTCTACTTTGCTTATTTTCATTCGCTTATTATATTTTGGGTAGCTCTTCCCATTTTAAAAGGATATTTTTGGCTCATAAACGGGCGGTCCGGGCAATAATTGTTATAAGTTCACGAACCTCTTGTCGACGCCTGTTCACGAGGCTTGGTATTTTGACACTGGCCTCTCAATATACATATTCCTTATTGTCATTTCTTGTTAACAATATTAGCTTTTTTCCAAGAATAAGCAGCTTTCACATGGTTAATACTCGGCAGAAATCAAACCTGCATTTGGATCGGACTTCCTTAACTCTTGTTCAAAAAGGTGTGCGGTATACTGCTGCATCCATTTTCAATAAGCTACCACTCGAATTCAAAACTTCTTAGCAGTAATCCTTGCGGTTTCAAAACGAAACTGAAGAGATTCCTAATGGGTCACTCCTTCTGTTCTGTCGAGGAGCTCCTTGAAAAATTAAGCTGATTCTTATTGTATTGTTGATTGCGATTACTTAAACTTATGGACAGACTTTTTTCAGGTTCATTAAGATTTATTTGTATCTGTTATTTCTTTTATGTTGTAATTTCATGTACTGACATGTTCGATGACCTCGGAGATTTGCTCCTTAATTTGGTCCTATGGAACTCGCCGTATAAATAAAAAAATAAGAAAAACAAAACTGTGTTACTATGAGGAGCTACTCGACCAATATGCCCCACTCTTTTCAACTCCCTAAGCACAGACTTCGTGCCACCTCGACTCGTGATAGCACTTTGGAACTCACCAGTACTTTCCTCCTCTGATTTCATGTGAATTTTTATAACCACCCTCTGCAAATGTTCAGTGGTCCGTCAATACTTGGGACCACTAATAGTCAACATGGGCAACCTTAGACGGTTTAAAATGTCCCGTATGGATTTGGTACTCATGTGACATCCAATGATTGGCCCACTTTCGAAGTGGCTGTGAGATGCTCTGACCGACCCATTCTGTTGTCACCCATTCTCAGCTGACAGCACGATACTCATTATAATGGCGGATCGGCCTCTCGTTTCATCCAGTGGTCAATTCTGAATTAAGAACGAGTGCCCGGATGATTTTGATCTGGCAGTGCATATCTGTACTCGGACTCGTAAGCCGCCTTGGGATGTTCGCGAAGTTTACAAAATGGACGAGAACCTCCACCGCCTACATTTCCCTGTTCCTTTCCAGTACCCTTCGCGTTTCGTAGACGGTAAGGTTCACAGATAGATAGCAGAATTTCTCTAACTACTCGTTGAGCTAGAGGGTGTCAGGGTTGGGTTGCTTGGGGAAGGAGACCAGACAGCGAGGTCAACGGTCTCATCGGATTAGGGAAGGATGGTGAAGGAAGTCGGCCGTGCCCTTTCAAAGGAACCATACCGGCATTTGCCTGGAGCGATTTAGGGAAATCGTGGAAAACCTAAATCAGGATGGCCGGACGCGGGATTAAACCGTCGTCCTCCCGAATGCAAGTCCAGTGTCTAACCACTGGGCCACCTCGATCAGTGAGATGGTGACAGGCTTTGGAATTTGCCAATCATTTCGGTAGCGGTCTAGCAGTAACTAAAAACAAAATCCATGGCGATTCGAATAGCAAATAATTGGCCACTTCCTTATCGTTCTTCGTGGGACAGACTTATTCCCAAACACCATATGTGTATTTTATGTACAGAGAAATAAACTGTTATCAATCCCGTCTCAACTGCAAGGCAGTTGTTGGTCTTGCAACAGCAGACGCTGGCGAATATGTATATTTATTTGTGAGTGATTTACCGACGTAAGAACACGCATAATTGTTACTGAGTTTAGGGCCAGATCCTGCGTACTTTCAGCAGGAAATCAGCGATGTTGTTCAGTGGTTGTGGTACTCGTTTCGCAGTGCGGTAAGACAGCGGTTCACCTCCTCGTCGATGGATACGGATTTAGTTCTACTGTTTCTTTTTGGTTTTTTATATACTGTCTGAGGGAGATCTCGTGATCGTTTGCTTAGAAAGGTTAGCGTTGACGTCCTTTCCCACCACTGCCAAATATGAATTTGCTACTCGTCTGTAACGAACTCGCCGCCGAGGGGACGTCGACCTTCCTTCCTTTCACCTTCTTTCAGAAGCTGTAGCTGAGCTTTCCATTTGAGAGTGATGGTCAGGTGCACTACCGAACTAACGTGCTAAGTTAAACGAAAGACCATACAGTAGAATCGACAATTGGAAAACGTGATTTTCTAATGTCAAGCTATACTGGACAGCGAATGGATCGGGACTAAGTAACCTCAGGTTTGCACAAGTCATGCGCTATAGGATCGCTAACATTCCATGTAAATACCGCTTAGAGTGTTGCTATAAACTGAAGCAGGCCGGAGTGGCCGAGCGGTTCTAAGCGCTACAGTCTGGAACCAGGCGACCGCTACGGTCACAGATTCGAATCCTGCCTCGGGCATGGATGTGTGTAATGTCCTTAGGTTAATTAGGTTTAAGTAGTTCTAGGGGCTGATGACTTCAGAAGTTAAGTCCCATAGTGCTCAGAGCCATTTGAACCATATAAAATGAAATGAAACTCACATGCAGGAGAACTGTGAATGCTTCTGACTGTGGCACGAATTGCAGAGACTAGTATGTTGTAAGGTCTTTCATTTTCAACATTAATATGAGGCTTCACGATCGTTTAAAATTACTCGCCAGACTGTGAATCCGCGAATGTGACGTGACTGTCGAAACGGACTAACAGCAATTTCACTGTTTGTGATTAAGTGAATTTTTTATTGTTTCAAAAACTATCTGATTGACATTAATAGCTGCACTGGGTGTCTGAAATGTTATCGTCGTACACGTACCCATTTCGATCAACAAAGGAGACTACGAGTAACTTCCGACAGGCCTTAACCCAGAAAACGACGGTGGCTAATATAACCGCCAAATGAGTCATGCACCAGGCAAAAGGATGTACGAATTACAATTTACCAACGGCGGTTTCCCACACACACACACACACACACACATATATATATATATATATATATATATATATATATATATATATATATATATATATATATATATAGGGTGATTCAAAAAGAATACCACAACTTTAAAAATATGTATTTAATGAAAGAAACATAATATAACCTTCTGTTATACATCATTACAAAGAGTATTTAAAAAGGTTTTTTTTTCATTCAAAAACAAGTTCAGAGATGTTCAATATGGCCCCCTCCAGGCACTCGAGCAATATTAACCCGATACTCCAACTCGATCCGCACTCTCTGTAGCATATCCGGCGTAACAGTTTGGATAGCTGCTGTTTTTTCTCGTTTCAAATCATCAATGGTGGCTGGGAGAGGTGGTCGAAACACCATATCCTTAACATACCCCCATAAGAAAAAATCGCAAGGGGTAAGATCAGGGCTTCTTGGAGGCCAGTGATGAAGTGCTCTGTCACGGGCAGCCTGGCGGCCGATCCATCGCCTCGGGTAGTTGACGTTCAGGTAGTTACAGACAGATAAGTGCCAATGTGGTGGCGCTCCATCCTGCTGAAATATGAATTGTTGTGCTTCTTGTTCGAGCTGAGGGAACAGCCAATTCTCTAACATCTCCAGATACTGTAGTCCAGTTACAGTAGCACCTTCGTTGAAAAAGGGACCAAAAACTGTATTGGCTGAAATGGCACAGAAAACGTTCACCTTAGGCGAGTCACGTTCATACTGAGTTGTTTCCCGCAGATTCTCAGTGCTCCATATACAGACATTGTGACGGTTGACTTTCCCGTTAGTGTGGAAAGTTGCTTCATCACTAAACACAATCTTTGAAACGAAAGATTCTTCTGTTTCCATTTGAGCAAGGATAAAATCACAGAAATCGATTCTTTTAATCTTATCAGCTGCAGACAGTGCTTGAACCAATTTCAGACGATAAGGTTTCATAAGTAACCTTTTTCGTAGGACTCTCCATACAGTTGATTGTGGAATTTGCAGCTCTCTGCTAGCTCTGCTAGTCGATTTTCCTGGGCTGCGAACAAATGCTTGCTGGATGCGTGCTACATTTTCATCACTCGTTCTCGGCCGTCCAGAACTTTTCCCTTTGCACAAACACCCATTCTCTGTAAACTGTTTATACCAACGTTTAATACACCACCTATCAGGAGGTTTAACACCATACTTCGTTCGAAATGCACGCTGAACAACTGTCGTCGATTCACTTCTGCCGTACTCAATAACACAAAAAGCTTTCTGTTGAGCGGTCGCCATCTTAGCATCAACTGACGCTGACGCCTAGTCAACAGCGCCTCAAGCGAACAAATATAAAACTAAATGAAACTTTATAGCTCCCTTAATTCGCCGACATATAGTGCTTAGCTCTGCCTTTTGTCGTTGCAGGGTTTTAAATTCCTAAAGTTGTGGTATTTTTTTTGAATCACCCTGTATATATGCACAAATACGCTTCCTCAGTCTCTCTCTCTCTCTCTCTCTCCCTCTCTCTTTCTCTCTGTCCCTCTCAGGAAGATTCAAAAATGTGTGTTTCTTGAGTAAACGTAACGTTATAGTGAGTGGATTCCTAATTTCGTGTTGTCACTGTTTTCCATATTATTATTTCTCCACCACTATTGGTTACAACCTACGCATTCCTCTTTTTTTAAGTTTTGGTAGCTATTGTACGAGGGTTGCCCAGAAAGTAATGTACCACAATTTTTTCTTCGACAATTCCTTGTTGAACATAATAAGAATTACACAAACGAACGTACGGTGTCTTATCTACACACCATGTTTTTTCACATAACCTCCATCCCATTCTATAGCCTTTCTCCATCGCGAAACAAGGGAGTGTATGCACTGTCGTTACCAATCTTAGTCCTGGTGGCGGAGCCAGTACTTTACTGTGTGTACCACCTCTTCATCGTACTCAAATGGTCTTCCTTGAATGACAACATCAGCTCGCTGCAACAGCTCGCTGCAACATGTCAGGTATGACAGCCGCAGATGGTGTCCCCGACCACCGCAAATAGTGGAGTTCCACCGAACCGCCTTCTGATGACCGCTTAACCCTCCGTGTCCAGCGACTAACTGTACTTCTGTCGACAGCAGAGGGTCCATAGACTTTGCACAATAGTTTGCACATATTCCCCACAGTTTCTTTCTCTACAATGAAAAATTCAATGATAGCATGACGCTCGTATCGTACATTATCTCCAGACGCCATTTTGAAACTATCCTGCAGCTATGCTACTATCTGAAGCGACGCAGACATGGTGCGCTGGCTCAGGAGGCTTCAAACAATACATACCTAACGTATCGCATTCGTAGCATTGTTTTCGGCTCAGAAAAAATAATGCGGTAGATAACTTTCTGGGGTACCCTCGTATGTATCATCACGTATGGTTTGTGGATTTTCTTCGATGTATGTGTGTCTGCAGCGATTTCGATAGTAATTTTATTTGCTTTGTAAGTAGCCTGTTTATGTGTCTGAATGTTGACTGCACGATAGACGGCTTTAATAACTCTGAAAGCGCTGTGCCCACTCTGTATGAGACTCTGTGGCTGGTCGGACTACAGTTGGAAGTTAACAGTCAGCGGTGATGGAAGTTGGAGGTGAACAGCCAGCAATGATGGAAGTTAGATGTGAGTAGTTAGCATTGATGGACGTTAGAGGTTTGAAGTATTAGCGTGAATGGACGATCTGGACGTGTCCAATTTGGAGACTGAGTATTATTCATGATTATATAATTTTTGGAACTGGAAGTCATGGACGATTGTATATTTGTTTGAACTGGATGTCATATTAATAAGGTAAAAGTACATTGTTTGCTCTGCAACAAACTCTTTCCTTTGCTAACCACTTGCCTATTAGTAATTAGAGCCTTCATTAGTTATAATCTTTTATTTAACTGGCTGAATTGGCGCTTGCTGTATTGCAGTAGTTCGTGTAATTAAGATTTTTGTGAGGTATAGGTATAGGTTATTGTTAGGATTTCTACTGATTCACGCCTTTACTTTTGTATTAATTGTTTGAAGTCAGGGTATCAATTTTAAAGCACTTACATCGCGTTATCCTTGAATATAGTGAGTAGTTAGTGATTGGAAAAGTTTGAGTTCTGTTAGTCAGGGCAACTTCTATCGGTTAGTGATGAGATGATAAAGACAAGCAAAGTGATAGTACGTTCAGTTTCACTCAGCAGTTTCCGAATTAAATAAAAAAGTTTCATCTTTCCAGTTGTTTCAGTTTAAGTAAAAATTTTATTAAGAAGTTTCACCTGGCGACGCTTAGCCGAGGATACCTCACTGGTTTCTTCTGATTTTTCTTGTAGTATGCATAATTAGTACATGATTAGAAATTAGTTATGGTTTACTGCTAGCGCATAACTGTGTATAGAGAATTTCCTTTGTAATTGTAGTTTCTCATGGTTGTACTATATTGTAGTGAGCAAAGCAGATGTGACACCAAGTATCTCGCAATTGCCTTTGTAATTAATTAGATATTGATTATTTTCAGTGCTATTTTAGTGTCTCTTCCTATTTTTGCTCTTCAAATTGTGTTTTTTCTGTGTTATCGTGTGAAATACTGTGACAATCATGGCGTGTTCAAAGCGCAACAGTAGGCCGCAAAGCAATTTGAGAAATGACAGTGAAGATGAGCGTAGTACTTTAGCACTACCTAGTAATGAATTAACAAATGTTCAGCATAGATATTTGGTAATAGTGCATAGGGACATGGATCGGACAGTAAATAACGGTGTGGACAGTGAAACAATTAGTGAACAGGGAAGTATTGCCGATAGATCGGTCGGCAACAGTTCACCTCAGGATGCTAAATGACAGAACAAAATCTTGCAAATTCCGTAGATTCAGGTTTTGCAACGTTACACTTTTCTCAATTAAGTCTAGATTCATTCTCTGCTTATCAAAATACGAATATCGCCGGTGCAAATGCACTGCCGAAAAGCACAAAGGAACATGTTTCAGGTTCAAATGGCTCTGAGCACTATAAGACTCAACATCTCAGGTCATCCCTCCCCTAGAACTTAAAAGTACTTAAACCTAACTAACCTAAGGACATCACACACACCCATGCCCGAGGCAGGATTCGAACCTGCGACCGTAGCAGTCACGCGGTTCCGGACTGATGTGCCTAGAACCGAACGGCCACCGCGGCCGGCGAGCATGATTCAGGCATTGATTGATTGTTATTGTGATTAATGGAGCAAATGGAATAAAATCAGAAACAAATGGAACAAAAGCAGTAACAAACACAGCAACAATTGCAACAAAATCAGAAACAAAATAAAGAAACACTTGAACAAACACGTGCAGGTTCAACCTCTCAGTTACTTATAATCGAATCGCGAATGTCAAAAAATTTCTTACGATGTAAAAACACAAATTTGTGAGCATTTTCACCCTATTCTCTTGCGACGAGAAAACACATTACACAATCATGAAGCAGCCATGAAAGAACTGAAGATCATTGTGCACGAAAATCGCGACACCTTGCAAGCTAAAACTGACTGTGTTGCATCTACCGATAAGGTCGTGCAACTTGTACAAATTCAGGAAAACTTAAAGGACACAGTAGATACTTTAAAAATTTCTTCAGAAAAACACATGGAGGAAATCGGCACATTATCAGAAAAAGTAATCGAACTTTCTGATCAGCTAACTAATTTATCTACGAAGGTACATAATAATCTGAATGATACAAGACCGGTAGCTTGTACTGATACAGAGGAGAACGAAGAAATTAGGAAATTTAAACAAAATCAGAAACAAATTAACACTCACACTGTGTTTTATGTTCTGCAGGTCAGGGTGAAACTTCTTAATAAAATTTTTACTTAAACTGAAACAATTGGGAAGATGAAACTTCTTAATTTAATTCTGAAACTCCTGAGTGAAACTGAATGTACTGTCACGTAGCTTGTCTTTATCAAAAAATGGCTCTGAGCACTATGGGACTCAACTGCTGTGGTCATAAGTCCCCTAGAACTTAGAACTACTTAAACCTAACTAACCTAAGGACAGCACACAACACCCAGCCATCACGAGGCAGAGAAAATCCCTGACCCCGCCGGGAATCGAACCCGGGAACCCGGGCGTGGGAAGCGAGAACGCTACCGCACGACCACGAGATGCGGGCTTTGTCTTTATCATCTCAACACTGTTCTACAGAATTTTCCGAGACAAACAGAGCTCAAACTTTTCCTATTCATTAATCACTCACAATATTCAAGGATAACGCGATCTGACTGCTTTAAATTTGATAACCTGACTTCAAATAATTAATACAAAAGTATGGGCCTGAATTAGTAGAAATCCTAACAATAACCTATACATTCCATAAGTCACTTACCTCACAAAAATCTTAATTACACGAACTACTGTAATACAGCAAGCGCCATTGCAGCCAGCTAAATAAAAGATTCTAACTACTGAAGTCTCTAACTACTAATAGGCAATTGGTTAGCAAATCAAAGATTTTGTTGCAGAGCAAACAATGTACTCGTATTTTTACCATAATAATATGATATCCAGTTCAAACAAATACATAATCGTCTGTGACATCCAGTTCCAAAAATTATATAATCATGAATAATATTCAGTCTCCAAGTTGGACACATCCACATCGACCACTCGCGCTAATACTCCAAACCTCCAACCCCCATCAGTGCTAACTACTTACATATCTAACTTCCATCACTGCAGCTGTTCACTTCCAACTTCCATGACCGCTGAGTGTCAACTTCTAACTGCTAGTCCGACCAGCCACAGAGTCTCTTACAGAGTGGACACAGCGCTGTCAGAGTTATTAATGCAGTATATTGCGCTGCCAACATACACACACATAAACAGGCTACTTACTGTTTAAATGTGGCATATGCCGTTAATATCCGTTTTCCAAAAATCTTCTCTACTAATAATCAGGGGAAAAGATTTCGTGCTTGAAAAGTCTTAATTACCAAAACTTTCTTGTCTGCCTGTTTATCTTTCTGAACACGCTAGTCTCTGAAACTATTAGACGGATATTTATCTAGTTTTAACTGTTAACTTCACCGTAGTTAAGGGCACCGCATAGGCTACATTAAAATCAGATCACGAAAAAAAAAAAAAAAAAAGATATGCACACAAGTTACTCAAAATGGATGTCCTCCGAAACCAACTGGCCGATTTCAACGAAACTTGGCATGTATGTATCACAAAGTGTCTGTAAAAGATCGTTGTCATTGTCAACAGGGGGGAGTGAAAAATAAGTGTCGGCCACGACGCGCGAATACTGAGACGTTATTCTTCCATTATTCGAGAATGAAGCACTTGGTGACTTCCGACCCGGTTGGCACATAATTTCACATAATTACGAAGTTTTTTCTCGGTGTCAGTCCACATGAGAATGAAAGGAAAAAAGTTTATCGCTTACTACATTTCCACTGTTCGCTTTCACGTCAGGTATGACGCATTAATTTATTACTTCTGTACTGCAACCTATATTGACGACGCACTTTGTAGACAGTGTTCGCAGATGGCACTGAATATACATGCAAAATTACATCATTTTACGGTGCGTAGTTCAGAAGAGATGACGTCATAAACACGGAGGTGTATAAAAGCCGTCGCATCGTACA
The DNA here is from genome assembly GCF_023864345.2 of Schistocerca serialis cubense. Lineage (NCBI taxonomy): Eukaryota > Metazoa > Arthropoda > Insecta > Orthoptera > Acrididae > Schistocerca > Schistocerca serialis. Next base: position 54,078,051 of record NC_064644.1, read on the forward strand.
TGGCGTTTGAATATATTCCTTTCTTGATACTAACTCTGTTCGCAATACATTTAGCACACAGACTGCACGTATGTCTCTGAATGTACCTACAAAATTATATCATTCTAAGGCACAGCGACAGGGGAAGAAGGAAGGAACAGAGAAAGGGAAGAGGAGGGGATGGAGCGGGAGAGGATGGCAGAGGAGATACACAGAGAATGAGGAGGAGATCGAGTAAAAGAATTGAAGTAAATGTAGATTCGAGCAATGTCGGGTGCTCAGTTAGTTCACAACAAAGCAGGTCATATTTACTGATACAACGTATTAACATAGTGGAAACATTGAATTTGACAACTCCCGACGACAGGACCTTAGATATAAGTTCTGAAACTCATCATATTGCAGCATTCTCGAAGCCAACTTGCTTTTGTAAACACTGTTGAACGATATTACAAGCTGTTCAACTACTTGTTTTAAAGCAACATCGAGGTTTTTATAATTTATGTTCTCTTGGGGTTTTGTTTACTAAACTCGAGCGTGATCTGTACAGTACCTTTCCAAGTGCAACGAGTTTCCAAGTAATCATTTAACTTTACTTCGTTGCGCATCCGAGTTAAATACTGTATTTAGGCGCATTCATGGCTGAAATTGGATGTTTAAATTTCTTCATATCAGGTTTCGTTACAATAACGAAGTATTCTCACTAGGTTAGAACGTTCAGAGTTACTTTATATTTTCAATTGGGTTTTCAGCTCGATAGCGCATATAAACAAGAGTAAGAATTTGAAAGAAAAATATCTGAAACATTATTGGCAAATTTCCAGAGCCATTAACATCGCGTAGAATACATACAGACCATACTATGATCAGAAATACTCACTTTGTTAAAAAAACCAAGTGCGCGGGATTAGCCGAGCGGTCTTAGGCGCTGCAGTCATGGACTGTGCGGCTGGTCCCGGCGGAGGTTCGAGTCCTCCCTCGGGCATGGGTGTGTGTGTTTGTCCTTAGGATAATTTAGGTTAAGTAGTGTGTAAGCTTAGGGACTGATGACCTTAGCAGTTAAGTCCCATAAGATTTCACACACACAAAAAACCAAGTATAATTACCTGAAAACCGCCTTGAGTAAATTTCGAGACCTGACATTCGAAGCAGATTACGGTGGCACCATTCAGTATTTCCAATGTGAATAACTAGAGATGAAAAGCGTCATTATTCTCTGTTTCCAAATGCGAAAGGATAGGAAACCTGAGTGGGTAGTACTGGACGAAATATGCTCTGCTGTACAGTTATCTGGCTGTGTGTGTATGTTTTGGCAGCAGAAGCAGCTGCTGTGTGCTCCATAGTCACGTATCATTTGGCGGAAGCGTAAGTGCGCATGTCGTAAGGAACAGCAGCCAGAGTGGGTAAAGGTAGGAGGACGCATATCAAGCTGTAAGGAGGGCCGTGTTGTTTACCTTGCTATCGATCATTCTCGGGAACCGGTTGCCATCAATAAACGAAGTCCTCGGAATTGTACGGGCAATAATAAATGTGTCAGTAGCCCTAGGGACCACACGAGCACGCGAAGGTCTGCGCTGCGGTCACTTCTTTGTGTGTTTCTGATTTAGTTACCCCGATATGGCATGTCTCTGCTGCGACCAAATGTTACCTGGAAATCGTCTGGCTGCTCGAGACAGCTGATTGAGATTTCCTGTCAGTCTGCTGTATGTCATAGTGCACGGCTAAACTGTAAATTGTGGAACCTATTGGTGTCATAAACGTATTATAACTGTATTCAAATGGCAACGTATTTAATGTAGAGTACATTGGTTTTCAGCTACCTTAACGAAGCTAAAGTTCAACACTGATTTTTCGTAAACTCATTTGTAATTTATCTCTGCGATGCTCAAGTCTGCTTGCTTATAAACTCTAAGTCCATCTTGCGCCAAACTTCGACCGTTGTTTCGTAGGTTTCACCACTGGCAGTGGCCATGATCACACCCACTGTAAGCAAGTACATGATAAAAATCAAAAACTCTGAAAATAAGAAAAGCAGTTCCATTTCCTTTTACTCATGTGGTAGAAGTCTTACAGGGGGATAATTAGACCTGTTGATCACAGATTTTTGTAAATCTTAGGTAATTAATAGAGAGACCTGTCCTGAGTACCTGGCTAGCGCCTTTCATGCGACTTCCCCCCAGTTTCCGAGAAAATATGTGTTAAGTTTTATGCGAGCCTGATATATCTATATTATTAATCACTCACCTAGAAAACCAAGTTTCATTGCTATAAAGCTGGCGGTATGAGTTCAAATTCTGCGTATGATTTTTTTTCCCGTCGTGCGGAATATCATTAAACACTGTGTCATTCCAGATCCAGACGAAAGTACACACCCCTAATTTGAACTCGATTATATAATTAATTTCGATCGAAACGGTACTGTCAGTACCAATCGGCCTACGACAGATCTCTTGCGGAGCAAGGAGCGAAACCATCTCCGCGCAGAAAAACATCTGAAAAGATTAGCCATTCCTTCACAGCACAGTAAGTGCGTCAGAAAAGATGTTCCCTTACGTTTTCCTACGTATGCACGAAATCAGGGAAGTTCACGAAAGTTATGGACGATGAGTTTTTAAAATCTGTCATTCTTCCATACGTGTGACAAGAAAATTCTTTCGAATACTGATTCCTGGGGAGGGCTGACTGTTCAGACACTTCATGATAAAATCTTTGTAAATGAAAGAAAACCACGCACCTATACCGCAAAAATTATCCCACCCAAATGTACTCCACTCCGCCAACAGAGTTACAGGCAGGTTAAAATTTTCACGAAAACAATTTAAAATGTCACCGACCTGGTAAACAGCAACAGAGATTCGCTTCAAGGGAAGATACCAAAGGAAATACTTCCTTTAATTCCCCATCAAGTTAGTGTACCTGCTTTCACAGGAACGATCAACTATACATGGTTCTCATCGAATTCGCTTGAAGAGAGAACAGTCTTTTCGAAGTCAAGCTAACTGAGTTTTCGGTCGTCGCCTCTGAAAACTCCTCGAGCCTGCAAGGCAGTAGCCTTCGTTAAAGGTATGTGGTACTTCACGAATTTTTGATGCGGTTGCTTCTAGGAAAAATACCGTCAGGAATTCTGTTCTAACACAGTGACCAATGCAAGCGATGGTGACAGCCAGACGATTCTGTAATCTTTTCTGTAATGAACGGAATACACATTTGAAGAAATTTTGCTGTAATGATTGTTTTAGTAATGAAATTAGTACGACGAAGATGACTATTTTTGAATAACTTTGGTGACATACGTTAGTTAATGATATTGTTTATGATGAAACTGAGGCCGGCCGGCGTGGCTGAGCGGTTCTAGGCGCTTCAGTCTGAAACCGCGCGACCGCTACAGTCACAGGTTCGAATCTTGCCTCGGGCATGGATGTGTGTGATGTTCTTAGGTTAGTCAGGTTTAAGTAGTTCTAAGTTCTAGAAGACTGATGACCTCAGAATTTATGTCCCTCAGCTGTTAAGTCTCATAGTGCTCAGAGCCATTTGACCCATTTGATGAAACTGAAGAGAAAATGAAAATATATGGACCAATTTCGAACCCTTAATGCCAGCGATGCAGTTTCAAATGTTAGTCGCTGAATTACGCTTGCTTGTAAGGAAGATAGCTAACGGTGCAGTTGCAGAAGGTACGCATAGAACTCCAAAATCAATTTTCTCAGAGACTAAGGGGGCGCGGTATGAAAAGCCGCTAGCTAGGTACTCAGGACACATCGCTCTACAACATACCAAACAGACATCAAAATCCATTATAAACAGGTCTGAAGCTCCCCTTGTTAATTCAGAAAATACGTAGAGGTCGAGACACTGTTTATGACCCTGTCGCGGTACATCGCATGCTCAAAAATGCGATACTTCATTTGCTTGGACCCTTGCAGTCAGTACATTACTGTCTGTTACGCTAAATCTTTCCGTAATAGCTTCACCGTAGTGGTCTCAAGAGGAGCAGAGTCCTATTAAAAAGAAGGTAATCCACATATAAGAAAAATAGAATTTTCTCGCTATCGTGTTCCATAGCAAATTTCTAATATTAATGTATACAGTAGTATAACGGCTCCTTTATTTACTATCACTTCCTGGTAACCTGCTCTGAATAACCTCTAGCGTTTATGGAACAGTATGTACAGGGTGGGTGACACACAAGTGGCTCGGAAAAAAATGTACAGCAAGACTGACAAGGATAGCCCCTTTTCATGCCATTTTGCTGCTAAGTTTTCCATTGGCCACTTTGCTGGAGGTCTTTCCCTAACACTCAAACTCAAACACTTGCCCTAACAGTTTCACACAGGTTTTCTACAAATTATGCAATGCTTAATACAAGAGAATGAACACGCGCTGTTCTATTGTTTGAATTGTTTCGTGTTGCATTCAGCTGCTCCTCTCACTCACTAAAATGTAATGAAACAGCAAAATAGTCGGGACAGAGCATGCGGGAGATGCCCATGCGTGGATATTTGACAGCAACCGGCTGGAGCATTAAAATCACTGTTACCAGCATTGTCAGTGATGGGCAGTTCTTCTGTTCATTAATACGAGGCAGATCCGCGTCAGTCTTACAAAAATTTTCCGGATTAGTTCTATTTTGCCCATCATGTATATAGACATTATGTGGCATTTAATATCTCAAAGTACGGTGAAGTTTCTGATGTCTGTATCTATTTATCTATATCTATCATGTATCTACTACACAGTGTTTAACAGGTAAACACAGAAAAATGTTGATTGATAAAGGGCAATGGTTTGTTGTGGCAGATGTTAATTTTAATCCATCATATGAAATATACAGGCATAAAATTTTCCGTAGGTTTTGAGATGGTTTTAAAACATCTGAAAACGATTTATATTTTATTGGAGACAAATTTACAGAAATTTGCAATAGATTTGGAAATCGTTTTTTCTAAACCTCTTATATGAATTACACCTTCGCAGCAGTGACTCCTCAAGACCATCCATCAGAGAACTGTGTCGTGAACAGAAAAAGTGATTCTAACAATAAGCCTGCGGTTGGTCACATAGGAATAACGCAGATGACACTCTCGACGTGACACATTCGAAAATATCAATGGATGTTAAAACAGGTAAACAGGCTAACACGCTGTTTATGTAACAGCTTTCGTTCTAACTAATAAATATTCCCCAAATTCAAGCGTTGAGGATACAACAGGTTGAAACGAATGGTTTCTGTGCAAAGCAAGCTTCACTGTATTCAGTTGTACTGTGAGTGCGGGTACACCGAAACTGATGATAAACTAGTCAAATGTAGAAAGAGAAATTAGCTAGCATGTACTAAAAGAAGTGGCACTTGGTTTCTCAGTGCTTCGGATGTAACTATTCCTACCGATCATATTTAAGCCGCGTTCATATTCAGTTAAATATCAGACAAGTTTATAGTCGAATAGATGGCGATCCCAAATGGAAATAATCGGGAGCATATTACCAGTTCCCGCATTCACCTTACAACAAAGGAAACGGCGCACTTATTAATAGAACGGACCCTGTTTCGTAATAGCACATGAGAGAGCGGAAGGAACACAACAAGAGAGAGGGAGAGAGACCGAGAGGTGGGGAGTGAGGGAGCGGGGAGGGGGGAGGGTGAGAGGCAGCCTGCGTCACATCGTGAGGAAACCATAGAGAGCCATACATAAAGTACAAAACAGGCGCTCCTGGTGCCTTCACCTTTTGAGGACAGTTAATGCGTTGACTGCAGTTCTGTAACACTCTCCAGGTGTTTACTTGACCTGTGCCCATAGCTGGTGTTTACTTCTTAAAGGTGCCTCGCTAAACCCAACACGTCCTTCTACGTGCTACAGACACCTAACACCCGTTATGTCTTAAAATTATAAATATGGTGTGGACATTAGTTCACAGATCTCCTAGATATAATTCGAAACTAATTCACGTAGTGCAAATTCCTGAACATTAGCTGTTTTAGGTGTAGATCAGCTACCCAACAGTGACATATGAAAGCTTGTGTCGGGCAAGGACTCGAACCCTAGTTTCCCACTTGTCGCGGTCGGTTGCCTTGAGCACTCTGGCTATCCGCGTACTTCCCATTGGCAGTCACCTCCCAGACATCCGAATCAAGGACTGATCCGAAATCCTTGGCTACTGGAGACATCACCATGAGACTTTTTAACATGTGCTGTGGAAACACATTACGTGGTTTAAGGCAGTGATTTCCACTGCCTTTTGCATCATGGCGCAACACCTTAGCGCCTTTTGCATTCGCATGCCGTTGATGATTGGTGATTCTTCAGTCGTGTAAGGGCAGTGTCCCACCCCAAGAGCTAGAGAGTACTCTCATCCTCTGTCCACTTCTCCGCCCACTTTGAAAGGGGCTGAAGATAGAACGAGGATGACTTCTTCGTCTGCCATTCATGATGACTTTTATTCCAAATTTAAGCAGTGCCTACGTTCTAGCCCGAGACGGTGGATCTTTCAATCTCTAGTCATTAATATTACTCCTACACCACGTGAGTAAATAGAAGAAATATACTCTTTAAGACAAATGAAAAATGGCCCACCACGAACGAATTATCCGAATGGGATGGAAATCATTGGCTCTAATTTATATGTACAGACAAACAAACGAAACAATTTCAGAAAATATGGATAATTTATTGAAGAGAAAGAGCTTCATAGCTGCGTTGGTCCATCTATCGCCCTTATCCAGGCAGCTGTTCGGCTTCGCTATTATTGGCTGTGCTGTAGGATACACTCCTGAGATATATCGTACGAAATTCTGTCCAAACGGCGCTTTACCTCGCCAGAATCCCGAATTCATTGGAAGACCCTACCCATATGCCTGGAACGTTCTCAACTGAGGAGACACATGGCGACCTGGTTAATCAAGGTAGGACTTGGCAATCTTGAAGATAAGCATTATAAACTCCCGCCATGTGCAGGCGGGAATGACCTTTCTGAAATGTAAAAACAGAATTGCTTGCCATGAAGGGAACGAAATATCGTCGACTAGCCGATGTGCTTTGTGGCTGTTGCGGATGGCATCAAATACTGTTGTGGAAAGAGATATCATCCAGACCATCACTCCTGGATGTCAGTCAGTCAGGTAGGTCGGTACCCCACTGCTGTGCCTAGGGTCTCCAGGCACGTCTTGACTGAATGTCGGAGCTCAATTCGAAGCGAGGCTCATCAATGAAGGCAGTTCTACTCCAGTCAAAGAGACTCCAGGCTGAAGTCTCGTCTGGAGACGCCAGCGACAGCGGTGGGATACCAGGTTGAAAGTCACCCGTCATACGGCCCTACAGGCAATAGTTGTGGTCTAGTGTGCCATTTCACTTCGTAGGAATACCTGTTTGGTTGTCATCTGCTGCCCAGTCACAGAACAGTGCTACGTCGACTATATTCTACGCCCCGTTTTGTTCATGGCAAGGCGTCCTGGCTTACATCTCAACAAGATAATACTTCTTCTAATAATTTTCGGGTATGCAGCCGGATCCCGTCGACATTCTGCCACGATATTTCGGCCCAGAGACGTCCGGCCATAATCAGGTGAGTACACAACTACTGAAGAGCCCAGGTGCAGTCGCGGTATTTATGCCGAACCTCGCGCATGCGAAATGTACTGGCATCAGAAGTCACAAGATAATACTTGTCCTCACACGGCGAGAGTTTGTATTGGTAACCTGCGTTGTTGAAAACCTTGCTTCGGCCAGCAAGGTCATTACGACCCGAGCCTCACGCCATGGCCTGTAAATAGTTCAGTTTTCCAACTCTTGCCAGCTGATCACTGGGATCGACGGCATTCACAGGAATCGGACTCGGTTCTGCGATTACGATACTGTAATGAATGTATGTCCTCTATGCTCCAGCACAGTCTATGAACTAGCCGAAGATGTATTCGAGGTCATGGTCTTCATCTGATGAGCTTCATGCTGTTCGCCACGTACCCTTTACTGGTGGAGAAAATGTCTTTAGACATAACCACGTCGCTGAGTGCTGCCACCACTGCATTTCAACGCGGAAGCCAGCAGTAGGGCTTCATGGAATCCACGTTCCTACTCGACCCACAGGCCCTCCGTGTTCTGGAGCTTACCAGGGCGTTAAGGAGGAGGTGAACCAGTGACACGACTACTGACACCAGGTACATCGCTGGTGCGTCATCATGAGTCACCGCAGAGTTCGAAATGGGCCTGATGACACTGCCGCTACCTGCCAGCGGGAATCCCGCCTGGGCGCTGAGGTCGCTAAAACCATCGCCTGGACCTGCAGAAACTTAGCTGTCTACATAGACGTCAGCTAGAATCCGATAGGCAGCTGACTGAAGCAACAGCGGAAGCTGATGTGGAAGAGCAACGTATTGCAAACACAGTGATTAAATGATTGAAATCTAATAATGATTTACTAGCGAGTAAGACGTTTCACAAGTTCTCAATAACGATCCTATCTTCACGTGGAGGTGTCTCCGCTCAGCCCCTCTGTACACAAAAAAATAATGACCAGAGAGTATCAGTTGTGTGTGAAGAGCATTTTCACTTGTCTCAGCCACACTTCTGGATCATATCGGACCCTACTACCAATAGTAGCCCGCCCGGTTAGCCGTGCGGTCTAATGCACTGCTTTCCGGGCGGGACGGCGTGCCGGTCTCCGGCACGAATCCCCCTGCGGATCAGTGTCGAGGTCCGGTGTGCCGGTCAGTCTGTGGATGGTTTTTAAGGCGGTTTTACGTCTGTCTTGGCGAATGCGGGCTGGTTTCCCTTATTCCGCCTCACTTACACTACGTCGACGATTGCTGCGCAAACACTTTCTCCACGTACGTGTACACCGTAATTACTCTACCACGCAAACATTGGGGTTACACTCGTCTAGTGTGAGATGTTCCCGGTGGTATCCACTAAGTGGCCTAACCCCAAAATAACCCTGGTTCGGTGTAGGGCGGCGGTGGGGTGAGCGGACTGCTGTAGCCTGTTGTTGAGTTGTGAACCACTGAGGTCTGCGGCGGGGACGAAGCCTCTCCGTCGTTTCTAGATCCTCAGTTCCATACAACACAATGCAATACTACCAATAGTTAGTTTTGATGTCGTACAGCATCCCCAGTTATGTCAGCACCAATAACAACGCCGACGGCCTCATGTCGGCTTCTCCTCCTACAATATAATCGTCACAAAAATGTTTTATCTTTCACCCAGTTTCGCCCTAAGTATTCAGTCTATTCCATTAAACTGCTCTCTTAGTTCTGTCTTACTTTTAGCCAGAAGATGTATATCATATGAGGGCATTAGTATATGTGTCCTTCACTATACCGCCCTGGTTAGTTCCATTCTGAAGAATTACCGACTGAGAGGTGTAACCTCCCCACCGTAATTTTGTAAGAAAGAAAAGACAATACTTAATAGAAATGGGAGCCGAGTGTAACCTCCCCACAAAAATTTGAAAGAAAGAAATATGACAATATTTAATTATGAATCCTAATGGACATTGCGCTAAGTGTAACCTGCCCACAATGAAATGTACTGACAATGGCAACAAAAATGTGAAATTCGCAATCTGACTCAAATATAAATCCTTCAAAAAATTAAAGTCCATTCAGTGACAAGAAAATTCAATTAAACCGAAATATCGGTCTTTGGCCCTGTGCAAAACAATCAGAATTAAAGTCTTACCTCAGAATAAATGGATGTCACATTTCTGCTCTTGTTGTTGCGCACCGCTTGGAGGAACTGCATTGCAAATAATAATATTCTCTTTTTTTGTGATTTTAGTGAAATTTTTCTTCAAAAGAAGTGGAATGAAATGGGAAGTGCAACGAAATCTTTAGTTCAATAAAAAATTAAATTTTTGAAAAAAATGCTTTTGAAATAAAAATTATTATTGGGGGACTTGTTGGACAATAATTACAATAAATAAAATTTTTCATTATCTAATGATTATATTAATTAACAGTATACCTTATTCACCATCTTGACCAGTGTTGCCGACCGCCTACATCACCCGCACTGGACTGCTACTACTGACCGACCGCTCTGCATGACGACTATTAGCGTACTGCACGCGACGACTACTGACAGAGTACTGCCCTGCATAGCGACAACTAGACAGAGCTACAGACTCGCAACGACTACTGACAGACTCGCAACGACTGACTGACCGACTCGCAACGACTACTACTGACAGACTCGCAACGACTGACCGACTGACTGAGAACCGCTCGCAACACTCGCGCGGTCAAGCGCATACTCTCTGGTCACAGATGCTACAATGCCTCGCCATCGCTGCTATGTTACATACGTGTTTCATAACCCTCCACTGGGGGGGCAAAAATTTGGCAGCGATGGTGAGTCATTTGGACTTGCCAAGCGCGGCAAAATTTTTCTTTAATTAACAAAATTCTACAACTTACAGAATATTTAAATGTTGTGCACACGCACTAAGTACAAAATATATCAAAGACAAAATGTGAGTACAAAACATAGTAGCAAATCAGAAAAATGTATATACAAATTATTTGACAGATAACAGAGTGCACACGCACTGAAAGAATTCTTTAGCATATTCAGAACAAATAAACAGACTGGCAAAAAATATTATGTTGACAAGTGACATGAGTGCACATGCACTGCAGTTGAGAACATATCAGTAATTGATGAAATGTATGTACAATTAGTAACAAATGGCAAAAGTGCATTCGCATTAAAGTATTGAATATACAGAATAGTAGAAAACATATTGAAAAATGAGAAAAATGTACAGGCACTGAAGTTCAGTAAAAAACATATTAACACCTAACAGAAGTGCACATGCACTGTAGTTCAGAACATATCATAAAAATAAAAATGTATATACAATATAAAAGACAAGAGTGTACATATACTGTACTTCAGAACAAATCGAAAAATGTCTTTAGCATTTTCGCAATAAATAAACATAATGGCAAAAAAAATCATGTCCAAAGTGCACACACACTGAAAAATGTCTTTAGCATTTTCACAACAAATAAACATAATGGCAAAACATCATGTCGACCAGTGCCATAAGTGTACTCGCACTGGAGTTGAGCAAAGCAAAAAAAAAAAAAAAAAAAAAAAAATATGTATAGCCATGAACATAAATAATGTTAGCCAAAAAAAATTTTTTTCTTATGTGACAAGAATCAGGATAGGAAAGGGAAGGATTGCATCATGGTTGTAGCACTTTAGATTGCACATAGCTGTTCTGAAAGTCCATATCTTTCCACAGTAGTACAACACCAAGTGACACAACTTGAAGTTCTTTTCCCATCAGAATTTATCAGTGTAGCCAAGACACTGAACTGTCGTAGTAATGTTCCATGTTTCCATTTTGGCAGTACATTACGTACACCAAACAGTGGGACCATAATAATGTCTTCATCGCTCATGGTGGTGGACAGCATGTCGTGTCAACACCACACTCTTACAAGGCACACCAACGTAGAATTAGTGCAAAACCAAATATAGTGCTCCATGATCACTGGGATAAACAGGACAAATGGACATTGCAGTAATTCAGGGTAGTCAGCTTATGAGGTGAAGGACATCAAGTCACATAATATTGACAATTACAGACTTAATTAGTAGTTTGTGGCATTCATAGCCCAGTTATTGAACATTTCTGTACCAAGTATGTAGTATTACAGAAAAATGTTCATTAATTGTTGTACATAGAATCAGTAGCCTTCTTTTCCTGGTTACAAAGCATTATGAAATAATTGCATTCTTTTCAGTTACAGAGTATAATTAAGAATCATTAACCTTCTCCTAATTACAGTTAATTAATCATTTGTCATTCCAATAATCATTAGCCTTTTCCTAATTACAGTTAATTAATCATTTGTCATTAATTAATCATTTGTCTAATTACAGTCAATTAATCATTTGTATAATTACAGTTAATTAATCATTTGTCGTTAATTAATCATTTGTCTAATTACAGTTAATTAATCATTTGTCGTTAATTAATCATTTGTCTAATTACAGTTAATTAATCATTTGTCGTTAATTAATCATTTGTCTAATTACAGTTAATTAATTAATCATTTGTCATTTCAATATAGTAAGAATTATTAGCCTTAATTAATTACAAAGCATTATTAAACAGTACCATAGTTAATTAATTATGTGTCATTCCAATCTATTAAGAATCACTAGCTGGCATCATGGGTGATCGTATTACAATAAACAGTGGTGGTCCTTGGCCAGTTACAAAGTATATTTAGTACGACAGAATAATGTTCATCAGAAGTCTTAGTTGAAAAGGAGAGTCAATTATTGGCCTAGCATTAACATAATACATTGAGTGATACAAATTATTGGCACTCATTGGCCATTAACCAAAACATGAAAACTCAACATGGGAAAAAAAGGGCTAATTAATGGCATAATTAATAACAATTCTTCAAGTGACATTAATTATTGGCACTCAGTGGCCAGCAAGTATTGAATAGAATCATCATTCAGTATTATTCAGATTATTACGAAGTCATTATTAAAAATCAGTTAATTACAGTCAAATCATTAGTAATCACAGGCATTATAAGTAGTATCATTACAATAAACAGTGGCAGTTATTAGCTAGTGACAAAGCATTATTTTGAATATAGTCTCATTAAGAGGTCATTACTCAAGTGACATGCTATTCAGAGTTGATCAGTATTATTCAGAATTATCATAAACTAGTGACATTATGTGGGACTGGTAATACATTTTTTTGGTAGCAATGCATTGCGTTGGGATCGATAATTAATTGCTGAAACATAACACTATTTGCTTTTGACCTATTGCAGCAAATGAGGATAGGTAACGTCATTCGTCATGAGTCAGCTGTAGCAAGATTATGTAACAAGGCAGTACATGTGATCACATTTATAAACGATAGACACAAATGGGTAAAAATATAAAAATGCAAGTACTAGAACAGGTATAATAAGTAACAGGTTTAGTAAGTATCATGAAAAACTTCTCCTGGAAAAAATACAAAATGGATTATTGACCTGAAAGAAGAAACGCACACTATGCTGAAAAGTAGTGAACTTCGAATTAACAGGCAGTGAAGTGTGTATAAAAATGTGTTCCATAGCTGTCCTTTCCAAAACTTTCAGTCATCCTACTATGCAATATTACACCTGCTGTCAAAGCAAACTGCAACAAATACTTAAATAACTACATAACATAAATACATAACTTCAACATTATCCTCATCTGTAAAGAAAAAACTTCATTATCCACATTACCATAACTTCATTATTATCATCACCTGTACAGAAAAACTTCATTATTCATAATACCATTTCCTTCATCATTATTCATCAGTATTCATTATCATCAGCAAAAAAAATCACTTCATTACTCATTATACAACTATTCCTTATCTCTAGCATATTTCATCACTAAAACTAAGATGTGTAGTTCTCTCTGACAGCCTGCATCAATCACCTTGTATTCTGAAAGAAAAATTAGTTAAGACTGCTATTCTGTGATGAGTATAGTATATTCTTGTTAATGTTTGCCAATCCTGATCCATTTACTCTTCCTCATAAAGTTATTGCATCTTCTTTCGTTTATTCCGTAGGTGAAATTCCCATTTCTGTTGAATTTATCTCTTACACGCATTATTCTTTCTGAAATTGATGAACAAAGATTAATGTCTTGCATTTAAATCATATACCCACTAAATAATGACTGGTTAATGGTGACGCAATTAAGCATACAGCATAACATGACAGAAAACGTAATATGTTAGAGACGTTGACAGTGTTCAGATGCAAAAATGTACACAGAATAATACAATGCAGTAGCAAAAAAAAATGTGAAACAGTCACGATGTTGAGATGTCATAAGGCAAAAAAATGTCAAAGTCGACTGGTGTGTGTTATATCTTAACTATTTCATAGTGCATACAAACAAAACTGGAGTACAATCATACACACAAAAAAGTGGAAAATGTGCACGGTCTGATGTGTAACGACAAGAAAAGCGACCTGCTAACCTTACCTTGCCGGGCACTTGCCAAGAAAAAATACGATAATCATCAGTAATTAGTCACGTGAAATAATTGCATTAGTAAATGGCATCATAGTGTGTTGAATCATACAGTGGTTTCACTCAATAAACGGTTTAATGTTTGAGATATGGTGGTTGCCTTTCGATTTTCTAGTTCTCAAAGATTCGACGTGTACAACATTGGGGTGAGGGATGCTGCGAATCCGATATGGACCTGCGTATAGAAGTTCAAATTTACTGCACTTACCTTTTAATTTACTGGATAAATAGTGTGTACGTATCAATATCTTCTGTCCAACGTGAAAGTCGCGGCGTGTACAAACCTGTTTTTGCTGTCTTCTCCGGCGCTCTGCGGCACGTTTGATGTTGTTCAGCGCAATGTTAATTATTTCGTGGTGTCGTAATCGACGAGATGTAGGAAATGTTATTAATTCTTTAATTTTGTTAGGTGGTTCAGCATTTTTCAGTATAACAGACGGAGATAGCATAGTGGATTCATTTGGAATGGAATTAATTACATCTTGGAATGAGAATATGTGTGTGTCCCAATCAATATGTCTTTTGTGGCAGTATATTCGGCACAGTTTACCAATTTCCTTCATTAATCCTTCACAGGGGTTCGAAGAAGCGTGGTACTTGGATATATAGATCGGAGAAATGTTTCTGGCTCGTAACATGCGTGTCCATGTAGCTTGCTGTAAAAGAATTTTGCGTAGTTGCGTGCGTTCGTCGTCTGTATTTGCACTGCTTTGTTTAACTTTATCGGAAATCATCTGTATTACGTCGTAGTCAGCTTCGTCTGGAGTATTATAGTTGTGTACGTACGTATCCGTGAACAATGCAGAATTACAGTCTAAGTTGCGTGTTGCGGAATAGACCTCTGTGCGGTTAATTGTTTGTTCTTCCGCAGACAATGAATGCTGAAACTCTAAAGCCAATTGTACATTTTCGTCCTTTAGCATTAAATAAGAATTTTGAAAATCAATAACTGCGTCGTGTTGTACCAGAAAATTCGTACCTAAAATTACGTCTGTTGTCAATAAAGGAACAATCCAAAAATTTGAGTGGAAAGTATGACCTCCAATACAAAACGATAAATGCGTCTGTAATTTAACGTCTACTCCTTTACTCGGTACTACTCCTTTTACTTTCGTCTTGCCTAAAGGTAATGTCGGATAAGTATTCTCTTTGTTGCACTCGTTGAAAGTCTCCTCATTTATTACAGATATAGGTGAGCCGGAATCGATTACTGCAGAGAATTTCGATGAACCAATTTTAATTTCGATAACAGGATGTAAAATAGTTTTCTGAACAAATGGTTTTTCCTGTGAAAGAGTGTCTCTGATGTCGTCAAATAATAACATTTTCGTGAATAACATTCTGCGTGTCTAAATTAGTGCTTACGTTACTGGAATATGCAATCTGTACTGTGTCTGGTCAAATTCTGTCGTACGTGCTATTATTTACGGGAGAATGTTGTGCCATATCCACTATATGAACTGTTCTGTTATTTCTTACTGACGTGTTACGCTATGGATGACACCTATTGTCTGTTTCATTCATGATTATTTGTTGTTGCTGATGTTGTTGCTGCTCATAAGATCGACTGTTATTAAATGTACGCTGAAAATTGTGCTTATAATTTTTTTTTTACGTCTGTCATGATAGTAATTTCTATACGGCGCATTGCGATACGAGTTGAAATATTGTGTTGTCTGTACGTAGTTATTTCTTTGCTGCCATGCGTTACTATTTGTTGGAGCTTGGACTATACATGCACGCGGCGAAACATTAAAGTTTGGATGACCTTGTAGACTGCATTGTTGGTTAGGTATGTTAAGCGGTTGACTTTCATGCTATTGTGGTGAAAAACATCTATTGTTACAAAAATGTGGTTGCGACTGCCGAAAATTTTGTACATACTGATGATTACGATTTTATCTGTAATTAAAATTACGGCGGTAGTTGTCATTACGGGAGTGCCTGCTGAAAATTGTCACATTCGGTAAAATATTTCTCATATCCGGTTTTCATTACTCGTTTCTTAATACTAGGTAGAGCAATAGTTAAAGAGCAGTTTGGATAGATATAAAGGATAGTAGAAGAAAAGGCAGCAGTGCAGAAAACTAAAGATGAAACAGCACTACTACAGCTCGGGGCCCTATGCTCGCTACGGCACATATTCATTAAAGCGTAATGAATCCCCTGAGGTCTATTACGCACTGCAAATAATCTTTAGCTTTTGTGTTATAGGCAATGGCGGTATAAATCCAAAAGCAAATAGTTGTATCCATGTTAATTCAAGTTTCCTCATTTCAGGCAATGCTGTTGTAAATACAAAAATAAATTGTCGCATCTGGTTCAAAGCTAGTTTCTGCACTACACGCAATAGCGGTGAAAGCATAAAAACAAATTGTCGTATACACCTCAAAGCGTGTACCTGTGTTCTGTCATTATTAAATTCTTTACATTTTCTTACAAATACAAATTGCTTATTATCAACGCTCTCGTCACTGAATTTGAGAACACGTTCAGGTTTGTGTGAAAGTCTATTCGTCTGTGTCGTTTCGTACTTCAAGTTACGTAGCTTTTCAGATTTTAAGTCGCGTGGCTTTTCGGATTTTACGTCTCGTAGTCTCTGTAAATTACTCACATTATACGCGCTGCGTGACTCTGACACATGTTCATAAAGTGGCGTCTGTTGTGGTAAGTTATTAACTGAAATGTTTTTCATCTCTATTACTTCTTGTTGTAAATTTGACAGTTTTCTACGCAAAGTGTTATTAGACGAATCGATCTCATTAATTGTCTGCTGTAAATTTTGAAATTCAGGTGTTTGGATAAAAGAAACCGGTGCAGTATCGTCTGATTTATTGTCATTAGTATTTCCGATAACATCAATACGACTGGCCAATTCATCACATTTTTCAGTCAGTATTTTAACCTGATCGTCGGTTTTAGAATCAGACGCATTAATCTGTTTTTGCAACTTGCGCGTAGTTTCGCTCAGTTTTTTAACATCAGCTTTGATAACATCACAATCCTGTGTTAGATCTAATTGTTCGAATCTATCTGTCACTGTTTGAATATTCACTGTGTGAGTATCTGTTTTTGATTTAAGGTCAGAAATTTCATCCCGTAATTCCGCGTTCAATTGTTCTATGGTATTAATTTTGTCGGACACTGTAGTAATATTATTGTCTACATACGTCTTCGCTTTCGCGAATATTTTACGTTTGTCCTCTTGTCTTTGTGCAGTGATTGTTTCCATGACATGTCGTTTTACTTTGTTTTGATCTTGAATAAATTTGCGGAAACGCGTATCACTGTTCTGTATGTGCTGATTAAAGCGCTCGTTAATCTGAGTGTTCTGCTGTTCGAATTTCGCGTCTATCTTTGCGTCCATAGTGCGCGAAAGTTCTACCGTCATTGCTTTAAACTCATCCCGTAATTGTGTAGCTTTTTCAGAGCATTGTTTAGCGACTCCGCTAATTTCGTCTCTGAGTGTATCTGTTGCGGCTGTTTGCATTTCTCTTAATTCCTGCGCAACAGACTTAATTTCTTCGCTATTTTTTTGTGAACAAGCCTCAATTTCCGTGCGCAACTGTTCCTTAGTGTCATGACACTGCGCGGCAACGGCTCTAATTTGTTCACTAAGCTGTCTGGAATTGTCGTCTAATTTTTTATTTAAGTGTTGTTTGAGATTTTCATTATCTTGTTTGTTATCTTCCCTCTGTTGTCTGACCTGTTCGCTAAGTTGTTTGAAATTTTCGTCATTATTGTCAAGTTTTTCGTTCTGTTGTTTGAAATTTTCATCAATTTTATTAAATTTTTCATTAAACTGTTTGAAATTTTGCCGCAAAAATGCCATAATTGGATCCGATTCAAAATTGGCATTTCTATTCTCTGTGCTATTCAATGGTCGATCTGGAATTGTCTCGTTTTGCGTGACCATTTGGTCATTCTGTAATTTACAAAAAGGTTTGCCAGTTAAACATACACTGTCAGTCCCTATTTCGGAATTAATTAACTCCGTCGTACTTTCACTACACTGACCATTTCCATTCGAAAAATTTGTTTGTATGTTACATGAATTTTCCAAATCGGGTGTGTTAAGCTCGGCAGCGCTCATTACAATAGAGCGTCCCGCGTCATCAATTGTCGTCAAATTAACAGACGAGACAATTGAGTTCGTTTGTTCATCATTAATATAAAAGTCATCACTAGTGGATGTAATGCACAGATTGTTAGTGAACGCAGGATTGTCATCACTACACTGCGTGTCACATGTCCTATCGGTAGAGTCGTTTGAGCCGGTAATTTCGTTCGTAATACCTCGCGATACACTATTCACAGTCTTTCGCGGCATTTTTGCAACAGTCACAAATATTCACAAAACAATAAGCACAAATGCAAAAGCAACACACAAATACAATAGAGCAACGAATTGCCGTTGACCTGTAGAAAAAAAGTTACAAGTTAATAAAAGCGTTGCGCCAAATCCTAATTATATCTAAGCAAACAAGAGCAGATATCTGACTGTTGTTCAAAAGACTCTCAACGAAATACGATCCTGGACTGGGTGTCGCCAAGTGTAACCTCCCCACCGTAATTTTATAAGAAAGAAAAGACAATACTTAATAGAAATGGGAGCCGAGTGTAACCTCCCCACAAAAATTTGAAAGAAAGAAATATGACAATATTTAATTATGAATCCTAATGGACATTGCGCTAAGTGTAACCTGCCCACAATGAAATGTACTGACAATGGCAACAAAAATGTGAAATTCGCAATCTGACTCAAATATAAATCCTTCAAAAAATTAAAGTCCATTCAGTGACAAGAAAATTCAATTAAACCGAAATATCGGTCTTTGGCCCTGT
The DNA here is from genome assembly GCF_023864345.2 of Schistocerca serialis cubense. Taxonomy (NCBI): domain Eukaryota; kingdom Metazoa; phylum Arthropoda; class Insecta; order Orthoptera; family Acrididae; genus Schistocerca; species Schistocerca serialis. Next base: position 54,096,935 of record NC_064644.1, read on the forward strand.
GCAAAACAATCAGAATTAAAGTCTTACCTCAGAATAAATGGATGTCACATTTCTGCTCTTGTTGTTGCGCACCGCTTGGAGGAACTGCATTGCAAATAATAATATTCTCTTTTTTTGTGATTTTAGTGAAATTTTTCTTCAAAAGAAGTGGAATGAAATGGGAAGTGCAACGAAATCTTTAGTTCAATAAAAAATTAAATTTTTGAAAAAAATGCTTTTGAAATAAAAATTATTATTGGGGGACTTGTTGGACAATAATTACAATAAATAAAATTTTTCATTATCTAATGATTATATTAATTAACAGTATACCTTATTCACCATCTTGACCAGTGTTGCCGACCGCCTACATCACCCGCACTGGACTGCTACTACTGACCGACCGCTCTGCATGACGACTATTAGCGTACTGCACGCGACGACTACTGACAGAGTACTGCCCTGCATAGCGACAACTAGACAGAGCTACAGACTCGCAACGACTACTGACAGACTCGCAACGACTGACTGACCGACTCGCAACGACTACTACTGACAGACTCGCAACGACTGACCGACTGACTGAGAACCGCTCGCAACACTCGCGCGGTCAAGCGCATACTCTCTGGTCACAGATGCTACAATGCCTCGCCATCGCTGCTATGTTACATACGTGTTTCAGAGGACAGTGGTTAACGCACTGCACTCGCTTTCGCGAGTATCAGTGTTCAATTCCCTTCTAAGTCAAACACAGTCACGTTTCTGTTGTTTCCCTATACCACTTGAGACAGGAATTCTGTGTTGTTCCTCAGAAATGATGCCATCGACTCTCTCCACTACCGTTTCAAGTCTAAGCTTAAGCCTCCTCTCAAATGGAATAGTTTTTGTCTGACGATCAGCCAATATCGTCTTCCTTTCTACTCTTCCTGCAAAATTCCTTAACTTCCTTCTTTTCTCCACAGCAAGAATAGTTTCGAAAGTGCAGATCCTTCTGTGAGGATTCTGTGCATTTAACTAATATATAAATTACTTAAATTTTGACGTATTGTAACAATGCATAACAGTTAAGATAGTGTTTTTGTGCCCACGCTGTTCTGTCTTCCAAGAGCTATCTGCGTAGGGGTCGCTGGACAAGAATACGAGTGGAACTCCAAAGTAAAAAACTGAAAAAAGGGAGAACCCAGGCTAATTTCATGGCAATTATGGCATATTTAAAACTGAAATAAATATTACTTTTCCAAGAATGTCACTGAACCAGTGTGCCTGTAAACCGGTTATGAATAAACTGTACGTATTCTTCCTTGCAGTAACAGATCCGTCCCGGGCCAAAGGATTTTGAATACGTTTATGTGGGAAGAGCAGATTATTTGCCTGGCTTTCAATTTATGTTGCGTAACCTTATTTAGATCTAAAAATCCTGTTTAGGATTCGTATTTTTTTGTTTATTTCGATTTTTACAGAGAGAATTGTTCCTCTGGTACTTTCACTTTTTCTGAAACAAGAGTAACCTTCACCCAGTTTCTCTCCAGGGTTTCCTCTCTCTACTTTTCTGTGTTATTCTAGTGTTTGTGTTTGTAAGACGTCGGACTGATTGCCTAATAGTTATATTAATCACCAGCTGTAAGATTTTCAATAGTTTGAAGATAAGCAGTTAGTGTGCAAAACATTTTCCTTTTTTATTTGTTATAATATATCTTTATTCCTACACTACATTGATTTTTACTCAGATTACCTCTCCTAACAATTAACGTCGTTTCTTCTCTACATCTCCTTCTCTACCCTGTTCATCTCAGAGTGGCACTTGTACCTTTCGTTCTGAATTATTTTATTAATGTATTCAAATCCCTATCTTCTTCTACAGTTTTTACTCTCTACAGAACCCTTTAGCAGCATTGAGATTATTCCCTGATGTCTAAACACTACCTGATGAAAGTTATCTTAATAAATAAAAAAGATAAAGAATGTTAATGTGCATCAGTTTGTTTTACTTATGTGTTGTCTCTTTCTGAATTATTTCTGATTCTGAGCTTTTGCATACCAAAAAATTATATTAATAGATAAGAAATATGTGCATAAGCTAACCTCACGTTGGAGTTGAGAACTAAATTTGACTACGGAAAAAAGAAGCAAATTTCATCAGGTTTCCTTCCATTAGGAAGTAGGATGCACTCAGCGACTGTTAGCTAGTTTATAAATGGTAGATTGCTGCAACAGTCGTCCTCATTTTGCAGGTTTTATTACGGAAATCCAGATTTAGGCTAGTGCATAGCCATTACCAATGCAATAGTTTTTAATCTAACATGCATCGAGATTAAAAAATAGTGCATTGATAATGGCTAGGCACTAGCCGAAATCGGGATTTGCGTAATAAAACCTGCAAAAACAAGGACGACTGATCGCTGCGCTCTATCATTTATAAAGAAGCAAATTTGTCTGTGACTTTTTATATGAAATATGCCCTGCCTGAACCAATATTGTCTGTTATAAAAGAAACTGACTCTGAACTTTAATGAGAACAATTAAACTCCCCACTGTTAATTGACTCCGTGAAACTTAAAATTCTTATCTCCTGCATATGGCTTACCTGTGTCACAGTGGAGAACGCCGTGCAAATGCTCTGATACAGAAAGAAGGAAAGGTGCGTCTCAGTATGTGAGCTGTTACTAGCTTCAGAGATTTGCGTTAGTGCAAAGCGATGTCTTAAATACATGCAGTGCAAACTTGGTTCTCTGAAAGTTTATTTCACATAAAAAAGAATGTTCATCAGGTACTGCGAGATGGATAATCTGAGTTACTCTTTAGACAAATATTCTTCTTTTAAAACTCTACTAAAAATTCGTCTGAAAATTATTGACACTATTCCATTTAGAAAATTGTACCAATGAAGGCTTAGCAAGCAGTAAGCAAAAATTTCATAAAAAATTGCAATTACGTAGGGTCAGAAATGGAGAAATACTAAAAAGGAGCTCAGCTTGAAAATTTCGTGTTACACAAAAGTCCTTGTAATAACGATGACATTGTCTTCGTCTCTTCAAATCTATTAACATTGACTGTGAGAAAATTACAATAATAGCACGAGATTTCTGATTGGATGCCTGTGTTTAACCAACTAAAAGCTGCAGCAATGGAGTACCATACGTTCATTCGTTACCTTAAATCTCAATCTTCTCAAAATAGTGTATCTGTTAGTAAATGATAATATGATAATATTCCCTTTTGTAATAATAATATCATCCACCAGAGCAACAAAATAATTCCCTTGACTCCCATGTTCTGTGTCCTTCCTGTACAAGCTCACTGCCACGAATCCCCACTACAACTCTCTATCTCCTCTCCTCGCCATCAACACTTAACACCTGCGGATCTTCCCGGAACAATGATGACCTAACTGGTATCCGCGGAGAGCAGCGTCTGTGACGAGATTGCGCGCACGTAACTAAAAGATACAAACATTACATGCTCGTTCTAAGACATCCAAAAACAAGAAAATTGCCTATTAAATTGTATACACACACCTTTCACTATCCCTTTGTCTCGGCAGTGTTTTCCATTCGTTCCGTTCGTCGTCGATTCTGCGGAGGACCTGCTCATTACTTACCTTATAAGTACACCTGATTTTCAACACTCTTCTATATTTCCACGTCTCATTGTCTCTTGCATCGAATCTCTTCCGTCCCGGTTTTCCCATAGCCCATGACCCACGCAAATTCTCAGAAATGTCTAACTCAAATTTTGGCCTCTGTTTGATACCAGTGGATTCTTTTGCCCATTAATGCCCTCTTTGCCTGCGCTGTTCTACTTTTTATGTCCTCTTTGCTCCGGCCGTCACTGTTTATTTTTCTGCCTAGGCAGCAGAATTCCTTAACTTCTTCTGCATCGTAGGCACCAGTTCTGATAATGATGATGATGATGTTTGGTTTGCGGGACGCTCAACTGCGCGGTCATCATCTGTCGTACAATGTCCAAATTTTTACACAGTCCAATTTGTATACAATCAAGTCCAGCCACTATCACGAATGATGATGATGATGATTACACAAACATCCAGGCCCCGGGCAGAAAAAATCCCCAACCCCGCCGGGAACAGAACCCGGGACCCCGTGATCCAGAGGCAGCGACGCTAGCCACTAGACCACCAGCTGCGGACATAATCAGTTCTGATGTTAAGTTTCTCCCCATTCTCTTTCTTGGTACTTCCCATAACTTTTATGTTTTATGGTTTTTCCCTTAATCCATATTCTGTACTCATTAGGCTGTTCATTCTATTCAACTGAGCTCGTAATTCTGCTTTAACTTCACTAAGGATAGCAGTGTCGTCAATGAATCTTATTTTTGACATCCTTTCACCCTGAATTTTAATCACATTCTTGAGCTTTTCTATTATTTCTGTCATTGCGTCTCCGATTTATAGATTGAACAGTACCGGTGAAAGACTGTATCGCCACCTTATATCCTTTTTAATCTGAGCACCTCGTTCTTGGACTACCAATCACACTGTTCCCTCCTACTTGTCGTAAATATTGTACATTACACGTCTTTCACTGTAGCTAATTCCTATTCTTCTCAGTATTTAGAACATCTAGAACAAATGTTACACTGTCGAACGCTTCTTCCAGGTCAACATTTGCTATGAGGATGTTTTCATTTTTCTTCAGTCTTACTGCCATTATCAAGAGCAAAGTCGGGACTACCTCTCTGGTGTCTTCAACTTTTCTAAGGCTAAACTGATCCACATCCAACAGATCGTCAGTTTTATTTTTTATTCTTCTGCATTTTATTTCTTGTCAGCAGCTTGGATGCATGTACAGTAATGCTCTCGCACATACCTGATGATCCTAGCTTTGGAATTGCTTGGATGATATATTCCCGAGAATCTTATGATACGACGAGAATTGATACATTCTATACACCAGCTTCAGATATTGCAATGGAATGTTATCGCTCCCTTCTGCCATTTTCGATTTGTAGTTATTTATAGCTCTTTAAAATTCTGACTCTGAAACTGGACCTCATGTGTCTTCCATATCTGCTCCAATTACTTCATCTATAACATCATCAGACAAGTCTTCCCCCTAATGGAAGGTCATGAAAGGTCCTCATGGTACTCTTTTGCACCTACATGCTCTGTCCTCTGCATTAACAGCGGAATTTCCGTTGTGCTCTTATGTTACCACCATTGCTTTTAATTTCATTGAAGTTTTTTTTTTACTCTTTTTTATGCAGATAAGTCCTCCAGACAATCATATCATTTTTGTTTCGACTTATTCACATCTTCGTGCAGTCATTTCGCTTTGGCTGCCCTACACATCCTATTTATTTCAGTCGTGAGAAATTTATATTGCTGTATTCCTGTATTTCCCTGGACATTTTCGTGCTTTCTCCTTTCGTCGATCTATTGAGGTATTTCTTCTGTTACCAAAGTATGTTCGATTACCTTCATTATATCTGTTGGTGGGTATGCGTCACAGTACAGTATCTGATTTCAGAATGTCTAATCATGATTTAAGCCTACTGGAATCTTCCTGTGCCTTCTGGTCTTTTCCTGAACAGAGTATTCGCAATTACTAACTAAAATTTATTGCAGAACTCAATTAGTCTTTCTGTTCTCTGACTCTGACTGCCAACCCTATATTCTCCCCTAACCATTTCTTTTACTTCTCCCCCTATAACTGCATTCCAGTCCCCTATGACTATTAGATTTTCATCTTCCTTTATGTAGTGAATTACCTATTCACTATCCTTATATAATTTCTCCATCTCTTCAGCTTCTGCTTGCCACATTAGCATTTATGCTTACTATCGTTGTCAGCATTGGCTTGCTGTCAAATCTGATGAGAACAAACCTGTCACTGAACTATTCGCAGTGGCTTACTCTCTGTCCTATTCACACCTTTCCTTTTCATAACGAGTACTACTCGCGTTAAAACATTTTCTGCTGCTGTTGATATTACCCTATATTCGTCTGGAGAGAAATCCTTATTTGCTTTGCTTTTGCTCAAGGTCACCTCCCCCTTCGATGTCACATCTCAGAGATTCTGAATCTTGTGCCCAAGAGATCATCTGGACACTTTTTGAAATACAGGCCACGTGTCCTTAGGTACACATTACGTGTCTTTCATATAGTGGTTCCTGACGCCGTTGACCAGTGCAGATTCCTCCACCTCTTAAGGGTAGTTTCCAAGGGCAAAGAGTGGTCTGGACCTCTGCCCGCTCCTCCGTACTTCCTGACAAGGTCGTTGGCAGAATTTAGGTGACTTCCTGTGCCGGAGCTCATGGGCCGCCTTTGCTGATGACCTTTACTCACAACCTAGGTAGTGATGGTGTTTGAACCTGTGACCCTGACTGGTTTGATTACTTTTCAAAGTCGCTTCCCCTAGACCAATTTGTGCAATGTAACTACGAGGAGTCTTCAGTAAGTAACGCAACACATTTTTTCCTGAAAGCATTTTGGTTTTATTCAGTGTTCCAGTACACTACAATGTTCCCCACTCTTCTGGCTACAGAGTCCTATATATCATCACAATATCCGTTCAATGCGATGGCCTTACGCCACCACACTGGAAGGCCCTGTATACCTGTATTTTACCACTCTACTGGTCGATATCGGAGCCAAAGTCTTGCTGCAGCAATTACCTCCCCATGATGCACATACGGCTTCCCGCGGAGTAAATCCTTCATTGGGCCAAACTGATGCTCTTTATGGACTTCTGCTAGGAGGGGAAGAATCCAGTGAACACACGCCTTTGACTACCCCAACTGGTGTACGAATGTGTCAGCACTATCCGCAGAGACGTCCCGCAGTGCAGCGAGATGTTTGACTGTGACCCGTCATGACTTCGTATGAGAGTGTCTGCACGCTCCAACATTGTAATACAGCAGTGTGCCGTCGCCGGAGCATGGGAGATCAGGCAGGTTTCTGTAACTTTGTTGCGACGGTGACAAACGCCTGGCACAACTGCTCGCCATGCTTTTGTTCACTACCAGATTTCCGTAGGCATTCTGCAAGGGCCCATGAATATCTACGATGCTCTGATTTTCGTCCAACGGAAACTCTTTGAGAATTCTCTGCCTGGAACGCACCACAGTTACAGACGTCATTTTGAAAGCTACGAATAGCGCCGCTACCTATCGGAACTTCGTGAAATCATAGGGCCTTATGCAGGAAATTCCGAATTTTTTTTGACTGAAATTGGTCGAGAAAAAAATGTGTTGTATTACTTGTTGAACGCCCCTAGTAAACGAAGTACATTATGAACAGCAACAGCTTATGTGCGACATATCCCACAAGGCATTCCATGGCTCTCCATTCCGGATATACAGGGCTATTACAAACGATTGAAGCGATTTCATAAATTCACTGTAGCTCCGTTCATTGACATATGGTCACGTCACACTACAGATACGTAGAAAAACTCACAAAGTTTTGTTCGGCTGAAGCCACACTTCAGGTTTCTGCCGCCAGAGTGCTCGAGAGCGTAGTGAGACAAAATGGTGACAGGAGCCGAGAAAGCGTATGTCGTGCTTGAAATGCACTCACATCAACCAGTCATAACAGTGCAACGACATTTCAGGACGAAGTTCGACAAAGATCCACCAACTGCTAACTCCATTCGGCGATGGTATGCGCAGTTTAAAGCTTCTGGATGCCTCTGTAAGGGGAAATCAACGGGTCGGCCTGCAGTGAGCGAAGAAACGGTTGAACGCGTGCGGGCAAGTTTCACGCGTAGCCCGTGGAAGTCAGCGAATAAAGCAAGCAGGGAGCTAAACGTACCACAGCCGACGGTTTGGAAAATCTTACGGTAAAGGTTAAAGCAGAAGCCTTACCGTTTACAATTGCTACAAGCCCTGACACCCGATGACAAAGTCAAACGCTTTGAATTTTCGGCGCGGTTGCAACAGCTCATGGAAGAGGATGCGTTCAGTGCGAAACTTGTTTTCAGTGATGAAGCAACATTTTTTCTTAATGGTGAAGTGAACAGACACAATGTGCGAATCTGGGCGGTAGAGAATCCTCAGGCATTCGTGCAGCAAGTTCGCAATTCACCAAAAGTTAACGTGTTTTGTGCAATCTCACGGTTTAACGTTTACGGCCCCTTTCTCTTCTGCGAAAAAAACGTTACAGGACACGTGTATCTGGACATGCTGGAAAATTGGCTCATGCCACAACTGGAGACCGACAGCGCCGACTTCATCTTTCAACAGGATGGTGCTCCACCGCACTTCCATCACGATGTTCGGCATTTCTTAAACAGGAGATTGGAAAACCGATGGATCGGTCGTGGTGGAGATCATGATCAGCAATTCATGTCATGGCCTCCACGCTCTCCCGACTTAACCCCACGCGATTTCTTTCTGTAGGGTTATGTGAAAGATTCACTGTTTAAACCTCCTCTACCAAGAAACGTGCCAGAACTGCGAGCTCGCATCAACGATGCTTTCGAACTCATTGATGGGGACATGCTGCGCCGAGTGTGGGAGGAACTTGATTATCGGCTTGATGTCTGCCGAATCACTAAAGGGGCACATATCGAACATTTTTGAATGCCCAAAAAAACTTTTTGAGTTTTTGTATGTGTGTGTAAAGCATTGTGAAAATATCTCAAATAATAAAGTTATTGTAGAGCTGTGAAATCGCTTCAATAATTTGTAATAACCCTGTAGACCCTGTCGGTTCCTTGGACCTCGTGGAGGGCGCTGTGGCGTAGTCCGCCGCTTTGCCGTTGTTTGCTGCCTCCCTGGTAGCAGGGGATTGTCCTCCTGTTCAGAGGAAGAAACGTTGTCGCCTCAGCAGCTTGTCGCTCGTCGCAACCCCGGTTCTCCCGCTGGCTCCTTGACTGGCGAGTAACAGGCTCACGGCCGCGCACCCGCACTCGTTTCGCAGCTATTTTCGCCGAGGTTTCGCTGTTAGCTGTCCGTCAGCCGCAGCTGCGGGCTTCGCCCGTCTTCACTGCGATGCTTCCTTCTCTTCCGTCGTAAACTTCCGTCGTTCAACGGATGGTGGTTGATTGATAAGTTACCGCACTACGCACTCCGTTCTTGAAATGGCATCGGCGATATTGGCCACGGTCTGCCATGTTTTCTCGCAACGCAATATCTCCGTGACATGGGGTCTTCTGTTCAGCGTCGTTGTAGCTAGGTGTACGACGGGCTACACTCCAAAGCCCCCTGGAGCAAAGATGTGTCGCAAAAACGTTGTGGTAGTCACATCAGCAGACACATATCTCATACACCTACTGCTCCATAGCCCACTTCACTTATCACTCTTACATTATTTATTGTGGAATCTCAGCAACCTTCACAGCTTCTCGTGCACACTGTGTATCAATATTGTCTCCTGCATCCTGTTCCTTGGACATTACCGTCGACGTTCTGGAGGTATTGTCACACCGTTGGCAGCCAGGTGATAGTCAGCCAGTAGGTAACAGTATTGATTAAAGGAATATGTAACTCATGACCTCAGCTGATATTTTATTAAACCGGTAGTGGTAGTCGAATATCATCAGCTGATTTGCAGTTCCCTACAGTCCAGGCACTAATAAAACTACAGCTCGCATCATGGTATAATGCCATCAAGTGTAAACACTATTGTAACAGAACAATCAAAATTAAACCTGAAGTGAACGCGAATATTCATCACACGAGTGAACAGACGGCCGACCAGTTGCAGCGAAAGCGAACCTGGCTACACAGTGACTCTCTCTAGGAAAAGTAAATAGGAAAATGATGTTTACACACAACTTACAATGGTTTGCAGTGCCTCAAATAACGTGTTCTCCCGACATAACACAGGGATGCACATAATATGACAGAGTAAGCTGTATCCGAATACGGCAGAAATTACAGACGGAAGTCACATATGTACACTTTAAACATAACGTTATATCGAGAGGCTCTTCTCACCATTAAAACTGGAACACAAGGAATGACCAAATAATGCATATATAGTATACAGGGCGAGGCAGCTAAGACAAAACCACCCAAAATATATAAAAAAACGATGAAATATGTTAAGGTGCGGTTTTCACCTTGTCATAGCAGACAATATGGCAGGTTTCATGAAGTTCGTGAGTAATTTCTATCTCTATCTTTTAGTAATGAAGCTATATACATTTATCTGTGGAATTTGAAAGAAGTTGATAAGAGAACTTCAACGACGTAACATATATTAGAGGTGATCATACAGTTTCGAGAGAACAGCGCCGCAGACCACTGCCCCCCCCCCTCCCTCCCCCCCCCCCCCCCACACACACACACAAATTTTTGACCTATTGTGGCACATGTATGCAATAACGTGACTCACGTATGGTTCTTTTGCTTAACAGTGCTTTGAAGGCGTCAAGCTACATGTCTTCTGCCGTTGGTGCGATTAGATAACTTGGTCATAGAGCTAACGAGACAGTCACAACGTGTACGGGAGTTATAAAAAGTGAATATCATTTACGGCGAATGACTCCACACTATTGGAGCAGCGGTGCGGTTGTGTACTGAGAGTATGCAAATCGAGCCAAGCACTCGCGATCTGTCTTTGCAAACATTGTAAAGAAGTTGAAGATACTGGAAGTGTGGAGAGTGAAAAACGCTAAAGAAAAAGAAGACCACTTGACGAAAGAAGTGAAACTGACATCTTGGCAGCAGTAACACACAATGAAAATATCACTAACTGGCATCTCGTACATACGAAAGGCAACAACTGAATGAGTAGTCTGCGAACATTCCATTCCATCTTATTTTATCCTCTACACATGTCGTTGCATCTGCAGCCCCGTGGCAGTGACTTACAAACTGGTTACACTTCTCCAGATGTTATATACGAAAAGTGCTCTCCGTCCATCAGCGTGTGCTGCATCATCAAATGGTTCAATTGGCTCCGAGCACTGTGGGACTTAACACTGCAGGTCATCAGTCCCCTAGACTTAGAACTACTTAAACCTAATCAACCTAAGGACATCACACACATCCATGCCCGAGGCAAGATTCGAACCTGCGACCGTAGCAGCAGCGCGGTTCCGAACAGAAGCGCCTAGAACCGCTCGCACACAGAGGCCGGCCCCGTATCATCAGTCCCTGTTGTACTGCCAGTAATCTAAATACTCTCAAGTACCTCGAATTCTTGAGATATGCTGATATCCTGGACATAAAGAGTCGCTGTGACACCAACATGACGAATGTCACTCCCATTCCACTCTGTAATAACAGACGCTCTTAAGACAACATGTGGAAAGCTTTCGAATGGCCGTTCAGGAAACTCAAAATAGTCTGCACAAAAATAAAAGTTAAAGTTATATACTTCTATCTGCGCCGAAAATCGAAAAAACAAGGGCTGCAGGAAAATATCGACGACTTCCCAAAGCGTGGAACATTTTAAAACTTGGGCCTGTGCTGCCGGAAACAAATTGAACGTGCGGTATTGTTTCTCCATAATCAGTTTACAGCGTATAGAAACGCACAAAGACAATATTTTGAGCACTTGGTATGACAGCTGTAATAAACACACGAACCGTACGAGAGTTAAGTGTTTGCTTACAATTGGTATAAAAGGGCAGGCGTTAGTGGAACCTCTTGTCATTATGGCGAGACAGAGGTTCACGGCACTGTTGTATTGATAAGTCCCAAACATGTTATGTCGTTGAACCAAGCACGACCGGTTTCGGGCTCTTTCGTGTCCATCGTCAGGTGTGATAACTTTGTGCCGTGACCCCGAGCGCCGCGATGGACGAGTATAGGGCGTGGTGTTCCACAAGCATGCTCTGCTGTCGCTGGTGGTGCACTGCATGCTATACTCACCCATCGTGGCGCTCGGGGTCATAGCACAAAGTTATCGCACATACGATGGGCACGTAAGAGGCCGAAACCGGCCGTGCTGGTAAATAAAACCAACCTTACAACTGAAGTGGTATTGTTAACCTCTGTCATTCTGGATCTATCTCCGGTGGTCTTTCTTCGAAATGTCAAATGTGTGTGAATTTCTAAGGGACCAAACTGCTGAGGTCATCGGTCCCTTGACTTACACACCACTTAATCTACACTCCTGGAAATGGAAAAAAGAACACATTGACACCGGTGTGTCAGACCCACCATACTTGCTCCGGACACTGCGAGAGGGCTGTATAAGCAATGATCACACGCACGGCACAGCGGACACACCAGGAACCGCGGTGTTGGCCGTCGAATGGCGCTGGCTGCGCAGCATTTGTGCACCGCCGCCGTCAGTGTCAGCCAGTTTGCCGTGGCATACGGAGCTCCATCGCAGTCTTTAACACTGGTAGCATGCCGCGACAGCGTGGGCGTGAACCGTATGTGCAGTTGACGGACTTTGAGCGAGGGCGTATAGTGGGCATGCGGGAGGCCGGGTGGACGTACCGCCGAATTGCTCAACACGTGGGGCGTGAGGTCTCCACAGTACATCGATGTTGTCGCCAGTGGTCGGCGGAAGGTGCACGTGCCCGTCGACCTGGGACCGGACCGCAGCGACGCACGGATGCACGCCAAGACCGTAGGATCCTACGCAGTGCCGTAGGGGACCGCACCGTCACTTCCCAGCAAATTAGGGACACTGTTGCTCCTGGGGTATCGGCGAGGACCATTCGCAACCGTCTCCATGAAGCTGGGCTACGGTCCCGCACACCGTTAGGCCGTCTTCCGCTCACGCCCCAACATTGTGCAGCCCGCCTCCAGTGGTGTCGCGACAGGCGTGAATGGAGGGACGAATGGAGACGTGTCGTCTTCAGCGATGAGAGTCGCTTCTGCCTTGGTGCCAATGATGGTCGTATGCGTGTTTGGCGCCGTGCAGGTGAGCGCCACAATCAGGACTGCATACGACCGAGGCACACAGGGCCAACACCCGGCATCATGGTGTGGGGAGCGATCTCCTACACTGGCCGTACACCACTGGTGATCGTCGAGGGGACACTGAATAGTGCACGGTACATCCAAACCGTCATCGAACCCATAGTTCTACCATTCCTAGACCGGGAAGGGAACTTGCTGTTCCAACAGGACAATGCACGCCCGCATGTATCCCGTGCCACCCAACGTGCTCTAGAAGGTGTAAGTCAACTACCCTGGCCAGCAAGCTCTCCGGATCTGTCCCCCATTGAGCATGTTTGGGACTGGATGAAGCGTTGTCTGACGCGGTCTGCACGTCCAGCACGAACGCTGGTCCAACTGAGGCGCCAGGTGGAAATGGCATGGCAACCCGTTCCACAGGACCACATCCAGCATCTCTACGATCGTCTCCATGGGAGAATAGCAGCCTGCATTGCTGCGAAAGGTGGATATACACTGTACTAGTGCCGACATTGTGCATGCTCTGTTGCCTGTGTCTATGTGCCTGTGGTTCTGTCAGTGTGATCATGTGATGTATCTGACCCCAGGAATGTGTCAATAAAGTTTCCCCTTCCTGGGACAATGAATTCACGGTGTTCTTATTTCAATTTCCAGGAGTGTAACTTATGCTAAGAACAACACATACACCCATGCCCGAGGGAGGACTCGAACCTCCGACGGGAGTGGCCGCGCAGTCAGGGTTTTTCTTCGGTTCCTCATTCTGTATAAGGAATACTACATCATTATATTAGTTGGAAATTCTAAGGTATAGAGGGTGACAAATTATGTACACTGAGCTGCTACCTCTAGCAGCAACGATGACTCGAACCCGGGTGGGAACAGAGTCGAACGGACTCGGGCGCTTTGACCTGTTCCAGAATTTGTGAACGGTTGCGGCTGGTGGGTGGCCAGTCTCGTGGCAGTCCGTGGTCAGAGGTTTTCAACGGGTGACAGATCAGGAGAATATGCTGGCCAGGAGAACGCCATAAACAATTTATATTGATGTAACTCAGGGCGGCACAGTCAATATGCGGTTTTGCGTTATCTTGTTGAGGCATAACGACCTGGAGACTTCGATGACACTGTACAGTCACTGGCCGCAAAACCTCGTTAATGCAACAGCTGGTGTGCAAATTGCCGCCTACGCAGATTCTGGTGTGGGTCAGTTTCTGTACATCAGCGATGAACTTTATTAAGTTGGAAACTGAGACCGGGTGGACGACATTGAACTGCTCGCTGAAGGCGGTTGACGCTCACATGTAATAGCGATGACAGCGATGACGTTAGGCGAAAACGTTAGGAGACCAGTATCCTAGAATCAGGAAATGGCTTCCATCCTGTGCTCGGGAGGGTATGCGGATGGCGGAGAATATTCATATTTACAAACTACATAATTGCAGACGGGAGACCACATAAATAAAATTCAAATAAACTGACATTAAGGTAGTAAAAGGACGGAATAACAGGCAAGGACGTTACTACAGAACAACGATTTTAGGACCTATGCTGTATCAAGTGCGATGACTTTTGTAAGTTTTTGATGTCCATTAATATTACACTGTGGTTACAAAGTCATGGGATAGCGATATGCACATATACATATGGCGACAGTATGGCGTACACAAGCCATAACGGGACAGTGTTTTGGCTTAGCTGTCATTTGTGCTCCGGTGATTCATGTTATAAGGGTCATTACGGCCGCACGACGCGAATTGAGTGAATGAACGCGAAATGGTAGTTGGAGCTAGACGCATGGGACAGTTCGTTGCTGAAATCGTTAGGGAATTTAGCAATCCGAGATCCACAGTGTCAACAGTCGACCGAGAACACCAAATTTCAGGCATTACCTCTCACCACGGACAACGCAGTGGCCGACGATATTCACTTGACTACCGAGAGCAGTAGCGCTCGCGTAGAATTGCCAGTGGTAACAAACCCAAGCACTGCGCCAAATAACCACAGAAATCGATATCAGACGTACGAAGAGCGTTTCCGTAAGGACAGTGCAGCGAAATTTGGTGTTAATGGGCTATGGAAGCAGACGGCTTACGCGAGTACCTCTGCTAACGTCACGACGTCGTCTGCAGCGCGTCTCCTCGGTTCGTGGCCATGTTGTTGTTGTGGTCTTCACTCCTGAGACTGGTTTAATGCAGCTCTCCATGCTACTCTATCCTGTGCAAGCCTCTTCATCTCGCAGTACCTACTGCAACCTGCATCCTTCTGGATCTGCTTAGTGTATTCATCTCTTGGTCTCCCTCTACAATTTTTACCCTCCACGCTGCCCTCCAATACTAAATTGGTGATCCCTTGATGCCTCAGAACATGTCCTACCAACCGATCCCTTCTTCTGGTCAAGTTGTGCCACAAACTTCTCTTCTCCCCAATCCTATTCAATACTTCCTCATTAGTTATGTGATCTACCCATCTAATCTTCAGCTTTCTTCAGTAGCACCACATTTCGAAAGCTTCTATTCTCTTCTTGTCCAAACTATTTATCGTCCATGGTTCACTTCCATACATGGCTACACTCCATACAAATACTTTCAGAAACGACTTCCTGACACTTAAATCTATACTCGATGTTAACAAATTTCTCTTCTTCAGAAACGCTTTCCTTGCCATTGCCAGTCTACATTTTATATCCTCTCTACTTCGATCATCATCAGTTATTTTGCTCCCCAAATAGCAAAACTCCTTTACTACTTTAAGTGTCTCATTTCCTACTCTAATTCCCTCAGCATCACCCGATTTAATTCGACTACATTCCATTATCCTCGTTTTGCTTTTGTTGATGTTCATCTTATATCCTCCTTTCAAGACAGTGTCCATTCCATTCAACTGCTCTTCCAAGTCCTTTGCTGTCTCTGACAGAATTACAATGTCATCGGCGAACCTCAAAGTTTATATTTCTTCTCCATGGATTTTAATACCTACTCCGAATTTTTCTTTTGTTTCCTTTACTCCTTGCTCAATATACAGATTGAATAACATCGGGGAGAGGCTACAACCCTGTCTTACTCCCTTCCCAACCACTGCTTCCCTTTCATGTCCCTCGACTCTTATAACTGCCATCTGGTTTCTGTACAAATTGTAAATAGCCTTTCGCTCCCTGTATTTTACCCCTGCCACCTTTAGAATTTGAAAGACAGTATTCCAGTCAACATTGTCAAAAGCTTTCTCTAAGTCTACAAATGCTAGAAACGTAGGTTTGCCTTTCCTTAATCTTTCTTCTAAGATACGTGGTAAGGTCAGTGTTGCCTCACGTGTTCCAGTGTTTCTACGGAATCCAAACTGATCTTCCCCGAGGTCGGCTTCTACTAGTTTTCCCATTCGTCTGTAAAGAATTCGTGTTAGTATTTTGCAGCTGTGACTTATTAAACTGATAGTTCGGTAATTTTCACATCTGTCAACACCTGCTTTCTTTGGGATTGGAATTATTATATTCTTCTTGAAGTCTGAGGGTATTTCGCCTGTTTCATACATCTTGCTCACCAGATGGTAGAGTTTTGTCAGGACTGGCTCTCCCAAGGCCGTCAGTAGTTCCAATGGAATGTTGTCTACTCCCGGGGCCTTGTTTCGTGACCATATAGGTCTGGAAAACTGTAGTCTGCTCAGATGAGTCCCGACTGCAGTTGGTAAGAGCTGATGGTAGGGTTCGAGTGTGGCGCAGACCACACGAAGTCAGGGACCCAAGTTGTCAACAAGGCACTGTGCAAGCTGGTGATGGTTCCGTAATGGTGTGGACTTTGTTCACATAGAATGGACTGGGTCCCCTGTTCCTACTGAACCGATGATTGATTGTAAATAGCTATGTTCGGCTACTTGGTGATAATTTTCAGCCGTTCATGGCCTGTATGTTCTCAAACAACGGGGGCACTCTTATGGAAGGCAATATAGCATGCCAGAACATCCTGGACAATTCGAGCGAATGACTTGGCAACCCATATCGCCCGACGTGAATACAGTCGAAGATTTCAGGGTCAGTTTGTACACAAAATCATGGACCGGGAACCCTTTCGCAGTTGTGGATGGCTACGGAGGAAGGATGACTCTGTATTTCTGCAGGGGACTTCTAACAAGGGAACCTCCCCATCGCACCCCCCTCAGATTTAGTTATAAGTTGGCACAGTGGATAGGCCTCGAGAAACTGAACACAGATCTACTGAGAAAACAGGAAGAAGTTTTGTGGAACTGTGAAAAAATAACCAAAATATACAAACTGAGTAGTTCATGGGAAGATATGCAATGTCAAGGACATTATGAACGCAGGAGCGCTGTGGTCTCGTGTTAACGTGAGGAGCTGCGGAACGAAAGGTCCTTGGTTCAAATTTTCCATCGAGTGAAAATTTTATTTTTTTATTTTCAGTTTATGTGACAAACTCTTATGTTTTTATCACTTTTTTGGGAGTGATTATCACATCCACAAGAAAACCTAAATCGGGCAAGGTAGAAGAATCTTTTTACCCATTCGCCAAGTGTACAAGTTAGGTGGGTCGACAACATATTCCTGTCATGTGACACACATGCCGTCACCAGTGTCGTATAGAATATATCAGACATGTTTTCCTGTGGAGGAATCGGTTGACCTATGACCTTGCGATCAAATGTTTTCGGTTCCCATTGGAGAGGCACGTCCTTTAGTCTACTAATCGCACGGTTTTGCGATGCGGTCGCAAAACAAAGACACTAAACTTATTAAAGTGAACAGAGACGTCAGTGAACGAACGGACAGATAATAACTATGCAAAAATAAAGAAAGTAAAATTTTCACTCGAGGGAAGACTTGAACCAAGGACATCTCGTTCTGCAGCTGCTCACGCTACCACTCGACCACAGCGCTCCTTAGCTCACAGTGTCATGATGTTGCCTATGTGTTCCATGGACTACTCAGTTTGTATATTTTGCTTATTTTTTCACAGTTCCACACAACTTCTTCCTGTTTTCTCAATTGATCTGTGTTCAGTTTATCAAGGCCTATCCACTGCGCCAACTTATAACTAAATCTGAGGGGTGTGCGATGGGGAGGTTCCCTTGTAAGCACTTGTTGAATGCATGCCACGTTGAGTTTCTGCACTACGCCGGGAAAAAGGATATCCGACATGATGTTACGCGGATCCCATGACTTCTGTCACATCAGTGTAATACGATTGTGTTAAACAATATGTGGTTGACTAGCTCTTGTTAAGGGCAATCAATGTACCTGCTCGAAATTTACATTTGGTAACTGATACAGACGCAGTAGGACGAGATGATGATTTAAGAAATTATGCTATATCAAGTGCGACAGCACGTATAAGTTTTAGATCTCCATTAATATTTACCTGATTACGGCAGACAATATGTGGTTGACTAGCTCTTGTTAAGGGCAATCAGATCACCTGCTCAGAATTTACATGTGGTACCTGACACACACGCCGTAGGACGAGGTAATAACGTAGCAGAATTTATTGGTTTGCAGATACTTGGAAATAAAATCAAGTTGACACTTAGCGCTTCCCTTTCTAGGTTCAGTTGTACAATTCAGAAGATGCAGTTAATTCATATTTTCTTAGGTTAGTTTATGATTAATTATAATACAACTGAATACATGATGAGACAATACGCTTTCGGAATAGCATTGAACATTTACGAATACCTTGTCATTTGCGCACGTTTCTTTCATAATATGACTTATTTAGTTTATGAACGCTATTTATTACCATATATCTCTGGCACCAATCACGTAGAATCAACCTTTAGGCTTAATTTTCTTGTTTCATTACAGTGCATTTAGCGCCATATGTTTAAGTATTTAATTATAACAAAATGTAATGCTACTTGCGACGGACGTTCTCGCATCCATTTGCTACAGCAGTGACCAGGGGGACGAGTCTGGAAAAACGGGGACCCAGGGACGCTGTTAGTGTTAGCCTGTGGGGCAGTCCACTTGGCAGTAGCGTGGTGACCGGTAGAAGAGTAGGAAGGATGGTAGGTCGGTTTTGTAGAAGTGGTGGTTGAGTTTTGAACGGTAGCTAGCACCTGTTGACCAGTAGCTTGAACGGCGACCGCTGAAATGAACGTCACAGAAGCTGCAGCGATATTTAATTTCATTGCTATTGCGAGCTACGCTCAGATATGAACAAGGTGACAGTTATTGAACTATATGAAATAAAATCGTCATAACGTCTGAACGGTTTGCGTAACGACGTTGTAACTCCACGAATAGCCGCGGGGTATTTTAACAAGATAATATTAAGTTGTCGTCTCTTCCTCTATGAATAGATGATGAATGCAGCTAGCCGCTAACTTTGTGTAATTTCTTGTCTGTATAGACGTGTATCTGTTGTCTTTAAGACCCTTTCACCTTCACACATAAATCTATACAGTAATGCAAGGGCCTCCCGTGTCTTGGCTGATCCGTGATACGACAGGCGAAAAGTTATACTAATGGAGGATTATTAATATTATCTCTATTTTCATTCGCTCTCTCTCTTTCTCTCCTTTATCTATGTACAATTTTTATTATAATATTTCATTACGTGAAATCAGACAAATAGGATCTTTGGTGGAGTCCTTCGTCTTGGTAATCAGCGGCTGGCTTGCTGTAAAAGATCTTTACATTTATTATTACTGTTAAACACTGTATTCAGTCGGAAGAATCAATCGTGTGGACAATTTGTTCCTTTTACGAAAGATTGCTAATTCCAGATGTGTACGAAGCCTTTTTGGACGATTTAACACAGACTCAGTGATTGCAGGCTCTCTTCGACACAGCTGAAACTTCCCCACTAATTACAGGGCCAACGTCATCATCAAATGGTTCAGAAAAAAACTCATTCGTTCATTCACTCCGGAACAAAAAGTCACAAACCTTATTTATGAAGGAAACTGTGTATTAAATCCATCTCCATTACATGTCCAGATCTCCAGTGATTCCACGTCTTAATTATTTTCCGTTTACACTCTCTTTCTATTCAAACAAACCGCTAGTGGCACACAAGTTAATTCGCTCGATTTAGCGAGAAGAAAATCAGAATATGTATCTCTCAGAAATACGTCAATCCCTCAATCCCTACTCCAGAAGCTGTCCAAGTTACTTGCACACTGATCCCACAATTATATTTTCTCGTAAGGCTTTTTTTTTTCAACAAGTCCAACTCAATTTCTTGTTTATTAACATTCAACCAAATTTTTCCTGTTTTAAAATGTATTCTGCATCCGTATTGACGTAGGCTGTCGACTCCGATAATGCAATCTACCACCAAATTTTTCACAACAAGGAATGTGCTTAATATTGCTACATTTCCGACTTCCACACCAAGTAGTGACTGCACCTTTACATTAGCCGATCGAGCCCCAACGGTGCCTATTACTCTGCAATTTTCAACTGGAAAAATTGGTACTCGTCTTATATTTCTGATCCTGTTGAATAGTGCCTCTGAAATAACATTTGTGGTTGCAGCTGTGTCTAAAACCGCCACTATAGGTACGGTCTCCATAATGACTTGCACTTCGGCTACTGCCACCTGTTCCTTATCCTCATCTTGTGGTTCTAAGTCCTCGGTCAGTTCATCTGCCAGTAATCGTCCATCATTATACGTTAACATGGGTACACATATCCTGTTGCCGCTCAACCAACTGTTGACCGCTCCTCCGGGGCACGAGTGGGTCCTTACAAGTTTGTTGGATTTTGATTTGTCTGCTGGTTGACATCATCCGTCACTTCGGTAATTACCGGTTGATTCGTAGATGTCCGTCCCCACTGATGTTGGCTATTTGAATTCATTCCTCCCGGTTGATTCCACTTCCTATTATCGTTATTATTCCAGGCTTGGGGTCTGAAATTTCTTTCGTTCCCCCACACGGGATTGTATCTTTTCCCGTTCCTGTTGTTCCTTGAATAGCCCCTCGCAAGACCATTGCCGGGATTACTATTGAGATTTTGAGGGGTTTCTCCATTACTTAACGATCTCTGTTCATTCCTTCTAAGTGTCGATTGATCGCCATTGGCATAACACATACTTCCACCTTGCCTACCGTTGGACGGAGGTTCTATCTCCCTATATTGGAATCTGTTATTACGGACTTTCTGGTTGTTCTCTTCGATAATATCTATATGGTCTAACGTCGTGAGGAACGACTCCAAGTCTTTGTCGTTGCCATAAATCAATTGATTCCGGATGCTAGTTGGTAGTCTTGTCTTAAGTATGTTTATTATGTCTGGCAAAGGCATAGGTCTGTCCCAGTATCTCGCTTTATTTATATATTTTTCGAAATACTTTCTAAGGCTTCCTTTCGAAAAGGAGAAAGGCTCTGGGTAGAGCACCTCCTACCTTAGGCGTTCCTGTACCCCTTCTGACCAGAACTTTGCTAAAAACGCCTTCTCAAAATCGTCATATGTCGAGCAAACAGAAATCATGTCCGAGGCTCAGATTGCCCCCGAACCTTGTATATATCCTGTAACAAAACTGATCTTCTGCCAATCCGACCAACTTCTGGGTAACACGCCTCTGAAACTTCGAATAAAAACAATTGGATGGACCCCCCTTTTGTCAGGGTTAAAAATCTGGAATTGCCGATGCTTCACCATTTCTTCTTCGGCATGGCAAAGGCTTTCGTAATCTCCGTTAGATAAGAATTCACGCGAACAACCAGCTTGTGGCAATTTAATGTTTGAATTACTTACACAAGTCGGTATTGTGTGCGAATGGGTAGTAACTGGCTCTATAGTCGCTGCCAACTTCTGCTGCTGCCCTGTATTCATTTGTTCTGAGCTTTGTTGTGAAGCGCGCATCGCCTCTTCTATCGTTTGTTTCCAATGCTCCAAATCAGCACCTAACTGGTGTCGCACCTCCTCAGGTCCTTTCGCAAACAAATTCTCTTCCTGTTTGCCAGATAAACTCTGGTATGCTGCCTTAACATTTTGCTCAATGTTTTCACACATTAGCCTTTTGTTTTCTAATGTGATTTCGGATAATTTACCCGTTAATACGTTAATTTAGTGGTCTACAACGTCTTGACGCTCTGTCAGATGTTCAACGCTTTCCTTTAGGTTAGCCTGTGTACGTGCCAATTCAGGAAGTTGCGCAATTGCACATGACATGGCGTCTTGCTTTTGTATTAATTGCGGAACCATTTCCACCTGTTCCCATACGGTATCTATCTTAATAGCCACATACTCCTTCATTTCTACACGTACGCGGTGAGTAGATTCCTCACATTGTACTTTCACCAATTCTATTTGTGCAGTTAATTTTCGTTCCGTCTCTTCGGCCTGATCTTTGAGTTCCTTGGTCTTCGCCTCCATCCGCTGCTCTAATTCGGAAAAACTGTCTTGTAACTGCTGCTTTATCTCAGTCTGGACTAATTTCATTTCTTCTTCAGTTTGAATGACTGTCACTAATTATGCTTTAATATCGGTTTTCAAGTTTTCCTGCCCTTCAGTAACTGAGGCTAATTTCGTATTCAAATCATTTTGCCCTTCCGTAACTGAGGCGAATTTCGCGTTAATGTCGGTTTTCAGATTTTCCTGCCCTTCAGTAACTGAGGCTAATTTCGTATTCAAATCATTTTGCCCTTCAGTAACTGAGGCTAATTTCGCGTTAATATCGGTTTTCAAAGTATTCATGCTCTCGGTTATCATCTGCATCTGTCTCATTATAATTACCAATGGATCTAATCCCTGCTGTGTACTTGCTGTTACACCTCGAGCCGTGTCTACAGGGCGTTCTATTGCGCTATCTGTAGCCATCGGTCCTACAACACTTCTTACTACATCATTATTATCAGTGCTAACAGCTGAAGGCTGTTGCGTGCTGCTTTGCTCTGCTTGACTCATCCTAAACATTGCCCTAGTTAAAACAATATAAATGTTCTACTGTCACTATATATAACTCCCTTCTACTGTCACTATATGTAACTCCGTTCACACAAAAGTACTTCTGTGTCTACCTTCTTAATGTACATATACAGATAAATGCAACTGGGACAGGTCAATGAAAATACATCTAACATGAACAGAGTAAATCAATGTTCAAAACTCCAATACATCTAACATGAACAGAGTTAATCAATGTTCAAAACTCCAATAACACTAAAGAAAAAAAGCGTATACTTCAACTACACTAGTAAGCTATAATAATAAAAAATAGATCTGGAATTATCTCTGCGCCCACTATACATATCTCCCTTCTACTGTCACTATATGTAACTCCGTTCACACAAAAGTACTTCTGTGTCTACCTTCTTAATGTACATATACAGATAAATGCAACTGGGACAGGTCAATGAAAATACATCTAACATGAACAGAGTTAATCAATGTTCAAAATTCCAATAACACTAGAGAAAAAAAGCGTATACTTCGACTATACTAGTAAGCTATAGTAATAAAATATAGATCAGGCCTTATCAGTGCGCCCAGCGTCCTGTCTTTCGGATTTATTTGTTCATCCAATTATATCAGCTGCGAGTCTTCCCTCTCTTTTCCAAGCGTCAGTTAGGTTAGCTCGTCGTAGTTGACATGAAACAGAGAACAAAATTATTTTAGCAACGTGCAAAATCGTGTCCTGTCACGGATTGGCCATTTTAACAGGATAATATTAAGTTGTCTCTTCCTCTATGAATAGATGATGAATGCAGCTAGCCGCTAACTTTGTGTAATGTCTTGTCTGTATAGACGTGTATCTGTTGTCTTTAAGACCCTTTCACCTTCACACATAAATCTATACAGTAATGCAAGGGCCTCCCGTGTCTTGGCTGATCCGTGATACGACAGGCGAAAAGTTATACTAATGGAGGATTATTAATATTATCTCTATTTTCATTCGCTCTCTCTCTTTCTCTCCTTTACCTATGTACAGTTTTTATTATAATATTTCATTACGTGAAATCAGACAAATAGGATCTTTGGTGGAGTCCTTCGTCTTGGTAATCAGCGGCTGGCTTGCTGTAAAAGATCTTTACATTTATTATTACTGTTAAACACTGTATTCAGTCGGGAGAATCAATCGTGTGGACAATTTGTTACTTTTACGAAAGATTGCTAATTCCAGATGTGTACGAAGCCTTTTTGGACGATTTAACACAGACTCAGTGATTGCAGGCTCTCTTCGACACAGCTGAAACTTCCCCACTAATTACAGGGCCAACGTCATCATCAAATGGTTCAGAAAAAAACTCATTCGTTCATTCACTCCGGAACAAAAAGTCACAAACCTTATTTATGAAGGAAACTGTGTATTAAATCCATCTCCATTACATGTCCAGATCTCCA
This sequence comes from Schistocerca serialis cubense, assembly GCF_023864345.2. Lineage (NCBI taxonomy): Eukaryota > Metazoa > Arthropoda > Insecta > Orthoptera > Acrididae > Schistocerca > Schistocerca serialis. The sequence goes on from NC_064644.1 coordinate 54,120,993, forward strand.
GTGATTCCACGTCTGAATTATTTTCCGTTTACACTCTCTTTCTATTCAAACAAACCGCTAGTGGCACACAAGTTAATTCGCTCGATTTAGCGAGAAGAAAATCAGAATATGTATCTCTCAGAAATACGTCAATCCCTCAATCCCTACTCCCGAAGCTGTCCTAGTTACCACTCTAATAACCATGGAGAATGCATATGTGCATCTCTGTTATTTCAAAGAATAAACGCGCTAGAAAATACTTTGGCGTCGTCTAACTGTCGCCGCATATGTTACGAGAAAATCAGATCAGATACATCTACATCTACATCTACATCTATACTCCGCGAGCCACCTTACGGTGTGTGGCGGAGGGTACTTATTGTACCACTATCTGATCCCCCCTTCCCTGTTCCATTCACGAATTGTGCGTGGGAAGAACGACTGCTTGTAAGTCTCCGTATTTGCTCTAATTTCTCGGATCTTTTCGTTGTGATCATTACGCGAGGTATATGTGGGCGGTAGTAATATGTTGCCCATCTCTTCCCGGAATGTGCTCTCTCGTAATTTCGATAATAAACCTCTCCGTATTGCGTAACGCCTTTCTTGAAGCGTCCGCCACTGGAGCTTGTTCAGCATCTCCGTAACGCTCTCGCGCTGACTAAATGTCCCCATGACGAATCGCGCTGCTTTTCGCTGGATCATGTCTATCTCTTCTATTAATCCAACCTGGTAAGGGTCCCATACTGATGAGCAATACTCAAGAATCGGACGAACAAGCGTTTTGTAAGCTACTTCTTTCGTCGATGAGTCACATTTTCTTAGAATTCTTCCTATGAATCTCAACCTGGCGCCTGCTTTTCCCACTATTTGTTTTATGTGGTTCAAATGGTTCAAATGGCTCTGAGCACTATGGGACTCAACTGCTGAGGTCATTAGTCCCCTAGAACTTAGAACTAGTTAAACCTAACGAACCTAAGGACATCACAAACATCCATGCCCGAGGCAGGATTCGAACCTGCGACCGTAGCGGTCTTGCGGTTCCAGACTGCAGCGCCTTTAACCGCACGGCCATGTTTTATGTGATCATTCCACTTCAGATCGCTCCGGATAGTAACTCCTAAGTATTTTACGGTCGTTACCGCTTCCAATGATTTACCACCTATGGCATAATCGTACTGAAATGGATTTCTGCCCCTATGTATGCGCATTATATTACATTTATCTACGTTTAGGGAAAGCTGCCAGCTGTCGCACCATGCATTAATCCTCTGCAGGTCCTCCTGGAGTACGTACGAGTCTTCTGATGTTGCTACTTTCTTGTAGACAACCGTGTCAACTGCAAATAGCCTCACGGAGCTACCGATGTTGTGAACTAAGTCATTTATGTATATTGTAAACAATAAAGGTCCTATCACGCTTCCCTGCGGTACTCCCGAAATTACCTCTACATCTGCAGATTTTGAACCGTTAAGAATGACATGTTGTGTTCTTTCTTCTAGGAAATCCTGAATCTAATCACAAACCTGGTCCGATATTCCGTAAGCTCGTATTTTTTTCACTAAACGTAAGTGCGGAACCGTATCAAATGCCTTCCTGAAGTCCAGGAATATGGCATCAATCTGCTCGCCAGTGTCTACGGCACTGTGAATTTCTTGGGCAAATAGGGCGAGCTGAGTTTCACATGATCTCTGTTTGCGGAATCCATGTTGGTTATGATGAAGGAGATTTGTATTATCTAAGAACGTCATAATACGAGAACACAAAACATGTTCCATTATTCTACAACAGATTGACGTAAGCGAAATAGGCCTATAATTATTCGCATCTGATTTATGACCCTTCTTGAAAATGGGAACGACCTGCGCTTTCTTCCAGTCGCTAGGTACTTTACGTTCTTCCAGCGATCTACGATAAATTTCCAAAGTGAATGAATGTGGATGGTTTGATTGACAATGATTAATTCGTGCGTGGTAGAGGGTATTTTCTGTGGGGACGTTACAGTATGATGGGAATTAGTATGGTCATTCATATTTTGATTTAGCGACGGAGCCCACTTTCATTTGGATGGTTTCGTCAATAACCAAAATAGACGCATTTGGGGAACTGAGAAACAGAATTCGCGATCGATAATGCTCTTCACATGCAACGGGCGACTGTGTGGTGTACAGTGTCCAGTCGTGCAGTAATCTGTGCGATATTACTTGATGGCACGGTGACTAGCGAACGGTACGTGAACATTTTGGAAGATGGTTTCATACCCTTTACCCAAAGTGACCCTGACTTCGATAAGATGTAATTCTTACAAGACGGAGCTCAATCCCATCGAAGCAGGCGAGTGTTTGATGTCCTGGAGCAGCACTTTGAGGACCGCATTCTGGCTCTGGGGTACCCAGAGGCCACCGACATGGTCCTCGATTAGCTGCCGTATCCTCCGAATCTGAATACATGTGACTCCTTTTTGTGGTGCAATATTAAAGACAAGGCGTACATCAATAACCTCAAAATCATTGTTGAGCTGAAAACAACCATTCAGGAAGTCATCGACAGCATCGATGTTCCGATAATTCAGCGGGTCAGGCAGAATTTCGCTATTCGTCTGCGCCGCACCATCACCAATGACGGCAGGCAAGTCGAACGTGTCATAGTCTACATTCGAATATCTTTAGTGACGTCTACATGCTGTATTCAGCATGCCGTAGTTTGCAACTAATTTTAGTTTTTTTTTTCATATACGTAGTTCCATGATTTTCACCCTGTAGCGGGTTCGACCAGTGAACTTGGACTGTCATGCTATAGGGGGAATTAATAGCGGTTTGTCGACTAATAAGAGCTAGACGAACATTTGAACTGGTTTCAGTTTACAAAACGATTCGTGCCTATTTTGCGGTGGGCGTGCTGTGACGTTCCTCTACGGGTCTTTGAAGTCCATGACGTCTGGCGCGGCTTCAAATTCCGCGGCGCTCGGTATCAGATACTTCGCCCCTGAAACTTGCGTGTAGGGGCGGAAACGCCCCGGACGGTGCCGAGGTGGGCGGCAGTGGGTAGAGGAGCTGGGCGTATCAACCGCTAGCGGCGGGGAGAATGGGACGCCCGAGGTATCCACGACAGCCGACCCAGAGTCCAGGGCCTAAACCAATTTTTTAAACTGGTACACGTCTACTGAAGTTTCAGGGGCTTTCAGCAAGACAACGTGTACACATGAAGAAAACAGTAATTAACCCGTAACTCACGAGTTGACTTATCTGCAACGTATATTACGAGGTGGGGGAGACCCCCATGTTCAACGCAATATTTAAGACGCAAATTATTTGAAGTTTTTATTTAAGTTTACATATTAATTATTTCTATAGTTATTTCAGTGTTGTTTAAACACTCGTTTTTTTATATTATTGCACTAGTTAATGCCCGCAGTATTTTCCTTTTTACCACATAGAATCACATTCTTTTTGCGTTTTTTTAAATACTAGTGATAAACGAATTGTTAGAAAACTGAATTTTTCTTTCTAAAAAAATTTAGTATCCCTGTATCAAATTAATGCTCCTTCGAAACTAAATTGAAGGTTTCAAACTTGCCCATAAGAATTGCATTGGATGGGCATGAGAAGGAAGTTCGAAACATTGAAATTTAGTGCTGGCATCTACATTTTTTCTTTGTCACCTCTCAGAACACGTTTGGTTTCAACGAACATTTTGAGGACTTTATTAGAGAAATACATTTCTCCTAAAGCCATTAATCTTGTTCGTTAGCAGAACTTCGTTCACTGGCTGTTGTAGAATCGCCAGATCTTTTGTCTACAGCTTCTTCTAACTCACTGACATCTACTTACATTCCTGAAACTGGGAATCGTAAAAACTGACACGTTCCTGCAGACACATTTTGCACTACACAGGAAAACAGGTACACGGTTCACTAGGTGCGTACTAGGGGACCCAAACACGTGTCAGTAACACGTGTCAGCAAGAAAGATAGAAGATGACAATGCAACCAACAATGAAACGTTATAGTGTTGGCGATTTCAGGGGGGTAGGGGGAGTATAGAAGCATTCCGCTAGAACTTACCTTAGTCAGCGAGGTCGCTCGGTCTGAATGACAACACCTGCTGCTTGAGGAGTTGTATATATACCTCTAATAGCAAACTGTTCCACAGCGAGGAGTAGCTTTCGAAATTTTGAATCTAGATCCTACGTGTCTGCTCTTAAGGTGGCCGTACCGTGTACCTTGTGGTACCCCATTCGCTCTCTTCAGATCCTCCATGTACCGATATGCTGCAAGACTTGGAGACGTCTGGAGGGACGATGCGGTTTCCAGAGGCGTCGCTTGACACCCCAGTGTCGGCACGGATCATTTTGCTGTCACGTGAAGAGATGCCCGACAATGGCCGACGTAGCAGTCCTCACGTGGTCGAAATGCCGGTGTGTATCACAGAGTCTTCAGACACTGCGTGGCGTTGAGTATGGCCCTTTGGAACGTATTGGCTCCATATTCGCATGACACTCGTAGGAACCCGACCAGCTCGATCAACAATACGGCGGATGGAGATACCACGGTACCGATAAGCCATCATCCATCAGCTTTCTACACTCCTGGAAATTGAAATAAGAACACCGTGAATTCATTGTCCCAGGAAGGGGAAACTTTATTGACACATTCCTGGGGTCAGATACATCACATGATCACACTGACAGAACCACAGGCACATAGACACAGGCAACAGAGCATGCACAATGTCGGCACTAGTACAGTGTATATCCACCTTTCGCAGCAATGCAGGCTGCTATTCTCCCATGGAGACGATCGTACAGATGCTGGATGTAGTCCTGTGGAACGGCTTGCCATGCCATTTCCACCTGGCGCCTCAGTTGGACCAGCGTTCGTGCTGGACGTGCAGACCGCGTGAGACGACGCTTCATCCAGTCCCAAACATGCTCAATGGGGGACAGATCCGGAGATCTTGCTGGCCAGGGTAGTTGACTTACACCTTCTAGAGCACGATGGGTGGCACGGGATGCATGCGGACGTGCATTGTCCTGTTGGAACAGCAAGTTCCCTTGCCGGTCTAGGAATGGTAGAACGATGGGTTCGATGACGGTTTGGATGTGCCGTGCACTATTCAGTGTCCCCTCGACGATCACCAGTGGTGTACGGCCAGTGTAGGAGATCGCTCCCCACACCATGATGCCGGGTGTTGGCCCTGTGTGCCTCGGTCGTATGCAGTCCTGATTGTGGCGCTCACCTGCACGGCGCCAAACACGCATACGACCATCATTGGCACCAAGGCAGAAGCGACTCTCATCGCTGAAGACGACACGTCTCCATTCGTCCCTCCATTCACGCCTGTCGCGACACCACTGGAGGCGGGCTGCACGATGTTGGGGCGTGAGCGGAAGACGGCCTAACGGTGTGCGGGACCGTAGCCCAGCTTCATGGAGACGGTTGCGAATGGTCCTCGCCGATACCTCAGGAGCAACAGTGTCCCTAATTTGCTGGGAAGTGGCGGTGCGGTCCCCTACGGCACTGCGTAGGATCCTACGGTCTTGGCGTGCATCCGTGCGTCGCTGCGGTCCGGTCCCAGGTCGTCGGGCACGTGCACCTTCCGCCGACCACTGGCGACAACATCGATGTACTGTGGAGACCTCACGCCCCACGTGTTGAGCAATTCGGCGGTACGTCCACCCGGCCTCCCGCATGCCCACTATACGCCCTCGCTCAAAGTCCGTCAACTGCACATACGGTTCACGTCCACGCTGTCGCGGCATGCTACCAGTGTTAAAGACTGCGATGGAGCTCCGTATGCCACGGCAAACTGGCTGACACTGACGGCGGCGGTGCACAAATGCTGCGCAGCTAGCGCCATTCGACGGCCAACACCGCGGTTCCTGGTGTGTCCGCTGTGCCGTGCGTGTGATCATTGGTTGTACAGCCCTCTCGCAGTGTCCGGAGCAAGTATGGTGGGTCTGACACACCGGTGTCAATGTGTTCTTTTTTCCATTTCGAGGAGTGTAATTGCGATATATGCCAGTGGACGTCTTTCTTTGCTGCATGACACGTTATAAGATCCTCTCACAAAGGCCAGTATATGAATGTGGTTTCTGAATGAGAAAGCCAGTGCATGGTCTTCCCGTACATATGGGTAGCAGGTGTTGTGTGGCGTGGGCTGGGCGGTTTTTTAGGTTAGATGGCCTTGGGCAAGTACAGAAAGGGCAACAGCCTCAACGGGTGCGGGGCAAAGTCAGGACATGCGGGGACCAAGCAGCAATCGGTGTTGTAATTGTAAACTGTCGAAGCTGCGTTGGTAAAGTACCGGAACTTCAAGCGCTGATGGAAAGCACCGAAGCTGAAATCGTTATAGGTACAGAAAGCTGGCTGAAGCCAGAGATAAATTCTGCCGAAATTTTTACAAAGCTGCAGACGGTGTTTAGAAAGGATAGATTGCATGCAACCGGTGGTGGAGTGTTCGTCGCTGTTAGTAGTAGTTTATCCTGTAGTGAAGTAGAAGTGGATAGTTCCTGTGAATTATTATGGGTGGAGGTTACACTCAACAACCGAGCTAGGTTAATAATTGGCTCCTTTTACCGACCTCCCGACTCAGCAGCATTAGTGGCAGAACAACTGAGAGAAAATTTGGAATACATTTCACATAAATTTTCTCAGCATGTTATAGTCTTAGGTGGAGATTTCAATTTACCAGATATAGACTTGGACACTCAGATGTTTAGGACGGATGGTAGGGACAGAGCATCGAGTGACATTATACTGAGTGCACTATCCGAAAATTACCTCGAGCAATTAAACAGAGAACCGACTCGTGGAGATAACATCTTGGACCTACTGGTAACAAACAGACCCGAACTTTTCGACTCTGTATGTGCAGAACAGGGAATCAGTGATCATAAGGCCGTTGCAGCATCCCTGAATATGGAAGTTAATAGGAATATAAAAAAGGGAGGAAGGTTTATCTGTTTAGCAAGAGTAATAGAAGGCAGATTTCAGAGTACCTAACAGATCAAAACGAAAATTTCTGTTCCGACACTGACAATGTTGAGTGTTTATGGAAAAAGTTCAAGGCAATCGTAAAATGCGTTTTAGACAGGTACGTGCCGAGTAAAACTGTGATGGACGGGAAAAACCCACCGTGGTACAACAACAAAGTTAGGAAACTAATGCGAAAGCAAAGAGAGCTTCACTCCAAGTATAAACGCAGCCAAAACCTCTCAGACAAACAGAAGCTAAACGATGTCAAAGTTAGCGTAAGGAGGGCTATGCGTGAAGCGTTCAGTGAATTCGAAAGTAAAATTCTATGTACCGACTTGACAGAAAATTCTCGGAAGTTCTGGTCTTACGTTAAATCAATAAGTGGCTCGAAACAGCATATCCAGACACTCCGGGATGATGATGGCATTGAAACAGAGGATGACACGCGTAAAGCTGAAATACTAAACACCTTTTTCCAAAGCTGTTTCACAGAGGAAGACCGCACTGCAGTTCCTTCTCTAAATCCTCGCACAAACGAAAAAATGGCTGACATCGAAATAAGTGTCCAAGGAATAGAAAAGCAACTGGAATAACTCAACAGAGGAAAGTCCACTGGACCTGACGGGATACCAATTCGATTCTGCACAGAGTACGCGAAAGAACTTGCCACCCTTCTAACAGCCGTGTACCGCAAGTCTCTAGAGGAACGGAAGGTTCCAAATGATTGGAAAAGAGCACAGGTAGTCCCAGTCTTCAAGAAGGGTCGTCGAGCAGATGCGCAAAACTATAGACCTATATCCCTGATGTCGATCTGTTGTAGAATTTTAGAACATGTTTTTTGCTCGAGTATCATGTCGTTTTTGGAAACCCAGAATCTACTATGTAGGAACCAACATGGATTCCGGAAACAGCGATCGTGTGAGACCCAACTCGCTTTATTTGTTCATGAGACCCAGAAAATATTAGATACAGGCTCCCAGGTAGATGCTATTTTTCTTGACTTCCGGAAGGAGTTCGATACAGTTCCGCACTGTCGTCTGATAAACAAAGTAAGAGCCTACGGAATATCAGACCAGCTGTGTGGCTGGATTGAAGAGTTTTTAGCAAACAGAACACAGCATGTTGTTATCAATGGAGAGACGTCTACAGACGTTAAAGTAACGTCTGGCGTACCACAGGGGAGTGTTATGGGACCATTGCTTTTCACAATATATATAAATGACCTAGTAGATAGTGTCGGAAGTTCCATGCGACTTTTCGCGGATGATGCTGTAGTATACAGAGAAGTTGCAGCATTAGAAATTTGTAGCGAAATGCAGGAAGATCTGCAGCGGACAGGCACTTGGTGCAGGGAGTGACAACTGACCCTTAACGTAGACAAATGTAATGTATTGCGAATACGTAGAAAGGAGGATCCTTTATTGTATGATGATATGATAGCGGAACAAACATTGGTAGCAGTTACTTCTGTAAAATATCTGGGAGTATGCGTGCGGAACGATTTGAAGTGGAATGATCATATAAAATTAATTGTTGGTAAGGCGGGTACCAGGTTGAGATTCATTGGGAGAGTGCTTAGAAAATGTAGTCCATCAACAAAGGAGGTGGCTTACAAAACACTCGTTCGACCTATACTTGAGTGTTGCTCATCAGTGTGGGATCCGCACCAGATCGGGTTGATGGGGGAGATAGAGAGGATCCAAGGAAGAGCGGCGCGTTTCGTCACAGGGTTGTTTGGTAACCGTGATAGCTTTACGGAGATGTTTAACAAACTCAAGTGGCAGACTCTGCAAGAGAGGCGCTCTGCATCGCGGTGTAGCTTGCTCGCCAGGTTTCGAGAGGGTGCGTTTCTGGATGAGATATCGAATATATTGCTTCCCCCTACTTATACATCCCGAGGAGATCACGAATGTAAAATTAGAGAGATTAGAGCGCGCACGGAGGCTTTCAGACAGTCGTTCTTCCCGCGAACCAGACGCGACTGGAACAGGAAAGGGAGGTATGACTGTGCCACGTAAAGTGCCCTCCGCCACACACCGTTGGGTGGCTTGCGGAGTATAAATGTAGATGTAGATGTAGATGTAGACAAAATGCAAATGGTGTTGTTTCAATTTTGAGACGTTGTGTTGGAGCGGTAATCATTTGCATACCCAAGCATGCTGTGTACGTCATACCAATTTGATGTTTACTGCATGTCGCCTTTATGGAGTTACGGTGTTATAAGCAGCAGTGTAACGTAGCAGATAATCTCCACCAAGACGCCTACAATAAGTATGTTATTGAAGAGCATGAGACATAACTCAGTTAACAGCGCAAGAATACATAAAAATCCAAAAGGTTATGCGAAAGGCAGCAAACTTCCCGCCATGATAGTAATATTCCGCCACACTAATTACATCATCCCACTACAGAATAACAAGGAGAAGATTGTAACAGTTCTAAGTACCAGACGCAAAGTCGTGAGTGTAGAACTATACAGTTACTACATCGTTCTGTGAAGCTTTTATTCGAAGAGAACACTGCAAGAACAATGAAAAGAATAAACACCATTACAGTACTCGAACGAAACGAGCGTAACAGCACAAAATGTAAAACAATTAATGCACTAGTTTTCTCTAGACTGATGCTCTCATGTGAAAAGAATATCAAAATTACGCTGTTAATAGCTTCATCGAACGTTAAGAGCGAGTATGAGAGACAACCAAATTACTCATGCAGAAGTACATTATTATGACGAAATATGACTACGTGGACGTAGAGCGACACATGTAAAATAAAATTCGTCACATACCATCACAAAACCAGCATTAACGAGAATAAGAAAGGTATTTGTGAGTAATCAAATGTGAAGAGACGGCAATTTATATCCAATTTTGCACGTACGATAGGTTATGCTGCTGATCATCCTACGAAGTTCCATAAACGCAGCAGGTTCTGAAAGTTGATGCATTTCCCAGACAGCAGCTTACATTTTCGTATACACAGAATGTTTCACACTCATGTTGCACACTTGTAGAGGTTGTAGATGGGACATAGTAGATCAAGTTTTACTAGGGATACATGTCCGTAACGTCATCCGATATTGCTACAGAGCGTCAAAGTTGAAGGTACCGGCGCCTACAGGTGTACCGGGTGATCAAAAAGTCAGTAAAAATTTGAAAACCACGGAATAATGTAGCTAGAGAGGTTAAAATTGACACACATGCTTGTAATGACATGGCGTTTTATTAGAACCAAATAACAAAAAAACTAAGTTCACAAAATGTCCGACAGATGGTGCTGGACAGCAAAACGTCAGGACTGCGTATGACAATCATGTACAAAAAGAACCGTAACGAGAGAGAGAATCAGATGCGCCAGCAGTCGCAGCATGTTGACGTTACCTGAAAAGGCGCTTTTAGTGAAGCTTTATTATCAGACGGGGAATGTGCTAGTTCAGCGTTACGATCCTATCGGCATCGGAAGGGGATTCGAACGAGTAAAGGTCCGGTGACAAATGCAGCTGTGCCGAGAATGATTTAGAAGTTCGAAGCCACGGGTTGCTTAGACGATAGACCACGTAGTGGCCGACCGAGCACAAGGCATAATGCTGCTGAGACAGTTCAGAATGAAATGGAGGCTGTATCGGGTTCGTCTATGCACGGGGAAGTCAGCGCTCGTGCAGTCGCACGTCGCACCGGCATTCCATACACTACTGTTTGGTTGGCCCTTAGGCGTAATCTGCAATGCTATCCGTACAAAATCCATCGGCATCATGAACTGTTACCTGGCGATTTAGTGAAGCGGAGAGCATTTACGGTGTGGGCGTTTCAAAAGATGGCGGAATATGACGATTGGTTGAGAAACGTGTTGTGGAGTGACGAAGCTCCTTTCACGCTCTGAGGCTCTGTCAACGCCCACAACTGCAGAATAAGCGCTGCCAAAAATCCTTGAACTGTCGTGGAAACTCCACTGCATGACGAGAAAAGCACGGTATGGGTTGGATTTACCACATCTACCGTTATCGGGCCTTTTCTCTTCGTGGAAATGCGTTATTCTGGTTTTGTAACTGCTTCCGTGACGGGTGAGAGGTACGCCCATATGTTAGAGAATCGAATAATCCCCAGCCTGGCTGCTAAATACCTGCTTGAACGTACGATTTTTATGCAGGATGGCGCTCCACCCCATATTGATAAGACGCGTGAAAGATCTTTTGCGCTCGTCGTTTGGTGATGATCGTGCACTCAGCCACCACTTTCGTCATGCTTGGCCTCCCAGGTCCCCAGACTTCAGTCCGTGCGAGTATTGGCTTTGGGGTTACCTGAAGTCGCAAGTGTATCGTGATCGACCGACATCTCTAGGGATGCTGAGAGACAACATCCGACGCCAATGCCTCACCATAACTCCGTACATGCTTTACAGTGCTGTTAACAACATTATTCCTCGACTACAGCTATTGTTGAGGAATGATGGTAGGCATATTGAGCATTTCCTGTAAAGAACATCATCTTTGCTTTGTCTTACTTTGTTATGCTAATTATTGCTATTCTGATCAGATGAAGCGCCATCTGTCGGACATATTTTGAACTTTTGTATTTTTTTGTTTCTAACAAAACTCCATGTCATTCCAAGCATGTGTGTCTGTCCATTCTTACCTCTCTATGAACATTATTCCGTGATATATTCAGTTTTCAAATTTATACTGACTTTTTGATCACCCGGTATGTATAGGCCTATACAGGGTGATTCTGTGATGATTGTACAACTTTCAAGGATGATAGAGACGGATAACTGTATCAATTTGAGGTAAGGATCGCTGGTGTGGGAGTTACGAGCGAAAATCATTCTTATACCTCTGACAGTGGAATACATCTACCGGTATTGTGGCTGCTGAGAACGTAGGGTACGCAATTTTGGAAAGTGATAGTATGGACCAAGAGAAGAAAAATTGTTCTGTAAACTTGGTCTCTAAAACGCATACTTAAGAACCTATAGCACCTGTTCATGTTCACTAGTGTGATACACTTGTCCTCTATTGAACGAGTGCTCATAGCTCTTAAGGTATGCATTTAAGAGACCCTGTTTACTAGATAATTTTTCTTGTTTTGATCCGTAGCACCACTTCTGAAATTTACCTACCCTACAATTTAGCAACAAAACCGGTACATGTATTTCAGCGTTAGAGGTCTCAGAATGGATTTCGCTCACAATTTTCGTCTCGTTCGTTTCCGGTACAGGCGTCCTTATCTCAAATTTATACATTTGTCCTTCTTCATCGCCTTTGAAAGTCTGTGACATCATTATGGAATCACCCTGTAGATACAGACATTTACATGCACCGGCGCCTATAAATTAACCTTTCGGTTAGCGTCGCTGGACGACGTTTCCGCGCATGGGTATCTATGATCTACTAAATCCGCCCCACAGCCTTTAGAAGTACGTAACATGAACTGTGAAACTGCCTGTATATACTCTGTAATACATCGAGAAACCAGCACATATGATAGTATAGCGACAGCAAGCAGTGGTCCAAGCCATCTGCGAAGGTGAAAGCCAATCGGTGCTGACGTGGAGTGAGTGTGTTGAGGCGAGGTGGCCGAGTAAATACCACCTGTGTACCAATTAGAGAAATATGTAGGTCATTCACCTTAACATCTAGCAGACGTAAAACTTTTGTATTCAGTTTTAATATATTACCTGTGATATTACGTTAAATGGCTTCCGGAGATGACATCTATACAGTTACACGTACAAATAATTATTCCAAGTTTTTTCGGGCTAAAATGTTAATATTGGTAATCAAACATTACCCCACGTCAATATTGCATTTTGTAAACTGTTCTGTTATGAAGACAGAAAAAGTATCTTTCTTTTTGAGTCATCCATCTTCCGATTGGTTTGATGCGGCTCGTGACGAATTCCTCTCCCGTGTCAACCTTTTCAGCTCAGGGTGCCACTTGCAACCTACTTCCTCAATTACGAGATGGATGTCTGTCAGTCTCTGTCTACCTCTACAGTTTTTATCCTCTACAGCTCTCTCTAATACCATGGAAGTTATTCCCTTATGTCTTAACAGATGTCCTATCTACCATATGCCCTACCTTCCTTATATTCCTTTCCTTGCTAATTCTGCGGATAACCTCTTCATTCCTTACCTTATCAGGGCACCTACTTTTCACCACTCTTCTGTAGCACCGCTTGTCATACCTTTCTATCCACTTCTGTTACGGTTCTTCCACAACCCATGTCTCACTGTGCAAGGAAGCTTAATTACATAAATATGAAATTCAAATACTTTTTAAATTTTTTTAGTAGCTGTATGTCCGTTACGAAGTCTCGTAAACGGTTGGCCCTGACTAGTTTTAGTACGCAATCTGACTGCATAGAATAACAACATAGAATGGAATGAAATTTTACGTTAACACAACTAATTAATTAAGTCCCCAGCAACTATAAAACCTACGAAACCAAAACACAAGTGTAATTGTTCTGTGTGTGGGAGTGTGATTCAACGTACACATCTAGCGCGGTTCTTCTTCAACAAGGCAAGAAATTTTAAATACCATTTATACTGAAGTAATTAAAAGAAAATAGAAATACTATAATTGCGTAAGGAAACCAGAATTACACTCTAATACAAGAACACGACCCAGATGCTTTGTTAACTGAACCTGTAATGACGCATTATTTAAGACACTGAAATAATGAAAAAACAGGGATTATTTTACCTTCATATATATTGACGAAAAGCACTCTGATCATTACAATATCTCCATTCAAACAACATCTGCTGTCTCTCCCATCAAACAACTGCATAAAACATGGAACAAGCACCCTGTAATGACGTATTATTTAAGACACTGAAATAATGAAAAAACAGGGATTATTTTACCTTCATATATATTGACGAAAAGCACCCTGATCATTACAATATCTCCATTCGAACAACATCTGCTGTCTCTCCCATCAAACAACTGCATAAAACATGGAACAAGCACTCTCCACTACGACTTCTCGATAAGAACTCTCCACTACGACATCTCAGCAAGCACTCTCCACCACAAGTTCTCTACAAGCACTTTTCACTAGGACATCTCAGCAAGCACTGACTACTACGAGTTCTCGACAAGCACTGCCAGTGGAGGCGGCTGAATAATACTCTTTGGCGCAATCTCTGGCGCTGTGGCTCAGTGTAGCCACTTTTCATGTGCCCTTCCTCCACGGGCCAGAATTTGATGGTATTTTTGCCAGCATTGGTGGTGAAAATACCACCAAATTCGTCGACAAAAATACAGACAAAAATAAAAGATAATATTAATTCGTAAATATCACATAATTAGATAAAATTTTGGCTTTGCACTGACCTCTCAATAACCTAATATATGAAATACAGTAATCAATACAAATTCTTTCATAAATATGACTTTACATAATAGTTTATACAATACACAAAAAATCAGTTTATACAAATGTTCACATAAAATGCTTTCAATGATTAAAAAAAAAAAAAACAAGTAGTTGATAGTTCCAGCAGTGGCACCCAGCAATGTTGAGTAGGTGCAGACACCAACAAGTGACATGATTTCAGTAGAAGCAGTTCCATCTGTGGCACCCGGCAATGTTGAACAGGTGCAGACACCAACAAGTGACATCATTCAGCAGAAACAGTTCTATTAGTGGCACCCAGCAATGTTGAGTAGGTGCAGACACCAACAAGTGACATTATTTCAGTAGAAGCAGTTCCATCTGTGGCACCCAGCAATGTTGAACAGATGCAGACACCAACAAGTGACATCATTTCAATTGAAGCAGTCCATTAGTGGCACCTAGCAATTTTGAACAGGTGCAGACACCAACAAGTGACATTATTTCAGTAGAAGCAGTTCCATCTGTGGCACCCGGCAATGTTGAACAGGTGCAGACACCAACAAGTGACATTATTCCAGTAGAAGCAGATCATCAGTTGCTCCCAGCAATGTTGAGCAGGTGCAGACACCAACAAGTGACATTATGTCAGTAGAAGCAGTTCATCAGTGGCACCTAGCAATCGTCCAGACAGCAGTCCATAGTATTCACTATCACTAATCACACTGTTCATCAGAGTTTATAAGCAGAAATTAAACATGTCCTAGTGGCACCAATCATGTAGAAAAAGTGTAAGTAACAGTCCATAATATTCACTATCCTAATCACACAGTTCATCAGCAGGAATTAATCATTTCTAAGTGGCACCCATTATGTTGAAAAAGTGCAGGTAACAGTCCATAATATTCACTATCACTAATCACACAGTTCATCAGCAGAAATTAAACAGTTCTAAGTGTCACACATTAATGTTGAACAGGTGCAGGTGTGAACAACAGTTTGAATGCACACACAATTGCTTTTACAAAATTATTATCAATGCTCTTACACTAAACATACAAATTATAAGAAACACACAAACCATATCAGATAATTGTCATATTAACTATTACAAATACACAAATATCAGTAAACCTATAATATTTATGGGTGTCAGTGCAAGCCACAACAAACAAGTAAAATAATATTTAGGAGGTAAGTCGGTACCACTTTTCTGGGATTAGGAAGGGAAAACACACAAAACACACTCACTCATCTTTCATCCACATTAAGTACTACTGTGTAATTAAATTGTGTTAACTGTGTAAATGCAATTCTGTCAAAATTTGATGTTCATCATGTGTATCAAGTAGTAGTGGCATAGTGTATAACAGTCAATAATAGTTAGTCAACGTCATAGTCATCATGTCCAGACCAATGTTTGCCAAGCCAAATCAAAATGTACGGTTTCTGAACAACTGTCAGTGTGCCAAGATATGCAAATGCTTCCTCTCTCCAAAAAAAAAAAAGTATATACTGCTTAGTGATTTAACAAAGTGTGTGTGTGTAGACAATCTTCCTTCTACTTGAGTGTTCTAGTCTGCTATCTTCTTCCTCCTTGTTCCATAAAACCAACAAAAAAAATATGCTCCTCACTTACTTTACCTCTTATCCACCAAAACTCCAATAATCATTAGCATCACATAATCTTAATACTTCAATAATACCTCTTGCGTCGATACATATAAACCTTATCATCAATATCATTTACCTTACCTCTTGTCCACCAAAACTCGAATAATCATCAACTTCAAATAATCTCAATACCTCAATAATACCTCTTCAATACGTCGACACATATAAACCTTATTACCAATATCATTTCACTTCCATAACAACTCTTTCTTCTAGTCAGTCTCCTCGAACAAGTACAGATAAAACCCTAATGCAAACTTCATCATCCCATACAATTCGAAGACACAATGTCCACACACAACCTCTGTGTAATCCATCTGACCCAAATCTTCTACTCATTATGAATCATAAAATACATTTTGGTTACCTTGTCCATCATTAAATAAAAGAAATGCATACATGACCTCTAACAGACTTTAGTTCGAATAACTCTCAGTAATTAAGTACGATTACGGAGTGTGAATGATCATAATATTTCACAGTGTGTACACCACTTCAAGAATCATGGCAGAATGTGGAGTATTTTTTGTGTCAAGTGTCACTTGCTATTTCAATTGCTCACGAAGAATGTAGTGTAATAACGGTCATTGGTCTAACCCTAGTGTTGGTATGTCATGTCGTTAGCTTCCTTCCTATTAGCATAAATTTATACAGCTTCCATAAAACCTCCAGCTCATGTGACTTCAACGAAGTTCCTTGTACCAATGTCGTTCGTATAATTATAGCAGTTCATTTTCTTATCTTAAAAATATAAGGCACTGAGCGTAAACAAAACATGCAATAGCGAGTAAATATACCAGTAGAGAACAGAATGTCAACAAGTGGATGCAGCACAATCCCTACAACGAGCCTCTGCCAAGCGAACAATCTATAATTAATACAATAGTGTGACTTACATTCTATGTTCGTACATAGTACATCAGCATTTCTATATACCAAATTAAAGAGTAGTTATGACAACAAAACAGAAATGTGTAAATATGCAATCCATAAGCAAGGCAGCAAATATGTTATCTAACATAATAAACAGGTCATTAGCATCCTATCAGCATAAGCAAATAAATGTTCATATGTAATCTTAATAAGTAAACATGAAGGCGCAAGCAGATAAATTATAAAGTGTAACCTACATACATAACCATAGTCAGCACAATTAATCAGGTGACAATTATAATTTAAATAAATAAGCACAGCAGGCGCATGAAAAAAAAATTATGTGACATCAGTGAAAAAGCATAGCAGCCAAGCGATGCATAATATACATAATTATCAACCCTGTTCATTAATCAATCATTGTCAAAATCAGTTAATGTACGCAAGCACGTCGCTTCACAAGTAAATTCATAGAACATGAAATTTAGCACAAAGTCTGAATCACGTAATCGCGAGCAGCAAATTACGTCTAAAGTACGTACCTAAGTGGAAATATGTTACCTGAAAAATAAACTCAATTAATAGTTACCTTTTTAGTATATAAGTTTCTTCTTCGAAATTACATTCTTCCAGAAATTTTCTCGAT
Organism: Schistocerca serialis cubense; assembly: GCF_023864345.2. Taxonomy (NCBI): domain Eukaryota; kingdom Metazoa; phylum Arthropoda; class Insecta; order Orthoptera; family Acrididae; genus Schistocerca; species Schistocerca serialis. The sequence continues at coordinate 54,138,482 of NC_064644.1, forward strand.
ATCAAGTCGTCTTAACGTCGGACACGCACAGAATTTACCTGAAGTTCTTAAATCTTTTATAGAACCGTATCCTGAAAAATACTGAGCGTTAATAACATAATTCATCAAGTCACTATAGCTTCATTTTGAACTTAATCGGAGAAATTAGACTGTGTATTTGTTTACGGCTGTCAGTGCATTCGCACTGAGCGCTCGATCAGCTGTAGGCGCGTGACGTGGGAAGTGATTGTTTGTCGTCAACGACTGCCTTGTGCGGCGCGCAGACTTGACTGTTGCTTTGAGTATGTGCCGCCGCCAAAACACAGTGCGGTATCCTTGTATTCTCTGCATGTTTACATGTAGCTGTTAGTTTCTCTAAAGTACGTCATTCCACAAAAATTTTAACGTTCGATATATGATGTATTCCCTTAGAGCGCCGAGATTTAAGAGTTTCTACTTCAACAGTGTTATCATGAATAATTTTGCGAACTCTATATGGACCGTTATAAAGCAGAAAAAATTTGCGATACAAGCCTTTTCCTTTGTGAGACAAACGATGAGACTTAATTAACACCTTTTGACCAACTGACAAGATTTTTAAACGACCAGGACGCTTAGCTGATTTCTCCCTTCTAGCAGCCGCAGATGCAATATTTTGCAGAGCCAGGTTGACAACTTCAGAATGCCGCAGTTTCCGTGTAGGCGGAAAAGGATCGATTTCAGAAATGCGATTTGTCGGTGCTTTATTTTTTAATATCAATAGAGGCGGTAAAGAAGTTGAATCATTAGGGAGTTCATTCAGAATGTTTTGAAAAATATGAAGATACTGATCCCACGTTCTGTGATTCTGATGACAATAAAGTCGACACAATTTATTGATTTCCTTCATCCATCTCTCTGAAGCGTTAGATTGAGGGTGAAAAAGTGAAATGAAAATTGGTTTAATCTTACGACGCCGTAAAGTACGAAGCCAAATTTTAGAGCGAAACTGTGATCCATTACCTGATATAACCTTATCAACATGACCCACTTCTTTAAGAAAATGTTTGATGAAAGCATTAGATACTGAACGAGCTGTTGCTTTGCGTAAAGGTGTAAAACACACATATTTTGATGTCAATTCCACTGCTACGAAAATGTACGCAAAACCATTAGTAGAACGAACCACTGGACTGAACAAATCGACTGCAGCCATGTCCTTTAATTTCGCTAGAATGATAGGAAACAACGGTGCTCTGTAAGAAATAGTTGGTGGCTTAGCCTTTTGATACAATTTGAATTTGGCAAGAACAGATCGAATACTTTTTTCCATATTACTGAAGTAGCAATTTTCTCGTAATTTATGAAAGCATTTTCTGGGACCAAAGTGTGCATAACTGAAATGTGTGTACCAAATCAATTTCTTGACCCACTTATCAGGAATACATACTAACCAAACAGAGTTGTCGACCGATTTTCGTTTAAAAAGAACTTTCCAGATAGTTCGCAAAAACGAGGTGTGGCCAAATTGTCCAATCTAACAAAGCGTCTAAGAAAATTACAGACACCAATGAAACTACGAACATCACGTTTGTGGTAGGAACAGCATAATTACGAATAGCGTCTAATTTCTCTGGATCAGGAAGAATACCTTCTGTAGAAATAATGTGACCGAGAAATTTCACCTGAGAACGACCAAATTCAGATTTTTCCAAGTTCACTGTAATGCCAACTCTTGCAAAAATACGTAATAATGAATCCAAAATTTTGTTATGCTCACTCCAAGAATGTTTAGCAATAAGAATATCGTCAACATATGAAGTAATATTGTCAAGAAGATAAACAGGTAAAATTTCTTTTAAACTACGAATGAATGCTGCAGAAAATATAGTAAGTCCAAACGGTAATTTCCGAAATCACTTTTAGGTAAAATAGTCATATCCGGTTATTCTTTAACAACTCTATAGATAGATTGATAGTCGAAGAGTTGTTTTGACAGATGCAAAGAATAGTAAAAGAGTAGGCAGCGGTGCAGAAAACTAAAAGGGAAATAGCACCACTACAGCTCGGGGCCCTATGCACGCTACGGCACATATTCACTTAGTGTAGTGAATCCCCTGAGGACTTTAATAGCCGCACATAATTTCCAGTTTGTGACTTAGTGGCCAATTTGGTGGAAGTGCGTACATAAATTGATCTAACCATGAACATGGATGTATGTCATTCTTAGAATTACGAGAGATCTTAAATTTCCGAACATTCAAAAAGTGTTTATAGTCAAAGTTTTCGCCTTGTGGCGACAAAGACCTACCGCGTCTGTACCAGTCCGAATGTCTATTATTGTCAAGTTCGCGCGCCTGGCGCTCTCTTGCTGCATCCCATAAGTGAAACAAATTATTTTCTTCAAACCCCTCTGCTATCTGTGATTCTAAATTTCTTCTGCTATCTTTTCCTACGATTTCGCCTTCAATTTGTTTGACTTGCTTTCGTAATGCCTCAACTTCCCTTTTAACGCGTTCATTAAATTTTCCCTGATTTTCAACATGTTTATTTATGTTCTGATACTCTTCAGTTTCTGCAAATGGTAATCCGAATCACTGTCCCCATTTAAACTAAGACTTGTCAATTTATCTGAAATCTCCTCAACTCTTTCCGATAAATCACCTATTTGTTCTTTCTGTTTATTTACTTCTTCCGTAAGTGTCGCGACTTGGGTTTCAGTATTAACACATTTGGTAGTTAACTGTTCATATTGTTGTGTTTGATTATTTATTCTGTCATTTGGTACAGATTCCTCGATTCTCTCAAATATTTCCTCCTTATCGTGTGCACGTTGTAAATTTTTGTGCTACAACGCGATCTCTTTCTTCCTGTTCTCTATCCTGTTCCTTTTGTCTGATTTCTATTGAAATTAATCTATTATTGTGAGCATTCAAAATCGGTTGTACTTCTTCTCTGATTTCTTTCTTTAATTCATCTTTCATATTTTTGAAACATGTCCCTATTCGTGAGTGTAACCGTGTTTCCATTGTTCCCATCTCAGTTCTAATTGTTCCTATTTGTGATCCCACTGAGTCTAACCGTGTTTCCATTGTTCCCATCTCAGTTCTAATTGTTCCTATCTCAGTTTTAATTGTTCCTATCTCTGTTTTCAATTTAATATTGCACTCATCAACTGCTCCATATTAACTTGTTCGAAATTCCTTTCACCCCTAACATTTCCCACAAAACCAGCTTCCTTCGTCATAGCTGTAAAGCTATCTGTGTTCGATACTATTCCAGAATCTTCTATCGTTAATCTCGTACTCTGTGAATTTTCTGATTGAGAAAAATTTTGAAATGGTTCCGGACTGTCTTCCCGACTTATTAAATTGTTTTCCACTTCATTATTCATCATACTGTTCTCCTGTGTTGGCGAGTTCACCATGTCAACAATTTCGTCATTCTGACTATCCATCATTTTCGCCTTTTTCATTGATCGCGTAATCATTTACAAAATGTACAAAACTCGTCACTGTACGAAAATTACACACAATGACTCTTTATCTCCAACAATACCATTCACACGAAATGTTTCCCTCAAACACGATTAACGAACAATTGAAATAATTGCACTAAATTGTCAAATGCGTATACAAGACAACAAAATTAAATTCTGAAAAGAAAAATACCATTATAAGAATGACAATTACCAAATCTACACATGCAAAATAGATTACTATTACTAAACTACAAATTACTACAACAATACTACTGTCTACTATTTTTACAATCAGAATTATTCCAAGGGACGATCCTGGCAGGGTCGCCACGTGCATGGGGGCTTAATTATATAAATATGAAATTCAAATACTTTTTAAATTTTTTTAGTAGCTGTATGTCCGTTACGAAGTCTCATAAACGGTTGGCCCTGACTAGTTTTAGTACGCAATCTGACTGCATAGAATAACAGCAAAGAATGGAATGAAATTTTCCATTAACACAACTAATTAATTAAGTCCCCAGCAACTATAAAACCTATGAAACCAAAACACAAGTGTAATTGTTCTGTGTGTGGGAGTGTGATTCAACGTACACATCTGGCACGGTTCTTCTTCAACAAGGCAAGAAATTTTAAATACTATTTATACTGAAGTAATTAAAAGAAAATAGAAATACTATAATTGCATAAGGAAACCAGAATTACACTCTAATACAAGAACACGAGCCAGATGCTTTGTTGACTGAACCTGTAATGATGCATTATTTAAGACACTGAAATAATGAAAAAACAGGGAATATTTTACCTTCATATATATTGACGAAAAGCACTCTGATCATTACAATATCTCCATTCAAACAACATCTGCTGTCTCTCCCATCAAACAACTGCATAAAACATGGAACAAGCACTCTCCACTACGACAGCTCGATAAGAACTCTTCACTACGACATCTCAGCAAGCACTCTCCACCACGAGTTCTCTACAAGCACTTTTCGTTCATTCCATTCAGCAGATCGTGTAATTCTTCTTTCACTGAGGAGAACAATATCTTCACTCTTAAAATTGAAAGCCCTTCACCTTGAATTTTCACCCAACTCTGCAACCTTTCTTTCTGTTCTGTCATTGTTTCTTCGTCGTATAGAGTGAACAGCAAGGGTGAAAGACTGCATCCCTGTCGTACACCCTTTCTAATTCGTGCCCTTCGTTCTTGGTCTCCCACTCTTATGGATTCCTCTTTGTTCTTCTACATCTTGTATTACCCGTCTTTTCCTATACCTTATCTGTTGTGGATCGGCAGGAGCCAACCCACGGAGTTTGGAGGAAGCCGAAAGGCACGCGTTTAAGCTCACGCAGGCAGGCGTGAGGTCTGGAACAGGACAAGGAATTTAGACTTCAGAAAAAAAGGTGGTACTTGGTGGAATACTTAACTTTAATCCATTAATGTTGAACGTAGCCCTTGTCTGTACGTTCTTCACAATATCAATAGCAACTGATAATGGCGCCTTGCTAGGTCGTAGCAAATGACGTAGCTGAAGGCTATGCTAACTATCGTCTCGGCAAATGAGAGTATTTTGTCAGTGAACCATCGCTAGTAAAGACGGTTGTACAACTGGGGCGAGTGCTAGGAAGTCTCTCTAGACCTACCGTGTGGCGGCGCACGATCTGCAATCACTGATAGTGGCGACACGCGGGTCCGACGTATACTAACGGACCGCGGCCGATTTAAAGGCTACCACCTACAGGGTGTTTCAAAAATGACCGGTATATTTGAAACGGCAATAAAAAATAAACGAGCAGCGATAGAAATACACCGTTTGTTGCAATATGCTTGGGACAACAGTACATTTTCAGGCAGACAAACTTTCGAAATTATAGTAGTTACAATTGTCAACAACAGATGGCGCTGCGGTCTGGGAAACTCTATAGTACGATATTTTCCACATATCCACCATGCGTAGCAATAATATGGCGTAGTCTCTGAATGAAATTACCCGAAACCCTTGACAATGTGTCTGGCGGAATGGCTTCACATGCAGATGAGATGTACTGCTTCAGCTGTTCAATTGTTTCTGGATTCTGGCGGTACACCTGGTCTTTCACGTGTCCCCACAGAAAGAAGTCACAGGGGTTCATGTCTGGCGAATAGGGAGGCCAATCCACGCCGCCTCCTGTATGTTTCGGATAGCCCAAAGCAATCACACGATCATCGAAATATTCATTCAGGAAATTAAAGACGTCGGCCGTGCGATGTGGCCGGGCACCATCTTGCATAAACCACGAGGTGTTCGCAGTGTCGTCTAAGGCAGTTTGTATCGCCACAAATTCAAGAAGAATGTCCAGATAGCGAGATGCAGTAATCGTTTCGGATCTGAAACATTGGCCAATGATTCCTTTGGACGAAATGGCGGCCCAGACCAGTACTTTTTGAGGATGCAGGGACGATGGGCCTGCAACATGGGGCTTTTCGGTTTCCCATATGCGCCAGTTCTGTTTAATGACGAAGCCGTCCAGGTAAAAATAAGCTTCGTCAGTAAACCAAATGTTGCCCACATGCATATCGCCGTCATCAATCCTGTGCACTATATCGTCAGCGAATGTCTCTCGTGCAGCAATGGTAGCGGCGCTGAGGGGTTGCCGCGCTTGAATTTTGTATGGATAGAGGTGTAAACTCTGGCGCATGAGACGATACGTGGACGTTGGCGTCATTTGGACCGCAGCTGCAACACGGCGAACGGAAACCCGAGGCCGCTGTTGGATCACCTGCTGCACTAGCTGCGCGTTGCCCTCTGTGGTTGCCGTACGCGGTCGCCCTACCTTTCCAGCACGTTCATCCGTCACGTTCCCAGTCCGTTGAAATTTTTCAAACAGATCCTTTATTGTATCGCTTTTCGGTCCTTTGGTTACATTAAACCTCCGTTGAAAACTTCGTCTTGTTGCAACAACACTGTGTTCTAGGCGGTGGAATTCCAACACCAGAAAAATCGTCTGTTCTAAGGAATAAACCATGTTGTCCACAGCACACTTGCACGTTGTGAACAGCACACGCTTACAGCAGAAAGACGACGTACTGAATGACGCACCCACACACTGCATTGTCTTCTATATCTTTCACATCACTTGCAGCGCCATCTGTTGTTGAAAATTGTAACTCCTGTAATTTCGAAAGTTTGTCCGCCTGAAAATGTACTGTTGTCCCAAGCATATTGCAACAAACGGTGTATTTCTATCGCTGCTCGTTTAGTTTTTATTGCCGTTTCAAATATACCGGTCACTTTTGAAACACCCTGTAGCAAGTGTGGTGTCTGGCGGTGACACAACATTCCTCCCTCGCAAATCGGCGTACGATTGTGTTATAAGGCTTCCGCCCGCCGTGGGGAGGACCCCATGTTGTATGCGACGAGGTGGGGACCCTAACAACAGGCGGGGCTGTGCCACCCGGACCCTGCCATTCGGTCCGATGGGAGCTAGGAAACGCCTGAAAACCTGCTCCAGGGTGCTCGCCAACATGCGGTGTATGCGCCCGCAGAGAAACAGGAGGGGCCGAAGGGTCGACCTCCATCGGGCCGGGGCACCCGACGGGCGAAGACGACAGATGGTGCGGCGCGGGCAAGAGTTCCATGTCGGAGGACAACTGGTCACGGGAAGCGATCGGCGGCGCGTGACCCAAGGAGGCGCCCGGCGGTTGCAGCGAAGCGTCGAATGCGGGCGGCGCCGGCGGGAGAACAGGCGTCGGCGGCGGCGTCGGCGGCGGCGCGTCGCCATGGGGCAAAATGGAAGGCAGCGTCGGTAACACCTGGGGCTGAGGCGAGCCAGTAGATGGGTCCCCATGGCGCTGACTGGACGGCCCCGTCGCTGAAAGCAGACGGGGAGCGGCAGAACCCCGGCGACGACAGAGGCGCAGCTGATGGAGATGCCGACGCACCTTACCAGAGGCCCCCAAAACCAGATACATAGCGCGGCCGAGGCAGCGAAGAATGCGCCCTTCGAGCCAACGCCGTGAACCTCGATGGTGTCGATAGTAGACAACGTCGCATGGAGCAAAAGCAGGTGTCTGCCGCTGCACAGGAACCTGATGCGGCGGATGTAGCAAAGACATCAAGGTGCGATGAGGGCGACCGTGAAGTAACTCAGCCGGCGAGCGACCATCTCGGGGCTGAGAGCGATACGAGGACAAAAAGAGCAATAACGCGTCCTCCCGAGAATACGACTCTTTTAACTTCAACATCTGTGACTTGAAAGTCCGGACCAATCGTTTAGCGGCACCGTTTGAGTGTGGCGAAAACGGCGCGGATGTCAGATGTTGAATACCATTGGCCTTGCAGAATGACTGAAAGTCTGCGGACATGAATTGTGGGCCATTGTCGGAAACAATAGTCTGTGGCAGACCTTCAATGCAAAAAATAGCAGATAACGCTTTGATGGTGGCACATGACGTCGTGGAAGACATCCGGACAACAAAAAGAAAATTACTGAATGAATCGACCAGAACCAACCATCGAGCATTCCAGAATGGACCAGCAAAATCGATGTGTAAGCATTGCCAAGGGAAAATGGCTTTTGGCCATGCAAAGAATTTCCGCCGTGGTGCGGATTGTTGTTCGGCACACGCCATGCAAGAAGAGCACATATTCGTAATCGCAGCATCGATTCCGAACCAAGTACAGTGCTGACGAGCAAGTTGTTTTGTTCTGACTGTACCCCAATGTCCTTGGTGGAGAAGCCGTAAGACAGAGGACTGTAACGAACGTGGGACCACGACCCTGGACTGATCATTATCAGAACGCAACAGCAAAACACCACGTCGTACAAAAGTTTCTCCTTGTGAGCAAAAGATCGGCGAACCAACGGATCCTCGGTCCGTGACTTTGACAAGGGCCATTGCGTGGCAACAAAACGCAGAACGGTAGCAAGGACAGGGTCAGCAGCTGTGGCTGTAGCTACACGACGAAAATCAATCGGAAACGATTCGACCACGTCATCGGTTTCCGCATCGATGAACATGCAAGCAAGTTCAGAGGAATCGAATGCTCTATCCTCAGCAACAGGCAAAAGGGACAACGCATCGGCGATTCCGTGCTTAGCAGTGGACCGATACTAGATAACGTAGCGGTACTGCGAGAGGAAAATAGATCAGCGGATGAATTTCTGCGCTGTACGTGGAGGTACAGGCTTGTTCGGATGAAAAAGCGGTGTCAAAGGTTTGTGGTCTGTGATGATGGTAAAGTGACGACCATACAAGAAATCATGAAACTTAGTAACACCAAATACGAGAGCCAATGCTTCATTCTCGATCTGTGAATAATTTCTTTGCGCAGACGAGAGCAATTTGGACGCAAAGGCAATAGGGCGATCGTGCGAACCATCTTTGTGCGCAAGCACAGCACCGATCCCGAAATCCGATTCATCCACCATCAACAAAAGGGGCTTCTGGGGATCGAACGGCGTAAGGCAAGTATTGGAAAGCAACGCCGATTTCAACTGGAGAAAGGCGCGTTCGCATTCCGTCGTCCAGACGAACAAAACACCTTTACGGCGTAAGCGACGAAGCGAAGCTGAAATGGAAGAGGCGTGCGGCACATATTTTTTATAATAATTAATTTTTTCCAGCACACTCTGTAGCTGCTTCAAATTCTGCGGCGAAGGCAAGTCTTGTATGGCACGGAGGTGCTCGGGACTACGATGTATGCCTTGGGCATTGAGTACATGTCCCAGGTAGGGTAAGTCACGAGCAAAAAACACACATTTGTCCTTCCGCAAGCGAAGACCATTTTGTCGCAAGACCTGAAATAATGTTCGGAGATTGGCTAAATGTTCTTCTTCCGTCTGTCCGGAGATCACAATATCGTCCAAATAGTTTGCTGCAGTAGGGACCGACGCACAAACAGTTTGCAGATATTGCTGAAACAATGCAGGGGCGGATGCACACCCGAATGGCAGTCGTTTGAATCGATACAAACCAAGATGCGTGTTAACCACCAAAACGCGCTGGGATTCTTCGTCCACCGGTATTTGCAAGTACGCATCTGCTAGGTCCAACTTCGAAAAATATTTACCCGGGCACAGTTTGTCAAAAAGATCTTCCGGGCAGGGTAAAGGAAAAGTTGCAAGCACTAGTTGTGGATTCACTGTTGCCTTGAAGTCCACACAAAGTCTCAATTTTCCCGAAGGTTTTGGCAAAATTACTAAGGGTGATGCCCAGAGAGAAGCCTGCACACGTTCAATCACACCTTGTGATTCCTAATCGTTTAATGTTTTTGCGACCTCATAACGCAATGCGTGGGGAACATTGCGCGCTCTGAAAAATTTCAGTTGCGCGTTTACTTTCAGTTCCAAATGTGCTGTATAGTTCTTAGCACAACCGAGACCCGGTGCAAAAATGTCTGCAAATTCTTCACATAGACGAGAAACACTGTCTGAAGGCACAGTCTGGTTCACTGATAGGACCTGATTCACTATAGACAAGTTAAACAACTGAAATAAATCTAAACCAAACAAGTTCACTGCAGAAGAAGAATGAAGGACGTAAAATGACACAAGTTTTGTTTGTCCATTGTATGTTGCAAGAAGGCTGCACTGTCCTAACACAGCCGGCCGAAGTGGCCGTGCGGTTAAAGGCGCTGCAGTCTGGAACCGCAAGGCCGCTACGGTCGCAGGTTCGAATCCTGCCTCGGGCATGGATGTTTGTGATGTCCTTAGGTTAGTTAGGTTTAACTAGTTCTAAGTTCTAGGGGACTAATGACCTCAGCAGTTGAGTCCCATAGTGCTCAGAGCCATTTTTTTTGTCCTAACACAGGGATCGCTTGTCCTGAATAACAACTTAACATTTGCGGCACGCAACGGAGGTGTGCCCAGCTGTTTGTACGTGTCGTGATTGATCAGTGAAACTGCAGCTCTGGTATCGAGCTGGAATGGTATCACTTTGCCGTTAATGTCCAAGTCCACAAAAAGTTTATTGTCCTGCTGACGACAAGAGCGACTGTCTCGTACAACGTGAACTAACACTGGTACAGAATCACTTGCGACTTGACGGGATTTCCGGCGATGTCGACGCACACTATTTGTGGGACAAACACAGTCACTGTGAGAGAGAGTGGCACTGGGCGGAGTGGAATGAACTACATGAATTTCCATGGGCGAAGTTTCACGAGCCGGAGTATCCTTGGTTCGATTCAGTTTCCGGCGCAAAGCAAAGGGCCTGGAATGGTTGTGAGTGTCCAATCTGAGCTTTTTCTGGCAAACACTTTGAACATGTCCTTTTTTATTACAGAAAAAGCAAATAGCCTGGCGTGACGGGCAGTTCTCACGCGAATGTCTAGTAGCACACCGCAATCATGATTTTAGCACTGCATTTGCTTGCCTGCGCAGCACACGTGGCTGAGAGTCTGGTGGGAGCTGCGTGACCAGGCACGAGGGCTGTTTACTGCTCCATGCAGCTCGCCCGGCGGGCCGGTTAACGTGACACATGGCTGGTGAAGTTTCAAATGATTCCTGAGCAAAGTCAAGTGTGTCCTGCCGATCCAATATGTCCATCACTTGTTGAAGGGAGGGACTGACTAGTTTCAAAATCTGTTCCCTTATACGAACATCAGAAACGTTCTGTGCAATTGCATCACGTACCATAGTATCTGAATAAGGGAGTCCACATTGACACTCAAAAGCATAATCCCTAGTAAGGCCTTGTAAAGTTGCAACTCACTCCCTATTAGTCTGACCTGCCGTACGTTTTGTACAAAAGAAGGTATACTTGTTTGAAACTACATTGACTGATTCTTTGAAATATGCATCTAATGGAGACAAAATTTCGTCGTAGGACAGAGTTGCTACGTCGCGTCTGGGAAATAATTTCACTATTACACGGTACGTTTGGACGCCTACGGAGGAAAGGAGAAAAGGCTGCCGTTCATTACCTTGAATTCTGTAGGTGGCGAGATGGAATCCAAATTGGCGTGACCACTCCGTCCAGCTTTCCAGTGCAGCATCAAAAGGTCGAAAAGTTGGTGCAACTGCGTGTTGTGGCTGCGGTAGCGGTGGAGCGGCGGCTGCCGCATCGTTTTGCATCGCACGGTGACCCTGGACGAGCTGTCCAAGGGCATCCAATAAGGCCTGCGTCTGCTGATTCTGCAAACGATAAAATTCGGACAGTACATCTGGAGATTGTGGTGAAGCCATTACACAAGTAAATCAGGGCAATATCGATAAAAACGCGGAAAACCTCGTCGCCAAAATGTTGTGGATTGGCAGGAGCCAACCCACGGAGTTTGGAGGAAGCCGAAAGGCACGCTTTTAAGCTCACGCAGGCTGGCGTGAGGTCTGGAACAGGACAAGGAATTTAGACTTCAGAAAAAAGGTGGTACTTGGTGGAATACTTAACTTTAATCCATTAATGTTGAACGTAGCCCTTGTCTGTACATTCTTCACAATATCAATAGCAACTGATAATGGCGCCTTGCTAGGTCGTAGCAAATGACGTAGCTGAAGGCTATGTTAACAATCGTCTCGGCAAATGAGAGCGTATTTTGCCAGTGAACCATCGCTAGCAAAGTCGGTTGTACAACTGGGGCGAGTGCTAGGAAGTCTCTCTAGACCTGCTGTGTGGCGGCGCTCGGTCTGCAATCACTGATAGCGGCGACACGCGGGTCCGACGCATACTAATGGACCGCGGCCGATTTAAAGGCTACCACCTAGCAAGTGTGGTGTCGGGCGGTGACACCACATTATCCCTATTTTTCCCAGGATTTCGAACATCTTGCTCGATTGTACATTGCACCGCTTTTTTCAGGTCGCAAAATCCTATGAAAGTGTCTTGATTTCTCTTCAGTGTAGCTTCCATTATCAACCGTAACTTTTTAGGGAAACGCTTCAATGCACGCTTCACTGGTGAGATGACCACATTTCATGACTGCGTAAGAAAGTTGGAGAATTCGGCACGTGAACTTGTTGGAGACGCAGTTGTAACTGAGCGTGAAAGTAACACTCATACTGAAGCGGTGTTTGTGGAGGAGCAAATGTTAGCCTGAAGAGGTTATTGCAAGCAGAAAGAAGAATCGGCTCATGTTATGCAAGGATCGGCATTATGTAATACGATTCGTAAAGACGCCTATAGATAAGACCAGTCTGGACGTATGTGTTGCGCCGATTTTCGTACTTGTAGCAGTGACTAGTTCAACATTGAGAGTTAAACTGATGCTATCCATTAGTTTGCAACATTAATATAAAGTGTGTTTTGATCTCTGTTGATTAAAAGATAATGATAATAAATTGTCACACTGTGGGTTAGCTTTCGCTACGATACCTGCCATGTACTAACTGAAACAATTTCCAGATCACCTAAACATGCACAAATAAAGGAAGTCCGCATCTCGTGGTCGTGCGGTAGCGTTCTCGCTTCCCACGCCCGGGTTCCCGGGTTCGATTCCCGGCGGGGTCAGGGATTTTCTCTGCCTCGTGATGGCTGGGTGTTGTGTGCTGTCCTTAGGTTAGTTAGGTTTAAGTAGTTCTAAGTTCTAGGGGACTTATGACCACAGCAGTTGAGTCCCATAGTGCTCAGAGCCATTTGAACCAAATAAAGGAAAGTGGAGATGTTGATGAAGGGTGATTACCTTCTCCCGTCATCTCCTTTCCTCCTAAACTGAACTATCTGCAGCTGTATTCACCATCGCAACATAAACACCCTTGGAAAACTTCGAAATTACGTAGTCTTTCCCCCGTACCTCGGTAATTTACTTCATTGTATGTTCATTATTGCTGATGATCCTCTTAAACGTCTACCTACTCTTCATCACTGCTAGTATCTAACCTGAGTCTACATCTGCTCAAATAGCTCTGAGCGCTATGGTACTTAACATCTGAGGTCATCAGTCCCCTAGACTTAGAACTACTTAAACATAACTAACCTAAGGACATCACACACATGCATGCCCCAGGCAGGATTCGAACCTGCAAACGTAGCGGTCGCGCGGTTCCAGACTGAAGCGCCTAGAACCACTCGGCCACTCCTGTCGGCCTACATATGCTAGTAGATCCGTCACAAGAAAATATGTGACCCATAATCCGATATTTTCCATAAGGTAAAGTGTAATGAAGATAAGAATGAACTTAATTTTGAGACGTCGCCTACATCGTTGGGTTATACACTCCTGGAAATGGAAAAAAGAACACATTGACACCGGTGTGTCAGACCCACCATACTTGCTCCGGACACTGCGAGAGGGCTGTACAAGCAATGATCACACGCACGGCACAGCGGACACACCAGGAACCGCGGTGTTGGCCGTCGAATGGCGCTAGCTGCGCAGCATTTGTGCACCGCCGCCGTCAGTGTCAGCCAGTTTGCCGTGGCATACGGAGCTCCATCGCAGTCTTTAACACTAGTAGTATGCCGCGACAGCGTGGACGTGAACCGTATGTGCAGCTGACGGACTTTGAGCGAGGGCGTATAGTGGGCATGCGGGAGGCCGGGTGGACGTACCGCCGAATTGTTCAACACGTGGGGCGTGAGGTCTCCACAGTACATCGATGTTGTCGCCAGTGGTCGGCGGAAGGTGCATGTGCCCGTCGACCTGGGACCGGACCGCAGCGGCGCACGGATGCACGCCAAGACCGTAGGATCCTACGCAGTGCCGTAGGGGACCGCACCGCCACTTCCCAGCAAATTAGGGACACTGTTGCTCCTGGGGTATCGGCGAGGACCATTCGCAACCGTCTCCATGAAGCTGGGCTACGGTCCCGCACACCGTTAGGCCGTCTTCCGCTCACGCCCCAACACCGTGCAGCCCGCCTCCAGTGGTGTCGCGACAGGCGTGAATGGAGGGACGAATGGAGACGTGTCGTCTTCAGCGATGAGAGTCGCTTCTGCCTTGGTGCCAATGATGGTCGTATGCGTGTTTGGCGCCGTGCAGGTGAGCGCCACAATCAGGACTGCATACGACCGAGGCACACAGGGCCAACACCCGGCATCATGGTGTGGGGAGCGATCTCCAACACTGGCCGTACACCACTGGTGATCGTCGAGGGGACACTGAATAGTGCACGGTACATCCAAACCGTCATCGAACCCATCGTTCTACCATTCCTAGACCGGCAAGGGAACTTGCTGTTCCAACAGGACAATGCACGTCCGCATGTATCCCGTGCCACCCAACGTGCTCTAGAAGGTGTAAGTCAACTACCCTGGCCAGCAAGATCTCCGGATCTGTCCCCCATTGAGCATGTTTGGGACTGGATGAAGCGTCGTCTCACGCGGTCTGCACGTCCAGCACGAACGCTGGTCCAACTGAGGCGCCAGGTGGAAATGGCATGGCAAGCCGTTCCACAGGACTACATCCAGCATCTCTACGATCGTCTCCATGGGAGAATAGCAGCCTGCATTGCTGCGAAAGGTGGATATACACTGTACTAGTGCCGACATTGTGCATGCTCTGTTGCCTGTGTCTATGTGCCTGTGGTTCTGTCAGTGTGATCATGTGATGTATCTGACCCCAGGAATGTGTCAATAAAGTTTCCCCTTCCTGGGACAATGAATTCACGGTGTTCTTATTTCAATTTCCAGGAGTGTAGATTGGTAAAATTTTGAAGCCTTTGTTATGAAAAAGTCTCACGTATCACAACTGATGTAACTTTACCAAAGCATGGAGCAGATGCCACTACATGCATCGTTCAGCATGTTAATGCTTTCCCAGATAAAACATTCCCACAGAAATTTGGACATTGAAAATGACTGTGATCTTCTGGTGTGTTACGAGCAACATCCGTAGGTCTTATTATTATTCCGAGCAGTGGTATTTTACATAAAACTATGTAACAAGCCATAGCTAAATATATACTCCCTGTCATACGCCCACTCATTCCTCTGAAAACATCTCTTTAACAACTTGTGATAGAAGAGAATGGGCTCGAGGAAATTAATACTTTTAATGTCTATTTGCAAGTTGAATCTTAATTCATTCGTGAAGCGAATACTCCTGCCTTGATCTGCAACACAAAGCGCGTGTTTGCATGCGCACTGCAGACGTTCACGTGCACAAATACTGCCCTCGTAACACCTTTAGCTCACGGCACCGTGTATCAACCACACAGGTGCTGGACCAAGGTTGCATGGTAACGGAGAGCATGGGTCATGGTCCTCTTCCTTCGAGAAGAAGACTGCATCTGTCGGTTTTCATCGCGTTTCGTGGCCCTTGACATCTTTGTTAGTACCTTCTGGATTCCATCATTTTTAGAAACTTCTGCCATAGACTGCGACTAACAGAGGTAAGAATATTTTATCGCTTACGAGCATATGTCTGGGTGCGTCAGACACATGATATCAGAAGCGTTTCGTCTTACATGGCTCTCTTGTGTTGCCTCTAATTATTTCAGCTCTGTCGTGATGTAGAACAGGTAACTGACAGCTATGCGCGGAGGATGAAAGCGGACTGTAGGCTTATTTTGTTTAGACGCATTCCATTTTTTACCACTTGATTAATGTTTGTTTACCTAATGCTGAAACTGTCTGTTCCCCTAATTTAGAGGCTTAATGGCACAATATGCCACAATGTTGATGTCACTGACCATAAGTTTTACTGTAGACGCGGTTTCTACCACGTTTAGGCTCACTGGGGATTAAAATGAGGACAGGGAAACGTGAGTAACTTGCTGTTGTTGTTGTTGTTGTTGTTGTGGTCTTCAGTCCTGAGACTGGTTTGATGCAGCTCTCCTTGCTGCTCTATCCTGTGCAAGCTTCTTCATCTCCCAGTAACTACTGCAGCCTACATCTTCTTGAATCTGCTTAGTGTATTCGTATCTTGGTCTCCCTCGACGATTTTTACCCTCCACGCTGCCCTCCAATACTAAATTGGTGATCCCTCGATGTCTCAGAACATGTCCTACCAACCGATCCCTTCTTCTAGTCAACTTCGGCCACAAGCTCCTCTTCTACCCAATTCTATTTAATACCTCCTCATTAGTTATGTGATCTACCCATCTATTGTTCAGCACTCTTCTGTTGCACCACATTTCGAAAGCTTCTGTTCTCTTCTTGTCTAAACTATTTATCGTCCACGTTTCACCTCCATACATGGCTACACTCCATACAAATACTTTCAGAAACGGCTTCCTGACATTTAAATCTATGCTCTATGTTAACAAATTTCTCTTCTTCAGAAACGCTTTCCTTGCCATTGCCCGTCTACATTTTATATCCTCTCTACTTCGACCATCATCAGTTATTTTGCTCCCCAAATAGCAAAACTCCTCTACTACGTTCAGTGTCTCATTTCCTAATCTAATTCCCTCAGTATCACCCGACTTAACTCGACTGCATTCCATTATCCTCGTTTTGCTTTTGTTGATGTTCATCTTATACCCTCCTTTCAAGACACTGTCCATTCAACTGCTCTTTTAAGTCCCTTGCTGTCTCTACAGAATTACAATGTCATCAGCGATCCTCAAAAATTTTTATTTCTTTCCATGGATTTTAATATCTACTCCGAACTTTTCTTTTGTTTCTTTTATTGCCTGCTCAATATACAGATTGAATAACATCGGGGATCGGCTACAACCCTGTCTCACTAAATTCCCAACCACTGCTTCCCTTTCATACCCCTCGACACTTTTAACTGCCATCTGGTTTCTGTACAAATTGTAAATAGCCTTTCGCTCCCTTTATTTTACCCCTGCCACCTTCAGAATTTGAAAGAGAGTATTCCAATCAACACTGTCAAAAGCTTTCTCTAAGTCTACAAATGCTAGAAATGTAGGTTTGCCTTTCCTTAATCTTTCTTCTAGGATAAGTCGTAGGGTCAGTATTGCCTCAAGTGTTCCAACATTTCTACGGAATATAAACTGAACTTCCCCGAGGTCAGTTTTTCCATTCGTCTGTAAAGAATTTGCGTTAGTATTTTGCAGCTGTGACTTATTAAACTGATAGTTCGGTAATTTTCGCATCTGTCAACACTTGCTTTCTTTGGGATTGGAATTATTATATTCTTCTTGAAGTCTGAGGATATTTCAGCAGTCTCATACGTCTTGCTCACCAGACGGTAAAGTTATGTCAGGACTGGCTCCCCCAAGGCTGTCAGTAGTTCTAATGGAATGTTGTCTACTCCGGGGGCCTTGTTTCGACTCAGGTCTTTCAGTGTTATGTCAAACTCTTCACGCAGTATCATAACTCCCATTTCATCTTCGTCTACATCCTCTTCCATTTCCAAAATATTGTCCTCAAGTACATCGCCCTTGTATAGACCCTCAATATACTCCTATCACCTTTCTCCTTGCCCTTCTTTGCTTAGAACGGGGTTTCCATCTGAGCTCTTGATATTCATACGAGTGGTTCTCTTTTCTCCAAAGGTCTCATTAATTTTCCTGTAGCCAGTATGTATCTCCCCCCTGGTGAGATAACCCTCTACATCCTTACATTTGTCCTCCAGCCATCCCTGCTTAGCCATTTTGCACTTCCTGTCGATATCATTATTGAGACGTTTGTATTCCTTCTTGCCTGCTTCAAATTACTGCATGTTTATATTTTCTCCTTTCATCAATTAAATTCAATATTTCTTCTGTTACCCAAGGGTTTCTACTAGCCTTCGTCTTTTTACCTGTTTGATCCTCTGCTGCCTTCACTATATCATCCCTCAAAGCCACCCATTCTTCTTCTACTGTATTTCTTTTCCCCGTTCCTGACAATTGTTCCCTTATGCTCTCCCTGAAACTCTGTACAACCTCTGGTTCTTTCAGTTTATCCAGGACCCATCTTCTTAAATTCCCAAGTTTTTGCAGTTTCTTCAGTAGCTGTTAGGCGTCACAAATGACAAAACAAACTCGGAAACGTAGGCTTGAAGATTCGAAATGTGGCGCTACAGAAGAATGCTGAAGATTAGATGGGTAGATCACATAACTAATGAGGAGGTATTGAAGAGAATTGGGGAGAAGAGGAGTTTGTGGCACAACTTGACTAGAAGAAGGGATCGATTGGTAGGACATGTTATGAGGAATCAAGGGATCACCCAATTAGTATTGGAGGGCAGCGTGGAGGGTAAAAATCGTAGAGGGAGACCAAGAGACGAATGCACTAAGCAGACTCAGAAGGATGTAGGTTGCAGTAGGTACTGGGAGATGAAGAGTACACAGGATAGAGTAGCATGGAGAGCTGCATCAAACAAGTCTCTGGACTGATGACCACAATAATAAATAACGTAGAAACGGAGGTTAGGCTACGACGTAAAGCGAGTAACCAACATGATAATGCAAATCGTAAGCAACATTAAGTGTGTCTGTTTAAAGGTAAACTAATTTTTGTAGATACCACTTAGCGGGAGGTGGGGTTAAGTGGCCAAGACGGTAAAAGTGGCTTATCTTTGGCCCTGAATTGGCTGCTGCCTTTCGAGAAGTGGACAAACCAGTTCAAACGTGCACCATCACAGCTGTCAGAGAGTTTGACACAGGAAATTTGTTCCGCTATGTTTCAGCATACACTTTAGTCATTTTCAGTCGTCTATTGTATTGTAAGTAATCTATACTAGTTTCGTTAGCTCACTTATATTCAGAGTAATTTTTTTTACCATATCAGTGTTTCAATAAAGTCTTTGGAACACCAACTTAGATCATTGTTGTTTATTTCTATTTGATAATTACATCTGTGAAACACTAATGTCGGCACGATGTCCGATGGGGAAAAGTGGTCATGTTATTTCCTCTGGTTGGAGTTTGTCACTTCCATATATCAAGCATGATACTGCAGGTCACATTTATATCCTACTCCTTTTGTATAAAAAGCTATTGCCTGTCATTCTATCTTCCGATTTAATTTCTATTATTTTACACGGTTTCCGTTCTGTTATCTGTAGCCTAACGTAAAAATCCGATTGAAAACGATATGGCCAAGAAACGTGGTATTGTTTCAGATACTAGGACATCAAGATGTCTAGGAAAGTGGTCAAAAATCAGGACGACATACGTGGGCTACCGTCCCGACTGAACTGACCTCATTACCCCCCATAGGTAGAAAAAAGTGGCTACTATGTAAGTCTTCAGAGAAATGAATAAAGCTCTTATAGCCGGCCGCGGTGGTCTCGCGGTTCTAGGCGCGCAGTCCGGAGCCGTACGACTGCTACGGTCGCAGGTTCGAATCCTGCCTCGGGCATGGATGTGTGTGATGTCCTTAGGTTAGTTAGGTTTAAGTAGTTCTAAGTTCTAGGGGACTAATGACCACAGCAGTTGAGTCCCATAGTGCTCAGAGCCATTTGAACCATTTGAAAGCTCTTATATATTATTATCATTTTAACTTACAAATATTTGGATTGATACCGTGTAACATTTTGTATTTGTGGCGATCCACAGCCTCCAGAAGCTTAATAAACGTAAGCACGCCCCGAATTAGCCTGTAATGTCATTTTTATTTAATCGTAGAATTAGCTAATTTCGACTACTTTACAAGCGCTTGACGATGACAAGTACTCGATATTAGCTAATTGTACGATTACATAAAAATCACATTACAGCTTTCTACGCACCATGTCTACGTTTATTAACCTTGTAGTATGTGTAGTCAAAAAGTGTAAGCGGTAAGGCATTATCGATAACCACACTTTGACGAAAATTAAATTTTCCATAGAGTGGCCGCTTTACCCATCTTCCCCGACGTACATAATGAAGTGTGAGCGTTCGGTTCAAATGCAACCTCAGGTAGCTGGACGGAGTAATGGAATCAAAAAAAAAAAAAAACAGGGCCTTTTATTGTCATGTTCCACTGTCTCTGGTTACAGAATAGCTCGTCTTTTAAATTTTTTTCTAAATTTGTATCTTGTTGTAACTGATTGCAAAACTATTTCAGTGTTACAATAATAATAATAACAATTATAAAGGTGGTAGTAGTAGTAATAGAAGTAGTAATAATGAGTGAGTAATTTACCATGTATAAATAACTGTATTACCTCACAGAATAAGAACAAAATACATAAAAGAAAACTTTCAAAATAAGAATCATCACTTGACAGACAAGATTTAATAGTAAGAGACCTTATTTTAAGTAGAGGTCACTGAGGAACAGTTAGAGTGTGTGTGTGTGTGTGTGTGTGTGTGTGTGTGTGTGTGTGTGTGTGTGTGTGCGCGCGCGCGCGTCTTGCATTGGTAACAAAGCACATTACCGTTCTACCTCTGCCGTAATAATCAAATTTAAGGTGTTTGAAAGCAGTGTGTAAGAACATCATTAGTCGCTAGGGCACTGTATTCATTTCATGTCTCATGCACCTCCCTACAACGCACAGATGCTTGTAAGTGTCATCAAGGTGGAACATGTCTCTGCGCCGCTTTGGGGCTGATGTGATACTGAGGGTTATGCCGCGTGCGGCGCTCTGATTTTGGTTTTATCTCTCACTATTTGACATGGCACTCGAATTCAAATTTTCCACAAGACGAGATCCACTTGTTCGCCCATCTTTGTTCACATTCACTCATCTGTGCTGCTGCTTATATGGATAAGAGAGATTTTGCAACTGTTGTACACAGTGAAATTTTTCGTTTTCACGCCGGAAAATGGTGTTAGCGAAATTGTCTATTATTGTGCACCATTATAACTTCGTAACAGTCTGTATGGTGAATGCTAACTTTATCTTGATTCCCTAATTCCTTTATATACGCCACAGGTAATACGGTCGGGTGTTTTCGTATGCCACACTAACAGATGTCATTCCCTTTGCTGTGTTGAAACTTTAAAGCTTTCCCACTACTTCCTACTTTAAGCTCTGAGTTCGTAAGAAACTACGATCGTGGTTTCTAATGCGCTGAGACATTATCAGATAACACACGTTGATTCTGCGATGATGTTAGAGACTTTCAGGGACGATGGAGAAGGGTGAATGTATCAGTTCGAGGGACAGCATTCTGGTCCGCAAGCTATCGAGTCGCAAGTAATAAGCTAAAATCGTTGTAACACCTCTGGGAGTGGAATACGTGTACCGACACTGTTGTTGCTAAACTTGTAAGGTAGGCAGCTTTCACAGGTGGTAATATGAACAAAAACACGAAAAAAGTCTAGTAAACATTGGCTGTAAAATGCCTGTCTTAACAGCTACGAACGCTAGATCTCCATGATTCTGTGAAATGCACCTCTGCTACTGCAACCTCTTTGGTTTCAATATTTTTGGAGTAGCTTTTATGGACCTAAAAAAAAAAAAAAGGAAGTCTCGTAAATATCTTAAAACTATTAGGTTACACGCAGTCTGTGTAGCTTTGATATAAGTTTTCTTGTGGTACAAGCTTTCGGATAGAGCTACGGTTAATTAGAGGTTAATTAACAATTAACAATTCAACCTAGACCTATATGAAACCAAAGTCCTTAGGGAAAATCCGGGAGAGGCGGTGCATGCGGTATAGGATGCTCACCCCTTGTAGTTTCGGCAACTGCAGTTCGCCACTGCAGTTGCTCAGTCGACGCCAGGCTATAACTGAAGTGTTTACGTTTCGATTGAGGAAGTTTGACATTAGTTCTGGAGGAATAACTGAAGTCTATAAATATCACTACAGAACTTTTCCAGCGCCACAATTAATTCTTAGTGTGTGCTAAATAGTTAGCTATTTCCAATTCTTTAAGCAGTTGTATTAACAGTAAGATCTATTGGGCGTATTTCGATTCTAGTTCGGCCATCTTCATTATCAAGATCATGAACTACAGAGCGGGGTACATGCTGTGAAGTATTACTGCTCAAAAGAAGAAATTAATGGTTCAAGTGGGTAATATTTAACTCTTTGTTATAGAACTGGTGCGTGTTCTGTCTCTGTATGTCCGTGAAGGACAATATCTCCATCGGCGTCGACTACTCCCACAGCGTACGTAACGTCGTACACGTAGACAAGTTACTCTCGTGGGGAGCTGCCGACTCCGACGGTTGCCTGTAAGATTCTTGAAACGTAAGAGAAAGAAAATTTCTATAGGATCTTCTCGAACTGGAACACTGCCATTCGCATTTGGTCATTCGATTATTCTTTGGGAGTGAAATGAGTTCGTTTTAGCAGACAGAAACTTTTTTTTTTTTTTTTTTTTTTTTTTTTTCTTTATTGAATTTCAATTCCCCCCAAAGGGGGCGGGCTGGCAGCAGCTTAGGACGCCGCTCTGCAGCCTACAGATTTTCTGACAAAGAGCAGGAGAATAAATAATAATAAAAAACAGGCGATAAAATCGGTAAACTTTTATGTGCCTTTGACCGTGTTATTTGAGTAGGACCCACAGCAAACATCGACCACCAAATGTTAGAAGTCCTATACAAGTTTGTAGTACTTAAGGGGAGCCGGAGGTGGTCAAATCCTAAAAATTAGGATTTTTTTTTGCTACCTAAAATTAATTGGAACATTCCTCTT
This sequence comes from Schistocerca serialis cubense, assembly GCF_023864345.2. Taxonomy (NCBI): domain Eukaryota; kingdom Metazoa; phylum Arthropoda; class Insecta; order Orthoptera; family Acrididae; genus Schistocerca; species Schistocerca serialis. The sequence continues at coordinate 54,161,253 of NC_064644.1, forward strand.
TAATGTAAACTTTGAATTATTGTTCTGCTCCCCCATGCCTGCAGAGGAAATGGGCGGCCGCTGAATGCATCTAAACACCCTCTCGTGACTTCCTGGCGAACTGCTTGGGATTTTCTCGGCCTTTTACGCATACAGCGCCTTATGTTACGCACACAGCGAGTGTGCAAGGGTTGGCTACATTGTTTTCTGTGACAAATATTACCCGTATTTCCTTACAGCCTACTCCTATTTTCCTCAGAATTTCGAACATCTTGCTCTATTTAACATTGTCGTACACTTTTATTCTGGTTCCGATGCCACGTTTTAGTAACCGTGTATATAAGAAGAGGAAGAACGTAGGGAAAAGAAAATTAACACTAATACAAAGTTCCGATACTACAATGAATAAGAGCGCGGAACATCGTCTCTTTGCTGTTTACCGTTTCGAATTAGTACAGTGTTACGCCTGTTGTTGGTAGTATTATACTTCTTGTGTAAAGCGGGTAATATGCAGTACGTACAATAATCAGGAGGGAACAATAAAACCAATTTTTCATGACTTAGCACAGCCAGAATTGTTACACAAATGTCTACACGGAAAGACGCAGAATCCTAATGAGAGCGTAAACAATTTGATTTGGAAAGTGATTCCTAAAAGGGTGTTTGTAAGCATAAAAACACTGCACTTTGGCATTTATGATGCAATAGCAACCTACAACCAAGGGAACAGTGTGAAGTGTGAAGTTCTGAAGGCATTAGGATTTACAGCTGGGGTGAACACTGTACGAGCACTAAGAAATATTGACAGAGAAAGGATAAGAGGAACAGAAAGAAGAGAAAGGCATATGAAGTATGATTGAACAACAGGCCAGAAAAGAAGACAGAAGAGGAAGCTTTTGGAGGATGAAGAAGAAGACCCTGATAATCCATCCTATAGTGCAGGAATGTATTGAGAAACTTTGATAGCCATTTCCCGTAAATTAGAATTTTTCGAATATAAGGAACATTTTCTCAAAATCCACTCAAGTTAGAGAGATGAAATTTTTATACAGCACTCCTAGTGGTCAAACTTACATTGTAACACAGCCATTTGGCAATATGTTCAGTAGTTTCATTTCAGTTTAATTATAAAGCAATTATATGTAAAAAAAATTTGGGTCATTAATAAAAAAATAGTTGGAAGGAAACTAGAAAATATACTCCAAAATCCCTCTGTCATAACTGCAATACTAAACCTCTCTATACGTAAAAAAATTCAAACTTTTCTATTTGGTAGTTTATTCATAAATGTTCCTCAAACTTAGTGATTTTAACGTGGGCAGCATAGGCACCTCCGGCTCCCCTTAACAGTTTATCACAGAATCTTTTGATCACAATTAAATACGCACAATTCCCTTTGAAATGCAACAAACTGTATTACGGCCGTTACTAAACTCCTCATGAACATTACATATCGCTTGTGAATCTCAAAAAACACAAACTATACAATATGACGGCTAATAATGACTGTTTATTTGCACACACCTCGTACACGTCCTCTCGTTCTCCTGTCTCGTAACAAAGTCCAGTCACTCTCCGATTTTCGTACTTTTCTTCGATCGCCGTGGAGCAACGCGAAGTCAAAGAATAAATATTTCGCTCGGGCAGGCGAATCAAAGCGAGGGAATCTCAAAATGCGCGGCGGACAAAGGACCCGGCATCCACACCTAATGATGTATATAAACTTTAAACCAGTAATAGATGAGAGGTCGTTCAACCGCTCACCCCGCAAACAACAGCCAGCGAGGGCCGGTACACACCCCGTCAAAGACACCCCCGGCACAAACACAATAATGCCCCTAATTAAGTGAAAACATACCCTCACTCGCCCCCACCCCGGCACAAGGGACCCAGCATCAACAACGTCCCAGATCCAAACGACCCGGGCGAAGGATCAAAACGAGGAAATCTCAAAATGTGTGGTGAGTGCTGAGAATTGCACCTGAAAACAGAAGTAAAAGTTGGCAGGAACACTACACAATTTTTGATTTGGTTATGTTGCACAGTTACAGGAACACTACACAATTTTTTATATGTTTTATGTCGATTGATGCCAAGAACATAGGAAAAAAAACCAAATGAACAAACTTTGTAAATCTTCCTTTTGCTTTTGATTTAATATTTCACAGGGATTTATTGAATGTACTAACTAGGTGTGAGTGTAATAACTAGGTCTTAGCTGCTGTGTTTTCAACTATCAGTAAGTAAATCAGTTATTTCAACCAAAGGACTACTTAGATATATAAACAAGATGTAAGGAACTAATGATAGCACGTCATAGTTTTTTCTTTAACCCACAACACATTTCAAATTTGACTTAAAAACAAGGTAGTTTTGTGGTTCTTAGCATGTAGCATGTTATCCAAAGCGGGAGGATACACGCCGGAATGTAAAGATGTGTTCATGGTCTAATTTTAATTTCAAATGTGGCATTAAAAATATAAAAAAACTGGCTGTCATAGACACCTGGTGGTTTTAGTTGTGCAAGAAAAATATTTTACTAAAAGTGCGCCATGGTGCTATACATATGCGACTATGGAAATGTGCGCCATCTCTCCAGGATTTACAGTACAATACAAATTATACAACGACTGACTAAAGACGTATATGAATTACACCTTCTAGATGAAATTTTTGGAATGCAATTGATTAATTGAAATAATAAGAGCTAGTGTGAAAACAGACTTATCTCGAGGCATCTGCCACCACAGTCACATGTCTTGAAGTGCAGAGTAAGCGTGAACTCACTTCCACAGATAAAAATTAAGTTTAAACTAAACATCTCCTCACTGTTGAAGGCAGTTTGTTCCCTTGCATCTTCAAATCTCGCTTTAGCGAATACAATACATTCGAGTAATTAGGTGAGCGAGGGTGAAAGATTAACATGAACGAAGGCGAAAGGGAGTGAAAAAAAATCGAAAGTATCCTATACTATTTACAACCGTAATTGAATAGAGAGCTTAATGTTTAATATTCACATCTTATGAAGTGGACCACATGTCTTTGCACGACCATCCATATGCCATAGAGTATATAAAATCACAACATACTGAGAATAAAGCCCGATCTGATGAGAGGAAGAATAATGAGGTAAGCAACTTACATTCTGAGGTGATTGAGTATGAGCAGATTACTGATTCCCAAGTGTTCTAAGGAAGTTTTGAAATGGAACAAAGAGCTAACGTTCCTCACGTTAAATACGACTGCAAATTACACAGAAAAACCAAAGAAACTGATACACCTGCCCATTATCGTGCAGCGGACCCGCGAGCACATCAAAGCGCCCACAACGCGACGTGCTATGGAGTCGACTACTGACTAAAGTAGAGCTGGATGGAATTGACACCATGAATCCTGCAGAGGCAATACGCAAGGGTACGAGGGAGTAGTGATCTCTTCTGAGCAGCACGTTGCAAGGCATCCCAGACATGGTCAGTAATGTTCATGTCTGGGGAGATTTGTGGCCAGCGGAGGTGTTTAAACTCAGAAGAGTGTTCCTGGAGCCACTCTGTAGCAATTCTGGACGTGTGGTGTGTCCCATTGTCCTGGCCGAAGTCCGCTGGAATGCACAATGGACATGAATGGGTGGAGGTGATCAGACAGGATGCTTACGTACGTGTCATCCGTCACAGTCGTATATAGACGTCCCAGGGTAACTTATAGATAGGGGGGGCGCAGCGAACAATTTTGTGCATAATATTGCTTGATTTATGTGCAATTGTTTTAATGAGTTGTAAAAAATTACACTTTTCGTTCAGTTGGACTCAAAGGTATTTTGTGACTGTTCTTCTAGTATTGGAGATATTTTCTTATTTAACTGAAGGATTACTGTGGATTGAAAGTTGACGTTTGAAGAGTGTGTAAGCAATTTTACGTGGGGCTAGAGGTAATATATTTTCCATGCATCACTGCTGCATCTGCCACAGTTCCTTGTTTGCCAAATGCTGAGCTCTCGTGCATCATAGCCCCATCGATGTGAATATTTTCGTCTAGTTGGAGCAAGAGAGATTTGACTATAAAATTCCAAAATACTGACCCGAGATATATCCATTTAAGCAACTTACAACTCTGCTCCTACAATAATCGAAGACCAGTGGTATAGACACTGGAATATTTGCAGTTGTTGTGTATGGGAGAAACGACGCGGGCCACCATAATTATCAAATACCCCCAAAATGTCATGCAATACCGTGGCTGAGAATCTTTTGTTACATGTTTCTGTTGCTTCGATGGTCTTGTTCAATGAAGCTAAATTACAATTCCACGAAATTCCGTGTGCCCTATCACGGAGAAGTCTCTCCTGCGGCTTTGCAAGTGTATTAATCAGGCAGATTGATCTACTGCTTTCAGGATTATCCAGAACTTCATGACTTTTTGGTTATTATGACTTGTGACAATTTAGAAGTGGCAGGTACTCTGCCCAATTACAATGAATCCTTCGGTAGTGCGGGACAATTTGTACTCTTATTGGGAAACATCGACATGGTTATTGTCACTGAGCATTCTTCTGACTGTCTCCATCCGCGGCTCATCCATCAATTTTCAGTTGTTATTCTTGACAGAATGACTGGAATTTCGATTTTCTGTGAGTACTGAGTACGGCTTATCTCACATGTCGGTCACCAGATCTCATGTATATTCTTCGAATTCGGCTACTTAGATGGTTGCAGCCTGGTAGTCCTTTCTAGCTCACCTGCGCTGTCCTATGTCCGTCAGCTAAGTTAGCCAAGGCTTCGTCTACAACTATATGGTAGCAGTTTTGGGAATATATTCGAATTGCGCCTTTTGTCTTATTTCTTGTAGTGCCTGAGTTCTTAGATCTATTTTTTCTGATACGGGACCACTTCCTATGCGCCGAGTGTTCAATACACAGAGTCTTATAAAACACTGCAACTCTTCATGCTTTGTTCTAGTAAGACATAAAATACGTAATGCAAGAAAACAAATTATTTTCACAAACGGTCACGAAACAGCTCTATAAAAGAGGCTTCAAGATATGGTCAACAAGTGGGATTTTCTCTTCATACCTCACAATGTTGGCGAGGGAGCCTTCAATAACCTGGGACGTCTGTTATTTCAGCTCTCACGTATACTTTATCAGCTGCACTGCTTTGATGCTTGCTGCCTAGTAGTCACTTCTGGCTCGTCTTGTACAGCGACTAATGTTTTAATTTCAACGATACAGAGAAAATGGTTGTCCTAAGAGTACCTGTCGGAGTGCTTCTGTGTTGACAAGGAAAATGCTATCTGAATTAACGACCTGTTTGAATCAGCACTTCCAGACTAATTGGACAAAGTTGAAAGGATATTCAACGTCTATGAGACTGTTCTTGCACCTTAAGCGTTTCTCCCCCCGAGTTGTTTCTATTAAAGGGAAAAGGGGATTAATTTAACATTACCATTAAAGAAAGGGGACAGAATTTGACTGCGGTACCTAGCACGACGCTACAGGAAAATTCATTACTGTAGTCAGTATGCGCAAAATAATCGGGCTCAAAGACGGTTTGCTGACAGGATTCTCTGTCATTACGGTAGAATATACAGTATCGAAGAGCATTAAAAATCCTTCGAAATGGTTGTCAGTGGGACCTGTAGTGCTTTTGTTACACGACCAAATGACTACCAAAACAAGTCAGTGATTCTAAATGAAATGTTGTGTGACATATGTCTCGTCAGTCATACAACACATGCACTCCAGCCACCATGTACGGCAGTTTCTAAGCCACTATACCCCTTCTATAGGCAAGTGTGCTGTCAGTGGGTATTCAGCGACACACACCACGTGATACCACAAACACGATTTTGTTCTCTCTTGATGGACGCCCAGGGAAAATAAGCTACAGTGCCAAATGCTCTAGGAGGTTCCAGAGTAACGAGAATTTTCCTGAAGAGAAGCTGATTTCGAAAGAGCACAGAAACTTTCAGTGACCACCTTCATCAGGCAGCTATGAAAGACGAATGGAGAAGTGTTGGTGGCAGTAATAGGTGTATTACCGTCTCCCCAGAACCGCGATCAGAGAACTGAGCACAGAGGTGGAATTAAGAAGCAAGTGGCAGAAATACTGATTACTCTTCAAAGATACAAAATATTTATGCCAGGAAAGGAATATTACTCCTAAGTTTTTTGATTCTGAAATGAATCTTGAACAAACAAACTTGGATCTTAATGGGTGTGGATTTCGTGGCAGACCCTGATGTGAACAGAGGGTAGTCGATTTTGTGACTCGATTCAATTCAGTGCGATACGTGCAGCTCGCGATACTATGAGAACTGTGTCGGAGTAGCAAAGGGAAGCTTCAGCACAAGCAAGAAACTCTTTTCACTCGTTTTACTCTACAGACTATGGTGATGTGAGTAAAGTGTAAACAGCAGAATTATGACTATTTTCTGTAATGTACATTTCGTCGGGCAGCAGTGGGAAAGTATGGAAATTACGAAGTTAAATGAATATGCTCAATAGTATGAACTGCACGAATTAAAGGTCTGTCGTCGGAAGGACACATCACAGAAGTGATAGCAAGACGTATAGTATTTAATCCAGACACCTAAAAATATTATCTCACTGAGTATTAATATGAATCTATTTAAGAAAAATGAAATCGCAATCGCCTACCGACTGGCAAGTGTATCAGGCTGTGAGTACCGATGAACGTACAATTGTTCGAAAAGCAGGCCGACAGTGAAAAGTCCTAGTTCAGTTTCCACTTTTTATAGTTGTAGCAAGACTGAATCAAGATTCGTATTTAAAGATACTGATTCTATTCGGAATACAGTGTTCAAACAGAAAGACGCGATCTGCGACCGATCTAATTCCTACAGAACAATTATGTTATTTCTTACACTTGATTCTTGTGATTCTTGTGAACATATAATAACAAGTTTCATTCAGTGTGCAAAGAGGAGGTACAGTTATTGCTCGAAAGAGTTTTCAAAGCATGAATCATATAGCCTGCTGTTTCATTCTAAATGCGTCCTAAGATCAAAATAACCTCCAGAGACCAACCACCGCAATGTGTGTGTGTGTGTGTGTGTGTGTGTGTGTGTGTGTGTGTGTGTGTGTGTGTGTGTGTGTGTGTGTGGTGTGTGTGTGTGTGTGTGTGTGTGTGTGTGTGTGTATGTGTGTATGTGTGTGTGTGTGTCGCCTGGAATGTAGAGCCTTACACTATTTTCATTTCAGTTTATTTTACATACAACGACAGAAAATCGTATTCTCTTCATTTGGATGAGGAAAATATTGTCAGTTTCTTGCTAGGGAAGCATCTAAGGGTTTGGTCTATGTGGTGTCACCGCCAGACACCACACTTGCTAGGTGGTAGCTTTTAAATCGGCCGCGGTCCATTAGTACATGTCGGACCCGCGTGTCGCCACTGTCAGTGATAGCAGACCGAGCGCCACCAGACGGCATGTCTCGAGAGACTTACTAGCACTCGCCCCAGTTGTACGGACGACTTAGCTAGCGATGCAACACTGACGAAGCCTCGTTTATTTGCAGAGAAGATAGTTAGAATAGCCTTCAGCTAAGTCAATGGCTACGACCTAGCAAGGCGCCATAGCAATTGATAGTTATCGTATGAAGCATGTCTCATCAAGAAAGATGTATACAAATGATGGATTAAAGTTAAGTATTCCAGCAGCTACGTACTTTTCTTTATAGCATTCATTACGTATCCTGTTTCAGACCTCACGCCATCCTGCGTGAGCTTATAGCGTGCAATTCGGCCTTCTCTAGCTATATAACAGTCTATTTCTCTTTTTTCGTTTTTATTATTATTTTATTTTCGTACCCTACATGTCTGATTCAGGTCGTCCCACGACTACAAATGTGCATATTGTTGTGGTGGCTTCTCACGTTTTAGGGACGTGCAATAACACTATGGTTTCGAGTCTACATAATTATCCCAAGCCAACCAATGGCAGGTCTTGTGTAAACACAAGAAGCGTATATTTAATCCGCCAGATACTCTGCAACTTATACACACATTTTGCAACCTAATCATATTTCTTACTATTGCACTTAATGTAAATTATGTCGCTGCAAATTCCTGAATGTAACTATATGAAAACAAAAGCTGAGCGACCTAATTACAGGACTGAGAAATTGGGCCATACTTCAGGCCTGTTGCTAAATCTGATTGTCAGGAGTGTACGTATGACCATAACACAGTAAAAGAAGGTAATCGTTTATGGCAAAGAAGCAGCAGCCACAAAAGGAAACAACTGGACCTATGACACTAACCAGTAGCGGATGCTGTGTCAGAGCACAAAAGAGCGTGGACACCCTAATTTCTGAAACCTTGCGGATTTATTGGTTATTTTTCTTTACATGTTGTTAAGCGTAATATATATGTAGTAATGTGAAATATACGGCCCTTAAATGTACTGTACCGCGGTTCCTCTATACTCCACGAATCTTGGCATCAGGGTCACGAACACGTCTTGAGTTGTGCACGTTTTAAGGAGGTTCTGGGCATGTGCAGATAGCATGACGTAATTACCTTATAGGTCAAATAAATACGGATTTGATTAACAATGTGCACGGTTCGTTGCGTGCACAGCTACGTCTTACCACTCAAGTACAAGTTTAAGTACGTGCCACTAGGTGGTAGCATAAAGCCCGTTAGATGGTAGCACCCACCTCACTATATACAGTTGTAAAATTAGATCGGACATACCTGTTAGGTTATTATTACTATTACACTAGACTCTTGTTAAACCGGCCATTCCTCGCACATATGGGTGCCGCATTAGCGGTAGTGCCGGATTGTTGAGAGTGTCTAAAATTTAGTATAAACACATAGGGATTATAGTTTATCAAATCAAAAGATACATTCATTTTTACATAAAACTTAGTCCTTGAGTGTGTACAAGCATATTATTATCATTCGACCATCACCATGAAACATGTCTCAAAGTTTTGGTTGTCGCCATAATGATACGCGATGGTAGCATGCTTTATCACTCAAAGGCTTTACAAACATTTTATAGGTCCTGCCATGTTTCCGATTGTTGCATAATGTACTCCAGGAAGACGACTCCAGCTTCTGACCAGCAGTTTGAGAAATCCTCTTGTTCTCTCCTCATTTGTCCTCTTCTTCATCACCATAACTTTCCTGTGAGCGTATGTTTACCCCTTTTCTGCTGAAGTTTGGTCATAAATAGTTTTCCTCATCCAACACCGTTGCGAGCATCAATGGTTATCTGTGAAGAACCTCAGTTCAGTTTATATCTAATATAGATGGTAGAGTTTCTGCTTGAGATCTAGCATAACGTGTTTCCCTTTAGAATCCACGATAATGATCCGTAAAAAAAGCCACAATTTCAAAGTGTACAGGAATGTTGAACATTATAGCTAACTAACAACACTGTTGCAGACGGAATTTCATTATTGTAGGTGTCATTTCAGGTTGAACGAATAGAAGTAAGAAATGTGCCGGATTACTGAGAGGCCGGACTACTTAGGACCGTATAAGCGGGAGTTGAGTGTATTATTATTATTGACAATTGTAAGTAGGCTGTTTATGTTTTCTTATTGGCAACGTTACGTAGCGCTCTGTAGGAAAACCACTGGCTGTGCTGTGTGCAGTCTGTGGCTAGTTTGCATTGTTGTCTGCCATTGTAGTGTTCGGCAGCGGCAGCTGGATGTGAACAGCGCGTAGCGTTGCGCAGTTGGAGGTGAGCCGCCAGCAGTGGTGGATGTGGGGAGAGAGATGGCGGAGTTTTGAAATTTGTAAGACTGGATGTCATGAACTGCTATATATATTATGACTATTAAGGTAAATACATTGTTTGTTCTCTATTAAAATCTTTCATTTGCTAACTATGCCTATCAGTAGTTAGTGCCTTCCGTAGTTTGAATCTTTTATTTAGCTGGCAGTAGTGGCGCTCGCTGTATTGCAGTAGTTCGAGTAACGAATATTTTTGTGAGGTAAGTGATTTGTGAAAGGTATAGGTTAATGTTAGTAACGGCCATTCTTTTGTAGCGATTTTTGAAAGTCAGATTGCGTTGCGCTAAAAATATTGTGTGTCAGTTTAAGCACAGTCTTGTATAATTGTTCTAAGGGGACGTTTCACAATGGCTGCAATTGTATAAATGGATTCATAATCATAATTGTTATACAGCAGATGCTGTTCATAATTTCAAGTTTATCTCAGTTAAATAATTTGTGAATATCCAACATGTATACTCACGAACCACCACTGACACTAACAGCCGGTATATTTGGCTGCGTCACACACACACACACACACACACACACACACACACACCGTCGCGCACCATACAAATTCGCATAGAACATCGATGGAGCACCCCTTGCTGTCGATGCGTCAGTTCTTAGGAAGAGCCCCCTCGTTTCCTTAAGAAGTAATTAGGAGTGCGGACAGGGTGCAATATCGTCGGCAGATATTAGCGAGCCAGCCGTGCCTGTTGGGCAAATATTGGAGCTTAATGAAGCGAGCAGTGCACCGGAGGGCGAGGCAGAACCGTCGGCGAAAATCAGAACGCCGGCAGCGCAGCGCAGCGCGGGTTGCAGACGTCAGGGGCAGCGGCGGCGGAGGGGCCGCCGCCGGAGACGGCTTCTCCTCTTCTCTGCCGCTGATGCTGCTTCCAGCTGAAGAGCGGGAAAGGTTAAATGCACCGGATTGGGGCCGCCTCTGCAGTACACAACAGAAAGAAAGGAAGCGATTACCGAGAGGGTGTCCATCGCCACTGAGACTCATGGTTCACAACATATTCATTATAACTCAGCCTTGCAGGTTAATGTTGTTCCGTTCCAAATGTAGGTTTGGTTCAGCTCTCCACGTTACTCTATCCTGTCCAGTAACCACTGCAACCTACATCCATTTTAAAATGCCTGCTGTTTTCATCTCTTCCTGCACAATTTTACCCACACTCCTTACACACAGTGCTTTCCCGTACCACATTCCCTGATGTCTCAGATGGTGAACTATGGACTGGTCTTTCCCTTAAGTTGAGTGGTACTCTAAACTTCGTTTGTACTCAGTCCAGTCCAGTACCTCTCTATAAGTTACGCGCTAAACCAATACAATATTCGGCATTCTTCTGTTGCACCACGTTTGAAAAGGTTCTGTTCAGTTCTTGTTATAACTGCTTACCGACCATTTATCGCTTCCGTACAAGACTGCACTCCACACAGAATACACTAAAAAACTTCCTAGCACCTAAATTTACATTCGGTAGTAACAAATTCCTCACTTTTAGATATGCTTTCACTAATATGATTAGTCTGTATTTTATATTCTCTCTACTTCGGCCTTCATTAGTTATTTTCCTGCCCAAATGTCATTACTCATCTACCACTTTTAGTGTATCATTTCCTTATCTAGTCCCCACATTATCACCTGATCTAATTCGATTACATTCAACTACCCCTATTTTACTTTTTTTGATGTTCATCTTCTACCATATTTTTAAGTCACTATCCATTCCATTCAGCTGCTCTTGCTAGTCCTCTGTTGTCTCTGACAGAATAACAATCTTCTTGGCAAACCTCGGAACTGTGATAACTTCTCCCTGAACTTGAATTCCTTTATCTCATTTCTTCTTCGATTCCATTACTACCTATCAAATTTACAGAGTGATTGTCATTGAAAATAGGCTGTACCTCTTTAACACACCCTTTGTAACTGTAGTTTCTCTTTCAAGTCTTTTGTGAGGTGTCAGTTGAACTGTTTAGGACATGCAAATGATATTATAGTCCAATATCCGGTGACTCACAGGGAAGGGAAGCTCCCCATAACATCATGCAGATTTAAGAGAAATATTTTTGTGCAATGGATAACGCCTGATTGAAGTAAAATTACTTGGTGTCGTCCAATTAACCATGACAACACAGCTACCACACCTGAAATGGATATATCAATGAAAAGGCTCATCTAACTGGAGCAGAACTAACGGTCGCCACAGCAATCTGGTTTATTACAATAAGACATCAGAATAAAATATTTATTCACTGAGTGAAACATGAACAATTATCAAGTGAACATAGTGTTATTATTATGAACTATAGCCTTGGCACTGGTGGGTGGACGCATGAAAGCATACGTGAAACTGTGTCACAAATGTGGCCAATACCTGCAGAAGTGGTAAGTGATCTATGGAAATAATCCCGAAAAAGCAAGTGTGGACTCCAACAAATTCACCAAGGTTTATTATGGTAATAGCTAACTGATTGCAAACGTTTAAAACTGTGCAGTTAAACACTGATATGTAGCTAACCTCGAGTCCCTCTCAACTCACTGATAGCGTCGCCAGCTCATGCTTACCGCTCTTAAATGGGGTCATTGTGGAAGATGGTGACAGTAATGACTGTAAATTCTGAGTACAACTTTAAGTCTATTGATCTCTCCGTGTAAATAATACTCTTTACAATATCTCTTAAGCAACTGTTCTTTGCCTTTATTCTTACAGACTTGGTTGGTGCAGCCAGCGTAGTAATCTCAGGAGGCAAACTGCAGCAGACCCCGCGATTTCCTACCCACAATGCTTTTCTAAGCAAATTTCAGAAATTCCTCCTTTAGTGGACTTTATCACGATTAACCAATAAAGGCATGGCTCTGGATTAAAGGCAGAAAATCTCCCTTAGTACGTGATATGTTTCCAGCTCTGGCCAACCAAAAGGCTTGCTCATAAACGCTCTTTCTGCTGAAGTAATTGTTATGATCCCGTCACAGTCCATAACTCGAATTTAAATAAATATTCCTACGTGGCATGGCCACGGACAACGGCCTATGCGACGGTCAAAAGTTCTGAGTGGTTGACCTTTCTTTTATGGTTTTATTTCGGCAAAAACGACTCCTTCTAGCGTCTCGCACATTACAGTTTACACAATACACAGGCTTGAATAGCTGGCTGATATAGCGTTTGTCCGTGAAAGGCAAACATCTCCGGTTAGAGTTTTGGTCCAGCACAAAGTTTTAAACTGCCACGAAGTTACAGGTCAGCGCACACTACGCTGCTGAGTGTTAGTTCATTTTGGAAACAATTCCCCTGGCAGTGGCTGCTCCATTTCTCCACCATGTCCTTTCTCCAGGTGTGCTAGTCCCGCAAGGTATGCCGACAGTGTATTTGCTCCAATAATGGACCTGTCTGACTATTAGTACGCAGCAAGTAACAGATATTCAAGGTGTGGGTGAAGCGAGAGTCATTGCACGAACGAGTGGTTCTCCACAGGTCTGTCTGTTTTTCTCTACAATTAACTGGCAATGTGATGTTTCTATGTCCAACAGCGTAACCTCAAAACAGCATCACGGAGCGTCCTGCGTTTGGCACTGGTGCACTTACACACAATGTAAGCAGTAACCACGCCCTCTGGCGTATCCATCTGATGATTCCTCCCGGTTAACCACCACGTGTGCCGTTTCGTATATCCTCCTCAATACATTCGGAAGTGTGGTGTGATATCGTGATGTGAGGTCGCATTGACCTTTGCAGGAGACCACTGACTACGACATATAAAGCAACGAACGAAGTTATACACTTGTACACAATTTGGATTACTTGAACAACTAACATGTTTCGGCTCTACAGATATTTAAAGAAAAATAGCAGCACTGGTGATGTGTTGCAGTAGTCGTAATTTATAATAGTACGTGTTCACTGTTCCATTGCTTTCTGAGGATCTGATGATGATCGTAGACCTCAAAGTAACTGCATGCTGGTCTGCAAATTTTACTGGTCAGTATTGTGCAAACTCGTATTTTTTCTCCAGGTCATAGCGCAGAAATGTATCGAATGTTTTCCAGAAATCAAAGACAACGGTATCAGGATTGGCGCTGTTATTTACTGCCTCCTGGATCTCATGGAGAAACACAGTTAGTTTAGGTTCACAAGAGTATTGATTCCTGCGAAAAGATTTTCGTTAACTTGAACGGTAACTCGAGGCAACTGCATGTTTTACACAGCCATGCACTATATAAGCTAACAAAAAACATGTTCCGTAAGTTTGCACCTGTCTGACGTCATCAGTATAGGTCTACAGCTGGGAGTGTAAGCAAATACACCATGAAATTTGGAGCTAGTGTCCATCATCAACATAATTGTTAGGTATCTGTTGTGGCGTAGCAAGACAGCCACGCCACGGAAGTAGCCGAAAGGCACGCGTTTAGCAGGCAAGAGATAGGTCTGTAACAGGATACGTAATGAATGCTATACAGAAAAGTACGTAGCGTCTGGAATACTTAACTTTAATCCATCCTTGGTACATCGCTATTGACGATATAAGTGAGACTCTTTAGATACATGCAATGTTACTAATGTCGCCTTGCTAGGTCGTAGCCATTGACTTAGCTGAAGGCTATTCTAACTATTGGCTCGGCTAATGAGCAATGCTTCGTCCATGTAGTCGCTAGCAAAGTCGTCCGTACAACTGGGGCGAGTGCTAGTCCGTATCTCGAGACCTGCCTTGTGGTGGCGCTCGGTCTGCGATTACACAGTGGCGACACGCGGGTCCGACATGTACTAATGGACCGCGGCCGATTTAAAGCTACCACCTAGCAAGTGTGGTGTCTGGCGGTGACACCACAGTATCATTAAACTCTTTTATTCGTTGTGATGCGAAAACAAAGAGACTCTTAATGTCATCTTGCGAGATTTATTGTCAGACCTTAAACAGATGCTGTGTCACTTCGTGAAGGTTTCCGCCTGGAGGCTGCTGTTAGGTATGTCTTCCCATAGCAGCCCGCACATGCTTTATGAGTGACACCGGGAGTTCATACAACCCAGACAAGAATCCGCTCTTTCTAAAGTCATTTTTATACAAACTGCAGTGTAGGATCCTGCATTATCCTGCTGAAGTATGCCATTCGACACCCTGTTCGTGAACAGTATGACAAGAGAGTTGATTATTCCTAAATTTGTGGGCACGTACTTAGCCCCATTTCAACAAATTCTGTCCTGTTATTACGTCCAGTAACTTCCCACATCATGACTCGGGGGGTTGGAGAAGTATGTGTCGCGAGAAACGTATCTTCTGCAATGATCCAATTCCTCAGTTTTTTATGACTCTACATAATACAAATCTTCGTTTCTTTGACATCATGCGAGCGGTAAAGAACGCAAAGCAGCTCGAAACTTCAATGCAGCTTCCAGTAATCTTTTCCCGGGGCTTCGTACTGACCTTCTGCCTGTAACTTCTGCTCAGGTTCCAGCAATTTCAACCGTTGTTAGTAGGAGCCGAGGTGTATCCTTTCTGAAACGGTCCTTACCCTCTCTTGCTGCCACACTGTTGTCCCGAGGCCATCTCATCATCAGTCCCTTTCCTGTGCCTTGTTAACTTGGAACACTCGCCGCTCACTCCAGTGACCATCAATAAATTGCTTTTTTTTTTTATTTTAATGGACTTGTAGTCCGGGGTGATATGTTACAATACAGCATCACCGGTGTATTGCGGTCTAACTGTGTTGGTGAGGCAGTAAATTTCCACAGGGCATTGCTTTTTTTTTTTTTTTTATTTTTTTTTTTTTTTTTTTTTTTTTTTTTTTTTTTTTAATGGACTTGTAGTCCGGGGTGATATGTTACAATACAGCATCACCGGTCTATTGCGGTCTAACTGTGTTGGTGAGGCAGTGGATTTCCACAGGGCAGTGACTGCGTCACTGCAATTCACTTTGGAGGTGGACAGGAATAACTATATAGTGTGTACGTGCATCATTTCACCTGCAAGTAGGTGCTTGGGGACGAACCAGTGGTACTTTCAGACGTATTTACTTGAACCATGGGTAGAGTTCCGATGTGTCCACATGAAAAGTACTGTTGGCAGAAATGCATGCATACTTCAGTACGAAGACATTCTCCATCAGGAGTACATTGATGTAATAACATTTGGCCCTACATATTTCTTCTTGTTTCATTTCAACAGTTTAGTTTGTGGCTGGCGGGCGTCGGTAGCGTATGATTAAAAGAGAGAAGATGCTTTGTTGCTAAATGTACCTGACTGTATTCACAAAAACGGCGAAAAGGGAAACAAGGCTCTTTTCAAATAATAGAGTTCTAAAATGTAAGTGGAAAAATGTTGCTTTCAAAGGATAACAGCACATACCGTATCACTTCGTTTACTGACTTCTTAAGTAACACATTTCCTAACTTGCTTGGACCCAAATCGTGACGGTTTTAACAGTTAAATTTATTCCAGTTTCCCATTAAAGTTTATCATTGCTGTATCGCTTTCCCAAATTAATGTTTCAGGTTATGACAATCCACAGTAACCACTGTGTTAGAGTAAAAATATGTGACCGCGCGGGATACCCACGCGGTCCAGGGCGCCTTACCGCGGTCCGTCCGTCTCTCGCCGTCAGAGATTCGAGTCCTCCCTCGGGCCTGTGTGTGTCTTGTCCATAGCGTAAGTTAGTTTCATTAGATTAAGTAGTGTGTAGGCTTAGGGACCAATGACCTCAGTAGTTTTTTCCCATAAGAGCTTACCACCAAAAACATGTTCCGCCAATGGATATTGCAGACAATGAATCATGATACCGATTTTCCTACTTACTTGCTGTGTAAATAGTAGCATCTTCCGCGAATAAACCGAATAATCAGGCAATCTTAACTGACTATCGACAAAAATTTTACAATTTCACATCTTATCAAATCTGAAAACTGTAATAACGGGTAAGATAAACAAAGTCGTACACTTTTCAGTAGTAGTACCCCTACAGCGCCACCGGCACTTCATCTGAAGCTTACTCGAACAGCTCAACAAACATCAGTCTACAGATAAGGAGTGCCCAATTGGCGCAAGCTAGAGGGTGCGATTCATGCCTTGTGTGCATTACACTCAAATAAAACAGTAATGTTAGTCAAACATTACTGTTGGCTCATTATGAATATTAATTTATGTACGTTGCGCCCATACGACTCGACAAAACGCAGTGGTTGTGAGATACACCAACGTGTGTCACTGCAACAAGCACAGACTGGGGGTTCACCTTGAATTGCCGTGAAACATTACCACAGGGACCCATATGCAGAACGGTTTCCACTAGGTGTGTATATGTCGCTTATTATGGAGAATATCTTTCCGTGAGGAGTGCTCATATGCCTAAAAACGAAGAGCAATAACTACTGCTTTTTACCCCCCACCTAATGCATCATGGGACGGTGATAATGAAGAAGTGCAGGTAAACACTATGGCTCCTAGTTCTTAATGTAGGACTTAGAAATTAGACTTAATTTTTCTTATTCAGGTAGCTCCTAAATTGTTTTTGTGATGCTACCTGGATGGTGCAAACAGGAAATAATGTGTTCTTGTTGTACAGCCTGCTAACTCAGCTAAAGATCTGTAGAAACGTACTACGGGCGTACAACAAGCAGCGCAACACTTTTTTTTTCTGGACCAATATTCGACTAAAAGAAATCGGAATTTTTTGGGGGTATCGTGAAATACTCCCTCTTCAGCCTCTGCAATTGTATGAAGTTCCGATAGGCGGTGGCGCCTTCAAAGTGGCGTCTGTAACGGAGTTGCTTCCCAAGCAGAGAGTTGTCATTGAGTTTCTTTTGGCGTAAAAGCAGAATTTGGCAAATATTCATAGGCGGTTGCACAATGTCTACAGTGTGAACAAAAGCACGGTGAGTCGTTGAACTATGCGTCTGTCAACATCGCAACATGGTCACACGAACCTGTCCAATCTTCCGTGTACCGGCAGGCCACATACAGCTATGTGCAACGTGCGGACACTCTCATTCAGTGTGTTATATGGATCACAATCAAACAGCTCTCCACTCAACTAGACACCTCTGTTGGTAGTGTTGACGCACTCGAGCAACAGTTGGGTTCTCAAAGCTGTGTGCCCGCTGGGTTCCTCACCGGCTAACAGAAGACGGAGGATCATCTGTGCGGAATGTCTTGCGGATTAAGAAGCTGATTCTGACAATTTTTTGTGAACATCGCCACAGACAATGAAGCATCGGTTCATCACTTCGAACCGGAAACAAACGGCAGTCCATGGCGTCGTGCCACACTACCTTTCCTCTGAAGAAAAAGTTTAATGCCGCATCTTCAGCCTGTAAAGCCATGGCGACGGTCGTATGGGACTCTGAAGGGGTCATTGTGTTTCAGTATGCTCCCTCATAGTGCAACGAACAACTCTGAAGTACTATCTTCAAGAAACTGCAGAAACTACTTCAGCGTATTTGTCGCCACAAAAATGTTAAAGAATGTCTCCTTCTCCATGACAACGCAACGCCTCGCACAACTCTGCGCATCCAAGAGGCGATCACAAAACTCTTTTGGACTGTTCTTCCTCGTCCATCCTACAGTCCAGATCTCACACCTTAAGTCTTCCATCTGTTTGGCCCAATGAAGGATGAACCCACAGGAAAGCAGTACATGAATGGTGGGGAGATTATTGATGTAGCATATCTTTGACTCCGTCGTCGACGAGTAGAGTGGTACTATCCAGACATACAAGCCCTCCCAGTAAAGTATCGTAAGAGCGTCACATTGAAAAGGATTATGTTAGGAAATTGGATTTTGTAGCCAAGAGAGTGGGAAATAGTATGATGTACTGGAATATTGAATAAAACCAACATGCTTTTAGAAAAAAAAGTACATTGCATTACTTACTGAGACGCTTCTCGTAGTCACTGGTATACTGCATTGTGAGGCGCCTTGCCACATTCGCGCGGTTCTCCCCCCACCCCCCTGGCGCCACTCCCCCCCCCCCCCCCCACTCCTCGAGTCGGAGGCTCGAGTCCTCCCTCGGGCCTGGGTGTGTGTATTGTACTTAGCGTAAGTTAGTTTAAGTTAGGTTAAGTTGCGTGTAAACCTTTGGTCCCACAGGAACTTACCATCACGGTAAGCTGCATCATTCGGTATAAAAATAATAGGAATCCTACTATTCTTCTGTGTTCTACTCTAATGCATCTCCACATCTCCATAATGACAACATGCTCTGTTTGATAGGTTGTACACCCTTTCTGATACTGCAACACTTTATAAGTTACCTCCTGGTTTTAATTCTGTCTCTTACGTCAAATAATGTTGAAGCAACGTTAAATTAGAGAGCTGATTAGTATGATAACAGTAATGAAAACTTAAATCATCCTATACTAAGGAGAGGTGTTGAATTAAAGCAATAAATGGCAGCCCTCCAAAATATTTCTCCGGAAAGGAATTAAAAGGGGGGCTTAAACGTTCTTCAAAATGCGGTCGGTAACAAACAGAAAGCAATGCACTTGTTGAACCTCATGCCGTTATTTTTCTGTAGTTCTACGGCAGAATCCTTAGCACATCTACATTCAGGTGCACACTGACGCAACAACTCTATTTTTTCACAGGGATATCCTCAAATGACAAGATAGAAACGGATATACAGTCTTATAACACGCTTAGTGCCCATTGTCCCAGAAGTACAAGAGGCCACACGATCGAATTTCCATTCCAATCAACACGAATGGTGGTAGCGACATGCCAGTATAAATGTCACAGGCAGTTGCTACTCCAGACAATAAAATACTACTCTGATGTCAGGTATGACTGCGGTATGCCATCTAAAAGATATAAATACAGCGCTGCAAGTCATCATACGCCGTGGAAACCCTACAGTACGACTTTATTACCTTCCCTTCCACAATTCGCATGATCAGAAGTTTCATATGTACTAGCAATTTTCTCTCGAAAGTCACTTCGTGAGCTTCTGAACACAAACGTGTATACTTCGTTATGACACAAACGTTTATACTTCGTTATGGGTTCTAAAACTAAAACTTAAAAAAAAAAAAATTAAACAGTGATCACGTCGAAGTTTCAGCGTTAGTTCCTCTTAGAACGCATACAGCTATGACATAAGTAATTTACCATCACAAGTACGCGTATGCATTCCGATTTTACAGTCTAAACTCCTGAGGAACTGGTCAAGAGGTGCTCACAGCATTTTTTTTAAATCAACGGTCTTCTAATGGGTCTGATGCGGTCCGACACGAATTCCTCTCCTGTGCCACCTTTTCCTTTCAGAGTAATACTTTCAACGAGCATCGACATTTACTTGCTGGGTGCAAAAAAATGCTTCAAATGGCTCTGAGCGCCATACGACTTAACTTCTGAGGTCATCAGTCGCCTAGAACTTAGAACTAATTAAACCTAACTAACCTAAGGACATCACATACATCCATGCCCGAGGCAGGATTCGAACCTGCGACCGTAGCGGTCGCTCGGTTCCAGACTGTAGCGCCCAGAACCGCACGGCCACTCCGGCCGGCTGCTGGATGCATTTCAATCATTGCCTTCCTCTACAGTTTTTAACCTCTACAGCTCCCTCTAGTTCCATGGAAGTTATTCCCTGATATCGTAACAGATGTCCTGTCATCTTAGCTCTTCTTCTTGTCAGTGTTTTCCATATATTCCTTTTCTAGCCGATTATGCGGAGAACTTTCTAATTCCTTACCTGACCCGGTAAGCATTCTTCTGTAGCAAAATATCTCAAACGCTTCTATTCTCTTCTGTTCTGGTTCTCTCACAGTTCATGTCTCACTATCATAAAATGCTTGGCTTCAACTGTACGTTCACAAAAATTTCTTCTCTCGAGCATACACACACTTTTTGCCAGTGCTAGTCTGCTACTTACGTTCTCCTTGCTCCGTCCGTCATGGGTTATTTTGCTCCCTAGGTAGGCGAACTCCTTAACTTCATCTACTTCGTAATCAACAATTATGAGGTAAAGTTTCTCGCTGTCTCCATTCCTGTCACTTCTCATTATTTTCGTCTATCTTCAATTTACTCTCAGTCAGTATTCTGTACTCATTAGACTCTTCACTCCATTTAACACAACCTGTAACTCTTCTTCACTATCACTGAAGACAGCAAATCTTATTATTGACTTCTTTTCACCTTGAATTTCAGCCCCACTCTAGAAACTCGTATATACGACATTGCTTCTTCAATGTATAGATTGAACTGTAGGATTGCCCTTCGGTCTTTTACTCTTATTATTTCGTCTTGGTTCTTGTACGTACCGTCTTTCCATATAATTTACCACTATTGTGTCAGAATTTGGAGCATCTTCCACCATTTTGTATTTCCGAACCTCTTTTCCCGGTCGACAAATCTTATGAATGAGTCTTGATTGTTCTGCAGTCATCCTTCCATTGTCAACCGCAACATCATAATTTACACTTTTCTGCCTTTATGTTTCCTGAAGCCAAACTGATCGTCATCTAACTAATTCCCAATTATGTTTTCCATTCTCCTGTATACTATTGTTGTCAGCAACTTGGATGCATGAGCAGTTAAGCTGATTGTGCGATAATTCCCCCACTTGCCCGCTCTTGCTATCTTCGAAATTGTGTGGATAATATTTTTCCGGAAGTATGATGGTATGTCTCAATGTTTTTACATTATACACACCAACGGTAATAATTGATGTGTTGCCGCTTCTCCTAATGATTTTAGAAATTCCTGTGGAATATTATCTATACCTTCTGGCTTCCGATGTTCTTTTAGTTTCAAATTCTAATACTGAATTCTCTGTCTCTCCCCTGTCGACTCCTGGTTTTCATTCTATCACGCCATCAGACAAGTCCTCTCCCTCATAGAGGACCTCTATGTGTTTATTCCTCTTACCCATTCTGTCCTCTGCGGTTAACAACGGAACTGTCATTTCATTCTTAATAATACCACCCTTGCTTTAAATTTCATAAAATGTTGCTTTGACTCTTCTATATGCGGAATCAGTCCTTCCGACAGTCACTTATTTTCAGTTTCTTCACGTTTCTCATGCAACCATTTCACCTTACCTGTACTTCCTATTTATTTCATTCGTAGTGACTTCTATTTCTGTATTCCTGAATTCTCCTGGACATTATTGTACTTCCTTTCTTCGTCGTTCAACTGAAGTGTTTCTTCTGTTGTCCATGGTTACTTCGCAGTTACCTTCCTTGTAACCACGTATTCCCATCCAGCTTCTGTGATTGCTCACATTGCTCCTATTCAACTGAATTTTCTTCTGAGCTATTCATTATCGCATATCTATAGCCTCAGACCACTTCAAAAGTATCTCTTCATTCCTTAGTATTTATGTATCCCACTTCTTTTGCGCGCTGAATCTTCCTGACTTGTCTCTTAACTTCAGCCTACTCTTCCTCATTACTAAATTGCTCCTGGGTATGCCTTACAACCCAATATCTGATTTCGGAACCTCTGCCTGACCATGATGTAATCGGCCTGTTATCTTCCTGCGTCTCCGGTCTTTTTTTAAATATACATCTTGTGATTATTGAACAGAGAATTCGGCATAACAATCTGAAATTTATTACAGACCTCAGTTAGTATTTCTCCTTCCTCACTCCTACCACATAGCCCATATTCTCCAGTAGCCCTTTCTTCCATTCCTTACTCTACAACCACATTCCAGTTCGCAAACACCATTAAATTTTCATTTACCTTTACGTACAGAGTTACCATGTCAATATCCTCATACACTTTCCCTACCTCTTCATCTTCAGCTTGCGGCGTCGGTATGTGTACCAGAATTAATGTCATCAGTGTTGGTTTGCTGTCGATTCTAATGGGAACAACCCTACCACTGAACTGATCACACTAACTCACTGTCAATTCTACATTCCTAATCATAACGAATCCTACGTTGTACCTTTTTCTGCTGTTCTAAATATTACTTTACACTCATCTCACTAGAAACCATTGTTTTCTTTCTATTTCACTTCATTCACCCCCACAATACCTAGAGTGAGCCTCATCATTTCACTTTTCAGATTTTCTGGCTTCCCTACTACTGCAATACTTCTTCCATTCCACGCCCCGATTTGTTGGTTATTGAATCTTTTTTCTCTTGGTCAGGTCCTTAGTGGCAGTCCCCTCCCATTTGGCACTAGTCCGGAATCTCTTGCCAGGGCAGAGGTTGTACCGTTTTTTTTTTTTCAAATACTGGCCACTTGCCCTACGGATACACATAATATGTCTTTAAGTTACAGGTTTCTGCATCCTCATGCCGTTGATCATACCCGGATCTTCCATCTTTTAGAGGCATTGTCTCACCCCAAAGGCAAGAGAATACCCTGAGCCACTGCCCACTCCTACGCCTTCTTTGACAAGACTGTTTGCAGACTAAAGACGACCTCTTATGTTGGATGTCTTCAGCCGCCGTTGCTGATAATTTTTTAATCAAAATTTATGCAGTGGCTATTTCGAACTCGGGCCCGAAGAAGCTCCCCTCACACCACAGATTCCTACTAGTGGACAATTGGTATCGCTCGACATGTACCTCTGAGTGCCATAAAAAAGGAAAACACTACTGTGATTCGTATTTGTAGCATATATCCAACACTGTCGCAGAAAACCGAAACCGGTTGTAGAATTTTAGTTGGAAGGTTACTGCAAGTGTGATAATAAACAAAATGTTTTTTTTGTAACTTTCCACAGAACTACACTTAGTCCTTGAAACATTGTTGTGCAGAAAAGCTAAAATATAAGTATTCAGATCATCAACTGGAAACTTCCCAGCTGATGGCGAACTTAATAGAACCTCGGCAACCTGGAGTAAGCATCGGAAATCGGGCCGCAGTAGGCGTCGAACGCTTCGGTAATTTCCTCCTGCACTAAGCTACGTCGCGTGTTGACGTGTTTCCCCTCCAATTTCGCTCCCGAACCATTTCCAAATGAACGTTCCGAAACGATTGGCTGTGCTCGGCAGACTACGCCTCGAATGCGTTGATAATTGCCAGTTAATCTTCATTAGAATTAATCAGATCGAAAGACATTTGACGATTGGCAGACATCTTGTTACTTAATGGCTTCACCTGGCAACTGATTTTCTCTGCATGCACCTCTCACAAATCGCCGATAAACGTCGAAAAACAACACTCGCATGCATTTCCTTTTCCATAAAATGAAAACAACATTCGCGTGATTTCTTTTTCCAATGAAATATTTTATGAGAAGAAGTAGGACTGCGTTTAGTTTTGCTCGCGTTTAACTGCCTTTCTATGTTAACATAACATTTTCTTAACTGCAATTACTGTTCTTTCTTTAGATACTGTGTGTTTTCCACGGACAGATTAGTCACATTTATACACAAAAGGAAACTAACATCAAGTAAGAACTGATTTGTTATTATTTTTCATGGTCTCCAGTCTCAAGATCGATTTGACGTAGCTGTCCGTGATAGTCTGTTCTGGTGAAGCGTGTTCATTTCCGGATAGATGCTACAAGGTACAACCATTTGAAACTTTTGAATGTGCTGAAGCATTGTTCTCCTATAATTTCGATTCCACATTTGTTCATTAGTTATCTGATCTACATGTGTAAATTTCATCATTCTTCTACAGCACCACTTTTCAAAAATCACTTATTCTCTTCTTCTCAACTGTTTATTGCCCACTTTTCACTTAAGTAATAGGCAACATCAAAGAAAAATATCATCAGAAAACACTTCCTGACGGTTCATTATAAATTTGTTGATTTTTCGTGAATGCATTTCTTGGAATTGCGAGGCTGCATTTTATATCCTTTCTGATTCAACCATCATCAGTTATCTTGTTGCATAAATAACAAAACTCTTCTACTACTTTTAGTGCCTCATTTCCCGATCAAATTCCAACAGAATCGTTTACTTTAAGTAGACTAAACCAAATGACCGTCGTTTTGTTGATGATCATTTTGTAATTTCTTTAAAAACCGTTAACCACGTAATTCGACTACTCTTCCAAGTCCTTTGCCAACTCTGACTGAACGACAATGTTATCGACAACTCTAAACGTTTAAATTCATTGACCCTCAACTTTAATGGCCTTCACATATTTTTCCTTGGTTTCCTTTACAGCTGTCTCTATGTACAGTTTGAATGTCGTCGTGAATAGGGTACAACTGTGCCTCAGTCCTATTGCTTCTCCTTCATGTCCATCGATTCAATGGCACTTCGGTTTATAACCAAGTTGTAGGTAAACTTACGTTCCATGTATTTAACCCCTGTGACCTTCAGAGTTTCTAAGACAATATTTCAGTCAAAAGCTTTCTCTAAATTTAAATATTCTGTAAACTTAAGTTTGCCTTCATTTAACCTATGAAGATAAGTCGTGGGGTCAGTTTTGCCTTGCTTGTTCCTACATTTCTCCAGAACACAATCTGATCTTACTCAACATCACCCTCTACCATTTTCTCCACTCTCCTGAAAATAGTTCGTAACAGCATTTCACATCCATGACTTGTTAAACTGATATTAAGGAAGTCTTTACATCTGACAGCACCTGCCTCCTTTAAAACTGGAAGCATTACCTACTTTCTCGCGTCGGATGGTAGTTCGCCTTCCTAATACGAGTATATGTCCCACACCTGGTAAAATTGTTTTATCATGGCCTGCTCTCCCAACGATCTCAAATACTATAAGGGAACGTCATCTACTCCAAGGGCATTGTTTCCACTTAGGTCTTTGGGTATTCTGTCAAGCTGTTCTCATAATATCATTTTGTCTTCATTTACTTCATCTTCTTTTTAACATATATTGGTTTCTACTTTAGACCTTCAACACTAACAGAAAAAAAATCGCAACACCAAGGAGGACCTGTACGACATAAACGCGAGTTGGTAGACATGTTTCTACATGTGAAAGATGAAGTCTATTCAAACTTCGCACCAGTCGCATTAGAGTGGTTCTAGTAGCACCATTATGAAGACGCAAATCAGGTTTGCTTTAAACGGTTGTGAGCGTATGTTTGAGATTGGACGTGGTGAGTTGATGTTGGTAAAGAATGCCTTTAATGCGAAAAGACTCCATTGTAAATACCTCATTGAGTTTGAACGTGATCGTGTAATAGGGCTACGAGAAACCGGATGTTCCTTCTGCGATGTTGCAGCAAGACTTAGCAGGAATCTTGCCACTATGTATGGCTGCTGACGGCGGTGATCACCAGAATGTACGGTCGCAAGACGACTGGACTCCGCATTACCAGATGGGGGACCATCGTGTTTGGCTTGTGGCTGTGGTGCCTCGTACTGCATCTGCAGCAGCAAACTGGGTAGCAATTGTCACCACAGTGTCACAAAGAAATGTTATAAATCATTTATATCAAGCACAGTTTGGAGCCAGGATCAATTTAGCGCATTCCAATGATCGCAGACCACCAGCATTTGCGACTTCAGTCGTGATAGGCGAGAGCTCACTGGAGGGCAGGGTGGAGGTCTGTTGTGTTTTCTGGTGGAAGCTGGTTCTGCCTCGTTGTCAGTGACATTCGAGGCTTGGTTAGAATGAGGCCAGTTCAGGGCCTGCAACCAACCTCTCTGTGTGTTAGACACACTGGAAATACACCTGGAGTTATGGCTTGAGGTGACATTTCCTGTGACACTAGGAACACTCTCGTGGTTGTCACACATCCCCAGCTCCTTTAACTTATACGTCAGTGTGGTAATTCGATCTGCTGGATGCCATTCATGAACGATGACGCTCGCTTCCATATCGCTGTTGCAGCCCAACATGGTCTACAGTGTGTCGACGTGTTGCCTTGACCTGCTCTGTCACCGTATCTGTCATCAGTCGCACACGCCGTGACATCATCGACGACGACTCTTACGTAACCCATAGACAGTATTAACCGACCCTGTATTGATCGACTAAGTGCAGCAGGCATGAAACCCATGTCACAAATTCCCTTCCAGTACCAATACAACAAGATGCGTGCACGTTTACATACTTCCTTTCAACATTCTAGACATTATATCGTTTATTAATGTACCAATATTTGACATTTATAATGGCTTATCTGCAATTCGAGAGTAGGAAAAGGGAGAGAAAGAGACATAGTGGGTGAATATGGATTAGGGGAGAGAAATGAAAGAGGGAGCCGTCTGGTAGAATTTTGCACAGAGCATAACTTAATTATAGCTAACATTTGGTTCAAGAATCATTAAAGAAGGTTGTATACACGGAAGATTCCTGGAGATACTAGAAGGTATCAGATAGATTATATAATGGTAAGACAGAGATATAGGAACCAGGTTTTAATTGTAAGACATTTCCAGGGGCAGATGTGGACTCTGACCACAATCTATTGGTTATGAACTGTAGATTAAAACTGAAGAAACTGCAAAAAGGTGGGATTTTAAGGAGATGGGACCTGGATAAACTGACTAATCCAGAGGTTGTACAGAGTTTCAGGGAGAGCATAAGGGAACAATTGACAGGAATGGGGGAAAGAAATACAGTAGAAGAATAATGGGTAGCTCTCAGGGATGAAGTAGTGAAGGCAGCAGTTTAGTAAGTCACAGCTGCAAAACACTAACGCGAATTCTCTACAGACGAATGGAAAAACTGGTAGAAGCCGACCTCGGCGAAGATCAGTTTGGATTCCGCAGAAATGTTGGAACACGTGAGGCAATACTGACCCTACGACTTATCTTAGAAAACAGACTAAGGAAAGGCAAACCTACATTTCTAGCATTTGTAGACTTAGAGAAAGCTTTTGACAAAGTTGACTGGAATACTCTCTTTCAAATTCTGGAGGGGGCGGGGGTAAAATACAGGGAGCGAAAGGCTATTTATAATTCGTACAGAAACCAGATGGGAGTTATAAGAGTCGAGGGGCATGAAAGGGAAGCAGTGGTTGGGAAGGGAGTGAGACAGGGTTGTAGCCTGTCCCCGATGTTATTCAATCTATATATTGAGCAAGCAGTAAAGGAAACAAAAGAAAAAGTCCATGGAGAAGAAATAAAAACTTTGTGGTTCGCCGATGACATTGTAATTCTGTCACCGACAGCAAAGGACTTGGAAGAGCAGTTGAACAGAATGGACAGTGTCTTGAAAGGAGGATATAAGATGAACATCAACAAAAGCAAAACGAGGATAATGGAATGCAGTCGAATTAAGTCGGGTGATGCTGAGGGAATTAGATTAGGAAATGCTATTTGGAGAGCAAAATAACTGATGATGGTCGAAGTAGAGAGGACATAAAATGTAGACTGTCAATGGCAAGGAAAGCGTTTCTGAAGAAGAGAAATTTATTAACATCGAGTATAGATTTAAGTATAAGGAAGTCGTTTCTGAAAGTATTTGTATGGAGTGTAGCCATGTATGGAAGTGAAACATGGACGATAAGTAGTTTGGACAAGAAGAGAATAGAAGCTTTCGAAATGTGGTGCTACAGAAGAGTGCTGAAGATTAGATGGGTTGTTGTTGTTGTGGTCTTCAGTCCTGAGACTGGTTTGATGCAGCTGTCCATGTTACTCTATCCTGTGCGAGGTTCTTCATCTCAGATCACATAAATAATGAGGAGGTATTGAATAGAATTTCGGAGTAGCTGAGTTTGTGGCACAACTTGACAAGAAGAAGGGACGGGTTGGTAGGACATGTTCTGAGGCATCAGGGGATCACAAATTTAGCATTGGAGGGCAGCGTGGAGGTCAAAAATCGTAGAGGGAGACCAAGAGATGAATACACTAAGCAGATTCAGAGGGATGTAGGTTGCAGTAAGTACTGGGAGATGAAGCAGCTTGCACAGGATAGAGTAGCATGGAGAGCTGCATCAAACCAGTCTCAGGACTGAAGACAACAACAACAGCAACATCTAGCGCTTACACTAACCTCTTATGTTACAAAGTTAATCACTTAAATATGTTACCTAGACAAATGTATCCCCGAAATTTCATTACACTTATCATTTTTTGGGGAATAGATTTTTTCCATCATTTTATATATTCCTTCCACATATAAATTTACCTGTCCTTCTTTGGTTAGTACTGGCATACCCCGAATTCTTGACGTCCTAGCAACGGCTGCCATTTTCTCCAAGGGTTTCTTTAATTTTGCTATATTGTGCTATCCGTCTTTCCCATAATCATACAAGCTTCTCCAGTCTTCCATTTATCCTCTAGTCATACCTCCTTTGCCATTTTGCACCTTCAGCCAGTCTCGTTTTACGTCCTCTGTGTTCCGTTCTGCTTGCTTCACTTGCTTCATTCATACAGTTTCGGCCCATGAACTAAAATTAATAGCTCGTCTATTCTCCGAGGATTTCTAGTGACTCTTGTCATTTTGGCTATTTAATGGCCTGCTTCCTTCACTATTTTATTTCTGAAAGCTATACTGCCGTCTTCTATTGTTCTATGTTTGTCTTGTGCTGACTAACATGACAATATTCGTGGTTCCATCTGAGTTGGAGGATATTGTTTAACGGACTGCGGTTTTCTCTCAGCGCTTCTTCATAATTTATTTGAGAGATCGTATTTTTTCAAAAAAGGACCTGAGTTCGATGATCGCACTGAACCCGACGGGACTCATTAGGCCCGAGGAATTCCCAGTTTGCACACTTGAGTTTCATTCAAGCTATTAATGGATTGTTCCAGTCAGGTAATCATATACTTACGACCAAGAAACATTTTGCCCCCATAAGTCATCGAAAGATGGCACTACTCTGCTGAATATCGAGGACGATGTAATTCTAGGAGAGTAATAAAAGCAAGTGGCGGCCGCAGATATAACTATAGTTAATGCTACTGTTCGGTGTGGTCTGCCGTCCGTGCTATCACGTTTTCTTGTGGCAAAGCTGAGATAAGTTGCTGATAGAGACGATCGCTCGGGTAAGACTATCGTTTCAACATTGAAATTTTATTGACATGCTGTTTACTATGAAGACGCCGCTTGTGTGCAATTCTTACGGGTTCACATTCCAGTAAATGTAAGGGTATTTGAAACAGAGCCTTCTGGGTTCACAAACCTTCTACATGAATGAAGTTTAAATTGTGGGGTGAATTTTAACTAACACATAAGGGTAATTTTTTTTTTTTTGTAAGTAGGCTGTTTAGGTTTTTTTATTGGTAACGCCACCTCTGTATGAAAATCACTGGCTGTGCTGTGTGCAGTCTGTGGCTGCTTTGCATTGTTGTAATACTCGCCATTGTAGTGTTGGGCAGCTGGCTGTGAACAGCGCGTAGCGTTGCGCAGTTGGAGGTGAGCCGCCAGCAGTGGTGGATGTGGGGAGAGAGATGGCGGAGTTTGGAAATTTGTCATGAACTGCTATATTTATATATGATGATATCAAGGTAAATACATTGTTTGTTCTCTATTAATATCTTTCATTTGCTAACTATCCCTATCAGTAGTTAGTGCCTTCCATAGTTTGAATCTTTTATTTAGCTGGCAGTAGTGGCGCTTGCTGTATTGCAGTAGCTTGAGCAGCGAAGATTTTTGTGAGGTAAGTGAATTGTGAAAGGTATAGTTTAATGCTAGTCAGGGCCATTCTTTTGTAGGGAATTTTGAAAGTCAGATTGCGTTGCGCTAACAAAATATTGTGTGTCAGTTTAAGCACAGTCATGTATAATTGTTCAAAGGGGACGTTTCATATGGCGACCCTGCCAGGATACCTCACTGGAATCTTCTGATTTTTTCTTGCAGTTTGTGTAATTAGTGTAGCCTTTGTTTATTGGTAGTGCGCAATTGTAGAGAAAATCTCCTTTGTAGTTGCAGTCTTTCATTGTTGTACAGTAAAACAGTTGTGGCATGCATGTAGATTTGCACCAAGTATTTCGCAGCTGCAATGAACTAGATATTATTTTCAGTGTTATGTTAATGTGTTCTCTCATTTTTGCTCTTCAAATTGTTCTTTTCTGTGTTGTCGTGTGAAATATTGTGACAATAATGGCGTGTGAAAAACGTAATACTAGGCTCCAAAGTAAACTGAGAAATGACAGTGAAGACGAAAGCAGTGTGTTAGCGCCTCAGAGTAATGAATTAACAGACATTCAAAGTAGTAATTTGGTAACTGTGCATAGGGAAATGGAGCAGGCGGCAAACAATGGCATGGGCAGTGAAACAATTAGTGAAGAGGGACGCATTATCGATCGATCGGTCGGCAACAGCTCGCCTCAGGAATCGGGAATGACAGGATACCATTTTGCAAATACTGTAGACTCAGGTTTTGGGTTCTCACCGTTTTCTCAAATGAGTCAAGACACATTTTCCGCTTGTCAAAATATGAATGTTGCCGGTGCAACTTCACTGCCGAAAAGCACTGAGGAACATGTTTCGGACAACAGTTTATTGTTATTACAATTAATGCAACAAATGGGACAAAAGCTTGAAAAGTTAGACACAATGGAACAAAATCAGAGACAAACACAGCAAAAGCTTCAAAAGTTAGACACACTGGAACAAAATCAGAGACAAACACAGCAAAAGCTTGAAAAGTTAGACACCACACTTGAAAAAACACGTGAAGATTTAACTACTGAGTTACATAACATTGAATCGAAATGTCAAAAGGTCTGTAATGACGTAAAAACACAAATTTGTGAGCATTTCCAACCTATTTTTTCGCATCATGAAAATGTATTACAGAATTACGAAGCAGCCATAAAAGAACTGCAAATTATTGTTCATGAAAATCATGAGACCTTGCAAGCTAAAATTGACTCAGTTGCATCTACCGATTCGGTTACGCAACTTGCAAGAACTC
Source organism: Schistocerca serialis cubense (assembly GCF_023864345.2). Taxonomy (NCBI): domain Eukaryota; kingdom Metazoa; phylum Arthropoda; class Insecta; order Orthoptera; family Acrididae; genus Schistocerca; species Schistocerca serialis. The sequence continues at coordinate 54,192,676 of NC_064644.1, forward strand.
AGGAAAACTTAAAGGACACAGTAGATTCGATTTCAACACAAATGGACACTCTGAAACTTGGTTCAGAAAAACACACTGAGGAAATGTGTTCACTATCGGAGAAAGTAGCCAAACTTTCGGATCAGTTCAATAATTTATCTACGAAGGTAGATGATAATCTGAATGACACAGAAGAGTGCAAACAAATTAGTAAATTCAGATCAAATTAATACACAATACAAAAGAGAAATCCGGGAAGTACAAGATCAGTTGGCACAAGTAATACAAAAATTTCATATTTCAGAGGACACTCGCGCTCCAACACGCGAAGAGGAACTTAGAAATACGGAAAAGCCACAAAATAATAACACAGGGCATTTCGGAAATTATGAAAGAAATTGGCAAGAAGCACCGAATTTTGAGATGGAACCGCCGAAACGACGTAACAATGACCGATATGCGACTCGCCGACATGATGACTTTGACTATAAGCTGTTCATTACTACACGTAAATTCAAAACATTTAAGAATTCTGGCAACGACATTCATCCACAAGCATGGCTCCATCAATTCTCTCATTGTTTTCCTCCCAACTGGTCGTTAGAACACAGATTAGAATTTATGTGTGGCTATTTAGAGAATGAACCAGCTGTAAGAATGCGATCGGTCATTCACGATTGTCACAGTGAAGGAGAATTTTACCACGCCTTCCTCTCAGCATATTGGTCTCAAGCATAAACATTTCGAACCATCTGAATTTTCCAGTCTTGTGAAATATTTTGAAGACATGTTGCACAAGAATCAGTATCTTTCAAACCCATACAGCCCCTCAGAACTCATCCGCATTTGCTTAATCAAATTACCTGAACATTTACGGCATATTATTTTAGCAGGACGTTGCAAAGACGACATTGAAGCTTTTCAGGGACTGTTACAAGAACTAGAAATTGACACTGATAATCGCGGAACGCGAAAACAAGAACACAACAATTACAGGTCACATCCGTCGCAATTCCGCGATGAAAGAAATAATAACTGGACACGACAAGGCTATTCTCACAACACAATTCGTGACCAAAACAGACACCACCCGTATGACAACCGTTGGCAGAGTAGTAATAATTACAGGGAAACATCACCTCTCCACAGTAATGAATATCACAGAGACAATCAGAGAAACAGACAATATGAGAACCAAAATAAATATTATCAAGGGAGACAGAATATCCTTAGACTCAACGGTCCAGCGCGCAGTTACGACTCAGGGAGAAATTCTCCACCACGTGACCGACAAGAAAGAAACTATGGAATCTACCGACATGACGACAGACGATATGATCGTAACGACAGACCTGAATTGCGTCAGAACTGGCGGGATTTAAACAGGGCAGGGCCCACTTGTCACGGTGAATTTGTAGAAGTTAGGTCTCCAAATCCCAATAACGACGAGCGCCAACAAAGAGACAATAGGCAATGACTCACACCGCTGGCAGCCACAAAACATACTTATGAAACTAACGACGCAGCTGCCGTAGCTAGTAATTACGTAAAAATGGAAGACATTAGGGACATCTTACTCCAGGAACACGACGTAAAACATAACAACATTGCATGTCCTGTGATTCACATTACTGTAAATGACTCTGGCAGTCCCATTTCAGTAATTAGTGAAACAGCTTTTAGCAAGAGCAACAAATCGAACGATTGCCCCACACTTTCGTTACGTAAGATCAAATTACAAGGTGCAATCTTTGGAGAAAGTGTAGATGTACACCAACAAACTAACTTAGAGTTCTTTTGTCACAGCCACAGCTTCTCTATGAGCTTTCTTATTGTTCCATTATTGTCGACGGAAATTATATTGGGAGTAGACTTTTTGAATGAATACTAAACAATCTTAAGCTTTCACAATGCTGAAATAAGTTTAGAGAAAGAAGGTAAGTCAATAGCTTTGAAATCTGAAGACTGGCTCTCAAACCATGACAAGGAAATTAATCGGCTTTACCTTCTGTTAGACAACAGTTCGGAATTTTCTACGGAACTAGACACTAACAATCACTCTGCAAGTACTGACAGGGATGATATCGACGGCATATTTGAAATTAATGAGTTAATTCAGAATAAAATTCAAACAATTGAGAATTGTAATGACACTGATAGACAGGACCTTTTTGAGATTTTACAAGCACAATCCATAGTTTTTACTCACAAAACAGGAACAATCAAGGGATTTCAATACCAATTTCGTGTTCGTGAGCATACTAAGTTTTGTGTTAGACCATACATAATTCTGGCGCATTATAGGGACCGTATTAGAACAGAAATACAATCTATGCTTGACGAGGGCATTATTGAGCCTGCAGTAAGCTCATGCAACAATCCATTACATGTTGTTGAGAAGAAAAATGGATCGATCAGGCTTGTCTTAGATTCGAGACAAATCAATACGATCATTATTCCTGAAACAGACAGGCCGTAAACGTTGGAAGAACTTCTTCAAAATTTTAATGGTGTAAAAGTGTTGTCTTCCATTGATCTCAGATCCAGCTTTTATCAGATCGAACTTCATCCAGAATGTAGAAAATACACAGCTTTCCTTTGTTTCGGCGTTTGTTATCAGTTTCGGAAACTTCCCTTTGGTTTGAACATTTCTTTAGCAGCATTCATTCGCGGGCTAAATTCCATATTACCTGAGTTCTTAAAACGTCACATCACCTTATATGTGGACGATATTCTAATAGCAGAAGCTTCATGGGAGCTACATAATCGCATCCTCAACAGTTTGTTACGTATTTTTGCAGAATCTGGAATTACAGTTAACTTGGAAAAGTCTGAATGCGGTAGGTCAAAGGTGAGGTTTCTGGGACATATTATTTCTTCTGAAGGCATTCAGCCGGATCCTGAAAAGTTAGAAGCAATCAGAGCCATTCCAGTTCCATCCACAAAAAAACAAGTCCGCAGTTTTCTAGGTCTCGTAAATTTTTACCGTCGTTTTCTGAATATGCAAAATCTTGTTACACCAAAACTTTGTTCTCTCACTGGAAAAAATGCTATTTGGAAGTGGGACGAACAAGCACAGTTGCAATTCAATTCTTTGAAAGAAGCGTTACTTCACGCGCCAATACTAGCTCACCCAGATCTGTCACAAGATTTCTGCCTTAGTACGTATTATTCTAAAGTCGGTCTTGGTGCCCATTTATTTCAAGAAGCCACAGAAAATGACACTACTGTTCAGAAAACCATTGCTTTTGCTAGCCGAGTGCTAACAAAATCTGAAAAAAATTATTCCGTTACTGAATTAGAAGCTTTAGCTATCGTTTGGGCATTTAACAAATTCCGTTTCTTTCTTTCTGGTAAGCACGTAAAAGTATACAGTGATCATCGTGCATTACAATTTCTTATGTCTTCAAAATTAAATGATGACAGTTTAAAACGTTAGGCATTGTTTCTGCAAGAATTCCGCTTCACAATAGTCTACATTCCCGGCAAGGAGAACATTGTTGCGGACGCACTGTCACGCGCACCGGCTGGGCTTGAGAAAAGTACCACAGAAGGCAACCTCGAGAAAAATTTCAGTATTCTTTACATTCAGAAAGTCGCCTTTGGAAACTTCATCACCACATCTTTAAAGGACATTGCTCATGAACAAGATAAAGATCCGATTTGGAAAGACATTAAGAGCAAATGGCATGAAAAGACACACACTCAGATTCGGCATTATTATCTGGTTAGAAACAACATACTGTTCAAACGCTGCACTGTTGATGACAAGCTATGGGTACTTTGCGTTCCTGACGATTTTGTTAATAAGCTCATTTGGTACATTCATTTCAGCTATGCACATTTTGGCCCACGAAAATGTTATCATATTCTTCGAACGACTTGTTATTTTAACAATATGGAAAAGAGAATTCGAAGAGTCTTGTCTATTTGTAAACTTTGTCAAAAGGCGAAACCTTCAACTATCTCCCATCGTGCTCCGCTGTTTCCTATCATTCCTTCTAAATTAAAAGAATTTGCTGCTGTTGATCTCTTGGGACCGCTTGTCAGAACATCTAATGGATTTTCGTACGTTCTAGTCGCTGTTGAACTTACTTCAAAATTTGTTTCTTTCACACCGTTACGTAAAGCCACTGGACGGTCTGTATCCAACGCCTTTGTTAAAAATTTCTTACGTGAAGTTGGACACGTTAGTAAAGTCATTTCAGATAACGGACCGCAATTCAAATCTGCTGTTTGGTCACGCATGCTTTGGAATCATAAAATCAAACCTGTTTTTATTTCATTGTACTCACCACATTGTAACCCATCTGAACGGATTATGAAAGAAATCAATAAGCTTTGCAGACTTTATTGTCACAGGAAGCATCAGCATTGGGACAGATATTTACACTTATTTCAAAACGTGCTGAATGAAATGCCTCACGACTCCACTGCTGTACCACCTACTCTTGTACTGAAGAATGAAGAACCACCGAACAGAATCAGAGAGCTTGTACCTTTCCCGAATACACGTAAACTTCGACACAAAGACATAATTGATTTGGCTCTTAAAAATATAAAATCTGCAGCAGACAAAAGGAGAAAACTACACGGTAAAGCAAATGCAAAGAAATTATATATTGGTCAGAAAGTTCTCTTTAAAGCTCATTCATTGTCACATAAGAAGAAATACTTGAGTCACAAATTCTTTCTAGTTTACAATGAATCTTACAGAATCCGACGTATACCACATGATAATTGCGTTGAAGTAGAAACTCTGCGTACTAGGAAGAGTAAAGGTTTACACCACATTTCACATGTAAAACCGTTTATGAAAGATAATCTGCTTTTTAACTTTGTCTTTGCCATAAAATTTTTCACTTTACATTACTAGTATGCTTTGTCAGACTTAGAATCTGTTAATATGCAACAATGTTTGAATTTAAATATCCAGTCAAGAGCCAAGAGAACTTATTTAAACAGAAATTACGAATGCATTGTTATTGTGAACAGACGACACAGTGTTATTGGGTGTGTACATTCTTGCTTGTTAGTTGCACGATTACGTAACAATTATAAGGCTCACATACTTAGAACATTGACCAGTACTGCTAATGAGATTTTAATGCAACATTTTGGTTTACTTGAAAATACATTATGGATTCAAAGTGCTTTCTGAGAGATACCAGACGACACAGTGGTTAGTTTATGTGACAGATACACGATTTTATCACGACGCTACTAATGAGTGACAATTTACAGTGTTGCTTTTGCGCTATATCTGTTTTATATCTGCACAGTTTTTCTGAATTATTCTGGAAAGTAAAACAGGTTTTAGTAGTAACTTTTGTGGTATAGCTACAATGAGACTGCCTTTTCCGTAGCACAACAATACGTTACAGCACAGTACTTGCCTCATCACGGCAATAAGCGTAATAACTAAGACATTTATACGCAAAGCATTTCACTTTTGTGTATTATGAGGTAAGTACATTGACTTCTGCAGAACTTAGCTTTCGGAGGACGATAACTACGACACTTCCACACAGATTATGTTGCAACAAGACGCACATTTAGCGCTACAGTACACGTATTTGAGTGATTAATTTTGTACTTAAAACATTTATGTTTAAAGATATTTGAAGCACAATGATACAAAGGTTTTCCGTGACACATTTCATTCCATTGCTGTAATCTGTAACACCTGAGGGTATTATTCATTAATCCTCAGGGGGGTACACGCTTACTTTGTGTACCATGTGTTTGGCAAGCACAAGGAGCCCTAGCTAATATGGTATTTGCTTATACAACTTTACACATCGGTACCATATTTCTATAACACATAAATTACACAGCTATCTGATCATTTAACTGGGAGATAAAAATTTTTTTTTACTACATCAGTGACACATGTTTACGCAATTTCACAGTTGGGTAACTTCACACTTATGAAACTGTACTTTGTCTGTACTTTGTAAACTGTTCATATTTTTTTCGGAACCATAGCGATACTATGAGAGCTTTGAATGATGTATTTGGTATGGGATCATGATTTTTAAAGTACGTTTGAGGTAGATGACACTATTGAAATGAGCAGAGAATTTTTTTTAGGGTTTGAAATTATTGGAGGAAGCTACGACGATTTTGAGAATTGACTGAGATGTTATGATATTATTACGACGACGATGTGTACTATGCTGTTGAGATATGTTTATGATCAATAAGATGATGCTACCGTATATGAGGAATAAGAAGTATGTTGGAAACCAAGAAGCGTACTTTAAGAGTTATGAAATGTGCATAAATGCGTGACTGTATCACAATGCTGACGAATATTTTATTTGGACACTTATATTTATAGGGTTTTGTTTCTACACATTTGCAACGCAAATTCTCGACCCGTGAAATTTTGTATATGAGACTGTCACAGTAGCGGAAACTGTTGTCGTAAATATTTCCGTAAGAAAGTTAAGTGACCACCTGCACGTAATGCGTCGTAGGCACGCAGCTGTGTCAGACGCCGGGAGAACAGGTCATTAGTGAGTGCCTCATCAGAAGCACAGGTAGAATAAAAGAAAGGGGAGGCCATTGTCCTCGCTATTGACATTTACTTGTTGAAAGCATACTGTGTAGCTCATAATTTATGATATTTACTAAAATGCCTAATGAAATGATTAGAAAGATTTTACATCTATTGTCTTTGTAGTTAAGAGATTGCTCATTTTGTTTAATATCTGGTTTTCAGCTGTGTTGCAGCATTGGTTTTATAAAATAAACTTAAATGCATCTGCTAATGTGAACACTTTCTGTCAACAGATTTATTAAATAAGTATTTTCTGATCCACATTCTTCGAAAAAGGAGCTCTTGGAATGGAGAGAACAATAAGAAGGGACTAATAACAGTAACTGCATCTATAATTTTCTTTTCAAGTACTTGGTAATTTCTTTTGTAGAATAATTTGTGGTGCACCACTTTAATTACATAGACATTAAGATGTGAATATACATTTCCCTTATCTGCATTGTTGTTTTTACTGTAATATTTTTTCTGCTTGAGCTATGTCATGTTTAGGCATACGGGTAAGTTACTGCTGTTTGCCAGGCATAGTGTTACTGAATTTGACTTTGTGTTACTCTGCTAAGCCAGTTTTACTACTGATTTATTTTTCTTGTTTGCTGCTCGTTGCCTTACATTAGTTGTAATATTGCAATTGCTTTGCCAGTTTGAATTTTTTGTCATTGATGTTTGTGTTACTTGTTTTGTGCTGCTGCATTGCCTCGTCCCTTAGTTTAGCATCTGAGCTCAGTAGATTTAAGTTAGCTTAAGAGGGGGTAGACTATATAAGAGAATGGAAGAAACGCATTGAGAAGATATAAGAAACAGATTTGGTAAAAATGAGTATTGTGCACTGAGAAATAATTATTTTGAAAGAAATATGAATAGAGTACAGAAAGCAGGTATAGATAGGACTTTTTGGGAATAATGATGAATGAAGGGAGATCTCCAAGAAGTAAAGAAAGTTTTGTTTGCAAAATACTGCAGTAAAACAAACCCTGTCCTTTCCTTTTGTGTGATTATGCTATGTGTTTGTATACCCTTGTGTATTTCTTTTCTTCCTGTCTCTGTCTACTGTTTCATAGAAATTTTTTTCTGTTCTAGTACTAAGCTACATTCACTATGATGAGGAATACTGTTATCCTCAAATATAATTTGCATTTATAATATGTTATTTTCTTTGTAAAGATGTTTAGACATTATTTATTCTGTTTTGTTTTAATGCTCATGTGTGAAGTTGATATTCGGAAAGTTATTCTGGTCTTTTATCTATGTACTCATGTCATAATTCCTGTAACATTGATGTATATGTTTATTTCTATTCTGTTGTAAAGCCTGTGCTTCAAATGCTATCTGTATTGGTATGTTCTTTAATGATGTATTTTGTACCTTTGTTATTGTATTCTTATGTTATAAAATTGTACTTGACACCAGTTCATCATATTATTAACATGTAAATTCCATTTCACTGCACACGTTTCTGTTGGTCATAGTATATGGACAATATGTGAGAAATAGGGACTGATAGTGTTTGCACGTGTGTTAATAATTCAGCAAGGGACTGGATAACAGCATTGCTGGTTCTAAGGACAATTCCAAAAACTTTGTGAGTGCACAAGTGGTGGTTTATGGACTTGCTACATTATCCGCAAGACTCTTCAGTGGTGATTGTGCACCTGCACAGTCACAACAGATGGCTGCTGGCCATCTCTTCAAGGACTACAGTGGGTCTACATCTTTGATGATCCATCAATACCATTATTTCTACAAGGACTGCAGTGGGTCTGCACCTTTGATGACCCACCAATACCGTAATCTCTACCAGGACTACAGTGGGTCTGCTCTGTGATGACCTACCTACCAGTATTCTTCAAAACTTCGAATGACTCTGCTGTCGATTTGCTCTGTTGTGGCGCATTACCTGTCTGCATGTCGAGAGTCAGCACTGTCTTTCCGTTGGAAGGACAAGACTACTTCTTCAAGACTGCATGGAAATCCACTACTTCTGTGTGCATTTTCTTTTACGGCTCAGACTTTGAGAAAACACTGCAATTTTACTGTGACGAATGATGAGGACTGTCTTTATGGACTGTGAGAAAATTTTAGCTTTTGACCAACTTTGTATCAATAAGTGTGTGCATTTGATATCTTTGTTAATGTAATTATGAAAAATTTTTTTCAAATCTGTATTGGCCACTGCCCAAACCAATTTGTAAAATTTTTTGTGGGGAGCATGGGGGTTTATGTAAGTAGGCTGTTTAGGTTTTTTTTATTGGTAACGCCACCTCTGTATGAAAATCACTGGCTGTGCTAGGTGCAGTCTGTGGCTGCTTTGCATTGTTGTAATACTCGCCATTGTAGTGTTGGGCAGCTGGCTGTGAACAGCGCGTAGCGTTGCGCAGTTGGAGGTGAGCCGCCAGCAGTGGTGGATGTGGGGAGAGAGATGGCGGAGTTTTGAAATTTGTCATGAACTGCTCTATTTATATATGATGATATCAAGGTAAATACATTGTTTGTTCTCTATTAATATCTTTCATTTGCTAACTATCCCTATCAGTAGTTAGTGCCATGTAAGTAGGCTGTTTAGGTTTTTTTTATTGGTAACGCCACCTCCGTATGAAAATCACTGGCTGTGCTGTGTGCAGTCTGTGGCTGCTTTGCATTGTTGTAATACTCGCCATTGTAGTGTTGGGCAGCTGGCTGTGAACAGCGCGTAGCGTTGCGCAGTTGGAGGTGAGCCACCAGCAGTGGTGGATGTGGGGAGAGAGATGGCGGAGTTTTGAAATTTGTCATGAACTGCTATATTTATATGTGATGATATCAAGGTAAATACATTGTTTGTTCTCTATTAATATCTTTCATTTGCTAACTATCCCTATCAGTAGTTAGTGCCTTCCATAGTTTGAATCTTTTATTTAGCCCGCATTAGTGGCACTCGCTTTATTGCAGTAGCTTGAGCAGCGAAGATTTTTGTGAGGTAAGTGAATTGTGAAAGGTATAGTTTAATGTTAGTCAGGGCCATTCTTTTGTAGGGAATTTTGAAAGTCAGATTGCGTTGCGCTAACAAAATATTGTGTGTCAGTTTAAGCACAGTCACGTATAATTGTTCAAAGGGGACGTTTCATTGTTTTAGAAGGAACTGTCTGATTCTAATAAGGTATATCTCTTACATGGATTTACATACAACCATGAAGTGCTTTTTGCAATTACATCTATGTTTCAATTTACCTTTCATGAATGTTCGAAGTGCCATCCATAGCGCACATGACAAATATCCACATGACGGCCAAACTCGTCCCATATGCTGCGCCACGAATAGTTGGGAGGAATTCTTGTAAATCTCGCATAGTTATGACTGGAAGGTAGTAGTTAAGGGACCGATTGGCACATCGGATGGCAGGCTCGGGCGATGTTGATATTTTAGAAGCGATTCTGCTAGGCAGGTTTACTACATCGCTCATAGGCTAGAAGGCACGACAGGGTGGGAACTGTATACAAATCTGAAGTAATCAGGGAAGTACAGAACACCGACGTTCTGTGAACAACGCACACGTTGCAGTTACAACAGCACCTAGTGACATGTACGTAGGGGACGGAGCGGGTTGGGGAAAGCTGACGTTGTAATTGCCGTAGAGTACTCCACTTGTCCCTCCCACAGGAACTACGTCACAGAAGTACGCAAAATACACTACTGGCCATTAAAATTGCTAGACGAAAAAGAAATTCAGATGATAAATCGGTATTCATTGGACAAATACATTATACCAGAACTGACATTTGATTACATTTTCACGCAATTTGGGTGCATAGATCATGAGAAATCATTACCCAGAACAAGCACATCTGGCCGTAATAAGGCCCTTGATACGCCTGGGCACGGAGTCAAACACAGCTTGCATAGCGTGTACAGGTACAGCTGCCCATGCAGCTTCAACACGATACCATAGTTCATCAAGATTAGTGACTGTTGTATTGTGACGAGCCGGTTGCTTGCCAACCATTGACCAAACGTTTTCAGTTGGTGAGAGATCTGGAGAATGTGCTGGCCACGGCAGCAGTCGAACGTTTTCTGTATACAGAAAGGCCCGTACAGGACCTGCAACATGCGGTCGTGCTTTATCCTTCTGAAATGTAGGGTTTCTCAAGCATCGAATGAAGGGTAGAGCCACAGGTCGTAACACATGTGAAATGTAACGTCCACTGTACAAAGTGCCTTCAGTGCGAACAAGAGGTGATCGAGACGTGTAACCAATGGCACCCCATACCGAGTGATACGCCGGTATGGAGATGACGAATACACGCTTCCAATGTGCGTTCACCGCGATGTCCCCATACGCGGATGCAACCATCATGATGTTGTAAACAGAACCTGGATTCATCTGAAAAAAATGACGTTTTGCCATTCGTGCATCCGGATTCGTCGCTGAGTACATCATCGCAGGCGCTCCTGTCTGTAATGCAGCGACAAGGTAACCGCAGCCATGGTCTCCGAGCTGATAGTCTGTGTTTCTCCAAACGTCGTCGAACTGTTCATGCAGATGGTTGTTGTCCTCCAAGCGTCCCCATCTGTTGACTCAGGGATCGAGACGCGGCTGCACGATCCGTTACAGCCATGCGGAGAAGATGCGAGGCCGTTGGGATCCAGCATGGCGTTCCGTATTACCCTCCTGAACCCACCGATTGCACATTCTCCTAACAGTCATTGGGTCTCGCGAGCAGCAATGTCGCGATACGATAAACCGCAATCGCGATAGGGTACAATCCGACCTTTATCAAAGTCGGAAACGTGTTTTATCCTCTTTACACGAGGCGTCACAACAACGTTTCAACAGGCAAGGCCGGTCAATTGCTGTTTGTGTATGAGAAATCGGTTGGAAACTTTCCTCCTGTCAGCAAGTTGTAGGTGCCGCCACCGGCGCCAACCTTGTGTGAATGGTCTGAAATGCTTATCATTTGCTTATCACAGCATCTTCTTCCTGTCGGTTAAATTTCAAGTCTGTACCACGTCATCTTCGTGGTGTTGCAGTTTTAATGGCCAGTAGTGTACGTGTAAATAAGAGAGTTCGGAGGCTCAATGAAGGCACCCGTGTCGCCATTCCGTCTGCGTTTAGAACTGGAGAGAATGACTGTTGCTTAAGTTGCAGGCCAACACGACGACCTTATGGTGATGGATGTCGGTGGCCAACATCCTCTGGACGGACGCGTCACTGCTGTGGCGGGAGGCGTCGCACCTTGGAGATACACTGGCGCAAGTAGCGAGAGGGCGGCCTGCCTCCGCTCTCTGGCTGCCACGTGGCATGAGCGGCGAAAGGCCGGAGGTGCTGGGGCTCACTGCTATGACGGCTGTTTCCTTCCCGCGGTCTACACAGGGTCCACGATTCGCACTTGAGGGAGCAGTCAGCCGTGTTCCGGGCCAATGGCACAGTTAACGCACGCGGCGGCCATTTAGGCGTAGCAACCAGACGCAGACGCTGCAGATTCCGGCGTTCTCGATTGCGCTGACTCACGCTGTGCTGGCCAATCGGCGTGTTCAGCAGGAGGCGGGCTGTGTATCTTGGATGTGATAAAGACAATGGCACACTTGTTAGAGTTTCTCTGCATGCTTCGGCGAGAGTCATCCCTCTCTCCCCAACCGTACATCCCGGCCATTCTGACATACACTACTGGCCGTTAAAATTACTACACCACGGAGATGACGTGCTACAGTCGGAGAAATTTAACCGACAGGAAGAAGATGCTGTGATATGCAAATAATTAGCTTTTCAGAGCATTAACACAAGGCTGGCGCCGGTGACGACACCTACAACGTACTGACATGAGGAAAGTTTACAATAGATTTCTCATACACAAACGGCAGTTGACCGGCGTTGCCTGGTGAAACGTTGTTGTGATTCGCCGTGTAAGGATGAGAAATGCGTACCATCACGTTTCCGACTTTGATAAAGGTCGGATTGCGGTTTATCGTATCGCGATATTGCTGCTCGCGTTGGTCGAGATCCAATGACTGTTAGCAGACTATGGAATCTGTGGGTTCGGGTGGGTAATACGGAACGCCGTGCTGGATCCCAATGGCCTCGTATCGCTAGCAGTCGAGATGACAGGCATCTTATCCGCATGGCTGTAACGGATCGTGCAGCCACGTCTCGATCCCTGAGTTAACACTTGAGTACGTTTGCAAGGCAAGAGTTCGACGACGTTTGCAGCAGCATGGACAATCAGCTCGGAGACCATGGCTGCTGTTACCCTTGACGCTGCGCCACAGACAGGAGCCCCTGCGATGGTGTACTTAGCGACAAACCTGGGTTTCACGAATGGCAAAACGTCATTTTTTCGGATGAATCCAGGTTCTGTTTACAGCATCATGATGGTTGCATCCGTGTTTGGCAACATCGCAGTGAACGCACATTGGAAGCGTGTATTCGCCACCGCCATACTGGCGTATCACCCTGAGTGATGGTATGGGGTGCCATTGGTTACACGTCTCGCTCACCTCTTGTTCGCATTGACGGCACGTTGAACAGTGGACGTTACATTTCAAATGTGTTACGACCGAGGCTCTAACCTTCATTCGATCACTGCGAAACCCTACATTTCAGCAGGATAATGAACGACCGCATGTTGCAGGCTCTGTACGGGCCTTTCTGTGTACAGAAAATGTTCGACTGCTGCCCTGACCAGCATATTTTCCAGATCTCTCACCAACTGAAGACGTCTCGTCAATGGTGGTCGGGCAACTGGATGGTCCCAACACGCCAGTCACTACACTTGATGAACTGTGGTATCGTGTTGAAGCTGCATGGGCAGCTGTACCTGTACACGCCATCCAAGCTCTGTTCGACTTAATGCCCAGGCGTATCAAGGCCTTTATTACGGCCAGAGATTCTTGTCCTGGTTACTGATTTCTCAGTATCTATGCACCCCAATTGCGCGAAAATGTAATCACATGTCAGTTCTAGTGTAATGTGTTTGTCCAATGAATACCCGTTAATCACCTGCATTTCTTCTTGGTGTAGCAATTTTAATGGCCAGTAGTGTATTTACAACCCCTGAGCTCTGGGAGTTGTAACACGTACGTTTGCGATTTTCGCTGGAGGTAAAAAGTAATTTACTGCTGTGTAGCTATGTGGCGTCGAAGCTCACCTGAGGTTTCTGGAACTGGATGAAAATGGGAGGAGTCTTTCACACACAGCTCTTGAAAGTCACGTTATGCCCGATCACGTGACCCTGGACACCTGTTGTGCTATGCGCTACCAGCAAGGCGCTTACGCTGTAGAAGGAGCGGTATCGTGACCTCGACACAAATCATGCCGAATATTTGTAACTGAAGTATACCGGTTAAAATGGAGAACTTGAAACAGCTTTCCTGCAGCGATACCGCAACTCATCAAGACTCACATTGGGTTATCACAAAGAGTTAACTGCAAGAGAGAGACATTTCCCGGCAACCCCGGCAACCTCGTGAATTAATTACGACTGGCGCCATAGTGAGCATTTAGTTAAAATTCAACCCTACTTTCTGTCTTCATTCGTGTATTACTTATAGCAACGTGAAATCGTTTGAATCTTTTGAGACACCCGGTACTTTAACTTGAAACATATCTTTGGAAAAAATTATAATTGACGGTGCTGGAAAACCTCTTACGTTATTTGATTTTCAAACAGCTGAGCAAAACTGAACGTACTCAGTCATTTCTCTCTTCACTTATTCTGATCATCATTAAACTGACACACAATATTTTCAGCGCAACGCAGTTGACTTTCAATAATTCCTACAAAAGAATGGCCGTGACTAACAATAATCTTTATCTTTCATGAATCACTTACCTCACAAAAATCTTCGTTACTCGAACTACTGCAATACAGCGAGCGCCAATACTGCCCCGCTAAATAAAACTACTGAAGGCACTAACTACTGATAGGCATAGTTAGCAAATGAAAGATTTTGATGGAGAGCAAACAATATATTTACCTTAATACTGATCAAAAGTCATAATATATATGTCAGTTCATGACATCCAGTCTTACTAATTTCATTTTTCTGACGGACAGACGTCCAGATCGTCCGCTCTCTAAATTCTGCCATCTCTCTCCCCACATCCACCACTGCTGGCGGCTCACCTCCAACTGCCCAGCGCTACGCGCTGTTTACATCCAACTGCCCAACACAACAATAGCGAATATTCCAACAATGCAAATGAGCCACAGACTGCACACAGCACAGTCAGTGATTTTCATACAGAGCGCTACGTGGCATTAACAACATCAAAACCTAAACAGCCTACTTACAAACTGACTGTATTTGATACTTCGATGAGATGATCCGCCAGGAGTTTATCAAACTATATAGAAGTGTGATTTAATCCTATATCAACAAAATGTTTGGTTGCATTATTAGAAAAATCGATTTAAATTAAACTCTCGTATTCTGCCTACATTTTCACAGCAGATTTTACAACAGATGGTATTTTTAACATTCAAGCTCACTGAATGTGACTAGGTTCCACGGAAGAAAGTGAGGCGCTACGATTTCAGCTTGCATTACACCTCATCGTATTTTCAGTTTTACAAATTTCATCCACTTTCTTCTCAGATTATTTCAGAACGAGAGCTACTTCTAGTAACAATATTACTGAGCACCTTCCACCTCATTCCCTCCCTACCCTTCATTCCCCCCTCCCCCACTCGGCTGCACACCGCCCCCCCCCCCCCCAAGCTCTTTCATGCCCCCTTTCCAAACCCCCACAGACACATACTCACATGTACATACATATACATTAGAGGAAGTACCCCGTCTACAAACGCAGGAAATAAAAAAAACCGTTGATATTTTACAGCAAGTCCCATTGCCACGCTGATCAGAGGTGAAGTCCTCTCTTACCGATGGCAGAGATATTTCATAACTTTCCCGGAGTACCGGGCGGTGCGGCACACTGACGTATACGAGTCGCACTTTGGGC
Source organism: Schistocerca serialis cubense (assembly GCF_023864345.2). Classification (NCBI taxonomy): domain Eukaryota; kingdom Metazoa; phylum Arthropoda; class Insecta; order Orthoptera; family Acrididae; genus Schistocerca; species Schistocerca serialis. The sequence goes on from NC_064644.1 coordinate 54,208,150, forward strand.
CGCAGCACTTATCATCCCAGATACTTTGCATATCTCCGAGGCGCCAGCCGCGTAAAATATTGGCCCTACGACTGAACGTAAAAACTCATCGCGAGTTACGCTTTACGTCCAACTCGGCGCACTTCCCGCGGCTCCCGCAGGAAGAGTTCGCGATACGCGGCAGTTATTCAAAACGGGTCCGGAACGTCGGGAGCGTCCCAGGCTCCTCCGAATCCCTCCTCAGTCCGGATTCTCCCTAACCCGCATCTAACTCACAACGAAAATAAGCGCGCTTCCACGAAATACTTTCTAAGTAACCGATTTGATACATTTTAAGGTGCGTGTTGCAGTACATCTGTGTCCAGCGCTATGAATCTGAATCTTTTCGTAAAATTGAATTCATATCTGATTTTCCTTATTCATATCCGAATTTGCTCATTAGTCTTTCTTCGAAGGAGACAACTGCCTTGCAAGTAGTCTAGAGCCTGTAACGGGACATCCTCCTCCAGCATTACTTTTCCTCAATAGTAGTTCTCGATACCAGTACTATTTTTCGGCTTTTGGACGGGTCAGTATTATCTCAGGTCTTTTTCTGCAACCTTTCATGTAATTTCACGCACAGTATGCTGTATTTCAAGCTAAAATTTATGAAAACGAATTACTGTATTTTGAATCTTATGATCGATAAGTACTAGTTCTGGACGTAAAGTTAACATTATTTTTTTAGAAACACTTTAAATTAGGAATTGTCTGGTCACTTAATCTTTCTATTAATAATTATCAAATTTAGTACTGTTTCCTATGTTTATTTATAGGAGCAGGAATTTGTACAGGAAAAGTTGCGGAAGCAGAAAGACTGACAGAAACTAAAATTAGACATCTTTATTTGCTTTCTGCCTTTTTATTTTCCTTTTTTCCTCCCAAATTCTTTTAAATGAGTGTTAAATATTTGTTCATTATCAGCCAACCGCCGAAATCTCATTTCAAAGTTATTCCTTCAGTAGCATTTAAAACTCAATAACTTTATTTGTGTAACTTTTCGCTATACTCAAGCCACAATCTACGTTATCCACGATTTGTTTCTATTTCACTATGTATCACGCCATTATCTGGATTCTACGGTAGTGGTGTAGCATCTACTAATTTTAGTACAATCGTGTGTAATTCGTCTCTTGCGTTTTTATTCAAGTAGACTTGCTTTACCTTCCGCTTTTTTCGGGAAAAATGTACATACGCCTCAGCGGTGTTAAGCATAAACACCCGTTGATAACTACTTTTTTGTAATTTTGACAGTAGCCCACTGTTCACTCTCTTAAAGCAGTCTAAGGTCTCTCGACTGGCAAGATGCCACTATTACTATCTCTAACTGGATAATTTCCATAGTTATTCACGTATGTTCCACACGGTATTTTACAACATCTACGGTTTCCCCACTCCTTAAGGATTTCCTTCATTATTGTATTCCGTTCCATTCTATTGAGTTACTCAAGCCTTAGTCACTATCTTAGCAAATTTACCCATTTTGTTCCTATTTCTTGAAACATAGTTGCATAAAAGCACGCATATTTGAACGGTTCTACTTCTGAAATCAATTTCAGTCTTTCTGTCGTTACTAGATTATGATTCGAACTACCATGACCAAATTCAGTACAGTAACTTGTTAATACATTTCTCCTATATGCATATTGTCTTCTCTATTGTTTCAAAGAAGGTATTACTTCTTCTGATTTTACTACATCTTTGGAAACTGCGTTTATATTCTGTGTACTGTTTTAATCGAAAACTATGCTGCAGAACACAATTTACTGTTGCTCTGAATTTAGGGATTCAATTATTTCTCAGTTGTCACAGGAAATTACCAAGTAAAATATCATCTGTAATTGTAATATTATTTTTATTTCGGTTGGTAAAAAGGTGCACCAGCAGATGACTCCGTTCACAACACGCTTTATCACCACCGAAACACCAATAGGTTCTTTATAAACTCTTGTAGCTGCAGTAAACAGAATTTCTGCTTTTGCTTCTGCTTTAGTAACGTCCCTACTTGTAAGAGCTTTTCACCAGACAAAACAAGCTGCCTACTGAGGTATTTTGATAATGTGGGGCTAGTCGTACAATGTGTATGAGGAAACAGTGCAGCGCTTAGTTCTGCTGTTGCCGATCCCACTTTACTGTATGCTGTAGCATTTAATGTCCTCCGAACTTGATCCTCATTTCTAATAATCACTGTGCAGCAATAAGTATAGAGATAAATAATGACTCAATAACGTCTTGTATACAATGTGAACATTAAAAAAACTAGACCAATGTACGCAATGCACTCAATAAATTATAATCCAAAACCATTATTAATCCAGTACTTATTAACGTTCTATTCATTACTGCGACGTCACACATTTTCGTTGAAAAATACCATGAACTTACCAGTGGCGTGTCAATCAGTCCACTGAACAAAAAACCATGGGTTGGCAAGTAGGAATGATTTATGCTATCGCATTTCTTGTCAAAACAAAGAAATAAGTGTGTCATTCAATTTGTCTTATTTATTGCTGCTAACCTGGAGATGCAGCACAGCCTATCTTCATCAGTTCCGCGTTCTAGCGGTAGACAGGCAAATCAGGCGAGACCAAACGCCCTATCATCCTCTGCCAATGGCGTCATTGGATGAGGCAGTTGTTGACCTGGGAACTGCTGTTAATCGGTTGAGTAGTTTCACGAGTCGGAATGCACCCAGTATCCTTACTCTCAACAGGAAATAATTTATGGTGGTATAGTCAGCGCAGAATGCAGTGGCCAGTATATGTGCAGACGGCAGGACACGTGTGGGCAGACCAGTAGTGGGGAGGGGGGAAGGGTTACAGGCAGGCATTGTAGGGGAAATGCCGAGCGCTAGAGGGGAAGTGCCGTTCTAATCTGAAGCCTATGCTCATATTTTTTGTAAATATTAAGTGGGGTCCCTATACGCCCACACTTGTATGATGACCATTCAAAGACATCTGTTGTCACCTCTGCTTTCGTTAGTATCTAACAAGAATTCCGCCAAAAATGCAGCGATCTATTTTCGTATGGCTTGTTAACCGTTTGAATTTTCAGAGAGGCATCAGGAGTGACGAATTTTGAGTAAAACCTACACATTACTCTGGCTGCCATTTAAATATTTGCTTGTTTTGGCAAAACACAGCGCAGTTTTCACAGTCTCACCTCACTAAGATACTGTGGAGACATAACTACGAAAGAATTTTGAAACAGTGGTTAATTAAGTTTATTAACTGAGGAGCTGAGATAAAGTAAGGCCAGTAGTTTACGAAAAAGCGCATCCTCTATACAGAAAACGAAGTATAATGTCTTCACTTACGTTGTTCCAAAACCCATTGCATTCGTTGTTTCACCAACTATTGATGGCCATTAAAATTTACATTCTTTCATTGAAAAAGTCTGTAGTTAGTGGAATAACAGGATAGGTAATGAAGTTTTACATAATACTGATATGGTAAAATACTCTCCTCTCTGCATGCTATGATTTGCCAAAATCTCATTTCAGTATCTGAAACCGTTTATGAAATATGAGGAATGTTGCGGATATTTCATTCTGGCCTTATCGCTGGCGTGGCGCGATTACAAATGAGTGTTCTACATCACATCAATTTTCTCGAGATTGGTGGCAGATAGATACCTCCACTCAAGTCTAAATAAAAATTAAACATGTAGGTAAATTTCATACGCAGCAACTTATTATGTAATGTGCACCAAACGCAAAATCACGACGACCTCTATTTTCATTGTAAACTCTTCAGAATTCCGCGCAGTGTCTTACTTCCTCGTGAATTTCACAATAATTGTGACCATTAAGGAAACGATGAGGCCATTATAATGAACCTGACATATAAATCTATAACTAAAACAAAAATGAAATTTTTTACACATTACATTCCGTAGAATTGTTTGAGAAAGATGGCAGGGCCTGTGCCTCGAATTTGTTATTACCAACCAGCCGAAAGGTGGCAAACGCTTTTCGGCCTCCCCTTCTGAACAAATGAGTGGACTCATCCAGGACTCTCGACGAAAACTTGTCACTGTGCATCGGCCGCTGCATTCTGCGTGGACTACAGTAGCAGCCGGGAATCATATGCAGATTCGCCCCCTCTATTGCGGCCACCCCAGAAGTCATTTGTGCGAACCATGACATTTTGCCAAATTTTTACTTTAGTTGAGCATACTTTAGGAAACGGACACCGAAAATATTTGACGAAATATCCGTCGTAGCTTGCACAAACGATTATGGGATTATATAGTAATTAAAGAAGCCATTGAAATTAAAATAACGAATAACACCCTAGAGAGAGACGGTACCCAGCAGTTCAACATGATGTGGGATCCGGCGATCGCGCTGTTGAAGTGGGCTCACCGAACGTCGAGTAACATACGCCCGTATATGGCCATGCTGCAGGCACTACTGACGTCAGAGCCAGCAGCCAGCGTATATAAGGAGAGTGCTTGGCAGGAGGCTCCCTCCAAACCCACCTTGACCAATTCACCGCTAGGTGCAACCAGTGGTTCCTCCGTAACAACCCCTCCAAGACCCAGGCGATCATCATAGGCCGCACCACCCACTCCTTCCGTCTCCATGATTTCTACCTCACCACTTGTGGCCGTCCTATCCGCCTCACTCCTACCCTCAAATGCCTTGGCCTCACCCTCGACCGCCACCTCACCTGGACTCCCCATCTCCTTACCATCTGAAACAAAGCTCACAACAGACTCCACCTCCTGAAACTCCAGTCTGGCCGGACATGGGTTCTGCATCTTTCCACCATCCTTCACACCTACAAATCATTGATGTGCCCTTTCCTCCGTTATGGCAGCGTAGCTTGGATTTCCGACCCTTCCCAGTTCTATAAGGCCCTCCAAATCCGCGAACGCCATGCGCTCCGCCACGCCTTCCGCATCTTCCTTCCGTCCCACACGTGCATCCTCTACGACCTCATCCTCTTCCCCCAAATTCTCCTTTTCCTTGAACACATCCGCACACTATATATTGCCCGCTGCATTGATCCCTCTCACCCCCTGGTGTCTCCCTTCCTCTTCACCCCCAGCCCGTTGCCGCGCCTTTACCGTTGTGTCCCACCCTCTCTCCATCTCCTCACCCTCCACCTCCTTTCCCAATGCAACTTCCACCATCTACCCCTCCTGTATGATGCGCTTCGCCCTGACATCTACCCTTTCTACCAACTCTAAACCCATCTTCCTGCCTCCTCCTCAGGGACTCCTCTCCTCCCCCTTCCTTTTCCTGAGCAGCTTTCCCCTCCTACTACCCGTCCCTCTCTTGTGCTCCCCTTCAGCGTCTCTACGTTCCCTCCTGCCTTGTCTTCCCTCTTCCTCTCCTGCCCCACCAGTCTCCTGCCTCTTCTTGTACCCACTGACGCCTCTACTCTTTACATTCCGCCTCCTCCCTGCTGCCCCTTGCTCTCCCCTCCTTCTCCATCCTCTCCGGCCTCTCCCTCGGCAGGTCCCACGTGGCAGTTTTATTCTTCATCGTGTGTGTTCCTCGTGGGTTTTAAGTGTGTTGTTCTGGAGTGTTTTTAATACTGTGGCCAACCTTTAACCTGTGCATGTGCATTCAGTGTCTTCTTTGTGTTTTAAGAATCGGCAACTGTGTTTTTATAACTTTATGATGACTTTTGTAATTGTCCCTCCATGAACGTCTCCATGTCAATGTATTTTTACCTCCATTATCTCCCCTTACTCTGTTTCATGTTCCTGTTTTTCTATCGCCTTATATATGTAACAGTTTATTCTTGTCTTAGTTGTGATGTCACTCGGCTCAAGAGTGGCGGATTATGCCGCTGGCAGCACTCCCCTGCCCATATGGGACAGGGGAATGAAATCACAATAAAGGAAGAAAAACGGGAGGCTCCTTCAATTTTACTTACTTGACGCGGTTGTAAACACCAGAGCGTTTTATTGAACACATTAATAAGTTTACTTGCGTTACGTACACTTAATAATTAAAATATGCATAACTTTGAAGTTCTGTGAGTTCTTCTGCGGTGCTGAGTTGTATAGAACGTAAGTGAAGTTCTTGATAATGACAAATAGAAAATAGTCTTGAATGCTGATACAATTTTAGTTACCGACAAGTAGTGATGCTTAGTAGCATCATGATATGTCGATGCAATTTATCACTGCAGTCTTCCGCACTAAGGGTTATAGAAGTTTGGAGATCGACTGAATTTTTTTGCGAATCTCCCACTTCGGTTGCTTAAAAAGATGCTTCAGCCAATCAGAGTCGCTGGCAGTGGGAACATGTTATTTTATGGTCCTCTGGTGACGTGTATGCGTGGCAAACCTCATCAGCTCCCAAGACCGATCGAAGAGCTAGCTCACCAGCTGCGGTGCGGTGGGAGCTTTAAGAATGCCTTCTCCCGTGTTGCTCTGTATTGCGTCCAGTGCGCCGGGCGCGGTCGACGAGAATGTCGTCGATACCGCAGGAGTAATGATTTATGTACGTATCAGACTGAAGCAACGCAATTTGTTGCACCAGGCCAGATTATTTGGCTCAGATTACTGTTAATACTGACTGAAGTATTTACAGTGCAGAGCCAAGGAAACTGGCACACCTGCCTAATATTGCGTACGGTCGCTGCGACACGCAGAAGCGCGGCAACACGACGAGGCATGGACTCCTCTAATGTATGAATGCGGTGGAGGGAACTGACGCCATGAATCATGGAGGGTTGTCCAAAAAATCCGTAAGAGTACGACGGGGTGGAGATCTCTTGATCAGCACGTTGCAAGGCGTCCCAGATATGCTCAATAATGTTCATGTCTGGGGAGTTTGGTGGGCAGCGGAAGGGTTTAAACGCAGAGGAGTGCTCCTGGAGTCACTCTGTAGCAATTCCGGACGTGTGGGGTGTCGCATTGTCCAACTGGAATTGCCAAAGTCTGTCGGAATGTACCATGGACATTAATAGATGCAGGTGATCAGATAGGGCGCTTACGTATGTGTCACCTGTCAGCGTCGTACCTAGACATATGAGGAATAACTCACGGGTCCAGTACCACTCCAGCTGCACAGCCCCCACACCATTAGAAAGCTTCCACCAGCTTCAACAGTCCCTTGCTGACATGTAGGGTCCACGGATTCATGAGGTTCTCTCTATACCCGTACGTGTCCATCCGCTCGACAGAATCTGAAATGAGACTCTTCCGGTCAGGCAACATGTTTCGAGCCATCATCAGTTAAATGCCGGGGTTGACATGCCCAGACCAGACGTAAAGCCTTATGGCGCACAGTAATCAAAGGTAGATGAGTCGGCCTTCAGCTCCGAAAGCCGATATCCATAATGTTCCATTGAATGGTTCGCACGCTGAACTTACTGATGGCTCAGCATTGATATTGAAACGTCCCATTTGAACAGTTTATACATGACTGTGCTTAAACTGACATACAATATTTTTTGCGCAACGCAATCTGACTTTTAAAAATCCCTACAAAAGAATGGCCCTGACTAACATTAACCTATACGTTTCACAAATCACTTACCTCACAAAAATCTTGTTTACTCGAACTACTGCATTATAGCGAGCACCACTACTGCCAGCTAAATAAAAGATTCAAACTACGGAAGGCACTAACTACTGATAGGGATAGTTAGCAAATGAAAGATATTAATAGAGAACAAACAATGTATTTACCTTAATATCATCAAAAGTCATAATATATATAGGAGTTCATAACATCCATTCTTACAAATATCAGAACTCCGCCATTTCTCTCTCCACATCCACCACTGCTGGCGGCTCAGCTCCAACTGCGCAACGCTACGCGCTGTTCACATCCAGCTGCCGCTGCCCAACACTACAATGGCAGACAACAATGCAAACTAGCCAGAGACTGCACACAGCATAGCCAGTGATTTTCATACAGGGCGCTACGTAACGTTGCCAATAAGAAAACATAAACAGCCTACTTACATAGCCCCCATGCTCCCCACAAAAAGTTTTACAAATTGTTTTGCGCAGTGGCCAATACAGATTTGAAAAAGTTTTTCATAATTACAATAACAAAGAAATCAAAGGCACACACTTATTGATACAATGTTGGTCAAAAGCTAAAATTTTCTCACAGTCTATAAAGACAGTCCCGATCATTCATCGCAGTAAAGCTGCCGTTTCTTTTCTCAAAGTCTGAGCAGTAAAAGACAATGCACATGGAAGTAGTGGATTTCCATGAAGTCTTGAAGAAGTAGTGTTGTCCTTCCAACGGAAAAAGACAGTGCTGACTCTCGACATGCAGACAGGTAATGGGCCACAACAGAGGAAACCCACAGCAGAGTCATTCGACGTTTTGAAGAATATTGGTATGTAGGTCATCACAGAGTAAACCCACTGTAGTCCTGGTAGAGATTACGGTATTGGTGGGCCACCAGAGGTGCAGACCCACTGTAGTCCTTGTAGAAATAATGGTATTGGTGGGCCATCAAAGATGCAGACCCACTGTAGTCCTTGTAGAAATTATGGTTTTGGTGGGCCATCACAGATGCAGACCCACTGTAGTCCTTGTAGAGATGGCTAGCAGCCATCTGTTGCGACTGCAGGTGCACAATCACCATCAAAGATTCTTGCGGAGAATATAGCAAGTCCATAAACCACCACTTGTGCACGCACAGAAAATTTTTTTTTTTGAAATGTCCTTAGAACCAGCATTGCTGTTATCCAGTCCCTTGCTGAATTATTAACACACGTGCAAACACTATCAGTCCCTACTTCTCACATATTGCCCATATGACGAACAGAAACGTGTGCAGTGAAATGTAACTTACAAGTTAATAATATGATGAACTGGTGTCAATTACAATTTTATAACATAAGAATACAATTACAAAGGTACAAAATACATCATTAAAGAACATAACAATACAGATAACATTTGTAGTACAGGCTTTACAACAGAATAGAAATAAACATATACATCAGTGTTACAAAAATAATGACACAAGTACATACATAAAGATCAGAATAACTTTTGAAACATCAACTTCACACATGAGCATTAAAACAAAACAGAATAAATAATGTCTAAACATCTTTACAAGGTAAATAACATAGTATCTGAAAAATTCTACAACATAAATCTTATTAGCTAAACACATAAAGACAGGAATAACACAAATATACAAGAGTACACAAACACATAGCAGAATAACACAAGAGGAAAGGGCAGGGTTTGTTTTCAGTGTAACATTTGGTACTGCAGTCCAACCTAAAACGTCATTCCATGGATCTTTCGTCTTATTTCAACATTTGTTTCCACCAAAAAAAATCCTATCCAAGCATGCTTTCTGTATTTATATGTACACATATTTCTTAACTCATTATTTATTTTCCATTATCTTACCTCATCATTTATTTCCAAGAAAATCCTACGTTAACCTGTTGTCCCTAAACCCTACTTTTTTGCTCATATCCTCTTTCAAAATACTTTTTTGGCCAGACCATTTTCTTATAGCTTATCAATGCATTTCTTCCAATTCATCACAACTCGTTCTCTCATATAGCCTACCCCATCTTAAGCTAACTTAAATCTACTGAGCTCAGATGCTAAACTAAGGGGTGAGGCAATGCAGCAGCACAAAACAGTTAACACAAACAGCAATGACAAAAAATGCAGATTTGCAAAGGAAGCAGCAGTATAGAAATTAGCAAAGCAATTGCGATATTACAACTAATATAAAGCAATGTGCAGCATACAAGAAAAATAAATCTGTCTTAGCAGAGTAACCAAAATTAAAATTGAGTAGCACTATGCCTGGCAAACAGCAGCAGAAAATGAAATAACTTATACCTAAACATGACATAGCTCAAGCAAAAAAATAGTACACTAAAGATAACAATGCAGATAAGGGAAATGTAAAATCACATCTTAATGTCTAAGTAATTAAAGTGGTGCACCACAAGAAGTTATTCTACCAAAAAAGTTACCAAGTACTTGAAAAGAAAATTATGAATGCAGTTCCTATGAAGGTAAATGTCTTTTTGTGCTCCCTCATTTTTTGAAAAAATTATTATTTACTCGATCTGTAGACAGAAAATATTTATATTAGTATATCTATAAAATTTTATTTTAACCAATGCTGCAGTGCCACTAGAAACTAGATATTAAACAAAATGACCAATCTCTCAACTAGAAAGACAATGGATATAAAATGTTTCTCATCATTTCATTAGGCATTTTAGTAAATATCATAAATTAAGAGCTCCACAGTGTAATCATATGTTTTCAAGTTCGAGCGTGTCGTATTTGCGATGCTTTCTACAAAGGAATGACAATAGCGAGGATAATAACCTCCTTTTTTTTTTGCACTTAATGGCTTTCTTTTGTCAGACGTCTACCTCTCAGCTGGGCACCCAAAACGCATTACGGCAAGGTCACTTACCTTTCTTGCTGAAATATTTACGACGGCAGTTTCCGCCACAGTGACAGTCTCACATAAAAATATTTCACAGGTCAAGAATTGGGGTTACACATCTGTAGAAACAAAATCCTATAAATATAACATCGTCCAAAAAATTTGCGCCAGCATTGTGATACATTCACACATATACACACATTTCATAACTCTTAAAGTACGAGGCTTGGTTTCCAACAACCTTTTTCACAAACCAGAGTCCCTAACCACTACTCATTATTCCTTACCTTATTCGTTGACACTTCTTCAATATTTCATCATTACAGATATGTAGCATAATCAAATAACTCATATAGCATCAGCTTACTGATCATAAACATACCGCAAAAGCATAATACACATAGTCATCGTAATAATAACATCATAACACCTCAGTCAACTCTCAAAATCGTCGTAGCTTCCTTCAATAATTTCAAGACCTACAAAAATTCTCTGCTCATGTCAAAAGTGTCATCTGCCTCAAACACACTTCAAAAATCATGCTCCCTTACCAAATACATCACTCAAAGCTCTCATAGTATCACAATGGTTCCGGAAAAATATGAGCATTTCGCAAAGTACAGACAAAATACAATTTCATAAGTGTGAAGTTATCCAACTGTGTAATTACGTAAACATCTGTCACTGATGTAGTAAAATAAATATTTGTCTCTCTCAGTTAAATGATCAGATAGCTGTGTAATTCTGTGTTAGAGAAATATGGTACCGATATGTAAAGTTGTATAAGCAAATACCATATTAGCTATGGCTCCTCGTGCTTGCCAAACACATGATACACAAAGTAAGCGTGTACCCCCCTGGGGATTAATGTAATTATACCCTCAGGTGTTACAGATTACAGCAATGGAATGAAATGTATCATGGAAAACCCTTGTATCATTGTACTTCAAATATCTAAAAAAATAAATGTTTTAAGTGCGAAATTAATCACTCAAATACGTGTACTGTAGCGCTAAACTGTGCGTCATGTTGTAAGATAATCTCTGTGGAAGTCTCGTAGTTATCGTCCTCCAAAAGCTAAGTTCTGCAGAAGTCAATGTACTTAACTCATGATAAACAAAAGTGAAATGCTTTGCGTATAGATATCTTAGTTATTAGGCTTATTTTTGTGATGAAGAAATTACTGTGCTGTAACGTATTGTTGTGCTACGGAAAAGGCTGTCACATTGTAGCTATACCACAGAAGTTACTACTAAAACATGTTTTACATTCCAGAATAATACAGAAAACTGTGCAGATATAAAACAGGAACACTGCAAAAGCTACATTGTAAATTGTCACTCATTAGTAGCGTCGTGATAAAATCGTGTAGCTGTCACATGAACTAACCACTGTGTCATCTGGTATCTCACAGAAAGTACTCTAAATCCAGAATGTATTTTCAAGTAAACCAAAATGTTGCATTAAGATCTCATTAGCCATACTGGTAAATGTTCGAAGTATGTAAGCCTTATAGTCGTTACATAATTGTGCAACTAACAGGCAAGAATGTACAAATACAACACTGTGTCATCTGTTCACTATAACAATGCATTCGTAATTTCTGTTTAAATAAGTTCTCTTGGTTCTTGATTGGATATTTAACTTCAAACTTTGTTGTATGTTAACAGATTCTAAGTCTGACAAAGCATATTAGCAATGTAAAGAGAAAAGTTATATGGCAAAGACAAAGTTAAAAAGCAGATTATCTTTCAATAAACGGTTTTACATGTGAAATGTGGTGTAAACCTTTACTCTTCCTAGTACGCAGAGTTTCTACTTCAACGCAATTATCATGTGGTATACGTCGGATTCTGTAAGGTCCATTGTAAACTAGAAAGAATTTGTGACTCAAGTGTTTCTTCTTATGTGACAATGAATGAGCTTTAATGAGAACTTTCTGACCAATATACAATTTCTTTGCATTTTCTTTACCGTGTAGTTTTCTCCTTTTGTCTGCTGCAGATTTTATATTTTTAAGAGCCAAATCAATTATGTCTTTGTGTCGAAGTTTACGAGTATTCGGGAAAGGTACAAGCTCTCTGATTCTGTTCGGTGGTTCTTCATTCTTTAGTACAAGAGTAGGTGGTAAAGCAGTGGAATCATGAGGCATCTCATTCAGCACATTTTGAAATAAGCGTAAATATCTGTCCCAATGCTGATGCTTTCTGTGACAATAAAGTCTGCATAGCTTATTGATTTCTTCCATAATCCATTCAGACGGGTTACAATGTGGTGAGTACAATGAAATAAAAACAGGTTTGATTTTATGATTGCCCGGCCGAAGTGGCCGTGCGGTTAAAGGCGCTGCAGTCTGGAACCGCAAGACCGCTACGGTCGCAGGTTCGAATCCTGCCTCGGGCATGGATGTTTGTAATGTCCTTAGGTTAGTTAGGTTTAACTAGTTCTAAGTTCTAGGGGACTAATGACCTCAGCAGTTGAGTCCCATAGTGCTCAGAGCCATTTGAACCATTTTTTGATTTTATGATTCCGAAGCATGCGTGACCAAATAGCAGATCTGAATTGAGGTCCGTTATCTGCAATGACTTTGCTAACGTGTCCAACTTCACGTAAGAAATTTTTAACAAAGGCGTTGGATACAGACCGTCCAGTGGCTTTAAGTAACGGCGTGAAAGAAACAAATTTTGAAGTAAGTTCAACAGCGACTAGAACGTACGAAAATCCATTAGATGTTCTGACAAGCGGTCCCATGAGATCAACAGCAGCAAATTCTTTTAATTTAGAAGGAATGATAGGAAACAGCGGAGCACGATGGGAGATAGTAGATGGTTTCGCCTTTTGACAGAGTTTACAAATAGACAAGACTCTTCGAATTCTCTTTTCCATATTGTTAAAATAACAAGTCGTTCGAAGAATATGATAACATTTTCGTGGGCCAAAATGTGCATAGCTGAAATCAATGTACCAAATGAGCTTATTAACAAAATCGTTAGGAATGCAAAGTACCCATAGCTTGACATCAACAGTGCAGCGTTTGAACAGTATGTTGTTTCTAACCAAATAATAATGCCGAATCTGTGTGTGTGTCTTTCCATGCCATTTGCTCTTGATGTCTTCCAAATCGGATCTTTATCTTGTTCATGAGCAATGTCCTTTAAAGATGTGGTGATGAAGTTTCCAAAGGCGACTTTCTGAATGTAAAGAATACTGAAATTTTTTTCGAGGTTGCCTTCTGTGTTACTTTTCTCAAGCCCAGCCGGTGCGCGAGACATTGCGTCCGCAACAATGTTCTCCTTGCCGGGAATGTAGACTATTGTGAAGTGGAATTCTTGCAGAAACAATGCCCAACGTTTTAACCTGTCATGATTTAATTTTGAAGACATAAGAAATTGTAATGCACGATGATCACTGTATACTTTTACGTGCTTACCAGAAAGAAAGGAACGGAATTTGTTAAATGCCCAAACGATAGCTAAAGCTTCTAATTCAGTAACGGAATAATTTTTTTCAGATTTTGTTATCACTCGGCTAGAAAAAGCAATGGTTTTCTGAATGGTAGTGTCATTTTCTATGGCTTCTTGAAATAAATGGGCACCAAGACCGACTTTAGAAGAATCTGTGCTAAGGCAGAAATCTTGTGACAGATCCGGATGAGCTAGTATTGGCGCGTTAAGTAGCGATTCTTTCAAGGAATTGAATTCCAACTGTGCTTGTTCGTCCCAGTTCCAAATAGTATTTTTTCCAGTGAGAGAACAAAGTTTTGGTGTAACAAGAATTTGCATGTTCAGAAAACGACGGTAAAAATTTACGAGACGTAGAAAACTGCGGACTTGTCTTTTTGTGGATGGAACTGGAATGGCTCTGATTGCTTCTAACTTTTCAGGATCCGGATGAATACCTTCAGAAGAAATAATATGTCCCAGAAACCTCACCTTTGACCTACCGAATTCAGACTTTTCCAAGTTAACTGTAATTCCAGATTCTGCAAAAATACGTAACGAACTGTTGAGGATGCGATTATGTTGTTCCCATGAAGCTTATGCTATTAGAATATCGTCCACATATAAGGTGATGTGACGTTTTAAGAACTCAGGTAATATGGAATTTAGCCCGCGAATGAATGCTGCCGAAGAAATGTTCAAACCAAAAGGAAGTTTCCGAAACTGATAACAAACGCCGAAACAAAGGAAAGCTGTGTATTTTCTACATTCTGGATGAAGTTCGATCTGATAAAAGCTGGATCTGAGATCAATGGAAGACAACACTTTTACACCATTAAAATTTTGAAGAAGTTCTTCCAACGTTTGCGGCCTATCTGTTTCAGGAATAATGATAGTATTGATTTGTCTCGAATCTAAGACAAGCGTGATGGATCCATTTTTCTTCTCAACAACATGTAATGGATTGTTGTATGAGCTTTCTGCAGGCTCAATAATGCCCTCGTCAAGCATAGATTCTATTTCTGTTCTAACACGGTCCCTATAATGTGCTGGAATTACGTATGGTCTAACACAAAATTTAGTATGCTCACGAACACGAAATTGGTATTGAAATCCCTCGATTGTTCCTGTTTTGTGAGTAAAAACTGTGGAATGTTCTTGTAAAATCTCAAAAAGGTCCTGCCTATCAGTGTCATTACAATTCTCAATTGTTTGAATTTTATTCTTAATTAACTCATTAATTTCAAATATGCCGTCGATATCATCCCTGTCAGTACTTGCAGAGTGATTATTAGTGTCTAGTTCCGCAGAAAATTCCGAACTGTTGTCCAACAGAAGGTAAAGCCGATTAATTTCTTCGTCATGGTTTGAGAGCCAATCTTCAAATTTCAAAGCTATTGACTTACCTTCCTTCTCTAAACTTATTTCAGCATCGTGAAAGTTTAAGATTGCTTTGTATTCATTCAAAAAGTGAAAATAACATCTCGTTAATTGCAAGGGCAGCAGCGAAATACTTGGTGCAAATCTACATGCACGCCACAACTGTTTTACTGTACAACAATGAAAGGCTGCAACTATAAAGGAGATTCTCTCTACAATTACATGCTAGCAATAAACAATAGCTACACTAATTACACAAACTACAAGAAAAAAATCAGAAGATTCCAGTGAGGTATCCTCGGCTAAGGGTCGACATATGAAACGTCCCCTTTGAACAATGTATACATGACTGTGCTTAAACTGACATACAATATTTTTAGCGCAAAGCAATCTGACTTTCAAAAATCCCTATAAAAGAATGGCCCCGACTAACATTAACCTATACGTTTCACAAGTCACTTACCTCACAAAAATCTTGGTTACTCGAACTACAGCATTACAGCAAGCACCACTACTGCCAGCTAAATAAAAGATTCAAACTACGGAAGGCACTAACTACTGATAAGGATAGTTAGCAAATGAAAGCTATTAATAGAGAACAAACAATGTATTTACCTTAATATCATCAAAAGTCATAATATATATAGGAGTTCATAACATCCATTCTTACAAATATCAAAACTCCGCCATTTCTCTCTCCACATCCACCACTGCTGGCGGCTCACCTCCAACTGCGCAACGCTACGCGCTGTTCACATCCAGCTGCCGCTGCCCAACACTACAATGGCAGACAACAATGCAAACTAGCCAGAGACTGCACACAGCATAGCCAGTGATTTTCATACAGGGCGCTACGTAACGTTGCCAATAAGAAAACATAAACAGCCTACTTACAATATCTACAGCAATTTGCTTAAGGGTTAGACTTCCGTCACGTTGAAAGATTCTGTTCAGTTGCCGTTGCCCTCGTTGTTGCAGGATGTTTTTTTCCGACCGCAGCGATGTCAGAGATTTGATGTTTTATCGGATTCCTGATATTCACGGTACACTCGTGAAATGGTCGTACAGGAAAATCCCCACTTCATCGCTATCTCGGAGATGGTGTGTCCCATCGCACGTGCGCCGACTGTAACACGAAGTTCAAACTCACTTAAGTCTTGATAACTTGCCTTTGTAGCAGCAGTAACCGTTCTAACAACGGCGCCAAACTCTTGTTGGCTTATATAGGCGTTGCCGGCCGCAGCGTCCTATTCTGCCTGTGTACGTATCTCTGTATTTTAATACGCAGACCTATACCCGTTTCTTTGGCTCTTCAGCTAAAAAGAAACATAGGGACTTCAAATTCCAGTGTTTGTAACGGCTCCTCTCGATAATAAATTTTTAAGTGTGATATTTGAGGATTATGCATCATTTCTTAGTATTTTGAGAAAGTTAGATAGATTGTGGGGGATTGCGACCAAATAATAATTTTGTCTGGTCACAACAGTACGTTCTTTGATTGCTCCTGAAGAAGTCTTATTTAGCTAGCACATGTGATATATTAGTTCATTTTATTACCTAAATGAATAAATGGTTAACTTTGATGCACTTCTTTTGCACAGGATTGTTTGGTAACTTACAACTGTCATTGTCTAAGAAAGCCTCACTTGATGTACACATTAACAAACTGTCCGATTGCATCACAAATTGCAACATTAAAAAAGTACATCTCATCAGAACTTTTAACAGTCACTGTCCTACACCATGATACTGATTGCTGTAGCTGAGCTCTCGAACTATGGTGGACTCTTGTGTGCTCGCCACTGCATTGAGCTTAACGCGAAGGCACTGCTACGCTGACAGGTGAGCCATGATCTTCTGGAGTGCCTGCCATGAGTTGTTATGGATTGCTGCGAAGCCTCAGTAATGTCCGTGGTTTCAATTCGCGTTGCCAACTTTTGTGAGGCATTGCCATCTCTGGACAGTACCACAGAGGTGGTTTACAATTTAACACATGCACAGTGTTTCCGATTTTAAGAATATTACATGAAATTAATGCAAATAACAACTCATTTTGCAAAGGGCAGAGCTTTTTGTTAAAAAGCAGTCGTATGTTACTTTTAGGCCACAAATAGTCGTTTCAAATATCCGTTGTGTGTATTCGGGGATTTTGAGTGTTAGGCACCATTCGATGTACATTTCACGTGAGCCAAATCTCAGGAACGGCCCTGTGGTACATATAACAGCCGGATGCACGTTTTCAGCTAAACTCCACCAAATACCAGAAACACCACAACACTTTTGGCAGTTTCTTCTCACATACCGGATTTATTTGTAGTCTTTTCATCTGTATTTTGTGTTGTATGCACTTAGTAGTGATCTCCCAACTCCAAATCTCTTACTAGCTTTTTTTCCCTCTTCCGATAGCTGTTTGAAACATCTTCCCCCCCCCCCCCTCCCCTCCCAAGCCTTGTGTGGTTTGGTAAACTAAACATTCAAAATAAAGTTTTCTGTGTCTAAAAAGAAGAGTTTACTGTGAGTAATTATCACCAGTTTCCGTATATGACTGCGATACAAGGACTCTGTGCCCATTTTTCGAAATTAGTGTGATAGAGTAAGGAATTTTATATTTCGAGCCTTTGAAAATATATCTGTTGTTTTTAATATTCCAGCACTTTTCACAAATGTTTTTAATTCTTCAGTTAAACCAAACACATAAATTTAAGTCTGAGTAGTAGATGTTTCTTTTCACAATGAATATCATATTCGATAATTTCAAGTTATGAGCTCTTACCACACATTAGCATCTCTTTAAAAAATATGTTGCTAATGTAAGTCAACAGCAACAAACAATTTTTGTTATTCTTCATTTTTTCATGGTGGGCGTTAAGTACTCCCTCCGCCCCTTACTTCGCCCCCACGGCAATACACGTTACTGAAAACAAACTGCTATTGCTACGTTAATGCCAAGCCGTTAAAAAACTGAGTGCATGCGGAAGCCTCTCAAAAAACCGTTGTTCAGTGAGCTAAGGAGCGATAAGTGACTGGATTTACCATGAGACTCATTACAACAAACGCCTGGATCAAGGGACATTCTAGAGAGGAAGATGGACAAAGAAAAATCTGTCCTTGATTCCAAGAGATAATGGAAGGCGAAGCGAAGGTCTATGATGGCCAGATGAAATTAAAAACATTGAGGAGCACAAGAACTACAACATGCTGAAAATCCTAATGCCTGGATAAATGTACAAATTCCTTATATGCAAAAGTGGTTGTGGAGTGACGATGGTTGTAATGATGAAAACAATAAAATAACATCTGTGTTCCAATGAGTGCTGCTATTGACGTCTGCTGGTAGCCTCAAAAAATTTGCTTATTTTCAGACTACCAGTCATTAACGCTATGACGAATATTTTAGGTCAGTTTGACGTTGAGACAAAATTGACCCCTTGCAGAGAAACGTGCTGTAAGGATAATATTTAATGGATTTGCTCCAACCTCACTGAGACACTTGTTTAAAAATACAAGGCGTACCAACAACAACAACAACAACATTATATTCTCGTTCAATTGCCGCGCGGGATTAGCCAAGCGGTCTCAGGCGCTGCAGTCATGGACTGTGCGGCTGGTCCCGGCGGAGGTTCTAGTCCTCCTTCGGGCATGGGTGTGTGTGTTTGTCCTTAGGATAATTTAGGTTAAGTAGTGTGTAAGGTTAGGGACTGATGACCTTTAGTAGTTAAGTCCCATAAGATTTCACACACATTTAAACAACAGGTTCAATTATCGTCTATATTTGTTCTTACGAGTCCATCTTAGTTTTAAATTAAAAGTGGCTATCGTAGCAGTAGCAGCAAAGTTTATACCACTATCCACAACACAGATTTTTTTTTCTTTTAACTTGGAACAATTAAATATCTCGTATGGAAAAAAATTTCCAGATGAAAAGTTTATGCATCTAAAGGAGACATCTGTTAATGCTAAAGACTGCCTCCTGCCGCCTCCACCATCATGGGGGTCAACTTTTTATTTTGAAATAAGAACCCAACTTTTGTATTGCAGCTTCTGATTCTACACCAAAATACAATTCGTGTTCGGCAATATTAAATTTGTTCTCTTTTGTGAATTAAGAATCGACTCATTTGATTTCACACTACTTTATCGATAAGAATGTAATGTAGAATTAATGCTTATATATAGCATTATACTTCGTATTGTATGTAATGGTTTAACAATTAACGAAAATGTTCGAAATTTGTCACTAACATTCTAAGCAATTTAAAAAATAACATAAATGTAAACTTATTGTTGTAAATAGTTGGAAGTTATTGTTGAAAAGTTCATATAGTTTTGCCGATTTTGTTGCAGAGTAGATATTTTACCTTTCGACACTTAAAGGTGTGGCAAACAAGCTACTTTAACGTAAAGCAGTGCGTCCTCACAGTATCAGGATGCTCAAATTCGAGGAGACCCCTTGAATATCTTTTTGGTTTGTTCTTCCGTCCGACTATCGTAACCCTCGCGGCGATCAGAGCGCCAGCGCCGTGTATCACGAATGGAAAAACAGTTGTCTCTGATAAACGCTACGTAATTTATGGCGCAGAATCCGAATCTACTATAAAAAAGTTGGTTGTCATATGAAAATAAAAAACTTACTCCCCTTTACGTGGTTTTGGGGTGGGGTGGTGTGTGGCTATGTTTTGACCAATCTTAGCGCGGACAGATGCCACATTTGAAAATATTAACTTCTCGTCTGGAACACTTCTTACAATTCGATGGTGTTTTTCGAGAAATTTAGTTGCTCCAACTTAAATCCTCACGTATACCCTTACTCCTGCGTATAATGGCGTGAAATAATCAACCACAAAAACGTTTCTCCACACCGCTTGCAAATTACATATAGTGACAGTGAACAAAGTAAAACTCTTCTTGCCTCGTAGAAAAGTGTCTCAGTAGACTCACTAAATTTAATGTAAATATAATTATTATTCATGCCGCTTTCATGACATTTTCTTGACTTCTAGAAGGAAGGCCTTTGACGCAGTTCTGTACTGTCAAATAAGAGAGTATGTGTAACACATAGTGCATTAAACACATTATTGACCATGTTTCTTCGACTGCAGACCTTTAAAATTAAAACAGAGTATTTGCCTCCAGGCACATGTTTTCTCTTTCGAAAACCTTACTCTGCCTTAGAAATTTTTGTACTTTCAGAGACTGTGGCACACACAAAGTGAATGCTGTCACTTCGAAATGAAATAAGGATGTAAATTACCTTAGCGACGTTTCTCGAGAACAACGGATGCGACGTGCGACAAATCCGACGTCCTTTCAGGCAAAATGACGAGGAGGAGAGGACAACGCCGTATCTGCCGTACGCCGGCAGAGTATCGAATAAAATTGCCAGAATCGTGGCTCGACGTAACATTAAAGGCATTTTCCGTCCACCTCCGAAACGTGTGCCCTCCTACGTGCCATGATAAAAGACTGGGGGCTCCGTAAACGAGGCGTTAACCGTACTCCGTGTAAATACAGCGAAGTGTCAAAAGCTGCGACATTGTCGCGAATGAAACAGTGACCCGTACATACAATAAGTTTCCTTTAATTTACTCCTATGATCACAAACGTTTTGTAAACAGATTACCGGTTTCGGTCTATAATGACCATCATCAGCATTAGACGATGCTGGTGCTGATTTTGCATTTAACATTGACGTTGCCACTATGATTGAAATACAGTAGGACATTGTTTTTATAAAACAGATCTGATAGTGGCCATTATAGACTGAAACAGGTAATCTGTTAACAAAAAGTTTGTGACCATAGACATAAATTAAAGGAATCTTATTGCAGTGAAGTGTATTTCGGGGAGACTGTACTGACGATCGAAGAAAGATGCAAGGAACATATAACGCGCGCCGAACCTAGGCACCCAACAATATCTGCGGTTGCAGAACACTGTAAGGCTACAGGGAATTCCATGAAGCGCTAAGGCAGAGCTTGTCGATATGGGACTGTGCTCTCAAGGAAGCTATTGCAATACCGTGGCTGACGGGTTGATCAACAGAGATCTTGGATTCATTTCAAGCAAAGCTTGGGACCCAGCATTCAGCCAACTTAAATCACAGCGTATGGCCAGAGGGACATCCGCACCCGACGCAGGCCACAGCAGTACTGAGGGACAAGAGTTCGCTCCCAGCCTACAGCGGCGCAGTCTTCCCTTCACAGCAATACGCCACTGCGGCCATTGCAGCAGTGTGACCGGCGGTGGAGGAAGGGACTGGGGGAGCGATAAGAGTATAAAGGCGGCGGGATATAGCAAAAAAGCAGGTTCTACAGGTATCACTTGAAGATGACGACAAGGTGCGATGTCGAAATAGTAGTGTTGCGAAAACGACTACATCCAGCGGGACTCACGACCACAGAAGAAACATATTATAAAATAACTTACATGCGCTATATTGAAATTACAGGCCCCATATCAGTAACGTCGAATGCAGGAAGATTTTGTAGCATATATTATGAATTACCTCGAACAGAGCATTCTGTTGACACACGGTGAACACGGTTTAAGAAATCATCGTTCTTGTGAAACACATCTACCTCTTTACTCATACCAAGTGTTGGGTGCTACTGATAAAGGATTTCAAATTGGTTCCGTATTTCTAGATTTTGAGAAGGGTTTTGACACTGTACCTGACAAGCGCGTGCTTATGGAATACTGTCTCAGTTATATGACTGGAATCGTGATTTCCTGTCACAGATATCACAGTTCATCGTAACTGACCGAAAACCATTGAGAAAACAAGAAGTGATCTCTGTCGTTCCCCAAGGTAGTGTCATAGTCCCTCTGTTGTTCCTTATCTATATAAAAGATTTAGGAGACAATCTGAGCAGCCGTCTTAATTTGTTTGCAGATGATGCTGTCGTTTAGTGTCTAGTAAGGTCGTCAGAAGATCAAAAGAAATAGGAAAACGATTTAGAAAAGATGTCTGTTTGGTGCGAAAATTAGCAACTGAAAATAATGAAAATAATGAAAAACGGGAGTTTGTCCACATGAGCGCTGAAAGGAAGCCGTTTAACTTCGGTTATACAATAAACTAATAAATTTTAAAAGCTGTAAATTCAACTAAATACTAAAAACTGCGATTTTTTGGCAGAACAGTTAGAAGATGCAAGAGATCTAGTGAAGAGGCAGTATGCACGACGTTTGTTCGTCGTCTTTTGGAGTGCTGCTGCGCGCTGTGGGATCCTTACCACATAGGATTAACGGAGAACATCGAGAAAGTTCAAAGAAGAGCAGCATGTTTTGTATTATTTAGAAATAGGGGTGAGGATGTCACTGACATGATACAGGATTTGGGATGGACATCATTAAAACC
This sequence comes from Schistocerca serialis cubense, assembly GCF_023864345.2. Classification (NCBI taxonomy): domain Eukaryota; kingdom Metazoa; phylum Arthropoda; class Insecta; order Orthoptera; family Acrididae; genus Schistocerca; species Schistocerca serialis. Next base: position 54,230,715 of record NC_064644.1, read on the forward strand.
AAAGCGTTTTTCGTTGCGGTGGAATCATCTCACGAAATTTCAGCAGCCAACTTTCCCCTCCGATCGCGAAAACATTTTGTTGCCGTCGACCTTCATAGGGAGAAACAATCATGATAACAAAATAAGGGAAATCACAGCTCGCGCGGAAAGATTTGGTTTTCGTTTTTTCCGTGCGCTGTTCGAGACAGGAATAATAGAGAACGAAAGTGGTTTGATGAATCCGTTGCCAGGCATTTCAGTTTGGTTTGCAGAATACTCAAGTATTTGATTTGCAGAGTACTCAAGTATTTGTAAATGTACGTTTCATACACGTAAATCCATAGCCAGAAGTAAATCTTCCTGCTGTACGAAAAATTCAACGTAAGACAACTTCTGTGTAAATCACCCTCGATACTGCACCATCTGTCCCCTGTTAAGTTACTACGTTAGACTTATCTTAATATCTCCAACGCGACCAAGCGCGTCACGCCCCATGAGTCGACGAACGCACGATACCCTGCTTGGACAGGGCCCGCTGGCTATGATGTAGGTCAAAGAGAACCAACAGCAGAAGAAGGGTGAATTGTTCCTGACTTCGCAGCTGTTTTCTGAGCAAGCTAGGGGTAAGCTGTAGAGAAAGACGGGTAACATAAAATATGTACAAAAACCAGACGAAACAATAAGAGTGAAAGATCAAGAACGAAGTGGTTGGATTAAAAGGGATGTAAGAAATAGATATAGTCTTTCGCAACTACTGTTCAGTCGATACGTCTAATAAGCAATGACGGAGATAAAGGAAAGGTTCAGAAGCAGAATTAAAATTCTAGCCGAAAGAATATCGACGATAAGATTCACTGATGAAATTGCTATGTTCAGGAAAAATGATAGGAATTACAGGATCTCATGAGCGGATGGAGCAGTTTAATGAGTACAGAATATGAATTGAGAGTCAACTGAAGAAAGATGAAAATAATGAGAAGTATCAGAAATTAGAATAGCGAGAAACTTAACATCAAAAATGGCTCAAATGGCTCTGAGTGCTATGGGACTCAGCATCTTAGGTCATAAGTTCCCTAGAACATAGAACTACTTAAACCTAACTAACCTACGGACATCACACACATCCATGCCCGAGGCAGAATTCGAACCTGCGACCGTAGCAGTCCCGCGGTTCCGGACTGCAGCGCCAGAACCGCACGGCCACCGCGGCCGGCAAACTTAACATCAAAACTGCGAAGGACGTAGTACCCGAAGTTAAGGCTTTCTGCAACAAAGGCAGAAAAACAGCCCGTGATGGACAAAGCAAGGAAGACATAAAAAGTGGACCAGCACTGACAAAAAGGGTATTCTTGGCCAAGAGAAGTCGGCTAGCATCGTAAATAGGCTTTAATTTGGGGAAGGAAAGACAAAATGGCTCTGAGCACTATGGGACTTAACTTCTGTGGTCATCAGTCCCCTAGAACTTAGAACTACTTAAACCTAACTAACCTAACGACATCACACACATCCATGTCCGAGGCAGGATTCGAACCTGTACCGTAGCAGTCGCGTGGTTCCGGACTGAGCGACTTAACCGCGAGACCACCGCGGCCGGCGAAGGAAAGACAGGGATAGCGTTGTATGGTAGTGAAACATGGACTGTGGAAGAACTGGAACGGAAGAGGATCGATTTATTTGAGATGTTACAAACGAAAGTTAAAAATTAGGTGGACTGGTATGTAACATTTCAGGAGGACATGAATATGTGGAAAACACTGACAAGAAGAAAGGACGGGATGTTAATACATCGGTTAAGACATCAGGAAATACACTACTGGCCATTAAAATTACTACACCATGAAGATGACGTGCTACAGACGCGAAGTTTAACCATTAGCTTTTCAGAGCATTCACAAAAGGTTGGCGCCGGTGGCGACACCTACAACGTGCTGACATGAGGAAAGTTTCCAACCGATTTCACATACACAAACAGCATTTGACCGGCGCTGCCCGGTGAAACGTTGTTGTGATGCCGCGTGTAAGGAGGAGAAAAACGTACCAAACGTTTACGACTTTGATAAACGTCGGATTGTAACCTATCACGATTGCGGTTCATCGTATCGCGACATTGCTGTTCGCGTTAATCGAGATCCAATGACTGTTAGCAGAATATGGAATCGGTGGCTTCAGGAGAGTAATATGGAACGCCGTGCTGGATCCCAACGGCCTCGTATCACTAGCAGTCGAGATGACAGGCATCTTATCCGCATGGCTGTAACGGATCGTGCAGCCACGTCTCGATCCCTGAGTCAACAGATGGGGACGTTTGCAAGACAACAACCATCTGCACGAACAGTTCGACGACGTTTGCAGCAGGATGGACTATCAGCTCGGAGACCATGGCTGCGGTTACCATTGATGCTGCATCACAGACAGCAGCGCCTCCGACGGTGTACTCAACGACAAACCTGGGTGCACGAATAGCAAAACGTCATTTTTTCGGGTTAATCCAGGTCCTGCCGCATCCGTGTTTGGCGACATCGCGGTGAACGCACATTGGAAGCGTGTATTCGTCATCGACATACTGGCATATCACCCGGCGTGATTGTATGTGGTGCCATCGATACACGTCTCGGTCACCTCTTGTTCGCATTGACGACACTTTGAACAGTGGACGTTACATTTCAGATGTGTTACGACCCGAGGCTCCACCCTTCATTCGATCCCTGCGAAACCCTACATTTCAGCAGGATAATACACGACCACATGTTGCAGGTCCTGTACGGGCCTTTCTGGATACAGAATATGTTCGACTGCTGCCCTGGCCAGCCCATTTTCCTGATCTCTCATTAATTGAAAACGTCTGGTCAATGGTGGCCGAGCAACTGGCTCGTCACACTACGCCAGTCACTACTCTTGATGAACTGTGGTATCGTGTTGAAGCTGCATGGGGAGCTGTACCTGTACACACCATCCAAGCTCTGTTGGACTCAATGGCCAGGCGTATGAAGTCCGTTATTACGGCCAGAGGTGGTTGTTCTGGGTACTGATTTCTCAGGATCTATGCACCCAAATTGCGTGAAAATGTAATCACATGTCAGTTGTAGTATAATATATTTGTCCAATGAATACCCGTTCATCATCTGCATTTCTTCTTGGTGTTATAATTTTAATGGCCAGTAGTGTAACTTTCATAGTACTAGAGGGAGCTGTAGAGAGTAATAGCCGTAAAGGAAAACAAAGATTGGAATACAGCAGAGGACGTAGGTTGCAACTGCCACTTTGATGTGAAATGGTTGGCACGGAAGTGTGAATGTTGCGGCGGGGGGGAAGGGGGGGGGCGTAGAGGGGGAGAATCAGAACCGAGCCTGAAGGCTGATTACTGAAAAGGAAAAGACGGAGCTGGCTTACATGACGGCTCTTACGCACCTTTCGCTGCTCGAACCGCGAAGAAGAACGGTGGCAGTAGTACACGAAGTACTCTTTGCCAACCACGGTGAGGTGGCTTGTGGTGTATGGGTGTGGATCGCAAATTGCAGCCCGGCGTTTCCTGGTACCGAGAATTGTCTGTGCACTTCTTCAGCTGGTATTGGAGTCCTGGAGCACTTGCAGAGCTGTGCTTGCTGAGTTGTGAGCAGATGACTGCTGAGCCAGGCCGACTACACAGGCAGTGCAGTGCGGGCAGCCACTCAGAGGCCCCTCGGGCAGTGGAGAGAGCAACCCGTGGGTCAGCGGCGGCCGCTCTCAGCTTCCCTTCCCGCCCCCACCCTTCCTCTATCGCCACCCCCCCCCCCCCCTTCCCCACAATGCTAAACTTGAATTGCGTGCCCGCAGGCCGGGGCCAGCCATTAGCACCGGAAGCCTCGGATCTGAGGCCGTGTGAGCGAGGGCGGGCGGCCGCCGCCTCTTCTGGGGGCTTTTAACTCTCATCGGCCCTCAGATCTGCACGCTCAGCACAACTCGCCGCGACAGCGCAGGGAAGGGAGGACAGGGGGTACGAGTGAAGGACGTGACACATTTTGTTACAAAGAAGGCAATGAAGGAAAGTACACATAACATATCTAAACCTATACGTATTAAGAGATTAGTTTCACTCAACAATATCTTACTCGCATTGTGATCTACTATTTCCAGTTTCACAGATATTGATCAAAGTCCGAAAAACTAAAAGTATTCTTGCCCACTATGATAAATAATAAATTTTTCACTTACCTGGTTGCATATTAGCTTCGCCAACAGAAGCTGTCTTGGATATGAGTGCTGCCTCAGTTTCTTTTTGCACAGTGAGTCACTTTGCAACGTAACCTTCCAGTACTGGTGGTGGTAAAATTCTACCTAAGTTGGTAGGTTACCGTCGCTTTGACCTGTCCTACCGCTCCTGTAAGCTACCGTCTGTAGTAAATGGTTTCTTAAATTCGTGTGGTCCATGAAATTACTGGCCCCTGCGAGTTATTGCTGGGTATTAATAATTTCTAGCGGAAGGTTTTAACGAATCGGTAAAAATTTGAAAGCAACGGATAACGCATTTTTTTTTGAACCACTACAGAAGGCACCTATACAGGGCTTAATAGGCAGTATATAGCTTTTATTTGCTTTCATCACCCAGAGTTCGACTGTGGTACTGACTGCCACCTATTCTTTGTGATGGACGGAGTACAGATTAATTGATATTAATTCAGTACCGATGGTACTTCAACAACTAGTCGTGTTTCTCTTGCAATGTACATCATCAAAATCGGTCTCTAGTTAACATGGTTCAGTTTCACCACGTAATTATGGAATGGGACAGAGGAGCGCAGACCTGGCTTCAATGTAATTTTATACAACCGCACAATTATACCTAAACCCTCGGTTATTACATTCAGTTTGCTATAGATTACTCAGAACAAGTTCCGCAAAGACACTGCAAGCAAAACTAGGTCAGGGTGGAAGAGTATTTCGCAAATCTTTATCAAATCAGTGGGCATTAAAATCCGATACTTTGCCTAGTGGTACGAGTATTTTACTTAACGCACCAGATCGCCAACAACTCAAATCGTTATAGGGGTGCACAAGAAACATCACTTCAATGCTGTTCAACCCACATGGCCAAGTTTCAGTAGCCAACAAAAACCCAGAAAAATATGGGCACACACGATTATACCTTCCCTATTTTACACTCGCTCACTATCGTATGATAATTCGTCGTGTACAATATATTTTCCGACCGAAACTACAAATTTTCAAATCGGCGGTTGCTCAAGCCGACCACGTGGCGCGAAAGCAAGTTCACAAAGAAAACATATGGAAAATAAATAAAAATCCCCAAAATATTACTGTAAATGGAAGAGCAGATCAAAATACGTTGAATGAGTGAATTTCCGTTAAGCACAGAGCAGTAACGTGACCGTTAGCTTAAGGCACATGGTGCGTTGCCTGAACAAGGCACTAACGCAAAGTCTACTGAAATTCGAGTAAATTAAGAAAATCAATTCCCTTATGGGGTTCAGTGGTAATTTAGCACCTGATTTCAACATCTGGACTTCATTACAAAGCAGATTTCAAACAATCTAATACCTATGTTAACATTACCAAAACGAGAGCTGCGTCTCCATGTCTGTCCAGCACCACGACCCAGGAACAAGTGCTCTTTCAATCGAATTCGCCTAACCGTTCCCCTTACAAACGTGGTGGAGGTGGCGCGCCAACCTGACAGAGACAATACGAGCGCCTACGTGTCATCTTTGCCGTGACCTGCAAACTTAGTCTCTGCTAAACTTGTTCACGCTTGGGGGGTTGGTACTACCCTACCCCAGAACAACCATTCATGCAGTGTTACAGTCTGTGCCTAAAGCTTTCTGCTAGTTCACACACTCACTCATTTATACCGTCCAGGCCGCACAAAGGGAAGGAAAATGGGAAACGTGGTACACAACAGAAAAAAATTCAATAAATAACACTGTTTAGTCCATTCTCTCCTTTTGGACACCAGCTGAGGTATTACCTGCAAGAGAAGAAACTCTTGCTAATAATTTCTGCGTGCTAGAAATTTAATAAAACATTGGAACGGTACAACAAGTTCCGTTTCAACTTTAACTACTAAATGATAAAATTTCATTCATTTCAGAATTTTTTTTAAACATTCAAACAAATGGTTCACAATAATCATTCAGCTTCCAACGTTATACAAGGTGATTCAAAAAGAATACCACAACTTTAAAAATGTGTATTTAATGAAAGAAACATAATATAACCTTCTGTTATACATCATTACAAAGAGTATTTAAAAAGGTTTTTTTCACTCAAAAACAAGTTCAGAGATGTTCAATATGGCCCCCTCCAGACACACGAGCAATATCAACCCGATACTCCAACTCGTTCCACACTCTCTGTAGCATATCAGGCGTAACAGTTTGGATAGCTGCTGTTATTTCTCGTTTCAAATCATCAGTGGTTGCTGGGAGAGGTGGCCGAAACACCATATCCTTAACATACCCCCATAAGAAAAAATCGCAGGGGGTAAGATCAGGGCTTCTTGAAGGCCAGTGATGAAGTGCTCTGTCACGGGCTGCCTGGCGGCCGATCCATCGCCTCGGGTAGTTGACGTTCAGGTAGTTACGGACAGATAAGTGCCAATGTGGTGGCGCTCCATCCTGCTGAAATATGAATTGTTGTGCTTCTTGTTCGAGCTGAGGGAACAGCCAATTTTCTAACATCTCCAGATACTGTAGTCCAGATACAGTAGCACCTTCGAAGAAAAAGGGACCAGAAACTTTATTGGCTGAAATGGCGAACAAATGTACAACTAAATGAAACTTTATAGCTCCCTTAATTCGCCGACAGATAGTGCTTAGCTCTGCCTTTTGTCGTTGCAGAGTTTTAAATTTCTAAAGTTGTTGTATTCTTTTTGAATCACCCTGTATATTTTCTATTTTTTCACGTGTGCATAAAAATTCCAATTACTCGCAACGACTGCATAAACATGTGTGACTTTTTTTATCGTTTCTTCCCTCCAAGCGACAGAGGTGAGAGAGATTACAATTTTAGGCGAAGACTCTAGTCATTTGCATTGCTCTGACTTCTTCATCGTTTCTCCTTGTCAAGCAAGAAAGGTCAGAGAAAGTACAATTTTAAACAAATAATCTAAATATTTTCAACGCAGGAAATGAACGTATTTAACTCACTACGCAATACTTTTTATATAAATGTAGCAAAATTTAGCAAGAAATTAATGTAAATTACTTCATAAATTTTACTTATTGTCAGTAGTATTTCTTATTAATTAACCTAAAATTATTCTTTTCACACTGGATGAAAGCAGAAGTTCACAAAATATATCATTTAAATAGAAATCTACCCATACAGAGTTATTATTTTTGTGTAAATGAAGTGATGGAAGGTGACACTGGTCTTGTGGTTTAATTACAAAGACTACCACTCGCACCCCAGTGACAGATATGCTAGGGCGGACCCTGCTTGACAGGATATATAGGCAAGTGAATGGGGGGTAGATGGACCAGAGAACTTTTATGCAGCATGAAGATGACGATGTAATGGAAGGTGTACAGACATTAGAAAACATGGAGCAGTGCGAGGATGCTTACTGCTGAACACTGCAGTATGTGGAAAAGTCTGGAGGAGCCAACAGTAGTGCCAACATTAGTGACAAATGGTTTACGATGATGACGTAATTATAAATAATAAGGTCTAACAATTTTATGGTAACAGTGACTAAATAACCTGGAGGAAACGTAGCACACTGAGAAGTGATATCACTTGGCCCACACACATCCATCAGAACACTATAAAATGTCCAGCTTGTGAGAGTAGCAGCTGAGCCATCACCATGACCTTCTGCTACAAGGCATGCTGTCATAATGGGGATTTCAGAACGCAGTTGAACGAGCATTCTGCATTTGAATTTCTATCCCTTCAAAATAAGAATGATTCAAGAACTGAGCCCAGCAGATTAGACCAACCGTCGGTACCTGCGTGAGGAAATGCTTGCACAGGACCCGTAGCAGGCAACTTTCTCCAGTAGCGAGGAAACACATGTTCACCGTTGTTGGATGGAGGATAAAGAAAATTTTTGTTACCGATCAAAAAATAACCCCCGAGGTATTCACGAAAGCCCGCTACTTTCGCCTAAGCTAACGATGTTGTGTGCCGTACTGCAATATGGCCTGACAGACCAGTAATACTTTGAGGAGGAATTCATGACCGTACCAACGAATTCCTGACATTGTGGTTCAGTGTTCAAAATCTTCTACAGCGTAGGATGGAAGAGATAGTTGAAGAAGAAAAAAAAGGGTACTTGTGGTTCCAGCAGGATGGGGTTACAGCTCAAACAGCTTGAAGCTCATTTAATCTTTTGAAAGAAATGCTTCAAGGACGTCTGTTCCCTTTGAATCGCGACGTGGTGTGGCCTGTGCAGTCACTAGATTTAAGAATTTGACTTTTCATTTCTTTGGGCTACCTGTAGGGAAAAATGTTTACGCGTTCTCCTCTCACCCTGCCAGGGATAAGGGAGATGATTATTGAAAAAGTGACCGCCATACCCCTTGATATGTGCGAACGAGTTATACAAATCATCAGAGATCGTCTCCCAAAGTGTACTATAGCTGGTGACCACCTTCGTGAGGGCATTATTTTCATCGCTAAATTGACATGAAGTAGTACGAAATATAAATTTTGGAAATAATTTTTTTTCTCTACATACCCCGGTTTCTTGTTTACAAGTCCTCCAAACTGTTTAACTGCTTTTGCCACATACTCTACCACTTTTCGTTAAGCATACACTACTGGGCATTAAAACTGATACACCAAAAAGAAATGCAGATGAAAATCGGGTATTCTTTGGACAAATATATTGCACTAGAACTGACATGTGATTACATTTTCACGCAATTTGGGTACTTAGATAATGAGAAATCATTACCCTGAACAACCACCTCTGGCCGTAATAACGGCCTTGATACGCCTGGGCGTTGAGTCAAAAAGAGCTTAGATGCCGTGTACAGTTACAGCTGCCCATGCAGCTTCAACACGATACCACAGTTCATCAAGTGTAGTGACTGGCGTATTGTGACGAGCCAGTTTTCAATTGGTGAGAGATCTGGAGAATGTGCTGTCCAGGACATCAGTCGAACATTTTCTGTATGCAGAAAGGCCCGTACAGGACCTGCAACATGCGGTACTGCATTATCCTGCTGAAATGTAGGGTCTCGCAGGGATCGAATGAAGGCAGAGCCACGGGTCGTGACACATATGAAATGTAACGCCCACTGTTCAAAGTGCCGTCAATGCGTACAAGAGGTGACTGAGACTTGTAACCAATGGCATCCCATACCATCACGCCGGGTGATACGCCAGTATGGCGATGACGAATACACGCTTCCAATGTGTGTTCATCGCGATGTCGCCAAACACGGATGCGACCATCATGATGCTGTAAACAGAACCTAGATTCATCCGAACGGATGACGTTTTGTCATTCGTGCATCCAGATTCGTCGTTCAGTACACCATCCCAGGCGCTCACGTCTGTAATGCAGCGTCAAGGGTAACCGCAGCCATGGTCTCCGAGCTGATAGTCCGTGCTGCTGCCAACGTCGTCGAACTGTTCGTGCAGATGGTTGTTGTCTTGCAAACGTCCCCATCTGTTGACTCAGGGATCGAGACGTGGCTGCACGATCCGTTACAGCCATGCGGATACGATCCCTGTAATCTCGACTGCTAGTTATACGAGTCCGTTGGGATCCAGCACGCCATTTCGAATTACCCACCTGAACCCACCGATTCCATATTCTGCTAACAGTCACTGGATCTCGACCAACGCGAGCAGCAATGTCGCTATACGATAAACCACAATCGCGATAGGCTACAATCCGACCTTTTTCAAAGTCAGAAACGTGATGGTACGCATTTCTCCTCCTTACACGAGGCATCACAACAATGTTTCACCAGGCAACGCCAGTCAACTGCTGATTGTGTATGAGTAATCGGTTGGAAACTTTCCTCATGTCAGCATGTTGTAGGTGTCGCCACCGGCTCCAACCTTGTGTGTGTGCTCTGAAAAGCTAATCATTTGCATATCACAGTATCTTGTTCCTGTCGGTTACATTTGGCGTCTGTAGCCCGTCATCTTCGTGGTGTACCAATTTTAATGGCTAATAGTGTAGATTGCTTTTTAACGCCACATTCGTGTCGAATGTCTCGGTACTGGAATGTCATACGTTCAGTGGTAGATGAAAACAGTGCCTCGCTGCACAGACGAGCTGTTGATTATACAGACGCAGGAAACAAGGTTCCGCCTATTTCGTACCATAAGCAGCAGACGCTCAGCGAGATCGCCGCTAAGTGTGTTAGCGGGTGGCACCTCCCGTTCTCGGGCGCCGCTGCAGCCGGCTTATCAGCAGCTAAGTACCGGGCGGTACTTGCAAATGCCCCGCCGGCGCAGCCTTATGCTGCAGATAAGCGGGCGTTGTGCGCCGCTTCCGGAGGAACGTGTGATGCACGTCCCAGATAGGGTTCTGCGTGGAGCCACCCCCGGCAGATAAGACAGGCGCCCGGGGCGTAAAAGAAAATTAGCGCTGCTAAAGGGGCGCAGGCGTTATTCTATTTAACTCGCGCTGTATCTAATGAATCCGACATACGTCTGGAGCTAATTGAGAAACCGCGAAGATGTAAAACCAGCTGTTTTACAGCTTGCTGTGAACTCTGGCAAAGTAATTCAATGGTTACCTCATGCACTAATGATCGATGTACTAACAACTTTACGTGGGACTACCATACCGTCCTAAAAGTGAATGCTATTGCCTTCACCGCGAAATTGGGTGTAATATCCACTACGACTAATATTAAAACGCCTAAACTGTGTTCATTTTGTTCAGTTCTGTCAGTTCCGTTCTATTACACTACTGGCCATTAAAATTGCTACACCAAGTAGACATGCAGATGATAAACGCGTATTCATTGGACAAATATATTATACTAGAACTGTCATGTGATTACATTTTCACGCAAATTTGGGTGCATAGATCCTGAGATATCAGTACCCAGAACAACCACCTCTGGCCGTAATAACGGCCTTCATACGCCTGGGCATTGAGTCCAACAGAGCTTGGATGGCGTGTACAGGTACAGCTCCCCACGCAGCTTCAACACGATACCACAGTTCATCAAGAGTAGTGACTGGCCTATTGTGACGAGCCAGTTGCTCGGCCACCATTGAGCAGACGTTTTCAATTGGTGAGAGATCTGGAGAATCTGCTGGCCAGGGCAACAATGGAACATTTTCTGTATCCAGAAAGGCCCGTACAGAACATGCAACATGCGACAGTGCATTATCCTTCTGAAATGTAGGGTTTCGCTGGGATCGACTGAAGGGGTGAGCCTCGGGTCGTAACACACCTGAAATGTAACGTCCACTGTTCAAAGTGCCGTCTATGCGAACAAGAGGTGACCGAGACGTGTAACCAATGGCACCCCGTACCATCACGCCGGGTGATCCGCCAATATGGCGATGAGGAATACACGCTTCCAATGTGTGTTCAAAAAATGGCTCTGAGCACTATGGGACTTAACATCTGTGTTCATCAGTCCCCTAGAACTTAGAACTACTTAAACCTAACCAACCTAAGGACATCACACGCATCCATGCCCGAGGCAGGATTCGAACCTGCAACCGTAGCAGTCGCGCGGCTCCGGACTGAGCGCCTAGAACCGCGAGACCACCGCGGCCGGCAATGTGTGTTCTCCGCGATGTAGCCAAACACGGATGCGACCATCAAGGCACTGTAAAAAGAACCTCGATTCATCCGAAAAAATTACTTTATGCCTTTCGTGCACCCAGGTTCGTCGCTGAGTACACCATCGCAGGCGCTCCTCTCTTTATTGTAGCGTAAGGGTAACTGCAGCCATGGTCTCCGAACTGATAGTCACATGCTGCTGCAAACGTCGTCGAACTGTTCGTGCAGATGGTTGTTGTCTTGCCGACGTCCCCTTCTGTTATCTCAGGGATCGAGACGTGGCTACACGATCCGTTACAGCCATGCGGATAAGATGCCTGTCATTTCGACTGCTAGTGATACGAGGCCGTTGGGATCCAGCACGGCGTTACGTATTACCCTCCTGAGCCCACCGATTCCATATTCTGCTAACAGTCATTGGATCTCGACCAACTCGAGCAGCAACGTCGCGATACGATAATCCGCAATCGCGTTATGCTACAATCTAACCTTTATCAAAGAAGGAAACGTGATGGTACGCATTTCTCCTCCTTACACGAGACACAGCAACAACGTTTCACCAGCCAACGCCAGCCAACCTCTGTTTGTGTATGAGAAATCGGTTGGAAACTTTCCTCACGTCAGCACGTTGTAGGTGTCGCCACCGGCGCCAACCTCGTGTGAATGCTCTGAAAAGCTAATCATTTGCATATCCCAGCATCTTCTTTCTGTCGGTTAAATTTCGCGTCTGTAGCACATCTTCGTGGCGTAGCAATTTTAATGGCCAGTAGTGTAGATCTGTTTGATAATGGTGCAAGGAAACGGTATAGTTCAGAAGCGAACAATAGCCTTGGGCTCAAAGAATTTGTTTAAATCCATGCCATTGTAAGAGGGCTACCATCAGCGGTAGTTTATACTAGTCCCCCAGGAATAATAGTCAATACTTAATGATTTGACAGGGTCGAACTCCAAACAAAAATGTCTAAAACTTGGGCTCTAAAATTCGTACTTCGAGATCTGTGAGCACTTTTTCGCCATCGATAGTGTTAAACAAATGTCTTCTACAGCAAGATCTTTGCTTTCCATATTTTGGGAGGATGTAGTACGAACCAAGAAGAGAAGTAGATGTCTAGTAAACATTGGCTGTGACCACCTGATCAGTACAAGAGATGTATTCCATAACAACGAAGATGAACAACTGTTCGTAGTTCTTAAGGTAAGCATTTTAGAGCCAAAGTTTACTGGACGTTTTTTTCTTGTTTTGTTCCATACTAATAGATCTCGAAATATTGAGAGCAAAGAGTCTGTAATAGATTTGTGTCACAATTCCGTAGATGAAGAAGTGCTCTTACCTCTCAAGGTATGCATTTTAGAGCCCATATTTATTAGACTTTCTGTCTCGATCGATCGTTGCTATCATATTTCCAGTCGTTGACCATTCGTCTTTGGACGCACTGTAAAATCTATTGTTCAGTCGACGACACTATTACGTCCTAAACAAAGAGCCTAGCAATTTTAGCCTGACTAAACAATCTAATTTAATGGAGCGCTTATTGCCATTCAGTTGCCATTGAAGGTTGGAATAGATATTCGTGTTCGAGAGCAGCAGTTTATCCACGATCCGACCTATCCGTAAAGCGGGATGGGGAGGTGATTAACTCTCGTTATTTTCACCGTGAAGGACCAAATACTGAGACTCTGTGTATGCGTGGTACTAGTCAGTATTCATTCCGTGTCCTGGCTTTTTTCAAACTGATACTGAACTTATATATACGTGGTGTCTTCTTTCGGACATGTCCGAAAGAACATACACCACATACATACAAACAAGGCGAACACAGCCAATGATCTCTGTAGTGCGCATTCACATTAGACGAACTCTTAAGAGAACTGACTACAGTGGGCATGGCGCACTATATTCACAGAGTATGGTTCTGACGGGAGACATGCTAGGCAAGTCCGTGCAGTTGCGTTGACCATTTGTCTGAATGGCGCAGTGGTCAGCGAATCTGCCTAGTGAGTAAGATACGTAGGTACGAATCCCGATCGATCACGAATTTTCAGCCTTGCCCACTGATATTAAATTGATGCAAACTCGCAGTCAGTGTCTGCAAGTCCTTTGTACCTCGACACTGAACTGATAAGCCAGCGTCTCTCTCTCTCTCTCTTTTGAGGAGCAGGATGCGATCTAGTTTCGTAAGTTTTTACTTTTTTTCCCTAGAGAAAGCCAGCTATCCCTCACTGGGACTCCCTCCTGTGTGCATTCTACTCACACTGTGAACTAGTAAATGATTCATAAGTGAACGTCATCCTGTGCTATGCTTTATACAAGTCGCAAAAGAACGAAAAGACGACAAAGGTGGAGTGTACGTTACATTATCAGAGTCAGTTAGAGAAATGGTAAGTAGTACATCTTACAATTCAATGTGGAGAAATACACTGGCTGACTAAAAAACTGAAGCACCCAGAAGATGGCCGTATGTCAATGTAATTTCGTACACACGAACGACGAGTTGGTAAACGATTAGAGATGCCTTTATCTGTAACATGTAGAGCTGCCACCAGCATGCATTAGTGGTGTTCACGTTTAGTGTTGTTAAAAGGCCAAGTATGGCGTATTAAGGGCATGAACAGCGTGAGATGCTGAGTGATCACTGTCAAGGACACGAAGATGTGACGTACGCGTATGAGACAGCGTTATCAGCATCTGTCAAAGACTGAAAGGGGACTCGTTGTGGGACACGATTTGGCCGGCTGGTCGATTCCAGTAATATTCAGGTTCCAGTCGACAACGTCTGAGCACCTCAATTGTGGATCGCCGTATTGTGCAACAAGCACATTCTAGCCCTCTTGACATCTGCGGCGCCATCCTAAAGCAAGTAATGAACCCTCTGCACCATTGGTCGGAGACTGCAGCACCAAAAGTAAGGAATTACGAACCCAAGATGCCGTTAGCACTGCAAAAACTGCCGCATCGGGAGGGTGGGGCCGAGACAGGGATACACGAACTGCTGTTGAATGCCGTTACATGGTTTTCAGTGAAGAACCGCGGTTCTGCTCTACCCAGTGATTCCATCGTCGGAGGGTGTTATCGGTGACCTGGGGAAAGGTACAATGTTCTGGAAAGCCACAGCGATGTTTCACCAGGCATAATGGTGTGGGGAGCCTTAATACATGACTTCAGGTCAGGACTGGGAATGACTGACGGCACAGCGGGAAGTTATGGATATCCAGACTCCTGATTGCTTTCTTTCATGCGACGATTACATGCTGCTGTTTTTCAACAGGAAAACGGTGCAAGCGTACCATTACGTCTGTTTTGATTCTATCTATCTGGGATATGGTTTAAATTCTGCTGTCTAGGGGCTCTTATTTGATTCTCAACTCGCTCTATTGTGGTAATTAACACCTAAAGATAGTCTCTTACCATGCCTAAATGGTTACGCTAACTGTGTTATAACCGCCGACTTTGGCACATTCCCAGGTGTAATGAAGGTAGGGAGGAAGTAATCTGTGTAAATTTTGTCTCGCTTTGTCCAACGCTTATGCCGTATAGACACTTCGGTACTATTTACAAACTTCATCAGAATCCTGATATTTTCTTGTGCAATGGTTAAATGCCTGTGAAAATATTCTGCTACATGGAAGTGTAGTGTACATCGCAGAAATACCTTTCACGTATGTAATATGATTAAATGTTATAATGATTGTAAAAGGACTTGCTTTATTGGTCATTTGGAGGACAGCTATAGGACGCGGGAATGCGTGGCGGGTCGGCCGTTGGTGGCCGAGCGGTTCTAGGCGCTTCAGTCTGGAACCGCGCGACCGCTACGGTCGCAGGTTCGAATCCTGCCTCGGGCAAGGATGTGTGTGATGTCATTAGGTTAGTTAGGTTTAAGTAATTCCAAGTTCTAGGGGACTGATGACCTGAGATGTTAAGTCCCATAGTGCTCAGAGCCATTTGAACCAATGCGTGGCGGAGGTGTATAATTGGAAAGCAATTCTGATTGTAATTGGTGATTTATTATGATGATCAAGAATCCACATGAAAACGATAACTGATGTCAAACAAAAGCTGAAATTATGCAGCTTCATACATGGGTGATGACCATGCTCAAATGAAGAACCAACATTAGTGTCTGCACTGGTAGGGACATGAAAACTCCGAAGCTACGCAAAGAGGAGAATAGTTCTGTCCCGCCGTTTTGAATTATCACACGCAGTATACAGGGTCAAAAGTATTTAAACCGACAAACTCTGGGAGGTTGTAAGGGACATCAAAACAAATATTTTTCCCTAATGTCGTTTTTTCGTATGAGAAGTAGTTAAACCGGTAGAGGAAGATTTCTCTGGCGCAAATTAATTAAACCAACGAACACTTTTCCATTTTTTATAACCAAGAGACAACACATTAACACAACCAAATTTCGATTACAGTAGATTTTCAAATGTGCCTCCATTGACATGTAAACAAAGGTTACACCTTCGGATCACGTTCTGACACGAGCAAAAACCCCAGGAGTATCCTGAACTGTTCCTGCTGCTGCTACTATCCGGGCAACCAGATCCTCTTCTGATGCAACATGAGTTGCGTAAAGAAGGTTGCGCATCTCTCCCCACACAAAAAGTCCAGAGGGGACATATCTGGGGATCGAGCAGGCCATGGTACAGGACCACCTCTGCGAATCCACGTTTCTGAGAACCGTCGGTCCAGGAATCGACGCAAACGACGACTGAAAAGTGCTGGCGCTCCGTCATGTTGGAACCACATGCGTTGTCTTGTAGGGAGCGGGACGTCTTTCAGCAATTCTGGCAGTGCTCTGGGGAGAAAATTGTAAGGTGCCTGCCATTTACTGGCCTAGATAGCAGATACGGGCCAATTAAACAATCCCCAACAACAGCGACCCACACGTTAACGAAGAACCGCACTTGATGAGCGCTAGTAACTGCGGCATGTGGGTTATCCTCACTCCAATCATGCAAATTGTGAATGTTCATCACGCACGAACGTTGCTTAATGGACAAACAACACAGAGAATGGAAATGTAGGATGCATTTCACACTGTTCCACGTACCACTGCGAAAACGGTGCTCTGGGTGGATAGTCAACTGGTTCCAGGTTGTGGACAAGCTGTAAGTGAAATGGACGTAACAATTGCTCTCAAAGGACTGTTCTTACATACATCTGATTCGTCCCCATGTTATGTGCAATTTCATGAGTGCTGATTGAAGGATCCCGCTCCACATGTTGCAAGACAGCTTCCTCAAATTGCAGCGTCCTTACCGTGCGACGGCGTCCCTGTCCAGGCAATCTGCTAAATGACCCGGTCTCACGCCGACGTCGGTACACAGCAGCAAAGGTCGTATGATGTGGGATACGGCGATTAGGATATTGTTGTTGATGAATCCGTTGTGCAGCTCGTCCGTTTTGGTACGCTACGTAGTACGCACCAACCATATCAGTGTACTCACTCCAAGTGTAACGTTCCATTAGTAAACAGAGACAATGCACTACTACACTGGTGGACAGCAGTTGTCTACAACCGAAGAGCGTAATACGGCCTCTAACAACTGAAGAGCGTAATACGGCCTCCACCGGTTTAAATAATCCTCACAGGAAAAAATGACATTAGGGAAAAGTGTTTGTTTAGATGTCCCCTACAACCTCCCAGAGGTTGTCGGTTTAAATACTTTTCACCCTGTACACTGCGGTGACAAGAGTCGTGGGATTCCTCCTAATATCGTGTCGAAACTCCTTCATCCCGGTGTAGTCAGCAACTCGAGTTAGCATGGACGCAACAAGTCGTTAGAAGTCCCGTGCAGAAATAATGTTGAAAGATACCTCTATAGCCGTCCATAATTACGAAAGCTTTGCCAGTGCAGGATTTTGTGAACGAACTGCCCTCTCGGTTACGTCCCACAAATGTTCGATGGGATTCACTCCGGGAGAACTGGGTGGCCAGATCATTTGCTGGAATTGTCCAGACTCGTCTTCAAACGAATCGCGATCAACTGTGGTCCGATGACGTTGTGTATTGCCGCCCATAAAAATTCCATCGTTGTTTAGCAACTTGAAATCAATGAATCGCTGAAAGTAGTCTCCAAGTAGCCGAACATAACCATTCCCCGTGAATTATCGGTTCAGTTTGATCAGAGGACCCAATAAATTCCATGTAAACACAGCACACTTCTTTATGGATGTACCACCAGCCTGCACATAGCCTTGTTGACAACTGGAGTCCATGGCTTCGGGCAGTCTGCGTCGCAATCGAACCCAAACGTCAGCGGTTACCGACTGAAATCGGTACTCGTCTGAGCAGCCCACGGTTTTCCAATCGTCTAGGGTCCAACCGGTACAGTCACGAGTTCTGGAGATGTGCTGTAGGTGATGTGCTGTTAGCAAAAGCACACGCGTTGCTCGTCTACTATCGTAGCCAATTAAAGCCAAATTTCACCTCACTGCCCTAATGGATGCGATCGTCGTACGTCACACATTGATTTCTGTCGTTATTTCACAGCAGAGTTGCTTGTCTGTTAGCACTGACAACTCTAAGTGAACACCGATGCTCCCGGTCGTTAAGTGAAGGCAGTCGGTCAATGTGTTGTCCGTGGTGTGAGGTAATGCCTGAAATGTTCTATTCTCGGCACACTCTTTACACTGTAGATCTCAGAAATGATTGTTGGCTCAGATAGCCCCAGTTGAATGGCACTTGTGTCTATGAACTGTTCGCACCGCGTTGAGGTACCCCCATGGCCCATAAGATTCCCAGATGCGTCCACGATATATCACGTTTAGGGCTGACTCGGACGTTAACAGAAGAGGGAGAGAGTTGGGTTTACAACTAGAGGAAACTAATTTTGTGCCATCACTCAAATAAACTGGAATTACTGATTTATATTTCTGTCGCTGGATAAATACTACTCGACATTTCCACTGGTTACAAAAGTGACTGAAGAGGGGCGCAGATAATGCAATCCGACTGCTTGTTACAGTTCCCATTTCCTGCACAAAATATCTGCAATCAGTGTCAATAAAATTTAGCTTCGTATAGAAATTTCTTCAAAAATGGGACATGAGAAGAATCGCTTTCCTGTTTACGGCACATAAATTTTTTTACTTCCTCTTCGTCGTCTTCTTCTAGCTAGCTTTTATTCCATCTGGTTTGGTGTCCACTTTCATAGGATTTCACATATGTTTATTTTATTTGTTAATGTGCAGTTGTTTGCCCTGTTTAGCACAACCTTATGTCCAGGATATCGAAGACTGCTTCCAACAGTCCACAAATTTCCTTTCCTTTCGTTGTAATTCAGCACATAATATCTTTCAAATCATTGATGTACCTAATAAAATTTAGTTCGTCTCTTTGAACTTTAAACTCAATTACGAATTTCTCCTTCGCTTCCTTCATCGCTTGCTCAACGTACAGAGGACAGAGGTTTTAATCTTGTCTCATTTCCCTCTTAACTACTTTTCTCCTTCCATAGCGTTCGACTCTTGTAACTGCAGAGTGATTTATGTGCAAGGTGTAGATAAGTTTTCTCTACTATGTTCAATACTTGAAACGGCGTATTCCAGTCAGCTTTATCTACATCTTTTTGTGATGTGTTTCGAGATGACTTGGTGTGTATTGTTCTCTGCCTGAGACGAAGGAGGATCCAGCAATAGCGACTCTTGGACGCAAATCTCTGATGTTTACTTTTTACATTCATTTAGTTTTTGGTGTTACTACTGTTGATCCCAGGCGAATACAGCAGAAACGCCACTACGGCAGTTTTCCAGTATGTCGATCGCCGCGAGCCAGTCTCGTAAGCGATAGAGGGCGCCGCACGATGCCACAGTGAGTTGCGGACCCGCAGGCGGTCGGACTGGTGTTTGCTGCTGACAATAAGAAGACGGCGCGACAACCTAAGGCTCTGAGATCAATGCCGGGGGATAGACGGACACGACAGTCCGTGAAGATGTCTGGATCCTGGCGACGCGATCTTGTGACGGGAGACATAACGAATGCTGTGAATTGCTTGGATGCTGGAACAGTACTCGGAGATTCGATGCCCAGTGGTGGTGGTGGCGGCTACGTCATAGGCACGACGTTGTCTTCAGGGCAACGACAGAAACTGGACGTCACAAAATATGCCCGGCTGTGCCCATGATGATTTGCTGGCATCAGGAGTTATAAATACAACTGTCCGGTGGCTGACCATGCTGAATACCGTTGGTACATTCCTCCAGCCCGTCTAACTCGCTTACTAATGCGGAAACTTCTTATAGGTGTGGTACATGTTGTGGACAGTCCTTGTCTCGGGTTAGTAAGTCATCGCGGAAGCAACCACACGATGAAGAATGCTTGTGTCAACCTAGGTTCGTTGATTTGCAACAGTCACAGCTTGTAACTTGCTTCCCTGGCTACTGGCTTTACTTGGTTCTTTACGCTATAATTGCTTTAAACAAAGGTCTATCTTTCATGAGTGTAAGATACATTTTAAGGTCGGTTACGCCACGCATGTTCCCTGATGTTGCTTTCTGCCAATTATTTCATTCTTTTATGAATTATAAATGTCACTGTTTTGCAGCCATGACGGTACGGCCATATTCACACCTGTCAGCACCTATCTTCTGTAGTTTGGTGATGATCACAACGATTCAGGTCATGGAGGTAACACAAACATAATTACAGTCATGGGGATTTTGACTGAAACATCAGTGGCCCATCACTATCTGACAGGAAGTGCAAGGCTCTGACAAGTAACACTTTTTGTCAATTAAGAAGTTTGAAATTATAATAGATTGCCCCCCCCCCCCTCACGGCTTCCACTGAGGGGCGTGGCTGTGCAGTTTCTCTACCCACTGCCACCCATACCGGGCAACTACTTACATTCAGTGTGTAGCTACTTGGCAGAACTTGGTGTCTGGATGAGGCTGCTTGCTCACATGAGCATGTGAATTTCCGTCACGGCTACTTACTGCCTATTGGTCCGAAGCAGCACATGACCGAATGAAATATTAACTAATTACGCGATAGAGTTACAATCAGTCCGAAATTTTGAGCCCTTCAAAGTTTTTTGAGAGTTCTGTTCAGGAAAAGTAGTTCATGTGCGACCTGTACAGCCTCTTTTTTGTTTTTTTATACCTAGCTAACTGGAAAACAGGCTTAGTTTGTGTTGGTTAGAAATTTCCCTTAAAACTGAAAGGTTTGTCCTGGGGCGAAAACTGTGATGATGATGTGTGCCATTGTACGGAGTCAGTTCGAAAATACATTTTGATGCGTGTGGGTAATGTAGTGTTTTACTCCTGAGGTTCTGTTAATCATCACTGTAGATTTCTGTTGCAGTTGATCGCCACATGCTGCCTACTTTCTTTGTGTTAAAATGTTTTATCTGAAGATTAAGCCATGATTTAATCCGGGGCATTAGTGAAGAAATTCTCATATCATGTGACGCAACATCTTAGTGTCCATGTGCTCCGAAGTCTCATGTCCTTCACTTAACAAACTAAAGACAGAATCTCAACCTGTTGGAAGCCTTGGAAATCTACAAACATCTAGCCCATAGATCTGATTTACTCGTAAGTGACTAAACATCGCTTAATACTCCCCGTCCTCTAAACCTTCAAATAATTCTCACAGTTTTCCATTACTTCTCACATCGTCTGTTCCATTGCTCCATTTTCCTGCATTTGTTCATTAATTTGTATTTTCTTGTGATTTTCTACATATATTCCAT
Organism: Schistocerca serialis cubense; assembly: GCF_023864345.2. Taxonomy (NCBI): domain Eukaryota; kingdom Metazoa; phylum Arthropoda; class Insecta; order Orthoptera; family Acrididae; genus Schistocerca; species Schistocerca serialis. The sequence goes on from NC_064644.1 coordinate 54,252,100, forward strand.
ATAATCTGTTGTTACAGTTGGCAGTTTTTTCCTTTTGCTTGATTTCCGTATCAGTTACTATGCGTATCACCTCCTGAAACAGTTTGGTCAAGTACTAATTTTATTTTATTTCGTTTGTTTGTTTAATGTAACCTATTGAATAGTCACTGTTTTTCGAGTTTTGTGTTAATGAGTTTTCTTGTTTGCTCCCTTTATTTTTTGTTCATTTTTTACCCTTTAAATTGCATTACCCCTCTATTGTCAAAACTGACATTTATCCCGTATTTGTGCCTCAGTCTAGATGAGTTACACTCGTTCCATCGTAGTTTACAAGCATTGTAACTTCTTTTGACGACGACAGTTGAAGTCTGGTGACGGTACTGTGAGCCGAAAACCGCTTATCACAAATAAATTAATCCTGTAGAATATACACAGTGTAGCTCTTTTCATTTATTAATAATTCGAATGCTCATAGGAGAACTACGTTCCACAAAAAGCGCAAAGTACTCTGTGGAAGTATAACATGAAGTCCACGTCTGTCTTCATTGTAAACGGAGACTCCCATTTATACTGTTCAATCTGCGTCTTAATCCACAGATCCGTACTTTAGATATATTTCCTGTTCACAATGAATAAGGCACTTTAGTGATTATTTCTCCGTGACTCAAGCTGCTGAAAATGTAATACATTTTTCGAGACAGAAAACCTCGCTTATCAATTCAGCGGGAACGGTGTTATAATCTGCTAGGCAATCGGATTTCATATTTGGAATTCTAATAATGCGATAAATTTATACCACGCGTTTGGAGGATTAACCCAATTACGTGGGCGGATTCAACCGCGTTATGACATTAACAAGATGTAAAAAATATCGAGTGAATCCAAACATGCTACCTTTCCTGTTTTTATGCCTAAATTATTTAAATTTTATATTCACTTACCTACATTTATAAAGGTTAAACTGTATGATGTAACCCAACGACGTGTAACGGTTCATTTTATGAGCTGTTTGCCGTAATTCGTATTTAAACGCGTCTGCATGCTGATGATTTGGAGATTACTGCGTATGGCAGTACGAATACATGGTTAAATAACATGTGAATTTATGTAAGTGTTGGTTTGATTCTTTCAATGTTAGAATTCCATGGCAATGTCCAGCTCCGCAAAGATCTCGAGTTCGACTCTCGGTCCTGCACACAGTTTTAATCTGCCAGGAAGATCCAGCTCTGTGATTTAATGATAATGTGAAAAGTTTCATTTTGTTGTTGTTGTAGAGTGAAGGACATTACAACAAATTACCTTGATTAGTATCAGACAGTAATAGATTGCAATAACTGAAAAGAACGTTTTTCAGTAAAAGAATTTGCTGGTGTCGTTGATACTGTACACAGTTATAAGTCTATGAAGAAGTATGCTTGACGCACAGAAATAAACGGGAGTGAGTTGTCGATCATCAGAAACCGGAGAAGATCAGTCGTGAAGCTTTTGAAATGTTGTGCTACCGAAGAACGTTAAAAATCTTATGTGCAGATAAAGTTCTTATGTGAAGATAAAGTTCAAGTAGTAGAAGTAATACAAAGAATGGGTGAAGAAAAGTTCATGTTGTAGAAGTACTACAAGGAATGGGTGAGGAACGAGTGAAATGGACACCCTTAACAAAAGAAGGAACAAGTTAGTCCGACATATGCTACTGAATCTTGGATTGGGTTAGTAGGTCGTAGAAGGAACAGTAGTAAAAAATACACTTGAAAATGGATAACCGGCTGTATACGATATTGGGCAAAACAGTTAAGCAGCGAGAAACGATTATTTCAAGACTGGAGAAGATGAGGTACGGCATCTAACTGGTAGATTTAACAAAGATTGTAGGACGCAGAAATTTGTTGGTTCACCCTTCTAGGAATGTACACTCTCGGTCTGTTTGCAGTAAAATGCACCATGTTGCACGCTTACTTGTAGTGTATTCCTCTACAGTTGGATGAGAATATTCGTGCAGTTTTCGTATACACTGAACGAACTGTGATAAGACGTCTGATATCTATTGGATCTTCTCTATTTCGTCTTTTAGTTGTACTCGGTAAGAGTTGCATACTGGGAAGACACAGTGAAATCAGGTACATGTCGAGCGAGGTTTTTGTAAGCTATGGCTGCCATTTGTGAACTACACACTATCTGATCAAAAATGTTACCGGTTAGTGGACATTCATATGGGCTGAAAGGTGGAAGGAATATATAGAGGGTCTATATAAGAGAGATGAACTTGAAAGCAATATTATGGAAACGCTAGAGGAGTAGATGAGATGGAGGATATGACGCTGCGAGAAGAATTTGTCAGGGCACTGACAGGTATAAGTCGAAACAAGGCTCCGGGAGCAGACGACAATCCGTTAGATCTACTGATAGCCTTGGGAGAGGCAACCATGACCGAACTTTTCCATCTGGTGTGCAAGATGTATGACACAGGTGAAATACCTCAGACTTCAAGAAGAATGTAATAATTAATATTCGAAAGAAAGCAGTTGCTGACAGGTGTGAAAATTACCGAACTGTAAGTTTAATAAGTAATGGTTGCAAAATACTAACACGAATTATTTGAAGACGAATGGAAAATCTGGTGGAAGCCGTACTCGGGGAAGATCAGTTAGGATTCCGGAGAAATAGAAGAACACGAGAGCCCAGGCTGACTCTACCACTTCCTAGAAGTTAGGTTAAGGAAAGGCAAGCCTACGTTTAAACTATTTGTAGACGTAGAGAAGGACTTTGACAATGTTGACTGGAACACTCTCTTTGAAATTCTGAAAGTAGCAGTGGTAAAATACAACGAGCAAAAGGCTATTTACAAATTGTACTTACAGGAACCAGACGGCAGTTATTCACTGATATGCAAAAACATTATCGCCACTGCCCACTGCCACGTTAACGTGGCGCGGTTAAAGTATAGGGTGATTCAAAAAGAATACCACAGCTTTAAAAATGTGTATTTAATGAAAGAAACATAATATAACCTTCTGTTATACATCATTGCAAAGAGTATTTAAAAAGGTTTTTTTTCACTCAAAAACAAGTTCAGAGATGTTCAATAAGGCCCCCTCCAGACACTCGAGCAATATCAACCCGATACTCCAACTCGTTCCACACTCTCTGTAGCATATCAGGCGTAACAGTTTGGATAGCTGCTGTTATTTCTCGTTTCAAATCATCAATGGTGGCTGGGAGAGGTGGCCGAAACACCATATCCTTAACATACCCCCATAAGAAAAAATCGCAGGGGGTAAGATCAGGGCTTCTTGGAGGCCAGTGATGAAGTGCTCTGTCACGGGCTGCCTGGCGGCCGATTCATCGCCTCGGGTAGTTGACGTTCAGGTACCAATTTCAGACGATAAGGTTTCAGAACTGACCTTTTTCGTAGGACTCTCCATACAGTTGATTGTGGAATTTGCAGCTCTCTGCTAGCTCTGCGAGTCGATTTTCCTGGGCTGCGAACAAATGCTTGCTGGGTGCGTGCTACATTTTCATCACTCGTTCTCGGCCGTCCAGAACTTTTCCCTTTGCACAAACACACATTCTCTGTAAACCGTTTATACCAACGTTTAATACACCACCTATCAGGAGGTTTAACACCATACTTCGTTCGAAATGCACGCTGAACAACTGTCGTCGATTCACTTCTGCCGTACTCAATAACACAAAAAGCTTTCTGTTGAGCGGTCGCCATCTTAGCATCAACTGACGCTGACGCCTAGTCAACAGCGCCTCAAGCGAACAAATGTACAACTAAATGAAACTTTATAGCTCCCTTAATTCGCCGACAGATAGCGCTTAGCTCTGCCTTTTGTCTTTGCAGAGTTTTAAATTCCTAAAATTGTGGTATTCTTTTTGAATCACCCTGTATAGCAGCGGAGCAGACACGGACGGTGATCACTGCAGCCGAAGATACGGATTGCAAATGGGGAAATCCGTTGAGATATGCTACTATGACAAGGAGCAAATTATTATTACACAGAAACTGTGAACGCGTGTCTCAATTACGGAGAAGCTGGTCTAATTTTCAAGTGCTACTATAGTGAGCACCAACGGAAAGAGGTAGAAGGACAAAGAACCTGCCGCTACGCGCAAAATGATTGGATGTCCTCGACTCTTCACACTAAGTAGCGTCTGGGGGCTTGTCTGGATAGAAGGTGATCTGTGGCATCTCTGCCGTAAGAGCACAGTGCTGGAGTACGCACAACTACCTCGGAGCACACTGGTCATCGTACATTGTTTAGCATTGAGCTCCATAGGAGACCACCCGTGCACATTCACGTGTTGATCCAGTGACATCGTCAATTACGACTGCAGTGGGCACGAGACCATCGGGATTCGACAGTCGATCAATGGAAACGTTTCAGCTCCTCGGGTGAATCGTATTTCAGCTACACTAGGCTGACGGCCGTTTCCACAAACGCCCTCATCGAGGTGAACGGTGGTTTGATACGCGCAGCGCTCCACCAGCACAGGCCGGTGGGAGCCGATTTACGCTGTGGGAGACATTCTCCTGCGCTTTCGTGGTCCCTGTAGTAGTAATCTAACAAGGGGAGGCCGCCAATTGTGAAATTCAGATTCGATTCATACTGCGCATAATAAAAGCTCATGGCCAGAGGTGTAATGTGGCAAAGCACCAAGATGCACTTCTCAGCCGTTGTCGAGAAAATCGACAGTTAAAAGAACCGTTGTCGTGAAATACTCTCTACGATTAACAATCTTCTACAGCGTCGTGGCGCAGCGGTAAGCGCTGGGGTTCGTTATCCGAAGGTCGCCGGATCGAATCTCGCCCCATGTAACCTTTTTTTTTTAGTATTTGTTTTTTGTAATTCAAATATATATATATATATATATATATATATATATATATATATATATATATATATATATAATTCCTGGCAATCAGTTGCAACAATTGTGCATATAATAAGTTTTTGAAAATCGTTTGTCGTGGAAAAACTGGCGACTTCGAAAATCATTATGTTTTCCGCAAACAAAGTTGTATTTCACAAATGTTATTAATTATCTTCATAATGTTATCCACGTATAGTTAACGGAAGACGTAGAAACGATGTTCCGAAACGAATACGTATAGCGTAAGTCAAACGTTCGAATTAGAATAGACACACCACGAACACAAATTTGCTGTGGCAGGTATGAAACATAAACTCCGTTACTCGCTCGTTACACTTGAAGGACAGATGTTGAATGGGCCGAAACGAGCCGCCGCATAACAGCGTAGTTGCGTGCTAACTTCGAAAGAAGGTAGATGCGGTTCCTAGCGCAACTTATAACATCGTCGAAAATCAGTGCGGACGGGACAGCTTTGGTACACCCTGTTAAAAAAAAAAGGGAAAAATGGAGGCGGTACAATTGGAGAGCGATCCGCCTTCACCAACATGCATAAGCAATTCAATAATAGTATATATATATATATAATTACAAAAAACTAATAATAAAGAGAAGTTGCATGGCGCGAGATTCGATCCGGCGACCTTCGGATTACGAACCCGAGCGCTTACCGCTGCGCCACGACGCTGTAGGAAATTGTCAATCGTAGAGAGCATTTCATAGCAACGGTTTCTTTTAACTGTCGATTTTCTCGACAAAGGCTGAGAAGTGCATCTTGGTGGTTTGCCACATTACACCTTTGGCTATGAGCTTTTATTATGCGCAGTATGAATCGAATCAGAATTTCACAATTGGCGGCCTCCCCTTGTAAGACAGGCTAATAGCTGTGAATCACCTGCATGTCTTCTTTCAGCATTATAGCTGTCATTGCTTCGCAGCCGGAACTGTGTTTCTAGGAGAATTGTACTGAACTCACCCTGATATCTCGGCGACGAAATTTGTCTGATGTAAATACTATGGAAACCATTTGTGCCGCTATAGGGCGGCATCACCACGTACGGAAATGAGCGGCCAGTTATTTACTCGAATTACATGCCATGTGTGTAGACATCTAATGTCTCGTATGTCCACAAACCTACCAACAAACTGTCGGATCCCACGCAGAATCAATGGTGAATTTCGTTCCAACGTCGGACAAAACTAGCTATTAAGCACGTGGCCATAATGTGTTGGCCCATCAGTGTAACAGTCGAGGCACATCCAAGAAAAGAAATTGTTGTGAAGTGAGTGCGACAGGATTGTACCCTGTCACCGATGTTATTGAGCCTGTACATTGAGCAAGCAGTAAACGAAACCAAAGAAAAAATTGGAATAAAAATTAAAGTTAAGGGAGAAGAAATGAAGATTTAGAGGTTTTTCCGTGATATTGTAGTTATGTCAGAGATTGCAAAGGCCTTGGAAGAGCAACTGAACGGAATGGACAGCACCTTGAAAGGAGGATACAATATGAATATCAACAAAAGTTAAATAAGGATAATAGAATGTAGTCCAATTAAATCAGGTGATACTACTTAAAGTAGTTGATGAGACTACCTGTTTATTCATCCAAATAACTGGAGATGGACGAAGCAGAGAGTATATAGAATGTAGATGGACAATAGTAAGAAGCGTGTTTCTGAAATAGAGAAATTTGATAACATCGGATATAGACTTGGGTGTTAGGAAGTCTTTTCTGAAATTATGTATTTGGAGCGTGGTCACGTATGGAAGTGAAACACGGACGATAAACAGGTTACACAAAGGAGAATAGAAGCTTGTTTTGCAAATCAAACTGCCTTTTCCTGCTGCCAGTTACTTTATTTATCCCACACGCGTTTCGCCTTTCCTGTTCTAAGGCATCATCAGTGAGGTCTACAACGATACAATCACCGCGCGATTTCTCGTAAAAAAAGTAATTACTTACAATTTGCTGATCTGCGTTTCCTCACATCCGGTCTGGAGGTCGCACTACCACTTTTATCACTGCCATATATTCACGTCTTTGAGTTCTCGCCAACCACACACTGTTCACCACGTTTCTCACTCATTTTTGTGGTGGACTATGATTCTTTTGTCACTCTATACAACTATTTCGTCGTGCACTTCTTTTCACAGCGTAATTTGCGACTCCACTACGTGTTTCATCGTCTTTGGTATGTTTACCTATTTGTTGCCAACATAACGAAGTATAGGTTCTTTACTAACTTCTATTTATGATGCTTATACCGCGTGTGTGTGTATGAGTGGAAGGGGTGAGAGAGGGGGGGGATAGAGTCGATTTTTTATTTTTATTTATTTATTTATTTATTTATTTTTTTGGGTGGGGGTTTCGGTTGTACTAGCTGCTAGCTAGTGGCTGAAAACTTTGGTGACAGCTGTTTTGACTTTTCGTTTCAATGTTCTGGGGAGGGGTCATGGATGAGTGACTGTAAAGATGTTGGTTTCTATTATTATTACATTGGACAGTATTATTATATTTATCCTCTTTGCGAATATTATTCTATTATTTTATCTGTTGTTGTTGTAATCTTCAGTCCTGAGAATGGTTTGATGCAGCTCTCCACGCTACTCTATCCTGTGCAAGCTTCTTCAGCTCCCAGTACTTACTGCAACCTACATCCTTCTGAATCTGCTTAGTGTATTCATCTCTTGGTCTCCCTCTACGATTTTCACCCTCCACGCTGCCCTCCAATGCTAAATTTGTGATACCTTGATGTCTCAGAACATTTCCTACCAACCGGTCCCTTCTTCTGGTCAAGTTGTGCCACAAACTCCTCTTCTCCCCAATTCTATGCAATACCTCCTCATTAGTTATGTGATCTACCCATCTAATCTTCAACATTCTTCTGTAGCACCACATTTCGAAAGCTTCTATTCTCTTCTTGTCCAAACTATTTATCATCCATGTTTCATTTCCATACATGGCTACACTCCACACAAATACTTTCAGAAACGACTTCCTGACACTTAAATCTATACTCGACGTTAACAAATTTCTCTTCTTCAGAAACGCTTTCCTTGCCATTGCCAGTCTACATTTTATATCCTCTCTACTTCGATCATCATCGGTTATTTTGCTCCCCAAGTAGCAATAATCATTTACTGCTTTAAATGTCTCATTTCCTAATCTAATTCCCTCACCATCACCCGATTTAATACGACTACATTCCATTATCCTCGTTTTGCTTTTGTTGATGTTTATTTTATCTATTAGTGTAAATAATGAATTGCTTGGCATGTATGCTTGGTCATTCAACAGGATTTTCCCCTCAGCTCTGGTTTCATGTGTGTAGTAATTTTCTTGCATGGTCAGATGATGCTTTTTATTGTTTATTCTAATTATTCTCATGTCATCTTCTCTAGTGGTTGGTTTGTGGTCATTTTCTCTTAGGTGCTCTGCAAATGTGGAGTGGTTTGTCCCATAGAAGCTTTTGAAATTTGTTGCTATGGGAGAACTTTGAAGATTAGCTGGATAGATCAGACAACTAATGTGGATTAAATAAGAAAAAGAAGAAAATTTTGGCTCAACTTGACTAAAAGAAGGGAACGGTCGATGCGACACGTTCTGCGACACCAAGAGATCAGCAGTTTAGTACTGGAGGAAAGTTTGGGGAGAAATAGCAGTAGACAGAGACCAAGAGATGAATAGATGAATACTGTAAGCAGATTTCGAAAAATTTAGGTTGTAGTAGTTACTCAGAGATGAAAAGGCTTGCACAGCATAGAGTAAGATGGAGATGCATCGAACCAGTCTTCGGACTGAAGACCACGAGCAACAATAACAATAGTATGGGTCGTCTCCCCAGCCCCCAATTTTGACAGCTTGAACTCTCCTCCAGGTACTTTCGATCAGATGTCTAAATGTCTGTAGAGAAATTGCAGCCCGCTATTCATTAAGTGCCGAAATCAGAAAAGGGAGTGCGGTTGGATGCTGCGGTCTCGAGCGAACTCGACAGACCAAAGGTTTTTCGTTGAGTTCAGGTGGGGCATTTGGGCAGGCCAGCCCGTCTCGGGAATGTTGTTGTCCACAGATCATGGCATCGGGAATGGTACTTTATGAAAGGGCGCATTCTCATTTTGATACAACCATTGTTTCTGAATTCTTTTTCACAACGCTGTAGCAAGTGCTGACATACTTCCGAATTTACCTTTCTTAGGTGTAAAAACCACAGAAAACAGCTCACACTGTGAATGGAGTCGATTACTATCTAGGTGGGGTGAGCTAAATGAAAGGAGTCTACAATGGGAGACTACATATCCTTTCAGCGTGATCTAAACGAAAGTAACCTATTGCTATGTGAGGAGGAACCAAGAAAGCTGTTGCTGTTGAGGTTTACTAACGATTCAGTATAAGGGTCGTCAGATGTTGAGTATGAGTGATTAACACAAAAAGAATGGCCTGATCGAAAGCTTTCCGATTTAAAGGAAGATTTGCTCCACGGATTTGTCGTAAGAAACAATGTGCCTGCAGTAAGTATGGCCTTTGTTAGGCTACACTGAAGCGCCAAAGAAACTGGGATAGGCAAGCGTATTCAAATACGGCGATATGTAAACACACAGAATACGGTGCTGCCGTCGGCAACGCCTGTATAGAACAACAAGTGCCTGGCGCAGTTGTTAGATCGGTTACTGCTGCTACAATGCCAGCTTATCAAGATTTAAGTGAGTTTAGTCGGTTTATAGTCGGCGGACGAGCGATGGGACACAGCAACTATGAGATAGCGATGAAGTGGGGATTTTGGCATACGGCCGTTTCACGAGTGTATCGTGAATATCAGGATTCCGGTAAAACATCAAATCTCCGACGTCGCTAAAGCCGGAAAAGATCCTGCAAGAACGGGACCAACGACGATTGAAGAGACTCGTTCAACGTGACGGAAGTGCAACCCTTTCGAAAATTACTGCATATTTCATTGCTGGGCCATCAACAAGCGTCAGCGTGCAAAATATTCAATGAAACATCATCGACATGGGCTTCCGGAGCCAAAGGCCCACTCTTATATCCTTGATGATTGGACGACACAAAGCTTTACGCCTAGCCCAGGTCAGTCAACACAGACATTGGTCTGTTGATGACTGGAAACATGTTGCCTGATCCGGCGAGTCTCGTTTCAAATTATATCGAGCGGATGGACTGGCACGAGTATGGCGACAACCTCGTGAATCCATGGACCCTGCATGTCAGCAGGGGACCGTTCAAGCTGGTGGAGACTCTGTAATGGTGTGGGGCGTGAGCAGTTGGAGTGATACGGGACCCCTGATACGACTGTGACAGGTGACACGTACGAAGCATCTTGTCAGACCACCTGCATCCATTCGTGTCTATTGTGCATTCCGACGTACATCGATTATTCCAGCAGGACAATGCGATACCACACACACTCAGAATTGCTACAGAGTGGCTCCAGTAACGCTCTTCTGAGTTTAAACAACTTCGCTGGCCATCAAACTCCCCAGATATGAACATTATTGAGCATATATGAGATGCCTTGCAATGTGCTGTTCGTAAGAGATTTCTTCCCCCCCCCCCCCGTAGTCTTACAGATTTATGGTCAGCCTTGTCGGATTCATGGTGTCAGTTACGTCCAGCAATACTTCAGACATTAGTCGAGACCATGCCACGTCGCGGCCCTACTGCGTGCACGCAGACGTCCTGCTCGATATTAGGCAGGTGTACTAGTTTCTCTGGCTCCTCAGTGTATATTAGGTCGACACTAGACTAATTATTTACCTAAATGATATAAAGATTCGATTGCTACACATTTATTTTACAAAGACCTGTACACTCCGGAAAGTCTAAACATAGCAAACGTATCATTCAAACATAACAAGAAATAGAAGAAGGCCGGCCGGTGTGGCCGTGCGGTTCTAGGCGCTTCAGTCTGGAACCGCGTGACCGCTACGGTCGCAGGTTCGAATCCTGCCTCGGGTATGGACGTGCGTGTGATGTCCTGATGTCCTTACGTTAGTTAGGTTTAAGTAGTTCTAAGTTCTAGGGGACTGATGACCTCAGATGTTAAGTCCCATAGTGCTCAGAGCCTTTTGAACCATTTGAAATAGAAGAAGAGTTAGGTTGTCTCAAATAAAAATAATGCATCCCTGGTGGGTCCAGAAAGAAGTGGTAGAAACAGTGCGAAAGTGCCGTTACCTACAGCGATCGCGACTGAATCGACTTTAAATGGTGTGTCAGAAATAATTGCGTTTCTCATGGTGTTAAGAAGAGGTTACTCATGCACTTAATTTAGTATTTCCACCTTGAGAGGTAAGGAGTAAGACGTGGTAATTCAAGTTTCATTGTTAAAACGCTGAGTCCCGAATCGTGAAAAACTGAAAGTAAAAAATTAGAGAGCGTGACTATGGACGTGAAACGACTGAAGCTTCATCGCATGGTTGCTAAGCGGCATATTATCCCGCCTTGGATATCGACTCGTTACCGACTGTTCTCCATCGATATCGGAACCAGAAAGCCGCTGCTCTCCGAAACAGAATCATGTCTCTACTGCACTCGAAAACATATGTTCTCTGCACAGCTTTCCGGGACTAGGTTCTCTCTCCCTTTTTTTCTCAAATCTGGCATCTCTAAAAAAAGAAATCCTCCAAACACAATGTCAATAAACAGGGTTAGTGTTAATTATATATATATATATATATATATATATATATATATATATATATATATATATATATATACATATATATACACTAATATACACTGAGGAGCCAGAGAAAATTTTGCACGTTACTCCCCTCCTCTAGCGTTACGAACCGCAGAAATATCCACGCCACATGTTGGTGGTCAACGAGAGCTCTAGTTCTGGCTTTTGCCTGTGGGATATGATCAAGTGCTCGCTACTCCCCCTACCATCCTGCTTACTTTTCGAAAGTGTCTCAATTCTTACCACAATTTTGTGTCCCTATGTCTGTCACACGTGTAGCTTCGTACTTAACCAGCAGGCCTACAACCATCGACTGGCGTCAGTATGTCATTTGGGGAGCGTAAATGGTCATCAGTTTCTAATCTGTCGTTGCGGGACTGGAGCCATCGAGTCTGCAAGAGGCATGTTTTCACCGTTAATCAGTTACATGCCGTCCTCGATACATACTGCCGAGAACGGACCATGACGAAACCCTACCAGACTTGTATAGCGACCGTCCCTGGGCAGTGCCTCTGCTGAATGCCTTGCATTGTCTGAGAAACGCAAAGACCGCCGCTCTGCCCTAAGAGGCACATAGCTCGCGTATGAATTTCGGCTATCCAAACATTATATTATACACACGAAAACCTACAAGATCTGACTTCCTTGACCTGTTAAGAAAAATATAAAGTTGTCTATCTAAATTCTATTAAAATGACTTGAATATGAGGGGGACTACAACAGTTTCTGCTCTCTTCTCACTGAAATTATTGGTGAAAAACCAGTGTTAACCGATTTTTATTTGCAGCAGGTGGATGCGTCGGTTAAAGTGCAAGTAGTGAGACATGCACAAGCTTGTTACCATGTTGGTTTTATTAATTTTATTTTCTGTTGGCAGACTGGGTTTTTACATTAGTTGGACCAAAATGAAGTTCGGATCCAGATTATCATTCAACAAACATGAGAACCTCAGGAAAACAATGGCACATTTCTTTCCAAGAGGTTAGTTATATTCGCAAACATATTTGAAATGGCAGAACTTAATGAAGAGTTTAGAAAAGCAAAAAGATATGAGAGAGATCAGACATCTTTCTCAACCTTAACACAACCTTCTTCATACTTCACTGTTGCACCTGACGGCAGCTACCGATCTCCAGGCATTCGCCAAATCCAAATCCATTAGACTCCCACCGAGTACAGCGTGATTCATTACTCCAGTTCAATCAGCCTCAGACGTCTATGACGTCTTTGATAGGACGGATATTCAATAAGCAATGCATTACTTTCCTTCTGTAGCAGTTTTGATTGAAAAACGTACGGAATTTGTTGTGGGACGTCATGAACATTCCCGTTTCAGCCCCTATAGTTTCATGAAGTTTTGATAGGTGGCGGCGGCATACATAGTCTTCAATGTTTCATCTACACTACTGGCCAATAAAAATAATACACCAAGAAGAAATGCACATGATAAACGGTTATTCATTGGACAAATATATTATACTAGAACTGACATGTGATTACATTTCACGCAGTTTGGGTGCATAGATCCTGCGAAATCAGTACCCAGAACAACCACCGCTGTCCGTAATAACGGCCTTGATACGCCTGGGCATTGAGTCAAACAGAGCTTGGATGGCGTGTACAGGTACAGCTCCCTATGCAGCTTCAACACGATACCACACTTCATCAAGAGTATTGTAACGAGCCAGTTGCTCGGCCACCATTGACCAGACGTTTTCAATTGGTGAGAGATCTGGAGTATGTGCTGGTCAGGGCAGCAGTCGAACATTTTCTGTATCCAGAAAGGCCCGTACAGGACCTGCGACATGCGGTCGTGCATTATCCTGCTGAAATGTAGGGTTTCGCAGCGATCGAATGAAGGGTAGAGCCACGGGTCGTAACCCATCTGAAATGTAACGTCCACTGTTCAAAGTGCCGTCAATGCGAACAAGAGGTGACCTGGATTCATCCGAAAAAATGACGTTTTGCCATTTGTTTACCAATGTTAGTCGTTGAGTAGAACATCGCAGGCACTCCTGTCTGTGATGCAGCGTCCAGGGTAACCTCAGCCATGGTCTCCGAGCTGATGGTCCATGCTGCTGCACACGTCGTCGAACTGTTTGTGCAGATGGTTGTTGTCTTGCAAACGTTCCCATGTGTTGACTCAGGGATCGAGACGTGGCTGCACGATCCGTTACAGCCATGCGGATAAGATGCCTCTCATCTCGACTGCTAGTGATACGAGGCAGTTGGGATCCAACACGGCGTTCCTTATTACCCTTCTGAACCCACCGATTCCATATTCTGCTAACAGTCATTGGATCTCGACCAACGCGAACAGCAATGTAGCGCTACGATAAACCGCAATAGCGATGGGCTACAATCCGACATTTATCAAAGTCGGAAACGTGATGGTACGCATTTCTCGTCCTTACCCGAGGCATCACAACAACGTTTCACCAGGCAACGCCGGTCAGCTGTTGTTTGTGTATGACAAATCGGCGGGAAACTTTCGTCATGTCAGCACGTTGTAGGTGTCGCCACGGCGTGTTTCCCTAAGAGTGCGCAGAAATGTAACAGGACATGGGGGATGCTCCACTGAACAATTAGAGGTAGGAGACCTGCGGTCGGAGAGGCCAGTCATAACTGGAATAAAATCACATTACTGTGTACTTTTTATTTAGGTTTGTTACAGTTAATTGCAAATACCATCACTGAGACAATAAAAGGGAATGAACATGTGGAATTGTTGGTCGGGAGGCCCCATCCGGGGAAGTTCGGCAGCCGAATGCAAGTCCCCTTTCAGTCGACTTTCCGATCCAGCGACCAGGAAGTACAGCACTGAGATGATTGCGAATTTCCACACTGGAGTGAGGCTGTGCACCATCATGTTTTGTATCCACATCCTCTCACGAAAAGTCAAGGGTACGTTCTCCAAAGAGACCGTCGCCTACAATGCCGGCCCACATATTCACAGCAAAACGTAGTTTAAGGTGTGACTACTACAGCGTGAGGGTTTTCCTCACACCACACATGGCTGTACTTGCCTTTCGAAATACCATTACGATCAAATGAGTCCTCGTCAGTAAAACAGCACGTTTTGGAGGAAATCAGTCTACTAAAATAATGCGATCCTTGGTGCAAAGACAATCACAAGCACTGCATGGACTGTTTGTGGGTCTCCCACATTCGCCGATAGAGAGAAACAAACACTCGTCGTGACGGATGATGCCTGTTAGGAAATCGTCCCTGTGCAGCGAGAGCACTGCAACGTACTTACCCGTGCATAAGGTGCATCTCATTGAGTTCCGCGAAACTGTACACGCTTCAACGTACTGCACTGTACTTCTCTGAATAGCACTGACAAGGGAACCTCCCCATCGCACCCCCCTCAGATTTAGTTATAAGTTGGCACAGGGATAGGCCTTGAAAAACTGAACACAGAGCAATCGAGAAAACAGGAAGAAGTAGTGTGTAACTATGAAAAAAATAAGGAAAATATACAAACTGAGTAGTCCATGCGCAACGTAAGCAACATCAAGGCGAGTATGAGCTAATGAGTGCCGTGGTCCCGTGGTTAGCGTGAGCAGCTGCGGAACGAGAGGTCCTTAGTTTAAGCCTTCTCTCGAGCGAAAAATTTAATTTTTTATTTTTAGACAATTATCAAAGTTCAGACACTCACACATAATCAACTTCGCTCTCCAAAATTCCAGGACATGTTCAGATTTGCTTGGACAAATGCAGGATTTGACGGTCTACACACGGAAACATCTGAAAACGTAAAAAACATATGTTTTGACAGAGCACAGGGAAAACTGTGCGACTGTGAAACTGTTGCATTCATTTGTTGCAGTTTATGTGACAAACTCTTATGTTTTCATCACTTTTTTGGGAGTGATTATCACATCCACAAGAAAACCTAAATCGGGCAAGGTAGAAGAATCTTTTTACCCATTCGCCAAGTGTGCAAGTGAGGTGGGTCGACAACATATTCCTGTCATGTGACGCACATGCCGTCACCAGTGTCGTATAGAACATACCAGACGTGTTTTCCTGTAGAGGAATAGGTTGACCTATGACCCTGCGATCAAATGTTTTGGTTCCTATTGGAGAGGCACGTCCTTTCGTCTACTAATCGCACGGTTTTGCGGTGCGGTCGCAAAACACAGACACTAAACTTATTACAGTGAACAGAGACGTCAATGAATGAACGGACAGATCGTAACTTTGGGAAAATAAAGAAAGGAAAATTTTCATCCAAGGGAAGACTTGAACCAAGGACCTCTCATTCCGCAGCTGCTCACTCTATCCACGGGACCACGGCGTTCGTCAGCTGGCATGGTCCTTGATGTTGCATATCTTCCACATAGACTACTCAGTTTGTATATTTTGCTTACTTTTTCATAGTTCCACATAACTTCTTCCTGTTTTCTCGACTGATCTGTGTTCAGTTTTTCAAGGCCTATCCACTGTGTCAATTTATAAGTAAATCTGAGGGGGGTGCGATGGGGAGGTTCCCTTGTGAGTGATGAAAGGGTCTGTCGTTGATTCGTAGCAAGTTCTGTCATGGGTCAATACAAATATGATACAACGGAGCCGCCTTATGGACAAGTAAAGCAAACCTAAGCTTCATAATAACTTCCAAATAATCAGGCTCGTACTCCTTGTTTTCTTGCAGGGAATAAAGAATGTACATGTAAAGAAACAGAACAGTACGTGTAAAGTTGTAGGCACGTTAGCTGTATATAATCTGCAAAACAGCAATGCTAGAGAAAGCGGTACACTAGTTTACTTACATATCTCCATAAGCTGGCTTCTCCGACCACAGGTACCGTACCACATATTGTTCAGTGATGGGATCTCTATGGCCTGTTACATTTTTTCGCGCTCTTAGGAAAACACCCTGTAGAAGGATGAGCAGCCGCACACGGATTTGTTATTCACGTGACATCCAGTTATTTGTCCACGTTCAAAACCACTGATCTGCCTGGGCGACTCGTTCTGCAGTTACTGCTTTCCTACACTGTCGTCTTCGCCTCGTTTTTTACTGTTGGATACTGCTCTCATTGCCCTGTTCCGCGTTACTCAGGAATCTGCGGATACTTTTGACAGGTGTACTTACAACGAATCTAAGCAGTGTGGCAGCTATCTTTCCTGCGATTAGTTTTCTGTGGTCATTGCTTACCAATAATTCCACACATTTAATGGATCTGACAGATTCCAGCAACATTCGGCAATGGAGCAATCGAACAACGAAGTGTCATTACCTTTATTTATATATAATTCGTTAAATTGTGTATGCTGGCGATCATATCACAATCCTCGCTTAAGCGTGAGTCCTCTGGAGGTCTACTTGTATTTCGCTAACATTTTCTTGCGTCGCACACATTTTCCTGTGTCGAGACTTATGTATACGAACAAGCATCATTCGGGAACGTGCTGAGAACTTTGACATCATGCACTAAGGGATTTGTACAGAGTGTGTATCAAATAATCTTTGACACCGTTTGCCTGTAATTTTTAAGGGGAACCCAAATCAGCATCTACAGTTTTAATCTGTGTGGCATCGAAATAAGTGAACGACAGTGTCATTGTGTTTTCGTGTTGTGTAATTCCCTAAATAGTGTTGAAACCCTGTAGCCGTCAGTTTAAAGCCGTTGCAAGAATTTCGACGCTCTTCAGGACGCGGCCCGAAAAATGATCGGTTTGCTGTGATGCTCAGCACACCGGTTGTTTCAGACATACGCTTCGTGCGTCCATTGTACATACGTAACTACACCACCGGTCACTAAAATTGTAAAACGACGAATGCACATGCAAGAACTGCCAATGATCGAATTTTCAAACGCTCAGCATTTCAGCTGAAAAGAACAATGTAAGTATAAGTAACTTCAGTGACAGTACAATTCTTACCAGCCACACAGTTGGTCAGAACAACAACGTGCTTTCCTAGGAATGGTCCTATCTGATGTCGTATGCAGTTACCGCCTTTCTTCGACTTTTCAACTGACTTAGCCAGCCAGTTACAGAGGGTTTTGCAGATAAATGTGGACGGTGCACCTCGAAGCATTACAGCATTTTTCACATTAGCAAACTTTTCCAGTGCTGACAGAAGTGGTATCCTGAGCTGTGCGGAGACAAACTCGAGACCTTTGGAGTCTCGGCCTACAGCTTCACTACTGAGCAACTGAACATCCTCTCTACATAGGGAGTGATTGCACAATGACTTTCTCATTCTACTAATACATTTAATGTTTGTTGTTACTGACACTATCGTGCCGTTACAACCAGTTTTCCTACCAAGTGTCATTACCTTTATTTATATATACACTCCTGGAAATTGAAATAAGAACACTGTGAATTCATTGCCCAGGAAGGGGAAACTTTATTGACACATTCCTGGGGTCAGATACATCACATGATCACACTGACAGAACCACAGGCACATAGACACAGGCAACAGAGCATGCACAATGTCGGCACTAGTACAGTGTATATCCACCTTTCGCAGCAATGCAGGCTGCTATTCTCCCATGGAGACGATCGTAGAGATGCTGGATGTAGTCCTGTGGAACGGCTTGCCATGCCATTTCCACCTGGCGCCTCAGTTGGACCAGCGTTCGTGCTGGACGTGCAGACTGCGTGAGACGACGCTTCATCCAGTCCCAAACATGCTCAATGGGGGCAGATCCGGAGATCTTGCTGGCCAGGGTAGTTGACTTACACCTTCTAGAGCACGTTGGGTGGCACGGGATACATGCGGACGTGCATTGTCCTGTTGGAACAGCAAGTGCCCTTGCCGGTCTAGGAATGGTAGAACGATGGGTTCGTTGACGGTTTGGATGTACCGTGCACTATTCAGTGTCCCCTCGACGATCACCAGTGGTGTACGGCCAGTGTAGGAGATCGCTCCCCACACCATGATGCCGGGTGTTGGCCCTGTGTGCCTCGGTCGTATGCAGTCCTGATTGTGGCGCTCACCTGCACGGCGCCAAACACGCATACGACCATCATTGGCACCAAGGCAGAAGCGACTCTCATCGCTGAAGACGACACGTCTCCATTCGTCCCTCCATTCACGCCTGTCGCGACACCGGAGCAAGTATGGTGGGTCTGACACACCGGTGTCAATGTGTTCTTTTCTCCATTTCCAGGAGTGTAATTCGTTAAATTGTGTGTGCTGGCGATCATATCACAATCCTCGCTTAAGCGTGAGTCCTCTGGAGGCCAAGTTCGCTTACACAAGAACCTGCACGTGATGGAAACTTCGCGTTTCCGCCGCAACGAAAAACGCTTTTGTTTTAATGATGTTCGCCCCGAATTCCGTATCAAGTCCGTGACACTCTCTCGTCTATATCTCGATAGTACAAGACGTGTTGCACTTCTTTGAACGGCCGGCCGCAGTGGCCGAGTGGTCCTAGGCGCTTCACTCTGGAACCACCCGACGGCTACCGTTGCAGGTTCGAATCCTGCCCCGGGCATGGACGCGTGTGATGTCCTTAGCTTAGTTAGGTTTAAGTAGTTCTAAGTTCTAGGGGACTGATAACCTCAGATGTTAAGTCCCGTAGTGCTCAGAGCCACTACCTTCTTTGAACTTTCTCGATGTATCCGTTAATTCTATCTGGTAAGAAACACACACCATCCAGCAATAGTCCGAAAGAGGACGGACAAGCATAGTGTAAGCAGTCTCTTTAGTGGATCTGTCGAATCTTCTAAGTGTTCCGTCAATAAAACGAAGTCTTTGATTCGCCATCCCCACAACATTCTCTAATTGTTCTTTCCAATTTATGTTTTTAGTAACTGTAATTTCTGGATATTTAGTTGAATTTGCGGCCTTTAGATTTGATTGATTTATCGTGTAACCGAAGTTTAACGAATTCCTTTTAGTATTCTTGTGGATGACCTCACACTTTTCATTATTTAGGGTGAATTGCCAATTTTAGTACCACACAGATATCTTTCCTAAATCGTTTTGGAATTTGTTTTGACCTTCTGATGACACAACTAGACAATAAACGACAGCATGATCTACAAACAATGTAAGCCGGCTGCTCAGATTGTCTCCTAAATCATTTACATAGGTAAGGAACGGCAGAGTATCTATAAAACTATCTTTCAGGACGCCAGAAATCACTTCTGTTTTACTCGATGACTGTCGATCAATTGCTACTAACTGTTACCTCTGTGACAGGGTGTCACAAATCCAGTCACATAATTCAGATGATATACCACAAGCACGCAGTTTGAATAGAAGCCACTTGTGAAGTATAGTGTCAAAAGCCTTCTCGAATTCTAGACGTACGGAATCAATTTCAAATCCCTTCTCAATACAACGCAATACTTCGTTCGAGTAGACAGTAGTAGAGTTGAGTAGAGAGATAGTAGTGTTTCACAAGAACGATGTTTTCTGCAACCGTGTTGACTGTGTGTCAATAAACCGCTCACTTCCAGGAAATCATGTTCGATCATCAGATGTGTTCCAAAATCCTGCTGCATTTCGACATATGATAGTTAAGTACGGAGCTATTGCATCAGCATACTCTGAGAGGAATCTAACTAGTATGCAGGATCTCAACGTCCCCATGAAACTGATGTCGCAGAGTGAAAACAGACTATTTACTTGGCCGTGCAGGTTCGCACTTTGAGTAAGGGAACTGGCTTGTTCGCAGCAAGTAAAAGCAGCCTGTCCGCAGTCGAACCCAAATATCTGTTTCCATCTCGTGGATGTATGGTATGACTGCCCGCAATCAGGCTGGCGAATCGTGTCATTGATAGTTAAAGCTAGAACGCCAGTCTCGAATGCTTTCGTTTGAGATTATGAAATCGTACAACGCTCGTTGTGGTATGGAGCTTGTACTAAGCGAGGTGTGCTGTGTATCCACTTCCACAATGAAATTTAGATCAGTCTGGTCAATGTATGGGGTTGCGTTCACCGTCCAAAGTAAAAGGAGTTTGGTGGACTGAATTTGGATACATGGATGCGTCTGCTAAATCCAGCCTTCCGGTTTGTCGGGTACTCACAGTGGATCGACAACAGGTTCATGGATCCTATTTGTGGAGGCTGCAGCGCTGCATTATGAAGACAGTGAACATCGACCCGTTTACTTTAAAATGAATCTTGGTTCCATTGTAAGTAAACTGAGTGGTGCTCTCTCTTAACGTCATCCGTACTGCTCTTCAGTTGTGTTGAGCTGTCAAGAACGTGTTTCCGTGTAATGTTATGGCACCTTGTTGAGCTGCCTCTGAAGCGCTACTGGTTTAAAAGAAATATCTGTAAAGTAGCGGTGCCAAACCCTGTGCAGTAGTTTTAGCTGTTATTAATTTAATGCATGTTCTGGTAGAATCAGTTGACAGTTATGGCTGCTCGCAAGTTTTTTTAAGATGAAAACAGCTGGCACTTCCTGTATCTGTTCACATTTTAGATCTGAGTCGTTCATTTTTATTTCTGCACTTGCCGGTGTGGCTTAAAGTTTTACTTGCTTTATATATAATTTTTAAGCTCGTGATAATCTCCGCAGTTTTGTGAACTCCATGTGTTTCATCAAGTTAGAGTGATGTTGATTATAAAATTCACATACAGCCCCGAGCTAAGGTGGGTTTTCTCATAGGTGGGTTTTTGTACTAACTCAGTGGCTGATTGTAATATTCCATGTGTGGTAATGGTTTTATTTTGTACGTATTTTACGAATTCTTGCCCATATTGGTGTAAACTGTTGTTCGCTTCATTGTAATATTTCATATGTGATAACCGTTTTATTTTATGAGTGATTTAGAAATTCCCGTTCATACTGTGGTAAAATGTTTATAAATCTGATCTTAAGCTGCCGGTGTTGGTGTTGTGTTAGTGCTTGTAGCTGGTTGCTTCCAAAACTAGAATCAAATGCTGAATGCAGTGTTGTAATGATTTAACTTCATGAATTTCCACTCGCTTCCTGTGCGTTGTCTGTTTATGTACCTTACACTGTCGAGCTCCAACTTTTTTTGATTAACTTGTTGTTTGTATTTATGTGTTTGCTCTTTTCATTAAAAATTATGTTTTCCTTGTGATTAATTGAAATAAGCAAAAAATTTAAGTAAACTAATGTAACTGAAGCACAACGTAAGGTGATCCTAAAGCGCAAAGTAAATCGACCACAGTTCATGAAGCAACCATGTTGCCAGTGTGACGGCGTTTGTTACGGTGTCACGGACTTTCAACGCAGTAACTATTGTTGCGGCTTCCCTTGAGATGGAAGCTCAGAGAGGGGCGCTGGCAGTGATGCCTCCGGTAACACTGGACACAGGAGTGGCGTTAAGTCGACGGTTCTGCTTACAGGTAACACGGTAGACGTACATGGGTCTGGAGACTTCGAGTTGTAGGAATGTTATCAGACTGCATTCGTCAACGCTGACCAGCACCTAGAGCAGGCTGTTCCAGGTCGTCGGCTCCGTTGTGAGCCGCGGAGCGCTCCCTGCTACAGGGAGCCGTGTTGCTCGCTGTGACCATTCAAATGTGCCGGCACGTGGCACGGCTGGCTGAGGCAGGCGGCAAGGCAAGCGTTCTGATGTGCCAGCTGCGTCTTACAAGATCGACAACGTCATACTTTAGCTGCTAAGACGTGGTGACATGCTACACCAGGAAATACGATGTTCAGGAAATAAATAAAGGCTGCAAGCCCAGCATGTGCGGTGCTTTCGTCAGGCGCTAGCGAAAATGCAATAAAGCTCTGCGCCGTTTTCGTGAGCTGTGTCTCTAAATCCACTGTCATGTCCAGGATTCGACGAGACATTGTTTGCTTTGACAAGCAAACCCCTTCAATTGCCTGCGCCTCCCTTGGAAACAAACATTCTACAACTGCTACCATTCACGATTTTACGAGTGGTCCCACCGAAAACGGCTTGCCACTTGTCGCAATGATGTGAGCGACCCTGTAGCTTGCTTGAATTGCAGATTCAGTAGTGTTTTCTCTGCTCTCGTTCACCTGAAAATTATAAACGCATTACAGAACACGAATTATGTTGCTTGTTTTGATACCCTCCGTATTACGAAACCGTTTTTAAACTTACGTCTCCTGGTATGTTATTCTTAAGCCTGGCTACCAGTTCTCTACGTGCAACGCCTTCTAACTGATCGTAGTGCGCTGCGTGAAGACGAGTATAATGTCGTTGTATATTGTACCTCTTCGCAGAATTAAATACTTTATGACATACAAGACACTGCAGACGACCATCCCTCACAGTGAATAGAAAGGTATTCCCCAATAGAGGTACAGAGCTCCCGCGGCTTGTCATAGCTGTCATTGAACACGGATTATTGCGTCAGTTGCGGCTGCATGCAGCCAGGGGGCAGTGAGTACGCTTTCCCCCTCCACGCCGGCTCCGAGCTGCGGCAGTGAGCGCTCCGGAGCGCTCCGGCTCCATGGACCTCGGTTGGAACAGCCTGACCTAGAGGGAAGGTATGAGATGCCATGGGGCACGCAACACGGCCACCCTGACTCGGGCACAGCCTGAAATCGGAAATAGACGAGGTATTTGTGACTGTGCCATATATTAGAAGTCTTCGTGACGTTGTCTTTCAACGAAATAGCTCAAGATCGCATGTTTCCCATGCTGCCCTGCACCACCACTATAGAGAGAAGGGTCGGCTGTTGCCAAGTTATCCGTATTTGGCAATCCCTGATAACATCTGGTCATCGCTTAGCCAGAGATTTAGTGTCACCGCACGTCGACCAAAACGATTGATGGTCTCTGGCACAGAGTCGAAACAGCATATAATTACGTACCTCTATCTCTCAGACAAGCTCAGTTCGACTTAATGCTTACCAAGGTAATAGTCGTTGTTGTTGCGGTAGGTGACCGCATTGTGTATTAAATTTCCCACTCTGTATGCCACAAATTACGTATAAAGTGAATCGTCTATTCATCTTGATACTCTGTTTCCCTGTTCCCACTGGGTGACTTCTACCTGCAAGATAGTTGGAGGACATGCCATCAGCACGTCACCAGTCACTCCAGGCGTTATTTCCATTAGAAGTTCCTGGCGATTCCACTGCTTTATTCAAACAGCACCTCTATAGGTCCGCGACGATGAGTGGATGTCGTTCCACCTCTTACAAGCACTGAAATATCCGACGAGGTATCGAAAATCGAGCCCGAGGTCTTCCACATCAAAGGTCAGGAAGAGTAGCAATTGCATCCTACGTCATATGATGGATGTATTTGAATCTTTGTCCTCCCCTACAGTTTTTACTCCCTATGGCTATCTCTAGTACTATTCAAGCTATCCCATGACGTCATAACATAATTATGCCTATTTCTCGTCAAACGCTACGATTCCATTCTGTTTTGGTTTTCCAGTCGTCCATAACTGACTGCCGTACAATTCTATGCTTAAGTACATTATGAGGAATTTCTTCCTCGGGTTACAGCCTCTGTTTGATACTAGTAGACTTCTTTTGGTCGGAAATGACGGCTTTTCCTGTCTTAGGTTTCTTTTTATTTCCTCCTTGTTTCATTTGTCACGGTTATTTTGCTTCCATCGTAGCAGAACGCCTACATTTTGTCTACTTTGCTATCACCAATTATTATGTTTCGTTTCTCGCAGTTCTCATTTTTGCTACTATTTTTGCATTTCTTCGAATTACTCTCAAACCATTTTCTGTATTGATAAGATTGCTTATTCTGTTCAACAGGTCCTGAAATTGTTCTTCACTTTCACTGATGGTAGTGATTTCTTCAGCGGACGTTAGTTATGTCGATGTAATTTCACTTTGATTTTAATGCCACTGATTATGCCTCTTTTATTTCCGTCATTGTTTCTTCTACGAATATATTTAAAAGTAAGTACGAAAGACTGCAACTATGCCTCATTCCTGTTCTTAACCCGAGCACTTCGTTTTCGGTCTTCCAGTATTATTGTTCGCAGTTGTTTGTTGTACATATTATACAGGGAGTTTTTTCCATAGTGTACAAACTTTAGGGATTGATCGATGGCAGGATACGGAACAGAATGGGTCTAATAAATTAATGTCTGGAAAGGTATGGTTTCCATGCTACAGACCATTTATTCAACCATACATTGTTACAGATAGTGCGGTCTGAAACTCGCTATGTATCATGCGGTCACAGTTACAGTGTTGAAAATGGTTTCCACGTGCGTCAACGCATGCATGTACGCGCCGTAGCTTGTTCTATCTCACATGTTCACATCGGTCAGGCTGTATCCGAACAGTCTCAAATGCAGCATGAATACGTTGTTCCAATGTCTCCTACTCTGGAATGGGCTCTGCATACACGATACTTTTGAGGTGGCCCCATAACCATAAATCGCACTGGCTGGGATCCGATGAACGAGCAGGCCATGCAAGTGGACCACTTCATTAGATCCACAGACCAGGGAAGACACGATTGAGATTCGTCCATACGTTAACGGTGAAGTGGTCTGGAGCACCATACTGTAGCAGCCTCATAACTCTTCGAACCATCAATGGCACTTCTTCCAGCAGGGGAGGCAAAGTCACCCGGAAGAAACGCCGTTAGTTCCGGCGTGTTAGGTGACGTGGAAGGCAGACTGGTCCCAAGAGACGGTCGCCAATTATCCCAGTCCACACTCCGGCTGGACCGATGCGTATGATACACTGTCACCAAACCAAAGGGGCTCTGCATACTACCCCATGGATGGCTGTTATGAGAGCTGAAGACACCACTCCACGTAAAGGAGGCCTCATCTTTGATCAGGAAGGAAGCTACTAGTGCGGAATTCCTGGTGAAGAAACTAGTGATAAAACTGCTCCCGATGCGGAAAATTTTTCCCTAGTATGCCCTGCACACACTGTAAGTGATAAGGGTGGTAACAATTGTTATGTTCCACACGGTCGTCTGGCTTACCGTTTGGTGGCAGCCCAAGTGTCTGGTACTGATACGTCGGTCGCCTTCCACAGTGTTAATCATATTTTCCTCGAAGTCCGGTGTCCGGAAATTCCTGGTACGTCTTTCATGATTTCCTGCTTCCTGCAACGACCCTGTCTTCAGACAAATGGCAAAACACAGTTGCAAACATTGAATGCTGTGTTTGTTGGCGGCGGGGGTAGGTCTCCTGCTACAAGCTTGCTGCCCGCCGACCGTTGCCATTTGCCTTTGCGTAAGTAAACACCACTTCGGCAAGCTATCCATTCGAATGCGGAACCATTGTGTAGGCCTACAAAGCTGTATTACGTACACTACAATGTGAGTCAGCAAGAAAAGTGAATAGGACACAACATTATCAAAACCTGCCACAACATCGCGAATAAAACAGTGATCCGTATATATAATAAATTTCCTTTACTTTACGTCTATGGTCACAAAATTTTCTGTCCACAGTTTACCGGTTTCGGTCTATAATGACCATCTTCAGATCTGTTTTATAAAAACGATGTCCTAATGTTATAAAACACACTTGAAGATAGTCATTATAGACTGAAACGGTAATCTGTTGACAAAAAATTTTGTTACCGTAGACGTAAAGTAAAGGAAATTTGCAACATTATCCATTACTATGGTAGAAGAGGGCGCTAGAGTATGACGTATGAGGAACAGTACCACCATCTAGGAGGAAACCACGCATACTGTGGCTGTATAGTACAGAGCGTATTAGACCTCACTCTCTGTAACAAAGTATGACCGAATGAATGCTCTCTAGCACTTAAACCATGCATTTCCGGACGGAAGTTCATTAGACCTTTTATGTGCCATATTCTCTCATCCATCAGTCCCTTGAGTTTGTACACTGTGGAAAGAATCACCCTATACATTACCCGTCTGTTCCTGCAGCTCATTCATATTTTCCTCAGAATTTCGGACACCTCGTACTGGTTTGCGTTTTTGAACGCTATTTCCAGGTCTACAAATTCTACGAACGTCTCCTCCTCTTTCGTCAGTCTTGCTTCCATTATGAAGAGCAGTGTTGCAACTTGGTTGCATTAGCTGTTAAACCGCTTATTGGATATTTCTCGTACTTATCAGCTCATGATACCTTGAGAAATCTGTGAGCGATGATTTGTCGGTATTCTGGTACGTCCTCAGCCTTGTAGATTCTAGATATCAACTCGAATAATCGTTTGGATGCTAGTTACAGCAATGATTTTAGAAATATCGATGGACTCCATCCGTCCCTTCTGTGTTATTACATCTCGATTTTAAGCTAGAACTGCAGTAGTCCATTATCTCTGCCTCCTGTACAAGTTGATTTCTCTAAACGAATATACTTTGCTAAACGACACACGTATTCGTGATTGTCGCTTTGAACAGAGTCTTATCTATCGTTACTACGCCCTAAGGTGCTTATATATGGTACGAAGGGCAGTTAAATTTCAAAATACAGTCAGTGGTTATTGTGGCCGTAGTGATATACCAGGCAAGAAGCGAACACTATGTCTGTATGTTTATACAAAGATGTTCTGTAATTTATGGTTATTATTTCAAGTCGCTCGGATCATTTTTAAAGATGTTTTCTCTTTATTCCCAGGACTACCTTTATCCTAACGACTGTACTAACTACAAATACTGTCGTTATTTAGAAATATTAAAATGCAGAAGTTTTTGCACGGGTTCTAAATAATGATGGATCCACTATCCCTTTTCGTTATCGACACCAATTCTTCTTCTATCAGTTCATCAGACAGTTAATCTCTGTCACAGAGGCCTTCAGTGGTCCCCTCTCTCCTCTGCGTTTGACAGTGGAATACCCATTGTACTCTTAATGTTCCTGCCCTAGCTTTCATTTTCACTGAAGGTTGTTTTGAGTTTTCCATATGCTGTGTCCAGCATAACCAGGACATGTCAAATTTTGTCATTTTCTAACGTTCCTGGTGTTGTATTTTTAATGGGTAGTCACGCAGGATAACAAAAGCTGACTGGAGAAGACGTCATCGTTTCTCTTATTGTCGACACTCCTTGCCACCCCCCTCTCCCACCTCCCCCCCCCCCCACCTCCCCACACACACACACACACTGTTGTTGTTGTGGTCTTCAGTCCTTAGACTGGTTTGATGCAGCTCTCCATCCTACTCTATCCTGTGGAAGCTTCTTCATCTGCCAGTACCTACTGCAACCCACATCCTTCTGAATCTGTTTAGTGTATTCATCTCTTGGTCTCCCTCTACGATTTTTACCCTCCACGCTGCCTCCAATACTGAACTGGTGATCCCCTGATGCCTCAGAATATGCCATACCAACTGAACGCTTTTTCTTGTCAAGTTGTGCCACAAATTTCTCTTCTCTCCAATTCTATTCAATACCTCCTCATTAGTTACGTGATCTACCCATCTAATATTCAGCATTCTTCTGTAGCACCACATTTCGAAAGCTTCTATTCTCTTCTTGTCTAAATTATTTACCGTCCACGTTTCACTTCCATACGTGGCTACACTCCATACAAATACTTTCAGAAACGACTTCCTGACACTTAAATCTATATTCGATGTTAACAAATTTCTCTTCTTCAGAAACGCTTTCCTTGCCATTGCCAGTCTACATTTTACATCCTCTCTACTTCGACCATCGTCAGTTATTTTGCCCCCCAAATAGCAAAACTCATTTACTACTTTAAGAGCCTCATTTCCTAATCTAATTCCATCAGCATCACCCGATTTAATTCGACTACATTCCATTATCCTCGTTTTGCTTCTGTTGATGTTCATCTTACGTCTTCCTTTCAAGACACTATCCATTCCGTTCAACTGCTCTTCCAGGTCCTTTGTTGCCTCTGACAGAACTACACTGTCATCAGCGAACGTCAAAGTTTTTTATTTCTTCTCCATGGATTTTAATTCTTACTCCGAATTTTTCTGTTGTTTGCTTTACTGCTTGCTTAATATACAGATTGAATAACATCAGGGATAAGCTACAACCCTATCTCACTCCCTTCCCAGCAACTGCTTGCCTTTCATGGCCCTCGACTCTTATAACTGCCATCTAATTTCTGTCCAAATTGTAAATAGCCTTTCGCTCCCTGTATTTTACCCCTGCCACCTTCAGAATTTGAAAGAGAGTATTCCAGTCAACATTGCCAAAAGCTTTCTCTAAATCCAAAAATGCTAGAAACGTAGGCTTGCCTTTCCTTAATCTATTCTCTAAGATAAGTCGTAGGGTCAGTACTGCGTCACGTGTTCCAACACATCTACGGAATCCAAACTGATCTAATTCATTGTAGGGATTTCCTTTTTTTCAGCACACCCTACAACACTGCTTTGAGGAACACGCGACACATTTATATCTACAAATTTCTCCCCTGTTCAGCTCCGGTTGCTTCCAGACAGGTCTAGAAGCGCTGCAGTGGACCTCTCTGAGGCCTCATAGAGACCACTCGAGCCACGGAACGCGCCCACACTCGCGCTGAAGGCTCTCCATCAAAGAGGCCGAGGTTGAGTCCGCGCTGATAAACGGGCCCTCGGCAGCCGCCGCCGAGTGGCTGGCCTCTCCGCCGGCAATTGCTACCGCCACCAGCAGTGGTAGGGGGGAGGAGGGGCGGCTGACTGGCTCTCCCCTTCACCGTCCCCCTCCCCCTCCCACAGAACTCACTCCCCCCCCCCCCCCCCCAGTCTCGATCTGGGCCGCAGCGCCGGAGCGCTCGCCGGCTGGCACCGCCGCCAGCGCCGATCCGTTTTAAAGCCCAGTCCGATCCAATTAACCGCAGCCTTCATTAAATTCGGTGTACGGGCGTGCAAGCTCGTCTCGCGGAAACCAATTAGGCTGGGCTGGGGCGGGCCGCGATTTCGCCGTCTGGCCCGCGGCCGCCGCCCCGGGAGACACGCAACTCGTCCCTCCCGTCTCAGGCGGGGCCGCCGGCGACCGGCCGGCAGCCCGGGCGGTATTAATTACAGGGCGTGTGGGCTCATTAGGTGCAAGGTGAAGGTGAGAGCGCCAAGTTCCGGCGGCTGCGACCGACCCGTCGCGGCGTCCCTCAAGTCTAACGCGGGGGGCTGCGACTCCGCCACTTGCCGTATTATTAACTCGAAGCACGGTTCCATCAGTGTGATGCGAAGATGCGGTGTGAGCTACAAAGTCGTGTACACGTCCTTGCGTCTGCAACGAAACGCTTACAAGGGGCCCTTACCCATTTGAGCAGTACTCACAAAATGTGTAGGGCCCTACTAGGGCTTTACCATGTGAAAACAAGAAGACGTACCTCTCGATCGTTTCCGAGGAAATCGGCTTTGAAAATTTTACGCCTGCTTATACTGGGGGATCGGAAATTCCCATTACAAACTTCTAGGACTGTTAGAGGGGAATTAGAACATAACATTTTGAATAGGAACCTATGTCCATAAACTCACCGTTTCCATCCCTTGACAGTTTTAATACTCAATTGTTTAACCAATCCACTTCTACTTGAGGACCTGAATTAGGCGTGGCGCATAGAATTACGCAAAAATTCGAAGCGAAGTAAAACGAAACATCCATTAATCAAGTAACCAAATTTTTTTGTACTAACAGTCAAACATTACGTGTTTACTTTTCGTATACATTCACATCTACATGGTTACTCTGCAATTCACACTTAAGTGCCAGACAGAGAGTTCATCGAAACATTTTCCTACTACTTCTCTACCACTCCACTCTCGAATGGCGCGTGGGAAAAAGGAACACTTAAATCTTTCCGTTCGAGCTCAGATTTCTCTTATTTTATTATGATGATCATTTCTCCCTACGTAAGCGGGTGCCAACAAAATATTTTCGCATTCGGAAGAGAGAGTTGGTGATTGAAATTTCCTAAATAGATCTCGCCGCAAAGAAAACCTCCTTTGTTTCAGTGAGTGCCACCCCAACTCGCGTATCATATCAGTGACACTCTCACCTCTACTGCTCGATAACACGAAACGAGCTGCCCTTCTTTGCACTTTTTCGATGTCCTCCGTCAATCCTGCCCGGTAAGGATCCCACACCGTGCAGCAATATTCCAGCAGAGGACGGACAAGTGTAATGTAGGCTATCCCTTTAGTGGGTATTTCGCATCTTCTACCAAAAAAGGGCAGTCTTTGATTCGCATTCCCCACAATATTATCTATGTGGTCTTTCCACTTTAAGTGGTTCGTAATTGTAATCCCTAAGTATTTAGTCGAATTGACAGCCCTTAGATTTGTGCGATTCATCGTATACCCAAAATTTGTCGGATTTCTTTTAATACCCATGTGGATGACCTCGCACCATTCTTTGTTTAGTGCCAATTGCCACTTTTCGCACGATACAGAAATTCTCTCTTGATCACTTTGCAACTGGAATTGATCGTCTGATGATTTTACTAGACGGTAAATTACAGCGTCATCTGCAAACAATCTAAGGGGACTGCTCAGATTATAACCTAGATCATTTATGTAAATCAGGAACAGCAGAGAACCTATGACACTATCTTGTGGAACGCCAGATATCAGTTCTGTACTACACGATGATTTACCGTCCATCAGTCCATCACTACGAACTGTGACCTCTCTGAGAGGAAGTCACGAATCCAGTCACATAACTGAGACGACACTCCATATGCACGCAGTTTGATTAATAGTCGCTTGTGAGGAACGGTATCAAAAGCCTTCTGGAACTCTAGGAATATGGAATCGATCTGAGATCCCTTGTCGACAGCACTCCCTACTTCATAGGGATAAAGAGCTAGATGTGTTGCACAAGAAAGATATTTTCTGAATCCGTGTTGGTTATGTATCAATCAGTCATTTTCTTCAAGGTGATTCATAATGTTCGAGTTCAGTATATGCTCCAAACTCCTACTGCAAATTGAGGTCAGTGATATGGGTATGTAATTCAATGGGTTACTCCTATTTCCTTTCTTGAATATTGGTGTGACCTGTGCTACTTTCCCGTCTTTAGGAACGGAGCGGTTGTATATGATTGCTAAGAAAGGCATTATTTTGTCTGCATACTCAGAAGGGAACCTGATTGGTATACCATCTGGACCGGAAGACTTGTCTTTCTTGATTTGAGTTGTTTCGCAACACCTAAGATATCTACTTTTATGTCACTCATGCTAACAGCTGATCTGGTTTCGAATTCTGGAATATTTTCTTTATCTTCTTTTGTGAAGGAATTACGGAAAACTGTATTTAGCAACTCCGTTTTAGTGGCAGTATCATCGGTAACATTGCCATCGCTATCGCGCAGTGACGGTATTGACTGTATTTTGCCACTGGTGTACTTTACATACGACCAGAATCTCTGGGTTTTCTACCATATTTTGAGACAATATTTCATTGTGGAAACTATTAAAAGCATCTCGCATTGACTTCCGCAATAAATTTCGAGCTTCCGTGAAACTTACGCAGTCTCGGGGACTTTGTGTTCTTCTGAATTTGGCATTCTTTTTTAGTTTCTTCTGCAACAGTGTTCTGACGTGTTTTATGTAGCATGGTGGATCAGTCCCGTGTCTTATTAACTTATGCGGTATGAATCTATCTATTGCTGTCGATACTGTATATTTGAATTTGAGCCATATGTGTTTCACACTTACATACTTAGCTTGGAGGGAATGGAGACTCCCTTTTAGGAAGGCATCAAGCGATTCTTTGTCTGCTGTTTTAAATAAATTTATTTTGTGTTTATTTTTAGTGGTTTTGGTTGACATGGTTTTGAGCCTCGCTAAAATGATCTTGTGTTCACTAATCCTTGTATGCGTCATGACGCTCTCTATTAGATCTGAATTATTTGTTTCCGCAACCACTTACAATTGGTGCGGGCTCATGAACTAATTGTTCAAAGTAATTCCCAGAGAAAACATTTAGTACAATTTCGGAAGACGTTTTCTGTCTACCACCGGCTTCCAGAACAAAAAAGAACCCAGCATACAGATAGTAAAGAACAGTCTTGATGCATTACACGATCAATAGACAGTCTGACATAGTGGACGTCATAATCTCTACCCTGCTGCATACCAGGACATGAAACTCGGGGAGTTTTCTCTTTCCCTCAGCCGTAATGAACGTGTTACATACCTGAATTGCAACCGTCGTAGAAAGGTAATGGTTCGTTTCCGAGCATGGATTCCTTTTCAAAATATTGTATGCTCACTGCTCTATCCAAGACCTACAAGTTTCTAAAGGAAATTTCCAAACACCCTACATCCTTTGCATGTTTACTAGTCTTCCAGGAGACCGCAGCCTAGCGAGTAAGCGCTTAGTGTCTTTGTTAGAAGCGCGAGGTCTTTCGATCAACTGTCCTAGCTGGCACTTAGTTTTACTTTCACTTTGTTTCATTTCCTCGTAATTCTAATAACAGATTATTATGACTGCACAAATTATCGGTATTTAATTATTCATTTATTATTTCCTTAATCAGAGTCCCGCTATAGAAGAATACTGAAAACTAGATGAGTTTATCACGTAACTAATGAGGAGGTACTGAATAGAATTGAGGAGAAGAGTAATTTGTAGCACAGCTTGACTTCAAGGAGAGGAAGGTTAGTAGGACGTGTTCTGAGGCGTCAAGGAATCACCAATTTAATATTGGAGGGCAGCGTGAAGGGTAAAAATTGTAGAGGGAGACCAAGAGATGAATACACTGAGCAGATTCAGAAGGATGTAGGTCTCAGTAGGTTCTTGCAGATGAAGATGCTGCATCAAACGAGTCACTGTATTGAAGACCACAACAACAGTAAAAATAAGAAGAAAAAAAACTGAAAAAACTTTTCTTGAGGAAATTGGAAATAAAAAAGAATACGTAACAACCTTCAATAAAATAGTGCTCTCATTTTATTTTCACTATTGTACCTACATTAGTGACGATTATGATGTGTAACCTACCAGGATGATACTGGTCACAGAATCAGCGAAAATGACACTTACTATCACATACAGCACTTGTACTGAACGCGGAATTATTGCCTGTACACAGATTTTCCAATGTGTCTGCTGCAAATCAAACTTGCTTTGCATTCATTAACGTCTTTTGGTCGTCACAAAATTCCCTGACGTACTACACGTATCTGTTTTAGAATTACGTGGGAAAGAATTGCTGCAGCGAGATTCGGCCCACACACCGTAACACTTACGAAACTGAGCACTTAGTCGCTCGGCTACCAGCTTCTGCTGCTACGGTCGCAGGTTCGAATCCTGCCTTGGGCATGGATGTGCGTGATGTCCATAGGTTAGTTAGGTTTAAGTAGTTCTCAGTTCTAGGGGACTGATGACCATAGATGTTAAGTCCCATACTACTCAGAGCCATTTGAACCATTTTTGAACCAACTTCTGGAGTACCAGCGAACATACAAGGTATATAAGAACGTCTAAAAGTTTTCAAATTCGATTTTCTCTAAACCGGTTGAGAGTTGTCTTTCTGTTTACGTAGGTTGAAGTACCACTTGTATGCCCGTCTGGTTGACCGTGCGGTCTAACGCACAGCTTTCCGGGCGGGAAGGAGCGCCGGTCCCCGGCACGAATCCGCCCGGCCGGATTTGTGTCGAGGTCCGGTGAGCCGGCCAGTCTGTGGATGGTTTTACGGCGGTTTTGCATCTGCCTCGGCGAATGCGAGTTGGTTCCCCTCATTCCGCCTCAGCTACACTACGTCGGCGATTGCTGCGCAAACTAGTTCTCCACGTACTCATACACCTCCATTACTCTACCACGCAAACATAGGAGTTACACTCATCTGGTGTGAGACGTTCCCTGGGGGATCCACCGGGGGCCTACCTGATGTACTAAACTACTGAAGACGGCAATGTTCGCAGTTGATAAAAATACAGGGTATAAATAAATACCCCTTATGTACTTTGACGACAGGTCCCTTACACCAAAACAGGACAAAAACGTCTAGTAAACATGAGATCTAAAGTGCATACCTTAAGAGCTATGAGCACCTGTTCATATTCAGTAGTGTGAAACAGATCTCTTCTACTGAATCCTCTTTCTTTTCCATATTTTGGGAGAACGTAGCATGGACCAAAACAAGAAAAAAAAGTGCAGTAAACATGGGAACTAAAACGCTTAAATTAGGCATTCATCTTCGCTACTGCCGAACACAGCTCATCAGCTGAACAACTGCTTACAGCTCTTAAGTTATGCATTTTAGAGCCCATAATGTCTGGATTTTTTTTTTAAATTTTAGTTCTACGAACCAGTCCTCAAAGTCTGTAAAAGCAATTGAGTTACAGCCTGTATGTCGGAATCGGATACGCGTCCTAATCTCAAAGTCTGCAGAAGCAACTGAGCTACACTATGTACGTTGGAATTGGATACGCGTCCTAATCTCCATTTTCCTCCTGTGTCTATCCACCACATCCTTCCCCCTCCCTCTGCCTGTCTCCTCCTTTTAACGTAACACATATGCTCCAGAAATTAGGCAGACATGAAAGTGGGCTTGCAGCTGCTAAGGTTTTCCACGTAGGCCACGTGCCTCGACAAAGTACTGGCTAACAGCGGAGAATAAGGTTTTCCCACATTAGTAAGTAGCAAGCGGCGGCCTCCGGCCCGCCGTGAGTGCGTATCCAGTACAATGGCAGTTTTTGCTACAACATGAAAGATGGCCGTATAGAAGTACTTCATAATTCGATGTTCCACAGTACGATTAAACCGAAGATATCAACGAAGCGGATTTATTAAGAGTTTTATATTAGAAATGAAATAAAAACTCTAGACGTTAGTTGGAGAGAGTTAGAAAATGTAGTTACAATAGTCACAGACTGCTAGCACCTCACGCGGTTTTAATAAACGAAGTATTGGATAAAAGCTCAGGACTGCAACTACCACCCTAGAAACACGCATATTAACACATATTTTATGTGTTTCATTGATAAGTTTTATATCTTTCCATGACGCGAATGTGTCACATCACAGTATCATCCACGGATACATAGCCAACGAAACCAGTTCGGCAATCTCAGGTCTAACCATGCGTGAACACGTCTCCACTATTCAGTGAATAACTGTTTCTGAATGATAATTGAGGGAGAAAC
Organism: Schistocerca serialis cubense; assembly: GCF_023864345.2. NCBI lineage: Eukaryota > Metazoa > Arthropoda > Insecta > Orthoptera > Acrididae > Schistocerca > Schistocerca serialis. The sequence continues at coordinate 54,287,533 of NC_064644.1, forward strand.
CAAACTGGCGTTCTAGGGATCGGAGCGTGGGGTGTTAGATCCCTTAATCTGGCAGGTAATACAGGATTCTTTGAACTTAGACAAGGGGGAATTAGTGGAGATCGGTTGCAGGAGGAACAGAACTTCTGGTCAGGTAGAGGTAATGCAGCAGTGGGTTTAATAATGAATAAGATAAGAGGAATGCAAGTAAATAATATGAACAGCATTGTGAGCGCACTGTTGTAGCCAAGAAAGATACGAAGTTCACCCCTACCACAGTAGTACAAGTTTATATGTCAATTAGCTCCGCAGATGATGAAGAAACTGAAGAAATATGTAATAAGAGAAATTATTCAGATAGTTAAGGGAGATGAAGATTTAATTGTGGTGGGGGACTTGTGGCAAAACATGTGCTGTATCATTTCAGAGATACAGAGGCGAGCGTGTGTGCCGAGACTCACCCCAGTTCATTACTAGTAGCGCCATGTTACCACAACGCGCTTGTGCGTAGCACACAAGTATTGCATCATAATTTAAGATTGGAATTAACAGTCAAAGTTGTTTTTCCAAACTTTGTCAGAATATGCTTCAATGTATTAACGTTTAAATTGTCAAATCTCAGGATAATCGGATGAATAGTTTTCCCTAAATACATAGTCTTAAGAATAAATTAGTGGCGCTAAATAATAAAGATATGAACCCAAACATAGGTCGTAATATGCAGACGTAAGTCCAAATTAACTGGTACAAGTCTCAACGTGATTAAAGCAATATTTTGGTCAGAACCCACTTTTGTAATAATAACTGAAGACGCTAAGTATTAGACCCAGAAATAGGAAAATTTGTACGAAGCTTCAGTTCAACAGAAAAACAGTAATTATGTAACCCCATTGAGCTACCTCTAATAGTTTTCGAATAGTTTGCTGAAAACTAAGTTTGGAACAAAAACGTCCTTATTTGTAGTAGATTAAGTATCTGCTATAATAATGCTAGATAGTTTTGGTTACAGCAGATGAAGAAACCTATTAAATAATAGAGCTATAAGAAGTTTCAAGGCCACGATGTAAATAATGACAAAAAAAAGGTCTCTTACAGTTGTAGTTCAGAGATCATGCTCTATTGTCAGTTCCGTTCTAAAAATTCTAGACGGAAAAGTGTATGTATATACGAACTAAAACTTTTTTTTGTGATTCTAACCAACTACGTACGAAAAAATTTAGAATATTCTAAATCAATACACAACAGTGTTAGAAAATATTATGTGTCCGAGAAGGCGGCCCTTTAGAGACTGCTACCGTGCGCATAGAACGGATAGCAGCAAGTGTTCCCTTGGCTGTTCGCTGCGCCCGCATATAAATACAGTCCGAGAGGCAAGACGAGTCTTCACTTCGCACCCAGCCACCGTACAACCCCGTCAGTCATGCGCCGGAGTATGCGAAGCCTCGGATGACGTCTCTGCCAGGCAGCAACTAAACTCATGTTTACAGTGCAAATAGAAAGTGAAATCGCGAGGACTATACACCGTCCTGAATCGCTTAGATTTCGCAGAAGTAACAGTTAATGTGCCTCCCGTAAGGTTAACAAATCCGCGTGGCAAGTAGTGACAGTTATTTTCCATTTTTGTGGCGAGCAATTATTTTGATTATCAGAAGTCAGAGCGAAAAACAATTTTATACGAACTTACCGTAGAGGACGCCTCTGATCTGCTCATAGCGCTGTTTAGGATAGATAAATGAATATTACGATGTGGTGCGTGTGAAACTTTACCAAACACATCTATCAATTAGAACTCAAAATCTTGGTTTATAATCAAAGTCCTGATCCCGCGGGGCAAATACAGAATAGAAACATTCCTTTCAGTGGGCTGGACAAGAATGTGGACTTGCAGATTGGGAACTATGATCAGTAGGTTCTCCATCGCTTTCTGACTAACCACAGATATAGTTTCTAGGTTCTTGTAAAATATGGCGAAAAATATTTCAAATATTTCTAACATTTTCCTATGAATGACATCATTATTAACCTGCCGCCCCAAAAACAGCAACTCGATAGCAGGTAATGGAAGAGAAGAAAAAATAGTTGGTGACTATGGACTGCGGGCAAGAAATGAAAGAGGAAGCCGCCTGTCAGAGTTTCGCATTGAGCACAATGTAATCATCGCTAACATGTGGTGTAAGAATCATAAAAGAAGGTTTGTAACACCATAGCTCCAATGTTCTACTGATTTATTTTGCCTTTTCTTTATTTAATGTTACATCATTGAGCTCCTGTGAATGTTTTCGAATCGATAACACAAATTTGTTTGCTCCTTTGTTTGATAAAACTATGATGTCATGATTTGATTCTATGCAATGTAGTATATCTGTCAATTACATTCTTTGTCCTAATTGGAGGGAGACAAAACTTACTGTATATATTTGGAATCTGTTTAAATAATTTTTTTGTGGAAAAGTCAATATGTGCAAAGGTTCTGTTTTATTTAAAATGTTTGACTGTTGTTATGTAATTGCTGATCCTCACTTAGGGTTCTTAATTATTTCATATACAAAAGGTGTTATGGTTCCCCTCGGGAACGGAACTGTGTAGCGCGCGCAGGTTGTGGTTGGCCTAGGTAGAAAAGGTGGAATTGAGAGTCAGTAGGGGGCAAGCTACCAAACTGTGAACTACCCATGTAGAAGATTTATATTGAGCTGGTTCCGAGAGAGGCTTTTCCTTGCCACTTTACAATGCCTCGGATGGATGGATAAAGAACTGGAGCTATTCTGGAATTGATGTCTATCATCACCACCAAGAAATGACAGAGTCCAGCAATTCTACCTGAAAATCCACCTATTAACATGCAATCGCCACCACATTGCGCAATCACTGTAACGGAACACTATAATAATGTACAGTGAAGGATCAGCTTATTGGATGTGTTAGTGTGCTCAAATATAAGGTAATTTATAACTGAATTTATGTACCTAACTTGGTTTTTTTTTTTTCCTTATCATAACACCTCTCAGGTTCCTCTCCGTTTGAACTAAAGTGATTATCGAGTTTCCCTACTGAAAGAACATTAAAGCCCAGTGTTTTGCTATTTAATGTCTCTTGAAAATAGTAAAAAGAAAATTGTGGTCAGAGAGTGAGTTAAAGTAAATCATGCTTACGGAAAATAATTTTCCTATTAAAACTGCTTATTAATGTGGTGTTGCCAACTTCAAAATTAAAAGTTCATAAGAGTGAGGCTTATAAACTTTTGCTTAGTAAATGATCACATTGCTGCCTGTTATAACTCGCAGAAGGTGAGTCAGTATCTTACATGTATGTTAATTTTGTGTCTCACTGTAGTAAAAGTGAAAACTGCTGTTGTGGAAAGTTCTATACTCATGCTTGCTAAGCACTTGTTTCTTTTGGGTATTGGAAGTGTATTAATGTTGTAACAGGATCCATAGTTTGCCTACTGTGCTCATACTGCATAACGATTTATAGAAAGACAACTATCTATGAAAACAGTAATGAAAAGTAATCTGTTAGTGGATTCCATTTGACTTTCACTCTAAATAGAAAAGTATTTAGCTGAGAGAGACTTAACCTGTGACCAATTCATAATTTTGCAGTGAACTACATTTACAATTTTATGTCAGCTAGGAAAACGTGTGAAAAGTAATACTGAACCTATTTTCATTTTATGATTCTACAGTGAATATTAATAGTAATGTTATAAAGACCATTCAGTTTGATAAGCCCTGAAATTAATAGTGTGTATTGTTATCTGTTATATTTATGCAAATAGTTTGTTCTGCTCTGTCAGCTCTAACCTTACCATGAACGTATGCAGGTGTCAGAGTACATTGCACTCGCGTTTAGCAAAGTATAGGTTGTGTTTGTTCGTTAAGGTTACTTATACTTGATTTATTGAACAAGAATGTCAATCATTCTCTTGCCTAATTAGGCTGGCGACCGTTTTCCTTGTTCTTTTAACAGTGTAGATAGTTAAATTTTGTTGGTTTTGTTCAAATATTTATGTAACTCTGACTTTTATTTCCGATAAGCCACCTCCGTTAGGTATAACACGGTCAACATAACAAAATTCCTCTCAGAGGGTAACACTGCTCTGTTGCTTTATACCATAATGGCTTTAACAAGATAGATTTATTTCACGACCTGCCTCCCACTTTAAGGTTATGGTATAGCAGTAGCGGACAGAAGTGTTATACGTGGCTTTTCCGTGACAGGACTATTTGTTCTGTTGGGGCATAGTACGTAATGAATCAAATTTGGTATTTGATTGCATAAGCTACGCAAAATGCTGTTACAGTGTTATAGGATGCACACGTGGAAGATACGTTGAGACCCTGTAAGGTTTCAGGCTGATTATATAATGGTAAGACAGATATTTTGGAACAATATTTTAAATTGTAAGAGATTTCCAGAGACAGCTATGGGCTCTGCCTATGAACTACAGATTAAAACTGAAGAACGGTAAGAAATTAAAGAGATGCGACCTGCGTAACTTGAAAGAATCACACGTTTCTCACAGTATCAGAGGGAGCACTAGGCAACTATTGACTAGAAGTGGGGAAAGGAATACAGTAGAAAACGAAAGGATAGCATTTAGAGATGAAAGATTGAAGGCAGCAGAGGATCAAATAGGTAGAAAGACAAGGCCTAGTAAAAATACTTGGTTCACACATGAGGTATTGTATTTCATTGATGAGACGAGAAAATATACAAGTGGATCAAAATACAGGGTGCAAAAGGCTTGTACAGAAAGCAGACAGAAATTTTAATGAAAAGAAGAACATACGTACAATAAAAGTAACTACAAAGTAACCGTGGATAACAGAAGAAATACTGATCGCCCGGATCCATATCATCAAAACCAAGTAGGCAGTCAGCGTTCATTTAAGTCAGCTTAGGCTCGATTGTAAAAGTAGCCACAAGCAGGAAGTCCCATAACTGCCTCTCTCGCCCTTGTGGGGACTCTGAACCGGTCAGCAGTTTGTCCCAAAGATTCGCTCCCACCTTGTGGATGCGGCCCTCTAGGAGGTGGGCGGATCGTGCCATCGAGAGGTCGTCTAAGAAAGAGTCTATCTGTGCACCGTATCTCGTTTGTTGGCTCAAGTGTCAGACAGTCTTCATGAAGTCACAATAGGTCGTTGGGGCGTGAGACCTGTACTGGGGAACTGTGTGCTGTGAGTCCATCGCCACATTCTACTTCAGATGGGACCCGCCACTATAGCCACTGTGAGTGGTGTTCTTCATCATCCAAGCAAAAAGCAGTTAGGTGGATTCAGTTCAAATAAATGCAGGCGTCTGCTAGATCCTGTCCTCATGCTTATCGAGCACTCAGTGGATGGATAACTGTCCTCATGGTTATCGAGCATTTACGGTGGATGCATAACTGGCGCATGGAACCAATTTATAGAGGTTACAGCGCTGTATTTAGAAAGCGGTGAGCATCGACCTGTGTACAGGTAAACTGTTTCTCGCCATCGCCGTGAGATAAGTGGCTGAAAGTAATGCTCTCCCTTAATGTCGTCAATGTTACGCTTTAATAGTAATGAACAGTCAGAAACCTACTTCCATGTGTCATTATGGCACCCTGTTCTCTTGGTTGCGCAGTGTTACTGACATCGAAAACTTTTATTGTCCATTTTGAAACCAGAAAGTACCAGTGCTAAGCCCCGTGCACCTTTATTTGTCTCTTGTTAATTTAAAGCATATTCTGGCTCACTTAATTCACAGCTATGCCTACTCGTAATTTGTGAGAGCAGAGCGGCCTACAGTGTAGGCAGTTAAAATTTATCTGAGCCGTTGATTTTTATTGCTCTACTCTACGGGTTCGTTTAAAGATTCATTTGTTTTATACATGAAACGCCCTGCTAAACCCGCAGGACAGGACAGGTAGTTGGAATTGTGGAAAGGGGACAAAATAGGCGGCTCTCAGTTACTCTCGGACACATAAAACTTTATTTATTTGACCAATCACTACAGTACAAATTCTTGAACTTAGTTATCGGCTGAATACGCCACACTATCTTATGCCTTAAGGGCACAACCACTTTAATTAAAAAAAAAAAAAAAAACACGGTGAAAAGCCATTAACTCAAACTTCAGACGCCAAAAAGAATATTTAGAAGGCAGAAGGCCTCATGTGAAGTAAGTTCTATAGTTTGGCTGAAGGCCCAAAAATCTAACACCTGAGAAGCAACAACCTTAATTTAAAGACGGCTGAAGACCGATGATTTAAGATTAAGGGTAAAATTAAATAAAAAAACACAACGCAGAAGGCCTTATCTTAAATTAGGCTGAAGGCCCCAAACAGTCTGATTCTCGAAAGACTAAGATCCATAATTTAAAAACGGCTGAAGGCCCCGTAACTTAAAACTCAAGGAAAATTAATTTAAACAACAAAGCCTTATCTTAAACAAATCTGAAGGACCCAAACAATATAACACTTGCCAAGCAAGAAAATTTTAATTTAAAAACGCCTGTTGGCCCATGACTCAAAACACAACTAAAATAATTTTTAGTAGGCAGAAGGCCGAAGGCTTTATCTTCAAACAATATTTTAATCAGCCTGAAGGCCCAAACAATCTAACACTTGGAAAGCAAGGAACTTTAATTTTAAGGCAGCTGAAGGCGCATGACTTAAAACACGACTAAAAACAATTCAACTTTAATTCAAACCATCGCCTATGAGTCATACAAATACACACCGCAGAAAACAAGAAAAGGCAGTGCAGCTAACGGCGCTCAGAAGTTTCGGGCGTCGACCAGCACTTGAAATATTAACGGTCACTTAGGTGAGACAGGCATTCGGCCCAACCATTGTCGATCCGACGACAACCCAACCAACAGACAGTCAATGGACCCACTGACAAGGTAACTTTGCTCTCCACTCGACCAGCACACAACTGGGAGTTCAGAGTAAACGTAAAAGGCATGGACGCCCACAACCAAGAATACACTGAGCTGTCGAACTACGCACCATGCTGGACAGCGACAACACGGCGAGGAAAGGACACTGCCTAAATTTACGTCAACGGCAAGGTCAGGTAACCGGAACGTTAACGGCCACAAAGCAGAAAATTCCGCTAGTGCACTTCCATTGCAAATAACCGAATACAGTTAGACTCCACCGCAATGTGGCTTAACCTTCGCCAACTCGTACACACACGTTGTTACTCGCGGGAATGTCCCAACAGCCAAGAACGAGAATCAAACGCCACAATGTGGTCTTGACTTTGTGTTAAATTAAATCCAAACTCAACTTTCGTGTCCAGGGTCGGTGAGCCACGGACCTCGTAGCAATGGGAACAGCCCTACACACTCCGACACTGCGTAGAGACTGCCAGTGCGCCCGGCCAAACTACGCCCCACGAAGATTTCCTTTCTGCTCCACGCCAACCGACCGACTGCCACACAACGGCATGGAGACAGCACTAAAATAACTGAGCAGTCGATATCACAAGCTACAGACAGTTTCACAAACACTTGCACGACGAACCAGACAATACTAACGGGAGAGATTGTGCAATAACAAAGACGAAACACGAGTCGGCACACGCAGGCAATCCATAAGTGATCGCCGGCCAACACACACGGCGTCCGACAAGGCGACCGACCGCCGACCAACCAAGGTGGTCCACACTCAAGTGATATGTATCGGCAACTGTCGGACGAGTCATGGCTGTACGGACCTCACTGCAGCCGCGCCCCGACTGAAATTCCGCCTCATCCTAAGTGAAACACTGACAAGTCTGAACTGCACTGCTAGCGCTTCCCAACTCACAGGCACATCCGAACTAACTCCGAACACACGACAACAGGAATGTAATGGCAGTCAGCAAAGATAATACGCCAGGGCTTATATCGATAAGCGCCGCTGCTACCGCTCACGGGCAGGTAAGGCGGCAACTCAGTGACACCAGTAATTGAAATTAACATAACGAGGTGGTAGTACAGTAAAAACAGGATGTCAAATGAGATATGGCACGAACACGAACCACGCACCTCTCAATACATTTTTTTTCAGCTCGTGTAAATCTCTGCACATTTGTGCTATCTATGCGTTCCGCCAAGTACAATTGGTGTTAATTATTCATCCATTTGTGGTTAAAAGTCATTAACAGCCGGCTTGTTTTCGGAGTACAGGGTATTTTATACACTATTGGCCATTAAAATTACTACACCAAGAAGAAATGCAGATGATACACGGGTATTCATTAGACAAATATGTATACTAGAACTGACATGTGATTACATTTTCACGAAATTTGGGTGCATAGATACTGAGAAATCAGTACCCAGAACCACCACCTCTGGCAGTAATAACGGCCTTGATACACCTTTGCATTGAGTCAAACAGAGCTTGGATGGCGTGTACAAGTACAGCTGCCCACGCAGCTTCAACTCGATACCACAAGAGTAGTGACTGGCGTATTGTGACGAGCCAGTTGCTCGGCCATCATTGACCACACGTTTTCAATTGGCGAGAGATCTGGAGAATGTGCCGGTCAGGGCAGCGGTCGAACATTTTCTGTATCCAGAAAAGCCCGTACAGGACCTGCAACATGCGGTCGTGCATTATCCTGCTGAAATGTAGGGTTTCGCAGGGATCGAATGAAGGGTAGAGCCAAGGGTCGTAACACATCTGAAATGTAACATCCACTGTTGAAAGTGCCGTCAATGCGAACAAGAGGTTACCGAGACGTGTAACCAATGGCACCCCATACCATCTAGCTGAGTGATATGCCAGTATGGCGATGACGAATACACGCTTCCAATGTGCGTTCACCTAGATTTCCCCAAAAACGGATGCGACCATCATGATGCTGTAAACAGAACCCGGATTCATGCGAAAGAATGACGTTTTGCCATTCGTGCACCCAGGTTCGTCGTTGAGTACACCATCTCAGGCGCTCCTGTCTGTGATGCAGCGTCGAGGGTAACCGCAGCCATGGTCTCGGCGCTGATAGTTCATGCTGCTGCAAACTTCTTCGAACTGTTCGTGCTGATGGTTGTTGTCTTGCACACGTCCCCATCTGTTGACTCAGGGATCGAGACGTGGCTGCACGATCCGTTACAGCCATGCGGATAAGATGCCTGTCATCTCGACTGCTAGTGATACGAGGCCGCTGGGATCCAGCACGGCGTTCCGTATTACCCTCCTGAACCCACCGATTCCACATTCTGCTAAAAGTCATTGGATCTTGACCAACGCAAGCAGCAATGTCACGATACGATAAACCGTAATCGAGATAGGCTACAATCCGACATTTATCAAAGTCGGAAACGTGATGGTACGCATTTCTCATCCTTACACGAGGCATCACAACAACGTTTCACCAGGCAACACCGATAAACTGCTGTTTGTGTATGAGAAATCGGTTGGAAACCGTCCTCATTTCAGCACGTTGTAGGTGTCGCTACCGGCGCCAACCGTGTGTGAATGCTCTGAGAAGCTAATCATTTGCATATCATAGCATCTTCTTCCCTTTGGTTAAATTTCGCGTCTGTGTTGCGTCATCGTCGTGGTGTAGCAGTTTTAATGGCCAGTAATGTATTAACTATGTGATTTATCGAAATATTTCCTGTGCTGTAATTGTTTTATCTTATGTGTGTTTCAGAAATTTCTCCCCATACTGTTGTAGACTGTAGCGTAAAGCTGATCTAAGGCGGCCGGTGGTGCCGTCTTACCTCAGTAATCATTTTTATTGAATAACAAGGGCCGGCCGCGGTGTTCGTGCGGTTATAGGCGCTTCAGTCAGGAACCGCGCGAATGCTACGGTCGCAGGTTCAAATTCTCCCTCGGGCATGAGTGTGTGTGATGTCCTTTGGTTAGTTAGGTTTAAGTAGTTCTAAGTTTCTGGGGACTGATGACCACAGATGTTAAGTCCCATAGTGCTCAGAGTCATTTGAGCCATTTTGAATAACAAGGTAACAAATAGATTTATAGCGATGGAGAAGTTAACAAAACAGACAATTTCATACAACAGCTATTTCATAAAACGCATTTATCCACCATCTGAATATCGATAAAATTTGAGCCCAGGGACGAAACTTTAATGCTGACCCACGGCACACAATCGCTGAAACCGTTCGCCACTACAATCTGCCACCTGTTGTTGTTTTGAATGGGGCCGGGACAGTGCTGCTTGCAACATTATCCGTAAGGGTAGTGAGACGCACCCAACTGAAGAAAACTTATTCTACGCTTGCGTAATTAGTAAAACTTTTTTTACGAGACTGCTCAAGTAGTCGGTAGACCGAGGTCGAAGGTTCAATCGACGACATATCGCTTTCTTTTAACCGAGAGGCTTTGGAATCAGCCACGGACCAGAGACCCTTGCTCATTGAGCGCCGCAGACGTGATATTTATCATAAGTTAAATCAAGAAAAATTCTAACATCAGTGCTCCGACGTTGGCTGGGTAGTTTAGTCGAAGGGGGAAATACCTGTAAGAAGTACGTTAGTGGCCGCGTACCTCGCATGAAACTTGGTTCAGTGAAGAGAATCGGAAAAGAGTCTTCATTTTGCCCAGGAACATATCTTCCAAAAGGAAGAGAGTTATATTTCCTGACGAAAGTAAATATAATATAGTCGGATCGGATGGCAGACGAATGGTGTGGCGTAATGCGGAAATGCTGCAACACAGCCTTGTGCCCACAGGGAAACACCGTGGGAATTTCCTGATGAGTCTAGAGGGTTCCAGGTGTTGCAAAATTACATTTCATTGAGGGTACAATGGATCGCAAAAGGTATAGCAACATCTTAAAGGAAAATCTAAATGCAAGTGCCGAAAATTATGGTGTCCAAAGACCCGATGCATGCCCCTAGAAATACGAGAATGTGGCTCCATGTATAACACATCGAAACATCTCAGCCTCTCTTCTCAGGGCCTTGATATAACCCCATTGAACTCCTTTGGAAAGTGCTGAAAGAGAATAACAGAAAAAGATATATTTCTAACAAGAATGACTTACGCTCTTCAAGAAGAATGGGACAAAGTTCCATGCTCTGTGAAAGCAAACTTAGTTATCCTGTGCCAAGATGACGGCAAACAGTGATAACTGCAAACGGGAAACAGCACTAAATTTTAATTTTTGTAATTTAGACCACGTTTTCAGACTCTGCATGTCAAAAACCGTAAGTGGGCAAGTATCCTATGAAGCAGCTTTTGTATGAAACTTTCTATTTTTTAACCCTTTTATTGTTATAGAAGTATTTTCATCATTGTTTTTCGATAACCATGGTTTACTGAGGCACTTTCCACAGGATTGACTCTTCAGATTTTGTATTCAAACCTTTTCACGTGCCACAGACTTACTTTTTCAAAAAATATACAGCTGGGCTAATACTTTTTGGACTCGCTGTATATTCCGTGTGTACGTCAGTTAAGCTAAAGAGACTTTATCCGCGGCCGTGAAGCTTTGCGGGCAGCCTACCCGCAAGGCTAGTGCTAACACGCTACGTGCCAACGGCCCAGCCGTACGAACTGCGCGCAGGCCGTGGAAGCGGCGGCACAGGTGCGCATGCGCAAAGCTCTCCGCTAGGATCCCGCGCTTCTTACACTTTAATTAAAACACACGTCCGGAATTAATATTCCCCGCTCTTCTCAAGTGCCGCGGCACAGCTTAGCTCTCCCTAATGTGCGGGATTTAAGGGCGCAAGTTGCCTGGAAATTGCCCTGGGCTTTTACTTATTGCCTCCCTGCCTCCCAAGGAATTTGCATATAATTTACGTTATTTAACGATTGTAGCCTATTTTTCCACGTACATGACGGGCTGAAGCTCGCTCTTTTTATTACGAGAGGATGTTTCACTCCGCAGCGGAAATTTTTTAATATTCCAGGATTTATTTGTATTAAAAAGAGCCTTCTGTTATTTACAACGTGGGCGTGCAGAGTGGGATGGCGGTGGTCCTGAAGACTGGCAACGAAAAAGCTTAGCCCAGGGTGCAAATCGCAAACGCTCAAGCCTTATCAGCATCCCCCACTGTTTGAGTATTTCACCTAGACTGCCGAAAGTCCCAATGTTTGACAGTTCACATAAAAAAAGCAATAAATTACGCTATTACCGTAGTATCAGTAGCTATTGGACTTCCTTTTCTTTAGCTGGAGATTCCATTTATCATTAGTAAATTGTTCTCAGATGCCACAAATCTCTATCGTGCCAGCGTTCTTCCGATACACCTTGTAACCTCCCCCTCACTTATCGACCTTAATGACAGTGAAAAATTAAACCGCGTGTACCTAATGGAAATTTGGGAAAAAGCAATCGTCACCGAAGTTAATCTGTCGGTAAAGAGGGAGGAAAGGGTTACATCTAAATGAAAGGAAAAATGCAAATGAAACTGGTGGAAACTAATTTTGAAAAGGGGTAAAGTTGATGAAGAAAGTAAATGTGCGGCCGTTACGTTAACAATTAACTAGCAGTAATTAGATATTTGAGATTTGGGGGAAATTACGGTCGCCAGTCCTAAGGACAATTACTATAGTAACTGAAAAAGAAAGGTTATTACACATATAATTAGCACTAGAAGCGTGGCAACTGAAGGTTGACACGTGTAGTGTGAAAACTGAAAGTTTGTCAGAAGTAATAACTTTCGCTGCACTCTGACTTAATCTAGCAAAAGAATTAATAAAACCGGAAAACTGAAAGTTAATTTAGTGACTGAAATTAATAAGAAGCTTTCTTTCTTAAGCACATCGAAATTCAGTAAAATACGGTCAGTCTTGGACTACCTCAACAATCATTTCAAAAGCTACTTGAATCTACGCAATTTAGAAATAAGAGATTTAGCTTTGAACTTGAATTAAATGATTCTGAACAATTAACAATAGTAAGATTTAGTACGTACCAAGCTGAGCTGCAGTCACAGGTAAGCTAAAATACGGTAACAAAACTCGCACTCTTAATTTGTGCTTGCGTTATCTAAATATTGTAGCCAGCTATGAATACTTAAACTGAACTTTGAAATTAAAGCAGTGAAATGCAATAATTGTACTTTAATGCTGGCGTCTGAATTTCAACGACACTCGGGTTCATTTCGGAAAAGGAAGGGACCCTGCTTGGTAATGCAATTGGGACAATGAGCAACAAAGGTTCATGCTAAGTTGCTGTAATTTTGCGAGGCAAATTTTTAAAAGTTTGAAAAGCTGAGGTCTGCCATACAGTTCTAAAACTTTACGTGCTTCCAGTCTTCCTTGTTGGTTGATTGAAGGTTTGAAGTCGTCGATCGAGGAGGTGGCGACAGTCACTCATTGTCGGCCGTCGCTGTTGCAGAAGCTGGATGTTGGCGCGCCTTCTTCTCAACACGGTCACCAGACGAAACGGGCTCTTGATGTGCGCCAGCTAATGCTTCCCGTCCGCGACACCGTGCCAGAACTATCATTACAAGTCGAGCGCAATTACATGCTGCCAAACCCCGAAAGCGCGGCAACTCGCGGGAGCGTCACACAACACACCTGCTCCACTGCACTACCCCAGCCAGACTCCCTCTTGCTCTCGCTCCACGCGGCAGAGTTAACACTACCAAAGATCCTACACACTTTGATTCTTCACACGACCCATCGATGTAATCGTTCGATAGCAGTTTTCCCTAGGCAAGACCCAGCGTAAAAATACAAATAATATTTACGAAACAAACCAATTATACATCGACATAAGGGCATAAATATATGTATACAAACAGTAAAACAATTACAATATATAAAGAGACAGAAATGTCATATCTTGAGGTAACAAAATAAGGAAAAAAATAATAGTACAATAGATGGAAATAGGAGGATATGCATTTCCGGCGTTACAACCTCTCCTTTCCATGGGTTTGGCTATAGTTCTTTCCACGTCACCCTCGGCCTCCCTCGGCTCTGTGACGGAGACCAGCTGAGCAAACACTGCGGCCATAGTTGTTCCTTCCTCTGTTGGTCATGTCCATACGATCTGAGTGCTTGAGCAGTAATCCTGTGTGTGACTGGTTTCATGACATTCATTTATATTCTTACTTATTCATTCCTTAGTCGATCCAAGCTGTTCGCTCTCATGGTTCGTCGTAAACAGTTCATTTCGACAGCCTCAATTCTTTCCCCTTTATCTCTTCTTCGTGTTCGACACACTAAGCCGTATGTCAGAATGTTTTTCAATCACAGCGCACTTTTTTTGTTCGTTCGGATCTGTCCCTACTCCAAGAGATATCATTTAATAATCTAATAACTGTCCACGTCTGACTTGTCCTTTGGGATATGTCAATTTCACGCTACCAGTCTTGTCGACTAGTTAACCTAGATCATTAACAGTCCACGGTCAAAATCCAAATCCTGTCCTTGCCCATTTACAACAAAAAGGTAATTTTTTTACACATAATGTCTGTTACTCTTCAGTTGTTATAAGCAGCCATGAACTTTCTCATTTAACACACAGAATCATCTTTATCCAGAGCCATAAATAGCTGGTCGTCGCAAACAATGATCAAAGGAAACATTGATGCTGTACTGCCACACACAAACTTCTGTACACGTTATTCCAGTAGCCAAGATCAACTTACCAAGATCGACTTATAAATACAACTGAAATACGGTAGTGGTACATAACATACTTATCTCCGTCCTTTACTTAATTCAAATCTGTTTTAAAACTTTTCATCTACTCTATGAATTATTCATCCATTCCAGCCCTTTCCAACACCGTACACAGTAACTTCCTTTGCAGAGTAGGCTTGTTCTAAATCAGCGAACAGCAAGTGAAGATCTTGATCTTTCTGGGATCATTTACTCACAGATCTGTCGAGCACAAATGGTGTTGTCAAAACAGTTTTTATCAGCAATAAAACCGACTGCTCCTTAGAAACGACGCCATGCACAATGTTTTCAAATCTGTTATTCACTATACTACTCATTAATCTACTCAATGAAGCCGTTAGACTCATTCCTCTGTAATTAGTCGGATATCTCCTGCTCCCTCTCTTATATTTGACGGTAATATATGATATCTTTCACTTTTTGGATACTTCCTTTCGTTCTGTCACCTTATTAAAAGTATGTGCTAGTGCTGCTACTACTACTTTAGGCGCTCCTACCTTTAATAATTCCTGTTTTTACATTAAAGGTGGGAGGGCTTGGAGAGAAAGGAAATGTAAAACATTTTTGATCTTAGCTGTATCCGAACTTTAGGCAGAATCAGCGAAGATGATTGAAAAATTCTGCCAGACCAGCAGATGAACCTGGCATCTCGTGCTTACTAGACAATTACGTTAACCATTACTCCATTTCGCAACATTGTCTATCCTACTTGCACGGACTATCTCGCCCGACCGGATGCCACTGGCGTCAATAGTTCCTTCCCTTTCCTTTTCTTTCCTTTCTCCACACCTCCACCTTCAAATTACATAACATGTATCACTACTACAGACTCCGCGTCGTGTCTGTCCTTCCGGACCTGTGCGAGAGAACAGACACCACGCGTTCATTTAATTAATTCTCCTCGATGGGCCACGACTACACCACCTTCAGCGTGTGTGCTCAGTTGCGTTCGACCTGCTGCGGGAATACCGAAGTAGCCAGTATGGAGGACATTTGTGTGGCGCTCAGTGGGAATGTGGGTCGGCCGAGACGCGTGCAGAGATATTTCGCAGTTTCCATAAACCGGGTGTCCGGTGGTGCAGTGATTAACGCAACTCTGTGGTAAACAAGAAATCCAGGGTTCCAATCCCACACCTACACACATTTCTCACTCTTCGCTTCTGATTTCGCATGAAGTTCTTATGCAGGTGACTTCAATAATTCTTCCCCTGTCTTTACTTTCCTCTCCCCTCTACCATCATTTTACATAGTAAATATCACAGCTGCGAATTCCGCGTGGTGGTTGTTCTTTCGGATATGTCACAAAAAACAGAATCCAGGTATTCCCATTAAGTCAGTAATTCCATTATTGCACCTTGAAGACCGGCTGCCTTATATTTTATTGGCCTGATAAACTACATTATCATCCACCTCTTCCATGGGAAAAATATCCGCTTCAATCTGCTCTTATCGAAAGCCTTCCCTGTCTTCTGTAAGGAGATTTTTAAAAGTCGACTTCCATTCAGAAATGGCAATCATTCTAGGTCCTACGGTAATCCAGAGTTCACAATTCACGTATAAATCGTCAAGCTTCTGATTCCCTTTTTGATCCAACTAAATATTTTGTGTCAGCATATTTCTTCTCTCACGACTCCTCTTTGACTGGGCCAGCATTTCAATTGAGTCACCAGGGATTCACATATTAATCTGGAATGGACTTCCTTTGAATAAACTGCAGTTTAGGGAACTGTACAACTTACCACAGCCTCTATTTGCGGAAATCAGATTTTTTAATTATGCCCTTTCCGTTATTTAGGAATAATGTATAATAACCACATTGAAAAGGAATCGTTAACATTTAATGATTAATTCGTAGAAAAAGTAAATCAGTCTTCGTGTGTCTTGGTATCAGACATTTCAGGAAGCATCCAGAACAGCACAATGGGTCAAGAGTGCTTTCGGTACATGAAACAGGGTTTTCTAAGTTATGCTCCTGACGTGTGTGAAAAGGAAAGCTTGCAATCTGTCGTCAGCGAGATAAGGACATTGAACAAAAAACTATTCAAAAACAGAGGTTTGGTTAGCGAGCAACATAGGCAAAGTTGTTGGGAATTAGTAAGAGAAACAGGATGAGAGAATACACTGGGATGGGAGATGAAGTTACAACATCAATGAGAAAATAAGGGTGAGGAATCACGTAGCCTGTCAAATACATGGTAGAGGCAACAAAAATGTTCTTTACTGGACTATAATGCAGAACAAACGACCGAAAAGACGCTCTAATGGAACGTACTCCCATTCTCCGTGATATCATAAAACAAGCAGAAGCAACAGGGATTCCTTGTAGGTGAGGACCACAGCATACGGAGAAGACAAGAGAAACCCTTTATCCATCAGCAAAATTAAAAAGTTTGTTGATGATGAATTAATCTCTTAACTAAATAATTCATATACCTGCTTCAGTGAAAAATATTACAATTTAGTTCAGTGTGCAGGTTTGAACTTTTCCTTGTGCGTCATAAGAGGCAAAACAGTACTGCGCTCATTATACATACACTACTGGCCATTAAAATTGCTACACCACGAAGATGAAGCGCTACAGACGCGAAATTTAACCGACAGGAAGAAGATGCTGTGATATGCAAATGAAAAGCTTTTCAGAGAATTCACACAAGGTTGGCGCCGGTGGCGACACTTACAACGTACTGACATGAGAAGAGTTTCCAACCGATTTCTCATACACAAATAGCAGTCGACCGGCGTTCCCTGGTGAAACGTTGTCGTGATGCCTCGTGTAAGGAGGAGAAATGCGTACCATCACGTTTCCGACTTTCATAAAGGTCGTACTGTAGCCTATCGCAATTGAGGTTCATTGTATCGCGACATTGCTGCTCGCGTTGGTCGAGATCCAATGACTGTTAGCAGAATACGGAATCAGTGGCTTCAGGAGGGTAACACGGAACGCCGTGTTGGATCCCACCGACCTAGTATCACTAGCAGTCGAGATGACAGGTATCTTATCCGCACGTCCGTAACGGATCGTGCAGCCACGTCTCGATCCCCAAATCAAGAGTAGTATTGTAACAAGGCCGGTCCCATTCCAAAATACCGTTATCCATTATGGCGGCCATGACGTCAGAGTCATTATGAAATGTTTTCATAACACCGTCACCATTCCAAAGCATCGTTAGTCGACAACAACAAGGTCGCACGCAGTGTATCCGGCACGTGTTGCCTCTCTAGTCTTTATTACCGCCACCAGAGTAATCTGTCATCAAGTCAGCTGATGGTTTTGTGGGGTGGTGGAAATGGCTGTATCCAATACGATCCCTTGATTGAGTCACATGTTCTACTTCTACCAATAGGATTCAACTATCCTATGACCTCATTGTAGGACATATATAGGCTAAGTTCCGGGACCTCAGTCTTGGTCACTCAGTCAGCGGGAGACTAAGAAGAACAATCATGAAGCACCAGTCGACCTCTAGTGCAGTCACTCAGAACAGGATCAAACGGAAAAGTAAGTATCATATTTCACATTATTCTATTTCGTTCATTATCCTTATTATTCAATGTTTTCACTTATTCGCTAATATCTAATCATTCATCTTCTTTTTTCAACAGAGTCAAACGCAACCATGCTTAGCTCCGCAGACGCGTCCGAACCTGCATCATCATTAGCTTCGTTAACCATCTCATCCGGACCTACACCAGCGACAGCCGACTCATTTGATCCAGTAGCGACCACGTGGGATCCTGTAGCTCACATGTTGGAGCAGGACAAGGAGTTGCTGCTCTCCGTCCCACTCAGCAACTTGTGTGATGAAGACGCTCGATCTGCTCACCACACAACGAATTCAACCACTGGTGGCGTTAAAGATCAACTAAATGGTGGTCAGTACTGGATGCCTACATATAACTCATCAAAATCGAACACTCCCGTGATAGTGCAACCACCGAGTTTAGATACTGTAAATAAAAAGAATACGTCTAGTGCGGCTACGCTATTCACCACGACATATAATTTAACCTCCAGTGGTTCCAAACGTGTGAACATTGCTATAGACGTCCATCATGTCTGGGGGATCCCAGCTATAATGGAGAGTGAAAATATTTCCAAATGTGTTAAAGTCCCGATTTCCGAGTTCGACTGGGCCGGGATCTGTCATGCAGGGCGCTACATCAATCAACAAATGACCACCGAATATGATCCAACTCATCCCCCACCAGAAATTCGTCTTGCCGATGTCACACTTTCCATTACTACTGTATATGATGACTGCGCCTTATGCATTAAATCAGGTGTCGACAGCGTCTATCTAAGGCATCCGTCAGTTATCAAATTATTCAACCTAGACTCCTCTATACGGTTTGCTCTCGAGAGACTGAATCGTTGGGTTCCTAGCATAGAGGCAGCATATAGTGATGTTAAAAACTCTCTACGTGTTAATAATATACATATTGACGATTTTGAGCAGCATCTTCGTTCGCATATGGCCATTAAAACTACAGACATCCAATTGAAATGCGTGTGTCAAAAACCAGAGTACTCAGAGTCACCTATCGGATTGCGTGAGATACGTGCAGAATTTATTGCCAACCAAAGAGAATTATTTGGTATATATTGTACAGGTTCTAAGAAGAAACGTGCAGATTATGATAACACCTCAGAAATAGTACATCCAATGTATGATTTTTAAATAAATAATTTATATTTAATCTTATCTCCTGTTTCTCTTTTATTTCAGCCCACCACTCCTATTATAATCAAATTGATCCAATAATTTTTTAATTCTACTCAAATTATGACCATCTTACTCTTCATACATGTGTTCCTCGTGTAGGCAGTATAGCTCAATCGGTTAATTGATCGAACTATACTGGCTACACACAAATATTATTATTATCCTCTCAGTTATATTTTCTATATATGTCAAGTACTTGTTTGTACATGGCTCATTTACTATCATGGCTGGCTGGGTGAAGCACCCTCACCACAAGGACTTTGTTGTCGGTGACTGGTCATGTGAAGATTCAAGTGAAGAGCAGAAGAAGAAGAAGAACAAGAAAAACGGAATTCTCCTTCCCGATAATATAAGAGCAATTATTGTAGGCCCATCCAACTGCGGCAAGACTAATGTCCTCATGACTCTGCTAACTCATGTGCAAAGGTGTCCGATTTGAACATGTCTGTCTATTCTCAAAAACACTCTTTCAACCCAAGTATCAGCTATTGCATGAGATATTTCGAGGTGTAGATGGCGTTACATACACAACATTCAGTGAAAGCTCTGATATCCCCCCACCTGAAGAAACAAAACCAAACACAGTATTCATATTTGACGATGTTGCAGTAGAAAACCAAGACCAAATTCGCAAATATTTCTCTTTCGGTCGCCATATGGGTGCTGACGTATTTTATCTAAGTCAAACATATTCCAGAATCCCCAAACAACTTGTTAGGGATAACGCAAATCTCATTATAGCCTTCAAGCAAGACAATCTTAATTTAACACACATTTACCAAGCACATGTGGGGACGGATATGTCGTTCAATGATTTCTTAAAGATATGTGCAGACTGTTGGAACCATTCACAGTATGGGTTTCTCGTTATTGATAAAACAAGAAAACTGTATGATGGTAGATACAGACGAAACTTTCAAGAATTTTTGCATATATAACAAGGTAATAGACGTTAGCACATCAGTCTACGTCATACATGGACAAATTCGCGCGTATGTCCACCTCTCAACCTGAGATGATTGGTGTACACAGACAGAACATTCGCTTGTACATGGATGCGAAAATTCAAGCTATGGCTCTTAAAGTTGCAAGTATGCGCAGGGTACTAGAGACCTATTACCAAACCCTTCTGAGAATGGTGAATGAGTTAAATGAGCTAGTTAATCAAGTCAGTAAGAAAGTAACCGACTTAACTGGAAAGGTCGATCATATTCAGAGAAAAATAGATGTAGACCTGATTGTCGTTGATAAGGGCGATCGTGATCATACTAAGAAGCTGAAGAAAATGAATGCATATATAAAGCCTCATGTCGCAGAGACGTCTGATTAGTATACGTTGAGATGTCGACGACCAAACAGAAAGTCATTCAAGCCCGTAAAGCAGGCCGAGAGAAATTACGGTTGCTTAGGTTAGGGTATATTGATCGTCAGCAAACACTAAGAGAGACCTTTAAGCCCGTTACTGAGTCTCTCCGACAGCTCTCACCAAAAACAAAAACGACCCAAAACGACAGTCAAGCCACTGATGAATTCATTATTAGTCACGCACCAGGCCAGATAGATAGAACATTCGGCGTTAGCCCGGGAAGACCATACATGTTGGCCACGCATCCCATAACTGTAACAGAAGACAAAATACAAATAGCTGATAGACAGTTTGACCGAACACCAGGCTTAATGAATCTTATTTTCCTAAGACCAACTAAAAAACCTATAAATTATTCAGTTAGTGATAAGGACACGTACCGTCAAATACTACACATGACTGGTGTACACAAGATCACCAAAAGCCTAACCAACAGGAAGTATAAAACCATAATAAAACCAATACTTGAAGACCAAAACAACAACAACGGTGCCAGCAGCGGAGATGGTATTGACTTTGGTCTTAAGACAGTGAACAATCGAGTCCCTCAGTATATATATTATGACGACCCCAACGAACTAATAGATCGACTACGTCTGCTCATGGCATCAGCTGCTGCAGGTAATACAGCTCATTCGAATGAAGTTATCTCCATAGCCTCTGATCTTCGAGAGAGAGGTATCATCGAATAAGTATGGAGACCGTAGTTCGAGAACTACACAAACCAGCACGCAAAACATACCTGCGCAGGCATGTCATGATTAAAGGGATGGATGACTTGTGGCAAGCTGATCTTGTAGATATGCGACAATATTCACATGAGAATAATGGCTTCAAATACATTTTAATTGTTATTGATACATACTCCAAATTTGCATGGGCAGTACCAGTCAAGACAAAAACCGGACCAAATGTCGCTGATGCTTTTGAACGCTTGCTACAGATAGGAACCAATCGATGCCCGGACAATCTCCAAACCGATCATGGTGGTGAGTTCTACAATAGGTACTTCAAGACAGTGATGCAGCGGTATGGAATACATCACTACTCGACATTCACTCACCTGAAGGCAAGTATCGTAGAGCGCTTGAACAGAACAATAAAAGGCAGAATGTGGATGCGGTTTAACCTTCGTGGCTCATACAAATGGACAGATATCCTCCCAGAAATAATTGCTCAATATAATAGAACCAAACATAGCACAATAAAAATGCGGCCAATTGATGTTCGTGATAACACACTCATGGATACGGTACACTTTCACATGAAGATACTGGATCCACGCAAACAGAAATTTAATGTAGGTGATTTGGTGCGTATCTCAAAACACAAGACCGCATTTGAGAAATCATACCTACCGAACTGGTCAACTGAGATAATTACAGTTTCAAATGTGCAGCGAACGAATCCTAGAACTTATTTATTGAAAGACAGTAAAGGTGAAGAAATTGCAGGCTCCTTCTACACTGAGGAGATGCAGAAGAGCTCACAACCAGATCTTTTTCTCGTGGAGAGAGTCATAAGACGACTTGGAAATAAAGCCCTAGTCAAATGGCTTGGTTTTCCTGCTACACAAAACAGTTGGATTGATGCCAGGGATTTGCTATATAATGAACATTCATCGTCCACAACCACCACAGTAGCCTGACATGCGCGATCGAGGGCACATTAGAGGAGGCGGTGGTGTTCTGGACAAACTACCTTTGGAATTACACATCCCGGGGTATAACTACTGCGGACCTGGGACAAAGCTTCAGAAACGCTTGGCGCGAGGTGATAAGGGTAGCCACCCAGTCAGAACTAGTTTTTAAATGTATGAGTTCCACTAATTAAATTCTTTCTATATGTTCAATTGCTTGTTCTAACGGAAAATGTTTCTAGACGTCCACTTTAAAGAAAAATATATTTGTTCACCTTGTTCTTGTAGTTGAAAATCTTTAAATCGACTTACTTGGAAAAAAATATATATTCAATTTGTTGCTGTTCTTTTCGAAAATGTTTAGAGCCATTGACTTGAAGCAAATAGGTTTGGTATTAATTAAAAGTGCTTTGTTTTTCTGGTGGAACTTCATTAGCGATATTAGTTACTTTGTAAGATAGGGTAGTACCTCTGCATTAGCTTTAACATTATATATGTAATTTATCTGAAGAGAATGCTTATATATGTTTCTTAATTATCTAAAATTGTTAAAAAAAAATATCTAAAAAGATGTGGAATTTCAGATTTTTGGTTAAAAACCAATCTTATATCTGTAAACTCATATTTATATATAATGTGAAAAATGTTAAATTCTGAATTCAATAATAAACTCAGTTATTTCCTTCTAAAAAAATGTTGTTATTATTTGATACCCTAATAATGATTATTCTTTTTATTAAAAATATTATAAATTTATTTATGTGTGTATGCAGAATACGTACATACAGCCACATCGCAATGCATAAAGTTATAAGGTTTCCTGCTTTTAATCACAAGTGCCGGACTTCTGCTAGTTGTCACGAACACACACAGCCCACTGCAGCGCTATCTCTTACAGTCCTACGTCAACAGATACTTTAGAGATCGTAATCTGACGCATCGCTTTCCACAGCGGCCGCGAGGCCGGCAACTGGTGCAACCCCCTACCAAGCGTCGGCGGCTGCGCGTGTCTGTCGATTTCGACGGAGGCTGCGAGATCGGCATCTGACGCATCCGCGCCTAACTATGACAGTAGGCTCATTCCACGTCAAAGACCGGGGTATGTGTCTCTCTCGGACAGTTCCCTTCATATACAATATAAAAAGAATAAACTTACAATACTAGGGACGTTGGATGTCATAGAAAGAAAAAACACTCAATCTTATAAATTATTATTTATTTCTAATAAAAGTGAAAAGTAATTTTACATTCTCATATGCAGATACAAAAGCACTTTTTTGGTAATCGTTCTTCAGTCGATGGATGGATGGACATCCGTACCATTCAAGGCCTTGAATAGATGCAAATTTAAATATTTGACGCATCCAGGAGGTTTTGTCCTTTCCCTTCACGTAAACGATGGTGTCCTTGTGATCGAATAATTTAAGTGCGATCACCACATCTTTATAGGGTATGCCGGGATCATCCCAGTGAATTCCATGATAAAAATTAGTTAACCACAATGCACTGGTCCGTGTTTTACAAGATTTCACTTGCGTGAACGGTCTTGGTGATCGAATAATTGCGGAGAAGGTTTCAATTATTCCTGCGTCTTGTGTGTAGGCCACAAAAGCAACTTGTTTAAATACGAACTGTCTTCACTCTCCATCATGGAATCCTTGTACATCTGCAATGATCTTCACAGGCTGAGTTGCCATCGTCAAATGATCAATGCACAGGACAGCATATTTTCATTTATACAGCTCGTTGCACAACACCTATGAGCGGAGAGTAATTGATTATTCTGTCGTGTAGGACTAATGCATATGCAGCGGTGTGTTCTGGGAAATTTGTCGATGATTCAAATTCAATTCGAACGTCTATAGGTCCAGACTTAATTATCTCATTCTGTTTAGAGCAGTCTATTACAATGATCGGTGAAAGCTCTTTGAACTTACGAGGACTCAGTAGACACCCCCCTCCCTCTCCTTCAGCAATTTCATAGTAAGAAGGACGAAACCTTGCATACATGTCATACGCGAGGCTGTATACATTTTCATTCCATTGCAGATGTAGATTGTCATATGGGTAGAATTCTGAATTGAGGTAGACTTTGGCGTTAGTTAACTTGCAGTTATCGAACACGGTGGAATCGTTTGATGTATTTGCTCTTCTATCAGTCTGAAACGCAAGTATAATGAATCTGGGTGTCTCGATATGACTGGAGGTCTTAATAGCCCATGTTTGTCTGCTCGCGGTCGGTAACAGTGGATACTCAAAGATCTCCCATGAGCGGAAGGTCAGTGACAGAAATGTACCTGAATTCAACACTTTCAAAAGCTTCAATCGTTCCTCGTCGGATACACTGACGTGAGGCATTTTCCATATTAATTTGTTGATTGTGATCCTATTCTCTTCTTGAGCTCCTTGAATGTACGAGTTATTGTCTGTCGCACTCCGCACGAGAATAAGTTCCTGTTTAGCGTTCATAATAATCTGTCTCATATCCTCAAAATATCCCATAAGTATTTTTAGAGGTATGCATGCAGTAAATCGCTTGTACTCCTGGGGTGTTCTACCCTCCGCATCGTCTATGAACCATCCAGCATTTTCTAAACTATGCAGATCTGCTGGTGATGCCGAGACGTATGTTTTAAGGGTCGATGTTAGACCAACATTGCGTGTACGATCAATCTCAGAACCATTCAGTTCATAGCGAATCTCTTGGAAGAGGAATGCTAATGCGTTGCGTGTCAGATTGGACCCCTCTGTATCGGTGCCATCAGTTTTCTTGAATGACCCTTCGAGATATATGAAACTCTTGCACGGAAGAGTGAGTGTGTCCTGATGCTGTATGACAATCCTGATTTCATGATTCTTGTTAAACGTGGTTGAAGCGTAAGATTTATGAGAGAAGTATTCTTGACGTATAATTCTGTCATCATACTCTACTGGATTGGTTATATTGAGTGATGACGTCATTGCAGGGTTTGAGACCAACTGATTTAAGAAATTCGTAGTTCACAGGTGTTATCAGTTTGCTGTTCAGTAGCGAAGTGGCGCGCTGTGTATTGCGTGCACTTGTTTTATGCCGCAAGCCCATCTTGTTTTAGATGTAATCGTATAATGATTTCCTCACCGCGAAAGTCGACAAGTTTATTATTCTGATCCACAATACGCAGCTCCAAATAGCCCAATGTCTGAGCAGTCACTGGGAGGTATATTGCATTGGCAGGTGTCTCAACAATCTTATACCCCGCTGCAACTGAGGGGAAGAATCCGTAAATAGTGTGAATGAGAGTATCGTTGAGATAGGAATTCGTAGCAATGTTACACTCGACACGTATTGTGCTGACTGGGAGTATATCCACAGACTGATTGGACTTGTAAAATTTAGTTGGATCTTTCTTCAAAATCTGCCCTTTTGTGAATCCAAGCAGGGGTCCTATTGAATGTTTCTGGCTAAAGTCAATCGTTGCATTTAGAGTCCTTATTTCAGATTTAAGTGTA
The DNA here is from genome assembly GCF_023864345.2 of Schistocerca serialis cubense. Classification (NCBI taxonomy): domain Eukaryota; kingdom Metazoa; phylum Arthropoda; class Insecta; order Orthoptera; family Acrididae; genus Schistocerca; species Schistocerca serialis. The sequence goes on from NC_064644.1 coordinate 54,313,299, forward strand.
TTGATGTTTGCACGTAGTTCAATACTTTTTCCAGACTGTTTTAAGAGTTCGTTTAAATCGTCAATATCGTATGCACCAGATTCTATTTCAAGAATATCTTTTTCACCACTAATATCGAGATGCAGTTTATTGTTAGTGTTGGTGATATTCGGGATGCTGTTGTACGTCTCCAGTCCAATCAATGCAACACTCCATTGACCTGCACTCAAATCAATTGGTGGGAAGTAATTTGCACGCAATACAGCTGACCGTCCTTTCAACGTCAAAGTGTACGACATTGCATCTGAACGTCAACTGATGAATGAAGGTTTAAACATTCTGCTTATATACGTTAGTTCTTGTTCTTATTCTTCTTCTTTGTGAACGTCAAGAGAAAGATGATGCAAAGATGCCCGCAGAGGTATGTATTAAAGTCCTGATACCGTTGATAATTGTATAGCACGTGTCTTCTGTGAGTGAAGTATTGCTGTAATTCTTCGGGTGGTTGCAGGTCACCAAAGGAGTCGAAATAGTAGACTACTCCAGCGTCTTTCATAACGTACGCCACCCAGTGGGTGCCAGGACCTCCGACAACATCTAAATTCACAATACCGCATTCACCAGTTTTCCACATAGTCTTAGGTAATGTATCCCTCATAAACACACCACGGAATCTTGGTATCTTGAATTTATGTCTAACAAACTTAAGAAGGTCTGTATTTGTGAGTGGTCGATCTGGTAGGACCGCTATTGGGCTTTTTTTTTTATTTATGAATAGACCAAGACCCTTCTTGCACGGTTTCAAGTATAGGCCTTTTACAATGACTGCTGCTTCCATCATGCGGTTATGTCTTCTCGCCTCTTCTAACTGGGTTTGCGAGTTTTGCGCATTCTTGACTGCTCGAGCGATAGCTGAGCCCCACCGGCGAGCGAACCTACCGCTGAGAGCGCGGAGAGGGCTGGGATGAGAAAAGGAATAAAACCGCCGGATGTCTTGGGTATTGGTAGAATGCGAGGTGCTTTAACGGATCTTCTCGTTGGTGATTCTTTGTCCTTCATTGCGTTTTTAGCTGCATACATCGCTGTCAGGATACATTTCTTCAGACAACCCTTCTTGTTCTTCATGTTTAGTGCGCGACGTGCAGCGTTCATAACGCGCTTGAAATTCATCACTCCTAATCCTAGCTTGATTTTTCCGCGCATGGTTTAATCAACTGCGAATGCCGCGATGCGTTGACCTATACCAATATCTTTTCTTTTCCGTATCGCCTTAGCTTTATCAGCTAAAATCCTATCTGCAATGTGACGACTTGGTAGATCTTTATTTGCTTCGTATGCAATGTCATGTTCCATGCACGCTTCGTCAAGCAGATTCACTCCCTTATCACCTCGCGCCAAGCGTTTCTGAAGCTTTGTCCCAGGTCCGCAGTAGTTATACCCCGGGATGTGTAATTCCAAAGGTAGTTTGTCCAGAACACCACCGCCTCCTCTAATGTGCCCTCGATCGCGCATGTCAGGCTACTGTGGTGGTTGTGGACGTTGTATGTTCATTATATAGCAAATCCCTGGCATCAATCCAACTGTTTTGTGTAGCAGGAAAACCAAGCCATTTGACTAGGGCTTTATTTCCAAGTCGTCTTATGACTCTCTCCACGAGAAAAAGATCTGGTTGTGAGCTCTTCTGCATCTCCTCAGTGTAGAAGGAGCCTGCAATTTCTTCACCTTTACTGTCTTTCAATAAATAAGTTCTAGGATTCGTTCGCTGCACATTTGAAACTGTAAATATCTCGGTTGACCAGTTCGGTAGGTATGATTTCTCAAATGCGGTCTTGTGTTTTGAGATACGCACCAAATCACCTACATTAAATTTCTGTTTGCGTGGATCCAGTATCTTCATGTGAAAGTGTACCGTATCCATGAGTGTGTTATCACGAACATCAATTGGCCGCATTTTTATTGTGCTATGTTTGGTTCTATTATATTGAGCAATTATTCTGGGAGGATATCTGTCCATTTGTATGAGCCACGAAGGTTAAACCGCATCCACATTCTGCCTTTTATTGTTCTGTTCAAGCGCTCTACGATACTTGCCTTCAGGTGAGTGAATGTCGAGTAGTGATGTATTCCATACCGCTGCATCACTGTCTTGAAGTACCTATTGTAGAACTCACCACCATGATCGGTTTGGAGATTGTCCGGGCATCGATTGGTTCCTATCTGTAGCAAGCGTTCAAAAGCATCAGCGACATTTGGTCCGGTTTTTGTCTTGACTGGTACTGCCCATGCAAATTTGGAGTATGTATCAATAACAATTAAAATGTATTTGAAGCCATTATTCTCATGTGAATATTGTCGCATATCTACAAGATCAGCTTGCCACAAGTCATCCATCCCTTTAATCATGACATGCCTGCGCAGGTATGTTTTGCGTGCTGGTTTGTGTAGTTCTCGAACTACGGTCTCCATACTTATTCGATGATACCTCTCTCTCGAAGATCAGAGGCTATGGAGATAACTTCATTCGAATGAGCTGTATTACCTGCAGCAGCTGATGCCATGAGCAGACGTAGTCGATCTATTAGTTCGTTGGGGTCGTCATAATATATATACTGAGGGACTCGATTGTTCACTGTCTTAAGACCAATGTCAATACCATCTCCGCTGCTGGCACCGTTGTTGTTGTTTTGGTCTTCAAGTATTGGTTTTATAATGGTTTTATACTTCCTGTTGGTTAGGCTTTTGGTGATCTTGTGTACACCAGTCATGTGTAGTATTTGACGGTACGTGTCCTTATCACTAACTGAATAATTTATAGGTTTTTTAGTTGGTCTTAGGAAAATAAGATTCATTAAGCCTGGTGTTCGGTCAAACTGTCTATCAGCTATTTGTATTTTGTCTTCTGTTACAGTTATGGGATGCGTGGCCAACATGTATGGTCTTCCCGGGCTAACGCCGAATGTTCTATCTATCTGGCCTGGTGCGTGACTAATAATGAATTCATCAGTGGCTTGACTGTCGTTTTGGGTCGTTTTTGTTTTTGGTGAGAGCTGTCGGAGAGACTCAGTAACGGGCTTAAAGGTCTCTCTTAGTGTTTGCTGACGATCAATATACCCTAACCTAAGCAACCGTAATTTCTCTCGGACTGCTTTACGGGCTTGAATGACTTTCTGTTTGGTCGTCGACATCTCAACGTATACTAATCAGACGTCTCTGCGACATGAGGCTTTATATATGCATTCATTTTCTTCAGCTTCTTAGTATGATCACGATCGCCCTTATCAACGACAATCAGGTCTACATCTATTTTTCTCTGAATATGATCGACCTTTCCAGTTAAGTCGGTTACTTTCTTACTGACTTGATTAACTAGCTCATTTAACTCATTCACCATTCTCAGAAGGGTTTGGTAATAGGTCTCTAGTACCCTGCGCATACTTGCAACTTTAAGAGCCATAGCTTGAATTTTCGCATCCATGTACAAGCGAATGTTCTGTCTGTGTACACCAATCATCTCAGGTTGAGAGGTGGACATACGCGCGAATTTGTCCATGTATGACGTAGACTGATGTGCTAACGTCTATTACCTTGTTATATATGCAAAAATTCTTGAAAGTTTCGTCTGTATCTACCATCATACAGTTTTCTTGTTTTATCAATAACGAGAAACCCATACTGTGAATGGTTCCAACAGTCTGCACATATCTTTAAGAAATCATTGAACGACATATCCGTCCCCACATGTGCTTGGTAAATGTGTCTTAAATTAAGATTGTCTTGCTTGAAGGCTATAATGAGATTTGCGTTATCCCTAACAAGTTGTTTGGGGATTCTGGAATATGTTTGACTTAGATAAAATACGTCAGCACCCATATGGCGACCGAAAGAGAAATATTTGCGAATTTGGTCTTGGTTTTCTACTGCAACATCGTCAAATATGAATACTGTGTTTGGTTTTGTTTCTTCAGGTGGGGGGATATCAGAGCTTTCACTGAATGTTGTGTATGTAACGCCATCTACACCTCGAAATATCTCATGCAATAGCTGATACTTGGGTTGAAAGAGTGTTTTTGAGAATAGACAGACATGTTCAAATCGGACACCTTTGCACATGAGTTAGCAGAGTCATGAGGACATTAGTCTTGCCGCAGTTGGATGGGCCTACAATAATTGCTCTTATATTATCGGGAAGGAGAATTCCGTTTTTCTTGTTCTTCTTCTTCTTCTGCTCTTCACTTGAATCTTCACATGACCAGTCACCGACAACAAAGTCCTTGTGGTGAGGGTGCTTCACCCAGCCAGCCATGATAGTAAATGAGCCATGTACAAACAAGTACTTGACATATATAGAAAATATAACTGAGAGGATAATAATAATATTTGTGTGTAGCCAGTATAGTTCGATCAATTAACCGATTGAGCTATACTGCCTACACGAGGAACACATGTATGAAGAGTAAGATGGTCATAATTTGAGTAGAATTAAAAAATTATTGGATCAATTTGATTATAATAGGAGTGGTGGGCTGAAATAAAAGAGAAACAGGAGATAAGATTAAATATAAATTATTTATTTAAAAATCATACATTGGATGTACTATTTCTGAGGTGTTATCATAATCTGCACGTTTCTTCTTAGAACCTGTACAATATATACCAAATAATTCTCTTTGGTTGGCAATAAATTCTGCACGTATCTCACGCAATCCGATAGGTGACTCTGAGTACTCTGGTTTTTGACACACGCATTTCAATTGGATGTCTGTAGTTTTAATGGCCATATGCGAACGAAGATGCTGCTCAAAATCGTCAATATGTATATTATTAACACGTAGAGAGTTTTTAACATCACTATATGCTGCCTCTATGCTAGGAACCCAACGATTCAGTCTCTCGAGAGCAAACCGTATAGAGGAGTCTAGGTTGAATAATTTGATAACTGACGGATGCCTTAGATAGACGCTGTCGACACCTGATTTAATGCATAAGGCGCAGTCATCATATACAGTAGTAATGGAAAGTGTGACATCGGCAAGACGAATTTCTGGTGGGGGATGAGTTGGATCATATTCGGTGGTCATTTGTTGATTGATGTAGCGCCCTGCATGACAGATCCCGGCCCAGTCGAACTCGGAAATCGGGACTTTAACACATTTGGAAATATTTTCACTCTCCATTATAGCTGGGATCCCCCAGACATGATGGACGTCTATAGCAATGTTCACACGTTTGGAACCACTGGAGGTTAAATTATATGTCGTGGTGAATAGCGTAGCCGCACTAGACGTATTCTTTTTATTTACAGTATCTAAACTCGGTGGTTGCACTATCACGGGAGTGTTCGATTGTGATGAGTTATATGTAGGCATCCAGTACTGACCACCATTTAGTTGATCTTTAACGCCACCAGTGGTTGAATTCGTTGTGTGGTGAGCAGATCGAGCGTCTTCATCACACAAGTTGCTGAGTGGGACGGAGAGCAGCAACTCCTTGTCCTGCTCCAACATGTGAGCTACAGGATCCCACGTGGTCGCTACTGGATCAAATGAGTCGGCTGTCGCTGGTGTAGGTCCGGATGAGATGGTTAACGAAGCTAATGATGATGCAGGTTCGGACGCGTCTGCGGAGCTAAGCATGGTTGCGTTTGACTCTGTTGAAAAAAGAAGATGAATGATTAGATATTAGCGAATAAGTGAAAACATTGAATAATAAGGATAATGAACGAAATAGAATAATGTGAAATATGATACTTACTTTTCCGTTTGATCCTGTTCTGAGTGACTGCACTAGAGGTCGACTGGTGCTTCATGATTGTTCTTCTTAGTCTCCCGCTGACTGAGTGACCAAGACTGAGGTCCCGGAACTTAGCCTATATATGTCCTACAATGAGGTCATAGGATAGTTGAATCCTATTGGTAGAAGTAGAACATGTGACTCAATCAAGGGATCGTATTGGATACAGCCATTTCCACCACCCCACAAAACCATCAGCTGACTTGATGACAGATTACTCTGGTGGCGGTAATAAAGACTAGAGAGGCAACACGTGCCGGATACACTGCGTGCGACCTTGTTGTTGTCGACTAACGATGCTTTGGAATGGTGACGGTGTTATGAAAACATTTCATAATGACTCTGACGTCATGGCCGCCATCATGGATAACGGTATTTTGGAATGGGACCGGCCTTGTTAGAATACTAACAGTTGTGGACGTTTGCAAGACAACAAACATCTGCACGAACAGTTCGACGTTTGCAGCAGCATGGACTATCGGCTCGGAGATCATGGCTGCGGTTACCCTTGATGCTGCATCACAGACAGGAGCGCCTGAAATGGTGTACTCAACGATGAACCTCGGTGCACGAATGGTAAAACGTCATTTTTTCGGATGAATCCACGTTCTGTTTACACCATCATGATGGTCATATCAGTGTTTGGCGACATCACGGTGAACGCACATACTGGCGTATCACCCGGCGTGATCGTATGGGATGCCATTGGTTACACGTCTCGGTAACCTCTTGTTCGCATTGACGGCACTTTGAACAGTAGACGTTACATTTCAGATCTGTTACGACCCGTGGCTCTACCCTTCATTCGATCCCTGCGAAACCGTACATTTTAGCAAGATAATGCACGACCGCATGTTGCAGGTCCTGTACGGGCCTTTCTGGATACAGAAAATATTCGACTGCTGCCCCGGCCAACACACTCTTCAGATCTCTCACCAACTGAAAACGTGTGGTCAATGATGGCCCAGCTACTGGCTCGTTACAATGCGCCAGTCACTACTCTTGATGAACTGTGGTATCGTGTTGAAGGTGCATGGGCAACTGTACCTGTACACGCCATCCAAGCTCTGTTTGACTCAATGCCCAGGCGTATCAAGGCCGTTATCACGGCCAGAGGTGGTTGTTCCGGGTACTGATTTCTCAGGATCTATGCACCCGAACTGCACGAAAATGTAATCACATGTCAGTTCTTGTATTATATATCTGTCCAATGAATACCCGTGTATCATCTGCATTTCTTCTTGGTGTAGCAATGTTAATGGCCAGTAGTGTATTTTTCAGCAACAGTATGAATGAGATTTTGTTTTGCAAGTCAATTTATTTTAAAAATTACGTTCGTCTTAGTCACAGCGAAATTCACTGAAGCTGTGGGCAGGTCAACGAGAAGTTGCGGTTTCATTCTGTTTTCTATCTTTGACATTGCATAAATTTGGGAGCTATCTGAACCTTACATTACTCAATCAAGATTGCGAAGATCGCTAGCATTTATTTTTATTACTGTGACTGGTTTCGAAAGATCCGATGATGACAGCGTACATCTGATTCTTGAGGAATAATACAGCATTCTGCTTTCTTAGCACCTATACTTTATCGCCGTCGAGCAATACGCAGGGATATTGCTCTATCTATACGAGTAGGCACTGAAGACTCGATGTCAAAGAGATACTGCGTTGCGAGACGAAATGGCAGAGCCTGCACTATATTCCCCGCTCTATTTCACTAAGCGCTGCCACAGTGCGTAGCAGTGCGCCGTGTCTCGCCTCCCAGGAACTGAAACCGGAACGCTGCGCCCTTTGCTGGCTGCAAATATGCACCCTTGGACCATGGGAGTCGTCCTCTACAACCATGGAGGTAGATACAAACACAACGGCCTCTGCAACGGTCAAAAAACCATCGAAGTATGCCTATGGATGTTGGCCGGAGGGGGGAGAGGGGCGAGGGGGGCGTGGGGGGCTTGGGGAAGGGGGAGGGGGTGGCAATGCAGTGTACTGAGACATGTGGCACACAAGACGTGATATTTTTATAACAGTGGAAGATGTGGCTATATTTTGTAGTTGGTGTAATTGCTCTAATAATAAAACTAATTATGTGGATGGAAAGTAGTACTATGTGAAGCCTGGTTGGTAGGTACTCAGAGAGCGCACAGGATAAGGTTATGATTGTGGATGGGGCCGTAAACAGTTACTGTGAGTTGCACAATTAAACACACAACTTTATTTTCTTAAGAACCACTCATTTACATATTGCTGTAAAAGATCAGAATTAAACTATACGGCTGAAGGCCTTGTTAAAGAACTTGAGATGCTTTCTGGGCTGAAGACCCAAAAACACACCAGAAACAAGAACGGCTGAAGGCCTGGCTTAGAAATCAATGCAATTAAATATAGAAGGTGAAAGTTTTTTTACTTCTAAAAGAACATGCAGTTGAAAAGAATTAGCAGCTGAAGGCCTACACTACACGTCTGAACGACAACTATAATAAAAACACATTAATAAACAATTTTTCCAGCCAAGAAATTACTTTTTAAACTTACAATAGAACAGCCCAAAGTCTAATTAAAGAAATATTGACTTACTGCACGGATGAAGGCCACAAACAAATCAGAAACAACGGCTGAAGGCCTGAATAACAAGTCAGACAAACAATTTAAAATAAACCCCATCCAGCTTATAAGAATTTTTCCTTTAAAGAATACACACGGCTGAAGGGCCTTATTAAAAGGGGTTCACGTAAACCCTCGGCTGAAGGCCACACCTAACACATCGAACAACTAACCGCGTAGGACCTGGATTCCAAACAATTTCAGATAGAACCAATTTTAAGAAATTTTTTTCTAAACAAAATCAATCTTCAAAATTTTAATTTAACACGGCTGAAGGCCTTTATTTAAGTTTTGAAAAGAACTGAATTAATACACGGCACAATACTTCAGACAAAAATGAAAATCACAATCTAAAACAAATAGAACAAGTGGTGCTCATAAGTGTTCCAAGAGCAGCCTGAGAAGGTGGCTCAAACGTAAGGCGAGAGTTGAAGTTAATTAACCGGATGCCAACCCAAACTAGGGATGGCCCAAGGACCGAGCAACAATTTAACCAATTCCCTTCCGTCCGACCAGCGGCACAACGATGGAAAATATTGGCTGAGGACAAGGATACGAACAGCAATACGTCTTCACGAATTGTCTCCACTCAAGTCACGTGTGTCGGCAACGGTCGGATGAGACATGGCTGTCCGGACCTCACTCCTGCTCTGTCCCCACTGAACTCCCGAGATACGACGACCTGGAAATACTAACGGTCACTCCAAAGATAGTACGACAGTGCTCTTATAAGCGCTGCTGCTGCCACTCACGGGCAGGCAAACCAGCAACTTAGTGACGCCAGTAAACCGAATAAGAAACGAGACGGGAGTACCGCCAAAACAAGATCTCAAGCAGTAATGGCACAAACGCGAGTACAGTGAAGTGCCAATGAAACTGGCATAGGCATGCATATTCAAGTACAGTGATATTTAAACAGGCAGAATACGCCGCTGCGGTCGGCAACGCATGTAAAAGACAAGTGTGTTGTGCAGTCGTTGGATCGGTTACTGCTGATACAGTGGCAGGTTATCAAGATTTAAGTGAGTTTGAACGTGGTGTTACAGTCAGCGCAAGAACGAAGGGACACAATATCTCTGTGGTAGCGATGAAGTGGGAATTTTCCAGTACGATCCTTTCACGAGTGTGCCGTGAATATCAAGAATCAAGTAAAACATCAAATCTCCGACATCTCTACGGCCGGAAAAAGATCCTGCAAGAAGAGGACCAACGACGACTGAAGAGGTTCAGCGTGACAGAAGTGCAACCATCCAACAAATTGCTGCTGATTTCAGTGTTGGGCCGTCAACAAGTGTCAGTATGGGAGCGATTCACATAATCGATATGGGTTCTCGGAGCAAAACGACCACTCGTGCACCCTTGGCGCACTACACAAAGCTTTACGCCTCACCTGGCCCGTCAACATCGACATTGGACTATTGAAGACAGGAAATATGTTGCCTGCTCGGACGAGTCCCGTTTCAAATAGTATCGAGCGGATGGATGTGTACGAATATGGAGACAACCTTATGCATCTATGGACTCAGCGTGTCAGCATGGGACTGTTCAAGCTGTTGGAGGTTCTGTAATAGTGTGGGGCCTGTGCTGGTGGAGTGATATGGGACCCCTCACACATCTAGATGCGAGTCAGACAGGTGACATGTACATAAACATCCTGTCCGATCACCAGCATCCATTCAGGTCCGTTGTGCATTCTGACGGATTTGGGCATTCCCAGCAGGGCAACCCGTCCAGTATTGCTACAGAGTGGGTCCAGGATTACTCTTCTGATTTTAAACACTTCCGATGGCCATTACTCAGCATATCTGGGATGCCTTGCAACGTGGTGTTCAGAAGAGATCTCCACCCCCTCATACTCTTACCGATTTGTGGACAGTCCTGCAGGATTCATGATGTCAGCTCCCTCCAGCACTACTTTAGACATTAGCTGAGCCCGTGTCACGTCGTGTTGCGGCACTTCTGCGTGCTCGTGGGGGCTCTACACGATATTTGGCAGCTGTACGATTTTCTTTGGCTCTTCAGTGTAATAATGCGTATGCTACAATTTGTAGCCGATACACAGAAAAGATTCCTGTTACTGGCAATAATTTTTCTAAGAATGAATATAGCCTATTTTTTAAAGTTGTGAGTAATAGGGAGCAATGTTATAAAAAGAAAAAAGCAACTTCACTTTACCAGTCACATGCACAACAATTCCCAGCGGCTTTGGTGTGACTGAACCAACCAATACCACACATCGGCTTTGACGTGTGACGTAATTGTTCTGTTTGATGTCACTCGCGAAGAAAAAAAGGCAGAAAGTTATCCTGCGGATCTTTATCTCTCTTCGTTATTATTTTTGTACAACGCAGGTTATGATGGCAAAATGATCTACAGCAAGTTCGAACGCTAAAGTTTGGTTGTGAATTGGCGAAGCTCACGAATGTGAATGCTGAATCCAAGCTGTGGAGACTTATTGATGTGTAACACAGCACGACGTTCAGGCTAGGGGTCTAACTAACAATTTGACTGCGAAGCCCACCAATATGAAGTCGTAGACATAACAACAATATTTGTTATCGCGTGTATTTTACGCATGCTGGATTTTGATGAGTGTTTATTCTCCTCATTATCATAATCGCATGAGTGAAGTTGATGGTTGTCAACGGTAGGTTCATTATTTCTCATAAACTGTTTTCTTCTGTTCGCTGCTTTTCTTAAAAACAATGAATAGCTATACTGTGACATCTCATATTTTACTTATTGGCATCAACCATTTTTTTTCACCATTACCTTGGAAAATGTGGCTTGAGTGGTGTAGCGGTAGCATCACATAACTCCAGCCTTGGAGGTAGTGAGTTCAATCCAGACAAATGACGAGAAAATTTCCTGCAGTCCTCCAGGATGGCACCAAGCCCACTCAGTTTGCTACCAAATTAGTGCCGGGTATCTTTCAACGGGGTGATGGGTCGGCTATCCTGTCCCTAATAGTGCGGCGGCGAATAAAGGCAGAAGTCTACCTATAGTGACACAAGAAGCCCGGTTGCGGCGTGTGTGGTGTAGAATATTTTACCTTTTTGCCTTAGAAGGGAACTAGAGTATCCATAGTTGGTATCTGTGTTATGGTCAACATACGAGAGAAATATGTACACGGAACTCTCTCCTACCCTTACTTTCGTCTGTCGTCGGTTCCGATTAGGCACCTATCTTATCTCGGTTACATATTAGTGTGTCGGTCTCCACGTAAAACATGATTTACGTGAATCCACAAAATGAATCTCGTGGTGCATAGATAAAGTACAGAGACAGAAACTGAATGGACTCTAGACAAATCAGTAAAGAACATGGAAAGTAACTATAATTGAATTTTTAGTCTCCAATTACGGATTCGGTATATATACTGAAGAGCCAAAGAAACTGGTACACGTGCCTAATATTGCGTAGGGTCTCCACTAGCACTCAGAAGTGCCGGAACACGACGTGGCATGGACTCGACAAACGTTTTAAATAGTGCTGGAGGCAACTGACGCCATGAATCCAACAGGGCCGTCCATAAATCCGTAAGAGGTCGAGGAGGTGTTGATCTCTTCTCAGCACCACGTTGCAAGACATGCGAGATATGCTCAATAATGTCATCTCAGTGGATTTTGGTGGCCAGCGGAAGTGTTTAAACTCAGAAGAGTGTTCCTCGAGCCACTCTGTAGCAATTCTGGACGTGTAGGGTGTCGCATTGCCCTACTGGAATTATCCAAGTCCTTAGGAATGCACAGTGGGCACGAATGGATGCAGGTGAGCAGATAGGATGCTTACGTACGTGTCACCAGTCAGAATCGTACCTAGACGTATCAGTGGTCCCATATCACTCCAAATGCACACGTCCCACACCATTACAGAGCCTCGAGCAACTTGAATAGTCCCCGCTGACTTGCAGGGTCCATGGATTCATGAGGTTGTCTCCATACCTGTACACGTCCACCTGCTCGGTACAGTTGGAAACGAGACTCGTCCTACCATGCAACATCTTTCCAGCCATCAGCATTCCATTATCTTTGTTGACGGACCCAGGAGAGGCGTAAAGCTCTTTGTCGGGCAGTGATCAATGTACACGAACAGGCCTTTAGCTGCGAAAATCCTTGTCGATGATGTTTCATTGAATAGTTCACTTGTTGATGGCCTAGCACTGAAATCTGCAGAAATTTTCGTAAAGGTTGCACTTCTGTCACGATGAAAGATTCTCTTCAATTGTCGTTGGTCCTGTTCTTGCAGGCTCTTTTTCCGACCGCAGCGATGTCGGAGATTTGATGTTTAGCTCTCTTCCTGATATTCACGGTACACTCGTGCAAAGCTCGTGCTGGAAAATTCCCGCTTCATCGCTACCTCGGAGATGCTGTGTCTCATTCCTCGTGCGTCGGCTATAACAGCAAACTCACTTAAATTTTGATAACCTGCCATTGTAGCAGCAGTAACCGATCTAACAACTGCGCTAGACACTAGTAGTCTTATATAGGCGGAGACGACTGCAATCCCGATTCTGCCTGTTTACATTTCTCTGTATTTGAATACGCACGCCTACACCAGTTACTTTTGCCCTCCAGTGTACTTCACACTTTATCTGAAATTCTTCTTATCACATTTCCACATCATTCAAACTGTTTGCAAACAGCTTAAGGGGAGTCGTACCGCCCAAAATGACAAAATTTGACATTTTTACTTTTATGCAAATTATGAAAATATGGATGTTTATGCTTAATTTGGTGATGGTTTTATTGAAATATTCGATTATTTACTAACTTAAATAAAAATTTCAAAGTAATCATGTAATGAAATTTCCGAGAACTTTGTTTTCCATCATTTCGCATATTGGCATTTTTCTCTGGAACTATATAGTCTAGAAAGCTGTGATTTCTTTTGTTTTGTAGAGAACTGTCCGTTTCATAAGTTGCCTGCCTACACTGGCGGTACTTCGCAGTAAACTCTTTGAACGGTATATTTGTTTGTGTTTGACAACAATAGTTATCCACTAGCCGCGTTTTAGTTTGTGTGTTTCCTGTGATAGTTTTCGTCATGGCTAAACCAAAAGGAGTGTTTAAAACAATACGAAACACTGGAAACAGATACTACAGAACAAATATAGATACAGTAAAAAGAGTGGTTAGCGCCGATGGGCGTGATAATTTGGTTGTAAATAGTGACAGTTCTTCTACTCCGAGTGCTTCCAAGAAAAAGCTGCTGGGTAATGATGTAAAATACAACACAGCTTCAGACAGTGAAACAAACCGCAGTATCATTATTAATCTCCATATACTTACTTCAGCTTTGTGTGAAACAGTGTGTTGTATATGTGGAGGGGAAATTGATATTTCTGAAAAGCTATCTCAACGCAATGGTCTGGTGTGCACTTTATAAAGAATGTGTTTCAATTGTAAAAGCGAAAAGACATTCAAGACTTCAGAAGTAAGTGTAAATAATGGACCTTTTGACACTAATCTACTTCTATGGACTTAGATGCATAGGAAAAGGCCATTACGCTGCTAAGGTGGCTTGCTGAACCTCCCTAGTCCCCCTACAAAATCTATCAGTACAACTCCATAGTAAGAAGTAGTGTCAAGGCGTGTGCTATTGAGTCAATGACTACAGTAGCAGAGCAGGCTGTAGCAGAAAATGGTAGTTCTGACATAGCAATATCATTCGACGGACCCTGGCAAAAAAGAGGTTTCCAGTCAAAGAATTCATGTGCATCTATTATCAGCATCGACAATGGGAAAGTGTTGGATGTTGACGTGATGACCATGTACTGTCAGGATTGTAGGCAAGCAGTCAAGAGTACTGAAAAGCAAACTAAGTATGAAATGAGTTTTCAGAGAAACTATGAAGGAACTAGTGGAGGGATGGAGGTTGCTTCAGCAGTGAAAATGCTCCAACGTTCCCAGCATGACCGTGCTGTTCGCTGCATGAGTTTTCTTGGGGATGGAGACTCACGATCGTATAAGACAGTGGTGGAGAGTAAACCCTATGGTAATTTGTCAATTATAAAACTAGAGTGGATTAATCATGGGCAAAAGAGGATGGGCACGAGACTACGTAGACTCAAACAGCAGTTGGAAAGTACCAAGTTATCTGATGGTCTAAGTATAAGACGTCGACTGACTGATAAACAAATTGATCAGATTACACAATATTATGGTGTGGCTATTAGAAGTAACAGAGATAATGTAGATGGTATGAAGAGAGCTGTTTGGGCAATTTATTTTCACAAGCTGTCTACAGATGCTGAACCAGCACACAACCTGTGTTCCACTGAATGGTGCAAATACTTGAAGGCAAAAGAGGAGGGTAAAGTAGACACTTTCTCGCACAAAATTACTATACCAAATGCTGTTCTGCTTGCCATGAAACCTGTGTTTCAGGATCTTGCCCAACCAGAGCTGTAGAAGAAATGAATCAAGGGCACAACACAAAATGCGAATGAATCATTTAACAATGTTGTATTATCAAGGATACCAAAAAATCTGTTTGTTGAAAGGTCAGTCTTTGAACTTGGTGTTTGGGATGCTGTTCTTACTTTTAATGATAGCTATTCTGGAAGACTACAGGTTTTGGAATATCTTTGCATTCATAAAGGTTACAACACCACTAAAAGTGTGATGGACTTGGACCAACTGCGAATCATGAAGGCAGAGATTGCAACAAATAAAATGTCAAAAGAAGCCAGATCCAAGAGAAGGAGAGCAGCACTGGGTGAGGAAGATGAAGGAGGAGATGAGGACTACCATCCAGGAGGATTCCAACATAATTTTTATGTATCAGTTGGCTGTATATTACAATATTTTCTTTAGATGCAATTTTCTCAACATGACGTTTTTCAGTATAAGAACCCTTTTTCTCAGAAACTTCTGAATCTACATCAATGAATTATTTACCACATAACATAGATAGTACAAATATGTTGTAGCTCTACTTTAGTAGTATTTACTGTAATAGTTAAAATTCAAGAAATTAAAATTGTGAAAATTTACACTAAAAAATTATATGTTTAGGGTAAAAATCATAACTTATTTTCCAGTTGTTATTTTAAAGTGATTGTAGAGCAATACAGTCACAAAACATGGGACAACATGTGAAAAACACCACATTTATATACTCGACAGTTCCTGAGAAAACGGGGGATTTATATAGCCAATTTAACATTGCCGAGATAGGGAGTTACGACTCCTCTTAAGCCTAACGAAAAGCTACGGCGCAAGTTTGTCAGTAGTATCTCCATTAATATGAAAGTAATTCTTCGCAAGTTTTAAGGAAATATAGAGGAAAGGAAAAAAAATAAACCACTTGAATCCAAATGAACGCCTCGAATTTGTTCTATTTGCCTCGATTAGCTCTTTCGTAATACAGTTCGATATTTGTTTGGTGAACTGCGGAATAGCACTTATTTTTCGATATCTGTTTCGTCTCAGTTATAAGAGGTTTTCTCCATTTTTAAGCAATAACCACACAAAAAGTTGGCACATCAATTTGCCAGAGCAGCAGTCATAAAATTTTTGGGATTTAAGTACTACCTTTTTTTTTTTTAAAAAAAAAAAAAAAAAAAAGAAGGCTAGTAATGTTAATTAGCAAATTTTGCATTGCTTTTAAATATTGGTTTATTATAGAAATTGGGAAAAGCTGTCAGCACTGTTATAGTAACAACGCCTTCAGTTAGACACTAGCAGCAAATACACGACATAATAGTCAGTACAGCACTGCAGGAACATTGATGCACCTGTGCGGCGTTGTCTGTTACGCGGTACTCGTGTACTTGCCCCCACCTGACCTGTATTATAGTTTCTCGCTCTCGTCCTCGAACATCATTTGTGTTGCGAAATGACACCATACCTAAGTTGGAAGTATCTTACAAAGTCTGACAGCACTAGACTACAACGCTGCATTGGCTGGAAAGTCTGAAAGGATGAGGAGGCACGACAAACTGACATCATATAACATCAAAACATCCACAGTGTTCCTTGAGAGAGAAGTTGAATTTTATTCACGTATCTGTAACTTTATTGACACGACATGGACATGGGATGCTAACTGAAACCTTCACTTTGTTGCTGCTTCAGGGTGATAAAAATGGTATCGTTCAAAATTTACGATGCAGTTAAGACATCAACCTGTGACTTTTGTTCTCGCTGTCGCCACGCCCGTCTCCTTCAACGTCGCTTTCTTTCGTGGACACAGTGATATCAATTTCTGCAGCAACCTCAACCCCATGTCTATAGTGAATCCCTACTTCTTTATCATCAATACAAATATTCTGTATTTATTCATACACTTATTACTGGAAGTACCGGTAATGGCAATGTTGTTGTGGTCATCAGTTCTGAGACTGGTGTGATGCAGCTGTCCATGCTACTCTATCTTGGTCAAGCTTCTTCATCTCCCAGTACCTACTGCAGCCTACATCCTTGTGAATCTGCTTAGTGTATTCATCTCTTGGTCTCCCTCTACGATTTTTACCCTCCATGCTGCCCTCCAGTACTAAATTAGTGATCCCTTGATGCCTCAGAACATGTCCTACCAACCGATCCGTTCTTCTGGTCAAGTTGTGCCACAAACTTCTCTTCTCCCCAATAATATTCAATACTTGCTCATTAGTTATGTGAGCTACCCATCTAATCTTCAGCATTCTTCTGTAGCACCACATTTCGTAAGCTTCTATTCTCTTCTTGTCTAAACTATTTATCGTCCTTGTTGAACTTCCATACATGGCTACACTCCATACAAATACTTTCAGAACCGACTTCCTGACATTTAAATCTATATTCCATGTTAACAAATTTCTCTTCTTCAGAAACGCTTTCCTTGCCATTGCCAGTATACATTTTATATCCACTCTACTTCAACCATCATGAGTTATTTTGCTCCCCAAATAGCAAAACTCATTTATTACTTTAAGTGTCTCATTTCCTAACCTAATTTCCTCAGCATCACCCGACTTAATTCGACTACATTCCATTATCCTTGTTTTGCTTTTGTTGATGTTCATCCTATACCTTCCTTTCAAGACACTGTCGATTCCGTTCAATTGCTCTTCCAATTCCTTTGCTGACAGAATTACAATGTCATCGGCGAACCTCAAATTTTTTATTTCTTCTCCATGGATTTTAATACCTACTCCGAACTTTTCTTTTGTTTCTTTTACTGCTTGCTCAATATACAGATTGAATAACATCGGGGAGAGGCTACAACCCTGTCTCACTCCCTTCCCAACCACTGCTTCCCTTTCGTGTCCCTCGCCTCTTATAACTGCCATCTGCTTTCTGTACAAATTGTAAATAGCCTTTCGCTCCCTGTATTTTACTCCTGCCACCTTCAGAATTTGAAAGAGAGTATTCCAGTTGAAACGTCCCCTTTCAACAATTATACATGACTGTGCTTAAACTGACACACAATATTTTGTTAGCGCAACGCAATCTGACTTTCAAAATTCCCTACAAAAGAATGGCCCTGACTAACATTAAACTATACCCTTCACAAATCACTTACCTCACAAAAATCTTCGCTGCTCAAGCTACTGCAATACAGCGAGCGCCACTACTGCCAGCTAAATAAAAGATTCAAACTATGGAAGGCACTAACTACTGATAGGGATAGTTAGCAAATGAAAGATATTAATAGAGAACGAACAATGTATTTACCTTGATATCATCATATATAAATATAGCAGTTCATGACAAATTACAAAACTCCGCCATCTCTCTCCCCACATCCACCACTGCTGGCGGCTCACCTCCAACTGCGCAACGCTACGCGCTGTTCACAGCCAGCTGCCTAACACTACAATGGCGAGTATTACAACAATGCAAAGCAGCCACAGACTGCACACAGCACAGCCAGTGATTTTCATACAGAGGTGGCGTTACCAATAAAAAAACCTAAACAGCCTACTTACATAGAGAAAACATAAACAGCCTACTTACATAGAGAAAACATAAACAGCCTACTTACATAGAGAAAACATAAACAGCCTACTTACATAGCCCCCATGCTCCCCACAAAAAATTTTACAAATTGGATTGGGCAGTGGCCAATACAGATTTGAAAATTTTTTTTCATAATTACAATAACAAAGAAATCAAATGCACACACTTATTGATACAATGTTGGTCAAAAGCTAAAATTGTCTCACAGTCCATAAAGACAGTCCTAATCGTACATAACAGGAGAATAGCAGTGTTTTTCTCAAAGTCTGAGCAGTAAAAGAAAATGCACACGGAAGTAGTGGATTTCCATGCAGTCTTGAAGAAGTAGTGTTGTCCTTCCAATGGAAAGACAGTGCTGACTCTCGACATGCAGACAAGTATTGGGTCACAACAGAGCAAACCCACTGCAGAGTCAGTCGAAGTTTTGATGAATATTGGTAGGTAGGTCATCACAGAGCAGACCCACCGTAGTCCTGGTAGAGATTACGATATTTGTGGGCCACCAGAGGTGCAGACCCACTGCAGTCCTTGTAGAAATAATGGTATTGATGGATCGTCAAAGATGTAGACCCACTGTAGTCCTTGTAGAGATAATGGTATTGGTGGGCCACCAGAGGTGCAGACCCACTGTAGTCCTTGTAGAGATAATGGTATTGGTGGGCCACCAGAGGTGCAGACTCACTGTAGTCCTAGTAGAGATAATGGTATTGGTGGGCCACCAGAGGTGCAGACCCACTGTAGTCCTTGTAGAGATAATGGTATTGGTGGGCCACCAGAGGTGCAGACCCACTGTAGTCCTTGGAGAGATAGCCAGCAGCCATCTGTTGTGACTGTGCAGGTGCACAATCACCGTTGAAGAGTCTTGCGGATAATATAGCAAGTCCATAAACCACCACTTGTGCACTCACAAAGTTTTTGGAATTGTCCTTAGAACCAGCAATGCTGTTATCCAGTCCCTTGCTGAATTATTAACACACGTGCAAACACTAACAGTCCCTACTTCTCACATATTGTCCATATACTATGACCAACAGAAACGTGTGCAGTGAAATGTAACTTACAAGTTAATAATAAGATGAACTGGTGTCAATTACAATTTTATAAATTTACAACATGAAAATACAATTACAAAGGTACAAAATACATCATTAAAGAACATAATAATACAGATAACATTTGTAGTACAGGCTTTGCAAAAGAATAGAAATAGACATATACATCAGTGTTACAGGAATTATGACATGAGTACATACATAAAAGATCGAATAACTTTCGAAACATGAACTTCACACATGAGCATTAACACAAAACAGAATAAATAATGTCTAAACATCTTTACAAAGTAAATAACATATTATTAATGCCAATTATATTTGAGGATAACAGTATTCCTCATCATAGTGAATGTAACTTAGTATTAGAAGAGAAAAAGTTCTATGAAACAGTACACAGAGACAGGAAGAAAACAAATACACAAGGGTACACAAACATATAGTGGGATAACACAAAAGGGAAAGGGCAGGGTTTGTTTTCAGTGTAACATTTGGTACTGCAGTCCAACCTAAAACTTCATTCCATAGATCTTTCGTCTTATTTCAAAATTTGTTTCCACCAAAAAAATCCTATCAAAGCATGCTTTCTGTATTTATATGTTCACATATTTCTTACCTCATTATTTATTTCCAAGAAAATCCTACGTAAACCTGTTGTCCCTAAACCCTACTTTTTTGCTCATATCCTCTTTCAAAATACTTTTTTTGGCCAAACCATTTTCTTATAGCTTCTCAATGCATTTCTTCCAATTCATCACATCTCGTCCTCTCATATAGCCTACCCCATCTTAAGCTAACTTAAATCTACTGAGCTCAGATGCTAAACTAAGGGACGAGGCAATGCAGCAGCGCAAAACAATTAACACAAACAGCAATGACAAAAAATACAGATTGGCAAAGCTAGCAGCAGCAAATATAATAACTTATATCAAAACATGATATAGCTCAAGCAGAAAAAATATTACAGTAAAAACAACAATGCAGATAAGGGAAATGTATATTCACATCTTAATATCTATGTAATTAAAGTGGTGCACCACAACAACTGATAGTAAAAAGAAATATTACCATGTACTTGAAAAGAAAATTATGTGTTACTGTTACTAGTTCCTTCTTATTGTTCTTTCCTTTCCAAGTGCTCCTTTTTTTAAGGAATGTGGATCATAAAATAATTATTTAATAGATCTGTTGACAGAAAGTGTTCACATTAGCAAATGCATTTTATTTTATAAAAGCAATGCTGCAACACAGCTGGAAACCAGATATCAAGTGAAATAAGCAACTACGAAAAGCAAAGCATAAAAATATCATTCAATAGTCATGTGGCATTTCGTAAGTCAGTAGCTCTCAACTCTCATAGAAAGACACTTGTCATAATCAGGTGTGCAGATGTACGAATATTTCCCATCAATTCATAAGCATTGCAGTAATTAGCACAAAGTATGAGTAATCATATGTTTTCAGGTAATGAGCGTGTAATATTTACGATGCTTTCTACAAAGGAATGTCAATAGCAAGGTTAATGGAAGTAATGAGGGTGTCGCATTTGCAATATTTTCTCTAAAGGAATGCCAATGGCGAGAATAAAGGCCTGCCTTTTTTCTTTTTTTTTTTTCTACCTGTGCTTCCAGAAAGGCACACCCTAATGGCTTGTTCTCCAGGTGTTTGACACAGCTGCGTGCCCACGACGCATTACGTGCAGGTGGTCACTTAACTTTCTTACGGAAATATTTACGACACCACTTTCCGCTACAGTGACAGTCTCAAATAAAAATATTTCACAGGTCAAGAAATAGCGTTGCAAATCTGTAGAAAGAAAATCCTATAAATATAAGTGTCCAAATAAAATATTCGTCAGCATTGTGATACAGTCACGCATATACACACACATTTCATAACTCTTAAAGTACGATTCTTGGTTTCCAACATCCTTTTTCACAAGTCAAGAGTCCCTACCCACTATTCATTACTCCTTACCTTATTACACTTATACGTATCCATCGACACTCGTCAATATTTCGTCATTATAAATATGAAGCATAATCAAATAACTCATACAGCCTCAGCCTATTAATCGTAAACATACCTCAGCAGCATAATACACATCGTCGTCGTAAAAATAACATCATAACACCTCAGTCAAATCTCAAAATCGTCGTAGCTTCCTCCAATAATTAAAAAAATTCTCTGCTCATGTCAAAAGTGTCATCTGCCTCAAACGTACTTTAAAAATCATGAATCCATACCAAATACATCATTCAAAGCTCTCATAGTATCACAATGGTTCCGAAAAAATATGAACAGATCACACAGTACAGACAAAATACAATTTCGTATGTGTGAAGTAATCCAACTCTGTAATTGCGTAAACATATGTCACTGATGTAATAAAAAAAATTTATCTCTCAGTTAAATGATCAGACAGATGTGTAATTTGTGTGTTAGAGAAATATGGTACCGATGTGTAAAGTTGTATAAGCAAATACCATATTAGCTAGGATTCCTTGTGGTTGCCAAACACATGGTACACAAAGTAGGCGTATACCTCCCTGAGGATTAATGTAATTATACCCTCAGGTGTTACAGATTACAGCAATAGAATGAAATATATCACGGAAAACTTTCTTTGTAATTCAAAAATCTTGAAAAATAAATGGCTTAAGTACAAAATCTCTCAAATGCGTGTCCTGTAGCGCTAAATGTGCGTCTTGCTGTAAGATAATTCTGTGGAAGTGTCGTACTTATCGTCCTCCGAAAGCCAAGTTCTGCAGAAGTCAATGTACTTACCTCATGATAAACAAAAGTGAAATGCTTTATGTATAGATATCTTAGTTATTACGCTTATTGCCGTGATGAAGAAAGTACTGTGCTGTAACGTATTGTTGTGGTACGGAAAAGACAATCTCATTGTTGCTGTACCACAAAAGTTACTACTAAAACATGTTTTACTTTCCAGAAGAATTCAGAAAAACTGTGCAGATATAAAACAGAAACACTGCAAAAGCAACATTGTAAATTGTCACTCATCAGTAGCGTCGTGATAAAATCGTGTAGCTGTCACATAAACTAACCACTGTGCCATCTGGTATCTCACTGAAAGTACTTTAAATCCAGAATATATTTTCAAGTAAACCAAAATGTTGCATTAAAATCTCATTAGCAGTACTGGTAAATGTTCTAAGTATGTAAGCCTTATAGTCGTTCCATAATTGTGCAACTAACAAGCAAGAATGTACACACACAATAACACTGTGACGTCTGTTCACTATAACAATTCATTCGTCATTTCTGTTTAAGTAAGTTCTCTTGGTTCTTGATTGGATATTTAACTTCAAACATTGTTGTATGTTAACAGATTCTAAGTCTGACAATGCATATTAGTAATGTGAAGCGAAAAATTTTATGGCAAAGACTAAGTTAAAAAGCAGATTATCTTTCAATAAGTGGTTTTACATGTGAAATGTGGTGTAAACCTTTACTCTTCCTAGTACGCAGAGTTTCAACTTCAACGCAATTATCATGTGGTATACGTTGGATTCTGTAAGGTCCATTGTAAACTAGAAAGAATTTGTGACTCAAGTGTTTCTTCTTATGTGACAATGAATGAGCTTTAATGAGAACTTTCTGACCAATATACAACTTCTTTGCATTTGCTTTACCGTGTAGTTTTCTCCTTTTGTCTGCTGCAGATTTTATATTTTTAAGAGCCAAATAAATTATGTCTTTGTGTCGAAGTTTACGTGTATTCGGGAAAGGTACAAGCTCTCTGATTCTGTTCGGTGGTTCTTCATTCTTCAGTACAAGAGTAGGTGGTAAAGTAGTGGAGTCGTGAGGCATTTCATTCAGCACGTTTTGAAATAAGTGTAAATATCTGTCCCAATGCTGATGCTTTCTGTGACAATAAAGTCTGCAAAGCTTATTGATTTCTTTCATAATCCGTTCAGACGGGTTGCAATGTGGTGAGTACAATGAAATAAAAACGGGTTTGATTTTATGGTTGCAAAGCATGCGTGACCAAACAGCAGATCTGAATTGCGGTCCGTTATCTGAAATGACTTTACTAACGTGTCCAACTTCACGTAAGAAATTTTTAACAAAGGCGTTGGATACAGATCGTCCAGTGGCTTTACGTAACGGAGTGAAAGAAACAAATTTTGATGTAAGTTCAACAGCGACTAGAACGTACGAAAATCCATTAGATGTTCTGACAAGCGGTCCCAAGAGATCAACAGCAGCAAATTCTTTTAATTTAGAAGGAATGATAGGAAACAACGGAGCACGATGTGAGACAGTAGATGGTTTCGCCTTTTGACAAAGTTTACAAATAGACAAGACTCTTCGAATTCGCTTTTCCATATTGTTAAAATAACAAGTCGTTCGAAGAATATGATAACATTTTCGTGGGCCAAAATGTGCGTAGCTGAAATGAATGTACCAAATGAGCTTATTAACAAAATCGTCTGGAATGCAAAGTACCCATAGCTTGTCATCAACAGTGCAGCGTTTGAAGAGTATGCTGTTTCTAACCAGGTAATAATGCCGAATCTGTGTGTGTGTCTTTTCATGCCATTTGCTCTTGATGTCTTTCCAAATCGGATCTTTATCTTGTTCATGAACAATGTCCTTTAAAGATGTGGTGATGAAGTTTTCAAAGGCGACTTTCTGAATGTAAAGAATACTGAAATTTTTCTCAATGTTGCCTTCTGTGTTACTTTTCTCAAGCCCAGCCGGTGCGCGTGACAGCGCGTCCGCAACAATGTTCTCCTTGCCGGGAATGTAGACTATTGTAAAGTGGAATTCTTGCAGAAACAATGCCCAACGTTTTAACCTGTCATGATTTATTTTTGAAGACATAAGAAATTGTAATGCACAAGGATCACTGTATACTTTTACGTGCTTACCAGAAAGAAAGAAACGGAATTTGTTAAATGCCCAAACGATAGCTAAAGCTTCTAATTCAGTAACGGAATAATTTTTTTCAGATTTTGTTAGCACTCGGCTAGCAAAAGCAATGGTTTTCTGAACAGTAATGTCATCTTCTATGGCTTCTTGAAATAAATGGGCACCAAGACCGACTTTGGAAGAATCCGTGCTAAGGCAGAATCTTGTGACAGATCTGGATGAGCTAGTATTGGCGCGTTAAGTAACGCTTCTTTCAAAGAACTGAATTCCAACTGTGCTTGTTCGTCCCAGTTCCAAATAGTATTTTTTCCAGTGAGAGAACAAAGTTTTGGTGTAACTAGAATTTGCATATTCAGAAAACGACGGTAAAAATTTACGAGACCTAGAAAACTGCGGACTTGTTTTTTTATGGATGGAACTGGAATGTCTCTGATTGCTTCTAACTTTTCAGGATCCGGCTGAATGCCTTCAGAAGAAATAATATGTCCCAAAAACCTCACCTTTGACCTACCGAATTCAGACTTTTCCAAGTTTACTGTAATTCCAGATTCTGCAAAAATACGTAACAAACTGTTGAGGATGCGATTATGTAGTTCCCATGAAGCTTCTACTATTAGAATATCGTCCACATATAAGGTGATGTGACGTTTTAAGAACTCAGGTAATATGGAATTTAGCCCGCGAATGAATGCTGCTGAAGAAATGTTCAAACCAAAGGGAAGTTTCCGAAACTGATAACAAACGCCGAAACAAAGGAAAGCTGTGTATTTTCTACATTCTGGATGAATATCGATCTGATAAAAGCTGGATCTGAGATCAATGGAAGACAACACTTTTACACCATTAAAATTTTGAAGAAGTTCTTCCAACGTTTGCGGCCTGTTTGTTTCAGGAATAATGATCGTATTGATTTGTCTCGAATCTAAGACAAGCCTGATCGATCCATTTTTCTTCTCAACAACATGTAATGGATTGTTGTATGAGCTTACTGCAGGCTCAATAATGCCCTCGTCGAGCATAGATTGTATTTCTGTTCTAACACGGTCCCTATAATGTGCTGGAATTACATATGGTCTAACACAAAATTTAGTATGCTCACGAACACGAAATTGGTATTGAAATCCCTTGATTGTTCCTGTTTTGTGAGTAAAAACTGTGGAATGTGCTTGTAAAATCTCAAAAAGGTCCTGCCTATCAGTGTCATTACAATTCTCAATTGTTTGAATTTTATTCTGAATTAACTTATTAGTGTCAAATGCGCCGTCGATATCATCCCTGTCAGTACTTGCAGAATGATTGTTAGCGTCAAGTTCCGTCGAAAATTCCGAACTGTTGTCTAACAGGAGGTAAAGCCGATTAATTTCTTCGTCACGGTTTGAGAGCCAATCTTCAAATTTCAAAGCTACTGACTTACCTTCTTTTTCTAAAGTTATTTCAACATCGTGAAAGTTTAAGATTGCTTTGTATTCATTCAAAAAGTCTACTCCCAGTATAATTTCCGTCGACAATAATGGAACAATAAGAAAGTTCATAGAGAAGCTGTGGCTTTGACAAAAGAATTCTAGGTTGGTTTGTTGGCGTACATCTACACTTTTTCCAAAGATTGCACCTTGTAATTTAATCTTACGTAACGGAAGTGTGGGGCAATCGTTCGATTTGTTGCATTTTCTAAAGGCTGTTTCACTGATTACTGAAATGGGACTGCCAGAGTCAAGTACTGCCGTAAATTTTACGTCATTTACTGTAATGCAAATCACAGGATATGCAACGTTGTTATGTTTTACGTCGTGTTCTTGGAGTAAGATGTCCCTAATATCTTCCATTTTTACGTAATTACTAGCTACGGCAGCTGCGTCGTTAGTGTCATAAGAACGTTTTGTGGCTGCCAGCGGTGTGAGTCATTGCCTATTGTCTCTTTGTTGGCGCGCGTCGTTATTGGGATTTGGAGACCTAACTTCTACAAATTCACCGTGACGAGAGGGCCCTGCTCTGTTTGAATCCCGCCAGTTCTGATGCAATTCAGGTCTGTCGCTACGATCACATCGTCTGTCGTCATGTCGGTAGTTCCTGTAGTTTCTTTCTTGTCGGACACGTGGTGGAGAATTTCTCCCTGAATCGTAACTGCGCGCTGGACCGTTGCGTCTCAAGTTATTATGTCTCCCGTAACAATAATTGTTTTGGTTCCCATATTGTCTGTTTCTCTGATTGTCTCTGTGATAGTCATTACCGCGGAGAGGTGATCTTTCCCTGTAATTATTACTACTCTGCCAACGGTTGTCATACGGGTGGTGTCTGTTTTGGTCACGATTTGTGTTGTGAGAATAGCCTTGTCGCGTCCAGTTATTATCGAGGAATTGTGACGGATGTGACCTGTAATTGTTGTGTTCCTGTTTCCGCATTCCGCGATTGTCAGTGTCAATTTCCAATTCTTGTAACAGTCCCTGAAAAGCTTCAATGTCGTCTTTGCAACGACTTGCCAAAATAATGTGTCGTAAATGTTCAGGCAATTTGATTAAGCAAATGCGGATAAGTTCTGAGGGGCTGTATGGATTTGACAGGTACTGATTCTTGTGCAACATGTCTTCAAAATATTTCATAAGACTGGAAAATTCAGATTGTTCGAAACGTTTCATCATTATGATGCTTTGTTTTACTCGGTCTTGGGTGGCCTGAGACCAATATGCTGAGAGGAAGGCATGGTAAAACTCTCCTTCACTGTGGCAATCGTGAATGACCGACCGCATTCTTACAGCTGGTTCATTCTCTAAGTAGCCACACATAAATTCTAATCTGTGCTCTAATGACCAGTTGGGAGGAAAACAATGAGAGAATTGATGGAGCCATGCTTGTGGATGAATGTCGTTGCCAGAATTCTTAAATGTTTTGAATTTACGTGTAGTAATGAACAGCTTATAGTCAAAGTCATCATGTCGGCGAGTCGCATATCGGTCATTGTTACATCGTTTCGGCGGTTCCATTTCAAAATTCGGTGCACCTTGCCAATTTCTTTCATAACGTCCGAAGTGTCCTGTGTTATTATTTTGTGGTTGTTCCGTATTTCTAAGTCCCTCTTCCCGTATTGGAGCGCGAGTGGCCTCTGAAATACGTAATTCTTGTATTACCTGAGTCAGCTGATCTTGTACTTCCCGGATTTCTCTTTGGTGTTGCGTATTAATTTGATTCTGATTTTGTTTGAATTTCCTAATTTGTTCGCACTCTTCTGTGTCATTAAAGACTACCGGTTTTGTGTCGTTCAGATTATCATCTACCTTCGTAGATAAGTTAGTGAACTGATCCGAAAGTTCGGCTACTTTCTCCGATAGTGAACACATTTCCTCAATGTGTTTTTCTGAACCAAGTTTCAGAGTGTCCATTTGTGTTGAAATCGAATCTACTGTGTTCTTTAAGTTTTCCTGAGTTTTTGCAAGTTGCGTAACCGAATCGGTAGATGCAACTGAGTCAAATTTAGCTTGCAAGGTCTCATGATTTTCATGAACAATAATTTGCAGTTCTCTTATGGCTGCTTCGTGATTCTGTAATGCCTTTTCATGCTGCGAAAAAATAGGTTGAAAATGCACACAAATTTGAGTTTTTACGTCATTACAGACTTTTTGACATTTCGATTCAATGTTATGTAACTCAGTAGTTAAATCTTCACGCGTTTGTTCAAGAGTTTGTTCCAATGAGTCTAACTTTTGAAGCTGTTGCTGTGTTTGTCTCTGATTTTGTTCCAGTGTGTCTAACTGTTGCTGTGTTTGTCTCTGATTTTGTTCCATTGTGTCTAACTTTTTAAGATTTTGTTCCACTGTGTCTAACTTTTTGAGATTTTGTTCCACTGTGTCTAACTTTTTGAGATTTTGTTCCACTGTGTCTAACTTTTTAAGATTTTGTCCCATTTGTCTCTGATTTTGTTCCATTTGTTGCATTAATTGCAATAATAATGTATTAGTGTCTGGAATCTGTTTCTCTACGCTTTTCGGCAGTGCATTTGCACCGGCAACATTCACATTTTGACAAGCAGAAAATGCGTCTTGACTTATTTGAGAAAACGGTGATAACCCAAAACCTGAATCTACAGTATTTGCGAAATTGTGTCCTGTCATTTCGGATTCCTGAGGCGAGCTGTTGCCGACCGATCGATCGATAATGCTTCCCTGTTCACTACCTGTTTCACTGTCTACACCATTGTTTGCAGCCCGCTCCATTTCCCTATGCACAATTACCAAATTACTACTTTGAACATCAGTTAATTCATTACTCGGTGGCGCTAACACACTGCTTTCATTTTCACTGTCATTTCTCAGTTTACTTTGGAGCCTAGTATTACGTTTTTCACACGCCAGTATTGTCACAATATTTCACACGACAACACAGAAAAACACAATTTGAAGATCAAAAATAGGGGAACACATCAACATAGCACTGAAAATAATATCTAGTTAATTGCAGCTGCGAAATACTTGGTACAAATCTACATGCATGCCACACCTGTTTTACTGTACAAGAATGAAAGACTGCAACTACAAAGGAGATATTCTCTACAATTACGCGCTAGAAATAAACAAAAGCTACACTAAATACACAAACTACAAGAAAAAATCAGAAGATTCCAGTGAGGTATCCTAGGCTAAGGGTCGACATATGAAACGTCCCCTTTCAACAATTATACATGACTGTGCTTAAACTGACACACAATATTTTGTTAGCGCAACGCAATCTGACTTTCAAAATTCCCTACAAAAGAATGGCCCTGACTAACATTAAACTATACCCTTCACAAATCACTTACCTCACAAAAATCTTCGCTGCTCAAGCTACTGCAATACAGCGAGCGCCACTACTGCCAGCTAAATAAAAGATTCAAACTATGGAAGGCACTAACTACTGATAGGGATAGTTAGCAAATGAAAGATATTAATAGAGAACGAACAATGTATTTACCTTGATATCATCATATATAAATATAGCAGTTCATGACAAATTACAAAACTCCGCCATCTCTCTCCCCACATCCACCACTGCTGGCGGCTCACCTCCAACTGCGCAACGCTACGCGCTGTTCACAGCCAGCTGCCTAACACTACAATGGCGAGTATTACAACAATGCAAAGCAGCCACAGACTGCACACAGCACAGCCAGTGATTTTCATACAGAGGTGGCGTTACCAATAAAAAAACCTAAACAGCCTACTTACATAGAGAAAACATAAACAGCCTACTTACATAGAGAAAACATAAACAGCCTACTTACAAAGAGAAAACATAAACAGCCTACTTACACAGTCAACATTATCAAAAGGTAATATTGAAACGAAAATTGGCTATTTCAGAAACCGATTATTTTGAGCGGTTATAGCAACCAGGTTAAACTAGAGACAAAAAGAAACATTCTAACAGGAAACAGATAATTTCAGAGACTTCCTGCACAGCTCGGAAGTTGTCCCCCCGCTTGGCCCCTGCTCGTCGGTTCCTCAGCGCTGCGCCACGCTCGCTCTGCCGAACTGGGCGGGCTCCTCCAGACAGGTGGGCTGGTCTAGTTAGGGGTCGTCCCCCGCGACCAATCGCTCAGCCGGCTGATCGATGTCGAGCGCTCCATCACCGTCGCTTTGTGCCGGCCCTCTCCGTAAAAGAAAATCCGTGTCGGCTTCATTATGTCTCGACAACCAGCTCAGCTGCAAATTGATGCATCTGCGTGTCTTCGGGGAGCTCCACGGTGCGGCACTAATACATACTAGTGCTACTGCTTTTAGCATGTATTATGTTCGTAGCGCTTTTGATTTGCACGTCGGTATTCCTGTTGCCACGGCTTTATTTGTTGCCTGTCATTTCTTATTTTTAGTTCACTGTTTGCTATCTGCGTTCACGTATTGTCATTTGGAGACAGTGAATGGAGCTGTGGACGCTAGAAAATGGGGCGCCAAGTAGAGAAATCTGAAGAGGTCTGACTTTTCTTCTGTTTGAAATCAATAGAGGGTTGTCAGTAGAAAAGGCAACCAGAACCCTGTATGGCGATAGTGCCACTGGACAGAGCACTGTAAGAAAGTGATTTTATGGAGTATCGTTTTGACGTTAGTGATTCTCTACGTTGCTGGAGACCCTCGGCTCTTGATGAATATCGTTTAAACGCATTAATCGATTATGATCCACGACGGTGTACTCGATCACAGACAAATTTGATGAACTGTAGTGGTTCCAAAAATCGCAATAATATGTGCATCTCTGGATGCTCGTCGTCAGTTGGCTCGTGAATCACACCGACCATTCCTGTTTAGTATCGTTAATATTGGCGAGAAATGGTGTATTTACGCCAACATGAGGAAAATAAAGGAATGGTTGAGCTCAAAAAAAAAAAAAAAAAAAAAGCAACTCCACGTACAAAAACCTGCACACATCCATAAAAGATTACGTTACGCATCTCGTAGAACAGCGACGGTGTGGTGTGATACGAGATGCTTCCCCGAGGTGTAACCATCATTGCTGACATTAACTGTCAACAACTGAGGCATCTAGCCGGCGCAATCGAAGAGCCATGGTCAGGAAGGCTGCGTGAAGTGATCCTACTCCACTATAATGTTATCCAGCATTCCGTCAGACTGACAGAAAATATTATAGAGGAGTTCGGTTGGGACGTCATTCCGCACCCACATTCTTCACCTGATCTTGAGTTCTTAAATATTCACCTTTCTCGCTCTCTACCATCTTCAAGGTACTTCCTTTCCGGATGAAAATGCGCTCCGAACGTGGCTCGACGGGTCCTTCGCCTCATGGCCACGTGTTTTCTACAGGCACGTCACTTTAAATTACCCATTCGTTGGCAGACTGTTGTAAATAGTAAAGAAGAGTATATTAATTAAGACTTAAGCGTCTTTTATGAATATCTATTACGTTTATTAAACATACAGAATAATATTACGAACTTATACTCCAGCCCAATACTATTCAGTATGACGACTGTGTCAGATATCCTTCTGTCTTCTCCAGTCCTGCAGTAACCTTTCCATCTTTGTATATCTATTACTAATGTAGGATTCCACTTGTAATTTCTCACAATTAATGATTTTCCAGTGGCGTATTTATACTTTTGAATGTCAAGTTACTAGTCCTGATTGCTTTTTAACTGGTTACGCAGAGAGAGACCAAGAGAAGACTGCACTAAACAGATACAGAAGGATGCAGGTTGCAGTAGGCACTGGGAGATGAAGCAGCTTACAAAGGATAGAGTAGCATGGAGAGCTGCATCAAACCAGTCTCAGGACTGAAGACCACAACAACAACAACCATAGGATTAACTTTCTTGCACACAATTCAGTATCGCTTGCATTTGCTCTTTAACGGCGCAAAATTTTTTAATTTAATTTTCTTGCATGCATTTCAGTATCGCTTGCATTTGCTCTTTAGTGGCACACACATTTTTTTTATTTTTTTTTTTTACATAGTGCAATTCAAACACTTATCTTCCACTAAGAATCTGCAAAAAGGTGGGAATTTAAGGAGATGGGTCCTGGATAAACTAACAGAATCAAAGGTTGTAGAGAGTTTCAGGGAGGGCATTAGGGAACGATTGACAAGAACGGGGGAATGACATATAGTAGAAGTAGAATGGGTACCTTTCAGAGATGAAATAGTGAAGGAAGCAGAGGACCAAGTAGGTAAAAAGATGAGGGCTAATAGAAATCCTTGGCTAATAGAAGAGATACTGAATTTGATTGATGAAAAGAGAAAATACAAAAATGCAGTAAATGAAGCAGGCAAAAAGGAATACAAACGTCTCAAAAATGAGACCGACAGGAAGTGAAAAATGGCTAAGCAGGGATGGCTAGAGGACAAATGTAAGGATATAGAGGCGTATATCACTAGGGATAAGATAGATACAGCCTACAGCAAAGTTAAAGAGACCTTTGGAGAAAAGAGAACCACTTGCATGAAGATCAAGAGCTCAGATGGAAACCCAGTTCTGAGCAAAGAAGGGAAAGCAGGATGTTGGAAAGAGTATATCGAGGGTCTATACAAGGGCGATGTTCTTGAGGACAATATCATGGAAATGGAAGAGGATGTAGACGAAGATGAAATGGGAGATACGATACTGCGTGAAGAGTTTAACAGAGCACTGAAAGACCTAAGTCGAAACAAGGCCCCAGGAGTAGACAGCATCCCATTAGAACTATTGACAGCCTTGGGAGAACCAGCCCTGACAAAACCATACCATCTGGTGAGCAAGATGTATGAGACAGGCGAAATACCCTCAGACTTCAAGAAGAATGTAATAATTCCAATCCCAAAAAAAGCAGGTGTTGACAGATGTGAAAATTACCGAACTATCAGTTTAATAAGACACAGCTGCAAAATACTAACACGAATTCTTTATAGACGAATGGCAAAACTGGTAGAAGCCGACCATGGGGAAGATCAGTTTGGATTCCGTAGAAATACTGGAACACATGAGGCAATACTGACCCTACGACTTTTCTTAGAAAATAGATTAAGGAAAGGCAAACCTACGATTCTGGCATTTGTAAACTTAGAGAAAGCTTTCGACAATGTTGACTGGAATACTCCGTTACAAATTATAAAGGTGGCGTGGTAAAATATAGGGAGCGAAAGGCTGTTTACTATTTGTACAGAAAGCAGATGGCAGTTATAAGAGTCGAGGGGCATGAAAGGGAAGCAGTGATTGCGAAGGGAGTGAGACAGGGTTGTAGTCTATCCCCGATGTTATTCAATCTGTATATTGAGCAAGCAGTAAAGGAAACTAAAGAAAAATTCGGAGTAGGAAGTAAAATCTACGCAGAAGAAATAAAAACTTTGAGGTTCGCTGATGACATTGTAATTCTGTCAGAGAGAGCAAAGGACCTGGAACAGCAGCTGAACGGAATGGACAGTGTCTTGGAAGGAGGATATAAGATGAACATCAACAAAAACAAAACGAGGATAATGAAATGTAGTCGAATTAAGTTGGGTGATGCTGAGGGTATTAGATTAGGAAATGAGACACCTAAAGTAGTAAAGGAGTATTGCTATTTGGGGAGCAAATAACTGATGTTGGTCGAAGTAGAGAAGATATAAAATGTATACTGGCAATGGCAAGGAAAGCGTTTCTGAAGAAGAGAAATTTCTTAACATCGAGTACAGATTTAAGAGTCGGGAAGTCGTTTCTGAAGGTATTTGTATAGAGAGTAGACATATATGGAAGTGAAACGTGGACAATAAATAGTTTAGGCAAAAAGAAAATAGAAGCTTTCGAAATGTGGTGCTACAAAAGAATGCTGAAGATGGGTAGATCACATAACTAATGAGGAGGTATTGAATAGAATTGGGGAGAACAAAATTTTGTGGCACCATTTGACTAGAAGAAGGGATCGGTTGGTAGGACATATTGTGAGGCATCAAGGGATCACCAATTTAGTATTGGAGGGCAGTGCAGAGGGTAAAAATCGTAGAGGGAGACCAAGATATGAATACACTAAACAGATTCAGAAGGATGTAGGTTGCAATTGCTA
The DNA here is from genome assembly GCF_023864345.2 of Schistocerca serialis cubense. Taxonomy (NCBI): domain Eukaryota; kingdom Metazoa; phylum Arthropoda; class Insecta; order Orthoptera; family Acrididae; genus Schistocerca; species Schistocerca serialis. The sequence goes on from NC_064644.1 coordinate 54,347,063, forward strand.
CTGGGAGATGAAGAACCTTGCACGGGATACAGTAGTATGGAGAGCTGCATCAAATCAGTCTCTGGACTGAAGACCACAACAACATGTTCCACTGTCCAACTCATGGTACCCTTGGTATAAAGTACATGAAATCTGTGGCGTTGACAGATTTCACGGTATGTGGCAGGTGGAAAATTTTCTATATCTTGTACTTTATCTACTCCAATGCTCACCTGGCTTCTGTTACACATTTTTTTTCAGAACTTCTGGAATGAAATTTCTCTTCGACATTTTTATTTGTATAATTTTTAGAAACTATTCAGCAACGACATGAAATGATTGCACGATTATTCCCTGAATTTCTCTGAGCTACATGTTATTTGCCTTATTTAAATGCAAAGCTTCAATTTTCGTTAGCACAAGTGATAATAAAAAATTTCAGTTACTTATTAAGTACATAATTAAGGGTCAGGGAAACCATTGCAGCACCAGTATCAGAAGTATCAAAGACGAATCACTGTTAGTGGTTTCGAGTGAATCTAGTATTACCTTAGCTGCTCCAAATTGTGTATGCAAGGTTCACTGTAACAAATGGTTCCATATTTTAACCAGACATGCTCTGTGTAACACGTAGGACAGATCATTCTGTTACTGATAACTTTTAGTTCATGTTATATCTGTGAAAAGCATAGACGATGATAAATGGCTGGTGGAAGCGTTCTAGTTATGAACAGCTCTGTCGATAATTAAGAACTTTGATGCCTTCACTGATCGGTATACTGAAGGTCTCAACAATATGCAGCAAGCACCAATACAATACTGACGTTATTAGAAGCATGATAGAATGAAAGAACCGCCTTGGAAAATAATAGTTGGTATCATATTTAGGACTATCATTGTGATTCATTTTATTGACATGATTTTACCAAAGGTCTTTTTGTATGCTTTAGCATTATATTGACTTGTCAAAATTAAGCCTTTTTCTACAAACAAATTAAGGTTTGTTGTGACATTGAGATAACTTGGTGTTACCATGTCTGATGTGTACAGTAATGGGGATAGTAGTCAAGTTAAGTGGAAAAAGCAAAAAAGTACTATCACTATCCGAGTATCTAATGTTGGATGCTCTCTTTCGAAGGATCTACAAATCTATGGCGTATCCTCCTTCTACTCAGAACGTGCAATGCACCACTTTTCGCAATTCTTATTCCTCATGAGCGTGACATGATTATCTTTTCATTACTTTCAAAGTAATAACGTCGAGAGCAAACTCTTTGTTAAGGTTCATGTAGTTCTACGACACTAATACCTGATTATATTGTCTCCAATACAGCCAGTGAGAGATAAAATCTATCAGTGTAGTCCTTGGTAAGAAATGTTTTTTGTGAGCAGAAATTATGGTCTGAGTTTGATATACTGTTTATTCTTTGAGTGCCAGCCAGAAGTACATAACTCCACATGATTGATGTAATTTTGGACATATTCTCAGGATATTCATTAACAAGCAAGATTAGGAAAATTATTTCATCTATAATAATCAGATCAATACACTTTCTGTAAAAGTGTGGATGATTCTTGCTGACAGAACCCAACTATGGGGTAGAAGTCGATTATTGTGATCTCTGTCTTATCTCCTTGTCACTGCATTTGGAAACGTCGCAAACAGTTACATGAGTTAAAACAGTAGATATGCTGAAACATACACATGGAATAAATACTGAGTTATTAATTAGTAGTATTCAGCTAAAAATTATAATTTTTTGTAAAAGTCAGTGCTCTACAACTTACTACTTTTATGTAAATTATTTTACATTATCAAATATCACAGGAACCTCGATTGTGTAAGTTAATCTATACTATCTTCCTTTATACGGTACACATAATTTTGTTATATACACATAATTTTATTGTAACTAAATCACCGCAAAAGTTGGACATATGGTAAGTTTCAATGTACATTAATTTTATTTGTATAAACATCGCAGATCATTAAATATGCATATAAAAACGACTGCTTCATTAACAGAATAAATTTTGATAGTGTTGTAGATCAAACGTAGAGGTCTTAGAAGAGATCTGGGTACTGTTGAATATCAAAGAGGGAGAAGCAGATGGGCTCATTTATATTATATTCATTATTTTATATTATAACATTGCTCACTGAAACTGAAACACCTGGAGGGATAACAAATAACCAAGTTATACTTATTGTGTATGTAAAGTATATTAAAATAAGTACATTATGAAATTTACAGGATATACATGATGCGAAATTTACTGCTCAGAGCTGGTACCTCCAGCAACGACAACAGCTCTTATATGGGTGTTAATCGAGGCTAACTGACAGTATGATGGCAGATGCAGGTGTGTCTTTCCATGCCACTTTAATAGAATCAAAGACTTCGATATTCGTAGTGCCTTGTGGATGGTGATGTGAAAATCTCTCGGCAACACATGACCAGACGTCCGCAATGGACGAAACAACTGTGTTGGGACTCATGCACGACATTTGATCTTCGGTTATTTTATTGAAAGTCAGAGTCACAGTGGCCTCCAAGATAGCCCATACTTATATACCTGCTATCCAACTTAACAGGTATGCAAATTGTACATGACAGTAGTTAGTACCAAATGTGGTCCAGTACCATTGCGCCATTTGCTGAATCCATGACAAAGATTAGTGCAGTCTATAACTTTCAGTCTTGTTGGAGCATCCACACAAGTATAAGACTACGTTTATTCTGCATGTGAAAGCAGACCTAGGTTTGTAAGAAAACATTACTGTCATTGACAGCTTCCGCATCTCAGAAATAACATGACGTCATGTATCTCTAGTAACAAGTAATGTTAACATTTTGTTTGTACTTCCTTTAAAGAACAAATGATGGAACTATAGCATCTGCTGCAGACTTTTCTGTTTTGGTACTCCTTGTGGCCACATGTTATCAGAAAGTGATTTCCTTCTTTATTGTATATTTTATGGCAATTATAAATTTAGTGAAATGCAACTACTGGTTAATTATTACTTTAATCTTTTATCTTATCTTAACTAGTTTTCCAAATATTTTTACAGCATATATTGTTGGAGAGCATAAATCAGTTTTGGTATCTTTACAGTGATGTCATTAATCAGGCTCCATTGTACCAGCTTAATTGCAAATTACAAGTTGTTTTGAAGAGTTGTTTTTCTGTAGAAACAATACTAGCATTGAGGTTGTTAATTGTCTTCTCATGGCCACACATCACCTTATTAATAATGGATCAAATACCAGCATTTACACCAGCTTTTCGTCCTCTACATTAGGTATTTGTAATCTGCCCTTTCTCAGTTTCTTTTCTTTTGTATAACAAGAGTAGATTGCAAGTGTTGACCATGAAAGGATGTGTAATTAGCTTACATCAGCTATTTATCAATTTTCATGTTCAACTTGTTAGTGAACATCAACAAAAGAAGAGTCAACAATAAAAGAGCAGACAAGAAAACAAGGTTATTAGAAAAGAGAAAGTATTTAGTAATTAAATTAAAAAACCCATTGAAGCTATCAATGGATCACCATTTGAAGTAAGGACAACAGGCAGTTTTTGCTTTCATTAAGATTGTGTGTAATATTAACAGATAAAATATTCATCAATAACGATAGAGATTACCATTTCCTTTATTAATTTCCATTATTATAAATAATCCATGTCCATTCATGTTGCACCAAATGATAGCTGCTATTGCAGCATTTGGTATGTAATGGCGTCTGCAATGCTGTACACACAACATTAGAGTATTGACAACTGTAAATGCCAAAGCCTACGATCCAGTACACGCTTTTTCAAATCGTAGTTTATTCAAAATGTTTGCCAAACATTTTTTGTATTACATTAATGTTCGGAGAAAATAGGAAAGAACACAAATATGACTAGAGAAGAAAATGGTAGCATGGAGTTCACTCGAGAACAAAACTAAATTGCTAATGCAGAAGTTGAGAATTTTCGTAGTTAAGATCATGATTTTGGATCAGACACTGAAAACCCACGTTTCTCTGAGAAATCTTTTCTGGGAAGTTGTTGATAGGGAGAGTTCCTTAGGTAATATAATCTTTCAACATGACGTTGCATCACATTAAGTAACTAATCCTATGGACTCTATTCCATTTGAAATTCAAGCACAAAAATCCTGTCTATCTATTCATCCAGTTACACTGTAATTCCAAAGTCTTCAAACAATGGAAGAAAATATAAAAGGTCTTCTAATCGAGCAACAATCGAACCTTAACCAATTATCAACACAGCAGAAAAGAATGTCATGACAATTAGAAAAACTGTCCAAGGAATTACAACAACATTCCCATAATTTGAAAAAAAATTCAAGTGTCAAAGAGAAATTGAGTGCTAATTTAAACAAATTGTCATTAAAATACAATCCTTCAGCAGCTGATGCACCACAGTTAAAGAAGGTCAACATTGTCTCCCAGAAGCTGTACAGACATTGTCTCAAGATGACAAACAAAATTAGAAAATGAAAGAGATTCTTTTGTTGAAGAACAAGGAGCTAAAACACATAAGCAATTCAATTATCGGTGTAAACGCATTGCTGACAACTTTCTGTAATGACTTTTGCATTTAAGATGTAGAAATTAATGACGAATTAAATTCTGAATTAGAGTGTGTTGTCAGTGAGACTGTCACCACTGCTATGTCCCAATGAGACAATTCCAACAATTTCCTGAAATCTGAGTCAGTTCAAATAAAAGCAAAGATTCGTCCTAATGGGATGATCAAATAAATGCACAAGTTGCAGACACACAATAAGAACTTCCTACAGTAGGGGCCAAACTTCAAGGCTGCCCACCAGTTGTTGATGATGTATGTGATAGTTAAAGCAATCCTACTGTTGCATATCATGTAATATATGGTAATGAAATAATTTCAGTAAGTTATTGCAAAGACGTTTACCATATGGAGTAACAGCTGCACCATTACTTTCTTCTATCTTACATGAAGAATGTACTGTATAATTCAGTAAGGCAATTGAAGGCCTTTATGCCAAAATAGTAGGTCAAGTTGCAGTGAAGTATTACAATTCTAGCCACGCTTATAGCTATCGTGCTGTTCCTGTGGCGTCACCTCCCCCGTCACCCTTGTGTGACAGTTGGTATGCTGAACAGAGTACGTGGAACCACAAATGTAAGATTACAAGAAAGTATCAAAACTGGTATCACTGTGGTTGCAAGGAATGAGGATCAGAACATTCAGTAGAAATAACAACAGTTATGGCAGGTGCAGAACTACAACCTGTTCATAAGTATCCTTAATGTGACTAATAAACAACAATTGGACACACATGACCAAATTGTGGCAAATTCTAGTAAATCTCATCAAGCCCCCCAATGACAGACCAATCAGTGCAATCAGTGCAGTCATGTTAACCTATTAAGATACAAAGATGAAACTGATATGAGAGATCAGTTGACTATGCGTTAATACATGTGTAAAAATCGTACAGTAGTCTTAGTAGAATCTTAAATACACACCAGGCTGCGAGAGATTCATGCAGCGCAGTATTTAACTAGCCTCGATCTCAGAAATCCCTACTGCCAAGTTATAACGTCAAGTGAATCTAGGAAATTTGCAGCTTTTGTATATGCTGACAGAAGTTATCAGATTTGTCCTTTACCTTTAACACTCAACGTAGATTTGATTGTGTTCATTACAGCACTAGACTCAGTTCTAAGGCCGACCTCTAGGATAATTTAACGTTATATGTCGATGACACGCTGATTCCTACTGCTACGTGGAGGTATCCCTGGAATTACTGGACATAATGTTGTGTAAATTTTCAGAGGCTGGAGTAACAGCAAACTTTCAGAAAGCCAAATTTTGTCATGATGATGTTAAATGATTCAGTAATATCATACCTCCTTCAAAAATGTTACCTGATCCTGATAAATAAAAAAAGTGCAGCTAAAAAATTTTAAGCTCCAAAAGCAAAACATCAGTTAAAGGCATTTCTAGGTCTTTTTTCCTATTTTCGCCGTTTCGTTTCTGGACATTTGCGTAATAACCCAGCTCTGTTGAGTTTGTTAAAGAGGACTTCCCCATGGCTTTTATCAGACAGCTGTCAGACCTGGATGCAATAAAGAGTACTTTGATGAATTCTGAGATTCCTTGTCATCCCAACGTAGGCTTTTGCATCGCCACGGACACATTCTTTTCGGGAACTGGTGGTTGCTTATTTCAAATGACTGAAAAGAGCAATAAAACTTGAGTTAACATGATTGGTTAGGCAGTAGAACCCCTTCTGGGTGTGAGGGTGGATCTGCGGGTACCAAGGTGAAGCCTTTCACTGTTATATGGACGTTCAGTAAATTTGACTGTTACGTTTCGGAGAACATATTGAAGTATTTTCCGATCAACAGACTCTGAAATTTTTGTTATCGTGTAATTTAATTCATCCTATAAGTGCAAGGTTGACAGACTTTCTTCAAGAGTCCATTTTTCAGATAATGCATGTAAAAGGTAAGAACAATTCAGTGGCTGACGCTTTGTCACTTCTGTCACAACGACCGACTGATCTTTCGATTTAACAGAACACATAACTGATCAAGAGTTTCTGTTGATCAAAGGGCACCCATTACAGACAATGGTATTCAGATATGAGCAACAACATGGTTACATAGCAAGATGCAGATCCGATGTGGAATAAAGTAAAGACTCTCCTAACACAAAACCTATCTGAGAAAATCTTTTAGCGCTACAAAATTCAAAACAACGTACTATTCTGCTGATGTAATGTTCTTGGTGACAGCTGGTGTGTGTGTTCCTGATGTTTCTAGCGACACTTTAGCTTGGCACACATTTTATGTTTGGATCCAATACGATCCCACTAAATGTTTAAGAAAACTTAATTTATCCAGATTGAAGTTTTCACTCTGGACCGGAGGTGTGATGATATGAAACGTTCTGGTGGTTTAAAACAGTGTGTCAGGCCGAGAAACGAAACTAACAAGGGGAGGCCGCCAATTGTGAAATTCAAATTCGATTCATACTGCGCATAATAAAAGCTCATGGCCAGAGGTGTAATGTGGCAAAGCGCCAAGATGCACTTCTCAGCCGTTGTCGAGAAAATCGACAGTTAAAAGAAACCGTTGCGGTAAACTCTCTCTACGATTAATAAATTTCTACACCGTGGTGGTGCAGCGGTAAGCGCTCGGGTTCGTAATCCGAAGGTCGCCGTATCGAATCTCGCTCCATGCAACTGTTTTTTTAGCATTTGTTTTTTGTAATTCATATATATATATATATATATATATATATATATATATATATCCCGGCAATCAGTTGCACAATTATGCATATAATAAGTTGTCGACAGTCGTTTGTCGTGGAAAAACTGGCGACTTCGAAGATCATTATGTTTTCCGCAAACAAAGTTGTATTTCACAAATGTTATTAATTGTCTTCATAATGTTAACCACGTATAGTTAACGGAAGACGTAGAAACGGTATTCCGAAACGAATACGTATAGCGTAAGTCAAACGTTCGAATTAGAATAGAGACCCCACGAACACAAATTTGCTGCGGCAGGTATGAAATATAAACTCCGTTACTCGCTCGTTACACTTGAAGGACAGATGTTGAATGGGCCGAAACGAGCCGCCGCATAACAGCGTAGTTGCCTGCTAACTTCCAAAGAATGTAGATGCGGTCCCTAGCACAACTTATAACATCGTCGAAAATCGGTGCGGACGTGAGAGCTTTGGTACACCCTGTTAAAAAAACGGAAAAATGGAGGCGGTACAATTGGAGAGCGATCCGCCTTCACCAACATGCATAAGCAATTCATTAATAGTATATATATATATATATATATATATATATATATATATATATATATATATATATACTCCTGGAAATTGAAATAAGAACACCGTGAATTCATTGTCCCAGGAAGGGGAAACTTTGTTGACACATTCCTGGGGTCAGATACATCACATGATCACACTGACAGAACCACAGGCACATAGACACAGGCAACACAGCATGCACAATGTCGGCACTAGTACAGTGTATATCCACCTTTCGCAGCAATTCAGGCTGCTATTCTCTCATGGAGACGATCGTAGAGGTGCTGGATGTAGTCCTGTGGAACGGCTTGCCATGCCATTTCCACCTGGCGCCTCAGTTGGACCAGCGTTCGTGCTGGACGTGCAGACCGCGTGAGACGACGCTTCATCCAGTCCCAAACATGCTCAATGGGGGACAAATCCGGAGATCTTGCTGGCCAGGGTAGTTGACTTACACCTTCTAGAGCACGTTGGGTGGCACGGGATACATGCGGACGTGCATTGTCCTGTTGGAACAGCAAGTTCCCTTGCCAGTCTAGGAATGGTAGAACGATGGGTTCGATGACGGTTTGGATGTACCGTGCACTATTCAGTGTCCCCTCGACGATCACCAGTGGTGTACGGCCAGTGTAGGAGATCGCTCCCCACACCATGATGCCGGGTGTTGGCCCTGTGTGCCTCGGTCGTATGCAGTCCTGATTGTGGCGCTCACCTGCACGGCGCCAAACACGCATACGACCATCATTGGCACCAAGGCAGAAGCGACTCTCGTCGCTGAAGACGACACGTCTCCATTCGTCCCTCCATTCACGCCTGTCGCGACACCACTGGAGGCGGGCTGCGCGATGTTGGGGCGTGAGCGGAAGACGGCCTAACGGTGTGCGGGACCGTAGCCCAGCTTCATGGAGACGGTTGGGAATGGTCCTCGCCGATACCCCAGGAGCAACAGTGTCCCTAATTTGCTGGGAAGTGGCGGTGCGGTCCCCTACGGCACTGCGTAGGATCCTACGGTCTTGGCGTGCATCCGTGCGTCGCTGCGGTCCGGTCCCAGGTCGACGGGCACGTGCATCTTCCGCCGACCACTGGCGACAACATCGATGTACTGTGGAGACCTCACGCCCCACGTGTTGAGCAATTCGGCGGTACGTCCACCCGGCCTCCCGCATGCCCACTATACGCCCTCGCTCAAAGTCCGTCAACTGCACATACGGTTCACGTCCACGCTGTCGCGGCGTGCTACCAGTGTTAAAGACTGCGATGGAGCTCCTTATGCCACGGCAAACTGGCTGACACTGACGGCGGCGGTGCACAAATGCTGCGCAGCATATATATATATCTTGCTGGCCAGGGTAGTTGACTTACACCTTCTAGAGCACGTTGGGTGGCACGGGATACATGCGGACGTGCATTGTCCTGTTGGAACAGCAAGTTCCCTTGCCGGTCTAGGAATGGTAGAACGATGGGTTCGATGACGGTTTGGATGTACCGTGCACTATTCAGTGTCCCCTCGACGATCACCAGTGGTGTACGGCCAGTGTAGGAGATCGCTCCCCACACCATGATGCCGGGTGTTGGCCCTGTGTGCCTCGGTCGTATGCAGTCCTGATTGTGGCGCTCACCTGCACGGCGCCAAACACGCATACGACCATCATTGGCACCAAGGCAGAAGCGACTCTCGTCGCTGAAGACGACACGTCTCCATTCGTCCCTCCATTCACGCCTGTCGCGACACCACTGGAGGCGGGCTGCGCGATGTTGGGGCGTGAGCGGAAGACGGCCTAACGGTGTGCGGGACCGTAGCCCAGCTTCATGGAGACGGTTGGGAATGGTCCTCGCCGATACCCCAGGAGCAACAGTGTCCCTAATTTGCTGGGAAGTGGCGGTGCGGTCCCCTACGGCACTGCGTAGGATCCTACGGTCTTGGCGTGCATCCGTGCGTCGCTGCGGTCCGGTCCCAGGTCGACGGGCACGTGCATCTTCCGCCGACCACTGGCGACAACATCGATGTACTGTGGAGACCTCACGCCCCACGTGTTGAGCAATTCGGCGGTACGTCCACCCGGCCTCCCGCATGCCCACTATACGCCCTCGCTCAAAGTCCGTCAACTGCACATACGGTTCACGTCCACGCTGTCGCGGCGTGCTACCAGTGTTAAAGACTGCGATGGAGCTCCTTATGCCACGGCAAACTGGCTGACACTGACGGCGGCGGTGCACAAATGCTGCGCAGCATATATATATATATATATATATATATATATATATATATATATATATATATATATATATAATTTGAAGTACAAAAAACTAATAATAAAAAAAAATTGCATGACGCGAGATTTCTATCCGGCGACTTTCGGATTACGAACACGAGCGCTTACCGCTGCGCCACGACACTGTAGAAAATTATTAAACGCAGAGAGTATTTCACCGCAGCGGTTTCTTTTAACTGTCGATTTTCTCGACAACGGCTGAGAAGTGCATCTTGGTGGTGGTGGTTAGTGTTTAACGTCCCGTCGACAACGAGGTCATTAGAGACGGAGCGCAAGCTCGGGTTAGGGAAGGATTGGGAAGGAAATCGGCCGTGCCCTTTCAAAGGAACCATCCCGGCATTTGCCTGAAACGATTTAGGGAAATCACGGAAAACCTAAATCAGGATGGCCGGAGACGGGATTGAACCGTCGTCCTCCCGAATGCGAGTCCAGTGTGCTAACCACTGCGCCACCTCGCTCGGTGGTGCATCTTGGTGCTTTGCCACATTACACCTCTGGCCATGAGCTTTTATTATGCGCAGTATGAATCGAATCTGAATTTCACAATTGGCGGCCTCCCCTTGTAAGACTCAGATTCGTGACGTTTACAGTTCACTGGCAAATGCTCTAACAAATGAGGTACCCAAGTACGACTAAAGACCAGTTCTTAGAGCTGACGAGGTACTGGCGGAACCTGTGACAACGAGCCGTGAGTCGTGTTTGGATAACTTAGTTGGTGGAGCACTTGTCAGTGGAAAGCAAAGATCCGACGTTGTAGTCTCGGTCGTGCACACAGTTTTAATCTGCCAGAAAGTTTCAACTTTATTCATACTGCAAATTTTCAAAAATGCAAAATAATGTTGAACAATTATTGAAAACTTCTATCCTGCGTCAGAAACCCAAACCCACTAATAAATGTAATTCTTCAGTTCCTCCCGGCGTATTTGTTTCTCGAACAGTCCACGGGTATACTGCCGGTTCATAGTGTCCAACGGGCAGCGCACCTGACGATGGCGACATGTCTGATCGCCGAAATATTGTGTTCGTTGGAGACTATGAACCGGCAATATACCCGTGGACTGTTCGAGCTACTAATAAATAGTTCTACCCAGAACTACACCCTACATTGTCAACAAGTCTTTTGCAAGAGATATCTGTCGATTATAGTGGATGGGGTTTAGTACTTTGTAGGCCTGTATGACCTTTTTTAATACATATCAGGCCATGTGATACGAAGTCGACAACAACATCTGCCATTATCAGAAGAGTTCTCAAACGTTACGTACTGACAGCTGGCTGGCATGCTGAATTCCTAACATACAATTTGTCGGTATTTACATTCAAAAAGTTGAAAGATTTTTTTTACTAGAGAGTAGAGGTAAACATATTTTGATATCCTGGTTCCATCTGCAAAGTAGTCCCGTCGAATGTGTTTTCCAAGAATTTAACACATTATAAGAACGTATGCAAATACACAAGACACACTCAGCGTGGAATTTATTGAACCATTTGAAGATCTTGTACACAAATTGCTGATTTACACGACTCCATATACACCGTCAGAGCTTCTGAACAACGGTAAAAAAACAAACGATTGGATAAACCCACCGCAACGCCTGACACTGGAAGAACTGGTAAAGGACACAATGACTGCACTCACTGACCATACCAGAATCGGGGAAAAAACATGTAACAAGAAATCAGGTCGTGTACAGAAATATTTGGTTGTAGTTCAAATCACATCCAAAATCTGCGGTACAGAAAATAAATAAAAAATGGCAGCAACAGGACCTTTCCTTTCGACTTTTCCTAAATGTAACAGAATTAAAGGACTTTATTGTCATGAGGACTCCAACACGTGTGTGCATGAGCGATAGTAATTACGTTCTTTGAGTAGAGGTAACGTAATAAGTATTCCCCTTCAATAATTATTTACAGAAGAAATTAATAATTACAATTCCACACCTGTCAATACGGACAGTAAGCGGTGATCACGGTTTTTATAACGTATCGTAACTGAGGAATAATTTACTGCATGGTAATTTGCTATTTAAAAAGCCTTTCTGTAATGTTTCAGTATTTTGTACAGTAAAGCGTAAAATACTGAACAGTCTGTCGAAAACTAAGTGTCAGGATAAATTCTTGTGTAGAGGATCACATCTGAAGGAACAAAATTTACTTTGCAACACTTTACTTTGTGTGTTCATTATGCCACTGAGTGAAGTACTAGAGACCAAAGAAGACGGAACAGTAAGGTGACAAATAAGGGTTTGTCGATAGACTCCTGCTTTTCTTTTGAAGAAAGTTAAAGAAATAGTTCTGATACTTTTGGGACAGTAGTAATTTCCCCTCAGAAGACTACCAGTTAGTATAAATACGAGCTCATGATAGTCTTCAAACTATACTGTACAAAGATATGGTTATTTTTCTGTAGTACTGAAATGAATGAAACTAATGTATGCCTGAAGAGGAGCACTAAAAATAAAACGTTAATATTTCAGCTGGAACTAGTCTCTTAGGTGTAGTTATTCTGTAGTTTGCTAGTTTATGTTTATAAGATGAAACTGTTGAGCTTAAATGAAGCACCAACACGGTTAACTTTCGGTAGATAAGTATCTGTAGCTAACGATGGACGAATATTTTGTTGTAAATTTGTACATTTGTTAAACATATTGCTTTTTAGAACTTGTATATATTTTGCCACTTATGCATACTTTTGGTATGCCGTGTGAAGATGATTCTGTTTTCGTGGGATGGGAATGTCTACTCTCTAATCTTTAAATAGTGCTGGACACGTATAGTGGAAAATTTTTCTTAACGAAATCGGCTTCACCCATTAGAAATGTGACTTTTAAGACTTTCTGTGAAGGACAAGTGAAAAAATATAAAGATCAATGTAAAATACTAATCCATTTATGTAAATATTTTTAAGAGATACTTCATTCCATTACAGGTCTCGGGCCACTCAGGGACAATCTCCAAATATGACAATGTAATGCAAGCAACAAAAATTCTGAAGTGAAAACTCTAAGTTGAAAATATAGTGAAATCTTTGCGTGTTTCTTTAAGGATGATTAGTCATTTTTCAATGAAATAAGGAATTTGCTGGAAGAGCAACGTTCGTGTAAAATCCTCTGATTTTTTTGTGGTGCTGCGTGCAACGGAACGTTACAACGACGGGTGCTCTAAAGAATGTGAAAACTTCAGTTACTTGTGTGTAGTCGCAGGAACATCTGACTGCGTGCGGTGCAGTGTGTGGATGACGGGTTTCCTTGGTAAGATCAGCGAGACATTCGACGTTGACCACTGTGCGGTCACAGTGACTGACAGTTTACCGCTCGCATGGCAAGGGTATCGGTGACAATCCCCAGTTACGGAATACAGATTTGACTGTCGAGCAGCCGGCCGAAGTGGCCGTGCGGTTAAAGGCGTTGCAGTCTGGAACCGCAAGACCGCTACGGTCGCAGGTTCGAATCCTGCCTCGGACATGGATGTTTGTGATGTCCTTAGGTTACTTAGGTTTAAGGTGCTCCGGAACGCCCTATACTTGCAATGTTAAAATAACGCTTATAAATTACATCTTTCCTCACAAAGTATTTGAGGTAGGAAGTTGAACTTTTTACAGATTATTTATTGGAATATGGGCTACAACTTAACACAGGGATTTTACAAAATTTTAGTTCAGTTATTAAAGATGATTTTTTTTTTCAATTGTAATGAAAATTCACAACATTTTTTTGCAATTTTTTATTTATGTATTCAAAAATATACAGTTTTTTGGAAAAAGGCTGTGTTAAATTATGCAGAAAGTACTGTGTAACATTTACTGAAAGTTTGAAACAAATATGTTTGGAAGATCCTTAGAAAACATGTAATTAGTATGAGAAAATAAAAGTTTTGGGAATCGAGCGACAAAGATTGAATTAACTTTTTAGTGCATTCCAGGTCCATAGGATGGATTATCTTCATCCTCTGCAAACTCCTCCTCCAGCTTCCTCTTGTTCCACCTCCTGTTTACTCTTGGTTGTATTTCTAGACTCTTTACAGCCCTTTCTGCAGCCCGAAGGCGTTCCTTGTCTAAAGCAAGCATCGCTCGTTGTTGTGTTCGTAGATTTTGCTACCATTTTCTTCAGTTGCAGTTACTGCATCACTGTTCCGAAAGGTGGTCATGTATGAACACTTATCACATTTCAGTTGTATTTCACTAGCAAGTCCTACGTGCTTTATTATGGAGAGTTCCAGACCAACTTCACTACAATGAATACATCTTACACAGTTTGAAAAAATTCCTTTGAGAGCCGACATATCAAATATTTCATTCACATCCGATTCGCCCATAAAACATTCATACTTTTCACTCATTGAACGAAGCTTCTTCTGTGAAGTATTTTCTTTCCCACTTTGACTGCTATGGGCAGGTGTACTTGAGAGGTTAGGTTCACTCACTTGGTTACCGTCTTTATTGTTTACAGTAATAACACATACCTTTGGCTTTCCAACATTTCTCCTTTTCTTAAAAGCCTTCAGAGGATTTCTAATAACTTTACTTTTACTCATTATTATACTTCAACAAAACAGAGACTCAAGAAACAGAATTAATTACGAATATTTTCGAGATAACGACCGAGTAAATAAACATGAAACAATCGATAATCACACCAGCGATATATATTGAACCATCACAGGTTAGCCACAACACATACTTTATCTCACATCACTAAAATGTACCTGATGAACACGGACGTTAATAATAACACCATTTGACAGCAGTTTAACAGCGCCACAGTGGGTCACGCCCATGTAGAACACATTTTTAAAAAAATTTAAAAATAGTTGTAGTCTTCGGAATTGAATAAATTATATATCTATTAAAAGGTAATAGTCTGCAGATTCAGAAAACGCAAAAAAGTAAAAATTGAACTTTTCATGATTTTGAGCCTTTCCGGAGCCCCTTAACTAGTTCTAAGTTCTAGGGGACTAATGACCTCAGCAGTTGAGCCCCATAGTGCTCAGAGCCATTTGAACCATTTTACTGTCGAGCCGGAGTGTCGCTTTCGCGGCGCGGTTACAAGCATTTAAACAAGAGAAGAAAAATAAAAATAAAATATAAGTTTAACATAAAGACATGAAATAGCATTGTGCCTGTTGCAAATGTTAATAATCTGAATAAACCAACCAAACACGCATTGTGCTGTGCAGTAATAAGACATTTCATAAGGATTACACTACAACGAGGAACAGCAGACATTATGAAAAATGTACCACAATACCAAAATTATTTAATAAAAAAACATATATATGTTCTGAAATGAAAATTTTCCGTTTGTCTGTTTAAAATCCTTATTTCAGTACAACCATCATGTATTGTGCGAAGACGTCAACGGTTTAGCTGTACGATTGGAACAATTGTTTCGTGAAGTGTGGCCCTCGTGGAATATCCGATGCCTATGTGAGTGACAACCTGGTTGAAACGTGAGATCTTGTATCGGCACAACAATAAATCCATCACCTGGATGCTCTTGTTCTGACTGGTACTCTCCGTTACCCTCTGCCAATTCCTGTCACCTGTCACAAGCGAGTCTAAGGTCTGTTCTTCAAAAGAACAGAATGAAATGTTAATAGTGCATTAATGACAGTATTTAAGGACTCCCTCAAACGTGATATACAATTGTTTTGCAAAATAAATATTCAACGGTAGCTTCCGTGTATCTTATGTTTGCACATCAAACTTTAGCAAAAAATATCGAGACGACGGACTCTACAGGCAGATGGAGATGAAGCATATTAGTGTACATGTAATCATCGTTTAATTGTATCACTAGAACAGGTGTATTTGTTAATTTACATACAGATATGTAACGTAATGTATTTTTAGCTACCCAGGTACTCTGGTAGAACGAATTTTTTCGTGGGAAACAGTGAATTCAATCGAGTAAATATAAACTGGCTAGTTACTTGTCGAATGACGTCTTCAAATTATGTGGATAATTGTACCAACACCGTTTAAGGGGGCTGTTTAAGATAATATTATAAACTACTACTGACAGCTTCCCAGACTCAAACTTCTGATTCGTGTTTTTTTTTTTTTTTTAAGCATAACTACTGGACCCGCAGCATCCGATGCTGCGTTTTCTTTCTTGGAGCTCCTCCTTACTGCACTTCAGGCAGAGTGTGGTTTCGTAATGAGATATAACTACTAATTTATTATTACATTTAACATGTTCTTGTCATACCTTGTTTTCTAAATATTTTTGCAACAAAAATTGTTGGAAAGCGTGAATCAAGTCGGAGGTCTTAATACAGAGATGTCATTGATCATTCGCCTTTGTAGCAGCTTTAATTGCATACCGCAAGATCAGTGTAGAGCCTGCCTTCAGTTAGATTTCTTCTACGAAGTTCGATATTATTTTGAAGAGTCATTTGTCTTCAAACCAAATACTGGAATGGGAGTTCTTAATTGTTTACTCACGGCCACTCACATCGTATTACCAACGGACCGACTACCAATATTTACGCTGATTTTTCGCTCATGCCATTAGTCAATTGAATCTGCCCCTTCTCAGTTTATTTTCTCTACTAATTACCACCAACAGTCAATATTGTACAACAGGAAGGACAGAAACCAGGCTGGATAGACAACGCTTGGCCTCTCCTGTGTCGAGTGTTGACAATGAGCTCATCATCCTCGGAGCACCTCTCTCTGCTATTGCTTCACTGGAATCCGCAATAATGGTTTCTATGCCAACATACTGTGGTGCTAAAGACGTCGACGTACTGTCCGTCTGCGGAATTGTCTTGCAGCAAAAATCCCATTTGCTGACTGTATGTGTGATGTTGGGATTGCTGCATCATTCTGTGCTGCCGATATGTCTGTCCTCCCTGGCGCTGTTGTAGGGCTTTAGTAATCCTGAATGACGTTGAATAAGATGCTCTCGAATCGGTCAATTCAATATGCGCATGACAGTCTTTTGATACTATTCAGCATGAGCAGTAATGTTATGGAGTGCAGCTGACATGCGGTTCTCTGATTTTGGGTGTATCCACTGTGTGCTGGTCACTTGTGCTTGAGTAGCACGAAGCAGACGCCCGTCCACTACACTTCACATCTTGTGGAACCATAACATCCCAAAAGCCACAAACATACCGTCGCACATACCAGAAGAAAGCAGCTAAGGACGCACTGTCAGAAAAAAATGAACCACCCTCAAGGAAAAGATCATTTCATTGACATGTGATGTGCCCAGTAGTTTATAACTATAATAGTATATGGTAACAAACTGAGATCTAGTGAAATTCCCCTGTCAACGTAAATGATGCCCTTACAGTTGCCTCAATACACAGTGTAGTACCACAGACGTAGATGCAGGTATGTAATCTCGAGCGCAAATGATCATCGAGATGCCGAAAGGCTTCCTGCAATAGCCGGCCCCAAGCTTCTTGCATTATTTGTTGCAGTTTGGGAATGCTTCTTGCAGGCTCTGGAGAATGAGTGAGCTTCCTCTTCAATACGTCCTATACGTTTTCGTTTAAAGAGATGTCTGGTGATCTTGCCAACCAAAGTGGTTGTTGTACGTCACGAAGAGCATATACCGTCGCAGTTGTCGAGTGTGGACGTGTATTGTCCTACTGAAAAATCACATCACCTTCCTGTCGCGGAAATGGCAGAAGCACGAGAAGCACGGGGATTCTTAACTTCACCTTGCACAAGTAACAAATGTGAATGCGAAATGCTACTGACGACACCCCAGACCTAGAAGAATGGTGTAGGACCTGTGTGTGGAGGGCGAATTCACTCCAGAATAGGCAACTCAGAACGTCTATGTCATACATGTTTACGTCCATTACATGCAGACAACCTGTTCTAATCACTGATCATAACAGAGCGCCATTTCACTCTCTGGTCAATTCTCTCACGAAGCAGATTAACCATGCTTGTCAGCACCTGGTGCCAGTGGTAGCCTCGCCAGGGACACACGTGATCTTATTCCTGGTGCAAGCAGATGGTCCCCAATGGCACTTGAAGACAGGCTAGTGCAATACGTGGACGGATTTTGTCCCTGCATGAAGTTCGGTTGGCCACTGCTACTCGCGTAATGCGTCGGTCTAGACGTTGCGCCTATACTATTCGGACGTCCAGAACTTGGTCTAAGTATGTGGGAATGTGCCACAGAGCACTGCGGAAAGCAGGGACACACGATCAGTACATGGTGCCCAACATGCGCAGCAATCCGTCGATACGCCCATCTAGATTCCTCCAAACTGACAATGCTATCCCGTTGAAATGGATGAAGCTGTTTAACTGTAGTATGTACTCCCGGACGGGGCAAGGTTGTACCATGGAATCAATGCTGTAAATACTGTCCGCCAGTAAACTTACCACACTGCCTGCAGTGTTAAAACAGAGGGTGCACAGACATTCCTCCTGCTCCTGCACGCCATCTGATCGCCAGTGACCGTGGCAAACGAATCACTAACACTACAACACTTCAATATGCACGTATTATACCAAGGTGCCAGTTAACACAGTTATTGAGAGTGTTGTATTCTTTTCCAGCAGTGTGTATGGTAATATTTCATTATGCTTAGGGGTTAACTTGTATTCATTAGCAAAGCTTGCGATAAGTAAATGGGCATCAGTAGTACGTAAGATAAAGCAATAACAATCTTTTTCACAGTAAAATGAGCATTTAATAAATACTGTGCACAAATATATATATATTCAGTTTTACTACAAGTAAGATTTTTATGGATGCAGTATAGAGGGTTATGGAAGGGGGCAATTGTCAGGATTCCTGATCTTGGAGGAGTATCTTCACATTGAAGTAGATACTATTGGATCCTTAGTTGTCCTCATGCGTTCCATCTCTCACACCAAGGGAGCTTCATTGCCACTGTTGGTAAAAAGTGTTTATTAGGAGAAATGAGGATGCTACGTCGGGACACGCCGTTTGTAGGAAGCCTACTCCCACGGACGTTTATCCGCAGACTGATAGCTGTCACAATCTGGCTCAAAATGAATGAGTATTTCGTCCCTTGGTTCACAGAGCCCATGTTATCTCGGACCCTGAGAGTTTTTCAGTTGAGTAAGCCCATCTCTAAATCTTTTTTTGTCAAAATGGTTGTAGTGAAAGACAAATCGGACAGTCGTTGCAGTATCGACCAACTGTGAGTCGGGTGACTGATGATAATACCTAGGCGGCACCAAAGTATACGGCCTTTTCGCCTTACACAAGGATCGTTTTCAACACTATTCGTCGTATTTTGCAGAAAAGGGATTTGTGCTTTTCGACCACCACCAAGGCCGCTTCAGGTTCAGAAAAAGATGTTCTAACGTGTTCCTTACGGCTGTGGTGTGATGTATTATATTGGTCAGACTATCAGGATACTGTGGGAGCTGTGTTGTGACCATAAGTGACACACACGCTTAAAACAGCCGAGCAAATCCGACATTGGAGGTCGTTATCTTGACACCTGACATCCGATGGAATATAACGACATGGAGATCCTAGCATGCACTTCCAGCTATCGGGATAGTATTGTTGAGGAATTTGTTGATATTAACTTAGCAAGTAACCTTATTAATAGAGATGGTCGATTTTGGTCTGCATGAAATCAATGTCTCTCCTGTGTCAAGAAACAAGGGGACAGAGTTTATGCTGTCTCACATATTGATTATTAATTTCACTATGGATAACTTCTGACGTTAGTAATACGTGGTATTTGATTCCTCTTGTGTGTGTGTGTGTGTGTGTGTGTGTGTGTGTGTGTTTATGTTACCTTTCTTGAGTTCTTAAGAAAACCAAAGTTTTAAATTCTCTTGCACAGTGCTCACTTTTAGCAGTTTTGCCTTGAAAATAGATAGCAGGGTGTCCTCCTATCGAAAATCGGCGGTTGTCGACGACGTCACCTTGTTGCACTCCCATAAGTTATTTGAGCTTTAGTTTTATCAGGAATAGGTTTATAAATTAAGGAGTTTTAACCAATAAAATGTAGTATTATCATCACTTCCTCTCAAGTGAATAATTCGAGAGTAAATAACCGTTGGTAACTTGTTCTTAATACTACACTTATCACTTGGGTAAGCGGCAGCTGGACATGTCATTTAAATTTAACAGAATATGGTGTCTGAATTTGGTTTTAAGATAAACAATTTCTCTGGGTGAAACGATGGAGAAAGATGTTCTTCCCAACTGCGTTTGAAGTTCGGATCTTGGGAAAAAGGTACTGTAGGAAGTAAATAGGTGATTGGAAGTAGAGAGAGATGAATGGCAAATGTTTGAAATCCATGTCCATGTGCAGCAAAATGTATTCATCTATGTGGAAGTTTAAAATCTGCTTACACACCACTGGTGAGTGTAAACTCTTTCTAGTTACATTTGTATTTGATGAGCATCATAGATCGGTTATATACCACAAGTGTACAATATATTATATTGACTTACTCTATTCTTATCAAATACGGTACCTTCTAATAAATAATTAGTTAGGTTATTCACATTATTTTCTTTATGTGTCAGCAAAATAATGGACCTTTATATTTCGATTTAAGTTTTTCAGATGTACATGATTATTGTTTATAGTGCAGTAACTTACGTTGGTCATAAAATTGTAGTTGGTCAGTTTTTTGTTTGTTTATGATTCGTTGCGAAAATTTTAATACTCCAAAACTATTTTTATACTCTTGCTTTGAATATTATAAGAGATACAATGCTGGTATTGGAGATTATCTGTATGAGGGTAGTGATGTGTATAAGAACTGACTTTACAAGTATGTTTCAAATTTGAATGAGATTATTCTACTTCATTTCACTTATTAAGAGAACACTTTATTGATCTGATTTCCAGTAATTGATCCCCAATTTCCCTATTATGTAAAGAGCTTGCTTTTTCACTAACACGAGTATTAGACTTTTCATTTTTTGTTAATGCCTTTATTACTTCTCTTAATTTAATAAATATTTAAAATTTAAATTTGTACGAAACCAATGTTCAACACTAAACAGATATATTTCTAATGCTGTAACCAGTGCCATAATGGTTTATTATCTATCTACTCCATCTACAATGTCAAAAGAAGGTTTCCTGCAATCTACACCTGAGATAGTACAAATTAGCAAATTGTAGGTGCAGTATTATTCTGCAGTCTGTTGCTAGTATCTGAATAAAGACCGATTGTTGTTTTAATAAGTGGGCGCACAGGTCTAATTCACATGTTTGAGTTCGTATTGGAGGCTAAAGTGATAACAATTCTAAGTGCTAAATATAGTATGAAGAAACATGAGACTAAATAGTAAAAATTGACACTTTCACTGTAGAGAATGAAATTATCATTATATTATTCATATCACACTTGTTCACAGCCCATCAGATACTTATACTGAAATACAGTTAATTATCACTGAGTAATTCAATATAGTTCTTTGTCTGACCCTGGTAAATAAAAAGTTAATAAGAAGTATAAAAACAGGAATTTTCTCAGAAACTGGATAGGAATTATGCAAATACTTCTGATGATCAAGCAGTTGTTAAACATATAACATTTACTTTGAATTTAGTGATTACTGTCATGAACACTTTAAGTAAAGCAGGAGCTCATTGTGATATTTGCTAACAACATTGGGTTGTATTAAAAAGTGCTTCAGTTTTATTACCTGATAACTATACTGGAATAACTACATGTCAAACATATCCCTTTTCTTTTGCTTGAAGACTAAAGAGTTTTGATGCTCTTGGTGTCTGTTATGCCACCAAATGTATTACATACATGATCATTCCATCTAGAATAAATCTTAGTCATAGAACTACAGTAACACTATCATTTCAATAGTTCTTACTAAAACATTGTAAAAATAAAATTTAATTGTAACCACTGGCCTACAGTGGCTACCTTCTCTGTCTGAAATAGTACATATCTACTCTGTATTATTGCAGTGAGACTTAGGAAAACAAATAATGAAAGAAATTGTAGGACTTTTAGTTTTCAGTTTTCCTAGGTGAATAAAAAGCTCACTATATAAATGATTAGTTTCAGGATGAAGTTTAGAAATTAGGTGGTATTACAAAAATGTTGGTAATATCAGGACAAACCATACAAAATATTTTCATTAACCTGTATTCAGAAGAAGTTTAAGATCTTATTTCATTGCATGAAAGTGTGAAAATATTTAGTGAATGTATACTTGGACTCCTTGTCTATTTGACATTAATCTCGTAAAAATTTAATCAGTTCACATTTATCTTATTCTCTGTGTCACATTGTAATATTCAATACATTCTCAGTTCTGAAACATCAATGTGAAGTGTCTAATATGTCATATATATTTACATATAAACTAAAACCTTGTTGTCGCATGTTCACTTGATCTAAGCTTAACAGATAAAAATTTACAAAAGAAAATATTTCTTTACCTCTGCCAACTTAAGAATACTTCATACCAAAACATGATACTGTCATTGTTAGGACACTGCTTCGAAAAAGTACAGGGCAGAATTGTATTATAGTTTACTTTCATTTATTTTAATTATCAAAGATGCTTTGAAGTAATATAATCTTCTGGTTTAACGGTATATTTATGTATTTTGTCAGCGCTAGTCTTTACTAACAATGAGCGCCTCTAATTCTTTTCTCTGTCTGCTCTTCTGTATTCCTCCATATCTCTTTAGGAATGGTCTTCTACCCTGAACCCAAGCATTAGATGGTAGCTTTTTCTTTCTCCTCAGTCTGGTACGCAGTCATTGATACATTTTGATAGCCTTTCTTGTTATACCCTTTTGATATGTCCATAGCACTGTATTTGCTTATTGTTGGATAAAATCTGCAGTCGAATTTGAACAGTTTTTCTGTCTCTGAGTATCTTTCACAATAGGTATAAAACTGCTAGGATGAAAGATGGCAATGTTAGAATTTCTTTTGACTATATAAGCCTTGTGTATGATGACAAGGGAAACTGATAGAACTTACGATATGATGGGAAATGTTTCTATAAAAACTTTCATGGACAACAGATAAAAATTGACAAGAAGTCCTCGAAGTTTAGCAGAACAGAGACTTCTGAAACGTGTAAACTGCGAAATATTTAGTAGATGAAGGGAGAGAACTCTTATGTCTCAATAACAAGGTTTTATATGATGGCCAAAGTAGGAAAATAATATAAGTAGAATTGCTAACAAATTTCCATCGGTATCAAGTGCCAAGCAGACTCAAATAAGAGACGCATGAAAGTGTACATGTCAAAAACAGCACTGGATGAAAGCGAACACACATCAAGGAATCTTGGGAAAAGGAGCGACTGCTGAATTTGAAGTGAGTTTAAAAATAACAAGGCTAGTGACTTACAAAGCACGCAATGCTATAGAAAAATCATGGATAAAACAACTTTATGGAAGGCTACTACTGAAAAGAAGGCCATAATTTTATATCAAATGCCAGTGCCTTTCTATTAAGCCATTATTGAGTACAGCAGAAACTGCCAAATTTTGATCCTCAAAATGATAATGTATTGGTATTCATTTGTAATAGGAAATGAGAGACAATACTTATATATGTACAGTACAAGAGCAGGTGGGATATTCAACTTATGTTATGCTGTAGATAACCAATGTCAGGTGATAAAATTAGAAAAAGTGAAGAGGATGTGGAAACGATTCGCTTCCAGGGAGCGACGTTTCATTAAATGCTAAGGCACTGACGAAATGTTGACAGTCATAAGAATAGAGGACAGCAGAAATTGTAGGAAGACACGAAGACTGTAATGCGTAAAGTATATTACAGATTATTTTACTATCAGTGGGTACTACAGAACATTAGCTCAAGATAAGAAAACATAGAGAAGTCATGAATTTAATCTAAAGAATAATGTTAATTTAACAACGAAAAATCAAGTGGCGCCCAGAATGAACTGTTGGATTCTTCCCTGCATGTTAAAACTGCATGGTGCAGTAAGGTTTCAACTGCTTGATTGTCATTTTTTGCTATATGTTTATTACTGCTTCTTTTTACTTTCTAAGCATTTATGGAAGTCCTTTCTTATAAATGGGCTCTCATTATCAATATATGAAACAAAACACGTCGATGCAGTAACATAAAAATATATCTGTCTCCGAATATACATTCAGAAAACAAAATCAAGGAATATTGTCCACTGCAATAGCAGAACATCTGTTAGGATGACTGACATATTAACCAGCATTGGATGTGTAGAAATATACCGATAATTACTGAAACATAATAATACTCCACAGTCTGATGGCATACTTACAACGTACTGTACACAATTTGTGAGTGAGACAATCCCAGATTTCACCATAATTTCCAGCAGATCCGTTTAATGGAGATATGTCTTTCGTGAATGAAGTAGAGCATGTGCAATACCTTTTCATAATGAAAAGAAGTACAACTAGTCCTTGTAACAACAATTGCCTATCAGTAATATCTCTTTGCAGTAGAACATTAGACGATATTGAGACATTGTTCCCACTTAAGAGAAATGAATTTCAGCGTAGAACTCAGCAAGAGTTCTGAAAAATTGATCATGCTAACTAAATTCACGCCCTTCACTCAGTGTATCCTCACTGTTATAGACTGCAGAAATCAGATTTATTCAGTGTTTCAAGATATTTGAAATGATTTAGATTCAATATTACTTGGTCCCCTTGTGTAGAAAATACATATCTATAGTACATCCAGAAAAATTTGCTACTGTATCCCATATTTCTTTACATTATTGGGGCAGCAAGTTTACTGGGTAGAGAGTATAAGATAGAAGTAATATGTGTAGGACATACAGGTCTTAAAAATGGGTGCTGTTCTTCTTAATATGCGTTAATAACTTACCTGATATTACTAATTAAAACTGTACCCCTTTCACAAATAATGCATTACATATTATGAACTCATATCCACTAAAGTTTCTCTAATGTTCAGTTGGACCTTCATAACACATGAACCTTATGCAAAAATTGGCAAATAGCTCTTAGGGTACAGAAATGCTAAGTTATGCAGTCCACAAAATGCAAAAGAATTCTATCCTTTATGAGTCGTAACTAGAATCATTAATGCCATCAAATATTTGGCAGTAACAGGTTCAGCTGCAGGTAAAGTAAGTGACAGGGCGTGATTCGTTGATAGTCAGACCACAATCTACATCCAAGATTCTTACTTGAGTACTTCTCACATACATAGACTCATGCTAATAACCACACATTCCATAATAATTTACAAGTTAAAACAGTGAAAGCAGAAGTAGATGTAAATGTAAATGTCGAAATGACTTGCAGAAAGTCTGAGAAACATCTTTATTTTGCCTGCGAGGAGCAGATGAAAGTGCTTCCACACCCTCAGTAAGTGGTCACACCATGTTAATAAAGAAATACACTTAATTAAGTAGAAGTAGGGAGTAAAACAAAAAAAATAGCTTTCTTAGTAATTAAATGCGGAAATTAGAATATTAATATTATGTACATTCTCAAGGCGACTGCGAGATGGGAACAAAATTGGAGTGTTCTTCATGTGCATCATTCACAATTTTTATGGCTCAATACATGTTGGTCTTCACAAGTCACAAATAATTGTGAAGACGCCAATTTGATATCAAGTGGAGCCTTTATGAGTTGGAGCAGGGGTATTTCTACAAGTTCAAATTAGTTGCATATGGCATATACAATTTAATAATTCTTTTTTATTGTAATGGTGTCGAAGTAGTCAGTTTATAGAATATGTGTACACCATCAGTTTAAACATTGATGAACATACATTTCTGAGTCCAACTTCAACGCTAGTGTTTGCACTGCCAGTTTTAAAGAAAAATTCGTCTTTGTAATTCAAGGAGTTATCTAGAAGAAATAAGTTTGGATTTAAAACTTACTTTGTCACCTGCCAGAAATTCTGCATTATTGTGCAAAAGATCAAAAATTTGGTTCCTGTATTCTGAATCCATTTCCAAGTCACTGACAGCTTTAATAACAGGTAATAAAGGTTTTATTCTTGTAGTGCAGGTATTCACATCATTTGCTTATCAAATTATGATAGATTATTTGTGATGACTTTCATTAACTAATACATGCATGGTGATTGAGTTGTTAAAAGGCCTAAATCTTTGAAGAGGTATGATCAGGATGATTATTGGTGAACTCTGTGTATTATTCTGTATGATCCAATTTGTAAAGTCATGCTTACTTTCCAAGCACTCCAGAAAATTACTGTGTAAAGCAAAATTCAACAGAAATACACAAAATACTGTATTTCATTAAGTTCATTAGTTTATTTAATAGAGTAGCAACTATATGACTAGAAAAGTAGCTATATGTAACTCAGTAGCTCAGTAATGTACATCTTCTCGTCCAAGTTTTGGCCACTATGCCCATCCATATATGTGGAGCATTCTAGACTGTTTACTGACATTTGTCCATGTGCTACATCAGCTGTTGATAGGGTCCCATTGTTTTACAAAACTCAGTACAGTGTGGTTTCTAAATATTTAGCGGAAACTCTTTCAACAATGAACCAGTAACTAACCTTTTAAGAACGTCATTATCAACTTCTTCTGTCTTTTCTCTTCAATGTGGTATGTTATAACACTGGCATCATCTGAAAAAAGGACCAGTTCCACTTGATATATGTTAAGTGGAAGGTCTTTTGCATACGTATAAGGAGTAGGTGTAGATGTAAAATGAAATCCTGTTGGACTCTCTTCATTAAATTTCCTCATTCATTATATTATTCTCATCTTCCTAGATTGTTTGAATTATTCCACACAACGTTTTGCATTGTATTTGTTAATTATGATTGTAATCATTATGTTTTAAATACAGCAGTTCCCTAAATTTAAGTTTGTTTAAGAGAGCAACATAATCTAGAGACTATAACGCCTTGCAAAGAGCACAACGAATAGTAAATGACGTTTATCTTATTTAATGCTTGTAATATTCGGTTAGTTAATGAATAATAAGCATTCTCATACAAGAATACACTCTTGATTCCAAGCATTGGTGTGCTACTAAAATCAAAGAGCCAAATAGAGATTTGAGTTCCTTTTCTCCTGTCAAAATCTTTTGAAAGATCTACATTGAATCGATGTTTTCGGCTTTATGTTCAAGTTTCACATATATGCAATTCTCCATTTTCCACGTTGATTCTGGATGTATATGATGCTATAATCCCTGATATTTACTTCCTGTACGTCTGTGATTATACAGCATAATGTTCAGAGAGGAAAGTAACATCTACGACTACAAAATTTACCACACCATCCAAACATATAATAAGCTCATCTAGCTTGTTTTTCTGTCCACGAATGCTCTGATGATACAAAGTAGTTTTACTTTTCGGGAAACTGTTGGGTACATTATACCCCAATTCTGTTGTGATTTCTTTCGAAATTGTCTGTCTACTACCTGACTCTAACCTAAAAAATGCGTCTTTCTGACTCCATCAGTCATCATTTTATAATCTTATTTGATGATGTAAACCCCTTCATCAACTTTTTAGTACTGTTGTTAATATCCATGCCGCGTCCTCTGATTTTATGCATCCTTGAGAAACGTAATATACACTCCTGGAAATGGAAAAAAGAACACATTGACACCGGTGTGTCAGACCCACCATACTTGCTCCGGACACTGCGAGAGGGCTGTACAAGCAATCATCACACGCACGGCACAGCGGACACACCAGGAACCGCGGTGTTGGCCGTCGAATGGCGCTAGCTGCGCAGCATTTGTGCACCGCCGCCGTCAGTGTCAGCCAGTTTGCCGTGGCATACGGAGCTCCATCGTAGTCTTTAACACTGGTAGCATGCCGCGACAGCGTGGACGTGAACCGTATGTGCAGTTGACGGACTTTGAGCGAGGGCATATAGTGGGCATGCGGGAGGCCGGGTGGACGTACCGCCGAATTGCTCAACACGTGGGGCGTGAGGTCTCCACAGTACATCGACGTTGTCGCCAGTGGTCGGCGGAAGGTGCACGTACCCGTCGACCTGGGACCGGACCGCAGCGACGCACGGATGCACGCCAAGACCGTAGGATCCTACGCAGTGCCGTAGGGGACCGCACCGCCACTTCCCAGCAAATTAGGGACACTGTTGCTCCTGGGGTATCGGCGAGGACCATTCGCAACCGTCTCCATGAAGCTGGGCTACGGTCCCGCACACCGTTAGGCCGTCTTCCGCTCACGCCCCAACATCGTGCAGCCCGCCTCCAGTGGTGTCGCGACAGGCGTGAATGGAGGGACGAATGGAGACGTGTCGTCTTCAGCGATGAGAGTCGCTTCTGCTTTGGTGGCAATGATGGTCGTATGCGTGTTTGGCGCCGTGCAGGTGAGCGCCACAATCAGGACTGCATACGACCGAGGCACACAGGGCCAACACCCGGCATCATGGTGTGGGGAGCGATCTCCTACACTGGCCGTACACCACTGGTGATCGTCGAGGGGACACTGAATAGTGCACGGTACATCCAAACCGTCATCGAACCCATCGTTCTACCATTCCTAGACCGGCAAGGGAACTTGCTGTTCCAACAGGACAATGCACGTCCGCATGTATCCCGTGCCACCCAATGTGCTCTAGAAGGTGTAAGTCAACTACCCTGGCCAGTAAGATCTCCGGATCTGTCCCCCATTGAGCATGTTTGGGAGTGGATGAAGTGTCGTCTCACGCGGTCTGCAGGTCCAGCACGAACGCTGGTCCAACTGAGGCGCCAGGTGGAAATGGCATGGCAAGTCGTTCCACAGGACTACATCCAGCATCTCTACGATCGTCTCCATGGGAGAATAGCAGCCTGCATTGCTGCGAAAGGCGGATATACACTGTACTAGTGCCGACATTGTGCATGCTCTGTTGCCTGTGTCTATGGTCCTGTGGTTCTGTCAGTGTGATCATGTGATATATCTGACCCCAGGAATGTGTCAATAAAGTTTCCCCATCCTGGGACAATGAATTCACGGTGTTCTTATTTCAATTTCCAGGAGTGTACATAGCGTTTATAAATTGGTTATACAGAAGTAACCTTTATCCTGAAAAGGTTAAAAAGCTCACTGCAATGTTCGATACAGCACTAAATGCACTATTTCTTCAAGCTTTATTTAGAAATGTTCACTGTGGGTACCTTAAGTAACACGACAAATTTCGCATATGTAATCAATTTCCTGTTTAATGCTATGAAGCCAGTCTTGATATAAGGTGTCAAGTGCTTCTGTTATCGGTTGTACCAGCTGGTCGACGTTTCACGAAAGTGGTGGAACAAACACTGTGCCCCTACTCCATAAACAGGAGTCTACTGGAGTTAAATCAGATGATTGTACAAGCCAGGATACTGTTCCACGGCATCTAGTACAGGGCGCACATTCTACGGAGATACAGGACAGCATCAGGATTATAATGTCGTAGCGCCCCTTCTTCCCAGAAAATAAATTCTGTGCCCATATCTTGTTACAACTGAGTCATTAGATAATGTTCACGTATATCCAGGTACGATACACCAGTTACAGTCAACTCGACGAAAAGGAAAGGACCGTAAATATTGTTACAGCTTACAGTGAAAAAAACATTTACCTTAGAGGAGTCCCATGCATGATCGATTATGTGACGTGGTTTCTGTTCATCCACTATGTCGGTTCACTTTACAGCGGGTATTGGAGGTGGCTTCGTCACTGAACACAATTTTATCAAGAAAATTATCTTTGGTCAACATTCTGTTAAACGTTTCTCCTTTTTCTTTGTCACTTTCACCTAACGTTTGCAACAGTACAATCAGTATGATTTGAGTGGCAGGCATTTCCGTGATACCGTACACAA
This sequence comes from Schistocerca serialis cubense, assembly GCF_023864345.2. Taxonomy (NCBI): domain Eukaryota; kingdom Metazoa; phylum Arthropoda; class Insecta; order Orthoptera; family Acrididae; genus Schistocerca; species Schistocerca serialis. The sequence continues at coordinate 54,376,923 of NC_064644.1, forward strand.
GGTAGCACTTGACACATTCAATTCTAAGCTGGCACGTCTCGTTGATGTACTCCAGCTGCAAGTTTAAGGGAGCCGAAGTTCTTCAACTGCTGTGTCACAGAGACTACTGGCCGACCCTGACCCAGCCATTTTAGGTGAAACGATTCTACCCATTAATAATAGTCCTGAGTTGTCTTTGAATCGCAGTAGCGGATTTGGATTCATGAAACCACAATACGTCAGTGCGAACATCTCGAAGTAACTGCGTGAGGCAGGAGTAAAACTTAAGGATGTAGTGCATTCAATGTTAAATCGAACATTTACCCTTTTCACAATTTAAGGTTGCTTTTGTATAACTAATTTACAAACACCCTGTCTTTACTTAATACGATTATAATATAGCTGAGTAGGGGTCTAGGGCTGGTCCAAAACATTTACAATAAAAAATGTCTATCTATAAATACAAAAATTAAACATTATAAGTCGGTAATGCAACCAATAATGCTATATGCCAGCGAAACCTTGACACTTAAAAGGAAAACAGATATGGAAAACCTGAAGAAAGAGGAAAGGAAAATCATTAGGAAAATTCTGGGACCAAGATGGACCAAAGAGGGGTATAGATTACAGAAAAATTCTAAAATTGAAGAATATTCTAACATAGAGATAGACATGAGGAAGAGGCGTCTAAAATTCTATGGCCACATAATGAGACTTCCCGATCACAGACTTACAAAAAAAATAGTAAGATATGTAGCATCCCTTGTTAATGGAGGAGAATGGATCAAAAATGTAAAGAAAGATCTGTAATTAGCCAACATTACTACTGAAGACATGAACAAAAGAAACAATTTCAAACTTAAAGTTGACAAATGGGAGGTCAAACCAGAGACAAAAGCGCCGAGAACTGGAACAAAATGGAGCGAAGAAAGAAAAGCTGAATTCTCGCAAAGAATGAAGACCTGGTGGGCAAACAAGAAGAATAAGAAACCCCAGAAGTGAACCATCTTTACTTAGCGTCTTCCATGTTGGGAGCTTTACGACTAATAATAATAATAATAATATAGCTGAGTAGCGTTTCTGAAGCAGCCAATATAATGTGTAAGTTATATATAGCTTTCTTTAAGCACACAAAATGTTGTGGAGCAGCAATATGGCTTCATGTTGTACTGCTGCCTTCTTGCCCTGTACGGGTCAATAGAGAACTCGACCGACCGCCTTGTCATCATTTGCCAATGGCGTCATGGGCTGCAGTGTTGATGGCCAAGTGGTCAGCACAAACTCTCCAAGCTATTGTCGGGTTCCTAGCCTTGTAAGCGCTACTAATAGATCGTCTAGCTCCTCAGTATAGAGGCTGTGTGCACCCTGCCACAGCCCTCCTGTCCTCCCACCAAGGAAAAATTTAGGCACTAGCAGCAGCCTAATTACATCCAGGCAGTAGGAAAATGAATTGATGCTTTGGGATCATGGTACAGACAGGAATATGTCAGGTTCAGAGGTAAATCTAGATGAGGGGGGGGGGGGGGTGGGAGGGAGGGAGCAATGGGGTTACTAACACCTGCCGAACTGCACCTGTTTGTTATTCATTCTACGAGTGTAGTACCTCATTCTCCACCTCCTCCCCCCCCCCCCCCCCAAAAATAAAAACCAAAATCCTGGATTTCACTCTCGGCATCTTCCTTCTTTTAGCAAAACGCAGCCAAGTACAGGGAATACTCTAGGAGTAATACCGCCGGGATTGCAGGAAGCAGTTTTACAAATAGATTAAAAGGTAGACGTTGAGAACTAGCAAACGATTTATTCATTTTACTGCAGTCATCCATATATACATTTCTTCAGCAGCAACACTCGAGCGTTGCAAGGCTATAGGGCTGCGCAGCGCAGCGCAGCGCAGATACACGGCGGCGCAGCTCTGAAGCAAGCTTGGCGAGTGCCCGGGGAATCCCCGGCAGAGCGGGTCTGCGGCACCGCCGACGCGTACTCGGCTCCCGGCTGGCCCCGCAGCCTGCAGCGGCCGGCAGAGGCGCTGCCGTCGCGGTCGTGGGCGCCACCTGCCGGCACTACAGGTTCGGCACGTCGGGCACGATCCACGTGTTGGCTGAAACACACAGAGGGGCAGAACGTCACACCGGACCCCTCGCTGCGCACACGGACGAGCACAGAACACTGCTACAAGCCACAACGAGACACATTCAAGTACATCCACAAGAGTGGAGGGGAGAGGAGTAGGCCTGATTCCTCCATTCCCCCCTCCCCTCCTTGCCGACAACAAAGCGAAGTTATTTATGATGCCGCTCATCAAAAATAAACATGGCGCATGCAGGTGTTGATACCACTACACTACGTTCAAGTCCGCTAGACTGTAATATTCAGTGGTGACGCTGGATCCCAAATTAATAGAGTGGCGGACGGGAGGAATGGTTACACGAAAATGGGCTAATGACCCCAAAAGAGTGGAAGTTAACTACACCTCCCAACAAAAAAGTGAAACATCCAGAACAGGAGGAGGAAACGAATTTAAATGAGTTATAGTTGGGCAGTATGAATCCATAATAGTATTCCCCCCCTCTGACTTAGATGCATGCACTGACTCGGTTGGGAAACTTGCCATAAACCTATTGTGTGTTGTTCTGACGCAAGTTGGCCCATGACTGTTGTAACTTTTACTAAAGAAAAAATACCAAACAGCTGTATGTTTTCAGTGGGGAATGTGGCTTTAAAAGTAGTAGATGAAATTTGCTGTCTGAGCAGTGAAATAGCTTACGATTACAGAAGTGGAGAGGATATCATGTGTACAGTGGCAATGGAAAGAAAAGAGTTCCTGAAGAATAAATGTTTGTTAACATGGAATATATTTTCAAGCATCAGGAAGTCTTATCTGAAGGTAGCCTCGAAGGTAGGTGCAACGTGGGCGATAAGCAGTTCAGATAAGTCGGGAAAACAACTTTTTGAAATGTGGTGCAAAAGGATAATTCTGAAGGTTAGATGAGTAGACGGCGTAACTAAAAAGGAAGCACTCAAGAGAGTTAGGGAGAAATAAAGTTTGGGGCATAAAGTGGCCTAAATGATGGAATCGCTTGCTAGGATATATTCTGAAACATGGAGGAATAATAAATTTAATACTGTAGGGTAGTATGAGAAGTAAATGTTGTAGAGGGGCACCATGAGACGAATGGAGTAACCAGTTTCTAATTGATGTAGACTGTAGTAGTTAATCGGAAATGTAGAGGAGTGTGGGAAGCAGCATCAAACAAGTTTTTAGATTGAAGGCCACAAGCAGCAACAACAATTTGAAGCAAACACTGTAATAACTTGTTTCTTGTAGTGGCCATTACCGCAGCAGCTGTATATAAATTGCAGTAGTTTCTAATAAAATGCCTTTTTTGCATGCTGCACATCGAAATTTTTATTTTTATTGATGCACCCAGACGCGTTTCGCCTTTTTTAGAAGGCATCTTCAGTGGGTGTCATGAAATGTTTCAGGGTGCATAAATAAAAACAAGAATTTCGATGTGCAGCATGCTGAAAAGGCATTTTCTTTGGAACAACTGCATTTTATACTGTAATAACTCACTTGAAGAAAATTTGTCAGCTCTAACAGAAAATATGCCTGAAAATTTTGACTTCCGAAGTGTAGTTGAAACAGGGGCTCAGCAGCTGTTGTGGCTGAACACCTGAAGGTTAATTTGGATAATATTTCGAGTAGATTTCCCCACCATGTTATAGTTCTGGGTGGAGATTTTAATTTGCCGGATATAGACTGGGAGACTCAAACGTTCATAACGGGTGGCAGGGACAAAGAATCCAGTGAAATTTTTTTAAGTGCTTTATCTGAAAACTACCTTGAGCAGTTAAACAGAGAACTGACTCGTGGCGATAACATATTAGACCTTCTCGTGACAAACAGACCCGAACTATTTGAAACAGTTAACGCAGAACAGGAAATCAGCGATCATAAAGCGGTTACTGCATCGATGATTTCAGCCGTAAATAGAAATATTAAAAAAGGTAGGAAGATTTTTCTGTTTAGCGAAAGTGACAAAAAGCAGTTTTCAGAGTACCTGATGGCTCAACACATAAGTTTTGTCTCAGATACAGATAGTGTTGAGGATCAGTGGACAAAGTTCAAAACCATCGCACAATATGTGTTAGATGAGTATGTGCCAAGCAAGATCGTAAGAGATGGAAAAGAGCCACCGTGGGTCAACAACCGAGTTAGAAAACTGCTGCGGAAGCAAAGGGAACTTCACATCAAACAGAGACATAGCCAAAGCCTTGCAGACAAACAAAAATTACGCGAAGCGTAATGTAGTGTGAGGAGGGCTATGCGACAGGCGTTCAATGAATTCGAAAGTAAAGTTCTATGTACTGATTTGGCAGAAAATCCTAAGAAATTTTGGTCTTATGACAAAGTGGTAGGTGGATCAAAACAAAACGTCCAGACATTCTGTGGCCAAAATGGTACTGAAACAGAGGATGACAGACTAAAGGCTGAAACATTAAATGTCTTTTTCCAAAGCTGTTTCATAGAGGAAGACTGCACTGTAGTTCCTTCTCTAGACTGTCGCACAGATGACAAAATGGTAGATATCGAAATAGACGACAGAGGGATAGAGAAACAATTAAAATCGCTCAAAAGAGGAAAGGCCGCTGGACCTGATGGGATACCAGTTCGTTTTTACACAGAGTACGCGAAGGAACTCCCCCCCCCCCCCCCCCCCTTCTTGCAGCGGTGTACCGTAGATCTCTAGAAGAGCGTACAGGTCACAGGGCACAGGTCATCCCCGTTTTTAAGAAGGGATGTCGAACAGATGTGCAGAACTATAGACCTATATCTCTAACGTCGATCAGTTGTAGAATTTTGGAACACGTATTATGTTCGAGTATAATGACTTTTCTGGAGACTAGAAATCTACTCTGTAGGAATCAGCATGGGTTTCGAAAAAGACGGTCGTGTGAAACCCAGCTCGCGCTATTCGTCCACAACACTCAGAGAGCCATAGACACGGGTTCACAGGTAGATGCCGTGTTTCTTGACTTCCGCAAGGCGTTCGATACAGTTCCCCACAGTCGTTTAATGAACAAAGTAAGAGCATATTGACTATCAGACCAATTGTGTGATTCGATTGAAGAGTTCCTAGATAACAGAACGCAGCATGTCATTCTCAATGGAGAGAAGTCTTCCGAAGTAAGACTGATTTCAGGTGTGCCGCAGGGGAGTGTCATAGGACCGTCGCTATTCACAATATACATAAATGACCTTGTGGATGACATCGGAAGTTCACTGAGGCTTTTTGCAGATGATGCTGTGGTGTATCGAGAGGTTTTAACAATGGAAAATCATACTGAAATGCAGGAGGATCTGCAACGAATTGACGCATGGTGCAGGGAATGGCAGTTGAATCTCAATGTAGACAAGTGTAATGTGCTGCGAATACATAGAAAGATAGTTCCCTTATCATTTAGCTACAAAATAGCAGGCAACTGGAAGCAGTTAATGCCATAAATTATCTGGTAGTACGTATTAGGAGTGATTTAAAATGGAATGATCATATAAAGTTGATCTCGGTAAAGCAGATGCCAGACTGAGATTCATTGGAAGAATCCTAAAGAAATGCAATCCGAAAACATAGGAAGTAGGTTACAGTACGCTTGTTCGCCCACTGCGTGAATACTGCTAAATAGAGTGGATCCGTACCAGACAGGGTTGACAGAAGAGATAGAGAAGATCCAACGGAGAGCAGCGCGCTTCGTTACAGGATCATTTAGTAATCGCGAAAGCGTTACGGATATGATAGATAAACTCCAGTGGAAGACTCTGCAGGAGAGACGCTCAGCAGCTCGGTACGGGCTTTTGTTAAAGTTTCGAGAACATACCTTCACCGAAGAGTCAAGCAGTATATTGCTCCCTCATACGTATATCTCGCGAAGAGACCATGAGGATAAAATCAGAGAGACTAGAGCCCACACAGAAGCATACCGACAATCCGTCTTTCCACGAACAATACGAGACTTGAATGGAAGGGAGAACCGATAGAGATACTCAGGGTACCCTCCGCCACACAACGTCAGGTGGCTTGCGGAGTACGGATGTAGATGTAGATGTAGATAAGTCGTTAGAGAGCGTAAAAGTGTAGCTGTGTTGGGTAAACGAAGGAATTCTTGAGATAATCATGATAAGAACATCGTCATACAGCCCATGACAGCGTTGTAGTGTACCTACATTGAATATTATATGGAATAGATGATATATTTGGGTTAGTGTAAGTGTAGCAGAGACAACAGCATTCGTGTCTAGCATGCAATTATCTTGCTAAATGTCACCATAATGCGCCCGCTGAGGAACGCATGTTCGGCCGGATTGGCCATGCGGTTCTAGGCGCTACAGTCTGGAACCGCGGGACCGAGGCAGGTTCGAATCCTGCCTCGGGCATGGATGTGTGTGTTGTCCTTAGGTTAGTTAGGTTTAAGTAGTTTTAAGTTCTAGGGGACTGATGACGTCAGAAGTTGAGTCCCATAGTGCTCAGTGCCATTTGAATAATTTTTTGAACGCATGTTAACGTGGGAAATGTAGCTAAGAAATTGTGAGGACTTCTTCAGATTTCCACACAGGTTCGCAAGGTTCAAATGGTTCAAATGGCTCTGAGCACTATGGGACTTAACATCTGAGGTCATCAGTCCCCTAGACTTAGAACTACTTAAACCTAAGGACGTCACACACATCCATGCCCGAGGCAGGATTCGAACCTGCGACCGTAGCAGTAGCGCTTTCCGGACTGAAGAGCCTAGAGCCGCTCGTCCACAGCCACCGACCGGTTCGCAAGGGTTGCGTATGGAAATTGTGCAGCATCAGCCGAAGTTATTCAGGCACCTGAGATGTTCTAGACCTGTGAATGTCGTGTTCTCTCTCAGTCCCACAATACGTAGTCTGTGTTCGTATTTTCTGACGTTTAACAATTGCCAACACTCAGTTTACATTATCTCGAAGCTGCCGAGACATATTACATTAATGGCTTGAACAGATAATAAAAACGGGATTAGCATCTAGTGTCATCATGATTATCAGAGACGAGCAACAGTGCACTGTAGAAATGGCTATCTGAGATTCCGCTGCAGCAAGCTGAAAAGATTGTTATCCTTGAGAGATAGAAAACGGTAGTGTATGTTTTCATATTCAATCGTACATGTATTCGTTGCCTGACAACCGAATCACATACAGTGATTTAGTTGTAGATGTAGAAGCTGATTTAAATTGTGTACTAGACATTTGACTGCAGTGCAGCGGAGCGACCATATGTGGTCACATTAGTGCGAGCCTGAGCTTTGTATTGCAACAGCACAGCCTCCAGTCATTTTAATGATTCAATAAGGCCAATGCGATGTTGCGAGGATAGTAAGCTCGTTGAAACAGCAGTCTTAGCGGTATTGTACAGACTTGTGAATCATGAGACAAGGCATGTTTCTTTTCAGACAGTGGCGGTGGCATTTTAGAATACGTGACTGGTAGTGGAGCACACGCACCACAAGCCCACTGCTGCCGACTGTAAGTACCGGACTTTCTTATAATGGAATTAGTCTCGCAGCCCTGCCAGAACGACAGGGCTGTGCCGAACGAGGATAGATCACGGAGCTGCCAGTAGACGTTAGAGGTTAGGGACCTCGCCAGTCCCTCTCCAGACTGCATGGTGCACGTGGCCATCCCAGGTTATATCCAGCAACACAGCCATTAAGGGGCAGCAGGTCGCACACTGTGCGCACCAGCCACCATGTACCATCGCAGAATGGACATCTGGGCGTGGTGGGCGGCCGGGCATTGGCGGGTGTCATATCAGATACGTCATAGTCGATTATACGCCAATGACGCGAGGCCCACGTTGCCAGCTTACGTAACAAGGCCTCCAGTGCTCGGTGGAGCATCCACGTCAGCATCACGGGGCGTGCTGGAAGCCAGTTTAACAGAATTCAGCGGCCAGTCGGCCGCTAACCCGGTGTATCAAAACAGTTCAAATGTATGTAAGAAGAACATTCCCTGCATCCTCCACATTTCTCACTTCTGTTCCACCACCCGCTCACGCCATACTGGTTCATAACTGCTCCACCCTGCTCTGTGAGATGCCATAGCCGTAATATCATGATAATACACTCCTGGAAATGGAAAAAAGAACACATTGACACCGGTGTGTCAGACCCACCATACTTGCTCCGGACACTGCGAGAGGGCTGTACAAGCAATGATCACACGCACGGCACAGCGGACACAGCAGGAACCGCGGTGTTGGCCGTCGAATGGCGCTAGCTGCGCATCATTTGTGCACTGCCGCCGTCAGTGTCAGCCAGTTTGCCGTGGCATACGGAGCTCCATCGCAGTCTTTAACACTGGTAGCATGCCGCAACAGCGTGGACGTGAACCGTATGTGCAGTTGACGGACTTTGAGCGAGGGCGTATAGTGGGCATGCGGGAGGCTGGGTGGACGTACCGCCGAATTGCTCAACACGTGGGGCGTGAGGTCTCCATAGTACATCGATGTTGTCGCCAGTGGTCGGCGGAAGGTGCACGTGCCCGTCGACCTGGGACCTGACCGCAGCGACGCACGGATGCACGCCAAGACCGTAGGATCCTACGCAGTGCCGTAGGGGACCGCACCGCCACTTCCCAGCAAATTAGGGACACTGTTGCTCCTGGGGTATCGGCGAGGACCATTCGCAACCGTCTCCATGAAGCTGGGCTACGGTCCCGCACACCGTAAGGCCGTCTTCCGCTCACGACCCAACATCGTGCAGCCCGCCTCCAGTGGTGTCGCGACAGGCGTGAATGGAGGGACGAATGGAGACGTGTCGTCTTCAGCGATGAGAGTCGCTTCTGCCTTGGTGCCAATGATGGTCGTATGCGTGTTTGGCGCCGTGCAGGTGACTGCATACGACCGAGGCACACAGGGCCAACACCCGGCATCATGGTGTGGGGAGCGATCTCCTACACTGGCCGTACACCACTGGTGATCGTCGAGGGGACACTGAATAGTGCACGGTACATCCAAACCGTCATCGAACCCATCGTTCTACCATTCCTAGACCGGCAGGGGAACTTGCTGTTCCAACAGGACATTGCACGTCCGCATGTATCCCGTGCTACCCAACGTGCTCTATAAGGTGTAAGTCAACTACCCTGGCCAGCAAGATCTCCGGATCTGTCCCCCATTGAGCATGTTTGGGACTGGATGAAGCGTCGTCTCACGCGGTCTGCACGTCCAGCACGAACGCTGGTCCAACTGAGGCGCCAGGTGGAAATGACATGGCAAGCCGTTCCACAGGACTACATCCAGCATCTCTACGATCGTCTCCATGGGAGGATAGCAGCCTGCATTGCTGCGAAAGGTGGATATACACTGTACTAGTGCCGACATTGTGCATGCTCTGTTGCCTGTGTCTATGTGCCTGTGGTTCTGTCAGTGTGATCATGTGATGTATCTGACCCCAGGAATGTGTCAATAAAGATTCCCCTTCCTGGGACAATGAATTCACGGTGTTCTTATTTCAATTTCCAGGAGTGTATACTATCGCTTTTTTAAAGTACAGCTATCTATTGTCGCTTGCCATAAACTCTCCGCTTGTATCACATAACTGTGAAGTGTAGTTGTGGATATCTGGCTTACTGGGAAGTGCCAATTGTGGCTACAGTATATCCCGATTCACAAAACAAATTCTGCTACCCAGCAGACTGAGGGACCACCCCTAACGAGAATGCAGACTAACAGAATGTGACGTGCCGGCTGTGGTTTCAGTATATCCCACGGATGCACAAAACCAAATTCTGGTGCTCAACAGCACGAAGAACCACTCCAAATGATCATGAAAAGCATCTGAAAACGAGAGTAGTGCTGCGCAATGGAAAACATTTTATTTAAATGAATGTTACTAGGGTGGGTTAGATAAGCACGAAGCAAAATGGATACCACATCATTGACATAGATATGTCAGTAACAGAAGTGATTTTCTAGCTATGAATGGAAACAAAAGGGTATTATAACAAGTGGACTTATTAAGTTTAAACTGAAATTACATACTGACGTCTCAATATGACCTTGGCCAATGTGAGTTGGAAGGATAAACCTCAGCTACTTTAGTACATCGCGGAGACGGACAGTAACTATGTAAGTTGTTAATTAGACGATTGCTTGGTTGATTTGAGTGGAGGGAACCAAAAAGCAAGGTCACCTGTCCCATTGGATTAAGCAAGGACGGGGAAGCAAGTCGGCCGTACCGTTCCAAAGGAACCATCCCTGCATTTGCCTGAAGCGATTTAAGGAAATCACGGAAAACATAAATCAGCATGGCAGGACCCGGGTTTGAACCGTCGTCTTCCCCAATGCCAGTCCAAGGCGTTAACCACTGTGGCACCTCACGCGGTAGTAATCAGATGCAGAATGTACATGAAAAGCTAGGAGCGAGTATCATTAGGGTGCCAAAAATGATCGTTGAAAGCAAGAAGCCAGGTGACTTCAAGAGCGTCCACTTGGCTCCAGACGGGAGTGGGTTGGATTCATTTGTAAACTGCTTCAACACCCGCTCCGATGTGCCGTCTAACCAGTCGGACAGTGTGTAAATAAAACAGGCTGAATGATGGAATGTCAGCCCACCCTTTGTCATTGGCGCTTAAGTACAGACATCAATCCAGTGGTAGCAAGGCTCGCTTCAGCCATCATCTCTCCCGCCCCAACCTAAGGTGTTTATATTTTACAATAGCCTCAACAACACTGTACTTTACAAAAGCCTAAGGTAAAGTCATTACTGTACAAAACCCTAAGGCCGGGTGCTTACTCTACAACAACCTGACAAGGACTGTATTGTATTTAAAAAAATGGTTCAAATGGCTCTGAGCACTATGGGACTTAACTTCTGAGGTCATCAGTCCCCTAGAACTTAGAACTACTTAAACCTAACTAACCTAAGGATATCACACACATCCATGCCGAGGCAGGACTCGAACCTGCGGCCGTAGCGGTCGCGCGGTTCCAGACTGTAGCGCCTAGAACGGCTCGGCCACATCGGCCGGCTGTATTGTATAAAAGCCTAAGGCAAAACGTCTTCTCTGAGCCGCCTAAAATTCGGTCATCTTGCTGCCAGAGTTGGAAATCGCCGCCTGTGGTAGTGTTGATATAGAATTCCGCTCAATGAAAAATACGAGGGCTGTTCGGAGAGTAAGGTCCGATCGGTCGCGAAAGGAGAACCACGGTGAAAATCAAAAATTTTTTATTCGAAACAGTTAGCAACACCTTGCAGCTACCCCTCTAAATAGTCGCCGCTCCGACTTGACATACGTGATGTCGTTGTACCAACTCTCCAGCACCCTAGTCACAGAAAGCAACCTCCTGTGCTTTCCGCCAATTCTCTGCGCTGGTCTTCCTTTCGTTGTTTGTGCCAAAATGTTGTCTTCGTAGCCAGAGGTTCATGTGAGCAGAGATGAACAACAGAGGGCTGTATTGTGGGTGGCCAAACACTTCCCACCGAAAACGCTGCAGGAGCGTCTTCATTGCCACTGCAGACTGCGGCTGAAAATTGTCTTGAAGAAAGAAACGCATGACATCTATGTTATGTGGGTTGAATAGCTTCAGGCGAAATCTCTCACTAGATCAACATATTTGACGAGAGACACTGTTGCTTTAGGCAATTCTACGTGATGACTTTGCTCTCTGAACTGCAAAGAGCGATAGACACATTAAAGACACAGCTCAACACGTCTGTGCAAAGTTCCATCGGATTTTCACAGCGGTTTCCATTTTGCGCCTAATTGGAGTTTACTTTCCGAATAGGCCTCGTATGTAACAGCGGTAAACAATTTCATTATACGCCAATGGGAAAAACTGTAACACCAAAAAATAATGAATGTGGAGTAATGAAATTTCGGGAATACGTTAGTTTACCTAACATACTTCAGTGATTAAGGTTGCAAGATCTCAGATTAATGTAAGCACGAGAAAGCCACTGTAACTGTGAAATTGTGATAAATTAATCATCGGCGTAAACGCCAGAATATTGAATGTAAGCATGGAAACGTGCAAACATTATGTTGCAGACGTGCCAGATGTCAGTTTGTGGGAAGGAGTTCTATGCCTGTTGCACATGCTCGGTCAATACAGGGACGGTTTACGCTGATTGTGTGTGACGCTGCAGATGTCGTCCTATGATGTCCTATATGTACTCGATTGCAGACGGAGCTGGTGATCGAGCAGGGCAAGACAACATGTCGACACTCTGTAGAATATGGTGGCTTACAATGGCGGTATGTGGGTGAGCGTTACCCTATTGGAAAACACCCTCTGGAATGCTGTCCATAAATGGCAGCACAACAGGTCCAATCACCAGACTGGCATACAAATTTGCAGTCAGCGTGCGTGTCATAAACACGGGAGTGCTCCTGCTGCCGTGTGAAATCGCACTGTAGATCGTAACTACAGTGAGTGTACCATGCAGACAGGTTGGGTGTAGGTCGTCAACTGGCCTCCTCCTAACCCACATACGAGCAACATTGGTACCGAGGAGAAAACGTAACAGACCGCCAACGTGCCCTCCAATGCACGCTACAGGAAGTCTGGCTCGGAGCTGTCTTCGAAATAACCGATTTGTAAAACAGTTCGTTTTGTCACTGTGTTGCCCGCAGCTGCTCAGATTGCTGCTGTAGATGCAATACGATGCGCCAGAGCCATACACCAAACACTATGGTTTTCCCTCTCGGTAGTGTCACGTGAACATACGGAGATCATTCTCGTTTCGACTGTATATTCTTGTGACCACCGCTGCAAGGCTACAGCGGCTACATTCCTGCCAAATCTTTCTGCATTATCGCAGAAGGGACGTCGAGCTACTTGCAACCCTATTACACGACCTCGTTCAGACTCTGTGAGGTGTTGATGGTGTCGTCTTCGTCACCTGAAAGACATTATTGAGTGACATCAACTCACCAAGTCCACTCTCAAAGAAAACTAACTCTCACAGCTGTTACAGTGCGCATTTAAAGCAAAAGTGATTTGCATCGTCGTAGTTGCGCTATGCGACTGGCGTGAAATCTGAAGAGACATTATCTTCCAGGTGTAGAAGTAGACCTGTCAGTTTTCATTTGTCTCGCACAGCTCCTTCATGGTGTTGCGACTTTTCTCGTCAGCGTAATTCATCCAATCGCTCAGAGGTTCGCAGCTACAGCCAGGAGATTACTTCCGTTCTATGATACGATTCTGGAAAGGGCGAATGAAAGGTTCTGCATGTAGGCACGGTGCAATTGCGCGGGTTCTCACCAAACATACAGAGTGACCCAATGAGAATGCGGTATTTTGAAAGCTTAAACTGGACATTACACCTACGCTACATTCACCTTGAGAGAAACTGCACCCGCCTAGAGATGCCTTCCATGGCTAAAAGAGGTTCTGCGAGGAATCCGATGTATCCTTCGACAGAGGAATGTGTGTTCGTCATCCCCTTCTGCAGAGCGTTCTGTGGGAAGTGAATGCCAAGCTCCCTACCCGTGGACGGACCTCTGCCCAAAGCACTACAGTTTCGTGGCGCAAGATTCCTCTTAAAGCCAACACATGTCTAGGTCACCCCATTTGTCAAACCTTTAGGTCTACGGACCTCGCCGGCCGAAGTGGCCGTGCGGTTAAAGGCGCTGCAGTCTGAAACCGCGAGACCGCTACGGTCGCAGGTTCGAATCCTGCCTCGGGCATGGATGTTTGTGATGTCCTTAGGTTAGTTAGGTTTAACTAGTTCTAAGTTCTAGGGGACTAATGACCTCAGCAGTTGAGTCCCATAGTGCTCAGAGCCATTTGAACCATTTTTTTCTACGGACCTCCATCAGCTCCATAAGAACAAACAGCGAAGCGAAAATAGCCACTGCCAAGGCTAATCAACATGTGAAATTACAGCGCAGTGTAATGAACGACTACCTGATCAAGGGAATTTGGGTCACGTTACCGTACGACGTAATTGGCAATGTCTTTGTCCCTCTCTGCACAATACAAAAATGAGCGAAGAGATGTGTTGAGCCGGCCGCGGTGCTCTAGCGGTTCAGGCGCTCAGTCCGGAACCGCACGACTGCTACGGTCGCAGGTTAGAATCCTGCCTCGGGCATGGATGTGTGTGATGTCATTAGGTTAGTTAGGTTTAAGTAGTTCTAAGTTCTAGGGGACTGATGGCCACAGATGTTAAGTCCCATAGTGCTCAGAGCCATTTGAACCATTTGAAGATGTGTTGATCAATGGTCCACCCTTAAGATTTCGAAACATATAACGATACAAAAAAGAAAATAGATGCTTTAGTCAGCGTTTTAGAGAGGATGCTGTTATCATAACGACGAACGAATCGTCGCCAATGTAAATGACTGGTGGCCAATACTAAATAGAAACATACAAATCTCTTCTTTGCATATACAGAGGGTTGTCAGTGAAGTCTATAAGGAGCTGGCTGCATGGTCTGTACCTACAATGACTAAAATAATATGAAGTCGTTGGTAAAAAATCATATATTGTACTTAAGTGGTAGTACAGGAGTCTTCATAGTCAGGAGGAACATAATTACAAAGAGAGAGCTATAGAGGCATCACATAGGCCATACTTTAACTAAGCGCCTTGTCAGAGGTAGCTTCCAAACAGCTGAAGGCTATACTACTTTCCCACTCGACGTCCCGAGAAAGAGTGGCCGTGCGCAAGCCAGAGACATGTTGCAAGCCGCTAGTCTCGACTCGCGGGTACAGCGACACTAGTACGGACCGCGGGGTCGATAACTGCAGCCCTTAACAAGTGTGGTATCGAACGCTGATACCACAGATGCTCAGTAGCTGAGCTGGGGGATTTATACGATATTTGATTTGGAAAAGCTCTTACAACGTGCAACGTAATAAATTCAGGAATAAATATTTTTCTGCTCCTTATTATTAGCAATGATCTGTACAAACTGCCCAGGAAAAATTATAGTACCAAGAAGACTGTGACATGGTTTTGTTAATATAGACTTCTATCTGAATGGAGCTGTCCACTCTACTCTATCCTGGGCAAGCTTCTTCATCTCTGAGTAATTATTGCAACCAATACGCATTTGAACCTGCTTACCGTATTGATCCCTTTGTCACTCTCTACGATTTTTGCTTGCCATACTTACCTCCGCAACCGAATTAGTTCCTTCAAGACACAGGATATGTCCTATGAAGCGATCCCTTCATTTAGTCAAGTTGTGCCATAAATTATTTTTCGTCCCTAATTCTATCCAGTATCTGCTTATCAATGATTCATCCTGCTGACCCAACATTTATTATTCTTTCGTGGTTAAAAGGAACTATGTTATTCTTGTCTGAGTTGCTTAGTTCGACATTTCATTTCCTTACAAGACTACCCTCGATACTAATACATTCAGAAAATACTTCGAAACAGTTAAATTTATATGTTAAGAAATTGTTCGTTTGAAGAAATATTTTTCATAATGTAGCTCATCTACGTTTGATATCCTGTCCTCTTGTGTTATTTTGTTGCCCTAATAGCAAAATTCATCTACTTCTTCTACTGTCTCATTTCCTTATCTGAATCCTACAGCATTACCTGAATTAATTCTACTATATTGCGTTACTCATATTTCAGTTCTGTTGAAGTTCATAATAAAACTTTTTTTTTTTCAAGACACTATCCATTCCATTAAACTGCTGTTGCAGGTCATTTGTTCTCTCTTCTGCAATTAGAAATGTTTTTATTGCTTCTTCCTGAACTGCGTCTTTCCTCATTTCTCCTTCATTTCATTAATTGCTTTCTCAATATACAGTTTGAACAACGTCGGAGACACTCTACAATCCTGCCTCACTGCTTTCTAAATCCCTGCTACAATTTCATGGCCTTAGACGATCGCAAACATGTTTCTGTACAAGGTGTATGTTATCCCTGATACCTTCAGAATATCAGAGAGTGTATATCAGTCTGTCAATAGCTTTCTCTGACCTTCTGCCAGATTTATTACCAGTAGATTCGACCTGCACGCAAGTATTTGGGAGATGGTTAGTGACGTCAAACTTGAATCTTTGGAGGAAGAGGACGATCTTTTGGCAGGGCACTAAGGCGGAAATTCGTTTGAGGTAGATTGAAGAACGAATCTACTGCCGCCGAAGTATATTTCACGTAAGTACTATAAAGATAACAAGTAAGAAAATATACCGTAAATTATAGGGATGTGCATGTTGCACAAACGCTTGTACTGTTTCGATTTTCACCTCACTCTGAATGTAGATGCAGATAAACATGAATAAAAATGGTATAGAACAGGAATATTTCGACAGACAATCATTCTGCATGTTGACGTAGGTGGTTTCTGTTACAGATCTGGTTAAGTAAACTACGGTCGCTCGGTATCCCATGAAAAACGTGCACTGCCGAACAGACTGTTACGCGGCAGCATTCAGAGAATTTCACGAAGTGCCTTCGACCGGGCTGACACCTTTGCAATGTAAACATAGCGCGGAACGATTTAACGTCAGGATGCGTCAACAGAGTGTAGACAGAGCGCTAATTATACGGGCGAGCGGTTTAAACGCCAGTCACGTCTGGTCACGACCGGGCGGCGGGCGCACCCCACTCCGATAATCAGTTAAACACACAGCCGCTCGGCGTGCCGCCGGAATCCCATTATCACGAACCGGCGGAAAATCCGTCTGAATAATAGATAATGTCGCGAGAGCCGATCAGTAGAGGCCGCGACGCCCAATAAACACGTTTGTGTGTGTTTGCTGGAGGTCCAAAAAGTGAAATATGCCCATCAGTCTCCGTGACAGGAGCATTTTTCATATGCGTCTTGAAATGTTTGTTTTTGTCACCTGATGCACTGTTTTCCAAACATTTGTTCTGTTTCGATTTTAGTCTCGCTCTGCCTACCGTACTCTCTCGGAAAACGAAAATGTATACTTCAGAGTTCAGTACCACTGTCACGAAAAATGAATAGTGTGTGGTGGACTATGTTCTTCGACGATGACTTGGATGTCTCTATCAGTAATGGAAATTTTATGAACTGTATGCTGCGAAAGTAATGGAGAAATATTCGAATGTGGCCCAAGCCAATATCTTAATAAGAAGGTATGTGGGAAAAGTTACTGCAGGAACAGTAGTGCAAGAAGTTTCTTTATCTACTTGAACGACTAGACCGGGTTCTTTGAGACTAGAACCCGCATACTAGATATCCTGAATATCTCTCCTATCGGTCACCAGGCATATTTTCTCTGGTGTTTCGGCAGTTATTTATAGTTTTGTCTTTCCAATGTGTACCTGGAGACACCCCAAACACACTACTGGCCATTAAAATTGCTACACCACGAAGATGACGTGCTACAGACGCTAAATATAACCGGCAGGAAGAAGATGCTGTGATATGCAAATGATTAAGTTTTCAGAGCATTCACACAAGCATGGCGCCGGTAGCGACACATACAACGTGCTGACGTGAGGAAAGTTTACAACCGATTTCTCATACACAAACAGCAGTTGACCAGCCTTGCCTGGTGAAACGTTGTTGTGATGCTTCGTGTAAGGAGGAGAAATGCGTACCATCACGTTTCTGACTTTGATAAAGGTCGGATTGTAGCCTATCGCGATTGTGGTTTATCGTATCGCGACATTGCTGCTCGCGTTGGTCGAGATCCAATGACTGTTAGCCGAATATGGAATCAGTGGGTTCAGGATGTTAATACGGAACACCGTGCTGGATCCCAACGACCTCGTATCACTAGCAGTCGAAATGACAGGCATTGTATCCACATGGCTGCAACGGATCGTGCAGCCACGTCTCAATCCCTGAGTTAACAGATGGGAACGTTTGGCAGACAACAACCATCTGCACGAACAGTTCGACGACGTTTGCAGCAGCATGGACTATCAGCTCGGAGACCATGGCTGCGGTAACCCTTGACGCTGCATCATAGACAGGAGCGCCCGCGATGGTGTACTCAACGACGAACCTGGGTTCACGAATGGCAAAAACTCATTTTTTCGAATGAATGCAGGTTCTGTTTACAGCATCATCATGCTCGCATCCGTGTTTGGCGACATCGCGGCGAACGCACATTGGAAGCGCGTATTTGTCAACGCCATACTGGCGTATCACCCGGCGTGATGGTATGGGGTACCACTGGTTACACGTCTCGGCCACCTCTTGTTCGCATTGACGGCACTTTAAACAGTGGACGTTACATTTCAATGTGTTACGACCCGTGGCTCTACCCTTCATTTGATCCCGGCGAAACCCTACATTTCAGCAGGACAATGCACGGCCGCATGTTGCAGGACTTGTATGAGGCTTCCTGGGTACAGAAAATGTTCGACTGCTATCCTGGCCACCACATTCTCCAGATCCCACACCAATTGACAGCGTCTGGGCAATGGTGGTCGAGCAAGTGGCTCCTCACAATACGTGAGTCACTATTCTTGATGAACTGTGGTATCGTGTTGAAGCTGCATGGGCAGCTGTACCTGTACACGTAATCCAAGCTCAGTTTGACTCAATGCCCAGGCGTATCAAGGCCGTTATTACGGCCTGAGGTGGTTGTTCTGGGTACTGATTTCTCAGGATCTATGCACATAAGTTGCGTGAAAATGGAATCACGTGTCAGTTCTCGTATAATATATTTGTCCATTACCCGTTTATCATCTGCATTTCTTGTTGATGTAGCAATTTTAATGGCTAGTAGTGTAAATTCTGTTTAACACGTTTTCCATACGACGCCCACGGCCGGCGAAAAGCTTCGGTTTGTTTCTCATTCCAAACAGAAGTGATTTTTTACGTGGAATTCTACGTGTTCATTCGATAGAGGTATCGCAAATTAGCCTAGTGCGTTCTTCGTTTTATCCATATCTATTAACTCGAACACTGAAAAAGACGCTTTCTATCGATGGTGGGCCTCGCATGAAAGGCCTGATGGTCAGTATTTGTTGGGCAGGCTCCAGCTACACTTTGCAAAAACGAAATTGCAGATCTCTGCCGAATCACCAAAGAAAATACACCTGCCGACTCTTAGGAGAGACTTTCTGTAGAGTCTCGGGTCTTTCCAGACAAAGAGCACGCAATCAAGTACTAGGGTAGACTGGGGTTGGGTTAACGGTTCCGGCGTTTGCTTTACAATTGACGGACATCATCTTAACACACTGGTCGGAACCGTGGATTTGGACCTGTTTTTTATTTATTTCTCGGCCAATGTGGTTCGTTACGCCAGTCGAAAGTGTAAATAATTACCTAAATAAAAAATCAATTTAATATAAAATGTTTTATAACAGACTATGACGAATAAAACAATTTTTTCTTGTGCCATACTGATAGTCTTAAGAATCTGCAGTTGTGAATTTTTAATGGTTATGAGATACATCTGAAACTTAAGACGAAAAATGTCAGTTGCATCCAATGGATAATTGATGTAAGGATAGTATACATAAGTCACTAACAGTTTAACTGCACTGCAAATGATATAAAAAACTATTGTGTTATTTGTCTCAACAGCAGCTACTAACGACACTCCTTAATGTTATCTATTGCTAGTACCCTTCGTTTTTGTTATGAATTTTTCAAGCACTATAACAGATATTAAAAATTTGTAAGCAGAAATTCTCAGGACTAAGTCTGTGGGTTTAGGAGCGTGTATGGAACGAGGAGAAATTATTTTATATGTTTAGTGCGATTTAAAAACTTTTTGTGTACATAGTTATTTTCTGCTCTTTGTTCTTGTGTGTGGGAAATTTTTCAATCAATTTCAAACATTTTGACAAGATTACAACACAGACATGCGGTAAATTTTAGGTTTATTTCAGTTTCTTTTCATCTGACTGAGCCAATATATTGATTCATCCTACGTAACTCTTGCCGCAGAGGATACACAGGTTCCCGTCAGATCACCGAAGTTAAGCGCTGTCGGACGTAGCCGGCACTGGGATGGGTGACCATGCGGGCCGCCATGCACTGTTGCCATTTTTCGGGGTGCATTCAGCCCCGTCATGCCAATTGAGGAGTTACTGGACTGAATAGTAGCGCTCCGGTCACAGAAAACTATTATAACGACCGGGAGAGCGGTGTGCTGACCACACTCACCTCCTATCTGCATCCTCAGCTGAGGACGACACGGCGGTCGAATGGTCCCGATGCCCCACTTGTGGCCTGAAAACGGAGTGCTGCTACTGCTACGTAAATTTCGAGAAAAGGCCGTGAAGATAAAAAATGAGAGAGAATCGAGCTGACCCAGTGGTTTACTACCAATCGTTCTTACTGCGTAACATTCGCTGATGGAACACTAAAGGAGGGAAATATCAGATGTGCGCGAAGTACCCTCCACCACACGCCAGACACGAAAACCAGTTAGTGTTAAACTGTCACCCAGTTCTGATCTCAATTGAAAGGTTCGGGTCTCTACATCATCGAGAAGTCAGTTTAAAATGAATTGCAAAATTTGTGCCCAACAGTCAAACGGACAAGAAAACGTCCTTATTAAAATGTTAAAAGTATTCTCTGTTGAAAGGTACATATACAGATAGATAGTGCGTTTGTATATCTGTCTGAGGGTGAAACTGATCAGGGACTGGCAAACACAGCATTAAAGGATGTAGGCAACTAAAATGTCTAGAGATATGTATCAGAAGAAGACGCTAACGACTGGAGATATTCAAAGAAACAACTTACCGTAAGAGAGATGCGGTATATGACTCATTTCTTGCTGTTTCTAGACCGGTAAAACAAAAATCAATCGAAGCATGGATATAAACAGAGTAGATAAAATGCTGATTATTTCTTGAGGAAGAGAATGTGGGCGAGTATATGTCAGCGAATTAAACAAAAAGGTATCATTAACCTTAATCAGTAAGACTGGATACTTTCAACGGGGGTCCCAGAACCGACAAGAATTAGGAGTGCAGAGTCGGAGACGAAGTCCGGTGCCATACCATGGTGGGCTACAGTAAAAATTATTATTTATTTCGCATCAGACAAAGGAAACTACTATGACCGTTTATATCTTTTTAAATATCAGTTGAAATGGAAACAAGAACCACATAAATATAAGACTAATTACTCCAATGTGTATTCAAAATTTTTACAGAGTTTATATATCAATGTGTCACTTACAGCCACATGATGCTATTTTTATTTGGGATGCGCACTGCATATCCAGAAAGTGTTATAAACAAAAGACTAATTACTCCAATGTGTATCCGAAATTTGTACAGTGTTTGTATATCATTGTTACACTTAGAGCCACATGACTATTTTTAATTGGGAAGTGCACTGCATATCCAGAAAGCGCTCCTCGTTGGGTTTGCTGACGCCACTTTGGAGTTCTTGTGACATGGAGCTGACTGAGGTGACACAGAATCCACGTTCTTCAGCAAGGAGGCTGGCTTGACTAACAGTTTTCTGAGTATGAAATGTCAATGCACGAGAAATGGCTCATCATAAGTTGTAGGGGTTTTCTCTTTGCATCATGTCTTCGGAATACACGTAAAGAGGTTAGGAGCTCAGGATGGATGAATACAAATGTTACACACTGATATCGAATATTAATAGTTTTAAGCTACACCACGTGTAGTTTTAAGTTGAAAATTTAAGTTGGAATATCACACTCCACTCGTGGGGGATCAAAGAAATCGGCCGGAAGTCTAGTTGTGATGTCATAAGTCACTTCTGCAGCGGTGATGCTATATTCTGGAATCATATAAGTTCGGAGAACGTTTAAAATTTTTTGCCATTTTTCCAACCTAGTGAAAGTCGGGCTGTTAATGTTGTCATGATGTTAAGATGCAAGTGTTCGGTTTCGCCGTTCGACGCCGGATGGTAGGCAATGATTCTGAAGTGGTATTTACCTAGGGTCTTTCTGAGGTGAGTGAACAATTCACCCTCAAACTGCCGTCGTCTATCGGTGGTGGTGATCTTTGGTACTCTCGAAGGTGTGATCCATGACAACAACAGAGATGTGATGACACTTCCTGGGAGAGATGTCTTTCAGTGGGGCTGAGCGTTAAACCTGCCGATCAATGTTAAGAGATAGGTGCAGCCTTGAGAGCAAGGTAATGGTCCCACACGATCAATAATCATTTGAGAAAAGCTACTGTCAAGTTCACTCGAAGCTCCACAAGCACTGGATGTATGTTTTCAAATTTTTGCTCGTTGACAGCGAATACATGTTTTTGTACACAGCATTGTATCTTGTGAAGGCTAAATGAAGCGTTGTTGAATCGGTCTACTGTGCCAGAATGAGCCAAGCAATGTAGCGCAAGGAAGACTTCTTCTCGGTAGGATGGATTAACATAAGGGGTGAGTCTATCCTTAGAATTATAACAATGGAGCTTCCCTCAGGTAACATTATAGTTGCGAACATTCGGAAATTGGAGACTGAAATCTTCACTTTTACCAGTTCTGAGTCACTGATTTGTGTCTTTGCAGTATTTTCGTATGAATTTCTGGATCGTAACATGATTTCCGCAACTCTGGAAAATGAATCAGCAGCGTCTGGCTCCAGGAAGCTATCGTATGTCTATGGTGCACTGACTGAGAAACTCCAGAGGCACAGTTGCCTAGATGTTGATTTTTGTGGTCACAGTTTGAAGGCAAATTTTAATGTCTTGTAATCTGTGGATATTGAGAATTCTTTGTTTTCGAAAAGTTAAGGGAAATATTTTGCTGCCGAATAAGTTGGCAACAATTTAGAGTTATAGGTACTGTAGTTACATTGTGTGTCGGTAACAGACATTCAGAAAAACCCAAGTGTAGTTCTGCTACCGCTTTCGGATTAGCGAAGTCCTTGTTTATTTTAACTAGGCCTTCTAATGGTGAAATCCCTTGATGTGACACATGATAACTCAAGAAAGGTATCTCTCTCCATTTTCTTTCTTGCTATTGGTCTAAAGAAGTACCTATATCACAGTCTGAGACATCACCCAACAAAATTAAGAGATGTGTTAAGACACGCAGAACTGCGATAGCTAGTACTTCTTTTAACTTCGTGAATGACGTGCATGCTCCGGCATCCATGTAACACGACGATTCTCCTTCCTCTTGCCGTTTTTGCGCAAGTTAAACATAGGTTGTTGTATTTCTGAATTATGTGGTAGAACATGTCTGTAGGAATCCAGCGGGCCTGAAAAAACGACGTAGTTCTGCCACAGTTTTAGGATTAGGGAAGCCCTTGTTTATTTTCAATTGGCCTTCTAATGGTGAAATGCCTTGATGGGACAAATGACCACTCAACAAAGATACCTCTCTCCAAAAATGCGTTTTCCCATGCTGACGTTAAGATGATATGATCCATCTGTAGGAGAAGCTAACGCAGATGCGTTATTTGCTCTTTACCGGATGCTGAAGCAACAAGAATATCATCTAAATAGTAAAAATGGTAAAATGATTCAAAATACTATGAATAAATAGATGAAATGTTTATGCTGCATTTGATAGATCAAACAGCATCTTCAAAAATTTGAAAAGTCCCAATGGGATGATAAAAGCCGTTTTAGGCACATTTGCTGGCGTAACAGGACTGTGGTGATAAGCTCAGATAAGGTCAATCTGTGGTGTCACCGCCAGACACCACACTTACTAGGTGGTAGCTTTTAAATCGGCCGCGGTCCGCTAGTATACGTCGGACCCGCGTGTCGCCACTGTCAGTGATGGCACACCGAGCGCCGCCACACGGCAGGTCTAGAGGGACGTACTAGCACTCGCCCCAGTTGTACAGCCGACTTTGCTAGGAAAGGTTCACTGAGAATTACGCGCTCATTTGCCGAGACGATAGTTAGCATAGCCTTCAGCTAAGTCAATTGATACGACCCAGCAAGGCGCCATTTATCCTTTGCTATGTATCTAATAAAGCATGAACAGTAACAAGACCAATTTTCACCAATTGTGGATTAAAGTTAAGTATTCTAGCAGCTACGTACTTTTCTTTATAGCATTCACTACGTATCCTGTTTCAGACCTCACGCCAGCCTGCGTGAGTTTAAGCGCGTGCCTTTCGGTTACCCGTCACTGTGGACTGGCTGTCTTGTCAGTCCACAACACAATCTTACAGAATACGTTTCTGGTGGAGAGATGACTGTTGAAATCTTGTAAATGTGGTATTGGATGGTCGTCTGACACTGTGACCGCATTTAAAGCTCTGCAGTCTCCACACGGGCAACACGTTCCATCTTACTTTGGAGCGAGATGGAAAGGATTAGACAAGCAGCTCCTAGAAGTGGGACATATAACAAGGTTGATCACCTCCCGAAATTCAAGTATTATTGGCGCTAATTTTTATGATGATAAACAGCTGCCTTGTGCATGCACTGGATGTTCTGTTGTTGTGATTGTGTGTTGCACATTAGCTTCAGGAAAACCCCAAGTAGGTTTCTACGTAAGAATGTTAGGGTGTGTCTTTGGGCAGTCTAGATGATTATGCTGTGGTTCAATCAAAAAGACTAAACTGTCAGCATTACCAATTAAAGTATTTTCAATTTAGTAACTTTTAGACTTCAAGCAACAGACTATAATGACTCAAGAAATCGCACCAATAATTCACTGATGAACATCTGTAAGAAGAAATAGCCATTGAAATCTTCGTAGAAGGCCTGTTTCGAGGTTCAGTTGGTGTTCCTCATACGTGTTAATTGCGGAGCCGTTTGCAGTGTAGAGTTGCCACTTCTGAATGGTTTTGTAATGTGGTACTGTTGTTGGCAATACGGAAATATCTGTTGTTGAGTCGACCAAATATCGAAGACGTGTGTTGCGACCCGTTATGAACAGCTGTCGAGATGATTCACCCTCCCCAGTCCGTGCCGCGCCAAGTGAGTAGCACAGTTTTCCGTCTGAGCGTTAGCGCTGTTGTGTTCAGAAATAAATGAATATGGTGGAGTGCATTTCTTCGCATTCTGTTTGGATTTATCATGATACCAGCAGACTGAATGTTTCTGTGACCTGCTGGTCCATCGTGTTCGAGTTCGTAGTTTCTGAATCTGGATCGTTAGTTCCGATAGTTCTCTTTCCAGATGGGAAGGTTTGTCATCTAGATAGGGACACGAAACAGTTTTCGTACTGTATACGAGCAGGCTGGGCGTCGCAATCGCTACGTTACTGTCGGCCATTGAAGCCACTGCTTCGAGATGTACATCTCGTGTAGCTGCTAATACAGAATGCACACTGGCTGGTAGTCATTAAAGAAGTATACTTCTTAAAAAATCATCGGCTACTTGCGTACCGGCAACAGCACGCGTATCTCGAGGCAAACTAGATGGTTTTTTGTCTCGTAGATCTCCCTCGGATATCATTTTTTTAAACATTGCTTGACTCTGATTCTTCAAATTCTGCATTAATATGTTTTTTAAGTCTGTTACATTGGGAAGCTATAATGGTTTGGACATTGAATCTCAAGTGAGCACAGCACCATCATTATTAACCGATCGCAAAATGAAATGATATTCAATCGTCTCTTTGTTATTATTTGCGGCAGTAAATTCTTACTCCAATTGCAAAAACTATAACTATACAGTTTTTCGACATAAAAGTGGCATTTTCATAATTCTATGCCGGTGTCGTTCCATGATGAGTTTGCTGTTAAAAACTTATTTACATTGATGCGGAGATATTGATATAGTGATTGGACTGATTGGTATGTACTCATTATCACGACGGTCCTACGAGTTGTGTATGCTATTAAATATAATTATTTATTTCGCACCACATTATTGAAAATACCATATGGACACATAATTTATATATTTTTAATATCAGTAGACATAAAAACGATAAAAAGACAAACAAAAGATAAATTACTCCAATACGTATCCGTAATTTCTGCAGAGATGTATGTCACTTGTCCTTACAGACACGCCATCTTTCGGGTATGGAGGCTCCTGTTAATTGTCCCTACACCCTCTCCCCTCCCATCAAACGGCTCAGATTTTATCTAGGGAACTGCCATCGGTCGCTCTAAGCTAGAAACAAGTAGTTAGGCACCTGCCTATGGAAGGTTACTATACTCTGTTCATTCTATGTTGAGACAAAAAACCATCTAGTTTGCTTCGAGATACGCGTGCTCTTGCCGGTACGCAAGTAGCCGATGATTTTTTAAGAAGTATACTTCTTTAATGACTACCAGCCAGTGTACATTCTGTATTAGCAGCTACACGAGATGTACATCTCGAAGCAGTAGCTTCTATGTTTGACACTTCTGTAAAAATCGCACTATGTATTCTTTCGTGTTTGCTGTTACCTTCCCACAGAACATATCACGCCGTGTTTACAGTCTCGTACAATTATGAAGGTACTCTTATGCTGCACACTCGCTGCTCAGACATCACCTTACTGCCACATTTAACACGCATTTTCAAAATATGTTTATTTATTTACTTAAATACAATTTTTCTCGTTTTTAGGCTTAATATAGACTTTTGGTTGCTTTTAATATCTTATAGGTATAAGCCAGAGTGTATATATGTGTGTATGTTCGGGATCTTTTCCCAAACCTCTGGATGAATTGAAACTAAATATGCCAAAGAAACAGTAGGCCTTATGAGCGTCATCTCTGTGGGGTTTATAACCTCCTAGCTTCAGTAGGAGTGGATATACAGGAGAAACCGTGTTTTCCAGCCCCCAATGTGTAAATTTCCATGCGTGATAGGGGAACAGTATTGGTCTGCCAAATTGACCTGCTTTCAGTGTAGCCTCCGCGTTAAGAGCAACAGTTTTCCAGGATTTTCAAGGCACTGATGTGTAGCCTGCCCAGCATGACAGGTGTGATGTTGGAGTAGTAGCAGCCTGCTTTATTGAAATGTATTGCCATAGCTACACATGTCAATGAGTGTGGCTGTGGACAGGTTGAGACTGATGATCAAGGGGATGGAGAAAATGGACAGAGAGAGGGGGGAGGGGTGAGGTTTAGAAGCATGAAGCAAGTGGAAGGTGCAGAAGGTTAGTGAACAGTAAAGGGAGAAGGCGAGGAGGAAGAGGAAACAGAGAGGGAGAGGAGGTTGTGGTCACAGGGAGGGAAGGAAGACATGATCGGAGAGAGGGTTGGAGGAAATAAGAGATAGAGAAGGGGAGGAGTAGATAAGGAGAGACAAAGAGTGGGGAGGAGGATACAGATAGAGGTGGAAAGATGAGGTGGACACACAGACAGGAAACAATTGGACGCAGTGAGGGGGAAGAGAGGTATGTTCAGTATATGTGTCGATTGAAAATGTGGGAAAAGATGTGAGGCAAGGGCTAGTAAGTTAACAACTGGTGCTACATTATAAATTTATTTTTAAGTAAATGAATAATTACCTTTTTATTTATATTTGTTAAATCCATGTTTCTCTCTTCTCACTTGTTTATACCAATCAGCGATATTTCTATTTCGGTAAATGTTGAGGTGACATGAACACAAAGCACATAAAATTTTTAAGGCTTTCGTGGCCACTTGCTGACAAACTGCCTGTTGGCATGCGCATGATATACAGTATATTCCTGACATTTCGAATGGCTCACTTTTCTCCTTTGCCGATCTAATACACTCTTTGATCTTCCTTGTAGGTTCGAAAATCGTAATTACGCCGTGTTTGCGCAATATACGGCCAATTCTGTCCATCACTCCGGGAATGTATGGCAGAAAGGCCGTACCCGAAATTTCTTTTTCTGATTCCTTACTTCGCCGAGTGTTTGTTTCTGTTACAAAATGGTTAAATGGTTCTGGGCACTATAGGACTTAACATCTGAGGTCATCAGCCCCCTATAACTTACAACTACTTAAACCTACCCAACCTAAGGACATCACACACATCCATGCCCGAGGCAGGATTCGAACCTGCGACCGTAGCGGTCGCTCGGTTCCAGACTGAAGCGCCTAGGACCGCTCGGCCAGACCGCCCAGCGCTTTGTTACACTTCTAATATAATTTGTGGAGTACCCATAGCTCCTCAGAACCCTTTCCAGGTGTTGCATTTTGCGTCTGAGGTGCTTTGGCTTACATATTCGCCCTGCTCGCGTTACGAGCGTATTAATCATGCCTCTTTTCTGGCTCGGGTGGTGGTTTGATAGTTTATACAGGTATCGGTCCGTGTGTGTCGGTTTTCGATACAAGCTGTGTCCGAGGTTTTCGCCATCCCTTGTGACCAGCGCATCTAGAAATGGCAGTTTATGTCGGAATGACTGGAAGATCAATCAACACCAGGATCAAAGAACATAAGCGACATTGCAGGTTGGGGCAGGTGGAGAAATCGACCGTGGCACAGCACGCGCTGAATGAGACCGACCACGTAATAAAATTCGCCGTCACGTAAGTTCTGGCTGTAGAGAAGCACTATCACACCCACTTGTTCATAGAAGCTGTAGAAATACAAAAACACGCGAACAGCTTCAACAAGAAAGAGGAAAGCCTTAAGGTAAACGGATCCTGGCTTCCCGTACTGCAGCGAACGACCGTCGCAGGTAGCAAGAGGAGAATCGCACCGGAAATGAGCGCGGAGAAGCCCTCGGGCATTGGCGTGCCAGGTACATATCATCTGAGGCCGCTAGCTCGGCTCCAGTTCACCACCGGCCATGGAGGGTGAAGCTTTGACAATGCCAGCCACTCGTGTTGGCGAAACGTCAGTAAAGTCATCAGATGAACGTCGGCCGAAGAACCCGAGACAGGAGCCATTAAGCAGTTTGTGACAAAGCATATAAGTTAAAACCCTCAAAATTTTGTTACATTAATCACTTGCTTTTTCAGCATATACGGTCACTTGTCGGAAGTATTTGTCCTCGTTCGTTTCTTTTCTTTGAGTTCCTTAAATTAATAGGCTATAGTTCCATAACACAAATCATTCTTGCAGTTACTGTATACCACACGGAATCAATGTTGAGGATCTGTTTTTACCAGTCCTGTGGTTTTCTTCGCTGTAGCACAACCTCCGTTCATACATAAGTCCAATATTAAGAAAACTTTTGCCGGTCGTTGTGGCCGAACGGTTCTAGGCGCTTCAGTCTGGAACCGAGCGACCGCTACGGTCGCAGGTTCGAAACCTGCCTCGTGCATGGACGTGTGTAATGTCCTTAGGTTAGTTAGGTTTAAGTAGTTCTAAATTCTAGGGGACTGATGACCTGGGATGTTAAGTGCCATAGTGCTCATAGCCATTTTTTGAAGAAAACGTTTATTCATAAACATGGATTCAAAACTGAACTACATGCCTCTTAGTGAGACTCAATAGAAACTAGATGTAGGAACAGCAGTAACAGTGATGGTAGGCGGTAACAATGAGCAGTTAATAGTAATGATTTAACAGTGGCAAAACTATCGAATGTTTCCATTAATGCACTGCGTCGGAGTGTGGAGACAGTTTTCTTTGAATGTTCCCACAGACTCATGTCAGTCAAAAGAATAAATGAGAAGTAAAACCGTTGTCGTTCAGTTGCTCCCACTGGCCGGTTACGCTGAAAAGAATGAGTGAATAACTCAACCGACCTAAAATATTACAACAAAGTCAGTCGATTGTCTACCAACAACCGACTGGGTCGATTGTTTTCATTTGGTTGTTCCCGTTGCTACCAGAATTTATTCTGTCAAGCCTACTTGTTTTCACAAAAGCTGTAAATTTAAACATGAGTACGCAAATACTTGAAATAATTATCCTACGGAATTTTGATATGTTAGTGGTTAACACATCGTTGCATTTACAACAGTGACAGATTTCCTTACATCTATTCTGAATAAAGTAGGGTCAAGAGGAAACACGTTTTGGCATACTACACGCATACAGACACGGATGCAGGCGTCAGAGCCCTGCTTATCGTAATTTACATCCCAATTACACATTCCCGCCGTGTTGCTCTTAAACTATAGTTATTTCTCTGATACATTTGAGAACAGTTTCTACGCCAGCATCAACGACCGTCAGATAAATATACTAGTCTTCTCAATATCTTCCGAATTCCTTTAAAATCTGTACCGTTCCGTTAAAGAACGCATAGCTAATTGAGTGTTTTGGCCTATAGAAGAGTTATGACTGTCATACGATAAGACAATGGGACCATTTCCTTCATATTGTTTGCAAAAGCCCCGTTTTTGATACCGTGACCCATTCACGAAATAAAAGGGGAGCCTAGTTTAAGGGGCCCTGGATATCACGAGGGCCCAAAAAATGGAATTTTATATTTTATAAAATTAAATAATTCTTCTTGATTCTAAAAGTATATACTTCATGTATAGTACCTCATCATTTTGATGTAAGTGCCGTTCTAAAGGAGATGCGGCGCCTGATTGGCTGGCTGTCACACTACTGTCAAACAAAAAACCTTGTATACAGTGTCACGTTATTTAATTTAATATGGTATAACTATAGTCAATATACACAGATTTTTCACTTTCAAAACTCCTGGAAAAATGTTTACATGGCAAAACACAAAACTCGAATTAAAACTTCAGTAGTTACAATTGAGAACGAATGCCAAATTTTGTTTCTGTTGGCATGTGAGCTTTTTCCTATTTGTGTAAAGAATGCCATAATATTTCCAATCATACAGCAATAAGCAGATTAGAAACCATGAGTAGACTAGGCCTCAGAACTGGGGACAACATGAAACGTGGGCTGCTACAGGTGGTCTGGCAACGCGTTGGCGAGGCAAGAAAAATCCGTTGAAAGCATGAAGAAGAAGGCTGAGTAACAAAGAAAACGTAGAAAACTAAAAAAGATGAAAAGGACACTCATAATCAACAATATTATGGGGCTGGAATGTTCTGTCATGTTACCATTGAGAAGAAGATGACATGCAAATCTTTGATTTCAGTTTCCCCTAGTCAATGTTTTTCCATACTTAGGTATCATTATCTCATCCAAAATTAATGCTACAAAAACAATACCTTGCGTGAATAATAATATAGTGCCTGCCTCCACAGTGTGCCACATTATTCGACAATGTAGTAAATACTTTAAGCTGGAGCATATCATATGCTCTTAAATTACTAGGGGAAAAATTGTCTTCGAAAAAAATATTTTTTTAAAAAAAAATACGTGAAACAATAAATTGGTAAATATTCCTGGTTTACTTTTGCAACAAGTCAGCAATTGAAAGAACAAAATTTGTTCTGACCTTTTATTTTGAATAGTATGGCAGTACAATGCCCCAAAAATAAAAATTACACATAATTGAGTATGTAAGATAAAAATCAGCGTTCCCTGGACTATGTGTCCCAGTTTTTTTTTAAATTTTTCTTATAAGGCGTCTCAATACACTAATTATTTGGTTAAAGCTTCATTCCAACAGCTATTACAGATTCTAAGTATTAAATTTCAGTCTGATAGTAAACCCTATAGGCCATGACTTCCAAGTCTCCTTAAATGGCTCATTCTGTGTGTATGTATGTATGATGTTTGAAAGTCTTTGCATTAAACTTCTAGTTGTTCGCTGGCTCCGCGCGGGACTAGCCGAACGGTCTCGGGCGCTGCAGTCGTGGTCTCGGGCGCTGCAGTCGTGGACTGTGCGGCTGGTCCCGGAGGAGGTTCGAGTCCTCCCTCGGGCATGGGTGTGTGTATTTGTCCATAGGATAATTTAGGTTAAGTAGTGTGTAAGCTTAGGGACTGATGACCTTATCAGTTAAGTCCCATAAGATTTCCCACACAATTGAACATTTTTGTTCGCTGGTACTTCCTGGTGACCCTCGGTGTTCTTTAGTATCAGCCAGAAATGGAACACCAGGATTTCACAAAACTGTAAGAGGAGAAAGAAATTTTAAAAGTGAATCAGGAACTTTAATTTTACTCGCCCCAGCCCCTGTCACATGGAGAAGATGGCTGCATTATAGGCAGCTCCCGCTGCATATGCATGACTACGACCTATCACGTCTCAAGGGCATAACCAATTAAAAAGGACACCCAGCTTCGTTGAGAGGCCACAGCAAACATTGTATATCGAAGAAAGTTTGTTCCTCATGACATGGTCCATCAACTATAGATGTTTGATACAAAAACTTTGAAACACCCTGTATATATTCCCTTTTCCTGTCAGCCAGCAGCTTGTCTGAGGTAGAGGAACGACATATTTGATTCTAAATGTTAGTTTTTTGCTGGACTATTTATTTATTTTCTCTTGGTGACACAAATTACACCACTTACTCGTTTTGGAGTTTTGTCGTTGTCAAGTGTACCTGTGAAGATGGTGTAACAGGTTAATATTGTTCCTTACGTCTAAATTAGTCTGTGTGTACATATGACAACTTACGCCTACGTCTTAGCTCGTATGACGTGGTCCATAAGACATCGTTGAGCGTAAACGTCGCTACAACACATAGGGCAACGAGATGACTTAAACCCAAAATTCGTGCTAAAATTATAGGAACAGTATACAACCAAAAACGGATGGCGTACTTAAAGAAATAACATTAAAGAGAGAAGAAAAAATCACAAATGAACTTACGTACTTTACAAAAGCTTACATAGGGCAAATAAGGGTAATATGAACATATTGTTTAAGAAAAAATAAAATAAAATTAGCTTTTCGCTCGGACAACAACTTAAACGTCAAAACACAAACACAAAAAATAATATCTCCACTGTATCAAATCCAAACGTCAATAAACGTTTTTGTGACGATTGCAATAAATTTCGCATCGGACAAACAGCCATGAATTTCGGAATCACATTTAAAGGAGACACACTAAACTGCGTAGAGTAACCACATTTTACTTGCTTTTAAATTTCAGTCAATATCGAAAATGCCCTAAAAATTCTAGGCAAAGTACCTGAAGGACATACAATGAACATTTAGGAACAAATGGAAATTTACATTCGCACAGAAAGTTCCCAGAATACATCCTCAACGACAAACAGATTTTGAACATAAGCCAAGCTTTGAAAATTTTATTGACATTGTAGAAAAAGGGTAAACCATCGCGATGAACACAAAAAATTTCAACACTTTTCACTTATGTAAGAACCCATGGAGCAAAAAAAAAAAAAAAAAAAAAGAAAAAAATATGACGAGTGGGCGGTGCCTACCTGTTGTTCATTGTCTCTGTCGTGTGCACGCGACAACTGTTTTAAATAGTAAAAGTTACAGTTCTTATATAAATAACTTAGTATTAGCAAGGCAATTTTGAACGTTTTTACATTTTTGAATGCGTATTTGCTCTTGCAATACGACTCACATGGGCTCGTTTTGTTTTTAGCTGCTATATTTCGGATAACCAGTGACAGAAGGAAGTGATGTGAAAAGCATGTTTAATCCATTTAATTCGCCGGCCGGGGTGGCCGAGCGGTTCTACGCGCTACATTCTGGAACCGCGCGACCGCTACGGACGCAGGTTTGAATCTTGCCTCTGGCGTGGATGTGTGTGATGTCCTTATGTTAGTTAGGTTTAAGTAGTTCTAAGTTCTAGGGGACTGATGACCTCTGAAGTTAAGTCCCATAGTGCTCAGAGCCATTTGAACCATTTTTTTAATCCATTTAATTCCACTTTCACCATAATCGCATCGATAACGAATAAGCTGTAACTCCGCAACCATTACTAGTATGGGCAGTGCTTCTTGCTCGTTACATTTTCAGCTTTCAACTCGTATGCACAATATTTTTAATGTTCATGCTCTTTGCTAGCCCACAATCGCGTGCAATAAGGAAAGAAGCAAGGCATGCTGTCGTATCTTGAAAGAAAGAGAGCTGCATAGAGGTAAACGTCCATGCAGAATACAGTTCCTGTTTTTTAAATTGTAAGCGCATTAATGTCAATGTAGTTTATCCATATTCTCACTTTGAAATCTTACCTATGATGCGTCATTCAGTGCATGGCCACTAATAGCAATTTACAGGGTAAAAAAAAAAAAGATGTAATTTTTAAATATCTTCCAGGATGGTGGAATGCTATAAATGTGATAAATGGAATGGCCTCAAACGCTTAAGACTCCTTAAAGTCGATATTTTTCTTTAAGATGCATGTGAGTAAAATTTTAGTGATGGTAACCTAACTGTCTAATATGTAGGCCTACCTCTGCAACAGTAACCTCTTTGGTTCTTTTCCCACAATATTTGTCGTCAGTAACTCTGTCAGTTTTTCAGGAATAACCAAACAGAGCACATTTGTAACGTATATCTACTTCACTCATCTGCTTCAATTTTACTTTTGAAATTCATTTTGAGATTTTGAGAGTATATAAATCTGTAGTGCCTACCGTGCTTTGCGATGTACCATTAATTAATTAGTTACTTACTTTAATGTTCCCTGTATCATTCGCACGATAAATCGGAATGATGTGAAACGAGTCCTTTACATAAACATCAGTTTATTGTAAGTATGCCTCAAGGTTGATCATTTACTAGTTTTTTGTCTTTTTAATTAAAGACAGACACATGTTAGTCAGTAATTACTACCCAACAACATTTACAAATCTCAATACCAGATAGTCTTCTGTAGAATACTAGTCGCCAAAGAGAAACGTTTTCACTTTAGTTTCGAATTTCACTTCGCTGTCTGTCGGGCATTTTATTTCATTGGGTAAGAGATCAAAACTATTGGTTGCAGCGTTGTGAACAGCTGTTTGTGCTACAGACAACCGTAATGTGGAGTAATGAACGTCACTTTTATCTTCTGGTACTGTAATTATGTTCATAACTTTTCCTGTTTAAATGATGCGGATTATCTACAAGGAACTTAATGAGGGAATAGCTATATTGTGAAACGGATAGATTGCGACTCACACACTCAGCAGCAGGCAGGCACGGCGAAAAGAGTGTTCCAAATGGTTTATTTCAAAGCCTTCTTCACAAAGGAAGCAAACCGCACACACACAGACACACACACACACACACACACACACACACACATACACACACCCACACACACACATACACACATTTACACAAGCATACCCATAAAAATGACACACACATGGCCGATCTCTCCGGCTGTTCTAGCCACAATAATTTTAAAGAAGGAGAAAATGTGAACGATGAATAATTATCTGCACGAGGAATTTAGGGCATGAGACGCTGCACCAACAATCAGCGCAGTTTAACGTAGATATGTGTTGCGCGAGGACGTTTCCGTTGTTACAGTGTGGCTCGGATGCCGAAGCGTTTGAGGTTTGGAAGGCGATGATAAACACACGAAAGCAACCATAATTCACGTATGCAACAGAAAATATTTCTTGAACGGCTCCATTTACGAATGAAACATGATTCCTTTTAACTTTAGATTATGATCGGATCGATTAGTACAATGCAAGCTGGCATTTTTAAATGAAACAACTACATCTCCACTCATTCAAAGCACCAAATACTATTTAGGAGCCGGCCGCGGTGGTCTAGCGGTTCTAGGCGCTCCGTCCGGAACCGCGCGACTGCTACGGTCGCAGGTTCGAATCCTGCCTCGGGCATGGATGTGTGTGATGTCCTTAGGTTAGTTAGGTTTAAGTAGTTCTAAGTTCTAGGGGACTGATGACCACAGATGTTAAGTCCCATAGTGCTCAGAGCCATTTTGAACTATTTAGGATACGACCACAAAAGTAAAGAGATATATCTAACGATACAAACTGATTATGGGCACGTCATAGTGATATAGTGAGAAATATTACCGCGGTGAACCATGGAGGTATAGATGAGGTGAATCTAATGTTTTGCTCTCTTTAACATGGCGAACGTAGGTTTAACGACAACTCTCTCCTTTTTGTACCTACACGAAAAACCCACAAAACACTGACTCGGAAGAATTAAACATAATCACTGACTTTCCGCGAAACAGAAATTCCCTTGTACACCTATAGCATAGCTGGTGCTGAGCATAGAATAGAAAGTGTATGTGTGCTGTGTATCCCTTCTGAAGAATGTTCTGAATGAAAATTTATGTGAATATTCTTTTCGTCGTGCCTGACTTGTGCTCGGCGTGTAAGTAGCAATCTATCCCTTTCACAGTATAGGTATTCCCTCATTAAGTTTGTTGTCATTAATCCACTGCACTTCAACATGAACAACAACGTACATAAATGTAATACCAGAAGGAAAAAATAACATTCTTTACGCCAAATTAAGGTTGTCTGTAGCTCCAAGGGGGTTCACAATGCTACAACCAAACGCTTTGACCCCTTACCCAATGATATGAAATGCCTGACACACAGCAAGGTAAAATTTGAAACTGAACTGAAAACGTTTATCTTTGATAACTCCTGCTGTTCTGCGGAAGGTTATCTATCACTGTAATGTGTATATGGTAATGTACAGCAATTACTGACTTACATCTGTCTATCTTTAATTAAAAACTGTAAGAACTAACAAATCATCAGCAAGTAGACATATTTACTAAAAAAATTCACTTCATTATATAATGACTCGTTCCATATCATTACGATTCATCGTGCCGTGATACATGAAACTAAGTAACTAACTATTGATACAATCACAAAGCATGGTATACGCTTTTTTGTTTGAGTCATCAGTCTTCTAACTCGTTTGACGGGGTCCGCAACGAAGTCCTCTCCTGTGCCAACCCCTTCATCTCAGAGTAGCAAAAAAATGGTTCAAATGGCTCTGAGCACTATGCGACTTAACTTCTGAGGTCATCAGTCGCCTAGAACTTAGAACTACTTAAACCTAACTAACCTAAGGACATCACACACATCCATGCCCGAGGCAAGATTCGAACCTGCGACCGTAGAGGTCGCTCGGCTCCAGATTGTAGCGCCCAGAACCGCACAGCCACTCCGGCCGGCTCAGAGTAGCACTTGCAACCTACATCCTCTGTTATTTGCTACGTGTATTCTCATCTCTGTCTTTCTCTACAGTTTTGCCCTTCTACAGCTCCCTCTTGCATTATGGAAGTCATTCTCTGATGTCTAAACAGATGTCCTACCATCCTGTCCCTTCTCCTTGTCAGCGCTTTCCACATATTCTTTTCCTCTCCGATTCTGCGCAGAACTTCCGCATTCCTCATTTTATCAGTCCACCTAATTAAAAACATTTGTCTATAGCACCACACCCCAAATTATTCTATTCTCTTCTCTTCCTCTGCAGTCATGGACTGCGTGGTTGATCCCGGCGGAGGTTCGAGTCCTCCCTCGGGCATGGGTCTGTGTGTTCGTCATTAGGATAATTTAGGTTAAGTAGTGTGTAAGCTTAGGGACTGATGACCTTAGCAGGTGAGTCCCATAAGATTTCACACACATTTCATTTCATTCGCTTCCTGTTTTCCACAGTCCATGTTACACTAATATACAGTGCTGTGCTCCAAACGTAGATGCTCAGAAATTTCTTCCTCAAATTAAGGCCTATGGTTGATGTGGTGTCACCGCCAGACACCACACTTGCTAGGTGGTAGCTTTTAAAGCGGCCGCGGTCCATTAGTATACGACGGACGCGCGTGTCGCCACTATCAGTGATTGCAGACCGAGCGCCACCACACGGCAGGTCTAGAGAGACTTACTAGCACTCGCCCCAGTTGTACAGCCGACGTTGCTAGGAAAGGTTCACTGAGAATTACGCTCTCAATTGCCGAGACGATAGTTAGCATAGCCTTCAGCTAAGTCAATTGCTACGACCTAGCAAGGCGCCATTTATCCTTTGCTATGTATCTAATGAAGCATGTACAGTAACAAGACCAATGTTCACCAATTGTGGATTAAAGTTAAGTATTCCAGCAGCTACGTACTTTTCTTTATAGCATTCATTACGTATCCTGTTTCAGACCTCACGCCAGCCTGCGTGAGTTTAAGTGCGTGCCTTTCGGTTACCCGTCACTGTGGACTGGCTGTCTTGTCAGTCCACAACAATTGAGACTGGTAGTCTTCTCTTGGACAGGAATGCCGTTTCTGGCATTGCTAGTCTGCTTTTGATGTCCTCCTTGCTCCTTTCCTTAACTTCATTTACTTGACGTTAAGTTTCCCGCTGTTCTCATTTCTGCTTCTTCTCATTATTTTCGTCTTTCTTCCATTTACTCTCAATCCATATTCTGTACTCATTAGACTCTTCATTCCATTCAGCAGCTCACGTAAATCTTCTTCACTTTCACTCAGGACAGCAACGTCGTCAGTGAATCGATCAAACAATGGTGCAAATGGCTCTACGCACTATGGGACTTAACATCTGAGGTCATCAGTCCCCTAGACTTAGAACCACTTAAACCTAACTAACCTAAGGACATCACACACACATCCACGCCCGCGGCTGGATTCGAACCTGCGACCGTAGCAGCCGCGTGGACCCGGAGTGAAGCCCTAGAACCGCTCGGCCACAGTGGCCGGACGAATCGTATCACTGATTCTTTCAACTAGAATTTTAACTCGACTCCCGAACCTTTCTTTTACTTTCATCATTAGATCTTCGATGTTCAGATTGAACAGTAGGGGCGAAAGACTACATCCCTGTCTTACACCAGTTTTAATCCGAGCGCACTGTTCTTGGTCGTCCGCTCCTATTATTCCATCTTGGCTCTTGTACATTTTGTGTATTACCCGTCTCTCCCTATAGCTAATCCCTATTTTTCTCAGAATTTCGAACATCTTATACTATTGTACATAATCGAACTCTTTTTCCAGGTCGGCAAATCTTGATTTTTCTCTAGTCTTGCATCCATTACCAACCGTAATGCCAGAACTGCCTCTCTCGTGCCTTTATCTTTCCTATAGCCACACTGATCATCATCTAACACATCCTCAATTTCCTTCTCCATTCTTATGTATATTGTTCTTGAAGGAACTTGGATGCATGAGCTGTTAAGCTGATTGTACGATAGTTCACGCATTTTTCGGCTCTTGCAGTTTTCGGAGTTGTGTGGATGGTATTTTTCCAAAAGTCAGATGGTACGTCGCCAGACTCATAAATTCTACACACCAACGCGAATAGTCGTTTCGTTGCCACTTCCTCCAATGATTTTTAGAAATTGTGATAGAGTGTTACCTATCTCTTCTGCCTTATTTGATTAAAGTCCCCCAAGGCTTTCTTAAATCTTGATTCTAATACCGGAACACCTATCTCATCTATACTCCCATTCCTTCTATCACATCAAATAAATTTTCACCCCTCATAGAGGCCTTCAATGTACTCTTTCCACATATCCGCTCTCTCCTCTGCATTTAACAGTGTAATTCTCTTTGTACTCTTCATGTTACCACCGTTGCTGTTAATGTCACCGAAAGTTGTTTTGACTTTGCTATATGCTGAGTCTGTCCTTTCAAAAGTCATTTCTTTTTCGATTTCTTCACGTTTTTCATGCAGCCATTTCGTCTTAGCTTCCCTGTATTTCTATTTATTTCAAACCTCAGCTGCTTGTGTTTCTATATTCCTGATTTTTCCTGAACGATTTTGTACCTTCTTCTTTCATCTATCAACTGACGACTTCTTCTGTTACCCAGGGCTTCTTCGCCACTACCTTCTTTTTATCTTTGTTTCTCTTTCCAATTTCCGTAACGGCCTTTTTAGTGATGCCCAATCCTCTTCAACGGTATTGTCTACTGGGAAATTCTTTATTGCTGTATGTACAGCCTTAGAGAACTTCAAGCGTACCTCACCATTCTTTAGTAATTCTGTATTCCACTTCTTTGCGTGTTGATCCTTCCTGACTAACTCTTGGACTTTGGTCTACCCTTCGTTACTACGTCACTGTGATCCGGTCTATATTTGCTCCTGGGTACGCCTTACAATCCAGTATCTGATTTTGAAATCTCTGTGTGACCGTGACGTAATCTAACTGAAATCATCCAGTATCACCTGGCCTTTTAAAAGTAAATTTCTTCCTCTTGTGATGCTTGAAGACAGTTTTCGCTATTTCTGGCTGAAATTTATTAGAGAAGTCATCAAGTCTTTCTCCTTTATCATTTCTTGTCCCAAGCCCATATTCTCTTGTAACTTTTTCTTTTACTGCTTCCCCTGTAACTGCATTCCCATCCCCCATCACTATTACATTTTTATCTCCCATTACGTACTCTTTGCCCTTTCAATAGCCTAAATATCTCTCGATGTCGGCATCTATACCTGAACTATCAATATCAGTGTTGGTTTGCTGTCGATCCTGATAGGAATAACCGTATCACTGAACTGTTCACAGTGACACACTCTCTGCCCTACCTTCCTACTCATAACGAATCCTACTCCCGTCATACCATTTTCCGCTGCTGTTGAAATTACCCTACACTCATCTGACCAGAAATCCTAGTCTTCTTTCCATTTGATCTCACTGATCACTGCTGTATCTGGATTGTGCCTTTACAGTTCCCTTTTCAGGTTTTCTAGCTTCCTCACCATGTTCAAGCTTCTGACGTTCCATACAACTTAGAACGCTACCGTATCGTTGGTTATTCATGCTTTTTTTCCTGATCGCCTCCCCCTTGGCAGTTCCGTCCCAGAGATGCGAATGAGGAACTATTCCGAAATATTTTGCCGATGGAGAGATCATCATGACCCTTTTTCAGTCTGGCCCTAGATCACGGGTGATCGATACACTCACATGCTTTGAAAACCTCAAAATTAATTTCAAAAGTAGAACTAAGCAGATTATCAAAGTAGATGTACATTCCAGTTCTGATGTGTTTGGTTATTCCTGAAAAACTGGCAGAGTTACTGGCGAAAAATATTTTGGGAAAGAAAGTATACATCCTATGTTTGGAAAAGTAGGCCTACTTCTTACACAGGTTAAGCTATCGTTACTAAATGCTACTCACATACAGTTAAGGCAAAATTACCATTTTAAGGGGTCTTAGGCGTTTGAGACCATTCCCTTAATGGCACTATTGGCATTCCACAATGCTGGATGATGTTTAAAAAATTATATCCATTTTTACCCTGTATGTTGGTATTATTGGCCACACACTGAAGACGCATCGTAGATAAGAGCTCAGAGTGAGAAGATGGGTAAACTACAGTGAGACTAATGCACTGATAATCTAAAATAAAACACGAACCCTATTCTACATGGAGGCACACCTCTATGCAGTTCTGTTTCTTTGACATTTCAATGATCGTTCACTTTTTTGACATGCACAATATATGAGAGCATGCTTTGCTTCTTTCCTCATGGCACACATTTATGGGCTTTTTGCAAACGTGAACACTAAAAATGTTACGCATACGAACTGAAAACTGGAAATGTAACGAAGAAGTACCATTACCAGCAAGCAAACACAAATTTATTTCTGAGTTCCAGGTTCATTTGTTATCGATACGAATACAGTGAATGTGGAATTAAATGGATGACAAAAGCATGCCTTTAACTTCGCTGCCTTTTCTTTCTGGTTACCCGAAATATAGCGGCCAAAAACAAATTACGTTAACAAGGACTAATGTGTCGTATTACTAGAGCAAATACGCATTCATGAACAGCAGAAAGCTCCAAACTGCCTTCCTGAAACTATGTTATTCATGTAAGCTCTATGTTTTTCTTGTTTCAAACAGTTGATGCGAGCAGACGTCAGAAATAATGAAAAAGAAACAATCGTAAACAGTAGTGTGCTAACGTTTTGGGCTACCTTGAACAGCGGCTGGCCCCGTCCACTCTGGCTTCAAAACAACCTACAGAGTAAGTCTGTAGTGCCAACTCCCTCCATGGAACATTCAGATGCTCAGAATTGATCGTGTTTTGTCAACATACATTTACGTCATAGTCACATGACCTCGCGGCGGCGTAGGTTTGTCCGTAATGCTTCCTTCAAATTTTGCATATCATTATATCGCTAATACAGAGAGATTCCCATTGTAAGTGCTGTGGATTTCGTGTAGGCGTTTTGTAAACACCATAACAATTTGCATATGATACGTGGAATAAAATAGACTCTTGGCTTTGAAGAGCAAAATGAACGGTCATCACGTCACAGCACCGTCACGTCAGCGAGTACGTAAATTGTCCGCCACGTCACGTCACGTCACTTCGCTTAGCCCACTACCGAACGGTGACAGTGAGGTTATGAATCACTATCAGCGGTACAACAAGTCTGACAAAAATTATTAATGGCCAAAGCAATCTTCGTAACGAGTGTTCCTAATCAGTACTGTTTGGTAAAATGCCGGAAGGTGAAACAACATTTCAAAAATCGACAGTTATTTGCTAAGGAAGATATATTAGTACAAACAGCTTAAACAGTAGTTATAATGGTATAAACGGGGCCTGTTTATTTTGTCCATAACGTTTTCTTTTTTGTTACGTAAGTATTAATGTCGCTACCAACGGTATCTCTTTTCCTGACGTCTTCACTTAAATTGTTATCTTATGGAAACTGCTTCATAAACTGATGTTGTTATTTAAATGCACTGTGGGCGTAAGCTCTGTTCCCTTATAGTAAAACCTAAATAATTTTTTGCTTTGAGATACCTGACCACGCTTGTGTAAGAACACTCAATGGGAAAAATATACAAGTCGTCA
Source organism: Schistocerca serialis cubense (assembly GCF_023864345.2). Taxonomy (NCBI): domain Eukaryota; kingdom Metazoa; phylum Arthropoda; class Insecta; order Orthoptera; family Acrididae; genus Schistocerca; species Schistocerca serialis. The sequence goes on from NC_064644.1 coordinate 54,419,200, forward strand.
TGGAATCTTAACAATTTGCCACGAAAACGAAGCCTAACAACAAAATAAAGTTTAAGAATTCGTAAACCCGTAAATTAAATGACTACAAGACGAATGAGCGTGGCGAAAATAGGTGAATGTACGATGGTAACAGACGACGACACCGTCGTAACTTTCTTACCGACAAACGTTGATGTCCCGTGACGCGACCTGACGGTCCGTTGACCACCTGTGTGAATGTCGCCATCTGACATGTATTGTGGAATGTTTTGACTGTTTCGAAGTGACGTGAAGTGGTGGCCAATGTGAACTGGCGTCGAACGAACAGCTTCGTCCCGATATCACTTGACAATTCCAGCTTAGTACTGACAAGAAGCGCAAACGTTAATTCTCGCTCCGGAGATATTCCTACTCTATGGAACCCAGGCTGTCAAAACATCTGAAAACAAACTTTACAAAATCACGCCAATAAAAAATAACCATATATATAACGTGATCGTAACAAAAAGACAATCGACATTTATGCTCCAAGATGCCATATGGACCACGTTATACCAGCTAAGTCGTAAGCATAAGATGCCATACGTAGATGCCATATGTAGACATAGACTAACATATACGTCTTTCTTTCTTTCTCACTGGTCATACCGAACTCGAGAGTCCATTACCACAGCAACGTATTTTCGCCATCTGTCCCTGTCATGGGCTATTTCCTTCCATTCACCTTCAATACCTAGGCTCCTCAAATCAGCCTTCACATTGTCCTCCCATCTACGCCTCGGTCTCCCCACAGGACGTTTTCCCTCTAAGTGCCCTACCAGTACTCTGCTCGCTGCCCTGCCCTCATCCATTCGAGCTACGTGACTCGCCCATCTCAACCTACGAGATTTAATAATACTGTTTATGTCAGGGCTTGAATAGAGTTTGTGAACCTCTTCGTTATGCAGTTTTCGCCGCTCTCCGCTAATGTCATCCCTTTTTGCTCCGAACATTTTCCTCAAAATTTTGTTTTCAAATATTCGAAACAGCTTTTCATTTTGTACAATGAGAGACCAAGTCTCATACCCATACAGCATAACTGGTAGAATAATAGTTTTGTATATTCCAATCTTTAAATTCCTAGGCAATATCCGTGATGAAAGTATTCTATTCAGTGAGAAGTAGCACGCATTTCCCGCCCGTAATCTCTTCTTCAGTTCGGATTAAATCTCATTTCTCGAAGTGATGTCCACGGCCAGATATTTAAATGTGTTCACTTACTCCTGATCTACTGCTGTTGGCATTCTAGCAGTAACCAGGTATTTAGTTTTGTGTTCACTTGTCCTTAGACCTACATCTTCACTAGCCTTGATTAACGCATTGGACTTGCGCCATAGGGTGGTGGGGTTTCGGGTTCCGCTGGATAGGTCAGGAGTCCACTACACGCAACAAGCGGCTACACGGGTAGCAGGGGTTGTGTGGCGTGGGCTGGGCGGTTTTTTAGGTTAGATGGCCTTGGGCAAGTACAGAAAGGGCAACAGCCTCAACGGGTGCGGGGCAAAGTCAGGACATGCGGGGACCAAGCAGCAATCGGTATTGTAATTGTCAACTGTCGAAGCTGCGTTGGTAAAGTACCGGAACTTCAAGCGCTGATAGAAAGCACCGAAGCTGAAATCGTTATAGGTACAGAAAGCTGGCTTAAGCCAGAGATAAATTCTGCCGAAATTTTTACAAAGGTACAGACGGTGTTTAGAAAGGATAGATTGCATGCAACCGGTGGTGGAGTGTTCATCGCTGTTAGTAGTAGTTTATCCTGTAGTGAAGTAGAAGTGGATAGTTCCTGTGAATTATTATGGGTCGAGGTTACACTAAACAACCGAACTAGGTTAATAATTGGCTCCTTTTACCGACCTCCCGACTCAGCAGCATTAGTGGCAGAACAACTGAGAGAAAATTTGGAATACATTTCACATAAATTTTCTCAGCATGTTATAGTCTTAGGTGGAGATTTCAATTTACCAGATATAGACTGGGACACTCAGATGTTTAGGACGGGTGGTAGGGACAGAGCATCGAGTGACATTATACTGAGTGCACTATCCGAAAATTACCTCGAGCAATTAAACAGAGAACCGACTCGTGGAGATAACATATTGGACCTACTGATAACAAACAGACCCGAACTTTTCGAATCTGTATGTACAGAACAGGGAATCAGTGATCATAAGGCCGTTGCGGCATCCCTGAATATGGAAGTTAATAGGAATATAAAAAAAAGGGAGGAAGGTTTATCTGTTTAGCAAGAGTAATAGAAGGCAGATTTCAGACTACCTAACAGATCAAAACGAAAATTTCTGTTCCGACACTGACAATGTTGAGTGTTTATGGAAAAAGCTCAAGGCAATCGTAAAACGCGTTTTAGACAGGTACGTGCCGAGTAAAACTGTGAGGGACGGGAAAAACCCACCGTGGTACAACAACAATGTTAGGAAACTACTGCGAAAGCAAAGAGAGCTCCACTCCAAGTTTAAACGCAGCCAAAACCTCTCAGACAAACAGAAGCTAAACGATGTCAAAGTTAGCGTAAGGAGGGCTATGCGTGAAGCGTTCATTGAATTCGAAAGTAAAATTCTATGTACCGACTTGACAGAAAATCCTAGGAAGTTCTGGTCGTACGTTAAATCAGTAAGTGGCTCGAAACAGCATATCCAGACACTACGGGATGATGATGGCATTGAAACAGAGGATGACACGCGTAAAGCTGAAATACTAAACACCTTTTTCCAAAGCTGTTTCACAGAGGAAGACCGCACTGCAGTTCCTTCTCTAAATCCTCGCACAAACGAAAAAATGGCTGACATCGAAATAAGTGTCCAAGGAATAGAAAAGCAACTGGAATCACTCAATAGAGGAAAGTCCACTGGACCTGACGGGATACCAATTCGATTCTACACAGAGTACGCGAAAGAACTTGCCCCCCTTCTAACAGCCGTGTACCGCAAGTCTCTAGAGGAACGGAGGGTTCCAAACGATTGGAAAAGAGCACAGATAGTCCCAGTCTTCAAGAAGGGTCGTCGAGCAGATGCGCAAAACTATAGACCTATATCTCTTACGTCGATCTCTTGTAGAATTTTAGAACATGTTTTTTGCTCGCGTATCATGTCATTTCTGGAAACCCAGAATCTACTATGTAGGAATCAACATGGATTCCGGAAACAGCGGTCGTGTGAGACCCAACTCGCCTTATTTGTTCATGAGACCCAGAAAATATTAGATACAGGCTCCCAGGTAGATGCTATTTTTCTTGACTTCCGGAAGGCGTTCGATACAGTTCCGCACTGTCGCCTGATAAACAAAGTAAGAGCCTACGGAATATCAGACCAGCTGTGTGGCTGGATTGAAGAGTTTTTAGCAAACAGAACACAGCATGTTGTTATCAATGGAGAGACGTCTACAGACGTTAAAGTAACCTCTGGCGTGCCACAGGGGAGTGTTATGGGACCATTGCTTTTCACAATATATATAAATGACTTAGTAGATAGTGTCGGAAGTTCCATGCGGCTTTTCGCGGATGATGCTGTAGTATACAGAGAAGTTGCTGCATTAGAAAATTGTAGCGAAATACAGGAAGACCTGCAGCGGATAGGCACTTGGTGCAGGGAGTGGCAACTGACCCTTAACATAGACAAATGTAATGTATTGCGAATACATAGAAAGAAGGATCCTTTATTGTATGATTATATGATAGCGGAACAAACACTGGTAGCAGTTACTTCTGTAAAATATCTGGGAGTATGCGTACGGAACGATTTGAAGTGGAATGATCATATAAAACTAATTGTTGGTAAGGCGGGTACCAGGTTGAGATTCATTGGGAGAGTGCTTAGAAAATGTAGTCCATCAACAAAGGAGGTGGCTTACAAAACACTCGTTCGACCTATACTTGAGTATTGCTCATCAGTGTGGGATCCGTACCAGGTTGGGTTGACGGAGGAGATAGAGAAGATCCAAAGAAGAGCGGCGCGTTTCGTCACTGGGTTATTTGGTAACCGTGATAGCGTTACGGAGATGTTTAATAAACTCGAGTGGCAGACTCTGCAAGAGAGGCGCTCTGCATCGCGGTGTAGCTTGCTCGCACAGGTTTCGAGAGGGTGCGTTTCTGGATGAGGTATCGAATATATTGCTTCCCCCTACTTATACTTCCCGAGGAGATCACGAATGTAAAATTAGAGAGATTAGAGCGCGCACGGAGGCTTTCAGACAGTCGTTCTTCCCGCGAACCATACGCGACTGGAACAGGAAAGGGAGGTAATGACAGTGGCACGTAAAGTGCCCTCCGCCACACACCGTTGGGTGGCTTGCGGAGTATCAATGTAGATGTAGATGTAGATTTGCATTTGCTGTTACAGATTCTTTCCTATCGCATCTGCATACCCTAGTATCTTAATATTTCCGTTTAGCACCACACCCTCTGAATTATCTCCTGCCATTTGTACAATATATTCTAGGACTAAATTAAAAAGTAGCGGAGACAGGTCATCTCCCTGCTTAAGTCCGTTTGTTATTACAAATTCTTTTGACTCGAATTTCCCCACGCGTACTCCACCTTTTGTGTTTTCCAAACTCGCTTCTATAAGTCTAACATACTTCTTTGGTATTCCAGGTTCCAAAAGAATTCTGTTCAATTTTGATTGCAATACTGAATCATATGCTTTTGTAAAATCTATGAAAAGATTATGAACTGGTTTATTGTATTCCCATTCCTTTTCCAAAATTTGACGCAGGGTGAATATTTGGTCTATAGTTGATCTGTTCCTCCGAACGCCAGCTTGGTAATCACCCACAATTTCATCTGCAGATGGTGTAAGCCTGCTTAGCAGAATATTCGAGATAATTTTGGAACATAATGGCAATAGCGATATCCCTCTATAATTACTACAATCCAATTTGTCGCCCTTCTTAAAAATTGGGATCAGAATCGACTCCTGCCACTCTTCAGGTATCATCTCTGAGTTCCATACTTTAGTTCTCACTTTGTGAACTACTACCACCAATTTCTGTCCCCCATTTTTCACTAATTCTGCAGTTATGCAATCTGATCCTGCTGCTTTATGGTTTTTCAATTTGTTGATTGCATCTCTTACTTCATTTAACGTTGGCTGAGGTATCTGGGGTTCTGTTGTATATATTTCGTACGCCTGCTCATTTCCTGCTTCCTGGTGTAAATTTAATATATGCTCAACATATGCCCTCCATTTACTTAATATAGCACAGGGGTCTGTCAGTATTCCCCCGGCATCCCCTCGAAGTGCATTTGTCCTAGCCTTGAACCCCTCCCTATACCCATTTATGTCTAGGAAAAGTCCCCTAATGTATTTTATTTTACTGTTTGTTTCCATTTTTTTAATTTGATTGTTCAAATAATCCCTCTTTCTTGCCCATAGCCTACGACCAACTTACCTTCTCATGTTCAAGAACTCCTCTCGTTTTCTGTCTCCCGTTCTATCCCAATTTAATCGCGCTTTTCTCCTTTCCTTTACCAATTTCTTGCATTCCTCATCAAACCACGGTTTCCTCCAGTTCTTCTTAATTGTACCTATTGTGACCTTCACTGCCTCTTTGATATTATTTCTCACAGTGATCCACTGTTTATTTACATCCTCTTCTTGATCTTCGTGTGTCCTGAGAGCATCAAATCTATTTAAACTTCTATCATGTACCTACTTCTAAAGTTTTCATAATTTAGCTTGTCAGTGTTGACCCTAACAAAATCTGCATTGTGACACCTTGATGTTGCTGTAGATAGCCGTTGGTGAACTTTGGCAACTACAAGAAAATGATCAGAATCGCTGTCTGCTCCCCTGAAAGCCCTAACATTTTCTATACTAGTGTGCCATCTCCGATCTACAAGAACATGATCAATTTGGTTTCGGATGTGTCCATCCGGAGAGACCCAAGTTGCTTTATGAATGTCCTTCCTTTTGAAATATGTGCTCTCAACAATCATGTCTTCTGAAACAACAAAATTAACCACCCTTGTGCCATTATCATTCGAAATGTTATGCAAACTTTCTTTCCCAATTGTAGGCCGGAATGCTTCCTCCTTCCCTATCTTCGCATTAAAATCACCTATGATTAATTTTGTATCGCATGAGAAGAACTCATCCCACAGTTGATCTAGTTCTTCATAAAAGCCGTCCTTAACTACCTCTTCAATGTCCTCAGTTGGTGCGTGTACATTAATTACTACTAGTCTATCCCATCTGCCGGAGAGCATTATAATTGATAGTCGGTCACTAATGAACCTTGTATCTCTGATTCCATGAAGCACTTTTCTCTATACTGCAAATCCTGTTCCGAAATTTTGAGCTTCCGCACCTCCATAGAAAAATGTATAGTTACCCCTCTTTATGCTACCCTCCCCCTGCCACCGAGTTTCTTGAATAACTGTAATGTCTACATTGTATCTGTCTAATTCGTCTAATAATGTCTGGAACGTTCCTGGCCTGTTAAAACTTTTAACGTTCCATGCTCCCAACCTGAAAATTCCTTTCGGCCTGAATCTCTTCGAAGTAGGTTCCGCCCGCAGATTCGAATGGGAACCTAGTTTACCTCCGGAATATTTTACTTCAAGGGGACCGATGCCCATTAATGTTGCTGATTCTTGACGAATAGATTTTATAGTGAGAGAAGAAGAAACAGGGTGGTTCATCACGCTATCGCCTGCTCCCCACCGGCTGTCCGCGACTGCTTATTTTTTTGTATTCGCAGCTACCCTTCTTACCTGAAGGCCGCATCCCCTATCCGCAACCTGGGGACGCGCTGTGCCGTGGTGGTACGGGCCCACGAGACATATACGTAAATAACAATATTATACCACCATCACAGATACACTTCGTAATGGCAAAACGCCGACAACAGCTTCTTGCGTACTTTCTGCCACCTCGAGTAAAATGAATACCTAGCGCTGCAAAAAACTTGTATTTAATACATGACTTTCTTCGAATCTGTACATACACAGTGTCGTTGAGCTGCATGCACTTTACTTTGTTTGTCACTGTGTCACCCGGGGAATAGCTACACACGTGTGAGTGGATGTGCGGTACTTACCCCTGTAGTGCACGTCGCGGTGCATGGAGGGACACTTCTTGCCCTGCAACAGAAGACACAGCCGGCATTAGCCTCCGAGGACAGGTCGGCGCAGTGGGGTGCGGTGCGGCGTGCCAGGGGCGGACAATGGGCGCGCCGCGGCTGATCGATGCGTGAGCCGCGTCCAGGCCACAATGGGCGGCCGCCGGCCCCGTTACAAATTGGTTCATTGTGATTAATGGGCCCCCCGTTTGCAGGAGGTGAGAATCCAATTAACGAGAGAAAGGTCGTCACAGTTACCGCCGGCAACACGCCACGCCGCGCCGCGACGCGACGCAGCGAAGCGATCCACGTGGACCCCCTTCCAGTTGCCGCTCGCTGGAGCCTTTACGCCGGACCGACGCCACTGCCGTAACACATTAACCGGAAATATCTCAGCCTCCTTTTGGCCGAGACAGCAGGCATTACGGTTGTGCTTTTGGAGGAGCTCTGCGTTCCACAAATCCTCACACACAGGGACACACACACACATACACTCTTCACTTGAAATGCAATAGTGTTACAAAAAAATGGTTCAAATGGCTCTGAGCACTATGGGACTCAACTGCTGTGGTCATCAGTTCCCTAGAACTTTGAACTACTTAAACCTAACTAACCTAAGGACATCACACACATCCATGCCCGAGGCAGGATTCGAACCTGCGACCGTAGCAGTCGCGCGGTTCCGAACTGTGCGCCTAGAACCGCTAGACCACCGCGGCCGGCAATAGTGTTGCACAAATAATTTTCTGTTTACAGTGCTCGATAAGGCGAGTAGCCAGTTGCAAGGGTATTATTAATTTTATTCGTGTTGAGAGGCCTCATCCGGAGACTGGGCAGCCTCCTCCGATAATACATAATTTCGTTATGACGATACGGTACTCAGAAAACGAAAAGGGAGCACAGATCAGTATACAAGTAAATGATGACGTAATCGTTTCACAAGCTGAGGTAGAAGAAGTTAGAAGTCTGTTAAACAATAGGAAATTTCCAGGAACAGATAGGGTTCCCAATGCATTACTGAAATATGTAGGATATTCACTAACTGAAAAATTAGCCAAGAATCTTAACAATGGTATAACTGGTAATGAAATTACAAACAGATGGAGAGCTAGGTTCACAAAAAAAAGGATGTAAGTTCCATGCGGCGTTTCGCGGATGATGCTGTAGTATACAGACAAGTTGCAGCATTAGAAAATTGCAGCGAAATGCAGGAAGATCTGCAGCGGATAGGCACGTGGTGTAGGGAGTGGCAACTTACCCTTAACATAGACAAATGTAATGTATTGCAAATACATAGAAAGAAGGATCCTTTGTTGTGTGATTATGGTAGCAGTTACTTCTGTAAAATATCTGGGAATATGCGTACGGAACGATTTGAAGTGGAATGATCACATAAAATAAATTGTTGGTAAGGCGGGTGCCAGGTTGAGATTCATTGGGAGAGTTCTTAGAAAATGTAGTCCATCAACAAAGGAGGTGGCTTACAAAACACCCGTTCGACCTATACTTGAGTATTGCTCATCAGTGTGGGATCCGTACCTGGTCGGGGTGACAGAGGAGATAGAGAAGATCCCAAGAAGAGCGACGCGTTTCGTCACAGGGTTATTTGGTAAGCGTGATAGCGGTACAGAGATGTTTAGCAATCTCAAGTGGCAGACTCTGCAAGAGAGGCGCTCTGCATCGCGGTATAGCTTGCTGTCCAGGTTTCGAGAGGATGCGTTTCTGGATGAGGTATCGAATATATTGCTTCCCCCTACTTATACCTTTCGAGGAGATCACGAATGTAAAAGTAGAGAGATTCAAGCGCGCACGGAGGCTTTCCGGCAGTCGTTCTTCCCTGCAAAGTGGAACAGGAAAGGGAGATAATGACAGTGGCACATAAAGTGCCCTCCGCCACACACCGTTGGGTGGCTTGCGGAGTATAAATGTAGATGCAGATGTAGATGTAATTAACAGATACTGTAAACCTCTACAATACGGGGATTCCTTCCAACTGAATACGAACAACTGGAGACATTTACTCCAATAACTACATCCAGGCGAAAATTGGTTCCAGGTTAACTATTTCCATAGCAGTTAATAGTTTATTAGACAAGGTGACTCTGTGAGCTCGCTACTTTAGAATATAGTCACGGGTATAAAGAAGGTACTGGCTGTTAGTGGTCATAGATTGGAGGACGAAGAAATGAAAATCATTTATTATCCGGTTCAGTTGGCAAACAGTGAAGATGACCGGCAGATACTTTTACATATATTGAATGTGGCAGCCGAAAACGTAAGTGTGGTCAGATCCACTCACAAAACCAAATGTATGACCACATCTGTGAGAGCAATTACGTGCAAACTGGAAGTGGATGGAAAAAGTATTGGTATTGGGCTGTCCAGCAGACAAAAAGCGAAAAGATATGTTAGAAAACACATAGTAAAAGCAAGCAAAATGGCAGGGTGTCTAAATGATATGTTTTAGACAAACAAGCATACAGGAAAAGGTGCAAAGGTAAGATTATACAGAACAACAAACACACCAATCAACACTAGCACCGTTGAGACAAGACCGAAAATACAAAAACAAAATGGCTTTTGGAAACAACGGAAATGAAAATTGTGCGAAGCATTACAGAGAAGACACTGAGAGATAGAGAGAGAAGTGAAGGAGTTAGAAAAGTATGTAAAGTGGGCTCCATTAATGAGTGGGTACATAAGAGAAAGCATGAATAGAACGAACATATAGGATGCGTGAACGGAAGATGGTGAAAATCGTAAGAAAGAAATCAGCAGCTCGTGAAAGAAGTAATGGCCGCCCAAGGAAAAGATGGAGGAAGAACTTCGCGGTAGACTAAGTAGTAGTAAAGAGAACAGGCTCTAGCCTAGAAAAAAAGGACGAACAAGCCGAAGAAAAAGAAGATATGATAATGCGAGAAGTAACTGAAACATGTTCATGATGAATCGGACTCCTCAGTAGACGAAGGACTACGCAATCCATTTTATCTCCTTACTCTAAATGCATTTAGATCAAGAGCTTGCATTGCGCAGTGTTTATTAACACCGCCAGTGAGCTAGCTTCGGCGTCGCTGTGTGAAATGTGGGAATGAATGCAAAGATAAAGTCGATCTCCGTTTACCTGGAAGCTGCTCTTGAGGAAAGATTACATTTTCCTTGAGAGTAGAGGCCTTGGGACGATAAATACAGTGTCCACTTAAATTAATGTGACCACCTGTGAAAAGCCTGAATAACCACATTTTGCAGCTCGGGCCTCTGCGAGGCATGCAGGAAGAGACTGAGTGAGGTTCCAGAAGTTACTGAGAGGGATGTGGAGCCACGCCGAATCCAGTGCCGTGGTCAGCTGTGCGAGGATCCATGGCGCACAGATTCACGACTGGCTTTAAATTCTGGGAGTGAGGTAAATTCATCTTGGTGTTCTTCAAACCACGCACGTACACTTATGCATTGTCCTGCATGTGGATGTGGTCATCGTCCCCAAATACACTATGCACAACTGTGTTAATCTATTGAGCCTTCCAGAATGAGAGATCACCCAAGGAATGGGACTGGACTCTTTCCACTAGTGTTGCTGGATGTTTTCCAGCAGATGCTGTACAAGTCAATAATCATCTGTCCGATGGAGCGTCAAACCTGATTCATCTGAAAAGGCCACCTGTTGCCGCTTGGTGGACGTCAAGTTGTGGTACTGGCGCGCAAGTGCCATCCTTTGTTGCCAATGGAGAGAAGCCCGCACGGGTACGTGAAACAGGCAGCTGCTGCGGAAGCTCATGTTCGATGAACAACCATACGGCAGTAGGAGAGACCGGTGTACTCCTTCGCAATCGTCGCCTTGGCGTGAATTTTTGAAACAAGCGGCCACTTGATCTTCTGTACTTCTACGACGTTTTGAGGAATTTATGATTTAACTGGTAGGTAAACCCAGAAATTTCTCCGTCCCCACCATCTGATGGTCCAGCACTCAAGCAAATTATCTGTGGCTACAGAGGGCTTGAGAAAATTACTTATAATGCATAATCAGGTGCAGTCATTGTCTTTTTAATAAAAGGAAGTGCACCCACGTCCATGCTACCACTGAACCCGTAATTACGGGATGCGGCAAATAAAAGTGGTGCGAAGGACTTATTCCTTTTCTCTTGGCACTAGTGGGCCCAGGTTAGGAAGCTGCTCAAGGCGGATCGAAGCTGGACTGCTAGAATTGCTGCCGTCTCAATCGAAGAGTTCTGCTGCTGTTGTTGAATAATACGAGGGTTGTCGCCATACGCGTTATACTTAAAGTCTCCTACACAAAGTACTCGTTCGCTGAAACATCAAGTGACTTGGATGGCCAGCTACTGCCGCGACCAGACTGACCTTTGCTTAGAACTCTGTGTAAATTTACTCCAGGGTTCGGCAGGCTGGAGGGACTGCTGGTCTATCCTGTTGGGAGTAGGTTGGTGCGCGCGCCACGGGGTGTGGTTATATGCATACATCCATATCAATTGTATCCACTCGACCGGGCCAGTTTCACTTTCCCCACCCTGTATAAGCAACCACAGTCTGTGAATGAAACAGCAGTATTAATTTTATTTTATCGCATCTCTCTGTATACGGGCCGCACTGGAGCGCTAGAGAGATATCGACATGTGCTCTAAACGTCTCTGGAAACTCTCTGTGTTGCATGGTCCGTTACCTGCCGATGCTCTGCTATTAAACCACGTAGAGGATCATCTCCTTGTCTTTGAATTTCGCTTGCCAGTTTAGGAGAAGGAGCTTTCTGTTCCATACTACACCACTTAATATGTTCGAAGTCTTCAGAATAGGCACTGGATTGATATTGCTCACATCCCTTCCCTATTTGGTGCTCACCTTCACGTCATTGTATAACTGATGCACCCTACATTTTGCTTTTATTTCCTTTTTCCTCTTCCCTCTTCCCACTTCTTTCTGTCTATGACTTTCTGTTTTTCTTTCCCTTCGTATTAACACATTTATTCTTTTGTCTTACAGTTAACAATTTCTACCGCAATAAGGGCCGACGAAACAGGCACTAGTACCACAAGTGTAAGGAAGTACAGCGTGATCAAAAAGTCAGAATAAATTTGAAAACTTAATAAACCACGGAACAGTGTAGATAGAGAGGTAAAAATTGGCACACATGCTTGGAATGACATGGTGTTTTATTAGAACAAAAAAAAAGAACAAAGTTCACAAAATGGCCGACAGATGGCGCTGGACAGCAAAACGTCAGCCACTGCGCATGACAATCGTGTATAAAAGGAGCTGTAATGAGAGAGAGAATCAGATGCGCCAGCTGTCGCAGCATATTGACGTTACCTGAAAAGGCGCTTTTAGTGAAGCTGTTTTATCAGAATCGGGAATGTGCTAGTTCAGCGTTACGATCCTATTGCCATGGGAAGGGGACTCGAACGGGTAAAGGTCCGTTGACAAATGCAGCTGTGGCGAGAATGATTTCGAAGTTCGAAGCCACTGGTTGTTTAGACGATAGACCACGTAGTGGCCGACCGAGCACAAGGCGTAATGCTGCTGAGACAGTTCAGGGAAAAATGGAGACTGTAGCGAGTTCGTCTATGCACGGGGAAGTCAGCTCTCGTGCAGTCGCACGTCGCACCACCATTCCATACACTACTGTTTGGTTGGCACTTAGGCGTACCCTGTGATGCTATCAGTACAACATCCATCGGCATCATGAACTGTTACCTGCCGGCCGCGGTGGTCTAGTGGTTCTAGGCGCGCAGTCCGGAACCGCGGGACTGCTACGGCCGCAGGTTCGAATCCTGCCTCGGGCATGGATGTGTGTGGTGTCCTTAGGTTAGTTAGGTTTAAGTAGCAAAGTACTAACGCGAATTCTTTACAGACGAATGGAAAAACTGGTAGAAGCGGACCTCGGGGAAGATCAGTTTGGATTCCGTAGAAATGTTGGAACACGTGAGGCAATACTAACCTTACGACCTATCTTAGAAGAAAGATTAAGAAAAGGCAAACCTACGTTTCTAGCATTTGTAGACTTAGAGAAAGCTTTTGACAACGTTAACTGGAATACTCTCTTTCAAATTCTGAAGGTGGCAGGGGTAAAATACAGGGAGCGAAAGGCTATTTACAATTTGTACAGAAACCAGATGGCAGTTATAAGAGTCGAGGGGCATGAAATGGAAGCAGTGGTTGGGAAAGGAGTGAGACAGGGTTGTAGCCTCTCCTCGATGTTATTCAATCTGTATATTGAGCAAGCAGTAAAGGAAACAAAAGAAAAATTCGGAGTAGGTATTAAAATTCGTGGAGAAGAAGTAAAAACTTTGAGGTTCGCCGATGACATTGTAATTCTGTCAGAGACAGCAAAGGACTTGGAAGAGCAGTTGAACGGAATGGACAGTGTCTTGAAAGGAGGATATAAGATGAACATCAACAAAAGCAAAACGAGGATAATGGAATGTAGTCAAATTAAATCGGGTGATGCTGAGGGGATTAGATTAGGAAATGAGACACTTAAAGTAGTAAAGGAGTTTTGCTATTTAGGGAGTAAAATAACTGATGATGGTCGAAGTAGAGAGGATATAAAATGTAGACTGGCAATGGCAAAGAAATCGTCTCTGAAGAAGAGAAATTTGTTAACATCGAGTATAGATTTAAGTGTCAGGAAGTCGTTTCTGAAAGTATTTGTATGGAGTGTAGCCCTGTATGGACGTGAAACATGGACGATAACCAGTTTGGACAAGAAGAGAATAGAAGCTTTTGAAACGTGGTGCTACAGAAGAATGCTGAAGATAAGGTGGGTAGATCTTAACTAATGAGGAGGTATTGAATAGGATTGGGGAGAAGAGAAGTTTGTGGCACAACTTGACTAGAAGAAGGGATCGGTTGGTAGGACATGTTTTGAGGCTTCAAGGGATCACAAATTTAGCATTGGAGGGCAGCGTGGAGGGTAAAAATCGTAGAGGGAGACCAAGAGATGAATACACTAAGCAGATTCAGAAGGATGTAGGTTGCAGTAAGTACTGGGAGATGAAGAAGCTTGCACAGGATAGAGTAGCATGGAAAGCTGCATCAAACCAGTCTCAGGACTGAAGACCACAACAACAACAACAAGTAGTTCTAAGTTCTGGGGGACTGATGACCACAGAAGTTAAGTCCCATAGTGCTCAGAGCCATTTGAACCATTTGAACTGTTACCTGGCGATTTAGTGAAGCGGAGGGCATTTGCGGTGTGGGCGTTTCAAAAGATGGCGGAAGATGATGATTGGTTGAGTAACGTGTTGTGGACCGACGAAGCTCATTTCACGATCCGAGGGTCTGTCATCGCCCACAACTGTAGAATTTGGGCTACCGACACTCCTAGAACTGTCGTGGAAACTCCATTGGACTACAAGAAAGTCACGGTATGGGTTGGATTTACCACATCTACCGTTATCGGGCCTTATTTCTTCGAGGAAATGCGTGATTCTGGCTTTGTAACTGCTACCGTGACGGGTGAGAGGTACGCCGATATTTACAGAATCGCATCATCCCCAGCCTGGCTGATAAACACTTGCTGGAACGTACGATGTTTATGCAGGATGGCGCTCCAACCCATATTGCTAGACGCGTGAAAGATCTTTTGCCCGCGTCGTATGGTGATGATCGTGCGCTCAGCTGCCACTTTCGTCATGCTTGGCCTCCCAGGTTCCCAGACGTCAGTCCATGCGATTATTGGCTTTGGGATTACCTGAAGTCGCAAGTGTATCGTGGTCGACCGACATCTCTAGGGATGCTGAAAGACAACATCCGATGCCAATGCCTCATCATAACTCCGGACATGCTTTACAGTTGTGTTCACAACATTATTCCTCGACTACAGCTACTTTTGAGGAATGATGGTGGACATATTGAACATTTCCTGTAAAGAATATCATATTTGCTTTGTCTTACTTTGTTATGCTAATTATTGCTATTCTGATCAGATGAAGCGCAATCTGTCGGACATTTTTTGAACTTTTCTATTTTTTTCTCTTCTAATAGAACCCCATGTCATTCCAAGCATGTGTGTCAATTTGTACCTCTCTATCTACATTATTCCGTGATTTGTTCAGTTTTCAAATTTATAGGGACTTTTCGATCACCCAGTAAGTCTTGGCGAAAACTGATGACGAACGGATACAAAATACGACGTTAATGTTAATGTACAGCACAGATGAGAAGTTACAGAGATACCTTTACCTTCTCGAGGGTGGACGTGGGCCACGTGAAGTCGATGTTGGTCCTGACGGTGCGGTGGTGCAGGTGCTGCGGCGGTCGCACGTTGTTCTCCAGAGGCGCTTTGGGCTCCTCCTTGGGTCCCTGCATCAGCATCCTCAACGAGTACATCTGCAACGCAAGACACCGCACGGCGCGTCAGCGGACGCATTGGATTTAGACGCCTGTGTGTCTAGCAGCCTAGTACGACCCTACTTGATAACGTGTACAGTTGATGCCCCAACCTAAACCGTTTCTTCTACACGAGCGTAATGAGTGTAAGTGCAATGTGGCGTCATGCTTGTGTCGATGATGATGAATATGAAATAGAAGGGAGAGGATAAAACTTGGTTCTCGCAAAGACAGCCTAATTCTGTCTGTTGACACCACGGGAGCTGCCGAGTGTAAATTTATTATTCGACTGACGGATAACAATCAATAGTAGTACGGACACACTGCAGGAGACAAACAAAATACATCTAGAATTCGTCCCAGAAAGCGGTGTGAAATCTTTAGATTACGTCACCATCTGTCCCCACTTTCCCGGCTTGATGTTTTGCAATGAAAACATTTTCAGTAATCAAGACTTTAATATCTCCTTCATCGAAAAATTACAAAGAAGGGCAGCTCGTTTTGTACGAGGGGCGTTCAGAAAGTAAGCTCCGATCGGTCGCGAAATGGAAACGACTATGAAAATCCGATAAAGCTTTGCACAGATGTGTTGGGTAGTGTCTCTAGTATAACCCCAGTTAGCATCACGTCGCTCTTCTCATTTCTAAGCTCGCAGTGAGTGCGTAAAGATGTCTAGAAAATAGTTTCTGCCGCCAAGTACGAGGGCCTGGTGAGAAATTTCGCCTGAAGCTATGCAGCTAACTTTACACAACTGTCGTGCTGTTTCGTCTTCACGACAATTCTCAGCCGCATTCTGCAGGGGCAATGAAGATGCTCCTGCATCGTTTTCAAATGGAAATGTTAGATTACCCACAATACAGTCCGCAATTGTCTCCCCCTGAGTTTCATCTCTGGTCACATGAACCGCTGTCTTTGAAGACAACATTTTGACACAGACAACGAGGTGTAGGCCAGCGTGGAGAATTGGCGGAAAGCACTAGCGGCTGCCTTCTATGATGAGGCTATTGAAAAGTTGGTACAACGCTATGACAAAAGTCTAAGTCAGAACGGCGACTACGTAGAGAAGTAGCTGAAAGGTGTAGCTAATTGTTACAAGTAAAACATTTCTGATGTTCACTGTCGTTTCAATTTGGCAATCAATCGGAGCTTACTTTCTGAACAGGCCTCGTATTATCGCGAAATAGTGGAGATAGTATCACAGACATGATACGTGAATTGGAGTGGCAATTATTAAAACTAAGGTGTTTTGCTTTGCGACGGGATCTTCTCTTGAAATTTCAATCAGCAGTTTTCTCCTCCGATTGCGAAAACATTCTGTTGGCACCCATCTACATAGGGAGAAATGATCATCGCGATAAAATAAGAGAAATCATGGCTCGTACAGAAAAATTGAAGTGCTCGTTCTTCCCGCATGCCCTTCGAGAGTGGAACGGTAGAGAGACAGCATGTAGGTGGTTCATTGAACCCTCTGCCAGGCACTTTATTGTGAATAGCAGAGTAATCACGTAGATGTAGATGTAGAGATTATCTTCGGAGGAGAAATTTTGGTGTGAATTTGTAAATGATCAAGCACATTTATTTAAGTAACACTTCACAGCCACACTTTCATTTTTTATTTTTTTTAATATAAAAACATGTTTTTATTTCCTCACTATAAGTTACTCAAGTATACTCAATCTGAATTAAATCAGCCAAGCTGCTAATCTTCAAACTGGTAACATCAATATCATTGTTGAATGGCAAGTAATAATGACAGAATATAGCTTCACAGACCGCCTGATTTAAACGGAACTGAGTGTACTTGAAAGCGGGCCTCCAACAGAGAAACCTTTAGAAAGGAAGCAAATACTTTTTTCCTAAACAAGAAAGTGAAGTGTGGCTCTAGACTTGCCACCTCCAGAAGAAAACGCTACCAGTAGCATTTGTTATCGATGTCCCATGGAGAGGACGTTCTTAGAAACATCTGAGCAAATTTTTGCAGCTGAATTACCATCTATTTTGAAAAACCAGGATATCGATGAGACATTAAACTTTAAAATTCCTTAACAAACTCTAAGAAAAAGAAAGTGACGGACTACCAAGGATTTCTCTGAATGAGACGGAAAGCGGTAGATGTGATGCAGGCGTACAGACAAAAAAATGATTACAATTTAAGAAAAATCGGATGATTTATTCAAGAAAAAGAATAAGTCAATAACGCGTTGTTCCACATCTAGCCTCATGCAAACAGTTATTGAGCTTGGCATTACTCACAGAGTCTTTGGGTATTCTCTTGAGAGATTTCGTGCCAAATCTGCCCAATTGTCGTCAGAATCTCGAGCTGGTTGGAGGGCCCTAATCTTCCAAAGGTTGTCAACTGAGAAGAGATCCGGCGATATTTCTGGACGGTAGGCTTTAGCAAGTACGAAAACCAGCAGTAAAATGCCTCGCCGTTTGCGTGCGGACATTATCTTGTTGAAATATGAGTTGCGATGACTTGTCACGAAGGGCAACAACGTGGGGCGTAGAATACCGTCGACGTACTACTGTGCTGTAACTGTGTCACGGATGACAACCAAATGATGTCGCTATGGAAAGAGGCACCCCAGACCATCACTCTCTGTCGTCGGGACATTTGCTGGTCGATATTCCGCGTCACCTCCAGACACAGCTTCACCGGTCGTCGGGGCTCAGTTCGAAGCTCGACTCATCACTAAAGATAATTCTACTACAGTCAGTGAGACTCCACGCCGAAGACGTGTGAAGACACACCGGACAACGATGGGATACGAATCTGACTATTGCCCGCTATAAAGCCTCACAGCCAGAGGTAAAGGTCTACTGTGCCATTTCATTTCGTTACATATCCCCTTTGATTGTTACCTGCGGCACCTCTACAGCACAGCGATAAGTCGACGATATTCTACGCTCCGTGTTATTGCCTTCATGGCAAGCCATCCTGGGTTTATATTTCAGTAAGATAATGCCCGCTTGCATAGGGCTAGTGATTCTATGGCTTGTTTTCGTGCTTGCCGAACCCTTCCTTGAGGGACAAGGAGCATAATAAGAGTTGCCATCCCACCAGCTCGGGAACCTGACGAGCTAACGCACTAGTTGGACAGAATTTGGCACAATATCCCTCACGAGGACATCCAAGAACGCTATCAAGCAGTGCCAAGCCGGATAACTGCACGCATAGAGGCCAGAGGTTGGCCGAGCTCAATTTGTGAAGCTCTTTCTCTTGAATAAAGAATCCGATCTTTGTGACACTGTAATGATGTGTTTATCTGTGCATGTACATCACATATACCGATTTCCGTCCCGTTCAGATAATTTCTTCGTGGTACGCCACTCTTTTTGCCTTAGAGTGTACGACTCGAGAGGAACTGAGAAATAATAATTTATTTATTTGTATCTATGTCATAGTCACAGAGCAGTTAGGATGGGGCACTTACAGAATATGTAATTGAAGGGCGGTGAACAGCTTAGTCATAACTGTAAAGACCGAGCGACGTGGCGCAGTGGCTAGCACACTGGACTCGCATTCGGGAGGACGACGATTCAGTCCCGCGTCCGGCCATCCTGATTTAGGTTTTCCGTGATTTCCCTAAATCGCTCCAGGCAAATGCCGGGATGATTCCTTTGAAAAGGCACGGCCGATTTCCTTCCCCGTCCTTCCCTAATCCGGTGAGACCGATGGCCTCGCGGTCTGGTCTCCTCCCTCAACCCAACTCACAACTGTAAAGCTGGTGAAAACCTTAATTTAGATACAGTCGAGAATACTGCGTACAGAAAGTTTCCGATAAGAGCGAAATTGCATTCTTAACCAACTTGTCGTACAGTTGAGACGAATGTTCAATATTCTTTGATGTGTAACGCGTAGTCAATCGGGCAAAATCCCTCATGCGCTATTGTGGGTGAATATTGTCGCAAGAGCCCATTCTTTACTCGCAGTACATATGTAATTTGGCGTGAAAAGTGACGGTAATATGAAAAAAGTTTGTAATATGAAACGGAACAGTGTTATAGACATTTTCCATCTGGTGGAAGACATGTTTGTGACTCCTGTAATGTTCTGTTTTGGTGACTAGAAGCAGCATTCATTAGTATCACCACTGTGTACCTCTGTGAGTGGACACAATCTGCACTACAGTTCCGAAACATTTTTGAAAGATAAACTCAAATAATCATACATTTAACTTCTATTTATAAATTAGCACACTGCTCCTCCTTGATGAGTTACACTTAAGCACCAAAGAAACTGGTAAGGTGAACAGAGATATGTAAACAGTCAGAATATGGCGCTGTGGTCAGCAAAACCTATATAAGACAACAACTGTCTGGCGTAGTTGTTAGAACGGTTACTGCGACTACAATTGCAAGTTATTGTGATTTAAGTGAGTTCGAACGTGGTGTTATAGTCGGAGCATGAGCGATGGGACACAGAATCTCCATTGGGGATTCCATTGTGCTTTGCCGTAAGACCATTTCCCAAGTGTGCCATGAATATCAGGAAACCGGTAAAACATCTAATCTCCAACATCGCTGCGGCCGGCAAAAGATCCTGCAAGAACGGGACCAACGATGCCTGAAGAGAATTGTTCAAAGTGACAAAAGTGCAACCCTTCCGCAAATTGCTGCAGATTTCAATACTTGGGCATCAGCAATTGTCAGCGTGCGAACCATTCAATGAAACATCGTCGATATGGGCTTTCGGAGCCAAAGTCTCACTCGTGTACCCTTGATGACTGCACGACACTAAGCTTTACGCATCGCCTGGGCCAGCCAACACCGACACTGTTAATGAGTGGGTTGCTTGGACGGACGAGCCTCAAAAAAATGGTTCAAATTGCCCTGAGCACTATGGGACTTAACTGCTGAGGTCATCAGTCTCCTAGAACTTAGAACTACTTAAACGTAACTAACCTAAGGACATCACACACATCCATTCCCGAGGCAGGATTCGAACCTGCGACCGTGGCGGTCGCGCGGCTCCGGACTGTAGTGCCTAGAACCGCTTGGCCACTCCGGCCGGCCGACGAGCCTCATCCCATATTGCATCTAGCAGACGGACGTGTACCGGTATGGTCCCTGCATTTCAGCAGGGGCTGTTCAAGCCGGTGAAGGCTCTGTAATGGTGTGGGACGTGTGCAGTTGGAGTGATACGGGACCCATGATACGTCTAGATACGACTCTGACAGGTGATACGTATGTAAGCATACTGTCTGACGGCCTGCATCCATTGAAGTCCGTTGTGCATTCCAACGGACATGGGAAGTCCCAGCAGGACAATGTGACACCCCACATGTCCAAAATCCCTACAGAGTGGCTCCAAGAACACTCTACTGAGTTTAAACACTTCCGCTGGCCGCCAGTCACCCAAGACATAAACATTATAGAGCATATGTCGGATGCCTTGCGAAGTGCTGTTCGGAAGAGATCTCCATCCCCAAGTACTCTTGAGAATTTAAGGACAGCCTTGCAGGATTCATGGTGTCAGTTCCTTCCAGCACAACTTCGGATATTATTCGAGTCTATGCTACGTCGTGTTGCGGCACTCCTGTGTGCTCGTGAGGACCCGCCACGATATTAGGCAGATGTACCAGTTTCTTTGGCTCTTCAGTGTAGTAGCAGAATTAAAGTCGCAGGTAATGGTTTCAGTTGGTGTACATTTTTATTGAAAGTACAATTTCATTGGTGTTTTCCAAAATGGCGTCGCGTGAAGTACGAAACTCTCTGTTGCATATTGGAACCACTCTGTAGTCTAGTAGTTGAGACTATGCCATGAAGAAGGTTATAGCCTGAAAAGGGGGGAATGCGGCAGAAATGGCTCATCATTATAGCAATAAATCCTATCAGGCACAGAACTACAACAGAAAATAAAGCAGGCCGGCCGGCGTGGCTGAGTGGTTCTAGGCGCTTCAGTCTGGATCCGTGCTACCGCTACGGTCGCAGGTTCGAATCCTGCCTCGTGCATGAATGTGTGTGATGTCCTTAGTTTGGTTAGGTTTAAGTAGTTCTAAGTTCTAGGGGACTGATGACCTCAGATGTTAAGTCCCATAGTGCTCAAAGCCATTTTTTTTGTAATAAAGCAGCAAGGTTATTCATCATAACAGAAACTACCTTCTGTAGAAAGATGGCTAGGAAGAACGTAGATCAAAATACCTTAAAGCATGAAAAATTGGATAGAAAGCAACTCAATATTACCTAGATACTTATGAAATTTTTTTTACCTTCTGGAAACAGGAGACATTAACACATTTGTTTTTGTAGATATTCACCGTGAGCAAAGCACAATTTCATCTTTTCTTCTACCACCAAGACATCTGAAGTTTCAGCATCAGCATAGGACTTTTATAGGATAAATGATGTTTACTACTTGTCCGCATATAAATTTGTGTTCTTAATAGTATTTACAAATTCGAGGAACAGACATAGTTTCTATGTATACCTTGTTACTACACGCTGTAGTTTTGCTGAATTTTTATGTTTTCCATTGCACTTTTCTCTTTCACAGTTTAACATTTGCAACCATACAGAACATAATGAAGAAAAGTTATTTACAAAGAAATTTGACGACTGAGAATGTTCTATGTAGCTGTCACTGTCACCTTTTACAAATTACGAGAAGATGGTGATGGCAGTTGAACACTTGAATGGGTTCTGGGCGGGAGTTTTGTATGATTGTGTGGTTTATCTTCCATTGTGTGTGTGTGTGTGTGTGTGTGTGTGTGTGTGTGTGTGTGTATGTGTGTGTGTGTATGTGTGTGTGTGCATATTGTTAGTAGGTGAATGGTTGTGCATTTTATTACTTACTTACATTCCGTGTCCGGAACTAGACTTCAGACTTCCAAAAATCAGCACCCAATATGGCCTTGTCATTTGCCTCCCATAAGTCATTCATTGTGGAGGGCTGGTCTAAATATGGACAGATAAGCAGATGTTGAGGATCCTGGACAGAACCACTCTCATACGGTTTAGGGTTCTCCAGACTGTGTATGGTAGGTCTTCACCAGGCACCAGTTCTTCTTTTACATCTTTATGGGGGTTTCTCAGGTCGATTTCGCACCTTTTCAAACGATTCTCTGCAGCCGACCGTTCCAGGACTCGGGTACGTGACAGGAAACTCTTCCTCGAACAAAGCCGTTGGGCAGGAGGCTGGTGTCCATATAAAGGGTGACGCATGTCCTTTTCTTGCTTGTTTTTTTCGGCTTCGGCAGCGATGTCACGTCGTATGTTGAGCGGTGCGATCCCCATGATTAAGTACATCTTGTGCACTGGGGTTGGCCTCAAGCATCCGGTAACAATCTGTGTCATTTCATTCAGCGCGACATCAACTCTTCTCGCGTGTGTTGATGCAGACCATACTGGAGCGGCGTATTCCGCGGCTGACACACTGAGCGCAAGGGCTGAAGTTATCATCACTTTTGGGTTTGCACCTCAGGATCCGCTGGTTAGTTTCCTGATAATGTTGTTTCTAGTTGAGACTTTTCCCTTTGTGGCATTACAATGATGTTTATAGGTCAGTGTGCGATCCAACGTGACACCAAGATATTTGGCCGTTTTCAATGCTCGAGACGTTCACCTATTCATATTACATTTAATTCATGATTTGCCTCCCTGTTCATTAAATGGAATGCACAGACCTGCGTCTTGCAAGGGTTCGGCATTAGGTGGTTTGCCTCGTAATACCGGGAAAGAGCTTCCAAGGTACTGGTTAATTTCTCCTCTACATCCATAAAGTTGTTACCTTGGGCTGTATCTGCAGTGTCATCGGCATACATAAATTGGCGTGTGATGTTTGGCACTGGTTGGTCATTTGTATATATATATTATACAGAGATGGGGCGAGGACGCTTCCCTGAGGTAGACCATTCCTTTGATTACTTCACCTGCTCTTCTTGCCCTGGAGACAGACGAAAAATCTCCTATTATGCAAGAAAGTGCCTATCAGTGATGTTAAATCGTAATCTCTTGTCACATTATATACTTTCCTAAGGAGCCTTCGATGGTTTACAGTATCATATGAAAGGTCTATGAATGCCACTCCCGTGATCTCTTTCCTCTCAAACCCATCCTCAATACGTTGGGTCAGGTTCAGGACTTGATCGCAGCACGATTTGCCTGGTCGGAAACCTGCGTACTGTGGGATGATCTGTTGTTCCAAGACGCTTTCTATGCGACTTAGCGTCCGGCATTCCAAGATTTTAAAACAGTGACATAAAAGAGACACAGGTCGGAAGCTTTTTCCATCATCAGAGTCCTTTCCTGGTTTTAGAACTGCTACCACTCGAGCTTTCCTCCACATCTTTGGAATATGGAGCCTTTCTACACATGCGTTTATCAAATCTAGCAGCCACTGTAGGGTATTACTGCCAAAGTTTTTAAATTGCTCGTCTCTAAGTTCATCGATACCAGGAGCTCTGTTAATCTTCAACTTGGAAATGGCTGCAGTAAGTTCTGACATTGTAGATGGTGCCTTGAGGTGATGATTTTCCTCTGGCGTATCACGTGCTAATGGTTCCTGGTACTTTCTGCCCTGGGTTTTGCCATTTATTTGATTACTATTCCTTTAAATTCAAATTTGTGTATGTACAAGTAGTAAAGAACATTTTCCCTGTTAAACATAAAGAGAATGGATGCTTACTGATGGTGCGAAACATGTCTGGGAAATAGAAGAAAAGATAAAATTGAGTTTTACTCAAGCTGGACCCCCTTCAAAAACAAATCCATTTGTAAGCAAACATGGCCGGAAGAGCTGCAGCCTCAACAGGATTACGATTCACTAAGTATTGTTAGCCTCCTGACCAGATATTTAATGTTTGCGAATTTCGTCTCTCAGTAATGCGACAAAAAGTCCTCATTTAATTAACAGTAGGGAAGAAAACAGGAACTATAGCTAGTTCAGAGACGGAGGTCTGGCGACGATGATCGCATGTTTGGCTGCAGGTGGGAACTTCATACCTCCGACGGTGGTTTTCACTGACGTCGGTTGGATAGTCAGAGTGATGAGGGCAGCTCCTCCTAAAAGTATTGGAAAATGTCATCCGTCATGCTGATTGCAACCCTTTGTACTCACTGGATGTGTTACCGACTTTATTGAACGAATGTAACGTACAACTGAATCACCAGTCTTGCTCGTAATTGATGCACACTGGACGCAGAAAACAATCATGTGACCGTACTCTGCTTGCCACATCGTTCTACCCATAAGCTACGTCAACATGGCTCCATAAGGACAAATTATAGTTAGTAGATTATGTTGTGACTTGGCAAGACAGCCAAGCCACTACGAGGTGAAGCCGAAAGGCACGCGTTTAAGCTCACGCAGGCTGGCGTGAGGTCTGGAACTGGACAAGGTAATTAATATAGCCAATACCGTACGTAGCTGCTGGAATACTTAACTTTAATCCACAATTGGTGAACATCGGTCTGACGGTACATGCATCACAAGATAAATAGCAAATGATAATGGCGCCTTGCTAGGTCGTAGCAAATGACGTAGCTGAAGGCTATGCTAACTATCGTCTCGGCAAATGAGAGCGTAATTTGTCAGTGAACCATCGCTAGCAAAGTCGGCTGTACAACTGGGGCGAGTGCTAGGAAGTCTCTCTAGACCTGCCGTGTGGCGGCGCTCGGTCTGCAATCACTGACAGCGGCGACACGCGTGTCCGACGTATACTAACGGACCGCGGCCGATTTAAAGGCTACCACCTAGCGTCCTAGCAAGTGTGGTGTCTGGCGGTGACACCACAGATTACACAGGCACTTAGATCAGGCTGCATGAATATCTACAGCATTGCAGAGAAGCTCTGAAAGCGTCGCTGAAAGTGACAAGCGGTGCAACAGTGGTCAAAGTATTCAAAAGGTAACGGCATCTGCTAAACATAGGTGTATCAAACAGGCTGATTTCGCTGCAGTTGAACTAGAAACAGAACAGGCAGTTGACAGCCGCGGCGTACTTCAAGACGATGAAGATGATGGCATACATCTGTCTGGAATTTAAAACGAGGTAACTTGTAGAAAACAATTGGGGCTGAGGGAGGGGTAGAGTGAAAGAGGAGAAAGAACGAAGGAAGATGAAGTTTAATACCTCGTCGACAGTGAGAGAGGCAGCGGGTGCTCGGATTACGGAAGAGATGGGAAAGATATCAACCACGCCCTTTTCAAAGGAACGATCCCAGAATTTGCCAGGAGCGTTTTACGGATATCACGGAAATCTTAAATCTGGATGGCCGGACGGGGATTGAACCGTCGTCCTCCCGAACGCAAGTCCACTGTGCTAACAAGGGAACCTCCCCATCGCACCCCCCTCAGATTTAGTTATAAGTTGGCACATTGGATAGGCCTTGAAAAACTGAACACAGATCAGTCGAGAAAACAGGAAGAAGTTGTGGGGAACTATGAAAAAAATAAGCAAAATATACTGAGTTGTCCATGCGCAAGATAGGCAAGATCAACAGTCTGGCTTTAGCTGTTGCAGCGGTCGCACGCTCCTCAAGTTTGCTCCGTGAAAGCTCAGTGATTACGCCAGTGTTTTCGTGTTTCGTGATCGTTTATTGGCGTTTTGCACATGAATTAAGCGTTATCAATTGAGCATTTGGTCTTCGTTTGTGTCGACTTTCTACGCAGTGCCGTTGGGATTTCGGCGTTGTCCGAGATTTCTTCGCTGCAGAACACCATGGCAAACTCCGTGAGAAAAAACACCGTGATTTTCACCTTCGACAAGTACACCCGTCGAGTACAGCCCTCTGCACTTGAGATACACGACTGGATTACCGAGGTAATTGGCCTTCATTCTGAATCTGTTCATACCATGCAGCTAGACTCTGATGAATACTGCATTTTTGTAAAGTTTAACGATTCCGTGAGTGTAGACCGCTTTCTGTAAAAATTTGGTTATGAAACGGAATTTATACACCGTGATGGTACTACAAGTACTGTAAAACTCCGGAATTCCGAGTCTGTAATGAGGAATGCTAAGGTTTTAAATATACCCATAGAAGTAGACAACTCGAAAATTAAAGATTTCATTTCAAAGTATGGGGTTGTCAGGCAAATAGTCAACGGAAGGTGGGCTTCGCATTTCAAGCTGCAGGCTTTAACGGCATTCGCTCCGTGGAGATGGAAGTGAAGGCAAACATTCCCTCCCACATCTTTGTTGACGGGCACAAGGCGCATGTTGCGTACTCAGGGCAAACCCCTACAAGTCATGTATGTAACGAGTCTAGTCACCTCCGTCAGGACTGCCCTCGCCGTGTTTTTGCGCTAACAAATAACCTTACGCAACGCCGGAAATTAACACTCGACGATCTGTTGCCAGCCAGTAGTACAACAGAGCCGGCGGCTGTCGTGGATCCTGTTACTACCTCTGAAATTGTTGCATTTAATGTTAATGGCTTTCCGTCTTTAAAACCTGCATTAACTGCTGAAATTCCGTCCAGTGACAGCGAGATTCGCACTAAAAAGCGTCCTCTAGAGGACACTGAAAAAACTGTTAATGAGGACTCTTCCTGTGAAACACCGTTGCCAGGAAGCCGAAGGCCAGTCCCGAAGATCTGTTGGAAGTGGAAAAAGGAGATGAAATGCAGGTCGATGTGGCTCCCACTTCCGCACAAGGACTTATACCGCCACGAACAGATAGTGACGCAGCTGGTAGTGACCTTTCACGGAAATGTGACCCTGAGCCTGAGGTCACAGCTGCAATAACCGCATCAAGTGCACAGCCCATACAGTGCGAACAGTACGAGGAAGTACCAAGTAAACAACCTGCTGACTCCGAAGCGCAACGCCGCACCGAAGGAGGAAATAAACAAGCATCACCGCCTTGCCAGCAAGACAACATACCAGACACCGGGCCGGAACCAAATATTGACGACTCGCAAGCCACCGCCGTTGCGCCAGACGGCCACCACCGGCGGCTGCGACCGAAACCGGGTCTTGCTGTCACGCGTCATCAAGCGAAAGCCACACCAGAGAAGAAAGACATCAAGAAAAAGAATATTAAATATGAAGTCATCAGGGCCAACACTGAAGAGGAGAAAGAGAAGGGCCACAGTGACTCATAGCAATACATTGTCAGGCTTTCAGGATACTTTTCTGCTCAAGCACTTTGTTTAACAGCAGTGAAGATTTTTCTAGGAAGTTAGTACATGCAATGGTCACACAGCTTGTAAAGATCGTGACTTGTAGAGAAGCACGTTGCTGCTATAATCATACCGATCCTCATCCCAAATAGCTTCTTCTGGTATGTCTCTGATGCAAGCTTATAGCATTACTACTATTAACATTAATAAAATACAGTCACCCTTGAAACTGGCAGCACTAAAAGAATTCTTGTACTAGTCTGGGACAGATATCGCGTTGCTACAAGAAGTTGCGATAACAGAATTTCGGATCCCAGGCTTTTTTGAAATTGTTAATGTTTCTACGGAAGCCAATATCGGTACAGCCATTCTTATCAGGGAAGGCTTTCCGGTTACTGAAATCGAACGACTAGAATCAGGAAGAGCCACAGGCATAAGAATTTTCGATGTGACAGTGCTTAACCTCTACGCCCCATCAGGAAATTCCCACAAATTGGATCGCACGAATTTTTATCGAAGTGAACTGATTTATTTATTGAGGAAAAATCCGTGTTCTCTTATACTAGGTGGAGATTTTAACTGTGTTTTAAACCAGAAAGATCAACAACCCAATTTCAACTACTCGCCACAGTTAAAATAGTAAGTGATCTACACCTTAAAGATGTGTGGGAACTTCAGCACCCGACGTCAGTCGGGTTCACGTATATAACCAGCCACTCCCGCAGCAGACTAGATAGAATTTACGTGTCACCAAATTTGCAAAATTCTTTTTTAAACGTTGAAACTATTCCCGTGTATTTTAGCGATCACAGTACACTTTTAACTTGCTTTAATTTAAGTGTACAGCCTACCCGTCGATTCAGAGGCCAATGGAATTTAAATATCTCTGTTTTAACTGACGAAGAACTGGAACAGGAAATAAGAGTAGCGTCAACTATGTGCCTCCGCACAGTAGACAAGCACCCAACAGTCATTGACTGGTGGACTAGGAGGGCTAAACCAAGGCTGCGGAAAGTTGTCATGCAGTTTAGTGCAGCGAGGCACAGGGAGTTGAGGAATACAATGGAGTTTTATTATAAAGTTTTAAGTGACTTATATCAACAGGCCCATGATGACGTAATTCGTCTGAATGATATCAAAAACATAAAAGCCAAGTTATTAAGCATTAAACGGCAACAGATGGAAGGACTAAAAATGAAATCGAAAGCCACATCAGTCGTAGCAGATGAAACAGCTTCTCTGTATCACTTGGTGCGGCATGCTAAAAACAGACGTCAAACTTTTATTGATTAAGTCCAGACGCATAATGGTACGAGGCTCACATGCCAGAAAGAAATACTGGACAAAGTCCACAGGTACTATGAAACCTTATATGACCCTACCACAGTGGAAGATGCAGCTCTCGAGGACCTTCTCACTATTTTAGGTCCACAATTGTCGGGAACAGACAACGCTGACATCCTGTCACCTATTACTGAAGATGAAGTGCATGAGGCAGTGCGTAACTCACCTCCCAAAAAATCTCCGGGATTTGATGGCCTCCCTGTGGAGTTTTATGCCCACTACTGGTCTATAATTGGGGACAAGATCACTTCCATGGCAAATGAGGCCCTGAACGGAAAAACGGTCTCTGCAGAGTTTAAGGAAAGTAAAATAGTACTTTTTCCTATGAGTAAAGGCAAAACCAACTTCAACAATTTTCGGCCTCTTTCGCTACTAAATTCTGATTACAAAATAATTTCGCGTATTATCAACAAAAGACTCTCTGCCTTTTCCACCAAAATATTGAGTCATCATCAATCTTGTTCTCAGACCAGAAGGATATTCGAAAGTCTATCTGCATACAGAGACGTCATTGCAATTACTTCAGTGACAAGGATAAAATGTGCTTTAATCTTTATAGATTTCAACAAAGCTTTCGACCGCGTTAGTCATAGATACCTCTTTGCGACGCTATCAAGAATGGCTTTCCACCCTCAGATTGTCAACATGCTAAGAAATATTCCAACAGGTATAACTGCGCAAATATCAATCAATGGCCAACCATACAGATAAGGCGAGGGGTTCCACAATGCAGTCCCTTATCTATGTTTTTATTTTCCGTATCTTTAGAGCTCTTTCTCCGCGCTGTCCACGCAAGATTAACAGGCATAACATTGAGTGGTGAGAAAACTGTCATACGAGCTTATGCTGATGACGTGGGCGTTGTAATAAGGAATAAGGAGGAGACAGTTACACTGGAAAGAGAAATCCAAAGGTATTGTCTAGCGTCGGGAGCCACAACAAATGAAAACAAAAGTAAAATATAGAACCTACGGGGCCTAGATCACCTCCGACTGGCATGGGCAAAACAAGACAACAAACATTAAAACTTTGGGAATAACCTTAATGGCGTGTCCGATGAGGATGGCTGCTTTTAACTGGACGGAAACTAGGAGGAAAGTTCATGGTGCTGTAATTGAGAACATCCATTGAACTATGGACCTGGTGCAAAAAGTCAGATTCATCAACTCCTGCGTTTTGTCTAAAGCGTATTTCACTGCGCAGGTATTTCCAAACCCTAAACTAGTAGCGAAAGGGATCATGTCCACTGTTACAAATTATTTATGGCGAGGAGACATATTCAGGGTTGGTGCGACTACCGTTATACTGGATGTCAGAAACTGGGGCCTGGGTTTGGTGGATATTCGCAATAAAGCGTCTGCTCTGTTCCTCAAACGGACTTTCCATATACTCAGAGAACTTCCACAATGTATAACCGCAGAGCTCGTTGAGGCTGTGACACCCCATAGCCTGCAAGCACCGATTGATGTGCGTAGGATAAATGCCCGTCTGCAGTATGTGAGGAACTTTTTCCTCGAGCAAGTTATCTTAGTGACGAAATCAGAAGCAACACATGTATCACAGCGCGCGACATTATACTTGAAAGAAAGGTAAATGAGGGCAGAAACAAAATTGAAACGAACTTCCCAAATTGTGACTGGAAAGCTGTATGGCGGAACATCAACTATGCCTGGCTATCCACAGTCGCTTTTTCCGCATGGTACAAAACAGTTAACAGTGTCATCAGCACCAACGAGAGACTATATGGGATCGGTTTAAACCAGACACACCTTTGTGGAAAATGCAATCTGGTGGATACACTCATCCACAGATTCACCTCTAGTGGCAATGTGCATAACTGGAATTGGATCAGGCAACAAATCGCCTTTCTCACCAGATCCTCTACGGAATATATAAAGCCATCGCTCCTCCTGAGACCAGACATGGCATACTTTCCGAAATTAAAAACCAACGCCATTAGCTGGTTACTGGGAAAATATGTTAGTTATGTCATCCACAAACTTGGATGGGACAACGAGACAGAATTCCGCGTTTACATGAAGTGTGAATATGCAAAAATCAGAACGTATCGCAACCACAAGAAGCACTACGGCAACATGCTGAAAATCTTTTCTGAAAGAATGGGTGTTGGTTAAATATGTGGAACCACTACAACACCTTGAACGAGAACGAACAGAAGAAAATCAAAAGTCACTTGGTTTCCTTTTATTATTTACTATTACCTTGCTTCCGGAACTTCTATGTTACACGAAAAGTTTTTTTTTTTTTTTTCAAAACATTTTGTTCAGAATTACTCGTGTTCGACATGCAAAGTATTTCTATAATTCAAGAATAATTGTTAAGTTTTTATCAGTGTTCAGTTTCTACTCAGAGAAGCGGTTTCTTTGTCTTTCTTACATCGGAGAATGGGAATTTTGTGTTAAGGTTTCTGCACACTTAGTGCTATGACCCAACAGGGAACATGAAAAAAGGGGTGGGAGGGGTTTGGGCCTCGACGTACTGGCAGTGCCGTGAACAGACCCCACTGCTAGTGCGGCGTCCACCACGCCCTGACCATGCTAAAAAGATAAAAATTAAATGAATAAAAATTAAAAAAATAAAAGTGGTTAAAAAATGGATTGCTGGGAAAAAAAGGATGGACAGAGCGTCTGAAAAAAAAGGTTGGTGGAGCACTTGCCCGCGAAAGACAAAGGTCCCGAGTTCAAGTCTCGGTCCGTAATTTACATTTAAAAAAAATGGTTAGCGTGAGTAGCAGCGGAACGAGAGATTCGTGGTTCAAATCTTCCCTCGAGTGAAAAGTTTACTTGCTTTATTTTCGCATAGTTATGATCTGTCCGTTGGTTCATTGACGTCTCTGTTTACTGTAATAAGCTTAGTGTCTGTGTTTTGCGACCGCAGCGCAAAACCGTGCGATTAGTAGGTGAAAGGACGTGCCTCTCCAATGGGAACCAAAAACATTTGATCGCAAGGTCATAAGTCAACCGATTCCTCCACAGGAAAATACGTCTGATATATTCCATACGACACTGGTGACGGCATGTGCGTCACACGGCAGGAATATGTTGTCGACCCACTTAACTTGTGCACTTGGCGAATGGGTAAAAAGATTCTTCTACCTTGCCCGATGTAGGTTTTCTTGTGGATGTGATAATCACTCCCAAAAAAGTGATGAAACATAAGAGTTTGTCACATAAACTGCAACAAATGAATGCAACAGTTTCACAGCCGCACAGTTTTCCCTGTGCTCTGTCAAAACATATGTTTTTAACGTTTTCAAATCTTTCCGTGTGTAGACCGTCAAATCCTGCATATGTCCAACCAAATCTGAACATGTCCTGGAATTCTGGAGAGCGAAGTTGATTATGTGTGAGTACCTGAACTTTGATAACTGACACACGATCACGTAAACAATACTGCTCTGTGTACCCGTTGTAACACGTCCGATTTACGTAACCCGCTTGATCGGGATCTGATAGCAGCCCAAATAAATTATTAATTAATGTGACCGTGTACCTAATGGGGCTGGCAATCGGAATGGACTGCTACGGAGTTGTTACATTCCATTCTGTCCTTCTCAAATGCTGTAATAATGAAATGTCTGGTAACAAGAAGAACACCAACACAGCTTCGCTAATCAAGACCTATATTCGTCTCAAAAACACAAAAAGAAGGAGACAGCCACTGCCTTCGTCATACACTTTTAATAACGGCTAATCTCAGCACAGGCTTCCTCGCTATTCATTATCGTCACACGCAAATTCAATCACTGTAATCCAACACTGCAATCCAAATGATGCCGGCGCGGTAGACGCGGAATCACAAATATCGGCACAGAAATATCACTGATCATTCTCGTAATTATACTTTTTCACTTTCCCGTATTATTCTAACACAAAGGGGTTAAACCGCGGCGATGGCCACTCCCTTTGTCGGTAAAACCTTGCATTACAACGACAGCGGGCTTCCGCACAGCTCGGCCCGCCGCACGGGACTCACTGACTCAACTCTACACTCGCTCTCGCAACACGACACACTATCGATAGTTTGCGCTGTCGACCTGTGCCGAGTGCAAACTTATAGTAAGGGCCTACGGACCCATTACACTGTGCAGCTTCGCAAAATAATGGTCTGAAAATAAAAATGTAAACTTTAGGAATGACTTGAACCAAGGACCTCTCGTTCCGCAGCTGCTGATGCTAACCACGGGACCACGGCGCTCCTGAGCTACATGATCCATGATGTTGCATATCTTGCGCATGGACTACTCAGTTTGTATATTTTGCTTATTATTTTCATAGTTCCACACAACTTCTTCCCGTTTTCTCAAGTGATCTGTGTTCAGTTTTTCAAGGCCTATTCACTGTGCTAACTTATAACTAAATCTGAGGGGGGTGCGATGGGGAGGTTCCCTTGTAAGTACTGCACAACATCACTCGGTCTAGGGGAACATCTGCAGGCTACGTCAAGCCGCAAGACCTATCTCCTGTCTCAAAAGCAAAGAAGGAGGCATCAAACATATGTCGAGAATCACTTTTGGCTGCTACCCTGACCACTTACCTCTGCTAAAAATATGTAAGGTGTTCTACGGACATGAAACAAAGTCAACACAAGTACAGAAGCTCTGAAAGCAAAAGTCTACATGGTCACCCTTGAACCAACAATTCACCAAATAAATCAAGAATAGAGACAAGAATTCGTACTGGCAAATAAAGAACGTTTCTGAAAAGGAAAAGAAATGAACATCAACATTCTAGTGACGAAGAAGGAAGGGAATCATTATCTTGTAGTATGTCAGACCAGTTGGTAGAAAAGTTCCTGCATATAATGGTACAGACTATTTTGTATCGAGACATTCGGAACGTCAGAGCATGGAGAACCTTGGGTTCAGCTTGTCTTGTGTTAGAAATTGTCTCGTGTGTTGTGCAGTAAGTTTCAGACTGAAGTTGTCATACCGTGACCGTTGGTCGTGGAGAATTTTAAATTGTGAATTGTAGTTGTGATTTACAGAGCATAAAACATTTTAACGTAATTTTACAATCTAATTTGTAGTTCTCTGCTATGTGAGGTCAATGTATACAGAGTCCGCCAGAAAAATGTATCCACACTTTAAGGAATAAAAAGTAGTTCTTAAGTGTTTATTTTACATTTAATAATTGATCACACATGTTGTAGAACCTTCAGTTTAACACATGGTACTTTAAATGTTCAAAATGTTCACGGTTGGCAGCTATACACATAACATAACGACGAGCGGTCGCCTCAACTACGTCAGTTGATGTTAACTGTGGAGATCGCCGCACATATCGCTGTAATCACGTGGCGAAGTACCCCCAGCGTGAGTGGCTTACGTCGATAGACGTTATGTTTCACAGTTCTCCACAAGCAAAAGTCCATAGGTGTTAGATCTGACGACCTTGGAGGGAACTTAATGGGCCCTCTTCGTCCAATCCAATACCCTGGAAAATTGTCATCCAGGAAAGATCGTACGGCTAGGTGGTAGTGTGGTGTGCGTAACATTTCCAGGTACACTTCTCCAGAGACAATAGCTTCTAAGAGAAAGGGTTCTACGCATGAACCCCTGGTAGATAGACCGCTTTATCCACATAAACATGCGGATTTTCCCGTGCCCAGTACACACTGTTATGCCGACTCACGGTTCCATTAAGTTTATATTGTGTCTCGTCACTTTCCACTACCTTCGTCAAAAATTGTTCGTCATCAGTTATCATTTGCTGATACCATTCGCATTTGAAGATCAGGATCTTCATCATTAATCGTTTGTAGTAATGGTGGAATGTAAACTTTCCACTTTGGAGCTTTCAAAATTCTTTGTATACGTGTACTGCTAACCCCCACTTCACGTGCACATGGCGTAGCAGACTTCTGTGGAGAATTAACAAACGTTTCCAACACGAGAGCCGACGAAGCAGGACTTGTAGCTGTACGCTGTCTTCCTGATCTTCATTTGTGAATATCACTAATTGTTCCATACAATTCAAACTTGTCAATGATCGTTTAACTGCTAGGCGGGTTGGCGGTTCTGTTTCAAACTCCTACCTCCAACGGCATTATCAAACTTGAAAAACAATTTCACAATACATTTTCGTTGCTCGAATGTCAAGCGAGCTCCAAATGGTTCAAATGGCTCTGAGCACTATGGGACTCAACTGCTGTGGTCATAAGTCCCCTAGAACTTAGAACTACTTAAACCTAACTAACCTAAGGACATCACACACATCCATGCCCGAGGCAGGATTCGAACCGGCGACCGTAGCGGTTGGGCGGTTCCAGACTGTAGCGGCTTTAACCGCTCGGCCACTCTGGCCGGCAGCGAGGTCCAGCCATCTTGTTTTCTGAGTACCGAGATGAAAGAAGTAACATCTGGTGAACCAAGGACCATACGTCAACACACCCGTAACTCAAATCGAACGACAATATTGATATCTCGATAGAGCTGACGAAGAGTGTATACATTTTTCTGGCGGACTCTATAGTTTAACTTCATTAACAAATAGATAAACGAGCAACATGTTTTACAGTTTTGTTCAAATTTTATAGTATCGTCCTCCATTACACTGCTCTTGATCCTTTATAACAGACACATAAATTGATAATTGGGTCATTTCTGATGGAATGCCACATCTTTAAACTCAATATTTTGTTTTAAGCAAAACATGTTTCATTTTATCACAAGCTCCCCTACTAAGAATATTCAATTTTCAGATGCATCACATCGTCAGATTGTGACTTCATACATGTAACTGTCTGTTACAGAGTTTCTTGTTTATATTTATCATAAACGTGCTCTATGTTGACAGTTGAGTGAAGAATGTAACTGAATCGAATATGTGTATGTGCAAATAGTTAAAGTATCATTAGTATTATTTAAAGATTACAGTTAACAGGATCTGCATTACACATAAGCAAATATGAACAGTACATTTACATTCAAGCTATAATTCAGAATTTCACAATCAAGCAATCGAGAGTCGTTCTTCGTTTTTATGACATGTACAGAAACCATCAGTGACAAACACAGATTGTAAGAGATGTAAGAGATTTTGCTGATTTTTGAACTTTGCTCACAGAATGTCCTTTATGTGTGTCCTCATGATGATGTGATTGAACTGAACAGAAACGTAGCTACTGGGAGAACAAATACGTTATGATAGTTACACGGGACTGGCATCTGTTTTGCTGGTATCATCATGTGTTTCCCAGACAATCAAAGTATTCAACAACGTCCAGAAGGGACAACATGCATGTATATAGACTACCATTCGATTGGTGTAGAACTGACTTGACGAATTATTGTTGTACAGAAATTTGGCGATTAGATTACCACTAAAAATGTTACTGACAAAAGCGTGGAACAAGTAGTCGAAAAACAGACTTCGCTACAATAAAGTAAAGGACAGAAAGGAAACAGGCAGCACTTAAACAACATGCAACACGTATTAAAATGTGACTGTCACCGCACGGCACCTCTTGCCTGGAGATGTAGATGGGCTTGTTGACGATGATCCAGACGGTGGTCTCCCAGCAGCCGGGATGCGTCGTCGAGCCCTCGTACGTCATGTAGTGGTCCGTGTTCGGCAGCAGGCGCTGCAGCGACAGGTGCTCTATATGCGTCGCTGACCCTGGCACACACGAGAAATCTCACATTTCCACAAGCAAGCATAAATGTTTTCTGGACAAATAGGGACACTGCGTCATACTAGTATGTGTTACTGTATACTGAACAGAACTGTTACTGACTATTATGAAGACTCTCCTAAATTGTTCATCACAGGCTTGTGGACATATTTGACATACGAGCTCAGCCGACTGAATTTCCACGAGAAATATTCTTGTACTTGGCTGTGTATTACCTTTGTCATGTTAAACACAAGAGGGTACGTTACTGAGTAAATTTTCGTAAAACAATTTTTTGTTAATATCATGCATCTTGATATCCACATGAATTTCACACATACAACTGTGCTGCGTGATCACTATGATTATGCCCTACTAAGTGTCTAATAGGTACCACAGTTCTCATTACCATTGTGCTCATCAATTGAAAGTTACCTTATCTGCCACAGGAGTAAATTAAACCTCCAACACTACTTGTTTTTAGAATGAAATTTTTCATTCTACAGCGAAATGTGCGCTGATATGAAACTTCCTGGCAGATTAAAACTGTGTGCCGGACCGAGACTCGAACTCGGGACCTTTGCCTTTCGTGGGCAAGTGCTCTACCAACTGAGCTACACAAACACGACTCACGCCCCGTCCTAACAGCTTTAATTCCGCCAGTACCTCGTCTCCTACCTTCCAAACTTCACAGAAGCTCTCCCGCGAACCTTGCAGAACAAGAGG
Organism: Schistocerca serialis cubense; assembly: GCF_023864345.2. NCBI lineage: Eukaryota > Metazoa > Arthropoda > Insecta > Orthoptera > Acrididae > Schistocerca > Schistocerca serialis. The sequence goes on from NC_064644.1 coordinate 54,456,396, forward strand.
CGCGAGTCGTGCTTGGGTAGCTCAGTTGGTAGAGCACTTGCCCGCGAAAGGCAAAGGTCCCGAGTTCGAGTCTCGGTCCGGCACACAGTTTTAATCCGTCAGGAAGTCTCACTACTCGTTCTTGTAGGTGGATGCTTAGTGTGGTAGAAATCGGGCCGGGTGCTTACAACTGCCATTTGTCCTCTTCAAAATATAAGGATTGTTGTTTCCTTTAATACATCTTCTTAACAGTAATGAAACAAATTTCGTAGAATGGTCCAACCTTATGTTATACTATTTTTAACAAGATTGTTTCCTAACTTTTCCACATTCATTAGCTAGCATCTTCTGGAAGATTTTCCTGCCATAGTATTTTGATCACACGTTGCTGATGTTTTTCTACGGTTAGTTAACCTGTAAATTCATCTTCTCCTTCCTCAGTTTTCTGACTAGTCTGATACGCCTGGCCACGATTTAGCTACTCTCTTGGGCCAATCTCATTGTTTGAGTGCAGCACTTACACTGCGATACCAAGTGCCAACAGAACTCTACGACTGGAGAGCATATTCATTTTACTCTGCCGTTCACATGCCTTCATTCACTTACGTAAAAATGAATGTATCTTAAGGCAGATGAATGTGTATCTCTCTCCAGTATCGCCAAACAAGTCTTTAACTGTTCAACTGAGTGTACTACCCCGCAGACTTATTGCTGACAGAACGTTCGCTAAGCTGTGATTACTAAACTCTCTTTCAATAATTTATGAGTGTTGTTAGCTATTTTTGGAACCGTACGATACGAGGGTGGCAGACGCGGCACGAGACATTCAAGATAAAACTGTGCAATTCGCATTCGATTCTTAACTTAGCGGAACAGCTATACGTAAACTTTTTGTGCGTCATGTAAGGTCTTCTCGATGAATTCTGAGCACCAGTTCTTAGATAATACTCAAAAATTTGTAGAATCTACTAAAACTCCTTACAATGTTGGTGACTATTATTAATGGATGTTGTAGGGAGGAATGCGATAAAGGGAACAGGAACAAATTATATTAGAAAGGAGTCTACTTTGATTTTTAATCTGTATTCCCGTGCTATCAGAGAATGATGGTTAAAGCAGAGAGTATTTTGACAAGAATACAGTAATCCGTTTATTTGTATCCAAACAAGTTTCACAACTTTTGTGGAATTTATTTATTTATTTATAAGAGGCTGTGAAGTAAAACGCGAAACATGCAAAAAAGTGAGACTTTGTTTATTATTTCGAAAGCAATCGTAATAACTGCTAATACATTCATCCCACTCTGAACAAGAGGGTATGTGCATTCATGGAAAAATGTTTGCGGTTGCCTACGGTACCATGACTGTACAAAGGCATGGACCTCTTCGTCCGAAGCATATCGACTGTCACGAATGTCTCCTTTCATGGCTCCAAATATATGGGAATCCCGTAGGGACAGATCAGGACTATACGGAGCTTGTGTAAATGCTTCTCAGCGGAACTTCTAAAGCGCAGTCGGAACAACCTTGGCGACGTTTGTGCGCGCGCTGTACTGCAGCAGACTGATGTCATCCTTGAACATTCCTGTCCGTTTGTATTCAACGGCAATCATCAGTTCCTGCAAACTGTCCAAGTGGACACTTGTTTACAACTGAAACCCGGTTGTATAATGAACTGACAAATACAGCTCTTTGCTAACCACAATTTTTCATTTTGTAAATACACTGTGTATTTGGTCTCAGATACTGAATAGCAAGGTTGTTTGCACAACTACGGCCACGACACAACGAATGTCGGTTACTAGATTAGCGCACTCTGCTTCGTTTGCGTGGAGTCTGTGATCTGCACACGTATTGTTTTACTTTAATCGAATTTCTATGTTGTTCACAAATACCAATATCTAAATTTTTCACGCTAATTAATGCCACAGGAGCATAGCCTTTTCCGAATGTATTTCTCACCTAAACCCGATTCTGGTAGCTAGATTCGGAGGTCTTCGTTAATCCTGCCCTTGGAGTTCTTGTGGTGATATTTCCATAAAAAATTTCACCCCATAACATATATTTATTTAGAAGTTAAACCTGAATTTTCATGTATTTAACTTTGAATATGTTTTACTATACTGAAATATTTTCATAAAAATTTTCATCTTTTTCATCCCCTTACGAGTTGAATTTCCAAAGAAGACTGAAACATACTTTTTTTTATTTCTAACCTGATACAAATTATCAGAGATTTAGTTTCACAAATATTTTCGTAATGAAATAATTCCATAAAAATTTTCACCCTCTATTCTAGCCCCTTAGAGATTGAATTTCCAAAAAAACACTGAAACATATTTTTTTTGTAACTGAAAAGCCAAATACAAATTTCCTTAAATTTAGCTTAAAAAACAGTTTCATAATTAAACCGTTTCATAAAAATGTCCTCCCCTATTTCTCCCCCTTAGATGTTGAAATACCTAAAACGCTTTTATTATTCCTAAGCGAGATGTCAAATACCAGTTTTCATAGATGTAGCTGCAAAAATGCCTTACTAGTTCTTTAATAAAGATTTACTTTCAAAATAAATTTCACACGTCTACTTCACCTTCATAAAGTTAAATTTCCAAAAACGTTGAAAGACGTACGTTTTTATTTCCTACCGATTATCCAAATACCAATTTTCGTTGTTCTAGATTCAAAATTGCTTTCATAGCTACAACTTATCAAAAAAAAAAAAACCTTTCCCCGTATTTCACCCTCTTAGGTGAGGAATTTCGAACAGTGCCTTACTAAACGATGCCTGCAGTGTAAGACCAACAGCTTTTCCAAATTTTAAGTCTCTGTCCTCAGCTGTTTGGCCCAGGCGATGATGAGTGAGTGAATCCGTCGGGTCCTATCTCAACAGTTTACGGATTTAATTTCCACGAACACTGAAACACGCAAGATTTTGTTTCTAACGAAGAAGCCAAATACCAATTTTCATAGCTTTAGCTTTAAAAATGCTCTTATAACGAAATTTTCCGAAAACCACTTCATCCCCTATTTCGCCTCACTAACGTTGAATATCCAAATACACTGAAACAGGCATTTTTTTTTTAATTTCTAACCAGTTTTCGTAGATGGAGCTTTAAAATGCTTCGCTAGTTCATTAATAACGGTTTAGTTTCAGAATAACTTTCACCCACTATTTCACTCCCATGAGTTTAAATTTCCAAGAATGCAGAAACGGGCATTTCTTTATTTCTGACTGAGAAACCAAGTAGTATTGGCTTCAGAATTGCCTTAATAGTGACATATTGTCAAAAAATCTATCGTGCCATATTTCATCCCTTAGCGATAGAATTTCGAACAGTTACTTACTAAACTACCCTAGGAGCATAAGATCAATCCCCTCTCCAAATTTCAAGTTTCTGTTCTCAACGGTTAGGGCTGGGAGATGATGAGTCAGTGAATCAATCACGCCCTATATCACCCCTCAGGTGTTGAATTTCCAAAAGCACTGAAACACCTTTTTTTTGTTTCCAACCGAGAAGCCAATTTAAAGATCATAACTTTAGATTTAAAAAGGCTTTCATAATGAAGTATTTTCATAAGACATTTCATCCCCTATTTCACCCCCTTAGGGGTTGAATTTCCAAAATCAGTGAATAGGTATTTTTTTCCTTACTGAGAAGTCAAATACCAGGTTTCACAGATTTAGCCTTAAAATTGCTTTAATAATTCTTCAATAATAATTCACATTTTTAGAAAACTGTCACCCATTACTTCACCCACATAGAACATTTCGTCTCATCTCTCACCTCCTTAGGGATTTATTTGCCAAAAAATTCCTTTCTTAATCGACACATACGGGAAGTATCAATTTCCTCACCATACTGAAGTTTCTACCCTTAGCAGTTTCGGCTGGGTGATGATGCGTCAGTCAGTCAATCAGGACATTTCCTTTTATATTTAGGAATTATATACTAAACTGAAGCTCACGAAGTAGAATATAGTTTCTGAGATCACTCGTATGTTTTAAATGTAGCTTGATTTTTTTCTCTGAATGAGAAACCTGTGCCACCAATGTACTACACGAGGATGCGGCATCAGGGCATTTAGTCGCTCCGTGAGATGGGCTGACGGTTATAATTAACGTACGACCCAGTTCATGACAGCCACTTAGCGACTTCATAGTGTCTAGGCTGCCTCAGCTTCGGCAGAGCTGGCGGGTCGACGCTGAGCCACGGCCAATATTTGTGCCTCACCCCCCGTGTCGGATTAATTTCCCCGGCGCGGGTCTCGGCGGGCCGGAAGCCTGGTATTTGCACTCGAAGCCGATGCCGACGCCGACGCCGAAGTCGACGCCGACATTGGCGGCCGTCGGCCTTGACCGACGAGGCGTTTCCCTACATGACGAAGCTCAGAAGAGAGCGCCGCAGCTACAAGCCAAGGTAAAACTATCAGTGGCTGGAAACTCCCAGGCACTACGATGAATCGCGATTTACGTCGTTGTGGTGGTCCTCAACACGAAGACTGCTTCACTGCAGATCTCCATGCCAGTCCATCATGTGGAAGCCTCTTCATCTGTGCACTACTATCACAACCTACATGTACTTGCACCTGCTTACTGCCTTCAGGCCTTGGTCTCTGTGTACAATTTTTACCATCACATGCTTCCCAGCATTTCCATATTGTCGAGTCCGTGATGCCTGTCAAGCGACCATTTCTTCAAGTCAAGTTGTGCCATTAATTTCTTTTTCCATCTTCATCGGTTATTCGATGTACCCATGTTAGCATACTTCTATAGCATCACAATTAAAAAGCTTCTATTAAGTTCCTGTGTGAGTTGGCAGTCCACGTTGCACTTCCACGAAAGTCTACACTCCAGACAAATACCTTCAGAAATGACTTCCTAACACACATTAAATGCTATTTTTTTCCGGAACGGTTTTCTTGCTATTGCCACTCTCCCTTTTATATCTTCCCTCCTTTAGCCTCTAGTTGTCTTTCTGCCCAAACAGTTCTGTTTTTAGTGTCTCATCTTCTAAGCTAATTCCTTGTAAATGGAAATGTGTGGGAAGGTCTTATGTGACCAAACTGCTGACGTCATCTGTCCCTAAGTCTACACACTACTTAATCTAACTTAAACTAACTTACGCTATGGACAACACACACACCCATGCCCAAGGGAGAACACGAACCTCCGAAGTGGGCCGCCGCACGGACCGTCGCGAGACGCCTCAGACCGCGCGGCTACCCCGCGCGGCTCTAATTCCTTGAACATCGACTAACTTACGACGACCGTTCAATAAGCAATGCAATACCTTTTTTTCTTAACGCTTGTTGATTTTATTAAAAATTCCAATACATCATATTATTCCCCACTCCCTGGATTATAAAATAAAAAAAAATCAACATTATCTCCGTTCAATATGACAGCCTTAAGCCACCTTGCCGGTAGGTCCTTTATACCGGCATGATACCACTCTACTGGTCGACGTCGGAAACACCGTATTGTGAGATCAATAACTTCCCCATCGTTTACGTACTGCTTCCCACGAAGTGCATCCTTCATTGGACCAAACAGGATGGAAGTCGAAAGGTGAGAGGGTTCATGAAGAAGGACAGTCCAGTGAGATTTTGTGAGGTCCTCTCAGGTGCACAGACTTGTTTGAGGCCGTACTTTGTAATGGAGAAGGCGAAGATCGTTTGCATTGTAGTGGCAATGAGCACAGTGAATTGAAACACTGCAGGGGTCGCAGACCTGAGAGGCTTCTGCCACCGTGTTGCGATGGTGACGGGCGCTTCGCCCAACGAACCCAAGTCCTTTTGTTCACTGACAGGTCTCCGTAGGGCATTCTGGAAGCGCCTTTGAATAATTCCGATGGTTTCCCGCCACGAGAAACTCAGTGACAGCTCTCTGTTTGAAATGCATTTCTGTTACAGACGCCAGTTTGAAAGCTACGTGTACCCCGTCACATATCAAAACTTCAGGCAACAATAGCGGGGCCGGCCGCGGTGGCCGTGCGGTTCTAGGCGCTTCAGTCCGGAACCGCGGGACTGCTACGGTCGCAGGTTCGAATCCTGCCTCGGGCATGGATGTATGTGATGTCCTTAGGTTAGTTAGGTTTAAGTAGTTCTACGTTCTAGGGGACTGATGACCTCAGAAGTCAAGTCCCATGGTGCTCAGAGCCATTTGAACCATTTGAACAATAGGAGGCCGAAGCGTCAATAAACCACGATATCCCACAACAAATCACGCGTTTTTGACCGAAACTGACCGAGAAAAAAATGTGTTACATTAGTTATTGAACGCCCCTCATAATTCGTCAGCATTCCATTACTACTGCTGTATTTTTGTTAATGTTCATTTTGTAATGTCTTTTGAAATATCCGTAAAAATGTTTTTCGGTATCCTTTGATGCCTACCCCTTCATGTACTTCGACTCTCATCAACGCAATTTGATTTCTCTACAAACTGTAAATAGTCTTTCACTGCCTCGTTTCATCTCAGCTCTCTTTAATATTTCAAAGACTATATTCTAGTGGACATTGTAAACAGCTTTCTCTAAATCTACAAAGCCTTTAAAAGTAGGTTTGCCTTCTTTCAGTCTACCTTCTAGGACATGTCGTTGGTTAGAAATGCATCATGTGTTCATACCCAAAACCATCCCGGGAGTCGGTTTCTGTCAGTTTTTTATTCTTCTGTAAATAATTCGTGTCAATATACTGTAACAATGGGTTATTAAACTGATGCTTTTGTACTACTCATATGTGCCACCAGCTGCCATCTTAGGAACTGGAATTATGACATTTTTTCCGAAGTCTGAGAGACTTTCCACTGTCTCATACATCTTGCACCAAGTAAATGTCAGCGTTTTGGCGAACAAGAGTAAGTTGGCACCGACCGACTGCTGTGTCATCCTCTGCTAATGGCCTCATCCGGGTACGGTGTGGAGGGTTGTGGGGTCAGCACACCGCTACCCAGGCCGTTGTCGCCTTTGTTGCCTTGGAGCCGGTACATCTCGGTCATGCAGCTCGTCACTTGATACCACGAAGCTGTGTGCACCCCATGCCAGCCCTTACACGAAGGAAAAATACTTTCCAATACCAGGAACTGAACCCGGATCCTTCTCTTAACAGCCAGACAGACTGGTCACTCAGCTACGGATCCGGACCATCTTGCACCACGTGAAGTAAATTCGTCGCCGCTCGCTCTCCCAAGTATCTCAGTACGGAATGTCGTCTGTTCCTGGGGCCTTCTGTCCACTTAGGTATTTCAGTGCTCTGTCAAATTCTTCTAGCAGTATTACACTTCCCATCCCTTCCTTACCTACTTCCTCCTCTCTTTCTGTAACACTGTCCCCAAGTTTTCTTTCCATATATGGACTAACCCTATGTTCCACCTTTCAACTCTCCCTTCTTTCGTTGGTACTGCCTTGTCCTCAGAGGGCTTCATATTCATAAAGCTGCTTCTCTTTTCTGTAAAAGCCTTAGTTTTCCTACTGGCGCCATCTTCCACGTGGTAATGCTTGCTTTTGCAGCTTTTCATTTGTCCTACTTAACCATTTACTATTTTGTCAGTCAGTATAGAATTCTGTAGGACAGTCTCTTTCAAATAAACACAGCAGTTTCCCTGTGATGTTGTTTGGGCATCTCTGGTCGGCTGAAGATCCTGTGGCATGTAGATGTCTCGTCGGCTAAAGAGTGGAATGAGCTTTCTATGTCTGCAAAAATGGCGCAGACATATTCAGTCTGAGGAGTGAGATCACTGAGTGAATACGTATGCCCGCATCTCGTGGTCGTGCGGTAGCGTTCTCGCTTCCCACGCCCGGGTTCCCGTGTTCGATTCCCGGCGGGGTCAGGGATTTTCTCTGCCTCGTGATGGCTGGGTGTTGCGTGCTGTCCTTAGGTTAGTTAGGTTTAAGTAGTTCTAAGTTCTAGGGGACTGATGACCATAGATGTTAAGTCCCATAGTGCTCAGAGCCATTTTTTTAGTGAATACGTATGAGTCAGGGCACGGATCCATTGGCGTGCATATTACCGGGAAGTATTATTTATTCTACGTAACATTAAAACGTCCGAATCAGTGAATTTGTTTTATATTGGCAATCGAATTAATTTTTTTAAAATAAATAATGGCCATCTCGTGTGACAATGTGAGTAGTGTGTGTTCATGAAGCTACGTAAATGCTTAGATCAACGTATGGAGCATTTTTATGCACTGCAGGTATAATAAACTTGGTGTTATTTATAAACAGTCAAATTCTGAGAGCATTATTCATCACAGCATGTTTAGTGCGAAAGATATATGAGGAGAAGAGGTCTCAGTTTCAGAGGACGCGTGTCACACAGCCACACGGTCGGGAAAGTTAATATTGTGATAGGAGCACCTCGAGAGTATGCTTGGCCTCTAGTGCTGTCCATACACGGTGTCGTTGGAGGAATGTTCAATGACAATAGTTGATCATTTGAAGCAAAGATCATCAGTTGCACGTATGCCTTATACCGAATGGTTTCCGAGGTAGAAACTATTTAATGTACATCGTTACTTACTTACATTCTATATTATTTAATACAGAAAAGGATTGTTAAAGCGGAATATTATGTGCCAAGTCGAAAGAGCGGTCCCATAGTAGTCTAGTGCTGTATTTGTTTTATCGATATGTATTACCAGAGACAATGAAACTGGAAGAATAACCAGTACTCGAACAGCGACGGCAATGGTCTGGCACGCGCTAACTACTGCCACCATGCAGCAGCTGATACTCTTCGCGTTTTGTTGTTGCTGCTGATACGTTAGGTAAATAAACATCATACTGGGCTAATTTTCGAGTGCTCTATCGAATAGGCGTTTAAAATTTCGCCTTCAAATTATTTTTCTGCTTTGAATAATAAGAAAATAAATAATAATATACATTACAAATGTTATATCTCCGAAAGAGTCCGTAATAGGGCGTGTGTCCATACGTAGTTTTTGACTTCAAATGATGGTTTTTGTCATATTCCTGAACACTGACTAACAAATGACAAAAAGTAGTATAACGCCTATAACCTATTCTTTCATGCACGCATGTCCGTAAGAAAATTGAGTTGTTCTTTTTACGAACACAGGCCTTGCAATGACGTATTTATCCCCAGTACCAGGTAACGGCTGTTCTGCTCTTTAGGCAAATTACGTAATGTGTGTACCAGTATAGGTATTGCGACAGGGTAACGACGACATATGGAAGTTCGTGCCAGGCCGTGAGTCGTGCACGGATAACCAAAACGGTTAAGGCGACTGCGTGAAGCGGGAAAGTGGGAAAGCCGGCTTCGAGGACCAGTCCGGCACAAATTTCCATAGTCGACATTCCCTTATACAGCTGATAGTTGTTCGCATTCACAACTGTGAATATTCTTCGTGTATTTCATATAGGCTGTATTCGCCGCAGTGGCTGTTCCTTCCGACATGCCTGCACGTCCGAAGCAACATGGCATCGTTCTTCTTAACAACACACACTCTGCAAAATCGTATTTCGAAATTATTTCTCATTGCACTACCGGCCCAATGTCACCAAAGGCTCTTAAGATGTGCCACAGAGGACTCAGAATGCTGGCTCGCCATTCCATTCCCTATGCCCCCACATTCTCCTCCTCCTTCATGCTTTGCACTGAGGGTGACGAACTTGAAGGCATTGGCCTGCGAGCACGTGTACCGGTCCAACAGCAATACCGACATGGAAAGTGCATGCCGCTCCTTTGGTGTGTAAGGGTACAGTACCCTTACGTAGTATTGATTATGCACTATGCAGAGATCATACATGGTTTAAGCAAAGACTACAGTGCAGTCAACAATGGGCGACTGGGTAAGCAGTAGTCGAGTGTTGGAGTCCGTGGGTGGAAGTTGGGTGTGAGAGGCTAGAGAGAGAGAGGTTGCTCGGTAGCGAGGCCGGAGATGAGTGGCAGAATGGCACACAATGTTTGATGTTGATAAATGTTTATAAATTGAGTGATTTAATTAATTCCAGCATTTAAGAAAGGAGATGTTATCATTTAGTAGTTTTCACAATAACGGAAGTGGACAACGGTGAGTCTCATGACAAGGAGAAAAGATATATATTATGTTAAAATAATTAAAATATAACTTCACCCACAGCGTATGCGAATAATATAGTTCGGTGCGAAACTGGGGGGAGGGGGGGGGTTACATATGGCGACGCGTGTGTCGAACTTCGATTCCACAGCAATCTTCGGAAACGACGGAGAAGACAACACAGCAAACGGTGAGTCCGCAGCATTTCAGCACAGCAGCGCTTCGAAATTAAGTGAACGCAATGTTGTGTAGGAATGAACAGGAATAGGAATAAACAATAGTGTTACTGACTTTTAAGTTGCGAGTGAACTTTTCAATTTAGAGCAAGCATAAGTTACAACGAACAGTGATTGTTGTGAACAGTGTTAATATGGCTAATTCAGAACAAAACGGTAGTGTTACTAAGGACGAGGGAGGACAATTTAATAACGTGGTTGACGGAGAACAAATTAATGTGATGGAAAACACTACAGTTGATTCGACAGAGGACAGTGGTATTCTTAGTTTTGAATTGCCTAAGAGAAGTTCAACACCGATGGTTATCCAGCAAACAGAGACTGCTATTGTCAGTAAAGATCGTATATCTCAATTGTTAGAAGCAATCAAAAATGTTCATGAGGAAAATAGACAGGCGCGTGTAGAAATAAAAGCCTTTCATGAACAAAATAGACAGGCGCGTGTAGAAATCAAAGCTTTTCATGAGGAAAACAGATAGGAGCGTGTAGAAACAAGAGCGTTTCATGAGGAAAATAAAAAGGTGCGTCAGGAAATAACAAAATTTTTTGAGGAAACAAGGAAGTTCCATCAGGAAATCAAAAATGATTATCAGACACTACTAATGCGATTAGCAATTTGCGAACGGAACTCACCAGCTCATTTGAACAAAAGCATGATGATCTCAGAAAATAAAGTCAAGACAAACATGAGGCCATTAGCAGCGTAATTACAGATCGCAAAATTCAAGTTAACGGACGGTGTAGGCAAACGGAAGATTTTATTTGCAAAGTTAATGACAAAGTTAAGGCTCAAGATGACGAAATCGTCAAAATTAAAAGTTCTTGTAAAGCCAACAAAGAGTCGATAATTAAGATGGTTAACGGCGTACAAACGCGATGTGATGAACTAAGTGATGAGGTACATGAGATACGACAAAAGGTAACGAACAACGACACAATGTCAAATGGAATTAATAAAGAAATTTTGCGCGATGAAATTAATGCAGTATTACGTGAATCAGATAACAATATTGTTGGTTTGCCGCAAGTATTGTTGACAATGGTCTGAGCGGTCGAAAATTTCATTAATATGAACCGAAACAAGGCATCCACGCAGTTGCGTTCATTAGACAATTCAACATGCGTTTCCAAAGCATTATACGGAAGTGCTAAAATTGATACTTGCGTCAGTCACATGAAGGATGAGGCACATATTTGGGGTATAAGTGTATCCGAGAATTACACCAAGTATGAAGAATTTTAAACAGCATTTTTTTAAAAAGTTTGGTCGAAAGAAAAACAGTGGGACGTAAAATCAAAAATTCTCACACCGCCAAATTATGAAAGACATCACGGTACAATGCGTGAGTTTATGCAAAGGTACTGGAACGACAATGCATACTTGGACGATCCAGTTAAAGAAGAAGAGCCCAATGCTTATATTAATCCAGAAATTACCATTTTGGGTGAGAGAGAAGTTAGCACTCACACCACAGTTACCAATGAGCAAGTGTGTTTGCTAATTGACCGAATGGAATTGCTCAATGCCGAACGTGATCAACGTGAGCGACACAGTAATAACAATTACCCGAATCGTCATAACGACCCAGCGCCGGAAGGAATCTCAAGTTACGAACGACCGAAAGTATTTGATCGCCGAGACGATGATAGAAAATGGTTCAAATGGCTCTGAGCACTATGGGACTTAACATTTATGGGCATCAGTCCCCTAGAACTTAGAACTACTTAAACCTAACTAACCTAAGGACATTACACAACAACCAGTCATCACGAGGCAGAGAAAATCCCTGACACCGCCGGGAATCGAACCCGGGAACCCGAACGATGATAGACACAGGAGAGACGAATACAATGTACAAGACGGATTCAGGTCAAATCATCCGCCGAACCGGTCACACAATGACAGAGACAGAGGACAGTATCGATCACCAGAACGTGCAAGAAGCCGCGATCGCTATCAGAGAGATTCTGAACAGTTAAACTAAACAAAGTTTCGGAGACGACCCGCTCCGGAACTCTGTGACGGGAACAAGGGTCGGATATTATGATAAATTACATAAAGTGTGAACATGTAAATGATGTCAACGAAGATTTGTGTCCAGAAAATGAAGAAACTAACAAATAAATTCTGATGCTATTTGTGGAACGCGAAGTATGTGGTATTGTTATGGATACATTGATTGATTCAGCTAGCGAGACCAGCGCTGTTTCTGAAAATCTATTTTCGCAATTAAACAATCTTGTCGCTACTCCCACATTTCCTGTTAACGGCGTACGTATTGTCAGTGCAGTTGGAAACCGAAGCAAAGCAATTAAAGGACAAGCATTACTAAGATTTCCTATTCAAGGGGACGAGTATGAGCAGAGTGCGTTAATCGTTGGTTCTCTCAATGTTGGGCTAGTTCTCGGAGTTGATTGGTTGTCAGAGATGAGATGCTGTATTAATTTTGAGGAGAATTGTCTTGCGGGCGTGGAGATATAGTAAAGAAAGAAGAATTGTATTCAAAGGGTTTATTATGGATAATAAGGGCGCTGCGGGCGTGAAAATAAGGATGATGCGTTATAGAGGAGAATATGGAGCTGTCAGTTTAAACAAGTCAGAGAACTGCGCTAAGCTGCAAGAGAGGGACGAGGAGGATACTCTAAATTGTATTCAAACCAAGACTCGAGCGTTAGTGGACTTGACTGAAGCAGAACGAGAAGAACTGAGGGAACTACTGAGATGCTACGTCGATATATTTTCAAAGATACCAGGATTAATTAAAGGATATGTTTGTAAAATTAAAGTAAATGACCATTAACCATTTAGCAGTAAGTCATAAGCAATAGCATTGGCAAAAAGGGAAGCTGTTAACAAGGAAATACAGAGAATGTTGAATAATCAAATAATTGAGCGCTCAGATGGCGAATATTCAAACCCCATACAAGCTGTAGCAAAGAAGGATGGCACAGTTCGCATTGTTCTTGACGCCCGCGCAATGAATCGCATAATTTTACCACAGCGTGATCAGACACAAAACCTGCAGTTTTTGTTACAAAGATTCAAAGGAGTCAAATATCTAAGTAGCCTTGATTTGACTAGTAGTTACTGGCGGTTAATGCTAGAAGAGAATAGTAGAAAGTATACAGCATTTCTTTATAATGGTAGAAGTTACCAGTTTCAGAGAATGCCTTTTGGACTCTCGATTTCTTCAGCGGTTTTTATGAGAGCACTGGATAAAGTTTTAGGCGAAGATTTGAAACATGTAAAGCTTTATGTTGACGATATCTTGATTAGCACAGCTTCATGGGAAGAACATTTGGAAATTATTCACCGGATACTTGAAGCATTTAGGAAAGCTGGAGGGACTTTTAACCTGGAAAAATCGGAATTCGCCAAGTCGCAAATTAAATTCCTTGGGTATATTATTTCGTCGCGAGGGATTGAACCGGATCCAACAAAATTGGACACAGTAAGCAATTTTCCGTCACCTAAGTGCCGTAAGCAACTTAAGTCGTTTTTTGGTTTCTGTAATTTTTATCGTCGTTTTCTTTCAGGATTCTGCCTATCTTCTCCTGTCTTAATGGACTTGCTGAAGAAGGATGCTATATGGAAATGGACTCATGAACATCAGGAAACGTTTGATTCAATAAAAAACCAACTGTGTGAATTATCTATCCATCACCACCCTGATTTAAGTGAAAAGTTTTACCTTGGCACCGATTCAAGTCATTATGCGCTTGGCACAGAATTACATCAATTAATTGAAGTCGATGGAGTTATTGAACATCATACTATCGCATTTGCGAGCCGCGCACTCACAAGCTGGGAGCGAAAACATTGTCACGGAAAGAGTAGCACTTTCCATTGTTTGGAGCTTCGAAACGTTTCGTTTTTATCTATTTGGAAGACATACTGTCGTAGTGACAGATCACAAAGCATTATCATTCTTGATGAATTGGAAATTGATGCACAATAGGTTAACCGGTGGTCGTTAATGCTTCAGCAATACAGTTTTGGGATTCAGTACATACCAGGAAAGCAGAACGTCGTACCGGATGCGCTGTCGAGGCTGTCAGAAGGACAAGATTCAGTTAATGTTGCGCATCCACTCCAGAAAGATATAAGGATTCATTTTATGCGAGGTGTCGAAGGCAAGCGTCATATACGCAAGATTCTGCGGAACATCAAACAGGAACAGGACGCAGACGAAATATTGAGGATGATTAAAGAAAAATATGATGATCCGAATGCCGAGAGTAGTGGCAAGATACGTCAATATTATTTAAAACAAGATTGTATCCTTTACCGGCGAAGCAATTTGAATTCTGATCATTGGAGGCTATGTATACCCAAACATGTAGTGGATGAATTAATAAGATACGTTCACGTGAGATATGCTCATTTTGGGCCACGTAAATGTATACTAAAATTGCAGGAGAACGTCGTCTTCGATAACATGGCATGAAAAGTACGATCAATTCTAAAATCTGGCGATCTCTGTCATAAAACTAAAGTGTCTACGATTCAGCACAAAGGTTTCATGCATAGCATTATACCTCAAGACCGTGGTGAAATTTCAGCTCTCGGTCTCAATGGACCGCTACCCAGATCAAAAGGGAATTTTACTCAAATTTTGGTTGTGATGGATGTCTTTTCGAAATTTGTACGCCATTACCCACTCAGGAAAGCCAACAGTAAGATCATCATCAAGAAACTCAGGGAAGAATACTTCGTAAATACTGTCAAGCCAGAGTGCATTTTATCGGACAATGGTCCACAATTTCGGTCACACCTATAGAAAGATTTTATTAATGATGAAGGTATTCGGCACATTGCAATTTCGTCTTTCAGACCCGCGTCCAACCCGACTGACCGTCAAATGCGTGAACGAGGACGTTTATTTCGTGCACATTGCGGGAAGAAACATAAAAGATGGATAGAACGATTGACAGATTTTTAAACAGTAATTAATAGTTTGTCGCATGATTCAACGGGATTGCCGCCATGTAAAGTCCTCTTTGGAAAGAAACCTGACAGTATCTTCATGAACACATTTCCTTTCCGCAAGAAAAGGAAATTACACAAGAGGAGCGCTTTAAAATCGCGTTGGAGACGATGAAGAAACGAGCAGAAGGACGGAAGCTGGCACATGACAAGATAGTGAAGCCCATTACGTACAAAGTCTGTGATTTAGTACTTATTCGAACTCATACGAAATCATCAAGTGCAAATGAAGAGATAAAAAAGTTTCATCACTACTACAGAGGACCATTCAAAATTAGAAAACTTGGTCACCCTAATTCCTTTGAAATTGAAATGGTGCAGTCTGGTCAGTATTGTTGTGAATTGGCAAGAGAGCCAACCCACTATGGGAGGAAGCCGAAAGGCACGCGTTTGAGTTCACGCAGGCTGGCGTGAGGTCTGGAACAGGTCAAGGAAATGAGACTAGCAAAAAAGGACGTAGCTGAGGAATACTTAACTTTAATCCATGATTGGTGAACATCGCTCTTGACGGTACATGTTTTACAGCATCAATAGTAACTGGTAATGGCGCCTTGCTAGGTCGTAGCAAATGACGTAGCTGAAGGCTATGCTAACTATGGTCTCGGCAAATGAGAGCGTATTTTGTCAGTGAACCATCGCTAGCAAAGTCGGCTGTACAACTGGGGCGAGTGCTAGGAAGTCTCTCTAGACCTGCCGTGTGGCGGCGCTCAGTCTGCAATCACTGATAGTGGCGACACGCGGGTCCGGCGTATACTAACGGACCGCGGCCGATTTAAAGGCTACCACCTAGCAAGTGTGGTGTCTGGCGGTGACACCACAAGTATCATAGCCTACAACATGTAGAAAACATTAAACCGTATCATCTATAAGAAGTGTTGCAAGACAAGAGATGCTCTGTAAAAAAATATGAACATTGTGTTATTTGTGTACATATCATTTTGCCTGTGTGAAAATAAATGGACAATAGTCGGTAGCTATTGTGAGTTAGTTATAGTGGACAGTAGTAGGTAGCTACTGTGAGCTAGATGCAATCAGTTTTAAGCATTTTATGCCGTCACGTAAACATTGTGCAGTGCTTGAGTCAGAGACACGTCTGTAAGCAATAATAGGAACGCGTGGCGCTAGTGTTGTGGATACTACAGACTGATTGACGTGCGCGCGCGGTGTATTTTGTTTCTCCACTGCCGTAATTCCGTTTTGTGTTTGTATGTTGGCGAGCCGATGTGGAGCCACCGACGTGAAGCGATGCGCGCGCAGCGCCGTCGTCACGTTTTACAACTGCTGTAGAGGATGTACCAACCCCTAGGACCTAGCACGCAGCGCGACTGTCGCCTGTTCCAGCGCTGCGCTAGCCTGTCAAGTTGGCGAGCTGTGTGGAACGCGGAACCATGGGATGCTGACGTCAGCGGCCAGTTGATCATCAACAACAACAACAAGCTTCACGGCGCTGGAGTCGCTGTTATGACGCTGTTACTACAATTCCACCAATTTGCAGAGGCAACGAGTCTACAGTCCCCGGCGACTTCGATGCCACAGCCCTATAATTCATCGAAAGCTACGAATACGTGCGTTTTGCATCGCATCATACAGGGAAGTGAAAAAGCAGAGTAAACAGTGAAAGTGTTATCGTTATTGTGGTGGTATATCCCCGGCGGCATCGATGCCACAGTCCAGTGCGTAGTTAACCAGCGTGTTTGCGTGTGATTTACGACTCAACATATAGGCAGGGACCTAAAGCAGAGTAATTAGATATGAAGTGCTACGTAAAAAAGTGTTTTCCAACGTTATTATTTGTTTATGGATTACTTTCCAAGGTATGTGCCTTCTGTCAAATTTCTTGTATTACTAACCCTGAAAACTGGTGGCCATAAATATAACAGTATCGCGTTTTCAAAATATGCTGCCACTTGGAGCGTTAATTTATGTTGGGTAGTAATAGAATATTTTCCTATGAATATTATGTAGTAGTTGGAGTTGTCAGTTTATTATTTTGTTTATTTTTTGATCACATTCATTCAGTTAGGCCTATGTTTCTATTCATTCAATACAGTGACTATCTGATCATTAGTATTTAATCCATTACAACAAAAAATATTCATGAACAAGCTAACAAACACTTGTTATTCGTGTATCACAGTTAGCCATACTATTTATTTGGGACATTACAGCATTGTGTTTCATGTTGCTATGCTAATTCAATGACATTATGCAGTGTGCACAAGCATTTGCGATTAACCTGACTTATCTTATTGCTAATTAGCGAGTGATTTAATGATATAATGTGATTAATGTACTGTGATTAAGTGATACTTGAATTTCTTAAACACCATTTTCCTTACACAAATGAGATTTATTCTTAATGACTTGAGGTTCTCCATTAATAAGCAAATAGTTTTGACTAAATAATGTAATTTTACATTTTTTCTTTTTTGTCTTTCTATATATTTTTCTATTTTAATATTCAAATCTAATATCAATATTACACTTTCTCATATTAAAGTATTATTTTGGTGGGGATACGTAAGGGTACAGTACCCTTACGTGGTATCGAATATGCACTACGCAGAGATCATAGATGGTTTAAGCAAAGACTGCAGTGCAGTCAACAATGTGCGAGTGGGTAAGCAGTAGTCTAGTGTTGGAGTCCGTGGGTGGAAGTCGGCTGTGAGAGGCTAGAGAGAGAGAGGTTGCTCGGTAGTGAGGCTGGAGATGAGTGGCAGAATGGCACACAATGTTTGACGTTCATAAATGTTTATAAATTGATTTAAATAATAAATTCCAGCATTTAAGAAAGGAGATGCTATCATTTAGTAGTTTTCACAATAACAGAAGTGGACATCAATGAGTCTCATGACAAGGAGGAAAGATATACATTATGCTAAAATAACTAAAATATAACTTCACCTACAGCATATGCGAATAATATAGTTTGGTGCGAAACTGGGGGGGGGGGGGGGGAGGTTACAGGTGCTTGATCTCTCAATCAGTTGCCATCTGTGCAACGCGTTCGCCATGGACACCCATAAACGAGGGTCCATGTGGATTTTAGCAGGCATTTCTAGGGAGCTATTTGGCTGGTGGTGACATGCGTCATCGGTGGAACGCCGTAAATCCTGGTGTCGAATTATATACTTCGATTCAAGTCGAGACAGTTCTGTCCGCCTCCAACATAGAGGCATATCGGATGGCTCATAATTCAAAACTCAGATGCCCAAGGCCTATCAGAATCCATATACTCCGCAAGTCCTGCACTATTTCTTCACACTGTATTGGTGCACCCGCATCACTGGATTCAGCCCAGACAAAATTCTACATAGGTGCTGGCATCATGCCCTGTTACACATCCTGCATCCCTTGCAGTGTACCCTATCTATGAACCAGAGCAATCGTCTGTGCATTCTTTTTCGGCTGGTGCCCGGGATGGACACAACGGTTCTTCACTGGGTGTAAGGAGTATCAGTTGTTTGTCGGTGCAACCACCCACTCTTATTTGACCTGTCAGCACAGTCGGCTCTGGTAGGATGGACACTCACAATCTTAGCCTCCACCCCCACGTCTGCCACCAACTTCCGGTTGTGACACCAGGGTCACCACCAGCCATGTTCCTCACCCCGCACGCCCTGCGCCACCGTACAGCTTACACCTCAGTGATCGATGACGTCAGAACCCATCAACAGGGGACCACTCCCTCTGTTCCAGACATCCTTCACCCCTGCTGTACCGGGGCAGACTGTTGTCACCGTCTCCACTGCTTCAGATGGACTATCTGAGTTGGATGTCCCCAAGGCTGGTTCCATAGGAGTAGAGTGCTGCAGCCGTTAACCCACTCTGTGCCTCCCCCTCACTGCCACTGGCACAGCCGGGAAATTTTCGGCCCTACATATAGATTTCAAGGGAAGAGACTCTGTACTCTCGCTAGTGGCGGATATCGATAACAGCTCTGAGGCGCCACGTCTTGTGCACAGTGTGTCATGCGGGCTGTACCACTGACAGCCATGGGGCCTAACAAGCAGTAGTGAGCTCCGTCATGTATATACAGTACACGAGGACCTATCACGCTTATCCACTATTCGGATACTGACCCTGCTTTGTGGACTAACTTTCTGCCTATCGGTATTGGGAGTTATTCAGTGTTCAGCTCACGAGGCATTTGGTTTTCTTCACGAATTACGTGTTCGTATTGGTATCAGATTTAGAATAGTGCATTACCATGTTGAGAGACGAACCCATCGGTGAAAGGACGACTTTATGGCTGGGTGACTGACTGAGGACTCCTTTCTGGTTTATACAGTTCTCAAATTACCCTAAAGATTGGTGACAAGAGTCCAAAATACATACATCATACCATCCATAACACGTTGGATCTGTTGGACTGCGTGCCTGAGATATGGCCCACTTCGCCTAAAACCTTATCTAGTGCGATCATCAGATGTCACACAAATCCTACAGTAGTTGGTGAAGGGAATCTGACGGTACTGATCCACTCCAGTCGTTGCCTTGTCAACCCGTTTCCTGTAAAGGTTACCAGAGGTCTAACTAATGTTTCGGAAACGATTGCGTACTGACCGGGTCGATAAATCCTTGGAATTGCCTCAGAAAACTGCAGGGCACAGTTTTGTTTGCATTTTCCTCAGGTACCTACGAGTCATCAGTTATTGCTGTTCAGAGCCAGCGGCAGTTATGAGGCTCCTGCATTTCACGATAGCGGGTGCATCTTCGAATAATTTCGCTGTGGTGTATGCACACTGCATAATCCCAGATTGAAATTCCTGGCAAGCTGAATAGCAGAAATAATATAGGACTGCTTCTTCTAAATTGCATGGGTTGCTGTCCGTAGCAATGCCCTCGGGTAACAGCAGTACCCCAAAAGAAGTTTCTGATCAAAAATATACAAACTGTGCAAGTCACGAGGGTGCTGCATAATATCTTTTAGCAGTTAATCGCAGGACTTTTATCCTGCATCGTTTTCTCAAGGGAAATGTTGGATTTCCTGCGCTGTACAGGTACTTATCACGAATTGGGAAAATCATGGTGCATGACGAGTGTTCAGCGAGCGATCGGCAAGCAAGTTGGCGACCTGGAGTAAAGATCGCTATCTTTACTGTTAACAGCGGCAGTTTCCCGCATTACAGGGACACCAGCTTCCCACACGCACGCCACACGCATTCTTCTCGCCGAGGCACCAGCGCGTGTCGCCCTGGTCGGATTCCGGAATTGATCGCAGGATCAGTCGACTGCTCGGCTGGTCGATGTGTGGGCGCTCTGGCGACGCGCCGCTTTATGGGTCGACTATAAAATTTGCAACGCCCGCTCTGAAGCTGGTCGTCTGGGCGCCGACTTTACTCCGCTCCCTAAATCCACGCAGGTTGCGCCATAAGGTAGACCCAGTTCCTCAGCCGGAGGTGACCTCAATCTCCGGCGATTTAGTTCGGCACTAAATCAGACTCTTACTGCAGGTTATACTTCTGTTTTTCTTTCGTATTTATTTACGTTTGTCGCATTGATTCTTAAAGTAGATACCCCCGCTCCCGCCCCCCTCCTCACACATACATCCAGATCGGAGCAGGGACCGAAGAGTCTTTTCTTTACGATACTTCTTGTTACTTCTCAGAGCTTATCTCGTTCACCAAGGACTTTCTGGAATACAATGAACTTAAGGAAAACTGTTTCGTTACTGTAGTGAAGGTAGGATGTCCGCTTGTGGGTCGATGTGTAACACTCAGTTCTAACATTTTATTCTGCTTAATATCTAGGCTATTGCATATCTGTTTTCCCTAATATAAAGATTTTTTTTTAGTAAATGGATTGATCGGTTGCTCCCCAAATTTCCAAATATTTCGAATACATAGTACACTGTTTCTTTTGGATCACTTAAACTCCAGATTACCCAACGCTAATGGTTAGTTACGACGTTCGATATGCCTACGGATGAAGAAAGTACGAGATACTGGGTCTATCAAGCACCACAAATACAAAAACAAAGCATTTAATGAGGACGGTGCTATACATAGAATTTAAAAATAAATATCACACATTGCAGCACATAAGCTGGATACGTGACCGGTTCACCAAATATGTCGATGCTGTTCTGTCTGTAGAAAGCAATGAATTAGAGGGCATTACCATATATACAGAAAGATTACTAACACTTTCCCCTTCTCTGTGGCCAGAAGAATCAATAGCAAGGACGAACGGCTGGCTTGACTGATAGCCCATCTTTTCCTGTCACTCTTTATTTCATAGGCGCATCATCCTCGGACTCAACGTCGAGGTAACTATACACGAGGGAGCAGTTACTCGTTCTGTCAATATACGAGTATTTGTGAGTTTTAACTCCTTGCGTCTTCCCCAGAATTCGAACGCTTCACGATACATATACACTTCAGCAGCAACTGTCGCATATTTGGTAAAGGATTCAAATGGCTCTGAGCACTATGGGACTTAACTTCTAAGATCATCAGTCCCCTAGAACTTAAAACTACTTAAAACTAATTAACCTAAGTACATTACACACATCCATGCCTGAGGCAGGATTGGAACCTGCGACCGTAGCGGTCTCGCGGTTCCAGCCTGAAGCGCCTAGAACCACTCGGCCACTCCGGCCGGCGTGTTAAACGGCATTTCGAACATTACTATCGTTTCTCTATTTCTTAGTTCGAATATGGTGCATATGAAAAATGACTTTCGTAATGTCCCGCATGTGATACAGTTTCTCGGATGTCGCCAGCATGATGATTTTGTGAGCGGTGCATGATATGAGTGTGTTACTTAAATCAGCCGTGAATATGTCTTCTAGGCATTACAGTAGTATGCCTCTCATGCAGCGTAATTCATAGCTCTGTTGTAAAGTTCATTAAACTAACTTAGCGGATTTTGCATGTGCATGATCCCTCATAGCCACTAAACGATCGCATGATAAAAAGCGCTTCACAGCTCTTGATGTCATGTGTTTATGTACCTGTTAAAAGTCCCACACCGACAGAAAAATACTTAAGACTCGATGGAAAGAGATTTTATTGACGTATCTCTTTCGGAGGTGAAGGTATATCTTCCAGCGAATTACAGTCTGACGTCTACCTTGCCTACGACTGTTTTTATGTGGTTAATCAGCTGCAAATCGACATACACGATCACTAAAATAGCAGTGAATGCTTCCTTTGACTGTAAATCAATCGTACTAGCAAACCAATACGTCCTCCTGCTTGTTTATGCGCAACATACTAAAATTGCTTATGTAGCGGGTAACTGACGGTCCCCTAAGTAGCAGTCGTCTGCAGGTCTTCATGAATTTCGCTAGGATTTTCCGAAGTAGCTTCTTCTCTCTTTTAAACAGCACTATCCGTGGTCAGCCTCATGCAGCATCCTGCGTTATCCACGACTCCATTTGCACAGACCGTGTACTAGAATGACCCCGTGTCATTCCTTTAGATTGCTCCTGCAGTTTTTTTTCAAACCTGACAAACTTTTGAAGTTGAAAAGGACATACAAATCTGTTTAGTAGCGGTTTTTCAGATCAGGTATAAAGCACGTACCATATTCAATATGGTCATATTCTGTTCAGCAACGCAGAGCTGTATCTACCAAAGAGATTTGGTGATACCACAGAAATAGCACAGATTCACTCGAGTACGTAATTGTCTGTGGCCTTCCTTATACCAAGGATGAATTCGTGAGATGAGTTCCACAAAGTTGTTGTCTGCAGAATCAATCTTGATTCGCACGCGCGCAGAAAAATACAGCATCTTTCAGAGATTAGGTACCATTTAGCAATAAAAGTGAATGTACGGTTAAACAGAATAGCATGCTACTTTTCCGTAAATATGTAACACAACTTCAGATACAACAGTGGGTGGTTGTTTTTCGAAAAGTGAAAGCCGTATCACACGTGCAACACCGTCAAGGTTTGCAGTGTTTGTTGTATGTTACCCGGTAGTTCAGTAGTTCCACCACCTAGATCAGTATCTTTTCCGAAGCGTTTATCCCGCCGTAGTAGTCCAATGTAGTCATGATTTGCCATATTTTGTTTCCATTTCTTTAAACTTCAGGGGCGGGTTGCCCTTCTGTTGCCATATTTGTGAGTCAGCTTAAGGAGTGGAAGTCATGCCTGCCATCAATCTATGAATCGCGTACGCTTTGTTCTGTGTGTTACCGTGTTTTTATCTTTCGTGTAGCGTATTTCCTGAACAGAGGTTAGGGACCGTAGCAACACTTTTGCAAACGAGTGTGAAAAGTCACCTAAAATCGAACTCAGGCTGGGCGGCGAAATAGGCCAACGTTTTTTTTTTTTTTTTTTTTTTTATTCTTAAAACCACTTTTGCATGAGGACACAGCACATCTACCCGAAAATGAGAAAACATTGTTTGATCGAATATAATTTTAAAACTGGACAGCCACAGCTAAAATAGTTACACATGATTGCTTGACACATCATACAGTGACCAGTTTTTAAAAATACTCGTGTTAAAACTCTTAAAATGAAGCCGAATGAAATGCCCAATGCCCGCTGTAAACCCACACAATCGATATCGCAACTTTTTGGTTGCAACTTCTGGTCCAAATATAAACGCTATGTAATAGGCTACAGAACGCTGCAGAGTAGCAATTGGCGAGGCTAGGTAAAGATTTCAGCACTCTTCCACTGACAAAAGACCATCGTACACTGTTCGAAAGATCATCGGCAAAGATGAAAGTCACATCTCTGTTAAGCCGCGAACTGTACACATTCCGAGTAAAGAATGCTCTTGTACACCTATGTCAAGCAACAAAATGCCCTCCATAGGTGTTATTCAGGGAAGTACAGGGCCGTGTAGTGACAAAAGCCAACAAGCTCACGTGTATTTGCCACCAACGAGTGACCCGTGTGTTGTCAAAGCGTGAGCTGCGGCTGCCGTCTCAGTACCCATTTCGTAGCTTAACACAGACCGACGAGACAGTATTTCAATCGGAATGTGTACAGTTCGCGACTTAACACAAACATGACTTTTGTGAGTGACGATGGTCTTTTTATTATTTGATGATGGTTTTTTTTTATCAATTGTCGAATGCTGAAATCATTATCTAGTTACGCCAGCTCTTACACTGCGGGATTCAGTAGCTTCTAACATACCATTTACATTTTCACCAGAAGATACAAATCAAAAGTTACAAAACATGTCGTGTGTGTTTATACGTCATCTGTACACATACAGCTACAGCGGACAATGGCACTTTTCATTCAGTTTCATTTTAATAGTTTTAACATCTGTATCTTTAAAAACTGTTTACTGTGTGAAGTCTCAAGCAATCATGTATTGGCTCATGCTACACGAAATATGGGCTAAGAATTAGGAAGGAGGCACGAAGTCAGAAAGACAGATATTACTGATGTCTTGTCCGACAGAAGATTGTGCCAGTGGAACGTGACACCTTACGTCACTGTAACGGAACAAATGTACAGGAACACTGGGACGCTATGTAATCTACATTTAAGAAAAGGAAGAGCTTAACCAAGAGCTCTTGTTCCCACTCTCATTTACCGAGACAGAGAAATTCGTATAATTATAATTCAATGCCGAATCAGTTACCACTTTAATACAGTTGTATAAACCAGGATCAAACGCTAAGTAAGTTAGCAACTTGTAAAGGAAAGGATACGATATAATCGCTGACAACTCGACAGAATATCCAAGGAACACCATCTGCTTCAAGTAATGTTTGCAACCATGTCCACAGCCAGCGATGAAGTGTTCCCTTTGCTTATCTTTCTGTGGCTTACGTCGTGCTCTTTTTCGCTTTGGGTGTAGACATTTTTGCAAATTATTTCGTATCTTAGTGCACTGCTTTCACTAATAATTGTATGCCTAACCCTTTTACTGTCCTGAAGATGATCATTACACACTGAAACTACTTATCAAATACAATTAAAAGCCTCTTGTGGCCAAAGACTAGAAAAAATACTACAATTTGAGATACTGCTCCTGTTCCCACAGTTAGACATGTAGGTTATTTAGCTGAAGTATAAGGTACAGGTAGCTGCCTTTGGGTAAATCCCGGTGTTTGGAGAGCTTATGGTTAAGTGACATTGATCATACAGAAAATCGTGAATATTTACACAGGATTTAAGAATTGTGGGGAAAACTTTCCATATCATATCGGCCAGTATATTAAAAAAAATAAGTATAAGGTACCTATCGTAAATTATGTAAAGCTGTCGTTAAAAGCATCGATAGTTAATTCGGTTAACGTCGCTCGGAGTTTCTGGATTTGTGTTGGCGCAGCGACGTGATACTGCGAGAGTGAGAAATGCAAACTACAGAGAGTTTTAAGACTTTGTCCTGTTTCCAGTGTGCTCCCAGAGAGACAAAATGTATTAAATCAAAGATATAGTGCATCAGACATCCTACCCCCTAAGGTTTGTAGCTTACATGGATGTATGACCGATTAACTTAAGAAGAGGAAAGAAATATTTGGCGTACCTTTGAACTTTATTTGATTAAATGTACTAGTGATCATCCGCAGTTCTTCCGTAGGATTCTCCCTTATCTGCAACAGATAAAAATAAATAAAACACACAAGTTACTTCTATCAAAAATTCGCGCCATGACGTGTTGTGTAACAAATTTTCCTTTTTTTTTTTTTTTTACAAATATTTTACTTTACTCTTAGTGCTATAAATGTTCTAAGGAGTTAACGTGCCAGCAATATGTTTCTTAAGCGTACCGGGAACGACAGCTTCTTGAATAACGCTAATGAATGCTCGTTAATCTTGATAGCAAGCAGGGGCTTGAGGATTCGAGCATATTGCACTGGGATAATTTGTAACACGAAGCGTATGGATATCAGAGTCCGTTTCTAAACTGGTACCGCTTATATGTGTTTCACGAGAAAATGTACGCATCTCTTTAGTGTCATTCGTGCACATAAAACGTACGCTACTACATGAAAGGGATCAGGGTATTAAGGTCCACCCTCTAACGTCACGGAACATAAATATATTACATATTTTTTCTGCGCTAATAAATACGTTGCGTATGGAAAATTACGTTAACGCACGGAGATTATTTTTAAAGGATCCGTTTGTAAGATAAAAATTTATGTTTCAGAGAATCAATCCACATAGGTATGTTCACTTACTGCTACATAAATGTTTATGTTGGGTAGATGGATGAGCCACTGTCGTTGCATTTTTGAATTACTCCAACAACGGAAGCATCCGAAGTATTTAAAAGCACCACTTAAAAATTTTGTATTCCTGTACTGCAATCATGTTCTATTGCGTTGTAGCACTGGTCGCAATAGTAAATTTTCCGGGACCAATTACCCGTCCAGTCATACATTACTTTTCCTGCTTATGCATTCCAGTAAGGTACGTTCTTGGTCTAAAATTCCACTATCAGAGGATTGAAACAATTGAAATGGAATCCACAGTCGCCAATTGTGATGTCGGTTATTACGAAACGGATGTAGTGACTCCAAATCTTTACAGAAACTGTTTCGTCCAATCAGTTCTAAATAAATAACTTTGCATGATATAATAACTCTAGTGTTAACTATGTAATCTCTTGAAAAAATAAGGTGAAATAGGGCCACAGTGGTACTGACGCTCTTTGATGGAACATTAGCCTTTCTGCTTGGTGACATATTTAAGCTAATCCGACAATCGAGTCTGGATCACTGACTTCTGTAAAATGCAGATTGGTTTTATAGGAAATTAAAAAAGTTAATTTGACTGTCGAGCATATTGTCCATAGGGTTCCTACATTAATTACAATGTTACCATGCCACAATTCATCAGTTATCGGCATCAGTTTATATTTTATGCCATTTTACGTGCAAAAGGGATTTGTTTAAGTTTAATCTTGAATCTTTGAGATCGATGGTTAGATCGATAGCTGCGTTGAATGCGTGTTAAAGGCGAAATTTAAATTACGGGGTTTGGTAAGGAATCATGATTACCGTTTTAATCTGTCAGGAATGGTAATTTTAAGCGATAAAATGCTGTAGACTGGAATAATTTATTACAAAACGTACCTTACAAATTAAATGTCCGGAGCACGTCCTAGAACGTATGTAACCACATAAGACGATACTCAAAATTTATGTAAAGCTTCCACGCAGGTAATTTTCCTGGTTCATATTTGGTGCAAAGGGGCAACATACGGCAATTTGCATATTTCTGAATTATGTTCCGTTGTTTAAGTAGCTTTTGAGGGAAAATCTCGACATTTCTATATCGTGATAATTGCTGATCAGTAAATGTGCTTACAGTATACGTCATGAATATTCTAATGTTCACCTGATGTTTGAAGTGATGGTGACTGACTTCCCACTACTGCGGCGCATGATGCTTATATGTAAGGGTCTTAATAGCAACCATTCAACACTTGTATAAGAAACAAGATAGTGTTGAGATACAGGATGTCCCTACTGATTTATTTATCATCGTCTTTCGCTTAAAGAAGAGATTGTTCCTCTCTATGTTCAAAGATATTAATATCTTTGGCTACTAGGTTGTAGAAAACCTTATTTCACCTCTGATACTGGCTGAACGTCACCTGCAACATGATAGATATTCCCACGATGCCCTGCGATTTGTGCTGCGCCTCGGACATGTTCTTGTAGAGGTCCACGTTGAAGCCGTACAACTGGATCTGGAAGAAAAACAGGAAACTGGGTGATACTCTTCCAAACGAAATATACGAGTGTACTACTGGCCACTAAACAGTAACACAGAATTATAAAGGGTTATTACAAATGATTGAAGCGATTTCACAGCTCTACAATAACTTTATTATTTGAGATATTTTCACAATGCTTTGCACACACATACAAAAACGCAAAAAGTTTTTTTAGGCATTCACAAATGTTCGATATGTGCCCCTTTAGTGACTCGGCAGACATCAAGCCGATAATCAAGTTCCTCCCACACTCGGCGCAGCATGTCCCCATCAATGAGTTCGAAAGCATCGTTGATGCGAGCTCGCAGTTCTGGCACGTTTCTTGGTAGAGGAGGTTTAAATACTGAATCTTTCACATAACCCCACAGAAAGAAATCGCATGGGGTTAAGTCGGGAGAGCGTGGAGGCCATGACATGAATTGCTGATCATGATCTCCACCACGACCGATCCATCGGTTTTCCAATCTCCTGTTTAAGAAATGCCGAACATCGTGATGGAAGTGCGGTGGAGCACCATCCTTTGAAAGATGAAGTCGGCGCTGTCGGTATCCAGTTGTGGCATGAGCCAATTTTCCAGCATGTCCAGATACACGTGTCCTGTAACGTTTTTTTCGCAGAAGAAAAAGGGGCCGTAAACTTTAAACTGTGAGATTGCACAAAACACGTTAACTTTTGGTGAATTGCGAATTTGCTGCACGAATGCGTGAGGATTCTCTACCGCCCAGATTCGCACAATGTGTCTGTTCACTTCACCATTAAGAAAAAAATGTTGCTTCATCACTGAAAACAAGTTTCGCACTGAACGCATCCTCTTCCATGAGCTGTTGCAACCGCGCCGAAAATTCAAAGCGTTTGGCTTTGTCATCGGGTGTCAGGGCTTGTAGCAATTGTAAACGGTAAGGCTTCTGCTTTAGCCTTTTCCGTAAGATTTTCCAAACCATCGGCTGTGGTACGTTTAGCTCCCTGCTTGCTTTATTCGTCGACTTCCGCGGGCTACGCGTGAAACTTGCCCGCACGCGTTCAACCGTTTCTTCGCTCACTGCAGGCCGACCCGTTGATTTCCCCTTACAGAGGCATCCAGAAGCTTTAAACTGCGCATACCATCGCCGAATGGAGTTAGCAGTTGGTGGATCTTTGTTGAACTTCGTCCTGAAGTGTCGTTGCACTGTAATGACTGACTGATGTGAGTGCATTTCAAGCACGACATACGCTTTCTCGGCTTCTGTCGCCATTTTGTCTCACTGCGCTCTCGAGCGCTCTGGCGGCAGAAACCTGAAGTGCGGCTCCAGCCGAACAAAACTTTATGAGTTTTTCTACGTATCTGTAGTGTGTCGTGACCATATGTCAATGAATGGAGCTACAGTGAATTTATGAAATCGCTTCAATCATTTGTAATAGCCCTGTACATATATACATACGAGGTGCGGCTAGAAAAAAACCGGACTGATGCTGGAAAAAACATTTATTTACAATTATTTACAATTTCATGTTATCTCTTTCAATGTACTCTCCTCCTCGGTCTCTACACCGCTCCATACGAATTTTCCACTGTTCATAGCAATGCTGCAGATCATTTTCGGTAAGTCCATACATTACTTCCGTCGCTTTTTCTTTTACTGCTTCAACAGTCTCAAATCTAGTTCCTTTCAAAGCTGACTTGACTTTAGGGAAAAGAAAAAAGTCACAGGGGGCCAAATCAGGTGAGTAGGGTGGATGATCTAAGATGGGAATGTTGTGTTTTGCCAAAATCGTCTTCACTGACAACGCACTATGAGCTGGGGCATTGTCTTGGTGAAGGATCCATGACTTTTTTCTCCACAAATCGTTCCGTTTTCTCCGTACTCGCTCACGTAGGGTACCCAGGACGCTAATGTAGTAATGCTGATTTACTGTTTGTCCCTCTGGTACCCAATCAATGTGCACAATCCCTTTGATGTAAAAAAAAAAAAAAAAAAATCATCATTGCCTTGAATTTCGATTTTGACATTCGTGCTTTTTTTTTGTCGTGGAGAACCAGGAGTTTTCCAATGCATCGATTGGCGTTTAGTTTCGGGATCGTAAGTAAAAAACCACGATTCATCGCAAGTAATAACATTTTGTAAGAAGGTGGGATCACTTTCAATGTTTTCCAGGATGTCAGAACAAATCATTCTTCGGCGTTCCTTCTGTTCAATTGTGAGACACTTTGGAACCATTTTTGAACACACTTTGCACATGTTGAAACTTTCATGAAGAATCTGCCTTTTCCTTGTCAACTCCTGTTAATTCAGACACTGCTCTGATTGTTAAACGGCGATCTTGTCGAACAAGTTTACCGATTTTTTCAATGTTTGCATCAGTTTTTGCTGACAATGGTCTTCCAGTGCGAGTGTCATCACTGGTGTCTTCGCGGCCATCTTTAAATCGTTTAAACCACTCAAACACTTGTGTTCGCGATAAACAATCATCGCCGTACACTTGTTGTAACATTACAAACGTTTCATTTGCAGATTTTCCTAGTTTGAAACAAAATTTGATGTTAACACGCTGTTATTTCTGTACACTCAACATTTTCCGACGCACAGACAAAACGTCAACTACTTAAAACAGACGCCACGGGCAGACTGAGTGCAGGAGGCAGATGAAACTCGAGCAGTAGGCGGAGCGAGAGTCACGTGACAGGCCACGCGTCTTTCAGCCTTATTGCATTCGTTTTATTGTTTCACCAGTACTAGTCCGGTTTTTTTCTAGCCACACCTCGTATATATGATATGTCAACGGGTGCTCAGTGAAGTATGGTGCTATCAAGATGATGCTCCCTGCAGTGTATTAACTATTTACGAAGGTCACTCCAAAGGAAATGCACCCTATTTTTTTAAAAATACTGTTTCTATTGTGCATGTGTGAAAGTTTTACAGTGTGTAGATACATCCTTTCCGCTTGTTTTAAAACTTAGTTCAACCTGTTCCCGTGAGTGGCGCCTTCACAGCATGTCTTCATGATGGCTGCTACACTTGACGTTCGTCAGAAGCAACGTGCTGTCATAGAATTCCTGTGCTGTGAAAACGAGACAGTGGGAAACATCCACAAGTGGTTGAAAAAGGTGTATGGGGATGCTGCTGTCGATCGCAGTACAGTTTGTCGGTGGGCAAGCAGGTTACGTGATGAAAGCGGGCACGGCAATGTTGAGGATTGTCCTCGCAGCGGCAGGCCTCGTACTGCACACACTCCAGACAATGTGCAGAGAGTTAAAAAATTGGTGACTGCTGACAGACGCATCACAGTGAACGAATTGTCACGCTACGTTGGGATAGGGGAAGGAAGTGTTTGCTGAATATTGAAAGTGTTGGCGTTAAAAAAGGTTTGTGCCATGTGGGTTCCCAGGATATTGACGGTGGCTCACAAAGAAGCAAGAAAAACAGTATGCAGCGAACTTTTGGAACAGTTCGAGAATGGTGGAGATGAATTTCTTGAAAGAATTGTGAGAGGTGATGAAACATGGCTCCATCATTTTTCACCAGAGACGAAGAGGCAATCAATGGAGTGGTATCACGCAATTTCACCCAAGAAAAAATAATGCAAAACCACATCTTCTACTGGAAGAGTTATGGCTACGGTGTTTTTCGATTCTGAAGGACTCTTGCTTGTGTACATCATGCCAAGTGGAAACACCATAAATTCTGATGCATAAGTGACGACACTAAAGAAACTTCAAGCTCGACTGAGTCGTGTTCGACCACATCGGCAAAAGCCGTTGCACGACAAAGCACGGCCACATGTCAGTCAAAAAAGCATGGAAGCGATCAGAACACTGGACGGACAACACTGAAACACCCGCCTTACAATCCTGACCTGGCTCCATGTGACTATCATCTCTTTGGGAAACTGAAATACTCTCTTCGTGGAACAATGTTTGAAGATGATGACTCCCTTGTGTAAGCTGCCAAACAGTGGCTCCAACAGGTTGGTCCAGAATTTTACCGTGCGGGTATACAGGCGCTGGTTCCTAGATGACGTAAGGCAGTTGAGAGGGATGGAAATTATGTGGAGAAATGAAAATATTGTTCCTAAAGGATGTATCTAGACAGTTAAAAACTTTCAAACATGTAGAATAAAAGATGGATTTTAAAAAAAGTGTGCATTTCTTTTGGAGTGACCCTCGTACATAATGACCCGTGGTCTAAGGACTCGGTAGTAGCTCATCGTGTTCGTTCAGTAATTAAAAAAAAGAAGAATTGAGTGAAATGGTCAAAGACGAACTTGAACAGGTATCACGTGACGTCAACCTAGAACAAAGACAGAAAAGAATGACGAATAGAATGAAGGAAAAATCGGTAGGACCCGGGTTAGAACCTCAAAATTGCTTAAATTTTGAATAAAAATTAGTAGCAGTGGTGGCAGAAGACTCTTCTGTAAGAAGTCACACTCGTTCTGCCAAAGACCTCGTCGTAAAAGACGAGGAGTGGATGGAGGTTCAGGACACACTCTTGCACTTGCGGTGGGAAACTGCTGCTAAGAGGCGTCAGATTCAGCAATGATCAACGATATTAGGATGCAAATGGCAATCGAAACCGTTGCAATAGAGGCGTAGCCACGTGCCAAGTGTCACGACGGCATCTTCTTTGACAAAGGTTCTTCACTAGTCCCCCATTTAGAACGCCGGGAGGGGACTGCCAATGGTGAGGTGACCCTAGGGAGTGTATTGAATTGTCTAAGAAAGGGCAACGCCCTACGAGTCGTGGCGTGAAGTGTCAGGCGTTTTAACATGGTAGGGAAGCTAGAAACACTAATGCCCAATCTATATATAGTAGGTGTCACTGAAGTGAAATGAAAAAAAAAGGCATGCATCTGGTGAGACGAGTATGGGTTAATATCAGCAGCAGCAGATAAGGCATAACAGGAGCAAGATTCTTCATTAATAGGAAAGTAGTGCAGAGAGTGAGTTACTGTCAATAGTTCAATGACAGGGCTGTTTTCATCAGACTCGACAGCAAATCATCACCGACAAAAATAGTTCAGGTATACACGACGACGTCGCAAGCAGATGCTGAAGAAACACAGAAATTATATGAGGATATTGAGCGGGTAATTCAGTACATAAAGGCAGGTGAAAATCTAATAGTCATGGGAAACTGGAATGCGATTGCAGGGGAAGGAATAGAAGAAAGGATTACGTTGACTATGGGCTCTGTAGTAGGAGTGAGAGAGAAGAAAGTCTAATTGAGTTCTACCATAAACTGTAGCTAGTAATAGGAATAAAATCTCGAGAAAGGGAAGTCACAGAAGTTGGAAAGGAAAACCAAAGGAACAAGTAACGCATTGATAAGAACAAACACTTCAGGGTAATTGAAAACTACAGAAATAAAAGTGAAGTAGGAATGAAATAAATGGGAAGTGCAGGGAAGTTAAGGAGAAAAGGCTGCATGTAAGATGTAAAGAAATCGAAAATGACTGTTGCAAGAGCACACTCAGCATATAGAAATGTCGAAACAACCTTCGGTGAAATTAAAAGCAATGGTGGTAAAATAAAGAGTGCAATTGGAGCTATACTGTTAAATGCAGCGAGAGAATGGATAGCTGAAAATAGTACATTGAAGAACTCTGTTAGGGGGTAGAACTGGTCTGATGACGTGATAGAATTAGACACAGGAGTCGATGTGGAAGAGTTCGGGGATCCAGTATTAGAACAAGAATGTACAACAGCTTTGGAAGACCGAAAATCAGAAGAGGTGGTAGAGATCAAGGAGGACATAAAAGCAGACTAGCACTGACAAAAAGGGCATTCCTAGCCAAGAGAAGTGTACTAGTACCATAGGCGTTAATTTCAGAAAGTAATTTCTGAGATTGTACGTTTGTAGCAAAGCACTATATGCTAACGACAGATGGACTGTATTAAAACCGGAGAAAAAGAGACTCCATTCATTTGGTATGTCGAGCTACACAAGACTTTTGAAAATGGGGTGGACTGATAAGTTAAGAAATGAGGAGGTCCTTGGCAAGATCGGAAAGGAAAGGAATGAATGGAAAACACTGACAAGAAGAAGGGACCGGATGATAGGATTTCTATTACGTCAGAGACTAACCTGTATGATACCACAAGAATATGTAATAGGCAAAAAGAAATTACCACGTATTTTGCAGATGGTACTGTGAGATGAAAATGTTGCCACAGCAGCATTTGCCCAAGGAAACCACAAATAATTTTCTGACAATGGGGTCCTTTTCTCTATTTCAGATTCTGTCTCAGATTTAACGTGTCGGCCTATAACATACTGAGATGCGTCCGTCCGAGGGATCCGCAACACACACTATGATTCGCAGATACTGTACTTTTAAAAGCTCATTGTGCCTGACGATGAAAGGCAAAACTGGATGCTGGTAGCAATAACACATATTTTCAGAGCAACTGACGGTGGTTCAACATGATTTTCGACAAATATCTGTTAATAGCGTGGCACCAGCTACCGAGAATATTTCAAGTGCAATATGCCCTATTTTCATTCTCTGCTGGTTTTAAGTAATACGAATAATGTGCTTTGGCCTCCCAACCTTGTTTATATAATAAATCCACAACTACACAGCGAACTTCCAAAGTGGGTTGAACAAATATCGTTCCAACTTTTTTCCAACGTAGGGTAAAAAAAAATCAGATTACACGTCATAAAAGGCTCTCAATATACTCAATGTAAAGCTGTTAAGAAAATTATGTAGTATAAGTATTTTTGTCGCCATCAAATTCCGTGGCACCCCCCACACTACCACTCCAACTACTTCCACGTCAAACTGTTAGTAAATATTTGACGGATTTGAAAAATGTCATACTACCGCCTTGATCTGCTGGTAAAATACTTTATTTCTACAAACAGGGTCAGTCGCGTAACCATTTTGAGGTTCATAAAAGTACTCACAGAGTCATGTTACGAGAAGAAATAAAATCATTACACTGGGATGATAAAGCAATGAATATTACTCTATTATCACATAGTAATATAAATTACTTCGGCAACCGATAAAAATTGTGTCAGGAAGTGTACTGAGTCATGTTCAAATACGATAACAGTTTATTATTCACGGTTTTATAATCCACCGATAATGATTTTCTTTTTCACCTAATATGATGCTGTGAATGCTTTTATGAACCTGAATATGGTCAGACGACTGAAACTGTTTGTGTACATAAAACATTTTACCAGCAGATCAAGGTGGTAATACGAAGTTTTTAAAATATATAGGAGCTGCGGAGCATCACCACCTGACAATATTAATAAATATTTTTTACGAAGTTGAGAGTGCTTCTTTCTCAATCTGTCAATCCATCTGCAGCATCTCATGCTGTGGGCAGCTCTGCCGAACGACTAGTGCAGCTCTTGGAGCGAGCAATCGATAAATTACGCACCCAGATTTGTCGGTGCGCGGCTCATTCCAGGAACGCCGGTTGCGTTAATGCAATTTGCTGCTCTCTAATGGATAGCACATCTGCAAACTGATTCTTTTAAAGGGGAAGGCACAGTGCCTAACAATTCACTTTGGAGTCGAACTGGTATCTTGAAAGCAACTACTAAATAACAGGTATCGATATCGCACGTGATGCTCAGTATCTATAATTAACGCATTTCTAAATCAGTCTACCTAGTCCCTCCTCACATCGCGTTGTGAGAGTTGTCTGGCAATTTGTGTCCCACATAGCGCTTCAAAATATCATATAGGATTGTGGTACAGAAGATGGAAGGCATTTTATTCTATGGAAAGCGTTGTGAATCACTATGGGTGTAATTCTTTTAGAGTATTTGGAGAGTCTTTTTATTGAAACGATAATGGTGTGTGTCTGCGTGTCTGTGTGCCCAACAACGAATTCAAAGGTTTGTAAGGGAAGTGAAGTTTCACCTCCATGTGGAAAGCAGGCTTCAGTAGTTGTAGAAGGAGGTAAGATTCAGCAGAGACTCAGCTTTGTTAGGCAGCCTAAGCTGGCTGGGAAAAATTGAGAAGAAGATGATGATGATGATGAGCGTTTGGCGTCATTGGCCGGGAGGCCCCTCGCGGGGCAGGTCCGGCCGCCATATCGCAGGCCTTATTACATTCGGCGCCACATTGGGCGACCTGCACGCCGGATGGGGATGAAATGATGATGAACACAACACAACACCCAGTCCCTGAGCGGAGAAAATCTCCGACCCAGCCGGGAATCGAACCCGGGCCCAGAGGACGGCAATCCGTCACGCTGACCACTCAGCTACTGGGGCGGACAGAAGAAGATGATTATGCATATTGAAAGCAAACATGGACGCGGTATAGCCCCGCAGTTGTATGAAACATTAGATAGGGAATGCCAATTCACCAGCATTTTCAAACCAGTTGGTGGTCTCAATAAAGTGTCACCGGACTCGTGGTATTTGTGTAAGGATATTTCTAAAACAGATCAGGTAATGATAGTGAGAGGGGCCGAGAATAACCTGCGCCTAAGATGTAGACTGTGAGTTGGACAGGATTACAACTCAAACTCAGATCACTTATGTTCACCCCGTGCAGGTCTTCCGGCATTACCATCAACCCCATCTTTACAATGTTGTGAGGCAAGTTGATAAGAGACTCGAGAAAGTGCTGATGATTGGTGTCATGGCACACATTATTGTGGTCAGTTGAGAATATCCATAGATCGGCTACTCTGCGCAGCGTACACGTAAGGACTGAGAAATGATGGTTGACGAAGCTTTTAAGTGACAGTACAACGAGAAAGGCCAATCAAAGAGTGCATCGGTTGATTGAATCAAAAATATTTCGTGAGTTAAGGGTAAAGTAGTCGAACTGGTAACAGATCTTGACTAGCACGCTATTTAGAACCAAGATCATCATTTATATACCGAAGGAGGGCTAAATTTTAAATCATTACTATGAAAGGACTTCGTCACAGAGGAGAGATATGGCTATTGATGTACTGAATATTGACTGATCCAAAAAAGTTGAGATATCAATACATAGCAATGTCCATTTCATTACAGACCTGTCTAGATCCACCAGTTTAGATTACAGAGTTTTTCTTTCCATACCAGAGACCTTTGCAGAAAAGAGAACCACATGTATGAATATCAAGAGCTCAGATTGAAACCCATTTCTAAGAAAAGAAGGGAAAGCAGAAAGGTGGAGGGAGTATATAGAGGGTCTATACAACGGCGAGGTACTTGAGGGCAATATTATGGAAATGGAAGAGGATGTAGATGAAGAAGAAATGGGAGATATGATACTGCGTGAAGAGTTTGACAGAGCACTGAAGAACTAAGTCGAAATAAGGCCCTGGGAGTAGACAACATTCCATTAGAACTACTGACAGCTTTGGGAGAGCCAGTCCTGACAAAATTCTACCATCAGGTGAGAAAAATGTATGAAACAGGCGAAATACCCTCAGATTTCAAGAAGAATATAATAATTTCAATCCCAAAAAAATAGGTGTTGACAGATGTGAAAATTACCGAACTATCAGTTTAAAAAGTCACAGCTGCAAAATACTAAAGCGAATTCTTTACAGACGAGTGGAAAAACTGCTAGAAGCCGACCACGGAGTAGATCAGCTTGGATTCCGTAGAAATATTGGAACACGTGAGGCAATACTGACCCTACGCCTTATCTCAGAAGCTAGATTAAAAAAAGGCAAACCTACGTTTCTAGCATTTGTAGACTTAGAGAAAGCTTTTGACAACGTTGACTGGAATACTCTCTTTCAAATTGTGAAGGTGGCAGGGGTAAATTACAGGGAGCGAAAGGCTATTTACAATTTGTACAGAAACCAGATGGTAGTTATAAGAGTCGACGAGCATGAAAGGGAAGCAGTGGTTGGGAAAGGAGTGAGACAGGGTTGTAGCCTCTCCCCGATGTTATTCAATCTGTATATTTAACAAACAATAAAGGAAAGAAAATAAAAATTCGGAGTAGGTGTTAAAATCCATGGAGAAGAAATAAAAACTTTAAGGTTCGCCGATATCATTGTAATTCTGTCAGAGACAGCAAAGGACTTGCAAGAGCAGTTGAACGGAATGGACAGTGTCTTGAAAGGAGGATATAAGATGAACATCAACAAAAGCAAAACGAGGATAATGGAATGTAGTCGAATTAAGTCGGGTGATGCTGAGGGAATTAGATTAGGAAATGAGACACTTAAAGCAGTAAAGGAGTTTTGCCATTTGGGGAGCAAAATAACTGATGATGGTCGAAGTAGAGAAGATATAAAATGTAGACTGGCAATGGCAAGAAAAGAGTTTCTGAAGAAGAGATATTTGTTAACATCGAGTATAGATTCAAATCGCAGGAAGTCGTGTCTGAGAGTATTTGTATGGAGTGTAGCCATGTATGGAAGTGAAATATGGACGATAAATAGTTCGGACAAGAAGAGAATAAAAGCTTTCTAAATGTAGTGCTACAGAAGAATGCTGAAGATTATATGGGTAGATCACATAGCTAATGAGAAGGTGTTGAACAGAATTGGGGAGAAGAGGAGTTTGTGGCACACCTTGACAAGAAGAAGGGATCGGTTGGTAGGACATGTTCTGAGGCATCAAGGGATCACCAACTTAGTACTGGAGGGCAGCGTGGAGGGTAAAAATCGTAGAGAGAGACCAAGAGATGAATACACTACGCAGTTTCAGAAGGATGTAGGTTGCAGTAGGTACTGGGAGATGAAGAAGCTTGCGCAGGATAGAGTAGCATGGAGAGCTGCATCAAACCAGTCTGAGGACTGAAGACCATAACAACAACAACTACTAGACCCTGTGCTACACTCGTTTCTTAAGAAGGATATGAAGTTGATTTTGGGAGAGTATTTCAATATAGAGTTTCTGATCCGCTAGAGAATCTTACAACCTAGCACAGAGTGTATACTATACTTTCTAACTAGAGTTAAGGGAAATACGACCACGATCATAGACGACATCTTGATAAGTTGTTCTCTAGTTTAACGGCACAGTGTTAGAAAAATTAGTAATTGCCCGTCAGATAATGATGCAGTTACAGCAAAACTTGAAGGAATTAAAGTAGAGACATGCCCGAAAAACAATCAACAAACGATTGAGATATATGAGTCCAAGATATATGAGTCCACTGGCAAAGCGGATATTTAAAGACATTCTCGAACAGTAAGTCTTTTAAGAAGTCTAGAATAGAGACAACTTGAACAACACACGTAATGCAATACTTCAACCCTTTATCACTTTCTTAACTACTTGTTTCACAGTAAAAAGATTGTAGGAAGACATACGCTACTAATTAGCAGCCGATCAATAACCAATGGCATTAGAATATCAGTTAGGAGGGAAGTAGAGCCGAATCATAATATGAATAGTTTGGAACGTGAACTGGAGCCACAGCCCAGCAACAGAATTCCACTACAGGCAGTACTTCAAAGACCTGGAGGTCACCACCAACAGGCTGAAACGATGCATTACACCATGAGAACAGAACTCTCTAAGAAATTATAACAATAATGACAACTGTGAAAAAGGGATCAGGGTATAATAAAGTTGCTCAACATATTACACCTCTCTTATGTAAGAATGAAATTGTAGTTGTTCACAAGAGTTGTAAAAAGTATTTAATTACCACTTTTTGGCAAAGGTTGGCAGTTAAATCGAAATTACGTTGGTAGAGAGTATAAGAGAGTATAAGCACAACTTTTGAAAGCCAGTATTCCGAGATCACAAAATCACATGTAGCTACAGGAAACAAGGGAAGTTGAAACTGAATCAATAGATAATTATAGAGGAAATACTTCCATTGGTATAATGAAATGCCATGTAAGACATGTGCATCATATATTAGTCCCATACTCAGTAACATGTGCAACGTGTCGTTCAAGTTCGTTCAGTTTCCTGACGGATTGACATACTCATTATTCAAACAGCTTTGTAAAAATGGTGTAAGAGATAACGTAGACAGTTGCCAACCAAGTTCTTTGATACCAGAATTTTCAAATGTTTTTGAGGAAGCAATATAAAGATGAATAGTGGCATATATTAGTAAAAATGGTTTTCTGCCAGACTCGCAGGTTATCAGATTGGTTTCAGGGAGCGAGTCTTCATAGAAAATGCAACTTATTCTTTTATTTGTGAAGTACCTTCAGGTCTAAACAATACGTTGAGGACAGTACGTTTTTTCATTGATATGCCAACGAGCATTTGATTCGAAGGACCATGCATCACTCCTGTATAATCTGAAACATTATGGGATTAATGAAAAAGCTTCACAGTGGTTACCTTCATACCTGTATATGGAAAGCAGAAATCGGAGTGTTTTCCTCCATTGCCAACAAATATGGAACAGGTTTGAACCTCATTGGAGCCATATAATGTGCGGAGTGACACTGCATTTGGTTCTGGTTGCGCTGGCTACATTAGTGATCTATCATTGTACATGACAAATGATACAAACATTTGTCCCTGCACAGATGCCACAAGTGTCGTTGTGAAACACGTGGAATGTAATGTAAGTGATGTAAGCAATAGGGCAGTCAGCAACATCGGCAAATAGCCTTCAGAAAACAGATTAACGGTTAACTGCAACAAAGCGTAATCCATACAGTTTTCTGACACGTAACTCACATTAGTGTGAAATTTAGATGAGTGAAGTCTACCAAAATTTGGAACAGGGAATCGAAATTACAGAGCGGATCATGAGAATAACAACTGACTAGTACCCAAAAATAATTAAATAAAACCTAAAATTAGTCCATAGTGCTCACTCACGTATTGTCACTTAAAGGCTCATTCCATCTTTTATTTTATTTTTTTTTATTTTTATTTATTTTTTTTTTTTTTTTGGGAACAGGGAATAGCACTTTCTTGTTTGTTTGTTGTGTGCTAATGCCTTATGGGGGAGGAGCCACTACCTAGTTCGCTGCTGCTGCTGCCGGCGGTATCAGCGAGATTATTAGCTGGCAAAAGCCTTCCTGTAGTCATTTACCTCTGAAAATACATTTTTTGAATCTTGGGTCAAGCAAGCAGGATATTACTATCCAATGATTTTTTTAAATGTCCACATGTGCCATGTGTTTAACTACTTAGCGCACCATTTACTCCCTTTGCTTAACTTCTGTCAGTGCTGCCACCAGGCTTACTTAAACCATTTATCTGAGTTTGAGTCTTATAATAACTCAATATACACATGAAGCTCTTTGGTGGCGCGTTGTAGTAGCACCAAAATATTAAGACTCTTTATTTCTGAAGCTGAGAGAGTAGTTTGTGCCCTTATATTTAGCATCAAAACTGGGTGTACAATAGGAGCCACTTCATGTTGCCAAATGTTTGGGTAAATAATCAAAA
Organism: Schistocerca serialis cubense; assembly: GCF_023864345.2. NCBI lineage: Eukaryota > Metazoa > Arthropoda > Insecta > Orthoptera > Acrididae > Schistocerca > Schistocerca serialis. Next base: position 54,497,575 of record NC_064644.1, read on the forward strand.
TGTTTCATCCCATTACTAGAATAGTTCGGTATGATAATTTCTATAAAGTTATAAACAATACCACTGCAGGTACACCGTGTCGTTCACGGTATCTATTATTCATTATTGCCAGCTTTCTGCCCGGCAGATGATCTTCCTGTCTAAGCTGGAAATGGAAAAAGAGGTATCAAAACAGAAATTGCAAAAGTGTAACGTTAATAAACGATAACATCAAAGATAGCAAAATAGCATCAAAACATCAACAGTGCTGTGGATGACATAAAAGTAATGTAAAAATACATAGAAGTTGCGTGGAAAAAGTCGGATACTTAGTCACATGAGATGTGCATGGGTCTCTGGCTAATATAGTGATACAGCTTAGGCAGATTCTTCCAACATAAATACATAAAAGTAATTGATAAAATTAAAAGTCAAGTTAACCAAGTACATTTCAACAAGCATAGTAAGCTATTATAAAGTAAAAGTAAAATACAAACGTAGGCAACAATCTGACAGTAATCAGTATTTCGTAAATTTTCGGTCTCGTTTGCACATTTCGTAAGACAGTGCGCAACTAACAAACACGTCTAATTTGCAATATTTGGGTCATCCATGTGTTAAAACACAGTCTTAAGACCATTTACCTTTTAACACATCATACATAATGAGAAACGTTTTACGTAAACGTGATTCATAATTTTATTAATTATTTTTATTTCATAGTGGAAGAGTCTTGTTTACACTGTATCAATGACGCATGTACATGTTATGTGACAGATGATACAGTTTTTTCACCACTACTTCCTCTTTTCTGTCATTCGTGCCACTGTTGACAAACTGCGCCTTGCGGTGCCTTGTATGTGAGGATCTCGTGATGTTTTGATGTTATTTGTTGCTGCTTTCGATGGTGCTGTTTACAATGTGACACTTTCGTAACCTATTTTGTTGACTCATTTTACTTTTCCAACTAAGACTTCAAGAAACCGGTAGTCGGTAATAGAAGGGACTGTGATTCAGATGGTGTGTCTTTACTTGTCACTAGCTGAGAAATCCGGTATTTCTGGAGTATTCATTTTGGCGATTTTCAGTTACAAACGAAAACAAAATGCGAACTCCGTTTGTAGCGAAGTACTGAACAAATTTTTTTCCCACTATTCCTAAAAACACATTTGAAATTATGAAAAAGTACTACAAAAATATGCATAATGTACAAACATAATGGTATAGTATCCAGATTAAGAATCCTGATCTCAGATAGTTTCTGCTAGCTGGGAGTAGCTGCTTCACGTGTCTACAAAGTGATTTTGTAAACGTCTCCATGGAAATACCTGCTCATAGCTCGATTGACTCTTTTTCGCCTACAGCCGTTTCCTCTTCGCACTTGAAGACTCCCATAAACAGTTGCAGGTGTCAGTAATTCCCTTATGTTGACTCGACTGTAGAAATTTCATAGTAGTAAAGAATAAACGTGCTAAAATTTAATTCGTGATGCGTCAGTTTTTAACGTACCTCAGTGTTTATGATGTCATATCTCTCGAAATATGTGTCACAAAATGATAACTTGGTGAATGTACATTCAGCCGCAAATGTGGATACTGTCAATGAAATGTGGTGGGATTAGAATTGTTAGCGTAGAAGTAACACATATAAATGTCGTCATCATCTCAGTGTTTATGACACCATATCTCTTGAACTATGTGTTGCAAAATGATATACGTGTGTAGCTACATTCCGCAACATATGTGGATACTGTAGAGATTAGAGTTAGGAGAAAAGAAGTAATAAATTCAAACGTCATAAACGACGCTGTAGTTTATCCCGCATCTCAGTGTTCACAACGTCATATCTCCTGAACTGTATATGGTACCATGGTATACATTCGTAGGTGCTTATAGAGGCACGTGTCGATACTGCATGAGAAATTTGTAGCGAATACAGTTACCAATACATTTAAACGCCATACGTCATGCGACAGTGTTTCAAGCATCTCATTGTCTATGATGTTATGTTGTCTTAACTGTGACAGGTAGGTGGTTCTTAACCTCACAGTGATTGTTGCCTGAGAGTAGGGAGTAAGTCCACCAAGTTTGTCTGAAATTGGTCCAGTGTTTTAGCAAGTGATGAGGAACATCGACACACACACACACACACACACACACACACGCACACACACACACAAATTTTATAATATTTATAAATAGCAACTAAGAGCGATGAGCGAAGCATTCAACCAATACCACCGTCATACCTTAGCAAAAGATCTTGCTGAAAACCCAAGGAAATTCTGGTCTTCACATCTACATCTACATCTACATTGATACTCCGCAAGCCACCCAACGGTGTGTGGCGGAGGGCACTTTACGTGCCACTGTCATTACCTCCCTTTCCTGTTCCAGTCGTGTATGGTTCGCGGGAAGAACGACTGTCTGAAAGCCTCCGTGCGCGCTCTAATCTCTCTAATTTTACATTCGTGATCTCCTCGGGAGGTATAAGTAGGGGGAAGCAATATATTACGTAAAATCGGTAAGCGAGTCGAAGGCTTCCATCCAGCCTGGCAACGGAAGACAGCAAAACGAAAGCTGAAATTTTAAATTTAGCGTTTGAGAAATCTTTCACGCAGGAGGATCGTACAAACATACCACCGTTTGAGTCTCGTACAGATTCTCGTATGGAGGGCATAGTGATAGACATCCATGGGGTTGGGAAGCAGCTGAATGGGTTGAAAATAAATAAATCACCACGTCCTGATGGGTTTCCAATACGGTTTTACAGAGAGTGCTATACTTCATTGGCTCCTTACTTAGCTTGCATTTATCGCGAATCTCTTGCCCAACGTAAAGTCCCGAGTGACTGCAAAAAAGCGCAGGTGACGCTTGTATATAAAAAGGGTAGAAGGACGGATCCTCAAAATTACAGGCCAATTTCCTTAACATCGGTATGTTGCAGGATTCTCGAACATATTCTCAGTTCGAATATAGTGAATTTCCTTGAGACAGAGAAGTTGCTGTCCATGCATCAGCAGGGCTTTAGAAAGCATCGCTCCTGCGAAACGCAACTCGCCCTTTTTTCACATGATATGTTGCGAACCATGTATGAAGGGTATCAGATGGATGCCATATTCCTTGACTTCCGGAAAGCCTTTGACTCGGTGTCCCATTGCAGACTCGTAACTAAGGTACGAGCTTATGGGATTGGTTCCCAAGTATGTGAGTGGCTAGAAGACTTCTTACGTAATGGAACCGAGTACGTTGTCCTCGATGGTGAGTGTTCATCGGAGGTGAGGGTATCATCTGGGGTGCCCCAGGGAAGTGCGGTAGGGCCGCTGTTGTTTCCTATCTACATAAATGATCTTTTGGATAGGGTGGATAGCAATGTGCGGCTGTTTGCTGATGATGCTGTGGCGTACGGGAAGGCGTCATCGTTGAGTGACTGTCGGAGGATACAAGATGACTTGGACAGGATTTGTGATTGGCGTAAAGAATAGCAGCTAACTCTAAATATAGCTAAATGTAAATTAATGCAGATGACTAGAAAAAAGAATCCCGTAATGTTCGAATACTCCTGTAGTAGTGTAGCTACTGACACAGTCACGTCGATTAAATATTTGGGCGTAACATGGCAGAGCGATATGAAGTGGGACAAGCATGTAATGTCAGTTGTGGGGAAGGCGGATAGTCGTCTTCGGTTCATTGGTAGAATTTTGGGAAGATGTGGTTCATCTGTAAAGGAGACCGCTTACAAAACACTAATACGACCTATTCTTTAGTACTGCTCGAGCGTTTGGGATACCTATCAGGTCGGATTGAGGGAGGACATAGAAGCAATTCAGAGGCGGGTTGCTAGATTTGTTACTGATAGGTTTGATCATCACGCGAGTGTTACGGAAATGCTTCAGGAACTCGGGTGGGAGCCTCTAGAGGAAAGGAGGCGTTATTTTCGTGAATCGCTGCTGAGGAGATTTGGAGAACCAACATTTGAGGCTGATTGCAGTAAAATTTTACTGCCGCCGACTTACATTTCGCGGAAAGACCACAAAGATAAGTTAAGATAGATTAGGGCTCGTACAGAGGCATATAGGCAGTCACTTTTCCTCGTTCTATTTGGGAGTGGAACAGGGAGAGAAGATGCTAGTTGTGGTACGAGGTACCCTCCGCCACGCACCGTATGGTGGATTGCGGAGTATGTATGTAGATGTAGCTGTAGATGTAGATGTAGAAGATTACGGCTCGTAATACATGGAGTCATTTACGAAATATTCAAAGTATCAGATGAAAATTATTGAGTGTTTCAGTATCGGTCTCAGGATGAAAGTATTGATGCCAACAAGTATGGATACCTTTAAGCGTGTCCCTAAGTTGGCCTGACCACTCGGCCGCACTTACCTCTCCTGGGAAGGTGTAGCCGTGGATGCGGTGCTCGGAGCCGTGCATGTTGTCACCGCCGTAGTGGAAGTACATCTCCTCGAACTGGTAGCGGTAGGCGAGCGGGCCGCCAGAGATGTTGACGGGGTGCTTGGAGTTCTTGTCCACCGTGAACATCAGCGTCTGGCCCGTGTTGCGTAGCGTACCGCTCACCTGCCAACCGAAGTGGGACACATAACTGCAGTCGATACCTCTGTCCGCGACCTTCCTAAGCACAAGTGAAGTTTAGAAGGTAGGAGGCGAGGTACTGCGGAAGTAAAATTGAGGACGGATCGTGAGTCGTGCTTGGTAGCTCAGTTGGTTTTTCTCCGCTCAGGGAGTGGGTATTGTGTTTTCGTAAGCTAAACGCCGGCACAGTAGCTCAGCGTGTTCGGTCAGAGGGTTAGCTGCCCTCTGTAATAAAATAAACTGAGTTAACCGATCAACGACGAACTTAAACGGGTGTCTTACGACGTCCGCCCCGAGAAAATGCCACGAACGAAAGCGAACAAAATTAGATTAAAAGAAAATTTTTAAAAATCTGATCCGTTCTTATATTTTAAAAAAGTTGGTAGAACACTTGCCCGCGAGGGTCTCGGTCCGCCAGACAGTATTAATCTGCCAGGAAGTATCAAATCAGCGCACATTCAACTGCAGAGTGAAAATTTCATTCTAGAAAGATTGTAGTTTATGAAATACTGTTAATACGTGGAGGATAGAGGCTTCTTTACAGTGTCCAGCGCACGTCATTTCTATGATTCATGGCCATCCATCACCATTCCAGTCGAAAGATAAGATGACTTCCATTAATACGATATATTTGAAACCTTTACTTGTCATTTGGTTATCATTACTACAACATGTAAATGCAGTAAATTATCGCTACATTTATCATAATTATTGTTAACTGTATTCTCTCTTCAAATTTATTTCTTAATTCTTAAATATCATAATTTACAGTTTTATTGTTCTACTCAATCTGTCCGAATATCTTTCAGATGTACTGTGACACGTTATGATGCTTCGTCCTTGAAGCAACGGAGAGACTGAATTAAAATGAAATAAATATGTTGTGTAAAATGTGACTGCAATCAAGTGAAATATAAACATGATTCCTTTCCTTGCAGATTCGTTTTGGTCGGTATAAGCAACACAGTATTTTATCAAGAACTGGAGACATGAAAACTTCGACAAGAATCAGATTTAATATCTTAAATTAAAATTAAAATATTAAATTTAACACATCTTTGACTTCATAAATCAATCAAAGACAACTGGAATGTGACTATTAATGTGTCCAAAAGCGCCGTTAATGCAAATAATAGGAATCCATGGATTCAGATGTGGTGAAGATAACCTTGTAAAATCAAAGAGTTGCTTTATAGAGCATAGTTACAACTTCATGCGGATTTAAGTAATGAACCATAACTCCTATACCTGGCCTATTAATAGATTTAATTCAAAACCAAAACCGATAAATATGTCGAAATTATTGATAAGACACATGCTATCATAATCTGTTTTCTATTTGGGAACTGTAACAAAGGAAGAGGTAAACTCTCAGAAAACGCTCCACTCTGTAATACAAGGCAGTAAGTGCTACAAAAATAACACTAACAAGTTACTGAATAAAAGTTCTTGTATGTTCATCCTTCTGATTGGAAGTTTGAGGGACTGTCCTTACGAAATTATCTATTGCATGGATACTAGTGTCGGTGCTTGAGTGCGCTATCTTCAGCCCTTGACTGACGCTGAGGAGGTTAACTCCAGTCGTATACACGATGCATCAGTGGCCAACATCTATTAACTGGTTTTCGTAGACTGCCTGTAACAATGATGTTACGTCCCGAAGCAGTAACTACTTGATGGTTGGAGATACAAAATTGTTGTTACAGGTAGTCCCTGAACTTTCTCAGAATCAAAGAGGTACAGAAGTTAATTTTCCATGTTTCAAGTATATCTGAGGGCAAATGACGCACAACCCAAATTCATTGGTGCACGACATTTGGTACGGTTATCTTGTTGCTATCAAATGGTGGTGGTGAAGGGGCTGTGGTTAATATGAGAGCATGACGGTTTACGTTTATTGACTTTCAGCTGTCACCCACTGTCAGTTTTGGTTACCTTAATACATCGCTTCTTTGGTAACATAGTTCACGAAAGAACTTGGGAATAACGAGTGAAGTCAGACACTAGCACTGCCTTCGCGCCATAGCTACCTGCCGCTTGTCGATGTGCAGCGGCCGAAGAAGGGGGTCGAACAGCAGCTTGTCCGGGTCCACGTCGATGGGCGACTGCCTCCGACCCTTGCTGCACAGCGTCCACTGCGGGTTGATGAGGCCCCAGAACGCCGGTCCTGCAGGAGAAACAAATAAAAGGTATTGCTCACTTCTGTCTGCCACGTCCTCAACTGGCACTCACGAGGCTACTTGTATGCTCTCTTTCTACTGAGGCTTAAACCAGAGGTTCAGACGATTCTGCGGAGATCTGGGGTGCAAATTTCTCGACCTCCGCTATCGGGTGGAGAAATGTAGGGCCCCCTGAATAGGTCAGGCGTGCACTACACGCAGAAAGCGGCTACAAGGGTAGCGGAGTACGTGTGGAGTGCACATGTGGGTTTTTTTGGTTAGAGAATTCCCCCCCTAGGCCCGACAAGACGCCTCCTGAGACACGGCAAGGTAGGAGTAGGCAAACTGCAACAGGGAATAACAATATTAATCTGCTAGTAATAAACTGCATGAGCGTCTATAGAAAGATCCCAGAACTGCTCTCATTAATAAACGGTCACAATGCCCACATAGTACTAGGGACGGAAAGTTGGCTGAAACCAGACGTAAACAGTAATGAAATCCTAAACTCAGATTGGAATGTATACCGCAGAGACAGGCTGGACAGTGAAGGGGCAGGCATGCTTATAGCGATAAGAAGTACAATGGTATCGAAGGAAACTGACGGAGAGCCGAAATGTGAAATAATTTTCGTGAAGGTCACGGTTAAAGCAGGCTCAGACATGATAATTGGATGTCTCTATACGCCCCCTGGCTCAGCAGCTGTTGTGGCTAAGCACCTGAAGGATAATTGTGAAAATATTTCGAGTAGATTTCCCCACCATGTTATAGTTCTGTGTGGAGATTTTAATTTGCCGGATATAGACTGGGAGATTCAAACGTTCATAATGGGTGGCAGGGACAAAAAATTTAGTGAAATTTTTTTAAGTGCTTTATCTGAAAACTAACTTGAGCAGTTAAACAGAGAACCGACTCGTGGCGATAAGATATTAGACCTTCTGGTGACAACAGACCCGAACTATTTGAAACAGTTAACGCAGAACAGGGAATCAGCGATCATACAGCGGTTACGGCATCGATGATTTCAGCCGTAAATAGGAATATTAAAAAGGGTAGGAAGATTTTTCTGTTTAGAAAAAGTCACAAAAAGCAGATTTCAGAGTACCTGTTGGCTCAACACAAAAGTTTTGTCTCAAGTACAGATAGTGTTGAGGATCAGTGGACAAAGTTCAAAACCGTCGTACATAATGCGTTAGATGAGTATGTGCCAAGCAAGATCGTAAGAGACGGAAAAGAGCCACCATGGTACAATAACCGAGTTAGAAAACTGCTGCGGAAGCAAAAGGGAACTTCACAGCAAACGTAAACATTGCCAAAGCCTTGCAGACAAACAAAAATTACGCGAAGCGAAATGTAGTGTGAGGAGGGCTATGCGAGAGGCGTTCAATGAATTCGAAAGTAAAGTTGTATGTACTGACTTGGCAGAAAATCCTAAGAAATTTTGGTCTTATGTCAAAGCGGTAGGTGGATCAAAACAAAATGTCCAGACACTCTGTGATCAAAATGCTACTGAAACAGAGGATGACAGACTGAAGGCCGAAATACTAAATGTCTTTCTCCAAAGCTGTTTCACAGAGGAAGACTGCACTGTAGTTCCTTCTCTAGATTGTCGCACAGATGACAAAATGGTAGATATCGAAATAGACGACAGAGGGATAGAGAAACAATTAAAATCGCTCAAAAGAGGAAAGGCCGCTGGATCTGATGGGATATCAGTTCGATTTTACACAGAACGCGAAGGAACTTGCCCCCCCCCCCCCCCCTTTCTCCAGTGGTGTACCGTAGGTCTCTAGAAGAGCGTAGTGTTCCATAGGATTGGAAAAGGGCACAGGTCATCCCCGTTTTCAAGAAGGAGCGTCGAACAGATGTGCAGAACTATAGACCTATATCTCTAACGTCTATCAGTTGTAGAATTTTGGAACACGTATTATGTTCGAGTATAATTATTTTTCTGGAGACTAGAAATATCCTCTGTAGGAATCAGCATGGGTTTCGAAAAAGACGGTCGTGTGAAACCCAGCTCGCGCTATTCGTCCACGAGACTCAGAGGACCAAAGACACGGGTTCCCAGGTAGATGCCGTTTTTCTTGACTTCCGCAAGGCGTTCAATACAGTTCCCCACAGTCGTTTAATGAACAAAGTAAGAGCATATGGACTATCAGACTAATTGTGTGTTTGTATTGAAGAGTTTCTAGATAATAGAACGCCACATGTCAATGGAGAGAAGTCTTCCGAGTAAGTGTGATTTCAGGTGTGCCGCAGGGGAGGGTAGTAGGACCGTTGCTATTCACATTATACATAAATGAACTTGTGGATGACATCGGAAGTTCACTGAGGCTTTTTGTGGATGATGCTGTGGTATATCGAGAGGTTGTAACAATAGAAACATGTACTGAAATGCAGAAGGATCTGCAGCGAATTCACGCATGGTGCAGGGAATGGCAATTGAATCTCAATGTAGACAAGTGTAATGTGCTGCGAATACATAGAAAGAAATATTCTTTATCAGTTAGCTACAATATAGCAGGTCAGCAACTGGAAGCAGTTAATTCCATAAATTATCTGGGAGTACGCATTAGGAGTGATTTAAAATGGAATGATCATATAAAGTTGATCGTGGGTAAAGCAGATGCCAGACTGAGATTCATTGGAAGAATCCTAAGGAAATGCAATCCGAAAACAAAGGAAGTAGGTTACAGTACGCTTGTTCGCCCACTGCGTGAATACTGCTCAATAGTGTGGGATCCGTACCAGATAGGGTTGATAGAAGAGATAAAGAATATCCAACGAAGAGCAGTGCGCTTCGTTACAGGATCATTTAGTAATCGCGAAAGCGTTACGGAGGTGATAGATAAACTCCAGTGGAAGACTCTGCAGGAGAGACGCTCAGTAGCTCTGTACGGGCTTTTGTTGAAGTTGACAACGTACATTCACCGAAGAGTCAAGCAATAAATTGCTCCCTCCTACGTATATCTCGCGAAGAGACCATGAGGATAAAATCAGAGAGATTAGTACCCACACAGAGGCATACCGACAATCCCTCTTTCCACGAACAATACGAGACAGGAAAAGAAGGGAGAGGTACTCCAGGTACCCTCCGCCACACACCGTCAGGTGGCTTGCGGAGTATGGATGTAGATGTAGATGTAGATGTAGATGAACAATAAGTTTTAATCCAGCAACTAACGAAAGAGCTCTCATTCGAACGTTTTTCGTTATACAATGTACACGAGTAATGGTTTGATGTTGTTTATGTAAAAAACAAATGATACCAACGGCAATACTAAATACCCAACATATGGCTGTGATTATACAGGACGTTAAAGTAACCATCCCACATTTCAGGGTATGATAGTATGCCTCAAAACGAGACAAAAATGTGCTATAACCATGAGACTTATCAAGCTACGTTCTGACATGTGACATATGATCACGTGTTCATAGGAAGCGTTCTTGTGATGTCAGCCATGGCAATGCATTATCCGTCTTCTACGGACAACTACCAGATAATTAATGTTAATTACATCTCCTGACATGGAACACTGCGAACATGTGGTTGCGGATATGAGCACCGTTGTTGCACTCGCGCGACATGTCATACTAGGATCAACAGCGTGCTCCAATATCGAAATAAACATTATTTGGCTCAATAGTCTGCGGTGAATAGATCCGTTTACTTTTTATGGATTATACTGAAGTCTCCTTACATCTGTTTACGTTTGGGTACATTTCTCCTAACTCCGGGTGTGTACCGTGATGTTTTTCGTGCTTACAAGTCACAATTGAAGTAGTAGGGTTGTTCAGTAAGTAACGCCCCACATTAAAAAAAAAAAAAAAACCATTAATACACATTGACAAACGTCGTTGATAGTGCTTCACATTTGACGTTTGTTCTTTGCGCCGGTGAAGTTTCGAACCGTTTTGGCGGATGGCAGGGCCGCGGAACAGCGTCAAAACAGTTTCTACATACGACTCACGTTACAAGCAGCGTGCTGTTATTGAATTCTTGTGAGCAGAAAAAGAATCCGTGGTGAACATCCATAAACGTTTGTGTACAGCGTATGGCGATGCTGTAGTTGGTAGGAGTACTGTTGTACGATGGGTAAAGAAAGTTACAGCCTCAGGAAATGCAGAAACAGAGCTCCATGATCTGCCACGATCGGGACGCAGCCAGTGCTAAAGATATGCTGAATCGTGCGGATGCCATTACTGGTACCGACCGGCGCATGACAGCTCGACAATTGGCTCTACATTCGTCGGTCGGCATTGCAAGTGCGTCTTCAGTGATCGAGACCCGGATGTTCAAGGAGGTGCTCTCGACGGGTTCAACGAATGCTCACAGCGCACCACAATATTCAAAGAAAGGCCATCACATCTGAATTGTTGGAGCGTTTGGAGACCGACGGAGAGGCCTTTCTGTCACGGACCAATTTTGAAGATGGCGATAGTGTAAGTCATGCAGTGAAAACAGGGCTCTGCCTGTAGGACAAGAGCTTTTACCAGCAGGGAATACATGCTCTTCTACAACGTTGGCGTACGGCCATAGAACCCGATGGAGACTGCTTAGAAGTACAGAACATGGACAAGACATGTTGATCTATATTGTCACTAAATTCTGACTCTTAACAATAAATACGTTCTATGAAAATAAATATGGGGCATTACTTATTGAACGACCCTCCTACATGTTATTGTGATGTTTCTGGATCGGTACAACATGTTTTCTCTCTTACAGATACAACGTAGCAATGGAGACCTTTTATTCCACAAGAGAAATGGCAAACTAGATTTACTGTCATGGTTTAGCAAATAGAGTTAATCTGAGATACCGTAACCTGTACACTGAAGACGCAGGGTTGAGCTGTTCAGTCAGTTGTTCTAGCGTCTTAGGGAAAAAGGGTTCCTTAGCACAGAACAAAGTAGATAGTTCGCACGCCTCAAACGGAGGAGCCTATTCTAGATGGACTGGACACAATCTTGGAACTACGGTGTGACGAATAGCAGCAGCTGAAGTTGTTAGTCATCCTCTGGTCCTGGCGGTGCTCTATGATCAGTTGTCGTTTCTGAACCATGTTCATCGCGCCCAGCCCCTTAGGGCACCAGACCATCCTGCCAGGGTGCAGTTCTGCCAATGGTTCTTGGAGCAGATCCTCAGTTTGTTTCCAAGATATTGCTTCCTGATGAGGCAGGGGTTACAGGACATGGCGTTGTAAATTTCTACAATCTGCACGTGTGGGCCGATGAAAAATCCCACACTGTATCGTTCAAGAAGTAAGGCATCAGGTTCGATTCTCAGTCAGTGTATGTATAGGCGTTCTTTGCGATAAAGCAATAGGGCCATATATGCTACCACAGAGATTAACCGGGGCTCGTTAGCACCGCTTTCTGAAGAAGGTACTGCCTATCTTGCTAGAGTATGTACCATGTCAGGACAGACTACAGATGTGGTATATGTATGACGGCGCACCAGCACATATTCTCTGTATTGTGCTTCGTCACCTGACGAGGACGTTTGAAAATCCGTGGATCGGCTGTGAAGGTCCCATACCTTGGCCTGCGCGTTCTCAAGGCCTACATCCACTAGATTTCTGGTTATGGGGACATGGGGCACATGATGCCACACCAATAAACTATGTGCAGAAACTACAAAAACATGTCTTCCCTGCATATCACCACATTCAGAACCAACCACGACGATTTCAAAGAGTCCGTGACTCCTTACACTGAAAGACAGAGACATTGACTGAGATGAATGTAAATCACGTTGATCACCTACTCCGGACTGGTCACATGTCAGAATGTATGCTTTGTGGGACCCATGGTTATAATAAATTTCTCTCTTGTTTTGATGCGTGCAATCATCCCATGAATTACTGCATACTTTTTAAGACCCCTTACTTATATACACACTGCGTTCGTACATTGGTCTCCCTCTATAATTTTGACATATTACTCTTTCTTCCATTACAAAACTGAAGCCTCAGGATACGCTCCACCGACCAATCCCTCCATTCACTAAAGTTGTGCAACAAATTAATTTTTTCCCAGTTTTATTCAGTAGCTCCTCATTAGTTGGTTGATCAAGCCATCTAAGATTCGACTCTATTATATAAACCACTTTTCAAAAGCTTCTAATCTCTTCTTGTATGACACATTCATCATCCACATTTGACTTTTGCTACAAGGTAAGGTATATCAAGAACTTTCAGGAATGTAAAAGTAAAAATATAGCTACTATTTGTATTAATTACTCATAAATCATTTTAAATACTAATAACACAAAGGAAACCCAAACATAAGAAAAACTGATTAACTTCTTGTAGCTGAGGTTGACAGTCATTTAACATTTTTAAAGGACAGCATGATCATCTTTGACTGTCAGCCCCAGCTGCAAGAAGTGAATAAATTTTTCTATAAAGTCTCCACGAGGATTATTCGGAGAGTGAGGTCCGAGGGGTCGCGAAATTGAAACCACTGCGAAAAACCGATCAAGGTTGCCACAGACGTGCTGGGCAGTGTCCCTACTACGCTCTTCGATCGCTTCATATCGCTTTTTTCAGTTCTGAGGATACAGTGAACACGTAAAGAAGCCTAGAAAGCAGCGTCTCCCTCCAAGTAGGGGTGTCTGCTGAGAGATTTCGCCTGATATTATGCAAACCCACACAACATCAGTGTCATGCATTTTCTTCTTTATGACAATTCTCGACCACACACCACCGGCGCAATTATGACGCTCCTGCAGCGTTTTCAGTGGGAAGTGTTTGATCTGCCACTATACAGCACTGACGTGGCTGCCTCTGATATATATCTCTCCTCACATGTATGATGACAACATCTTGGCTAACACAACGACCTTCAGACCAGTGTAGAGAAGTGGCGGACAGCACAGGCGACTTCCATCTAGGACGAGGGTATAGGAAAGTTGGTACAACGCTACGACAAATGTCTCAGTCGGGGGGGGGGGGGGGGCGACTATGTAGAGTAGTTGCTGAAAGGTAGCTAAATTTTGCAAATAAAACATTTTTGATTTTCACTGTTGTATCCATTTTGCAAAAGACAGGACCTTACTTCTCGAATAACGCTTGCAGTTCCATTCCGTTCTTAGACTTTTTTTACAATAAATAATTAGACAAACCATACACTCATGTATTGGAAAATTATTGGTATACATGTTTTATAGGACATTATCTAGTATATGAAGATGGTATCTGTTCTTTCGGACATGTCCGACGGAACAGATACTATCTTCATATACTTAAGGCTAACTGGCCATTGACTTTCTTCTTCTGTGGTGGATGCACACGAATTGCCTGAACTCTTACGCGACTCGGTCAGATTGTCTGCCGTGAGTAATAAGTGTAATGGGCAGGGGCACTACGAACGTAATGTGTGGGCATTAATTTGGGAATGTGGGTCTCACGGGGAGCGTGCAAGGGATAAGTCCCTGCAGTCGCACTATCCTCTGATTCTCTGAGCCCTCAGTGGGTCAGATGCATAGAACGTCTGCCGTGTAAACACATCCCGTGTTCGAGTCCCGGTCGGAGCACACATTTTCTACTGTCCCCGTTGATGTTTATATACGCCTGTCGACAGCTTAGGGTCTTGATTTAATTGTTGTTGTTGTGGTCTTCAGTCCTGAGACTGTCCATGCTACTCTATCCTGTGCAAGCTTCTTCATCTCCCAGTACCTACTGCACCCTACATCCTTCTGAATCTGTTTAGTGCATTGATCTCTTGGTCTCCCTCTACGATTTTTACCCTCTACGCTGTCCTCCAATACTAAATTGGTGATCCCTCAATGTCTCAGAACATGTCCTACCACCGATATGTGGTGTCACCGCCAGACACCACACTTGCTAGGTGGTAGCCTTTAAATCAGCCGCGGTCCGTTAGTATACGTCGGACCTGCGTGTCGCCACTGTCAGTGATTGCAGACCGAGCGCTGCCACACGGCAGGTCTAGAGAGACTTCCTAGCACTCGCCCCAGTTGTACAGCCGACTTTGCTAGTGATGGTTCACTGACAAATTACGCTCCCATTTGCCGAGAGGATAGTTAGCATAGCCTTCAGCTACGTCATTTGCTAAGACCTAGCAAGGCGCCATTATCAATTGCTATTTATCTTGTGATGCATGTACCGTCAGGCCGATGTTCACCAATTATGGATTAAAGTTGAGTATTCCAACAGCTACGTACTTTATTTGCTAGACTCAAATCCTTTAACTGTTCCAGACCTCACGCCAGCCTGCGTGAGCTTAAACGCGTGCCTTTCGGTTTCCTCTCATAGTGACTTGGCTGTCTTGCCAAGTCACAACACGATCCCTACTTCTAGTCAAGTTGTGCCACAAGCTCCTCTTATCCCCAATTCTATTCAATACCTCCTCATTAGTTGTGTGATCTACCCATCTAATCTTCAGCATTGTTATGTAGCACCACATTTCAAAAGCTTCTATTCTCTTTGATGTGTCGACAGAAGTGCCGATACAGTGTGGTTTGAGGAGACCGAAATGCACGCTATAAGCTCACGCAGGATGGCGTGAGGTCTGAAACAGGATACGTAATGAATGCTATAAAGAAAAGTACGTAGCTTCTGTAATACTTAACTTTAATCCATCATTTGTATACATCGTTCTTGATGAGACATGCTTCATACGATAACTATCAATTGCTATGGCGCCTTGCTAGGTCGTAGCCATTGACTTAGCTGAAGGCTATGCTATCTATATTCTCGGCAAATGAGAGAGTCTCCGTCCGCGTAGTCGCTAGCAAAGTCGTCCGTACAACTGGGGCGAGTGCTAGTAAGTCTCTCGAGACCTGCCGTGTGGTGGCGCCCGGTTTGCGATCACTGACAGTGGCGACACGCGGGTCCGACATTTACTAATGGACCGCGGCCGATTTAAAGCTACCACCTAGCAAGTGTGGTGTCTGGCGGTGACACCACACTCTTCTTGTCTAAGCTATTTATCGTCCACGTTTCACTTCCATAAATGGCTACACCCCAAACAAATACTTTCATAAACGACTTCCTGCCACTTAAATCTATACTCGATGTTAACAAATTTCTCTTCTTCAGAAACGCTTTCCTTGCCATTGCCAGTCTACATTTTATATCCTCTCTACTTCGACCATCATCAGTTATTTTGCTCCCCAAATAGCATAACTCCTTTACTACTTTAAGTGTCTCATTTCCTAATTCCCTCGGCATCACCTGACTTAATTCGACTACATTCCATTATCGTCGTTTTGCTTTTGTTGATGTTCATCTTGATTTAATTATCAATTCATTATCTAGTATGGTAGTCAAATGTGAACGATGTACATGTGGGACAAAGAGAATGGAATCTTCTCAAATGTGGTATTACGGACGAATATTGGAGATTAGATGGGTCAATTGAATAATTAATGAAGAGGTGCTGTACAGAATTGAGAAATAAGTTAATTTATGCGGCGACTGGCTGAAAAGTGGATCGGTTGATAAGATACGATGGTTGCCCAGAAAGTAAAGCACAACATTTTTTTTTCTTCAACAATTCTTTACTGAACATAACACTCGCAAAGGAATGGTCTTTTATTTTTCCACGTAATCTCTATCTCGTACTATGATGTTTCCTCCTGCGTGAAACAAGGCCTTGTATGCCATGTCCGCACCAACACTTGTCCTGGTGGCGGAGCCAGTGCTTCACTGTGTGGATCATCTCCTCATCGCCTCGAAATGTCTTCCACGAATGGCATCATTTAAAGGCCCAAACAAGTGGAAGCTCGCTGCCACGCGTCAGATGTAACAGCCGTGGATGCTCTCCCCAATGTCTGCAAATCGTGGAGCTTCGCTGAACGGCATTCTGGTGGCCTCACCCAAGTGCCCAGCGACTAACTGCACTTCTGTCGACGGCAGATGCTCCATAGACTTTGCACAAGCGTTAGTGAATATTTCCCAACGTTTATTTCCCTGCAGTGAGAAATTCAATGACGGCACGTTGCGTGTAACGCACATCACCTACAGACGCCATTTTGAAACTGTCCTGCAGCTACGCTATCTGCCGGAAGTGACGGAAACTTGGCGCGCTCACTCAGGAGACTTCAAAACATACGAGTAACGTTTCGCATTCGTAGCATTGTTTTCGGCTGAGAAAAAAAATGAGATGCGTTACTTTCTTGGCAACCCTCGTA
Source organism: Schistocerca serialis cubense (assembly GCF_023864345.2). Taxonomy (NCBI): domain Eukaryota; kingdom Metazoa; phylum Arthropoda; class Insecta; order Orthoptera; family Acrididae; genus Schistocerca; species Schistocerca serialis. The sequence continues at coordinate 54,514,467 of NC_064644.1, forward strand.
TATCCTAGGCCATCGAGGAATCATCAATACCGTAATGGGAGAAAGTGTAGGAGGTAAAAGTCGTAAAGGGAGACCGAAACTCTAATACAGTAAGTAGTTTAAAATGGCTGTAGGTTGCAGTTATAAGAAGAGATAAAGAGGCCTGCACATGATGGAATACCTTGGAGAACAGCGTCATGACATTACTCACATTGCCCAATACACCCAAAAAATTGAATACCGCTTGTTAATATTGTGAAGAGCTTGTATTTTCACATTCCGTATATTTGAATACGCTTGATCCTAAGAAGTTCATAGTACGTTCACACAGCAGGAGTTCCCCACTACATGCACGGGTACAGGTGGTCAACAATTAACGGTAGAAAACACGTCCAACAGTACTGAGTACGACGACCATTACAACACCACATACCTGTTTAAATACTGTCATGTTTGAACCGGTTACTATAGAGTAATTATTACGAGGCGACGTAAAATACACTTCTGGCCATTAAAATTGCTACACCAAGAAGAAATGCAGATGATAAACCGGTATTCATTCGACAAATATATTATACTAGAACTGACATGTGATTACATTTTCACGCAATTTGGGTGCATAGATCCTGATAAATCAGTACACAGACCAACCACCTCTGGCTGTAATAACCGCCTTGATACGCCTGGGCATTGAGTGAAACAGAGATTGGATGGCGTGTACCGGTACAGCTGCCCATACAGCTTCAACACGATACCACAGTTCATCAAGAATAGTGACTGGTGTATTGTGACGAGCCAGTTGCTCGGCCACCATTGACCAGACGTTTTCAGTTGGTGAGAGATCTGGAGAATGTGCTGGCCGCGGCAGAAGTCGAACATTTTCTGTATCCAGAAAGGCCCGTAGCGGACCTGCAAAGTGCGGTCGTGCATTATCCTGCTGAAATGTAGGGTTTCGCAGGGATCGAATGAAGGGTAGAGCCACGGATCATAACACATCTGAAATGTAACGACCACTGTTCAAAGTGCCGTCAATGCGAACAAGAGGTGACCGAGACGTGTAACCAATGGCACCCCATGCCATCACGCCGGGTGATACGCCAGTACGGCGATGACGAATACACGCTTCCAAAGTACATTCACCGTGATGTCGCCAGACACGGATGCGACCATCATGATTCTGTAAACAGAACCTGGATTCATCCGAAAAAATTACGTTTTGCCATTCATGCACCCAGGGTAGTCGTCGAGTATAGCATCACAGGCGCTCCTGTCTGTGATTCAGCGGCAAGGGTAAGCGCAGCCACAGTCTCCCAGCTGATACTCCATGCTGCTGCAAACGTCGTCGAACTGTTTGTGCAGATGCTTGTTGTCTTGCAGACGTCCCTATCTGTTGACTCAGGGATCGAGACGTGGCTGCCCGATCCGTTACAGCCATGCGGATAAGATCCCTGTCAGCTCGACTGCTAGTGACAAGTGGCCGTTGGGATCCAGCACGGCGTTCCGCATTACCCTCCTGAAGCCATCGATTCCACATTCTGCTAACAGTCATTGGATCTCGACCAATGCGAGCAGCAATGTCGCGATACGATAAACCGCTATCGCGATATGCTACAATCCGACATTAATGGAAGTCGGAAACGTGATGGTACGCATTTCTCCTCCTTACACGAGGCATCACTACAACGTATCACCAGGCAACGCCGGTCAACTGCTATTTGTGTATGAGAAATCGCTTGGAAACCGTCCTCATGTCAGCACGTTGTAGGTGTCGCCACCGGCGCCAACCGTGTTTGAATGCTCTGAGAAGCTAATCATTTGCATATCAGAGCATCTTCTTCCTGTCGGTTAAATTTCGCGTCTGTAGCACGTCATCTTCGTGGTGTAGAAATTTTAATAGCCAGTTGTTTAGGTACAAAAGTTGTTGCCAGGGGAAAAAACATAGCACAGCAAGACTGGCAAGTTGTCAAAATAGGGTACATGTTTCGGTTTTTCTGCAGACATAGTTCTTCTGAGGAACGGATAACAGGTGCACCAGAGTGTAGGACTCAAATGTCGCAGTAGCTGGAGACGTACTCTGTTGTTGAAGTACGTGGGAAATTTCTGATGAACACACCTTCTAAATTGGGCACGGATTTATTGTGAAATTCTGAATGTATATAAATGAAATCCAGTGTCGCGTGTTGCGGTAGTGAAACAGTCTGAAAATTTACCGAGGCTGCACAGAGGTGAGTGGTGCTGAACGGGGATGGAGCCACCGACATCGGCCACAGACGACAATGTGCCGACAGTTGAGGAACTGATTCGCTGCAGCCCACCTTTTCCAACGATGAGGGTGTACACACAGCGGTTTTCGAATGGCTCGTTGACGGAGGAGTGGATTTCTATGGTCGAGGGGTTGAACAACTGGTGCAAATTCCGACCGCTCTTTACAGAGACTTTGCGACTATACTGAAAGACAGTGTCATTTATGTGTCTCATTTTGAAGCGTAATGCAGCATTTATTGAAAGTAATTGACCTGCTACAACAAGGTGCAACTTCAAATAGCTTACGAGAATGCCGCCAGGTGACACCTTAAAGAACCGCTGATATTTCGAAAGGACCTCACCCTGCCATTTTCAAGGCAGTTTTTGCTCCTGTCGAAACATCGCCGGTTATTGTCTTCGTAAACCGACTGCATTATGGTAATTTATTTGAACATTGCATACGCAAGGAGGAATTCGGATTTCACATTGGGTAACATGTTATATGGCCCCCTGTGCTTCTTCGACGAAACACAATATATTTGTCATACAGTTAAAATACACTCCTGGAAATGGAAAAAAGAACACATTGACACCGGTGTGTCAGACCCACCATACTTGCTCCGGACACTGCGAGAGGGCTGTACAAGCAATGATCACACGCACGGCACAGCGGACACACCAGGAACCGCGGTGTTGGCCGCCGAATGGCGCTAGCTGCGCAGCATTTGTGCACCGCCGCCGTCAGTGTCAGCCAGTTTGCCGTGGCGTACGGAGCTCCATCGCAGTCTTTAACACTGGTAGCATGCCGCGACAGCGTGGACGTGAACCGTATGTGCAGTTGACGGACTTTGAGCGAGGGCGTATAGTGGGCATGCGGGAGGCCGGGTGGACGTACCGCCGAATTCCTCAACACGTGGGGCGTGAAGTCTCCACAGCACATCGATGTTGTCGCCAGTGGTCGGCGGAAGGTGCACGTGCCCGTCGACCTGGGACCGGACCGCAGCGACGCACGGATGCACGCCAAGACCGTAGGATCCTACGCAGTGCCGTAGGGGACCGCACCGCCACTTCCCAGCAAATTAGGGACACTGTTGCTCCTGGGGTATCGGCGAGGACCATTCGCAACCGTCTCCATGAAGCTGGGCTACGGTTCCGCACACCGTTAGGCCGTCTTCCGCTCACGCCCCAACATCGTGCAGCCCGTCTCCAGTGGTGTCGCGACAGGCGTGAATGGAGGGACGAATGGAGACGTGTCGTCTTCAGCGATGAGAGTCGCTTCTGCCTTGGTGCCAATGATGGTCGTATGCGTGTTTGGCGCCGTGCAGGTGAGCGCCACAACCAGGACTGCATACGACCGAGGCACACAGGGCCAACACCCGGCATCATGGTGTGGGGAGCGATCTCCTACACTGGCCGTACACCACTGGTGATCGTCGAGGGGACACTGAATAGTGCACGGTACATCCAGACCGTCATCGAACCCATCGTTCTACCATTCCTAGACCGGCAAGGGAACTTGCTGTTCCAACAGGACAATGCACGTCCGCATGTATCCCGTGCCACCCAACGTGCTCTAGAAGGTGTACGTCAACTACCCTGGCCAGCAAGATCTCCGGATCTGTCCCCCATTGAGCATGTTTGGGACTGGATGAAGCGTCGTCTCACGCGGTCTGTACGTCCAGCACGAACGCTGGTCCAACTGAGGCGCCAGGTGGAAATGGCATGGCAAGCCGTTCCACAGGACTACATCCAGCATCTCTACGATCGTCTCCATGGGAGAATAGCAGCCTGCATTGCTGCGAAAGGTGGATATACACTGTACTAGTGCCGACATTGTGCATGCTCTGTTGCCTGTGTCTATGTGCCTGTGGTTCTGTCAGTGTGATCATGTGATGTATCTGACTCCAGGAATGTGTCAATAAAGTTTCCCCTTCCTGGGACAATGAATTCACGGTGTTCTTATTTCAATTTCCAGGAGTGTATATTCCGTTTTTTTTCCCTACAGACGATACTCATATTGTGTCCGTTTCTGGATGGAATTGTATTTCAAACATAACGAAATCATAACACAAAGTCGTAACAATTTCACAATAATTTTCACACTCCAAGGTCGAATACCGAAAGGATGGAGAAGCAGATCTGACGTTTTGTTTTCAAAGGAACTAAACAAGCATTTGGCTTAAGAAATTTAATAAAACCAGAGAAAACCTGAATCAGAATGGCCGGACGGTAAGTAGCCAGCTGTCCTTCCAGATATGAGTGCAGTACACTTCCACCACACCTCCTACATGTTCACAGGCATCGGAGGCTATATCTGTTGTCCCAACATGGTAAGCTTATAAAAACAATTACGTGCCCAGGATGTAACTGTAGCTTGACTGATAAACTGAGCAGAGCTTTCAGCATGCGAAGTCAGCATTGTTTCCAGGTAAACAGCGTGTTTCAAGTACCCGGCACCTCTACCATTGGGCTTCATGCAACCTGCACCACTTTAAAACACTACGTGCAATATTTTCATATTATCTCGCTCGATATGTGCAAAGTGTTAGTGCTAAAGAAAGAAAATGAAAGAGACATTTGTGTAGGAAATTAAATGTAGAGAAATTTTGTCCTGGGATGCGCTTCTGGTGGAAGCCATAGATTTCAAATTATTTTTAAAAAAATGTGTAAAAGTTACCTTCAAAAGCGTTTTTCGTGACTAACTCGCAATCTGTGGCCCTAAGAGAAACTGTATCGCAGTACGAAATTTAAATACATTACATTTCCTACAAAAAGATCCTCTTCATTTTCCTGTAGGACTAATAGTTCGCACATGGGGAGCAAGCGAATACTAAAATCTTGCACATGGTATTTGAAGGCTCTGGGGCTGCATAAACCCTGCGGTAGTGGCAGCTCAATCACCCCACATAGCTAGCGGTATGTGATAAATCTGATGGCAAAGGCGGTAACCCTTACAGAGAGCAATTTCCCCAAATTTATGCGTTACAGCTCTTCAACAAAAATCCGACCTCTCCCTTATAAAGCAACTGACTCTAATGTACTTGAATAAATAAATAACCGCAACAGCTGTGAGAAGAATTATTGATCTCTAATTGATTCATTACTAGTTTCGTGACTGCTCTCGCGGCGGCTGGAGCCGTTATTTATTTATTCAAATGTATTTCTAAAGAGGGGGCTGACCCATTCACCAAGTGACCTGTCCCAAATTTATCTGTTACAGTACCTCAGCAATTACAGAAATAATCAACCTTCGATTGGCTACCAAGGGAGAGAACAGAGTATGAAACATGAAATAAATTATCGGAAATTTTGTTTCGAAATAATACTCAGAGGCCTCAGTTTCCATTATACGGGGCAACTACAAATGATTCGTTTGTCTAGAGAGAGTTCTATTTTTTCGAAAGTGTGACATGCATACGTAAGACTGATGCATGAATAGAACCACAAACTCACCAACTTCGCATTGTGCAATTTACTAATGTTCCATGAGTGCCTGTTTAGTCACATGAAACACGTCCAAGCGATAGTCCATATCTTAAATAGCAATATCTTGTCCACAGTCATCACAGCAGCATTCGTGCGATCTCTGAGCAGCTGGAGTATTCTTGGCGGTAGGGGTAGCGAAATACGGTCCTTAATGTATCTCCACAGGAAAAGGTCACAAGAGGTTAAGTCAGGTGACTTGGGGGGCCAAGGAAGCAGAGCCACATCATCATCACCACCACGACAAATGCAACGATGTGAAAGTTCGTAGTTTAGCTAGAGATAAACACTGGAATACCCCTTCTAGTTAGAAGATTAAATTCTCACAATCAACAGTCTGTTGTGGAAACAAACATTACTGTAACATGACAAGGTAAGAGGTATACGTCATATTGATATCAGAGAAGAAAAACGGCCTACACATCTTCGTCTGTGATACTGCACAGAAAACATTAACCTTCTGCGAATATCGTTCATGCGACACGATTTCATGAGGATTTTCAATGGTCCGCACTCTCACATTGTGGGGATGAATATATCTACGTTGATAAACGGAAAGTAGCTATGTTGCTGAAAATCAGCTTGGAGGCGAAACAACTGTATTCTTGTTAGCTGGAATTTGGTCAAAGCACGGCACTCGAAACGCCAACTAGCAGTCACAGATCAAATTCGTTGAGTTCAGGGATTTGTGCATGCATCTATCACACTTGTGTACATAAGACGTCGGTGAATGTAGGACTCTGAAGAAGAAGGAACCATTTATAGTAGCCCTGTATATGCAAATAACGTGCTTATATGGAGGGAGGTGTTGAATATCGACTAATAGTTGTTGATGAAGATCAGTTATTTACGGTGAGGAATGGACCATTGACGCTAATTTTGTAATTCCACATCCGGCGTTCGACCAGTTGTTGTACTCTTCCTACACTGCAAACGTCAGAATCCAGGAAGTTATTCAAGAATGACTTTCATACATTGGTGTAGTGAGATAATAGCGATATCAGCGACAATCTACAGAACTCAGTGTCTGCAGAGACAGATATAATGTTGCCGGTGGCTCGTTACAGACCGCAGCGTCATACAGAACCCGACGACTTTGTCTTGCTTGCTCTGCAGCCACACCTGTCACAAGCTGCAATACTATTGCTTGCTCCTGTCCTCTGTAAGTGTAAATCCTGGGTCTAAATGAATAACTGGTGGGCAACCTGCCTAGAAACGAAGGCTGCTTACGAGAGTACATTGCTAGCTATTAAAATTCTCATGGAGGAATAGAAGTAGCGAAATTTCACTTATTGTCCATATACAATTTAATAGAAACAGCATTAGATTAAATTCGTAGGTGACACAGAGAAAAATATAACACTGAAAGCTGCCTCCTCTGTCAGCAATAGTGCCTCTAAGACCGCTGTCATCGAATTCGACTGGGCTTTGGTAAGAGATATGGGTACGCTATGCAATGTTCTTTAACTCCATTCATGAGAAAATCAACCGTAGTGGAAGGAGAGTGGTGGCGCGCTAATCTCTCAGCGGCCAGTACCGGGAAGCTTTCAGAGTGTGAGACTAATCGAAACGTACTTGTCACGGTAGCTATCCAGCTGCCTCCGAGTCGAGGGTGGCCAATCATCACGGCCAATATGTGGTCTTTTGTTTTCTTGTTCTACGTCACGGAGACCTTGAACATGTGGCACACCCACAGGCCTTATCAAGTCAGATATGTAACTGCTGCTGTCCTGATTACCAGCTGTGGGAGAGAGACGTGATCGTATTGTGTACCGTGTCATCCCATACCATCATGCAATTACTCGATTCGTATAGTTTGAAAATGCGATATGATGCCATTGCTGTGTACACAGTGGATGCTAGTCGCTGCAATATCGGCATATGTCTCTTCGCTGCCGCGTCAAAGTAAGCTGATACAGTGCTAGAGGTGTAGTCTACCTGTCCGTAACACAAGTATCTTGCTGCTAACATTCCTGACTTGAAGTACTTGGCGTGGGTGTAAGGTTCCACTCAGCCGACCCAACAATATGTCTGCGCTCTCGGGCGCTAGTCGCGTGATTTCGCTGAAATCCTGCATAGCGTTGACTTAGGCGCAGTCATGGAAACTCCACTAACGCGAGAATCAATGTCGTGGTTCTAAAACCTCTCTTACGATGGGCCACGATCTTGTTGCTGACGATATCTGACACCTGCACGTAGCCATTTCTCCATCTCAAACGAGGCATAACACAGTATCCTCGCAAACAACCAAGAATAAAAAGCGAGGTCTGTATGGAAAAGCCACTGTGTAATCATTCCTTGTACAGAGTGAGTCACCTAAAACTTGCACCGCACATATTTCGGAAATGGAAAGCGCTGATGAAGTGCAATTTTTACAGGATGGATTAGTACTCAGGTGCTCTAATAAGAGCACCTGAGTACTAACCAATATATAGAATTTACTAATACTTATAAAATGTATTTTTGTGCAAACACAAACTTTTTAAATGGAGCAGTGCATGTTGCCATTAACAAACTAAAAGTAAGGTAAATTAGAATCAGAGTGGAGTTTGTGTAAAAGTTCCCATACCAACTCTTGTTTGTGCCATTCAAACTGTGTAGTTGCTAGATACGATGTTTGTATGTTTGTTTACAGTGTGCTTGTCTACATCTACATCTACATTTATACTCCGCAAGCCACCCAACGGTGTGTGGCGGAGGGCACTTTACGTGCAACTGTCATTACCTCCCTTTCCTGTTCCAGTCGCGTATGGTTCGCGGGAAGAACGACCGTCTGAAAGCCTCCGTGCGCGCTCTAATCTCTCTAATTTTACATTCGTGATCTCCTCGGGAGGTATAAGTAGGGGGAAGCAATATATTCGATACCTCATCCAGAAACGCACCCTCTCGAAACCTGGCGAGCAAGCTACACCGCGATGCAGAGCGCCTCTCTTGCAGAGTCTGCCACTTGAGTTTATTAAACATCTCCGTAACGCTATCACGGTTACCAAATAACCGTGTGACCAAACGCGCCGCTCTTCTTTGGATCTTCTCTATCTCCTCCGTCAAACCGATCTGGTACGGATCCCACACTGATGAGCAATACTCAAGTATAGGTCGAACGAGTGTTTTGTAAGCCACCTCCTTTGTTGATGGACTACATTTTCTAAGCACTCTCCCAATGAATCTCAACCTGGTACCCGCCATACCAACAATTAATTTTATATGATCATTCCACTTCAAATCGTTCCGCACGCATACTCCCAGAAATTTTACAGAAGTAACTGCTACCAGTGTTTGTTCCGCTATCATACAATCATACAATAAAGAATCCTTCTTTATATGTATTCGCAATACATTACATTTGTCTATGTTAAGGGTCAGTTGCCACTCCCTGCACCAAGTGCCTATCCGCTGCAGATCTTCCTGCATTTCGCTACAATTTTCTAATGCTGCAACTTCTCTGTATACTACAGCATCATCCGCGAAAAGCCGCATGGAACTTCCGACACTATCTACTAGGTCATTTATATATATTGTGAAAAGCAATGGTCCCATAACACTCCCCTGTGGCACGCCAGAGGTTACTTTAACGTCTGTAGACGTCTCTCCATTGATAACAACATGCTGTGTTCTGTTTGCTAAAAACTCTTCAATCCAGCCACACAGCTGGTCTGATATTCCGTAGGCTCTTACTTTGTTTATCAGGCGACAGTGCGGAACTGTATCGAACGCCTTCCGGAAGTAAAAAAAAATAGCATCTACCTAGGGGCCTGTATCTAATATTTTCTGGGTCTCATGAACAAATAAAGCGAGTTGGGTCTCACACGATCGCTGTTTCCGGAATCCATGTTGATTCCTACATAGTAGATTCTGGGTTTCCAAAAACGACATGATACTCGAGCAAAAAACATGTTCTAAAATTCTACAACAGATCGACGTCAGAGATATAGGTCTATAGTTTTGCGCATCTGCTCGACGACCCTTCTTGAAGACTGGGACTATCTGTGCTCTTTTCCAATCATTTGGAACCCTCCGTTCCTCTAGAGACTTGCGGTACACGGCTGTTAGAAGGGGGGCAAGTTCCTTCGCGTACTCTGTGTAGAATCGAATTGGTATCCCGTCAGGTCCAGTGGACTTTCCTCTATTGAGTGATTCCAGTTGCTTTTCTATTCCTTGGACACTTATTTCGGTGTCAGCCATTTTTTCGTTTGTGCGAGGATTTAGAGAAGGAACTGCCTTGCGGTCTTCCTCTGTGAAACAGCTTTGGAAAAAGGTGTTTAGTATTTCAGCTTTACGCGTGTCATCCTCTGTTTCAATGCCATCATCATCCCGTAGTGTCTGGATATGCTGTTTCGAGCCACTTACTGATTTAACGTAAGACCAGAACTTCCTAGGATTTTCTGTCAAGTCGGTACATAGAATTTTACTTTCGAATTCACTGAACGCTTCACGCATAGCCCTCCTTACGCTAACTTTGACATCGTTTAGCTTCTGTTTGTCTGAGAGGTTTTGGCTGCGTTTAAACTTGGAGTGGAGCTCTCTTTGCTTTCGCAGTAGTTTCCTAACTTTGTTGTTGTACCACGGTGGGTTTTTCCCGTCCCTCACAGTTTTACTCGGCACGTACCTGTCTAAAAAGCATTTTACGATTGCCTTGAACTTTTTCCATAAACACTCAACATTGTCAGTGTCGGAACAGAAATTTTCGTTTTGATCTGTTAGGTAGTCTGAAATCTGCCTTCTATTACTCTTGCTAAACAGATAAACCTTCCTCCCTTTTTTTATATTCCTATTAACTTCCTTATTCAGGGATGCTGCAACGGCCTTATGATCACTGATTCCCTGTTCTGTACATACAGAGTCGATAAGTTCTGGTCTGTTTGTTATCAGTAGGTCCAAGATGTTATCTCCACGAGTCGGTTCTCTGTTTAATTGCTCGAGGTAATTTTCGGATAGTGCACTCAGTATAAAGTCACTCGATGCTCTGTCCCTACCACCCGTCCTAAACATCTAAGTGTCCCAGTCTATATCTGGTAAATTGAAATCTCCACCTAAGACTATAACATGCTGAGAAAATTTATGTGAAATGTATTCCAAATTTTCTCTCAGTTGTCCTGCCACTAATGCTGCTGAGTCGGGAGGTCGGTAAAAGGAGCCAATTATTAACCTAGTTCGGTTGTTGAGTGTAACCTCCACCCATAATAATTCACAGGAACTATCCACTTCTACTTCACTACAGGATAAACTACTACTAACAGCGACGAACACTCCACCACCGGTTGCATGCAATCTATCCTTTCTAAACACCGTCTGTACCTTTGTAAAAATTTCGGCAGAATTTATCTCTGGCTGAAGCCAGCTTTCTGTACCTATAACGATTTCAGCTTCGGTGCTTTCTATCAGCGCTTGAAGTTTTGGTACTTTACCAACGCAGCTTCGACAGTTGACAATTACAATACCGATTGCTGCTTGGTCCCCGCATGTCCTGACTTTGCCCCGCACCCGTTGAGGCTGTTGCCCTTTCTGTACTTGCCCAAGGCCATCTAACCTAAAAAACTGCCCAGCCCACGCCACACAACCCCTGCTACCCGTGTAGCCGCTTGTTGCGTGTAGTGGACTCCTGACCTATCCAGCGGAACCCGAAACCCCACCACCCTATGGCGCAGGTCGAGGAATCTGCAGCCCACACGGTCGCAGAACCGTCTCAGCCTCTGATTCAGACCCTCCACTCGGCTCTGTACCAAAGGTCCGCAGTCAGTCCTGTCGACGATGCTGCAGATGGCGAGCTCTGCTTTCATCCCGCTAGCGAGACTGGCAGTCTTCACCAAATCAGATAGCCGCCGGAAGCCAGAGAGGACTTCCTCCGATCCATAGCGACACACATCATTGGTGCCGACATGAGCGACCACCTGCAGATGGGTGCACCCTGTACCCTTCATGGCATCCGGAAGGACCCTTTCCTCATCTGGAATGACTCCCCCCGGTATGCACACGGAGTGCACATTGGTTTTCTTCCCCTCTCTTGCTGCCATTTCCCTAAGGGGCCCCATTACGCGCCTGACGTTGGAGCTCCCAACCACCAGTAAGCCCACCCCCGGATCTTGCAGACTGAGGGGCAACTTCTGGAACAGGACAAGCAGCCATGTCAGACCGAAGATCAGTATCAGCCTGAGACAGAGCCTGAAACCGGTTCGTCAGACAAACTGGAGAGGCTTTCCGTTCAGCCCTCCGGAATGTCTTTCGCCCCCTGCCACACCTTGAGACGACCTCCCACTCTACCACAGGTGAGGGATCAGCCTCAATGCGGGCAGTATCCCGGGCAACCACAGTCGTAGTCCGATCAGGGGATGCGTGGGACGAGCTGGCCATCCCCGACAAACCCCCATCCGGACCCCCACAGTGATGCCCATTGGCAACAGCCTCAAGCTGTGTGACCGAAGCCAACACTGCCTGAAGCTGGGAGCGAAGGGATGCCAACTCAGCCTGCATCCGAACACAGCAGTTGCAGTCCCTATCCATGCTAAAAACTGTTTTGCAAAGAACGTCTGAACTAATCTACAGAGAGCGCAAACAAATCAACAAAATTTAAACGGTTGCCTAGTAAATGCAGTAATGCTGCTACTTGCGCACTGCTGACACTGCTCGGCGGCGGAAGGAGACTACGCGAATTTACACTATTCAGATACTAAAACGCGATGCTACACTCTCAAATACTATAATACGCCCGAAATTTATGAATTAAACAATGCAAGTACCAAAAACACGCAAAGAAATTAAGAATTAAACTATGTAACAAATGAGTGAGCTAGGAGTATACGACTTGCTGCTGCAGCTGCTTATCCAACGGCGGCAGGGAGCACACGTGTGTGTTCCTTAAATGAGCTGGGACTTACCAATTAGCTGATGTGTGACTGAACGTGCAGCAGGTCGTAGGTGGACGATAGGAAATCAGAGAAAGCCGATATGCTCGTTCGTTCTTGTACGATGCATAGGATAAGATATCCCGACAGACGTCGACCATCTCGGCAGTTATTTATCACCCTCTTCCTCCTGTTACGTGAAAGTGATAGTGTATCACCTAGACAACGCAAGAGAAGGAAACAAGTGACGACAGAAAAGAGAGAAATTAATGTTATTGCTGCTGTTGCAGTAGATCCGCACATTAGCTGCTGCACAATCGCACGAGGAGTGGCGTGAGTCAACGACATAGTTTCAATTCCTGTCGCATTTCTCTCCATCCAGAGCTACATGTATTATGAGAATCGTGTTAACCTCTGTTCATGGGCATTAACATAGGATACTCCAAATGAATGACGTACCGTGTTTAGTGATGAAGCCACATTTACCAATCATGGCCAGGTAAACCAGTCAGGTTAACCACGGAAACATGCCCTACTGGTCCGTTGCCAATCCCCGTTGGCTTCGTCCGGTCGAATGTTAGCATCCATGGGCTGTAAAAAGCGTTATGTGGGATAGAGAACAATCAGCTCATAGGCCGGTTTTTCAGCGCCTGACCATTAAACGCGAGCATGTATCGCAGCCTCCGAACACACCACGTTCCACGTGCTAGAAAACATTCCTCTGTCGACTAGGAGGAACCTATGGCATCAACATGATGGCTGTCCAGCCCAAAGTGCCCGAAGAACTACAGTACGTCTTCACGAATTGTTTCCACATCGTTGGTTTGGACACAGAAAAATACTAGCCCCTGACCACCAACCCCATCTGTGAAAACCGCACATCACTAATACTTTCCATTTTCGCAATATTTGCGGTGAAAGTTTTAAGTGATTCACCCTGTATATGTGAATGCAGATGCCGTTACTACTGACCAGGTTGTGCGGTTGCCCTGAATTGCCTGTCATCTACATAACTAGTCATGTAGCACACATCACGCTACTGTGCTGTTTGTTCTATACTACCTTTATGGTGGTTCAGTTATAATTAACACCAGTGCACGTACCACACCAGCAAGAGAACCAATGTAGCCCACATACCAGTAGAAATTATGAGAGGTAAGAAGAAAACGCTATAAGGAAAAATGCAGCTTTTAAAACAATCCGAAGAGGTTCAAATGGTTCAAATGGCTCTGAGCACTATGGGACTTAACATCTGTGGTCATCAGTCCCCTAGAACTTAGAACTACTTAAACCTAACTAACCTAAGGACATCACACACATCCATGCCCGAGGCAGGATTCGAACCTGCGACCGTAGCAGTCGCGCGGTTCCAGACTGCGCGCCTAGAACCGCGAGACCACCGCGGCCGGCAATCCGAAGAGGATAGCTGACAATGAACAACGTAATAGAATTTTATTCAGTTACTTACATATAATTCAGTTTAAAATAATAAATTAGTTCGTTGGACCCAACAGATGTAATCACTGCACCGCCTATAAACTCAAGTTTCGAGCCATCGGTCTTCTGACGGGTTTGACTCAGCCCACCACGAATTTCTGTTTGTGACTACCTTTTCACCTCACTTGTAACATATGAAGCTAAAATGAAGGGGATATGTGGGAAACGAGGTGACTAAAGAACTGCATGAACCAACGTTACGGCTCACAGACAAACAAGAACAATCAGAACACATTCGATAAAGTCAAGCACAGTGCTGCGAATTTCATAGGAAGAATTGAGCTAAGACTGAACAGACTGTCCTGAAGAATTATGTTAAAACTGCGTTCATGGTATCAAATAGAGCAAAAATACACACACCAAAAAAGTTATAATCTTTCCTCAAACAAAATTCCCAAAGCTAATTCTTAAATCCGTTTCTCCCACAATTATCGATGGCTCCTAGCAAACAGATTCCTGATCTCGATGTTGACGAACCAAGAATGCTACGTCATCAAACAGCTGCAGCAATAAAAAAACTTTCTGGCAGACTAAAACTGCGTCCTGGACCGAGACTCGAACTTGGAACCTTTGCCTTTCGCGGGCAAGTGCTCCACTAACGGTAGAGGGCAGGACACGAGGTACTGGCGGAAGTGAAGCTGTGAGGACAGTCGTGAGTCGTGCTTGGGAAGCTCAGTTGGTAGAGCACTTGACCGCTAAAGGCAATGGTCCTGTGTTCGAGTTAATGTATCATAATTACGATTAAATTATTCTTTTAGTTTATTTTATTATTCAGTATCTTGGCTATTTTCGAGAATACCATCTTTTACTTTTGCATTGATTGCCTTTAAATATTCCACCCCAAATAAGAAATAACCTTTATTACGGTCCGTCACACAGTTCTAATCTGCCAGGAAGTTTCGCACCAGCGCACACTTCCCTGCAGAGTGAAAATCACATTCTGGAAACATTCCCCAGGCTGTGGCTAAGTCATGTCTCCGCAATATCCTTTCTTTCAGGTGTTCTGCAAGGTTCGCAGAAGAGCTTCTGTGAAGTCTGGAAGATAGGAAACGAGGTACTGGCAGAATTGAAGCTGTAGTGACGTGTGGTGAGTCGTGCTTGGGTAGCTCTGTTGACAGGGCACTTGCCGGAGAAAGGCAAAGGTCCCGAGTTCGAGTCTCGGTCCGGCATACAGTTATGCCAGGAAGTTTCTGACGGAAGTCATTCACAAGATGTGCACGATGGGAGCGCGAATTGTCGTCCATGAAGACGAACTCCTCGCCAATATGTTGCCGATACGGTTGCACTATCGGTCGGAGGATGGCATTGACGTATTGTACAGCCGTTACGGCGCCTTCCACGACCACCAGCGGCGTACGTCGGCCCCACATAATGGCACCCCTAAACAGCAGGGAACCTCCACCTTGCTGCAATCGCTGGACAGTGTGTCTAAGACGTTCAACCTGACAGGGTTGCCTCCAAACACGTCTCCCACGATTGTCTAGTTGAAGGGATATGCGACACTCATGTGTGAGCAGAACGTGATACCAGACCTGAGCGGTCAATTCGGCATGTTGTTAGACCCATCTGTACCGCTCTGCATGGTGTCGTAGTTGCATCATGCAGACTATTGCGCACAGTTTGAGTCGTAACACGACGTCCTGTGGCCGCACGAAAAGCATTAATCAACATGGTGGCGTTGCTTTCAGGGTTCCTCCAAGCCATAATCCGTAGGTAGCGGTCATCCAATGTAGTAGTATCCCTTAGACAACCTGAGCAAGGCACGTCATCGACAGTTCGTGTCTCTCTGTATCTCCATGTCCGAACAACATCGCTTTGGTCCACTACGAGACCCCTGGACACTTCCCTTGTTGAGAGCCCTTCCTGGCACAAAGTAACAATGAGGATGCGATCGAACTACGTATTGACCGTGTAGGTATGGTTGAACTACAGACATCACGAGCCGTGTAGCTCCTTCGTGGAATTAATCGACTGATCGACTGTCGGACACCCTCCGTCTAATAGGCTCTGCTCTTGCATGGTTGTTTACATCTTTCGGCGGGTTTAGTGATATCTCTGAACAGTCAAAGGGACTGTGTCTGTAACACAATATCCACAGTCAACGTCTATCTTCAGGAGTTCTGGAAACCGGGCTGGTGTAAAACTTGTTTTGATGTGTGTGTGATTAACTCATAACATGTCACAGAATACTAATAAATATGGAAAGTCAGGGACTTTAACAAAATATCATGTCTGGCTTGGGAAAATATCTGCACTACCGAAACGAGCAAGTTGTCCGATGTGAAACTTGGAGATTTGAAAGGTCAAGGTCAATTTTGTTTCCTATCTTTCCTCAATCCGAGTGTGCGATCTCGGGTTTAGCGACCTCTTCATCGGCGACTTGTTAAGCCCTAATCTTCTTTTCTTCTGAGGCTTGGGGAGTAAACCATTCCTAGGGGAAAAACGCTGTTTACTTGTCAAAAGTAACGATGTAGTATCAGTAACCGTGAGGAGCAGCTTGAAACTTTACATCGATATGGCACCTTAGAATCCTGTATGTTGTTGTTGTGGTCTTCAGTCCTGAGACTGGTTTGATGCAGCTCTCCATGCTACTCTATCCTGTGCAAGCTTCTTCATCTCCCAGTACTTACTGCAACCTACATCCTTCTGAATCTGCTTAGTGTATTCATCTCTTCGTCTCCCTCTCCGATTTTTAACCTCCAAGCTGGCCAATATTAAATTTGTGATCCCTTGATGTCTCAGAACATGTCCTACCAACCGGTCCCTTCTTCTTGTCATGTTGTGGCACAAAGTCTTATTTTCCCCAATTCTATTCAATACCTCCTCATTAGATATGTGATCTACACATCTAATCTTCAGCGTTCTTCTGTAGCACCACATTTCGAAAGCTTCAATTCTCTTCTTGTCCAAACTATTTATCATCCATGTTTCACTTCCATATATAGCTACACTCCATACAAATACTTCCTCACACTTAAATCTATACTCGATGTTAACAAATTTCTCTTCTTCCGAAACGCTTTCTTGCCATTGCCAGTCTACCTTTTATATCTTCTCTACTTCGAACATCATCAGTTATTTTGCTCCCCAAATAGCAAAACTCCTTTGCTATTTTAGGAGTCTCATTTCCTAATCTAATTCCCTCAGCATCACCCAACTTAATTCGACTACATTGCATTATCCTCGTTTTGCTTTTGTTGATGTTCATCTTATATCCTCCTTTCAAGACAATGTCCATTCCGTTCAACTGCTCTTCCAAGTCCTTTGCTGTCTCTGACAGAATTACAATATCATCGGCATAAGCTCGAAGTATTTATTTCTTCTCCCTGGATTTTAATACCTACTCCGAAGTTTTCTTTTGTTTCCTTTACTGCTTGCTCAATATACAAATTGAATAACATCGAGGAGAGGCTACAACCCTGTCTCACTCCCTTCCCAACCACTGCTTCCCTTTCATGTCCCTTGACTCTTATAAGTGCAACATGGTTTCTGTACAAATTGTAAATAGCCTTTCGCTCCCTGTATCATACCCCTGCCCCCTTTAGAATTTGAAAGAGACTATTCCTGTCAAAATTGCCAAAATCTTTCTCTATGTCTACAAATGCTAGAAGCGTAGGTTTGCCTTTCCTTAATCTTCATTCTAAGATAAGTCGTATGGTCAGTATTGCCTCACGTGTTCGAACATTTCTACGGAATCCAAACTGATCTTCCCCGAGGTCGGCTTCTACCAGTTTTTCCATTCGTCTGTAAAGAATCCGTGTTAGTATTTTGCAGCTGTGACTTATTAATCTGATAGTTCGGTAATTTTCGCATCTGTCAACACCTGCTTGCTTTGGGATTGGAATGGTTATATTCTTCTTGAAGTCTGAGGGTATTTCACCTGTCTCATATATATCTTGCTCACCAGATGGTAGAACTTGGTGAGGACTGGCTCTCCGAAGGCCATGAGTAGTTCTAAGGGAATATTGTCTACTCCAGGGGCCTATTTTCGACTCAGGTCTTTCAGTGCTCTGTCAGACTCTTGACGCAGTATCGTATCTCCCATTTCATGTTTATCTACATCCTCTTCCTTTTCCATAATATTGTCCTCAAGTGCATCGCCCTTGTATGGACCCTCTATATACTCCTTCCACCTTACTGCTTTCCCTTCTTTGCTTAGAACTGGGTTTCCACCTGAGCTCTTGATATTCATACAAGTGGCTCTCTTTTCTCCAAAGGTCTCTTTAATTTTCCTGTAGGCAGTATCTATCTTACCCCTAGTGTGAGATAAGCCTCTACATCCTTACATTTGCTCTCTAGCCATCCCTGTTTAGCCATTTTGCACTTCCTGTCGATCTCATTTTTGAGACGTTTGTATTCCTTTTTGCCCGCTTCATTTACTGCATTTTTATATTTTCTGCTTTCATAAATTAAATTCAATATTTCTTCTGTTACCCAAGAATATCTACTAGCCCTTGTCTTTCTATCTACTTGATCCTCTGCCTCCTTCACTACTTCGTCCCTCAGAGCTATGCATTCTTCTTCTACTGTATTTCATTCCCCCATTCCTGTCAATTGTTCCCTTATGCTATCCCTGAAACTCTGTACAACCTATGGTTTATATAACACAGATATTGGAGTTATATATTGTGAATGGAAAAGAACCGGCTGAAATCCTCAGAGTCAGAAGTGACTTTGCGGCTTATTAGTACTTTAGCATTCACGTTATCTATTCATCAGAATTAGCAGCTGCGCCCTGCATATGTTCTGTCCCTAATGACGGCCGTTCTCAGCTGGCCAGTGCTTCACCGTGCACTCGTATCCGAGTAGTTCATTCCAAGCTATTAGTCTGTACACTTACGAGAAAGGCCATCCAACGTCAGGAATTTGCTTTCTTGCTTTCATTTTCCTTTTTTTTTTTTTTTTTTGGTCATCAGTCTACTGACTGGTTTGAAGCGGCCGGCCACGAATTCCTTTCCTGTGCTGACCTCTTCATCTCAGAGTAGCACTTGCAACCTACGTCCTCAATTATTTGCTTGACGTATTCCAATCTCTGTCTTCCTCTACGGTTTTTGCCCTCTACAGCTCCCTCTAGTACCATGGAAGTCATTCCCTCAAGTCTTAGCAGATGTCCTATCATCCTGTCCCTTCTCCTTAGCAGTGTTTTCCACATATTCTTTTCCTCTCCGATTCTGCGTAGAACCTCCTCATTCCTTGCTTTATCAGTCCACCTAATTTTCAACATTCGTCTATAGCACCACATCTCAAATGCTTCGATTCTCTTCTGTTCCGGTTTTCCCACATACAATGCTGTACTCCAGACGTACATCCCAGAAATTTCTTCCTCAAATTAAGGCCGGTATTTGATATTAATGGACTTCTCTTGGCCAGAAATGCCTTTTTTGCCATAGCGAGTCTGCTTTTGATGTCCTCCTTCCTCCGTCCGTCATTGGTTATTTTACTGCCTAGTTAGCAGAATTCCTTAAATTCATTGACTTCGTGACCATCAATCCTGATGTTAAGTTTCTCGCTGTTCTCATTTCTACTACTTCTCATTACCTTCGTCTTTCTCCGATTTACTCTCAAACCATACTGTGTACTCATTAGACTGTTCATTCCGTTCAGCAGATCATTTAATTCTTCTTCACTTTCACTCAGGATACCAATGTCATCAGCTAATCGTATCATTGATATCCTTTCACCTTGTATTTTAATTCCACTCCTGAACCTTTCTTTCATTTCCATCATTGCTTCCTCGATGTACAGATTGAAGAGTAGGGGCGAAAGGCTACAGCCTCGTCTTACACCCTTCTTAATACGAGCACTTCGTTCTTGATCGTCCACTCTTATTATTCCCTCTTGGTTGTTGTACATATTGTATATGTCCCGTTCAAAAATGGTTCAAATGGCTCTGAGCACTATGGGACTCAACTTCTCAGGTCATCAGTCCCCTAGAACTTAGAACTAGTTAAACCTAACTAACCTAAGGACATCCCACACATCCATGCCCGAGGCAGGATTCGAACCGGCGACCGTAGCGGTCTCGCGGTTCCAGACTGCAGCGCCTAGAACCTCACGGCCACTTCGGCCGGCCATATGATCCGTCTCTCCCTATAGCTTATCCCTACTTTTGTTCAGAATGTCGAACAGCTTGCACCATTTTATGTTGACGAACGTTTTTTCCAGGTCGACAAATCCTATGAAAGTGTCTTGATTTTTCTTTAGCCTTGCTTCCATTATTAGCCGTAACGTCAGAATTGCCTCTCTCTTCCCTTTACCTTCCCTAAAGCCAAACTGATCGTCACCTAGCGCATTCTCAATTTTCTTTTCCATTCTTCTGTATATTATTCTTGTAAGCAGCTTCGATGCATGAGCTGTTAAGTTGATTGTGCGATAATTCTCGCACTTGTCAGCCCTTGCCGTCTTCGGAATGGTGTGGATGATGCTTATCCGAAAGTCAGATGGGCTATCGTCAGACTCATGTATTCTATACACCAACGTGAATAGTCGTTTTGTTGCCACTTCCCCCAATGATTTTAGAAATTCTGATGGAATGTTATCTATCCCTTCTGCCTTATTTGACCGTAAGCCCTCCAAAGCTCTTCTAAATTCCGATTCTAATACTGCATCCCCTATCTCTTCTAAATCGACTCCTGTTTCTTCTTCTATCACATCAGACGAATCTTCACCCTCATAGAGGCTTTCAATGTATTCTTTCCACCTATCTGCTCTCTCCTCTGCATTTAACAGTGGAATTCCCGTTGCACTCTTAATGTTACCACCGTTGCTTTTAATGTCACCAAAGGTTGTTTTGACTTTCTTGTATGCTGAGTCTGTCCTTCCGACAGTCATATCTTTTTCGATGTGTTCACATTTTACCTGCAGCCATTTCGTCTTAGCTTCCCGGCACTTCCTATTTATTTCATTCCTCAGCGACTTGTATTTCTGTATTCCTGATTTTACCGGAACATGTTTGCACTTTCGTACATAGCCAAAATATTGAGACCACTGCCCAAGGCTTCGCTGGCTGCGGCCTTGTGGCCTTGCAGGCACGTGACGCTGCGACAAAAGTATGTGAGAGGAGAAGAGATGGGGACGGGATAACACCCTGGCGAAGATATCGGATGCCAACCGTGGAAATTCATTGAGACAAGCGTCTTTGACAAACGTCAGATTATTATCACGCACAGCCTGTGAACGAGTGTCTCGAAAAGAGCGAAGCCCTTCGAATGTGCTGCAGTCGTGAGCGTCTATCGAGAAAGACAGTGAAACAACCATTAGGCGCTAAGTGGTTGGACATACACGACTCTTCACAGAACGTGGAGTTAGCAGGCTTGTCTGCTCTGTAAAATAGGATAGATGGTGATTACTGGCATCTCTGCCGAAGGAGCACAATGTCGGGGCACTCACAATTGTTTCGGAGCACACAGTTCGTCGTACATTTTTGAACATGGAGCTCCGAAGCAGGCCAGCCCTACGTGTCCACACGTTGACCCAACGACATCGTCAATTATGAGTGCATTGGACACGGGGCCATCGGGATTCGACCGTCGATCAATTGAAATCACATTTTTGCTACTCTAGGTCGCTGGTCTTCTCCACAAACGCCGGCATCGAGATGACCGGCGGCTCGAAACGTGCAGCAAGCAACGGACGCAGGATGGCGGAAACAATATTATACTATGGGACATATTTTCCTGCGCTCATGTGGCAGTAATTAAAGACAGCCTGACAGCTGCCAATCTCTTCCATCTCTTCATGCTTGATTCTTCCCCGACGGCGACGTCGTCTTCCATCAGTATAATTGTCCGTGTCTCGGAGCCAGAATCGTG
Source organism: Schistocerca serialis cubense (assembly GCF_023864345.2). Taxonomy (NCBI): domain Eukaryota; kingdom Metazoa; phylum Arthropoda; class Insecta; order Orthoptera; family Acrididae; genus Schistocerca; species Schistocerca serialis. The sequence goes on from NC_064644.1 coordinate 54,536,320, forward strand.
CTGCAATGGTTTGAGGAACATTATAGGAACCCACGTTAACCCTTGAATGGTCGCATCAGTTTTTGTAACATCAGTGGTCGCGTGGTTGACTCTGTCAAACAGTCATCGTTTTCATTAAAGATGTGAAAATTTCTACCGTAATACGCTTGCTACTGAAAAATAATAAGTTTATTTTGATTTTTTAATTGGTAGATATACAAATTTTAATATCTGACATTATTTCTAAAGATACAGTTACAAAATCTAATTAAGGAATCCTAGTTTTTCATTTAACAATACATTCCTAACACACAGGATAAAGTTAAATCTCACTAGAACTGCATTTGTTTCTCAGTACATGTTACTCATACAGCATTTATTGGATTATACTCTCTTTATTGAACATGACTATATCGTAAAAACAGAGTTTACTTATCCTGTTCCTCTACCTCATCTACAGTGCTACATGCACACTTTTCACACACAACTGCGGAATGCTTCTTGTATACAATCATCTTACACAGACTACAACGAATTGTGGTGACAACATTGTTTTTTCTGCCACACGTAACGCAGCGGCTCTTCTTTTTGTTTGGAGATTCTTCTGGTTCCAGGTTCTTGCAATTAAAAAGGCGCCAAAAATGTTTTGAGATAATTTGGAAGCATCGAAATGTTTGATCTTGTAACTAAATGAAATTTCATAAGTTTTTGGCACAACTGTTTCAAAAATATCCTCCTTGGTTTTTTGGGGGTTTTCTGCGTTCCTGGACATTTGGTCGACTGTGTCAACCTCTTCTTTTTCCTCGTTGTATTCCATGATAATGTGTGGTTTATTGGTATTCTCATCAACTGTACCTTCACTGTGCATGGTACTAAGTAGAACAACACATTTGTTTCTTTTGGGCACATATGAGACCAGTGTGATATCTTTCTGGTATCCAAACAGTGGATTTCAAAGGTAGGAATTCTTGAGGGATTTCCGTTTTATTTTTCTTCAGAGTTCCAATGCCTGTGACGTTTCTCTGCAAAAGTGGATAACTGGTGTACCAATTAACAAAAGTAATATTCCGATTTGATCCCAGCAGAGGTTCTGGCAGACGATGCACAATATCTTACGGTTTATTTGACACCTGGTAAGGGCCATCTGGTCGTTTCCACAGTACAGCTGAACATATGCTGTATAGAATGTTTTGACATCCCAAATAGCAAAGAATTTCAAGCTGTACCTTGCTGGTTTGTTCGGTATGTACTGAACAAATGAACATTTCCCTCTGAAAGGTATCAGCATCTCATCTACGGTTATAAAATTTCCCAAACTATAGCTTTCCTTACAATTGGCGACACGTTTATCTAATCATGACCTGGTTGCTGCTAATTTATCTCTCTCTCGAGAAATAAGAACCGTCTGTATGCCATCTTTACTCGAAAATTCTTCAACATTTGTTTTATTTCCACCCTTCAAGCCAATCGATATAAGGATTCCAATGAAAGCATATATATGTTCCCTAGAAGTTTCCTTCATATCTCTCTGTCTCTCTCTAAAATAGACGTTATGTGATACTAAGTTTCTGATATGCAAATTGGTGTATTCCACAAGTGAATCAATCATATCTGCACTAACAACCTTATTGAACTACGTCATTTCTTGTGTAATACCATTAGCAGACCTCTTCGGACCAGGTAGAAGTTTTATTATACTTTATGAAGGGGTTTTCGCCGTTTTGGCTATTACATTTGCCTTAGGCCACTTAGTTTTGCCCTCTTCACCAACAAAATACCCACACACAAAATCAAAATCATCATCACCACCTTCATGACGTTGCATTTCCTCTTCAATACGTGTATGTCCTCCCTGTAAAGGAACTACTTCTATTACTGATTCACTGTTGTGATCAATGACTAGTATTTGTTCTTCTTCCCCATCAGACCAATCAAATTCAAAACACTTGCTGTCGTCCGAATCTTCATTTAGAAGTCTTTCAATCTGCTCCTCTGATAACCCTTCTTTGAAAAAGGCCCTAAAAGTATAAATAAAAATTAAACATTGTTGCTAGTGAAAGATTTTAATCCAAAATGAAGACGGTATTCATAATTACCATACGAAAAATACTTACATCACAGGTCGCATGGTTTTCTCTGGACACCAAACAGATCACGGGCTAAAATAACCTGCAATTGTCGTCAATGTACAAGCGCTACAGACGCAGCAACATTATAAGTGATCGACAGAGGTCCAACTTGAAGATAGGTGGAACCGGCAGCACTGAAACAGTGTCTATTTTGAATTCGGAGCTAAAAAACGGACCCTGCTTATCAAACAATGCGACCGCTCTCGGCAACCAACTCGTCTGATGTAAATCCTATGGAACACATCTGAGTCACTATTGGGCGCCATCAACGAGTACGCAAATAAGCGGCCCGTTGTTTACGCGAATTGCATTACCTGTGAGTAGATATCATACCTCCACAAACCTTCCAACAAACTTTCGGATCCCTGATAAGTAGAATCAGTGATGTATTTTGTTCCAGAGACGGACAAACAAGCTATTAAGAAGGTGGTCATGATGTTTTGGCCCATCAACCTATATAGACGCCTCGTTCATGGGGGAGGAGTACCACTAATCGCCAGGAAATTGTACTAGTAACTTCATATATTCTTGCTTTCATTTTCTTACATGTAATGACCCTACATTTAAATATATGTTATTTATATTTCAGTCTTCATTTCATACTAATCAGGACGTAACTCACCAAGTGCAGTAAAGTAAACTAACTTTTTCGATGATAATAAGAAATAAAAGAAAAATCACTTGCAACTGAAACAATACTGAAACAAAATGTTATGAAAGATTAAACTATGTGCTTTAAACTGCTTTAAACATTTTTGTTAAAATTTCCCCTGCGTCACCGAGCGAGGTGGCGCAGTGGTTCGACACTGGACTCGCATTCGGGAGGACGACGGTTCAATCCCGCGTCCGGCCATCCTGATTTAGGTTTTCCGTGATTTCCCTAAATCGCTCCAGGCAAATGCCGGGATGGTTCCTTTCAAAGGGCACGGCCGACTTCCTTCCCCGTCCTTCCCTAATCCGACGAGACCGATGACCTCGCTGTCTGGTCTCCTTCCCCGATACAACCAACCAACTTCCCCTGCGTCTCGATCGACATGTAGGGGATGCATGCAAACTAGCTTGAAATGTGTGGAAAATATGTGCCCTTTGAAACCTCCTCGGTGATGAAACCTATGTGCCGGACCAAGATTCGAAATGGGGAACTTTGGCTTCTGCGGACAAGTGCTCTGCTATCTGAGTTATCCAAGCATGACTTACCACTCGTTCTCAGAGCGTTGTTTCACCTCCTATCTCACGAACTACGAAAAATCTCCTGTATACCTTGCATGATTTGCGCTCCGCGAAGAACTGATATTGCGGAGAAACAGCTAATCTACAGGCTGTATCCTTTCTTCCAAGACTATTAGTGCCATAAAGTATGCAAGAGAATGTCCATGAAGTTCTTTCGGGAACAGATCCTACCTTCATATATAGCCAAAATACAGTACAACGACTACAGGACTCTGCGTGATCGAGTGTCACCCGGTGGCGTGGCGTGCAGGAGAAGCACGTAACTGGAGCATAGACGGAGGGGGAATCATTCTACCGACGATAGCGGCTGAAAAACAGGAAATCCCCGGACAAAGCGACTTTGAGGAAGGACAGATTGTTAAGGTCTATCGCCTGGGAGCACGCATATCGGTAACGGCGAATCAGATGGACTCTTCGTCAGCTCCTGTCGTGAGCATCTGTGGAATGTCAGTCAGGGGTGGTGAAACCACTAGTAGGCGACGTGGTCTTTTACGTCCGCGTTTCTTCACTTGATGTTATGTCGGTGGCGTGGCGGGAGACGCAGTGATCTGTTAAAGACAGAACGCAACGCTGGAGCACGTTCAAGCATTTCAGGGCACACAATTCAGAGCACATTGTTCAACACTGACGGCCGCAGCAGACGAAGCATACGTACCCCTACCGAGCGACTCAGTCAGTTACGATGTCAGTGGGAATATGATCATTGAAATCGGATCGTTTAAGGGAAAAGTTTGTTCCAGTCGGACCGGAAGAATCACATTTCTTGATACACCAGATCTATGTGCCGTCATCCAAGAGAACAGCCGCTCCATACATGCAGCGCGCCATGGGACCTGTTGTAGTACTCGAAGTAATTTGGAAAATATTTCGAGTAGATTTAACCACCATGTTATAGTTCTGGGTGGAGATTTTAATTTGCCGGATATAGACTGGGAGACTCAGACGTTCATAACGGGTGGCAGGGACAAAGAATCCAGTGAAATTTTTTTAAGTGCTTTATCTGAAAACTACCTTGAGCAGTTAAACAGAGAACCGACTCGTGGCGATAACATATTAGACCTTCTGGTGACAAACAGACCCGAACTATTTGAAAAAGTTAACGCAGAACAGGGAATCAGCGATCATAAAGCGGTTACGGCATCGATGATTTCAGCCGTAAATAGGAATATTAAAAAGGGTAGGAAGATTTTTCTGTTTAGAAAAAGTGACAAGAAGCAGATTTCAGAGTACCTGTTGGCTCAACACAAAAGTTTTGTCTCAAGTACAGATAGTGTTGAGGATCAGTGGACAAAGTTCAAAACCGTCGTACATAATGCGTTAGATGAGTATGTGCCAAGCAAGATCGTAAGAGACGGAAAAGAGCCACCGTGGTACAACAACCGAGTTAGAAAACTGCTGCGGAAGCAAAGGGAACTTCACAGCAAACGTAAACATAGCCAAAGCCTTGCAGACAAACAAAAATTACGCGAAGCGAAATGTAGTGTGAGGAGGGCTATGCGAGAGGCGTTCAATGAATTCGAAAGTAAAGTTCTATGTACTGACTTGGCAGAAAATCCTAAGAAATTTTGGTCTTATGTCAAAGCAATAGATGGATCACAACAAAATGTCCAGACACTCTGTGACCAAAATGGTACTGAAACAGAGGATGACAGACTAATGGCCGAAATACTAAATGTCTTTTTCCAAAGTTGTTTCACAGAGGAAGATTGCACTGTAGTTCCTTCTCTAGATTGTCGCACAGATGACAAAATGGTAGATATCGAAATAGACGACAGAGGGATAGAGAAACAATTAAAATCGCACAAAAGAGGAAAGGCCTCTGGACCTGATGGAATACCAGTTCAATTTTACACAGAGTACGCGAAGGAACTTGCCCCCCTTCTTGCAGCGGTGTACCGTAGGTCTCTAGAAGAGCGTAGCGTTCCAAAGGATTGGAAAAGGGCACAGGTCATCCCAGTTTTCAAGAAGGGACGTCGAGCAGATGTGCAGAACTATAGACCTATATCTCTAACGTCGATCAGTTGTAGAATTTTGGAACACGTATTGTGTTCGAGTATAATGACTTTTCTGGAGACTAGAAATCTACTCTGTAGGAATCAGCATGGGTTTCGAAAAAGACGGTCATGTGAAACCCAGCTCGCGCTATTCGTCCACGAGACTCAGAGGGCCATAGATACGGGTTCACAGGTAGATGCCGTGTTTCTTGACTTCCGCAAGGCGTTCGATACAGTTCCCCACAGTCGATTAATGAACAAAGTAAGAGCATATGGACTATCAGACCAATTGTGTGATTGGATTGAGGAGTTCCTAGATAACAGGACGCAGCATGTCATTCTCAATGGAGAGAAGTCTTCCGAAGTAAGAGTGATTTCAGGTATGCCGCAGGGGAGTGTCATAGGACCGTTGCTATTCACAATATACATAAATGACCTTGTGGATGACATCGGAAGTTCACTGAGGCTTTTTGCAGATGATGCTGTGGTGTATCGAGAGGCTGTAACAATGGAAAATTGTACTGAAATGTAGGAGGATCTGCAGCGAATTGACGCATGGTGCAGGGAATGGCAATTGAATCTCAATGTAGACAAGTGTAATGTGCTGCGAATACACAGAAAGATAGATCCTTTATCATTTAGCTACAAAATAGCAGGTCAGCAACTGGAAGCAGTTAATACCATAAATTATCTGGGAGTACGCATTAGGAGTGATTTAAAATGGAATGATCATATAATGTTGATCGTCGGTAAAGCAGATGCCAGACTGAGATTCATTGGAAGAATCCTAAGGAAATGCAATCTGAAAACAAAGGAAGTAGGTTACAGTACGCTTGTTCGCCCACTGCTTGAATACTGCTCAGCAGTGTGGGATCCGTACCAGATAGGGTTGATAGAAGATATAGAGAAGATCCAACGGAGAGCAGCGCACTTCGTTACAGGATCATTTAGTAATCGCGAAAGTGTTACGGAGATGATAGATAAACTCCAGTGGAAGACTCTGCAGGAGAGACGCTCAATAGCTCGGTATGGGCTTTTGTCAAAGTTTCGAGAATATACCTTCACCAAAGAGTCAAGCAGTATATTGCTCCCTCCTACGTATATCTCGCGAAGAGACCATGAGGATAAAATCAGAGAGATTAGAGCCCACGCAGAGGCATACCGACAATCCTTCTTTCAACGAACAATACGAGAACCGATAGAGGTACTCAAGGTACCCTGCGCCACACACCGTCAGGTGGCTTGCGGAGTATGGATGTAGATGTAGATGTAGAAGGCACCGTGGCAACTGCGCTCTACGTGAATATTATTATGGAAGTTCTACATTCGTCATTCTTGCTGTCTTCCCTGATGACGGTGGTATCTTTCGGCAGGCTCACTGTACCTGTAACAAGGTCAGAATCTTCTACATTTATTTAAGGAGCATGATAGCGAACTCACGTTGATGTCGCGGCCATCAAAATATTCACCTGATCTGAACACAATGGCACTCATCTGGGATGCTATCAAACGGAAGCTCTGCTGTAACAGCCCACCAACCTGTAATTCACGACAATTGCATGACCCGTGCGTAGACGTATGGTTCCAAATACGTACGAAAACCTTGTCGAGTCCACGTCACTCAGAGTCGCTGCAGTGCGGCGCTTCAGATGTGGAGCAGTGTATGGTGACAAAAGATTGTCAGAGCACGAAGAGGTCAGAAAACACGTTCTCTGGGATGTTATTCAATTCGTGCGTCAGACGGGAACGTTCTTCGTTCTTGGCGAACCACGAGAGACCTGATCAGTACTTCGTCGTCTTGTGGTATGTTCTTGTTGTTAGTACCAAGTCTCGTCTTCTCTGATGATTTCTTCTGGAAAGGAGCTGTCCGCGTTTTTCATTTCAATCTAGTCGCGGCGGGCGTCCACGCGTCTTTTCATTCGGGAATCATGGCATGCGGAATAAACTTTGCACACACTCTTCTCTCTCCGAAACATTCTGGAGAATATTTAACCACTTGGTTTAGAAAGGTTCACTTCATTGTTCTAATCTGGTTTCTGACAGAACAACGTTGACGTTCTACAGTTGCGCGTCCACTACTTAATCCTGGCTCCTCACAACAAAACAAATGGTTCAAATGGCTCTGAGCACTATGGGACTTAACATCTGAGGTCATCAGTCCCCTAGAACTTAGAACTACTTAAACCTAACTAACCTAAGGACATCACACACATCCATGCCCGAGGCAGGATTCGAACCTGCGACCGTAGCGGTCGCGCGATTCCAGACTGAAGAGCCTAGAACTGCTTGGCCACAACGGCCGGCTCCTCACAACAGAACGGACGAAAGCACACCTGGTTTTCACCGCTGTTCCTTAAAGCTGCTACCGTAGATACAACTCTGATGCCACTTGTTCACTAGCAATAAAATCAGTCTTGGAACTTTCTGGGTGGATGGTCGTGTTCCACTGTTTAGCTACCTTTATGCAAAGAGAAAGACAAGAGGCTGCCTACTCTACGTGAATGATCCGCTAATAATAGCATCCGCCGACAAAAGTGTGAAATTGAAAGAAAACAAATATGATCTCATCACACTAACGTAGTGGTGTTTTAAGAGCGAATTAGAAGTGGCAGCGAATACAACAGCTTAAACCGTGCCAAAAGAAATGTTGTGTATCGGGCAATAGCCCCGAAAAAACAACTGTCCAGGGTTGAAAAAATGGTATTGTGGATACATGGTACAAAAAATCTACGAAAATCGGCCATTTCGTGTTCACAGGAAAAAACTTTGCCTGAGAGGTTTTAAAGTCGTCAACAAATTAGTCTTGACAGGTCTAGGAAAGTGACGACTGCCTTAGAAAATAAAGGTGGCGGTGACTTATCATTCCAGCAACACCATGGTGCCGCCCACTTAGCTCTTCGGATGCAATATCAGGCTTCCAGAGGATATTATTGTCTTTCTCCAGCCTAGATCTGATAGGTCGGTATTTCTCTCGGTGGCCGAAATTGGACTGTGTTGGAGGCCTAATAGTCTCGTTTAAAGATCAGTGAGTACCCAACATCGATAGCTGTAGCAGAGCATCCATGAAAGTTCTGGGGAGGTGTAGCGCTTTCCACTGGAGACAGAGACTTGTGATACAGATGTCAGTACCAATGGCGTTGAGAAACAGATGAAACATTTATAACTGATCAAAGCTCCAGTGCTCAATGGATTTATTTTTATTTTTATTTATTTATTTTCAGAAACATCATCCTTATGACTGGTTTGACGCGGCCCGAGCACTTACGCCCTACGTCCTCAAATTGTTGCTGGATGTATTAAACTCTCTGTCATTTACAGTTGTTACACCATTCAGTTCCCTCTGGCACCACGTATCTTACTACCTGATGCCAGAAAACACGACCCTTCATCCTGCCCTGTCTTGTTGTCAGTGTTTTCCATATATTCCCTTCTTCGCCGATTCTACGGACGAGCTTCGCTTCCTATTCTTATTTATCCATCTCATTTTCTACATTTTTCTCTAACACCACATCTCAAATGCTCTGTTTCGGTTTTCCCACTGTTCATGACTCATTATCACACAATGCTGTGCTCACAAACTTCTTCCTAAAATTAGGGCCTACATTTGACAAATGTAGATTTCTCTTGACCAGGAACGCCCTCTTTGCGTGTGCCAGGCTACTTTTAATGTCCTCCTTGCTTCGTCCGCCATGGATTATTTTGCTTCTATGGTAGCAGAATTCCCTAACTTCGTCGACTTCGTGACCACCTAATCTGGTGTTGAGCTTCCCGCTATCCTCATTTCTGCTACTTCTCGTTCTTTTGCTTTTTCCGGTTTACTCTCGATCAGTATTCTGTACTAATTTGACTGTTCATTCCATTCAATACATCCTGTAATTCTTCTTCAGTCTCTCTGAGGATGGCAACGTCATCCGCAAATCTTTGAAATCATTTCACTCTGAATTTTAATCCCCCCCTTTAAACTTCCTTTTGTTTCCATTATTGCTTCTTCGATGTAGAGATTGAACAGAACGAGTGAGAGAAAGCATCCCTATCTTACACTCTTTTTCATACGAGTACTTTATTCTTCGTCTTACAGATTTATTTTTCCGTCCTGGTTCTTGCACCTACTGTGTATCTCCCGACTTTCCCTACAGTTTCTCTCTTTCAGATTCCATACTCTTTTAAGCATAATCTACCGCAGATACCGTAAACAGAATACCGTGGCCCGTACTTGGAAGAAAGTACGGGTGACACACGTTGGTATCACAAGTAATCCACACAACTACCCTCCTTGATATCGATCTGCTGTAGAACGCTAGAATATATTCTGGTCTCAGTCGTAATAAGGCAACTTGAACCAAGTGACCTCCTCCATGTCAATTATCATTGATTCCGAAAGCATCGATAACCTGAAACCCAACACGACCTCTTGTCAAAAGACGACTTGAAAGCCATGGATCAAGACAGTGAGGTACGTGTACTATTACTAGACTTACAGAAAGAATTTGACTGGGTGTTACATCAACGATTATTAATGAAAGTGCCATCGTATGGAGTATCAGCGAAATTTGTGAATGGTTTCAGGATTTCTTTGTTGGGAAGAATCGGGATGGGGAATCGTTGACAGATATAGAAGTAATATCGGCTAAACCTCAGGGAGTGTGTTGGGGCCCTTGCTGTTTAATTTGTATATGAATGACACTGCAGATAGTATAAATAAAAACTTCCGACTTGTCAGAGATTTCGCATTTACCTATAATAAAGGATTCTCTGAAAGAAGGTGCTCAAACATTGAGGCTGATCTTGAGCTGATTTCAAAATTACGTCAACACTAGCAGCTTACTTTAAATGTTCAAAAACGTAAAAATGTGTAGTTTACAAAAACAAAAAGAACATAATATCACACGACTACAATTTCAGCGAGTTACAAAAGGAATCGAACAACTCATACAAATACTATGGTGTAGCAATTTGTAGAGGTGCGAAATGGAACGATTAGATAGGCTCAGTCTTAGGTAAAGAAAGTGATAGACCTCGGTTCATTGATAGAATACAAGGCACATGAGTCCACAACGGAGGCTGCTTAACAACCGATCCTAAAACACTGCTCAAATGTATGGGACTCGTACCAAAGCACTAACAGTGTATACTGAATGTATCCAGAGAAGGGCAGCAAATAGAACCACACCGTGGCTGCCTTGTGATTCTACACATTCCGTGACTAGGTTTGTTTGGTCTGTGGGGGAGTGTCACGGAGATCTGAAGAAACTGAACGGTCAGACATCTGAAGACACGTATAGAAGTTTCAATTACCAGCATTAACTGATGGCTCTAGGAAAATAGTTCTATCTCCTACGTATTGCTGCCTTAAGAATCGTGACAATAACATTAGGTTAATTACAGCAGGCACAGAGGCATCTAAACAGTCATTCTTCCCACACTCCATTAGTGAATCGAACGGGGGGGATGCCCCAATTACTAGTACAATTGGTAATTACCCTCTGCCATGCACCTGACAGTTGTTTGCAGAGCCTGGATATAGATGTAAATGATATGTGCATTCTACATCTAATGCTAAGTAATTGGGACGCCTAAATGTTGAAACAATTCCAGGATTTGCTCTTTTCTTGCGGGAGCGAGGAATCGGCGGGTAACCACACCTGGAGCAGCATGCAACTCGTGTGCCCTCTGGAGCGATGGTTATGTTTAAAAAGTACGTTACTGGTTGCAGGCGTTGTAATATCATTTATCACTTAGCAGAACTTAAGACGAGTGTTGCGATTTAGTGCGCACCATATCGGTAGCTAGAGCTCTCGTATGAGGTCGTGGGGCCCTCACCAAGCTGCAGGCAGCGTTTAATGAAAGAGCCGAGGTTCATGAGGCCAAATGCTGGACAACAAATTGCAATACACTGTTTCTCAATTCTTTTATTAATTAGGTGTCTAAAGTTTTTTGGCTTTCTGCATTATACATCAAACAACTGAGGACGATGTGTGTAGTTTTTATCTTTGGATTAAGACTGTGGGGCAGGATTGATGATCAAAAAAGGATTTGGCGATGGTCCTGAAGTTTCACCGAAGAAATAAGCGATCAGAATGAATGCAGAGAATGAATGAACTCAAGTACATTTAACATAGACGACAGAACGGAGAAACTCTACCTGCGGTGTTTGTGTTACATCAGGGGCCTTATTCTGTATCGTTCATACCGATCGGTGTAGCAGGTTTGTCTCGGTAGTGACGTCAATTTCGGTTCTTTACCGACATATCATATTCAGTAAGCTTCTGAAACCTGTTACCGAACGGTCCAACCACCGATTTTTCGACAATTGTACCCTAGAGGTTTTGAATTTCGGTGTGACCCTCTCGATCGGTGAGCTGTGGTTTATGTACACCTATAATTTATTATTTTAAACATATTTAGTGGTTTTAGCTTTGGATTTAGTGATTTTGTTACTAAAGCATCACCAGAGGACGCATCCGGTTGGAAAGTGAGTTCATAATAGACTATTTTCCTTTCTTAGAAATATCGTTAGGTTAGATTGTTACTGTGAATGATTACATCAAAAAAAAAAGTTTTCGGTCAATATTCTCTCACAATACGTGTTTTTTTATGCAAATATGAGTTTAAAGATCATTAAATATAGCCGGCCCATGTGGCAATGCAGTACTAGGAGCTTTAGTCTGGAACCGCGTGACCACTGCAGTCGCAGGTTCGAATCCTGCCGCGGGCATGGATGTGTGTGATGTCCTTAGGTTAGTTAGGTTTAAGTAGTTCTAAGTTCTAGGGGACTGATGACCTCAGATGTTAAGTCCCTTAGTGCTCAGAGCCATTTTTCAATTAATATAAAGACATCGACTGTGCTTACTTGTATTACATGAGTGTGAACAGACGTTACTAGTGACTTTGTGTCCATTTTCCGACTATTGTTTTAGTTAGTAATTATAGAAACGTGTTTTTAACTTTTAAGCAACAAAGGAAAGCAATCATGTCAAGCCTGTTATTGGAAACCATCCAAACTATCACACATTTGTGACTTACGCAGCACCGTTTGGCAACGAAGTCAGCCTAAGTTCGTCTGCGCTATAGAACAAGAATTGAGCCTTTTTTCCATTTGTTTGGCGTGGCCAATTCCTCATTCTTTGAATGCTGTAATTTATGACTGCAATTAAGTGTCACCTTATTTATGTAATTTCATTGTAGCCATTTTTGTTACTGTTTTTGTGGAATAAAAAAAAGTGGTTAGTCCGTGGGAATGCGATATGAAAGGACACGGGCTCGCGCACGGGTGGGTGCAAAAAAAAAAAAAAAAAAAAATTATTTTTCCTCTTCATATATATAACATTGTCATTCGTGTAAGTTAAGATTTTTCTGCAGCATTCATTATTACATTTAAGAGCGCACTTTCTCAGTAATGATTTCGTGATTTGTGTGTGTTTAAAAAACGAAATATGAAATTGCTGGAGATGAAATTGCTGTGAGTGAAACAAGCGACAGCGACCTTTATATTTTTTCCTGTCAGGAATAATTCACCATTTTTCCGAAAATGTACCGATTTCCGAGTATGCGGTTAGACAGAAACCTAAGAGCACAACATAAATTACTGGGAAAGTAACTAGCAGCAGTCATCTTTATAAACTTGCTGGTCACGAGTATTTATGTGCGATCAATCCTCAACAACAGTAGACACAGATGAAAGATCTCCGCCGCAATATTTTTAGATTGTAGCAGCATATGCGAAACATTTTCATTCATTAGAAGCATGTTATAAACTTCGACGAACTGCAGGAGCTCTCGAAAATACGTTTTTTCAATTTTGTTATTAAGACCCAAGTCGTAGACGTATCATATAGGGAAGTGGGATACATGATCATTTGGATCTCTAGGAGCAAGTTATAAACACATTCTGTTTATGAAACATCCTGGCAGACTAAAACTGTGTGCCGGACCGAGACACGAACTCGGGACCTTTGCCTTTCGCGGGCAAGTGCTCTACCAACTGAGCTACCCAAGCACTTGCCCGCGAAAGGCTCGGTCCGGCACACAGTTTTAATCTGCCAGGAAGTTTCATATCAGCGCACACTCCGCTGTAGAGTGAAAATTTCATTCTAGAGACATTCTGTTTATCATCTTATTCTTTGAAACTCTCAGAATCAATTTTTCGGGAGTTTTTATAGGTATATTAGTAGAATGTGGTACTACACACTATTCCTAGCTTATTTTCGGAAACGTAAAATCCAAAACACGATGTCAGTGTGAATGAGAATAAGATGACATAATGCGGCATTTACGACAGTCTCCAGAATGCAGTCAAATACACTATCGTTATTATGCATGCAAGGAAACATGCGGTCAGGGAAACTGCAAAAATTTCTTTGCATTTCAGCTTAGAATCATGGAAATGGATGTACTGCTCCTGATACAGTTAAGGAGGAGGCAAGAGCGATGAAGGCTGGCACGTCAGCTCGGTGGAACGCGGCGCCATGCGTTATGGCAACGTAAACGCAATTTTCGGTACTTCGAAGAATAGCTCGCCCTTGTCGTCTGCTAGCCGCTTTGTGTTCGTGGCGCTGTGCTCGCTCCAGTGCGCATGCGCGGATCTGCGGCCGCTTGCTTTTGATTGGCTTGCGCGACGCGAACCGACAACAGCGCTTCGTTTTGTAGACCCGAACGGTATCGCTTCCGAAATGCATACTGAATAACACAGGGACTCTAATTCGAGTACTAGACCGCTCGGTGCTCTGGAGTACCGAAACGAATGGCACAATGGCGGAAAGATACAGAATAGGCACCCAGGAGAGAACCATAGTCGACCCAGTCGAATGTCCGACGCAGTCTCATCTTGAGTTGGCTACAACAGTGAGTGCTTGAAGGCGCTAGGCCATCCAGCTTGGGATTGTATGTTGAAGAAATAACACAAAACTCGGCGTAAGGTAAGACCTAACAGAAATAAAGGAAGAAAAGCATGTGGAGAGGAAATGACCGCAATACAGCGCCGTGCTAGAAAATTGCACCTGCTGGCCGCTGGGAACACACGCGCACCTCCATTATGATGAATTATTCCCTGGGAGTTTGCGAGAAATCTGGGCTGGGGCGGCGCCGTTCTGCATCAGGGCTAATCCTGCAAGAACTGGCAAGACGCGGCGGACATCAAATAGTAACGTGGCGGCGTGGCGCGCCGCTCTGAATTTTAGAGACCCCTGGCCGGCGGGGAGCCCTTCGCGCGCCGCTTTCATTTGCAAGGTGTTTCGCGCCCGGCTCGGGATTGCAGCCGTAAATATCTTATAGCTATTCTCCCCGGAGGCAACCGCCGCCGGCAGAACAGCCGTCAAGTCTGTTCCCGTCCACCAGATGGACGCAGGCTGTCCGCACTTGCGGTCGCTATCATCACCAAGGACACTTTTTCCATGTCAACCTGTGGTATCGCTCCCGCTGAAGGAATGTCTCATCCCATGTGGTGTTTGTCGATCGCTGTTTCTATTCCAAAATGTCCAGTTTCGGGCAATGTCGCCCGTTTACTGACCATATTTCGCACTCTTCAGTGTTAACGGAATTATCGGTTGACTGTCGTACATTAAATATGCACTACTGACCAATAAAATTGCTACACCAAGAAAATGATAAATGGGTATTCATTGGACAAATATATTATACTCGAACTGACATGTGATTACATTTTCACGCTTTTTGGGTGCATAGATCCTGAGAAGTCAGTACCCAGAACAACCACCTCTGGCCGCAATAACAGCCTTGATACGCCTGGGCATTGAGTCAGACAGAGCTTGGATGGCGTGTACAGGTATAGCTGCCCATGCAGCTTCAACACGATACCACAGTTCATCAAGAGTAGTGACTAGCGTATTGTGACGAGCCACTTGCTCGGCCACCATAGACCAGACGTTTTCAATTGGTGAGAGATCTGGAGAATGAGCTGGCCAGGGCAGCAGTCGAACTTTTCTGTATCCAGAAAGGCCCGTACAGGACCTGCAACGTGCGGTCGTGCATTATCTTGCTGAAATGTAGGGTTTTGCAGGGATCGTATGAATGTTAGAGCCACGGGTCGTAACACATCTGAAATGTAACGTCCACTGTTCAAAGTGCCGTCAATGCGAACAAGAGGTGACCGAGACGTGTAACCAGTGGAAACCCATACCATCACGCCGGGTGATACGCCAGTATGGCGATGACGACTACACGCTTCCAATATACGTTCATCGCGATGTCGCCAAACACGGATGCTGTAAACAGAACCTGGATTCATCCGAAGAAATGACGTTTTGCCGTTCGTGCACCCAGGATCGTCGTTGAGTACAACATCGCAGGTGCTCCTGTCTGTGATGCAGCGTCAAGGGTAACCGCAGCCACGGTCTCCGAGCTGACAGTCCATGCTGCTGCAAACGTCGTCGAACTGTTCGTGCAGATGGTTGTTGTCTTGTAAACATCCCTAGCTGTTGACTCAGGGATCGAGACGTGGCTGCACGATCCGTTACAGTCATGCGGATAAGATGCCCGTCACCTCGACTGCTAGTGATACGAGGCCGTTGGCATCCAGCACGGCGTTCCGTATTACCCTCCTGAACCCACCGATTGCATATTGTGCTAACAGTCATTGGATCTCGACCAACGCGAGCAGCAATGTCGCGATACGATAAACCACAATTTCGATAGGCTACAGTCCGACCTTTAACAAAATCGGAAACGTGAAGGTACGCATTTCTCCTCCTTACTCGAACTTTTCACCAGGCAACGCCGGTCAACTGCTGTTTGTGTGTGAGAAATTGGTTCGAAATTATCTTCATGTCAGCACCTTGTGGGTGTCGCCACCGGCGCCAACCTTGTGTGAATGCTCTGAAAAGCTAATCATTTGCATATCGCAGCATCTTCTTCCTGTCGGTTAAATTTCGCGTGTGTAGCACGTCATCTTCGTGGTGTAGCAATTTTAATGGCCAGTAGTGTAGGACGTCAAACACTGTCGGTATCCATGCGTACCTAATACGGTCCAAAATGGTTCGCATAGAAAGGGCATTTTCCGGTGCTCATACCTCGCGTTGTATTGATGATAATAAGATAGGGGCATGTGTGTATGGTAGCCCTTTGGCTAGTAACCATTTGCACACCCAACAGAAGGATCGTGCTAGAATCACTACCTTACAGCAACAGGTGCAAAGTATGCTTAGGAAAATTGAGAAAATCGGTTGATTCCTTCTGCATGTGATCCGATTTACGTCAGGCTTGATCGGAGTTGTGGTGGCACAACTACTTCTTTGGCGGTTGCTCGGAAATCCTCAAGAAACTCCTCAGCCGAAGGTTCCAGAAGTCTACGCACAGCAAACGGCTTTTGTTTTTGCGATGTATTTCTAAGATCCTGATGTCGAGCATACTTGAATATGTTTTTCATATCTCTATCCTACGTGTACACGTAAAATCCGCTGTGAGGCGAAAACGTACTTTACAAACTGACGTAGCACGGAGAAATATGCTGTTGAGTGTCTCAGTTATCATCTGGAACCCCATGTTGTGGTACTGAAGCATATGCAAAAAATGTTTTGCACGTAAAATGCAGTCTGAGGTGTAAACATAGTTGTGCGCGTTATACCATTTTCTCAGAAGTGAACTACCTAAATTTGGCTGAGCATTACATTTATTCTGAGTTACATACCAGGCTGCTGCAGGGAAAAAGAAAGGAACCAGCACAAAAAGGTACGAAAATGTTCGTATACCAAAATTTTTGCGCAAATTTTTAAAGGTGCTGAGAGAGGCAAAACGAGGCAGCTGCTACCCAAATTTTCAGTCCGAGTCTTCTGAATAAACAGGAACATATTGGAATTTTTTTATTTTTTTTTTTTGGCTCCGACAGAACCATTTTTCCACTGATGGTATATGACGGTTAGCTGACAATTCCGTTAAGGTATATTACTCAAGAACTACGAGACGTGATCTAAAGATGGGAAAAACAGACTGAAACTATATTTGGTATATAACAGTCAACTGATAATTTCGTTAAGATTCTTACTTTGTAACTACGAGATATTAGCTTCAGATGGGCGGTATTGTCTGAATCCAGTAGTTTTAAAATAAAAAGGTTGTAAATTAGCCAATTCTGTACAAACAAGGACCACCGCTAACTTCCTGTGACAAATATCTCCAGTTTTGATGACTGACAATGCAATCCGTGGCAGAAAAGTGCGCAGGGTGTCACAGCAGACGTCGCATCCGTCATGTCTTGTACAAGTGCTGATATACACAGCTGTTTTATTGGTATCGATTCGCAACAGAACAACTCAAGTTGAAGTAACGCTGTCCCATTGCACTGAAACCTAATACAAAAACTGGAAATAAGTGATTTTGCACATTGTTACGTGAAAACTAACATGGAGCAGAGAGTTGCAGGCAAGCGTGCTTTGTTGACTAAATTTAAAAGTGGCCATGCCTCGTTCACGAATGTTACTTTGTGCCGAATGCGCAATTCACATACGAGGAATTGAGGTCCATTTCTGGGTCAGAGTCGACGAGCGTAAGTGCAATGGTTATTAGAAAGCAAACCTTTTATCATAAAACGTGGGCCAGTTCAGTGCTCCTCTTTCCTATGAATTACACTACTGGCCATTAAAATTGCTACACCAAGAAGAAATGCAGATGGTAAACGGGTATTCATTGGACAAATATATTATACTAGAACTGACATATGATTAGATTTTCAAGCAGTTTGGGTGCATAGATCCTGAGAAATCAGTACCCGGAACAACCACCTCTTGCCGTAATAATGGCCTTGATATGCCTGGGCATTGAGTCAAACAGAGCTTAGATGGCGTGTACAGGTACAGCTGCCCATGCAGCTTCAGCACGATACCACAGTTCATCAAGAGTAGTGACTGGCACATTGTGACGAACCAGTTTCTCGGCCACCATTGACCAGACGTTTTCAATTGGTGAGAGATCTGGAGAATGTGCTGGCCAGGGCAACAGTCGAATATTTTCTGTATCCAGAAAGTTCCGTACAGGACCTGCAACATGCGGTCGTGCATTATCTGCTAATATATAGAGTTTCGCAAGAATCGAATGAAGGGTAGAGCCACGGGTCGTAACACATCTGAAATGTAAAGTCCACTGTTCAAAGTACCGTCAATACGAACAAGAGTTGACCGAGACGTGTAACCTACGGCACCCCCATACCATCAGCCAGGTAATACGCCAGTAAGGCGATGAGGAATACAAGCTTCCTATGTGCGTTCACCGCGATGTCGCCAAACTCGGATGCGACCATCATGATGCTGTAAACAGAACCTGGATTCATCCGAAAAAATGACGTTTTGCCATTCGTGGACCCGCGTTCGTCGTTGAGTACACCATCGCAGGCGCTCCTGTCTGTGATGCAGCGTCAAGGGTAACCGCAGCCATGGTCTCCGAACTGATAGTCAATGCTGCTGCAAACGTCGTCGAACTGTTGGTGAAGATGGTTGTTGTCTTGCAAACGTCTCCGTCTGTGGACTCAGGGATCGAGACGTGGCTGCACGATCCGTTACTGCCATGTGGATAAGATGCTAATGATACGAGGCCGTTGGGATCCAGCACGGCGTTCCGTATTACCCTCCTGAACCCACCGATTCCATATTGTGCTAACAGTCATTGGATCTCGACTAAAGCGAGCAGCGATGTCGCGATACGATAAACCCCAACTGCGATAGTCTAAAATCCGTAACGGAAACGTGATACTACGCATTTCTCCTCCTTACACGAGGCATCACAACAACGTTTCACCAGGCAACGCCGGTCAACTGCTGTTTGTTTATGAGAAATCGGTTGGAAACGTACTTCGTGTCAGCACGTTGTAGGTGTCGCCACCGGCGCCAACCTTGTGTGAATGCTCTGAAAAGCTAATCATTTGCATATTATAGAATCTTCCTTCTGTCGGTTAAATTTCGCGTCTGTAGCATATCTTCGTGGTGTAGAAACTTTAATGGCCAGTAGTGTATCAATATAACTGATCCTTCATTTCATTTCACATCAATAACGTCGTCACAGTTGAAAGGTGTGCTGGTAAATTTTCGTAGAAATTTTTCCTTTTTCGAATGTCTGGAATCGCGCTCATAAGTTCTGAAATGCTTAGCGTGCAGAGTGCAGCCTCAGCAGAGAAGAGTCCGAGATGTTCTTCGCTCTGCGAAGATGCGCGCCATATTTCTCTGTTGATCGCGAAGGGAGGAGACAGACAGTTGAGCTTTGGTGTTGGATGTGAACAGTCGAGTTTCGTTAAGTAGCAGGAAGCAGCAAACAGTGGAGATTTTTGGGATTTATAGATTAATAGAAGATTTATTGTGGACAGATAAGAAATTGATGTTTATATTGGTACGATTATACTCTATGAAGAATGGATTACATGTAATGATAAAGTTAGTTTACGTGGGACACTGGTTTCATAACATAGACTTCTCGGTTTGTCAGACATCGAGATCAGGAATCTTCTTGCTTGGTATTTTTTGTTCGAAGAAATGGATTTAAGAATTAGATTTTGAAAGTATGTTTAAGGAAAGATTATAAGTATTTTGGTAGTTCTCGGATTATAGTTACGTCATTTCAGGGAAAGTTTAACTACTATTGAAGTTTCATTAAATGAAATTAAGCCACATGATATGAGATTGCTGTTGAATTCATTTAACCCAGAGTCATTGCCACATCCCAGAAGTCAACTAATTTTCAATTTTTTTTAAACTATTGTCAAAAATTATGAACCAAGAATGACAGCAATGTTTTTAGAGAACGCATTGCACCTTTGTGTCATCTAAGTAGTTAGAGTTGGCAGCTTTGTTATCGAGATGCGCTCTAGCTTCGAGAGCAGTTTTCATGGCCTATCCAGACCCAGGAAAGAAAAATACTAAGAATACAGATTATTCCTTTAATTAAATTTCACAGAGACCAGTTTTAGTTTCAAAGTAATCAGTTTTCCATCAAGGGCCGTAATCAGATAAGTTTGAGACAGCCCACCATTTTCTTAGAATTCTCGCAGCTAGATTTTTCTATTCATCCTCGCAATTGAAGTTTGTCATCAACAGTAAGCGTTATGCAGTCTTTCAGCCTTAAGGTCTGGTATCCCCGCTATTCAAAGCAGGAAACACAGAAATTGCAGAAACACAAACACAATGACAACATCAGTTTTCCCAGACAGTGGCTGACGTTGGCTCAAAACGTTTAAAAGTTAGAAATATATACCGAGAAGAAAAATCTTCAGTTGTCGTTATCTTCAGGTGAAAGACTAGTTTGATGCAGTCCACCATCTTACCCTACACTGTGCAAGCGCCATGATCTCCGAGCAACTTCTGCAACCTACATCCTCCCGAATCTGTTTACTGTATCCATCTGTTGGTCCCTCTCCGTGATTTATACCCCACCATGCTTCCCTCCAGTATTAAATTGGTGATCCCTTGATGTCTCAGGACGCGTCATACCAACTGATACCTTCTTCTAGTCAGGTTGAGCCACAAATTTCTTCTCTCCCCAATTCTATTCAGTATCTCCTCTTTAACAACGTGATCTGCCATCTAAGTTCCTGTTCCATTCACGTATGGAGCGCGGGAAGAATGATTGTTTGAATGCCTCGGTGAGTGCAGCAATAATTACTGCGTTAGGATGATAATAATTCTAATCTTATTCTCACGATCCCTAAGTGAGCGATACGTAAAGGATTGTAGTATACTCCTAGAGTCACCATTTACAGCCAGTTCTTCAAACATTTTTATTAGGCTTCTCATGATAGTTTACGTCTATCTGCAAGAGTCTTCCACTTCAGTACCTTCAGTATCTCTGTGACACTTGCCCACGGATTAATCAAACTTGCGATAATTCGTGCTGCCCTTCTCTGTATGCGTTCGCTATCCACGGTTAGTGGTGTAGGTCCCACACATTTGAGCAATATTCTAGAACGGGTTGCACGAGTGATCTGTACGCAAGCTCGTTTGCAGATTGATTTCACGTCCCCAGTATTGTACCAATAAACCGAAGTCAATCACCCGCTTAACCCACGACTGAATTTATGTGATCATTCCATTTCATATCCCTATAGACTGTTACACGCAGGTATCTGCATGAGTTGGCCTGATATTATAGTCATAAGATACTATGATTAATTTTCATTTAGTGAAGTGCACAATTTTACATTTATGAACATTTAAAGTAAGTTGCCAGTCTTTCCATCACCTTGAAATCTTTCATGATCTGACTGAATATTTACGTAGCTTGGTTCAGATAGTATTATATTATAGATAATTGCGTCATCTGCAAAAAGCGTCATGTTACTACTAATACGGTCTCCGAGGTCATTAATATGGAATATGAACACCAAGGGTCGCAACACACTTCCCTGGGGTGCAGCTGAAGTTACTTCTACATCTGACGATGGCTCTCCATCCAAGTTAACATGCCGTGTCCCCTCTACCACAAAGTTCTCATCCCCATCATAAATTTCACTTGATACCCCACATGATCGAACTCGTGACAATAAGAGTAGATGTGGTATTGAGTCAAATGCTCTTCGGAAATCAGTACATACTGCATCTTCTCGATTGCCTAGATCCAAAGCTTTCAGTAAGTCATGTGAGGAAAGTGTTAGTTGGGTTTCATGTAATCTGTGTTTTAGGAATCCTTGCTGCTTGGCATTGAGGAGGTCATTTCTTTTTTGGTCATCAGTCTACTGACTGGTTTGATGCGGCCCGCCACGAATTCCTTTCCTGTGCTAACCACTTCATCTCAGAGTAGCACTTGCAACCTACGTCCTCAATTATTTGCTTGACGTATTCCAATCTCTGTCTTCCTCTACAGTTTATGCCCTCTACAGCTCGCTCTAGTACCATGGAAGTCATTCCCTCATGTCTTAGCAGATGTCCTATCATCATGTCCCTTCTCCTTATCAGTGTTTTCCACATATTCCTTTCCTTTCCGATTCTGCGTAGAACCTCCTCATTCCTTACCTTATCAGTCCACCTAATTTTCAACATTCGTCTATAGCACCACATCTCAAATGATTCGATTCTCTTCTCTTCCGGTTTTCCCACAGTCCATGTTTCACTACCATACAATGCTGTACTCCAGACGTACATCCTCAGAAATTTCTTCCTCAAATTAAGGCCGGTATTTGATATTAGTTGACTACTCTGGGCCGGAAATGCCTTTTTTGCCATAGCGAGTCTGCTTTTGATGTCCTCCTTGCTCCGTCCGTCATTGGTTATTTTACTGCCTGGGTAGCAGAATTCCTTAACTTCATTGACTTCGTGACCATCAATCCTTATGTTAAGTTTCTCGCCGTTCTCATTTCTACTACTTCTCATTACCTTCGTCTTTCTCCGGTTTACGCTCAAACCATACTGTGTACTCATTAGACTGTTCATTCCGTTCAGCAGATCATTTAATTCTTCTTCACTTTCACTCAGGATAGCAATGTCATCAGCGAATCGTATCATTGATATCCTTTCACCTTGTATTTTAATTCCATTCATGAACCTTTCTTTTATTTCCATCATTGCTTCCTCGATGTACAGATTGAAGAGTAGGGGCGAAAGGCTACAGCCTTGTCTTACACCCTTCTTAATACGAGCACTTCGTTCTTGATCGTCCACTCTTATTATTCCCTCTTGGTTGTTGTACATATTGTATATATGACCCGTCTCTCCCTATAGCTTACCCCTACTTTTTTCAGAATCTCGAACAGCTTGCACCATTTTATATTGTCGAATGCTTTTTTCAGGTCGACAAATCACATGAAAGTGTCTTGATTTTTCTTTAGCCTTGCTTCCATTATTAGCCGTAACGTCAGAATTGCCTCTCTCGCCCCTTTACTTTTCCTAAAGCCAAACTGATCGTCACCTAGCGCATACTCAATTTTCTTTTCCATTCTTCTGTATATTTTTCTTGTAAGCAGCTTCGATGCATGAGATGTTAAGCTGATTGTGCGATAATTCTCGCACTTGTCAGCTCTTGCCGTCTTCGGAATTATGTGGATGATGCTTTTCCGAAAGTCAGATGGCATGTCGCCAGACTCATATATTGTACACACCAACGTGAATAGTCGTTTTGTTGCCACTTCCCCCAATGATTTTAGAAATTCTGATGGAATGTTATCTACACCTTCTGCCTTATTTGCCCGTAAGTCCTCCAAAGCTCTTTTAAATTCTGATTCTAATACTGGATCCCCTATCTCTTCTAAATCGACTCCTGTTTCTTCTTCTATCACACCAGACAAATCTTCGCCCTCATAGAGGCTTTCAATGTATTCTTTCCACCTATCTGCTCTCTCCTCTGCATTTAACAGTGGAATTCCCGTTGCACTCTTAATGTTACCACCGTTGCTTTTAATGTCACCAAAGGTTGTTTTGACTTTCCTGTATGCTGAGGCTGTCCTTCCGACAGTCATATCTTTTTCGATGTCTTCACATTTTTCCTCCAGCCATTTCGTCTTAGCTTCCCTGCACTTCCTATTTATTTCATTCATCAGCGACTTGTATTTCTGTATTCCTGATTTTCCCGTACTGCATTACCCTTTCAATATCCTCACACACATTCTCTATCTGTTCATCTTCAGCTTGCGACGTCGGCATGTATACCTGAACTATCGTTGTCGGTGGTGGTCTGCTGTCGATTCTGATTAGAACAACCCGGTCACTGAACTGTTCACAGTACACACCCTGTGCCCTACCTTCCTATTCATAACGAATCCTACACCTGTTATACCATTTTCTGCTGCTGTTGATATTACACGATACTCATCTGACCAGAAATCCTTGTCTTCCTTCCACTTCACTTACCCCTACTATATCTAGATTGAGCCTTTGCATTTCCCTTTTCAGATTTTCTAGCTTCCCTACCACGTTCAAGCTTCTGACATTCCACGCCCCGACTCGTAGAACGTAATCCTTTCGTTGATTATTCAATCTTTTTCTCATGGTAACCTCCCCGTTGGCAGTCCCCTCCCGGAGATCCGAATGGGGGACTATTCCGGAACCTTTTGCCAATGGAGAGATCATCATTACACTTCTTCAATTACAGGCCACATATCCTGTGGATACACGTTACGTGTCTTTAATGCAGTGGTTTCCATTGCCTTCTGCATCCTCATGTCGTTGATCATTGCTGATTCTTCCGCCTTAAGGGCAATTTCCCACCCCTAGGACAAGAGAGTGCCCTGAACCTCTATCCGCTCCTCCGCCCTCTTTGACAAGGCCGTTGGCAGAATGAGGCCGACTTCTTATGCCGGAAGTCTTCGGCCGCCAATGCTGATTATTTATCAAAACTTAGGCAGTGGCGGGGATCGAACCCGGGACCGAAGACGTTTTGATTATGAATCAGAGACGCTACCCCTAGACCACGGGTCACATTGAGGAGGTCATACTGTTCAAAATATCTCATTTCGTTTGAGCTCAGAATCGATGTCAAGCATATCGGATGGCAGTTTTGTGCATCGCCTCTAATACCCCTCTTAGGTGACAAGTGCAACCTGAGCTTTCTTCCAAGAACTGGGCACAGTTTATTATTCGAGGGATCTGCGTTGGATTACATTTTGAAGAGAGTTTAACTCAGCCTCGGATTGAGAATAGAATCTCACATGCATTCCATCGGTTCCTGTAGCGTTGTTAAGTTTTAACGATTTCAGTTTTTTCTCAACACCACTGATACTAATACTTATTTCATTCATCTTTTCTGTGGTACGAGGATTATATTGTGGCCATTCTCCTGGGATTCCCTTTGTAACCGAACATTTGAAAATGGAGTTAAGCAGTTCAGCTTTTGCTTTGCTCCCCTCAATTTCAGTTCCTGGCTCATTCGCTTGGGACTGGACAGTAACTTTGGTGAAGCTATCAGCCTTTGCATACGACCAGTATTTCTTTGTATTCTGTGAAAGATCATTTAACAATATTATACTATGACAGTCATTGAATGCATCAGGCATTGCTCTATGACAGCCAACACCTTTAATTTTTGTGCTAAGTTCCTAAGGGACCAAACTGCTGAGGTCATCGGTTCATAGGCTTACACGCTACTTTAACTAACTCACGCTAAGGACAACACACACACCCACGCCCGATGGAGGACTCGAGCCTCCGACGGGGGGAGCCACGCGAACCGTGGCAATGCAAGGCGATTTTAATTCAGCGTCTCTTTATCTGTAGCCCTACACTTACTTTACATCCCTATAATGCAGCAATCTCTGTTTCTTCAGAAGGAGGTATGCTACAGAGGTTCCATTCCATTATGGACTGTTTTACTGAGTACGTACCTGTGCAGTGCGTGATCAACTATTCTTGTAAACTTGAACCATAGTTCCTCAAATGCTGCTGGTCTATGCTGAAAGTTTCAAATTCCTTACTTGGATATGGCAATACTGACTTTTTGTCTACTTTACTGAACATACAAATCTTTCTGCTAGGTTTAGTGGTCCCTTGTACTTTGGTAATCATTGTTGCCAATGATACCAGTTTCGATATGGACGTTCCCAAAGAGGATGGGTGTATTTGTTGCCATTAAATCCAATATATTTGCATCAAAAAGTGGGGTTCCTGACTAGATATTTTTCAGGGAAAGCATTTACTACTGTTTCACACGATGTCTTAGCACGCCCACCACTAACAAAACAGAAAATTTTCCCAATTAATTGTTGGATGACTGAAGTATCCACCAAAGATTACGATGTGATTGGGGAACTTACGAGCAAATGACATGAGGTTTTCTCTGAAGTTTTCAGTTACATCAGGAGATGAATTATTTTGAGCGATAGAAGGATCCATTTACCGTTTTATGCCTACCCCTGAGTCTTGTGTAAACAATCTCACATGCCTCTTCAATTTCTGTATTAGTGGATTTGATTTTCTTGTGTACTGTTACAAATACATC
This sequence comes from Schistocerca serialis cubense, assembly GCF_023864345.2. Lineage (NCBI taxonomy): Eukaryota > Metazoa > Arthropoda > Insecta > Orthoptera > Acrididae > Schistocerca > Schistocerca serialis. The sequence goes on from NC_064644.1 coordinate 54,562,505, forward strand.
ACCTCCATGTCCCATTTGCCTGTCCTTTCGGTATACACTTAAATTCTAACCAAAAATATCACTCCTACCAATGTCAGGTTTCAATCACCTTTTTGTACCTAGTATTATGTGAGATTCACTGCTTTTCGTGAGCCTTTCTAACTCTGCCACATTGATGCGGATGTTTCGGCAGTTTACCATTAAGATTTTAATATGCTCACCAGTGAGAGGCATTTGTTTCGATCCTACACTGATACTTCTGGGTTTCCTATAGCTGTCGTTGTCTGGATTGTATGGAGAGTCGCCTAATCTAAAAAATCCTTGTGTGCATCCCATATATAGTCAACTATCTGGGTGGCAGCTTCTGATGTGTAGTACAAACCTGACTCGTTTAGTGGAACCCTACATTCTCAGCCCTTTGGACCAAGTCGAGAAATCCCAGAATGTCACAGAGCCTTCGAAGCCTCTGGTTTAGAGTTTCTACTCGACTCACGACCGAAGTGCCACGATTAGTTCTGGGGACAATGCTACAAATTGTGAGTTTCGCTGAAATTCCATGTGCAAGACTGGTCTTCTCAATCTTCTCTGCCAGTCGGTGAAATGACTCAAGTATGACAACGGAGCATAGACGACAGGCATAAATTTTTCCAACATGTACCACAATCTGCAGTTGCTAGCACCCTGTTCCATCAATGGCTGCTGGAACAGCCTCTTCAACATGTTGAATGAAGTCCACAGGCATACATACTGAGTGCACCTGGTGTCCTTTCCTGTCCCTTGCTGTCATTTCCCAAAGAGACACCACTTTTTTCCGTACGTTTGAACTGCTGAAAATTAATAGACCCTGCGCTTTTGAGTTTACCTAGTCTTGACACCGGACAAAATAGGTTTCCCCAAAACAGGTGAAGTGAGTCCTACTGGCTCGGTCAGAGGAATCGATAGACACCCTGAGTCTTCCCTGATCCCCGTCCACCCTGAGCAGGACTCCTAGATCTATCATTGACATGCCACCCTCAGTCAAGTTGTCGCTTAATGGCAGATGCTGTACTTTCGGTAGAGGAGGCAGGAACTACAGGAGAAAATAGAACCTGAGACATCTCTATTACTGGTAACTCAGGTAGACGACTCATGGGAGCTCTTCCAACACACCGATTCGCAGCAGCTGTCAAACTTTTGACAGTGGTAAGGGCGATTTCCAAATGTTTATGAAATTCAACCGATTCATCCAGTTTTCGAGAACAGCAGTCACTGTGGGGTTGCATATTACCTGGTGCAACGTATTACAACGTATTACAAGGCAGTTAAAAAAATAACTTTAAATTAAGCCCGCTGATTGTCTTTCAACCTGTTGAGCTAAAAAGTTGCTACTTTCCATATGAGAACTGAAACAAATGTTACAAAATGTGATGACCATTAAGGCTAGACAAAAATTACTAGCATCCAAAAGCGATGTGAGGTTAATTATAGTTGTTTGCAAATACGAAGGTGCAGTTATATATAGGGCTACTCCTCTTTAAGTGCAACACAATATGTTACGGTAGTTGGAATGTCTGCCTCAGTAACTAAATTACATGCGCCAATTAACTACAGATTGCTCATGGATTATGCAAAAGACAATGGTAGCTTCCGAAAATTCTCAAAAGCAAACATTTATTTTCTTTGGTACACAATGAAAATCAGAGGTGATGAATTCTTGGCAGAATTGTGAACACAAACACTGATCCACTACAAAATATACTTACGGAAATATAGTTTTCTAAGCGTCCAAAAACTTAAAAAATAACCTATTTCTCAGCGCAATCGTACAATGAAATTAGAGAACGATTCCTTTGTACGACGATAGGGGGAATTTCCTCAAAAAATTTTAATAGACCACAATTAAGTTTAAGACTATAATTGACGATAACAGTACGAGTTTATTGCTCAACTCGCGAACGTTCGAAATTTCACAATATATCACAGTACAAACAGCTACTGACACACCAACGAAATATTATGCAGAAGTGATGCGATCACTAAAATAAGCGAATCTAGAACTTGAAACCGGGACAGGGTTTCAGTACTTGTGGTCTTACACAAAGGAAAATTCCTAGGTCGCCTTTTTGTACAAATTAACATGGTATTGCACTGACTTTTCGCTTAGATGATTCAGTGCATTTTACAGTGGTGTGTCGAAGACGCACCCTGCAGCGTGAGTTTATCTCGGCGAAAATCGCTAAAATGTGCAGCACCAACAAGGCAAATCTTCTGCCTGTTGCAGCTAACAATTCCACGTTAATTCCGAATCACTACTTACATCGACAATATACTTGTTTGGGAAACCTGGTACCAACAAACAGCGTCTTGAAGGCATTATTGTAATCATTTTCAAATCATGGAGTTACGGTCAATTTAAGTAGATCTGAATTTCTAAAATCTTCTATTAAATTTTTAGGTCATGTAATATCAGCTTCAGGTTTTGAATCCGATCCAGACTTTAGGCCTCGTCAATCGTTTTTCGCCATTTCATTCACACAGAGCTCTGCACACTCCAAGATTACGTCAGTTAAGTGGTAAAAATCCAAACTGGTTTTGGGACGAATAAGCACCTTCACTTTCTTCACCCGGACTTTTCGCATGATTTATGCGTCGCTACCGAGAGCTCCAAGACATCCCCTTGCGTTTGAGTGTTTCAAGAAACGGAGGAAAATAATTTTTTGTTACTAAGTGCCTTCCATTAGCCTGTCGCTTTCTATCCGCTTCTCGACGAAATTATTCAGTCGCAGCACTTGAGGAGTTTGCTGTAGTTTGGGCTTTTACAGAATTTCAATTTTTTATTTTTTATTTTTTTAATTTTTTATTTTTATTTTTTTTGCAAACATAACATAACACGGATTACAGTGCGTTACAATTTCTTATGACAGTCCAACTTTCGCATGATCACTGGGGATGATGGGCATTCCAGGAAAGGAGAATGTTGTTGCTGATGGCTTTTCACGATCTCATGGTGGCTCACAAATTCCTTCATCCACAGAGTCCTGTCAGTCCAATTTAAGACTTCTATACATACAACAGGTCGCTTTCGAAAATTATGTTTCATCTGATTTTAACGACAATGCAAAAGAACAAGATTAAGATCCCATGTGGAAGAATATCAAGCAGCTGTGGTGAGACAGAAATAGCCCTACAGTTAGACATTATTATTTAGTTAGGAACAACCATATTTTTAAATATTTTAAGCCTGACAGCAATACATCACTTACTTGCGATCCGCAGTATTTGGTCAACTACTTAGTTTCGTACATGCATCTTAGTTAGGAACGCTATGGAACAAGAAAATGTTTCTACGTATTTCGTCACATCTCTTACTTTACCGACATGAAAAAAACAAACAAAGTGTTCTGATGACCAAATGTAAACTCCGTCAAAAAGCTAAAACATCAACCACTTCACATTTCCTGAGCTGTTTCCATCAGTGCAGTTAAACTGCGTCATTTGGCACCCATGAACCTACATGGATCTGTTCCTAAAAGCAGACAAGGTTTTCTGTATATTTTTATGGCAGCAGAGCTCATATTAAAATTTTTCTCTTTTACACCACTACTTAAAGGGGCAGCATTTACCACGGATTTAAGTTTGGTATGTCAACAAAGTTACATTCGATAATGGACCTCAGTTCCGTTTGGTTCTTTGCAGAAATATCTCAAAAATAGAAAAATTGCACAAATTTTCACTTCAGAGTACCATGCTTTTTCCAACCTGTCTCTAAAAATCATGAAAGAAGTAGGAAAATTTGGCACACTCTAGTGCCACAAAAAACTTACAGAATTGGATAGGTATGTTCAGATCTTTCATGACACTAAAAAGTCTTTACCTAATGATTCCATTTTATCCTCTCCATATTTGGCAGTGAAAAATAAAGGTCTGACAAAATCAAAGAATCTGTAGCGTTTCGTAAGTAATAATACTTAAGACATCATGAAGTCATATCTCTTAAAAACATAAAACAGATAGCAGAAATGAGAAAATGGTTCCACAAAAGGACGTGCAACAATAAAGAAGCAGGTCAAAAGGTTTTGCTTTACTCTCACCAGTTATAATGCAAATCAAAGGTCAAGTTTCCAAAATTCTTCTTAATTGACTGTGGACGGTTCCATATTTTCTGAATAGCTCAATTGAATGTGACTGAAGTAGAAACTGACACACAAAAATTCTCGTGGTCCACAATCAACACAACATATCCAATGTAAAACGTTTCTTGCAGTCATTCAGTGTACTCTCTTGTCCTTGGGATGGAAAATTTTCCAAAATATGGAAGGAACAGTAATGATCAGTGGCATTAGGATGCAGAAAGCAATGGCAACCACTGCATTAAAGATACACATATGTTTCCACAGGTCATGAGGCCAGCAGCTGAAAAATTGTAATCCCGAAACAGTCCCGTATTCGGATCTCTGGGAAGGGGAAGAGAAACATGAGAAAAAAATTATAATAAATGAACTGGTAATTTTTACGAGTCGAGGCATGGGTTGACAGAAGTTTAAACGTTGCAGGAAGCTACAAAATCCCAAAAGCGAAATGCTAAGACGGAATCTAGATATAATGGGGTTGGGGGGGGGGGGGGGCAGTGAAGTGAAACGGAAGGGAGACAAGGATTTTTGGGCGGATAATATAATGTCAACAGTAGCAGAAATGGTTATAAAAGGAGTAAGATGTTGTGTGAATAGGAAGGTGCAGCTGACAGTCTGTTACTCTTAACAGTTCAGTGATAGGTTGTTCTCATCAGATTCAACACCGACAACGATAGATGAGGTATACATGCCGACATCGCAAGTTGAAGAAGATGAGTTAGAGAACGTATATGAGGATATTGAATGGGTAATTCAGTAAATAAAGGAAGATGAAAAGTCTTGGGGGACTGGAATGGGTTTGTAGGGGAACGAGTAGAAGAAAGAGTTACCAGGAAACATGAGATTTGTATAATGAATGATACAGGAGGAAGACTAACTGAATTCTGTAATAAATTTCAGCTAGTAATAGCTAATACCTTGTTCAATAATCACAAGAAGAGGAGGTATACCTGGAACAGGCGGAGAGATAACGGAAGATTTCAGTTAGATTACATCATGGTGAGGCAGAGATTTGGGAATCAGATATTGGATTTTAAGGCATACGCAGTGTAGGGAAGCAGCCTACTCACGCTGTAGTAAATTCACATCAGTTTCCATTGTGTGCCAGCCAGTCTGCTGTAACTAGCTCTGACGTCATAAATGTTGCGCAATACCTTAAAAATCAAGCAAAGGACCTAAAACTTTTCTAGCATGTCAGGAATAATACTAAATTAATGTGTGTTAAATATCAGTTCGATAACTTCAGCCATTTTCGAAATTTGGACGTTTTTCTGAAAAAATCATTGGCGCAACAGAAAAGAGCTAGAGACTTCAAAATTTATATTTAGATTCATCTTTCATAATGATTTAATAAAAACAGTACTTTGGATTTCACAAATTAAGATTTTAGTGGAAATTCATGATTTTGTGGTTTTCGTCTCAAAACTGAAGGAAGCAAGATAGATTAAGTAGGTTAATAAATAAGGCTAGGATGTTTAGATTTAAATAGGTTGGAGGTCCGCTATGACTATGAAGATGTGAAAAGTTTCTTTTGAATACCTATAAAATTATAGCGATAGCGGATGTCAAAAGGGCCAGTTCAGAGCTCATCTACTGCGTACAGTGTAATTTAATTAATTCTCTTGCCCAGAATATTTAACTTAGCCACGTCAAAATTTTATTATCAATACTTACCTGCGTGCTGAATGCACGTTTAAAGTAAGAGCTTCATCGGCCATCAGCAAAAGAAGCTATAAATTATTATGTAACTTGAAGTGGTGCGTTACTAGCCCAGCGGCTAGTCGAGAAAGCCGAAAAGATCAGGCGTTCCCTTCGCCGTCCGCACCGCGGCTTTATATATAAGGACGCTGCGCGAGGAAGCAAGGCCCCAGTTCTCTCCAGACGCTGAATGACACGCCATCTGTGTCGGGAGCCGCGTCGCATCAGTGTCACTGCTACAAACAGCCTCGGGTGCCGTATTAAGTTACTAGAGATACGCGGAACCATGAAAACATTTTATGTGAAGTGTTAATTCTGGAATGATTTTCATTATCTTGCTTTAGTTTGCGTATTGTCGTATTTTCACGTGCCGTCGCGGGACAGACATTCTACCAAATATTTAGCGTGGCGTTTGATGAAGTATTTTCATCAAATTATGGCGAGCATTCTTTTTAACATTTAATTCGGACATTTATAGTTGCATCAGCGCATTAGACTCTGAACTGCTCTGTTAGTTAGGTTGTAGGGATACTTGTGTTTTTTATCAGTGAATTTCAGAATATACTCAACTATTTTGGAAAACCGTTTTTGATTAGAAATCCCGGACAATCTCCTAATTCCTCAGAGCTATAAGTTGCAGCTATAATTGTATCTCAAATGAAGTGGGCACTAGGATCTCTATTACTGGTTCCATGTTTTATTAAATCACTTTCTGGGTGCCACATAGTAAATAGAGAGCCAGTGTTGAGAACGGCGAAAGACAGCATTAACAACATTCGAAAAGCCAGAAACTGATTCTACATGCAAGCGTTTATCCAGCAATCAGATTAGATTAATTTTCTACAAACTCATCCGCCGCCCCACATATGGTGCATCGGCCGGAAATGTTACAACATTCAAACAATATACAACAGTAATTATTATTACAAACCGCATCCGCCGCCCCACATATGGTGCATCGGCCGGGAAATCAACTAGGTGAAAGTGATTTTTAACTATTCGGATTCGCGAGTGAAATGCGACACGCAACTGAGTATAGAACAGTGAATGTGTTACGTGTGCATGTGGACGACGCAATTGGATTAACAACGCATCTGGATTGACGGAGCTGGCACTGAGTCTAGCGGTGCTGCCGGCATCGCGAGAAGCCAGTCTCGCCGCACCACAGTCGTCCACTGGAGCAGCCGGCGCAGAGCCTGCAATTGCGGGCCACGCAAACACACAACAGCCGTCGGAGAGCCGTCTGCAGTTCAACGTGCCACGTCGCATCAGGAATCCTGGTACGCCGCGCCGGCAACGCCATACGTCGTGCAGAAGGAACTAAGTTAAGTGAAAAGCTGTTAAAAATTTTACTAACCTGCACTAAAAGACTGTCGGCGATGGAACCGTCAAAAGAAGCTGAGGTTAAACTTAAATCAGAACCTATGTCTGTTGAGGGAACTGTAAATCCAGACAACGGTTCGAGTGTAAATATGCATGAAAGTAGTAATGTTAAGGTGAAACATGAAGTATTGTCTCCTGACCGTAGTGTAAAATGGGGCAATGATTCAATAATAGAGACCCCTGTAGTAAAGCGGAAAGTAGAAATTGTAAATTTATTGGATGATAGTTTCTCTGATGAATTAAGAATGAAACAGTCATCAGAGATGGTAGAGTTTAAGAAGGAGAAGTTAGAGATGACTAACCAATCAGAAGTTTCATTTAATTTTGATGATTCTGGTGTTGGAGCTAGTTTTTCGTCACCTGAGTGTGATAAAAAGCCAGCCAGTGAGCAACCCAAAGATGCTGGGGCTGTTGATCTAAATGTTATATTACAAGCAATAGCTGCCAGTAATGCACAAATGACAGCTGAATTAAAGTCTGAAATAAGCGAACAGGTCAAAAGCAGTAATGCTGAATTAAAGTCTGAAATTGTGGCCAGCCAAACAAATTTTAATAAACGATTGGAGGTAATGGACGATACCTTCAAGGCTGGTTGCAATAAGCTGAAAGAGGATCTAGACAGTTTGAATTATAAAATTGATTACAATCATGAAGATATTAAGAAAAGGGTTGCTCAACAGTTTTCTGAAATGTATAAAACAGTTAAATCCGAAGTTGCTGAGGTTCGCAAAGACTTCCAAATGGTAGATGCGAAGCTGGAGCACAAGTTAACAGAAAAGATCGAGGCGGAATCTGAACTGTGCTCAGATAGATTTAAAGATGTTAATATAAAAGTAAACATATGTCAAGCAGAAGTAGAAGCAATCAAAACTGACACTACTCTTATTGTACAAAGAGTAGATAATGTTGAAATGAAAGTAGAAAATATTAGTACTAACATTGCTAACATTGAGAGTAAAGTAGCTTCAGTAACTTCTGGTAATGGTAGTACACAACAAGTTGTAGCTGCAAACGCCGCTTTTATCGGGTGTCGGCAGTTCTTGCGGTTTGATCCAGATAAAAATATCCACCCGCTAGATTTCTGGAACGATTTTGAAGATGTGATTCCACCAACTTGGTCTGAACGAGAGAAAATCTCATTTATTAGAAGCCATTTAGCAGGTGACGCCATGCGTTGGTCAGCTGATGTTATGTTAAAGTGTAAAACATTAGCAGAGTTTAAGACAGCTTTCATTAATGAGTATTGGTCTAGCAATAAGCAAAATGAAGTGTTGAGAGAATTTTGGAGTGGAAAACGCTTCAATGCAGGCAAGGAATCAATTAAAGAGTTTGCTAGGTCATGGATTTCACGTTTGTCACATTTGGCGGAAAAGCTAAAACCAGAAATGATTATACTAGGTCTTGAAGCCAAACTGCCATGGTATTGGCAAACTAGAATTATATCAGCCCCTAGAGACAATCTGGATCGTTTCATTGAGTATTTGGAACGTGTAGAACGTGTTGCTGCCAATGAGGAGCAAGCACGTAATAACCGTAATGCCAATAATAATAATAGTAATTTTAGGAACGAGCAAAATGGCAATGTAAATATCAGAACAGTAGGTGTTCGCCATCCTAAGAGAGGTAGGAATTGGGGAAATAATTATCAGAACCAACAATGGCATCCAAGGGATAATAATTTTGTTCCAAACAGAAATATGCATGTAAACAACAGTACGGAAAGTAATGCTGTGCCAGTCAACTATAATGAAACTAAAGGAAACAGCAGTAGGCCGAGGCAGGAAAACTAGTTCCCGTCTGTGAGGACACTGGCGCTCACCAGGCGGTTACTTTTCCTAAGCCAGTAGTTACGGGAATTGGTAAGACAGATCAGAATACTCAAACTGAACAGGTGGATGAAGAGTCGGTAGCACCTAAGGATACAACAGAAATATTAGATCACTCACAATATTTGATAGATACCGTGTTAGAGACGCTTTCTAAGTGGGAAGAGAAAGAGAAGGCGTAGCAGTGTAATGGTAGGGAAGAGCTACAAAATATTGAATTGTCAGGTGAAGAAGCAGAAGAAATTCATGCTTATATTTACGATGAGGATGATGTGCTCTTATCTAAAGTGCCTGTGCAGGATGTTGATAATGTACTAATAGATTTAGGACAGCAGATAAGTGGGAATGTAGAGGGTAGGCTGTTTGGGGTCGATGAACCCAGTAGCTGTGACCAGTTGTCACTTGAGAAGGAAACCGACGATAATGGTGAAAGTGGTTTAGCTGTAACTAATGTTATGCCCGGTCTGGAGGCGCTGAATCGCTCAGACTACAGTAATTTGGGTCATGTTCAGCAAACTAAATGTAATGAAGTCGTGCGGTGTTTCGATTTAAAATTAATAGACCGACTGGAAAAGGCAGCTGAAAATGTAATTCAGGAAACCCCTACACACTGTGACCTAAATGTAATGAAGACAGATGTCGATCAATTTAGTTGGAGACAAATCCAAAAAGAACTACTAGATGAATGTGAGGAACCACCTGTACAACCTAGAATAAGCCACCCTATAATAATAGTGAATATGTTGGGTATCAATGTACGTTGTCTCTTAGACAGTGGAAGTGAAGTGAGTGCAATATCTCAGTCCTTCTTTGACGCATTACCTGGTAAAGACAAGCTTACAGTAATGAGAGTATCAGGACTAAGAATAATTGGTGCTACTGGCAAGGTGTCAAAAACGGTAAAGCAAGAAGCTTTACTGCCCTTTAACATTAATGGTAATTTAATTGATCATCCATGTTTAATTGTAAACAATCTCAGTATTGAGGTTTTAATTGGCATAGATTTCTTGTCAAAATATCAGTGTTGTTGACTTTGAAAGAAGCCAGTTAAAAATGGTCTTGCCAATAACCGGAGTAATTATAGTACCTTTTAGTGATAAACATGTAGTAACTGATGATGGAACTTGGGAGCTACCTATACGAGTTCTGAAAAATAGGAGGTATTGGGACGAAGGTGTTAATCTTAGTAACAGTAAGCTGAACACAGCAGAAGAAGGAGAAGCAATTATTTTAGACAAAATAAAAACTAAATTGCAGGAAATCTATAAGATTTCACACAATCAAAAGGAAGAACTGAGACAGGTTCTAAAAAGGCATCATAAAGTATTTTCAGATCGACCTGGCAGATTCATAGGTAGCCAATGAATGCTGTAGGGAGGAGGTTGTTCTGTAACCTCTACACAGTGTGGCAGCTGTGCAGTCCCAGCTGTGTGAGATCTTCTTTCCCATTTCAGATCTCACTCACTCTTCATCTTTCCTATCTACAAAAATTTCGACATCTTCTTCCAACACATAAAATTTTCCGTTATGGTTACCAAGCCAACAATAAACCAATGAATGCTGTAGGGAGGAGGTTGTTCTGTAACCTCTACACAGTGTGGCAGCTGTGCAGTCCCAGCTGTGTGAGATCTTCTTTCCTTTTCAGGTCTCACTCACTCTTCATCTTTTCTATCCACCTAAAATTTCTAACTCTTCTTTACAGCATTAAACCAATGAATGCTGTAGGGAGGAGGTTGTTCTGTAACCTCTACACAGTGTGGCAGCTGTGCAGTCCCAGCTGTGTGAGAACTTCTTTCCCTTTCAGGTCTCACTCATTCTTCCTCTTTCCTATCCACTAAAATTTTCGACCTTTTCTTCCAACACATAAAATTTTCCGTTATGGTTACCAAGCCAACAATAAACCAATGAATGCTGTAGGGAGGAGGTTGTTCCGTAACCTCTACACAGTGTGGCAGCTGTGCAGTCCCAGCTGTGTGAGATCTTCTTTCCCTTTCAGGTCTCACTCACTCTTCATCTTTTCTATCCACCTAAAATTTCTAATTCTTCTTTACAGCATTAAGCTAATGAATGCTGTAGGGAGGAGGTTGTTCTGTAACCTCTACACAGTGTGGCAGCTGTGCAGTGCCAGCTGTGTGAGATCTTCTTTCCCTTTCAGGTCTCACTCATTCTTCCTCTTTCCTATCCTCAAAAATTTCGACCTCTTCTTTCCAGACATGAAAATTTTCTGTCATGGCTATCAAGCCATGAGTTATGTAACCATTCTATCCACCGATTAGTAAAGAAACAAAATACCTAATGTGACAAACCTAATAGTGACAAACAGTAGAGAAGTATGACGTAATTAAGATAAAATGTATTTGAGTAACAAGTATGTATAGAACCCAGGTAATATAGTAACTACAAAGTGTTGTTTTATTGGAAATGGTCCACCAACAGTAATTTAAAAAGATATATGAATTCATATACAAGCAGGATCTGAAGTGGTAGTGAAACCTAGTGTATGCATTAGAGCTAACTAATAAATAGTAAGAAAGAGATTGCTTAGTGTTATGAAAAATATGCAGATAAGTTGTAAGGATGAACTCACCTGGTGTAGCAAGGAAAGGCAGTGTAATAGAATTGAGCAGTGTTTGTGGTTGAGACGTGAAGGACACGTCCCTGAAGTATTTATAAGGTTGGAGCTGGCCATTATTTTAGTGTAGTGTGTGACAGGATACACCTACACGTATTGAGGTTATGAGTTGGAGGCGTGAATGCGACCATAGGTACCCTTATGTTAGATGAGACAGAGCAGCTCATGGTGTCCTATAGGTTTAAGGAATTTAGCATTACGCTCGTCCATAATTACTTGATGCACTTTAGTGGTAGGTCTGAGAGAGACTACCTGAGGTTTCAGCATCCGATCGAGTGGAAATGGATTGCCACGTGAGCAAACTAATCAGCTGCAGTACACTATGGATATGAAATAAATATGCTATCCTATGCTTTAAATATTAATAGAGTGAGTGGTAAATAAGTACATACACTAGCAAAGTAAATAAGTAACATACTGACAGACGTGAAACATTATTTTAGTTCAGCATAAATACACTTCAAAGTAAGTAAGTACCTAATTGCAGATGTGGAACTGACAACAGCAGAGGACCAATAAGTGGATTTAGTAGTCAACTAAACGTAGTGTGTTTTGAACACTCACAACTGTACTATTACCAAAAGTTACTCACATGTACAAAGAAGCTGAGGAAACAACCACTAATCATACTCATACTATCTCTAAGAATAAAGTAATCAAAGATGAGTCAGTTAAGTGCTTAAAATACAAATGTATCAGGAATGTACCGAGCATTGGTTCAGTGTTCCGGCCCAGAAATAAGAAATGCAGATTAAATATGATTTATGATTGTATGCCTTGAGCATAGATTTTCTCTAATACGTGACTAACGGCATTTTCAGCCATTTGTTTACCGATTTTATGACAGTCAAGTAACCGTAAGAGTAAAATTGAGAAAAGTTCTGTTAACTTTGTTCCAGCAAAATATTGGAAGATAAAATGTATATATCCCCATTTCATTGTGACCCACCCATAGATATTAAGTGAACAGAGTCTGAGGCACTCTTTTTGTTTGTTCTACAGGACAAACCAGATAATGGCAGCCTGGTAGCTGCGTGAAAGCGTGGAGTGACTTGGACACAACTCACAGTGACCCCTCCCCTTTCCCCCATGTAATTTAGAGAGAAGTGAAGGACGCACACCATAGCAACTTCCCCTCCTCTACCCTGGTGAATGAAAGTGTAGGACGCCAGCCAAAGCGGCTACATCCACGTGTGTAAAAAAAAAAAAAATTATTTGTGAAATTTTCTTTCAGGTTTAGAGAAAGACTGCTAAGAGATAATCATCTGTTTACATATCATGTTATTTTCTTTGAATTTGTGTATGTAAAAATGTATTTAATGTATTTAATGGATCTAAGATTTTCATAATTTTTCAGTTTGTATGTGTTTGTTTGTCTAAGGCAATATGTATGCCAAAATATTTCATTGACTTTGCTTAAAATTTTGAGTAATGACATTGTTTCCAAGGCAGTGAACATGCCTACAATTTAAATAATTAATGTAGGTAATCAGTTTTCTTTAATGATTCTACAGGTTTATATTTCAATTTTGATTTTTATAGGGAGTTAAACTGTACTCTTGCTTCCCTTTTTGTAATTAAATTTTTTTTCTCATTCATTAACATTCATAAACAAAAAATTTAAGTAGAGGGTGATGTAGGGAAGCAGCCTACTCACGCTGTAGTAAATTCACATCAGTTTCCATTGTGTGCCAGTCAGTCTGCTGTAACTAGCTCTGACGTCATAAATGTTGCGCAATACCTTAAAAATCAAGCAAAGGACCTAAAACTTTTCTAGCATGTCAGGAATAATACTAAATTAATGTGTGTTAAATATCAGTTCGATAACTTCAGCCATTTTCGAAATTTGGACGTTTTTCTGAAAAAATCATTGGCGCAACAGAAAAGAGCTAGAGACTTCAAAATTTATATTTAGATTCATCTTTCATAATGATTTAATAAAAACAGTACTTTGGATTTCACAAATTAAGATTTTAGTGGAAATTCATGATTTTGTGGTTTTCGTCTCAAAACTGAAGGAAGCAAGATAGATTAAGTAGGTTAATGAATAAGGCTAGGATGTTTAGATTTAAATAGGTTGGAGGTCCGCTATGACTATGAAGATGTGAAAAGTTTCTTTTGAATACCTATAAAATTATAGCGATAGCGGATCTCAAAAGGGCCAGTTCAGAGCTCATCTACTGCGTACAGTGTAATTTAATTAATTCTCTCGCCCAGAATATTTAACTTAGCCACGTCAAAATTTTGTTATCAATACTTACCTGCGTGCTGAATGCACGTTTAAAGTAAGAGCTTCATCGGCCATCAGCAAAAGAAGCTATAAATTATTATGTAACTTGAAGTGGTGCATTACTAGCCCAGCGGCTAGTCGAGAAAGCCGAAAAGATCAGGCGTTCCCTTCGCCGTCCGCACCGCGGCTTTATATATAAGGACGCTGCGCGAGGAAGCAAGGCCCCAGTTCTCTCCAGACGCTGAATGACACGCCATCCGTGTCGGGAGCCCCGTCGCATCAGTGTCACTGCTACAAACAGCCTCGGGTGCCGTATTAAGTTACTAGAGATACGCGGAACCATGAAAACATTTTATGTGAAGTGTTAATTCTGGAATGATTTTCATTATCTTGCTTTAGTTTGCGTATTGTCGTATTTTCACGTGCCGTCGCGGGACAGACATTCTACCAAATATTTAGCGTGGCGTTTGATGAAGTATTTTCATCAAATTATGGCGAGCATTCTTTTTAACATTTAATTCGGACATTTATAGTTGCATCAGCGCATTAGACTCTGAACTGCTCTGTTAGTTAGGTTGTAGGGATACTTGTGTTTTTTATCAGTGAATTTCAGAATATACTCAACTATTTTGGAAAACCGTTTTTGATTAGAAATCCCGGACAATCTCCTAATTCCTCAGAGCTATAAGTTGCAGCTATAATTGTATCTCAAATGAAGTGGGCACTAGGATCTCTATTACTGGTTCCATGTTTTATTAAATCACTTTCTGGGTGCCACATAGTAAATAGAGAGCCAGTGTTGAGAACGGCGAAAGACAGCATTAACAACATTCGAAAAGCCAGAAACTGATTCTACATGCAAGCGTTTATCCAGCAATCAGATTAGATTAATTTTCTACAAACTCATCCGCCGCCCCACATATGGTGCATCGGCCGGAAATGTTACAACATTCAAACAATATACAACAGTAATTATTATTACAAACCGCATCCGCCGCCCCACATATGGTGCATCGGCCGGGAAATCAACTAGGTGAAAGTGATTTTTAACTATTCGGATTCGCGAGTGAAATGCGACACGCAACTGAGTATAGAACAGTGAATGTGTTACGTGTGCATGTGGACGACGCAATTGGATTAACAACGCATCTGGATTGACGGAGCTGGCACTGAGTCTAGCGGTGCTGCCGGCATCGCGAGAAGCCAGTCTCGCCGCACCACAGTCGTCCACTGGAGCAGCCGGCGCAGAGCCTGCAATTGCGGGCCACGCAAACACACAACAGCCGTCGGAGAGCCGTCTGCAGTTCAACGTGCCACGTCGCATCAGGAATCCTGGTACGCCGCGCCGGCAACGCCATACGTCGTGCAGAAGGAACTAAGTTAAGTGAAAAGCTGTTAAAAATTTTACTAACCTGCACTAAAAGACTGTCGGCGATGGAACCGTCAAAAGAAGCTGAGGTTAAACTTAAATCAGAACCTATGTCTGTTGAGGGAACTGTAAATCCAGACAACGGTTCGAGTGTAAATATGCATGAAAGTAGTAATGTTAAGGTGAAACATGAAGTATTGTCTCCTGACCGTAGTGTAAAATGGGGCAATGATTCAATAATAGAGACCCCTGTAGTAAAGCGGAAAGTAGAAATTGTAAATTTATTGGATGATAGTTTCTCTGATGAATTAAGAATGAAACAGTCATCAGAGATGGTAGAGTTTAAGAAGGAGAAGTTAGAGATGACTAACCAATCAGAAGTTTCATTTAATTTTGATGATTCTGGTGTTGGAGCTAGTTTTTCGTCACCTGAGTGTGATAAAAAGCCAGCCAGTGAGCAACCCAAAGATGCTGGGGCTGTTGATCTAAATGTTATATTACAAGCAATAGCTGCCAGTAATGCACAAATGACAGCTGAATTAAAGTCTGAAATAAGCGAACAGGTCAAAAGCAGTAATGCTGAATTAAAGTCTGAAATTGTGGCCAGCCAAACAAATTTTAATAAACGATTGGAGGTAATGGACGATACCTTCAAGGCTGGTTGCAATAAGCTGAAAGAGGATCTAGACAGTTTGAATTATAAAATTGATTACAATCATGAAGATATTAAGAAAAGGGTTGCTCAACAGTTTTCTGAAATGTATAAAACAGTTAAATCCGAAGTTGCTGAGCTTCGCAAAGACTTCCAAATGGTAGATGCGAAGCTGGAGCACAAGTTAACAGAAAAGATCGAGGCGGAATCTGAACTGTGCTCAGATAGATTTAAAGAT
Organism: Schistocerca serialis cubense; assembly: GCF_023864345.2. Taxonomy (NCBI): domain Eukaryota; kingdom Metazoa; phylum Arthropoda; class Insecta; order Orthoptera; family Acrididae; genus Schistocerca; species Schistocerca serialis. The sequence continues at coordinate 54,578,621 of NC_064644.1, forward strand.
GTTAATATAAAAGTAAACATATGTCAAGCAGAAGTAGAAGCAATCAAAACTGACACTACTCTTATTGTACAAAGAGTAGATAATGTTGAAATGAAAGTAGAAAATATTAGTACTAACATTGCTAACATTGAGAGTAAAGTAGCTTCAGTAACTTCTGGTAATGGTAGTACACAACAAGTTGTAGCTGCAAACGCCGCTTTTATCGGGTGTCGGCAGTTCTTGCGGTTTGATCCAGATAAAAATATCCACCCGCTAGATTTCTGGAACGATTTTGAAGATGTGATTCCACCAACTTGGTCTGAACGAGAGAAAATCTCATTTATTAGAAGCCATTTAGCAGGTGACGCCATGCGTTGGTCAGCTGATGTTATGTTAAAGTGTAAAACATTAGCAGAGTTTAAGACAGCTTTCATTAATGAGTATTGGTCTAGCAATAAGCAAAATGAAGTGTTGAGAGAATTTTGGAGTGGAAAACGCTTCAATGCAGGCAAGGAATCAATTAAAGAGTTTGCTAGGTCATGGATTTCACGTTTGTCACATTTGGCGGAAAAGCTAAAACCAGAAATGATTATACTAGGTCTTGAAGCCAAACTGCCATGGTATTGGCAAACTAGAATTATATCAGCCCCTAGAGACAATCTGGATCGTTTCATTGAGTATTTGGAACGTGTAGAACGTGTTGCTGCCAATGAGGAGCAAGCACGTAATAACCGTAATGCCAATAATAATAATAGTAATTTTAGGAACGAGCAAAATGGCAATGTAAATATCAGAACAGTAGGTGTTCGCCATCCTAAGAGAGGTAGGAATTGGGGAAATAATTATCAGAACCAACAATGGCATCCAAGGGATAATAATTTTGTTCCAAACAGAAATATGCATGTAAACAACAGTACGGAAAGTAATGCTGTGCCAGTCAACTATAATGAAACTAAAGGAAACAGCAGTAGGCCGAGGCAGGAAAACTAGTTCCCGTCTATGAGGACACTGGCGCTCACCAGGCGGTTACTTTTCCTAAGCCAGTAGTTACGGGAATTGGTAAGACAGATCAGAATACTCAAACTGAACAGGTGGATGAAGAGTCGGTAGCACCTAAGGATACAACAGAAATATTAGATCACTCACAATATTTGATAGATACCGTGTTAGAGACGCTTTCTAAGTGGGAAGAGAAAGAGAAGGCGTAGCAGTGTAATGGTAGGGAAGAGCTACAAAATATTGAATTGTCAGGTGAAGAAGCAGAAGAAATTCATGCTTATATTTACGATGAGGATGATGTGCTCTTATCTAAAGTGCCTGTGCAGGATGTTGATAATGTACTAATAGATTTACGACAGCAGATAAGTGGGAATGTAGAGGGTAGGCTGTTTGGGGTCGATGAACCCAGTAGCTGTGACCAGTTGTCACTTGAGAAGGAAACCGACGATAATGGTGAAAGTGGTTTAGCTGTAACTAATGTTATGCCCGGTCTGGAGGCGCTGAATCGCTCAGACTACAGTAATTTGGGTCATGTTCAGCAAACTAAATGTAATGAAGTCGTGCGGTGTTTCGATTTAAAATTAATAGACCGACTGGAAAAGGCAGCTGAAAATGTAATTCAGGAAACCCCTACACACTGTGACCTAAATGTAATGAAGACAGATGTCGATCAATTTAGTTGGAGACAAATCCAAAAAGAACTACTAGATGAATGTGAGGAACCACCTGTACAACCTAGAATAAGCCACCCTATAATAATAGTGAATATGTTGGGTATCAATGTACGTTGTCTCTTAGACAGTGGAAGTGAAGTGAGTGCAATATCTCAGTCCTTCTTTGACGCATTACCTGGTAAAGACAAGCTTACAGTAATGAGAGTATCAGGACTAAGAATAATTGGTGCTACTGGCAAGGTGTCAAAAACGGTAAAGCAAGAAGCTTTACTGCCCTTTAACATTAATGGTAATTTAATTGATCATCCATGTTTAATTGTAAACAATCTCAGTATTGAGGTTTTAATTGGCATAGATTTCTTGTCAAAATATCAGTGTTGTTGACTTTGAAAGAAGCCAGTTAAAAATGGTCTTGCCAATAACCGGAGTAATTATAGTACCTTTTAGTGATAAACATGTAGTAACTGATGATGGAACTTGGGAGCTACCTATACGAGTTCTGAAAAATAGGAGGTATTGGGACGAAGGTGTTAATCTTAGTAACAGTAAGCTGAACACAGCAGAAGAAGGAGAAGCAATTATTTTAGACAAAATAAAAACTAAATTGCAGGAAATCTATAAGATTTCACACAATCAAAAGGAAGAACTGAGACAGGTTCTAAAAAGGCATCATAAAGTATTTTCAGATCGACCTGGCAGATTCATAGGTAGCCAATGAATGCTGTAGGGAGGAGGTTGTTCTGTAACCTCTACACAGTGTGGCAGCTGTGCAGTCCCAGCTGTGTGAGATCTTCTTTCCCATTTCAGATCTCACTCACTCTTCATCTTTCCTATCTACAAAAATTTCGACATCTTCTTCCAACACATAAAATTTTCCGTTATGGTTACCAAGCCAACAATAAACCAATGAATGCTGTAGGGAGGAGGTTGTTCTGTAACCTCTACACAGTGTGGCAGCTGTGCAGTCCCAGCTGTGTGAGATCTTCTTTCCTTTTCAGGTCTCACTCACTCTTCATCTTTTCTATCCACCTAAAATTTCTAACTCTTCTTTACAGCATTAAACCAATGAATGCTGTAGGGAGGAGGTTGTTCTGTAACCTCTACACAGTGTGGCAGCTGTGCAGTCCCAGCTGTGTGAGAACTTCTTTCCCTTTCAGGTCTCACTCATTCTTCCTCTTTCCTATCCACTAAAATTTTCGACCTTTTCTTCCAACACATAAAATTTTCCGTTATGGTTACCAAGCCAACAATAAACCAATGAATGCTGTAGGGAGGAGGTTGTTCCGTAACCTCTACACAGTGTGGCAGCTGTGCAGTCCCAGCTGTGTGAGATCTTCTTTCCCTTTCAGGTCTCACACACTCTTCATCTTTTCTATCCACCTAAAATTTCTAATTCTTCTTTACAGCATTAAGCTAATGAATGCTGTAGGGAGGAGGTTGTTCTGTAACCTCTACACAGTGTGGCAGTTGTGCAGTCCCAGCTGTGTGAGATCTTCTTTCCTTTTCAGGTCTCACTCACTCTTCATCTTTTCTATCCACCTAAAATTTCTAACTCTTCTTTACAGCATTAAACCAATGAATGCTGTAGGGAGGAGGTTGTTCTGTAACCTCTACACAGTGTGGCAGCTGTGCAGTGCCAGCTGTGTGAGATCTTCTTTCCCTTTCAGGTCTCACTCATTCTTCCTCTTTCCTATCCTCAAAAATTTCGACCTCTTCTTTCCAGACATGAAAATTTTCTGTCATGGCTATCAAGCCATGAGTTATGTAACCATTCTATCCACCGATTAGTAAAGAAACAAAATACCTAATGTGACAAACCTAATAGTGACAAACAGTAGAGAAGTATGACGTAATTAAGATAAAATGTATTTGAGTAACAAGTATGTGTAGAACCCAGGTAATATAGTAACTGCAAAGTGTTGTTTTATTGGAAATGGTCCACCAACAGTAATTTAAAAAGATATATGAATTCATATACAAGCAGGATCTGAAGTGGTAGTGAAACCTAGTGTATGCATTAGAGCTAACTAATAAATAGTAAGAAAGATATTGCTTAGTGTTATGAAAAATATGCAGATAAGTTGTAAGGATGAACTCACCTGGTGTAGCAAGGAAAGGCAGTGTAATAGAATTGAGCAGTGTTTGTGGTTGAGACGTGAAGGACACGTCCCTGAAGTATTTATAAGGTTGGAGCTGGCCATTATTTTAGTGTAGTGTGTGACAGGATACCTACACGTATTGAGGTTATGAGTTGGAGGCGTGAATGCGACCATAGGTACCCTTATGTTAGATGAGACAGTGCAGCTCATGGTGTCCTATAGGTTTAAGGAATTTAGCATTACGCTCGTCCATAATTACTTGATGCACTTTAGTGGTAGGTCTGAGAGAGACTACCTGAGGTTTCAGCATCCGATCGAGTGGAAATGGATTGCCACGTGAGCAAACTAATCAGCTGCAGTACACTATGGATATGAAATAAATATGCTATCCTATGCTTTAAATATTAATAGAGTGAGTGGTAAATAAGTACATACACTAGCAAAGTAAATAAGTAACATACTGACAGACGTGAAACATTATTTTAGTTCAGCATAAATGCACTTCAAAGTAAGTAAGTACCTAATTGCAGATGTGGAACTGACAACAGCAGAGGACCAATAAGTGGATTTAGTAGTCAACTAAACGTAGTGTGTTTTGAACACTCACAACTGTACTATTACCAAAAGTTACTCACATGTACAAAGAAGCTGAGGAAACAACCACTAATCATACTCATACTATCTCTAAGAATAAAGTAATCAAAGATGAGTCAGTTAAGTGCTTAAAATACAAATGTATCAGGAATGTACCGAGCATTGGTTCAGTGTTCCGGCCCAGAAATAAGAAATGCAGATTAAATATGATTTATGATTGTATGCCTTGAGCATAGATTTTCTCTAATACGTGACTAACGGCATTTTGAGCCATTTGTTTACCGATTTTATGATAGTCAAGTAACCGTAAGAGAAAAATTGAGAAAAGTTCTGTTAACTTTGTTCCAGCAAAATATTGGAAGATAAAATGTATATATCCCCATTTCATTGTGACCCACCCATAGATATTAAGTGAACAGAGTCTGAGGCACTCTTTTTGTTTGTTCTACAGGACAAACCAGATAATGGCAGCCTGGTAGCTGCGTGAAAGCGTGGAGTGACTTGGACACAACTCACAGTGACCCCTCCCCATTCCCCCATGTAATTTAGAGAGAAGTGAAGGACGCACACCATAGCAACTTCCCCTCCTCTACCCTGGTGAATGAAAGTGTAGGACGCCAGCCAAAGCGGCTATATCCACGTGTGTAAAAAAAAAAAAATTATTTGTGAAATTTTCTTTCTGGTTTAGAGAAAGACTGCTAAGAGATAATCATCTGTTTAGGTATCATGTTATTTTCTTTGAATTTGTGTATGTAAAAATGTATTTAATGTATTTAATGGATCTAAGATTTTCATAATTTTTCAGTTTGTATGTGTTTGTTTGTCTAAGGCAATATGTATGCCAAAATATTTCATTGACTTTGCTTAAAATTTTGAGTAATGACATTGTTTCAAAGGCAGTGAACATGCCTACAATTTAAATAATTAATGTAGGTAATCAGTTTTCTTTAATGTTTCTACAGGTTTATATTTCAATTTTGATTTTTATAGGGAGTTAAACTGTACTCTTGCTTCCCTTTTTGTAATCAAATTTTTTTTCTCATTCATTAACATTCATAAACAAAAAATTTAAGTAGAGGGTGATGTAGGGAAGCAGCCTACTCACGCTGTAGTAAATTCACATCAGTTTCCATTGTGTGCCAGCCAGTCTGCTGTAACTAGCTCTGACGTCATAAATGTTGCGCAATACCTTAAAAATCAAGCAAAGGACCTAAAACTTTTCTAGCATGTCAGGAATAATACTAAATTAATGTGTGTTAAATATCAGTTCGATAACTTCAGCCATTTTCGAAATTTGGACGTTTTTCTGAAAAAAACATTGGCGCAACAGAAAAGAGCTAGAGACTTCAAAATTTATATTTAGATTCATCTTTCATAATGATTTAATAAAAACAGTACTTTGGATTTCAGAAATTAAGATTTTAGTGGAAATTCATGATTTTGTGGTTTTCGTCTCAAAACTGAAGGAAGCAAGATAGATTAAGTAGGTTAATAAATAAGGCTAGGATGTTTAGATTTAAATAGGTTGGAGGTCCGCTATGACTATGAAGATGTGAAAAGTTTCTTTTGAATACCTATAAAATTATAGCGATAGCGGATCTCAAAAGGGCCAGTTCAGAGCTCATCTACTGCGTACAGTGTAATTTAATTAATTCTCTCGCCCAGAATATTTAACTTAGCCACGTCAAAGTTTTATTATCAATACTTACCTGCGTGCTGAATGCACGTTTAAAGTAAGAGCTTCATCGGCCATCAGCAAAAGAAGCTATAAATTATTATGTAACTTGAAGTGGTGCGTTACTAGCCCAGCGGCTAGTCGAGAAAGCCGAAAAGATCAGGCGTTCCCTTCGCCGTCCGCACCGCGGCTTTATATATAAGGACGCTGCGCGAGGAAGCAAGGCCCCAGTTCTCTCCAGACGCTGAATGACACGCCATCTGTGTCGGGAGCCGCGTCGCATCAGTGTCACTGCTACAAACAGCCTCGGGTGCCGTATTAAGTTACTAGATATACACGGAACCATGAAAACATTTTATGTGAAGTGTTAATTCTGGAATGATTTTCATTATCTAGCTTCAGTTTGCGTATTGTCGTATTTTCACGTGCCGTCGCGGGACAGACATTCTACCAAATATTTAGCGTGGCGTTTGATGAAGTATTTTCATCAAATTATGGCGAGCATTCTTTTTAACATTTAATTCGGACATTTATAGTTGCATCAGCGCATTAGACTCTGAACTGCTCTGTCAGTTAGGTTGTAGGGATACTTGTGTTTTTTATCAGTGAATTTCAGAATATACTCAACTATTTTGGAAAACCGTTTTTGATTAGAAATCCCGGACAATCTCCTAATTCCTCAGAGCTATAAGTTGCAGCTATAATTGTATCTCAAATGAAGTGGGCACTAGGATCTCTATTACTGGTTCCATGTTTTATTAAATCACTTTCTGGGTGCCACATAGTAAATAGAGAGCCAGTGTTGAGAACGGCGAAAGACAGCATTAACAACATTCGAAAAGCCAGAAACTGATTCTACATGCAAGCGTTTATCCAGCAATCAGATTAGATTAATTTTCTACAAACTCATCCGCCGCCCCACATATGGTGCATCGGCCGGACATGTTACAACATTCAAACAATATACAACAGTAATTATTATTACAAACCGCATCCGCCGCCCCACAGCAGGCGCAGATGTAGATCACAATTTAGTAGTGATGAAGAGTATGTTGAAGTTAAAGAGACTACCTAGGAAGAATCAATGCGCAAAGAAATGCTATACAGAAGTATTTAGGAGTGAATAATATGCTTGAAGTTCTCTGAGGCTATAGAAACTGCAATAAGAAAATTGCTCAGTTGGCAGTTCAGTTGAAAAGGAATAGACATCTCTAAAAAGGATATAAACCCGGAATATAGGAAAGAAAAACGCTGGTATAAAGAAGGTAACTGCGAAGAAACCATGGCTGACAGACGAAATACTTCAGCTGATCGATGAAAGAAGGAAGTACAAAAATGATGATGGAAATTCAGATATACAAGTTACTTAGGAATGAAATAAGTAGGAAGTGCAGGGAAGCTAAGGCGAAATGACTGTACAGAAAGTATGAAGAAATAGATACAGAAATGATCGCCGGAAAGACTGACTCAGCATATAGAAAAATCAAAACTACCTCTGGTGACTTTAAAGACAAGGATGGTAACACTAAGAGTGCAAAGGAAGTTCCACTGTTAAACGCAGAGGAGAGAGCAGATTGGTGGAAAGAGCACACTGAAGGCATCTGTTAGGGGACGATCTGCTTCATAACATGATAGGAAGACAAATAGTAGTCGATATAGAAGAGGTAGGGGATCCAGTATTAAAATCAGAATTTAAATGATCTTTCGAAACTTAAAGTCAAATAGATAACATTCCATCAGAATTTCTAAACTCATTGGGGAAGTGGCAGTAAAGCGATTATCCACGTTTGTTTGTCGGATATATGAGTCTGGCGACTTTCGGAAAACCATCATCCACACAACTCTCAAGATTGCAAGAGCCGGCAAGTTCGAGAATTATCGCACAATCACGTTAACAGCTCATGCATCCAAGTTGCTGACAAGAATAACATACACAAGAACGGAAAAGGAAATTGAGGATATGTTAAATAACTATCAGTTTGTATTTAGGAAAGGTAAAGACATCAGAGAGGCAGATCTGACGTTGCCTTTCATAATGGAAGCAAAACTAAAGAAAAGCCAAGGTATGGTCATAGGATTAACCGACTTCGAAAAATTAATCGACAATGTTAAATGGTGCAAGATGTTCGAAATTCTGACAATAATAGGGGAATTCTGACAATAATAGGGGAAAGGCGGGTAATATACAAATGTACAAGGAAAAAGAATGAACAACAAGAGTGGAAGACCAAGAAAGAAGTGCTTGGATCAAAAATGGTGTAAGAAAGGAATGTAGTCTTTCATCCCTACTGTTCGATCTATACTTCGAAGATGTAATTATGGAAATAAAGGAATGGTTCAAGAGTCGGATTTAAATTGAAGCTGAAACGATATAAATGATACGATTCGCTGATGACACTGCCATCCTCGGTGAATGTGAAGAAGAATTACAAGATGTGATGAATGTAATAAATAGCCTAATAAGTACAGGATACGAGAATAAATCCAAGAAAAACGAAACTAATGAAAAGTATCAGAAATGAGGAAAGTAACGAAATTAATATTAGGATTGGTGACCTATAAGTAGATGAATTTAAGGAATTCTGCTACCTAGGCAGCAAAATAATCCCTGACGGACGGAGCAAGGAGGCCATAAAAAGAAGACGAGCACTGGCGAAAAGAGCATTCCTGACAATGAGAAGTCTACTAGTATCAAACATAGGCCTTAATATGAGGAAGAAATTTCTGGGAATGAAAGCACTGTATGGTAGCGAAACATGGCCTGTGGGAAAAACCAGACCAGAAGAGAATCAAAACATTTGAGATGTGGCGCGTCAGAATAATGTTGAAAATTTGGTGGGCTGATAAGGTAAGGAATGAGGAGGTTCTGCGCAAACGGGAAATGTAAAGAATATATGGAAATCATTGACAAGAAGAAGGGACAGGATGGTAGAACATCTGTTAAGAAAGCACGGAAAAACTCCCATAGTACTAGAGGAAGCTGTAGATTGTAAAAACTGTAGAGGAAGACAGGCACTGGAATACATTCAGCAAATAACCGAGGACGTAGGTTGCAAGTATTACTCAGAGATGAAGAGGTTGTCACAGGAGAGGAATTTGTGGTCAGCCTCATCAAAAATTCTTTGGGCATTATTTTTTTATGTTCGTCAGTACACATTTCTTAGCATAGTCATGTTTTGACACACGTGATTTTCTCATTGACTAGTGGATGTTGTAAATATGTGGAAGTTATATCATGAAGCATTTCATCCTACAGATTGTAGATCGTAACTTTTTCACTTACATAAGGTAGAAGAAGTTGACCATTTCTTTGCATTTCTATCACTTCACGTATTTTTGGTGATATAATGTACTTTACTGCTACAGATGTAGATTACAATGCCTCTAATAATGAATCTTTTTAGTTGTATATGTCACACATAGATACAAACAAAACTACATTGTACAAAAAAGCAGCAACTTTTAGCCCAGTGTAAATGGCACGAAACCATCAGTGTTGTATAATAACATCGGGTACTGGCTAAAGAAATTGAAATTTTTCTTCAGAGCTGACACACTGTTTTATTTAATAATTGGATGATGTTTTGAAAATGTTGTATAGTACGCAGCCGTGGAAAGGGAAGAGAATTTTCGGTCGGATTTAACATCCTTTATTACTAATCGGATATGGTTTCTTATTTTCAAGATAGCGAATTGAAAACAACAACACGGAGTAAGAACTATGAGTACAACGTCATATGAGCTTTTTTGAGTAATGTTAAGTGTGTGACGGAGGTTTCTATGAGTTTAGTTTTGTTACTGGATATGATGAAATTCATATTTTTGTGGTTTTATGAATTATGTCTTTGAGGAGATACGTTTTAAGATTTCAGGAGGTAAACAATGAATTTAGGGAGTCGTAACGATAACGTGATGATTTGCTTGCAGTGGACAATTTGAGATATTGTAGTTTAGTCATTTTCGTCTGAGGTAGGAGATTTCTTTGGAGATGAGATATCTTGGGAAATTTGCTATTTTATTTGATTCACAATGATGAGAACTTTTTGACCTGTAAGCATTTGTCTGCAAGGGTAGTGATACTGATGAAAGATGACACTTCATTTCATGTGCTCTATTTGACAACTGTTTGGTTTTGCTTGTCCTAACAACTTTCCTTTCTCGCTTAACAGATAGATGATACTTTATACGTTGTCACCTAGGCATAACAGATAAAACTGGTTTACTAATCATTTAACACAGTTTTCCTATATCTTATTTATTTATAGCTGCAAGGCATTTTTTTGTACCACTTCGTATTACTTGCTTTTTGGGTGTTCTAATCATATTTTAGAACATAATGATTAGTTAACACATGCACAGAGTAAGCATCTGTGGCCACATTTTCACTTTCATAACGTTTTATGTCGGGCTAACGACTGACGCTTTAATGTAATTAATTTATTTTGACAGGTACAACAATAATTTTGTTCACAAACCTATATTACCCTTCTTCATTCACTTTACTTCCTAACAGAAATTTTTGTTGAAAATAGTATTTTGTGTTCTGATTAGCGTACACTGTAACTAAGACCACTTCAAGGAAGCTTTTATTTTTGAAGCGGTATTTTGACATATTTGTGCGATAGTGCTATGGTTTTTATTCTCAGTTCAGGTCTTGTATCCATACAATGTTTCACGGCCGTTTCCTCACCCAGAATACTGTGTAACACTGATGTAAAGAATTTTTTTTTTTTTACAATGACGATATGTTAGGTCAAGTGGGATTAATGCAATTACTTCAAATATTTGGTGAACTATGCTACGTTGGCGCCTTACTGCGAAACTTTACAGTACTGTTGTGAGAGACACCGTCTCTGAGTTGTCAGTGGAATATCTACTGACCAATACTGCATCCTCTTCGTCTGCTCTTAGACTTCTCATAAATAAACCAATAAAACGATGCAAGTCGTTCAATATCTTTGCACTGACTCTTTGGCAAAACATGTTTAGTGGTCTACTGGGGACATTCAAGTTAATGATGATTTTCACAGAATACATATAATGCAACGATGGTAACATCGTTTTTTCAGTGAAGGAAAAAAATAACCGTGACGTTTCAGAGAAGTTCTATCTTCATCTCTGTGACGCCATAATTTTTTAACGTGGGCTCATATACTATGTGCAGAGTAATACAATCGACTAGTCATCATGAATGATATTACCAAATTTGTTTTCTCTCTGATGCTTTGTGCATACCGATATTTATGGGACTCTTGGTGCGTCTGTGCCCATTGATTTAAACCAATTTTTGAAGGACTGTTTGTGCAGCTGGGCAAAATGTTTGATAACAACTTAAAAGGAATATTAGTGCGCCTATGCGCGACAATTGAATCAATTTTTTAAATACTGTGAGCCATGTTTTTATGATATTACGATTCTCATGTGTTTATTTACACTTGGGTACTTCGTGTTTTTACTTGGGTAGTAAATTTTGAAGTTTAATCTTTGTTAATTACAAATCTGACCCTGCAAAATTCTGTCCGGAGAGGCCGAGGGATGTGTGTAAGTTTTATCTTGTTTTGTATGTATGGAAACGCGCTCGTAAGATTTGAATTGCTTAAACACGTGCGTCGGCAGAGAAGCTGCGCTGCACATAGGTAAGCTAGAGGTGATCTTTGACCTATGACGACTCACGACCCCTCCTCATAGCTTCAATTCTGCCAGTTGCTCGTCTCCTACCTTCCAAACTTCACAGAAGCTCTCTTGCGAACCTTATAGAACTAGCGCTCTTGGAAGAAAAGATGGCTTAGCCACAGTCTGGGGGATGTTTCAAGCAGAGTGTGCGCTGTTATGAAACTTCCTGGCAGATCAAAACTGTGTGCCGGACCGAGGCTCTAAATCGGGCTAGTGCTCTACCAACTGAGCTTCCCAAGCATGACTCGCGACCAGTCCTCACAGCTTTACTTCCGCCCGTACCTCGTCTCCTACCTTCTACCATTGGTGGAGCGAAAGGCAAAGGTCCCGAGTCTGAGTCTCGGTCCGGCACAAAGTTTTAATGTGCCAGAAAGTTTCAATGATTAAATTTATTTTCTTTCTTGCTGCAGAGGTTTGATAATGTAGCATTCTTGGTTCGTTGGACATCGATATCAGGAATCTTTTTGCTAGGACTCGTCGATCATTGTGGGAGAAACGGAATTAAGAATTAGTTTTTGGAATTTTTTTGAGGTACGATTATACACAGGAAGTTTAATTTTCGTAATTCTTGGATTTTAGTTTCGTGATTTCAGAAATAGCTTAACTATCATTGAAGTTTCATTAATCGTTTTTAGGATTGCTATTTAGTTCGAGTGATTGCTCACATCCAGAGTCAATTAATTTTCATTTTATTTAATACCGTTATCAAAAATTATGAACGAAGAATGACAACATTTTTAGAGAACACATTGCACCTTTGCGTTATCTCAGTAATTACATTTTGCAGCTTTGTTATCAAGGCGCAGTTTATCTTTGAGATCAGTTGCACGGCATGATGCAGTGCAACCCAGGTAAGCAACACAGCATAGAAAACAGATTTTTTTTTAATTAAATTTCACGGGGACCAATTTTAGTTTCAAAGCTCATAGTCAGTTTTTGTGGTAACAATAGATGATGTTTCAAAAAGAATATACGTGTTACGAAGTATTATTTTTATTATTTTGCCCAGACTGTTGATCGCTGCGCCTCGGCTCGGCTATTAGAAAAACGAATATATAGTATAGTTTATATTAATTGCCGGCAGATGTAAGTTGTCTTCTGATTTTCTTGGTAAACGTAATATGTTTCAAATGGTTACTCCGCGGCAGAAATCATTTTGTGTTCTCGAGTTTGCGTTTCCGTGGTTACAGTGCAAAGACGTTTCAGGTTGAGGTACGAAAGTGATACTCCAAATGGGTGGAATATTCGCAGATGGTATCGACAGTTTCTAGACAGAGGATGTGCATGTAAAGGAAAGAGTCCTGACCGCCCTCGTGTTCCTGAAGAAAATGTTGCACGAATTCAAAGTGCTTTCCAACGTAGTCCTTCAAAAGAAACTCATCGTGTCAGTCGGTAGGAACAACTGTCTAAAACAAGAATTTGGCGTGTTTTGAGACGTCGGTTAGTTATGAAGCCGTACAAGTTACAGCTGTTACAAGCTCTGCATCCTGGTGGCAAACGCAAACGTGTGGCATTTGTAATGAGATTCTTGGTGCTATTGACAATGATAACACTTTCGCACAACGAATCGTTTTCTGTGACGAAGCAACTTTCCATGTTAGTGGTCAGGTAAACAAACACTATGTTCGAATTTGGGGTCTACAAAACCCATATGTATTCACTGAATATGTACGAGATTCGTGTTTTGTGCGATATCCCGATCATCTGATTACGGCAAAATCTTTTTTGATGGAAACACGCTTAACGGTCAGCAGTACCTCACTATGTTACAAAACTGGTTGCTTCCGAGGCTGCACGAAGACAGCTTCACGTTTCATCAAGACAGGGCACCGCCCTACTAGAGTCGCCTAGTGCGTGAATATGTGAATGAAACTCTACCGAACCGATGGTTTGGTCGTCAAGGAGCATATGACTTAGCATGTCTCAGTTGGGCTCGACGGTCACCCTATTTGACACCCTCGGACTTCTTCCTGCGAGGTTTCGCTAAAGTCAACGTTTATGTACCACCACTCCCACAGAACCTGGAAGAGTTGAAGAACCAGATCCGTACTGCCATAACTTCATTGATGAAGGATATGCTTGCCCGAGTATGGGAGAAATTTGAGTATCGGTGTGATATTGTTCGTGTCGCTGATGGAAGACATATTGAACATCTATAATCTGAACTTAAGAGGTTTGTAAATATGAGTGTAAAGTTTCATAATCGTATGCCTTAAAGTTTAATAAATATAAGCATTCGAAGCACCCTGAAAGTTACAGACAGGCTATGATATTTCTAGGATTCTCGCAGTTGGATTTCTCTATCCATTCTCGCAGTGCTGCTTCGCGCTAACAGCTAGCGTTAGGCAAGCTATCAGTTTTAAGATCTGGTATGCCAACGATCAAAACAGGAAGCCCAAAATTTAGCATTAACATTAAAACACAGTCAACATTACGGATCCACTTTCACTAAAACACATTTAAGTAGGTAACTTTGACACTGAGAACAAGAAGCCTAATTATGCAGCAGGTTGTATTTATTATTCGGGGGTCGGAAAAGTTGTAAGGAAGTGTAGAGAACCCTGGAATCTCTGATATCTGATAAAAATCACAATAACAGCTGACAGAGAACAAAATTCTCAAAAACTCGAATCTAACTGCAAAGAGTCGCTAATACTGTTGAGAGATACCGAAAAGTGCGGAAGACTGTATGGAGACAGCACACGATCTTCTCAGCTGGGCAGAACGCGAAATCACAGCTAACGATGTAACAAGATGCCGCAAATTATAATCAAATTATGCAACATAAATTGCGCGGCAAAGAAAGCAATTAGCGAGATGTTGAGCATACGGATCGTGCTGTCGCCGTTGCCGCACTTACAGCAAGGCGGAGACCTAGCGCATGTACGTGAGTTCCAAAATACAATACAGTATTTTTATTTTTGTCGATATGGAGACTTCTCTGACACACAGTCCATTATCGAGTCAGTCACGGCATTATGATCGCCTGCTAGTAACTATGGTGGGTAGCCATAGAATTTTCATTATCACCTTATGCCGCCATTTGGTACCTCATTATCAGTCATAGCTCGTTAATTTTAAACCGCCCAGTGTCCTGCTCCGATTTTAACTGTGGTTTCCATTTCGCTTCTGATCGGACCTTACTTCCCGAACTATGATTTCTCGTATTGTATTATGATGATAACTTCTCCCTGTGTAGTTGGGAACTAACAAAATATTCGGAGGACAATGTCGGTGATGGAAGTATTCATGAGGGGATCCTGGTGGAACGAAAATCTCCTTTGTTTTAATGATTTCCACCTGAATTCGCGTCATCTCTGTGTCATTCTCTCACTTATTTCGCGGTGTACAAAAAGACTGCTCTTCTTTGAATTTTTCGATGTATCACGTCAGTCCGATTTCACATGGACCACATCGCGCAGGAATACTCCTTTTGATTATCTGAAGGCTTTACAAGACAGTAAATGACACCATCATCTGAAAACAGTCTAAGATGGCTGCTCAGATTGTATCCCAAATCGTTTATACAGGGTGTTACAAAAAGGTACGGCCAAACTTTCATGAAACAATCCTCACACACAAATAAAGAAAAGATGTTATGTGGACATGTGTCCGGAAACGCTTAATTTCCATGTAAGAGCTCATTTTAGTTTCGTCGGTATGTTCTTCCACATACGCTCAATGGAGCACGTTACCATGATTTCATACGGGATACTCTACCTGTGCTGCTAGAATACGTGCCTTTACAAGTACGACACAACATGTGGTTCATGCACGTTGGAGCTCCTGCACATTTCAGTCGAAGTGTTCGTACGCTTCTCAACAACAGATTCGGTGACCGATGGATTGGTAGAGGCGGACCAATTCCATGGCCTCCACGCTCTCCTGACCTCAACCCTCTTGACTTTCATTTATGGGGGCATTTGAAAGCTCTTGTCTACGCAACCCCAGTACCAAATGTAGAGACGCTTCGTGCTCGTATTGTGGACGGCTGTGATACAATACGCCATTCTCCAGGGCTGCATCAGCGCATCAGGGATTCCATGCGACGGAGGGTGGATGCATGTATCCTTGCTAACGGAGGACATTTTGAACATTTCCTCTAACAAAGTGTTTGAATCACGCTGGTACGTTCTGTTGCTGTGTGTTTCCATTCCGTGATTAATGTGATTTGAAGAGAAGTAATAAGATGAGATCTAACATGGGAAGTAAGCGTTTCCGGACACATGTCCACATAACATATTTTCTTTCTTTGTGTGTGAGAAATGTTTCCTGAAAGTTTGGTCGTACCTTTTTGTAACACCCTGTGTAGATCACGAATAGCAGAGGCCTTATACTACTTCCTTCGGGAAAGTCAGATATTACGTCTGTGTTACTCGATGACTTCCCGTTAGTTGCTGAGGACAATGCCTTTCTGACTGTAAATCACGAATCCACTCACACAGCCGAAAAGTTACTCCGTAGACATTCAGTTTGAGAAGGTTTTTAACAAACGGTGCTAAAAGCCTTCTGGAAATCTAACAATATGGAATCAATTCGACGTCCCCTGTAGACAGCAAACATTACTTAGAATAAGGAGCTGTATGTGTTTCACAAGAACGATGTTTTCTGAATGCGTGTTGGACATTTGTCAATAAATCATTTTCTTCGAAGTTATACATAGCGTTAGAATAGAGTATATGTTTACAAACTCCTACTGCAAATCGACGTAAGTGATGTGGATCTGTAATTCAGTTGAATACTCTGATTTCCTTTCTTGACTACTAGATAGCGCTAAATTTCGAGCCTCTGTAAATCTTCGTCAATCTTATGGATTATGCGCTCTTTTACTTATAACATATTCCGAGAGAGATGGAGGCATACATAATAACAGAAAGGGGCTTGTACTGCATCTACATCTACATCCACATCTACGTGATTACTCTGCTATTCACAATAAAGTGCCTGGCAGAGGATTCAACGAACCACCTTCAAGCTGTCTCTCTACCGTTCCACTCTCGAAAGGCAAGCGCGAAAAACGAGCACTTAAATTTTTTTGTGCGAGTCCTGATTTCTCTTATTTTATCGTGATGATCATTTCTCCCTATGTAGGTGGGAGCCAACAGAATGTTTTCGCAATCGGAAGAGAAAACTGGTGATTGAAATTCCCATATCATGTCTCTCACACTATCTCCCCTATTTCGCGATAATACAAAACGAGCTGAATTTCTTTGTACTTTCTCGATGTCATCCGTCAGTCCCACCAGATGCAGACCCAACACCGCACAGTAATACTCCAGAATAGGGCGGGCAAGCGTGGTGTAAGCAGTATCTTTAGTAGACCTGTTGCACCTTCTAAGTGTTCTGCCAATGAATCGCAGTCCTTGGTTTGCTCTACCTACAACATTATCTATGTTATCGTTCCAATTTAGGTTATTTGTAATAGTAACCACTAAGTATTTAGTTGAATTTACAGCCTTCATATTTGGGTGACTTATCGCGTAATTAAAATTACGCTGTTTTCTTTTAGTACTCATGTGAATAACTTCACACTTTTCCTTATTCAGGGTCAATTGCCACTTTTCCCACCATACAGATGTCTTGTCTAAATCATTTTGAGGGCGTTTTCGTCATCTGATGACTTTACAAGACGGTAAATGACAGTAGCAATCTGCAAACAATCTATGACGGCTACTCAGATTGTCTCCTATTTCGTTAACATAGATCAGGAACAATAGAGGGCATATAACACTTCCTTGGGGAACGCCGGATATTACTTCTGTTTTACTCCATGACTTTCCGTCTATTACTACGAACTGTGTCCTTTCTGACAGGAAATCACGAGTCCAATCGCACAACTGAGGTGATATTCCAAAGGCACGCAGTTTGTTTTGAAGACGCTTGTAAGGAACGGTGTCGAAAGCCTTCTGGAAATCTAAAAATATGGAATCAATTTGACATCCCCTGTCGATAGCACTTATTACTTCATGAGTATAAAGAGCTATTTGTGTTTCACAAGAACGATATTTTCAGAATCCGTGCTGACTGTACGTCGATAAATCGTTTTCTTCGAGGTAGTTCATAATGTTCGAATACAATATATCTTCTAAAACCCTACTGAAAATCGACGTTAGTGATATGATCCCGTAATTCAGCGGGTTACTCTTAATTCCCTTATTGGGTATTGGTGTGACTTTGCAATTTTTCAGTCCTTAGTTACGGATCTTTCTGTGAGCGAGTGGTTGTATATAATTGCTAAATATGAAGCTATTTTATCAGCATACTTTGAGTGAAACCTAACTGGTACACAATCTGGACCGGAGGCCTTGCCTTTATTAAGTGATTTAAGCTACTTCGGTACTCCGAGGATACCTGCTTCTAAGTTTCTTATCTTGGCAATTGTTCTTGATTGAAATTCAGGAATATTTACTTCGTCTTCGTTGGAGAAAGAGTTTCGGAAAACCGTGTTTAATAACTCTGCTTTGGCGGCACTGTCATCAGTGACTTCACCGTTTGTATCGCGCAATGAAGGTATTGATTTCGTGTTCCTTTATGTATGACCAGAATCTCTTTGGGTTTTGTGCTAGACTTCGGGACAGAATTCCGTTGTGGAAATTATGTACTTTGCGTTTCTTCTGATGGTTGTAGGTGTTACAGTATTCAGCCTAGCAGCAACTGCCTTGTGGTCGCTAATCACTGTATTCGTCACAATACTCACTATTTGTCCAGGATTATTTGTTGCTAAAAGATCAAGTATCCTTTAACAACGATTTACTCTTCGAATGGGCTCATGAACTAATTGTTCAAAATAATTTTCTGAGAAAGCATTCAGTACAATTTCGGATGACCTTTTATGCCTGCCGGCGGCTAATTTTTCCAGTATATCGAGGGTATATTAAAGTCACCACCGACTGTAATTGTATGAGCGGGGTACTTATTTGAAATGAGCCTCAAGTTTTATTTTAACTGTTCAGCAACTATATCTTCTGAGTCGGGGGTCGATAAAACGATCCAGTTAATAGTTTAGTCCGATAGTCAGGTATATTCTCTACCCATACTATTTCACACGAACTATCTACATCTACTTCAATTTCGCTACAAGGCAAACTAACTCTGACAGGAATAGATACTTCACCACCAACTATATTTAATGTATCCTTTCTGAGCACTGTTAGATCGTTTGAAAAAAATTTAGCTGAACTTATTTCCAGCTTTAGCCAGCTTTCTGTACCTACAACTATTTGAGCTTCAGGGCTTTCTATTAGGGCTTGGAGCTCTGGTTCTTTCCCAACACAGCTACAACAATTTACAACTAGAATACCAATCGTTTCTACAACTACCTTACTGTGTTTTAGCTGCCCACTTTAAGACGGACGTCCCTTCTGTGGTTCCCTGACACCCACAAGCGGAACCTGGAAACCCAACACCCGATGGCGGAAGTCAAGAAATCTGCAGCCTGCACGGTCACAGAACCGCCTGAGCCTCTGATTCAGACCCTCCACTCGGCTCTGCACCAAAGGACCACAGTCGGTTCTATCGACGATGTTGCTGATGGTGAGCTCCGCCTCAATCACAGAAGCAAGACTGGCAGTCTTTACCATTTCCGCTAGTCGCCCGAAACCAGACAGAATGTGCTCCGATCCAAAGCGACACACGTCATTGGTACCGACATGAGCCACCACCTGCAGTTGGCTGCACCCTGTACTCTTCATGGAATCCAAAAGCACTCCTTCCCTATCCAGAATGACTCCCCCCAGAATGCACACAGAGTGCACACTGGCTTCTTTCCCCTCCTTGGCAGCCATATTCCTAAGAAGCCCCATTACATGCCTAACGTTGGAGATCCCAACTCCCAGCAAACCCACCCTCTGTGAATGTCCAGACCTTGTGGGCCCAGAAGCTTCCTCTGGAACAGGGTGGACGACTGCATCCAGCTCAGAGACATCGTCAGCCACAGATAACACCCGAAACCTGTTCGTCAAACGAATCGGGGAGGCCAAACGATTGGCCCCTTGGAAAGTTTTTCGCTGCCTGCCAGACTTTGGAATGATCTCCCACTCAAGCACGGGTGAGGAATCAATCTCAGCGCAGGCAGTACGCAGGGCGGCCACAGCAGTGGACCCATTGGAGTACACATGGGACGTGCTCGACGTCCCTCGCATCCCCGCATTCGATTCCCCTCAGTGACGCCCCTTGGCAGCAGCCTCAAGCAGCATGACGGAAGCCAAAGCAGCCTGGAGCTGTGAGTGAGGGCTCGCATCTTTACACAACAATCACATTCCTATCCATTCAGCAGTCACTCCTATTTGAAGCTCATAAAAATATGTAACAAGTGAACGGTGTACTCGCTTTACTAGTAGCAGGAACCAGCGGTGCTGACATAGAGATGACAACACACATCTCCTCTCTAAGCACCTATTCTGTAACACTAGGTAATGTGTTTCTTTATTTTACATCTTGTTGAGCCATACTGGAACAATGTGATTGCTTAGGCAGTGTTGTCGAATGAGGAGCAGAGTGAAAGGCGTGGTTACGGTCAATATGGTGCAGATCCAGACAGTTCAAAGCTGACTTCTTGAAGACTAATAATTGATATTATATTTGACTTGAATTACATCCACCTCTTCAATATTTGCAGCACATTCGGTGGCGATAAAATTAACTGTTGGCAGCCAGAAACTTGAAGTAATCAAAATATAACAAATGACAGTTAGTATATCACTGTACACAACCACTTATAACACGATCGTTACGTGCTTGGTGTATTACGACGCTCTTGCTGCCTCTTGCAACGCCATTGGTTAAGGGACAAATATAATTCAGTGACTGGCTGTTTCAAGAAGCGGATAATGACGGTTCCTATGAGGGACGTTATTGTTAGGAGGACACAAACTTGTTGGCCAGTGTCTCTACTGTGTCTGACGGCCGTGTCACGTCCCTCTCCTCAGTTTTGAGAGCGCAGTGAGCACGTAAAGATGTCTAGAAAACAGTGTCTCCTACCAAGTATGAGGGCCTGGTGAGAGTTTTTGCCTGATGTTATGCAACCCACATAACATAACTGCCACGAGTTTCCTTCTTCATACCTATTCTCGGCTGCACCCGGAAGGGGCATTCGAGAAGCTCCTGCAGCCCCTAATTGGCTCCTCTCTACTCACATGAAGCACTGGTTATGAAGACAACATTTCAGAACGGACAACGAGCTGTAGACCAGTAAAGAGAGTTAGAGGGAAACACTGGGGGCTACCTTCTATGACAAGGGTATTTGAAAGTTGTTATAGCGTTACGACAGATGTCTAAGTCGAGGCGGCGACTATGTAGAGTACTAACTAGAAGGTGTAGGTAACCACTTCATGTAAAATATTTTTGATTTTCACAGTGGGAAGGATGGTGGAGGAAGTCAGCTGTTCCCTTTCAAGGGAACCATTCCGGCATTTACCTGAAACGATTTAGCGAAATCACGCAAAACCTAAATCTGGATGGCTGGACGGGGGTTTGAACCGTCGTTCTCCCGAATGTAAGTTCAGTGTGCTGACCAGTGCGCCACCTCGCTCGGTCGCTGCAGCTAAAAAGCTTGTCCTAAGCCCTTATATCGATTTCTACAGAACGTGGTACACATATTACCATTGGGAAATAAATACTTTTGGGGTAAGTACCAGCAGCCTCCTATTGCTGTAAGGGTGATAACGTGGAGAGAAAAGGGAGGGAGAGAGAGGGGGAAGGAGGGCATGGAGAAAGGTATGAGGGAGAAGGGGGAGATGGACACAGTGAGAGGGAAGGTAAATGGACAGGAAAAGAGAAGGAGATGGACAGAGCGAGGGGGAGAGAAGCAGATGGGCACAGGAAGAAAAGAGGGTTAGATGGTGAGAGGGAGGGAAGAGGAGGAGATGGACTGAGAAGGTAAAGGATGAGACTGGTAGAGGGGTGGGAAGGACGAAATAGACTGAGAAGGCAAGAGGAGAGTGACAGAGAGGAGGAGGGCTTTGTCAGTTATTTGTATGTCAGAAAATCAAGAAGAATCTGCAGGAACTGACTTCTTATCGCACAATGTCACCCTACACGGTAATATACACAATGTGAGTGATCCGTGGTAAAAAGAAAAGATGCTGTTTTGAAGAGCGCGCCGCTGCGCGTAGTGTGAAGCAGTCGCCCTCCGTTTCTGGCCGTGGCGCCGCTGTGGCAATCGCAGCTTTGTTGTCTCCCTCTGGTGGGAAAGGGGAAAGGTTGCCTGTTCACGTGCATTTAAGGGACGCTATGAGCTCGCCAGTCGGTCAGTCTGAGTCAGTCACTCTGCCGCATTTTCAGGCAGTTAGTGTCTGTCTGTCGTTCGGAGTGCTAATGTGTCTGTCGTTCGGATCAACCTTTAAATCCACCAAAACGAGAGTCTTTCCACTCCGCCAGTAAGAGAACTCAGCAAGTGGTCGCCCAGTCGGGGCTTAGTTCCTGCGTCTGAGTCTGCGCGTTAGGCCGCCAGTCTGTTCGAGTTTGCTCAGGCAATGGTCATTGGCGATTGGATCGATCGGTTGGTCGGTCGCGCACTGAGACACAAGATGACTTGTCCGTCTTGAGCGTCGGCGCATGTGAAGTCGCCACGAGAGTCCAGTGGGCCGCGGCGTATAGCAAGGGGTAGTGACTTCGCGGTCGAGACGAGAGCAGGAGTCAACCCATGACATCAGTCTGGCCGGTGCGAGCTGCGACGCCGTGAGATGGGAGGTCGGCGTGCCTTCCTGCGTCCGTTGAAGCGGCTGGCAGGGAACGGTTTGGGAGAGCGATTTAGGGGTGCTGAGACAGGTCTTCTCGAGATATCACAGTTTATTAGAAGTTAAGTGATTGGTGATATGCTGTTTGATTTACTATTGTTAAATTATACTTGTTTTCTTGGTGAGGTCACCAGCCGTTTTGCTTTGGGGTCGTCCCACCATTCTTCTCCGTTTGCCCAACCGCGGGAAGGTGGTTGTTTATAAATTGGGTGGTCCGTTTTTCACTTGTGGACTAGGGGCGGGTTAGAGCAAGCTGCGGTTCGGGTTGTTCGGTAATCTCCCTATCTATCTACCGTTCGTTAGTAGCTGGCTCTGTCATGTTTGTCGGCTTTGGTGTGTTAAAGAATTTATTGCTTGGAGTGTAACGGCCTAATACCTGAAATATATTTTGATGTTTGGAAACTTTGATATTATTGCGTATGATTTTGAGAGGCGGTATCTGTGTACTGTAGAGCATCTTAACTATTACTAGGCCAACCTTGTACAACTTTATATAAGATTGCATTTCATGAGCTTTTATTTAAATGATCATTTTAGTATATAAAGTTGCCACCCTTTCATCGTAAGACTTTTCTTAGAAGTTAAAATCAAGTTGCACCTTCGGTGGCAAGGTTAATATTTTAATTGTTAGAGTTTTGTACCATTTCCATCCCCCCTACGGGGGGGGGGGGGGTGGATAGTTTGTGAGCTTGTGTAAATTGTTAAAACTCTTAGTTTAAAGTTATCTGGTGTGTTGCAGATTTGCACCAGTGTAGTCTTTCAGAGGCTGTTGTGAGCGGTCGTAACTACGGCCGTGTCAAAAGGGAGCGGCAAGGTTCTCTGCCCGAAAGCTCATATAGTCAAAACTTGTTTCTTTCTGCCTGTCAATAAAATGGTTCAAATGGCTCTGAGCACTATGGGACTCAACTTCTGAGGTCATTAGTCCCCTAGAACTTAGAACTAGTTAAACCTAACTAACCTAAGGACATCACACACACGCCCGAGGCAGGATTCGAACCTGCGACCATAGCGGCCTCGCGGTTCCAGACTGCAGCGCCTAGAACCGCACGGCCACTTCGGCCGGCGCCTGTCAATAAATTGTAACTTTGATATTCAGAGGGTACTTTCTGATTATAATTTTAAATCTGTTTTTTTTAAATGCTTTTAGGCACTATTAAAGTGAATAAAATTTCCGTTTGTTAAAAGGAATTTGATTACGATTTCATCAGTTACTCCCTGGCAACTCCTTCCATGATTACATAGTGTGATTAAATGTGTTAATGTTCTTGATGAAACGCTAGTAAATAAAATAAGTTCTGAAGAATATTATTTGAAAGTAAATCACGGTTCAGTGAATCAACATTATTAACGCACTGCAGTCCCGTTCAGTACATTGGGCAAACCGTTAATACCTCTCTCAGTCAATATTGTTGCACAATACCCAGTTTTGCGGAATAAACATCGGGCCTTTTAAGTATAGCCTGTGGAAGGTAGGAGCCTCGTTTTACTCCATTTCCTAGTTCTGTCTAGTTAGTACCTAAGTTCCTACGTCGAACATATTCCACCGTGGTCTAGGGGTATAGTTCCGCTTGGGACGCGACAGCGATCGGACGTGTCGGTACTTCCGCGTAGTCGTAGCGCCGCAAGCCGTGTTTATAATAATTCTTGGATTGTGACCTGTGATATTCTCAGTGCTTCTTCACTACCGTCGTACACAAGCTTCTTAATTTACTCACAGCGGTCCCGACCGCTCATATAGTGCAGTTATGGCTCCCAGTGTACCACGTAAGAATACCCTGTGTTTTGAATTTGAGAAATCTTCCAGGAATGTGCAACCGAGTTCTCTAGAAATCCATGATTGGATAGTAGATATTATTGGCATCACATCCGATCAGGTCCACACACCATATTATGACATGGCGGAATACTGTTTCTTTGTGAAGTTTTTAGACCAGATACAACTGGAGAAAATTTTGGTGAATACTGGTGGGAAAGCAGACTTCCGACATCGTGATCAGTCGGTGAGTACAGTTTCAATAACTAACGCTTTTGGTGAATACTGGTGGGAAAGCAGACTTCCGACATCGTGATCAGTCGGTGAGTACAGTTTCAATAACTAACGCTGACACTGAGTATAAACAAGTGCGAGTGTTCAATTTGCCACCTGAGGTTGAGAATTGTTTTCTTAGAGATGTCCTCATCAAATACGGTGACATCCGACAGATTAGAAACGAAAAATGGTCGAGCCGTCACAAACTCCAATGTTATAGTGGGGTTCGCTCAGTTGACATGGCGCTTAAAGTCAATATCCCATCCTATATAATGGTTTGTGGTTATAAGGCTCATGTCATTTACGAGGGGCAAGTAGGCACTTGTTTTATCTGTAACACGAGTGGCCATTTACGAGAGGATTGCCCACGGCGAGTTGTCGTACTTCGAAACAATCTGCAACAACGACAGAGATTAACATTGGCTGATGTCCTAACTCAAAATCAGACGCCTTCTGTGACTGACTCCCAACCGAGTGCATCTGTGTCAGAGGACAACGATCTCGGTAACAGCACCTTCCCACCTTTGCCTCAAAAACCCGTGGCCAGTCACCCCTTAGCCACCGGTGTTGCATTATCTGTCGGTAACAAACGACGACGTACTATAAGTGACGGTAGTGGTTCCGGCGAACAGGTAGTAAAAAATCAAACCGATGACGCGGAGCCACCGGCCTCCACACAGGACACGCATGTGTCGGATGGCTCAGTTACGACCCGCCAAATTCCCATTCAACCGCCCGACGCAGAAACTGTCAATACGAGTGCAGCCGAGTGTTTACAGCAATCCGTTCAGATGCCGCTTGCCGACTCGCGGCAGGTGGCCAACACACAAGAGGCGGCAGTCAGTCAACAGCAACTCGTAAACACCGCGGATGAAGCATGCGGTGTAGAGCATAACATAAACAGCAGCCACCTCGAAACTGCTTCCAAACAACACGAGGACCCTGACAGCTGTATACAAACAACTAGTGCGGCTCCAAACAAACACAGTGAGCATACTGAAGCCGCGTCTTCGGACTTGCCGTCACCCGTTCCGAAGCAAGGACTTTCACATACTGCTTACAGCCATGACTCGCCGACTCCGCCGTCTTCAGTGACACTTCGGACGCCTTTGCGACGGCAAAATAAAGTTAAACCAAAGGACTCCGTGGCTGGAAGTAACTCAATAAGTAAAGTCAGCGCAAAAACTGGCACAAAACCTGCGGATGTAGGTTCGAAGTCCGACGGTGAGATGGACTGGGCTTCCTACGCTTCCCATTACCCACACGTCTCGGACGATCATGAATCAAGCTTATAAGTTTTTGTCTCTGAACATTAATAGAGTTAGTTAGGACAGATTTAAAATTAGCAATGCTATGGCAGTTTATCTATGAGTCCGAAGCTGATATAGTTCTGTTACAGGAAGTGTCTATCTTAAGTTTTATGTATCAGGATTTGCAACAATCGTAAACACCGTGGCGGACGGGGGAACAGGTACGGCCATTCTATCACGAGACGGAATCCCAGTGAGCAATATCGAAATGTTGGACTCCGGTAGAGGCATAGCTTGCCAAATTTTTGACGTCACCCGCGTCAATATCTATGCTCCATCTGGAACGATCTTAAAATCAGAAAGAGCTAACTTCTTTAAACAAGACATCATATACTTGCTACGCCGCAACCCAACTCAGTTGATAATTACTGGTGATTTCAACTGTGTGATCCACACGAAAGACCAATCGCCAAACTTTAATTACTGTAGGGAACTACATGATCTGGTGCGTCACCTGCAGCTGAAGAATGCGTGGGAACTAAAATTTCCTACCCTGTTAAAGTACACGTACCTGACCACCACCGCATGTAGCCGTCTAGACCGTTTGTACATCTCTGAGAACATTTGCCAACATGTTTTGGACGCCGATGTCATTCCGGCTAGCTTCTCCGACCACTGCGCCCTCTGTGTCACGATAAATCTGGCCAAACAGCATACTACATGGCACAGGATTCCGTGGTGCCTAAATGTTTCTATTCTCGCCGATGCCGAGCTACAAGATGTCATCTCCACGACATGGGCGGATTGTCTCAGACAATGCTGCAGATATCCGAGCAAGATAGCCTGGTGGAATGCTGTGGTCAAACGGAAAATGCGATTATCTTTAAGAAACTACAGTTGGCAACGGGCGCAAGATGTCAAACGCACGATTAATTTTTACCAAACAGTTCTGCGAGAGTTGTATGCGACTACGACACCAACCAACACACAGCTGACGACCATCAAACAAATAAAGGCGAAGCTTATAGGCATAAAGCGAACGCAGCTTGAAGGACTGAAGGTCAGATCTAAAGCAAAATCGCTTCAAGAGAACGAACTTGCATCGCTGTATCACCACATAAAACATCGTGCCCATCGCAAGCGAGCTTTTATCGGGGAGCTGGACACAGATGATGGACTCCGTTTGACCCGACAAGGTGATATTCTTACCGCAGTTTACCGGTACTTCACGGATCTGTACTCGCAATGCGATACATATGGTGATGACGGCGGCGATATCGTGAATGCTCTGCCCACCGTAGTCACGCCTGCGGACAACTCGGCGGTCGTACACGATTTTGCTCCAGACGAAGTCCTTGAACTGATTTCTGGCTCGCCATCAGATAAATCCCCTGGCCCTGATGGTTTGCCACGTGAATTTTATGTGCGCTTCTGGCAAATAATCGGACACGCATTTACAGATGTTCTCAATGAAGTGTGCGAGGGAGTGAAGTGCCGGCCGAAATGAAGGAAGGCCGAATTGTACTGATACCAAAAAGCAAACACCGAAAAACCTTAGATAACTTCCGACCTATTACTTTACTCAATTTTGATTCAAAACCTTCGCCAGAGCACTCAACAGCAGATTGTCTCCGTTAATGAAGCAAGTGATTCACAACCATCAATCATGCATCCCTGATCGCACTATTATGACGCCCCTTTCGGAATATAGAGATGTAATAGCCATAGCGTCAGTCACTAACGTGAATCTCGCATTGCTGTTTATCGACTTTTGCAAGGCTTTTGATCGCGTCCGCCACGAGTACCTCCTACAGCTACTGCAGCGGTGTGGTTTTGAGCAACGGGTTATAAATGTCGTGCAACATTTCGTCAAGGGCATTACAACCAGAATCAGCGTAAATGAACAGCTTACACAACCCATCGAGGTCCAAAGAGGAGTGCCGCAGGGGAGCCCTCTCTCCATGATGTTATTTGTTTTATCACTCGAGCCGCTCTTACGCTCTATTCATGACAAACTTGCAGGCCTTTCGATCGCCGGGACGTCCTTCGTGGTTCGTGCTTACGCCGACGACGTCGGAGTGTTATTGCGCAACGACGGAGACGTATCAACCCTCAAGACCGCAGTAGACGAGTACTGTCGTGCTTCCGGTGCTAAAATCAACGCCGGTAAATGCACCTTTGTCAACATTCGAGGATTCGACGCAGTTATTATACCTTGGGCGAAGCGTGTCGAAACCCACACCACTCTGGGGATGATTATTGACAAATGTCCGCTAAAAATGAATGCAAAAAATTGGAAGCAGGTCACCAATAAAATGCAAGGTGCCATCTATGAAAACAATTGGCGGTCCGTTAACATTCTCCAACGCATGCGACTCCTCAGCAGTTATATATTCAGTAAAGCGTACTATATGGCCCAACTATTTTCAGCCCCCAAGATGCAGGCCAAACACGTGATGAAACTCTCTAATAAATTTATCTGGCAAGGGCATCTGTTCAAAGCGAAACACACCACGCTGACGTCTTCCAGACAGGCCGGCGGACTAAACATGCCTGACATTAACCGAAAGTGTACTGCGTTATATATTAAACGAATCACCCATTTGTTGGACAAGGAACCTCTCAGCGTAACCAGTTGGCTCTTCCGAACCTTACAACCCACCGATACGCATCCACCCATTGATGTAGGTAAAATACATTACAAACTACGACGTGTCAAGCAGGTTTTTCTTGAAGTAAGCTATATTGATGGACATTATTTCACGCAGGATTTACCGACGACGCACCTGTTATTAAAAAGATGGACACCTCCAATAGTCCGGAATCCCATTGAACTTAAATACCCGAGTGTTCATTGGAAGGCAGTTTGGGACAACATAAGTTTAACCGTCCACACTGCTGAAGTGGCGTCCACATGGTATAAAGTGGTAAACGATGTTATACCCACTAATGAAAGGTTGCGTAGAATCGGTTTAAGTGACAGTGATAAATGCGTCCGCTGTGGTCTGGTCGACACCTTACGCCATCGCTTCACTTGTGGCGGTCATCTCATTAACTGGAAATGTGTGCAGCAGAGGCTGGGCCTGATTACCCGCAGCAGCCCAGCCAGCCACAGCACCGACATCCTGCTCTGGCCGGACGCGCAACATTTTCCCGCTACCAAGAACAACACCGTGATGTGGATGTTAGGACAGTTTGTGACATATATCATCATCCACAATAGTGAAGATAATCTCATTAGTTTCGAGGCTTACATGAGAACGGCACGCTGGAAGATGAAACGTTACCCAAATTTCAGGAAGATGTTTGCTAACATGGAGACATAATTTTTGAAAAACAAGGCGTAGGGTAATTCTTGATGCCGGTAAGGACACAAATCACATGCAAGACTATGTAGCGAACAAAATACACAACGAATAAGGGGTTATACTAGTTCCTAGGACTACTCCCGACTTCTCATTGGTATTATTAACTTCATTATGACGTTTTCATTAATTTATGTTCCTGTGCATCTCTTGTTAACCGTTTGTGTGCTCCAAATGACTGAGTTTGGACGGTTATGAATCAAATGACAGAACTGTCATTCCAGTTAAGACAATCAATTATATATATGTTTGCGTTTCGGATCTATGTCCCAGTCTGGACTGAAGAGGCTATTGTCAGTTTACTATTTATGTTCTATTTTGTAAGCTTACAAATGGCACTATATTGAAATGTGTTCTTCAGTCTATTGTAGGATACAATTCGTGTTGAATCAGTTGCAGCACTTCAATATTTTGTTTTTGTGCTTATGTACATATATGGTTGTTTAAATAAAGGAAAAAAGGAAAAAAAGGGGGTAGCGTCTTTGATTCATAATCAAAACGTCTTCGGTCCCGGGTTCGATCCCCGCCACTGCCTAAATTTTGATAAATAATCAGCACTGGCGGCCGAAGACTTCCGGCATAAGAAGTCAGCCTCATTCTTCCAACGGCCTTGTCAAAGAGGGCGGAGGAGCGGATAGAGGTTCAGGGCACTGTCTTGTCCTAGGGGTGGGAAATTGCCCCTAAAGGCGGAAGAATCAGCAATGATCAACGACATGAGGATGCAGAAGGCAATGGAAACCACTGCATTAAAGACACGTAACGTGTATCCACAGGACATGTGGCCTGTAATTGAAGAAGTGTCATGATGATCTCTCCATTGGCAAAAGATTCCGGAATAGTCCCCCATTTGGATCTCCGGGAGGGGACTGCCAAGGGGGAGGTTACCATGAGAAAAAGATTGAATAGTCAACGAAAGGATAACGTTCTACGAGTCGGGGCGTGGAATGTCAGAAGCTTGATCGTGGTAGCGAAACTAGAAAATCTGAAAAGGGAAATGCAAAGGCTCAATCTAGATATAGTAGGGGTCAGTGAAGTGAAGTGAAGTGGAAGGAAGACAAGGATTTCTGGTCAGATGAGTATCGGGTAATATCAACAGCAGCAGAAAATGGTATAACAGGTGTAGGATTCGTTATGAATAGCAAGGTAGGGCACAGGGTGTGTTACAGTGAACAGTTCAATGACCGGGTTGTTCTAATCAGAATCGAAAGCAGACCAACACCGACAACGATAGTTCAGGTATACATGCCGACGTTGCAAGCTGAAGATGAATAGATAGAGAAAGTGTATGAGGATATTGAAAGGGTAATGCAGTATGTAAAGGGGGACGAAAATCTAATAATCATGGGCGACTGGAATGCAGTTGTAGGGGAAGGAGTAGAAGAAAAGGTTACAGGAGAATATGGGTTTTGGGACAAGGAATGAAAGAGGAGAAAGACTAATTGAGTTCTATAACAAGTTTCAGCTAGTAATAGCGAATACCCTGTTCAAGAATCACAAGAGGAGGAGGTATACTTGGAAAAGACCGGGAGATACGGGAAGATTTCAATTAGATTACATCATGGTCAGACAGAGATTCCGAAATCAGATATTGGATTGTAAGGCGTACACAGGAGCAGATATAGACTCAGTTCACAATGTAGTAGTGATGAAGAGTAGGCTGAAGTTCAAGACATTAGTCAGGATCAATCAATACGCAAAGAAGTGGGATACGGAAGTACTAAGGAATGACGCGATACGTTTGAAGTTCTCTAACGCTACAGAAACAGCAATAAGGAATCACGCAGTAGGCATTACAGTTGAATAGGAATGGACATCTCTAAAAGGAGCCATCACAGAAGTTGGGAAGGAAAACATAGGTACAAAGAAGGTAGCTGCGAAGAAACCATGGGTAACTGAAGAAATACTTCAGTTGATTGATGAAAGGAGGAAGTACAAACATGTTCCGGGAAAATCAGGAATACAGAAGTACAAGTCACTGAGAAATGAAATAAACAGGAAGTGCAGGGAAGCTAAGACGAAATGGCTGCAGGAAAAATGTGAAGACATCGAAAAAGATATGTTTGTCCGAAGGACAGACTCAGCGTACAGGAAAGTCAAAACAACCTTTGGTGACATTAAAAGCAACGGTGGTAACATTAAGAGAGCAATGGTAATTCCACTGTTTAATGCAGAGGAGAGAACAGATAGGTGGAAAGAATACATTGAAAGCCTCTATGAGGGTGAAGAT
Source organism: Schistocerca serialis cubense (assembly GCF_023864345.2). Taxonomy (NCBI): domain Eukaryota; kingdom Metazoa; phylum Arthropoda; class Insecta; order Orthoptera; family Acrididae; genus Schistocerca; species Schistocerca serialis. The sequence continues at coordinate 54,609,921 of NC_064644.1, forward strand.
TTGTCTGACGTGATAGAAGGAGAAACAGGAGTCGATTTAGAAGCGAGAGGGGATCCAGTATTAGAATCGGAATTTAAAAGAGCTTTGGAGGACTTACAGTCAAATAAGGCAGAAGGGATAGATAACATTCCATCAGAATTTCTAAAATCATTGGGGGAAGTGGCAACAAAACGACTATTCACGTTGGTGTGTAGAATATATGAGTCTGGCGACATACCATCTGACTTTCCGAAAAGCATCATCCACACAATTCCGAAGACGGCAAGAGCTGACAAGTGCGAGAATTATCGCACAATCAGCTTAACATCTCATGCATCGAAGCTGCTTACAAGAATAATATACAGAAGAATGAAAAAGAAAATTGAGAATGCGCTAGGTGACGATCAGTTTGGCTTTAGGAAAAGTAAAGGGACGAGAGAGGCAATTCTGACGTTACGGCTAATAATGGAAGCAAGGCTAAAGAAAAATCAAGACACTTTCATAGGATTTGTCGACCTGGAAAAAGCGTTCGACAATATAAAATGGTGCAGGCTGTTCGAGATTCTGAAGAAAGTAGGGGTAAGCCATAGGGAGGGACGGGTCATATGCATTATGTACAACAACCAAGAGGGAATAATAAGAGTGGACGATCAAGAACGAAGTGCTCGTATTAAGAAGGGTGTAAGACAAGGCTGTAGCCTTTCGCCCCTACTCTTCAATCTGTACATCAAGGAAGCAATGATGGAAATAAAAGAAAGGTTCAGGAGTGGAATTAAAATACAAGGTGAAAGGATATCAATGATACGATTCGCTGATGACATTGCTATCCTGAGTGAAAGTGAAGAAGAATTAAATGATCTGCTGAACGGAATGAACAGTCTAATGAGTGTACACAGTATGGTTTGAGAGTAAATCGGAGAAAGACGAAGGTAATGAGAAGTACTAGAAATGAGAACAGCGAGAAACTTAACATCAGGATTGATGGTCACGAAGTCAATGAAGTTAAGGAACCTGCTACCTAGGCAGTAAAATAACCAATGACGGACGGAGCAAGGTGGATATCAAAAGCAGACTCACTATGGCAAAAAAGGCATTTCTGGCCAAGAGAAGTCTACTAATATAAAACACCGGCCTTAATTTGAGGAATAAATTTCTGAGGATGTACGTCTGGAGTACAGCATTGTATGGTAGTGAAACATGGACTGTGGGAAAACCGGAACAGAAGAGAATCGAAGCATTTGAGAATTATTGGACTGATAAGGTAAGGAATGAGGAGGTTCTACGCAGAATCGGAGAGGAAAGGAATATGTGGAAAACACTGATAAGGAGAAGGGACAGGATGATAGGACATCTGCTAAGACATGAGGGAATGACTTCCATGGTACTAGAGGGAGCTGTAGAGGGCAAAAACTGTAGAGGAAGACAGAGATTGGAATACGTCAAGCAAATAATTGAGGACGTAGGTTGCAAGTGGTACTCTGAGATGAAGAGGTCAGCACAGGAAAGGAATTCGTGGCGGGCCGCATCAAACCAGTCAGTAGACTGATGACCAAAAACAAGGGCGCCTGAAACGCGAGATGGATGTGAGGACAGTGACACAACGCTCCGCCGGCATCGCTGGTGAGCAGGCGGGATCGCAGCGACGCCGATCCACTCCGCAAACCCCACGGCGCCAGCAGGTGCCGGGGAGGGGGGAGGCGCGGCGTGGCCTCGGCGCAGCCGTAGCCAACTATTTCCGTGCCATTGATCCGGCGCGGCCACGGCCGCTACTAATTCAGACACCACCACCACCACCACCTCCTCCTCCTCCTCCACCACCACCACCAGCGACCGCCACCCAGAGGCGCGCGGACGGCCGTTAATCCTGCGGCTGACACCTCGGAGTCCAGCTGTGCGTAGCCGCCAGGCGCCACATCGCGCGGTACCAAGTTAGGGGCCGGCCATCTACCTGGCCTACCGGTAGACTGTGCTCTCGTACGTTTCCAGGCCTGCACTTTCGTTCATTGCCTCTTCGATGGACTTTATCTGCACTGAACAGCCAAAGAAACTAGTACACCTGACCAATTGCGACATGGTCGCGTATGCAAACGGTGAGTCAATACTGTCAAATGTTTTTTTTATTCCAGTCTTTGATCACAATATGAATTCTTTACACGATGACCGGTTTCAGTCCGTAATGAACATCCTCAGATATTTTTTACACCATGTCCTAAAGTGATAAGGCCATAATCCTCAAAACATATAAATACAATCAGCATAAAATCGTTGTATTTTAGATCTACAGGGTGTTACAAAAAGGTACGGTCAAACTTTCAGGAGACATTCCTCACACAAAGAAAGAAAATATGTTATGTGGACATGTGTCCGGAAACGCTGACTTTCCATGTTAGAGCTCATTTTATTACTTCTCTTCAAATCACATTAATCATGGAATGAAAACACACAGCAACAGAACGTACCAGCGTGACTTCCAACACTTTGTTACAGAAAATATTCAAAATGTCCTCCGTTAGCGAGGATACATGCATCCACCCTCCGTCGCATGGAATCCCTGATGCACTGATGCAGCCCTGGAGAATGGCGTATTGTATCTCAGCCGTCCACAATACGAGCACGAAGAGTCTCTACATTTGGTACCAGGGTTCCGTAGACAAGAGCTTTCAAATGCCCCCATAAATTAAAGTCAAGATGGTTGAGGTCGGGAGAGCGTGGAGGCCATGGAATTGGTCCGCCTCTACCAATCCATCGGTCACCAAATCTGTTGTTGAGAAGCGTACGAACACTTCGACTGAAATGTGCGGGAGCTCCATCGTACATGAACCACATGTTGTGTCGTACTTGTAAAGGCACATGTTCTAGCAGCACAGGTAGAGTATCCCGTATTAAATCATGATAACGTGCTCAACTGAGCGTAGGTGGAAGAACATGGGGCCCAATCAAGACATCACCAACAATGCCTGCCCTAACGTTCACAGAAAATATGTGTTGATGACGTGATTGCACAATTGCGTGCGGCTTCTCGTCAGCCCACACATGTTGATTGTGAAAATTTACAATTTGATCACGTTGTAATGAAGCCCCATCCGTAAAGAGAACATTTGCACTGAAACGAGGATTGACACATTGTTGGATGAACCATTCGCAGAAGTGTACCCGTGGAGGCCAATCAGCTGCTGATACATGGTACGGAAACAACTGGTTCTTCCGTAGCACTCTCCATACAGTGACGTGGTCAACGTTACCTTGTATAGCAGCAACTTCTCTGACGCTGACATTAGGGTTATCGTCAACTGCACGAAGAATTACCTCGTCCATTGCAGGTGTCCTCGTCGTTCTAGGTCTTCCCCAGTCGCGAGTCATAGGCTGGAATGTTCCGTGCTCCCTAAGACGCTTTCAATTGCTTCGAACGTCTTCCTGTAGGGACACCTTCGTTCTTGAAATCTGTCTTGATACAAACGTACCGCGCCACGGCTATTGCCCCGTGCTAATCCATACATCAAATGGGCATCTGCCAACTCCGCATTTGTAAACATTGCACTGACTGCAAAACCACGTTCGTAATGAACACTAACCTATTGATGCTACATACTGATGTGCTTGATGCTAGTACTGTAGAGCAATGAGTGGCTTGTCAACACAAGCACCGAAGTCAACATTATCTTCCTTCAATTGGGCCAGCTGGCGGTGAATCGAGGAAGTACAGTACATACTGACGAAACTAAAATGAGTTCTAACATGGAAATTAAGGGTTTCCGTACACATGTCCACATAACATCTTTTCTTTATTTGTGTGTGAGGAATGTTTCCTGAAAGTTTGGCCGTACCTTTTTGTAACACCCCGTATATGACGATGCTATGCTGATTATACACTCCTGGAAATTGAAATAAGAACACCGTGAATTCATTGTCCCAGGAAGGGGAAACTTTATTGACACATTCCTGGGGTCAGATACATCACATGATCACACTGACAGAACCACATGCACATAGACACAGGCAACAGAGCATGCACAATGTCGGCACTAGTACAGTGTATATCCACCTTTCGCAGCAATGCAGGCTGCTATTCTCCCATGGAGACGATCGTAGAAATGCTGGATGTAGTCCTGTGGAACGGCTTGCCATGCCATTTCCACCTGGCGCCTCAGTTGGGCCAGCGTTCGTGCTGGACGTGCAGACCGCGTGAGACGACGCTTCATCCAGTCCCAAACATGCTCAATGGGGGACAGATCCGGAGATCTTGCTGGCCAGGGTAGTTGACTTACACCTTCTAGAGCACGTTGGGTGGCACGGGATACATGCGGACGTGCATTGTCCTGTTGGAACAGCAAGTTCCCTTGCCGGTCTAGGAATGGTAGAACGATGGGTTCGATGACGGTTTGGATGTACCGTGCACTATTCAGTGTCCCCTCGACGATCACCAGTGGTGTACGGCCAGTGTAGGAGATCGCTCCCCACACCATGATGCCGGGTGTTGGCCCTGTGTGCCTCGGTCGTATGCAGTCCTGATTGTGGCGCTCACCTGCACGGCGCCAAATACGCATACGACCATCATTGGCACCAAGGCAGAAGCGACTCTCATCGCTGAAGACGACATGTCTCCATTCGTCCCTCCATTCACGCCTGTCGCGACACCACTGAAGGCGGGCTGCACGATGTTGGGGCGTGAGCGGAAGACGGCCTAACGGTGTGCGGGACCGTAGCCCAGCTTCATGGAGACGGTTGCGAATGGTCCTCGCCGATACCCCAGGAGCAACAGTGTCCCTAATTTGCTGGGAAGTGGCGGTGCGGTCCCCTACGGCACTGCGTAGGATCCTACGATCTTGGCGTGCATCCGTGCGTCGCTGCGGTCCGGTCCCAGGTCGACGGGCACGTGCACCTTCCGCCGACCACTGGTGACAACATCGATGTACTGTCGAGACCTCACGCCCCACGTGTTGCGCAATTCGGCGGTACGTCCACCCGGCCTCCCGCATGCCCACTATACGCCCTCGCTCAAAGTCCGTCAACTGCACATACGGTTCACGTCCACGCTGTCGCGGCATGCTACCAGTGTTAAAGACTGCGATGGAGCTCCGTATGCCAAGGCAAACTGGCTGACACTGACGGCGGCGGTGCACAAATGCTGCACAGCTAGCGCCATTCGACGGCCAACACCGCGGTTCCTGGTGTGTCCGCTGTGCCGTGCGTGTGATCATTGCTTGTACAGCCCTCTCGCAGTGTCCGGAGCAAGTATGGTGGGTCTGACACACCGGTGTCAATGTGTTCTTTTTTCCATTTCCAGGAGTGTATTTATATGTTTTGACGATGCCATTACGGCCTTATCACTTTAGGACATGGTGTAAAAAGATATGAGGATTGTCATTACGGATTGAAACTGGTCATCGTCTAAAGAATTCATATTGTGATCAAAGACTGGAATAAAAAACATTTAACTAGCACACCTGCCTAATATCGTGTAGGGCCACCTCGAGCACGCAGAAGTGTCAGAGCACGACGTGGCGTGGACTCGATTAATGACTGAAGTAGTGCTGAAGGAAATTGACACCATGAATCCTACAGGGGATAGAGATTTCTTCTGAAAAGTACGTCGCAATGCATCACAGATACGCTCAATAATGTTCATGACCGAGTAGTCTTGGGGCCTTGGGGCCAGTGGAAGTGTCTAAACTCAGGAAAGTGTTCCGGGAGCCGCTCTGTAGCAATTCTGGACGTGTGAGATGACGCATTGTCATTCTGGAAATGCTCAAGTTCGTCGAAATGCGCAATGGACCTGGATGTGTGCACGTGATCAGACAGGATGCTTACGTACATGTCACCTGTCAGAGCCGTAACTAGACGTATCAGGGGTCCCATATCATTCCAACTGCACACGTCTCACACCATTACAGAGCCTCCAACAACTTGAACGCTCCCCTGCTAATATGCACGGTCCATGGATTGATGAGGTTGTCTCCATTCCCGTACACGTCCATCCCATCGATACAATTTGAAACGAGACTCGTCCGACCAGGCAGCATATCTCCAGTCATCAAAAGTCCAGCATTGGTGTTGACGGACCCAAGCGAGGCGTAAAGCTTTGTGTCGTGCAATAATCAAGAGTACACGAGCGGGCCTTCTGCTCCGAAAGCCCATATCGATGATGTTTCGTTGAATGGTCCGCACGCTGACACTTTTTGATGATCCAGCATTGAAATCTGCAGCAACTGGTGGAAGGGTTGTACTTCAGTCACGCTGAACGACTCTCTTCAGTCATCGTTGGTCTCGTTCTGCTGCAGCAATGTCGGAGATTTCATGTTTTAGCGAATTCCTGATATTCACAGTACACTCGTGAAATGATCCTACGGGAAAATACCTACTTCACCGTTAGCTCAGGGATACTGTGTCCCATTGCAAGTGCGCCGACTATAACATCACGTTCAAACTCACTTAAATGTTGATAACCTGTCATTGTAGCAGCAGTAACCGACTTAACAACTGTGCCAGACACTTTTTGTCTTATGTAGGCATTGCTGACCGTAGAGCCGTATTGTGCCTATTTACATATCTGTGTGTTTGAATACGCTTGCCTATACCAGTTTCTTTGGAGCTTGAGTGTAAATGTGTAGTTGGAGTGTTTAAGATGCTCCCGAGTACGCTCATTCCTTCTGTCTGCATCAACCTCAGACACAAATTGCCACATGTGTAAAACATTTGTATTTCCGACAGCCAAACAACAAAAAATAGACTGATGGGAACTACGTGCTCCACGGACTGATACACAGTGCGACGCATCTAAGGCAGGTAACACGTAACTACTGTATATGTACAACGAGTAAATAGTTCGAGGTTCTGCTTTCGCTGTTACGCGTGACCAAACACCAGATTTTCTGCCGTACACAAACCGTTTTTAACGATTATACATAGGTCAATAATAGTCTTGCATCGTTCCTTTATTTCGAATTTCATAGCACACAAAATAAAAATTCCCTCTGAGGCATTTGTTTATGTTGTTTTCCATCGTCTCCAGATAATCAAATAGTAGTAATAAAAACATTTGTGTTTCGATAACATAATTTGTTGTCTATTGGGGAGCGGTGGAGAGGGGGGGGGGGGGGGGGAAGGGGGATTTCACAGAACTCCTAAGCAACGTCTGTACGTGGTAGAACGTCCTCTCGCAGACATGAATCTGTCGTGGCGCAGTATCGATGAGATCATCTACCCAAACCTGACACAAACTGTCTCCCTCTTTAGTGACGAATCTCTCTATGTTTTGCAGAGCAAGTGGTTACTGTGGATGTCGACAAACAGCTCGTGCCAATCGAATCGACAGATGCTCTGTTGCGTTCGTGTCTGGAGGGTAGTCAGGACACTCTATTCTGGTGATACTAGCATGCTGAAGGAATATCATACCAAGAACGGTGAGCAGGATGATATTATCACCAAAATGTTGGCAGTACCGTCTCACCATCGTAGAATCGTCGCACTAGTGTAGAGCAGCGAGACTGCCCCCAATAATCCGGAGAGGTGTGTGGGGATCCTATGGAATGCAGCCTCTGAAAATCGCGCAAACGCCACCTTGCTACACATGTGGGAATCAGTATATCACTCAATCTCTGCTATTAACAGAGTAAAACAAGATCCGAGTTTCGTTCGTAAACAACAACCGCTGCCAATCCCGGGGTGTCCATTCTGCATGATTTTTTGAATCTGTTGCGGACGAATGGCAACTGTGTCTAGGACTAGCATATTTGATTGGTAATCAGAACGCCCTCACGCCAGAGTTGTGTCCCATTACCGCTTAAATTTTGAATAAAAATCTTAATGGTGGCCGAAGACATCCAGGATAAGAAGTCATCATCATTCTGCCAACGGCTTTTTCAAGGAGGAAGGAGGAGCTGAGGGCACTCTCTTGCCCTTGCGCGGGGGGGGCGGGGGGGGGGGCGGGCGGAAGAATCAGCAATGGTCAACGGCATGAGGATACAGAAGGAAACCGTTGCATTAAAGAGACTTAACGTGTACCCACAGGACATGGGGCTTGTCGCTGAAAAAGTGTCATGATGATCTCTCCATTGGCACGAGATTTTGGACTAGTCCCCCATTCAGATCACTGAGTGGGGATTTCCAACGCGAAGGTGACATGAGAAAGAGATTAAATAACCAACTAAAAGATACCGTTCTACGAGTCGGAGCGTGCAGCATCAGGAGTTTGAACGCAGTTGGGAAACTACAATATCTAAAAAGGCAAATGGTAAGACTCGGTCTGTACATAGTGGGGTTCAGTGAAGTTCAGTAGAATGAAGACAAGGATTTCTGCTTAGATGAGTATAGGATAACATCGACAGCAGCAGAAAATGATATAACGGAGTAGGATTCGTTATGGAAATACGACAAAGAGTGGGTTATTGTGAACAGTTCAGTGGTAGCATTGTTTTCATCAGACTCGATAGCAAATCAACATCGACAAAAATATTTCAGGTATATACGCCGACGTCGTACGCTGAATGTGAAGAAATTATATGAGAATGTTGAACGTAATTCACTACATAAAGGGAGATGAAAATATAATAATCGTGGGTGATAGCAAATCAACATCGACAAAAATATTTAAGGTATATACGCCGACGTCGTACGCTGAATGTGAAGAAATTATATGAGAATGTTGAACGTAATTCACTACATAAAGGGAGATGAAAATATAATAATCGTGGGTGATAGCAAATCAACATCGACAAAAATATTTCAGGTATATACGCCGACGTCGTACGCTGAATGTGAAGAAATTATATGAGAATGCTGAACGTAATTCACTACATAAAGGGAGATGAAAATATAATAATCGTGGGTGATTGGGATGCGATTGTAAGTAATGGAGTAGAACAAATGGTTACGAGAGAATAACAGATTGGTACTGGGAATGAGAGACGAGAAAGACTAACAGAGTTCTGCAATAAGTTCCAACTAGTAATACCGAATACTCTGTTCATGAATCACAGAAACAGAAGGTATATTTGGGATCCCAGCTCTCACTTACATTGCATCTTGAGGCAGAGATTCTGAAATCAGATACATTTTAAGGCGTACCCAGGAGCAGATATAGATTCAGATCACAATTTAGTAGTGATGAAGACTAGGTTGAAATTTAAGAGATTAGTCAGGAATAGTCAGTGCACAAAGACGTGGGGTACGGAAGTACTAAAGAATGAAGAGATACGCTTGAAGGTCTCTGAGACTATAGATACCAGGAATAGCTCACTACGCCCATCAGTTGAAGAGTAATGGACATCTTTAAAAAAGGCAATCACAGAAGTTGGAAAGAAAGACAATGGTACAAGAAAGGTAACTGCGAAGAAACCATGGGTAATAGAAGAATTGCTACAGCTGATAGACGAAAGAAGGAATTACAAAAATGTTCAGGGAAAACAGGAATACAGAAATACAAGTCACTTAAGAAGTGCTGGAAGCTAAGACGGCCGCAAGAAAAATGTGAAGAACTCGACAAAGAAATGATTGCGGGGAAGATTCTCTCGGAAAACAGAAAAGTCAAAACAACCATCAGTGAAACTGAAAGAGAAGGTCGGAACATTAAGTGTACAATGGGAATTCCATTGTTCAATGCTGAGGAGAGAGCGAATAGATAGAAAGAGTACACTGAAGGCCTCTGTGAGGGGAAAGACTTGTCTGACGGCGAGGTAAAAGAAGAAACAGCAGTCGACATAGAAGGCGTAATTGATACAGTATTAGGATCAAAATTTAAAACAGCTTTTGAAAACTCAAAGTGGAATAAAGCGGAAGGGATAGATAACATTCCAACAGGATTTCTAAAATCATTATGGCAGATGTGATGAGTAACGATTCAACGGAATTTCTAAAATGATTTGGGAAAGTGTCAAGATAACGACTGTTCCCGTTGGTGTGAAGAATGTATGACTCTGGCGATATACATTCTGACTTTCGGAAAAATGTCATCCACGCAGTTTCTTACATTGCAAGAGCGGACAAGTGCTAGAATTATCGCCCAGTCAGCTAAACAGCTCATGCATCAAGGTTACTTAGAAGAATAACATACAGATAAATGACAAACAAAATTGAGGATGTGTTAGAAGACGACTAGTTTGGATTTAGGGAAGGTAAAAGCATCAGAGAGGCAGCAGCTCCGACGTTGCGGCTGGAAAAAGTGATCGACAATGTCAAATGACGAAAGTTGTTCGAAACTCTGAGAAAAGAAGGGATAAGGCACAGGGAGAGACGGGTAATATACAATATGCACGAGAACCAAGAAGGAACAGTAAGAGTGAGAGACCAAGAACGAAGTGCTCCGATTAAAATGGGAGTATGACAGCGACGTTGTCCTTCGCCCCTGCTGTTCAGTTTATATAGCGAAGAAGCAATTATGAAAATAAAAAATAGGTCAAGAGCGGAATTAAATTTCAAGGTGAGAATGTTAATGATAAGATTCGCTAATGGACTAATCTCCTTGGTAAAAGTAATGAAGATTTATAGGATCCGCTCAATGGAATGAACAATCTAAGGAACTTAGAATATGGACTGAGATTAAATCTAAGAAAAACGAAAGTAAAGAGAAGTAGCAAAAATGAGAACTGGTGATCACGAAGCATATGAAGTTAAGGAACTCGTCAACCTAGGTAGCAAAATAACGCATGACGATCGGAACAAGGAGGACATAAGAAGAAGGCTAACAACGGCGAAAAGGCAATCCTGGTCAAGAGAGGTCTTCTACTATCAAACATATGCCTTAAATTCAGGAAGAAATTTCGGAGAATGTCGGCCTGGAGCACATTACGGTAGTGGAACACGGGCTGTGGGGGAATCAGAATGAAAGAGAGTCGAAGCATTTGGTGTTACAAAAGAATGTTGAAAATTAGGTGGACTGATGAGGTAGAGAATAGTGGGATCTCTGGAGAATCGGCGCGGAAAGAAATATATTGTAAACACTGACAAGAAGAAACGACAGGATTGTAAGACATCTGTTAGGACAGCACAGTACTGCTTCCATAGTGCTGGAGCAAGCTGTAGAGGACAAAACTGTAGAGGAAGTCAGAGACTGGAATACATCCAGAGGACGGAGGTTGAAAATGCTACTGTAATATGATGAAGTTGACACAACACAGAAATTTGTGTCTTGTGGTGTACGACGTGCTTCTAGCCCTGGTCGTCAGAAATAGAGATTCGCATCATGGAGTCCTCTCCCAACAGTTTGATTTGCTGCATGGGTCTTCGAACGCTGAAATCAGTTCTGGATCTCAGACAGCGGTTCGTTTGACTCGAAAGTCGTAGATATTGATCATCTTGTGCACCTGCAGAATGTGGCACGGCCTGTCTGACGTATGTACGAAATATTGCCTGTCATTCGACGTTTCCGCTATGTGACTTGGACCCGGTGCTGACTTCCAGCAGTTGCTCTGGTTGACAAGCTTTCTGCGCGTAACGTGATGATGTGAACCCAATCATTGGTCGCTGTTGTCCTTTGTGGCATGTGGATGTTCACTTTACAGTTTCACATGGATCTCTAACAAGTCCCTTCTGTACCTTTACTTTCAACAGAATTGCTGCAGTCCCTTTGGAATGCCGAGTTCTACCCTTAGGTAGCGATCTGGTAACCGCGTGTCTGTTTACAGACAAGGTCATTAGTGACCTTCCGATCGGTACAGGAAAAGTCTCAATAGCAAAACATGTGCACGACATATCGGAGTGATGCAAAATATTCGAAGAGGTGTATAGCTATTTTTAATGTAACTACACATTTTTTCTGACGTTGTTTGAGGCCTTAGAAGAGCACTTCACTGACGTATATTGTACGTAATTTTATCAAGTAGTAACTTAGCGATGCTGGCCAGTGCAAGACACTGCTGCTGCAACCGCTCTGCTTGCAGCAAGCTGCTGGTGCAGAATTTCGCCACCAGGACCGACCTCGGCACGTGGTGTTAGCGACATCCGTGCTCCTGCACCACATCGGCGCTTCAGCTGCGTGACGCTTTCGGTGTCAGCACGTCATGAAGCCTGACCTCCGTGCGGAGGTACAGGCAGGCCAGCCGTCAAAAGGTATCGAGTCGGCGACTACTGTGTAGCAGGCTACCAGTGTGAGGCCTGGAGGAGCATCATCGCTCTGCTGCTCTTGACTGCCACGCATGTCCACCGCTCAACGGATTGCTCCTCGTACAATCCATCATCAGCCCCGATGGGACCAGGTTGGAACTGAGGCCTTTATAGCCACCAAATCACTTACCCACTACCGTCTCCATGGGCAGACAACCAGACGTTGGGGGCTGCGGTTCACTCTACGCTTTCATCAACAGATTCTGAAAGGGCAGGTCGCTGGCGCACAACAACAGATGCAGCTCCCCCGCCGGGGCCGGCCAGTGTGGCCGAGCGGTTCTAGGCGCTTCAGTCTGGAACCACGCGACCGCTAAGGTCGCAGGTTCGAATCCTGCCTTGGGCAGGATGTGTGTGGTGTCCTTAGTTTGGTTAGGCTTAAGTAGTTCTAAGTTCTAGGGGACTGATTAAATGGGCTCAAATGGCTCTGAGCACTAGGGGACTTAACGTCTGAGGTCATCAGTCTCCTAGTGCTCAGAGCCATTTGAACCAGTCAACCACTCCGGCCACGAATGCCTGCCTGGTGGTCGCTCTGTCCTCGGGCCTCACTGAGGTGAGAATACGAAAACGCACTCTTCCCAGGGACCGACGGTTCGATACCCACCCCGTGTCTGCAGGCGTCGGGACACTGGAACTCCAAATCATTCGCTCGAATTGCCCGTAATGCACTTCAAACAATCGCGAACAATCATGGCTCACTGTTACGGCGCAATGTAATCCATAAAGAGTATGGCGTTGTTTGTGAGCATGAAGTTCAAGAATGGCTGAAAATCGTTTCAAATTAGTCTGAAGGTAAACATTCCCAGTCGATGCTCGTTGCAGTATGACCAAAGGAACCAGTCCGTTACATGAAAAAACAGCTCCCACCTTTACTGGGCTACCACTAGTTTGTACAGAGCCTTGCTGACGTTTCCACGGCTTCGGCGCCACACTTGAACCCTCCCATCAGCTCTTACCAACAGTAAGCTGGTCTCATCTGCCCAGGCCACCGTTTTCCAGTCACCTAGGGTCCAATCGATATGGCCACGAGCCCAGGAGAGGTGTTGCAGGCAACTGTCGTGCTATTAGTAAAGGCTCTCGCGTTGGCCGTCTGCTGATATATCCCATTAACACCAAATTTCGCCGCACTGTCCTAACGGATTCGTTCGTCATACGTCACACGTCGATTACTGTGGTTCTTTCACGCATTGTTGCTTGTCTGTTGGCAACGACAACTCTGCGCAAACGCCAGTGCTCTCTGTCTTTAATTGATGGTCCTCATCCACTAAGTTGAGCGTTGTTAGAGCTAATGCCTGAAATTTGGTATTCGAGGCACTCTCTTCACGCTGTTGATCTTGGAGTACATAATTCCCAAAATATTTACGAAATGTAATATCCCATGCATCTAGCAGCAACTATTTTTCCGTGTTGAAAGTCTGTTACTTCCGGTCGTGCTGCCATAATCACGTCGGAAAGCTGTTCACATGAATCACCTGAGGTCAAATGTCAGCTCCACCAATATATTGCATTTTTATACCTTGTGTACGTAATACCACCGCGATCGGTATGCGTGCGTATCGCTATACCATGACTTTTGTCACCTCACTATATAACAGCGCCACAAACCACTGTCCAAACGTCAGGAGTAAAGGCTTCACAAACCTCTGCTCTGCTACACCAAACGTAAGTAAATACACAACACAAGTACACATACTGTGTTTACCTTTAAGTCCATCAGTCTGTGATCTGATGTAATTGTGCTCTGATGTAGCAGGGTTCACACAAGTTGTTCGTGATGGTTCTCAGACTTTTTGTATGTATACCATAACCTAAAGTTGTGGTTTCCGGTAAGGTGGAGTGTCACCAAACTGTTAGAATAACAGGGTGGTGGTGACAAATCCTCACGGTATGCCGTTGCAAACGTAATAAATTCAAGAAACTAGAAGTGTGATGAATAAAATATGCCAATTAAAATACCAGAAAATCTGATGAAGGGGAACTAACGTTTTGGTTGCAGGAACTTGCGATCTGTACAAGGTGAGTTAAGGGGGAATTTACTGCTTTGATGGACGACAGTATTGGCGAGTTTCAATAAAAACACTTCAATTGTACATACGCTTTTTTAAAATACGCTTTTTTCTTAATTGACCCTACATACAGCTGTCTGGAAATCTTGGGTGTCAGCCGTATGTCCCTCTTAACCAGCACTCACACGTGAATAGAACCATAGCCACATTAGGCTACGTAGTGCTGTCTTTACTGACCGCAGGTCATTTTTATGGAACCACACGTTTTGTCCCACACCCACAACGACTTAATGAACCCGCTGTTTTGAGCCGTAGGGCTACGGTCCTTTCACACCTGTTAACTTGTACACCAGTTGGGTTGATGATATTACGATTGCGTACATTTCAACGCAAACAACAACTACGACGATCCTTATTATGTGCAACTTTTTGCTAGTATTATACATGCGTGTGCTTAAGTAAACGACCTACGAATGAGCTCAGATCAGCAACACAACAGCTGTGTAAGAGAGCTGCAAAATGCAGTGCAATTGACGGTGGATTTTTGAACATCTTCCATGAGGTTCAAATGGTTCAAATGGCTCTGAGCACTATGGGACTTAACATCTATGGTATCAGTCACCTAGAACTTAGAACTACTTAAACCTAACTAACCTAAGGTCATCACACAAAACCCAGCCATCACGAGGCAGAGAAAATCCCTGGCCCCGCCGGGAATCGAACCCGGGAACCCGGGCGTGGGAAGCGAGAACGCTACCGCACGACCACGAGATGCGGGCCCATGAGGAAATGTACAAAGTTAAAACAAAGCATTAGATCGCTATGTTTCATTTCCTGTCAACGACATTTGTCCTGTTCCCCATTGTTTTCATTAATTTCCTTGGAATCTTTTAAGAACAGGGCATATGTTCATAAGATATTTTTTGTGCAGAATCGCTATCATCCCTGAAACATGTACCTTTCCCTCTTACCCATCCGGTATGACACTGCAAAATAGCATGAACGTGCGATTGGAAGAAGCCAAAGGAGTGTTCTGCGAATACAACGCTTCAATCTGTTTCATCTCTTTCACGTTTCGCTCCATCAATTACTTCACGACAACGACTTTCAAAATAGGTTACATTCCTCCGAGTGGTGCCTACAAAAATGCGGCGTTTGTATTTCCGATTTTGCTAAGTGATGAATCTTCACGACATGCACCACGGTCCGGTCGATAATCTACACTAACTCAGAGAACTGCGTAACCAATGATCTTTCCCTGTCAACGTGTGGTTTGCACTTTCGAAAAGTCACTTCGGTCAGTATTTTATTGATGGGACTAACTGCAGCTGCATGTATTTACACTTACTTTCACTCAAAGTGCCGTAATTACTTGAAGACATTTCCAAATCAGTGTGGTACCAACATGACGGATGTCCCATCTATTCCGCACAGACGGTACGGTCCCTCCTCAAACAATATTTAGAGAGCGGTGGATCGGTCGTTCGGCAAACAAAATATAACCTACACTTGTACAACAGATAACATCTCTTGACACTTACTTGTGAGGAAAATTTAAAGATGATTACAAGGACACACTGATGACTCCGGAATGCATGGAACGGCGTATAACACTGGTGTACGCTACGACAAATTCATGTGGAATGTGACATGTGATAGGCCTATTGTCTGTCACGAATCTCTTGGTATCACGTATCGATGTTCAAGCTCAATATCAGCACGACAATCATGACAATAAACACAAAAACGGTACCTCAGTTACGTGTCTGTGGCATGCATAATTCGACAATTATAAACGTTAAAAATTACTTGCGTCTGTCAGAAAATTGGAAATGTTGTCCTCTATATCTTACAGGAAACTGCACTTCTACACATTTCATCGTCTTGCTTATGTACGTGGTGGAAAATCTTTAGCTACGTGATACTTCCCTTTTCATGTAATTACGCTCTCCTTATATTGTGGTTTTGCTGTAACTGCTGTTAGGGGCGATATCATTGCGTGCTTTACGAATGTTACACAGGTTTTCCTTTTGAGAGAGAAATAATACCGACTTCTTGAAGCGAAAATTTTGAGATAAACGAAATATAGAAGTAAAAAATTCAATAGCCAAGTTCACAATTTATAATTTCTTTTTTGATAATTAGTTTTGGCAAATCTAAGTAACGCTGTTTCAGTACTCTTATCACCTAAACTTCGAGTGATGTTCAGCACGTTTGTTCAATGGCAATATAATTTCCACACTGTACTTGCCTTTTAACTATCTGACCACATAGACAGGAGGTAGTATAATTGATATACAATATGTTCTTTTAT
Organism: Schistocerca serialis cubense; assembly: GCF_023864345.2. Lineage (NCBI taxonomy): Eukaryota > Metazoa > Arthropoda > Insecta > Orthoptera > Acrididae > Schistocerca > Schistocerca serialis. The sequence goes on from NC_064644.1 coordinate 54,626,313, forward strand.
CATTTTAAAAGAATTTTTATTTTAAATTTTTTTTAAAATTTGTCAGAATTTTATATATATATATAATTTTTACAAATTTTAAATAAATTTAAAATACTATATATATATATATATATAATTCAGACCAAAGCATTTTAGAAAGAAATGCCATTGTTTTCTTATATATATATATATATATATATATATATATATATATATATATATATATAAGTACTCGTATACAATAAAGTGGTGTGCACATTTTCACAAAATGGCACAACATGCCTTATCCACAAGCACCTCAATACATCTCGGACGTCTCAAGTCGTGACACGTCATTCCATGAACATGCAGAAATCGATACTTTAACATGTCAATAATAAAACAAGATATACATAATATATCATGTAAACCCATGTTCATACAATAAGTGAAAGGGAAACTGAGGGACAAGTCAAAGTAAAGATGTTACCAGCAGGTGACACTGTAGCAGGAAATATACGGAAAAAGAATCGTAAAATATAAAGCATAAGAAAAAAAGTTTCATAACTACATTCAAGAAATCAACAAAGGATTGAAATTTATACATTTTAGTGTGTAATTCAGACCAAAGTATTTTAGAAAAGAAATGCCATATATATATATATATATATATATATATATATATATATATATATATATATATATATATATAAATGGCATTTCTTTTCTAAAATACTTTGGTCTGAATTACACACTAAAATGTATAAATTTCAATCCTTTGTTGATTTCTTGAATGTAGTTATGAAACTTTTTTTCTTATGCTTTATATTTTACGATTCTTTTTCCGTATATTTCCTGCTACAGTGTCACCTGCTGGTAACATCTTTACTTTGACTTGTCCCTCAGTTTCCCTTTCACTTATTGTATGAACATGGGTTTACATGATATATTATGTATATCTTGTTTTATTATTGACATGTTAAAGTATCGATTTCTGCATGTTCATGGAATGACGTGTCACGACTTGAGACGTCCGAGATGTATTGAGGTGCTTGTGGATAAGGCATGTTGTGCCATTTTGTGAAAATGTGCACACCACTTTATTGTATCTGACCTGATTATTATTTGTAATTTGCGATCTATAGGCCTTACAGATTCGCTGATCGGAACTTAGGTTTGGTGAAACCGATCGCAAAAAATAAAATTACAATTAGTGATCTTGGCTGTTGGTGTTTTTACTTGTACATTTCTCATAACTCTAAATCGCCCCCATATTTCAACGATGTCAGGCACGAGTAATTTGAGATAAAACGGTGAGAGCACTGAACGTTCCTAGTGGCGCGAGGTCTTGAATGAGCAACGGAAATACGTCATGTTCTTATAAAATGCTCGTATATCTGTACTGGCTTTGGTGACTCTTTCTTGACATTCGAATCCATCGACTGAAGAAACTCAAAACTCCATAGCTCGTAGCAGCCCGTTGACTATATAGATGGGTTTTGCCCCTCTCACGGATAGTTTAATGGTGCAATTAGTCATTATCGCACTCAACACTTCCAGCCAGTATTCCAAGCAACCAATGTAGTGGCAGAGGTATATTCTTTGTGCTGTAACTAAGCCCAGCACACAAAAAATTTGTCACCCCGAGAGGCATTACCATACCGTCTAACACCACCTCTATACTTGAGTGTCTCTATTTTGGGAGAAAAGAGTTTGGGAGCTCCTTGAAGTACCCTATGTCAAACTAGCTGAAGCCACTCGTCGATAAATAACCCATGCAGCAAACTTTTTGCATGGATGTTGATTGCTGCGTTGGACATATTGTTACATACGATACCACAAATTCTCTGAAGGGTTAAGGCCAATGAGCGGTATGGTGTGTGTAGTACCATACTTTGCACAAAGATATTGTCATCTTGAAAGATGCGAGTATCAGCAACTTAGTCATCACAGAGATGTAGAAGAAAAGTAGAATGGGTTACACATATTTACCATAAATGTTGAAATATACGTCCTGGTTCATGTTCATGGTAATCTGAACGAGTGGGCTCAAATTATGGTAGGAAACAGATCACGTTGGACCACCTCCAACCTGAACAACAACCCCCTCACACGGAGCATTTAACGTCGCATTGGACCACATTCTTCGTCTACTTTCCGTATTGTTTCGCCCACTAGAGGTATGCAGCATTATGTGACAACGTGAGCAATGTTCTTGCGCGACGAACCCGACTCCAACCTTCCACTGCATACACTTCCCTCGGCAATGGTCTCCCGAAAACAGGTTGATAAGGACCTGCATTCACTGTCAGAAATCGGTTTGCAAGGCAGGACAGTCGTCTCCTGCCCCTGCGGACTGGGATCTGTTTACCACGACTGTTCTTAGGCTGGTTACCATGGTGTCCAGTGGTACACCGTTGCTTGTAGACGTGATGGACACTCTGCGTTGAAACAGAAACCCATCACTCAACTTCATTTACTGCGTGGTCATAGGGACATCAAAACACGATAGCTCCTTCCTGCTGTTCCGTCACGTCTCTGTGCTGACCCATTTTCTTGCTCAGATCCCTTACCGTGGCCGCAGGTGTGTATCATTAACAGGGCCCTGAAGTGATCAGCGCTCTACTTCAAGGTGATCAATAATATTTTCTTCAGTGTGATTATTGATATTGTCTCGTCTTCGTTATCTGTCTTCCACCGAGCCTTTGATTATCTCCATCCCAATTACGAGAGTTCGATCTGAAATAGTGGCAACTATTTATTCACAACCGATACAAAAGAGTTACATGTTTGCACCTGTTACTGTCCTTCAGAGTAGTCGCCAGCGTTGTGTGAAACCCTTGCCAGCGATGTGGAAGGCGTAGTATACCGTTATCAGACAGAGCCTGTACTGTTGATGGTGCGTATCTAGCGGTCCACTGCCTGTCGAATCTCTGGAACAATTCTGAAGCGAATGCCACGAAGTGGTTCGTTCAACTTCGGAATCTAATCAAAGTCACAAGGACTTAAGTCAGGGGAGTATGGTGGGTGGTACAGTACTTCCCAGTCCCATCGACCGAACAGAGCAGCCACAGCTTTCGTTTTATAATCCCGCGCATTGTCGTGCAAAATCTAGTGGTTCAAATGGCTCTAAGCACTATGGGACTTAACATCTGAAGTCATTACTCCCCTAGACTTAGAACTACTTAAATCTAACTAACCTAAGGACAGCACACACATCCATGCCCGAGGCAGGATTCGAGCCTGCGACCGTTGTAGCAGCGCGGTTCCGGACTGAAGCGCCTAGAACCGTTCGGCCACAACGACCGGCCTCGTGCAAAATGATGGGTGGGTTGCGCACAATGTGTCGCCGCTTCTTTCGCAAAGCTGGTCGCAGGGGATGCTCCAAAAACCAGTAATACTGTGCATTGACGGTCTGCCATGGACGAATGTAATGTGTTAGGATAACACCATCACAGTCGTACATGAGAATCCCCATAACTTTCACCATACTGGAGCTCTGACGCACTTTCGCCTTTGGCGACGACCTATAATGACGCCATTCGTTCGATTGGCGTTTCAATTCTGTTCGTGCGATGTGGCCCATGTGTCTTTCAGGGCTACGATACGGCGTAAGATTCGACAGGCGGTAGACCACTCCATTCGCACCATCAACCGAACAGGCTGTGCTAACGGTATACTACGCCTTCCACATCGCTGGCAAAGGGTTCTACACAATGCTGGTGACTACGTTGAAGGACAGTAACAGGTACAAGCAAATAACTCTTTTGTATCGGTTGTGAATGAGTAGTTGCCACTATTTAAGTTCCAACCCTCGTCTTTTTACTTTATAGCGTTTAGTTTCAGTGCGCTAGACAGTAGTTATTTTCGTTGAGCAGAACCCATTTTAATGGGGTACATTTCTTGCATCCCCTAAGTTCCTACTAACTGATTACTGAATTGTTCCCTGTTTCAAAAACTATGTTTGATTTATGGGGTAAAAATGTACACGATATAAGCCGTTAGAGCTCTCCTGCCCCTAATAGCTTCTGAATGTAACCAGCACAGTATGGTGCATCTCTGTAGACTTGCTTCTAATGTTCCTGTACCTTGAACAGTTATTTTAGACCGTCAGCTGTTTCACATCCTACCCTATACAGTGTCTGTTGACTCCATTCACCGGAGTGGTTGTGGTATAAATGGCGCTGAACTTGATTCGGTACTGTGATAAATTGCCTCTGGGTGTGCTTGTTACGTTTATTTCTGTAGCGCGGCTCGGTGAAAGTTAATAATCGAGTTGGGCGTGTTGGCCAAGTTGACGGCAGGTGAATAACATCAGCGCTGCAGAGGGGTCGCAGCCCCCCACTCTGCCCCCGACGCTAAAGCTGATATTTACGCTAGTGGCTAGCAGTCCACTCGGCGATCAATATCGGACGACTGAGTGGCAGTTTTACCTTTGCAAACGTCAAAGGACACACCAGTGTTACCGCTGTGTACGCTAGTATCATCCGTTGTAGACATCAGTGATAACAGTTTTGGTGACAGGACGAAGTAAATACCGTGCTCGAAGCAACTAGAGTGACATATTTCGGCAGTAAGGAAATAAATAATTTAGTTAACAGAGCTTATTTCGGAACTGAATATCATTTTTTCCCAACCATGAAGTAGAGATAATTGAAGCCTCGAAACATAGTTGATCTCAAAACATAAGGTACAATAGAATAGTTCGTTTACGATGCGAAGGAATTATTTAGTTTGCATTACTTTGGATGTTAAAGAGTTTAAGTGTGTTATTCAAATACTAATCAGTTTTTATCGCAAGGATTTATTAAAAATTAAAAATCACACGTTAAAACCGTAACCGGTTTCGATTTTATCAGAAATCATTTTGAGACTATGTCTCGTCAGATGGTCAACATAGAGGACGGCTGGAGCATTGGTGGGTGTCAAATGATATCACTGGTAACTCAGCAGGCCTCTAGGCTCAGTCTGGATAGAGCGGGAGTCGGTGAAATGACATGGGAAGAAAACGCGGATTTCTGGTGATATGAGTATATTGTAATATCAACAGCGGTAGAAAATGGTACAGCGGGAGTGAGATTGGTTGTGAATGGGAATGTAGGACAGAGAGTGAGTTACAATGCGTTATTCAGTGCTAGGGCTGTTCTCATCAGAGTTGACAACGAACAAACACCGACCACGATGGCTCAGGTATTCACGCTGACATCGCATGCTGAAGAGACAGAGAAAGTATATGAGGATATTGAACGCATAATTAAGTACGCAAATGGAGAGCAAAATCTCTAATATGCATGGGGGGACTTGAGTGCGGTTGTAGGTGAAGAAGTAGAGAAAAGGGTTAGGGGAGAAGATGTTCTTGGTACCAGGAATGAGAAAGGAGAAAGACTATTGAGTCCTGCAATAAATTTCACCTAGAAACAGCGACTACTCTGTTTAAAAATTACACGAGGAAAAGGTGTACTTCGAATAGTCCGTGAGATAAAGGGAGATTTCAGTTACATTACATCATGGTGTGGCAGAGATTCCTAAATCAAATACTGCATCGTAATCTGTCCCCAGGAGCAGCTACAGACTCAGATCGCAATTTAGTTATGATGTAGAGAAGGCTGAAGTGAAGACTAATGAGTAGGAATTACAAAAATATTCAGGGAAATCAGGGACAGAGAAATAAAAATCACTTATTAACTAAATAAATAGGAAGTGCGGGGAAGCTAAGGTGAATTGTTCCATCGAAATGTGAAGAAATCGGAAAAGAAATGATGGAGGAAGGACTGAGTCTTCTTATAAAAATATAAAAACAACATTCGCTGAAATTAAAGGCATGGGTGGAAGCAATGGGAATTCAACTCTTAACAGCGGAATAGAGAGCGGGCGGGTATAAAGAGTACAATGAAGACCTCTATGAGAGAAAGACTTGATCGATTTGGTAGAAGAAAAAACAGCAGTCGATATAGAAGATACAGAGCATCCAGTATTAGAATGAGAATTTAAAAGAGCTTTGGAAGACTTGAGATCAAGTAAGGCAGAAGAGGTAGATAACATTCCATCGGAATTTCTAAAATCATTTGGAGAAATGGCAACAAAATGACTAAACCATTTGACTTTCGGAAAAATGTTATCCACGTAATTCCGAAGACTGCGTGAGTTGACAAGTGCGAGTATTATCGCAGTCAGCTTCACAGTTCATGCATCCAGGCAGCTGACAAAATTAATATGCAGAAGAATGGAAAATAAAACGGTATGAATTAGATGACGATCAGTTTGGCTTTAGGAAAGGTAAAGACACTAGAGAGAAAGTTCTGACGTGGCAGTTGATAATGGCTGCAATACCAAAGAAATATCAATCCGCTTTCATAGGATTTGTCGACCAGGAAAAAGCGTTCAACTGTGCAAAATGACACCAGATGCTCGTAAATCTGAGGGAAAAGTGCACAAGCTACAGGAAGAAACGGGTAATATACAATTTGTAGAAGAAGCAAGAGGCAATAATAAGAGTGGAAGACCAAGACCAAATTGCTCGGATTAAAATGCATGTAGGACAGAGCTATAGTCTTTAGTTCTGGTTGCATCTATGGTGCGGCCATCTCTGTCGCTGAGGTACATATACTACCTATCTCGGTAAGTTAAGTGCTCCATTACGGGAAGCAAAACTGTTAGAACCTAGTTAGAACAAACGTATTTGAAATCTGAACTTTCCGAATAATTGTTCATCTAATTGGGCTCAAATGTCCTCCTGTCTCATCAACAGGAGATGGACCCCTTGACACCATTAACATAAATATTGTAGAAACTATTTGTCGTTCTTGCTGTTCAGTTGACAGAATCGTATCGTTCCGTTAAAAAGACAGGACTGTTGGAAGAATTTATGAAGTTGAAGACGCGAGAGAAGAATGTCTATAAGGCGAACATGGTAAGAGAAGTGCTTTTGGCGTTCACTAAGTGGCATTTGGTGACTTTCTGTTCTTAAGTATTAGCATAAAATACCTCAGCATCTTTGTTGCTGCCAGGTGGGGAATGATCAGTGTCCATTACAATACATTCATTGTACGTTTCTTATTTGTAACCAAATAAACGTTCTCATAAAAAGTGTACATTAAAATATTATACTACTATTTTATAACTAGTCATCTCCAGGAAATGGTGTTGTAATCCATAGGAAATATGCTTGTCTCGAGTAGCAGTACTGATAATTTGCTTTGTAATCAGAGTCGAAACAGTCTTCTGGAGCCAATTTAAATTAGCTGTGCTGAGATTTTTGACCAGCAGTTAAGCCACTGCTTCAAGTTCATCGATTTACCACATAATTAAATTATGTCTCCATGTTTATGAGGTCATATACCGCGTAGGTTTTATAGAACCAAAAGCACCATGATTATTAAATACACATTATGGAAAGTGTCTGAGCAAAGCTGTTCCAAACTGAAACACGGATCTAAATCGCTGCAAAACTTCATGTATCTATGAACAAGGACTGTTGGAGAAATAGTAACTCGTCTAGCGTTTTAACTCATTGTTATATAGTAACACGGAAATTATTTTCTGGTGAATTACATCTTTTCAATGTAGTAAAATTTTGAAAAAATCCGAATGTTATTATATCGAGATGTTGACCAGCGCCGTCAACAGACCTACAATAAAACTTCAAGCAACTGTTTTCAGCATCGTTGACGTTGGAGTATTATCGGCAGAGTCATCCTGTATTGCAAAAAACCACAAAAAATGCCATTCGTCGTTAAGGATCCAAAGAAATAAGATTCACTTTGTCTAGAACGCATTCCTTGGGAACCAAAACAAGCTCAGCATTGCAGAAATTATAGACGGTGACCTATTCGGCCTTGCTGTTCTGCATCCGATACATGCTGAAGTTGAAAGCTAATTCTCAGTGGATCAATGTAAAGCTATGACGTAAGAGCAGCCTTCCAGGCGTGTTCTAGGCTATATATATGCGCTGCCTCGTTGTCACACTGTAGCTCCTCTTTGCGCGGGTTCTCACTAAGGTTGGTTTAAAACTTCTAGAGGGACAGCACATTCCCAGTGTCTCTCGGTTACATACTATCGTCTTTTTTCTTAAGGATTCAATATTTTATCTACTACATTCAGTAAAAAACGAGAACGAGAAGCACTGTAGTGCCCAAAAGACTACAAATCCTTCTGAGTTTCTCATGTGTGATCTGCTGCGTTTCCTGTATGTGCGTAAAACAGTTAATGCCTATTACCATTTTATGTGACAACCCTGTGAATTATCATTAACTCTCCATCTTCAATCAGTTTTACTTTGTGGTGCTAGTATTCTATTTACACACACAACATATACGTAGAAGACCTTGGCTTCAGATATAATCTGCATTGCGACAGCTTAACAGTCAAATAAAAACGAGACAGGAGAGAAAAAGTACATAAACTGTTTATTATTTCAAAATTAATGCTATAACGGTTAATACATTTATCCTACTGTGAGAAAAGATGGTCAATTCCATCACGGGAAAATGTTTACCTTCACATGTGGAACACAGATTGTACCAGGGCGTGTACCTCTTCATCCACAGCAAATCGACGACCAGAGCTACGAAAATACGGGAATCACGTAGCAAGAGATCCGAATTGTATGGGGGATGTGTACGAGCATCACAGTGGAACTTCTTCAGCGTAGTCGAAACAACCTTGGCAGTATGTGGGTCCGTAGAAGTGTTTGTATAGGGTTTCTCTACAAATTGCCGATTTAAGTGTCTGATTCCGCTCCACATTCATTATGTGCCGGATCACATGTTCGCTGGTGAGTCTAGGTGTGCTATGAGACGAGTAACTGGTCTTCTAATACTTATGTGTACAATACATTTCGTTTCATATGCTGCCCTACCACAATCACCAAAAAGTGGAACCGACTATCACATCTCAATCTTCCTTCCCATACTGAAACTGCTCTTACGGTTAGTGTAATGTGTTTCTGCACTACCAACTAAGTGCTACAAGAGTTATTTAATCCCCTTTTTGAATGATATTTTAAGGAGCTCACGTTCCACTGTTCAATGTACTACTAGAGCAAACATGGTGTGCGGTTGTTTATACATTGAGCAACGAATAATGGAAACCAAAGAAAAATACTGAGAAGGAATTAAAGTTTCCTGGAGAAGAAATAAAAGCTTTGAGGCTTGCTGATGACATTGTATTTGAGTCAGAGACAGAAAAACTTGGAAGAGGAGAACCGAATGTGTCTGGGAACAAGGATATATGATAAACATCAACAAAATCAAAACAAGGATAATAGAACATAGTACAATTAAATCAGGCGATGCTAAGGAAATTAGATTAGGAAACGAGACACTTAAAGTTGCAGATGAGGTTTGCTATTTTTGCAGCAAAGTAACTGATGATGGCCGAAGTAAAGAAGATATATAATGTGGACTGACAATGACAAGAAAAGTGTATGTGAAGAGCAGAAATTTGTTGTTATCGAATATAGATTAAAGTTATGGGAAGTCTTTTTGGAAATTAATTGCATGGAGTGTAGCAATATATGGAAGTGAAACATGAAAGGTAAACAAAAAAATGGTTCAAATGGCTCTGAGCACTGTGGGACTTAACATCTGAGGTCATCAGTCCCCTATAACTTAGAACTACTTAAACCTAACTAACCTAAGACAGCACACACATCTATGCCCGAGGCTGGATTCGAACATGCGACCGTAGCAGTCGCGCGATTCCGGGATGAAGTGCCTAGAACCGCTCGGCCACCGCGGCCGGCGAAAGATAAACAGTTTATAGAATAAGAGGAAAGAAACTTTCGAAATGTGGTGGTACAGAAGAACGCTGACCATTAAATGGGTAGAACATGTAACTAATGAGATGATACTGATTAGAACCGAGGAGGAAAGAAATTAGTGGCACAGTTTGACTAGAGCAGGGGCGGACAGGAATCCTGCACGTGTGCGGTGCACTTGCACGCGTGCAGTTAACAGGTGTTCTGCGTACACACAGGGGCAAGCTGGCCACCCGCTTACCTCCCCTCCCCACCATACCTTCTGTCCACTCCTTCCTCTGTAATGCGTTTTGTTTTTCTAGCTTGCTTTATTGAATGATGGAATAAGGTTAGCAGGAGTGCTTGAAATAAATCATGGTTTGAAAGAGTACCTATTAACTACGATACGTTTTATTTAATTATCACAGGTGGAGTTAACAATACGTTTAATATCTGGAACAAAATTTCTGCATACAGACAAACGCAAACAGTTACGTAAATTTTCATCACTTATGTTTGCTCTTAACCGAAACTTATTAATTCAGCAAATGGTTTTCCAGCTCTCACTATATTAAGCGCAATTTTATAGCTTGCACGTACCGCTGGGCTATTATTGTTGTCGTCCTGAAAAATTGAAAACAGTGCTCCATAAAATGTTAAATCAGTTAGATGAGAGACATGACGAGAGAAAGTCGCAGATCTCTCGTGACAACGGCAACAAGGACAGATGCATCTAATATCGTCAGGTCGCTCCTCTTAAGCTCAGTCAATTTCCCCATCCGCTCAAAATCCGACAATAAATTGTACTCGTCCTTGTGAAATTTAATGGCCTTTAATACTAAACTTCTGCTGACCAGCGAGAATACTGCCACATATTAAACATTTCGAATTTTCACGTCTTTGCACAAACAAAAAATGATTCTCCCATTACTTTTTAAAAGATAGCAAATCTCCACGTCTCCGTTTCCTTGATTCACTCTGCATTTTCCGGTTCTTGAAATACAACGTTCACTACGTAGTGGTCGCTTCGCATCAACGTCCGCTGCTTAGCCTGGTACTACACTGCCGCAACCTGCCGGCTGTCGCCACTGCCCCATTCGACGATTGCTCGCGAGCAGCACACGTGCAGCGCTGTGCGCTCGCGAGCCGCGTGCAACGTTTGCCCGCCCCTGGACTAGAGGAAGGAAGCGGTTGGTAGGACGCCGTTGTGAGACATCAAGGGATCACCTGTTTGGTACTGGAGGAAAGAGTGGGGGTTATAAATAGTAGAGGGAGGTTGAGGGATGAGTGCAGTAAGTCGATTCAAAAGGATGTACGATGCAGTAGTTATTCGGCTGTGAAGAAGCTTGCACAGCATAGAGTATGATGGAAAGCTGGATCAAACCAGTCTTCCGACAGAAGACAACGGCAACAAATGTTATTATCTTCTTCAGATTACTACTCGGCAACCAGTCCCTACCACATCCTCCAGATAAAGCAAACTTGAGCGATTCTGATTAGGAACGGTGTGATCAGAAGGTTGATATGTGCCGTTAGCTGCTTGTAACTAATTTGAACCTGGACCTTGGAAAGTGAGCTCTCATGTCACTTCCTTGTAGTTAACTGAATGGCTAAGTGGCTTGCTTATCATCCCTGTTCCGCAGGACCTCTCACCATGAACCACGCTGCTTGCAGAAAAGATGATTACGGACTGGAAACGATTAACATTCAGGATGAAATGATTGTAGTACCATAATTACTCCCCGTCAGATGCTGCTGGCTATCTTGACACGGAAAATGAACGAGACGACACTCGAAGTTGGGTAGATGGCATCAGGAAACATGTGGAGTGGCGTAGATATGTAACACTGGAAAGTGTTACATATGGAAACGACTGGAAGAAACCATCAGCTGTGAGTGAGTGAGTGGCAAATGACACATAATGATGGTTACCGAACTTTCACATTTGAAAATAATTTGGAGCACACGCTACGGCGAGTCCTGAAATCGTTAATTAGGGAAGTTATACCTTAAATAAATGTAAGTCAAAAGCCGAAAGCCGAAGTTTTAAACTACGTATCTAACAAATCCTTCACGCGTGAGAATCGTACAAATATGCCGTCGTTTGACCATCGCACAACTCCCTTATGGAGAAGACAGTAATAAGCACACACAGCGTAGAGAAACAATTGGAAGAGTTGAAACTGATTATGTCGCCAGGTCGTGATGGAATCAGAATTCGATTTTACGAAGAGTACACTGAAACATTGTTATCTTACTTAGCTTATATCTCGTCTTACGCGAAGTCTAAAGCGACAGGAACATGTTTCCAGTCATCAACAGTCCAACTTCGGTGTTGACGGACCCAGGCGAGGCGTACAACTTCGTGTCGTGCAGTCATCAAGGGTACACGAGTTGCCCCGAAAACCCAAGTCGATGATGCTTCGTTGAATGGTTTGTACGCTAGCACTTGTTGATGGCCCAGCATTGAAATCTGCAGCAATTTGCGGAAGGGATGCACTTACGTCACGTTGAACGATTCTCTTTAGTCGTCGTTGGTACCGTTCTTGCACAATCTTTTTTCGGCCGAAGCGATGTCGGAGGTCTGATGTTTTACCTGATTCCTGATATTAACGGTACACTGGTGAAATGGTCTTACGGGAAAATCCCCACTTCATCGCTACCTCGGAGATGCTGTGTCTCATCGCCCGTGCGTCAACTATAACATCACGTACAAACTCACTTATATCTTGATAACATGCCATTGTAGCAGCATTAACCAATCTAAGAAATGCGCCAGACACTTGTTGTCTTATACAGGCGTCGCCGACCACAGGGCCGCATTCTGCTGTTTACATATATCTATATTTGAATACGCATGTCTGTACCAGTTTATTTGGAGCTTCAGTTTAGAAAGTAACAGTAGTCCTATCACACTTCCTCGAGGCACTCTTGAAGGTAACCATGTCTCTGTTCAACTCTCGCCTTGGGTGATAACATACTGGGTTCTGTTACTTAAGAAGTCTACGTCCCACACGCATATCTGGGAACCTATTCCGTATGCTTGTGCCTTCGTTAACAGTCGACAGTGTGGCATACTGTCAAATGCTTTACGGCAATGTCAGAATCTCGCAGGATCTCAAACGTAAACGGGGGAAGCTGAGATTCACACGAGCCATGTTCTCTCAGCCCATCTGATTTGTTTACAGAAGCTTTTCCTTCTTAAGGAAATTTATTGTATTAGAATTGACTGCTCTGCAGCAGACCGATCTTAAGGGTATTTGTCTGTAAAATATCAGGTCCGTTCTTTCAACTTTATTACATACAGGAATCTCATTTAGCCGGCCGGTGTGGCCGAGCGGTTCTAGGCGCTTCAGTCTGGAACCGCGTGACCGCTACGGTCGCAGGTTCGAATTCTGCCTCGGGCATGGATGTGTGTGATGTCCTTAGGTTAGTTAGGTTTAAGTAGTTCTAAGTTCTAGGGGACTGATGACCACAGATGTTAAGTCCCATAGTGCTCAGAACCATTTGAACCAATCTCGTTTCAAATTGTATCGAGCGGATGGACGTTCGGGTATGGAGACAACTTCATGAATCCCTGGACCCTGCATGTCACAGGGGACTGTTCAAGCTGGTAGAGGCTCTATAACGGTGCGGGGCGTGTGTAGTTGAAGCGACATAGGACCCCTCATGCGTATAGAATTGACTCTGACAGCTGACTCGTACGTAAGCCTCCTGTCTGATCACCTGCATTCATTCATGTCCATTGTGAGTTCAGACGGACTTGGGAAATTCGAGCAGGACAATGCGACATCCCACATGTCCAGAATTGCTATACACTTACGCTGGCCACCAAACTCCCCTTACATGAACAATATTGAGCATATCTGGAATGCGGTGTTCAGAAGAGATCTCCACCCCCTCGTACTCTTACTGATTTATGGACAGCGTTGCAGGATTCATGGTGTCAGTTCCTTCCAGCACTACATGAGACTTTAGTCGAGTCCACGCCACATGATAATGCGGCACTTCTGCGTGATTGCAGGAGCGCTACAAGATATTAGGCAGGTGTACCAATTTATTTGATTCTACAGTGTATGTACATAAATGAGCCGTCCGACAGGCCAAGCAGCGATCAGCGGTTGTTTGCTGATCATGCTATGGTGTAGGGGAAGGTGTAGAAGTTAATCAGATGTTCAAATGTGTGTGAATTCCTGAGGGACCAAACTGCTGAGGTCATCGGTCCCTAGACTTACACAGTACTTCAACTAACTTATGTTAAGAACAACACACCCATGCCCGAGGGAGGACTTGAACCTCCGGCGGGAGACGCTGCGCAATCCGTGACATGGCGCCTCAAACCGCAAGGAGTTGCCGCGTGGCAAAAGACTGCAGGAGAATACGACATAGATAAAGTTTCTTCTTGGTGTGTTAAGTGGCATCTACTACTTAATGTGGAAAAATGTACGTTAAATCAGATGAGTAGGAAAAACAAAACCATAATGATGGAATACAGCATTACTAGTGTGCTGCTTGACACAGTCACGTTGTTAAAATAACTGGACGTAATGTTGCAGAGCATTATGAAATAGAATGAGCATGTAATGATTTTAGTAGGGAAGGCGAATGGTCGACTGCGGTTTTTATCAGGAGAATTTTAAGAAAGTGTGGTTCTTCTGTAAAGGAGACCGCTTAAAAGACGCTAGTGGGACCCAATTTTGAGTACGGCTGGTGTATTCGGGATTCACACCAGAACGGACTAAAGGAGGACATTGAAGTAATTCGGAGGCGGGATGATACATTTGTTGCCGGTGGGATCGAACAAGGCGCAAGTATTACGGAACTCAAATGGATACCAATAGAGAGACAGTAACTTTCTTTCCGAGGGGCTCTATTGAGAAAATTTCGAAAACCGACATTTGAGCCTGACTGCAGAATGACGCTCCGACGTTCGTCGTTTTTACCTCTGTATGTCTGCGAGTGGAACTAGAAAGTAAATGACTATTTGTAAAGGCTGCCTACTATGCACCATACCGTGGCTTGAAGAGTATGTATGTTGGTGCAGGTATATAATTGTAGATATTCATGTAGAAGTGACTTAATAGGTATCAGTCTTAATACAATCATCATTTATTTCAGTTTTAATTGAAAGTTCCGATAGAAATTTGACAACCACAAATTATGTGTATTTCAAATACTGCATTGAGTTAGTGCATTTCTACATCTGCATCTGAACTCTAAAAGCCTTCTTATGGCGTGTAGGGGAGAATGCTCTGACTACAGCTGTAGGTCCAACCTTTTCCTCTTAGAATCGCTAATAGTGTGCAGGAGAAGCGACTGGTGATAAGCTTTCATGTGAGCCCGAATCTCTCTAATTTTACATTCGTAGCCCTTCGTGAGATATCCGTAGGACGAAACAATACAATGAAGTTATAATGAAATCTAGGCCCGTAAGCAGCGAAAGGTCTAAATTTCATTAATCTTCTAGAGCTGCAAATCACCAGTGATATCTGTACAGATATCAGCTTCATACAGATAAGGCTTACCGGCCACTGATCGTCTTCAGTGTGGATGCACTCAGGCTGCCTGAACTCTTACGGGAATCAGTAGATTGACTGCCGCGAGTAATGGGTATGGTAGGCAGGGTCACTACAAATGTAGTGTGTGGACAGAAAGTTGGAAAGTGTGGGTCTCACGGGGAGCGTGCCAGAGATAAGTCCCTGCTGTCGCACTACCGTCTGCCTCCTCGGTGGCTCAGTCGGATAGAGCGTCTGCCATGTAAGCAGAAGGTCCCGGGCTCGAGTTCCGGTCGGAGCACACATTTTTCAACTGTCCCCCTTGATGTTTATCAACGCCTGTAAGCAGCGAAAGGTCCAGATTTCACTATAACTTCATTCTCCGAAAGATGCAAGATCACCAATCTGTACAGTTATCAGCTTCATAAGCAATATAGTGGTTGACTTTTCTAGGAACAAAGGCTCTGTCAATTTAAACAGTTAACCGCGCCGTGTTCCATAACGCTTCAGACGTAGCATCAGCCAATGGAGCTGGTGATCCTCTCAGTGACGTTTCTGCGCTTAGTAAGCCAACATGTGACGAAACACGCTGCTCTTCTTCAGATACTTTCTATTTCCCCTGTAAATCCTAACTGATAAGAATGCTAGATTGAGGAGCAATATTCAAATATCAGACGAGGCTAGCTCCTTCTTAGGAGGACTACACATCCTAAGAAATCCAAAGAACTCTAGTCTGGCATTTGCTCCTCCTACGATTAGTTTTCTGTAGTTAGTACACTTTAAATCGCTCATAAATGCATACTACCAGATGTGCAATGTACAGGGTTATTACAAATGATTGAAGCGATTTCACAGCTCTACAATAACTTTATTATTTGAGATATTTTGACAATGCTTTGCACACACATACAAAAACTCAAAAAGTTTTTTAGGCATTCACAAATGTTCGATATGTGCCCCTTTAGTGATTCGGCAGACATCAAGCCGATAATCAAGTTCCTCCCACACTCGACGCAGCATGTCCCCATCAATGAGTTCGAAAGCATCGTTGATGCGAGCTCGCAGTTCTGGCACGTTTCTTGGTAGAGGAGGTTTAAACACTGAATCTTTCACATAACCCCACAGAAAGAAATCGCACGGGATTAAGTCGGGAGAGCGTGGAGGCCATGATATGAATTGTTGATCATGATCTCCACCACGACCGATCCATCGGTTTTCCAATCTCCAGTTTAAGAAATGCTTCTGCTTTAGCCTTTTCCGTAAGATTTTCCAAACCGTCGGTAGTGGTACGGTTAGCTCCCTGCTTGCTTTATTCGTCGACTTCCGCGGCTACGCGTGAATCTTGCCCGCACGCGTTCAACCGTTTCTTCGCTCACTGCAGGCCGACCCGTTGATTTCCCCTTACAGAGGCATCCAGAAGCTTTAAACTGCGCATACCATCGCCGAATGGAGTTAGCAGTTGGTGGATCTTTGTTGAACTTCGTCCTGAAGTGTCGTTGCACTGTTATGACTGACTGATGTGAGTGCATTTCAAGCACGACATACGCTTTCTCGGCTCCTGTCGCCATTTTGTCTCACTGCGCTCTCGAGCGCTCTGGCGGCAGAAACCTGAAGTGCGACTTCAGCCGAACAAAACTTTATGAGTTTTTCTACATATCTGTAGTGTGTCGTGACCATATGTCAATGAATGGAGCTACAGTGAATTTATGAAATCGCTTCAATCATTTGTAATAGCCCTGTATGTCTCTACTAGTCGTCATTCAGCAGTCGGGTCTTGGCGCCAGTTTGTACACGATAAGTGACATTTGTTAATCCCCTGTACCACACGTCGATTCCTACATACGTTCTTGCATTTCACTACCATTTTCCAGCACTGGAACTTCTCCACGTACGACAGTCTCAGCCTGGAATTGCCACACCAAACATCCGACGCCAGCTAGTAAACCATTCGTATGGGTCACTGACCGTCCGAAAGCACCCCGTTTGGTTACGCGGCAAGCAATTTTAACTTCTAAAAATTTCTATCTTGTGAATGACATGCTGCGGTTTCTTTGCTAAGAACTCTTCAATGCAATAAAACAGTCGGTCCGAAATTCTGTAGGCTAATATTTAGTTTATTAGACCACAGTGCAGAAGTGAATCGAATACCTTCTTTGTTGTGTTATCGTCACTCTCAGTAGTTATCTCATTATATTAATTGTTACTGGTTCAATACCTGCAAGGTAAACGTGTTACTGAACATTCAAAATTGAGGTGTGATTCGTTTCACTGGAAGACGGCTAGCCTAGATGTGACAGAGCCTATGGTCTCACGACGCCGAAGGTGGCAGAGGAGGGCGATATCGACTGTACCGAAGATGGGGGCTGTGTAACAGCTGGTGCAGTCGAACTTCCAGCTAATGCTATTTATTTGAGCTATCGTTATTGAGAAGACTGAATAATACACTTTTCGCTATGAGATCAGAGATTTCAGCCATGGGTAGTGAACAATTCACGTAAACGCCAAAGCCAAAGCCAGAATCTACTGCAGAAATTAAATGCTGCTACTCTTACTATAAAATTTCCAATATATCTTGCAGTGAAAATGGAAGACTTGTTTATCCTGTACACTTTTACTCTATTATATCCTGTGCTATCGTATTTTAGTTTTACTCTGTTCTATATGCTATGATCTTTCACATTCACGATCAGTATTGCTAGCTCAGAAGGACAATCAGAACGATCTGTGGTATATGTTGTTGAACTTAGTGCAAGTCGTTCTTCAAGTATCTCGGAATCCATCACTGTACATATATATTCTCGTGGGATTTGTGTTTAAGAAAGTGGATTCATTCGAATGAAAAAACCTTATTTACTCCGTAAATATTAAACACAAAACCGAACTACACTTGGATAATATTCCTGTAACCACTGAACAGGAATCTGACACTACTCTGCAAGTTTATTTTCCAGTAGGCTTCCAGTACAACCGGAAAAAAGAGTGTCCAATAACAGATTGTCTAAGCTAAAATGCTTCACTGTGGAACGTTCCTTATATTCTCTACAGTAGTTTCGACCCTGCAGTATTGCAATTTTTTATAATTTTCAAAGCCTCCTTATGTTATCTCAGTTTTTTTATCAGTTTTCTTAGAATTACGTATTTTTCGCTCTACGATAAAGCAGCTTTGACTCGCATGATCCAATAGCAGCTGATAAAGTGAAATTAATCGTTTCCGAACATATGAAGGTGAAATCATAAGGGTCTTCTTCAGTAGACTACATGATTTTATCAAAAAGAACTGGTCGTTTTTTCTTCAGGTGATGTACATGTTTAACTGCTTTGAAGGTAGTGTTTGGTTTACGTTTTCAGAACACCGGCAGATTTAAAGAAACCGACAGAATCATGGGATCAAATTATCTCTAACTCATTCTGTAAAGACAGTTGTGTGTAATAGAATCTTCTGTACAATCTCTTAACTGGAGAACGGTAAAAAAGAAACGTCCAAGTAACAATCACTACTTTTCTTCATACTGATACTCACCTACGCTAGGTCTACTTCTGCACCTTTCCTATCCTTGTGGGACTGGTAGTGCAAGTGACGAATATTTCCCCCCTGTTTGGTTTCTGCCGACCTACCAAATATACAGATATCGACTTCAACATAAAAATAGTATTAAGCACTACTGCTCGTCAGATAAGCTGTGTATACTAGGCGACAATGGGAAAAGTAGATTCCTGTAAATTTTAAGAATGAAGTACTTTTCAACAATTACGGATGAACGTTGGTTTGAGAATTTTTTCAACATCCACAAGTACTACGTACTATTATTACGAGCGTTGGGAGTCCATTAAGTTCCAGTAATTTTATACCAACACTTCTAACCACAGAGAGATATATTAGTAGCTCTGTGAGCACATTTAGAGACGTTTTTGTACAGAAACAAGTGGCAGCGACTGAAAGGATTCGCAGCAATTGCTCCTGACCGTGTACTGGAACTGAATCTACTGAGTCTGAACAAAGACGGTGTCTGCCTTACCTGAAATACCATCGTATGTCCACCACTCTTCCCAGCTCTCCCGGAAGGCTGGAACAAAAAAGAACACACTTTAAGTCTCATTATACTGCTAATCAATTGAAGTAAAATTTAGTTACAAAAACAGTGGAGCACTTCCCGTGTAGGGTGAGCTGCTTTGTGGCTAGCGAAACGGTTGTAACCCATTTATGGAGTTATAAACTAATTCATTCACCACTCATTTATCTTCAACAGCTTTGCTAAAAACATATTTATCTGCTCTATGAACTGAAATTGGTACGACGATTAAATGTTACTTAGCTCATTTTTTCCTGTCAAACCCAAAGGCACTCACTTTTGAGAAAAGTAGTAGAGACACAGGATATTCACGTGGGACAGGTTGTTACCCATGTAGCATCTACAGGAAAATGTTTAAATCTCGTGTGCACAGATACAATCTCTTGAACTGCCGAGTTTCGTTTTCAAATATTTAAATTTCAGCTCACTGTAACAGTTCTCTTGACAACAATGCCACTTTTACTCATTAACGCAATGCTGCTTCTGGTAGACAATAGAGAAAAACTATGCGTCATCTGAAGACCAAAATACAGAGATGAAATGCTTTTGTGCGTTTTCTATACTTCTGAAAATACTGGTTACCTACTTTGATTTTAAAGAAGAAAAGCGTGCTTCTAGCTAGGTAATCAGCTGACTCTTTGAAAAACCCTGCAGTACAATCATATAGCTATTAGATGCAGTTTAAAAAAGGATTAAAATGAAATTGGCGAATACTCATATGAAAGCTTCCTAAAAGAATACGTTTCCATTTTTGTTATAGAGCCCACATTAATCATATTAACATGTCGGCCACTACGATGTTCCAGTTAGAGCAAGTAAAAATGTTACGTGAAACAGAAGTTTATGACCTAAAACACGACGTGGGGGATTCTACCAGCATATTATTCCGCTACTAAGCTCGTTTTCCTCGTGATGAACTGCTGCCACAAAGTTCCACCAGCTCTTCTCTCATCTCCATATCTGGAACGCGGTCGCGCGGGTTGTGTCTGAGAAACTCATTTGCTCAGTATCAGCGTACTTTGAGAAATTTATGCGTCTATCGCATATTTGTCATGAAAGTCATATTCTGCAGTAGTGTCCATAAATGGAGGAACAGAATGGATTTTTCACTCTACGGCGGAGTACGCGCTATGTTGAAACTTCTTCGAAGGTGATGAAACAGGATGCACTGTGAAAGATTTATTTTCGAGACAACGCTTCGGTTCTATTAGGTCTACCACTTTGCGACCGCCGTTTTTTCTCGAGGTTTCAAGCTTTCTTATGAAAAACTTCGAAAAAATTTAAGATCAAACTATTATTCATCGCTGTTCACTACTTTCAGAAGTCACTCGGGCAGCATACTACTACTGCGGCGGAAGAACTGGGCGTCTACGACATCCATGAATCGACATATTTTTGGACTTGTTCTTATGACCGGAAATACTAGTCAACCAGGCTGTGCACTATCGATCGAAACGGGTTGTATTCAAAAGATGCTTTTGCCTGGAGAATACGGAGGGTGGAGTACGATTTCCCATTTGAGTGTTTCGAAGTATGTTTTGACCGGTTTTGCACCATGGGGCGAGCACTGTTCGCTGGAAAATCACCTTTTCACGTTTACCGCTGCTTTTGATAGTGATCTCCTGTGATTGTTTCCGTCCGTGTTTGCAGCTTCCAAAACTTTCTGTCTTCCGCCGTCATGTCGGTCCGCGACGTCAAAGTCACCGTTCTTGAAGCACTGAAACCATTCTGGGCACGTTCTTTCACTAACAGGTACCTCGCCGTGGGTCGTATCCGGCATTTATGAGTCTTACCTGCAAATATCTTCATGTTAAAGCAGAAAATTAACACTTGCCGCAAATTATGAGTTCTGGGCTCGATAGTTGACATATTCAATAGAGAATAACTTTATGATGCAATCAGAAATCGAGTAATACTTTGGTGGGTACGCGTATGCTTAAAACGCCTAAGCTTAATTGCTTGACGCTTACAACCTACCACCTGTACCACCTCTTGCCACTCTTGCCTTCTATTGCAAAACGGAGGAAGCCAACTTGGAGACCTGATAGCTAAGCTCTTTCTTCCAGTCAAAGTTTCGGGTTTGTGTTAATGTCCTTCAAACAATTCCTACTTGCCTGGAAGTATTAAGCAAGGAACAGTCACTAAGAAGAGGAATTGGTAAACACGGTTTCACAAAATTTTTTCGGCAAAGAAGGCGCAGTGAATATTCCAAAATTTAAAACAAGAACAGCTGCCAACGTGAGAAATCTGGATGTAGATACAAACTCTGTGTAGTGAAGTAACTTAAGTCACTTAATACAGACAAATCTTCTGGTGTAGACAGAACACTAAGTAGTTTCCTTTCATAGTATGTCGATGAAATGTCTACAGTTTAATCCATCATGTGCGACTGCTCGGAAGACAAAAGATAGATACTTTAAGACTACAAATTTGAGCAGATCACGAAGATACACAAGGAAATGTCATTCGTTGAATTATGGACCCATACCAATAACGCGGATTCGTAGAAGGATTTTGGAATCTACACTGTTCCAACACTACCAGATCGCTCGAGGAAACCATCCATTGACACACAACCAGCACGGATTCACAAAATATGGGTCTACCGAAACACAACTGGCTTTTTATTTACACGAGGTAGTGAGTGCTATCAACACAGAATCTTAGCTTGATTTCATATTTCTAAGTTTCCAGCAGGCTTTTGACACCGTTCCTCACAAGTGGCTTCCAAACGATTTGCGTGCCTATGAATCATTGTGTCATCTGTGCGACTTCTTTCGGGATTTCATGTCTCAAACGTCACAATTCGTAATAAATGACGAGAAGTCATCGAGTAAAACCGAAGTTATATCTAAGGTTACACAAGAAAGTGTCATAGCGGCCTGCTGCTCGTAATCTGTATAAAGGATTTAGGACGTGATCTGAACAACTCTCTTCAATTGTTTGCAGGTCATGCTGTAGTTTACGGTTTAGTAAAATCATAAGAAGTTATAAAGGAATGAAAAAATGATCCTGACTGCCGGCTGCAGTGGACGAGCGGTTCTAGGCGCTTCAGTCGGCAGGAGACGAAGTACTGGCGGAATTAAAGCTGTGAGGACGGGGTGTGAGTCGCGCTACCTCAGTTGGGGCAGCAATTACCCGCGAAAGGCAAAGGTTCCGAGTTTGAGTCTCGGTCCGGCACGCAGTTTTAATCTACCAGGAAGTTTTATGTCGGCTGCACATTGTAAATATACTGCCGGTCTTAGAGCTGTATATTTAAGTATTGCTTTACGATTAAATATTCTATATATCAGTAAGCTAGAAGCCTTCTTATACCCCCTCAGAGCAAGAATTGAAAGGGAAACGTTCACGCCTGGCGGTAACCACTTTGCTTACAATGGTACTGCATGTAAGTGGCACAACTAAAGGTGTCCGATGTGTACGTCGTTCATTTCGTCACGTATCGTATTTGTCGTGAACACGTAATGACGACTTTCTGTTTTTTCATTTCCGCAAACGCCAGCTACGTAGCAGCGGCAGTGTCAAAACTGCATGGTTACGTTAAACGTGGCAGTTTCTGTTTATAGCGCCGAGCGCCCATTATGTCTCCATTTCCCCTCACACGTCTCCACCCACTGCAAAGATCAGTGTTCACGTTTAGATTTTTGTTCATCATTTTCAGAACTGCTCTTGGGGACTGCCGATGTGAAGAAGTGGCACACTAGTTACGTTAAAATTGTTTCTAACGCCGTTGATGTGCTACTTATTCACATCGGAAATCTTATTATTCCATCCATACCGACACCCCCCAGTGCAATTCCGACTACTTCTTTGTGCCTCCTGTACTTGCTTCACACAGTCAAAGGACACCACTGGACTTGATGAAACCTCAGAATGTAGTGAGACTCATTCACACAGTTACAGCAAAATTATGTTCTACAGTAATTTAAAAAGAACTATTTCAAATATTGACCGAAAACTGCCAAACAAAATATATAAAATAAAGATATCGGCAGTCGATGCTGCCATTTTGGTATCGACATATCGGAAATGAAATTATACCCTATAAAAATTGATATTAGCTGAACGATTATCGATATATAGATGTATAGATGTTTTATCAACACACCTAGTATGCACGATATGTGAAGTGCCTGTTACGATTCGTCGTAGTTCGCCACACGACCACGGTGGCGCGTCGAGTAGTCAAATGGTTCAAATGGCTCTGAGCACTATGGGACTTAGCGTCTGAGGCCATCAGTCCCCTAGAACTACTTAAACCTAACTAACCTAAGGGCATCACACACACCCATGCCCGAGGCAGGATTCGAATCTGCGACCGTAGCGGTTGTGCGGTTCCAGACTGTAGCGCCTAGAACCGCTCGGTCATCCAGGCCGGCCGTCGATTAGTCCCCTGTTTGATACGTGGGAGGAATACAGCGTTGCGAATGGAGTTTCCAATCAGAAGTTACGAAATACTGGCCTGTCTTACCCTCGCTGCAAGGAGGTAGGGTCGCAGGAGGCATTGGATATTCAAGGTCCATTGAGTAGCATGTCGTAAATTACGATTGCGTACGCATTTCTATTCCTGCCATTACAGCGCCATCTGTGGTGAAACGAAGGAAATGCTGCAGACAAATCTATGTAGATTTTTCCCATACAGCTATAATCTGCAATAAAAAGAAAATGGGGTTCCCATTGAAGAATTCAAAATTAGCCCTCGCCACCCGCGCACGGAGAGGGGTGGCGGATCGAGTGTGGTATTGTTGAATGTTCTCCTCTGAGACAAACAAATTGGAATTACGGGGTGCATTCAAGTTCTAAGGCCTCCGATTTTTTTTCTCCGGACTGGAAAGAGATAGAAACATGCGCATTGTTTTAAAATGAGGCCACGTTCATTGTAAATACGTCCCAGAGATGGCAGCACCGTATGGCAGATGGAATTTTACCGCCAGCGGCGAGAATGAGAACTGTTTTAAATACTTAAAATGGCGACATTTTCCTTACTTGAACAGCGTGCAATCATTTGTTTTGTGAATTTGCGTGGTGTGACACCAATTGAAATTCATTGACAGTTGAAGGAGACATGTGGTGATGGAGTTATGGATGTGTCGAAAGTGCGTTCGTGGGTGTGACAGTTTAATGAAGGCAGAACGTCGTGTGACAACAAACCGAAACAACCTTGGGCTCGCACAAGCCGGTCTGACGACATGATCGAGAAAGTGGAGAGAATTGTTTTGGGGGATCGCCGAATGACTGATGAACAGATCGCCTCCAGAGTTGGCATTTCTGTGGGTTCTGTGCACACAATCCTGCATAACGACCTGAAAATGCGAAAACTGTCATCCAGGTGGGTGCCACGAATGGTGAAGGATGACCACAAGGCTGCCTGTGTGGCATGTTGCCAAGCAATGTTGACGCGCAACGACAGCATGAATGGGACTTTCTTTTCGTCGGTTGTGACAATGGATGAGACGTGGATGACATTTTTCAATCCAGAAACAAAGCGCCATCAGCTCAATGGAAGCACACAGATTCACCGCCACCAAAAAAATTTCGGGTAACCGCCAGTGCTGAAAAAATGATGGTGTCCATGTTCTGGGACAGCGAGGGCGTAATCCTTACCCATTGCGTTCCAAAGGGCACTACGGTAACAGGTGCGTCCTACGAAAATGTTTTGAAGAACAAATTCCTTCCTGCACTGAAACAAAAACGTCCGGGGAGGGCTGCGCGTGTGCTGTTTCACCGAGACAACGCACCCACACATCGAGCTAACGTTACGCAACAGTTTCTTCGTGATAACAACTTTGAAGTGTTTCCTCATGTTCCCTACTCACCTGACCTGGCTCCTAGTGACTTTTGGCTTTTTCGAACAATGAAAGACACTCTCTGTGGCCGCATATTCACCAGCCATGCTGCTATAGACTCAGCGATTTTCCACTGGTGAAAACAGACTCCTAAAGAAGCCTTCGCCGCTGCGATGGAATCATTGCGTCAGCGTTGTGAAAAATGTGTACGTCTGCAGGGCGATTACGTCGAGAAGTAATGCCAGTTTCATCGATTTCAGGTGAGTAGTTAATTAGAAAAAAAATCGGAGGCCTTAGAACTTGAATGCACCTCGTATAATTTTATTTGATCCGATATGTAGTTTACGTGACATTTCAATAAATTCACTTAAAATGAGCACCCTGTATTTAAAACTGCCTCTTTGAGGTCATGCAACAATTTCTTATGATTAGGTATGAGCGACAGGAAGCGAACGAACAGTGGTTAAATCGATTGATGTTCTTGGAGATACAACATTCCAGGTCAATGCCCGAGTCTACCGCATAATCGTATCATTAATGATACCGAGAATTCTCATGGTCCATACGAGCTCGAATGGGGCGTCGCTCTGGATCGGAGTGATCAGTCCCCTTCAGCCCATTCTTTCTTGTAGAGGAGACTGTTCGAGCCGTCAGAGACACTGAAATGATCGATCAGTATGTGGTCCCTCAGTTCAGCAAGACAGCATTATTTATCTACAAGACGGCGCTCCACCGCATCGGCCTCTCGTAGTTCGGTAACTTTTCAACCAGATATTCTGTCATCGTTGGTGCGGCCATGGTGGACCTATCCTGAGGCCGCCTAATAGCCCCGACCAAACGCCTACAGATTTTTTTGGGTGGGGATACGTCAACAGCGTATGCACGAATACCATAGAATCTGGCCGACATACGGGGGCGGATTAGAGCGATATTTCACCAAACCACTCCAGAAATGCTGCACACCACATGGCGCAGTATGAACGCGAGTACGATATGTGCCGCATTCGAAATGGGGATATGTTGAATGCTAATGTGCAGTAACATACACTTCAGACCCAAACTCCAGACTCTGCTGCACATGTATGTATCGTTAACCAGCAATATATTTGCATAGTTTCTGGCATGAACTGTTCGAAACCCGGTAAAGAAGGCATCTCAAATGGATCACATCTCAAATGGATCGCTGTCTGTCTTGTGCAACGAAGGCAGTCCCCGCCGGCCGCGGTGGTCTAGCGGTTCTAGGCGCTCAGTCCGGAACCGCGCGACTGCTACAGTCGCAGGTTCGAATCCTGCCTCGGGCATGGATGTGTGTGATGTCCTTAGGTTAGTTAGGTTTAATTAGTTCTAAGTTCTAGGGGACTGATGACCACAGATATTAAGTCCCATAGTGCTCAGAGCCATTTTTCTTCAAGACATGTTCATAGAATTTGTTGACCTGGAAAAAGCATTTGACAATGTAAAATGGTACAAGGTGTTCGAAATTCTGAGAAAAATAGGGGTAATAACGAGGGAAAGTTGGATAATATACAATATGTTCAAGAATGTAGAGGGAAAAATAAGACTAGAAGATGAACAGCGAAGTACTAGGATTAAAAAGGGTTAAGGTAGGAGTGTAATCCTTTCACCCATGCTGTGTTTAATTTATACATCGAAGGAACAATGACGGAAATAAAAGAAAGATTCAAGAGTGCAATTAAAATTCAGTAAGATTCGGTGATGACATGCTATTCTCAGTAATTACCACAATTACAGAATTTACTGAATGGAACCAACAGTCTAATGAATAAAAAAATAAAATGAGAGTAAATCGAATAAAGACGGAAGAATTGAGAAGTAGCAGAAATCAGAACAGGGAGGAATTTAACATCAGAGTTGATGGGCGCGAAGTAGATGAAGTTACGGAATTCTGCCACCTAGGCAGCAAAATAACCAATGACGGACGGAGCAAGGAGGACATAAAAAAGCAGATTATCGCTGGACATCACGGAATTACGTCTGTGGTACTACAGGGAGCTATAGAGGCTAACAGGTGTAGAAGAAAGAGACTGGAATACATCCAAAGTGATCTATTTCACCATCGTGATAGGGACTGAAACGAACAGTGGAAGCGAATAGGGTATAAGACCTTGAAAGTTGTAGGGTGGCAGAAGCTGCAGTTTGTCAGGTGCTGCCCTCTTGGAAAACCAGACATTATTTGTTTCCGCGGTGGTTCGCAACTATCGGTAACCAACTCTTCCGCGCATGCAAGATTTTGGCCCTGTGGAAGGTTTCAGATGCTGCTGTAAGACAGTTTGAAAACTGGATCATTTTCAAATCTCCCGCTTCGCGGTACGTACACAGCGGAGGCAATGAACTCTGACCAGTGTGCTGTGAAAAACTGTTGCACGTTCGGCCCTGCCGTTCGTTGCGCAAGACAGAAGATGATGTCACTTACGTAAAACGCTTTATACAAGGAACTTAGCACATTTATTGCTTGTTAAAGGTACATACATGTGTAGGAGATACTGGAGGTGTGTCACATCACCTTTCTGAGTTCTATATTTACGTGATTACTCTGAAATTCACACTTAGGTGGTAGGCAGAAGGTTCGGAGAATCAGACTATTTGTCGACCATAGTACTCTCGAACTACGCGTGTGAGGTGTGACCGTCTAAATCTTTCCGTGTGAGCTCTGATTTCCCTTATTTTCTCACGATGAACATTTCTCCGTATGTAGGTGGGAGTCGGTAAAATATTTTGGTATTTGGGAAAAAGTTGGTGTTGGTAATTTGGTGAAAAGATATCTCCGCAACGTTAAAATGTGTTATTCAAATGACTGCCGCCCCAAGTCACTTATCATGTTCCACACTCTGTCTCACCTATTTCGTGAAAATAAGAAACGGGCTTCCCTTCTTTTAACTTACCCAATGTTCCCTGCCATTTCTGTTTGGAAAAGGTCTCATACCGAGCCTCTCTACCCCAGAAGCGTACTGTAGGCAATCTCTTTAGAAAATCTCTTAGAATTTGTAAGAGTTCTGTCAATAACACGCAGTCCTTCATTCGTCTTCCTCGTAACATTTTCGTTTCTAAGTAATTCGCAATAGTAGATCAGAAATTTTTGTTATTTGTATTTGTGGTACTCCTGTGAAGAATCAGACACTTCAATTTTTTGGAGGTCAACTCCCACTGTTCACAACATGGACACATCTTGTCAGAATCAAAGTGATTCAAATGGCTCTGAGCACTACGGGACTTAACATCTGAGGTCATCAGTCCCCTAAGACAGAACTACTTAAGCCTAACTAACCTAAGGACATCACACACATCAATGCACGAGGCAGGATTCTAACCTGCGACCGTAGCGGTTTCTACAGATAGGAGACCAGGTACTGGCAGAATAGAAGCTGTGAGGACGGGCCGTCAGTTGTGCTTGGGTAGCTCAGTTGGTAGAGCATTATTCCGCGAAACGCAAGTGTTCCGAGTTCGAGTCTGGACTCGACACAAACTTTTAATCTGCCAGGAAGTTTCATATCCGCTCACATTTCGCTGAAAATCTCATTCTGTAGCCGATATTTTTATAGGCCGGTACTTCGATACATTTTCCGTCGATATATCGACACTTTTCTTTATATATCGAGGACCGATAATAATACTTTATAAAATATCGATATATCGAATTCTGGATACATTGAGAAATATCAACAGCCCTAGGCAGACGTACAACAGATAGCGGCTCTAAAAATTACAATACTACACAGTGTTTATTGCCTGCATATCCACCTATCATTTGGAGAAAAGAGGAGCAAGTGGACGATGAATGTTGCAACCATAAAACAAAAAAAAAATGTAATGGTCCTGATTTACGGAGAATGTAGGAGAAATGTTGAGGCTGCTGCTGCCTTGTATTCCGAGCGTTTTCCACAGAAAACTCGCTCTCGTTCGTTCTTTTACAAGGATGCCAAGGCCTTTATGTCTGACAGTAGCGAACAGACTAGCAAAAGTGAACGAAGCAAACGTGTTACAGGAGAAGCTAATGAAACAGCAGTGCATGCTAACCCATGGATTAGCCCTCGGCAAATACACCGCGATTCCAGTACGTCCCTAGGCAGTAATGTCACAATAATGCACCGTCTTAAGTATCAACAAAACCGCGTACCACTGCATCAAGAACATCATGGCGCCGATTTCCATAACCGGGTAGTGTTTTGTAAATGGGAACGTCAACAAAGGCAAACGGCCTCCACGTTGTTATCCACTGAGTTTTCAAAAACTATGGTAGCGTTCACCGGCATAACATGTATTACTGGACTGTACACCATTCCCACTGGTTACGGCAAGCTGACCAACAACGTGTTTGGTTGGTTAACGTATGGTGTAGCATTATGGGAAATAAAGCCATTGGTCCATATTTTATAGACGGCACGTTAAATGAACGCACACGTCGAACGTTTTTGGAATAGGACCTACCGTTATTACTGCAGGATCTTACTCTGAATCTCCAGCAACGTGTGTGGTTTCAGCATGACGGTTGCCCATCGTATTGAAACACGGGAGGTATTTGAGCGTGTTTACACTGGTCGGTGGATCGGCAGAGGTGGCCCTGTTAACTAGCCCGCTACATCGCCAGATTTGACGCCACCAGATTTCTTCAAAAATGGTTCAAATGGCTCTGAACAGTATGGGACTTAACATCTGAGGCCATCAGTCCCCTAGACTTTATTTTTTTTTTTTGGTCATCCATCTACTGACTGGTTTGATGCGGCCCGCCACGAATTCCTTTCCTGTGCTAACCTCTTCACCTCAGAGTAGCACTTGCAACCTACGTCCTCAATTATTTGCTTGATGTATTCCAATCTCTGTCTTCCTCTACAGTTTTTGCCCTCTACAGCTCCCTCTAGTACCATGGAAGTCATTCCCTCATGTCTTAGCAGATGTCCTATCATCCTGTCCCTTCTCCTTATCAGTGTTTTCCACATATTCCTTTCCTCTCCGATTTTGCGTAGAACCTCCTCATTCCTTACCTTATCAGTCCACCTAATTTTCAACATTCGTCTATAGCACCACATCTCAAATGCTTCGATTCTCTTCTGTTCCGGTTTTCTGACAGTCCATGTTTCACTACCATACAATGCTGTACTCCAGACGTACATCCTCAGAAATTTCTTCCTCAAATTAAGGCCGATATTTGATGTTAGTAGACTTTTCTTGGCCAGAAATGCCTTTTTTGCCATAGCGAGTCTGCTTTTCATGTCCTCCTTGTTCCGTCCGTCATTGGTTAGAATTCCTTAACTTCATTGACTTCGTGACCATCAATCCTGATGTTAAGTTTCTCGCTGTTCTCATTTCTACTACTTCTCATTACCTTCGTCTTTCTCCGATTTACTCTCAAACCATACTGTGTACTTATTAGACTGTTCATTCCGTTCAGCAGATCATTTAATTCTTCTTCACTTTCACTCAGGATAGCAATGTCATCAGCGAATCGTATCATTGATATCCTTTCACCTTGTATTTTAATTCCACTCCTGAACCTTTCTTTTATTTCCATAATTGCTTCCTCGATGTACAGATTGAAGAGTAGGGGCGAAAGGCTACAGCCTTGTCTTACACCCTTCTTAATGCGAGCACTTCGTTCTTGATCGTCCGCTCTTATTATTCCCTCTTGGTTGTTGTACATATTGTATATGACCCGTCTCTCCCTATAGCTTACCCCTACTTTTTTCAGAATCTCGAACAGCTTGCACCATTTTATATTGTCGAACGCTTTTTCCAGGTCCACAAATCCTATGAAAGTGTCTTGATTTTTCTTTAGCCTTGCTTCCATTATTAGCCGTAACGTCAGAATTGCCTCTCTCGTCCCTTTACTTTTCCTAAAGCCAAACTGATCGTCACCTAGCGCACTCTCAATTTTCTTATCCTTTCTTCTGAATATTATTCTTGTAAGCAGCTCCGATGCATAAGCTGCTAAGCTGATTGTGCGATAATTCTCGCACTTGTCAGCTCTTGCCGTCTTCGGAATTGTGTGGATGATGCTTTTCCGAAAGTCAGATGGTATATCGCCAGACTCATATATTGTACACACCAACGTGAATAGTCGTTTTGTTGCCACTTCCCCCAATGATTTTAGAAATTCTGATGGAATTTTATTTATCCCTTCTGCCTTATTTGACCGTAAGTCCTCCAAAGCTCTTTTAAATTCCGATTCTAATACTGGATCCCCTATCTCTTGTAAATCGACTCCTGTTTCTTCTTCTATCACATCAGGCAAATCTTCACCCTCATAGAGGCTTTGAATGTATTCATTCCACCTATCTGCTCTCTCCTCTGCATTTAACAGTGGAATTTCGGTTGCACTCTTAATGTTATCACCGTTGCTTTTCAAAAATGGTTCAAATGGCTCTGAGCACTATGGGACTTAACTTCTGTGATCATCAGTCCCCTAGAACTTAGAACTACTTAAACCTAACTAACCTAAAGACATCACACACATCCATGCCCGAGGCAGGATTCGAACCTGCGACCGTAGCAGTCCCGCGGTTCCGGACTGCGCGCCTAGAACCACTAGACCACCGCGGCCGGCACCGTTGCTTTTAATGTCACCAAAGGTTGTTTTGACTTTCCTGTATGCTGAGTCTGTCCTTCCGACAATCATATCTTTTTCGATATCTTCACATTTTTCCTGCAGCCATTTCGTCTTAGCTTGCCTGCACTTCCTGTTTATTTCATTCCTCAGCGACTTGTATTTCAGTATTCCTGATTTTCCCGGAACATGTTTGTACTTCCTCCTTTCATCAATCAACTGAAGTATTTCTTCTGTTACCCTTGGTTTCTTCGCAGCTACCTTCTTTGTACATATGTTCTCCTTCCCAACTTCTGTGATGGCCCTTTTTAGAGATGTCCATTCCTCTTCAACTGCACTGTCTACTGCGCTATTCGTTATTGCTGTATCTATAGCGTTGGAGAACTTCAAACGTATCTCGTCACTCCTTAGTACTTCCGTATCCCACTTCTTTGCGTATTGATTCTTCCTGACTAACGTCTTAAATTTCAGCCTACTCTTCATCACTACTATATTGTGATCTGAGTCTATATCTGCTCCTGGGTACGCCTTACAATCCAGTATCTGATTTCGGAATTTCTGTCTGACCATGATGTAATCTAATTGAAATCTTCCCGTACCTCCCGGCCTTTTCCAAGTATACCTCCTCCTCTTGTGATTCTTGAACAGGGTATTCGCTATTACTAGCTGAAACTTGTTACAGAACTCAATTAGTCTTTCTCCTCTTTCATTCGTTGTCCCAAGCCCATATTCTCCTGTAACCTTTTCTTCTACTCCTTCCCCTACAACTGCATTCCAGTTGCCCATGACTATTAGATTTTCGTCCCCCTTTACATACTGCATTACCCTTTCAATATCCTAGTACACTTTCTCTCTGTTCATCTTCAGCTTGCGACGTCGGCAGGTATACCTGAACTATCGTTGTCGGTGTTGGTCTGCTGTCGATTCTAATTAGAACAACCCGGTCACTGAACTGTTCACAGTAACACACCCTCTGCCCTACCTTCCTATTCATAACGAATCCTACACCTGTTATACCATTTTCTGCTGCTGTTGGTATTACCTGATACTCATCTGACCAGAAATCCTTGTCTTCCTTCCACTTCACTTCACTGACCCCTACTATATCTAGATTGAGCCTTTGCATTTCCGTTTTCAGATTTTCTAGTTTCCCTACCACGTTCAAGCTTCTGACATTCCACGCCCCGACTCGTGGAACGTTATCCGTTCGTTGATTATTCAATCTTTTTCTCATGGTAACCTCCCCCTTGGCAGTCCCCTCCCGGAGATCCGAATGGAGGACTATTCCGGAATCTTTTGCCAATGGAGAGGTCATCATGACACTTCTTCAAATACAGGCCACATGTCCTGTGGATACACGTTACGTATCTTCAATGCAGTGGTTTCGATTGCCTTCTGCATCCTCATGTCGTTGATCATTGCTGATTCTTCCGCCTTTAGGGGCAATTTCCCACCCCTAGGACAAGAGAGTGCCCCGAACCTCTATCCGCTCCTCCGCCCTCTTTGACAAGGCCGTTGGCAGAATGAGGCTGACTTCTTATGCCGCAAGTCTTCGGCCGCCAATGCTGATTATTTATCAATATTTAGGCAGTGGCGGGGATCGAACCCGGGAGCGAAGACGTTTTGATTGTGAATCAAAGACGCTACTCCTAGAACACGGGTACCCTATGCTTAGAGCTACTTAAACCTAAATAACCTAACGACATCGTACAAATACATGCCCGAGGCAGGATTCGAACCTGCAACCGTAGCAGCAGCGTGCTTTCGGACTGAAGCGCCTAGAACCGCTAGGCCGGCACCGGATTTGTTTCTGTGGGGATGTTTAAAAGATAAGATGTACCAGCAAGTGCCAAAAGGCCGTGAAGACATGGTCGACCGCATCAGAAACCTCTGTACTGACAATTCCATAGATATGCTTCTATCCTGTGTACATAAATTGAAAAGCGGATCACTAAGTGTACTGAAGTTGACGGTACTGTGTTTGAACACTTACACTAATTCAAAAAGTACAGTAACGTTCGCCTCGAGCCACGGCTAGAATGGCGTGCTGAGTAGTCCCTTGTTCGATATGTCGGAGGAATATAACGGTGCAAATGGGATTTACAATTAGAAGTTGTGAAATATTGGTCTGTCCTACACTCGCAACATAGAGCTGGCGTTCCACGTCGCATTGGCTACTGAAGGGCCAGTGAGTAGCACGTCGTAAATTACGATTGTGTACCCATTTCTGTTTCTCCCATTATAGCGCCATCTGTGGCGACACGAAAAAAAAATGATTCATAAGAAACGTATGTAGATTTTGCAGTAAAATATTAATCTGTAATAAAAAAAATTAGGGTTCCCGTCGAAGATTTCATTTTTGCTCCCCGCCACCCACGCACGGAGTGGGGTGGTAGGCCGAGTGTGGTATCATTGGATGTCCCCCTCCAAACAAACAAATTGGAATTAAACTTTTGTTGATCCGAAGTGTAGTTTCCGAGGTATTTCAATATCTTCAGTCAGTATGCACACCTTGTGCAACTATGATGGCACAGCGTTCATGTTTCTTCCCCTTCAATTTACGATTTAATACACACAACAGTTCTGCAGTACATGAATTTTTTCTGCATTTCCACTCTATCACCGTAAATCACTGTTTCCGGATCATCAGTTTCATTCGTGAGAGATCATCCTCCGCTCTGCAAAATTAAGAAGGAAAAATCTCTAAACAAAAACGAACATAAATGGCAGCGTATACAATGATGTTCAAAAGCAGTTTGTTGGTAACGAAACAGTTGAAAAACACGCGCTGTGAAGCTACAATATAATCAGAACCATGAGGTCAAAGATAAGATTTTCACATATCGTTGCCGACGTCCTATACTATTCCTCATTTATGGCAGTCTCTTTTATTAGCTCGCGTGCGATATCTTTCCACCATCCGAACTTGTACTCCGTTCCACTTGGTATCGTCGTCCATGGGACGTTGCACCCTAATTTTTTTTCTTCTTTTCCTTTACTCCTTCTTCCTTTAGCAGTTGTGAATTCCAAGGAGAATGATGAAAACAGCCAAGAATTGACAGACGTCGGCATCGAACAGTATAAGGCTCAGGCACAATAAAAGACTTAAGGCCGAAAACACATAGCACATCACATTTTCTGAAGGAAATATTCTCAAACATTGATCTCTTTCTATAATAGAAGCTGATGAGACAAGCTTCATCAGTCGACCCTTCACTTAATTTTATGGTTTTACAATTTAGTGGTTTGACCAGGTCGGCAGAGTACCTTTTCTCCGCCTTCATTTTCTCCTATTTAAATGGCAGGCAGGTAGATCACGCTGGGAACCGAAATAATGTGTCCGTTATTCTGAAGTTTACGACACTGATATTCAGTACACTATGTAGTTGTAACGACTTTTCCTAAATGTGGGTGACTGCTGCACTGAATGAGTGTTGACGTAATAAAAAACACGTACGACTGAGTGAATTCTTTGTCTACCTGTGCAGTAGTAGCGTGGAAAGACGGTTGAATGTAATGTTCGAAGTACAACGCCATAAAGCGGAACAGTAGTCTTCCCAAGCTTTTTAAATGTGCAGTGACGTCACTGGTTCCTCCAGACCCGCGCGTCTTTGATGTCATGTAGGAATTTAGGACGTTACACCGAGTGGAAAATTTTGAGGCGAAGGAACAAGGCATTGTGCCTCCTGTCTTCTAAATGGAGGAAATGCCGGCTGCCACTGGCGTTTCTCGGTGGACTGCTCAACGTGTCTACACATTGGTGCAAAACACGTGACCACGAAACGCGACGTCAGAAATGTGTTCGGGAAAAGTCTCTGACCGAGAGTGACCGGAGACGCGTTTCATGGCTTGTAAATCAAAATCGATTCTAAACTTAACAGAAATTGCTGCAGGCAGTGGCTGAAGGTCCACCCCAACCTGTTGACTAGAGATCTTCATGACGGGAACTGCTTTCAATGAGCACTGTCAGTCGCCTTGCCAGAACCCATTGCCCAAAGAGTCACATAACGTTGTACGTCTTCGATTGGCTTGATATCATCGAGCATGGGCGGCAGCTGACTAGCGGAACGTAATTCGGTCCGACGAGTCACGTTTTTGCCTGTATTCAAATGACACACGTCGTCGAGTGCACCATATGACAAGTGAAGCATTTTTCCTCAATGTGTACTAGGACAGGTGCAGCCGGAGTTGGTTCTGTGATGTTTTGCGGGGTCTTTTCCTTATCATGAATTAGACCCACTCACTGAGATGACCACTAAGGTTAACCAGCATATTCAGAATGATCAGGTACTGCCTTTCGGTCAACATCTTACTGATGGGAATTCTATTGCCAATATCTTCTTGATGAGTATACTCATATTGATACCTCTCTGTTTCAAGACAACAAAACTAAAGTTTTTCGTGCTGGAACAAAATGTGACTGGTTTCCTGAACATTCCCCAACCCTATTACATTTCGATTGGCCTGCAAAATCACCTGAGTTGAACGCCATAGAAACCTATGGGATATGTCGGAACAGTGAGTAGAACTTCGACTTCGAATCCCGGATATCTGGAGGAACTGCGCGATCAAATCCTGAGCGAGTGGCTTAACCTGGATGCGACGTATCTGCAGGACCTCGTGCACTCACTTCCTAACAGAGTCCAGGCGGTTATCAAGGGGCGGAAGTACACCGTATTAAATTATGCTTCTAACGATTTCTCTAGAGTTGACAGTTTTCATTTTCCGTGTTGCTCTTGAATAAATGTTTTTCATGCAGCTATTTAGTTCGCTGAACCTCGCCGCAATGTAACTAATGGCACTCCTTCTCTCCACCTGTGATCTCTAACCTAACGTACCCTATAAGAAACAGTTACTAGAAAATATTCAGTACAGTGTAAATATTTTACGATCGATCTCAAGTTCAGTAGTTAGACTTCTGTTGCGAGATTTTTTTCCTTGGAATAGAGAGTAGGCCTAGAACTCACATATTATTCATGGAACTTCAGACGATTTGACACTCACAGAAAGGGAGACACGGCTGAATAGTATAATAGCTCGATAGGAAGCTCGTGGCTAGAAAAGGAAGCTGTTACATGGCGGAAGTTGGACCCACCAAAGAATTAACTACAGATGTTTACATAGGCAGTAAACAGTAGCGCGGCTTTAAGATGTAACTGATATAGACTGAAATTGTGTACTGACACGTGATCGATGTGAATGCATCTGTTTCTGACACAGGTACTCCTGGAATATTTACAAGACTTCTTATGGATACTTTTAACGCCACTGGATTCTGTTTAAACAGTTGTTTCTGGGCTTCTGTTCTTCGAAAAACTATGTAAAACTACGAGGAGCCCTAAAGCAATGAATTACATGTCGTTATCGCAGGTCAAGTAACTTTTCTTGAATGCTGCAAAAAAATGGTTCAAATGGCTCTGAGCACTTCTAAGGTCATTAGTCCCCTAGAACTTAGAACTACTTAAACATAACTAACCTAAGGACATCACACACACCCATGCCCGAGGCAGTATTCGAACCTGCGACCGTAGCGGTCGCGCGGTTCCAGACTGTAGCGCCTAGAACCGCTCGGCCACGCCGGCCGGCTTGAATGCTGCACTCCACTTCAAAGTGACACAGATACATGACACTATTTTTCAACATAGTCACCAAGTCCTTGTAAATAACGGTCTGGAGGGTCTACAAATTTCTTAAATCCTCGGCAGCTTGGTCAGGAAGCCATCCGAGGCCACTCTGTGAACATCTTCATCTTTGGGACATCTCTTACCCGCCGGATGTTCTTCCGGTTTTCCGAAAAGATGGGAATCGAACGATGCAAGATCTTTCTCTTCTTCAGAAACACTTTCCTTGCCATTGCCAGTCTACATTTTATATCCTCTCTACTTCGACCATCATCAGTTATTTCGCTCCCCAAATAGCTAAACTCATCTTCTGCTTTAAGTGTCTCATTTCCTTATCTAATTCCCTCAACATCACCTGACTTCATTCGACTATATTCAATTATCCTCGTTTTGCTTTTGTTGATGTTCATCTTATATCCTCCTTTCAAGACACTGTCCATTCCGCTGAACTGCTCTTCCAGAGCCTTTGCTGTCTCTGAAGAATTACAATGTCTTTTTTTTTTGTTCCGAAATCTCTGTATTACGATAATACAATCTATCTGAAATCTTCCAGTGTCTCCAGACCTCTTCCATTTATAAAACCTTCTTTCATGATTCTTTGATTCTTAAACCAAGTGTTAGCTATGATTAAGTTATTCTCTGCGCAAAATTCTACCAGGCGGCTTCCTCTTTTATTCCTTACCCCCAATCCATATTAACCTACTATTTTTCCTTCTCTTACTTTCCCTACTATTGAATTCCAGTCCCCCATGACTATTAAATTTCCATCTCGATTAACTATCTGAATAATTTCTTAAATCGCATCATACATTTCTTTAATCTCTTCATCACCCGCAGAGCTAGCTGGCATGTAAACTTGTGCTACTGTGGTAGGATGGGGCTTCGTGTATATCTTGGCTACAATAATGCGTTCACTATGCTGTTCGTAGTAGCTTATCCGTGCTTCTATTTTTTTTATTCATTATTAAACTTACTCCTGCATTTCCCCTATTTGATTTTGTAATTATAGCCCTGTATTCACCTGACGAGAAGTCTTGTTCCTCCTGCCACCGAACTTCACTAATTCCCACTATACCTAGCCTTGACCTATCCACTTCCCTTTTAAA
This sequence comes from Schistocerca serialis cubense, assembly GCF_023864345.2. NCBI lineage: Eukaryota > Metazoa > Arthropoda > Insecta > Orthoptera > Acrididae > Schistocerca > Schistocerca serialis. The sequence continues at coordinate 54,664,647 of NC_064644.1, forward strand.
ATTTTCTAACCTACCTGCCCGATTAAGGGCTCTGACATTCCACGCTCCGATCCGTAGAAAGCCAGTTTTCTTCCTCTAGTTTATTGTTATATGTATAAATTCTGACTAATAATCATATGTATTGCTAGTTTAAGAAACCGCGCTTCCAGAATTTAAAGACAGGGAAATAATTAGAAGTTGAGTGTTCTGCAATCCAGAGTAATTTTAAACAACATGAAATAGAAATAAGATTTACGTCAAAGATAATGTTCATTATTGCAATCAGATATTGCAACATCAGTTGATGACGTAACTATAAAAAAACAGTATTTCTGTTTGCTGAAAAATTAAAGAATAGTTTATTGAACAAGAATCTGTATGTCTTCGTCGCGTTTGTAATGTGAAACTGCGAAACGTAAAAGAAAAAGAACAGTCTTCATAATCTTACTACGGAAGTGTTATTTTACGTTATCATCTTATCACTACTTTATACTAATGAAACGCAAAGATTTCACAGTTGATTTCGGTTTATGCGTCTTATATAAACAAAATATCATAAGAATGCAAAGAAGTTGTATATGAAGTAGATGCTAGAAACAGAACATACAGACTACCGTTCTACAGTGGTATGCATTTCAGGTTCGAACTCTTAACGAAATAGAAGGTAAAAATTTTGTACATAAAAGTAATATAACAGCAGGCAAAAGAAAATAGCTGTTAACGACAGAGCTGTAAATACTACACATACTCGATCATATACTTTACCAAGAACAGTGCCCAATGCAAGGAATAAATTGATTTCAGATAAAAATTAAATTATGCGCAAAGTAAACGAATAAACACGATATTGCTTAACTTCGTCATCGGCGAAAAGGTTCTGCAACTAGTCACAACTACCTGCTATTCAGTAGTATCTACAGATGTTAGTGACGAATGTGCCGGAGTTTGTGACTAATGCGTTCCCAGCATTTACCTTGTACAGTTTTGTCGAAGATGATTAGAAAATCAGTGACTGGTCGGAGGAAATGAGAGCGGTACTCTTTCTACGAAGTACAGTAGGTAAGCGGATGCGCTTCACCGGAGAGTAAATTAGTTTCCGACAACTGCAATCTAATTTCTGGTACTAATATATCAGCCCATGCGGAAACGGATGAGAAGTTAATTTCACCGCAGACAGTGAACGGAGTTTCGCAGTGTTTGTTAGAACAGTAGTTATCTTGAAATTCACTGACGTCTATAAATTCGCTTTGTTAAAGGTAATACTGCAGTTATGATAGAAAAATACATATGGTGAGCAATAAAGTTGCGATTTTTTTTTTACAGAAACTTATCTGAAAAGATGACGCAAAGATTGTAACAGTAATGAAAGGTAAAACAGTGCAAATGTCGTAGAGTACAAGAAACAAAAGACATACATCATCCCTAGAGAACATCCTTCACTGTTATTGCGCTACCCTTCATTATTTTGTAAGACTCTGATTTCCTGAAGTTCTTCGCAGTAAAGCCACACTACAATACTTACAACAGACAAGCTGAAGAAAGTTACGAGGAAGTGAGGTATATTAGCTAGAGTAATTATTTTCAGCTGTTGAAATGATGTCCTTATGGCTTGTGCCACTTTCGGAACACACTGCAAGTTTCGTTTCACCAAGAGATGTGAAAAATCACTCTTAAATTGTCTTCTTGGATCATTCTCGCGACATCATTACTAATTACAAGTAAAGGTAATATTGGACGTATACAAAGAGAGGTGCCAGAACAGGCCTGTTTGCCTCACGGAAACCCTTATAGATTGACTCATGAAGACAGACACTAGTTATCCCACGAAGGACTACTTAAGAAGTTTCAGAAGCCAGTACCAAGTGAAGAATCTAGAGATATTCTTCAGTCCCTTGACCGTCTCTCCTGTAGGGACACCTTAGACTAGACTGGACTAATTACAGCATGCACAGATGTATTTAAGCAGTCATTATTCCCACGCTCCCTGGGCGACAGCAACTGGAAGAAATCTTAACATGTATTACCATAGTAAAGACTTTATGCCACACGCAGTTCACAGTGGTTAGCGGCGTGGAAGGTGTCGCGTGCTCCCTGACAGCCCCCCCCCCCCCCCCCCCCCCCGCATCCTGCCTCATGCCTCCTACTTAACAAAATGTGCCTAGGGGAGACAATGTATTCAGTAATTAACACAGCGAGACGCATGCTTGCAAATGAAACAGTTCTTTTCATCACCCATCACCTACATCCACAGCTACATCTTACTCCGCAATTTACCTTACGGAGTGTGGCGGAGGGTACTTAGGGTACTTCGCGTATCATTGTCACTTACTCCGTTTTCTGTTCCAGTAGCATAAGGTTCGCATAAAGAACGATTGCCGGTAAGCCTCCTTGTCGGCTCGAATCTCTATAATTTTATCTTCGTGGCCTTTTCGAGAGAGAGATATACATAGGAGGAAGCAATATATAGGTTGACTGAGGACGTACACTATCAGAGTCTTAAAAGTAATCCATACTGTAATGCAGAACGCCTCTTTTGTAGAGTCTGCTTCTGGAGTTGGTTGAGCATCTCTGCGATACATTTCTGCTCACTAAATTAACCTGTAACGAAACATGCTGCTCGTCTTTGGATCTTCTCTATTTCCTCTATCAACCCTATATGATGCGAATCCCAGGCTGGCGAGCAGTATTCCACTATGGGCCGAACGACTGTTTAATAAGCTATTTCCATTGTTGGTTGATAATATATCCTGAGAATTCTTCCAATGAATCTCAGGCTGGCATATATCTTAGCCGTGATTAATTTTATGCGGTAGCTCCACTCCATGCGCATAATTCTAGATATTTTATGCAAGTAACTTCATCAACGTACAACACGACAGTATTGATATCAAATCTATAGGACTGTCTAAACAGATAGACATTACTCCCATAGCACAATATTTTATTATCACAAGTCATCACTTTCCCTGATTAGCCCTTTGTGTTTATCCACTAATATGATTATACAGCTGTGAAATAGGAAATATGTACTACCACTCGAGCTTTATTATTATTTTACATTTTAACTATCCACTTTCAGTATTTTATAAATTTACTTGTGAAAGAGGGAATTTCAAATCAAATGGCTCCAAGCATTGTGGGACTTAACGTCTGAGGTCATCAGTCCCCTAGAGTTAGAACTACTCAAACCAAACTAACCTAAGGACAGAACACACATCCATACTCAAGGCCGAATTCTAACCTGCGAGCGTAGCAACAGCGCGGTTCCAGACTGAAGCGCCTAGAACCGCACGGCCACAGCGAAAATTTCTATTATCACTCGGGTTTTATTACTATGTTTTACTGCAATTGTAAACTTTCAGTATTTTTATAAATGGGACTCAATCTCTTACGTACTTTTAAGTAGTTAGGCATGTACAGCCACACCCACCATTCATACCCCCTGTAGCGTCCGGTTTTTCCCATCGCCTCTGACGTCACCTGTAAACATCTTCCCCCTTACATAGCGGGCATTACTACCTTGCCCACTGCCGCTCAACAACCTTCCGGCTTGTGGCGTGGTAAGGCTATTCTCGTTCACTGGGTTGAGACTTTGATATTATCGCGATGGATTACTGATCTACTTGGAATGGCCCATTTAGTTTTTATTCTCATTTTATTTTAATAAGTCCTTCTATCCGCTTCATCTGAAATAAGGGCTGCGCGGAGTGGCCGCGCGATTTGAGGCACCATGTCAGGGACTGCGCGGCCCATCCAGCCAGAGGTTCGAGTCCTCGCTCGGTGCCGGCCGGGGTGGCCGAGCGGTTCTAGGCGCTACAGTCTGGAACCGCGTGATCGCTACGGTCGCAGGTTCGAATCCTGCCACGGGCATGGATGTGTGTGATGTCCTTAGGTTAGTTAGGTTTAAGTAGTTCTAAGTTCTAGGGGACGGATGACCTTAGAAGTTAAATCCCATAGTGCTCAGAGCCATTTGAGCCATCTGAACCATTTGAACTTCGCTCGGTCATGGATGTCTGTGTGTTGCTCCTAGCATAAGTTAGTATAAGTAGTGTGTAAGTCTAGGGAACGATGACCTAAGCAGTTTGGCCCCTCAGGAATTCACGCACATTTGAATATTTTTTAAATAAGGGCTCCCGCTTTTAGCGTGCTATTTGCTTACGACATGAAGTGAATAATGTGGAATGGCTTTAAGGCAGTAACCTTTCGGTGACGACCTGTTAAGAAGAATTTTTGTGCGCACTCTTCATTCACAGCTCTATAATACTGCTTTTCACCGGTCCTTTTCTGTACACCATTATTTGTAAGAGAATTTTTCCTTATTATTTGCACATATCACTTGAAGATGCGTCTTCTAGTAGCACTAAGTCGGTCGTGACTTTTAAAGAAAACAATTCTACTTGCTGTGCGGATTGGGGCTATCAACAAGAAGGAACAGATTTCAAACATTTATTAGTTTCAAACTACAAAAGACAGAAACCCAATTCCAACGTTCCTGGAAAGAAAACGTTTAAATTTTTATGCATTTAGTGTGAGCACCATGTGCTAGAGACATTCTCTAAGCACGCCTGACGTTACCTGATTGAAACCATTCCAGGACGTTGGATTTGACATTTGAGTATCAGAAGATTATCTTCATCACTAGTGGCCTCCCATGTCTCCAGACCCCACGTCTTGTGACATTTGTCTGTAGGGTTACGTAAAAGATCGCGTTTCTATCTACCATTTACTTGACACTCTTGAAAGCCTTCTACATCGCATTGTCGAAGCCGTGAATTGGATAACGAAAGACCAGTTGCTTCGTGTGTGGCAGGAAATGTAACACATGGTGATCACACTGAATGCATAAAAATTTGGACGTTTCTCTTTCCACGAACGTTGGAATTGTGTTTCATCTTTTGTAGTTGGGAAGCAATAAGTGTTTGGAATCTGTTCCTCCTTTTCGAATGTCTCTGTATTTCTCTCAGAATCTATAGGAACCCTGAAATGACCAAATGCGATGTACGAATTCACTATACATAAAGTTCAAAGACTAGAGAACAACGAGCCAAATTTTCCAACACACAGCAATTCCTGATATGTCGAACAATTTGCTCTTGGCAGAGATTTTAAGTTCAAAGGCACAGTGCAGCATGCACGCACAGATATGTGGTGCGGAAACAGACATTGTCACATACAGTTTAAGTCACACATAAGTTTAGGCCGATCCAGTAGAGGGGTGATGATGAGCCCGTACATATACTATAGGACAGAAAGAGGAAAAATGCAAGGAATACTTAACTGTTGGCCGCTGTAGTACTGATGTAGATTCTACTTCGGAGTTTGCCGCTATGTGCTTGTATAACTCCTTTTGTGTACTACACAGAAAGATCAGCTAGAACTGTATGAACACCGACCTACTATCCTTTATTGTATGATTATATGGTAGCGGAACAAACACTGGTAACAGATAGTTTTATAAAATATCTGGGAGTATGCGTGCGGAATGATTTGAAGTGGAATGATCATATAAAATTAATTGTTGGTAAGGCGGGTACCAGGTTGAGATTCATTGGGAGGGTCCTTAGAAAATGTAGACCATCAACAAAGGAGGTGGCTTACAAAACACTTGTTCGACCTATACATGAGTATTGCTCATCAGTGTGGGATCCGTACAAGGTCGGGTTGACGGAGGAGATAGAGAAGATCCAAAGAAGAGCGGCACGTTTCGTCACAGGGTTATTTGGTAAGCGTGATAGCGTTACGGAGATGTTTAGCAAACTCAAGTGGCAGACTCTGCAAGAGATGCGCTCTGCATCATGGTGTAGCTTGCTGTCCAGGTTTCGAGAGTGTGCGTTTCTGGATGAGGTATCGAATATATTGCTTCCCCCTACTTATACCTCCCGAGGAGATCACGAATGTAAAGTTAGAGAGATTCGAGCGCGCACGGAGGCTTTCCGGCAGTCGTTCTTCCCGCGTACCATACGCGACTGGAACAGGAAAGGGAGGTAATGACAGTGGCACGTAAAGTGCCCTCCGCCACACACCGTTGGTTGGCTTGCGGAGTATAAATGTAGATGTAGATATAAACCTGCCCAGGCGACAGCAGTGTCGCCTGGCGAGGAGTGAGTGCTAGTTAGACAGACGCACAGTACATGTAGTATCAGTAAGCGTGCTGACCACGTGTAGAATGAGGAAGACGCGCAATCTACCTGAGTTGGACCGAGGGCAGGCTGTGATAGCCCGTAAGGTCGGCACGAGAATATCGGAAACTACTCGACTTGTCGGATGTTCGAGGAGTGCTGTGGTGAGTGTCTTAACACGTGGCGAAACCAAGTTGAAACTACATCCAAACGCCGTGGGTCTGGGCGACTACCACCCATTACAGATGTTGGATGTCGTAGGCTGGGCAGAGTGGTGAAACAGGACAGGCGGCGAATTGTGTCAGAACCAGTACGCACAGAGTACAAGTGTGTCCGCAAATACAGTACACCGAACAATCCTAACGATGAGCCTACGCAGACAACTTCACACGCATGTCGCAATGTTAACTCCACGACATCGGCAACCATGACTGAAACTGGTACGTGATCATCGGCATTGCCCTTTAGCGCAGTGGCAGAGCATGTCATGGTCTGATCAACCCAAATACCTTCTTCATCATGCCGATGGGTAGTCTCCCAGGGGAGCAGCTCATTGACGCCGATACTGCGGGAAGGAGACAAGGTGGCGGCAGCTCCATTATGCTCTGGGGAACATTCACGTGGGTATACATTGGTCCAGTGGAGCTCGTGCAAGACACCATAATGGCGAAGGTTCAAAAATGGTTCAAATGGCTCTGAGCACTATGGGCTTAACATCTGAGGTCATCAGTCCCCTAGAACTTAGAACCACTTAAACCTAACTAACCCAACGACATCACACACATCCATGCCCAAGGCAGGATTCGAACCTGCGACCGTAGCGGTGGCGCAGGTCGAGACTGAAGCGCCTAGAACCGCTCGGCCACACCGGCCGGTCGCTCTTCACAGCGGCCGGATGAACGTCGCGTCAGAGCTCATCGCCCTCCCAGGAATTCATGAGAATGACGCAAACTGTGTGTGAAAATGTGGTATAAACTCCTTCCAGTGACCAACCGAAGCTTCATTGCTTCCATGTCACGACGCGTCACTATCGTTATCTGGCCACTGGTATGGGTCTCCGAACAGTAAATGTTACGTGTAACGGTTGCAGTAAAAACACGCATCAAATCTTCCATATAGACGCACTAGCCGGCCGGAGTGGCCGAGTGGTTGTAGGCGCTTCAGTCTGGAACCGCGCGACCGCTACGGTCGCAGTTTCGAATCCTGCCTCGGGCATGGATGTGTGTGATGTCCTTAGGTTAGTTAGGTTTAAGTAGTTCTAAGTTCTAGGCGACTGATGACCTCAGCTGTTAAGTCCCATAGTGCTCAGAGGCAACTGAACTATTTAGAGGCACTATTGTACACTGTTGTGCAAATTGTAAGGATGAAAGTAAGTTTTGGCTAACGTCACTGCCAGGTAACATGGCTTGATGAAGCATACATAGGGGGAACTGCTATAGTGTGGTACAGAAGGCAACTGATAGAAATTCGCAATGAATCGAATACAAATGACATTATTACTCAAAAATAATAATTACGCTCGAGTCATCTCAATTTGTGTTTGTTCGCTGGCATTAAAGGGTGTGCGATCACAAGGACGGCAATGCATGCACTGCATGGAGCACGCAAACCGGTCACAAGGTTAGCAAGAAGTTCTGCTGGAAGGTGTTCCATTACTCCACCAGTGCGGTTATCAACTGCTGGATAGTGGTGGCTGTGTGTGGACGTGTCGCAGTACGTCTTCCCAAACCAAATGTGCTCTATGGAATTGAATACGAGAACGGGCACCCAATATGCAGATATCAAAAATAGTTTTGCAGCACCTCGGTTCTGTGAGTTCCAGAATCTGTACGGAAAATTGAATAAATATCAACATAAACATCATTTCCGCCCATTTTATTGCTCATGAAAACCACACATTGCACGTTGTACCACCATACAGCGAGACCTTCAGAGGTAGTGGTCCAGATTGCTGTATACTCCGGTACCTCTAATACCCAGTATTATGTCTTCTCGCATTGATGCATGCCGGCATTCGTCGTGGAATACTACCCACAAGTTCATCAAGGCACTGTTGTTTCAGACTGTCCCACTCCTCAAGGGTGATTCAGCGTGGATCCCTCAGAGTGGTTGGTGAGTCACGCAGTCATTAAACAGCTCTTTTCAATCTATCCCAGGCATGGTCGATAGGGTTCATGTCTGGAGAACATCCTGGCTATTCCAGTCGAGCAATGTCGTTATCCTGAAGGAAGTCATTCACAAGATTTGCACGATGTGCGCAGATTTCCGTCCATGAAAACGAATACCTCCAATTAGCTGCCGATTGGTTGCACTATCGGTCGGAGACTGGCATTCGCGTATTGTACAGCCGTTACGGTGCTTTCCATGACCACATAATGCCACCCCAAAACAGCAGGGAACCTCCACCTCGCTGCATTCGCTGCACGTTATGTCTAAGGCGTTCAGCATGGCCGGGTTGCCTCCAAATACGTTTAAGACGATTGTCTGGTTAAAGGCACATGCGGCATTCAACGGGTAAGAGAGCGTGCTGCCAATCCTGAGCGGTCCATTCGGCATATTGTTGGGCTTATCTGTACCGCGCTACATGGTGTCTTGATTGCAAAGGCGGGCCTCGCCACGGACGTCGGGAGTGAAGTTGTGCATCATGCCGCCTATTGGGCACAGTTTTAGTCGTAACACTACATCTTGTGGCTGCGCGAAAAGCATTATTCAACATGGTGTCGTTTCTATCAGGGTTCCTCCATAATCCGTAGGTAGCAGTCATCCACTGCGGTAGTAGCCCTTGGGTGGCCTGAGTGCGGCATGTCATCGACAGTTCCTGTCTCTCTGTATCTCCTCCTTGTCCGAGTAACATCGCTTTGGTACACTCTGAGAAGCCGGCATACTTCCCCTGTTGAGACCCTTCCTGTCACGAAGTAACATTGCGGACGCGATCGAATAGTGGTATTGACCGTATAGCCGTGGTTGAACTACAGACAATACGAGCCGGGTATCTCCTTCCTGGTGGAATGACTGGAACTGACCGGCTGTCGAACACACTCCGTCTTATAGGCGCTGCTCATACATGGTTGGTTACATCTTCGGGCGGGTTTGGTGACATCTCTGAAGAGTCAAAGGGACTGTGTCTGTGGCACAATATCCACAGTGAACGGGTATCTTCAAGAGTTCGGGGACCCATGGCGATGAAAAACAGTTTTTGATGGGTATAATAGAAGATAATACTTTCTTTCCAACAGCTCCTTCAGCAACGCTGTTCCAGTCGGTCACGTATTGCTATTCGCAAAAGTAAAGGCCGAATACACTCCTGAAGAGATGCACATGGGAAAGGAGTACAGTGTCACAATGAAGTTGATCATTGTTTCATTAGGCCATTGCAATACGTTAGACAATGTTCCTAGGAGCATTACATGTGCCCACCTCCTGCCTAATGATGTTACGTCCAGCATAACTACTCCAACTGTACGCGAATCCGAGAAAAGCACACGACCTCAACACTCGTTGGTGCAAACGATGCCGCCGATGTGAGAGCGCTATCGGAACACAACGCACTGGTCATCAGGCAAAGACCCACTTGCAATCCTACGTTTAACTCGAACTCTTCTTATGGACGCGGCATCTGACAGTTGTTCGAAACATTTCAGACGACTGTACACAATACACGTCGACGAATGTGGCACAATGAATCATTGATGCCTCATAGCTTTTGGGACAGCAGGCCAAGGTGGATCTCAGCTATTTACAGTGTACGGGATGGAATAACGCTGCACTTTACGATACTCAGAAGCAGATATTGATCTCACAGACACGAAAAAATGAACTCGTTCCAACACGTTGCCCTTAATTTTCATATTGTCTTGTTTTTGTCTCATAGGAAGGAGCAAAAGAAACTTGTTCACTTGCCTAATCTCGTGTAGGGTGCCGCAACACGACGTGTCATGGACTTGACTAATGACTGAAGTAGTGAAGGTTAGAACTGAAACCATAAACCTGCAGCGCTGTCCTTAATTCCGTAAGAGTACAAGTGGGTGGACGTCTCTTCTGAACAGCACGTTGCAAGGTATCCAAAATGTGCTCAATAATGTTTTTTTCTGGGGAGTTTGGTGGCCAGCAGAATTGTTTAGTGTGTCTCTGGAGCCACTCTGTAGCATTCTGGACTTGGGGAGTGTCGCACTGCCGTGCTGGAATTGCCGAAGTCCGTCGGAATGCACAATGAAGATCAATGGATGCAGGTGATGAGACAGGATGCTTACAAACGCGTCAGCTGTCAGTATCATATCTAGTCGTATCAGGTGCCCATATCACTCGAACTGCACATGCCCTACACCATTACGGACCCTCCACAAGCTTGAACAGTGAACTGCTGACAAGCAGGTTCCATAGATTCATGAGGTTGTCTGCATACCCGTACACATCCATCCGCTCGATACAATTTGAAACGAGACTCGTCCGACCAGGCAACATGTTTCCAATCATCAACAGTCCAAAGCCGATGCTGACGGGGCCAGGCGAGGGGTAAGGCGTTGTGACGTGCAGTCATCAAGGGTACACGAGTGGGCTCCGGCTCCGGAAGCCCATATCAATGATATTTCGTTGGATGTTTCGAACGCTGACATTTGTTGATGGCCCACCACTGAAATCTGCAGCAATTTTCAGAAGGGTTGCACTTCTGTCAGGCTGAACGATTCTCTTGAGCCATCGTTGCTCCCGTTCTTGCAGGATATTTTTCCGGCCGCAGCGAAGTGGGAGATCTGATGTTTTATCCGATTCCTGATATTCTCGGTACTCTTGTGAAATGTAGGTACGAGAAAATCTCCATTGCTACCTGGGAGATGCTGTGTTCCATCGCTCGTGTGTCGACTACAACACCACGTTCAAACTCTCTCAAATCTTGATAACCTGCCTTTGTAGAGGCAGTAACCGATCTAAGAACCGCGACAGACACTTGTTGTCTTGCCGGCCGGAGTGGCCGAGCGGCTCTAGGCGCTTCAGTTCGGAACCGCGCTGCTGCTACGGTCGCAGGTTCGAATCCTGCCTTGGGCATGGATGTGTGTGATGTCCTTAGGTTAGTTAAGTTTAAGTAGTTCTAAGTTCTTGGGAACTGATGACCTCAGCTGTTAAGTCCCATAGTGCTCAGAGCCATTTGAACCATTTTTGAACTTGTTGTCTTATACAGGCGTTGCCGACCACAGCACCGTATTCTGCCTGTTTACATATCTCTGTATTTGAATACACATGCCTGTACCAATTTCGTTGTTTCGTTGTATATTCCTATTTAATGAATCTTACTTTGTCATTGCCAGGCAAGCCCAAACTTCTATTTTAACAGCGTATGTTTACGTGCCCCACAGCACAAACCGCCTTGGCAGATACACGACATTATGTAATTTCCTATCGCGTCGCTATTTGATGTTCACCATTATTCGCGGCCTTTCTGCCTTCCGCACAACATGGAACTAAACGAATGTGCAGCTCCGCTTTCTCGTGAAAGCTGTAAACACCCTGGCTCCTCTCGCAAGCATTACTGAGTGAGCAGCCGTTTAACAACCGAATCATTTGTTGTTGCTCTCATTGTCGAGAGAAGGTAATTAGTATACTTGCACATAAAAAATATGGCATTAAATTAATGTTGTCTTCCATTATTTGTTGTCTTGTTTCCTTCGCAATTTCTGTGACTACTTTAAATGGTTCAGATGGCTCTGAGCACTGTGGGACTTAACATCTCAGATCATCAGTCCCCTAGAACTTAGAACTACTTAAACCTAACTAACCTAAGGACATCACACACATCCATGCCCCAGGCAGGATTCGAACCTGCGACCGTAGACTAAAGCGCCTAGAACCGCTCGGCCACCAGCGGCCGGCTCTGTGACTGCTAAAACTAACTTACACCTCCTTTTCATATGAATGATTCATTCCTATTACTCATATGTTTTATTACTACTCGTACAGTATAACAAGCAAACCACTCTGAAGGTCGTGGCTAAGGCTATTTCATACCAATAGCAGCCACTATCTTTTGTTTAGTCCAATAGAACATGTTCCAAGGAGAAAGAGCTCTGACTGTATCCCTCCGTGCGATTAGTTCACTTATAAAATATTCCAGGGAAGTTATTCGACCAATTAACATGTTTCCTTCGTATCGATTGCTGACATCGAGTGGACCGAATTTGTTTTACCATAGTTCAACATTTTCTGCAATTTTATTGCGAACACGAAGTTTTTAAGACTATTGTAGCTTCTTTTTAATAATCGATCTGTCACGTTCAGTCAAAGCATCTCACTTGGATTGTAATGTCCACCGCTCTACTTGCTGTTCAGGTCACATCGATGAGTCCCCTGTTTACCTTCTCGAAGGTGGAAGCGCTGGCACTGCCACATACACTACCTGATCGAAGGTATCCGGACACCCATGGGTAACCATCAACATAGAGATCGTCAACCCTTCGTCCTTTTCACGGTTTGAACAAAACGGTATTCTTCCTGTCTGCAAAAGTTGTGCTACATTAACGAGTCACTAAACACCCAGACAGGAAGTACCTGAACAGCTCTCAGTTACTCTCCACTCCTCTGCCAAGTTTGATGTTTTAGACATTACAGTAGCCTGCATCATCCTCACCTCTCGAAAACTGTCGTCTTCTCCTAATCTGCTACTTGTTTAGGTTAGCCAGCGAAGATCCCTTTCACAAGTTTTTCAGCCAGAGCTTATCCACCTTCTATAAAGCAGCATCAGGATCTCGGTTGAGTACTTTACTAAGAGATAAGAAAGCCAGTTTACATAGCAGATAGGCTGCTTCTCTTGGACTACAAAGGATCTTTACATACCATCGATGTCAATCGCATTGCGTTCCTGGAAGGTGACTTTTTGGCCCTTTTCGTCTCTTGTGGCTGGATGGCCCCGCTTATAAAAACTGAAACTGACCGCATGTGCAGGTGTTCGTCACGCTATGTTAGCTATATCTACAATTGTAGGACATGGACTCCAAATTTCGAAGAGCGCAATGCATTATGTAAAACCAACAGGAAGGCTACTGGCAGTCTCCAGCCCTAACAATGGTCGGTAGCCACCCAGCACCTTTTGTTGTCTCAGCTCGTTCTGTCCTTTGAAAAAAGGAGCAGCACTTCCTTTGGGATACAGTGTAGGCAGCTAGTCAACCGTCCAACCACCGAGTCCGTCCTGGCTCACACCCAGCTCATCTGTAGATAAAATTACGCAAAAGAACCACCACGAAAATGAAGAAATTAAAGTTGAAGCAGAAAACTTACTCCCGGTAGTTACTGCCATCATAAACTACATGTGTTACCAATTTTATTAACTGGTGGGAGTAGAGTTCAGACAGTAACGATTTTCAATGAGTTATCAGCAGCACATGATATGTGTCAGTCCAGCAAGGGACAGTCACGCATCATCACTCCTACCTTCAGGGAAAAAATTTGCACAGATGTAGTTGCATTAAGACTCGTCATAGTATGATTGCATCGAGAAAACTTTTATCATCGGGATCTCATACTCTCGGTCGAAAGGACTAGTCAGAGTGACAGGAAACAGTTCTTTGCCAAGGAAGCTTATTACTACTAACAACACTCGCTCATTTTTAAAGCTACCACAGCCATTCACTCAAAACGCTGGCGCAGGAGGGTGGAAAACTTTATATCAAGGAACGCAGTGTAATACGGATAACAGTAGCTTACTATTTTCGCTAATTCTCTTTAATGAAACTTTATAAAATAAACACTTTTCACATGTATATTTAGATTACAAACGTGCAATTCTTTCTTTCGTTACCACTTTCACCCGTCTGTCTCCCCCACTGTTACTATCTGCAACCATTTTTTTCACTCTTCATTACCAATATCTCTTTGTCTGCCACTTTCACTTTCCCTCTGTCCCACAGGCATTTTATTCGTCCCATTCTTTCACTCTTCATCATTGACAATCTCTCTTTCTTTCTCGCATACCGTCTGTTGTCTTTCTCTTCAGTCATCATTGCCTTCTCTCCCCACTTGTTCGTAGAGATTTTTTGCTCGGCATTCTGTCCCGTAGACCGGGAAACCTCAATATGTCATATGTGGGTGTAGGGGAAGGGGGGAAAGTGGGAAAATTTCATGTTAAAGTCCGCTGGTCAGGGGCTGCAGACCTCTCCAGACCTATGTATGGTCTCCACTCATCTCTCTTCTCCATTTCTACTGTCTCGTTTCTCTTTTGTTCCCATTGCTGCCATCTCCACCCACCTCTTGTTCTCTTTTACTGCCTCTATTTCGACGACCGTCACTTTCTCACCCTCTCTGTCGCTCTCACTGCAATTAGCTTCACCCATCTTTCTTTATCACTGCGACTTTCTACTTTCTCTCCCCCATAATCATTGTCTCCTCCTTGTTTCTCTCCCACTGGCACTGTCTCTCTCCCACTGTCATGGTCTCTCTTCTACTGTCTTTCAGCATAAAAAACGAGACTATGTACACATGTTTTTGTGAATAGGCGGAATGAGAGTGGAAGCAGTCAGTTCCCCAATGTGTGTCTTTTAAAGAGTAACATATTCGCCTTTTTTGTGCTCCGATAGAAATATTTTTCAGCTTGTTCCGTTCGTTACTCCTTTGCAGCATGCTGACTTGCTTACGTAAGACGAATTCTGTAGGTCATTAATGTTTTGACGGTTTATTTACATATTTTGACACTTTTACATCCATCGGCACATTTAGACAACAAATAAGTATCCATAATACAAAATTAACATAAAATCGTCTCTCGTTCAACGAATTTTCACTGTACACTGCCTTACGTAAAAACACACAATAGTATTAGGCTACATCTACAGTATACGAAAAATGCGCTGTTTGATTTGCAAGTACAAAGAATCTTCCAAGTGGCACCAGCAGGTCAACAGCGTGAACAGACTTCAGGTGCGCATCATAATATTACTTTACTGGTAAAAAAAAAATACGACAATTAATAACATAGTTCAGAGCTCTCAGGACGCTTGCGATGACTTAAGAAACCTTCCCATGTGTTCAATATGTCAGTTAAAAACACATTTATGCCTCAGGCTGGATGATACGTGCATATGTTTCCTGCGTAAGTATTTTGGGCCCGGTAACGGCCAGTGATGATGAACAAGCTTCAGGGTTACCCTTAACACATGGTCGCAATTTCGACAATTTACCATGAACAGAAATCATAAAGTGGCCATCCCCACAACTGGTACTTCTGATACCGAAAAACATGGTTTTTCGAGTGTATCTTGATAACAGACAAAAACTTTATAAAATCGAAAAATGACGTTTTCAGATAAATGTAAAGTTAAACTTGAGCCATTTACAGTTGTTAGTTATTTAGACTACTGCGACCCACAGTGCAAAAACCGCTATACATAACATTTTGCTGTTTTCTGTGTAAGTATCATAACTATGAACCTCTAGATCCCGGTAACGGATAACGATATCGAAAGAAATATGGAAAAATCCCGAAATCATCATCGTAAGAAGATACGGAAAACATTTTGATTATTTGCCAAGAATAGAAATTGCAGAAGTGGCCACCCCCAAAATAAGAACTTTTGGAACCGAAAAATCATGCTTTTGCGAGAGTTTCTCAATAACCGCCCATGAAAAAATGGTGCATTTATAAACTTAGGCCCAACATAGCCCATACAATTTTTTTTAAAAGGAAAATCAATCGGTCTGCTCAATTTTTCAGGGCGGGAGGAAGTGTATACTGTTCAAATTTTGGCGCTGTACTCTACGATAGCCAATTTTTATACCTATGATCCGTTTGGCATAAAAATTGTTGCTAGACCAAGAGCTATCCAAAACAGTTGACTCGCACCTGTGATCAATAGAACCCGAAATATGACTCACTGAATTCGCATTTTCGCACGCGGCTTTTTGCAACTTATTGTACCGTCACTCTAGCTCACGGACCTATTAGAAATGGGAAAGTAGCTCAGTCTGTTACAATTTCACGATGTGCTCTCTCACCGACTTCAATGAAATTTGGTATGGAGATAGCTTGAACGCTGAGGAATAACTTAGGTTACTTTATGAAGTGTGCAGTACAAGATATTTAGAGAATCTTCCTGACAGATTAAAACTATGTGACGGACCGAGACTCGAACTCAGGATCTTTACCTTTCGCGGGCAAGTGCTCAACCATCTGAGCAACCCAAGCACGACTCACGACCCGTCCTCACAGTTTGCATTCTGCCAGTACATCGTTTCCTACCTTCCAAACTTCACAGAAGCTCTTCTGCGAACCTTGCAGAACTAGCACTCCCGGAAGAAAAGATATTGCGGAGACGTGGCTTAGCCACAGCCCAGTGTATGTTTCCAGAATGAGATTTTCACTTTGCAGTGAAGTGTGCGCTGGTATGAAACATGCTGACAGTTTAAAACTGTGTGCCGGACCGAGACTCGAACTCAGGACCTCTGCCTTTCGCGCGCAAGTGCTCTACGAACTGAAATATTTAGAAGTCTGAACAATGTAACACGAAGTGTGGAGAGATAAATACTCACTGTAAAATCTCTCTCTCTGCTTTTGAAATTTACCATATTTGTGGAAATGTTCCACATAACAGGATTCAACGTAATGAATACAATACTTATACAGTCCTCAAAGTGTTTAATTCATACTTCCATACTAACATCTCAGTCACAAACCCGTCGCATTCAAATCGCTGGGTGTTAAGCACCTCTTGTAGCTTCGGAGACGTCAGAAGATACAACGACGGCGTCATTTAAATACTGTATGGCAAAAAGAGAGACGTCGTGGCTTTACGTGTACATTGTGGGAGGTTTTCAGTGAGGCTGCATTCATGACAAGCCAGTGCAGCTATGGATAACAAGCAGACACATGAGGACAGCTGACGTTACTGCACGTACAAATTTTATAAAATTTGCACTCCATCGAAATACAAATTATTTATTTTTTTCGTTTTACTGATAAGCTAGCGCAGCCGCGAGAAACAGGTAGTTCACGTTAATTGCAAACTAGGCTAGGAGCAAACATAGCCATAAAGGAGTGGGATGTATCTCTTTAATGACCTGGAACAGCTGATAAGCTGATAGAAAGCATTAGTTTAATGGTTCAAATGGCTCTGAGCACTATGGGACTTAACTGCTGTGGTCATCAGTCCCCTAGAACTTAGAACTACTTAAACCTAACTAACCTAAGGACATCACACACATCCATGCCCGAGGCAGGATTCGAACCTGCGACCGTAGCAGCAGCGCGGTTCCAGACTGTAGCACCTAGAACCGCACGGCCACTCCGGCCGGCATTAGTTTAATAATTAGACACATCGGAATGTGTTGATTCGTGTTATCAAAGGTAAAGTAGCTCCTTAAAGCTAAGTGTAATTCTTATAATAATAACTGTCATCTATCAGCGCAGAAAGTGCGCTATCTGGAGAGTTACTCATAATCCCTTGTAAAACTCTATTATTCAAATGAAACATCAATAAAACTGTTCACTCACCATTCAAGTAATTAAGGATCCTAAGAATACATAAACAACAGTAACTAACTCATTGATTAGCATGTAAGACCAGATGAAGAACCCAGGTCATTTGAGAACTAGAAATTGTTAAGGACCAACACTCACGCGCACTATCCTTAAACTGTACCTCGCATTCGTCAGTAATCAGTTTGCGAATATTAGCGCCAACGTCTGTATCCCTTGAACTGCTAAGCTAATCTGAAAATCTTCTCCACTTAGCATGTTACGTCTTTTAGTAAAGACGTGATGAGAATTTGCAAACCAAAGCATCTCCTTCAATACGAATTTGTATTTCTGATCTCCTACTGTTGTTACTCCAACTTGTATTTCTTTTTTTTAATTTAATTTTTATTACAGCTCAAACTTTTCTCGTGTAAGAGCAAACCGTAATTCTTGACCAATAAGAGGGGACTGAGTTGAACAGCAAGTACGTCGGGTACTGCCCTAGGGCCATACACGTGCCCACGAGATACACTCCGCTGCTCGCTGCTGAGTATCGGTATTTCCGCCCGCCCGTGGGCCGATAATTTTAATATGTGGCTGTCAGGACTGGATTCATTAGCAGGGGACAGACACGAGCTCCGATCCGGTAGGCCCGCCACGCTGGAAACTACTTTGCAGGACGCTTTCGACCAATCTGCTTACCGCGCCAGCTTTAGCCCCTCTATGAAAACCGATGCAACTGTCGAGCTCTCCATAAGAGGCTCATCGGTTTCCGATAAGCCGATATTCCGAGCTCCAAGAATTCCCGGTATTCCATTTAACGGCGGCTCGAATGAGATCACGTGACCCTCATTTGCCGCCAGCGACCGCGAAAAATGGGTCTACGCTCCATCTCTGGTCAGAGGTACAACGCTGCTTAACCTTTGTCTGCGGTCGGAGTATTTACCGAGGACGGGTAGCAAATAGGATTTTACATCTACGAATTCTGGACCCGTTAAGTCGTACTACGCCTCGTCTTTTTTAGAGCACTGCTGAGACGCGGAATCTACGTACAGAGGCGTGTTGCGCTGCAGGGGAATTTTGTGAGACCTTTGTTTACAAGCATTTCTTTCGATATGAGAGGAGAGAAGTTTTGAAGTGCATATTTGAAGCGCATATAGAAGTGGGCATCAACCACTCGCAGCAGTACTAGGAAACACACCTTATCCTTTCTGTGACTAACAATAGTGTAGTCACATTTCTTTGTTGTTCACTTAAATCCTTTCTAGCCAGTGTATCTTTTCTATTTGTTTTATGCTTGTGAAGTATGAACTGCAGTAAACTCAACCAGTATACTTTATTGTCGTGTATCTGTGTTGTCGTCCTGAACAATACAAGTAATGTAGTTAAGAGTACGCTATCTGATAAAAAATGAGTCGCCAAAACTAAATTTATAACTGTAGTTTTAACAAACTTGGCCAGTGCTATTGGATAACTCAATATTAAATAAGCTGTGCTGTGAAATTATGTGCAGTATAGTGAAGTGCTACAATCCGCGATGTCACAATACTTGAGTTGCAATTTCTATAAAAAGATAAAAGAATGAGAAAGCTATATAAAATCACCAATCGAATTTTGAAAGAATAAAGAACTAAAATATTGAAACTTACTGGCAGATTAAAACTGTGTGCCGGACCGAGACTCGAACTCGGGACCTTTGCCTTTCGCGGGCAAGTGCTCTACAAACTGACCTACCCAAGCACGACTCACGCCCCGTCCTCACAGCTCAACTCCTCCCAGTACCTCGTCTCCTACCTTCCAAACTTTGCAGAAGTTCTCCTGCGAACCTTGCAGAACTAGCACTCCTGAAAGAAAGGATATAGCGGAGACAAGCCACAGCCTGGGGGATGTTTCCAGAATGAGATTTTCAATCTGCAGCGGAGTGTGCGCTGGTATGAAACTTCCTGGCAGATTAAAATTGTGTGCCGGACGGAGACTCAAACTTGGGACCTGTCCCTTTCGCGGGCAATTGCTCCACCAAGGGTAGAAGGTGGGAGACGAGCTATTGGTGGAAGTAAGGCTGTGAGTCCGGGTCGTGCTTGTGAAGCTCAGTTGGTAGAGCACTTGCCCTCGAAAGGCAAAAGTCCCGAGTTCGAGTCTCGGTCCGGCACACAGTTTTAATCTGCCAGGAAGTTCATATCAGCGCACACTCCGCTGCAGACTGAAAATCTCACCAACCTTATACCGTGTAGGGCTCCCACGAGCACGCAGAGGTGCAGTAATACGACGTGGCGTGGACTCGACTAATGTCTGTCGTAGTGCTAGAGGGAGCTGACACCATGAATCCTGCAGGGCTGTCCATAAATCCGTAAGAGTCCTAGGGGATGGACGTCTCTTCTGAACAGCATTTGCAAGGCATTTCCAGATATCCTCAATAATGTTCATGTCTGGGGAGTTTGGTGGCCAGCAGAAGTGTTTATACTCAGAAGGGTATAGCTGGAGCCACTCTGTAGCAATTCTGGACGTGCGTGTGGCGCATTGTCCTGCAGGAATTGTCCACGTCCGTCGGAATGCACAATGGGCATGGATGGATGCAGGGGACCAACAGAATGCTTACTTACGGTCACCTGCCAGAGTCGTATCCAGACGTATCAGGGGTCCCATATCACTACAACTGCACACGCTCTATGTCATTACAGAACCTCCACTAGCTTGAACAGTCCGCCGCTGACACGCAGGGTCCTTGTGTTCATGAGGCTGTCTCCATACCTGTACACGTCCATCAGATCTATACAATTTGAAACGAGACTCGTTCATCCAGGTAACATGTATCCATTCATCAACAGTCCAATGTCGGTGTAAGGCTTTGTGTCGTGCAGTCACCAAGGCTACACGAGTGGGGCTACGGCTCCGAAGGCCCATATCGTTAATGTATAGTTTTATGGCTCGCTCGCTGATACTTGTTGATGGCCCATTATTGAAATCTGCAGCAATTAGCGAAATGTTTGCAGTTCTGTCACGCTGAACGATTACTTCAGTCATCGCTGGTTCCGTTCTTGCAGGATCTTTTTCCGCCGTCGGTAATGTCGGAGATTTGATATGTTACCAGACACGTGATATTCACGGTACATTCGTGAAATGGTGAAATGGTCGTAAGAGGAAATCACCACTTCATCGCTACCTGGGAGGTGATGTGTCCCGTTGCTCGTGTGCCTACTATAATACCACGTTCAAACTCACTCAGATCTTGATAACCCGCCACTGTAGCAGCTGTAACCGATGTAACAACTGCGACAGACACTGCCTTCCATTCGTTTTCTGACGACAGAGTATTTATAGCATGTATAAAAGGACATGAACTGTATAACTTAAATGTTTAAGATTTTGTCTGGTGCTTTTGGACAAATACAGACTGAGACAAAGCACAAACAAGGCTAAAATAAGGGTAGTAAATAAAGTGTGCAGACAAGTAAAGCCAATATTAAAATGGGAAATAAAGTGTTACAGAGAGCAAATGAATTTTGTTACTTGGGAACTACAAAAACGATGACAACGGAAGCACAATGGATATTACAGGATGAATTGCAGTGGCCAAACAAGCCTTCGGGAGCAAGGGTAATTCATCGACGTACAACTAACTTAATAAAGGAACACGAACTAAATTTGCCATACCACTTGTTTGGAGCATTTTGAGCCGCGATTGTGAATGGTAGACGGTGGGTAATCAGCAAACGAATAGATTAGGGACAACAGAGAAGCAAATGTGGATAAGAGCCAAAAGAACATCGGTGAATAAAATAAAGTCCAATAAACAAATGTTATAGGAAATTAAAGAGAAAAGGTCACCATGTTAATGCAATTCAGAATAGAGAAATTAAGTTAACTGGTCACCTACTTTGATATAAAACTTTATTAAAAATCTCAGATAGAAAAATCGTGGTTAAAAAATCAAAAGGCAAGAATATTTGTATTAAAAATGTTATTTGTGGAATGAACAATGGGAAGTAAAACCAGATGTTGGTAAAACATAGAGACTCTTAGCTACAGCATCAGAGCTTTGCTAACGCTATACTCTTTTAATCACAACGTTCTGTATACACAGCTATACATATAATTGATGTAAAAGTAAGGCTGCATTTCGAATGTAGTTCTGTACAACGCGCTTTGTCACCAGTCATGATCGAGAGAATGTTGCGTCTATAGGCTATGCAGTCCATCGTTTTGTCTCGAAGGGTCATCTGAAGTTAAGACCGTGCGTGCAAAATCAATTTACGGCAACAAAGGTAATCGGTATCGATTCTGAAACACTCTACCTGTATTCTGAAATACAGAACCATAGACGACCTGACACTTAGTGATCTTCCGCAATCAACAACACCAGTTGATTACACTTACCTACATATTACTGCTGCTCATAGGCGCCCCGGCGAGAATGCAACAGACCTGATCACAGCTCCTATGTTTAGTGGCATCTGTGCGGGCGGGATCGACCCACCAAGTTCCACACACACATCGACGGTGCTGCATCACTCGGGGGAAGGGGGGCGGTGGGCGGCGGTGACGTGCTTCAACGAAAGAGACTTTTCAATTTCCGGCTAATCAGCGTCACAATACTCGCTTTGGAAACCGTCATCCCCACGTAGATATCATCTGTTTTAGTGATGTCGATGTATATGTTCGTACTGAACGACATTAAAATTTAAAGTACTTTACCACAGAAGAACAGTCATATATTTTAGCAACAGGGACGATGAATCACAGTACTGGAAAAAAGTAAGAAACAGCCTATGTCGCATCCCTATTACTGACTGTCAATCCGTGCCATCATCGCTTATTCTGGACGCCTTACAAATCGCCGACTCGAGCGGTCCAAATAAGAGACAGCTGGAGATTCCCGTAATTCACCACTCTCGTCAGATGTACGTACAATGAAAACAAAGAAATGCATTTTGGGTTTTTCAGAAATAAATGTCCAGTGGAGGTTTAGGAAACAGCAGAGTGGATGAGCACTTGATTCCAAACTAGAAATCCGCCTAAAATGATCAGTTTATGATCAGGGGAAAAGTGAAATAGTGACTGAAATTTTAATCCAAAATCCCTGCAAATCAGATTCATCCTCTCCCATTAATAACTACGCCACGCCTTGTTGAAAAACGCGACCATTTCTCGGAACCCACATTAGTACCATTGTGTTACAACTGCTACAGTAAATTCTCTAAAGACTATTAATGTATTATTTATGCTTACTTATGCCAGATAGGTCAGAAAGTAATGTCTGTACTCTTAATTCTATCATGTTCGTTCCCCTTGTGTCGTTTAGTACTTGCTCATTAGGTTTTCCCTTAGATCACAATGGTTTCTTGACTCTTTCCAGATCCATATCTTTCTTCCTTCCAATAACACCTTTCCGTTTCAAATAAAACTAATTTTTATACGAAAATTGAACGACATGATCTATGACAAAAAATAATTGTGATCACATCACTAGATCATCTCGAGTAGAGGTCACATTACACAGGTGTAAACAATGCCGATGCCCGTAAGCCAAGAAGAGAGTAAGGTTACTTGCACACCATTCTTTCTATAGAGAAACTGCGCATTCAGGTCTCACCAACAGCATGCCGAAAAAAATTCTTATACTTGTTGGCTACTTGGTAAGGTCAGTAGATGGTGACGGGAGGGGGATTAGGATTCAGACAAGGTGGTGACAAGAGGAGCAATGGAATGGAGTGAGGGTGTACACTTTTGGTTATATTAACACTGGCTATGGGAGTAAGCTCATGGACAACATCGAAACATATAATTTTACACACTTTCAGTCTATTTGAAACAAATCAAATGATAATCACTTTAGCGAAGCATAGATTTACTGCGATCAATAAACAAGGACGTAATAAAGCGTGGCGCACGAAATGTATTACCAATTGTTTCTTTCACAATTTACGACGAACATTAGATATCTCTACAGCAGTACCAGCAGAGCTTGGAAAAACAAATGAGTTACGAAATGACGTGTAATTCACGAAACTGCCGCTGGGAGACTAGTAAGCAGCAATGGCTGACAATGGAAGACTGACGACACAGCAACGATCGGCAAGTGTGTTACTTTATTATGAAACGAAAAGCCTTGTTGTGACTCAGAGGCGTTTTGGACAACAGTTTAACACACGATGGGTCCCTTGCAAGAAGACCATTCACAGGCTGTACGATAAATTTGTACAGGAAGGAAGAGTATTTTAAGCGAAGCGACCTCGGCCTAAGCCGGTTTGTTCGCCAGAGAATATTGAAGCGGTACGAATTGCTGTACAGAGAAGTCCTGGGAAATCGTGTAGAAAGGCAGCAGTGCAACTTGGAATATGCAGACGCTCCGTTCAACGCATTCTTAAAAGTGACCTCCATATGTACCCATACAAGATGACCTGTTCACAGAAGCTCACTGAAGAACACAAGCAGCAGAGGCTACTGTTTGCTCAGCGGGCGGACGATAGGGAAGAAACTCTCAACAACGTTTGGTTTTCAGATGAGGCGCATTTTCATTTAGACGGTGTGGTTAACAAACAAAATGTACGCTTTTGGGCCACTGAAAACCCACAAGTGCTTCATGAACACGAGCATTTCCACATGCGGATCATTTCACTCAGGTTTCCAGATCGCTTCAATGACGGACAAAATTGGCCCCCCAATAGTCCAGACATCAATCCATGTGGCTTTTTTCTTTGGGGGTACCAAAAGGTAAAAATTTTCCCGAAACGTCCACGTGATTTAATGGAGCTTTGAAGACTCATTCTTCAAGCTTACAGTGAAATTACGGAAGACATGTGCCGTAGGGTAATCACTAACTTCAGTGTTCGTTTGAAGGAAGTTAGGAGACGAAATGGCGGACATATTGAGCATGTGCTGAGTCAGAACAAATCTCCATGGACGGATCTTCATTGTAGTACATGTTCCTTTCAGATTGTATTGACAATAAAGTTTATATTCAAAAACAAAATGGTAACACATTTCGTGCGCCACCCTGTGCTGAAGATATGAAAAAAATGGTCAGTTTCGGCCGGAAATTCGTTTCATCCGTTGACATGAACTAGTTTCATTTGAGCTTTATGTTGATGCGCAAAGATTAAAGCATTCCAAACATTAAGTTAACTAATATTGACACAAATAAACTGAGTATTAACACTGATATATTCAGACACGTTCTTCCGAAATGCTTCCTCTAACTTGTCGTATCTGTGCCTTTTTTCAGTCAGTTACGCTTTTTAAGGAAGACGAAAGCAAATATTTACTAGTATCTATTATTACAAAATAAGGAAAATTATGGTTACAATTGGTGATTACAGTTAATGAAGTACTCTGAAATGAACTCCCCCTGACAACGTACTTGTCAATTACACTGTCTTTTCCCATTACAGATTACGTTACATAAATTTTACAGGTTGCGCCAGACGGTTTTTAAACTTTCATTCGCGGCGCTGTTATACTACGCACTATGTTGGACAATGGAGTTTAATTGAGATGGGCCGCTGGTCTGTGAATCACAGTATTGGAATTCATGAAGAGAGAGTCAATCACAGCTGCACGATACAGCTGTTGACGAAGGTTTGGTCGCCGTGATGCCTCCAGTCTCAATACTCTGTGGCCGTGAATGTTGAAATGGCGTCAAAATGGATCTGTGAAGGGCTCGAAACCTACAAGACGTCCTCGTCCCGTATGTACAGCGGAAAACGCGAATCGTGTACGGAATGTGATCTTGCTTAGTTCTCACGTGTCAGGTCCGTGGCAAGCAATTGCACTTGGCTTGGCGGACACCAGCGGCTTACGGTGCACAAAGATCTACTACCATTCGTGCGAGATCCAATTTGTCCAGAACCTCACTGATGGGGGCAGGACGGAGGGACTCGAATTCTTGGAACGGGTTCCAACAAAATGGAGCAACAACCAATACTGCGCTTCTTTCTATGGGAGCCCTGAATGAAATGTTTCCAGGCAAAGTCCTTTCTCACTTTGGAAATATCAACAGGCATGAGAGCAACTGGTTATCTTTTGCAGGGCTATCTTAAACAGAAAGCTTACGAGCGACGCCCAACCAGTAACGACAAGCTAAAAAAAAAATTCCCAAATGTAGTTCTGAAGAAATAGCGATACACACTAAATCTCCAAAAAAAAAATGAACGTATCCTTAGCAAAACTTCCTCTGAACATTTTTTTTATAACTTTAGAACAGTAAGTTGTTCCTGGTGCACACTGTAGTTCTAGATACAGACGATTTTCAGTGCGATTAGTTTACTGAATCTAATATAACAGGTATTCCAAGGCAGTAAACAACCAACGATCCGACATTAGACGGTTGTATCCGGACTTCAGTCGTGCACTTAGCACACTTTACGATAAACACGCGCCGGCCGAAGTGGCCGTGCGGTTAAAGGCGCTGCAGTCTGGAACCGCAAGACCGCTACGGTCGCAGGTTCGAATCCTGCCTCGGGCATGGATGTTTGTGATGTCTTTAGGTTAGTTAGGTTTAACTAGTTCTAAGTTCTAGGGGACTAATGACCTCAGCAGTTAAGTCCCATAGTGTTCAGAGCCATTTGAACCCATTGATAAACACGCCCCTAGGGTTCGGAAAGAGGCAAGAGAGTTCTCGCTCCATAGCTGGCCGCGGAACTGTACCACATGATGAATACGTTAATGCAGATCCACTTGTACTCCGAGTTACAACGCAAGATTCCTCCGGATATGCATGCATATCTGTACTCCTACATCCGTTACTAATGAATCTTGCCTCGTAATTCGGAATAACACACGCACTGCAATATCGTATTTATGCTCCATCACCGGGCAAGTGGCTTTCAAGTACACTGAAGCGCCAAAGAAACTGGTATAGACATGCATACTCAAATACCGAGATATGTAACCAGGCAGAATACGGCCATGCGGTCGGCAACGCCTATATGAGGCAACAATTGTCTGGTACAGTTGTTGGATCGGTTACTCTTGCTACAATGACAAGTTATCATGGCTTAAGTGAGTTGAACATGGTGTTATAAATAGTCGGCGCACGAGCGATTGGACATAGCATCTCAGAGGTAGCGAAGAAGTGGGGATTTTCCCATATAACCATTTCACGAGTGTACCGTGAATGTCAGGAATCACATAAGACAACAAATCTCCGACATCGCTGCGGCCGGAAAAAGATCCTGCAAGGACGGGACCAACGATGACTGAAGAGTATAGTTCAACGTGACAGCCGGCCGAAGTGGCGGTGCGGTTAAAGGCGCTGCAGTCTGGAACCGCACGACCGCTACGGTCGCAGGTTCGAATCCTGCCTCGGGCATGGATGTTTGTGCTATCTTTAGGTTAGTTAGGTTTAACTAGTTCTAAGTTCTAGGGGACTAATGACCTCAGCAGTTGAGTCCCATAGTGCTCAGAGCCATTTGAACCATTTCAACGTGACAGAACTGCAACCCTTTCGCCCAGCGTGCGAACCATTCAGCGAAACATCATCGATATGGGTTTCCGGAGCCGTAGGCCCACAAGTGTACCCTTGATGACTGCACGTCACAAAGCTTTACGCCTTGCTTGGGCACGTGAATACCGACATTGGACTGTTGATGACTGGAAACTTGCTACCTGGTCGGACGAGTCTTATTTTAGATTGTATCGAGCAGATGAACGTGCGCGGGTGTAGAGAGAACCTCATGAACCCATGGAACCCTGCTTGTCAGCAGGGGACTGTTCAAGCTGTTGAATGCTGTGTAATGGCGTGACACGTGTGCAGTTGGAGTGATATGGGACCCCTGATACGGCTAGATACGACTCCGACTGGTAACACAGACGTAAGTATCCTATCTGATCATATGTATCCTTTCATGTCCATTGTGCATTCCGACGGACGTAGGCAATTGCAGCAGGACAATGGACACACCACACGTCCAGAATTGCTACAGAGTGGCTCCAAGAACAATCGTCTGATCTTAAACACTTCCGCTGGCCACCAGACGCCCAGAGATGAGCATTATTGAGCATATCCGGAATGCCTTGCATTGTGCTGTTCAGATGAGATCTCCAACCACTCGTACTCTTACGGATTTATGGACAGCCTGCAGGATACATGGTGTCAATTCCCTCCAGCACTACTTCAGACATTAGTCGAGTCCATGCCACGTCGTGTTGGCCACTTATGCGTGCTCGCGGAGGCCCTTCCCAATATTAGGCAGGTGTACCAGTTTCTTTGGCTTTCAATGTAAAATGTCTTCCCTGTAGGGGTATATAAATAATGGATTTCAGTGGATGTATACGTAAAGGATTTGAAGGATCAGTTGGTACAGCGGTGGGACAGTTCGCCTCAGGAGAGTGTACAACGATTTTATGACACCCTTCCCAAACGAACCATGCATGTATTCAGACTAGAGTAGATGCAACGAGCTCATACTGCAAATCACTTTGCAAATTAGTCTCGCTTTTGTTATAATTGAAATAACATCAGATAACCTTCCACCTATGAGATTGAATTTCATTTCCTCCTACCCTTCTGGGTGCTTCACGTTTTTTGTCACGCAGCGTAGTTCAGCATGGCGCAAGCACAGGGAACTCCAATTAACTCGAACTTGCATAATGTATGCACATGTAACATTCTGCTGTTCGTGCCTGGATAGCTCAGTTGGTAAAGAATTTGCCCCTAAAACGTAAAGATTGCGGGTTCGAGTACCGGCTTGCTACACACTTTTAATCAGTCAGAAGGTTTCATTGTGTGGTTTGAGCTCATCATACTTCCCTATGCTTAATTAGCGTGGATGCGACTGAATAGGCAACATCAGTTCCACATCATCATCTTGGACAGTTTCCAGCCACTGGCTGGGTCTGTCGGGAACACAAGCCTCTCCATCGTGTTCTGTCTTTCCACCATTCCCCCTCTTCCACCTTCGTCCAGTTCTCTCCTCTTCTCATCACACATTCCTTCACTCCCTTCACCCATCTATCTCTTGGTCTTCCTCTGGGCCTCTTCCCCTCCAGTTGCAGATCAAACATCCTCTTTGGAATTCTTCCCTCATCCATTCTCTTCATGTGTCCATACCACTGCAGTCTTGATTTTTCTATCCTGTCCTGTACTGGTTCCTCCTTTAGTCTTTCCCTCACATACACATTTCGCAATCTGTCTCGTCTTGTTACACTCAACCTGCTCCTCTGGAACTTCATTTCACTAGCTTGTATTCTACTTTTGTCGCTTTTGTGCATTACCCATGTCTCACTTCCGTATGCCAATATGGGGACAAAGTAGGTTCGGTATATAATTCCCTCGGATTTCTGTGGCACCTCCTTGCTCCAAATAAGCCCCCTAATGCATTTGTAGAACTGCCCTGCTTTTCTGCACCTTTCATTTATTTCCATCGCGTTTCCCCCCTTACTTTCAATCATGCTTCCCAGGTACTTGAAGTTCTCTACCACTTGTAGTTTTTCCCCTCCACAAGTTATATCCACATTTGGCCTATTCTTCTTCCTTGTTGTGACAATTATTTCACTTTTCTTTGCAGAGAAATGTATTCCATATTGTGCTGCCGTTGCCTCCCATACATCTAACTGCTCTTGCACCTCCTTCTCGCAATTTCCCCATAACATCAGCACTGGCTTCTGTCAGCACTGCTTTCATTTTATGATCTCCAATTGCATCTGATACTTGCTGTAGGATTTCATCCATAACAATAATAAACAATAAAGGCGAATGTGCACTTCCCTGTCGCAGCCCATTTTCCAGCTTGAACCATGCAGTACGTTCCCTCCTTCTCAATATCTAAAAAGGCCATGATTAAGTCCTTTCCGTACTCATAGTGCCTTTCCTGCAGTTGCCTTACCGCAAATATGAGGTCCGTTGTTGATCTTCCCGGTCTGAAACCATACCGCTCCTCTTGCAGTCTACTTTCAATACTGCTTCTTATTCTCTTCTCCAGGATCTTTTCATATATTTTTCCACAGTGGCATAGCAGGGTGATTCCTCTGTAGTTCTCACATCTCCTTTTATCCCCTTTCTTGAAGATCGGGACTATAATTCCTTTCTTCCAATCCTCAGGAATTCTGTTCTCCTTCCACACCACCCTCAGCACTCTGTATAGCCACTGGGTTCCTACTTCTCCTGCTGCTCGTATCATATCCACTGTTACTTCGTCCCAACCTGGTGCCTTGCCCCCTTTCATCCTCTTTATGGCTTCTTCCACTTCATTCCAAGTTAGATCATCAGTTTCCCCACTATTATAATCGTCTGCTGCCTTAGGCTCTCCATCGCTGTTAGTTACCTGCTTGGCGGCATTCAACAGATCTTCAAAGTACTCCTCCCAAATCTTTTTGAGCTCATGCATTTCCTCCACAACTCTTCCATTATTATCCATGATCCTCAGGCACTCGCTTCTGTCATTCCTCTTATTTCTTACCATGGTGTAAAGTACTTTTTTGTTCCCTTCACTGTCCTCTTCTAACATTCTTGTCCATTTTTCCATCCACTTCTTCTTCTCCGCCCTTACTATGGTCTGTGCCGCTTTCTTGCTTTCCTTATATTTTACCCTAGCTTCCTCTGTTCGGGTCTGGAACCATTCTCTGAAGGCTTTGTTCTTTCGAAGTACTGCCTCTTTACATATGTTGTTCCACCATGGAGTTTCCTTACTTCTCCTCTTTGTGCTAGTTCTTCCGCACACAGTCTCAGCTGCCTCAACTAGAGCCCTCTTAAAATCTCCCCATTCTTCTTCCACTGTTCTCTGATCTTCCTTTGGCAGCTTCTTCCTGATCAGTGTCTGGTACTGGGCCCTCCGTTCATCCTCTTTCAGCATCCATGTCTTCAACCTTTTCTCCTGTATATCTGTTGCCCTCCTATCTTTTTTCTCTCTCAGGGTGGCTACCAACAGCCGATGGTCACTGTCTAAGGCCTCAGATGGAATGACCTTAACATCTGTGAGGCTGCTCATCATCTGCCTACCCACTAGTACATAGTCTACTACTGAAGTTTGGGACCAGTCTCCACTGTACCAAGTTATTTTGTGGCTACTTCTCTTCTTGTACCAGGAATTTGCGATCGCCAGCCCATTCCTCTTGCAGAATTCCAGCAACAATTTTCCTTCTCTATTTCGGTTCCCCCAGCCCTCTGGTCCCATTATCTCCTCGAATCCATACCTGTCTGTGCCAACATGTGCATTGAGGTCCCCTATTATAATCTGATTACCTCCATTTAGCTGCTTTTGCATGTCATCTTCAAATTCCTCCTTCTCCTTTTTTGTACACCCCACCTGTGGGGCATACGCTTGGATGATTTCAATGCTTTTTCCTTTCACTCGTACTCTGGCTTTTATCGTTCGATCATTGATACCTTCCACCTCCTCCTGCAGACCCTCTCTGACCACTATTGCCACTCCATTTCTTCCCCTCTCATTCCCTATCCAGTACAGTTTACATCCTTTACTTAGTGGTTTTTCACCAACTCCTCTCCACCTAGTCTCAGCAATTCCCAAGATGTCCAATTTCCTCCTTTCCATCATTTCTACATCAGTTCCACATACTTGTCCTAAATCTAAATCTACACCTATAATCATACTTGGCAAGCCACCATATAGTGCGTAGTGTAGGATACCTTTCACCACAACTAGTCATTTCCTTTATTGTTCCAATCACAAAAAGGAGTGAGCCAAAAATGACTGTTTATTTGCCTCTCTTCAAGCCCTAGTTTCTTATATCCCAACTCCGCGGTCTTGACGCGACATGCAGATTGCGGTAGTAAAACCGCACTGCGGTCAGCTTCAAATGTCGGTTCTCTAAATTTTCTCGGTAGTGTTCCTCGAAGAGAAAGTCGCCTTCCTTCCAGGGTTTTCCATTTGAGTTACCGAAGCACCACCGAAATACTTGCGTGTTGTTTGAAACTTCTGGTAGCAAATCTAGCAGTCCGCACCTGAATTGCTTTGAACTCTTGCTGTAATCTGACCTGGTGGGAGCCTAAAAACTCTAGTAGTGCTCAGAAATGAGTTGCACTAGTGCCCTCTGTACGGTCTCTTTTTAAGAATGAACCACCTTTTCCTAAAATTCTCCCAGTAAACTGAATTCGACCATTCGCCTTCGCTACCACAACTCCTACGTGCTCGTTCCACTTCATATCGCTGTGCAAAGTTGTGCCTAGATATTAAATCGACGTGACTGTGACAAGAGACACACTATTAATCCTCTATTCGAGCTTTGCGGGATGGTTTTAGGATTCAGCCTCATTAACCCACATCTTTCCACGTTTAGTGCTTTCTGCCACTCATCACACTAACTAGATATTTTGTCTAAGTCATCTTGTATCCTCCTACTGTTACTCAACAACGACGCATTCTCGTATACCACTGAATCATCAGCCAACAGCTGTAGGCGTCGACAAGTATGTCATTAGAGACAGGAGGAGAATAGTGATCGAATCACACTTCCCTGGGGCACTCCTGACGGTACTCTTGTCTCTGATGAACAGTGACTGTCGGGGACAACGTACAGTAGTCTTCGAGCTTTAATGTATTTTTATTGGTTCATCATCATCATTTAAGGCTGATTAGGGCTTTCAGCGTTCAGTCTGGAGCATAGTCCACCTTATAAAATTCCTCCATGATCCCCTATTCAGTGCTAACATTGGTGCCTCTTCTGATGTCAAGCCTATTACTTCAAAATCATTCTCATCCGAATCCAGGTACCTTCTCCTTGGTCTACCCCGACTCCTCCTACCCTCTACTGCTGAACCCATGAGTCTCTTGGGTAACCTTGCTTCTCCTATGCGTGTAACATGACCCCACCATCTAAGCCTGCTCACCCTGACTGCTACATCTATAGAGTTCATTCCCAGTTTTTCTTTGATTTCCTCATTGGAGACACCCCCTGCCATTGTTCCCATCTACTAGTACCTGCAATCATCCTAGCTACTTTGATATCCGTAACCTCAACCTTATTGATAAGGTAACCTGAATCCACCAAGCTTTCGTTCGCATACAACAAAGTTGGTCGAAAGATTGAACGGTGCACAGATAACTTAGTCTTGGTGCTGACTTCCTTCTTGCAGAAGAGAGTAGATCGTAGCTGAGCGCTCACTGCATTAGCTTTGCTGCACCTCGCTTCCAGTTCTTCTACTATGTTGCCATCCTGTGAGAGTATGCATCCTAAGTACTTGAAACTGTCCATCTGTTCTAACTTTGTTCCTCCTATTTGGCACTCAATCCGTTTATATCTCTTTCCCACTGACATTACTTTTGTTTTGGAGATGCTAATCTTCTTACCATAGTCCTTACATTTCTGATGTAGCTCTGAAATTTTATTGGTTAGTTAATAAAAATATTTTTTATTTATTTATTATTATGAATAAATATTCTTAACAGGTGCTTTTATTTTAATTATTGGTTTAGTTATTTGTTTCACTTGGTTTATCTTAATTCCTTGTTTCCTTTTATCTTCACTATCCTGAAAACCTGTAAAATATAAATATTTCGTTTTAAATACCACAAGAGAGCAAGAGACGTATTCCGCAGCGGCAATATAGCGGAAATTCCTCGTCGTTATCTGCTCCACCTGAAATATCTAAAACCTTTACTCCCATCGCAGATCGTTCGACACAACTGTGTGCTATGTT
The DNA here is from genome assembly GCF_023864345.2 of Schistocerca serialis cubense. Lineage (NCBI taxonomy): Eukaryota > Metazoa > Arthropoda > Insecta > Orthoptera > Acrididae > Schistocerca > Schistocerca serialis. The sequence goes on from NC_064644.1 coordinate 54,697,768, forward strand.
ATTTGATGAGTCTGGATGATAGGTCCAACAATTTAGCAAGTTAAAGTTTATTAATTCGGAGATAATCTCTCGACGAATTCTGACCGTGGAAAATGCAGGTTCACAATATCGTTCCAAACTTCACCTCAGAGCGATCTACGTGTCGTAATATCAGTACCGTGATAATTAACTAATTTCGGTTGGAGACATACACACCTTGAATACTTGATGTTAGTTATTGGATTTTATTTAATGCAAAAAACTATTTGCACATTGACTATTACTATTTGCAGTCGTTGTATGCCATTCACCACAATATCAATTCGTCGCACCATACCTTCCGTGTGGTCGTATATTCGTCGATGGTCTGCGGTAGGCACAGCGTTAAATGACTTCCGAAAATCTAGATATAGGCTATTAGCATGCCATCCCTCATCGGTAGTGGCCAGGATCAGAAAATATTAATATAAATTACTACTACCAGTCACAAACTTTATCAACTATTGTATTACTTATTTATTTAGCGACATGTTTCGAGGGTTATACCTCATCTTCAGGCGTACAACTTTACAATAAGATCATACTGATATTACATAGTCTTTTCGTGAATTCTGTGGTCATATTTGTTCTTCTGGCGTGGCAGTCTCGTTGTGATGAGTTGAGGTGTTTCCATTTCCGTGGTTCTCTTGGTGACTGTTCACAAATTATCACTAACATAGCAGTAACTTGGAAACACGATCACAAACAGTTCTGTAGTGCAGTGGGCAAGATGGCAGTCATCAAGATCAAGCTGAGTTTCGCACGAGCGATGGTTTGGCGGACAGAATCTTCGCACGAGTGATGCTTCTGTGGACAGAAGTTTTTCCGTCACAAGGAAGCTTTTTGCATTCTCAATGAGAATAAGTTGTAGAAATCTGCAGCAAACCAAAGTTAAGGATATCGGCCTGTGATTTTGCGAGTTCCGTTCTTTCATCCTGCTTATATACAGGAGCCACCTGCGCATTTTTACAATCACTTTGGACTTTGCGCTGGACGAGAGATTCGCGATAAATGCAAGCTAAGCGACCGGTCAGTGCCGTAAAATAGAAATGGGATTCCTTGTGGACCTGGCGACTTGTTTTTTTTTTTTCAGCTCTCTCGGTCGTTTCTCTACGGCAGGATCCATAGTATTATATCCTCCAAACGGGAGTCTGTGCGATGGTCAAAAAAAGATATGTTTTATACGACTTTCTGGCATGAACGATTTCTGAAACGTTAAATCAAAGATATGGCTTTCCTTTTGCTATTTTCCATTGCCCGACCAGAGTGATCAATGAGTGACTGGATAGAAACCTTAGACCTGCTTAGCGATTTACATAGGACCTATATTTTCTCGTTTGTCAATGAGATCTTTTGCTAAGGTATGTCGGTGGTACTTGTATGCTTCGCACATCAAACTTTTGCAGATTCCGATTCATATAGAGGTGTGTAACAAAAAGGTGGCAGGGTGATAGATTCTGTCCCACGCTCCAGCCGTTGTCTACCGTGGTAACCGGCAACGCTGGGTCAAGCACCACCTTAGGTCATTCTTTCTATTTCTGACTCTAACTACAAATATTTACATGCTCCGCTAACAATCACTACAGCTTCTTAATCAAATACTTGATACACTTCTTTTATGCCACCCATACTGAACACAACAGTGACAAAGCATTTTCACGGTACTTAAGCTAAGGCGAAAATCAACGCTAAACATTCTTCGCGCATCCTAAGTGAGACGCAATAAAATGACTGACTAAAAAAACTACTACACCATGACCGTGACAGCAGATGTTTCTGACGAAAGGCCGGCCGCTGTGGCCGAGTGGTTCTAGGCGCTTCAGTCCGGAACCACGCTCCTGCTACGGTCGCAGGTTCGAATCCTCCCTCGGGCATGGATGTGTGTGATGTCCTTAGGTTAGTTAGGTTTAAGTAGTTCAAAGTCTAGGGGACTTATGACCTCAGATGTTAAGTTCCATAGTGCTTAGAGTCATTTGAACCATCTGACGAAAGTCCTTGTGTAAATATACTAGGAAGGTTACAGGGAAGAAAAAGCTAGTAGAGTTTTAACTGAATGTCAATATATTCTGAGGCAGCCTTTGCATTTTGGGAGGCATTAATACTTAGTACCAGATTATTAGTGGAAAGGGCCCAGTCACTTAAGGGAAATTATTAGAATTGAAATAACATTCTTAAGATAAAGAAGTTCGCTAACTCCAGCCCATATAATGTTAGAAAGAGAACGACAAAATGGCTACAGACCAGTGAACTATAATGCTTGCGGAAGAGACGAAGGAGGTCCTTACAATTTCAAATGCACACAGAGAAAATCCATGCAGAGACAGAAAGGAGGCTATCCATTGGCCATGAGAATTCTAGAGATTCGTTGCATGCGGCAGCTTCCACTGTAGTGCTTTAACAGCAATTGACAGCAAATAGCGGGTGGTTATAATTAAAGTGTAGCTACTAACAGGGGTCAAGCGTAGGCTATAATTATTGTGTAGGGAGCACATTGTGTTCATGTGGGAGCGATCTAGATGCTTGTGAAACGATAAACTGGTAGCCAAGATCGCAAGAATTCTTTTTGTTCCATGATTACCGGTTTCGGCGAATCTGAAGCCGCCATCATCGGATCTTAGAACACATACAGGTTACAACATCAAGGCAAACAATGGTGATATTAATAGTTGCCCATAATACGCAGGCCTTACAAATGACGCGAGCTGTGACATTCATTGGCGCCTCTTCTGCTAGCTCCATCTCGCGAAGCGGCCTGTAGTGTAAGAACAGAGCCGGAGTTGCGGTAGTACCTAACTTGTGCTTGTATGTGATGGGGAATGTCATCTCTCTTGGACGCCTATGTGCTACTTACGACAATTTTGTAAGGTCTGCGTGTTGTAGGCAACTATTAATATCACCATTGTTTGCCTTGATGTTGTAACCTGTATGTGTCCTAAGATCCGATGATGGCCGCTTTAGTTTCGGCTAAACCAGTAATCATGGAATAAAAAGTCCGCCCCGGTAGCTGAGTGGTCAGCGCGACAGAATGCCAATCATAAGAGCCCGGGTACGATTCCCGGCTGGGACGAAGAATTTCTCCGCTGAGGGACTGGTTGTTGTGTTGTCCTAATCATCATCATTTCATCCCCATATAGGCGCAAGTCGCCGAAGTGGCGTCAAATCGAAACACTAGCACCCGGCGAACGGTGTACACGACGGGAGGCCCCAGTCACACGACATTTATTTATGGAATAATAAGAATCCCTGGGATCTTGGCTACCTGTTTATTATTTTATGTAATTATTGTATAGCAGCGAAACTTGGTAGGTAGTCTAATGTGTCGATGCAGAACCGATTTACAGTGGAAAAAATTTAGTCCCAGTCTTGGCCACCAGGTGCCAATATGGGGTTGTATTTGCAAGGAAGATACATAGAATGGCTCAAATTGCTCTGAGCACTATGGGACTTAACTTCTGAGGTCATCAGTCCCCTAGAACCAAGAACTACTTAAACCTAACTAACCTAAGGACGTCACACACATCCATGCCCGAGGCAGGATTCGAACCGTAGCGGTCGTGCGGTTCCAGACTGAAGCGCCTAGAACCTCTCGGCCACAGAAGCCGGCCGCATTAACGCATTAGAATATCTATCAAGTTTCGCTGCCGTACAGTAATTACAGCCGACAATGGACATCCGTGGTCATCCGTCCCCAAGAACTTAGAACTACTTAAACCTAACTAACCTAAGGACATCACACAACACCCAGTCATCACGAGGCAGAGAAAATCTCTGACCCCGCCGGGAATCGAACCCGGGAACCCGGGCGCGGGAAGCGAGAACGCTACCGCACGAACCCGAGCTGCGGACAATTAGTAGTAAGCCTGACAGTGAAACCGGACACCACTTGTCTGACTCCAGCGTAATGGAAGCCGTAGCATGCTCTTATCTGGCCCTGACGACAGACTACTGCGTCGCCGGCCGCGGTGGTCTAGCGGTTCTAGGCGCGCAGTCCGGAACCGCGCGACTGCTACGGTCGCAGGTTCGAATCCTGCCTCGGGCATGGATGTGTGTGATGTCCTTAGGTTAGTTAGGTTTAAGTAGTTCTAAGTTCTAGGGGACTGATGATCACAGATGTTAAGTCCCATAGTGCTCAGAGCCATTTGAACCATTTAGACTACTGCGTCAATGCACATGTTGATGATAAGTAAACACAATGCATGTGATCAAACGAGTGGAAGAATTGAGCGAGTGAGCCAATTGGTGCGATGCAGCTCGGTGTCTCCGGCAGTTTTACAACCTTGCCAGTGTTGCCAGTCCTACATAGAGCTTCCACTGACTTACTGCTGTTACGCCCTTATAGCGAGAGGGAGAACGGTTTCAGCTCTAGATATGCCCTCTCCATGTGGTGAAAACGCGAAGACACACGGATAAATGCATCCCTCTGCACTCGCATGAGACATTAACAAAATGTGAACGTAAGTGACTTCTTCTAACCGTCAACGTCGGATTGGAAGTTTTATTAAAAGTTCTTTATGGGAATCACGTAATTGTTCTGACATCATTGTCTAATAGTCCTACGCTTTCACGACATTGGTAGTTTTAGAACGCGTATAGCTGATTTCCTGGGAGCGATTTACATATTAAGATCATTTACTTGCTTAATTTACATATTATCGACCCGTGGTAGCAGTCATTCGATTTGTAATTTCATCAGCTGTGGAAATCTGTGATGCAAATTTAATTGTCTGTGTTTAAAATGCCCTTTATTTCTATGAGATGGATGCAACACTTACGTACTTCTCACCAAAGTGAGCTTTAATCCCCCTGGGAAAGTCTACAATCTGCAATATGATTTGCTAAACACTGAAACAAGGAAATGAACGGGTCAGCATGTGTTACATGTTTACAAGCCTTAATACATGCTCGTGAAAAAATTATCTGCGCCTCCCCTTGGCCTGAGTAGAAGGTACTGATTACACAAAAACGAGTCGTGACAGTAACTTTTGCTGTTAACTTACAATAATGTTCCAGATGCATCTTCCAGAAATTACACACTTTTACTGCTAATATTCTCTAATCTATACTAATCTCTGATGACTCAGCAACAAAACGTCGAAAAAGTAATCATTATTACTCATTACTAAGGCCATCAGTGCCTCAGAAAGGAAGTTAATTGATAATTTGAGAAACAACATGAAATTTTTAACTAACAGCGAGGGAAATATTATTTCTAGCCTAGAACAGCTTCTTTCAGACAATTGCTTCTTTCGCACTGACGAATTTTAAATTAAGAACTCGTAACCGATGACAGCTGGCACAAATTACGAATTCTTATAATCCACGTTGTAGTCTGCAAATCACTTCTACGTAGAATGTACAAGGATAACGAAATAATAAGCAACCAGTTACATAAAAGAAACGTAATTTCTTTACCGTTTTCGGGCACTTAGTGCTCTTCCACAGAAGGTTATACCTATCGCGTTATTAGCGTGTGTCAGTAATAAGATGCGTATAGCAAAATGTCATGGTCATGTGGTCCATAGCGTGTGTACAAAATCAGTATAAAGACGCGAAAGAAGTGCACACATCATGCCAAAAGAAGAGCATTAGCTGACTAGCTCCTGTTTTGCATGATGTTTGCACTTGTTGTTTCGCGCTTTTTTTTTTTTTTTTTTTTTTTTCTAGGGGCTACGATGTACTACGGATATATGACGGAATAATCAAGCCGCAAGTTCCGTATAGAGTGTGACATGGATGCTATTGAGTCTTGGAGGTTTCTTCAGTTTTGCCGATTTCAGGTCTTTCTCAGCTCTATTGACACTGACATCTATATCACTCATAATTGCAGTTGTACTAGAATTGAGCTGGGGCAGTACTTCTGAATGTGCTTTTGCAAAGTATGTTCGGCATTTTTTTCTGCTTTGATACCCTCAAACTCAGGTCTTGTCTATGGGTAGAGTTTCTTTGGGCTTTGTGAGAGGTCTTTCGATAATGTATATTTTGCGACTCTGTTCGTTGAGGATTTCAAGCATTTCTCTTTTAATTGTCAAAAGCGTTTCATTCAGCATCACTATAAGTACAGCCCTATTTTTGTTTTATATCTATTATGCACTCTTTCCCTCAGAACTTCCTTACAGTACACTATGGCGGGTCCCTCCAGTCGTCAATTGTTCAGCTATGTGCATATCAGCGAAATGTCCTTTAATAACTCTTTCAAATTTAAGTCACTATTCTTCTTCTTCCTCCTCTCCTGACCTAAATGTTTCCAACTCCTAAACGAGATGATATGATACTATTACTTCTTTATTTACAAAGCTAAAAAAACTGAACACTCATTAGGAATTTCCGTGGTATGGTGTCTACTCGCTCTACACGTCACTGAATGTTTTGGCCTCGGCTGTTCCCTTTTAAAGGGTAGAAAAAGATGGCGCCCTGGTAGCTATGTTACTGCGGCACATGCTGGCAGGTGACGATCAAAGCATTGTCAGAATATCTACAGTCCCCAGAGGGGCATATTCTGTCAATGGACCAAAGTGGACGTCATCTCCCAAGGTATTTTGATTTTTTTAACCGACTGTGTAATCTGCTGAACATTTGAATTAATCGACTTCTTTCATATGGCCTCTTTCCTTTGGTAATAATTGTCGCTGCAACAGCCTCTTGGTCACTGCTACTTACATCAGTGTTGATATCCTCTAAGACGTCAGTTCTATTTGTTGCCATTAGATACCACATGCATCCAACTTAATGGACATTGGAATCCACTTTTCCGGGTAGTTTTCAGTGGAGGCATTTAGTTATATTTCGCAGGACGTCTTGTCACGCAATCACGTATAAAACTGCAATATTTCCGTAAGATTAAAGTCTTCTCCGATGATAACACTATGCTTGACGTGAGCGAGATGTAGATTTCTCTAAAATTTCTGGTTACGTCTATAAATGGGTCTAATGGCCCATAGAAGGATGCAACTTTAAATCTGTGTCCACATTTGATAGTGAGTCTTCCCCAGGCTTCTACGTGTTCAGCTTCAGTTTCTATTCAGGCGGGTTTATGTGTCTTGTCTACTGTGAAGAACACACCACCTCCATTTAGCATTAACCTATCTCTTCGTTTAACACTTAAACTTTACCCAAAAATTTCGCTGCTGTATGAACTCACTGCTTAATTGAGTGCGTCCAAGTCCACTCTCAGATGCTTGTGGTGCGTACTGAGACAATATCGTCGAGTACCAAACGCGGTGAATACCAAACCCCAGCAACGTAAACCTGCTCTGTGATCCTCGGTGGGAAAATATTGCGGTGAAAATTGCTTGCGTGGTATGTAGCCTCCACTACGCTCACTGCGATGACACGAGCAATAGGGATGTGAGTGAAGGAGTGGAAAATATTAGAATAAATTTTTGTACAAGGACACAGCAGCAAAAGTACGTACGTCTTATACACACGGTTCAATGACATTAATGTGACTGCAGCCTGCTTTCGGTGTCAGCATGTAATAAGTACTCACATATGGCAGGTGGCAGCGCTAGCAGTGGAGGGTATAGAAAGCGTGTCGGGGAACGCGAAAAACAGTGCCGTCGTCGTCGTATTGTGGAAATGGAGCGATTTACCTGACGTCAAAACGGGCATCATCATCTTTCGGTCCAAGGGCGGAGCCATTTCCGAAAAGACTATGTCCGTAAAATGTTCGCGTGCCGCCGTGCTTAAATCCTGCCATGCATAGTATAATAAAACTATCCAAAACCGGCACCGAGGCAACTGTGATGTGGCCGTACATGACAGAAGTGAAAAACGAGATGCTTGCGGGCAAACAGATCTGCAGCTGTTGAGCAGCTGACCACCCCGATGAACCAAGGGGCAAAAATCAATGTCTGCGTAACGTCTGTCAGCGAACATTGCTGAGTATGGGCCTCCACAGCAGGCACCTGTTTTATGTAACCATGCTGACTGCTCTACAGCGGCGAGGAAGGCTGGTGTTTGTTCACTAGTACTGCCGGTGGACGTCCACAGGTGAACTTTTGATATGAATCACGGCTTGTCTCCAACAGACATATGGCCATTGGCGTGTACATCATGAAACGTATGAAAGCTATCACCCTGAACAAATAGTCTTTGTCCAGACCAAACGGCGTTTCCTCGGAGACACTGTCAATCTGGAAGGAACACAAATATTCATCTGCCAACTGGAAACGATGCCCACTGCTGCATGCAGTTCTTTTGCCTCGGCACGACAATGCGACCTATCACATAGCTCGCAGCATACATGCACGGTTCGAAGATCTTCAGGATGAGTTTACCGTACTGCTCTGGCCACCAACTCCACGTATTAAAACCCAATCGAGAACATGTGGGACCATCTCGCTCGGGCTGTTCGTGCCGTGGAGAAACATAGCGCAGCAGGCCGTGCTAGTGGAGTCGGCGTGGCTCCACATCCTTGTCGGTTCCTTCCGAAACCTGACTCTCTCTTTTCCTGCACGCCTAGCAGCGGTCCGCACTGCGAAAGGTGGTTATTCAGCTTTTTGATAGGTGGTCACATTAACCCTGCTGGACAGAATAGTTGTGAGTATAGCCCGAAAGCAGTAAAAGACGAACCAACACACTGAGAGCGAGATTTTGTGGCAGTGTTTCTTCTAAACAATCTTCGGAGAGGTTATGCACTCTGTTTGGACTGAATCACCGTTTCACACGAATACGCAACATCACGCATGAATCTGTGAAGCTTTGATTAGGGGCGGTGGGGCCTACTTCATTTTGAACACAAGGGCACAGGTGTTAGCAGTAAGTAGCCTGAATACTATACGTTTATCCCCACTTTCCACGTGCCGTAGTCTTCAAGAAGCCAACCGCAAGAAGCAGTAGACTGGTATGTTCCATACTATTTCTGGAATTCGACTCTTTTCATTCAGTTTCTCACTAATTTGGTACCGCACAACTGTCGAACCGTACCGTTATGACAATGTGACTCACCTAGAGCTACCTACTTGTCTTTAAGTGACGGTGGTGGTGATTTCGAAGAGTTCCGGGAGTTTCTGTGGAGGATGCATGTCGACGCGGGTGAAGTCGCCGCCTCCAGGCCAAGTTTCATGGCTCGTGGCCAGCAACAGCTTGCCGTCTGCTTTAAGGCACGCAACAAGTTTACCGAGGTGTGGGGCCGTTATGCTAAGGTAATTTACCGGAGACGTGGCTATGGGACTCACAGTTCAAACAACCCAGTAGCGACCAATTTTCAGCCATCACATTACACGGAAAGAATGAACTACTCGATACATTGCTCAAACTCTTTATTCGTTCATTAACAATGTCTGTGTGAAACAGAGCAGGCTTCACAATGTCAGTCACAACTCCCGCAGTTTATGGAGGGAGGTGAGCCTAGGCCGCACAGTACCCGACACTCCACAGACCGAAACTGGTGCTACATCTACATTGACACTTACATGTATACACTGCAGACCACTGTGAAGGCCATGGTAGAGCATACTTCCCTTTATACCGTATTATGACCTTCCCATTCCATTAGCTTCATGAGCGAGAAGGAAATCTGATGGAATGCCTTTCTGTGTCCTGTAATTTAGTCTAATTTGGCCTTCGTGGTCGAAATAAGAAAGACATTTAGGTTGTATATTCCTAGATTTCTCAGAATTCGTTCTTGAAACGCAAGCTATCACAGGATAGCTTGTGTCTATCTTCCTGCGTGTAGTGCACGCCTGATCTATGAAGGAGAACCCTACAATTGTGCCCCCGTTAACGGAGGTCGAAATATTCGCATCCGATACCGTCGGAGAGCCGTCTGAGCCTCCGATTTAGACCTTCGACTCTGCTCCAAACCAGAGGACAGCGATCAGCCCCTGGATACGATGCTACAAATAGACAGCTTAGCCTGCACCCCGTGTGCGTTGCTATCTGCCTTCACCAAATCAGCCAGCCGCCGAAAGAAGCCGAGGATGGCCTCAGAACCCAAGCGGAAGGCGTCATTCGTGCCGAAATTTGCCGCTACATGCAGCCGGTTGCACCCAGTGAGCAAGACAGCCGCCGGCAGGGCTTCCTCCACATCACGGATGAGACCTCCCGGCGAACATACCGAATGCTCACTGGAATTCTCTCTTGCCTTGCCTGCTGTCTCCCTGAGGGGCTCCATCACCCTCGTAACATTGGAGCTCCCAATGACTAGCATACCTACCCTCTGTACGTGTCCGGACTGGACAGAAAATCGACCGCTGGCCTAACAGGAGAGGCATCCCGTGCTGGATCAAAGTTATCATCAACACTGAGATACGGGCATTTGTCACATATTTTCATACATTGCCAATATCGATATCGATTTTCCCTGGGAAAATCGTCGAAATTCTCGAGTTCCAGGTTGGATGAACTGTCTATATATAGAATTTAGTCTGCCTCCAACACTCGGTGCGTGAGCCCTTCTTGTTTATGAGACTGATACCGTTTGTACCTTGGCTAATTTGTCATAGAACAAATTTTGTCCACTGTTTTTCATATACTTACCCCTCTTTACCTCATTTATACTACTTGATGGTTTTTGTGTGGATATTAACTTGACATGTATAACTAATGAAAAATTAGTGAAATTATTATTAACTCTACTAATTCTGCAAAACGTTTTTAAATCGTAATATTCTCGGAATCTGTTCTTGGAACAAAAATAAATTCAAATTCCCTGGTTGTATTAGAACCTATAAACAAATCATTTCTACAAATTGTCTACATATTTACTATCACCTTTCAACAATATACATAAAGTGATACTGTTTGCTAACGTACATCACCTTAAATTTGATCCATTTTACCTCATTTAGTGTAGATGTTAAGCTCGGCATTATTTTTGTCTGTACTTCTTCCGACTGTTGAGGGTTGTTGAGACTGGTTTCAGTTTTAAAGAAAGTAGTATGACAAAAAAGAAAAAGCTAATGCTCCACCTCGCTAAACAAAGAGTACATGGGAGCAAAGGACAGGAAATCAGAGTCTAGCCATTTAGGATTTTAGTCGATGACTTGTCGTTAGGTGTCGGTTACGTGATGTTGAGGTGACTGTAATTAGAGAATTAGAGAGTTCACACTGCAGTACCAATTGCGAGCATATAAGGCTGTTGCATGAAATGCTAAACAAACTCTGATACACACAGATTTTCGCTGAACACTGCGTTCAAGCTAGACGACCCGTGGAGATTATTTCCAAAACAAATACCTTATTTGGTAGGAGCAGAGCCGTTTGGTTCTGTTGTGAGGCTTATGAAAAATATGAACCGGCAGAATGGAATTTTAATGACCACGAGCAGCCCAGACAAAGGGAAAACAATAAAGACAACAAAAAAAATGCTTCAAATGGCTCTGAGCACTATGGGACTGCACTTCTGAGGTCATGAGTCCCCTAGAACTACTTCAACCTAACTAACCTAAGGACATCACACACATCCATGCCCGAGGCAGGATTCGAACCTGTGACCGTAGCGGTGCGCGGTTCCAGACTGTAGCGCCTAGAACCACTCGGCCACTCCAGCCGGCCAATAAGAACACATTTCGGGCAAATAGGATAGGTAATCCTAACCGCTACATCTACATCTACATGGGTAGTCTGCAAATTACACTTGAGACCCTGTAAGAGGGTTCATCGAACCACAGTAATCCTCTCTTATACCAACCTCAAAGCCCCCCCATGAACCATGGACCTTGCCGTTGGTGGGGAGGCTTGCGTGCCTCAGCGATACAGATAGCCGTACCGTAGGTGCCACCACAATGGAGGGGTATCTGTTGAGAGGCCAGACAAACGTGTGGTTCCTGAAGAGGGGCAGCAGCCTTTTCAGTAGTTGCAAGGGCAACAGTCTGGATGATTGACTGATCTGGTCTTGTAACAATAACCAAAACGGCCTTGCTGTGCTGGTACTGCGAACGGCTGAAAGCAAGGGGAAACTACAGCCGTAATTTTTCCCGAGGGCATGCAGCTTTACTGTATGATTACATGATGGTGGCGTCCTCTTGGGTAAAATATTCCGGAGGTAAAATAGTCCCCCATTCGGATCTCCGGGCGGGGACTACTCAAGAGGATGTCGTTATCAGGAGAAAGAAAACTGGCGTTCTACGGATCGGAGCGTGGAATGTCAGGTCCCTTAATCGGGCAGGTAGGTTAGAAAATTTAAAAAGGGAAATGGATAGGTTGAAGTTAGATATAGTGGGAATTAGTGAAGTTCGCTGGCAGGAGGAACAAGACTTCTGGTCAGGTGACTACAGGGTTATAAACACAAAATCAAATAGGGGTAATGCAGGAGTAGGTTTAATAATGAATAGGAAAATAGGAATGCGGGTAAGCTACTACAAACAGCATAGTCAACGCATTATTGTGGCCAAGATAGATACGAAGCCCACGCCTACTACAGTAGTACAAGTTTATATGCCAACTAGCTCTGCAGATGACGAAGAAATTGAAGAAATTTATGATGAAATAAAAGAAATTATTCAGATTGTGAAGGGAGACGAAAATTTAATAGTCATGGGTGACTGGAATTCTAGTGTAGGAAAAGGGAGAGAAGGAAACATAGTAGGTGAATATGGATTGGGGGACAGAAATGAAAGAGGAAGCCGCCTGGTCGAATTTTGCACAGAGCACAACATAATCATAACTAACACTTGGTTTATGAATCATGAAAGAAGGTTGCATACATGGAAGAACCCTGGAGATACTAAAAGGTATCAGATAGATTATATAATGGTAAGACAGAGATTTAGGAACCAGGTTTTAAATTGTAAGATATTTCCAGGGGCAGATGTGGACTCTGACCACAATCTATTGGTTATGACCTGTAGATTAAAACTGAAGAAACTGCAAAAAGGTGGGAATTTAAGGAGATGGGACCTGGATAAACTAAAAGAACCAGAGGTTGTACAGAGGTTCAGGGAGAGCATAAGGGAGCAATTGACAGGAATGGGGGAAAGAAATACAGTAGAAGAAGAATGGGTAGCTTTGAGGGATGAAGTAGTGAAGGCAGCAGAGGATCAAGTAGGTAAAAAGACGAGGGCTAGTAGAAATCCTTGGGTAACAGAAGAAATATTGAATTTAATTGATGAAAGGAGAAAATATAAAAATGCAGTAAGTGAAACAGGCAAAAAGGAATACAAACGTCTCAAAAATGAGATCGACAGGAAGTGCAAAATGGCTAAGCAGGGATGGCTAGAGGACAAATGTATGGATGTAGAGGCGTATCTCACTAGGGGTAAGATAGATACCGCCTACAGGGAAATTAAAGAGACTTTTGGAGATAAGGGAACGACTTGTATGAATATCAAGAGCTCAGATGGAAACCCAGTTCTAAGCAAAGCAGGGAAAGCAGAAAGGTGGAAGGAGTATATAGAGGGTTTATACAAGGGCGATGTACTTGAGGACAATATTATGGAAATGGAAGAGGATGTAGATGAAGATGAAATGGGAGATATGATACTGCGTGGAGAGTTTGACAGAGCACTGAAAGACCTGAGTCGAAACAAGGCCCTGGAGTAGACAATATTCCATTGGAACTACTGACGGCCGTGGGAGAGCCAGTCCTGACAAAACTCTACCATCTGGTGAGCAAGATGTATGAAACAGGTGAAATACCCTCAGACTTCAAGAAGAATATAATAATTCCAATCGCAAAGAAAGCAGGTGTTGACAGATGTGAAAATTACCGAACTATCAGTTTAATAAGTCACAGCTGCAAAATACTAACACGAATTCTTTACAGACGAATGGAAAAACTAGTAGAAGCCAACCTCGGGGAAGATCAGTTTGGATTCCGTAGAAACACTGGAACACGTGAGGCAATACTGACCTTACGACTTATCTTAGAAGAAAGATTAAGGAAAGGCAAACCTACGTTTCTAGCATTTGTAGACTTAGAGAAAGCTTTTGACAATGTTGACTGGAATACTCTCTTTCAAATTCTAAAGGTGGCAGGGGTAAAATACAGGGAGCGAAAGTCTATTTACAATTTGTACAGAAACCAGATGGCAGTTATAAGAGTCGAGGGACATGAAAGGGAAGCAGTGGTTGGGAAGGGAGTAAGACAGGGTTGTAGCCTCTCCCCGATGTTGTTCAATCTGTATATTGAGCAAGCAGTAAAGGAAACAAAAGAAAAATTCGGAGGAGGTATTAAAATTCATGGAGAAGAAATAAAAACTTTGAGGTTCGCCGATGACATTGTAATTCTGTCAGAGACAGCAAAGGACTTGGAAGAGCAGTTGAATGGAATGGACAGTGTCTTGAAAGGAGGATATAAGATGAACATCAACAAAAGCAAAACAAGGATAATGGAATGTAGTCTAATTAAGTCGGGTGATGCTGAGGGAATTAGATTAGGAAATGAGGCACTTAAAGTAGTAAAGGAGTTTTGCTATTTGGGGAGCAAAATAACTGATGATGGTCGAAGTAGAGAGGATGTAAAATGTAGGCTGGCAATGGTAAGGAAAGCGTTTCTGAAGAAGAGAAATTTGTTAACATCCAGTATAGATTTAAGTGTCAGGAAGTCATTTCTGAAAGTATTCGTATGGAGTGTAGCCATGTATGGAAGTGAAACATGGACGATAAATAGTTTGGACAAGAAGAGAATAGAAGCTTTCGAAATGTGGTGCTACAGAAGAATGCTGAAGATTAGATGGGTAGATCACATAACTAATGAGGAAGTATTGAATAGGATTGGGGAGAAGAGAAGTTTGTGGTACAACTTGACCAGAAGAAGGGATCGGTTGGTAGGACATGTTCTGAGGCATCAAGGGATCACCAATTTAGTATTGGAGGGCAGCGTGGAGGGTAAAAATCGTAGAGGGAGACCAAGAGATGAATACACTAAGCAGATTCAGAAGGATGTAGGTTGCAGTAGGTACTGGGAGATGAAAAAGCTTGCACAGGATAGAGTAGCATGGAGAGCTGCATCAAACCAGTCTCAGGACTGAAGACCACAACAACAACAACAACCAACCTCAAAGAGCGTGTGGAAAATACAACACTTATATTTTCCGTTTGAGCTCTGATTTCACTTGTTTTATTATGCTGTTCGTTTCTTTCTATGTAGATCGCAGTGAAAAAACGATTTTCGCGTTCGTAGGATAAAGTTGGTGATTGAAATTTCGTAAGAAGTTTCCGCCCCAACTAAAAACGGCAAATCCTGTATCATGTCAGTGACACTGTCTCCCCTATTTCGCGATAATACAAAACGTGCTTCACTTCTTTGAATTTTCGCGATGTACTCCATTAATCCTATCTGTTAAGGACTCCAAAAGAGGACGGACAAGCGTTGTGTAGGCAGTCTCTTCAGTAGATCTGTTACATTTTATGAGGGTCCTGCCAATGAAACGCTGTCTTTGGTCTGCCTTCTCCGCAACATGTTGTATGTGTTCTTTCCTATTTAAATTGTTAGTAATTGTAATTCCAAGATATTTAGTTAAATTTACGGTCTTTAGATTTGACCGATTTATCGTGTAACGGATTCCTTTCAGCACTCATATGGGTGACCTCACACTTTTCATTATTTAGGGTCAGTGGCCAATTTTCGCACCACACACATATCTTTCCTAAATCGTTTTGCAATTTCTTTTGATCTTCTGATGAGTCCACTAGACGATAAACGACAGCATCACCTGCAAACAACCTACGACAGCCTTATATATTGTCTCGTAAGTCATTTATATAGATAAGGAACACCAGAGGGCCAAAAACACTACCTAGGGGGACGCCAGAAATCACTTCTGTTTTATTCGATGACTTTCCGTCAGTACTACGAACTGTGACCTTTCTGCCACGAAATCACAAATCCAGTCATAATTGAGACGATATTCCATAAGCATGCAATTTCACCACAAGCCTTTTGCGTGGTACAGCGTTAAAAGCCTTCTCGAAATCTGGAAACACGGAATCAGTTTGCAATCCCGGTCAATAGAACTCAACACTTCATGTGAGTAAAGAGCTAGTTGTGCTTCACAAGAACATTGTTTTCTAAACCCGTGTTGATTGTGCATCAATAGACTGTTCCTTTCGAGGTAATTCATAATAAAATTAAAATAATTGCAGCCCTCGGTCACGGAAATGAAGTCTTTTTGACCTAGGTTTCGGCCACTTCTAAGAGTTCCTTCATCAGAAATAAAACAATTAAAATGGCATGTCACGTATAAAATAACTATGAAGCATCAGTCTGATGCTGTCGCAGCTCGACGTGTGGTGTAGCCCTTACTGGCCTGCCTCTGTGTGTTCTATTTTAATATTGTGTGACTGAAGCCTTATCGCTTCATAGTTATTTTACACGTCACATGCCATTTTTAAATGTTTTATTTCTGAGGAAGGCACTCTCAGAATTGTCCGAAACCTAGGTCAAAAAGACTTCATTTTCGCTACCGAGCGCTGCAATTGTTTTAATTTTACTTTGTAACCGTCGCTGACAATGCACCCATGTTTAAAGTTTTAAGTAATTCATTATGTTCGAACGCAGCATATGTTCGAAAGTCCTTCTGCATAGCGATATAAGTGACATGGGCCTGAAATTTAGTAATTAGTCCTAGCACCTTTCTTGAATATTCGTGTCATCTGTGCAATTTTGCAGTCTTTGGGTAAGCATATTTCCTCGAGCGAGCGGTTGTGTACAATTATGAAGTATGGAGCTATTGCATCAGCATGATCTGGAAGGGACCTACTTGGTATAGAGTCTGGACTTGCTTTTATTAAATGATTTAAATTGCTTCACTACTCCGAGGATATCTACTTCTAAGTTACTCATGTTGGCAGCTGTCTTCTTTGGTGAAGAAATTTCAGAAGGCTGTGTTTGGCAATCTGATTTGGCAGCACTGTCGTCGATAGTATTTCCTTTGCTATCCCCCAGAGAAGGCATTGATTGCGTCTTGCAGCTAGCATACATTTACATACCAGTATCATTCTGGATTTTCTGTCATGTTTCGAGACAAAGTTTAGATGTGGAATATTTTATAAGCATCTCGCACTGAAGTCCGCTCTAAATTTCGAATTTGAGTTAAAGATCGCCAAACTTGGAGATTCTGCGTTCGTTTAAATGTGGTATGCTTTTTTCGTTGTTTCTGCAACAATTTTTTGCACCAATAGCGGTGACCTCGGTCGTTTGTAAATTTATTTGGTATAAATCTCTCAATTACTGTCGATTCCACTTCTTTGAATTCAAGGCATATACGGTGTACATTTACATTGTTAATTAGGAAGTAGTGGTGATTGTCTCTCAGGAAGGCGTCAAGTAAATTTTTATCTGCTTTTTTGAATAGTTATTTTTTTGTTTATTTTTGTAAAATACTCAATCTCGCTACGACAACCCTGTGTTCACTAATCCCCGTACCCGTTTTGACGCAAGTTATTAGCTCAAGATTGTTTGTTGTTAAGAGAATGAGTTTAGCACAATTTCGATTGAAGTTTTGTGCGTCCCTCCGGATTTAAACATATATTTTCCCCAACATATCGAGCGTAAATTAAGGTCACCACCAACTATAATTCTATAAGTCGGGTATGTGTCTGAAATTAAACTCAAGTTTTCTTTGAACCTTTCAGCAGTTGTATCATCTGAATTTGTAAGTCCGTAAAAGGATCCAATTATTATTATTATTGTTTTATTACGGTTGCCAAAAATGACATCTGCCTATGCTAACTCACATGAACCATCTACTTCAATTTCGGTACAAAACAAATTACTTCTAACAGCAACAAACACCCTACCGCCAGGTATGTTTAGGCTATCCTTTCTGAACACCGTTAGATTCCACGTTAAAATTTCGTCTGAACTTATCTCCGGCTTTAGCCGTCTTTCAGTGCCTATACCGATTCGAGCGTAAGTGCTTTCTATTAGCGCTTGGAGCTCTGGTACGTTCCCATCACAGATACAATTTTCAGCTGTTATACCAGTGGTTCCTGGACCTACATTCTTCCTGTGTTCGATCTGCACCCTTTGAGACGGAAGCACTTTTCTTTATTCTCCCTCTAACATAAAAAACAGCTCCTGCTACCCTGTAATCGCCTCCTGCGTATGGTGGACTTCTGACCTAATCAGTGGGACACGAAATCCAACTACACTGTGGCACAAGTCGAGTATTCTGCAACCGACGTGGTCGCAGAACAGTCTGAGACTGTGATTCAGACCCTCCACTCGACTCTGTACAACAGACTATGCTGCAAATGGTGAGCTCTGCTTTCACATCGCAAGGAAAACTGACAGCCTTTACCACTTCTGTTGGCCTCTCGCAACCAGAGTTAATCTCTTTCGATCTAAAGTGACACACATCATTGGTTCCGACATGAGACGCCATCTGCTGTTGACTGTGCTCTTCATGGCATCCGGAAATACCCGTTCCACGTCTGGAATGACTGAATCCGGTATGCACACGGAGTGCACATTGGATTTATTCCCCTCCTTGGCACCCATGCCCCTAGGGGACCCGTAATGCGCTTAACATTGGAGCTCACGACTACAAGTAATCCCAACGTCTGTGATTGCCTGGATCTTGCAGGCTGAGAAGTTTCCTCTGAAACAGTACAAGCGACTGCATCTGGCTGAGGGACTGCTACAGAGAGCACCTGGAACCAGTTTGTCAGACTAACAGGGGAGGCCATACGTGCGGCCCTTCTAAGAAGTCTTTCACTGCCTGTCACGCCCGGAAGCGATCTCCAACTCAATCGCAGGTGAGGGGTCAACCACAGTGTGAGCAATAACTGGGCTGGCCACCGGTGCGGACCAATCGGCGGATTCAGAAGTGCTGGACATCCATTGGATCTCCAAGGCCGGCCCACTACAGTGATGCTCATCCACTGCACCTACAAGCCATGTAACCGAAGACATCACAGCCTGGAGCAGCGAGCGAAGTGTCAGCGTCTCATATCTGCACACAGCAATCACAATCCCTATCCATACTAATGACTGTGGAAAACTACACTACACTACACTACACTACACAGAGAAACAAGGACTATCAATACACGATACGGAACTCTACTGTGGAGGTGTAGAACGCAAGAATGTCCAATAAATTAGATTAATATGCAGAGTTCAAGAACTAAACTGCTAAAGCAGTGAGGAGAGGCTAACTAATTCGCTCCTGATTAAGAACTTGTCATGTGTCACAAAATTTGTTTACCTTCCGAAGCAAACGAAAACACGAGAACCGTGCCTATTAAATATTAAATTAACATGCAGAAACTCAAGAAACTAAATTACCAAAGCACATAGATGAAACTACACTCCTGGAAATGGAAAAAAGAACACATTGACACCGGTGTGTCAGACCCACCACACTTGCTCCGGACACTGCGAGAGGGCTGTACAAGCAATGATCACAAGCACGGCACAGCGGACACACCAGGAACCGCGGTGTTGGCCGTCGAATGGCGCTAGCTGCGCAGCATTTGTGCACCGCCGCCGTCAGTGTCAGCCAGTTTGCCGTGGCATACGGAGCTCCATCGCAGTCTTTAACACTGGTAGCATGCCGCGACAGCGTGGACGTGAACCGTATGTGCAGTTGACGGACTTTGAGCGAGGGCGTATAGTGGGCATGCGGGAGGCCGGGTGGACGTACCGCCGAATTGCTCAACACGTGGGGCGTGAGGTCTCCACAGTACATCGATGTTGTCGCCAGTGGTCGGCGGAAGGTGCACGTGCCCGTCGACCTGGGACCGGACCGCAGCGACGCACGGATGCACGCCAAAACCGTAGGATCCTACGCAGTGCCGTAGG
Source organism: Schistocerca serialis cubense (assembly GCF_023864345.2). Taxonomy (NCBI): domain Eukaryota; kingdom Metazoa; phylum Arthropoda; class Insecta; order Orthoptera; family Acrididae; genus Schistocerca; species Schistocerca serialis. The sequence continues at coordinate 54,717,476 of NC_064644.1, forward strand.
GGACCGCACCGCCACTTCCCAGCAAATTAGGGACACTGTTGCTCCTGGGGTATCGGCGAGGACCATTCGCAACCGTCTCCATGAAGCTGGGCTACGGTCCCGCACGCCGTTAGGCCGTCTTCCGCTCACGCCCCAACATCGTGCAGCCCGCCTCCAGTGGTGTCGCGACAGGCGTGAATGGAGGGACGAATGGAGACGTGTCGTCTCCAGCGATGAGAGTCGCTTCTGCCTTGGTGCCAATGATGGTCGTATGCGTGTTTGGCGCCGTTCAGGTGAGCGCCACAATCAGGACTGCATACGACCGAGGCATACAGGGCCAACACCCGGCATCATGGTGTGGGGAGCGATCTCCTACACTGGCCGTACACCACTGGTGATCGTCGAGGGGACACTGAATAGTGCACGGTACATCCAAACCGTCATCGAACCCATCGTTCTACCATTCCTAGACCGGCAAGGGAACTTGCTGTTCCAACAGGACAATGCACGTCCGCATGTATCCCGTGCCACCCAACGTGCTCTAGAAGGTGTAAGTCAACTACCCTGGCCAGCAAGATCTCCGGATCTGTCCCCCATTGAGCATGTTTGGGACTGGATGAAGCGTCGTCTCATGCGGTCTGAACATCCAGCACGAACGCTGGTCCAACTGAGGCGCCTGGTGGAAATGGCATGGCAAGCCGTTCCACAGGACTACATCCAGCATCTGTACGATCGTCTCCATGGGAGAATAGCAGCCTGCATTGCTGCGAAAGGTGGATATACACTGTACTAGTGCCGACATTGTGCATGCTCTGTTGCCTGTGTCTATGTGCCTGTGGTTCTGTCAGTGTGATCATGTGATGTATCTGACCCCAGGAATGTGTCAATAAAGTTTCCCCTTCCTGGGACAATGAATTCACGGTGTTCTTATTTCAATTTCCAGGAGTGTATATTAGAAGAAGAGAATAAGCTCAGAATGGAGTTAGGAACTGCAAAGTGAAGAATGGGAAAACGTTATGCTGTTGCGGTGAGGGTCCACCCGAAAATGGGATGTAATCATTGACCACAAATACAAAGAAGAAGAAGACCTATGATATGATGAAGTGAGAAACTATAACTGGAGGAAGAGTTGCTGGTCAAGAAATGATTACGTACTCTTTATAATGAATACGAAATTGTACACACTAAAGAATTCTCCACTCAAAAAAAGGTAGATGGACGGGACTGCATTATTTACGGTTTTGTATAAAAGACCTCAAAACGAAAGCGACGATACTGGGACTGTTGTCTGCTATGTTTGAAACCACGATAATCTAAATGCTGGGGTTTAAAACTAGATGCAGATACATTAGTGACAATGAGTACAAAGGGAGGTATCCACTAAAGTAATAGTACTAGGCCTGAAGCATACATGCATCGAAATTACAACGAAACTAGTGGATACATATGAGATATAAACAATAATGATGGAATTATTAAGTTCCTATCACAACACAAGTCACAAAATAAGGCGTATGCATTTTCTTGACACAAATTGGTATAAAGCCACTCACTGTCGTGTTGTGTTATTGCATTGTTAATACTTTTTACAATCTCAGTTTTTCCTAATTACTTCTATTCGCCAACGATTTAGTTAGGACTGGTAATTCTCGCAATGAAATTGTCATCCACTCTTCTCGTGTCGGTCTTTTCAGCTCTCACACAACACCAAACTGCTTTCCATTGCGATAAACACACCTCGCAAGTGATCGGTAAACATTTCGCACGGGGTTCAAATCCGGCCAGGGCAAGACATAGTTATCTTTATCTTTAAACCATTTTTTGTTCTAGCAGAACCGTGCAAAAATGCATTATCTTGTTGGAATATTAGACTTTCATCCCCTAGGTCTTCACACATTCTAATCAATTCTGTTTCTAGCATCTCAGTATGCAGAGACTTAATTGTAGTGTTCAGCACAGCAATCCGCAGAGAGTTGCCCAAATCAAAACTCCTTCGCTACCAAACTTTCTCCTCGCTCTTACCTGCTGCCCTGTTCTCACATCATGCCAATATTAATGAAATCCATCCCGCCTATTTAAATTAAAATTCTTTTAATCACTGAAAACCAGTTTATCCCATTCTGAATTCCATAAAATATTTTTTCAGCAAATTCCAGTCTATCTTGTTTATGTTTGCCTATTAATTCGGGTCCTGCAGTCGTTTCTTGATGTTTGTCATGTGACGAAATTTGTCGTACACGTCTGGCGGTTACTGGAAAACTGTAAATCATCAACAAGTTCTGAAGAATAATGCTTTGCGGCCCTTGATTTGCCCAAAAGTAACCCTTTCTATGCCTCATATCTTCTGCTGTGCCGATGCTTCCCGTTCTATCTACATCGTGCGTCCAGTCTAACGAAATTATGTTTCACGGTACATGAACAGTTAGCATTTTCGGTGATTTGTCGATTAGGGTTTCCCAAATCACCTGATTTCCACGTGGTATTTTCCCAATCGTAATTTATGTACACAACATTCATTGTCACTAATGTTGTCTGTTTCCTACCTGCGGTACATGCATATAGGCACACACTGTCTTTATACTGAGTTCCACCCTCTGCCACCTCAATCGTTGAGGCTTTCTTATATACGGTACTACTAACATCAAATGCGATACCATCCGACTGCGTTTGTCGGTATACTGGATTTATTACTAATACATACACATTGTGCTAAACAATTCGGAAAACCAATGGTAATTTTCCTGCAAATATCCATATCATAATTTCCATTACTGTATGAAACATGCATACGCATAGGTACTAGAGAAAGTTCTAACGAAGGAAAACGATCTCCACAAAGACAATTTCATTTCAAGCACAGCCGAGATTGGAGCAGTTCAATTAGAATTAATGGCGTCCATGGCAAGGTGAACAGAAACGCTGTGTGAGAAATCTGCCAAGAATGAGAGAGACCGTATCGTGGCGCGTAGCAAAATGGAAGTGTATTGCGGCTGATTAGGCCTACTAGAGTTAAAAATTAAGAACACTCTGAAACGTAAATAAGCTATGAAGAAGATGAAGAGGTTAGTAAGAGAGACGAAGAAGATATTGAAGAAAGTTCTAATAAAATTAATTGGACATAGGAAAAAATGAAGAGAAGGCTGACGTGATGGAGAATCGGGGCGGCAACAGTGGGAGGTGGAAGACGCATCGAAAGCACACACACACTCACACACACACACACACACACACACACACACACACACACACACACACACACACACACAGAGAGAGAGAGAGAGAGAGAGAGAGAGAGAGAGAGAGAGAGAGAGACGAATCGAGAATTGTCAAACTATCTTGTCAGAAGAATACAAAAAATGCTTATGATAACCATTGGTACTTCGACAGGCAATGTACCAAGTGAAAGAGCCGAGCTATTAAGAGAAAGACATGGAAAATCACATAGAGAATGTAACATTTATTCGACATCATAACGAATTGGAAGACAATTTGACGCACGATTAAGACGAAGCAGGTGAGCGTGAAAAGACATGTTCTGCCTGATGCCAGAGTAGAAATATGGTAAGTAAGATGAAATATAGAGAACGAGAAGCTATGTATTAAATTTGACGCCTGCCCTCGGAAAACGAACAAGAGAACCCCGTTAAGTGGTTGCGAAAAAAGCACCTTTCAGCTCGAACAACGCTGTCTCTGAATTAGAATGCGAGAATGTAACTGTTGCTATGGGAATGAATACTCGAGAAGTAACCCAATATAGTATATACTGCTGTCAGCTGAGTACCTTCAAACCAGAACAAGAGTTTGTCAGATATATATTATTCGTGTACCTCAGATGTCCCGGCAAACGTGAAGTTCGTGGGAATCACTGCAACATTTTAAAGGCGTCAAATATCTTACACGTTTCTATTCCATACGCAGTTTTTGGCTATTGGATTGAGATAAAGCCGGAAATATAACGCTTTTTTGGATAATGGAGGATGTTATTCGTTACAGGCAGGATCGGTCACACCGCACAAACCTGCACGTGTACGCGATGTGCTGCACTTACGCTGTCTGAGATTCGGCCTGTATCTGCACTATTATTAAAAGAAATACGTATTTCTCGGGTTTGCTCGATCCTTCACGCTGCCAGCGTTATTTATCCTTCAATATAAAGGAAGTTGAAAGGCAAGAGCGCCAAAAGGATATTTTCGGGGCTGGAGGGCTGTATGTTTATTTCGTAAGACAAATGGCTACTTGCAAGTAGCCATAAAAAAGTTGTAGTTCTGGCTCTGCTAAAAATCTGCATTTCATTGAAAGACAAACACCTTGCTACATTATGTATCCCTTTTCCTGAGAGGCTGGGGGGTTGGGCCGCCCCTCACCTTGCCAACGGGTATTGGTGTCCTCGTTACATGTCCGGTAACTGTTCGCACAAGGTTATCTATCGTTGTCTATCGTTACAAACCTATAAAACTGATCAGGTGGCACAGAAAAGTCTCATAATCAAAAAGTACCACAAATTTGCTGTGGAAAGACAATACAGTAAGTAAGATACCTCCTACTGGCAAATAAGAGCGCATTTTACTTTATTTGCAGTTTTGCTATTCCACATATGCGAAGTGAATGTATCTGTGCTGCAGTATGTACGGAGTAAGTTCCCTACGCTTGCAAGCAGAGGCAGTTGCCCATCCGGCTTCTTCAGAGCCAGTGGTATGACGTGCCCTTGCCGAAATCACTCGTGACGTCAGAAAGGAGATACGTAGGGAAACTGCGTTTATTTTGGCTTGAAGTAATTGCTATTAATAAATGTTTGCTAAGAAAGTTGTATTTAGCAACCCAGTCATTAGGAAGAGTCCACAGGTCATAAATATTATCAGTAATTTTACAATGCCAGGAAACGTTGGTATCAACAAACGAATGAATGATTTTGGTACAACTGAAGATGTACGATCTTATACGAACTATACTGATTGTACACTACGCGCCAAAGTCGGCATTCGTCGATAGAATGCCTTTCGATCTTTAAATGGCTCTGAGCTCTATGGGACTTAACATCTATGGTCATCAGTCCCCTAGAACTTAGAACTACTTAAACCTAACTAACCTAAGGACAGCACACAACACCCAGCCATCACGAGGCAGGGAAAAATCCCTGACCCCGCCGGGAATCGAACCCGGGAACCCGGGCGTGGGAAGCGAGAACGCTACCGCACGACCACGAGATGCGGGCGCCTTTCGATCTAGCCATAGGTAGACCATGCTCTCGTTCCATTAATAGTTAGGTTATAATAAATGTGAACAAGTTCATTTTAGGGTGTATTTTAAATAAACGCGCCATAATGGCATCCCGTGTAAAAATTATTTGCGCAAAAACCTACTTCCTGTAAAACATAGACAGTAGTATTGCACTTTGAGATTTCGATGGCGCTGCTACGGCTCTGCAAAGGGATATGAAACCACGAGAGTATTTCCACATACGTGGCAGCACGAATTTCTACCCGGCAGCTCACTAAGTTGGTTCATGGACGGACTGGCTTAATTATAACAAAATGGGTGGAAAAGCGTGGCCAGTTACACTCTAAGCCCCTAATACCATCCTCTACGGTCTCACCGGCTAAACTCTAACATTTCTGGAGGTTTAGTACGAGTGAGGGATTCTTGCAAGTACCATGCAGAAAGAATTTAAAGATTTGCTTGACAATGAAACAACAAAAAATTACGAGTGACACACGATTTTATGGGATTCATTATTATGTTCACCAAAAAAGCATTTCGGGCTAAATTTACAGTCATGGAGCTGGTAATGAAACTCGTGGTACGAATTGTAAATTGTCTGAAGTCGTATGCATTAGTATACTGTCAGTTTCAACAGTTCTTCATGGAACTGAACGACGAGTATGGAGACTAGATCACTGCAAAACATTTTTTTTAAGTCAAGATGCTTGCATGGAACGATTTTCCGATTTAAAACCCTGTATAGTAGAATTTATGAAGAAAAAAGGAAAACAGGAATCATAATTACAATATCCAGTATGAAAAGCATAGCTCGCACCGTAAGCAAATTCCATTGCTCACTGCAGTAGATGAAGCAAGGTGCGAAAGAACTTATTTCCGATGTGACGGCGACGCACTTAGAAAGAAAATCGCATTGTGGAAGGGACAAATTATGTCAAAAAATCACAGTTGATTTTGCTAAGCTCACAGGCGGTAAGGAAAACGCGGATTTCGAAGTAGAATTGGAATTCTTGCGCACAATGTGTATGCTTTTGTTTGAAATCCAGTATACCGACAAATGCAGTCAAACGGCATCGCATTTGATGTTAGTGGTCAAGTACACACAAGAACAGTTTTACAAACGTTTTGAGAAAGCTGCCTGTCTTATATATACGTTTGACCTGTTTTTCGCGATTACACTCAGTTGCACAAGAAAGTGTACGCCGTTATCTGTATGGGATAAAAGACATTATTATAAATATATGTTTACATGAAAATAGACTACATGTTATTTCCAATTGCACACTTACTTAATATTTAATCCAATCGCCGTCATTATCGATTATAGCTTGACACCTTAGCCCTCTCTCCGATGAATCATACACATTTCCAACCTCTAAATATCGTTTGACTCACATCGCAATGAACGTCTTTGACTTTCTAAGAATTTTAGCAGCAGCTCCATATGAAAGCTTTGGTCCCCTTGGATGATTTATAAAGAATACTACCTCGTGACGCTTCAAATATTTTGCGCTCATTTTAAACTGCAACTGACGAAAGAAAACATTCAACTCTCATACTGTTTATCTATACACTGTGCAAAAGCGCACTGATTACAGACTGGAGACCACTACCAGAGATGTCGCTGAGGACGTTACGTTTCAAATCATAGCGTACAATTTATTGTGATTCAAATGGCTTCTGAGGTCATCAGTCCCCTAGGCCTTAGAACTACTTAAACCTAACTAACCTAAGGACATCACACACACCCATGCCCGAGGCAGGATTCGAACTTGCGACCGTAGCGGTCGCGCGGTTCCAGACTGTAGCGCCTAGAACCGCTCGGCCACTGCGGCCGGCAGTTTCTTGTAGAACTAAGTCGAAAGCATCCCAGCATATGTGCAGACGGAAGTGCAATGTAATTCCCGTTCAAAGGAAAAGTTCTTTTACGTTAATACTGTCCAGGATTTAGCTTTCCTTGGATTGAGTTTCCATGTCACATAATAATGATTCAAAGATGATACAATATTTCGATCAACATGTATGCAAGAATGGCTTTTTCAGATTGAGACAATAAGTCATGAAATGTTGCGATCTGATTCACGAAAATCTGCGAAATTTCCTGCATCTGTCCATATGCTGAGAGTTTATACCAGATAAAAATTTTGGTATGCCTTCACTGTGCCAAAAATAATTTAAAAAAACTGTAAATTTGTTTCATTTGAAATCTGTATTGTTGAGAAATATATAAGCCATATAACATACAAGCACTTCATTGTTCCTTGCACGACCCCATTTCAATGTAAATGTGGCACGTTAGCAGATTACCCCTCTTGCCCATGGCACACTCACACAGCATGGTTTGGGAGTGGGCGAAATGGCGACATGGCTCTGCACTTGTGCAAGAATACTGCATGCATGCAGTATTCTTAGCCGCTCCTGAATTAAAGTAACGCCAGATGGATTCAACTTGTTCGCGGCTGCTTTTGTATGCACTCTAGATGCAATTTGAGTAGAAAAGATATTAACTATGGTTGTTACCTATGTCGGTTGTATAACAACGAATTGCAAGTCATGGGAGGAACATTTGGAAACAGTTAACGATTTATTGCAAACCTTCATAAAATCTGGAGTAGCGATTAATTTGGAGAAGACGAAGTTTGCCAAGATTCTGATCAAGTTTTTAGGACGCTTCATTTCCCCACGAAGAATTGATCGAAAATAAGTCGGATGTCACCAGAAAATTCGCTGTACCAGAGTACTGTAGACAGTTAGAGGCATGAAGTGTGTACCAGCACCCGTGATACTGGTAAAACAGGGGTACATTGTGGACAATGATTCAGGAATAGCAAGAAGCTTTTGATTTTTAATTCTGCGAAACAAAATAACTATATCAACTACTTGTGTTGCAGGATTTTTATACAGGATCAGAAAGCAGAGATTATGCAGTTTAGAAGAATTGTATCAGAAGTGTGATATCAGCGGAAGTGTGTAACAGAGGAGAGCAACAGAGAATTAATAACTGAAAGTATGCGAGATACTGTGTATAGTAACAGAGAGGGATGCTAAAACGCCGGCAGGGGTGGCCGTGCGGTTCTAGGTGCTACAGTCTGGAACTGCGCGACCGCTACGGTCGCAGATTCGAATCCTGCCTCGGGCATGGATGTGTGTGATGTTCTTAGGTTAGTTAGGTTTACGTAGTCCTACGTTCTAGGGGACTGATGACCTTACATGTTAAGTCCCATAGTCCTCAGAACCATTTGAACCATTTTTGATGCTAAAACGTCTCTGCCCTATGTACTAACAATAAAAGAATTGCAACCCATCTTATGTGATAAAAAAATTAAAAGGTGCTGAAGACGACAGGTATCACCTGCAAATGACACAGAATATAGTACCCAAATACACTGGTGTCCAAAATGAAAGCTAAAAGCGGGAATTTTGCAAGGTGATGGTAAAGTAGAAACAAGGTAAAGAACACAGAACGTAAACAACTGCAATATGCAGAACAGCTGACAAAAGTGTTTTTCCGAACCTAACGGATTACACACTCATTCCGGAAATGTGCACAGTATTGGGTGTGACCACCTCTGGCAGCGGTAACCGCCTGACATCTACGCGGCATGCTGTGTGTGATGTCATCAGCCTCACGTTAAGGAAATTACGTCCATTATTTCTGCAGAGCTGCTCACAAGTCTTGAAGAGTGGTTGGTGGATGCTGATATGATGCAGCCCGTCTCCCTAGTGCATCCTATACAGGCTCTATGGGATTTAAATCGACATGCCTGCAATATCTTCCAAGGAAACATCAGTCACCCGTGTTCTATGAGGTCGAACATTATCATCTATCAATACGATGTGTGGGTCCACACCACCTCGCAACAACCGCACGTGACGTCCCAAGATCTCGTCGCAATACCTGACAGCTGTTAAACCTCGCCAACTCACCGTCACAATTTCACGAAGACGTGTTCGAGTGGTCAACATAATCCCTGCCCACATCATTACGGATCATCCTTGATACAGGTCTATTTCCACAATGTTTGGATTCCAAAATTGTATTCCACGTTCCCTCCAGATGTGAATGCGTGAAGAATTATTCTAAAGACCAAATCGGGACTCATTTGCGAAAAGAATATTGAACTACTGTTCGACGGTCCAGGTGGCAATTTGACGACTCCCTCTACATGTTCCCTTCTGCGAATACGCATCAGAGGTATACAGAAGGTATCCGACAGTAAAGGCTACTCTGCGGATGCCTTCTGTACAACGTTTATCTCGATACAACACGTTGACTGGATGCTGCGAGGTCAGATGCAAGTTGCAGTGCAGTACAAAGGCGGTAATGTTGTGCCCTTACCGCCGAATGACGTCCTTCCTTTTTGATGTCACAGGTGGTCGGCCCTGTGCTGGTCTTCGGGATACTGTTTTGGTCGTCCGGAAAACAACAGAACAATTCACATTCAGCCTTCGGGCCACATCACTTTGCGACTGTCCTGCTTCCATTCTTCTTATAGTCCTCCACCGCAGGGAGTCTGGCAGGCGTCTTCTTCGTTCAAAATGGCTCTCAGCACTATGGGACTCAACTGCTGTGGTCATCAGTCCCCTAGAACTTAGAACTACTTAAACCTAACTAACCTAAGGACAGCACACACACCCATGCCCGAGGCAGGATTCGAACCTGCGACCGTAGCAGCAGCGCGGATCCGGACTGGAGCGCCTAGAACCGCACGGCCACCGCGGCCGGCGTCTTCTTCGTGCCATACTGCGCCGTCTGTGACTGTATACACAGCGATTGCGGTTGTGGGACTACCCGGCCAACACTACCCGGTTTGATAGGTGCCCTGACGTCATCATTGACGTTGCTGTCTAACCGGAAAGCCATCTTCCATGCAGAAAGCGATTGTACGGACGTCTGTTGACGTTTTGTATGATTATACTAAGACGAGGAAATAGCGGTTTGTTGCTTTAATTCTGGACCAGTTGAAACGTCCCCTTTGAACAATTATACATGACTGTGCTTAAATTGACACACAATATTTTGTTAGCGCAACGCAATCTGACTTTCAAAATTCCCTACAAAAGAATGGCCCTGACTAACATTTAACTATACCTTTCACAAATCACTTACCTCACAAAAATCTTCGCTGCTCAAGCTACTGCAATACAGCGAGCGCCACTACTGCCAGCTAAATAAAAGATTCAAACTACTGAAGGCACTAACTACTGATAGGGATAGTTAGCAAATGAAAGATATTAATAGAGAACAAACAATGTATTTACCTTAATATCATTAAAAGTCATAATATATATATAGCAGTTCATCACAAATTACAAAACTCCGCCATCTCTCTCCCCACATCCACCACTGCTGGCGGCTCACCTCCAACTGCGCAACGCTACGCGCTGTTCACATCCAGCTGCCGCTGCCCAACACTACAATGGCAGACACCAATGCAAACTAGACACAGACTGCACACAGCACAGCCAGTGATTTTTATACAGAGGTGGCGTTACCAATAAAAAAACATAAACAGCCTACTTACACAGTGTAAGATATAGATGACTTGCTAATGAAGGATAAATACAATAATCTGAAGTAGATGGATATTTGAAGTTAGTATCTCAAATAACAGCGAATTTTTTTTCAAAGCTGCAGCATTTGTTCTGGTCAAAGGAGGTTCTGTATAACGCGAAATGCTAATAAAAATCTTGTTCATAAGAGTTTCACTCATTCTGGACCACACAAATGTATGCTAAAACTACAGGAGTACCGTATTTCAATACCATTGCAGAGAAATTGTGCACAGTTTTGAAGACATGTGATGTACGAAATAAAAAAAAAGAAACGAAGTGTCAGCTGAGCAAAACAAAGGAGTAATCTATGGTATTCGCAAATAAACCAAATGGGACGCTCTCAGTTTACTTGTGTGGAGCGCTTTCACAATGCAGAGGACATTTAACCCAGATTAGAGCAGCCATCTGAAATCATCGTATTCGTAACGCCTACGGCAGTGGCATCTTAGTAAACACACATGTTGGAACGCGAGATACGGTGCACTGAGGTGGGAGGAAATGTAACAAACGTACCGCTGGCAGGACAGGAATCAGAGCAGACGTTGATCTCCTCAATAGCGCCTCTCATTGCGGCAGTTGACCAACTCTGGCAACTTGAAACTAGACAACGTCTGTTCCACTGGCAAACGCTACATGTTGCAACGTGTGTGTGTGTGTGTGTGTGTGTGTGTGTGTGTGTGTCAGTGTCTCTCCTTTTCTGAGCTGTAAAAGTCACATAAATATACATAAGCATCTCTTCATGGCATTTCCTCCTCTGCCATGTCTACCTATCAACTGAAACTGACACACAAACTTGTGTTTATTTCCACTCTGGCTGTCACGTGTGACAGTCGCATAACGCACGCAAGTGGAGCGTCACAAGAAGGAACTGCTTCCCCACAAGAGCCTGTTTTGGGGTACTGCATTTTATTTGTATAGTTAAATTAAAAAACCACAATTTAAATTCATAAAGACAAGATTACTTAGTAGTCATGCCATTCTAGTGCTACGTAAGGACCTACTTGTTATAAGCAAGTGGTGCATAGGAAAACACAACAGACAATTCGATCACACTTATTAAGGGTTGGCACTGTCGTCTACAGACCCCTTCAGTTATGGTTTTGACCCTCAATTGTAGTCGTGGTTCCAGTACACCCTTGTTCTCTGTTTGAATGAGTGTAAAAGACGTTGTGGGGGCCGTAGCTTCCCCTCACCTTTACGTACCTTCCGGCAATAAGCCCAAGAATGCGTTGCGTGAAGGACATGTTTTGGTCGCTGCTCCGGTCCGCTAGACTGACGATTCTATGTATGCGATTTATTTGTTTTAGTTATTACTTCAATTCTACTGTTTTTTTCATGTATTCGTAAAGGCAAATCTAAATTGTGTTTTGGAACAGTTACGACATGCTACAACTTTTGTTGAACTATGAATTATGCAGCAATGAAACGGAACTGGTGAAAGTTCACCACCTGCGCATAATTATCTCCAGATAACAAATTGACGAAACGAGTTCTCAGACAATTGTGAAAAGTTTGTGATGACGACTGATCATTACACTGTCCAATTGTGCACTATGTACAAGCTGCGTATTTGCTCGATTTGTCTAAAGCCACTGTGCAATTCATGCACGTAGCTTTCCTCAGTTCGACCATGTTTAAAATATTTATAAAAGGAACTTTGAAGATTCTGTGTCGGTCATTTTAGAAAGCACGGTTGAAAATATTAAAAAAGTGTATTTTGATATTTTTGATTGCATTTTCCTGGTTTAGAACTATTACAATATTATATATTTGTTGTTTCAAGTTCTTTCTCGCAGTCAAATTAGAAGATAAAGCTATTAAGTTGCATTCAGCGCTCTGAAAATCATGTAGTACTAGTCACTGCCATGTGGAGCCTTACTGCCTCGTCGTTACGCTAAATTAGATGTGATAGGTCCTTTGACGTGATGGTTGTTCAATCAACGCCTAAAGCTTGACTCGCTTCAACAAAATGTGATACATGACGGAAACAGTCTATTCTTATAACGACCGTTCAAATTGAGAAATTGTAAGATTTTAAGGTACCAAACCGCTAAGGTCATCGGTCCTTGAGCTTACACACTACTTAATCTAACTTAAACTAAATTACGCTGTGGACAACACACACACACATGCCCGAGGGAGGTCTCGGCTGGCCTGCGGCACCTGGCGCCGGTTTTGAATGACTTTCGCCCGAGTGCCTGTCCGCTCCGGTGTGGAGCCGTACGACGCCCATCGGCCGTGAGGCCATTGGACACGGAACGCTGGAACAGGGGCCGCCACACGCCTCAGTCCCGCCTATGCAACTGTCTTGAAAGTCATTGGACAGATATATTATACTAGAACTGACACGTGATTACATTTTCACGCAATTTGGGTGCATAGATACTGAGAAATAAGTACCCACCTATACAGTAGACATTCAAGATGATAAGGCGTCTAGGTTTATTAGATTATAAAGCACAAGCTGTTTCGATACAGCGTATCGAAGCATTACATTGCATACTCCGCAATGGCTTCCTCCTATTATCCACAATGATTCCCTTTGTGTGAATGGGAATTAGCAGGATCGCCCGACCCATGCAGCACCGCCACCGCCAGAGGGCGGCACGGGACCACAAGCCCCACCGCCACACCCCCAAAGTGAATTGCAGTGACGCAGTCACTGCCCTGTGGAAATTTACTGCCCCACCAACACAGTTAGACCGCAATCAACCAAATAAAATAAATAATGAATGCCGTTACGCTAAACTAGATGTGATAGGACTTTTGACGTGATGGTTGTTCAATCAACGCCTAAAACTTGACTCGCTTCAACAAAATGTGATACATGACGGAAACAGTCTATTCTTATAACGACCGTTCAAATTGAGAAATTGTAAGATTTTAAGGTACCAAACCGCTAAGGTCATCGGTCCTTGAGCTTACACACTACTTAATCTAACTTAAACTAAATTACGCTGCGGACAACACACACACCCATGCCCGAGGGAGGACTCGAACCTGCGACGGGAGAAACCGCGCAGGACGCCCTACACCACGCGTCTCCGCCCCCCCCCCCCCCCACCCGGCATGCCACTGTGGCGAGGAATACACGGCAAATGCCATCAACAAACTGTCTACAATCCTTGCTGTGTGGAGGAGGGGTCAAATCAAGCGAATAAGTGCTTATTGTGGATGCTCGACCGTTCCAGAGAAAATGACGGTCAAAGTTTCCGCAATAATTTTGTACGCGGTTAGTTCAGCCGAAGCGGTGGCACAGCGGCTAGCGTCGCGGCATCACAATTCTGCCCCCCGTTTTTGAAACCCGATTATCTTTCCTTTATTTCGTTTATCTACCCATGTCCGTAGAAGATTATTACAAGAAAGCTTTGTTTATTACTTTAGGGGATGTAAGGACGTTAAGATGTTATACCAATTCTAAAATTACAACTGCTTTTTACAGTCTCTAGCAATTGTAATATAATATTTTGTGTGTACGGTGTTTTCAGGGGTTATAGCCGATGACATTGTAATTCTGTCAGAGACAGCAAAGGACTTGGAAGAGCAGTTGAATGGAATGGACAGTGTCTTGAAAGAAGGATATAAGATGAACATCAACAAAAGCAAAACCAGGATAATGGAATGTAGTCTAATTAAGTCGGGTGATGCTGAGGGAATTAGATTAGAAAATGAGACATTTAAAGTAGTAAAGGAGTTTTGCTATTTGGGGAGCAAAATAACTGATGATGGTCGAAGTAGAGAGGATATAAAATGTAGGCTGGCAATGGCAAGGAAAGCGTTTCTGAAGAAGAGAAATTTGTTAACATCCACTATTGATTTAAGTGTCAGGAAGTGTTTTCTGAAAGTATTTGTATGGAGTGTAGCCATGTATGGAAGTGAAACATGGACGATAAATAGTTTGGGCAAGAAGAGAATAGAAGCTTTCGAAATGTGGTGCTACAGAAGAATGCTGAAGATTAGATGGGTAGATCACATAACTAATGAGGAAGTATTGAATAGGATTGCGGAGAAGAGAAGTTTGTGGCACAACCTGACCAGAAGAAGGGATCGGTTGGTAGGACATGTTCTGAGGCATCAAGGGATCACCAATTTAGTATTGGAGGGCAGCGTGGAGGGTAAAAATCGTAGAGGGAGACCAAGAGATGAATACACTAAGCAGATTCAGAAGGATGTAGGTTGCAGTAGGTACTGGGAGATGAAAAAGCTTGCACAGGATAGAGTAGCATGGAGAGCTGCATCAAACCAGTCTCAGGACTGAAGACCACAACAACAACAACAACAACAATAGCCTTGTTAAATACATGTATTTTATTCTTACATCAATTCTTACATTTTCATTCTTATGTTTATCCATCAACAAGAGCTGATGCATTCCCATGTATGATACCCATCGGAGATACAGTATATTCGAAACACAGAAACTCCGAACACCATAAGCATTGCACTGAGAGAAGTTTGCCACAGTGACAGTTCTTCGTACGAAACTCACTCGATAAAGGAACGTTCTTAACATTTCTGAAGATTTCACGCGTTCGCTATATTTTCTCTGTCAACCACGCATAACGCGTCATTTTTCCGAAAAAAGGAGATTCCAACTGACTGCGAATCAAGATAGGTCACAGGACATTCATTGAAAACTGCCTAAATAATTTTCTCATTCATTTATTGTTTCTATTATTAGTTCATTCACCAGACGAAAAGTTAGAGACGAATAAGGACAAAGTTATTTCAAAATACAAAGGAAAAAATCTACGGATATGGGTAGATTAATGAAAAACATAAATTAACACAATAGTCGGGTTTGGAACACTGGACACAGAAGTTTGCCACCGCTTCCGTTAAAATCATTACCCTCTTAACTTTGACCGTCGTTTTCTCATAAACGGGCGAGAATCTACAGATAAGCGGAGGTACGTATTCGCTTATTTTGACCTCTCTTCTGAATTTCCTTCGTTTCACTGTAGGATGTTCTTTTTCTTCTGGTTCCTGTGTAGGTTAGTGGTCTCCTTTTCATTCAGTTACATACAAAAAGGAATTTATTCTAGTTCTGTGGATGTGAAAGATGTGTATATCGATAGTGCCAATTTTATGTCGGTTTATTGCAAAACATACCTATGAGGGTCTCCAATTAGTTTTCAAAATTGTTCACTGTCATGTGACGTTAAGAGTGCATTCTGGGATCCAGAATGATCCTGGTTTGGTACACTAAAATGGGGAGCAGGCGTTGTGTTGTAGTTCGTCGGGAGATCTTTCGCGCTTCGCAGCAGGCCGCACGGATCCGAGGTGTTTAGTATGTAATATGAGTCGCATGACGTGTATGACTGTCAGTATGTTAGTAGTTGGTACATCGTCTTGAAAGAAACTGAGAACTGTCATAACGGGTGGTGCCCAGAAACGAAACGGCGCCATCGGAATGAACGTAGTATTTGTTCCGTAACCACATCTGGCGTGAATATGGTGAAGCTGGTTCCTGCCATCAATTAAAATTTGTGATTTCGCTCCACATGCAGCCCGCATGTTAATAAGAGTAACTGAATTTTATACAAACAAAGAGGATATAAGGAACCGATTGGATGTTAAGAATGAAAGAAATGTGACACTAGTTTTCATAAGCGGAGAACCAAAGTTGTAGCACAAGATAAGTAAGAAAACGGTGATCGATTCGATGAACACTTTTTAACTGGTGCGTGAGTGTCCTGAGTATTGTTTGTAAAGCGTTAGATAATATTCATGTACCGGATAAGTCAAATAAGACAACACACTTATTATGGTTTTCGTGAATGTTTCAATTTATCGAAATGAGATTTTCGGCAAATGATGATCAGTTCCGTGCAGAAACATGACGAGCCCTCAGGTGAGTCTGATTTGGCCGGTGACTGGAAAGTAATGGTTCTGAAGTTTGTACGCCAAAACTCTTATGGATATTTAAATATAACGGAGTTTCTTAACCTTATGTTGTTGTTGTTGTGGTCTTCAGTCCTGAGACTGGTTTGATGCAGCTCTCCATGCTACTCTATCCTGTGCAAGCTTCTTCATCTCCTTACTGCAGCCTACATCCTTCTGCATCTGCTTAGTGTATTCATCTCTTGGTCTCTCTCTGATTTTTACCCTCCACGCTGCCATCCAATACTAAATTGGTGATCCCTCAATGTCTCAGAACATTTCCTACCAAACGGTCCCTTCTTCTTGTCAAGTTGTGCCACAATCTCCTCTTCTCCCCAATTCTATTCAATACCTCCTCATTAGTTATGTGATCTACCCATCTCATCTTCAGCATTCTTCTGTAGCACCACATTTCGAAAGCTTCTATTCTGTTTTTGTCTAAGCTATTTATCGTCCACGTTTCACTTCCATACATGGCTACACTCCATACAAATACTTTCAGAAACGACTTCCTGACATTTAAATCTATACTCTATGTTAACAAATTTTTCTTCTTCAGAAACGCTTTCCTTGCCATTGCCAGCCTACATTTTATATCCTCTCTACTTCGACCATCATCAGTTATTTTGCTCCCCAAATAGCAAAACTCCTTTACTACTTTAAGTATCTCATTTCCTAATCTAATTCCCTCAGCATCACCCGACTCAATTCGACTACATTCCAGTATCGTCGTTTTGCTTTTGTTGATGTTCATCTCATACCCTCCTTTCAAGACACAGTCCATTCCGTTCAACGGCTATTGCAAGTCCTTTGCTGTCTCTGTCAGAATTACAATGTCATCGGCGAACCTCAAAGTTTTTATTTCTTCTCCATGGATTTTAATACCTACACCGAACTTCTCTTTTGTTTCCTTTACTTCTTGCTCACTATACAGATTGAATAACATCGGGGATAGGCTACAACCCTGTCTCACTCCCTTCCCAACCACTGCTTCCCTTTCATGTCCCTCAACTCTTATAACTGCTATCTGGTTTCTGTACAAATTGTAAATAGCCTTTCGCTCCCTGTATTTTACCCCTGCCACCTTTAATATTTGAAACAGAGTATTCCAATGAACAGTGTCAAAAGCTTTCTCTAAGTCTGCAAATGCTAGAAACGTAGGTTTGCCTTTCCTTAATATTTCTTCTAAGATAAGTGGTAGGGTCAGTATTACCTCACGTTTTACAATATTTCTACGGAATCCAAACTGATCTTCCCCGAGGTCGGCTTCTATCAGTTTTTCCATTCGTCTGTAAAGAATTCGCGTTAGTATTTTGTAGCTGTGCCTTATTAAAGTGATAGTTCGTAAATTTTCACATCTGTCGACACCTGCTTTTTTTGGGATTGGAATTATTATATTCTTCTTGAAGTCTGAGGGAATTTCGCCTGACTCATGCATCTTGCTCACCAGATGGTAACCTCACACGCCTTTATTATCGTATTTATACACATTTGCAGCCCTCTGCTCGTAGAGGGCTCGAACTGTATCGCGTAACATGTCGGTGCGTAACGTAACTATGTCGTTGCGTGCGAAACAGCGTGCTGTAACCGAGTCCTGAAACCTATGAGTTCATCCTCTCACGGTGCACCCCCCCCCCTTTTCTCTATGTCAATGCCAGGCCAAACACGAGCGCTGCTACATTTGCAACAATCCGATGCGTGGGGTTCACTGTCATCAAGCAGACTCGAATTGGTCCCATCCGATTTTCTCATGTTTCCAGAATCTGGAGAACACCTTCGAGGACATCGCTTTGACAGTGATGAACCGGTGCAGACGGAGGAGAGGTGGCTCAGTCAGCAAGGTCAATCATTCTACAGTGCAGGTGACAACAAACTGATCCATCGCCCGGAGAAATGTGTTCGTCGCGAAGGTAACTAAGTTGAGACATAAGTACATAGACGTGACGAATAGAGATGTAGAATGTTACTA
Organism: Schistocerca serialis cubense; assembly: GCF_023864345.2. NCBI lineage: Eukaryota > Metazoa > Arthropoda > Insecta > Orthoptera > Acrididae > Schistocerca > Schistocerca serialis. Next base: position 54,736,080 of record NC_064644.1, read on the forward strand.
ACTTTAGTTTTATTTAAAAACGTTTAAGAGTTTCCACGTACGAAATTGGAGAACATTACTTTTCAGCAAGCCCACATACATAAAGCGATCTATACAGTTAAGAGCAAATTTCGAGATATGTAAGTGGACAATAAAACTTGAATTCCGACGTAAGATTCTCTGCTTTATTATTTACATGTTCTTTGAGTGTAGCAATAAGAACATAGCACACAACTAGTCATTATAAAACCATTTAGAATGTAGAGCGTCCACTGCATTTCATAGCACGATATTGCGATGTAAATTATCTCACGTATTGTAAAATGAAGTCACGAATGTAACATAGGTGTATACAGCATAGCCAACCGTAAACAAAGTTTGTCAAAGAAAACAAGATAAGTAGTAGGCGCCGGGCAAAAGAGAAACGTTTTTCCGTCTTCCTTTGCTCAGCGATACAGTCGCGAGCTCAATACACTTGTATGTTAGAGAGTAAGACCTGCGTCTCATAACTGAGTGTCTAGTGTTCCCCTTTCCCATGACTCCCTTACAGAGATGGCAGTTCTTCTCGCCGTAAACGCAAGCTTCTGAAAATTAAACTTGACTACCTTTCATTCACACCATTTAAAAATGTATAGTAGATATGTCATAAGGGCAACATCGTCTTAACTGGTGTGCCGTCCAACACGACTCATTCAGCTCCCGCATTGGTCATGCGTTTCCTCGGGGCATTGAGCAGCTGTGTGTCTCTCGTGGTATAGCCTCCACAGGCAGCAATCCAGGTCCTGATTCTGGCATCCAGTCGATCGTACAGATGGAAAATACTGTCCTAGGGTAAGTTATGACACGCCTGCCCGACCGGCTCACAAGTCACTTCTGGTCCCAACATATCCCTCATGTGCTCAATTGGAAACCAGTCCGGACATCGTGTTGGTCATGGAAATTGCTGCACGTCTTGCAGAGGAAGTTGATCTTCACAGGCACTGTTGTGGACGAGCATTATCGTGTTGGAACAACATATCACTTGCCCTGTGGCAAGAATGGGTCTGACAACATTCCGAACCTACCGAACACTGGTTAATGTCCCCTCCAGAAACATCAAAGGTGAACGAGATTTGTAGAATATCGCACTCCGGAGCATAAGGTCTGGGGTGAAGTCAGTGTGTCTCGGACGAATGCACCCAACGAGACACGACGCACTAGGTCTACATCGCATGTGCTTACGACCGTTGTTTGAAGGCAGGCAGTATATCCTTCCATTGCTGAAGACCATAGCGCGACTTTCCATCTTCCAAGTGATCCTCTGATGGCACCAGTCGACCCGTGCACGTCGATGCTGTGGCGTGAGTGGAAGACGGACTAGAGGTCTGCTAATAATCTGTTAGCAACAGTTCGTGTTGACACGGCTGGACTCAGAAGCCCTCTTACCTGTGATGTGGTAGCTGTGCGACCTGACACTGCTGCCCTTACATTACGACGATCCTGGCGGGCGTCTGTGGTGCGTGGGCGTCCAGTACCTCACCTACGGCTGTGATAGTGTTCACGACACCACTTATACGCCCGCATCTCGTGGTCGTGCGGTAGCGTTCTCGCTTCCCACGCCCGGGTTCGTGGGTTCGATTCCCAGCGGGGTCAGGGATTTTCTCTGCCACGTGATGGCTGGGTGTTGTGTGATGTCCTTAGGTTAGTTAGGTTTAAGTAGTTCTAAGTTCTAGGGGACTGATGACCATAGATGTTAAGTCCCATAGTGGTCAGAGCCACCACTTATACCAGCATCGCTGGACTACGAGGTGCATTCAAGTTCTAAAGCCACCGATTTTTTTTTCAAATTAACTACTCACCCGAAATCGATTAAACTGGCGTTACTTCTCGACGTAATCGCCCTGCAGACGTACACATTTTTCACAACGCTGACGCCATGATTCCATGGCAGCGGCGAAGGCTTCTTTAGGAGTCTGTTTGGACCACTGAAAAATTGCTAAGGCAATAGCAGCACGGCTGGTGAATGTGCGGCCACGGAGAGTGTCTTTCATTGTTGGAAAAAGCCAAAAGTCACTAGGAGCCAGGTCAGGTGAGTAGGGAGCATGGGGAATCACTTCAAAGTTGTTATCACGAAGAAACTAAGAAACTGTTGCGTAACATTAGCTCGATGTGCAGGTGTGTTGTCTTGGTGAAACAGCACATGCGCAGCCCTTCCCGGACGTTTTTGTTGCAGTGCAGGAAGGAATTTGTTCTTCAAAACATTTTCGTAGGATGCACCTGTTACTGTAGTGCCCTTTGGAAAGCAATGGGTAAGGATTACGCCCTCGCTGTCCCAGAACATGGACACCATTATTTTTTCAGCACTGGCGGTTACCCGAAATTTTTTTGCTGGCGGTGAATCTGTGTGCTTCCATTGAGCTGACTGGCGCTTTGTTTCTGGATTGAAAAATGGCATCCACGTCTCATCTATTGTCACAACCGACGAAAAGAAAGTCCCATTCATGCTGTCGTTGCACGTCAACATTGCTTGGTAACATGCCACACGTGCAGCCATGTGGTCGTCCGTCAGCATTCGTGGCACCCACCTGGATGACACTTTTCGCATTTTCAGGTCGTCATGCAGCATTGTGTGCACAGAACCCACAGAAATGCCAACTCTGGAGGCGATCTGTTCATCAGTCATTCGGCGATCCCCCAAAACAATTCTCTCCACTTTCTCGATCATGTCGTCAGACCGGCTTGTGCGAGCCCGAGGTTGTTTCAGTTTGTAGTCACACGATATTCTGCCTTCATTAAACTGTCGCACCCACGAACGCACTTTCGACATATCCATAACTCCATCACCACATGTCTCCTTCAACTGTTGATGAATTTTAATTGGTTTCACACCACCCAAATTCAGAAAACGAATGGTTGCACGCTGTTCAAGTAAGGAAAACGTCGCCATTTTAAGTATTTAAAACAGTTCTCATTCTCGCCGGTGGCGGTAAATTCCATCTGCCGTATGGTGCTGCCATCTCTGGGACGTATTGACAATGAACGCGGCCTCATTTTAAAACAATGCGCATGTTTCTATCTCTTTCCAGTCCGGAGGAAAAAAATCGGAGGCCTTAGAACTTGAATGCACCTCGTAATGACGCAGCACGTCCAACTTGTGTGGCAGTTGCCCGAAGTCACTCGAAAGGCGACAATTCGCCCGCTTTCTAACTCGCCTAGCTGACGTACGCAGCGCTTGTGCGTCTCCGAGGCATGGTAGTTTGTTTGCTTCATACGTTTGCACCACACTGAACCTTCTGCGTGTGAGCGTTCCCTATTAAAGGGTAGTTACAGATGGCGCTCTGTTAGCTATGCCAGTACGCTATTTGTTGGCGGACAACGTTGAAACCATTATCACCACATCCTTTACCTCCCAGGTGGCTTATGCCATCATCGGATCAAAATGGGTGTCGCATTTCCTGGCGTACTATTTTTTTTCCGACAGTGTAGTACGCAGAGTGGCATGTAATTATGTTACTTGATAATATTTGCAATTCTTTTCCCTGCCGAGATATTGAAATATGTCTTTAAAGTGCGGGCACTTCATTATTTTAACTGATTCTAAACCTCCTGAAAAGAAGAGTTCTTTGAACACTTCTTAATACAGAGGTCGAAACTTTTTGTGGCAGTATCTGAGAAATCTAATCATCACGTAGCAGTTAACGACACATTCTGCTATCAGAAACTTACTGACTGCTTTTACATCGCAAAAGATAATTCCGGCCGTATTTCCTCTCAATTTAAGCATATGTCTTACAATCTTTTAAGAAAATTTAAAACGTTAATACTGCGAAGCATGTTATCGTTTAGTCGTTTTTTCAGGCTCTTTGAAATAATGTTAGGAGGTGTACTGAACAACTGGGAAATATATACTTTCTTCATTATCTGAGTTGACTGAAGACATGGAGCACTATCCACATAGCACGATTTGCTGAAAATCTCATTTCGATACCTTCAACCGTTCACGATGTAAAGTGATGTTTCATCGTCTGTGAGTCGTCCTGTTTTTCTATAAAGGGTTTTCTTTGTTCCGTACCGTGGTTGTATGTGTTGGAAAGTGAATTTAGCATAAGAAATAACATACACTGTAAAGTAATAAATCTGTACTGTATCAGTCATTTCACTTATTGTAAAAATGTTAATGTAAGCGTGCTCATATCGAAGAATATGTAAAACCATCTATGCCTCAATGGAATGGATCATATTCGTAGATTTCTTCGCCAATCATCTAAATGAGAAACAATCCTTGAAGTAGACCTACTCGAAATTATAAGCCAGAAGCTGTCGGTTGCAAGTAGAATGCATTTAATTTAGTTTTCTTCTGTATGTTATTCATGTGTAGTTGTAAATTTGTTATACAATGTAATAGGCGTTCTTAAGATGCATATAGCTGCACCAAAGGAAAGAATTTGTTTGTGTTGATTACTAAAAATAAATCTTGACATGTGGGAGAGAGAAAGAGAGAACAGAAGTCGGAGGTTAGCGAGAGGCTTAAAGCGAGCGTTGTTAAAAGGACAAGAAAAAGTTCCGTTATAGGCGTCTTCCATTTTTAGGCGGTACGTGCCGTAGCAGAACAGTTGGGATTGAAAGAAGTGCTGGTTTAATCAAGTTATGTACAATCTATTTCCGAGACAGTATACCTCCTGTAATGGACCTGTGCATCGAACTAAACGTAAGAAAGTTGAGCAACTGCATACAAAATGAATGACGCATAGCCAGAGGTATATTAATTTTTTGACTATGAGGCAGAAGCGGTACATCATTCACTGAAAAATTACTAGAAGGGCTTGGTTCTCTACATTGAGAACACTATTTTATGAAGATCACTGAAGAGCATTGAGAACAATGTTTTATGAACTATGATCACGTATTAAACTTCATTGTTCACGCACACACCAGAACCGTCGGTACACGAATCCTTTTCTATAGTGGAAAATTCCCTCCCGGATTCCGAATTGTGAATTTATCTGAATGTTCTACAGCCTTCAGCGCCGCAAAATATTTTGTATGTAGAAGCGTAGTGCACTCCTTTATACTCGCATATTATGAACTGAATAACAACTGGTGTTTCTAACCTACTGAAATTACAATGTAATACGATATTTTTGGGAAACCCGTGGACATAGAGAATAATAAACAGAGAGCTGTGCAACGAGAAAGTTGTTCATCAGAGATTGCACGACTGCTGGTTGTCATGTAACGATGAACTAAAGAGGCGTGGATATACCAAACTGAGCTGCCATTAATAATTCAAATCCTTCGTGAAGACTTCTCATAAATATTAACGTAAATCACTAGAAGATTTTTCTATAAGAAGAATAAATGAAGTCTGAACCGCTAACCAGAGTTCATGTTACTATATGTTACTATTCTGAGTAACTTAAGAAAAATTCTAACGTCTGCTAATGTGTCTAATGTGTGTGTGTGTGTGTGTGTGTGTGTGTGTGTGTGTGTGTGTGTGTGTGTGTGTATGTGTGCGGCATTTATTTAAGAGCAATAATACATATGCAACAAGTCCATTCGTTCGGAATATATAGTCTTCGTAACAAAGTATATGTAGCTCTTTTTTCCGAGTTTCGAGTTTTTCGGAGGCTTCTTTTGGTTGTAAAGCAGGTGCCAAAATTAGATATGTCCTCCCAAATATTCGTACTTGAGTTCTGTTGTGCGTTACTAGATGATGACACGAAATTTCATAGAAGGGAACCAAGCTTTACGACCAAAAGCAGCTTTCCGTGAGAAGGAAAATATAAAAAATACTTCACAAAATTCCTCCGATTAGTTGTGCATATATCTTAGGCTGAGAAATCATGGTGTTACGTGCACTGTACACAAAGAAAGAAATTCAAATCACACTGATAAATATATACATTTCTGTCATCGCGTCCGTAATCCGTGCTTACACATGGTTATCAACACTGTGGGGGGGGGGGGGGGGGGGGGGACTAATGGTACACCTCGCTTCAGATATTGTTGACATAGATTAAATATCGTAATCGTCAATCTAATTTGATGCATCACGCCACAGTAATCTATCCTGTGCAAATCTCTTTACCTCTACATAACTCCTGCAGCTTACAACCATTTCAGTTTGTTCGCTATATACAAGATTTCATCTCTCTCTACGATTTGTACACTTCAAACGTCCCTCTAATACCATATTATCTATTTCTCAATTCTTCAAGAAGTATTCTTCTTTTAATTACAATATCCCATAACGTTCTTTACTCTTACATTTAGTTCAGTACTTCTTTATCAGTTATCATATGCGGATCTCTAATCTTCAGCATATTTCTATATCACCACATTCTAATAGGTCTATTTTCTTATTGTCTGTACTATTTATTAACCACTTTTCAGTTCCATACAATGCTACCTGCTAGACAAATGTTTTTAAAAAAGACTTCCTAACATTAAAATATCTATTTGTAATGCCCTTATTCAGAAGTGGTTTGCTTGCTACATTGCACTTTTTCCTCTTTAAGTGTGTCGTGGTCAGTTGTTTTGCCGACAAAATAACGAAACTCGATTACTGCATTTGGCATCTCATTTTCTAATCCAACTAGCAGAACACTGTAGTAATTCAATTGAATTCCATTAGCAATGTTTCACTTCAGTCGATTTTCATCTTGTAACCTCTTTTTAAGAGGCTATTTATTCCGTTCAGCTTTTCTCCATCGCCTGCAAGTAATACTCATCAGCACCTCTTAAAGCATTCATTTCTTCTACCTGCACTTTAATTCGTTTCCTAAATTTCTCCTTCGTTTCCCTTACTGATTGCTCTATTTACAGACTGAATAACATGGACGATAGGCTACAAGCGTTTCTCCCTCTCTTCTCAATTACAGATTCCCTTTCATGTAGTTTGACTCTTATAGCTGTAGTCTGGTTTCTATACAAGTCGTAGGTAACCATTTTCCCGCAGCCGGGACACGAAGTGATCTTCCGCCGGGTGGGTTTCTAAAATCACTCCATTATTCCCTACATACTAAATGAACTGATAGTTCAGTAAAACCATCACTTATCAGGAACTTCCGTTCTTGTTGTTGGGAATATTACGTTGTTGTCGACGTATAAGGTACTTCGGATGTTCTACGTAACTACATACCAGATGTAACACTTTTGCTATGCCGGCCGAAGTGGCCGTGCGGTTCTAGGCGCTGCAGTCCGGAGCCGCGAGACCGCTACGGTCGCAGGTTCGATTCTGCCTAGGGCATGGATGTGTGTGATGTCCTTAGGTTAGTTAGGTTTAACTAGTTCTAGGGGACTAATGACCTCAGAAGTTGAGTCCCATAGTGCTCAGAGCCATTTGAACCACTTAACACTTTTGCTATGTTTGGTCGTCCGAGTGTTTGAATAACGCTTGGGGAATATCTTCTGCTCCAGGCACATTGTTCCGAGTTAGGACTTTCAGTGTTCAAACAAATTGTTGTGACAGTATTGCTTCACCCATTTCATCTTCATCCAATCAATCTTCTTCTTCCTTTATTTTTCCAACAAGTCCATTTCCTTTGGAGACCCCTTCTACGTATGTCTTCCATGAATTAGCCTCTTGACTTTACTTAGAACTAGCGAATCATAATAGCTCTATATGTTCATAAAGTTCTATCTGTTTTAAAGTTCCTTCAGTTTTCCTGTAAAGATAATTTTTCGTATTGTAAAGCATGCCTCCATATGCCTCTGTAGTCTTGAATTTCTCCTGTAGCCATTCCTGGTTTGCTGCTTTGAACCTACAAGTTATCTACTTTTCTCTTTTTTTTTTCTTTTTTGCTTTGTGTCCGTCCTCTGATACACCTTATTCATTAACTGTATTTATTATTTTCTCTCCTAACCAACTGAATTCTGAAAGGCTCGTCTTCAAGATGGATTTCCGGTGGGACTAGTCTTGTTATTTAATCCTTTAATTGCCTTGCTATTGTGGACTGCGAGTGACAGAAAGCAAGGGAAAACTACAGCCGTTATTTTTCCAGATGGCATGCCGCTCTACTGTAGAGTTAAATGATAATGGCATCGTCTTTGGTAAAATACTCCGAAGGTGCGGACTACTCAGATCCCTCTTTGGGTAGACTGGCTGAAGAATTTAGAAGGTCAAACTGCTAGTTAAAAGTGAAGCGCGGTGGCGGGAAGAACAGAATATCTGGTCAGGTGAGTACTTGGTTATAAGTACAAAATCTAATAGGGGTAATCGAGAAGTAGGTCTAATAATGAATACAATGCTGGTGAGCTTCTATGAACAGTACAGTTAAAGTACTATCGTAACCAAATTAGAAACAAGGCCAACACCCATCACTTCAGTACAAATGTATACCTCACGTAGCTCCGCAGGTAATGAAGAGATGAAAGAATGTATGATCAGATAGAATAAATCAGTCAGACAACAATGGAGGAGGAAAATTAACCGTGTTGCGAGGCTGGAATTGACAGCAGAAAGAAGAAACAGATAGTAGGAGTACATTTTGCTGGTGGAAAAGAATTAAAGAGGAAGCCGTCGGGTACAGTTACGCATAGGGCATAATGTAATCATCGCTAACACTTGGTTTGAGAATCATGAAAGAAGACTGTATCCGTGGAGGAAACCTAGGGACACGGGAAGATCGCAAATACAAAAAGATAACGGTATGACAGAGATTTCGAAACCAGATCTGACAATGCAAAACATTTCCAAGGACCGATGTTGGCACTGAGCGTAATTTATTGGCTATGGATTGCAGTTCTGAATTGAAGAAACTGCTGAATAGTAGGAGATTAAAGACAGCACCTGTGTAAGATGAAAGAACTGAAGGTTATTGAATATTTCAAACGCAGCATAAGGCAACGAATGATTGAACCGAGAGTAACGAATAAATCAGCGGACGAATGGATAGCCTTGAGAGATAAAATTGTGAATTCAGAAAAGGATCAAAAAGGAAAACTGACAGAGCCCGGTACATATCTTCGGCTAACTCATGAGATACTAAATCTAAATAACGGAAACGAAACATAAAAATGCAGCAAATGAAGAAGGCGTCTGAAAATGAGATTGATGGGAAATGGAAACTGGCTGAGCAGCAATGACTACACGAGAAATTCAGGGATGTAAGAGCATGAATAACTAAGAGAGAGACTGATGACCACTTTAGGTAAATTAAGGAGATATTTCGAGAAAAGAATCAGCATGAATATCAAGAGCACAGATTTGAAGAGAGATCAAAGCCAAGAAGCGAAAGCCGAAAGCTTGAAGGAATATGTAGAGTGTGTATACAAGAGTAACTAACATATAAACAATTTTACAGAAAGAGAAGAGGAAGTAGCTGAGGATGAGGTGAGAGATACAATACTGTGAAAATAATTTGACAATCATAGACCTAAGTATTTAGAAACAAGACCCTTGGAGCACCTGACATTCCTCCAGAATTACTGTGTATTTAGACCCTTAGAAGAGCCGGGCGTAAATTAATAAGATTAGCTACGAAGATATATCAGAGAGGGAAAAACCTTAGACTTCAAGAAGAATATAATAATTTGATTTCTAAATAGGGAGGAGTTGAGAGTAGCGAAAAACCGAACCATTAGTCACGGTAGAAAAATAGCGAACGCTACGGTCGCAGGTTCGAATCCTGCCTCGGGCATGGGTGTGTGTGATGTCCTTAGGTTCGTTAGGTGTAAGTAGTTCTACGTTCTAGGGGACTGATGACCTCAGAAGTTAAGTCCCATAGTGCTCAGAGCCATTTTAACCATTTTTTTGAAAAATACCGACATGAGCTATTTACAGAAGAGAGGTGTATCACTTTGGGCTGTGAGCAAATATATAAACACATGAGGCTACATTGACTCCTCGACTTATCCTACGCCATAGATCGAAGAAATGTTAATCAACATTTATAGCATTTTTGGATTTAGACAAATCTTTTGACAGTGTTGACGGGACACTCCCTTCGTAATTTTGAAGGTATCAAGAATAAAGTAAAGGGAGCGAACTGTTATTTATAACTTGTTCAGGAACGAGACTACAGTTAAAATAGCTGATGGACATGATGCGGAAGCTGTAGTTGACAAGGGAGTAAGAGAGGCTTGTGACCTATCCCCAAAGTTATTCACCCTGTACCTTGAGGAAGCCGTAATAGATACTATGGAGAAATTTTGGAGAGGGCGTTAATGTTAAGGGAGAAGAAATAAAAACTTTGAAGTACGTCAGAAACGGCAAAAAAATAAATAAATAATCAGGAATGAGCAGTTGAATGGAATGGGTAGTGTTTTGAGAAGAGACAAGATGAACATCAACAAAAGTAAAAAAAGGGTAATGTCATACAGCCAAATTAAATAAGCTCTTAGTGAAAGGATTATATCAAGAAATGAGGTACAATAAGTAGTATATATGCCGCCCGGAGTGGCCGTGCGGTTCTAGGCGCTACAGTCTGGAGCCGAGGGGCCGCTACGGTCGCAGGTTCGAATCCTGCCTCGGGCATGGATGTGTGTGATGTCCTTAGGTTAGTTAGGTTTAATTAGTTCTAAGTTCTAGGCGACTGATGACCTCAGAAGTTAAGTCGCGTAGTGCTCAGAGCCATTTGAACCATAAGTAGTATATAAATTTGGTTATTCGGCTAGAAAAATAACTGATGACAACCGAATTTGAGAGGTTGTAATGTTCAGCCTGTCCGTAGCAAGGAAGGTATATCGGAAAAAAAGACAAATTTAAGTATAGGGACATATTTTCTGGAATTGTTTGGAGTGTAGCCTTTTACGTAAGCGAAACATGAACGATAATTATTATTATTAAATTATTATTAAAAAGGGCCTGTGAAAGAATATATCGGAAACGAATTTCATGTATTGCTGTCATGAGCATCTACTGAAAGAGGTAGGACAGTGAAACTACCACTAGGCGCTAAATGGCTGGACGTCCACGACTCTGTACAGAACGTGGGGCTCGGAGGCTTGGCTGCTCTGTAAAGTAGGACAGATGGTGAACTGTATCATCTCTGCCTAAAGAGTACTATGCTGGTGCACGCACACGCGTTTCGAAGCATATCGCTCATCGTCAATTGTTGAACACGGAGCTCCGCAGCGGACCGTCCCTACGTGTGCACATGTTGACTGAACGACATAGTCAGTTACGACTGCCGTGGCACGGGACCATCGGAATTCGGCCTTCGATCAATGGAAACGTTTGCTCTTCGGGTGAATGGCATTTTTGCTACACTAGGTCGATGGTTGGCTCCACAAACGCCGTCATTGAGGTGAGCAGCGGCGCGACATGCGCAGTTCACCACGACGCAGACTGGCGGGAGACATTCTCCTGCGCTTGCGTGGAACCTTCGGTAGTAAACGAACGCAGCTGCGAAACACCTGCATACCTTCATGCTTGAAGTCTTCCTCGTCGGCGATGTCACCTTTCAGTATATAATTGTCAGCGCCTCGGAACTAAAACAGTGCTACAGTGCTTTCAAGGGCATTATAGTGAACTGATGTTGATGTCTCGGCGACAATATTCGCCCGATGTAAATCCTGTGGAACCCATCGGACGCCACACCACGTACGCAAATCATCGGCCCGAATTACATGACACTTGCGTAGACGTCTAATGCACATGCCTCCACAGCTTACCAACAGACTGTCTGATTCCTGATTAGCAGAATCAGTGATGTATTTCGAACAAAAGACGCACAAACAATCTATTAAGCAGGTGGTCATACGCACAAACAAGCTATTAATCAGGTGGTCGTAATGTTTTGCTCATCAGTGAATATTCATTTGAAATAATCACGAAGTTCTTTCTATGGTACCGCTGTTGAAATTTTCGCACTTTATAATTTGAAACTAAGGGTATCTGTTAGATATACAAATGCAAAGCTCCTAGGATTTAAAGTATATGCACTGATATCTTCGGATGTTCGGTCTCAGATATTGATATTCTTCATAAAAATCCTGAGCAAGTTATAAAGTTTGTATGTGCTTACCTTCGTAGCCCCTCTGTGTTGACCCTGAAATCAGAAAGAATACGGTGTTATCAAGTAGCAGAATAACAGAGTACACGTACTTATTTTTAGAGGGAGTCCCACACCTCTAGTGTCTTAAGTATATCGGAAGTGGGAAAATCGATTAATAAGACTTTGAAATCGAAACTGAAGGTCGTGAATGAACAGTAAAGTGTCGAGTCTACATTTAACATGTAGATATACGCATTGAGCCATCCACCGCTTTCAGAATGTACCCCATAGTATATAGGTAATCCACAAACTGGGGGCTATTTATCAAACTTTCTTTCTAGAAATAAAAATGTTTTTACAACTGTAGTGAATTTTACCATTGACAATTAATAACAGTTGCGAATGTCCCATCAAGAAAAAATTGTATCAAAAGTAAGATACTAAAATGGTTTGATGACGCATAATCTCTAGAAGAATGTAGAATTCGTTAGCACCTGTCTTAATTTAAATTGGGAACCTATCGAAGTCGTAAAAAACTGTCAATAAAGCAGATAACTCAAGAACTTCTAGATAGAGGATACCGTTCTCAAAAATTAAAAGAACTATTGTAAAAAAGTGTTAATGGTGTCCAATCACACGTAAGTGTGATTTTTCGGTTTTTTCCCTTATTATCGCTGAGTACCTTGACTGAAGACAGATTATGAGTGGCTGATTTAACTGGACTAGATACCCTACATTTTGTGTCTCATCTTAACTTACAGATCTGGTATGATGTAGCACATGTGTATTGCGAGGAGCTAAATAAAATGGTACGGGACGACTCACTGACTACGTTATTTACTAGAATTTCTGTCGGAAACGATGAAAAATGTGATCGACGTGTAGATGCGGAAGGCATATGGACAGAACAGTGTCGCAACATCATGCATATAAAAGATATAACAGACTATCAGGATTTGCTGGCTCATGTGCATAAGCCTAAACTGTGTCTTTTAAGTGAACCGCATATTGATTTCTAGAAGATTGAAGGACTTAGCTGCTAATGTAGTGAGACGAAATTAAGCGTCATCCATCCACCAATGTCAGCCCAGTTTGCAGGTGACTGTAAGTTTAATTTAGTTTGTTTATGTATTTTTCTTAATATTTGTAATAGCTGTGAATTATCTAAAAGTTTTGAATTTTTTTTATGTGTTTCATGTACGGAGAGGGCGGCGCAACGAACGGAGACAGCATCTTTGTTGCCGCGACCAGAGAGGAAATTGCTGGCCGCTATACGTCGCGGGTCGACAGCCAAGGAGCAACAGAAGATCCTGGAACCGAGTTGTTGCGTCGTGCTTCTAAAAATTAAAAATTAATTTTTGTACTCTTTTTGTACAACAATGACGTCATACTGAGCGTAATCTTATTGAAAAGTCAGTCATTGTTTGTCAACGGTCAAGTTCACATCTGTATGTGTAGGAAGCTAATAAAATAGTGTATGCTACTAAAGTTGAAACACGTGTTCTGAGGATTTATTTATGAAGAATTATGTGAACGGATTAATAATATATTTGACAAGATTATTGATTCTGACAGCGTTCATCGAAACTTTGAATCTCAAAAGTTTATTTAATGTGTGATTCTGATATCGATTGGATCAAGATAACGTGTGTCAATATAATTTCTGAGGAGAAACAAACGAAATTTAAATCGAAAAAGTTTATGAAAACCAATTGGTCCAAGTGATGTAATTCTTTCCATACGACTCAACTGATGTTTTACAGTTTCGTTCAAGAACCATTCTATGACAATTTAAAAAGAATATAAATCATTTTGAAGTGCGTTGTAACTGATGTAGGTGACGAAGTCTGCACATGGTCATATATCAAACGAAAATCGGTTATAAAAAACTTACGTCGTTACATTACACTAAGGATACACTTTTTTTTTGTTCGCTTACCAGGAAACGAAGCTTGTTGATGGTTTCGAATGATCACTTGCGAGTCTGATTAAGCACCGCAATGTTAAAACCATATTCTGCAGTCAGTGAGCAGTGGCTTAGGTTCCAGAAACATTCCAAGTTTCATAAAATGTAACTAATCTGTAAAAAGACCATTGGAATTTGTGGAAGAATCTGTGTGTAGCGTGATCGAGTCAGATGATTTTCGAGATAATGAGAGCATACTGTGTTTTCATCAACGATTTAATATCACTTTTTCAGCAAAACTGTCTCGGCTATTCCGGTATCTAACTGGGAATAGCCGCAACTGGTACGTGTCGCTAAGCGATTAAACGCCACAGTGACGGTTGTAGACTTCTTCATGACTTCCAATTTTCAACGATACGAATTCAACCTGACCATGCATGTTTTCAAGTACCATCCACCCACCATCCGTTCGATCCCCTCGGCGCTTTCTTGTACAGCCTAGGAAAAATAAAACTAGCACGGGAAACAATTGCAACAAGACTGGCGCGGAATCGATCCTTGTTAATGAACCGCACGGCAAACGCTGGAGACAGCCACCGTTGCCACGACGCTCTGCGCTGCTGAATTTTCTGGAGGTTTTGAAACAGCATTTCCTGTCTTAAGCTCATTCGCAAACACGTTTCCCGTGAAACTGTGCTTAATGTAACACAAGAAAATGAACAAGCGTTGTTGCACTCAACTGCTCAGCGAACACGTCAGCTCCTCGCTTTCACTCTAAGTACACTACTGGCCATTACAACTGCTGCACCATGAAGAAAACGTGCTACAGACGCGAAATTTAACCGACAGGAAGAAGATGCTGTGATATGCAAATGATTAGCTTTTCAGATCATTCACACAAGGTTGGCGCCGGTGGCGACTCCTACAACGTGCTGACATGAGGAAAGTTTCCATACGATTTCTCATACACAAACAGCAGTTGACCGGCGTTGCCTGGTGAAACGTTGTTGTGATGCCTCGTGTAAGAAGGAGAAATGCGTACCATCACGTTTCCATCTTTGATAAGGGTCGTATAGTAGCTTATCGCGATTGCGGTTTATCGTATCGCGACATTGCTGCTCGCATTGGTCGAGATCCAATGACTGTTAGCAGAATATGGAATCAGTGGGTTCAGGAGGGTAATGCGGAACGCCGTGCTGGATCCCAACGGCCTCGTATCACTAGCAGTCGAGGTGACAGGCATCCGCATGGGTGTGACGGATCGTGCAGCCACGTCTCTATCCATGAATCAACAGATGGGGACGTTTGGAAGACAACAACCATCTGCACGAACAGTTCGGCGACGTTTGCAGCAGCATGGACTATCAGCTCGGAAACCATGGCTGCGGCTACCCTTGACGCTGCATCACAGACAGGAGCGCCTGCGATGGTGTACTCAATGACGAACCTGGGTGCACGAATGGCAAAACGTCATTTTTTCGGATGTATCCAGGTTCGGTTTACAGCATCATGATGGTCGCATTCGTGTTTGGCAACATCGCGGTAAACGCACATTGGAAGCGTGTATTCTTCATCGCCATACTGGCGTATCACCCGGCGTGATGGTATGGGGTGCCATTGGCTACCCGTCTTGGTCACCTCTTGTTCGCATTGATGTAACTTTGAACAGTGGCCGTACATTTCAGATGTGTTACGATCCGTGGCTCTACCCTTCATTCGATCTCTGCGAAACCCTAGATTTCAGCAGGATAACGCACGGCCGCATGTTGCAGGTCCTGTACAGGCCTATCTGGATACAGAAAACCTTCGACTGCTGCCCTGGTCAGCACATTCTCCAGATCTCTCACTTTGAAGCCGAGCTTGCGTTTAACGTAGATGAGGTTCACCAGCCAACCGTTCGTGTCTCCTTTCCACCTATGATTTCCGTCCCACGAAACGGTTAAGTATTTGCCGTTTCCCCCTCTTGGCATGATTTCTAGCTGAATCTTGGTTCGCCGGTCAACTTCTTTACGATCAGTTGTAAATGGCGGTGGGTGTTCTGGCCGCTGTCCACATCACTTTTAACGACCTATTAGAACCGTTTTGTCGACACTACCAGCCTCTAATCTGATGACTTAAGTTTTTATTCGTTTTACTTAAAAGTTACTTCTCTGTTCATCAGGCTATCATTATATGATTTTGTCTTGGGACGTGTACCCACTGCTTGCTTACAAAAGCAGCGTTATGAGCAGCATTAAAAGGCTACGCCAAGAAGAAATGCAGATCATAAACGGGTATTCATTGGACAAATATATAATGCTAGAAATGACAAGTGATTACATTTTCACGCAGTTTGGGTGCATAGATCCTGAGAAATCAGTGCCCAGAACAACCACCTCTGGCCGTAATAACGGCCTTGATACACGTGGGCATAGAATCAAACAGAGCTTGGATGGCGTGTACCGATACTGATGCCCAAGCAGCTTCAACACGATACCACAATTCATCAAGAGTAGTGACTGAAGTATTGTGACGAGCCAGTAGCTCCGCCACCATTGGCCACACGTTTTCAATTGGTGAGAGATCTGAAGAATGTGCTGACCGGGGCAGCAGTCGAACATTTTCTGTATCCAGAAAGGCCCGTACAGGCCTTGCAACATGCGGTCGTGCATTATCCTGCTGAAAAGTACGGTTTCGCAGGGATCGAATGAAGGATAGAGCGACGGGTCGTAACACATCTGAAATGTAACGTCCACTCTTCAAAGTGCCGTCAGTGCGAACAAGAGGTGACCGAGGCGTGTAACCAATGGCACCCCATACCATCACGCCGTGTGATACGCCAGTATGGCGATGACGAATACACGCTCCCAATCTGCATTCACCGCGATGTCGCCAAACACGGATGCGACCATCCCGATGCTGCAAACAGAACCTGGATTCATCCGAAAAAATGACGTTTTGCCATTCGTGCACCTAGGTTCGTCGTTGATTACACCATCGCAGGCGCTCCTGTCTGTGATTCAGCGTCAAGGGTAACCGCAGCCGTGGTCTTCGAGCTGATAGTCCATGCTGCTGCAAACCCTCCTCAACCTACCGATTCCATATTCTGCTAGCAGTCATTGGATCTCGACCAACGCGAGCAGCAATGTCGCGATACGATTAACCGCAATCGCGACAGGCTACAATACGACCTTTATCAAAGTCGTAAACGTGATGGCGTGCATTTCTCCTCCTTACACGAGGCATCACAACAACGTTTTACCAGGCAACACCGGTCAACTGCTGTTTGTGTATGAGAAATGGGTTGGAAACTTTCCTCATGTCAGCACGTTGTAGGTGTCGCCACCGGCGCCAACATTGTGTGAATGCTCTGAAAAGCTGATCATTTGCATAACCCAGAATACTCTTCCTGTCGGTTATGGCCAGTAGTGTTGTTATAGCAGTTTGTAAACGTTACAATTGTTTTGAATAGTCCGGTATGTGGATATGCTTTGCCAGTAAATGAATTCCTTAGTTCATAACTGTAGGCAGAAGCCGTGTTCGAAAGGCATTCCATACAGTTCTGCCTAGTGAGAAAAATACGAGCGCACGCAATCTGGAATCAACAGTGTGACCGGAAACAAGAGTTTCTAAAGAACAGAAGACATCATGGATTTCTGAACGGGGGGAGCAATAGTGACATATGCTGCCGATACTTAAATTATGGGTATATCGATTAAGCGGTATTTAATGTTGAATAATGGAAGCGATATTTTTATTGTCTGTCTTTTCTTGATTCATAAGCACTATAGTTCTCATCAGCAGATTGCTTTCCTATTGTAACTACTAGTAATATTTTCAATCTGACACTATGTCATACAATGAGCTTAATTTAATTTCATATTCAGTACTACAAATGAGCAGTTGATTTGGACATGAATGTATCTGTACTGTGTGTTCATGAAAGTTTGTTAATTCTGTGTGTCATTTCTACCGCGGCAAATGACAGGTACAAGGTGCAAAATGCACACATTTCATGGCAGCACTGTATAAGAGTGATGGAAATGGTCACTCCCTGCTCCTATCTACGTGGCAGACTGTGTGCTTCTCTTACTCCCTGACTGCCATGTTCAAGTAAAGGTAGACACCCTGTAGAAGTAACGTGCAATTGACACAAAAATCACACACAATACTTCACTGGTATTTAGTAGAAAATGGCCTCTATTGCTCGAAGTGTTTATGATAAGTACAGTATTTCACGCTCAGAACACGTATTAATAGTGTTTCAGTCCCAAGAAGCAGTGACTTCTCTCGATAGGAATCTCTCTACTGCTGACTCTTCATTTGTCAGGCTCTTCTGGCACGATCATTACTCCGAAGAAAGGCGCAACTCATTGTAGAATATGACAAGGTGCAGGCCATCTATTGATTGTACGGCGAAGCCATTCACGCAGTACCTTGAACATCCACCGAAGAATGACGCAAACTGACGCCCACCTACCAGCTACGTCTTCAGTTATTCATGTACTCTGTATTGTTAGCTGCCGTCGCGATCTGACGCACAGTCCCTGCTGTCGAGACATCTTCACGGGTACCGGGCGCGATTGGGCCACCCTCTCCCCAAGGGGAGTGGCGGGTTCAGCGGCGTTCGCGGCGCACGAGGCGGAGGGTCAATGTGGAGGCTGGCCGTGTGGCATCGCCCGCTCTGCCTGTGAGTGGACATGTGGCTGCTCCTTCAGCAAGGTCCGAGCAGGCACACGGGGGGAGGGGTTTATTAGTTACTGGGAGCTCCAACGTTAGGCGGATGATGGAGCCCCTAAGGGAAATAGCGGAAAGGTCGGGGAAGAAGGCCAGTGTTCACTCTGTATGCTTGCCGAGGGGTCTCATCCGAGATGTGGAGGAGGCCCTGCCGGCAGCGATAGAAAGCACTGGGTGCACCCGACTGCAAATTGTTGCTCATGTCGGCACCAATGACCCCTGTCGTCTGGGTTCAGAGGTCATCCTCAGTTCGTACAGGCGGTTGGCGGAATTGGTGAAGGCGGAAAGCCTCGCTCGCTGGGTGAAATCAGAGCTAAGTATTTGTAGTATCGTTCCCAGAACCGATCGCGGTCCTCTGGCTTGGAGCCGAGTGGAAGGCTTAAACCAGAGGCACAGACGATTCTGCGACGATCTGGGGTGCAAATTTCTCGACCTCCGCTATCGGGTGGAGAAATGTAGGGTCCCTCTGAATAGGTCAGGCGTGCACTACACGCCGGAAGCGGCTACAAGGGTAGCGGAGTACGTGTGGAGTGCACATACGGTTTTTTTAGATTAGAGAATTCTCTCCCTAGGCCCGACAAGACGCCTCCTGAGACGAGGCAAGGTAGGAGTAGGCAAAATGCAACAGGGAATAACAATATTAATGTGCTAATAGTAAACTGCAGGAGCGTCTATAGAAAGGTCCCAGAAATGCTCTCATTAATAAACGATCACAACGCCCATATAGTACTAGGTACAGAAAGTTGGCTGAAATCAGACGTAAACAGTAATGAAATCCTAAACTCAAGATTGTAATGTATACCGCAGAAACAGGCTGGACAGTGAAGGTGGAGGCGTGTTTATAGCGATAAGAAGTGCAATAGTACCGAAGGAAATTGACGGAGATCCGAAATGTGAAATGATTTGGGTGAAGGTCACGGTTAAAGCAGGCTCAGACATGGTAATTGGACGTCTCTATAGGCCCCCTGGCTCAGCAGCTGTCATGGCTGAACACCTGAAGGACAATTTGGAAAATATTTCGAGTAGATTTCCCCACCATGTTATAGTTCTGGGTGGAGATTTTAATTTACCGGATATAGACTGGGAGACGCAAACGTTCATAACGGGTGGCAGGGACAAAGAATCCAATGAAATTTTTTTAAGTGCTTTATCTGGAAACTACCTTGAGCAGTTAAACAGAGAACCGACTCGTGGCGATAACATACTAGACCTTCTGGTGACAAACAGATCCGAACTATTTGAAACAGTTAACGCAGAACAGGGAGTCAGCGATCATAAAGCGGTTACTGCATCGATGGTTTCAGCCGTAAATAGAAATATTAAAAAAGGTAGGAAGATTTTTCTGTTTAGCAAAAGTGACAAAAAGCATATTACAGAGTACCTCACAGATCAACACAAAAGTTTTGTCTCAAGTACAGATAGTGTGAGGATCAGTGGACAAAGTTCAAAACCATCGTACAATATGCGTTAGATGAGTATGTGCCAAGCGAGATAGTAAGAGACGGAAAAGAGCTACCGCGGTACAACAACCGAGTTAGAAAACTGCTGCGGAAGCAAAGGGAACTTCACAGCAAACATAAACATAGCCAAAGCCTTGCAGGCAAACAAAAATTACGCGAAGCGAAATGTAGTGTGAGGTGGACGGCTATGCGAGAGGCGTTCAATGAATTCGAAAGTAAAGTACTATGTACTGACTTGGCAGAAAATCCTAAGAACTTTTGGTCTTATGTCAAAACAGTAGGTGGATCAAAACAAAATGTCCAGACACTCTGTGACCAAAATGGTACCGAAACAGAGGATGACAAACTAAAGGCCGAAATACTAAATGTCTTTTTCCAAAGCTGTTTCACAGAGGAAGACTGCACTGTAGTTCCTTCTCTAGTTTGTCGTACAGATGACAAAATGGTAGGTATCGAAATAAACGACAGAGGGATAGAGAAACAATTAAAATCGCTCAAAAGAGGAAAGGCCGCGGGACCTGATGGGATACCAGTTCGATTTTACACAGAATACGCGAAGGAACTTGCCCCCCTTCTTGCAGCGGTGTACCGTAGGCCTCTAGAAGAGCGTAGCGTTCCAAAGGATTGGA
Organism: Schistocerca serialis cubense; assembly: GCF_023864345.2. Taxonomy (NCBI): domain Eukaryota; kingdom Metazoa; phylum Arthropoda; class Insecta; order Orthoptera; family Acrididae; genus Schistocerca; species Schistocerca serialis. Next base: position 54,756,688 of record NC_064644.1, read on the forward strand.
AAAGGGCACGAGTCATCCCCGTTTTCAGGAAGGGACGTCGAACAGATGTGCAGAACTATAGACCTATATCTCTAACGTCGATCAGTTGTAGAATTTTGGAGCACGTATTATGTTCGAGTATAATGACTTTTCTGGAGACTAGAAATCTACTCTGTAGGAATCAGCATGGGTTTCGATAAAGACGGTCGTGTGAAACCCAGCTCGCGCTATTCGTCCACGAGACTCAGAGGGCCATAGACACCGGTTCACAAGTAGATGCCATGTTTTTTGACTTCTGCAGGTGTTCGATACAGTTCCCCACAGTAGTTTAATGAACAAAGTAAGAGCATATGGACTATCAGACCAATTGTGTGATTGGATTTAAGAGTTCCTAGATAACAGAACGCAGCATGTCATTCTCAATGGAGAGAAGTCTTCCGAAGTAAGAGTGATTTCAGGTGCGCCGCAGGGGAGTGTCATAGGACCGTTGCTATTCACAATATACATAAATGACCTTGTGGATGACATCGGAAGTTCCTGAGACTTTTTGCAGATGATGCTGTGGTGTATCGAAAGGTTGTAACAATGAAAAATTGTACTGAAATGCAGGAGGATCTGCAGCGAATTGACGCATGGTGCAGGGAATGGCAATTGAATCTCAATGTAGACAAGTGTAATGTGCTGCGAATACATAGAAAGATAGATCCCATATTATTTAGCTACAAAATAGCAGGTCAGCAACTGGAAGCAGTTATTTCCAAAAATTATCTGGGAGTACGCATTAGGAGTGATTTAAAATGGAATGATCATATAAAGTTGATCGTCTGTAAAGCAGATGCCAGACTGAGATTCATTGGAAGAATCCTAAGGAAATGCAATCCGAAAACAAAGGAAGTAGGTTACAGTACACTTGTTCGCCCACTGCTTAAATACTGCTCAGCAGTTTGGGATCCGTACCAGATAGGATTAATAGAAGACATAGAGAAGATCCAACGGAGAGCAGCGCTCTTCGTTACAGGATCATTTAGTAATCGCGAAAGCGTTACGGAGATGATATATAAACTCCAGTGGAAGACTCTGCAGGAGTGACGCTCAGTAGCTCGGTACGGGCTTTTGTTAAAGTTTCGAGAACATACCTTCACCGAAGAGTCAAGCAGTATATTGCTCCCTCCTACGTATATCTCGCTATGAGACCATCAGGATAAAATCAGAGAGATTAGAGCCCACACAGAAGCATACCGACAATCCTTCTTTCCACGAACAATACGAGACTGGAATAGAAGGGAGAACCGATAGAGGTGCTCAGGGTACCCTCCGCCACACACCATCAGGTGGCTTGCGGAGTATGGATGTAGATGTAGATGTACGTAGGTGAACTGGTCACAGTGTCAGTTCATAGTGGGACACGGTCCTGACACCGTTAGATGTGTATCTGTGATTGTGTGCCAAAAGAGTTAATGTTTTAATAACAGTCTTTGGTTCGATTTCAAGTTGATTTGAGTTTCCAAACCAATTACATCTGCAGGGGAATGTATTAAACATAGAATTCTGGTAAAGTCTACTGGTGATGATTATTGGTTTTCTTAATTAATTTATTTGCAAGTAAGTCATTCTACAGTACATCGTGTATCTTTTATTGATCAATGTTGGACATAATATAGTTTCTGCCAGTTTTTAAACGTCTGTTAATCGTTTCCCTGACTTTGACAAAATTTAAATTTCTTAATCGATGTATTGAAATATAGATAATTTTCGTGTCGATAGCAACGATTTTTCTGACGAGTATCGGTAGATCATATACCGATGTTCTTAAAAGTATGCCCAATCCTAGCCGAAAGTTCCATTAAGCTTTCCGCAGATGACGCCGTTGTATGCACAGAAATCGCATGTCCCGAAAATTGTTATTAAATACAGGAAGACCTGCACGGTATCAGCCCGTGGTGCAGGGAGTGGCAGTTGACTCTCAACATACATAAATGTAACGTATTGCGAATACATAGTAAGAAGTTATTTCCATAACGTAGATACAGGGTGTTTCAAAAATGACCGGTATATTTGAAACGGCAATAAAAACTAAACGAGCAGCGATAGAAATACACCGTTTGTTGCAATATGCTTGGGACAACAGTACATTTTCAGGCGGACAAACTTTCGAAATTACAGTAGTTACAATTTTCAACAACAGATGGCGCTGCAAGTGATGTGAAAGATATAGAAGACAACGCAGTCTGTGGGTGCGCCATTCTATTCGTAAACTTTCTGCTGTTCACAACGTGCAAGTGTGCTGTAGACAACATGGTTTATTCCTTAGAACAGAGGATTTTTCTGGTGTTGGAATTCCACCGCCTAGAACACAGTGTTGTTGCAACAAGACGAAGTTTTCAACGGAGGTTTAATGTAACCAAAGGACCGAAAAGCGATACAATAAAGGATCTGTTTGAAAAATTTCAACGGACTGGGAACGTGACGGATGAACGTGCTGGAAAGGTAGGGCGACCGTGTACGGCAATCACAGAGGGCAACGCGCAGCTAGTGCAGCAGGTGATCCAACAGCGGCCTCGGGTTTCCGTTCGCCGTATAGCAGCTGCGGTCCAAATGACGCCAACGTCCACGTATCGTCTCATGCACCAGAGTTTACACCTCTATCCATACAGAATTCAAACGCGGCAACCCCTCAGCGCCGCTACCATTGCTGCACGAGAGACATTCGCTAACGATATAGTGCACAGGATTGATGACGGCGATATGCATGTGGGCAGCATTTGGTTTACTGACGAAACTTATTTTTACCTGGACGGCTCCGTCAATAAACAGAACTGGCGCATATGGGGAACCGAAAAGCCCCATGTTGCAGTCCCAGCGTCCCTGCATCCTCAAAAAGTACTGGTCTGGGCCGCCATTTCTTCCAAACGAATCATTGGCCCATTTTTCAGATCCGAAACGATTACTGCATCACGCTATCTGGACATTCTTCGTGAATTTGTGGCGGTACAAACTGCCTTAGACGACACGGCGAACACCTCGTGGTTTATGCAAGATGGTGCCCGGCCACATGCACGGCCGACGTCTTTAATTTTCTGAATGAATATTTCGATGATCGTGTGATTGCTTTGGGCTATGCGAAACATACAGGAGGCGGCGTGGATTGGCCTCCCTATTCGCCAGACATGAACCCCTGTGACTTCTTTCTGTGGGGACACTTGAAAGACCAGGTGTACCGCCAGAATCCAGAAACAATTGAACAGCTGAAGCAGTACATCTCATCTGCATGTGAAGCCATTCCGCCAGACACGTTGTCAAAGGTTTCGGGTAATTTCATTCAGAGACTACGCCATATTATTGCTACGCATGGTGGATATGTGGAAAATATCGTACTATAGAGTTTCCCAGACCGCAGCGCCATCTTGTTGAAAATTGTAATTACTGTAATTTCGAAAGTTTGTCTGCCTGAAAATGTATTGTTGTCCCAAGCATATTGCAACAAACGGTGTATTTCTATCGCTGCTCGTTTAGTTTTTATTGCCGTTTCAAATATACCGGTCATTTTTGAAACACCCTGTATGAGTACGTGTATGGAGCGATCTGAGCTGGAACTATCACGTAATTGTCGCGACTGAAGCAGATGCCAGACTGAGAATCTTTAGAAGAATATTCACGTAAATATAGTCTATTAACAAAGGAAGTAGCCTGTGAAACGCTCGTTCCACCAACAACTGAATATTACTCTTTCAGTCTGGGATCTGTACCAAATAGGATTGACAGAGGGAGCAGAGGTGGACCAAAGAAAAGCAGCATGTTTCGTTACAGGTTAATTTAGTTAGCACTAAAGCGTCACGATTGAATATCATACTCTAATGCGTTTACTGACAAAATACTGAGAGCGTAAGTTTCTAGAAGAGTCAACAAATATATTTCTTCCTGCTACGTATGTATCGCAGAAAGACTATGAAGATAAAATTAGAGATTCGAGTCAACACTGAGGTTTACCGACAACCGTTGTTCCCGCGAACCATACGTGAGAGGAACACGAAAAGGAGAAAGAGTCACTGGTAAAAGAATTACCCTTCACCACACACCGTAAGGTGACTTACCTAGTATAGATGTACTATACATAAAACTGCAACCAGTCGGTTTTTTGAATAGTTACGTATTAGTCCACGAACCGGCTTTTGAACCTCTTGAGGTTCATCTTCAGATGGTTTTCTGGAAGTTACATCACTATTTCTAGCTTACTGTTAAGTGCTGGTTGTGTGACAAGAAGATGGAACACGCTGTAATGTATCGTCATTACTATCTTTTATCTGTAGATATGGATCCAAAATCTGTTCAAATGTGTGTGACTTCCTAAGAGACCAAACAGCTAAGGTCATCGGACCCTAGACTTACACCTTACTTAAACTAACTTATGCTAAACTCAACACACACACCCATGCAAAATATAGTTTTGTACTTAGTGCGACGGTATGGGCGGCTTTTTTCCGTTAGTGTCCATCTGTCTGCTTCCATTTTGATGGTCCGTTGATACATGAAATGGTTCAAATGGCTCTGAGCACTATGGGACTTAACATCTGAGATCATCAGTCCCCTAGAACTCAGAACTACTTAAACCTAACTAAGCTAAGGACATCACACACATCCATGCCCGAAGCAGGATTCGAACCTCCGACCGTAGCGGTCGCGCGGTTCCAGACTGAGGCACCTGAAACCGATCGGCCACTCCAGCCGGCCAGTTCATACATCGCTTCACACTCTTTTACACAATCCGTATTCATTTACACTGTGACAGCGAAACTTTGCCACCATCCAGCATGTGTTGTACAACTGTTGCCTGTGACAAAGATCATGAGAAGAAGATACGGCATAGGCCTACTTTGCTCAGAGATGTAATTTGTTCTTGTTTAGATGTATTAAAGTCGACATTAAGGCCACAGAAATACTGATATCACTTCCAGAAGACCATCTCAAGATGAAACTGATAAGGTTCGAAACCCGGTTCATGGAAAAATCAATAACTATTCATAAAAGCGACTGGTTACATTTTCATGTATTTACATTCATTAACAGTCACGGATTCTAAAATATCCGTAACGGATAAGCTAAATATATGTAGATACAGACATCAACGCAAAAAGGGTCGGGTATGTACACGATGTGGGCGTCTAAAAAAAAAATGGCTCAGAGCACTATGGGACTTAACATCTGAGGTCAACAGTCCCCTAGAGCTTAGAACTACTTAAACCTAACTAACCTAAGGACATCACACACATCCATGCCCGAGGCAGGATTCGAACCTGCGACCGTAGCAGTCGCACGGTTCCGGACTGCGCGCCTAGAACCGCGAGACCACCGCGGCCGGCTGGGCGTCTCATATCTGTCCCAATCTGTCTTGGCTTACAAGTCCGAACAAGGTACGTAGCGCTTGTAAATGAAGCTTTCATTTGACGGCTCTGTCCCTGCATTTTCTCTGCGTTTCCTTGCTCGACTTACACTACGCCATGAAGATTTACGCAAGCTACCTGGACTGAAAAAATGTTTCTTGGGTTCAGTTCTGAATGAGGTAACGAATGTAGAAACTAATATTGTTGTTAAACATGTGAGGTACGTGCGCGAAAGGTATCTTTGATCACTTGTAAGAAATAGGTAAAGCAACAGACGCACATGAAATTATTATAGTTCTTCCATGTGTCTGATTTTCCGCTCGGGGAGGTCCACGTAGTTCTGCGAAGAATAGCGTTCGATAGCTGCATTTGTCCTCGTTTCGGAATGGAGTGCTTTATATGTGCTCTTTCGCGACTTAATGGCGCGTTCTTTTCCGTGATTTCTGGTTGCGTTCTTCGAAGGTATTGGAAGCTATTCACTTCTTACTAAAAGCCAATTATTTCTCTTCTTCGAGCAGCTTACCAGGATGTAATGCAGCTTCCAGGAATACAGGAAGAAGGGGCCATAAGCTTGCACTTTAAAACCTCCAAGTGAATGAATGTGAATGTCAATGGAAACGCAATTCAGCGCGTTCCGAGAATAACGAATAAGAAAGCGTATGTTCCACTTCTAGGAATGCTACGGACATTTGATTTCGTATTGTATTTCACTGCCAGGGTACGTGGTAAAATCGAATGTAATGACACTACTCGAGATGCAGTGATATTCTAGAACTGAAAGTACGTCGTAACAATCTACAGAATTTATGCTAAGTAATTATTGCCTCAAAATATGGCCAACACTCTCCTCATAATTTTCCAGGTGTTATTGCAGACATTTTGAGCATCGGCAGTATGTGTTTCCGAAAACGTATTATAAAAAATCCCGTCAGGAAACCTCAGAATGCTTTGTCATATAATATTTTGTTACTAAGTTTGCTTGGATCCAAGTTACATCGGGTTGGAACATTTTTACTAAGAGTATCCAGCTTGCGCCAACAGTGACTCGCGTACTTCAGTTTTAAGAAAATTTCAAGATTTGTTTGATTTATCAGGTCACTTAAAATGAGTCGTACAACACATAGATCCAGCTTATAATCTGTCGGACGTCAACGAGCGTGGTACTAGAGTGTGAAATTATAAATATTTTGTATTCATTTATTACACATACTGAAACATAAAGCTGAATACACTAAGAGAACGCATACGGTTTTGTTTGAACACATTTTGAGAAGTTGATCGCAGCAGTCTCAAATATCTTTCCAGCATCTACGTCATCCAGCATAATGACGACGTCCCTCGTGAAGAGACAAATCAGCCTTGATTTTCCCACTGAAATGTTTCACATTAGTAGACAAGTTCTGTGCTGCTTGTGAGGTCTAATCTGACTTCCTTGACTGTGATAACGTAAACTGGCGCCGTACATCTTTTACCACCCTGAATGTGTGCCGCCAATTTTACTGTTACTGCGAAACATTAAATACAAGTATATCTCATATATGCCACGTGCAAGTAATTATTCAAATTTATGAGAAAAAGAAGTTTACCAATACGTATTTGCTTGTCATAGCAATACGTGTTCAACAACTCTGGCTTGATGAGGACAAGCTACCGCACTGCCACAGCGAGAGTACTATTTATTTAAATTAATAAAATACCTTTCAAATTAATTAATGTCCAGAACTTTTTCAAATCGTAGTTATCCAGTCAGTATTTCTGATGCTCACCCAAATGCCTGCTCCAAACAAGCTATTGAGCAGGCCTCAACTAAGGCTATTACCTCACGCAAATGGATGAATTTCATAAACATAAGTATATTACAAATAATAAATTAGATGTAAGTCTTCATAATTATTTAGAAATTTGAGCCCACCGAAATAAACGTATGTTTCCTAACGTTATGAAATGAAGATATACGAACTGGAGTGACTTCATGCTACGTATTACTACCTAGCGAATAATGAACTCGTTTCAAACATATTGAGGAACAAAATATCGCTGCTACTCGCGTACAAACCACAGATCTTTCCCTGTCTTCTCTGGTTAATACCCTGTTATTGAACAACGGAAAAAGGGGCATAAGAGCGAAGCACTGCACACTGGAAAAATATTTCTAAATACGATTATTTACTTGTTATATCATTGCACTATTTATTCCCTCTTATTGACTTTTGACGCGCTGCAATGTTACCATAACACGTCGCATTACAGGCATTGTTACAGTTTTTCACCAGTTATGCAGACATGTTACGTTCAAATGTTAGTAAACTACAATTGTGTGTGGTGATACATTAGTGGGTTGGCTTATAATTATGGGCGGCAACCGTCGTTTTTGTGTGTGCCAGTGCCGCTTGTTTGCTTTTTCGGTGCTCATTTTCTAGTATGGTACTGTATTCTTATCTACATTTCTCCCCTAATGAATGCTGTCGTCGAGTGTGCGTGAGTATTTCGTCATGCGATTATTAACAATGACCCTGATTTTTAATTATTGACAAAATACTAGTGAATGCAACAGATAATGCGACACACACACAAAAGGAACGCACGGTGTAATGGTGGCGGTAACCGCTAGCATCAGGCAGTACTACGCTCATATTTACACTGGGGTTTTACTCTTTTATAATTATGAATTTGACCTTGATTAAAATAATTTGGGATAGAAGAGGTAATTGTTTGAAAATTTGATTATGAATTCAGATTGCATAATTGGACGTACTCTTGAATCATTGGTCTACACTACACTGTTATTGGTACTGATACGTACTGAACTTTCGAATTGGTCTAGTACCATTAACTTATTAAATGTCACACTATAGGGAGGCCGAAGGGAATTAATTATCACACACTAGGGCACATCATTTCCATGCATCGACATGCTGAAGTACACAGCGAGGCACTACGCAAAGTGCCACTAATATATAAATTAAATCAAAAAGTGATAGTACGGAACTGGGAAGACCACACACAGATGCCTTATCACACGATATTCGAATGCGCTAGTGAGTCGAACCAAAGTGAGGATTTCGGTCAGTTAATAGTAATATTAATATTAATCTTAACTGATCACATGAGCTCTGACGGGAACGGTTGAAGCCATATTCTATGGATGGAAACTTTTAACAAAATCGGCCAAGCAGCTGCAAGGGACGGCGGCTGGAGGTCGTTATCACACTGAGATTATGGTAAATAACACAGGATTATATACGAAACATAACAAATAAAGGGAGTGCGGATATGATAAGCAGGAATATGGCTCTTTCAAACATCATAGCCACTGTACGTATTTGTATGAAGTGTAGCAATGTATGAAAGTGAAACATGGACGATAAATAGTTTAGACAAGAAGAGAATAGAAGCTTTAGAAATCTGGTGCTACAGAACAATGTTGAAGATTAGATAGGTAGACCATGTAACTAATGAGGAGGTATTGAATAGAATTTGGGGAAAGAGGAATTTGTGGCACAACTTGGCTAGAAGAATGGATCGGTTGGTAGGACACATTCTGAGGCATCAAGGGATCACCAATTTAGTATTGGAGGGAAACGTGAAGGATAAAAATCGGAGACTGAGAGGTGAATACACTAAGCAGATTCAGAAAGATGGATGTAGATTGCAGTAGTTACTCAGAGATGAAGAGGCTTGCATAGGACAGAGTATCATGCAGAGCTGTATCAAACCAGTCTCTGGACTGAAGATCACAACAACAGCAAGAGCCACTGTACCTTAATATTCACAAGATCACCTCAGAATTACGTAGACTTTCAATAAACGTCACTGCAGGAGTTATGAGGCATTGTACTATTACCTTGACGCCGGCCGGAGTGGCCGAGCGGTTAAAGGCGCTACAGTCTGGAACCGCACGACCGCTACGGTCGCAGGTTCGAATCCTGCCTCGGGGATGGATGTGTGTGATGTCCTTAGGTTAGTTAGGTTTAAGTAGTTCTAAGTTCTAGGGGACTTATGACCACAGCAGTTGAGTCCCATAGTGCTCAGAGCCATTTGAACCATTTTATTACCTTGACGTTAGTACAATGAAAACATAGGGAAAATATGATTAACGGCACCAGAACATACCTCCCTTTATGAAGGACAAATATGGCTGCTAGGGTCTGACGCACACGTGGTGCGAATATAAGACACAAAGAAAATCACCAGAATGCGCAATATTATTTTTCAAAAATAACGCGATCCGAGTTCTAATACTATTAGCAAGCATTTACTGTTCTTTCGCAGCGCGGGATTAGCCGAGCGGTCTCGGGCGCTGCAGTCATGGACTGTTGGCTGGTCGCTGTAGAGGTTCGAGTCCTCTCTCGGGCATGGGTGTGTGTGTTTGCCCTTAGAGTAATTTAGGTTAAGTAATGTGTAAGCTTAAGGACTGATGACCTTAGCAGTTAAGTCCCATAATATCTCACACACATTTGAACATTTGAACAACTGTTCTTTCATAGTCATAAGTCTTCGTTTCTAGCACCGAGGGTGGCACATTGAAATGGCGGGAACATGTGCCAGTGTCTATGTTAGAAAGTAAACTACACTAAAAATTTATTTTGCCCCACAAAGCCATATAGGGGAATTAATATTTCTATTTTTTAACTAAATGAGAGAAGCTGTGGCCACTACAGTTGTACCATAGCGTAAGGAGGTGATGGTTCACGCAAGAACAAAACCGTTACAGCTAACACTCACTAAGTTCTCTATTCCGTCAAAATTATCACGATTACGACATCACTACATACTTCGGTAGCCACCCCAAACTTAAGTAATACATTGTGAACTGTATCTGTGTTGAAATACTGCATTTTAGTACATGTTACATGTTCCAGACGGAGCGCCTCGACAGTGCGTCCTCTCCTCGGCTACCGGTCCACAAGTCACGCTACCGACCGGCCACCATAGCCGTTGTTCGAAATGCCAAGTTGCTACTGGCTGAAGGCCAACCTCCGCCCTCTACACTCCTCAGAAACGATCTTTCTGAAGTATCAAGCAATTCCTGCGTTTAGTTTCACCTGTTCCATTTTGAGAAGCCTACTGCATCTATTGACCATCTTAGAAATAGACGTCCACCTTTCCAAAGCCATCACATTCTCATAACATGCCCTCATACATTCTGGAAAGATACAGACAGGATGAGCATGTGTGACACATAGCGAAAATTATTGAAACAAAACACTTAGCTCTTTTCTACACATCCACCACTCGTGTTTTTGACATAACAAGGGAGGAAAGACTCGTGTCTCACCGTATTGTATTGTAACAGTCAGCTGGTAACTCAACTGGGATTTATTCAACTGAGGCATCATTTACGTTCCAGGAGCGTACTCACAGTACCGCTTCAGATAAACCTATGTCAATAAAATTAAATGGACCACGCTGTGTTATATATGTTCACGTACCTCAGCAGTGAACTGAGAGGCGACCTGATGAACATATGTACATTTAGCACCGAGTTCGGAATCTCCATCCACATCTAATCTTCTCGCAGCGCTACAGTCTGGAACCGCGCGACCGCTACTGTCGCAGGTTCGAATCCTGCTACGGGCATGGATGTGTGTGATGTCCTTAGGTTACTTAAGTTTAACTAGTTCTAGGTTCTAGGGGACTGATGACCTCAGAAGTTAAGTCCCATAGTGCTCAGAGCCATTTGAACCATTTTTTTTCTCGCAGCGCTCTGCTTCATTGCCAGTTCGCCCTAATTTGCATGCTGTCATGGTCTCCATCCCCTTAGATTTCCATGACAAAATTCCTAGACTTATCCTTCGTAGCAGTACAGGTGCTGCTCTTAATCTATACGGATAGTGTCACTTAATGAAGGTAGCATGCTAAATAAATCATAAATATCGTAATCCCCACGGAATTCACAGCCGTCGAACCAATGACAATACAAATTACGGTGTGACTTTGTGAAAGAATCAGACCCGCCTGCCTCTACAACACCCAGGGAACAACATACGTGTAAGGTTCCTAGTTTAGGAGGTTGAGCATCATGACAGAGCTTAATGAAGGCACAGTACGCTTGGTATCACTGTAGACAACAACAAATGATAAGGACTGATCGAATTGCTGACAACGGATCCGATTGTGCGTCTCCCAGTGGATCAACCAACGTTCATTGTCACCAAGAATAATTCACTCCCGACTATATGCTGTCAAGCAACGGCCTACGTGACAGAATGTCGCAACCCCATATTCAGAATAGGAGCAGCAGCAGCCTGTATACCGTCCACCATCCCATCATCCTCTCCCTATACCTATGCCCTGAGATGCACAACACGTAAATACGCGGATGTATACTGAAATCGATGCGATGAAACAATACGTAAAGAGCCTGCAGTCTCATCGCGGTAACCGAATATGAAGATTTAAAAGTAGTCACTGAAAAACTAGGAACTACAAAAAGACGATCAGTGACGAGATTAACCTCCAAATAAGGGTAGACGAGTAGAAGCCGATAATCTCATGCACCGCGCTAACACATATTAGGGGTAAGGGGCTACTATGCACAAAAGTAGAGCACAGTAACAACCAAAACCTGGAAGTTAAAGAGAAAGGGCAGAATTTACGAATAAAATGCGTAACTCCTCCAGTGGAAGAATAAATTGGATTGGATTGTTTGGGGGAAGAGACCAAACAGCGAGGTCATCGGTCTCATCGGATTAGGGAAGGACAGGGAAGGAAGTCGGCCGTGCCCTTTCAAAGGAACCATCCCGGTATTTACCTGGAGCGATTTAGGGAAATCACGGAAAACCTAAATCAGGATGGCCGGACGCGGGATTGAACCGTCGTCCTCCCGAATGCGAGTCCAGTGTGCTAACCACTGCGCCACCTCGCTCGGTATGAAGAATAAATGCCAAAAACTCTACAAAGAAGAGTAAAGTTCTGGCGCTCCCTCAAAACCTCTCCATGGCAAAAAATGCGGCAAACGAAGCAGTTATCCTGACGAATGAACCACAGAAGTCAAAGAAAAAGACGATGTATTCGAACGAGTGCTGCAAGAGGTGTATGTAGATACAGTTGTAGATTCCTAGAAGACTGAATATTTATGAACGTCTTCAGAAATCATGTACAGGCAGAGTTAGCTGCATCCATAGCTATCCCAGCAGCCGAAATCGAGGACGAAACCTCACTAAAGAGGCCGACAACAGAATGCGAAATCACGTACGGTCATGCGAGGCACCCTCCCACTCACTCATTCAGTTACAGTCACCTGTATTTAACTACTGCCTGATGGCCGAGACTGTCCCGCCTGCACGCGAAAGAAGCAAAACAATCATATTCCCAAAACTAGCAAACCACTAACTGACTCAGACACCAGCGACCCACTATTGAAGCTAATCATTGATGGCCCAAAAGGCATCAATACAGGACGCTGCTCAGTTGCCGTGTTCCTGGACAAACGAGGGCACAATGACTTACTCCAGTTGCTAAGGTTCGGCGTACCCATCAATCTGAGGCACATTGCACAAAAACTAATAACAGATCGAATGTACAGGGTGCAAGCCACTGGGAGAAAACATAGAAACGCTCCACCCCTTTGACAAACATCACCGAAGGTGCTGTTAGGCCATCTCCCCCTCCACTCTCCCTTTTCCCCTGTACTCCGAAGTTCCACAAGCCTCAATAGACAGTAAACTGTGTGCGTATACAGATGACACGGCGTATTGCTACACAACACTGATAGTGCAAAGTGCACATAAAAAAGTGCAGAAATACCTACGAAATCTTAGAGATTGGATGTTGAAATGTCGAATTCGTCCAACCCTCCCTAAAACTCCAAAAATCCTATTTCTTCTAAAAACCCAAAGGCATCAATAGTAGGAAACAGAAGTACATCCAAATCTCTGGGATACCTCACTCAGAATACAAAACGTCCGAAAGTACCTTCTGTTGTGCCCAGATAAATGTATATGGACTGGCGCACATACCTACTACATATTCTCAAAAAATACATGCTTCGGTAAAAATTAATAAAGCAACCGCCATGCCGCTTCCACGGCTGCTCCACTTGGACAGGAATACACACGTACAAAACATTCATACACCCAGTTTTTGAGTATGCTAATGCGTGTTGCAGGAATACCAAAACCATACACTAAAAGAATTTACGTGAAGGAACGGCGTTTGTTGCTCAGCATCACAAAAATACATCTCGTGGCCCGAAGTGATGATATATACATGCACTAACCAGGATAGGGCCCATTGAAATCAGAAACTAATGACAACTTATGGATGCCACATTCTAGAGTACGAAGGGGATACGGAAGACATCGCCACAGCACCACTACCACTATAAAGAGGCCTAAAATATAAACACTGTTAGCCGGCCAAAACAGCAACATACACTCCTGGTAATGGAAAAAAGAACACATTGACACCGGTGTGTCAGACCCACCATACTTGCTCCGGACTCTGCGAGAGGGCTGTACAAGCAATGATCACACGCACGGCACAGCGGACACACCAGGAACCGCGGTGTTGGCCGTCGAATGGCGCTAGCTGCGCAGCATTTGTGCACCGCCGCCCTCAGTGTCAGCCAGTTTGCCGTGGCATACGGAGCTCCATCGCAGTCTTTAACACTGGTAGCATGCCGCGACAGCGTGGACGTGAACCGTATGTGCAGTTGACGGACTTTGAGCGAGGGCGTATAGTGGGCATGCGGGAGGCCGGGTGGACGTACCGCCGAATTGCTCAACACGTGGGGCGTGAGGTCTCCACAGTACATCGATGTTGTCGCCAGTGGTCGGCGGAAGGTGTACGTGCCCGTCGACCTGGGACCGGACCGCAGCGACGCACGGATGCACGCCAAGACCTTAGGATCCTACGCAGTGCCGTAGGGGACCGCACCGCCACTTCCCAGCAAATTAGGGACACTGTTGCTCCTGGGGTATCGGCGAGGACCATTCGGAACCGTCTCCATGAAGCTGGGCTACGGTCCCGCACACCGTTAGCCCGTCTTCCGCTCGCGCCCCAACATCGTGCAGCCCGCCTCCAGTGGTGTCGCGGCAGGCGTGAATGGAGGGACGAATGGAGACGTGTCGTCTTCAGCGATGAGAGTCGCTTCTGCCTTGGTGCCAATGATGGTCGTATGCGTGTTTGGCGCCGTGCAGGTGAGCGCCACAATCAGGACTGCATACGACCGAGGCACACAGGGCCAACACCCGGCATCATGGTGTGGGGACGAATGGAGACGTGTCGTCTTCAGCGATGAGAGTCGCTTCTGCCTTGGTGCCAATGATGGTCGTATGCGTGTTTGGCGCCGTGCAGGTGAGCGCCACAATCAGAACTGCATACGACCGAGGCACACAGGGCCAACACCCGGCATCATGGTGTGGGGAGCGATCTCCTACACTGGCCGTACACCAATGGTGATCGTCGAGGGGACACTGAATAGTGCACGGTACATCCAAACCGTCATCGAACCCATCGTTCTACCATTCCTAGACCGGCAAGGGAACTTGCTGTTCCAACAGGACAATGCACGTCCGCATGTATCGCGTGCCACCCAACGTGCTCTAGAAGGTGTAAGTCAACTACCCTGGCCAGCAAGATCTCCGGATCTGTCCCCCATTGAGCATGTTTGGGACTGGATGAAGCGTCGTCTCACGCGGTCTGCACGTCCAGCACGAACGCTGGTCCAACTGAGGCGCCAGGTGGAAATGGCATGGCAAGCCGTTCCACAGGACTACATCCAGCATCTCTACGATCGTCTCCATGGGAGAATAGCAGCCTGCATTGCTGCGAAAGGTGGATATACACTGTACTAGTGCCGACATTGTGCATGCTCTGTTGCCTGTGTCTATGTGCCTGTGGTTCTGTCAGTGCGATCATGTGATGTATCTGGCCCCAGGAATGTGTCAATAAAGTTTCCCCTTCCTGGGACAATGAATTCACGGTGTTCTTATTTCAATTTCCAGGAGTGTATATGAAGATGGGCAGGTGCACTACGAATGTAGTGTGTGGACATTAAGTTGGCAATGTGGGTGTCACGGGGAGCGTGCAAGGGATGAATCCCTGCAGTTGCGCTATCCTCTGTGCCCTCGGTGGCCTAAATGGATAGAGCGTCTGCCATGTAAGCAGCAGATCCTGGGTTCGAGTCCCGGTCGGGGCACACATCTTCAACTGTCCCCTTTCATGTATATCAACGAGTGTCGACAGCTTCGGGTCTTGATTTAATTATTTCAAAACAGCAGCAGTACAGCACACACACACAACCACTCACACAAAACGAAACTCCACCAACACACCTACACAGCAGTCAAAGCAAGAGTGTATGTGCGACCAGACCACAAGAGAAAGCTAAGCGTAACCAGGTGTAAAAATAGTATCCTACAGAAAAAGCACAAGATCCATAAAAACTGTTGCATCATATGTGTAGTACGCAGATACAGGCTCGAAGAAATGCTGTTCTTAAATATTGTTAGTCCGCAGCTCGTGGTCTAGTGCCTAGCGTTGCTGCCTCTGGATCCCGGGATCCCGGGTTTGATATCCAGCCAGGCTGAGGATTTTCTCTGGTACCGCACACCGCGGAATTTGAATCCCTGCCAGACGTCATGGACGTCGAAGACCCGTAGAGGTCTCTGCACCATCGCGCCGTAAGCTGTGGCGGCGCGCGCCTCCTGGTCCGCATTTAGAGTAAGGGCGCCACAGTGGAACACGTGGTCCCAGCGGCCAATAGCGGCGTCCCCGATAGAGTATTTAAGCGCCTGCCTCTCACTCAGCCAAAAATCGCCAGTTTTTTTTAATAATCGCCTGTTTTTTTATTATGTATTATCTTCACCTTTTTAAAACAAAGTCTGTAGGCTGATGAGCGGCATACTAAGCTGCTGCCAGCCCACCCCCTTCGGGGGGAATCGAAATTCAATAAAGAAAAAAAAATCTCAGCCAGATTGGCAGGTCCCCGGACTCGCTCACGTTACGTGAACATTCACGCGCCGGAGATCATCGCCATCGGTTTTGTGTGTGTGCCGTCGTGTATGTGCTTCAGTGTTTTCGCCGCCCACGCTCCAGCGTTCACGTGTGTCATCTCAATCATCAGTGATCGTGTACAGTGTTGTTTTTCTACGCCTGTGAAAGGCTTCGTGCTTTTTAATTACTGTGTCCATCGTTATGTTACGTTATTCTGTGTCTTCATTGTTTCTCTTTGTCCTGCCTGTGGCTGAAGAGCGGCGTAATGTTGCCGCTGTCAGTCCATCTTTTGTATAAGGTGTAAAATCACAATAAAGAAAAAAAAACTCAGCCAGCGAGTCTAATTTGCGTACGTCTCTGGACACATCGCCTCGCGTTAGACAGCTTACTTACTTCCTGAAACTTCCTGGCAGATTAAAACTGTGTGCCCGACCGAGACTCGAACTCGGGACCTTTGCCTTTCGCGGGCAAGTGCTCTACCATCCGAGCTACCGAAGCACAACTCACGCCTGGTACTCACAGCTTTACTTCTGCCAGTATCTCGTCTCCTACCTTCCAAACTTTACACAAGCTTTCCTGCGAACCTTGCAGAACTAGCACTCCTGAAAGAAAGGAAGTTTGGAAGGTAGGAGACGAGATACTGGCAGAAGTAAAGCTGTGAGTACCGGGCGTGAGTCGTGCTTCGGTAGCTCAGATGGTAGAGCACTTGCCCGCGAAAGGCGAAGGTCCCGAGTTCGAGTCTCGGTCGGGCACACAGTTTTAATCTGCCAGGAAGTTTCATATCAGCGCACACTCCGCTGCAGAGTGAAAATCGCATTCTACTTACTTCCTTGTTGTCTGTACGAGTGGACGAGGTTGTTATGTTTCCTTGTGACTCCGTTGTTTCGATCATGTTGTTGTTCGTTCTGTCCTTCGTTGGTAGTGTCCGTCCTCTCCCGTTGTGTTGTTGTTCGTGTGCTGCTCCGTGGGTCCCGCCGCGCTTTCCGTCACTTCAACCCCGCGACCGTTCCGGTAGCAAATACAACATTTTCTCTGCCCGGGGACTGGGTGTTTGTGTTGTCCTCATCATTTCATCTTCATCTCTATCGGTTGTGACAGTGGTTGGAATGGACTGTGTAAAAAAAGGAAGAAGAAAAATTGGACTGTTTAGAAATTGGGACTTTGTACGGGCGCTGATCGCGTAATTGAGCGCCCCACAAACCAAACATCACGAAATGTTGTTGATACCAATCTTCACCACACCTTCTGAACTACATACTTCATAACCCTTTCAGTAATTGCGTATCAAATATATTTCCGTTGGAAGGCTTTGTTTGTCTGTACTCGTAAATCTGTCACTGTTCTACGTTTCTGTGCCTATGTGTGTGTCTACAGCTGTACCCCACCGCTCCAACATTCATTGACGCACAAATTATGTAGAAGACCTTCTTCCCGTTATGGAAACGGACGCCTCGGTTTCGGGTACAATAGAGATGGCACATTCGGAAGTACGTCGTGCACTCCACAACAAGGTTACTCTGACTGCGGCCTATAACGCAGATACCACAGCAGGCGCCTTGCAAAAATTACATGAAAGTGTCGCAAATAATATAGCAGAAATTTGTGAGAATCGAATGAAACAACAAATTTACTGTTATCAGACACAGTTTATTTATTTTCACAATGCTATTCATAGGTTTATACCTATATCAGGCGGATTTGCGTGTGTGTTATTCTACGATTTTGGGCTATCCTCTTGCGCTCTCTCTAGTGGTCAATATCTCCATTCTCTGACGAAATACAACACATACGCATATTTATACATATACGTACTCATATAGTGGGCATCACATATACAAATACGCACATAAAGTGCATAGATGGTGTATTGAGACAGAGAAATCAGTCTGCGACCATTGGAGATAGTGGCATAGGTTACCCCAAAGTCGTAATGCAAAAAATACAGAGTATATTAATACACACAAGCCACACCTAGTGGCCGCGATGTTGAGGCGGCATGTCACAGATTGCGCGGCCCCTCCCGCCGGAGGTTCGAGTTCTTCCTCGGGCATGGATGTAAGTGTTGTTTTTAGCATAAGATAGTTAAGTAGTGTGTAAGTGTAGGGACTGATGACTTCAGCACTTTGGTCCCTTAAGAATTCACACATTTGAACACAATACACACAAATGGAGGTTCAATCCTTTGAAACTCATTGTGGAAATAAGTAAACGGTGACTGGGGACAATAAACTTGTTGTTTCATTCGACATCAATATCAGTAATGCTAAAGCGTAACCTAACATGTTCGCATTCAAAGAAACTGCCGATTTGATAAATTCTGTTTTAAGCGTGGAGGAACAACGATGAGGTGGTTTGGGTCAAAGAGAATTTGAAGGCACTCGCACAATAATTACAAAAATTTATCTAGTAACGAAAAAGGGCGGAATTATTTAGCCGTAGGAAACAGCAAAGGCTAGAATAACAATATGAGACCAAATCACGCATTAATGCTATTCACGGGTGTGCGCTTGGATTTAATTTCCTGACGACACGTTTATCAATGGTCCAGCCGGTTGCCACCTTCAAGAGAGATTACGGGTGCACCTGCAGTCTCGCCTGAAGATGCCGGCCAGTTGACCGTCGAAATGTCGCTTAGTCAGGACGATGACATCCGGCTGCATACCAGTGAGCAGCATCAACATTCATTACGTCGGAAAAATCGACATAATCACAAGACTTAGGTCTGCTGGATAATCACCTTTTATACTTCCCGTAAACAGACGGTTACAAAAATCATTTAATTGAATAATAAAGCAAAAATTAAGTTAGACAAACTTAAAACCTTACACAACCTACTTTGCTTAGCTACCACACTTTATGCCCGGAAAAAGCTTTTGCAAATCTGTCAATATATATATTTTTCCTGTGTACTCCTTTATGATTGCAATGCTAATTTCAACTAAAGTTATTGCTTAATTTTGATTTTACTATTATCTCTATTACTTTTCTTTTCCGTCTGTCACTGTCCGTTAATTTGTGAACCGTTCCTCTTTTCCTTTTTGCTCTCTGTTTTACCATCTAATAACAATGAAATTTTACCCAATTCTTTAGCGTCATTTAAAACCGGAGGGTAGTGTTATGCCTTCCTTTGCACGCTGTGTGGTTCTTTTATGGATACAGGAGCGAAGAACAGATGCCGTTCATGAACAGAGAACTCCGATGTTAACTTATTTTACATCTGATATTAGATAGTATAAACAATACATAACTTTGTTGTAGCGTCAGTTGCTAACAGTAGACCTGAATGTGGCAATGTATACAGGTACAAAAGAGGTAAATGTGTCATTCTTCAATACAACGTCTGTTCAGAAGACATCGAACACTGGCCATTATGAAAGTCTGCAAACGTTATTCACTAGGCAGACAAAGAAAGTGGTGTCAGTGCATCAGTGTTCGAACTTGAGTACCCGCCGCTAGAGCTCCGGAGAGGGGATTGTTTCAATTCACTGGACAAATTCTACATTCAAGGCATGGCCATTATGGACAGTTCCGTCTATCAAAGTAGAGACTGCATTTATCGACTGTGGATTGCATCCCACAGAAGGAATAAAGTGCCGGCCGTTTGTGCCAGCTTTGACACTTGGTCACCTGTCATACATTCTGTACGGCGTTCAGCGCATCTACCTGTTTTTGAATATGATCTTCAAACGCTCTGCTCTCAGATCCCAGTCCATTATTTAAGTACGACCTGGCTGGACAGTACTAATGTCAACGTTGGCTTCAATCGTCTCGTTCAAGCACAATGGCCGGGTTTTCTCTGTGTATATACTGATGGCTCCAAAATTCCGCAAGAAGAGTGTACAGGATGCGCTTTTATCTGCCCTCAGATCCAGATCCGCAAAACCTTCAAACTGCCTACGAGCACTTCTATTTTTACGGCGGAGACAGTGGCAGTTTTGGAAGCACTTAAGTTTGTCTCTAGCACTTCCTTCCCCAAGATGTTGGTAGTATCTGACTCGCAAAGCGTTCTTAAAAACATTCAGTACAGTCGATGGAACAAAACGACCAACAGTTATATCTTGGATGTGATATCTGAATATATTCGCAGCACACGCACGGGCCGGACGATCCATTTGTTGTGGGTACCTTCCCACTCTGGTATCGTCTATAATGATGAAGTTGATGCATTAGCCAAACAAGCGGCAACGTCAGGCACCGTCCTGGATCTGCAGCTTCCTTATACAGACTACTTACGTGCAGTCAAGGATCACGCAAGACAACAACGGCAGGAAATGTGGAACGTTTCTCAACAGACAAAAGGCGGTTATTACGCAGTGCTACAATCTCGGATTCCTTCACAGCCGTGGTTCATGAGGACACATCTGGACCGATCCACGATTTCTACCATCATAAGACTCCGCTTCAATCATGCCTCTTTCCCACAGCATCTACATGGGATCAACGTTTACAGTTCACCAGCATGTGAGTGTGATCCTGAGTCGGAAGCTGATGTCAACCACATCTTATTTATGTGCCCCAAATTTGACCGTGAACGGTTGGTCTTTTTGAAGATATTGCTGAGTATAGGCTACCATCTTCCTCAATCGGCTTCTTCTCTTTTGTGTACTAAAGACGTTCGTCTATATAAAGTGATCGTTAACTTCATCAAGAGTACTGGTCACAATCTGTAGGTTTTAATGGTGTACGTCAATTATAAATATGTCTTGCTGATGAAGATATTTCAGAATTGGTGTGAATTGTAAGCCAAGACACTTTTAATTATTTTTCAATTCAATTCAATTGTTAAAACATTAAGTACAAAACTGTAACAGTTACGCTTTTTATTCTTGTAAATATGCATTTCTGTATTTGTTTATTCAATTATGTGTACATTGTCACTGTGTTGCCGATGGCTAAATTGAGTACACACTCAAAGGCCAAATAAAAAATCAAAAAATAAAAAAAAAATCGTTCGTGGCAGGCAGCGCCCTTCTGCTGCGGTGGCGGCTGTAGGTAACGCGTGTTTGAAGGCGCGGCTGATGGGACAGCGGCCGATGCCGCAGCTAGTTTTGACGTTTCCACTTCTGTTCCATAACCCGGAAATCAAACTCTGAAGGCCGTAACTCGGCGACCTCCTCCTCTTTCAGCAACCGACTGCATGAGTTTCCTCCGGCTCGCGAAATTCTGGTCATTCCAGAACTATGCCGACGTTCAGGAATGCCGGCCATTGTCTTGTCGCTCGTCTCTCTAGGCACCCCAGCTATGACGAACAAAGGCCACCTGCAAATACGCGTCAGATCACACAGTTTAACTTGCCAGCACACTGCGAAATGCGCAACTTGCTTTTCTGTAAACTAAACTTTCATACTATCCTCCTGTCTAAAACGTGGTTAAAGCCACATTATCCTGCAAATGTATTTGTTTTTCTGGATATTTCAATCTAATGGTTGACAGGCCAGAGAAAAGCACTGGTGCTTGTGACATACGTATACGATTCGATTTCACAACTAGATTCTTAAACTGGTTGATCCCTAAAGATGGATTCGTGTAGCTTCCATAGAGATGGTAATGACTGTCATGTAACCATCTAAATTTCCTAGTACGGAGGGTAAAACTGGTTTATCTTTATATTATTACTTTGATGGCAAGTGAGTTGGATTTATCACTATTAGCAATTGGAATACATTTCAAAAGAAAAAGGCATGCCGGCCGGAGTGGCCGAGCGGTTCTAGGTGCTACAGTCTACAACCGCGTCACCGCTACGGTCGCAGGTTCGAATCCCGCCTCGGGTGTGGATGTGTGTGATGTCCTTAGGTTTGTTAGGCTGAAGTAGTTCTAAGTTCTAGGGGACTGATGACCTCGGAAGGTAAGTCCCATAGAGCTCAGAGCCATTTGAACCATTATTTGGAAAAGGCTTAGTCTTCAGGCACATGTTGTGGTAACAAATGTATTACACACTCACAGACGTGTCACGAGACTATAATGTATCAGACCTGCATTATCCGATATGTCTGCAACGTAGCTCAAATTGTTCAGTTGCGTACATGACCCTTAAACGAAATGCGAAGAAGTCATATTTAATGATTAAGATCTCGGACGATTAGCCGAGAACTGGTGTCTCTCTAATGCAACGTTTTGATGAGTTTCGTACGAATCATCTTCAGGCGAAGTGTTCTTCGCCACTGTAAAGTCTCTGGACCGCTGACCTCTTCAGAGAGCGGGTCAGTCACACGTCTTCGCATGTGGGTGACGCGTCGGTGGTGGGGGAACGTCGTGTGGCCGGTGTTGGGACGTGGCCACGTTGCGGGCTTCGAGTCCCGGTGTCTGTCCATTCTGTCCGCGAAAGCCGCGTACTAACCAATACTGTGCAAGAACCTTCAACATCGCAGCGCGTCAGGAATCGTTGGTTAATATATTAAAAAACTAATAACCCGCCTCGATTGCGAAATAAGCACCTAGTGTTATGTGTTAACCCAGGTTTCGACGTAGACAACTACACCTTCTTCAGAACAACAATAAAACCTGCAAGTGCCTAAGAAGACCTTTGTCAATGATTAAAAGAACACCATAGCTATACATTTATAAAGGAAAAAGAAAAGGAAAACACAAACAGTACATATGTACAAAGTCAAAACCACTACTTAACTTAATGGTGTACGCTCCACCTCACACCGGCCTATGTTCGATGGGCCCTGACCCGCCATAAACTGCAGCTACAAACGGTCGCTCACTTACAACCCTGACCCGATAACTATGCACATGCGCAAGACAAGGGAAGTTACTTGAATGCTCATGCGCATACGAATACGAGAAAGTTTATACATGGGTCGAGGCTAAATAGCCAATATATTCCCAACCGGGTTTTTAGTTTTGTAATACAATACTGTGCACATACAGGAAAGTTGTATTTGTGGCGTATCGTCTTATGATTAAAAATTTAGTACAGAATCTGAATATGCAATACAATAAACGAGGAGGCTGAAGGGAGGATGAGGACATGGGTTTAGGGGAGGGAGGAAATGATGATGGAAAAGGACGAGGTGGACAGAGAATGGGGCAGGATCAGATAGAGAGAGGGGGAGGAGCAGATGGACACAGAAAGTGGAGAGGATATGATGGACAGAAGGGGAAGCAGAAGGACACGTACAAAGATAGGACATGAACGGAGACAGGGGGGGGGGGGGGGGGGAGGGGGACAAGGAGATTAAGACGTGTAGGTAATTCCCACACGTGCTAGAAACGTTTACATCTTCTTTTCGTTTTCTTTCATTTAACCTGATTGGGCCACAGAAACGCGTATCCGGGAGTAGCTAGTAATCTAATAAAATTTTGCTTTCTCTGTTGTTCTAAATAAGTGTAGGAAGAACTATCCTGCACCTGAAGAATGAAACGCAGCTAAAGCTATTCATGTATTTAAAAGGGTATAAAATTTACAGGAAAATTCGTAAACAAAGATTGCGAGCTAGTTCGTAACTGTATTACATCTTTGCTCTTCGTAACTTGGCGGTCAGTACATACATTAAAACAAGTGAACGATAGACTGCAGCCTAGTCGAGCACCTTGGTTTACTAAAAGTTCATCCTACATTTTCCAGTCTAAGTTTATGATTATCTTCGTATTGACGTATAGACTCATTGTGGTATTAATAGGGTGCCTAAGAAAACATTTTGTTTCTATTATCCAAAAAACGGGTCTTTTTAACTCATCAAAGGCTTTTGGAACATTGGTTTTAGACGTGAGAAACACTTCGGACAGCACAAATAACTGCTCAGACTCATAATAAAATGTCGAAGATTTTATCCACCGTCAAAACAGGTCCGAGACTGATATTACTCATGGCGTAAAAGCGACGACAGCGCGGTATCAACGGTAGCAGCTCGAACTAACAGCAGTAAGCGACAGATATGCACTCGAACAGTCAGTTGTTCAAAAATGGTTCAAATGGCTCTGAGCACTATGGGACTCAACTGCTGTGGTCATAAGTCCCCTAGAACTTAGAACTACTTAAACCTAACTAACCTAAGGACATCACACACATCCATGCCCGAGGCAGGATTCGAACCTGCGACCGTAGCGGTCGTGCGGTTCCAGACTGTAGCGCCTTTAACCGCTCGGCCACTCCGGCCGGCAGTCAGTTGTGAGCAGGCAGTTTCAAGTAGTGGACGTGAGGCCATGGTTGGTCAACGTTGCTGTGGCACACATCGAAGTGCAGCAATAAACTGAACGTCTCTAAGGACATCGAGAATGTTATGAAGAAGAGAGAAGTTTGTGCAAAATTTGCCCCACACTTTGGCGCCAGAAAACGACATGGGGACGCCTCCCGCTATTTGATTAAAATGGAAAATGCGGACAGTGTTTTTCTGGAAAACATCATCACGTGTGACGAGACTTGGTTGTCAATACGAACCCACCACAAAACAAGAAAGAGCAGAAATTCGTATCAATGTTCTGCGCTTTGATGAGGCAAGCTACATTCAAGCCAGGTTTTTGTAGTAATAACATCCAAAAACCGAGAACTAAGTGATGTATTTGTAAATGATGTTTTTCACAAAATTATTAAGTGGTTCTCAGCAAACGGACTTTTTAATGGTTCAAATGGCTCTGAGCACTATGCGACTTAACTTCTGAGGTCATCAGTCGCCTAGAACTTAGAACTAATTAAACCTAACTAACCTAAGGACATCACACACATCCATGCCCGAGGCAGGATTCGAACCTGCGACCGTAGCGGTCACGCGGTTCCAGACTGAAGCGCCTTTAACCGCACGGCCACACCGGCCGGCCGGACTTTTTAAATTTTGATAAAACACAGTATATACAGTTCCGTACAGTAAATGGCACAACTCCAGTAATAAATATAGACTTTGAACAGAAGTCTGTAGCTAAGGTAGAATTTTCAAAATTTTTAGTTGTGTCCATTGATGAGAGGCTAAACTGGAAGCAACACATTGATGGTCTGCTGAACCGTCTGAGTTCAGCTACGTGTGCTATTAGGGTTATTGCAAATTTTGATGATAAGAGCCTCAGTAAATTAGCTTACTATGCCTACTTTCATTCACTGCTTTCGTATGGCATCATATTCTGGGGTAATTCATCGTTGAGTAGAAAAGTATTCATTGCTCAAAAGCGTGTAAACAGAATAATTGCTGGAGCCCACCCACGGTCATTCTGCAGACATCTATTTAAGGATCTAGGGATCCTCACAGTAATCTCACAGTATATATATTCACTTATGAAATTTGTTGTTAATAATCAAACCCAGTTCAAAAGTAACAGCAGTGTGCATAGCTATAATACCAGGAGAAAGGATGATCTTCACTATGCAGGGTTAAATCTGACTTTGGCACAGAAAGGGGTAAATTATGCTGCCACAAAAATCTTTGGTCACCTGCCAAACAGCATCAAAAGCATGACAGATAGCCAACTAACATTTAAAAATTAATTAAAAGAATTTCTAGATGACAACTCCTTCTACTCATTGGCTGAATTTTTAGATATAAATTAAGGGGAAAAAAGAAAAAAACGGCAACAACAACTTAAACAAGAGTGTCATGCAAATATTTTGTGTAATGTAATATCTTGTACAGACATATTTTATTAACATGACACGTTCCACATCATTACGAAGTGTCGTATTCATGATCTATGGAACAAGTATTAATCTAATCTAATCATTGCGACAGACGGATTTGGCCTGCCAGTACACAAATGGAACTTGGGTGGGATAACGTAGCAAACGTTCAATTGATGAATTTTAAACACATTTTGCTACCACCATTTCACATAAAACTAGGGCTTATAAAGTAGTTCGCTGTTGCAATGAACAAAGGTGCACCTGGTTTTATGTACTTACGTCATAAATTCTTTGTGCTGAGTAAAACCAAAGTAAAGCAGATGTTTTTGTTGGCCGTCAAATTAGACAGGTTATTCACGATCCTCATTTTGTCATAGCTCTGAGCCCTCTTGAATTGAACTACTGGATTTCCTTTGAAAATCTGCGCTCTTATTAGTTTGGAAGCAAGAGAGCAGACAGCAGTTATGTGTTAGTCAAATGAACTACCATAATCTTAACGTAATCTCGGTTGTAACATGTCGTCGAAGCTGCACGTTCCTTACTCAAGCTTGTATTCTTTTCCTGCTGGACAAGTCGCCGGCGAACACTGGGAAAGATTTGATCAGACCTTATTTACATTGGAGGAAGGCTATCAGCGGCAACGTCCAACAACTACGATGGCTGAATAGTGTTAGCAGTATTGCAGGGTAGTAATGCCACACGCGTAAGAGGCGCAGCAAACCTCCTAAACATAATTTACACAACTGGCCATTAAAATTGCTACACCACGACGATGATATGCTACAGACTCGAAATTTAACCGACAGGAAGAAGATGCTGTGATATGCAAATGATTAGCTTTTCAGGGCATTAAAACAGGGCTGGCGCCCGTGACGAAACCTACAACGTGCTGACATGAGGAAAGTTTCCAACCGATTTCTCACACAGAAACAGCAGTTGACCGGCGTTGCCTGGTGAAACGTTGTTCTGATGGCTCGTGTAAGGAGGAGAAATGCGTACGATCACGTTTCCGACTTTGATAAAGGTCGGATTGTAGTCTGTTTAGGACTGTTAGCAGAATATGGAATCGGTGGGTTCAGGATGGTCATACGGAACGCCGAGCTGAATCCCAACGGCCTCGTATCACTAGCAGCCGAGATGACAGGCATCTTATCCTCATGGCTGTAACGGATCGTGCAGCCACGTCTCGATACCTGAGTGACCAGGTGAGGACATTTGCAAGACAACAACCATCTGCACGAACAGTTCGACGACGTTTGCAGCAGCATGGAGTATCAGCTCGGAGATCATGGCTGCGGTTAGCCTTGACGCTGCATCACAGACAGGAGAGCCTGCGGTGGTGTACTCAACGACGAACCTGGGTGCACGAATGGCGAAACGTCATTTTTTCGGATGAATCCAGGTTCTGTTTACAGCATCATGATGGTCGCATCCGTGTTTGGTGACATCGCCGTGAACGCACATTGGAAGTGTGTATTCGTCAGCGCCATTCTGTCATATCACCCGGCGTGATGGTATGGGGTGCCATTGGTTACACGTTTCGGTCACCTCTTGTTCGCATTGACGGCATTTCGAACAGTGGATGTTACATTTCAGATGTGTTACGACTCGTGGCTCTACCCTTCATTCGATCCTTGCGAAACCCTACATTTCAGCAGGATAATGCACGACCGCATGTTGCAGTTCCTGAACGGGCCTTTCTGGATACAGAAAATGTTCGACTGCTGCCCTGGCCAGCACAATCTCCAGATCTCTCACCAATTGAAAACGTCTGGTCAATGGTGGCCGAGCAACTGGCTCGTCACAATACGGCAGTCACTACCCTTGATGAACTGTGGTATCGTGTTGAAGCTGCATGGGCAGCTGCACCTATACACGCCATCCAAGGTCTCTTTCACTCAATACCCCGCGTATCAAGGCCATTATTACGGCGAGAAGTGGTTGTTCTGGGTACTGTTTTCTCAGGATCTATGCACCCAAATTGCGTGACAATGTAATCACATGCCAGTTCTAGTATGATATATTTGTCCAATGAATACCCGTTAATCATCTGCATTTCTTCTTGATGTAGCAATTTTAATTGCCAGTACGAAAACACGTTTCATTAATAATTCATGCTCTCTGTGTTAATAAATTAGCATATACGGACGAAATCATATTGTTTAAGGAACACAAATACCGAATACAATTAGATAGCCACTAGAATAATTTGAACAAAATCTGCTGGTGCTGTAGAAAAACGTATGCTAGATTCGTGCCCAGCAGGTCGAAATACATGCGGATAACATATTTGGGTGCTCGAAAATTTTACTAAGTTGGATTGAGACCAGTGTTAGACATCACTTACACTGTACTAACCGATCGTCATGGTTTTTCTACATCCTGTATGTTATGAAATATTTTTGTTACTGTTTTCTGGTATTGCTGGATTTTTGATTGGAGTACGTTCATTTGGTAACCCTGTTGGCGCTGCACGGTCGTTATTGTAATCAGAACAAAGTCCACAGTAGGGGGTGCGGAGATAGTGTTGCCGAGGTAGCCCACACTGTGTGTGTGTGCGTGCGTGCGTGGGCCGCAGGTACTGTAAGCTGGCCCGCCAGCCGGTAACGAGCCCCACGCCTCGCCGCTTCCGCCGCCAGAATCACTTTGCTATCGCCGCCGGCCTCTGGCCGCTATTATGGCCGTTAACTGCTCCCGCCGGCACAGATTGTCCGCAGGAAATTAACGGCTCTAATTCATTTGTTCCGCAATGGCACAAAATTCTGGCCGCTCAATGCTCAGCGTGCAGTATATTGGGTGAGGCATTGAACAGGAACTGGCACGAATATGTTGGGAGAAACGCATTTCCACATCACTCACAGGCGGTTCCGGCTGAAACATCGGCCCTTTGGCTCGAGCCGGAAGCAATTCGGCTGGTGATAGCCACTAATGGAACATCCGCCGGTCTAATATATGCCACAGACATTTAAGTTGGCTGTATTGATTGCAAGTTGACTGTTGACTGAAGAGGCACATCACCTGTGTCACGATATGATGAGTACCGGAAGGGAATACACTGCAATGAAATACATATAGTTATTACCACGTCATTATTATTAGTAACATAACTGTCCTTGTAATAGTAGCAGTGCTATAACTTTGACACAATTGCCCATGCGTGAACTCGTCGTGTTCTATTCAGATTTTCAGATAGTATTAAATCATCCTAGATAGAGATGTCCATGGCAACGTTCTTAACCAAATGAAACTCGTAGCAATCATCAGGAGTATGCTAGCAAATACATTCTCTGAATAGCTACAGTTTATTCCCTAATATATTGGGAGTAGGCTGCTTAGGTTTTTATGTTGGTAACGTCACCTAGCGCTCTGTATGAAAATCACTGGATGTGCTGTGTGCAGTCTATGGCTGGTGGGCATTGTATAAATAGTCGCTATTGTAGTGTTGGACAGTTGGCTGTTAACAGCGCGTAGCGTTGCGCAGTTGGAGGTGAGCCGCCAGCAGTGGTGGATGTGGGGGAGAGAGATGGCAGAATTTTGAGAGCGGATGATCTGGACGTGTGGCCATCAGAGACAGAAAATTTGTAAGACGGGATGCCATGAACTGATATATATATATATATAATGACTTTTGAACACTATTAAGGTGGCAGTAGTGGCGCTCGCTGTATTGCAGTAGTTCGAGTAACGAAGATTTTTGTGAGGTAAGTGATTTGTGAAAGGTATAGGTTAATGTTAGTCAGGGTTATTATTTAGTAGGAATTATTAAAAGTCAGATTGCGTTGCGCTAAAAATATTGTGTGTCAGATTAGTGATGATCAGAATAAGTAAAGAGAGAAATGTCTGAGTACGTTCAATTTTGCTCAGCTGTTTGATAATCAAATAATGTAAGAGGTTTAGCAGCACTGTAATTCATTAATTTTTCTAAGGGGACGTTTCAATATGAAGTAGGCCTAATCGTCTATACTGAAGTAATATTTAGGAACATTTGAGTTAGCAACTTACTTTCAAAAATCACAGAAATGTGTGTTGCACTCTGTATGTTACGTAACGCTCGGCTACTATTGCGCTGAAGTTAATAAGTAATAACAGTCTCTTGTAGAATACTGTTAGCGTATCAGACACATTTCCTTTCTTTTTCAGCTGAATTTGGCGTTTCCTTGTCTTTCTTTTCTCTCTTCCCAGAACCTCTTCATTCTTTCACTTCGTTTCCTTCTCTCTTCTTCGAAAATGTGTGGACCCTCTCGTTAGTGGTTTCCCCTCAGGCGATTTGGTGCTCTTGATTTTGCTTCTGAATTCTTCTCTAATTTGGATCATCTCCTGCACAATATCAGTTTCTTGGGTATCTGTTTTTACCTCTTCTACTCAATTTGAGCCCTAGTTTAATGATGTAAGGTCTTTTGCGTTCAGTTGGTGTTCGTCCGTTCTTGCCAAGTAAATACAAAATTTCAACCATCTTTTGCGCATAATTTCCGTTAATTTTTCGGTGTACATGTAGAGCTCCGCGTTTTTCCTACTCTTCCGAATTTCATCAATAGTCTGCTGAAGTCCCATACATTACCTGAGAATCTTATTTTCCCCTTTTGAACCTCTTTCACCTGTCCCTTTTTATTTAAATTAAGACGCTTTGAAGAGTAGGATCTTTTGGTTTTATAATTGAGTTACAATGTCTCATTTTGGGTCTGATAGAAATCGCTCGTTTGATGCACCTGTTCTGTGTCAGTTTGTATGCAACGTCTAATATTCTAGTCTTCCTCTGGCTCCCTCTTTATCCAGTCCATTATCTTGTATCGTTTCTCGTAAGTACTTGAATTTATAGGCTTTCAGTATTTCATCTCCAACCAAGTATTACAAAATGTTCAAATGTGTGTGAATTCCTAAGGGACCAAACTCCTGAGGCCATCGGTCCCTTGACTTACACACTACTTAAACTAACTTATGCTAAGAACAACACACACATCCATGCCCGAGGGAGGACTCGAACCTCCGGCGGAAGGGGCCGCGCAGCCCGTGACATGGAGCCTCAAACCGCGTGGCCACTCCGCGCGGCTCCAGGTATTTCCTTCCATGATTTCTGCGTTCCATATATTTCTTTTTTCTCGTATGAGAGTTTGAGAACCGTTTTCCAGCGATTTCATGCAAGATTCCCTCATTCTTTCCGCGTATTTCGGGTTTCTGGCTAAAAGGGTAACGTCATTGGTAATAGTTGAGCACCTGATTTCTAAGCTGTTTCCTTTCTTCCCAAGGCCTATTCTACTTACTCCTTGCATCCTCTTCTGATTAGGTTTCGGAGTTCTTTTGGTGTCAAGACTCGATGCATCCATTTCAGTAGCCATGATTATGAACCTGGATGCTTATTTCAGTACTATCGATGGCCTAGTGCCATTCTGTCTCCTACATCTTGATGATGGTCCCTGCTCAGACGACTAGGGGCAGCAACACCGAGAAACAGCCAGAGACCACAGATCACCTCATCGTGGATTGCACAGCACATCAAGTCACGAGCAGGCAATGTCCCCCTGGACAGCAGCAGCACAAGACGTTTACAAGAAGAGCTCAAAACTGCAGATGGCGCCCTCGACGGAACGTCACCCTTCAGCTCTCGTTTTACTGACAGCGAAGTTGAGAAAGAGTCCAAGGAATAGGAAAGCAACTGGAATCACTCAACAGAGGAAAGTCCACTGGACCTGACGGGATACCAATTCAGTTCTACACAGATTACGCGAAAGTACTTGCCCTCCTTCGAACAGCCGTGTACCGCAAGTCTCTAGAGGAACAGAAGGTTCCAAATTATAGGAAAAGAGCACAGGCAGTCCCAGTCTTCACGAAGGGTCGTCGAGCAGATGCGCAAAACTATAGACCTATATCTCTGACGTCGATCTGTTGTAGAATTTTAGAACATGTTTTTTGCTTGCGTATCATGTCGTTTTTGGAAACCCAGAGTCTACTCTGTAGGAATCAACATGGATTCCGGAAACAGCGATCGTGTGAGACCCAACTCGCTTTAATTGTTCATGAGACCCAGAAAATATTAGATACAGGCTACCAGATAGATGCCATTTTCCTTGACTTCCGGAAGGCGTTCGATACATTTCCGCACTGTCGCCTGACAAACAAAGTAAGAGCCTACGGAATATCAGACCAGCTGTGTGGCTCGATTGTTGAGTTTTTAGCAAACAGAACACAGCCTGTTGTTCTCAATAGAGAGACGTCTACAGACCTTAAAGTAACCTCTGGCGTGCCACAGGGGAGTGTTATGGGACCATTGCTTTTCACAATATATGTAAATGACCTAGTAGACAGTTTCGGAAGCTCCATGCGGCTTTTCGCTGATGATGCTGTAATATACAGAGAAGTTGCAGCATTAGAAAATTGCAGCGAATTGCAGGAAGATCTGAGGCGGATAGGCACTTGGTGCAGGGAGTGGCAACCGACCCTTAACGTAGACAAATGTAATGTATTGCGAGTACATAGAAAGAAGGATCCTTTATTGTATGATTATATGATAGCGGAACAAACACTGGTAGCAGTTACTTCTGTAAAATATCTGGGAGTATGCGTGCGGAACGATTTGAAGTGGAATGATCATATAAAATTGTTGATAAGGCGGGTAGCAGGTTGAGATTCATTGAGAGAGTCCATAGAAAATGTAGTCCATCAACAAAGGAGGTGGCTTACAAAACACCCGTTCGACCTATACTTGAGCATTGCTCATCAGTATGGGATCGGTACCAGGTCGGGTTGACGGAGGAGATAGAGAAGATCCAAAGAAGAGCGGCGCGTTTCGTCACAGGGTTATTTGGTAAGCGTGATAGCGTTACGGAGATGTTTAGCAAACTCAAGTGGCCGAATGTGCAAGAGAGGCGCTCTGCATTGCGGTGTAGCTTGCTGTCCAGGTTTCGATAGGGTGCGATTCTGGATGAGGTATCGAATATATTGCTTCTCGGTAATTATACCTCCCGAGGAGAACACGAATGTAAAATTAGAGAGATTCGAGCGCGCACGGAGGCTTTCCGGCAGTCGTTCTTCCCGCGAACCATACGCGACTGCAACAGGACAGGGAGGTAATGACAGTGGCATGTAAAGTGCTCTCCGCCACACCCCGTTGGGTGGCTTGCGGAGTATAAAAGTAGATGTAGATGAAAGCCATAAGGTGCCTAAAGCTAAGGAAAGCAGCAGATCTAGATGAAATGTGTGGTGTCGCCGCCAGACACCACACTTGCTAGGTGGTAGCTTTAAATCGGCCGCGGTCCATTAGTACATGTCGGACCCGCGTGTCGCCACTGTCAGTGATCGCAGACCGAGCGCCACCACACGGCAGGTCTCGAGAGACTTACTAGCACTCGCCCCAGTTGTACGGACGACTTAGCTAGCGATGCAACACTGACGAAGCCTCGTTTATTTGCAGAGAAGATAGAATAGCCCTCAGCTAAGTCAATGGCTACGACCTCCCAAGGCGCCATAGCAATTGATAGTTATCGTATGAAGCATGTCTCATCAAGAACGATGTATACAAATGATGGATTAAAGTTAAGTATTCCAGCAGCTACGTACTTTTCTTTATAGCATTCATCACGTATCCTGTTTCAGACCTCACGCCATCCTGCGTGAGTTTAAACGCGTGCCTTTCGGTTACCCGTCACTGTGGACTGGCTGTCTTGTCAGTCCACAACAAAATGTTCCCAGAATTTCTCATCCACCGTGGCAAAAAAGGGAGGACTTGGCCACAGAGATTTTTACAGACTGCTTGTTCAACAGTCAGGTATCGTCAGATTTTAAGATGGCAAAAACCCTTGCAATCCTCAAACCAGGAAAACCGAAAGACGATCCCTCAAGCTACCGTCCAGTTGCCTTTCTCAGTGCCTGCTACAAACTACTGGAACGGCTATTCTACAATAGGATCTATCGAACGGTTGACAGCAAAGTGCCTCCATACCACGCAGGTTTCAGGCAAAACCGCAGCTGCTGTGAGCAGGTATTGGCACTCACTTCATTTATCGAAGCTGGTTTCCAGAAAGGGCTGTGAACTTCAGCAGCATATGTTAATCTAACTGTGGTTTTCGACACTGTGTGGCTGGACTGACTAATGTTACAGCTAAAGTGAAGTGTTCCATGCTCTAGACTAACAACACTGCTGTCCAACATGCTGAGAAATCGATATTTCCGAGTCTGTCTTCATGACAAAGGAGCAAGTCGTATAAACTTCAGAACGACCTACCACAAGGATCATTCCATGCCCAATTATTGTTCAATCTGTACATAAATGACATGCCAGAAACTATACCTAGGAACGTCTGCTACGCTGACGACATCGCCATTGCGTATCAAGGCAAGCACCTAGAGGAGGGAGTAAATGTGCTCACAGAAGACCTTAGAGCACTTTATGACTGTTACAGAAATTGGAGATTGTGCCCTAACCCTACAAAAACTGAAGTGATAGCTTTGTACCTCAACAACCGATTAGCTCTCTTTACTTTGTAGCTCCAACTTCTCAGTTCTCAGTCCTCAGTCCTGTAGCTCCTCAGTTGGTATCACGATATAACCCATGTCAGTCCTCCCACCAAGAAACCAGTAGCTAAACGTCTCCTTCTGTAACAAATCAGTTAAAAAATCCTCATCCTGTGTATCTTGGAATCACACTGGACCGATCACCTACGTACAGGACTCACCTCATAGCACTAGCAGGAACAACATTATCCGGAAACTAGCTGGAACTTCCTGGGGTGCACGAGCTGACACTCTCCGTACAGCGGCCTGATCTCTGGTATATTCTGTGGCTGACTACTGCGTACCTGTCTGGTACAGAAGTGTGCATGCCAGTAAGGTTGACGTTCGGCTGAATGACACCATGAGAATTGTAACGGGCACCCTGAGATCAACCCCACTACCTTGGCTGTCTGCTCTCAGTAGCATCGACCCACCACACTTGAGACGACAAGAGGCAGCGGCCCGCGAACGGGAAAAGATTAATAACGTAAAACTTTCCCAAAGGCTACACACCCAGGAAATATTACTCAGTCCACCATGCACGCGTCTCAAATCAAGAAAACCATTCTGGACAGCTCGAGAACCCGAACCATTCAAGACTGAAGATATGTGGAAGGGTACACGGAAAAACGACACCAGCATAGTTCGCCGTGGCCTCGAAGACCCTACATGCGTACCAAGCTTCCAACTACCTAGAAAAGTGGTTCAAATGGCTCTGAGCACTATGGGACTCAACTGCTGAGGTCATTAGTCCCCTAGAACTTAGAACTAGTTAAACCTAACTAACCTAAGGACATCACAAACATCCATGCCCGAGGCAGGATTCGAACCTGCGACCGTAGCGGTCTTGCGGTTCCAGACTGCAGCGCCTTTAACCGCACGGCCACTTCGGCCGGCTAACTACCTAGAAGAAACTGGTGTGTTTTTTAAGATTTTTAACATGGCTGTCAATCAGCGACTGTTGTATAATACAAAATTTGAAAAACACAGCCCTCATCGCGAACACAATTAATTTTCGACCCAGGTTCCGGTGTCACAAGGGACACCTTCTTCGGACAAAATTAATACTAAATCTTACAGCATAACGTACCAAAAAATACGAAAGCTGCGGTCACACCTGACAGCGTCAGATAGAATTAAAATAAAATGCAGGAGAGGTGCAAGCCACTAGGGGCTGCGATGTGTCGTCTGCTACAGTCAAAACAAAACAGGTGTGTGTTCAACAGAATCCGATGTGGACATGGAACAATTAAGTCCTTCACGTACCATTTGGGACTCTCAGACTCCCTGATGCGCGACTGTGGAGCAGCAGAACAGTCTGTTGAACACATTGTAGAGGACTGTTCCAATAGATATTTTAGTGGAGGCAGGAACGACATAATCAACGCCTCGCCAGCAGCACTGGACAGGATAGACTCTCTGGATATCAGTTTGTAATATAATTAGTGACCATATCTTGTACATTCCTTTTTTGCGTGTAAATATTTCTTTTGTATTGTGTAAATAGCGCTGTAAAGTGCATGTGTATTTCCATACGATAAATAATAATAATAATAATAATAACAATAACAATAATAATCTTGATGATGAGCACTAGGTTTGGACAAAAACACGAAAAGATCGCGAGAAAACGCATGCTTGAACGTAAACGCAGAGACTAACCGAGCCTGCTAATTGCGTCGTTGTATTTCACCCTGAACTGTATTTCCGCAACGTCCTCAATACGTTGTAAGAGTCAGTTGTGGTGAGTAGTTGTGATAGCATTAGGTCGCAGCTAAGTGATTTCGAAAGAGGGCAAGTTGTTGTTGTTCCTAAGCTGGGTGCTCCCGTAGTCAAAGTAGCCCAAGTGTTTGGTGCTTCAAGAGTCACAATATCGAAGATTTGTACCGTGTACAAGGAATGCGGAAAAATATCCGGTGATTCACAAGGCGAACGTAAGTGTGTGTTGATTGACCGTGACAGCTGGTCTTTGAAGAACATTTTGACAAGAAATAAGAGAAAGACACCTGTAAAAGTCACTGCAGAACCACTCATGAGTGACGCCAACGCCCGTGACAAGAAAGCGTGGTGCCGAAGCCGTAAAATCTGGACTATGATGCAATGAAAGAACGTCGTTCGATCGGTTAAGTCTTGTTTCATACTGTTTCCAAATATTATCCGACGTTACGTCACTAGAGTGAAACACTGAGGAAGGGGAGGGAGGGGACCTCCTGTGATGATTTGGGCAGCGACATCGTGCATATCGCGGTGTTCCATGGGCCCCCACGGTACTCTGCAAGGTCGCGTTATGCCGATGATTATGTGATCATTTTGGCTGATCATGTCCATCACAGTGTCTGTTCCCAAATAGTGACGCTGGGTTTCAAGAGAACGGAACCTCTGTTCACAAAGATCGCACCGTCCAGGACTAGTTCTGTTTTATTTTATTTATTTATTTATTTATTGTTCCGTGGGACCAAATTAAGGAGAAGTCTCCACGGTCATGGAACGAGTCAATACATGAAATTATAACACGATAGTAGAAACAGATAAAATGAAATACAAGAAACGTATTCAGGCGATAATTCGTAAGTTTAAATAAAGAAAATCAACAATGTAACACCGGAATTTGCTTAATTTTTCAGCTCTTCCAGGAGCTCCTAGACAGAATAGAAGAGTGAGCCATGAGGAAAGACTTCAGTTTAGACTTAAAAGCGTTTGGGCTACTGCTAAGATATTTGAGTTCTTGTGGTAGCTTATTGAAATGGATGCAGCAGAATACTGCACTCGTTTCTGCACAAGAGTCAAGGAAGTGCATTCCACATGCAGATTTGATTTCTGCCTAGTATTAACTGAGTGAAAGCTGCTAACTCTTGGGAATAACCTAATATTGCTAATAACAAACGAGATTAAAGAAAATATATACTCTGAGGGCAATGTCAGAATTCCCAGGCTATTGAATAGGGGTCGACAAGTGGTTCTCGAACTTACACCACATATAGCTCGAACAGCCCGTTTTTGAGCCAAAAATACCCTTTTTGAATCAGAAGAATTACCACAAAAAATAATACCATATGTCATAAGCGTATGAAAATATGCGAAGTAGACTACTTTTCATGTTGAACTGTCACTTATTTCAGATAGTGTTCTAATAGTAAATAAAGCAGCATTTAGTTTCTGAACAAGATCCTGAACATGGGATTTCCACAACAGCTTACTGTCTATCCGAACGCCCAGGAACTTGAACTGTTCCCTCTCGCTTATAATATGCCCATTCTGTCTGATCAAAATATCAGTTCTTGTTGAATTGTGAGTTAGAAACTGTAAAAACTGAGTCTTACTGTGATTTAGCATCAAATTATTTTCCACAAGCCACGAACGTATTTCATGAACTACATTATTTGATTATGTTTCAATATTACACACATGATCCTTCACTACCAAGTTGGTGTCATCAGCAAACAGAAATATTTTTGAATCACCTATAATACTAGAAGGCATATCATTTATATAAATAAGAAACAGCAGCGGCCCCAGCACCGACCGTTGGGGAACGCCCCACTTAACAGTGCTCCATTGGGTCTGAACATCACTACCACTTTAAATATTGCGGAGAATTACATTCTGCTTTCTGTTCTTAAAGTAAGAGGCGAACCAATTGTAAGCTACTCCCCTTACTCCATAATGGTCCAACTTCTGCAGTAATATTTTGTGGTCAACACAGTCAAAAGCCTTCGTTAATTCAAAGAAAACACCTATCGTTCGCAACCTTTTATTTAATCCGTCCAAAACCTCACAGAGGAAAGAGAATATAGCATTTTCAGTTGTTAAACCATTTCTAAAACCAAACTGTACATTTGACAGCAAATTATATGAATTTAAATGCTCCAGTAACCTCGTATATTCAACCTTCTCGATAACTTTAGCAAACACCGATGGCATAGAAATAGGTCTATAATTGTCAACATTATCCCTATCGCCATTTTTATAAAGTGGCTTCACTACCGAATACTTTAATCGGTCAGGAAACTGACCAGTCCTAAAGGAAAAGTTACAGATATGGCGAAGTACTGGGCTAACATACATAGAACAATACTTCAGTATTCTGCTAGATACCCCGTCATATCCATGAGAGTTCTTGGTCTTTAGTGATTTAATTATTAACTCAATCTGTGAGCACGAGGATGGCTTGTCGCATCATCCCTGGCCATCACAGATACCAGATCTGAATGTAGTTGACTCTTTGTTGTCTACTTTCGAGAGAAGGATGTGTGATCGCTATTTACCTCCTCATTGTTACCGTAACTCCCCAGTATTTTGCAAAAGGAATAGCCTAAAATTCGACTGAAAACCACAAAGGACCTGTAGTTTTCCATTCCGAGACGACTGGAAGCTATTTTGATAGCCAACTGTTTTTCTACACCGTACTAGGCATGGTAATGTGTTGCGTTTTAATGTTTCCACATTTTTGACCACCTTGTGTACGTTGTGTATACTCGCGTCTTGCAGAATGGTAACAACCGTGTACACAGACTGACGAATACGTTTCTGGTTTGATGAAAACTGAGGCACCTTATCTTACCGCGAATACTTGGTTAAATCATCAGATCTTAACCCTACAAAAATGTCTGGAGGCGTTCGTAACGGCGGGTGAAACGTAGTGTTGAACGTTCCTGCAAATGGGTGGCTCTGCGGAATCTAATCATCATGGAGTTGTTCCAGCTAGATGTGGACACCTGAAAAAACCATGTGGACTTCCTCGCTGGTTTGAGACCATAATCGAAGCAAATATGCTGTTACACGAAATTAGAGTGAAGTCTCATGGAGAGACCAATGGTTTACTCGATTTGCTTAATTACCACTGCGGAATCACCCAAAATGAAGTGAGGAGTTCCAAACGTAATGTGAAAACTCCAAGTGTTGAAACTAGTTTGAGGAAACATGTGCTTTGGTGGACCGGACGTGAGATGCAAATGAGTATCATTATGTACAGAACAATATCATTTATGGTGTACTGGGAACAGTCTTGAGGATGTCCAAAGGATTGGAAGCTGTCGACATATCATTAGTCCTTCCAAGCAGGGCAGTGCAAGAGGGTTCAGCTGAATCCACCACTGTATTTGGCGCCAGGGACAAAAGGTGATTACTCACAAATGTATGTGTCCTAGGTTTTAGAAGGCTCTGAGCACTATGGGACTTAATATCTGTGGTCATCAGTCCCCTAGAACTTAGAACTACTTATACCTAACCAACCTAAGGACACCACACACATCCATGCCCGAGGCAGGATTCGAACCTGCGACTGTAGCACTCGCGCGATTCCGGAATGGGCGGATTTAGAAGGATGAACAGTTCAACCTACAATAATGATTTCCTACTCATGTTGAATGTTTAACTGTCTTTGAATATGACTTATTTCACTGCTCACTAACTGGGTTGAGGGCGGAAAAAACCCACCATAGTTTAACACCGAAGTTCGAAAAATACTGAGAAACCAAAGGTTTTTGCACTCTCGGTTCAAAAGAGAACGCACAAACGACGACAGGTGAAACTTAACAGAAATTCTTGTACCTGTAAAAAGATCGATGCTCGAAGCTTGAAACATGTACCGTCGTCATACTTCAGCAAAAGATTTTGCCGATAAACCGAGAAAATTCTGGTTCTACGTCAAATCACTAAGGAGGTCTAAGGCTTCTAACCAATCACTCGTTCGCCAGTCTGATGTGGCAGTAGAAGACAGCAAAAGTAAAGCTGAACTTTTGAATTTCGCGTTTAAGAAATCGTTCACGCAGGGGACTCGTACTAAGATATTGTCGTTTAACCGTCGTAGAGACTCGCTGGAGCAGAGAAACAACTGAAAGAGTTGAAAATAAATCAGTCGCCAGATCCCCGTGAATTGCAAATACTGTTCTACAATGGTAATGCCATTTACTAGTAACATAAGAAAATTAAGCCAGACTGGGGCTCGAACCCGGGTTTTCCGCTTTCCGTTTTAA
Organism: Schistocerca serialis cubense; assembly: GCF_023864345.2. Classification (NCBI taxonomy): domain Eukaryota; kingdom Metazoa; phylum Arthropoda; class Insecta; order Orthoptera; family Acrididae; genus Schistocerca; species Schistocerca serialis. The sequence continues at coordinate 54,796,998 of NC_064644.1, forward strand.
CGCCTCGGCCATCCGATCACGCCTCCAGGAACGACCGAAACTTTCATATATCCTAGTGTCTACGTCTCACAGTGATCGGATACAAATCGCATGATTCCTGCGCAGGCAAAGACGTTGTTCTGTTCCTTAGATTGTCTTGCTTTGCCATGAGATACAGTAGGGCAGTGTCTGTATTTTATGGTGTCTGTGAAGTTAATCATGGATAATGTGATGGACGGTGTTATGTCTCGTTTGCACGCTGTGTAATTCGTGGATACAGGATCGAGGAACAGATACTGCACATGAACAGGAAATTCGGATATAAATTGTTCTAAATCTAATATCAAGTAGTAAAAATTATACATAGTTTTGTTGCTGTATTTGCAGCGCCAGTTGCTAACAGCAGCTTTTAATATATACGGATAGAAAAGATTTATAAATATGTCGATATCAGCACAATGTTTTTTCACAAGACGCCGAGCCCTGGCTCCTGGGAAAGTTTGTAAATATTATTCACCTGGCAAACACACAAAATTGAGTCGGCGCATGAAAATTCGAGTGTAAGTACATCTGCCGCTGGAGCTCCGGGGAGTCAACGGCGTCAACGTTCGTGGTAAGCCGGCCGGGGTGGCCGAGCGGCTCTTGGCGCTACAGTCTGGAGCTGCGCGATCGCTACGGTCGCAGGTTCGAATCCTGCCTCGGGCATGGATGTGTGTGGTGTCCTTAGGTTAGTTAGGTTTAAGTAGTTCTAAGTTCTAGGGGACTGATGACCTTAGAAGTTAAGTCCCATAGTGAAACTTCCTGGCAGATTAAAACTGTGTGCCCGACCGAGACTCGAACTCGGGACCTTTGCCTTTCGCGGGCAAGTGCTCTACCATCTGAGCTACCGAAGCACGACTCACGCCCGGTACTCACAGCCTTACTTCTGCCAGTACCTCGTCTCCTACCTTCCAAACTTTGCAGAAGCTCTCCTGCGAACCAAGCAGAACTAGCACTCCTGAAAGAAAGGATATTGCGGAGACATGGCTTAGCCACTGCCTGGGGGATGTTTCCAGAATGAGATTTTCACTCTGCAGCGGAGTGTGTTCTGACATGAAACTTCCTGGCAGATTAAAACTGTGTGCCCGACCGAGACTCGAACTCGGGACCTTTGCCTTTCGCGGGCAAGTGCTTGGTTCGCAGGAGAGCTTCTGCAAAGTTTGGAAGGTAGGAGACGAGGTACTGGCAGAAGTAAGGCTGTGAGTATCGGGCGTGAGTCGTGCTTCGGTAGCTCAGTTGGTAGAGCACTTGCCCGCGAAAGGCAAAGGTCCCGAGTCGAGTCTCGGTCGGGCACAAAGTTTTAATCTGCCAGGAAGTTTCATATCAGCGCACACTCCGCTGCAGACTGAAAATCTCATTCTGGAAACATCCCCCAGGCTGTGCCTAAGCCATGTCTCCGCAATATCCTTTCTTTCAGGAGTGCTAGTTCTGCTTGGTTCATAGGAGAGCTTCTGCAAAGTTTGGAAGGTAGGAGACGAGGTACTGGCAGAAGTAAGGCTGTGAGTATCGGGCGTGAGTCGTGCTTCGGTAGCTCAGTTGGTAGAGCACTTGCCCGCGAAAGGCAAAGGTCCCGAGTTCGAGTCTCGGTCGGGCACAAAGTTTTAATCTGCCAGGAAGTTTCATATCAGCGCACACTCCGCTGCAGAGTGAAAATCTCATTCTGGAAGTCCCATAGTGCTCAGAGCCATTTGAACCATTTTTGTTCGTGGTAACGCCCTCGAGTCGCGGAGGCGGCTGTAGGAAACGCGGAGGCGTATCTGGCAGCGCGCGTATTTGAAAATGCGGGCGACTGGGTAGCGGCCGGTACCGCAGAAGGCAGCTCATACACCAGCATTAAGATAGCATAAAACGGAGATGAAAAGGAGCTGTTAATATAGCAGAAAACTGATGATTATAGTTCGATGCAAGCATGTTGAAGATGCAGAACAGTTTCTCTGGCATGCACGTTCTCCAGATATCTCAATAGCTGGTCATGCACTACAGAGAGACAGTCAAGCTATCAGTCACTCCATGTGTTGCAAATTTTAATGACGAGCAGCGTAAAGGTTCACTACGACCTCTCCATGGTGGTGAGTCTCCTGTGGTGGCTACTGTATGTGTATTAGCAGCTGTACGACACTCTTACACTGACTGAGCTTCTTGTTTTCCCTTGAATGACGGATGTCAATATAAGGATAGGCAAGAAAAGTTTGAATAGTGTTCCTCTTAGTCAGTGTGCAGAATTCAATGCGCTGTAGTTACATCAAAAATGAGGAGGTATTCTCTTATTCTGCCAGGCAATGAAGTGTCGGTGTAACTTGGTACATCTACCCAGCATTGGTGAGTTTTTGAATGATCAGTGTTCCAAATTTATGAGAGTAGTAGAATGGCCTCCAAAATGCATTAACCCTGCTAGAATTTAGTGTCGTCAGCAAGCCTTGTAGGGTGTACAACTGACGTGAACAGCGTCAGACGTTCAGTAGTGCACGGAAATGCTGCATACTCATGTGACACAGCGTTATCACCACTGTTTGAAAGGAACACCTATGTGTGTCTCTCTCTGGGCAGCTGGTTCGAATCGTGCAATATCCAGGTTTGTGGAGCAATCTGATGAGGCAAAGGCTCGATGCTGAACTGCGTGGGAATATGAGGACACGCTTACTCGTCACCAACGTTTTGGTCGGCAACACTGACCAGCAGAAGAGAGGACGCCGTATTGTGCACTAACTGCATAGTAGCACCTTCACATCGCCTCAGAACAAGTGACGGATACGCTCAATATTTTGTTTTATCCTCCACCTTTGGTTGTAGACTAGCTGCAGTCAGGCTCTTGAATGTCTGTGGCAAGCGTGGGCTGTCTGTAACACAACAACACAAACGGCTACATTTGGAGTGACGTGCTGACCTAGAAGCATAGAATCTGATAAATGGCATCGTATTGTATTTATCGGTGAATCGAGGAATCTACACTATGGCGCATCCTCATCCGTCAGTGACCAGGGGAGAGACATCATTCGTCCAACGGTTTGGAGAGGTACAGCGGTTTACTCCTGGTTGACGCCAGTTGGGTTGGGGAGCCAGAGAGTGGGACTTAAGATCATGGCTGGTAGTGAAGGAGGGAACAGTACATCACAGACAGACAGCACTGGCATGTTACCTCTGATGCGACAATATTGTGCTGCCATTTTGTAACAGGACAGTGTTCGAACACACATAGTACGTGTCTGTATGAACTCTTTTCGTGGTGCTGGTACACTCATGTCCAGCAAGATACCCAGATCTATGCTTTACAGAAGTGTTTGCGATCAGTTTACACATCAGCTCTGTCCCAGTACCAATGTCGAGGAAAACCTGGGTCAATTAAATTAGTTGTGCACAACTTTTCCTCAGGAGGAGATACAACGGCTTTGCGACACCTTCTGATCCGAATCAGTGCATGCACCCAGATCAGATGGGATGCAACTTCATACCGATAACTGGGCTCATACTATCATGTAATCTGTAAATTGGACTTGATGCAGTGATCACTGCAGTAACGTCACGTACCCTCTCAACCAGGCAGATTTTGTTTGCTCCTTTCCTCTTGGGTGCTCCACATTTTTCGTCAGGCAGTGTATGCCTGGTAGTGGAGTCCACTGGGAGGGTCGAGCGACCCGCAGGACGCGGTTGGCCCACGGACGTGCCCACGGGCGCCGGGCCGCGCCGCTGCTGGGGCTGGCGCCGCTTTGATGTGCTGCCAGGCATTCCTGGGCAGCCGCCGCCCCCGCCGCCCCCGCCGCCGCCCACGCTCCTTGGCAGGCGCTGCACCCGTGTGCCCACCCTGCACGGCTGCGCCCTCCTCTGCGCTCGGAACAACATTTCGCCGACGCCGTAGACACGCCAGACCTTTCGCTTTGAGGAACGCTTCAGCCTCCAGTAGTCCTTCCACTGTCATCCGGAGGAAATACCTCTATTGGCGGTGTAAACCACGTCTAATACGAGTACTGTCTGCAATATTTTGAATAGTGTGTTCCCTTTAAGAAAAAAGACCTACTTCGTTTATGTTCATGTTGTAGTTTTGTTAAAACTCTGCCGTCATTGCTGCTCACTGACCAATAATTCCTAAATTAACATTTATTAGGGCTAATAAACTATTTGTATCACTGATTATTTTCATTTTATGGTCAATAGAGCGTGGTTCACGGCATGTTTCTGTGAGGAAAGTTTCGTTTCATGATACTGGAGACATCGTCAGAGACAATAAGATGATGACGATGATGATGACGTTTGGTTTGTGGGGCGCTGAACTGTGTGGTCATCAGAGCCCGTACCAAGGCCCAATATTACCACAGTCCAATCTCTTTTACACAGTCTAGTGTAGCCACGGTCACGAATGATGATGATGATGAAATGATGAGGACTACACAAACACCCAGTCTCCGGGCAGGGTAAATCCCCAACCCGGCCGGGAATCGAATCCGGGACCCCATGATCCAGACTACTATCTGAATCTCTACAGCTTCTAATGATGACTCCATCCTTTTCAGACGAACTATTGCGCACAAAAACGATTGTCATTAAGCTGCAAACCTGTTAACTGAATACATTAATTCTGTAGAACGAAAGTAATATAGTGTTTTTCATTGGTTATAATGTTGTCTACCAAGAACCGACAGAAGAATCAGTTAACATGCTACAAACATGCTTTGGACAACGGCCTAGTGCCCACAAAATGAAAAGAATCAAGGATGCAGACATTAGCATTCCCTGTTTGTATGATTAACAACTTCTTCACACATAGTTCGAATTACATGTTGATTTTTGAAAAACGTGGAAAATATTTGCTTGAAGTGACTCGCTCTCAGTATGCACAACTGTAATAATGTTCATCAGGTAGCACTTCAGATGTAAAACAGAATAAGTTACGATCTAAATATACGTAAAATGTTGATAGAAAGTTAAAATTTGAAACATAGCTGAGTTTATCTGCGCAAATGACGAATGTCAACAAAATCTCGCCCAAGAAATAGACAACAATCATAAATGTATGGTTTCTCGGCCAATGAGATGTGCTGCTCTACATCTACATCTACATCCATACTCCGCAAGCCACCTGACGGTGTGTGGCGGAGGGTACCTTGAGAGCCTCTATCGGTTCTCCCCTCTATTCCAGTCTCGTATTGTTCGTGGAAAGAAGGATTGTCGGTATGCTTCTGTTTGGGCTCTAATCTCTCTGATTTTATCCTCATGGTCTCTTCGCGAGATATACGTAGGAGGGAGCAATATACTGCTTGACTCTTCGGTGAAGGTATGTTCTCGAAACTTCAACAAAAGCCCGTACCGAGCTACTAAGCGCCTCTCCTGTAGAGTCTTCCATTGGAGTTTATCTATCATCTCCGTAACGCATTCCCGATTACTAAATGCTCCTGTAACGAAGCGCGCTGCTCTCCGTTGGATCTTCTCTATCTCTTCTATCAACCCTATCTGGTACGGATCCCACACTGCTGAGCAGTATTCAAGCAGTGGGCGAACAAGCGTACTGTAACCTACTTCCTTTGTTTTCGGATTGCATATCCTTAGGATTCTTCCAATGAATCTCAGTCTGGCATCTGCTCTACCAACGATCAACTTTATATGATCATTCCATTTTAAATCACTCCTAATGCGTACTCCCTGATAATTTATGGAATTAACTGCTTCCAGTTGCTGACCTGCTATATTATAGCTAAATCATAAGGGATCTTTCTTTATATGTATTCGCAGCACATTACACTCGTCTACATTGAGATTCAATTGCCATTCCATGCACCATGTGTCAATTCGCTGCAGATACTCCTGCATTTCAGTACAATTTTCCAATGTTACAACCTCTCGATATACCACAGCATCATCCGCAAAAAGCCTCAGTGAACTTCCGATGTCATCCACAAAGTCATTTATGTATATTGTGAATAGCAACGGTCCTACGACACTCCTCTGCGGAACACCTGAAATCACTCTTACTTCGGAAGACTTCTCTCCATTGAGAATGACATGCTGCGTTCTCTTATCTAGGGACTCTTCAATCCAATCACACAATTGGTCTGATAGTCCACATGCTCATACTTTGTTCATTAAACGACTGTGTGGAACTGTATCGAACGCCTTGCGGAATGCAAGAAACACGGCATCTATCCTTGAACCCGTGTCTATGGCCCTCTGAGTCTCGTGGACGAATAGCGCGAGCTGGGTTTCACACGATCGTCTTTTTCAAAACTCATGCTGAATTCTACAGAGTAGATTTCTAGCCTCCAGAAAAGTCATTACACTCGAACATAATACGTGTTCCAAAATTCTACAACAGATCGACGTTAGAGATATAGATCTATTGTTCTGCACATCTGTTCGACTTTCCTTCTTGAAAACGGGGATGACCTGTGCCCTTTTCCAATCCTTTGGAACGCTACGCTCTTCTAGAGACCTACGGTACTCCGCTGCAAGAAGGGGGGCAAGTTCCATCGCGTACTCTGTGTAAAATCGAACTGGTATCCCATCAGGTCCAGCTGCCTTTCCTCTTTTGAGCGATTTTAATTGTTTCTCTATCCCTCTGTCGTCTATTTCGATATCTACCATTTTGTCATCTGTACGACAATCTAGAGAAGGAACTACATGCAATCTTGCTCTGTGAAATAGCTTTGGAAAAAGATATTTAGTATTTCGGCCTTTGTCATCCTCTGTTTCAGTACCATTTTGATCACAGAGTGTCTGGACATTTTGTTTTGATCCACTTACCGCTTTGACATAAGACCAAAATTTCTCAGGATTTTCTGCCAAGTCGGTACATAGAACTTTACTTTCGAATTCATTGAACGCCTCTCGCATAGCCCTCCTCACACAGCATTACTGCCCATTACAACTAATACGTTGCTTATCATCTCAGATTAAAAGAACTGCAGCTGAAGGCATGGTGGAACGAAAGATTCACCGGGACGAGCCTGGATACAAGTACACGGTATAAGGCAGATACTGGTTATGAAGGACGCAGCTGTCATGTTGAAATTACGACAGCAAAGACCAACCCACAAGAGCAGAGAGCTGCATATCACAAACAGCACGGTTAATGACAGGAACCGTCCTTACTCGGCGTTACACAGGCGACCAAATCTACATTTTATGTAGGCACCGCCTCCCTTTCTTGGGGCACTGGTAGGATACGTTTTCATATTATAGAATCAAATTTATCTACCATCTAGCTCCAGTAGCAGCAAATACGTACACATACATACACATATATACTAGCAGCAAAAAGGTCTCAGTATTCATGGGGTCGAAAATGCAGCTCTTTGCTTTCCACATTTTGAGAAGTGGTACGGACCAAAACAAGAAAATGCATAACTTAAAAGTTACGAGCAATTGTTCATTAGAAGAGTTGTGTTTCCAAGTTGCGAAGATGAGTACGTGCTCAAAGCTCTTAAGGTATGCATTTTAGATCGCATGTGTACCGGACACTTTTTCCTTGTTTTGGTCCATACTACTACTTCCCAAAATGTGGAAAGTAGAAGAGATTTGTTTCACAGTATCGAAGATGAAAAATTGCTCGTAGCTCTTAAGGTATGCATTTTCGACCCTATGTTGACCGAGACTTTTTGCTTCTAGTATCGTGTAGTTTCAACTGTATGCGTTTACGCCATTAATTATGATACACACTCTTGCTACTGTGGTTCGAGATTCTTGTTTTAGTTCACGTCAAATCGACAGGGAACCTGGCGTGAGCCAGAGAAGTGTTGTTCGTGTTCTGCATCGCCATAAATATCATCCTTACCATGTCAGTCTCCGCCAAGAATTAACTGGTATGGATTGCATGCGTCGCACTGAATTCTACCGATGGGCTCAACTTCAGGCTCAGAGGGATGACAAATGTTTTACTGATGAGGCTATATTCACGAACCGTGGAAATGTTAATTTGCGTAACATGCTCCACTGGACAACTCAAAATCCATGTTAGCTGCGGCAAATTGCACACAAAAACCGAGGCCGGTAAATGTATGGTGTGGGATTCTGGAGGACAGAATTACAAGCACTTATTTCATCGAAGGAAATCTTAATGGTAGAAAGTACCACACTCCTGCAAGAAAAATTAGTTCTGTTATTGGAAGAAATACCGTTAGGAAAAAGGGACAGAATGTGGTATGAACACGATGGGTGCCCGACACATTTTTCGCTGATGGCTAGAAATGAGATGCAGAGACAACGCGGAGGATATGTGTCGTAGCCGGCTCGTTCGCCAAACTTGACGCCTCTGGATTTTTTCTTGTGGGAATTCGTAGAAGACATTATTTATAAAGACGTTCCAACTACACCTGAGTATATATGAGAGAGAATTGTCAGAGCATGTGCTTCGACAAGTGCCACTGGTAGTAAGGAATATCACTCAGTCCATAATAAGATTGCAGCCCAGTTTTGATACCAAGGATCATCACTTCGAACACCTTCCGTAAACATACGTTCGTTCCACCTTTGTGACCTTCGCTGGTCTTCAAAGACCGTACTGTTACACATCATTGGATCCGTCTCAGTAACTGATGTCAGAAGATACGTACCAGACTATACCATTCCACTTAAAAAAACAAAGTTGACCTCCCTATCTCTAAAGTGACCCCACCCAAGAACAAAACCCAACGTCATATTAAGGCCTCCGTTGTCCCATGCAACTTCTGTCCCACAAACTTTTAAGCAGCTTTCACACTTTCAAAACCGATGTCATATTACGGCCCCCGGTGTCCCACAAACGTTTCAGCCACTATCATGCTTTCGGAGTTTTTCTTGGTGGCAATAGTTGTTGACTCACCCTGTACACTGTAACTAAAATGAAACAAAAATATGTCCACTAATATAATGAGAATCACTACGTCGGTTTCCTGGGTGTTGAGACAAAAGAAAAATTTCGAAATCGACTCTTAAGGGAGCGTCGTTATAGTATTAAGAAGTATGCCAGCTGTGTGCTGTATCAGAGTAACTACATCTGCGAGCAGCGAGCCGAGGCATATCTTACTAGCACTGAAAAATTTGTTTGAAGACTGTGATCATGCCGAGATAGGTGTAAGCAGCGGTGACTCAGGTAGACAGAAATAGCTTACACTGAAGACCAAAGTCTACTGCGACTTTCTAGCAAGCACTGAACTTCTTCTTATCGGGTCTAGCGTAAAGTGGCACATAGTAGACGTATGTCTTGTGACATTGCCGTCATATATAGGTAAGCAGCACTGTTTTTTTTTTTTTGTCACTATTTTGTGGTTATTTTATACTGGATTTATATCTGCTAGGGAAGCAACCTTTGTGCTCTTCACACTGAGAAGACGCACTCTCGGTGTGGTCCCAGGATCCTGTTTGTCAAGTAAGAACAGTCAGTGGATCCCATTAGCAGAGACGAGCCTCCGCACGGAGATGGACACCTTTCGTGGAAGCGGGGCTGCAGCCTACTCCGTGCTTTAGTGCACACAGCCAGCATCTGGCTTCTCTGACGGCAGAGGATCACTGTGATCCCCGGAGGATACTGTAACATGACGTTTTTGCCTTTTCTGCATGAACATCAAAGGACGTGACGACGCAGTGCCCCTAGGCCAGTGTGAGAGAGTTCGTTACTTTTCCTCCAAATATTTTGATGTATCCTACCAAATGTGGCACCCCCACCACCGTGTTTGGCGCAAAGAAGTTGATCAATCGAGGAGGAACTTCCTGGCAGATTAAAACTGTGTGCCCGACCGAGACTCGAACTCGGGACCTTTGCCTTTAGCGGGCAAGTGCTCTAACATCTGAGCTACCGAAGCACGACTCACGCCCGGTCCTCACAGTTTTACTTCTGCCAGTATCTCGTCTCCTACCTTCCAAACTTTACAGAAGCTCTCCTGCGAACCTTGCAGAACTAGCACTCCTGAAAGAAAAGATACTGCGGAGACATGGCTTAGCCACAGCCTGGGGGATGATTCCAGAATGAAATTTTCACTCTGCAGCGGAGTGTGCGCTGATAGGAAACTTCCTGGCAGATTAAAACTGTGTGCCCGCGAAAGGCAAAGGTCCCGAGTTCGAGTCTCGGTCGGGCACACAGTTTTAATCTGCCAGGAAGTTTCATATCAGCGCACACTCCGCTGCAGAGTGAAAATCTCATTCTGGATTCGAGGAGACATTGCTCCTGACTGATGCCAGCCTCGTGTTTGTTAATGTTCATTTTGTACACCAAGAGTGAAAAGTTTCTCGTATGGTGACCTATGTTTTCATGGTATAAGGGGTACTCTCGTCCATCACATTGCCAACAGCAGTTAGTCATCCCCTCCATGCAGGGTTTTAGGAAGGTAGAGTGTTGAGGAGGGAGAATAAGGATTCATGCATATTTACCTCCCTGCTGCCAAATGGTTCTCATAGGTGTACCCTCGGCTGATTTTCTGCAAATGTAATTGCGCATTCCACAGTAGTGAGATCCATATTCTGAGCAGCTTGCTACTAACTTGTTCTGGCACACCGGCTAAGTTGCTGATTTGACTTCTTATATGTGAATTTTTCTCATTAAATTCGTGAGCTGCCCAGATAAGGACAACTTGCTGCCTTTTCCCTATGCAGCCCGCCACATTATTTGGTACCTCAACTTTAACCTTGGTCGACTTGTTGTGAATTGTGTTCACCATCAGAGGAAATAAATATCTGTTTTGGGGACAGTAGCCTTAAATTTCAAGATTTTTTAAACGTCCTTTTGCTTGGTTATACGATACACTATAAACAAATATAACCTGTTTTACGAGGTACGTGTAAGTTTTTTTGTTGCCACTGTGCCGGGCGGAGTGGCCGTGCGGTTCTAGGCGCTACAGTCTGGAGCCGGGCGACCGCTACGGTCGCAGGTTCGAATCCTGCCTCGGGCATCGATGTGTGTGATGCCCTTAGGTTAGTTAGGTTTAATTAGTTCTAAGTTCTAGGCGACTGATGACCTCAGAAGTCGCATAGTGCTCAGAGCCATTTGTTCTCACGGTGATGGTGTTAAAAAAGGGCTCTGAGCAGTATGGGACTTAACATCTGAGGACATCAGTCCCCTAGAACGTAGAACTACTTAAACCTAACTAACCTAACGACATCACACCCATCCATGCCCGACGCAGGATTCGAACCTGCGACCGTAGCGGTCGCGTGGTTCCAGACAGAAACGCCTAGAATCTCTAGGCCACTCCGACCGGCTGAGATGGTGTTACTGTCGTGCACAACAGCTAGACTGAAGTATCAGATCCTTGTTATTGTGTGAAGGTAAGGAGCATGTTTATTGACTATGGAGAGCTGTGCTGATTTTCCCTTGGGTTACAGCTTTGCTGTGCTGATTATTGATAATCTGGCTAAAACCTTGCAGTACTCAGGCGTAATAAACCACAAAATTTTTGTATCAACGTCGCATCAATGTACAGGTGCAGGACACACTGCTCTCCAAAACAGACGACAAACATGCAAGTTTCAGTTTCTCTTATAATGTTCGGCAAAGACTGATTCGGGCATGACTGGCAAGCTCTGTTTCTTCATAACATCTGTAACTGTTTGTTATCGACTTTTGTTGTTTTGGACAAAGCCACCTTTTCCGAACTTAGGATAAACATCTTGTACAATGTTGCATTCCACTAATATTCCACTGTGGTGTATAGTCTTAGATAATTGCAAATTTAATGTGCTGGTGAGGCGTAAATCATCTTTTCCTCTTTTGTCCACTATTGCCTGAGCCACAAACAGAAACAGTGATCGGTGCCTCATCTGTTCCCCCAGCCCCCAAAATACCATCGGGATCGATTGGTTTGTCATTTTCTGACCAGATGTTTCTTCCAGCTGTCTCTGAATCTGTCCGTGTGCAGAGCCATCACGGTGTGCCTACTGCAAGATGGCACTCAATACTACTTCTGTCCTCCCCCGAGGATGGCAGCACGTCGTCTACTCGTAAGCAGGGGTGCTACGGGTGATGGTGCAGGGAGCGAAGAAGTAGCGTCAACCACTGTATCCATTTTCATTAGATGTCATTTATATCCTATAATCAATGTTACACCGGTCATTAAACATTCACTTTGTTCAGAGTGAAAGATATTAGTATAGATTTGCACTTGCAAACTGTCAGGTGCCACATCGCCATGTAATACTTTTCCTTCAAGTGGGATATGTTTCATAAATTGTGAGCGACTTCTTCCTAATAACTTTTCTATAAAAAAGGTGTATTCAAAACGAATAAGATCTTCAGCAGAACCTGAACTGAATGATTTTTGCATAAAAAGCCAGAACAATATCTCCGCTCGCTGTTCTAAGTCATTTGGCGAATCAGTGTTTAGAGAAGAATAGCCAGAGAAACTCGTGCGGAGTTATTATTTTCTTTCTTAGTAAAGTGCAGTAAAGGTTTATATCTCTTTTTTTATTATTCACTTGGAAATGCGCAGTAAATGTAAGCTGCACCTCAGATGAATATGATCTTTGTTATGTGATAGCAGTTTTCAATAATATTTCAGACAGTATAAAATAAATTACGGGTACATGGACGTAGTAAGTAATTTATGGTGTGATGGTGGAAATTCTACCTTACAGTTCACAATGCGTTACCTAATAGCATTGCCAAGTTGATAATATTGATACCCTTTCTTACGATTTAGTTACTAACGAGTAATTTCTAAATATGTTAGTCGCTGAAACGGCATTCGTGGTAGTCCAGCCAGTGATTTTGGACGCTGTATGCCTTTTATCGCTTCTTCTGATGGTTCATTTCTTCTCTGCATGTTCGTACAGTGACGAAGGAAGCCTAATTTATGTCCTTTTGCTAATAATTGTGTTTTATGTACACCTTATTTACGTAAGGAGTACAGAAAATAAAACATTGCTTGCAAAATGGAACTGGAAAGGAAGTGTAACATAACTGAGCAAAATCCTTACTGTGCAGATATAAGAAAGATATACGATGAAGCCACAGTGTGACTCATGGAAAGCTTATGTAGTATTCAGTTAATGGTACGTAACATAATGAAATTCTAAAAAAGTTTTCCAGCCGGAGACTGGCAATGTTCGTTGCAGTTAGTACGCATTTAAAGGATACTTGTCCTACATGGATGGCATCACTGAAAGGCAGCGTTACTTGGCCTCAAGAAACCACTGTTGACAGTCATATTCTTGCAGGTGTAGATTACTGGCCGGTAGGATACTGCATAGAGTACTAAATGTGAGAGTATACAAGAATCAACGTACGACTATCAGTCGTGCTTCTAGATACGTACGAGTATAGCAAAAGGTAAGTTATGAACAGTAGAGTTCAATTTAACCAACTTTAATACATGTTTAAGGTTGGCCTGAACGCTCTCTCTTCGGAAACGATGATAGAAAAGAAACCACATACTACGGGTTACATTAAACATCGTCAGTTGTCCTCTCACCTTTCAGAAGTAAAATGTTAGAGACCGTATTTCGACTGCGGCATCGATAGCTTTCGTGGAATAATTTGGCGTTACTCCAGCACAAATTAATGCCGATTTCAGAAAACCACGGAAAAGCTAATCATGATAGCGGGATGGGGATCTAAACGATGATCATTCCAAACAGATTTAGGAGAAGGCACTTGACGGCACTTACTCGTCAGGTTACGGAAACAGCTGCTGTAAATTTTCAGTTTCGATATTCATCATCAGTGTACGGTGTAAAGTGCATTTGTGAAGTGCAATACGCACTTTTTGAAATCAGTTTTCTTTCTGTAGTGACAGCTCATATAATCATTCTAGAATTTTGAATAGGAAACACGCCAAAGAAATAAAACTGCAATTTAGTGAGGTCTTTGCTATTTTCCGTGCGAAAAATAATTTCAAATTTTTCTACATGTTATAGGTGCAAAAAAATAGTTCAAATGGCTCTGAGCACTATGGGACTTAATAGCTGTGGTCATCAGTCCCCTAGAACTTAGAACTACGTAAACCTAACTAACCTAAGGACATCACACACATCCATGCCCGAGGCAGGATTCGAACGTGCGACCGTAGCAGTCGTGCGGTTCCGGACTGCGCGCCTAGAACATATTATAGGAGTTGAGCAGCAATACGTGTAGTAATTGAAGTATGTCATAAGCCAACCTTTAATTAATGGTGCAGAATGTTTTTACCACTTCAACACAAAAGTAAGCAGGAAGAACGCACATTACAGTTTATCGTCACATAGATGACGACGTCATTAGAAGGAAGGAAGAAATGCAGATTAAGGTTTATCGTCCCGTCGACATCAATGTCGTTAGAGACCGAGTACAAGCTCGGAACTTTTAAAGGAAGGGAAAAGAAATCGAGCGTGTCCTTCCAAAGGAACCACCTCGGCATTTGCCTGGAACTTAGGAGAATCAAGGAAAACCTAAATCCGGATGGCTGGACGCGGATTTGTATATCGTCCCCCTCAAAGCGAGTTCAGTGTGCTAACCACTGCGCCATCTCGCCTCGTACGAGTTCACTGGAGACAGAGCATGCCCTCGAAATGGGACGAAAGGGCGAAAGAAATGGCTTTCAGCGCAATCATCCCCGAATTTACCTTAACTGATCAGCACCCAGCTGCTTTACACTGTTGGATCATGCAACAATGACCGCAACGTAGTATCTCCCTGCAGCCATTGCTACCGCCATACTACCAGCTACAGCCACTGCCACAGTCAATTTGGAGAGAAAATTTTTTAGCCTGTGTTTATAAATGTCATGTCAAGAACTTTCTCCTGTGGACGTGATTTACTTTCCGGTTTGCTGAATATCGTGTGAGAAGGGCAAGGAAAGTAAGTTACTTTGTATTCAAATATTGTCCTATTAATACGACGCCGGATTGGTATAATAACTGAAACCTATTTCCTTTCCTTTCAGTAATTTTGATCCAGTAATTTCATCTTCAGAAATCAGTGATATTGTCTAGAAGCGTGCAGAATACTTGTCAGCTCACCAGATAAAGGCAAACGTGGTCACATTACCACACGATGTTAGAGAGCTGAAGTTATATTTGTAGGAGATCTGTATGGTCCAAAGGAATGTGTAATAAAGGAGATGCAGAGGGAAACTAAATTGTTATCTTTTTGAATGAATGGTTACAATGAATCCCTGACACACTATTACGTAAATGTATTAAACAGGTGTTCGATAAAAACTTTGACCAGGGTTCCGTATCTGCCATTGAATAACTGATAGTATGGGATCAAGATAAAGGCGTTACCGAAGAAAATGGATAGATTTTCCTTCACTCTATAAAATTGCTACTAGAGACAGGTGGTATCATAAGCACCAATGAGATTCGATCTTGGTGCTTCAGAGTCTACCGGGGCTAGACAACAATACGTAAACTTTCTCCTGAATGGAGAGACTTTAATGCTGTCGACACAACTTATTTGCAATTGTGAGAGTCTTAACTAGTGTGTATTTGGAGTACTTGCACTGTGTAACGTCACTGAAAACGATACGACGTTGACGGGTTCTTTTAACTCGATGACATAAACTGCAAATTGTTGTTTAGGCCTGTCACTAAACGAAAGTGATGTCAAACGTCCAAACTAAGATCATTAAGTTCATAATCTGAGCAAATATATGTAATCAAATGTATTGTAATGAGTATAAAATGAAAGAGAGATACATTACAAGGGTTACTTCATTTATTTCGCGTGGACGCAACCGTCTTTGGTGTAGCTGTCGAAAAGTGTTCTGCTGCCACATACAATCACAAAAATGTGTTCAATATTTTCTAACAATATAAATGTTATTGTATCTGGAAATAACAACTATTTTAAGGTCCACTTTTGTTAAAGGACACGACTGTTGAACAATCCTTGGGAGCAGTCAGTCACAACGGTAAAATATATTGTGTTATGGGCCTAGAGCGACTTAAAACTGAGCAACTACGTATAAAAAATTAATTGAAAGATGGGCAGGTGACACACTGTGGTTCGCAGGAAAGAGTCCTAAAAAAACACAACACAACCGGGAAAGAAGGAGGTTATCAAGTTCCTTATTCGAACGGTTCTTGAAAGTTTTTCGTCAGCCTGGGGCTCTTCCGATGTAGGATTAGTAGAGGGGATAGTGGCGTTCTAAAGAAGAGCAGCGCTCCAGCGATTACGTGCCCTTTTCAGTTAGGCAGTGCTCATCGAACAATTTCTGAGACACGATTGTAAGAGATCTGTATACTCTAAACGAAAGTGCAACAGATAAGTACGAGAAATTGTTATAGTTATTTTCGCGACAATGATCTCGCGATTTACTGCTGTGCAATATTCGAAACCGGTTTTCTAACAAAACTGGCTTTGTGGCCGAGCGGTTCTAGGCGCTTCTGTCCGGAACCGCGCTGCTGCTACGGACGCAGGATCGAATCCTGCCTCGGGCATGAATGTGTGTGCTGTCCTTCAGGTTAGTTAAGTTTGAGTAGTTCCGAGTTCTAGGGGACTGTTGACCTCAGATATTAAGTCCCATAGAGCTCAGAGCCATTTGAACAAAACTGGGCAATATTACTACGCCCTCCATTGAGTTAACGGAGGGATCTTAAGAAGAAGGTGAGAAACATTTGGGCGGGACCGTCACGTAGAGACTCAGTATGGTTCAGTGGCAGACGCTATTAACGAGGCGGCGTCCATCATAGAGAGGTTTACTACTAAAATTCCGAAAACGTGTGTACAAATAAAATCAGTAATATGCTACTACCTCAAACATGTACCTCACAAGTTACAATGGTGGGAAAATCAGGGAAATATGAACTCAGACGGGAGCTTGAGAAACGTAGATACTGACATTCACTATCTGGGAGAAGAATGAAATGATAGTGTCCTACACAACACAGTAAGGTATCTTAAGGGATGTAAATTTAAATGTATAATTTTTTGTTGCTTTCATCTAGGAAGTCGTTTCCATTTATCGACACTTGAGACATGTTCAGCGAAATAGTGCGATGGACTGACGAACACAGGTGTCTGATGGCAAAGGAAACTTGGCAGCAGGATAGATGGGCAATGTTCGTTACAGTCGGGAGTATATTAGGATAACGAAGAATATATCAATGTCAACCACAAACCATCCAATACAGCAAACAAACTCACGGAGGGTCCGCTATATTAGAAACGACACACAGCTCAAATCAAGTGTAAAGTTATAGCTTACGTCAAGCGCATAATTCTGTATTATTATTGCGACTAGCCAATGCTAGAAGAACTTAATGTTTGTGTTGTTGTTAAAAAGTACAGGAAGTAAGCGAAACAAGGCGCCAGTATTCAGCTTACTCCTTCCGTAAAATGACTGTAAGTGTACCGAGACTACGTCGCAGTCCTACACACTCATCACCGCCTAGAATGTCACATGTCCTCTCTGTGTGAGACACTTTGAGTAATCGTGTCACCAAACTCGCGTGTGATACGGAACTCAAATAGGAGGGTGTAGAAGAATTTGTGCCGTACGAACAAGTGGAAACGAAGGGAAAATATTCATTTTAGTAACATAAGTAATGATTCACTGCAGCTATGTTTTTATCCTGTATGTTCTTCAACAAGTGATCAGCTCAGAAATAGAATACAGAAAGGATTATGTAATCATCATGATCGTCACGAGTATGGTCATGAAATAACATTTTTCTAATATTTTATGTTATTCCGGTCTTTCTTTTTCTCAGCTATTGAACTGTATTTCCTTCGTGTCAGCTAAGCACTACTTGCAGCTTACGTATATGATGTCGAGCGCCAACCGAATGGACGTAAAACCGAAACTTCCGCTGATATCTACTGTCATTCTGATGCTAAGTACTAAAAATATTGCCATGCACAGAACGGAATACAATCAACAAATCACTCAACCTCTTGTGACAGTCTACACGACCAGAGGTTTCATATAATAGCATTTATTGGCATTCAACCCTTGTTTTTGGAAAGGTGCAACTCGAGTGATAAAAAGTACCATCCCACAGCTGATTTTCATATCACAAAATTAATGGTGGAGCTCTCCACGAATCGCTTATCTCTCGGTGTTGGCTACAGAGGCGTGGTTAACTCATTTATACGACACGATAATCGCTTGTATCGCTCATCCAATGTGTATGTCCTTTTCTATCACTGCGGTTCAAACCTTCAAAATGAGTGTATATTAATCAAATGCGAAAAAAAAACTGATTCTCAACGACAAACTGGGGCTACTATGATGATGCGATTGCCAATCAGGGATTTCGCAGAGACTCGTCTTTTGTGTATGTGTGTGTATGTTTGTGTGTGTGTGTGTGTGTGTGATTAACAGATGTTAAATTATTGCACACGCAGTGATTTGTAGAACACTGATAGTCGTAAAATTCAGACTAATATACAGAGCCGTATCGCTCGTATGCATTTTTTGTAAATCGTGATGACGAAATAGGGCAGAATAGTATGGAATTATTACTAGTTATGTACTGAGAGTGATGGTTCTACCTCTTTAAGTACTCTCTAATAAAATTGGGAGAGTAATATGACAACAGACAAAGTGCCTTACTATCTAATAAACAATGACGCGAGTACTCCATAAAACCTGTTTAAGTACCACGATGATATAAATCGTTGTGTGAGAAAAGTGCTAGTTTTAGGCTATTCATCTAAGAATTTCTTCAAAATACTATTCAGAATTTTCGTACTTCAAGTAATTTTCGTTGATCTTCTTGACCAGCAGTTAAAAGTGACGTCATCCGTGTTAAGAGGTGACTTGCCAAAATTGTAACTGCAGCTACGCCTTTGGTAAGCATGGGAAAGATACAACGTATACATTTTAATTTACAGGATTTTTGCTACAAAAATAGATACAGCTAGAAATCGAAATGCCTGTCGATATTTGAAGCTTGAATTTTGTTCACCGCATGATTCGTTGTGTGGGAAGTTATTTTAAATTATGTAAATGTAATGGCAGCCGTCGAAAGGTTTCATATGTTAGAATTATGGGTACTCATGTCACATGAATTACGTACAAAATTAAAATTTCTTTCATTTTCGATACATACAGGAATAATGCGGGAACAACATTAGCTCATTGTCAGATTTGGGGAACTATGTTATGCGTTATTCAAGAGACTCAGGCGATTGGTTAATTCTAGAAATTTGATCAGGGAGTAAACCCAGTGCATCTGGTGTTCAAACGAAAGTCGTCTGTGGGTGCAAGGTTTACAACGTACGGAGTTGGACCTCACGGATATTAAAACAGTGCGATCTGACATTCGAGTTTCGCGTACCCTTGCAGCTACAACGACCAGGGCTACCAGTGATGATCTCGAGATGATTAGAGAAGTCAGCGACGAATCGTGTTGCTGACCCTTTTCAGTTAATCCAGTGCGCTGCAATGTCTGAACACACGGAGTAGAATGAGTGCTACTGGAGAGTGAGGGAGGTCGCAGGGTGGGGGCCGACTCACCGTGAGCGAGGAGCGCGAGGCACGCCACAGCTAGCGCGGCGCGCGTCATACCGAGCGCATCACGTATCACGTGGCGTCGGCGCCGGGACGCAGCGCGGGCGCCGCTCTCTGCTGCCCTCTGCCCGCGACGACTACCGCCGCCAGACTGGCAGCCCGACGCAGGCCGGCCGGCCGAGTCCCGGCGTAGACCGCTTCCCCCACCACTCGCCGCTTCCCCCCACCACGCGCGCCAGCCACTGCCAGTGCGCCGCGCCCGTCCTGCGACCGACTGGTCCATCCGGAGAGTTGTCGACGCCAGCATCAAGTGTCAGCTCGGCGGGCGGTGGTGGACGCCGACCGTTCGACGTCCAGACCACTGGCTGCGTGAGGCATCGCTGCTCTGAACATTCGACTGCCTATATTGCCGAGTTAAAGCCTTACTTTCCCAAACTCCACAATGTTGTAAGAAATGACGTGCATGTTACTCCACGATTGTTTTCGAGACACAGGGCATTTTCAATTGAATTTCAGCGGCCATTTTGAATACCATAATGTAAAAAAAAAAAATCACATAAACACCTCAGTATGCTAAATATATGATAGTCAAAGCAGGTGGCTGTTCAGAAGATAATTACTTGCCCTCAAACGAGGTGCCACGAACGTTGATGGTGTCAAAGTGCTGACACATTGAAGTTGTGGTCTTCAGTCCTGAGACTGGTTTGATGCAGCTCTCCATGCTACTCTATCCTGTGCAAGCTTCTTCACCTCCCAGTACCTACTACAACCTACATCCTTCTGAATCTGCATTGTGTATTCATCTCTTGGTCTCCCTCTAATATTTTTACCCTCCACGCTGCCCTCCAGTACCAAATTGGTGATCCCTTGATGCCTCAGAACATATCCTGCCAACCGATCCCTTTTTCTAGTCAAGTTGTGCCACAAACTCCTCTTCTCCCCAATTCTATTCAATACCTCCTCATTAGTTATGTGATCTACCCATCTAATCTTCAGCATTCCTCTGTAGCACCACATTTCGAAAGCTCGTATTCTCTTATTGTCCAAACTATTTATCGTCCATGTTTCACTTTCATACATGGCTACACATACAAATACTTTCAGAAACGGCTTCCTGACACTTAAATCTATACTCGATGTTAACAAATTTCTCTTCCTCAGAAACGCTTTCCTTGCCACTGCCAATCTACATTTTATATCCTCTCTACTTCGACCATATTCAGTTATTCTGCTCCCCAAATAGCGAAACTCCTTTACTACTTTAAATGTCTCATTTCCTGATCTAATTCCCTCACCATGACCCGACTTAATCATCCAATTTACCCGACTATAGATTATAATATTTAATAAGGCTTCAAACCAGTTGAACGGTATTGCACTGAGAGACAACAGGCCTGCCCTGGCATGCCTCTTCTCATTATTTCTCTTTCTGATATGCCAATCCAATTAATAATTCGACTCAGTTAATATTTCGACAAATCACGTTTAAATAGATCGAATCTTTTTCTTGTTTAATATGAGAGTACTAGCAGTGACTGTAATCATCAGCTTCGTCTCTGATTAACAACACAGCCTCACACAGAGATTGGATTTCGCCTGTGAAACTCAGTCGCAGCGACCTACTTTTACCGGCAGGCTCTCCTACAAAATCATAGCCTGTTTCTTCAACTCGGTTTTAGTTCCAGTGAAATTTTCGGAATATGGGACTGAGGACACCCATTTCTCCACATACCCACCTTTTAGCCTCGTCGTTTTACTCGTTTAGCAAGTAAAACGTTATAAATTGTGTGTCCCTTTTGAAGTCAGGTCTGGTAGCTGGAGAGTTTGAATGAGAATCTGTGGCCATTCTTTCCAGCAACCTGTCATCTTCTCAAGTTGTGTCCCCAGCGCGGAAGACCTTTCGTCAGTAGTGGGATCTTCTTCGGCGGAGGCTGCTATGCTGTCATCTCGAACATATGATTGTGCTTTTTACGGGGTACCACTTCCCCAGGTTAGTCCCTGTATCTACAGAGGATAAGATCTGTAGTACTGACAGTGATGGTAGGCGACTCTTCTCATTAATGTATCCCGTTTGGTTATGATTTAAATACACTCCTGGAAATGGAAAAAAGAACACATTGACACCGGTGTGTCAGACCCACCATACTTGCTCCGGACACTGCGAGAGGGCTGTACAAGCAATGATCACACGCACGGCACAGCGGACACACCAGGAACGGCGGTGTTGGCCGTCGAATGGCGCTAGCTGCGCAGCATTTGTGCACCGCCGCCGTCAGTGTCAGCCAGTTTGCCGTGGCATACGGAGCTCCATCGCAGTCTTTAACACTGGTAGCATGCCGCGACAGCGTGGACGTGAACCGTATGTGCAGTTGACGGACTTTGAGCGAGGGCGTATAGTGGGCATGCGGGAGGCCGGGTGGACGTACCGCCGAATTGGTCAACACGTGGGGCGTGAGGTCTCCACAGTACATCGATGTTGTCGCCAGTGGTCGGCGGAAGGTGCACGTGCCCGTCGACCTGGGACCGGACCGCAGCGACGCACGGATGCACGCCAAGACCGTAGGATCCTACGCAGTGCCGTAGGGGACCGCACCGCCACTTCCCAGCAAATTAGGGACACTGTTGCTCCTGGGGTATCGGCGAGGACCATTCGCAACCGTCTCCATGAAGCTGGGCTACAGTCCCGCACACCGTTAGGCCGTCTTCCGCTCACGCCCCAACATCGTGCAGCCCGCCTCCAGTGGTGTCGCGACAGGCGTGAATGGAGGGACGAATGGAGACGTGTCGTCTTCAGCGATGAGAGTCGCTTCTGCCTTGGTGCCAATGATGGTCGTATGCGTGTTTGGCGCCGTGCAGGTGAGCGCCACAATCAGGACTGCATACGACCGAGGCACACAGGGCCAACACCCGGCATCATGGTGTGGGGAGCTATCTCCTACACTGGCCGTACACCACTGGTGATCGTCGAGGGGACACTGAATAGTGCACGGTACGTCCAAACCGTCATCGAACCCATCGTTCTACCATTCCTAGACCGGCAAGGGAACTTGCTGTTCCAACAGGACAATGCACGTCCGCATGTATCCCGTGCCACCCAACGTGCTCTAGAAGGTGTAAGTCAACTACCCTGGCCAGCAAGATCTCCGGATCTGTCCCCCATTGAGCATGTTTGGTACTGGATGAAGCGTCGTCTCACGCGGTCTGCCCGTCCAGCACGAACGCTGGTCCAACTGAGGCGCCAGGTGGAAATGGCATGGCAAGCCGTTCCACAGGACTACATCCAGCATCTCTACGATCGTCTCCATGGGAGAATAGCAGCCTGCATTGCTGCGAAAGGTGGATATACACTGTACTAGTGCCGACATTGTGCAAGCTCTGTTGCCTGTGTCTATGTGCCTGTGGTTCTGTCAGTGTGATCATGTGATGTATCTGACCCCAGGAATGTGTCAATAAATTTTCCCCTTCCTGGGACAATGAATTCACGGTGTTCTTATTTCAATTTCCAGGAGTGTAGTCACAAATTTTACACTGTCTTTTACAACACTCGACATAGCTTTCTTAATTGTACGGTAACTTTTCCATCCAACTTCCGATACAGAGTACGACATGTCCGCCCCTCCAGAACAGAGTGACTAGCGCAGTACGTCGTCTCCCAGGCGCGCCACAGCGACCTGAAGCACTATGGTTGCAATATCATTACTCTTAACGTTTCTCTAGTGAACTTCAATAAACACAAATGATAGACTCGTAGGGTAACCATGAGAGGATATAATAAAAATGGGTTAAACACAATTAGAGTATATAAATAATTAATAAGAGTAGTTAGACGTTTTGGCGCCTAGCACACGAATGTGCCGACCAGTCAGAAGCAAGTTCAGTACAATTGGCGACTCTCCCACAGGACTTTCGCTTGTACCTCACTCCACTTTCGTCCGATGTGCTACTCCACGGGTATCAAGCTGCATCAAGGCGAGCTTCTAGGAAAATAAAATACTGGCGGCCACAGTCAGAAATATCACAGCATTCCGCCGGCCGCGGTGGTCTCGCGGTTCTAGGCGCGCAGTCCGGAACCGTGCGACTGCTACGGTCGCAGGTTCGAATCCTGCCTCGGGCATGGATGTGTGTGATGTCCTTAGGTTAGTTAGGTTTAAGTAGTTCTAAGTTCTAGGGGACTGACGACCATAGCAGTTGAGTCCCATAGTGCTCAGAGCCAATCACAGCATTCCGAAAGGCCGGCCGCGGTGGTCTAGCGGTTCAGGCGCTCAGTCCGGAACCGCGCGACTGCTACGGTCGCAGGTTCGAATCCTGCCTCGGGCATGGATGTGTGTGACGTCCTTAGGTTAGTTAGGTTTAAGTAGTTCTAAGTTCTAGGGGACTGATGACCACAGAAGTTAAGTCCCATAGTTACAATTAAAAAAAAAAGCATTCCGAAATACTTTCTGTGTGTCGCTTTTTACCATTGGGTGTAGAGGCGACATTCGTATGGGAGAAATTTGCCATCTGCAGGTAGAAAGAAGCATTCTGAGAACTCGTGGGTGTGCCGTTACAGTATTTTTCAATGCGAAACAACACGTCATTGGCTAAATAAAGGCCCTGAATTCTCAGTACTGAGCTGGCCAGCAGACAGCCGATTGGAGGCTATGTTTTATGCAATCCATAGTGGGAGTAAAACTACAGGTACTATTGGCGCAGACTACGACAAATCTTTTCATTGCGGACAAAAGCATTTATGCGAAATCACGCACAAAGTGGACGCTGGGAGCACAGTTTCTTCACTTCTGGGGCAGACTACTTAGGCAGACTTCTTCACTAGACTTCTGCAGATCCAAACTCAGACTTCCATGCAGAGAGCGCAAACGGTCGTGGACTTTGAGACGGAGAGAGGTGAAGGCAACATCAACAAGTTAGTTGACAGCTGTCGGAATTGTGGTAGCCTCAATCTACTTCTCTGCAATCATTTGCAGCAGATTATGTTGCGATAGAATTATGGCGTTGCTATGTTCAAGTAAATTCATGCAGGCTCGCCACAACCGAATTATCAGGCATAAGGCACGTGTAAATTTCTTTATTTTTCTATATCATGCAGTCACTGGATTCACGCGATTCCGTTTCTTTTAACGAATATGTTAGGGAGAGTTTTATCACTGTCGCACATATCTACATCTACATCTACATGGTTACTCTGCAATTCACACTTAAGTGCCTGGCAGAGGGTTCATCGAACCATTTTCATACTACTTCTCTACCATTCCACTCTCCCATGGCGCGTGGGAGAAGGAACACCTACATCTTTCCGTTCGAGCTCTGATTTCTCTTATTTTACTAAGAAGATCATTTCTCCCTACGTAGGTGGGTGTCAACAAAATATTTACGCATTCGGAAGAGAAAGTTGGTGATTGAAATTTCGTTAATAGATCTCGCTGAAAAGAAAACCGCCTTTGTTTCAGTGACTGCCACCCCAACTCGCGTATTATATCAGTGACACTCGCACCGCTATTGGGCGATACACGAAATGAGCTGCAGTTCTTTGCACTTTTTTGATGTCCTCCGTCAGTCCTACCTGGTAAGGATCCCATACCGCGCAGCAGTATTCCAGTAGAGGACGGACAGGTGTAATGTAGGCTGTCTCTTTAGTGGGTTTGTCGCATCTTCTGAGTGTTCTACCAACAAAGCGCTGTCTTTGTTTTACTTTCCCCACAATATTATCTATGTTGTCTTTCCAATTTAAGTTCCTCGTAATTGTTATTCCTAGGTATTTAGTCGAATTGACAGCGCTTTGAATTGTGTCATTTATCGTACAACCAAAATTTATCGTATTTCTTTTAGTACCCATGTGGATGACCTTGCACTTTTCCGTGTTTAATGCTAATTGCCACTTTTCGCACCATACAGAAATTCTCTCTAGATCACTTGCTAATTGGAATTGATCGTCTGATGATTTTACTAGACGGCAAATTACAGCGTTATCTGCAAACAATCTAAGGGGACTGCTCAGATTATAGCCTAGATCATTTACGTAAATCAGGAATAGCAGAGGGCCTACGAAACTACCTTGCGGAACGCCAGATAGCAGTTCTGTACTACTTGATGATTTACCGTCTATCACTACGAACTGTGACCTCTCTGAGAGGAAACGACGAATCCAGTCACACAACTGAGACGATACTCCATATGCACGCATTTTGATTAATAGTCGCTTGTGACGAACGGTATCAAAAGCCTTCTGGAACTCTAGGAATATGGAATCGATCTGAGATCCCTTGTCGACAGCACTCATTACTTGATTGGAATAAAGAGCTAGCTGTGTTGCACAAGAACGATATTTTCTGAATCCGTGTTGGATATGTAAGTCATTTTCGTCAAGGTGATTCATAATGTTCGAGTACATGTATGGTCCAAAATCCTACTGTAAATTGAGGTCAGTGATATGGGTCTGTAATTTAATGGGTTACTCATATTTCCTTTCTTGAATATTGGTGTGACCTGTGCTACTTTCCAGACTTTAGGAACAGACCTTTCGTCAAGTGAGCGGTTGTATATGATTGCTAAGAAAGGCGCTATTGTGTCTCCATACTCTGAGAGGATCCTAATTGGTACACCATCTGGACCGGAAGACTTGCCTTTCGTAAGTGATTTGAGTTGTTTCGAAACACCTGAGATACCTACTTTTATGTCACTCATGCTAACAGCTGTTCTGGTTTCGAATTCTGGAAAATTGACTTCGCGTTCTTTCGTGAAGGAATTACGGAAAACTGTATTTAGTAACTCCGCTTTAGTGGCACCATCATCGATAACATTTTTTGCCACTGGTGTACTTTACATGCGACCAGAATCTCTTTGGGTTTTCTACCATATTTTGATACAATATTTCATTTTTGGAACTATTAAAAGCATCTCGCATTGACGTCCGCACTAAATTTCGAGCTTCCTTAAAACTTAGCCAGTTTTGGGGATTTTGCGTTCTTCTGAATTTGGCATGCTTTTTTCGTTGCTTCTGCAACAGTGGTCTGACGTGTTTTGTGTGCCATGGTGTATCATTCCCATCGCTTATTAACTTATGCGGTATGAATCTATCTGTTGCTGTCGATACTGTATCTTTGAGCCATATCTGGTCTACACTTACAAAATTACCTTGGAAGGAATGGAGACTCTCTCATAGGAAGGCAGCAAGCGAATTTTTGTCTGCTGTTTTAAATAGATATATTTTGCGTTTATTTATCCTCATCAGATTGCATTCCCCGATCCTTATTTTACTCGTATTTCTTTTTGCAATGGAATTCATATATCAGCTGAATTTTCTTGCAATATGTGTAACTAAATGTTGTAATGTTTTCTATTAATCTGTGCACAATAACATGTAATGAAATTGGGATTCACCTGGACCCTACATGTAATTTCGAAATCAGTAGATCCCTCTGGTTAAATTAATCATTATAATAATTAGGAAATTTCCTTACTTGTCATCCAGTGATAGGGCCCACTTGTTATTAAAAGATAAGTTAAATTCAACTCCGTTGTGTAGCTTCATTAAGCAACTGCTTCTCAGTAGGTCCAGTTGACGCAAATCAGGAAACTTACACGTGGCATTTCGCAGTATGCTGAAATCATTTGTGACATAAATTTGAAAAATTTTTTTCTTTTGTATCCTATATAACCAAAGAAATTGGTAATTTATCAATATTATTTACTTTGTGGTTTATTTAGTTACTATCATTCGTAGTCCCTAGGCTAATTTGGGGCAACAATATAACGCATGATTCAAAACCACTGAGATAACACAAACTCCGTCGGGTTTTGCTATTGAATCACCTTTCTTGGTAAGGAACGTTGACCTCAGGCAAACTTGACACCCTATCTATTGCGAGTAAGAAAATGCAAAGACTCTTTGTGCAAGTATTATACTATAGCATCTGTAAATTTAAAAAGAAATCTTTGAATTAGGAAAACAATTTCTACAAGGTTGACGGAAATGTGATCAAGCCCTAGAATGAGATCTAAAAACGGTGCTGACTTGCACGTCACAGGCTGCATAAAAGCGATAGAGCACCACTATGAAACATCATTCACACACACACACACACACACACACACACACACACACACATGCACGCGCGCGCGTACTGCTCTGTAATTACGCATTCGTAAGCAAGATCATGATGATACATTTTGGCGTATTACTGACATGCTCTGCTCGATATACAAAATGTTATGTAGTCGAGTGTAAGGACCCTCGGGTCGGAACCCTATAAAATAAAAATGAAAAAAAAAATATTGATTTCGGCTTTAGGCTAAGGAGCAAGTAGGGTTATCTTCGGATTCAAGTCGCTATCATATTTGTTACGTGAGGCAGGGAGAGTGACGTTTTAAAATTAATTATAGTAGTGATGTCTGTAATTTGACAACGAAAACAAGAGCCTCTTCTCGAATTATTTTTTAATCTCACGTCAAAATATATGCTGAATAATCTCAAGTCCGTTGAACTAACTACATTCAAAATTAGGTAACGTTGCTGGAAGAACGTTCTTCTAATAATATAATTTTGTCTGTTTATCCGTAACGAGATCGTTCGTTATGATTGCGTATGAGATAATAACTTCCTTAATTTTGGCAAATATTACACTCTCACTCTTTTCCCGTAACATTATGGACGGAAATGCGAGTCGTCTACTTAACAGTCTGAAATAACAGTGAATTTAAGCACACTTCTTCTCTTGCAGTAAATAAGAATTGAGAGAGAGAGAGAGGAGGGAAAGAGAAAGGTAGCTTCACAGAATTTTGCTTAGCTGCAGTGCAGTTCAATGCGCTGTCGACATTCACAACGAGATTTGTCTAGACATGCCGTTATTTAACTCTCTCGCAGGTTTGTCAGTGACTCCATAGGTGTTGGCAATCCAGTGGCTTCCTGTTTGAAATTAAGACTCTGACTTTCCGAGCGATCAGCGCATATCGTCGTTCAGACTGGAATGTACCGTATGTACAATGAGCACCTCGATTCACAACATATAACATACCCACTGAATCTCTTTACTCTTGACATTGTACAACAACAATAATAATCTTTGACATACGTACCTACATAGCAGCTCTCTCAAATTTATATTCCGATTACTCAAGTTGCTTTTCTATTCACTCTATACATTCTACTATTTACGTTGCAGGGAAATAATAAGCAAAACATATCCACTTTCACTAGCACATAGTACTGAAAATGTAATATAAAATCATCATTTGCTATTATTATAGGCAACGTCAGACAGTTTTATACGCTCTTAATATACGGCACTTGATGCTAATTTGTATTGTGAATCAGTGTATACGCTGATTCAAAGCAAGATTGCAGTGAATTAAGAGAGAAAATTTATTTATCCGCTAATAATGAGAATTTGCTATGTCGCTTCAATACGTTCAGTGTCTGCTTTGCATCACTGTTCCCCATTCCCTACTCCTGTTGTGGCATTTATGCCACATTGCGTCCAGCTTTTATTCCTACATTTCATTACAGACTGCAGTGTGTAGAGCGAAGCTGCGTCACTAGCCCGTAGTCTGTAGGTGACCTCACACCACGTGACGCAAGACAGTCACGCAGTCTGGGAACACGGAAAGTTCAAGAGGCTTCCTATGTCGGAGAAAAGGGGAATAACCGTTAGGACGGGGTGCCAAGCCGCATGTCACTATAATTTGCTTTTGCTCAAAACTATTGAATTAAATTTCCGGCTATACCGGTGGTCCTGCTCATACTGAGAACTATCATATAATTATTTCAACGCCTTTAATAATTTTTATGAGAAAAGTTACCTGTTTTAATTAAGGTGAACTTTTATTAGATGCTAAGATGGATCGATAAGAAGCGAGCAGAGATAGGCGCGAAACGCTCTCGATCGGGATTTAAAGGTGTAAAGGTGCGTGTTGTGATAGTACACTGAGTGATGCTGAAATACTTATTGAGATATTACCGCAAAATACATAAACAAAATGTTAAAACATCTTTCGTTCAATCAGACTGTTATTCACAGTGTTCAGGAAATATTTAAAGTTTTAGTATTTACTTTTACTGGCTATGTGCGTCTGCAGGTTGTTTCTGTCCAGGGCAAAGTTTGAATAAATTTGGAGAGGTTCAGATGGTTCAAATGGGTCCGAGCACTGTGGGACTTAACATCTGAGGTCATCAGTCCCCTTACTTAGAACTACTTAAACCTAACTAGGCCTAAGGACACCACACACATCCATGCCTGAGGCAGGATTCGAAACTGCGACCGTAGCGGTCGCGTGGTTCCAGACTGAAGCGCCTAGAACCGCTCGGCCACAGTGACCAACAAATTTGGAGAGGCATTTGTGACATCCTAAATCAGTGTGCGTTCATTTATTTCGGCTGAGTCATAATTTGTAATTGTATTTTGCGCCACTGTTTGTCATGCACCATTCGCAACGAGCAACTAGCTCGCGACCTGCTAACAAGGGAACCTCCCCATCGCACCCCCCCAGATTTAGTTATAAATTGGCACAGGGGATAGGTCTTGAAAAACTGAACACAGATCAATCGAGAAAACAGGAAGAAGTTGTGTGGAACTATGAAAAAAGTAAGCAAAATATAAAAACTGAGTGGTCCATGCGCACGATAGCCAAAATCAGGGATAGTGGGAGCTTCGGAGCGCCGTGGTCCCGTGGTTAGCGTGAGCAACTGCGAAACGTGAGGTCCTTGGTTCAAGTCTTAACTCGAATGAAAAGTATACTTTCTTCATTTTCACAAATGATGGGCAAACATCTATTAGGCGCACTGCGAATGTAGTGTTGTGGACATGATGGGAATGTGGATCTCACGGGGAGCGTGCAAGGGATAAGTCCCTGCAGACGCACTATCCTCTGTGCCCGCGGTGGCTCAGATGGATAGAGCGTCTGCCATGTAAGCAGGAGATCCCGAGTTCGAGTCCCGGTCGGGCACACATTTTCAACATGTCCCCAATGAAGTGTATCAACGCCTGCTTGCAGCTAGGGTGTCCATTTAATTATCATTTCATTTCTAGCAAAGCTGCATGGTCATTGACGGTAACTGTTCTTTCGGGAACAGATACTACCGTCATATATAGTTAAGTTATGATCTGTCCGTTCGTTCATTGAAGTCTCTATTCACTGTAATAAGTTTAGTGTCTGTGTTTTGCGACCGCACCACAAAACCGTGCGATTAGTAGACGAAAGGACGTGCCTCACCAATGGGAACCGAAAATATTTGATCGCAAGGTCATAGGTCAACCGATTCCTCCACAGGAAAACACGTCTGATATGTTCTATACGACACTGGTGATGGCATGTGCGTCACATGACAGGAATACGTTGTCGACCCACCTAACTTATACACTTTGCGAATGGGTAAAAAGATTCTTCTACCTTGCCAGATTTAGGTTTTCTTGTGGATGTGATAATCACTCCCAAAAAAGGTGATGAAAACATGAGTTTGTCACATAAATTGAAAATAAAAAATTAAACTTTTCACTCGAGGGAAGACTTGAACCAAGTCCTCTCGTTCCGCAGGTGCTCACGCTAACCACGGGACCAAGGCGCTGCTTCCTTATCCTTATGTTGTCTGTGTTCAGTTTTACAAGGGCTATCCACTGGGCCAACTTATAACTAAATCTGAGGGGGGTGCGATGGGGAGTTTCCCGTGTGAGAAGAAGAATCAAATGGGCACATCTGTATCTACAAACGACATCCACGAGACATCAATAGAAGACAGCAGGTGAGCTAATTGACCTTCAGATAATCAGAAAGGATACAGGGTGCAAATACGGGTGTTAGGGACGTTAATTTCACAGCGTCAGTGCTATCTTCGTGTGACCAAAACGATGAGATTCAGTGCCCGTTGGTTAACAAGTAGAAGCGTAAGACTGCATATAATTTTCAGCAGTATCTAGTGGGCACTAAGCATACGTCTTCAGGACCGACTTTTAGGTGATAGTACACTACTGGCCACTAAAATTGCTACACCAACAAGAAATGCAGATGATAAACGGGTATTCGTTGGCAAATATATTATACTTGAACTGACATGTGATTACATTTTCACGCAATTTGGGTGCATAGATCCTGGGAAATCAATACCCAGAACAACCACCTCTGCCCGTAATAACGGCCTTTGTACGTCTGGGCATTGAGTCAACAGAGCTTGGATGCCGTGTACAGGTACAGCTGCCCATGCAGCTTCAACACGATACCACAGTTCATCAAGAGTAGTGACTGACGTATTGTGACGAGCCAGTTGCCCGGCCACCACTGACCAGACGTTTTAAATTGGTGGGAGATCTGGAGAATGTGGTGGCCAGGGCAGCAGTCGAACATTTTCCGTATCCAGATATGCCCGTACAGGACCTGCAACATTCTGTCGTGCATTATCCTGCTGAAATGTAGGGTTTCGCAGGGATCGAATGAAGGGTAGAGCCACCAGTCGTAACACGTCTGAAATGTAACGAACACTGTTCGAAATGCCGTCAATGCGTACAAGAGGTGACCGAAACGTGTAACCAATGGCACCCCATACCATCACGCCGGGTGATATGCCAGAATGGCGATGACGAATACACGCTTCCAATGTGCGTTCACCGCGATGTCGCCAAACACGGATGCGACCATCATGATGCTGTAAACAGAATCTGGATTCATACGAATAAATGACTTTTTGCCATTCGTGCAACCAGGTTCGTCGTTCAGTACATTATCGCAGGCGCTCCTGTCTGTGATGCAGTGTCAAGGGTAACCGCAGCCATGGTCTCCGAGCTGATACTCCATGTTGCTGCAAACGTCGTCGAACTGTTCGTGCAGATGGTTGTTGTCTTGCGAACGTCCCCATCTGTTGACTCAGGAATCGAGACGTGGCATATTGCGGATAAGATGCCTGTCATCTCGACTGCTAGTGATACGAGGCCATTGGGATCCAGCACGGCGTTCCGTATTACCCTCCTGAACCCACCGATTCCATATTCTGCTAACAGACATTGCATCTCGACCAACCCGAGCAGCAATGTCGCGATACGATAAACCGCATTCGCGATAGGCTACAATCCGACCTTTATCAAGTCGGAAACGTGATTGTACGCATTTCTCCTCCTTACACGAGGCTTCACAACAAGGTTTCACCAGGCAACGCCGGTCAACTGCTGTTTGTGTATGAGAAATCGGTTTGAAACTTTCTCCAAGTCAGCACGTAGTAGGTGACGCCACCGGCGCCAATCTTGTGTGAATGCTCTGAAAAGCTAATCATTAGCATATCACAGCACCTTCTTCCTGTCGGTTAAGTTTCGCGTCTGTAGCACATCATCTTCGTGGTGTAGCAATTTTAACGGCCAGTAGTGTATTTTCACTTTGCTATTTTTAATCAGATTTGTTTTATACCGCTTTACATATAAAATCCATCGAAGAAACCCCACTTAGAAGTGTATATACTACTTGATTTCAGGTCAATGAGTATCAACGATTCAGCACCAGACACTGCTGCAAAGATAGTCCACCATGTTTCCCGCACTTGATTCTACACATTATTTAACGATACAGACAATTAAGTTCTTTCATTACACAGTTCATACCACGTCAGCCTATCTTCTTCAAATTTTTTCATCGCTTGCGAACATAATTTTGAAGATTACATTAATACTATTTATTTCATTATCAAAACGGTATGGCAAACCTTTTCCTGTACTTTCGGAAAGCACCATAGATTAACAAAGAAAAAAACTTGTGGGCAAAAGCAGGTTTATGGTACACGCATGTAATAATACGAGGACTTCTTTTCCTGGATGCTTAGTTCGAAGTACCAGAGTTTTGTGAAAATGTTTTCCACTATCACTGTACAATTAAGTCTATTCTATATCCCATTCACAATAGGTTCTCCACGCTTATAGCCTGGAGAACTGTTTATAACTAACCTTTGCGTGATAACAAAATCGAGTGGCTCTCTGCAATTTGTAAAACACGGATCTAAAACTTTACTTCAGTGCTTTACCACCATAAGAAGTTCTCTGTCAAGATTCATTCTTGCCTCAATCTCATCTTACGTTTCGATGTATAGCCTGTTGCACTGTGCACTCAATTGTCTCTCACAACTAACTCTCACAGATGATGTAATACCGTGGCGCCTATTCAGTATTTGATTGCGTGGGATAGTCGTATCAAGAGCTGTGTGTATTGATAGAGATAAACTATATCACATGTTGTCGTACAAAGGTGGTAACGAAATGGCACGTGAGACATATGCATTCATGCTTAAATAACCTGCTTATCTCATTAGTTAAAAGATTTTGGTGTTCGAAACCAAATGACAATCGAATTAGCATTTAAATTGTATAAACGCTCTACACGCTATGAAATTCAGGACTCAGAGGAATGGCGATGGCTTAGTTCATAAAATAAAAGCTATATCGCAATGTATTTCTCAATACTAGGGCAGGATTAGCTAGTCACCGTAATGTCAGCATCATCTGGGAGCACGAAAGCAGTGCTTGCACTATGGCGACGTATAGGCTAGGCCCATCTCTGGTTGTAATATATGCCTGTAAATATATGCCTGTAAATTATCTGACTTATCAGTTGTCCTCGGTGTTGTGAATATTTCCTTCATTGCCTTGAGATACATGTTTCTTAGTGACATGTATTATGCTCCAAAAGGTTTCGCTGTGCATGTGGAGACATTGAAGTACTTTCAAGGAGGAGAATATACTTTTACAAGATAACAAATTCTTGTGTGTTTAAAGAGTATTATAAATTACTTCAATAGGTACATTAATGTATGTGGTTGTGGCGTTGTCCAACACAAGGAAGATAACAGCTGTCATTGTGTCATTGCATTCCCCTGTCGTTAGCGTATGTTTCAGCTGCTTCATTCGTGACAGCAGAATTTGCTTTGATTATGTTGTGAGTACCACTTGTATTTTAAAGATATTATTTGGTTCTGCCGGTTTGCTGCGAATGAATAATTACAATTTTGTTGGTGATCATTAAGTTTTTTGACCCGCTGGTTTTTATTTTCGGAGGTTTCACACTATTGTTTATACAAAATACTGTCGAAACATTTAGGTACATCATCTCTAAAAATCTGAGGTATTACATCGGTTGTGAAAGAAGTTGCCAGTAACTGCTGGTTAGTTGCATGTCATATATTATTTAAATTTAGGGACGGTTCAACAACTGCTGTGTTCTGAAAGTCGCTGTTACTTTAATGTTAAGAAGTTAAATGCAGTGTATTTTCCTGACGTAATACTGTAGTACAGGCACTATTATTAAAAATTCATAGGACTGTGAAGATCAGAAGGAGACGCTTTGTAGCCTTGTACGTACTTCTGGTCTGGCCGAGATGGAGTGTGGCCAGAAACGACTGGCAGTTTTCCAGCTTCTCCAGAGGATCATAAAGAGCTGAGGCTGTATCCCCTTGTAAGTCCCGTCTTATATATTCACAGTCGTCTCTTTCTCCGTTTCCAGCATTTTATTCCGTTATTTCGCGTGTGTTTTTCGTAGAAAACTGTGCTTAATAGGTAGTATACGTTATAAACTCTGTTAAATAATTTCTGTACCACAGAGTGAAAGGATGAGCTAGTTCTGCTGCAAACGACAAGCACTATTTTAATACACGAGCAAGACTTCCCGCTAGAGAAGATGTCAACAACGGGAGAAGGTGAAGAAATCCAAAAATTATTGATCGGACTGATATCTGAATCAACTTTATTGTGACGTGCTCTGTTCTCTCGGTGAATCCGACTGTTTGTAAATGTCCTACAAACTCCTAAAGTCGTGTAGCAGACAGGTGGTAAATAATGACTTAAACAGAAATCCGTAAGGTATTCCCGAGGCGTGCAGTATTAACGTATACTTCAGATGTGTATAGAAGCCATTAAAATAAGAGAACCTCTACATGTCGAAGAAACTAATGAGACAACTTACATATCATGTGTGTGTAATTTGTGATGTTAGTCATTTCTGCCCATAGCACCATGCCAACAGTAATGCGAATCTCGCGGTTCTCAGTTACAGCTGAAGCAAGTAGATCATGGCACTACAGTTCAAAATAATAGTCTTGCCTTGGCGCTGACGAATACTGTTCTGTACCGGTGGGGCGGTATCGAGTTCTGTGGTCAATGATATTGACAGAAAAACACATACACTGGTAAACTTTAATACATAAACATCAAAAAAAGTTTTGCGTCACCTCGGTTCCGAGAGTTCCGGAACCTGCATAGAAAATTGGAATAGAGATCAATGTAAACATCATTTCCACCCTCTTTATTCCTCAGGAAAATCACACATTGCGTGTTGTACCACTATACAGCGAGACCTTCACAGGTGGTGGTCCAGATTCCTGTACACACCTGTAACTCTAATACCCAGTAACACGTCCTCTTGCATTGATGCATGTCGGTAATCGTCGTGGCATACTATCCAAAAGTTCATCAAGGCACTGTTGGTCCAAAAAGTTCCACTCCTCAACGGCTATTCGGCGTAGATGCCTCAGAGTGGTTGGTGGGTCACGTCGTCCATAAACAGCCCTTTTCAATCCATCCCAGGCATTTTCGATAGGGTTCAAGTCTGGAGGACATGCTAGACACTCTATTCGGGCGATGTCGTTATCCTGAAGGAAGTCATTCACAAGATGTGCACGATGGGGTCGCAAATTATCGTCCATGAAGACGAATACTTCGACAGTATGCTGCCGATATGGTTGCACTACCGATCGGAGGATGGCATTCACGTATCGTACAGCCTTTACGGCGCCTTCCATGAGCACCAGAGGCGTACGTCGGCCCCATATAATGCCACCCCAAAATCACAGGAATCTCCACCTTGCTGCACTCGCTGGACAGTGTGGCTAAGGCGTTCAGCCTGAGCGGGTTGGCTCCAAACACGTCTCCGACGATTGGCTGGTTGAAGGCATATGCGACACTCATCGGAGAAGATAACGTGATGCCAATGCTGAGCGGTCCATTTGTCACGTTGCTGGGCCCATCTGTACCGCGCTGCATGGTGTTGTGGTGCAAAGATGGACCTTGCCATGGACATCGGGAGTCAAGAAACGCGTCACTTAGCCTATTATGCACAGTTTGAGTCGTGATACGACGTCCTGTGGCTGTACGAAAAGCATTATTGTACATGGTGTCATTGCTGTAAGGGTTCCTCCGAGCCATAATCCTTAGGTACCGGTCATCCACTGCAGTACCTTGGGCGGTCTGAGCGAGACATGTCATCGACAGTTCCTGTCTCCCGGAATCTCCTCCATGTCCGAACAACATCGCTTTGGTTCACTCCGAGACGCCTGGAAACTTCCCTTGTTGAGAGCCCTTCCTGGCACAAAGTAACAATGTGGACGCGATCGAACCGCGGTATTAACCGTCTAGGCATGGCTGGACCACAGACAACGCGAGCCGTGTACCTCCTTCCTGGTGGAATGACTGGAACTGATCGGCTGTCGAACACCCTCCGTCTAGTAGGCGCTGCTCATACATGGTTGTTTACTTCTTTGGGCAGGTTTAGTGACATCTCTGAACAAAGGGACTGTGTCTGTGATACAATATACACAGTCAACGACTGTCTTCAGGAGTTCTGGGAACCGGGGTGATGCAAAACTTTTTTTTTTATGTGTGTGATTGTGTACGTAACTTTGACCAATTATTCCACTGAATATCTTGGTATAGGCGTAAACTGAGATAGAAGCCTAGGATATGATCATGTATTGCTACTAACAACTAGTTCTACCTGAACTTTTATTACTGTCTGATGACAAACAGAGGCCTGAGTCTGTTACAACTTGTAGTAGCAGTTCTACATCCTCTGAAAACTGACTTCGGACGTAGACCGAACACAAAATACTCTGGAGACTACAATACTGAAATCAGAACGATGGAACCCGAACACTGGATGCTGAATACTAGAGACTGGAGGCTCATTGCGGCGATTCTTACCGGCGTTGTTTGTGGCTTTGGCGGCGCCGAGCCGAGGGAGTGTGTCCCTCAGACATCCGGCGACTGGAGGAAGCAGTCGATGTTGGCTGCCTCTGGCGGTATCCTGCATAACAGCTATTGCCAACCTCCTATAGCGGAATGATGGCCCCTGCTTGCTATCGACTGCTGATGATACCACAGATACCAACTGTACAGTAGGCAATGCAGACAAGACTTCACAGTAACGCGAATATTTTCGTTGCAGCTTGTAACGCTTCAGTTTCTGCTTGCGACTTTTGGACAGTGCTGGTCAACACTGTGAGCGGCAGCGAATACTTTCCGGTTTCCGCGGAACGGTGTCTACTCTCCAGCCTGCATATGAAGGGCTGTTTCTCCATAAACGGTGGTGCTGTGGATGTCATGGCCTTTCCAACCAAGGGCTTTGCCAACTGTGATGTGAGCCTGGTGTTCACGATCACAAAATTTTCGGACT
Source organism: Schistocerca serialis cubense (assembly GCF_023864345.2). NCBI lineage: Eukaryota > Metazoa > Arthropoda > Insecta > Orthoptera > Acrididae > Schistocerca > Schistocerca serialis. Next base: position 54,834,749 of record NC_064644.1, read on the forward strand.
CGCAAAGGGAGTCACAACAGTAGGGAGACTGTCGATCGTTTCATAATAAAAACATTCCTTCACATTTTATTCATGTTTAAGAATGTCTTTGGACATAGTACATTTTTTGTTATTTTTACCTTCTATGTTTAATATTTTTTTAAATAAATTTTTAGCTTTCCTCATTTCTACAACATCTGTGGCAAATGGTTAAATACTTTCTCCTATTTTATGAATTTTAATTTCTCACTCAATTTTTTGTCAATTATCAGGTATAGGACAGAAACAATCATTCGAAGTAAAAACGTCTGCTAGACATGGTCTCTAAAATGCGTACCTTACGAGCTATGAGTACTTCGATACTGCGAAACAAATCTCTTCTACTGCATGCTCTTTGCTTTCCATGTTTTAGGAGGAGGTATTGTGGATCAAAAAAAGGAAATAATTGTCTTGTGCTCTCTCTGAAATGAATACCTTGAGAAGTAGTAGATTGAATAGAAGCGATGTGTTTCGCAGTAGCGACAACGAACAAATGCTCACAGTATAACGTGCTGTTTGCGTCCAGTAATAAAACAGGACGCAGCAAGGCCATAATTTTCAATCATACGCAGCTAGTATTAAAGAATGTTTATTACCTTGCACTATTTAATACAAAAAATTTAACAACCTCAAACGAGTAGAATAAAATTTTTTTCTTAAACTGCTGTTAAATCCTGCATAACAAATGCATAAAACATTAACAATGTTCCTGTTGGTGGAAATACTTAATAAAATCAAAACTTGCCAAACTCTGAACCGGCAAGACTATCCTGTACAATGACTTCTCTTCTGCAACATAAATTCATACCAAGGTATAACATTAAGGCACAATGTAAGGCACACAAATAATAATAAAAGCAACTTTTAAAACTTGAACGCTCGGCAATGGAGACACCAGGCACACTAACTTGTGACTAAGGAATAATTCGGTTGATGCCGGTACAGGGAAGCATCAATTAAAATAAAAAGTAATTAATAAAAAACAGCACGTCATCATATAAACATTCCCTGAGAACATACGCACACTAAACCCTGCTTTATAAAAATGAAACTTCACAATCAGCACACAACGTACAAATATAATCAACAAATGTCTGATACGGGAATACATAATTATTAAGATGGAGCCTTCAGCAATCTGATCGGGCATTAAATTATTAGAGAGTGAAACCCTGTTTTACCTGTTTAAATTTACTTTTCGAACGAAAGGTGCATTCGCCAAAGTAGCGGAGGAACGAGCTACAGAGCTTAACAACCTGACAGAGCCAGGAACAAAGAGAAGAGCAATACTCAAGAAAGAGATCGGGATAGAAGACCAGCAGCATGGAGCCCGGTCTAGTGAGTCACAATTCCACTGTAAACGGCCAATTCGTGAAGCCCGTTGCCACGCCCCACCGTGCCGGACGAAATACACTGCACTCCGCGCAACTGAAATATAAATCAACTACAACAGTACACTTGCAATTACACATTCATATTACATAAAAGATTAAAACATAACATTAAAACAGGAAAGTTCGCAATTTTTTTTCAAACTCAACACTTAAGAATTCATTTAAACTCTACAATACACGCGTATATAAGATTGTTCCCTGAAGCGTGATAGTAACAGCTGAGTATTATTTTAAACGGGCAAGAGCCCACCAGAACTACACTTTCATGGAATCTGATGTAGTTTTACGAGACAGCACAGTATTTCATTACTTGTAAACTAAGATGCAAATTTTGGTACTCAGTCACTAAGGTTACAACACCCTTAGATATTCAGTCCCTCAATAATGAGCAGCAGCTCACCGGGCTTCTTTACATACAACTGGAGAACATTCATCAAATGGTAGGAAACTAAGATGGAGAGCCCAAGCCCCGTTATCATGCCACGTGTGACATAACTTTGACATGTCAGACTCGTCACCTAACTCACACTGAAGACAACATTAGCTAACCATTAAGAAATATAGGTAAGCACACACTTGCACCTGTTTAAATCAAACACACACCATATGCCCAAGCGACCGGTTAATGCCAGGCGACGCTCCGGCGAGCTCTTCTTCTCAACATGCACTGCGTGGCGAGAAAAGCCAAACACCACGCCTCGTGCCGGAACCCCAACCTTTCCGCCGTCTCCGGCCGCAGATCTCCAGTAACACACGCGCAATGAGCATGCGCACCAAGTACGGGACAACCTCCAGACCCCGCTGTAATCGCAACCGACAGACCACACCGTCAGCCCACCTGCCTCGAAGCTGCACACATAAATGGCCGAACGCGCGATGAACAACTGACTCGCGGCCGGCCAAAGCGAAATCGATGGCAAAGGTGACATTACAAGAAAGACCCACTGGCTCCAGCAGCGCGACAAATCACAAAGGTCTTAAGGTACGAATTTCAGAGCCCATTTTTACTAGACCTTTTTGCTTCTAATGATCGTTCCTGTCACATCACTGGTTACTGACTACTCCTTCTGGGACATTTATATTGTTATAACGTCTTTTAACCTTTAGTCGAGACCTATGAATTTTTTTAAAAGAAGTCTTTTTTTTATATATATCAGATACAGCGTTTACAGCTTCCTACTTCACCTTGTTCATCAGGAAGTAGACGCTCGGATGTTTTTGATTTATTGAGGATTGATTTTCCAACCTCCGACAGCGTTCGTGGCCCTGAGTCACTGTGTAAGACACTCCACATTTTGATTTCCATACTATGATTTTCCATCTGTGGGATGACCCTATAGTCAGCCAATTTTAGTGACCTTTTCTCCACTGGGCATTGCCTTTATTATTACCATCCACGCTTCATCAACACATTTGGTGGAAGATGTGCCACTGCAGCACACATACGGTGAGACAATCTGATTTCTTCACGAACCCTGCATATCTTCACTGGTCCTGGCTCTGCATTTTCTTCCACAACCATCTGTTGAATCTAAGGGTGCAGCCGGAAAGAGATGTTTCGGGAAACACTGTATTCGTAGTTTTAATTGTAGTCATTTCGAATCTAAGTGCTCCAGTTTTCAGTGACAATCCAGGTATCTCATTTTTTAGTCCATAAAGAATCTTTCATATGCTTTTTGACTTTTCTGGCAGCAAAGCAGATAAGATAGAAATACCGTAGTCTCTTCCGTCTTCGCTTCCGATGTCAACATGTACAGTGTACGATTGACTGAACTGTTTCGTACAACTGTCAAGCATCACGTCCGTAAGAACAGTTCCTCTTCCACACAAGATTTCCTCCGCTGTTTCACAACGGAACACCGGAATTCTTTTGTCAGGAAGAGGCACCTCGCTGCTTTCCAAATAACCACTTCCCAAAGAATTATTGCCTTCTGTCCATTTCAAAATGTTTTCGCTCTGTTGACTCTTCGAATAGTTCCAGGATTTTGTATTGTACCAATAGCTTACCTTCTTGCTACACCCCATGCGGTCTATATATTTGGTACATTTGCGACAAAATCTAACCTTTATATTTCAATTCCTGAAATTTTTCTTTAAAAATGTGGAAAACAAGCACAGCCACAATTCTGTTTCCGAAGCGGTAGAAGTGCAGAATCAGCCGTACTATGATTCCCAACAGAAATTATTGAAGCTCTTAAAGAAGATCGGGCATATTTTTAGATCTTTCTAAGTCTTTTAATTCTGTTGATCATAATATTGTACCAAATAACCTAGAAGCGTTAAGAATAAGAGGTGTACCTAATGACAGGTTACAATCATATTTATCAGGTAGGATGCAACCAGTAGAGATTTCACACACACCTTAGATTAGTCAAAAATGTTAATAAAATACTGATCGGAACCAAAATACGTTAATATAGGAGAGCACTGTTCCTGATACAAATCAATGACTTTCAGCGTAGTGTTAGTCATAGGGTAAAAATTATCTTTGCTAACGGCAGCAATATTGCAGTCACTAAGAAAACAGGAGAACTCCTTACAGAGAAATCAAATGGTACAATCAAGGTTGTTTACAGGTGGCCAGTAGCCACTAAAGTGACATTGAATGTAGAGAAAACAAATGGAATGAATTACAGTTGGAAGAGGAAATTAAATGTAGATGCGACATGCATCGAATGCTTCACAAACGCATAATTTCTGGGAATGAATAGTGACTCTTAGTGGAAGTGGTGTGAACGCACAAAGATATATTTGCAAACAGAATGTTCGCAGCATGTAACGCTTTTAGACTCCTGTCACCAGTTTCTACCAGCTGGTGCCTTTTAGTTACATACTATTCGTACGTACGGTCAGTTTTTAGGTAAGAATTTCTTTCCTCGGGAAAATTTGCAAAAAATATGAACACATGTTTTCAAACAACAGTAAACGCCCACAGTAATAATAATAACGAAAAAATAGCAGTCCAGGTCAATATAAAGATATGTTCAAAACTCTGAGGATTTTAACCACGGCATGTGAGTACATTAACCAGTCTGTTGTACATATCGAAAATAACATTGGTAATTTCTACACGAATCGCAGTGTCCACGATCATGAGACAAGGGGTAGACTAAGCCTACGTTTACTAAGAAAGAAGAAACATAAAACTCGAAACAGGATTTTCTGCCATGGAATAAGACTGCACAATAAAGTGGTCAAAGCAGGGTAAAAGGATTATTGAAACAATCTTATTTAAGACGTACCTGTCAAGTAGTACATTTTATATGTTGAAAGAGTTCTTACATTTCAAGGTGTAAGGTTACGATGAAAAAGTTACACGCGAATAATAATGGTAAGAAAACATCTATTATTACAGATAACATTTTCGCACAATGTTTCTCCCTCTTTTTTTCTGGAGAAATTTAATTCCAAAGCTATGCGCTGTTTAATACTAACATTTGATCCTGTTTCTGAGGTCAGTATCTCATGCGTAATAGAGCGATGCTGGCTAAGTTTTTGAGACAAGCGAATGAGAAGTTGTGGCACACAAATTGGAAACAGACACGTCACTACGTGACGTCCGTTGATAGTGCGTGTAGTGTTCCATTATGCAACAATGTGTTTATTGTGTGTGTGGTATGTGGAGCGACTGGGAGTGACAAATAAATGTAAGTGTAATGCTAGTCTTTTACAACAATAAACTACGTAGTTTCTGCCGGCCGGAGTGGCCGTGCGGTCGCTGGTTCGAATCCTGCCTCGGGCATGGATTTGTGTGATGTGCTTAGGTTAGTTAGGTTTAATTAGTTCTACGTTCTAGGTGACTGATGACCTCAGAAGTTAAGTCGCATAGTGCTCAGAGCCATTTGAACCATTTGAACGTAGTTTCTACTACATTTTTACTATTAATACCGTTGCTACTACATAGAGTTTCCGAATGAGATGGACCAATAAGTGCCAATTACGTTAAACGTGCAAGTGCTAAAAAAACGTAGAAAATGATGTGGTGTTTCAAAGAATACGAACAAAATATATTTCGCAAGCACGCACAGAAGTAGCTTTCCTGGCACTGAAAGGAAATCAGCATAAGGCGGTAAAGATTACGGTATGTTAAATATATTAAGAAAAGGTTTGTCTGTTGTAGATGCGCAGAAATACAATGATTGGCTGGAATTAAGAATACGATGGGAACGTGTGGTTCCTGAAGAGGGGCACAGGCCTTTTCAGTAGTTTCAGGCGCAACAATATGGATGATTGACTAATCTGGCATTGTAACATTAACCAAAACGGCCTTGCTGTTGTGGTACTGCGAACGGCTGAAAGCAAGGAGAAACTACAGCCGCAATTTTTCCCGAGGGCATGCAGCTTTACTGTATGGTTAAATGATGATGGCGTCCTCTTGGGTAAAATATTCCGGAGGTAAAATAGTCCCCCATTCGGATCTCCGGGCAGGGACTACTCAAGAGGGCGTCGTTATCAGGAGAAAGAAAACTGGCATTCTACGGATCGGAACGTGGAATGTCAGATCCCTTAATCGGGCAGGTAGGTTAGAAAATTTAAAAAGGGAAATGGATAGGTTAAAGTTAGATATAGTGGGAATTAGTGAAGTTCGGTGGCAGGAGGAATAAGACTTCTGGTCAGGTGAATACAGGGTTATAAATACAAAATCAAATAGGGGTAATGCAGAAGTAGGTTTAATAATGAATAAAAAAATAGGAGTGCGGGTAAGCTACTACAAACAGCTTAGTGAACGTACTATAGTGGCCAAGATAGACACGAAGCCCACGCCTACTACAGTAGTACAAGTTTATATGCCAAATAGTTCTGCAGATGATGAAGAAATTGAAGAGATGTATGATGAGATAAAAGAAATTATTCAGGTAGTGAAGGGAGACGAAAATTTAATAGTCATGGGTGACTGGAATTCGACAGTAGGAAAAGGGAGAGAAGGAAACATAGTACGTGAATATGGATTGGGGCCAAGAAATGAAAGAGGAAGCCGTCTCTTAGAATTTTGCACAGAGCATAACTTAATCATAGCTAACACTTGGTTCAAGAATCATAAAAGAAGGTTGTATACATGGAAGAATCCTGGAGATACTAGAAGGTATCAGATGGACGATATAGTGGTAACACAGAGATTTAGGAACCAGGTTTTAAATTGTAGGACATTTCCAGGGGCAGATGTGGACTCTGACCACAATCTATTGGTTATGAACTGTAGATTAAAACTGAAGAAACTACAACAAGGTGGGAATTTAAGGAGATGGGACCTGGATAAACTGACTAAACCAGAGGTTGTACACAGCATAAGGGAACAATTGACAGGAATAGAGGAAAGAAATACAGTAGAAGACGAATAGGTAGCTCTGAGGGATGAAGTAGTGAAGGCAGCAGAGGATCAAGTAGGTAAAAAGACGAGGGCTAGTAGAAATCCTTGGGTAACAGAAGAAATATTGAATTTAATTGATGAAAGGAGAAAATATAAAAATGCAGTAAATGAAGTAGGCAAAAAGCAAAACAAACTTCTCAAAAATGAGATCGACAGGAAGTGCAAAATGGCTAAGCAGGCATGGCTAGAGGACAAATGTAAGGAAGTGGAGGCTTATCTCACTAGGGGTAAGACAGATACAGCCTACATCAAAATTAAAGAGACCTTTGGAGAAAAGAGATCCACTTGTATGAATATCAAGAGCTCAGATGGAAACCCAGTTCTAAGCGAAGAGGGGAAAGCAGAAAGGTGGAAGGAGTATATAGAGGATCTATAGAAGGGCAATGTACTTGAGGAAAATTTTATGGAATTGGAAGAGGATGTAGATGAAGATGAAATGGGAGATATGATACTGCGTGAAGAGTTTGACAGAGCACTGAAATACCTGAGTCGAAACAAGGCCCTGGGAGTAGACAACATTCCATTAGAACTACTGACGGCCTTGGGGGAGCCAGTCCTAACAAAACTCTACCATCTGGTGAGCAAGATGTATGAGACCGGCGAAATACCCTCAGAACTTCAAAAAGAATATAATAATTCCAATCGCAAAGAATGCAGGTGCTTACAGATGTGAACATTACCGAACTATCTATTTAATAAGTCACAGCTGCAAAATACTAAAACGAATTATTTTCAGACGAATGGAAAAACTGGTAGAAGCCGACCTCGGTGAAGATCAGTTTGGATTCCGTAGAAATGTTGGAACACATGAGGCAATACTGACCTTACGACTTATCTTAGAAGAAAGATTAAGGAAAGGCAAACCTACGTTTCTAGCATTCGTGGACTTAGAGAATGCTTTTGACCATGTTGACTGGAATACTCTCAAATTCTAAAGGTGGCAGGGGTAAAATACAAGGAGCGAAAGGCTGTTTACAATTTGTACAGAAAGCAGATGGCAGTTATAAGAGTCGAGGGACATGAAAGGGAAGCAGTGGTTGGGAATGGATTGAGACAGGGTTGTAGCCTGTCCCCGATGTTATTCAATCTGTATATTGAGCAAGCAGTAAAGGAAACAAAAGAAAAATTTGGAGTAGGTATTAAAATCCAGGGAGAAGAAATAAAAACTTTGAGGTTCGCCGATGACATTGTAATTCTGTCAGAGACAGCAAAGGACTTGGAAGAGCAGTTGAACCGAATGGACAGTGTCTTGAAAGGAGGATATAAGATGAACATCAACAAAAGCAATACGAGGATAATGGAATGTAGTCGAATGCTGAGGGAATTACATTAGGAAATGAGGCACTTAAAGTAGTAGAGGAGTTTTGCTATTTGGGGAGCAAAATAACTGATGATGGTCGAAGTAGAGAGGATATCAAATGTAGACTGGCAATGGCAAGGAAAGCGTTTCTGAAGAAGAAAAATTTGTTAACATCGAATATAGATTTAAGTGTCAGGAAGTCGTTTCTGAAAGTATTTGTATGGAGTGTAGCCATGTATGGAAGTGAAACATGGACAATAAATAGTTCGGACAAGAAGAGAATAGAAGCTTTCGAAATGTGGTTCTACAGAAGAATGTTGAAGATTAGGTGGGTAGATCATGTAACTAATGAGGAGGTATTGAATAGGATTGGGGAGAAGAGAAGCTTGTGGCACAACTTGACCAGAAGAAGGGATCGGTTGGTAGGGCATGTCCTGAGGCGTCAAGGGATCACAAGTTTAGCATTGGAGGGCAGCGTGGAGGGTAAAAATCGTAGAGGGAGACCTAGAGATGAATATACTAAGCAGATTCAGAAGGATGTAGGTTGCAGTAGGTACTGGGAGATGAAGGAGCTTACACAGGATAGATTAGCATGGAGAGCTGCATCAAATCAGTCTCAGGACTGAAGACCACAACAACAACAAGGGAAGGACTCAACCCAAATAGAAAAAGAATTCTACTATCTCAAAACAAATCAATTAATGTCACATACATTAGTGTATTGTGTATTTTCTGTGTTTGTGTGTGTATTAAACCAGAGACCTATAAATGACAGAGGCTTCGTGCCGCCATAACCGTCAGTGGTTCGCAACCACACAACAGGCCACAGCAGTCTACCCACCCCACCGCCACCCCACACCGAACCCTGGTCTACTGTGCGGTTCGGCCCCAGTAGACAGTGGACCTGTCCTCCCCTGCCCCCCAAGAAGCGTATCATACCAGACGAGTGTAACCCCAAATGTTTGCGTGATAGAGTACAGCAGTCGCCGACTTAATGTAACTTAGGCAGAATAACGGGAACCAGTCCGCATTCGCCGATTTGCCGAGGCAGATGGGAAACCGCCTTAAAAACCATCCACAGGCTGGCCGGCACACCGGACCTCGACACTAACCCGCCGGGAGGAATCGTGTCGGGGACCGGCATGCCTTCCCGCTCGGGAAGCAGCGCGGTAGACCGCGCGGCTAGACGGTTGGGCTTATACATTAGTAAAACAAAACAATGAAATTGCTTATATGTTGTGTTGTTTAAGGTTTCCCGTGACAGGAAATTTTACTGTTACTCTGGTGTCTTGTGTTGTACGCATCACGTGACCTTCGCAGTGTCCCGAAGCAGCATCTGCTCTTTATGTTATGGCCGCGATGTTGACTTCTAGTGGAAGGCACGAGGGCTGTGGCGAAAGACGTATACCGCATGCGCTTATCTAGTAATGGCACGTCTTAACACACTTTGAGAAGAGTTTTCGGCACATGCGTCTAGATAACAAGACACGATACCGGAAGGCAACTGAAGAATGGCTTGTCCGTGTTTCACCACAACATAAACAGGAGCAAATTTTGAACCCTGCAGAACATTCAGCGTCACCATCTGAACGTGAAGAGCAATTTCTGTGTGCGAATAATTCGGCATTAGCTGGTACACGAGCAGGGAGTCGTGAATACACGTTTCATATACTGTGTAGTATTATTGAGGAAGCCTTATTTGATTTACAGGGTGGGGCAAATAAAGTGGCCCAGACAACAGAGTTCCAGGGAATAAAGAAACACAGCAAAGGAATTATAGTACTATCTTGCCTATAGTAGACGCTGAAAGTGAGCACCATTCATCTCTTGATACTCTGGATCCTGGTCAGAAAATTTCTGAAGGTGGATTGGAGCAGGACTGCTGGAACTGCTGCAATCTCACCCGAAACGTTCTACTGCAGTTCTTGAAGACTATGAGGGTTGTTGTGATAAGCCGTAGACTTCAGCGCTCCCCACACAGTTTAATCGCACAGTGTCAGATCAGGTGACATTCGTGGCCAGCTGAGGCCGCGACCTGACTGAACTCTGCTAACAAATCTGTCACGCGCGAAGGTTGTGTAAATGTCTTCCAAGATTCGGCCCGGCCAGCTGTATGGGCAGTTGCTGCATCGTGTTAAAAGTAACTGCAGGTCTTTCCCTCCTCCGTTAATGCTGTCACAAATGCTATCAAAATGTCGGCGCCACTTTTATTTGCCGCACCATATAATGTCACAAGAAACGGGACCGTCTGGTCATCGAAACAACCTGAATCTACTGTGTTTAAACGGTTTACAGAATGAGGTGGATAAGGCATAGCTGTGTCAGCTATGTACACACACACACACACACACACACACACACACACACACACACACACACACACAAACACAAATAAACGTCGAATCTGACTTGTTGGAGCGATTCAGTGGTCAAGAAGCGGAAACGAACACAACTGATTATCAGGTGCAACAAGTGGACAAAACATTGTGTATACTGCGAAAATATGCTTTGTGTGCCTACTCCTAAGAGACAGCTCCTCTCTCTGGGGAAAGTTTCAGTAGAATTGCAGCGTACAATTGAATGAATGGAGGAGGCGAAGGTACGGTCAGAATATGCAGTATTTTCCCATGTAAATGGGAGGAAAACTTAGTTTGGAAACCTTTGTCGTTGTAATCCGCTTTCTGAGTAAGGAGGATGAATTTAAAATTGCTATAATGCTTGGCCGTCGTACAACAGTCGCAACACATTGACTGCTATTTATTGCAAGTCGCTAAGCGCTCTCATTGTGAAGTACCGGATGAATACAACCCTCATAATTTTGCGCTGCGCGCTACGCTCGTTTTCCCCCGCACTCACACCCCTTGGAGAAGTACGAGGTTCTTGCTCCCACAGTACTTCTTTCCTGATATCAAGTTACATGTGTTCTAAATCTGGTTGAAATCGACGCAGTAGTTCAGGATGAAATGATGAGTACATGCATTTTTGTAAAATACAGAGCTATTCAAAAAGAAGGAACAGATTTCAAACATTTATTGCTTCCAAATTACAGAAGGTGGAAACAGAATTACAACGTTCCTGAAAAGAGAAAAGTTCAAATGTTTGTGCACTCAGTAAGAGCACCATGTGTTGAGACGAAAATATCAAAATGGTGGCTAATTTCCTGACGTACACGAAGCAGCTGCTGTCTCGTTATCGAAGTCACAGCTTCGGCAACGCGATGTCTCAGACTTTTAAGAGTGTCAGGCGTAGGAGGCATAGGAAGCATAAGAACGCGCTCTTTCACGTTACGCCACAGACAACAGTGGCAAGATGTGGGGTGTGGAGACTGAGAGGCCACCGGTGATGTAGCTCATCTTCTGCTCCTCTTCCCATCTAACGTCCTGGAATGGTGTCATTCAGGTAACGTCGAACGTGCTTAGAGAATTCTCTAACTCATGGTGCTGACATTGAATGCTTAGCCCTGTGTATTGATCATTAATGTGTGTTGCATAATTGATTCTTAGTTCTCAGAATAGTGACGATATGGAATTGGACCGGTACCTTTCTGTGATCTATGTTGCTATTGCCCAAGGAGATTAAAGGGAATACTAAAATACACTCCTGGAAATTGAAATAAGAACGCCGTGAATTCATTGTCCCAGGAAGGGGAAACTTTATTGACACATTCCTGGGGTCAGATACATCACATGATCACACTGACAGAACCACAGGCACATAGACACAGGCAACAGAGCTTGCACAATGTCGGCACTAGTACAGTGTATATCCACCTTTCGCAGCAATGCAGGCTGCTATTCTCCCATGGAGACGATCGTAGAGATGCTGGATGTAGTCCTGTGGAACGGCTTGCCATGCCATTTCCACCTGGTGCCTCAGTTGGACCAGCGTTCGTGCTGGACGTGCAGACCGCGTGAGACGACGCTTCATCCAGTCCCAAACATGCTCAATGGGGGACAGATCCAGAGATCTAGCTGGCCAGGGTAGTTGACTTACACCTTCTAGAGCACGTTGGGTGGCACGGGATACATGCGGACGTGCATTGTCCTGTTGGAACAGCAAGTTCCCTTGCCGGTCTAGGAATGGTAGAACGATGGGTTCGATGACGGTTTGGATGTACCGTGCACTATTCAGTGTCCCCTCGACGATCAACAGTGGTGTACGGCCAGTGTAGGAGATCGCTCCCCACACCATGATGCCGGGTGTTGGCCCTGTGTGCCTCGGTCGTATGCAGTCCTGATTGTGGCGCTCACCTGCACGGCGCCAAACACGCATACGACCATCATTGGCACCAAGGCAGAAGCGACTCTCATCGCTGAAGACGACACGTCTCCATTCGTCCCTCCATTCACGCCTGTCGCGACACCACTGGAGGCGGGCTGCACGGTGTTGGGGCGTGAGCGGAAGACGGCCTAACGGTGTGCGGGACCGTAGCCCAGCTTCATGGAGACGGTTGCGAATGGTCCTCGCCGATACCCCAGGAGCAACAGTGTCCCTAATTTGCTGGGAAGTGGCGGTGCGGTCCCCTACGGCACTGCGTAGGATCCTACGGTCTTGGCATGCATCCGTGCGTCGCTGTGGTCCGGTCCCAGGTCGACGGGCACGTGCACCTTCCGCCGACCACTGGCGACAACATCGATGTACTGTGGAGACCTCACGCCCCACGTGTTGAGCAATTTGGCGGTACGTCCACCCGGCCTCCCGCATGCCCACTATACGCCCTCGCTCAAAGTCCGTCAACTGCACATACGGTTCACGTCCACGCTGTCGCGGCATGCTACCAGTGTTAAAGACTGCGATGGAGCTCCGTATGCCACGGCAAACTGGCTGACACTGACGGCGGCGGTGCACAAATGCTGCGCAGCTAGCGCCATTCGACGGCCAACACCGCGGTTCCTGGTGTGTCCGCTGTGCCGTGCGTGTGATCATTGCTTGTACAGCCCTCTCGCAGTGTCCGGAGCAAGTATGGTGGGTCTGACACACCGGTGTCAATGTGTTCTTTTTTCCATTTCCAGGAGTGTATATAAAGAAACTAAAAACCCGCCTCGATTGCTAAAAGAGCACCTAGTGTTAACCTAGGTTTCGGCGTAGATAACTACACCTTCTTCAGAACAACAATAAAACTCACAAGTGCCTAAAAAGACCTTTGTCAGTGATTAAAAGAATACCATTGCTATAAACTGCAGCTACCGGTAGCTGCAGTTTATAGCGGGGCATGGCCCATCGAACATAGGCCGCTGTGAGTGGTTTTGACTTTGTACATATGTACTGTTTGTGTTTTCCTTTTCTTTTTCGTTTATAAATGTATAGCAATGGTGTTCTTTTAATCATTGACATAGGTGTTCTTAGGCACTTGTGGGTTGTATTGTTATTCTGATGAAGGTGTAGTTATCTACGCCGAAACCTAGGTTAACACTAGGTGCTTTTTTCGCAATCGTGGAGGATTTTTAGTTTTTTAGTATATTAACCAACGATTGCTGACGCGCTGCGATGTTGAAGGTTCTTAAATACTAAAATAGGTACATCTGTTGCCCTGTTTTAAATGCTCTGGAAATTTCACAGATCTGAATGAGTCATTTGTGGTATTATGTTTGATTCACTGGGCATCTTTTACAAGAAACGTGAATGATGTCTTACATGTCCCTCTGTTAATGTTGGCAATTATATGATGAGTGTATGTACCATTAAGAGGACTTATCATATTCATCACAAAATAAATGTTATTGTTTTTTCACTACAGTGACAGACATTAAGAAAGTTCTTCTGCATGCGTACAGTACTCTTCGGTATACATAATGATCACAGAATCATACAAGACAGTTCATTTCTTCATTAATGAATGTCGTATAGTGCCTGTATTGTCGACTATTATGATGAAACAGAAACGATGAGGTGAAATCCATACCCTTCACGTTAGAGTATCTTCCATTACTTCTTTTATATCTTTCCTTGGGACCATGTTTCAGCGAGGAAAAGAGCGGCAGGGGAGTGCATATCGACAACTGCAAGGCTATACTTGACATAGCATTCGTTTTGGTCCTGTAAGTGATGGAGGAACGAACTGACCGTCACTTTATTGAAGAAACCGTCTTTATCTACATTTAGCCCCGGCACCCGTCTAACTGTATGAGGGAGAATGCAATTCTGGTAGCACTTTCATTTCTTCCCTTTCATATTCCATTCCTTCATAGTGTCTGGGAAGCATGATTGCAGATGATCCTCCGTTCGACCCATATTTTCTCTGTTCTCCTCCCGTGGCCAGTTGGCGAGATATTTGGGAGGGTTAGAGTTACATTCTGTTATTTGGTCGAAGAGACAATCATAAGAGAAAATGAAACTTTCATGGCAGATTAAAACTGTATGCCGGACCGAGATTCGAACTCGGGACCTGGTCGAACTGAATCTGTGAGGACCGGTTGTGAGTCGTGCTTGGGTAGCTCAGTGGTAGAGTACTTGCCTGCGAAAAGCAAAGGTCCCGGGCTAGAGTCTCGGGCCGGCACACAGCTTTAATCTGCCAGGAAAGTTTCATATCAGCTCACACTCTACTGCAGCGCGAAAATCTCATTCTGGATAGGAGAGAATGCATTCGCTGGCGGTACGATGTGGTGATACTTACCTACATCTACATCTACATCTACATTGATACTCCGCAAGCCACCAAACGGTGTGTGGCGGAGGGCACTTTACGTGCCACTGTCATTACCTCCATTTCCTGTTCCAGTCGCGTATGGTTCGCCGGAAGAACGACTGTCTGAAAGCCTCCGTGCGCGCTCTAATCTCTCTAATTTTGCATTCGTGATCTCCTCGGGAGGTATAAGTAGGGGGAAGCAATATATTCGATACCTCATCCAGAAACGCACCCTCTCGAAACCTGGCGAGCAAGCTACACCGCGATGCAGAGCGCCTCTCTTGCAGAGTCTGCCACTTGAGTTTATTAAACATCTCCGTAACGCTATCACGGTTACCAAATAACCCTGTGACGAGACGCGCCGCTCTTCTTTGGATCTTCTCTATCTCCTCCGTCAGACCGATCTGGTACGGATCCCACACTGATGAGCAATACTCAAGTATAGGTCGAACGAGTGTTTTGTAAGCCACCTCCTTTGTTGATGGACTACATTTTCTAAGCACTCTCCCAATGAATCTCAACCTGGTACCCGCCTTACCAACAATTAATTTTATATGATCATTCCACTTCAAATCGTTCCGCACGCATACTCCCAGATATTTTACAGAAGTAACTGCTACCAGTGTTTGTTCCGCTATCATACAATCATACAATAAAGGATTCTTCTTTCTATGTATTCGCAATACATTACATTTGTCTATGTTAAGGGTCAGTTGCCACTCCCTGCACCAAGTGCCTATCCGCTGCAGATCTTCCTGCATTTCGCTACAATTTTCTAATGCTGCAACTTCTCTGTATACTACAGCATCATCCGCGAAAAGCCGCATGGAACTTCCGACACTATCTACTAAGTCATTTATATATATTGTGAAAAGCAATGGTCCCATAACACTCCCCTGTGGCACGCCAGAGGTTACTTTAACGTCTGTAGACGTCTCTCCATTGATAACAACATGCTGTGTTCTGTTTGCTAAATACTGTTCAATCCAGCCACACAGCTGGTCTGATATTCCGTAGGCTCTTACTTTATCAGGCGACAGTGCGGAACTGTATCGAACGCCTTCCGGAAGTCAAGAAAAATAGCATCTACCTGGGAGCCTGTATCTAATATTGTCTGGGTCTCATGAACAAATAAGGCGAGTTGGGTCTCACACGATCGCTGTTTCCGGAATCCATGTTGATTCCTACATAGTAGATTCTGGGTTTCCAGAAATGACATGATACGCGAGCAAAAAACATGTTCTAAAATTCTACAAGAGATCGACGTAAGAGATATAGGTCTATAGTTTTGCGCATCTCGACGACCCTTCTTGAAGACTGGGACTATCTGTGCTCTTTTCCAATCATTTGGAACCCTCCGTTCCTCTAGAGACTTGCGGTACACGGCTGTTAGAAGGGGGGCAAGTTCTTTCGCGTACTCTGTGTAGAATCGAATTGGGATCCCGTCAGGTCCAGTGGACTTTCCTCTATTGAGTGATTCCAGTTGCTTTTCTATTCCTTGGACACTTATTTCGATGTCAGCCATTTTTTCGTTTGTGCGAGGATTTAGAGAAGAAACTGCAGTGCGGTCTTCCTCTGTGAAACAGCTTTGGAAAAAGGTGTTTAGTATTTCAGCTTTACGCGTGTCATCCTCTGTTTCAATGCCATCATCATCCCGTAGTGTCTGGATATGCTGTTTCGAGCCACTTAACGTAAGACCAGAACTTCCTAGGATTTTCTGTCAAGTCGGTACATAGAATTTCACTTTCGAATTCAATGAACGCTTCACGCATAGCCCTCCTTACGCTAACTTTGACATCGTTTAGCTTCTGTTTGTCTGAGAGGTTTTGGCTGCGTTTAAACTTGGAGTGGAGCTCTCTTTGCTTTCGCAGTAGTTTCCTAACTTTGTTGTTGTACCACGGTGGGTTTTTCCCGTCCCTCACAGTTTTACTCGGCACGTACCTGTCTAAAACGCATTTTACGATTGCCTTGAACTTTTTCCATAAACACTCAACATTGTCAGTGTCGGAACAGAAATTTTCGTTTTGATCTGTTAGGTAGTCTGAAATCTGCCTTCTATTACTCTTGCTAAACAGATAAACCTTCCTCCCTTTTTTTATATTCCTATTAACTTCCATATTCAGGGATGCTGCAACGGCCTTATGATCACTGATTCCCTGTTCTGTACATACAGAGTCGAAAAGTTCGGGTCTGTTTGTTATCAGTTGGTCCAAGATGTTATCTCCACGAGTCGGTTCTCTGTTTAATTGCTCGAGGTAATTTTCGGATAGTGCACTCAGTATAATGTCACTCGATGCTCTGTCCCTACCACCCGTCCTAAACATCTGAGTGTCCCAGTCTATATCTGGTAAATTGAAATCTCCACCTAAGACTATAACATGCTGAGAAAATTTATGTGAAATGTATTCCAAATTTTCTCTCAGTTGTTCTGCCACTAATGCTGCTGAGTCGGGAGGTCGGTAAAAGGAGCCAATTATTAACCTAGTTCGGTTGTTTAGTGTAACCTCCACCCATAATAATTCACAGGAACTATCCACTTCTACTTCACTACAGGATAAACTACTACTAACAGCGACGAACACTCCACCACCGGTTGCATGCAATCTATCCTTTCTAAACACCGTCTGTACCTTTGTAAAAATTTCGGCAGAATTTATCTCTAGCTTCAGCCAGCTTTCTGAACCTATAACGATTTCAGCTTCGGTGCTTTCTATCAGCGCTTGAAGTTCCGGTACTTTACCAACGCAGCTTCGACAGTTGACAATTACAATACCGATTGCTGCTTGGTCCCCGCATGTCCTGACTTTGCCCCGCACCCGTTGAGGCTGTTGCCCTTTCTGTACTTGCCCAAGGCCATCTAACCTAAAAAACCGCCCAGCCCACGCCACACAACCCCTGCTACCCGTGTAGCCGCATGTTGCGTGTAGTGGACTCCTGACCTATCCAGCGGAACCCGAAACCCCACCACCCTATGGCGCAAGTCGAGGAATCTGCAGCCCACACGGTCGCAGAACCGTCTCAGCCTCTGATTCAGACCCTCCACTCGGCTCTGTACCAAAGGTCCGCAGTCAGTCCTGTCGACGATGCTGCAGATGGTGAGCTCTGCTTTCATCCCGCTAGCGAGACTGGCAGCCTTCACCAAATCAGATAGCCGCCGGAAGCCAGAGAGGATTTCCTCCGATCCATAGCGACACACATCATTGGTGCCGACATGAGCGACCACCTGCAGATGGGTGCACCCTGTACCCTTCATGGCATCCGGAAGGACCCTTTCCACATCTTGAATGACTCCCCCCGGTATGCACACGGAGTGCACATTAGTTTTCTTCCCCTCTCTTGCTGCCATTTCCCTAAGGGGCCCCATTACGCGCCTGACGTTGGAGCTCCCAACTACCAGTAAGCCCACCCTCTGCAACTGCCCGGATCTTGCAGACTGAGGGGCAACCTCTGGAACAGGACAAGCAGCCATGTCAGGCCGAAGATCAGTATCAGCCTGAGACAGAGCCTGAAACCAGGGAGCCGAATATGATTCCTCTAGAAAAACGTAGTATTTGTAACAATGGGTTGGTTCAAATTGCTCTGAGCACTATGGGACTAACATCTGAGGTCATCAGTCCCCTATAACTTAGAACTACTTAAACCTAACTAACCTAAGGTCGTCAAAAACATCCATGCCCGAGGCAGGATTCGAACCTGCGACCGTAGCGGTCGCGCGGTTCCAGACTGAAGCGTCTAGAACCGCTCGGCCAGCACGGCCGGCTGTGTAACAATGGGCTTTTATAAATGTATTTGCTACTAATATTTAGACGTTTCAGGTTTAATGTCTTTTTCAAATATCCGACTACAGGAAGGGCACAAAAGCTCATCTTAGGTGACTGCTGTAATGTCAAACACGAACAGGTGATAAGGAAACATTATTACAACTTCGAAATTCAATGAGTATCAATTCACAATGTAAACAAATCGGAAATGTGTCGAAGTTAAATACATAATGCCGTATATTTTGAAACATTAATCGTAAGAAAACAAGTGGTTTGTCTCAAGTAACTTCTGTCCGTCACATTCCCTACCTTTTTATTCTTACAATAAAATTTCAGTAGCATACATTTGTCTACATAAATATTTCTTCAAGAAAACCATCTGTCTATGTCGAAGATAACGAATAGTATCTGTTTGAGACAAAGCTCCACTAAAATATCGGCCTTTGAACGAAAACTGGGGAAAATAATGAACTTCAAATAATCATCACCTATATGTGTTATTTCCGTAGAAGAAGTATTAATTATTAACTCTGTGAATTTTCTGGGTAAGATATATCTGAACTGTAATTGTACTGTTCCATTTTCTTTGTTTGGGATGTTGGGACGCTGCAAATTCACGACATATCTAGCAATCATAATGAGCTAAGTTGTCATAAATAAACAAAACAAGGACGTCCGGCTCTGTCCGTAATCTTAAAGCCGTACCAGCAGTGACAGCCTTTCACTAGTAATGTCAAACGAGATATACATTTAAAAATATGTCAGAAATTGTTCAGCCCTCAGGATTGATGCTAGCTGCAAGCTAATTCCCGAATTCCTTCTGAGCTCAAGAGTCAACCAATGAATAATCATTGCAGGCCAGGTACGAAAGGCAAGTAAGGCATGACGCAAATGTAGATTGTGGCTTAAAAGATGTTATGTTTTCTTGTGCTGAGTTCATTCCCATATAATACTTTTTGAATGAGAACATTTTCGCCTATAAGTCTATGTTACTTTCCTAATAACATGACAGTAATTTTCACCATTTACTCATTTTCATGTGGACAATTTCATGCTTGGAATAAAATAGAACATTAAGCTAACACTTAATAGAAAGACATGATCACGAATGTGCTGGACGTAAAACATTTCCGATACGCAGGAAGACGAGATCACGGCATCGACATAGAAACAGGGAGAGTGTAAAGTCGCTCAATGAAGTAGCATTGATCCGAACTAATATGGATCACGACACTGGAAACACCGTACGTACGTCATGCTTACACGCTTGGCTGCAAGCGCTTCTTGGCTGTTATCTATCGGATGTGGCGTACCAATCTGTTCAAAACCCAGACTGGAACAGTAAAATGGATATTCAACTACAGGAAATTACTCTAGATTCATGGCGAAATGAAATAAGGAATAAGAATCCTCTATGGGACCCAATCCAAATATGACTGGCTGACACAAACAAGGTCGAGTAGTTGGTGACATAGGACAGTGTTTCTGGTTCTGTAACGAAAGTTAGTCTATCACCCTCCAGTTTCAAATTATAGGTCTGAAAACTGGCCGACGAAGAAGAGACATTGGATTGGCGCCTTTCAGCTTTCCATGAAGTTTAATAGTATGCTTTGATTCAACTAGTTACTAGAAGATCTCCCTGGTTTGGAAAACTTAAGGCGAGCTGAAAGCTAAAACCAAGCAGCGAGCATGATACCTACAATGGTTCAATTAAATCCCACTTACATCGGATATACGTTAAGAGAAAAATAAAAATCCTTCCTGCGGCTCTCAGCTGAAAGAAGGAGATGTAAATCGCTTCCTGTTTTGCTGAAGTATCTTCTAAAAGGAAAACAGTTTGCTACTAAGCCTTGTTAAACTGAAGGTGCTCCTTAATAGTAGAATGTTGTCTTGACAGCGGCGTATTGATGAACGAAGTGATAATGTCGTGTAAACCAGATACCTATAGTTGTTTAATACTACCCCCTGTTACGACTGCACATAAGATTGGATTTCTCCTAACTTACGTTGATCAAAGGGCCGAAGATGGTGTAATGGAACATCGAAGTTGGTTGCACAAATACATTAAATGTAAAAGACGCGGTTGCAGACGTTTTCATTTTCATTTCAATGAAGGAAACTGTTGAGAGGAATTAGGTGTAGCAGCATTGTAACCAAAATTCTTATATACCATAAAATGCATAGCACAGCATTATAAGTTTGAAAAATTAGAAGAATAGGAAAGAAGAATCATAAGATGCATCGAAATATGAAATTGAAAAGTAACATTTAAGATTATGAGAACGTAGAAAACACGTCACAGATGTAGGGAATTGGGGGGGGGGGGGGGCGTGCTACAGTTCCTCACAGGAATTTACAGAATTGACGACAACAGACTAACCAATAGGATCGTCATATAAATTTACGGAAACTAGTCACTCCATTAGGTCAACAAACACTTGGAAAGACTCAACACAAAATTATAAGAAATAATAGAAAAAGTAAAACGTTTAGATAGAATGTTTTAAATATGAAAAGTATCCAACGGTGGTAGGAAAAGAAAAAGATAAAAAGTGGTATGAACAAAAGAAAAAGGCTCTCTGTGTAATGATGAAGAAATACTGGAAGATGTGGGAACAACAGCGAAAGATTAAGACCTCTGATTAGAACATGGTACCTGTATGGGGGTAACACAAAAAAAGGAGATGCCCGAAGTTCTGCATAACTAATACATAAAAATGACGGTAGTTCGCATTAACAATGAAGTCTTAGATCTAGTTAACAAGCTTGTTTTAGTTATTTGGAGTATTTTGTGTGTGTGTGTGTGTGTGTGTGTGTGTGTGTGTGTGTGTGTGTGTGAAATCTTATGGGACTTAACTGCTAAGGTCATCAGTCCCTAGAGTATTTTGTCAATGTAGTAATAGTAGGAAGTACTGTTTTCGCTGAAGTAAGGGTAGCTTCGAAAATCAAGGCTCCATTTTTTTCTGAATGGGAAATCTTTGAGTCACTGACAGACAGACATTTAATGCGGATATCAAAATACTGAGAACGAGTAATACGCTCCAACATCCAAAAGAATTTCGGGCTCAAATGCCGTTCCTCTTCGTCGAAATGTCTTGGCTTAAACTCCTCTAGGGGTTGAACCGCACTTGCCGCATTACAAGCAATAAATTTGACTAGTGACCCTTTAGTTAAGTTGTCTGGCTGATGTCAGATTTGCTAAATACAAAGTTGACATAACATATAATAACAGTAATGATAGTAGTGGGAACTAAATTAACGACCCATAAATGATGTAGGCCACACAGTTGCGATTTGGTTGGAATAATGTTTATTCAAAAAGCAAACTAATAGCGAAAGTGGTCTTATTTAGAGTTACTGTTAGACTCTAACGCATATCCATTTGATGCAGTTCGATCATTCACAATCTCATCGTGAAACACAAGTCCGATACTCCACCTCGTCATTTACACGAAAAGTTACCGAGTTCACACCAGGCGCGCGAGTACTCGCCGCTCAGAGACTAAGTCCCGCGATACCACACAACGCGAAATTTTCTAAGTCGTTTCACCTCCCATCTTCCTAAAGACCAACTGTCAGCTTTCGCGTCTGCATCCGAACTGTCCACTTTGGTGTCTCCAGCCGAACAGTCCGCTTTCACGACTGCCCCAGCACTGTCTCCCTGCCCGTTTCCCGCCCACCTAATATCCTCGCTCAAGTGACTAGTGCAGTTCCCTTTCCTGAAGCAGTCCATCTGAATGGCTACAAATTATTCTACATTATTTTACATTTTAACATATTTAAATAATCAAAGTCTGGCCACTTTAACGTTCTAAATAAAGTAATAATATCCATTACATAATAAATGTTAAAATCTTTTACTTTAAACCGATACAATTTCCTTTTTAGCTTTGAATGTCACGGCCAGTAGCCTTGCACCAATGAGCTTTCTGATAAATAAATACGGAACAGAAGAACTATTATGCACTAAACTTTACAACAAATATTCTATTACCTAACGATCCAATAAGGTGCCATGCTGTCATCGTTCAATGTGTTTTGTGTGGAGGAAATGATGACCCGATGCTTAACTGAAAACAGTGGTGATTTAAATTTACTATATCCTTGAAACAAATGAAGCTACCGAGTTGATATTTACAACATTTGTCATTTTAACAATGCGCTTCTATATGAAATGTCGATCGTTACGATCGACTTAAGCGTTCAGATTTTAGCTTTCGGGTTTTTGTTACAAAACTTGTGTATTTCTCTTCAACAGTAAATCCTAAACCTTTATAGATAAGATCAATATTCAAGTTTTACTACTACAGAATTAAATAGTTTCCATAAATGTTTCCCTTTGCAGCCGATCTTAGGTCCGCCATATTTAACACTGCTACATCTCCTGGGCCAAAAACGGCTACTACTGGGTTTCCCTATGACGTAGGTTCTCGTCTGTCTGAGTCGCACACTACAGCGCCTAGGCTCCATTCAGCACAATAGACGGCTTCCCTATCCTCGTGGTCAAGATGATCGTTTCATAATTCCAGAAGGCTGACTACTTCGGCCATATACTTAAATAGGGGCGAAATGCTCGTTAACTCACAGTGTGGTGGGCATGTTGAGGTTTGTTAGGAGAGACACGGAAGAAAGAAATGTATCAGGTGGAAATAGAAGTGGGAGACGTTGATATGACTGTAACGAAAATCAAATGTGTTGGGAGTGGGTTTCGTGATATAGATGAAAGATGAGCCAAGAACAGGCTCAACAGTATTCCAACAGATAAGAAGAGCAGTGGTATGAAAACCTGCAGGAATAGCCAACGAAAAGTAATGCAGGCAAAGGCCTAATTGGTAACTTTATCCAGAACTGGATGTCAAAAGACTATCTACTATATATTAATTTAGTAAAAATAACGAAGAAAAAGAATGAAACCACAGTTAAATGGCTCTGAGCACTATGGGACTTAACTTCTGAGGTCATCAGTCCCCTAGAACTTAGAACTACTTAAACCTAACTAACCTAAGGACATCACGCACATCCATGCCTGAGGCAGGATTCGAACCTGCGACCGGAGCGGTCGCGTGGTTCCAGACTGTAGTGCCTAGAACCGCCCGGCCACTCCGGCCGGCCCACAGTAAAAGCAAACGTTAATTACACTGGAATTTGCATACAAGTGTCTAAATTTCACTTGCCCGTATTAGTTACAGCATAGAAAACGATATTTATGAGCGATAATTTTGTTGAATCTCCGTATCTACAAAATCAGAATTTTCTTTAGTCTATACGTTAACCCGCTGGTACGTATGATGGGATGTTTCCCGAAAGTGTCAGGAGTACAGAATACAAGGAGCAGGGTCTCCTTTTGTCCGGCGTAATGTAGCAACTCGATGTGGCATGGACTCAACAAATCGTTGGAAGTCCCCTGCAGAAATTTTGAGTAGTGGTGACTCTTGTAACCTCCCCTCCGAAATTTTAAAAGAAAGAAAATAATTGACAATACTTAATAGAAATGGGAGCCAAGTGTAATCTCCCCACAAAAATTTTAAAAGAAAAAAACGATACTAATTAGAAATGCTGATGGACATTACTCTATGCGTAACCTGCCCACAATGAAATGTACTGAAAATGGCAACAAAAATATGAAATTCGCAATCTGACTCAAATATAAATCCTTCAAAAGTAAAGTCCATTCAGTGACAAGAAAATTCAATTAAACCGAAATATCGGTCTTTGGCCCTGTGAAAAACGATCAGAATTAAAGTCTTACCTCAGAATAAATGGATGTCACATATCTGCTCTTGTTGTTGCGCACCGCTTGGAGGAACTGCATTGCAAATAATAATATTCTCTTTTTTTTTGTGATTCTAGTGAAATTTTTCTTCAAAAGAAGTGGAATGAAATGGGAAGTGCAACGAGATCTTTAGTTCAAAAAAATTAAAGTTTTGAGAAAATGCTTTTGAAATAAAAAATTATTATTGGGAGACTTGTTGGAGAATAATTACAATAAATAAAATTTCTCATTATCTAATGATTATATTAATTATCAGTATACCTTATTCCTCATCTTGACCATTGTTGCCGACCGCCTACATCACACAACCGCACTGGGCTGCTACTTAGCGACAACTAACTCGCAAGGACTACTACTGCACTGGCCTACAGCTACTAACAGACTGAGCAACGACTACTGACTGACTGAGAACCGCTCGCAACACTCGCGCGGTCAAGCGCATACTCTGGTCACAGATGCTACAATGCCTCGCCATCGCTGCTGCGTTACATACGTGTTTCATAACCCTCCACTCGGGGGGCAAAAATTTGGCAGCGATGGTGAGTCATTTGGACTTGCCAAGCGCGGCAAAATTTTTCTTTAAGTAACAAAATCCTACAACTTACAGAATATTTAAATGTTGTGCACACGCACTAAGTACAAAATATATCAGACAAAGACAAAATGTGAGTACAAAACATAGTAGCAAATCAGAAAAGTATATACAAATTATTTGACAGATAAGTGCACAGGCACTGAAAAAATTCTTTAGCATATGCAGAACAAATAAACAGACTGGCAAGAATAAGTAAATGTAGTACATAAAGTAAATGTTGTGCACACGCACTAAGTACAAAATATATCAGACAAAGACAAAATGTGAGTACAAAACATAGTAGCAAATCAGAAAAGTATATACAAATTATTTGACAGATAAAGTGCACAGGCACTGAAAAAATTCTTTAGCATATGCAGAACAAATAAACAGACTGGCAAGAATAAGTAAATGTAGTACATAAAGTAAATGTTGTGCACACGCACTAAGTACAAAATATATCAGACAAAGACAAAATGTGAGTACAAAACATAGTAGCAAATCAGAAAAGTATATACAAATTATTTGATAGATAAAGTGCACAGGCACTGAAAAAATTCTTTAGCATATTCAGAACAAATAAACAGACTGGCAAAAAATATTATGTTGACAAGTGTACATGCACTGAAAAATGTCTTTAGCATTGTCACAACAAATAAACATAATGGCAAAAAAAAATTCATGTCCAAGGTGCATATGCACTGAAAAATGTCTTTAGTATTTTCACAACAAATAAACATAATGGCAAACATCATGTCGACCAGTGACATAAGTGTACTCACACTGGAGTTTAGCGAATCGAAAAATGTATAACCTATGAACATAAATGATGTTACCAAAAAAATTTTTTCTTTATGTGACAAGAATCAGGATAGGAAAAGGAAGGATTGCATCATGGTTGTAGCACTTTAGATTGCACACAGCTGCTCTGAAAGTCCATATCTTTCCACAGAAGTACAACACCAAGTGACACAACTTGAAGTTCTCTTCCCATCAGAATTTATCAGTGTAGCCAAGACACTGAACTGTCGTAGTAATGTTCCATGTTTTCATTTTGGCAGTACATTAGGTACACCAAACAGTGGGACCATAATAATGTCTTCATCGCTCATGGTGGTGGACAGCATGTCGTGTCAACACCACACTCTTACAAGGCACACCAACGTAGAATTAGTGCAAAACCAAATATAGTGCTCCATGATCACTGGGATAAACAGGACAAATGGACATTGCAGTAATTCAGGGTAGTCAGCTTATGAGGTGAAGGACATCAAGTCACATAATATTGACAATTACAGTCTTCATTGATTGTTCGTGGCATTCATAGCCCAGTTATTGAACATTTCTGTACCAAGTATGTAGTATTACAGAAAAATGTTCATTAATTGTTTTACATAGAATCAGTAGCCTTCTTTTCCTGGTTACAAAGCATTATGAAATAATCGCATTCCTTTCAGTTACAGAGTATAATCAAGAATCATTAACCTTCTCCTAATTACAGTTAATTAATCATTTGTTTTTAATTAATCATTTGTCTAATTACAGTTAATTAATCATTTGTATAATTACAGTTAATTAATCATTTGTCGTTAATTAATTATTTGTCTAATTACAGTTAATTAATTAATCATTTGTAGCCTTAATTAATTACAAAGCATTATTAAACAGTACCATATTTAATTAATTATGTGTCATTCCAATCTATTAAGAATCATTAGTCTTTTCCTAATTACAAAGCATTATGAAACAGTCACATTTATTTCCAATTACAAAGTATGAACATTGAAAACAAGAGTTAATTAATGGCATAATTAATAACAATTTCGTTGATTGACATTAATTATTGGCACTCAGTGGCCATCAAGTATTGAATAGAATAAAACATAGTTCATCATTCAGTATTATTCACATCATTACAAAGTCATTATTAAAAATCAGTTAATTACAGTCAAATCATTAGTAATCACAGGCATTACAATAAACAGTGGCAGTTATTAGCTAGTGACAAAGCATTATTTTGAATATAGTCTCATTAAGAGGTCATTACTCGAGTGACATGCTATTCAGAGTTGATCAGTATTATTCAGAATTATCATAAACTAGTGACATTATGTGGGACTGGTAATACTTTTTTTTTTTGGTAGCAATGCATTGCGTTGGGATCGATAATTAATTGCTGAGGCATAATACTTTTTGCTTTTGACCTATTGCTGCAAATGAGGATAGGTAACGTCATTCGTCATGAGTCAGCTGTAGCAAGATTATGTAACAAGGCAGTACATGTGATCACATTTATAAATGATAAACACAAATGGGTAAAAAATATAAAAATGCAAGTACTAGAACAGGTATAATAAGTAACAGGTGTAGTAAGTGTCGTGAAAAACTTCTCCTGGAAAAAAAATACAAAAACGGATTATTGACCTGAAAGAAGAAACGCACACTATGTTGAAAAGTAGTGAACTTCGAATTAACAAGTAGTGAAATGTGTATAAAATGTGTTCCATAGCTGTCCTTTCCAAAACTTTCCGTCATCCTACTATGCAATGTAACACCTGCTGTCAAAGCAAACTGCAACAAATACTTAAATAACTACGTAGCATAAATACATAACTTCAACATTATCCTCATCTGTAAAGAAAAAAAACTTCATTATCCATCACTTCATTATCCATATTATCATAACTTCATTATTATCACCACCTGTAAAGAAAAACTTCATTATTCATAATACCATTTCCTTCATCATTATTCATCAGTATTCACTATCATCTGCAAAAAATCACTTCATTACTCATTACGTAACTATTCCTTATCTCTAGCATATTTCATCACTAAAACTAAGATGTGTAGTTCAGTCTGACAGCCTGCATCAATCACCTTGTAATCTGAAAGAAAAAATTAGTTAAGACTGCTATTCTGTGATGAGTATAGTATAGTCTTGTTAATGCTGGTTAATCCTGATCCCTTTACTCTTCCTCATAAAGTTATTGCATCTCCTTTCGTTTATTCCGTAGGTGAAATTCCCATTTATGTTAAATTTATTTCTTAGAATCATCATTCCTTTCTGAAATTGATGAACAAAGATTAATGTCTTGCATTTAAATCCTATACCCACTAAATAATGACTGGTTTATGGTGACACAATTAACCATACAGCATAACATGACAGAAAACGTAATATGTCCAAGACATTGACAGTGTTCGGATGCGAAAAATGTACACAGAATAATACAATGCAGTAGCAAAAAAAAATGTGAAACAGTCACGATGTTGAGATGTCATAAGGCAAAAAAAAAAATGTCAAAGTCGACTGGTGTGTGTTATATCTTAACTATTTCATAGTGCATACAAACAAAACTGGAGTACAGTCATATACACAAAAAAATGGAAAATGTGCACGGTCTGATGTGTAACGACAAGAAAAGCGACCTGCTAACCTTACCTTGCCGGGCACTTGCCAAGAAAAAAAATACGATAATCATCAATAAGTAGTCACATAAATATAATTGCAGAAATAGTCGTAAATGTGTAAATTCATCTGGAAAAATATGCACGGTCTGATGTGTAACGACAAGAAAAGCGACCTGCTAACCTTACCTTGCCGGGCACTTGCCAAGAAAAAAATACGATAATCATCAATAATTAGTCAGGTGAATTAATTGCATTAGTAAATGGCATCATAGTGTGTTGAATCATACAGTGGTTTCACTCAATAAACGGTTTAATGTTTGAGATATGGTGATTGCCTTTCGATTTTCTGGTTCTCAAAGTTTCGACGTGTACAACATTGGGGTGAGGGATACTGCGAATCCGATACGGACCTGCGTATAGAAGTTCAAATTTACTGCACTTACCTTTTAATTTGCTGGATAAATAGTGTGTACGTACTAATATCTTCTGTCCAACGTGAAAGTCGCGGCGTGTACAAACCTGTTTTTGCTGTCTTCTCCGGCGCTCTGCGGCACGTTTGATGTTGTTCAGCGCAATGTCAATTATTTCGTGGTGTCGTAGGCGACGATTTTTGGGGAAGTCTATTAATTCTTTAATTTTGTTCGGTGGTTCAACGTTTTTCAGTATAACAGTCGGAGATAGCATAGTGGATTCATTTGGAATGGAATTAATTACATCTTGGAATGAGAGTATGTGTGTATCCCAATCAATATGTCTTTTGTGGCAGTATATTCGGCACAGCTTACCAATTTCCTTCATTAATCTTTCACAAGGGTTCGAAGAAGCGTGGTACTTGGATATATAGATCGGAGAAATGTTTCTGGCTCGTAACATGCGTGTCCATACACTACTACGAAATTGAGATCCATTGTCAGAAATTACTTTCATTACATGCCCTACATGAGATAGAAAATGTTTTACAAATGCTTTCGAAACAGTTTTAGCAGTAGCTTTGCGTAACGGAGTGAAAGTAACAAATTTTGAAGTAAGCTCAACAGCGACAAAAATGTAGCAAAAACCTCTGTTAGTTCTCGGAATCGGACCAAAAATATCTACCGCGGCCATGTGTCTTAATTTCACAGGTATAATGGGATATAAAGGAGGAATATGTGAAGTGGTGTCTGATTTAGCTTTCTGGCAAATTTTACAAGACGCTAAAACTCGTCGTATACGTTTTTCCATGTTGGTAAAATAACAGTTCTGTCTCAGTATAAGAAAACATTTTCGTGCTCCGTAATGTGCGTAACTTAAATGAGTGTACCAAATTAGTTTGTTAACCAGTTCGTCAGGAATGCATAATAACCAATTGTTGCTGTCAGGATGAGAGCGGCGAAACAGAATGTCATTGCGTACAGTGTAGTGGTTCCTAATCGTAACATTTTTCCTATCTTGCCAAAGGTGTTTAATTTCTTTCCACACATTGTCCTTATTTTGTTCTTGTGCTATGTCCGGTAATGACGATGAAATAAAATTTTCAAATGCAACTTGCTGAATGTACATGACACTGAAATTTGCTTTGCAGAAGTTGGTTGCTACGTCTTGCTGATTGTTACTGAGAGAACGCGATAGTGCGTCTGCTATAACATTTTGCGTGCCGGGAATGTGAACTATTGTAAAATTAAATTCTTGTAAATATAGTTTCCATCTACTTAATCTATCGTGAGTAAATTTAGCTGAAAGCAAAAATTGTATCGCTCTGTGGTCTGTGTAAACGGTGGTATGTCTGCCATAAAGAAAGTGCCGAAATCTCGTAAAAGCCCATACAACACATAATGTTTCAAGTTCTGTGACGGAATAATTTCGTTCAGCAGGTGACAAAATGCGACTTGCAAATGCGATGTTTTTAATTACTGTAGAACCATCTTCTTCTATTTCCTGGAAAATGTGTACGCCTAAAGCGGTGTTGGAACTGTCGGTAGCAATGGAAAAATTTCTAGTAAGATCTGGGTGCGATAATAGTGGTGCATTCAACAAAGCATGTTTCAAATAACATTATCGTGAGCAAAATTCTGCGTGTCAAAAGTAATGTTTGCGTTACTGTATTATGCAATCTGTGCTGTATCTGGTTAAAATCTATCGTACGTCCTGTTATTTACGGGAGGATGCTGTGGCATATCCACTATATGAACTGTTCTGTTATTTCTTACTGACGTGTTACGCTATGGATGACACCTATTGTCTGTTTCATTCATGATTATTTGTTGTTGCTGATGTTGTTGCTGCTCATAAGATCGACTGTTATTAAAATGTACGCTGAAAATTGTGCTCATTATTTTTTTTTTTTTTACTTCTGTCATGATAGTAATTTCTATACGGCGCATTGCGATACGAGTTGAAATAGAGTGTTGTCTGTACGTAGTTATTTCTTTGCTGCCGTGCGTTACTATTTGTTGGACCAGGGGCTATGCGTCCACGCGGCGAAACATTAAAGTTTGGTTGACCTTGTAGACTGCATTGTTGGTTAGGTATGCTAAGCGGTTGACTTTCATGCTATTGTGGTGAAAAACGTCTATTGTTACCAAAAAATGCGTTTGCTGTTAATTTTACACATACTGATGATTACGATTTTATCCGTTATTAAAATTACGGCGGTAATTGTCATTACGGGAGTGCCTACTGAAAATTGTCACATTCGGTAAAGATTTGTCGTATCCGGTTTTCATTACATACGTTTCTTAATTCTACAAAGAGCAATAGTTAAAGAGCTGTTTGGATAGATATAAAGGATAGTGGAAGAGAAGGCAGCAGTGCAGAAAACTAAAGATGAAACAGCACTACTACAGCTCGGGGCCCTATGCTCGCTACGGCACATATTCATTAAAGCGTAATGAATCCCCTGAGGTCTATCACGCACTGCAAATAATTTTTAGCTTTTGTGTTATAGGCAACGGCGGTACAAATTCAGAAATAAATTGCTGTCTGCATGCTAATTCTAGTCTCTTCATTACAGGCAATGCTGTTGAAAGTGCAATAACAAATTGTCGCCTCAGGTTCAAAGCTAGTTTCTCCATTACAGATAATAGCGGTGAATGTACAAAGATAAATTGTCGTTTACAGTGCAAAGCGTGTACCTGTACGCTGTCATTATTAAGTTCTTTACATTTTCTGGCGGATAAAAATTGCTCGTAATCTACGTTCTCGTCACTGAATTTGAGAACACGTTCAGGTTTGTGTGAAAGTCTGTTCGTCTGTGTAATTACGGATTTCAAGTTGCGTAGCTTTTCATATTTTAAGTCGCGTGGCTTTTCGGATTTTAAGTCGCGTAGTTGCTGTAAATTGCTCACATTATACACGCTGTGTGACTCTGACAAATGCTCGCAACGTGGCGGGTTCTGTGACGTATTGGTGACTGAAATAATTGTTAATTCTGTTACTTTAATACTTTCGTCAATCTGGTTGTTGTGTCTTGCAAATTTCTCGTCATCTTCCGTGTTCGGAGTGTGTGAAACTTCCACTGACTCTAAATTAATTTTGTCGCGAATCTGTACTGCGTTTTTAGGGCATTCTTCAGTGACTGCATTAATTTCGTGTATCACTGTTGCGTTTGCTGAACATTGTTCAGTGACTGCTTTAACTTCGTCTTTATGTAATTCTGTTGTGCTTACACGTGTGCTACTTAATTCTTGTGCAACAGTGCCAACTTTTTCATTACTGTTATTAGCACAAGTCTTGGTATTCACACGTAATTGTCCTCTATTATCACAATAATGCGCGGCAATGGCATTAATCTGTTCACTAATCCGTTCATTTCGTTCACTAAGTTGTTTGATTTTTTTATCAATGTTGTCTTGTTCTTCATTCGATTGTTCATCCCTTTCATCAATCAGTTTGCTTCGTTCGAGATTGTTATCCAGTTTTTCATTCATTAGACGTAACATTACCAAAATTTGACCCAAGCCATTAACTACTCTAATATCTGTGCTGTTTAATTGCGTACCGACAATTGTCACGTTTTGCTTGACCATTTGGTCATTCTGTAATTCACAGAAAGGTTTGTCAGTCGGATGTACACGGTCAGACATTATTTCGGAATTAAATAAATCCGTCGTACTTTGTGTATCCTGTTCATTTTCATTAGACAAATTTGTCTGTACATTACTTGGATTTTCTGAATCGGGTGTGTTAAGCTCGACAGCGCTCATTACAATAGAGCGTCCCGCGTCATCAATTGTCGTCAAGTTAACAGACGAGACAATTGAGTTCGTTTGTTCATTATCAAGGTAAAAGTCATCATTAGTGGTTGTAATGCATTGATTGTTAGTGAACGCAGGAATGTCATGATTACACTGCGTGTCACATGTCCTATCGGTAAAATTGTTTAAATCGGTAGTTTCGTTCGTAATACCTCGCGATACACTATTCACAGTCTTTCGCGGCATTTTTACAATAGTCAAAATTTTTCACAAAACAAATCAACACAATGCAAAAGCAACACACAAATACAACAAAGCAACAAATTGCCGTTGACCTGTAGAGAGAAAGTCACAATATTATTAAAAGCGTTGCGCTAAATCCTAATTATATCTAAGCAAACAAGAGCAGATATCTGACTGTCGCTCAAAAGACTCTCAACGAAATACGATCCTGGACTGGGTGTCGCCAAGTGTAACCTCCCCTCCGAAATTTTAAAAGAAAGAAAATAATTGACTATACTTAATAGAAATGGGAGCCAAGTGTAATCTCCCCACAAAAATTTTAAAAGAAAAAAACGATACTAATTAGAAATGCTGATGGACATTACTCTATGCGTAACCTGCCCACAATGAAATGTACTGAAAATGGCAACAAAAATATGAAATTCGCAATCTGACTCAAATATAAATCCTTCAAAAGTAAAGTCCATTCAGTGACAAGAAAATTCAATTAAACCGAAATATCGGTCTTTGGCCCTGTGAAAAACGATCAGAATTAAAGTCTTACCTCAGAATAAATGGATGTCACATATCTGCTCTTGTTGTTGCGCACCGCTTGGAGGAACTGCATTGCAAATAATAATATTCTCTTTTTTTTTGTGATTCTAGTGAAATTTTTCTTCAAAAGAAGTGGAATGAAATGGGAAGTGCAACGAGATCTTTAGTTCAAAAAAATTAAAGTTTTGAGAAAATGCTTTTGAAATAAAAAATTATTATTGGGAGACTTGTTGGAGAATAATTACAATAAATAAAATTTCTCATTATCTAATGATTATATTAATTATCAGTATACCTTATTCCTCATCTTGACCATTGTTGCCGACCGCCTACATCACACAACCGCACTGGGCTGCTACTTAGCGACAACTAACTCGCAAGGACTACTACTGCACTGGCCTACAGCTACTAACAGACTGAGCAACGACTACTGACTGACTGAGAACCGCTCGCAACACTCGCGCGGTCAAGCGCATACTCTGGTCACAGATGCTACAATGCCTCGCCATCGCTGCTGCGTTACATACGTGTTTCACTCTGTATCCGTCCGTAGCTGCGAAAGTTTCGCCGATGCAGGATTTTGCGCAGAAGAGAACCTCAGGATTATATCCCATAAATGTTCGATGGAATTCATGTCCACGATCTAGGTGGCCAAATTATAGGCTCGTATTGTGCATAAAGTTCTTCAAGCCAATCGCGAAATATTGTGGCCCGGCGACATGGCGCATTGTCAGCCACAAAAATTCCATCCTTGTTTGGGAACATCAAGTCCATAAACGTTTGAAAATGGTGGCCAGGTAGTCGAACATAATGGAGGACACAGACGATTCCATGTAAACACAGCCCACACCAGTAAGGGGCCACCACCAGATTACACAGTGCCTTGTTGACAACCTGGGTCCATCGCTCCGGTGGATCCACGCCACATTCTAACATCAACTTTTACCAACTAAATTCGCAACTCATGTGACTGGGCTAAGATTTTCCAGAAGTCGAGGGTCCAACCAATGTGGTCAAGAGCTCAGTAGAGGCGCTGCAGGCGGTGTCGTGCTGTTAGGAAAGGCGCTGACGTCGGTGATCTGTTGCTATAGCCGATTAACGCCAAATTTCGCAAAACAGTTGCAAAGGATAAGTTCGTAATGTGTACCACATTGATTTCTCCAGTTATTTCACGCAGAGTTGGTAATCTGTTAGCACTGAAAACTCTACACAAACGCAGCCGCTGTCTATCGTTAAGTGAAGGCCGTGGGCCACTCCCTTTCTTATGTTCTCGACACACTCTCGACACTGTGACTGTTGAAATTTCGAAATGCAACATCCCATGCCTCCAACTCCAACAACCATTCAGAGTCTGTTAATTCCCTTCGTGTGGCCATAGTACTGTCGGAAACCTTTCAAATGAATCATCTTAGTACAAATGACAGCTCGGCCAATTCACTGTCCTTTCATACCTTGTTTATGCGATACTACCGCCAGCTGTATATTTGGGTGTAACTATCCCACGACTTTTGCCACCTCAGTGTGTTTAACAGTATAGATATACTGATACGTACAAACATAAGAAACGTTATGTTTCTAAGTGACCGGTGACCTTTTCGGAAAAAAGTAAAGGTGCTTCATTTTTTGCTGCGCCCGAGCTAGCTGTTAGCGAAAGGAGCAGTGGAGGACAAGAACCGCGCATCGTTAAGTTGGTGCAACTTTTATACGTCCTACCGCCTCGCAGCCCTGCGAAAAGGGAGCGCACAATTTCTGAGCGTAATGCAGATTTCGGGTAAAATGAAATCCGGCGACCGTACTTTCTTCCGTCCAATCCTGCCCCCGCGCAACTTCTTTGGATTCTGCAAAATAAACGCGCGACGCGCCGGGCGGGAGAGAAAATAGCTGAAGAGCTTAATCGTGTTAACGTTCTCGGCACTTAAGGTGTAAAGTTATGCAATTTATTTTCCTCTTCCGCGTGTAACTAAGTTTACGCGCAAAGAACGGCTCCGCTCAGCTCGGATCCGGAGGCTCGGTACCTGCGACTGGGGCGGGAAATGGAACACCACTACGCTAATGGAGTTACGAGCCCTGCGGGAACACCTCCGGCCGCACGGAAGTCACCTGCCGGCTCGTGAGCGCGCGTCCTGACGACGATCGTGAGGGAGATGGCCGAAACATTTCACTGTAAACTCCATTCAAGGCGGCCTGTGTCGTATTTGAAAGACGGCCAAAACATGTAATAAATTTGAATCTTATATCCGCGGCTACGCTCGCGTCCGCATGTGCCGCATCCAGAATGCGCAAAAGAATTAAACGGTCAAATTTTGATACCCCGTCCTTCACCGCTGTTACAACGTAGAAGTGTGAAACTCCGCTAAAATGCGCCAAAACCTCCCTCTAGAATGGTGAAAAGCTTGGCGGTTCAGCATCGGGCTCCTGCCCCCCCCCCCCCCCCCCCTCCGTCGGAGATTGGAGTCCTACCTCGGGCATGGGTGTGTGTGTGTCGTCCTTAGCGTAAGTTAGTTTCAGTTAGATTAAGTAGTACGTTTTGCTTAGGACCGATGACCTCAGCAGTTTGGTCCCGTTAGACCTTACGACAAATTTCAAATTTCCATCGGGCTCGGGGACGCTACGATCAGCAAGGTGTCGACACATGCGAAAAAAAAAAAAATTATCATAACTCAGAAGTTCATGTGAGGTATAAGATAGGTTAATGAGATCTTATTCGCACGAAATTTCAGCACAATTCCGCCAAAAACCGTAGTGTCACACGATGGGAAGGCCGTCACAACCCCTCTTTCCACGTTTTACCCCTCGTTTGACACCTCTGCAATACAGGTCATAACCACGAGGTCCAATGTTGAAATCACGTTTTTTTCTCACGGGTGGCCGAAGAAAATGTACACACCGTCCTTCAGAATCGACACGAAAAGATCTCAGCATAGAGGACATTTTGCGGTAGAAAATGACAGTTTTCGGAGCGATGGGCAGTAGAATTAAGTTCTTGACATCGCGGGGCCACACTGAACAAAATTTATGTTTTTTCAGCAGCTCTGTTTCGCACCATCCTCAGGCGTGATCGCAAAGGGTAGATCACAATAGATAGATGAATAAAACGACGAAAGATCCCTGTAAGACCCTCCCGTCCCGCAATACTCTCTGTGCTAATAGTGCGGCTTTGTGAAGCACATTAAAATGAACCTATACAGAGACAGTCCTTGACAGATTCCTTGGTGCCTTTGGGTAGGCAAAACATAGACACCCTTCAGATCGTGCATGGCCTTAAATCTAGAAGGGCAGTGTAACACCACTTAACTTTAGGCTGTCTAGCAGCTGCTTGCCTACAGACGCCTAGGAAACGAACAAGGACTTCCTCTGTACAGTTGTGTTTTTAAAGTGCTCGACTAAGACGCATGGGACGGCACTAAGGTTGTTGCTAAACAGGTGGTCCTAGAACAATCCTTCCACGTTTTATTCATACATGCATCATCATCACACCCCACCGCGAACACACATAAGGAGGGGACCAAACAGGATGGCTGAAAATGCATAAAAACACCTTGTTGCTTCTCATAGCGTTCAAATTCTGTTCAATGGTTTTGAACGGCCCCTACTGGTTCCGCCTTGTATACCAGAGTAAATATTGCTGTCATGTGTGTAAATGAACGCCACAACTGAAGGAGCGAATTGTAAATGGCTGCGAAAACACACTTGACCTCTTAGCCACAAACAATCCAGATCTAATAGAGAGCATCATGACTGATACAGGGATTAGTGATCACAAGGTCGTTGTAGCTAGGCTCAATACCGTTTCTTCCAAATCCACCAGAAACAAATGCAAAATCATTTTATTTAAAATAGCGGATAAAGCGTCACTAGAAGCCTTCCTAAGAGACAATCTCCAATCCTTCCGAACTGACTATGCAAATGTAGACGTGATGTGGCTCAAATTCAGAGATATCGTAACATCAGCAACTGAGAGATTCATACCTCATAAACTGGTAAGAGATGGAACTGATCCCCTATGGTACACAAATCAGGTCCGAACGCTGTAGCAGAGGCAACGGAAAAAGCATGCGAAGTTCAGAAGAACGCGAAATCCCGAAGATTGGCTAAAATTTACAGACGCGCGAAATTTGGCACGGACTTCAATGCGAGATGCCTTTAATAGGTTCCACAACGAAACATTGTCTCGAAATATGATAGAAAATTCGAAGAAATTCTGGTCGTATGTAAAGTACACAAGCGGCAAGACGCAGTCAATACCTTCACTGCGCAGTACCGATGGTACTGTTACCGACGACTGTGCCGCTAAAACGGAGTTATTGAACGCAGTTTTCCGAAATTCCTTCACCAGGGAATACGAATCGAATATTCCAGAATTTGAAACACGAACAGCTGCTAGCATGAGTTTCTTAGAAGTAAATACCTTAGTGGTTGCGACGCAACTGAAATCACTTGACACGGGCAAGTCTTCAGGTCAAGATTGTATACCGACTAGGTTCCTTTCAGATTACGCTCTTACAATAGCTCCCTACTTATCAATCATATACAACCGCTCGCTCACCGGTAGATCTGTACCTACAGAGTGGAAAATTGTGCAGGTGGCACCAGTGTTTAAGAAGGGTAGTAGGAGTAATCCATCGAACTACAGACCTATATCATTGACGTCGGTTTGCAATACGGTTTTGGAGCATATAATGTATTCAAACATTATGAATCACCTCGAAGGGAACGGTCTATTGATACGTAATCAGCATGGTTTCAGGAAACATCGTTCTTGTGCAACGCAGCTAGCTCTTTATTTGCACGAAGTAATGGCCGCTATCGACAGGGGAACTCAAGTTGATTCCGTATTTCTAGATTTCCGGAAAGCTTTTGACTCCGTTCCTCACAAGCGACTTCTAATCAAGCTGCGGGCCTATGGGGCATCGTCTCAGTTGTGTGACTGGATTCGTGATTTCCTGTCAGGAAGGTCGCAGTTCGTAGTAATAGACGGCAAATCATCGAGTAAAACAGAAGTGATATCAGGTGTTCCCCAGGGAAGCGTCCTGGGACCTCTGCTGTTCCTGATCTATATAAATGACCTAGGTGACAATCTGAGTAGTTCTCTTAGGTTGTTCGCAGATGATGCTGTAATTTACCGTCTAGTAAGGTCATCCGAGGACCAGTATCAGTTGCAAAGTGATTTAGAAAAGATTGCTGTATGGTGTGGCAGGTGGCAGTTGACGCTAAATAACGAAAAGAGCGAGGTGATCTACATGAGTTCCAAAATAAATCCGTTGGAATTCGATTACTCGATAAACAGTACAATTCTCAAGGCTGTCAATTCAACTAAGTACATGGGTGTTAAAATTACGAACAACTTCAGTTGGAAAGACCACATAGATAATATTGTGAGGAAGGCGAGCCAAAGGTTGCGTTTCATTAGCAGGACACTTAGAAGATGCAACAAGTCCACTAAAGAGACAGCTTGCACTACACTCGTTCGTCCTCTGTTAGAATATTGCTGCGCGGTGTGGGATCCTTACCAGGTGGGATTGCGTAGGACATCGAAAGGGTGCAAAAAAGGGCAGCTGATTTTGTATTATCACGTAATAGGGGAGAGAGTGTGGCAGATAGGATACGCGAGTTGGGATGGAAGTCATTAAAGCAAAAACGTTTTTCGTCGCGGCGAGATCTATTTACGAAATTTCAGTCACCAACTTTCTCTTCCGAATGCGAAAATATTTTGTTGAGCCCAACCTACATAGGTAGGAATAGTCATCAAAATTAAATAAGAGAAATCTGAGCTCGAAGAGAAAGGTTTAGGTGTTCGTATTTCCCGCGCGCTGTTCGGGAATGGAATGGTAGAGAGATAGTATGATTGTGGTTCGATGAACCCTCTGCCAAGCACTTAAATGTGAATTGCAGAGTAATCATGTAGATTGTAGATGAGCTCCTTACATCTCTTCCTTACACTTTTTCGTGTCGATGCTGAGCGGCGGTGTGTCTAAAATATTTTCCTCCACCACCCGTAAGAAACGGTCGGCGTCGCGGTTCTGACTTCTATCCTCGAGATGTCAAAAGAAGGGTGAAATGTGGGTACGGACGTGATGGCCTTCCCACTGCGTGACACGACCACGGTGAGTTTGGGCATAATTGTGGTGAAGTTTAGTGCCAACGTGTTATCATTATCCCATCGTACACTTTATGTGATCTTGGCCAGAACCACTTTCATAAAATTATTGCTATTTATAAAGCGTCCATCTGCTTAGCTGTGTGGTAATGTGTTTGCCGACCATGCAGTAGGCCAGGGTTCAATTCCCGACTAGGTTGTAGATTTTCTCCGCTCGTGGACTTGCTGTTGTGATGTCTATATCATCACCGACGCGCACGTCGCCCAATGTGGTGTCACCTGAAATAAGCCTTGCAACATGGCGGCCGAACTTCCCCGTATGGACCACACGATCAAATTTGCTTCAGAACTTATTCCAAGTCAACCAATTACAGCAGTGTTTTCGGACGATTCCACACGTCACTGCTTCTCATCGTCAACTCAAACTGCAGCGGCAGTAGGCGTTTCTTACTACGACACTATTTTTCTCATACCAATAATTAGACATGTATATACCAATCATGATTGACATTTCTGCAAGAGGTCCTAAGTTATGCTTTATCTTTACCTTTGTCACCCCCATTTTTACCCATAGCGGTGTTTTACTGCTTCAGTAATTTTTTACATACATCCAGTAATTTTTTGCATTCAGCAAGTGATTCGTTAGCCAAATTTGACATTAACTACTCCAGGGGTTAAAGAGAGCTGCTCATATGTCAATTTCTTCGAACCCCACACATAGGGACGAACTATTATCAAGACTCTCACCAATGAGCCTAGCGGCAACGAAAACTATGGATTCGATGCTAACATGAGTCGTTCATGAATATTTATTTTAGGTCACGGCTCCTCACACCCTGCCCTAAGAGTGATGGAACTAAATTACCCTCGCAGTATTTTTATTCAAATAATTATAGAAATAACGCAAGTAATGAGTGATGTAGCCACAACTGAGCTACACATCAATGACACTCCTTAATCACCTCCCATAGGTGGTTCTTACAACCACAGTGCTTTCTTCCACAACTGGACGTACACTGATTGTCGACAGGCGGATTTGCCAGATGAATCTCTCGGACCATATCCATAGGGCTGTTTTCGCCATGCTGACCAAAAGTGGACCGTTTGAGCACAAGGCAGCTCTAAAAGAAGAAAATTCTTACGTGTCAAAATAAAGGTACGTAACTACGGCACTACTGCTGTCTGCGATCAGAAGACGTCCAGGATACTTCGCCCCTGTTTGGGACAGCTGCCTGGGTTCCAGGCCTCGGAACGACAGGCAAATTACTGTGTCTCTGAGACAGCATGCCTTCGACTTAAATTCAAACGTAACGGCCCTGGCACTTTACCGCATTTTTTAATCTTACGCACTTCCTAAATTGAAAATGTTACTGTTACTTCAACAGCTCTAGCTGATGATCCTTCATGCAGGCAAAGCATTGGTGATATCCGATGACACGGGAAACTAATTATATGGAGTAATGACTTCAGTTAATTGACTTCTTAATTAATTAACTAAGATTACTATCAAAGAAACTAGAGTCTGTAACTGATATTATGAAATTAAAATTATTCAGCTCTCTTTTTCTGTTAGCGATTGGCCTGGACAGCCACAATGGTCTCGCCATGCTCCACGCTCATTTTATAAATTCAAAATGGTTCTATGTTATATATGAGTATAAAAGACTCCTTTGTTTTACTTCTTGGTTTTATTATTTTCAATTTTTTAAATACAGAATTTACATTTATCCTATTTTGGGTGCTTTGTGGTAAGATAACAAACTGGTTTTCTAAACTACCAGTGAGCGAAAGGGCGATGTACAAGTGCCCATGTGAAGAATTGATAATAAATCGACGCCAAAGTATTTAGAATTTCCTACCCTGAACCGTGTTTAATGTTATACTGACGAAACCCTGATTGGGAATTAACGTCGCTTAAAAAGAATGGTTAAATCAATTCCAACATAGTATTTCAATGTCTAATCTTGAGCGATTTTTATCGTTACTTCGAACGAAACCTTGATTAGACTACAATGAATCGATGAATTGGTTGCGATTATTGCTACACAAGAGATGAAACACTAATCTCCATCTGCTAGCTTTGTAATTACTTCGCATCGTTTTAGTTTGCGAACCTGTTTTTTTTTTTTTTTTTTTTTTTGAATCAGTCTTCTGACTGGTTTTATGCGGCCCGCTGCGAATCCCTCTCCTATGCTAACTTCTTCATCTCAAAGTAGCACTTGCAACCTACGTCCTCAATTATTTGCTGGATGTATTCCAATCTCTGTCTTCCCCCACAGTTTTTGCCCTCTACAGCTCCATCTAGCATCATGGAAGTCATTCCCTCATGTCTTAACAGATGTCTCATCACCCTGTCCCTTCTCCTTATCAGCGTTTTCCACATATTCCTTTCTTCTCCGATTCTGCGCAGAACCTCGTCATTCCTTACCTTATCAGTCCACCTAATTTTCAACATTCGTATGTAGCAACACATCTCAAATGCTTCGGTTCTCTTCTGTTCCGGTTTTCCCACAGTCCATGTTTCACTACCATACAATGCTGTACTCCAGACGTTCACCAGGTCGCGGTGGCCCAACTGATCCAGGCGCTTCAGTCCGGAACCACGCGACTGCTACGATCGCAGGTTCGAATCCTGCCTCGGCCATGGATGTGTGTGATTTCCTTAGGTTAGTGAGGTTTAAGTACTTCTAACTGCTAGGGGACTTATGACCTCTGATGTTAAGTCCGATAGTCCTCAGTGCCATTTGAACCATTTGAACCAGACGTAAACTCAGAAATTTCTTCCTCAATTTAAGGCCGATATTTGATATAAGTAGACCTCTCTTGGCTAGGAATGCCCTTTTTCTCATTGCTAGTCTGCTTTTGATGTACTCCTCGCTCAGTCTGTTATTGATTATCTTACTGCCTAGGTAGCAGAATTCCTTAACTTCTACTACTTCGTGAAGATCAATCCAGATATTAAGTTTCTCGCTGTTCCCAAGTCTACTACTTCTCATTACCTTCGTCTTCCTTCGATTTACTCTCTGTCCATACTATGTACTCATTAAACTGTTTATTCTGTTCAGCAGATCGTATAATTCTTCTTCACTTTCACTCAAGATAGCAATGTCATCAGCGAATCGTATCATTGATATCCTTTCATCTTGCATTTTAATTCCACTCCTGAACCTTTGTTTTATTTCCATCATCGCTTCCTCGATGTATAGATTGAACAGAAGGAGCGAAAGGCTGCATCATTGTCTTACACCCATTTTACTACAAGCACTTCGTTCTTGTCGACCACTCTTATTATTCCCTCTTGGCTGTTGTACATATTGTACACTCCTGGAAATTGAAATAAGAACACCGTGAATTCATTGTCCCAGGAAGGGGAAACTTTATTGACACATTCCTGGGGTCAGATACATCACATGATCACACTGACAGAACCACAGGCACATAGACACAGGCAACAGAGCATGCACAATGTCGGCACTAGTACAGTGTATATCCACCTTTTGCAGCAATGCACGCTGCTATTCTCCCATGGAGACGATCGTAGAGATGCTGGATGTAGTCCTGTGGAACGGCTTGCCATGCCATTTCCACCTGGCGCCTCAGTTGGACCAGCGTTCGTGCTGGACGTGCAGACCGCGTGAGACGACGCTTCATCCAGTCCCAAACATGCTCAATGGGGGACAGATCCGGAGATCTTGCTGGCCAGGATAGTTGACTTACACCTTCTAGAGCACGTTGGGTGGCACGGGATACATGCGGACGTGCATTGTCCTGTTGGAACAGCAAGTTCCCTTGCCGGTCTAGGAATGGTAGAACGATGGGTTCGATGACGGTTTGGATGTACCGTGCACTATTCAGTGTCCCCTCGACGATCACCAGTGGTGTACGGCCAGTGTAGAAGATCGCTCCCCACACCATGATGCCGGGTGTTGGCCCTGTGTGCCTCGGTCGTATGCAGTCCTGATTGTGGCGCTCACCTGCACGGCGCCAAACACGCATACGACCATCATTGGCACCAAGGCAGAAGCGACTCTCATCGCTGAAGACGACACGTCTCCATTCGTCCCTCCATTCACGCCTGTCGCGACATCACTGGAGGCGGGCTGCACGATGTTGGGGCTTGAGCGGAAGACGGCCTAACGGTGTGCGGGACCGTAGCCCAGCTTCATGGAGACGGTTGCGAATGGTCCTCGCCGATACCCCAGGAGCAACAGTGTCCCTAATTTGCTGGGAAGTGGCGGTGTGGTCCCCTACGGCACTGCGTAGGATCCTACGGTCTTGGCGTGCATCCGTGCGTCGCTGCGGTCCGGTCCCAGGTCGACGGGCACGTGCACCTTCCGCCGACCACTGGCGACAACATCGATGTACTGTGGAGACCTCACGCCCCACGTGTTGAGCAATTCGGCGGTACGTCCACCCGGCCTCCCGCATGCCCACTATACGCCATCGCTCAAAGTCCGTCAACTGCACATTCGGTTCACGTCCACGCTGTCGCGGCATGCTACCAGTGTTAAAGACTGCGATGGAGCTCCGTATGCCACGGCAAACTGGCTGACACTGACGGCGGCGGTGCACAAATGTTGCGCAGCTAGCGCCATTCGACGGCCAACACCGCTGTTCCTGGTGTGTCCGCTGAGCCGTGCGTGTGATCATTGCTTGTACAGCCCTCTCGCAGTGTCCGGAGCAAGTATGGTGGGTCTGACACACCGGTGTCAATGTGTTCTTTTTTCCATTTCCAGGAGTGTATATGACCCATCTCTCGCTACAGATTACCCCTACTTTTTTCAGAATTCGATCACCTTGCACCATTTTTCATTGTATAAGGCTTTTTCCTGGCTGACAAACACTATGAACGTGTCTTGATTTTTCTTTAGTCTTGCTTCCATAATAACCTCATCATCAGAGGTGCCTTGCTCGTGCCTTTACATTTCCGAAAGCCAAACTGATCGTCATCTAGCGCATCCTCAATTTTCTTTTCCGTTCTTCTGTATGTTATTCTTGTAAGCAACTTAGATGCATGAGCTGTTAAGCTGATTGTGCGATAATTGTAGCACTTGTCACCTCTTGCCGTGTTCGGTACTGTGTGGATGATGCTTTCCATAAAATCACATAGTATATCGCTAGACTCATACATTCTACACACCAATGTGAATAGTCGTTTTGTTGCCACTTCCCCCAATGATTTTAGAAATTGTGATGGAATCTTATCTATCCCTTCTGCATTGTTGATCTCAAGTCCTTAAAAGCTCTTTTAAATTCTGATTCTAATACTGGATCCTCTTTTATCTCCTCCAATTCGACTCATGTTTCTTCTTCTATCTTATCGAGAAAATCTGCCCCTTCATAGATACTTTCAATGTATTCTTTCCTCCTATCGGCTATCTCCTCTTCATTTAACAGAGGAATTCCCGTTGCA
This sequence comes from Schistocerca serialis cubense, assembly GCF_023864345.2. Lineage (NCBI taxonomy): Eukaryota > Metazoa > Arthropoda > Insecta > Orthoptera > Acrididae > Schistocerca > Schistocerca serialis. The sequence goes on from NC_064644.1 coordinate 54,879,435, forward strand.
CTCTTAATGTTATCGCCCTTGCTTTTAACGTCGCTGAAGATTGTTTCGCTGTCCTGTATGCTGAGTCTGTCCTTTCGACAATCATTTCTTTTTTGATGTCTTCTCATTTTTCCTGTAGCCATTTCATCTTAGCTTCCCTGCAATTATTTATTTCATTCCTCAGCGATTTGTATTTCTATATTCCTATGTTTCCCAGAACATTTATGTTTTTACTTCCTCCTTTCATCGATCAATTAAAGAAGTCTTTCTGTTACCCATGGTTTCTTCGCTGTTACCTTCTGTTTACCTATGTTTTCCTTCCCGACTTCTGTGATAGCCTTTTGTAGAGATGTCCATTCCTCTTCAGCTCTACTGCCGACTGAGCCATTCCTTATTGCTGTATCCATAGCCTTAGAGAACTTCAACTGTGCCTCGTCTTTCCTTAGAACCTCCATATCCCACTTCTTTGCCTATTCATTCTTCCTGACTAATGTCTTAATCTTCAGCCTACTCTTCATGACTATTATATTGTGATCTCAGTCTGTATAAGCTCCTGAGTACACCTTACAATCCAGTACCTGAATTCCGAATCTCTGTCTGATCATGATGTAATCTAACTGAAATCTTCTCGTATCACCCGGCCTTTTCCAAGTATTCCTCCTCCTCTTGTGATTCTTGAACAGGGTATTCGCTATTACTAGCTGAAACTTGTTACAGAACTCAATTAGTCTTTCTTCTCTCTCTTATTCCTTGTCCCAAGCCCACATTCTCTTCTAATCGTTTCTTCTACTCCTTCGCCTACAACCGCATTCCAGTGCCCCATGACTATTAGATTTTCATCCCGCTTTACATACCCTTTTGCCCTTTTAATATCCTCATTCACTTTATCTTTTCATCTTCAGCTTGCGACGTCAGCATGTATAGCTGAACTATCGTTGTCGGTGTTGGTTTGCTGTCGATTCTGGTAAGAACAACACTGTAACTGAACTGTTCACAGTGACATACACACAAATCCTCACAAGCTACGACATGGTCACGAATCGAACAGTGACCAGAATATAATATAAATTTCCTTTACTTCACGTCTATGATTACAAAATATTTATTAACATAGACGTGTAGTAAAGGCAATTTGCGCAAATCTTCCTCTTTATAGAGGCCTTCATTGTACTCTTTCCACCTATCCGCTATCTCTTCTGCATTTAACACTGCAGTTCCCATTCACTGAAGGTTGACTTTCCTGTATGCCGAGTCAAATCTTCCCACAATTATTTCTTTTTCGATTTCTTCACATGTTTGATGGAGCCATTTCGTCTTAGCTTCTGTGCACTTGTATTTATTTCATTTCTAACCGGCTTGTATTCCTATAAACCTGAATTTCCCTGAGTATGTTTGTACTTTCCTGTCTCATCTATTAACTGAACTATTTCTTCTCTTAGCCATGATTCTTTCGTCGTTACCTACTTTGCTCCTATATTTTTCTTTCGAGCTTCAGTGATTGCTCTGTTTAGAGATGTTCATTCCACCTCAACTGAACTGTCTACTGAGCCATGCAGTATGTAGTGTCTTAGAGAACTTCAAGCGTATTTCTTAATTCTTTTGCACTTCCGTATCACACATTTTTGCCTATTGTTTCTGATGTGTCGACAGAAGTGCCGACACAGTGTGGTTTGAGGGGACCGCAATGCACGCTATAAGCTCACGAAGGATGGCGCGATAGGTCTGAAACAGGATACGTAATGAATGCTATAAAGAAAAGTACGTAGCTGCTGGAATACTTAACTTTAATCCATCCTTGTTGTACATCGCTATTGACGATACAAGTGAGACTCTGTAGATTCAGGCAATAAACTACTAATGGCCCCTTGCTAGGTCGTAGCCATTGACTTAGCTGAAGGCTATTCTAAGTATCTGCTCTGCAAATGAGCGAGGCTTCGTCAGTGTGCATCGCTAGCTACGTCGTCCGTACAACTGGGCGAGTGCTAGTCCGTATCTCGAGACCTGCCTTGTGGTGGCGCTCGGTCTGCGGTCACTGACAGTGGCGACACGCGGGTCCGACATGTACTAATGGACCGCGGCCGATTTAAAACTACCACCTAGCAAGTGTGGTGTCTGGCGGTGACACCACAGTTTCTTCCTGACTAAGCTCACTTCCACCTTGACACTATCCGAACTATCTTTTGCCAACGAAGAGACCATCATCACATTTTTTCAATTACAGGCTGTATGTCCTGTGGATATACAGTATGTGTCTTTAATACTGTGATTTCCAGTGCCTTCTGCATCCTTTTGCCGTTAATTATTGCTGGTTTTTTTCCCACCCCAAAACCTCTCTTTGTAGTAGCGGCTGCAATCTCGCAAACTGTCATACGGTCAGGAGAGCGGTGTGATGACCACATGCCCCTCCATATCCGCAACTGGTGTCTCCTGTGGGGTGAGGATTACACAGCGGCCAGTCGGTACCGTTGGGCCCTCATGATCTGAGTTTAGATTTTAAAAGACGGCAGGGTTCGAATCTGGAACCGAGGTCCTTTTGATTATTAATCAAAGACGTTCCCCCTTGCCCACCAGTATACTAAACACACGCCAGAAGATAATTATAAATATATATATGTAAGTTCAGCACAGTCTAGTAGTTGGTGTCATGACTTTGTAAAATGAAAGGTATTCGGTTCGAGTTGTGCTATGTTCCCGTATTTTCTTTCTTTCCCTTCGTTTTCTGAATAGTTTCTTGGACTTAGCTTTTTCTTTCATAAAAATATATTCTACAATATTATATTTTGTTTGCGTGTGAATTTCTTCGATTTTGTGGGTTCAGTCCGATTGAAAAACGAAAGATTAAATTGCTGCAAGTGAAACGAGCAGCACTGACGTTTCTGGTCTTTCTTGTCACAAATATTTGGCTGTTTTATTGCGATTTCTGTGTGTGTGATAGGCAGGAACCTAAGAGTAAATTGTTGCCATTGAAGCGAGCAGCATTGTCAATTATATTTCTGTATATTACAAATAATATTAAGAGTTGAATCTTGAGTCACTAGCAAAAATTTTTCCCGAATCTCGATGCGATGTGGGACCACGAAACTCTATAGCTAAACTGCGTGTTTGTGAGTTAGAACCGGCGGACATAAAGAACTACTTTCAGAATATATCCCGAGATTAGTGAAACTTAATTCTGAAATTGTTCTTAAGACGAGGTTTCCTACATCGATAATGTATAATTTGAGAGCTGACTCTACAATTTAATCTATTAGGTTACACGGTTGTTAACTGTACAAATTAGGTCTAAGGCTGCTACTAGTCATTCATTTACGTAAATGTTAACGAACTATAACAGAAAATATTGACAGTGTACTTACAACATCAAAAAAATCATTGGTTGAGAAGATGCCTACCCCAATTGTTTATCCGTCTCAGCACCGACCAAGCAGTAAAGAAGGAAACCCAAATGGGAATTTAAGTTCAGGGAGAGGAAATAAAACTTTAAGGTTTTCCGATGATATTGTATTTCCAGCACATCCAGCAACGGACTTAGATCAGTTGAACGGACGATGGAAAAAAGAATGTCAATGAAAGTAAAATAAATGTAATGCAGTTGAATTAGATGAGATGATCCTGAGGGAATGATACAGGGAAGTAAGACATTGAAACTAATTCTGGGAGATAAATAACTGACGATGGCAAGCTTACCGAAGCAAGAGAAACTTTTCTGAAAGGAGAGAAATATGTTAACATCCAAATAAGATTAAAATACTTTCACAGGGGTTGTGAGGGAATCAGTGCCCTGGCGGACGGGTCGTGGCGGCCCATGACAGGCCGATTTCTGAGGATAGGATATTTGGCGTATAGGTTCTAGGCACGAAAATCCGAGTTAGGAGGGCACCTTGCCATATCTCCCACTGGGGGATGCTTGGTAAGCAATAATAAGACACAGATAAACAAAAACGAAGGTTTATAACGACTACAGTAGAACGCAGTGGGACGAGAGGCTGAGTATTCCGCGTAGTTGGCCAATAGGTACGTATCGGGATATCGCTGGAAGTCGTAGATTTCACTGCCGTGGCTTCTGGCCGAGATCTGAGTGATGGGCTGTGTATTGGCCCAGAGCATTGGTCGAGCGAAGTGTTGACATTTTGGCTTGCATTACCCTATATAGCTCGGGCGCGGAGGAATTCGTGCCGATCCAGTTCCGCACATGTGACACGGCGGAGAAAATAGGCCCCTGGCACGGGGAACCACTGGTGGCACTTGTCCATCCTGCTGCCGTTCTTGTTGTGATCGACGCATTCTGGAAGGCAACGCCGCCTTGCTCTTATCCAACTCCGTGATGCTTAAGTGTTTGAGGGTTTGCCGATCTCTTAGGGGAACGTTGACTACGTGGCTCACCGGCTAAAAAATGTGGTGAAGTTACGCAGTTTGCACCTCTTATAGCAAGCCAACGGATAGCACAAAGACACATAGTTCTCAAGTAATTTTAAAAATTACCAGCTTAAAATTTGTTCATTTAAAATTCGAGGATGGAGGCCAGAAATTCAATAACCTATGCGCTAACAGTTCTGAAATTTTAATATTTATTCGCTAAAGGAATTAAAACGAACTACATCTCAAAATCATTTCTGACGCAAGTGCCAGAATAGCTAGGTCATGAACGGAAAGTAAACACGCGAAATGCAACTACGATGGCTTGTGTTAGATAAATTCCGGAGGCCCGACCGACCGTGATTTCATCCTCTGGCAGTGGCACGATCGGATGCAATATGGAAGGATATGCTGTCAGCTCACAGCTCTCCCACTCACTGTCGGTTTATTGACATTGGAAACGCTTCTAATTGATGGAATAATTTCCCAGTTGGCCTAAGGAAGTTAAGCGCAGCTATTACAAGCCCCTCGCGCAACCAAGGAAAGGTAAAACGCTGGCAGACTGGGAATCTAACGAGGGTCTCTGTTTCACTGCGGAAAATCGTAACACGGTCCCTGACTTCAGCCGTCGCACGGACGCCAAAATGGAAAATATTGAAATAAACGATATCGGAATTGAAAAACAACTGCTATCACTTAGTAGCGGAAAAGCATCCGGACCAGACGAGATACCCTTAAGATTCTACAGTGATTATGCTAAAGAACTTGCCCCCTTTCTATCAGCAATTTATCGTAGATCGCTGGAAGAACGTAAAGTACCTAGCGACTGGAAGAAAGCGCAGGTCGTTCCCATTTTCAAGAAGGGTCATAAATCAGATGCGAATAATTATAGGCCTATTTCGCTTACGTCAATCTGTTGTAGAATAATGGAACATGTTTTGTGTTCTCGTATTATGACGTTCTTAGATAATACAAATCTCCTTCATCATAACCAACATGGATTCCGCAAACAGAGATCATGTGAAACTCAGCTCGCCCTATTTGCCCAAGAAATTCACAGTGCCGTAGACACTGGCGAGCAGATTGATGCCGTATTCCTGGACTTCAGGAAGGCATTTGATACGGTTCCGCACTTACGTTTAGTGAAAAAAATACGAGCTTACGGAATATCGTACCAGGTTTGTGATTGGATTCAGGATTTCCTAGAAGAAAGAACACAACATGTCATTCTTAACGGTTCAAAATCTGCAGATGTAGAGGTAATTTCGGGAGTACCGCAGGGAAGCGTGATAGGACCTTTATTGTTTACAATATACATAAATGACTTAGTTGACAACATCGGTAGCTCCGTGAGGCTATTTGCAGATGACACGGTTGTCTACAAGAAAGTAGCAACATCAGAAGACTCGTACGTACTCCAGGAGGACCTGCAGAGGATTAATGCATGGTGCGACAGCTGGCAGCTTTCCCTAAACGTAGATAAATGTAATATAATGCGCATACATAGGGGCAGAAATCCATTCCAGTACGATTATGCCATAGGTGGTAAATCATTGGAAGCGGTAACGACCGTAAAATACTTAGGAGTTACTATCCGGAGCGATCTGAAGTGGAATGATCACATAAAACAAATAGTGGGAAAAGCAGGCGCCAGGTTGAGATTCATAGGAAGAATTCTAAGAAAATGTGACACATCGACAAAAGAAGTAGCTTACAAAACGCATGTTCGTCCGATTCTTGAGTATTGCTCATCAGTATGGGACCCTTACCAGGTTGGATTAATAGAAGAGATAGACATGATCCAGCGAAAAGCAGCGCGATTCGTCATGGGGACATTTAGTCAGCGCGAGAGCGTTACGGAGATGCTGAACAAGCTCCAGTGGCGGACACTTCAAGAAAGGCGTTACGCAATACGGAGAGGTTTATTATCGAAATTACGAGAGAGCACATTCCGGGAAGAGATGGGCAACATATTACTACCGCCCACATATATCTCGCGTAATGATCACAACGAAAAGATCCGAGAAATTAGAGCAAATACGGAGACATACAAGCAGTCGTTCTTCCCACGCACAATTCGTGAATGGAACAGGGAAGGGGGGATCAGATAGTGGTACAATAAGTACCCTCCGCCACACACCGTAAGGTGGCTCGCGGAGTATAGATGTAGATGTAGATGTAGGCAGTCACCCACGCTGACCATTCAACTTTTTTTCCCGTCGCCTTTTTTAGTTTCAATCCGAGATAGTTTTTCAAGTAATAAACTAGTTACAGATGCTCAGTGCTTTGAAACAAGTAAAACACCTGTCTATTTAAGTAATTACCCTTTTTAGTTTTTTCTTTTTTATTACACTATTTTATATTATTTTTTATTTGGGTGCCAGTCAGATAAAGGCCGGAGGAGACAAGGGGGGCAGGGATCGAATCCCGAGGCCTGGCCGCTATGCCTCCCCCACTCCTATAGTTGTACTCCACCTTGACACGGCTCATTTTTATTTTAAATATTGCTCATTCTTATGTTAAATATTTAGGTCAGGAAGAAAGGCCACCATCGACACTACCTGAGAGTCGACCAAGTGGTTACGTTTGTCAACAGCGTAAGCGACGGGCGCAGCTAGAGCAGCCACCGGAACAGAAGACATGGCTGATGTCACATCGTCAGTCAGCTGGCTCAGGGAGGATCGGAACACTATCCCAGCTGTTCACGTTCTTCCGAGAACCGCCGGGCGGCCGGGGGCGACTTGAGCCCCATCTCATATGTGAAACCAGGTACTGTAGACGACGAGGGAAATACCTCTCCTCCAGTTGGTAGCCGTGTTATCCGTCGCTGCAGACATTCAGTCCTCATGAGACCCTCTTATCCACACCGAGAACAAGTACGCGGCTGTCCGTCGTACACGATTACGTCCCGACATCCACTGATAGATCAATTGTGATCTTACGCACCACGATAAGAACAGGATATGTGCAGAAGTGGGCCCAATATCATGAACAGCGCAGTACGGCCGGAAAGTCGCTATCACGTCCTCTGCAGGTAACTCGAACAGCAATTCAAACACGCGAATAGCTCTAATACTTAATCCCGCATCTTCGACTTACACTACCGTCAGCGCACGTCATCGAGGTCCCTGTTTGTTAGCGTTTAAAACGAGCTAGCACGCAGCGTCACTGTTCATTTTAACGTAAACTGTGTTACAGAGAATCGAGAGGTGAATACCCAGAAGTTCCAATAGCGAGTTCATCGCCTCCTCATGGAGGAAACTTTCCACATCTGATGCTTTTGGTCGTACATATTCCGGACCAAAGCAGAAACGGAATGTCGATTTCCTGAACTTACTTACCAAGCTCTCAGTGAACAAAGTCTGTGAGCAGGCCTAGTCCCCATGTAAACAAACACGAGCTCACACGCTCTGCAGACGGAAGTACTTCACGTCCTCTCCTAGTGGCCGCTAATGCCAGATTGTACAAAGGAAAGGACGATGATTCAGATTATGTAAACACTCCGTAAAGTGTGTCTTATTGCACGGGTAAATTACGGTTATTCAGAACCATATGAACCGTAGTCCTTAATTTAATCCAACAGGACATCAGTACTGATAGTTCTCAGGTATAAAAAAGGTACAGACGATGTTACAACTCCGTTACAGTGACACATTGAAGGAAATTAAAAAAAAATCATCATGTAGTACTAAACACAGTGATATATAACATCTTGTGAGGTCAGGGAGCTGTAAAATTATATCTGTATGTAACTAAGCTGTTTTAATATTGTCTATTTTTCAGTTAAGGATTGTACTGCTCCATAAGAATGACACGTATTCTGTCTCATCTACGACAAAGGCATAGGAAGGAACGACAGAACACTATGCCTAGCCACAACGGCTACGGCTGCTCTGAATTTGGTGGATCACGAGGCGGAGAGTGACGCAGGATTGCTATCTGAATTGTAGTTTATGATCAGTATTTGGTGTTTTCCTACACGAAAGGGCTAGTCTTTACTCTGAACAACCCAGTACACAGCTATCAAAATCCTAAAAACTTGTGTAAAAGAGTAAACCGCTATTTGACTTTGGCTTTGGACTGCCGTAACAGATATGATGTAATAATGATCTAACAACTTTTAGCATTGTACCTGAGTACGGCATAAGGCCTAAATCTAGATAAAACGAAAGATAAATGCAGTAATACACAGCCAGATGATGGTTTACTGTTTTAAAGTGACTGTGGTTCAACATCATCGAAAACAAGTTCCCTAAACACCCCGTTGGTTGAAGAATAAAACTTAGTAAAATTTCGTAACATATTTGCTTATCCAAAATAATAAAGATCGTAGCAGTCCGAAATAAGTTAGTTTTCACAGCAGTTTTTATAGTAAGAAACGTAATTCATATGATGATATTCTGAGTGTCACACTTGAGTATGTCTAAAAAAATTATTTAGAGACCCAACTCGATGACCAGTGAAAATCTTAAAATCCACATCCGTTAAAATTTGAGTATATAGGCGTGGTCTTCGTAGTAATGTTTCTGAGTATCTACACAGGGCGTGAGGTCTCCACAGTACATCGATGTTGTCGCCAGTGGTCGGCGGAAGGTGCACGTGCCCTTCGACCAGGGACCGGACCGCAGCGACGCACGGATGCACGCCAAGACCGTAGGATCCTACGCAGTGCCGTAGGGGACCGCACCGCCACTTCCCAGCAAATTAGGGACACTGTTGCTCCTGGGGTATCGGCGAGGACCATTCGCAACCGTCTCCATGAAGCTGGGCTACGGTCCCGCACACCGTTAGGCCGTCTTCCACTCACGCCCCAACATCGTGCAGCCCGCCTCCAGTGGTGTCGCGACAGGCGTGAATGGAGGGACGAATGGAGACGTGTCGTCTTCAGCGATGAGAGTCATTTCTGCCTTGGTGCCAATGATGGTCGTATGCGTGTTTGGCGCCGTGCAGATGAGCGCCACAATCAGGACTGCATACGACCGAGGCACACAGGGCCAACACCCGGCATTATGGTGTGGGGAGCGATCTCCTACACTGGCCGTACACCACTGGTGATCGTCGAGGAGACACTGAATAGTGCACGGTACATCCAAACCGTCATCGAACCCATCGTTCTACCATTCCTAGACCGGCAAGGGAACTTGCTGTTCCAACAGGACAATGCACGTCCGCATGTATCCCGTGCCACCCAACGTGCTCTAGAAGGTGTAAGTCAACTACCCTGGCCAGGAAGATCTCCGGATCTGTCCTCCATTGAGCATGTTTGGGGCTGGATGAAGCGTCGTCTCACGCGGTCTGCACGTCCAGCACGAACGCTGGTCCAACTGAGGCGCCAGGTGGAAATGGCATGGCAAGCCGTTCCACAGGACTACATCCAGCATCTCTACGATCGTCTCCATGGGAGAATAGCAGCCTGCATTGCTGCGAAAGGTGGATATACACTGTACTAGTGCCGACATTGTGCATGCTCTGTTGCCTGTGATTCTGTCAGTGTGGTCATGTGATGTATCTGACCCCAGGAATGTGTCAATAAAGTTTCCCCTTCCTGGGACAATGAATTCACGGTGTTCTTATTTCAATTTCCAGGAGTGTAAGTTTTACAGCAAGCGTATGTAGTGTTTATAGCAAACATAAATCGAAATATCAATTTACTTCTTGGTTATAATAGAAATCAGTGTTCACAGCACAAAGAAACGGGGGAAATGTGTGTGTGTGTGTGTGTGTGTGTGTGTGTGTGTGTGTGTGTGTGTGTGTCATTGGGTTGTATGTGCCACAGGCCTAAAACAGGCTCTCACGTGTTACAGATCGTCGTCACCTGGAGCTTACTTAACCGGCGCATTTGCGATTTCATTACACATTAAATTACCAGCCGGTAACCTTGGAGCCGGTATTCTTTTCGACAGTGCCCTGGTTTTGAACAGTTTGGCCGCTGTAATCCACTTGTGGTACTACCTACCTACGTTAGTCGCGAGATCTACACGCTGACGCACTCTAAACACTTTAGCCGTTGCTCCCAAGGCTCCGAGAACCCAGACGGCCGCTGGCTGGTCAAGAACTTGGCTCCCTCCATTCCGTTTCTAATTACGGACGCAATCCTCTGGTACTGCGACAGTCTGTCTACGGTCACAACTCCAGTTCAACTTCGGGCTTCACAATCATGGAGAGTTGGAGTTTCAAGAGTAGTACCTGGCACCAGTTTCCATCGATCGTCATTTTGATCTTTGAATCGACTTCGATTCTTCTTCGTCCTCTGCTCATCTTTGGCGGCAGGGATTTAACGGCAGCGCGTGCGCTCTGCATGGGGTGTGTCGCGATCGGCGGTGAGCGAGAGTCACGTGGGACTTTCTACGTAGGCAGGACGGTTAGAGGACGAGTCGGACAACGAAGCAGCGGGGCCAGCGGCTACGGAGTGTTGAGTCTTGAGGGCGGATCCACCGCCCACGGCGATTTGGTTTTCCCAGAGATCGGAAGGATAAGCTCCTTCGAGTCTGTTATAAGCTACGCCGGCCGATTAAATTGGAGTCGTTGACTTGCTTCAGTGGCTTGCGTGCGGCTTAATTGACTATGCCAGTGGACTAAAAATCCTTTGGAATTGTTTTAGTTGCTTATCACTTACCTCAGTGTCATGACTATGTTGACGGCAGTTGAGGAAGTGTGGTTACGCCCAAGCAACCGACATGAAGCGTGGTTAAGACGTAGCTAGAAGTGGTTCAAAAATGGTTCAAATGGCTCTGAGCACTATGGGACTTAACTTCTGTGGTCATCAGTCCCCTAGAACTTAGAACTAATTAAACCTAACTAACCTAAGGACATCACACACATCCATGCCCGAAGCAGGATTCGAACCTGCGACCGTAGCGGTCACGCAGTTCCAGACTGAAGCGCCTTTAACCGCACGGCCACACCGGCCGGCAGCTAGAAGTGCAACGAGTAGTGAGTAAATCCGGCTCAGGCGTTTCAAGACACGTCGAGAGACGTCCTCTATTCTACCTTGCAGTTCATTTGGTATTTTGACGTGTAAATGTGCGACGATATAATTCTCCCCATCTTAAATTTAGGGCATGATTTTTAGCGAACTTATTAATCGATGTTTAAGGGCTGGCACTGGCCAAGTAACTCACGGAGGCTTACTTGTTTTTAATCAGTTGTATTGATCACCTGTTCTCTAGATAAGATTGTGTAGTTTAGGTCTCAGAATATCTTCTGCCATTGATGTGTGTTGTGTTACAGATAACTGGCAGCGGTCGACGCGAGCATACTGGGAGCAGAGCACCACCGGGGCTGAAAGGTATTTAAGCCCCTGTCCTCTCCTTTACATCTTGGGTTACGTTGTCACTGTTGCTTGATTCCATCCTTCAGGCGGAGAGTTTTAGCATCTGAAGTTCAATTGCAGTCTAATGTTGAGTACTTTTTTATGTCATTTCCTGCCTCGTGGATCTCTCGTATTGATTTGAATCCTTGGTCTGCTCGCGTCTATCGCTAATTCACACGCAATATTGAAAGAACCTCATTTTAGGGGTATTGTCATATGGTCATGTTCTCGTTGTAATCATTCTAAGTATATTATTGATTAATCAACTGAATAAGTAAATTTGAAGATTGGCTTGGTGAAAATTAACGCACTATGGTTATTGTCATATGGCCATGTTCTCGTCGTAATCATTCTAAGAATATTATTGATTAATCAACTGAATAAGTAAATTTGAAAATTGGTTTGGTCCAAATTAAAAGCACCTCCTTAATTGTTTTAGTCATTTGTATATAGTTTTGTTTAGGAAAGATGGCTAGCCAAACCTTAAAAGGTCTGTGTTCTTCCCCTTAATCTGTTCCTCAGCTGACCGGAAGAAGTGAGAGTTCTGACTGGAATTGTATGGACATTTTTACTGTTTAAGTAAAGCTTTACCTGAGTGTATCTACTTAGTCATATTCAAATTTAAAGTTTTATGGGTCTTCTTCCAGTTAAAGAAATTTATTTGTTATTTGTCCATGTGATCTGACCTTGGAAGGCAGTCTCCTGTATTATTGTGAATGTGATTTTATAATACTTTTGATTGTAATGAAATATGTAGCAACTACAACAGATTACTATTGTGATTTTGGTGTGTCAGTACCATTCAACATTTCAGTACCCTTCTAGTTTCCTGCGGCAATACACTAGCACTCCTTGTTTCGTGGTAAGTGGGTGCTCGGATGTGAGGGATTTTGGACCTGAATGGAAATTCTTACGTAAGTCGCACAAGAGTGATGCTGCTAACGGCACCATGAGGATGCCAATCAAATTTACTGTCAAGAGACGCTGCAACTGTCGTGAGTTAATTACTTTTGAGAATAGACGTGGTGAGTTGATGTTAGCCAAGAATTCCTTTAAGGTGACAAAGATGCCATTATCAATTCCTCACTGTAAACGAGGCCACATAATAGGGCTCCGAGAAGCTGAACATTCCTTCTGCTGTGCTACACAAAGACTTCAAGAAAGGAGGCGCTGTACACGGCTACTGGCAGTGGTCTTACCTGAAGTGTGTGGTCGCAGAAAGACCCGGCTCCAGACGCCAACGTGGCACTGTCGAGAGAGAAGACCATCGTGCTCGGCGCACCACTCTGGCGCATCGTACAACACCTGCAGCAGCAATCTGAGCAGCAGTTGGCACCACAATGACAGTAAGAACTGTTACAAATCGATTACTTCAAGGACAGCACCGAGCCAACCGCCCAGTACCGAGTGCCGGAAGTTCCATGCGGCTTTTCGCGGATGATGCTGTAGTATACAGAGAAGTTGCAGCATTAGAAAATTGTAGCGAAATGCAGGAAGATCTGCGGCGCATAGGCACTTGGTGCAGGGAGTGGCAACTGACCCTTAACATAGACAAATGTAATGTATTGCAAATACATAGAAAGAAGGATCCTTTATTGTATGATTATATGATAGCGGAACAAACACTGGTAGCAGTTACTTCTGTAAAATATCTGGGAGTATGCGTGCGGAACGATTTGAAGTGGAATGATCATATAAAATTAATTGTTGGTAAGGCGGGTACCAGGTTGAGATTCATTGGGAGAGTGCTTAGAAAATGTAGTCCGTCAACAAAGGAGGTGGCTTACAAAACACTCGTTCGACCTATACTTGAGTATTGCTCATCAGTGTGGGATCCGTACCAGATCGGTCTGACGGAGGAGTTAGAGAAGATCCAAAGAAGAGCGGCGCGTTTCGTCACAGGGTTATTTGGTAACCGTGATAGCGTTACGGAGATGTTTAATAAACTCAAGTGGCAGACTCTGCAAGAGAGGCGCTCTGCATCGCGGTGTAGCTTGCTCGCCAGGTTTCGAGAGGATGCATTTCTCGATGAGGTATCGAATATATTGCTTCCCCCTACTTATACCTCCCGAGGAGATCACGAATGTAAAATTAGAGAGATTAGAGCGCGCATGGAGGCTTTCAGACAGTCGTTCTTCCCGCGAACCATACGCGACTGGAACAGGAAAGGGAGGTAATGACAGTGGCACGTAAAGTGCCCTCCGCCACACACCGTTGGGTGGCTTGCGGAGTATGAATGTAGATGTAGATGTAGATGTAGTGTCCCCAGACCTCCGCCAATTGCGACTTCAGTGGAGTCAAGCGAAAGCTCACAGAAGGGCAGGACTGAGGTTTATTCTGATTTCTCATGAAACCTAGTTCTGCATCGGTGCCAGTGCTGGCTGTGTGTTCGTTAAAAGAAGGCTAGCTGAGGAGCTGTAAACAACTTGTCTGCGTGCTGCACACACTAGTCCTACGCCTGGAAGTTCCGGTCTGGGGTGCGATTTCGTACGACAGTCGTCTCTTAGTTATCCCACGCACCCTGACTGCAAATCTGTGCTACAGTTGATTCTACCTGTTGTGCTGACACTTATGGACACCACTACAGGGGGTGTCTTCCAATATGATAATGCTGTCCCACGTCGCGCTATTGCAAACCAGTATCCTTTGCAGAGAGTCGACATGTGCCTTGGCTGCTCGTTCAACAGACCTGACTCCAATGGAGCATACATGGGACAACGCCGCCTAATCCATAACCAGCATTAAACCTGTACAACACAATGCATTCAAGTTTGCACGTTTGTAGTCAACATTACGGCTTTTACACCGGTTATTAAATACCAGAATTTCACATTTTCAATACATTTTCTCCTGCTTACATTAACCTGTGCTCTTCCAGTGTTAACCGTTAAATGTGTCGCCTACACGAATGTATTCCCCAAATTTCACTACTCTCCATTGGTTATATTTTAGTGTTGGGACTTTTTTCCGTCAGCATACAAGTGACGCTAATTTTCGTTATCGTTATGAGCAGTAGCAGCAGAAGCAGTAGCAATGCCCACTACGACTACCACTACCGTTTGCAATCCATGGCTGGGTAAACCTGACGTCCGAATATCTACAGGAGTTAAGGTTTTCAACTATGAACATCCATGTTCCTCCTGCAAGTTTTCTAACGTCATCGACGCTCTTTCATTAGGTCATTCTCTCAGTTTTTCTATCACTTTGAATCCATCAAAGAATTTCCATATTCCTATATTCATCTTCGGATAGACTCAGGGCGCCAGCTGTAACTATAGGTTATTTGTAGTATCACTGACTCCTTCAGCTGTACTTATACCGAATAACCACCTTATTACGAGTACATCTTGATGGAGAGCACAGTCAAATCAATATCCGCAACGATTAAGTCCTTTCTTCCTGCTGTGATACTGGCAGTGCAAACACATCTAGCACACTGCGTGTAGTATGGCCATTACCTGGTTAGTAACATTATCCCGTTATTCGCATAACTACTCTGTTTATCAAGGAGGGTGATGAAGATGTTGCATCGTAGCGTCTAAATCGGCAGCTAATACGCCAAAACCTTTACATCGAGTTGAAGGATTAATTTATACAGGAAAGAAATCCTTGTGCCATTGACCATTCAATGACTAGGCTGTATTCCCACCTCCATTTCACTGCCATTCAGTCATAATTACGTCTTACACTTTGGCCTGTTCCTTGACTCATTCACAAGTTTTTCATTTTTTCTCCATTAACTCCCAACCGGAATCTCCTCATCGGTCTTTGTAGCTTTGAGTGGGTTGTCCGTTAGCAGCCCTTGACGCGTAAAGGTGAAATAAAGTCTGGTAATACTCACGGAGTGTAAAGTTTTCTTTGAAAACACATCGGAGATATATATCTGAAAACATGGCGTAATCTACAAAAAGCATTCTGTGCCACTTCTTTTGCTGTACATCGAATCTTTGTTTTCAACTGTTCTGAATTTTTAAAAATTGTCTGAATACATCTGACATTATGAGAATAGGAGAAAGCTATCATAATCAGACAGTCAGCATAATAGTTTTACAAGTTTTCTTTGTGTTATCTCAGTCCCGTGTAACATCAAGAATTTCTATAGAGTGATGACCAGTTTCTGCAGCTTAACTATCATCTTCAGACCCCATTTAATATTACAAACGCAGCTAGCAGCGTACAACACCGTTGCATCGTCCATATCATTCTTATTTCAAATCTTCAGGTGAAATATCTTATATTCAGCCACGCTATCTGTGACAGCAAAAATTTTTTTGTACAGTGGAACGTCTATGTAACTGTAAGGAGAAGCTACCGAAACTGTTCATCACTTTGTAAATATTTTTTACGGTAAATACGATTTAGGAAAGTTTTTGAAATTTTTGTAACTGTATATTTGATTAAGAAATCGTGGGCTGCTTCTATGATTCCAACGTTCTTCTTATAGTTTTCGTTTTGATGTAATCATAGCAGTTGATTTTCAGGTGTACGAACTTTCCTGTCATTACGAAGAAAAATGTTATTTAGTGATATAAAGGGTGCATCTCGTTTATGTCTATATATATCTACACGTAGGTCATACAATGAAGAGCCAAACAAATTGGTAAACCTACCTAATAGCATGTAGGGCCCCTGCGAGCACGCAGAAGTGCAGCAGCACGAAGTGGCATGGACTCAACTAACGTCTTTACTAGTGCTGAAGGGAACTGACGCCATGAATCCTGCAGGGCTGTGCACAAATCCGTAAGAGTACGAGGGGGTGGAGATCTCTTCTGAACACCACGTTGCAATTAATCCCAGATATGCTCAATAATGCTCATGTTTTGTGAGTTTGGTGGCCAGCGGAAGTGTTTAATCTGAGAAGAGTGTTCCTGGAGCCACTGTCTAGCAATTCCGGACGTGTGGGGTGTCGCATTGTGCTGCTGGAATGCACATTGGACATGAATGGATGCAGGTGATGAGACAGGATGCTTATGTAAGTTCACTTGTCAGCGTTGTATCTAGACTTATCAAAGATCACGTATCAATCCAGCTGCACATGCCCCACACTCTTACAGGGCCTCCAGCAGCTGCTGACATGCAGGGTCCATGGATTCGTGGGGCTGTCTCCATACCCTTACACGTCCATCCTATCGATACAATTTGAAACGAGACTCGTCCCATCAGGCAACATGTTTCCAGTCGTCAACAGTCCAATGTCGGTGTTGACGGCCCCAGGTGAGGCGTAAATCTTTGTGTCGTGCAGTCATCAAGGATGCGCGAGTGGGTCTTCGGCTCCGAAAGCCCACATCGATGACGTTTCGTTGATTGGTTCGCACGCTGACACTTGTTGATGGCCCAGCATTGAAATCTGCAGCAATGTACGGAAGGCTCCAGATGAACGATTCTGTTCAATCTTCTTTGGCCCCGTTCTTGCAGTATGTTTTTCCGGCCGCAGCGATGTCGGAGATTTGATGTTTTACCGGATTCCTGATAGTCACAGTACGCTCGTGAAACGGTTGTACGGGAAGATCCTCACTTCATCGTTACCTCCGAGATGCTGTGTCCCATCGCTCGTGCGGTGACTATAACACTTCGTTCATATTCGCTTAAATTTTGATAAATAGTCATTGTATCAGCAGCAACCGATCTAACAACTACTGCAGACACTTGTTGTCTTGTATACGCGTTGCCGACCGCAGAGCCATATTCTGCCTGTTTATATATTTTTGCGTTTAAGTGCCCATGGCTATACCAGTTTCCTTGCCGCTTCAGTGTATCATGTGTATGAATATATTTACACAATTTTTGATTTTCCAAATTTAGCTCTACAGCAATACATTCACTCTGTCGGACTGTGCGGCAGCTCTATTGACGCTCTGAGAGTTTAAGGCTGCACTGTCAGCCAGAATCAGCACTATCACTGGTTGTCAATGCGCTTGAAAATGTTGTACCTAAGGGGTGGAAACCCAGTGCAGCAAACGATTTAAAAATGCGTAACGTAAGGGAAATGAATTCCAAAAAATGGGTTCTTGTACCGAACAACATTTATCTGTGCGAAATATTGTTTTTCGAGCGCGTTTCTCTCTGAAACAAAGGCCCGTGCGCCGGCCAGTAACATACGAGCACACTCCATGCGTGGGCGGACGTGATGCCTGGCCATTAAAATTGCTACACCAAGAAGAAATGCACATGATAAACGGGTATTCATTGGTCAAATATATTATACTAGAACTGACATACGATTACATTTTCACGCAATTTGGGTGCATAGATCCTGAGAAATCAGTACCCAGAACAACCACCTCACGCCGTAATAACGGCCTTGATACGCCTGGCCATTGAGTCAAACTGAGCTTCGATGGCGTGTACAGGTGCAGCTGCACATGCAGCTTCAACACGATACCACAGTTCATCAAGAGTATTGACTGGCGTATGGTGACGAGCCAGTTGATCGGCCACCATTGACCAGACGTTTTCAATTGGTGAGATCTGGAGAATGTGCTGGCCAGGGCAGCAGTCGAACATTTTCTGTATCCGGAAAGGACTGTGCAGGACCTGCAACATGCGATCATGCATTATCCTGCTGAAATGTAGGGTTTCACAGGGATCGAATGAAGGGTAGCGTCACGGTTCGTAACACATCTGAAATGTAACGTCCACCGTTCAAAGTGCCGTCAATGCGAACAAGAGGTGACCGAGATGTGTAACCAATGGCACCCCATACTATCACACCGGTGATACTCCAGTATGGCGATGACGAATACACGCTTCCAATGTGCGTTCACCGCGATGTCGCCAAACACGAATGCGTCCATCATGATGCTGTAAACAGAACCTGAATTCATCCGAAAAATTGCGTTTTGCCATTCGTGTACACAGGCTTGTCGTTGAGTACACCGTCCCAGGCGCTCCTGTCTGTGATGCAGCGTCAAGGGTAACCGCAGCCATGGTCTCCGAGCTGATAGTCCATGCTGCTGCAAGCATCGTCGAACACTTTGTGCAGAAGGTTATTGTCTTACAAACGTCCACATCTGTTGACTCAGGGATGGAGACGTGGCTGCACGATCCGTCACAACCATGCGGATAAGATGCCTGTCATCTCGACTGGCGTTGGGATCCTGCACGGCGTTCCGCATTACCCTCCTGAACCCACAGATTCCACATTCTGCTAACAATCATTGGATCTCGACCAACGCGAGCAGCAATGTCGCGATACGATAAACCGCTATCGCGATAGGCTACAATCCGTCCTCTATCAAAGTCGGAAACGTCATGGTACGCATTTCTCCTCCTTACACCAGGCAGCACGACGGCGTTTCACCAGGCAACGCCGGTCAACTGCAGTTTGTGTATGGGAAATCGGTTGGAAACTTTCCTCGTGTCAGCACGTTGTAGGTGTCGCCACCATCGCCAACCTAGTATGAATGCTCTGAAAAGCTAATCATTTGCATATCACAGCATCTTCTTCCTGTCGGTTAGATTTCGCGTCTGTAGCAGGTCATCTTCGTGGTGTAGCAATTTTAATAGCCAGTAGTGTAGTTCACTATCATGCAGTTTCTGCGTGTATCCATGCTGAAGTGTCTGCAAAACTTATAAGATATAAAATAATTAAACTACAAACATAAAGTAACGACTGGCTGTTTGGTCGACAGACCTTACAGAGTATTGCCCAGCTGCATGCAGCCGGAATTAAGTGTTAGTGCGCCCCGCGATTCTCAGCCGTATTTTAAAATAATAAGCATCTACAGGGTGAAAAGTATTTAAACCGACAAACTCTGGTAGGTTGTAGGGGACATTAAAACAAATATTTTTCCCTAATGTCATTTTTTCCTATGAGGATTATTTAAACCGATGGAGGCCATATTACGCTCTTCAGTTGTTAGAGGGCTTTTTACGATCTTCAATTGTAGGCAACTGCTGTCCACCAGTGTAGTAGTGCAATGTCTGATTACTAATGGAGCGATATACCTAGAGGGAGTACACTGATATGGCTGGTGCGTACTACGTAGCGCACCACAACGGACGAGCTGCACGGCGGGTTTATCAACAACACTATCCTAATCGCCGTATCCCGCATCATACGACCTTTGCTGCTGTGTACCAACGTCTGCGTACCAACGGGTCATTTAGCAGATTACCTGGACAGGAACGCCGTCGCACGGTAAGAACACTGCGATTTGAGGAAGCTGTCTTGCAGCATGTGGAGCAGGATCCTTCAATCAGCACTAGTGGAATTGCACGTAACATGGGAACGAATCAGACGAATATAAGAACAGTCCTTCGAGAGCAATTGTTATGTCCATTTTACTTACAGCGTGTCCACAACCTGGAACTAGTTGATTATCCACCCAGAGCACAGTTTTTGCAGTAGTACCTGGAACAGTGTGAAATGCATCCTACATTTCCATCCTCTGTGTTGTTCACCGATGGAGCAATGTTCAGGCATGATAGAGTCTTCAATATGCAGAATTCCCATGTTTGGAGTGAGGATAACCCACGTGCCACAGTACTAGCGCTCATCAAATGCGGTTCTTCGTTAATGTGTGGGTCGGTGTTGTTGGGGACTGTTTAATTGGTTCGTATCTGGTACCTAGGCCATTAAATGGCAGGCACTGTTACAATTTTCTCTCCAGAGCATTGCAAGAATTGCTGTAAGACGGCCCGCTCCCTACAAGACAACGCATGTGGTTCCAACATGGCGTGGCGCCGGCATATTTCAGTCATCGTGTGCGTCGATTCCTGGACCGACGGTTCCCAGAAACGTGGATTGGCAGAGGTGGTCCTGCACCATTGCCTGCTCGATCCCCAGATACGTCCCCAGCCCCTCTGGACTTTTTTGTATGGGGAGAGATGCGCGACCTTGTTTACGCAACCCGGTTGCATCAGAAGAGGGTCTGGTTGCCAGGATAGTATCAGCAGCAGGAACAATTCAGGATACTCCTGGGGTTTTTGCCCGTGTTAGACAGAACATGATCCGACGCTGTAACCTTTGTTTACGTGTCAAAGGAGACATTTTTTCAAAATCTGCTGTAATCGAAATTGGGTTGTGTTAATGTGTTGTCTCTTGGTCATAAAAAATGGAAATGTGCTTCATGGTTTAGTTAATTTGTGGCCAGAGAAATCTTCCTCTACCGGTTTAACTACTCCTCATAGGAAAAAATGGCATTAGGGAAAAATATTTGTTTTGATGTCCTCTACAACTTCCCAGAGTTTGTCGGTTTAGATACTTTTCACCCTGTAGTAGCGAAAAACCTAATCCGAAAACGCCAACTGACGTTAGGAGCTCCCAAAGACGGCAATTTTCTCGCTCAATAACAAACAATAATGCTTAGGGATAGCAATACTTCAACATGTGCTTAATTATAGTTGACATTTCTGAATTCGACACTGACCTCGCGGGCAGACGGTCAAGTAACCCGCCCACTGCGTGCTGGAGGTTGTGAGAAGGGAAATGTTTCCTTATCTGAGTTACAGTACTAACAACTGATAGACGTGCGCAACTTGCACTGATAAGCTGCTATGGTACAAATATCAGACGGAACATGACATGGTTTTGTCAATGTCCATTATAGAGACGGTCATCTTCATATGCGGTACGTATTTGGGCAAGGAACTTGAAATTAAATTAAGGGTGCTGTAATGCAACATTATGATCAGAAGAAAAATTTCAAGGTATTAAGTGCGCATGTGTGAGCATATCTGATATTACATAATCCACTGAGTTATACAATGGATATTCCTTCTTTTGGCAAGTGGTCGACTCGATCCTTGAGCTATTTCATGCTCCCAAGCAGTCCAGCGTTGGGCTACTGCCGGTTCCTGGTGACCACAAATCTGTGTGTTGTACTATTCTAACTGCCTGCCATATGGAGACTAAGAATGAGATCCATTTGAAACTGTCAGCTGCTGGTAGAGGTGTATCAATCAAGTACGCTACAGTGAAAACTCAACATACAACCCTGTACAGACTCTTACATGCCCTGACTGGCCTGGTTCTTTGCCGTTCTACAAGTCAAAGAACTGCAACACTAATCATTTACAATTTACCTGTAGGCTTCTGTCTCGGGTTCTTCGGCCAACGTTTTGATAATATTTCTGACATTTCGCCAGCACGGGTGGCTGGCATCGTCAAAGCTTCATCTTTAGTTGCTGGTGGTGGACTGGACTCGAGTTCGCGGCCGCAAATTACATGTACCTGACGCCCCAACCTCCGAGAGTTTTTTTTTCGTGCTCTTTGTAGCTGCTATCTCCAGAGGTTGTTCACTGCACCACGGGAATCCTTTATCTGTTCATCTTGATGCTATCCTCCTCCTTGTTGAAGCTATAAAAAAAGAAAAAAGGAATGCCTCAAGGTGAATGGATCCTGGATTCGCGTGCTGTACAGGTAGCAACGACCACTGCAGGTAGCAATAGGAGACTCGTGTGGCAATGACAATGGACAACCCTTCGGACGTTGTCGTGGCGGTTACATGTAAACTGGTACCGCGAGATCGACTCCAGTCCACTACCGGCAATGGAAGGTAAAGCTTTGACAATGCCAGCTACTCGTGCTGGAGTAACATCATAATTATCAATCACTGGCCAAAGAACATGGTTGGCAAAGGGGCAAGTCGTCAACAGGTGGAAACGAAAGCCTTAACAATCTAATTACTTACATATCTGCTGATATTCTGTGGTACGAAGTTACTGTGACATCCAGTAATGTCTTCCGGGACCTTCACGTTTTCTTAAGGAATGTATATATAAGAACGAGGGGGAGGAGTAACACCTCGTAAAATAAACTTGTTTCAACTGACCCGGGTGACAGTTACTCGTGAGGGCCCCTTGCCAGGAATACGGTGAGGACCTCAACGGCAGTGAAGACGGAGATGAAGTTCATCGGCACCGCGGAACTGGCGGAAGAGGCAATCTCGCTTTTTGGGATACTATAAAAGCTATCGGCCAAGGTTATTTGGACAAAGACCACGACGGTTCTACAGATTATGGCGGTACCCCTCCAGCGTCTGTTCCACATGTTAGTGGCAGCTGATCTATAAAACTCAGAAGTGGAACTCTGAGCATAACCAGACGGAAATCTCAATTTCAAACACAGTCCAAATAAATCAACATGGATACACCACCTTCAAAGACAAGTTACCCCAGTGGGTCAAATCCCACGGTTGAAAAACCGCAAGTGGTCTGTTCGGATTTTGGGGAGACCACAGAAGTGTGCTTGGAGGTAAATCGGAGTGCCTAAAAAACCCCGTAATAACAAAGCCAAACCAAAATCGAGAATTTGGCTAATGACATTTAATGTAAATTCTCTCTTAAAAATGGGAAAACTAGAAAACACCCTGGACAAATCCAGAGAATGTAAAATCAAAATTTTCGCATTTCAGGAATCACGAGATACAGAGGAAAAACCTTTTGATTCAGAAGTATACAGGATATTCAAAGGAAAACCTCGGAAACGAGCCATGGCAAATTATCCACAATTTGGAACTGGACTTGTAGTAGATACATCAATACTTGATTCAGTCACGACTTTCTAATCTTACTCGGGTCGGCTCACCACGATGACAATAAAATTAGCTAATAAGATATACACTCTAAATCAACCGACATGCACCAACTAACATCACTAACAAAAACAAAGTAGAAGAAGTAGATGAATTCTGGAACCAATTAGATGATATTCTCCAAAAAATCCCAAATAACCATGTCAAAATCCTTATGCGCGATTTCAATGCACAGATTGGTAAAGAAAAGAAATATGGATATTGGGTAGGTAAATGGTCAGGGCATACACAGACCACCCGGAATGACGTGTGATTCATTGAAATCTGCAAAAACCACGACCTATTTTTCAAATCAAAGTTTTTCAATAAAAGAGCCTCGAAAACCAAAACTTGGATGTCACCTAATCCATTACTAGTTGAATATAAGTTGGATCATGTAATGACCTCCCGCGTAAATACAGTAGAAATCATGAAATTTAAAGATTGCAAGACATAGAAAATGATTTCAAGAAAAACAATTCCCGAATTTTTTACAGAGTATTCAAACAAAAATTAACAACGTACTCTCGTCCGTCACTCGAATATAAAAATGAACATGGGAAAAATTGCCCATACCAACACCGAAAACTGTGAAATTCTTGCAAAATACTTTTCTGAATTGTGGAAAGCCTACAGAAAAATTTGATTTCCGTCCTACACAACGAAATCCAGACTCAAAGACACCAAGCTTACAGGAGATTAAAAAGATAATTCAGTCACTGAAAAATAACAAATCATCAGTAGAAGACCAAATCATCGCAGAATTACGGAAAAATGCAGGAGAAAATCTTATTGCAAAACTCAAAGAAATTATACATGAAATCTGGAAAACTGAAAATATCCCCACAGATTGGAAGACAGCAATCATATATCCTCTGTACAAAAAAGGAAGTAAAACAGACCCCAACAACTATCGTGTAATCTCTTTATTATCAATAACATACAAAATTCTGCCTAAAGCCATACTAAACCAAGCAGAGCCTCAGCTGAATTAAAAACTAGGCGAATACCAAGGTGGTTTCAGAAAAGGTCGATCATGCGTAGAACAAATCCTTACCTTGAAAAACTCGATGAAATATTTGCATAGTACTTGAAACAAAAGTTATGTCATCACGTTTGTCAACATATGACAGTACAGCCCGAGAATCCTTTTTGAAGTGTTAGCAGAATTTGGACTAGATCAAAAGACAACAAACATCATAAAAGAAACGGAGACCAAATCCAAAGTAAAATTTACGGGAGAATTTAGCACAAAATTTGAAATACACACAGGAGTACGACAAGGGTATGGACTGTCCCCAGTGCTCTTCAATTGTGCTCCTAAAAAGTTGTTCAATAACGGAGAAAAGCAGGTGCACCAGCACACAGACTGGGACCAAAACGTAAGGTCATATAGAATTAGTCTGTTTAGAATTTGATGACCAAATGGCACTGATCGCCAAAGTCATTACGGATGCACAGAAACAGAATTATTGCAAGAGCAGGTAGCAAAAATAGGATTAGAAATTTCATTTAAAAAAATTAAATTTATGACTGACATCAAAGATGCACCTTATGATCTCAAAATTGGTAATAACTACATCTCTCGAGTAAAATAATTTAAATATTTAGTTGAACGGGATGCAGAAAATTGTAATGAAAAAAATCTGTTAGATCCAGAGTCCAAATAATGGATACGGCGTTTCAGTTAGCAAAAAACGTTTATAACAAACAGAGTCTCTCGTGGAACTGCAAAATACGACATCACACAACAGTAATTAAACCCGAAGTTCTCTGGGCACCTGAGGCACTAAACCATCAACACAGAACACTAATAGGGGATTTAGAAGTGAAAGAACGTAAAATAATGAGGAAAATCCTAGGACCAAGAACTAAAGATGGTGTGGATTATCCAAAACCCAATGCTGAAATATGTAAAAGTATCTCCAAAATAACAGATACAATGCACATAGGAATCCAGTTCTTGGGGCATTTAGAAATAATGGACTCAAACAAGTTAATGCCCAAAATCCATACATTTTTAAAGAACAATACTACAAGACCGAACTGGTAGAAACAGACGGAAAAAGACCTGTGAGAATTAGTGTCTCAAAATATACATGACAGAAATGAAATCAGAAAAATCACAAACTCACGGGGTTTTGAGGAAGAAGAGAGAAAACTAACCGACATACGTGGTCTACGCAACGAAAGCTAGCCCATTCATTGCTTACAAAGGAATACTAGGCGAAAAGGAAGGCAAACAAATGTTGATTACGCGTGGTCCTAAGTGATCCTTCCACGAAGAAAAAGAAAAATGTGAAGAACCCACCAGACCTTGTCAAATGGCGGATGCAACATATTCTTCACAAAAGAATGCGAGAAATATCCTAAGACTTAAAGGGAAATCAGTCAGTAATCGCTATTGCGTTGTGTGCACACCCATGCCAGACTGCATCATTGTATGAATGCCTTCAACTTGTAAGTAGGCTGTTTAGGTTTTTATATTGGTAACGCCACATAGAGCTCTGTATGAAAATCACTGGCTGTGCTGTGTGCAGTCTGTGGCTGGTTGGCATTGTTGTAATATTCGCTATTGTAGTGCTGGGCAGTTGGATGTGAACAGCGGGTAGCGTTGCGCAGTTGGAGGTGAGCCGCTAGCAGTGATGTATGTGGGGAGAGGGGAGAGAGATGGCAGAATTTTAAGAGCGGACGATCTGGACGTGTGTCCGCCAGAAAGAGTAAATTTGTAATACTGGATATCATGAACTGATATATATATATATATATATATATATATATATATATACATATATATATATATATATATATATAGACTTTTGAACACTATTAAGATAAATACATTGTTTGTTCTCTATCAAAATCTTTCATTTGCTAACTATGCCTATCAGTTGTTAGTGACTTCAGTAGTTAGAATCTTTTATTCTTTGTATATTATATGTATGCAGTAGTTCAAGTAACGAAGATTTTTGTGTGGTAAGTGATTCATGAGAGGTATAAGTTATTGTTAGTCAGCGCCATTCTTTTGTAGGGATTATTGAAAGTTAGATTGCGTTGTGCTAAAAATATTGTGTGTCAGTTTATCGATGATCTGAATAAGTAAAGAGAAAAACGTCTGTGCACATTCAGTTTTGCTCAGCTGTTTGAAAATCAAATAACGTAAGGGGTTTATCCACACAATCATCCATTAGTTTTTCTAAGGGGACGTTTCATATGTCGACCCTTAGCCGAGGATACCTCAATGGAATCTTCTGATTTTTTCTTGTAGTTTGTGTAGTTAGTGTAGCTTTTGTTTATTGCTAGCGCATAATTGTGGAGAGAATCTCCTTTGTAGTTGTAGTCTTTCATTGTTGTACAGTAAAACAGTTGTGGCATACATGTAGATTTGCACCAAGCATTTCACAGCTGCGCTTGCGATTAACTAGATATTATTTTCAGTATTATGTTAATGTGTTTTCTTATTTTTGCTCTTCAAATTGTGCTTTTCTTGTTATCGTGTGAAGTACGTGATAATTATGGCGTGTGAAAAACGTAACACTAAACTCCAAAGTAATTTGAGAAATGATAGTGACGACGAGCGTAGCTTATTAGCACCACCGTGTTATGAATTAACAGACATTCAAAGTAATAATTCGCTAATTGTGAATAGGGACCAAGCGGCAAATGATGGTGTAGACAGTGAAACAATTAGTGAACAGGGAAACATTGTGGATCGATCGGTCGGCATCAGCTCGCCTCAGGAATCCGAAATGACAGGACAAAATCTTGCAAATACTGCAGATTCAGGTTTTGCGTCATTACCTGTTTCTCGATCAAGTCAAGACACATTTTCTGCCTTTCAAAATGCGAATGTTGCCTGTTATGCACTGCTGATAAACACAAAGGAACAAGTTCCAGACACTAATACATTTCTGTTGCAAATCATGCAATGAATGGAACAAAATCAGGAACGAACACAGCAACAGCTACACAAGATAGACACAATGGAGCAAAATCTTCAAAAGTTAAACACAATTGAGCAAACGCTTGAACAAACACGTGAAGGTTTAACTGCTGAGTTACTTAAAATCGAAATGTCAAAAAGTGTGTAATGACGTAAAAACACAAATTTTTGAGCATTTTCAACCGATTTTTTCGCGTCATGAAAATGCATTACAGAATCACGAAGCAGCCATAAAGGAACTGCCAACTATTGTTCATGAAAATCACGACACCTTGCAAGCTAAAATTGATTCAGTTGCATCTACCGATTCGGTTACGCTACTTGCAAAAACTCAAGGAAACTTAAACGACATGATAGATACGCTTTCAACACAAATGGACACTCTGAAACTTGGATCAGAAAAACACACTGAGGAAATCAGTTCACTATCGGAGAAAGTAGCCGAACTTTCGGATCAGTTAAATAATTTATCTACAAAGGTAGATGATGATCTGAATGACACTGACGCAGAGGAGTATATACAAATTTGGAAATTCAAACAAAATCAGAATCAAATTAATACGCAACACCATAGAGAAATCCGGGAAGTACAAGATAAGACACAGGTAATACAAGAATTACATATTTCAGAGGACTCTCGCGCTCCAATACGGGAAGAGGGACATAGAAATTCGGAACAGACACAAAATAATAACACAGGGCGCTTCGGAAATTATGAAATTATGAAAGAATTTGACAAGGTACACAGAATTTTGAGATGAAACCGCCGAAACGAAGTAACAGTGACCGATATGCGTATCGCCGACATGATGATTTTCCCTATAAGCTGTTCATTACTACACGTAAATTCAAAACATTCAAAACATTTAAGGATTCTGGCCACGACATTCATCCACAAGCGTGGCTTCATCAATGCTCTCATTGTTTTCCTACGAACTGGTCATTAGAGCACAGACTAGAATTTATGTGTGGCTGCTTAGAGAATGAACCAGCTGTAAGAATGCAGTCGGTCATTCACGATTGTCACAGTGAAGGAGAATTTTATCATGCCTTCCTCTCAGAATATTGGTCTCAAGCTACACAAGACCGAGTAAAACATAGCATCATAATGATGAAACATTTCGAACAATCTGAATTTTTCAGTCTTGTCAAATATATTGAAGACATGTTGCACAAGAGTCAGTACCTGTCAGTCCCAAACAGCCCCTCATAACTCATCCACATTTGCTTAATCAAATTGCCCGAACATTTACGACATATTATTTTGGCGGGACGTTGCAAAGACGACGTTGAAACTTTTCAGGGACTGTTACAAGAATTGGAAGTTGACAATGACAATCGCGGGACGCGAGAACAGAAACACAACAACTATAGGTCACATCCGTCACAATTCCGCGATGAGAGAAATAATAACAGGACACAAGACTATTTTTACAACGCAAATCCTGGCCAAAACAGACTCCACCCATTTGACAACCACTGGCAGAGTAATAATAATCACAGGGAAGGATCACCTTTTCGTAGTAATGAATATGACAGAGATAATCATAGAAACAGACAATATGGGAACCAAAACAATTATTATCAAGGGAGCCAGAATAATTTCAGATGCAACATTTCAGCGCGCAGTTAGGATTCAGGGAGAAATTCTCCACCTATGTGACCGACAAGAAAGAAACTATGGAATCTACCGACATGACGACAGGCGATATAATTGTAAGGACAGACCTAAATATCATCGGAACTGGCGGGATTCAAACAGAGCAGGGCCCTCTCGACCAGGTGAATTTGTAGAAGTTCGATCTGCAAATCCTAATAACGATGCACCAACAAAGAGACAATGACTCGCACCGCAGGCAGCCACCAGTGCTGGCTGGCTCAGAGAAAAATAACATAGACGCTAACCTTGAGAAAGTTTTTACCATTCCTTACCCACGTATAGAACATGATAATTGCTTTGAAGTTGAAACTCTGCGCACTAGAAAGGGTCGAAGATTGCACCACATTTCACATGTAAAACCGTTTATTGAGAGTTAATCTGCTTTTTAACTTAGTCTTTGCCATAAAATTTTTCACTTCACGTTACTAGTACGCTTTGTCACACATAGAAACTGTTAACATGCAACAACGTTTGAAGTTAACTATCCAGTCAAGAACCTAGGGAACGTATTTAGTCAGTAATTACGAATGCATTGTTATAGTGAACAGACGACACATTGTTATTGTGTGTGTACATTCTTGCTTGTTAGTTGCACGATTACGTAACGACTATAAGGCTCATATAATTATAACATATACCAGTAGTGCTAATGAGCTTTTAATGCAACATTTTGATTTACTTGAAAATAAATGCTGGATTTAAAGTACTTTCTGAGAGATACCAGATGACACAGTGTTTAGCTTATTTGACAGCTACACGATTATATCACGATGCTACTAATGTGTGACACAATTTACATTGTTCCTTTTGCGGTGTATATGTTTTATATCTGCACAGTTTTTCTGATCTCTTCTGGAAAGGAAAACATGTTTTAGTAGTAACTTTTGTGGTATAGTTGCAATGGGACAGCCTTTTTTGTACCACAACAATACATTACAGTATGGTACTTTCTTGATCACGGTACTGTACGTAATAACTACGATATCTATACGCATGGCACTTCGCTTTTGTTTATTACGAGGTAAGTACATTGACTTCTACAGAATTTTGCTTACAGACGACGATAATTACGACACTTGGCACAATTCTTTTTTTGCCCTTAAGTAATGACAGAGATTATCTTACAGCAAGACGCGCAGTTTAGCGCTACAGTACACGTATTTGAGTGATCAACTTTGTACTTAAAACATTTATTTTTAAAGCTTTTTCAGTTACAAAGATACAAAGGTTTTCTGTGATACATTTCATTCCATTGTTATAATCTGTAACACCTGAGGGTACAATTACATTAATCCTCGGTGGGTACACGCCTACTTTGTGTATTAAGTGGGTAGCGAGCGCTAGGAGCCCTAGCTAATATGGTATTTGCTTATACAACTTTACACATCGGTACCATATTTCTGTAACACAGAATTACACAGCTATCTGATCATTTAACTGAGAGAGACAAACATTTTTTTTTTACTATGTCAGTGACACAAGTTTACGCAATTACACAGTTGGATATTTTCACACATATGAAATTGTATTTTGTCTGTACTTTGTGAACTCTTCATAAATTTCGGAACCATTGTGATACTATGAGAGCTTTGAATGATGTATTTGATATGGGATCATGATTTTTATAGTACGTTTGAGGTAGATGACACTATTGAAACGAGCAGAGAATTTTTTTTAGGTTTTGAAATTATTGGAGAAAGCTACGACGCTTTGAGATTTGGATGTGGTTTTATGATGTGATTATTATGATGACAATGTATATTATGCTGTTGAGGTATGTATATGATCAATAAGGGTATGCTACCATATATGAGGAATGTGATTACGTGTTTATATGTATATGAATAACGAATAGAAGTTAGGGACTGTAGTTTGTGAAAAAGTATGTTGGAAACCAAGAATCATACTTTGAGAGTTATGACTTATTAGTCCATATGTGAATATATTACAACACTGCTATTGGTAATATTTCGCTTCTATGCATTTCTACTGCAATTTTACGAACTGTGAATTTTTTTTATTTGAGACTGTCACTGTAGTGCAAAGTGCTGTCGTAAATAATTCGGTAAGAAAGCTAAGTGACCTTGACATAATGCGTTGTGGGCGCCCAACTGCGCCAGCTGCCTGGAGAAAAAGCCATTAGGTGAAATAAAGAGAGAGGCCATTAACCTCGCTATTGACATTTCTTCGTAGAAAGCATTTCAAATAAGACACACTCATACTTGAAACATATAATTACAGTTTTGAGCTCATACTTTCTGATACTTACTGAAATGCTTATGAATTGATGGGAAATCTTCTTACATCTGCACACCTGATTATGACAAGTGTCTTTCTACGGGAGTTGAGAGAATATCTACTGACTTATGAAATGCCACATTGCTACTGAATGATGTTTTTATTTTTTGCTTTACATAGTTGCTTATTTCATTTGATATCTGGTTTCCAGCTGTGTTGCAACATTCGTTTTATTCAGTAAAATTAAATGCATTTGCTAATGTGAACACTTTCTGTCAACAGATCTATTAAATAATAATTTTATGATCCACATTCTTCGAGAAAGGAGCACTTGGAAAGGAAAGAACTATAAGAAGGGACTAATAACAGTGACTGCATATATAATTTTCTTTTCAACCACTTGGTAATTTTTTTGGTAGAATAAGTTGTTGTGGTGCACCACTTTAACGACATAGACACTAAGATGTGAATAGACATTTCCTTTATCTGCATTGTTGTCTTTAGTGCACTATTTTTTTGCTTGAGCTATGTCATATTTAGGTATAAGTTATTGCATTTGCTGCTGCGGTTTGCCAGGTATAGTGCTACTGAATTTCACTTTGTATTACTCTGTTAAACCAGTTTTACTACCGATTTATGTTTCTTGTTGTTGCTTATTGGCTCATATTAGTTGTAATGTTGCATTTGCTTTGCTAATTTAGATATACTGCTGCTTGGTTTGCCAATTTGCATTTTTGTCATTGCTATTTGTGTTAATTGTTTTGTGTTGTTGCATTGCCTCATCCCATAATTTATGCATCTGAGCTCAGTAGATTTAAGTTAGCTTAAGAGGGGGTAGGCGGTATAAGAGAATGAGTTGTGATGAATTGGAAGAAATGCACTGCTAAGTTATATGAAAAAGATTTGGGCAAAAATGAGTAATATACAATGAAGAATAATTATTTTGAAAGAGGATATGAACAAAACAGTAGGGTTTAGGGACAAGTATAGATAGGAATCTTTGGGAATAATGATGAATGAAGGGAGATCTCCAAGAAGTAAAGAACGTTTTGTTTGCAAAATACTGCAGTAAAACAAACCCTGTCCATTCCTTTTGTGTTATTCCGCTATGTGTTTGTGTACCCTTGTGTATTTGTGTTGTTCCTGTCTTTATGTGTTTATCTGATAGGAGTTACATTGTAGAATTTTTCTAATACCTTGTTATTTACTTTGTAAAGATGTTTAGACATTATTAATTCTGTTCTGTTTCAATGCTTATGTGCGAAATTAATGTTTCGAAAACTATTCTCATTATTTTATTTATTAACTTATGTCATAATTCCTGCAACACTGATGTACATGTCTATTTCTATTCTTTTGTAAAGCCGGTATTACTACAAATGTTATCTGTATTATTATGTTTTTAATGTTGTTTTATGTACCTTTGTAAATGTATTTTCATGTTATAAAATTGTAATTGACACCAGTTTATCAAATTAAGTAACTTGTAAGCATTCATTTCACTGCACACATATCTATTGGTCATAATATATTCACAATATATGAGAAGTTGGGAATGTTATTGTTTGCTTGTGTGTTAATAATTCAGCAAGGGACTGGTTAACAGCATTGCTGGTTCTAAGGACAGTTCCAAAAACTTTGTGAGTGCACAAGTGGTGGTTTATGGACTTGCTATATTGTCTGCAAGACTCTTCAATGGTGATTGTGCACCTGCACAGTCACAACAGATGGCTGCTGGCTGTCTCTAAAAGGACTGCAGTGGGTCTGTACCTTTGATGGCCCACCAATACCATACCCTCTACCAGGACTACAGTGGGTCCTATCTACCAATATTCTTTAACTTCAACTGACTCTACATGTCAAGAGTCAGCACTTTCTTTCTGTAGGAAGGACACCACTACTTCCTCAAGACTGCATGGAAATCCACTACTTCTGTGTGCATTTTCTCTTACTTTTCAGACTTTGTGCATAAAATTTTAATTAATACTGTGATGAATGATCAGGACTGTCTTTATGGACTGTGAGAAAATTTTAGCTTTTGACCAACATCGTATTCATACGTGTGTGCATTTGATATATTTGTTAGCGTTAAGGTAAAATTTTTTTAACAAATATGTATTGGAGAGTGTCCTAAACAATTTGTAAAATTTTTTGTGGGGAGCATGGGGGCTATGTCAGTAGGCTGTTTAGGTGACGCCACGTAGCGCTCTGTATGAAAATCATTGGCTGTGCTGTGTGCAGTCTGTGGCTGGTTGGCATTGTTGTAATATTTGCTATTGCAGTGTTGGGCAGCTGGATGTGAACAGCACGTAGCGTTGCGCAGTTGGAGGTGAGCCGCCAGCAGTGGTGGATGTGGGGAGAGGGGAGAGGGATGGCAGATTTGTAAGAGCGGACGATCTGTACGAGTGTCCGCCAGAAAGAGTAAATATGTAATTCTGGATATCATGAAATTTATATATATATATATATATATATATATATATATATATATATATAATGACTTTTGAACACTATTAAGGTAAATACATTGTTTGTTCTCTATCAAAATCTTTCATTTGCTAACTATGCCTATCAGTAGTTAGTGACTTCAGTAGTTAGAATCATTTATTCTTTGTATATTATATGTATGCAGTAGTTCGAGTAACGAAGATTTTTGTGAGGTAAGTGATTCATGAAAGGTATAGGTTATTGTTAGTCAGCGCCATTCTTTTGTAAGGATCATAGAATGACAGACTGCGTTGTGCCAAAAATATTGTGTGTCAGTTTATTGATGATCTGAAAAAGTAAAGAGAGAAATGTCTGTGCACGTTCAGTTTTGCTCAGCTGATTGAAAATCTAATAACGTAAGGGGTTTATCAGCACAATCATTCACTACTTTTTCTAAGGGGACGTTTCAAACTGTATACTTGCGTGCACTGCAGGCCTAGCAGAACTCTGACGTCTGTCGGCAGGTCACTTCTTTTCCTACATTCTTCACATGCAGATATGTACACGAATGAGAAGTTGGAGATGCTACATTCTATTACAGTGAATATCACAGAAATGCTGTGTAAATGATACGGCGGTGTAGGTATTGTGGGTCGGATCTCAGCCCACGTTTATGAGACAAGAGCCAACACCATCGGCTTCTGCCACAGGAATGGGATGAGCGTCGGCGACAACCTGCCACTCGAAGGCGGATGACAGACAGCGTCCAAGTCACACATTTCAAGTCTGCAGCGGGCCTGAGGTGTAATGTCACCCTCCGCGCCCAGTATCACCATCATTGCAGTTAGTGTCATGGTTCCATAGACGATCGAAGACAGCTAAGAGTTCCCAGAGTCTACTTCCATAGCCTTCCCTACATTGAATAGTTGCAGACGACGAAAGGTCAGACTGCGCATGGGGTATTCGGCAGTGAACACTCATCACCCGGGTCTCCCTCTTCCCTCGCTGTCAGCTCTCCTAGTGACTCTTCGCAGTTCTAGCTTTCAGAGGCTCTTTTCTGTTGGCTCGACAACTGAATACCTAAAATGGCGTTGTACCTAGCCTACTCTGCTCTGTCACTAGTACGACGGTTTATCTCGGCTTCCATGATTTCATAATGCTCTGCTTGGAGACCTGGGCACTCGGTCGTTCCCCCGTGTTGCGATATGCGATAGCTTCCGTGTTTGCCGCCACTAGCTCAGCGTTTCCCCCCAAGCTGGCAATCTGCTGGTCTTGGACAGAGGTGGTTCGCCTTCCAGGAGCTGCCTAGGTAGAACTCAGACGAATTCCGCTGGGGATAATATCCTACAGTGAACACGCTTATGCCAGGCTACGTCGGCGTATGAATCCTATCGATTGTATACTTGCCTGCACTGCAGAACTAGCAGGAACTGTGACGTTTGTCGGCAGGTCATTTCTGCTTCAGAATTCCTTGCATGCTGACTTTTATACGAATCAGAAAGTAGGGATGCTAATTTCGTTGTAGCGAATATCACAGGAAGACTGTCGAAAAGATACAACGTGTAGGGATTTCTATTCTGAGCGTCGTTGTCCATTGCTCTATCCCTTTTCACGAATTGTTAGGTCATTCTTATGAACAGGCAGCTTCAACGTCAAACAGAGGACGAGGACGAAAACTGCGACTTACAGAACACATGATGATGTTTTTCTACGACGCTTGTCAGCCGGGGAATGTGGGATCTTCCAGAGGAGTGTTATTCTCATCTGTCACTCCATCAGACGCGCAGTGGATGTTATCTCGAACGTCATATAGAATTTTTTCGGTTTGCTCTGCAGCGCCTGCGAGACGACGTTATGTTTAATGTTTATCCATCATGTCCTCCTTACCGACGACGTAGCTTTTGCGAACCATGGTCATGTATATTTATCTAACACGCAATATTTTGCTGCGGGAAATCCACATTAGTTTCGTCAGGTACACCAACGTCCGTGGTGCGTAAACGTATGGTCCGCAATCATAGAAAATTCTAACGTAGGACATCCTTCTTCTTCTGAATGGTTTGTTGCTGCCCACTACCAGTTCCTATTCTGTGGCAACCACTTGACCTCAAAGTAGTACTTGCAATACAATACATACTTTTCTTCGCCGATTGTGCGGAGAACCTCATCATTCCTTACCTTAGGAGTTCACATTATTTTCGTCAACAAATCTCAAATTCTTTGATTCTTTTCTGGCCCTCTTTTCAAAAATTTCTTCCTTAAGACCTATGTTTGACACTAGTAGAGTTCCCTTGACCATGAATGCCCCTTTTGCCGGTGTTAGTCTGCTTTTTATGTCCTCCTTGGTTCGTCTGTTATGGGTTATTTAGCTGCATAGGTAGCAGAGTAGCTAAACTTGATTTATTTTGTGTCACCAATTGTGATGATGATTGGTTTGGGGGGCGCTCAACTGCGTGGTCGTCAGCGCCCGTACAAATTCCCAGTCTGTACGCAGTCCAATCTAGCCACTTTCAAGAATGACGATGAAATGATGAGGACCACAGAAACACCCAGTCCCCGGGCAGAGAAAATCCACAACCAGGCCGGGAATCGAACCCGGGTCCCCGTCGTCCAGTGGCAGCAACGCTAGCCACTAGACCAAGAGCTGCGGACACCAATTCTTATGTTAAATTTCTCACTGATACCTCTCCGCAAATTTTCGCTACTTTAGTCTTCCTTCGCTTTGTTCTCAATCCATATTCTGTGCTCATTTGTCCATTAAACAGATCCTGTAATTCTTCAGTTGCAAGGAGGATACAGACGTCTACAACGAATCTTATCATTGGTATCCAGACACGTTAAATTTTAATCACCCTCTTCATCGTTTCTGTTATTTCCGTCATTGCTTTTTCGATGTATAGATTAAACGATAGAGTTGAAAGACTACATCCCTATCTTTCTCTCTTCGTTCTTGATCTTCTGGTCTTATTATTTCCTCGTGGTTACTGTACAGATTGTATACTATCCGCCTTTCGCCGTGGCTTACTACTATATTTCTCAGAGTTTCTGACATCTTTCACCGTTTCACACTGTTGAACGCCTTTTTTAGGTCGACAAATCCTTGACTTTTCATCAGTGTTTCTTCCATTATCAACATCAATATCAGAACTGCCTTCCTGGTGCTTTTTTGAGGGGGTATAGGGGGGGGGGGGCACCAGTCTTCTGACTGGTTTCATGTGGCTCGCCGCGAATTCCTCTCCTGTGCCAACCTCTTCATCTCACAATATCACTTGAAACCTACGTCCTCAATTATTTGCTGGATGTATCCCAATCTCTGTCTTCCTCTACAGTTTTTGCCCTTCATACCTCCCTCTAGTATCGTGGAGGTCATTCCCTCATATCTTAACAGATGTCCTATCATCCTGCACCTCCTTCTCAGTGTTTTCCACATATAACTTCCCTCTCCGATTCTGTGCAGAACCTCCTCATTCCTTACTTTATCACGCGACGTAATTTTCAACATTCGTCTGCAGCACCACATCTCAACTGCTTCGGCTCTCTTCCCACAGTCCATGTTTCAGTACCATGCAATGCTGCATTCCAGATTTACGTTCTCAGAAATATCTTCCTTTATGATTGCTAAAGCAAAACTGATCGTCATCCAACAGATTCCGAATTTTCTTTACATTTTCTTTTGTATACCGTAATTTGGATACACGAGCTGTTGAGCTGATTGTGTGAAAATTCTCGCACTTGTCGGCTCTTGCTACCTTTCGAGTAGTGTGAATGATGTTTTTCCTAAAGTCTGGTGGTTTTTCGTCAGTCTCATACCTTTTAACACCACCGCGAATAGTCACTTCGTTGCCACCTCTCCCATCGATATTAGTAATTGCGATGGAATGTTGTGTATCCTTTTTGCCTTATTTCATCTTAATTCTTGCAAGTCTCTTTTAATTTATGATTGTAATACTGGACCTGCTGTCTGTTCGCTATCGACTTCTGTTCCTTTTTCTAACACGATACCAGACAAATTCTCCCCCTCATAGAGGCTGTCAATGCACTCTTTCCACCTACTTGTACTCTTATTCTTAATTTAACTGAACTGTCTACTGAGCTGTTCATTGCTGCAGTATCTACAGCGTCAGAGAATTTCAAGCGTACCTCATTCTTTAGTGCTACCGTATCCCATTTCTTTGCCCCACGATTCTTCCTGACTTCTCTCTTACACTTCAGACTACACTTCATCACAACTAAATTGTGATCTGAGTCTACATCCACTCCTGGGTACGCCTTACAATCCAGTACGTGATTCCAATATCTCTGCCTGACTATGACAACGTAACTGAAATCTTTCCGTATTTCCCAGCCCTTTCCATGTATACCTCCACCTCTTATAACCCTTGAACAGAGTATTCGCTGTTACTAGCTGAAATTTGTTGCAGAACCCAGTGTTTCTCCTCTCTCATTCCTATTACCAAGCACATATTCGCCCATAACTCTGTAGTTTATTTTTTCCCCACAACTGCATTCCACTTCTCCGTGACTGCTATATTTTCATCTCTCTTTACGTACTGTATTACCCTGTCAATATCCTCATATACTTTCTCTATCTGTTCATCTTCTCCATGCTACAATGGCATGTGTCTCTAGGCTATTATTGTTGGTGTTGGTATGCTATCGACTTGGTGAGAACAAACCTATCATTGAGCTATTCCCATTATCGCACTCTCCGCCTTACTTTCCTGTTCATAACGAATCCTCCTACTGTTATACCATTTTCTGCTGTTGTCGATATTACCCTATACTCAATAGGCCAGAAATCCTTGTCTTCTTTTCATTTCACTTCATTGACCGCCACTATATCTTGGTCGAGGATATGCATTTCTCTCTTCAGGTTTTCTGGTTTCCCTCCCGACTACAAACTTCTGACATTCCAATCCCAGACCCGTAGAACGGTATCCTTTCGTTGGTTACTGAATTTTTTTCTGATGGTCATCTCTCCCTTCGCAGTTCCCTTTCGGATATCCGAATGGGGGAATATTGTGAAACCTTTTTCCGATGGAGAGATCATCATAGCGTTTTTTCAGTTACAAGTCGCATGTCCTGCGAATACACATTATGTGTCTAATGCAGTACATTTCATTGCCTTCGGCATTCTCATGCTATAGATCATTGCTGATTCTTCCGCCTTTTAGGGGCAGTTTCCCATCCCATTAGGAAGAGAGTGTCCTGAAACTGTCTGCTTATCCGCCCCCTTTGGGAAGGCTGTTGGTAGAATGAGGGTGACTTCTTACGCCAGAATTCTTCGGCCGCCATTGCTGAAGAATTTTTTTCAATATTTAAGCAATGGCGGCGTTCGAACTCGGAACCGAAAACGTTTTGATTAGTAGTAAATGATGCTATTCCTTGACCAACTGTCCTACTTTCATCGTTTGGGGTTAAATGGAAATACATGTGAACACTTTCTTACGAATATTCTACCATTTCTTCTAGAAGACGTACCACTCAATAAGCAACGCTAATGAGGAGTGAAAGGTTTCCTGACCATTGGATTGGACAGAACGCTACATTAAAGTGGCCTGTCAGGTCCCTTGATTTGACTACTCTTGGTTTTCTTGCATGGACAGCACTGAAAGATGATATGTATTGTGAAGCCCCAACCACACCTGTCGATAAACTCCGGCGAATCGCGACAGCATGCAACGCCATATTATCCAACGCAGTTCCAACTGTTCGTCTATTTATCTATGTAATAGAGATTGCAAACTTACCTTGCAGTTGATGGTTATAAATTTGAGCGTCTGTCTAAATAAAGCATTAAAAAACATCACCCTAGGAAAAGTATTTATTTTGCGGGTGATATGTCGTCATGCACTCCGAAAAAAAATTATTAGTTACTTTAAAGTGTATTCCTTCTAATTAAAGATTCATGTAGTACCTACGACTCATTTGCTCAGCAGCAGTTTTTTTCTTTTTACTTTTAACAAGCATTCAAGCGTCTCCATGCAAAAACAGGTCGTCTACAAAAGTTCTTTTTTATCATGAACAGTGCCGTTTAGCATTACGAAATATGAATGACCGACGTTCCTGTTTCGCCTTTGACAGATAAGCAGCACTATGGCAGAAAAGGAAAGGACCAGTCAGTGTGGCCGAGCGGTTCTAGGCGCTTCAGTCTGGAACCGCGCGACCACTACGGTCGCAGCTTCGAATCCTGCCTCGGCCATGGATGGGTGTGATGTCCTTAGGTTAGTTAGGTTTAAGTAGTTCTACGTTCTAGGGGACTGATGACGTCAGAGTTTAAGTCCCATAGTGCTCAGAGCCATTTGAACCACATTGAAGCAAATGGAAAACTGCCTGACGTAACTTTAGTTGTTCCACAAAAATTGAAAACGTACGCAGGTCTTCCTGAGCTCCATCTGTTGCTTCATAAGTTAGCATATGCCGCAGTGCCATAAACAGAAATCGTAATTGACCCTGTGGCTAAGACACATAGGAAATGAGGTTTTACGGGGTGTACGTAAAGACCGAGAACACTATCAGTTATTTATTGCACAAAGTAAACATTGCGCATATGTAATACGTATTGCATTTCGAACAGAAACTCTGAAAGTTTTTTTTTTACAAACAGTCTTGCATATGCAGTCTTGCATATGCGGATGACTTAGGTGTGATGGTAGATTCGATTGAAAGTTTGCAAAGTAATATTTCAGAGCTAGATCAGAAATGTAAGGACTTTGGTATGAAGATTAGCACCTCCAAAACGAAAGTAATGTCAGTGGGAAAGAAATATAAACGGATTGAGTGCCAAATAGGAGGAACAAAGTTAGAACAGGTGGACGGTTTCAGGTACTTAGGATGCATATTCTCACAGGATGGCAACATAGTGAAAGAACTGGAAGCGAGGTGTAGCAAAGCTAATGCAATGAGCGCTCAGCTACGATCTACTCTCTTCTGCAAGAAGGAAGTCAGTACCAAGACTAAGTTATCTGTGCACCGTTCAACCTTTCGACCAACTTTGTTGTACGGGAGCGAAAGCTGGGTGGATTCAGGTTACCTTATCAACAAGGTTGAGGTTATGGATATTAAAGTAGCTAGGATGATTGCAGGTACTAGTAGATGGGAACAATGGCAGGAGGGTGTCCACAATGACGAAATCAAAGAAAAACTGGGAGTGAACTCTATAGATGTAGCAGTCACGGCGAACAGGCTCAGATGGTGGGGTCATGTTACACTCGTGGGAGAAGCAAGGTTACCCAAGAGACTCATGGATTCAGCAGTAGAGGGTAGGAGGAGTCGGGGCAGACCGAGGAGAAGGTACCTGGATTCGGTTAAGAATGATTTTGAAGTAATCGGTTTAACGTCAGAAGAGGCACCAATGTTAGCACTGAATAGGGGATCATGGAGGAACTGTATAAGGGGGGCTATGCTCCAGACTGAACGCTGAAAGGCATAATCAGTCTTAAATGATGATGATGATGATGATGATGATGAAACATTGGATATGCGAACCATGAGTGACCCGGCAGACGTCAATACGGTAACAGAATTCTTACCATACCCGTCGCAGCATGGCATCGTCGACTGTGGCAGACGCTTCCCATATTCTCTCCAGGAGCTCTGCTGCATCACGTGGTAGAGGCGGTACATACACCAGATCTTTAACGTGTCCGCACAGAAAAAAAGTCACACAGAGTGAGATCTTGTGATCGGGGAGGCCATTTAATGAAACAGCTCGCTCCGCACCTGGACTCGCCATATTTGTGAATAGCGCTGACTATCGACTAATTACCCAAATACGCTGTGGTGGTATACATGAAAAAAAAAAAAACTTTCAGGGTTTCTCTTCAAAATGACGTATGTGTGATATCTGTACAAAGTTTTCTTGTGCAATAAATAACAGAAATTGCCTCCGGACTTTATGTACACCCTTTATTAGTAGTTTAGACCTGTCTTCCTGCATATAACGACGGAACTTGGCAGGAGAGCTCTGCGTGCCGGTGTCTGCACCACAGTAGCCGACTCTGGCAGCATTTCTTTCTAATTGTAGTACAATTCTCTGATTCTTTCGCAAAAGGTTTCAGTGTCTGCATCTACATGTATATCAATACTCCACAAGCCACATGACGGATGTGACGAATGATACTTCCGGTACCACTAAGTGATCCCCCTTTCCCTGGTCCATTCTCGAAGACGCTTTAAGCGAACAACAGTAGATAAGGCTTTGTATTAGCTCTAATTTCTCGAATTTTATATTTTTGGTAATTTCATGGGACATATGTGGAAGTATTATGTTGTTCAACCTTTCCTGGAAAGTACTCTCTCGAAATTTTCAGTAGTAAACCTCTCCATTTTGCACTACTCCTGTTTTGTTGCGTCTGCCAATAAAGGTTGTTCAGCATCTCTGTAACGCTCTCACGTTGTTTTAACGATC
This sequence comes from Schistocerca serialis cubense, assembly GCF_023864345.2. NCBI lineage: Eukaryota > Metazoa > Arthropoda > Insecta > Orthoptera > Acrididae > Schistocerca > Schistocerca serialis. The sequence goes on from NC_064644.1 coordinate 54,921,276, forward strand.
CTGTGACGAAATGCACAGCATTTCGTTGGATCTCCACTATCTCGGCTATCAGTCCCTCTTGTTCAGTATTAACAAGCACTATTTCACTGTTATCCTGTTTCCTAAAGCTACTGAAAGCAGTTGTGGAAAGTGTACGGTTAAATTGAAAACTATTAGTATTTGTAGACAAATGTTGATGGTGTTGGGACAGCAACCAGCAACAAATTTACTTTCAGTTCCTTTATTCAAAGGGCACCTTTACCGGTATCGAATCGTTATGATTCATCTTCAGACGGTTTATATGCTTTCCCTATAGCATGTGATTAGTTTTTTACTGATTAATTGTCGTAAAATATAAATAATACATAATTATAAGCACTCCACACACAGCTTATAATAATGTATTATTTACATTTTAGGACAATTAATCTGTAAAAAACGCACCACATGTTATAAGGAAAGCATGTAAACCGTCTGAAGATGAAACATAACGATTCGAAACTGGTAACCGTGCCTTTTGAATAAAGGAACTGAAAGTAAATTTGTGGCTGGTTGCTGTCCCAACACCATCAACATTTGTCTTCAAATAACAGCCACGGTCTCCAACCATATCATCTTATGACAAAATTGCATCAGTATTTGTTCCAATATATCGTTTTCCTCCAGAGTTCAAAGCATTATCCATACAAAATATTACGTGCCCCTCAGCACACTACAATTGAGGTATACGTCATTTCGATATCTGCAAGCGTTCATGAAATAAAAAGGTTAATACTTCTTACGTAACTCATATTACATATAGATTGTTAGCGGTATCGGCGCCGATATTATGATTGTTGGTGCCCTAATATGTACCTACTTTTGTGTGTTAGTTGCTTTTTCTCTGAGACTAACAGTCGTCCGATAAACAAGACGCATAATTTGCTACCAAATGTTTCCGCATGGTCGTAACGTAACAGTAACGAGTAGATCGCCACAAGTGTCATAAGCCGATTTCCGAGAAACTTCGTTCAGTACAAGAGCCGAAATAAATCAACATGCGTCTCGCATTATCTGTAGATGTTCGGCGCTACTGGTGGCATAGTGGCCAGCCTCACGGCCTCTCACTTCCTTGTCCAGTGATCGAAACCCGTTTATTGTTTTATTCATTTCATTTTCTCATTTATATATCCCTGTTTGTAGAGCGTTACTACAAGAATGTTTCTTACCAAGTTTGGGGATACACGAGCGTTATGTTAGCTGTAAAATTACAACTGGGTTTCTCAATAAGAGTCTTACATTCTTTATAAACAGTGTCCAAAATTAAAGCAACAGACAGAGGTTTTGCAAGATCGCGTTTGTTTTTCCGCGAAACAGTACAAACGGGTGATAGTAAAGTAGATATGAAGGCCGCGGTGGCCGAGCGGTTCTAAGCGCTTCAGTCCGGAACCGCGCGACTGCTTCGGACGCAGGCTCGAATCCCTCCTCGGACATGAATGTGTGTGATGTCCTTAGGTTAGTTAGGTTTAAGTAGTTCTAAGATCTAGGGACTGTGACCTAAGACGTTAAGTCCCATCGTACTCAAAGCCATTTTTGAAAGTAGATGCAATGTAGAGAGTACATAACGTAAACAACTGCAACATGCGGAACGATAGACAAAAATGTTCTCTGCTTTTCCCAACTTAACGGATTTGCACGCACAATCCAATAACTGGTTAATATGCTCAGTATGGTGTGTGGTGGTAGCAGTACAGGCGTAACAACGACGGGACATGCTGTGAGTGTCATCAATCTCACGTTGAGGCATTAAAGCCCATTTCTTCTGCAGAGATGCTCACTAGTCTTGGAGAATGGTTGGTGTATGCTGACTTGATACAATCCGTCTCGTCACTGCATCCCAGACATGGTCTATGGGATTCTAACGAAGAGAACGAGCAGGCCACCCCATGCGTAGATTATCTTCAATTTCCAAGAAAGCATTAATCACTCGTGCTCTATGAGATCTAGCATTATTGTCCAGCAGTACGAAGTCTGGGTTCACAGCGCCTCGCAACAACCGCACACGAGGTCACAAGGTCTTTCACGAAACCTGACAGCAGTTAAATCTCGCCGATTCCCCCGCACAATTTCATGAAGAGCAGTGCAAGCGGTAAACATAATCACTGCCCTTAGTATTAGGGACCCTCCTAGATACCGGTCTCTCTTCACAATGTTTGGGTCCAGAAATCGTGTTCCACGTTACTTCCAGACGCGAGTGCGTCCAGAATCGCTGTCCAGACCAAATCGAAACGAATCTGTAAAAAGAACATTGGGTAACTGTTCGACGGTCCCGGTGGCATATTGACGAGTCCACTGCGAGGTCAGATTCCAGTTGCCGTACAGTACTAAGGCGGTACCGTTGTGTTCTTAGAGCCAAATAACGCTCCTCTCCTTCTGATGTCACGTGGTCGGCTCTGACCTGGCCATCGGGCTACAGTTTCGATCTCTATAGACTGTTGCTACATCCGAGGAACAACAGAACGATTCACAGTAAGCCATCAGGCCACATCAGTTGGCGACTGTCGTGCTTCCAATTTTCCTTTGTTGAGAACGTTTGCAGCATTATGGGCAGGATCCTCTAACCAGCTGCGGATTTAGTTGACGTAATGCGCTAGTTGGACAGCATCTGGGACGATATCCCTCAGTAGAAAGCCCAACAACCCTATCAATCAATGCCAATCAGAATGACCGCTTGTGTAAGGCTTGAAGTGTAACAACGCGTTACTGACTTGCTCAACTTGTGAATCTCTTTCTCTCCAACTTTCTTGACTTTTAGACATTTGACTGTTTATATATGTATATCACATCTACCAATTTCCGTCCGGTTCAGATAATGCGTTGTCTCTTTTCTTTTTTGTCTTATTGTGTGTGTCCGTTTCGGTACCTCACGTGTAATTCTAGGCGTTTTGTGCTCGTTGGCGTTTCCAGCGATTTATCGCCAACAGCATAATCAAAACACAATTTCTTAATAATTTTCAATCTATAAATAATACGTCAACGTTATTTACTTTCAAGGCCACTTAGCAGTCCTAGCGCCAATCATCTGTCTTCTAACATGCTTCCTGCATTTCGCTAGTATTTTGGTGCTACGACGACACTACATGAACAGCCAAAAACAGCTTCTCGTAGGATCGACATTATGCTCAAGGTACTACACCCTTGTTGTAAGTATTAGCTGCATTTTAACACTACGTTTGTATATTTTTTGATTTGCTTTTTCTTCTAAACACTTTTCGAAAGCTATTGCCAGCAGCAGTTGAGTATTTTGTGAAGAGCTTGCCACGCATCGGTCTATACGTCCTTCGTTATTACTGACGGTTTCGGTTAATAACCACCAACGAAGTGTCTGTATACATCAAGGAAAAAACAACGCAAGAACCAAAAATGGAGTACAGTGAATTATACATGCTGTGGCATGATCGAATACGAGGGTTCATTCCCCGTCCGTCCATGAAGTTCCGAGCCTGATTTTATTCCTGGGGTGTATAAGAGCAGTAACTACAGTGGTAGCTTGAACTAACAATTGTAATCGACAGATGTGAAATCGACCAGGCAGTTCTGAGCAAGCACTCATAAGTACTGGACGCGCCGCTGTATTATTGTGCCACAAATCAAAATCGTGCAAAGAACCGAAAGTCTTTAAATAAAGACATTTTCCAGGATGTTTTGAACAAGGGCAAAGTGTGTATAAAGTTTGTCGAGTTCGCACTCGTGAAGCTAAGACTATTGAACGCCTGATGCCACTTGATTGAACTGAAACACACTGAAATTTCGTTTCTGGAAGAGAATCATCACATATGACGAGACTTAGTGTACTCAGTAAGAACCTAACACAAAACTGCAAAGGGAAGAATGGCTCTCTGATGGTACTCCAAAACCGAGGAGGGTGCGAATGTGATTCGCGAGTTGAAGAACGTTCCAAAGAAGAATATTTCTGAGAGTGTCGCATGGCTGTATAAACGTTCTACGCGTTGTACCCAAGTAGAAGAAGAGTATATGGTATACCAGGAACATTAACACGTCAGCTTAAATGTTCTCTACGTTGTGTTGAACCAGTCTCGAAACATTTTGGACTGACGGGATTATATTCCATATTGATATGGCAAGATATGATACGTAAATAATATCGACTGCATTAAAAATCTGTGTCCAATGAGACTATTATTTAATTTCCAGTCTTCCGTAATATCCTCATCGTTTCGTCTAAAAGAGCATTCTCAGGTCTAGGGGAGTCTGTTACTACCGAGGCGAACCGATCTTACGATTGTCACAAATTAAAGAAATTATGCGCATCTACTGAGTTTAGAAATTATGCACATCTACTGAGTTTAAAGCTATGAACAGGGTAGCGCTCCTGGAACACATGAGAAAAGGTGATCTTCTCGCCTTTTTCAAATACAATAAGAAGTAACGGTGAATCTAATGACGTATCGTTATTCGCTGTACTTTCGTATTTAATAAATCGTTTTTGTGTCCACATCGGACGCCCCCTGCAACCACTCAACCAGACAGAAGGACCACTTGCAACCGGAGCGTTGGTCATCTGCGGTAATTCGCTAAGGCTTCCTATTGGACAGGTAACAAATTAATTTTGTTCAGGTTTTCGGAAATTCCTACCAGAAACTTATGGGACTTGTAGAGGGGAGAGAGTACATAATATTCTGAATACGAACCCAAGTCTGAAATCGTACCTTTTCCTTTCTACGACGGTTTGAATTCAAATGTTTAACTCACGAATTTCTGCCTGAGGAACTGAATTAGGTGTGATGCAGTACAGTTACTAGGTAACAATTCGAAAAGAAACCTAACGAAAACTCCATCATATCTTAATCACATTAGCTTCTATTAAATGTTAAATGTTAGGTGTTTACATTATTTCAAAGCAAAGGAGAACCCAGCGTACTGTACGTAGAGAACAGTACTGATGCATCACAGCAGCGGCACGATGTGGCCATCAACGACATCGTTACAGACATTGTATCTACGAAGCATATACTGGTACACACTATCCATCCCACATGGCGTCTATTCAACGTCTATTGCAAAGGCCAAAACTTCTGCCAGCATATCTTCGTCTATCATTAGAGGAGTTTCGTAAATTACTCTTTGCTTGCGACCCTAGAAGAGAAACCGCGTCATCCTGTATACCCTATCGCATACGAGGACAAGCAACTCCCACACTTCTGTCTTGCCCTCAGCAGACGTAGAAGCGTAACAGATCTGAACTGAAACCGTAATAGAACGGAAACGGTACGTTTCCAGACGTGGTTTCCTATTCTAAGCATTATGTACTCACTCCCCTCGACAAATCCCAGAAGTTTGTAACGGGAATTTGCGAACAAACCATATAAGTCATTTTCAGTATATTTTATATCAGCATAGGTAGGATAATTGAAAATTATTAAATGGTGGAGTGTTGAAACAAATATTTTCTTCGCCTACAAAATCGAGACAAAAGTGTGCACCAAAATAAACCTGAAGACGTTGCAAAAAAGCTTAGTATGCTGATAAATTCAATTTAGTATGCTACCATCAAATTCTGATCAAAATCGTACATACTGTTCTCAAGTCATGTTTCCCGCCAATCTGAAGAATACGGTTTGGAGAGAAACGCGTTTTAAGTTTTGGGTTACATTTTTTGTAGTTTAATTAAGCATATCTCTGCTTTTGGTGAAACAAGTGCTGTTTCGTTTATGAGACACAGAGGCGAGTGAGGGTCCTAGACTTAACCCAGTTCACTGCTATTAACGCGCGACCGCTATGGTCGCAGGTTCGAATCCTGCCTCGGGCATGGATGTGTGTGATGTCCTTAGGTTAGTTAGGTTTAAGTAGTTCTAAGTTCTAGGGGACTGATGACCTCAGATGTTAAGTCCCATAGTGCTCAGAGCCATTTGAACCATTTTAACTGCTATTAGCACCACGTCTTCATAACGTGACTGTGCGAAACATACAAGAATTGCGACATAATTTAAGAATGAAATTAAAAATTAAAGTTCATTTTCCAAACTTTATCAACATGTGATTCAGTATATTAATGTTTAAATTGTCAAACCTCAAAGAGCTTACATGTATAAATTTCCTGAAATGCATCATTTTAAGAAAGAAATAAGTTATGCTAAATGATAAAGCTAGAAAGCCAAAAAATGGTCAGAATGTGCAAATGTATGTCAAAATCAACTGTTACAAGATTGCTCAAAATCGGTCTTTTTACAAAAACTTAATGGCGCTAAAGATTAGACTTAGAAATATGGCAATTTGTATGACGCTTCAGTTCAATATAAAAGCAGTAACTATGTGACCCCATTAAGCTACCTCTAATTGTTTTCGAGTAATTTACTGAAAACTAAATTTGGAACAAAAACGTCCTTGTTTGTAGTAGATTAAGTATCAGTTATGTTAATAGCTCTGTTACAGCAAGTGAGTAAACACATTAAATAATAGGGATATAAGAAGTTACAAAACTCTGATACAAATACCAATCAGTACAAGGTCTTTTAAAGATGTAGTTCAGAGACCATGGTCTGCTGTCAGTTCCATTCTAAAAATTCTAGTTGGCAAAGTTTACATATGGGTGGGATAAAAAGTTTTCTGTGAGTATAGCCCACTCAACTCCATACAAAAATAACGAAGATTCTAAATTAATATAAAACAGTGTCATAAAGTATTGTGTGTCCGAGAAAGCGCCCATTTAGAGGCTACTACCGGGGCATAGAGCGGATGACAGCAGGTGTTCCCTCTGGCCCGTATATAAATACGGCCTGAGAGACAACGACGGCTCTTCATTTCGTACCCACATACCGGCTTTCGCGCTGCCTCGGGTGACGCACACAGCCAGACTGCAACTAGAAGCATGTTTTCGTTACAAATAGAAAGTGAAATCGCAAGGACTTCATACCGTCTTGGATCGCTTAGATTTCGCGGAAGTAAATGTTTGTAGGCCGCCCGTAATGTTAACAAAATTGCTAGGCAAGTGGTGACACTGTTTTTCACTTTTGTGGCGAGCAGGTTATTAGAAGTCTGGGCGAAACACCACTTATTGGGAACTTACCGTAGAGATCGCCTCTGAACTGCTCATAGTGTTGTTTATGATAGAGAAATCAATATTATTATTATCAGGAACATTACTATGTTGTGCGTATGAAATTTTATCAAATGTACCAGTCAGAGCTTAATACTTACATTGATAATCATAGTTATTGATCACGCTTGGCAAACAGAGAGTGGAAGCATTTCTTTCAGTGAAAAAAAGAAGGATGATGACTTGCAGGCTAGAAACTATGGTCGCTTCCTGACTAACCACAAAAACAATTTTCAGGCTCGTGTAAAAGACGGCGAACAGTGTTTCCTATCTCTTATTTCTTCTTATTATTTATAAACCGACGCCCCACGTAGTGATTACCACATCGAGCAGAAATACTCCAGATCCAAATGTAGGCGCTCCTCTATTTTCTTCATAGCAGTGTCGGTCCTGCAGGCTCGTTTGACAGCTTTTATCATCCACTGATCTGCTCTTTCGATATGCATTTCGTCTGCTTTTGCGCAGAAGTTTTAACATTCTGATCCCATTTGAAGTTCGACCGATTTCACGGTTTCTGTAATGTCTGTTAGGCCATCGTTGAAATTACACGTCGACTATTTTTACGCTCTCTGTAAATGGTTTTTGAAGATTTTTCCCGCAAATTGCACTAATTTTTGACAAATCGCCTTGTAACTCTATAACGTATTTTCTGGTGACTTTGGGATGAACCCATCAATGCATTAGACATCCCAGAGAAAATTTTAGGTCTGAAAACAGAAAATAGATCTTAAAAGACATCATAGTCGCCGTTAACTGTATAAAATATTTGTTATACTGCAATTTCGGCCTTATGGCCATTTTCAAGGAAAAACTGAGAATTTACATTCTGTCAAAATATAAGACTATCTGACATGAGTACATGTCGTTGTCAAAATGCAGCCATTTGACTGTGAGAGTCCCACAAGATCTGGTGAGGCCGAAACTGCAATAGTAACAATAAATATTTTATACAGTCAACGGCGACTATGATGTCTTAAGAAATATTATATGACTGTGAATCCCACCATGAGATATTAATCACAGAAAATAGACTTTCTGAATTTTTCGAAGAAGACTTTCCCCTTAACACAGCACCAAGTACAGTATTATGGGCTACGGAGGTGCTTCCACGCTACACCTGCGAGTAGGCAGCCCGCAGCGCAGCGCCGCGCAGCTGGCCGGACGCGTTGCCCTGGGCTGGTCTGTATCGCGGCGCCGTCATTTGCATTCCCGGGCCGGCGTCGGGCGCTGCTAATGGAATGCGCCTGCGCCGGCTCTAATTGCCTGACGAAACTGTCCACTTACAGCTCGGCCCGCCTAGCCGCTGCCGGGCCCAAGCTTGCCCGCCTACGTGCCCGCCAAGCAAAGCGCACCTCTCCGGCAAACCCAGAGGTACCGGCACTGTGTGCCACCGGAATCCCGCCTCCTGCGCTGTTCCCAATGTGCTCGCGCCGTCTTGCCTTACATTTCGAGGGCGAGAGCACGCTTGCGTTATAGACTACTTATACAACACACATGGCCAAGTATAACACTACATTTTCTGTTCAATAAAAACGACCGTCTCATCAAATGTTTGAACGGACTGAAAAGAAGACCTTCTCTGATTTATAATATTGGCTTTCTTTGAATTTTCAAAGCCAAAGAAAGTGTGAAAAATGGAGAAATGTGGCAGAAAATTGACTAGCATAAGGTCTAGTTTGTCAAACAAATATTTAATGTCTCGAAATTAAGCACGGTAATCAAGAAATACTTTATTAGTGATTTGGGGGACGGCTAAACAACGAATTTTTTTCCTAATTTTCATACCCAAACGATGAATGGTAAATGCACAAATGGGATTTAAAATTTACTTGTGTGTGGTCTAGTTTTGCAAGGAAATATTAAATCATGTAAAAAACTGAAGAGCCTATCAATTTTGCGCATAATATCTTACATTGGTGAGATATTTAACTGTCAAGAATGTATCTTCCGAATCAAATACTGAATTCAGCACATTTCTAATACAGACGACGTCAAGAAGACAAATGGGATAGCCATAAGACCATCGCTAATGAAACTCTTCTGGGCATATGACCTCGTTGTCAAAGTTTAAGATTCTGCGACGTATCGGCCACTACTGTAAATCTCTGTTGGTCCGTTGTGGCCAGGGGACATCGGCTGGTAAGTAATTCTCAATGTCCATAAACGTCACAAACAGCCCCTTACTTTAAGATATTTTATTTAATTCTGAAAGCAATCACTTTCGACTTTTAATTTTGCTATCTTCAGGCCCCAAACGCTTTATAAAAATAAACTTTCCAATCGTCATACAAATGCTCCCCCCATGAACCGTGGGCCTTGCCGTTGGTGTAGAGGCTTGCGTGCTTCAGCGAAACAGATAGCCGTACCGTAGGTGCAACAACAATGGAGGTGTATCTGTTGAGAGGCCAGACAAACGTGTGATTCCTGAAGAGGACAGCAGCCTTTTCAGTAGTCCCAGGGACAACAGTGTCGATGATTGACTTAGATGAAGTTGTAACACTAATCAAAACGGCCTTGCTGTGGTGGTACTGTGAACGGCTGAAAGCAAGGGGAAACTACAGCCGCGATTTTTCTCGAGGGCATGCAGCTTTACTGTATGGTTACATGATGATGGCGTTCTCTTAGGTAAAATATTTCGCAGGCAAAATAGTCCCCCATTCGGATCTCCGGGCGGGGACTACTCACGATGACGTTATGAGGAGAAAGAAAACTGACGTTCTATAGATCGGAGGGTGGAATGTCAGATCCCTTAATCGGGCAGGTAGGTTAGAAATTTAAAAGTGGAAATGGATAGGTTGAATTTATGTATAGTGGGAATTAGGGAAGTACGGTAACAGGAGGGACAAGACTTCTGGTCTGGTGAATACAGGGCTATAAGTACAAAATCAAATAGGGGCACTGCAGGAGTAGGCTTAATAACGAATATAAAAATGGAAACAGCTTAGTGAACCCATTATTGTGGCAAAGATAGACACGAGCCCACGACAACCATAGTAGTACAAGTTTATATGGCAAATAGCTCCGCAGATGACGAAGAGATTGATGAAATGTATGATGAGATAAAAAACATTATTCAGATAGTGAAAGGAGACGAAAATTTAATAGCCATGGGTAACTGGAATTCGATATTAGGAAAACGAAAAGAAGGAAACGTAGTAGGTGCATATAGAATGGGGGTAAGAAATTAAAGAGGAAGACACCTGGTAGAACTTTGCACAGAGCGTAACTTAATCATTGCTAACACTTGGTTCAGAAATCATGAAGGAATGTTTTATACATGAAACAGGCCTGGAGAAATTGGAAGGTTTCAGATAGATTATATAATGGTAAGACATAGATTTAGGAGGAGGAGGAGGATATTAGTGTTTAACGTCCCGTCGACAACGAGGTCATTAGAGACGGAGCGCAAGCTCGGGTGAGGGAAGGATGGGGAAGGAAATCGGCCATGCCCTTTCAAAGGAACCATCCCGGCATTTGCCTGAAACGATTTAGGGAAATCACGGAAAACCTAAATCAGGATGGCCGGAGACGGGATTGAACCATCGTCCTCCCGAATGCGAGTCCAGTGTGCTAACCACTGCGCCACCTCGCTCGGTAGATTTAGGAACCAGGTTTTAAATTGTAATACATTTCCGAGGGACGATGTGGACTGACCACAATCTATTGGTTATGAACAGCATATTAAAACAGAAGTAACTGCAGGAAGGTGGGAATTTAAGGACATGGGACCTGGATACACTGACAAAACCAGATCTTGTAGAAAGTTTCAGGGACAGCATTAGGGATCGATTAACAGGAATGAGGGAAATAGACAGGGTAGAAGCAGAATGGGTAGCTCTGAGTCATGAAATAGTGAGGGCAGCAGGCAGCAGAGAATCAAGTAGGTAAAAAGATGACGGCTAGTAGAAATCTTTGGGTAATAGAAGATATATGGAAATTAACTGATGAAGGGAGACAATATAAAAATGCAGTAAATGAAGCGGGGAAAAAGGAATACAAACATCTCAAAAACGAGATCGACAAGAAGTGCTAAATTACTAAGCAGGGATGGCTAGAGGACAGTTGTAACGATTTAGAGGCATATATCACTGTGGGTAAGATTTCTTCTTTTTTTTTTTTTTTTTTTTTTTTTTTTTTTTGGTCATCAGTCTACTGACTGGTTTGATTGGGCCCGCCACGAATTCCTTTCCTGTGCTAACCTCTTCATCTCAGAGTAGCACTTGCAACCTACGTAACCTACGTCCTCAATTATTTGCTTGACGTATTCCAATCTCTGTCTTCCTCTACAGTTTTTGCCCTCTACAGCTCCCTCTAGTACCATGGAAGTCATTCCCTCATGTCATAGCAGATGTCCTATCAACCCGTCCCTTCTCCTTATCAGTGTTTTCCACATATTCCTTTCCTCTCCGATTCTGTGTAGAACCTCCTCATTCATTACCTTGTAAGTCCACCTAATTTTCAACATTCGTCTATAACACCACATCTCAAATGCTTCGATTCTCTTCTGTTCCGGTTTTCCCACAGTCCATGTTTCACTACCATACAATGCTGTACTCCAGACGTACATCCTCAGAAATTTCTTCCTCAAATTAAGGCCGGTATTTGATATTAGTAGACTTCTCTTGGCCAGATATGCCTTTTTTGCCATAGCGAGTCTACTTTTGATGTCCTGCTTGCTCCGTCCGTCATTGGTTCTTTTACTGCCTAGGTAGCAGAATTCCTTAACTTCACTGACTTCGTGACCATCAATCCTGATGTTAAGTTTCTCGCTGTTCTCATTTCTACTACTTCTCATTACCTTCGTCTTTCTCCGATTTACTCTCAAACCATACTGTGTACTCATTAGACTGTTCATTCCGTTCAGCAGATCATTTAATTCTTCTTCACTTTCACTCAGGATAGCAATGTCATCAGCATATCGTATCATTGATATCCTTTCACCTTGTATTTTAATTCCACTCCTGAACCTTTCTTTTATTTCCATCATTGCTTCCTCGATGTACAGATTGAAGAGTAGGGGCGAAAGGGTACAGCCTTGTCTTACACCCTTCTTAATACGAGCACTTCGTTCTTGATCGTCCACTCTTCTTATTCCCTCTTGGTTGTTGTACATATTGTATATGACCCGTCTCTCCCTACAGCTTACCCCTACTTTTTTCAGTATCTCGAACAGCTTGCACCATTTTATACTGTCGAACGCTTTTTCCAGGTAGACAAATCCTATGAAAGTGTCTTGATTTTTCTTTAGCCTTGCTTCCATTATTAGCCGTAACGTCAGAATTGCCTCTCTCGTCCCTTTACTTCTGATCGTCATCTAGCGCATTCTCAATTTTCTTTTCCATTCTTCTGTATATTATTCTTGTAAGCAGCTTCGATGCATGAGCTGTTAAGCTGATTGTGCGAAAATTCTCGCACTTGTCAGCTCTTGCCGTCTTTGGAATTGTGTGGATGCTGCTTTTCCGAAAGTCAGATGGTATGTCGCCAGACTCATATATTCTACACACCAACGTGAATAGTCGTTTTGTTGCCACTTCCCCCAATGATTTTAGAATTTCTGATGGAATGTTATCTATCCCTTCTGCCATATTTGACCGTAAGTCCTCCAAAGCTCTTTTAAATTCCGTTCTAATACTGGATCCCCTATCTCTTCTAAATCGACTCCTGTTTCTTCTTCTATCACATCAGACAAATCTTCACCCTCATAGAGGCTTTCAATGTATTCATTCCACCTATCTGCTCTCTCCTCTGCATTTAACAGTGGAATTCCCGTTGCACTCTTAATGTTACCACCGTTGCTTTTGATGTGACCAAAGGTTGTGTTGACTTTCCTTTATGCTGAGTCTGCCCTTCCGACAATCATATCTTTTTCGATGTCTTCACATTCTTCCTGTAGCCATTCCGTCTTAGCTTCCCTGCACTTCCTATTTATTTCATTCCTCAGCGACTTGTATTTCTGTATTCCTAATTTTCCCGGAACATGTTTGTACTTCCTCCTTTCATCAATCATCTGAAGTATTTCTTCTGTTACCCATGGTTTCTTCGCGGCTACCTTCTTTGTACCTATGTTTTCCTTCCCAACTTCTGTGATGGCCCTTTTTAGAGATGTCCATTCCTCTTCAACTGTACTGCCTACTGCGCTATTCCTTATTGCTGTATCTATAGCGTTAGAGAACTTCAAACGTATCGCGTCATTCCTTAGTACTTCCGTATCCCACTTCTTTGCGTATTGTTTCTTCCTGACTAATGCCTTGAACTTCAGCCTACTCTTCATAACTACTATATTGTGATCTGAGTCTATATCTGCCCATGGGTACGCCTTACAATCCAGTACCTGATTTCGGAATCTCTGTCTGACCATGATGTAATCTAATTGAAATCTTCCCGTATCTCCCGGCCTTTTCCAAGTTTACATCCTCCTCTTGTGATTTTTGAACAGGGTATTTGCTATTACTAGCTGAAACTTGTTACAGAACTCAATTAGTCTTTCTCCTCTTTCATTCCTTGTTCCAAGCCCATATTCTCCTGTAACCTTTTCTTCTACTCCTACCCCTACAACTGCATTCCTGTCGCCCATGACTATTAGATTTTCGTCCCCCATTACAAACTGCATTACCCTTTCAATATCCTCATACACTTTCTCTATCTGCTCATCTTCAGCTTGCGACGTCGGCATGTATACCTGAACTATCGTTGTCGGTGTTGGTCTGCTGTCGATATTGATTAGAACAACCCGGCCACTGAACTGTTCACAGTAACACACCCTCTGCCCTACCTTCCTATTCATAACGAATCCTACACGTGTTATACCATTTTCTGCTGCTGTTGATATTACCCGATACTCATCTGACCAGAAATCCTTGTCTTACTTCCACTTCACTTCAGTGACCCCTACTATATCTAGATTGAGCCTTTGCATTTCCCTTTTCAGATTTTCTAGTTTCCCTACCACGTTCAAGCTTCTGACATTCCACGCCCCGACTCGTAGAACGTTATCCTTTCATTGATTATTCAATCTATTTCTCATGCTAACCTCCCCCTTGGCAGTCCCCTCCCGGACATCCGAATGGGGGACTATTCCGGGATCTTTTGTCAATGGCGAGATCATCATGACACTTCTTCAATTACAGGCCACATGTCCTGTGGATACACATATCATGTCTTTAATGCAGTGGTTTCCATTGTCTTCTGCATCCTCATGTCGTTGATGATTGCTGATTCTTCCGCCTTTAGGGGCAATTTCCCACCCCTAGGACAAGAGAGTGCCCTGAACCTCTATCCGCTCCTCCGCCCTCTTTGACAAGGCCGTTGTCAGAATGAGGCTGACTTCTTATGCCGGAAGTCTTCGGCCGCCGATGCTGATTATTTATCAAAATTTAGGCAGTGGCAGGGATTGAACCCGGGACCGAAGACGTTTTGATTATGAATCAGCGACGCTACCCCTAGATACTGAATATAGGATAATTGACGAGGCCTTTGGGGTAAAGAGAACCACTTGTATGAATATCAACAGCTCAGATGGAAACCCAGAACTAAGCAAAGAAGGGAAAGCATAAAGGTGGAAGGAATATATAGAGAGTCTTTGCAAGGTCTGTGTACTTGAAGACAATATTACGGAAATGGAAGAGGATGTAGATGAAATGGGAGATATTACAATGCGTGAAGAATTTGACAGAGCACTGAAACACTTTGAAGATTGCCGATGACATTGTTATTCTGTCAGAGACAGCAAAGGGCCCATGAGAGCAATTGAACGGAATGGATATACTCTTGAAAGTAGGATATAAGATGATCAACAAAAGCAAAGCGAGGATAATGGAATCTAGTCGAACTAAGTCCGGTAATGCTGAGGGAATTAGATTAGGAAATGAGACACTTAAAGTAGTAGATGAGTTTTGCTATCTGGGGAGCAAAGTTACTGATGATGGTCGAAGCAGAGAGGATATAAAATGTAAACCGGCAATGGCAAGGAAAGCGTTTCTGAAGAAGAGAAATTTGTTAACGTAGAGTATAGATTTAAGTGTCAGGAAGTTGTTTGTAAAAGTAGAATGAGAGGTTCACTCTGCAGCATAGTGTGCGCCGATATATAACTTCATGGTAGATTAAGACTGTGTGCAGGACGGAGACTCGGACGCGGGACCTTTGGCTATCCCGGTCAAGTGCTCTACCATCTGAGCTATCCACGCATGACTCACGCTCCGTCCTCATTCTGGAAACATCTCGAGGCTGTGGCTAAGCCATGTCTCAGCAATATCCTTTTTATTCAGGAGTGCTAGTTTTGCAAGGTTCGCAAGAGAGCTTCAGTAAAGTTTGTAAGGTAGGAGACGAGATACCGGCAGAAGTAAGGCTGTGAGAACGGGGCGTGAATCGTGCTTGGGTACTTCAGATGGCAAAGCACTTGCGCGTGAAAGGCAAAGGTCCCGAGTTTGAGTCTCGGTTCGGCCCCCAGTTTTAATCTGCCAGGAAATTTGGAAAGCAGTCTGTTATTTACAGTTGTTAGTTCAAGCTTGCACAGGATAGAGTAACTTGGGGAGCTGCATCAAACCACCCTTTGGACTGAAGACCACAACAATATACTAGATTGTGAATGCAGATAGATGACTGCTGTACATCTATTTGGTCACATAAACCAAAGCATACCCGACAGCGTCCTATACCGATGACACTGGGTTATTACATATTTCCAGCTCATCCATCACAGAGCATAATTTAGGATTATGACAGGCCATCTTCCCTGTATGGCTGGACGCCTGAGTATTTACACATTCGTTGGATGAAGTCGGAGATTGGTCACCCAAAATGGGCAATGTATCAGTCAATCTTACCCATCACACCGATCCAAATGCACAAGATCTCTGCTGATGTGTCGAGGGGGTAGCACTTTTAACAAGGCATTCCAAGGGCCACGTAAGGCCTTGAATGCTTAATTTAAAACGGGCCTGACGTACTAGTTATAGAGACCGCCCATCCACAGAACAGCAAGAATGGTTAACTCGACCCAACGCCGGTCATGTAGCTATACGTTGGTATCTCCAATACCAATTATAATGAATGAGGGAAATAGTACTGCCTGAATGAACTAAAACAAAAACATGTTCAATACCTATCACCGCACATACGTAAGGGAGGCGGTCACCATCTACAACACGTATTTTTCGACCTCCCGCAAGCAGTTTTCTGCGGAGAGCTGACGAGACCTTGTTCTTCTGGCGTCAGATATTTATTCACTTAATCTTCCCACTCTAGTAACGTACCGTAATGCCCTGTTTCTCCACAACTGTAGCACACTTCCTTAGGTGTCATACCCTGCCGGTAACGCTAAACATCAATATTATTTACTCTATCCCACTACAGCCTGTTCCTAATACTCGTTTGCTATTACCTTAACGAACATTTTCAATTTTAGTTAACAGTTCGGCAAAGGAAGATGGTTTCGGCGGAGCGCACACCTTCCAAAACATGCGTGATTGCTTCAGCCTTTGAGATTTCCACACACAGGTCTAAGATAGGAAGAGCAATCTTGTTAACATAATGGGATAATGTGCCATCCTTTCTTTGTACCCGACGAACATATTTATCAATAATTTCTTTCTTCTCACGAGTACCAACACATTTATTTAAAAACGTTTTCCGGAAATCCCATAATGTTTCCTGTTTCTCTAAGGCCTCAGCAATATTCCTGGCTGAACGTCCCATGACAAAGGGATAAATAAGTTCCAATACTACACTACGATTGACACCCAGCATGTGGGCCTGCTCGTGCAGTCTAATAACCACGAAAGTTCACGTAACTCAGTAGCACTTTCCGCTGACAACTTTGATACCACATTACGAATTGCCATTATTGGGTTTGGTAATCTCGCGAACTCAGTATGGCTGACACTGACCTTTCGTGACCAACACTAACCTCAGTATTTTGCTCATCCTCACGCCAATTGTAACAACATTTGCTGCTGCGCTTCTGAACCATCGTCTTGGAAAGTTTGACGCTCCGACAGCGCTGGAGTATCTTTACTAACAGCAGGCATATCGCGCATTCTATTAACTACATGGCCTAGTAGGGCCTGTACAGGGCTAATCTGCTTACGTGACGGGGAGGCAACATCAAAGTCTATCACATCTTCGTGAACATTATTGACCAATTCCTATTAAAAAAAAAATCATAATGCAGGTGAGGTTTAAGACTGGCTATACAGATGACTTTCCCTGCTCTTGTGGAATCCATGCTGAAACAATAAACAGCACAGCAGCCGCAATCCGAGGAACAGGCTGTACAATTCAATGAATGCAAGTATTACACTAGTTACTGTGCCGTTACCTGTGAACTTTACTTAGTACCATCTCCCCAGTGAAAATCTCAACCACGGCCTGCTACCACTGGTAGGGTATAGAATTGGTAAGCAGGGGACATGGACTGCTGGAGTGGAATGCAGAACCCATTTGAGGGTAAAAAAAAATATTTTCACCACGTTAATTAAACAGAGACTGGTAACAACACAATGAGTACTTAGTATTTGAAAATTTGTGACCTACACCGATTATTCGACTGTAAGAAAGCAACGAGAATAATTCAAAAAATTTTAAAAAGAAAAACAACCTTATGGCCCCAACTTTAAACTCGTAAAAAATCACTTTACACAAATGTAACTGTGACGTTACTAGACACCTGAGCTCACTAGTCCTTGTAAATATGAAAAATAACAATTTGTAAAAGCTAGTATGTTTAAAAAAACTAAAATAGCAAGATCTCATAAATATGTGAATTAACTATTATTGAAAACATTCAGCAATATGATGTTACGATAGCCTGAAAGATCTACACAACAACTAGTACATTCTCGACATTTGGCGTTCACATCGCCCGCGCGTCTGAATTCCGTGTTCGAGAGCTCAAGTGACAACAACAGCAGGAGGGCCGGCTCACACTCGTAACAGCTTCTAGAACACACAAACGCAGTATTAATACACAGTTCACTAAAATACTAAAAGTAACAGCCAAGCACTGGGTATCGCCAAATACAGGAAGAGATCTAGAATGAAATTTTCACTCTACTGCGGAGTGTGCGCTGATATGAAACTTCCTGGCAGATTAAAACTGTGTGCCGGACCTTTGCAAAGGTCCGGAGTTCAAGTCTCGGTCCGGCACATAGTTTTAATCTGCCAGGAAGTTTCACAGGAAGAGATGTTAAATGTTATAGTGTGACAACCGGAGTTACTATTAAGGCAATAGTTCATTACACAATCTCCAAATTTGTAAACAACCACCAGTTGAAACTTCCTGGCAGATTAAAACTGTGTGCCCGACCGAGACTCGAACTCGGGACCTTTGCCTTTCGCGGGCAAGTGCTCTACCAACTGAGCTACCGAAGCACGACTCACGCGCGGTACTCACAGCTTTACTTCTGCGAGTACCTCGTCTCCTACCGTCCAAACTTTACAGAAGCTCTCCTGCGAACCTTGCAGTGCTTTAACGGTGTTCGCTCCGTGGAGATGGAAGTGAAGGGAAACATTCCCTCCCACATCTTTGTTGACGGGCACAAGGCGCATGTTATTTACTCAGGGCAAACCCCTACATGTCATGCATGTAACGAGTCTGGTCACCTCCGTCAGGACTGCCCTCGCCGTGTTTTTGTGCTAAAAAATAACCTTACGCAACGCCAGAAATTAACACTCAACGATTTGTTGCCAGCCAGTAATACAACAGAGTCGGCGGCTGTCATGGATCCTGTTACTGCCTCTGAAAATGTTGCACTTAATGTTAATGATTTTCCGTCTTTAAAACCTGCATTAACTGCTGAAATTCCGTCCCGTGACAGCGAGATTCGCACTAAAAAGCGTCCTCTAGAGGACACTATAAAATCTGTTGATGAGGACTCTTCCTGTGAAACACCCGTTGCCAGGAAGCCGAAGCCCAGTCCTAAAGATCTGTTGGAAGTGGAGAAAGGAGATGAAATGCAGGTCGATGTGGCTCCCACTTCCGCACAAGGACTTATACCGCCACGAACAGATAGTGACGCAGCTGGTTAGAACCTTTCACGGAAATGTGACCCTGAGCCTGAGGTCACAGCTGCAATAACCGCATCAAGTGCACAGCCCATACAGTGCGAACAGTACGAGGAAGTAACAAGTAAACAACCTGCTGACTCCGAAGCGCAACGCCGCGCCGAAGGAGGAAATAAACAAGCATCACCGCCTCGCCAGCAAGACAACACAGCAGACAACACGCCGGAGCCAAATATTGGCGACTCGCAAGCCACCGCCGTTGCGCCAGACGGCCACCGTCGGAGGCTGCGACCGAAACCAGGTCCTGCTGTCACGCGTCATCAAGCGAAAGCAAACCAGAGAAGAAAGACATCAAGAAAACGAATATTAAATATGAAGTCATCAGGGCCAACACTGACGAGGAGAAAGAGAAAGACCACAGTGACTTATAGCAATGCATTGTCAGGATTTCAGGCTAATTTTCTTCTCAAGCACTTTGTTTAAAGCAGTAAAAATTTATCTAGGAAGTTAGTACATATAATGGGCACACAGCTTGTAAAGATCATGACTTGTAGAGAAGCACGTTGCTGCTATAATAATACCGATCCTCATCCCAAATAGCTTCTTCTGGTATGTCTGTGATGCAAGCTTATAGCATTACTACTGTTAACATTAATAAAATACAGTCTCCCTTGTAACTGGCAGCACTAAAAGAATTCTTGTACCAGTCTGGTACAGATATCGCGTTGCTACAAGAAGTTGCGACAGCGGAATTTCGGATCCCAGGCTCTTTTGAAATTGTTAATGTTTCTACGGAAGCCAATATCGGTACAGCCATTCTTATAAGGGACGGCATTCCGGTGACTGAAATCGAACGACTAGAATCAATAAGAGCCATAGGTATAAAAATTTTCGATACCGTGCTTAACCTTTACGCCCCATCAGGAAATTTCCATAAATTGAATAGTGCGAAGTTTTTTCAAGAAGAAGTGATTTATTTATTGAGGAAAAATCCGTGTTATCTTATACTAGGTGGAGATTTTAACTGTGTTTTAAACCAGAAAGATCAACAACCTAATTTCAACTACTCGCCACAGTTAAAAAAGTTGGTAAGTGTTCTACAACTTAAGGATGTGTGGGAACTTCAGCACCCGACGTCAGTCGGGTTCACGTATATAACCAGCGACTCCCGCAGCAGACTAGATAGAATTTACGTGTCACAAATTTGCAATATTTTTTATTAAACGTGGAAACTATTCCCGTGTATTTTAGCGATCACAGTACACTATTAACTTGCTTTAATTTAAGTGTACAGCCAACCCGTTGATTCACAGGCCAATGGAATTTGAATATCTCTGTTTTAACTGGCGAAGAACTGGAACAGGAAATAAGAGTAGCGTCGACTATGTGCTTGCGTACAGCAGACAAGCACCCAACAGTCATTGACTGGTGGACTAGGAGGGCTAAACCAAGGCTGCGGAAAGTTGTCATGCAGTTTAGTGCAGCGAGGCACAGGGAGTTGAGGAATACAATGGAGTTTTATTATAAAGTTATATCGACAGGCCCATGATGACGTAATTCCTCTGAATGATATAAAAAAAATAAAAGCCAAGTTATTAAGCATTAAACGGCAACAGATGGAGGGACTAATAATTAAATCGAAAGCTACATAAGTCGTAGCAGATGAAACAGCTTCTCTGTATCACTTGGTGCGGCATGCTAAAAACAGACGTCAATCTTTTATTGATGAAGTCCAGACGCATACTGGTACAAGGCTCACAGGCCAGAAAGAAATACTGGACGAAGTCCACAGGTACTATGAAACCTTATATGCCCCTACCACAGTGGAAGATGAAGCTCTCGAGGACTTTCTCACTATTTTAGGTCCACAATTTTCGGGAACAGACAACGCTGACATCCTGTCACCTATTACTAAAGATGAAGTGCATGAGGCAGTGTGTAACTCACCTCTCAAAAAACCTCAGGGACTTGATGGCCTCGCCGTGGAGTTTTATGCCCGCTACTGGTCTATAATTGGGGACAAGATCACTTCCATGGCGAATGAGGTCCTGAACGGAAAAACGGTCCCTGCAGAGTTTAAGGAAAGTAAAATAGTACTGATTGCTAAGAGTAAAGGCAAAACCAACATAAACAATTTTCGGACTCTTTCGCTACTAAATTCTGATTATAAAATAATTTCGCGTATTATCAACAAAAGACTCTCTGCCTTTTCCAACAAAATATTCAGTCATTATCAATCTTGTTCTCCGACCAGAACAATATTCGAAAGTCTATCTGCGTACAGAGACGTCATTGCAATTACCTCAGTGACAAGTATAAAATGTGCTTTAATCTTTATATATTTCAACAAAGCTTTTGACCGCGTTAGTCATAGATACCTCTTTGCGACGCTGTCAAGAATGACTTTCCACCCTCAGATTGTCAACATGCTAAGAAATATTGCAACAGGTATAAATGCGAAAATAGCAATCAATGGCCAAACATGTAAACCCATACAGTTAAGACGAGGGGTTCCACCGGGCTGTCCCTTATCTATGTTTTTATTTTCCGTATCTTTAGAGCTCTTTCTCCACACTGTCCACGCAAGATTAACAGGCATAACATTGAGTGGCGAGAAAACTGTCATACGAGCTTATGCTGATGACGTGGGCGTTGTAATAAGGAATAAGGAGGAGACAGTTACACTGGAAAGAGAAATCCAAAGGTATTGTCTAGCGTCGGGAGCGACAACAAATGAAAACAAAAGTAAAATATTGAATCTACGGATCCTAGATCACCTCCGACTGGCATGGGCAAAACAAGACAACAAACATAATACTTAGGGAATAACCTTAATGGCATGTCCGATGAGGATGGCTGCTTTTAACTGGACAGAAATTAGGAGGAAAGTTCATGGTGCTGTAATGGAGAACATCCATCTAACTATGGACCTGGTGCAAAAAGTCAGATTCATCAACTCCTGCGTTTTGTCTAAAGTGTATTTCACTTCGCAGGTATTTCCAATCCCTAAACTAGTAGCGAAAGGGATCATGTCCACTGTTACCAATTATTTATGGCGAGGAAACATATTCCGGATTGGTGCGACTACCGTTATGCTGGATGTCAGAAACGGGGGCCTCGGTTTGGTGGATATTCGAAATAAAGCGTCTGCTCTGTTCCTCAAACGGACTTTCCATATACTCAGAGAACTTCCACAATGTATAAACGCAAAGCTCTTTGAGGCTGTGGCCCCCCATAGCCTGCAAGCACCGATTGATGTGCGAAGGATTAACGCCCGTCTGCAGTATGTGAGGAACTTTTTCCTCGAAGCAAGTTATCTTAGTGACGAAATCAGAAGCAACACATGTATCGCAGCGCGCGACATCATACTTGAAAGGAAGTTAAATGAGGGCAGAAACAAAATTGAAACGAAATTCCTTAATTGCGACTGGAAAGCTGCATGGCGGAACATCAACTATGCCGGGCTATCTACAGACGCTTTTTCCGCATGGTACAAAACAGTTAACAGTGTCACACCTTTGTGGAAAATGCAATCTGGTGGATACACTCATCCACAGATTCACCTGTGGCGGCAATGTGAATAACTGGAATTGGATCAGGCAACAAATCGCCCTTCTCGCCAGATCCTCGACGGAATATATATCGCCTCCTGAGACCAGACATGACATACTTTCCGAAATTAAAAACCGACGCCATTAGCTGGTTACTGGGAAAATACGTTAGTTATGTCATCAACAAACTTGGGTCGGACAACGAGACAGAATTCTGCCTTTACATGAAGTGTGAATATGCAAAAATCAGTACGAATCGCAACCACAAGAAGCACTACGGCAACATGCTGAAGATCATTTTTGAAAGAATGGGTGTCGGTTAAATATGTGGAACCACTACAACACCTTGAACGGGAACGAACAGAAGAAAATTAAAAGTCACTTGTGTTCTTATTATTATTTTCTATTACCTTGACATGAAAAAAGGGGCGGGAGGGGTTTGGGCCTCAACGCACTGGCAGTGCCGTGAAGAGACCCCACTGATAGTGCGGCGTGTACTCACCCTGACCATCCTAAAAAAAAAAAAAAGAAAAAAAAGTTGGTAGAGCACTTGCCCGCGAAAGGCAAAGGTCCCAAGTTCGAGTCTTGGTCCCGCACACAGTTTTATTCTGCCAAAATAAAAAAAATTAAGAAGAAATGGTCAGCGCGACAGAATGTCAATCCTAAGGGCCTGGGTTCAATTCCCGGCTGGGTCGGAGATTTTCTCCGCTCAGGGATTGGGTGTTGTTTGTCCTAATCATCATTATTTCATCATCATCGGCGCGCAGGTCACCGAAGTGGCGTCAACTCGAGAGACCTGCACCCGGCGAACGGTCTAAAGGACGGGAGGCCATAGCCACACGACATTTTATTGTATATTGAGTCATATGTAGGTTAAAAGACATGAGTTAGTAATGATCTAACAACTTTTAGCATTGTATTTTATACAAAGAACCGAAATCTGCATAGTACAAAAGATAAATATAATAATTCAGTATAATGGCGGTTTACTCCTTTAAAAAGTATTCAGTGACTGTGGCACAATGACACCGAAAACTGCGTCTGTGATCCACCGGACTTTGGGAGCCATGGCCCGCACTTCCTATGAGATTCGGGGCTCTTTTCAGACATCAGATGGTCTGTCGTTCGTTCGCCGACATTCAAGCTTGTTTGACCACCATGCAGGCATCTGAGACACTTAGTCACTATGTAATATTATGATGCACTGTAGCCGTGCACATCTGGCAACTCTACAGGGGTTGATGTAGTTTTAGTTTATTTTGCCTGTCTTGTCTCCTTTTACGCACAGCGATCGGTATAACCACTGCTGCATTACGCTCACTTCAAAACGCAAATCAATGATATTTCTACTGAAGACTGAAACCAGTCCTGAATACACGATGTCGCATGGAAACACCAAATATACAGCTGCCACTGACCTCTACCGCTGCTGGATTGCGTATGTGCTAACAAGGCTATGAAGCGGGAAAATCAGAGCGCTTCGAACCTGATGGCGCCACGCAGCAGATACGACCCTGACTTGTCTAACGTCCACCAACTAAAGTTAGTAGAAATTCGTGTGGCTGTAATATGATCTACGCGTGAGTATACAAGAACTTCACACCGTCACACCGAAATATCTTTCCGAGAATCCGAGATAATTCTGGTATTAGGTAAGACTGCATCGTGGGTGGAAGGTTTCTCTCAGTCTAACAGAAGTACCGAGCGACAGGAAAACAGCACAGGTGCCTCCGATATACTCGTAGGGTAAGGGAACAAACCTCGTAATTATAGACCAATATTCTTAAAATCCATTTGCTGCAGAATTCTTGAACACGTTCTGAATTCGAATATAATTTATTTCCTTGAGACAGAAAAGCTTTATCCAGAAGTCATTCCGGTTTTAGAACGCAGGAAACTTTGCTCATGGGACATTCAGCTCGCCCTTCTCTCGCATGACATCCCACCAACTGTAGATGAAGAGCAACAGGCGGATTCCATATTCCTAGATTTCCGAAATGCATAACACGGTGCCGCAGTGACAACTGTTAACGAAGGTACGAGCATACGGAATAGGTTCCCAGATATGTGAGTCGTTCGAAGACTTTTGAAGTGACTAGAAGTCGATACGTTGTCCCCGAAGGCGAGCTTTAATCAGAGACAAGGATTTTGTCGGGAGTTCCTCAGGATGTCGTCGAAAAACCGGTATTATTCTCTATATACATAAATTACTGCTGATGTTGCGGTCTTCGGGAAGGTATCATCGTTGCGTGATGATAGGACGGTACAAGATGATTCGGACGTAATTTCTAGTTAGTATGATGAATGGCAGCTTGCTCTTGACGTATAAAAATTTAAGTTAATGCAGATGAATAGGAAAAAGTCCTCGATTACAGCACTGGTTAATGTGCTACTTGTCACAGTCACATTCGTTAAATTTATAGAAGTAACGGAACTAGCACATAGGGGCTGCAGCAGAAAAGCTGAATGGTGGACGTCGGTTTATTAGAAGATAATTAGTAAAATCCAGATCATCTACAAAGGAGACAACGTGTAGAATACGACTGCGAGTCATTCTTGAGTACTTCTCGGGTGTGTGGATACTCCACAATATCAGATTAAAGGAAGACGTCGAAACAATTAAGAGACTGGCTGTTAGGTTTGTTACTAGTAGGTTCGAAGCGGACTCAAGTTTTACAGAGGTGCTTTCTGAGCTCAAATTGGAATCCCTGGTGGGAAGACAACGTTCCTGTCATGAGACACTATTGAGAACATTTAGAGAACTGGCATTTGAGACCGATTGCAGAACGATTCTACATACGCCCACGTACATTTCGCTCAAGAACCATAGAGATAAGGAAAATTAGGATCATAAGAAGGCATATACAGGGTGTCTCAAATCTTTTGGGTCAAACTGAAACAGGTGATAGTGGGTTCACAACCTATTACATTGAGATATGGAACCAAAAGTTGGAAATGGGGTGGTCGTGTTATGGATATACACAACGTACACCACTTAACAACAACGTAGCTAATGGTAATTCTTCAAAGCGATGATCACCAGTGTCAGTGCACCTATTGCAACGGCGAATGCTGTTCCGCCGCCTCTCGCAAAGATACCACTTACCAGTTTTACGCTGGAAAAGACAGGTGGTGATAAACAGCGTATACCCCTGACCACTAGATAGCTGTACTGAACACAGCTCATGGCCACATGCATCTCACCGGCGCATTAATTTGTGCCTCACGCATCTACATCTACATCTACATTGACACTCTGCAAATCACATTTAAGTGCCTGGCAGAGGGTTCATCGAACCACCGTCAGAATTCTCTATTATTCCAATCCGGTATAGCGCGCGGGAAGAATGAACACTATCTTTCCGTACCAGCTCTGATTTCCCTTATTTTATCTTTGTAATCGTTCCTCCCTATACAAGTCGGTGTCAACAAAATATTTTCGCATTCGGAGGATAAAGTTGGTGATTGGAATTTCGTGAGAAGATTCCGTCGCAACTGAAAACACCTTTCGTTTAATGATGTCCATCCCAAATCCTGTATCATTTCTGTGACACTCGCTCCCATATTTCGTGATATAACAAAACGTGGTGTCTTTGTTTGAACTTTTTCGATGTACTCAGTCTTATATGGAAAGGATCCCACACCGCGCAACAGTATTCTAAAAGAGGACGGACAAGCGTAGTGTAGGCAGCCTCCTTAGTAGGTCTGTTAGATTTTCTAAGTGCCCTGCCAATGAAACGCAGTCTTTGGTTAGCCTTTCCCACAACATTTTCTATGTGTTCCTTCCAATTTAAATTGTTCGTAATTGTAATATCTAGGTATTTAGTTGAATTTGCGGCTTTTAGACTGATTTACCGTGTAACCCAAGTTTACTGCGTTCCTTTTAGCACTCATGTGGATGACTTCATACTTTTCGTTATTTAAGGTCAACTGCCACTTTTCGCACCATTCCGATATTCCTTCTAAATCGTTTTGCAGTTTGTTTTGATTTTCTGATGACTTTATTAGTCGATAAACGACAGCGTCATCTGCAAACAACCGAAGACGGCTGTTCAAATTGTCTCCCAAATCTTTAATATAGATAAGGAACAGCAAAGGGCCTATACCACTACCTTGGGAAATGCCAGAAATCACTTCTGTTTTACTCGATGACTTTCCGTCAATTACAACGAACTGTGACCCCTCTGACAGGAAATACAGATCCAGTCACATAAGTGAGACGATATTCCATAAGCATGCAATTTCACTACGAGCCGCTTGTGTGGTATAGTGTCTAAAGCCTTCCGGAAATCCAGAAATACGGAATCGATCTGAAATCCCTTGTCAATACCACACAGCACTTCATGTTAATAAAGAGCTAGATTTGTTTCACAGGAACGATGTTTTCTAAAGCCATGTTGACTGTGTGTCAATAGACCGTTTTCTTCGAGGTAATTCATTACGTTCGAACACAATAGATGTTCTAAAATTCTGCTGCATATCGACCTTAACGGTATGGGCCTATAATTTAGTGGGTTACTCAAACTACCTTTGTAGAATATTGGTGCGACCTGTACAACTTTCCAGTCTTTGGGTACGCATCTTTCGTCGAGCGAATGGTTGTATGTGATTGTTAAGTATGGAGCTAATGCATAAACATACTCCGAAAGGAACCTAATTGGTATACAGTCTGGACCAGAAGACTTGTTTTTATTAAGTGGTTTAAGTTGCTTCACTACTCCGAGGATATTTAGTTCTACAATACTAATGTTGGCAGCTGTTCTCGGTTCGAATTCTGGAATATTTACTTCGTCTTCTTTTGTGAAGGCATTCCGGAAGGCTGTGTTTAGTAATTTTGCTTTGGCAGCGCTGTCTTCAGTAGTATCTCCATTGAAATCACTCAGAGAGGGCATTGATTGTTTCTTGCCGCTAACATACTTCACATACGACCAGAATCGCTTTGGATTTTCTGCTAGGTTTCGAGACAAAGTTTCGTTGTGGAAAGTTTTATAAGCATCTCACATTGAAGTCCGCCCTAAATTTCGAGCTTCTGTAAAAGATCGCCAATATTAGGGATTTTGCGTCTGTTTAAATTTGGCATGTTTGTTTCGTTGTTTCTGCAGCAGTGTTCTAACCCGTTTGGTGTACCAAGGAGGATCAGCTCCGTTGGTTGTTAATGTATTTGGTATAAATCTCTCAATTGTTGCCGAGACTATTTCTTTGAATTTAATCCACATCTGGTCTACACTTATATTATTAATTTGGAATGAGTGGGGATTGTGTCTCAGGAACGTGTCAAGTGAACTTTTATCTGCTTTTTTGAATAGGTATATTTTTCACTTATTTTTCACGCTATCTGTGTTGTTAGTTGTCCATAACATCTGACAGTTTATGATGAGTCCGTGGCGAGGTGCGTTTCTGTGTACGGAGCATATCGCGTAGTCAAAAATGGAAAGTTACTTGTCACGAGAGTTGGTAAACATGCATTTAAAGTACGGTGCGGCCAGAGGTAGTGCCCTTAAAGGAACAAAAAATGTACAGAGAACGCTTTTCCAACACCCATAATCCTAAATGGAAGTTTTCTGCATGGGTAGCAACTCGCGATAGACGGGGTCTTTCACGTCACAGGATGCCGGCTTAGGTTCCTGCTACAAACATCCAGAACATCATAGATGATGCTGGATCGTGCGGCCGGCCACCCAGCGATAAGCACTCGTCCACTTGCCCGTCAAGCACACACTTCGAAGGATACGGTGAGGATAGTACTGGTGGAACAGGTATTTCACCCATATCTTAAACAACGTTAACAAGCCCTGGGACAAACGGATTTTGAGTCTCACGTCAGGTTCTGTGCTGGATGCGCAGTGCTGCAGCGCTGCACTTCGTACTGTTGTATTGGTCACGCGTGAGACCCCATTCACCCGTTATGGTGCTCTCATCAAGCGCAGCAGTCGTGTCTGTAATGGTGACAGTCCCCACGTCACCCACTCCGCAGTCCACCACCGACGACGATTCTCCGTCAAGGCATGGATGGGGGTGCACCTTGTAGGACATTATTTGCCACCTCCCCGCTTGACTGGTTCCAGGTAACTCCTGTTGCTTACAAATGTGCTGATACAGTTGTTGAAAATTGTACCCCTTGTTGTTTCAACACATCGGTGCACCAGCCCGCGTCGATGTTAATGTCCAAGAACGCCTCAACAACACATACCCTCATGGCTTCATTGGAACGGAGGTTTTGTCCCGTAGTCAGGGCGATCGCCAGATTTCACACCTCTACATTTTCTTTTTTTTTCTGTTTTTAAAAGACGTTGGTGTATCAGACCCTCATCGAAACGGATGAAGGCCTGCTTGCCTGTCTCCGGGCACACAGGTGCCAGGGACTTTGAGAGAGTGCAGCAGAACTCTGGGCACAGTGACATCCGTGCGCTGAGACTGGCGGTTGTCGCTTTGAAAAATTGCTATGAGTTACGTTGTTGTTATGCGGTGCGAGTTGCGGATGTCCGTAACATAATAAACATGTATTTCCGGCCATTGGTTCCCTGTCTGAACGTAATCGGTTGTGGACTCACTATCATCTGTTTCAGTTTGACCTAACACGTTCCAGACACCTTCCATATAGTCGTTTTCCTTTCACTTGATTTGCGAGTGTGTAACCTCCCCCTCACTTATCGACCTTAATGACAGTGAAAACTGAAACCGCGTGTACCTAATGGGAATTTGGGAAAAACAATCGTCACCGAAGTTAACCTGTCGGTAAAGAGGGAGGAAAGGGTCACATCTAAATGAAAGGAAAAATGCAAGTAAAACTGGTGGAAATTAATTTTGAAATAGGGATAAAGTTAATAAAGAAAGTAAATGTGCGGCCGTTACGTTAACAATCAACTAGCGGTAATTAGATATTTGAGATTTAGGGGAAATTACGGTCGCCAGTCCTATGGACAATTACTATAATAACTGAAAAAGAAAGGTTATTACACATATAATTAGCACTAGAAGCGTGGCAACTGAAGGTTGACACGTGTAGTGTGAAAACTGAAAGTTTGTCAGAAGTAATAAATTTCGCTACACTTAATTTAGCAAAAGAATTAATGAAACCGGAAAATCGAAAGTTAATTTAGTGACTGAAGTTAATAGTGAGCTTTCTTTCTGAAGCACATCGAAATACAGTTAGTCTTGGACTACCTCAACAATCATTTCTAAAGCTACTTGAATCTACGCAATTTAGAAAGAAGAGATTTAACTTTGAACTTGAATTAAACGATTCTGAACAATTAACAATAGTAAAATTTAGTACGTACCAAGCTGAGCTGCAGTCACAGGTAAGCTAAAATACGGTAACAAAACTCGCACTCTTAATTTGTGCTTGTGTAATCTAACTATTGTAGCCAGCTATGAATACTTAAATTGAACTTTGAAATTAAAGCAGTGAAATGGAATTATGCTGGCGTTTGAATTTCAACGACACTCGGGTTCATTTCGGAAAAGGAAGGGACCCTGCTTGGCAATGCAATTGGGACAATGAGCAACAAAGGCTCATGCTAAGTTGCTGTAATTTTGCGAGGCAAATGGAACAATTTGAAAAGCTGAGGTCTGCCATACAGTTCTGAAACTTTACGTGCTTTTAGTCTTCCTTGTTGGTTGATTGAAGGTTTGAAGCCGTCGATCGAGGAGGTGGCGACAGTCACCCGTTGTCGGCCGTCGCTGTTGCAGACGCTGGATGTTGGCGCGCCTTCTTCTCAACACGGTCACCAGACGAAACGGGCTCTTGATGTGCGCCAGCTAATGCTTCCCGTCCGCGACACCATGTCAGAAACTATCATCGCGAGTCGAACGCAATTACATGCTGCCAAACCCCGAAAGCGCGGCAACTCGCGGGAGCGTCACACAACACACCTGCTCCACTCGCTACTCCAGCCAGACTCCGACAGCTCTGCCCGCGCTCCACGCGGCAGAGTTAACACTACCAAAGACCCTACACACTTTGAGTCTTCACACGACCTATCGATGTAATCGTTCGATAGCAGTTTTCCCTAGGCAAGACCCAGCGTAAAAATACAAATAACATTTACGAAACAAACCAATTATACATCGACATAAATGCATAAATATATATATATACAAATAGTAAAACAATTACCATATGTAAAGACACAGAAATGTCATATATTCAGGTAACAAAAATAAGGAAAACAAATTATAGTACAATAGATGGAAATAGAAGGATATGCATTTCCGGCGTTACAAGTGAACCAGGAAAAGGAATCGCTAGCCGTGGTGCCACGCACCTTCCACCATGCACCATCTCATGAACTACGTATATAGAAGTATACGTCTACTGCGGAGTCGGCCATTGCGGTGGTGACATAGAACGTCAGTTACCAGTATTTAACGGCCAAGTTTGGCAGCCTCATCTGTCGAGCTGTGAGGAGGATAGTGCGACGGGAGGGTGAGGGACCGGCGCTGTGTCTGCCGGCGCCGGTAGCTGCCACACCGGATCCGTGCGCGACGCCGCCTTGTTCATCTGCATTCCGTGGGCGCCGCCGCCGCCGCTGGCTAATGGAATGCGCGCCGCGCGGCGCCTGCCTCTGTAATTGCCTGCCGACGCCGACGCCGACGCCGAAGCAGCCGCGGCGATGGCAGCGCCTCTCCAGGGCGCGTCCGTAACGAGGTGGCTGCGGCGCGAGCGACGTGAATCTGTCCCCGATGTGCAGGGTCGCAAACGACTCGAGATGGCAGATGACAAGTTCTGACGTTTCATCCCAAAAGTGGAGCAGGAAGGCATCAGCAGTTGAAGCGACTTTCATATTTTAGTAATGCTATTCGTCTAGGCCAAATAAATGGGATTTAGGAGTGTATTTCGCTTCGAGTAGCTTAGGGTGAAAGGATTGTAAGACTGGTGTCGGGGAGGGCAGCGCTAAGCCACTTCCATGAGTGTCCGTCACGAAAAGCTATGTGGTCTTCAAAGCTTGCTGTATCCGTCCACAAATTTTTTGAAGTATCAGTATGACAGCAAAAAAATACGCCGTAGCCCACAACAATCTGACAGAATGACTATCATGAAATATAAAAAATTTTCACGAAACAGAGGCTGCTGATCTTAAAGGTAAAGTTAGGATAAAATAAAACACATACACCACAGATCACTTCCTGTACGCACTGGTCCGAATAGGATGTGATAAACATTGCGTATAAAATGTCAACATACCGAACCCAGCTGACAGGATGTAATCTAATAAAAGATGTACCAAAATAAACGTACACTACTGGCCATTAAAATTGCTACACCAGGAAGAAATGCAGATGATAAATGGGTATTCATTGGACAAATATATTATACTAGAACTGACATATGATTACATTTCAACGCAAGTTGGGTGCATAGATCCTGAGGAATCAGTACCCAAAACAACCACCTCTGGCCGTAATAACGGCCTTGATACGCCTGGGCAGGCTTGGATGGCGTGTACAGGTACAGCTGCCCATGCAGCTTCAACACGATACCACAGTTCATCAAGAGTAGTGACTGGCGTGTTGTGACGCGCCAGTTGCTCGGCCACCATTGACCAGACGTTTTCAATTGGTGCGAGATCTAGAGAATGTACTGGCCAGGGCACCACTCGAACTTTTTCTGTATCCAGAAAGGCCCGTACAGGACCTGCAACATGCGGTCATGCATTATCCTGCTGAAATGCAGGGTTTCGCAGTGATCGAATGAAGGGTAGAGCCACGGGTCGTAACACATCTGAAATGTCATGTCCACAGTTCAAAGTGCCGTCAATGCGAAGAAGAGGTGACCGAGAGGCTATCGGTAGGAAACTTTCCTCTTGTCAGCACGTTGTACGTGTCTCCACCGGCGCCAACCTTGTGTGATTGCTCTGAAAAGCTAATCATTTTCATATCACAACATCTTCTTCCTGTCGGTTAAATTTCGCGTCTGTAGCACGTTATGTTCGTGGTGTAGCACTTTTAATGGCCAGTAGTGTAATTCTTTCAATACTTCATTTTCTTCCGGACACGATGCAACCATTCATTTCTGCCAAGTCAAAAAAATCTTACCTTTTACTTATTGAGATGCTGTTAGCGGAGCTTGACAAAAATTATTTAAGTTGGAATCTCGCAATATCAGCACGTTGCTTGACTGGTAGTAGACAGACTTCATACACAAAATGACGCAAGATTAATAGACCGGACTATGGCTTCACTCCTCTAATGCCAAATAAACATTTACGTTATATTTTCGTCACACTCCTTACGACAATTATGTCGGAATATAGAACGGAGTGCGAATGAAACAACTGTTTCTGAAGCTCTTTCGTTTGCAGCAAAAGACCCTTTATCAGTATTGAAACAGACATCGCTCTTTGTGTCTTGCTTTAGTGCTAAGACTGTCCAGTTCACATTACATAAACTAAATACCATCGCAACTCCAATAAATTATTGGTTAATATATTACACATCGTAACCACTTGTTTTTGTTTTAGATCAAGTACAAGGGCTGGACTAAGTAAGGAAACGTCATTAGAAATACACGTTTTAACATAAATGCAAATTCTGGCCAATACCGCAGGTTGTGCTAATGGATTTGAACACGAATGGCACCTGTGCAATGTCCTCAATACATTGCAAGAGTCTGTCTTGATCGTAACACTATTCTTTGTATATGTGAGTGCATTTTCTCAGAGATTAGAGGATTCGAATGTATGTAAATTGTCGTTGATCGTACAGTGGGTGCTTCTGAAACCAAGGGAGCGGAAGTGCTCGGGGTTTCAAGAGGAAGATTTATACCGCCAACAGGGAAGGTGGAAAAACATCATCCGCAAATTCACAACGCAGATGAAAGTGTGTGTTGAGTGATCCAGACTGACGGTTATTGAAGAACATCGTGACGAAACATAGAAGGACGACAGCTGTAGAACTCACTGCAGAACTTACTGTAGCACTTGCGAACCCTCTCAGCACCAAACCAACACCAAGGGAGATTTAGAATCAGGGAATTGCAGGGTTTGATAGAATTGAAACTCACAAAATCAGTGATGCAAACGTCCACAAAAGGAAAACATGGACCAAAACCACTCAACCTGGACTGTGGAGCAATGGAAGAAAGTAATTTGGTCGGATGAAACTTGTTTCACTCTCTTTCAATCTTCAGGTCGAGTTGCGCAGCCAGTTCATAGTGTTACGTTGTCGTATTATATGACCATTTTGGCTGATGACGTCCATCCAATGGCGCAACGTTTGTTCGCAGCGACGATGCTGTATTCCAAGACGGCTCGGCCTAAAATGGGCTTCATCAGTGGGAAGGCAGAGCCAACACACAGGCTGTCGTGTGGAAGCGGAAGCCGTGGATCGCACAGCAGCAACACCATTCACATTTAAAAAATTTAACAGAAAATTTTTTTCAATTCTCACCCAACTTGAACAATCTCAGATACACTTAAAATAATAATCTCTAAAATAGAGATAAAACATTCTAAAAACACTATATCATAAATCACTTTAACAAATCCCAAGGAAGTGATATTTTAAGTAATAATTTTGCTTTACGTGTTTAACAGCCACTAAGGCAATCGACATCTTGAAATACTAGGGACTCCCTTAATTCATGCCAAAACTTGAGGCTAACAAATACTGCCTGATTGAACTTATAACATCGAGAATACCAACACAGATAAGACCGTTAGTCAGTTCATTCGAGAAACAATCATGTCTCAAGACACAAAACTTGCTAAAATCGTAAAATCCACATTCAATTACTATCTAGTAATAATTTTCAGACATTAACACGCGATTAAATTTATTTTGTGCACAAGCACGGAATGTAAGAAAATGCTGTTAGGTACGCACTTAAACACAATTCAATTGCCAAGTGACCAGAAAATTAAGCGAGACACTTTAACAGAAGTTTAAACATAATACGTTTAACACAAGTGTTATGTACATAACTTAACCCATAATAATCCAAGGCCAAGGCAACGAAGCGTCTTCCTTGGTCACAAAAGTATTACAAATGCGGTTAGTGCACTGTGCAGTTTCCTTCCACCATCAGTTGATCGTGCAGTTTCTTTCCTCCATCAACTAATCGGTACAGACCATTTGGACCGCCACAAAAAAAAATTGAATCACTTTCCCAACAACTTGGAGGGAAAGGAAACCAATTGCAGGACCCGTGGAGTTGTGCACTAAAACAGACTAAATTCATAACATTACTGAGGATCAATAGTTGGCCGCACAGAAAGCTTTTATTGCTTAAAGGGGAGCACGGCATCTGAGCATTGATACAAGACTAAACTCTATCCTTTGACAATAATGAAACCTGATTGTATCAAGTTACTGCCAGTCAGCACTAATAAGGCTCAAATGGCTCTAAGTGCTATGGGACTTAACAGGTGAGGTCATCTGTCCCGTGCACTTAGAACTACTTAAACCTAACGACATCACACACATCCATGCCCGAGGTAGGATGCGAATCTGCGACCGCAGCAGCAGCGTGGTTCCGGACTGAAGCGCCTAGAACCGCTCGGCTACCACGGCGGGCCCACTAATAAGGTTAGATGTATGTAATTACAGTAAGCACGAGACGGCATCGGAGCGTTTACAGTTGTGAATGCTAACAGACTATAATAGCTGGACGCCTGGGGTTCTGGTGTGTGCATACAAAAACTCTGAGTCAGAGATATTATTATTGCGAGTAGTAGCAGGCGAGGAGTTGTCGAGAGGATTCGGAAGTGGTCGGACGCAGTGTGCGGTTGAGAAAAGCCGGAATACTTGAGAGGTCGCAGCCTGTCGAGATCCTGCTAGTAGGACCGGAGACGACTTCGCTGTTAATTGAGGACCTTTTGGTAATTTGCCTTTTCCCTGCACGTAGATGTTCGCTTGCACACTGGAGGCATTTCGTCAGATTTATGTGTACATACTTTCAGAGTAATATATTCGTACCATCGTTATGGTGAGAAACGTGTTTATTGAGTGTAGACATTGTGGAATAATTAAAAGTCTGTGTAAAGTTTCTCAGCATTTAAATCATCAATTTTGTGAATATGTATTACGTTAATTGTTTTTTATTGGTTTATTTTCTTTTTCTTTACATCGTTTGAGATTAGTTGACAAAACCTCTCCTGATCATTCAATTTCTGTATGTAAAATTATGCCAGTGATTATTGCAATCAGTTCACGCATTCCACTCTGCGTGGGTCGCAGTATTGCTTTTTAAAATATTTCAGCGTGTTGCTACTCGCGCAGTTGCAGCAACAAGACGAGGTAAGCTGTCTGTTGCGTACAGTAGCTTGAAGAGCAGTTGTTAGGTGACGTATTAAAACTCGCAGTTAGATGGTTGAGAATTGATTTCTTTATAATTTGTGGTAAGAAACATCCCCACCAGCTCCCACGGGATCTTGTCGCCTGGAAACGGACGAAGACGGAATTGAACACCTTCCTCCATGACCATCGTGTGGATGCTTTACTGGTCACAGAAACACACCTCAAACCGGCAGACAATTTCCGACTTCGCAACATGATGTGTTACCGCCCTGACCGTCTCGACCGCCGTGGTGGAGACACAGCTGTGTTCCTCAACAAAGCTCTTGTCCATACCCAAGAGACTCTCCAGCCAATGGAACACACAGTGGCCACAGCGGTTACCATCTCCACACGCCTTGGTGCCATTACCTTTGCAGCAGCGTATTTGAGCCCAAACAAGCCACTGCTGGAAGCAGACCTCCGCACATTATCATCCTTCGACAGGCTCATCATTGGGGTGGATCTCAATTCCAAGCACCCAGCTTGGAATTCCCGTGTCTCTAACCCCAAAGGCCGGCTCCTCCTTGACCTGGAGAATACTTTAGCACTATCGGTCTATGACCCCCACGAACCTACCCATATCCCAGTCCGTACTAACTGCCAGCCAAACGTTCTGGATGTGGCCATTTTCAAAAACATCACCGCTCAGTTTTCACTGGAAGTTCTCCACGAACTGGCCTCTGACCATGAGCCAGTACTCTCGCACCTCACCAATGCTGCCCTTTCATTTGATGTTCGTTCCACTGCGACCCTCACCAATTGGGACAAGTTTGCCAGGGTACTTAATAACACCACTCGACACGACCTCCATTTAACAACACCGGCCAATATAGTCCGTGCTGTGGTTACCTTACCGCCAAAATACAGAAAGCAGTGAAACTCTCCACCTCCACTGCACCTCGGAATTTAACACCCCTGGATGACTTGCCCCCTCTGTTATGAGAGCTGAAGGTGCAAAAGAACCGCTACCGCCGGCGGTGGAAGCAGTTTCGTGACCCTCAGGACAAACGCCGAATGAGACGCCTCCAGCGCGAATTCAGCCTCCGAACAATGGGAGGACAGGATGTCCGCTTTCCTACTCCACCAAAAATCTGGCTGGGCTGTCATTCGCACCCTGCGGCGTTCTATGCCAGCGAATGCCCATCATATTCGCACGGCAGCGGGCTTGTCGTATGATACCCTCCAAATTGTGGAAACGCTGGCAGATGCGTTCGAAGCCCAAAACCGCCCTCTTGTCCAGGACCTTTCTCCGAACGAACTACAGGAAGAACATGAAGTCCTGACAGCTGTTGCTGCTTTCCGCAACCGCCCACGCCAGTCTGCTCCCCTTCTTACGTCAATGGCAGAAATTCAGCTCATCGTTCAACGGAAATGTGGCCGATCGGCCTCTGGATTGGACGGTATTTTAAATGAACATCTTTGCCACCTTCCCCGCACACCACTCATCTTGTTCACCAAGATTTTAAACTGCTGTCTCACGTCTGGCCTTTTCCCCCCTGAGTGGAAACAAGCCAAGCTGATTGCGTTTCCCAAGAGGTTCAAGGACCCTACGGTCCCCACCAACAACAGGCCCATCAGCTTCCTAAATACTAAGGCGAAGGTCCTTGAATCTTTGATCCTTCAACGACTTTCCCAACCTCCTGCGGCAGCTGGGACGATCCGTCCTTAACAGTTTGGATTCACTTCGCACCTCTCTGCCGAACTTCAGGTCCTACGGATCACTGAACACGTCAGCAAAGGCTTCAACACTGCCAAGTCGACAGCTGGACTTGCAAAACGCCTACGACAAGATCTGGCAAGGCAACCTCGTACACAAGATGCTGACACAGACTCCTATACAGGATATTTATGTCAAGATCGTGGATGAATTCCTCCGTCGCTCAACGGGGAATGCGTTCTAGCATTCGCCAATTGTCGGCAGGCACTCCGCAAGGATCGGTGCTATCTCCCATTCTTTTTAATATCTATGTAAATGATATGCCGGTCATCCCCGAG
The DNA here is from genome assembly GCF_023864345.2 of Schistocerca serialis cubense. Taxonomy (NCBI): domain Eukaryota; kingdom Metazoa; phylum Arthropoda; class Insecta; order Orthoptera; family Acrididae; genus Schistocerca; species Schistocerca serialis. The sequence continues at coordinate 54,959,175 of NC_064644.1, forward strand.
TGCCACTTTGCACAATATGCGGACGACACAGCACTATACACCACTGGCCGCATTGCTGACGCCGTCGTCGCCCGCCTCCAGCGACAGGTGGACGACACCATCACCTCGTGCCGGACAAACAAAATAGCTCTCAGTGCCGCCAAAACTACGGCAGTCTACTTCACGAAACGGCGCCCAGTCCTTCGCCGCAATATTTTGGTTGCAGGTGTGCAGGTGCTCTGGTCCCCGACAACCACCTATCTCGGGGTCCAGATGGACAATAAGTTGCTCTTCCACTGTCATGCGGAGTATATCACCAACAAGTGGCAAAAGCTAACCAGGGCTTTGTACCCACTCTTCCGCAGTAGGGAACTTAAGCTGCATACCAAGCTCCGCATTTACCGAACAGTTATCCTGCCTGCCGTCACGTATGGCTCCCCTGCATGGGCCACGATTAGTGTCACCAGGATGCGGACGTTGCAGCGCCTGCAGAACAAGGCGCTCAGGTGGAGCCTGCACGCTCCGCCACTCACGAGAATTGTCACTCTCCACGAGGAAACGGATATCGTCCCCCTACAGACGACCATACGCAACAACGCGCGGCGTCTCTATGAGAAAGTGAATACTTTCCAACCATACCTGCCCACGTTAGGCTAAATTTTTCTGCCCGACTCACGTAGTACTGTCACCGCAGAGAGTGGTACGGGACTACAAGTCCCACCGCCACACCTCCAAAGTGAATTGCAGTGACTGCGTCACTGCCTTGTGGATAAATTCACTGCCTCACCAAGAGAGTCAGACCGCAATTGACCGGTGATGCTGTATTGCAACATATCACAAAAAAAAAAAAAAATCCACAAATAGCTTTCGGTCCAACTCGCCTCTTCCAAAGACTAGTTACACTGTCGCTTTCAGTATCCGAAATTGGTCCCACCAGGCAGCGCACGCACGGTATCAATAGACTCAAGCCCACCACTTCACTGCTCCACGGTCCCCCTCAGCGAAGGGTAATCGTAGCCGCGGGCCCGAGCAAGGCAGTTGCCTCCGCCTGAGCCAGTCTCCCAACTCCCCCTCGCGACCGCCGTCCGCGTGCGCCTCTCCGCTCGCACCGCAACCCCCACTCCTCGCGGCCAGCTTCTGTACTCGACGTCTCGAAATTCTCGCAAGCATTTTCTTGCCGAATGAAAGAGATCTCTCGCATTGAGCGCCATGGCTCACGGCCCTTCACGAAACAGCTAGCATCGTCGAGGACTGGTATTCTGAGCACGAGGATTAATTGTCGCGTAACCTCCGGCCACCAGTCACCAGACTTCAGTATTACTGGGCTTTTGTGGTCTCCTTTGGGGAGAAGTATGTGATCGGTATCCACCTCCATCATGAAGAGTTAATATCCCATTAAAAACGATACAGGATCTGCATTTATCCATTCCGAGAAAAGTGGAAGCTTCTTTGAAGACCAGTGTTTCTCCTACACCGTATTAGGAATGATGTATTTGTGATGATTCCCGATGTTTGTCAACCCCCTGAACTAAATAACTATCACAGTTTTATTGGGAAAAATTTAGCGATTATCAAGAAAGCATCCTATAACTGATTTGTCATTTCAGAACAAATGTATCAGTTTCCAGTATTGGAGAACACTATCGACTGAATGTTAACTTTAGCTCGTCATCCTCGTCTTCTTCATTGTATCACCATGCCCCACCTAAGCATTAACACAAGACGTAGTTATTAATCTTGTATTTCTTAATTTAATATGTTCTCCGATAGGCTTGTTAATTCATGTTTTACAATGAAAGTGGGGATCAGTAATGCATTACGTACTTCTCTCAGTTTTCCAGGGACAGCAAAGTTACGAAGGAATGTGAGAGTACCATTAAAGTTTATAGTATGTACTGGGCAGAGAGATAGGAATTCCAATAAAATAAGTAGAAAATTATCAGTATAGATGTGTCTCATTGTCGGGGGCAATACCTTTCACAGTCTACGTTTATGTGTTATTTACTGAACATGCCCTGTTTCAGTGCGATATTACATGTTTGGAAGTTAAGTTAAAATGTTGCCCGTAGCCTTTCGGATGAAGGCTATTACTTGGAATGTTCTTTGGAAGCGTTACTAGTATACGGGGAACTTGGGTTGGATTCAGACTGGCATCAGAGAGACTGACTCCAAAGGGTATCAGCATAAATACGTAATTCCCGGACATTCGCAAAATAAGGGAGGAGGGAAATAATTTATTTTACTCCATCGACAGTTGAAATCATCAGAGACGAATACAAATCTCAGCAGCCACCGTCATGGTAAGGACATGAAATTTCAGTCTTTTGTTAAACTTGGAAATGTGGGGTTAATGGCAAGAATGGTTCCCGGATGTTAGCGGCCGTCCGATACAGAATTTCACGTGCTACAAAATAAAAGCGATGCGAGCACCACGCTGCTAGATGACTAACGTGTGGCAACATGGTGGACAAAGACCAGGTGCTAAACAAAAACATAAACACAAAACAGAAAAACATTCGAAAAGGGCTTAACTTCACAAAAATTCCGCACACAACGAAGACAGTATTAAGCAAACGTGTTTAACAAGAAATCAAACTCAAAATGCTTAAGGCAAATAACTCCGAACACATGGTATGTGTGGTGTCACCGCCAGACACCACACTTGCTAGGTGGTAGCTTTAAATCGGACGCGGTCCATTAGTACTTGTCTATAGTAAATCAGGTCCTATCAGTGAACCAGACTGTGCCTTCCGCCAGTGTTTCTCGTCTATGTGAAGGATTTGCAGACATTTTTGCACCGGGCCTTGGTTGCGCTAAGAACTATGCAGCACATTTGGAACTGAAAGTCAACGCGCAACCGAAATTTTTCCGAGCGCGCAATGTTCCCCAAGCATTGCGTGATGAGCTCGCAAGAACATTTCACGATTTAGAACCACAAGGTGTGAGTGAATGTGCGCAATGCCTCTTCCATTTCAGCTCCGCTTCATCGCTTACGCCGTACAGGTGTTCAGTTCGTCTGGACGACGGACTGCGACCGCGCTTTTCGCCAGTTGAAATCGGCGTTGCTTTCAAATACTTGCCTTACGCCATTCGATTCCCAGAAACCCCTTTTATTGATGGTAGATGCATCGGATTTCGGGATCGGTGCTGTGCTTGCGCACAGAGATGGGCCGCATGATCGCCCTATTGCCTTTGCGTCCAAATTGCTCTCGTCTGCGCAACGACATTATTCACAGATAGGGAAAGAAGCTTTGGCCCTCGTGTTTGGTGTTACTACGTTCCATGATTTCTTGTATGGTCGTCACTTTACCATCATCACCGACCACAAACCATTGACGTCGCTTTTTCATTCGAACAAGCCTGTACCTCCGCGTACAGCGCAGAAATTCATTCGCTGGTCTATTTTCCTCTCGCAGTACCGCTACGATATCTTGTATCGGTCCACTGCTAAGCACGGAAACGCCGATGCGTTGTCCCGTTTGCCTGTTGCTGAGGATAGAGCATTCGATTCTTCCGAACATGCTTGCATGTTCATTGATTCGGAAACCGATGACGTGGTCGAATCGTTTCCGATTGATTTTCGTCGTGTAGCTACAGCCACAGCTGCTGACCCGGTCCTTGCTACCGTTTTGCGTTTTGTTGCTACGCAATGGCCTTTGTCAAAGTCTCGGATCGAGGATCCGTTGGTTCGCCGATTTTTTGCTCACAAGGAGCGACTTTTTGATCGACGTGGTGTTTTGTTGTTGCGTTCTGATAATGATCAGTCCCGAGTCGTGGTCCCACGTTCGTTACAGTCCTCTGTTTTACGGCTTCTTCACCAAGGACATTGGGGTATAGTGCGAACGAAACAACTTGCTAGTCAGCACTGTACTTGGTTCGGAATCGATGCTGCGATTACGAATATGTGTTCTTCTTGCATGGCGTGTGCCGAACAACAATCCGCACCGCCGCGGAAATTCTTTGCATGTCCGAAAGCCACTTCCCCTTGGCAACGCTTGCACGTCGATTTTGCTGGTCCATTCTGGGATGCTCGGTGGTTGGTTCTGGTAGATGCCTTCAGTAATTTTCCTTTTGTTGTCCGGATGTCTTCCACGACGTCAACTGCCACCATCCAAGCGTTGTCTGCTATCTTTTGCATTGAAGGTCTTCCACACACAATGGTTTCCGACAATGGCCCACAATTCATGTCCGCAGAATTTCAGTCATTCTGCCAGGCCAGTGGTATTCACCATCTGACATCCGCGCCGTTTTCGCCTCAGTCAAACGGTGCCGCTGAACGATTGGTCCGGACTTTCAAGTCACAGATGTTGAAGTTGAAAGAGTCGCATTCTCGGGAGGACGCGTTGTTGCTCTTTTTGTCATCGTATCGCTCTCAGCACCGAGAAGGTCGCTCGCCGGCTGAGTTGCTCCACGGTCGTCCTCATCGAACCTTGATGTCTTTGCTGCACCCGCCACATCAGGTTCCTGTGCAGCGGCAGACTTCTGCTTTTGGTCCAGCGACGTTGTATTCTATCGCAACTATCGAGGTTCACGGCGCTGGCTCGCAGGGCGCATTCTTCGCTGCCTCGGCCGCGCGATGTATTTGGTTTTGGGGGCCTCTGGTGAGGTGCGTCGGCATCTCAATCAGCTGCGCCTCTGTCGTCGCACGGGTTCTGCCGCTCCCCGTCTGCTTTCAGCGACGGTGCCGTCTGGTCAGAGCCCTGGGGACCCATCTACTGTCTCGCCTCATCCCCAGGTGTTACCGACGACGTCTTCCATTTTGCCCCATGGCGACGCGCCGCCGCCGCCTCCGCCGCCGTCGCCTGTCCTCCAGCCGGCCCCGCCCGCAGTGGACGCTGCAGCCGCCAAGCGCCTCCCTGGGTCCCGCGCCGCCGATCGCTTCCCGTGACCAGCCGTCCTCCGCCATGGAACTCTTGCCCGCTCCGGACCACATGGCGTCTTCGCGCGTCGGGTACCCCGACGCACTGGAGGTCGACCCTTCGGCCCCTCCTGTCTCTTTACGGGCGCATACACCGCATGTTGCCGTGCACCCTGGACTAGGTTTTCAGGCGTTTCCTAGCTCCCCTCGGACCGAATGGCCGGGTGCGGGTGGCACAGCCTCGCCTGTTGTTAGGCTCCCCACCTCATCGCATACGTCAACATTGGGTCCTCCCCACGGCGGGCGGAAGCCTTATTACACGACCGTTCGCCGATTGGCGGGGGAGGAATGTGGTGTCACCGCCAGACACCACACTTGCTAGGTGGTAGCTTTAAATCGGCCGCGGTCCACTAGTATATGTCGGACCCGCGTGTCGCCACTGTGTGATCGCAGACCGAGCGCCACCACAAGGCAGGTCTCGAGATACGGAATAGCACTCGCCCCAGTTGTACGGACGACATAGCTAGCGACTATATTGACGAAGCCTCGCTCCTTTGCCAAGCCAATAGTTAGAATAGCCTTCAGCTAAGTCAATCGCTACGACCTAGCAAGACGCCATTAGTAACATTGCATGTATCTAAAGAGTCTCACTTGTATCGCCACAATCTCCAGATGTACCAAAAGGATGGATTAAAGTTAAGTATTCCAGCAGCTACGTACTTTTCTTTATAGCATTCATTACGTATCCTGTTTCAGACCTCACGCCATCCTGCTTTAGCTTAGCGCGTGCCTTTCGGCTTCCTCTCATTGTGTCTAGGCTGTCTTGTCTAGACACAACGTTATGTTCGCCAGAGTTCACCTAAAGCCGAGATGTCTACTAAACTGCTCCACCACACAATTGGATAAATGTGACTGTAATAGGGAATGGCAAATCGCCTACCTATCAGAACTAATACAGAGACAGAACAGCCGCACAGTTCTACAAACTTCACAGTTCTACTCTTCCTCAGTTACTATTATTTTGATACACATTCGGGACAGGTTACAGAACTTAAGAAAAATATTTTAAAAACCTTCCGCTTACAGTTTTTGAGAAAAATAGATTTTTTGACACTTCGCACAGTGCGAAGTCGTGCACATATAGTCGAATTAAGTGATAAATTTTATTCTTTGACACTTTGCAGATATGCAAGGCAGTGCATTTATAATAGAACTAATTGATGAAGTAAACTCAAAAGCAAAAAGGTAAAAGCTGTCAAAACCTTGGAAATAACAAAAACTGTGAAAAAACTGAAATTTTCTTCAGTTAGAGTATATCTCCATGCAGCTAAGTGACCGTACATCCATGAAATGAGATGTGGCAGTTATTTTCCTTATTCAAACAAATATTTATTTCATATTTTTCTTAGAAAACAAAATGTTCAAACAAAACTATTTAAATCGCAACAATAGAGAAAAAAGGCATTTAATCAAAATATGTATAAGCGATTTCATTTTTCGTAAAATCAGGTGAAACAGTTGTCTTATTCAAGCACAAATGTATTTTACATTTTTCACATGAAACAAATGTGTAACCTTTGGGTTCTGGATTTTTGCACGTTGTTCTTTTCTCATTCCAAATCAGTTAGTAGTTTACTGGATCCAATCGTACATCTTTTGGTGGTAGCGATGATCCCTTGACTTTTATTCTCTTGTTCTCTGCTGGATCCAGGCTGCTTGGTCTTCCATGCTTTCTTGGCTCCTGGCCTACCTGGCATAGAGTTTGGGCTAACCCAGTCCTAAACCTCTTTTGGTTCATGCGTGTATCTGTTGATCCTGTTTCAAGAAGCTTTCTTCAGTACAGTATACGTGACTTTATTATTGTTGTATCATGCAGGTGAAAAAAGAAACAAAGATACCATTTTTTGATCTTATCGTGATTTGGTGTTTCCAATACTCCTGTCAAGCAAACCAATATTTTCCTTGTGAGAACTGTATACAGAGACAACTGCCTCACAAGGCACCATTACACGTTCCTTTTTCTTCCTATCAAATCTTCTCACTTCTGATTTTGTAAGTTCTCCAACAAAAGTGGAGCGGAGCCTACCATTGTTGTAGTTCTTGTACAAAACAGGAGAAATGTCAACTGCTCAAAATTTGTTGTGAATTCCTCTGAATAACCGCCTCATTCCTTTTTTGAGTTCCTTTTCCTCACTGAACTTGGAATTAGTAATTCTATTGCGTTGAATTGTACCAATGCATTGAGTTCCATTCTTGAAAAAATACACCGCTATACCTAGAGAAGTATCATATTCTCAAAATGCAACTTGCAGTTCACATGTCTTGGCACTTCTCTTGACAGCCGAATAACAATATTTCCACTACCTCCAATATAAGGTTCCTCATCTGCCCGAGACTTAGGATCATTTTGCTGTCGGCTGTAAATTTAGAATTTGTGAGAAAACCCCAAGCCACCACAAAGCATAAAGTGTTTGTAACCCTATTTGTGTGATTTACCTATCATATATGTTGTGGATTGGCAAGACAGCCAATCCACTATGAGGAAGCCGAAGGGTACGCGTTTAAACTCACGCAGGCTGGCGTGAGGTCTGGAACAGGACAAGGAATTGATACTAGCAAAAAACCTATGTATCTTCTGGAATACTTAACTTTAATCCATAATTGGTGAACATCGCTCTTGTCTGTACATGTTTTACAGCATCAGTAGTAACTGGTAATGGCGCATTGCTAGGTGGCAGCAAATGACGTAGCTGAAGGCTATGCTAACTATCGTCTCGGCAAATGAGAGCGTAATTTGTCAGTGAACCATCGCTAGCAAAGTCGGCTGTCTAACTGGGGCGAGTGCTAGGAAGTGTCTCTAGACCTGCTGTGTGGCGGCGCTCGGTCTGCAATCACTGATAGTGGTGACACGCGGGTCCGACGTGTACTAACGGACCGCGGCCTATTTAAAGCCTACCACCTAGCAAGTGTGGTGTCTGGCGGTGACACCACATTCCTCACCCGCAAATCGGCGGACGGTTGTGGCATAAGGCTTCCGCCCGCCGTGGAGAGGACCCCATGTTGGCGTATGCGACGAGGTGGGGAGCCTAACAACAGGCGAGGCTGTGCCACCCGCACCCTGCCATTCGGTCCGAGGGGAGCTAGGAAACGCCTGAATACCTACACCAGGGTGCACGCCAACATGTGGTGTATGCGCCCGCAGAGAGACAGGAGGGGCCGAAGGGTCGACCTCCATCGGGCCGGGGCACCCGACGGGCGAAGACGACATATGGTCCAGAGCGGCCAAGAGTTCCATGTCGGAGGACAACTGGTCACGGGAAGCGAACAGCGGCGCGTGACCCAGGGAGGCGCCCGGTGGCTGCAGCGAAGCGTCCACTGCGGGCGTCGCCGGCGGGAGAACAGGCGGCGGCGGCGGCGGCGGCGCGTCGCCATGGGGCAAAATGGAAGGCAGCGTCGGTAACACCTGGGGCTGAGGCGAGCCAGGAGATGGGTCCCCAGGGCGCTGACCGGACGGCACCGTCGCTGAAAGCCGACGCACCAGAGGCCCCCAAAACCAGATACATCACGCAGCCAAGGCAGCGAAGAATGCGTCCTGCGAGCTAACGCCGTGAACCTCGATAGTTGCGATAGTAGACAACGTCGCCTGGGGCAAAAGCAGGTGGCTGCCGCTGCACAGGAACCTGATGCGGCGGATGCAGCAAAGACATCAAGGTTCGATGAGGGCGACCGTGGAGCAACTCAGCCGGCGAGCGACCATCTCGGGGCTGAGAGTGATACGAGGACAAAAAAAGCAATAACGCGTCCTCCCGAGAATGCGACTCTTTCAGCTTCAACATCTGTAACTTGAAATTTCTGACCAAACATTCAGCGGCACCGTTTGACTGTGGCGAAAACAGGGCGGACGTCAGATGTTGAATACCATTGGCCTTGCAGAATGACTGAAATTCTGTGGACATGAATTGTGGGCCATTGTCGGAAACAGTAGTCTGTGGAAGACCTTCAATGCAAAAGATAGCAGACAACGCTTGGATGGTGGCAGATAACGTCGTGGAAGACATCCGGACAACAAAAGGAAAATTACTGAATGAATCGACGAGAACGAACCACCGAGAATTCCAGAAGAGACCAGCAAAATCGATGTGTAAGCGTTGCGAAGGGGGAGTGGCTTTTGGCCATGCAAAGAATTTCCGCGGTGGTGCTGATTGTTGTTCGGCACACACCATGCAAGAAGAACACATATTCGTAATCGCAGCATCGATTCCGAACCAAGTACAGTGCTGACGAGCAAATTGTTTCCTTCTCACTATGACCCAATGTCCTTGGTGGAGAAGCTTTAAGACAGAGGACTGTAACGAACGTGGGACCACGGCCCTGGACTAATCATTATCAGAACGCAACAGCAAAACACCACGTCGTACAAAACGTCTCTCCTTGTGAGCAAAAAATCGGCGAACCAATGGATCCCCGATCCGTGACTTTGACAAGGGCCATTCAATAGCAACGAAACCCAGAACGGTAGCCAGGACAGGGTCAGCAGCTGTGGCTGTAGCTACACGACGAAAATCAATCGGAAACGATTCGACCACGTCATTGGTTTCCGAATCAATGAACACGCAAGCAAGTTCAGAGGAATCGAATGCTCTATCCTCAGCAACAGGCAAACAGGACAACGCATCAGCGTTTCCGTGCTTAGCAGTGGACCGATATAAGATATTGCAGGGGTACTGCGAGAGGAAAATAGACCAGCGAATGAATTTCTGCGCTGTACGTGGAGGTACAGGCTTGGTCGGATGAAAAAGCGATGTCAAAGGTTTGTGGTCGGTGATGATGGTAAAGTGACGACCATACAAGAAATCATGAAACTTTGTAACACCAAATACGAGAGCCAATGCTTCTTTCTCAATCTGTGAATAATGTCTTTGCGCAGACGAGAGCAATTTGGACGCAAAGGCAATAGGGCGATCGTGCGAACCATCTTTGTGCGCAAGCACAGCACCGATCCCGGAATCCAATGCATCCACCATCAACAAAAGGGGCTTCCGGGGATCGAATGGTGTAAGGCAAGTATTGGAAAGCAACGCCGATTTCAACTGGCGAAAGGCGCGTTCGCATTCCGTCTTCCAGACGAACGGAACACCTTTACAGCGTAAGCGATGAAGCGGAGCTGAAATGGAAGAGGCGTGGCTCACATATTTATGGTAATAATTGATTTTTCCCACCACACTCTGTAGCTGCTTCAAATTCTGCAGCGAAGGCAAGTCTTGTATGGCACGGAGGTGCTCTGGACTGGGATGTATGCCTTGGGCATTGAGGACATGTCCCAGATAGAGTAAGTCACGAGCAAAAAACACACATTTGTCCTTCCGCAAGCGAAGACCATCTTGTCGCAAGACCTGAAATAATGTTCTGAGATTGGCTAAATGTTCTTCTTCCGTCTTTCCGGAGATCACAATATCGTCCAGATAGTTTGCTGCAGTAGGGACTGATGCACAAACAGTTTGTGGATATTGCTGAAACAATGCAGGGGTGGATGCACACCCGAATAGCAGTCGTTTGAATCGGTACAAACCAAAATGCGTATTAACCACTAAAACGCGCTGGGATGCTTCGTCAACCGGTATTTGCAAGTACGCATCTGTAGGTCCAACTTCGAAAAATATTTACCCGGGCACAGTGTGTCAAAAAGATCTTCCAGGCGGGGTAAAGGAAAAGTTGCAGTCACTAGTTGTGGATTCACGGTTGCCTTTAAGTCCACACAAAGTCTCAATTTTCTGGAAAGTTTTGGCAAAATTACTAAGGGTGAGGCCCAGAGAGAAGCCTGCACACGTTCAATTACACCTTGTGATTCCAAATAGTTTAATGTTCTTGCGACCTCATCACGCACTGCGTGGGGAACATTGCGCGCTCTGAAAAATTTCGGTTGCGCGTTTACTTTCAGTTCCAAATGCTTTATAGTTCTTAGCGCACCCAAGGCCCAGTGCAAAAATGTCTGCAAACTCTTCACATAGACGAGAAACACTGTCTGAAGGCACAGTCTGGTTCACTGATGGGACCTGATTGATTATAGAGAAGTTAAACAACTGAAATAAATCGAAACCAAACAAGTTCACTGCAGCAGAAGAACGAAGGATGTAAAATGACACAAGTTTTCTTTGTCCCTTGTATGTTGCACGAAGTCTGCACTGAATATCTACTTAACTTAACATTTGTGGCACGCAACGGAGGTGTGCCCAGCTGTGTGTACGTGTCGTGATTGATCAATGAAACTGCAGTTCCGGTATCGAGCTGGAATGGTACCACTTTGCTGTTAATGTCCAAGTCCACAAAAAGTTTATTGTCCTGCTGACGACAAGAGCGACTGTCTTGTGCAACGTGAACTGACACTGGTACAGAATCACTTGCGACTTGACGGGATTTCCTGTGATGTCGACGCACACTATTTGTGGGACGAACACAGTCACTGTGAGAGAGAGTAGCGCTGGGCAGAGTGGAATGAACTACATGATTTCCATGGGCGAAGTGTCGCGAGCCTGAATTTCCTGGGTTCGATTCTGATTCCGGTGCGAAGCAAAGGGCCTGGAATGGTTTTGAGCTTCCAATCGGAGCTTTTTCTGGCAAATACTTTGAACATATCCTTTTTTATTACAGAAAAAGCAAATAGCTTGGCGTGACAGGCTATTCTCATGCGACTGTCTAGTAGCACACTGCGGGCATGATTTCACTGCATTTGCTTGCTGGCACAGTACACGTGACTGAGTGCCTGGCAGCTTTGGCACGGCCGGGTGCGAGGGCTGTTTACTGTTGCGTGCAGCGCGCCCGGCGGGCCGGTTAATGTGACACACGGCGGGTGAAGTTTCAAATGATTCCTCAGCGAAGTCAAGTGTGTCCTGCTGATCCAATATGTCCATCACTTGTTGAAGGGAGGGATTGACTAGTTTCAAAATCTGTTCCCGTATACGAACATCAGAAACGTTCTGTGCAATTGTATCATGCACCATAGTATCTGAAGAAGGGAGACCACATTGACACTCAAAAGCACAATCCCTAGTAAGGCCTTGCAAGGTTGCAACCCACTCCCTATTAGCCTGACCTGCCGCACGTTTTGTACGAAAGAAGGTATACCTTTTCGCAACTACATTGACTGATTCTTTGAAATATGCATCTAATGCAGACAAAATTTCGTCGTAGGACAGAGTTGCTACGTCGCATCGGGGAAATAATTTGACTATCACACAGTACGTTTGGACGCCGACGGACGAAAGGAGATAAGGCTGCCGCTCATTACCTTGAATTCTGTAGGCGGCGAGATGGAATCCAAATTGGCGTGACTACTCCGTCCAGCATTCCAGTGCCGCATCAAAAGGACGAAAAGTTGGTGGAACTGCGTGTTGTGGCTGCGGTAGCGGTGAAGCGGCGGCTGCCGCATCGCTTTGCATTGCACGTTGACCCTGGACGAGCTGTCCAAGGGCATTTAGTAAAGCCTGCGTCTGCTGATTCTGTAAGCGATAAAATTCGGACAGTACATGTGGAGATTGTGGCGAAGCCATTACACAAGTAAATCAGGGCAGTATAGTTACGAACGCGGTGTGGCCTCATCACCACTTGTTGTGGATCGGCAAGACAGCCAATCCACTATGAGTTAGCCGAAGGGCACGCGTTTAAACTCACGCAGGCTGGCGTGAGGTCTGGAACAGGACAAGGAATTGAGACTAGCAAAAAACGTAGGTATCTTCTGGAATACTTACCTTTAATCCATAATTGGTGAACATCGCTCTTGTCTGTACATGTTTTACAGCATCAATAGTAACTGGTAATGGCGCCTTGCTAGGTCGTAGCAAATGACGTAGCTGAAGGCTATGCTAACTATCGTCTCGGCAAATGAGAGCGTAATTTGTCAGTGAACCATCGCTAGCAAAGTCGGCTGTCTAACTGGGGCGAGTGCTAGGAAGTGTCTCTAGACCTGCCATGTGGCGGCGCTCGGTCTGCAATCACTGATAGTGGTGACACGCGGGTCCGACGTGTACTAACGGACCGCGGCCGATTTAAAGGCTACCACCTAGCAAGTGTGGTGTCTGGCGGTGACACCACAGTATACAATTTCATGCTGTGTCTTCACTTGATAGCACACATCTATGCATGAATTGAAAGACGTTCACCCATGGGTAGTGAAAGACATCTTTGGTTCAAGTAGTCTAGTACTGGCCTTATTTTGTATAGTTTGCCACTTTTAGGACCTTGGGGGTCTAGTCGCTTCAGGTTGTCATTGAAATGTAAGGTACTATGCAAGTTCTCGAAGCACTTCTTTGACAGCCTGTTTTACCAACTTAACTCCAAATACATCATTCCATAGATCACGGATATTGGCTGGTGGGGCCAAAGCACTGATGATGCGTAAGCCCAAAAATTTATAAATCACCTGGCTTGCTTGGATTTCGTTGAATAGCACATAAATTTGTTTCATCCACAGTTTTGATATAATTTCTTCAGTGAGGAAATATTTAAAAAATTGGTACGGTCTAGATAGCTCTAGAACTGGTTGCTGCAATTTCTGCTGTCGTGTGAATGGGAACTTGTCAAGAGAGGAAGGAAAACTTTGCTTTTTCCATAAAACCTTGTGTTTTTTTATATTTCCTCTGTGGGCAACAGGAATTTTAGTTCGAATTTCCCGAAGGGATGGAGAATTTTCTTGAACATTTCCCTTAGTTGTTTTGGATGTATCTGAAAATGGTTCTGTTTGGATATCAGTTCCAGGATCACTATCGCTACCTGGAGATTCAAGGTCTCGGACATTTATTGTTGATTCTTCGTCAGAATAGTAGAATTCCAGCGCATCCTCTCTCTTTGAAGGTCAATCCATCGCCATCAGTTAACATGATGTCAAAAACGTACGTTCTCCATTATCCCAGTACACAAAGGAATACATCACAGTAATGTTTTGTGAACAAGTGTACAAGAAACTGAGAGATAAACATGTAATTGGAATTTGTACAATTTAAGAGTTGAAAACAGCAGAAAAATACACGAAGACACATTCACCACTGGTGTTGAATCACGAATATATATATATATATATATATATATATATATATATATATATATATATATATATATATATATATATATGAGACCGTTGACTCTGACCAACTACTGCACTATAGAAACCTGAATCCTGTGTCTAGCTTTGGCTCTGCTCCCAACATTCTTTCTTCGATAAACTACGCAAAGAAGTTAAAGTTGGCAATAACCTCAAATCGTCCTTACTAACTGTGATAGCCAGGGCAAACATTTGAGTAGCAAATACACTCAAGTCCATGGTCTAATATTGGATGGGGTACTCTCATGGAAGGATATTTATTGGTAAATAAATGACCATATTGGTCCATCCCTACTCCAAAGGCCACTTAAAACAGAAACGGAGCCACATTTGTCACAAAAAGCGGAACAACTACAATCGCGAGTGCGGGAATTATGAAATGATTCTGATTGAGTTATTCGGTGATGTATACTGAAGTATCTGCGTTCCATCCTCACAGGTGAGGACAAAGACAGTCAGGATTGCTTGGATCTATGAACACTAAACTCTCTGTCAGCTGTCAACAGGACACAGTATGGGTAAACCAAAACAAGTTTCTCACAGCACCTGATGCTACCTCAGATCAGCAAAGGGGCTAACCGCTGTCAGCTTCTTTTAGCTGCTGATGTAGAGCAAATGTAATGGGCAGCCACGTATAACGTAGTTACCATGACGGTAAGTATATCCCATGCGCAAAATGTGTCTACTAGGTTCCCCACGATTGTGTGATACAGACAGCCACTCATATTATGAAACGTGCTTTTCTAATTACATCGGATACATGCTCCTGAACTGAAGAAAATCCTTAGTGCTGCCTGTTGATCTGATCATGATTACCTTATACAGATGAAAACGGTCATGCATGAAGCAATGTAAGACAATAAAAGGTCTCGGCATCATCCCAACTGTATAGAAAGTTCACACCACGCAATTAATGAATCCCTTGTCCACATGCAATTAAGATACATGCGACAAACCCTTCTGTCAAAATTAAATCAGAAAACTAATCCGTCTTCTGCCCCGTTGAATCGGTATGACTGTATTTAGATCAACGGGACACAAAAAGTAAGAGATGTTAGTGAAACTGGGTAATTTCATCAAGCCAGTTCTTTCTGTGTTTAGTTGGGGTGGATGCGACCAGACAGTTGACGTTAATTTTCGTGCGGTCTATATTCTTCACTGTTTCCACTCTATCGCGTCCTCAATGACTTTCCTCATACTTCAGATATCTATCATCAGTTCATATCTGAAATGCAAGATAAACGTCCTTCATCGTGACGTTACTTGCGTAGAATATTACGTCTTTCTCCTCTTTCTTAATCTCCAACTACATTTCATAGATAGTCTACTAGTGACTTGATTACTCGTAGCTTAGCATTGGGTAATACATAGTCTGGCCGGCCTCGGTGGCTGAGCGGTTCTAGGCGCTCAGTCCGGAACCGCACGACTGCTGCGGTCGCAGGTTCGAATCCTGCCTCGGGCATGGATGTGTGTGACGTCCTTAGGTTAGTTAGGTTTAAGTAGTTCTAAGTTCTAGGGGACTGATGACCACAGATGTTAAGTCCCATAGTGCTCAGATCCATACATAGTCTGGAATAAGAACGCCTGTTAATAATATTACAAGACACTTCCAGTAATGATGATCGCCTGTAATATTTTCTCATTGCGAGATATTCAGTCCTGAAAATGCCAGTTGGAGGTGGTGAAACTGAAGATGATGAGTACAAAGGTGATGGTGTACCGTTTTCGTTGTCTGGAGGGAATTTTTATTTTAATGGGTCGTATATGTTGACAAAGTTACCGACAATATCTTAGTTGACATGGTCGTAAGGCATGTTGTAATAATTACAAAAAAATGTTTGAAGGAGAAATGCTGTAAAAGAAAATAATGGTACGCCAGTGATAAGATAATAAGTACGTTTGACGTAGCTGAAATACAAGATTGTCAATAAATGAAGAGAACAGTGGAAAGCACGATAAAGCTGATGTTGTGACTTAGTGCAGCTCTTGGAAGTTCACTGAATTAATACAACATGTAAAAAATAAAAAACAGAATGTCTGAAAACGTTAACTGTTAAGAAGCGTTCTTCAAGATGAAGCTCGTGTAAGCAATCGCAGCCGAGCAAATCCAACGGACCAAATATTAAAAAAATATATATATATGTTATGTCATAAAAATCATATTTACGCCCATATGGCTAATTTCATCAAAGTTGTGCCCTTTGATACAAATTTGTTTGCGGTTCGTGAAAAAATTCCTGGAAACAATTTCGGATAAAGCTAATTGATATTGGAAATATACTTTGGGAATGTCAGTCTAATTCTCGTTTAATCGAAACAAAAACCTCAGGTAAATGCATTACGTTTATTGAAATTACCAACATTTTATTGAACACTATACAGTTAAATTATTTTCTTGTGGAATATATGGCAAATGTGCGTACTTCAAAATAATATGGTATAATCTTGTTATTGTTGTATTCTCAACACGCATCTTAATGGAAAATGCATGTAAAATATTATGTTTGAATTTGACTGAGTCATTACAGTGTCAAATCATAATATAAATCGTCAAAGACTGCCATGTCTTTTTCTTTTCGGGAAAAATAGGCAGCACTTCCTGTGCACCTTGTTTTTAACATTGGTAAGCGGCGTTTTTTAGTAGTTTTCTTAAGAGGAGACTGGAATTCTGAAAATATAATGTAGATTCCAGTCTTCCAGCTCATTCCATTCGCTTTCATTTCCAGTAAGCAGTAATCCAGCTGTAAGGTTTTTCACACTCCTTTATGGGCAGAACTACAAATACAATCATTACCGTCATGCGGAGTTATTTCAGAGTTGTAAAGACGATACAACACCGCGCATGAAAGACAGGCTTGAAAATAAGCTGTACTTAGGTGCCTTCGAAGGTGCCGCCTCTTGCGACATACACATAAAACGTTCGTCACTGAGTAAACTACCACGATATCTGATAAAAAGTAAGCGGATACGCTATGTAATGAGAATGTCACTAGAGGCGGAGCCACCAGTATAACAGGAGGCTGGAAACATTTGGTTCTCAGCAGAGATGCTGTAAGGGCAGAATGGCGAGTTCAGGAGAGCACATTCACTTGGAACGAGTGCTAGCCAGCGCATGTTGGTGATGTGAAATGGAAACAGATCAGCCAGACCTCATATACTGACAGACAAAGACAGTCGAGCATTGTTTAGGATGGCTGAAATAATCGCATGAACCAGCAAAAGGTAGAGAGTGCCGTGTGCTACCGGCGGTCCAGCCGGCATAGCGACTGCGAATGGAGTTAAAAAGAATGAGGCTCAATGGTTGAACAACTGCTGAAAACCCCCACATTTCTCTAGTTAACGCTAAGCGACGCTTGAGGTGGTGCAAAATGACTTAGTGAATTCTGAACCACGCTGTACCCTGCAATAGTTTGATGGAAGGCTTTGGGATTCGCGAATGCCTGGAGAACATTGACATGATGTGTAGGGCCATCCGCGAAGTACGGAAGAGGTGATGTGATTTTCGTGGTTAAAGTGCGGTTCCCTTATAGTGTTCAATGAAATAGTTCAAGCAGAATGCAAAATATCATATATTTGCAGTATATAAGAAAATGAACAGCAGAGGTTCGACTAACTACAGAGGAATACATCTACATCTACATCTACATCCATACTCCGCAAGCCACCTGACGGTGTGTGGCGGAGGGTACCTTGAGTACCTTTATCGGTTCTCCCTTCTATTCCAGTCTCGTATTGTTCGTGGAAAGAAGGATTGTCGGTATGCTTCTGTGTGGGCTCTAATCTCTCTGATTTTATCCTCATGGTCTCTTCGCGATATATACGTAGGAAGGAGCAATATACTGCTTCACTCTTCGGTGAAGGTATGTTCTCGAAACTTTGACAAAAGCCCGTACCGAGCTACTGAGCGTCTCTCCTGCAGAGTCTTCCACTGGAGTTTATCTATCATCTCCGTAACGCTTTCGCGATTACTAAATGATCCTGTAACGAAGCGCGCTGCTCTCCGTTGGATCTTCCCTATATCTTCTATCAACCCTATCTGGTACGGATCCCACACTGCTGAGCAGTATTCAAGCAGTGGGCGAATAAGCGTACCTGTAATACATGTAATGACTTTGGTGAGTATGTTGTTTCGTAGTATAGCAAAGACCACACTGGAAATGGTAGCACAGCTGTTGTCTCAGGAACAGTTGGGTGTTACTGGCGGGAAAAGCTGTGTGCACAGCATCTTTTGTGTAGACCCAGTGTGCCAGAAAATAATATGAAAGAAAATAAAGATCTCCAGTAGCTGATTGTTGATTTAAGAAGGACTGTGATCCAGTGTCAAAGAAGTTACTATGGACTTCATTCTTAAACGTTGGAGTGGATGGCGTATTAAGCTGGTGGTAAGAAAGTGTAGAGTCTTAAAGGAACCAAAGGTTTAAGACGAAAACGTTAAATGTCCCCAGTCACCGACCAGAGTGGACGAGCGGTTGTAGGCGCTACAGTTTGGAACCGCGTGACCGCTACGGTCGCAGGTTCGAATGCTGCCTCGGGCATGGATGTGTGTGATGTCCTTAGGTTAGTTAGGTTTAAGTAGTTCTACGTTCTAGGGGACTGATGACCTCAGAAGTTGAGCTCCATAGTGGCCAGAGCCATTTCAACCATTTGTCCCCAGTCTTATGTAAGTTGTGTTGACAAGTTTTTGTTGGTTAGTGGATTAGACAGTGCGGAAGTCTCACGTAGCAGTACAGCACCAAGTTTTCATCCGTTACTGTTTGCCGATGGTGAAGTACTAACGGCTCTGGATGACACCTTGAACCAAAGGACAGAATTAATGGATGCTTATAATGAATTAAGTCTATCAGCCAATACGGATAAAATAGAATCTTGTTGTTCGAAGTGGCGAAGGTGAGGATCTGGATTATGTGTATGGCGGAGTAAGAGATGTGAAACTGCAGAAGTGTTAGGGTTCACTGACCATTGACAATGTAGACTTAATTCACAGGATAAGCTAGTGGTGAATAAGTGTAGAGGGATGTAGGTTCAAATTAGCCCTATCTTGAAGGGTAACCACCACCAGCTGAACAAATACGTTAATAATGCAAATTTGCGGCATTACTCTTGCTTACTTTCGTGTGGTAAACCTTGTAAAGTGCCACAGAGTTGATCGCTTTTCATTAAGCTTGAAAGGGGGATGGCAAATTAAAAATAGAATCATAGCTGTACATAGAGGATGTTGGACCGAGACTCGTACGCAACGTCTTTATGTAAATATATAGAATCACACTGATTGTACATTCCGGGATCTATGTATCTCATTGCATTTACGTGGTGCTAGACTCACTTGTTTCCGGAGGATTTTATGTGCACTGGACGACACAGCGCTTTGGATGTGTGACGGGATGGACAGAGAATTCAGTGGACAAAAACGGCGTATTGGCGTATGAGCAGGCTGGCGCCTCAGACGTTGGCTGCACAAAAGCGAGGACTCTAGCAAGGGGTTATTTTTTTCTGTCTCAAGTGTGCAACTTTTTCATATTTCTCCGAGGGCCTTTGTAGGTAGCTATTTTGCGCTTTTAGGAAGTGAACATAGTCTGCAGCGGCCTGGCCTCGTGAGCTGCTCTTGGAATTTCGGAAAACTTGTGATGCAAGGCTAGCTGCTGGTATATTAATCAATGACACTATGAAGAAGTCGTGAACTTTGTAGTGTGATTAGCGTAAGATCATAATTGTTTGCTTTGGGTGGGATTTCACATGTAGAAAGAGCCTAGCTCTGCTGCATTTTCTGCTATTGGCAGGCAGGCACGGTTCGGCGGGAAAACATAGCTGTGCGTTACAATATACAATAATTTAGAGACTTCTTGGGGAACGCAGGAAATGGCACCGGCGCCATAGGGTATTTTTGCTCAAAACTGTGTGGAATTCTATACGAGTGTCTGTCTCAGATTCAGCTTTGGTGTGTTGAATGTAGTAGCTTTGCACTTAGTTACCCGGTTTACTGTTTTACATGAGGGATTAACAAGCTCTGCGATTCTATGATCAACTTAAACGTCAGCAAGGCTTTCTAAGATGACAAAGCGAGTACCACTGTTAATCAATTCAAGCCATTAATTGGAATTTGTAGAATTGTGTTTGCAAATCATTCAAAATTTTCATATGTTTTATGCACATGATCAATGTTTTAATCAATAAATTAACGTGTTTAATGGAAATAGTGCGTCTGTTAGACATCTTCCCCTGAGATTAAGTATTTTATGTGCAAAACCTCAACTTACGATTTATAAAAACTGGCTTAAAGTGCTCTAAGCACTAAGAGACTTAAATTCTGAGGTCACCAGTCCCCTAGAACTTAGAACTACTTAAACCTAACTAACCTAAGGACATCACACACGTCCATGCCCGAGGCAGGATTCGAACCTGCGGCCGTAGCGGTCGCGCGGTTCCAGAGTGTAGCGTCTAGAACCGCTCGGCCACTGCGGCCGGCTACGATATATAGCTAGGGCTAGTAAAATTATTCAGTTTACTATACACAGTAAACTCGTAGTGAAGGTCTTAAAGGCTGGGGCTGCTCACAATTAGCTTTCTGGATTAGAGCGGCTTTCCTCGTGTGGGTGCTATGCAGGCTTGTTGTTGCAGTGGGAGGAAACAACACAAAGTTGGAATGCAGTCGTGTAGTACACCACGTCATATAGTACCTTAACAATACTACCTCTCGTTACTTCCGTGTAAAGATGAATAAATGAAATGTGCTTTGAAGATAGGAGCCCGTGGTTTACACACATGTTCTTCCAAGTAACCGACTGTCACTACTTCTAAAATGATTAAGTATACAGGACGTGATATGTTTCCCTAGACAAACTGAAAGTTACATTGGAATGCCGCTTCTATCTCGTGGGGTCCCGACAAGTGCTACTCACTGCTGCGGACAAAATTAACACACAATGAGGTGAGGCGTGCGAGGCAACTTTGCGACGCGGATTGTCTTGGAAAAGTTTTCTGGTGAACCTCGATTAATTCTCTGCGCTGCTACACTATTAAATCAGTCTAAATAAAGATATACTAGTTTTAATCGCAAGATAGGATTAAATTTCTCGCTACTCCTATGCCATTAATAGACGTCCAGTAGCAATGCAGCTACTTTCGAAATACTCGGAGACGCGGAGGCAAAACTGAAAAACAAACACTACAAACAGCCACTGTGCCATCTCCATCTTGCTTCTAAGAACCCCGTCGCTGATCTCCCCCATAAACGAAACTGGGTATCGCTTTAAGCTCAGACAGCACAAGAACACAACCAGAAAGACAACACTACAAGTTGCCCCGGTGATAAAAGCGATCAGTTCTTCTCTACTAGCCCTCGATGAGTCCGCATCGTTTATTAAACCACGGACGCTGATGGTTTCGCGCTGTGCCTTGCAGCCTCTTTCTATCACGTTCCTGTATGCACAGCTGTTCATAAAATCAGCAAATGTCCAACCCCAAATCAATGCCAGCGTACGGGAACGGGCTCTTGAATTCTTTCACAGCTTTCTGCACAGGTGAAATAATTTTACTACTGAATCACTTAGTGTCGACCTAATACACTCAGCACTATTGAAAAATAATAATACGCTTGCTATTAGTTTCTGTCACTCAGCATTTCGTTCTGCTAATTTTTATTCTGGCATGGAACGTCGTGTAAAATTAGACGTTAGTTGAAACTTTATGCATACTGGTATGATAAGCCACGTATGGGTAAACCCGGAATAGACGACCTTAAGGAAGAAATGGCCAAAGCCCGTAATTCTGCCACGATCCCTTGCACAGAGCTGCCGGTCAATTGGTGGTTCGTAATGTGAGTGATTTTTGCTGCTGCGGAAGACTTTTTACGTCAATTAAAAGTAAGTAATTATGATTGTTTTAGTTATCGGTATGTACTACGTCATAACCATTCGATTTAAAAATAACTTAGTCTGTGAGTAGCGACGTAAACTTTACTTTTCGGGTTGTTTAAGTCTGACTGTATACCGGTACGTAGGTTTTGTTTCTGTTTGTGTCCACCATATTTCATGAGAGCCATACCATCATCGGGTTAGATGGCCATCTCACAAATGTTATATATTAAATTTTGACGGTGTCGTTATTTTTGACAGATGCCAAATACACTACTGGCCATTAAAATTGCTACACCAAGAAGAAATGCAGATAATAAACGGACGAATGTATTGTACTAGAAATAACACTTGATTACGTTTTCACGCAATTTAGGAGCATACATCCTGAGAAATCAGTACCCAGAACAACCACCTATGGCCGTAATAACGGCCTTGATACGCCTGGGCATTGAGTCGAACAGAGCTTGGATGGCGTGTGCAGGTAAAGCTGCCCATGCAGCTTCAACACGATAGAACAATTCATCAAGATTAGTGACTGTCATATTGTGACGAGCCCATTTGCTCGGCCAACATTGACCACACGTTTTCAGTTGGTGAGAGACCTGGATAATGTGCTGGCCAATGTAGGGTTGCGCAGGGATCGAATAAAGGGTAGGGCCACGAGTCGTAATGTGACGGCCACTGTTCGAAGTGCCTTCAGTGCGAACAAGAGGCGAGCGAGACGTGTAACCAATGGCACCCAATACCATTACGCCGGGTGATACGCCAGTACGGCGATGACGAATACACGCTTCCAATGTGCGTTCACCATGATGTCGCCAAACACGGATGCGACCATCATGATGCTGTAAACAGAACCTGGATTCATCCGAAAAAATGGCGTTTTGCGATTCGTACACCCAGGTTCGTCGTTGAGTACAACATCTCAGGCGCTCCTGTCTCTGATTCAGCTTCAAGTGTAACAGCAGTCATATTCTCCGAACTGATAGTCCATGCTGCTGCAAACTTCGTTGAACTGTTTGTGCAAGATTGTTGTTGTCTTGCAAACGTCCCCATCTGTTCACTCAGGGATCGAGGCGTGGCTGCTCGATCCGTTACAGCCATGCGGCTAAGATGCCTGTCATCTCGACTGCTAGTGATACGAGGACGTTGGGATCCAGCACGGCGTTCTGTATTACCCACCTGAACCCACCGAATCAATATTCTGCTAACAGTCATTGGATCTCGACCAACGCGAGCAGCAATGTCGCGATACGATAAACCGCAGTGGCGATAGGCTACAATCCGACCTTTATCAAAGTCGGAAACGTGATGGTACGCATTTCTCCTCCTTACACGAGGCATCACAACAACGTTTTACCAGGCAACGCTAGTCAACTGTTATTTGTGTATGAGAAACCTGTTGGAAAATTTCCTCCTGTCAGCACGTTGTCGGTGTCGTCACCGGCGCCAACCTTGTGTGAATGCCCTGAAAAGCTAATCATTTGCATATCACAGCATTTTCTTCCTGTCGGTTAAATTTCGCGTCTGTAGCAAGTCACCTTCGTGGTGTAGCAATTTTAATGGCCAGTAGTGCAGTTACAGTCGAAAGGCCGGCTGTTCTAGAGGGTCTTCGAAAGAAGAAGGCCTTAGAAATGCTGTTAACAAAGTAAACAACAATGCTTACTCTGTGAGGGTAACATTCCCAGAAAACCTTACAGACAATGGTTCCTATTTCTTGTTTGGGTTCAGCTACGACTTGTCCATTACATAAAAAAAGAAGCAAGCCGATGGCTTTCCCTTTACGTGGGAATGTACGAAGCGTAATTGAGACGATTTCTCATTATTTTCTACATGAAACTATCATGTTCCGACTAGTAACTAAAATCTTAAAACAATTCAAGAATTGTAAAATGCTTTTTCCACAACCTGTTTGTTATAATTTACGTGCAATTAATATTTTCATAAAATATTTCTTACATCAAGAGATTCAATAAAACTCATTAAACTGTAAAAAGTTTTTTTTGTAATTTTCTCTCTGATTTTAAAGTGTTTTGTACGACATATGTCTTTCCGTTATATGTGCGGCCATCTAACCCTGATACTCTGGTAGGATGACCAAGTGTTACATTTTTTGTAAGAATTTTTAGGTAGTATGAAATTTGGTATAGCTTTATACACGAAATTGACTTTTGTTTTTAACGACTTGAAATAGAAATTTATGGAATGTTTCTGGTTATTCTTGTGTATTAGTTTGTAAATTGGCTGTTAAAAGAATCGTGCCCATCTATACCGGATTTACCCTACATGCATGCTATCTTACACTGGTCTCCATCGACAAGAACGGCATGACTAATACTCTCTGGCTTCACAGAACTGATGCGAAACGGAGTTTATCTGCTCTACCTATCGTCGAATCTGGCTTCGTTTACTAGTGGAATCTGACAGCATAGAATGGTATTTAAATCTTCCGTGCCATGAAAACCATTGACGTCCATAAATAGTCATCTTCGACTGAAGAGATCTGCATTCATGCAATAATATTCGATTCTTATTTGTCTTTAATTGCGGTGGTGCTGTGGTGGTTTGCGTCGATCTTTCCTTGAGGAATTTTGTGGACAAATGGTTTGTTGAAATGACACCTACACTCGTTCCTTTTGTGTTATTGGATTATTGTTTCCATTGTCATATTACAGCGCCTGCTGTCTTACACTGTTGACTGTTGTTTCCTGTTGCACACCAACCGTACTCATTGTGCTGCGCTCTGTCAGAATTAAAACTGTTGGAGTACTTATTCATTCTAATTCTCTATAAACAAGACAACTTTTTTATTCAGCGGACCACAGTTTCCTCCGCATTAAAGGTGCGTTCACATCTGTGCGCCTGGCGGCTACTCGCCAAGCTGCTGCGCCTTGCCCAACACGGAAGTAGGGGCGCCTAGTGTGAACGAAGGTGTGAGCGGAACGACCTGTACGAGCATATTAAGGTAGGGGCAAACACCGAAATGGCTGCCTCTACTTACAAGTCGCACGGCGACTAGGCGCAATCCGCACAGGTGTAAACGCACCTTTAGTATTCCGTCTTAAGAGGCTGAATTATATGAATATTTATTTACATGATTGGGCATAATCTCTCGCGTCTCCCCTATATCTGTGGCACTCCCCTCTCAGCCGCTACCACCGTCTGTATCCTCTCTCTCTGACTTTGCCTGGCGTCATCCACTGGGGTGTATCTGTTGGGGTGACGCCCTTCTGTAGAGTCGCTATGCAATTGGCGATGCTTGGCACTTATTGCGTCATACGTCCTCAAATGATTACATTACGAGTGCAATATTCGTCCAGTAATTTAGTTTCCTAAGTGGGGCTTTCTTCTAATCAGACAGCCACGAGCTCTGGCTTTGAATTCACGGTTACCTCATCCGTTCCCTTACATCTACAAAAGTGTAACTATTTGTCACTGAATCAAATGCAAGGTGACGTTGGTGTTTGCAGTAGATATGGTTACCTTACAATATTACATCTTTACCCATAGGCGAAGATCTCCGAGAGCTGTCCGCAGACTAACTCATCTCACGAGGTCTAAAGCCACTCTTCAAAATTTTTTAACACCTGTGGCTTTCAGCCAATCAGCTGTAGGAGCAGAAGTTTGGCATTTTCGTTGCTCATTTGCTGTGTTCACTAGAACAATTAATTGGCACAGAGCTGTTTCCTGCAAATACATTCCATTAAAACAACTCATGTGCGAGTGGGACTCGCGTGTTGAGAATTCCGCATGAACATAATCGTGTGTACAAGCAGTTCATACCTTCAGGAAATCGAGAATCCCGATCACTTCTGCCTGTTACTAGCCTTGATACTGACACATTATTGGTTCCAGGGACCCCAAGATTTTCTAGACTGTTTTAATTTCAGTAATACTGTCGCGTCCCACCACAGTTTTGTAGTGAAATAGGAACGTTGACGACAATCTGACGGTTCTGGGGTGTCCACCTTTGTTGTCGGAGGTGAGAGGGAGAAAGCTCTCCGAGTTAGAACTGTGGTAATAGGTTCCTTTGGTAATCTGTTACGATCAATAGCAGGATGGGTATGCTGAAGAGTTCAGTATTTAAGTAATTCATTTATTATCTCTTTGATAACTTATAAAATATGTGGCAGTTCCTAACCTCTTTTTTAATAAATGTCAGACTCAATTTCTTCTTATCAACAGGCTACTCGCCTAAGCTTACAAGAGACAATTACTATTCTGTGAATGTTCTTGTTAATTACGAAACTACAAATGCTATCTATTCCTTGAGACAAAGACAGCTCGTCTATGTTCAAAGCTATTCTCCAGAATAGATAATGATGCAGTTTATGTGCGTGTCACCAGATCCCATCACCGCCCTCTCATTGAGAATATTACTTCTGCATCCTTCTGCAGCTGCTGCCTGGCGTAGCTGCACGGAGGTTCCTCAAAGCGGCTACTACTTCTCTCTCTCTGAATTTTCTCTCAGAATCTCTGGCTTATATCCCGTTCTAAGTCGAGGCTGACCTACAATAGGCGTTAGGGATATTTCCATCAGCTGCCTCCTTTGACACGAAAACACTTTAATGTTCGATTTCTCTTATAGGTTTCCTTTTGATGTTACCACTTACCCCTTCTTACTGGAAAGCTTTCTTTAGCGCCAGGGCTTGCGCCTCTTGGAGCAGTCTCCTTGCACTTGACCTGACAAGTATAGCTTACTAAATTTTTTTCTTGGGACTGGACAATAGAAATGTGCTATAAAGTCATGCAGGAGATACTGAGTTGCAATGGTAAGTCAAATAGGAGGCAAGGTATTACTTTATTGCTCTTATGACGGATTTCGGAATTTATCCATGAGAGATCCTGCGGCTGTTAGTTACTGTACATGGATGTGGCGTCTCATGTTGTATGCGAAAAAAACATTTGCAGACTATTCGTATGAGCAATTTCATACGTCATACCTACGTGCAGTAAGCACTGCTCGATATGACGACTGATAAATTCCGAATTTTGTCATAAGAACAACAGAGTCCGTTCCTTGCCTTATACTTGACTTTCACATTTCGATTCAGTCAGCGTAAATGCAGAACTATGATTGTTTTAATTTAGAATCTAACGTCGGATAACAAGTGACTAAAGAAATTTTTTTTTCGTGTGATAACATAAATAAATTAACAATTTTTTATCTTGTACTTGTACTGTGAATCTTTGCTCTTTACCGAATTTCATCATTGTGTATCAATGGGAAATATTCTGTAGGTTTTGACGAGTGAGCTTGCGAGTATCGAAACACTTCACGTAAATGGCCATACCTTTCGAATGCGATGACTTAGAAGCTAATGTTCATTCTGACACCACGGGATCACAGACCTTAGTATGTGACATAAATTTCAACTTTATACGTCTACCAGTTCCAGAGAAAAATAGTCATAACCGTGGGACGAACAAACAGAGAGTCAGATGAAAAGACAAATTTTTTTCGTACGATTTAATTAAAAATTTACTGTTTCCGGTTTTTTTTCATTTTTGTAGTACTTTGAAACGACTTCTTTGGTAATTTTCGTAATTGTAGGCCAACGGCAAGTATACTACATGTTTTGATGAGTGAGTTTGCGAGTATTAAAATATGTGACATGAAACGCCGTATCTCTCGACCGCACTGACTCAGAAGCTTCAACTTCTTGCACTGCCCAAGAATCTAGAGTGGTAGTGTGTGACTTAAGTTTCAATTTGGTAAGTCTACCCGTTGCAAGGGAAAAGAGTTTTGAACAGTCGAACAGAAGGACTGACAGGCATATGGACAACAAAGTGATACTATAAAGGTGACGGCAGTTATGGACTGTACTGCTGTTCCTGTCGGAGGTTGGAGTCCTCCCTCGGGCATGGGTGTGTGTGTATGTCCTTAGGATAATTTAAGTTAAGTAGTGTGTAAGCTTAGGGACTGGTGACCTCAGCAGTTAAGTACCGTAAGATTTCACACACATGTGAACATAAAGGTGACGTTTTTAGCGACTGATGCGCGAAACCTTAAAAATTATTTGCAACAGCCATTGGGAAATACCTTTCATTCCATCAATCGCGCTTGAGAGAGCACAGTAGACACAGAGCAAAACCCATTAGAGGTATTAAGGGAAGTCTGCACCCTCATTTCGAAGCTGAACAAAGCTCCACCCGCTCCTAATAGATACCGGAACTTGTGCCGACAGAAGGATAATGAAGAGCTGAGGGACTCTACCAATGTCTTCAAACATGTGCTGCGAAGAAGTTTGGTGTGTAGAGGACCAGCTACCAATTCCAGAGTTCATAACCATGAAAATCATTCCGAAGCAGATGAACTCACTTGCTGAGCAATGCATGCTCGAATCGATAGCGGTTGTCCACTATTACCTGTGATAATTATCAGACAACGGGTTTGGTCGCATCCCATAACATGGCGCGACGTGTCCGTCCACGGGCTCTTACAGGGCTCGCCAGGTGGGCTATTATTCCTTCAGTTTTGGCGTTCGGACTGGAGAAGATGGGCGAGGGCAACGGCGCCACACCTGTGCACACATGCGAGAGGAAGCGGGCGTGCTAGTGGGAACTCTACTTTACGAAAGTGTGTGGTACTCCGGTGGCACCGCTTAGTGGCAGGCAGAGGCCGAACGGACTAAGGAGCTTGTTGCGGCCGACTGCATCTCATGCATCAGATGTTATCACCTGGTGAATTAAAACTGGTGGGCACATCTCTGAAAACTTGCGTCCAATTACTATGCGTTCTGCAACCTTTGATGTTGACACTCATCCTGGCCAGTTCCGTTCGGGCTGACAGGTTTCGTCAATTACTGCAAAGGCTGTATTAGGTACCTGACACTGCCTTAGTCCTCTTGATGAATTAGATAAAACTTTCTAGTTGGTTTGCCGAATGGAAGGTAGCTCTAAATGTTGTTCTTGTTGTGGTCTTCAGTCCTGAGACTGGTTTGATGCAGCTCTCCATGCTACTCTATCCTGTGCAAGTTTCTTACTGCAACCTACATCCTTCTGAATCTGTTTAGTGTATTCATCTCTTGGTCTCCCTCTACGACTTTTACCCCCCACGTTGCCCTCCAGTACCAAATTAGTGATCCCTTGATGTTTCAGAACATGTCCTACCAACCGGTCCCTTCTTCTTGTCAAGTTGTTCCACAAAGTCCTCTTCTCCCCAATTCTACTCAATACCCCCTCATTACTTATGTGATCTACCCATCTAATCTTCAGCATTCTTCTGTAGCACCACATTTCGAAAGCTTCTATTCTCTTCTTGTCAAAACTATTTATCGTCCATGTTTCACTTCCATACATGGCTACACTCCATACAAATACTTTCAGAAACGTCTTCCTGACACTTAAATCTATACCCGATGTTAACAAATTTCTC
This sequence comes from Schistocerca serialis cubense, assembly GCF_023864345.2. Classification (NCBI taxonomy): domain Eukaryota; kingdom Metazoa; phylum Arthropoda; class Insecta; order Orthoptera; family Acrididae; genus Schistocerca; species Schistocerca serialis. The sequence goes on from NC_064644.1 coordinate 54,988,337, forward strand.
TTCTTCAGAAACGCTTTCCTTTCCATTGCCAGTCTACATTTTATATCCTCTCTACTTCGAACATCATCAGTTACTTTGCTCCCCAAATAGCAAAACTCCTTTACTACTTTAAGTGTCTCATTTCCCGACTTAATTCGACTACATTCCATTAGCCTCGTTTTGCTTTTGTTGATGTTCATCTTACATTCTCCTTTCAAGACACTGTCCATTGCGTTAAACTGCTCTTCCAAGTCCTTTGCTGTCTCTGACAGAATTACAATGTCATCGGCAAACCTCCAAGTTTTTATTTCATCTCCATGGATTTTAATGTCTACTCCGAATTTTTCCTTTGTTTCCTTTACTGCTTGCACAATATACAGATTTAATAATACCGGGGAGAGGCTAAAACCCTGTCTCACAGCCTTCCCAACCACTGCTTCCCTTTCATGCACCTCGACTCTTATAACTGCCATCTGGTTTCTGTACAAATTGTAAACAGCCTCCCTGTATTTTACCCCCGCCACTTTTAGAATTCGAAAGAGAGTATTCCAGTCGACATTGTCAAAAGCTTTCTCTGAGTCTACAAATGCTAGAAACGTAGGTTTGCCTTTCCTTAATCTATCTTCTAAGATGAGTCGTAAGGTCAGTATTGCCTCACGTGTTCCAATATTTCAACGGAATCCAAACTGATGTTCCCCAAGGTCGGCTTCTACCAGTTTTTCCATTCGTCTGTAAAGAATTCGCGTTAGTATTTTGCAGCTGTGACTTATTAAACTGATAGTTCTAAATGTAGAAATATTTAAATCGAATTTAAATCGAATTCAACATTAACAGTGTTCTATTCAACACAACCACGACATTTAAATATCTGGCCACAACGACGCAAAGCGAAATAAAATGGAACGAGCATGTGAAGACTGCGGTTGGGAAGCCGAGTAGTCGACTTCGGTTTATTGGGAAAATTTTAGGAATGTGTGGTTCATCCGTAAACGTAGGGCGTTAGTGCCACCATTCTTGAGTATTGTTTGGGAGTTCGGAGTCCGGACTATTTCCGATGGAACGAAGACATCGAAGCAATTCAGAGACCGATTGCTAGATCTGTTACTGATGGGCCCCAAAAACACGGAAGTATTACGAGGCTGATTCGGGAACTAAATTTGGAATCCCTGGACTGAAGGCTACGCTCTTTATGAAGGATACTATCGAGAAAATTTAGATCGCCGACGTTTGAAGATGACTGCGAAGCAATTCCGCTACAACCAAAATACATTTTACGAAAGGATGACACAGGTAATATACGAGATACTGGGGGTGTTAGGGAGGCATATAGACGGTCGTTCTTCCGTAGTTCTATTTATGAGTGGAGCAGGAAAGAAAATTACTGGCCGTGGTACAGGGTATCCTCCGACACCCACCGCATGGTAGATTGTGGACTGTGTATGTGCCTGTGGACATGGAATAATTCAGGGCTTTTCTGTGGTTGGGAGCATGAGAAACAAATTAACTTTAGGTTCTACTGAAGTTCAAAATTGTTTGCGTGGCCATCTTCCGCAGCAGCTGCTAACATCTGTTACTATAGGCCATCCGTATTGAGCTGACTGCAGTCTAATTACAAAGAATTACACCAGACGCGTTTCGCTTTTATTTATAAAGCTTCTCCTGTGGTTGTTCTGTAAATTAGATACATAGTTTGTATAATTTTGATTGTTTTATGTCAAAGACAGCGTTTTCTTTATAAAATATTTCTGCGAGTTACTTACGGTGTTTCTTTACATACTCTGCTCCTTCTCTCCTTGCTAGCAGCTTGCCGAGCGGGATTAGCCGAGCGGTCTAGGGCGCTACAGTCATGGACTGTGCAGCTGGTCCCCGCGGAGGTTCGAGTCCTCCCTCTGGCATGGGTGTGTGTGTCTCTCCTTAGGATATTTTAAGTTAGGTAGTGTGTAAGCTTAGGGACTGATGACCTTAGCAGTTAAGTCCCATAAGATTTCACACACATTTTGAACATTTTTTGCTAGCAGCATTTGGTGTTGAAAGGCTTCGTTTCACATCTGCACATGTCAGTTTTTTGGCATTCTGCGGTATATCCTGGGCTGCACTATTTACAGTTCACTTTCTTAAAATGCTTCTTCTGCACTGTCACAGTGTTTATGTCCGTTTGTTTTCGTTCATGGAAAAAATTGGAAATTTGTGGTAAGGACCATTGGACCAAACTGCTGAGGTCATCGGTTCCTAGGCTTACGCGCTACTTAATCTAACTTAAAGTAACTTACGCTAAGGACAACACACATACCCATGCCGAAAGGAGGAACCTCCGATGGGAGGAGCCGCGCGAACAGTGAGAAGACGCCATAGACCACACCGCTATCCCGCGCAGCTCTCGTTCATTTTGTGTGTGTTGCAAACCTGTGAAAAGAATTTTGTGTGTGTGTGTGTGTGTGTGTGTGTGTGTGTGTGTGTGTGTGTGTGTGTGTGTGTGAGAGAGAGAGAGAGAGAGAGTGAGAGAGAGAGAGAATTAGTGCAATTGTCTTGTATGTAGGTAGAGAAGTGAGAGGTGCGGGGTGGGTTTTTTTTTTTTTTTTTTTTTTTTTGCAGGTGGGGAGGGGGGTGAATACAGGGCTGGGCTGGACAGTGATTATAGGGCAGAATAGGGGAATAGATAGTAGTGGTAAATGAAGCCTGTGGTTATGTGTGTACATTTAATGTTATATTAAGTGGTCAGTCCGCTTAAAGAGTGTGTGGTTTGCCAAGTTGGTCTGATCATTTCTGATTTGTTTCTTTCGTATTACGATTCTTGGGTTGTGGTAGTTTTCTTGTAAGATGAGGTGTTTTTTGTTAATCATTCTTATGATTTCCATGCTGTGTCTCTGGTAGTAACTTTATGTTGCTGTTGGTGCAAGTGTTCTGCAAAAGTTAAATGATTTGTCTTACACTTCCATGCTCTTAAATGTTAACCTAAAACAATCAACAATGTAAAGACGTATATATGCAGTTTACAGAACAACCATGGAAGATGCTTTATAAATGAAAGTGACACGCGTCTGGTGTAATTCTTTTTAATTAGTCTGCAGTCAGCTCAAGACCGATAACCCATAGTAACATTCAATTTTCAAGCTGTTTTGGGGCTTATCAAACTGATTAACTTTACCTTGTGTTATTCCTAAAGTCAAAATTGTAATCTTACTAATTTAGCTCCGTGGTTACCATAAATTAATTACCCTGTTGATCGTGTAAGTTAAGACGGGGTAAATTTATTGATTTTTCACACTCCAGTACTGATCACTGGGGCTGGTTCCTGTGGCGTACTGAAATATCACACGGGGATAGTCGGCGACAGTTGGAACGACAAGTGCCGAGGACGTCCGTCCGCCGTAGCTACAGGAACGTCGCTGTGAGCCAACCACCCACGCTGCCCGCGACCATCACGCCCCCTGTACCGGCAGCGTCACTAGAAAGAGGCGCGCTCTTAAGTAACAGTGCGGGAGTGGAAGTTGACAGTAGCAAGCTGTAAGTCAGTCCGAGCCTTGCTAGGGAGTTCCTGCAGAACGTTCCTCGTGTCTTCAAGTCGTCGAATGAGATGGAAACAGCGGCAGATAGATAGTGCTTAGTCTCCTGTGAAAACAGAACAGTGAATAGAATTATCGTGTGTGGACAGAGACCACCTACCTGCAGATTTAACTGAGTGCTGTTAGGATGCACGGTTGTTAGAATAGTACATCAAAACAGAAGATTAGTTTTCTTCTGATCTTAGTTCAGAGAGCATTGTTTAGTTTGTGTTCATGGAACTGTAGACAATGCAGGACACTTCGGCTGAACCTGCATTGTGCAACTGCTGTGAAAGGAAGCTGTCATGTTTGCCCTGACAGTTCTCAGGAAGTTTCTGACCATAAATGTGAGTGAAGTTGGGAATTTTATAAATGTACTGAACCTCCGTAATATCAATATAACCAAATTCTTTGTAAGACTGTGTCAGAGACCAGAGATGTTGGTCAGATGAAGTCAGAGCGTAGCCGTGTTGTAGCAGCCTATGTTGGACAGTCTGGCAATGTACTTGGCTTGAAAATGTGGAATGTGGAGTGCCGTGTAGTGGAGGCAGCGTTATTTGAAAAGGATGTTGTAATGATATGTTTTGAGGAAAAAAATTGAGGAAATGAGTTATTTTAATGGAAGAATGATAAAAGCCAACTTTTAAGGTAATCCAGATTTTCTTATATTTGTAGCTGTGTAACTCCTTATTGTTAGAACACTTCGTATGGTTGAAGATTGTTTTTAAAAAAAATTTGTAACTTCCTCCACTCTTCGTCTTATATTTGAAAGAAGTGTGAAGGAAGGCTATTGTGCACAGGAGAGTTATTAAGAAATATATTTGCTAACTTGTCTAGGCGAGAGAACTTCATGAAAGGATTTATATCCTTTCTTCCAGAAGTGCTTCCCCTGCAAGGTTCGCAAGAGAGCTTCTGTGAAGTTCGAAAGGTAGAAGACGGAGTACTGCGGAAGTGAAGCTGTGAGGGGGAGTGGTCATATGTCGTGCTTGGGTAGTTGAGTTGGTGCCGGCAAGGTAGCTCGCGTGTTCGGCCAGGGTCCTCGCTGGTCTCTGTAATAAAGAAAAAAGAGAGAGAAAATGAATCAACGATGAACTTGATCAACCGTCATGGGACATCCGCCCCGAACAAATACAACAACCAATAACGAGCAAAATGAGATTAAAAAAAGTGGCATATATGATTAACGAAAAAAAAAGAGTTGATAGCGCAATCGCAAGCGAGAGGCAAAGGTCCCGAGTTCGAGTCTCCACCCAGCACACAATTTTAGCCTGCGAAGAAGCTTCAGGTTTATTTTTGTCTTGACTTATTGTAGCACAGTTAAACCTGAAGCCTTCCTCCTCATTTATCGGTAGTTATCATTAGTTTCTCTTCTTCATTTTTACTTTGACTCGGCACACTCACACTGCACATCGCGAGTGTTGTGCTGAGAAGCATTTCATGAAAATTGGTAAGATATCGCTTTGCATTGCACATCGCAAGTACAGTAAATGAAATCTGATTTTTGACCGTCGCGTCATTATTCTTAATGGCAACAAGTTGAAGAGCAGACGAGCGTTCCATGCGCACAGATATGCCAGTAAATTTGATTACCATCAATGTTCATGCCAACTGCATGCACTGTGGTTGTCACAATGTATTTACGTATTTGTGAAATATCTGTGTCAGTTCAGAGGCTTGATTACAGTGAACGAAATCAGTAAAGTGTTATCTTTGAATTTTCAAGCAGTTTTATCAGAAAATGAGACGCGTCAATTTTTATGTTCATTTCCTCCATAATTGTTACAATAGAAGTTCTCGTACAGTAATCGTTAGCAAGGCTAAAGATGAAGATTATCCGTATTCATGGCCTACATTTTAATCTGATTCATTTGTTTTTCAGAGTGCATAAATAAATTTCATTGAAACGGATTGCTTTCTCCAAGACGAATTGTTTGATGCACTGGCCGGTATGGATTTCGTATCGTGTAGCGTGAGTGGGCTCTACAAGTTTCCGTTCAAAATTAATTTGCACATAGTAGTGTTGCCCTGCTCCGAAATTTACATAATTCGATGTCAAAATAAGGTTTACACATTCCTCGGTTACCAGCTTGAAACTTAGGAACAAGAGTTTAAAAAATATAAGAAACTTTCGGCTGTAACCAAGATTGCCAAAGTTAAGTAACATATTTTACTACTCACTGTTCCATATTAATTTCATTGTGTGTGTGTGTCTGGTGTCCAAGAACACAAGCATCCGTCCCATTGGGACACCTTTATTAATCTCTTTTAGTGGCTGCGAGATTTTCATGAAAGTGGACGCCCCCAGTCCACAACAGCCCCACGTTGTGTGGATTACCCTACTGTTGTAAGTGTTTGATGTCTCAGTGGCGATATGCGTTTTTTATTGGAAGCCTTTGTTATTTGATTAATGCAGATCTGGCTCGGGAAATAAAGGTATGGTTTCTTCTGCGAGATGATGTTTTTCTTTGGGCTCCCAGCTCCTCGGTCCCTATGTTTAACTTCCCGAATAAAATGAAAGAATAATATTCTTGAAAATAAAGCGTCTTAAATTCTCGAAATATTATCAATTCAATAACTACATTTCTCTCACGTTTCAAGATGGTCAAAACGCTCCATCATTTTTTGAAGACCGTGTATACCGAGCATTACGAACCTTGTTCAGTGAATCTCAAACTCTGTGCGTCGATCCTTATTGTGGAACAGTTTGCTGACTTCGATACTGCTGTAGGTTCAGTAATTGTAATAATTGCTTTTCAAATTTAAGTTACTAATGAGAATGGGCAACATCTTTTGGAAGATGAATGTGGCCATCACGTGGAATCACCGGTTTTGATACAGCAGGAGAGGAATTTTAGGGCCGGGTATTCTGGTTGCGGTTTCGCAGCACCCAGCTCGTACGCAGCCAGGGGGACGGTTTTGCAGTTTGTGCGTGACGTACGGCATCCAGCGGCAGCGGCTCTCGTAAAACGGACGCACTTCTTGCTCAGCCGGAGGTTGGACGTTGCTGGCGCCGCATCAGATAGCCTGATTTATGCCTACGAGTCGCGACGCGACTCGCAATTTCGGCTGCGTCCGCATAATTATCTCTTTCTCCCTACCGTTTGGCCGCGGTCAACGGAGCACTAAATACAGAATTATTTTCTCAGCAATGAAAACACCAGATGTCAATGGTTTCTGGTATTTATTTATCTCGTCAAATAGTATTTAATTTACTGTGTGATCACAGAAGAACTCGCTAGTTTATCCAAAATGTTAACCATCTTAGAGTGCAACTATAGATCAAAATCTCCCTTCGAATACAATATTCAACTTTTTTTTAATTCACTTACTATGTAGGAAATGCACTTTTGGAGAAAAATACATGGGTAGGTGAAAATACACTCCTGGAAATGGAAAAAAGAACACATTGACACCGGTGTGTCAGACCCACCATACTTGCTCCGGACACTGCGAGAGGGCTATACAAGCAATGATCACACGCACGGCACAGAGGACACACCAGGAACCGCGGTGTTGGCCGTCGAATGGCGCTAGCTGCGCAGCATTTGTGCATCGCCGCCGTCAGTGTCAGCCAGTTTGCCGTGGCATACGGAGCTCCATCGCAGTCTTTAACACTGGTAGCATGCCGCGACAGCGTGGACGTGAACCGTATGTGCAGTTGACGGACTTTGAGCGAGGGCGTATAGTGGGCATGCGGGAGGCCGGGTGGACGTACCGCCGAATTGCTCAACACGTGGGGCGTGAGGTCTCCACAGTACATCGATGTTGTCGCCAGTGGTTGGCGGAAGGTGCACGTGCCCGTCGACCTGGGACCGGACCGCAGCGACGCACGGATGCACGCCAAGACCGTAGGATCCTACGCAGTGCCGTAGGGGACCGCACCGCCACTTCCCAGCAAATTAGGGACACTGTTGCTCCTGGGGTATCGGCGAGGACCATTCGCAACCGTCTCCATGAAGCTGGGCTACGGTCCCGCACACCGTTAGGCCGTCTTCCGCTCACGCCCCAACATCGTGCAGCCCGCCTCCAGTGGTATCGCGACAGGCGTGAATGGAGGGACGAATGGAGACGTGTCGTCTTCAGCGATGAGAGTCGCTTCTGCCTTGGTGCCAATGATGGTCGTATGCGTGTTTGGTGCCGTGGAGGTGAGCGCCACAATCAGGACTGCATACGACCGAGGCACACAGGGCCAACACCCGGCATCATGGTGTGGGGAGCGATCTCCTACACTGGCCGTACACCACTGGTGATCGTCGAGGGGACACTGAATAGTGCACGGTTCATCCAAACTGTCATCGAACCCATCGTTCTACCATTCCTGGACCGGCAAGGGAACTTGCTGTTCCAACAGGACAATGCACGTCCGCATGTATCCCGTGCTACCCAACGTGCTCTAGAAGGTGTAAGTCAACTACCCTGGCCAGCAAGATCTCCGGATCTGTCCCCCATTGAGCATGTTTGGGACTGGATGAAGCGTCGTCTCACGCGGTCTGCACGTCCAGCACGAACGCTGGTCCAACTGAGGCGCCAGGTGGAAATGGCATGGCAAGCCGTTCCACAGGACTACATCCAGCATCTCTACGATCGTCTCCATGGGAGAATAGCAGCCTGCATTGCTGCGAAAGGTGTACATACACTGTACTAGTGCCGACATTGTGCATGCTCTGTTCCTGTGTCTATGTGCCTGTGGTTCTGTCAGTGTGATCATGTGATGTATCTGACCCCAGGAACGTGTTAATAAAGTTTCCCCTTCCTGGGACAATGAATTCACGGTGTTCTTATTTCAGTTTCCAGGAGTGTAATAGAACTAAAAATAATCGTAAACAAACTACACTAAAGAGTCAAAGAAACTTGTATACCTGCTTAATATCGTGTTGGGGCCCCGCGAGCAAACAGAATTGCCGTGCCGCAACACGACGTGGCGTGGAATCGACTAATGTCTGAAGCAGTGCTGGAGGGAGCTGACACCGTGAATCCTGCAGGGCTGTCCATAAATCCGTAAGAGTACGAGAGGGAAATTTGGAAAATTGTGGTAAGGTCCTAAGGGAGCAAACTGCTGACGTCATCGGTCCTTCAAACTACTTAAGCTAACTTTAACTTACGCTAAGGACAAAACACACACACACACACACACACACACACACACACACACACACACACACACACCCATGCCCGAGGGATGACTCGAACCTCCGAAGGTAGAGAGCCGCGCGAACCGTGACATGACGACCGAGACAGCGTGCCTACCACGCGCGGCCAGTACAAAGGGTTGGAGATCTCTTCTGAAGAAAAGGTTGCAAGTCTGAAGTGTTTAAACTCAGAAAGTGTTCCAGGAACCACTCTGTAACAATTCTGGACGTTTGGGGTGTCCCTATGTCCTGCTGCAATTGCCCAAGTGCTTCGGAATCCAAAATGAATATAATGGATGTAGGTGTTCAGACAGGATGTGTTCCTACGTGTCACCCGTCAGATCCGTATCTAGACGTATCAGGTGTCCCGTATCACTCCAACTGCACACGCCCCACACTATTTCAGAGCCTCCACCTGCTTGAACAGTCCCCTGCTGACAGGGAGAGCCCATGAATTCATGAGATTGTCGCCATGCCCGTACACGTCCATCCGCTCGCTAAAGTTTGAAACGAGACTCGCCCGACCAGACAACATGTTTCCAGTCATCAACAGTATAATGTCGGTGATGACGGGCCCACGTGAGGCATAAAGTTTTGTGTCGGCAAAGGGTGCACGAGTGGGCCTTCTGCTCCGAAAGCCCATATCGGTGATGTTTCGTTGAACGGTTCGCACACTGACACTTGTTAGTGACCCAGCTCTGAAATCTGGTGCAATTTGCGGAAGGGGTGCATTTCTATAACCCTGAACGATTCTCTTCAGTCGTCGCTGGTGCCGTTCTTGCAGGTTCCTTTTCCGGCCGCAGCGAAGTCGGAGATGTTTTTCCGGATTCCTGATATTCACGGTACAATTGTGAAATGGTCGTACCAGAAAATCTCCACTTCATAACTATCTCGGAGATGCTGTGTCCCAACGCTCGTACCCCGACCATAACACCACTTTCAAATTCACTTAAATTTTGATAATATGTCATTGTACCATCAGTAACCGATCTATCACCTGCGTCAAACACTTGTTGTCTTATACAGGCGTTGCTAACCGCAGCGTTGTATTCCGTCTGTTTGTACTCGTCTATATCTGCATCTGTTTAAGCATGCCTATACCTGTTTCTCTGACGCTTGAGTGTACAGGGTTATTACAAATGATTGAAGCGATTTCACAGCTCTACAATAACTTTATTATTTGAGATATTTTCACAATGCTTTGCACACACATACAAAAACTCAAAAAGTTTTTTAGGCATTCACAAATGTTCGATATGTGCCCCTTTAGTGATTCGGCAGACATCAAGCCGATAATCAAGTTCCTCCCACACTCGGCGCAGGATGTCCCCATCAATGAGTTCGAAAGCATCGTTGATGCGAGCTCGCAGTTCTGGCACGTTTCTTGGTAGAGGAGGTTTAAACACTGAATCTTTCACATAACCCCACAGAAAGAAATCACATGGGAGAGCGTGGAGGCCATGACACGAATTGCTGATCATGATCTCCACCACGCCCGATCCATCGGTTTTCCAATCTCCTGTTTAAGAAATGCCGAACATCATGATGGAAGTGCGGTGGAGCACCATCCTGTTGAAAGATGAAGTCGGCGCTGTCGGTCTCCAGTTGCGGCATGAGCCAATTTTCCAGCATGTCCAGATACACGTGTCGTGTAACGTTTTTTTCGCAGAAGAAAAAGGGGCCGTAAACTTTAAACCGTGAGATTGCACAAAACACGTTAACTTTTGGTGAATTGCGAATTTGCTGCACGAATGCGTGGGGATTCTCTACCGCCCAGATTCGCACATTGTGTCTGTTCACTTCACCATTAAGAAAAAATGTTGCTTCATCACTGAAAACAAGTTTCGCACTGAACGCATCCTCTTCCATGAGCTGTTGCAACCGCGCCGAAAATTCAAAGCGTTTGACTTTGTCATCGGGTGTCAGGGCTTGTAGCAATTGTAAACGGTAAGGCTTCTGCTTTAGCCTTTTCCGTAAGATTTTCCAAACCGTCGGCTGTGGTACGTTTAGCTCCCTGCTTGCTTTATTCGTCGACTTCCGCGGCTACGCGTGAAACTTGCCCGCACGCGTTCAACCGTTTCTTCGCTCACTGCAGGCCGACCCGTTGATTCCCCCTTACAGAGGCATCCAGAAGGTTTAAACTGCGCATACCATCGCCGTATGGAGTTAGCAGTTGGTGGATCTTTGTCGAACTTCGTCCTGAAGTGTCGTTGCACTGTTATGACTGACCGATGTGAGTGCATTCCAAGCACGACATAGGCTTTCTCGGCTCCTGTCGCCATTTTGTCACACTGCACTCTCGAGCGCTCTGGCGGCAGAAACCTGAAGTGCGGCTTCAGCCGAACAAAACTTTATGAGTTTTTCTACGTATCTGCAGTGTGTCGTGACCATATGTCAATGAATGGAGCTACAGTGAATTTATGAAATCGCTTCAATCATTTGTAATAGCCCTGTATATTAGCATAGAATCCATAGTTCGTAGGTTTTGTGGTGACAGTATTGATTACATTTGAATCCTAGGGGCGGGGAAGTAGTTAGGAAGACATGACTTGTAAAAACCTAATCCGGTACAATTGAAGTAACTAAGAAAACGTGGAGGTGAAACATCCCTGTAAGTTTTAGGAGTATAGCAGCATTTCTCTTTCGCCGTGTGGCGAGGTGCATTGCTGTGTTGCGAATGCATATCAGGTGTGAGGCGATATTATTTATGTCTTCAAATCTTCCGACAAAATGTCTAGAACATAAGATGGTGAAGCCAAATCGTTACATGGAATGGCTCAAAGAAACTGCCCAATGTCGTATGTGATTATTCGATTAATAACAGAAACTGTTTGTATTTTATGTTTGCTTTTCTTGAATCCAGTAAAATATCGCGTGTAGTGGTATTGCGATTGTTTGACTTTCCTTGGCTCCAAAAGAGAAAGGGTTGAGAAATAAGAGACTCCGAGTAACTTAACAACGTTGGGCAGTCATTTTGTAATACATGGTGTGTGGCACTGTGGATAGGCATTGAAAATTAAATGAACAAGTGCAATAAGAAAAGGTGATGATCTCCACGGAATCGGTGAGGACGGGAAATTGGGGAAACGTTGACAAAAAGGAAGGACAGGATGCTACGACACGTTTTCTACATCAAAGAATAAATTCAGTGGTACTGGAGGGTACTGCAGAAGGGTAAAAACTGTAGGAGAAGGCAGGTATTGGAATATGTTCAACGATGTTTCCTGGTCGTTTAGAGCAAGTGCTGCTCTAAAACGAACCGGTCGGCAAAGGGAGGCCGTGGCGGTCTAGCAGGTAGGCGCTTGACTCTTGCTATGGAGGTCCGAGTTTTAATTCCCGGTAGGACCGCGGATTTTTCCTCGTTCCATTCCCTCTCGGATGGCCCCCGAGTTGTTATCAAACTGAGTACCTGGGGTATTTCCCAGGGGTAACAGCGGCCTAGGAGTTACGTCCGCCACCCTTCTTCCCTTACTACTGCTACAGCGAACGAAACGTTGCACTGTAGCTACAGTCAGGGCAGAAGCCTGTTCAGTATCTGACCGCCATTGACTTTCAGTGCATCTTACAACTCAGATTCAAGCGGTAAACTGCATTAGAGGGTGCTGCATAGTGGCGTAGAGTGAATTGAATATGGTGAAATAATGACACAGAGATTCTTCATCTCTGCATCACGGTACTCCATGTGGTTTTTTCATTTAGAAAAATTAACTTTTCCACTGAGGCAACCCCAAAACCTATACTGTGTGCTCGGATAGACGAGCACAGATGCCTCACAAGACCCAGATCTCAGCCCATTATAGATCTAAGGCGTCGAGAATTTGGTCGCAGCAGCTTGAAGTACCCGACTCGCCCGTTCCGAAAATGCAGGACCTGCGAAACACTTTCGTTCCGGAAGTCCTAAATTTGAGAGCACGACCGTCGCCCACCCTGCGCCTTGAGTGTTCTGGAAATTTGGTGAATCTGAAAGGCGACCCACGCGTCGCGAGTATCGTCTCTATTGACTCCCGCCAAACAACAGGCACTTCACCAGAATACGCAAAAGCAACGAATAAACTGAGGAATTAACTGGCTTCATATTCTCTGCGTTTCATCGTTCATTACAGTAACTATCTAGTAACAAAGTCCGAGGCACACAAACTGAGAATAAGTACTGGGCAAGTCCTCTCGTGGATTGTGCGAAGCAAACAGCACTTGCCACACCTTCTGATGGCTGAAAATTTCTTCTTGCTACTTGGTACCTCTCGATTTCTTCCAGTCTCCACTTGGGTTTTCTTCCGATGACGCATGACTAGCACGCTTGGGTGATATGAGGATGTAGCTTAGATCAGAATTAACCATAGCACCATGAAAGTTATTGTACGTGAGGAAAGAATTCGATATAGTTCTGCACAATATTTCAATGAAAGCAAAACCAGGTTCTCGAGAATTGGAGCATATTTTCCACTGGTTGCTGCACTTTGCTATAGACAGAACTCAGAGCGTTGTGGCTAATGGTACGAAACCGTCTCGTGCAAAATTCAGGAACTATGGAATACTTCAAGAGTGTGTTATAGTGTATTTACTGTGTACATAGATAATTTCAGTACGAGCTTCGGCACTCGCTTGCTATGTACCTAAATATGCAAGCCGTGTACTGTTGATACAAATTAATACTCGTATACATATTATCATTTAGGAGCATTAAACAGGATCTGTTTTTTCTTGTAATGCAGACCATATTAATGTAAGAATGGAAATAAGAGAGTTCATTTGAACTTTTGTTCCGGTAGTTTGAATTGAAATTTCATGCTCACCTAAACGGCTGCTGTTCTCTGCTAATTTTATAAATTTATTTTATTTTTGGGCTTTCATGTTAACGCTAGTGATCAGATTGGCCACTCATCGACTGCTTTGTATGGAAATAAAAATCAAAAGTGTCCCATCAAAGCACGTTTTATTTCTGTGTGATGATATTTGTAGCATACACCAGTTGCACAGCACATGTGGATGCTGGCTAATTTTAGTTATAATCGTTATACACTAGGAGCGACCAAAATGTTTCCGTTTAAAGGTCATAATAACTTCTGGCCTACATGTCGGCGCCTACACACACGCATCGGAGCCTCCTTAGTTTTCACATACGCTGCAGCAACGCCTTCATATGGATGATTTTTGATTGCCCCTTATAGACTGAGGTGACAAGTCACTGTGTAGCGATATGCACGTACAGGCTTATTACAAATGATTGAAGCGATTTCACAGCTCTACAATAACTTTATTATTTGAGATATTTTCAAAATGCTTTGCACACACATACAAAAACTCAAAAAGTTTTTTTAGGCATTCACAAATGTTCGATATGTGCCCCTTTAGTGATTCGGCAGACATCAAGCCGATAATCAGGTTCCTCCCACACTCGGCGCAGCATGTCACCATCAATGAGTTCGAAAGCATCGTTGATGCGAGCTCGCAGTTCTGGCACGTTTGTTGGTAGAGGAGGTTTAAACATTGAATCTTTCACGTAACCCCACAGAAAGAAATCGCATGGGGTTAAGTCGGGAAAGCGTGGAGGCCATGACATGAATTGCTGATCATGATCTCCACCACGACCGATCCATCGGTTTTCCAATCTCCTGTTTAAGAAATGCCGAACGTCATGATGGAAGTGCGGTGGAGCACCATCCTGTTGAATGATGAAGTCGGCGCTGTCGGCCTCCAGTTGTGGCATGAGCCAATTTTCCGCGGGCTACGGGTGAATCTTGCCCGCACGCGTTCAACCGTTTCTTCGCTCGCTGCTGGCCGAACCGTTGATTTCCCCTTACAGAGGCATCCAGAAGCTTTAAACTGCGCATACCATCGCCGAATGGAGTTAGCAGTTGGTGGATCTTTGTTGAAGTTCGTCCTGAAGTGTTGTTGCACTGTTATGACTGACTGATGTGAGTGCATTTCAAGCACGACATACGCTTTCTTGGCTCCTGTCGCCATTTTGTCTCACTGCGCTCTCGAGCGCTCTGACGGCAGAAACCTGAAGTGCGGCTTCAGCCGAATAAAACTCTATGAATTTTTCTACGTATCTGTAGTGTGTCGTGACCATATGTCAATGAATGGAGCTACAGTGAATTTATGAAATCGCTTCAATCATTTGTAATAGCCCTGTATATAGATGGCAGTGGTATCGCGTACACAAGGTACAAAATGGCAGTGCAGAGGCGGAGTTGTTATTCGTATTCGGGAGATACACGTGAAAATGTTTCCGACATCCAGAATGAGATTTTCACTCTGCAGCGGAGTGTGCGCTGATATGAAACTTCCTGGCAGATTAAAGGTAGGAGACGAGGTACTGGCAGAAGTAAAGCTGTGAGTACCGGGCGTGAGTCGTGCTTCGGTAGCTCAGTTGGTAGAGCACTTGCCCGCGAAAGGCAAAGGTCCCGAGTTCGAGTCTTGGTCGTGCACACAGTTTTCATCTGCCAGGAAGTTTCATGTTTCCGACATGATTATTGCCACACGCAGAGAATTAACAATCTCTGAACGCGGAATGATAGTTGGAGCTACATCGATGGGACACTACATTTCGGAAATCGTTAGAGAATTCAGTGTTCCGGGATCAACAGGGTCAAGACTCTGCCTAGAATATCAGGTTTCTCGCATTACCTCTCACCACGCACAATGCAGTGCCTGGTGGCCAAGAGCAGCGGCTTTGCGTGGAGTTATCAGTGCTAACAGACAAGGAATTTTGCTTGAAATTACCACAGAAATCTATCTGGGATGTGAGACGAACATATCCTCTAGGACAGTGCGGCGAAATCTGCCGTTCACGGGCTATGGCAGCAGACGACTGACCCGACTGCCATGACATCGCCTGCAGCACCTCTCCTGGACTCGTGACCATGTCGTCGGACCCTAGACGACCGGAAAACCATTGCGAAGTCAGACGACTCATGAAGCCATTGACCCGTTGTCAACAAGGCACTGTGGAAACTAGTGGTGGCTGCATAATGGTGTGGGCTGTGCTAACGTGGAATGGACTGGGTGCTCTTGTCCAACAGAACCAATCATTGAGTGGAAATGGTTATGTTCCACTATTTGGAGACTTCATGTTCCCGAAAACGTTGCAATTGTTTATGAATAACAATGTGCCATCTCATTGGGCCAAAGCTGTTCCCGATCGGTTTGAAGAACATCTTGGACAACTGGAGGGAATGATTTGGCCACCAAGGTCTGCCCCCAAATCTATCCGATCGAACATTTATGGAACGTAATCTTGCGGTCAGTTTGAGCACAAAATCCTGCACCGGCAACACTCTCGCAAATATGGACAGCTGTAGAGGTCACGTGGCTTAGTACTTCTGCAGGGGACTGCACATGACTTTTTGAGTCATTGCCACGTAGAGATGCGCACTACGCTAACAAAAAGGAGATTCGACACGATATTAGGATGCATCCCACTACTTTCGTCACCTCAGTGTATATTCACATCCAGTGACGCTTAACAAATTGGCAGTCATTGTGGAAACCACTAGATGAATACTATGTATCAAGACACCTGTGCTATTGCAGTAATTACAGAAGTCATTTTTGAATACAAGTTGCCATATAAACACTACACATGATGGTACATTAAAGTCGTTCCAGAACCCAGCATTACGCTACGAAATAGCGATCTAACCTCTTGTGCACCATCTCAAGAAGATACCTGAAAGGATTCGGTAACCGATTGAGGGAATATACAAGTATTTTAAGAAATGACTGGTTGCAGTCTTCTTTATTTATACTGAATAAACAGTCACCGGTTCTTCAACATCCCTCGCATATAAGCTTAGTCGTTTAGTGCACGTCGACCATGTTGTAAGAATCTTGGTGTCTTGTAGTAGCCCTCACAGGTTTCCAACTTAATATTTTAAAACTGTTGAATAAATAGTATGCTGAAATTCAGTGGTATATTTATTTCGCTAGTAATGTTACTGTGTTTCACAATCTGAAATGAAAACTCTACTTCAGTTATCTGTACACCTGTAGACAATGCTCATTGCAACGTTTCACGTGTGATGATAATAGAGGCGACTGAAAGTGGCGTAATGCTTCTGATGAATGTGGAACAACAGATAGAAAATCCCCGGAACCCCAGTAATAGACGCTTCTATATGTTTCCTGTGTTCTGAAACCCGTGTGATGTACGATAAAAGCCGAACAAAGAGCCGGGCTAGCTTTTGTAGTCGTTTCACTGAACAGGACACGACAAAACTGATGTTCCTGCCCAGTGCAGTGATCGACAGAATACTGAAACAAGCTCACAGAGATGGAACTACCAGCTGGTCATTCTGAAACGTATTTTACTGAGGGAAAAGCTCAGGGAATTTTATTCCATATATTATTGCTAAAAAATTGATGGCTTTGCAGGTCGTACGAAATGGGTTTGCGGGCTGCGGGTTTCAAACAATTTATCTGTAGTAGTGGGGCAGTTTGCTGACGATACTTTCGGATCCTGGAACGCAGTAAAGTCCGAACACAGCAACGAAAAAAGTTTCTGATAACATTGTTTTAGTGTTTTTGTAAGAGGACTCAACATTTTTAAGAGTTTGAAGTTTTCTTAAAAGTGCGCTTGTTTTAAAGTTTTTCAAAAGGTTTTTTGCGTTTCGAAATTTTCTTTTAATTTTTAAAGTGTTCTTAAATAACATTTTAACGTTTTCAGATTTATGTAAATCGTATTTTCTTCAAAAAGGATCCTTGCAATTTTAATTGTTGTGAAACTTTGAGTTTGCATTGCTTAAGGGGAGTTTTTAAAAAATTTGAAGGTTTTGAATTGTTCCTAAAATTGTATCTCTTAAAAGCCACGGTTGTGAAACAAGGTACTTCTTACGCATTTATTTCACAGACGTACTTATTTTCTGCCGGTATTGTGAAGTTATTACTGGCGTGTACAGGCTGGATGTTGCGAGAAACTGATTTTTAAATGCTTCTTTGCTCTTCTATGGGCTCAGTGGCCTGCGCTCCCTGATCCCCTTGTCCTATTATCATATTTCAACAGTTCTCGTTACAAATGGGAATACACTCTGAGTACAAATCTTGTACTTTTGACCCTTGACACCCCTCTTATCTTGGTGCCCTAAATTGCCTGTACTAATTGTGATATGCCTGTATAGAGGGAAATTCAATAGTTCTGGTAATTCATAAGCCTATATAGAGGGAAATGCTATAGTTCTGGTAATTCATATGCCTGTGCACAGGGAAATGCTTTAGTTCTGGTAACTCAGCGTGGCGCCCCAAGGGGCAGCTTTTCTGGCCTGGATCATAAACCGGTTCTTAGTACATACACGAGCGGACTTCAGAAACTAAATTACACCTTATTATGACAGGCCCAATAACCTTCACTGAATGGCGCACTACACATAAAAGTAACACATATACAATTTTTCTCAAGATACAGTCTCTATAACCAACGACTGAAACCTTCTACGAATCATTCAATTCCTTAATGACTGAAATCCTCTTCTAACTTACCGAGACAGTCGAAAACCACTCTGTGAACGTCCTTGCCGTTGGAAAATGTATTTCAGCCTGCCAAAATGACAGTTGTGTAGCGCAAGATCTGAACATCTGATCTCCATCACCCACGTCTGCGTGGCCTTCATCATTGTTGGCATCTTTCGCTATCGCTAAACGCGACATTTCATTTAATTTGTGTACCGCCACAGTTTTCACGGTGACAGTGTGAGTAATTAGTCCTTTTGTACACAAGAATCCAACTGTCAAAAGTACTTCTGCGTTGTAGTACATTTCCAGGCGCAACACCGTTCTAATCGCACACTGTGACGCACCGGTTACCCGTACTAAAATAGAACAGAGTCTGCAGGGAACTGTAAGCATTTACTCTATTCTAACAATGTGCTACTCTTGTTGCGAAATGGTCTTAACTGAGGGACAATGTGAGTAGTCTCTGAAGTCCCTAAGTAATAACACGGAGTTACATCATAGTCATTTTGGCTAGGCCACATTGTCATGATTACTGAAAAATGAATGCGATCTGTGGTTCTGAGCTCTATTAACTAAACAGCCTAGTCGCCGAAAATTAATTATATTGTGACAACAATTTGTAGTGAATAATAATTGAAAACAGGTGACATAAACCAAAATTCGGTTAAATGGCAGTGGTGCCAAATTTTACAAAAGAACTTCACGTGATCTAGCTGTGCGAGACAGCACTGTGGCCCTGCGAACAAAGTAAACATGCAAGTACAGGAAGGACGGAAAGCGCAGCTAATAAAGTGGAATGAGCTCAAATGTCATACCAAGACATGTTCTCTAATTCCAAAAAAAAGAAAATGTTGTTCTAAGTGAAGCATTTTGACATAGTTGCATCTAACACAGCTGTTACAATCATAGAACTCTTACAATAAGGAATACAGTAAGGAACAGGTTTAGGAACAGTAATAAGTAATTATTGTCATTTACAGTTTGAGGGTGTTGGTACGATATTTGACGTGTGGCCAAATTTAGTTTTGTTAATGTTGAAACTTATAACAGCTCACAGTACGGCACAAGGAAAGGCAGTTGATAATGACAAAGACGATCAATTTTACGCCTTAAAAACAGATTCTGTATTTCTGGATGGAGATTGATCGAGGGAGATAATATTGGGCAATGCCTTCTGGGTAGAGGACTGTAGCATAACACATGCATACGTGTGGAAAGAAACAATAGAGCGAAAGGAATCAAAACCAGTTGAATAACTGGGATCCATATAAGGGCCGAAACTGTGAGTAAAATTACACAGAAATGTTGTTGGAGTTTTAAGAAAACAAGATAATCGAACAGAAAGAAGACCTGCAACAAATCTGCAAGGAAATGATGCAAGAATTAAGTGATCAGTAAGGTGTGACACGCGAACTACATTTCAAACGTAAAGAAATGTTAGTGCACGGTACCTAAGAGTATAATGAGAGAATTACCCAAGTAGAAGTCCCAATAACTATCGACCAGATTAAATTAAAAGCTCACAAAAATGGCAGACAAAACTAGGTATATGTGCACAGGTCAAAATTAAAGGCAAGTGTAAACCTCGTCCTTTCGGTTATTTTTGTTAATTTTTGCGGCTGTTGGAATGGAGAAGGGGGGCTTTACATAGAGGACATGCTTCGTTACGAAATAAATTTGACCATGTGCCAAACACCTGCATGTTCCTCTGATGCTTTTCGAATATTAAAGTTTTTCAGAGGAAAAATGGAAAATGTCTCTATTGAAATGGGCGTTTGGCGTCATTTGCCGGGAGGCCCCTTACGGGGCAGGTCCGGCCGCCTTGGTGCAGGTCTTATTACCTTCGACGTCACATTGGGCAACCTACGCGCTGTATGTGGATAAAATGATGATGAAGACAACAAACAGTCCTTGAGCGGAGCAAATCCCCGACCCAGATGGGAATCGAACCCGGGCCCGTACGACGGCAATTCGTCACACTGACCACTCAGCTGTCGTGGCGGACAAAGTCACTATGAAACAGTATCAGTAGAAATCAATTTCTAGTTCTTATTGTCCATTCAGAACGCACATTTCCCAAAGAATGCCTAAACTCATACAGTCTTCTGTTAGTAGAGAAACACGTTTCACATTCAAACTGAAGTCGCCAGTGCTAAGTTGCGTTTTCACATTAGTTAAACAGGGTATCACTGATAACAGAAGCATTTTCATTTACGTTAGAGTATCAATATATTCTTACACGGAAATTACTGATAAACAAACAATAGGGCGTGTATCTTCCCGCTAGTAACTGAATTACTCCAACACTCTTCTCCTGCGAACCGACGTTGCACTAAAATTTTTAATTCTACTTTAGCGAATTCCTCGTGATATTTATCCGAGACGGGACTGCGCGCGACCGCTGGATGCGGAAGCGCAACAACTGCTCTCCGCACAGCTTAACTCGGCGAGTAACCAGTTGCACAAGCACGAAGGTGACGATAAAAATAGCAAGACAGTGCCCCGTCCAGAGACAAAGAGCGTTCGTCTTCGAAAATTCCAGAAACTAGCGGTAGGTAATGAGTACAGCACACCTGCATGATGTCAGACATGGCTATCCCTTACAAAAACTTCGGGACTATTATATCTCTAGCACCCCCGTAGAAAGAGGGCTAAATGTGCACGTAATTTCAGTCGATACAAAACAAAGCAGAATGAAGGAGAGTATCATAGTCGTAGTAAGCAAATATGTACAAAATGAAGGATGTCAGTGAAATAACATCGTAAGAATATGTGATCCACAGGTGTAGTTTATAAGGTGTTCAACAAAATTAAACAAGGGGGAATGTTAATTTAAATGATATTCATAAGATATATGTAGGGTGTCCAGCCAAATGCATGACCAGAGTGGATAAAAGATATATTTCGTTGTCAAATTAATAGAATGAGAATCAACCAGCTTTGATTAGCTGAAGACGGAACGACATACCTAGAGGTGAAAAGAAATCGGGGGATACCGATATGGATGCATATGGAAAGCGGTAGTATAGCGTACACAAAGCAGAAAAGAGCAGTGCATTGCCGGAGTTGTCGTTTGTACTCAGGTGATTCACGTGAAAAGGTTTTAGACGTGATTACCGCCGCACAACGGGGATAAAGAGACACTGAACGCGGTGCTTAACGCATGGGACATAAGTTAGGAAATCGTTAGTAAATTCAGTATTCCGCAGTCCACAGTATCAAGAGTGTGTAGAGAACCGCACAGTTCAGGGATTACTTCGCGCTGGCCGGTGTGGCCGTGCGGTTCTAGGCGCTTCAGTCTGGAACCGCGTGACCGCTACGGTCGCAGGTTCGAATCCTGCCTCGGGCATGGATGTGTGTGATGTCCTTAGGTTAGTTAGGTTTAAGTAGTTCTAAGTTCTAGGGGACTGATGACCACAGATGTTAAGCACCATAGTGCTCAGAGCCATTTTTGATTACTTCCCTCCA
The DNA here is from genome assembly GCF_023864345.2 of Schistocerca serialis cubense. NCBI lineage: Eukaryota > Metazoa > Arthropoda > Insecta > Orthoptera > Acrididae > Schistocerca > Schistocerca serialis. The sequence continues at coordinate 55,009,905 of NC_064644.1, forward strand.
CTGGTACCACAGTGGCCGACGGCCTTAACGACCGAGACGCATCGCCATTCGCGCAAGGTGTCAGTGTTCACAGACTTGCAACACTGCTTGCAAGAACTGTGGCAACAAACGACGATTGCGTGGGCCTTTGGTAACAGCACTACATCGCCGACAGTCCACACCTTGGTTCGGAACAATGTCGGTAAGGCCCTAGACGACTGGATAACCGTGGCCTAGTCAAATGAACTCCGATTTCAGTTGGTAAGAACTGATGCTAGAGTTAGAGTGTGGTACAGACACCGCAGATCCAATTTGTCAACGAGGTAGTGTCTAAGCTGGTGGTGGCTCCATGATGAGGGAGCTGTGTTTACATGGAATGAACTTGGCGCCGGTTATGCCTGAGTACTTGGGGAGCATTTGCAGCCTCACACTATATACACTCCTGGAAATGGAAAAAAGAACACATTGACACCGGTGTGTCAGACCCACCATACTTGCTCCGGACACTGCGAGAGGGCTGTACAAGCAATGATCACACGCACGGCACAGCGGACACACCAGGAACCGCGGTGTTGGCCGTCGAATGGCGCTAGCTGCGCAGCATTTGTGCACCGCCGCCGTCAGTGTCAGCCAGTTTGCCTTGGCGTACGGAGCTCCATCGCAGTCTTTAACACTGGTAGCATGCCGCGACAGCGTGGACGTGAACCGTATGTGCAGCTGACGGACTTTGAGCGAGGGCGTATAGTGGGCATGCGGGAGGCCGGGTGGACGTACCGCCGAATTGCTCAACACGTGGGGCGTGAGGTCTCCACAGTACATCGATGTTGTCGCCAGTGGTCGGCGGAAGGTGCACGTGCCCGTCGACCTGGGACCGGACCGCAGCGACGCACGGATGCACGCCAAGACCGTAGGATCCTACTCAGTGCCGTAGGGGACCGCACCGCCACTTCCCAGCAAATTAGGGACACTGTTGCTCCTGGGGTATCGGCGAGGACCATTCGCAACCGTCTCCATGAAGCTGGGCTACGGTCCCGCACACCGTTAGGCCGTCTTCCGCTCACGCCCCAACATCGTGCAGCCCGCCTCCAATGGTGTCGCAACAGGCGTGAAGGGAGGGACGAATGGAGACGTGTCGTCTTCAGCGATGAGAGTCGCTTGTGCCTTGGTGCCAATGATGGTCGTATGCGTGTTTGGCGCCGTGCAGGCGAGCGCCACAATCAGGACTGCATACGACCGAGGCACACAGGGCCAACACCCGGCATCATGGTGTGGGGAGCGATCTCCTTCACTGGCCGTACACCACTGGTGATCGTCGAGGGGACACTGAATAGTGCACGGTATATCCAAACCGTCATCGAACCCATCGTTCTACCATTCCTAGACCGGCAAGGGAACTTGCTGTTCCAACAGGACAATGCACGTCCACATGTATCCCGTGCCACCCAACGTGCTCTAGAAGCTGTAAGTCAACTACCCTGGCCAGCAAGATCTCCGGATCTGTCCCCCATTGAGCATGTTTGGGACTGGATGAAGCGTCGTCTCACGCGGTCTGCACGTGCAGCACGAACGCTGGTCCAACTGAGGCGCCAGGTGGAAATGGCATGGCAAGCCGTTCCACAGGACTACATCCAGCATCTCTACGATCGTCTCCATGGGAGAATAGCAGCCTGCATTGCTGCGAAAGGTGGATATACACTGTACTAGTGCCGACATTGTGCATGCTCTGTTGCCTGTGTCTATATTGCCTGTGGTTCTGTCAGTGTGATCATGTGATATATCTGACCCCAGGAATGTGTCAATAAAGTTTCCCCTTCCTGGGACAATGAATTCACGGTGTTCTTATTTCAATATCCAGGATATATATATATATATATATATATATATATATATATATATAAAATTATTGATGATGATGTGGCGCAGACAGATAGCGAAATTCTGGAACATCGATACTGTCGATGACCTCCTGAACGGTTGTTTTCAGCTTAGCAACGGTTTTGGGGTTATCGCTGTACGCCTTTAATTCAGCCCCACAAAAAGGAGTCGCTTGTGTTCAGATCCGGAGAATATGGCGGGCAATCGAGGCCCATGCCAGTGGCCTCTGGGTACTCCATAGCCAGAATGAGGTCCCTAGAGTGCTGCTCCAGGACATCAAACACTCTCCTGGTGCGATGGGATCGAGCTCCGTTTTTCATGAACCAGATCTTGTCGAAATCAGGATCACCTTTGATAACAGGGATGAAATCATCGTCCAAAAGCTTCACGTACATTTCGGCAGTCACCGTGCTATCAGGGAATATCACAGCGATTATTCCGTGACTGGACATTGCCCACCACACAGTCACCCGTTGAGAGTGAATTGATTTCTCGATCGCGAAATGCGGATTCTTAGTCGTCCAGATAGGCCAGTTTTGCTTATTGATGAACCCATCCAAATAAAATTGGTCGACACTAGTTCACATCGTGCCACTCGGGGAACCGTGCAGTTTAACGTCCAAAACCGTTCAGAAGCTATGACGATTTTATTTCATATAGCGCAATAAGGGCATAATTGGATGAATGTGAGGTAATTTGCTGGTCATTTAAATGTGGGTAAAATGTGGTCCATTAAAGGAAGTTGTAGTATTTGGGTGTGGTTTTCGGTTCTGAAAGATAAAATTCTTTGTAATTTCACAAGAGTCTTAGGATAAATTCGAAAATAAGTCAGTGTGGGTGCGAGTGTACTGTACACCTTAGTCAAGGCGATGTATCCTTTCTTCCGCGGTTGGTTCTCTTTGATGTATAGTACAGCTAGCAGGGTCCATAGATACTGTTCCAGTTACTAGATTGGGACCTGTAGAATGACGAGACAGTTACAAGGACTAGAGGTGACTGTTGGCGTTAAAAGTATTAAAAAGCGTACATTACACTCGAATAAAAAGGGGAGAGATGAGCCGATATTGCGAGTGCTTTGGAATGGATGTATCTTAAGTTGAATTTTTCATATAACTGTAAGTATTATAATGGCCGTGGACATAAGTCTACGAAAAGTAGAATATAATTTTAAGATCGTGCGTGCAACATCTAGTTATTATAGCGACTGATGTTTTAAAGTAGATTGCGACGATCTCGTTAAACTTGAGTTCAACTGTATTTCAATAGTTTCACAGTCAGTAACAGTACATGCCGTTATAAAGATTTTAATAGCTTGGTCATATTGGTTAGGAAGAATGGTCAATTTATGAAAACGAATTTTACCTGCAGATGTGACCTCTTCTGCTTATTCAACTATGAAAGAAAATGAAACGATGGCATTGTTGGCCGAGAGGCCCCATTCGTGGGAGTTCGGCCGCCGTATTGCAATCCCCTTAAGGCGCCTTGCGAGTCAATGATGTGAAGGACACACAACACCCAGTCCCCGGCCGGGAATTGAACCTGGTCCCCCTGGGTGGTATGCGGTAACGCTACCGCTACCCTACGGAGGCGGACTGTTCACATATGATAACAATTTACTAGTAGCGAACTTACAAATGGGCACCATCATTAGGAGACAACATGAGTGAAAAGTAAACGAAGCCAAGTGTGATAGTGCTGCGAAAACATATTACAACAATTACTACTTCTATAAATTTTCTTATACTGTCGTCTCCAACTGTGTGTAATATTGAGCTGATAATAGTTATATTAAATCTGTCTAATTGTTACTAATCAGTGGGCGCGATGATATGACCATGATCACGTATGCCTAATGAACTTAATTTTATATAAGAGTACCGTCTCCAAAGAAATTTTGACTGGACAGTGGAGAGAAGTGCAGAACATGTCATTCTAAAGAACAACCTATCTATTCCACCACTTTCTACTTATATCGATTTTGATTAATACATAAAAAACAGCCATGAGTCACATAAGACACGAAACTAAAGGGGTGCCATACGACTGGTAGAGTCCAGAAGAAAACTAGTTGAAATAACACAGAAATTAACTAATATAGTCGCCAGCCCAGCTGGACACTGTCTATTCACGTTCTGATTAATAATGCGGATATCAATGAATACTTAACGTTACAGGTTTTTAGGCGAACTAATCGGCCGACTACATTTGTTGTAGGGTAAGGTTAATTTCTTATACGGCGGAACGCTAACGGGCCAAGGTCTCGGAACGTGCAGCAGCAGGTCTGGCTTTCAGAGAAAATGAGCAGGTCATCGGAGCCAGTTGTATCCCGGAACTGAGAATTTTGGCAACTGATGCTCGCATTGCCTCTCTGCAGAATATGTTCCAGGGAAGTGTTGTGTCACGTGCTGTGAGAGGCACCATAGACACAAGCAAGGAAAGAGTTAAGTTGCAATGTCCGGTGGCAGGAATCCAAGATGATCTGTACATAACACTTATAGATTAAATGAACACTTTATACCTAAAAAGAAAAGATAATTAAGTTCTTGGGCCTTCGGAGCCTCCCGTGCCTTCTACGCCCAGTTACGTTACTCGGTAATACTACTCGCATAACGTAGCGCAAGTTATGTCTTCCCATTACTCAGTACTGACGCTCTTGTAGTCTGCGACGGAACTGGACCGACCAGTGGGGTTAAGTTAGCGTTGACAGGGGGCGCTGAACTCTGTCTTCCTGGAGGTGTGGCGCAGCCGGCTCTTTTGTGATAAGTGGTGGAAGAAGGAAGACTTGCCGACGGTAACGTGCCTGATTCACTCGTATAGGTAATTGATTCTGGTCGCAGAACTGCCGCAACGTAACTTTTGAATGGACTCTTAACTCAAAAGAGGTCTGGATGTACTCCGGAAAGGACTAACTTTCGAAGCTGATTTATTGAACTTCGAATAGACAGAGTGTGAGCGATTATTCTTTGCATCTCGTGTGTAATTTTTGTGTCGTCATGTTGAACTCTGAACTCTTTTGAGTTCGTGTACATTTTGTGTATTGTGAGCACAAAGTGGACTTAATTTCCGAGTATCTTCGATGACTATTTAGTTTGGGGATTTTTCTACCACTGTCGTGAAGATCTCAACGTACCTTTACTGCATTTGATAAGGGTATGTCCATGCTGCATTTTTAGTGAACATCGTAGGGCCATTTACCGTTTATTTGAGATGTCCTTTCTTGAATGAACATTATTCAACATAATTAACTGTCTTCTACGTCTGTTGCAGACGTTAGAACTCAAGTTATTAAATTATTAATTTAAGTTTAATTTTGTATTTTGGGTATTTTATTCGTTCTAAACAATTCTATAAAACATGTTTGTACATTCAGTTCTCCTGTTGCAACTGTCACTGAAAATGTAGCAACAAAATTATGTATTAGTTTTACTATTTGATATTAACTACAGATTAAATTCATATTTGAAAGCCCTGTTCATGTACAGCATCTTTTCTTCGCTCCTGCATCCGCTAAAGAACCATACATTGTGCCAGCGGAGACACAACGTTTACAGTAACCATAATAGGTAAAAATTTTGGGTCCCACATCTGTATTGTAGTGTCACATAATCACAACCGATTAAAATGCATTTTTCGTGCTATACGAATTATTTGCAAGGCATCTTCAGTGACAGATTTCTTCGATGCTTATCTATGTGTGATGTTTTTCCTGTTTTACAGCTGTTGCTCTTCTGATTCCTGCCACACGAAATTTCCTTTTTACATCAGTAGGGAATGAATATATTTTTAGTTCTAAAAACGAAAGGAAAAGGGACACTACTATAGACGGAGCAAAAGCTTGGATTAACAAAGCATGGGAAATGTAGTCGCGCATGTCCTTTTGAAACGATCCTTCCGGCATTTGCCTGGACAGATTTAGGGAAATAAAGAAAAACCTATATCTGGATGTCCAAACGGGGATTTGCTTTCAAATGCGAGTCCAGTGTGCTAGCCACTGCGCCACTTCGCTCGCTGTCAAACAACGAAAATGAGACATAATAGTCTTGGAGAACTTACATAAATCATTTAGGTTGGAACCAAACGACCTTCATTTTCCAAGGAATGATCCGTACGTGCCATCACATTATCAGGTATCCTACACATAATCCCAGACGCAGAAAGTACAGATACATGCGAGAACCACAGGATGTTCTGAAATTCACGTTACAAACTTCTAGGACTAGTAAGGAGGAGAGGAGGGGGGGGGGGCGTAATAATATAATATTTTGAATAGGAACCTACGATCAGAAACATACCATTTCCGCTCTACCACGGTTTCAGTTCAGATGTTTAATTCATCCACTGTCCGCCCCCGGTAGCTGACTGGTCAGCGTGACGGATTGTCAATCCTCTGGGCCGTCGTTCGATTCCCGGCTGCGTCGGGGAATTTTCTCCGACCAGGGACTGGGTGTTGTGCTGTCCTCATCATTATTATTTCGTCCTTCATCGACTGCAAGTCGCCGAAGTGGCGTCAACTTGAAAGACCGGTACCAGGCGTACGGTTTGCCCGAAGGGGGGCCATAGCCATATGATTAAATAAAATAAATTCATCCATTTCTGGTTGAGAAATTTAATCAGGCGCAACACGGCACAATTATTAGGTACCAACTGAAAAGGAAACATATCGAAACATTATCACTTAACAACATTTGTTTGTATTAACACTTAAACATTACGTGTTTATATTACTCCAAAGCAAAAAAGATCCCGGCATACTATACGTATAGTACAGTATTAACGCAATACGACAGAGGTTTGATGATGCGACCAGCAACGTTGTTACAGACAATGCACCTACGAAGCGTGTTCTGGTACACACTCTCCATCACGCCTGGTGGCTCTTAAATTTCTAGTGCAGCAGCTAGAATTCGTGCCAGTAGATCTCACGCAGTACACGTCATCCTGTCTGCCCTACTCAATACCAGGACCAGCGACTCCCAGGCTTTTCTCTTGCCCCCGGCACACATGGACGGGTTACGCATCTGAGCGGAAAACGGAAATGGTATGTTTCCGAACGTAGGTTCTTATTCAGAATATTATACACTCATCCCCTGCAACCCCCCCCCCCCACCCCCCACACCCCCACACCCCCACAGGTCCTAGAAGTTTGTAACAGAGTTCTCGAACATCCCTTAAAGCATAACCAACTTACCAGTTCAAGCTTCGATGTTTCTGACAGAAGGAACATTGTCAACTGCTTTACGACTACAAATTGGAATCGGAAATGATCATCACTCATTTAAGAGGCGAAACGTGCGCACTAGAACCTCTGCTGCTTAGTAAGAAAGCAGTGGCAGATTTTACACTACTGGTCATTAAAATTGGTACCCCACAAAGATGACGTGCTACAGAAACTAAATTTAACCGACAGGAAGAAGATGCTGTGACATGCAAATGATTAGCTTTTCAGAGCATTCAACAAAGGTTGGCGCCGGTGGCGACACCTACAACGTGCTGACATGAGTGAAGTTTCCAACCGATTTCTCATACACAAACATCAGTTGGCCGGCGTTGCCTGGTGAGACGTTGTTGTGATGCCTCGTGTAAGGAGGAGAAATGCTTACCATCCCGTTTCCGACTTTGATAAAGGTCGGATTGCAGCCTATCACGATTGCGGTTTATCGTATCGCGACATTGCTGCTCTCGTTGGTCGAGATCCAATGACTGTTAGCAGAATATGGAATCGTTGGGTTCAGGAGGGTAATACGGAATGTCGTGCTGGATCACAACGGTCAGCCATAGTGCCAGTAGAGTCAGTGTCGTCGTAACTGCCGTCTGCTTCACGTCTGCTGTGCAGCGAGCTACCTTAATTTAAGTAATAACTGTATTTTTCTTACTTGTCACTTCTTCTTCCGTGTGTATTTGCTTTTAGGAAGCTTTAACTGTCGGGTGCTATTAATAGTGTTCCGTAGACTTCGTGTTGGTTTTGAATATAGTCAACCATAGTGCCAGTAGTGCTATTGTTTGTTTGCAATACAGTCCAGAGACAGGTAGTGCTATGTTCATTGTTTTCTACAAGAAGTGCCTAGCAACCACAGTTTAGTGAATAAACAGCCGCCTTTAGTGAATTAGCAGTCTAGTTAAAGGTTGATTAACTCTCTTCAGTAAATTGATTCCTTAGGATGGATAGGATGTGTGACTGCTGTGTACGGACGCACGAGGAGCTGGCCACTGTTCGCGAACAGCTGAACATGTTGATGGCCGCGGTCAGCCGTCTTCAGGCTGCTGCCTCGGAGTGTAGCGGCAGTGGGGAGTCTGGTGCGTCGCAAGGTACACCCCAGGTGTTACATGCTTCACCCACTGTCCCTGCTGTCGAGACATCTTCGCGTGTACTGGGCGCGGTTGGGCCACCCTCTCCCCAAGGGGAGTGGCGGGTTCAGCGGCGTTCGCGGCGCACGAGGCGGAGGGTCAATGTGGAGGCTGGCCGTGTGGCATCGCCCGCTCTGCCTGTGAGTGGACATGTGGCTGCTCCTTCAGCAAGGTCCGAGCAGGCACACGGGGGGAGGGGTTTATTAGTTATTAGGCGGGTGATGGAGCCCGTTAGGGAAATAGCGGGAAGGTCGGGGAAGAAGGCCAGTGTTCACTCTGTCTGCTTGCCGGGGGATCTCATCCGAGATGTGGAGGAGGCCCTACCGGCGGCGATAGAGAGCACTGGGTGCACCCGACTGCAAATTGTTGCTCATGTCGGCACCAATGACTCCTGCCGTCTGGGTTCAGACGTCATCCTCAGTTCGTACAGGCGGTTGGCGGAATTGGTGAAGGCGGAAAGCCTCGCTCGCTGGGTGAAATCAGAGCTAACTATTTGTAGTATCGTTCCCAGAACCGATCGCGGTCCTCTGGTTTGGAGCCGAGTGGAAGGCTTAAACCAGAGGCTCAGACGATTGTCCGGAGATCTGGGGTGCAAATTTCTCGACCTCCGCTATCGGGTGGAGAAATGTAGGGTCCCCCTGAATAGGTCAGGAGTGCACTACACGCCGGAAGCGGCTACAAGGGTAGCGGAGTACGTGTGGAGTGCACATGGAGGTTTTTTAGGTTAGAGAATCCCCTCCCTAGGCCCGACAAGACGCCTCCTGAGACGCAGCAAGGTAGGAGTAGGCAAAATGCCACAGGGAATAACAATACTAATGTGCTAATAGTAAACTGCAGGAGCGTCTACAGAAAGGTCCCAGAACTGCTCTCATTAATAAACGGTCACAACGCTCATATAGTACTAGGGACAGAAAGTTGGCTGAAACCAGACGTAAATAGTAATGAAATCCTAAACTCTGATTGGAATGTATACCGCAGAGACAGGCTGGACAGTGAAGGGGAGGCGTGTTTATAGCGATAAGAAGTGCAATAGTATCGAAGGAAATTGACGGAGATCCGAAATGTGAAATGATTTGGGTGAAGGTCACGGTTAAAGCAGGCTCAGCCATGGTAATTGGATGTCTCTACAGGCCTCCTGGCTCAGCAGCTGTTGTGGCTGGGCACCTGAAGGATAATTTGGAAAATATTTCGAGTAGATATCCCCACCATGTTATAGTTCTGGGTGGAGATTTTAATTTGACGGGTATAGACTGGGAGACTCAGACGTTCGTAACGGGTGGCAGGGACAAAGAATGCAGTGAATTTTTTTTAAGTGCTTTATCTGAAAACTACCTTGAGCAGTTAAACAGAGAACCGACTCGTGGCGGTAACATATTAGACCTTCTGGTGACAAACAGACCGGAACAATTTGAAAAAGTTAACGCAGAACAGGGAATCAGCGATCATAAAGCGGTTACGGCATCGATGATTTCAGCCGTAAATAGGAATATTAAAAAGGGTAGGAAGATTTTTCTGTTTAGAATAAGTGACAAAAAGCAGATTTCAGAGTACCTGACGGCTCAACACAAAAGTTTTGTCTCAAGTACAGATAGTGTTGAGGATCAGTGGACAAAGTTCAAAACCGTCGTACATAATGCGTTAGATGAGTATGTGCCAAGCAAGATCGTAAGAGACGGAAAAGAGCCACCGTGGTACAACAACCGAGTTAGAAAACTGCTGCGGAAGCAAAAGGAACTTCACAGCAAACATAAACATAGCCAAAGCCTTGCAGACAAACAAAAATTATGCGAAGCGAAATGTAGTGTGAGGAGGGCTATCCGAGAGGCGTTCAATGAATTCGAAAGTAAAGTTCTATGTACTGACTTGGCAGAAAATCCTAAGAAATTTTGGTCTTATGTCAAAGCGGTAGGTGGATCAAAACAAAATGTCCAGACACTCTGTGACCAAAATGGTATTGAAACAGAGGATGACAGACTAAAGGCCGAAATACTAAATGTATTTTTCCAGAGTTATTTCACAGAGGAAGATTGCACTGTAGTTCCTTCTCTAGATTGTCGCACAGATGACAAAATGGTAGATATCGAAATAGACGACAGAGGGATAGAGAAACAATTAAAATCGCTCAAAAGAGGAAAGGCCTCTGGACCTGATGGGATACCAGTTCAATTTTACACAGAGTACGCGAAGGAACTTGCCCCCCTTCTTGCAGCGGTGTACCGTAGGTCTCTAGAAGAACGTAGCGTTCCAAAGGATTGGAAAAGGGCACAGGTCATCCCCGTTTTCAAGAAGGGACGTCGAGCAGATGTGCAGAACTATAGACCTATATCTCTAACGTCGATCAGTTGTAGAATTTTGGAACACGTATTGTGTTCGAGTATAATGACTTTTCTGGAGACTTGAAATCTACTCTGTAGGAATCAGCATGGGTTTCGAAAAAGACGGTAATGTGAAACCCAGCTCGCGCTTTTCGTCCACGAGACTCAGAGGGCCATAGACACGGGTTCACAGGTAGATGCCGTGTTTCTTGACTTCCGCAAGGCGTTAGATACAGTTCCCCACAGTCGTTCAATGAACAAAGTAAGAGCATATGGACTATCAGACCAATTGTGTGATTGGATTGAGGAGTTCCTAGATAACAGGACGCAGCATGTCATTCTCAATGGAGAGAAGTCTTCCGAAGTAAGAGTGATTTCCGGTGTGCCGCAGGGGAGTGTCATAGGACCGTTGCTATTCACAATATACATAAATGACCTTGTGGATGACATCGGAAGTTCACTGAGGCTTTTTGCAGATGATGCTGTGGTGTATCGAGAGGTTGTAACAATGAAAAATTGTACTGAAATGCAGGAGGATCTGCAGCGAATTGACGCATGGTGCAGGGAATGGCAATTGAATCTCAATGTAGATAAGTGTAATGTGCTGCGAATACACAGAAAGATAGATCCTTTATCATTTAGCTACAAAATAGCAGGTCAGCAACTGGAAGCAGTTAATACCATAAATTATCTGGGAGTATGCATTAGGAGTGATTTAAAATGGAATGATCATATAATGTTGATCGTCGGTAAAGCAGATGCCAGACTGAGATTCATTGGAAGAATCCCAAGGAAATGCAATCCTAAAACAATGGAAGTAGGTTACGGTACGCTTGTTCGCCCACTGCTTGAATACTGCTCAGCAGTGTGGGATCCGTACCAGATAGGGTTGATAGAAGATATAGAGAAGATCCAACGGAGAGCAGCCCGCTTCGTTACAGGATCATTTAGTAATCGCGAAAGCGTTACGGAGATGATAGATAAACTCCAGTGGAAGACTTTGCAGGAGAGACGCTCAGTAGCTCGGTACGGGCTTTTGTCAAAGTTTCGAGAACATACTTTCACCGAAGAGTCAAGCAGTATATTGCTCCCTCCTACGTATATCTCGCGAAGAGACCCTGAGGATAAAATCAGAGAGATTAGAGCCCACACAGAGGTATACCGACAATCCTTCTTTCCACAATCAATACGAGACTGGAATAGAAGGGAGAACCGATAGAGGTACTCAAGGTACCCTCCGCCACACACCGTCAGGTGGCTTGCGGAGTATGGATGTAGATGTAGATGTAGGTCTAGTATCACTAGCAGTCGAGATGACAGGCATCTTATACGCATCGTTGTAACGGATCGTGCAGCCACGTCTCGATCCCTGAGTCAACAGATGTGGACGTTTGCAAGACAACAACCATCTGCACGAACAGTTTGACGACGTTTCCAGCAGCATTGACTATCAGCTCGGAGACCATGGCTGCGGTTACCCTTGACGCTGCATCACAGACGGGAGCGCCTCCGATGGTGTGTACTCAACGACGAACCTTAATGCACGAATGGCAAAACGTCATTTTTCCGGATGAATCCAGGTTCTGTTTACAGCATCATGATGGTCGCATCCGTATTTGGTGACATCGCAGTGAACGCACATTGGAAGCGTGTATTCGTCATCGCCATATTGGCGTATCACCCGTCGTGATGGTATGGGGTACCACTGGTTACACGTCTCGGTCACCTCTTGTTCGCATTGACGACACTTTGAGCAGTGGACATTACATTTCAGATGTGTAACGACCCGTGACTCTATTCGATCCCTGCGAACCCTACATTTCAGTAGGATAATGCACGACCGAATGTTGCAGGTAGTGTACGGGCCTTTCTGGATACAGAAAATGTTCGAATACTGCCCTAGCCAGCACATTCTCCAGATCTCTCACCAATTGAAAACGTCTTGTGAATGGTAGCTGAGCAACTGACTCGTTACGAATCGCCAGTCACTACTCTTGATGAACTGTGGTATTGTGTTGAAGCTGCATGGGCAGCTGTAACTGAACACGCCATCCAAGCTCTGTTGACTCAGTGCCCAGGCTTATGAAGGCCGTTATTACGGCCAGGTGTGGTTGTTCTGGGTACTGATTTCTCAGCATTTATGCACTCAAATTGCGTGAAAATGTAGTCACATGTCAGTTCTAGTATAATATATTTTTCCAATGAATACCCGTTTATCATCTGCATTTCTTCTTGGTTTAGAAATTTTAACGGCCAGTAGTGTAGTATTATTTCAGTGATGTAAATAAAAAATTAAATGTGTAAGTGTTTTTATCCTCTTACAATGTGGTAAACTTACGTCATCCTTTTTCTTCAACGATTTCGCTCCGTGCCTCCGCTGAAACGTTAATGTATGGACCTCTTTACTTCTATTACGCTCATATGGAGCCGTTGAGAGAGTATCTGAAGAGCCGTTCTTCTCTCCGTGCCTCCTTCCTTTAAGAAATGATAAGCGAACGGATACCGCTTCGCTGCCACAGTACCAGGAAATATCCGACGATAACCTGGTATTCTTATTTTCCAGCGGAAAGGAATCCTTTTGAGGGCGATACCATTCACGGCGCGCCGGCGAAAATATGAAAGCGGCGAAAAGGAGGCGAGCGAGCCGGGCGCTGGAGTGAGTGGCTGGGCGGCGGCGCTGTGGCAACTCGTGGCCCGGCCTGAATGCATTGCGCGAGCGCAGCACCGCCGGCTGGGAGCGGCCCGCAGTGCGCGCGGCACGGCTGAGATAAGCGGGCTGCAGAGGTGGGGCGGCGCGCGCCGTGTGATAATACATCTACATCTACATCTACATCGATACTCCGCAAGCCACCCAACGGTGTGTGGCGGAGGGCACTTTACGTGCCACTGTCATTACCTCCCTTTCCTGTTCCAGTCGTGTATGGTTCGCGGGAAGAACGACTGTCTGAAAGCCTCCGTGCGCGCTCTAATCTCTCTAATTTTACATTCGTGATCTCCTCGGGAAGTATAAGTAGGGGGAAGCAATATATTCGATACCTCATCCAGAAACGCACCCTCTCGAAACCTGGCGAGCAAGCTACACCGCGATGCAGAGCGCCTCTCTTGCAGAGTCTGCCACTTGAGTTTATTAAACATCTCCGTAACGCTATCACGGTTACCAAATAACCCAGTGACGAAACGCGCCGCTCTTCTTTGGATCTTCTCTATCTCCTCCGTCAACCCGACCTGGTACGGATCCCACACTGATGAGCAATACTCAAGTATAGGTCGAACGAGTGTTTTGTAAGCCACCTCCTTTGTTGATGGACTACATTTTCTAAGCACTCTCCCAATGAATCTCAACCTGGTACCCGCCTTACCAACAATTAGTTTTATATGATCATTCCACTTCAAATCGTTCCGTACGCATACTCCCAGATATTTTACAGAAGTAACTGCTACCAGTGTTTGTTCCGCTATCATATAATCATACAATAAGGGATCCTTCTTTCTATGTATTCGCAATACATTACATTTGTCTATGTTAAGGGTCAGTTGCCACTCCCTGCACCAAGTGCCTATCCGCTGCAGATCTTCCTGTATTTCGCTACAATTTTCTAATGCAGCAACTTCTCTGTATACTACAGCATCATCCGCGAAAAGCCGCATGGAACTTCCGACACTATCTACTAAGTCATTTATATATATTGTGAAAAGCAATGGTCCCATAACACTCCCCTGTGGCACGCCAGAGGTTACTTTAACGTCGGTAGACGTCTCTCCATTGATAACAACATGCTGTGTTCTGTTTGCTAAAAACTCTTCAATCCAGCCACACAGCTGGTCTGATATTCCGTAGGCTCTTACTTTGTTTATCAGGCGACAGTGCGGAACTGTATCGAACGCCTTCCGGAAGTCAAGAAAAATAGCATCTACCTGGGAGCCTGTATCTAATATTTTCTGGGTCTCATGAACAAATAAGGCGAGTTGGGTCTCACACGATCGCTGTTTCCGGAATCCATGTTGATTCCTACATAGTAGATTCTGGGTTTCCAGAAATGACATGATACGCGAGCAAAAAACATGTTCTAAAATTCTACAAGAGATCGACGTAAGAGATATAGGTCTATAGTTTTGCGCATCTGCTCGACGACCCTTCTTGAAGACTGGGACTATCTGCGCTCTTTTCCAATCACTTGGAACCCTCCGTTCCTCTAGAGACTTGCGGTACACGGCTGTTAGAAGGGGGGCAAGTTCTTTCGCGTACTCTGTGTAGAATCGAATTGGTATCCCGTCAGGTCCAGTGGACTTTCCTCTATTGAGTGATTCCAGTTGCTTTTCTATTCCTTGGACACTTATTTCGATGTCAGCCATTTTTTCGTTTGTGCGAGGATTTAGAGAAGGAACTGCAGTGCGGTCTTCCTCTGTGAAACAGCTTTGGAAAAAGGTGTTTAGTATTTCAGCTTTACGCGTGTCATCCTCTGTTTCAATGCCATCATCATCCCGTAGTGTCTGGATATGCTGTTTCGAGCCACTTACTGATTTAACGTAAGACCAGAACTTCCTAGGATTTTCTGTCAAGTCGGTACATAGAATTTTACTTTCGAATTCAATGAACGCTTCACGCATAGCCCTCCTTACGCTAACGTTGACATCGTTTAGCTTCTGTTTGTCTGAGAGGTTTTGGCTGCGTTTACACTTGGAGTGAAGCTCTCTTTGCTTTCGCAGTAGTTTCCTAACTTTGTTGTTGAACCACGGTGGGTTTTTCCCGTCCCTCACAGTTTTACTCGGAACGTACCTGTCTAAAACGCATTTTACGATTGCCTTGAACTTTTTCCATAAACACTCAACATTGTCAATGTCGGAACAGAAATTTTCGTTTTGATCTGTTAGGTAGTCTGAAATCTGCCTTCTATTACTCTTGCTAAACAGATAAACCTTCCTCCCTTTTTTTATATTCCTATTAACTTCCATATTCAGGGATGCTGCAACGGCCTTATGATCACTGATTCCCTGTTCTGTACATACAGAGTTGAAAAGTTCGGGTCTGTTTGTTATCAGTAGGTCCAATATGCTATCTCCACGAGTCGGTTCTCTGTTTAATTGCTCGAGGTAATTTTCGGATAGTGCACTCAGTATAATGTCACTCGATGCGCGATACGCGGAGGAGGTCGCGAGCGGGGAAATCATCGTCCCACTGCCACGTTGCTGAATGCGCCCAAGAAGAACTGACTGCTTCTACTAAATGCAGAATAACTTTTTCATTTATCACATGCAAGTTTACAATACGGGCAGCAACTGCCTTTGCAATTCATGGTAAATTGAACACGAATAAAACTGTTGTTGATAATTCTTCCGTGTTATAAGGCCGTGGTACATGGAATTCTTCAATTCCTAACGTTTCGTCCAATACTACGATGGGCATCTTCAGAGGTATGGCGGGTCCTGCTGACTCCTGCCGACTGACGAGTCGGGCGTCGGAGAGCGGCCTAAATACCGAGGAAAGTGGGCGTGTTCTAGCTTGCACATCGTAGCAGAGAGAAAAATAGTCAAAGATAAAATATAACTATCGATAATAGTCCGTCATAAATAAAAATCACTTATCGATTCTGTAACGCCACTGTCCATATCTCGCTTAATTTAAGGCCTCTTCTTTTCTATTAAAATTATCTTCATGTTTATAAATTTCAATAGCCTCCCTATACAGTTCGTGGTAGCACTTAAAACTGTAGTTTCAGAAAACTTAACTACATGGTCACCTGACTGAAGTGCATGTTCCGCAACGGCCGATTTATCTATTTTTGCCAGTCGGCAAAGACTTTTATACTCCTTTATCCTCGTATTCACACTTCTTTTCGTAGTACCAACATAGATGTCCAACGTAGTATTGGACGAAACGTTAGGAATTGAAGAATTCCATGGACCACGGCCTTATAACCCGGAAGAATTATCAACAACAGTACCATCCGGTCGTGAAAGCCTTTATTGTACGAATAAAACTGCCAACAGCTTTTAAGTGATGATTTAATCACGTCCGATTTCGCTGCGTTGAAGCAGCATCCTCAGTTTTTTAGTGACGTCATTTCCGAAGTTTGTGAGGAACGTAATGGTGAAAGGTCTCTGTTGGATTTCTTTCATGTTAATTTATTAAATCTGTTGTCATTTACGGCATACATTCCACTTCTAAATTTACTGTCGTGTTTCTGACTCTATCTGGGAGGAGACTGAGCAGTGGAACGTGTTACTTTCACACATAAACAACAACGATCTGTTACACTACTACACTTTAAAACACAGTTTATATGTAATTCATGTTACACAGTCTCATATGGAACCTACATGCGCTTTCTTTTATATAGTGAATACTGTCATCCCCCTTCACTTCTGTGTGAAAGGATGAATGAGCAAATGTATTTCTAGTTACATGCTTGATGGTAGCATGTCTGCTAGAGAACAGTAGGACCGACGTCGGACTTTGAACATAGCTGCTAAGGTTCAGTGACCGTGTCAGTATTATATTAGAACAAATAAGCCCTCGGTCACAAATATTAAGTCAAAATTGACCAGGTTTAGACGCTACTATGAGCGTCGTCTTCAGAATTAAACTAACTGCTCTAAAACAAAAATGTTCAAATGTGTGTGAAATCTTATGGGACTTAACTGCTAAGGTCATCAGTCCCTAAGCTTACACACTACTTAACCGAAATTATGCTAAGGACAAACACACACACGCCCATGCCCGAGGGAGCACTCGAACCTCCGCCGGGACCAGCCGCACAGTCCATGACTGCAGAGCCTAGACCGCTCGGCTAATCCCGCGCGGCCCTCTAAAACATATTAGGTACATAATACATTAATAAAATTGAAGTTTGCACTGACTGGAAAGAGATGCAGTACTTGCAAGTCGCATTTTAAAAAGAGTTTTGTTGCAACCCTTGTTCACTCAAGTAAGAGCAGCCTTTAGCGGCTCGACATCTTATTTACAACTATTCATGACGTCGCCTTTCCGGCTTAGATTTTTTAAAATACGACTTGTAAGTACTGTATCTCTTTCCAGTCAGAACAAACTTTAATTTTATTAATGTATTATATACCTAATATGTTTTAGAACAGTTAGTTTAATTCTGAAGACGACGCTCATAGTAGCGTCGAAAGCTGGTCAATTTTGACATAATATTTGTGACTGAGGGCTTATTTGTTCTAAGATAAGCGGGCAGCAGAGGTGGGGCGT
Source organism: Schistocerca serialis cubense (assembly GCF_023864345.2). Classification (NCBI taxonomy): domain Eukaryota; kingdom Metazoa; phylum Arthropoda; class Insecta; order Orthoptera; family Acrididae; genus Schistocerca; species Schistocerca serialis. The sequence continues at coordinate 55,027,629 of NC_064644.1, forward strand.
CGCGCGCCGTGTGATAACACGTGGAGGAGGTCGCGAGGAGGAAATCAGCGTCCTACTGCCACGTTAAACCGCGCCCAAGAAGAACTAACTGCTTCTACTAAATGCAGTATAATTTTTTCTTTCACCAAATGCGAGTTTGTAATATAGGCAGCAACTGCCTTTGCACTTCATGGTAAATTGAACACGAATAAAACTGCAAACAGCTTCCCAGCGATGATTTAATCACGTCCGATTTCCCTGCGTTGAAGCAGCATCCTCAGTTTTTTTTAGTGACGTCATTTCCGAAGTTTGTGAGGAAAGTAATGGTGAAAGGTCTCTGTTGGATTTCTTTCATTTTAATTTCTTAATTGTGTTGTCATTTACCGCATCCATTCCACTTCTAAATTTACTGTGGTGTTTCTGACTCTGTCTGGGAGGAGACTGAGCTGTGAAGCGTGTTACTTTTACACATAAACAAGAACGATCTGAAACTTCCTGGTAGTTTGTAACTATCCCGAACCGAGACTCGAACTCGGGACTTTTGCCTTTCACGGGCAAGTGCTCTACCGTCTGAGCTACCCTGGCTTCCTGCCAGGAAGTTTCATATCAGCGCACACTCCGCTGTAGAGTGAAAATTTCATTCTAGAAACACCCCCCAGGCTGTGGCTAAGCCATGTCTCCGCAATATCCTTTCTTCCAGGAATGCTAGTTCTGCAAGGTTCGCAGGAGAGCTTCTGTGAAGTTTGGAAGGTAGGAAACGGGGGACTGGCGGAATTAAAGCTGTAATGACGGGGCGTGAGTCGTATTTGGGTAGCTCAGTGCGTAGAGCACTTGCCCGCAAAAGGCAAAGGTCCCGAGTTTTAGTCTCGGTCTGGCACACAGTTTTAATCTGCCAGGAAGTTTCATATGAGCGTACACTCCGCTGTAGAGTGAAAATTTCATTATAAGAACGATCTGTCACACTACTACACCTTAAAACACAGTTGCCGACCGGGGTGACCCAGCGGTTCTAGGCGCTACAGTCTGGAACTGCCCGACCGCTACGGTCGCAGGTTCGAATCCTGCCTCGGGCAATCATGTGTGTGATGTCCTTAGGTTAGTTAGGTTTAAGTAGTTCTGAGTTCTAGGGGACTGATAGCCCCAGAAGTTAAGTCCCGTTGTGCACAGAGCCATTTGAACCTAAACACAATTTTTATGTAATTCGTGTCACACTGTCTCATATGGAACCTACATTAGCTTTCTTTTATATAGTGCATATGATAAGATACTGTCATCCACATTCCCTTCTGTGTGAAAGGATGCATGAGCAAATGTATTTCTAGTTGTATGCTTGATGGTAGCCGACAAACCTGTCTGCTAGAGAACAGTAGGACCAATGTCGGGACAGGTAGCTACCGTTTCTAAAAGCAAGGAGGTTTCTATTCTTGGTATGGTCCTGTCCGTCCCTTGTCATGTTGGTATAGGAAGCTGCCTCTCTGGTCACTTCCGACTTTATCTGTGAGGGACCCTCGGTAGGGGCCCACGCCAGTCTGTCTGTGGCGAGCGTCTGAAGTGTTAAGATCTCTGGCTAAGTGCGTCTCTGCTAAGTCTGTAGGACAATGCATTTCTTAAGTTCACCCTAACTGAAAATTTAATCACCTTTCTCTCAGGTTTAGATCTAACCTTAAATTGCAACGTAGTGTAATTCGAGAGTGAAGTTCAGAATATCTTCCAATAGTTGCTTTGTCACTAATTTGTGAGCAAACGTGTCGATGATCCGTAATTCTAAGTAAGATCATCAATCTTAAATGCGAATGTGCGTGAGATTATAACATCTCGTCTTGACAATATTTTTCAATATAGCAACTTTTCTTTATGTTAAACCCACATGGGGTGTACTTTGTGAGACCAGTACCACGTGCTTATATAATTCTTTGATCCATCAGGTTAATAGTATGATGATTGGAACCAGTTCGAGGTTCTTCTTTTGTAAATTGCATTTCGATGTAATTTATTTTAATTATCAAAATTATTGTGGATTTACACTCTTTGTGTAAACTAAGTTGACCACCTGAAGCATGTGGTGTAATCATCAAAGTAGCCCTCAGCTATTCTTTTCGGAAAGTTTTCACAGACAATTAGTGTGAATTTAGTATACCAGTGTGTGGTAATTTCATGACGGACAGGATTGCGCTACAACCGTAACTTCTTCAGGTGAAAATTGAATCGGTTGGTTGTGGTTATTTTCTTCTTGCATATGTTTCAACGTTCTTTGTCTGTTATTTTATGAATGCAGTGTTGTATACAGTCTCCCAATCTTGGCTCCATATTTGATGTGTTCCGTAAGATTACAAACTCACATTTTCACAATCCTAAATAAGGCACCAGTTTAGTTATGAATCAAGTTTAATATGCTGAAATTTTAACGGACAATGATCAATGTTAAAATAAATGTCCAAATATAAACTGATTTATTTCTTTTTATTTAATTTCTCTTTATATATATCTATATCACTGTTTGTCGTAAGATTATTATTAAAAGATTATAATTAATATTAGTCTAGCTGGCAATTTGGTAAACTAGACTGGATACCTGGTGAAACAGTTGCTCTGTAATGCAAGGATAACTTCCCCAGATGCTCAAAGCTTTTAACCCGCTTTTATTATCTTGAACATCAGCACCGCTTTCAGAGCAACTTAATGCATCAACTTTACAATAGGACTCGTTTTATATTTACAAAGATTTTATTTTTCCATACAACATTATTGTCAACTTGAAACAAGTTCTCTTCGGGAGCTGTACACGGGCAGAGTCGTTGCTGGTAACAGCGCCGAATTCTTTTGAATGTTCTCTAGAGTCCCAAAACGACAACCTTGTAACTTCGATAAATGCCTGGTCAACACTGTTCTGTCTTTGAGCAGATTTATTCACAACCGGTTTCGATAGTTCATCATCTTTGCAGTGGAAAAATGTTATGTCAACTTCAGATGTAATTTTCTCACAAAATATTTTTCCACTGTGAAGATGATCAACACCGAAACCCGTTGTGAGTTAATATATTGTAATACAGCACGATGTTTATCATGTACTTCAACGTGTATATCGATGCTGTTAACAGTCGCCCGAAAAAGTTTTTTGACATCATTTAATACTTTTTTCAATCTCGGGAAAAGGTAAAAATCGCAAAGAATTACATCAGGTGGATAATGGATTTGGAATGCTTTCCGTGGTGAATGTGGAGTTGTTAACATGCTCCATCCTCTTGACTGCAATGTTTGGTCTCACTCGATTCGTCCCTTTCCTCAGCCCTTCAAGGACATCTTTGTAAAACAGGTGGTTGGTGTAGTCAAATGTCGGTCCGGTCTAACAAGAGCAAGCACACATTCAACGTTTTCGTCGGTTTTTGAAGTTGAAGGCCACCATGAGCGACTTTCACTTTCGACATGTTCTTGGCCTGCCCAGCCTTCCAAAAATGATTTGTACCAGTGAAAAACTTGTGCTTTTAATACGGAATGTTCCACATAGACGGGTTTCAAAGTTTCAAAGGTCAATCAATCTCACTGATTCTCCAAGTTAACATAAAACTTGATGGCATAACGTCGGTCTAAATTCCACTGCTCCACTTTCGTAACGCAGAACTTAAACACATCTCCACAGATAGCGCTGTCAAATATCATGTGATGGCTGTATGGAGCTGAAACTCGGCCTGAGCCTCTGGATGGATGAACACACTGGTCTTGTCAAGTAAAACAACACGGCACTTCCAGATCGCCTGCACTGCTGCCATTTTCGTTACTTGTCTCACACACCTAGTAGACTAGCATCGGAGAAGCCTCCATCCACTGTAGTCTTAGAACGCAACCTCAGGAAGTGGCGAAGTCGTCAGTACTACGGAGATGGTGGCATGAGCAAATTATTTAAAGTGATTAATTAACTACTCTCAGCCGGCCTGAGTGGCCATGCGGTTATAGGCACTGCAGTCTGTAACCGAGCGACCGCTACGGTCGCAGGTTCAAATCCTGCCTCGGGCATGGATGTGTGTGATGTCCTTAGGTTAGTTAGGTTTAATTAGTTCTAAGTTCTAGGTGACTGGTGACCTCAGAAGTTAAGTCGCATAGTGCTCAGAGCCATTTGAACCATTTGAACTACTCTCTAACCACGCCTGCAACCAGCCCCACTCCCTGATGACGTCGAATGTACTCCCTGGCCGGCATATGGATCCCTACCCTCCCTCCCTCACCTAACCTACTGACAGTAATTTCGAATTTTTGGCGGGAATTTCGAATTTTGTGCAGAATTTCGAATTTTGGTGGGAATTTCTTTGTCCCAGAGCTGTGGTCATGTAGACCCCCCACCCTAGAATTGGTGAGAAATTAAAAATGGCGCTGCCCTCTCCAGGGCTCAATCCCTGGCCCTTCTAGATGGAAATCCGAAGTTCATCCCCCTGCCAAACACATGGAATCTGTCCAGGTGAAGGATAAAGCCTACTTTAGTGTACTTTAATTATTTTGATTGGGAAACTGGAGTAAAGATGGGTCCTAATTCTGTAATTAATCATTGGTCCTAATTACACAATACTACGAATGACACTGCATAAATGCTGTCTAAAGTCGCAATACACCTCAAAGATTGACGATTCCATACAACTGGTGTCATCCTGCTGGGAAAAAATTTCGCAATACCACTCGAAACTACTGGCAGACAAACTGAACCTCTACTGTTCAGCTACAAGCTGGCAGGTAGAAAGGCTGGAGCTGGATCTGATATCATTATTTCTATATTTTAAGGGAAATATGTTCAACTGAGAAGATGCTAGTGTTAGATAGGAGGAGTTCTATAAGTGTGTCACCTATAACTTACAACTGAGATTCTGTATCTATGACTGTTCGAAATCGGCGTTTGCTACAAATGCCTCCCTCTGCAGGCCAAGTAATCGAAGTCGAAACATGCTACCAAAGCTGTGGAAAGTGCTTCACTGCTCTAATTACACATCGAAACTGTCGTGAAAAAAAAAGAACGAAAGAAACCAGCTCCTGTAATGAATGGGTTACAATACAACACATGTATAGGAGAAAATCGTTGTCCCAAAAGATTGCGGATGGCCAGCAGATGAACATGTTTTCTTTTGGATTTATGATCACAAACTGCTGAAATTAGTGGCCCTCTTACCTCCCCTCGTCCCTCTCATCATACTGCCTATGGTAGGGATATAGGAGTTGTCAAATGGCCAGCCGCTACCACTTCCGCATGCTGTGCCCAGCTTTGCAACCCACCGCCCTTCTGCCGGGACATGCTCACCGACATGAGGAGATGGTCCTTTGCCAAGACAAGAGCATGTAGAGTCAACTGGAAAATAGGAGGTAAATGAAAGGCCACCCCAAGTGCAAGTTGTTTGTTCATTTAATATTTGTTTCCACAGCCTGCCGCACATGCTGTCCCTTTAGCACAGCTGCCTAGAGCGACCACACAGTTATCCAACAAGTGTCTGCCATTCTGAAGGCGAAAACAATTCACTGTACCGATTGTATCTAATGTCAGTGCATTTCTTATGATCGAACATCTGTTAAAAAGGAAAACACTGCCGCAATGATAGTAAATGTCATCTTTCTACAAAAATAGGCACAGTCCATTTTCTTTTAGTTTCAGGAGCAAAGTCGGCATAGTTTATACATTCAACTGCAGGATACAATTCGCATCCCATTATTTTACGACATCCAATGAAGTGAACCACCACTGATTAAAGGTGACATTATTTCAGAGGTTTAGCTAGACGCCCCCTTTATATGTCCACCCTGCATAAAATTGGAAAAAATAAAAACAAACTAAAGTACTACATGCATTTCAGACATGAAATAACATTGCAAAATACAATATTACACACCCTTTAGTCACATGTCTGGAAAAACACATCCGATGTTTGACAAAACACGCTATAACTTTAGAGGGCATTGCTGTTTTGTACACTATGGCAGGTTCCGTTTTACTGATGCGATGTTATGTCACACTGACGTTTACGCCACAAACCGTGAGAGCTCGTCTTGTAATACAACCACTTACAATATTTTACTGTGTCTCTCTCTTCCAATATATCGAAATCAAATACCACCTGTGTGCTTACATTTAAAATTTTTGACAGGTAATGTACTATGAAATACCATCAGACTTGAGGTAACACCTATTTTTAAACTTGCAGTGCTGACAATAATAATACAAACAGTCATGATAACCATGAGAACAGATACAGTCGATTTCTATTACTTTTGTAAGGAGAATAGTTGTAGTTTTGGGAGAACTATCTGCGTCCAAACTTTAACGAGTTGTACCACCCCTTGCAATAGAACTTCCTATAAGACTTTATCACAACTCTCTCTCTTCCAATATTTCAAAAAACAAATACCATCTGTGTGTTCACATCAAGCTTATTACATATACACGTATCACACAGGTGGCTTGTGCTCCAGGTCCCTTGCACAGCTCTGCATAAAGTTTTGTTGAATGTACTTGAGGAAGACCGTATCCCACAGATTATCAATCACAAGAGAGGATTCCTGTATTGTTCCTTCATAAGTAATTTAATGCATAGTTTTTTGTAATGCTGTAACACATCCAAGCAATGTACGACTCCAGCTAAGTACACCGTCATGCTCTTTGTTTTTCTATCAAGACTTCCAGATCTGTGTCAGGTGCTAGACCGACATTGACGCGTTTCGATCCATTGAGTGTCACAGACAGCTGAACATTGCATGGTGTAAACCATTCAGCTCCCATAACACACAGGTCCGTGGAAATAAAACACACAGGCAATGTTACTCATTGACAAAAATGTTGAAGACAGTGCAACATATGGAAAGTGGAAGAGCTTGCAGCATTGAATAGCGTTTCTAGCAGCTGTGAAAAGGTGATAACCTATAATCTCATCTTCAACACCGATGGGGTCTCAGATGTCTCGGTCTTCGATTTCCAAGAGCATTGTTTTCTCATTTTTCGATCATTTACATAATAAATGTTATGGTGTTAACCATCACTGGAAGGTGCTGCTCACAACATGCAAGAGATAGTAGAAATAAACGAGGTACTGTTATCTCATTGGTGACGAAAACATGTGGAGGGTATTGCGGCATACAGAAATAGGACTAGTCTGCAGCACTTAGGAACATTTCCAAACAACTGTCCGAAGGTGATATCCTCTACGTTTAATCCCATGCTTCACTTGTGACAAGTAGCAGATATCCAGTGTTCTGCCAAGGCTCTCTCCATCTCAACAAAGTGGTTTAAGTCGGTCATTTGTGGTAGCCAGTAGCATACGCAGCATGCCAGTGAAACGATGGGATGGGAAAGACACGGTTATATGGGGCGATACTGTAAACTGCTCCGCAGCTGACAGCACAATCAATTTTAGCAATTTTACCAATTGTTCTATAATTTTAATGCCAGCTAATGACACAGCAGATTGCTTCACATTTTTTCTGTATCATCGCTAAATCACCCCTCCACTACTTAGCAAGTACCATATACTAGATTGTGAACGCAGATAGATGACTGTGCAGTATGTTCACTCATACATGAAAGTATACCAGATAGCGTCCAATACCGATATAATTAGGTTATCTATGTTTTTCCAGTGCACAGATCATTGTGCAGAATTTAAGATTACGACTGGCCATCTTTCCCATTGTGGATGGGTGACACTGAAAATTCATAGGATAAAGTCGGAGACTGGCAGAGCTCTGCAACATTGTCCTTGACCAGTCCTCCCTGCAACACCAATCTTACACACAGCACCCACCCGAATGTTCAAGACCCCTCCAGATGCATGTGTGTCGAGGAGGGTTGCATCTCTTATGCGGGTAATAGATATGAGAGGGCTGCAGTGATACAACAAATGAAAAAATTTCACCTAAATCAACCGTGCTATCAATTCTAAAGGTGCTGCAGTGATGTAACAGACGTTAAAGAAGAAACATGTGGTTCATACACGACAGAGTTCCACATAGATGGAATTTGAAACATTTCACGTAAATCAACCGTATTATCAATTCTGAAGGATTATTCCTCTGTCTGGGGCTAGTACCAGTTAGGTACCGGAGTGAGAGAAACTATCGTACAGCATAAACAACACACATCTATAGTTACATGGTTCTGCACCTAAAAATGATATTTTGTTAAATCTCAGGTATTAGTAGTGCAGACCGCAGGGTTCTCAATACTCTAAAGCAAGATATATGAGTCCAGCATAGGGGATACAATCATCCTGCAAGTTTTCTACCCCAGTCACTATGGTGAAAAAGCTTCATATGATAAAACTACTTACTTCTACACAATTCTGCTGCCCTAGGAACGCATCGTGAGTGTGTCCACCACTCGAACGGCTAATAAACCAGCTAGAAGGAAGTCAGGGAAAAAATGGTTCAAATGGCTCTGAGCACTATGGGACTTAACATCTGAGGTTATCAGTCCCCTACAACTTAGAACTACTTAAACCTAACTAACCTAAGGACATCACACACATCCATGCCCGAGGCAGGATTCGAACCTGCGACCGTAGCGGTCGTGCGATTCCAGACTGAAGCGCCTAGAACCGCTAGGCCACATCGGCCGGCAAGGAAGCCAGGAGACTGCTGTTCTGTCTTTTAGGGTATTAATGGACTTCATACCTTTTAAAGTCAGAAGCTTACGCACCCTCAGTCACACCTCCCACGTCAGTCGTGCTTGTCATTAGTAGTAGTAGTATCGGTTTCGACAGATGTGGCTGTCTCGCGAGGAACACCTGATGTGAACACACTCCATCGTTGGCACCAGATTGTAAAACAAATCTTGTGTGGTTGTCTAATCTTTCATTAGTAGCGGCAATTTAATGAGAAAAGAGACGATGCACTGAAATGAAGAAGGTAACAGCCATAACAAGACGAAAGGCACACGCCATTACGAAAAACACAAACACATCATAATAAAGAGGGCTAGATTATGAGGAAAACCATACATTAATTACAAAGGACAGAACATTCCTGCAACTGGTATGTTTGCATAAACTTTTCAATGCTTTCCTATCCGTGGGCACTCTTTCCTACCTTGTGATAGAGTGTTTGGAGAGGGGGAGGAGTGGTATTAGAAGTAAGTTACGACAAACTGATAGATTTTACAATGTGAAAGAAGATACTGCACTTATTCTTCATTCTGCCAATAAAAAGAACTCATTCGATGTCAGCTACATTGAGTATAACAACATTGTTAAGAACTATAAGGACTTGAGGCTATATCTTTTTAAATGCTATTCCAAGAGTTTAGAAACAATGGGAGAAGACAGTTCAATGAAACTCAACGCCTTTGTTTCTCAGTACTATATGTCTAATCATGACAGCCTCAGCCCCGGGGGTATTAGCAGCCCGATCATTCATTAATGGACTGACTCTAAATCCCTTCAAACTTTTAAAACTCCTAGAAAATATGAGACTCCCAATAACCCTAGCATTCGGATTGAAATGTCCTATAAACAAAGTTAAGATAAACGATCTAGAAAGACTGGAACAGTGCATTCCAGAAGAGCTCAAAAATTTTTATATTGATTTAATCACTTGCCCTAAAACAGCTGAAGAAGATGAAAATGTATGAAACCTACAGTAAATGTTGCAACAATACTTATCTGCAATGATGATTATGGTAAAATACTATTTGTAACTTGTGTTTTATTAGTAAATTCTCAAAATTCTATAGTTGTGCTATTGTTTATTTTAATTTGTTTCAAAAAGGTCATGTGTCCAAGATAAAAAAATTACATTGAGGAATAGGAAAATAAAAATTGATGATCGATGTAGATTTAATGGTTTCCACGTACAGCAGAGTATAAAAGTCCAAGTACTTAATATCTTCTACCATTGAAGAATAAAACAGTTTTCTTTGAATTTCTCAAAATCGTGGTTATGGACTTATGATTTTTTCATAATAACTCATTTCAAAGTCTTGTTGTGTTTACAGTATTATTACCACAACTCTTGTAGCATTCCTCTTGCACAAGGAAGTCCTAGTCTGATGTTAGGTAGTTTTCCTCATGTTTAGGATAATATAGTACTTTCTTCTCAACACCACATCTCTTGAGTACACCTCCTCCCCCTCCCACTCTCCTGCAGAACAGTCTAGGGAATGGTTAAGTCTGATAAACGCATTGATTCTTCTCCTTAGTACTTCAGCAATACCATTGGTTGTGAGAAGCAACCATACTTTGGTAACATCTATAGTCAGCTGCATGTGTGATAACACAGTTACGGATTGGGATACATATGTTCTGCTTGCTTTAATATGGTATGGCTGTTGAATTATGTGTTATGAAAAGAAGGGTTAAGAGTGAACTCAGCTAGAGAGTAATTTTTAAGCTTCTCTCAATCTTGAGTGTCCAGGTATCTCCAACCCACCTCAGCTCCCTGCATTTCATGGGACTTTTTCTCTGATTTTATGTATTCTCACTCAATTTCCGTAATTATGTAAGTATTTCACGATTTTATATATTTCGTCGTATTTCCCTCAATTTTACTTACTTTCCACCAATTTCTCGTAATTATACCAGGTTTTCCTCGATTTTTAATGGTTTTATATAATGTTTTCATATTTTTTTTGTTTTTAAGGGTATTTATATGGTCGTACTACCTTCATATCCATGGGTTGTTTGATTTTATACGAAGATATTTGTATGTACTCTACACAAGCCTATTATGAAATCCTAAGAATTCCCCTCTTCCAGATATTGTACATGCATGTATTATGGATAGGAAGATCATCAAAAGTATAGTAACGCTCGCCTCATATTATAACAATTAGGCTGCACGTTTGCGCCAAGTATAACGCTATGCTCGCAGTTTAGTGTTACTCTCTGTGACGACTTTTGTATTTATTTGACCTAACAGGTAGAGGGTATCGAACAGTAATCTCGTATCTGAGGCAATTTAAGAAAAGCTGAAAGGCTCTATTTTGGAAATAATGAAAGTATTGAAGTTCACATGAATGAAACAACAAACGGTCGCCAGCCTAATTAGGCATAATAATTTTAAACATTAAGTTTGAAAAATGAAACTGAGTTGCTAAAGTGACTTTCGTTAATACTCCTTTTAAATAGTGCAATGAATACACACGACTACCAGACGAACTGAGTAGTTGGTAGCAGTAGTAACTATTTCCTCAAATCAGCAATAATAGGAAGTTAAATGATATTTCACTCACAGCAATAATAGTTACTATCTCAATCATTAACAATTCAGCACTAAGATGCTGCTTAATACATCACGAATCTAAAATCTGGCATGACCAGAGTCCTGGTTTAATTAACATACAAACACCACAAATAAAGTTAAATAACATTACACAGATACTTTTTATGCTCACACTATACGAAATGAGTCAGATTTCTTTATCAAGTGCAATATTCCATTTATCTTTCTTAGAACAGAAAAGAATATAGTGGGACACATAAACTGAAACAGTCTTTACAGGCAAATCTGTGACTATTTTAGAAGCAAATTGCAATTTGCCAATATTTACTCTTACACCACTTGAAACAATTTATATGTTCATACTTTAAAGCAAGTAATTCAAATATTAAGTTCAGTTAACTTCAGAAAATAGTTCATAGTAATAATCAAAGAAAATTACTTTCGTATAAGTTCAATTTGTGTGCCTTTCTTACTATCTGTGAAGCAAGTAATTTAACTAGCAACATTTATACACTTTGGCACTGAACTTTGGCACATTCAATGCAGACACACATAAATATTTATTCAGAAATAGGATACTCGGTCCTCTGCACGTTCAGGATGGGGCCCTACGTTGGTTTCATGATCAGGACAATTTTAAGTTTCACACACATGTTTATGTGACTGGAATTATTATTGAAAACCACTCACACAAATATACTGGTCCATACTATGATACATATCTGAGTTCCTGAAGTAGGCGGAGCAGTGGCGCAATAGTGGTGGCAAACACGTGGCGGCTATCTGGTCCCACACTCTTGCTGTTGAATGCTCTATATAAATTCTTCTTGGTGACGTATTATACTCGTCTTTGAGCTATTCCATAATAACAAGAGCACCATACGACAGCCTAAACCACTTCCTAGGCAATTTCAATGTAACTTGGCTTTGAAATGCCTCACTTGGCACCCTTGATGTTAACCATACAACAGCTAGCCACTCAATGCGTAGTGTGCTATCCCAGAAGCCGTCCAGATCGACCGCCAAATCACCTTTTAGCACGAGCCAGGCCACTTGCATAGCGGAGAGGGTTTCCCTACACCTATTTTACTATACGATACAAGATTCCTAAGCAAGAACCAGGTTTTTATATACACATTTTTCTTTTTTAACATTCATATTTTATAAAATGTCATTACTTATAAACATTATTAAGTTTTATACAAACTTCAACTTCCCTATGACAATTCAAAGGCCGACCGAAGTGGCCGAGCGGTTCTAGGCGCTACAGTCTGGAACCGCGCGACCGCTACGGTCGCAGGTTCGAATCCTGCCTCGGGCATGGATGTGTGTGATGTCCTTAGGTTAGTTAGGTTTAAGTAGTTCTACGTTCTAGGGGGCTGATGACCTCAGAAGTTAAGTCCCATGGTGCTCAGAGCCATTTGAACCATTTTTGAACAATTCAAAGATGTTACCTACTAAAGAACAACCACTTCATAGTAACATACACATAATTAGAATGTATAAAGAACTTACAATCGATATTGGCGTTACAGTAACTAGATCTGACTCATCTAGTGGTGCACATTGGAAACTCGTAGTCTGGAAACAAATCCATGTACTGCTACGACACTGTTAGAGAGCTTTTCTGCAGGCTCATGTAGCGATGCACTTCGTGGAAACCCAAACTCTGGCCTTCCTCTGACTTCCACTCTACCACCTAGGGATCTGCAACGGTGAGCTGACATGTGTAGAGAGTTGATTTCTGCAGCTGCTCTGATATTTTTTTCCGATAAGCATATGCTCTTATTGCTTACCAGAAGAGCTTCACTACTTTTGTCTACACCCTCCAGCTCTGATATGTCCCAACAACCACGTCAGGACATCCACAAACTGTAGATTTTAGCAATTTTCTTAATCTAACTGTCTGTGTATCGACTGCACTTAGAATCCTGGAACTTGAGAGCTTCCCCTCCCCATACTTACAGACTGCGCACCCCAGGCAATGTAATTTATAGACGAACAGTTAGCGAGTTATGCATTCGAACCCCAACCGTCCACCGCTGGCAGCTTTACAGCTCATACATGTAGAGACTATACATGATTATTACCAATCGCGAAGTCTCGATTTCAGACACTTGTACGATATTTTCGACAGTGCTACAGTCCCACAAATAGCGAAAAACTCTTGTTATTTTGTAGGTTACACGTGAATTCATCCTGCAAAAGAGCATAACACCTTCGATGCACGTTATATTCCCGATATTTCGTAAATAAATATTGTCTAGATTCTCCAGTAATAAATCGAGGCATCTTTCTGCAACTGTCACATCTCCTTTTATACTCTTAAACATCCATGGTGAGGGCACATAATCTTCCAACTCCGCTACTTTGTGTACTAGATGACCATAGGGTGGAGGAAAACAGTCCTTCTTGAGTATTATTCTTACGTGTAGTACAGAACAGCTCATTAGTCGGACGGAATAGTACTGTGTGCGAAAGCCCCCAGACACTCACAACAAAATATTCTACAGATGTACTTCATTTACTCAATTTTTCATCTGTGTATATATTGGAAGAGAGAGGCACATTAAAATCTTATAAGGGGTTCAGTTACAAGACGGGTTTTCACGATTTGTATCCTAAAGTCTCGTGTGACATAGCATCGCACTGGTTAAATGGAATCTATCATAGTACACAAAACAGCAGCGTCATCTTGAATTATAGCTCGCTGTTGTCAAACACAAAATGACTTTTTTTTCCAGACATGGCGAGAAGTAGTCATTTCACCTGGATGAAATGTTTGTAGTACCAATGTGCAGGACAGTTTATTTGCAGACACTGATTTGAACGCAGGGGACGTTCTCAGGTCGTGTAATTTGTCCATCAAGCTACAAGATATTGCTTAATATACATACATCAAAAATTTTTGTACCATCACGATTCTCAGAACTCCTGAATATAGACCTTGACTGTCGATATTGTATCAAAGACACAGTCCTTTCAACTATTTAGGTCACTAAATCCGGCCAAAGATGTGACGAGCAATGCATGAGCAGCGCCTATTAGACGTAGGTATCCGCCAGCCGATCAGTTCCAATCATTCCACGAGGAAGGAGATACACGGCTCGTGTTATCTGTAGTTCAGCCATGCCTAGACGGTCAGTACCGCGGTTCGATCGCGTCCGCATTGTTACTTTGTGCCAGGAAGGGCTTTCAACAAAGGAAGTGTCAAGGCGTCGCGGAGTGAACCAAAGCGATCTTGTTCAGACATGGAGGAGGTACAGAGAGATGCCATGCATCGCTCAGGCCGCCCAAAGGCTATTATTGCAGTGAATGGCCGGCCACTGTGGACGAGTGGTTCTAGGCGCTTCAGACCGGAACCGCGCGACTCCTATGGTCGCAGGTTCGAATCCAGCCTCGGGCATGGATGTGTGTGATGCCTTTAGGTTAATTAGATTCAAGTAGTTCTAAATTCTAGGGGACTGATGACCTCAGATGTTAAGTCCCATAGTGCTCAGATCTAATTTTTTGCAGTGGATGACCGCTATCTAAGGGATATGGCTCGGAGGTACCCTGACAGCAAAGCCACCATGTTGAATAATCCTTTTCATGCAGCCACAGGACGTCGTGTTGCGACTCAAACTGTACGCAATAGGTTGCATGATACGCAACTTCACTCCCGATATCCATGGCGAGGTCCATCTTTGCAATCACGACTCATTAGAGCGCGGTTCACATGGGCCTACAACGTGCCGAATGGGCCGCTCAGAAGTGGCATCACGTTCTCTTCACCGATGTGTGTCGCATATGCCTTCAACCAGACAATCGTCGGAGATGTGTTTGGAGGCTATCCGGTCAGGCTGAAAGCCTTAGACTAAGTGTCCAGCGAGGGAAGCAAGGTGGAGATTCCCCGCTCTTTTTGGGTGGCCTTATGTGGGGCCGACGTAGGCCGCTGGTGGTCATGCAAGGCGCCGTAACGCCTGTACGACCCGTGAATGCCATCCTGAGACCGATAGTGCAACCATATCGGCAACATATTGGCGAGGCTTTCGTTTTCATGGACGACAATTGGCGCCCCCATCGTGCACATCCTGTGAATGACTTCCTTCAAAATAACGACATCGCTCGACCAGAGTGGCCTGCATGTTCTCCAGCCATGAACCCTGTCAAACATGCCTGGGATAAATTGTTTC
The DNA here is from genome assembly GCF_023864345.2 of Schistocerca serialis cubense. Lineage (NCBI taxonomy): Eukaryota > Metazoa > Arthropoda > Insecta > Orthoptera > Acrididae > Schistocerca > Schistocerca serialis. The sequence goes on from NC_064644.1 coordinate 55,042,961, forward strand.
CGGCCGGAGTGGCGGAGCGGTTATAGGCGCTTCAGTCTGGAACCGCGCGACCGCTACGGTTGCAGGTTCGAATCCTGCCTCGGGAACGGATGTGTATGATGTCCCTAGGTTAGTTAGGTTTAATTAGTTCTAAGTTCTAGGGAACTGATGACCTCAGATGTTAAGTCCCATAGCGCTCAGAGCCATTTTAACCATTTTGATAGAATGTTTATGGACGACCACTGTGAGCGATGTATGCCGAACCACGAAGGAGGTGTAGGACAATCTGGACCAACAGTGCCTTAATGAACTTGTGGACAGTATGTCACGACGAATACAGGCATACATCAATGTAATAGGACGTGCTACTGGGTATCAGTGGCACCGGTGTGTCATCTGCAACCTGGATCACCACCTCTGAAGGTTTCGCTGTATGGTGGTACAACATGCAAATATGTGATTTTCATGAGCAATAAAAATGGCAGAAATGAAGTTCATGTCGATCTCTATTCAAATATTCTGTACAGGAACTCTCGGAACCAAGGTAATGCAAAACTTTTTTCATGTGTGTAGATGATTTTTCTTATGAGTTTAAATTCTTGCCTTTCCTTTACTTTGATGATGGTTTCGAAACAACGAAGATATTCTGTGGTGATCGGTTGTTTTTGCAAAGTTATTTTTTCGCGATTTTTCGCAGGTTGGAGATGTATAGGGGTGTATGTAGCCCGACCTCTGAATTATCGTCATCTGTAATGAGCGGCAGTTCACTTCAAAAAAATGGCTCTGAGCAGTATGGGACTTAACATCTGTGGTCATCAGTCCCCTAGAACTGCTTTCAATGATTATATAAAGTACAATCACCCACAATACGACAATCTTCCAAAGAAACAGGACCACTAGCCTTCACCCATAAGTGAATACTACAATCGGAATTTATCTTACAACGTCTACGACAACACAAAGACAAACTCCCGTGCGGTAAAAGGTAGGAACCCTCACTAGCAATAATAATCTCTGAAACAGGTATAGTACGGTAAGCTAAGATTTCCCGAGTTTCAAAGGATTCCAAACCTGCTCTTCCGGCATTGTTACAAGCAACGAAAGCTACAGTTATCCATCCGTTACCCAAACTGGAAGAAGAAGAAACTTTCATTAAAGAAAAATTTAACTTCGCACCACAAAATAAAGTAGGTCCATGAATAAGAACAAATTGAGTACTTTTACCTACTCCTCTTACTTCAAACTACTTAAACCTAACTAAACGACGGACATCACACACATCCATGCCCGAGGCAGAATTCGTACCTGCGACCGTAGCAGTCGCGCGGTTCCGGACTGAGCGCCTAGAACCGCTAGACCACCGCGGCCGGCGGCAGTGCTCTTCGTTAGAAGTCACAATATAATGGGATGCGAGTTGTATACTGCAGTCGAATGTAAGAACTGTAACAACTTTGGTCACAGAGCTAACAGAAAATGGATTGCGCCTATCTTTGTGGAAAGATGACACTGATTATCATCGCGATTGGGTTTTCGTTTTTAATAGATGCTCGATAATAAGAGATGCGTTGACGTTGAATACAATTCTTACTGTGAATTGGTTTTGACCTCAGAATTACGGGCAATTTTGGGGACAGTGTCTGGTGGCTCTAGGTAGCTGTGCTTCGGTCCAGGGAGCGGCATATGGGCGGGGCGGTATCCCTAAATTATAGGTGCAGAGGCAAGTTGCACTTGAGGTGGCCCTCCATTTATCTGCTGTTGTTTAGTTGGCTTTACATGCTTTTGTGTGCAGAGTACCGTGCCTCACGCCAATCAGCATGTCCTGGCTGAAGGCTGGCATGGCACAAAGCATAACCCAGCTAGTGAATGCGGTAGCAGCTGGCCATTTGAAGAAGCCTCTATCCCCAACACGCGTGGAGGGAGGGACGGAGGGAGAGAGGGGGAGGGATGAGGGGAGGTGAGAGGACCACTAATTTCAGCAATTTGTGGCCGTCCGTAGAAGAGAAGCACGTTCAGCTGCCACTCATCTGCAATTTTTTGGGACGACGATTTTCCCAGTACATGTGTTGCATTATGACCCATTCATTACAAATGCTCGTTTTTTTCTCTCGAAAATATCGAAGTGTACTTGGAGCAATGAATTACTTTCTATTACTTGCGGTAGCATGATTTCTTTTCAATTACTTGGGCTGCAGGGTGAGGTGTCTGTAGCGAGCTCTGCCGTTAAACCGCGATAGATACAGTCCTCAGTTGTATGCTTACACGTTATACACTTATTAAACTCCACTCAGTCCAATATCAGCATCTCATCAGTTGAACGTATTTCCCCGTCCTCCCAAAAAAGTTAAAGATGATGCGTTGCACTCCAGCTCTTTTCTCCGCCAACCTGCAGATGAAGAGTAGCTTTTCAGTGTGTCTGCCACTAGTTTCTAATGATATTCACAAAATTTTTCCCAGCAAGAGAACAGCAGTTGAATGACAACGCCAATTTGTGAGCTGTGTTGCGATTTTACGCAGTCCTTGTGTGGTGTTAGGTATATAGTTGTGTAATTAGGACCAATCTTTACAATTAATTATATAAATAGGGTGGGTCTTTACTTCAGTTTCCCTGTCAAAATAAGTACACTAACTTAACCATCATCTCCTGCATCTGGACAGATTCCATGTGTTGGTGTGTGTGTGTGTGTGGGGGGGGGGGGGAGGGGGGCGGTAGTACTTTGGTTTTCCATCTAGAAGGACCAGAGTTCAAGTTCCGGAATCGGCACTGCCATTTTTTAATTTACCACTAATCCTAGGGTGCTGGTGGGGTGGAGCGACCCCACAGCCCTGGGGCAAAGTAATTCCCACCAAAATTCACAATTCCCTCCAAATTCCAAGTTCCCGCCAATAAGATAGGTGGGGATCTGGGTGTGGATCCACAAGCTGGCTGAGGAAAGCAGATGACGTCACCCACTAAATGGCGAGGTTGGGGGTAGGTTATCAATTTGATCAGTTTGATACAAAAAATGGGCTTGTGCTCCAATCTCCCTAATACTATTGTCAACAAATAACTGGCGGAGCGTTGGGGAGAAAAGTGCAGAGGATCAGGCTGTTGTACTTGGTAGCCGCAAGGATAAATCTCTCTACGTGGTCAGCTGATTGCTCTTTCCTCTTGGTATTTACAGATGACGATTTTTTCAGTGAAAGTGAAACTGTTGACGCAGTATCCATAGTCAAAATGAATTCAGTAAAGTGCTATCACAAAATAAATTTGTCATTGATGCAAACTGTGACACTTTTGCGAAGAAATTTTAAAGAATTTGTTTCAAAAAGGAACCAAACAGGTCATACAATGTCTCATCACTCATGAACACAAGAAACGCAAGTTGAATTTTGACTCCTTTACTACAATTCCTTACTTAAATCCATTCGACAACGTGTATCTAAATTTTAGTAATGTTTTAGTAAACAAGCGCTATAATAATAAGCTATAAAGAAATGAATCTTTTCACATCCCTTCTTATAATCAGGGCAGTGCATCCTTTATCAATAATTTCATTCTGTGATAACGTTGTACATGAGATCAGCCAGCCTAGTAACATGCATCACAGAAAGCATAACGAGACAGGGTCCTGTCAAATAATGTCATATAATCTGGGGCAGTGTTGAAGTTTCCACATATGTTCTTGTTACACAGTATTCTGTTCAAGCACAAGTAATTAAGTGTTGGGATCTGAAGCGAGGTTCAGGGAGCTTTGGTGCTCGATGATTCTGCAGTCATACTGCAGCCGACTCGTTGCCCGTACGGCTACAAGAAAAGAAAGAAAATAATTATCAGTATGAGCCACATTGCCACCTGTATTACGCCAGCTTAGCCATCTCTTTGGTAACGTATAAGTAAAAACAATAGCCAAACGATACGCCATGAGTCATTCCGATTTGCAGTGGACAGTGTTGCCAATCTGCAGTTAGTAACAAGTAACAATAACTAAATAGGTCCACCACGAGACATGATAAGGTTTAACTGGGATCATAACGGTGACGATAATGGGAAAAACATCTTGTCGCAAGTTATTAGCAAGAACCACAATAAAACAGATAAGATAGTAATGCGACAAATCCTATATTCTTACTGCAGTGCAACGAAAACGTGCTTCTTTACGACGAGTTAACTGTCATGGCCTAACTAAATGAAATGATTCAGGCCACATTACAAGCTATCGTGGATGGTGTACCAACTACAAGTGATGTAGGCACAGTGATAGCAATATGTGCTGTATCAAACAATTTGTATGAGGATGAGGTAGGTAGGCCCCAATCCATATTTTCCAGTGCAGAAATGCCGAATCGTGAGCATAGTTGGCATTAAGTGACATGTGGTGTGCCTTTAGGTTTCTTTAACTGTTAAGCTGGGGAATGGAGCGATGGAATGGCCGTTTCTTATAACTGGTCAATTAGTCACTGACACAGAATTTCTAAGAGAGAAAGATGTAATAATGGATTTCTTATTAGGAAAATGTTATTTGATGCATAATAAGGCTGAAGTAATTCTAGACACATAAAAGTTAAATCATGCCAAACACTTCAGGAACTATCGTATACAGTTCTTAAGCAATGATATCAGCCATAATGTTAGCCAATTTTTAACCCTCAAGCGGTTGCGCCAATAGTTAAAATGTGCCATCCATAGATGAAAATGCCTTGTATCATTCGACTGTAGTTTTATAATTGTGAACCCATAAATATTCCTTCGCTATTGCTTCAGCTAACGAAGTGCTAAGTTGTGCTGTCACACATCCAAGTGAGCAACAATATTATGAAAGTAGCAGAGAGCTATTTCAGAAAAAATTCGCAATATGTCCAAGGAAATGACGGAGATTCTGAAGTAGCAGCAAAATTCCACATTGACGCAGTTGACTACAAGATAATTCGCAACTGAATATGCCCTTGGCTGAGATGTAGTGCAACTGCCCTGTTCAGTGTTTCTAAATGATGATTACTCTGGGATAAAAATTGTAAGAGATAACAGAGTGATACATGTTGTTTTTGTGGTCTTCAGTAAAGAGATTGATTTGATGCAGCTCTGCATACAACTGTATCCTGCGCAAGCTTCTTCATCTCCGAGTAACTACTGCAACCTACATCCTTCTGAAACTGCTTAGTGTATTCATCTCTTGACCTCCCTCTACGATTTTTACCCTCCACACTTCACTGCAATACTAAACTGGTGACCCCTTGACGCCTCAGAACGTGACCCACCAATCGATCCCTTCTTCTAGTCAGGTTTTGCCACAAATTCCTCTTCTCCCCAATTCTATTCAACATTTCCTCATTAGTTACGTGATCTACGTATCTAATCTTCAGCATTCTTCTGTAGCAGCACATTTCTAAAGCTTCTATTCTCTTCTTGTCAAACTATTACTCATCCATGTTTCACTTCCATAGATGGCTACACTCCATACAAATACTAACGGAGTAGGCTTCCTGACACATAAATCTACACTTGATGTTAACAAATTCTTCTTCTTCAGAAACGCTTTCCTTGCCAGAGAAAGTCTACATTTTGTATCCTCCCTACTTCGACCACCATCAGTTACATTGCTCCCCAGATACTACCTTAAGTGTCCCATTTCCTAATCTAATTCCCCCAGCATCACCTAATTCAATTCTACATTCCATTATACTCGTTGTGCTATTCTTGATATCCATCTCATATTCTCCTTTCCAGGCACTGTTCATTCCATTCAACTGCTCTTCCAGGTCCTTTGCTGTTTCTGACAGAAGTTCAATGTCAACGGCAAACCTCAAAGTTTTTATTTCTTCTAGATGAATTTTAATTCCTACTACAAATTTTTCTTTTGTTTCCTTTACTGCTTGCTCAATATGCAGATAGGACAGGCTACAACCCTGTCCCACTCCCTTCCCAACCACTGCTTCCCTTTCGTGCCCCTCAACTCTTATTATTGCCGTCTGGTTTCTGTACAATTACTAACAGCCTTTCGCTCCCTGTATTTTACCCCTGTCACCTTCAGAATCCGAAAGAGAGTATTCCATTCAACATTGTCAAAATATTGCTGTATGTCTACAAATGATAGAAACTTAGGTTTCCTTTCCTCACCCTAAGATAACTCGTAGGGTCAGCATTACCTCGTGTGTTCCAGCATTTATACGGAATTCAAAGTGATCTTCCCCGAGGTCGGCTTCTACGTTTTTCCATTCGTCTGTACAAAATTCGTGTTAGTGGTTTGCAGCCCCGACTTATTAAACTGATAGATCGGTAATTTTCACGCCTGTCGACACCTGATTCCTTTGTGACTGGAATTATTATATTCTTCTTGAAATCTGAGGGTATTTCACATGTGTCATTCATCTTGCTCACCAGATGGTAGATTTTTTAGTGGCGGGCTCTGGCAAGGGTATTAATGGTTCTAATGGAATGTCGTCTACTTCCGGGGTCTTATTTTGACTTGGACCTGTGAGTGCTCTGTCAAATTCGTCACACCGCACCAAATCTCCCATTCCATCTTCATCTACGTCCTCTTCCTTTTCCACAATATTGCCCTCAAGTACATCGCCCTTGTATGGACCCTCTATATACTCCTTTTACCTTTCTGTCTTCCCTTCCCGTCTCTAATGACCTCGTTATCGACGGGACGTTAAACACTAACCACCACCACCACCTGTCTTCCCTTCTTTGCGTAGGACTGGTTTTCCATATGCGCTCTTGATACTCATACAGGTGGTTCTCTTTTCTCCAAAGGTCTCTTTAATTTTCCTGTAGGCAGTATCTATCTTACCCCTTGTGATATACGCCCTTAAATGCTAACATTTGTCCTCTAACCATCCTTGCTTAGCCATTTTACACTTCTTGTCGATCTCATTTTTGACACGCTTGTATTCCTTTTTGCCTGCTTTATTTCTTGTTGTTGTTGTTGTTGTGGTCTTCAGTCCTGAGACTGGTTTGATGCCGCTCTCCACGCTACCCTATCCTGTGCAAGCTTCTTCATCTCCCAGTACTTACTGAAACCTACATCCTTCTGAATGCTTCATTAACTGTATTTTTATATTTTCTCGTTACATCAGTTAAATTCAATATCTCTTCAGTTACCCAAGGATTTCTAGTAGCCCCAGTATTTTTACCTGCATGATCTTCTGCTGCCTTTACTGTTTCATCTCTCACTGCTACCCATTCTCCGCCTAATGTACTTATATCTCCTGTATTTGTCAATTATTTCCTAATACTCTCTCTGAAACTCTCTACAGCCTCTAGGTCTTTCAGTTTATCTAGGTCCCATCTTCCTAAATTCCCAAACTTTACCAGTTTCTTCAGTTTTCGTCTACAGTTCATAGCCCATAAATTGTGGTCAGACTCCACAATTACCCCTGGAAATGTCTTACAATTTGAAACCTGGTTCCAAAATCTCAGCCTTGCCATTATATAATCAATATGAAACCTTCCAGAGTCTCCAGGGCTCTTCCATGTATTCAACTTTCTTTCATTATTCTTCAACCAAGTGTTAGCTCTGATTAAGTTACTGCTCTGTGCAAAATTCTACCAGGCGGCTTCCTCTTTCATTCCTTTCCCGAGTCCATATTCACCTACTACTTTTCCTTCTCTTCCTTTCCCTACTATTGAATTCCAGTCCCCCATGACTATTAAATTTTCGTCTCCCTTCCTATCTGAATAATTTCTTTTATGGCAACATACATTTATTCAACCGCTTCATCATCTGTGCATACAAACTTGTACTACTGCATTATGCTTGGGCTTCGTGTGTATCTTGGTCACAATAATGCATTCACTATGCTTTTCGTAGCGGCTTTTCCGTGCTACTGTTTTTTTATTCAGCATTAACCCTACTCCTGCATAACCACAGTTTGATTTTGTATTTATTATGCTGTACTCACCTGATCTGAAGTCATGCTCCTCCTCCCACAATATCTAACTTTAACCTATCCATTTCCCTTTTTAAATTTTCTAACCTCCCTGCAAGATTAAGGGAGGTGACATTCCACGCTCCGATCCGCAGAACGCCAGTTTCCTTTCTCCTGATAACGACGACGTCCTGAGTAGTCTCCGTCCGGAGATCCGAATGGGGGATTATTTTACCTCCAGAATATTTTACCCAAGAGATGTCATCATCATTTAACCATTCAGTAGAGCTCCATGCCCTCTGGAAAAATTACGGCTGTAGTTTCCCTTTGCTGTCAGCCGTTTGCAGTACCAGTAGAGCAAGGCCGTTTTGGTTAATATTACAAGGCCATATCAGTCAATCACAGATTGTGGACACTGCAACTACTGAAAAGGGCTACTGACCCTCTTCAGGAACTGCACGTTTGTCTGGTTCTCAACAGGTATCCCTCCATTGGGTTGCACCTATGGTACGGCAATCTGTGCCCGTGAGACACGCAAGCCTCCTTACCAACGGTAAGGTCTATTGTTTATGGAGGGGGGGGGGGGGGGGGGACAGTGATATAATGAAAGTTCATTTTATAATTGCTTATTTAAACAGTGGTTTAGCTCGAAAAATTTAAGTTTATTTCATCGTTGTTTAATTAAACTGAGATAAAGTATGATTTTGATCATGCAGCTCTTCTTTATAAGTGTGTGCAAAGTAAGACACGGTCCACTCGAGTTATAAAACGTAGTGCAGATGCTCGATGCTTAAAAGAACTCATACGCTATAGAGTGATTCAATTTACAGCAACTACAAAGGAACTGCAAGTTAAGTTATACGATTTCCTACCACACTATCTTTAGGCATTTACATGAAAACCACACGTTTTTAAAATTAATATTTATGATAGGGATGGTCGTCCTCAAGTTGTATTTTAACTACAACACTTAGATGACCCCTGGTCAAACAGGGTAGCACTGATAAATGAACACAACTGAAACATCTGTATCACCATACTGTAGTCCATTGTTATCATATCCCAACCTAATGCAAGTATTCGCCTCGTGTTGGATGCACGAGCAACAAATAAGATAATTGTATCTCTTTACACAAGACCTGAAAACCTTTATGAGCAGCTATAAAAATTTCATGGTGTCAAATATCTTACAGGTTTATTTAAAAATTTCATATTGGCTTGTAAAGCTACTGTCAGAATCTAAAAGATATAATGTCTCTATTTTTGGTGGTAGGAGTTATCAGTTTTGTGTGCTACCTTTCATACTTAATGTTAGTTCTGAAGCGCTTATCACTGGTTTACACCCAGTACTAGTTCCTGCTACAAAGCTCAGCAATATATGTTACGAGATTCTTGTAACCACTTATACGTAGGAAGAACACCTACACATTCTAGGAGGAACTCTAAAGAAGTGTTCACAAGCGGGAGCTATGGCAAATTTACAAAAATCAAGTTTGCGAGAGAGGAGATCAAATTTTTAGGCCATACAATATTCTCACAAGGGGCGAATATGAAAAGTCCTGATAAAATTATCTCAATCAAGAATTTCTCATATCCAAACACGAAGAAGCAATTAAAAGCATTTTTCAGTCTCTGTTCGTTTTGCTGGCGTTTCGTTTCAGACCAAATACTAATAGCATAGTATTATTACTTTTACTTAAGAAGAACGCATATTGGCTTTGGACACAAGAATGCACCAGTGATTTTAATTCAGTCAAAGAAGCATTAGTCAAAACAGGTACCTTGTGTGATCCCGATAGGAGCAAAGATTTCTGTGTCCGTACAGATGTCTTATACGCAGGATTGAGCTTGTTTCTGTCTCAAATTGATCAAAGAAAACGGAAAGTACGAAGTAAAAATGATAAGCTTTGCGAGAAGAGTACTTGCTGAATGCGAACGATCTTATTCAGCTACATAATTAGAAACATTAGAAATTATATGGGCATTTAAAAAATTCTGTTACTCAATTTATGGCACAAATATAAAGATATATAATGGTCGCAAAGCATTGAGGTTTTTCATGCCATGCTCATTGTTGCACCTGCAAGTGGCGCACTGGTCATTGGGCTTTACAAGATTATTCATTTTAAATAATTCACGTAGCAAGAAAACATTGTAGCTGATGCAGCTGTCTACCCGAAAATGCAGAAACGCTGGAACAAGTAAAAAACTATCAAGTTTTACTCATGAAAGACAAACACTACCAACAATACCATACTTACACGTACAGACACTCGAAAGAACTACAAGAAGCAGAACCACGTTGGCAAAAGGTGTAAACATAGCTGTAAAACTATAATACAAGCAGCTCGGAACAGTGTTACAACATACTGTTTTGTAGAAGGTATCCCAACACAAACACAAACACCTGAAAGAGTAAGTAACGTCATTTGGTATACACTTCTAATTTTGTGACAAAAAGGTACCATGAAGTGTGTAAGAATCGTAATCTACCTTGCTACTTTTCAAATATGCGATGAATAGTACATCGACTGCTAAGCACTTGTACCTTCTGTTAAAAAAACAAAATCTATGATCAAAAGTAATAAGGCTGAATTGCACACCATTTGCCTAGCAAACCACTCGAAATTGTAACTGTTGATATTGCCGGTCCATACCCAACCGCCCATGTAGGTATAAAATAAATTACTGCATAAAGATTTTTTCACGTTTTTGAAGTTATATGCTACTAAGTCCGGTACAGCCGCAATCATATCAAAGGAATTTCAAATTACCACATTCTCACTATAGGAAAACTCAAGACGTTGCTGACGGACAGTGCATCTTACTTCATTGGCTACAAATGGAGTCGCCCGGTGTGGCCGAGCGGTTCTAGGGGCTTCAATCTGGAACCGCGCGACCGCTACGGTCGCAGGTTCGAGTCCTGCCTCGGGCATGGATGTGTGTGATGTCCTTAGGTTAGTTAGGTTTAAGTAGTTATAAGTTCTAGGGGTCTGATGACCTCAGCTCTTAAGTCCCATAGTGTTCAGAGCCATTTGAGCTACAAATGGAGAGAGTTTCTGTGAGGTAACGGCATACAAATAATTATAATATCAAGCTTTAACACGCAAGTCAGTCAATGCGAACGAGTGGTCTCCAAATTAAACAGGTTCACACTCACATATACATACAATTAACACACTTACTGGGTACATTGTCTTGATCTGTTTGAAAAGTTAGTGTACTATCTGCCTCTTTATGACACACTTCTGAACATTAGATGTACAGTGTCAAAGAAAGCAGTGAATGGGTAGATCCTGTTCTGAAATTTCCAAGGGAAGCAGAATCCTACGAAGAAATGATGAGATCGGTGTTATTTGCATTCACTCGTCAAGTGCATCTTAGAAAACTATAGCATGACAAGAATCTCAAAACCACATAAAATTATGAAGTAGACTATAACATTAAAAGGAAAAAACTAACAATGAATTTCGTCTGAATTGAAGCAGTAACTTTGCACTGGGCAATGTCGACGTCTCTACACTATAGTAAAGTAAAATGAGAAGACATAATTTCAGCATACGTAGTATGAACGTTTTAACTCATATTAATATTTGTCAGTACCAAAGAAAACTAAACTGCATGTATTCTATGTGTGTTTATGGATGTATTTTAAATCTTCATGTAGAATGGAACAAGATGTTCAAAATTCTGAGAAAGGTAAGGATAAACTAGAGACAGAGAAGGGGAAAATACAAAGTGTACGAGATTCAAGAGAGAACATTAAGTGTGGGAGACCAAAGCGCTCGGATTTAAAAAAAAAAAAAAAAAAAAAAAAAAAAAAAAAAAAAAAAAAAAAAAAAAAGGTTCAAATGACTCTGATTACTATAGGACTTAACATTTGAGGTAATCAGTTCCCTAGAACTTAGAACTACTTAAGCCTAACTAACCTAAGGACATCACACACATCCATGCCCGAGGCAGGATTCCAACCTGTGACCGTAGCGGTCGCTCGGATTAAAACGCGTGTAAGACAGAAATGTCCTATATCGCCCCTACTGTTCAGACTATACATCGAAGAAGCAATGACGGAAATAAAAGAAGGATTAAGATTGAAACTGAAACTCAAGGTGAACGAATATCAAAAATAAGATTTACTGATGATATTGGTGTCCTCAGTGAAAGTGAATAAGAATCGCAGGACCTGCTGAATGGAATAAACAGCCCAATGAATACCGAATGTGGACTGAGAGTAAATCGAAGAAAGGCGAAAGTAATCAGAAGTAGCATAAATGAGAACAGTTAGAAACTTCATATCGGGATTGGTAGTCACGAGGTAGATGAAGTTAATAAATTATGTTAACAAGACATGAATTTTGTTCGTAAATAACAATAACTTAACGCACGTTTTTCTCGACTGCCGCACTTAAAAAATCAGCCTCAGCATGAGAACTGAAGCCGTGACCTGAAACCCTAGAAAAGACAACGAGGCAAAGTTTTTTAAGGATGAGTTTGATATCGACAAAACTGGAGCGTATGTAGTTATTCGTATTCGTATCAATTCATCGATGGCGCCCCCGTGGACATTCTAAGAAGCATTAAACAATGGGCTGAAGGTTCGAATCAGACGTCGAAGCACAGATGGATGGTTCTGCTGAGGGCAGAACAGTTGCAAGGGGCAAATATTTATACAATGGCCTGAACGCAACATGTTGCAGAATAAGGTTTCGAATCACTTGTGGAAGCACAGATGGATGGTTCTGCCGAAAGCAGAACAGTTTCAAGGGGCAAACATTTCTCATTAAGATTGAAAAAATACAGTATTCCAGTAAAATATGTAATCAATCATAATATTAACATGTAATAACGTCCGTGTCTACATTACAGTTTCCACCCATTATGATAATTTCATTAAGTGTTAGGTCGGTGCACAGATTCAAAGCGTTGTTCTTTTTCCTTTTTAGATTCCGATTGCTATGGGTTTATTTATCGCCTGGCTTTTTTCAATTTGTAGTTCAGTATCGTTATTTGAGTTTACATACCGTCATTTGGTCATCTGGAGATAGTGAGTAGAGCTGTGAACGCTAGGAAAGGGAGTGCCAAGTCGAGAAATCGGAGCGTTTCCGACATATTCTTATGTTTGAGATCAGTAGAGGGGTGACAGCAGCGGAGGTAGCCCGAAACACTTGCGCCGAGGATATGGGTAACGCTATTGGACAGAGCACAGCAAGAAAATGATTTTCTCATTTTAAGGACGATCGTTTTTACGTTCGTGACTCTCCACGTTTAAGAGGACCTTCGGGATTTCATGAAAACTATTTAAACCCATTAATCTATAATGACGACCGTCAGTCTAATCATTATGCCAATGGGGAACGTTCGAAAGTCAGGTGTATGGGTACCGCATGTTCTAAGCCAGAATCACAGTAGAGGCCGTAAATGAATCTCTGCTTGCTCGTCAAAATGGACTCGAGAACAACACCGACCATTCCTATCCTGAACCGTTACTGCTGACGAGAAGAGGTCTTTGTGCTAACATAAAGAAAAGAAAGGAACGGTTGGGCCCAAACAACGCAGCAACTCCCTGTACGATAGCCTGCGTGCATCTACAAAAGACAACGTCACGCATCTGGTGGAACAGCGACAGTGTACTGCGAAGTGCTTCCCCGAGGGGTGACCATCACTGATGACATTTACTGTCAACAACTGAGACGTCTTGCAGACGTAATCGAAGAACAATGATCAGGAAGACTGCAGTGAAGTGACGCTAGAAACACCATACAGGAATCTGGTTGGAATGTCATTTCACACGCACTTTATCCACCTGATCTTCCACACTCACATTTTCACCTTTTTTAGCTTTCTATGGAACAGCCTCCAAGGAATTTCCTTTCCGGATGAATATGCGATCCAAACAAGGCTTGACGAGTTCTACAGTCGCAAAATTAGCCTAGCGTTGGTAGACTGTTGTCAGTAGTGAAGGAGAATGCAGTATTGATGACTGAAGTCTCTGTTATGTGTATCTGTTGTGTTAAACTTACGGAAAAAAAGCTGTGAACTAATGAGCCAACATAATGCTGGTCGACATAAAAGTTTTCTTGGTTTGGTACCGCGTCATAATGTAAAAACTACTGCTGCTATAGAGAAACCAACGTTTCGGCCACGATTGCAGCGGCCTTCTTCTGGGTCTAATTAGAAGAAGGCGGCTGCAAACGTGGCCGAAACGTTGGTTTCTCTATAGCAGCAGTAGTTTTTACATTATGACGTTGTACGAAACCCAGAAAACTTTTATGTCGACTGACTCTGGCCGTGGAATCCTACGCAATTATATCAACATAATGCTGATTTATCCATCAGGAGCAGTGCTTAGGTATCATGGTGTAGGCTACAGTCCTAAAACAGTTTCACCTATAAACCCTCGGAACGATGATCCGCTCTGAAGGTGTGAGAAGTTACTAGGCCAGCAGTACGGCAGTGTCACCCGGTTATAGCTCGCCTGTAAAGAACTTGGGGCTATCTGGAGAGAAACCTCATATCCGGAACCGCAAGTCTGAACTTTGAATTTATCCGGCTCTGAGCACTGAGAACCAAGACCGAAAGGACGTTAGTTATCACCCAATTTTATCAGATTTAGTGACGTTCGGAGCACCACCGGAGGACGACCACTAAATCGAGTTTTAAAACGTATTCAATTTCTGTCTCAACAACTTTTTCTTTGGGAAGTGAACCTTCTAAAATACAGCCCAGGAAATGCGATTAAGAATTCGCTGTGACGAATATTTCTCTATTCTTCCACCTATAAGGGAAATTCGCCGGCGAGGGGGCCGACTGTTCTCTTAAATTCAACTTTCAGCTGCCGCCCGCCCCCGCGCCGCCCCCACCTGCCCCCGGCGCCGCCGGGCTTCAGAGAGCCACCAAGTTTACCCACCGCGGGCGACTCGCCCCATTCATCACGCCTTCCCTGCCTGCCCTGCTCTGCTGAAGGTTCAGCGAATTCCCGTCCCTCGACGTGGACGCCAAAGGCCCCGCTCGCTGCCTTTAAGGCGCCTGGGCTGCTAAGGCACGCACTGCCTCCCGCTTCCTGTCCATCCGCCTAATGACACTCTCTCGTATCTGCGCAGAGCCTGTCTTGTGTGCCTGAGAGTTGCCGACTTCGGCACCGCTACGACGGGAATGTAGTGTATTTCATATACAAGATAAGAACACCGGCCAATACGTTATTCTACCCCGGGAGACATCCTACTAATACATTTCAACACTATCATGCTAATGGCCTCGGTTCAGCGCGGAAGAAAGCCCACAATTTTCTACGGATGCACCAAATCTAGAGACACTCATCAAATGTCGGTTATCTACATCTACATCTACAAGATTACTATGCAATTCACATTTAAGTGATTGGCAGAGGGTTCATCTCCTCTGCCTCGTGATGACTGGGTGTTGTGTGATGTCCTTAGGTTAGTTAGTTTTAAGTAGTTCTAGGTTCTAGGGGACTGATGACCATAGATGTTAAGTCCCATAGTGCTCAGAGTCATTTGAAAGACGGTTCATCGAACCACAAACATACTATCTCTCTACCATTCCACTCCCGAACAGCGCGCGGGAAAAACGAACACCTAACCTTTCTGTTCGAGCTCTTATTTCTCTTATTTTATTTTGATGATCATTCCTACCTATGTAGGTTGGGATCAACTAAATATTTTCGCATTCGGAAGAGAAAGTTGGTGACTGAAATTTCGTAAATAGATCTCGCCGCGACGAAAAACGTCTTTGCTTTAATGACTTCCATCCCAACTCGCGTATCATATCTGCCACACTCTCTTCTCTATTACGTGATAATACAAAACGAGCTGCCCTTTTTGCACACTTTCGATGTCCTCCGTCAATCGCACCTGATAAGGATCCCACACCGCGCAGCAATATTCTAACAGAGGACGAACGAGTGTAGTGTAAGCTCTCTCTTTAGTGGACTTGTTGCATCTTCGAAGTGTTCTGCCAATGAAACGAAACCTTTGGTTCGCCTTCCCCACAATATTATCTATGTGGTGTTTCCAACTGAAGTTGCTCGTAATTTTGACACCCAGGTACTTAGTTGAATTGACAGCCTTGAGAATCGTACTATTTATCGATTAATCGAATTCCAACGGATTTCTTTTGGAACTCATGTGGATCACCTCACACGTTTCCTTATTTAGCGTCAACTGCCACCTGCCACACCATACATCGCTGAAAAACCGATTTTCTGTTACATCGGTAATTTTTATTCCCAGTTCAACCTATGTGCTAGAACCACTGGAAATAACTGGTTTCTGAAATAACCGCTTTTCGTATTAAAACCGCTGAAAATAACCGCTTTCTGAAAGAACGTATTTTTCATTTTCTATTCCTATTTTTCCTGTAATAAACCCAGAAAGATCGAAAAACTTCGCCTCCCTCAGTTTCAAGACACACAGAAACAAAATATTAAAATAAGGAGGTAAATAAAAGAAAACTTAATCCGTTCACCCAAATAAATGAAAACTTAATCCATCCATCATTCACTGCTTTTATCGAGAAGTGAGAAGTGATTGAATATTACTAACAGCCACCGGTATTCTCCTACTGATTCTAATTTCTTGAAACTTTGCTCGAAAATCATGTTGTAATCGAGTCTCATACCACTATTAAAGCATTGCAAATAGTCAGCGTTAAAAGGTGAAAACAGATTGAAGAATTCTATTTTTCCTGTTAATTTGTCCGTTTTCAAAAGCTACAAGCGGATAAAGGCATATTCTACAGACACAGGCATCTTTGGATGAATTGTTAAGTTTTATATTTTCACTTATATGATGTCGCAAGTTTGCTGTGGCGCAATCTGCTATTAATTTTTAAAGCGTAATAGTCCATATTGTACGTTTTAAAATATTTTTCAGATCACGAATGCTGCTGTTCTGTAATATAACTAATGCTCGACGACAGTAGCGAGAGACCACCACATACACCACATGGGGCAAATCACACACAATACATGCAGACGCGTACCATCAGTAATGCTACCAATTCTTCTGCCTTGTGTTTGATGCTCCTTCCTTTCAGTACTGTTATTAAAATAGCACCGATCGCTTTTTACATTTTCTATAATAACGCTGCATTTCAAAACAATGGAAATATTATGAATACAAATTACTCCTTTTTAATGAAGGTTTCTTAAAAACCAAAAATTACAGCACTTTTGTTATGAGGTACTCACATTTCGGTTTTTTTCGGTCATTAGTAAAAAATAGAATAAACCTGTTACAACGGAGACCTAACAAATACCGAAAAATACCGATTATTCATAGCTGAAGTACCGGTATCGATTTTAACCGGTTAGTTTTTCGCATCGCTATCTACGTCTTCACTGGTACAATGACGCCACTGTTCCACCACAGCCATTCTGGCAAATTGCGGGGACTATTGTCAGTTTACGTGGTTCGTATGTCCCATCCACTACCTACATCTACCCGTATATCTACATCTACTCCGCAATTCAACTGATAGGGGGTTTATCGAACTACAATTAGACAATTAGTCTACGATTCCACACTCGAACAGCCCGACAAAAAACGAACGCCAAACTTTTTCCGTACGAGCTCTGATTTCTCTTATTTTATTACAATGCTCTCATCTCCCTATGTAGTTGGGCGAAAAATAAATATTTTCACATCCGCAGGAGAAATCTGGTGACTGAAATTTTGTGAGACACTCTAGCAACGATAAAAAAAAGCGTTTCTTTTAATGATTGACAACGCAACTCGAGTATCATATCCATGACACTCTCTCCCCTATTTTGCGATAGCAAAAACCGAGGTACTCTTCTCTGAACTTTCCGATACCCACTGTCTATTCTGTCTTGCAAATGACAAGAAATAATCAATTAGAACTAAGATTTCCATATCGTTATACGTACTAAAATCTTACTTACATTAATGTTTACTAGTATGGGCTAAAGATGTTTAACTTAATGATGCACCCGTGGTCTAGGGGTAGCGTCTTCGGTCCGATGTTCGAATCCCGCTACTTCTTAAATTTTGATTAATAATCAGCGTTGGCGGCCTCATTCTGACAACGGCATTGTCAGAGAGGGCGGAATAGCGGACAGATGTTATGGGCACTCTCTTCTTCTAGGGGTGGGAAACTTCCCCTAAAGGCGGAAGAATCAGCGATGATAAACGGCATGAGGATGCAGAAGGCAATAGGAACAACTGCATTAAAGATACGTAACGTATATCCACAGCACATATGGCCTATAATTGAAGAAATGCCATGATGATCTCTCCTCTGGCAAAAGGTTCCGGAAGAATCCCCCATTCGGATTTCCTGGAGGGGACTGCCAAGGGGGAGGTTACCATGAGAAAATGAGTGAATAATCAACGGGGCGTGGGCGTGGAATGTCAGGAGCTTGAACTTGGTAGGGAAACTAGAAAATGCAAAGGCTCAATCTAGGTATAGTAGGGTCAGTGATGTGAAGTGGAAAGAAGACGTGGATTTCTCGCCAGATGACTATAGGCTAATATCAACAGCAGTAGAAAATTGTATAACGTGAGTAGGATTCGTTATGAATAGGAAGGTAGGGCAGAGGGTGTGTTACTGTGACCAGCTCAGTGACAGGTTGGTCTTATCAGAATCGACAGCAAACCAACACCGTCAACGACAGTTCTGGTTGACGTCGCAAGCAGAAGATGAAGAGACAGAAAGAGTGTATGAGGATCTTGAAAGGGTAATACAGTATGTAAAGGGGGATGAAAATCTAATAGTCATGGGGTACTGCAATGCAGTTGTACGGGAAGGAATAGAGGAAAAGGTTACAGGAAAATATGGATGGGACAAGGAATGAGAGAGGAGAAAGACTAATTGAGTTCTGTAACACATTTCAGATATAGCGATTACTCGATTCAAGAATCGCTAGAGGAGTTGGTATATTTGGAAAAGGCCGGGTGATACGGGAAGATTTCAGTTAGATTACATCATGGTCAGACAGAGATTCCGAAACCACATACTGGATTCTAAGGCGCACCCAGGAACAGATATAGACTCAGATCATAATACAGTAGTGATGAAGAGTAGGCTGAAGTTTAAGACATTAGTCACGAAGAGTCAGTAGGCAAAGAAGTGGGATACGGAAGTACTAAGGAAAGACGAGGCACAGTTGTAGTTGTCTAAGGCTATGGATACAGCAATAAGGAATGGCTCAGTAGGCAGTACAGTTGAAGAGGAATGAACATCTCTAAAAAGGACCATCATAGAAAGTGGGAAAGAAAACATACGTACAAAGAGGGTAACTGCGAAGAAACCATGAGTAACTGAAGAACTACTTCAATTTATCGATGAAAGGAGAAAGCAGAAAATTTTTCCGGGAAACTCAGGAATACAGAAATACAAGTTGCTGAGGAATGAAATGAATAAGAAGTGCAGGGAAGCTAAGACGAAAAGGCTGCCAGTCGTAGTGACCGGGCGGTTCTAGGCGCTACGTTCCGGAACCGCGAGACCGCTACGGTCGAAAGTTCGAATCCTGCCTCGGGCATGGATGTGTGTGATGTCCTTAGGTTAGTTAGGTTTAAGTAGTTCTAGGTTCTAGGGGACTGATGACCTCAGATGTTAAGTCCCACAGTGCTCAGAGCCATATGAACCATTTTGAACGAAAAGGCTGCAGGGAAAATGTGAAGACGTCGACAAAGAAATGAGTGTCGGAAGGAGAGACTCAGTATTCAGCAAAGTCAAACAAGCTTCGCTGACTTTAAAAGCAAGGCCGATAACATTAAGAAGGCAACGGAATTCCACTGCTAAATGCAGAGGAGAGAGCGGATAGGTGGAGAGAATACGTACATCAAGAGCCTATATCGAGGGGAAGATTTGTCTGATTTGATAGAAGAAGAAACAGGAGTCGGTTTAGGAGAGATAGGGGATCCGGTATTAGAACCAGAATTTAAAAGAACTTTGGAGGACTTAGGTCAATAAGGCAGAAGGGATAGATAACATTCCATCAGAATATCTTAAATCGTAGGGGAAAGTGGCAACAAAACGACTATTCACATTGGTGTGTAGAATGTATGAGTCTGGCAACATACCATCTGAATTTCGGAAAATCATAATCCACGCAATTCCGAAGACGGCAAGAGCTTCCAACTGCGAGAATCATCGCACAATCAGCTTAACCGCTCATGTATCCAAGTTACTGACAATAATAATACACAGAAGAATGAAAAAGAAGATTGAGGATGCACTAGTTGATGAACATCAGTTCGGCTTTAGGAAAGGTAACGGCACGAGAGAGGTAACTCTGACGTTCCGATTAATAATGGAAGCATGACTAAAGAAAAATCAAGACACGTTCATAGTATTTGTCGACCTGGAAAAAGCGATCGACAATTTAAAATAGTGCAAGATGTTCGAAATTCTGAAAAAAGTAGTGGTAAGCTATAGGGTGAGGCGGGTCATATACAATATGTACAACAGCCAATAGGGAGTAATAAGAGTGGACGACCAAGAAAGATGTGCTCGTATTAAAAAGGGTATAGAACAAGCCCCTACCGTTCAATCTGTACATTGAGGAAGCAATGATAGCAATAAAAAAATGTTTCAAGAGTGGAAATAAAATTCGAGTTGAAAAGATTTCAATGATACGATTCGCTGATGACATCGCTATCCTGAGTGAAAGTGAAGAAGAATTACATGATCTACTGAGCGGAATGAACAGTTTAATGAATAAAGAGTTTGGGTTGAGAGTAAATCGAAGAAAGGCGAAGGTAATGACTAGTAGTAGAAATGAGAACAGAGAGAAACTTAACATCAGAATTGATGGTCGCGAAGTAGATTTAGTTATGGAATTCTGCTACCTAGGCAGTAAAATAACCAATGACGGACGGAGCAAGAAGGACATCAGAAACAGACTAGCACTGGCAAAAAGGGCATTCCTGGCCAAGAGAAGTCTACTAATATCAAATACCGGCCTTAATTTGAGGAAGAAATTTCTGAGGATGTACGTCTGGAGTACAGCATTGTATGGTAGTGAAACATGGACTGTGGGAAAACCGGAACAGAAGAGAATCGAAGCATTTGAGATGTGGTGCTATAGACTAATGTTAAAAATTAGGTGGACTGATAAGATAAGCAATGAGGCGGTTCTACGCAGAATCGGAGAGGAAAGGAATATGTGGAAAACACTGATAAGGAGAAGGGACAGGATGATAGAGCATCTGCTAAGACATGAGGGAATGACTTCCATGGTACTAGAGGGAGCTGTAGAGGGCAAAAACTGTAGAGGAAGACAGAGATTGGAGTACGTCAAGCAAATAATTGAGGACGTAGGTTGCAAGTGCTACTCTGAGGTGAAGAAGTTACAGGAGAGGAATTCGTGGCGGCCTGCATCAGACCAGTTAGAAGACTAATGAAAAAAAAATTACTTCATCATGACAAGTTTTGTAACGTCGATTTCAGTTTTTAGTGCAGCGAATTGTAGTTCGGCACCGCTACGTCGTCTACAAACATAGGGAATGTATTCGATGTCATGTACAAGATAAGCACACTGGTGAGACAATTAGTTCACCCTCAAGAGACATCAACAACGTATCTAATCTTGATAATAGCGTCGGTCCGGCGAGGAAGACAGTCCGCAATTTTCTCCAGATATATCACACCCACGATAAGCCATTCTACAATGATTAGATCTCGCTGGGGCTACCACTGGCCTGCCAAAGGTGGCTCACGAGCCGTTCCCCTCCAGAGAGAGTTCACTCCTCCAAGTCGATCTTTGCCGTGACGTCACAGCCCCGCCACATCAACGCTGCCTAATTACAGGGACAACTCTCAGCCTACGTTGATCTTGAGGCATATCTACTCCCTACCTACATCTACATGCTTGCTCTGCAATTCACATTTAAGTGCCTAGCAGAGGGTTCACTGAACCACCTTCAGACAATTTCTCTACTGTTCCGATCTCACATAGCGCGAGGAAAAAAACGAGCACTTAAATCTTTCCGCGAAAGTCCTAATTCCTCTTGTTTTATTTCGCTGATCATTTTTGCATACGTACTTGTGCGTCCAGAAAATATTTCCTTACTCGAAGGAGAAAGCTGGTCATTGAAATTTTTTGAAAAGATGTCGCCACAACGTAAAACGTCTTTGTTTTAGTGTCTCTACCCTAACTTGCGTATCATATCTGTGACAATCCATCCTCGTTTCGCGATAATGCAGAACGTGCTGTCTTTCTTTGAACTTTTTCAGTGTCCTCCGTCAACCTTATCTGATAAACGTCAGGGCATAAACTATTTCGTCTTCACAAATTTGTAAGTTTATGTTCCAGTGACTCATTAATTGCGCACTATGATGAGCAACTAAATGTACGAGGACATGCTAAAACGTAAAACCTACGAATACCTTATGTGGAAACTCTTAGAGATTTTTAAATAAAACTGCACTAATATTCAAAATATTTATTATTGATGCCTGCATATTGATCTATCGATATAGTGACCCTGGTAACGAACACAATTCTCCCAACGCGAGACCAGCTTGTTGATACCATAATTGTAAAATGTTTGACTTTGTTGACTGACACACAACATCAATTCTGCTGGCAGCGCTTCATCACTATCAAAGCGAAGTCCTCGACGGCGTTGTTCCTGGAAACAGATGAAAACCGTATAATGCCAAGTCGGGACTATGGAGGATGTTCGACGACAGGGAATGCAAAGTGTCGAGTTGTTGCAGATGTTGCAACGCTCCTGTGTGGTCTGGTTCTGTCATGTGGAAGGACAGGGTGCCCCATGTGCAACTGCGATTGGAGGGACGTTCTTTTGCGGTTAGAAACTCGATTACAGCATGCTGCATTCCGCACACCGGCTTACGACGATCAGCCAGGACATTGTGAGCACCGCCCAATGCAAGGTCGGCCGCCTCCTGGTGGCGTTGCAGGCACAAAACGCAGTAAGAAAAGCCGAGCAGAGGCGGATGTGGGATTACCTTAGCGAAGACACACGCTGCGAATGGAAAAACTCATTGAGATTGTAAGGAGGCTGTTTAGGTTTTTGTGTTGGTAGCGCCACGTAGCGCTCTGTATGAAAAGCTCTGACTGTGCTGTGTGCAGTCTGTGGCTGCTTTGCTTTGCTGGAATATTCGCTATTGTAGTATATGGCAGTTGGATGTCAACAGCGCGTAGCGTTGCGCAGTTGGAGGTGAGCCGCCAGCAGTGGTGGATCTGCGAAGAGATACCGGTATGGCAGAATTTTGAGAGCGGACGATCTGGACGTGTGTCCGCCAGAAAAAGGAAATGTGTAAGACTGGTTCTCATGAGCTGATATATATATATATATATATATATATATATATATATATATATATATATATGTGTCCGGGTACGTTCAGTTTTGCTCTTTTACTTATTCTGATCAACACTAAACTGACACACAATATTCTTAGCGCAATGCAATCTGACTTTCAATAAACCCTAGGAAAGAATGGCCCTGGCTAACAATAACGTATACCTTTCATGAATCACTTACCTCACAAAAATCTTCGTTACTCCAACTACTGCAATAGAGCGAGCGCCAAATTAACAAACGGATATCCGACTTGGAAAAGGGTTTAGCACAAAGCAGAAAACATCTGGAACATGAAACTGTGTCGCCAACAGCCAATGTTTTTGGCAACGCACAAACTTATACACGACACAACAATGGTGAATCTGTAGTCGATAATGCGAAGAGCTATATATATATATATATATATATATATATATATATATATATATATATAATGAAATCTTTCGTTTGCCCCCTATGCTTATCAGTAGTTAGTGCCTTCAGTAGTTAGAATCTTTTACTTGGCTGGCAGTATTGGCGCTCGCTCTATTGCAGTAGTTCGAGTAACGAAGTCGCGTTTTTTATTATCGCATATACGAAAAGAGCCGCGAAATATCTGTTAATAATGCCGTGCTTTGAATTTCTTTATCATCATTACCTTTTAACCAAGCAAAATACATATATTGAGATCTTATTGTTGTGTATCTGGCCTACAATTAAAGGAACGTTTTTTCGTGACTGTAACTCATTCTACAAATCAACATATCTTCCCTACTTTATAGTTATTGAAAATTGAAATTACTTGGTTATGAACACTGATGTTACAGTTCGTATGATCGTTCAACAACAAAATTTTGCAGTGGACTTTGTTTCTCGGTAAAACACCATTCAATACCACGACTAGCACAAGAACATGAGACTATTAAAAAAATACGTTTTCACTATAGAGTTTGCCAGACCAGAACGGCGCACAGCAAGATTCCTATTAGATTTTGACGGTACGTTAACTCATTTGTATTGTGAGTTATATACAATAAGCAGCCCGCGTCAACCTGCAACACATCATAAAATCTGCTGATCTGCACTGCAAGTCTGGAAGCTAAAAGAAATAATATTATTTTACTGTTACTTTACCGCTTCCTTGCGGTATGATAGACTATATTGGAAGTCGTTTGAATACGCCGCGGCAGCGGCTCTTTCGTTCGCCACGCAGCTCAGCACCACAGATAATATTTATATAACTGAAAAATGTCTCAACAGGATGGGATAATAGGCAAGCAAGCTTTAACAATTAATAATGCAAGTTTTCATTTACATAACTCTATTAAAACATTTAAATATTTCAATTGTTACACACCTTTATGAATTCACACGTAATGGCGTACATCTCTTAGTCTCGACAAAAGAATGCTACACTAGCGTTCGCTACTACGACACAGGATATCATACTCGCTCGACTCCCAGATGAAGAAGACAAAGAAATTGCTATTCGTCACGTATTATATACTAGTTACTTATTTTAATCTTTGTTCGACATTTATCGTCTGTGGCGGTTTCATTACTCGCCGACGCAGATATTCTCAAAAATAAATAATAAAAAAACTACATAATTTTATACAATAACACAATATGATACATATAATTTTCTCGTTACTACATAATATGTTGTTTTTGTTTCTTTCTAGACGTTACAATGCCCCCTGGCAGCAATTGACTAACGTTAAGAATGTTCGGCAATATGCTGCCACTAACGTCTGTTTGGTTATTGTCTGTTACCTTGGTTGGAACATTCACTTTAAACTTCTTAGTTCTTTTACACTGTAGGTTTAATTACACTTTTTATACTGTTCTTACACTTTGCGAGGTGACCATAAACCTAGTCCCAGGGTCATTACATTTCTCTGGCTCCCCCATTCGGGCTACGTGCGATCAGAAAACCTGGGAAAACTGCGCCGGAGCCATAGTCATCTCGCCTGGTTTGTTTTAATACCCAGTTTGATCACAAAAAGTTCAGACTCTATCCAATGTTCACAGATAACAAAGGCTATTTATGACAACATGTTAAACTTTTAGTCTCTTTGTCACCAATATACCTTCTACCCTTTTTCACTTTTGTGTTCTGTATTGCAATGAAAGTCACTCATTAAACAGTTTTACAGTGGTATAATGAATCGTCTCTGCACTTACTCACGACAATTGTTTTAAAATGTTCTAGCATTCGTGCAAGTTTACTTCATTAACATCACGAAAACATATTATATCTATACATCACTGAACCGATGAATACTTTGAGTCTGCATCGAGTAACTAAAGAAAAACACAATGTTTGTCACGTCATTTCGTGTCCAATATACCGTTTTCATATCAGTGCATTAACCACATAGTTGATAGTTCATTTGAATGACAACAATGTTGTACGGAGCGGGTGGCGCGAAGCAATTGTTGAGTCGCGTCGTTTGGAACGCCGCGTGCCGACGGCCGCTGGGTTCGACGACCGGCTCTCAGTAACAGCGACGTCGTGCTGACGTGGCGCAAGCAGTCGCGAACCGCGCCGAACCATTCGCCGATGTCGGCGAGTTGCCGTGGTTTACCGCGACCGGCCGGCTAGCGGCAAGGCACTCGTCTCTGCTTCTCCGCATGGCTCCCCGTCGTAGTACATGAAACAAACACTCCACAACGGTGTACTGTCTCTAAGGACACAGATTACTAGCTGTGGAAGAAAATGCAACTTGTTTAAAAGTGTTTATTGTTAATTACGCCGTCGCTTCGCTGGTATGCACAGGATGTTTTGGCATGATAACAGGTTTCTTGTGGCATTGTGACACTGGTATTCAGGGTTCGTCACACGCACATTGTACTACACACTTTCACTTGTTCTCACGGTTGATACACTGCCAGAGCGTCTTTCAACACGCGAAAATATTTCGGTACACACATACTAAATGTCTCCGTCGAGCGATGTTTGTTTGAATCGACTCCGAACGGATCACTAACTACCGTTTTTACTCACAGTGTACTACTGTTCGTTGAGCACTGCACTATGACAGTTAGTCACTCAACACTTAACTTATACCGACGTATATATTGGTGCAGATACAACAGTCATTTTCTGTCCCTACTACACACAATATTCCGTCCTTTCCTAGGTTGTTTATGCACACAGTTTATTTTTAATGCATAACAACTGTTCTTAGCATAATCACTCTCATCTACATTGAGTCCATTGTGTTACCTTCTCGTTACACACTTTTAATACTATTACTAGGCATATATTGCTTTTTTATAATTATTTAAAGGTGTGTGATTTTTTTTTTTTTTTTGTACATAGCTTTCTTTTCCTCTTTTAGTGTAGCTTGCCAAGTTATCTAGCAAACAGATTTTACCATGTGCATGACAGCTTGACTTGGGCATATTGTTCAATAAATACTTCATTTAGTACTAGTATTATTTTTAACGGTCCGTCCCACCGGACTACAGGGTAGTTTCCGCGTAACTTGATTCGCGTACCGCGTAATTAATATTCACGAACGTGTGCCAAGTACACAGGCTTCAATTGAAGCATTAATACATACAAAGCATAGGTTACACGGAACGGTTTTGTTTTTTATTGAATTCTGCTCCAGTGTCGTTCTCAGATCACTATTGGCAGTAAACATTACATCACATAATTATTTCGTACTACAAAGTCAATTTTTGGCTAGTATAGACTCTCTCTCAGGGTTCCTTGATTCTAACACAATTACATCTGCTACATATTTATATGAGATTTCATCATTAATTGTACTTACTTACTACAAAATGATTCAAGAAACTAATCATTATTTTATCAACAAAAGATTATTCATTGCTTGAAGAGCATGTAGTATTTTAATGACACTAACTGTCTGTAAACCAAGTCTTCCATTTGCATATTATTGCTCAGTTTACTGATTCTACTTCCTCAAAATTGTAACTATACATAAATTCTTTTTAAAACTAACATACTTATACTCTAAAACACAATTGAAATCTTCTTACCACTACTATTTACATCAGACATTTCACTGAATAAATAACTTTACATCTTTACGTGGATACAGTCCTTTGATTTTCCCCGTCTGGGGATGTGCTAACAAATAGCTACATTCGTGTGCCAACATCTTCCGAATCTCTTTAGCTACTACTTCCCTCCTCGACCAAGGGATGGAGTAAGTTGCGCGACAGTATGTTTTGTGGGGCATCACCTCTATGTGATAGTGGTACCCTTTGACAATTCCTGGTCGGTCGGTAAATACCATAGTATATTCCGATAGCAGCTGCGTCAACTGTTGCTTTTGGATATCGCTTAAACCTTCAGATTGCTGCACTTTGGTTTGAAATGTCTCAACATTTGTTTCAAAATTTCGATCCTCTAAATTCGGGTAATAGAGGTCTGCTACATGTGAAAAATCATCGAGGTGTAGTACCCAGGGGTTCCTACATTTGATATTAATTCGATTACAACATGGCACAAGTACCTCCTTCGATTTCATCATAGACAACTCAATCCTCCTACCTTTATTAACTATGCTTAGTTTCCCCAAGGAGAGGTCGATCACTGCGTCCCTCTCACGGAGAAAATCTCCTCCCAGAATGCAGGCCACCTTTAGTCCTTTAACAATGAGGAACGAGCTCACTATGGCTTCGCCCTCCTTACAAATCTCTACCTGCACCTGGTATTTAACTAATTGGCTCTGTGCACTTATGGCTCCAGACACCTTACAATTATTAACCGGGAAAGTCGGTATGCTACGTCCTTTTCCCAGTGCTTTAAATAACTCTATACTCATTACACTGACTGAGGCACCTGTGTCGATGATTATATTCACTGCAACATCATTGATTTTCGCTTCTATTATGGATTGCACATTTTCGTTATTATCTTTCTTACATTCGTGCGGTTCGTCCAGTAGATCTTTATCCATACTGATACCGTCGTTGTATCGCAGCATACATATTCCAGGTATATTATTATCATTCGTGTTGCTCTCACTCCACCCCTCGGCCAGCGATGGAGAGCATATCGAGGCCGATCCTAGTTTGTTGGGTTGCTTACTTGTGAGGTACTTGGACGGCTATTGTCCGTGACCTCCACTATGTGTACATTCTGATTTGTCGGCCACCACGGCTGCGCAATAGGCGCGTTTTGCGGTGGTGGTCTATTGTTGTCATACCGGTCATTAACCTGTCGCTCTGGGCTTGTTCTCTGATTCTGATGCCAATTTCGATTACTATCACTATACTTGCTATGCCACTGACCTCGCGCATTTTTCCAGCGGTTGGTCCCTGAC
Source organism: Schistocerca serialis cubense (assembly GCF_023864345.2). NCBI lineage: Eukaryota > Metazoa > Arthropoda > Insecta > Orthoptera > Acrididae > Schistocerca > Schistocerca serialis. Next base: position 55,071,396 of record NC_064644.1, read on the forward strand.
ATTCCGGATTCGTACCGGTCGTCAAATCGACGCTTTTTATTATAAGTTGGTTGCCCATACCCGTTCTGGCTTCTACCATTACTACCATTTTGCGAATGCTCTTGCCGCTTGTTACCACGCCCACCATTTCCATGGTTGTGGTTTTGTGCACTATTATTTCTGTCATGTTTACACCCTGATCCATTATTCCGCGAGTGATCGCACGCTGATTTTGCGTCTTCCTGGATCAAGTCTATTGAATCTAGAACAGACAGGAAATGTTCCATGTCGCTTTCTGGTACGTGTATTAATTTCTCTTTGATATGAATGGGTAAATGTGATTTTAGTAGTCTTATTATGTCTCTTGGTGATATAGGCTCGTCCCAGTAGCGCGTTTTGTTTATATACTTTTCAAAATACCGTCTCAAATTCCCAAGACGGGGTGAGTACGGTTCGGGATTATATACTTCTTTTCTTAGACGCTCTTGTATACAAGGCGACCAATATTTCGACAGAAACGCCCTTTCGAACTGTTCATATGTCATGCAGCTGTCTGCTACTTCCGTAGCCCACAACGCTGCATCACCCTGAATGTATGACATTACGTATTGAATTTTCTGTGCTTCATTCCACACACTAGGCAAGATATTTTTAAAGCTTTTTATGAATACTACTGGGTGTACTGATTTCCGTTCAGTAGTAAACGTTTGAAACTGCCTATTTTTGATTAAACTTTCTTCAACTAATATTTTTGAACTATATGGATTTGCTCCTGGGACATATGCTGTCTGCTCCGAACCGAAGCTACAGCTCTTCGCATTATCGACTACAGATTCACCATTGTTGTGTCGCGTATAAGTTTGTGCGTTGCCAAAAACATTGGCTGTTGGCGACACAGTTTCATGTTCCAGATGTTTTCTGCTTTGTGCTAAACCCTTTTCCAAGTCGGATATCCGTTTGTTAATATTCACTTGCCACTGCGGAATATCCTCACTGAGTATTTGTTTGATGGTTTGCACGTCGTTCTGTACCTGACTATTTACTGCGGTACTGAACGATTCGGAATTTCTATCTGCTATGGCTGCTTGTACTTTAGAATTAATATTTTTGTCAATCTCACTCTCCTTCACTTCTAGCCATGAGTTGAATTCGGTTTCAATTTTAGTTGCTTGTTCGTTCCACTTCTGCTCTAGAAGCTGTGTGGAATCTATTTCTAGCTTTTCTACTCGGTTGGCTAACACACCTATTTCGTCTACCCTGTTAGTGTTTGCTACTTGCAGGTTATTGACCTGTACCGTCAACTCCTGCACGGCCTTAGGTATCGACTCATAATTCTGTTTCATACAGGCAATCTCTTTTTTCATATTTTCTAACGATTGCACAAGTTGCTGGTCCCCCTCAGCTTGCTGGCGATCCCTCTCAGCCTGCTGGGCAAGTAAATTTTCTGCTAACTGGCGATCTCGCTCAGCTTGCTGGCGATCTCGCTCGGCTTGCTGTTGCGCAAATTTTGCCTGGTAATCCAGCACGCGCTCTAATATCGCCTGAAGTGCATACCCGCCATGAAGATTGCCACTCTCTGGTTCCTGCTTTTCTGGAGGTGGTGTAATTTCTTTATCTACATCTCCTTGAGCACTAGTGGGTGATGGCATCACTTCCTGTGCCCCTGCCCCCACATTTTCGCATGTTATATCCTCAAAAAGAGTACTTGTACTGCTTAAGGTACCCGGTTCTACATTTCCTGCACTAACTAATTGCTGTTCCTCAGTATCCATATTGCTCGGACGTTGACTACGCAACTTAACCATATTCCTAAATTGCTTACTCAAACACAAAATCTGACAGTTTTGCCACTTGCACACAAAATACGTTAATTTATCTACACTACACTGCCCACTAAAATTACTATCTACCATCAACTTTGTCCTGTCAGAACACTAACATCAAACTACGCACAATATGCACACCACTAGCGATATGAGATCACTTCACTGCAGCTCAGCTTCTACAAACAGGACAACTACACTGTAGTCTTACCTTTAGTTTATCTGATCTCGGGGTTCGGCTGCCCCCGGAATACGTAGTCGTTACAGTTTCTCAGTACTATCAGGATCGTCTTCTCTGACTCGCTTGCAGTAGTACGTTTTTTCATGAAAGAGTGGTTGCACATTCATTAATACATTGCATTAATCATGATACACATACATACATTTGTCACTAAATACATATATATATATACATATATAACAGCCCGCATCTCGTGGTCGTGCGGTAGCGTTCTCGCTTCCCACGCCCGGGTTCCCGGGTTCGATTCCCGGCGGGGTCAGGGATTTTCTCTGCCTCGTGATGGCTGGGTGTTGTGTGCTGTCCTTAGGTTAGTTAGGTTTAAGTAGTTCTAAGTTCTAGGGGACTTATGACCACAGCAGTTGAGTCCCATAGTGCTCAGAGCCATTTGAACCATTTTTTATACATATATAACAATAGACACTGAAAGGAAAATACATAAAAATTTTGTGGCCACTGCAAATTCGGGCCCCGCGTTTTTGGGCGACAGTTTCGCGTTTTTTATTATCGCATATACGAAAAGAGCCGCGAAATATCTGTTAATAATGCCGTGCTTTGAATTTCTTTATCATCATTACCTTTTAACAAAGCAAAATATATATATTGAAATCTTATTGTTCTGTATCTGGCCTACAATTAAAGGAACGTTTTTTCGTGACTGTAACTCATTCTACAAATCAACATATCTTCCCTCCTTTATAGTTATTGAAAATTGAAATTACTTGGTTATGAACACTGATGTTACAGTTCGTATGATCGTTCAACAACAAAATTTTGCAGTGGATTTTGTTTCTCGGTAAAACACCATTCAATACCACGACTAGCACAAGAACATGAGACTATTAAAAAAATACGTTTTCACTATAAAGTTTGCCAGACCAGAACGGAGCACAGCAAGATTCCTATTAGATTTTGACGGTACGTTAACTCATTTGTATTGTGAGTTATATACAATCAGCAGCCCGCGTCAACCTGCAACACATCATAAAATCTGCTGATCTGCACTGCAAGTCTGGAAGCTAAAAGAAATAATATTATTTTACTGTTACTTTACCGCTTCCTTGCGGTATGGTAGACTATATTGGAAGTCGTTTGAATACGCCGCAGCAGCGGCTCTTTCGTTCGCCACGCAGCTCAGCACCACAGATAATATTTATATAACTGAAAAATGTCTCAACAGGATGGGATAATAGGCAAGCAAGCTTTACAATTAATAACGCAAGTTTTCATTTACATAACTCTATTAAAACATTTAAATATTTCAATTGTTACACACCTTTATGAATTCACACGTAATGGCGTACATCTCTTAGTCTCGACAAAAGAATGCTACACTAGTGTTCGCTGCTACGACACAGGATATCATACTCGCTCGACTCCCAGATGAAGAAGACAAAGAAATTGCTATTCGTCACGTATTATATACTAGTTACTTATTTTAATCTTTGTTCGACATTTATCGTCTGTGGCGGTTTCATTACTCGCTGACGCAGATATTCTCAAAAATAAATAATAAAAAAACTACATAATTTTATACAATAACACAATATGATAAATATAATTTTCTCGTTACTACATAATATGTTGTTTTTGTTACAATATATATATATACGTTACAATATATATATATATATATATATATATATATATATATATATATATATATATATATATATTGTAACGTCTAGAAAGATACTATATATATATATATATATATATATATATATATATATATATATATATATATATATATTGTAACGTCTAGAAAGAAACAAAAACAACATATTATGTAGTAACGAGAAATATATATATATATATATATATATGTATATGTATATATAATGAAATCTTTCGTTTGCCACCTATGCTTATCAATGCTTATCAGTAGTTAGTGCCTTCAGTAGTTAGAATCTTTTATTTGGCTGGCAGTATTGGCGCTCGCTCTATTGCAGTAGTTCGAGTAACGAAGATTTTTGTGAGGTAAGTGATTCATGAAAGGTATACGTTATTGTTAGTCAGGGCCATTCTTTCCTAGGGTTTATTGAAAGTCAGATTGCATTGCGCTAAGAATATTGTGTGTCAGTTTAGTGTTGATCAGAATAAGTAAAAAGAGAAATGTCCGGGTACGTTCAGTTTTGCTCAGCTGTTTGAAAATCAACTAACGTATGAGGTACACCAGCCCAGTAATACACAATTTTCTAGGGGGACGTTTCAGCCGGCCGCGGTGGCCGTGCGGTTCTATGCACTTCAGTCCGGAACCGCGTGACTGCTACGGTCGCAGGTTCGAATCCTGTCTCGGGCATGGATGTGTGTGATGTCCTTAGGTTTTTTAGGTTTAAGTAGTTCTAGGGGACTGATGACCTCAGATGTTGAGTCCCATAGTGCTCAGAGCCATTTGAACCATTTGGGACGTTTCAAGATAAACGACTTTGCCAAAGGGCAGATTATTATTACGCAGAGCCTGTGAATAAATATCCTGATAACGGCGAAGCTGCTCGAAAGTTCATATGCTACTGTCATGAGCATCTACGAATAAAGGTAGAAGGACAGTGAAACTACCTATAGGGGCGAGATGGTTCGACGTCCACAACTCTTCACAGAACGTGGGGTTTGGATGCTTGTCTGTTCTTTGAAGAAGGATACATGGCGATTTCTGCCGAAAGAGCACAACGCCGCTGGACACATGTGTTTCGGAGTATACATTCAGCGCACATTATTGAACAAGAGCTTCTGCGTGTTCACCTGTTGGCCCAATGACATCGTCCATTACGGTTACAATGGGCACGGGACCACCGACATTGGGCCGTGTATAACAGGAACTCCCTCCCCCATGAACCATGGACCTTGCTGTTGGTAGGGAGACTTGCGTGCCTCAGCGATACAGATGGCCGTAACGTTGGTGCAACTACAACGGAGGGGTATCTGTTGAGAGGCCGGACAAACGTGTGGTTCCTGAAGAGGGGCATCAGCCTTTTCAGTAGTTGCAGGGGCAACAGTCTGGATGACTGACTGAGCTGGCCTTGTAGCACTAACCAAAACGGACTTGCTGTGCTGGTACTGCGAACGGCTGAAAGCAAGGGGAAATTACAGCCGTAATTTTTCCCGAGGGCATGCAGATTTACGGTTAAATGACGATGGTATCCTCTTGGGTAAAATATTCCGGATCTCCGGGCGGGGACTACTCAAGAGGACGTCGTTATCAGGAGAAAGAAAACCGGCATTCTACGGATCGGAGCGTGGAATGTCAGATCCCTTAATCCGGCAGGTAGGTTAGAGAATTTAAAAAGGGAAATGGATAGGTTAAAGTTAGATATAGTGGGAATCAGTGAAGTTCGGTGGCAGGAGCAACATGACTTTTGGTCAGGTGAATACAGGGCTATAAATACACAATCAAATAGGGATAATGCAGTAGTAGGTGTAATAATAAATAATAAAATAGGATTGCGAATAAGGTACTACAAAAACCATAGTGAACGTGTTATTGTGACCAAGACAGACACTAAGCCCACACCTACTACAGTAGTACAAGTTTATGTGCCAACTAACTCTGCACTAATTAAGAAATTGATTAAATGTATGGTGAGATAAAAGAAATTATTCAGGTAGTCATGGGTGACTGGAATTAGAGAGTAGGAAAAGGGAGAGAAGGAAACATAGTAGGTGATTGTGGATTGAGGGTAAGAAATGAAAGAGGAAGCCGACTGGTAGAATTTTGCACAGAGCATAACTTAATCATTTGGTTCAAGAATCATAAAAGAAGGTTGTATACATGGAAGAAGCCTGGAGATACTGACAGGTTTCAGATAGATCATATAATGGTAAGACAGAGATTTAGGAACCAGGTTTTAAATTGTAAGACATTTCCAGGGGCAGATGTGGATTCTGACTACAATCTATTGGTTAAGAACTGTAGATTAAAACTGAAGAAACTGCAAAAAAGTGGGAATATAAGGAGATGGAACCTGGAAAAACTAACTAAACCAGATGTTGTACAGAGTTTAAGGGAGAGCATTAGGGAAAATTGACAGGAATGGGGGAAAGAAATGCAGTAGAAGAAGAATGAGTAGCTCTGAGAGATGAAGTAGTGAAGGCAATAGAGGATCAAGTAGGTAAAAAGACGAGGGCTAGTAGAAACCCTTTGGTAACAGAAGAAATACTGAATTGAATTGATGAAAGGAGAAAATATAAATATGCAGTAAAAGAAGCAGGCAAAAAGGGATACAAATTTCTCAAAAATGAGATCCACAGGAAGAGCAAAATAGCTAATCAGTGATGGCTGCAGGACAAATGTAAGGATGTAGACGCTTATCTCACTAGGGGTAAGATAGATACTGCCTACAGGAAAATTAAAGAGACCTTTGGAGAAAAGAGAACCACTTGTATGAATATCAAGAGCTCAAATGGAAACCCAGATCTAAGCAAAGAAGGGAAAGCAGAAAGGTGGAAGGAGTATATAGAGGGTCTTATAAGTGCGATGTACTTGAGTACAATGTAATGGAAATGGAAGAGGATGCAGATGAAGATGAAATGGGAGATATAATACTGCATGAAGAGTTTGACAGAGCACTGAAATATCTGAGTCGAAACAAGGCTCCGGGAGTTGACAACATTCCATTAGAACTACTGACGGCCTTGGGAGAGCCGGTCCTGACAAAACTCTACCATATGGTGAGCAAGATGTATGAGACAGGCGAAATACCCTCAGACTTTAAGAAGAATATAATAATTGCAATCCCAAAGAATCAGGTGTTGACAAATGTGAAAATTACGAAACTACCAATTTAATAACTCATAGCTGCAAAATATTAACGCGGATTCCTTACAGACGAATGGAAAAACTGGTAGAAGCCGACCTCGGATAAGATCAGTTTGGATCCCGTAGAAATATTGGAACATGTGAGGCAATACTGACTCTAAGACTTATCTTAGAAGAAAGATTAAGCAAAGGGAAACCTACGTTTCTAGCATTTGTGGAGATAGAGAAAGCTTTTGACGATGTTGAGTGGAATGCTCTCTTTCAAATTCTGAAGGTGGCAGGGGTAAAATACGGAGAGCGAAAGTCTATTTACAATTTGTACAGAAACCAGATGGCAGTTATAAGAGTCGAGGTGTATGAAAGGGAAGCAGTGGTTGGAAAGGGAGTGAGGCAGGGTTGCAGCCTCTCCCTGATGTTATTCAATCTGTATATTGTGCAAGCAGTGAAGGAAGCAAAAGATAAATTCAGTGTAGGTATTAAAATCCATGGAGAAGAAATAAAAACTTCGAGGTTCGCCGATGACATTGTAATTCTGTCAGAGACAGCAAAGGACCTGGAAGAGCAGTTGAGTAGAATGGACAGTGTATTGAAAGGAGGATATAAGATGAACATCAACAAAAGCAAAGCGAGGATAATGGAATGTAGTGGAAATAAATCGGGTAATGCTGAGGGAATTAGGTTAGAAAATGAGACACTTAAAGTAGTAGATAAGTTTTGCTATTTAGGGAGCAAAATAACTGATGATGGTCGAAGTACAGAGGATATAAAATGTAAATTGGCAATGGCAAGGAAAGCGTTTCTGAAGGAGAGAAATTTGTTAACATCGAGTATAGATTTAAGTGTCAGGAAGTCGTTTCTGAAAGTATTTTATGGTGTGTAGCTATGTATGGAAGAGAAACATGGACGATAAGTAGTTTAGACAAGAAAAGAATAGAAGCTTTCGAAACATGCTGCTACAGAAGAATGCTGAAGATTTGATGGGTAGATCTCATAACTAATGAGGAGTTACTGAATGAATTGGGGAGATGAGAAATTTGTGGCACAACTTGATTAGAAGAAGGGATCGGTTGGTAGGACGTGTTCTTGGGCACCAAGGGATCTCAAATTTAGTACTGGAGGGCAGCGTGGATGGCAAAAATCGTAGAGGGAGATCAAGAGATGGATACACTACGCAGATTCAGAAGGCTGTAGGTTGCAGTAAGTACTGGGACATGAAGAAGCTTGCACAGGATAGAGTAGCATGGAGAGCTGCATCAAACCAGTCTCAGGACTGAAGACCACAACAACATAACAGGAAACATGTTGGCTAATCTCAGGTTTTTGCTACAGCAGCTTGATGGCCGTCTCCACAAACCCCGTCATCCAGGCGAACGGGCGGTAGAAAAGAGCACCGCGCCACGGACCCATGCTTGTCGGAGTAATGGGAGTAGTATTGCGCTGTGGTAAACATTCTTCTGTGCTTGCTTGGGTGTTGTGGTAGTAGGCGAAGACACCATGTCGGCTGCGGACCACCTTGATTCCCTCAAGATTTATGTCTTCCCTGACGACTATGTCACCTTTCAACAGTATAACTGTCCCTGTCTTGAAGCCAGGATCGTGCTACAGTGGTTAAAGGAGCGTGACAGTGAAATCACTTTAATATCTTGGCCACCAGATTCATCTGGTGCGAATCCGATGTTCCCAATCTGCATTATCGAGCACCATCACCACGTTCAGAAATGAACAGCCAGCTATTCTGGGAATTACATGATTTGCGCGTAGACACCTTGGTTCGTATGGTTCAAATGGCCCTTAGCACTATGGGACTTAACATCTGAGGTCATCAGTCCCCTGGAACTTACACCTAACTAATCTAAGGACCGTGGCCGAGCGGTTCTAGGCGCTACAGTCTGGAACCACGCGACCGCTACGGACGTAGGTTCTAATCCTGCCTCGGGCATTGATTTGTGTGATGTCCTTAGGTTGGTTAGGTTTAAGTAGTTCTAAGTTTTAGGGGACTGATGAGCACAGCAGTTAAGTCCCATAGTGCTTAGAGCCATTTGAACCGTAACCTAAGGACATCCCACACATCTATGCCCGAGGCAGGATTCGAACCTGCGACCGTAGTGGTGGCGCTGTTCCTGACTGAAGCGCCTAGAACCGCTCGGCCACAACGGCCGGCAGACCCCTTGTGCCACATTGCTCCACAGATCTACCAGCGAACTGTAGAATCGATGATACGCAGAATCGGTTATATATTTCGTTACAAATATGGCCCGGCAAGCTGTTAAGTAGGTGGTCATAATTTTTTGACTTTTCAGTGCAGCTACGTTACACGCCGCCATTTTACACGCTACGATTCGGAACCCTCTTGCGGCAGACGATTGCCACTTTCGCCAACGAAGTGGGAAAGTAGACAGAGTAACGTACATGGCATGTAATACGTCAACAGATGGTCAGAACAGAATATAAAATTAGGGGCCATTACTTTACAGCATGCCTTCGTACTTTAACAAATTTATGTTCATCCAAAAAATAATTTTCAGAGCGATGTCGGGGCGTGTTGGTAGCTGATATTGCGGTATACTTTAAAAATTACAGTATTACTTCTCGTTGTTAATAGAATGAACGAATTATTTTATAAATTGCATTTGTTTTAAACGTCTAAAATTTCCACGACTAATTTTCATTACATTATGAAAGAAAATCGCATCCGGTAACAGATATATCAACCTTTTAAAACGATTATTCAACGTGTGAAGTAACGGGCGAGTTGTGGAAACCTGAAAAAATTATATGTTCGGAATTGGGGCGGCCGCACGGGACGCTCGTCAAAGCCGGGGCCTGGCAGCAAACACGTGGTGGCGAACGTTAGCCGGACGAGAGGGGCAGCCGCAGCACAAGGTCCAGCCGCGTGGCTGGCAATTCCGCTGTGACGAGGACGGTGCTTTGTGTCGATGAAGGAAATGTCTATGTCGGGAGTGCCAGAGATGCGGACTTTGTGAAACCTTAATGGCAGACATTTCACAGTTTGTACAGAAATTAATAGAAGCCAAATGAATTATGATATCTCAAACAGAAACATGCACGTAACTATCATTTGCACGACGGTTCTGATGGTGTAATCAGATTTTCAATATCTTTATTAGTTTAAACTTTAGTATCTGATGGTAAATTATACAAGTAACACCCAGCAACGAATTTCCAAAATATAAACGCTTCATCCGATTTTGAAGATCGCCGTGTCTTTAGAACGCTATTAGTATAAACATAAGTTGGTATGAATTACAGGCATGTAACTTACACTAATGGCCATTAAAATTGCTACACCAAGAAGAAATGCAGATGATAAACGGGTAATCATTGGACAAATATACACTCCTGGAAATTGAAATAAGAACACCGTGAATTCATTGTCCCAGGAAGGGGAAACTTTATTGACACATTCCTGGGGTCAGATACATCACATGATCACACTGACAGAACCATAGGCACATAGACACAGGCAACAGAGCATGCACAATGTCGGCACTAGTACAGTGTATATCCACCTTTCGCAGCAATGCAGGCTGCTATTCTCCCATGGAGACGATCGTAGAGATGCTGGATGTAGTCCTGTGGAACGGCTTGCCATGCCATTTCCACCTGGCACCTCAGTTGGACCAGCGTTCGTGCTGGACGTGCAGACCGCGTGAGACGACGCTTCATCCAGTCCCAAACATGCTCAATGGGGGACAGATCCGGAGATCTTGCTGGCCAGGGTAGTTGACTTACACCTTCTAGAGCACGTTGGGTGGCACGGGATACATGCGGACGTGCATTGTCCTGTTGGAACAGCAAGTTCCCTTGCCGGTCTAGGAATGGTAGAACGATGGGTTCGATGACGGTTTGGATGTACCGTGCACTATTCAGTGTCCCCTCGACGATCACCAGTGGTGTACGGCCTGTGTAGGAGATCGCCCCCCACACCATGATGCCGGGTGTTGGCCCTGTGTGCCTCGGTCGTATGCAGTCCTGATTGTGGCGCTCACCTGCACGGCGCCAAACACGCATACGACCATCTTTGGCACCAAGGCAGAAGCGACTCTCATCGCTGAAGACGACACGTCTCCATTCGTCCCTCCATTCACGCCTGTCGCGACACCACTGGAGGCGGGCTGCACGATGTTGGGGCGTGAGCGGAAGACGGCCTAACGGTGTGCGGGACCGTAGCCCAGCTTCATGGAGACGGTTGCGAATGGTCCTCGCCGATACCCCAGGAGCAACAGTGTCCCTAATTTGCTGGGAAATGGCGGTGCGGTCCCCTACGGCACTGCGTAGGATCCTACGGTCTTGGCGTGCATCCGTGCGTCGCTGCGGTCCGGTCCCACGTCGACGAGCACGTGCACCTTCCGCCAACCACTGGCGACAACATCGATGTACTGTGGAGACCTCACGCCCCACGTGTTGAGCAATTCGGCGATACGTCCACCCGGCCTCCCGCATGCCCACTATACGCCCTCGCTCAAAGTCCGTCAACTGCACATACGGTTCACGTCCACGCTGTCGCGGCATGCTACCAGTGTTAAAGACTGCGATGGAGCTCCGTATGCCACGGCAAACTGGCTGACACTGACGGCGGCGGTGCACAAATGCTGCGCAGCTAGCGCCATTCGACGGCCAACACCGCGGTTCCTGGTGTGTCCGCTGTGCCGTGCGTGTGATCATTGCTTGTACAGCCCTCTCGCAGTGTCCGGAGCAAGTATGGTGGGTCTGACACACCGGTGTCAATGTGTTCTTTTTTCCATTTCCAGGAGTGTATTATACTAGAACTGACATGTGGTTACATTTTCACGCAATTTGGGTGCACAGATCCTGAGAAATCAGTACCATGAACAACCACCTCTGGCCATAATAACGGTCTTGATGCGCCTGGGCATTGAGTCAAACAGAGCTTGGATGCGTGCACAGGTACAGCTGCCCATGCAGCTTCAACACGATACCACAGTTCATCAAGAGTAGTGACTGGCGTATTGTGACGAGACAGTTGCTCGGCCACCATTGACCAGACGTTTTCAGTTGGTGAGAGACATGGAGAATCTGCTGGCCAGAGCAGCAGTCGAACAGTTTCTGTATCCAGAAAGGCCCGTACAGGACCTGCAACATGCGGTCGTGCATTATCTTGCTGAAATATAGCGTTTGGCAGGGATAGAATGAAGGGTAGAGCCACGGGTCGTAACACACCTGAATTGTAACGTCCACTGTTCCAAGTGCCATCAATGCGAACAAGAGGCACCCCGTACCATCACGCCTGGTGATACGCCAGTATGGCGATGACGAACACACGTTTCTAATGTGCGTTCACGGCGATGTCACCAAACACTGATGCGACCATCATGATGCTGTAAAAAGAACTTGGATTCATCCGAAAAAATGACGTTTCGCCATTCGTGCACCCAGGTTCGTCGTTGAGCACACCATCGCAGGAGCTTCTGTCTGTGATGCAGCGTCAAGGGTAACCGCAGCCATGGTCTCCGAGCTGATAGTACATGCTGCTGCAAACATCGTCGAACTGTTCTTGCGGATGGTTGTTGTCTTGCAAACGTCCTCATCTGTTGACTCTGGGATCGAGACGTGGCTGCACGATCCGTCACAGCCATGTGAATAAGTTGCCTGTCATCTCGACTGCTAGTGATATGAGGCCGGTGGGATCCAGCATGGCGTTCCGTATTAACCTCCTGAACCCACCGATTCCATATTCTGCTAACAGTCATTGGATCTCGACCATCGCGAGCAGCAATGTCGCGATACGATAAACCGCAATCGCGATAGTCTACAATCCGACCTTTATCAAACTCGGAAACGTGATGGTACGCATTTCTCATCCTTACACGAGGCATCACAACAACGTTTCACCAGGAAATGCCGGTCAACTGCTTTTTTTGTAGGAGAAATTTTTGTAGGAGAAATCGGTTGGAAACTTTCCTCATGTCAGCACGTTGTAGGTGTCGCCACCGGCGCCAACCTTCTGTGAATGCTCTGAAAAGCTAATCATTTATATATCACAGCATATTCTTCCTGTCGGTTAAATTTCGCGTCTGTAGCAAGTCATCTTCGTGGTGTAGCAATTTTAATGGCCAGTAGTGTGAATAGTTCCTGAGTAATTGGAGGCCAAATGGGCCGATTACTATCGATCGCGTCAGGCCATAAGTACTCCACAATTACACGATAAGACGGTTGCAGCATGCTTATAAATATATTTATTTATTCTTGTCTTTGTTTATATCCGATGTATACTATTAAATATTTACTCTGTCGTAGAAAGCACAGAGACATAAGGCGCCTGGCCTACCTTTTGCTTCTTTTCTTTTGATATATGTTTATTTAATTCTTTATGTATTCAATAATGTGTGTTAGAGCGTGTTTATGGTCCAGCCGTAGGAATATTTATTTAATTTCAAATATTTAAATGTAAGTCCAGTATTTCGAATATGTTTCATTATGTTAGTGTGACTGTGCTTTGGCATGAAGGCACGGCGCGAGCGCTTAACCAATCACAGCGCTCGTGAATGAGGAGACTGGATGGCAGTGAGTTTCCGGAGAGGACACAGGGGTAGTCCTGAGTGTACGGCACGGGACAGAGAAGGTGCTGGACAGGACGGCAGAGGACACGAAAAGTGCTGGACCCGACGGCGCGGCGGACGCTCGGCCGCGAGAGAGACTTGGAGAGTGTGGAGCAGAATGCGCGTGGTCGCAATAGATAGAAATACTTTAGAGTGCCGACTTGTGCAATTGTGAGACTTCCGTGGCTCCTACAGTGAAGACGTAGTGTGCGTTTAGAAAAGAATATCTCGCGAGCTTAATTGTTGTTCATAACTAATTACGTGCTGTAGGAATCTATTGTTTCCTGTTATTCAACTTATATTTTATTTAATTGCTGGACTATCGACACCATTAAGCATTTTGCAGAAATACACCAGATTCTCAAAAGTACATCTACTATCGTACTCATAATTTAAAGTCGTTAAGATAGTATCCGCAGGTGTCATTTAAGCCTTTCATTTGTAAACGTCTATGTTACGTTCAAAATTCGCAATTGCCGAGTGATAGGAGCTTCGACCATTAGATTCATGTTGTATTCTTATCGTATACCGTAGAGGCAGCAGTATTTGGCCTGTAATGCGGAAACTACGTATCCAAGCCCCTAGACAACGAAACCACCCTAAACTTTTAATATTGCAACTCTGAGTCGGAGGGTGTGTAGTCGTTTTTAAAGCCCGCAAACCCGTCAAGAATTCATCGACAGTGCCCCACATGCTGACAAGGTTGTTTTGACTGCACTGCAGAGGTTTCGTCGGGGAGCCCTTACACATCCATTCTTACAGCCCGATCGTTCCCCTTGCGATTTTCATATTTTTGGTGCCGTGAGGAAATACATTCGTGGTCGTCGATATGCTTTGGAGAAGATCAAAGAGTTGCATATCTGGGTATGATCATGGTTCCGTAGGCAACATTTCTCGATGAAGGCGTTGATCGCTTTGTCTTCCAGGGGGACAGACGTATTAACATAATGGCGACTACTTACGGAATAATAATTTAATTACTTTTTTCCATTTGTTTCGTTTTCTTTCGACTGATTCTTATATTTTACACTGGATTCATTACGAGAAGCTGTTACAAGTAACATACATAAGGCCTCACGGCGAAAAGCGATGTCTCCAAATTATTCATGTGAACACACTTAAAGCTTTTTAAATATAACAAACGTTATTAACTTTATACATCTCTTTCAACTCTCCATGTTTCCAGTCTTCTGCCGCTCCAGGTCTCCGAATTGTAACGCTTAAAATGGCGGTGTGTAACGTAATTATGTCGGTGCGTGAGAAACCACGTGCTGTAACTGAGTTCCGAATACGAAGAGTCCGTCCACAAATGGAGCACCCTCTCCTTTACCGTGGCAATGCCAGACCACTCAAAGGCGCAGCGACATCCGCAGCAATCCGACGCCATGCGTTCACTGTGTGAATGGGCTGCTTAGGTTTTTGTGTTGGTAACGCCACGTAGTGCTCTGTATGAAAATCGCTGACTGCACTGTGTGCAGTCTGTGGCTGGTTGGACTCATTGTTGGAATATTCGCTTTTGTAGAGTTGGGCAGTTAGATGTGAACAGCGCCTAGCGTTGGGCAGTTGGAAGTGAGCCGCCAGCAGTGGTGGAGGCGGGGAAAGAGATGCCAGAGTTTTGAGATGCTACTATGAGCGGACGAACTGGACGTGTGTCCGTCAGAGAAAGGAAGTTTGTAAGACTGGATGTCATGAATGACTTTTGAACACTATTAAGGTAAATAAATTGTTTGTTCTCTATCAAAATCTTTCATTTGGTAACTGTGCCTATCAGTAGTTAGTGCCTTCAGTAGTTAGAATCTTTTATTTAGCTGACAGTATTGCCGATCGTTGTATTGCAGTAGTTCGATTAACGAAGATTTTTGTGAGGTAAGTGATTCATGAAGGAAAGGTTGTTGTTAGTCATGGCTATTCTTTTGTAGGGATTATTAAAAATCAAATTGCTTTGCGCAAAAATTTTGTGTGTCGGTTTAGAAATAATCGGAGTACGTTCAGTTTTTCTCAGCTGTTTGAAAATCAAATAACGTAAGAATTTTTCCAGCACTGTCATTCTTTTCATACAAAGGGGAAGTTTCAACTGTCCTCGATCATCCTTCTTACAGATCCAACTTGGCTCCAGCTGATTTTCATTTGTTTCCAAGACTTGAAGAAAACAATCGAGGACCTCACTTCGATAGTGACGAGGCGGCGCAAGCAGCGCTGAGATTGTGGCTCCGCCGGCAAAGTGAAACTTTCTACAAGTGCGGTATCAACAAACTGGTCTCTTGGGAGAAATGTGTTCCGTCTCCAGGCTATGATGAGATATAAATATGTGTTGAGAAATAACTATCTAGATTAACCTCTAAGCCTGCAAGATCCGGACAATCACAAAAGGTGGGATTGATAGTTCGGAACTCCAGCGTTAGGCGCGTTTTGGGGCCCCTTAGGTACAAGGCTGCCAAGAAGGAAAAGAAAACCAATGTGCACTCCGTGTTCATACCTCGTGGAGTCATTCCAGTTGTGCAACGGGTCCTCCTGGATGCCATGAAGAGCGTAGGGTGCAGCGAATTGCTGATGGTTATTCACGTCGGTACCAATGATGTGTGTCACTTACAATCAGAAGAGTTTGCCTCTGGTTTCGAGAGGCTAACAGAAGTGGTAAAGGCTGCCAGTCTTGCTTGCAAGGTGAAAGCAGAGCTGACCATTTGTAGCGTAGTCGACAGGACTGAATGCGGACCTCTGGTACAGAGCCGAGTTGACGGTCTGAATCAGAGGCTGAGACGGTTCTGCGACAGTTAAGGCTGCAGATTCCACAACTTCAGCCAAAGGGTGGTTGGGTTTCGGATTCCGGTGAATGGGTCAGGTGTCCACTGTACTCAGGAGGCAGCTACACGGGTAGCAGGGGCTGTGTGGCGTGGACTGGGCGGTTTTTTAGGCTAGAGAGTCTCGGGAAAATACAAGAAGGCTTCAGTCACAAAGGGTGCAGGCCGAACACAGGAAGAACCTAGATACAGGAAACATCGGTATAACAGTTGTAAATTGTCGTAGCTGTGTTGGGAAAGTACCAGAGCTCCAAGCTCTAATAGAAAGCACTGGTGCGCAAATCGTTATAGGCACTGAAACTTGGCTAAAGTCGGATATAACCTCAGTCGAAATTTTTGCGAACAACCTTACGGCGTTCCGAATGGAATAGGCTAAACGCGGTTGGTGGTGGCGTGTTTGTTGCTCTTACAAGCAGTTCATCTTGTCTTCACTTAATAAAGGAAAATCTTCCGGTCAAGATGGTATACCAGTCAGGTTCCTTTCAGAGTATGCAGACACAATAGCGCCTTTCATAGCAATCGTACACAACCACTCAATTGACGCAAAATCTGTTTCTAAAGACTGGAAAGTAGCACAGGTTCACAAGGAAACAGGAGTAACCCATTGAATTACAAACCCATATCACTGACCTCAGTTTGCAGTAGGATTTTTGAAGATATACTGTACTCGAACATTATGAATCACCCTTAAGAAAATTTCTTATTGATATATAATCAACACGGATTCAGAAAATATCGTTCTTGTGCAACACAGCTAGCCCTTTATTCCTATGATGTAATGATTGCTGTCGACAAGAGATCTCAGATCGATTCCACATTCCTAGATTCCCAGAAGGATTTTGATAACGTTCTCTACTAGCGACTATTAATCAAATTGCGTGCATACGGAGTATTGTCTCAGTTCTGTGGCTGGATTCGTGATTTCCTCTCAGAGAGGTCACAGTTCGTAATGACAGACGGTAAATCATCGAGTAGAATAGAAATGATGTCTGGCGTTTCGCAAGGTAGTGTCATAGGCCCTCTGCTGTTCCTCATTCACATAAATGATCTGGGTGGTAACGCTGAGCGTAGCCCTTAGATTGTTTACAGATGACGCTGTAATTTACCGTCTAGTAAAATCATTAGACGATCAGTTACAATTACAAAATGATCTAGATAGAATATCTGTATGGTGCGACAAGTGGCAATTGACAATAAACAAAGAAAAGTGCGAGGTACTATGGCACTATTGGTACTAAAATAAAACCCATAAATTTTGGGTATACGATAAATCCCACAAATCTAACAGCTGCCAATTCGACTTAATACAATTACTAGCAACTTAAATTGGAAAGACCACGTAGATAATATTGTGGGGAAGCCGAAACAAAGACTGCGCTTCGTTGGCAGAACACTTAGAAGATGCGACAAACCCACTAATGAGACAGCCTACATTACACTTGTCCGTCCTCTGCTGGAATATTGCTGCGCGGTGTGGGATCCTTACCAGGTAGGATTGACGGACGATATCGAAAAAGTGCAAAGAAGGGCCGCTCGTTTCGTGATATCGCGCAGTAGGGGTGAGAGTGTCACTGATATGAAACGCGAGTTGGGGTGGCAGTCACTGAAACAAAAGCGGTTTTCTTTGCGGCGAGATAAATTTTCGGAATTTCACTCACCAACTTCCTCTTCCGAATGCGAAAATATTTTGTTGATACCCACCTACGTAGGGAGAAATGATCATCATAATAAAATAAGAGGAATCAGAGCTCGAACGGAAAGATTTTGGTGTTCCTTATTCCCACGCTCCATTCGAGAGTGGAATGGTAGAGAAGTAGCATGAAAATGGTTCAACGAACCCTCTGTCAGGCACTTAAGTGTGAATTGCACAGTGACCATGTACGTGTAGATGTAGAAATTGAAGTGGATAGTTCCTGTGAGTTAGTACTGGCAGAGTCCGCCCCGGTAGCTGAATAGTAAGCGTGACAAATTGTCAATCCTCTGAGCCCGGGTTCGATTCCCGGCTGGGTCGGGGATTTTTCTCTACCCAGGGACTGGGTGTGGTGCTGTCCTCATCATGATCCTATCATCATCATCGACTGCAGGTCACCGAAATGGCGTCAAATTGAAAGACCGGCACCCGGCGAACGGCCTGCCCGACGGGGGGTCCCTAGCCATACGATTAAATAAACAAATAAAGTACTAGCAGAGGTCATTGTTTGGGAGCCGGAATAAACCAATAATTGGATCCGTTTCCCGATACAATTGTTGGAAGAATCACAGAAAACTTGAATTTGATTTCAAACACTTACCCGACTCACACCATTATAGTTGGTGGTGACTTTAATTTACCCTCGATATGTTGGCGAGAATGCATTTTGAATTCCGGAGGTACGCATAAAACGTCATCCGAAATTGAATTCCAGAGGTATGCATAAAACTTCATCCGAAATTTTGCTAAAGACATTCTCTGAAAATTATTTCGGGCAGTTAGTTCATAAGCCCATGCGTATAGTAGGCGGTTGCGAAAACACACTTGACCTATTAACAACGAATAATCCTGAGTTCATAACGAGCATCAAAACCGATACAGGGATTAGTGAACTCAGTTTTGTGGTACCGAGATTGAATATTCTAACCCCCAAATCCTCGAAAAATAAACGAAAAATATACCTACTCAAAAGAGCTGATAATAATTCACTTGACGCCTTCCTGAGAGACCATCTCCTTCCAAATAGATACGAGACTTGAATTCAGAGAAATAATATTGGCAGCAATTGAGAGATTTATACCAAATAAATTAACAAATGACGGAGCTGATACTCCTTGGTACACAAAATGAGCCAGAACACAGTTGCAGAAACAACGAAACAAACATGCCAGATTTAAACAGACACAAAATAGCCAAGATTGGCGGTCTATTACTGTAGCTCAAAATTTAGCGTGGAATTCAATGCGAGATGCTTATAACAGTTTTCACAACGAAACTTTGTCTCACAACCTGGTAGAAAATTCAAAGAGATTCTGGTCGTATGTGAAGTATGTTAGCGGCAAGAAACAACCAATGCCTTCTCTGCGCGATAGCAATGGAGATACTATCGAGGACAGTGCTGCCAAAGCAGAGTTACTAAACACAACCTCCCGAAATGCCTTCACAAAAGAAGGCGAAGTAAATATTCTAGATCTCGAATCTAGAACGGCCGGCTGCTGTGGCCGAGCGGTTCTAGGCGTTTTAGTCCGGAACCGCGAGCCTGTTACGGTCGCTGGTTCGAATCCTGCCTTGGGCATGGATGTGTGTGATGTCCTTAGATTGCGTGCTATGTCTAGGAGACTGATGACCTCAGATGTTAAGTGCCATAGTGCTTACAGCCATTTGAACCATTTTTTGAATCTAAAACAGCTGTCAACATGAGTAACGTGGAAGTAAATCTCCTCAGAGTAATGAAGCAATTTAAATCACTTAATAAAAGCAAGTCTTCTGGTCCGGACTGTATACCATTTACGTTCCTTTCGGAGTATGCTGATGCATTAGCTCCATACTTAACAATCATATAAAATCGTTTGCTCGACGGATAATCCGCACCGAAAGACTGGAAAGTTGCACAGGTCACACCAATATTCGAGAAAGGTAGAATGAGTAATCCACTTAATTACAGCCCCACATTGTTAACGTCGAGATGCAGCAGCGTTTTGGGACATATATTGTGTTCGAACATTATGAATTACCTCGAAGGAAACGGTCTATTGGCTCACAGTCAACATGGATTTAGAAAACATCGTTCCTGTGAAACACAACAAGCTCTTTATTCGCATGAAGTGTTGAGTGCTACTGACAAGGGATTTCAAATCGATTCTGTATTTCTGGATTTCAGGAAAGCTTTCGACGCTGTACCACGCAAGCGGCTTGTAGTGAAATTGCATGCTTATGGAATATCGTCTATGTTATGTGACTGGATTTGTGACTTCTTGTCAGAGAGATCACAGTTCGTAATAACTGACGGAAGGTCACCGATTAAAACAGAAGTGATTTCTGGCGTTCCTCAAGGTAGTGTTATAGGCCCTTTCTGTTCCTTACCTATGTAAACGATTTGAGATACAATCTGAGCAACCGTCTTGTTTGCAGATGACGCTATAGTTTATCGACTAATAAAGTCATCAGAAGATCAAACCAAATTGCAAAACAATTTACGAATGACATTGAATGGTGCGAAAATTGGCAGTTGACCCTGAATAACGAAAAGTGTGTGGTCATCCACATGAGTCTTGAAACGTATTCGTTAAACTTCGGTTACACAATAAATCAGTCTAATCTAAAGGCCGTATATGAAAGTAAATACCTTGGAACTACAATTACGAACAATGTAAAACGGAAGGAACACTTAGAAAATGTTGTGGGGAAGGCTAACCAAAAACTGCGGTTTTTTTTATAGGACACTTAGAACATGTAACAGATCTACTAAGGAGACTGCCTACACTAGGCTCTTTTAGAATACTGCTGCGCGGTATGGGATCCTTACCAGATAGGACTGACAGAGTACACTGAAAAAGTTCAGAGAAGGGCAGCACGTTTTTTATTATAGCGGAATATAGGAGAGAGTGTCACTGAAATGATACAGGATTTGGGCTTGACATTATTAAAAGAAAGGCGTTTTTTGTTGTGAGGGAGATTTCTCAAGAAACTCCAATCACCAAATTTCTCCTCCGGATGCGAAAATATTTTGTTGACACCGACCTACATAGGGAGAAACGATCACCACGATAAAATAATGGAAATCAGAGCTAATACGGAAAGATACAAGTGTTCGTTCTTTCCGCTCGATGTACGAAATTGCAATAATAGAGAATTGTGAAGGTGGTTCGATGAACCCTCTGTCAGGCACTTAAATATCATTTTCAGAGTGTAAATGTAGATGTAGATATGAAGATGAAAGACGTAGAATGTTGATAACGTTTGTTTTATTTAAAAGGTTTAACATTTTTCTCATAAAAAATTCTGAGGCATTACTTTCCACCACGCCCTGGTAACATAGAATGCTAGAGCTGGAAATTACTATGACGTAAAAACGGCAGAGAAAACATTTAGTGGTAATAACGAGTATGATGAGTATTTGTAGACAGAGTTCTGTAGCAGCAATGGATTTGAGATAAAGTTTTAAAAGGGAGAGAAATATGGTCGTGTTAAAGACAGCCAAACTAAACTTGGCGTTGAATTGTGCACGGAACGGAGAATAGTTTGTTGCAGAGGAGAAGGGCAGCAACAGGAGACTATTTTTCGAATATTTTGTTTTATGGATGAATACCGCCATGTTGCTAGATAACTGAGTTCTGTTCTGATGGAATGACAGGTATTTGATGTCTGATGCAACGTACTGAGATGCATACGGACAGATATAATGAAATAAGCATGGATTATGATAGTCACTTAATATAAAAGCTCATATGAAGCAATGACGTGGTCAAACAGACGGATGTTGGAGGTGAAACGTCCACAAACATTCATTTTTAGTTCTAACAGTTCAGCGCTTTCATTACTCGCGCAATAGCGGTGGACAGAGTGCTTGGGTAAGTCTAAGTTCCACATTCTGCGGAAATATCTTCCTAAACGTCTGGAGGGCACAGACGCATGAGTAACTCTACGAGTGTGTGGTGACAGCATTTTCTATCCAATTGAAGTATTCGTCCAAATCAGTAGATGGGACTTAGAACAGCATTGCCATCTTGAAGTTGTAGAAGGAAGAGGTGAAGGCTTGGTGTCCGACAGTGTTGAGATAAACGTCCTGGGTCCTATTCACGGCAACACGCATCGGTGGCAAGATCACCCCAAAAACATAAGCACCTCCGGTATCAAATGCCCCTTCCACGTCCTGAGCGTTGACCTCCTCACTGGGCCTTCAGTTCACTCCATCTCTTCAATCATTCTAAATGAAAAAAAGACTCCCTTGTCACAGCACACTGCTCGCCTCTTCTCAACTACTATTGCCTTTGGCCCTACGAAGACTTGGAAATTTATGTAACGCTATGAACAATCTTTTTGTGATTTACTCGACTCCAGATGTCCATTGCATGGAGTTTCCTTCGTAACTTTTATTCGAAACTGGTTGAGAGGGACATGGATTCATTGACAGCAACAATTCCTTTCCAGTTTGAAACCGATCGTCATTGACAAGGAACGATATTGCTCCGAAATTTCTCTCCAGTGGTGTCTGTTAGGATCATTATAAGACCACCGTTCTGACACGGTATTATTTGGAGGGGAGTGGTGCACCATTCCCTGTAGACATGCTGCGCAGTCCATACTGACATAGCAAGAAGTAGCCTTAACTCGTTCATGACATACTTATGGGTACATATACGCGATAGTTCCTTTCTCTGCTGATTCTGAACAAGCTATATTTACCCAAACTCATTATAACGTAAGTCAGCGATGGCACTATATTCAACCATCTAGACTGCTCTAAACCATCCAGCATGCTGTTCAAAAGGGACAGCTTAGATTTAGATCTCTGAGCCTTCTGATACCTTCATGTACAGGGTGCCAATTATTGAACTATATGAAAAAACGTCAATTGCTTAGAGACTACGGCGTGCTCACACTTTATTCAACACGTAAATGTTGCTACAGATACTCGGATTTAGGTTATGGCATGTTTTACCCGCCTGCTATCGTTGGCGATGATGTACGACAGACGAATAGCGAAATTCTGCGTGACCCGCTGAAGTGTCGGAATATCTACGCTGTCGATGACCTCCTGAATAACTGTTTCCAGCTCAGCGAGGTTTTTGGGTTATTGCTGTACACCTTGTCTTTAATATATTCCAACAAAACGGAGCCATATGTGTTCATATCCGGAGAGTATTTCGGCCAATCGAGGTCCATGCCACCAGAAACGTCAATTTCTTACGGAGGCCGAATGTCATTTAGACACAATGGACTATCCAAATAGTCATCAACATACCCTAAAATTGTATGACACTTTGTCTCATAACACACCCTCAGCTTTGGTTAGACAGTAATTTCCGTTGCGGGCAGTCTTGATGCGATGTAAGTATGTGTATCTAGCAGGCGCTTTAACATCTACAGCTGCGTACATGTTTCAAAATCACGCTGTATTGTTTTTTTTTTCTTATTGTGAAAGGTGTAACACCGATTCAAGCCGATATTTCTGTGCATTTCCCTTGAGTGTTTTGTTTTTGTACTGAAGAGTAAAAAATGGTTCAAATGGCTCTGAGCACTATGGGACTTAACTACTGTGGTCATCAGTCCCCTAGAACTTAGAACTACTTAAACCTAACTAACCTAAGGACATCACACACATCCATGCCCGAGGCAGGTATCGAACCTGCGACCGTAGCAGTTGCGCGGTTCCAGACTGCGCGCCTAGAACCGCTAGACCACCGCGGCCGGCTACTGAAGAGTAATGAACAAAATTTAGTAAGAGGTTCTGTTCGTTTTTAATGATAAGATCACGTCGAAAGAAGTTGATCCATTGACCTACAACTGTAGATAACCAAGGATTACAAGAAAAATATACCTGCATGAGTTGTGGATTTGCGATTCTACACTATTAGTCGGGCTCGTTTTAATGTCATTTCAATTAACCATAAGTTATCACTGATCCTATTTCATTGCCTTCATCATCACCAGATTGCGTGGTACATCGAAAAAACAAGAAAAATTTACAAAGTGGTTTAGTGAGTTATGAAAAACTCGTAATGGTTAATGCAAATAAACAAATAAAGTTACATCTACAGGAAGAAGAAGTGATATTACGTGCTGATTGTATGAGACATTAAAAAAAAGACGATCTCTCAAAGAAACCGTTTAATTGCAATGGTCAGCCTAATTGACTTAATGGGGCGCTAAATCTGTAACTTTTGCGATCGTCAGATGGTGTTTGGTTAAGTGAGTTATGAAAAACTCGCAATGGTTAATGTAAATAAACAAATAAGGTTACATCTACAGGAAGAAGAAGTGATGTTACGTGCTGATTGTACGAGACATTAAAAAACATCTGCTTCCGTGAGATGATCTCTCAAAGAAACCGTTTAGTTGCAATGGTCAGCCTATTGGGACACAACTGTTAACTGACTTAATGGGGCGCCAAATCTGTAACTTTTGCGATCATCAGATGGTGTTAACATGTGAAATTATTCTACTGAGAGAGTGCAGAGCTGTAACACACATGCAGGTTTAAACAACATAACGTCTGTTTCTCTTCAGTGCGATGTTGCCATCATCATTATTATCAGTATTCTGCGCATAGGCAGGTTTACTTTCACGTTGTCAATCCCTCCATGGTCTCCTGTGTTCCGCCATCCAGCGTAATTTCCGCCTTCGCTGATGTGGTCTATTTGTGTTTAGCTTTGTGATTCTAGTTTTCAGTTAACTATTTTATTGGTATGAATGTAATCCAACCTCTGATGGAAAGTGTTCTGAAACGCGTAAACCTGGACTTTACATTTACAATTTATGTGCAGACGAATTGCTCGTTTCCAAAGTTTTAGGAAAGTTTTAGCAAATGTCGAAAATGAAGGAAAGGCCTTCGTCTAAGGCATCACTATTTTTGAGAACATTTCCTTTGGCTGAAACGAAGCGTATTGTTTATTAAAATGAATGTGATACAAAGAGCTATACTACTGCGGGATTAATTGGACACCTTATTAGTGTTGTTGCACATCTTTTACCAGTATAAAAAGGACTAATTTTCAATTAAATCATCGTCATTCCTACTCCCAGACATGGCGCACATCTGCTTGCCCTGGTACAAAAATAATACGGGGACTATATAAAACCCGATATCGATGACTATGTAACCTTCTGAATATTAATCTATGTTCAACCATATGTTTTTCATTTGAAGCAAAGGAAATGAGATAGGATGATAAACATTTGCGGGATACAGCTTGACTGTTCTGCTGCTACAGGCACGAGATTCGAAACTTATGTTTTCTCCTGAATACTTACATGTGTTGTACTTTAGCCCTTACATATCTCACTTTTGCTTGACATTTGACTTCGTAAGAAAAGCAACATATATTTTCTCCTGCAAATACATTCATAACTGTTTGCTTTCGTTCAAATATTCACGCTCTTCCCTATGTTTGCTACTTCAATAACAGATTGAGTATACTGACGTTCCGAGATTAATTTTTGTTGAAGGCTTGCCTAAATATTGAGATATGAAGAAAGAAGACACTCGGAAGAACGAGTGGTATTTGAACAATCCGTTTCACCGTATTTACTTCCTTAATTATTGTAATTTTATACGTTACTGACGAGAAACGTTCAAAGACAGGAGACGAGCACGAACATTACGAGAGACGTTTACTCTAGATATCCATTTTTCAAATATTTGAGTTTCCCATTAATAACTCAGCAACTGCTGAAACGCAGGTAGCTACTTCCTTCTGACAGTGTTAATTTCGACATGTTTAACGTACTGAATAACACATGTATAAATCTATGCTTTCGAAGCACAAGTATGAGATGTATATTGTAAAACAGCAAACATTTTGGTCTAACCAAATTATGTGATTGCCTGACCCGATGAAATCGCTTAAAAGGTGCACTTACACGATTCGCGCAAATTCTGTCGTGTCACCATTGGTATCACGTTATTTGCCAATCACTGCTCACTTCGCTGACGCATTACTCACATATCCAGCTTTCTGTGCAACTTCCTGAAAAAAATTCAAGTATCATGATTATTAATCTTGCGAGTACGCTTCGATTATAAACAACAAGAGTGGTGCGATTTTCATTACATAACCTGTAAAAAATTTACTTATTGATATACTATTCAACGAGAAAGTAATACAACAATTTTTAAATAGTCAAAACTACAGTGTTGTTTCTTTCGGACTGTGGTGTGCGTACTGTAAGACCTTCGGTACACACACCATCAGATTATTTGACTTGTCGCTCTAACGAAGTAGGCGAGTGTCAGCAATATGTCTCGTGGTCTTATCGTGGCGTGTTTATCTTCTGCCGTTAGGTCAGACGATAGAAATGTCACTTGCACGCTTAGAGAAGCAGATTGATGGTGACCAACTTTAAACAGAACTTGATTAATTTTCACACACTTTTATTAAAATAATGAAAAGCAAAAAAATAACTTAACTTGGTTCTGGATGCTATTTACAAATGACAATCTGAAGCTCCTTTGGTCTTGGTACGTTAATCTTATTGTCACATATCTCTGATACTTGACAAAGTGTCTATACATTTCTCTTCATGGCTATGTACAGGAATATGATAATCTTACTAGGCGCAGACTGAAACTTGACTACAGACTAATGCGGACTGATGCAGACTGACTAATCGGAGGTCTGTACACTCGTTATAATACCTCGCGCGTTCAGGTATCACTGCGCGAGTGTGATCCGCGAGGAGAAAAGGTTCTACGTTAGCAGCAACCTCATTGGCTGCGTTACATATTAATATGGTCCGTCTCTAAGGCAGCACCATCTCGTAGTGAGGAGACGGACGAGCGCTGTGCCTGCGCTGTTGTGCTTGGCGGGGCGCGCTCTATTGGGAAAGTTGTGTACGCGCTGACTGCGCGGAACTATGTACACAACACGGACAACAGAGTCTAGATGGCTATATGTCATATCCAGACTTAGACGGGTGTACAATACATGCTTGCATCAATTTCATGCAGGTTCACTTCCACTTCCATTACAAATTTGACATATATTTGTACGAATGTTTTCATTCTCAATATTATTATCACCCACTGAAATATACCATATGGTTATAACTGAAGTGCAGCTTCCACAGAATTCCAATGTGGGCTGTAATTATTGTATGGCAGTGGAACATGGCAGATATGCTGCTGTGTTAATGCAGAACACATTCACCTGGAAAAAAAAATTAATTACTATTTTGGCTTGTAGGGGCAAATCTGAAGGGGCGAGCCGGCCGCGGTGGTCTAGCGGTTCTAGGCGCGCAGTCCGGAACCGCGCGACTGCTACGGTCGCAGCTTCGAATCTTGCCTCGGGCATGGATGTGTGTGATGTCCTTGGGTTAGTTAGGTTTAAGTAGTTCTAAGTTCTAGTGGACTGATGACCACAGATGTTAAGTCCCATAGTGCTCAGAGCCATTTGAACCATTTTTTTTCTGAAGGGGCGACTGATTTGTGCTTGGAAAAAACCATAAGTTCCAGTTTTGACCAGTAGGTGGAAATCTGGAGGTGTGCAGCCTCTTGTTGACGTCTGTGTTGCTCATGCTGAACAGACTGTGGAAGCGTTGGTTAATAATGAAGGCCGCATTATGCGTTTCTCAATTGTTTGCCTTTTTCTGCCACGTCCCGTTCCTAATTCATTACATATGGAAACATTTCTGTACGTCTTTGTCGCATTCACCGCACCACATTTGCACACGGTGGCAAAAATTAGAAATAATTTATTCCAGCTTAAATCGATTCCTCATTAACTCATTTGACTATCTACCAAGTTTCGCTAACATACGATAATTGCAGCCTGAACTGGTTCTCAGAAAGAAGCTACAATTTAATTATAAATATGTAGTATATTTCTTTTGAAGTATTTTATGTCAATTATTCTTCGAAGTAGTAAGAACATTGGAAATAAAAATGTTTGTGTTCGTATACATTCTCTGGTTTATTGATCATTTTCTTGTACGGAACATTACCGTCACCTCTAGAATTGCGTTGAGCAAGGAAGATCTTATCCACGGGAGGTTTTCTGTCATGGAGAACGAGACGGAAAAGTAACGTCTACTGTATTACGGCAGGCAGCGTGGAGGTGGTAGGGGATGGGGTTCAAGAGGGGGCACTTGCTGTTTTCTCGGTCGTGGTGGTTGCCGACATTTAGGAAACATCGGCGAAACAGTCCCCAATCATTTCAACACAATGCAACATATTGGCGTCCTGTTACCAATGGTGCAGTTCTTTTGGCATGACTGCAAAACAACGTGTCTATGCGGAGCAGACGAGGACTGCTTTGGTTCGGTCCCAGGTTGTTAACAGTTGGGTCTAATTAACAAATGAAAGGTCGTTAGGAAAATACGTTACATTGATATCGTAAAGCGCTGTCCAGAGAGTACATTTTAGCCAAGTATCCCAAAAAATATATATTTTTTCGTTGTACATTTGTTATGTCAATCAATATTCAAAAATAGTAGTCGTGGAAATATCAAAATATGAAGTTTTTCAAGCAAACAAAGATCGTAAAAAAGTTGATAAAAGCTTTTTTTATAAGTTTATTTCTTGTTTCCCTCTTAGAGTAGTATGAAACACGGGAGTTTTGTACTGATTATTTTTGCTGATATCTATTGGGACTCCTTCGGTGAATCTGATTTTTGTCTTACGTCAAATTTTCAATCTTCAGTATCAATCAAACTTTACTCACGCATTAACAGAAAAATATTTTGCAATTTTTTGTTTCTATTTCCTAAATTTGTAGATTTAATAATATTATAATAGTTGTACTTCGCAGATACTGTTCAAATATGCTTATCTTTAAGGTATGAAAGTTATGTTATTTTCAGAATTACAATGTGTGGATAACTATGAAACATTTGAGATACAACGGCCGGCCGGTGTAGCCGGGCGGTTCTATGCGCTACAGTCTGGAACCGCGTGACCGCTACGGTCGCAGGTTCGAATCCTGCCTCGGGCATGGATGTGTGTGATGTTCTTAGGTTAGTTAGGTTTAAGTAGTTCTAAGTTCTGGGGCACTGATGACCAGTTATCATCCCAAGCAGCATTGGGACACTGTATTGACGGAAAGCGTTGGTGTAACGTCAGATGGCGTCGTAATACAGTTGCGAGAGCGTGACGCGTCGTCCTAGTACCTTGAAGGGGCATCGCAACGATCGAAGTAGCCATTGGCGCCACCTTCTTTACGGCAAATCAGAGACCCGGGGCAGGAACAAAGAATCTGAGCGGAAGAGGCGAGGTTTGGGCGAGAGGGTGGGAGCGGGTGGACGGGCTGGAGCGGCTCCTGGAATCTAATAACGACCGGCTCCACGTCCAGGCGGGGTCCAGGTCCAGCCCGAAGCGGGACGATGGCAGCGCCCCTGGCGGCGGTTCGTTAGGAGGGCGGCCGTCGCCCGCGACGCCGACTGCCCGGGGCCGGCCGGCTGCCTCCACGTCTCACCTCCCCGTTCTGTTCCCCTCCTGTCGCAATCGAATTATCCGGGATCCTGCGTGCAGCACATTCTTCGTTCTCTCAGGGACACACTATTCCATTTTGCAGACTCCACTAGCACACTACGATGGACCTTTCTTCTCACTCTGCATGTAAGTCCTCGGTTTTGAGCAAAGTTCGAATGGTGAATATCGTAAAGAGAATGTGAGTAATAGAAAAATTCATCCACATCTATAGAGTGATTTTTTCCACCGTGTGCAGACTCTAGGAACTGATCGACGAGAGGAACGGAATAAAAAAGGTCTAATGAATTTATATCCGGAAATGCACGGTTTCCTTTCTGAAGACCACGCGTGTATATACCCGCCGTAGCATGTTCTGTCTCACACGTTCACATCGGCCAGGCTGCATCCGATCAGTGTTAAAGGAAGCATGAGTACGCTACTCCAGTGTCTCCATATTTGGAATGGTTCTGCTTACACGATACTTTTGAAATGGCCTCACAGTCACAAATAGCACGGGTTGAGATTCGGTGAACAAGCGGGCCATGAAACTTGTTCCCCTCGTCCTATCCATCGAC
This sequence comes from Schistocerca serialis cubense, assembly GCF_023864345.2. Lineage (NCBI taxonomy): Eukaryota > Metazoa > Arthropoda > Insecta > Orthoptera > Acrididae > Schistocerca > Schistocerca serialis. The sequence goes on from NC_064644.1 coordinate 55,101,243, forward strand.
CAGGGAAGACAAGATTGTGACGCGTCCAGGACGTTAACGACGAAATGGGCTGGAGCACCATCATGTAGCAGCCACATAATCCTTCGAATTATCAATGACAGCTCTACCAGCAGAGAAGACAAAGTCACCAGCAAGAAACGCCGATACTTCCGCCATCTTTTCAGATGAACCACGTTCTATGCTCCATCGAGAGATCAACATTCGCATGTACAGTGTGAAACGTCTGAAAGTAAACTCCATGTAACAATTCCCTTAGTGATCTCGTCATTCTGGAAGGTACACTGTTTTAACATAAGAATGTATCTACCATTGGGGACAATTTTCAGCTCTCCGTGGTACCCTTTTCCTCGGCACAGTAGCGTCTGCTATCAGCACAGTGCAATGTACCGCACAGCCCGGGCTGTATGTGCGTGATTCGAAGAGCACTACGATGAGTATACTGTTCTCCCCTGGCCACTAAACTTCCGGGAGTTAAATCCAGTCGGGAGTCTGCGGATATTTGTCGGCTGAACTGCTCGATTAATGGATTCTGAACTGAGAAACCTGGCACGATTTGCCGAGGCACTGGAGTCGGCGTGGCTCCACATGCCTGTCGGTACCTTCAAGAATCTCACTGATTCTCTTGCTGCATATCTCGCTGGGGTCCACGAAGCAAAATGTGGTCATTTAGGCTCAAATGGCTCTGATCACCATGGGACTTAACAGCTGAGGTCATCAGTCCCCTAGGACTTAGAGCTACTTAAACCTAACTAAGCTAAGGACATCACACACATCCATGCCCGAGGCAGTATTCGATCCTGCGACCGTAGTGGTCGCGCGGTTCCAGACTGTAGCGCCTAGAAACGCTCGGCCATCCCCTGCCGGCGGTCATTTAGGTTTTTGACAGATGGTCACATTATATGACTGAACAGTGTATAAGCCAAAGACTATGAGTCAATAGTGTAAAAGCAGAAAGCTACCTTCTGATGAGTGGTGGAGGGTACTTATAGAACCCCTTCCCTCTTTTTCCCCATTAATTAATGGTACATGAAGAAATCAACCGTGTATAAAGTTCAGTATGAGCCTTAATTTCACTGATTTTCTTGCCGCGATCAATATCACGAGCCGTATGTGGGGCAAGAATATTGAAAGTTAGGTAGGTACATCCCTTTACTAAACAGAAAGTACTGAACTGAACTGGGGCGCAAGGAAGTTTGCCGCAAAAAATAGACCAAAAGAAACATTACGTTGACTGTTCACACTCTCAGACATTAGGAAAGCACCAATTTGAGGGAAACAGCGAATTGAATTCAGTAAGCAGTGTGAAATTGTTGCAGGTGGTCGTAGTTATTCAGAGACGAAGAAGCTTGCAAGGTTACAATAGTACGGAGAACTGAATCGAACCAGTCCCCGGACTGAACACTACAACATGTGCGATCAACTAATTTCTTCCTCGGATTTTCGTGGAACGTACGCTCCCGTGACTGAAAAGTAACCTTTTCTGAGATTCGTAACACCTCTCTTATAGCGCCGTCCGCTGTCACCTCCATCACACTCTGTCGCTTGCCAACGAATCTGTGACAAAATCTGCAACTGTTTATTGGGTCTCCTGTATCTCTGTTAAGTCAACGGCAAGATTCTCAGATATGAACAATGCTCAAGAACCAGGGGACCCGTGCGAAACTTTAATAATTTTAAATACTGACAGTATTTGGAATAAATGTAGACGTAATGATAAGTATGGTTGTCCGAATGAAGAGAAAACATCTTTAAAAGTGAACTGAGCGATGAGAAATAATAATCATGAATTTATGATACATCCATGTATATATATTTCCATGCCTTATTACTTGTAATTTAATACTTTCGAACGTAATATTTACAGTTACCTATCGTTGAATAGAATAGAATTATAAATACGAATATAAGACGGAAAGAAGTAAATAAACGCGAAACGTATAGATTAGAAGCTAGTGTTCATTTCTTACCTGGTGTATCAATAAGACTATGATACACACTGATTGAATTTTGAGATTTTAATTACATTTCGTACTTCATGCAGTTAGATTAGGCCATAGTAGCAACAGGCAAATCACGGTTCAAGGTGACAATGACAATTTTCTTGTCATTTTAGAAAGTATATACGATTAGAAATGTCAACATTATAACGGGGAGAGATAATGCACTACTACAGTGATCACAATTATTATCTATGGCAAAACCGTATACGAATTATCCACTTAATAAGTACTTTAAAACAAAAAAATGTAGTATTTGTAATAACGTAATATGAAAAGGGAGTCTCTTAATCGTGATTAATAAGTTAGCTTCGTAAAATGAAGTTATGAATCTGGGAATTCATGATGAACTTTCAGTTATTTTCTAACAGCTTCATTTGTTGGAGGTTTGCTGAAAACTAACGCCTCCGAAATCTCTATCACGAACCTTTTGAAGGTTTTTAGGTGGAACGTACTTTTCTGACGTTCTACATCTTTATTATTCGTATCTATATTTCAATTAAAGCTGCAAAACTGGAACGTCATTTTCCTCATAGCCATGAAGAGATTACTTAAATGAACCTGAGTATGCGCCGTCTAGGTGCGAAACCGATCGTGGGACTCTGAAAGGACTACAGTAAACAGTTAATGCGGTTATCTGTACTTTGTTTCTCATTTGCTAATAACTCCTTGCATAATATTATTGCACAAATGCTCCAATTTCGTAAATAATCCTTAATTTCAGTTCAGTTACAGTGTATTGGAGTGTAGTAGAGCGATAATATGACAGAAAGACACCTAAATATAGCAGTGACTAGATATTTTTCTATTGGAACACTTTTAAATTGAAATGAAACATTTGTTCATAGGTACATCATCATATTATACTTTGGAACATGTTTCACATTTGGGAAATGCTTGATTTTCCCGAATCATTTTCGGAATTTCAACAAAAGACTGCAGTACATGGAAACTAAATGCCGTCATTTAAAACTGGAATAGAAAAATATGCTGAACTTTAGTAACAGTGTAGGATAGAGGCAAAATTGTGTTGCACGTTAGAACACTCTCTCCACTGCACCACCAACACTAACTGCCGTATGAGTCTTCCTTACGCCAGACAAATTAAATCTGACGATACTGCCTGCACCGACAGTTCCTAAGCTTGTATTTTATTCAAACGAGGCGTGAGGAATCGCATGGAACGTCAACCTAGATATCGATACCGTCCGTCGTATGTGTCTTTCGGCCGAACACAGCCAGCTGAGTTTCACTATAACACTGTGCCCGAAGCCCATGTTGACTTCCACAGATATTCATTCTCCAATATGGTGATTAATAAGCGAGCGTTTTGTAACTCTAAAACGTTAGGTAACTTTACAAGAAAATAACATCAGCTGTATGGACCTACGTTGGGGTGATAAAAGTTGTTGTTAGCGATATCCGCATACACCGATGACGGTAGTAACGCGTAGAAGAAGTGTAAAAGAGCAGTGCATCTACGGGACTGTCATTCGCACTCAAGTGGTTGATGTGAAAGAGTTTGCAAGGAAACGCAGTTAATTTGCAAATATCACTTGTTACGTGGCAAAAGACCTTCTTGTGTTTTCAGATACAACTTGGTGCGCAACCGACGAAGAACTGGTTAACTGTCCACACCTATGTTACTAATTTTAAAAATATGCCGGTTTTTACTTAATACTGTAAAGAGTAGCCTCAAAATGTTTTACGTCACATAAATATGTAGTACTCGACATACTTACACAACATAACGTGATTTCTTGCAACAACAAAAACTGTATAAAATGGCATAAACTGCTAATGGCGATGTCTAGTACGCATTCCTTCGTGTGATTCTAACATTAATCACTGGACAGAAGCACCCACCAAGCTACACTACACCGACCAGCCAGAACATTATAACGACCTACCTGACAATTGGTTTGCCCACCTTTGGCAGGGATAACAGCGGCGAGGCGTCGTAGCATAGAAGCAGTCAGGCCTATATAGGTCACTGTAGGGAGTTGTCACCAATCTGCATGCACAAGTCACCTGATTACAGTGAATTCCGGGGAAAGGGAGGAGATTGGGGGGTGGGGGGGGGGGGGTGGCGGTTGATGAGCTCTGACGCCACGTGCAGTCACATCCCATATGCAGTCGATCGGCTTCATATCTGATGAGGTGTAAGCACATCAATTATATTTCGAGTATCTGTTCCTCGAAGAGCTCGCCACTGTGTTCCTGGAACCACTCCATCACACTCCTGGCCTCGCGACATGGCATATTATCTTTTTGAAAATTGCCACCGTCGTCGGGAAACACGATCGTCATGAAGGGGTAGTCCGCAACCAGCGTACGATATTCCTTTGCCGTCATGGTGCCTTGCACGATCTAAACTGGGTCACTGAATGCCCACGTGAATATTCAATAGAGCTTGTCTCTCTCTCGTAGTTCAGGAGTCAAGTACCTGTTCCCGTGGAAGCCATCTGGTTTCCCCCTTCAAGCTAGACAGGTTTTGTTCTTTGTAGTTTTTTCGTTTGTCACTTACATTTGGCCCGGTCACGATCAATGGACCGCCCTGTATATACGACAGAAGACAGAACGTAGTTGTCTGCCCCTCTGATTTTCCGATCGATATTTCTGTGAATATCTCAAGGGTGCTCTTTACCGTTCTGGTCGTAAGTAGCCATCGTCGTAGGAGGCATACATGACGCTAACAGCTGTTAGTGCCACACTGTTAGTAATTGTCGTTCAAAAGAGAACGCGCGAATGACGACAGATAAAAGTTACTAGAAATTCGTACGTCTGTAAAATTATCGATGAGCGAAGTTTACAGTTACCACAGTCATATATATTAGAAATAGATCTTGCCGAGAACCCGAGAAAATTCCTGTCATACGTGAAATTACTAAATGGGTCTAAGGCTTCTATCGAGTCACCAATCATGTGTGGCAGTATATGATAAGAAAACTAAAGTTGCAGTTCTAAATTTCGCATTTAAAAAATCTTTCTTGCAGTGGAATCGTAAAAACATACCATCGTTTGAACATTGCACTGACTTCCTGATGGAGCGCATAATAAATAAAAAGCAACCGGGGGATGTGGAGACACAACTGAAAGGGTGGAAAGCAAATACGCCGCCAGGTCTTTACGTAATTCGAGTTCGGTTTTACGAAGAGTACTCTACACCACTGTAGCATAACTTAGCCCAAAGCAAAGTCCCAAGAGAATGGTAAACAATCGCAGATGACTACTGCATATAAGAAGGGTAAAAGAATGAACCCGCAAATTATAGATCAATATCTTCAACATCGGTTTGCTGCGGAATCCTTGAACATATTCTTAATTTGAATATAGTAAATTTCCTAGAGATGGGAGCGTCTGGCCTCAAATCAGCAAGGTTTTAGGGAGCGTTGCAAAACTCAGCTTGACATTTCCTCGTACGAGATCCTTCGTACCAGGGATGAAGGGCAACTGGCGAATTCCATATTCCTAGATTTCCGAAAAGCATTTCTTACGGTGACATACTGCCGACTGTTAACGAAGTTACAAACCTGCGGAATGGGTTCCCAGGTACGTAAGTCGCTCGAAGACTTCTTTAGGAACAGAACCCAGTAAGTTATCTTCAACGGCTAGTGTTCATCAAAGACAACGGTATCCCCAGGATTTCCGCGAGGGAATTGCGACAGGACCGCTGTTATTTTCTGTATGAATAAATGACCTGGGGGGGGGGGGGGGTAGGGGAGGGTAGACAGCAGTCTGATGATGTGACGTATCGGAAGGTCTCGTCATTGAGTGACTGTAGGAGGATAAAAAGTGACTTAGACGCTATTTCTAGTTGGTTTGATGAATGGCGGCTAACTCTTAATGTATAAATGTTACGTTAATGCAGATGAAAAGGAAGAACACTCTGAATATTCGAGTACAGCATTACTAGTGTGCTGCCTGACACAGTGAGATTGTTAAAATATCTGGGTGTAACACTGCATCGCAGTTTGAAATGGAAAGAGCATGTAAGGATTGCAGTAGAAAAGGCGAACTGTTGACTTCTGTTTATTTGGAGAATTGTAGGAAAATGTAGTTCATCTGTAAAGGGGAATACACGTAGGACACTAGCGCGACCAATTCTAGAGTAACGTTCGAATGGTTGCGATCAGGACCAGGTGGGATTAAAGGCAGACATCGAAAAAATTCGAAGTGGGCTTATGGGTCTGTTACCAGTAGGTTCGAACACACACAAGTATTACGGTGATGCTTCGGGGACTAAAATAAGAATCACCGCAGCGAACGTGACGTGCTTTTTGAGGACCACTGTTGAGACAATTTAGAAAAAGGCATCTGAGACTATCTGCAGAACGATGCTACTGCGGCCAACGTACATTTTGCGTAAGGATCATAATGATAAGAGGTATCAGGGCTCGTACGGGGACACATAGACAGCCGTTTTATCGTCGCTCTGTTTACGAGTGGAACCGGAAAGGAAATGATTAGTAGTGACCCACGGCATGCACCAGGCCACGCACCACACGATAGCTTAAGGAGTATGTATGTAGATGTAGACATATTTATTTCAAACACAACTCTCGGTACTTTTGCAGAAAAAAAAACAGCACTTATTAGCTTTAGAGAGACCACGTTCACGCCCTTAACTGTACAGTATATAGCACGTCCATACGCTATGATTCATGTTCAAATGGCTCTGAGCACTATGGGACTTAACTTCTCTGGTCATCAGTCCCCTAGAACTTAGAACTACTTAAACCTAACTAACCTAAGGGCATCACACACATCCACGCCCGAGGCAGGATTCGAACCTGCGACCGTAGCAGTCGCGCGGTTCCGGACTGAGCGCCTTAACCGCGAGACCACCGCGGCCGGCTATGATTCATGTCTAGCTGGAAACAGACTTGCCCTTTTTCGTCTGTACCCAAGTACTGATAGTTGCTTATCGGTATGAAGATTCGCAAATTGTGGATATGCTTAGGTAATTTTAAAACAAATATAAAGGATTTACGTACGCCCCCTGTCTTATGGCGTTAATATCGTAGAATATAAACATCGAAATGATGTTCTGTGCGTTGTCTCAAGAAGTTTCGTAGTAATTATTTGTAATTTATAATTATTAACCTGATCTTGATTTCCACTCTCATAATTTCCCCTGCACTCTAAACTATTATGAAAGTAGGTGCAGTAAAATTCAGTGGTTTCCGCTCACTGTTCTTACTGAAGTACCTCGTAAAGTATGTAGACATTTTACTAGGTTATACACAATCACCTTGTTACTAGCAATACGAAACCTTGTTTTCACAGCATTCTTGTAAAAACCTGGGAAGTGATGCTATTCCCACAGCACTTACAAAATTCCAGATGCTATTTTAGGCAGAGTTATGGGAGAATTATTTTTTACCTCGTGGACAAAAAGCTTCTTTCCTTATATCAGATGATTTACTCTCACTTACACAATGTTTCTCTGTATGATACCACCAACAGTAGAGTGGATTAGTAGAAACAAGCAAACAATTTTAATTTTTATGCATTTATAAGTGAATTTTACTATCTGTAACTGATGGAAAATGTTTTGGTGCTTGTTACCCTATTTTTGTCCATGCAGCTAATGATGTACGTTCACTATGTGATCAAAAATATCGGGAGACCTGGCTGAAAATGACTTACCAGTTCATGGCGCCCTCCATCGGTAAAGCTGGAATTCAGTACGGTGTTGGCCCACCCTTAGCCTTGATGACAGTTTCTACTCTCGCAGGCATACGTTCAATCGGGTGCTGGAAGGTTTCTTGGGGAATGGCAGCCCATTCTTCACGGAGTGCAGCACTGAGGAGAGGTATCGATGTCGGTCGGTGAGGCCTGGCACGAAGTCGGCGCTCCAAAACATCCAAATGATGTTCTATAGGATTCAGGTCAGGACTCTGTGAAGGCCAGTCCATTACAGGCATGTTATTGTCGTGTAACCACTCCGCCACAGACCGTGCATTATGAACAGGTGCTCGATCATGTTGAAAGATGCAGTCGCCACCCCTGAATTGCTCTACAACAGTGGGAAGCAAGAAGGTGCTTAAAATATCAATGTAGGCCTGTGCTGTGATAGTGCAACAACAAGGGGTGCAAGCCCCCTCCACGAAAAACAAGACGACACCATAACATCACCGCACCAGAATTTTACTGTTGGCACTACAAACGCTGGAAGATGACGTTTACCGGGCATTCGCCATATCTACACCCTGCCATCGGATCGCTACATTGTGTACCGTGATTCGTCACTCCACACAACGTTTTTCCATTGTTCAATCGTCCATTGCTTAAGCTCCTTACACCAAGCCAGGCGTAGTTTGGCATTTACCGGCGTGATGTGTGGCTTATGAGCAGCAGCTCGGTCATGAAATCCAATTTTTCTCACCTCCCGTCTAATTGTCATAGTACTTGCAGTGGATACTGGTGCAGTTTGGAATTCCTGTGTGATGGTCTGGATAGATGTCTGCCTATTACACATTACACCCCTCTTCAACTGTCGGCGGACTTTGTCAGTCAACAGATCAGGTCGGCTCGTACGCTTTTTGGCTGTACGTGTCCCTTTACGCTTCCAGTTCACTATCACATAAGAAGCAGTGGACCTAGGAATGTTTAGGAGTGTGAAAATCTAGCGTACTGACATATGACGCAAGTGACGCCCAATCACCTAACCACGTTCTAAGTCCGTGAGTTCCACGGAGCGCCACATTCTGCTCTCTCACGATGTCTAATGAATGCTGAGGTCGCTGATATTGAGTACCTGGCAGTAGGTGGCAGCGCAATGCACCTAATACGAAAAACGTTTGTTTATGGGGGTGTCCGGATACATTTGATCACATAGTGTATATGGCTTAATAGTTGTATGAGGGGAACGACTATAGTGACCTAACAAAGAAGGCGGATTATACTGGCTGGCCAATACGAAACTAGGTCAGAAAATGTTTGATGCCTCTTAAGATGCGCAACCTTGCTTATATTATTCAAGCATGAGGCAGATACTGTAAGTTGGGTTGTCTATCTTACGTTAAATTAAATAGTTTCTAGGCCAGTTCTATTTTGCTCAAAGTGGTTTACTGGCTGTAATGAGGAAGTTTGAAGCCGTGTGACATGACTCATAAAGTAAGTTTACGTTGTACGTAGCGCGTTTACTGTCTAGAATTATTTAGTGAATCCTTGCGGTAATAGAGTAGGAAGATATTTCAGCGTGATAGTATACTTGTATACCGCTTCTGGATAAAATCTTCTCGGTTTTCAAGCCACGTCAATTGCAATAAATTTATTGGAATCCAATAAATTTATTGGAATTAACGTGGCTAGAAAACCGAGAAGATTTTATGTATTCATGTCGCAGCGAAGGACTCTGAGGACACATACCATTGATGTTGGATAGAAATGAACGATGTAAACAGTTTCACATCGTCGTCATATTTGGTATTCGGGAAATGCCTTTGTGACGGATGTTATGTGACAATAATATTACGTAAACTAGAAATAAAACTAGTGGCATTGTATGTTTCACAATAATTTGTGTTTGATAATATGAGAAATGAAAAGCAAAAATGTCTGAGGCAACATAATGAACGAGGCAACAAATATAGTCAAGAGAAGAAGGGAGGTACGTCGTAATTTTTTGTTTTCCGTCGTTCCATAGCTGCGTGATCTTATTAGTACATATATGAAGCCCTTGAGCAATACTTAATTGGGACTATGTATCAGGATGTCTGATTTTCCTCGCCGTTTTAGAACACATTTCGACTTAACACCTCAATTTCCTGTTAAGTGGCGGTGAACAGTGAAAGTGAGGTGTTAAGCCGGAATGTTTTCAGAAAATGCCGAAAATCAGATATGCAGGAAAAGGTCGAAAATCGGACATCTTGGTTATACAGACTAAGTAAACACAACTCCTGAACGGCACATGTGTTTTAAGAAATCACTAAACGTCAGTCAGTACGCTTCACGTATAGCAAGAAGCGAAATGCATTTGGCAAAATACAAATAGCCTATCATTTCGTTTCATTAGACTAATCACACACCCAAGAAAATCGATGTATTCCTTTAACAATATAATATTAGGGAGAAAGAAAACAAAATATGTCTAATAGCTGGTGAGAAGGGAACATGCTTGTAAGAAAATCATCTCTTTACTTGATCACCACTGACAGGCACATCCAATGTTTTCCTTAACCATATTTAGTATTTTTGCTATGTCGGCAGTCCTCAGTCACCACTGCTTAGTGGTATCCTTTTGGTAACTAAGGCGACAGAGTGGTGCTTCCGATTCTGTAAGTAGGCATTTCAGAACACTTTGATCTGCCCAGTTTTGAGTAACTAGTGAAAACCTTCACAAAATAAGCACAACCAAACTCAGTATAACTACATTAAACTTAATGTTAGCACACCACTTTTAATACCTCTGTCCAACCTAAGTGGGAAACACTTTTACTGGTTACTTACAAAGGAAAAGAGATATTGTCAGCTTTATTCTGCCAACTTGTTCAAGTTTAATCTCAGCTAAACACTTTAGTTTCGTACCAGCCTTCTGCCACTTTTATTACTGTCTCCTTTGGTGTCTAATTTTTCAATGAGCTTTTATCTTTTCTCTCTCTTTAGATGTTCTGCAACGTGTCTTGCTGAAGTCAGCCACCAACCGCATCGACAAGTACTTTCCTCACCATTGCGTTCTAGTGTCGGCGTCATTATTTGCGGAAATAATTTTTTGTTGAATACATTGTAACCTCCCCCTCACTTATCGACCTTAATGACAGTGAAAAACGAAACCGCGTGTACCTAATGGGAATTTTGGAAAAGCAATCGTCACCGAAGTTAACCTGTCGGTAAAGGGGGAGGAAAGGGTTACATCTTAATGAAAGGAAAAATGCAAATTAAACTGGTGGAAATTAATTTTGAAATGGGGTAAAGTTAATGAAGAAAGTAAATGTGCGGTCGTTACGTTAACAATTAACTAGCGGTAATTAGATATTTGAGATTTGGGGGAAATTACGGTCGCCAGTCCTAAGGACAATTACTATAGTAACTGAAAAAGAAAGGTAATTACACATATAATTAGCACTAGAAGCGTGGCAACTGAAGGTTGACAAGTGTAGTGTGAAAACCGAAAGTTTGTCAGAAGTAATAAATTTCGCTACACTCTGACTTAATTTAGCAAAAGAATTAATAAAACTGGAAAATCGAAAGTTAATTTAGTGACTGAAGTTAATAGTGAGCTTTCTTTCTGAAGCACATCGACATTCAGTAAAATAAGGTTAGTCTTGGACTACCTCAACAATCATTTCAAAAGCTACTTGAATCTACGCAATTTAGAAATAAGAGAATTAACTTTGAACTTGAATTAAATGATTCTGAACAATTAACAATAGTAAAATTTAGTACGTACCAAGCTGAGCTGCAGTCACAGGTAACTAAAATACGGTAACAAAACTCGCACTCTTAATTTGTGCTTGTGCAATCTAAATATTGTAGCCAGCTGAACTTTGAAATTAAAGCAGTGAAATCGAATGATGCTGGCGTTTGAATTTCAACGACCCTCGGGCTCATTTCGGAAAAGGAAGGGACCCTGCTTGGCAATGCAATTGGGACAATGAGCAACAAAGGTTCATGCTAAGTTGCTGTAATTTTGCGAGGCAAATGGAACAATTTGAAAAGCTGAGGTCTGCCATACAGTTCTGAAACTTTACGTGCTTTTAGTCTTCCTTGTTGGTTGATTGAAGGTTTTAAGCCGTCGATCGAGGAGGTGGCGACAGTCACTCATTGTCGGCCGTCGCTGTTGCAGAAGCTGGATGTTGGCGCGCCTTCTTCTCGACACGGTCACCAGGCGAAACGGGCTCTTGATGTGCGCCAGCTAATGCTTCCCGTCCGCGACACCATGTCAGAAACTATCATCGCGAGTCGAGCGCAATTACATGCTGCCAAACACCGAAAGCGCGGCAACTCGCGGGAGCGTCACACAACACACCTGCTCCACTCGCTACTCCAGCTAGACTCCCTCTGCCCGCGCTCCACGCGGCAGAGTTAACACTACCAAAGATCCTACACACTTTGATTCTTCACACGACCTATCGATGTAATCGTTCGATAGCAGTTTTCCCTAGGCAAGACCCAGCGTAAAAATGCAAATAATCTTTACACAACAAACCAATTATACATCGACATAAATGCATAAATATATATATATACAAATAGTAAAACAATTACAATATGTGAAGACACAGAAATATCATATATTCAGGTAGCAAAAATAAGGAAAACAAATTATAGTACAATAGATGGAAATAGGAGGATATGCATTTCCGGCGTTACAACATCACTCGTCAAACGTCATTTTCTTCATTCTCTCTCTTAGACCATAATTGCTCTTTTCTTTCTGTTACATATTGTCCGAAATATTTAGAGGTTCCCATCTTTCTCACAAGCTTTTGACAATGTTGACTGGAATACTCTCTTTCAAATTCTAAAGGTGGCAGGGGTAAAATACAGGGAGCGAAAGGCTATTTACAATTTGTACAGAAACCAGATGGAAGTTATAAGAGTCGAGGGACATGAAAGGGAAGCAGTAGTTGGGAAGGGAGTAAGACAGGGTTGTAGCCTCTCCCCGATGTTGTTCAATCTGTATATTGAGCAAGCAGTAAAGGAAACAAAAGAAAAATTCGGAGTAGGTATTAAAATTCATGGAGAAGAAATAAAAAGTTTGAGGTTCGCCGATGACATTGTAATTCTGTCAGAGACAGCAAAGGACTTGGAAGAGCAGTTGAATGGAATGGACAGTGTCTTGAAAGGAGGATATAAGATGAACATCAACAAAAGCAAAACAAGAATAATGGAATGTAGTCTAATTAAGTCGGGTGATGCTGAGGGAATTAGATTAGGAAATGAGGCACTTAAAGTAGTAAAGGAGTTTTGCTATTTGTGGAGCAAAATAACTGATGATGGTCGAAGTAGAGAGGATATAAAATGTAGGCTGGCAATGGCAAGGAAAGCGTTTCTGAAGAAGAGAAATTTGTTAACATCCAGTATTGATTTGAGTGTCAGGAAGTCATTTCTGAAAGTATTCGTATGGAGTGTAGCCATGTATGGAAGTGAAACATGGACGATAAATAGTTTGGACAGGAGGAGAATAGAATCTTTCGAAATGTGGTGCTACAGAAGAATGCTGAAGATTAGATGGGTAGATCACATAACTAATGAGGAAGTATTGAATAGGATTGGGGAGAAGAGAAGTTTGTGGCACAACTTGACCAGAAGAAGGGACCGGTTGGTAGGACATGTTCTGAGACATCAAGGGATCACCAATTTAGTATTGGAGGGCAGCGTGGAGGGTAAAAATCGTAGAGGGAGACCAAGAGATGAATACACTAAGCAGATTCAGAAGGATGTAGGTTGCAGTAGGTACTGGGAGATGAAGAAGCTTGCACAGGATAGAGTAGCATGGAGAGCTGCATCAAACCAGTCTCAGGACTGAAGACCACAACAACAACAACATCTTTCTCACGGCGCCGTCTGGTGTTTATCGATCCTTAACCACATTTAGTATCTTTGCTAGCCGGCCGAAGTGGCCGTGCGGTTAAAGGCGCTGCAGTCTGGAACCGCAAGACCGCTACGATCGCAGGTTCGAATCCTGCCTCGGGCATGGATGTTTGTGATGTCCTTAGGTTAGTTAGGTTTAACTAGTTCTAAGTTCTAGGGGACTAATGACCTCAGCAGTTGAGTCCCATAGTGCTCAGAGCCATTATCTTTGCTATGTCGGCAGTCTTCAGTCCCAACCTATTTTGCGTCGGCTGTCGAATTACTGCTTTCTGCGTCTTCGTCCATCTCACGCACTACCACCCGCATTCTCTATGTAGTCCGACTGGGCTGTATTGTTCTTTTTCTCACACACATACGTCTCTAGTATTCCCAGTGCCAAATCCATTCGTTCACCGCTATTATGAGGAAAACTGGCGATAGACCGCCTCTCCATCTGACTCTGGTATTGACTTCAAACTTTTCCGACTGTGCTCCGCTTAATCTTAGCCTGGCCTTTGTGCCTAACACAAATTCGTTAACAGTTCTTGTGTAGTGTCACCTAATTCCTTAATCTTCGGACTCCTCAAAAATACTCTGTCTATGGTGTGACATGGTTTCATGAATTCCGAGAATCTGTTAACGAGTATCATATTTTCCCCACTAAAACGTTTGTCGAGCGAAAACGTAAGTCAAGTTTGAAGCCCCTGGAATGAATGCGACAAATAAATCCAAATCTGGAGGTTGCGCCAGCAATAAGCTATGCAGACTGCTCATTTATGTGAAATACGGAGATCCTGCAATGGCCTCTCTGTTGTTACCGCAAAGGGCGAAGCGACGATGAGCTCAATTACCAGCTGTTAAAAAGAGTACACTGCTGGCCGTTAAAACTGCGACACCGTGATGGCGACATGCAACAGACGCCATACAGGCGGGGAAAGATTACAAAGCGAGTATTTTAATGTTGTGTATTTGTAATAATATCGCGTAATACTTCATTTAAGAAAGAGAACTCTACCAGTAAGTCTCGGAATTTCGAGAGGCAGTTTTGTGACCTGTTTACATTTGTTTCCGCGTTATTGGTGCTCGCGGTGGCTGCCATTGCTGCCGTGCAAGTATGGAATCTACGGATTGAGGAGGGCCGTCATGCAAAATATAAACTGTTCCACGAGACTGGTGTCCGAGAGGATGAACGTATTGTTCGGCTATTGTACAGACTCTCACGTACCTTGGGTCCGAAAATTGACGTGTTTGCAAAAAGACAAGTTGAGCAAGTGCAGTTCTACATAGCCCCTAGCTGCGCAGACGGAGCAGCAGAAGACGGAACAATGGTAGCGTTGGAGAGATTCGTTGGGTAAGGAACAGAGGGTAGGGGAGTTGTACTTCTACAGCTTAACGATTCACACAAATGCGTATCTCACATAACTTGAAGGCTACAGCTAGCGAGTCTGAAAACGACCTTATTAGCAGGTTATGCCAGTACGAAAAAAAAAAAAAAAAAAAATCGACAAATCAATCGTTTATTGTTAAAGACACAATGAGTACAATATTACTCTGCAATTGGAAGAGAGGAAGCGATTTATTTTCGCTTGTCTTATGCTCCTTTTCTTCTTCCTCCTGTTGCAATGCTGAAATTAGCTTCATTTCCCAAAACGGCAATTACACAATCCTCTCAGAAGATAACATTAGTTCACTGAAAAATTCTGTAGTCATTCGTGTACCACAATCGTTAAGAAATTTTCGCATATTATCTACGTGGAAAAAACCTCTCTGCCTTGCATGCTAGCACTTGCCTAAAATTCGTTTCTGTACCTTGGATTGTTTTGGAGTTATGAGGGATGATACGAAAGTTCACTTCCACTCTATCGCTTCCATTAATGATTGAATGTGCACTACATACAAACCTTCTTCTGATTGACGATAGATATGGACCGAATCTAAAAATTTTAAGAAATGCATTATGTTAGCTCCATGTCATATGCAGCAATAGTAAGTCGTCAAATATACAGCAATGTCAGACTCATAGCGACCTTTACTTTTCATTGTAAGTTTTTACAATTTCTCCGGGCACTTAACTAAATGACGAAATGTCACAATAACTCTGACCGTTAAAGAAATGATACACAGTTCATCGTGAAGCCGACGAATAGGGCTACGAAATGCATGGGAATAGTTTTTTTTCTTACTGATGGTTTCTCAAAAATTATTTGAGAAAAGAAGCAGTGCAACTGGCGTGCACATGCCTCTTCCTCTGTACAGCTGAGGTGAGCACAGAATGTTTCGTTTGCCTCGCACAAAGCATGCGACAGGCAACTGAGGCAGCCACTCTCTTCGGGAAAGAGGGTTGGACTCACCCAGCGCTGAGAACCAGAGTACGTTTCTGTATATAGGCCAAAATGCATTCCGTGAGCTCTATTCACAGGGACAATGTTACTTCATTTGCTGGACCTTGGACTGTCAGCAAGGCGACCGTTCTTGCAGGTTCCCTTACGCAGAAGCATGGGAATTGTCCAAAAGTCGTCAAGACTACAGCAATACTGGAGCCAGTAGTGGCGCAAGGTCTATTTTCCAAACCAACCATGTCTCTACATACGCAATACCAGCAAGGATAGCAAACAATGAAACTTTACTTTTTTTTCTGTGTACAGCACAGTGGGAAGAGTACATGGTTAAATTAGCAGGTAAATTCTGGGCATACAAAGTGATAAATTTAGCTCATTTAATCGTTATCTCTGTTAGCATCAATAGCTCTAACATGGCCGGATATCGAATTGCGCTTTGTCATCCTATGTTTTTCAGTTCTACGTGGGCATGCCTCAGCTGTAATGGGTGGCGAGTTGTCACGTCCTAGTCTGTTGGCAACCCATGGTATGATATCTTCAGTGGGCGAAAGTGTTGTCCAGGGCAACAAATGGTTCAAATGGCTCTGAGCGCTATGGGACTTAACATCTGAGGTCATCAGTCCCCTAGAACTTAGAACTACTTAAACCTAACTAACCTAAGAACATCACACACATCCATTCCCGAGGCAGGATTTGAACCTGCGACCGTAGCGGTCGCGCGGTTCCACACTGTAACACCTAGAACCGCTCGGCCACTCCGGCCGGCTCCAGGGTAACAGTCGAGCGAGCTCTGTACTGGGATACGCCAGGACAGCACCCGTAATATGCTGTCTTATGTTGTCTTGTTGAAAGACCGTATGTGAAGAAGGCCATAGCATGTCACAGACGCAAAATCTGCTGTCTAAATTACGAACCACAGCTGATAGTGTTGTTTACTCAATGGCAGAAAAAAAAAATGGTTCAAATGGCTCTGAGTACTATGGGGCTTAACATCTTAGGTCATCAGTCCCCTAGAACTTAGAACTACTTAAACCTAACTAACCTAAGGACATCACACAGACCCATGCCCGAGGCAGGATTCGAACCTGCGACCGTAGCGGTCGTGCGGTTCCAGACTGTAGCGCCTTTAACCGCTCGGCCACTCCGGCCGGCTCCCAAGGGACGACGCACATATTCAGGGCGTGTACAACCATCATTGTACTTATGCGCTGTCTTACTAGAGTATTCCAGCCCTGCTTTACTACATCAAACTACACAGAGACTGCAGAGGGCGTAATTCAGTGTTCCAAAGTACGATACAAAATCACCGTTTCCACAGAATAACTCACTGGCTTTGGATAAACGAACTGTCTTTCACGATAGTACACAGCTTATTCTCCGTCCAGGATTAGCTCTGATCAATCAAATGTCAAAATTAAATGGTAAGTTCTCACCATCGTTCGACTTAAACTGGTAAAATCTTACATACTAAATCACTTGCAACAATATTTAAAATGCAGACTGCTATATTTTGCCATAACCTATACAGACACCGCGCCTTTCAAGTCACTAGCGAGTCGTTATAATAATTAAATAGAATGACAAGACACCATCCAGTCTATTCGATGCTGCATACGTCAATAGCAGCCCACACAAATATCATTACAGAACAACTTTGTTTAGTAACAGTTTTGTGTGCGGAATGGTTTGGTGGCTGCCTAAACGTCGGCTTCCAGCTGCTGCTGACCAGCTACTGAGTTCACTGATCGCTTAGCTGCAGCGTCCCTCCATAACTTACACTAATGATTCTCTAACAGTTTACAACTCCCATTCATATAAGAATAACCCTCCCACCCTACTCGCTTTTGGACAGTGATTGCTCTTCCCTGCTATCCTTATAACATCATATTCCAACAAGCCGATTACGCGCCAACGCCGATAATCAGAATTAAAAAAGGTCGACATAACTGGACCGTTACAAGCCCCAGGTTAGATCAGGAGCCATGGTGGATCTCAGCCAGTTAGCAAGACTCAAACAGTTTTGAATATAATGTCAATGTTAAAATGCAGTACCGCCACACTCTCAAAGGTTGCATTTACTGTATGTTCACTCAGACGCCTCCATTTTCCTGCAGTTATTTATTCCTGTTTATTTTACTGATATTGCTTAACTTCCTTGTGTATTCTGTAGTTACATTGAAAATTGTTTCTTCTTTTAATTGGTTTGTGTATCACTTGTCATGTTTATACCCCCAGATGTAGCCTTGTCAAGTACTAATTTTATTTTATTAGCCTTGTTTATTATTAGAAACTGTTATTTAGGCATGCAGTTCCTATTTCGTGTTAAAGCTTTTTCTGTCCACTGTATTTTTATTTATTTACTGTTCAAATTTTCACCTTTTCATTGAATTACCACCTCACTGTCAAAGATGTTACTTACTGTTTGTTTCTGCTTCAGTCTAGACGTGTTACTTCTCTTCCAATGTTGTTTGCAAGCATTGTTACTTCTTCTGGTGACAATACTCAGTAAATGTCTGAAGACGTCCTTGTAACCCGAAAACGTTAAACACAAGAAAGTAACAATGTTGAACAAAACCGAACTGGAGCTTTTCATTTATCAGTTGAGTAAAATGTAGCTACAGGATTTCAAATACACTGCAGCATACCACATAGTCGTTAGGCGTCAGTAACTGGCTCAAGTGATCACGTGATTCGCTGCGGGCCTTCTTGTCCCGGGGTCAGCGCTAGACTCGGCAGCGCCTGATGCAACACTGTAACGGATGCTCCGGGTCGGCCGGGGGTGACGGCATTGCGGCTCGGCTTCCTCTGGGCATAAACTGCGCCTCGGTTACTGTTTGTTTGGCTGCTGCTGCTGCTGGTGGCTGGCGTCATATAGCGAAATTAACGCTACGCTGACTCAACACACTGCGTGTCGGGTAGCTGGAAGGCCGTGGTAATACAGGCGGTGGCATGTGATCCGGTGATGTAGTCTGCTGCGTATTAACTCCCGTAGTGGCGCTGCAGCTGGGTCACGCGTGGATGTAAAACGCGATAGCTACATAGGTCATATAATAAACAAACCACGTGAAGGGACTTTCCCCATAAACAAATGCAGCTTACATCTTACGCATTTCCAAGCCATTAGAGGATATAAGTTGCCAGAACGCTAAACGTTTCCGTATTTGTAATCATTTGTGTATTTTCTTTTTGTACCTAATCATTAGTATAAAGTTTACTTCAGCCACGCATATCCGTCTTGGCTTTCCACTTTCCATTGTACAGGGTGATTCAAAAAGAATACCACAACTTTAAAAATGTGTATTTAATGAAAGAAACATAATATAACCTTCTGTTATACATCATTACAAAGAGTATTTAAAAAGGTTTCACTCAAAAACAAGTTCAGAGATGTTCAATATGGCTCCCTCCAGACACACGAGCAATATCAACCTGATACTCCAACTGGTTCCACACTCTCTGTAGCATATCAGGCGTAACAGTTTGGATAGCTGCTGTTATTTCTCGTTTCAAATCATCAATGGTGGCAGGGAGAGGTGGCCGAAACACCATATCCTTAACATATCCCCATCGCAGGGGGTAAGATCAGGGCTTCTTGAAGGCCAGTGATGAAGTGCTCTGTCACGGGCTGCCTGGCGGCCGATCCATCGCCTCGGGTAGTTGACGTTCAGGTAGTTACGGACAGATAAGTGCCAATGTGGTGGCGCTTCATCCTGCTGAAATATGAATTGTTGTGCTTCTTGTTCGAGCTGAGGGAACAGCCAATTCTCTAACATCTCCAGATACTGTAGTCCAGTTACAGTAGCACCTTCGAAGAAAAAGGGACCAAAAACTTTATTGGCTGAAATGGCACAAACACCCATTCTCTGTAAACTGTTTATACCAACGTTTAATACACCACCTATCAGGAGGTTTAACACCATACTTCGTTCGAAATGCACGCTGAACAACTGTCGTCGATTCACTTCTGCCGTACTCAATAACACAAAAGGCTTTCTGTTGAGCGGTCGCCATCTTAGCATCAACTGACGCTGACGCCTAGTCAACAGCGCCTCAAGCGAACAAATGTACAACTAAATGAAACTTTATAGCTCCCTTAATTCGCCGACAGATAGTGCTTAGCTCTGCCTTTTGTCGTTGCAGAGTTTTAAATTCCTAAAGTTGTGGTATTCTTTTTGAATCACCCTGTATTTTAGAACCAATTTTTCACTCTCCTTTGGAGTATTTTCTGTATACCGGGTGTTACAAAAAGGTACAGCGAAACTTTCAGGAAACATTCCTCACACACAAAGAAAGAAAATATGTTATGTGGACATGTGTCCGGAAACGCTTACTTTCCATGTTAGAGCACGTTTTATTACTTCTCTTCAAATCACATTAATCATGGAATGCAAACACACAGCAACAGAATGTACCAGCGTGACTTCAAAAACTTTGTTACAGGAAATGTTCAAAATGTCCTCCGTTAGTGAGGATACATGCATCCACCCTCCGTCACATGGAATCCCTGTTGCGCTGATGCAGCCCTGGAGAATGGCGTATTATATCACAACCGTCCACAATACGAGCACGAAGAGTCTGTACTTTTGGAACCGGGGTTGCGTAGACAAGAGTTTTCAAATGCCCCCGTAAATGAAAGTCAAGGGGGTTCAGGTCTGGAGAGAATGGAGGCCATGGAATTGGTCCTCCTCTACCAATCCATCGGTAATCGAATCTGTTGTTGACAAGGGTACGAACACTTCGACTGAAATGTGCAGGAGCCCCATCGTGCGTGAACCACATATTGTGTCGTACTTGTAAAGGCACATGTTCTAGCAGCACAGGTAGAGTATCCCGTATGAAATTATGATAACGTGCTCCATTGAGCGTAGGTGGAAGAACATGGGGCCCAATGAAGACATCACCAACAATGTCTGCCCTAACGTTCACAGAAAATCTGTGTTGATGACGTGATTGCACAATTGCGTGCGGATTCTCGTCAGCCCACACCTGTTGATTGTGAAAATTTACAATTTGATCAACTTGGAATGAAGCCTCATCCGTAAAGAGAACATTTGCGCTGAAATGGGGATTGACACATTGTTGGATGAATTGTACCCGTGGAGGCCAATCAGCTGCTGATAGTGCCTGCACACGCTGTACATGGTACGGAAACAACTGGTTCTCCCGTAGCACTCTCCATACAGTGACGTGCTCAAGGTTACCTTGTACAGCAACAACTTCTCTGATGCTGACATTAGGGTTATCGTCAACTGCACGAAGAATTGCCTCGTCCATTGCAGGTGTCCTCGTCGTTCTAGGTCTTCCCCAGTCGCGAGTCATAGGCTGGAATGTTCCGTGCTCCCTAAGACGCCGATCAATTGCTTCGAACGTCTTCCTGTCGGGAAATCTGTCTCGTTACAAACGTACTGCCCCGTGCTAATCCATACATCAAATGGGCATCTGCCAACTCCGCATTTGTAAACATTGCACTGACTGCAAAACCACGTTCGTGATGAACACTAACCTGTTGATGCTACGTACTGATGTGCTTGATGCTAGTACTGTAGAGCAACGAGTCGCATGTCAACACAAGCACCGAAGTCAACATTACCTTCCTTCAATTGGGTCAACTGGCGGCGAATCGAGGAAGTACAGTACATACTGACGAAACTAAAATGAGCTCTAACATGGAAATTAAGAATTTCCCGACACATGTGCACACAACATCTTTTCTTTATTTGTGTGTGACGAATGTTTCCTGGAAGTTTGGCCGTACCTTTTTGTAACACCCTGTAGATACCGCCTGGCAGAATAAAACTGTGCTCCCGACTACAACTCGAACCCGACACTTCGCCTTTTGCAAGAAACGCTCTTACCAGTCATGCTATCCCTTGTTCTTGTCAGTGTTTCCCAAATAGTCCTTTCCTCCCCGATTCTGGGAAAACCTCACCGTTCACTACCTTATCAGTCCACCTAATTTTCAAAATACTTCTGTAACGACACACCTCAGACGATTCTGTTCCATTCTGTTCTGGTTTTCCTACAGTCCATGTTTCACTAAATGCTGAGCTTCAAACGTATATTTTCAGAAATTTCTTCCTCACGGTAAATGCTATGTTTGACACTAGCAGAATATCCTTGGCCATGTACGACCTCTTTGCCAGTATAAATCTGCGTTTTATGTCATTGGTCTGTCCGTTATGGGCTACTTTGCTGGTCAAGTAGCAGAATACCTTAACTTCAACTACTTTGCGATCATCAATTCTTTTCTCGGTATTCTAATTTTTGCTACTTCTCATTACTTCCGTCTTCTGCTTTCGACTTTCTCCGACTTACAATTCACATTCTGCACTAATTAGACTTCTCACACTATTCAGAAGACACAGCAACTGTTCTTTTACTTCATTGAGAACAGCATTGTCGTCAGCGAATCTTATCAATGATATCCTTTTGCCACGAATTTTAATCTCAGTCTTTAACTAGTTTTATTTTTCTCCTTACTTTCTTTGGTCTATAGAGTGAATAGTAGGAGCGAAAATCTGCATCCCTATCTTATACCCTTTTCATTCCGAGGTCTTCGTTCTTTCTTTCCCACTGTAGTGTCGCCCTCTTGGTTCGTGTAAATATTGTATATTACCATTATTTATCAGTAGCTTACCTCAGAATTTCGGTCTTCTCGCACCATTTTACGCTGTCGAACGCTTTTTCCAAGTAGACAGACCCTACGAACGCATCTTGATTTTTTTCAACATTGCTTCCATTATGAACCGCAGTGTCCGAGCTTAACTTCTGGTGCCTTTACGTTTCTTAAAGCTAAATAGATTCCCAGTTTTCCTTTCAGTTCTTCTGAACAGTATTCCTGTCCGCAGCTTGGACCCACGAATTGTTGAAGCGATTATTAGAGAACTCTCGCACTTGCCGGCCCTTTCAATCTCCGAAGTTGTGTGCATGATGTTTTTCTGAAAGTCCGATGGTATACCGCCAATCTCATACTTTCTAAACAGCAAAGTAAATAGTTGTTGTTTTGCCGCTCCCGCCCGCCCCCCCCCCCCCCCCCCATGCCAATGATTTTAAAAATTCCAGTGGGATGTTATCTATCTCTTCTACCGTATTTGATTTTAAGTCTTCCTCAGCACTTTTAAATTCTGATTCTAACACTGGATCTCCCGTCTCTTCCATATCGATAATGTTTCTTCCATTATGACTTGGTCAGAATCCCTCTCACGGAGACATTCAGTGTGCTGTTCCCACGTATCCCATCTCACCTCTACCTTTAACATTGGAATTCTATTTGCGCTCTTAATATTACCACCCGTGCTTTTAATTTCACTAACGGTCGTTTTCACTTTTCTATATACTGAGTCAGTCCTTACAACAATATTCTATTTCGATTTCTTCACATTTTTCATTCACCCATTTGCCTTATCTTCCCTTCACTTTCTATTAATTTCGTTCCTAAGTGACTTGTATTTCTGTATTCCTAAATTTCCCTGAACGTTTCTGTTCTTCCTTCTTCAGTCGATCATTTGAAGCATTTCTTTTGTTACACATGGTTTCTTTGTACCTATGTTTTTTTTCCAACTTCTGTCCATTCCTTTCCAAGTGAACTGCCTACCAAGCTGTTCATTATCGCCGTATCTACAGCCTCAATGAGCTTCAAGTGTATCTCTTCATTTCTTGGTATTTCCGTATCCCATTTCTTTGCCCATTGATTGCTTCTGATTAGTCTCTTAAACCTCAGCCTACTTTTCATGATGACTAATTTGTGATTGACTGATCAGTGCATACCTGTTTTCTTTCTGAATACACACCACTGTGGGCGTACATATTTTTTAAAGCTGGGACTTGACTTTGAAGGTAAAGTATAATCATACAATGAAGGCTTTCACGACCGGATGTTTCAGCTGCCAAGAATTCTTCCGGGTTGTATGGCCGTGGTCCATGGAACTCTTCTATCCCTGACGTTTCGTCCAAAGCTCCATTGGACATCTTCCGAGGTGCTCCTGGTTGTGGTGAGTTTTGCCGACTGACGAGTCGGACGTCGGAGAACGGCCTAAATACCGTGGAAAGTGGGCGTGGTCTGGACGTCACGTGATAGCAGAGATATATCTTGTCAAGGATAAAATATAACTATCAATCATAGTGCGTCAAGGATAAAAACTTCTCATCGATTCTGTAGCGCCACTGTCCACATATCGCTGAGTTTCATGGCTTCTCCTTTTCTGTTAAAATTATCACCATGATTGCATATTACGATGGCTTCTCTATATAGCTGTGAATAATGATTGTCTCTCAATAGAAGTCTGTAAATATATGTGTATACGAATTAGCTTATTTTAAATACTTTGACATGTCCTATATCCTAGTAAACAGAGATCTACGGATGAATAAAGCTACTACTACTAGTAATACTAATACTTCCTACTGCACAGTCTGAGACAGCGTTCATTCGAAGGATCCAGTAGGTCATGTGCACACAATGCACAGACTTGTTCTGCAGCCGTTCTTTCCAGCTCACAGAATACTTTGGTATGTAATGTACTGACCAGTGCGATGTCATCGTATTTCTTTTATTTATTTATTTTTGTATTTGGGAGCAGATTTTGCACTTACTTCCTCAGGTTTTCCTCTGTTCTCCTTACGAGGTTGTAATGAGGCATTCCATTTTTCTTGTATTTACGCTGTGAAGTTGCTGAATACTATCGCTGTGCACAAAAACTTTCGTTGTTACACCTATTTTTCACAGATTTCATCACCATGGTATCGCCATTAGTTCGAATATCTTCATTGCGTTTTATTCTGCACTTGTGGTTTCAATTGTTATCCGCTTTCACTAACGCTTGTTTCTGTCTTCACATCCTCTTCCACTTCTGCAGTGGTATTCGGAAGTGCCACGTGTTATATTTTGTCGGTGATGCTGATATAATCCTCTTTGAAAGATTTATTGCCTGCTATATCGATCCCTATTCCATTAGCTTGCTCTTTGGCGAAAATATCTGTATCGCCTTCATTATCGTTAAACCCACTTGAGGTCCTGATTCAGCCATAGTGGATTCAAACCTCTCTAATATATATATTTCCATATACCAATGCTCCTGACTGACTTCTTTCTATGCCCATTTGCATAGAACACTATGGCCATAACTTTCCCTAAGATATAGTGTAAGGAGATGATATTGGCTTGTTTGCCCTACAAAACGTATTACGAGAGAAAGCAGTCCCAAAAGATGACGTATGGTTTGGTAAGTTTACTTTAGTTTCTCGAATGCCATTGCACTTTCGACACTAAATTTTCCCACAGAAAATTTCTTCACCGATAGCCCTGACCGTCCAATATAAGCCTAGCACTTTCCTAATCGTTGCGGGCGGCAATTCAAACGGTAAATTAGAGACTCTCATTGACTGTGGTCCCAGACATATGTACGTTTTGAGTACTGTGCCAACTTATATCTTATGCTACCGCTACTCCTCCCGACTATTCTCTTAGAAACTACAATGTTTATAGACATAGAATATGTGCATTTCAGAGCACCCGCAATCTGAATCCCTAATACTTACACACAAAACAAATTTACGTAATTTATCAGATATTTCCGAACGGTCTTCACGGTTCACAGTGGTCCTTTCATAACTTAATTTAAAGCTCTCCCGCCACGAAAGTCGTGTTGCAGTTCAGTTGATATTTTTTATGCGTCGATAGTAAGCCTACTCAGCACACATCTGCAGGGTGCATGCGCACACCATCGCGCCGAAATACGTGTCTTCAATTTTGCCGGTATCTCTCTTCTACTTTCCGAAATTTACAAACGTACTCCAGCACACGTGAAGTAAAAGCTGTCCTGTAAGAAGACGTACTGCGTGAAAGCAGTCTTGGCCACTGCCTAGGGGGATCCATTCGGGAGCGATTATGCAGTTTTCAATCTTCTTGGGTGATTAAGATTGTGTTTCGGACAGAAAATTCTACCTTACTAGTTCATCCAGTAAAACATCTTCTGTTAGAGGCAAGATTCCGGTTCCAGTCTTAGCCTAGCACACATTTTTAATCTGCCAGGAACTTTCATAAACTTTAATATATGCTCTTTCATCGAACTCCACGGTAAGTGACAATGCTCTGTCGGCTAAAGTCTCCTTTCTACAGTCAGGGTCAAATTCCTCGACCGCAATACATGAAATGACATACAAAACAGCGAGAAACGTAAGCTAGTTATAGAAACGAAATTCAGTTAACATTATATGTAGTGACCACCTAACATTAACAAAACAGTGAAACTGCTTGTGTAATGCCATGTTATTTCCGAAAAGAATATAGTAATAGAGTCCTTTGGCACGTTTAAGAAGCAGTGCACTTCACGTGATCATATAACATGAATGATACGAATAATTAACAGTTTCATGTTTATTTTAAGTAACCGACGTGACACAATTACTATTGAGCCTGATCCCGGAGCAACGCTTAGTATTTCGGTAGTGATATATATATATATATATATATATATATATATATATATATATATATATACCGCTCCAAGTTAATTTTTATTAAGTAATTAGTTAGCAGTTTTCATGTTTCCGTAAGTAAAAAATTGGCTGGCCTGAGTCACAGAGCCTTACAGATCCACCAACACACCAACAGTTTGTTCCCCCTTTCAGACTGGGAGTATACAGTATACGCTCCAAAGTTTCTGGGGATGTGATTGTGAAGTGAAAACACGTAGGAATAACCACAGGATGATTGTGTGTAGAGAGTCAGAAAGAGGGGCGTGTAATGGTCCAGCAGCTCCTTATAACTAACACGTTTCGGGTTGTCACTGCTAAGCTACACTTGAGGTGGTGTAAATAAGGACAGCAGTGGATAATGGATGACTGGAAACTACTGATTTGGACTGATCAATTACGTTATATGCTGTGGTAGTTTGTTAGAGGGTTTGGGTTTGGCTAATACCTGGCGAACGTAACCTACCATTATGTGTTATGGAAATAGTGAAATATGAGGGGAGAGTGTTACAGTGTGGACGTGTTTTTCGTGGTTAGGTTGTGATACCGTTAATGTGCTTACGTTAAGTAGGGCGTCAAACGCACCAACTTGGAGCAGGCATCACAAGTCATCTTAATTTCCATTGTCTATACTTTTACAAAAAAATTCATAAATCTTTGTCAGCGTGATCAGGAATGATTCAGGATTCACACTCATGGCAGTGGGAGTTCAAAAACGTAACAAAATATTTTTTTTACATCATTTCATCATTTTCTCACTTATTATTGGCTGCGTTTGTTGCTATAGGTCCACTTTTCTACATAAGTGAGAGGTTCTTCGATGAATTTTGCACGGTATACTAAACATACTTACAGCTGTATGAAATTCGAGAATTTTCCAAATTATTAAAAAGTGTGGTAAAAACTGAGATAATTAACTATAAAATTTGAGTTTTTTGTTACCTATTTCAGATTGAGAGTATACAGTATGTGCTGACTATCTTCTCTAGTTCTCTGCTTCCGGCTCCTGTTGCCATTCCTCCACGGCAAATCAGACACCTCATAGTGAAAACGTCATAAAGGCGTGGAATGGATGTATCCCACATTAATGTCCTCCTCCGTACCGTAGCGGTAGTGTTTCCGCCTACCACGCAGGGGACTGCGTGTTGTGTGTCCATCATCATCATTTTCATCATCATTGACCCGCAAGTTGGCGAAGTGGCGTCAACTAAAAAGGACTTGCAATACGGCGGCCTCAAGGCCAACAATGCCACACGATCATTTCATTTCCATCCCATATTAATGTCCACCACTAGGTGCCCAGATACTTTTGACCAGTTAGTGTTTACATGTGTGTGTATTATTTAAAACATAATCCAGATACTGGATTGTAAGGCGTACCCAGGAGCAGATATAGACTCAGATCACAATATAGTAGTGATGAAGAGTAGGCTGAAGTTCAAGACATTAGTCAGGAAGAATCAATACGCAAAGAAGTAGGATACGGAAGTACTAAGGAATGACGAGATACGTTTGAAGTTCTCTAACGCTGTAGATACAGCAATAAGGAATAGCGCAGTAGGCAGTACAGTTGAAGAGGAATGGACATCTCTAAAAAGGGCAATCACAGAAGTTGGGAAGGAAAACATAGGTACAAAGACGGTAGCTGCAAAGAAAATATGGGTAACAGAAGAAATACTTCAGTTAATTGATGAAAGGAGAAAGTACAAACACATTCCGGGAAAATCAGGAACACAGAAATACAAGTCGCTGAGGAATGAAATAAATAGGAAGTGCAGGGAAGCTGAGACGAAATGGCTGCAGGAAAAATGTGAAGACATCGAAAAAGATATGATTGTCGGAAGGACAGACTCAGCATACACGACAGTCAAAACAACCTTTGGTGACATTAAAAGCAACGGTGGTAGCATTAAGAGTGCAACGGGAATTCCACTTTTAAATGCAGAGGAGGGAGCAGATACGTGGAAAGAATACACTGAAAGCCTCTATGAGGGTGAAGATTTGTCTGAGGTGATAGAAGAAGAAACAGGAGTCGAATTAGAAGAGATAGGGGATCCAGTATTAGAATCGGAATTTAAAAGAGCTTTGGAGGACTTACGGTCTAATATGGCAGAAGGGATAGATAACATTCCATCAGAATTTCTAAAATCATTGGGGGAGTGGCAACAAAACGACTATTCACGATGGTGTGTAGAATATATGAGTCTGGCGATATACCATCTGACTTTCGGATTAGCATCATCCACACAATTCCGAAGACGGCAAGAGGTGACAAGTGCGAGAATTGTCGTACAATCAGCTTAACAGCTCATGCATCGAAGCTGCTTACAAGAATAATATACAGAACAATGGAAAAGAAAATTGAGAATGCGCTAGGTGACGATCAGTTTGGCTTTAGGGAAAGCAAAGGGACGAGAGAGGCAATTCTGACGTTACGGCTAATAATAGAAGCAAGGCTAAAGAAACATCAAGACACTTTCATAGGATTTGTCGACCTGGAAAAAGCGTTCGACAATCTAAAATGGTGCAAGCTGTTCGAGATTCTGAAAAAAGTAGGGGTAAGCTATAGGGAGAGACGGGGCATATACAATATGTACAACAACCAAGAGGGAATAATAAGAGTGGACGATCAAGAACGAAGTGCTCGTATTAAGAAGGGTGTAAGACAAGGCTGTAGCCTTTCGCCCATACTCTTCAATCTGTACATCGAGGAAGCAATGATGGAAATAAAAGAAAGGTTCAGGAGTGGAATTAAAATACAAGGTGAAAGGATATCAATGATACGATTCGCTGATGACATTGCTGCCTTGAGTGAAAGTGAAGTAGAATTAAATGATCTGCTGAACGGAATGAACAGTCTAATATGTACACAGTATGGTTTGAGAGTAAATCGGAGAAAGACGAAGGTAATGAGAAATAGTAGAAATGAGAACAGCGAGAAACTTAACATCAGGATTGATGGTCACGAAGTCAATGAAGTTAAGGAATTCTGCTACCTAGGCAGTAAAATAACCAATGACGGACGGTGCAAGGAGGACATCAAAGGCAGACTCGCTATGGCAAAAAAGGCATTTCTGGCCAAGAGAAGTCTACTAATGTCAAATACCGGCCTTAATTTGAGGAAGAAATTTCTGAGGATGTACGTCTGGAGTACAGCATTGTATGGTAGTGAAACATGGACTGTGGGAAAACCGGAACAGAAGAGAATCGAAGCATTTGAGATGTGGTGCTATAGACGAATGTTGAAAATTAGGTGGACTGATAAGGTAAGGAATGAGGAGGTTCTACGCAGAATCGGAGAGGAAAGGAATATGTGGAAAACACTGATAAGGAGAAGGGACAAGATGATAGGACATCTGCTAAGTCATGAGGGAATGACTTCCATGGTACTAGAGGGAGCTGTAGAGGGCAAAAACTGTAGAGGATGACAGAGATTGGAATACGTCAAGCAAATAATAGAGGACGCAGGTTGCAAGTGCTACTCTGAGATGAAGAGGTTAGCACAGGAAAGGAATTCGTGGCGGGCCGCATCAAACCAGTCAGTAGACTGATGACCAAAAAAAAAAAAATCCACTAGTTACGTCAATCCATTTTTGGACAGGTAATGTAACAGATAGAGGCACACGGGGTTACACACGAACACACACACACACACACACACACACACACACACACACACATGTAGTAATGAACACGAGCAAGAGCCCATAGAACTTAAGGTATGCTCTGTAGAACCCATGTTTGTTAGCCATTTTTTCCTTGTTTTGGTCTACTACCATCTTTGAAACTTAGTCGATGGAGTTCTAATTCACATTACGTACAGAGTGACTCTAATCAACGTTTAAAAACCCCGAAGCGACCTAGATGACACTGAAATAAGTAATTTAATACGAGACGGATGGGTCCGCAAATGTCGGAAAATACTTCAAAAATGGAAGACAAGTGTCGAACACGTGACGTCAGCAGATGATGTAACTCGCCGCATGTGCAGTAGTTGGACCTGTGGGTCTGTCGCATCTGACAAATCCAACGAAAGCAAAGTAATCACGTAGCTTTAGCTCTGGGTCTACCTGGTCAATTGCAACGTGTCGGCCTCAGGGTTCGAATTCTGCGTCTGGTAGGCAATATTTCTTTCATTGCGTTAGACAGTTTTGTGTTTGGATTCGGTGAGATTTATCATTTTATTTGCCAGTCTCCTGGTCTCCGCTGGTTTACTGTAAATTAATCTTAAAGCTTCACAATTAAACAAATATAAGCTTCTGAGTTGCGGCACTACTCCTAAATGACCTTAGTTTTCTTTATTAAGTAAAGTCAGTAAACGATAGAAGAAGAGATAAAAGGCAAGAGGTATCAAGTAAGAACGGCTTTTGCACGTTTACGGGGAGGACGACTTTTACCTTTTTACAAGAGATCACATCTGCGAAATGTGTTTGAAATTTGCGCTATTTGCTGGAATTAAAGTATTGAGTCTCTCAACTATCCCCTTACTCACGCGCTCGAAAATACAATTCCATTTTGATCTCTGCTGCACATGTGGTGAAGTACGTCATCTGGCGATGTTATGTATTCGACATTTGTCACCGTGTTTTTGGTACTGGCCTACAATTGCTGCTCTACGTGTCATATACTAAATTACTTGTCTCAGCGTTGTCGACGTCGTTTCGTGTGTTTTTAAACGTTAGTAAGAACCACCCTTTGTGTCTGATACAACGGGCAGCATCTTTTGCTTACAGGAGTCTATTACTGAGTTATTAGTTTGCAATATGTCCTCTCTGCTTCCTGTCATGGTTACGGCGCAATTGTGAGTAGTAATACTAAAACAGAAATTTCAACTGATGAACTATTAATTTTCTAGAGGAAAATATGTGGCAACAGAAAACTATCGAAGAATGAAAACTTTTGAGAGGTAGTGATGGGGGAGGGAGGGTGTAATGTCTGTCACTTAGGACGTCACCATCTGTAAACCAGGCCCATCTGTCTTGGCCTGCCGTTGTCATCGAGCGGTGCTTTGCACTTCAGTCTGGAACCGCGCGACCGCTACGGTCGCAGGTTCGAATCCTGCCTCGAGCATGGATGTGTGTGTTGTCGTTAGATTAGTTAGGTTTAAGTAGTTCTAAGTTCTAGGGGACTGATGACCTCAGATGGTTCAAATGGCTCTAAGCACTATGGGACTTAACATCTGAGGTCATCAGTCCCCTAGACTTAGAAACTACTTAAACCTAACTAACCTAAGGACATCACACACAGCCATGCCCGAGGCAGGATTCGAACCTGCGACCGTAGCAGCAGCGCGGTTCCGGACTGAAGCGCCTAGAACCGCTCGGCTACAGAGGCCGGCGATGACCTCAGATGTTAAGTCCCATAGGGCTCAGAGCTGTTTGTGAATCCTAGTCCTGACGGGTGTCCGTTAACCACGCAGGATGCTGCCTTTGCGCGGTGGCGAGTCACGAGCACCTCCGGCTATATTTCAATTCTTTTATCTTGGCGGCTCGCGCATGCCCGCCCAGACGCGGGAGATTACTGCGTTGCCAGTTGCACACGACGCACTCGCCAAGAGAAGCAGCGCCATAGTATAGCACAGTTTGCAAGCTTACGTTTAGGGGGGAGCGCGCCGTTCATGAAGTAAAGCCACCACGGCCACATTAACCCTTTCGCTGCTACAGAGATGTGCTCCCTGCACTGCTCGCCTGTGCAGACACATGCTTTGACACTCTTATCATTCGATTACACAAAAACTATTTGGCCCAAAAATTAGATTTTTTCACATCTTCTTGACTGATATCTTCCCTCCCCCCCCCCCCCAATAAATGACTTAATTTTGTTTCGATGTTCAACGCAGTTATTATGCAGCAAACCATTGCACGAAATTTTGAAGAGTTTGCAGAGGTAAAAGTCCATAGCGTATACTTTCCGTATGGTCGATTTTAGTTGGCACAATGTTGAGAATGAAATGTGGACGAGATACTAAATTTTTTACATAAAATTTACTGTATAACAATATCTCATTTAATTTAAGTACCACATAGGTCTCGTATGTAATATTGAGAAATATTCCGTCTTCCGCTACTGTAACAAAAGTTTTATTTACACCGGGCACGTTTGGCTTTATTTTAAAGCACTTCAATCAATGAAAGGTATGGCACATACAGAATGGCACTCATGTTCTCTTTCTTGTTTTTGTCCCATAGTCGCAGTGATGACAAAATCGCGCACAGCGAGGAATGCGGGGAGCACGTGTCTGGAGCAGCGAAAAAAATTAAGAGACAAAGTACGAGAAATTTCAAAAAATTGCATTCAAACGAATAAAATCCGTGAAGTAAGACACTTCGATATTATTTTTAAATAAAGAAAATATTAAGCACCGCACAAGGTTTGAGCTCTTCACCTTTCGCTTACTAACCCAACGTCTTAACCATTACGCTAACGCAGCACGTCCTACACTTGTATTCCATGAAGACTGTAACAGGTCACGCAAAATACTGACAAACACTGTTGGTATGACTACGAATTACTCACACTTCGTCGAAGTACAATAGGAAATAAACTATTACCGCTGTTCTTTATTGCGAAAAAGCGGTTCGTGAGATTGATACAAACACCTTTCCTTGCTATCGCCTGAATTAGGAGTCTTATTGCTTGTTTGGTTTAATTAATTAATAGAATATGAAGCAATTGATATAAAGAATGCTTTTTCCAAACTTTCTATAAAAGAAAGTCTGCTATCAAGACATTGCTTTTGTTCTATTACTTTATTTATGGCTGAACGTTTCTGAAACTGAAGACACTCTTCCGTGCTCTGCTCTGCAGTCGAGATCTGGCAACGTCGTTCTCTGTTCATTGGCTGATTGTGTTTTGCGACCTCAGACGCGCAGAACGAACCTAAACTCGGCCGCCAACATAAACGACGCGCACTTGAGTTCGGCGGGACCGCGGCTGGGCGCTGTGTGGCCTTGGCGTGGGATGGGGAGATGGGGGGGGGGGGGGGGCGGGATGAGGCCGGAGCTGGGGTGCTTCCGCCTGAATAATGGAGCCGGCGGCGGCTGTGTCACGGGGCGAGCCGTCCGGCCGCGTGACCGGAAGGCCGGAAGTGGTTAAATATTCCGCAGCTGGCGGGCGACACAGCGACGCGACCCAGGTCCTCGCTGTCGGCTGCCGGCGGCGAGATCACCGGCGCTGCTGCAGGAAGCTAGGCACCGACTCCAGTAATCACCAGGGGAACAGCCCTCTTGGGCGACGACGCACCTTTGCTTACGAGAACTGGATGCGGCTCTCCTCGGCATTGGGTCAGATGGCTCCACGTGCTTCGAGATATGAAGGGGTTGATAGTGCCACGAGGGGTGATCAGTCAGTCTGAAAGCAGTTTGGTTTTATCAGGATTTCAAGAAAGCACATATGTCTCACAATCTTTTGGTAACAAAATCCTATTTTCCACCTTACTGAGGGCCTATATGCCCTCGTACTAAAGTTCTACCAGCCGCCTGAGCCAGATAGCTGGTCGATCATCATCGATCGGTTTGTTACCTTCGGCGCGTCCCCGGGCATGAGCATCTTTGCGTTTTCGGCTGGGACGCGCGGGACGGCGAGAGGCAGTCGGCTTGGAGCGGCCGGTGAGACTGGCGGAGTTGTGCCTCGGGCGTAAGCACACGTGTGATGTCTATTACGCTGGGGCTGTTTGCTAATCGTGAAACTCCTGCGGCGGTTACTGGTTGCCTGGAAGGCATTTCATATAAACTGTGCCAAGCCTCGCAGTGAGAGGGGAGTCCGGAGTTGGTGTTGGCCTAGATGTTTGTACAAATTGAGGTACCTATGTGAGAAGCACGGCGTGGGCCTGTCGGTCGCTTCGTCCTTCTGGCA
Organism: Schistocerca serialis cubense; assembly: GCF_023864345.2. Classification (NCBI taxonomy): domain Eukaryota; kingdom Metazoa; phylum Arthropoda; class Insecta; order Orthoptera; family Acrididae; genus Schistocerca; species Schistocerca serialis. The sequence goes on from NC_064644.1 coordinate 55,135,429, forward strand.
GCCATCGCATCGGATGTTCGGCCGGAATGTCTAAAGTTTGTGGTGAGCATAGTGTGAACAAGTTCTCGTAGGATGTGTTCCCAGCATGACTCTTAGCCTATGTCATTTGTGGGTGCCGACCCCTTGTCTGTTACTGCTTCCGGGTGTCCTGTAAGATTTCACAGTAAAACTCTGTTTTTGTGGCATTGTGGCTCAGCCTCCGCCTAGAAAGAGGAAAGATTTGTCCCTCAACTGAAAGGGGGAGGGGGGGTTCGATTGGACGATTTTGGAATTCCTTAATGCTGTAATTTAAACATATAAAAAAATTGTTCTTTCTTTGGAACACTGCGGTTCACACAGGAATGGCGAAATGTGAATGAGTGTTTGTTATTCGTCAAATGAAGTGTGTTTAATGTCTTGCAGTTTTCTGAGGCACGCAGCTTCGTTATTGAACTCATTTAGAAGTGTTCTGTCGGGTGAATGACTGCTCCCCACTTCAGTGTATTCTTTCGAGTAGTATTGTAAGGTTTTTTGGATATTTGTCAGTGGGGTGTATTGATTCAGTTTTGTTTTTCTCTTTCTTTTGAATTACGGAGAATTGTTTATTTTATCTAGTTACTGGTTTAACTCGCACTTCACGCACTAAATCAGCTGATATTGATATTTTTTTATTCCTGTTTAATGTCAGACAGATTCAAATGTAACCTCATTTACGTTATTTAAAATAAATGTGTTGGATTGACCTTAATGAAATATGTGCAATCGAAGTAAGGGACCCAGTCCTTCATTAGTGCTTAACAGTGGCGTGTGGTTAGGGTTGTGAGCCCCGTGCTCGGACCACCGACGTCGGTCAACGTCTTGATGCATCAATAATGTCCGAATGATCCACGTACTGATACTCACGGAGTGCATCCTTTGTTGTGGAAGTCGGAACATGTTAGATCCGATCTGATGGGTGGATGAGAAACAACAGTCCAATGAAGATTTGTGAGCTTCTCTTGAGTGCGCAGACTTGTGTTAGACCCTGGCTGTCATCGAGAAGGAGAAGTTTGTTTGCATTTTTTTGGTGACGAACAGGCTGAAGCAATTTCCTGAGGGTAGCAAAAGACACTTTAAGAGTTGATCGTTTCACCTGGAATGAGGATATCAAACAACATAGCCCCTTCAGAGTCACAGAAGACTGTCGCCATGACTTCACCAGTTGAGGGCGCGACTGTGAACTTTTCCTTTCCAGGCGTGTGGCGCGATGCCATGGACTGCCGTTTTGTTTCCAGTTCGAAGTGATGAACCCTTTTGCAATCATCTATGTCAATGCTGGACAAAAAAGTTGAAACGATCAGTCTCACAACGCGCAAGCAATTCCATAATGTCGCTACTTCCCTGTTGCTTAAGGTCTTCTCCTACGCGGCGAGAAACCTAGCCGGCACACACCTATTACTATCCCAAGCGCCGGGCGAGTGCGTCAGCACTACCAACAGAGACGTCCAGACGAGAAGCGTGGTGTTTGATTGTGAACTGTCAACCACTTCGAGTGAGAGGGTCCACACGTTCCATCATTTGTAGCGGTCGCAGCTTCGTGAGTCCTCCAGGCACAGGAGACCGTCAGCTTTGCACGACCATGCGATGACGACAGACACCTCACCCAATGAGTCACCGTGTTTTTATTTGCTACCAAGTTTCTATGGAGATTGTGGAAGACTCCATGAGTATCTGTCATGCTCTGATTTTCCGCCAAAAGAATGACAGCTCCCTGCTTGGAACAGACTTCCGTTACAAACGCCATTTTGAAGGCTACGTTTAGCGCTGATTGCTACCGAACTTCGTGGAACTTGAAACCCCTCTGGCAAGAAGGTGACGTACAAGAGTGACCCTTTGAGCGGATCAGACTGGTGTGGACAAACTTTCTTACACAGACCTACACTGATATTTGAGTATTTTCACCAGTAACATGAATTTTCTTTAAACCTTAAAAGCATTTAAAACAACCCAAAGCGGTTTTGTAACGTAAATTTTACAATGCAGAAAACTAGTGGTTCGCCTGATGAGGCTCTTAGACTTCAATGACACATTAAATAAACACAGTGTCGTAATATCTGCCTCAAACAGAAGTTCCAAACACATATTTACTAGAAGCGCTAACGGTGCATCAACCAGTAGATACCAGGTTTAGTCACCAGAATCACAATGAAATTTGACAGGGCATTAAAATAAGCTTCCATGATAATCTAATTTGATTAGTTTCCAAGATGCTACTCCAGGCGGGTGAAAATGAATGTGCGCAACGGAAAATACTGAACGCTAAAATGAAGATTTGGCCCTGTCTGACTACTTCCTGAAGCAGCTCTTATGATCTCTTAGTGATAATATCTCCTCCTTCTTGCTCTTTAACATATAAATTAAAATAGAAACATAAATGGATGATGTAGACCTGTCTGCATCGGCTTTCCTCATTTTATCGCAATGTTGCAGCCCAGTAATCATATTTTCACCAGGATTAGTTCCCAGCTTTTTCAGTACCCAACACTTTCCAATAATACCATAACTGAATGTAATAACAGCGTCATGAACTCTTAGTTACATTGTATGCATGCCTACAAATACAGTTTTAGGAAGGCGTTCCAGATTATGCTGTTGAAACATTCGTTTGGTTTCTGTGTCTGCCCATGCAGACGTTTCCTTAGAAGGTCAGGACGAGCCAAGTCTCTGAAAATAGGTTTAATTGCTGTAATAACAGCAGCAGGAAGAGAACGCTGGTGAGAAGTTCTCCAGTTGCCTGAGCCCTATTGTATTTGCACCACGAATTTTCTCCTGATGGACACAATCCATGACATGGCTTATCATCAGTAGAGGACTTATGGAAGAATTTGGCCCAAACATCTTTCTTCATTGCCTCCAGATTTTCTTTATTCCTCCTAATTGCCTGCCCATAGTATACCTGCAAGTTTTCTGTAACAACTACTCGCAATCACACATGAACAAAACTAACCGCGTGTTTGAAAGCGTATTATTTACAAACAGCAGAAACAAAAGAATACCGATCGTTGCATTCCAAGGGTAGCCAACACACTCGGGAGTAAAAATAAAATCCCTAAAGTGCAATGTGGGGGATATAATGATCTAAAATACATGCAGAAAAGCGAGTGACGGAAAAGTGGGCGTGGCACATAAACACACATGGTGGGATAATGCTCCTTAAATGCTTGAAAAAAATTTTCTTCAGCAAAATCCTTTTCAGAGTGCTTAAATAAAACCGTAATCTATCGAAATATGATGTAAACCGAAAATCGATTTTTTCGACCTGAACCACGGTGTGGTCCCCTTAAATCCGTCGCTGCCATATGCAATAGTTTCTCAGGAATAATTGGGTATAAAGGAGCCTGGGTCCCTGTAGTTGCGGATTTCACCTTTTGATAGTTTTTGCAGATGGCTAGTACTTTCCTTATACGTTTCTCCATGTTTTTAAAACAGCAGGCACTCCTCATTTTCATAAAACATTTTCGTGGACCGAAATGTGAGTAACTTAGATGTGTATACCATAAAAGCTTATTTATTAACTCATTTGGTATGCACGCCACCAACGAATCATTAACGTTTGCCCTATAAAACAGAGTCCCTTTTCTCAAGAGGTAGTGCTGTCTTATGCAGCCCTGCGTCCGATTCCTCCATTTTTATTTTATTTTGACAAGATCTGGGTCCTTGTCCTGCTCATTCTGGATATTCCGCATCGTTACAGTGACGAAGTTTTCAAATGTAACCCCTTAGGGGTAGAACAACGAAAATTGCTCTTGATCTAATGCTTCTGCCGTCTCTTCTGTTATACCAGCAGGTGAGAGGGACAGGGCGTCAGCAATGACGTTCGTCGAGCCATGCACATAGACTGTTGACAACTGGTAATATTGAAGCACAGCTACCCATCCCGCTAGTCTTCCATGTGGAAGTTTGGCTGTTGAGAGAAATTCTAGGGCAATATGGTACGTATAGACTTTTGTTTTTTTACCGAACAGAATGAACATAAACTTTTTATATCCCCATACATCCCTTCAAGTTCGGTAACAGAGTAAATCCTTTCACATTTGGATAGTACCCCGCTACCAAAGGCGATTGTTCTGTGTACTAACTTGCCGTTTTGTTCAAACTCCTGAAACAACATAACTCCCAAACCGGTCTTTGCGCTGTCAGTGGCCATATAAAAATCCTGTGATAGGTCAGGATGTGATAAAATAGGAGCATTGACGAGTGCCGCCTTCAAAGTATTGAATTCTCGGTCTGCTCACTCATCCCACACACAGGGTTTTCCTGTTCCAGTCAATTGGCAGAGATGGGGACTTGCTAATGTTTCCACATCGATAAACTTTTTATAGAAATTTATTTTCCTTAGAAACCCTCTGAGTTGTTTTCTGGTTGTAGGAGTGGCAAACTTTGCAATTCCTGCCATCCTCTCTGGGTCGGGACTAATCCCTTCTCCTGTTATCACGTGTTCAACAAAGCTAACCCTACTGCTCCTAAAACAAGACTTATCACTGTTTGCTGTCACCCCACACCTTTTCAAACTGCCTGACACTTCCTCTAAGAGTCTGTTATGTTTCTCCCAGGTATTTTCTGCTATCAATATATCGCCTACATAACACGTGATCTGCTCTTAACTCTTCACTCAATATTTTGCTAAAACCTCTGATAAATACATCAGAAGGTATATTCAATCCAAAAGGAGCCTTTTGTATTGAAAACGCCTTCCGAAGGCAATGAAGGCCGTGTATTTTCGGCAGTCAGGATCGAGCTCTATCTGCCAAAACATCGATCGCAAACCGAGTGATGAAAACACTGAAACCCCGTGAAATCTTTGAAGGAGCTGTTTAAGCCTTTCTCTGACATAATACTGGTATTTATTTGGCGTGTGTCTAACACCAGTCGAATTCCGCCGCCCTTTTTATCTGTTATGAGTAGTGGAATATTATACTCAGATCTCGCGGCCTCAATTACCCCTTCGTCCTCCATTCATCGTAGTTCACCTAGGACCCTTTCCCGATATGACCATGGGATGGAATTAGAAGGTATCCGAAATGGTCTACGTTTCTTTACCTCAAATTTATATTGATAGCCCTTAATGCATCCAGTTTTATTTAAGAATATCTCTGCGTTATTTTTGAGTGCAAGCTCCAACCCTTGCCTGTCCATATTATCTATGTTTTCTAGATTCTCTAGTTTCGAGTCATTCTTGCTGTTAATTTCATTAATCTGCTCTCGTTCTGATTTGAACTCCGCTCTATTCTCATTATTTTTTTCTACACTCCTCCCTCTGAACTGCATGTTGTTCCGTGAATTGTAGTTTTAAACAGCTCGCAGGGATTTGAACTTCTATTGCCCTTATCATCAAATCTGATTATTATTATTTTCTCTTTTTTTAACGTTAACTCCCCTCTTCCTAATCAATGATAGCTTTCTGCGCCGAAAGAAAATCTACACCAATTATTATCTCAACTGTTAGTTTCGGTATTATGAACAGATTTGAAGTCATATGGCGTCCTTGGCATTCAAAATCTAGACATGTTCGTTGTGATATTTACACACCCTTCCCAGCTAACGCACCTCGTACCTGTGTTTCTTGTACTGTGAGCATCGGTGGATTAACTGAATCCTTGCATTTAGCGAACAACTAAAATAGCTGAGAGTTCACTTCCACTATCTATTGCAGCAGTACCCATAATTCCTCCAATTTGTACTTTTACCACTGGATAGATTTACTGTTTGGGTAAAGTTTCCTTTTCTTCAAGTAATATCTCCCGCATGTCCTCATATAATATAATATTTATGTTATTACTGCCGAGAAGGTTTTCGAGCATATTTTCACTAGTGCCAGTTGTGTGGCCTAGTCATTGTTCACTTTCTATGTCATTTTGGCGTACTCTCATAGGGTTAGGTGGTCTAATTTCCATTGATTGTTCCCCGATCCTATTGTTATTCATTCCATCTCAACCTCGAACAGACCTTTGACGAGTTTCTCTATTGTCGCCCATTGATACGCCATTATTTTGTGGCTGCCATCTGCGTTCATTTTGTTGCCCATATTCTCTGCCATAATTCTTCCACTGTACATTGTTCCCACTACTATATCTGTGGTCCATGTTTTAGTCAGGCGGACGATATACACCGTTTTGACAATTATGGCGTCTATTATTCCCTCCGCTGTTTGACCTTCTTTCGCTTTGTACGTCTCTCTGGCTACGTTTTTCGCGCGCCTGATGCTCGTTGAAAGCGAACTCCAACTCTCTTAGGATACCCTTGAATCCTTCTACATCACTTTCACATCGGCCAACGAGCGCTTGCTGGTAGGAAATTGACACCTTCAGGTAACACAATCTTATGATCTCAGCCGGTGTGGATGGGTCGTCTAAATACTGACTTTTTTTGGTCAAGTTCTCGAAATACTTCACGAGACTACGGAACCCTGAACTCTGTCTCTGCTCATCATTATTTACTGTTTTATCCTGTCCTGTGTCTCCTTTGACCAGTATTTGTTTAAAAATGCGTCACGAAAATCTTCGTATGACGTGCATGTTTTTGCAATGTTCCACATGCCTTCGGTCGATGTTCCTTCGATATGTGAACATACGATGTCCAGTTTGTACATCTGAGGCCAGTGATGTGGTAATGATAAATCAAACTCTCAAACAAAAGTTTTTGGGTGTAAAACATTACCCTAGTCTTTGTAATGCTGGAATTTTTGTACAGAGATAAAATGTTTAAAATCGAAAATTTCATTAGAATTTCTACCCTCTCGGACTGCCACATTCTCACTTGGCACTAACGTTTCCGGTCTAGCGTTACTTTGGGCATCGCCTCTTCTACTAGCTGTTACGTTTTCATCACTGGAAAAATGTCCCATGGTGCGCATTATCAGGTAACAATTATGCGTATGAAATATCTCATTGCCGTTCTCCGAATTCGCAATTTGCGACCCAGTCGTGCCCTGTGTAGACGCGGGGTCCACCTCTCTAGCGATATTTTGTTGCACTGCAGATAAGCTTTCAGTCTATAGTTGACGAGCAACTCTTACTTTAGAGCACATTCTAATATCGTCTGGGCTTGGGCATGATCGTGCTGAGTTTGAACTAGCACTTTCGGTTTCTGTTATTTCCAATTCACCTAATATTTCTTTTTGAGATGTGATTTTTGACTAGACTGTGACTTAACTTCCTGAGGTAATTGCTTAATTTCGCTTTCTATATTTTGTTTGAATTGTGAGAGCTCCGCGGTAAATAGCTTTTTTGGTGCAATTTCTGCCTTTCGCAGCTGCGTCGTTTCTACTTGTTTCAAGCGCCTCCGTGACATTGGTAATGCAACTGTTCATATCTTCGTCGTATTTTTTGTCTTCTCTAATGTTTCAAGAGTGATCCGTTTAGCACCCCTCGCTAGTAATTGCGCCTCGTTCGCTGTTCTTCTGACCTCCGCAACCTCTCGTTCTAGTTTTTCGGAGCGTCACCACCTCAGTTTTCACTTCCCTCGTTTCATGTTTTCTCGACTGAATTTCGACGCTAACGTTTTGATTTTTACTTCCCATTTGAGTGCGTACTTCATCATTCACCTTATTTATTTGGCTTGCCAGTTCAGAGCTGACCTTTTGGATTTTACTTCCCATTGCTTTTAGGTATGCAAGGATGTCCAACACACCTGCGTTACCTAAATCTGCTCCCCTATTGTGACTTCCTCTTCCTCTACTCTTAAGTGACTTCTTCCCTTTTCCCTTTCCATTTCTTGGTATTCAAGAAAGCCAACATCGCGTCTCACTGATTTGATGCCTCGTGACGATGCTGCTGACGGCGATCTACCACGATTCTTAGTTGTTCTGCATTCAACTCGACTCCTTACATTATAGTCCCGTATCTTGACAATTGCCTGAGTGTGTCTCTGTTCCTCATCTTCGCTATCAGATTGCCCACCAAGGGCTTGACTGTATCATCCTCAAAAAGTTCCCTTGGATCGGTATTCTGCTCACCTGTGCCTTGCGCCGCTAACAGAGCTAAGTCTTTCTCATCCCATAAGCTTTCTTGACTATCATATGTATTGGCCATTTCTATACTGTTACAACTAGTGATCTGTTTTGTTACTAAGCACACTTGCCCCCTAGTTATCATGGGATAATCCCTGACAATAGTTCTCTTTCAAAAAGTACACAAAATTTGCACTATCCACATTTATTACGCAATGGACATGTAAATCAAAATATCTACAACAATCAAGCTAAACTAATGGCAACATCGTGAATGAGCAGTGTCAGTACAATAAAAACAAAATACAATGACAAATGGCGCAACATAAATATCAATAAATTGTAACAAGTGGGCTGAAGTGCAACGCCTCTGAAAAGAAGTACAATAAAATACACAAATATTATTTTTAATGTTATTGTGTGACTTTACCAGTGCAAGCTATAAAAGCAAGCTAGAGGTCACTATCAATGACACCTAAACCTTATAAATGGGAAAATTATTTTTGAATATTTATGAGGTTTCAAACCACTTGATGGATACTATCAGAGCCGGCCGAAGTGGCCGTGCGGTTCTAGGCGCTGCAGTCTGGAACCGCGAGACCGCTATGGTCGCAGGTTCGAATCCTGCCTCGGACATGGATGTGTGTGATGTCCTTAGGTTAGTTAGGTTTAACTAGTTCTAAGTTTTAGAGGACTAATGACCTCAGAAGTTGAGTCCCATAGTGCTCAGAGCCATTTGAACCATTTTTTTGATACTAGCCAGAAGACTGTAAGTAGGATCCTGGCAGGGTGGCTATTTCCAAGAAGCTGCGCCAGGTGCACAACGGAAAATAATGAAGATATGGCCCTGTCTGACTACCTCCTGAAACAGATCTTACGATCTATTAATGATGATATCTCCTCCTTCCTGCTCTTTAACATATAAATTAAAACATAAACATAAATGGTTGATTGAGGGAACCAGTGACTATAAAATGATAAATGCGGTTTCTGCTTGTACATTTATTGTAGATTAAAGCCTGTTATATTACAATTGCATATATATGAATGTCAAATGGATATAAAGGTATACAAACGAATTTCCTACTTAATATTATTGATCGATTGCCCAAATCTGCCCTTTTTTATAGCTAGACGATCTAATATAAATAACGCGAGAAGACTGACTTCTTCTATGTACCAAATAGAAGACAATATTTCCAAAGATAGCCTACAGTGGTGTGCAACCTCAGTAGAAATAAAACTTACGTGTTCACAGCTGTTTTACTTCATAGTCCTAATAACCATATAGCAATATCAATGTATGTAATGCGTCCGGTGCATTGGAGTGATGGTTCTCATACATGTCTGTGATGACGGAAGAACTCCAGCCACAAAATATAAAGAAAAACTCATTCAAACACACGGGAGGCATAAGACAGTCCACTGACTAGTATAATCTAATACTGTCGTCTCCTCTCTGTGTTCTACAGACGAGAAACGCGAACTCCTATCCACAAGGACGGGGTTCAGGTAACGTCTCAACGTGTGTATAGGCAGAAGAAGTGCTGTAAATCATTGAAAGCTGCATACTCAACAACGACTCCCTATCTGGAGGCGAAGTCCAGAATTGTGTAAGTTCGCAACACTGCAGTGCCTAACCGTTGTAACTATAAGATCTCCTGAGAGCAAGGACAGCAAGTCCATCTGTACCAACAAAAGCTGATACTGAGCGACCGTCAAACTCGGGCGCTCAAAACAGAAGACCTCTTCTCTCCAATGCTGGCTTCCCAGCAAAGCTCAGCCCTCCCTTCTAACTCAGAAGGTGAACCATATTCTCGAAAGCACAGAATATTCTCCTTCTCTACAGATTCGTCCGAACGCCGACCAACCATCTTTTAGTCTTTTGTCGTCCAGCGTGGAACGTCTGCGAGGAAATACCTATACTCATACAATGGTAAGCTTGTCAGAGTAGAAAATCATCAGAAATAACCCAGCCAGTGATTTCCGAGGTAACGCTTCCTCATTTCTCTCTGCTGGATCCAAGACTTTCAGAGTTTCCGAAGTATTATCCTGTTATCCTTCCAGCCCCACAGCAACACCGACTGGCCACCACTGTACTGTGCTTCCGTGCTCAGGTGCCCAGACCGTCTATCTTGGCACTTCCTGTGTGAAGCAGGACCAACACACCTGCGTGGGCTTTTCCACCCAGAGCTTGAGTTACGCCTGCCATTTCATTGCCATTGGCGTTCCAACCTCTACTACTATAGGCAATCATTCATTACGCTGTTTTAATAATAAAGACACTCTGTCACCTTTCGTGCAATAAGCGTTAACAATTATTTACAAGGTGCACGTGACAGTGTCAGTCTTCTTTAAATATTCATTTACACGATGTACAACCTACCAAATGATACCTAATTCCAGTTGTAAATTACGGCAAACTATGTAGGTGAGTGCTTGTAAGGCGCGAAATTATATCCACCTCACAACACTATATGAGGCAGTTTTATATACACGTGAAGACAATCGCCCTCTTGATGTGTATCTCAATACCCTGAAATCTCTCTTCCAGATCTCTCTTTAAAGTATTTGAGGTAGGAAGTTGAACTTTTTACAGATTATTTATTGGAATATGGGCTACAACTTAACACAGGGATTTTACAAAATTTTAGTTCAGTTATTAAAGATGATTTTTTTTCAATTGTGATGAAAATTCACAACATTTTTTTGCAATTTTTTATTTATATATTCAAAAATATACGGTTTTTTGGAAAAAGGCTGTGTTAAATTATGCAGAAGGTACTGTGTAACATTTACTGAAAGTTTGAAACAAATATGTTTGGAAGATCCTTAGAAAACATGTAATTAGTATGAGAAAATAAAAGTTTTGGGAATCGAGCGACAAAGATTGGATTAACTTTTTAGTGCATTCCAGGTCCATAGGATGGATTATCTTCATCCTCTGCAAACTCCTCCTCCAGCTTCCTCTTGTTCCTCCTCCTGTTTACTCTTGCTTGTATTTCTAGACTCTTTACAGACCTATCTGCAGCCCGAAGGCGTTCCTTGTCTAAAGCAATCATCGCTCGTACCATGTTAGAACCTATCTTCATTCCCATATTTCTAAATATCTTGCACCTTATAATGTTGCCATCATTGAAAGTCGCAACAGCATCATACACACCAAAGTGAAGTGTTTCTATTCCAACAAATACAGTCTTGGGGATTCTCGACCATATAACACTATTTACACTTTCATTGGTGTTTTGAGTTTTTCCGTGAATACACTTTTTCAACAGTTCAGGTGCTGCTAAGTCTCTGAAAATAGGTTACCCTCAACACATACTTTATCTCACATCACTAAAATGTACCTGATGAACACGGACGTTAATAATAACACCATTTGACAGCAGTTTAACAGCGCCACAGTGGGTCACGCCCATGTAGAACACATTTCAAAAAAAATTTAAAAATAGTTGTAGTCTTCGGAATTGAATAAATTATATATCTATTAAAAGGTAACAGTCTGCAGATTCAGAAAACGCCAAAAAGTAAAAATTGAACTTTTCATGATTTTGAGCCTTTCCGGAGCCCCTTATTAACGTCCTCAGCGGACGCGCCTGGGAACCAGACAGAAATCGTTTGACAGTTTAACACTCAAGACCCACCACAATTTAAACGGCACGGCCGCTCACTGGTGAAGCAAATTCAAACACCAACTCGGTCACAGTAGCTCGTGTTGTACCTTCGCCAGGCAGTCGAGTATATTCTGCTCCCCTCGCGCTGTACAGGTGTTTTCTTTACACTGTCATGGTTTTGGCAATGCATACTGTTCTCGATCAGCAGCCTCTCCCCTTCGCTCCGAGACATTTAAGAGAGACCACAACTCATCGATTCGCGGCCGAGCACATACTGTTTGCATCTACAGTATGCTCGCAGCAAAATCAGTACACACGTATCAACCTCTTCCTCCCCCGCCCCCCTTGTAAGCCTTATCAATTGGAAATGGGTAACTGGGATGCCACCATTAGCCGCCTTCATCAACCCACTCTCTTCCCTACCTTTCAGTTTAACCTGGCTTAAATGCACCCTATATTTTTTCTGCCTGTATATCATCGATGAGGAACCAGGGACAGAGCCTTGATTACCTTAGATGGTCTCATAAAATGCCGAAGCATTTTTCCTGTTACTCATTCCAAAACCTTAGTCTAGCATCAGACATATTTAATAAATACCACGTCTCCCACCTGCTTCTGCAGCTCGTGGTCTAGTGGCTAGACTGGATTGCATAAAAATTGGACTGTGTAAAAATTGGGACTTTGTACGGTCGCTGATGACCGTGCAGTTGAGCACTCCTTAAACTAACATCATCATCATCATTTCCCACCTCCACAGACGTTGCATGCCTCTCCTGGTTGTACCTATCAGCTTGGCGTTAGTAAGATAAGAGAATGTTTCTTCCGGGCAGCCTCCTACATCTCGCACAAGCTACTGGGATTCAATAAATCATTAACCGACTACAAGTTACTCAAAGTGAGTTAACTTCAGAAGCCAGCATCAACTTAGGAGGCGTCGTTCTGGGGACTGCATGATGGCCAGTATTTAAGGCAAAACTAAGCCAACTTAAGAAATGGTCCCACCTTCCGTGTATCGCAAAATGGTAAATAATGAGAGCTGACTTTAAATTGCAGTCGATTTGTTCAGCAAATGAGTGATATGCCTAATCCCTAGGTTGAAACAAAACCCTCTAAATACCGTACAATATGATGAGGAAGTATTATTACTGACAACCTGAACTGCGGGGAGGGGTCCAAAATTCGAAAAATAACCGGCAGCAGCCGAATGCCTGGTATAAAGCAAGGAAACCTGGAAAAGGCATCTTCTACATCTACATTTACATTTATACTCCGCAAGCCACCCAACGGTGTGTGGCGGAGGGCACTTCATGTGCCACTGTCATTACCTCCCTTTCCTTTTCAAGTCGCGTATGGTTCGCGGAAAGAACGACTGCCAGAAAGCCTCCGTGTGCGCTCGAATCTCTCTAATTTTACATTCGTGATCTCCTCGGGAGGTATAAGTAGGGGGAAGCAATATATTCGATACCTCATCCAGAAACGAACCCTCTCGAAACCTGGACAGCAAGCTACACAGCGGTGCAGACCGCCTCTCTTGAAGAGTCTGCCACTTGAGTTTGCTAAATATCTCTGTAACGCTATCACGCTTACCAAATAACTCTGTGACAAAATGCGCCGCTATTCTTTGGATCTTCTCTATGTCCTCCGTCAACCCGACCCGGTACGGAGCCCACACTGATGAGCAATACTCAAGTATAGATCGAACGAGTATTTTGTAAGCCACCTCCTTTGTTGATGGACTACATTTTCTAAGAACTCACCCAATGAATCTCAACCTGGCACCCGCCTTACCAACAATTAATTTTATATGATTATTCCTCTTCAAATCGTTCCATACGCATACTCCCAGATATTTCACAGAAGTAACTGCTACCAGTGTTTGTTTCGCTATCATATGTTATACAATAAAGGATCCTTCTTTTTATGTATTCGCAATACATTACATTTGTCTATGTTAAGAGTCAGTTGCCACTCCCTGCACCAAGTGCCTATCCGCTGCAGATCTTCCATCATAAACTCATATCGATTGCCATCACGTATAGATTGCCATCACTTGTGCGTAGCACGGACCCAGATAATTAAGAAATAATTCATATGTTGGGTAAAGCTCCCTTGTGTATTACAACTGCCCTTTCTTAACCCCTGTATCAGATTTTCCTAAATTGGACTCAAAGAACAAGTCCACTAGAGCTCGAATTTCTGGGTCCATGCATTTCCACTTAGGGTGATTTTCATCGCATTTTTAAGGTCTCCCAAGTGACCTCCACACAGAGACTTGAAAAAAGTCAAAAATTGGTCGCATCAGACTACTAGTGACACAGAAATCAGCTTTCCATCATCTATAATCCTATAACATTCTAGTCCTATAACATTCCAAGGAATATCCTTCTACGGACAGGCCACCCTGAAAACGTTGAATAATCTCGCTCAGCTCCGGATCCGTGTTCTGTCTTCCCCCAAATTACTAAACAGCACTGGGATTTCTGTGAGAATGGCAGCTGACAACACACTGCCTACTACCTTAATCTGAGCGCTGGACACTAGAATCATCGATATATGTCCCCGGGCAATTTCCTCCTCCGACTCATCAAACATCTTGCTCAAGGAATCAGCGCTATGCTTCTCTTAATCTTTAATGTGGACAAAGTCGAATTTAAAGAAAGAAATACGGACAGCCCAACGCACCAACCATCTGGTCTTACGGGTTCTGGACATAATCCAACTTAAAGCTAGATTATGAGTTTCCAAACTAACCCTTCAGTGTTGTAGGTGAGATCTACGTTCACCTACGCTTCCAATTCGTGCACTAAATTGTGTCTGTCGGGTTCTAATAACGACCTCTAACCATAGGCTAATGGCCTACGCTTCCCTTCATGCTCTTGCAGAAGTACCTTTCTCCGAAGCTGAGTCATGGGAGCAGTGGTTTGCGCAAATCTAGGCACAAAGCTCCTAAAATAATTATCATCCACCCGAAAGAGCTAGAGCCTTCCTATTTCTGGGAACTGTATCAGTAGCTTTATTCCTGGAATGGTCAATACTCACTCCACTGACAGACACAAATTAGAAAACTGTAAGTACAAATTTTTCTAAATTTCGCCTACAAATGAGATCTTATCAACTAGTGTTACCATAGATGTTTGGGTTTTATAGTCAGTCACATCACCTTAAAGCAGGTCAGTACTTGTCTCAGATGATCAAGCCAAATTTAATACCATGCACCACCACACACTCCAAATAACTGAACACACATTTAAACTTCAAAGCTCCAATACTGAATGCAATAACCTGCTGCTAAAGTCGCCAGAACAATGGGTACTCTATTAATCTGATGCATTATATCTGGTTTTTGAAAGCCTTTGACTGTGAAACCAATAAGTTTGCTTATAAATAAATATTCCGCTACCAGTCACGACTTCCTTTAGTTACCTTTCGCAAGACGAGTTTCAGGAAATTATTCCTATTATAGAATGCGGTTGTTGTGTGTATCAAGCCATTTATATTGATGTTCCCAATGTGTGAGGGACTGCTT
The DNA here is from genome assembly GCF_023864345.2 of Schistocerca serialis cubense. Taxonomy (NCBI): domain Eukaryota; kingdom Metazoa; phylum Arthropoda; class Insecta; order Orthoptera; family Acrididae; genus Schistocerca; species Schistocerca serialis. The sequence goes on from NC_064644.1 coordinate 55,150,538, forward strand.
TATTTCGTTGACTTTTACTGTAATATACACTCCTGGAAATTGAAATAAGAACACCGTGAGTTCATTGTCCCAGGAAGGGGAAACTTTATTGACACATTCCTGGGGTCAGATACATCACATGATCACACTGACAGAACCACAGGCACATAGACACAGGCAACAGAGCATGCACAATGTCGGCACTAGTACAGTGTATATCCACCTTTCTCAGCAATGCAGGCTGCTATTCTCCCATGGAGACGATCGTAGAGATGCTGGATGTAGTCCTGTGGAACGGCTTGCCATGCCATTTCCACCTGGCGCCTCAGTTGGACCAGAGTTCGTGCTGGACGTGCAGACCGCGTGAGACGACGCTTCATCCAGTCCCAAACATGCTCAGTGGGGGACAGATCCGGAGATCTTGTTGGCCAGGGTAGTTGACTTACACCTTCCAGAGCACGTTGGGTGGCACGGGATACATGCGGACGTGCATTGTCCTGTTGGAACAGCAAGTTCCCTTGCCGGTCTAGGAATGGTAGAACGATGGGTTCGATGACGGTTTGGATGTACCGTGCACTATTCAGTGTCCCCTCGACGATCACCAGTGGTGTACGGCCAGTGTAGGAGATCGCTCCCCACACCATGATGCTGGGTGTTGGCCCTGTGTGCCTCGGTCGTATGCAGTCCTGATTGTGGCGCTCACCTGCACGGCGCCAAACACGCATACGACCATCATTGGCACCAAGGCAGAAGCGACTCTCATCGCTGAAGACGACACGTCTCCATTCGTCCCTCCATTCACGCCTGTCGCGACACCACTGGAGGCGGGCTGCACGATGTTGGGGCGTGAGCGGAAGACGGCCTAACGGTGTGCGGGACCGTAGCCCAGCTTCATGGAGACGGTTGCGAATGGTCCTCGCCGATACCCCAGGAGCAACAGTGTCCCTAATTTGCTGGGAAGTGGCGGTGCGGTCCCCTACGGCACTGCGTAGGATCCTACGGTCTTGGCGTGCATCCGTGCGTCGCTGCGGTTCGGTCCCAGGTCGACGGGCACGTGCACCTTCCGCCGACCACTACATCTACATCTACATCTACATTGATACTCCGCAAGCCACCCAACGGTGTGTGGCGGAGGGCACTTTACGTGCCACTGTCATTACCTCCCTTTCCTGTTCCAGTCGCGTATGGTTCGCGGGAAGAACGACTGTCTGACAGCCTCCGTGCGCGCTCTAATCTCTCTAATTTTACATTCGTGATCTCCTCGGGAGGTATAAGTAGGGGGAAGCAATATATTCGATACCTCATCCAGAAACGCACCCTCTCGAAACCTGGCGAGCAAGCTACACCGCGATGCAGAGCGCCTCTCTTGCAGAGTCTGCCACTTGAGTTTATTAAACATCTCCGTAACGCTATCACGGTTACCAAATAACCCTGTGACGAAACGCGCCGCTCTTCTTTGGATCTTCTCTATCTCCTCCGTCAGACCGATCTGGTACGGATCCCACACTGATGAGCAATACTCAAGTATAGGTCGAACGAGCGTTTTGTATGCCACCTCCTTTGTTGATGGACTACATTTTCTAAGCACTCTCCCAATGAATCTCAACCTGGTACCCGCCTTACCAACAATTAATTTTATATGATCATTCCACTTCAAATCATTCCGCACGCATACTCCCAGATATTTTACAGAAGTAACTGCTACCAGTTTTCGTTCCGCTATCATATAATCATACAATAAAGGATCCTTCTTTCTATGTATTCGCAATACATTACATTTGTCTATGTTAAGGGTCAGTTGCCACTCCCTGCACCAAGTGCCTATCCGCTGCAGATCTTCCTGCATTTCGCTACAATTTTCTAATGCTGCAACTTCTCTGTATACTACAGCATCATCCGCGAAAAGCCGCATGGTACTTCCGACACTATCTACTAAGTCATTTATATATATTGTGAAAAGCAATGGTCCCATAACACTCCCCTGTGGCACGCCAGAGGTTACTTTAACGTCTGTAGACGTCTCTCCATTGTTAACAACATGCTGTGTTCTGTTTGCTAAAAACTCTTCAATCCAGCCACACAGCTGGTCTGATTTTCCGTAGGCTCTTACTTTGTTTATCAGGCGACAGTGCGTAACTGTATCGAACGCCTTCCGGAAGTCAAGAAAAATAGCATCTACCTGGGAGCCTGTATCTAATATTTTCTGGGTCTCATGAACAAATAAGGCGAGTTGGGTCTCACACGATCGCTGTTTCCGGAATCCATGTTGATTCCTACATAGTAGATTCTGGGTTTCCAGAAATGACATGATACTCGAGCAAAAAACATGTTCTAAAATTCTACAAGAGATCGACGTAAGAGATATAGGTCTATAGTTTTGCGCATTTGCTCGACGACCCTTCTTGAAGACTGGGACTATTTGTGCTCTTTTCCAATCATTTGGAACCCTCCGTTCCTCTAGAGACTTGCGGTACACGGCTGTTAGAAGGGGGGCAAGTTCTTTCGCGTACTCTGTGTAGAATCGAATTGGTATCCCGTCAGGTCCAGTGGACTTTCCTCTATTGAGTGATTCCAGTTGCTTTTCTATTCCTTGGACACTTATTTCGATGTCAGCCATTTTTTCGTTTGTGCGAGGATTTAGAGAAGGAACTGCAGTGCGGTCTTCCTCTGTGAAACAGCTTTGGAAAAAGGTGTTTAGTATTTCAGCTTTACGCGTGTCATCCTCTGTTTCAATGCCATCATCATCCCGTAGAATCTGGATATGCTGTTTCGAGCCACTTACTGATTTAACGTAAGACCAGAACTTCCTAGGATTTTCTGTCAAGTCGGTACATAGAATTTCACTTTCGAATTCAATGAACGCTTCACGCATAGCCCTCCTTACGCTAACTTTGACATCGTTTAGCTTCTGTTTGTCTGAGAGGTTTTGGCTGAGTTTAAACTTGGATTGGAGCTCTCTTTGCTTTCGCAGTAGTTTCCTAACTTTGTTGTTGTACCACGGTGAGTTTTTCCCGTCCCTCACAGTTTTACTCGGCACGTACCTGTCTAAAACGCATTTTACGATTGCCTTGAACTTTTTCCATAAACACTCAACATTGTCAGGGTCGGAACAGAAATTTTCGTTTTGATCTGTTAGGTAGTCTGAAATCTGCCTTCTATTGCTCTTGCTAAACAGATAAACCTTCCTCCCTTTTTTTATATTCATATTAACTCCCATATTCAGGGATGCTGCAACGGCCTTATGGTCACTGATTCCCTGTTCTGTACATACAGAGTCGAAAAGTTCGGGTCTGTTTGTTATCAGTAGGTCCAAGATGTTATCTCCACGAGTCGGTTCTCTGTTTGATTGCTCGAGGTAATTTTCGGATAGTGCACTCAGTATAACGTCACTCGATGCTCTGTCCCTACCACCCGTCCTAAACATCTGAGTGTCCCAGTCTATATCTGGTAAATTGAAATCTCCACCTAAGACTATAACATGCTGAGAAAATTTATGTGAAATGTATTCCAAATTTTCTCTCAGTTGTTCTGCCACTAATGCTGCTGAGTCAGGAGGTCGGTAAAAGGAGCCAATTATTAACCTAGTTCGGTTGTTTAGTGTAACCTCCACCCATAATAATTCACAGGAACTATCCACTTCTACTTCACTACAGGATAAACTACTACTAACAGCGACGAACACTCCACCACCGGTTGCATGCAATCTATCCTTTCTAAACACCGTCTGTACCTTTGTAAAAATTTCGGCAGAATTTATCTCTGGCTTAAGCCAGCTTTCTGTACCTATAACGATTTCAGCTTCGGTGCTCTCTATCAGCGCTTGAAGTTCCGGTACTTTACCAACGCAGCTTCGACAGTTGACAATTACAATACCGATTGCTGCTTGGTCCCCGCATGTCCTGACTTTGCCCCGCACCCGTTGAGGCTTTTGCCCTTTCTGTACTTGCCCAAGGCCATCTAACCTAAAAAACCGCCCAGCCCACGCCACACAACCCCTGCTACCCGTGTAGCCGCATGTTGCGTGTAGTGGACTCCTGACCTATCCAGCGGAACCCGAAACCCCACCACCCTATGGCGCAAGTCGAGGAATCTGCAGCCCACACGGTCGCAGAACCGTCTCAGCCTCTGATTCAGACCCTCCACTCGGCTCTGTACCAAAGGTCCGCAGTCAATCCTGTCGACGATGCTGCAGATGGTGAGCTCTGCTTTCATCCCGCTAGCGAGACTGGCAGTCTTCACCAAATCAGATAGCCGCCGGAAGCCAGAGAGGATTTCCTCCGATCCATAGCGACACACATCATTGGTGCCGACATGAGCGACCACCTGCAGATGGGTGCACCCTGTACCCTTCATGGCATCCGGAAGGACCCTTTCCACATCTGGAATGACTCCCCCCCGGTATACACACGGAGTGCACATTGGTTTTCTTCCCCTCTCTTGCTGCCATTTCCCTAAGGGGCCCCATTACGCGCCTGACGTTGGAGCTCCCAACTACCAGTAAGCCCACCCTCTGCAACTTCCCGGATCTTGCAGACTGAGGGGCAACCTCTGGAACAGGACAAGCAGCCATGTCAGGCCGAAGATCAGTATCAGCCTGAGACAGAGCCTGAAACCGGTTCGTCAGACAAACTGGAGAGGCTTTCCGTTCAGCCCTCCGGAATGTCTTTCGCCCCCTGCCACACTTTGAAACGACCTCCCACTCTACCAAAGGTGAGGGATCAGCCTCAATGCGGGCAGTATCCCGGCAACCACAGTCGTAGTCCGATCAGGGGATGCGTGGGACGAGCTGGCCGTCCCCGACAAACCCCCATCCGGACCCCCACAGTGATGCCCATTGGCAACAGCCTCAAGCTGTGTGACCGAAGCCAACACTGCCTGAAGCTGGGAGCGAAGGGATGCCAACTCAGCCTGCATCCGAACACAGTACCACTGGCGACAACATCGATGTACTGTGGAGACCTCACGCCCCACGTGTTGAGCAATTCGGCGGTACGTCCACCCGGCCTCCCGCATGCCCACTATACGCCCTCGCTCAAAGTCCGTCAACTGCACTTACGGTTCACGTCCACGCTGTCGCGGCATGCTACCAGTGTTAAAGACTGCGATGGAGCTCCGTATGCCACGGCAAACTGGCTGACACTGATGGCGGCGGTGCACAAATGCTGCGCAGCTAGCGCCATTCGACGGCCAACACCGCGGTTCCTGGTGTGTCCGCTGTGCCGTGCGTGTGATCATTGCTTGTACAGCCCTCTCGCAGTGTCCGGAGCAAGTATGGTGGGTCTGACACACCGGTGTCAATGTGTTCTTTTTTCCATTTCCGGGAGAGTATAATAACTACGCGATTATTTTTGTTGGTTATCGATTCTTTTGGTGAAGTTAGTGGCGAAATTTAGAAGAATTTGTACTTACAGTTTTCTAATGTTCCATTTGTGCAGAGTCTCACACACACTAAACATAACACACAACTTGTTGTACGCTTTAAACATAGAAAATATCTTATACAAATAAAACAGTTACAAACATGATCTTGCAAGTAGTCCACAGAGATAACACTATAGGTCTTCCACAGATTATGATACACATTTGTACAGAGGTTATTTATCTTAACAATTTGTCTCAGTATATACTTATATCGGTTTAAAATTGAGTTTATTTTTATGTTTTGCTATTTTTATTGAACTATACAATCTAATCATCTCAAGAAATTCACTAGTTCACTTTCAAAATTTTCGTTTAATATTTTATCTCCATATTTCCTGTAATGTGAATATATTTCCAGTTCTTCTAGCAAATTTATTTTATGTCCTTTATTTTTAGTCGATGGAGTACTTAGACATTTTGCTCTATTTTTCCAAATCGGTGTCCTGTATTATGTATGTGTGTTGCTATTGCTGACATAATGTGTTCGTGTGTGTGTGTATGCTTTAATGTGCTCTGTGTAAATGATGTTGAAATTTCGGCCTGGTTTTCCTACGTAGAACATGGAGAATTCCGAGCATGTTACCTTGTATATTCCAGAGTCTGAATATGAAACATGATTACACTTTATATTAGGTATTAGTTTTTCTTGTAAATTATTAGATGTAGAAAACCCTATGTTTACTTTGTGATTTTTGAATATATTTGCAAACTTCTGTGATACATTGCCTATGTATGGGACACTAGATGTTGTCTTTAAAGGTAAAGTAGTTGTAACTTAGGGTTACCAGAAATTCGACGAAGTAAATTCGACCATCCCTGTGTATGAAAGTTTGTTCTGCTGCATAAGGGTCTTTCTCTCTTTTTCTTCTGAGGTGCAGTTTACATCTGGGTCTTTCTTCACTTCGTCTAGGACTTTGTCAACCATGGAAAAATTGTAACCATCGGCTACTGCTATCTTTTTCACTGTGCTTAATATTTGTTGCATGTTTTCTTGGTTCAATGGTATTTTTCTCTCTATGTAGCACTGACTTGTATGCTGCCATGCCTGTGTTGTTGTGTCTTGTAATATTTAGGTCCAGAAGTTGATGCTTTTATTTTGCTCATCTTCCAGTGTAAATATGATTTTCTCATGTAGATGATTGAAGTAATCTAGAACGTCTGGAATCTCTTTGGTTTCCCTTTCACTAGCAGTAGTGTATCTTCTAAACATCTCCTATAAAATACTGTTTTCTTTAGTCTAGGTTCTTGGCTGTTAAATAATTTTTTTCTAAGTGATCTGTGTATATGTCGGCTGTGGTAACAGATATACATGATCCCATTGCCAGGCCATCTGGTTGTTTACAAATGTTGTCTTTAAAGGTAAAGTAGTTGTAAGTTAAGGTTAGCAGAAATTCGACGAAGTAAATTCGGCAATCCCTGTGTATGAAAGTTTGTTCTGCTGCATAAGGTTCTTTTGTATTACTATTAGAGCTCCTTGTATGGGTATGTTTGAGTAAAGGTTGGTGATGTCAAGTGATATAAACTGCACATCTTAGGGGAGATTTCTGATTCTTAGTTCTTTAGCTAGTGTCATTCTGTTTTGTATGGAATATGTTGTTTCATATGTATACTTTTTCATCACCATGTTATTCAGTTTATGTGACAGTTTGTATGCTGGGCTATTTACAGAGTTGACCATGGGATGTATTGGTTTACCATCCTTGTGTACTTCTGTCTGTGATCTTAGTGTTGTGCGTTTGGGTTCATGCATGTAAGATATTCCTTTTCAGTTTCTGTCAATAGGATATGTGTGTCCTGTATTTGCTCCTTAATTTTAATTTGATATTGTTTGGTTGGGTCTTTTTCAATGTGCTGAATACTATTAGCGTAAAAAATCTATGTGTTTTGTCTATGTCTCCTTCTAGTCTCGTGACAACTAATGTATTGCTTTTGCCTGACTTTACGTCTATGGATTGGTTGCTTTTCTCTTTATTATTTATAGATTTTACAATTTTTGCATCATTTACTGTTTATTTGGATCTAAACTTATCTTTTGATTTCTTATCTTTTGAGCTATTGCTGCTGTCGTGTTTGAATACGATTTTGCAAAATCTGCTGTATTTTTTGTTGCAGCTATAACCTGTTTCAGTGCATGGTTCTTGAGGTTAGGTTTTGCATTTGTTTTAGTCCTTTTGGAGTAGATCGCTTTCTATTTGGTTGAATTTTATGTCTGTTGTTCACCACTCTACTGTAAAATGTGTGTGTGCTTTTGTCAGTTATCTCAATGTTGGATCTCGTATATTTTTTGATGTCAACTTCTATAGTTTCTTATTATGTGTGTAGCAAATGGACAAGTACTCCTCATCGACTATATCTTGGATGTACTTTCATGCACTGTCATAAACTGTGAATTCCATGTTGTTTGCTGCTTCTAGCTACATAGCTACATGTTTACTAAGTCCTGCGTCTTGTTTAACTGCCTTATTTCGGTTTTCAGCCAGATATTTTGTGCTTTATAAGTATTGCTATGCTGCTGCTAGAACTAATTTTCACTTTTATGTAATTCAGTATTATGGATAGTTGCCGACAGTGCTTGTTGAATCTTATGTGTGCAACTGTTTTTAGTGCTTTAATTTTGAGGTTTTTTATTTATATAATAATGAATAAAAAATAGGAGTGCGGGTAAGCTACTACAAACAGCATAGTGAAAGCATTATTGTGGCCAAGATAGATACGAGGCCCACGCCTCCTACAATAGTATAAGTTTATATGAGAACTAGCTCTGCAGATGATGAAGAAATTGAAGCCCGCATCTCGTGGTCGTGTGGTAGCGTTCTCGCTTCCCACGCCCGGGTTCCCGGGTTCGATTCCCGGCGGGGTCAGAGATTTTCTCTGCCTCGTGATGGCTGGGTGTTGTGTGCTGTCCTTAGGTTAGTTAGGTTTAAGTAGTTCTAAGTTCTAGGGGACTGATGACCATAGATGTTAAGTCCCATAGTGCTCAGAGCCATTTAAAAAAAAAAAGAAATTGAAGAAATGTATGATGAAGTAAAAGAAATTATTCAGATAATGAAGGGAGACGAAAATTTAGTCATCGGTGACTGGAATTCGCTAGTAGGAAATGGGAGAGAAGGACACGTAGTAGGTGAATATGGATTGGGGCTAAGAAATGAAAGAGGAAGCCACCTGGTAGAATTTTACACAGAGAACAACTTAATCATAGCTAACACTTGGTTCAAGAACTGTAAAAGAAGGTTGTATACATGGAAGAAACCTGGAGATACTGACAGGTTTCAGATAGATTATTTAATGGTAAGACAGAGATTTAGGAACCAGGTTTTAAATTGTAAGACATTTCCAGGGGCAGATGTGGACTCTGACCACAATCTATTGGTTATGAACTGTAGATTAAAACTGAAGAAACTGCAAAAAGGATGGAATTTGAGGAGATGGGACCTGGATAAACTGAAAGAACCAGCGGTTGTACAGAGTTTCAGGGAGAGCATAAGGGAACAATTGACAGGAATGGGGGAGAGAAATACAGTAGAAGAAGAATGGGTAGCTTTGAGGGATGAAGAACTGAAGGCAGCAGAAGACCAAGTAGGTAAAAAGACGAGGGCTAGTAGACATCCTTGGGAAACAGAAGAAATATTGAATTTAATTCATGAAAGGAGAAAATATAGAAATGCAATAAATGAAGCAGGAAAAAAGGAATACAAACGTCTCAAAAATGAGATCGGCAGGACGTGCAAAATGGCTAAGCGGGGTGGCTATAGGACAAATGTAAGGATGTAGAGGCTTATCTGACTAGAGGTAAGATAGATACTGCCTACAAGAAAATGAAGGAGACCTTTGGAGAAAAGAGAACCACTTATATGAATATCAAGAGCTCAGATGGAAACCCAGTACTAAGCAAAGAAGGGAAAGCAGAAAGGTGGAAGGAGTATATAAAGGTTCTATACAAGGGCGATGTACTTGAGGAAAATATTATGGAAATGGAAGAGGTGTTAGATGAAGATGAAATGTGAGATACGATACTGCGTGAAGAGTGTGACAGAGCACTGAAACACCTGAGTCGAAACAAGGCCCCGGGAGTAGACAACATTCCATTAGAACCACTGACGGCCTCGGGAGAGCCAGTCCTGACAAAACTATACCATCTGGTGAGCAAGATGTATGAGACAGGCAAAATACCCTCTGACTTCAAGAAGAATATAATAATTCCAGTCGCAAAGTAAGCAGGTGTTGACAGATGTGAAAAATACCGTTTAATAAGTCACGGATGCAAAATACTAACACGAATTCTTTACAGACAGATGGAAAAACTGGTAGAAGCGGACCTCGAGGAAGATCAGTTTGGATTCCTTAGAAATACGGGAACACGTGAGGCAATACTGACCCTACGACTTATCTTAGAAGCTAGATTAAGGAAAGGCAAACCTACGCTTCTAGCATTTGTAGACTTAGAGAAAGCTTTTGACAATGTTGACTTTAATACTCTCTTTCAAATTCTGAAAGGGGCAGGGGTAAAATACAGTGAGCGAAAGGCTATTTACAATTTGTACAGAAACCAGATAGCAGTTATAAGAGTCGAGGGGTATGAAATGGAAGCAGTGGTTGGAAAGGGAGTGAGACAGGGTTGTAGCCTCTCCCTGATGTTATTCAATCTGTGTATTGTGCAAGCAGTAAAGGAAGCAAAAGATAAATTCGGAGTAGGTATTAAAATCCATGGAGAAGAAATAAAAACTTTGAGGTTTGCCGATGACATTGTAATTCTGTCAGAGACAGCAAGGGACTTAGAAGAGCAGATTTACGGAATGGATAGTGTGTTGAATGGAGAATGTAATATGAACATCAACAAAAGCAAAACAAGGATAATGGAATGTAGTCGAATTAAGTCGGGTGATGTAGAGGGAATTAGATTAGGGAATGAGACACTTAAAGTAGTAAAGGAGTATTGCTATTTGGGGAGAAAAATAACTGATGATGGTCGAAGTAGACAGGATATAAGAGGTAGACTGGCGATGGAAAGGAAAGCGTTTCTGAAGAAGAGAAATTTGTTAACATCGAGTGTAGATTTAAGTGTCAGGAAGTCATTTCGGAAATTATTTGTATGGAGTGTAGCCATGTATGGAAGCATGCACGATAAGTAGTTTCGACAAAAAGAGGATAGAAGCTTTAGAAATCTGGTGCTACAGAAGAACGCTGAAGATTAGATGGGCAGATCATATAACTAATGAGGTACTGAATAGGATTGGGGAGAAGAGAAGTTTGTGGCATAGCTTGACTAGAGGAAGGGATCGGTTGGTAGGACATATTCTGAGGCATCAAGGGATCACCAATTTAGTATTGGAGGGCAGCGTGGAGGGTAAAAATCGTAGAGGGAGACCAAGAGGCGAATACACTGAACAGATACAGAAGGATGTACGTTGCAGTAGGTACTGGGAGGTGAAGGAGCTTGCACAGGCTAGACTAGCATGGAGAGCTGCATCAAACCAGTCTCAGGACTGAAGACCACAACAACAACAACAACAACAACATGGGTGTGATGCCTGGATTAGCACTTTTTAATGCTGGTAATATTCAGCACATTGGAAAACACCCCACAAGAATGATTTCAAACTCAAATTAAGGGAAATCTAAGGAACACACTATTCCTATTGACAGAAACTGAAAAGGAATACCTTATGTGCGTGATTCCAAATGCACAACTCCGAAGAGCACAGCCAAAAATACACTCGGATGGAAATCCAATACATCTCGTAGTCAACTCTGCAAATAGCCCAGGATACAAACCGTGACATAAACTGAATAACATGCTGATGGAAAATTACACATATGAAACAACGTATTCCCTAAAAAAAAGCGTGATACTAGCTAAAGAACTGAGAACCAGAAAGCTCCCCCAAGATGTGCTGTTTATATCACTTGATATCACCAACCTTTACTCAAACATACCCATACAAGAAGCTCTAACAGTAATACATAAGAAGCAAATGCAACACAATAAACTTTCATAGACAGGGATTGTCGAATTTATGGAGCTCTTTCATCAAACCCTAAGTTACAACTACTTTACCTTTAATGGAATCTTTTATACAAAATGAGATGGCGTAGGAATGGGATCTTGTACATCTGGTACCATAGCTGACATATACATTAATCACTTACAACAAAAGTTATTTAACAGCCAAGAACCTTGCCTAAGGAAAATAGAATTTTATAGGAGATATGTAGATGACACACTACTGTCAGTAAAAGGGGATTCCTAAGAGGACACACACATTCTAAATTACTTCAATCACCTATATGAGAAAATTATATTTACACTGGAAGATGAGCAAAATAAGAGCATCAACTTCTGGACCTAAACATTACAAGACACATCAACATAAGAACATTCAAAATTTGTAGGAAAAACACAATAACTGACACAACAATCCTTGCAACCTCATGTCGCCCAAATATCCATAAATAGGCAGCATAGAGGTCAACGCTACATAGGACAACAAAAATACTGTTGAACCAAGAAAACATGCAACAAGAAATATACACAGTGAAAAAGATTGCAGTTGTCAGTGGTTACAATGTTTCTATGGCTGACACAATCCTAGAAATGTGAAGAAAGACTCAAGTGTAAACTGCATCACAGTAGAAAAAGAGAGAAACAAATGTATATCTAGTATTGCATACATAGGCAATCTAACACAGAACATAGCAAATATGTTCAAAAATCACAAAGTAAAAATGCGGTTTTCTACATTTAAGAAATTACAACAAAACTAATACATAATGTGAAGTGTAATCATGATCCATATTTACTCTGGAATATACAAGGGAACATGCCCGGAATGCTCCATGTTCTACCTAGGACAAACAGGCCGAAATTTCAACACCAGGTACATAGAGTAAATTAAAGCTTACACACACAACAAACACTGCGTCAGCAACAGTAACACATATACATGATACGGGACACCCATTTGGCTAAATAGAGAATGTCCCAGTACTTCACCGACTAAATAAAAGAGATAAAACGGATATGCTAGAAGAACTGTACATATATTGACATTACAGAAAATATGAAGGTAAAATATTAAACGATAAACTTGAAAGTGTATCGGTGTATTTTGTCATATGTTTCGATAATACACTTCAATAAAAACAGTAAAACATAGAACAGGTACAATTGAAAGATCGATATAAGTTAATTATTAACTAAATTGTTAAGATGAATAACCTCTATACAAAAACATAACATAATCTGTGGAAGACCTATAATGTTATCTCTGTGGACTACTTGTAAAAACATCTACGTAACTGCTTTGTTCATATAAGATATTTACGATGTATAAAGTGTACAACAAGTTGTGTGTGATGTTTAGTGTGTCCGACACTATACAATTAGACCATTGGAAAACTGTAAGTACAAATTTTCTAAATTTCGCCAGCAACTTCACCAAAAGAATCGATAACCAACTAAAAAATCGCCTGTTTCTTAGATATTGCAGTAAAACCCAACGAAATGAAGCAGACACTTACATATTGACAAAATCAATAAAAATGGCTTAAAAAACACAAAAAACGCACTTGAAAATTGGAATCAGTTGTCGAAACGGGTCCTGCGAAAAGAAAATAAAGAATTTCGTGACTGATAGCAAATGATTTATTTATAAACAAATTCATGGGCACTCTATTAAACTCAAACTGTAACCAATAGAAAACGCTGTTAATGGTTCAGATTCTTCGTCCAGTGGTATTTGGTAAATTCTTGGTTTATATCTAACGCGTAAACATCATTTTCCGTGGAAACTAAATGAAGCAGTTGTGAAGATCGTGAAGCAGAACTCATTCAAACACTACCTTTCTGGTTAACATCGTGATTGTAAACGACTGCTCTCTACCCTGCGCCCTGGACTTAAGTACCAAGAAAATAGGAGCTGCGTATGGAGATACAGACGGCCAACTCACCCCGTCTGGAAACAGGCGGTTAACGTCATGTAGCTCACGTATCTCCGGCTGGGAAAGCCTATAAGGCATCCGTCACACTAGTATGTTTCAGTCAATCTGATTTTGTACTGAATTTTATCAGTCAACCTTAATCGACCAGTGACAACTTCTGGGAGTTCTCTTAACAAATCTGATAATTTTTGCGACTGGTTGGATGGCTATTACTTAACTTAAAACACTTTTTTATTCAACTTCTATGGACGAAATCTGATGTCTGCATGTGGTGTACTGGTCTCAGGACAAAATTTAAAATTACATTTTGTAGCCTCCTTCCTAATCGGCCTACTGGATTGCTATATAGCTGACCACGGTCGCTTATGCCTAGTGAAATTTTACAGTGACTAAGGCTATTGTTACCTAGGGAAAGTAACACCGGTTAATTGGAGGAAACTGTACAACAGTCTCTTCTGAAGGAAGAATCTATTCTAACCTTAAGCCAAACACCGACGATAATTTTGAAATAGGTAGAATATGGCGCAGCTGGCTGATTTGGAGGAGGGGAACGGACAGCGAGGTCATCGGTCCCATCGGATTAGGGAACGATTGGAAAGGAAGTCGGTCGTGCCCTTTCAAAGGAACCAGTCCCGCATTCGCCTGAACCGATTTACGGAAATCACGGAAAACCTTAATCAGGATGGCCTGACGCGGGATTGAACCGTCAACCTCCCGAATGCGAGTCCAGTGTGTTAACCACTGAGCCACCTCGCTCGGTAAGACTATAGTGCAATCGCTAACGAACCGCACAGGAGGGAAAAAGGGTCCCACGTAATATTTACTACAAAAATCACTGATAACACAAAGAATACAATGATTTACTAAAAAATCATAATGAAATAGTCGCCAGCCCGCTAAGACAATGAATCTGCAGCGTCATCAGAAAGATAATGGCAAAGAAATTTAAGCAAATATCACGGGCATGGCAACAGAAGGTTTTCACGGAGTCTACATCATACTCCGCAAGCCACCTAATGTTGTGTGTTAGAGGGTACATTCGGTACCACTATCTGATCCCTCCAACCCTGTTCCACTCGCGAACAGTGCGTGGGAAGAATGTGTCGGCAAGCCTCTGTATTGGCTCTAATTTCCCGGATTGTCTCCTCGTGGTCAATACGCGAGATGTATGTGGGGGGAAGTAATATGTTGTCTGACTCCTCCTGAAAAGTGTTGTCCCGAAATTTCAGTAGTAAAAATCTCCGTGATGCACAACGTCTCTCTTGTAGCGTCTGCGCCGGCCGCTGTGGCCGACCAACTATAGACGGTTCAGTCCGGAACCGCGCTGCTGCTGCGGGCGGAGATTCGAATGCTGCCTCGGGCACGGATGTGTATGATGTCCTTAGGTTACTTATGTTTAAGCAGTTCTAAGTCAAAGGGACTGATGCCCACAGATGTTAAGTCCCATAGTGCATAGAGCCGTTGGAACCAGTTTCAGTGTCTGGCACCGGAGTTTGTTTAGTATCTCCGTAACGCTCTCTCGCCAGCTAAACGATGCCGTGCTGAAACGCGCAGCTCTTCATTATTCTTGTGAAATACTAAATTTTGAAAGCAAAATTAAATGGAGTTACTGATCAAATGACTGACCGGCATAACTTAAACTTTGTTGTGTAAAGAAATTACTTTCAGTAAAGCCAGTGTAATGTAATGCAAAATTTTTAAAAAAGCAAGCAATTTACTTTTGATTATTGAAAGACTGAGCTGAATTTACTTTAATCAAGTGAGCAATTGGTATTATTTTTAAAATAACAACAATAAAATACATACCAAGCTAAGCTAAATACAGAATAAAATGCGCACTCTTGATTTGTGCTGTATCTTTAGTTATTGGTTTTGACAGTGAAATGTTGCTTTAAGTAGCCTCTGTCTTGCAATACAAGAGTGAACAGTTACTGAGGAAGAAAATTTACGCTGAAACTAGTCATTAGCAAACACATAAACCTGGCTGTAAATATTAGGTCAGTTTTCATGTTCTTACAACACTCGGTGATTGTATTTATAAACGTTGAGAATGTGGGTTTCGCGGCAGGCGTGCCACAGATAAATTCCTGCAGTCGCGCTATCCTCCGTGTCATCGATGGCTCAGATGGATAGATCGTTGCCATGTAAGCAGGATATCCCGGGTTCGAGTCCCGGTCGGGACACACGTTTTCATCTGTCCCCATTGACCTATGTCAACGCCTGTAAGCAGCTATGGGTGTTCATGTAATTGTAACTTGGAGATTGCATGGAAAGGAAAGGGACCCTGCTTGGTAATAATGTTTTAGGGAAATGACAACACAGGTTCCCTACAAGTTCTAACTACTACAAGCTGTTACTCAAGTTATTCATACTTTCTGAGAGAAATGTTGCTGGGAAATGTCAAAATAAGTTTATAATTTTTCACTTAACCGACTTAAGATGTTGTAGCTGTTAGGACGTGAAGAATGTAACTGACCGCAATGCTGAGCTGCCGTTGTTGCTGCTGCTGCTGTTCGATGTGAGCCCCGAAGAGTCTCCAGAGCCACGGATAACTATGGGACAGGCAGTAGCTGGAACTGCTGGTTCCTCCGCCTGTCCAGTCACACCGCGCTCTCAATACTCGCAGGTTAACGAATCAGGCGCCTCTACATTGGCGTGACCCGCGGCTGCCGGTGCGCCCAACGATCACTTCCGCACTCTTCCGTGCCTCAACTTGTTCCGCTTCTCCCCCCACCCCCATAGCCCACCCGCTACGCGACAGAGACTCCCCATACGCAAATATTGCTATTGATACATTTCAATAAAGTTCCCTTGGCTATTACCCAGTAATTTACAATATTTTCAATATAATTACAATCAATTCTATACAGTCAAAAATAAATACACCAGCAAATCGATTGCGTATTAAATATACTTTCTGTAATACAGTTTACAGCTTCAGAATCAAAACTACAGTACAAGTGATCAACGGACATTAAACGGCGAAAATTTTGGTTGGTGCAGAAGGTACCTTATATGCATTTCCTGTGTTACAAGTTCCCTGCCTGAATAATGGAGGAGGCACTGCGTCTTTTTCAAAAGATCAGACCCAAGTATCAGTTCAATTAAATGAATTGGAATGCACACGACATTTCGCTGCTAATGACTCATCAGACACTGATCTGCACACCTCAATGGTCATTCGTAACATCGATAACCCAGCTACATGCTCATAACTAGAGTACCAGTCCAAACTGATCAAAGACGCTCTACTGCCCAAATCTTCTAAAACACACACAGGTTCCGCTCCCATGGTGGCACACACAGCTGGCCAGAGTGGCTGAGCGATTCTAGGCGCTTCAGTGTGTAGCCGCGCGACCGCTACGGTCGCAGGTTTGAATCCTGTCTTGGGCATGGATGTGTGTGATGTCCTTAGGTTAGTTAGGTTTAAGTAGTTCTAAGTTCTAGGGAACTGATGACCTCAGATGTTAAGTCCCATAGTACTCAGAGCTATTTGAACCATTTTGGCACACACAAATGGGATGTGTGTGGTATTAGTCACACATATCTTACGACATCCGTGTGGGGGAGTGCTCGACCCATTCCCGGATGACGCCCCCAGGCGTCAGCTGTTAATACTCAAACCACAAGGCACCTTATAATCGTTAACCAATTGATACCCACTATTGCATCTAAAACACTTGCTCCTCTCATATCCTGGACTACTCGTTTCTAGTCCCTCAGCCTGAGGCTCAGCGCACGCCCTCGCCTCTAACGTTGTTTCTCTACGCTGCAAATCCCCATTTTCGCATTGTTTACATTAGTCTAAATTAGCGAAGGTACGCAGCCTACATAAAAACATCACGCAAGAATGATGTTGGCGCCGCATCCCTTCTAGAACATGAAGACTGCCTTCACCTTTGCTTCCTTAATGCAAAGTGCAGTTCTTGCTACTGCACGCTTTCAACGTACACTGCCTTTGCTTCGTTGACTGCTTGTATCCTACAATAATGCACATCTACTAAGTCCTTTCTGCTACGTGCTCCAAGCATTCCATCATCTTTTTACGAAAATCGCCAAGTGATCCGCTTTACTTCAGTTATTTATCTAGGCAAACGACCGTCTGCAAGGGGATACAATTGAATGATGAGACAAATTCATAACCGCAGCCTGTTCTTGTAGCTTGCAGGTTAACCACAACACTTCGGCAATACCATGAATATTACTGGGAAGCAATAAGGGAATATTTTGTAAAATAGGGAAAAGGCAAAATCGAAGGGTGCGTGGCACAGGGGGAGCTGTGTCTGAGCGACTGGCCATCTGTCCCTCTCTCACTTTGCAGGGCACAGACTAGCAGCTGCTCTGCATGCCGGCGACCTCGTTTGTCGGCGTGGGACCTCGGCGCGAGTCGAAAAGTGTGCTACGTCGCGCCTGTGGGTAACCGGGGCGTGTTCTGCCAAACCCAAGGGGTGGTGACATCGCCTCGTCCAGGTTAGCTGGGCCCACACCATCTGAGTAGGAGCGGGTCCTAGGCTTTTAGGTGGAAGCTCGGGCAAGTAGGCGGCGAAGGATGAGGAGTGCATCTGCTTCTCCAGAGTGCGGGGTGCATTTGCTGGGGAACACAGGGAGAAATCGTCAGTGACGAGGCCACTGAAGGGGACCAGTACACTGGCAATTGTGTGCTGAACCCGGTGGCTCAGGGGTGGCCTTGACCTAGGGACAAGGTTGGTGGGTGACCTGCACCTTAGTCCCCCCCATGCCAGGGAGCCGGTCCGGGGTTAGAGACGGGTTCCCAACCCTCTTTTTACCGCTTGTCAATCATGGGCGAACCAGAGACAAGTGATTCGTGTGCATCCGTGAGAGCTTCAATGCTTTCTGCTCCCGACCCATCGGGGGACATGGAGGAGATAGATGAAAGCGTAAGCATGAGACACAACAGAATTACTCAACTGTTGGAGTCCAACTTGTAAAACGGAAAGATAAGCCAGACAGCGATATTAGCTACAAAAAATGAGCTCGCCTCGTGGGCGATTGCTCACGCAAGGCTTGAGGGGCGAGTTGTGGAATTGCAACGTGAAAAGTTCCAGCTCCGAAAACAACCAACTAAGACACGGGCAGGTGTAGTAGCTCAGGTTGCCCTGAAGACACAAACAACAAATGAAACAACTGTGAAGGTGTCACAGAAACCGGACACGGCAGTCTTTTTAAGACCCCTGCCGGGCCAAGACACAAAAATGGTGCAGGAGATCTTCACTAGTATGGGTAACCCAATTAAGGAAAAAATAAAAGTGAATAAGGTATAAGCAACCAAAAACGTAGTAGTTGTAGATGTAGCCACCGAAGAGGATAGAAACAAAATCTTAAATTATCAAAACCTGTGTAAGGCAGTCAGATGCGAACCTCCCAAAAAGAGTAACCCACTTGTAATCATGTACGATGTACTGGTTACTATGGATAACAATGAACTATGTGAAACAATTAAGAACCAAAACTTTGATGACATGACTGACGAACAATTCAAAAATGACTTCAAACTGAGATTCAGGACAGGCCCAAGAGACAGAAACGTAGTTCATCATGTAGCAGAAGTATCTGGATCCATGTGGAAGAAACTTACATCTATGGGTAGGATACATGTAGGATTCCATGTTATCAACGTGCGGGACTATTTGGTGGTGACTCGCTGCCACAATTGTGGAGACCTTGATCATATCCACAAGTACTGTGACAGGAAGCCAGCCTGCTCCAGATGTGGGGCAGAAAAAAGAACTGCACAAGACCTGGAATTTGTATTCCATGTGTCAAGAGAGGTAAAAAGACCTCAGGAAGGAACTGCCCAAACTATAGGATGCTGGAGCACACACTGATTTCGAGAACAGATTATGGTTGAAGCTACAGTAGTGCGCAGGATCCCAAAAAGGAAGTCCCCGGGGAAGAGGCCCAGGGATGCGGCTAGGGGTGCCAAATTTAAGCAATTCCTGAACTTCATTGCAGGAAGTAAAACAGGAAGAGGAGGAATGGTGGGCGTGTGCATTCAGACGGATCCATGTGAACAGGTGGTCGTTGCTTCGCCCTCCCCCCGGACCTTGAGATTGCCATAAAAGCTAGGCGTCCTGCCATAACGGGCCGAATAACATCGGCAGAAACTAGCTCCACATCTGAAGAACCACTCCAGGTAAATGCAGTAAGCAGCACGAATGTCACAGCTACCTCTGATCAACCACTAGTCAAACGCCTAGAGGCAGATCACATCAGGATCTAACCAAACTTAGAATATGCTCTGCAATTATCCCATCTGGAGGAGCCAGCTGCTCTCACCACAGCATCAAGGCACATAATGTGAGTAGGACATCAGTAAGGATGTAAAGTCATCTTCTCGGCCATGGAGGCTGTCGATAGAATACAGTTAAGGCCATGAAGCTCCCCACTGACTTGGGTGCCCTGCTTAACCTTGTTAAAAAGGTTTTCCAGAGAAGGAATGAGAAATTTGATCTCGATGAGATCTACAATCAGGCTGTGTTAGCTAACGGTAGGATAGCTTATGACTGGAGAAAGACCTTTCCAGAGTCATGCATTCACACATACTTTCCATGACCACCATGATATAGCTAGGACAATTCAACGCTCACAACAGCAGACTAGTCATGCAGGAGCTCTGAAGGGTGATGGAGGAGATGAGTCTTGACATACTCCATCTACAGGAGCCATACTCTCTTCTACATCTACAACTACATTCATACTCCGCAAGCCACCCAACGGTGTGTGGCGGAGGGAACTTTACGTGCCACTGTCATTACCTCCCTTTCCTGTTCCATTTGCGTATGGTTCGCGGGAAGAACGACTGTCTGAAAGCCTCCGTGCGCGCTCGAATCTCTCTAATTTTACATTCGTGATCTCCTCGGGAGGTATAAGTAGGGGGAAGCAATATATTCGATACCTCATCCAGAAACTCACTCTCTCAAAACCTGGCGAGCAAGCTACACCGCGATGCAGAGCGCCTCTCTTTCAGAGTCTGCCACTTGAGTTTGTTAAACATCTTCGTAACGCTATCACGGTTACCAAATAACCCTGTGACGAAACGCGACGCTCTTCTTTGGATCTTCTCTATCTCCTCCGTCAACCCGATTTGGTACGGATCCCACACTGATGAGCAATACTCAAGTATAGGTCTAACGAGTGTTTTGTAAGCCACCTCCTTTGTTGATGGACTACATTTTCTAAGCACTCTCCCAATGAATCTCAACCTGGTACCCGCCTTACCAACAATTAATTTTGTATGATCATTCCACTTCAAATCGTTCCGCACGCATACTCCCAGATATTTTACAGAAGTAACTCCTACCAGTGTTTGTTCCGCTATCATATAATCATACAATAAAGGATCCTTCTTTCTATGTATTCGCCATACATTACATTTGTCTATGTTAAGAGTCAGTTGCCACTCCCTGCACCAAGTGCCTATCCGCTGCAGATCTTCCTGCATTTCGCTACAATTTTCTAATGCTGCAACTTCTCTGTATACTACAGCATCATCCGCGAAAAGCCGCATGGAGCTTGCGACACCATCTACTAGGTCATTTATATATACTGTGAAAAGCAATGGTCCCATAACACTCCCCTGTGGCACGCCAGAGGTTACTTTAACGTTTGTAGACGTCTCTCCATTGATAACAACATGCTGTGTTCTGTTTGCTAAAAACTCTTCAATCCAGCCACACAGCTGGTCTGGTATTCCGTAGGCTCCTAATTTGTTTATCAGGCGACAGTGCGGAACTGTATCGAACGCCTTCCGGAAGTCAAAAAAAAAATAGCATCTACCTGGGTCTCATGAACAAATAAAGCGAGTTGGGTCTCACACGATCGCTGCTTCCGGAACCAAGTTGATTCCTACATAGTAGATTCTGGGTTTCCAAAAACGACATGATACTCGAGCAAAAAACATGTTCTAAAATTCTACAACAGATCGACGTCAGAGATATGGGTCTATAGTTTTGCGCATCTGCTCGACGACCCTTCTTGAAGACTGGGACTACCTGTGCTCTTTTCCAATCATTTGGAACCTTCCGTTCCTCTAGAGACTTGCGGTACACGGCTGTTAGAAAGGGGGCAAGTTCTTTCGCGTACTCTGTGTAGAATCGAATTGGTATCCCGTCAGGTCCAGTGGACTTTCCTCTGTTGAGTGATTCCAGTTGCTTTTCTATTCCTTGGACACTTATTTCGATGTCAGCCATTTTTTCGTTTGTGCACGGATTTAGAGAAGGAACTGCAGTGCGGTCTTCCTCTATGAAACAGCTTTGGAAAAAGGTGTTTAGTATTTCAGCTTTACGCGTGTCATCCTCTGTTTCAATGCCATCATCATCCCGGAGTGTCTGGATATGCTGTTTCGAGCCACTTACTGATTTAACGTAAGACCAGAACTTCCTAGGATTTTCTGTCAAGTCGGTACATAGAATTTTACTTTCGAATTCATTGAACGCTTCACGCATAGCCCTCCTTACGCTAACTTTGACATCGTTTAGCTTCTGTTTGTCTGAGAGGTTTTGGCTGCTTTTAAACTTGCAGTGAAGCTCTCTTTGCTTTCGCAGTAGTTTCCTAACTTTGTTGTTGTACCACGGTGGGTTTCTCCCGTCCCTCACAGTTTTACTCGGCACGTACCTGTCTAAAACGCATTTTACGATTGCCTTGAACTTTTTCCATAAACACTCAACATTGTCAGTGTCGGAACAGAAATTTTCGTTTTGATCTGTTAGGTAGTCTGAAATCTACCTTCTATTACTCTTGCTAAACAGATAAACCTTCCTCCCTTTTTTTATATTCCTATTAACTTCCATATTCAAGGATGCTGCAACGGCCTTATGATCACTGATTCCCTGTTCTGCACATAAGTTCGGGTCTGTTTGTTATCAGTAGGTCCAAGATGTTATCTCCACGAGTTGGTTCTCTGTTTAATTGCTCGAGGTAATTTTCGGATAGTGCACTCAGTATAATGTCGCTCGATGCTCTGTCCCTACCACCCGTCCTAAACATCTGAGTGTCCCAGTCTATATCTGGTAAATTGAAATCTCCACCTAAGACTATAACATGCTGAGAAAATTTATGTGAAATGTATTCCAAATTTTCTCTCAGTTGTTCTGCCACTAATGCTGCTGAGTCGGGAGGTCGGTAAAAGGAGCCAATTATTATCCTAGCTCGGTTGTTGAGTGTAACCTCCACCCATAATAATTCACAGGAACTATCCACTTCTACTTCACTACAGGATAAACTACTACTAACAGCGACGAACACTCCACCACCGGTTGCATGCAATCTATCCTTTCTAAACACTGTCTGTACCTTTGTAAAAATTTCGGCAGAATTTGTCTCTGGCTTCAGCCAGCTTTCTGTACCTATAACGATTTCAGCTTTGGTGCTTTCTATCAGCGCTTGAATTTCCGGTACTTTACCAACACAGCTTCGACAGTTTACAATTACAATACCGATTGCTGCTTGATCCCCGCATGTCCTGACTTTGCCCCGCACCTGTTGAGGCTGTTGCCTTTTCTGTACTTGCCCAAGGCAATCTAACCTAAAAAACCGCCCAGCCCACGCCACACAACCCCTGCTACCCGTGTAGCCGCTTGTTGCGCGTAGTGGACTCCTAACCTATCCAGCGGAACCCGAAACCCCACCACCCTATGGCGCAAGTCGAGGAATCTGCAGCCCACACGGTCGCAGAACTGTCTCAGCCTCTGATTCAGACCCTCCACTCGGCTCTGTACCAAAGGTCCGCAGTCAGTTCTGTCGACGATGCTGCAGATGGTGAGCTCTGCTTTCATCCCGCTAGCGAGACTGGCAGTCTTCACCAAATCAGATAGCCGCCGGAAGCCAGAGAGGATCTCCTCCGATCCATAGCAACATTGGTGCCGACATGAGCGACCACCTGCAGATGGGTGCACCCTGTACCCTTCATGGCATCCGGAAGGACCCTTTCCACAACTGGAATGACTCCCCCGGGTATGTACACGGAGTGCACATTGGTTTTCTTCCCCTCCCTTGCTGCCATATCCCTAAGGGGCCCCATTATGCGCCTGACGTTGGAGCTCCAAACTACCAGTAATCCCACCCTCTGTGACTGCCCAGATCTTGCAGACTGGGGGGCAACCTCTGCAACAGGACAAGCAGCCATGTCAGGCCAAAGATCAGTATCAGCCTGAGACAGAGCCTGAAACTGGTTCCTCAGACAAACTGGAGAGGCCTTCCGTTCAGCCCTCCGGAATGTCTTTCGCCCCCTGCCACACCTTGAGACGACCTCCCACTCTACCACATGTGAGGGATCAGGCTCAATGTGGGCAGTATCCCGGGCAGCCACAGCCGTAGTCCGATGGGGAATGCGTGGGACGAGCTGGGCTTCCCGACAAACCCCCATCCGGACCCCCACAGTGATGCCCATTGGCAACAGCCTCAAGCTGTGTCACCGAAGCCAACACTGCCTGAAGCTGGGACCGAAGGGATGCCAACTCAGCCTGCATCCGAACACAGCAGTTGCAGTCCCTATCCATGCTAAAAACTGTTTTGCAAAGAACGTCTGAATTAATCTACAGAGAGTGCAAACAAATCGACAAAATTTAAACGGTTATTAAAATACAAGATTGCCTAGTAAATGCAGTAACGCTGCTACTTCGCACTGCTGACACACTGCTCGGCGGCGGAAGGAGACTACGCGATTTTACACTATTCAGGTACTAAAACGCGATGCTACAACTCTCAAATACTATAATACGTCCAAAATTTATGAATTAAGCAATGCAAGTACCAAAAACACGCAAAGAAATTAAGAATTAAACTATGTAACAAATGAGTGAGCTAGGAGTATACGACTTGCTGCTGCAGCTGCTTATCCAACGGCGGCAGGGAGCACATTGACTGTGACCAACCGACACTGGCCGTTCAAAACAAAAACAGAAGACAAACGACTACGCGAATTTACACTATTCAGGTACTAAAACGCGATGCTACAACTCTCAAATACTATAATGCGCCCGAAATTTATGAATTAAACAATGCAAGTACCAAAACCACGCAAAGAAATTAAGAATTAAACTATGTAACAAATGAGTGAGCTAGGAGTATACGACTTGCTGCTGCAGCTGCTTATCCAACGGCGGCAGGGAGCACATTGACTGTGACCAACCGACACTGGCCGTTCAAAACAAAACAGAAGACAAACGACTACGCGAATTTACACTATTCAGGTACTAAAACGCGATGCTACAACTCTCAAATACTATAATGCGCCCGAAATTTATGAATTAAACAATGCAAGTACCAAAACCACGCAAAGAAATTAAGAATTAAACTATGTAACAAATGAGTGAGCTAGGAGTATACGACTTGCTGCTGCAGCTGCTTATCCAACGGCGGCAGGGAGCACATTGACTGTGACCAACCGACACTGGCCGTTCAAAACAAAACAGAAGACAAACGACTACGCGAATTTACACTATTCAGGTACTAAAACGCGATGCTACAACTCTCAAATACTATAATACGCCCGAAATTTATGAATTAAACAATGCAAGTACCAAAACCACGCAAAGAAATTAAGAATTAAACTATGTAACAAATGAGTGAGCTAGGAGTATACGACTTGCTGCTGCAGCTGCTTATCCAACGGTGGCAGGGAGCACACTTGCGGGAAACATAGCTTTTGCTGCCGTGAATTGACAAATGGTGTGCTTCAGAAACGGCCCTAAAGCCACCATCTAATAATAAATAAAGCTCTAAGAGTCACAGTGCTTGCTCACCTTTCAGACGAACACTGCACTAACGTAATGATTATTAAAAATGGTCTGGACGAAGATCTAAAAGAGGTTAAGTAGTACAGACCTATATGTCTGTTGGACCTGCTGAGAAAATTGCTGGAGAGGTTGCTGGCTGACAGCTGTGGGATGAGCAGGAGGCAATTCAGCTTCCGACCTGGGCGTTCTGCATCTGGCGCAATCGCCATGGTGGCCGAGGTCTGCGGGTCGTCCACACATAAGTACATAGTTGGCATCATGGTAGACATCAGTGGCGCCTTCGACAACCTGTGGTGGCCTTCGCTCTTCTCCCACTTGTGAGAGAAGGAGTGTCCAGGGCCGCTATATGGATGTCTCGGGAGCTATTGTATGGATAGGGAGGTCTGGCTATCATCCCCTAGCGGAAGAGTGCGCAAAAAGATAAGTGTCCACAGGGCTCTGTCCTGGGGCCACTCTTTGGGATGTCACTATCGAGCCTCTCCTTGGCACCCTGGAGAACTGTGCAGATGTGCTAGAGGTGATAGCCTACGCTGATGACCTCGTCCTGTTGGTTGGTGGCGGTAGCCAAGAGTAAATAGAACCGAAAATAGATAGAACCATGACAATACTATCACAATGGTGCCACAGAACCAAACAGAAAGTCGCACCAAATAACTCTACCTACTTGCTCTTAGAAACCCTACAGTCAGGATAGATGGCACACCAGTAATAAGTCGTC
Organism: Schistocerca serialis cubense; assembly: GCF_023864345.2. Lineage (NCBI taxonomy): Eukaryota > Metazoa > Arthropoda > Insecta > Orthoptera > Acrididae > Schistocerca > Schistocerca serialis. Next base: position 55,176,350 of record NC_064644.1, read on the forward strand.
GGGAAGCAAAATACTTAGGAGTAGTTCTGGACGAGAAATAGAGCTTCGCCAGGCACACTGAAGCCGGAACACATAGGTCACTACAGGTACTTAAAAAAATGGCTCTGAGCACTAAGCGACTTAACTTCTGAGGTCATCAGGCGCCTAGAACTTAGAACTAATTAAACCTAACTAACCTAAGGACATCACATACAACCATGCCCGAGGCAGGAGTCAAACCTGCGACTGTAGCGGTCGCTCGGCTCCAGACTGTGGCGCCTAGAACTGCCCGGCCACTCCGGCCAGCACTAGAGGTACTAAATAACCTCATTACGATAGGCAATAGGCGATTTCATCTCCCACCAAACCTCATCAAATTGTACCACAACACAATCCTTGCCTCCATCGTGGGCTATGGGTCCAGATTCTGGGCTCACAGGCTCAGGAGGGTCGTTCCTGCTATGGCTGTGGGGAGAGTGCAGTGGAACATGCTATTGCGCTCAGTGGCATGCCATACATCTCCTGGGGGAGCATTGTTGGTTCTCATGGGGCTGTGCCCCCTAGATGTAAAAATCAGGGAGCAGGCCGCATGGTACTGGGTAAAAAAGGGACAGATCGAAAAGACTGGGCACATTATGGGGGTCAGAGTGGGGGATAAACAATCAGTCAAAAGAAGGGGGATGGAAATTTGGCAAGAAATGTGTGATGGGGATGAGACAGCGAGAATAACACACCATCTATTACCAAACATCCAAGAACGTATGAGAATGAAACATTTTCAGCCTAGTAAGGAACTGCCGCGCTTCCTCACGGGGCATGGCCCATACCTGGCATATCTCTGCCGTTTCGGGAAAAGAGCAACAGCTTCGAGTGACTGTGGTGCCTGGATAGGTACACCGGAACACGTGGTCTACGAGTGTCCCATTTTCGACGAGGTTGCCGCTGAGTTAAGGAATTCACTCTCAAATACAGATACCTTCCAACTAATTAGGACCCCAATCACCTTTACTATCATCGATAAATTGGTCAGCGAGATATCCGCCAAAGTCCTAAGAGAATATCGTAGGGAGATAAATGAAAGTACCAAAACGTGACATTACGCACCGTCCCATTCCGCCAGGATGCGTACTGGCCGACCGCCATGACGATCGGGATCCGTCGCGTCCCGTATTAGGGGGAGGGTGCGAACCTACCGACTATAGACACAGCACACCGGTTATGATTCAGTAGATAAAATTACTTGTAGGTAATAGATAGTAAGATATTTTTTAAAAGACCTGCAGCGATTTTCACTAAGGCCAGCCTAGTGCCAGGGGCATGCCCATGGATTAGTTCGGTGGGCACGGCTAAGAGATAGTAGGTTTATATTTCTATTGGCACACATGTAACGCTGCAGGATGTAGTTGTTAGTAGAGTAGAATGGAGTAGATAGCATGGTAGATTAACAGTATGTCAAATAGCAGGAACACCCATAGAACTAACTTCTCATCCTGTAGTTAATACTAACAATATGTAGATAGAGTTTTGGTAAATGCTGCTGAACATTTGTAATTTTGTATGTTACTTCGACTCACTAATGTCTCAGGTGGTGGGTTATGTTGTATGATATTGGTTTTGATGAATAAAGATTCTTTAAAAAAAATAGGGAATAGTGGTTTGGTAATTTGCTAAACTGATTCCACATTTTCCATCCCTATGACATTCTCTAACTTCAATAGCGCGTAAATTATTGGCCTTAAGTGCAACATGATCCAGCAGAATGTACTATCAGGTCAGCTGAGCCTGCGAGGGGGAGATGTCTTCTAAAAGCGCAATGCCTTCATGAACTATAGCAAGCAAGGAAAAACACGCAGCGCGAGCGGTTCTCACTTCACCGACTTTTTTCAAAGTGATATTTACTGGACTCTCTATTAAGTTTCTCAGTCGCTTGAGTAACTCGGCCGCCATACATTCATCGAACACTTCAGCCCCAGGATACCTCACTTCTGCGTGATCACCCGGTTCTGCCAATGCGTGACAAAGACAACAACAAGTGCCAGAAGTTCACAATGATTACACAAACTTATCTTACGCGCTCTTCATGCTTAATGACTGAGCTACCTACCTAAGTATGCCTGTGTACGGAAAGTAAACCATGTTCTATGCTAACAATTGTAATCCACTTTGAAAAGAACGGGATGTAGGAGGGTGGCCCTTTGAGAGGGTAAGACTTGAATACGGGATTCTGGAGTGGAAAGGTGGCTAGTTAACATACAAATTTGGCCGGCCGGTGTGGCCGTGCGGTTCTAGGCGCTTCAGTCTGGAACCGCGTGACCGCTACGGTCGCAGGTTCGAATCCTGCCTCGGGCACGGATGTGTGTGATGTCCTTAGGTTAGTTAGGTTTAAGTAGTTCAAAGTTCTAGGGGACTGATGACCACAGATGTTAAGTCCCATAGTGCTCAGAGCCATTTTTGAACATACAATTTATTTCACAACAATGCTTACAAGGCACACACTGATATTTCAATTGAACCGTTGCACGATCGATAGGTCGTGCCACGGCCTCTAGCAGCAGGGCGTGGTCTGTGTGGAGATCGGAGGCTTTAGGGCAGTGACAGTGAGACCGGGAAACTGAAAATGTTCGACCGGGGTGAGGCGGCCGATTTGGAGCCTCACGCGAGGCGAGTAGTGTGACGACAGTTAAAGGCCAGTACAAGTTCGGCCGTCAACAGTCACCGGCTCTGAGCGTAACAGCGATACCAGTAAAAAACACACAGGCGGGTTTCTGGATTGTGAATCACGTCCGGTTCCATATCAGACTTCTGGTTACTTATCCCGCTTCTGCCTCCAGGCAGCAAAGTTCTATGTGCACTCCTATAAGACTACTCAATTAGATCATTTATTTAAAGCTCCAATCTCAGAGATATTTGCCAAGTTCAGTCTCTACTTCCTAAGTGGCTGCTATAAGGCATCGGATTTGTGGCGGCGCGCATTGTATATTAAGTGGATTCAGGTCATATGCCACGTCCTGCTCGTACTGTGTCGTTGTTTGTTTATATTACCACAATTGACTGTGTTTTTTTATTTCTTTAAGTCCCTCTCACTGAGGACTTCGTTCTTCGTTTGTTACTACTATCTTACATGTGGTCGTAATATTATTCAAAAGCTTATGTAAATTCATTCACTTTGTATCGCAGTAGTTTCTCACCGAACAGCCAGCTACATACCTCATTCACGCATCAGCGTCATTTGCTGACACACCAGGAGGGTAGCAAGTTGCATATCTATTGTTCTTTCTGCCTTTTTAGATTACTTCATCGGTTAGTCTAGGATGGTTAGGAGGTGTCCATGTTGTGTGCAGATGCAGGAGGAGCTGGCCGCAATTCGCGAACAGCTAAATGCGTGTTTGGCAAAGGTCAGTCATCTTTAGGCTGCCGTCTCGGGGTGTAGCGGTAGCGGAGAATATGGTGCGTGTCATGGGCCCCTCAAGCGTAATCTGCTTTGCCCACGGGCTCTGCTTCCGAGGAACCTTACAGTGGAAACGACTCGGTGGGTCCGCCCTCACAGCACGGTGAATGGCGGGCAGTAACGCGTTCGCGTCGCTCGAGGCGGAGGGCCAATGTGGTGAATGGCCACATGTCCTCACCCATTCACCCTGTGAAGGGGCGGATGGCCGCTCCTTCAGCAGGGTCCAAACAGGCACACGGGGAGAGGGATTTACAAGTTTTACGGAGCTCCAGCGACAGGCACGTTACGGAGCCTCTTAGGCATATAGCGTTCAGGGCTGGAGACAAAGCAAATGTGCACACTATATGGGTGCACTCAGCATGTCTGCCGTGGGGCCTCAATCGAGATGAGGAGACGGCCATGCCTGCGGCTATCGAGCGTGTAGGGTGCAGTCGTCTGACAATTGTGGCTCACATCGGCACCAACGAAGCCTGTCGCATGAGTTCTGATGCCGTTCTCAGTAAGTTGCAGAGGTGGTGAAGACAGCTTGCCTCGCCCATGGGTGCAAGTAGAGCTCGCAATTTGAGGAATAGTTCCCAGAGTTAACGGGGGTCCTTTGGTTTGGAACCGACTGGAGAGTCTGATCAATGGCTTCCTCGACTCTGTGACAGCTGCTGATCTCTATACCTGCCTTATCGAGTGGGGGTTTGTGGGTCTTCCCTTGACAGGTCAATGGTGCACTACACAAAGGAAGCAGCTACTCGGGTAGCAGAGTTCATGTGGAGTGTAGATGAAGGGTTTTTGGGCTAGACGGTAGTTTCAGGTGCTCTGATGAACACTCTTCACTCGATACACAGCAGGGGAGGCCCCATGGTGTTCAGGATAAAAACACTTCGGCAGCCGAAATTTTACTTTATCAGTAAATTGTCCAAGAGTTCGGCAGCCGAAATTTTATTTTATCAGTAAATTGTCCAAGAATTCGTAATGAAGTTCCTAAATTTACTTCCCTCCAGGAAACTTCTTGTGCTCAAATTATTATGGGATTGACAGATGGCTGAAACCCGAGGTGAAGAAATCTGAAATATTTAGCCAGTCGTAGAACGTATACTAGAAAGGCAGAGGCCATACGAGGGGGAGTGTTGATTCCAGTTGACAAAACTATTATGTCTGTTAAGATTGAAGTTGAGAGTGACAGCCGGCCGCGGTGGTCTAGCGGTTCTGGCGCTGCAGTCCGGAACCGCGGGACTGCTACGGTCGCAGGTTCGAATCCTGCCTCGGGCATGGGTGTGTGTGATGTCCTTAGGTTAGTTAGGTTTAAGTAGTTCTAAGTTCTAGGGGACTTATGACCTAAGATGTTGAGTCCCATAGTGCTCAGAGCCATTTGAACCATTTTTTGAGAGTGACAGTGATGCCATCTGGTTGGTACAATAGGTGTACCTGAAACCAACCAAGTCATTGTTGTATATTTTTACCGGCCACGCGATTCCATTGTGACAGTTCTAGAGTCATTCAAAGATAGTCTACGGTCACTAGCTCGTAAATACCCAGATGATGTAATACTAATTGGAGGCGGCCTTAACCTACCGAGTATAGACTGGGATGTCTATGGATTCATTGTGGGGAGTGTATACAGACAGTCGTGCGAAATTCTACTGAACACGTTTCCTGAAAACTGTCTTGACCAGCAAGCTCGGCAACCCACAGGCAAAGAAAATGTCATACACTTCGTAGCTACAAACAGGTCGGCCCTTATCGTCAATATCATTTAAGGAACGGCGATTAACGATCATGATGTCAATATAGCGACTATGATTACGAAAGTTGATAATCAGTCAAGAACTTCCTGGCAGATTAAAACTGTGTGCAGGACCGAGACTCGAACTCGGGAACTTTGCCTTTCGCGGGCAAGTGCTCTACCAACTGAGCTACCCAAGCACGACTCACGCCTCGTCCTCACAGCTTTACTACTGCCAGTACTTCGTCTCCCACCTTCCAAACCTTACAGAAGCTCTCCTGCAGGAGAGTTGTAAGGTTGAAGACGAGGTACTGGCAAAAGTAAGGCTGTTGGAAGGTAGGAGACGAGGTACTGGCAGGTGTAAAGCTGTGAGGAAGGGGCGTGAGTCGTGCTTGAGTAGTTTAGTTGGTAGAGCACTTATCCGCGAAAGACAAAGGTACCGAGTTCGAGACCCGGTCCGGCACACAGTTTTAATCAACCGGGATGTTTCATATCAGCGCACACTCCGCTACCCAAGCACGTTCACGCCTCGTCCTCATAGCTTTACTAATGCCAGTACCTCGTCTCCTACCTTCCAAACCTTACAGAAGCTCTCCTGCAGGAGAGTTGTAAGGTTGGAGACGAGGTACTGGCAAAAGTAAAGCTGTTGGAAGGTAGGAGACGAGGTACTGGCAGGAGTAAAGCTGTGAGGAAGGGGCGTGAGTCGTGCTTGGGTAGTTCAGTTGGTAGAGCACTTGCCCGCGAATGACAAAGGTCCCGAGTTCGAGACCCGGTCCGGCACACAGTTTTAATCAACCGGGATGTTTCATATCAGCGCACACTCCGCTGCAGAGTGAAAATCTCATTCTGGAATCAGTCAAGAAGTTTAGCAGAGGATTTCTGCTAGACAGAGCAGATAAGTAGTTAGTAGCAACTCACATGGACAGCGAACTGACACCACTCAGTTCAAATAAGATGAATGTAGAGGAATTATTGTCAAACTTGAAGCAGGTTGTACTCGTCTTCCGGAGAGCTATGTGCCTAGTAAGTGGATAAAGGATGGGAAAGATACACCACGGTTTAATAAGGAAATCCAGAAGATGGTGAGGAAGCAGAGGCTGCTGAATTCAAGGTACAAAAGGGAACTCACAAAAGACGACAAGCGAATATTAGTTGAGATCCCTGCGTCTGTGGAAAGATCTACGCGCGAAGCATCGAACAGCAACCACCGCCACACCTTACCATAAGGCCTGCCAGAAAACCTGAGAAAATTCTGGACCTATGTAAAATCGTTAACCCGCGTCTAAAGCTTCCATTCAGTTCCTTGTTGACCAGCTGGTCTGGCAGCTGAAGATAACAAAACGGACGCCCAAGTTTAAAATTTAATGTCCAAGAAAACGCTCACACTGAAGATACGTCCGAACATACCGTCATTTGACCATCGGACAGATTCTCATATGGACGACATAGTAATTAGCATCCCTGGATTAGAGAAACAGGCTAAAGATCTGAAAAGAAATAAGTCAATTCGTCCGGATCTAATCTCAAACAAATGGCTCTGAGCGCTATGGGACTTAACTGCTGAGGTCATCAGTCCGCTAGAACTTAGAACTACTTAAACCTAACTAACATAAGGACATCACACACATCCATGCCCGAGGCAGGATTCGAACCTGCGACCGTAGCGGTCGCGCGGTTCCAGACTGTAGCGCCTAGAACCGCTCGGCCACTCCAGCCGGCGATCGAATCTCAGTTCGATTCCAGGAAAAGTATTCTACAGCAATGGCCCATTATCTAGCCTGCGTTTATCGTGAATCTATCTCAGCACTAAGTTCCAAGTGACTGGAAAAAGGCCCGTATGACCACACTACACAGGGTGTTACAAAAAGGTACGGCCAAACTTTCAGGAAACATTCCTCACACACAAATAAACAAAAGATGTTATGTGGACATGTGTCCGGAAACGCTTAATTTCCATGTTAGAGCTCATTTTAGTTTCGTTAGTATGTACTGCACTTCCTCGATTCATCGCCAGTTGGCCCAATTGAAGGATATTGACTTCGGTGCTTGTGTTGACATGCGACTCATTGTTCTACAGTACCGGCATCAAGCACATCAGTACGTAGCATCAACAGGTTAGTGTTCATCACGAACGTGGTTTTGCAGTCAGTGCAATGTTTACAAATGCGGAGTTGGCAGATGTCCATTTGATGTATGGATTAGCACGGGGCAATAGCCGTGGCGCGGTACGTTTGTATCGAGACAGATTTCCAGAACGAAGGTGTCCCGACAGGAAGACGTTCGAAGCAATTGATCGGCGTCTTAGGGAGCACGGAACATTCCAGCCTATGACTCGCGACTGGGGAAGACCTAGAACGACGAGGACACCTGCAATGGACGAGGCAATTCTTCGTGCAGTTGACGATAACCCTAATGTCAGCGTCAGAGAAGTTGCTGCTGTACAAGGTAACGTTGACCACGTCACTGTATGGAGAGTGCTGCGGCAGAACCAGTTGTTTCCGTACCATGAACAGCGTGTGCAGGGACTATCAGCAGCTGATTGGCCTCCACGGGTACACTTATGCGAATGGTTCATGCAACAATGTGTCAATCCTCATTTCAGTGCAAATGTTCTCTTTACGGATGAGGCTTCATTCCAACGTGATCAAATTGTAAATTTTCACAATTAACATGTGTGGGCTGACGAGAATCCGCACGCAATGGTGCAATCACGTCATCAACACAGATTTTCTGTGAACGTATGGGCAGACATTGTTGGTGATGTCTCGATTGGGCCCTATGTTCTTCCACCTACGCTCAATGGAGCACGTTATCATGATTTCATACAGGATTCTGTACCTGTGCTGCTAGAACATGTGCCTTTACAAGTACGACACAACATGTGGTTCATTCACGATGGAACTCCTGCACATTTCAGTCGAAGCGTTCGTACGCTTCTCAACAACAGGTTCGGTGACCGATGAATTGGTAGAGGCGGACCAATTCCATGACCTCCACGCTCTCCTGACCTCAACCCTCTTGACTTTCATTTATGGGGGCATTTGAAAGCTCTTGTCTACGCAAACCCGGTACCAAATGTAGAGACTCTTCGTGCTCGTATTGTGACGGCTGTGATACAATGCGCCATTCTCCAGGGCTGCATCGGCGCATCAGGGATTCCATGCGACGGAGGGTGGATGCATGTATCTTCGCCAACGGAGGACATTTCGAACACTTCCTGTAACAAAGAGTTTGAAGTGACGCTGGTACGTTCTGTTGCTGTGTGTTTCCATTCCATGATTAATGTGATTTGAAGAGAAGTAATAAAATGAGCTCTAACATGGAAAGTAAGCGTTTCCGGACACATGTCCACATAACATATTTTCTTTCTTTGTGTGTGAGGAGTGTTTCCTGGAAGTTTGGCCGTACCTTTTTGTAACACCCTGTATAAGATGGGTAAATCAACGGAACGGCAAAATTTCAGACCTAAATCGCTAACTTCGGTTTGCTGTTGAATCGTTGAACATATTCTCATTTCACATGTGTTAAAATTTTTTGGGACTGGGAGGCTTATGTCCACGAATCGCTCTTCCGAAACTCAGTTTGCCCTTTTCTCACATTATACACTGCAAACTACGGATGAAGGACAACACGCTGATTCCATATTTCTAAATTTCCGGTAAGCGGGTGAAACGGTGACCCATTGAAGGCTGTTAACGAAGGTACGAGCATACGGAATAAGTTCATAGATATGGGAGTGGCTCGAAGACCTCTTAAATAACAGAAGGCTGTACGCTGTCCTCGACGACGAGTGTTCATGAGAGACAAGCGTATCGACGGGAGTGCCCCAGAGAATCGTCGTAGGACTGCTCTTGTTCTCTGTATACATAAATGATTTGGCGGACACGACGGACAACAAGCTTCGGTTGTCTGCAGATAATGCTGTGAAGTACGGTAAGGTTGAACCGTCAATTAGGGCGGTTCACAAACAACAACTCAAGTACACATGTTATTCCCAAAACGTTATCGTGGGAGTAGCGGCCAGGAGGTACTCGTGAAATAACACACTGCTAAGGTTATCTTTTTATTTTAAAAGGCTTTCTCAATAATAAATTTTTGAGTCTTGCATTCAAAAAGAAAAAAAAAACAATTTCAAAACCAATTTAGAAATACTGACAAATTTTCTTTATGAAAAGGAGATTGCCAGGTATGATGTTAAAAACTACTCAATAGTAAGATTTTAAACTTGTTATATCTATAAGAGAACAATTCCTTAAAAAAAACACCTTTAAGTAGCTAGTTTGTACTAAAGCTAAAATAGCTGTCTCTCGTCAGTTAAATAACTTATATTACAACTGTCAGTTGTTACAAGATAAATGTGAATAAGCCAGCACACAAACCTTCACATTCAAGGCAGTCCCCCAAAAAAATTTCCTTAGCTCGGTGAGAGAGTGACGCGTGTAAAGGGGCCCAAATCACAATTGGAGGAATAGCTAATGGTGGTCTACAGGGCAACAGCAGATCAGCCCCAAAACTTACAAGCTGCCTCCTCCCCGAATTACTCAAAACCAGAAGATATAGTAAGGACGGTGCCTGCACAGACTTCGAACCACACAGACCAGCGACACCGACACTAAATCACCCAATCGAGGTGCGAATGAAAACGGCCCGACCAAGAAGCAATTATCACATTCCCGCGGACAGGCAAACGAAAACTATGGTGGGGCGACCCCAACAAAACCACTGGTGAAGAAACTCATATTCTTCACTAGAACTTGAAAACCTTCTCTGTTACATAAAAACAGTAAACTTATCACACTCCATGCCTGTGCCGGGAACACGTCGCACTTCCAGATGCTCGTCAGAGTCAACCGCTGCCAGTGAGTTCAACGGCCGATAAGAACACATACGATCCCACGCGCTGATCTCCTGCACCACGGCTTCTAAGCTTCATAAGCCACGTACATGCGGGTAATGCAGACTTAGCCTCTGACAGCCAAGAAGTCGGCCAAAGCACGTGGCGAGCAGTTGACGACCACCAACAGCAGGGCCCCGCTCCCGCCACCACCTCTCTCGGTCACCGCCCAGTACGTCCTCCTCGATCTTCACTTCAAGTGGATACATCTTCTTATTTAGTGTATGATTCTACAGGCTACACACTATCCTCCGTGGCTTTCGTTTTCTCGCGTTCTGGCCGAACGTACACTACTGGCCATTAAAATTGCTACACCACGAAGATGACGTGCTACAGACGCGAAATTTAACCGACAGGAAGAAGATGCTGTAATATGCAAATGATTAGCTTTTCAGAGCATTTAAACAAGGTTGGCGCCGGTGGCGACACCTACCACGTGCTGACATGAGGAAAGTTTCCAAACGATTTCTCATACACAAACAGCAGTTGACCGGCGTTGCCTGGTGAAACGTTGTTGTGATGCCATGTGTAAGGAGAAGAAATGCGTACCATCACGCTTCCGACTTCCATTAAGGTCGGATTCTAGCCTATAGCGATAGCGGTTTATCGTATCGCGACATTGCTGCTCGCATTGGTCGATATCCAATGACTGTTAGCAGAATATGGAATCGGTGGGTATAGGACGGTAATACGGAACGTCGTGGTGGATCCCAACGGCCTCGTATCACTAGCAGCCGAGAAGACAAGCATCTTATCCGCATAGCTGTAACGGTTCGTGCAGCCACGTCTCTATCCCTGAGTCAACAGATGGGGACTTTTGTAAGACAACAACCAACTGCACGAACAGATCGACGACGTTTGGAGCAGCATGGACTATCAGCTCGGAGACCATGGCTGCGGTTACCCTTGACGCTGCATCACAGACAGGAGCGCCTGCGATGGTGTATTCAACAGCGAACCTGGGTGCACGAATGACAAAAAGTAATTTTTTCGGAATAATCCAGGTTCTGCTTACAGCATCATGATGGTCGCATCCGTGTTTGGCGACATCGTGGTGAACGCACATTGGAAGCGTGTATTCGTCATCGCCATACTGGCATATCACCCGGCGTGTTGGTATGGGGTGCTGTTGGTTACACGTCTCGGTCACCTCTTGTTCGCATTGACGGCGCTCTGTACAGTGGACGTTACATTTCAGATGTGTAACGACCCATGGCTCTACCCTTCATTCGATCCCTGCGAAACCCTACATTTCAGCAGGATAATGCACGACCGCATGTTGTAGGTCCTGTACGGGCCTTTCTGGATTCAGAAAATGCTCGACTTTTGCCCTGGTTAGCACATTCTCCATGTCTCTCACCAACTGAAAACGTCTCTTCAATGGTGGCCGAGCAACTGTCTCGTCACAATACGCCAGTCACTACTCTTGATGAACTGTGGTATCGTGTTGAAGCTGCTTGGGCAGCTGTACCTGTACACGTATCCAAGCTCTGTTTGACTCAATGCCCAGGCGCATCAAGACCGTTATTATGGCCAGAGGTGGTTGTTCTGGGTACTGATTTCTCAGAATCTATACCCCCAAATTGCGTGAAAATGTAATCACATGTCAGTTCTAGTATAATATATTTGTCCAATGAATACCCGTTTATCATCTGCATTTCTTCTTGGTGTAGCAATGTTAATGGCCAGTAGTGTAGTATAGGTTAAGGCTAAAGAGAGAATGTATGTGGGTAAGGAAATTGTCATTGGGCGTGAGAATGTTAATAACTAAAGTGCATATTGAACATATTGCAACGTAGAAACTGCAAATGCTTTTGCTTGAACTGATTTATTTAAAGATTATTTCAGCGTGTATTATTTTCATAAAAACTAAATAAACAAACTTAATACTTTTTAATTATGAAAAGGTTTCATGTTCTTGAAGGTTTCCAATTTAATACCACTGCATTCGTGTATACACAACTTGAAGCGTGCATTTATAGGTTCTCATTCTCTCTGCATGGACGAATGTTAGTGTACAGCGTAAGGTATCATAAGAAATTAATGAAAAGTTTTGAGGACCAACAGTGATGGAGAGCACACTGTAACTGCTTAGCAATGTTGAGTGTCAATAAAAGGGCTTAAAAGCATTTCTTTGACAACCATTAATCACCCAGGACGTTCCACTGTCCAAAATTCGTATTTCTTCCCAACTCAGTGCCGTTGCCAGCGCTTTTTGCACAAGGAAATAGTTTCATTTTCGTTAAGGGACAGATGAAGCGGAAAATGTAAACATTTATTTCAAAATCATTACAGCCACATTTATTAATGTAAAAATCTAAAATTTTGCATGTGTAAAGCAAGAGAGCTATGTTTTAACGGAAAAATATAATATAATATTCAGTATTAACATTTTGACAGAAATCTGAATTTTTAATTTTCTTATTGTCTTTTATATTAAAAGCCATAACTGAAATTCTTATCACGCAATCAATCTGAAAATTGTTGTAGTGCCCTGAAAAGGTTATAAGACCACTGAAGTACGGTTATTAATTTCTGGTAGAAATTGTATCATAAACAGAGTTTTTATTTAGCACATCTAAAATTAACTTTTTTATATACAATCATCTAAAATTCAGAATGTATTGTCAGGAACTCGTATTTCTTAGTTCCAGGGAGAAAGAAACACGTTGAAAACTGTTCCTGAAAATTTCGTAGCATTAGCGCAAATACTTTTTGAGAAAAGGCTTCTAATAACGTAAAAAATCTAAAACAGAGGAAATGAAGTTCAAAGATTTTCTTCTCGTACTTCTTCATGTAATAGGCTTACGTCAATTTTAAAATCGTCTGTAGTGATACTCCTCATCCACCAGGTTTCTCTTCTTTTCAAATCTGCCTGGCTTATATTTGCATTTAAGACACTGATCTGTTAGCTTTCTTGACCCTGCTCTCGTTGATGCTTTTGTTATAAACATACCAGGATCTATACCAACACTCTTCAGCACTTCAATTCTGCCATTATTTCCGTTATTGTAACATAAAACTGCGTCACGGACACCTATTTCGAGTGCTTCAAGTCCACAGAATGTCCTTCTTGAGCATCTAATCCAAATTATATTATTTAGACTTTGATTTGCCTTTTTTATCTTTCCATGAAGACACTTCCTCAATAGATCAGTGTTTGCAAGAAACCTGAATGTGGGCTTAACTGCATTCATAACAGGTTCAGTCAATGAGTGTTTATGTGAATACGTCTCATTTCTGCTGCCGAACTTACGCTAATGGTCTTTCGGACACAGATTGTGCATTGGTGATTGGTCAGTGGATAGTTTGTGGAAAAAAATTGCCCACGCTGCACGCCCGATTGCCTCCAAATTAGGTGTGTTTTTCCTGCTAGCTCTCCCATAAAATAAATGAAAAGGATAAAATTCTTTGCACAGTCAGCCTGCCTTTTCCTGATAGTGGTTTTCCATCCTCAAGTACTTCACGTTACTTCTCTTTCAGCAGGCGACGAAGCCTCCCACCAAGCCTCTTTTAGATGTTGCCAACACATTCCGACTTTTCTATTGTTGTTACAGCTTTGAACGAAGAGGAGTCCCCATCAATAGTTCTCAGACCTGGAGAACATCCTCACAACTGCAGCAGCCTCCATGCCCCCCACTTGGGCCAGTATTATTTTTAAAGCAGTCTATATGAATGCTCTTCTTGCCACAGTTTCCCACTGTCTTCATTGTTGGACATTTTCCATGTTTTACACTGGTGACAGTATTTAGATATAATTTCTACACCTAAAACTTTACCTCAGTCAATACCTGTAACAGATGCAACTCCATACATAGATGTATGGCCCCTTTTCAGCCAGGTCCAATCTACAGACACACACAGGTCAGTAACATTTGCAGGAGATACACTGTCATGAATATCTACCCCAGGATCTATTTCTTTTGGTTTATTTCCACCAATTCCACCACTGCTTTCTTCATAGAAACTTTGGCACTGTAGCATACAGCATCAGACATTTCTTTATTTATTTTTCCAAACCTTTCACAAAGATGATGCATGTTCAGAAAACCACACAATAAATTATCTCCTTCCCTGCCCTGTCCAAGGCATCTCAGAGCATATGATAGCCTAAAATTGCTTTCATAGGTACAAGTGTCAGTTTTTTTGGAGGAAGAAAATGAAAAATCTAAATAAATAAGTCTGAATCCAGTGGAATCCATATCACCATCATTCACGCACTTGTACAATTCTCCTGTCCCAAGTTTCGATGCTGAAGCTGCTTCATTTCACGGTTCTTTCTCTTTTCTGTTGGTAAACCGATTTCCATGAAACCTCCGTTTCCAAAACACAGTTTTTCCACCACCCATTATGCATAAATCTTGACTTCCACGTAAATATTGGCGAATTGAACCATCCACTTACTAATATGTGTGAGTTTGTCAAAATAGTAAATAAACCACATGCAAGAAAGTTTTCAGCCAAAGATAAAAGATGTTTGCCAGAGATATACCTGTCAGCCAAAGATATCGAAAGAAAACAGCCTTCACACTGACAAAAATTCCGCTGAAGCAAGCAGTTTCCCAAATGTCAGAAAAGGTGGGAGTGGCCACCAGTGGAGAGTTTATCAGTTTAACAATTTGTAGGCATTTCTAAAGCTGCTATCACGACAAAATTCACACACGACATAGACTAAACTGTGAAGGTGAAGAAAATTATAGTTTTGAAAAATCGATTTTTGGGACGAAAATCCATTACATCTCAATATAAAGCTCATTTCAGAGCATCATTTCTCGCGGGAAACCTTGTTGGACTGATTTCAGTCTCGCACAAGATGCAGCACGTGCGGCGAACCAACAAATTTGGATTACTGCTACACATTAAATATAAGTTAAAATATATGATGAAAGTGTTAGACATGGCAGAGCATTCGTCTTCTTCAGTCGTACTCTCTACAGTGATAGTTATCAAAAAACAAACAATTCTATGAGGCTTCAACATGTACAGTGGAAGGGTCTGGCGTTTACCACTTGAACAACAATATGTATCGTCGTTTTGATACAGAAATGATACGCCTAGCTGGTCCATCCGTCATCGCTAAGGTCCCTTGCCGGCCTCGAAACAGTATCTTTCATTTAAAGTTTTCGCCACGGATAATAGCGAAGCCGGTGGAACAAAAGAAAAGTTTGCGAGTTTCGCAGAATCCATTTCCCGGCTGGAAATCGATAGTCGCTTAATAATGCAGCGCTGTGGCGGTTTAGGGTGGCGAGGGGAAGTGGAGAAAGAGGGAGAGGGGGATTGCGTGAGAAACAGGGAGAGAGAGAGAGAGAGAGGGAGGGAGAGAGAGAGGGATAGAGGGAGAGAGAGGGCCTGGGAGAAGTAGGGAGGAGGAAGGGGGAGGAATGAGAAAAGTAGGGATGGCGTGGTCCAGCAACGGAGAAGCCAGGGGTGGGGTAAAGCACCGTTACACCAGTCGAATGAGATGTGGGTCGGCTGTGACGTGTGTTTCGCAGGATGAGGTAACTGGAAATGTGGTGCGCTGAGCGGTCTCCATTCCCTCGTTATTTCCTTGGGAATGGGAATGCAAGTACAGCGTGAAATGCTAAAATGAGAATCGTGTAGAAACAGGTAGTACATTGCAATCAATTTATAATGAAACTTGATTGTAGTTATTAGACTCTAGTAAATATAGTGCGTTCTAGAGAAAATAATAACCATAGACCTCGCTGCTCGCCTTAAATAAGGTGAGAGGGAGGTAATAGTTGCTTCATTAGACATTTTTTATTCATATATGAAAACAAATACATGTATGCTTTAATTGTGGACAAATGTGTAAAATCACGTGCCTGTATTACCTTAGATCAGCAGATCCACGTAGTTCTCCGAGGCATTTGATAGCGTTATCCGATGGTTGGTGAATGTCCATTACTGTTTGTTTGTACACTGCGAGAGGACAGTCAGCCCCTATATGGTGGACTGACTGTAAGAGGGTACCACAGAACCACACCATTCCTACTTGCGCATTAAATAACCATGTCTCCCTTGTCTGGTTCGAATGTGTTTCAGGTTCCCCTATTGACTCCTGAGGACATCTAATCCTTGTATCCGTATATGAGGATTCTCGGATAGATATTTGCTGACCACAGACGACAGTTTCCACTGGATTTTCCACGAATCGTTGACACTGAAAGAGGACTTACCAAGACACTTTTCTGTGTTCTGCTTGTGCTGTACGTCGATCAAAATGTAGCTGGGATGTTGCTGAGAGCAGGAAGCCTAGAGTTTGTGTACTCTGAACATATCCAGTAATTATTCGCATTGTGTGTCTGAGTTGCACGTTTATCTTTTTAGTTTCAGGACTGTTGGTCCAGGTCGAGTAGCTCTGTTCAGCAACAGTGATAGGGCTAAGGCCGTTGACCTTAAAATGTGAGCGTTAGTTCCCCATAAGGGACCAACATATTGTTGAGCAATGTTGTTCCTCATTTTGATTTCAGAAGCTACGTTTGAAAGATGGAACTCTACGTTGCTTTACGTCCATAGGTACAACCTTTGAGCACCCTACGCGTGCCCCCGATCAGTGCCAAAAGAGCATCAGTGATGAGATGAAAACTCTGGAAAGACCCCACGTTCGAAGGACATACTACAAGACGGACGGTCCTTTCCACTACCAAGAAGTTCGTAGAATTGGACCATCTTTGTGTATTTGTCAACTTAATACAGAAGGGAGAGTTCGGGTGAAATCTAAATACCTTTTCCAGCTCTCACAAAGGTAGGCAGTGAATCTTAGTTATTGCCACATAAAATTTTCGTAATTCAGTGTTGAAATACGTTTTATTGTGCAGGGTGTTTCAAAAATGACCGGTATATTTGAAACGGCAATAAAAACTAAACGAGCAGCGATAGAAATACACCGTTTGTTGCAATATGCTTGCGACAACAGTACATTTTCAGGCAGACAAACTTTCGAAATTACAGTAGTTACAATTTTCAACAACAGATGGCGCTGCGGTCTGGGAAACTCTATAGTACGATATTTTCCACACATCCACCATGCGTAGCAATAATATGGCGTAGTCTCTGAATGAAATTACCCGAAACCTTTGACAACGTGCCTGGCGGAATGGCTTCACATGCAGATGAGATGTACTGCTTCAGCTGTTCAATTGTTTCTGGATTCTGGCGGTACACCTGGTCTTTCAAGTGTCCCCACAGAAAGAAGTCACAGGGGTTCATGTCTGGCGAATAGGGAGGCCAATCCACGCCGCCTCCTGTATGTTTCGGATAGCCCAAAGCAATCATACGATCATCGAAATATTCATTCAGGAAATTAAAGACGTCGGCCGTGCGATGTGGCGGGCACCATCTTGCATAAACCACGAGGTGTTCGCAGTGTCGTCTAAGGCAGTTTGTACCGCCACAAATTCACGAAGAATGTCCAGATAGCGTGATGCAGTAATCGTTTCGGATCTGAAAAATGGGCCAATGATTCCTTTGGAAGAAATGGTGGCCCAGACCAGTACTTTTTGAGGATGCAGGGACGATGGAACTGCAACATGGGGCTTTTCGGTTCCCCATATGCGCCAGTTCTGTTTATTGACGAAGCCGTCCAGGTAAAAATAAGCTTCGTCAGTAAACCAAATGCTGCCCACATGCATATCGCCGTCATCAATCCTGTGCACTATATCGTTAGCGAATGTCTCTCGTGCAGCAATGGTAGCGGCGCTGAGGGGTTGCCGCGTTTGAATTTTGTATGGATAGAGGTGTAAACTCTGGCGCATGAGACGATACGTGGACGTTGGCGCCATTTGGACCGCAGCTGCAACACGGCGAACGGAAACCCGAGGCCGCTGTTGGATCACCTGCTGCACTAGCTGCGCGTTGCCCTCTGTGGTTGCCGTACGCGGTCGCCCTACCTTTCCAGCACGTTCATCCGTCACGTTCCCAGTCCGTTGAAATTTTTCAAACAGATCCTTTATTGTATCGCTTTTCGGTCCTTTGGTTACATTAAACCTCCGTTGAAAACTTCGTCTTGTTGCAACAACACTGTGTTCTAGGCGGTGGAATTCCAACACCAGAAAAATCCTCTGTTCTAAGGAATAACCATGTTGTCTACAGCACACTTGCACGTTGTGAACAGCACACGCTTACAGCAGAAAGACGACGTACAGAATGGCGCACCCACAGACTGCGTTGTCTTCTATATCTTTCACATCACTTGCAGCGCCATCTGTTGTTGAAAATTGTAACTACTGTAATATCGAAAGTTTGTCCGCCTGAAAATGTACTGTTGTCCCAAGCATATTGCAACAAACGGTGTATTTCTATCGCTGCTCGTTTAGTTTTTATTGCCGTTTCAAATATACCGGTCATTTTTGAAACACCCTGTACAAACACCACAATGATTATTGCGAGATGCGATTCACATGTTGGCCAAGGAGTCAATATCATAATTCCTTTCTTAGGCACGTGTGGTTAGAAGTTAGTAAGTAGCCTGTTTATGTGTTTATATATTGACAGCGGGATAGACTTCATTAATAACTCTGACAGCTCTGTGAGCACTCTGCAAGAGGCTCTGTGGCTGGTCGGACTGGCAGTCGGAAGTGAACAGCCAGCAGTGATGTAAGTTGAGAGTGAGTAGTCAGCAGTCATGGAGGTTAGATATTAATAATTAGCAGTGTAGAAGGCTTGCAATATTAGCGCGAGCGGACGATCTGAATGCATATCCGTCATTGAGATTTATAACTGATAATTATATAATTTATGAACTGGTCGTCACATTCTTAAGGTAAATACATTGTTTGCTCTGCAACAAAATCTTTCCTTTGCTAGCCACATGCCTATTATGTAGTTAGAGCCTTCAGTAGCTAGAATCTTTTATTTAGCTGGTAGTATTGGTGCTTGCGGCATTGCTGTAGTTCGTGTAATGAAGATTTTTGTGAGTTAAGTGACTTATGAAATGTGTAGGTTATTGTCAGGATTTCTACTAATTCAGGGTCATTCTTTTGAGTTGATTTTAAATCAGTCAGATCGCGTTATCCTTGAATATTGTGAGAAATTAATGAATAGGAAAAGTTTGAGTTCTGTTTGTCTGGGCAAATTCTGTAGGTCAGTGTTGAAATGGTTAAGACTAGCTAAGAGACACATGTATTCAATTTCGCTCAGCAGTTTCAGAATCAAATAATACAGAAGTTTCACCTTCTCAGTTATTGCAATTTAAGTAAAAAAACATTTAATAAGAAGTTTCATGTTGACTGATGATTATATTATACAGTTCTGTTATACCGTGAATTCACCAACGCCACTTACCTTTATTCCTCAGACTGAAAGTATCTGTCGGTGCTGGTCATAGATAAGGAAGCGAAATGTTGTGTTCCACATCGGTAAGTTGAGTGGAACGAACTTAATGGAGAATCAGTTCTGGATA
The DNA here is from genome assembly GCF_023864345.2 of Schistocerca serialis cubense. Lineage (NCBI taxonomy): Eukaryota > Metazoa > Arthropoda > Insecta > Orthoptera > Acrididae > Schistocerca > Schistocerca serialis. The sequence continues at coordinate 55,195,788 of NC_064644.1, forward strand.
ATTGAAATCGCAGACATAGTTGCGATGACAGTTCCTGACACTTCCCTACTGTTCGCTTATACTATGACACAACAGAAGCAACGTAGTGTGAATGGATACCTAATTTCTTATGGCTTCAGCAGATGATGATATTTGGTTTGTGGGGCGCTCAACTGCGTGGCTATCAGCGCTAGTACAGAGTCCCAGTTTTTATACACAGTCCAATCTGGCAACTGTCACGAATGACGATGATGATGAAATGATGAGGACAACACAAACACCCACTCCTCGGGCAGAGAAAATACCCAACCCTGCCGGGACACCGTGATCTTGAGGCAGCTACGCTAGACACTAGACCACGAGCTGAGGTCGGCTTCAACAGAAGGCTACAGATACGTGCGGAGAAGATGTCATGGTCATTAGCGTTGTGCTCAGATGAATGGAGATGTTTTCGGAAAACAAATAGCAGCACTCAAGAGCATTGATGCAGTGAGAGACCGTCATATTATGCGAATAATCAGCAAATGAAAAAGTGGTTTCGATCGAACAGTGTGTCACAATATTTAAAGGGGAAAACTAAGATACTTAAACATCTGTTTTGAGGAAGTCATTCCAACAGCATGTGCCTTTTGAACTATCAACATTGTACTGAAGGCGTGATTTCTTTTTACTTTCACGTAGTATTCGATAAAGCGCTCGTGTTACGAATAGCAAGATAAATTCCTTATAGCGAAACTGGGAATGATTATTTTGTACTTAAGTGTTCCTGGCAACAGAGCAAGAAAACAGTTCTCTTCCCTCATAATTATATTCAAGTCAGTTTTTCCAGTTCCACTACTGCTCTTTAAATGGCATTAAAATATTATCTACTACTGTAACATGAAAACAAAGTGTTATGCAAGAAAGTTGCTTTGAAGGGGAAAATCTGAAAATAATATTCTCCATTGCGGACTAATTGTAAACAGGATTCTCTAACATCAGTTTGTAATCTCGGCACAGTGACTTTTTCCTTCTTTACTCTACAAAATATTTATAACGTAATTACTGGAATGTTTTGAATTATTCACAGAACATATTCATCCCAATGCTGAATGATATAAACAACTGACAACGAAGCCAGCACTGTTTTCTGAGGCTTGACAGCGATGCAAAGTGCATACGTTTCCGTAGCAAAAGCGTTAAAGTACAACAAAAACTCTCCATACCATGACCAACATTTATTTATTCCGCTTACGGTTTCAGCTGAAAGTCACCGTATTAGGACCACTAACCCCTTGATGACACGTGGAACCAGTGCAGGCAGCCGCTGTACGCGCTGAAAGGCGGCAGTCGATGAGTGTCAACAAGTCCAACTCCGCGCGTCAGCAACGAGTTAGTGGTCTTACGATGGTCATCACTGACTCGCATCCGTTACCAGAAAACATAAATACTTGTTGCGATCTCTACTGATAGCTCATGCGCCAATATGACTTCAAAAAAGACGTTGAACTTCTAGCCACTGCTATGAAGGTGGTGTTACGCACATAAATTTATGAGCATTTCGACAGATTTTACTGTGCTAGATATAGTAAGGAGAGCATTGGTAAAAAACCGCACTGATGAATTACAAATTCTTATGACTTGTCTACATCAATGTCTAGCCTAGTATGCTTAGGACACAAGTTTCTGTAATTTAAGATAAATATTTTCCTTTTTCAGTTTGAACGTCATCACCTAAATCGACTGATGTATATACATTTTGTTTTTTGTCTGATAAATCTTTCAAATTTGTCTTAATATTTTCATATGCACTGTAATTCACGTTTTCCGTATTTTCCAAATACTCCAGTCGATGTACAGTCGTGGACAAAACGAGCGAGACCCCTCGCCTTTTCGTTATGCTCATCCGCACAGCTTTAAAGTCTGCTACACAGCATAACAGGCAAGGCGACGAAGTGCTACCAACATACTATGCACAGGTGTGAAATAAAAAACTATCCGAAATTTGTCAGACTGCTTTCAATCACGTGTAAGACTACATTAATACTGATTAGTGTGTTAACCACAACACCTAAATATAAGACATAAATGAAAGAAGAAACGCTAATTAGTATGAACTGTACTAATAAAAATGAATTTCAGCTTATCGACGTAACATAACTGTTTTAGTAAGATAAAGTACCCCAGATGGTTACGAATTAGCAAAATCTTACACGCATTCGGCCCCGAAATGGTCTGTGTCAACGTTCAGACCAGTCATTCTGGATTACCGCTACTGACCTACCATGAAAGTGTGCAAATTTAGCAATGCGTGAAGATTCATAACGAAATTCAGTTAAAAATTATTCAGTGCCACACGTAAGTCAATTCAGTTATTGACAGAAGGGGAAAAAGTACGCAGTAACAAGTATGAAATTCTACAAGAGTTTCATATCGACATGCACAGGGCGCCGGTACAGAATAAAGGTAGCAATAAAACGTATTGGGGGCGTGTGAATTTCTTAAAATTCCTTTACTGATAGTCTATCTGCCTCCATCGAGATTAGAACAGAAAACAAACCAGACCTCCCTTGCAGCATCAAACACCTTTTTCTGCGCTAGCAGACAACCCAGGCAAACAGCCCTCTATTATTACCCCAGACATGAATAAGCCGGCAATTTTTAATGAAAATGGCAAAATGATCTGCATTTTCTGATGCATAGAGTTTTCTGGACTCAAAAACATTGTCTACCTTCATGTCACCGCTTATAATAACAATAAAAAAAATGGTTCAAATGGCTCTGAGCACTATGGGACTTAACATCTATGGTCATCAGTCCCCTAGAACTTAGAACTACTTAAACCTAACTAACCTAAGGACAGCAAACAACACCCAGCCATCACGAGGCAGAGAAAATCCCTGACCCCGCAGGGAATCGAACCCGGGAACCTGGGCGTGGGAAGCGAGAACGCTACCGCACGACCACGAGATGCGGGCAATAACAATCATTCGATATGTTTATCGATATAACAAAAAACTGTTATTAACGAATAAATTTAGTAAGATAATTCTACACCACCCCAGGAAATAAACGGCGACGTAGCTGCCAAACGTATTCTAGAATGTTTAGAATTCTCCATTAGACGTGCCACGGCCAGAAATCGTTCATTAGCCGAAGTGTTCCTTAAGGTAGCTAGTAATGGGAATGCTCGTACATTTAAAACGCGGTGGCATTAATAGTGGGATCCGAATTACCACGTGTATAGGCAAATGGATTTTATTTGCATTCCTTTGAACGTGATTTGGATCGAAAGCGTAGCTACGATTAGAATGCTGATGTCTCAACTGCAACTGGAACATTTCGAATAAAGAGTGGGGGAAATTCTGCGGCCCTTATCTTCAGTAACTGTGGTAACTATTTTCGTTGTTAGGATTTCGTCACTTAAATCGGTAAAAATGGAACTAGTCTCACTTTCTTGACCGTCTATCTGTCCACCCAACCCTTAAAACCCGTTTACCTCGAGTACGGGAGGACATAATAAGCGGAAATGTATCGCACGTCCTGCGGTATACGGTCCCTTGATGGTGTAAAGAAGTGAGATATGTCAACGCAATCAAAAGATACGGCCGTTTAAGTAAAGAACGTTTACGCGAAAGGTCAAAAAATGGCTCTAAGAACTATGCCACCAAACTGCTTAGGTCATCAGTCCCCTGGATATAGAACTACTTAAACCTACCTAACCCAACACACATCCATGCCCGGGGATGGATTCGAACTGACGGCGCAAGGAGCCGCTCGGTCCGCGGTATGACGTCGTTGAGCGCACTACTAACCCGCGCCGCCAAGCTGTTAACATCATCTGATGTCACTAAAACTTTATTCACTTCTGGTGAATGATTTTCTGCGCATTTTATTTAAGAAAGAATAACTAAAATATATTTGATGTTACAGAAGAGGAAGGATGCCTAATTCATTTCCCCTTGTCTTTATTCATTATGTTAGATTCGCAATCTGAGCATACATACTATCCATAACCACACTTTAGATCCAAGTCATAGTCACAGATATGCGAATACAACACACTGGTTTATACTTGAGCTGTTTCGTTTCCCACGAAGTGGTGGCAGACGATGCTGTGGCGTCTTCAAAGCGCTAGTTTCCTAGCTATCTCAGCACATCAGCTGAGCGAACTTGCATAGTATGTTCGTCGCCTTGCCTGTTATGCTGTGTAGCAGACTTTAAAGCTGTGCGGATCAGCATAACGAAAAGGCGAGGGGTCTCGCTCGTTTTGTCCACGCCTGTACATGTCCATTTTACTAAATCTTAATAGGTCACTGTGGTCTCTGCGTAAAATAATATTAATCCATCGAATGTTTCATACGAAATTTTCTCACCAACTCAACTAGCACTTCATCTAAAAGTGTTTCATTATATCATAAGTTTAATGTGCCTTCAGCGTTTTATATTTATTCTGCGCGTGTGTCATCCACGTTGACGAAAAAACAAAATTGTAACACCAAAAATTGGTTGTGTGACATAAAGGAAAGTTGGTAGACGTGTTTCTACACTTGAAAGATAACGCCTGTGCATACTTCGCAGTAGCTGCATAAGAGTGGCGTTACTGTCGCTACTATGGGAACGCAAGCTAGGTTTGCATTAAATACACCCAGTAACTGTCGTGATTGATAGCTACCTTGGAGACTTAAAGGCTACAAAGACCTCATACCAACACCTCATTGAGTTTCACTGGAGTCATATAATAGGGCAACGAGAAGCTGGATGTACCTTATGCGACATTTCACAAAGACATGGCAGGAATATAGCCACTGCACATGATTCCTGGCTGTGGTGGTAACAGGAATGTGCGGTCGCAAGAAGAAGAAGACCGGGCTCACGATGGCCACGTGGCACTTCCGAGAGGGAAGATCGTCGTGGTCGGCGTATGGCTCTGACGCATCGTACTGCAACTGCAGCAGCAATTTCAGCAGTAGTTGGTACCAAAGTGACAGAACGAACGATTACAAATCGGTCGCTTCAAGGACAGCTCCAAACCAAAAGCCCTGTAACGTGCATCCCAACGCGATTTGCGGCGTCAATCGAGACCTCATTGGATGGCATGATGGAGGTCTGTTTTATTTCTTATGAAGGATTCTTCTGCGTCGGTGCCAGTAATGGCCGTTTGTTGGTTAAAAGAAGGCCAGTTGAGGGTAAGCAACGAACCTGTATTCGTGCTAGAGTTACTGGATATACATCTGTAGTTACGGTCCGGGGTGTGATTTCGTATGATATCAGGAGCACCTCTCGCGGTTATCCCGTGCACCCGACTGCAAATTTGTACGTTAATCTGGTGGTTCGACCTGTTGTGACTCAATTTATGAATGGCATTCCAGGGCGGGTTTACCAACAGCATAAAACTCTTCCACATACCGCTGTTGTACCCCTACATGCTCTACAGAGTCTCAACTTGTTGGCCTTGCCTCCTCGATCACCAGATCTGTCTCCAGTCGAGCACGTTTGGGACATCGTTGAACGACAACTCTACCGTCATCCACAAAAACAGCTATAACGGTCACTGTACTGACCGACCAAGTACATTCAGGCATGGACCTCCATCCGAAAACTGACATACGGCACCTATACAACACAATACGTTCACGTCTGCATGCTCTCATTGATCATCCAGGTAGATACACTGGTCATTAATGTACCATCATTTCACATTTACAATAGCTTATCTCGCGATTACATTAACCTGGAAAAAAGAGTTCCCAAAATTTCACCACTCCAAATTAATTTTTTTTTGGGTTACCACTTTTTTCTTTCAGTGTATATATTCTGTACATCGATATGTGTAAGTATATACAAACGTCTCTTTGAGTACTCTTCCTATGAACTGCCCGTTTCGAGTATTGTAATTCTAGGATCTGGACGCCATACCTTCATCTTTTTTCCTTTTCCATATAGTAAGCATATTAGAACGAGAAACTTCCGCTTTCTTTTTAGAGACAGGTGCTATGATATTTGAGAGTGTTAAATTCAGAGCTTAAGAAAAATCTACTTGCAACTGAAATGAGTTGCTAGATATCGGGAAATGTTATATGAAATTACAACCTGTGTCCTTTATCTCGTTCGAGGTAAGTCATCTGATTATCATGGGATGGAAATCATTCTCCACGTGATATGTTTCGCAAAGACGACTCACAGATATTCCGACTCTGCCTGTCACATGTTGAAATGTATCCAGCTCCCACAATGATATTATTCAGAACAGTTAGTTTATGAAGGCATTTGTAGTCGACAGCTTCTGCTTTGCACTGCTAATTAATCTGGAGCGGAGTACGTTCTTAATTTCTGCGGCGTTGTATCGAGGATGATTCCTTCTGTTGACATGATGTTACTCTCTGTCAGTTGCGTGAATAATTGCAAGCTTCTTTTTTGGCTGTTTACTCAACTGAAGAAAATCTCTTCGTGTATTTCCGGATTTTACGAAACATACCATATTAATCATAATAACAGTGAAAGCAAACTTTCCTGTGTATAACCCAAATAACGAACATCGTCCACCTCCGATAACCAATTAGTGCCGAGTTACAAGCCTGCCAACACCGTTCCCTCCTGAGGCTCCGTTACACAGACGCCGACTCGACCATGCTTCCACACAAAAGGGGTACATGTGTGCCAAAAATTGGCTTCCAGGAAGTTACAATATTATGAAACTATAAACCACAAAAACATTTCTGCATAGGATTGTAGAAATATACGCCTTCTTTCCAAATATAATTTTTGTTTATACAGGGTGTTAAAAAAAGGTACGGCCAAACTTTCAGGGAACATTCCTCACACACAAAGACAGAAAATATGTTATGTGGACATGTGTCCGGAAACGCTTACTTCTCATGTTGGAGCTCATTTTATTACTTCTCTTCAAATCACATTAATCATGGAATGGAAACACACAGCAACAGAACGTACCAGCGTGACTTAAAACACTATGTTACAGGAAATGTTCAACATGTCCTCCGTTAGCGAGGATACATGCATCCACCCTCCGTCGCATGGAATCCCTGATGCGCTGATGCACCCCTGGAGAATGGCGTATTGTATCACAGCCGTCCACAATACGAGCACGAAGAGTCTCTACATTTGGTACCGGGGTTGCGTAGACAAGAGCTTTCAAATGCCCCCATAAATGAAAGTCAAGAGGGTTGAGGTCAGGAGAGCGTGGAGGCCATGGAATTGGTCCGCCTCTACCAATCCATCGGTCACCGAATCTGTTGTTGAGAAGCGTACGAACACTTCGACTGTAATGTGCAGGAGCTCCATCGCGCACGAACCACATGTTGTGTCGTACTTGTAAAGGCACATGTTCTAGCAGCACAGGTAGAGTATCCCGTATGAAATCATGATAACGTGCTCCATTGATCGTAGGCGGACGAAACTAAAATGAGCTCTAACATGAAAATTAAGCGTTTCCGGACACATGTCCACATAACATCTTTTCTTTATTTGTGTGTGAGGAACGTTTGCTGAAAGTTTCGCCTTACCTTTTTGTAACACCCAGTACATTCACTTATTGTTTTTATTCAAAGCCATTTCAAATAAAATATAAAGTACCTGAAACTATTCTTCTCGGAGGTACAATATTTACGCCTTCCGAACATACACATAAAAATACTCCTGTAAACATTAAAGAAGAACAGTACCCGCAAATAACCGAAAATCAGGCAAAACTAATGAGCGCCTCTAAAACTGTAAGACACTTAAGTCCACAAAAAACGATGCCATAATCTTCGCTTTGCAGACCAGGCGTCGAAAGGATCAACAATGGTCAGAAAGCATCAGCCTAGGATCGTCATAGCGCCTACCTCCAAAATTAATTCTCCGTAGATGTCTTGACACTGATATGTCTGTGGAGAACCAGTAGAAAGGGAATGACAAATGCCGAGAAACAGGGGGCGGTAATACGGGCGTCTGCGGTGCTCATCAGCGCCCACCGCGAGGATCACAGAGGTGAGGGGGGAGGGGGGGACGGGTACCCCAGAAGCGCAGACACCGTGCCCGCCTGCCGCCCGCGTTCGTTTTTCTTTGCTAATGCAGGCGCCCCCAGCTCCCGGCTACCGGCTCTGACGTCAGATATCACCCTGGAGCTTAATCGCCTGCAGTGCGCCTGCAGTGCGCTTTCAAAAGACAGCCCGCTTTTCATCTGCCGCTCTCCAGGCTTGCTGGCTGCGTGTTGCTCTCTCAGCACACTCCTTTATGCTGTTATTAAAAACTGTTTTAATAAATTCCCTCCTCCAACATAAATGCAAAAAAGTGAACAGGTCTTTCTTTGCTGCTAATAATAACTTAAAAGCGTATTTTCCTAAAGAGCGTGCCAATTACGTGTGCCGCCTAAAAGCGGTTTTGTGCCACATCAGAGAACATTCTCTCCACTGTGTACTCGCGTCGTTCTATATGTTTATGTGACATTGTCGTAAAGGGTATCTGACGAAATGTCATAATAAATATTCGCTGTATTTTTGCAACATATATCTTTATATACTAATATCCTTCTAATATGCACAATGTATGCAGAAAGTCTGATATGATACTGTCTGTCATGGAAGACATCGGTTTCATATTGTAGAATAAGTTATTCCGAGCCTATTCCTAACATGAGTATTTTCCGATAAACAATAAATTCGAAATATTTTTCAGTTCTCCATTATTAAATGTCACATCACATGGAACAACGTGTTTAGCCACTCGAAATAAGTAGCAACTGAACCGAAGTAATTTAGTGATTCTTTACTTCAGTAACCACTAAAAATCCTCATAAAGTTCGAGAATGAAAATAATATGCCCATTAGACAGCTACCTGATGTTTAATTTGTGTCTATAGCTTCATTTGATGAAGCCGATTATTACGATTATCTCTGTGAAGTGCCCTAATACGAAAATGAACAACTCAGTAATGATTTGATCCGAGATTATGTTTGATGCTGAAGTGTAAGAATGTCAGTTTTGATATTTTTAGACACGAATGCTGGTATTAGATTCGGCACTTCGGCCCTCAGAACAAACAATAACATAAATATATTATTTAAATTAAATACTTCAACTTTGTAATGATCATCATACACTGTCAGACTGATATTCGACATCAGATTTCTGAAAACACTTCTAGGTTAAGAGAAAAACTAAAGCAAACACACTGAATTATTATCAAAGTATCTCTATAATGTTCACTTAAGCGGGATGAATGTTTAATGGTATTATCTCTGTTAATGGTGCAAAGTAGAAGCTCATGTAACCGTAGTGGCCACGTGTAAGTGGAATATGCGCATAACTAATAAGAAATCTGACTCTAAAACTCAAATAAATTCGTCACGTTACATGTACGATCTGCTTGCTTACACTACAGAAAAATCATTGTAACGTTTGTTTGCAAAAGAAGATAAACAGGATGCTTTAAGAATTTCGTAGTTCCGATGAAACTAGTTTTACGAGTATGACTAGTAAACTAGACAAAGATAATGAGAAATTATGGTATTAGTCCATTACATCACTCCCACATATGAATGATAATGTAGTTATGGCCCAGAAGATAAAAATAAGAAAAATAATTGAAAACGATTAGTAGCAACTGCATTGTGCACAAAAATGTTTTGAGCATGGAACATAGGCAGAAATAAGGATTAGTGAAAAGTGACGTACAATATCTTAAAAAGAGGAATACGGTACAGGTGGTTGTTGTTGTGGTCTTCAGTCCAGAGACTGGTTTGATAGCCGGTCGGGGTGGCCGAGCGGTTCTAGGCGCTACAGTCTGGAACCGCGTGACCGCTACGGTCGCAGGTTAGAATTCTGCCTCGGGCATGGATGTGTGTGATGTGCTTAGGTTAGTTAGGTTTAAGTAGTTCTAAGTTCTAGGGGACTGATGACCGCAGAAGATAAGTACCATAGTGCTCAGAGCCGTTTGAACCATTTGAAATAGTTTGATGCAACCCTCCCTGTTACTGCATCCTGCGCAAGCTTCTTCATCTCCAAGTAACTACCGCAACATACATCTTTCTGAATCTGCTTAGTGTATTCATCTCTTGGTCTCCCTCTATGGTTTTTAGACTCCACTCAGCCCTCCAGTATTAAACTGCTGATCCCTCGATGCCTCAGAACAGGTCCTATCAACCGATCCCTTCTTCTAGTAAAGCTGTTCTCCCCAATTCTATTCAGTACCTCGTCATTAGGTACGTGATCTACCCATCCAATCTTCAGCATTCTTCTCTAGCACCACATTTAGAAAGCTTATATTCTCTCCTTGCCTAAACTGTTTACCGTCCATGTTTCACCTCCATATATGGCTACACTCTACACAAACACTTTCAGAATGATTTTCTGACAGATCTATACATGATGTTAACAAATTTCTCTTCTTAAGAAACGTTTTCCTTGCCATTTCCAGTCTACATTTTATATCCTCTCTACTTCGACCATCATCAGTTGTCTTGCTTCATAAATAGCAAAACTCATCTACAACTTTAAATGTCACATTTTGTAATCTAATTCCCTCAGCATCACCTGATGTAATCAACTACATTCCATTATCTTCGTGTTGCTTTTGTTGATGTTAATCTCATATCCTCCTTTCAATACACTGTCCGTTCCGTTCAACTCGTCTTCCATGTCCTTTGCTGTCTCTGACAGAATTACAATGTCATCGGCATACACTGAAGTTTTTATTTCTTCTCCATGGATTTTAATTCCTACTTATAATTTTTCTTTTGTTTCCTTTACCGCTTGCTCAATATACAGATTTAATAATATCGGCGATAGGCTACAAACCTGTCTCACTCCTTCCCCCAACCACTGCTTCCCTTTCATGTAACTCGGCTCTTATAACTGCCATTTGGTTTCTGTACAAATTGTAAATAGCCTTTCGCTCCCTGTATTTGACCCGTGCCACCTTCAGAATTTGAAAGAGAGTATTCGAGTCAATATTGTCAAAACCATACTCCAAGTGTACAGATGCTAGAAATGTCGGTTTGACTTTAATTAATTTTCTAAGATAAGGTGTAGGGTCAGTATTGCCTCTCGTGTTCTAAGGTTTCAACGGAATTCAAACATCCTCCCCAAGGTCGGCTTCTACCAGTTTTTCCATTCGTCTGTAAACAAGTGGTGTTAGAGTTTTGTAGCCTTGACTTATTAAACTGGTAGTTCGGTACTTTTCACACCTGTCAACACTTTATTTCTTTGGGATTGGAATTAATATATACTTCTTGATGTCTGAGAGTATTTCACCTGTCTCATACATCTTGCTCACTAGATGGTAGAGTTTTGTCAGGGACGCTCTCCCAACGCTATCAGTAGTTCTAAGGGAATGTTGTCTACACCTGGGTCCTTGTTTCGACTTAGGTCTTTCAGTCCTCTGTCAAATTCTTCACGCAATGTCATATCTCCCATCTTATCTTCATCTACGTCCTCTTCCATTTCCATCAGATCGTCCTCAAGTACATCCCCCTTGTATAGACCCTCTATATATTCCTTCCATCTTTCTGCTCTTCCTTCATTGCTTAGAACTGGGTTACCATCTAAGAACTTGATATTCACACTGGTGGTTCTCTTTTCTCCAAAGGTCTGTTTAAATTTCCTGTGGGCAGTATTTATGTTACCCCTAGTGATATATAACTCTAGCCATCCCTGCTTAGCCACTTTGCACTTCCTGTCGAACTAATTTTTGAGACGTTTGTATTCCTTTTTGCTTACTTCATTTACTGCATTTTTATATTTTCTCGTTTCATCAATTAAGTTCAATGTCTCTTTTGTTACCCATGAATTTCTACGAGGCCTCGTCTTTTTGCCCAGTTGATCCTCTGCTGCCTTCACTATTTCATCTCTCAAAGTTACTTCTACTGTATTTCTTTCCCTCATTCTTGTCCATCGCTCCCTAATGATCCCTCGGAAACTTTCTACAACATCTGGTTCTTTTAGTTTATCCAGGTCCCATCTCCTTAAATTCTCACTTCGGTGTTTCTTCAGTTTTAATCTACAGTTCATAACCAGTAGATTATGGTCAGAGTCCACACCTGCCGCTGAAAATGTCGTACAATTTAAAACCTGATTACTAATTCTCTATCTTACCATTATATAATATATCTGAAACATTCTAGTGTCTCCAGGCCTCTTCCACGTATACAACCTTCTTTCATGGATTTTAAACGAAGTGTTAGCTGTGATTAAATTATGCTCTGTACAAAATTCTATCAGGCGGCTTCCTCTTTCATTCCTTACTCCCAATCCATATTGAAGTTCATACATTTCTTCAATCTCTTCGTTACCTACGGAGCTAGTTGGCATATAAACTTTTACTACTGTGGTAGGCGTGGCCTTCGTGTCTATCTTGGCTACAATAATGAATTCACTATGATTTTTGTAGTATCTTACCCGAAATCCTATTTTTTTAATCATTACTCCTGCATTACCTCTATCTGATTTTGTATTTATTACCCTGTGTTCACCTGACCAGAACTCTTGTTCCTCCCGCCACCGACCTTCTATAATTCCCACTATATGTAACTTTAACATATCCATTTGCTTTTTTACATTATGTAACCTACCTACCCGATTAAGGAATTTGACATTCCATGCACCGATTCGTAGAACGCTAGTTTCTCTCTCTTGATAACGACGTCCTCCTGAGGAGTCCCCGCCCGGAAATCCGAATGGGGGACTATTTTACCTAAGGAATATTTTACCCGAGAGGACGCCTTCATCATTCAACCAAACACTAACGCTGCATGGTCTTGGAAAAATTACGGCTGCAGTTTCCCCTTGCTTTCAGCCATTCGCAGTACCAGCACAGTAAGGCCGTTTTGGTTAGTGTTACAAGGCCCAATCAGTCAGTCACCCAGACTGCAGCCCCAGCAACTACTGAAAAGACTGCTGTCTCTGTTCAGGAGCCACACCTTTATCTGGCCTCTCAATAGATACCTCTCAGTTGTGGTAGCACCTATGGTACAGCTACCTGTATCGCTGAGGCACGCAAGCCTCCCCACCAGTGGCAAGGTCCATGGTTCATGAGATGGGCGGGGCAGAAGAGGGACATGTCAACTGAAAGGTGGCAATATCAAAGTAGGAGTAACGAAATTATGTAAAATTTAAGACAATAGCAAATAGTGTGGACAATCAGGAATTATACAATTAAAATTGTTGGTTTTCCTAAATAACACCAAATTTAGAGAAATTCCATGTTAAACAAGATATTATTATTAGTATTTATTTATCTTATACATTTACAATTCAAGGCACTATTTACAGAATAAAGAAGAAAAGGGGTACCAAGTTTGGCAATATTCTCAAATGACCTTTTAGAGTGATGTCTAAAGAATCCGTCCCTCCTTCCAGTCTCCATTGAAACATCTGTGTATTTTATGAAGCTTCACAGTGACATACTGGGGAGTGTGAGAGCCACCATCTGTACATGGAGGATTTAATACTTCCGTATCCACATCCGGATTCTGTTCATATGAATCCAAGTTCTTCCAAGCAGCATCAAGCCTGCTATACATGTATGCGGTCTTCACGGCCATGACGACCAATGCAGATACCGTTTCTCTACGTCTCCTTCCATACATCTTCAATCTCTAAAAAGCTATTAATTTTAAGAAAAATGAAAGGTAGGCGTAACAGCTCGAGTCATACTACTCGTACGAATGCTGGTTCCGTTTTTCCGCGTCTTCTTCCAAATGTCTTCATTCTATAAAATATTATTAATTAAGAAAAGTCAGACGTAAGCGTAACAACTCGAATCACAGGACCACTTGACCCACTGCAAGTGCTGAACCATTTTCCATTGATCGAGATGGACATCGGTAACGTTATTCTTAGCAAGTTGTTGACACACTTATGCCATGCACAGCGAGGCCGCGATAATGTAACAACCTCATGTGGCTACGAGACTGCTACAATGACGTCAGCCATAACAACATTGACGAACACCACCGACACCATTGCCAGAGTCGCACTAAAATATGAACCAGCGATGGCTGGCATCATTATGCGACACTTCGGCACTGAACGGTTCTTCTCCACATAGTGCAACCACACCACGGAAGTCCTCCACTCTGGTAGCAGCACCCCCCGATATGTACCACACTCCACATATCTGTGTGTACCCCTGCACCCTAGCTGTATACACAGTGATTCTACTGCCCTCTCCTGTGAGTTTTATACAACCCACTTAATCTGTGACCAAGATTTACATAGTCTTTCACTCGCTGCATGCAAACTATTAGTCCTACAACAAAATGAATGGGAAATACTTGTAGGAATTTTACGTTGTTAAATTTTGTACTTACGCTGCAATATTCGAATTATTGAAGAAAAAGCTGCAAAAGTGAACTTAAAATTCGTTTTTCTTGAATAACTCAAAAACCCTAAGCCTGTCTTCTGGCGAAAACGTGTCCGAAAACGAAATGTCACTGCATTAAATGTACTAGTGAAAGGTTCTGTTCCTCTTTCATGAAGGATTCTCAAAGTTCATACGTAGTGAATGAGAGAATATGAGAATCTTTCATGTGGTTTTTGAAGATGCTGCGGTTTGCATAACATCTATTGGTAGGGGCAGCTGAATGACCCTTTACACACCATATACCTCTTCCCCCAGCGAATATATCTGCAGCGTGGAACATAACCATTTGAAATTGCTGCCACTGACCTGTCAGATGAAGCTCTTTCCGCCGCAGAACTGACGGAGGCAACTCAGAGAGGGTTGAATTTGCTTTTATGAAACAGAGGCATTGTAGTAGAAAACAAGATTTCACCAGCGACACTGACCTTCTACTGACTGATATACACAAAATCTTGATGCATCTGTGATGAAAATTTAGAGTCCCATCGACCAAAGGTTCAAATGGCTCTGAGCACTATGGGACTGTGGTCATCAGTCCCCTAGAACTTAGAACTACTTAAACCTAACTAACCTAAGGACATCACACACATCCATGCCCGAGGCAGGATTCGAACCTGCGACCGTAGCGGTCACGTGGTTTCAGACTGAAGCGCCTAGAACCTCACGGCCACACCGGCCGGCTCGACCAAAGGAATATCTACACACAAGATAGTACTAGAAGATGATGACCGGGGGCTGGCTTCTATCTGGCTTAGCACCGCCATCTATGTGAATGTCAGATACGTCTCTAGGCTCTTACAGATAGCTGCGGAGACTTCCCTGCTGACAACTTGCAGTACCTAGAATGAGATTTTCACCCTGCAGCAGAGGGTGCGCTGATATGAAACTTCCTGGTATGTTAATACTATGTGCCGGACCGAGGCTCGAACTCAGGAGCTTCGCCTTTCCCGTGCAAGTGCTCTACCGACTGAACTACCCAAGCACGGCTCCCGATCCGTCCTGACAGTCTGGAAGGCAGGAGACGAAGTACTGGCAGATCTGAAGCTATGACGACGGCTCGTGATTCGTGTTTGGGCACTTCAGTCGGCAAAGCATCCGTCCGCGAAAGGCAACGATCCCGAGTTCGAGTCGCGGTCCGGCACACAGATTTAATCTGCCAGTAAGTTTCAACTTGCAGTATCTCTGCGTCGCCGCTCCTGTTACCACCTGCCGTAGTCGGGGATAGACCTAGTAAAGAATCAACAGTACCCCATCACAAGGGGTTGGCCAGCCGCTACCGTGGCACTGCAGCAAACAGTGACACAGACGTTTTGTGTCACGTATACGTTTCATATTCAGTTGTGTGTGAAATCTTATGGGACTTAACTGCTAAGGTCATCAGTCCCTAAGCTTACACACTACTTAACCTAAATTATCCTAAGGACAAACACACACACAACCATGCCCGAGGGAGGACTGTAACCTCCGCCGGGACCAGCCGCACAGTCCATGACTGCAGCGCCTCTGACCGGATTCGTTTCATAATTGTTATATTAAGGCAAAGAACATACGATTATCTCTTACCAATTCCTAACGTCCTCTTCAGCTTGTAAAATACACTTCTCTCTTATACCTAATTTGCAATGCTATATGACGCAGTTTTCTGAGTTTTAATTGTTGTTTCGTTGTAATAAAAAGAAAATTGACTATCTAGCTTTCAGAGTACTGAAAGTAAGTAATGATTCTTGATAATAATAATGAAATTTTCTTAACTTTTTATATTGTATTATCATTTTTATGTTATATAACCGAAATCTTTTCGGCTGACAAGCAGACATAGCTGGTGTCACTGACATTCAATGCTTCACTCTTAAAGAACGAGGTTTTTACAGTAAATTGAACATGGTTTCGCCTTGGCTTTTCATATTGCAAGAGAAAAGAAACCTTTCACAAAATGGGAGTTACTAAGGAAGTATATTGCACAAGTATTCTCCATTTTAGACGGTAAAATTATAAAAGGTGTCAAAAATGTTTGTGATAAATGCCCACTGCTAGACTTAAAATAGAGAGATAATCTTCTATTATGAAATGTGATGTTGCACATTATTTACCAAAAACACATTTATGAATGTCCTACAGTGTCTCTGGCTTTGAACAAGTCAATAGATATCAAAGATCAGCTGCCTCTTGTCGTTTTGGTTAAATTTGTATCAAGTGACATGGAGGTGGTGGAAGAGCTTTTAGGGTGCTAATTTGTGTTGTAAGACTAAAGAAGCTCTGGATAGTGTTATAATGAAAACTGCAGTCTGCATCAGGATATTGATAGTATTACCATTGACGGAGCACTTTTAAAGACGGATGGCAAACTTGTGGGACTATTAAATGATCATACACTACTTCCCGTCTGTCCACTGTACTGTCCATAGAGAACATTTGGCGCTGAAATCTTTTCAATAGCCGCATTTTAGCAGGTAACTGTTATAATGTCAATTAAACCCAGGCAAATACCGAAACATATCGGCAGTTCAAACCCTTCACATAAGAAATGAACAATGACCGTCATTGATACCACTTATTTCGTCAGTGATCAGTGAAATTACTTACGTACTTACAGTATAGTGACTTAAGTTTTAAAATGAAAATTAATTTTTCTCCATAAATTGAGTAAAAACTTTGTTGCAAGAAAAAAGGAATGGGTAGATCTTCCGGCATTCGCAGACCATAATGTGATATTCTCGGAGTCATTACAAGAAACGGCAAATCATATCATTCAACTACAGGGACAGGTCTGCAGATCTCTATTTAGAAGACACAGAGTAAGGCGAACATCAATACAGCTTCTAGAGGGAAATAGTAGACTGGAGGAATATTCAGAAGGTGATGAGATGGATAGAAATGGGTCTGACAGGAAACGAAACAGTGGGAGCACGAAAGTCTACATGAATTTAGTGTATAAACTGTAGGCATGTACATTAAGAAGAATCTTTTTATCCGTGCTAAACTGAGACCAGTCCTTGAAGTCTTTTACTCAAGGCAACCTGTACCTAATAATGATATGATTACCTAAGAGACAAGAACTTGTGGAATGGAGGGCTGTCGGGAGGATATTGAGAACTAGAAGAACAGGGCATGGTCAGTACAGAAGACGAGCGAACTAAGAACCGTCTAGCCATAGCATAGAAGAACCGTCTAGGCAGCAGAACAAGGAGTACGTTCTCCCGACACATCATCAGAATGGACCAGGGTACGTTTACACTTTATATAACACAATTTTCTGTTAGGAACAACACCAAAGTACGCTGTATCCAGTGGACCGATGGGCTTTGAAAGAAATGAGAAAACAGAAAAAAGAGATATGCAAGAGATTCACTTTAAGATCAAAAGTTCAGGCTGCCGTAGTTTTCCAGAGCAGGAACTGTCCCAAGAAACCTAATAATGGACAGAAAAGCGAAGAAAGTTGCTAAGTATGAGAATGAAAGAACACTGGACAAAAACGGACACCAGAAATTTCGAAGTTGACCCCAATTAATGTGGTCCTCAGGTGGCCAAAATGGAAAGAATGTGAATTAAAAATATTTTTTTTATTGGCATTAACTATAAGTCTCTAAAGAGTCCAGCTCCTTCAAATTAGTTCCTATGTTTTTGGCGCACAAAGGAAAGCGTAGTGCTCACTCCTGGATTACTTTCCTGTCGTTTATGTGTGATTTGTTGTTTCGTGAAATAGGTTCAATGCAAAACTTACTTTTTCTTTTTTAAGTTAGTTGTTACATGGGCGACTTTCAATCTTCAGCTTGATACTGCCACTTCGCGTGTTAGTGGACGCAGATCTTCAGTGAGGATACAATTCTGCATCTAGTTATGGATTGTGAACAGCGCAGTCTGTAAGGTGCTCAGGAAGTATTCTTCGAATTCCAGATGAGCTAGCCAATCAGGCCGCAGCCCGCCACTTTGCGAATTCTTCGTGGCGCGAGTGAAAGGACACTCTCGATTCCGGCGAATCCGCATGAGGCCTTATCCAGTACTCTAATGGAGAGGTGACCTGTTTGTAGCCGCGCAACGTGTTAATATGTATTTTTACGATGTGCAGTATGAGCACATTTTCAGTACGAAATCATGGAAGCCATGTAATTATCTTGGTGGGTCGTCCGCCTCGGTAGCCGCGGGATCATTCAAATGGTTCAAATGGCTCTGAACACTATGGAACTCAACTGCTGAGGTCATTAGCACATAGAACTTAGAACTAGTTAAACCTAACTAACCTAAGGACATCACACACATCCATGCCCGAGGCAGGATTCGAACCTGCGACCGTAGCGGTCTCGCGGTTCCAGACTGCAGCGCCAGAACCGCGCGGCCACCTCGGCCGGCGCGGGATCATTGTGGGAGATTGGTAACGAAGGGGCTCATTTTCGATATCTGGCTGTGTCGGAGATTTTCTTCGTTCGGGGACTGAAGCATAGAAAAAAAACCAACAGTTGTTCAGACATGAATGACTCAGGAAAATAATTCAGTGGAAAAGGCAGGTGTGGTAGAAAGACTCAGTTTGCAGAGTGGAGTTGTTCCATTCTGTAAAAGGTTGTTTGAAACAGTCTGAAAAGCTTATAAGTGTGTTGCGGGATAGGCTGTACTGAGAAATAACTGTTAAGAAAAAAATCGGTACATTGTGCCGTTTCCGAGTTAATTAGCATTGAAGTTAGCCAGTGCGGTAGTTGCGCGCGCAGATATAAGCGTCACGCCAAAGACGGTGTCGGCAGATGTGTTCTCCATTTGCTTTCCTAAAACCGAGCTAGAGAGCAATAAACAAATTGGACATGGGACGATAGTGACAAACTAACCGGATCTAAAGTCTCACGCGCTATCATCCAAGTTAAGAGAACAACCGGCAGTGATTGTATCTACAAACGTTACTCGATCTTGCAGTTATGGAGTGTGGGATTGAGGCTGGTCGATGAACCGTAACAATAATATTCCAACAGGTGCCATGTTTATAGCTTTTTAGCGAATGTTTCGATTCGTCAATAGAGCCATCTTCAGGACCTGCAGCATGAACGGCAGAAAGCAACCAGTCGCACATGTATATAACAATAATACATTAATAAAGTAGTAATGATAGAAAGTTTGCGTTTTAGCGCGCTCTAGCACAGCATTCAATGTCAGTGACTGACAGACTACAATTCTGGCGGTCTTTTCCTCTGTTTATACACAGTACAAAATTAGCTAGCAAAAAGTTGCATAGAGCATTTGAACGACGCTTTCATCGAAATGATGTGTAACGAACGAGTTTACAGGGTATATATACGTCATTAATGTTTATATTAATGAAGAAATTATCATTTTATTCGTACCCGCACAACTACACTTCCTTCTACTGTTAACTAGTTTTTAAGTAGAATTTCTTCAATGGAATGAAAAGAGCTGTCTAGGAGCGATGATTTTAAATCAGGTTTAAAACATGCTTCAGTACGTGTCAGACATTTTACGTTATTGGGCAAATGATCAAAAATTGGTATTGCTGCATTTTGAACTCATCCCCGACCCACGAACAGTTTTGACAACCGGTGACAAAGGTCACCATTCTTCTCAAATTCTGATAGATTGTTTATGACAAATCTGATTAGCGAAAATATATATTGTGACTGCACAGTTAAAATGGCTAGCTCCTTGAAGAAGTACGTTCCTACATGACGTCCGTGGGCAAACACCACACGTTATTCTTACTGTCTGCTTTTTTCTAAGTGATCAGTTACAACAGAAAATTATTACCAACGTTATTATTGAGTGTAAATATGCAAAATATGTTACTATTGTGAAACGTTTGTTTGCAAGAGAAGCAATTATTCGAAGAAAAAAGGTAGCTGAATTTAATTGTTTGAGCAGCTCTGTAACATAGTTATTCCAGTTCAGGTTTTCATCAATATGTACACCCAAATATTTGGAGTATCCTACTCTACTAACTGACTCCTGCTCATGTGTCACATCAATTGTTGGTATGACTCTTGAAGTTGTACAGAATTTAATGCAGCGTGATTTCCAAAACATGATTTAGGAAGAGTCCATTTTCAGAGAACCATTTTATAATTCATTGGAAAATATCGTTTACCAAATCTTCTGTTGTTTTCTCTTTAATGGAATTTATTATAACACTAGTATTGTCTGCAAGAAGTGCTAGTTTTAGTTGTTGAAAGTGGAAGCTCATTCATCTAAATAAGGAATGGAGGAACTGTGCCAAAAACTTTCAGGAAACCGAGGAAATAGAGAATCAGTTTCACATCCTCAATGGATAGCACTCATTACGTCGTGAGAAGAAAGAACAGGTTGTGTTTCACAAGAACGATGTTTTCTGAACCCGTGTTGCCCATCTGTCAATAAATTGTTTTCCTCGAGGTAATTCGTAACGTTCCAATACAAAATGCTAATGCAAATCGACGCTAGTCATATGTATCTGCAGTTCAGTAGATTACTCCTATTTCCCTTCTTGGGTGCTGGTGTAACTTGTGCAGCTTCCCGCTTTACGGGTTCGGGTGTATATAAAATTGAAACGTTTCTGTGCCACATGCATAGTGCTGCAATCTCTATTGCTCTGAGGAAAGAATGTTGAAGCTAAATATGATGGTTGCTAAAGCCAGAAAAATGACAAAGTTTGATCCGTGAGACTAAACATTGTCGATGACAGATTATATCTTTTAATTCAGGGTGTGGGAGTTGCCAGTAGAACATCCGTAGACGCACAGTGAAGGATAGCATTATTCTGTGGCTGCGCACACAAGTGACAGATTGTTTATTCTTTGATTATATATAATAGTTCCGTTGTTATTGATTCAATGTTAATATGAGCTTTTCGTTGCAATAAAAAGATAAAATATTATAGCGTAGCTACTTCGTGAGTCTTTCTGAAGATTGTCATAAGTATTACGTGGCTAAAGTGGTGACCCCGTATAAAGAATTTCGTTGTAGACGAACAAATGCAGCCCAGTTCAATTTCGTCTACCAGGAGATCGGCGAGTCCGCGCGGCACACAGAGTGTTACGGATCGGCGCGATTTTTTGCTAAAGAACATTAAGGAATTACGACGCGACATTGAAGAACAAGAAAACGCTGTGTTGAATTTTTCTGCGCCATCAAGTAACGGCCTTCCGACAGAGAACTGTAGCAAGATGAAATTACGCCCACCGCAGCTCATACCTTATAAACCTGAACTGTGGCTTGGAATGCTTGATCTGACTTTCCAGCATCATGACATTGTAAACGAAGAGACAAAATTTATGATCGCCGTTAGGGCGCTTGACAATAAAACAGCAATGATCAGCGCAGATACAATACTTCAGCCGCCCGCCACGCCAAAGTATACGCGTTTTAAGCAGTTACTCATTGAGCGACCACGTCAGCCGGTGGAACAACGCATCCAGCAAGTATTGCACGGTGAAAAGAGAGGAGATAAGTCACCTTCGGAATTTTGGCGGCACCTGCGAAGTTTAGTCAACGACACCGAGTTGCCAGATACGACACTGCAACATGTATGGCGTGTGCAGTTGCCACAGGCAGCTAGAACGGCTGTGGCGCTCTCAGACGCACAGGATATCTCGTCGTTGATCTCATTAGCTGACAAGGTCTACACCTCATTAGACGCAGGGCATACGTCGACGATGATGTTCGGGCACAACATTACAGACTCACAGGAAACGGCGGCGATACAACGACGCCAACAGCCGGACATTTCTCAACAACTGGATGACCTACTAAAACAAGTTGACGGATTGAAGCAGCAGATATCGACGTTGCTCGCAGGCAAGGCAGGCACAAACAAGAAGAACAAGGAAGATGACGCTGTGTCTAAGGAGCGTATGTGCTGGTACCATCGACGATTCGGAAGCGAGGAGACGCGCTACACATCACCCTGCAATCACCCAAATGGCGACAGCGGCCGGCGTTAGGCGCCGCCGGTCGCGAGTTCGAGCACCAGCGCCTACTGTTACGAGGTGAGATCGACGAAGGGTAGCTACGGGTGAGTAACCTGTTTGTTACAGACGTTAAGTCCGGCCGTGCTTATCTAGTAGACTCAGGTTCGGACGTTAGTGCATTGCCTGTTAGAAACTGTGATGTGAAGCTCCCTCCATCTCAGTCGAAACTCACAGCAGCAAACCAGACGTCAATAGTGACTTATGGAAAACGTCAGATAGAGGTAGACCTCTGGTTCCATGAAAGTTTACCATGGACCTTCGTAATTGCCGATGTGTCAGACGCAATATTGGGTGCAGATTTCTTGTTTCATTATGCACTTGAGGTATCTATCAGCTCAGTGAGCATTCGACAGGGGACACAGTGCATTAGAGGCACCCTAGGACGAAGCCCTATGTCCACGTCTGATTGCAGACAAGTAGCAAACTGCGAATACATGTCTGGTGGGCAGACAATATAGCACAATACGGTACATCACATCCGTGTCTCAACCCCCACGCCGGTTAGCTCCGGATCGTTTTGCTGCAGCGAAGGCAGAATTCGAAGAATTATTACGCTCGGGAGTCGTCCGTAGATCCGACAGTCCGTGGTCATCGCCACTTCACCTCGTAAAGAAGAAAGATGGGACTTGGAGACCATGCGGAGATTACGGGGCACTAAATACTTGCACCATCCCCGATCGTTAATCGATACCACATATCAGGGATTTTACGGACGCACTTGCAGGCACGACCATTTTTAGTGTCACTGATTGCAAAAAAGCGTATCCCCAGATAGCGGTCGCACCTGCTGATATACCGAAGACGGCTGCCACAACACCATTCGGTTTATTCGAATACCTCCGTATGCCGTTCGGGTTAAAAAATGCGGCACAAACTTGGCAGCGTTTCATTGACGAAGTCCTCAAAGGTTTACCATATTGCTTCACGTACCTCGGCGATATCTTGGTTTTTTCGTTGTCTGAGGAATTGCACGAACTACATCTAAGGACTGTTTACCAACGTATTGAGGCATATGGCATTTCGGTCAATGAATCAAAGTGTTTACTTCGACGACGTCAGGTTACATACTCCGGATACTCAGTGACAGCAGCCGGTATCAGCCCACTGCAAGACAAACTCGACCTTATCGAAGAGATGACTCGCCCCATCGACTATCGCCAACTACGCCGTTTTCTTGGAGCAGTTAACTTCCATAGACAACATCTGCCTAATGCGGCGGCCATTCAAGCACCTTTGACGTCAGCACTAGTCGGCAAGGATGCAGTGGGCAAAGGACCTTTACAGTGGACATCAGAGATGTAGATGGTATTCGACAAGATCAAAACCTGTCCACGTCAGGCAATAATGTTGGAACATTCGGTTCCTCAAGCTCGACAGGCAATTGTTGTTGACGCGAGCCAGCAGGCAATAGGTGTAGCTCTACATCGGAAGGTGGGAAACATTGGCAGCCCCTAGGTTTCTTCTCCCGCAAGCTTACATCATCACAAGTAAAATGGATTGCCTATGATAGAGAGCTACTGGCAATTTATGAAGCCATCAGACATTTCCGACCGCAAGTAGAAGGAAAACCATTCACTGTTTTCACAGACCACAAGCCAATTACCTTCGCCTTCAGTAAGAACAATTTAGACAACTCGAGTTTATCGCCCAATTTGCGACAGACCTGCAGCACATAAAAAGGAGCTGAGAAAGTAGTGGCAGATTTCCTGTCTAGGTTGGAAACAATCTGTCAGACTATTGACTACAAGGAAATAGCTGCAGCACAGGAAACAGACCAGCAACTTGCTAAACTCTCTCGTGATAGTACGTCCGGGTTACGCTTGCAACAAATACAACCTAAGGATGAACACTTCCGAGTTTGGTGTGATGTATCGCAAGGAAAACCGAGACCGTTCGTACTTGAGAGATTGCGACGACAATTATTTGATATCATCCATGAACTGGCTCATCCGGGAATAAACTCCAGCGTCAAACTAATGACAGACAGATTCGTGTGGCCCGGTATAAATAGAGACTGCCGTAATTGGGCAAAAACGTGCCTGGACTGTCAGAGGGCCAAGGTGGGACGACACGTGCACAAAGCGGTAGGAAACTTCCCACTTACCACACAACGTTTCACACATGTGCACCTGGACATCGTGGGACCGCTTTTGCCATCGAAAGGATACCGTTATCTCCTCACTGCGGTGGACCGCTTCACCAGATGGGCAGAGGCGATTCCATTATCGGATATTTCAGCAGAAACGGTGGCACGCATATTTCTTTCATCTTGGATCGCACGTTTGGGCTGCCCTTTACATGTCACCACAGACCAGGGGCGTCAGTTTGAATCGGCGTTGTTATCAGAATTGGCCAACCTCTGCGGGTTGTCGGCTGCGGTGGTCTAGCGGTCCTAGGCGTTCAATCCGGAGCCGAGCGACTGCTACGGTCGCAGGTTCGAATCCTGCCTCGGGCATGGATGTGTGTGATTTCCTTAAGTTAGTTAGGTTTAAGTAGTTCTAAGTTCTAGCGGACTGATGACCATAGATGTTAAGTCCCATAGTGCTCAGAGCCATTTGAACCATTTGAACCCCTGCGGGTTCCAACACCATAGCACCACAGAGTACCACCCGGCAAGCAATAGGATGGTGGAACGCTGGCATAGGACATTAAAAGCTGCATTTATGTGCCATGCACGATCTTGGTCGTCAGCGTTACCACTAGTTTTGTTGGGCCTATGCACAGCATAGAAAACGGATTTAGGGGCATCGACCGCAGAACTGGTTTATGGTGAACCCTTACGACTGCCTGCAGAATTCTTGAACTATAAAGAAGGGGCACGACAGACCGAATTGCCGTTTACATTGCAAATGGTACGTGAGCATATGGCCAGACTCCTGTCTCGAGACATGGAGTGGTAAATACGTTCGTGCACAAGGATCTACGCTCATGTACGCATGTGATGCTACGGACGGACGCTGTCAAGTCACCGCTGCAGCCTCCATATTCTGGGTCTTACAGAGTGCTCTCACAGGAAGAACATACCATGCAGATAGATCTAAATGGAAAGTGGTATCATTGGAACGGCTCAAACCTGCACATATGTTACCGACTGAAGAGGACACAGAGGTCAGGCACCAAGCGCCACCTTCCACACCACTGGACCAGGATGACACAACCTCACCACCACAAGAGGAAGCGGTATCGTCACTATCAGCAGCAGAAGCTGAAGTAGTTCAACCAATGCCTTCAGTACACACAAGAGCTGGGCGTCGGGTGAAATATGAAATATAAATACCGCTACATTCCCGGAGCTCCGCTCCATCGGTGGGGGGGGGGGGGGGGGGGGGGGGGCGTGTGGGAGTCGCCAGCAAAACATCCGTAGACGCACAGTGAAGGATAGCATTATTCTGTGACGTCGTGCACAAGGGACAGATTGTTTATTCTTTGATTATATATAATAGTTCCGTTGTTATTGATTAAATGTTAATATGAGCTTTTCGTTGGAATAAAAAAATGAAATATTATAGCCTAACTACTTCGTGAGTCTATCTTAAGATTGTAATAAGTAGTACGTGGCTAAAGGGGTATACACGGACTTAATTTCATAGGTCATCCTTTTCCAAACCCGGGCACGAGCATCACAGCTTCAGATCGAATCGTACCATGTTAGATGCCAAAGATTTTCCCAAGTTTAACGAATCTTAGCCGTTCGGGCAAGGCGCCCGCTTCCCGCAGATGCAGCATTAACACAGACGCGAACGCCTCCGCAGCCGGGCGCCCGCTAGCTGTCCTCGGCCGCCAGAGGAAGCGCGGCCAGTAAATCCGCGCGGCGTCGCGCCGCCGCCGCCGCCGTTATTTATTCATCGGCGTCGCTGGCTGGCGCCGTCTCCCCCGACCCTTCCTCCCCCCCCCCCCCCAAACCGCCGCCAGACCCGCCTCCCCTTCCGGCGCTCCCCTTTTTTTATTTATTATTGCGGCGGCGGCGGCGCCGGCGTGGCCGAGCCTCGGGCGCGCCGCCGTGCTCTGCCCTCCGCCCTGGCTGCGCCCTCTGGTCCGCGAGGCGGCTGCGCGGAGCCACGGCGGCGGCAGCGGTAAGGCTCCGTCGGAGATGGGCGCTGCGCTCGATACTATATGGCCGGGAGTGTCTCAGCAGTAGCGTAGAGTTAGCATCCGGGAACGCCTAGGATTTCATATACATCTACATTATTCCTCTGCAGTTCACAATCAAATGCCTGACTGAGGGTTCATTGAAACTCCTGTACGCTACTTCCCTGCCGGTCCACTCTCGGACAGTGCGGGAAAAATACGAGCACTTAAATAGATCCGCGCTAACTCTGATTTGTCTTATTAAACAGGGTGGTCCATTGATAGTAAACGGGACAAATATCTCACGAAATGAGCATCCAACGAAAAAACTACAAAGAACGAAACTCGTCTAGCTTGAAGGGGGAAACCAGATGGCGCTATGGTTGGCCCGCTAGATGGCGCTGCCATAGGTCAAACGGATATCAACTGCGTTTTTTTAAATAGGAACCCCCATTTGTTATTGCATATTCGTGTAATACGTAAAGAAATATGAATGTTTTAGTTGGACCACTTTTTTCGCTAGATGTTGCTGCAATAGTTACAACATTCCGCCAGTACGGACGATATTTGCATCACGATAAATTATCCGTGTTAAAATGGACCGTTTACCAATTTCGGAAAAGGCCGATATCGTGTTGATGAATCGCTATTGTGATCAAAATGCCCAACGGGCGTGTGCTATGTATGCTGCTCGGTATCCTGGACGACATCATACAATTGTCCGGACCGTTCGCCGGATAGTTACGGTATTCATGCAAACAGGGAGTGTTCAGCCACATGTGAAACATCAATCAAGACCTGCAACAAATGACGATGCTTAAGTAGGTGTTTTACCTGCTGTTGCGGCTAATCCGCATATCAATAGCAGACAAATTGGGCGAGAATCGGGAATCTCAAACACGTCGGTGTTGAGAATGCTATTTAAAAATCGATTACACCCGTACCATGTTTCTATGCACCAGGAATTGCTTGGCGACGACTTTGAACGTCGTGTACAGCTTTGCCACTGGGCACAAGAGAAATTACGGGACAATGATAGATTTTTTCAGTTGTTCTATTTAGCGACGAAGCGTCATTCACCAACAGCGTTAACATAAACCGGCATAATATGCATTGTTGGGCAACGGAAAATCCACGATGGCTGCGACAAGTGGAACATCAGCGACCTTGGCGGGTTAATGTATGGTGCGGCATTATTGGAGGAAGGATAAGTGACCCCCATTTTATTGATGCCAATCTAAATGGTGCAATGTATGCTGATTTCCTACGTAATGTTCTACTGATGTTACTACAAGATGTTTCACTGCATGACTGAATGGCGATGTACATCCCACATGATGCATGTCCGGCACATGGCGCACGTGCGGTTGAAGCGGTATTCAATAGCATATTTCATGACTGGCGGATTGGTATTCGAAGCACCTACCATGGCCCGCACGCTCACTGGACCTGACAGCCCTGGATTTCTTTCTGTGGGGAAAGTTGAATGTCGTTACAAAAAAATGGTTCAAATGGCTCTGAGCACTATGGGACGCAACTGCTGTGGTCATAAGTCCCCTAGAACTTAGAACTACTTAAACCTAACTAACCTAAGGACATCACACACATCCATGCCCGAGGCAGGATTCGACCGTAGCGGTCGTGCGGTTCCAGACTGTAGCGCCTTTAACCGCTCGGCCACTCTGGCCGGCCGAATGTCGTTACACCTATTGCCAAATGCATTGAGGTTGACGGATATCATTTTGAGCATTTATTGCATTAATGCGGTATTTACAGGTAATCACGTTGTAACAGCATGCGTTCTCAGAAATGATAAGTTCACAAAAGTACATGTATCACATTGGAACAACCGATAAAAACGTTCAAACTTACCTACGCTCTGTGTTTTAATTTAAAAAACCTACCTGTTACCAACTGTTCGTCTAAAATTGTGAGCCATATGTTTGTGACTATTACATCGCCATCTGTCACAAAGCGAAAAAACTGGTCCAGCTAAAACATTCATATTTCTTTACGTACTACACGAATATGTAATAAAAATGGGGGTTCCTACTTAAAAAAAAAAACGCAGTTGATATCCGTTTGACCTATGGCAGCGCCATCTAGCGAGCCATCCATAGCGCCATCTGGTTTCCCCCTTCAAGCTAGAGAAGTTTCGTTCTTTGTAGTTTTTTCGTTTGACGCTTATTTCGTGAGATATTAGGCCCGCTCACGATCAATGGACCACCCTGTATACAGATGTCTGAAATTAAAATTCAAAGTCATAACGTAATATAAGGAATATATCACAGTAAAAAAATTATACAGTAATGATAATTGATAATAGTAATTTAAATAATCACAACAAATGAGAATATCTGTAAATTGTTTGTCAGTTGATAATAACAAGTTAAATATCGGTCAAAACTACGATCGTCAAAATTGTAAGAAGAGATAAACTTGCTAAAAAAATAATTCCATTCTCACAAATTTAGGAACTGAAACTTGTCATAATGACGAAACGAAATAGTGGTATCAATGGCTATACGCTGTTCTACATAAGAACTACAAGTGCATCAAGAGGCACATTTATATTACTTCCAATAGATGTTTCTGAATGCACAAATCAAAAATTGACAGAGTTGAGGTGAAAATTACAGTCGTATTAAAATAATGTGATTAACAAAGTATTAAGCATATAAAGAGTCATATATGTGGATGACGACTTTAGCTCTACTATGCAAACTATAGCCTGATGAAAAAATGTACCATGCGCGCTTATATTTCTCATGCGTATGGTGGTAACCGATCCAAGGATTGCCAGATTACTGCCAATCACCGGCGATAAAATAGGTGCTCAAAAGTCATTCACAACACAACAAGAGCTTCCCGCTCAAAATATGTAAAACGCTAAACATCGAAAACCATTTACCTTCTAACAACCACTTTTTTGAATAAGAATAGCTCAGTTTAGGTGCAAAAATTATCAATTGCATCAGATTTCACAAAATACATATTATCTTTAAAGGAGATACAAAACTATTTATAAACAAAAAGTTAAAATTGTAGAATAAATAGACGTCACTCGATGTAAGGTGACATAAATAATCAGTAGGAAGAGAACAACACAACATACTGTATTACACATTTCTAATGTGAACAAATATGAACAATCTTGTATCTCATATCATCTACTGAATGAAGCAAACGTACTATCTAATGGCCTAAAATATTCGTTGAAATAACGATTAGCTACGTAAGTTTGTCCAAAAAATATAAATTCCGCTATATACCGAGTAATGTGATACTGATAACGACAGGTCATCCATTAGAAAATGGAAAAACAGTAACGACATAATCTGTTAATCTACTCCTTCAGCGAATTTGATATCAGGCGATGTGAGATGGCAGAAAAATCTCCATATCCTCAAGAAGACCAAGAAAACCTCTCTTTTCGGCTTTATGCAACAACTTCACGTGTGTTCCAGTCACAGGATGCTCATGTCCACTGTTAATAATATGAGCAGCAAAATTCGATCTTTCCACCGTGTCCCTTCTGTCGACAGCGACGTGTTCGGCAAATCTTGTTTCAGTTTTCCGTCCCGTTTGACCCATATAACACGCTTTACGCTTTACAGCTGGGACAGAATAGTTTACAGCCTCACGAATGGTGTAAATGATTGACTTTATGTACCCCGTGATTTAAAATATGTCTCAAGTTCTTCTTAGATGAAAAAAAAATCTGTACCTTGAGTTTCCTAAAAACGACTGCAATTTTTAGGCTAACTGTCTCATAGTATGGTAAGGAAATGTATTTCATTGTGTTATTTTTGTTATTTGCTACACTGGGTTCGTTCACCCCCATATACATTTATTGGAAATTTTCTCATAAATTTTTTGAATATAAGGCAAAGGATAATCATTGATTTTAGCTATGAAGTAGATAATTTCCTATTCGGTTTTGCAGTCTTCTTCAGAAATCGGGACACTAAATACACGGTTAAAAGCCAACCTAAAAAATGCTGCTTTATGCTGATTAGTTTCAGTTTAAGTTATTCGGGATTGTAAACTCAAATTACTTAGTTGAATTTACAGCATTTTGATTTGTGTGATTTATTGGGTAACAGAAACTTAGTGCATTCTTTTTAGTGCTCATGTGGATGACTTCACACTTGTTATGATTTAGAGTGAACTGCCACTCTTTGCGCCATACAGATATCTTGTCTAAATCACTTTTTAGTTCGTTTTGATCATGTGATGGCATTACATGGCGGTAAATTACAGCATCAAAATCAGACAATACAGGGTGTTACAAAAAGGTACGGCCAAACTTTCAGGAAACATTCCTCACACACAAATAAAGAAAAGATGTTATGTGGACATGTGTCCGGAAACGCTTAATTTCCATGTTAGAGCTCATTTTAGTTTCGTCAGTATGTACTGTACTTCCTCGATTCACCGCCAGTTGGCCCAATTGAAGGAAGGTCATGTTGACTTCAGTGCTTGTGTTGACATGCGACTCATTGCCCTACAGTACTAGCATCAAGCACATCAGTACGTAGCATCAACAGGTTAGTGTTCATCACGAACGTGGTTTTGCAGTCAATGCAATGTTTACAAATGCGGAGTTGACACATGCCCATTTGATGTATGGATTAGCATGGGGCAATAGCCGTGGCGAGGTACATTTGAATCGAGACAAATTTCCAGAACGAAGATGTCCCGACAGGAAGATGTTCGAAGCAATTGATCGGCGTCTTAGGGAGCACGGAACATTCCAGCCTATGACTCGCGACTGGGGAAGACCTAGAACGACGAGGACACCTGCAATGGACGAGGAAATTCTTCGTGCAGTTGACGATTACCCTAATGTCAGCGTCAGAGAAGTTGCTGCTGTACAAGGTAACGTTGACCACGTCACTGTATGGAGAGTGCTACGGGAGAACCAGTTGTTTCCGTACCATGTACAGCGTGTGCAGGCACTATCAGCAGTTGATTGGCCTCCACGGGTACACTTCTGCGAATGGTTCATCCAACAATGTGTCAATCCTCATTTCAGTGCAAATCTTCTCTTTACGGATGAGGCTTCATTCCAACGTGATCAAATTGTAAATTTTCACTATCAACATGTGTGGGCTGACGCAATGGTGCAGTCACGTCATCAACACAGATTCTCGATGAACGTTTGGGCAGACATTGTTGGTGATGTATTGATTGGGCCCCATGTTCTTCCACCTACGCTCAATGGAGCACGTTATCATGATTTCATACGGAATACTCTACCTGTGCTGCTAGAACATGTGCCTTTACAAGTACGACACAACATAAGGTTCATGCACGATGGAGCTCCTGCACATTTCAGTCGAAGTGTTCGTACGCTTCTCAACAACAGATTCGGTAACCGTTGGATTGGTAGAGGCGGACCAATTCCACGGCCTCCACGCTCCCTGACCTCAACCCTCTTGACTTTCATTTATGGGGGCATTTGAAAGCTCTTGTCTACGCAACCCCGGTACCAAATGTAGACACTTTTCGTGCTCGTATTGTGGACGGCTGTGACACAATACGCCATTCTCCAGGGCTGTATCAGCGCATCATGGATTCCATGAGATGGAGGGTGGATGGATGTATCCTCGCTAACGGAGGACATTTTGAACATTTCCTGTAACAAAGTGTTTGAAGTCACGCTGGTACGTTCTGTTCGTGTGTGTTTCCATTCCATGATTAATGTGATTTGAAGAGAAGTAATAAAATGAGCTCTAACATGGAAAGTAAGCGTTTCCTTACACGTGTCCACATAACATATTTTCTTTCTTTGTGTGTGTGGAATGTTTCCTTAAAGTTTGGCCGTACCATTTTGTAACACCCTGTATAAGAGCATTGCTCAAATTGTCTCCTTAATCGTTTATGTAGAAAAGGATCAACGGAGGGCCTATGACACTTCCTTGAGGAACTTCAGGTATTACCTCTGTTTTACCCAACGATGTGATAGGAAATCACGAATCCAGTCACACACCATAGACGATATTCCACAGGCGTTCAATTTGATTAGAAGTGTGGAACTGTCTCAAAAGCCTTCTGGAAATCGGACAACACACAATCAATTTTACGTCCCTTGTTGGTAGCACTCATTACTTCGTGAGAATAAAGAAGTAACTGTGTGGCACAATAACATGTTTTCTGAACCAGTGTTGGCTAGTTGTCCATAAATCGTTCTGTTTTCGAGGTAATTGATAATGTTCCGACAAAGTGTGTTTTGGAAAGCCCTACCGCAACTCGTCGTTAGTGGTATGGGCCTGTAATTCAGCGGATTACTCCAATTACCTTTCTTAGGTATTGGCGCAACTTGTGCAACTTTCCAATGTTTGGGTACGGTTCTTTCTACAAGCGAGCGAGTGTATATGATTGATAAATACGGAGGTGTTGTATCAGCATACTCTGAGAGGAACCTGACTGATATATAGACTGGACCGGAAGCCTTGTCTTTGTCAAATTTTTAATTTGCTTCACTGCACCGGGGATATCTGCTTCTAAGTTGCTCATGTTGGCAGTTGTTACTGATTCGAGTTCTGGAATATTTATCTCGCCTTCTTTTGTGAAGGAATTTCGGAAGCCCGTGTTTGTTAATGTGTTTTACTGGTACTGTCATCAAATATATCATCACTGTTTTTGCACAGAGAACGTATTGATTGCGTCTTGCCGCTGGTGTGCTTTACATGCGATAAGAATCTCTTCGGATATTCTGCCGGTCTTCGAGACACTCTCGTTCGCACTAAATTTTGAGCTTCTGTAGAGCTTTGAAAAGCTTGGGGATTTTGGTTCGTTTAAATTTGACACAATTTTTTCGTTACTTCTGCAAGTGTGTTCTGACTTGTTTCGTGTGCCTTGGTGATCAGTACCATCTCTTATTAATTTATGGCCACGTAAACCCCACTCAGGGCACAGTACTTTACTTAAAGCCGTCTGCACACGGACCGAGCCTTGGAACGTGCCGAGTTCAGGGTGCTGCTTATTTTTTTTACCAAAGAAGTGCTTCTCTTTGTGTCTGGCATTCGTGATTCTCAAAGCCAATTAGCTTCCCCTCAGTTACTATACTGTATTTTCAGTTCTACTACGCTTATACACCTTATTCTGACTGGTATGTAGCATGTAATAACCATATTGCTTTTAGATGTTGTACTCTGTTCGTTTGAAAAATCTTTTTTAAGCTCGGGCCAGTCACTAACAGCAATTAAGATGTCCTCAAAATAAATTCCTCCCCAAATATGGGATTTATCATTTTTAATTATTACTAATACATAGATGTTTATTCCGAATTTCTGTACATTAATTGCTGTTAGAACTGACCTGAGCATAAAGAGATTTTGCAAGAAGTGAGAAGCCTTTCTTAAGGGCAGAGAACCACATCGAAAAGCAATATAGTTATTATATCCTACGTCCCAGTCAGTAAAGGGAATATACAGCATAGCAGATGTGAAAATATACTATGCTAATCGAGAGGAAGCTATAAGGTTATGACAACCACAAATGGTAACTTCTACCTCCATATACAAAAGCTGTGTATTGCCTGCAACTTTCCGACAAAGGAGTCTATCAGTAGCGTGTGTTAAGTAAAGACTGAACAATATACTGGCGCCTCCAAGTATCTGCACTAACTCTTCAAGACCTTCTCACCTGTCATTGTGAGATACTATTATTTTGTGTATAGCCAAAGGGTCTAATGTCACCGTTGATGCTCCATCGATTTTAGTTATTACACCTACACTATTGAAGTACTGACTCGCCAGTCTCTCAGTGCTTTGCAAGTCCAACACTCTTTGGATTCCTGTCCCCACTGCATCCACTTATGCTAACGGCATTGAACACGGTTTTAATTTAATCGATTGCTGTGGTTCAATTGCTGTGAATTCGGAAGTCTTATTAACCCTACTTTCTTAGAAACGGCCCGCTTAAGCGTCATAAGCAGCTTCTGTAAATTTCATTTCTCAATTTGGTTAATAACTTTAATATAAAGCAATTTATCCCCTGTTTCTACATGCGACACATCTGTTTTGACTCTGCTTTGATTATTCGCCCCATTTTGCAAACTAATTTCAATTTTCTTGTTTACCATTTAAATACACTCAAGTATTACCTTGAGGTGGCAATTACGCTGTGGTCTTTTGCGAGGACTAATGCTATTACAAAATCTAGCGTCATTCTTCGTACTGTTTACCATTCTATTGCCTTTTTTGAAATATGCAATAGTCACCACACTTACCGATAGACCTATTCTACTACGCCCCTAATCTCCAACACCGTCTCCTGAACTCTCATTACTAATAACACTCGATTCTTTGCTACTTTACTCTTTTCGTCAGCAGCGCCTATGGCCTTAACATTCTACACCAGTAATACTGGTACTTCACCTTTGTTTATTACGTACTTGTAAAGCCTATCTGAAGTGGCACATAATTCGCCACCCGAGTCAGTAACCACAACTGCCTTAATACCATTAATCTCAATATCTACAATAGGTAGTTTTAACACCATAGCTCTAAAGCTGTACTGATTTATTTTGCTTTTGTTTCATTTAATGTTACATTGCTGTGCTTCTGTAAATGTGTGTGATTGAATAGATAATATAAAATTGTATACTGCTTTCTTTATACAAACTTTGATGTCATCGTTTGGTTCTATGCTGTGTAGCATATCTTTCATTTAAACTATTTGTCGCATTTGGAGGGAACAAAACGTACTGTATATAATTGTAATTTTGTGTGAATAATTTTTTTGTAGAGATGTCAATATGTGTAAATGTTTTGTTTTATTTAATGTATTTGGTTACTGTTATGTAAATTGCTGATGCTCAGTTAGGGTTTTTAGTTAGTTTGTATGTAAATGGTGTAGTGGTTCCCCCCGGGAAAGGAACTGTGTAGCGCGCGCAAATTGTGGTTGGCCCAGGTGGAAAAGGTGGAACTGATAGTCAGTCGGGGACGAGCCACCGGTTGGAGACGAGCTACGAGTCCGTGCACTGCCAAGTAAAAGATGCATATTGTGCTGGTTCCGAGAGAGGCTTTTCCTGCTACTTTCCTATGCCTCGGATGGATGGATAAATAGCTGGAACTATTCCGGAATTTGTATCTATCATCGCCACCAAGAAATGACAGAGTCCAGCAATTCTGTCTGCTGATCCACCACATTGCGCAATCATTGCATCGTAATGCTATAATGATGTACAGTGAAGGATCAGCTTAATGGTAGTGTTGTCGTGCTCAAATATAAGGTAATTTATATCTGAATTTATGTACCTACCTTGATTTTTCTCCTTATCATAACACCTCTAAGGTTCCTCTCCGTTTGAACTAAAGTGATATCCGAGTGTCCTTACTAAAAGAAATTAAAGCCTAGAGTTTGCTAATTAATGCGTCTTGAACTTAGTAAAAAGAAAGTTAAAGTTAATGTGACAAGAGAGTGAGGAGTGAGTTAAAGTAAATGTTGTTTGCTGAAAATAATTTTCCTATTAAAACTGCTGTTTAAAGTGCTGTTGCTAACTTCAAAATTAAAAGTTCTTAAGACTGAGGCTTATAAAGCAAATGATCACATTGTTGTATGTAGTAAATTCTAAAAGGTGAGTCAGTTTCTTGCAATTTGGTCAGCATTGTGTTTCGCTGTAGTAAAAGTGAGAAAGCAGCAGTTGCGAAACGTTATATACTCATGTTTGCTAAGTGTTTGTGTATCTTGTGTATTAGAAGTGCATATTAATAGTAATGTTATAAAGACCATTCACTTTATGTAAGCCTGAAAGTAATAGGGTGTTTCGGTATCTCTTATAATTTTGCAAATAGTTTGTGCTGCTCCAGTTGTTAGCTTCAATCTTAAAACATATGTGTGTGTCAGAGTTCATTGCACTCGCGTGTGGCCAAGTCTAGGTTGTGTTTGTCCGTTATAGTTACTTATACCCACTTTCTTAAACGAGAATGTTAATCATTCTCTTGCCTAGTTAGGCTGGCGACCGTTTCCTTTATACGTTAAACAGTGCAGATAGGCAAAAATCTTGTTTGTTACCGTTCGAATAGTTACGTAATTCTGACTTTCATTTCCGATAAGCCACCTCAGTTAGGTACAACACGGTCAACATAACAAAATTCCTCTCAGAGGGTAACACTGCTCTGTTGCTTTGTACCATAGTTGCTTTTACAAAATAGTTTTATGTCACAACCTGTTTCTAGCATTGAGGTTATGGTACAGTTGTAGCCGACGGGAGTGTTATATAGTGACCCCTCTTTAATTTCAAAGAACGTTTCTTGAAAAGGGCTTCTCTTACTTTTCCAGAATCATCCCTCATAGACCGTCTAGTTTCTATCGATCTGTCAGATATTTGAGTTCAGAACTCGTACGAACTCCCTCCTGGTTTTCCCTTTCAGCACTACCACTCTTGAAATCGCTCATGTTCATTGAATTCATTGAATTGTTTACTACCATAAACCTACGAAACTCCTCGGTTCCATTTGCTTCCTCCTCCCCTATTTAATATATGATTAGGTCTTTCATTTTCTCTTGCTGCAGTGTTATTATGACTGTTCCTACGTACAGATTCTGTGGATCTCCAGATAAGGTGTCCAACAGATCCGGTGCTTCCGAAACACCTACTTGTATTTTTGATCAAATATTAATGGTTACTATACGTGTGTCGGTCGTCTTATCACTATTACTGAAATAATGTTTTCCTCGCTCAGTGGGTGAGCAAGACGTAAAACATTTTCACATAAGCCTTGGAAATATCCTTTGCAGCTATGGTACCCACTAATTTAGGAATTTCTCCCAAGGAAAAGTGTGTTTCGTACATTACCTTGCATACTTTTCGACCAATGTTTATCAAGGAATTTTCTGATAAATCCTTCATTCTACTTCCGATACAACTTATTTTTCGTCTATAGTCACAGTTTATTCTGGGTCTTCTCCATTAAAGTGTTTGAAAAAAGCTTTAGTATCCAATTTCCCCTTTGCAGCCAAGTTAATGAACGGCCATACTTTTAAATAGTGGTTTTAAATGACCATGTTCCCACCGTTATTACCTGCTATAATCAGACATTTTATTTTTGAGTTTGTTTTCACCAATAACATCAGGGTCTGGGGTAGTAAAACCAGTGATTTCTCGCTTAATCCCAGCTACCCTATCATACACCTTTTGTTTTTTTGTTATTCTTAACCAAATTTTTACGAGAATAAATTATGACATAATGAAGACTCAGCCTTTTGTTTCTTAGTATTTATTTTAGAGATAGTCCTGTTACACTTTTACTCTCTTTACTAAAAGCATTTCCCAAAGCTTCGATAGCATTTCTATTCTCATCGATACAGCACTACTTTCCATTGTTATCCCATCACCTACATCTTCCTTACATGTTAAAGCATCTGTCACTTCTTTATTTTTCTTTCATGACATTCTTGATTCATTTTTTTAATTCTTTAAATCACCTCCTAACAATCCTGGCATTTTCTTCAAACTATTTAACATTCTCTTCCTGAACTACCTCTGATTTGTCAAGATTTTTGTTACTCTGTATAGAAAATTCTTCTAATTTATGATTAATCTCGCAAGAATACTTTTTTAATTTAACTCGCTAGGAGAATTATATTTTACCGGTCGTCTTTTTAGAAGATTGTGCTATTGTACTCACAAAAGCTAACAAAATCTCCTGCATTTTAAAGTGTACACTTCTGTCTTCGTTATTCATATTTAACATAGATACAAAATCATTAATGACTAACTGATTGCGGACCTTCGCAATATTATCTGTAGATCCCACAGTTACTTGAGCCATTTCCTGCTCCTCATTTTTCGTTAAATGATTCATCCTATGTCCCTGACATTCCTTAGAGCTCGACGGTTACCAGAGTCATCTACTGAAGCTATATTTTCTTGAGCCATGTTCTGCCCCGCACTTTCCACTAAATCATACTTTCTTCCTGGGTTCTCCTAGTGCTACATACAAACATATTTGGGTTCACAGTCTCTGAAGAATATGCACCGATCTTACAATGTTCCGCAGTAGATGGTGATCTTGTGCAGCCTGGATTCAGTTCTTATGGACACCGAGCTTTGAAGGTTGTTCTGCATTTTATTCTCCCACTGCTTCCTTGGTCTTAAAATTGTACAAGTTGCGTCAGGCTCTCCCGTAACAGAACTTTAGCCCGGTGTGTCCTGCAACGCTTCTTCTCTGTGCTTTCATTTTCTGTACGATGTTTCGGTTGTTTCATTAGATCCTACATTTCCCCGGTTTTTCTACGTCTTCTGGTTTTTTCTTCACGGACTGGTAAAAAGAGCCTTCTCTTGAGTTTCCGTTCAAAGCTCAGCAGGTTCTCTTCATTTCTTGGTGGTGTTTAACGTTCCTGCCCAATATGGCAATACAGACGGCATTACGGGATTTAAGTCTGGTCTTCCTCAGTCCAGTCTTACTAGCATTATTTGCTAAGTGCTTTAAGGATTCTGCCATCTCTTCCTCTGACTTCGTTGTGACCGCTATGTTGTCTGCATGTCCCAACAGCTGTGTTCTTCCATATGGCTTCAGCCCTTTACCTTCTCTTTCCATTAGCCAAATTACGTTCTCTAGGACCGAATTTAAAAGCAGTGATCAAATGGCATTACCCTGCGTCACATCTTACGTAGAATTCCTTGGATAGCTCGCCCTGGTATTTCACCTTGGCCTTTTTCTCTGTTTTACACACCTTCACCTGTTTTATTAACTTCCTTGAAACGCCCAGCACCCTTAGGATGCTATAGATGAACAGTGTATACTACAATACGCCTTTGAGCTATGTAAAAATGTTCCAAGGTACTGATGATTGAATACCAGAAACTCTTCCATATTCATCCAGTGTTGAAAATTTGATCCGTGGTTAATATGCCTGCCTGAAAACGTGCCTGGTACTCTCCAACAACATCTTCAATAAAAAGCTCCAGCTTTTCAAGAATAATTACTGATAATACTTTGTACGATTCAGTTAGTGAAGAGATATCTTCATAAATAGTATAGTTCCTTTTGTTGTTCGTTTTGTGCAGTGGTGCATTTGTAGCTGACCTCTACTATTTTCGATTTTCCTCCTTTCACCATACCAACTTATGATATCGTATATCTGTATCTGGAGTGCTCTTCCTCCTATCTTCAACATCTCTTCCGTGATGCTACTTTCTTCTGGTGCCTTATTGTTCTTCAGTTTCTCCGTTGCTAAACAAAATACCACTGTGCACAGACCTCAATACTTAATTATTATTATTTACCCCTTCTTCATACCTGAAGTGAACTTTGACTTGATGGTAGATAAGCTTCATTGACAACCATACGATGTTTCTGGTTGTAAAATGTGTCGGAGTGGCGCCCGTGCGTCGAACTCCGGACCTCCGCATAGGCGCCTCAAGCGCACACTTTCCCTACCGCTGTGACTGTCCGCTTCATGCACGCTCCCTGTACGCAGCGACTCTTCCCCTGTCCTCAACACGCCTGCTGCCACTGTCTTCTTTCTTACACGCGAAGTCGTCATGACGATCGTTATTTTTTTACTAGCAAACTGTTCGTAATCCTTGTACGCGATTTAAAAATTCTGTGACGTGATGTTATAAGGTATCGCGACACTATTCTCAAGCTCTGCGACGTACCAAACTGTAACTTTACGTTGCTACCGGCAAACCACAGATTTCAATCACATTTTATTCAAATTTCTCTTCCTGCTTCTCTTACCGACGCACTTGACACCGAGCCGCAGCACCTGATCTCAAACATAGGATTTTAAAACGATTCCCGAGCACAGGGATGCCATATTGCAAGATCCCACGGTGGTACCAAATCTCTATAGATTTTCCCCAGTCTAGCCACGAGGCCATAGAAAGAGAAAGAGTCAACGGTCAATATGATTGGTCATTCCTTCCCAATCTTGCCTACAAAGGAATTACAGACATTGCGAGCAGGCATAGTTTGAAATCAATGGGTAAGGTTGAAAATCTGTGCCGGATTCCAACCTCAGTCTCCTACTTACCAGGCAGATACTCTGACCACCAAGTGCGGACACAGTGGTCATTGCAACTGCATGGACTACCCTGGCACGCCTCCTGTCAGATCCAAATTCTCAACATATCCACACACTACTAGCTTAGAGCCCCTTGCCAATTATCCTCATTATTCGTGGCATTTAGCCGATTCCCGTGACAGTTCGAGCCTGCTGATGTGCATCTGCACTGAAGAGATCATTTTCCATCTCGCCATGGTTGACGTACTGGTGTTCTGTAAGGGTATCCAGGATAACAACAAAAGACATCCCGCTATGAAAAGAATAGTGAAACATCCCTTTAGAAAAACTAAGAATTACTGTGATGGTAAACTTCTACGTTATTTCATACAAAGACAGCTGAGTAAAACTGAACGTACTGAGACAGTTCTCTCTTTACTTACACTGATCATCACTAAACTGACCCACAATTTTTTTTAGCGCAACGCAATCTGACTTTCAATAATCCCTACAAAAGAATAGCCACGATTAACAATAACCTATACCTTTCATGAATCACTTACCTCACAAAAATCTTCGTTACTGGAACTACTGCAATACAGCGAGCGCCAATACTGCCAGCTAAACAAAATATTCTAACTAGTGAAGGCACTAACTACTGATAGGCATAGTTAGCAAATGAAAAATTTTGATATAGAACAATGCATTTACCTTAATAATATTCAAAAGTCATCATATATATCTATCAATTCATGACATCCATCTTTACAAATTTCCTTTTTCTGTCGGACATATGTCCAGGTCGTCTGCTTATATTAACCTCTCAAAACTCCGGCATCTCTCTCTCCACATCCACCACTGCTGGCGGCTCACCTCCAACTGCCCAACGCTGTGCGCTGTTCACATCCAACTGCCTAACACTACACAAGCGAATATTCCAACAATGAGTCCAACAAGCCACAAACTGCACACAGCACTGTGAGTGATTTTCGTACAGAGCGCTACGTGGCGTTACCAACATAAAAACCTAAACAGCCTACTTACAGCTGCTCAACAATCATGTTGGCATGTCACTGCTGTCCAGGGAGTCTCCAGACACGTCTTCGATGGTCGTCTGGGTCTGGAATCTCATTGACTGGAGTTGAATTGTCTTCAGTGATGAGTGCCGGGCCAGTGACCAGCGGAGACGTGGCTGGGGACGAGCCGGACAGGAGTGGGGGTACCAACCCGACTGTTGCCTGTCATACGGCCCGACAGCCATGAGTGGTGGCATGGGGCGCCATTTCTTTTCATAGCGGTATCACTTTTGTTGACATCCGCGGTACCCTTGCAGCAGAGCGGTGCCGCGATGATATACTATACACCGTTCTGTTGCCCTTCATGGCAATCCGTCCAGGGCTTACATTAAAGCAAAACAATGCCTTTCCGCACATGATGAGAGCTCGTCTTCGTGCTTGCAAAACATAATCTGACAGCAAGAGACCCAGACCTCTCAACAGTTGATAATGTCGGGCGCACTATGAGCAGGATCCTCCAACTATCTCCGGATTTTGACGATCCAACGCGCCAGTGTAATGGGACGCGAAATTAAATCGTCACCCATCCACAAGCATCAGCTCAGTTTGCAGGTAAATATAAGTTTAATTTAGTGTTTTGCTTATGTATTTGTAATATTTTGTTATGTTTGTAAAATATTTAAAGTTTTGTATTTTCGTTTTGTATGTTTCATATTTGGAGAGAGTAGCGCAACTCGCGGAAGTAGCATCTTCACTGCCGGAACCAGAAAGAAAATTGCTGGCCACTAGACGTCGCGGGTCAACGGCCAAAGAGCAGCAGAAGATCCTGTGACCGGGTTGTTGCGTCGAACCTCCAACATTCAAATAAATAAAAATTTGTAATTTTCCATTGCAATGACGTCCCAGAATGTTTGGTTCATGTTGTATTTTGTTCAGTTCTGTTTTGTCGAGTCTGATTTCACATCTGTATGTAGCATATACGAAGACAATAAAACAGTGTATGCTCTAAAGCTTAAATACGTGTTCGAGAATTATTTATGAA
Organism: Schistocerca serialis cubense; assembly: GCF_023864345.2. Taxonomy (NCBI): domain Eukaryota; kingdom Metazoa; phylum Arthropoda; class Insecta; order Orthoptera; family Acrididae; genus Schistocerca; species Schistocerca serialis. Next base: position 55,238,139 of record NC_064644.1, read on the forward strand.
GAGCTATATTGAGGAAGAATTATTACTGAATTTTTCCAAGATATTAATTTTCAGAAGAGTTTGATTTCGATTTTTCAATCCTAAAGGTTTTACAGTCTGATATTAATGTGGAAAAAGTAAGATAACTTGCAAGAATATAATCTCCTAGAAGAAACAAACGATATCTAAATTTCGAAAGTTTGGGCAAACCAGTTTGACTGAGTGACGTAATTTTGCACAAACGACTCAACTGAAGGTGTTCTAACTACAGTTTCGTTGAAGAATCTTTTATAGAGAACTTTTAAAAGAATTTAAATAATTTTTTGAAGTGTTTTGTAAACGACGTATGTGACGAAGTCTGCACATGGTCATATTTCAAACAAAAAAATCATTGAGTCATGCGTGTCGTTACACTACACCAGTTGGACAGAATCTGGCACGATGTACGTCAGGAGGACTTCCAATAACTCTATAAATCAGTCCCAGAGCTGATCGCTGATTCCATAAAGGCCTGAGGTGGGCAAAATTTGTGAAGCTCTTTCTGTTGAACATGTCATCCAATTTTTCTGAAATTGTTATCACTTGTTTCTGTACACGTATGTTGTATCCACCGATTTGCGGCCCATGCAGGTAATTCCTTCGCGGTGTATCTTTCTTACAGTGTATGTTATGTTACTTTACCGCACTCGTTCATAAGCACTGACGAGCAGTGTATTTATAGAGGATTATATTACAATGTTCTGTATAGCCTCATAGGATGCACAGTAATTAGCAGGTACTGTGTTCCTTATGATCTAGCCGAGGGACTGGGGAAAAGACCCCTGCGAAGGACATTTAATTACCTGAAAGCAGACGCCTCTTTCATTCTACTTCCCATAGCACGCGGCTTTTCCTTCCACTAAATCAGAGAGTCAGATCCACCATGACGGAGTGCTATCAACAGTGCTGTGAATATGCCCCCTTACTCTCACTTATCCGTCAGACACTAGCAGAAGAATCGGAATATATGAAACATATTTACACTGTTGACAGATGATACCGTCATCTGTCAACTTCCAACTACATATAGAAAGAATAAAAGACGTAGTTCGACAAACGCCCGCGCAGACAGCTGTAATGCAAACGCGACGTCGTCGGCGGAGGAGCGAGACGGTGTGTTAATGAAAGCGCAACGGCCAGCTGAGGCTGCCGTCTAATGCTGATGAAGCGTGCCGTGATGGATGGTGACCCGTTACGGCCCGCTAATGGGTCTGTTATTTCATTTGTAGTCGGGCAGAAACGCGAAATGGAAATGGGCCCCTTCCGACGCCGTAGCCGGCTGACAAAAGAAATGTAATTCCGCGATTGTTTCAGCAGGTGAGCCAGGAGTGGCCGCTGCTCAGGCAGCCGTCGGCGGGCTTTTATGGAAAATTAAAACTCAGAATAGGCGCTGCACTGGCGGCCGTAATTTCTATTCCTCCGGTTTGCGAGCGGTACACCGCCCCGCCTGCAAGCGAGGCACTCCGCCGGACGCACTCGTTTTCGTTTTTGGGACAATTAGTTTACATACAAAGTAAATGATGTAAAGAGCGGAGAAACGCTGGAGTGGACTATTCCCTAGAGGCACTTTAGGCAGACGCCGACTGCCCGGGTAAACCGTTCATATTTCCTAATCATGTCCGTATAATTTGTCTCTCGGCTACTGTGCGCCACCCAAGTACCTGTAGAGCAACCTACGATCTTCATAAATTCCAATACAGCCATGTCTCATTGCGCAGCATTAAGTGAATTTATCCTTCTCTCTGTCAAAGACGAATTACGCACTTCGTGTTCCAATTCTTCTATGAAATCAATTCCTTTTGTCGTAATGAAAGGTCGGCGAAAAATTGACAGTGTCACCTAAAGATCCCTCACACCTAATAAGAAACCTTCTTAATGGTCACATTTACATAATACTCCGCAAGGCATCTTACGGTGTGTGACGGAGGCTACTTCTGGTACAACTAAATGATTCCCCTAACCCGATCCATTTCCAAGAGGCGTCTTTGAAGGTTGCTTCTCCGTAAGCTTCTGTATTAGCTGTAATTTCTTGAACTTTCTCCTCGCTATCATTCCGCGAGATGCGTGTTGTTCAGTTCTTCCCAGAAAGCATTGTTTCGAAATTTCGATAGTAAACGTCTCCGTGATGAAGGACGCCTCTCTCGTAACGCACCAATTGGAGTTTGTCCAGCGTTTGTTCTACGCTCTCGCGCCGATTGAACGGTCTGGTGACGAAACGAGCCGCTCATCATTGGATCTTATCTGCCACTTCCCTTCCATCCCAGCTGATAAAGATCCCATACTGATGGACAATACCCAACAACGGTGGAGCGACCGCCTTATAAGTCACTTCCTTCGTGGATAAAATTCCCTTAACAGTCTTCCTATGAACCTCAGTCTGGCCTCTGCTTTTCCTACTATTTGCTCTACGTGTTATTCGACTTAAGGTCATCCTGGATACCTATTCCTAAATACTCTTCTCAGCAGTTTGTCATCATTAGTGTAGTTGTACAGTAGTGGTTTTCTTTCAGTGCATATACGCAATAGGTCACATTTATTCACGTTGAGGATCAATTGACAGTGGTTTCACCATTCATCAATCTTCTGGAGGTCAATCTGCAAATAAACACTGGTTTCCAGCAATGCTACGTTCTTTCACACAAACGCAGCATCTGCGAACAGTCTTAAAGAGCGTCCATCTTTTTATGCTGGATCATTTGTGTATATTATAAACAATAATGATCCTATCACACTCCCTTCTGATACACTGGAGCCGGCCGTTGTGGCCAAGCGATTCTAGGCGATTCAGTCCGGAACCGCGCTGCTACGGTTGCAGGTTCGAATCCTGCCTCGGGCATGGATGTGTGTGATATCCTTAGGTTAGTTAGGTTTCAGTAGTTCTAAGTCTAGGGGACTGATGACCTCAGATGTTAAGTCCCATAGTGCTTACAGCCATTTGAACTAAATTACCTTCCCACTTGTCGATTTTGTACAGTTAAGGTCGAGGGTACCCTCACCTGAGGGTATGTCTGTTTCCCAGACATTCAAACTGTGTTACTGTAGAATCCAAATCCAATGAAAACAGAAGATACAGTAAAATTGTGAAACCAAATCATCGTTTAATTTATACTTCTTCCAAAATGACCTTCGTGGTGACTCCATTGTCATCAGCCATATTCATGAACGATCCAGAATCCATTGTTTATCACTGTCAGAGATTTAGTGGAGTTTGTTCCAAGGTATACACATTTCGCTGAATGGCTTAGCTGGTGTGCTCAATCCGAACGGTGTCAGGTACCATGACAGGCCAAGCAAAGACCTTTGTGTGGTGTTACCCTTCAACCATAGGTTACAATTAACTGTAAAGACATGTCACTACTAAGTAATAAAAAGGGTGACGTTTCAGTAAAAGTCATTGGCCATCCTGATCCCGACTCGTGATGCATTGTCTACACCCCTCAGAAACTGGTCGGAGCGATGTGTTTATTTGATTTGTGTTGCTCATTGAATTATGGTTTGCAAGCTATTCTAAAACATACAATACAGTGGTAAAACTACTTAAAGATGTTTTTCATCCTGTCTCCTTGGATATAGTACTATAGAAGAGAGCAGGTTATTACCGTTTTCAGTTGTTGTGGTAGGATAGGCTCTTAGCACTATGGGACTTAACATCTGTGGTCATCAGTCCCCTAGAACTTAGAACTACTTAAACCTAACTAACCTAAGGGCATCACACATATCCATGCCCGAGGCAGGATTCGAACCTGCGGCCGTAGCGGTCACGCGGTTCCAGGCTGAAGCGCCTAGAAACGCACGGCCACACCGGCCGGCGTAGGATAGGCCTATATCGCTGACGCCAGTTTGTTTTAAAGTTACAAAACATGCTCAGGTATTATGACTTCCCTATGAAAATCAACAAAGAGTCCGTACATAGAGGTCTTGAGTAGCTCTGATCGCTCTCTTTGTCCATGTTATCCAGAACGTCGACGTATACGCCATGTTCCTCACCTCCAGGGAGAAAATCGATACGGTTCCGCGCTGTTGTTCTTGACGGACCAAATTCGACAGACGTAAAAGTAGTTTCAGAAGCGCACCAAGGGACCACGATAGTACCGTTCTGTTTAGAAAACACGTAAATAACCCGATGGATATCTTCGGAAGCACCGTAGGGCTATTGAGAGACAATACAGTTTTCTACAAGGAAGCAGCTTTGCCAGAAAACTGCAGCGAACTGCAGAAGGACATGAAGAAGACTGATAAAAAGTGTGGGGACTTCCAGTTGACCATGATCGTAATTATGAGTTATTGCATACAAATAAGTGAAAAAAACAAGAATGTACGATTACAGTATTGCTGGCAAATCTCTGGAAATAGTAACTACCGTAAAATACCTAGAAGTAAACATACGGAGAGGGCTAAGGTAGAAAGACTACAATAACGAAAATGTAGGAGAAGCAGACAACAGGTTGAGGTTCACAGGAAGAACGCTAAGGAAATGCAATTCATCACGAAAAATGGGCCTCAAAAAATACTTGTTCGGCCGATTACTGCTTATTGCATCAGTCTGGGATCCTTACCAGGCTGGATTAACAGGAAATATACAGGAAATACAACGTGATACGACAGGACAAGGCTTGGGGTATTTCAAGGGGAAAGCATGGAAGGTGGACCCACACATTTGTCATTTGTTTTCTCGTGCAATGCACTTTATTACTTACGCATAGTATCATTGCAACTTAAAAACTAACTAAAGGAGTCTTTTTCTTTTGGGTCATCAGTTTACTGACTGGTTTGATGCAGCCCGCAACGAATTTCTCTCCTGTACCAGCCTCTTCATTGCAGAGTGGCACTTGCAACCCACTTGCTCACTTATTTGCTGTATGTATTCCAGTCTCTGTCTTTCCCTACAGTTTTTCAGCTCCCTCTAGTACCATGGAGGTCATTCCCTGATGTATTAATAGATGTCGTTTCATCCTGCCTCTTCTCCTTATCAATGTTTTCTACACATTTCTTTCCTCTCCGATTCTGCTCAGAACCTCCTCATTCCTTACCTTATCAGTCCACCTACTTTTCAACATTCGCCTGTATCACCACATCTCAAATGCTTCGATTCTCTTCTGCTCCGGTTTTCACACAGTCCATGTTTCACTAGCATACAATGCTGTGCTCAAGACGTACATTCTCAGGAATTAAGAACGAATAAGGCTGAAGGTATAGATAAAATACCATCAGAATTTCTAAAATCATTAGGTTGAAGTGGCAACAAAACGACTATTTTAGTTGGTTTCTAGAATGTATGTGAGTCTGGCGACATACCATCTGACTTTCGGAAAAATGTCATCCACACAATTCCGAAGACTGCAAGAGAAGGCAAGTGCGAGAATTCCTGAAATAATGGGCTATGTTTGATACCAGTAGACTTCTATTGGCCGGAAATGCCCTGTATGCCATTGCTAGCCTGCTTTTGATGTCCTCCTTCCTCCGTCCGTCATTGGTTATTTTACGGAATAGGTAGGAGAATTCCTTAACTTCATCTACTTCGTGGCCATCAAACCTGATGTCAAGTTCCTCTCTGTTCTCATTTCTGATACTTCTCATTACTTTCATCTTTCTTCGATTTACTCTCAGTCCATATTAGGCACTCATTAGATTGTTTATTCCATTCAGCATATCATGCAATTCTTCATTTTCATTCAGCGAATCGTAACATTGATGTCCTTACCCTTGAATTTTAATTCCCCTCCTGAACCTTTCTTTTATTCCCACCATTGCTTCTTCGATGTACAGATTCAACAGCAGGGGGGGGGGGGGGGGGGAAGACTACATCCCTGTCTTACACCCTTTTAAGTCCGAGCACTTCGTTGTTGGTTGTCCACTATCATTGTTCCTTCTTGGCTCTTGTACTTATTGTATATTACCCGCCCCTCCCTAATGCTTACCCCTACTTTTCGCAGAATTTCGAACATCTTGCACCATTTTACATTGTCGAAAGCTTTTTCCAGGTCGACAAAGCCTATGACTGTATCTTGATTTTTCCTTAGTACGCAACGTCGGAATTACCTCTCGGGTGCCTTTACATTTTCTAAAGGCAAACTAATCGTCATCTAACACATCCTCAATTTTCTTTTCCATTCTTATGAATATTATTCTTGTCAGTCACTTGGATGCATGAGCTATTAAGCTGACAGCGCGATAATTCTCGCACTTGCCTTCTCTTACAGTCTTCGGAGTTGTGTGGATGACATTTTTCCGAAAGTCAGATGGTATGTCGCAAGACTCACATACATTCTAGACACCAACTACAATAGTCGTTTTGTTGCCACTTCCCTTATGATGTTAGAAATTCTGATGGAATTTTATCTATACCTTCTGCCTTATTCGTTCTTAATTCCTCCAAACCTCTCTTAAATCATGATTCTAATACTGGATCCTGTTTCCCTTCTAAATCGACTCCTTTTTCTTCTTCTATCGCATTAGACAGCTCTTACTCCTCGTAGAGGACTGTAATGTACGCTTTCCACCTATCCGCTCTGTCCTCTGCATATAACAGCGAAATTCTCGTTGCACTCTTTATGTCACCACCCTTGCTTTTTGTGTCAGCGAAGGTTGCTTTGACCTTCCTGTATGCTGCGTCAGTCCTTCCGAATATAATTTCTTTTTCCATTTCTTCACATTTTTCAGGCAGCCATTTCATATTAGCTTCCCTACACTTCCTCTTTATATCATTCCTCAGCGACTTGTATTTCGGTATTCCTGGGTTTCCATGAACATTTTTGTACTTCCTTCTTTCATCGATCAACTGAAGTGTATCTTGTGTTACCCATGGTTTATTTGCAGTTAACTTCATTGGAAATATGATTTTCTTTCCAAGTTCTGTAATGGCCCTTTTTAGAGATGTCCATTCCTCTTCAACTGTACTGCCTACTGAGCTATTCCTTACTGTTGTGCCTTAGAGAACTTCAAAGGTTTTTTTGTCATCCCTTAGTACTTTCGTATCCCATTTCTTTGAGTATTGATACTTCCTGGTTTATGTCTTAAGCTTCAGCCTACTCTTCATCACTGCTACATCGTGGTCTAAGTCTATATCTGCTCCTGGGTACGCCTTACAATCCAGCATCTGATTACGGAATCTCTGTCTGACCATGGTGTAATCTAACTGAAATCTTTCCGTATCACCCGGTCTTTTCCAAGTATAGCTCCACCTCTTGTGATTCCTGAACAAAGTATTCGCTATTACTAGCTGAAACGTGTTACAGAACTCTATTAGTCTTCCTCCTCTGTCATTTCTTGACGCAAGCCCATATTCTCCTGTAACCTTTTCTTCTACTCCTTCCCCTACTACTGCATTTCAGTCCCCCATGACTATTAGATTTTCATCTCCTTTTATGTACTGTATTACCCTTTCAATATCCAAATATACTTTCCCTGTCTCTTCATCTTCAGCTTGCGACGTATGCAGGAATACCTGAACTATCGTTGTCGGTGTTGGTTTGCTGTCGATTCTGACAAAAACAACCCTACCACTGAACTGTTCACTGTAACAAACACTGTGTCCTACCTTCCTATCCATAACGAATCCTACTTCCATTATACCATTTTCTGCTACTGTCCATATTACCCTATACTCTTCTGACCAGAGATACTTGTCTCCTTTCCATTTAACTTCACTGACATCTGATATCTAGATTGAGCCTTTGCATTTCCCTTTTCAGATTTTCGAGCTTCCCTACCACATTCAACGTACTGACATTCCACGGCCCGATTCACAGAACGTTATCCTTTCTTTCGTTATTCAATCTTTTTCTCATAGTAACCTCCTCCTTGGCAGTCTCCTCCCGGAGATCCGAAGGGGGGAATTCCGAAATCTTTTGTCAATGGAGAGATCATCATGACAGTTTTTCAATTACACGCCACATGTCCTGTGGATACACGCTATGCGTCTTGAATGCAATGGTTTCCATTGCATTCTGCATCCTCATGCCGTTGATGATTGCTGATTCTCCCGCCTTTAGGGACAGTTTCCCACCCCGAGGACAAGAGACTGAACTGAAGATGTGTGCGCTCCCCCTGCCTCTTTGACAAGGCCGTTGGCAGAATGAGGGTGTCTTCTATGCCGGAAGTCTTCGGCCGACAAGTTTTGATTATTGATCAATATTTAAGCGTAGCTGATAATCATAAATCTGAGTAAAAGTTGAATCGACTGAAATACTTTGAAAGGAAACAACTTTAACAATTACACCATTAATGGAAGAACATTAAGATCGGAAACACAAAATTCCAGAAAATAAGGAAGTTACAAGAACTGAGAGTTGTTGCAAGCAGGTTCAACAGCAGTTTTAGAAACCAGATAGATTTTCATAACAGCCGTTAAAGTCTAGCTACCCGTTACACAGTTGGATAACACTCATCCAAATACCGCTATGCTCACAAGACACGCCACTGATTATAGCCGTTGTAGGGCCGCTTAGCAATGTATAACCCTGAATAAAAAAATTCCCTAAACATTTAAAGACACAGTCCCTCAAACAGACCGACTAGAAAGATATAAAATTTAAACACAAATGGCCACCCATACGTTGAAAGCAAACATTAAGAACAACGCTTAGTAAATATAACATTCCCCAACAGCAAACGACCATCAGTCAACAAGGAACGAGCAGCCAAATTTCACATCAAGTGTAGTAACTAATGACTGAGGACCAAGATAATGTTCGGCAGTTTATCTCGATAAACGGCAGGTCTTAAACTGCAGACGCTGAGAAATAGTAAAATGGGCGCCAGCTTTAAAACAACGCTTACAGACTGCCTCAGGCTTGGCAGACTAACCTTAACCTCTTGACCTCCTTAAATTTACCAAATGGATGCAACTATGATTCTCGCACACACTGTGACACTCCACCGTGGCGTACATCAAACGATCAATTTTGCTTAAGTCGAGCCACCGCGAGGTGACTGGTAGGGGTTTCAGACTGCCGGCCAACAGGGAAGCAGTGCGACGACTCGAGTGCCGCCACTCCAACAGACAAACACGCCTCTGCTGCGGGCCCAGGGACCAGGAACGCGTCGTTTGCTGCCAAAGTTACCCTCACAACACACATGAGAAGGGAACAGTAATCTGACCAAGTAAGGCTTCACATAAGAATGTCCAGGGAGTAAAATAATATATAAATTAATGGCAACTGGGTATCAACAGATTAAATTTAACACTTCTCAAAATTACTAGTATGCACTACCCATCGTATTAGCTTCTGCTGATTCAAAAACACAAACACACTCACATACTACCTTACCTCCCACACAGATCGAGCCACAGTTTATTTCTTCACGAAAACTATCCTCTTACACTTTCACGAGACATGGCCTAGAACACAAATTGGAATTAGTAAACTGACCGATGGTCGTGCGCTCAGACATATAACATGCTCTACTCCATATCACACAGTCATGGTCTTACAATATCAAGTACTCAAAATAGGGAAACAGCACTTAAATCTACATAGGTGGGAAGGTGCCGCGACTTGCAGGATTCCAACCAGGACGCTATTGCCTCCAACCTACACGGGCAATCTTCGAGGTGGCGTAAACCTTAAGTTTGCAGAGTAAGCAGGCAACTTGTCGACCATGTTGCACGCGATGTCCATGTCTCTTCGCCCCGCCCGCCGCTACCAATTCTTAAGCGAGCCATCCAGGCTTGCCGCCGACTGATTTAACCTTACGCCGTTCCCCGATACCTGCCCCGGACAGTCGAAGTTCCCGTAAAGCCGCAGCTTTTTTTTTTTTTTTTTTTTATAAAAATCTTTATTGATGAAATACAATATACAATATAATGGTACAACAAAATCCAACACTTTAGCTAATTAGTGGGTCTATATGTGATACAACATGGAAACAAAGCAGCATTGTCACAAAATCTTTCAGGTACTGGCATAACGATGAACAAGGTTAATCTGTTTTATTAATCTACTCAAATTCTAATCTACTCTGTAGCTTTACAGTTGTGCCACTTCATATATATATATATATATATATATATATATATATATATATATATATATATATATATATATATATAACTGTTGTGGCCTGCTCACCGAGCTAACCCCAGTGAGAGTGTGAGAGTGCCCCTGGAACTGGGCTGGCCAAGTTAGTTTGAGTCGCTTCAGTCCCTAGTTGATTAGTGTTGTTAGTATTCTAATTCTACCTAATACTACTACTACTACCTAGTACTTAAGATGAGAGTGCAGACTGTTTTTTGTCTGTGGTATGATGCGCCAGCCGGCTTAATCCTGTAGTGTGGTGGATTCCAGTCGTAAGCCAATTGCGCGCCAAGCGGTTTGGGCGGGTACACCTAAGTCTTTCTCGGTTTTACAATTAACCATTTTGGTTACTAATGACGTCACACATCATCTTTTGTGATAATCCGTTAGCCAGATTGTTGAGGACATTGAAGGTATCGGCTCGTCGTATTAAGGCGTTTCATTGTTCGGTAGTTGAGTTCTTAGATCATCATCATATTACGGACAGTCATAGATGATGTGCACAGGTGTACCGTCTTTAGCACCACAATCACATGCAGGTGTAGCTCGTTTACCAAATCGATACAGATATGTCGGACATGGCCCATGTCCCGCGAGGATGTGCAGTAGTCCCCTACTTGGCTCAAAATGACTCATCCCAAGTCTTTCCTTGATGTTGCGCAACAGTTGGAAGACCCTTCTCCCTGTATCTTCAATTTCCCAGGATTTTTGCCACAACTACTCCCCCCTACCTCTGACGGAAAACTTGTCCCCCACCTGCACCTCAAGATGTCTCTGATCCTGTCTATTTTTCCTTTAGTAACCCAATACCATGCTGCCTGCTCTATCTTTATGTCTAGTGAAAGTAACCCAATTAACACTAGTAGAGCCCCCCAGGAGTTGTTGCATAAGCTCCAACAGATAGTAATATCATGCTTCGCTGCACCCTTGTCACAATCATGGTAGGCATCACCCTCGTGAATCTGTGTGCCCAGACCCCACATGCATATCCTACTATAGACATTAAAATGCTGTTGTTATAGGGCTTGATTAATGCAGGTGGCAGATGAAACCTCTTGTGTGCTATGTTGATTAGACTATTTAAGACTTCTAGCTCTCGTTGCGTTGTGATTTCATTGTGAGTTTTATAATTCCATTTTCATCAGTTACGACTCCTAGATATCTTGCCTCGCAGGACTGAAGAACTGGTGTTCCTTCTATTCTAACTGTAGGAATCCTGATCAGACTGCCTTTCAGTAATAGGTACGTAGATTTATGCGGTGCAACCTTTATCTTGGCTTCTTGGCACCACTCAGTGAGGAGCGTTATTGCACGTTCTACTTTCGGTTTGGCGTCTTCTCGGCCAGGGCCACCTACCAACAGGAGGTCGTCAGTGTAGGCTATCACGTCTAGCACCTCCTCGCTGAGTTGTAATTTCTCCAGTAACGGTTCTATGTTAACGTCTCAAAAGAGTGGCCCCAGAACGGATCACTCGGGACACCCCTTCGTGATGGTTTTACATATTTTCTCCTCCTCGCTGAGTTGTAATTTCTCCAGTAACGGTTCTACGTTAACGTCTCAAAAGAGTGGCCCCAGAACGGATCCCTGGGGACACCCCTTCGTGATGGTTTTACTTATTTTCTCGGTAGCCGATGATAGCCAAACCTCTCTAACCATACAATAGCTCCTCAGACAGCCATAGAGGGGTCCTGGACACTCCTTCTCACGCATGCGGGAGAAGAGCGAGGGCCACTACAGGTTGTCAAAGGCGCCACTGATATCCACCATGATGCCTACCACATACTTATCCGGGGCTGAGCTGCAGACCTCAACTGCCAGGGCAGTTGAGTCAGACGCTGATCGCCCCGGCTGGAAGCCGAACTGCTCGTCGCTCATCCCGCGCAGTATCCCGTGTGCCGACTGTCTGTCAGCTAACAGCCCCTCCAACAATTTCCCCAAGATGTCCAGGAGACATATTGGCCGGTAGGACTTTGGCTCCATGGGATCCTTGTCCTTCCCCTTTTTTCATGATTGCCACGTTTGCTCTTTTCCAAATTTTAGGAAATTTACTAGTCCTGAGGCATTCATTGAACAACCCTCTGATAGGTGCTATTAGTTGCGGGGTGAGGAACTGTACAGCCTCCGCAACTGGCTCTGGTGCCATCGCCTTTTTAGTGATCTAATGTGTGCAGCAACTTCTTCCTCTGAAAAGGGGTACACCATGGTGTCATTAGTGTACTCCTGATCTTCTCTGCTGATTTGCAGTTGGAGCTCCGTTTCCCTATTGTCCTCGTCGTCTGTCAGCAGAGTCCGCAGGAGGGCTCGAGCAGTAATAATAATAATGAGCGAATGGCATTGGTGGCCGGTAGTGAATGAGGATGAAATGATGATGAAAGACACACTACACCCAGTCATCTCGAGGCATAGAAAATCCCTGACTCCACCGGGAATCGAACCCGGGTCCCCGTGCGCGGGACCCGAGAACGCTACCAGAAGACCACGAGCCATGGACACTTGAGAAGTCTCTCGCCAGGACTCAGTTGTTCGGCCGCCATCTCTGATTGTTGAGCGAACCGCAGGAGACTTTATCTTTTCCCTGACCAACTCGTAGGGACTCCCCAATGGTCAGTTGCTAGTTGCTACAGCAAACGTTCGAGGTCCTCAGTCGATGGTGATGGGGAGGCTGCAACGACTCTCCTAGTCGGCACAGCAGCTTTCACCCCCTAAGTACTGACCATACCAGTTCTTCGGCGTTTCTATCCACGTCTATGTCACCCTCAGGCAAAGGAGGCACATCACACTGTCGAGCTAGGTGCACCCCAATCTGTTTTGTTGAAGTTGTATTGGACTTCCCACCCCAGGTCCCCGGGGCATCCCTCGTCACTGAGACGAAAAACAATGAAGTTATGGTCACTTGTGGCGACTTTATGTTTAACTTCCCAATTTTTAATGGTGCTGATTGCATTAGGTGTGGCCAGGGTAACATCTATGTTGGTCTCTAATCCACCTCCACCTCTATAAGTGGGGGGGTTCCCCGTTTTATTAGCCACAACAAACTGAGAGACCATAATTAGCTCCTCAGCCTTCTCGCCATTTACATCTCTAGTGCCACTGTACCACAGGGGGGATTTTGCATTCATATCGGCCGTAATAATGACCTTCCGCCCGCGCAAAGCCGAGGTAAATCATGCAAGGAGGTCTAGGAAGTCCTCGAAGTTCCCTCCATATTGACAATACATATTTATGATGTATATTGTTCCCAATGGTGTCTGTAACTCAACGACGCTGCAGTGGCTATTGGATAACTGAATTATAATTGTGGCCCTTAACCCCTTGTTAGCTACATTTAGGACTGCTTTGGGTTCTTCTCCAATGGAGATTACCTGCCACGTGGCAGAAATGGAAGGAATTTGCCCAGCCCGAGAATATGGCTCTGCAGGCAGATTACGTCCAGTCTCCACTCCTCCACCACCCTTCGCAGCTCCTGCATGACTAGTCAACTATGGTGAGTATTAATCTTTCCAATCATAATTCCACTTGTCGTTGTGGGAAATAAGTAAGAAAATGGCAGTCAGGCCAGGTCTTGTTCCAATCTGACGCAATTCATGCATAAGATAAGACAGACTGTATATAGGTCTCCTCCATATCAAATTTCTCTCCTCTTCTTTCAAAGACCTTCCTGAGCAGGTCACGCAGGGCTCCGGATTCGGTGGGGAGATTCATTGACTTTAACTGTATTGTCTACAGCCTCCATTGTTGAGAAGGTGACAATTCTTCCGTATTTGTGCCCAACATGTAAGACGTACCTAAGAGCTGTTGTGAGGACAGCCAGTTGTTCCAGACGCAACAGCTGCATAGCGAATTACAATTTTGGATATATCTTTCTTGGATCCGCTCGATTTGGATTGTACTTATGACAGTGCTGTCTCGTAAAACTATTTTCGAAAGTCCTTGCTGCACAGGAATGATGCTGTTTGTTTCGGTAGTGCGCTGACATCTGGGCGCCTTGTTGTGTGATTTGTCGGCCCGTTGTTGCTAGTCGCGCTACAAATCTTTCAGCTTTCGGATTGAGTGTTGAAGAGGCACCCGGGGGAGCCTGAGCCACAGGTTCAGTCTGAACGCATATGCCTACCCTAGATATTATCTGTTCATCTGGCTCTCCTACAGGATCAGTCTGTATACATATGTCTACCATGATTATTTTTTGCTGTTTTATTTCTTGTAGTGACTTTAAAAATTTTTAAATTTGCATGCCCTTCAGCATCTCTCCTCTTTTTGCTAGGAGACTTTCTTATCTTAGCTGTCTTGACTTTATTTGCAGCATCAGAAATAATCTATTCTGGATATAAGGCGCTGTTCCAACATTTTGTATGGTGGGCAGTTCCTTCCAGTTGCACAGCAGGACTTTTCTCCCCTGCGTATGCATGGTATGCAGACACTCGGTTTTGCTTCAATTTTTTTCTGAGATGGTCTTCCGAACCGCACCTGGAGCAAGCCAGCTTCCTGCTGCAATATTTATGTATATGGTCAATGTCCCCACAATTGTGGCAGCGAGGTACCACTAAATAGTCTTTTACATTGATGGCGTGGAACCCAATATACACCTTGCTCATTGCTGTTAATCTTTCCCACAGGACCACCGAGACCTCAGCCACATGATGGACTACGTCTCGGTCCCTCGGTCCTGTTCGGAATCTTCATTTGAAATCTTTCATAAAACTCTCCATGTCCATATCATCAAGATTTGGTTGATACAAGGTTTCGGAAAGGTCTTCGTTTGTTAATGTTACAGGTACGTCGTATAGGATGACATGTGGGTTCCGTTTTCAGGGTGGCTCACACCGCACTGATTTAACAGCTTTTGGTTGGCTAGTAACTTGTTCTTACCGTCTTCTGTGGCAACGTCGACTATAACTACTTCCTTTGTTGCCTTGACTGCTAATTTTAATTTTCTCTCTGGCTGGGTTAACAGAAGTTGCAAAAACCTCTTGAACCTTCTTAATATCTTGGCCTGGCAGTGGTCTTGAAAACAACGCCGATCAGGTCGTTTAGAAACTTTTGCGATATAATTTCTCTGGTTGATTGGGCCTTTGATGCTGCTTGTGCAGCTACGCCAGCCCATGTCTCAACAGGTTGTTTTCTTAATCTCTCGTTTTCTTTCTCAAGTTCCTCCAGTCAGCCCTCAAGCTTGGCGTTGGCAATAGCCCATGCCGCAACCTCATTTCTGATTGTCTGTACTCCTGCCTGACTTATTTTCCCATTTCTTACGTTCTGGTCACGGAACTGGGTTAGCCTCATGTGCCTGTCCATGGTATATTCCTCCGTCGCTTGACCCAGGCCATCTTGTGTCGAGGGGTCAACTAGCATAGAAACCCTTGGGGGCGCACTCGAATCGCTTGTCTCATCCTAAGAAATTTTGGTCTTATGTCAAAGCGGTAGGTGTATCAAAACAAAATGTCCAGACACTCTGTGACCAAAATGGTTCTGAAACAGAGGATGACAGACTAAAGGCCGACATACTAAATGTCTTTTTCCAAAGCTGTTTCACAGAGGAAGATTGCACTGTAGTTCCTTCTCTAGATTGTCGCACAGATGAAAAAATGGTAGATATCGAAATAGACGACAGAGAAACAATTAAAATCGCTCAAAAGAGGAAAGGCCGCTGGACCTGACGGGATACCAGTTCGATTTTACAAAGAGTACGCGAAGGAACTTGCCCCCCTTCTTGCAGCGGTGTACCGTAGATCTCTAGAAGGGCGTAGAGTTCCAAAGGATTGGAAAAGGGCACAGGTCAGCCCCGTTTTCAAGAAGGGACGTCGAACAGATGTGCAGAACTATAGACCTATATCTCTAACGTCGATCAGTTGTAGAATTTTGGAACACGTATTATGTTCGAGGATAATGACTTTTCTGGAGACTCGAAATCTACTCTGTAGGAATCAACATGGGTTTCGAAGAAGACGGTCGTGTGAAACCCAGCTCGCGCTATTCGTCCACGAGACTCAGAGGGCCACAGACACGGGTTCACAGGTAGATGCCGTGTTTCTTGACTTCCACAAGGTTCAAATGGTTCTGAGCACTATGGGACTTAACTTCTGAGGTCATCAGTCCCCTAGAACTTAGAACTACTTAAACCTAACTAACCTAAGGACATCACACACATCGATGCCCAGGGCAGGATTCGAACCTGCGACCGTAGCGCTTCTGCAAGGCGTTCGATACAGTTCCCCATAGTCGTTTAATGAACAAAGTAAGAGCATATGGACTATCAGACGAATTGTGTGATTGGATTGAAGAGTTCCTAGATAACAGAACGGAGCATGTCATTCTCAATGGAGAGAAGTCTTCCGAAGTAAGAGTGATTTCAGGTGTGCCGCAGAGGAGTGTCATAGGACCGTTGCTATTCACAATATACATAAATGACCTTGTGGATGACATCGGAAGTTCACGGAGGCTTTTTGCAGATGATGCTGTGGTGTATCGAGAGGTTGTAACAATGGCAAATTGTACTGAAATGCAGGAGGATCTGCAGCTAATAGACGCATGGTACAGGGAATGGCAATTGAATCTCGATGTAGACAAGTGTAATGTGCTGCGAATACATAGAAAGAAAGATACCTTATCATTTAGCTACAATATAGCAGGTGAGCAACTGGAAGCAGTTAATTCCATAAATTATCTGGGAGTACGCATTAGGAGTGATTTAAAATTGAATGATCATATAAAGTCGATCGTCGGTAAAGCAGATGCCAGACTGAGATTCATTGGAGGAATCCTAAGGAAATGCAATCCCAAAACAAAGGAAGTAGGTTACAGTACGCTTGTTCGCCCACTGCTTGAATACTGCTCAGCAGTGTGGGATCCGTACCAGATAGAGCTGATAGAAGAGATACAGAAGATCCAACGGAGAGCAGCGCGGTTCGTTACAGGATCATTTAGTAATCGCGAGAGCGTTACTAAGATGATAGATAAACTCAGTGGAAGACACTGCAGGAGAGACGCTCAGTAGCTCGGTACGGACTTTTGTTGAAGTTTCGAGAACATACCTTCACCGAAGAGTCAAGCAGAATATTGCTCCCTCCTACGTATATCTCGCGAAGAGACCGTGAGGATAAAATCAGAGAGATTAGAGCCCACACAGAAGCATACCGACAATCCTTCTTTCCACGAACAATACGAGACTGGAATAGAAGGGAGAACCGATAGTGGTACTGAAGGTACCCTCCGCCACACACCGTCAGGTGGCTTGCGGAGTATGGATGTAGAGTAGAGTAGAGAGTAGTAGCCATCATTATATGCTAGACGAGCGAAAGATAGGGAGCCACGTCTCTTACCCTGGACCAGCTTCTCTGGCCTGGTGGGGTACTGAAATGCAGCTTGTCCACCGGCATTGCCCCTAGACCAATCACCCCTCAGAGTTACCGGGTTCTACGCGCTGTTTCCGGCGCACTGGTCCCCTTCAGTACCTGTCCACCGCCAGTTTCACTCATCCCGCGTCGCCAAGTATGCCCTGCACTCCGGAAAGGCGGATGCAACTGTCGCCCTTTGCCCCCTACTAGCCCGAGCTTCCACCTGACGGCCAAGGAACCACTCCTACTCTGGTGGTGGGTCCGTCACCCAGTCGTTCGGGGGTCTGGACCCATCTAGCCCAGGCTGTGTTACCACCTCCTGGGCTTGGCGGAACACGCCTCGGAAGACTAAGAGGCAAGGCGAAGCACACTTGCCGACTTGGGACAAACCAGGCCACCGGCACAGAGACACAGATGGTGGGGCGCCCCTGTGTTCTGGGCAGTAGCAGCGCCAGGCAGGCGGAGCACGTCACAGCCGAGGCCAGCAACACGCCGCAGCCGCCCTACACCACCTGTCAACCCAGAACCCGTGAGGGACTGATGTAGCGTCCCTGTTGCGCAGCTACCCCTGCGCCATGAACCATTTGCTTTCGCCTTGGGTTGGGAGACTGTTAACGTCTTCCAGGACGTGAGGAACTACTGCAGTCAGACTGCAGGGCACCAGGATCGTTGTTAGACTACCCTCATACTCTCGCCTAACTACCAAGCTCAACAGAGCCAGATAGTGTGTCTCTCGTAACGCAGATTCCCGTGCGCTTTCGCCTCGGGTTGGGGGCGTTTTACGGCCTACATTGACGGGAGTTTAACGTCCTTTCTTGACACTCGACAACCCTCACCGTTCCACAGCACGGAGATGTTATGGGATTGTTATGATGTTGTGATCTGCGATGTTATGGCCCGGGTCTTATGTTGAGGAGTTTGAGATCATCGAGACGGTACGGCACTCAAACCCGAGTTACGTTCCCCAGAGGGCCTCTACATGTACTGGGGGATCACGACCGACCATGTCTCACACACTGCTTTCGATAATTCATGGTGGGCCAGTGCGGTCCACTGAGGATTGCACCTATTTAAGGGCTAGCCTTTTAACGTCGTGCAGGCACGGCCCTTCCCGTGTTAGCTTCACCCCATCTAATAGGGCTACTGAGCGCCAGGGCCACGTCAAGGCCACGGGATAGGACATTACGGTCCCCGCCCCATTCAGGTTCCTCTGAGCCACAGAGCACTACTGGACAAGTCTGAAGATTTCCGGGAATCAGAGTGTCTCCTGGCGGTTTTAACCCAGTTACGGAAGACAACTCACCTCCCCCAGGCGGCGCCACGCTGACCGCTTTCCCAGCGAAAGCCGCAACTTACCAGTCCAGTACCCCTCAGCCAACTGGCCTTTCCACGCCCCACCTCGACCAAAGATCTTCGCTCGCGACACGCGATGTACTCGACAATGGCAAGCTAAGCAGTTAGTGGCGCCCGTGGGAAGCCAAACCGCCAATATTAGAGCTGCCACGACTCACAAAGAAGAATACCCCGTTTCGTCACGGGTTAGTTTAGTTAGTGTGGGAACATTACGAGATGGTGAAAAAAGAGACGATACGAGAGCGTCGATGTTCAACATGGGGAAGTCTACTATTCAAATTCCGAGCGAGTGTGTTCAGGGAGAAGTCGGGCAACTCACAGGGTGACCAAAAAGTCCATTAACTTTTGAAAATGCACTAATACGCAGAATAATGTACGTAAAGAGTTAAAACCTAACACACACGACTGAAATTACGGTTTTATTGAAACAAAAAGCGATATCAAAAACCGTCAAAAGATGGTGCGGGACAGTAACACGTCAATGACGCCGCATGACAATTGCGTCAGCGCGACGGGTGCGAGATAAGCCGATATGTTACGGAATCGCATCATCCTTAGCTTCGCTAATAAACACCTGCTGGAAGGAACGAGTATTGTGCAAGATGGCGTCCCAGCCAATACTGTTACACCGGTGAAAGATCTCTTGCGCACATCGTTGAGCAGGGATCGTGTGCTGAGGCGCCACTTCCGTCATGTTTGACCTCCCAGGTCCCCAGATTATATGTGATTATTGGTTTGAGGGATTACCTGAAGTCTAGATGGGAACGAGAGAAAGTGCAGGAGCATTTTGCTAGAGACCTAGTCGCGGACATAAGTTTGGACATCATATTTCCTGAGGTGAACGTGACTATGCGCCAAATGGGTGGAGAAAGGAAACGGAAAGAACAGCGCATGTCAGTCAGAGAGTAGTAACGGTGCACTGTGGCTGCGTACTTCACTGCAGCACGGTCCTGAGACAACATTTTGATGACTGAGCACGGGGAAGAATCATCAAGAAACTGGAAGGAGGACGAAATGTGACGAGCGTAATGGTGTTGTTCACAGCATTGTTTCATGTGGATTGGCAACGTTCCGAACTAAATCCATTGTTTCCCGAAGAAGAGGAAATGATCGACCACGGTCAGCTACAGCAGCATTTTGCAGCAAGCAAGAAGGGACCTACATCAAACAAAGGGTGCAAAAGCACTTGTTCCTACGTTTGCCATTAGTGCAAAAACCAATACATTTCTGATAAGGCTAATTATTCGTTATGACATTCCTGTTATCTTTCTTAAAATAGCTTGCTTCACTTAGCCACTAAACTGTTGTCGACTTTATACCAGATTGTTTCAGTGTATTTACTTGTCATTTTTTTTTTTTTACTATTTCATTTCAATTCACGAGTTAACACAAAGCAGTTTTCCTTATTATTTCTCTCAGGATTCCCTGTTCATTTAAAAACAGTTACTAAATTTAACCAAATCTAACTTATACCAATACACATGGCGGTTCAGATAAGGCATAATAAGTGAACGGAATATTTATTTAGATACGTGAAGGCGTAACAAACGTTATACGTTCTGAAGACTTATCTACGCGGTTTATTTAGCTGTTTTCCAGAGGGCTGCAGCAACAAGATAAGAATTTTTACGTACAACATGCTTTTCCTTTCATGTAGTCCATGTTTTTAAACCAACATTGAACAAATTAATTGAAGTTATATTTGTACCAATATAAATTGACTAGCTAGAAACTTTCAAAGTCTTGGTGGTGGATGCAATGTACTGTGCGTAAAATTGCTCGTGTAATTGTTCGGTGATCTTCCTTGCTGTCCTCTTGCAGATCCTCTGAGGTTGTGAGTTGTAATGTGTCTCCCTAATGATTAGTCGTCAGACAGGACTTTTAGCCATTATTTTGAATATCCACATATGAAAATAACAAGTTTTATTTAGCCGATGACCTTAATGCTGGCTTCGCGCCCTTCTTTGGAGCCTTGATAACGTCCGCAGGTTTTCCTGTCGTATGGAGAAAATTAACTGATGAAAGGAGTGTCAAAAACGCCAAGTTCCCGAAATAGCAAATGAAGTAAAGTGTATGAACTCTTAAACGTTTGTATTCTGCAACATTTCACATAATATGACGGTGCAATTTAAAAAACAAAAAGAAAGAAATAATGTATCTTTTTTCTGCAACCTCTCTAAACGACTCAACTTTCGTTTACACTGATTTCCCATCAAGGTGTTACAATGTGAAGAAGAACTGAAGTATTACACCAAACAAGGGGTTTGAATTTTTGTCAGAGACGTTTGCTGTTACATATTTACCAAGCATCATAGAACTGAATTAACAAAATATTATATTAAAAGTTCGAAAATATTTTAAGTACATGCAATATAAATATTTGGGCGTCAAATAATTGTGGACGTGGGTTTTTATATGAGCCATTGATATGTAAATTACGTCATCGATATCCAATGGTATCATAGGATTCCTAATTTATCATTGGCCTGATTACATTTCAATATTATGGAGTGTTGAAAATTATCTGCTACCAGTCACAATAAGAGGTTATTTATTTTCACACAAGTGAATTTTCTACACCCTGTAAAGGAACAGTTACGGAATTCAACAGCATCCGCTATGGATAAAATTCATTTCAATATTAGTTGATATAAAAAGATTGTTTTGATATCCCTACTAAAAGATATCTGCTGATGTTAAATTTGTGGGTCGTGCTCGCCATTCCCGATCATTACAGTATCCTAATCATATTCCAAATAATCTGTTGTTCGATTCTTTAGCAACATCACGTGCAAAACAGTCTGGGTGATCATTCAGTTCCGTCAACATCCAGCCTATGGCTAGACAGACATATTACAGGGAGTCTACCTAAACTTTCACCGACAACAGCTTGATATATCCTATTTGACAGAGTACCAGCAAAGTAATGTAGACTGGTGATTTCATCTCGAAAGTTTCCACACCACGCATTGATAAAATACCTCCTTTGAAGGTCGACATGTGTCCATCTAGGGTTTTCTGTGGCCCAGTAATGCATATTATGAGGGTTCACTACACCATAATTTGTTAATGTGAATTCGCCAGAGAATATAACATATTGTATGTCACGCAGAGTGTAATAACTCACAGTACATTCACAGATAGTAACTTTCCATTTCAAACCGTTGCCTTGTAATTCTACGTTAGTGACAGGTGCCACGCGTGAAACTTACGGCCGTGTACTATTCGAAGCGCAACTGTATGGCTGGTAACAGCGGTCACTGTGTCATTATATACTACCACCGCGTTTTCTCGAACTAATTGATTCTCCACGCGGTTGCTCGCATGTAAGAGCGTAGTGCCTGGTGGAGCTCTTCGACCAGGATGTGTCGAGATACAAGCCATGGCTGCTTTTCTGGTATCGTGTCTGCATTCGCCGAGCATCAGCAACATGTAAAGTTCGACGTGTATACCATGTTTATTCCACAGTAAAGTCAATGGAAAACAGAACGCCGGTCCTTTGTGCATTCCGACCTACCTTGTGAACAGCACTGAAAGACTAAATTCTACTGTCCAATCGAACACGACTTCGGACAGTGTAGTGAGGCGGTTTGTCGCTCCATGATACCAGTGAGTTTCTGTACAGCATGTGGCATGCGCCATTGAAAATTTGAACTCTTGTAGTTCACTTACTAGAATGACTCGCTTTAAGAGACGATGTAATGATGGAGATAGCAGAGGAGCAAATAGATAAAAAAACAAGGCCTTGTAGAAATTTTTGGATAACAGTAGAGATATTGAATTTAATAGATTAAGGGAGAAAATTAAAAGTTATGCAAGCAAAGGAAGCGAAACGCTTAAAGGATTGAAAGGAAGCAAAATGGCTAAGGAGGAATGCTCAGAAAACTAATAATTTTGAAGCATATTTCACTAGGGGAAAGACAGATACCGAATAAAGGACAATTAAAGAGGCCTTTGGAGAAAAGAGAAGCAGATGTATGGATATCAAGAGCTCAGATGGAAAACCAGCCCTCAAGCAAACAAGGGAGAGCTGAAAGGTGGAAGGAGCAGGTAGAATGTCTGTACAAGCGAGTTGAAGGCAATGTTATAGAACTGGAAGAGGACGATTGTGACGGTACAAACCCCCCGTTACTAGATGAATATTTCTGGTATGCAAGGATTGCTTTGTGGAGAGCGGGCGCACTACATGGTGCGCGATTCGCTGAAGCACGTGGCGCGCCCGCGCGAGATTAGCAATAGTCCCCGGGCGGCCACGTGCCATGCTGCTTGGGGCATTGTTTGGTTTTTCGCGCATTGCGCGAAAACTATGTAACTTACGGTGAAGAGCGATGCGGCAGTGGATTGCGGTCAGCAATATGCACCTTCTGAAAGATCGATCTTTATTTCAAGTCACGAGACGCAAAAGTTATAGTAACCTCAAAATCGGTTAATATTACGAATACTGAAAGATTAATAAAAATAGTAAATAACAACTTACAGGGATGAACGAGCACTCATTAAAAACGTTTCGTCATAGCGGATCGAGTGCCGTAGTAGTATGTTAAGATTCATATATAATTAACCCCGCAAAGAGCAATAAACAAAGTTTGACGGAAAATGGTTTATAAAATGCAACAGAAAATTCCTGACGTTAAGACCGGCACTATATAATATTTCGGGTGGCATCACACGTATTTTAAACTAGTTAAGTAATACTATACAGTATACTTAATTTGCAATAGTTTTCATTGTTAGCAAATTATTATTAACATTTATCGCCAATAATTAATTAATTATTATTGATTTGAAGATTTTGAGCAGCGCAGTGTGTAGATCGCTATAGATTACGTCTAATAACGGTGCTGTATGCAGTTCTATGTTAAACTTTGTCACACAGATGTCAACGAACAAATTTGCCCTAAGTGGCGAAATTTTGCAAAAGCTGAAACTTGATTTACGGGCGACAGAATAATCCTAGAAATTAAAGTAACATATTAAATAAGATGTACTTTTTAGCGCGGTTCCGATGGTATACTTATTTCTGTAGAGGGGTGTATGTATCAAAATTTGTAACTTTAACTGGTGATATTGGTACTTGCATAACCAGAGGGTTGACATCCGAGCCTATATAAGCGAGCGGCCATCTTGGTCAGGGGTGAGTCGTTGGTCAGTCGTTTTGGAGGGTGGGTGGCGAGCAAGCCCACATGACGGTGGTCCATGTGGTCGTTTGAGAATTCTTTTTCGCGCCGATTTATTTCAACAAAGAGTATTGTTTAATAGTGCAAGTGTGCAAGCATATATTTGGTGAAGTGGAAGTGCTACGATTATTTGTGTGAGTACGATTTACGAGGTATACATCGTCGTAAGTGAACATGTGGCGAACTGTGATTTCGCACCAAAACTGTTAGAACAAAGAGGACCGTGGGACTTGTGGCTCTGTTCGAATTATTTGAATAATTTCGATTATAGCAGCCTGCATTACTGCTATTGGGGGTCCGCAGCTCGTGGTCGTGCGGTAGCGTTCTCGCTTCTCGCGCCCGGGTTCCCGGGTTCGATTCCCGGCGGGGCCAGGGATTTTCTCTGCCTCGTGCTGACTGGGTGTTGTGTGATGTCCTTAGGTTAGTTAGGTTTAAGTAGTTCTAAGTTCTACGGGACTGATGACCATAGATGTTAAGTCCCATAATGCTCAGCACCATTTTTGCTATTGGGGGCTCGGACTCAAATTATTATTAAAGTAAAACTGTAAACCGTCTCACCAGTGCTAATTTCATTGTGTGAAAGAAAAGGACAACGCCAATAAATAGTGATTGAACTGTGTCGTGAAAAACTGATTTTGTTGTAATAATCGCCTAATTTTTGGTTCCTAGCATATACTGCACTCATGTCTGAGTGAATAATTAATTCAAAAACTATAACTGATGCGCGGGTGTGGAAATGTGTACTAATGCACCAAGTGAGGAAATCATCCCCTGAGACTTATGTGAGAGCCAAAAATTTGCAATAACATTTTTAACTAACATTTGTATATTCACATTTCGTGTGTAAACACTCTGCAACCGCACTTCTTCTCTTATTCGCCACCCCGTCGCAAGCAGATGTACGAATATCAAGAGCTCAGATAGAAAACCAGCCCTCAAGCAAACAAGAGAGAGCTGAAAGATGGAAGGAGCATGCATGATGTCTGTACAAGCGAGTTGAAGGCAATGTTATAGAAATGGAAGAGGACGTAGATGAATGTGAGATAGCACATATGATACTGCGAGAAGAATTTGATCGAGCTCTGAAAGATCTGAGTCGAAACAAGGACCCTGGAGTCGACAATATTCCGTCATAACTATGGACAGACTTGGGAGAGCCAGCCACGACTAAATTCTACCATCTGGCGTGCAAGATGTATGAGACAAGCGAAATACCCTCAGACTTTAAGAAGAACGCAGTAATTCCAATTCCAAAGAAAGCAGCTACTGACAGGTATGAAAACTACGGAACCAACAGTTTAAAAAGTCAAAGTTGTAAAATATAACACGAATTCTTACAGAAAAATGGAAAAACTGGTAGAAGCCA
This sequence comes from Schistocerca serialis cubense, assembly GCF_023864345.2. Taxonomy (NCBI): domain Eukaryota; kingdom Metazoa; phylum Arthropoda; class Insecta; order Orthoptera; family Acrididae; genus Schistocerca; species Schistocerca serialis. Next base: position 55,263,397 of record NC_064644.1, read on the forward strand.
CCTCGAAGAAGATCAGTTTGGATTTCGGAGAAATGTATGAAACATGATAGGCAATACTTACCCTACGACTTATCTTAGAACGTAGGTTAAGGAAAGGCAAACACACATTTAAAGCATTTGCACACATAGAAAAATCTTTAGACAGTGTTGAATTGAATTGATAGAAATTTTATTTAAATTGATATGCACACATTTAATTTAAATACGTCACGTATGTAATGAAAGGTATAAGTATGAGTCTACAAAATTGTAACTCAGTGCTCTGACTATCCGAAAAATAACTAAATAATCTATGTTCATGAATCAGCTGCAAGATCAAAGTTTTCTACATTTTGTTATTTACATAATTATTCTCTTTACTTATTATCAAACAATTTACACAGAAAAACACTTTTTCTGAAACACCCGTAATGTTGATGCCATTGTATATTACTCTTTTGGCTCTGAGCACTATGGGACTCAACTGCTGAGGTCATTAGTCCCCTAGAACTTAGAACTAGTTAAACCTAACTAACCTAAGGACATCACAAACATCCATGCCCGAGGCAGGATTCGAACCTGCGACCGTAGCGGTCTTGCGGTTCCAGACTGCAGCGCCTTTAACCGCACGGCCACTTCGGCCGGCTATTACTCTTTTATAAGACCGTTTAGATTATCAGGAATGGAGAGAGTGTAGGTTGTATTACCTTAATACTTGCGTCATTCAGGGCCGTATCGATAGGCAAATACAGAAATGACGGCTCTGTAAAAATGTAAGCAGCTTGGCTGCAAAACTGAGATTCAGAATCGTAAAACTAGGACGGCTGCAGTTGAGAAAAGAATGTGAGTTAGCCTGTCACTAATTTTATTATATCTGTATAATGGGTAAGCAGTGAATGGCTCTCATGAGAAATTTGGAGAAATAATGACAATTCAGCGAGAATAAATAAGAGTGTTAAGATTAGCGGATGAAGTTTCGTCTGTATTAGAGGTGGAAAAATAACAGTCCAAAAGAGTGGATAGAGTTTTTAAGAGAATTTGTGAGGTTAACATCGATAAAGAAAAACATAAGTGGGTGACGTTGAATACGTCAGGTGATGCAGGGCGGGGGCGTGGGTGGGGCGGGGGGGGGGGGGGGGGGAGCTCCTCTAAAAGATCAAAAGAAAAATTGTGATGATGCCAGAGATCAAAAGGATATAAAATTTATTCCTTCATTAGGGAAAAACATGGTCTTAAAAATAAAAATATTTGACACTTCATATACATTTCAGTGATGGGTAGTTCATAAACCTTTATTAGACAGCTTAGTCAGACATAAAAAGAATACAAACATTTCAAGTTTGATATTATGTGACACTGCTGAGAATGTAACGGGCAGGATAACTGATTAAGAGATCGAGGAAAATTGAACTGAAAAAAATTAGTAAAAGGAGGAATTTGATATGTCATATCCTGTTGCATCAAGGAACATTTGATTTTGAAACGGAGAGAAGTGAAGTGGTATCGGTTCAAAAAAAAAATGGTTCAAATGGCTCTGAGCACTATGGGACTTAGCATCTATGGTCATCAGTCCCCTATAACTTAGAACTACTTAAACCTAACTAAACTTAGGACAGCACACAACACCCAGCCATCACGAGGCAGAGAAAATCCCTGACCCCGCCGGGAATCGAACCCGGGAACCCGGGCGGGGGAAGCGAGAACGCTACCGCACGACCACGAGATGTGGGCGTGGTATCGGTGGGAAGGATGGTAAATGCAGAGGGAAATCAAGGCTTGAATAAAGCTATCGGTGTCAGATTGATGAAGGTTATTTTACTTATACATACACAAGCATTCTTTGGCTCGAAGAATAAAAAAATGGTTCAAATGGCTCTGAGTACAATGGGACTAAAAATCTGAGGTCATCAGTCCCTAGAACTTAGAACTACTTAAATCCAACTAACCTAAGGACATCACACACATCCATGCCTGAGGCAGGATTCGAACCTGCGACCGTAGCTGTCGCGCGGTTCCAGACTGAAGCGCCTAGAACCACTCGGTCGCACCGGCCGGCGCTCGAAGAATACAGCAGCAACAGGTTGCACTTATAGAAAATATAAACTGTCAAATTGGCCACGTGTCGGTTGATGCAAATCTTCGAACAATAACGGAAACTTGGCACAAGTTTCGCTTTAGTACCACTGTGTGGACATACGAGTACGTTGTGATTGACGAATCTGAAACAATATCTGGAGCATTCATAGGGTTGCACATACTGAATATATAAAAGATTATGGGCATGTGAAATACGTTAATTAATAACTTGTACTTTCCTAAAATGATTTCCATAAAATTTTTCTTATTCCATTGGTTAGACGGGCACGTCTTCTCCGTGGTAGACGCCGGAGCCGGGACAGAAACGTTTGAGGGTGTAAGGCGTTTGTCGGACTCGTAATCAGGAACGGCGATTTCCATCTTAATTAGCGGCTTGGCGGAGACGCAGGCAGACGGCTTTTGCGCGGCGCGCCGTCTTGTGCGAGGCGCCTTAATGCGAGTGGCGAACAATGGCGGCCCGTCTCCCAGGCGACGCCTTTCTCTTGTTTCTGGTCGCCTTTCATCGGCCGTCCGGGGAAGCCCCGCTGGCGGCAGCTCACCCCCCTCCGTCTCCACCCTCATCCCCACCCCCACCCCAGTCTCTCCCCTGACGCCGGCTGCGATAAATCGTCGGTCCGTCCGGCGGTGCCGCCACTCAGCCGCGAACACACCATTACATCTGGGCGACAGGCGACCGGGCCGCGTCGCGCCTCTCTAGCCTGGATGCTCTCGCCTTCCTCTCCTTTCTTCTCGTCTTCCGGTCTCGCCTGTCGAAGCGGAAGCCCCCTAAGTCGCGGTACTTTTAATTGTAGACATTCTTCTACTTCGGTAGCTATTGATTCCTTGGCCCTGACTTCCGTCGGGGAAGCTTGAGAGACCGGAATCTATTGCCTCTCTTTCTCTTCATTTCGTTATTAGTTAACGACTCTGTGACCTACCAGCAAACAATTTCTTTGGCGAATTTTATGGGAGTACTCAGGTCGCTTCTCAGTTTGCACCACAGTGTCGAACTGGCTTATGTCGGGATTGTAATACATCCTATCTGAGCATATATGAGGGGACTTTCACTCTAATAAACTGTCTTTGAGGACGACGGTTCAATCCCGCGTCCGGCCATCCTGATTTAGGTTTTCCGTGATTTCCCTAAATCGCTCCAGGCAAATGCCGGGATGGTTCCTTTCAAAGGGCACGGCCGACTTCCTTCCCCGTCCTTCCCTAATCCGATGAGACCGATGACCTCGCTGTCTGGTCTCCTTCCCCGAAACAACCAACCAACCAAACTGTCTTTCACCAACTGCGACATAATCACGCATACAAACAGTGATCCAATACTGTAAAACGCTTTTTTTTTATTCCAGTCTCTGATCAGAATATCAATTCTTTAGACGATAACCGGTTTCAGTCCGTAATGACCATCCTCAGATCTTTTTAACACCATGTCCTGAAGTGATATGGCCATAATGGCATCGTCAAAACATAGAAATATAATCAGCATAGTATCGTCACATAGATCTAAAGTAAGGTGTAGAATAGGCCACATCGTCGACATAGTGATTATTGCAACTCAACTGATGTTTCAATATCACTATGTGACGATGCTATGCTGATTATATTTATATGTTCTGACGATGCCATTATGGCCATGTCACTTTAAGACATGGTGTAAAAAAGATCTGAGGATGGTCATTACGGACTGAAACCGCTCATCGTCTAAAGATCTGATATTGTGATCAGAGACTGGAATTTGAAAAAAGCGTAATAAATTATGTTACCTGGAGATTAATGCATTCAGTGTCTCTTTATAGGTTAAGCGCAGCATGTGATATCACTTTAGTGGGAACACCAACCTCTTTGTCAGTGGGGGAGAGATGACATTTAGAGGGATTCTCTCAGACTTCTTGTAGCTTCCATGGGTACATTTATTTATGTATGGGTTCATAACAAGTACCATTTCACTTGACATCAACATTACGAACTGAATTACATGCTTAGCGAAACTTAATGTATGTCAATCGTCAACGACAAGGAGATTTCTTTTCTTTGATTTAATGCTTCTTTTGAGCACGTTGATGTTATCCGAGTGATATCTTCTCTTCATCATTGACGACTAAAGCCCGTGATCATTTGTTGGACGCACATTAGTCTCTGTCTTCCGGTACAATATCTCCTGTCTCTTTCCCGCGACCGGGTTCGATTCGCGGCCCGACAGGGGATTTTCTCTGCCAGGGGACTGGGTGTTTGTGTTATCCTCATCATTTCATCATCATCATCATCATTCGTGACAGTGGCTAGATTGAACTGTGTAAAAATTGAACTATTTAAAATTGGGACATTGTACGGGTGCTGACGACTGCGCAGTTCAGTGCCCCACAATCCAAACATCATCGTCATCATCCCTCCCGTACCATGGAAGTTATTCACTGATGACACGTTCACTATCATGCTGTCCCTTATTCTAATACTGTTATTCACATTTTGCTTTGTTCACCAATTCTGCGAATGACCTCTCATTTCTCATCATATTGCTGCTCTTAAGATTTAACATCCATAATGTTATGTGGCTGTTTATGTCAAAGCTGCCACGTACCATAATTAAACTTTATAACTTAATAAATCCAGCCAATCTAATTTAATTCCAATTGTGAAATTAAAGTATAAGTATGATTGAAGTGTATGTCTGTGATTACCACACCCAGTTACTACACTTCCATACCAAATTCTTCTTCTGGAGATCTGTTTAAATGTTGCTGGGAATCTTATTGAGTGAAGCTGAAGGTCAGACGAGCACAGGAGATAGCCAGCGTGCGACCATTAGGGTGGGCCGTAGGTGTTTTCAAGGGACACACGCTGCCGCCATGGCAGGGAGAGGAGAAGCCAAGTAGAAAGTTTGGGAACGCTATATTGTGTATGGGGCAACATTCGCACAAAGAGGCGCTGACTGTTGTGTTTTCAACGTAAGCGGTCCACTGGCACCATGAGGATGCGGCTATGCATACACGGCGGGAGCGCAGTGTCACGGGGTCATGCCCTCTGCAGAAAGTCAGTACTATGGGAAGATCCGAAGCAGTGCAAAGATACGATCTCTGAACTGGAGTGAGACGGTAGGCCATCCATCTCTTAGCGTTTGAAAACATGGGGCTCAGTGCTGTCAGGCTGGCGCCAAGTTAACCACCTTGTTAGAGAGTCTCTGTTAAGGTCAGTAAAAGCAGCTACGACTAGATAAAGTCAAGAGGAGAGAAAAGGAATCGCTCCGTATATATGGTTTGTCTAGCTAGAACGAGAAATAGGACAGTTGGTAGGAGGCAGGAGCTTCTTGTTTCCAAATTCCAGCACTAGAAACTAATATTTTCAAGCCCGCCCGTTTGGCTGTGCGGTCTAACGCACGGCTTTCAGGGCGGGAAGGAGCGCCTGGTCCCTGGCACGAATCCGCCCGGCGGATTTGTGTCGAGGTCCAGTGACCCGGCCAGTCTGTGGATGGTTTTTAGGTGGTTTTCCATCTGCCTCGGCGAATGTGGGCTGGTACCCCTTATTCTGCCTCAGTTAGATTATTACGGCGATTGCTGCGCAAACAATTTCTCCACGTATGCGTACACCACCATTACTCTACAACGCAAACATAGGGGTTACACTCGTCTGGTGTGAGGTGTTCCCTGGAGGGTCCACCGGTGGCCGAACCGCACAATAACCCTGGGTTCGGTGTGGGGTGGCGGAAGGGTGAAGTGGACTGCTGTAGTCGTCGTGGGGTTGTGGACCAGTCCGGCTATGGCGGGGACGGAGTCTCTCCGTCGTTTCTAGGTCCCCGGTTAACATATAATACAATATATACAATATTATCCAAGCGGACCTGGTAGGCGGTACTTGGGAAAATCACTGTCATTGGTGTTCAGAAACGTAAATACTGGGTAAAAAATTAATTATTTGGGAGCGCCCTGTGGAACTTACTTCCACCTAAGAATCGCCAGGTGATATTTCATCCGGGGAACCGACTTCGATTCTGGGCCCTAAGGGAGAGCAGCCCTCGATACAGGCCAGCTACCTAAGCTATCAGTCACTGGCACCGGTAACGCTAAGTATGGTGAGCAACTTCGGCGTTAACAAATCGAGTTATAGGATGTGCACGAAGTTTTCAGACTGATATTAAGGAACTTAGGTTTCTGATTCAGGTATCGTATTTAACGGACTGTAAGACGCTGCGGAATACACGAGGCACCTTAATCATTAATCAATCATTTGAAATAAAACGTTTGCCATATTTATTATTAGATTGCAAATCCAGAATTAAAATATACTCTTAATTTATAAATCCGCACTGACCTTCAAAATCCTTGAAAATACTCATCCGAACTTTCTTCTTCTTCTTGTTCTTCGTCGTCATCGTTGTCCTCTTCATATGTGATATGGTCTTCACTACTATCGAGAGTGTTACTTACGGCACAATTCTTGAAATATTTTACAATATCATCTTCTTTCACCCTAGATCACGACTGTTTCATCCACTGACACACTTATTTGATTGTACGTCATTTTAAAGCTCCCTTCGGCATGAATTCGTGTTGGGTTACATCCACTACCTATTTTTTTCCATTCCTCTCTCATTACACGTTAAATGGTTTATTTATCGAAACACCAAGAGGTTGCAGTTGTGAAGTGAGTCCCTCTGCAATAACAGAGAGCTCTGTATTTCCCTGCCTCAATTTCTCTTTAACAGAATTTTTCAAATGACTACGAAATTGATCTAGCACAATAAAGAACTCTTCTTCAATAAAACACCTTTCCTTCACGCCCACTCTCTGTTAATCCATAATTTCATACCAGCCTCGTCCATTCAACCCGTGTCGTCTATGTGAAGAGCAAGGTTTTGGCATTGTTTTGCGCTTGGAAATGGTCATTGGATTAAGTTTAGTAGCGTCAGCACAGCTTGAAACGACAACTATGTAGCGCATTTTTTTCATATCCACTTGCTTTATAGAGTTATTCGGTTAACCACATGTCAGAGGAGTTTCGTCTACATTCGCTATTTGGTTTAGTTCTACGCTGGTTTTCTTTCTATGTTGAATAATAAAGCGATGGAAAGCTAATAATTTACTTCAATATTCTAGAGGCATTTTCTGAGATATTCCGTTGTTGGTTCACATCCTAAGTCCACGAGGCTTCATAAACCTATACAACCAACCAATCCCATCATCGTGCTAACTTGCGACCATGTATTTAAATCCTTTTTGTATTAATTTCATTGCCATTTTGACGGCGCCCATGAGTCCATTTCAATGTTTCATCTTCTAACTTTGGCCATTTTGCTTTCAGTTCTCTATTTGCACCTTCATTATTCCTCATTTTTTTCACTTCTTCTTTACTAGCCCACCGACCACGAATGGTTTTTTACTGTTGTTGGAGGGCCGAAATGTGGCTAAGCTGCTCTGTTTCCATGTTCTTTGGCACTTCTTATGACCCTCAATTTATAGCCCGAACCATATGAATACCTTCTACTTTATCCGTTACGAAACTAGCTACTAACGAAAATATTGTACTGCCACATATAGCCATGCGGAGTGGACGCACTTTCTGAGGCGCCATGTCACGGACTGCGCGTCCCCTCCCGCCGGAGGTTCGAGTCCTCCCTCGGGCATGGGTGTGTGTGTTGTTCTTAGCATCAATTATTTTAAATTAGTTCAAGTAGTGTGTAAGTCTAGGGGCCGATGACCTTAGTAGTTTTTGGGAATTCACACACATTGTACATTTTTTTTTTTCCACCGATGATACAAATGACTTTGAATTCAAGTTCACTGTCATAGTAGACTGCAATGTCGTATAATAGGCCAACCAGTGTCTTGGATTTTTAATGGCGGGTCTGGAGGGATACAACGCTAGCAAGCTTGTGAATTCTCGCAGGTCATGCTCGTCAACATCGGTGTACTGGTGCTGCCAGTTGAATCTGATGTTGCCAGATAGACATACGTCCGCTTCGGTATCGAAAGTGTAGCCATTTTTAAAACTGGTGGGAATTTTAAATCAAACACTGCACCTTTCTATATTAATTTAATGTACAAGCACATGAATTTTGGAGGCAATTTTTCGAAGAAAAACGTGCGTCTCAAAGTCAGTAAAGTACTGTATAGTTAACAGAAATCTCGAACTCAAAATTTTTTCAATCAAGATATTGGGTGCTTGCAAGATTCTTTCTGCAGTTCTTTCTGTCATCCATGTTTGACATTCAGCAATCACCGTGTGCCTTCCGTGAACGTAATTGCACCAAAATACTGTGTTGGCATCAACACGCTTACTTCATCTTTGTTACCTGACCTTTGCAAAGATTTTGCTTTATTTCCGTTGTAAGCTTTATTGATACCGTACTCAAAGAACATAATACTTCATCTCTTCTGTTTACTTGGGTTTTACTTAAAGTCCACAGCAAATTGTAATAAACTGGGTATAGTACTGACCATTGTTTCATTTAGAAGTTTGATGAAACTTTCTCTTTTTTTGTCTTGTGATTAACAACATCCACGTTTCACCTATGTTAGTGCTGTCCCTGTTTAATAAACTAAACTCGTGAGATACTTGTTGCTGGGACACCTTTAACTGAATTCACATGGTTCTACAATACGGGCCAATGAAATTGCTACACCAAGAAGAAATGCAGATGATAAACGGGTATTCAATGGGCTAATATATTATACTAGAACTGACATGTGATTACATTTTCACTCAATTTGGGTGCATAGATCCTGAGAAATTACTACCCAGAACAACCACCTCTGGCCGTAATAACGGCCTTGATACGCCTGGGCATTGAGTCAAACAGCGCTTGGATGGCGTGTACAGGTACAGCTGCACATGCAGCTTCAACACGATACCACAGTTCATCAAGAGTAGTGGCTGGCGTATTGTGACGAGCCAGTTACTCGGCCACCATTGACCAGACGCTTTCAATTGGTGAGAGATCTGGAGAATGTGCTGGCCAGGGCAGATGTCGAACGTTTTCTGTATCCAGAAAGACCCGTACAGGACCTGAAACATGCAGTCGTGCATTATCCTGCTGGAATGTAGGGTTTCGCAGGGATCGAATGAAGGGTAGAGCCAAGGGTCGTAAAACATCTGAAATGTAGCGTCCACTGTTCAAAGTGCCACCACTGCGAACAAGAGGTGACCGAGACGTGTAACCAATGGCAGCCCATACCATCACGCCGGGTGATCCGCCAGTATGGCGACGACGAATACATGCTTCCAATGTGCGTGCTCCGCGAAGTCGCCAAACACCGATGTGACCATCATGATGCTGTAAACAGAACCTGGATTCATCCGAAAAAATGACGTATTTCCATTCGTGCACCCAGGTTCGTCGTTGAGTACACCATCGCAGGCGTTCCTGTCTGTGATGCAGCATCAAGGGTAACGGCAGCCATGGTCTCCGATCTGACAGCCCATGCTGCTGCAAACGTCGTCGAACTGTTCTTGCAGATAGTTGTTGTCTTGCAAACGTCCCCATCTGTTGACTAAGGGATCGAGACGCGGCTGCACGATCCGTTACAGCCATGCGGATAAGATGCCTGTCATCTCGACTGATAGTAATACGAGGCCGTTGGGATCCAGCACGGCGTTCCGTATTACCCTCCTCAACCCACCGATCCTATATTCTGCTAACAGTCATTGGATCTCGACCAACGCGAGCGGCAATGTCGCGATACGATAAACCGCAATGGCGGTAGGCTACAATACGACCTTTATTAAAGTCGGAAACGTGATGGTACGCATTTCTCCTCCTTACACGAGGCATCACAACAACGTTTCACCAGACAACGTCGGTCAACTGCTGTTTGTGTATGAGAAATCGGTTCGAAACTTTCCTCATGTCAGCACGTTGTAGGTGTTGCCACCGGCGCCAACCTTGTGTGAATGTTCTGAAAAGCTAATCATTTGCATATCACAGCATCTTCTTCCTGTTGGTTGAATTTCGCGTCTGTAGCACGTTATCTTCGTGGTGTAGCAGTTTTAATGGCCAGTAGCGTTTGAGCAATGAGCTGAGTATCAGTTACGCCACCCGGTACAGCTCTATTTGACATCAACTGGGATATGTCGCTGATTCAGTAGCATCCTCACAATATATACAGACCTACAGCTCAAACGACACGATTTCTTGATGTCCTTGTAGCTCACGATTCATTTGAATTGAATGTCCTCCAAACGTACTTTTCTTCCTCATATTAAGGCCATTGTTAGATCTAGCAGACTGATTTAGAGCGGAGAATAAATTCTTTGCTTACGTTGACCTGTCTGTTATGTCATCCTCGCTTCATCCATCGTGCGTTATTATGCTTCCAAGGTACCTGATTTCATTCATTTCATCTATCACGTGGACAGTATATTTCACATTATCACCCACCTCATTTCTATTGTGCCTCATTACATTCAGCTCTCATTTGTTTGCTCTTGTTTCATATCTCATGCTTATCAGAGCGTTCAGTCCATTCAAAAGCTTAATTCTTCCTATTTGTAGGAGGATACCTTAGTCTTCAGCGAATCCATGACAGACTTTAATCCTAAACCTTTCTCTCAAACCTGAAATTTTATTTGCGTTAAGCACTACACTCTTGGTCTTCCATTCTTATAAATCCCTTTAGGTTCTCGCACATATTCTATAGTACTCGGCTTAAACTATAGCTTAAGATTGTGTTTCAAAGAAATTCAAACAGGTTATGCCATTGTGCGCTTGGAAGGCTTTTTGTATGTTATATTTCGACTAATGCTATCGTCATTTCACTGATCCTCAGTATTATTTTCCTGTCTTCTGTGAATTATTCTTGACCGGAAATTAGATACATGAGTTTTAATATTGGTTCTATGACAACTTTTCATTTATGTGCCCATGGTATTTTACTGATCGTGTGGATGATACGAAGGTATGTCCTCAGTCTCATATATTTGACACTATTAGTTGAATAATCGTTCAGCTGCCACCTGCGCCAATTATTTTATAAATATAGAAAGAACTTTATGTCTTCTTGGATTACAAATATTCCAGAAATCTTTCGACGTGTAATCCCCTATGCCTTACAAACAGCCTTCCCTTTCATCATGTCAGAAGAGTATCTCACCATAGTAGGGGCCCTCTATTTTCTCACTGTAACTTTCAGCTCTCATCTCTGTACCTCTCAGCGGAATTCCTTTTGCCCTGCTAATGGTAATGCCGTTGCCTTTAATTTGGCTGATAGGAAAGTAATATACGTATTTCCATCGGATTCTGTTTTCTCCCACAGAAGCTAAAGCTAGCTTATCAAATGTTACTGAAATTCCAGTCTGAGAACACTCAAGAGTCGTTGAGATTTGTGAATGTCCTTCAGCAGACTAGAATGTATGCACCATCCGTAGAGACGATAACATTCGACATTAAGAACGGAAAAAATGTCGAATCAAAGAGAGGATACAAAGGGAACTAGGCAAGGCTGTTCACATGGTTCAAATGGCTCTAAGCACTATGGGACTTAACATCTGAGGTCATCAGTCCCCTAGACTAAGAACTACTTAAACCTAACTAACCTAAGGACATAAATGCCCGAGGCAGGATTGGAACCAGCGACCGTAGCAGCAGCGCGGATCCGGACTGAAGGGCAAGGCTATAATTGAACAGCATGTCTCCTGGGTCCACGAAGCTTCACATTTAGACGACATCGCAGAGGAATGAATATCTGATCCACAAGAAAAGCCCGAGGTAAAACATGATCAAATTGATTTATATATGCCCAATGGCCTGTTTTATATCATTTTAGGCCTGTAGTTGGTTCAGCTACAAAGTAAGATTCAATGTTATCACGTTGCCAAATACATAGGGGCAATTTATGTTTTGTATGTAGGCTGTTTAGGTTTTTATGTTCGTAACGCCACGTACCGCTCTATATGAAATTTTGTGGCGGCGTTCGTAGCGACAAGCAATTCGCTGTAGAAACGGCTTACGAAGTCACCGCCACACTTTTAATAGCAGGCCGACCGGTCCGCTGGAACAGTGAACAGAAAGATGAAAACCCAAACACTCTGATTAAATAAAAGTCGGTACTTATCTTTATTAACGAAGATACAGAAACACAGGAGTGAACTCCGTGTCTACAGAAATCTGTCTAGTTCGAGTCGGAGCGGCTAGGTCAGCGTCGGCTGACGACAAACAACAACTCTGCTGCGACGAACACACAACTGACTAGCAAGTACACAATTCGGTGGCGAGTATCCAACTGAGCGGCGAATACAGAACTGTCCTAGCGCTCGCGACTCCAGCGCTTAAGAAACCAGAAGCCAGCGGTGGCGCGCGCAGACTTGCGGCGATTTCATGTCTCGCTGGCGCTGCTTATGCGGACGGCGTCCGGACTTTGATGCTGCCAACCTTTTGGCAGCGGGCTCGGGTGGCTTTACTGGCTAGGATATAACATGAAAGTCACTGACTGTGCTGTGTGCAGTCTGTGGCCGGTTTGCATTGTTGGAATTTGCTAATGTATTGTTGGGCAGTTGACTGTTAACAGCGCGTAGCGTTGCGCAGTTGGAGGTGAGCGGCCAGCAGTGGTGGATGTGGGGAGAGAGAGATGGCGGAGTTTTGAGAGCGGATGATCTGGACGTGTGCCCATCAGAGACATCAAATGTGTAAGACTGGATGTCATGAACTGCTATGTATATTATGATTTTTCAACACTATTAGGGTAAATACATTGTTTGTTCTCTATTAAAATCTTTCATTTGCTAACTATGCCTATCAGTAGTTAGTGCCTTCAGTAGTTAGAATCTTTTATTTAGCTGGCAGTAGTGGCGGTCGTTGTATTGCAGTAGTTCGAGTAACGAAGATTTTTGTGAGGTAAGTGATTCGTGAAAGTTATCGGTTATTGTTAGTCAGGGCCCTTCTTTTGCAGGGATTATTGAAAGTCAGATTGCGCTGCGCTAAAAATATTGTGTGTCAGTTTAGTGTTAATCAGAGTAAGTAAAGAGCGAAATGTCTGAGTACGTTCAATTTTGCTCAGCTGTTTGAAAATCAAATAATGTAAGAGGTTTATCAGCACATTAATTCATAAATTTTTCTAAGGGGACGTTTCAGTTTTAAGTAGTACATCTGTGGATCATCAATGGCAGTAGCTCACGAAAAACCGGGATGCATATCAGGCTATATTGACGCACCTGTAATTTTTCCACGAAGCATCCCAAGCGAACGAAGTTTTTCAGTTGGTTTTCACAGTGAATCTTGTGTGTATCTGCTGTTTCAGTCCTACAACGTACTACATGGTCGACTGATCTGAATGGCGTTGTATAACTTCAACATCAGCAACGTAATGTGCGAGTAAATATGAAGACCAGAAGTAAAGACAATTGGGTGCAATGCTTTAAACGTACACTACAATGATTGAAAAAAAATCGTAGTGCCAAGAATAAGTTGTTCGAGATTAGCGAAAGTTGGCAGGCCTATTGCCACATCTGAAAGATGATATCTATTCAAATTTCTCACCCTTCGTATATGAGTGGTGCTAGAAGGGCGCTATATCGATGCAGCCGGGTTTGCTTTAAATACACGCAATATCGGTCGTGAGCGTTAGTTGCCTTTGAGATTCGAGGCTATGAGTTGATATTCGTTAAGAATACCTTCAAGGCCTCAATGAGTCAGATAGAGGTCGTGTAACAGGGCTACGACAAGCTCGATCTTCCTTCTGCAATATTGCAAAAATACTTGGAAGAAATGTATCCACTGTACATGATTGCTGGCGGTGGCGGTACCGGGACTGTTCGGCCGCAGGAAGACGGGACTCCGGATGGCAACGTGGCAGTGCCGGAAGGGAAAACCATCAGGTTTCGAGTATGGCTCTGGTGCATCGTACTGCTTTTGCACCTGAAATTTCGGCAGCAGTTGGCACCACAGTGACGTAACTAAGTCTCACAAATCTGTTATTTCAAGGACAGCTCCGAGGCAGACATCCTATGGCATGCATTGCACTCACACCACACCACCAGCATTTGCGACTTCATTGGTGTCAAGCGAGAGCTCACTGGAAATCTGGATGGAGGTCTGTTGTGTTTTCTGATGAACGCTGATATGCCTCGGTGCCAGTGATGGCTGCGTGTTGGTTAGAAAGAGACCTATTGAGTGCCTGAAACCAGGCTATCTGCGTGCTAGACACACTGGACCTACATCAGGGGCTATGGTTGGGGTGCGACTTCGTATGACAGCAGAGCGCGCTCGTTGTTACGCCACATTCCTTGACTGAGTCAGTATGGTGATTCGACTTGTTGCACTGTGATTTATGAATAGCATTCCAGGGAGTGTTTTCCAACAGGATAGCGCTTGCCCACATACTGCTGTTGAAACCCGATATTCTTTACAGATTGCCGACATATTGCCTTGGCGTACTCACTTACCAGATCTGTCTCAAATCGAACACGTATGAGTTATCATCGGACGACACTCCAGCGTCATTCGCAAACAGCTTACCAAGTGGAACATGATGGAACTCTAGCCCACAAACTGACATCTGGCACCTGTCCATCACAATGTTGGCACGTCTGCGTGCTTGCACTCAACATTCTAGTGATTACAGTGGTTATTAATGTACCAGCATTTCACATTTTCAGTGGCTCATCTCGCACTTGGATTAACCTGTGACCTTGCAGTTGTAATGCACCTCTCTCTCCGGGGGACAAATATTAATTATTATCAGTAGTAGTATATTAAGCTACAAATTATCATTTTAAACCTGTGTGGTCTCCCTGGTGTGCCTAGTGGACCACAAGTCCCCGTCACGCAGTTCGCTCTGACAACAGAGTACATACAGGGTTGAAGACATGGAGAAAGAAAGGTATCATCACAATTTTAATTTAGAGTAACATAACTTTTTTCTCTTTATTGGTCGTTGTTGCACGTTCGTGGTCCAGTGATGACTCTCGCCATCCGCTGTTTGTCAAATCAGTTTGAGATCCAGGGTGTCTATTCTGCTGCGTAAGATGTAGTGTTGGCAGAAGCGCCAACACTGGGTTGCTAGAGGAGGCCTAAATGCACGCGTTTAATTACACGCTGACTGGCGTGAGGTCTGGAACAGGACAATATCTTGAGAATTGCAAATAAAGTACGTAGTTGATATAATACTTAACTTTAATCCACAATTGTAGAACATCGCTCTTGATGATACATGCTTCATATAATAATTATCAATTGAATACGGCGCCTTGCTAGGTCGTAGCAAATGTAGCTGAAGGCTATGCTAACTATCGTCTCGGCAAATGACAGCGTATTTGTCAGTGAACCATTGCTATGAACGTCGGCTGCACAACTGGGGCGAGTGCCAGTATGTCTCTCTAGACCTGCCGTGTGGTGGCGCTCGGTCTGCTATCACTGACAGTGGCGACACGCGGGTCCGACGTATACTAACGGACCGCGGCCGATTTAAAGGCTACCACCTAGCAAGTGTGGCGTCTGGTGGTGACACCACATAAGAACTGACACATATTTAAACTTCCAACTTTTATTTTATAAATGCTGATCATGACGATATTCAATAATTTTCAATGTAACTGCTTTTCCAATACATCATTTCGTTCCCTCTATCCTTAACCTTCTGAAAGCAAGCGTATTACGAGACTTCTCAACACCAACTGCCCATTGTCTCTACACCCGCCAACCATCGGCTCCTGTTCACAGAGCTTACAAACTGTGCAGTACTGCCAACCTTGGCTGTATATCGATATTTTACACATCGCACGTACACATATACGAAAAACATAGTATGAAAAATGAATAGTGTTTATAATATGGCTCTGTGGCAATATACCTCGTGATTGTCCACATATTAACAGTTTTGTAACAAAGTAATAATATGTTTAAGTTTCCGTAGTTAAAGTTCACTTGCTCCTTCAAGTTGATTGCGGCACCGCACACCTCGCCAGCCGGTGGTATCAGTAGTTTCAGTAGTTCGTTACATTACACAGTGCAAAGTAACGTAATTTCGGGACACATTTAAAAGTTTCTTAGACAAATGAAGGCCAAAAATACGTTCTTCTGCATTATTTATTTTTTTGGTGTCGCAGCATTTTTCCGTCAGTGTATTCTTAAACGGTGCTCGAGGTACGTCTGGAAAGACGGATAAGAAAATAATTGTTAAGTGTTCCAAAAGTCCATTACTATTTGAGCAGGCAGAAGTGCATGTTCAGCAGGAAACGATTTCTAGAATCGAGACCACTGTTTGCTCAGTCTATAAGACGAGCAAAGAAGTTAAACGGAGACGATATTCACGAAAGATGAATGTTCAGCAGAATCTCGTGATATCACTTCGTTTCCCGTCAAATTGTCTGTACACACGGTAGCCGATCTGGCCGCCTGAGATGTTGTATTGAGGGGTTCGTGGCGTTGAGGGTTGAGGAGGGGGAGGATGGGGATGAGCGGGTGGAGAAGCCGAGGCCTGAGCAAGCTGGTAGCAGCTGAACTGGGAGCTGATGAAGGCGGTCGCTACAGAGAGGGGCGGCGGACGGCCCCCGCCTGGGGCAGGAAGCGAATGAGACGGGCCTGCAGCGGGCGAGATTGCCTTCGAGGGGGATAATTTGATAACGAGCAGCACAGGATGGGTGGGGACGGGGGGTGGGAGGGTGCAGGGGGATGGAGGTCACGGTGGAGACAGCGCGTGACAAAAATTCAGGAGCGCCGGCGTCTTTCAGCGGCTGCCTGGCACTCTTTACACGTACAGGCGACTCCGCCCGCCAGCAGGTGCGCCGCACCGCCTACACAGGGTGGGAGGAGCGGCGCCTCTGTACTCACATCAGAAAGTCACTCAAAGGGCAGTGACGGAGAGTGAGTGGCGAAAAAGTTTCGTTATTTACGTTATTTATAATACTATAATTTCATAATTGTTGACTTTGAAAAGGCATTTGTCTCCGTTAGACATGTAGCTGTCCTCCAAGCTTTGAGTGAGCATGGAGGAGGAGCAGTATGCATTGAAGTGCTCAGGAAAAATCTACGAGAATTCTTCAGCTTATGTTAATATCGGCGAATCAACTCAAGAATTCCGCATCATCAGGGGTGTCAAGCAAGGCGATCGCATCTCCCCAAAACTGTATTGGAAATGGGTATGTCAAAGCTGAGCTGGGAAGGTAAAGGAATTAGAATTAATGGAAGAAAGCTTACCAACTTGAGATTTGCTGATGATATTGCCTTACTGGCCAAAGACTTCGCAGAGCTCCAAAACTTAGTTACAGATTTGCATAGGAATGTCAGCTAGTTGGTCTGAACATGAACCTTTCCAAAACAAAAGTAATGTCCAACAAATGGGTCCCAGCTGGAGATGTGAAAGTCAAGGACAGTCTATTAGAAGAGGTCAGTGAATATACCTTGGCCAGATTACAAATATGAAGGGACAATGGTTCAAATGGCTCTGAGCACTATCCCACTTAACTTCTGAGGTTATCAGTCGCCTAGAACTTAGAACTAATTAAACCTGACTAACCTAAGGACATCACACACATCCATGCCCGAGGCAGGATTCGAACCTGCGACCTTAGCGGTCGCTCGGTTCCTGACTGCAGCGCCTAGAACCGCACCGCCACTCCGGCCGGCTATGAAGGGAGACATGAGGCCAGAAATCTATCGACGCATCAAGCTTGGCTGGCAAGCATTTGGGAAAAATTCAACAGTATTCAGATCGAAAATGCCAGTAAATCTGAAGAATGCAGTATTTGATCAATGCATTCTTCCTGTGATGGCGTATGGTTGCGAGACATGGACACTGAACTCGTTTACAAAAGGGAAACTTAGGACAGCACAGAGAGCCATGGAGAGATCAATGCTGGGCTATGCAAGAAGGGATAATAAAAAGGCAGATGACATCTGGTCTGTGACGAAGGTGAACGACATCTTAGAGACAGTAGGTTCCTTGAAATGGCAGTGGGCTGGCCACGTCACAAGAAGAAAAGACAACAGATGGACGATGCTAATGCTGGAGTGGAGTCCGAGAGAGCACCGGAGGCCTAGAGGAAGACCACCAGACAGATGGGACAAAGACATCAAGAAGATCGCTGGTAACACCTGGCAGAGAACTACCCAAGACCGTCCCACTTGGAGAACACTGCTGAAAGCCTACCTGAATCCACGACTCGAAGAGGCCACATCATTTAATGATTGAATTGGCTGATGATGATGATGATGATGATGATGAAATGGAAGAGATGGTAGATGAACCTGAAGTGGTAGCACTGAGCTGTCTAAGTCAAAACAAGGACCACGGAGTAGATAACATACCCTCAAAATTATTAAGACCGTCACCTTCTACATAGGATATACGATGGAATTTGAAATATGTGCAAGAACCAAGTGAAAACAATGAGATCAGAAGACAAGGAACGAAGTGCAGTTGTTAAATAGAATGAAAGACAGGGTCGCAGTTTTTCGCACCTACTGTTCATTCTATACATCGAAGAAGCAATGATCGGAAATAAAATATAGCATCAAAATCGGGGTTAAAATTCAGGGTGAAAGGATATCAATGATAAGATTCGTTGATAGCAGTGCTATCCTCAGTGGATATGAAGAAGAATTTCAGCATCTATTCAATGTAACTAACAGCTATATCTCTCATTGTATTGTGTTATGGTTTGGTATTTTACATTTGTAGTATAATTTTGTAGTTATGTTGGGGTCAAAATCATATGTATAGGCTACATAACGATAACAGTAGTCACACATTTGGCATCTGTAGAAAGAATACCAGTTTTGGAAATGTTATAAATGACAGTTCCTGTCATCCAAAGGTTCATAAATTAGCATTTTTTCAGTCAGTAATTAATAGGTTAAATAACCTATCATTACAAACACCAGCCATTCAAAGGAAACTTAACACCGTTCGTTCCATAGCCTATACAAATGACTATGACCCCTACATAATCACAAAATGATATTACAAATGTAGAACACCAAAGGAGAACACAATACATAGCGAGATATGCCTAACTCGAGAAATATCACCGAGACAGAAAATGAGTTACGCACCAGCAGTCTACCGTTGTTAGAATCCATAACGAACAGTCAAATCGTTCAAATGGCTCTGAGCGTTATGGGACTTAACTGCTGAGGTCATCAGTCCCCTGGAACTTAGGACTACTTAAACCTAACTAACCTAAGGACATCACACACATCCAAGCCCGAGGCAGGATGTGAACATGCAACCGTAGCGGTCGCGCGGTTCCAGACCGTAGCGCCTAGAATCGCTCGGCCACTCCAGCCGGCAATGAACAGTCCAATGAGTACAGAATATTAATCAACAGTCAATTGAGGAGAGACTTAAGTAATGAGGAGTAGCAGAAATGAGAACAGCGAGGAACTTAACAAAAAAGTTGGGGTTCACGGAGCAGAAAAAATTAAAGAATTCTTCTACAGCGAAAGCAAAGTGACCCTTGATGGATGGAGCACACTAGCACAGGTACAGAGGGTATTCCTGCCCAAGATAGGTTTACTAGTGCCATACATGGTCTGAATTTGAGGAAGAAATTTCTGAGAATATTTTATTGCAGCACAACACTGTATGGTAGTGAATCTTGGGCACAGGAAAACAACATATGATAATCGAAGAGTTTGGGATACGCTGCTACAGAAGAAAGTTGAAAATTATATGGATTTATGAGGATGTGGAGGGCCTCCGCAGAATCAGCGAAAAAAGTAACACATGCAAAATGCAGAGAAGAAGAGGGGACAGGATGATAGGACATGCGTTAAGACATCAGGCTAAGAAGTGTAAGGGAAGACAGAGATTGGAATACATGCAGCAAACGATTGAGGACGTAGGGTGCAAGTGATACTCAGAGATGAAGAAGTATTCGTAGCGGGCCACATCAAACAAGTCAGAAGACAGACGAGACAAAGAATGTTGGATGTATGAGGCAGACGAAATACTCTCAAACACGAATGTCGCAATTCAAATTTCTATGAAGACAGCAGCTGAAAGGTGTGAATATTACATGACCATCAAATTTTTATGTCCTCCGAGCTCCGTCCGTAATGGGTTAGTAGTATCCACCTTCGACGGTTCCAGAATTCTTTACACTCGTCTATTTCGTGATCACCAGATTTACACTACTGGCCATTAAAATTGCTGCACCAAGAAAAATGCAGATGACAAATGTACTAGAACTGACTTGTGATTACATTTTCACGAAATTTGGGTGCATAGATCCTTAGAAATCAGTACCCGGAACAACCACCTCTGGCCTTAATAACAGCCTTGATACGCCTGGGCATTGAGTCAAACAGAGCTTGGATAGCTTGTACAGGTACAGCTGCCCATGTAGCTTCAACACTATATCACAGTTCATCAAGAGTAGTAACTGGCGTATTGCAACGGGCCAGTTGCTTGGCCACCATTGACCAGATGTTTTCAATTGGAAAATGATCTGGAGAATGTGCTGGCCAGGGCAACAGTCGAACATTTTCTGTACTCAGAATGGCCCGTACAGGGCAACCAACATGCGGTCGTGCATTATCCTGCTGTAATTTGGGGATTCGCAGGGATCGAATGAAGGATAGAGCCACGGGTCGTAACACATCGATTCATCCGAAAATATGTCGTTTTGCCATTCGTGCACCCAGATTCGTCGATGCGCAGGTGCTCCTATCTGTGATGCAGCGTCTGGGGTAACCGCAGCCATGGTCTCCGTGCTGATAGTCCATGCTGCTGTAAACGTCGTCGAACTATTCGTGCAGATGGTTGTTGTCTTGCAAACGTCCCCATCTATTGACTCAAGGATCGAGACGTGGCTGCACGATCCGTTACAGCCATGCGGATGAGATGCCTGTCATCTAGACTACTAGTTATACGAGGCCGTTGGGTTCGAGCACGGAGTTCCGTATTACCCTCCTGAACCCACCGATTCCATATTCTGCTAACAGTCATTGGATCTTTACCAACGCGAGCCGCAATGTCGCTATACGATAAACCGCAATCGCGATAGGATACAATCCGACCTTTATCAAAGTCGGAAACGTGATGGTACGCATTTCTCGTCCTTACACGAGGCATCACAACAACGTTTCACCAGGCAACGCCAGGTCAACTGTTGTTCGTGTATGAGAAATCGGTTGGAAACTTTCCTCATGTCAGCACGTTGTAGGTGTTGCCACCGGCGCCAGCTAGTGTGAATGCTCTGAAAAGCTAATCATTTGCATATCACAGAATTTTCTTCCTGTCGGTTAAATTTTGCGTCTGTAGCACATCATCTTCAAGGTGTAGCAATTTTAATGGCCAGTAGTGTAATATTCAGCTTCTCGCTATTTTCATTTCTGCTGTTTCCCATTACTTTTGTCTATTTCCGCTTCCCTGTTGATCCATATGCTGTTGTCATTAGTTTATCCACTGCAATCAGTCGGTACTGTAAGCATTCTACACTTCCACTGAGAATGGCAATGTCATCAGCGAATCTTATCCCTCTGAATTTTAATCACACTCTCGATCCATTCTTTCATTTGCATCTTTGCTTCTTCGATGTACACACTGAAGAGCCTGAATGAAAGACTGTATGCCTGTTGTACGTCCTTTTTAATAAGAGTACTTCGCTGTTGGCCTTCCAGTCTTATCGGTCCCTCATACTGTATTTTATCCCGATTTTCCCGTTTAGCTTACCCCTATTTTTCGCCGACCTTGGTGGTCACGCGGTTCTAGGCGCTGCAGTCCGGAACCGCGCGATTGCTACGGTCACAGGTTCGAATCCTGCCCCGGGTATAGATGTGTGTGATGTCCTTAAGTTAGTTATGTTTAAGTAGTTCTAAATTCTAGGGGACGGATGACCTCAAATGTTAAGTCCCATAGTGCTCAGAGCCATTTGAACCATTTGAACCTATTTTTCTCATATTTTCGAGCATTTTTACTTGGTCGAACGCTTTTTCTATGTCGTGTCCATTTTTCTTCAGTCTTGCTTCCATTCTCAAGCCCAATGTCAGAATTCCTTCTCTGGTGACATTTCTTAACGTTAAAGTCTTTCAGGAGCTCTTCAAAATTCTTTTCCATCTTCTGTATATTATCCTTGTCGGAAGCTTTGAAACATGGGCTCTTAAGCTGAATGTGCGCTAGTTCTCGCATTTATCTGACATTGCTTTCTGCGGAATTGAGTGGATGATATTTTTCCTGAAGTCTGGTGGTACGTCAGGAGCCTCATAGATTTTATCACAAGTCTCTCAGGAGAGAGCGGATAGCTGAAAATTCACTGAAGGCCTCTATGGAGGGGGGGGGGGTGGAGGGAGAGAAGAACGTTTTCGGTGACGTCGTTTGAGAAGAGATTGAAGTCGATGTGGAAGGCACAGGGAGTCCACTAGTCGAGTGGGAGTACCAAGGGCGGGGAAAGGGGTGGATTTCTTTATGCCCATTGTTTGGAAATTTTTTTATCTACTCAGTTACTTCATATATTCAAATTTTTAAACAATGGTTTTTGTTTTAATGAATTCCTGTACTGCATCTGTCTTCTGCGTGTAACATTGTAATTTCCGAATGCAGTTTTAATGTTGCCGTCAGTATTGTAACAAGGCCGCTCCCATTCCAAAATACCGTTATCCATGATGGCGGCCATGACGTCAGAGTCATTATGAAATGTTTTCATAACACCGTCACCATTCCAAAGCATCGTTAGTCGACAACAACAAGGTCGCACGCAGTGTATCCGGCACGTGTTGACTCTCTAGTCTTTATTACCGCCACCAGAGTAATCTGTCATCAAGTCAGCTGATGGTTTTGTGGGGTGGTGGAAATGGCTGTATCCAATACAATCCCTTAATTGAGTCACATGTTCGACTTCTACCAATAGGATTCAACTATCCTATGACCTCATTGTAGGACATATATAGGTTAAGTTCCGGGACCTCAGTCTTGGTCACTCAGTCAGCGGGAGACTAAGAAGAACAATCATGAAGCACCAGTCGACCTCCAGTGCTGTCACTCAGAACAGGATCAAACGGAAAAGTAAGTATCATATTTCAGATTATTCTATCTCGTTCATTATCCTTATTATTCAATGTTTTCACTTATTCGCTAATATCTAATCATTCATCTTCTTTTTTCAACAGAGTCAAACGCAACCATGCTTAGCTCCGCAGACGCGTCCGAACCTACATGATCATTAGCTTCGTTAACCATCTCATCCGGACCTACACCAGCGACAGCCCACTCATTTGATCCAGTAGCGACCACGTGGGATCCTGTAGCTCACATGTTGGAGCAGGACAAGGAGATGCTGCTCTCCGTCCCACTCAGCAACTTGTGTGATGAAGACGCTCGATCTGCTCACCACACAACGAATTCAACCACTGGTGGTGTTAAAGATCAACTAAATGGTGGTCAGTACTGGATGCCTACATATAACCCATCACAATCGAACACTCCCGTGATAGTGCAACC
The DNA here is from genome assembly GCF_023864345.2 of Schistocerca serialis cubense. Lineage (NCBI taxonomy): Eukaryota > Metazoa > Arthropoda > Insecta > Orthoptera > Acrididae > Schistocerca > Schistocerca serialis. The sequence continues at coordinate 55,286,826 of NC_064644.1, forward strand.
AGCCGGCCGAAGTGGCCGTGCGGTTAAAGGCGCTGCAGTCTGGAACCGCAAGACCGCTACGGTCGCAGGTTCGAATCCTGCCTCGGGCATGGATGTTTGTGATGTCCTTAGGTTAGTTAGGTTTAACTAGTTCTAAGTTCTAGGGGACTAATGACCTCAGCAGTTGAGTCCCATAGTGCTCAGAGCCATTTGAACCATTTGAACCATAGTGCAACCACCGAGTTTAGATACTGTAAATAAAAAGAATACGTCTAGTGCGGCTACGCTATTCACCACGACGTATAATTTAACCTCCAGTGGTTCCAAACGTGTGAACATTGCTATAGACGTCCATCATGTCTGGGGGATCCAAGCTATAATGGAGATTGAAAATATTTCCAAAAGTGTTAAAGTCCCGATTTCCGAGTTCGACTGGGCCGGGATCTGTCATGCAGGGCGCTACATCAATCAACAAATGACCACCGAATATGATCCAACTCATCCCCCACCAGAAATTCGTCTTGCCGATGTCACACTTTCCATTACTATTGTATATGATGACTGCGCCTCATGCATTAAATCAGGTGTCGACAGCGTCTATCTAAGGCATCCGTCAGTTACCAAATTATTCAACCTAGACTCCTCTATACGGTTTGCTCTCGAGAGACTGAATCGTTGGGTTCCTAGCATAGAGGCAGCATATAGTGATGTTAAAAACTCTCTACGTGTTAATAATATACATATTGACGATTTTGAGCAACATCTTCGTTCGCATATGGCCATTAAAACTACAGACATCCAATTGAAATGCGTGTGTCAAAAACCAGAGTACTCAGAGTCACCTATCGGATTGCGTGAGATACGTGCAGAATTTATTGCCAACCAAAGAGAATTATTTGGTATATATTGTACAGGTTCTAAGAAGAAACGTGCAGATTATGATAACACCTCAGAAATAGTACATCGAATGTATGATTTTTAAATAAATAATTTATGTTTAATCTTATCTCCTGTTTCTCTTTTATTTCAGACCACCACTCCTATTATAATCAAATTGATCCAATAATTTTTTAATTCTACTCAAAAGTATGACCATCTTACTCTTCATACATCTGTTCCTCGTGTAGGCAGTATAGCTCAATCGGTTAATTGATCGAACTATACTGGCTACACACAAATATTATTATTATCCTCTCAGTTATATTTTCTATATATGTCAAGTACTTGTTTGTACATGGCTCATTTACTATCATGGCTGGCTGGGTGAAGCACCCTCACCACAAGGACTTTGTTGTCGGTGACTGGTCATGTGAAGATTCAAGTGAAGAGCAGAAGAAGAAGAAGAACAAGAAAAACGGAATTCTCCTTCCCGATAATATAAGAGCAATTATTGTAGGCCCATCCAACTGCGGCAAGACTAATGTCCTCATGACTCTGCTAACTCATGTGCAAGGTGTCCGATTTGAACATGTCTGTCTATTCTCAAAAACACTCTTTCAACCCAAGTATCAGCTATTGCATGAGATATTTCGAGGTGTAGATGGCGTTACATACACAACATTCAGTGAAAGCTCTGATATCCCCCCACCTGAAGAAACAAAACCAAACACAGTATTCATATTTGACGATGTTGCAGTAGAAAACCAAGACCAAATTCGCAAATATTTCTCTTTCGGTCGCCATATGGGTGCTGACGTATTTTATCTAAGTCAAACATATTCCAGAATCCCCAAACAACTTGTTAGGGATAACGCAAATCTCATTATAGCCTTCAAGCAAGAAAATCTTAATTTAAGACACATTTACCAAGCACATGTGGGGACGGATATGTCGTTCAATGATTTCTTAAAGATATGTGCAGACTGTTGGAACCATTCACAGTATGGGTTTCTCGTTATTGATAAAACAAGAAAACTGTATGATGTTAGATACAGACGAAACTTTCAAGAATTTTTGCATATGTAACAAGGTAATAGACGTTAGCACATCAGTCTACGTCATACCATGGACAAATTCGCGCGTATGTCCACCTCTCAACCTGAGATGATTGGTGTACACAGACAGAACATTCGCTTGTACATGGATGCGAAAATTCAAGCTATGACTCTTAAAGTTACAAGTATGCGCAGGGAACTAGACACCTATTACCAAACCCTTCTGAGAGTGGTGAATGAGTTAAATGAGCTAGTTAATCAAGTCAGTAAGAAAGTAACCGACTTAACTGAAAAGGTCGATCATATTCAGGGAAAAATAGATGTAGACCTGATTGTTGTCGATAAGGGCGATCGTGATCATACTAAGAAGCTGAAGAAAATGAATGCATATATAAAGCCTCATGTCGCAGAGACGTCTGATTAGTATACGTTGAGATGTCGACGACCAAACAGAAAGTCATTCAAGCCCGTAAAGCAGTCCGAGAGAAATTACGGTTGCTTAGGTTAGGGTATATTGATCGTCAGCAAACACTAAGAGAGACCTTTAAGCCCGTTACTGAGTCTCTCCGACAGTTCTCACCAAAAACAAAAACGACCCAAAACGACAGTCAAGCCATTGATGAATTCATTATTAGTCACGCACCAGGCCAGATAGATAGAACATTCGGCGTTAGCCCGGGAAGACCATACATGTTGGGCACGCATCCCATAACTGTAACAGAAGACAAACTACAAATAGCTAATAGACAGTTTGACCGAACACCAGGCTCAATGAATCTTATTTTCCTAAGACCAACTAAAAAACCTATAAATTATTCAGTTAGTGATAAGGACACGTACCGTCAAATACTACACATGACTGGTGTACACAAGATCACCAAAAGCCTAACCAACAGGAAGTATAAAACCATTATAAAACCAATACATGAAGACCAAAACAACAACAACGGTGCCAGCAGCGGAGATGGTATTGATATCGGTCTTAAGACAGTGAACAATCGAGTCCCTCAGTATATATATTATGACGACCCCAACGAACTAATAGATCGACTACGTCTGCTCATGGCATCAGCTGCTGCAGGTAATACAGCTCATTCCAATGAAATTGTCTCCATAATCTCTGAGCTTCGAGAGAGAGGTATCATCGAATAAGTATGGAGACCATAGTTCGAGAACTACACAAACCAGCACGCAAAACATACCCGCGCAGGCATGTCATGATTAAAGGGATGGATGACTTGTGGCAAGCTGATCTTGTAGATATGCGACAATATTCACATGAGAATAATGGCTTCAAATACATTTTAATTGTTATTGATACATACTCCAAATTTGCATGGGCAGTACCAGTCAAGACAAAAACCGGACCAAATGTCGCTGATGCTTTTGAACGCTTGCTACAGATAGGAACCAATCGATGCACGGACAATCTCCAAACCGATCATGGTGGTGAGTTCTACAATAGGTACTTCAAGACAGTGATGCAGCGGTATGAAATACATCACTACTCGACATTCACTCACCTGAAGGCAAGTATCGTAGAGCGCTTGAACAGAACAATAAAAGGCAGAATGTGGATGCGGTTTAACCTTCGTGGCTCATACAAATGGACAGATATACTCCCAGAAATAATTGCTCAATATAATAGAACCAAACATAGCACAATAAAAATGCGGCCAATCGATGTTCGTGATAACACACTCATGGATACGGTATACTTTCACATTAAGATACTGGATCCACGCAAACAGAAATTTAATGTAGGTGATTTGGTGCGTATCTCAAAACACAAGACCGCATTTGAGAAATCATACCTACCGAACTGGTCAACTGAGATATTTACAGTTTCAAATGTGCAGCGAACGAATCCTAGAACTTATTTATTGAAAGACAGTAAAGGTGAAGAAATTGCAGGCTCCTTCTACACTGAGGAGATGCAGAAGAGCTCACAACCAGATCTTTTTCTCGTGGAGAGAGTCATAAGACGACTTGGAAATAAAGCCCTAGTCAAATGGCTTGGTTTTCCTGCTACACAAAACAGTTGGATTGATGCCAGGGATTTGCTATATAATGAACATTCATCGTCCACAACCACCACAGTAGCCTGACATGCGCGATCGAGGGCACATTAGAGGAGGCGGTGGTGTTCTGGACAAACTACCTTTGGAATTACACATCCCGGGGTATAACTACTGCGGACCTGGGACAAAGCTTCAGAAACGCTTGGCGCGAGGTGATAAGGTAGTGAATCTGCTTGACGAAGCGTGCATGGAACACGACATTGCATACGAAGCAAATAAAGATCTACCAAGTCGTCACATTGCAGATAGGATTTTAGCTGATAAAGCTAAGGCGATACGGAAAAGAAAAGATATTGGTATAGGTCAACGCATCGCGGCATTCGCAGTTGATAAAACCATGCGCGGAAAAATCAAGTTAGGATTAGGAGTGATGAATTTCAAGCGCGTTATGAACGCTGCACGTCGCGCACTAAACATGAAGAACAAGAAGGGTTGTTTGAAGAAATGTATCCTGACAGCGATGTATGCAGCTAAAAACGCAATGAAGGGCAAAGAATCACCAACGAGAAGATCCGTTAAAGCACCTCGCATTCTACCAATACCCAAGACATCCGGCGGTTTTATTCCTTTTCTCATCCCAGCCCTCTCCGCGCTCTCAGCGGTAGCTTCGCTCGCCGGTGGGGCTGCAGCTATCGCTCGAACAGACAAGAATGCGCAAAACTCGCAAACCCAGTTAGAAGAGGCGAGAAGACATAACCGCATGATGGAAGCAGCAGTCATTGGAAAAGTCCTATACTTGAAACAGTACAAGAAGGGTCTTGGTCTATTCATAAATAAAAAAAAAGCCCAATAGCGGATCTACCAGATCGACCACTCACAAATACAGACCTTCTTAAGTTTGTTAGACATAAATTCAAGATACCAAGATTCCGTGGTGTGTTTATGAGGGATACATTACCTAAGACTATGTGGAAAACTGGTGAATGCGGTATTGTGAATTTAGATGTTGTCGGAGGTCCTGGCACCCACTGGGTGGCGTACGTTATGAAAGACGCTGGGGTAGTCTACTATTTCGACTCCTTTGGTGACCTGCAACCACCCGAAGAATTACAGCAATACTTCACTCACAGAAGATATGTACTATACAATTATCAACGGTATCAGGACTTTAATACATACCTCTGCGGGCATCTTTGCATCATCTTTCTCTTGACGTTCACAAAGAAGAAGAATAAGAACAAGAACTAACGTATATAAGCAGGATGTTTAAACCTTCATTCATCAGTTGACGTTCAGATGCAATGTCGTACACTTTGACGTTGAAAGGACGGTCATCTGTATTGCGTGCAAATTACTTCCCACCAATTGATTTGAGTGCAGGTCAATGGAGTGTTGCATTGATTGGACTGGAGACGTACAACAGCATCCCGAATATCACCAACACTAACAATAAACTGCATCTCGATATTAATGGTGAAAAAGATATTCTTGAAATTGAATCTGGTGCATACGATATTGACGATTTAAACGAACTCTTAAAACAGTCTGGAAAAGGTATTGAACTACGTGCAAACATCAATACACTTAAATCTGAAATAAGGACTCTAAATGCAACGATTGACTTTAGCCAGAAACATTCAATAGGACCCTTGCTTGGATTCACAAAAGGGCAGATTTTGAAGAAAGATCCAACTAAATTTTACAAGTCCAATCAGTCTGTGGATATACTCCCAGTCAGCACAATACGTGTCGAGTGTAACATTGCTACGAATTCCTATCTCAACGATACTCTCATTCACACTATTTACGGATTCTTCCCCTCAGTTGCAGCGGGGTATAAGATTGTTGAGACACCTGCCAATGCAATATACCTTCCAGTGACTGCTCAGACATTGGGCTATTTGGAGCTGCGTATCGTGGATCAGAATAATAAACTTGTCGACTTTCGCGGTGAGGAAATCATTATACGATTACATCTAAAACAAGATGGGCTTGCGGTATAAAACAAGTGCACGCAATACACAGCGCGCCACTTCGCTACTGAACAGCAAACTGATAACACCTGTGAACTACGAATTTCTTAAATCAGTTGGTCTCAAACCATGCAATGACGTCATCACTCAATATAACCAATCCAGTAGAGTATGATGACAGAATTATACGTCGAGAATACTTCTCTCATAAATCTTATTCTTCAACCACGTTTAACAAGAATGATGAAATCAGGATTGTCATACAGCACCAGGACACACTCACTCTTCCGTGCAAGAGTTTCATATATCTCGAAGGGTCATTCAAGAAAACTGATGGCACCGATACAGTGGGGTCCAAGCTGACACGCAACGCATTGGCATTCCTCTTCCAAGAGATTCGCTATGAACTGAATGGTTCTGAGATTGATCGTACACGCAGTGTTGGTCTAACATCGACCCTTAAAACATACGTCTCGGCATCACCAGCAGATCTGCACAGTTTAGAAAATGCTGGATGGTTCATAGACGATGCGGAGGGTAGAACACCCCAGGAGTACAAGCGATTTACTGCATGCATACCTCTAAAAATACTTATGGGATATTTTGAGGATATGAGACAGATTATTATGAACGCTAAACAGGAACTTATTCTCGTGCGGAGTGCGACAGACAATAACTCGTACATTCAAGGAGCTCAAGAAGAGAATAGGATCACAATCAACAAATTAATATGGAAAATGCCTCACGTCATTGTATCCGACGAGGAACGATTGAAGCTTTTGAAAGTGTTGAATTCAGGTACATTTCTGTCACTGACCTTCCGCTCATGGGAGATCTTTGAGTATCCAGTGTTACCGACCGCGAGCAGACAAACATAGGCTATTAAGACCTCCAGTCATATCGAGACACCCAGATTCATTATACTTGCGTTTCAGACTGATAGAAGAGCAAATACATCAAACGATTCCACCGTGTTCGATAACTGCAAGTTAACTAACGCCAAAGTCTACCTCAATTCAGAATTCTACCCATATGAAAATCTACATCTGCAATGGAATGAAAATGTATATAGCCTCGCGTATGACATGTATGCAAGGTTTCGTCCTTCTTACTATGAAATTGCTGAAGGAGAGGGAGGGGGGTGTCTACTGAGTCCTCGTAAGTTCAAAGAGCTTTCACCGATCATTGTAATAGACTGCTCTAAACAGAATGAGATAATTAAGTCTGGACCTATAGACGTTCGAATTGAATTTGAATCATCGACAAATTTCCCAGAACACACCGCTGCATATGCATTAGTCCTACACGACAGAATAATCAATGTAGCTTCAACACTATATCACAGTTCATCAAGAGTAGTAACTGGCGTATTGCAACGAGCCAGTTGCTCGGCCACCATTGACCAGACGTTTTCAATTGGAAAATGATCTGGAGAATGTGCTGGCCAGGGCAGCAGTCGAACATTTTCTGTACTCAGAATGGCCCGTACAGGGCAACCAACATGCGGTCGTGCATTATCCTGCTGTAATGTGGGGATTCGCAGGGATCGAATGAAGGATAGAGCCACGGGCCGTAACACATCGATTCATGCGAAAATATGACGTTTTGCCATTCGTGCACCCAGATTCGTCGATGCGCAGGCGCTCCTGTCTGTGATGCAGCGTCAGGGGTAACCGCAGCCATGGTCTCCGTGCTGATATTCCATGCTGCTGTAAACGTTGTCGAACTATTCGTGCAGATGGTTGTTGTCTTGCAAACGTCCCCATCTATTGACTCAAGGATCGAGACGTGGCTGCACGATCCGTTACAGCCATGCGGATGAGATGCCTGTCATCTAGACTACTAGTTATACGAGGCCGTTGGGATCGAGCACGGCGTTCCGTATTACCCTCCTGAACCCACCGATTCCATATTCTGCTAACAGTCATTGGATCATTACCAACGCGAGCCGCAATGTCGCTTTACGATAAACCGCAATCGCGATAGGATACAATCCGACCTTTACCAAAGTCGGAAACGTGATGGTACGCATTTCTCGTCCTTACACGAGGCATCACAACAACGTTTCACCAGGCAACGCCAGGTCAACTGTTGTTTGTGTATGAGAAATCGGTTGGAAACTTTCCTCATTTCAGCACGTTGTAGGTGTTGCCACCGGCGCCAACTAGTGTGAATGCTCTGAAAAGCTAATCATTTGCATATCACAGAATCTTCTTCCTGTCGGTTAAATTTTGCGTCTGTAGCACATCATCTTCAAGGTGTAGCAATTTTAATGGCCAGTAGTGTAATATTCAGCTTCTCGCTATTTTCATTTCTGCTGTTTCCCATTACTTTTGTCTATTTCCGCTTCCCTGTTGATCCATATGCTGTTGTCATTAGTTTATCCACTGCAATCAGTCGGTACTGTAAACATTCTACACTTCCACTGAGAATGGCAATGTCATCAGCGAATCTTATGCCTCTGAATTTTAATCACACTCTCGATCCATTCTTTCATTTGCATCTTTGCTTCTTCGATGTACACACTGAAGAGCCTGAATGAAAGACTGTATGCCTGTTGTACGTCCTTTTTAATAAGAGTACTTCGCTGTTGGCCTTCCAGTCTTATCGGTCCCTCATACTGTATTTTATCCCGATTTTCCCGTTTAGCTTACCCCTATTTTTCGACGACCTTGGTGGTCACGCGGTTCTAGGCGCTGCAGTCCGGAACCGCGCGATTGCTACGGTCACAGGTTCGAATCCTGCCCCGGGTATAGATGTGTGTGATGTCCTTAAGTTAGTTATGTTTAAGTAGTTCTAAATTCTAGGGGACGGATGACCTCAAATGTTATGTCTCATAGTGCTCAGAGCCATTTGAACCATTTGAACCTATTTTTCTCAAATTTTCGAGCATTTTTACTTGGTCGAACGCTTTTTCTATGTCGTGTCCATTTTTCTTCAGTCTTGCTTCCATTCTCAAGCCCAATGTCAGAATTCCTTCTCTGGTGACATTTCTTAACGTTAAAGTCTTTCAGGAGCTCTTCAAAATTCTTTTCCATCTTCTGTATATTATCCTTGTCGGAAGCTTTGAAACATGGGCTCTTAAGCTGAATGTGCGATAGTTCTCGCATTTATCTGCCATTGCTATCTGCGGAATTGAGTGGATGATATTTTTCCTGAAGTCTGGTGGTACGTCAGCAGCCCCATAGATTTTATCACAAGTCTGTCAGGACAGAGCGGATAGCTGAAAATTCACTGAAGGCCTCTATGGGGGGGGGGGGGGGGGGGGTGGAGGGAGAGAAGAACGTTTTCGGTGACGTCGTGGGAGAAGAGATTGAAGTCGATGTGGAAGGCACAGGGAGTCCACTAGTCGAGTGGGAGTACCAAGGGCGGGGAAAGGGGTGGATTTCTTTATGCCCACTGTTTGGAAATTTTTTTATCTACTCAGTTACTTCATATATTCAAATTTTTAAACATTGGTTTTTGTTTTAATGAATTCCTGTACCGCATCTGTCTTCTGCGTGTAACATTGTAATTTCCGAATGCACTTTTAATGTTACCGTCAGTATTGTAACAAGGCCAGTCCCATTCCAAAATACCGTTATCCATGATGGTGGCCATAACGTCAGAGTCATTATGAAATGTTTTCATAACACCGTCACCATTCCAAAGCATCGTTAGTCGACAACAACAAGGTCGCACGCAGTGTATCCGGCACGTGTTGACTCTCTAGTCTTTATTACCGCCACCAGAGTAATCTGTCATCAAGTCAGCTGATGGTTTTGTGGGGTGGTGGAAATGGCTGTATCCAATACAATCCCTTAATTGAGTCACATGTTCGACTTCTACCAACAGGATTCAACTATCCTATGACCTCATTGTAGGACATATATAGGTTAAGTTCCGGGACCTCAGTCTTGGTCACTCAGTGAGCGGGAGACTAAGAAGAACAATCATGAAGCACCAGTCGACCTCCAGTGCAGTCACCCAGAACAGGATCAAACGGAAAAGTAAGTATCATATTTCACATTATTCTATCTCGTTCATTATCCTTATTATTCAATGTTTTCACTTATTCGCTAATATCTAATCATTCATCTTCTTTTTTCAACAGAGTCAAACGCAACCACGCTTAGCTCCGCAGACGCGTCCGAACCTGCATCATCATTAGCTTCGTTAACCATCTCATCCGGACCTACACCAGCGACAGCCGACTCATTTGATCCAGTAGCGACCACGTGGGATCCTGTAGCCCACCTAGCTCACATGTTGGAGCAAGACAAGGAGTTGCAGCTCTCCGTCCCACTCAGCAACTTGTGTGATGAAGACGCTCGATCTGCTCACCACACAACGAATTCAACCACTGGTGGTGTTAAAGATCAACTAAATGGTGGTCAGTACTGGATGCCTACATATAACCCATCACAATCGAACACTCCCGTGATAGTGCAACCACCGAGTTTAGATACTGTAAATAAAAAGAATACGTCTAGTGCGGCTACGCTATTCACCACGACATATAATTTAACCTCCAGTGGTTCCAAACGTGTGAACATTGCTATAGACGTCCATCATGTCTGGGGGATCCAAGCTATAATGGAGATTGAAAATATTTCCAAAAGTGTTAAAGTCCCGATTTCAGAGTTCGACTGGGCCGGGATCTGTCATGCAGGGCGCTACATCAATCAACAAATGACCACCGAATATGATCCAACTCATCCCCCACCAGAAATTCGTCTTGCCGATGTCACACTTTCCATTACTATTGTATATGATGACTGCGCCTCATGCATTAAATCAGGTGTCGACAGCGTCTATCTAAGGCATCCGTCAGTTATCAAATTATTCAACCTAGACTCCTCTATACGGTTTGCTCTCGAGAGACTGAATCGTTGGGTTCCTAGCATAGAGGCAGCATATAGTGATGTTAAAAACTCTCTACGTGTTAATAATATACATATTGACGATTTTGAGCAGCATCTTCGTTCGCATATGGCCATTAAAACTACAGACATCCAATTGAAATGCGTGTGTCAAAAACCAGAGTACTCAGAGTCACCTATCGGATTGCGTGAGATACGTGCAGAATTTATTGCCAACCAAAGAGAATTATTTGGTATATATTGTACAGGTTCTAAGATGAAACGTGCAGATTATGATAACACCTCAGAAATAGTACATCCAATGTATGATTTTTAAATAAATAATTTATGTTTAATCTTATCTCCTGTTTCTCTTTTATTTCAGACCACTACTCCTATTATAATCAAATTGATCCAATAATTTTTTAATTCTACTCAAATTATGACCATCTTACTCTTCATACATGTGTTCCTCGTGTAGGCAGAGCTCAATCGGTTAATTGATCGAACTATACTGGCTACACACAAATATTATTATTATCCTCTCAGTTATATTTTCTATATATGTCAAGTACTTGTTTGTACATGGCTCATTTACTATCATGGCTGGCTGGGTGAAGCACCCTCACCACAAGGACTTTGTTGTCGGTGACTGGTCATGTGAAGATTCAAGTGAAGAGCAGAAGAAGAAGAAGAAGAACAAGAAAAACGGAATTCTCCTTCCCGATAATATAAGAGCAATTATTGTAGGCCCATCCAACTGCGGCAAGACTAATGTCCTCATGACTCTGCTAACTCATGTGCAAGGTGTCCGATTTGAACATGTCTGTCTATTCTCAAAAACACTCTTTCAACCCAAGTATCAGCTATTGCATGAGATATTTCGAGGTGTAGATGGCGTTACATACACAACATTCAGTGAAAGCTCTGATATCCCCCCACCTGAAGAAACAAAACCAAACACAGTATTCATATTTGACGATGTTGCAGTAGAAAACCAAGACCAAATTCGCAAATATTTCTCTTTCGGTCGCCATATGGGTGCTAACATATTTTATCTAAGTCAAACATATTCCAGAATCCCCAAACAACTTGTTAGGGATAACGCAAATCTCATTATAGCCTTCAAGCAAGACAATCTTAATTTAAGACACATTTACCTAGCACATGTGGGGACGGATATGTCGTTCAATGATTTCTTAAAGATATGTGCAGACTGTTGGAACCATTCACAGTATGGGTTTCTCGTTATTGATAAAACAAGAAAACTGTATGATGGTAGATACAGACGAAACTTTCAAGAATTTTTGCATATGTAACAAGGTAATAGACGTTAGCACATCAGTCTACGTCATACCATGGACAAATTCGCGCGTATGTCCACCTCTCAACCTGAGATGATTGGTGTACACAGACAGAACATTCGCTTGTACATGGATGCGAAAATTCAAGCTATGACTCTTGAAGTTGCAAGTATGCGCAGGGAACTAGAGACCTATTACCAAACCCTTCTGATCATGGTGAATGAGTTAAATGAGCTAGTTAATCAAGTCAGTAAGAAAGTAACCGACTTAACTGAAAAGGTCGATCATATTCAGGGAAAAATAGATGTAGACCTGATTGTTGTCGATAAGGGCGATCGTGATCATACTAAGAAGCTGAAGAAAATGAATGCATATATAAAGCCTCACGTCGCAGAGACGTCTGATTAGTATACGTTGAGATGTCGACGACCAAACAGAAAGTCATTCAAGCCCGTAAAGCAGTCCGAGAGAAATTACGGTTGCTTAGGTTAGGGTATATTGATCGTCAGCAAACACTAAGAGAGACCTTTAAGCCCGTTACTGAGTCTCTCCGACAGCTCTCACCAAAAACAAAAACGACCCAAAACGACAGTCAAGCCACTGATGAATTCATTATTAGTCACGCAACAGGCCAGATAGATAGAACATTCGGCGTTAGCCCGGGAAGACCATACATGTTGGGCACGCATCCCATAACTGTAACAGAAGACAAAATACAAATAGCTGATAGACAGTTTGACCGAACACCAGGCTTAATGAATCTTATTTTCCTAAGACCAACTAAAAAACCTATAAATTATTCAGTTAGTGATAAGGACACGTACCGTCAAATACTACACATGACTGGTGTACACAAGATCACCAAAAGCCTAACCAACAGGAAGTATAAAACCATTATAAAACCAATACCTGAAGACCAAAACAACAACAACGGTGCCAGCAGCGGAGATGGTATTGACATTGGTCTTAAGACAATGAACAATCGAGTCCCTCAGTATATATATTATGACGACCCCAACGAACTAATAGATCGACTCCGTCTGCTCATGGCATCAGCTGCTGCAGGTAATACAGCTCATTCGAGTGAAGTTGTCTCCATAATCTCTGAGCTTCGAGAGAGAGGTATCATCGAATAAGTATGGAGACCGTAGTTCGAGAACTACACAAACCAGCACGCAAAACATACCCGCGGAGGCATGTCATGATTAAAGGGATGGATGACTTGTGGCAAGCTGATCTTGTAGATATGCGACAATATTCACATGAGAATAATGGCTTCAAATACATTTTAATTGTTATTGATACATACTCCAAATTTGCATGGGCAGTACCAGTCAAGACAAAAACCGGACCAAATGTCGCTGATGCTTTTGAACGCTTGCTACAGATAGGAACCAATCGATGCCCGGACAATCTCCAAACCGATCGTGGTGGTGAGTTCTACAATAGGTACTTCAAGACAGTGATGCAGCGGTATGGAATACATCACTACTCGACAATCACTCACCTGAAGGCAAGTATCGTAGAGCGCTTGAACAGTACAATAAAAGGCAGAATGTGGATGCGGTTTAACCTTCGTGGCTCATACAAATGGACAGATATCCTCCCAGAAATAATTGCTCAATATAATAGAACCAAACATAGCACAATAAAAATGCGGCCAATTGATGTTCGTGATAACACACTCATGGATACGGTATACTTTCACATTAAGATACTGGATCCACGCAAACAGAAATGTAATGTAGGTGATTTGGTGCGTATCTCAAAACACAAGACCGCATTTGAGAAATCATACCTACCGAACTGGTCAACTGAGATATTTACAGTTTCAAATGTGCAGCGAACGAATCCTAGAACTTGTTTATTGAAAGACAGTAAAGGTGAAGAAACTGCAGGCTCCTTCTACACTGAGGAGATGCAGAAGAGCTCACAACCAGATCTTTTTCTCGTGGAGAGAGTCATAAGACGACTTGGAAATAAAGCCCTAGTCAAATGGCTTGGTTTTCCTGCTACACAAAACACTTGGATTGATGCCAGGGATTTGCTATATAATGAACATTCATCGTCCACAACCACCACAGTAGCCTGACATGCGCGATCGAGGGCACATTAGAGGAGGCGGTGGTGTTCTGGACAAACTACCTTTGGAATTACACATCCCGGGGTATAACTACTGCGGACCTGGGACAAAGCTTCAGAAACGCTTGGCGCGAGGTGATAAGGTAGTGAATCTGCTTGACGAAGCGTGCATGGAACACGACATTGCATACGAAGCAAATAAAGATCTACCAAGTCGTCACATTGCAGATAGGATTTTAGCTGATAAAGCTAAGGCGATACGGAAAAGAAAAGATATTGGTATAGGTCAACGCATCGCGGCATTCGCAGTTGATAAAACCATGCGCGGAAAAATCAAGTTAGGATTAGGAGTGATGAATTTCAAGCGCGTTATGAACGCTGCACGTCGCGCACTAAACATGAAGAACAAGAAGGGTTGTTTGAAGAAATGTATCCTGACAGCGATGTATGCAGCTAAAAACGCAATGAAGGGCAAAGAATCACCAACGAGAAGATCCGTTAAAGCACCTCGCATTCTACCAATACCCAAGACATCCGGCGGTTTTATTCCTTTTCTCATCCCAGCCCTCTCCGCGCTCTCAGCGGTAGCTTCGCTCGCCGGTGGGGCTGCAGCTATCGCTCGAACAGACAAGAATGCGCAAAACTCGCAAACCCAGTTAGAAGAGGCGAGAAGACATAACCGCATGATGGAAGCAGCAGTCATTGGAAAAGTCCTATACTTGAAACAGTACAAGAAGGGTCTTGGTCTATTCATAAATAAAAAAAAAGCCCAATAGCGGATCTACCAGATCGACCACTCACAAATACAGACCTTCTTAAGTTTGTTAGACATAAATTCAAGATACCAAGATTCCGTGGTGTGTTTATGAGGGATACATTACCTAAGACTATGTGGAAAACTGGTGAATGCGGTATTGTGAATTTAGATGTTGTCGGAGGTCCTGGCACCCACTGGGTGGCGTACGTTATGAAAGACGCTGGGGTAGTCTACTATTTCGACTCCTTTGGTGACCTGCAACCACCCGAAGAATTACAGCAATACTTCACTCACAGAAGATATGTACTATACAATTATCAACGGTATCAGGACTTTAATACATACCTCTGCGGGCATCTTTGCATCATCTTTCTCTTGACGTTCACAAAGAAGAAGAATAAGAACAAGAACTAACGTATATAAGCAGGATGTTTAAACCTTCATTCATCAGTTGACGTTCAGATGCAATGTCGTACACTTTGACGTTGAAAGGACGGTCATCTGTATTGCGTGCAAATTACTTCCCACCAATTGATTTGAGTGCAGGTCAATGGAGTGTTGCATTGGTTGGGGTTGGAGACGTACAACAGCATCCCGAATATCACCAACACTAACAATAAACTGCATCTCGATATTAATGGTGAAAAAGATATTCTTGAAATTGAATCTGGTGCATACGATATTGACGATTTAAACGAACTCTTAAAACAGTCTGGAAAAGGTATTGAACTACGTGCAAACATCAATACACTTAAATCTGAAATAAGGACTCTAAATGCAACGATTGACTTTAGCCAGAAACATTCAATAGGACCCTTGCTTGGATTCACAAAAGGGCAGATTTTGAAGAAAGATCCAACTAAATTTTACAAGTCCAATCAGTCTGTGGATATACTCCCAGTCAGCACAATACGTGTCGAGTGTAACATTGCTACGAATTCCTATCTCAACGATACTCTCATTCACACTATTTACGGATTCTTCCCCTCAGTTGCAGCGGGGTATAAGATTGTTGAGACACCTGCCAATGCAATATACCTTCCAGTGACTGCTCAGACATTGGGCTATTTGGAGCTGCGTATCGTGGATCAGAATAATAAACTTGTCGACTTTCGCGGTGAGGAAATCATTATACGATTACATCTAAAACAAGATGGGCTTGCGGTATAAAACAAGTGCACGCAATACACAGCGCGCCACTTCGCTACTGAACAGCAAACTGATAACACCTGTGAACTACGAATTTCTTAAATCAGTTGGTCTCAAACCATGCAATGACGTCATCACTCAATATAACCAATCCAGTAGAGTATGATGACAGAATTATACGTCGAGAATACTTCTCTCATAAATCTTATTCTTCAACCACGTTTAACAAGAATGATGAAATCAGGATTGTCATACAGCACCAGGACACACTCACTCTTCCGTGCAAGAGTTTCATATATCTCGAAGGGTCATTCAAGAAAACTGATGGCACCGATACAGTGGGGTCCAAGCTGACACGCAACGCATTGGCATTCCTCTTCCAAGAGATTCGCTATGAACTGAATGGTTCTGAGATTGATCGTACACGCAGTGTTGGTCTAACATCGACCCTTAAAACATACGTCTCGGCATCACCAGCAGATCTGCACAGTTTAGAAAATGCTGGATGGTTCATAGACGATGCGGAGGGTAGAACACCCCAGGAGTACAAGCGATTTACTGCATGCATACCTCTAAAAATACTTATGGGATATTTTGAGGATATGAGACAGATTATTATGAACGCTAAACAGGAACTTATTCTCGTGCGGAGTGCGACAGACAATAACTCGTACATTCAAGGAGCTCAAGAAGAGAATAGGATCACAATCAACAAATTAATATGGAAAATGCCTCACGTCATTGTATCCGACGAGGAACGATTGAAGCTTTTGAAAGTGTTGAATTCAGGTACATTTCTGTCACTGACCTTCCGCTCATGGGAGATCTTTGAGTATCCAGTGTTACCGACCGCGAGCAGACAAACATAGGCTATTAAGACCTCCAGTCATATCGAGACACCCAGATTCATTATACTTGCGTTTCAGACTGATAGAAGAGCAAATACATCAAACGATTCCACCGTGTTCGATAACTGCAAGTTAACTAACGCCAAAGTCTACCTCAATTCAGAATTCTACCCATATGAAAATCTACATCTGCAATGGAATGAAAATGTATATAGCCTCGCGTATGACATGTATGCAAGGTTTCGTCCTTCTTACTATGAAATTGCTGAAGGAGAGGGAGGGGGGTGTCTACTGAGTCCTCGTAAGTTCAAAGAGCTTTCACCGATCATTGTAATAGACTGCTCTAAACAGAATGAGATAATTAAGTCTGGACCTATAGACGTTCGAATTGAATTTGAATCATCGACAAATTTCCCAGAACACACCGCTGCATATGCATTAGTCCTACACGACAGAATAATCAATTACTCTCCGCTCACAGGTGTTGTGCAACGAGCTGTATAAATGAAAATATGCTGTCCTGTGCATTGATCATTTGACGATGGCAACTCAGCCTGTGAAGACCTTTGCAGATGTTCAAGGATTCCATGATGGAAAGCGAAGACAGTTCGTATTTAAACAAGTTGCTTTTGTGGCCTACACACAAGACGCAGGAATAATTGAAACCTTCTCCGCAAATATTCGATCACCAAGACCGTTGACGCAAGTGAAATCTTGTAAAACACGGACCAGTGCATTGTGGTTAACTAATTTTTATCATGGAATTCACTGGGATGATCCCGGCATACCCTATAAAGATGTGGTGATCGCACTTAAATTATTCGATCACAAGGACACCATCGTTTACGTGAAGGGAAAGGACAAAACCTCCTGGATGCGTCAAATATTTAAATTTGCATCTATTCAAGACCTTGAATGGTACGGATGTCCATCCATCCATCGACTGAAGAACGATTACCAAAAAAGTGCTTTTGTATCTGCATATGAGAATGTAAAATTACTTTTCACTTTTATTAGAAATAAATAATAATTTATAAGATTGAGTGTTTTTTCTTTCTATGACATCCAACGTCCCTAGTATTGTAAGTTTATTCTTTTTATATTGTATATGAAGGGAACTCCACAGGAACTGTCCGAGAGAGACACATACCCCGGCCTTTGACGTGGAATGAGCCTACTGTCATAGTTAGGCGCGGATGCGTCAGATGCCGATCTCGCGGCCTCCGTCGAAATCGACAGACACGCGCAGCCGCTGACGCTTGGTAGGGGGTTGCACCAGTCGCCGGCCTCGCGGCCGCTGTGGAAAGCGATGCGTCAGATTACGATCTCTAAAGTATCTGTTGACGTAGGACTGTAAGAGCTAGCGCTGCAGTGGGCTGAGTGTGTTCGTGACAACTAGCAGAAGTCCGGCACTTGTGATTAAGAGCAGGAAACCTTATAACTTTATGCAGTGCGATGTGGCTGTATGTACGTATTCTGCATACACACATAAATAAATTTATAATATTTTTAATAAAAAGAATAATCATTATTAGGGTATCAAATAATAACAACATTTTTTTAGAATGAAATAACTGAGTTTATTATTGAATTCAGAATTTAACATTTTTCACGTTATATATAAATATGAGTTTACAGATATGAGATTGGTTTTTAACCAAAAATATGAAATTCCACATCTTTTTAGATATTTTTTTTAACAATTTTAGATAATTAAGAAATATATATAAGCATTCTCTTCAGATAAATTATATATATAATTTTAAAGCTAATGCAGAGGTACTACCCTATCTTACAAAGTAACTAATATCGCTAATGAAGTTCCACCAGAAAAACAAAGCACTTTTAATTAATACCAAACCTATCTGTTTCACGTCAATGGCTCTAAACATTTTCGAAAATAACAACAACAAATTGAATATATATTTTTTTCCAAGTAAGTCGATTTAAAGATTTTCAACTACAAGAACAAGGTGAACATATATATTTTTCTTTAAAGTAGACGTCTAGAAACATTTTCCGCTAGAACAAGCAATTGAACATATAGAATGAATTTAATTAGTGGAACTCATACACTTAAAAACTAGTTCTGACTGGATGGCTAGCGGTAGGTGAAACTTACAAACTAAAATCTAAGCTCTATAATGACTAGAAGTGATGCATGTATTACGAGAGAAAATTTTATTATTATTTTTTGTTCATACAGAAGTTAATTGGCTAAATTTATAGCCTTTTCATATATATATATATATATATATATATATATATATATATATATATATATATATTAATAATGGTCAGCAATATGTAGATATAAAGACTTTTTAAATAAGTTGTTTTTAAATTTTATTTATTATGATTTTCCTCGAAAAAATAATGATTATATTTACATACACACACACTTAACACAAGTTCGCGCTCATTCGCACACTCAGACATGCATGGAAGCACGCAAACTGATAGACGCAACAAAACACTCTCATCAACTATTTACACTATGTTAAAAGAGCCATACTATTTCCACGCATAGCCCACACTCGTAACATTCACACGCTCATTCCCTCTCTATCACTCAACCAGAGTACCCCACCCCTACTTTCGTTTCAAGTAAATAGTGTGAGTATGGGAGGGTTCCCACCCCATCCTCACAAATGACTCTTTTATCGTCATGAGGAGACAGTCCGACTTTAGACTGAAGCACAGTGTACACCTCGTGAGCTCGTGATCGAATGCTAGTTTGTTGAACCATGTGTAGATGAGCGCCTTCAACGCTACGACCGTACAGGCACTGCAAGTAGTCCTCGACCGTAAGCGCACGAGACGCGATCCGTCTAACACCCTTTGCCCGTCTCAGAGTGCTCCCGTCTACTGTGCGATATGCATACATTTTCGATCTCAGTCCCACAAACTCTACAATTGGTAAACCATTCGACTCGTCTTTCATGAGACCGATAACCTTCTTGTTCTGTGGAACAATACCATAAGGATTATTGACCTCGTAAGAAGAGGTGTCGAATTCTTTACCATTGCACCTAATTACTTCATATGGATCACAGTTCTTGATCCAGTAGATAAAGCTGTCTGTATCCATATAAAGTAATTTTGGATCTACGAAATGAGGTTTCGCAAACTCATAGTGGAATCGGTACATGTAGAATTTGGAGATATCGAGTATACACATCCCCAAATAGATGGGTTTCATAAACTCTACTGCAGTCTTCGACATCTCCACAGCAACAAAGTTTTCATTGAAGATGGTG
Source organism: Schistocerca serialis cubense (assembly GCF_023864345.2). Taxonomy (NCBI): domain Eukaryota; kingdom Metazoa; phylum Arthropoda; class Insecta; order Orthoptera; family Acrididae; genus Schistocerca; species Schistocerca serialis. The sequence continues at coordinate 55,306,974 of NC_064644.1, forward strand.
GCACGCTTAAAATTTGGCCTGGCTATACATTTTCTCACGCCGTAACGCCCTTCCCATGCGGTTCTAATAAAAATATCGCGTTCATTTCTTACATTTTGCATAGTTTTCCCGAAATGGAATTATTCATTAATTTATAAAAGTCTTTTTCAAAATCATTACTCGCGACTGCCCTCTTTTCGGTATTTAGTTCAATATACTCCTTCAACCAGGGGGATTGCTTGAAGGAGATTGCCCGGGTGATTTTAATGAGCTCCGTTCCTAATCTGAGACACTGTTGGAGGTTACGATAATGAATAATATACCTCTGCTTATCCCCAACAGTGGCCATCAGTTTAGGGATGGTGCTTCCTCGTGGAATTTGTTGCTCTGGACATAACGGCAAGTCGCTTGTCTCTCCATGCAAATTATTAGGGTACGCGATGTCTGCCTCAAGCACATACCCTACATCAGAATCGGCCGCAAGACCCATTATCTGTCCACCTAATCCCTTCAATTCGTCTTCAGGCACCCATTGGAACCCGGCAACCGGCAGCGGTTGCTTCATAGCATGCCCATATAAATTGTTAACATCTAAGTACAAAATGTAACTAGAATCAAGGGATGCGTTGTACTTGACACCCATCCGCGGATTATTTGCCCTGGCGTGTCTGTGAACACATTGACAAAGTCCACCGCGGATCTCTCGCTCAAAAAATAGAAGCATTGAAGCATCAGTCAAAAGTTCAATGTTGCAATCCGTTTTTTTGAGCATAGCGTCCCAGGACAACACAGGTGCTGTGTAATAAAAGGCAGGGTCCAGAGAGTACGTGGTCATACATACACTCCGGGACTTTTCGAAAACATCTGCAAGCAAACGAACGTCCGTGTCCATGTATAACCTTGCATATTCTCCCAAATTGGGGATGTTGAATTCCTGCCAGACATTAACGGCATGCTCATAATCTGTGATAGTTATGGTATCGCCAGTGAGAGTACTGGTAAAAGAAGTTATGTCGGGAAGCCTGGTTTCATTGAGTTTTGCCATACTATCAAGATACTCGTACGGGAAAACTCCTTTCCTCGTCGCAAGTTGAAACTTTTCCTCATCGGTAAATGCAGATCGAGTGATATGCATATCATTCCGAGGTAAAGTCTCAACCAGTTTCTGAAGCGAAGTTTGCATAAATCGTAGAGAGTCAAGGAAGCGGAGCGTAATTTTCGGCGTCATTCGTTTTGAAAAAGAAATGTACTTTTCAACACTTTCAGACAGGATATTGACCTGATCATTCTTCATACCGAACTTAGCCAAGTGCTCAACGAGAAAATGAGCGTCATACCCGCTCAGATTATGAAAAAAGACGGGTATGTGTGTAGGTAACTGATACTTCAAGTTGCATGCATTGTGGGCTGCACCGCGGAACTTACCCGTAAGATGACAATGGTCTCTACGAGGAGTCTCCGCTTTTCTATCTAAGACCAGCCCTCAAATATGACAATTAACAGCCTTTTCATACAAGTCATCATTTTCCTTTGATTTGGTCATGGGAATATTGATGCTGTAGAGCTTGTGAACTTGCCAAGAAAGTTTTTCAAGCTCTGTGAGAAGCCAAACCGCCGGGTCGTTCCCTACATAAGACTGATAGCTATTAAGTTTACAATCATATGCGCATACAACTTGGAACGCAGCCGCATAAGGTACGTGTTTCTGTGTGAAGGTTGTGTGTGAGGCTAAGGGGTTCCCTTCACAACGAGTAATAGGAGCCAGCAAGCATTCAAAATCAGCGTACACAACAAAAGGACAACGCTGCTGGTGGTGAGCATTTTTAAATTTAATGAAGTTATTTTCCTCAGTGGGCATAACAACACGTACCGGGCCCTTGCATGCACAATCTAATAGATGTGTTGCTAATAACTCATGAGATGAAAAATAATTCAAACACCTTATACAAATATGTTGTTTATGATCATTTTTACTTAACTGGGAGGAAATGAGTCGGGACATGTCTTTGATCCAGACGTAGTGATAATTATCACGTTCGGAGAAGAGCAGCATGTTGACATGCAACTCTCGCTCACCTGCAAATTTTGAGAAATGGAGGGGGCCTACTACTGTATGCTTGTTCTGCTCATCTGACTTGCTTTTCTTCTCCAGACCATAAACGTGGACCGATATTGCGGTATTCTGAGCCTCAAACTTAGGTATGTCATGGATTCTTAAAGGGAACTCTATTCCGTCAAAGTTATACTGTCTCTTAATATCTTTGACTTTGTAACTGCTGGGACGCTCGGGATGATGTTTGTAATTGTAATTTCTCTCGCAAGCCAGGACTGACCATGCAAAACACGCATTATCATACTTATTTTGAACATTAATGCATGCTTGCTTTTTCTCAATATCTATAGGGAGTTAAATATAACTGGACCCGCCATTCATTGGATCATAGACATGTATATGGATGTCGAGGTGTGGTATACTGCTGAGCGCTTTAGCGGATCCACGTAGTTCCATCTCGGAAAATCGGGCCATAATAGCGCTCAAGTTGGATTCTCGATACCACTCAGCAATCGATGTGCTCCGAGAAATAACACCATTGTCACCCCATATATAATGCAGAGTAGCCGTCTCCGCGTCACCTTGATGTTTAGGGGGGTGACTCAGTTCACAGCATAACACAGCACTGCATTTAAAGGCGTTAAATTCCGGATCTTCTAAGAGTTTGAGGAGCTCGGTCTCCAAGACGGGGAGGCACGCCTCCAAAAACCTTACAGGATCGCGATACCTCCCGCCTGGATTCTCAATTCTGGTGAAAGAGATTCGCCCCTCAAACGCTCTAGCAACTGCCGAGTATTCTAAGGGAGTCATTACGCCGTTATTCTGATCGAATTCGTTATCGATAGGACGGGGGAGAGAACTACCGCTAGCCGTAAGGAAATTACTATTATTACTGTTGCTACAACTAGGAGTCCACCCGATAGATGAATGGGCCGGTGATGGGTGATCGTAATCATCATCATTTGCGGGGAGAGGTATACGTCTCGGAACGCATACCTTGCGTGGGCGGCGGCGGCGAGCTGCTGCTTTGCGCAGCCAAACGGTTGCGACAGCGCTGGGGGAGGAGCTGGCGCGTGTTCTGCATCCGTCTCCCGCGAAGCCCTTATAGGGGCTACGCAAGGCGCGGCGTGTCTTTGCGGTTCGGTGCGCCCGAGTCCCGCCCCCGCAACCACCGCTCTAGGAACACGGCCTACGCTGTGTGATATACCTGTAAGATAAATATGGAAAAAAATTAATTTAGTGATTTATATTTAAAAGAGCGATAAATAATAACAATAAGAGTAGATAATGGTGGTTATGTGAAGGAATGTTAATGTTCAAAATTATTCACCTTCTCCGCTCTGACTCCATGGCTTGAGCAACTCATTGCCAAAATCAACTAGATCCTCAAACCACTCAGGCAGGTTGATCTCCTCCTCAAACGGGTCAGGCAGGTTGGTCTCCTCCTCCTCTAAAGACTGAGTGTCCTGTGTGGCGGGCGCCGTTTGAACGCTACCGCCGCCTCCTTGAACGTTTTGGGTGGTTGAACCGAATGCTGAATTAGGCGCATCTACAAAGAAAAGACCGGCTTGTGAGGACTAAATGTATACAATCAGGAAACGGGTATATATTAGATGAAATTATTTAAGTTTAAGAAGTATGATTGTATTATAAATGTACTTACATTCGAGCTGCGCTTGAGCCCTTTCCATCTCGATCTGATTGTCTAGATCAGCCGTGATTTGCTGGAAGAAATCTAGAAAGATGGAGAAGACTGAATATAATATCGCATATGGAAAGGGAAGTGTGCTTTCAGTTAAGTGATAGAGAAATAAGCGGACCAGCAAATTTAAAAAAAAAAAGGAAAGAAATGAAATATTTACAAACAGCACTGCACAACGAATATAACAGATACACAACACATGGAAGCTCTATCTTTATAGCGGATACGGTAAATTAATTATAACACATACAACATGTGGAAAGTCATTCTTTACATAGAGATGTCCAAAACGGATATAAGACTTAACACATACACAAACATAGAATCCGTTAAAAGACTTAGTAAACTTTACAGAGAGAAATCGAAAACGGGTATAACACGTGGATGAACAATATTTATAGAGAGCAGCACAAAACAAATGTAACACTTAAAATAAAAGATTCAGACACCCAAGTTAGAGGTAAAAAAAGGGCGTGGATAAGCAATTTTTATAGAGAGAGAGATTCAAAAGAGTAAAAAACGTGAGCCGGAACACACACAGAACAAGTGGAGGAGCGATCTTTATACAGAGCATTATAAAAGATATGTAGCACTCATACACAGAGTTAAAGGGTGTAGATATCAGAATACTGAAAATGTACTTACCAGGCAATGGAACTTCGTCCACATGAGCGCGTTTGCTGCTGCTGCTGTCACTGGCGGTACGTGATCGTTTCATTTTTACACGTTTAATTACGAAGACGTGACAAGTATTGGATGAATGAAGTATACGAGCAGTGTGAGAGTGAGGTAGGTCGTGCATTGATTTATATAGGTCCTGCCTAGCGCGTGTATGTATGCGCGGGGTTGCGACATAGAGAGAGATGGCGCTAACTCTCTCTATGTCACAACCCGCTACGGTAATAAAGACTGGAGAGTCAACACGTGCCGGATACACTGCGTGCGACCTTGTTGTTGTCGACTAACGATGCTTTGGAATGGTGACGGTGTTATGAGAACATTTCATAATGACTCTGATGTCATGGCCGCCATCATGGATAACGGTATTTTGGAATGGGAGCGGCCTTGTTACAATACTACCGTCTTTGCTTCTGATATCACGGAAGGTTGTTTTGATTTCTCTATATGTTGAGTCAGTCCTCCCGACGCTATTTTCTGTTCAGATTTCATTACATGTTTCCTTACGCCACGGCTCCTTGACTCTCCTGCACTTCCTATTACCTGACTACGGTGTTTATATTGCTGTATTCCTGTTTCTCCGTGAACATTTTTGTACTTTGTTCTTACGTCGATCAATTGAAGTACAGCTTGTTACCTAACGTGTCCTCGTAGTTACCTTCCTTGTACATATGTCTGGCAGTCAAACACCTGTGATTGCACTTTTTAGATATGTCCACTCATCTTCAGCTGAACTGCCGGCTCTAGTCTACCTTATCGCAGTATCCATATCCTCAGCGAACTTCAAGTTCCTCAGTACATCGGTATCCTATTTCCAACCACAATGGTTCTTTCGGATGATTCTCTTAAACCTCAGTCAACTCTTCATCATTGCTAAATTATTATTGTAGTTTAGAATAATTCAGTCGTAAAATTCCTTGACTCTTAAGTAATTTGCTAAATTAGAGACCCATATCACCAACGTCTGAGCCCAGCATGGCTCGCCGTCCCACCATTTGCTATTTCACACCCTGTTTTAACGTATGTCCATCGCACCACGTTGGCTACTCGGGGTCGCCGAGCGGTTCTAGGCGCTTCAGTCTGGAACCGCGCGACAGCTGCGGTCGCAGGTTCGAATCCTGTCTCGGGCATGGATGTGTGTGACGTCCTTAGGTTAGTTAATTTTAAGTAGTTCTAAGTTCTAGGGGATTGATGAACTCAGATATTGATTCCCATAGTGGTCAGAGCCATTTGTGCCATCTCACCACGTTGATTTAAATTACTGGCTCTACTGAGTTGCAGTTTTGCCTCACCGTCATCGGCGCTATTAGCACTTATCGATGTATGCCCTCTGATGGGATCTTTGCTCGGCTGCTCTGACTTCCCGGTTGTCATCTGTCATGGAGTGAGTCGGAACGTGCGAGGAGGAGAGTTCACGGCGGCGGTTCGGGTCGTGAGTTGTGCCCTGCCAGGTAGTTGCAACGCGTCTGGAGCACAGCCAGGGCCAGCCACTCGCCGGCTTGCAGCAGCTGTGAGCCCTGCGTGGACATCGCCCGCCCGACCAATGCCGCCACGCATCACTTAAGCCAGGCCTGACCGTTGGTGGATTGTTCGTCGGTCGGTTGGTCCGCGGACATCTCCGTGTGGCGTAGTCGGCTGGGCCGCTGGCGGTCCCTGGGCAATGTCGGGGTCTGTCTGGAGCTGTCCGATTGGTACGAGCGTCGTAGCTCGCCGACCCAGGACGTGAAGGTTAAGTGGTTTGAGCATTACGTTGTTGGTTACGGCATTGCTGTTACGGAGGTTTTCCTGTGAGCAACAACGAGTGAAGTGTTCGAGATGTCCAGGTGCAACTGATTAAATTAATTTATCCATAGTTAAGTGCACCAGCTGAATTTTCTTCCTTGAGGCCGTTAGTGTGTAACGCCGGAAATGCATATCCTCCTATTTCCATCTATTGTACTATTATTTTTTTTCCTTGTTTTGTTACCTCAAGATATGACATTTCTGTCTCTTTATATATTGTAATTGTTTTACTGTTTGTATATATATATATATATATGCACTCATGTCGATGTATAATTGGTTTGTTTCGTAAATATTATTTGTATTTTTACGCTGGGTCTTGCATAGGGAAAACTGCTATCGAACGATTACATCGATGGGTCGTGTGAAGAATCAAAGTGTGTAGGATCTTTGGTAGTGTTAACTCTGCCGCGTGGAGCGCGGGCAGGGCAGAGAGAGTCTGGCTGGAGTAGCGAATGGAGCAGGTGTGTTGTGTGACGCTCCCGCGAGTTGCCGCGCTTTCGGGGTTTGGCAGCATGTAATTGCGCTCGACTCGCGATGATAGTTTCTGACATGGTGTCGCGGACGGGAAGCATTAGCTGGCGCACATCAAGAGCCCGTTTCGCCTGGTGACCGTGTCGAGAAGAAGGCGCGCCAACATCCAGCTTCTGCAACAGCGACGGCCGACAATGAGTGACTGTCGCCACCTCCTCGATCGACGGCTTCAAACCTTCAATCAACCAACAAGGAAGACTAAAAGCACGTAAAGTTTCAGAACTGTATGGCAGACCACAGCTTTTCAAATTGTTCCATTTGCCTCGCAAAATTACAGCAACTTAGCATGAACCTTTGTTGCTCATTGTCCCGATTACATTGCCAAGCAGGGTCCCTTCCTTTTCCGAAATGAACCCGAGTGTCGTTGAAATTCAAACGCCAGCATTAAAATAATATAATTAGATTTCACTGCTTTAATTTCAAAGTTCAGTAGCTGGCTACAATATTTAGGTTACACGAGCACAAATTTAGAGTGCGAGTTTTGTTAGCATATTTTAGCTTACCTGTGACTGCAGCTCAGCTTGGTACGTACTAAATTTTACTATTGTTAATAGTTCAGAATCATTTAATTCAAGTTCAAAGTAAAATCTCTTGTTTCTAAATTGCGTAGAGTCAAGTTGCTTTTGAAATGATTGTTGAGGTAGTCCAAGACTAACCGTATTTTGCTGGATTTCGATGTGCTTCAGAAAGAAAGCTCACTATTAACTTCAGACACTAAATTAACTTTCGATTTTCCGGTTTTATTAATTCTTTTGCTAAATTAAGTCAGAGTGTAGCGAAATTTATTACTTCTGACAAACTTTCAGTTTTCACACTACACGTGTCAACCTTCAGTTGCCACGCTTCTAGTGTTAATTATATGTGTAATAACCTTTCTTTTTCAGTTACTATAGTAATTGTCCTTAGGACTGGCGACCGTGATTTCCTCCAAATCTCAAATATCTAATTACCGCTAGTTAATTGTTAACGTAACGGCCGCACATTTACTTTCTTTATTAACTTTATCCCTTTTCAAAATTAATTTCCACCAGTTTCATTTGCATTTTTCCTTTCATTAAGATGTAACCCTTTCCACCCTCTTTACCGATAGATTAACTTCGGTGACGATTGCTTTTCCCAAATTTCCATTAGGTACACGCGGTTTAATTTTTCACTGTCTTTAAGGTCGATAAGTGAGGGGGGAGGTTACACGTGGCGACCTGGTGACAGGACAATCTTCAAATTTGAGGTTGTTCTGGACACGAATTTTGCATTGTGCAAATCTCGTAACAAAGTACTGGTTACGAAATGGTCGATACGTCAGCGAGAATATTCGTGTGAGGAATCCTAATTAGAGTTGAGATTTGGCAGTTATATTGAAAATTATTAAAATGAGTGAAGGCAACAATTGCCAAAATTTGGTAGACTTGGATACGGAACAATCGGTCGAACAGTGGGAAACGCGCACCGCGGTACCCATTGTTCAGGGGCAGGCGGCTAGCATGAAAGACGCGACCGGCGAAACGCAACAAAGAGCAGAAATGGAATTCCAAACTTTAGAAAATGTTTCGGAATCAGAAGTGAAAATCAAATCTGAATCCCTTGATGACGAATACGGGGGGACAATTAAAGAGGAAGCCGCTACGGAAGTAAAACCGGTAGTTTCCGGGAATTTAACTGATTTATTGAATGTTTTGATTAACGAAATCAAGAGTCAATCGGCCAAGCAAGAAGCTCAGTCTGAAAAAATTGAACGAAAGCTAGACAGTCACAACAAAGCTATTAATGTTGTTAACAACAATGTTGGAGTTGTTAACACAAAAGTTGATAAAATCAAAGAAGATATTGTTGTGATTAATAGCGAAATCGGTAATCTTAAACAGGAAATGAAAGGCGTTCAGGCGGAAATTGCGAGCATAAATACTCGTTTTTATTCCGAAATTAGCAGAATCGAGAAAAGTGTAGGAGAATCAGTTGCTCCGATCATCGAGAATAAGGTGACGGAACAAATTCAATTAGTGAAAAAAGAGGATCAAAAGAAGGTGGAAACTTTAAAGGCTTTAGTATCCGAAGTAGATACCAAAGTGACGAAGCAGGCTAATACCTGCGAAGAGAAAAAGAGGGAAGTGGAAACGCTTGCGACAACCACTTGCCAAGTGATTACGAGGGTGTCGGAATTAGAAAGGAAACTTGACGAAAAACAGAGCTATGTGCCAATCTGTGCACATAGTTCGGAGTTGTTGACGAAAGAGGAGCGGTTGGACCCCTTGAAAAAAGGCGGTATACACCCGACGGATTTCATTAAAAATTGTGAAAGAGTTTTACCCAGATCATGGACTGATGAGAGAAAAATTAATGCGATTATTGATGTGTTGGCTGGTGATGCCAAGCGTTGGGGCTTAAACCTCAACATTACGAACCTGACTTTTGACGAATTTAAAAATTTGTTTCTGGCTGAATACTGGTCAGAGCAAAAACAGCAAAGTGTCTGGCGCGAATTTGTCGTATCGAGGCCTTTCGATGCGAATTCGCGCGGTTCGATGATGGAGTTTTGTGAGGGCTGGATCCGCAAGTTGGAATATTTGCGTGACCGCCGCTCGGAATCCGAAATAGTCTGGGAACTCTACAAGAAGCTTCCAGATGATACAAAACGATACGTAGGAAGCAATTACAGGACAATCAATGATTTCCTGGAAAGAGTGGAGGACGAGGACAATTGGCGCAATAATCGCGACAGTGGCAGAGGCCGTGGTAACAACAACGGGTACCACAGCAACCACAACAACGATAACCTCGGGAATAATGCATACCGCATCCATGGCAGCAATAACAATAATGGTTCGGACCGTAATAACAATCGGTACAATGCAAATAATAACAGGAATGACGGAAACCAGTATCATACTAACGTGATACGGGCTTCACAGAATAGTAATAACGCCAGAGGGTGTGATCAGCCGCCTCAGCAGCATCCGGGGACTGTATCTGCTGGGACGAGACAGGGAAACCATTAGCCGCGCCGGTGAGGGGCCGACCGGGCGTGGAGAAATTTTGGCGGCCCAATAACAGTAGAAAACTCAGGTGTCGTCGTTATGAAAATTCCGTATGGAATAATCAACGGCGGGAGAGTGTGCCAGTGTTAAGAGAAAGGAGTGCGCCCACAAGTAGTAGATCAGCTCTATACACGGCAGTAGAAGGTACATTCACTGTCTGTGAGAACAATTTAAGTAGTGTTCCGGAAATCGATTATAAGGTGCCAGCTGTAATACCCACAGCGGAACTGGAGATTGAGTTTAAGAATGATTCGCAATTGTTGAGAGAAGATCAGATGTCGGATAAAACGTCCGTCATCGAGCGAGGGGATGCAGAGAGGGATGAGGTCTGGTTAAAGCAGTTCGGTCGCTTATACGACGAACTAAGAGATTATAGGGGCCTGTACGGGAGAAGTATTTATGGAGAGCGCGGGCAGAATTTGCCGCGTCTCGTCCCACAGGAAGATAGTATTTGTAAAGTGTTGGAAAGTTCTGGCCCTAACCGGCAGACTTTACCAGAAATAGTTGATGTTAATGGGGAGCACGAGCAAGATTCGTCGTGTTTCGTCCCGCAGGAGTTGAATGTTGAAGTAGTAACGGAAAGTTCTGGCCCTAACCGGCAGACTTTACCGAAAGTTGTAATGGTAGAAGTAGCCGACCCATCCGACGCGAACATCCAGTTTAAATATTGCGAGAGTATTAAGGAGATAGATTACGAAAATTTTAGTGATAGCCGGACACGATTGGTAGAAAACCACGTAGATTACAGTGTGTATGAGGTTAGAGCTGACGTTATACGGTCAGACGATAGCAGTGTGGGTTGCGCAGATCCAGAGGAAGTAATTGCAGATACTACTGGGCACATGTCTCCAGTTAGATTGGCAGATGAGATCAATCTGATTAAAGAGGAATCAACGAAGGTGACAATTAGTGAATTGATAGCAAAGCTACACTCACTAGTTGACGAGTTACACGAAAAGGTTTCGGTATTGGAGGCGACGCTACAGACTAAGCCTCAGGACAAACGTGTTGAAATAAAAACTGTATGTGAACAGAGGCTGAAAAAGCCGCCAGATAAACTGGATTTAGGATCAAAGCCGGATGGTTTTTTCTGGAATGACCTGGATATAGACGAGGATTTACTGTGGGAAAATAAAGAAACAGTCGAGGACAAGTGTAGACAGATAGTAGTGTCTGTTAATATGCACGACCTACAACTAAACGTGTTGATTGACACCGGTGCAGAATTGAGTGCTGTATCTGGGAAAATATTTGAGTTACTGAAAGACAGACCTGGCATCGTAGTTATGCCAGTAACAGGAGTGAAAATTATCGGTGCTACTGGGAAGGCCAGTAAACCGGTCACAAAACAGATTTTTGTCAACTTCGAGATATGTGGGGCACGATTTGAACAAGAGTTTGTCGTCGTGCCAGACTTAACTACGGAAGTAATTATCGGGTTAGATTGGCTGTTAAAGTACCGTGCAGTGATTAACTGCGAAAGCAAAACGTTGACATGTACGTCCCAAGATAAAACAATAGTAGTTAGTTTTGACGAGGCAGGAGACGGTGTGCATAGGCAATACCAGCCTATACACATTGTTAACTGGCCGAATGGTATTGACGTAGGTATGAATTTGAACAACTGTAATGTGAGGAATCTCGGCATTGACAATAGTGTAGAAAGTGAATTGGAAAGTATTGTAGACGGTGTGTCAAACGTAACACACGAACAAAGACGAGGTCTGTATGAAGTAATAATGAGGAATAAGAGTGTGTTTTCAGACAAACCGGGTCTTGTGGAAGGATATAAATGCAAGTTGCATGTAATTCCGCACGAACCATTCTTCGTGAGACCGTATGCTATACCGCAGTCCAAAAAGGAAGCAGTGCAACGGGAGATAGAAAAGATGATCGAATGGGGAGTGATTGAAAGAAGTACAAGTCCATACAATAACGGTTTGGTCATTGTAGCAAAACGGGATGGTAGTGTGCGTATTGTGATTGACGCACGCACGTTGAATAGGGTCGTTCAACGTGAAACAGACAGACCAGAGAGTATGGAGGAGATTTTGCAACGTTTTCATGACGTTAAGTTCATGACTAGCCTTGATCTGACAGCTAGTTACTGGCAAATAGAACTCGAAGAAGAATCTAGGCCATACACCGCCTTCTTGTTTGCGGGCAGGTGTTATCAGTATAGAGTACTGCCATTTGGACTTAATATATCTGTGTCCGTGTTCATCAGGGCCCTAGATAAAGTGCTAGGACCGGCTTTGAGTTGAAGATTGACTGTATATGTTGACGACCTATTGTTGGCCAATGCCACTTGGCATGACCATTGTGACCTGTTAGATGAAGTTTTTAGAGCATTGCGCCGTGGCGGAATGACTCTAAAGCTAAAGAAATGCGAATTTGTGAAGCAGGAACTGAAACTTTTAGGGCATGTAATTACCACTGCTGGTATTACGAAAGACCCAGAGAAACTAGAGGCAATAAAGAATTGTCCTCCACCCAAGTCTAGGAAACAGTTAAAAAGTTTTCTAGGGCTCACAGGATTTTACCGTAAATTTGTAAAAGGACAAGTGTTTAATGATGAAAATTTGAATAACCTCTTGCGCAAAAATGTTCCGTTTGTGTGGACTGACGGGTGTCAGACCGCTTTCGAGAGATTAAAAGACGAGTTGTTAAGATCTAACATACTATTTCATCCTGATTTATCGCTACCCTTCCATCTGGGAACGGATTCGTCGAATTACGGGGTGGGGGTAGAACTGTTCCAAGAAGTTGGTAAAGAAGAGGATAAGGAACACCGGACGATAGCGTTCGCGAGTCGAACTTTATCAAAAAGTGAGCGAAACTACACGATTTCTGAGAAAGAGTGTCTCGCTATCGTGTGGGGATTCAAGAAGTTCAAGGGTTACCTATGGGACCGTAAGGTGATTATTCATACGGACCATAAGGCGCTCACTTATCTGAAGGATTGTAAACTACTTCACGAAAGACTGACTAGGTGGTCGCTGTATTTACAGCAATTTAACTATGACATCTGTTACGTAAAAGGGACCGACAATTGCGTAGCGGATGCGCTGTCGCGGTTGCCCGAGTCTAATCAAGGTCTATTGAAAGATGAGGCAGATGGAGTGGTCAAATTGTACTATTTTAAAGAAGTTGAGGGACGTAAATTAATAATGAACATTTGTAAGAATCTACGTCGTCATCAGAACGAGGATGGTTGTTTAAATATGGTGAAAACCCGATATGATGAAAAGAGTCCAGAAGGAGAGAAATTAAGGAAGTATTACAAGATATACGATCATATCTTGTACATACGTAAGGGTGAAGATAGTAATATTTGGCGGGTATGCTGGCCCAGCAAATACGTCACGGAAATAACAGACTACTACCATTTGGCGTATGGTCACTGTGGACCAAAGAAATGTACGGAAAAGCTGAGTGAAGTAGTGCATTTCAACAACATGTTAAAACGAGTTACTGACAGAGTGAAAACTTGCGATTTATGCCAGAAGGTGAAGGTTACCAACTGTACGAGTCGTGGTCCTATGCAAAGTATAAGGCCTAACGACACCTTTGAGTTACTGTGCGTGGACTTGTACGGACCTTTGCCCAAGTCATCAGGAAACTTTGCTTACATTTTAGTAGTGCTAGAAGCTTTTTCCAAGTTCATCAAACTATACCCGATTAGGAAAGCTACAGCCAAAGCAGTCTATAGCAAGCTTGTGAACGATTATTTTGTTCATATTGGTAAGCCCAAGGCGATTCTATCAGACAATGGGGCACAATTTACTTCTAAGTTGTGGAATGAAGGCTTGGAAAGTAATGGGGTCGAGGTGATCCATATTTCAGTTTATTGTCCGGCTGGGAATCCCGCTGAGAGGTATATGCGCGAGCTAGGCCGACTGTGCCGTACCTATTGCCATCACAACCATAGGGCATGGGGCAAATATGTAGCAGTATTTGAGAGAATTATGAACACCTTGAGACATGAATCGACGGGATTTTCTCCAGAGGAAATCCTGTTGGATGACAGAAGTAAAAGTTTAGTGGAAGAGATAATCAAATTCCCTCCACGGATTGACATTAGTATTGGTGTGAAAAAAGATCGTTTGCGAGAAGTAATGAAGCTTAAAGCCGATGCTCGCAAACGTCGTCATGACGCTAAAGCGCGTTTTGCTAAGTTTGCGATCGGAGACTTAGTACTTGTAAAAGCTCATGAGAAATCGAGCGAGATAGACAATGAAATCTCTAAATTTAAGTTTGTTTATAATGGACCATATAAAGTCATTGGTATACCTCACACAAATGCTTATTGCTTAGAGTATCCAAGCTCTGGAAAGCTATTAGGTATACGAAATATAGTAGATTTGAAATTGTACCAACCTAGGATCGATTAATACCACGCAATGGGTAATTTGTACAATATGTAAATATAGAGTGTAAGATTTAAGGTTTGCTAGATTGCCATGCTTTTGACTGACCAAGAGGACATTAAAGAAGTTGTAATTAATAAGTAATTAATTTTGACTAAATGATTTAAGAGAGAGTGATTATTTATCAATTGAAAAATCCAAGCTGCTAGTTTAAGTTTTCAGCTGAGTCACAGTAGATTAAGCAATGTAAATATGATTTTGTAACTAGCTGTAAGATTTCATGAATATGTGTTTTACTAGTCATTGCCGAAGTACTTAGACGCTGTTTTAAGTTTCAGGCTTGTACATGTGTGATGATGGACAGTGTTGAGTTATCCACTGTGATAGTGTTTATGGACTCCTTGAGATTACTCGGGAGTGAGTTTTTCCGAAGGAATTCAGTGGAACGGACGTTCTGGAAACGCCGTCACAAGGGCGAGTGAGATCAAGCGTGCCGCACACGCGGGCGCAACAATACTGGCGAGGCGAGCCGCTGTCGGCTCTTGTGCCGCTGTTGGCTCTTGGGCCGCTGTCGGCATTCTTTGTACTTGCGAGTACGGAAGGCGGAATTGTTTTTCTTCCTGGACAGCTGAAAGAATTCTACTGTCAATATTTATGTTTTTTTCGATCTGATGTGTGTTATTTTCTTGTTTAGCGTTTAATGGACTCCCATGACGAGAATATTAATTATGAAAGGGTTATGTAAAAATGTGTATTCTATGTAATTAATTATTAATTTGCGTATTTCGATCTACCTGTTTTTATGACCATGTACTCTGATTAATTTTGTAAATAGTATTCCATTTCTTGATACTGTTGGGAATTTTGACAATTTTAGAATAGCTAAACCATTTTCTATGTTTTCTATGAATTTTGATATGTTGTCAACCTGTTTTATTTTGTGCAAGATGACAGAGTGGAATAAGATTAGGAGTTTCTCCACTCAATTATTATTGTCTACAAATTGGTTTATGGTTAATTAGACGAATGCTAAATTTTTTTGATGTTTTGAGCATATGCATTTCCGCTGTTTCTTTTTTGGGACATTTTCTGGATCTGTTTACGATACACGAACATCCTCAGACAATGTGGGGCACGTGTAACGCCGGAAATGCATATCCTTCTATTTCCATCTATTGTACTATTATTATTTTTCCTTGTTTTGTTACCTCAAGATATGACATTTCTGTCTCTTTATATATTGTAATTGTTTTACTGTTTGTATATACATATTTATGCACTCATGTCGATGTATAATTGGTTTGTTTCGTAAATATTATTTGTATTTTTACGCTGGGTCTTGCCTAGGGAAAACTGCTATCGAACGATTACATCGATAGGTCGTGTGAAGAATCAAAGTGTGTAGGATCTTTGGTAGTGTTAACTCTGCCGCATGGAGCGCGGGCAGAGCGAGTAGGAGTCTGGCTGGGGTGGTGCAGTGGAGCAGGTGTGTTGTGAGAAGCTCCCGCGAGTTGCCGCGCTTTCGGGGTTTGGCAGCATGTAATTGCGCTCGACTCGCGATGATAGTTTCTGACATGGTGTCGCGGACGGGAAGCATTAGCTGGCGCACATCAAGAGCCCGTTTCGCCTGGTGACCGTGTCGAGAAGAAGGCGCGCCAACATCCAGCTTCTGCAACAGCGACGGCCGACAATGAGTGACTGTCGCCACCTCCTCGATCGACGGCTTCAAACCTTCAATCAACCAACAAGGAAGACTAAAAGCACGTAAAGTTTCAGAACTGTATGGCAGACCACAGCTTTTCAAATTGTTCCATTTGCCTCGCAAAATTACAGCAACTTAGCATGAACCTTTGTTGCTCATTGTCCCAATTACATTGCCAAGCAGGGTCCCTTCCTTTTCCGAAATGAACCCGAGTGTCGTTGAAATTCAAACGCCAGCATTAAAATAATATAATTAGATTTCACTGCTTTAATTTCAAAGTTCAGTAGCTGGCTACAATATTTAGGTTACACGAGCACAAATTTAGAGTGCGAGTTTTGTTAGCATATTTTAGCTTACCTGTGACTGCAGCTCAGCTTGGTACGTACTAAATTTTACTATTGTTAATAGTTCAGAATCATTTAATTCAAGTTCAAAGTAAAATCTCTTGTTTCTAAATTGCGTAGAGTCAAGTTGCTTTTGAAATGATTGTTGAGGTAGTCCAAGACTAACCGTATTTTGCTGGATTTCGATGTGCTTCAGAAAGAAAGCTCACTATTAACTTCAGACACTAAATTAACTTTCGATTTTCCGGTTTTATTAATTCTTTTGCTAAATTAAGTCAGAGTGTAGCGAAATTTATTACTTCTGACAAACTTTCAGTTTTCACACTACACGTGTCAACCTTCAGTTGCCACGCTTCTAGTGTTAATTATATGTGTAATAACCTTTCTTTTTCAGTTACTATAGTAATTGTCCTTAGGACTGGCGACCGTGATTTCCTCCAAATCTCAAATATCTAATTACCGCTAGTTAATTGTTAACGTAACGGCCGCACATTTACTTTCTTTATTAACTTTATCCCTTTTCAAAATTAATTTCCACCAGTTTCATTTGCATTTTTCCTTTCATTAAGATGTAACCCTTTCCACCCTCTTTACCGATAGATTAACTTCGGTGACGATTGCTTTTCCCAAATTTCCATTAGGTACACGCGGTTTAATTTTTCACTGTCTTTAAGGTCGATAAGTGAGGGGGGAGGTTACAAGTGTTCTGGTTACCTGCCCTGGCCGCTAACGTAAATTCAGGCAGTGTTCAGTTTCGGCGAAGTTAACCGTATTATCTTCTTTCGTAGTTAAGTGAACAAGTGGAATTTTCTGCCTTGTGACCGTTAGTGTTCTGGTTACCTGCCCTGGCCGCTAAAGTAATTTTTAGGCAGTGTCATTTACTCACCGGTTGTTGCTGCCCAACATAGTGTGTAGTTTTGGCAGTTCAGTTCACACACACGTTTGTTGGGGGATAGTGATATTTGTAACTTTTTTGGGCCTTGATTTTTTAAACTTAATGTATTGTTTTACCGATTGTTGCAGTATACATTTCCTTAATTGGCAGAATTTAACTTTGCGGCCTTCAGCCATCTTACTGCGTTTGGTTATCTCTTTCCGTGCACCTTGTGGGCCATCAGCCTCGTTAGCATCTTAAAACATTGTGGCCTTCAGCCTTCAGTAACCGTTATAGTATATTCGGCTTTTGAAGATTAAATCCGGCGGTCTTCTACCACTCCGCATGCTGATCTCATATACGTATACGATTTATCTTATTCGTAAATTTAACTGTGTGTCATGACTTTTCAAAATTGAACTTATTCTAAAGCATCTATTTGGAGGCCTTCAGCCGCGAAGCACATTTAATTCTTTCAAAAGTGTATTTGTGAACTAAATGATAATAAAGTACAATTGTGAAATGAATCCGACTGCAAATCCCTTGGCCCTTTCCACAACCCTAATTACCTTTTAGCTCTGCGTGATTTAGCGGGCATTTCAACGTCTTCAGCGGTAAAAGGTATAAAATGGGAAGTAATTGGATTTAGATGTTTCAGAACTTTTCCAAGGTTTCGCACAACGTTTTGATGTTTAAACTTCTTTATAAAGTATCGATTCTATCGAAGTTTGCTTTTTCTATGCCTACTAACCAGGTTTCTCAGGATCCATATCACCAACGTCGATTTGCAGTAGGATTTTGGAAAATATAGTTTGGTCGGACTTTATGAATTATGTCGAAGGTAACCGTCTACTGACACTCAGTCAGTATACAGTCCGAAAATATCATTCTTGTGAACCACGACTAGCTCTTCATTCGGACGTAGTAATGAATTCTATCGACAAGAGAATTCGAACTGATAATATTTTTCTAAATTTCCAGAAGGCTTTTGATACCGTTAATAATAAAATATTTGTAATCAGACTGTAGGTCTATGGAATATCGGTTCAGTTGTGCGACTCGATCCGTGATTTCCTCTCAGAAAGGTCACAGTACGTAGTAATCGACGGAAAATGATCGAGTAAAGCAAAAGTGATTCCCGGCGTTCCCCAGAAAGTTTCAGATCTTCCTAGTCCACGTAAATGATTTAGGAGGCAATATGAGCAGACCTCTGATATTGTTTGCTGATGCTGTTGTCATTTACAGTTTAGTGCAGTCGTCATAAGAGCAAAACCAAATGCAAAATGACTTTTACGCATCTGAATGGCGGAAAAAGTGGCAGTTGTTTCTTAATAAGGAAAAGTGTTAGGTCCTCCACGTGCGTACAAAAAAAAAAAAAAAATTAAATTAGGACTACACGATATATCACACAAATCAGAAGACTGTACGTTTAACTAAATACTTAGGCATTATTCTGGAACGATCATACACAATGTTTTGGTGAAAGCGGAGCAAAGATAGCGATTTTCTCGCCCAAACCATCCATTTTTTGACCATTCATTTTTTGATGGCACTGCTCAAGGCAAAAGACGCATGTGGGAAGAAAATACTGTGTCATAAAAACAGTTACCGGTGAGTGTAAGGTGTACAAAGAGTTGGAGGTCAGTGCACTCATGTAATACTGTGCCTCCTCACATCATAACTGTTTGACCACAAGAAAAATCTTATTCGACAATGTTACAGGGTGTAACACGTGTTCACAGCTCTCGCCATATAGGTGGCTACGTCTCCCTAGAGAAGAGCACGCGACCAGACTCCTCGTTGGTCCAGTCGATACGCCTTTGGCACCATCGCAAACGGTGCAGCCGATGTGCGCGCGGTTGTAAACGGAGCACGAATTACTGGTTGGCCGGATAAGAGGCTACACGACTGTGGAGCCCAGGATTGTGTACTTCGCAGTGCTGTGAAAGCTGGTCGAAATTTCAGCCATTATATAAGGTGCGTCCCTTCTTGCCTGTTGCAAAAAGTAGCCGTCATCTGCTGCTGTAGTTGACCTTGGTCGAACGCCACCTTTTCTTCTGCCAGCAGTGCCTGTGATTAGGGACGCTCCACATGGAAGTGACCCGATGCTGTGAGTAGTAGCAGATTCCTAGGCTACACTCGTCACACTTCGTCTTTCTTCCAGTTCCCGATTATTTTTCCTCGTATGAAGTCATCCAGATGATGTGTCTGGGCCACGTTGCGCGCTGTAGCCGCTCGCTGGATGACACACACGGTCTCTTCCCCTTTCGTTCAAGTGCCTTGTGTTGCCGGGTAACCCCCTTTCTACGTTAGAGTCAATATGACCTCACGCGATGTGACGTCTAAATTTCTGTACACGACTGAGAGGCCTCTGGTAACACACTCCTGAGTCGTGGATGCTTCCGTGAGGACGCGCGCGTGGTTTTTCTAGTGCCACTTGCGCGCGCTTTCCCTCGACTCTCATCCTCATCGTATCATCTTTGCCGGGTGATGGGGTCTGTGTGTTGGGGGTGTACTGTGTCGGACACGGAGTTGGACGGGTGTGCCCTTGTACTCAGTGTCCTGGCGACTGCAGCGAATGAACACCGTTGACCGTTGGACTGTGGGGGCCCACGTATTCCTGCAGCGTTGACCATTGGTACCGGCAAGTTAGTGGGCAAGGAACGGCTCTCCTCCCTTTCAACCTGGCCACGACGTACATCAGTCAGTTGTGGTGTACTAAATACTCCGAGATGTAATGAACAACTTGATAGCAGCCTTTAGCAGCAAGGCAGTATTATCTAGTGCCTACCTAAAATCCTGAAGCTATGGCGCTTCTTGGCATTTGTTTGAAATTATCTATGAAGACTGGAATGAGATATTCACTCTGCAGCGGAGTGTGCGCTGATATGAAACTTCCTGGCAGATTAAAACTGTGTGCCCGACCGAGACTCGAACTCAGGAGTTTGCCTTTCGCGGGCAAGTGCTCTACCATCTGAGCCACCGAAGCACGACTCACGCCCGGTCCTCACAGCTTTACTTCTGCCAGTACCTCGTCTCCTACCTTCCAAACTTTACAAAAGCTCTCCTGCGAACCTTTCAGAACCAGCACTCCTGAAAGAAAAGATACTGCGGAGACATGGCTTAGCCACAGCCTGGGGGATGTTTCCAGAATGAGATATTCGCTCTGCAGCAGAGTGTGCGCTGATATGAAACTTTCTGGGCGATTAAAACTGTGTGCCCGACCGAAACTCGAACTCTGGAGTTCGAGTCTCGGTCGGGCACACAGTTTTAATCTGACAGGAAGTTTCATATGTATGAAGACGGTTTAGCAAGTACTATTTTTTCCTTTTGTTCCTTTATTTAGGCTTCAGTCTTCTGACTGGTTTAATGCGGTCCGCCACGAATTTCGCTCCTGTGCCAACCTCTTCATCTCAGAGTAGCATTTGCAACCTACGTCCTCAATTATTTGCTGGATGTATTCCAATCTCTGTCTTCCACTACAGCCGATTCCCTCTACAGCTCCCTCTAATACCATGGAAGTCAGTCCCTGATGTCTCAACAGATGTACTATCAATCTGTCCCTTGTCCTTGCCAGCGTTTTCCAAATATTCCTTTCGTCTCCGATTCTGCGGGGAACCTTCTCATTCCCTACCTTATCAGTGTGCCTAATTTTCAACATGCGTCTGTAGCACCAAATCTCAAGTGCTTCGCTTGTCTTCTGGTCCGATTTTCTCACAGTCCATGTTTCACTGCCATACAAAGCTGTGCCCCAAACGCATATTTTCAGAAATTTCTTCCTCAAATTAAAGCCTATGTTTAGCACTAGTAGACTTCTCTTAGCCAGGATTGTCCTTTTTGCCAGTGCTAGTCTGCTTTTGATGTCCTCCTTGCTCCGTCCGTCATTGGTTATTTTCATGCCGAAGTATCAGAATTCTTAACTCCATCTAATTCGTGTCCATCAAACCTTATGTTAAGTTTCTCGCTGTTCTCATTTCTGCTACTTCTCATTACTTTCGTCTTTCTTCCATTTACTCTCAATCTGTATTCTGTACTCATTAGACTGTCCATTCCATTCAGCTGTTCATGTAATTCTTCTTCGCTTTCACATAGGACAACATCGTCATCAACGAACTATATCACTGATATTCTTTCACCTTTAATATTAGGCCCACATATAAACCTTTCTTTTATTTCTCCACTGGTTCCACGATGTACAGATCGAACAGTAGGGTGAAAGACTATGTCTCTGTCTTACATCCATTTCAATCCGAGCATTTCGTTCTTGGTCGTCCACTCTTATTATTCGTTCTTGTACATATTGTATATTACCCGTCCATCCCTATAGCTTACCGCCTTTTTTCTCAGAATTTCGAATATTTTGTACCATTTTACATTGTCGAACGCTTTTTCTAGAACGACAAGTCCTATGAACGTGTCTTGATTTTTCTTCAGTCTTGCTTCTATTATCAACTCCAACGTCAGAATTGACGTTTGAGTTTACCCTTCCTAAAGCCAAACTGATCATCATGTAACACATCTAAGACTGTACTTAAAGGTTGTTAGTTCAGTCCGGTGTGAGTTGGCCAGGAATCAAGTTTCTTTATTCCGGTGACACCTTTGGGACTGTGTATCTTAATCTGGAGGTTTCTGTCTGCACCAAGCTACTATTTTGCAATGTGAATCTTGTACTTGAAATTGTGGTTTGTTATTATTGAGTATTTGATACTACTATCATCAACAAAAATTACTACATCCAGAAAGTTAACGATTTCGTTGGTAAAATTGCTATCACACAAATCAATAGAAACCCCACAAACAAATTTGAAGCCCAAACCAAGATAATCGTAAATGCATGTCATACAATACTTACTGAATACGAAAAAAGGACATGTATACCCATGAACCCAAGAATACCAGACTCTGTGGAGACACCAAGATAAAGAAACAATTCGTTCCTGTAAGTTCTGTAGTAGACAATGTTAACAGTCCCACATACTACATAAGCAAGAAACTAAACAACCTCCTCAATAAATTTTAAACATACAACAAGTAATATACACTAATGAATTCTAGAACATGAGCTAAAAAATCAAGGATATAAAAATAGCCCCAAATGCAATATTTCTATCTTTCGAAATTACTAACCTGTACACCAACATCCCAATCCAGGAATCAATAGATATCATAGAACAAAACCTACTCAAGTACAGAAAAATCTCAGTACAACGCACTACAGAAATTTGACAACTAACAAAACTTGTATTACACCAAAAGTAATTCGAGTTTGATCATAAAATATACACACAAAAAGGCGGAGTTTCAATGGGATGTAGTATTGCTGGAACCATAGCTGACATATTCATAACAGCTTGGATGAAAAATTTTTTGGAACGAGAAACACAACTAATCAAAAAATGATAAACTGTTACAGATACGTAGACGACACTTTAATGCTTATAGAATGTAACGTAACTGACATATACGAAATACATAAAGCACTGATTCAATTATACCCCAAAATGAAATTCACCATAGAACACGAGACTAACGTAACAATTAACTTCCTCGACCTAACTATTAAGAACACCAGCAACCAACATTGCTTCGAAATTTACAGAAAGCCTACCACAACAGACTGTATTATTAATGCACACTCATGTCATCCAAAAGCCCATAAACTCGCATTCTTCCACAAAATGCTGAACAGATTAATACATTTACCACTAGAAGACGAAGCAACACAGAAGGAAATAAAAATCTTAGAATTCATAGCCCAGCAAAACAATTATGACCCCATAATTGTAACACAATTATAACACGATAAAACATAGCATGATAGGCACAGTATACATAAAGAAATAACATTGAACATACACACACCGACAAAGAAGAAAAAAAATACGTACCCTCGACCTATCTATGAATCATCTCGAACAAAATCAACAAATTATTAACAAAATCGGCATCGTATTTGCATTTCAAAACACACACAGCGTCAAACACAAAATTCACAAAGGTAGCTCGAAAATTCCCATACACAACAATCCCGGCATTTACAAAATTTCGTGTAACACATGTCACATATTCTACATAGGGCAAACTGGCAGAAACTTCAAAATTAGATACAAGGAGCACACCAGAGGAAATGAAAACAACCCATCCACATTTTTCAGCATTTACCAGCAGGGAAACACTATGTAAGACCCATAAACGAAGCACTAGAAATTCTCAATATAAAAAAGGGAACATTGATGAATGTCCTTGAGGAGATAGAGATGTATTGACATGCATACAGCAACCCAACAAATTTTCTGAACGAACAAATGGATCTCAAGCATAAAAAGTATATAGAAAAATGTATTCACTTTATAAATGGGGAAAACGGGTAAAATATTAATGTCAGTGACTCTAAACAACACATATCCATAGTAACAGGCATAACAACATGAGTAGTATAAAGCAGAGACAGAACACCAACATAAATTATGGACAACAACAATTATCATGAAAAGAAATTAAAAACGTAAAATATAGGCAAAACATAGTTAGAAACAAACCTATATGTAAAAATAGTAAGAAAAAGCCGAATTCACACATAACTTATTTATAATGGTAACTATGTAAACATGTAACATCGCTGACCCACTATCATCCAAGCTGCAAGAAACGCAGCATATATGGAAAACAAGTAACATCCAATATACAGCTCCACTGTACACTTGGGAGAAAGTAATAATTCCAAAACAGATAGGAAATAACAGCAACGATGTTATGTGGAAGGTTGAGAGGTGGCAGAAGCCCCCTCTCATATTTCTATCTCACTCTGAGAAATTCGATTTTCCTCTCTAAATGCATGTGGTGACTAGCTGCTATTCCTTCACATGCGGACTTTCCACGTTAAGTCTCTCGTCACCCGGGTGGTACGGTGACAGGCGGGGTCTGCTGATCTTGAAAGATTTAAGCCGACGGGTGTGAGGGAGTAGAGTGAATGCTTTCCAGACGCCAACATTGTCATAATAGCGGTGGAGACACGCTCGCAGGGGCCTGAAGGAGCGGCTGGG
Source organism: Schistocerca serialis cubense (assembly GCF_023864345.2). Lineage (NCBI taxonomy): Eukaryota > Metazoa > Arthropoda > Insecta > Orthoptera > Acrididae > Schistocerca > Schistocerca serialis. The sequence continues at coordinate 55,331,067 of NC_064644.1, forward strand.
ATAGAGATTCCGTTACTTCGCAGAAACTTTGCGAAAATACTTTCTGGCGGGCTAACAGCGAGGCGTGGGAATGACTTGTGTTGCCAGGCAGTTTTGGCGGGAAAATTCCCGCGTTTTCTGCAAAATCGTAACTGTGATTGGCTTGCTCAGGGCATAGGTCCGTGACGTAGCAAAATCGGCGCAGAAATTGGCGCCAAGAATGTCCATTGGTGGAATGGTAGTGCTTCGGCAATAGAGTGGAATTTTCCGCTGGTTTTTGAGTTGCTGATTGGAACGTTTAACCACAGCCACTGTCGTGGGGGCGGGAATGTTCTGTGTTCGGTTTGTACGGGTGCTCATGTGGTGGTCGGCTCTCGCCTTTCGGTTGGGGTAGGTTACAAAACTGAGCTCTCGCTGCTCTGAACAGCCTGCCTTCCGGTGGCTGTCTAATATACTTTTATTTAATTGTAACTGTTTGTCGAAGTTGCTGAAGTTCTGACTTCAACGTAACTTTTCGAGTACAGTTGGCAATTGAGCGTTCTGCGTACAAGTGCCCTATGTTGTTTGTCTTGAGCAGTTTTGGCTAAAGTTGACTGTATCGGAGTTACTGTGTGACTTCGCTTGTTAAAATCAATCACTGTACTGTCAGTGATTGCGTGGCGAACCTTCTTCGTCTCCCTCAGAGGCGCATTTGTATTGCTAGGAAGTCTTTAGTCTGGAACAACCAGACCAGAATAATTTGTTTCGAGCTATACTCGCGACATTATCATTACCACAACGGGATGTCGAAGCAACCAGCCATAGCCTCCGATACGCCAGATCGTGTCCTTGCAGTTAAGAAGACAGTTTGGTAATGTATGTCCGCAGCACCGGCAAAGCAGGCAATTTTGCTAGGTGATAATCGGAGTTCAGCAAAGCGCGCCTGTTCGTCTTTTCTAACTTTGTTCTGTCTTGGGTGTTCATTGTCTGAATTCTCACTACTGTAGCAGCAATTAATGTTGGGTTGGCTATGTGTTTCTCTTAAGATTTGAGTTGCAAGGAATTGGCTCCAGATAGCACTTCGTCATAAATGTCACTTTCACAGCATTTATTTGAGTATCCAATTTGAGCCAGTTTGATGTATTGTAAATGTTTCATGTGTTTTGTTTATTATTTATTCATAATAAATCATATTGTTATTTTGGACGGAACTTTCATTCTGTTAATCAGTAGAGCAATCCTATCATTTCTCACTACGTTAATGAAACTTACCTTTGTTTAACATATTTATCCAATTAAATTATTGCAGGTGCCAAACTCTTTTCTACTCCACTTGCAGGGTCGATTACAGTCAGTTCACGTTTCTTTTTAATCCATGTGCAACAGCAGAAGTCGGAGTTAGAATAGGGGGGGCTTAGAGCATCATTTACATATGTTGATTCTAGAAGAATTTAGTGTTAAATACACTGCTAGCCCCGGCACCTCACAAGTAAAACCCTAATCATATATTTTAAATTTTAAGATCATAGTTACAAAATCATTATATTAAGACCATCGGTTATCTATGTATTTACAGAGCACCTAACGATGGCCATTTGCCAAAATGGGCTCGATGCTGGTGAGATAAAACTTGTATAACTTACATATTAGTGTAGCTGACTACTATTCATAAATAATCATGTCATTAAAAGACATATTTTGCACTGCGGGCCCCAAAGAACAAAAGTTAATATCTGTTAGTTGTAGGCCTCATGGCCCTTATTGGACTGCCCCGTAAGCAAAGTTGTGTGGGCTCAAGCTGAAGGTACGCACGTGTGGGTCACGTATGTGTACGTGTTTGCTTTTGGACATTCTCTTAGTTCGCGTTGAGGAGCATTTCGGGTTATAAGGTACAGTTTAACGGGCCATCTGCCATTTGGTGCGTAGCCCAATTACAGTCAGTCCCTAAGACGCCGCATAATAGGTAAATCTCGATTTTTTAAAAATCTTGTTTGAATTATTATGTAATTATTCTTTAAATGATCTTGTACATTTCTTTTTGTTATTGCTGGGAAGGGTAACTTGCAATGTTAATGAAGTTTTAATAGTTGAATCTCTAATTGCCCCTGTAAGTATTACTTTGTGTGTTCATTTTCATGGAACTTGTTTTGTTGCGGACCTGGGCAGGGATGCGTTTTCCTTCTGCTTCGGCGATTTTGTCATCATCGCACAGGGCCTAAGTGTTGGCAGGTCAATTGCGATTCTACAGATCTCCTGTTCTAGCTACAAGCTGAGTAGTCTGTAGTTATTCTTTCGGTATCGTGCCACGGCAGGAGTGTCACCGGATTAGGAAGTAATTGACTCGGTATTTCTGTTATTGTAAGGTCCTTGGGAGCGTGTGATCAAAAATACACTCCTGGAAATTGAAATAAGAACACCGTGAATTCATTGTCCCAGGAAGGGGAAACTTTATTGACACATTCCTGGGGTCAGATACATCACATGATCACACTGACAGAACCACAGGCACATAGACACAGGCAACAGAGCATGCACAATGTCGGCACTAGTACAGCGTATATCCACCTTTCGCAGCAATGCAGGCTGCTATTCTCCCATGGAGACGATCGTAGAGATGCTGGATGTAGTCCTGTGGAACGGCTTGCCATGCCATTTCCACCTGGCGCCTCAGTTGGACCAGCGTTCGTGCTGGACGTGCAGACCGCGTGAGACGACGCTTCATCCAGTCCCAAACATGCTCAATGGGGGACAGATCCGGAGATCTTGCTGGCCAGGGTAGTTGACTTACACCTTCTAGAGCACGTTGGGTGGCACGGGATACATGCCGACGTGCATTGTCCTGTTGGAACAGCAAATTCCCTTGCCGGTCTAGGAATGGTAGAACGATGGGTTCGATGACGGTTTGGATGTACCGTGCACTATTCAGTGTCCCCTCGACGATCACCAGTGGTGTACGGCCAGTGTAGGAGATCGCCCCCCACACCATGATGCCGGGTGTTGGCCCTGTGTGCCTCGGTCGTATGCAGTCCTGATTGTGGCGCTCACCTGCACGGCGCCAAACACGCATACGACCATCATTGGCACCAAGGCAGAAGCGACTCTCATCGCTGAAGACGAGACGTCTCCATTCGTCCCTCCATTCACGCCTGTCGCGACACCACTGGAGGCGGGCTGCACGATGTTGGGGCGTGAGCGGAGGACGGCCTAACGGTGTGCGGGACCGTAGCCCAGCTCCATGGAGACGCTTGCGAATGGTCCTCGCCGATACCCCATTAGCAACAGTGTCCCTAATTTGCTGGGAAGTGGCGGTGCGGTCCCCTACGGCACTGCGTAGGATCCTACGGTCTTGGCGTGCATCCGTGCGTCGCTGCGGTCCGGTCCCAGGTGGACGGGCACGTGCACCTTCCGCCGACCACTGGCGACAACATCGATGTACTGTGGAGACCTCACGCCCCACGTGTTGAGCAATTCGGCGGTACGTCCACCCGGCCTCCCGCATGCCCACTATACGCCCTCGCTCAAAGTCCGTCAACTGTACATAGGGTTCACGTCCACGCTGTCGCGGCATGCTACCAGTGTTAAAGACTGCGATGGAGCTCCGTATGCCACGGCAAACTGGCTGACACTGACGGCGGCGGTGCACAAATGCTGCGCAGCTAGCGCCATTCGACGGCCAACACCGCGGTTCCTGGTGTATCCGCTGTGCCGTGCGTGTGATCATTGCTTGTACAGCCCTCTCGCAGTGTCCGGAGCAAGTATGGTGGGTCTGACACACCGGTGTCAATGTGTTCTTTTTTCCACTTCCAGGAGTGTAGATACAGGAACCATCGATATAACAGTTGTAGCCGGCCGAAGTGGCCGTGCGGTTAAAGGCGCTGCAGTCTGGAACCGCAAGACCGCTACGGTCGCAGGTTCGAATCCTGCCTCGGGCATGGATGTTTGTGATGTCCTTAGGTTAGTTAGGTTTAACTAGTTCTAAGTTCTAGGGGACTAATGCCCTCAGCAGTTGAGTCCCATAGTGCTCAGACCCTATAACAGTTGTATAATGTCGTAGCTGTGTTGGGAAAGTACCAGAGCTCCAAGCGCTAATAGAAAGCAATGATGCTCAAATCGCTGTAGGCACAGAAAGCTGGCTAAAGCCGGAGATATTCTCAACCGAAATTTTTGCGAAGGACTTAACGATGTTCCGAAAGGATAGGCTAAACGCGGATGGCGGTGGCGTGTTTCGTGCTGTTAGGTTTATCTTGTCGCAAAATTGAATTAAATAGTTCCTGTGAGTTGGTATGGTCAGAGGTCATTGTTGGCAACCACAATTAAATAATAATTGGATCCTTTTACAGACCTCCCAATTCGGATTATACAGTTGCGTAAAGGTTCAAAGAAAACTTGAGTTTGAATTCAAATACGTACACGACTCATACGATTATAATTGGTGGTGACATTAATTTATCCTAGTTATGTTGGCGAAAATACATGTTTAATTACAGAGATGCTGCGGCGGATTTTTTCGTGCGTGCGTGCGATGCACCAATTGCGACGGATTATACGTTGCTGCTGCAATGCAATTTCTTTTATAATTTTTGTTCACCTACCTCTTTCCAGCGGTAGATCTTCGCACGTAAACTCCTGACTGCAGCTACTTACGAGATCACAGAAAAGCAGTGTTGAGGAAACTGTAACCTCATAGCCACACGCTGTAGGCCGCTGTAAGTAAAATTTGCTGAAAACTTTCTATGTACTTTAAAGAAATGATTCGGAAGGGGATGTCACTCGTACTTTAAACACGAAGTTCAAATTTAAACCGTCAATAGATCTTTATTGCCGTTAAGCAAGATCATCAGCCCACATTTACGAAAATTACCAAAGTTTCTGCTCACAGTTATCACCATACCTAAAACAGCCAGAAATTTTACCTTCCCAAATTCCGAAACCAATTACTTGTAACACAGTCAATGATCGGCCAATTAATTCCGCACACGATATTCAGTGGTTGTCTTTAGTAAAAGCCTCTGATTCAGACCCTCCATTCGGCTCTGTACCAGAGGTTCGCAATCACTCCTGTCGACCATGCTGCCAATCGTCAGCTTTGCTTTTATGCTCGCCATAAAATACTCAGTAAGAATATACTCAGTACCGCCACGCTATATAATTCAAAGTTCACTCTCGATTTTCGTCGGAACGAATTATCACAATACTCTAAAGTTTTCATAAACAATTTCTGGTCACTACCAGATACCATTAACACTGTACCATAACGCGGAAGTCATCCGAAGACCTCATCTTACACATAACCGCCTCCAATCAAAGCTAGCTCGCGACTCTCCTGTCACTCTCCCACACTCAAAACTATATCTCCTCGCTAGGCGGCCAACCGTCTCGCTTCTCACTGGCTGTCAGCACTTACGACCAATGAGAACTCACTTCTAGGGCGTGGCTCACTCCAAAATCTAGCAAGCACCAACCACTTCTCTAGGCTCAGTGACGTCATCAAATTAAGTAACACAAAACTCTCTAATTAAATAAACAAAACAAAGTGAACTCTACATCTGTAAATTTATTATGTAGTCGCGAATGTTCTGGCTGTCTTACACATAAGCATACATACTTGGACATCCGACATTCACTAGTATGGGAACCACTAGTGGATTCGTTCCCACGTTATAGAGTTGGAACACTTGCTAGTTCCTGTAGAGAATTACATGAATGATTTTTAATAATGCCGAACGTCCCACATACTCTCACGCACGCATTCTCATTCACACACACTCTAACACACAATACACATGGTTACTTAGAATTCTTGAAATTATCATTATAGAAAAGTCACAAAGGTTTTCTGAAACTAAAAACTTTCCAAATTTATATATGAACACTGAAAGTGTTATCAGATCAACGTACATAGTCACTGAAGGTGAACTATTACATCACTTTATTTATTTAAATTCTTGACTCTCGGAAAATTAGGTCTTTTTTGGATTTTTACTAACTTCCAAAATACAACTATTTTTGATATCAGACTTTGACATACTATTTTTTTTCACAACAGAAGGTTGTACACCAAATATGACGTTCCTCAGGTTATTCCTTTATTATTTATTAATATTTTTAGTTTCGTATAATGTAAGTGGCCTTCCAGCGCTACTCCACTGCTTTCACACGCGCAGCTGCAACAGATGGTCGTGACGTCAGTCTGCAGGACACAACTCGTCCGTTACTGACTCTATAATACTCTACCGGCTTACATTGCAGCCCACATACATTCTGAAGTAAAGCTTTTAATAGACAAATGGGCGATCGCGCACTATTTGCGACGCCACAGTATGCATAAGACATCATCGGAAATCATGCTAAATTCTTTCTCTGAAAATTATTTCCAGCAGTTAGTTCATGAGCCCACGCGAATAGTAAACGGCTTTGAAAATACACTTCACCCCTTAGCAACAAATATTCCTAAGTTAACAAAGAGTGTCTAAATGGATACAGGGATTAGTGACCACAGGGTTGTCGTAGAGAGACTGAATATTGTAGCCCCCAAATCCTCCAAAAATAAACGAAAAATATACCTATTCAAAAAAGCAGATACAAATTCATTTTACACCTTGCTGAGAGACAATCTCCACTCCTTCCAAATTAATAATATAAGTGTAGACTAGATGTAGCTTGATTTCAAAGAAATAGTAATGGCAGCAATTGAGAGAATAATACCAAATAAGTTAACAAACGACGGAACTGATCCTCCTTAGTACACAAAACGGGTCAGGAGACTGCTGCAGAAACAACGAAACAAACATGAGAAATTTAAACAGGTGCAAAATCCCCTAGATTGGCGATCTTTTACAAAAGCTTGACATTTAGCGTGGAGATGCTTATGATAGTTCCTCAACGAAACTTTGTCTGGAAACCTGGCAGAAAATCCATAGAGGTTCTGGGTGTATGTAAAGAAAGCTTGCAGCAAAACACAACCAATGCCTACTCTGTGCGTCAACAATGGAGATACTATCGAAGACAGTGCTGCCAAATCAGAGTTACTAAACACTGCCTTCCAAAATGGCTTCACAGAAAAAGACTAAGTCAATATTCCAGGATTCGAATCGAGAACAGCTGCCAACATGAGTAAAGTAGATGTCCTCGGACTAGTGAAGCAACTTAAAACACTTAATAAAAGCAAGTCTTCTGGTCCAGACTGTATACTAATTAGGTTCCTTTCGCAGTATGCTGATGCGTTAGCTCCATACTTAACAATCATATACAAGCGTTCTTTCGACGAAAGATACGTACCGAAAGATTGGAACGCTACACAGGTCACGCCAGTATTCAAGACAGGTAGTAGGAGTAATCCACTAAATTACAGGCCCATATCATTAACATAGATATGCAGCAGGATTTTGAACATATATTGTGTTCAGACATGATGAATTACCTCTAAGTCTCTCGAAACACATTCAACATGGATTTAGAAAACATCGTTCTTGTGAAACACAACTATCTCTTTGCTCGCATGAAGTGTTGAGTGATCGACAAGGGATGATTGATTTCGTATTTCTGGATTTCTGGAAGGCTTTTGACACTGTACCACACAAGCGGCTTGTAGTGAAATTGCGTGCTTATCGTCTCAGTTTTGTGAACGGATTCGTGATTTCCTGTCACAGAGGTCACAGTTCGTAGTAATTGAGGGCAAGTCATCGAGTAAAGCAGAAGTGATTTCTGGCGTTCGACAAGGTAGTGTTATTGGGCCTTTACTGTTCCTTATCCATACAAACGATTTATGAGACAATCTGAGTAGCCTACTTAAGTTGTTTACAAATGACACTGTCGTTTATCGACTAATAAAGTCATCACAAGGCCCAAAACATTGCAGAACGATTTAGAAAAGACATTTGTATGGTGCGAAAGTTGACAATAGACCCCATATAACGAAAAGGGTAAGGTCATCAAAGAGCTAAGAGAAATCCGTTTAACTTCCGTTACACGACAAATCAGTCAAATCTAAAGGCCTTAAATTCAACTAAATACCTAGGATTTACAATTACTAACAACTTAAATTGGAAGGAACACGTAGAAAATGTTGTGAGGAAGGCTGACCAAAGGCTGCGGTTTATTGGCAAGACACTTAAAAAATGTAACGTATATACTATGGAGACTGCCTACACTACGCTTGTCAGCTCACTCTCAGAATACTGCTGCGTAGTCTGCGTCCTTATCAGACACAATTGACGGAGTACATAGAGAAAGTTGAAAGAAGGGCAGCACGTTTTGTATTATCGCGAAAGAGGTAGAAAGTGTCACTGAAATAATACAAGATTAGTGGGGACATCATTAAAACAACGGCGCTTTTCGCTGCGGCGGAATATTCTCACGAAATTACAAACGCCACCTTTCCCCTCCAAATGCAAAAATGTTTTCTTGACACCGACTTACTTACGGAGAAACAATCACCATGATAAAATAAGGAAAATCAGAGGTCGTACGGAAAGATATAGGTGTTCGTTCTTTCCGCTATACGAGATTCCTACACTACAGAATTGGGAAGGTGGTTCGATGAATCCTCTACCAGGTACTTAAATGTGATTTGCAGAGTGCTCGTGTACATGCAGATGTATCATTAACCTATAATGACAAAACATGGTGAATCAAGACTTTATCTTTTGCCTTAAGATGGGCAGTAAAACACACTAAATTAGTAGTGTAATTCCTTCTATGATATTTTCGCTAGCTACAAGGGCAGTAATAACCGCGCTTTAGGTTTACACACTTCCGTTTGGCATTCACAGACACAGAGTAGCTGCACCTTCGTCTGGATGTAAAAGTGGTAAGAAGCTGTACTCTTCGCGTGGAACTTAGAAATAGATGCAACGAGTAAACCTAAATATTTTTCTGGGATAACTTAGAAGCGTTCTACAGTTATTGCAGATAACTTCGGTAGAGCAGTAAAATTATCTATAAATAATTCAGCAGCTTGTGTTAGAACTCCGCTGCACTGTAGTAGCAAATTAAAACCGTTCTACAGTTATTGCAGATAACTTCGGTAGAGGAGTAAAATGATGTATAAATAATTCAGCAGCTTGTGTTAGAACTCCGCTGCGCTGTAATAGCAAATTAACTGCTTGATTAGCTACTGAATGTAATACTGGTTTGCGAACGTAGCGAAACAGCGAAGCAGCAGTAGCACAGACAGCGGGACTTGGAGGGACGTGTGGCGCCCCCAGTGGCGGGAACAGACACTAACGAGAGAGCGCGGAACGGAAGAGAACGCGGTGGAATTCCAGAGAGCAATGTGCGACGGCGTAAACAAGAGGAGGCGCTAGGACGGCCTGGTGTGCGGACAGGAAAATTGGTACAGGTCAGAAGCTGCTCCTATACGGACAGGGGCGGCACGCAGCCAAATTTCACTGCCATCCTCCTCCTCCCCCCTCCCCACCCCATCTCACCCCAACCCAACGCTTAAATAAAAAAAAAAAAAAAAAAAAAAAAGCGCGTCCAGTCCGGCGCCGTCGCCGCAGAAACACGGGCCTACTGCTGGTGCCTGCCGCACCCGTTTTAATTAGAAAGTTTATTTCGCTTTTAATGAACAGATAATGGCTATAAATACGCTCTTACAAAAATTTCAATTAAGCTGAAATAATTAACGGTTACAGATTACTTTTTTCAGGAAAAAAGAATGAAATACTACATTCGAAAGTAATGTCAGTGTGAATTCTTACAAAGGGCATCAACGCAAAGCCCCAGTGTCCCTTGATGTGACGCGACGTAGCTGCAAACAAGACGATGTCACACTGCCTCTACCCCGAACAGTACAGTACCAGGGGAACAAGAAAATTTATCAGCCTTGCAGTAATATCGTTATTTTTCGGGCAATATTTCACTCCTTACACTGCTTCCAACGATTTATCAGTAAATGAAATTGATCTGTAGAAGCTCGGAACAACAACAAAAAATTGTGTCCTTTAAACTGCACGCACTAAAATTGGGGCCCAGAGAAATTTGTAGGCAGAAACAGTCGAAGGCAGATCCGCTAATTCCCATGTCCTAAAACCGCAACGTTTCCGGTAGGTAGAATGACCAGGGGCTCTCATTTGATGTTTTACTACGTATCAAGAGGGCTGGAGACGTTTCAAGAAGAAGTGTAAGGTTAAAACTTTTAGAGTCGGAAATGACTGCAATTTATTTTATTTTCTGTCTAACGCAATCACAGTTCTTTTTAGTTACGACCCGGTCTTCAGCTACTACAATGGAAAACATAGAATGAAATTATAAACACAGATAATAAAAATCGTTTACTATTAACTTGACAAAGTATACGTTAAAATGGGCATAATATAAAATATGGTGCATACTTATGGATGAGCATATAGTACCTGAAATGCACATGAGAGTCGTTGTCATACTACTAAAAGATGACGAATCTAGACTTATGCAGATTACGTACGTGTACACATCTTCTCCTGTCACATAACCGCCTTCTCTACGGGTGATTTCAGAACCTGTGAACAATTTTTGTTAAGCAGTGAACACATAGGGTGGTGTTGGGGCGATCACTCTGTTGTAGAAATAATTCAAAAGCCAAGATCGCTTAAATACTGTCTACTGGATAACCGGTTTCAACACACTGAAGGTGCCATCATCGGATCTGAATGTAGCTTAACATTTATAAACCATTTGGATATAATGATACGTGAGGCAGACCAGCTGATACAAAATCATTGTCACAAAAATAAAAAACGACTGCTCCCACGGTCAATCTTTTCCGTCAGATTTGTAAAACCGAAGTCACAAGATAAAACTATTAGTTACATGACCGCTGCTCGACTAACAACGGTCGGCATCACGTAACCGACCGTTGTTAGTCGAGCAGCGGTCATGTGCCTAATACACTCCTGGAAATGGAAAAAAGAACACATTGACACCGGTGTGTCAGACCCACCATACTTGCTCCGGACACTGCGAGAGGGCTGTACAAGCAATGATCACACGCACGGCACAGCGGACACACCAGGAACCGCGGTGTTGGCCGTCGAATGGCGCTAGCTGCGCAGCATTTGTGCACCGCCGCCGTCAGTGTCAGCCAGTTTGCCGTGGCATACGGAGCTCCATCGCAGTCTTTAACACTGGTAGCATGCCGCGACAGCGTGGACGTGAACCGTATGTGCAGTTGACGGACTTTGAGCGAGGGCGTGTAGTGGGCATGCGGGAGGCCGGGTGGACGTACCGCCGAATTGCTCAACACGTGGGGCGTGAGGTCTCCACAGTACATCGATGTTGTCGCCAGTGGTCGGCGGAAGGTGCACGTGCCCGTCGACCTGGGACCGGACCGCAGCGACGCACGGATGCACGCCAAGACCGTAGGATCCTACGCAGTGCCGTAGGGGACCGCACCGCCACTTCCCAGCAAATTAGGGACACTGTTGCTCCTGGGGTATCGGCGAGGACCATTCGCAACCGTCTCCATGGAGCTGGGCTACGGTCCCGCACACCGTTAGGCCGTCTTCCGCTCACGCCCCAACATCGGGCAGCCCGCCTCCAGTGGTGTCGCGAAAGGCGTGAATGGAGGGACGAATGGAGACGTGTCGTCTTCAGCGATGAGAGTCGCTTCTGCCTTGGTGCCAATGATGGTCGTATGCGTGTTTGGCGCCGTGCAGGTGAGCGCCACAATCAGGACTGCATACGACCGAGGCACACAGGGCCAACACCCGGCATCATGGCGTGGGGAGCGATCTCCTACACTGGCCGTACACCACTGGTGATCGTCGAGGGGACACTGAATAGTGCACGGTACATCCAAACCGTCATCGAACCCATCGTTCTACCATTCCTAGACCGGCAAGGGAACTTGCTGTTCCAACAGGACAATGCACGTCCGCATGTATCCCGTGCCACCCAACGTGCTCTAGAAGGTGTAAGTCAACTACCCTGGCCAGCAAGATCTCCGGATCTGTCCCCCATTGAGCATGTTTGGGACTGGATGAAGCGTCGTCTCACGCGGTCTGCACGTCCAGCACGAACGCTGGTCCAACTGAGGCGCCAGGTGGAAATGGCATGGCAAGCCGTTCCACAGGACTACATCCAGCATCTCTGCGATCGTCTCCATGGGAGAATAGCAGCCTGCATTGCTGCGAAAGGTGGATATACACTGTACTAGTGCCGACATTGTGCATGCTCTGTTGCCTGTGTCTATGTGCCTGTGGTTCTGTCAGTGTGATCATGTGATGTATCTGACCCCAGGAATGTGTCAATAAAGTTTCCCCTTCCTGGGACAATGAATTCACGGTGTTCTTATTTCAATTTCCAGGAGTGTAGTTTCATCTTGTGACTTCGGTTTTACATACCTTCATTTACAAGTTGGACGTGCCACGTTAATATACCCAAGAATACGGCAACTACGGTTAGATCGTAGCAGCGACCAATTACGATTTCTCGTTTATTTCATTCTTTCACGTCATCTCATCGACCCAATTTTCTGCGCTGAGTCCACATAACCGACCAGCACGTACACACTGCTCCACTGCCACGACATACGTCAATGTTGGATGGTCGCATGACTCCCTAGTATCAGTTCTATATCATCTTCAAGTACCCTTTAGTTAACAGTGGGTCCAATTTTTGGTCCTTTGGATCTACGAAGTATTATTTATTAATAAAACATATTGTTGACGCAACACTGAGAAAGCTGTCAAGACACAAATCTTCCAACCACGTAATGCTCCGTTTAGAATTTCGTTACATTTCGCGAAAATTGAAACAATAGCCCGATTGAATTGAAAGAACTATTTGTGTAACAATGACCCAATATTAAGAGAACCGTCCTGGAGTTAGGATTATTTTATTTGGGAAATTGTATAAAACTTCATCAAACAATTCCATCTGCTACTGGTAGCAGTACACTTTATGTTTGAATTGATGTCAGAAACAGTCACGTTCAAACCTGACCAAAAATGTTTCCATTTTAAAGGAAACCTTCCATTCGCATGTGTTTCGTGTTTTAACAGGTGCATCACCTCACTTGGGAAGTGAATCAGGGCGTGGCAGTTTGATCGGCCTACATAAAATGGATAATCAATCGCACAGTGAGACTGTGGCTCGTACTGGACATGCACGTACAACTGTGATTCTTACGTTGAACAAGCGGAGAAGAAAGGTCGTCATACGATGAAGTTAAGAGTCAGAAGTCGACCACGCAGTGTGACCAAAGCACGGAATGACGATCTTGTCCGCGTGGTCGGAACGAACAACTTAATTTAGATAGATAAGTCGATACCATACAACTGAAACAGGCGTGGAACTGTAAGAATTGAAAGTATCACGACGGCAACAAAAAGGTTACCGGCTTCCCTACCACGTCAGGCAATTAAAGTATCATAAGCTTTCGGCCAACCACTTCATGGCCAATGTGAAGTGTTATGTCTGTTGATGGACTCCGGTTATGTCTTTACGTAACATACCGGCTGTGACGCCACCAGTAACGACGGTACTGTCATATATGGCCTCCTTGTTCAGTGAGCTACCTCAGGCAGCGTCGCTAAGCACGCTGAGCTAATTCGCCAACCTTAATAATGGTGTCGTTCATGACGTTTACATAAATGGACTCCGTAATTCTACTATCCGGAAAACCATTATCGCGAGCTACCACAAGGTAGTCGTCAGACTTATTCTGTGGACCAACCTGCAGAGAATGCGCGCCTACAGCAGAGTGCACGGGTAGTGTAGGCGCCGGCACTTCTCAAGGTCCTCCTGTTGTTACATAGTGAGATTGTTCGCACTCAGAGGCTATTTTCTACATCCCCGGCGTCCTGAGATATGCCGCATCTTCCACAGTACTCTGGAGTCAGCGGATTTTTGTCACAGGTCTGAATATCTTTTTGATTTTGTGTACGGTAGGTGTTATCACCTATGTGACCCAGAAATTGTCAAAGCCGAGTATGATCTTGGAGATAGTCATCGGATCCAGCTAGACGACACCTTCCATGGCCACGTACTCACGGAATTTGAAACACTAGTGTATAAACAAGGAACAATAATAATGCCGTCAAGAAAAATAGTAATGTAAGAAAAGTGGTTACCGTTTACATACTAGTTGTTAATCTAGTAATGGCTAGTTACTTATTTTCCTAAACTTATGTTAGATGGGAAAATGAATGAAATTTGTTTATAGTATAAAACGAAACTTAGTTCACTAAAAGTATAAATACGGTTTATGTAATATAAACTAATCCTCTTAAAATCCCCTATATATATCCTGTGGGTGTTTTTGACCATTAATATTGATACTTTCCTAGTTATGTCATGTACGTACCATGCTTTACTGAAAGTGCTCGAAGAGTTCCCAAGTGAAGCTTTACAGGTAACACGATCTTACCACCAACCTCACCTGTGGTGGTTTAATGTCGTAAAGACTTTCCCCAAGAAGCCTATGGACTCAGAAGACCGTGGATTTGGCACTAAAGATGTTATGTTTCGTTTACTTTTACACGTCAATCACTTCACACTCCCACCCCCACCCCCACATTTAGGGGCACTATCAATGTAAGTGCGGTTAATACTGTTTTAGATGTTCATTGTTATGCTTACCTGCACCACTTTCTCATCCCCATCCCAAGAATGAGATTGGTAGGGCTGCATTACTGTCATGTTTGTCGTCTGCTGATATTAAGCTAAATGTGTATCAAGTTTTACTCAAAAATCTCCCACTGTACAAAAATTTGCTCTGTTCGAATCTGAGTTAGTAACACTTCCCTCACTAATTTGAAGACCCGTATATAGGAACCACCGTATCGTGGTGTAGAAATACACATACAGAAATTCACACATAAACCCTGGCAAATGTTGATGAGTCTGTCGAAATATACTGCGTGAAGTTTATGAACAGCAGAAAACCTAGATCACTGACACAGGTGAAATCCATGCGCCGCATCAGAGACAGTGCAGCAGTGGACGTAGATATGAATCTCTAGAAGTTCATAGTGTATTTGTGAGCCAATGTTGGATTGGTTAGTATCTATAATAAAATGAAGTGAAGCGAAACCTAATGATTTCTGACTTATGCTGAGGTACGAGAGAAGCCAGCCAACTACAAGAAGATGCATAGAGAAAAAAAATTGCAGGCACATTTGGTAGTAGACCTCTTCTGGTAGTAGAAATTAGCTCATTTTTTAGTAGTAGTAGTTTTATACGTCCATGGATCACTTTTACAAGAATATTTGATATGTCATACAAATATTTCTCCACGACCAGGCCCAGAAGACTGCGCGATGTCGACCTGACGCGGTGTCATTCTCTGCCATGTGGTTGGTTCAAATGGCCCTGCGCGCTGTGGGACTTAACTTCTGAGGTCATCAGTCCCCTATAATTTAGAACTACTTAAACCTAACTAACCTAAGGACATCACACACATCCATGCCCGAGGCAGGATTCGAACCGGCGACGGTAGCGGTCGCGCGGTTCCAGACTGTAGCGCCTAGAACCGCTCGGCCACCCCGGCCGGCGGCCATGTGGTGTCTTGTCAATGCAGTTTGGAGAGGCGTGGGCTCGGCATACGGATCTCCCGGGGCTGTCGGATTTCCAGACCTTGCAATAGCTACCCCTCACGCAATCTGATCCTTTGTTGACATCGCTAATCTGTCTGGGACCCGTCCCAGTCCTCCCGACAAGGAAAATATCCCTGGCAGTACCGGGAATAGAGTCCTCTTACCACAGAGGATATTTTACGTGTCACAGTATTCTTTTCAAAAAAGAAACAGAAACAACATATTTCATGTAGACAAGCATTTACGTACTTAAACATCTAGTTTTCTAAGAACTGGACATAGTCGGCAACTCATTTCCTTTCTCGTTAAATACCGAACTAGTTCCTGAATGAGATTTCACTCTGCAGTGGAGTGTGCGCTGATATGAAACTTCCTGGCAGATTAGAACTGTGTGCCGGACCGAGCCTCGATCTCGGGGCCTCGACCTTTCGCGGGCAAGTGCTCTCCCGACTGAGCTACCCTAGAACAACTCATGACCCTTACTCACAGCTTCAATTCTGCCAGTATCTCCTCTTCTACCTTCAGAACTTCACTGAGGCACTTCCGCGAACTTTGCAGAATTAGCATTCCTCGAAGAGAGTATATAGTTGAGAAATGGCGTAGCCACATCTTGGGGGATGTTTCCAGAATGAGATTTCACTCTGCAGCAGAGTGTGCGCTGATGTGAAACTTTCTGGAAGATTAATACTGTGTGCCGGACCGAGACTCGAACACGGAACCCTTGCCTTTCGCGGGCAAGTGCTCTACCGACTGTCGTACCCAAGCACGACACACCATCTGTCCTCATAGGTTCGATTCTGCCAATAACTGGCCTCCTACCTTCTAAAAGAACTTCTGTGAAGTTCAAAAGGTAGGAGACTGGTACTGAAACTGTGAGGACGCGTCGTGAGTCGTGCTTCAGTAGCACAGCCGGTAACGGCACGCTAGTTCAGCGTGTTCGGTCACAGAGGTGCTGGCCTCCTGTAGTAAAAGAAAACTGAGTAAATGAATCAACGATCAAGTTGAACGGATGTCCTGTGACGTACTCCCAGACCAAACCCAATGATCAAGACCGAAAAGAAAAGGTCGATAGGGCACTTACCTGCGAAAGGCAAGGGTCCCGAGTTCGAGTCTCGGTCCGGTATACAGTTTTTATGCACAATTTTCATCTGGTAGGAAGTTCAAAGAAGTAGTTTTGCGACTTCATGACAGATACGTATGATACACTTGGTGCTAGTCTATATCCAGTGGGTCTCCTTGTTTTCTTCAGACATATAGCACTGATAGAATTTTCAAACAATTCGGGAATTCAGCCAGGTAATATTTACAGTGAGCGCCGATATTTCGGCCGGAGTACACGCCGTCATTCTCAAGGCATTTTCAGTTCGTGCATTCAAAATGGCGATTTGTACTCCGGCCGAAATATTGGCGGTCGCTGTAAATATTACCTGGCTGAATATCCGTAAGTTATTTGGAAATTGTGTACGCCAGGAGAAACTCAAGTCTCACATTGATAGGATTCTCCGTTCGGCAGGACAGGATCCGAGTTCAGCTTGCAACTACATTTTCAGGGGAGGGTCGTTGTTCACCCCTGCCCTTCGCTACAATATTATCTGGGACAGCGCGTATACCATTAGTGGTGCATGAATACCAGTGATTAATAACGTGTAGCTGCTAGGAAATATAGTGGATTGTTTTCCCATTTGCACAGGTGGCATTTGTAGTTCAAAAATGGCTCTGAGCACTATGCGACTAAACTTCTGAGGCCATCAGTCGCCTAGAACTTAGAAATAATTAAACCTAAGGACATCACACACATCCATGCCCGAGGCAGGATTCGAACCTGCGACCGTAGCAGTCGCTCGGCTCCAGACTGTAGCGCCTAGAACCGCACGGCCACTCCGGCTGGCGGCATTTGTAGTATTTTCGATTACAAACACAAGAACAAACTCCGCTACTTTACATCTATTCTTTTGCTTTTGCCTGACGTCCGCATGACGCAGTTGAGCTGAGTGTAACACATGAAAAAGACCATGTCATGCAAATTTTCCCTAGTATGAAGTATTGCTGGATTACTGTGCGCAAAGTCGTAGGGAGACATAATAACAGTGACCAGGTAATTCTAACAATGTTACCTGCGTGAAAACGTTTTCGTTACAGATTTTCTCTGATAGCAGTCTCATTTTATCTAAATGTAGAGGTTTTCTTAATGATAATTTCGTACTTCCTTCAACCATAATGTATCATACGCGAAGTCAGTAATCGAGACCTTAAGTATGTTTAAAACGCAGACAGACTTTGGTAAATTGATTAAATGCAGTCTCACTCTAACTGAACGTAAATGTTTTGTTTAGTTATGATTTTTTGTGGTCTTCAGCTATAAGGAATCAAGTCAGTAACCCAGACCATAAGTATGCCTAAAACGCACTCGCACATCGGTAAACTGAATAAATTCGACGGTATACGCTGTTCGATTCACTCACACTTCTTGCTCTTGAAAACAGTAATGACCATTCAAAACTTCGACCTCTAGCACGCATTCCGCACTGCTCCGTTCTCTCTCGATTTGGATTTATGACAGCAGTATTTGCATGGTGAAACTGACGCGCGCCAATATGGGTAGCTTTACTTGCGAATAGTTGGCCAGTATGGACCTGATGTGAGTGGAGATTCAATGGAATGACACAGCGGTACAACAAAGCTATGTTGAGAACCACACCGCCGAGATTTGGATGGGAGTGTTGTTGCACTAATCTGTTTTCTATACTGTACGTTTTCGTCATAACATATTAACAGATTTTCTACTGTTGTGAAGATTTTTCACGGAATAAAAGGTAATCGGGGTAACCAACAGAAAACGCATAATTACGTTATTGCTGTGTAACAAGCTGCTGGATTCAACGGATCCTTTACGCCACAATGGTCAGAAAATGTGCCTGCAAAATCTCCGAAGTTTTATGTGTTGATTTGAGGTTTCGGATGTTGAGTTGAAGTTCATCCTGTACATACGACTGGAAATTTTTTAACTATAGGACCTTTACACAGCAATCTACATCTACGTCCATACTCCGAAAGCCACCTGACGGTGTGTGGCGGAGGGTACCTTGAGAACCTCTATCGGTTCTCCCTTCTATTCCAGTCTCGTATTGTTCGTGGAAAGAAGGATTGTCGGTATGCTTCTGTGTGGGCTCTAATCTCTCTGATTTTATCCTCATGGTCTCTTCGCGAGATATACATAGGAGGGAGCAATATACTGCTTGCTCCTCGGTGAAGGTATGTTCTCGAAACTTCAACAAAAGCCCGCACTGAGCTACTGAGCGTCTCTCCTGCAGAGTTTTCCACTGGAGTTTATCTACCATCTCCGTAACGCTTTCGCGATTACTAAATGATTCTGTAACGAAGCGCGCTGCTCTCCGTTGGATCTTCTCTATCTCTTCTATCAACCCTATATGGTACGGATCCCACACTGGTGAGCAATATTGAAGCAGTGGACGAACAAGCGTACTGTAACCTACTTCCTTTGTTTTCGGATTGCATTTCCTTATGATTCTTCCAATGAATCTCAGTCTGGCATCTGCTTTACCGACGATCAACTTTGTATGATCATTCCATTTTAAATCACTCCTAATGCCTACTCCCAGATAATTTATGGAATTCACTGCTTCCAGTTGCTGACCTGCTATATTGTAGCTAAATGATATGGGATCTTTCTTTCTATGTATTCGCAGCACATTACACTTGTCTACATTGAGATTCAATTGCCATTCCCTGCACCATGTGTCAATTCGCTGCAGATCCTCCTGCATTTCAGTAAAATTTTCCATTGTTACAACATTTCGATGTACCACAGCATCATCCGCAAAAAGCCTCAGTGAACTTCCGATGTCATCCACAAGGTCATTTATGTATATAGTGAATAGCAACGGTCCTACGACACTCCCCTGCGGCACACCTGAAATCACTCTTACTTCGGAAGACATTGAGAATGACATGCTGCGTTCTGTTATCTAGGAACTCTTCAATCCAATCACACAATTGGTCTGATAGTCCATATGCTCTCACTTTGTTCATTAAACGACTGTGGTGAACTGTATCGAACGCCTTGCGGAGGTCAATAAACACGACATCTACCTGGGAACCCGTGTCTATGGCCCTCTGAGTCTCGTCGACGAATAGCGCGAGCTGGGTTTCGCACGATCGTCTTTTTCGAAACCCATGCTGATTCCTACAGAGTAGATTTCTAGTCTCCAGAAAAGTCATTATACTCGAACATAATACGTGTTCCAAACTTCTACAACTGATCGACGTTAGAGATATAGGTCTTTAGTTCTGCACATCTGTTCGACGTCCCTTCTTGAAAACGGGGATGACCTGTGCCCTTTTCCGATCTTTTGAAACGCTACGCTCTTCTAGAGACCTACGGTACACCGCTACAAGAAGTGGGGCAAGTTCCTCCGAGTACTCTGTGTAAAATCTAAATATGAGGAAGACTGAGGAAATGCTTATTATGGAACAGTAACGCCACAGGAGCTTAATACAAAGTGTCAAGTCTATGGTAGCGGAACACGTGAACGGAGGCAAAGACACTTATTTTACATTATGTATGCTGATGGCGGGGGGTGGGGTGGGGGAGGGGCGAGGAGAAAATAAAGGAAAGGAAAGGGAAGAAATTATTGATGTCAGGTGTATCGGTAGTTCATGCGGAATCAGCGGTCATGAGTCAAGAAGTGTGCAGGAATGGGATGCCAAGCCAGGATGTTCTGCTTACTGGGCAGGTGCCCTAACACAGCGCCATCCGAACACAGTGTTTATCGCAATTGCGCGGAGTATCTCGGCACCCCCCTCGACTGACCCACATTCCCACGCAGCCCCACCTGTACACAGCCCGCGTCCGTATCAGCCATGCTCGCTACTTTGAGACTCCCGCAGGATGTCAAATGTAACTGTGCACCTGCACAAAAGCTAGTGGGTTCATTGACCATCGAGGCGAATCATTTATATGAATATGTGGTGTCTATTCTTTAGGACATGTCCGATAGAACAGACACTACACATCCATACACTGAGTTCAACAATATGCGTGTGCTGTCCTTAGAAACCAACATTTATGGAAGGAAAATTCGAGAAGCTATTGAGATTTTCAAGATGGCTGTATTCTTGCGTCTTCGGATTTCCCACCTTCATAGTGGTAAATACACAACTATGGAGTGCGAGGAAAGCAAACAACGCCCAGGACACGACAATAACACAATGACGGGAAAATGTGCATCACAAAAAATAACTAATGTAGAGCAATGAAATTTAGGAAATACGTCTATGTAACATGTTACAGTGAATAACATTGCAAGATATCAGGGCAATGTAAGCGCGAGACAAGCCACTGCAAATATGAAATCCAAATACATTAATAAAGAGTGTAACTGCTAGAATGTTGAATGCAAGCATGCAGACGTACATCCATTGTGTTGTAGAGGTGCCGTATGTCGGTTTTTGGGATGGAGTTTCATCCCTGTTGCCTTTGGTAGGTCAATGCAGGGAAGTCTGTGGATGACGCTGGAGCTGTCGTCCGGTGACGCCCCACACGTGCCCAGTTGGAGACAGATGTGGTAGTCGAGCAGGCCAAGGCAACAGGCCGACACTCTGCAGAGCACGCTGGGTTACTACAGTGGAAAACTTCCCATGGAATGATATCCATCAAGGGCAGCACAACAGGTTAAGCCAGCAAATTGATGTACAAATTTGCAGTTAGGCTGCGTGGGAAAACCACAAGAGTGTTCCTACTGTTAGACGAAATAGCACCCCTGAGCATAAATCCAGGTGTAGGTCCAGAATAATATACAGAAGAATGGAAAAGAAAATTGAGAATGCGCTAGGTGACGATCAGTTTGGCTTTAGGAAAAGTAAAGGGACGAGAGAGGCAATTCTGACGTTACGGCTAATAATGGAAGCAAGGCTAAAGAAAAGTCAGGACACTTTCATAGGATTTGTCGACCTGGAAAAAGCGTTCGACAATATAAAATGGTGCAAGCTGTTCGAGATTCTGAAAAAAGTACAGGTAAGCTACAGGGAGAGACGGGTCATATACAATGTGTACAACAACCAAGAAGGAATAATAAGAGTGGACGATCAAGAACGAAGTGTTCCTATTAAGAAGGGTGTAAGACAAGGCTGTAGCCTTTCGCCCCTACTCTTCAATCTGTACATCGAGGAAGCAATGATGGAAATAAAAGAAAAGTTCAGGAGTGGAATTAAACTACAAGGTGAGAGGATATCAATGATACGATTCGCTGATGACATTGCTATCCTGAGTGAAAGTGAAGAAGAATTAAATGATCTGCTGAACGGAATGAACAGTCTAATGAGTACACAGTATGGTTTGAGAGTAAATCGGAGAAAGACGAAGGTAATGAGAAGTAGTAGAAATGAGAACAGCGAGAAACTTAACATCAGGATTGATGGTCACGAAGTCAATGAAGTTAAGGAATTGTGCTACCTAGGCAGTAAAATAACCAATGACGGACGGAGCAAGGAGGACATCAAAAGCAGACTCGCTATGGCAAAAAAGGCATTTCTGGCCAAGTGAAGCCTACAAATATCAAATATCGCGATATGATTGACATGTCTAATCACACCTCCATACTTATCAAGAGGGACACTTACTTGTCAATTACATCGCGATTACGGGCAGCATGGGGTTGACGCCTGAGCCTCAGGACGTGCGCTAGCAGCGCATGTCGGGTGTTTCAAGCGTCAACTTCGCGTCTCAATATCTCGGGATGTAACGGGAATATTGCGATGCAATCAACGCCATTGTGTATGTGCTTTGTCATGCTATGGATTACTGAAGAAAACATACAGGAAGTCCATTTAAAAAAATATAGGTTTGTGTTAAAAAACACATATGCTTTCGTTTTAGAATGTTTCCAAATATGTACATTCATGGGCCCCAGGCCTACATTGATACCGGTGAAAGTCGTTTTCCAACAGCTGTTATTGTTCCAGAGATATTTTGGGTGGACAAGATAGCTGGGACACCCTATATATATATCACGTCCAGCACGAACGCTGGTCCAACTGAGGCGCCAGGTGGAAATGGCATGGCAAGCCGTTCCACAGGACTACATCCAGCATCTCTACGATCGTCTCCATGGGAGAATAGCAGCCTGCATTGCTGCGAAAGGTGGATATACACTGCACTAGTGCCGACATTGTGCATGCTCTGTTGCCTGTGTCTATGTGCCTGTGGTTCTGTCAGTGTGATCATGTGATGTATCTGACCCCAGGAACGTATCAATAAAGTTTCCCCTTCCTGGAACAATGAATTCACGGTGTTCTTATTTCAATTTCCAGGAGTATATATATATGAATTCACGGTGTTCTTATTTCAATTTCCAGGAGTATATATATATATATATATATATATATATATATATATATATATATATATATATATATATATATATATATATACTCCTGGAAATTGAAATAAGAACACCGTGAATTCATTGTTCCAGGAAGGGGAAACTTTATTGACACATTCCTAGGGTCAGATACATCACATGATCACACTGACAGAACCACAGGCACATAGACACAGGCAACAGAGCATGCACAATGTCGGCACTAGTGCAGTGTATATCCACCTTTCGAAGCAATGCAGGCTACTATTCTCCCATGGAGACGATCGTAGAGATGCTGGATGTAGTCCTGTGGAACGGCTTGCCATGCCATTTCCACCTGGCGCCTCAGTTGGACCAGCGTTCGTGCTGGACGTGCAGACCGCGTGAGACGCCGCTTCATCCAGTCCCAAACATGCTCAATCGGGGACAGATCCGGAGATCTTGCTGGCCAGGGTAGTTGACTTACACCTTCTAGAGCACGTTGGGTGGCACGGGATACATGCGGACGTGCATTGCCCTGTTGGAACAGCAAGTTCCCTTGCCGGTCTAGGAATGGTAGAACGATGGGTTCGATGACGGTTTGGATGTACCGTGCACTATTCAGTGTCCCCTCGACGATCACCAGTGGTGTACGGCCAGTGTAGGAGATCGCTCCCCACACCATGATGCCGGGTGTTGGCCCTGTGTGCCTCGGTCGTATGCAGTCCTGATTGTGGCGCTCACCTGCACGGCGCCAAACACGCATACGACCATCATTGGCACCAAGGCAGAAGCGACTCTCATCGCTGAAGACGACACGTCTCCATTCGTCCCTCCATTCACGCCTGTCGCGACACCACTGGAGGCGGGCTGCACGATGTTGGGGCGTGAGCGGAAGACGGCCTAACGGTGTGCGGGACCGTAGCCCAGCTTCATGGAGACGGTTGCGAATGGTCCTCGCCGATACCCCAGGAGCAACAGTGTCCCTAATTTGCTGGGAAGTGGCGGTGCGGTCCCCTACGGCACTGCGTAGGATCCTACGGTCTTGGCGTGCATCCGTGCGTCGCTGCGGTCCGGTCCCAGGTCGACGGGCACGTGCACCTTCCGCCGACCACTGGCGGCAACATCGACGTACTGTGGAGACCTCACGCCCCACGTGTTGAGCAATTCGGCGGTACGTCCACCCGGCCTGCCGCATGCCCACTATACGCCCTCGCCCAAAGTCCGTCAACTGCACATACGGTTCACGTCCACGCTGTCGCGGCATGCTACCAGTGTTAAAGACTGCGATGGAGCTCCGTATGCCACGGCAAACTGGCTGACACTGACGGCGGCGGTGCACAAATGCTGCGCAGCTAGCGCCATTCGACGGCCAACACCGCGGTTCCTGGTGTGTCCGCTGTGCCGTGCGTGTGATCATTGCTTGTACAGCCCTCTCGCAGTGTCCGGAGCAAGTATGGTGGGTCTGACACACCGTTGTCAATGTGTTCTTTTTTCCATTTCCAGGTGTGTATGTATGTATATATATATTTGTGTGTGTGTGTGTGTGTGTGTGTGGGATAGGGTATGATTGTCCCGTCGTAACCAAAGATTGTGACTCCTTTCAACAACCCCAAAAACCGAATCATTTACATTCATGTAACAATCATTCACACTTGTAGACAATAAGAGAGACCGTTGTTAACCTTTGGACTAAGTAAAAGAACATAATGAAGTTGGATGAATGTATTCGATACATCGTGGACACTTCATATTGCGTGATATCATAGTGAATCATATTTGTGCACAGGTACCGTGTGTCGCGTGAGATGAAATCAGAGAATTTTAAATTATAAAGTTAGTATTAAACGTTAAATTTAGATAAAATAGTTACAAATTAAATATGTCAGTATTAATAATTCAATAGCATTCCCATTTTCCCATCACTCTTACTTGCCATGAGTAAAAGTTTTAAGTTCACGGATGAGAGTTTGGCTATTCAACACCACTAACACTGAGTGTGGTATGGTTTAAGCAAATAAAGATCAGTTAAAGGAATATTCCCCACTCAGGTTGCGAGGTGTAAGACAATAGCGTTTACCTGCTGCGCCACAGATAATTCGAAACAAAAACAAAGTTGTTGATAGTAAATTAGCTTCCGAATTAACGCATAGCAGGGACCCTTTCTGAACTTGCGACAGTCCATAAATTTAGAGTCTCACCTGATGGTTCAAATGGCTCTGAGTACTATGGGACTTAACATCTGTGGTCATCAGTCCCCTAGACCTTAGAACTACTTAAACCTAACTAACCTAAGGACATCACACACATCCATGCCCCAGGCAGGATTCGAACCCGCGACCGTAGCGGTCGCGCGCTTCCAGACTGTAGTGCCTAGAACCGCTTGGCCACTCCGGCCGGCTGTCTCACCTGAACAGAGGAATTAAATGGAGTAGCCACAACAATACAATGGAAAGTATAGTTACTGCTGACCAGACGGAGATGCTGAGTCGCAGAACGGCGCAACAAAAAGACTGTCGGAAACTTAGCTTTCGGCCAGCAACGTCTTTGTCAGAAGTAGACAACATACGCACACGCACAAACTCAGTCAAAGTCTGACTCCAGCTGCGAGATACTGTGGTCACGTGTGTGTAAGCTGCGTTTGGGTGAGTGTGTGTATATGCGTATCTTGTCTATTTTTTGACAGAGGCCTTGATGGTGGAAATCTTTGGAGTAGAAACTATCCTTATCATTGTATTATTACTTTCCGTCCTGGATTTTAGATTGTTTGATACTACGGACTAGGATACAGCAGTTACAAAAGCCACTTCACATATCTGAGGGGGTCTCCCTCAGACATACATGAATGTAAACTGAATTCAGTAATCGGAGCCCGTAATATACGGATAAAGAGCAGAAGCTTCTCAGAACCATTTTACAGTAATCTAGCTGGTGTCTTCTCAGTAGATAGTAATTCACCTGAAAGAACAAATGTGTCATAGAGTATCTACACTGAAGAGCCAAAGTAACTACTACACCTGCCTAATATCGTGTAGGTCCCCCACGAGCACGTCGAAATGCCGCAATATGACGTGGAATGGATTCGACTAATGTCAGCTGGAGGGAACTGACACCATAAGTTTTGCGGTGCTGTCGACAAATCCGTGTGAGTAATTCGGTAGAGTAAGAGAGTGGAGATTTCATCTGAAGGCGCTTTGCAATTCATCCCAGTTATGCTCTATAATGTTCATGGCTTGGGAGTTTGGTGGTCAGCAAAAGTGGATAAACTAAGAAGACTGTTCCTGGAGCCACTCTGCAGCAAATCTGGACGTGTGGCGTGTCGCATTGCCCTGTTGGAATTACTCAAGGCCGTCGCAATACACAACGTACATGAATGGATGCAGGTGATGAGACATGATGCTTACGTACGTGGCACCTGTCAGAGTCGTATCTAGACGTATCAGGTGGTCCCTCATCACTCCAACTGCACATTTCCCACACCATTGCAGGGTCTCCGCCAGCTTGAACAGTCCCCTGCTAATATGCCGGGCCCATGGATTTATAAGGTTGTCTCCCCGTTCCCGTACATGTCTATCCGCACGATACAATCTAGAACGAGACTCGTCCGACTAGCCAACATGTGATCAACAGTACAAAGTCGGTGTTGACGGACCAAGGCGAGGCGTAAAGCTTTGTTTCATACAGTGAACGGTACACGAGCGGGCCTTCGGATCTGAAAGCCCATATCGATTATGTTTCGTTGAACGGTTCGCACACTGACACTTGTTGTTGGCCCAGCATTGAAATCTGCAGCAGTTTGCGGAAGAGTTGCACTTCTCTTCAGTCGTCGTTGGTCCCATTCTTGCTGGATCTTTTTCCGGCCCCAGCGATGTCAGAGATTTGATGTTTTACCGGATTCCTGCTATTCACCGTACACTCGTGAAATGGTCATATTGGAAAATCCCCTACTTCATCGCTACCTCGGAGATACTGTGCCCCATCGCTCGTGCACCGACTATATCACTACGTTCAAATTCATTTAAATACTGATAACCTGCCATTGTAGCAGCGGTAACCGATCAAACAACTGCTGCAGATGCTTGTCACATAGGCGTTGCCGACAGCAACGCCGTACTCTACCTCTTTACATATCTCTGTATTTGATTACGCGTGCCTATACCTGTTTCTTTGGTGGTTCAGTGTGTGAACAAATACGGACACATCTTCATAAAAAAACATTATGAGATTGAAGATGGAGTTGAAACATCCCACCCGTCGCTTGTCCGATTTTTGCGTGTGTTCGCCCCTGACAAACAACTTACAGAGAAATTGGGAGTAGAACTGCACGCAAAATGGATAACGCTAGATTTAAATGTGGCACTGTCACCCCTAGTTAATCTGCGGTGGTAGTGTTGACGATGAATCACACGTGTTTTCACTTCCAAACACGAATAAACATTTAGAGTGTTCAATGACATCAAACACATGCACAAAAATAAAATAACGCAAAAGGGTGAATTCAGGATCAACTACTGAAAGTAAAGGCTCTACTGAATCACAATAATTTTGTTATAACCTTCAGATCAATCCTGAATAAAACACTATGAACAATTTACAAATTATCTTCCTGACTGGCATTGGCAGTGAACTGTGTTAAAATTGGTCCAAAACGCGATCTCTTATAACTTGACTGACCGACTGACATCGTCACAAAACGTAAAATACGAAGAACTACTACACCCCAAAGTACCGTGAAACCTCTGTGGAAACAGCAATTGCACGTGATCCAACTATGTAACTTTACTCCTACATCTACATCTACATTTATACTCCGCAAGCCACCCAACGGTGTGTGGCGGTGGGCACTTTACGTGCCACTGTCATTACCTCATTTTCCTGTTCCAATCGCGTGTGGTTCGCGGGAAGAACGACTGTCTGAAAGCCTCCGTGCGCGCTCTAATCTCTCTAATTTTACATTTGTGATCTCCTCGGGAGGTATAAGTAGGGGGAAGCAATATATTCGATACCTCATCCAGAAACGCACCCTCTCGAAACCTGGCGAGCAAGCTACACCGCGATGCAGAGCGCCTCTCTTGCAGAGTCTGCCACTTGAGTTTGTTACACATCTCCGTAAGGCTATCACGGTTACCAAATAACCCTGTGACGAAGCGCGCCGCTCTTCTTTGGATCTTCTCTATCTCCTCCGTCAAACCGATCTGGTACGGATCCCACACTGATGAGCAATACTCAAGTATAGGTCGAACGAGTGTTTTGTAAGCCACCTCCTTTGTTGATGGACTACATTTTCTAAGCACTCTCCCAATGAATCTCAACCTGGTACCCGCCTTACCAACAATTAATTTTATATGATCATTCCACTTCAAATCGTTCCGCACGCATACTCCCAGATATATTACAGAAGTAACTCCTACCAGTGTTTGTTCCGCTATCATATAATCATACAATAAAGGATCCTTCTTTCTATGTATTCGCAATACATTACATTTGTCTATGTTAAGGGTCAGTTGCCACTCCCTACAGCAAGTGCCTATCCGCTGCAGATCTTCCTGCATTTCGCTACAATTTTCTAATGCTGCAACTTCTCTGTATACTACAGCATCATCCGCGAAAAGCCGCATGGAACTTCCGACACTATCTACTAGGTCATTTATATATATTGTGAAAAGCAATGGTCCCATAACACTCCCCTGTGGCACGCCAGAGGTTACTTTAACGTCTGTAGACGTCTCTCCATTGATAACAACATGCTGTGTTCTGTTTGCTAAAAACTCTTCAATCCAGCCACACAGCTGGTCTGATATTCCGTAGGCTCTTACTTTGTTCATCAGGCGACAGTGCGGAACTGTATCGAACGCCTTCCGGAAGTCAAGAAAAATAGCATCTACCTGGGAGCCTGTATCTAATATTTTCTGGGTCTCATGAACAAATAAAGCGAGTTGGGTCTCACACGATCGCTGTTTCCGGAATCCATGTTGATTCCTACATAGTAGATTCTGGGTTTCCAAAAACGACATGATACTCGAGCAAAAAACATGTTCTAAAATTCTACAACAGATCGACGTCAGGGCGCAGCGGGAGCGATCTTACCATAATGTTCCTGTTGCAGCGGCGGTCTCCGACGGCGACGGCGCGGATGTGTGGTTGGCGTGTGGCGTCTCGGAAAGTACACTCCTACACTACTCGGACAACAGACCACAGTTCATAAACTTCTCTATTTGAAACGATCTTCCCGGCAGCAAAGACCTGGCGTGGCTAACGTCCACTGAGAACGAAAAAACCAAGACGGGAGGTGACTTGGGTAACGTCCTCTCAGTACGAGAGCCCAGAACAGAAGACCTTTATCGAGAGTCCAGAAAGATCGCTCTCTACCGAGCGAATCATGTCACTAGAAGCTCTCAAAATACCCAGTTTGCCAGTGCCGACTAATGTACGGCCTGGGAACAGAACTCTTTTCCACCATTCTTTTATTTCTACAAAATTTCACAAGTAAACTTTGCCCTCGCCGGGTGGGAAGGACCACAGCTGTGGGCAATAACACGTTTACTGGACGTTTTCTCCCAAGAGACCACTCGTGATTTTCCCGGCAAGATTGCCCATCATAGCGAACGCAGATTCTTGCATTGAAATTTTGTTATTCGGAACTCCTGGCCTGCCCCACTTGAGTTACTCGAAGGCGTAAAATTAGAACCGAGCGAGGTGGCGCAGTGATTAGACACTGGACTCGCATTCGGAAGGACGACGGTTCAATCCCGCGTCCGGCCATCCTGATTTAGGTTTTCCGTGATTTCCCTAAATCACTCCAGGCAAATGCCGGGATGGTCCCTTTAAAAGGGCACGGCCGACTTCCTTCCAGGCCCTTCCCTAATCCGATGAGACCGATGACCTCGCTGTCTGGTCTCCTTCCTCAAAACCAACCACCAACCAACGTAAAATTAGAGGGACATAGGCGAGAGCACGCACAGGAACGCCCGTCCATCAATTCACTGCTCTGTTTTGGTGAACACTTGACCACCGGCAGCCGCACGTCTATCAGACGTTGGAGAATGCAGTGGCCGCTCTAAACGGATTACAGAAATCCCCCAGTTCACCATTCATACCGTTAGGCTGTGGCCTTCGGCGGCTAGGCGGGGAGATATCAGAGCTCTGTCTCGCGTACTGCCTTTCCGCAAAATTTTATAGTTACAAAATCGCGGAATTCTCGCGTGCCGATGCGTTTCCACATAGATTTCCTACACCGTAATTTAGAGTATTACGCCAACAAAACCTAAAGTGTCACGTTAAATGGGCTCATGTAAGGTGCAGGGCCGTTGCCACCTTACAGAGTGTCTCGCGATATTTTACGGTCGAGGTGTTTATTACTTCCCTCTGTCGGAGAATAGGGCTCGTAAGTGACAGGCGAATACACAATTACTGGAATATC
This sequence comes from Schistocerca serialis cubense, assembly GCF_023864345.2. Classification (NCBI taxonomy): domain Eukaryota; kingdom Metazoa; phylum Arthropoda; class Insecta; order Orthoptera; family Acrididae; genus Schistocerca; species Schistocerca serialis. The sequence goes on from NC_064644.1 coordinate 55,361,321, forward strand.
CGACAGTTGTTCGCCGTCAGCGCTAATAAGCAAGGCGTTAATTAATTACGAGCGCCGGCAGACGGCTTGTTAGGGTCACATTTTGCCTTTGGAGGCGCACGCGGCGCCGTCGCGTGGCAGGGAGCAGCCGGCGTCGCCGCGGAGACGTCAGACGGCGGCGTCGCCTGCGCCCCGCGAGCGGACGGCCAACTTCTGCGCTGGGGGCGGGAGTTCGGGGCGCCGGGCCCAGCGAGGGCGGACCTGATTAAAGAGCCCGCGGTCCACCAATCAGAAACAAGGGACGTGCCCCGGGCAGGGCAGGGCCGCGCTGCACCCGCGACCCGAATTACTGCGTGATCTGAATGCGACGTCCCGACCGCCTTCTGAGACAAGCCCGGCCACCCACCACCACCACCCCCACCACCACCACAACCGTGGCACTCCGGCCACAACTTGCAGCTTCCTTTCTGTCCGCCGAAGAGAACAGAGGCGTGCTGATTGTCGACTGGCGTTTCCAGAATGATCAACGGTGCATTCCTTTGTGCCTGGAGCCGTCTTCCCTAGCTGCAGCTGATGCAGCTTTAAGAGTTTAAATTGCGGTTCGGAATCGTCGTAGGCGAATGCTGGAAGTGAGGATGGTTTCTAAATACAAATGCAACCACACAGAGGATAGACTGCATCACACAAAATATCATTCTAAACATGCGTGCAAAATCATCTAAGCATTTAACCTGAGATACTTCAAGAATCGAGCGGTTGCGGTGGAGTACGTAGTGGAACTGGGCACCGCCCAATCTTTGTTTCGACTTTAAATACAATTTATGGAAAAACAGTAATCATTCATAGAGGTGTATCAATTACTTCCAAGTTGTACTCCCTGTTCACATTTCCCACTGTCTTTCCTTTCGTTTATTCAGCTAAAATTAAACGTTACACTAATATAACATTTAAATTTGTTTATTTCAATAACAATTTTTTCGTACACTGCATCTTTACGTATGAATGTTTAGAACAGGGTAAAAATGGTTCAAATGGCTCTGAGCACTATGGGACTTAATATCTGAGGTCATCAGTCCCCAAGAACTTAGAACTACTTAAACCTAGCTAACCTAAGAACATCACACACATCCATGCCCGAGGTAGGATTCGAACCTGCGACCGTAGCGGTGGCGTGGTTCCAGACTGAAGCGCGTAAAACCGCTCGGCCACACCGGCCGGCGGAACTGGGTAATTCAACTGCCCCTATATATAGGTTTTATGCAACCTGCAACACCTTCAAAAACAACACACATTATTTTCTTATCTCTAGCTCGTTACGCACAACATGTTGGTCCTACAGAAACGATGAACAGGACCTTTTTGTCGCAAATATAACGCAACTAAATACTGCATTGGGTTACGTTCTGCCTGGGGGCCATGAGTTTTGAGTTAGTCCAGAAAAACTTGTTCGAAGGTCAGTATTGTACGGTTTTCTTGAATGATTCGAACACTACAGCCACTACCGGGATCGTATACCAGTACAAACTTTAGCTGCGGTACGTTAAATTTCCTACAATAAAGTTCTGTTCATTTTTTTCCGTGCGACTAACAGTTTGCACGTAGCAAATGAGAGAATATAATAATCTTGCACGTGGTTGTTAAAGGCATTGCGGGTTTGCATTAAACCCATATGTAGGGGCAGCTGAACCACCTTGTATATTAAAACATCTAAGGTGTGTAATGTGAATGTTTATTGCACAATATATCATTTATAAGAAAGTCAGAAACATTTATGACGACGAGGTCGCAATAGTACCTGCCTTTACTTCTGTACAGCATCTCGTATCTAAAGTGGATACATGGCGTACCGTCATTGACTAGTAATCAAAAACGTTCATTGTTCTGGTTCCGGACACCACCCTTGTTTATTTCTCAATAAAAGTCGTTACCATTGGTGACCGACGATTTCCTGTATAGAGAGTCACACTTGTTCTGCCAAAGGTGGCACAGGACGAGACAGAGTTTCCGGACAGTCTCCATCTCATGGGATGGGGATCACTGCGTTAAGCACATTTAATGACTATTCACAGGATACGTGGCCCTCAGTTCAAAGGGTCACATGATGTTCGCTCCATCGCAAGATTTCCGATGAGCCCTCATTCGTATCTCCGCCTGTGGACCGCCATGAGCAGTTACCATGACCAGAAGATTGAATATGAATGGGACACTACGTCTGAAACGGAGTTGCTGTGAACTGTTCACGGATAAGGTTTTTTCTTCAAAATTGATAGTAAATCAATGTCAACAACAATAGTTTAGAGAGGCTGACAGCCCAAGCTGAGGACGAAGAATTATAAACTAAATGTGTTTTTAATGGGTAATTATGTCCGTCCCCGGTAGCTGAGTGGTCAGCGCCACAGAATGTCAATCCTGAGGGCCCGGGTTCGATTCCCGGCTGGGTCGGAGATTTTCTCCGCTCAGGGACTGGGTGTTGTGTTGTCCTAATCATCATCATTTCATCCCCATCGACGTGCAGGTCGCCGAAGTGGCGTCAACTCGAAAGAACTGCGCACGGCGACCGGTCCACCCGACGGGAGGCCATAGCCACACGACATTTACATTTATGGGTAATTATTACATAAGAGCAATATTAATATATCAGTCATCGGCGGTTAGAATGTTGAAATAGGGAAAGGAACAGAAGTCAGAGTTATGGAGAACATTGGCTTGGCAGCAGAAACATGATGGAGAAGTGCTACAAATTTGTTACAAGAATTTGTTCAAGAATCACATGAGGCAGAAGCACACATGTAAAGGGAACGGAAACACGGCAAGACTCTACTTGGATTACAGCATCATCCGACTGATTCAGAAATCAGGTTTTGGAATGTAAGGCGTAACCAGGAGAAGAGATAATCGCAATTCATCAATGGTGATAAGCTGACTGAAGACCGAGAGAACCATTCGGAAAAATTAAAGTAGCAAGATTTAGGACACTGATGACTTAGGTATAATGAAATGCACTTGAAATTCTAATAGGCCTTACTTACAGCTATAGTAAATACAATAGCAGCCAGTTTAGTTGAAGAGGACAGTCACAAAAATTAAGTAGACAACCGTAGGTACAAGGAAGCTGACAAAAAGGTACCTTGGGTAACAGAAGAAATGCTTCAGCTGGAAGTCGAAAGGAGGAAGTACAACTATGTTCATGAGAAGATACGAATAGAGCAACATAAGAATCAAATATAGGGAAAGCATAGAGAAGCCTAGGAGGAATGGCTGCATGAATAATTTTAAGAAATCGAAAGAAAGGCTACTGGGAGCACTAGTTCAGCATAAAGAAGAGTCAAAATAATCTTCGGTAAAATGAAAAATGAATGATGGGCTAGGTTCAGGTGAGTGTGGTGCTTTCCATGAAAAAACATAAAAATTTTGATTCTAAAAAGCACATTAAAAATAATTTAAAAATAATATAATTTTAAAACATTAAAATGAATATCTTTGATCGACTTGCTCAGCAGTTACAAAATGTAACGGCAATAATTTGTGAAAGACATGATAGCAAAACAAGTTAAGTAAACAAGTTTCGAAATACCTGATTATCCATGGATGGACATATACCGTTTTGACATGAATGACATCAATTTTCTATGAGACAAAAAGAATAAAGACATTTTCCTTTGCTTACACATCCATTCACATTTATGAACACAATCAATAAAATTTATAATAAATTTTCTTGAAGCTGATGTCCAACAAATTCAGCAACCGATGAAGTTGGAGTCACTGCAATCACAAATTTAAGACAGCCTATCAGCTTTTTGCCTGCCACCACAACGGTTAGCCTTCTCACTATCACAGACTTTCTCCATAACGAGCAAGCCACACAGCACTTACGCGTATGCAGTGGGCTAGACCCGACTTCACAACCACGAACTGGACACTGGGACACTCAATAGTAGGCGCCGCCATTGACGATACTGAGCTCACTAAACAAAACATGTGCAAGTAAATCTCCAGCTAGGGCCGGCCGCGGTGGTCTCGCGGTTCTAGGCGCTCAGTCCGGAACCGCGCGACTGCTACGGTCGCAGATTCGAATCCTGACTCGGGCATGGATGTGTGTGATGTCCTTAGGTTAGTTAGGTTTAAGTAGTTCTAAGTTCTAGGGGACTGATGACCTAAGATGTTAAGTCCCATAGTGCTCAGAGCCATTTGAACCATTTTGAACCATCTCCAGCTAGGACGACTCCGCCGATTGTATTCGCAGGTTTCCTGTTGACGGCGGAAGAGATTTCGTGTTCTCACTTCACAGAAGACGAAAGGCAGCTTCGTTTAGGAGGAGCCACAGTCGCACTTTCAACAGCGCCATCCAACAGTGCCAGTGGCAGAGCCGCGCGCTAGAGACCAAACACAAGGAAACAGCTGCGAATATGAGACGTTTTTCCAAAGCAGTATAAATTAGAGAATACCTTGAAAGTAGAAGTCTGCATTTGGCCTGTACAGAATACATCCCACCTCTGAACTCATCGGTTCGTCAGTTTGGAAATGCCTGACATGCAACACTTTCTTCGTCCGAGGGAAGAAATCACAGCATGCCATATCAGTAGGATATGAAGAAACTAAAGCCGAAAACTCAAATATGAAGAATGTTTGACTCTGTTATGTGCAGAATGAGGTGGGACCTATCCGTGGTGCCAAAAAGAACCTGTACAGATTACAGCAACGCATCTTGGCAGTCTTCCATAACGTCGTCAGGACATTACTGTGTCTCCCGAGACGGTTTGCCCCTTGCGAGCATAGTCTGTTAGAACTACTACTTGGTACATGCAAAAGACAGTCGGCATCACCTGGAACAATGGTTTTCAACAAAGGATTTAGCCAAACAGCCTTGCATATTGAGATATTATTTTATTTTATTCTCGCTACCAGTTTCGACAATTCAGTACGCCATCTTCAGGCCCCATATGCACCTCTCAAAAATTATCGACATCGGCATACTGGGGCCATCTTTTTGCCGGGTATCAGGAATTCTCAAGTGCTTCCTTCGAAGACTTGACTGCATCCAGAAACAAATGGCCCCAATACTCCAATATCGATAACTTTTTAGAGGTTCGTGTGGAGCCTGAAGATGGCATATGTAATTGCCTAATGTGGAGCCAAAAATAAAATAAAGTAACGTCTCAATTTGCACGGTTATTTGGCGAAACTCGATTATCTCACGTCCATAATGGATAAACAGAGGCTTGACCAATGCAGGCTGGACCTTCACCTTTCTCGACGATAGTGACGTTTCCACGGTTTGAGTTGCTCTTTAACATAGGCGTCATAGTGACAGAGCGAGCACTCGTCATTTGTTATTAAGTATCTAACTAGAGGGCCCTACACAAGCACCAATTTATTGGCCGACCGACCGACCGACCGATCGATCTACTGACCGACCAGTTTCCTGCCAACCTGCACACTCGCTTTTTGGTGTTTGAGCAGTAAAATGCACTGTAAGAAGTAGAACAAGAAGAACAGATAAACCAACAAATACTACAAAGGAGTTATCCGAATGGGACGGAAATAATTGCATGTGGTGCACATGTACAGGAAAACAAATCATTACAATATCAGAAAAATGGCTTCATTTATTTACGAGAAAGAGCTCAAAAAACAGAACAAATCAATAACGCGCTAATCCATCTCTGTCCCTTATGGGAGCAGTTATTCGGCTTGGAACTGATTAATGTGTTTTCTGGATGTTCTCCTGATGGATAACGTGCCAAATGGTGCGTTAGACCGTCAAAACCCCGAGCTGGTTGGAGTGCCCAGCTCGTTTGGTCTAAACACTCTGAAACCGGGAGCGATCCGGTGGCATTGTTGGCCAAGTTATGGTTTGGCAAGCATGAAGACAAGCAGTAGAAGGTCTCACCAAGTGGTTAAGTTGTCGATATTGTATGCCTCGTTTGGTTGTCCTTGAAGGCAAGCCATATAAAGCATACAGATCAGCAGGGTAATGTCCACCCAACCAAGGAGAGAGTTTCTGATGTTCGTCTTCGTGGTTGCTAAACACAAATTTGTCCAGCAAGGTCGCCATAAGACTCCCCAATCGAGGATGTTTGGAGCACTATGGTCAATGCCATCCTACCACATTGGAATTTTGACAATACAGCGTATCAGTTGCACAGAATTTAGCACGATATCCCTCAGGAAGACATCCAACAACTTTAATGCCAAGCCGAATAACGACTAGCATAACCAGAGAGGAAGAAACGCGTTATGGATTTGCTCAGTTTGTGGATCTCATTCCCTTGAATAAATCTACCAATTTTTTTGAAGCTTTAATAATTTGTTTGTCTGTACATGTACATCAAATCTACCAATTTTCGAGTCATTAGAAAAATTGCTTTTTTGTGCATCGTAGCGGAAAGGGCATAAAATACAGACTGACAACAGCACGAAATACATTTCTCGTAAATTAATTAATTACTAACGTGGACCAAAAATTCAAGTGTAGTGTATCTGTATGGAGCGTAGCTCTCTCCACAAATGAAACGTAAATAATAAATTCAGAGAAGAAGAAAACAGAAGTTTTCAAAATGAAGTGCTACTTAAGAACGCTGACGATTACGTGGGTAGATAGAACAAATGACGAGGAGGTACTGAAGAAAACTGTGGAAAAATTAATATATGACAGAAGAATATTATGTCACTAAGAGTATAGATCTGTCGATGGTACACATCCTGTGGCTTCAGAAAATAGGTAGTTCGGTATTGGAGGGAAGAGTGAGAAGTATAAATTAGAAAGGGAGGCCTAAATACGGAAAGCAGTTTCAATTGGATACAGCTTGCAGTTATTATTCAAAGATGAAGAGACTCGCACAGGATTGACTATCTCTGAGAGGTCCTCCAAACACGTGTTTGTTCTGAGGACCAAAATAACAAATAAACAAATAGGAAACCAACAATTAGAGATTAATAATAACAGCTGTATGCAATAACCTGTTCACAGCTACGAGTTTCATCATATCTCAAGTAAATAGCTTTAGTAAGAACTGTAATGTGTATTACAGGTAACTGAAGATGTTTCCAAAATCAAAAAAGCGAAACAAGTTTGACTCTCAATAACAGCTTGTTTTAGTCACATAGGCAGGTTTCGTATACTAACATGACGTTGGTAATTGTGTTAGTGGGTAAAGAGTGACACAACATATTGTTGAGTGGTACTTAAGGTAGGTAAATAAATTAGTGAAATCAATGTGAAGTGAAGTATAAAGTGGAACATAAATGAAAAACTTAGTTTAGTTTAGAAGAGTTACACACTGGCAATCAGCGGGCAGAGCAGCAGTGCCAACAGCCGGCGCTTGCAAGTCTGCACGTTCAGGAGAAGCCATCCCACTCCCCACATAAGCGGAAGCTGTCGATTCAGCTGTCAGGGCATCGCCCGAACGGCTCACGTGTTTCTCAATTGTCACATGTGATCAAAGGCCCTCGACTACATTCCAAGAGTCAATGACCGACTTTCAGAAGATTCTTCGAGAAGCTTTTCAACGTGACAGAAGAGGCAATGACCGTGAAGTCTTTCACCTCCAGTGAACTGAAGTAAATAAATACGCGAGATGCAGTGGGCCTGACAGTAGTTTTCAGTTCAGTTTTGGTTCGAGTTCAGTTCCAGTACAGTTCAGTCGGTGCTGAAGACCGTCATGCAGGGAGAGACTACATCGTACACAGAAGCACTAAGTCCGCCGCTGTAATGGAATAGCAAGCAGCAGCCTCGCCGCCAGAAGACAGAAGTTAGAAGGTATTTGAAGACTGTTTTTTTACATACCCGGCCTCACATAAGCAGTCACCTGTGAGCTGGTGATGAAGATCTGACAGCCAAAGACTGGCAAGCTGGAGTCCGTTGTTAGAGTCCGGGATCCTGGCCTTCCCCCACCGTGCCGCTCCGCTGGCAGACGCACAACACTGACACACGCGGCCGCATAGAGAAGAGAAACACTGGGACGCCACATCCAAGGTACTACTGTCCGATTCACGACTTCGTTGTCAATAATTAAACGGGCCACCTCACGATGCGCGTCTCCAGTCAACTGGGCGAAACAGCGACACGAGATACACACCGCCAGGTGTAATCACACGCCACCGCTCATGCAGCAGAAGGCTTCGCAAATGACACAGCTGCCGGTCTCCCAGCCAGAACAATCCAGTAAGGAAACCATTGAACAAATCTTTCAATAAAAGTTATCTTATGTAAAAATGCTGTTTCATTCTACCGCATACCCGAGCCAAGGAAGAACCCACCCTGCCCACATGTTGTTAAGAGAGAAAAAGTAATTTATTTTGTGTTTTTCACCCTGACATAACGCTTCAGAATCAAATGTCCTTTGCAGTAATGCTCATCCTGACAACTGACTAGCATCAAAAGAGTTTACCCAGTTACAATACTTGTATAGCATAACAGTCTCCAAGAAGACAGTGCTCTGGACATTACACCACTTGATTAGCCAAGGTCGTGTTGGAGGTCATGTCTCCTTTCCTTACTCATGTTGTTAGAATGGATCTATCATTTCACATCATAAAAAGTTTCGTGTTTAGTGTTTTACTCCTGTCCTATTTAGGGAGAGATATAAAACACAGCAGAGGAGTGGAATTTCTCGACATCGAGAAAGCGTTCGACAAAGTCTGGCATGATCGCTTAATACACAAGTTACTTCAGTTACGCATTCCACGACACATAAGAGGCATAACTCGTTCCTGGAAGGGAGGCAATGCTTTGTTAGCTGTGGCAGTCATGTTAGTACGCTCAGAGATGCTGTGGCCAGGGTTCCGCAGGCGTCGGTTCTGGACCCCATACTATACATGCTGTATACAAATGACATACCAAAACCGACAGGCATTGGAATGGCGCTTTAAGCTGATGAGACATTAAATCAGTAGCAACCTCAACTTTATAGTGATGAAACTATAATATATCTGCACGAAATAGCAAGATGGTTAACACAAGGAAGATTTTAAAAGAATCCAGGAAAAACAGTAACGATAAAGTTCACCAGGTAGTTAAATCCCCCAAGCAGGTAGATTTCGGTTGCAGACATCGAAATCGACTGGAGAGACTCGGCAACCTACCTGGGACTAGAGGCAGATAAAAAGTTGACATTTGGGAAACAAATAAATAGGACGGTATAGCATTTATAGCCTCAACCCGCACCTCAAGGATGGGGGGCTGACAGTAGAAACGCTGCTACAACTGTACAGACCTGTTATCCTCCATACTACATTGTACAGGGTGGTTGAAAATGGCTCTGAACACTATGCGACTTAACTTCTAAGGTCATCAGTCCCCTAGAACTTACAACTACTTAAACCTAACTAAGCTAAGGACACCACACACATCCATGCACAAGGCAGGATTCGAACCTGCGACCGTAGCGGTCGAGCGGTTCCCGACTGTAGCGTCTAGAACCGCTCGGCCACTCCGGCTGGTACATACACGGTGTGGTCCATTAATAGTGACCGGGCCAAATATCTCACGAAATAAGAATCAAACGAAAAATCTACAAAGAATGAAATTCGTCTAGCTTGAAGGGGGAAACCAGATGGTGCTATGGTTGGCCCGCTATATGGCGCTCCCATAGGTCAAACGGCTATCAACTGCGCTTTTTAAAATAAGAACCCCCATGTTTTATTACATATTCGTGTAGTACGTAAGGAAATATGAATGTTTTAGTTGGACCACTTTATTCACTTTTTGATAGATGGCGCTGTAATAGTCACAAACGTATCAGTACGTGGTACCACGTAACATTCCGCCAGTGCGGACGGCATTTGCTTCGTGATACACTACCCGTGTTAAAATGGACCGTTTACCAATTGCGGAAAAGGTCGATATCGAGTTGATGTACGGCTATTGTGATCAAAATGCGAAACGGGCGTGTATTATGTATGCTGCTCGGTATCCTGGACCACATCATCCAAGTGTTCGGACCGTTCCCCGGGTAGTTAAGTTATTTAAGGGAACAGGAATTGTTCAGCCACATGTGAATCGCCAACCATGACCTGATGCCCAAGTAGGTGTTTTAGCTGCTGTCGCGGCTAATCCACACATCAGTAGCAGACAAATTGGGCGAGAAACGGGAATCTCAAAAACGTCGGTGCTGAGAATGCTACATAAATATCGACTGAACCCGTACCATATTTCTATGCACTCGGAATTGCATGGCGACGACTTTCAACGTCGTGTACTGTTCTGCCACTGGGCACAAGAGAAATTACGGGACGGTCACAGATTTTTTGCACGCATTCTATTCAGTGACGAAGTGTCATTCACCAACAGCGGTAAAGTAAACCGGCATAATATGTACTATTGGGCAATGGAAAAACCACAATGGCTGCGACAAGTGGAACATCAGCGAACTTGACGGGTTAATGTATGGTGCGGCATTATGGGAGGAAGGATAATTAGCTCCCATTTTATCGATAGCAATCTATATGATGGAATGTACGCTAATTTCCTGCGTGATGTTCTACCGACATTACAACATGATGTTTCATTGCATGTCAGAATAGCGATGTACTTCCAACATGATGGACGTCCGGCACATAGCTCGCGTGCGGTTGAAGCGGTATAGAATAGCATATTTCATGACAGGTGGATTCGTCGTCGAAGCACCGTACCATGGCCCGAACGTTCACCGGATCTGACGTCCCCGTACATCTGTCTGTGGGGAAAGTTGAAGGATATTTGCCATCGTGATCCACCGACAACGACTGACAACATGCGTCAGCGCATTGTCAATGCATGTGCGAACATTACGGAAGGCAAATTGCTCGTTGTTGAAAGGAATGTCGTTACACGTAATGCCAAATGCATTGAGGTTGACGGACATCATTTTGAGCATTTATTGCATTAATGTGGTATTTACAGGTAATCACGCTGTAACAGCATGCTTTCTCAGAAATGTTCAGTTCACAAATGTACATTTATCACATTGGAGCAACCTAAGTAAAATATTCAGGTTACCTGTTACCAACTGTTCGTCTAAAATAGTGAGCCATATGTTTGTGACTATTACAGTGCCATCTATCACAAAGCGAAAAAAGTGGTCCAACAAAAACATTCATATTTCTTTACGTACTATACGAATATGTAATAAAAATGTGGGTTCCTATTTAAAAAGACGCAGTTGATATCCGTTTGATCTATGGCAGCGCCATCTAGCGGGCCAACCATAGCGCCATCTGGTTTCCCCCTTCAAGCTAGGCAAGTTTCGTTCTTTGTAGTTTTTTCCTTTGACGCTTATTTCGTGAGAGATTTGGCCCGGTCACGATCAATGGACCACCCTGTATAGATCAGAAGTCTGGTCAATGGCGGCAGACACACATCTGCACAAACTTCAAACTCTGTAAAATCCATAGCAGATGTCGGTAGATATTGGTCCACCAAACATGTCAAAGAATAATTAGGCGAACCATCCATACTCACATACATTAAAAGAATGTAGATAATTTTATATGAAAAGACCTCATCTTCGCCTCACCAACTAATTGACACACAATACCCCAACGCTTCAAATAATAGAAAATTACACACAATAACCAGACAATTTTTTTAGGGACTAACGGATACAGACATACTGTCATGCATGCAAACAATCACTACGACGAACAAATAAAAGCTGTCTTCAAACACTCGTTTAGCCATTCTAGAAGTCAGACTGGGAAAGTCCTGTGGTGCTTCCGAAAAAAGACGTATAGATAGCATCCAGAGCTACCTTAAATGGAATAACCATAAAAGCAGTTAGTGGGCAAAGCAGACATCAGACTATGACTCATCGGAAGAATTTTAAGGAAATTTCACTCATCCAAGAAAGAAGTGCCCGATTCTTGAGTACTGTTCGTCCATCTGGGATCGCCATGAGGTAGGACTGATAGAGGTAATAGCGGAGATCCCACGAAGAGCGGCGCGTTTCGTCAAGACGCTAAACAATCTCCACTAGCAGACGTTACGTATGACGGAGAGATTTACTGTTGAAGTTTTTGAAGTTTTTGGACAGCACTTTTCAAGAGGAGTCGGACAACACATTACTTCTCCTCCCCCCCCCCCCCCCCAATGCAGAGGCTTACCGTCGATCATTATTCCCATGCACTATTCGCGGGTGGAACAGGGTTGGAGGGATCAGATAGTGGTACCGAAAGTACCCTCCGCCACACACCATTAAGTGGCTGGCGGAGTATGATGTAGATGTAATAGCAGTCGTATGTTTGGTGTGGTCTTACTGTAGCAGATAAGTTGTGGCCATATTGCCGTGCTCCTCATCATAGGACATTTTATTAGGAACGGTACCTGTGGTGTCCTCTTACACTTAGCAATGCTCCAGCCGTCGACCCTGTTCACCATCTGATAAGACATGGTCTGAAGATAAAATCTGATAAAATCGAAACCGGTCGCCATTTGGAAGTGTGAATATTAATTTTAATAAATACGGGAGATCAAGACTGAATATTATTTTAATTGTCTATATTTCGCTCGTATTTTCCAATAATGTTTCCAAAAGCTATTAACCTAGTAATTACCTTTCAATGCGTCTTAGAATAGTTAGCGTGGAATTATTGTCGTAACAGAGTATAGCGAGAAAGAAATGATAGCATAAATTTAAAGTTATTTAACGTTGCGCTCGAAATCGTGAATCGTAATAACAGAGAACGTTTCATGCGCTGAAAATCGAACACACAAACTGCATTTGCATGTGGAGCTTGATGAGCCTGCAACAGAACGAACATTGTACTCCTAGTTTAATAAAGAAAACAAAAAAGTTTGAAGCCGAAATAGGACGACATTATGTAGGACGGAGAAAAAAAAATACAATTATTACATTGCTGTGATTAAACATTTAATGTTTCGTGAAATTTCTACTAATATTCAGACTCCACTTTTTCTGCTTCTTAGGTGCGGCTGCTGATAATAGAAATTTTAACAATCGTGTTATTAGCGTCGATAAATGCGGGGTAAATCTTGTACTGTTCCATTCCAAGGAGGCTTCATTTCCTGCCTTAGCGAGCAACGCCTTTGCGTCGAGCAGTAGGAGGAAAGTGATTTGTGTAAATTCAGTAGCGTCGGAAAAAATACCCCACATATTCACCCCCCTAATGACTTCTTCTATTTCCTTCTTCATTTCCTTTCCGTCGCACGACGGAGAATATACGCTTTCCTTGGTGGCGATAGGCGAGAAAATTCTGGAGATACCGGTACAATACGTTTTAAAATTACGCCTAGCTTCGTAGTAGCAAGGTCTGAAATACAGAAGTCACATCAGGGTCGATTAGTTAACAACAGAACCGTAAAATCGGAAATGTGGGGATGGAAAATTACCTCACCCGTTATAAAGCAAAACGTATTAAGCTGTGAATATTCCTGTGTTTCATTACAGTATCTGGTCAAGTGATAGTTCACATTCTTTTGCCACATGCAATATTCTTTACTTTGATTACATAAAAAACGATACTTTATTAATGAGTTTTGCTTTCAGTTCACACAAATATATCTTACTTTTTTTTTTTAGCTTTTCGCTGCATAATAACTAGTTCATTAAATTTGGCGATACACCCGTGACAATTACGCTTCCACTGTCATTTCGGTCCCGTATGATCACGTTAACCTCGGGGTGAGTATCTTTCCTCACTCTGAGTATGGCCGAAAGAAATTTGGCCATAATACTAGCGGGAATAGGGGAACTTACACAGCTACATCAACGAAATTTGTTGGACTATCCTTTATTTTGTGCATACGACGGTTGAGTATTTTAGAAGTATTTGATACTTTTCTAATAGCAAAGTATTGCAAAAAAACGTCAGCCAGGAAACTGGCAGTATCGGAAACGTAAGCGCAGTGATACCATCAGACTCTTTTTATTCAATGACATTTATCACAATGAGAAGTGAAAGTAGAGCACTTCCTAGGCCTACTGTATCTTTCTTTAACCAAAGGTTGACTGACTAGGCTAGGAGGTAACTGGTACACGACAAGATGTCTGGCACTGACAGTGTTAAAATGGTGGTCGCATTGTAGATATAGTCTGGGAGTTGCAGTTAATATGACATGTGAGAGATTTGAACTATCTTATAATTACAAACGAATACCAGAACAAAACGTTTTAAGACTTTGTTGAAGGAGTGGTATGTAATGAGATATATATGGAAAGAGACGACGATCAAAATTTTAGTTACTTCACAGAAAACTAGTATCAATATTTGAAAGAAGGCCCCATAATTGTTATCCAGAAAGTCCATTAGAAACCTAAGTAACCCATGGAGAACTGAAGGAGATAAAGCAGTCTGTACCATTGAAAAATCAATGTGTATAAAAGCCAGAGCATATCAAGATCCTACATTACTTGCATTCCACGAAAAAACACTGTAATATTTTAAGGAAAGTCATTAAAATGTCCATAAATGTGGACATCATGATAGAAATCAACAATTCAGGTACAGGGATTAAGACTACCTGAGATATTGTGAAATGGGAGGCAGGATCAGTCAGTGACAAGATTCTGTCACAGTTAAGCTCAGGGACAATGTTATGACTGATAATTCAACATTATTAGCTATTTTTTAAATTCACCTTCAAAATGTTACAAAAATAAACTGAATGATTCAGCTGAAAAAGCAAGAAATTGTATTTGTCATTTCCCAAAACTTTAAACAATTATGCATAGAACTGACAGACTTTACTGAAATGAATATGGTAATAAAAGATCAGAAGTGAAAATTCGTATGAGGTTAATGAAATTTCAAAAAGAGTTCTGATGACTTGCTCTGATTTAAAATGCATCACATGCACAGGAACCTTTTCAGACAGATTAAGATGTGCCACTGTAAAAGTTCTTTATACAAAATATGACAAGAAAGATTTAAATAGTTCCCATACGGACCTCTTTATTCGAAATATTCGAAAACGCAATATACTCAAGTGTAGTCTCACATTTAAGAAGTAAAAACTCACTTAGTACATCACAGTTTGGATTTAAGACGGGTTGTCGACTGACAATGCTTATTACTCATTCATTCACCAAATATTACAATAGTTAATAAAGTATCAACAACTGTAATTTTTTGTGATTTACCCAGTCGTTAGATAAGGAATTGATGCCTTCTGCAAAAAACTGCTTATAGTCAAACTTAAGAAACAAAATGATTAACATTCATCAAGCAGAACTGGTATTTTACGCAGAACACAACTTTGTTATAATAAATCCCATTTGAGAGAAACAAAGAGATCTGTTACCGATATTTTCCGTAGAGTTACTAAGTGGTTCTCTCAAAATGGACTAACCCTTAATTATAAGAAAACATATGTGTACAACAAATAGTCATACCAACAACTCATGTAGGACATGAACTGGAATGAATAAACAGGACAAAAGCGCAAAATATTTTGCTGTATGGACTGGTGATAACTTAAGCTGGAAGGAGCATATTACTAAGCTGCTCAAACAATTAACTTCTGTTGCTCATATAACTAATGCTTATGGTAATACATGCATGAACCTCCTGATATATGACCACTTTACTGAGCTGAAGGAATACTTTTCAGGGCAACTCATCACTTACAAAGATAGCATTGCTTGCATAAAGGCGATTCATAAGAATAATATGTGCTGTTCACACTCTCGGTCATATTGTATGTACCTCTTCAAGGTGATAGGCTTTAAATTGAACTTTTCCAATATACGTAAATGTATATTCGCTAGTGAGATTCGTCGTAGACAATCCATCACAATGTGAGAAGAATCGTGTTCTGTGCACCTGCATAACTAGAAGACAAATTGATCCTTAATGTACCATTACGAAAGCTGTCACTGAGTCAGTAAAGGCCGTATCAGAAAAAAATATGTGCATTTCTCCAATAACATAAATTACTTGAAACGTATCAATACATGTTTCAGATCTAACACAAAATTATTTTTTCTGAACAATTCGTTTTATTTCACACATCACTTTTTATTTATCAACTGGTAGCAAGTAATAATACCTTGTTTTAGGTGTACATATTGAGTGCAATTTCGATAAAAAAGCTTTCATATGAACTTTTAGAATACATTCAACACAAGTAAAGAAATATATTTTTCTATTTTTCGGGAAATCACAGGGTAACGTGCAGTAGTTTTATGAACACATTAACCAGTCTAGTAATATACTACTACTTTTTAGTCTTTATCAACGATGTACGCTTGTGTGGTGCCAATCGACTTGTAGTTACCTGTTTGGAATATTGACTTTGCTGTTACTATTTGGCATGTAATTAATGTACGGGTGATGTGAAGTTCCTGACCAAAAGGCGTTACCGTAATTCTGTGCATAAAATTTCAAATTTCTGCTGTTGTCTTCTGGATGGAGATAGTATGAAACTCTTCGTAGTGATTCGATCGCTGGGTGACGTTTAGGGTCCATTCTCCTGATTCAGACTATAAAATGATACATCTTTACGATTTTCCTTATTATGTAAAAGCTAATGAGGCAAAGGTCGTTAAGGGGCTCCGGAACGCCCTATACTTGCAATGTTAAAATAACGCTTATAAATTACATCTTTCCTCACAAAGTATTTGAGGTAGGAAGTTGAACTTTTCACAGATTATTTATTGGAATATGGGCTACAACTTAACACAGGGATTTTACAAAATTTTAGCTCAGTTATTAAAGATGATTTTTTTCAATTGTAATGAAAATTCACAACATTTTTTTGCAATTTTTTATTTACATGTTCAAAAGTATACAGTTTTTTGGAAAAAGGCTGTGTTAAATTATGCAGAAGGTACTGTGTAACATTTACTGAAAGTTTGAAACAAATATGTTTGGAAGATCCTTAGAAAACATGTAATTGGTATGAGAAAATAAAAGTTTTGGGAATCGAGCGACAAAGATTGGATTAACTTTTTAGTGCATTCCAGGTCCATAGGATGGATTATCTTCATCCTCTGCAAACTCCTCCTCCAGCTTCCTCTTGTTCCTCCTCCTGTTTACTCTTGCTTGTATTTCTAGACTCTTTACAGCCCTGTCTGCAGCCCGAAGGCGTTCATTGTCTAAAGCAAGCATCGCTCGTACCATGTTAGAACCTATCTTCATTCCCATATTTCTAAATACCTTGCACCTTACAATGTTGCCATCATTGAAAGTCGCAACAGCATCATACACACCAAAGTGAAGTGTTTCTATTCCAACAAATACAGTCTTGGGGATTCTCGACCATATAACACTATTTACACTTTCATTGGTGTTTTGCGTTTTTCCGTTAATACACTTTTTCAACAGTTCAGGTGCTGCTAAGTCTCTGAAAATAGGTTTTATCATCTCCATTATTGCATGAGACAGACTATCCTTATGAGTGTACACTTCACCAGTTAGCAATCCTTTGTTATATTTACACCAACTGTCTTCTTCTTTGGGACACAAGCTATGTTGGGGATTTTCATCGGTTGAAGAAGTATGAAAAAAAAAGAGCCCAGATAGCCTTCTTCATTTCGTCGACACTTTGTGTGTTTTGCCTAATAGCCATTCCATAATAGTTCTGTATTATGTCAATTACACTGTCAGTTAACCTTCCCTTCCCATCCAACCCTTTACCATTACTGAGTTTTTGTTTTTTGTACGAAGCTTTCAGTCGCCGAAGTCTTGTTCCCATTCGCTTCTGTACGTGTCCAATACACTCAAATTTCTGCACTACAACATCATCACCATAGGGCTTCAGTCCTTGAACATGTTTGAAACTTTCGAATCACCGTCACCAAGGTAATTAACATATCGCACTTTACCACACGCCTCAGAACGCTGGAATATACTGGCAACACCAGCCACTTCAATTCCTCCACTACCGCCACTATAGTTAGCTTTGCAATTATTTTCATGTGTGCCTTTATATTTTTGTGGACATCTACAATACTTTGATATTACTGCTACATCTAAAACTTTCCCTGTATACATACTGGTGGCAGATACTACACCATGAAGATATGTGTGTCCCCGTTTATGCCAGGTACCATCGAACGCTGCAGTCAAATCTCTGTTACCATTATTTTCCATTACTGCCTCTTCCACAGCGTTCTTCATAGATTCTATACAGACATCTTCTACTTTAGACCCTATTAATTTATTATGGGTCGTAAACTTGATTGGGGGATTTGTAAGATTCATGATGCCAGAGAAAATTGCACCTGCAGTAGCACCCTTACCAACTGAACGCAAGGAATAAACAAATCTAATGTTGTGTTCGTAGATGTTGCTACCATTTTCTTCAGTTTCAGTTACTGCAACACTGTTGCAAAAGGTGGTCATCTATGAACACTTATCACATTTCAGTTGTATTTCACTAGCAAGTCCTACGTGCTTTATTATGGAGAGTTCCAGACCAACTTCACTACAATGAATACATCTTACACAGTTTGAAAAAATTCCTTTGAGAACCGATATATCAAATATTTCATTCACATCCGATTCGCCCATAAAACATTCATAGTTTTCACTCATTGAACCAAGCTTCTTCTGTGAAGTATTTTCTTTCCTACTTTGACTGCAATGGGCAGGTGTACTTGAGAGGTTAGGTTCACTCACTTGGTTATCGTCTTTATTGTTTACAATAATAACACATACCTTTGGCTTTCCAACATTTCTCCTTTTCTTAAAAGCCTTCAGAGGATTTCTAATAACTTTACTTTTACTCATTATTATATTTCAACAAAACAGAGACTCAAGAAACAGAATTAATTACGAATATTTTCGAGATAGGGACAGAGTAAATAAACATGAAACAATCAAATGGCTCTGAGCACTATGGGACTCAACTGCTGAGGTCATTAGTCCCCTAGAACTTAGAACTAGTTAAACCTAACTAACCTAAAGGCATCACAAATATCCATGCCCGAGGCAGGATTCGAACCTGCGACCGTAGCGGTTTTGCGGTTCCAGACTGCAGCTCCTTTAACCGCACGGCCACTCCGGCCGGCATGTAACAATCGACAATCACACCAGCGATATATATTGAACCATCACAGGTTAGCCACAACACATACTTTATCTCACATCACTAAAATGTACCTGATGAACACGGACGTTAATAATAACACCATTTGACAGCAGTTTAACAGCGCCACAGTGGGTCACGCTCATGTAGAACACATTTAAAAAAAATTTAAAAATAGTTGTAGTCTTCGGAATTGAATAAATTATATATCTATTAAAAGGTAATAGTCTGCAGATTCAGAAAACGCAAAAAATAAAAATTGAACTTTTCATGATTTTGAGCCTTTCCGGAGCCCCTTAAGTCTTTTGCATATTATTTATTGGTAGTTGGGCAGAGTTTTCTGACTTTTTTAAGAAATGCACTCATCATTACGCCTCAAATCCGAGGAGTTAAACTCTGTTCTGTCGAAAACGAGGTGTGCCAATGGAGGAGGTCCTGGAGTCTGCAAATCTCATCTGAACTCAAAAAAGAAGCAATTTTCTTAATCCTTATGATATTATGCATGGAGTAATATCACAGTTTTTGAAATTCTACAACAATAATGAAATAGCGAACGTATGAAACAAAAGTGTAGTTATGTCGTGCGTTTTTCGTGACGTGTTTTGCAGTAACTATTGAGTAAATTTAAAGAAAAGAAAATTATCTTATTACTACTTGCACATTTGCCACAGAAGTAACATAATCAAATTTTGGAATGATATTCTGATTAATTTGCCCACAGCCCATTCCATCAACTGGCAACACACTTGATAAAAATAGGTTCAAGTGTGGGTCTAAAATTCAAGGTGAAATGATGTCAGTGATAAGATTCCCTGATGACATTGCTATCCTCATTGAAAGTGAAGAAGAATACAGGATCTGTTGAATGGAGTGAACAATCTCATGAGTTGAGAATATGGACTTAGAGAAAATCGAAGCAAGGCGAAAGTAATGACAAGTAGCAGAAAAGAGTATGACGAAAAGCTTAACATCAGAACGAGTGACGACAAAGTAGACGAGTTATGGGAATAGATCGAGGAATTCTGCCTTATGCAAGACACCTTTTCAGTTTCGTTTTACCCATGGGCAACACGAAACTGAAAATGTGTCTAGCATAAGGCGGAATTCCTCATCCTATTTTCATAGCAGGGACGGACATAAGAAGGACTGCAACACTAGAAGATGATTATTTCTACTCCAAGCCAGGTATTTCCTTCGCAGCTCTTCAACAAATTCCAGAACACAACATCAAACTTCAAAAAATCATACTCAACATAAAATTCAACGAACAATATTTGGCCTATAAGACAGTACTCAACTATGTTACCACAACTGTAAACAACATGTCATCTGCAGCACAGCAGACAAAACGTAAGGCTGAACTCATGTGGTTAAAGGAAGAAATCCGTTCTTCATATTCCAAAAAACAGGCTCTAAATATTGAACAATTCAGAATGTGTATAGAATTCTACGAATTAATGTAGAGGTTTAGAGCATATACAGATACCATAATAGACAGGAAACATACAGTCCAACAACAGAAACTCACCAAAATGATAAACCATACAAACGTGCATCAATCCCATCACTAATACAACAAACACAACTTCCACAAAAGAGTGATTAACCTAACAGACATAAAACTATCTGAACAAACAATCAGCCTACTTGAAAACAGTTCCAAACATAACAGAAACACAGTGCTGTCACCCAGAGCTATAGAAAATATCACATAACCTGAACACATCATAAAGCAAGAAGAAAAGCTAAACATACCTGTATTCAATGTAAGTCTAACAAGAGAACTAGTTACTGAGGAAATAAGAGACATAATCAAAGAGAACAAAACCATTATAAAAGAAAACGCATGGACTGATGAAGGAAAAACGTACAGAAAATTGGAGAACAAACTAACACAAGAAAATGTCATCCTACTAGGCTAAGTCGATCGTAGGCATAAACAAACAGGAATACATTGACAAAACATTAGAATTCATCCAATGCAGCAACATCACAGATTGAAGAAGTGATACAATAAACCAAAACGAAAGTAAGTTACAAAAATCTCTGAAAAACGTGGAAACAATTTTTACAGAAACTCAGATTAAAAAGATGATACAGAAAAATCCCGAGGGCCCCACTGTGAAATCATTGCCTAAAGTTCATAAACCTGGAATATCTATGTAGCCATTGATAACCTTTACTGAAGCACCAACATACTACACACACACACACACACACACACACACACACACACACACTGCTATGGGCAATATATAAATACACTGAAAACAAAAGTCTAAAGAACTCAAATCACTTGATAGAAAAGATGAGAAAGGAAAGCATACCAAACATAGCAACAGTAATCTCACTTGACATAATTTCCATGTACACACACATCCCCAACAGAAGAAACCATCATAGAACGAAACTTCCAACTGCAAGGAAACATACCCACAACAAACATACAAGAAATATCTACCATACTCAGGTGCATTACAGAGCAAAACTACTTCACATTCAACAACAAACTTTACTCTAAAAAAGATGGAGTACCCATGGAACCGCAATCAGTGGCCTCCTAGCTGGCATCTTCCTCAATCAGATAGAAAAACAGATCTTTGAAAAAATAGTAATACCAAAACAGAAGAAAATAATCTGTTGGTACAGATATGTAGATGATATAATTTGCTTAACAGATGAAACACAGCGTTGCATAAGAAACTTCATGACAACATCAACTCAATCCACCCAAAAATACAGTTCACCACTGAAATACAAACACATGGATAACTTCATTTCTTAGATCTGAAAATGCACCAGAGAAACTACGAACATGAATTCACAATCAACAGGAAACCCACAATCAGCAGCACCATTATTTATAACCAACCTAATCACCCCATAACTCACAAAGAAGCCAGCTTCAGATATTTACTACACAGACTGAACAGAACATTCATGAACAAACACGATTATGCACAAGAACTGAACACAATAAAACAAACTGCACAGGAGAATGGATGTGATGCAAAGAGAGTAGATAAAATAAACCACAAAAACAAGCAACATGTAACCATGAAACACACAAACAAACCAACGCAACACAACACATAACAAATCAGCCGAAAGTGAGCAACAAACGGCACATAATAACTTCCAACAACTAAGCCACACACAGGATAGGTAATATACTAAAAAAACAAGGATTCAACATAGGATACAGAATCAAAAACACTATACAAAGCAGACGTGGAGGAAATACAACTAACATTGACAAACACAGCCTGTCAGGTATGTACCAACTTACTTCCAACTGCTGTCAGTCTGTATATGTGGGCCGGCTGGTGTGGCCAAGCGGTTCTAGGCGCTTCAGTCTGGAACCGCGCGACCGCTACTGTCGTAGGTTCGAATCCTGCCTCGGGCATGGATGTGTGTGCTGTCCTTAGGTTAGTTAAGTATAAGTAGTTCTAAGTTCTAGGGGACTGATTACATCAGTTGTTAAGTCCCATAGTGCTCAGAGCCCTTTGAACCATTTTTCTGTATATGTGGGTCACACATGCTGGAATTTCAGAAACAGGTATACAGAACATCTCAGAGCACAGTAAAGCAATAGCTCACACTCTACATTCGCAGATCACCTGTTAGGACACAATCACCACCCAACAAACAATGAAACTGACTTACAGATCATTAAAATTAGTAGCGGCTTATACCAAAAATGAACTATAGAAGAAAATTGTCACATCCAAAAATAAATAGCCCAGGGAAAGAAAGTACTAAATGAATACACATCACTGTGCAATAAAACTCTCTTTGTCACTATTAAAGAATATACAAATAACACCCATACCTAGATTACTCAAGAGAAAAGGAAAAAACCCATTCACTAAAACCTATATCTGTATTGGATGCTAACAAATTTCTCTTCTTCAAAAATACTTTACTTACCATTGCCAGTTTACATATTGTATCCTCCCTACATCGGGCATCATCATTTTTTTTCCAGTCCATTTACCAAAACTCATCTTCTACTATAAGGTTGCTGTATCCTAACTCAATTGCGTTAGCATCACCTGATTTAATTCGGCTACATTCCATTTCCTTCCTGGATTTTGTTGATGTTGATCTTATATCGACTTTTCAGGACAATGTCCATTCTGTTCGACTGCTCTTCGAAATCCACTGCTCTCTCTCATTCAATTACAATGTCGTTAGCGAACCTTAAATCTATTTCCTTTCCATGAACATTTTAATTCGTACTCCCAATTTCTTTAGTTTCCTTTATTACTTCCTCAGTGTACAGATTGAGTAACTTCGGTGATGGGCTACAACCTTGTCCCACCCCCTTCTCCACCACTACTTCCCACTTATGCGCCTCGACCCTTGTTACTACCATCTGGTTTTTGTACAAGTTGTAATGAGTTTTCGCCTCCTGTGTTTTACACCTGCTACCGTCGGAATTTCAAGTAGAGTATTCACGTCAACATTGTCAAAATCTTTCTCTAAGCCTAGAAATGCTATAAGCTTAGGTTAGTGTTGTGTCTAGGAATCCTGCTTACCCGGTTGGCTAGACAAACAATCAAAAAACTCATATTAATGAGTCTTATTACATCAAGACAAGTAAAAATACTTGACTTTGATCCGAGGATTTCTGTAGCCCTTTCTACATGATCATCCACAAGTGCAATTACACAGATGTGTCGCAAGCTCCACATTCAGCAATCAAATACAACCGCTCGCTCGCAGAAAGTTGCTTACCTTAAAACTGGAAAATTGCTCAGGTCACACCAATACTCAAAAAGGGAAGTGGGAAAATCAGTTGAATTACAGGATCATATCACTAACTTCGATTTGCAGTAGGGTTTTGGAACATATGCTGTATTCGAATATTATGAAGTATCTCGAAGAAAAAGATTTATAAACACATAGTCAGCACGGATTCCGAAAGTATCGTTCTTGCGAAACACAAGTAACTCTTTATACTCATGAGATAATGCTATCGGCAGGGGAGGTCCAATTGATTCCATATTTTTAGATTTCCAGTTGGCTTTCGACACCGTTCCTCACAAGCATCTTGTAACCAAACTGCGTGCCTTTGGAATTTCTCCTCACTTGTGCGACTGGATTCGTGATTTCCTTTCGGAAAGGTTACAATTCGTAGTAACAGACGGAAAGTCATCGAGTAAAACAGGAGTAATATCGGACATTCACCAAGGAAATGTTATAAGCCCTTTATTGTTCCTGATCTATATTAACGATGTAGGAGATAATGTTAATAGTCGTCTTAGATTGTTTGCAGATGATGCTGTCATTTACCGCCTTGTAAAGTCATCAAATGACCAAAATGAATAGCAAAATGATTTAGATAAGACATCTGTATGGTGCGAAAAGTGGCAATTGACCCTGAATAAAGAAAAGTGTGAAGTTATTCACACATCTTCTTCAGTATAAAGTCTGTGCTACATAGAGAATACAAGCGAAGCAACTACAGTTGACGGTCCTATTGAACTGAGGCGTCGCCAATCGGTCACAGCGCTTATGTACACTTCACATAGGGGCCGCTGCTATGTTGTTGTCGTCCTGGAGGGAGGTCCAGTCAGTGTGTGATTGGCTGACTTCTTCTCACAGCCTTCTCTTCTTTGTCGTTCCCGACTGACGTGGTGGCGCCTTACTTTAGGCCGAAAGAAAATGTATCTACAGAAAGGTATCTGTGACGTCTGTGAGTCACTTGATGTGTTCCTTTACGAGTGTTCAGAGAGAAGTCTAAACAAACCATACTCCTCTGGTTCAGAAAGGTTGGATGCTGTTCCTAACCCGCTATTGTTGCTTCAGACCATCTCCAGATCAGTAGCTGTAGGAAATGAAAAATTCACTGAAAATTTCAACCATTTATCTCTTCTGTAGGGCAGTTCTTCGAATTCCGTTTGTGTTCTGATTTTTCTGACTGTGCTTAGATGCCAGTGTGTGCTTCGAACAGTGAGGAAAACAACGCCCCTGACTCCAGCAGCAAACATAAACTAAGTCCACCCACCGATTCAGAAAAATGGTAAACACCATAGCAGCTGTAAGACTCAGAAAATTTTCTCTTTCTCTGGCAGTGCCTTCAAGTAAGTAGCTAAAACTCGAACACTTGTGAGCGTCGTGATTACAGTTACAGAGAATTTTTTTTTACCACCAAATATCGTCGTTTCTATGTGTAAAATGAGATACTGCAAATGATGGCGGTTTCGGGATCTGTTTCCCACAAAAGTGTGTGATGTGTCTCAAGAAGGTTTCACAAGTGTGCAGAAATCTTTAGAGAGTCTGTTTTCAGGTGTTGCGGTATATAATGCAAAACTGGACCAAACTGCAGTGCAGCGATATCTTTGAAAGCGTGTTTGGAGACATATTCAGATGGATTTAGTAACTTGTGAAGCAGCTCGCGCTCAAAGATCAAGGAAAATATGTGCTATTTCCCACAAAAGAGCGCGATGTGTCTCAGGTATAGTTTCACAAATGGGCCGATATGTTTTCTTTAATGTTCCGTGTTCATAGGTGGTTGTGGGACTCCTTGGAATAAAACGTGAATTTACATTGCAAATTGTTTAGATATTCTTTCGTCATCTGCAAAACTCTCGCTTTATGTGGATTGATACAGTTAGTTCCTGTGACATCTTCAAGATATGTATGACAATACACTCCACTTTTCCTGGACTCCATGTGTAATAGCTTTTGAGGCAGTTTGTCTTCAATGGGAAGGGTCATCCATGCACCAAAAAGTAGGCTGAGGTCTTTCCTGTTTAGTGCGCAGCCACCCTGTGGCTACTGCATGTCAGAAGTGTGAGCCCAGCATAGCATCATCGAATGGGGCTTGAGGTTCTGGGACAGGAGTGCATGTGCTGGAGTGGGTGGATATCTAACCTCTTGCGCATCAGATGACTGACTAGAATTTTATCGAATGATCTACAGTTCAGCAAATGCCATTATTAGCCTGAGTTGCGAAGTGAAACCTAGCCCAATCTACTACTTTTCATTATTTGATAAAGTACCATTGTTTTCCAAGCGTTATGCTGGTGACTATGGACAAAGTCCTCAGCTGCATGATTGCAGCTAAAATACCCATTAAACTCCTCCTTTTACATCGCAGACATCTCTTCCACTGAACGCATAGTACAGACAGTAAACAATTACGTCTGTCCTATCAGGGAAGTCAGCATAGACTTAGCGATTTTCCAAATATTTCTCCTACAGCGACGTTTAGATTACGTCATGCGAGGGGAGGTGGGAGATACAACAATGCCCTCTTGTGGTTGTGTTGTGAACTAGGTTAGTTGGTCTCTGGTCCTCAAGGTGAACACACTGGATTGAGATATTGTCTATGACAACTCAAACTTTCGAAATAAACAGCACACTGCAACGCATACAAAATAGAGACATATGGCGTTCCTATCCAGCAGCCAAGAGTAGGCTCAGACCTTTTCCTGTGAATATCCAGAAGAGGGGAGAAGGGAAGTTGAAGGAGGAGGCGGTAGGGGGGAGGGGAAGGGGAAGGGAGGTGTGTGGAGTTAGGCTAGTGGAGGTAGTTCAGTTGTCCCATTTTCCCACCGAATCTTCAACTCCCCACCATAAGGTCAGTACAACATTGCTATATCTATGGCCATCATCTTGGATCCGCCATCTTGAATAAATGTAGCAGCAATGTAGAGTGGGATGATGCCCCCTGTGTCCTTCTACTCTTTGGTGGATGAAGTGACACATTTATCTCCAGTAGACGCCCCCCCCCCCTTCCAACTCAGCAAAATGTTGCCTTATAAACTCATACTGAGTTTTACAAGGACCACTATGCTTTCAGAAATAGACTCAAACATTTTAACAGAGTTTCCGCGATTTCAAAAACACGAAAGAAAGCAAATTGTTTACGAAAGTTGTTTTTGGATGGGGCAACTTTCAACATGAATACCTATTAATAGGTCTCGTTCCACAGCAAATGAGGAGTTGAATCGCTTTCATGCTGTTGGGAATACTCCATAAGCATAACTCAGCTATTCATGGCAATGTTCCAGCAGACGACATTATTTTCCATCTTATCCCAAAGGTATACATTTTATGGCAATTTGTTACCCTAATTTCAAGTCAGGCATCACCTGGTTTGCTTAGTCTTGAGAATTAATCTACAGAATTTCTGTTTATTAACACTGTGGTTGAGTAGTTTCTGATGACGAGGGGGAAATTATCAAGTCGGAAGTAACAGTTGATGTTCTGTGGTAAACGTGCAGATTTTTATGAAATCAATCTGAAGTAAAAACGGCTCACACAGATGGAAATAGAATTCAAATAGCTCTGGAGACAATGTTGCGAAGCCTGATGAAAATGATGGATGTTAATGAAGGCGATGCCTTTGTCGTCCTGAAGTGTGGGGCTTAGGGGGAGATATGTACTAGATTGGTTACAGCTGATGAGTAGAGAAGTAGGATGGTGTATCTGATAGAAAAAGAAAAGGGAGACATGACTACTAAAACTATACTGGAGACTCTGACTGTCATGATGGTGAATGATACTGGTGTAATACATGTCAGGAGCTCCACCAAATCTACTGGTTCAGGCAAACTAGTGAGAAACTAGACCTGGGCCTTGTTTTGAATCACCATTTTTCTGGTTGAAAGTTAGTGCTTTACAATAATATCACATCAGACTGTCTGGTACCATCTTTTTTAACAGGTGAGCTAAATTGTGGCGCTGTTTAAAGAAAACATTATAAACAGCTACCATCCTCTAAATTTAAAATGTAAATGAAACGCTTTTTACATCCTCTTTCCAATTTAAGTTTCGAAAGTTTTATTCGTCATCACAAGGCATTACTGCGATTACAAGACCGAATACTAATCAATAGTAGGAATGCTTGGTTTCGCATTGAAACACACACATAAATTGTCATTGGGCTTCCGGCGATTTCAAAACACTTGTCATGGCGACAAGCTTGTTGTATTTTGTCAAAATTATCAGC
Organism: Schistocerca serialis cubense; assembly: GCF_023864345.2. Lineage (NCBI taxonomy): Eukaryota > Metazoa > Arthropoda > Insecta > Orthoptera > Acrididae > Schistocerca > Schistocerca serialis. The sequence continues at coordinate 55,389,235 of NC_064644.1, forward strand.
TATGGGACTTTTACTGTGCAATATTGCCCTACAGCAATTTGAACTGAGAAATACTTGAAACACAATGAAAATTAAGAAGAAACTCAAGTTAAAATGAATAGTTTAAATGGATATCGTACGATCTTTCAAGAGAGATGTGTAAAAAATTTTCAAAAATATTCATTTTCCGTGCTGGGAGAAAAATCACATTTATATGCTTAACACAACAGAGATTGCTCTGCTGAGTATAATCATAAATACATCGGGAGGATGGGTCACCATTTACAGGAGAACCCTATAGAATCTGATCCCACATTAACATTATGTGTTTTATGAAGCATATTTTTACATTAACAGTGGGTTAAGAAAGCAGAGATATATTTGATTTATAAATATAAGCAAAACACCATACAATAATCTCAGTGAATATGCTGAGCTGACTAATAACACTTTTTCACAAAACTTCCAAAAGGATCTCTCTTATGAGATACGAAATTAGACACCACTAACTTCGAACACAAAAGTCTATTGCCACTTTTAAGTACCTAAATGCCATGGATATACTATCTTAAGTAAATTCTACTTAGTATATATTAATTTGAAGATCCGCTAATGTCAGTAACATGTAATATTTATAATCTATTAAATAACAATAAGAAAGAGTTCAGTACACTAATTTGGCGTTTTCATATATGCAGTACAAACAGTAATGTCACTGAGCTTATATGGACACATTCTTTATAGCTTATATCAGAACATATTACTAACATCATGCCATTATATTTCAAAAAATGGCTCTGAGCACTATGGGACTCAACTGCTGAGGTCATTAGTACCCTAGAACTTAGAACTAGTTAAACCTAACTAACCTAAGGACATCACAAACATCCATGCCCGAGGCAGGATTCGAACCTGCGACCGTAGCGGTCTTGCGGTTCCAGATTGCAGCGCCTTTAACCGCATGGCCACTTCGGCCGGCTCCATTATATTTCATAGGAGTACACTTAGTTGCTAGTACTTGTTTCATTACTTTTGTTTAGTGTAGACAACATTTATAGTGGTTTTATCTATTTTCTGTCGTTCCTTATTTGCTTCAAACTTCATGGAGTTGTTTCCATTATTTGCAAATTAATGGCAGGCAGTTTCTGTTTGGCCTAGATATGTTGTTTGTTTTGTTAGGGAAAAACCTTCATTGGCTTGTAATAGATGCTTATTTTATGTATATAATAAATTCATTTAATGTTAGTTACAAATATATAATTATATTACGTTTTTATTGTTCTTCTCTAGTTTTACAAGTTAGATTAAATTGCCCAGCACATTTTTCGTGGCGTTAAATTGTCATTTGGTACTACTTACTTTCTGATATTGGTAATTCATCTCTGGCATCCTGGTGATGTATGTACTCGATCTGCATACTCTGCCAATTTAGTGCATTTCTTTGGCCAATTGATTTCACAATTTAAATTCAGTTCATCATCTCTTGTTTGCATTGTGATTTCTACATGTGGTTTAATACGAGCGTTTTTTTTATTTTTAAGTGTTTGTGAGTGTAGTAATTGTGAACTGTATTGTGTGTGTGTGTGAGAGAGAGAGAGAGAGACAGAGAGAAAGAGAGAGAGAGAGAGAGAGAGAGAGAGAGAGAGGGAGGGAGGGAGGGAGGAGGAGGGAGAAGGGGACAGAGATATATTAATATATTATTTAGTTTGGTATGTATTACATCTTTGTTTTACTATGGTTTTTGTGCCTACGATTCTCAGTGAGCTTTTGCTTATATTAGCTTCATCATTAATTATGTTGTTATTCATTGTATGGACTCTTTGTATGTAGTAGTTTTCCTGTAATATCAGGAGCTTTTATTGTAATTGTTTATTATAATAATTTTCATGGTCTATCCCATATTAGATATTTCTTGTGCTAGTGTTGTCATGTATTTGGCAAGGGTTGAATAGCGGCTTTCACACTTCCAGCTTCTTGTATGTTCTTTATTTGTAGTTTTGAAATTTATGCCTGTCATTTCCAGTTTCACAGGTTTGCATTTTTCTCATTGTAAGTGGTATATGCTTGCTCCTTGATATTCATCTGAATTCTCTTTCGCTGTTTGTAAATGTTATTGGATTGTGTGCTTTTTTTTCTTCAAGTGGTGTCTAATTGCAGCTTCTTTAGTGTGTTTCCTATTTAGTAGGTTTATTTGTATCTTTGTGTTGAAGTGTGCATTGTCTTTCTGTCCGTGATGTGTTACTGTTTCATGTTTTTGTGTGAACTGCAGTGCCTTTACTGTTTGTAGGGTATTGTGGTGTTTGAATCCTAACCTTGTTTTTATTTTTTGGTTGTGTTTTGGTTTTGTGGTTGAGTCTCTGTATTGCATGAGTTGCATAACCATTGTTTTATGTCTGTGAGTTGTATTGTTTGTAATTCTTATTTATAATTTTCTTTGCTCAGTAGATTGTAATTTAGTCTAAGTCAAATGCTTTATAGAGTGGCTAATTTTTGATTTTGTGGGTGGTTGGATGTGGCATGTATAATTTCGTCTGTTGCTATTGGCTTATTGATGAGGTCATATATGGGGTTATTCCTGTCTCTCTTCATTGTTATATCTATGGCTGGTTTTTGCATTTCATTTATGTATATTCTTTATGATTGTATCTGTTTATTTGTTTTCTCTGTTAGTTCATCTACCATACAGATTTAATCATCCACAAATCAGTACCACTACAAAATATGACGACTGTGTCAAAGATTACCTTCTGTGTGATTGATGAGTAAGTTTGCCTGTGATCCTGATATTGAGAGTTTCCCTTTGACTTGGAAGATATTTTGGGATACTTTACATTAAAGGTTTTTTTTATTTCTGTATATTATCTGCAGGTAGTTTGTCTTACATCAGTAACTCTCCTTCAGTTAGTTTTATTGTGTCTGCAGTGGGTACTGAGATGTACATGTTCTCAGGTCAAAGCAAATGAGTGATGCTGTGTGTGTAAATGTAAGTCTTCAACTGATCTGTGTTTTTCGCTGTTCTAGTGTTCTTAATTTCATGCCGTTATATTATGATTTGGTTCAAGTGTTCTGCTATATAGTATGATGGTGTATTTGTGAAATAACAGCTCTCACTGCAATATATGGTTTATGAATATTGGACTGGCCTCTGAGTGCTGATGATCGTTTGTTCTCCTGTGCAATGTGTTGTTCTTCTTTCTCTGTGAGAATACTTTCGATGCCTTCAAGGTTGTTTTATATGTGAGTCTTGAAATGTGCCATTGGATCATATTTCAGTTTTGTGATGTTGTTGGAGATGAAGAATATTTTGGATTTTTCTATATATTGTTCTTTACTGATCAGTTGTGTGGTATTCCCTTTATTGGCTGTGGTATCTGTTATGTTGATGGAGTACAGTTTTTCTTTTAATTCATTTACTCATATTGTTTTCCTTTATGAAGTTTCTGATTTTTCTCTTTCTTTTACATGCTGATTATATTGTCTATTTCATTCTACATTAGCTCTCATGATATCCCAAATTCACAGGGTTAATTTCTTGTTTCTCTTCGTCTATTGGGATGATTTCGGTTTTTATTGTTAGATTTTATATGCAGTTATTGTCTGCCTTTGTGCTGATGTTGCCTTAAGCAGTATTTGTCATTTCTATGGTCTTTCTCTTACATTTCTGTGGCTGCGGTTTATTTTTGGTGGAATTTTGAGTGATTTGTGTGCTGTAATTCGTTGTGTTTTTCTTCCTGTTTAAGGCTGCTAGTGAGTGTTTTAATTTTCATATGCGTTCGTTCTGTGTATGTTGCAGTGCTTGGTGATGTGTTCAGTTTTCTTTATTGTGTTAACAGGCGCCATGTAGTTGTTAATAGATGTTTATAAGTCCAGATGTACATCATATAACACAATATTACACATGAATTTCTTGGTTTAAAGCGATTTGATTTCCTTGTTTTATCCATATTTTTTATACATAATTTCGTTCGTTGTGCTACCAATGAGTGGTTTCGTGACTTTACATAGATATAATGCGTAATTACATTATTCTGTAAGTTTGATTGAACTTTTGGGGAGTCTGAGATGGATACCTTTGTAACATTTGCATTAATTCACGAGATATATACATCATATAAGTAAGCAAACATATACACTCCTGGAAATTGAAATAAGAACACCGTGAATTCATTGTCCCAGGAAGGGGAAACTTTATTGACACATTCCTAGGGTCAGATACATCACATGATCACACTGACAGAACCACAGGCACATAGACACAGGCAACAGAGCATGCACAATGTCGGCACTAGTACAGTGTATATCCACCTTCCGCAGCAATGCAGGCTGCTATTCTTCCATGGAGACGATCGTAGAGATGCTGGATGTAGTCCTGTGGAACGGCTTGCCATGCCATTTCCACCTGGCGCCTCAGTTGGACCAGCGTTCGTGCTGGACGTGCAGACCGCGTGAGACGACGCTTCATCCAGTCCCAAACATGCTCAATGGGGGACAGATCCGGAGATCTTGCTGGCCAGGGTAGTTGACTGACACCTTCTAGAGCACGTTGGATGGCACGGGATACACGCGGACGTGCATTGTCCTGTTGGAACAGCAAGTTCCCTTGCCGGTCTAGGAATGGTAGAACGATGGGTTCCATGACGGTTTGGATGTACCATGCACTATTCAGTGTCCCCTCGACGATCACCAGTGGTGTACGGCCAGTGTAGGAGATCGCTCCCCACACCATGATGCCGGGTGTTGGCCCTGTGTGCCTCGGTCGTATGCAGTCCTGATTGTGGCGCTCACCTGCACGGCGCCAAACACGCATACGACCATCATTGGCACCAAGGCAGAAGCGACTCTCATCGCTGAAGACGACACGTCTCCATTCGTCCCTCCATTCACGCCTGTCGCGACACCACTGGAGGCGGGCTGCACGATGTTGGGGCGTGAGCGGAAGACGGCCTAACGGTGTGCGGGACCGTAGCCCAGCTTCATGGAGACGGTTGCGAATGGTCCTCGCCGATACCCCAGGAGCAACAGTGTCCCTAATTTGCTGGGAAGTGGCGGTGCGGTCCCCTACGGCACTGCGTAGGATCCTACGGTCTTGGCGTGCATCCGTGCGTCGTTGCGGTCCGGTCCCAGGTCGACGGGCACGTGCACCTTCCGCCGACCACTGGCGACAACATCGATGTACTGTGGAGACCTCACGCCCCACGTGTTGAGCAATTCGGCGGTACGTCCACCCGGCCTCCCGCATGCCCACTATACGCCCTCGCTCAAAGTCCGTCAACTGCACATACGGTTCACGTCCACGCTGTCGCGGCATGCTACCAGTGTTAAAGACTGCGATGGAGCTCCGTATACCACGGCAAACTAGCTGACACTGACGGCGGCGGTGCACAAATGCTGCGCAGCTAGCGCCATTCGACGGCCAACACCGCGGTTCCTGGTGTGTCCGCTGTGCCGTGCGTGTGATCATTGCTTGTACAGCCCTCTCGCAGTGTCTGGAGCAAGTATGGTGGGTCTGACACACCGGTGTCAATGTGTTCTTTTTTCCATTTCCAGGAGTGTATTATAGGCAGCTAAAGATGTTTCACAAATAAAAGAAGCGTATTACATAAGGTAACGACAAACTACCTTTCATTTAGCTGCAGAGACAGAATACACTTCACATAATAATGTCTGCTTTCTATCACGACAGTATGCTTGTAGTATACACGAAGTTACGTGATGTGACCGGTCTTCGTGTGAAAAGTGGTGACCCACTCTCTCTTAAAGATTGAGGTCTGTGCTGACCAAAGACTGTGTAAGTAGGCTGTTTATGTTTTCTTATTGGCAACGTTACGTAGCGCTCTGTATGAAAATCACTGGCTGTGCTGTGTGCAGTCTGTGGCTAGTTTGCTTTGTTGTCTGCCATTGTAGTGTTGGGCAGCTGGATGTTAACAGCGCGTAGCGTTGCGCAGTTGGAGGTGGATGTGGGGAGAAAAATGGCGGAGTTTTGAAATTTGTAAGACTGGATGTCATGAACTGCTATGTATATTATGATTTTTCAACACTATTAAGGTAAATACATTGTTTGTTCTCTATTAAAATCTTTCATTTGCTAACTATGCCTATCAGTAGTTAGTGCCTTCCGTAGTTTGAATCTTTTATTTAGCTAGCAGTAGTGGCGCTCGATGTATTGCAGTAGTTCGAGTAACGAAGATTTTTGTGAGGTAAGTGATTTGTGAAAGGTATAGGTTAATGTTAGTCAGGGCCATTCTTTTGTAGGGATTATTGAAAGTCAGATTGCGTTGCGCTAAAAATATTGTGTGTCAGTTTAAGCACAGTCCTGTATAATTTTTCAAAGGGGACGTTTCATAACTGGACCACAGATTTGTACCAAGGCAACGTTTCTGGATAACGAAATACACATGTTTTCGGAAATGAAACGTCTTGGATATATTTTTGTTGTAGATGCATGGAGCATACGTTTATCCTGTCCTGTTGATTTCAGCTTATCTTTGAATTTAATTCATTTCGATTACCTCTCGACTCAAAATGGTCTTTGCAGTAGGTCAACATGATAGTATTAAATTCCAACATCTCATCAATGGTTTCATCTTTAATTTCGATGGGGACATTACATTAGTCGTTCACGCTGGTTGCACCAAAGTCTAAGTTCTCTTAGCTATGAGGAAATTCGCTATCAATGACTGGTGTTTCTCCAGAGGACGTAATTGAAACAGTTGGTTAGATTCTGAATTACAATGATAGCCTTATACAAACTGGCTTAAGTACTTCTGAATGTGCTGTTGAAAATCAGACTTTCACTGGACTAGTTAGTGGAGATATTAACTGTTGTTCTATTACAATTTACATTTTGCAAAGAGTTATTTTTTCGTCTGGGATTTAACCAGAATTAATATGTTATTGTTGTAATTCAGCCATCAGCGGATTTTGTTTCTTATTTCGGCCTTCAGTCCAGGCTACCACCACTAAAAAGAATATTTGTTTACTAGCACCAAAAAAATTTGTTTCTTTGCATCCTGAGAATCGTTCTTGTCTGCTGACCATAGATATAGCACTGTTGTTCGTTTCGCTTTCTTAAACTGACAGATATATTTTTATATGACAAATTTTGTTCAATATTTACAGATATTACGCACTTCTGTGTCTTTTGCCATTCACCATACTATCTTTCGTCACTTCTCATTTTTTACCGTATACAGTGTCCGCCCCCGGTAGCTGAGTGGTCAGCGCGACAGACTGTCAATCCTAAGAGCCCGGCTTTGATTCCCGGCTGGGTCGGAGATTTTCTCCGCTCATTGATTGGGTGTTGTGTTGTCCTAATCATCATCATTTCATCCCCATCGACGCGCAAGTCACCGAAGTGGCGTCAAATCGAAAGAATTGCACCAGGCGAACGGTCTACCCGACGGGAGGTCCTCGTCACACGCCATTGTTATTATTACCGTATACAGCAACACTTTCACAGTTTAAAAATGGCTCTGAGCACTATGGGACTTAACATCTGAGGTCATCAGTCCCCTAGAACTTAGAACTACTTAAACGTAACTAACCTAAGGACATCACACACATCCATGCCCGAGGCAGGATTCGAACCTGCGGCCGTAGCGGTCACGCGGTTCCGGACTGAAGCGCCTAGAACCGCTCGGCCACATCGGACGACCACTTTCACAGTGTTTCTATTGTTATTTCAATGTACCCTAGCCTCAGTACTGATTTATGGTTATAGATGCAGTATCTTCTACTTACTATTTCTATTGATTAATATTTTAAGTGCTCGCTGATCTGCATGCCCTATTACAAATTGTTGTAATCGTTTACTTTTGCTAATTTTGTATGATCCACACATAATTTGACGTTAGGTTCACATTTTACAGCCGTTTGACATTCGTTAAGCTAATATAATGAAAATATAAGTGGTTCAGTTTAATTATTTTTTCACAGTTTCATACTGTTATGCAGAACTGGTCACTAGCGTAGAGCTCGCGTTATACTATCTGTGCAGGCAATGAAGGCACTTGATGAGATATTTAGGAAAGGAATTGACGTTTAGAGAGAAGTTCTTTTGATGGGATTAATATTCTGTCAGAGACAGAAAATGGTTTAGACACTGAATTGAAAGCAGCTGACAGTATAATGAAAGGAATTGGCAAAATGAGCACCAAGAAACAAAAACAAGGAGAACGGAGTGTTATCGAATTAGAAGAGGAGATCAGACAGTACAAGCAGTAAGGAGTTTTACTCTTTGGGGAGCAAAATGACTGGTGATGGCCAAGTATCACATTCAGATTGGCAAGGAAATAATATGTCTCATTAAATGACAGTAGCTTTGACCTCTTGTGTAAATTGAAGTATTAGGAATTGCTCTCTGCAAGTATTTTTCTGAAATATAGTTCGATTTAAATCGTTAACCAGTATAAACCGGAAAAGCGTACATGTTTTATAACGTGGTGTTACACAAGAATGCTGAATATTGGATGGGTGGAATGGTTAATTAATGAAGGGGGTAGATAATGGAATAGTAGGCAGCGAGGAAAAACTTTCAGTAGAACTTGAGTAATGGAAGTGTAGATTGACTGGACATGTGCTGAGGTGTCGAGGAAAACAATGCGGTAATAGAGGGAGTTGCGGGGACAAACTTCAGATGGAGACTAAGACATAACCACAGAAAACGTTCCAGTGAGTGTAGGTTCCATAAGTCATGCAATGGTGAAGAGTTTGCAAAGAAAATATTAGCTTGGATAGCTGCGTAAAATGTTTCTGCCGATTAAAAACCATTACGACAACAACACGTGTTTATTAACGCAATAGACTGTGTTGCAGTGGAGGTAGAGCGTAGATTAGCACCAACTGCTCGAGTTGCGCCAGGGTTTCTCGTCGCTGGGCGCACCTGCCGAGCCACTCCAGATCCGGAGAGCAGGTGGATAGGATCGCCTGCCTACCTACCTACCAACCCCCTATCTACCCAACTACCTGCTGTTGGAGGCGCGACATGGCGCAGGCCGGTCCGTGCCGGCGGCTGCACCGCTGATTGATTGTGGGGGCGGGCCGGCCAGTGGCAGACAATTTAATGTCCATCAGTCAAGCCCGGCTGCCGATACGGCGCGCGTCCCTGTCGATCGCTCGTTTCTCTCTCGATCCGACTCAATCACGGGACGGAACACGGCGGGGAGTGATGTAGCTGCAGCTAGCGGAGCGGCGCGGAGCCGCGGCGAATTTCACAGGCCGGCTGGCGGCTAGGGGGCCACTCGGAGCGACGGCGGCAAATTGAGGGGACTGCCGTCTGCTGACGCCGCCCCCGCCGCCCCCACCGCCTACGCCGTCCCCGTTCCGCGGTGAACAATTGAGTGCCGCGATCCGACGCACGGCTGCCGGGACCGGCGGAGCGTTGCGCGAGAGACAAGAGAGCTTACTGCGTGAAAACCGTGCAGCGTCTGCTATCAGCTGTGTGCCGCTCTTGGTCATGTCCCTAATTAGTGTGTATTGCCACATATAATTTCATTTTCATACGGGGTAATGTAGTAGCCCCTACCGCTGGGTTTATGCAACCCGCAACGCTTTAAAGTACCACACGTAAGATTTTCATATTCGCCCGCTCGCTACGTGCAAACTATTATTCCTACAGACATGATGGACAGGAACGTTTTGTAGGAAATTTACTGCAGTTAAATTTTATAGTGGGACACGTTTTCGTTAGACGCCGTCGTTTCCGAATAATTTAAGAAAATTCACAGAAGTGACATTCAAAGTCATTTTTCTTCAGTGACTCGAAAACCATGGCCTCCAACTTAAAGGTGTCTGAGTACTAAATTTAACTACATTAATTTCCTACAAAAGGAGCCGATTCACTTTCTCTTCAGGAGTAACAGTTTCCATGCAGCGAGCGAGAGAACATAGAAATGTTGTGTGAGGTTTCTGAAGGCAGTGCAAGTTGCATAAAACCGATACGTAGGGGCAGCAGAATCTTCCTGTATTTGAGGAAGAGACTCTTTTCTTTACACATACAGATGTATGAACATTCCAGACAGAGGATGTACAAGTATCTGAAAGTGTGTCCATGGTAAGTCTCTTGGCACCCATCATGCTGTTCATGTTGTATATTGAAGACCTGGCAGCCAAAATTAACAGTAACTTTAGACATTTCGCAGGCAGTTACTTATTACAAGTATTGCCAAAACAATTTTTCACACACGTTGCTTCGAATCCTGATAACATTTTAAAATGCTGCAGCTGTTGCTACCCCACTTTAGATATCGATAAATTAAAAATCATACCATTCACAAATCATAAAAAGTTGTGTCCTACGACGACAATATCTACGATACACAAATAAAACTAGTCAAATCATTCAACAACCTGGCTACTACAGTTTGCAAGTAAATGTTGTGGAATGATCACATAGACTCACTCGTAGATAAAACAGGTGGCACGGCACTAACTAGAATATAGCAGAGACATGAAATCTCGCTGGAGGCAGACGACCATGGATGTATTACAGTGTAATGGAGGTACACAGGTCTCTTAAAAAAGTCGTATAGTAGGTTAAAAAGTGACTTTATTACAATAATTGCTCACTTGACGTATTTCGGATCTATTTCCATCATTATATATCTAAAAAGTAAGAGGAGAACAAATTCGTGCATAGATTATCGATGAAAAGAAAATGAAAAATGCACTGACTACAAAATGCAATATATGTAAACATAACGAAGTCCACAAAGGGTCACAGGACACGAGCATTGCTAGATGTATAATTTGACGCAAGCTGAGAGTCTGCTAGCTATCGTAGGGAGATGGAGAGACAAGGAAGACAAAGTTGGCCGCCAGAGCGAAGAGTTTACATAGTGGCGCCATGAGCGTAATGTCTTACGTTTCGTATAAAAATATGAAAAAAGTATTTTTGCTAAGGTTATAGACTGTACAGTAACATAAGTTGGAAATGCACAAATATCAATAAAAATTTCTTGAGTGATATGGTATACAAAACCATCCTAGAATACTGTTGCAATCTTTGCTAATGATAACAAAGAGCACTAAAAAAGGCGTTGTACGTAAATAAGGAAGGGTCTCTAGAATGGTCACAGTTTTTTTTTAATCCCAAAGACAAGATCTGAGTGACTACAGAGATTCTCATATTTCAACAATGTAAAATAAATTAAAAGCCTAACAGACTCTAAGTAGTAAAGTGAAATCTATACTCTGCCATGCACTTCACACTGGTTTGCGGACTACAGATACTGACGTATCTTCAGAAGAAGATACATTTTCTTGCACTAGAATGTGTACTGAACCCGAACTTGAGCATCCTGAGAAAGTGGACCTTGGTAACTTGAGAATACGATGTGATGAAATGAATTTTCATCCTGAAACATTGTGAACTAATTTCTACTCCAAACTGCATGTTTCGGAATGGTAGCTTCGATCATAACGTGAAATCAATAATTATAGTGCACCACAAATCTACAGGAGTAACAAAAGTAGATCATCAGTGAAAATTTTTGTTCCCTCTCAACTCCCCCACCACCTCCCATCCCAAAGGAACGCACAGCAAAATGCATTCGTTTAGCGGCTCCAAAAATTATTGCAGTAGAATTAAATAAAAGAAAATCTAAGCCTTGCAATGGATTTTCAAAGAAATGGAAATTGTGTTGCATGGTATGAAAATTATCACTGATACTTTCGTTATGCGTTTATCAGAAGGGTTTATTCACCTTACCGCACCCGACCATAGAAGATGGCCTTCGGTAAGTTGTAATGTAGAGAACAAATTAATTTTTATATTGGATTGGATTGGACTGACTGGGGGAAGAAACCAAACAGCGAGGTCATCGGTCTCATCGGATTAGGGGAGGGTGGGGAAGGAAGTCGGTCGTGCCCTTTCAAAGGAACCATCCCAGCATTTGCCTGGAGCGATTTAGGTTGGTTGGTTGTTTTGGGGAAGGAGACCAGACAGCGAGGTCATCGGTCTTATCGGATTAGGGAAGGACGGGGAAGGAAGTCGGCCGTGCCCTTTGAAAGGAACCATCCCGGCATTTGCCTGGAGCTATTTAGGGAAATCACGGAAAACCTAAATCAGGATGGCCGGACGCGGGATTGAACCGTCGTCCTCCCGAATGCGAGTCCAGTGTCGAACCACTGCGCCACCTCGCTCGGTTTAATTTTTAGAAGAAAACGTTGTATTTTACTTTTATAATTCCTCCTAGTGAAATGGTTTGAATATACCTTTGCTTACTTCTACCAGTATACCCAAATTATGCTGCCGAGGACAATAAACAGAATAAATTTTAGCATGAGATGACAATATCCTAAGGATATAGAAATAAGCTAAATAGAAATTTCTTTCACTCCCGCATATTGCAGAACTCACTGACGGACTGAAAAAGGTTCCGCCACACAATTATTCTGCCTTATGCATCAAAAATGTATAAACAAACGCAAGTTTAGCTGCATTCCTAGCTTCCTTGCAGAAAATTTCATATATCATTTAGGAACTGCATTTTTCAAGGAAGGAAACACATTAATAAATTTATGTATAAGGCAACAATGAAGACACTCTACTCTTTACTACCGTTTGCTGGAAGCAAGAAATCATAAATCAGTTAATTTATAAATTTAAAATATTACACAAAAACATAAAATTCACAATGTACGTGAAGACAAAATCCCTACAGATTTTCTTAGCCTAAGTAACTAAAGGGAATGAATAGCACACACTTCATGTAAGCAAGAAACAAACCTTCAGTAGTGTGACAAGGCAAGTGCCAGCAAGTAAACTGCTCTTAGACAGGCTATTTGTATTACCTAATAGAAAGAACCAAATCCCTTAGGAATTCATAACAGTATAAATAATAACTAAAACAGTAGTTACGCAATGAAACTGATTAAGACGGTAAGTACAAAAATTATAGCTCAAATACACTGTCTCACATATGGACAGTTTACCACAAGAAAAAAGTCAGTATTCCACATCTAGAAAGTGGTTTAGCGCGAATAGTAGTTTTACTGAAGAAGACAAACAACAAATTAGGACAAACTCACAACAGAAAATAAAACCACAAAATAGAGGAATAAATAAAGTACATGGTAAGAACTATACTGGCCAGAGATGCAGAAACTTCTTCAGACGTTTCAGAAAGACAGGAAAGCAATTCATATGAGCCATTTCACAGATCGTCTATAGGAAGCGTATCTCTGGTCATGAAAATTAACAACAGAAACGAGATTCAAATAATCTCGCACACACGATATAAGGGGAGGAATCCTGTCATTTTTTTAAGAACAAGAAAAAAAGGAACTTACGATATGCTAAACGTAAAACGCAATTTAATATCCACAAATCTGCTAGAAACTTTATGGAAAAACCTTTAGAGCAGCAGATAAACTGCCAAAATAATTTCTGAAATCTGTTTGTAGCGTTTCAAAAGAAATATATAATATCTGGAATCAACCGTGAATTTCAGTCCTTGCAATTACCGGTTACTTCGTACATTTGTGGCGTGGTTACTTCAAGTAGCAGCAACTAACGCAAAAAGGTCTGTATCTCTCATCTGTAATTTTCGTGCCAACGAAAATGCTTAAACTCGTCACTTTAAATTTTTCGCGGTAAGAACATTTTCAGCTAATTATTAAAGCCTTTGAATGGGTCCATTTTAAATCTATGTGTGAAGGTAGAAACAAATTTTAGCTATTCAAGGCTATTTTTATTACGTATTGTAGTGACATGCATTGTGTAGTAACGAATATTTTGACTGAAGGCCAATTACCAACACCAACATCAATCATATTACGTTCGACTGCATTGTAGTCATGGAAAAACTGAAATACATTTTTGAATGCCAAATCTAAGGCGACTTTAATTATGCAGTAAGAGAGCTAACTACATATCTTCAACCCGTTATGTCAAAAGAAGACTTATATGTATCTTACAATGAATACTTTCTCAATGATGAGTATGCTTGTAGGTAATATGTTGCTAACTATTTAACTAATACTGAATATCATGAATTCTTTTTTTGTTTAGTCTCAGTTTCATACTAGAGCTCTATATTAAAATAAATTCATTAAATGTTAGTTTAAGTTTCATTTGAAATAAATGAATTATTAATTAATCAGGGACATGCTAGGAATGTCGAAAGAATGTTATGTGAAATTAGAGCTGTTATTCGCAACTCAGTATTCAAAACTTACATTGGTTTGCCTTGAAAATAGTTACAGCAGTTACAACTCGACAGAATGTCACTACCAATTGTTGGTTGTGATATGGGATGGGATTTATCCTCGCTTTCCTTTCAAAAACCACACAATCTCGTAACTGGAATCATTTTAAATTGCTTGTGTAATTAAAACACAGGAAAGTGGATACACTGTGGTCTAATTGAGAGTCTCATCGAATCAAAGAATTGTAAACTGTCCACATTACTAGACTTCCCAAGTAAAGGCACAACGTCAAATGTATCTAGAAGACTAGTAATATAGCGTGCCAATTAAGGCGGTATTTATGTCAATTTGAGTGAGCATAACTCTGGTACTCTTAGAGATACTTCAAACAAACAAACTATACATATGGATTATTGTCTGGGGTTAGTTACTGTTGATATAAGATAGCCCTGACATCAATGAGAGAGGGGTTGAGTGAGGGACAAAGATATTAAGTACAAATAATCGAAAAGACCGTTGTTACTATCGGTGCGATAAGATCCAGTGTTGCTAAGGTAAATGGTAATAGTTTCGATGATATTTGTACTCTGGGATTGCCGTAAGCCGTAAAAAGGGACTTGTATGTAGCAAAAATCGAATATAACTGTCATTAGTCTCAAACGGCAAAATCATTGTTCCTTTTGCTGGTTAGTGACAGTTTTCATTACGATTAGCTTCTATATTACAGTCTGCCTAGAAGAAAAAGAGACTACAGTTGTACGTAAGGAGACATTAATAACAATACTATAATTACAGTTCACGTAGAAAACTTCAGCTGAGCAGATACTCATATACCCAACTCAAGAAAGCGTAGGACGGGAGTCAATGGCGTCAGTGTGCAAAATTCTGGGTGGGTTACGAATCCAGTGTCAAACGGTGTCCTGGAATTCTTTGTCACAGGTGAACCTGTGACGTTTCAGAGATTGTTTTAAGGGGCCTAAAGTATGAGTCACTTTGGGAGTCACTGTGGCTGAGTGACACATACCCTGTTTCATAACGATGACTTCACCGATATGTAAAGCACCTAGCGAGACACTGCTCTTGGTACACCTCATTCATCTAGCGATAAATTCCAGAATGAGATTTTCACTCTGCAGCGGAGTGTGCGCTGATATGAAACTTCCTGGCAGATTAAAACTGTGTGCCCGACCGAGACTCGAACTCGGGACCTTTGCCTTTCGCGGGCAAGTGCTCTACCATCTGAGCTACCGAAGCACGACTCACGCCCGGTACTCACAGCTTTACTTCTGCCAGTATCTCGTCTCCTACCTTCCAAACTTTACAGAAGCTCTTCTGCGAACCTTGCAGAACTAGCACTCCTGAAAGAAAGGATATAGCGGAGACATGGCTTAGCCACAGCCTGGGGGATGTTTCCAGAATGAGATTTTCACTCTGCAGCGGAGTGTGCGCTGATATGAAACTTCCTGGCAGATTAAAACTGTGTGCCCGACCGAGACTCGAACTCGGGACCTTTGCCTTTCGCGGGCAAGTGCTCTACCATCTGAGCTACCGAAGCACGACTCACGCCCGGTACTCACAGCTTTACTTCTGCCAGTATCTCGTCTCCTACCTTCCAAACTTTACAGAAGCTCTTCTGCGAACCTTGCAGAACTAGCACTCCTGAAAGAAAGAATATAGCGGAGACATGGCTTAGCCACAGCCTGGGGGATGTTTCCATTTTTTCTCATTCTGGAAACATCCCCCAGGCTGTGGCTAAGCCATGTCTCCGCTATATCCTTTCTTTCAGGAGTGCTAGTTCTGCAAGGTTCGCAGAAGAGCTTCTGTAAAGTCTGGAAGGTAGGAGACGAGATACTGGCAGAAGTAAAGCTGTGAGTACCGGGCGTGAGTCGTGCTTCGGTAGCTCAGATGGTAGAGCACTTGCCCGCGAAAGGCAAAGGTCCCGAGTTCGAGTCTCGGTCGGGCACACAGTTTTAATCTGCCAGGAAGTTTCATATCAGCGCACACTCCGCTGCAGAGTGAAAATCTCATTCTGGAAACATCCCCCAGGCTGTGGCTAAGCCATGTCTCCGCTATATCCTTTCTTTCAGGAGTGCTAGTTCTGCAAGGTTCGCAGAAGAGCTTCTGTAAAGTTTGGAAGGTAGGAGACGAGATACTGGCAGAAGTAAAGCTGTGAGTACCGGGCGTGAGTCGTGCTTCGGTAGCTCAGATGGTAGAGCACTTGCCCGCGAAAGGCAAAGGTCCCGAGTTCGAGTCTCGGTCGGGCACACAGTTTTAATCTGCCAGGAAGTTTCATAGCGATAAATTTCTGGCCAAGAACTTGGAAAACCGCTTTTTGTGGTGATCACGAGGAATGCACGAAAGAACCGCCTGAGGAAACAACTCTCCATTTACCTAATCAGCCTTTAACTCAGCTTGTTCAGCTGTGAATATTTCCACACCATCAGTCGGTAAGAACATTCACCCACGGGGATTACATACAGTGAAGGTTTCTTTTCAATTAGACGTACCTTGTACACTGTCAAGTCTCATTAATGTGACGTCCTGTCAAAACCGTCAATGACCACGTCGTGCATAAGGAGAGTCATGAGGATCTGGAAGTTACGGACAGGGATGTGGAGCCGTGCTGACTCGAGTGCTGTGGCCAGATGTGGTAGGCTTTTCGGATGAAGATAGATGGCGCGAACAACACGATCGAAGTGGTTCCACAGATTCTCGATTGGCTTTAAACTTTTGCAGTGAACACACCCTTCTGGACTCAGATAAATCGCTCTGCATTGTTTTCCGCGTCCCCCCATCCTGACGTGGTATATGTGCCCCCCCGGTGTTAGTGCTGCCACCTACCGTCTATGAGTGGTTATTGCTCTTCGACATCGAACACAAGAGGTGGTCACATCAATGTGACTAAATCATATATATACTCGTACATCCAGGCAAATGAGTTGAATCAGGTAAAGGTACAACAACGTACAGATTAATACAAAGTGCTTTCTAGTATTAGCCAGCTTCGTAGGAGATGAGCAAAATATAGCAGTAGTTGCAAGTTTCCTCCCTGTGTTGGTATGTTAGTTTCTACCAGTGTTCTGTTACTACAATTACCAAATAACAGAATAGTGACCTTTTCGTTTGTACAGTGCACAGGTTAGGCTTCTTACTGTTGCTTCCATTTTTGCACATCGCTGACAATTCTTCATCGTGCTGGGTGCTGAAAACACCATAAATCAATGACCGAATTTCATATTACAAAATTTCTGAAAGGTGTCGTTTTTGTAGATAGACGGCTTTTGTACTTGCCAACATTATGACGAAAACCTTTTCCCACTCACTATCCTAGTGGCGAAGTATGAAGTTATTAATAACCTATGACAAGAAGTGAATATTTCCATTTATGTAAATTATTACACTACTTTGTGCGAAAAGTGTGTGTAAAGGGAAAGGAACCGAGGGGAAAGCGAGCTTCGTCCGGCAGCCATGCATTATTTAAACGGCGGAGGACTGGTATGAAGATCAGCCGCTCGATATTCAAAGGGCGCGAGAGAACCACAAAGAAGGAAAGAGAGGTGCTCCGGGGCGAGATTGAACGTGAAATACTCTCGCGGCGAGGCTATCGACAGCGGGGAGTGATTTTATTGTTGTGTACACCCCTGTGAGGGAGGAGAGAAAGGGCGTCGATCCACGCGAGTGCAGCCTGACGTAACAGGCCGGGGAAGGGGAACCCCCACCGCCAGAGATACGGGTTCCTCGAGGTGCGGTGAAAGCGGAACAGGCCAACGTGAGAGCTCTCTACCAAACCACATCATCAACAAAGCCCAGCACTGCATTAATGAGAGTTTACGCGCCACGTGTGAGGTATTTCAAAATGTTACCGATGACCTTCACCATCGTATGGAAAAGACTAAATACAACATTCCCTGAGAAGCAATAAGTTTCTGAAGTAAGGTGATCGAGTACGACATGTGGTTTACAAGCATGATTTGTTCACTGCGAGAAATCGAATGGCACACACGGCCGATTATTTTACTGTAAAAATGTGGGATAACGTAACTAATTTCTTCCGACTTTTAGTTCTCCAGTATGTTATACGGTTGCTGCATAATCGAGCTAACTATTCAAACGACTTCCCTCATAAATATGTTGACGGTAATCTTTATTTCTTTGTTAGTTCCTTAGTGTTAAGTTTCCCAGACGTATATTGTTTGCGGGAGTGCAAAATCCAACAATCGCTCAAACTCTTGCATCGTAGTAGGATGAAGTACTTAATTTACGATACGAAGTTAGTCATTAAAGCATAGGCTCTAATAACTTACAGGAGAACCCCCGATATTCCGGTGAACACTAGCGCCATCATACAATCTAATATGACAGACATCAGAAGTTATCGACAGCGAATGTTCATAAACAGCGGTGAGGTACTATTACCTCTGTCCCTCTCATTTTATAAAATATGAGAGAGCACGATTCCTTGCAGAAGTTAAGCAGAAACATTCACCTCTATTAATTTTTAACTTCAGATGATCTCAAAAGCCTACCACGAGGCCAACCAAAGAAAGCATCTCCCATACGTCTGAAAAAAACAAGCGAATTCTTATGCTGCCCCCTCCAAGCACGTTCCTAGAAGTCTTTCATAACCACTTTGGCAATAGTTCACAATGTATAAGGTAGATCCAATTGAAAAGAATACCTTCACTGTAGCGGGATTGTATGTAATCCCCGTGGCTGAATGTTATGGTGTGGTAATATTCACAGCTGTAAAAGCTAAGTTAAAGGCTGATACGGAAAATGGAGAGTGGTTTCCGCAGGCAGTTGCTTCATGCATTCCTCGCGATCAGCACAAAAAGTGGTTTTCCAATTTCGTCGCCAGAAGGGAAACATGTTGCACAAATTTATCGCTAGATGAATGAATTTTACGCAGAACAGTGTGTCGCTAGGTGCTTTATTGTTCGGTGGAGTCTTCGTTATGAAACAGGATGTGTGTCACTCTAGCCCCTAAACTTTCGATGGAAGTCCTTGAGCACCTCCTTACAGTGTCTCCCAAAGTGACTCACATATTTTACGACTCTTAAAACAATATCTGAAACGTCAGAGGTTCGCCTGTGAAAAAGAATTCCTAGACACCATGGAAAACTGGATTCGTGATCAACCCTGAGGTTTGCACACTTTGGCAATAGTAGGTGGCAAAGCGCTTTCCGTTGGAACTCCGTCTGTCTGGTTATTGAATAATATGGAAGCCGCAGTCAACACATGTTTGCGACGGTAGCAATGCCCTTGTCTTCTGGCAAAATAACAATACCTCGATACACTCTTAGTGAACAGCGGACGTCCTTTCACCTGTTGTTACTTGCTTGAACATCCCTCAGTCAACCCAACACATATTCGCTGATAACCTCCTCGGCAGCTTTTTCGACAGGACTTTTAAAATCGACCACCCGTAAAGGCTTGGGCGTCAGTGTAAATTTTAAACTTTTCCTTAGCATGGAAAATGCTGCGTCGTATTACATTCCAGACCACGGAAACGTTGAACAGCCATAGGATGAAACTCACTGTCAAACTGTGACTAGGAATCAGTGCCCACCTAACCCCAGAAAAAGCCGTAATTCTTAAAGCAGTAATTTAATGACGACGAAACAATTTCTAACAAACACAATGTAACTGTCGGCGAGTATAATGGGTCTTCTCACGAACAATAGCTAAACCATCATCTTGCTTCTCAAGACTGGAGGCAAAATAATTAATAGGAAGCACACCTTTCCCACCATCCGGCTCAGCGAAAAGTGGTACGGCTTAACGAGGTCCACGTCGTCTCGGACCTTGAGTTAGTCCGCTGAGTTAGCCCGTCTTTAATTCTTCTTTCGTCAGTATGGTTATAGTGAAAATAGATGAGATGTGAGTTGTGTTATAGACTAACCGTACACCAGGCGAATCGTGACAAATGACTAGGTGGCGCCTAGGTCTACACACTTTTTGCCTTACGTGAGTTGCATTTTCAAAAGAGTTGGTCGTATTTTCCGGAAATATAATGTGAAATGTTTTTCTCGACCAACATCTAAGAATAGGGCACTTTTAGGATCCTTAAAGAAATGCCTTGGTTTTGAAGAATTGTCTTGATATACGTAAGGTGAGTTTCTATTGTATTCTCTGTCGTAAGGGCACGTCATATTTTGGTCAGACAGTCAGGACCTTCGAGGACAGCGGAACTGGGGATCAGCGTCACATATGCTTACAAGTGCCGAGCGAATTCGCTATTGCACAAAGTTCCCCTGGCGACAGTCATCATATGGAATATAACAAAACGAAGATTCTGGCATGCACAGGAATAGTGTTATCAAGGGAGCAGTTGGAATGAAATTAGTAAGTGTCATTGTAAATAGAGACTGGAGTTTACGCTTGAATTCAGCGTGGGCTCCTCTTCCTTCATTTAAAAAAAATGGTATTTGCACTCGATACCTTTTGTTGTCGGTTATACTTGGATATTCATTGGTAATAGTGTGTGTGTGTGTGTGTGTGTGTGTTTGTGTATTATGTTTCCGGAAAAGCTCCCCATACCGAGGTTTTACATTCCTTGTACAGCGCCTTCTTCCTGGATATGTGCCTTGAAGATGACGGGAGTTCAATTCTCGAAAAATGTTCCATTGTCGAAGCTGTTATTTAGCATGCGAATCTGGTATTACTCTCCGTAATTTCGAAATTGGGAACCTCTTTCTACTTCTCGCGGCTTTTTCGGATTTCGTTAAAAAAATGATGTTCTGCAATAGGCCATTCTACTGTTTCAGGTAGGGGAAAGATAAATGCCAAATAGAATTTAATATTAATGAAATGAACTGACTTTCGAAGACACAATTAGTTAATCAAACGAGTTCTACACCTAACGGTGTTAGCGTCAACAGGTGGTTTCAGTAGAACGGTGTCACGGCTTAAGAATATTAACCATCGAACTCAACATAGGTTTTGGGCCGGCAAACAGATATACACCGCCGGAAGAATAATGTTTGCACACGTGGAAAGATGACGTCGATTTTGATCCGATGGCGAGCTGTATCACCTGGGGGATATTAGATGTACTGATAATGGTTTCGACATCGTCCGTTAACAGATGACGTAGTGACATAGCTACCTGAGTGCCATCGATGCCTGCCGTTTAATACAGTGAGAATGCTCTGTGTGGTGCAAACGCGAGAAGTAAGCAGGAAACCATACCACGGAGACGCACTCGTGCTTCCCACAGGCAAGTGAACGAGTTTGAAACGGGTCACACCGTGGCCTTCCGAGTGGCAGGACGGTCCTTTCGCCACTTTGCCACACAAGTTTGACATACTGCGTCATTTGTACAACACTCTCACATCGGTAGACGAGGTTCTGGACGTCACGCAGCTCAGACGCTCGCCAGTGTCTTAGTGCTGTGGGGGCAGCAGCGACAGATCGTGTAAGTAGGCTGTTTAGGTTTCTATGTTGGTAACGCCACGGAGCGCTCTGTATGAAAATCACTGGCTGTGCTGTGTGCAGTCTGCGGCTGGTTGGCAATGTTGGAATATTCGCTATTGTAGTGTTGGGCAGTTGGATGTGAACGGCGCGTAGCGTTGTG
Organism: Schistocerca serialis cubense; assembly: GCF_023864345.2. Classification (NCBI taxonomy): domain Eukaryota; kingdom Metazoa; phylum Arthropoda; class Insecta; order Orthoptera; family Acrididae; genus Schistocerca; species Schistocerca serialis. The sequence goes on from NC_064644.1 coordinate 55,410,938, forward strand.
CAGTTGGAGGTGAGCCGCCAGCTGTGGTGGATGTGGGGAGAGAGATGGCAGAATTTTGAGAGCGGACGATCTGGACGTGTGTCCGTCAGAAAAACAAAATTTGTAAGACTGGATGTCGTGAACTGATGAACACTATTAAGGTAAATACATTGTTTGTTCTCTATCAAAATCTTTCATTTGCTAACTATGCCTATCAGGAATTAGATCTTATATTTAGCTGGCAGTATGTGGGGAGAGAGATGGCGGAGTTTTGAGAGCGGATGACGTGGACTTGTGTCCATTAGAGGCAGTAAATTTGTAAGATGTCATGAATATATATATATATATATATATATATATATATATATATATATACTCCTGGAAATGGAAAAAAGAACACATTGACACCGGTGTGTCAGACCCACCATACTTGCTCCGGACACTGTGAGAGGGCTGTACAAGCAATGATCACACGCACGGCACAGCGGACAAACCAGGAACCGCGGTGTTGGCCGTCGAATGGCGCTAGCTGCGCAGCATTTGTGCACCGCCGCCGTCAGTGTCAGCCAGTTCGCCGTGGCATACGGAGCTCCATCGCAGTTTTTAACACTGGTAGCATGCCGCGACAGCGTGGACGTGAACCGTATGTGCAGTTGACGGACTTTGAGCGAGGGCGTATAGTGGGCATGCGGGAGGCCGGGTGGACGTACCGCCGAATTGCTCAACACGTGGGGCGTGAGGTCTCCACAGTACATCGATGTTGTCGCCAGTGGTCGGCGGAAGGTGCACGTGCCCGTCGACCTGGGACCGGATCGCAGCGACGCACGGATGCACGCCAAGACCGTAGGATCCTACGCAGTGCCGTAGGGGACCGCACCGCCACTTCCCAGCAAATTAGGGACACTGTTGCTCCTGGGGTATCGGCGAGGACCATTCGCAACCGTCTCCATGAAGCTGGGATACGGTCCCGCACACCGATAGGCCGTCTTCCGCTCACGCCCCAACATCGTGCAGCCCGCCTCCAGTGGTGTCGCGACAGGCGTGAATGGAAGGACGAATGGAGACGTGTCGTCTTCAGCGATGAGAGTCGCTTCTGCCTTGGTGCCAATGATGGTCGTATGCGTGTTTGGCGCCGTGCAGGTGAGCGCCACAATCAGGACTGCATACGACCGAGGCACACAGGGCCAACACCCGGCATCATGGTGTGGGGAGCGATCTCCTACACTGGCCGTACACCACTGGTGATCGCCGAGGGGACACTGAATAGTGCACGGTACATCCAAACCGTCATCGAACCCATCGTTCTACCATTCCTAGACCGGCAAGGGAACTTGCTGTTCCAACAGGACAATGCACGTCCGCATGTATCCCGTGCCACCCAACGTGCTCTAGAAGGTGTAAGTCAACTACCCTGGCCAGCAAGATCTCCGGATCTGTCCCCCATTGAGCATGTTTGGGACTGGATGAAGCGTCGTCTCACGCGGTCTGCACGTCCAGCACGAACGCTGGTCCAACTGAGGCGCCAGGTGGAAATGGCATGGCAAGCCGTTCCACAGGACTACATCCAGCATCTCTACGATCGTCTCCATGGGAGAATAGCAGCCTGCATTGCTGCGAAAGGTGGATATACACTGTACTAGTGCCGACATTGTGCATGCTCTGTTGCCTGTGTCTATGTGCCTGTGGTTCTGTCAGTGTGATCATGTGATGTATCTGACCCCAGGAATGTGTCAATAAAGTTTCGCCTTCCTGGGACAATGAATTCACGGTGTTCTTATTTCAATTTCCAGGAGTATATATATATATATATATATATATATATATATATATATATATATATATGTGTGTGTGTGTGTACAGGGTGTTACAAAAAGGTACGGCCAAACTTACAGGAAACATTCCTCACACACAAATAAAGAAAAGATGTTATATGAACATGTGTCCGGAAACGCTTAATTTCCATGTTAGAGCTCATTTTAGTTTCGTCAGTATGTTCTTATGTTCTTCCACCTACGCTCAATGGAGCACGTTATCATGATTTCATACGGGATACTCTACCTGTGCTGCTAGAACATGTGCCTTTACAAGTACGACACAACATGAGGATCATGCACAATGGAGCTCCTGCACATTTCAGTCGAAGTGTTCGTACGCATCTCAACAACAGATTCGGTGACCGATGGATTGGTAGAGGTGGACCAATTCCATGGCCTCCATGCTCTCCTGACCGCAACCCTCTCGACTTTAATTTATGGGGGCATTTAAAAGCTCTTGTCTACGCAACCCCGGTACCAAATGTAGGGACTCTTCGTGTTCGTATTGTGGACGGCTGTGATACAATACGCCATTCTCCAGGGCTGCATCAGGGATTCCATGCGACGGAGGGTGGATGCATGTATCATCGCTAACTGAGGACATTTTGAACATTTCCTGTAACAAAGTGTTTGAAGTCACGCTGGTGGTACGTTTTGTTGCTGTGTGTTTCCATTCCATGATTAATGCGATTTGAAGACAAGTAATAAAATGTGCTCTAACATGGAAAGTAAGTGGTTCCGGACACATGTCCACATAACATATTTTCTTTCTTTGTGTGTGAGGATTGTGTCCTGTATATAATGATGACTTTTGAACACTATTAAGGTAAATACACTGTTTGTTCTGTATAAAAATCTTTTAGTTGCTAACTATGCCTATCAGTAGTTAGAGCCTTCAGTAGTTTGAATCCTTTATTTAGCTGGCAGTATTGGCGCTCGCTGTGTTGCACTAGTTCGAGTAACGGAGATTTTTGTGAGGTAAGTGATTCATGAAAGGTATAGCTTATTGTCAGTCAGGGCCATTCTTTTGTAGGGATTATTGAAAGTCAGGTTGCGTTGCGCTAAAAATATTGTGTCTCAGTTTAGTGTTGATCAGAACAAGTAAAGAGAGAAATGTCTGAGTATGTTGAGTTCTGCTGACGGCCAGTGTGGCCGTGGGGTTCTAGGCGCTTCAGTCTGGAACCGCGCGACCACTACGGTCGCAGGTTCGAATCCTGCCTCGGGCATGGTTGTGTGTGATGTCCTTAGGTTAGTTAGGTTTAAGTAGTTCTAAGTTCTAGGGCACTGATGACCACAGCTGTTAAGTCCCATAGTGCTCAGAGCCACTTTTTTCAGTTCTGCTCAGCTGTCTCAAAATAAAATAACGTAAGAGGTTTATCAGCCCAGTAATTCATTAATTTTTCTAAGGGGACGTTTCAATCGTACAGCTACAACAGGACAGGTGAGAGGACTTGTGAGCGCAGACGTGGCAACACGAGCCGATACGAACCGGCTATTAGCAGTGGACTGGGGGCGCGCACCCCTCTCCCATCTTCCAATCACGTCACAGCATCGATGTGGTACACCCACGAGAAAGACAGGCCGCGGCGAAGGTAGTCCTGAACTCGCTCAGTTCAGCAGACTAAATGCGTTTCTAAACCCGTTAACTCGCAGCTGGGAGCGTAAATACTAACGAGAGTAGCATATTCCACTGGAATCTTACTGATTAACAGTACTACAACAAAATCTAATTTACGAGCAATACCCGATATATATGGTATAACGGCTTGTTTATGGCAGTTAGTCTCTTCTGCTTAACAGTACTCATTTAATACAAGAAGTAGTGCCTTATGCAACTGATAATCATTTTAGCATGATTTTATTTTATTGTAAACCACTGCAGCCGTAACAAATTGTAAGTAGGCCTATGGACATCCGATCATTATAGGTGTAATAACAGTAAGATTCCATAACAGCGGATTCCAGTAGAAGATACGGTTTTCGTTAGTACGGACATGCCTCATTACGAGTTAACAGGTGTAGAAACGTAGTTTGTCTGCTGATGTGAGCGAGTAAGCGAGCACAGGCCTACCTTCGTGACGTAGGCACCGTGGCCTGTCTTTCTCGTAGGACTCGATCGATGTGCAAACAGCTCCACTGGTGCCGTCAAACGATCACTTGAAGGTGGAATGGCGCGCCGTTTTCTTCAATGATCAAAGAAAATTCTTCGTGCACGTAACTGGTGGTTGTTTGGCCGTACGACGTAGACCTGGTAAGCGCTGTCTCGTAGACCATTCGCCCAAGACAGACTGGCCACACGCCAGGCCTCATGTTGTGGCATGGCTGTAACTCTCGTTCACCTTTGGAGTTTCTGGAGGGGACACTAACCTGTGCTTGGAACGTGCAGAATGTTTTTGGATCCGTTCTTTTGCCGTTCTTGCAACAGGAAGGTGATATGTTGTTCCAACAAGATAATTCCCGCCCAAACGCAGTCCCTGAAACTCAACGTGCACTATAAGACGTGCAGCATCTTTCCTGGGCAGCACTCTCTCTCCGGACTTGTCTCCATTTGAGCAGGTGTGGGATGTGTTGAGACGAGAAGTGACAGCTCTTAGATAACGATGTGAACAGGTGGAGCAGGCGGGCCATAACGTATTCCAGGACAGTATTTACTAGCTGTACGATCGATTGGGTGCCGGATTCAGCGACTGCAGTGCCTCCCGTATTGATACCGGTGTTTTAGCATGTTTCGATACCTCGTACCTCAGAACCGATTTTTGGATTGATCTGTAAATAGAATCATTTCATGTAACATATATTCAAATGCTATAAGAAACATTGGATGAACTGGAAACATCTGAAAAGGTGTACTAATTCATTTTTTTCCGTCTGTTTATTTCCTAAATCCTGCAGTGAGACAGCAGACTGGAAGCTCTTCACGTTATATAAGCCCATAGGCGATTATGTAGCTTCTCTAAAATGTATTATGCTGATGAGTTTTCAGTTCTCGAAGATTTGTACAAAATTATGCCAACACCGCGAGAAATGTATCCTTCAACATAAATGCAGATTCTAGAAATCCTGAGTGCTTAGCTGTTGTATTTTAACTCGGACGGCCGTTTGAAATGTCCTGTATAATTTGTGGGTGCCAGTAGTGGTCAGAAGCTTCTTCGGTGTAATTGTGAATGCATTATACTGAGCTGAGGGAAATAGAAATTAGGGAAACTGTTGGTAAACGTATGGTGGATGCTTTCGTGACCAAGAGACCTGAAGTGTTAGGTGTTACAAGAAGCTGCGAATCGAAGATTTTTATCGCATACAGGGAAAAGCGGAAATACCTGATCCACTAGGTCGCAACGTACACGAAACTGTGTGTGTTAAGTGATAGAAGCAGAGGGCAATTCAAGGGGACTGCAAGGGCGGCAGCTGCTGAAGTCTGCAGAATCCTGTCAGTATCAAACCAATACTAAGAGATCTGCAGAAACAGAGAATTACAGGGAGATCAGGAATTCCGAAACAAGTAAAAAAAAAAAAAAAAAAAAGGTCCAAATGGCTCTGAGCACTATGGGACTTAACATATGAGGTCATCAGTCCCCCAGAACTTAAACCTAACTAACGTAAGGGCATCACACACATCCATGCACGAGGCAGCATTCGAAACCGCGACCGTAGCGGTCGCAAGGTACCAGACTGAAGTGCCTAGAACCGCTCGGCCATAACGGCGAGCCAAAACTACTCACTCATGCAAATACCCAAAACACGAAACATGGTGCGGAAGCCATAAAACGTGGCCCATGGAGCAGTGAACGGAAGTAATTTAGTTATATGAGTACTTTCACACTGCTTCCAGTTTCTGGCCGAGTATATGTCGCAAGCGTGAAACATGACTGGGAGTTTGGGGTTCATTTGGGTAGCGAATCGTGGAATTCCCATGGTTCATGGTTACTCTGCAACGTCGCATTACTGTAAACGATTATGTGTTCATCTTTGTATCCCAGTGGTGATACTGTGTTCCGAGACAACAAGGCCCTGGTTTACAGACCTCACTCTGTCCAAGACTGGTTTTGTGAGCAAGAGGATGAAATGTAGCATCCCCCCTTGTCCCCTTGTCATCTCAGTCACCAGATCATGATCACATTTTGCGTTCGTCGTCTATTTTGCAGAGATGTGTGTGTGGTCGCTATCCATTATCCGTCATAATTACTTCAACATGCCACTATTTTGCAGAAAGTACGTTATAAGATTCCCTTAAAAATTGTTTCGAGCCTATATTTACCCATTCTGAATCGCCTGGAATTTATTCCTAATAGCGACAAATTTTATACACCATATGGTAATGTGTTTTTTATGTTTACATACTTTTGTAAAGCCCCTGTGTTTAGTAAGAGATATAGGAAGGCCAATTGCTCGCACATGTTTTGTTTCTTTCGCTGTTCATGTCCGATCGATGTCTGGCCAAAGACATCTAAGTTATCTTCAACATCGTGCAGGCTGATAGTACATTCTTATTGACAGCTGTTTCCTAGTTAGGAGAATCCACAAATTAGAAGAAAATAGTGTTATGATATGGTAGACAATAGGCAATAGCGCTCACATCAGCGACATTATCAACCTCAAAGTGACTTAGACTGGGAAAAGCATTAACAAAACAACCTGAAGTTATAACAGTTGCGTTGCAACTTTAGTATCTCAAAGGAAACTTGAGTTTTATCGTCCGATCTACGACTAACTGATGTCTGCTTGTGATCTCGGCAACGCGCAGTTCCACCTCGACAAAATACGAAATTTAGTTCAACTGTAAATAAAAATAGACAGAGAAGAAACCAAATTAAAAGTTCATTTGTGAACGTGCGTCCCATTCATCAGCGGCACTTTTCATTGTCGCGTTTGCCCCCTGCATATTTTTTGCCCTGACGTCGTGAAATATTGCCCAACAACATCTGGTGTCCGATTTTTCACAGTGTGTGTGTTTGTGGAAGTGGCACCGGCTATGCTTTGGGTAGTTTTTGTTTGTCTTTTGTTTTGACCGTGTAGATCACACGTGCTTTGTTTTCGTTTTTGGGGTCTGCGTAATCGGTTGAACGGCCGACGACGCCTGACAGCGGCAACCGAGCTGCGTAAATCAGGCGCCGCCGGTTCCGTCTGGAACAGAGGGCGTGTGGCCACAGCGGAGAGGGGACAAAGGGTTTGCGTATGGGAACCCACGACTCTGTTCACACCGTTTTCCCCGCACAAGGTATTGAGAGAAGGTTATTTCTTGCAAAAAGTATTACATAGTAACGTCACAAGGCTGATGTCAGACGGACTGTCGACGAGTCCACAGCTTGTGGTCCAGTCCGTAGCGCCGTTGTCTCTGCATCGCTGGTACGGGGTTCGATTTCCGACCAGTACCGACATTTTCTTCGCTCGAGGAGTGGCTTTTTGTGATGTACTGCTCATTTCATCTCCTCTTCATGACAAAGGTGCCCAAATCATATACGTGGCGCTAAATACAGACTTGGAACAGGCGGCCGAACAACTACAGCGGGATACCCTCTACATCAGCCCCCCCTTTCTATACGGAATCGTCTAATTCGTCTAGTGAGCAACAGGTTATTTGTAACACAGTCATGACGAATGCGGAAGTCACATTCTTGGTGTAAGACATATAGTTATTCGCCCGCAGCATTCACTGTATACATCACAGAATTAATGATGGAAAGGAAAGAGATGTCATGGAGTTTGGTTTAAACTCATGGAGTTTGGTTTAAATTCTTGATAAGAGAATTTCGATGATAATATCTCCTATCCACATTTCTCATCTCAAACTGAACATGAATCACAGTGTTTTTAATGTGAGTCACTGGGAAGCTTTAATAGGACGATCATTATGGGCTTACTAGCCGTAAATCTCCTTTTGATATGTTGCTCTTGCGCGGATTGTTGTTGCTGTGGTCTTCAGTCCTGAGACTGGTTTCATGTAGCTCTCCATGCTACTCTATCCTGTGCAAGCTTCTTCATCTCCCAGTACCTGCTGCAGCCTACATCCTTCTGAATCTGCTTAGTGTATTGATCTCTTGGTCTCTCTCTACGATTTTTACCCTCCATGTTACCCTCCAGTACTAAACTGGTGATTCCTTGATGCCTCAGAACATGTCCTACCAGCCGGCCCCTTCTTCTTGTCAAGTTGTGCCACAAACTCCCCTTCTCCACAATTCTTTTCAATTACCTCCTCACTAGTTATGTGATCTACCCATCTAATCTTGAGCATTCTTCTGTAGCACCACATTTCGAAAGCTTCTATTCCCTTCTTGTCCAAACTATTTATCGTCCATGTTTCACTTCCATACATGGCTACACACCATACAAATACTATCAGAAACTACTTCCCGACACTTAAATCAATACTCGATGTTAACAAATTTCTCTTCTTCAGAAACGCTTTCCTTGCCATTGCCAGTCTACATTTTATATTCTCTCTACCTCGACTATCGTCAATCATTTTGCTCCCCAAATAGCAAAACTCCTTTACTCTTTTAAGTGTCTCATTTCCTAATCTAATTCCCTCAACATCACCCGATTTAATTCGACTACATTCCATTATCCTTATTTTGCTTTTGTTGATGATCATCTTATACCCTCCTTTCAAGACACAATCCATTCCATTCAACTGCTCTTCCAAGTCCTTTGCTGTCTCTGACAGAATTACAATGTCTTCGGCGAACCTCAAAGTTTTTATCTCTTCTCCATGGATTTTAATACCTACTCCGAACTTTTCCTTTGTTTCCTTTACTGCTTGCTCAATATGCAGATTGAATAGCATCGGGGAGAGGCTACAACCCTGTCTCACTCCCTTCCCAATCACTGCCTGCCTTTCTTGTCCCTCGACTCTTATAACTGCCATCTGGTTTCTGTGCAAATTGTATTTTACCCCTGCCACCTTCAGAATTTGAAAGAGAGTATTCCAGTCAACATTGCCAAACGCTTTCTCTAAGTCTACAAATGCCAGAAACGTCGGTTTGCCTTTCCTTAATCTTTCTTCTAAGGTACGTCGTAGGGTCAGTATTGCGTCACGTGTTCCCACATTTCTACGGAATACAAACTGACCTTCCCCGAGGTCGGCTTCTACCAGTTTTTCCTTTCGTTTGTAAAGAATTCACGTTAGTATTTTCCAGCTATGACTTATTAAACTGGTAGTTCGGTAATTTTCACATCTGTCAACACCTGCTTTCTTTGGTATTGGAATTATTATACCGATAATACCCGTGGTCTAGGGGTAGCGTCTTTGAGTCATAATCAAAAAGTTTTCGGTCCCGGGTTCGATACACGCCACTGCCTAAATTTTGATAAATAATCAGCATTGGCGGCCAAAGACTTCCGGCATAAGAAGTCAGCCTCATTCTGCCAACGGCCTTGTCAAAGAGGGCGGAGGAGCGGATAGAGGTTCAAGGCACTCTCTTGTCCTAGGGGTGGGATATTGCCCCAAAAGGCAGAAGAATCAGCAATGATCAACGACATGAGGATGCAGAAGGCAATGGAAACCACTGCATTAAATACACGTAACGTGTATCCACAGGACATGTGGCCTGTAATTGAAGAAGTGTCATGACGATCTCTCCATTGGCAAAAGATCCCGGAATAGTCGCCCATTCGGATCTCCGGGAGGGGACTGCCAAGGGGGACGTTACCATGAGAAAAAGAGTGAATAATCAACGAAAGGATAACGTTCTACGAGTCGGGGCGTGGAATGTCAGAAGCTTGAACATGGTAGGGAAATTAGAAAATCTGAAAAGGGAAATGCAAAGGCTCAATTTAGATATAGTAGGGGTCAGTGAAGTGAAGTGGAAGGAAGACAAGCATTTCTGGTCAGATGAGTATCGGCTAATATCAACAACAGCAGAAAATGTTATAACAGGTGTAGGATTCGTTATGAATAGGAAGGTAGGGCAGAGGGTGTGTTACTGTGAACAGTTCAGTGACCGGGTTGTCCTAATCAGAATCGACAGCATACCAACACCGACAACGATAGTTCAGGTATACATGCCGACGTCGCAAGCTGGAGATGAACAAAAAGATAAAGTGTATGAGGATATTGAAAGGGTAATGCAGTATGTAAAGGGGGACGAAAATCTAATAGTCATGGGCGACTGGAATGCAGTTGTAGGGGAAGGAGTAGAAGAAAAGGTTACAGGAGAATATGGGCTTGTGACAAGGAAAGAAAGAGGAGAAAGACTAATTGAGTTCTGTAACAAGTTTCAGCTAGTAATAGCGAATTCCCTGTTCAAGAATCACAAGAGGAGGAGGTATACTTGGAAAAGGCCGGGAGATACGGGAAGATTTCAATTAGATTACATCATGGTCAGACAGAGATTCCGAAATCAGATACTGGATTGTAAGGCGTACCCAGGAGCAGATATAGACTCAGATCACAATATAGTAGTGTTGAAGAGTAGGCTGAAGTTCAAGACATTAGTCAGGAAGAATCAACACGCAAAGAAGTGGGATACGGAAGTACTAAGGAATGACGAGATACGTTTGAAGTTCTCTAACGCTATAGATACAGCAATAAGGAATAGCGCAGTAGTCAGTACAGTTGAAGAGGAATGGACATCTCTAAAAAGGGCCATCACAGAAGTTGGGAAGGAAAACATAGGTACAAAGAAGGTAGCTGCGAAGAAACCATGGGTAACAGAAGAAATACTTCAGTTGATTGATGAAAGGAGGAAGTACAAACATGTTCCGGGAAAATCAGGAATACAGAAGTACAAGTCGCTGAGGAATGAAGTAAATAGGAATTGCAGGGAAGCTAAGAAGAAATAGCTGCAGGAAAAATGTGAAGACATCGAGAAAGATATGATTGTCGGAAGGACAGACTCAGCATACAGGAAAGTCAAAACAACCTTTGGTGTCATTAAAAGCAACGGTGGTAACATTAAGAGTGCAACGGGAAATCCACTGTTAAATGCAGAGGAGAGAGCAGATAGGTGGAAAGAATACATCGAAAGCCTCTATGAGGGTGAAGATTTGTCTGATGTGATAGAAGAAGAAACAGGAATCGATTTAGAAGAGATGGGGGATCCAGTATTAGAATCGGAATTTAAAAGCGCTTTGGAGGACTTACGGTCAAATAAGGCAGAACGGATAGATAACATTCCATCAGAATTTCTGAAATCATTGAGGCAAGTGGCAATAAAACGACTATTCACGTTGGTGTGTAGAATATATGAGTCTGGCGACATACCATCTGACTCTCGGAAAAGCATCATCCACAGAATTCAGAAGAAGGCAAGAGCTGACAAGTGCGAGAATTATCGCACAATCAGCTTAACAGCTCATGCATCGAAGCTGCTTACAAGAGTAATATACAGAACAATGGAAAAGAAAATTGAGAATGCGCTAGGTGACGATCAGTTTGGCTTTACGAAAAGTAAAGGAACGAGAGAGGCAATTCTGATGTTACGGCTAATAATGGATGCAAGGCTAAAGAAAAATCTAGACACTTTCATAGGATTTGTCGACCTGGAAAAAGCGTTCGACAATAGAAAGTGGTGCAAGCTGTTCGAGATTCTGAAAAAAGTAGGGGTAAGCTATAGGGAGAGACGGGTCATATACAATATGTACATCAACCAAGAGGGAATAATAAGAGTGGACGATCAGGAACGAAGTGCTTGTATTAAGAAGGGTGTAAGACAAGGCTGTAGCCTTTCGCCCCTACTCTTCAATCTGTACATCGAGGAAGCAATGATGGAAATAAAAGAAAGGTTCAGGAGTGGAATTAAAATACAAGGTGAAAGGATGTCAATGATACGATTCGCTGATGACATTGCTATCCTGAGTGAAAGTGAAGAAGAATTAAATGATCTGGTAAACGGAATGAACAGTCTAATGAGTACACAGTATGGTTTGAGAGTAAATCGGAGAAAGATGAAGGTAATGAGAAGTAGTAGAAATGAGAACAGCGAGAAACTTAACATCAGGATTGATGGTGACGAAGTCAATGAAGTTAAGGAATTCTGCTACCTAAGCAGTAAAATAACCAATGACGGACGGAGCAAGGAGGACATCAAAAGCAGACTCGCTATGGCAAAAAAGGCATTTCTGGCCAAGAGAAGTCTACTAATAACAAATACCGGCCTTAATTTGAGGAAGAAATTTCTGAGGATGTACGTCTGGAGTACAGCATTGTATGGTAGTGAAACATGGACTGTGGGAAAACCGGAACAGAAGAGAATCGAAGCATTTGAGATATGGTGCTATAGACGAATGTTGAAAATTAGGTGGACTGATAAGGTAAGGAATGAGGAGGTTCTAGGCAGAATCGGAGAGGAAAGGAATATGTGGAAAACACTGATAAGGAGAAGGGACAGGGTGGTAGGACATCTGCTAAGACATGAGGGAATGACTTCCATGGTACTACAGGAAGCTGTAGAGGGCAAAATCTGTAGAGGAAGACAGAGATTGGAATACGTCAAGCAAATAATTGTGGACGTAGGTTTCAAGTGCTACTCTAAGATGAAGAGGTTAGCACAGGAAAGGAATTCTTGGCGGGCCGCATCAAACCAGTCAGTAGACTGTTGACAAAAAAAAAAAAAAAAAAAAAAAATACTCTTCTTGAAGTCTGAGGGAATTTCGCCTGCCTCATACATCTTGCTCACCTGATGGTCGAGTTTTGTGAGGACCGGCTCTCCCAAGACTGTCAGTAGTTCTAATGGAATGTTGTCTACTCCTGGGGCCTTGTTTCGACTTAGGTCTTTCTGTGGTCCTTCAATCAGTACCATATCTTCCATTTCATCTTCATCTACATCCTCTTCCATTTCCTTAATATTGTCCTCAAGAACATCGCACCCGTATAGACCCTCAATATACTCCTTCCACCTTTCTGCTTTTCCCTTCTTTGCTTATAACTGGGTTTCCATCGGAGCTCTTGATATTCATACAAGTGGTTCTCTTTTCTCCAAAGGTGTCTTTAATTTTCCTGTAGGCAGTATCTATCTTACCCCTAATGATACATGCCTCTACATCCTTACATTTGTCCCTCAGCCATCTCTTCTCAGCCATTTAGCACTTCCTGTTGATCTCATTTTTGAGACGTTTGTATTCCTTTTTGCCTGCTTCACTTACTGCATTTTTGTATTTCCTCCTTTCATCAATTAAATTCAGTAATTCTTCTGTTACCGAAGGATTTCTACTAGCCCTTGTCTTTTTACCTACTTGATCCTCTGCTACCTTCCCTATATCATTCCTCAAAGCTACCCATTCTTCTTCTACTGTATTTATTTCCCCCTTTCTGTCAATTGTTCCCTCACGCACGCTCTCAAACTCTGTACAACCTCTGGTTCTTTCTGTTTATCCAGGTCCCATCTCCTTATATTCCCACCTTTTTGCAGTTTCTTCAGTTTTAATCTACAGTTCATAACCAATAGATTGTGGTCAGACTCCATATCTGCACCTGGAAATGTCTTACAATCTAAAACCTGGTTCCTAAATCTCTGTCTTACCATTATATAATCTGTCTGAAAGCTTCTAGTATCTCCAGGGTTATTCCATGTATACAACCTTCTTTCATGATTCTTGAACCAACTGCTAGCTATGATTAAGTTGTGCTCTGTGCAAAATTCTACCTGGAGTCTTCCTCTTTCATTTCTTACCGCCAGTCCATATTCACCTACTGAGTTTCCTTCTCTTCCTTTTCCTACTGTCGAATTCCAGACACCCATGGCTATTAAATTTTCGTCTCTCTTCACCACCTGAATAATTTCTTTTATCTCATTATACTTTTCATCAATTTCTTCATCATCTGCAGAGCTAGTTGGCATATAAACTTGTACTACGGTAGTAGGCGTGGCCTTCGTGTCCATCTTGGCCACAATAATGCGATCCATTTCCCTTTTTAAATTTTCTAACCTACCTGACCGATTAAGGGATCTGACATTCGACGCTCCCATCCGTGGAACGCCAGTTTTCTTTCTCCTGATAACGGCGTCCTCCTGAGTTGTTCCCGACCGTGCGGGTAGATGAGAAGAACAGGTTGAAATTCGGTTCCAGTGCATGGATGCCAAAAAATTGTTATTCGATGGGACAAATTAAAGAATGATACAGTAGGTACATATGTTACATCTCTTTAACATAGAACATGCAGTAAAGCTGTAATAACCCACAACTACTCATTTCTAGTCATGCTCCTTCCAGCTGGCTGTGTGTATTTAAATTATCAGCGAGAAGTACGGCCACCTTTCAAAGCAGCAGTCATAAAAAGTGTAACTAAATGTCCACGCCTTATCATGGAGTTTTAGAAATAGTATTCAACTGTACCGCCATATGTCTTAGGCGTTGTGTTGGTGAAAATTTGTTTTTATCCATCACACTCATAGAGTGCATCTACGTAGTTTACGGAGGGTTTGTGCAGTAGCCAGTTATTGTTACTTGGGTTTTGTTTTTCTTTGCAAGGCAACTAGTACCAATGGGCCCGTTATAACTGCCCTGGTTATAATCATCCCGAAAGACAAAATCAATTCCCGCTTTTCTTACTTATTTCTTCCACCAATTCGACTGCAATTTCTGTTCTAGTATGGAGTGACGGACACTTGTTCACTCGCAGCAACAAACCGGTACATAAAATTAGTTGGTCTGTTTCTGGAATAGTCTATCAATTGCTCACAAACTGCGTTTCGCATTTTATTTTGGGCATAATTCAACAAATATTGCACCAATCATCCGCAACGCTTTACTAACGCGACAAATGCAATGAACTGTGCTCGTTCTTCTAATAATCCGATTAACATCAGCTATTTCTGTTCTCTCTGGGGTTTGGTACAACATTGTGGGCTTTGTTTATGGCTTTTCCCTGTAATTGAGACACACATGGTAATGGCCTCTGAAGAACGGACATGTCGTTTAATATGTTGTTCTGATTCAATTGACCGCACCCGAAAATAATGTTATCAGACACAGGTTGAACCCCAATACCACCGATTAAACTTAGGTTGTTCAGAGATACTTTCCAACAGTACAGACGCCACACACATGTATACATTACATTTCTATAGGCTTGACGCCAAACGTGATTCCTTCAGTGCTGATCTACACCACGTTTCGTTTCCTCTAGCGAGAGTACAGGTAGCGCTGCGAGCCATAGGTACATAGACAGTGACACTGCATAAGCGTCAGACTAGTTCGGGACATATGTCGGCCAAAAAGCGTGTCCAGATGGCCAAAGCGGTTAAGGTAATGGTTTAGAGAAGCAGAGATTCCGTGTTAGAGTCCTCGTCGGGCATAAACTTCCATCTCGCATCACTGATTACTTTCAATGCTTTAACGCGGTCCCCGTGAGAAAAATTTCACTCAATATTAATGTTAGTATGATTTATTCGATTTGTTGCCACTGTTATCTTTCTGTTCATGAATACATCTACGCAACAGTGAAACAAAGCTGTAATACACGATCGCTTAAATGCAAAATACAGAACTACTTGCAACATACCTACCATCAGATATATTCTGAAGCACTGCGATATGGTTACAGATGTTGCGGGAACAATTCACCATATTGCCGTTGAGCTGCTCGCCCACTACATTCAGTGATTTCACACATGAGGTGCTTGTCTGACAACGCTTTATCAATAAATCTATCTATACTGCAGTGAATCACTGTTAACGTACAGCTAAAACAGGCAGAAAAATAAACCTGAGACATTACAGAGCAGTACTGAACGCAAGCTTCAGGGCGAACAGTAAAGTAGACATTAATGATGGCCGGAGAAGGTATCGTCAGTGAGTGGAACAAAACGAACAGCATTTCACCTCAACAATGCATTGTTGTGCAGTTAGTTTCGTGCAATGCCGATACGAGGATGAATGGGAGAATAAATCAAATGAAATTCAATTGCTGTGTAACGAGCCACCGGAGGCCGTATTCCCTCATACCAAAATAATGTGAAAATATCCCGGGACATCCTCTCAAATTTTGTTACTGACGTTTGGATCACCCTGTAGATCAGATATTTCACGAAGGGCAGTTACCCTGGAAGATTTAAGCAAATATAAAGTCTGCTGTTTAATGATGACCTTGTAGTAAGAAAATAAAATCGCTTTTTCTGTGAGAATATAGCCGATTATTAGTTGAAAGTCATAAGCAAAAATGAAAACACAAAGGAGTCACCTCGTTATTTAAGTTCGCAACCAAGGCTAACTGACTTGAAAGTTAACGCCAGACAATATTCAGCTGATAACGTCATGAATTTAGTGAACAGACACTGAAGCAGCATACCGTTCTAGCTGTGCAACGGGTGGACTCTGCTGCACACAGATAGACTTAGAATAGATATGTAACTAATAGACGTTTTATGTTCAACCGTTTACGTCTGTAGTAGTACGATTAAACGCGTGACACTGTAACTAACGTGTGGATTTATAAGATTGACCGGAATTGGTGTAACCGCTAGTACTTGGAGGGTAACTCTTATCCTTTACCCGGTGTGTGAACTATTGGAATACTTCACTGTAATTCGTCCTTTTTGTGAATGATGGGAAAGTTACTTGTCAAAATATATTATCATTTCAAGGATTTCACCCACCCATTCCTCTATGAACTACAGACGTGCGAGTATGCCTACAGTAAATATTATTTCATTAAGCTGCCTCAAATAATCGGGGACATTGGTGGAAATGACCGTGACGTGCTACATATTTAACAGTTTGCAGCTCACAGATGAAGACGGCCGGTTGAGAAAGTATGTGAAACAATAACGTTGTGAAAAGTTGTGAAGTCGATACCGAAAGAAGTGTAGATCAGATATTGGAGAAGTAAATATCATAACGCACAATGAAAATACATCTTTGTCGGGTTGCATAGAAAAATGTATGCTATCTTTTCAGTAGCGTAAATGACTGGAAACTGTTCTTCATAATGAAATCTAATACTTCAATGTAAGTTAGTGACTTTAATAATGTCATCTTGTTCACATGCTTGCACTTGTAAATCATTGTCCATTTGGTATTAAATACACGACATTTAAAAATTTGTTTCCACTGGTCCTCATGAATTTTATTAATATCCTCTTCGAAGGAGCACCTTAAATTCGGTCAGTTCCTCCCAATGTGGAGCATTGAATGCTTCTGATTGTGAATACGGGAATTGGCTACAATAATTATGGGACGTTCCGAAATGCCACCAGTTGACTATCGTGAAACGATGTAATGTAATTTCTGTAGTAGTAATTCGTTCCATTTTTACTGGATGACTCGAATTAAGAATTACTGGTAGGGATTTGAGTTTACACTTGGAATAACTGAATAACATATTTGACAATTGAAAACACATCAGCGTAATGCAGTTTAATCGAACTGTATAATAGACGAATTTGTCAAAATACGTCTTCCCAGCACAACCTCGTCGTTTCACCTACGTTTCCATTCTCATCCAAACAGAAAGCCGAAAATTTATGGAATGTTCTTCGAGTGATCCTAAGCAGTTTGTTCGATGGCATAGTAACCTGTCGTTTAAAGTTTGCTACATAACATTTACTGCATATTAGTACAGTTCGTTCTGATACTTTGTAACTGATAACAACTTGATTCCCTGAAGTTCTTGAGCGTACCAACTCAGTGGTGGGGTTGGGGCATGGCACCGATTGCATATATTCCAGTATTAGTACCGTGGCAAACTGTGGAATAGGAAACAGAAAATGAATTACTGCGGGGGAACTGTGGCACTGAAATACTTACGTTACAGGAAAGGGCACATTGTGGAGGTGCTACACCAACGCAATTTTTTGTCTCAAAATATCAATGTATTCACCAAGCAGATTTTTTACAAGGAACTGGTATGCAGAGTGCACCAACTCTTTAAGGTCATAATTATACAATTATGTATTCACAGGGTCGACGCAGGAGAAATACAGTAGGTACTTCAAAAGATTGCTGTTGAGTTCAGGACTCTCGACAGCCAAATACGCTAGCAGATTTTCAAGACAGTCGGTAGAAGAGACTAAACTGGTTCGAGATACGGAAATCATCGTCTTGCACTGTACAATATTTTAAAAATGGAAGACTATTTTTCTCTCAGTTAAATGCCTCAAATGGCTCTGAGCACTATGGGACTCAACTTCTGAGATCATCAGTGCCCTAGAACTTAGAATTACTTAAGCCTAACTAACCTGAGGACACCACGCACATCCATGCCTGAGGCAGGATTCGACCCTGCGACCGTAGCAGGTCGCGCGATTCCAGATTGCAGCGCCTAGAACCGCTCGTCCACGCCGGCCGGCTCTCAGTTAAATGAATAGGTTAGTTGACAAATGTACTATCCATTTCATTCGCCTTTGTAAAAGGGAATTTCAAAATTTGAGAATATCTTTAATGCTTCATTATGTTTGTTTATAACTGGATTTTACTATAAAATATAGTGACTTCTGTTTTAATGTTTCAGTCAAACCAATGTATTCTCTGCAAGCATTATATGTTTTAATTGTAGACGGTTTTGGAGGGTAACTGTTAACAGCACGTTTGAGCTTCAGCTGCTTTATTTTAAACCCGAATATCGACCGGTTTCAGTTATGGACTGTCTTCACGAATAAGGGTTAAAGTGGTTTAAGCTCCAACATTAAGTGGCAAATACGTATAATGTGGTGGCTTAAACGATTTTAAACCTTATTCGTGGAGATGGTCCATGTCTGAAACCGACAGATATTTGGGTTTAAAATAAAAGCAACTAATGGTCAGACATGCATTTTATACATCTTTTAATTATGTTTCATATTTTGTAACGAAATCAGATCAATAGGTTAATAAAACGAAAGAAAAGTCCTTATTTTGTTATTGGTATCAGCTAGTTACACACGCAACAAGCGGCTACACGGGTAGCAGGGGTTGTGTGGCGTGGGCTGGGCGGTTTTTTAGGTTAGATGGCCTTGGGCAAGTACAGAAAGGGCAACAGCCTCAACGGGTGTGGGGCAAAGTCAGGACATGCGGGGACCAAGCAGCAATCGGTATTGTAATTGTCAACTGTCGAAGCTGCGTTGGTAAAGTACCGGAACTTCAAGCGCTGATAGAAAGCACCGAAGCTGAAATCGTTATAGGTACAGAAAGCTGGCTTAAGCCAGAGATAAATTCTGCCGAAATATTTACAAAGGTACAGACGGTGTTTAGAAAGGATAGATTGCATGCAACCGGTGGTGGAGTGTTCGTCGCTGTTAGTAGTAGTTTATCCTGTAGTGAAGTAGAAGTGGATAGTTCCTGTGAATTATTATGGGTGGAGGTTACACTAAACAACCGAATTAGGTTAATAATTGGCTCCTTTTCCCGACCTCCCGACTCAGCAGCATTAGTGGCAGAACAACTGAGAGAAAATTTGGAATACATTTCACATAAATTTTCTCAGCATGTTATAGTCTTAGGTGGAGATTTCAATTTACCAGATAGAGACTGGGACACTCAGATGTTTAGGACGGGTGGTAGGGACAGAGCATCGAGTGACATTATACTGAGTGCACTATCCGAAAATTACCTCGAGCAATTAAACAGAGAACCGACTCGTGGAGATAACATCTTGGACCTACTGATAACAAACAGACCCGAACTTTTCGACTCTGTATGTACAGAACTGGGAATCAGTGATCATAAGGCCGTTGCAGCATCCCTGAATATGGAAGTTAATAGGAATATAAAAAAAGGGAGGAAGGTTTATCTGTTTAGCAAGAGTAATAGAAGGCAGATTTCAGACTACCTAACAGATCAAAACTAAAATTTCTGTTCCGACACTGACAATGTTGAGTGTTTATGGAAAAAGTTCAAGGCAATCGTAAAATGCGTTTTAGACAGGTACGTGCCGAGTAAAACTGTGAGGGACGGGGAAACCCACCGTGGTACAACAACAAAGTTAGGAAACTACTGCGAAAGCAAAGAGAGCTCCACTCCAAGTTTAAACGCAGCCAAAACCTCTCAGACAAACAGAAGCTAAACGATGTCAAAGTTAGCGTAAGGAGGGCTATGCGTGAAGCGTTCATTGAATTCGAAAGTAAAATTCTATGTACCGACTTGACAGAAAATCCTAGGAAGTTCTGGTCTTACGTTAAATCAGTAAGTGGCTCGAAACAGCATATCCAGACACTACGGGATGATGATGGCATTGAAACAGAGGATGACACGCGTAAAGCTGAAATACTAAACACCTTTTTCCAAAGCTGTTTCACAGAGGAAGACCGCACTGCAGTTCCTTCTCTAAATCCTCGCACAAACGAAAAAATGGCTGACATCGAAATAAGTGTCCAAGGAATAGAAAAGCAACTGGAATCATTCAATACAGGAAAGTCCACTGGACCTGACGGGATACCAATTCGATTCTACACAGAGTACGCGAAAGAACTTGCCCCCCTTCTAACAGCCGTGTACCGCAAGTCTCTAGAGGAACGGAGGGTTCAAAATGATTGGAAAAGAGCACAGATAGTCCCAGTCTTCAAGAAGGGTCGTCGAGCAGATGCGCAAAACTATAGACCTATATCTCTTACGTCGATCTCTTGTAGAATTTTAGAACATGTTTTTTGCTCGCGTATCATGTCATTTCTGGAAACCCAGAATCTACTATGTAGGAATCAACATGGATTCCGGAAACAGCGATCGTGTGAGACCCAACTCGCTTTATTTGTTCATGAGACCCAGAAAATATTAGATACAGGCTCCCAGGTAGATGCTATTTTTCTTGACTTCCGGAAGGCGTTCGATACAGTTCCGCACTGTCGCCTGATAAACAAAGTAAGAGCCTACGGAATATCAGACCAGCTGTGTGGCTGGATTGAAGAGTTTTTAGCAAAAACACAGCATGTTGTTATCAATGGAGAGACGTCTACAGACGTTAAAGTAACCTCTGGCGTGCCACAGGGGAGTGTTATGGGACCATTGCTTTTCAGAATATATATAAATGACTTAGTAGGTAGTGTCGGAAGTTCCATGCGGCTTTTCGCGGATGATGCTGTAGTATACAGAGAAGTTGCTGCATTAGAAAATTGTAGCGAAATACAGGAAGATCTGCAGCGGATAGGCACTTGGTGCAGGGAGTGGCAACTGACCCTTAACATAGACAAATGTAATGTATTGCGAATACATAGAAAGAAGGACCCTTTATTGTATGATTATATGATAGCGGAACAAACACTGGTAGCAGTTACTTCTGTAAAATATCTGGGAGTATGCGTACGGAACGATTTGAAGTGGAATGATCATATAAAATTAATTGTTGGTAAGGCGGGTACCAGGTTGAGATTCATTGGGAGAGTGCTTAGAAAATGTAGTCCATCAACAAAGGAGGTGGCTTACAAAACACTCGTTCGACCTATACTTGAGTATTGCTCATCAGTGTGGGATCCGTACCAGGTCGGGTTGACGGAGGAGATAGAAAAGATCCAAAGAAGAGCGGCGCGTTTCGTCACCGGGTTATTTGGTAACCGTGATAGCGTTACGGAGATGTTTAATAAACTCAAGTGGCAGACTCTGCAAGAGAGGCGCTCTGCATCGCGGTGTAGCTTGCTCGCCAGGTTTCGAGAGGGTGCGTTTCTGGATGAGGTATCGAATATATTGCTTCCCCCTACTTATACCTCCCGAGGAGATCACGAATGTAAAATTAGAGAGATTAGAGCGCGCACGGAGGCTTTCAGACAGTCGTTCTTCCCGCGAACCATACGCGACTGGAACAGGAAAGGGTGGTAATGACAGTGGCACGTAAAGTGCCCTCCGCCACACACCGTTGGGTGGCTTGCGGAGTATCAATGTAGATGTAGATGTAGAACAGCAGCGGCGTGAGAATCAACGTCACTTCAGACTTGGCTATTGCGGTGGCTATTAAGTTATCTCTTTGGAAATAGGTGTCTCCAAGGGTATTAAACGGAATAGGATTTTCTGCACTATATTACGAGGAATACTCCATCGAAATAAATAAAAAGATAGGTAAAAATAATCTTGTGCCATTTGCTTGTACTTGTTAGTTATTACAGCGGAGTTAATTAATGCTCGACCAGCGTGTTTCATTCGGACATTTTGAAGTGTGTATTTGGCGATGAAGTTAACGGGTGCTTAGTAATTTACACAACAATCTCCAACTTCTTATTTCCCGTTGTGGAAAATAGACATTTGTTGTATACCTTGGTCAGCTGTCTTAGGTTTGATGCATGTAGTTTCAGCATATCACTACTTACAGTGATATATTTTTTCCAATTAGCATATAGCCTGTGGCGAAACTTTTTCTGTCCATCCATCCGTCTTTCTAAACACTAAACCCTACTCCATTTCAGCAATATCCTGTAACCATTAAACAGCAGTAAACTCAATGGTGAAATTTTTACAGATGTGAAACAGAAACGGTATAAAGACACATGACTCATTTTGTCATTGAAGAATTTCTCCTCTGAGAAGTATTAATTTTACAACATTGGTTCGTCTTATCAATGTGCCCATTCTAAGGTCCTCCGTTGTATGTAACGTATACTTTTTGTCCTGAAGATTTGTGACACACAGTAATTTTTCATAGGACATTCGGGAGCGCTCTAAAAACGTTATGAGCACAACTGTAAATGATTGCATGCATCCAGGCTTTTCAGAAGTCTAGAATTTCTGATTTTGTATGTAGTCAGTTACCAACCACTGATGGTGATCTGTAAAACATTTTGAGAATTTACGGTGAGTTACTAATTGTGGGGCCAAAAAGACAAGTTACGTTCCGTGTTTAGTTTCTTTCGGACTGAATAATAGGCAATTTCTGGATCTTTTACTATTGATGAGATCTGAAATTACTGTGACAGGTTTTGTTTCCCACCAGTAAATAACAAAAATGTACAGACGTTGTAAGGTGTATGCTTCGCCGGCGATGGGCGAGGCATGACAGAATCTCTGACCAGAGAGTAGTTTATTGTTAGTTGTTGCTTGTCGCGAGTCTGCGCTAGTCTGCGCGAGTCAACAGTAGTAGTCGGTCGGATACAGTAGGGAGTAGACGGTAGCAGTCTGCGGGAGTCGGCATGCGTCGGCTGTGTGCTCTGCTCGCGACTCTGGTCAGGACTCTGGACGATGAGTATTGTTGTAGAAGGTAAAGAAGCAGCATTGCGCATATCTAATAATGTATGTTAATTGTAATTAATTTTTTCAAAAAATGCCCCAATAATAATTTTTTTTATAAAGTAACTCTTTTAAAGAAAAACATACATTTCAATTTAAAGAATATTTCCTATACATTCCCTCCAAGAATATATATATATATATATATATATATATATATATATATATATATATATATATATATATACGCCAGCATTGCACGAAGCTGTGTCGAAGAATGTATAATTAAGAGCAGATATAGATGCAGTTTTTATTGAGGTAAGAATTTTTGCTTTTTTTGTTCAGAATACAGGGCCGAAGGTCAGCGCTGCTGCTCTTATAAAATTTACCAGATATTATCATTTCTGTTGGGAGTTTACATTTCGTTCATGGTTCATTATTTAATATTATTGAGTGGGTTCATGGTCAATTACCATTTCTATCAATTTTGTGGGGAGTTCACGCTTTGCTCCATTTTGAATTTTTATTTAAGAATATTTCGTGCGGAGAGGTTACAACGTACTGACTTCAAATTTGAGGAGCTGGACGAAAATAGTGGAAAGAACCCGTCAAAGAAAGAAGCCGTAAAACATGCGTAATCATAACTTCACTCATGCTTTGATGTTAAATATTATCAATAATACTGCTGGAAGGAGTAGTAACGGCAAAAAGGGTGCTCAACTGAACCGAGCAACAGTTTTTTTATTTAAACATATTAATGGGTCTAATTCGGCACAATGACACAAACGTAATTCATTTATCCGTTTTATTTTGTTAAATTTTATTTACTTTGCGATCGTCAATTCTGTGATCTTTAGTGAAGGAACAATATCTTTATTAACAGAAAGGTTACTTCACCTGAAGTGATTAAATGAAACAACTGACAGCAAAATTAGGTGCTCATATGAATGATTCTGTCTTGGACAGCCCGGTATTCAGAGTGATGAGCTTGCGCCGAATCGAATCTGTGTCGCGGACTAACGAAGAAGGCAGATGAGCCCGAAGACACCCGGTCACTAACTGTCACTAACATCAGCAAAACACAGTTTTAAAATGTCGATACCCTGGAGACGCGGGAAAAGACGAGGAAGAAGAAGAGGAGGATACCCATGGTTCGAAGTCTGCTCATTCGTTACTTTTCTCAGTGTAACCAACAAAATTTAATTTACGAAACATCTTTCAATGATTGTTTGCGAAAATTTTAGAGTGATTAGAGGACTGTTTCATATCGTATACTGCTCTGATTCTGGGGGAAAAAAAGTTGTGTCATCGAAACAAAATATTTGGATGTAGCAAAATACACAATACACAATACACAAAATACAAAATACTCCACCACTGCCGGTCCCAAGTCCGGGGCCTCATTTCGCAAGTGATGAGGAAGGAGGAGGGGGAGGAGTAACACCTCGTTAAAAAAAAACCTGGGTCCATCTGGCTCCGGATGGTAGCACCCTGTAAGGGCCCCTGCCTAGGGTTACTAGGTGAAACCTGGTCAACGGTCTCAAAGGCGGAAGAGGAAGTTCAGATTCCCAACGGCGGAGAGAGCGGAAGAACTACCTCCAGGACTCACAATCTTGGTTGTACATTTTGTGGCCTTTGGGCCAGACCCAAAATAACTTTCATCAATCATGGAAGTGTGTGATGTAAACTATTTTACCCCAGGTGGACGCCAGTACGTCAGCAGACATTCGGATTCTGGGGAGTCTGCAACATTGCACAAAGACAAGTCGGAGTGTCTTGGAATCTCATCCAAATTTCAATATAGGCAATCAACGTACCTAGCAACTTTCAATGCAAACTCATTGTTGAAAACCGGAAAACTAAAACATCTAACAGATACGCTAAAGAACCACAACATACTCATAACAGCAATTCAAGAAACACGATACATGGATACAGATACCTTCGATTCCGAAGGTTTTAGGATATACAAAGGGAAAGTGGGGCCGAGAGTAATGAAAATGTACCACATCTTGGTACAGCCTTTATAATCAACAAACAAATCTTGAACTCAATAGTTGGCTTTGATTCCCAATCAGAAAGAATCTCAAGTCTTACATTCACAAGCACAAACAAAATCTACACAATTATCAATGCACGTGCCCCTATAAACGAGGATAACAGGAAAAACAAAGAAAAAGTGGAGGCCTTTTGGAATCATCTAGATGACATTATTCAGAAAATTCCAGATAAAAACATCATCATTCTTCCTGGAGATTTTAATGCACAGATTGGTAAAGAAAAAAGATATAAGAAAATAGTTGGAAACTATCCTGCACACAAGAGAACAAACAGAAATGGTGTGAGACTAATAGAACTTTTCCAAGCACACAATTTAATTCTTAAATCCACAGCTTTCAAGAAACTACCACGAAGACAAAAAACATGGGTATCCCCAAATCCTAGCCTTGGGGAATTTCAACTTGATCATGTGGCAATTAAGAAGATTTCTAGCAAAGAAATCATGAACGTTTGGGTACTCAGGGGTGCAAACTGGGATTGAGACCATTACCTTTCTAAAATTAAGTTCAAAGTCATCCCAAACAGGAAAGGCAGCATGAAACAAAGTAAAGGTCGGAAGTATAGCACAGAAAAGATATTAAAATCAGATGAATTCACAAAAGCAACAGAAACCATTCAGACACAAAGCTGGGGGGATATCAAGGGAAACCTCATTACTACAGCTGAACGGATAGCACCTAACAAAAAAAGTAAAAAACATGCCCGGTGGTCGCTGGAATGTGATGCCATTGAAACGAGAAAACAGGCATGGCAAAGTTGGCAATCACAGAAAACAGAAGAAAGTAGACTGAATTTCATTACAGTTAGAAAACTGGTAGATAAAAATATAAAACGGATTAAGAAGACACATGAAAACAAAACTCTCCTCCAAATTGATGAAGAATTTGCTAAAAACAACACAAGGAGCTTTTACAGAACTTTCAAACAAAGGTTATCAAGATACAAAGCACCCACCCTCCAATTTCGAGATGTAAATGGGACCATCGCACACAACAACACGGAAAACTGCAAAATACTAGCAGGCTACTTTGAGAAACTCTTGAATTGTGAACCCATCCTTGAAAAATTTGAATCCATTCCAAACAACCGTGAGAAGCCGGATTCAGAACCACCGACGACTGAAGAACTACAGAAGGTCATCTCAGAACTTAAAAACAACAAGGCGTCCGGAGAAAATCAAATAGTGGCCGAACTATGGAAAAAGGCTGACAAAAATGCAGTTACATCCCTAAAGTGTGTTTTCGATCAAATCTGGAAAGAAGAAGAGATCCCCGCAGAATGGAGAACAGCTCTCATCCACCGTATCCACAAGAAAGGTTTGAAGACAGACCCCAACAATTACAGAGGAATATCACTGCTGGATATAACGTACAAGATTCTTTCTAAAGTCCTTTTGAACAGGGCAGAGCCGCAATTGGATCCGCAAATCGGGGAATACCAGGGAGGTTTTAGAAAGGGTAGATCATGTTCGGAACAAATACTAAACCTCAAAAACATCATGGCTTACCAAAAATCAAGGGCAAAGACATACGTAATCTCCTTCATTGATTTCAGAAAAGCATATGATTCGATTGATAGAGAATTTCTGTTATCAGTCCTGGAAGAAATGGGTTTGGATAAGAAAACAACTAATATTATAAAAGCGACCCTTACAAATACATTTTCGAAAGTTAAATTTATGGGCGAACTGTCGGAACCCTTTGAAATAAAAACGGGAGTGCGACAGGGCGATGGGCTCTCACCGTTGCTGTTCAATTGTGCTCTTGAGAAAGTAGTCAGGGAATGGAACACAAATATTAAGAGTGGTATAAGACTGGGTTGCAAAAAGAAGAACCTTAAAGTAAATTGCATTGCTTTTGCAGATGATATGGCCCTGTTTGCTGAAACAATGGAAGAAGCACGGGAGCAAATCCTTGAACTAAAGAAACAAGCAGCTAAAATTGGTCTTCACATCTCCTCTGAAAAAACTAAGATATTGACAAACATCAAGCACTCATGTAAATACCTCAAAGTTCAAGAACAGAAGATTGAAATAGTAAAAGAATTCAAATATCTCGGAGAATGGATTACTTGGAATGCTGGGGAAAGCAAAGCAATGGAATCCAGAAAAAATAAACTTGAATTGGCCTTCCAACTAACAAAAAATACATACAACAAAAAATCCCTTTCATGGGGGTCAAAATTACACATTACAAGACGGTGATTAAGCCAGAAGCACTGTATGCAGCAGAAACACTTAACATGAATTTCAAACGCCAAATGGAGAAACTTGAGATAAAGGAAAGAAAAATTTTAAGAAAAATCATTGGGCCAAAATTTCAAGACAATAAGATTATATACATAAAAAATGAAACTCTCTACAAGAAAATTGAAATACTTTCAGATTCTATGCGAAAAAGGAGAATAAATTTTTATGGTCATCTTCTCAGAATGGATTCCAACAGATTAACTAAACAAATCTTTGACTTCTTCCGTAACCGAAAAACGAAGCCCAACTGGTTTAAAGAAATTGAGAAAGACCTAGTGGAATTAAATATTTCAGAAAATTCACTTATTGATCGAACTGCTAAATTAATTACTAAAGATGAAAACATAAGGTTCCAAGACAAATCCACACAAAAGTCCAAATCCTTCATCTCGGAAGAAGAGAGTAGAAGAAGATCAGAAAGAATGAAGAAATACTGGGCCCTAAGAACAACGCACAAAGAAATGATTGATCCAGCGTACCCCAAAGAGGGTGAAACGAAAGAAGAAGAAGAAAATACACAATATCATAATTGTGATTACCCACTTTCTACCATGATGGATCATATAGTGTTTAATGCCGACCACCTTCTGCCTATTACAAAGTTTCGGTGAGTGCAGGCACTCGAGTGCCACATTCTAGGATACTTTGAATCCGGTTCCAGTGGGCAGCGCGGGATTCAGTACAAAATGTGCAATAAATTGTATATGTAGTGTAGAGATTTGGGGAGCATCAGGGCCTATAGTTAATTATGGCACCTGTTACAATGCAAATTGAGTGCTTGTCAGAGTAGAGACACCGTGATTCTAGTAAACCCTGTAAGTAGGCTGTTTATGTTTTCTCTATGTAAGTAGGCTGTTTATGTTTTCTTATTGGCAACGTTACGTAGCGCTCAATATGAAAATCTCTGGCTGTGCTGTGTGCAGTCTGTGGCTAGTTTGCATTGTTGTCTGCCATTGTAGTGTTGGGCAGCGGCAGCTGGATGTGAACAGCGCGTAGCGTTGCGCAGTTGGAGGTGAGCCGCCAGCAGTGGTGGATGTGGGGAGAGAGATGGCGGAGTTTTGAAATTTGTCATGAACTGCTATATTTATATATGATGATATCAAGGTAAATACATTGTTTGTTCTCTATTAATATCTTTCATTTGCTAACTATCCCTATCAGTAGTTAGTGCCTTCCATAGTTTGAATCTTTTATTTAGCTGGCAGTAGTGGCGCTCGCTGCATTGCAGTAGCTTGAGCAGCGAAGATTTTTGTGAGGTAAGTGATTTGTGAAACGTATAGTTTAATGTTAGTCAGGGCCATTCTTTTGTAGGGAATTTTGAAAGTCAGATTGCGTTGCGCTAACAAAATATTGTGTGTCAGTTTAAGCACAGTCATGTATAATTGTTCAAAGGGGAAGTTTCAACCCAACATAGTCGTAAAAACTGGTTTATGAATCACGTGAATCGCTAGGGGTGCCAAGCTCTCAGTTTCTTATAATACGTAGGTAATAAGCCTGTACTTAGTACTGACGTGGGTGTACAGCAAGAAGCGTAATAAGACTCAGAGCAGGTAATGCAAATTCAGAATCACTCTTCGTTCTCGGCCCTGTCATTCTGCTCTGACGTTAATGATAAATCTGTTAAAGCTAATTTGCTCCATCCATTGCTCTCCAAACATTCCATACTTTAAGATGTATTTACAAACAGGCAATTTCTGATTGCAATACATCTGCCAGCAACTATTCAAATGAAGCCTCTGATTCTAGAGTCTGTTCAAAAAGCGCAACACCAAGAGACATGGTAGAACGTAACTGCGATTGGTTCACAGCGATTTTCATGTGCGTCAAGATTTACCGGACTTCACAACATTGTATCTCCAGTGGGCTCTGATATTTGTGTGAGGTGTTTTCGAAACCAACTAC
The DNA here is from genome assembly GCF_023864345.2 of Schistocerca serialis cubense. Lineage (NCBI taxonomy): Eukaryota > Metazoa > Arthropoda > Insecta > Orthoptera > Acrididae > Schistocerca > Schistocerca serialis. Next base: position 55,439,936 of record NC_064644.1, read on the forward strand.
AGCCGCTGTCGTAGCATCATCTCACCGTTACAGGCGTAGGCAGGTGGGTGCACGGAAATACCTCATTACCCGGTCGTCCGATATCTTTCACATTGTCAGTTGTTTGAATAAAGCACCCCACACACGAACATACAGCACTTAGACAAAAGCCCATCGAAAGCGAAAATTATTCACTGGCAATATACATTCAACCGCATCACTAATGTTTGACGAGGTTATCAAGGGTAGTTTAACATGAAAGAAATTTCCTGAGTTAACAAATCACCTGTGTCGTACAAAAATAGTGAAATATGATGTTATCCATTACATATGAGTATCTAGTGTATCACCACTCCTCTGCAAGCCTCGTACATTCGACCCACACGAGCCACATTTGGTGTAGCAAAAACTGCAACTGTCTTAAATTCCAACATGGCTCAACCGTTTACAATACAGCGGGCCAGTCCACTACAAGTGGTTGCAGAGCCAGAGGGCCACTGGTGTATTCGTTGAGATTATTCCACCGACAGAAAATGGTATCCAGTTCCAAGGTTAGATGATGGCAACTTAATCCTTCATCGCAAGATGTTATTTTCGAAAACGTAGCTCATGAAACCTGTTTATCAGATGCCCCTCAGAGAAGAACAAGAGCACAAAACAACAAATATCAAGCCATCTGGCCTTTATGAATTTAATTTCATGCCATTAGAATTACGCAATCCGCCTACGACTTTTCAAAGATTTATTAACACTAGATTTCTGTTTTCCCTATACAATTGACGCTCTGATTACATCTATTTCAAAAGAAAAACTATAACAGTATCTAACTACACTTGTCAAACGTTTTAATCGATACGCTCTACGGATTAATATTAGTAAGTCAATGTTTCGCACTCAGAAAATAGGGTGTTTGGGATACTTCAGTATGCCGGAGGGCACCAGACCAGGCTTGGTTACAGTAACATCCATTGTCAAGTCTTAGTTCGGGTGCAATGAAAGATTTACCTCATATTTATACAACACAACAGGGACTTCCCATAATTTTGCCATTTAAGCAGCAGAACAGATTGTTTAGCTGTGATGGAGCTCACAATATTTAATTAATATTGCTGAGTTTCGGGTTGTTGTCATGCATTCTAAAGCTTTCAGCATTTAGTGACACTTCGTTCAAATTCAGATATGTGTGAAATCTTATGGGACTTAACTGCTAAGGTCATCAGTCACTAAGCTTACACACTACTTATCCTGAATTATCCTAAGGATAAACACACACACCCATGCCCGAGGAAGGACTCGACCCTCCGCCGGGACCAGCCGCACAGCTCATGACTGCAGCGCCTGAGACCGCCCGGCTAATCCCACGCGGCGGATGTTAGAGTTAACCAGTCCTCCAGCCGTGCAACTATAAGTTGTGAATTTGTGTAATCATGAGCCCAGAGAAATCACTAGAGAAATAAACGTCCACCAAAACAGAGCCTCACACATCTGAGTAAGCCTCATAAGCAGCGGCAGGCTCTCCAGAGGATGACCACTATTAACTGTGTTCCCTCAAGCGGCATCTCTCCTTTCAGCACGTTACACAGCTTGAAGATCAGCTGAATTTTCTTTCTTTTAAATGTTTATTCTTGCTTTTGTAGATACTTGTACTCTATATCCATGCGTTAACGGCAAGACCTTCGCCCCCTCTAACGAAGTTCCTCCAGCGAGGAGCTCGGTGGTCGCTGCAGCGCGTCCAGAGCCTACAGATCCGGACTACTGGCAGCGCACACCAGTCCCTGTCTCACGACACCCAGGCACGCCAGACTAGTTTGCAGCCACAAAGGATGAGGTGCCGGGAGTGCTTCCGATTTGGCACGATACGGGAGGCAGGTGTGGCTTATCGAACGCCATGGACACGTGGCATTACCCACCGAAAGTTTAGTCTCATGACATCTACTTAATCTATCTCTGAACCTACACTTCTGCGGTCATTTCCTAAATGATAACTCAGTTAGTAAGTTCATCGTGATTGGAAGTCGAAATCGCCTGCGTAGATATGCTACTGATGTGGATTTTTAGTCATTAAGATGTTCTGAGATTCGTGCAAAATGGTGAGCATCGTATGCATAAAATCAGTTCAGTGCCTACCCACACCACAATCCACACGCACTGGGTACTTAGCCATTCACCTAAAATGGAATAGATATGACGCTTCCACATCTACAGGGTGTTACAAATAGGTACGGCCAAACTTTCAGGAAACATTCCTCACACACAAACAAAGAAAATACGTTATGTGGACATGTGTCCGTAAACGCTTACTTTCCATGTTAGAGCTCATGTTATTACTTCTCTTCAAATCACATTAGTCATGGAATGGAAACACATAGCAACATAACGTACCAGCGTGACTTCAAACACTTTGTTTCAGAAAATGTTCAAAATGTCCTCCGTTAGCGAGGATACATGCATCCACCCTCCGTCGCTTGGAATCCCTGATGCGCTGATGCAGCCCTGGAGAATGGCGTATTGTATCACAGCCGTCCACAATACGAGCACGAAGAGTCTCTACATTTGGTACCGGGGTTGCGTGGACAAGAGCTTTCAAACGCCCCCATAAATGAAAGTCAAGAGGGTTGAGGTCCGGAGAGTGTGGAGGCCATGGAATTGGTCCGCCTCTACCAATCCATCGGTCACCGAATCTGTTGTTGAGAAGCGTACGAACACTTCGACTGAAATGTGCAGGAACTCCATCGCGCATGAACCATATATTGTGTCGTACTGGTAAAGGCACATGTTCTAGCAGCACAGGTAGAGTATCCCGTATGAAATCATGATAACGTGCTCCATTGAGCGTTGGTGAAAGAACATGGGGCCCAATCGAGACATCACCAACAATGCCTGCCCAAACGTTCACAGAAAATCTGTGTTGATGACGTGATTGCACAATTGCGTGCGGATTCTCGTCAGGCCACACATGTTGATTGTGAAAATTTATAATTTAATCACGTTGGAATGAAGCCTCATCCGTAAAGAGAACATTTGCACTGAAATGAGGATTGACACATTGTTGGATGAACCATTCGCAGAAGTGTACCCGTGTAGGCCAATCAGCTGCTGATAGTGCCTGTACCCGCTGTACATGGTAGGGAAACAACTGGTTCTCCCGTAGCACTCTCCATACAGTGACGTGGTCAACGGTACCTTGTACAGCAGCAACTTCTCTGACGCTGACACTAGGGTTATCGTCAACTGCACGAAGAATTGCCTCGTCCATTGCAGGTGTCCTCATCGTTCCAGGTCTTCCCCAGTCGCGAGTCATAGGCTTGAATGTTCCGTGCTCCCTAAGACGCCGATCAATTGCTTCGAATGTCTTCCTGTCGGGACACCTTCGTTCTGGAAATATGTCTCGATACAAACGTACCGCGCCACGGCTATTGCCGCGTGCTAATCCATACATCAAATGGGCATCTGCCAACTCCGCATCTGTAAACATTGCACTGACTGCAAAACCACGTTCGTGATGAACACTAACATGTTGATGCTACGTAATGATGTGCTTGATGCTAGTACTGTAGAGCAATGAGTCGCATATCAACACAAACACCGAAGTTAACACTACCTTCCTTCTATTGGGCCATCTGGCGGTGAATCGAGGAAGTACAGTACATTCTGACGAAACTAAAATGAGCTCTAACATGGAAATTAAGCGTTTCCGGATACATGTCCACATAACATCTTTTCTTTATTTGTGTGTGAGGAATGTTTCCTGAAAGTTTGGCAGTACCTTTTTGTAACACCCTGTATATTAAGTCTTGAACCAAAGAAATTATGAGTGACTTACGAGAATGTAGCATATTTTTTACTTTACATTTATAAGATATTTACTTGCTGTTTTGTATTGTGTATTTGGCTATTGTACCTAACACGATATCAACAAATGTTGATTTGGTGGAATATGTATCGAACCTTCCTTCGCTGATTCCGCTGCCGAAAATATCTCAATCGAAGCAAATTGCTGATTTCTCACAATGCAATAATTGTTCCTGTAATAAAACACATGATTTATGCGTTTTTAATAATCCAAATCCGTTTAAAGCACTCACAGTACCTTCCACTTCTGTCGTTTCGTTAAAATTATTACTTTTACAGAAATGCTATCTGTGACAATATTTTCTGCAATTCTGTGAGTAAAAGATACTTACCTTCTTACCGTTGCTAGTAGTATAAGGATCTCGTGGGATATACCCAATATTTGTTACTCTTGGAAACTCTGTTAATTGCCCCAAGGGGAAGTTGTCCAATCAATATCAAACGTTACATTAGCTAATTGCAGATACTACAGGTCTCTGAGGTGGATATATAATCTAGACTTTCTCATTGATTATTTAATTAATGTTTGATACGAAGTGAATAATAGTTTGATTTACTTTAAAGACGAACCAGTCAGTCATCTTAAATAAATTACTTCTCATTATTATTTAAGTTTCGTAATATCTGCTGCCGATTGGCGACAGCATTGATTATTTCTCGCAGTTATGTTGCCTTTTACTCTGTCAAATGTAAAGAGCGCTGAGATTGTGGTGGCATCAGCCACACCTAGTGCTCATCCTAAAGCACAGCTACACCCAGTGTTTCACGCAGACCCCTCAGGTGAAATCAGCTGCACTGCCAGGGGCGCCCTCTCTGATCATGTGATGCAGTCATGCAGTACCAGCGAATTTTGTGAACTTCAAAACCTCTGTCTCAACTAGCTCCCGCCCACCACATCGGTCCACATACAGATACACTGTCGGTCTCTCCTGCAGAGTAGCTGAGACAAGTACTGGGTGGACCGGGAAAACGTAAACAGCAACCAAACTCACGGCTTTACATTTAGTCATACAGACCAAGTAGAAAATAATACAACGGTTGTGGTAGATTTACTTCTTGATGACATTCTTTTTTTTCCTCTAAATTAAAACCGAGTAAAGTTTTATACACTGATAAAAAAAGTTTCGGCAACAAACAACAAGATTCGTTGCACAGAGACAAACTTTCCCTGATTGTAAATGAGTTATAACTGTAGAATACAAATGAAAACCATTCCAAAGTTAACATTGCTCAAAAGCTTTTTATTCAATACAACCGGTTTCAACAGTCTTAGCTGTCACTTCAGGACTTAAACATTTTTTGCATTGAAATATATTAATTTCACCCTGACATCGTGCCCAAGATGTGAAGTGGATAAAACACAGAACATTATAAACTTTTGGCATTGCTAAAATATTCGAAAACACGCAACAGCTTGTCGGAAAGGCCATGTACATATACATATTGCCAGTCAATATGTACAGTCGTGCTCAAAAGTATCCGAACGACCTGAACTGCATTTCGCCTGATTCGCATGCAACCGACATAACGCGGCTGTCTAGCAGGTCCTCTAATCGCTCCTTGGTACAGTCGTTTGACTATTGAAAATGGTTCCAACATGTCACCACTAGAAAACACTGCTCTGTATCGCAGTAACTCAAGATGTAAAGTAATACGACGATGCTACAAATATCAGGGAACACTTTATCACAGATAAGACTGTCCTTAAGGCTTGTAAGCTCACATTTATTACAATAAATGACATACCTGGAATGTTACCACTCTCATTATTACGTCAGATAGGTAATGTACGTAGTAAGTTCGTTGTATTCATGATTTCCTCTTCAAAGTACATACAGTATTTATTATTTAACTCAAAATGACATTAATAATTGAAGTTATCCACGAGCAGCTAGTTGAGAATATGTATGAACTTCAAATGTCACGACGAATCGTCTCGTTCTGCATATGGAATGAAACCCAGTCAGGCAGACTAAGCAAAGATTTCGTGACTGACGCAAACTAACAGTCATTCCTGATTAGGCATACAGAGAGTGAGATACCTCGATTTTAGACAGTATCACTTAGCAAATATCAACTTTCAATTACATATCACAAACATTTTTAACGGACGCGAAGTCCTACGCAGCATCTATTATCCCTGTTAACGAACTACAAGAGATGTTAAATATTGCTTCTTCACAAGTAACATACTTGAAGGGCCGTGAGGCAAAGCTTTGTGTTGGACAGGCATTTGAACCCTGAACCTAATCGGATTGATATCGAAGCACAACCAACTGTGACATATCGGACTTTCTCGGCAGTAGCTACATCTTTTAACTGAAATGACGAGACGAAACATTAACTATTTTCCTTCCTAGGACTCCAACCCGGCACCTATCGCTGTTATATTCTACAGAAAACGAACGTTAAATATGGGTTTGTTGCACCAGCAGCGACATGTGATCATGTTTAAACTAGAAATAATATGACGAAGAGTTCAATGCTCACTGGGAATAGAGCCCCACACATATCATTGTTGACTACACACAAAGAAAGGTCAGCTACCGAATTTTTCTCCACCAGCAGCTCAGATTAACATCTCGAACTTACAGTGATCTCGCAAATAGTTCTGTGTCCCACTGAGAATCAAAAACGTCACATATCGTTTGTGTTGACAACGAATGGAAAAACATTAAAAATCAAAATTATTATCCACCAGCAGATACGTGTTCTCATGCTAGAGCTTGATAATATATAATGAAATCTTTAGTGCCGGGTCAGGATTCCAACCCATTCACGCATAATATATGGAGATGTTGAGAAATGTGCAGTTTTGAACAAACAACAAATTGTAGCCGAGCTGTATTGTCACGAAGGGATCAAATTCCGCGTTAAGGGCGGTCTAAGTTGCATTCTCAGTTCAGAATCAATTTTATCGACATACAGAAGTTCAGATAAAAGATGGAATAAGTGTCCCGTGACCCTACATAGCGTTTGTTTCGTCACTACAAATAAATAACTAGTATAAGAAAGGTTACTGGTGATAGAGTTTCTACATGTCGCCACTCCAGACTTCATTGTGGTTCAACCTGACGCCTACTTGGCAGAGACGGACTATCATCTTTAACGTGAATTGCAGACCACACTGGCATTATATCTTCTTCACTTGGTGGAGCCAGAAGAGAATGGAATCTTTCTCTCCCTATCTAAAATCATTGAGAGAAGTAGGAATGGAACCCAGACCACAGTTATAAGAGCCTACCACCACTCCAACAGACCACCAAATAAATCCTCTTTTCCACGCCTCACTTTTCTATCGAAACACCGTTGCGCCACACTGGATGACAATTCTGACACACAGGCTCCCTGTAGTAAATTGCAGCATGTTCAGTAAATTCAATTACTTGGTTGACCGAATCACTATGAACTAGCTGCTTCGGCTACCCAGTGCATACATTCGACTCTATTTTGTAATCACCGAAATAAAATCACGTAGCTGCCACTTACACAAAGCTGCCAACAGAGTAAGATGAAGAGATTTAAATATGAAGTGTTCCTTTCCACTTGAGCTATTGTATCTGTTTGTAAAAAACGCCGTGCTGCGCAAAAGAAAAGCTGTAACTGTTACTCTCAGAAATCTAGACCTGGCCATTTGCATTATCTCGCAGCGCTGTGGTATGCTGAAGTTCTGGACGACTTGTTCAGCTCTGGAGCTATGGCAGCTATGTGTCAGCTAGTAGTGTAATGGTAAGTGTTGTGCGCCATGTATGAGAGGTCCCGAGTTCGTATACATTTACTGCCAATGTTTTTTAAATCTTAATTCTGCTGTCTGCTTAAGTTACCAATCTAATGGAAATTTGAACATAATTCCCTTCACTTCTCAACCCAAAATAGTCGTATGTGGAAAATGGGCCAATTTCTGTGACATTTTGTTCTTTTCAGGTTCAATAGACAGCCAGGCAGCAGATGCATCTCGAAGCTTTTGTATTGTCAATAAACTGCACGTGAATCGCCAGGCTAATATAGATAACATCAGAGAATTCGCATATATCGTTGATGATTAATTTCGCTCTCATGTTTACTATTGTTTGAACAACACTAAAGGAAACCTTACGAAAATTGTGCACTGTATTATAAGAACTGAAATAAAACTACCCACGATAACCTTACGATGAAAGTCTGTTTTAATAAAACTGAATATCTGTACATAAGCATGCCTCTATCGACACGAATTAGTAAAATACTACTCACTTAGATTTTGATTGGGTCTGTGTTTAATTGGTATGCTGTGTCATACTCAAGAGGTATGCAAATGTGGCGTTTCATAAATATAGTTATGTATTTCTAGAGACCCAAAATTTGCTTCTCAGCAGCATTGTGCAGCATTGTATGTTTTTCACCTTTGCACTATGAGCCGAAAGTATTTTCTTGCGATTTCCATATTGATGTTTCATCTGACTGCTTGTAGCTCTTTCACAGAAGGGGTAAAGACATTGAGATAGTGAGACTGGAACTGCGAACCATAACAGACCCTTTTCCACAGGTCAGCACGTTACCACAGAGCTGGCTAAGAGGTATGTGGCTTAGTTTCCTCTTACGAGACCAATAGTGGCTAGAACTCATAAACCGCTATTTAAAGGACGAGATTAGTTGCAATTTCCACCAGCAACGACTTTTCTGGTCTGAAAACCGTAAGTTTACAATCTTTTGTTATACCTCAAGCGATAATAACTGAGATAACTCAATGGAAATGACAGGTAAAATGAACTTTGAGGCTTAATTTCGTGCACAAAGGAAGTAACTCGTCGATTACAGAGTTGCCAAACGTACGTTGCCTTGTTGCCAAATCTTAGTTACAGTTCCAGCAGGAAGAAGACGATCCGATGTGATCCTACAGCGGGCTGGGAAGTGACCATAGCTGGTGTCTCCAAGTCGCAGCTGCTACGGCCTGGAATATGTAATGCGTCTGGTTCGCATTTCTGCAACTAGGTTTAGGGACTGGAGCGTAGTTACTAATAATACTCAGAATTGACTGCAAACAAAGCATCATAAGTCAGTGACTCTCGTAGTTGTTTTTATATTTCTTTTGTAAACGTACTCAAAACTAAGAAAATCATTCGCAGGTGTTTTCGTGCCTCGCCGATAGTCGAGTACAACAAACAAATAAAAATAAAAAAAGAATGTATGTGTGTGTGACACAGAGAGAGAGAGAGAGAGAGAGGGAGAGAGAGAGACAGAGAGAAATTCGCTGAGCTAGAGTTTATGTCAGCGACTAAGAGTAAGATCAAGGAGTCGGATGCAAATTTTGCAACTGTGAAATACTTCCCTAAATTATAGAAGCGAATATTAAATTTGAACTAATACGGCGAAAATTTTGTTTTTGGATAGCTTAGAATGAAAATATTTCTGTTTATTTCAAAGGAAAAAAATTGATTTTCTGAAGCATTGTCTGTCATACACAACTTGAAACAGGTCATGTCGACCAAATCATAAGGAAGAACTGACAGCGACGTATATCGGAAGGCAGTAAGATCTCTTACCTTTTGATTGGTTTGGAAGTACTCGATAGCCATTTCTAGTAAATGAAGAGAGGCAGCGCGTTTTTGTTATCAAGTAACGTCTTCATCAATTACTTTAGTTTTAATGTAATCTACGAGTAACTGCTGATGTTTGATATTAACATGAAAAGGATTCCGTAGACAGGTAAAGAACCTGTTCTTGGTAAACTACTTCTATAGTGACCAAAAGGAATTAAATGATCTGCAAGCACGTGTGTTACAGCAGCGGTATGAATAAAATGATAGTAATAATGACGGTAATAATCGAATTATCCGGTAACTTCGCACTTTACAGTGGATTTTCTAGAACTAAGAAATTTGCTCAATTTGTAAAAATTCAAAATGACTTTACTTCGAGCCTATGATGCCTAGAAGAGTCTTTACATGAGAATAGCGTGATCTCCGCGTAATGAGCTTGCTTCTACTTAACCATTTCATAGACTTGCATTTTTTCCACAGTGACTGATTTTGTAAACTGAGCACATCATCCGTTTCAGCACACTCTTGAGGCTGGGGAATGTGGCCACAATGGTGTGGTGGAACGAATTATCACGGGTGCACTGCGTGGGTTCAGGAATTTATTTTTAAGAGGCAGAAACAAATTTATTTTACCTCTGGTAATCTCAAGAGAAAGACGTTATAATCCATAATCCGCATTAAATATCACGTTCCTTCATTACCAACTGCACAGAGCCGGTTTACGTTGGGAAATGACATAGCGGAAGCCATGGCAAACTGAAATATAGTCGCCAGTAAACTTACTTACATTAGAAAATTTTATATTTATTTGATGAACCGATAGCCATTTAAAGGAACAGGTCTCTTATTTTACTTGAACTTGATTGAACTAGAGACGTTGAAATATTTGGTGCTGGACTGAGATTCGAATTCGTATCTCCTCTTTCGAGGACCTGAATCTCTCAGAACAGTATAGTTCAGTCATTTCGTTCCTTTCCAAGACTGCAATCTTCTCTAGGCCTCCTCCAAAGGATCCAGTACAAAAATATTCATAATTTCAATTCAAGCCCTATCAAGTGCACACCCACCTGCTAGTGAAAATTAACGTGCATTTTTAATGTCTGTTCATGTGCTGCCAACGATCGCAATAGGTGTCGTTATTTTTGGTCGTACACGCACACATCTTACTGTTGGTGAGTAAGCAACTGATACTTAAGCTGTATTCGTGGATGCACGGTAGGTGTGCAATTGTATTGTCGCTTAGGCACAAAAGTTTGTATCTTTATTTTAGATTCAAACACCTAGAAGCTCGTAAGAATTACCGATACGTAACGTTTCATTTTTCTTATTTAACAATCCGATTACGTGTTGGGTTCGTACCTCTGTCACAGAACTTCATATCATACACTTCATCTTTAAATGAATGCATACTTTGTTACTTCAGAATGGAAGTATATCAGACGTCTTTCGTGGTTAGCTAACAGGGACGAAAGGGTTTTAATAGGAGCCCCGGTTTATTACGAAAATTAACGTCGTTTATTTTCAAGTTTAGATTTGGTTACTGGTATTGGCAAAAATTTCGGTCATTCATGACTCTTCATGGCTAGTCATCAATATGATGTTATTAGATTAGATTAGATTAATTCTTGTTCCATAGATCATAAATAAGACATTTCTTAATTATGTGGAACGTGTCATTTTAAATGAAAGATTCCTTTACATACCATGATTCAATTTCTTTGCAACAATGTTTTACACACTCTCTCTCATTCTTTTTTATTTCTCTCTCTCTCTCTCTCTCTCTCTCTCTCTCTCTCTCTCTCTCTCTCTCTCCTTGTCACACACACACACACACACACACACACACACACACACACACACACACAATCACACATTCATTTTTTACTTTTATTTGTTAGTTGTACTCGATTATCGGCGAGGCCCGAAAACGCCTGCGAATGAGTTTCTTAGTTTTGAGTACATTTACGAAAGAAATATAAAAACAACTACGAGAGTCACTGATTTATGATGCTTTGTTTGCAGTCAATTCTGAGTATTATTAGTAACTGCGCTCCAGTCCCTAAACCCAGTTACAGAAATGCGAACCAGACGCATTACGTATTCCAGGCCGTAGCAGCTGCGACTTGGAGACACCAGCTATGGTCACTTCCCAGCCCGCTGTAGGATCACATCGGATCGTCTTCTTCCTGCTGGAACTGTAACTGAGGTTTGGAAACAAGGCAATGTATGTTTGGCAACTCTGTGATCGACAAGTTACTTCCTTGTGTGCACGGAATTAAGCCTCAAAGTTCACTTCATTTTACCTGTCATTTACATTGAGTTATCTCAGTTATTATCGCTTGAGGTGTAACAAAAGATTGTAAACTTACGGTTTTCAGACCAGAAAAGTCGTTGCTGGTGGAAATTGCAACTAATCTCGTCCTTTAAATAGCGGTTTATGAGTTCTAGCCACTATTGGTCTCGTAAGAGGAAACTAAGCCACATACCTCTTAGCCAGCTCTGTGGTAACGTGCTGACCTGTGGAAAAGGGTCTGTTATGGTTCGCAGTTCCAGTCTCACTGCTTCAATGTTTTTACCCCTTCTGTAAAAGAGCTACAAGCAGTCAGATGAAACATCAATAAGGAAATCGCAAGAAAATACTTTCGGCTCATAGTGCAATGGTGAAAAACTTACAATGCTGCTGAGAAGCAAATTTTGGGTCTCTAGAAATACATAACTATATTTATGAAACGCCACATTTGCATACCTCTTGAGTATGACACAGCATACCAATTAAACACAGACCCAATCAAAATCTAAGTGAGGAGTATTTTACTAATTCGTGTCGGTAGAGGCATGCTTGTGTACAGATACTCAGTTTTATTAAAACAGACTTTCATCGTAAGGTTATCGTGGGTAGTTTTATTTCAGTTCTTATAATACAGTGCACAATTTTCGTAAGGTTTCCTTTAGTGTTGTTGAAACAATAGTAAACATGAGAGCGAAATTAATCATCAACGATATATGCGAATTCTCTGATGTTATCTATAACAGTCTGACGATGCACAGTTTATTGATTACATGCATGTAGAAAACTTTTTCTGAGATAAAGCTGACAAAAAATGTTTGAAGCAGAACAAAACGCCACTACGACACGACAGGTAATGTAGAAAATACTTTTCTGACGTATTTGGGCACGATGGGCTCTCCCCATACATAATACAAAAGCTTCGAGATTCATCTGCTGCCTGGTTGTCTATTAAACATGAAACGAACAAAATGTCACAAAAGTTAGCCTTTTCTCCACATGCGACTATTTTGGGTTGAGAAGTGAAGGGAATTATGTTCAAACTTCCATTAGGTTGGTAACTTAAGCAGACAGCAGAATTGAGTTAAAAAAAATTGCAGTAAATGCATTCGAACTCGCGACCTCTCATCAACAGTACACGACACTGACCATTACGCTACGAGCTGATACATAGCTACAATAACTCCAGAGTTTAACAACAAGTCCTCCAGAACTTCTGCATACCACAGCGCTGCGAGATAATGCAAATGGCCGGGTCTAGACCTCTGAAAGAAACAGTTACAGCATTTCTTTTGCGCCGCACGACGTTATTTACAAACAGATAGAATAGCTCAAGTGGAAAGGAACACTTCATATTTAAATTTCTTCATCCTACACTGTTGGCAGCTCTGTGTAGGTTGCAGTTACGTGATTTTATTTCGATGATTACAAAATAGGGTCGAATGTATGCACTGGGTAGCCGAAGCAGCTAGTTCATAGTGATTCGGTCAACCAAGTAAATGAATTTACTGAACATGCTGCAATATACTACAGGGAGCCTGTGTGTCAGAATTGTCATCCAGTTGGCGCAACGGTGTTTCGATAGAAAAGTGAGGCGTGGAAAAGAGGATTTATTTGGTGGTCTGTTGGAGTGGTGGTAGGCTCTTATAACTGTGGTCTGGGTTCCATTCCTACTTCTCTTAATGATTTTAGATAGGGAGAGAAAGATTCCATTCTCTTCTGGCTACACCAAGTGAAGAAGATATAATGCCAGTGTGGTCTGCAATTCACATTAAAGATGATAGTCCGTCTCTGCCAAGTAGGCGTCAGGTTGAACCACAATGAAGTCTGGAGTGGCGACACGTAGAAACTCTATCACCAGTAACCTTTCTTATACTAGTTATTTATTTGTAGTGACGAAACAAACGCTATGTAGGGTCACGGGACACTTATTCCATCTTTTATCAGAACTTCTGTATGTCGATAAAATTGGTTCTGAACTGAGAATTCAACTTAGACTGCCCTTAACGCGGAATTTGATCCCTTCGTGACAATACAGCTCAGCTACAATTTGTTGTTTGTTCAAAACTGCAGATTACTCAACATCTCCACATATTACGCGTGAATGGGTTCGAATCCTGGCCCGGCACTAAGGATTTAATTATGTATTATCAAACTTTAGCATGATAAAACCTATCTGCTGGTGGATAATAATTTTGATTTTTAATGTTTTTTCATTTGTTGTCAGCACTAACGATATTTGACGTTTTTGATTCTCAGTGGCACACAGAACTATTTGCGAGATCACTGTAAGTTCAAGACGTTATTCCGAGCTGCTGGTGGAGAAAAATTCGGTAGCTGACCTCTCTTTGTGTGTAGTCAACAACGATATGTGTGGGGCTCTATTCCCAGTGAGCACTGAACTCTTCGTCATATTATTTCTAGTTTAAACATGCTCGCATGTCACTGCTGGTGCAACAAACCCATATTTAAAGTTCGTTTTCTCTAGAATATAACAGCGATAGGTGCCGGGTTGGAGTCCTGGGAAGGAAAAACTTAATGTTTCGTCTCGTCATTTCAGTTAAAGCGTCTAGCTACAGCCGAGAAAATCCGATATGTCACAGTTAGTTGTGCTCCGATATCAATCCGATTAGTTTCTGGGTTAGAATCCCTGTCCAACACAAAGCTTTGCCTCACGGCCTTTCAAGTAAGTTACTAGTGAAGAAGCAATATTTAACACCGCTCGTAGTTCGTTAACAGGTGTTATGTAGTTTAAAGTTGTATTTGCTAACTGATACTGTCTAAAATCGAAGTACATCACTCTCTGTATGCCTGATCAGGAATGACTATCAGTTTGCGTCAGTCACGAAATCTGTGCTTAGTCTGCCTGACCTGGGTTTGAATCCATACGCAGAACGAGACGGTTCGTCGTGTCATTTGAAGTTCATACATATTTTCAACTATCTGCTCGTGGATAACTTAAATTTTTTATGTAATTTTGTGTTAAATAATAAATACTGTATGTTACTTTGAAGAGGAAGTCATGAATACGACGAACATACTACGTGCATTACCTATCTGACGTAATAATGAGAGTGGTAACATTTCAGGTATGTCATTTGTTGTAATAAATGTGAGCTTACAAGCCTTAAGGACAGTCTTATCCGCAATAAGGTGTTCCCTGATATTTGTAGCATCGTGGTATTACTTTACATCTTGAGTTACTGCGATACAGAGCAGTGTTTTCTGGTGGTGACTTGTTGGAACCATTTTCAATAGTCAAACGACTGTACCAAGGAGCGATTATAGTACCTGCTAGACAGCTACGTTATGCCGGTTGCATGAGAATCAGGCGAAATGCAATTCAAGTCGTTCGGATACTTTTGAGTATGACTGTACATGGACATAGCCTTTTGGACAAGAATGCAAGGCAATATATACGCTGAAGTGCCAAAGGAACTGGTATGAGCAGGGGTGGTCAAATACATATATGTAAACCGGCAGCTGACGGCGCTGCGTTCGTAACGCCTATGTATGACGGTAAGTGACTGGTGCAGTTGTTACATCGGTTACTGCTGCTACAACGGCAGGTTATCTACATTTAAGTGAGTTTCAACGTGGTGTTACAGTCGGCGCACGGGCGATGCGACACAGCATCTTCGAGGTAGCGATGTCGTGGCGATTTTCCCGTACGACCATTTCACGAATGTATTGTGAATATCAGGAATCGAGTAATACATGAGATCTCTGACATCGCTAATATTGTGTAGGGCACGCAGAAGTGCCGCAACACGACGTGGCATGAACTCGGTAATGTTTGAAGTAATGCTGGAGAGAACTGACACCATGAACCCTCCACGCCTGTCCATAAATCCGTAAGAGTACGACGGGGGGAGGGGGAGTCGTATCCAGACGCATCAGGGATCCCATATCATTCCAACTGCACGCGCCACATGCCATTACAGAGCCTCCATCGGCTTGATATGTCCCCTGCTGATATGCAGTGCTCATGGGTTCATTAGGTTGTCTCTATACCTGTACACGTCCATAAGCTATATACCATTTGGAACGCGACAACGGGACACCCCACACGTTCAGAATTGCTAGAGAGTGACTCCAGGAACATTCTTTTGAGCTTCAAGACTCGAGCTGCCCTCCAAAGTCCCCAGACATTGAAAGGGTACAGTACCGCCCAACATTGAAAATAGGTACAACATACTTCATTATTTTTGTCAGAACAACACATTTTTTTTGTAAAATTAACTCAATTTCAATTAATACAGCGAAGCCGGATACCAGTGTGGGAAAGAATGACAATTTATTTATTTAATTGATCACATGTGCACTCCCACAAAGTAAATCCCTACATCCAGTTTGGTGAGATCTGTGAAATGAATGAATGTATGGTCGTCTGCTAACCGCAGATAGTGAATGTGAATATATGATCATCTTTGAGTCGATCCTTTGGCCACCTTTGGTGGGACCAAAGAGATGAAATTTACCAGAGCTTTGAGCGCCTGAAATGTGGCTGACCAATACGATAGCAAGGTGCTTCCCCCACCTCGACAGAGATGGGAGAGAACCTCAGGAACGGCCATGTTTCAGCACTCTGCCGCTGGATCTTGTGCTGTTAAGACCTGTTTTAGTTGTGCTTCGTAATGATGAAAGAGTGGAGACATGGTATGCATGTGGAATAATTAAGAGTAGTTTGAAATAATAATTTCTCTATTTCAGGAACTTTTGTGGGGAAAATTAAATGCCAGGCAGGTAATATTAATGGGATTGTAGTAATCTTCGGAAGTGACCAACGGTCACAATGAAACCACGTGTAGCAATAAGTTGAAATACTTCCGTGTGCTTAAGTTAAGCTGAATTACTAGCGTGTGTACAATAAGTTGAAATATTTAAGAAATAGCGTGTGTACCATAAGTTGAAATATTTAAGAAATGGCGTGTGCAGGACTTGAAATTAGAGACGAGTACTTCCACGTGGTGAGTACTGTGTGAGCCTCAAACTGTGTATGAGACAAAAGACAAAGAGAAGTACTCGTCCATGGTATCAGTTGAGGACTCGCGTGTGTGATGAATACGTTCTTAAAATTACTTTATGTAACATGATTCCGTGTGACGCTAGATTCAAACTCTGAGAGAGAAGCAAGGTGAGTCGGCCGTCTATCCAGCAACGCCACTTGGCTTGCATTGCACAGGAAGACGTGCAAATATCTCCAGAGTTCATAGTAGGAAAGTAGAATTACAAAGTGGGGCAGCGTCGTGTGAAACTGGGATAAATATTAATTGAAGTGGGAAAGCTGAAAGTGATAGTGTTGTGACTATTTAGTGTAGTATTTCATGTTGTAGTGTGATGTATGTCATGTAATTTGGGTATGTGTGGTTTGCATGGGAGAGTAGCAAGGTAGTTTCAAAAGATTAGTGGGTTATGCTTGTTCCTTCTGTATCGCTCGATCTGGAGGAAAGTTTCGTGATGATGATTGTGAGAGTCGAAGTGTGAGGTATAATAAAAGATCCACCATCCTATCCAGAAAGTGCACTGTAGCGTTAAAATAGTTACGAGACCATAATATAGAGATTCACCATTGTAAAGCCATGCCCACTGGGCGGAATTTCTCATGTGTTATTGTTGTAGGTTGTAGAATTTGTGTGTTTAGGTTAGAGAATTTATCGGAATAAATAAGATAGTGAAAAGAAAAAGATTGGTGGATTTTTCCTTCGAATTGTATGTTGTCATAATGTCCCGAATTTATAATGTGTGCGCCATTCATATCCAGTGCGGTGGCCACGTGTTGACAAAAGCCGTTAAATAAAAGACAAAAAGAAAATGTGGTATTGCCAGTGCGTAGTGTACAGTCAGAGTTCTGTAAATTACTGATAGTCAGATGCGTGTTTCCGTTGCGTATTAAACATATAGGAGGATAACTGGTAACTTAAGTGTGAGTACTAGAGTTCATGTTACTCGATAAATAAGAATGAATCCACTCGCTTGGCAGACCACTCATCTTGCAGGCCTGACTGCTTGATGCCGCAGTATGAGCAAGGCATGTGGGTGCCTCTCAACATGAACATTATTGCGCATACTTGGGATACCTTGCAAAGTGCTGTTCAGAAGGGATCTCCACCCCGTCGTAATCTTACGTTTTTATGGACAAAAATATGGTTCTGAGCACTATGGGACTCAACTTCTGAGGTCATCAGTCCCCTAGAACTTAGAACTAGTTAAACCTAACCATCCTAAGGACATCACACACATCCATGCCCGAGGCAGGATTCGAACCTGCGACCGTAGCGGTCCCGCGCTTCCAGACTGCAGCGCCTAGAACCGCACGGCCACTTCGGCCGGCATTTATGGACAGCCGTGCAGGATTCATTGTGTCATTTCCGTCCAGCACTACTCAGACATTAGTGAAATCCACGCCACGTCGTATTGCGGCACTTCTGTGTGCTGGCAGGGGCCCTACACAATATTAGCGATGTCGGAGACTCATGTTTTACTGGATCCCTGATACTCACTGTACACTTTTGAATTGGTCGCACGGGAAAATCCGCACGTCATCGCTACCTCGGAGATGCTGTGTACCATCTCTCGTCAGCCGACTGTAACACTACGTTCAGACTCACTTAAATCTTTGTAAGCTGTCATTGTAGCAACAGTAACCAATCTAGCAACTGCGCCGGACAGTTGTTGTCATATATAGGAGATGCCGACCGCAGCGCCATCGTCTGCCTGTTTACATATCTCGGTATTTGAATACGCCTGCCTATACCAGGTTTTTGGCACTTCAGTGTATATATCGCCAGGGAATCTTGTCCAAAAGGCTATGTCCATACACATACAGCATGGCAATATGTATGTGTGTCCATATACTTATTGCCTGGCAAAGTGTACATAGGCATGGCCTTTCGGACAAGATGTAGTGCGCTTTAGAATATTTTAGCGACGACAAACGTTTATCATGTGCTGTATTTCATTTACTTGACACCTCGTGCACGAAGTCAGAGTAGAAAGAAAACGGCTCACTACAAAAAATGTTTAAGACCTGAAGAGGACACCTAAGACTGTTGAAACAGGTTGTCTCTAAAAATAAGTTTTTTGTACAATCTTGACTTTTGAATAGTTGTTAACAATTATCTTGCTTTAGTTTAGCGCAATTTTCTTTATCAGGGCATGAAAGTTGAGTTCTACTTCATTTCCAAGAGAAAAAGGAAATCACTTAGATGCAGTTCCTGCAACGACCGTCACATAATCTCCTATCCGATGAACAATGCAAAACACGAAGCCCTGTTGTAGGTTGCTGGTTCCGTATTCCCGTCTTCACCGCATTACTGTGGCGACTACCACCAGCACACCTGGATCCGTAATTACGGTACCCTGAGCTACACAGTTTGCGCCTCTCTGCTGACAGCCAAGACGTAAATAATCCGATTATATTTGCCAACTCTGCCCACTCACCCTCTCCATCGAGCTCAGTCCGGGCAACAAATTACTGGCGAGTTACGAAACCAGGATAACACGGAGGCTGGGTGCTAAAGCGCTTACTTAAAGCACCACAAGGGATTATGCGGCTGTGTGTGGGACGGTATTGGTCCAGTAGCAGCCAGCGTTGCAGCTCTGCCCTGCCCGTAGCATCAACGGTGGGTGACTCAGAGGGACCGCCGTGCGGATACGACGTAGGGAAAGGTGACCGGAACAGAAGCCATGCAAATCTTCATTCATTTCACAACATGACCGCGTCGGACAAGTAATTAGAGTACCATCATACACCTTCGCCACATGATCTGATATTTCGTTAGACAGAAACATAAATACATCATGAATCTTCTGGTTGAAGAAGCATTTATTGCCCAGATCACATGAACTACAAATGTAGTTCATATACAATCTTTATGCGCATTCATTATTTATGACGATCTGTATTCTGGTGTTTACTGGCTTAAATCAAATCTACGAAAATTTCTACTTCATAGATGTGAGCGATTTAAAGAAAGATGAAGCATTTCATGAGTATATCTAAACTACTAGATGCAATGCACAACGTTATATACGTCATGTAACAATAATAAAACATTAGCTTTTTATTTATCTGAAACTTACTTTTGATGCGGAAAAGTGGAAAAGATCATTAACACAAGTAGTCTATTTACATGTTTTAAAGGTATAAAACACTAACCAAATCAACAAGTAAAATATTTTAAATACTAATGCAAAAGTAATTTAAAACAGATTTAGAATGCGTATAAAATGTTTCGTTTTATCGGAAAGTTCCGGAAAAATAATCTTTCAGGTGAATCAGTTCATTAGTAAGCAACATAAAGCCTCCACTGAGATCAAACTTATGACTCATACGTACACCAAGCTACTGAATACAGGGCCGATGCGACTTTTTGATCTTTTACGAATGTAGCTTACTTGGGATGGGGGGGGGGATCTGGGGGTAACGTCCTTGGTTCCTCGGTCTCGCGTTCGAACCCCGCCACTGCTTGAATTTACTGGTAAATCATCAACAATGTCGGCCGTAGACTTCTGGCATAAGAAGTCACCATCATTCAGCCAACGGCATTGTCAAAGGGGACGGAGGAGCAGATAGAGGTTCAAAGCACTATCTTTCCCGTCTGGTGGAGGACTGCTACTAAAGGCGGAGAATCAGCAATGTTCAACGGTGCGAGGATGCCGAAGGCTATGGAAACCACTGCAATAAAGAAACAATGTGCACCCACAGGACTTTAGGCCTGTAACTGCAAAAGTGTCATGATGATCACTCCATCGGCTAAAGATTCCGGAACGGTCCCCCATTCGGAAATCCGGGAGTGGACTGCCAAGATTAAGTTGACCATGAGAAAAAATCGAATAATCAAAGAAAGAATAACGTTCTTTGAGTCGGGGTGTGTAAATTTTAACGTGCTAGTGAAGTTAGAAAATGTTAAAAGGATAATGCTAAGGTTCAATATAAATATCGTAGCGTTCAGTGTAGTGAAATGGAAGGAAGACAAGGATTCCTGGTCAGATGAGGTTAGAGCAATATCAGTACCTGCATAATATTGTTTAAATGGAATAGGATTCGTAGTGAATAGGAAGGTAGGAAGGAGAGTGAATTAATGTGAACAGTGATAGGGTTATTCTCATCAGAATCGATAGGAAACCAATACGACAAGAACAGCTAAGGTATATATGCCGCAAGCAGTAGAAGAGATAGAGTAAGTCTATGACGATACTGAATGGGTAATTCACTACGTAAAGGGAGATGATAATCTAATAATCACGGGCAATTGGAATAAGGTGATGTGGGAGAGAGCAGAAAAAAGGGTTACTGAAGAATATGGGCCCTCGTAGCAGAAAGGAGCAGAAGGACTAATCGAGTTCTGCGGTAAATATGTTAGTAATAGCGAATACTCTGTTCGAGAATTACAGAAGGAGGAGGTATACTTGGAAACGGCGGGAGGTACTGCGAGATTTCAGTTACATTAAATAATCGTCAGATGGAGATTCCGAAATCTGATATTGAACTGTAAAGCATACCCAAGAGCTAATATAGAATCTGATCACAATTTAGGAACGATGAGGAGTAGGGTGAAGCTTAAGAGACTAAACAGAACGAATCAATGAGCAAAGAAGTTGTATACGTTACTACTAAGAAATTAAGAGATAAGTTTGAAGTTCTCTGAGCCTATAGACGCTGCGAAGACGAATAGCTCCGTAGGCAGTACAGCTGAAGAACAGTGGACATCTTTGAAGAGGACAATCACGGAAGTGGGAAAGAAAGTGTAGGTACAAGGAAGACAACTGCGAAGAAATCAAGGATAACAGAGGAAATACTTCAACTGATCTCAGAAAGAGGGAAGTACATAAATGTTCAGAGAAATTCAGGCATGCAGAAATACAAGTCACTTAGGTCGAAATCAATAGGAAGTGGCTGAATACTAATGCAAAGTGGCTGCATGAAAAATGTGAAGACACAAGAAAAAGAAATGATTGTTTGAAGGACTGACTCAGCACATGGAAATGTCAATACAACATTCGGTGAAATGAAAGGCAAGGTTGGTAAGATTAAGAGTGCAATGGGAATTTCACTGTTAAGTACTCTAGAGAGAGCAGACAGGTGCAAACACTACATTGAAGGCCTCCATGAGGTGAAGACTTATCAGATGATGTGATAGAAGAAGAAACAAGAGTTTGTATAGAAGAGTTAGGAGATCCAGTATTAAAAGAAGAATTTAGAAGAGCTTTGGGAGACTTAAACTCTAGTAAGAACACAGGTATTAGTAACATTCAATCAGAATTTTGAATTTTGAAAGTCATTGGGAGGGATGGGAATAGAACGACTATTAAAGCTGGCGTGAAGGATGTATGAAAGTGCCGAAATACCATATGAGTTTCGGAAAAGCATCTTCCACAAAATTACGAAGACTGCAAAATCCGACTAGTGCGAGAATGATGGCACAGTCAGTATAACAGTTCATGTTGCTGACAAGGATAATATACACATGAATGGATAAGAAAACTGAGGTGTGTCAGATGACGATCAATTTGGCTTTAGGAGAGGTAAAGATACCAGTGAGGCAATTCTGACATTGCAGTTGATAATGGAAGCAAGAGTAAAGAATAATAATAATAAGTTTATAGGATTTGTTGGTCTGGAAAAAGCTTTCCACAGTGTTAAATGGTGCAAGATTTTCGAAAGTCTGAGAAAAATAGGAGTAAGCTATAGCGTTAACGGGTAATACACAATATGTACAATAGTCATGAGTGAACAATAAGGGTGGAGGACCAAGAACTATGTGCTCGGATTAACAAGGGGTAAGACAAGCATGTAGCCTTTTGCTCCTGCTGATAAATTTATACATCGAACCAACAACGACGGAAATAAAAGAAATGTTCAAGAGTCGAATAAAAGTTCAGGTCGAAGGGTATTAATGACGAGATTCGCGGATCGGTATCCTCAGAGAAAGTGAAGAAAAATTACCGGGATTTTTAAATGGAATGAGTACAGAATATGGTTTGAGAGCAAGTCGAAGGAAAACGAAGCCAATGAGAAGTAGCAGAAATTAGAACAGTGAGAAGCTTAATATCAGGTCTGGTGATCACGAAGGAGATGAAGTTAAAGAATAATGAAGTTAAAGAATACTGCTACTTAAGTAGCAGAGTAAACCATGACGGACGGAGCAGGGAGTACATAAAAAACAGACTAGCTCTGGCAAAGAGTTAATTCCTGGCTAAGAGAAATCTACTAGTATCAAACATAGTTCTTAACGTGAAGATGAAATTTCTGAGGATGTTCGTTTGGAGCACAGCTTTGCATGGTCATGAGACATGGACTGTAGGAAAACATGAACAGAAGGGAGTTGAAGCCTTTGAGATCAGAAAAATGTTGAATATTAGACGGAATGATAAGGTAAGGAATGAGGAGTTTTCCGCAGAATCGACGAGAAGAGTGTGGAAACCGCTGAAAAGAGGAAGGGACAAGATGACATGACTACCGTTAAGGCATCAGGAGATAAGTCTCATGGTACTAAAGGAAACTGTAGAGAGTAACACCTGTAGAGGAAGACAGAGATTGGAATATATCCAGCAAATAGTTGAGAACGTAGGTTTCAATTGCTACTCTGAGATGAAAAGGTTGGTACAAGGAAGTCGTGGCGGGCTGTATCGAACTCTTCGGAGGACTTGTGACTCAGAGAAAGAAGTAAGCCCGCTGAACTCAGCTATTTATTAAGAATGAAATGCTTTTAGGACTGAGACCAATCACTTTCGTACTAGCTGGAGATAGCCCAGCTAAATTTGCTCACCACTGCCAACGTCTACATATCAGGACAGTATCTACATTCACCGTCGTAATTCACTTCTTCTGTTTACTCTAATCATCGTCTTCACATAAAGTATTTGTCCTACATTGCTCCCTCCAGTACCATTGCACGCAATCTCTTCTTCTATCTAAGGATTCCCACATGTTCCTTTTCTCAACGGTTCTGTGGAGAATCTCCTCGTCTTGTATTTTATCAGTCGACTTAATTATTCAATAGTGTCACACTTCAGACTCTTCAATTCCCTTATTATCCTATTTTACTCCCAATAACTCTGTACTCTAGACGTACACTCACGGAAAATCGTTTTTTAAGTTCATACAATTTTTTAAGTTAAAGACTATTTTTAATGCAAGAAGATTAATTTTGGCAAAAAGTCTCTCTTTCCCTGTGTTAGTCTTTTTATATCGTCGTTGCTTCGTCCATCATGTGTTAATAGACTTCAATTTGTAAATTTCCTTTCCTTCATCTTAATTGCGTTGTTCTCAAATGCATTAGCCTATCTTTGGTGTTTACAAGACCATTTCGTTCAATAGGGAGTCATTTTTCATTACATTCACAGAAAACTCCAGTACCTTCAAAAATGTTATCACTGATGTACTTTGTCAATGAATTTTAGTTTTACGTGTTAACCTTTCTTGTATTTCTTACTTCTCTGTCTTCTTATCACAAAGATTGAGCAGCAAAGAAGGACTACTGCATCTGTGGCTTAAGACTTTTTTCAAACTTAAGACTTTTGGATAGGACCGTTACTTATATGCAAGCATCGCAGATAAATGACATTTTAATGTACGTCAGTACGCATCATTGTATTACGTCCTAAGGATTAGGCGTTTCTCTCACTGATAACAGTTATCTGAAGTTAAATAATACCGTCGCTCTTGCTCTAGTTTCATACAGAATAGTTGTAGCACTACGAACCTGAATATTCACGCTCATCTCGTGGTGGAAACTTCCATAGATGCAACTGTGGTAGCATCATGTCACCAAACGTCGAGACAAAACCACTGATCGTTAGTGGCACGTCAAATCTAGGAGTCGAACCAAAACTCATATACAGCGTATACCAAGAGGAATGGTTCAGGGATAAGACAGAAACGACCATTCGATGCAAAATATTCTGGTAAACGTGGGCTCTAAAATGCATACTTTAATAACTTTGAGCACCTCTTCATCTCCGGTACTGTGGAACAAATCACCTCTACTGCAATCTTCTTATTTTCCATATTTTTGGGAGGAGGTTGTATGGAACAAAATAATAAAAAAATTGTCTGTTTAACATGGGCTCTAAAATGCATTCCTGGAGAGCGGCAGTTCAGTAGAAGAGATTTGTTTCGCAATTACAAAGACGAGCTAGTGCTCATAGCCATCAAGGTATGTGGTTTAGAGCTCACGTTTACTAGAATGTTTTTGTTCGGATGATTTTTCCTCAGTGCTGACTATTCTTCCTTCACGACCCTGCGTATGCCAATCCGTCGTGATGATTGTCTGAAGCTAAAGCAAGCCTCACGGTCAGACCTTTAATTCTGCTGTGAGTCCGAGCAGACGATGGTACAGAAATCCAGACATTTTGATGAAGAGTCAGTGCGTCTGCTCGAGGTTTGCATCTGTAGCTCCGAAATGATTGAGTCGAAAGTTAGATATTTTTGTTTTATCTTTGATGTATATGGACGATAAAAATGCTGCAGACGTTTTGAATCACATTTTTTTTTCTCTCTAGATGTAGCAGTATAAGCTATATTTAAATTTTTGAAAGTGATGTCATCCGACTTTTGCATAAACGAAACGTCATCATTCTCTAATTCCATTGTACACACACATATAAACCCAATGTTGTTCCAGTAATGTCATATGCAGTTAAGATTCTTACTATTTGCTCTTACGTAGCTCTCACAGGTATCTCATATGCAAGCCTTCTCACATCGCCTTGCTGGAGGAACTAAAACGGTGGTGAAAGAACTGGTCGTGATTTCGGACCACTCACATTATACACACACACTAGTTCGTCAAGATTAGTACTTTCTGACATGCTTTTATTACCCCAATAGACACAGTTCTGCTTCTCCGTCGTCCCTCTGATCCGGTATTACCATCATCCTGTAATCCTTATAGTGGTTCAAATGCCTCTGAGCACTATGGGACTTAACATCTGTGGTCATCAGTCCCCTAGAACTTAGAACTACTTAAACCTAACTAACCTAAGGACATCACACACATCCATGCCAGAGGCAGGATTCGAACCTGCGACCGTAGCAGCCGCGCCCTTATAGTGTGTCCGATCTTTCGGATATGTCTGAAAGAACAGACACAATTATCATCATCCAGCCATTATGAATCAAGACACAAAGCTGTTAGAGACATGGTAAGCGAATGGGCATTGATCGAAACCAAAGGCGAAAGTTCAAAATTTATGCTTGACTGGGAGTCGAATCCAAATCTCCTGCCCACTAGCCAGATGTTGAGACCTCTAAGCTATCTGGACACAGTGATCACTGCAAATGCACAGGCTTACCCAATTCGCCTCCCATCAGAACCAAATTCTCAGCTTATCCACACACTACTAATGTAGTGAACCTTGCACGTTATCCTCATTACTTGCGGCATTTCGCCGATTCCTGTAAGACTTCAAACGTAATGTGCATCTGCACTCATTTGATCATTGGCTGTCTCGTCTTAGTTTGATATATGTGCATGTATATATACTGAAGAGCATAAAAAACTGGTACACCTACCTAACATTATGTAGGGCCCCGCGAGCACGCGGAAATTCCGCAACACGACGTGCCATGGACTCGACTAATGTCTGAAGTAGTGGTGGAGGGAATTGACACCATGAATCCTGCAGGGCTGTCCGTAAGTCCGTAAGAACACGACGGGGTGGAGATCCCTCCTGACCAACACGTTGCAAGGCTTCCCAGATACGTTCAATAATGTTCAGGTCTGGGGAGTTTGGTGGCCAGCGGAAGGGTCTAAGCTCAGAAGACTGTTTCTGGAGCCATTCTTTAGAAATTATGGACTTGTGAGGTGGTGAATTGTCCTGCTGGAACTGTCCACATTCGTCAGAATGGACAATGGACATGAATGGATGCAGGATATCAACAGAATGCTTACGTACGTGTCACGTGTCTGAATCGTATCGAGACGTATCGGGGTCCCATACCACTGAAACCGTACAGGCCCCATACTATTACTGAGCCTCCATCAGCTTCAACAGTCCACTGTGACATGCACGATCCATGGGTAGGGAGGTTGTCTCCATACCCGTACACGAGCATCCGCTCGATCCAATTTGGAACGAGACTCGTCCGACCAGGCAACATGATTCCAGTCACCAACAGTCCAATGTCGGTGTAGACGGGCCCAGGCAAATCGTAAGGCTTTGGTCGTGCAGTCATCAAGGGTACACGATTGGGTCTTCGGCTCCGAAAGCCGATATCGATGGTGTTTAGTTGAATGGTTCGCACGCTAGTTGATGGCCCAGTACTGAAATCTGCAGCGATTTGCGGAAGGATTGCACTTTTGTCACGTTGAACGATCCTCTTCAATCGTCGTTGGTTAAGTTCTCGCAAGAACCTTTTGTGGCCGCTGCGATGTCGGAGATTTGCTGTTTTACCGGATTCCTAATGGTCCGGACGGCTCAGTTGTCTTAACGTCTGTCTAGCAAGCAGGAGTCCTGTCTGCAGACCCCAGTTCGGCACAAATTTTCAATTTTCGCCATTAATTTGAATCAATGGCCATTCAAAGACCATATCTGTAAGGTAAGACCTTTGTGTCTCAAATATAAAGGAGAAAACAAAAATCAACTTTGAAATTCAGCTGATGGGATCTGAACTTTGCTGCTTTTCAACGTTTCCACCTATTATGTCGTTGTTAAGAGACAAGTAAATATCATTTAAAAGGATTAAGGCTATACTGGGAAATGAACTTTTACTAATATATGTCTAAACTGATTCTGGTTTTAATTCTAATTATACCTCTAAACAAAAGTTTGCAGGGACAACTTCGTAACCTGTAACGATAGAACCCTGAATCATACAAATAAATTAACTGTCATTGAAATGACAGCATACTACAAACATCAGATTTACATGAAATGTGTGGTGTCACCGCCAGACACCACACTTGCTAGGTGGTAGCCTTTAAATTGGCCGCGGTCCGTTAGTATACGTCGGACCCGCGTGTCGCCACTGTCAGTGATTGCAGACCGAGCGACACCACACGGCAGGTCTAGAGAGACGTACTAGCACTCGCCCCAGTTGTACAGACGACTTTGCTAGCGATGCTACACTGACAAATACGCTCTCATTTGCCGAGACGATAGTTAGCATAGCATTCAGCTACGTCATTTGCTACGACCTAGCAAGGCGCCATAGCATTTGATTTTTATATTGTGAAGCATGTACAGTCAAGAGACATGTTCTCCAATTGTGGATTAAAGTTAAGTATTACATCAGCTACGTACTTTATTTGCAACTATTAATTCCCTTAACTGTTCCAGACCTCACGCCAGTCTGCGTGAGATTAAAAGCGTGCATTTCGGCCTCCTCTAGCAACACGGTGTTGGCTCTTCTGCCAACACTTCAAAATGTACTAAAGTCTTCGCTATGGAAATGATCACCACTTCAGCACATTGAAGAAAGGAGTAGCACCACCTGCGTTCCGTGCTTAGGGAAGGATTAGGAAGTCGGTTTATCATTCGGAAATCCCAACTGAAAATTGTGTGTAAGTGATAAGATCGAGTTACGCCTTGTGTGAGTAGGAGAAACCGTACCAGCGCTTGTTGGAATTCGACAACAGCTGGATCACAGCCTATTGAAACTGCGTTTCATCGCTCTGCTGCACTGCTCCTCATGTTGTTCGGAAACCTGCAACACTCATGCGAATACTAAATAGATGGGCTCAGAAGGGCCATACAGACCGTCATGAAGCGCCCGGGTGTTTAGCGCCCGAGAGGATAGTCTTACTGTCTACCCACCCGTACCGAATTGTATAGCCACGTTACGTGTCTGATGTTCGCAGATGGCTTGTTTGCAGCAGACGGAGAATGTGACGTCTACAGTAGCACATACTGTCACCTGAGTGACGACTGTTACGGCTTTCGTCATAGACGGGCGCGACCAACGATAGGGCAACAAACGACAAAATGAGACACAGCACAGCGTCTTCTATTGAGACACCATTACCCGATCCCATTTACCACTAGCAAACGGGCTCAACCCCTGTCATGCTTGTTTAATGTCCCACTTAGTAAAGAAGGTGATACATTTGTTTCACATAGACGACAATATGGACTGTGGGC
The DNA here is from genome assembly GCF_023864345.2 of Schistocerca serialis cubense. Classification (NCBI taxonomy): domain Eukaryota; kingdom Metazoa; phylum Arthropoda; class Insecta; order Orthoptera; family Acrididae; genus Schistocerca; species Schistocerca serialis. Next base: position 55,468,661 of record NC_064644.1, read on the forward strand.
ATTAGCTACGTCATATGTTTGACATATCCTCGAAGATACCCTGCAACAAGATAATGTGGGGCAATTTGTTGCTTGCATTGTTATGATGTACCTGTTTCCATAGCCAACACATTTTCCAGATCTCTCAACCACTGCAGAAATTTTCGTATGGGTTGCCAGAAGGCAGGTGTGGCGGAGCGGTTCTAGGCGCTTCAATCTGGAAACGCGCGGCCGCTACGGTCGCAAGTTCGATTCCTGCCTCAGGCGTGGATGTGTGCGATGTACTTAGGTTAGTTAGGTTTAAGTAGTTCTAAGTTGTAGGGGACTGATGACCTCAGATGTTAAGTCCCACAGTGCTCAGAGCCATTTGAACCATTTGAACCATCAGCCAGAAGACAGGAATACGAAGTATTAAATGATGTCATACAGATCAAGATCGAACCTTCGAAACACGTACCATCCTCTATATCGCTAGTTGGTGTGCGAGTCATCGTCCTGTATGATGGCTAGTCGCGGACAAGCGCAGGACGTAGACATGAGGTCCATATTAGGTCTGATTGTCTCTGTCGCTGTTTGCTCCACATATCAACCGGTGACGCAGCTGCCAAAGTGACTGTCACTTCTTTAGCAGAAAGCTACGCCTCAACCGTCTGACACACGAACGTGCCCCCTCAAGCAGCACCTGTTCTCCCATCGGTGCTCTCTCTCGGGAACGACAGTTTGGGCGAGACTTCACTGCTCCGTGGCGGCGTTGCCGGCATCGCCTTCCGGATTCCTGGCGCCACCATCTCGATCTGTCATGTGACGTCCCTCTGGTTCGTGTCCACTAAAACCTTTGCTCGAGGTTGTTGATCGGGACGGTGCATATTGTGGCGTGGCGGGTCGACGAGTGGTAAAGGAGCGAGAAGGACGGTGTGAGAGCACCGCCCAGCGAATGAGGCGAGAACTTGCGCAAGCAACTTAGGCACGGAGCCCGGTGAGTGGTTGCCGGGCACAGTTATGGGCCTATTTGAATCCGTGGCTGACTTCGAGTGCCTTCTTTGTGCGTAGCCTGGCCAGCCAGTTCTGGGACGTGGTACACCGATGAGAGAGTTGAGGCTAGTTTCGCTGGGCTGACTTCTGGGCCCCCTTTGGTAACGTGAAGCTTTAATTACGATTCATGTACTCCTGTTGAGTTTTGGATTTTCAGGTCTTAGCTGTTATTAGTGAACGCCTACCTCAGGCGTTAAAGAAGCCTTCCCTGTTTTCTATTGGGTAATATTACTTAAGCCGATATTATTGAAGTCCTGCCTGTTTTGAATTTGGTACTTTTGCTTAGCTGAAATTCTTATCACTGAAGACCAGCCTGTTTTCTATTTGATACTTTTACTTAACTGAAGCTGTTGTTACTGGAGGCCTGCCTCTTCTCTTTTAGTTAAATTAAGAGCTGTTTCATAATTTTGGTTAGGTGAAACTCTTACTAATCAAGCCGTACCTGCTTCTATTGCGCTACTATTGAGATCTGATACCTTAATCCATTTGTGTTACAATTCACTGAAATTGTGACTGCCGAAGGCCTGCTTGTCTCAGAGGTATTATGTCATCAGGAAATGACACGTCACTAACCTTTCGCCATACATCCCTTCATCGATCACTAACTGGCACCATCTCCTCTGACGGCGACGAGACCCAACTGTGTGTGGTGCCTACCTCTGCTTTCCTCCCGAAGACCACGGCTTCGGACGACAAGTAACGGCATTCCGAAATGGAAGAGCACCTCTGAAAGCAGCGGTCACCCCGAAAACAGAAGAAGCGATGACGACATACTCCTTCACGTGGCAACACGGATAGAGGACCAGATAGCACACAACGATGTCCTTTCGAGGGCGACGACGACAGGAATGGCGACCCCAGTGCCCCATCTGGGGAGCGTCCCGCCTCTATCTGCGACACCGTCCAACAACGATTGATCCCATGGAGGGAGGTTCCCTTGATACCACTCGCCAGCCTTTAATTTGTGCGACATTCACCTGCGACCAGTTTTGATCTCCTGGGATGACGATGTCGACGACGGAACAGATCGGGATGCTGGCCCACGAATCGCAGAGTGCCTCACAGTGGCACCCAACCCATCCACACAATGATTACAGCCACAGTGGGAGTGAAGGATATTTCAAGCCAACATCTCCGTATTACTATCCATGGCAATATAGCGAGCACGTCAACAGCGCTACCGCAACATGACGATGAATCTGGTCACAATTCAGGCTCCACATAAACTAGCAGTGTTCAGAGACACCCTTTACGCTGCTGATGACGATATTGCCGTCTGTCATGAAGAGAACGCATCTGATTTTGACGCTTTCACTAGCTACACAATCCACATTTCCCACGCTTCTGACAACGGCAATGGAGCGGGAATCTTCCTCCCAGCAGGGTTCCCTGTAACTTCCTATTGCTAAGGGCATGGCCCTCACGCTGTTCGGCGTCCACATCCAGAATGTATATGCAGCGTTCAGCTCCAGTCCACGTCGCGACCAACACACCTTGTTGACGAAGTAAAACCGCTTTTTGAGGGTCTCCTGGACGATCTGGTCATCTACTCCGTCCCTCAGAAGGTAGTGCATCGTGCTAAAGTGCAGATCAGTTCATTCATACCATAACGGACTTGCGCCAATGAACATATGCCCCACGAAACACTGCCAATGTATGACTTCCTCACAGAATGTTGGCGTCGTTGCCGTGCTCTCATATACAACCGCACCGATCAGGAAGCACGACAATGTACTAAGCAATGCGCCATTGTTTACGCTTTGAATTCCCATTTCACCCAGCTGCAGGCTGCCATCCCACCTCAACCGACCTTAATTGAGGAGGTAGAGGCATTCGCCGTAAACACAATACCAGAGAACGTGGCTCAAGAACTTCAGGAAGACGTGATCATGGATGACGTCCTAGAAGCTATGTAGGTGGGAGCTGCCAATAAGTCCCCAGGACCTGACGGCCTGCCTGTCGGATTTTATAAGTGCTTTAGCTTTCTGTTGACACCTACTTAAAAGTCCATCTGTCGTGAACGGATATCCCCAAAAACAACGATCCCAGCCACCTTCGTTGTTGCCAAAGACTCCTCTTTGATGACGATCCTCCAGCACATGGGTTTTCCCGCTCATTTGGCTACAGTGGTAATACGCCTCTTGAGGGGCGTGACTTCAAAAATATATTTAACGGACTCCTCACTACACCTCTAGCGATAAAACGCTCTGTTCGACAGGGTTACCCACTTAAGAAAATACTGTATGCTTTGGCGTTAGAACTCTTATTCCGGGGACTTCACCAACACCTGGTGGGCCTGACAATGCCTTAGGCACTGCTCCTCTCGCACAGCCTATCCTGACGATCTCATCCTGTATCCACACGGTTAAGATGATGTCCATTCGGCTCTGAAATTGGTGGCGACAAATGAGAAGAGCGTAGCTCAAGAATTTCAGGCAGACGTGATCATGGATGAAGTCCTAGAAGCTATGTAGCCTCTCGCGTCGCTCATGTGAAACAAGTGGTCCATATGTTGATGGCGAATGGATCGTTTGTCTGCATCGAGATGTTGTTCCATATACCTAACCCAGCCCTCGTGGGGTTGGCTTATTCCACGTTTCCCTGTCGTAGGTTCTGCTCATTGTTGAGGGACTACCTGCGAAATGCTTCGCTCCTCTATCGTCCGATGCTTGGTCCTTGATTTTACGAACGATCTCCGTCGTTCTGCGCAGCAAGAAGCTGGCGTTTCCTCCAAATGATCAGGGCTGGCCTCGTTGATAACTGGCTTAGATCCATCGACACTGAACAGCGTGCACGATACGTGAACGTGTACCACGCCTCTCGCGTCGCTCATGTGAAACAAGTGGTCTATATGTTGATGGCGAGTGGATCCTTTGACTGCATCGGGATGTTGTTCCATATACCTAATCCAGCCCTCGTGGGGTTGGCTTATTCCACGTGCTGAACAGTTTCAAAATGGCTCAAATGGCTCTGAGCACTATGGGACTTCACATCTGATGTCATCAGTCCCCTAGACTTAGAATTACTTAAACCTAACTAACCTAACGACATCACACACATCCATGTCCGAGTCAGGATTCGAACCTGCAACATTAGCAGCAGCGCGGTTCCGGAATGAAGTGCCTAGAACCGCTCGGCCACAACGGCCGGGTGCTGGACAGGGTTAAGGCAGTTTTTGCTAGTTCCAAAATGAAAATCCGGCTCCATTGCCTGACGTGCTTCACTGGACTGCTTTAACATGAATATGCGCCTGTCTCCACGCCAGCTCTAGTCATGTTATCGGATATTCCAACGCCCTTTTCTCAATGTCAGCAGCATTTTTTCCTAAAATTAATTTACAGCCTCTACTCCTTACTACTTCCACAAATACTCCATACAAGGACTCTAGCGATGCATTACAAATGCATCGGTCCCTCAGTCCCACCAAACACAAGTTTTCCCAGATATTTCAATGCATCCTGGCTTCTCGACATCTGTTCCATTCCGGCTTGAATATCACCATCATTGGCAGACGGGTCAACAATTTCGTTTGCACCGCATCCGTCTTACTGACACACCCTCACACCCCTGTGTGTTCACTGTGGTGTGGACGACACAGAAGGCCACCGCTTGTCATCTAACGTTTGGTGGCCCATGCAGCGTATATTGGTTTTCCTTAACCGACAGGCGAAAGCTCAGATCACTTACCAACTATTCCAGAAAGTGATTTATTTCTCTACATGATGCTCTGAACTAAATCTTCATTAAAATTTCGAGAAGACACGTTTGTATATTCCACCATCCGAAATTACGAGCAACTCCCGGAAACCGGTACATAAAAAAACAAAAAACAAAAAGAAAACTAAAATGAGAAAAGTTGAATTTGTGCTGAAATTAGTAGCAGATAAATGGTGTAAACGTTGATCAATCTCCTGTTATTCTGCAGACTGTACCTAATTCATCCATGCATTAAGAGCCACATCCAATTACATGGTAAGATAAGTACTTGAAGAGTAAATTAGAGAAGCAGTGTTAACTTTAAGCTCCCAGCACAAGTCGTTGTTTCGCGGTACTTCTGCATCTCTGCTTTCGCTCCTAGGAAATCATTAACCTTAAATTTTCCACGAAATCTCGCTTATGAAGGACTAGATAAGCTGCCTGTTACAGTACGACAAGAAGGATGGTAAAAATGATACTGGAAGTGACCAGACTGCTGTGGGCGCCGTTTTCATTATTTTTTTCAGTACATACTGTGCATGTGTGTGTGTGTGTGTGTGTGTGTGTGTGTGTGTGTGTGTGTGTGTGTGTGTGTGTGTCTGTGCAAAACAGAGAGAGTTTGAGAGAGAGAGAGAGAAAGAGAGATGCAACCAACTAAAAAAAAAGTCCTCCTATTGGAGCAGAAACTGGCGAATGTGCGCTTTTTTTTATTAAAAGACCGACTGAAAGGTGGATACCAACTGCCTCACTCTAACTTGCTCAGCACCTTTAAAAATTTTCGCAAACATTTTGGTATGGGAACGTATTCTTTTTAACATACAACTCACATCTCACTGCCATATGCTCCCCTAACTGTAAATGCTCGCATGCAATAGTCTCCGCTCTTTGTATACCACAATCACTCTCTACTAACTTTGAGTATTTACTGCTTTCCCGTCTCTTTCCAGCTGACACTGCCTCCTCCCTCAGCATGAAAGAGTGCGAGTCCGTCAGCATAACAAAACTTTTGGGAAATTTTTTTATAAGGGTGCTGAGGGAGGTAGAACAAAGCAGGCGGTACAAAATTTTTCCGTCTCTTTTAATAAGCAGGAGCATATAGTCTTTTATGTGCATTTTTCTGCTGGTTCTCTTCCCTTCCCTGTTACAGAACGGCACGTCACTCATATGAAAATAACTTTAATGGGTGAGTAAAATTTGGATAATTTACTTATGCGAAATAGAAATAACGTAAAACTATATAACTGTACACCTTGTACCTGATTTTGTGTGCACAGAAGTAATCCCTGTGCCTCTGTATTACAGCCATTTGGAATTCCCAGAACTCTTCTAATCATAACAGAGACACTTTGGAGCATATTGCCCGTGACACGTTAGTTACACTACACACACGACTTGACGCACGTATTTTAAGTGTACATACAGCGTAGCTTTGAACTTCTGTGCCTCAGAAAAGCATAAAGATATCGACAAATTTTCAAAGCTGAGGGAGAACAAGATTTTAGGAATATGTGGACAAATTTCAGTCATTTGGTGTGCATAACCGTCTTGGAATCCGCGGCTCGGTTTTGATACACAAAAAAAAGTGCTTGAGGTTTTCTCAATAAATGACCCTGAACTATATTGTACCTCTGCAAGCCCCATAAAGCACGCCTTAGAGCACATTTAATGCAAAAATAGCCTTCAGGAAGTGTACAATATTCAAATTTAGATCCCTGCTGTAGGATTGTTATAGTAAGAGCGTCCTTCAGTTGAGTATACGAATGGGCCCTCGCCCAAGGGTTATCCAGAACACTTGATCATTAACTTTCTGACGCCAACAGAACCGAGGTATGAGGCCAGGAAAATCCCCGCTTTTATACGCGGCGTATTGGAACAAATTAGGTAGCACATGCGCGTTCTGTCACATATGCACCGCTATGATCCCCGAACTGTTCACCGGGCAATTTCTTTCATTCTGCGCGGCAGTGTCATCTTTCCATACACCTTTCACTGGCAGGAGTATGGCATTAGACGTTGTTACACTACCCCATTTTCTCAACGGCGGCAGATACACCCATTACGGCGCTGGTGCTGCATAACGCTGCAGCGATATTACAATTGTCAATAGTACTGATGATCGGTCGGCGGAAGTGAAAATGTACAAGTTTCAACAAGCGTCGACGGGAGCAAAGACAGGCATAATATCAGCAACTGGATTTGGCAGAAAGACTGATTTATGGCGAATTGGGACAATGATGGGAGAACCGAGAACGGATAAGGCAAAGAAAATTCTGTTACATTGAGTTGAAACGAATGGAATGCATAATGTGTAGAAACTGTAATTATCACTTCTGCCTAGCTCATAACGGCACGGTGGGCTTCATCTCTCGTCCTCTGTACACGTCAGGTCCTTTTTTTGCGTCTCGAGCGCCAATTGTGTGATTTCATCTTAGCTGTCGATATGATTCGAGGTATTGTCATCAGGTGTGGTATTCGAATAATTGACGTTACTTCTCGAGAGCACGTTGGTATTGACCACTTTTCAGTTGTCACACAGCCCATCACTAATCTTTGAGACCGATGCTCAGAAGAAGATGGTTCTTAGTGAAGAGTGTATTCATCAACGCAGAATGGCTACAGCGCAGAATAACCACCATTTTCCTCTGTAAAATTAAGAAATGTGCAGTTTTGCTCATAGAATTGGTGCGGCACTGGATAATTATCACGTGTGTGGATCTGTCTAAGGCAACACTTTGCGGCCATCTGCTGTGGACACGTGGCATACATGACGATGCGTCGACATCTACTGTCCACAAGACACAAGTCCCGGCAGAATGCAACGTCCACGCAAGCACCACCGCAGTCCTACCTGTCCCGTAGCTATGAGCGCCGAAACTTTGCAGTTATTTCTGTCGAGTTGCAAAACGGTCAGGCGACAAGTGACATAAATTGGTTGGTGCAGGGGAGGGGACCAAACAGCGAGGTCATCGGTCCCATAGGATTAGGGAATGATGGGGAAGAAAGTCGGCCGCGTTCAAAGGAAACACCCCGACATTACTCTGAAGCGATTTAGGGAAATCACGGAAAACGTAAATCATAATGGCCGGACCCGTGTTTGAATCGTCGTCCTCCCGAATGGGAGTCCAGTGTCCTAATCATTGCGCCACCCCACTCGCTGCAATTGAGATAGGTTAGAGGGTTGATGAGTACAGCGAAGGATGTAAACAGCTACCAATTAAGAGCAACGTGCAGAATAGTCGCTACAACAGGTAGTACTTTCAAATCGAGTTACTGCAACGGTTTCGGGCTATTCCAAATCCCGTATTCCATTGGGATAGCTTGCTGAGACGTGAGGCATGGAATGTAAAAGCATACTCTGAAGAACGTCAAGTACCAATGTCTTCTTCTGCATGTTGGTCTTATATCAAGGGGTCATCGAATGTGTTTGGGATATGGTTGTTCAGCAGCTCTGCCTCACAGTTCTCTCGAAACCACTCCGGATGAAACAGAGTGTGAGAATGATATTTCACATCTAACAGGCGTTGCTGATATTTTAATGCACTCTGTAACTTGCATAGGCATTACACTACTTCTAGATGTACGCGAACACTCTGCAGGTCACACGTAAGTGACAAAGGTGTTCACCGATCCAGTTTTACAATATTTATGTACCGTTCCAGTCTAGAACAGCGCGCCGGAAAAGTGAACACTAAAATCAATATATACGAGCACTGATTTCTCTTATAGTATTCCGAACACGCCATTGTTTCAATGATCCCCACCCCAAATCGCTCCCCTGTTTCGCTCTAATACAAGACTAGCGGCTCTTCTTTTCGTTATCCTCCGTCAATCGTATCTGGTAAGGATCTAATACCGCACAGTAGTACTCCTGCAGATAACAGACAAACGTAATGTAATCAGTCTCTTCAGGGGATTTGTTGCATCTTTCAAGTGTTCCGCCTATAAAATGCAATCTTTGGTCACCTTCGCCACAACATTATCTATATGATCATTCAAATTGAAGTTCATCGTGATTGTTATCGTCAGATATTCAATAGAACTGACAGCCTTTAAATTTATGCAACCAAAATATAACGGATTACTTTCAGTATTCATGTCTATGACCGCCGCGCGGGATTAGCCGCGCGCTCTAAGGCGCTGCAGTCATGGACTGTGCGGCTGGTCCCGGCGGAGGTTCGAGTCCTCCCTCGGGCATGGGTGTGTGTGTTTGTCCTTAGGATAATTTGGATTAAGTAGTGTGTAAGCTTAGGGACTGATGACCTTAGCAGTTAAGTCCCATAAGATTTCACACACACACATGTCTATGACCTCGCACATTTCATTACTTATTGTTGATTGCCACTTTTCGCATCATGCAGATACCTTGCCTAATTGATTCTGCACTTGTTTTGATCTTCTGATGGCTTTACCAGACAGGTAATGACAGAATCATCTGCAAAACAATCTAAGGGGCTGCTCAAATTGTCTCCTAAATCATTTATACAGATTAGGAAACACAGAGGGTATAAAAAAATCTTCCTTGGATATCGCCAGATATCACATTTGGTTTACTCAATGAGTTTACGACAGTTACTACGAAGTAAGACCCTTCTAATACGAAATCTCGAATCGAATAGCGCAACTGAAACGGTATTCCATAGACACGCAGGTTCCTTAGAAGGATCGGTGCTATTGGTTTTTCTCTCTTATTTCCCTCCTTCTTTCTATGCTGACGTGCCTGAGGAGCTAACAAAAGCTGTGCCGCACTGAGAAATTGAGTAATAGGTTTCACGAGAAGCGGACCTGCCAGTAACAGGCGCAGGTGGGGTGCATTGTGTTGAAGGTACAGAAGCAGCGACAACAGAATTAATTGGTTACGTGAGCTCAGTGACTTCAAACGTAGGCTGGCTGTCGATATCAGCCGAGTGACAAATCCATCAGGGCCATTTCAATCCTTCTAAATCTGCCCAGATCGGCAGTTGTTAATGCGATTGTAAAGTGGAAACGCGAAGGAATAACCACAGCCAAATTACGACCTGGAAAACCTCGTGTACTGACGGAGAGGACCGGTTTAGGCGTACGGAGGGTAGATGTGAGAAATCGGCGGAAGGAATCAATTGTGCAACCGTTAATTCCAAAGTGCTACCAAGTTCCTAATTAACACAATGACAGTGCTTAAGGTGTTAAAAAGAATGAGGTATAATGGTCGAGTAGTTCCTCATAAACCACACATTTCAGTAGTCAGAATGAAGCGACGCTTGAGGCGGTTGAAAGACAGTGAACGACCGGAAACGAGTTATTTGGGGTCATGAATCACGTTATATCCTCTGGCAATCTGATGCAAGAATTCGGGTTTGGCGAATGCTGGAGAACGTAACCTGACAGTGACAACTGTGAAGTACAGAGGACGTATAAGGGTGTTCTTCGTGTTGAGGATGTGGTCTCCTTATTACTCTTCAGAAACTCGAAAGGATATGAACTCATATTACAGCCTTACAGTAAAGTAACAGTTGGGAGACGATGATTGTATCAGCGTAAGAACGCATCCTATCATAAAAAAGTGTGCCTGCTGTAATGATTTGCGGACAATAACATCCCTGGGCGTAGGTTGCTAGTGCTACCCTGAGATGAAGAAGTTGGCACAGAAGAGGAATTCGTGACGGACCGCATCAAACCAATCAGAAGACTAATGAATATAGGAAAAAATAAAAGAAAAAAATATTCCTGAAACGGAATGGACAGCCAAGTGTCCTGACTTGAATACAGTGGAGCACCGTCGGAGAAGTTAGAGAGTTGACTTCTGTTGAGACCTTCTTTGCTTTCGGCTCTGGGAAAAGAAAGTATTTCCGCTACTGACATTCACACCGCTCGTTGAAAGTATCCTCATAAACGTTCATGCTATCATAAAGTTGAATGACCCACTAGCAGACGTTTGCACGTTTTTGAACGGATGTTCTGAGACCAATGTGACATGCATCGTTATTTCAAGAATGTAACGCACAAGGGGATCAGATTTTAGTTTCACAAGATAAATATTTTAGTTTCAGAAAGGAAAGGCAGTTTCTACGTTATTATACAGGCGTGAGACCTTGTTTCAATCATGGACCAATCATAAAAGGATCCAATATTCCGAAATGATATCATCTAGGAAAGGCAATTTAGAGGCACTCAGGTTGGAACGTGGGAGAAATGAAGAAACCGAGCAGCCTTTGAATAGATTCTCCCTAAAGAAGTAGTGTTCAAAGTGCTTGTAAAATTGGAGAGACAGTATTGGTAAAATGAAAAATCTCAAATAAAAGGAAAGAGATTTTTTGTTCATTAATTGTCTGCTGTTTTGCAATATGGTGTGCACTATAAGAAGCATTTGCAGATCGTTTCTCAGGTATGTTATTATTATTGTTACAATACAGAGTACGTTAACACAGACAGTTTCTTCTTTTGTAATGGATTGTCTGTCTTTTCTTGTCGCGGAGGTCCTATAGCTGTCACCGTATCCCGCATCTATGTCATCAAATGCCACGATCTCGCCATTCTGCCTCATACCCTCCATTTCTCCTCCATCCATTGCTTCTTGGAGACCACTTAGCCACATTTTCCGTGTTACACTTCTCCTTTTGCAATTTGTCTTGATCTTCTGATGACCTTAACAAACAATAAATGACAGAAACTTCCTGGCAGATTAAAACTGTGTGCCCGACCGAGACTCGAGCTCGGGACCTTTGCCTTTCGCGGGCAAGTGCTCTACCATCTGAGCCACCGAAGCACAGACATGGCTTATTCACAGGCTTTGGCTAAGCCATGTCTCCGCAGTATCCTTTCTTTCAGGAGTGCTAGTTCTGCAAGTTTCGCAGAAGAGCTTCTGTAAAGTTTGGAAGGTAGGAGACGAGATACTGGCAGAAGTAAAGCTGTGAGTACCGGGCGTGAGTCGTGCTTCGGTAGCTCAGATGGCAGAGCACTTGCCCGCGAAAGGCAAAGGTCCCGAGTTCGAGTCTCGGTCGGGCACACAGTTTCAATCTGGCAGGAAGTTCAGTATCAGCGCACACTCCGCTGCAGAGTGAAAATCTCATTCTGGAATAAATGGCAGAATCACTCTGTTGGACCATCCATTTTCACCCATTCCTGTTTCGTCCCCAAACCTTCCTCGCTGTCGTTATCTGTAAAACTATAATGAGTCTGAGATTTCTTTCTGTTGTTCCCTCATTTCTTACGTGGTCAGGTCGGGAAATACTAAAAGCTCTTCTCAGATGGTCCATATCTAAAGCTCTAAGTTTCTTTCTGTGAGTTCCCAGCACTCACTCCATTAGATTGTTATTGCATCCACAATGATTTGTGTAAATGGATTTTAACTCGTAAACTCATTTTTGAGGACCAGTGCACTGCGTTTAATTTTTTGATACCCGTCCTTCCCTGTCCCTCCGTTGTACAAATATCTCTGTCACTGCACTTCGTACCCCGTTGTCTGTACAACCGTAAATCCCGACTCCACAATAAATTACTTAACTGTTAAATGCAGCGAACGTAAGGAAAGTGACCTAAGGAAAGAGAGAAAGTAGAGGCCTCGAAATGAGTGGTACTGAGGAAAGGAAAATACTAATGTCAAACAACTAGTAAATGTTTGGGGAAGACGTTACTAGTGTTGTCAGAAGGAAGATAAAGAAGTTATTGAAATAATGACAAGCGGAGTGGCAACTGTACCTGAAATGAAAGATCTTCTACAGGAAAGCAGGCAAGACAGGTCATTGACTCCCGCGGTAGCGAGGGAAATTTTAACAACTGCTTCATCTATGAAGTCAGAACAGGTGCACAGCCCTATCCCTCCAAGGATGAACAAGAAGCAGGTATCGACAACGTCAGTTAAAAACAGAGTGACAGTTCTCACGTTGCGTTACGTAATGGAGGCTAGGTTGAAGAAAATCATGGGATTTGTCGACGTGGATAAGGCGTTCGACAATATCAAATGCTGCAAGATGTTCGTAATTCCGATAAAAATAGGAGTAAGCTGTATGGAAAGAATGGTAGTATACAATACTTACAAGAACCTAGAAGGAACACCACGATTGGAAGACCAAGAACGAGTGGCTCCGATTAAAAAGGATGTAACACACAGATGTAGCCTTTCACCGATTCTGTTCAATCTACACATCGAAGAAGCAATAATGGAAAAAATTAAAGGTTCAAGAATGGAACTCAAATTCAAGGTGAAAGTATATCAATGATAAGATTCACTGATGACATGGCTATTCTCAGTGAAAATGAAGGAGAATGAACGATCTGCTAAATAAAACGAACAGTCTGATGAATACAGAATAGTGTCTGAGAGTAAATCGGAAAAAAACGAAAGTAATAAGAAGTCGTAGAAATGAGAACAGCAAGAAACTTGACATCAGGATTCGTGGTCACGAAGTAGATGAAGAAGTCTGCTACCTGAGCTGCAAAATAATTTAAGACGCACAAAGCATGGAGGACACAAATGGCAGACTAGAAGTGGCAGAAAGGGCATTCGAGGCCATGAGAAGTCTACTAGTATCGAGCACAGGCTTTAAATTGATGACGACATTTTTGGGAATGTGTTGTTGCAGCACAGCGTTATATGTTACTGAAACGTAGACTTTGCGAAAACCAGAACAGAAGAGAATCGAAGCATTTGAGATGTGGTGTGATAGAAGAATGTTGAAAATTAGATGGACTGATAAGGTAAGGCATGAGGAAGTTCTCGGAGAATCGAGGAGGAAGGAATAGATGGAGAACACTTCCAAGAAGAAGGGACAGGATGGTAGATAATCTGTTAAGAAATCACGGAATGACTTCCAAGGTACTAGAGGGAGTATACAGGATAGAAACTGTAGAGGAAAAACAGAGACTGGAATACATCCATCAAATAATTGTGGGCGTAGGTAACAAGAGCTCCTCTGAGATGAATAGGTTGGCACAGGAGAGGAATTTGTGGAGGGACATATCAAATCGGTCAAAAGACTGATGACTCAAAAACAAAACAAAAAATGTTGCAAATAATTGTAATCGAGAATACTACTGGTGCTTCTCACATTAAGCGGGTGTTGATGTACCCATAGTGGAAGTGCAGCAGGTGTGACTGCTTTTCGCTTGCGCCTGTGTGGGCCCCCAGCTAGAATGCGGGACGCGGCAGGATGCGTGACGCAAACAGCGTTAGCCGGGGCGGCCGTTTCTGTGAGTGGAATCTAATCAGGAAGCAGGCAGGCGAGCGAGTGGCGCCGCTCTGTCGCCCGAGTGTGTGTGTGTGTGTGTGTGTGTGTGTGTGTGTGTGTCCACAGTGACGTATCCGCCATGCAGCATCAAAGCCGACTCCGAATGCTGTCTGCTTCGCACGCAGTTGCTGAAGAGTTCTGAAGGGCGGGCAGTTGTTGAACATTGGTAAGCAGTTCAACGGCGCCTACTCTACGGTACGTAGCAAAACTTCGCCTACTACCAGTGAGATGGAGGTCTGTATTTTATGTAAAATTTTAGTTACATTTACACCTGGTCCATTTTTAGGCAAAAATGTTTAATCCTTTGTTTTTCCCTCGACGTTAGGGATCCAGTATGAGAAAAGGGAGATGTTAAGCAATTTTACTTTTACATTTTGCATTTATACTTACCTTTATTGATGGTCCATCACCTATCTACCTAAATAAACCGTTTTCCGCATTACATTTCTTTTACATATGACAGAAAATATATTCTTATTTCATCCTAGTATATACTCACGATATTAATAAAAACTAAAGCTTAAAGTTAGCGCTGGATTGAGAAATTAGAGAAATTTAACTGAAGATTGTATGAGTAGAAAGGGAAAAAAAAGAAAGAAGACAGCGTAGAATGTGTAAGATCCCACCACCATCTACACTGAAAATACGAGGGCTTTGAGCTCCGATCCTCTGCGTCGGATAATCCGATTACTGACTGGAGGGAAGCATCTCCAAATGAATGGGGAGTCGCTGCCCTAAGTCATATGTTATTGTTTTATAATTTAATTTATGTCCTTGTTTCGTGCTATGTATGTGATTAGTTTATTTCACTTTTATAGTATCTAGTGACCAAGTGGTACTACTTCTACGATACAGCTGTTACCGGTTTAACCTGCGCACTTAGTGCACGGCGTGCTGGTGCTATAGCTACTTGTATACTACATATGTTACTTCTTGGTGGCACGTGATTTGGGAACTGTTGGCCATCAGTCTCTCTATTATTATCAAAGTGTTGTGTGTCCCGTAGAGAGTGGAAAGACGAAAATGTAGCGTTAAGAATAAGCAATCGGCAACGTTCTTTGATGTGTCATTGACAAGGAAACATTTTGAAGAAGTATGGAATGTTAGGCATTTCTAAAGTTTGGTGGAGGGAAATGGAGGCAACGCAGTGCCCTTTTATACCTACTACCACCATCTACACTGAAGAGTTAAAGCACCTAATATAGGCATGCGTATTCAAATACAGAGATACGTAAAGAGCCAGAATACGGCGCTGCGGTCGGCAACGTCTATAAAAGACAACAAGTGTCTGGCGCAGTTGTTAGTTCGGTAACTGCTGCTACAATGGCAGATTATCAAGATTTAAGTGAGATTGAATGTAGAGTTATAGTCGGCGTACGAGCGATGGGACACCACATCCACGAGGCAGTGGTGAAGTGGGAATTTTCCCGTTCGACCATTTCACGAGTGTACAATAAATATCAGGGATCCAGTCAAACAGCAAATCTCCGACATCACTGCGGTGGGAAAAAAAAACGTTCAAGAGCGGGAACCACGACAGATGAAGAGAATCGTTCAACATGACAAATGTATAACCCCTCCGCAAATTGCTTCAGATATCAATGCCGGGCCATCAACAAGTGTCAGTGCGAGAAAAATTCAACGATACATCGTCGTTATGGACTTTCGGAGCCAAAGGTTCACTGTGTACCCTCGATGACTGCGCGACACAACGCCTTACACCTCTGCTGGTTCGTCAACACCAACATCGCACTGTTGGTGACCGGAAACATGTTGTCTTTTCAAAAGAGTATCGTTTCTAATTTTATCGAGCGGATGGGCGTGTACGGGTATGGAGACAACCTCATGAATCCATGGACCCCGCATATAGGTTGAGGACTGTTCAAGTTGGTGGAGGCTCTGTAATTGTGCTGGGCGAGTGCAGTTAGTGATATGGGATCCCTGATACATCTACATAAGTTCATCTAGATACGTGGGATGACACGTACGTAAACATCCTGGCTGATAACCTGCATTCTTACACGTTCATTTTGTATTCCGACGGACTTGGGCAATTCCAGCAGGACAATGCGACATGTCCAGAAATGCTACAGAATGACTCTTCTGAGTTTAAACACTTCCGCTGGCCACCAGGCTCCCCAGACATGAACGCTATTGAGCATACAGTATCTGGATGCCTTGCAGCGTGCTGCTCAGAAGAGATCTCTGCTCCCTCGTACTCATACTGAGTTATTTACAGCTCTGCAGGATTCATGGTGTCAGTTCCGTCCAGCACTACTTCAGATATTAGTCGATTCCATGCCACGCCTTGTTGCGGCACTTCTGCGTGCTCTTGGGCCCTACATCATACGTATTAGGCAGATGTACCAGCTTCTTTGGCTCTTCAGTGTATATATGTGTGTACTGCTATCACGCGACTTTTTTCATCTCAGTGTAGTAGTGCTGACTGTAGAAGCCTTTCTTAAATAATAATTACAACAGGTTAGTATAACTTGTTTCGTTGTTATATGCCAATCCACTGCGTTTGCTGATCATCATCAAGGGAAAAACCTATTCTCATTCCACCTAAAAAATTATATCTCTACTTTAACTTTGTGGAGTGTCATTTACTACGGGGCTAGCGCTCTTTTCATTGGTTTCTACTTGTTCGTCATAAAATGTTGCGTGTAATTGTTTCAAGTGTTATGTAACAGGCGTGCGTTTCTAGGCGCTTCAGTCCGAAACCGCGCAGCTGCTACGGTCGCAGGTTCGAATCCTGGATATGTGTGATGTCGTTAAGTTAGGTAAGTTTAAGTAGTTCTAAGTCTAGGGGACTGATGACCTCAGATGTCAATTCCCATAGTGCTTAGAGCCATTTTCTTATGTTACAAAGATGTAAGCAATTTGAGGGCGGGATTCCCTCTTCGATACGCGGAAGTATGCGTACATTTTATGACTTTATGGTGAGCGGTTCCCTATTTGTCTCCTAGTAAGTCATTTCAGGCAGCACTCTACGGATCACATAGCTCCATAAAAATCCTTTTAGTTCCTGTATTGCTAACATATGTTCCCTGTTGTGGACTGGCAAGACAGCCAATCCACAATGACGGGTAGCCGCAAGGCACGCGTTTAAGCTCACGCAGGCTAGACTGAGCTCTGGAACAGGTAAAGGAAGTTATAGTAGCAAAGAACGTACGTAGCTGCGGGAATACGTAACTTTAATCCATAATTGGTGAACATCGGTCTGACGGTACATGCATCACAAGATAAATAGCGAATGATAATGGCGCCTTGCTTGGTCGTAGCAAATGACGTAGCTGAAGGCTATGCTAATTATCGTCTCGGCAAATGAGAACGTAATTTTCCAGTGAACCATCGCTAGCAAAGTCGGCTGTACAACTGGGGCGAGTGCTAGGACGTCTCTCTAGACCTGCCGTGTGGCGGCGCTCGGTCTGCAATCATTGACAGTGGCGACACGCGGGTCCGACGTATACTAACGGACCGCGGCCGATTTAAGGGCTACCACCTAGCAAGTGTGGTGTCTGGTGGTGACACCACATTCCCCAGTTTAGTTTTCTCAAGAACTCTGACCACGACAGTTGGCATACAGAAACAAAAGAGCTGTATGTGTAGAGCGGAGGCGATATTGGAATGCGAAATAAACAATGCAGAATCAGCTAGCCCACAGCGTGAACGTCATTGTCAACTAAGGGGGTACGGTAGCTTCGCGGAGAGGGTGTTAACTTCATACATTGCATCAGATACATATCAGACGTTTAGTTGTGTTAAATTACGCTACACACGTTTACTTTGTAGGCGAGTGCCTCTCAGCAGTAATCCTTTGATTAGCGGCAGAAAGAAGGTAGTAGTCTTTAACACTGCCGTCACATGTGATCCTAAAATCTTCAGGTGCAAAATCTAATTTGTAAGCCCTGTTCAAGAGCAGGAGTTTGGTTATCTACGATGAAAGATTACACTGTTTGATTAACTAGAAGGGTCAGAACTTTTCAGCGTAGCAGGACAAATTTTCGTGAGAGAAAGAGTTCCATTGCTAAGGAAAATAGCCTTAGAGTTGAGAAAGATGTTTCTGAATCTGTATGTAGTGAAAACACATGTATGGCAATGAAATATGAAAAATCTAAAAGCTAGTGAAGAAATAACTGGAATCGCTTGAAATGTAATATTAAAGAAGAAGGTGAAAATAATATAGAAAGTGGAACGGCAAAAGCAAGAGGCTTTAGGCTGAAGTTGATGGAAGCAGACATGGTGGAACGAGTTCTTACGAATTGTGGTACCATAGCAGTTATGGTACACTGTGTGATCAAAAGTATCCGTACACCCAAAACAACATACGTTTTTCATATTAGGTGCATTATTTTGCCACCTACGGCCAAGTACTCCGTAAAGCGATCTCAATAGTCTTTACACATCGTGAGAGAGCAGAATGGTGCACACCCCAGAACTCACGGACTTCGAACGTGATTGGGTCTCACTTGTGTCCTACATCTCTAAACGAGATTTCCACACTCCTAAATATCCCTATGTCCAGTATTACTGATGTGATAGTGAAGTGGAAACGTGAAGGGACACATACAGCACAAAAGCGTACGGGCCTACCTCGTCTGTTCACTGACAGAGGCCGCCTACAGTTGATGAGGCTCGCAATGTGTAATAGCCAGACCATCACACAGGAATTACAAACTGCATCTGGATCCACTGCACGTACAATGACAGCTAGGCGGGAGGTGAGAAAACTAGGATTTCATGGTCAAGCGCCGCTCATAAGTCATACATTACGCCGGTAAATGCCAAACAACGCCTCGCTTTGTGTATGGAGTGTAAACATTGGTCGATTGAACAGTGGAAAAACGTTGTGTGGAGTGACGAATCACGGTACACAATGTGGCGATCCGATGGCAGGGTGTGGGTATGGCGAATGTCCGGTGAAAAACATCCGCCCGGCTGTGTAGTACCAACAGTAAAATTCGGAGGCGATTGTGTTACGGTGTGGTCGTGTTTTTCATGGAGGGGCTCGCAGCCCTTTTTGTTTTGCGCGGCACTATCACAGCATAGGCCTAAATTGATGTTCTAAGCACCTTCTTGCTTCCCACTGTTGAAGAGCAATTTGGGTATAGCGACTGCATCTTTCAACACCATCGAGTACCTGTTCATAATGCACTGCCTGTGGCGGAGTGGTTACACGGCAATAACATCACTGTAATGGACTGGCCTGCACAGAGTCCTGACCTGAATTCTACAGAACATCTTTGGAATGTTTTGGAACGCCGACTGCGTGGCAGGCCTCAGCTAGCGACATCGATACCTCTCCTCGGTGCAGCACTCCGTGAAGAATGGGCTGCCATTCCCCAAGAAACCTTCCAGCACCTGATTGAACGTATGCCTGCGAGAGTGGAAGCTCTCATCAAGGCTACGGGTGGGCCAACACCATGCTGAATTCCAGCATTACCGATGGAGGGCGCCACGAACTTGTAAGTCATTTTCAGCCAGGTGTCCAGATACTTTTGATCACATAGTGTACAACTCGGTATTTAAACTTGTTATGTGCGATTTTCGGATCTTACGGTAGTGACTGTTTAGGAGAGGATTGTAAGGTGAGGAATAATATTGACATTCTATAAACAGGAGCGTGAAATTTTAGAAGTCTGGGAATAGTAGGGATACTAGAAGAGCATTGGAAGCATTGCTCATATCTGTTTAGGCTTAGTGAAGTGCAATGCAAAGGATTTCTGGTCGAATGGGGGGTAGGAGGGTGATAGCAGCACCAGTGAATAACGTGAAAAGTCTCGTAATCGTTATGAATATGATGACAGAAAACATTATATGTTACTATGAGTAAGGCACTGGTCGTTAGAAACTTTTGACGATATAAAATAAGCCTATACCAACTAACATAGACTCTTTTACATAATCACATTAGAAGGTGATGAAGTAGAGACTTACTTTCTTACTCTTACTCACCTGGCCCCGCAAATTGCAATCGGTTTTTGGCTTCGTCAAGTAGCTCTTCCACAGTATTCTGTCTTCGGCACATTCTTTCCTTCTTCCCAGTACCTGGAGATCCTTGGAAACCTGGTCTCTCCATCCCTGCCTAGAGGTCTTCGTCCGTCCGGTTCATTCTCTGAGACTTCTTTCAGGAAATATACCATCTCTCCTCTATAGACGTGGCCGGCGCGTCTTAGTCTTCTTGTCTTAGCTTCCCCAGCTACGTCTGGTTCTTCGTATAGCTCCCTGAACTCCATGTTCTTTCTGCTTCGCTACTCTCCGCCTTTACAGATTGGTCCAAATATCTTTCGTAGTATTTTATTTTAAAAAACTTTTATCTTCGTGAATTTATCTATTCTCCACATTCCTGCCCCACATAGTAATAGTGGTCGGATTATGGTTTTATATATTCTTACTTTGGTTCCTCTTGAAAAGTAGTTTGTTGAGCGAGTATCATGCTCTGGATGCAGCTTTGATCCCCTCCACTATTTCTTGCTTCTCATCGTTTTTGTTGTTTACTATTGTCCCTAGAGATTTGAACTAATCTACTTCTTAAAACATGTGGTTATCGATCTGCGGAGTTTCGCGTCTTTTTGTTCAGTAATTTCTTCCTATACACTTGAATTTTGTTTTCTCATCATTTACTTCTTATCCAACTTCCTTTGATTTTTGAAAGTGTCTATTTTCCACTATTTTAGGGTCATCCGGATTTTCAGCGATTAGTGCTACGCCATCTGCAATGGCCAGTACATTTATTTTTGTTCCTATTTTAGTTCCCTCTTCTGCTTCACTTGCTGCGTTCAGTGCTTTCTGTATTGCAACGTTGAACAAGAGGGGTGATATTTCATCTCCTTGCCTGTTTTCTGTTTTTACGTCAAACGCCTCGGAATATTCCCCATACATTTTCGCTACCCCTTTCGAGCCTTCCAGTGTCACTTCCACAGGACTTAAAATCTTTCTCGATATTCCGAATAACTGCATTTTCTCTCACAACTTATCTCCGGCTATACTGTCATAGGCTTTCTTAAAATCAACAAATAGTACTTCCATTGTTTTGTTATACTCCCAATATTTGGATATTGCTTCTTTCTGTATGAATATCTAGTCGGTGTTTGGACAATTCTTAAAAAACCCCGTTTGTTTCTCATTTATTATCTCTTTTAAATATGGTTCTAATTTTTTCTGGAGGATGTTGGAGAACATTTTATAGGCGGTGCTAATTGATGGGATGACTCTGCAATTCCTGTATTGTTGTTTGTTGCCTTTTTTTATGAATTGGTATTATTACCGCTTTTGACCACTCCTCTGGCATTCTTTCTTCATTCCAATTGTTAGTAACAAGTTTGTGTACTTGTTTTGCAATTTTTATTCCTCCCTTCTTAAACGATTCAGCAGTTACGTCACCTCTCCCTGGAGCTTTGTTACTTTTTAGTATCTCTATTGAGTCTATTGCCTCTTTCTTTGACGGCGGTTCCACGAAGGGATCCACACTCTGATAATTGTGTTTTTAGTCCATTTCTGTAGTGCTATTGTCAACATTTGGAAGATCCTCAAAATATTCCCTCCAAATTTCCATACCTATGGATCTTTCCAGAACTGCAATGCCACTTTTATCTTTAATGCCATACATCCGTGGTATATATCTTTTTTCTGAAAAGTCCAAGTGAGCTGTAAAAATGTCTTGTATTCTTCGCACTTTTATTCTCCTCTGCTCATTTCATTAAACTCTCCACATGTGCCCACTTTTTCCTTCTGAGAGGATTTTAGGTTTTGTCTTAACATCTTCATTTGCTTCTTTATTTTCGCTGGAACCCTCTTGTAGGTGTTTTTTCTTCATGTTCTCTTTTTTTTTCACTTTTTGCTCACCATATTCAGAAAACTATGGACATTTCCTTGTTTTTCCGCATACTTGAAGTGCTGCATTTTCCACAATTTGTTTTTTATCATTTCCCAGTGGTCTTCAATGTCAAGGTTGTCTTCCATTGTTAGAGAATCAAATTTATTTTGCAGCTTAACGACTAACTCCTTTGATTCGCCATTATCTTTAAATCTGTCTATGTCAATGTTATTGTCTTTTATTCCCTTTCCATGCCCTTGGCTTTTCTGTGGCTATTCTTTTGCGTACCTCTTCTACGTCTGTGCCTGCCTCAGCTCCCATTATGGTTTTCACATTCATAATACTGCCTTTATGTCTTTGATCTATGGTCTACTTTTTTTTTGTTTTTTTTTTTTTTTGTTCTTCCATCTGGTGATACCCAAGTTACTTTGTGAATGTCCTTCCGAGGAACTTTATGACGAAGAAGCTATTAAAGGAGCGAATGAAACTTTCGTAAATTGAACAAAAGTACAATGGAAAGGGAGTCCTATACTGATGTTTGCAGGTGACGTAGCCGTTTTTGCACATGTGCGGAAGACATGGGAGACCTGTTGAGAGGGATGAACAGGATTCTTAGAACCCTTGTTCCATATGAATAACCAAAGATGAAGTTGCCGATAGGTAATAGATGTAAGTAGGAGATTTTAGTTTTACTCAACACCAAATTCGTGAAGTTCACTGTAGCAAAAAAAAAAAAAAAAAAAAAAAAAAATATTCTCTTGATCAGGAATAGGGTTTACACACGATACCCGAAGTAAGCTAGATATGAATAGATAGGCACAGCCTAACAATTCCTTCTTGAGTAAAAACTAACTTCCACCGTCAGATTTTGTTACGGAACTGAGAAAAATCTTTCGGATACTACAAAGCATTGTATGGAAATGAAACGAAAACCATCGTAATTCCGGAGGAAGTATTTGAAATGTGATTCTGTCAACGAATGTTAAGCAATAAGTGAATGAAAGAAGTACGAAATAAGTATAACAAACAATAAGCGAGGAAAGAAGTCTACGGAAGGCCATTACCAGAAGAATGTACAGGTTGGTGGAACATCTACTACAGCATCTAAGGAGGTTTGGAGCAGTGAGAACACGTGATTCTAGGGGCAGACCGAATTTAGAATGTACGGTACAGGTTATGTAAGATATTGGGTGTAATAGTTATGTCGAGATGAATATACGTGTAAGAAATAGAAAAGATAGAAGACAGCATCAACCCCGTTAAAAGACGGTGGAATTTAAAAGTCCTGTTGATAATTTAAAGATAGACAACAACATCAAACCTGTTTAAAGACTGTGACTTTAAAAATCATATTGCTGATTTTAAAGGTAGAGTACAGCATGAAACAGCTTAAAAGACTGTGGTTTTTAAATGTTCTACTGCTTATTTCAGATAAAATCTACGCATTGTACTCGGCAGCCTTTTAGATGCACATGAAATAGAATTTATGCAACGTAGCTCAAGTGCTGTAACTCTCTAGTCTTATTCATTGTATGTGTAAGCTAATACTCTAGATTTTATTGTTCGTGAGTAATGATTGTTGAGCGAGCGTGTGCTTACTGTATGAAAGTTTATGTATTTATTATAACAGCCACTCTTGTAACCTTAAAAAGCAGTAGACCCCTGCTGCTGTCACAATCCCCCCATAAATGACTGTAGCAGAAAATTCACAAGGCGACAGTTGCGGTTTTTTTTTCAGTCGAACACATTAAACTGCTACAACGTCTGTGTCACGGTGATTTCCCGTAGAAATGTTACTGCAAAAGTCTTCAGAACTAATGGTAACTCACCCCTTTATTCAGTACAGTTACAAGGTTCAGAAAGCAGTTTGGATCACACACAATTTCTACAGTCTACAGAATCTTTACATACTACGTGCTGTCAGCTGCTATTACAACATGCCATGTCCAGAACTCTGATAGAATTTAAGTAATGCAACAAGGTAAGTGATTCAGTATCGTGTGCGAAATTATCGTTTATTGTGCATCTGTAGCAAGTACAAATATAAGTAGAACCCAATTACAATTCATAAATATTTTTTTAAAATTTGAGTGTCACATGTCACCAAAGATTTATTTAGCAAATAGTAGGGGAATATGAGTTACACTTCCGTAAGCCTAACCTCCTAAGTCTATTATTATTTAAACAGAATAAAAATTTCGGCTGTGGGAAATTATGTCACTTTCTGCAATCGAACAAATCGTACGTTAAGTCGAGTAATGTGCGTAATACAGTTGCCGGTTCCCGTCACAAAATTCATCTAATTTATCTTAACGCCTTGAATGTAATCATTTAGTTCACAGATTCATACTGATGTCACAGCACGAAAACATAATGTTGTTTTATCTTGTCTGGTCTCCAGTGTTCGCAGTAGACCAACGATATTTTTCCTCCTACCAGTCACAATTAGCGAGAAAGAGTAGTATGAGAAATTTATCTTTCCGGTAGAGATTATCTTATTCCCACATTTGGACGGTGGAATTGAATTAACTGTTTTTGGTGCTTTCTTACTTCAACAGAATTTGTAACTCTTTTGACGACATATCAACTCCAGGAATGTTTTGCTGAAAAAATACAGAATGAGGACACAGGAATTCAAATTATGAGAGGACAGAAGAGCCCAATATGAGGCAAGTCCTTAAATTCCATGAAAACACCATAGTCACTCTATATATTGGTGCAGGAGGCATTATTTATTTCGAGACTGAAATACTATACTTCTTAGAGTAGTAGTCCGCAATGATTCTGAATTTTCTATGAGCATTTAAGACATGTTCCGTTTTCTTGTGTATTGTTCGAGACTTGGTCTAGTAACATGGGATGAATCGTTTTCGTTTCCTAGGCGAAGTGACGTGGACCTTGATGAGGTTGTGTTGCTTGTGTGCGTCAGTGAAGCAGATAGCAAACTGTAGGTACAGCAATTTGGAGAGGACATCTATGGAAAGGCTAGAATAGCATATGATGATTCCTGATCACGCCAGCAGTCTTTTCACTAACTGCAGGATCCAAAAGTTGGATGATTGGCTGATGACGACGTGTAACATCGTCTTCTTATTTTCGTATGGCGGCACGATCGTTAACAGAGGGAAAATATAGCGAGTAAAAGCGTTCTAACGAATAATTCTATGCTAGCGATATCTTTATGAGTAAAGCATTCCAGAAAAATCTCCAAGCGCTGACCTCTAAGAGGATGTTGTCATCATGAAAAATAAATTTAGCTACATAAGGTACAGACTAGTGCGATGACAGACAGATCTCCTAATCATGTAGGTCGGTTAGAGATCTTGAAAAGAAAAGTGACAGTTAGTGAAGCACTGTGGTACGAAGAATAGGTAACAATTTTGGTGAGTACACGATTACCAACATGAAATCAGAGAATGCAGGAGTTGGTTTAATGACAAAGAAACAACGTGTGTGAGCTACTAATAACAGCAGATTGAAGGAATAGTGATAGCCACGTCACATTGAGTCATCAGGCTTCTGACCACATGCTGGATATATCCCAATCTTTGTCTTCCTCTACAGCTCCCACTAGTGCCATGTAAGTTACTGGCTAATGTCTCAACAACAAGTATCCTGTCTGATTAAAACTGTGTGTCAGACAGAGACTGGAACTTGGGACCTTTGCCTTTCACGGGCAAGTGCTCTGCTGGCGGAATTGAAACTGTGAGAACGTGTCATGAGTCGTGCTTGGGTAGCTCAAATAGTGGGCTAGGGATTACATTCTTCCCGGACGGGACGTACGACGCACGCACTAATACGACTGCAGTAATGTAGCTTCGAGGCCAGACGTTGCTGTATTCGTTCAGAGAATACCGACAGTATTTCTCTAATTTCCTGTGGAGTGCGTTTCAAGACCCCCCTCCCGCACATCCGCATAGATGGAACGTCCAGGGTTGGACAAGTTAATTTATCGATGCGAAGAAAGAATGAAGATAAGAATCGGTGAATACCATATGCTTACGAGAAGGCATATGCGGATGACAGAGCAGCGGGAAGGGATGGAGATACGGTTCTCCTTTGTCCTGAGTGTTTCTTTCTTTATGTAAGGCGAGAACAATGTTCAATTTACTACGTTTCAAGCAACATAGAAATATTATTTGTGGTATGACAATGACGTCGTTGTTACCGAAATTTAACTTCGCTTATATGTTATATCTGAACCAGGATTTGTTTAATCTCTGAAAGATGTTCATTGAAATTTGAAAGACAGTTGGAGAAGTATTTCTTTTTAACATAATATTGTTGTTTTTACAGTCCCTAACGTACGTTTAACTTACCAAAGATTACTACTTATTACAATGTCAATTTTATGTTAGTCTTGTTTATAGTTACCCTGTTGGCTTATATATGTATGTGTATATAAAGAAATTGTTAACGTTCCATCGGGTGCGATGTTTTACGCAACGACATCGGGCGCGGTGTATCAAATTGATCATATCGCTTATTCGCGTGACTCTTTATTTAATTTCATTAACAAAAAACATCGTAGAGGGAGACCAAGAGATGAATACACAAAGCAGATTCACAAGGATGTAGATTGCAGTAAGTACTGGGAGATGAAGAAGCTTGCACAGGATAGAGTAGCATGGAGAGCTGCATCAATCCAGTCTCAGGACTGAAGACAACAACAACAACAACAACAACAAAATTAATTAAAAACGTCCTGCCGGCCGGAGTGGCCGAGTGGTTCTAGAAGCTACAGCCTGGAGCCACGCGACCGCTACGGTCGGAGGTTCGAATCCTACCTCGGGCATGGATGTGTGTGATGTCCTTAGGTTCGTTAGGTTTAAGTAGTTCTAAGTTCTAGGGGACTGATGACCTCAGATGTTAAGTCACATACTGCTGAGAGCCGATTAAAAAAAAAAAAGGTCCTTGAAGAAAGAAAAAGAAGATGTAAGAGCACAACAACAATAGAAATATTGTTTATTCAGATTTCCTTTCGCCTACATCTACATTACATGGATACTCTGCAAATCACATTTATGTACATCACAGGGGCTTCATCGAACCACCTCCACAATTCTCTATTATTCAAATCTCGTATAGCGCGCGGAAAGAATGAACACCAATATCTTTCCTTGCGAGCTCTGATTTCCCTCATTTTATCTTGGTGATAGGTCGGTGTGAACAAAATATTTTCGCATTCGGAGGAGAAAGTTGGTGTTTGGAATTTCGTGAGAAGATTCCGTTGCAACGAAAACGCCTTTCTATTAATGATGTCCAGCCCAAATCCTGTATCATTTCTGTGACACTCTTTCCCATATTTCGCGATAATACGAAACGTGCTGCCTTTCTTTGAACTTTTTCGATGTACTCCGTCAGTCCCATCAGGTAAGGATCCCACACCGCGCAGCAATATTCTAAAAGAGGACGGACAAGCGTAGTGTAGGCAGTTTCCTTAGTAGATCTCTGATATTGTTACATGTTACAAACATCCGACACATACAGTGCTTCTTTATTATATTTCACTAATTAAACTCATTATAAATGACATATATATTTAGAAAAAGGCAAAGATGACACTATAGCAAAATAACAATGGTAACATTACTTATTCAGTTGTATCATCGTCACTTTTGGACTGCAGTAACATTTGAAGAATTTTAACACAGTCAGAACTAAAAGGTTCAATGTGCATCAAACAAATTGGCTTTTTACACATTTTCCAACTATTATTGGTGAGTATTTTCTTTACTGTGGAGGTATTACACCTTTTCCTCTTGCTAGCAGTTTTTCTTTTGTTTTCTGATTTCGTGTTCTGCTTCACCTTCACACGGTGGCCTATAATGTCATAGCCTCAGTTGAAGATCCCTGTGAACTCCTGTGGTTTCCAAACTTCTTCGAACCAAGTGAGGTAGAACTAATGCATGAGATAGTTGTTTCAGGAATCCTTTTCTTCTGATTAAATTCTCATTGTTGCCATAATAGATTACTCGTACATAACAAATTGATCACTGCAAAAAATATAACCATAGGCGCACGTTTCTTGCAACATTGTACGAGCAGGTCAACTTATCCGCAGTGTCGACTCTTTTCTGGTGTTATTACAAAATGTTAGAATCGATGGCTTTAGTGTATCTCCAGTGTCAGCATCTACTGAATTATCGTCATGCAAACTTGATGTTAGGATCACACACTTCCCCTTTCTAGGAACATAGGAAAGTAGAGTACCTCCTTCCTTGAAGCCAAAAAGTGAACTGTTGACACCCTTCCTTTACTGGCAACAAACTCCGGAGGAATCTCACGCTTGATTTTCTACATAGCTCCAACGAAAGCAAGATTTTTTTCCTTCGTATCTCTTCTATCAAGCTAATACCAGTAAACCAGTTGTCTGCCGTCGCATTTCGACCTGACTGATAAACAGGTTCACAAAGTCGCAGAACAACATCGGAATGTTTATTGCTTACGTGGTATAATCCTGCTGGTTGCAACCCAGAGTATATTTCCAAATTATACAGGTAAGGTCCTTGGGAATTCACAAGAGCGTATTTCTTAATTCCATATTTGTTTGGTTTGCTATGTAAATATTAGCGAAAACTGCACCTTCTGCGGAATCCTTCCAGTTCCTCATCTACTGTAAGATTTTCTCCGAGGGTATTGGATTTCTGAAAGGTCTGTACAAATATAGAAACTATTTCCCGAATCGCTGTCTAATCCTCTCCTTTCATCGCGAGTAGCACGATTGTCAGATCTAAGACACCGCATAATGAATTTGAAACGTTTTATGTTCATTACGAAGCGAAATTTCTCAATGCTATTCACATCAGTTCCCCACCGATCCTCTAAGCTTTGTCTGTTACTTTTGTTTACTCCAGCTAAAAATAAGAGACCAATGACGGCTTTCAATTCAACAATATCTATTTTTTTTACGTCTCTCACGCTGGAATGAAGCTTTCATGCTCTCAATATACTGATTTGTACACAAAACTATAACAGACCAAATTTCGTCATCTATGAGGCAATTCCAGCATTCCAAAGGCGTTCTCTCTGCCTTTGCCACACCTATGGGTCCAGGCAACTTCCGAATAATGTTGAGAGCCCTGAATCGTACTCTGTGCGATGGTGGAATTTTACTCCATTTTGTCTCTTTGTTCCTTCCAATACGGTAATGGCCGTTTTCCTCAAGTACTTCCACGTCCTTTTCACTGCCGTCTTCTTCTGTTTCTGATACTTCCGGTCGGACTTGAACTACATCATCACCAACTATATCCACTACGTCTTCAAAATCCTTTTGAAATTCATTATTATCCTCTTCGAATAGCAGCTTTTGGATTTCTGCAACATGATTCGGGTAGAGGAGGTTATATATCTTACTGTAGCCTGCCATCATGAAGTATATCCCATCCAAAATCGTAAAATTCCTATAAAAAAACTAAATCTGGTGCAGTGCATCAATTTATTACTTGATATTCAGACAACTGTAAAAGACGACTAAACGGTCCAAAAAGAATATAAGTGCATTTTAAAGCATTTTTCTGCTACTTAATAAGTAATGTTGATAATCAAAGAAATTACCTGTTGAAATGTAACGGGAACGAGAGCAGTGTATCAAGCTGAGGAATCAGCAGATATCTCGACAACAGAGCAGTCGAGTAGATACTGAAACAAACAACAATGGAAAGCTCTCGTAGAAGGAAAGCTACTAGCGAGAAGGCGCCAGCGCTGCCAGTTGCTGGCAAATAATTTGCAGCAAATATCGACGTTTATCAGTCTGAACAGCCGCTCCGATGGAAGGTTAATCTCATTTTGTAATTAAAACAAAAAAGTATTTTTTTGTTTTCTATTAAAAAATGGTACTGCACTAAAACATTAAAAAACTTAACAAAAAATTGTAAAAAATGGTAAGGCGACTGCTCCCAAAAATCAGGAAATCCGGGAAAAAAAGATGGTAGAGCACTGGCCCACGAAAGGCAAATGTTCCGAGTTCGAGTCTCGGCCTGGCACACGGTATAGTGTACAGAACCGCCGTTGCTATCGACCCTCATATCGTATAGATTTTTGTTTGCCTAGGTTAGTGAAATCCAGTGCCAAGTGGTTCAAATGGCTCTGAGCTCTATGGGACTTAACATCTGACGTCATCAGTCCCCTAGAACTTAAAACTACTTGAACCTAACTAACCTAAGGGCATCACACACATCCAAGCCCTAGGCAAGATTCGAACCTGCGACCGTAGCGGTCGCGCGGTTCCAGACTGAAGTGCCTAGAAACGCTCGACCACACTGCCCAGCAATTCAGTGTCGTTTCGATCGTTAGTAAGAGAGCACTTCGAATATCTGCTGCCAATAAGCCGAGTACAACGTTCGTTTGTTATACGAGGGCTATTCGGAAAGTAAGGAACAATAGGTCGCGAAATGGAAGCCACAGTGAAAATAAAAACCATTTTATTTGCAGTGGTTATCTACACCTTCGAACTACTTCTCTACACAGACTTAGACATCTGTTATAGAGTTTGAATTACCTCGTTATAGAAGGCAAACGCCAGTGCTTTTCAGTAGTTTTCTACTCTGAACTGCAGCTCATTGTCTGTGTCAAAATATTGTCATCATAGCCAGTGGTTCATTTGACCAGAGATGTACCTCACAGCTAGCCAAATGCAGGATGTATTGTGGGTGATCAAACACTTCCCATCGAAAATGCTGCAGGAGCATCTTCATTGCCCCTGCAGAGTGCGGCCGGGAATTGTTGTGTATGAGAGTTATGTTATGTGGATTGCACAGCTCCAGGCGAAATCTTTCGCCAGGCCCTCATACTTAGCGGGAGACACTAATTTCTAGCCATCTTTACTTTCTCACTGTGAGCTCAGCACTGAAAAGAGCTACATTATGCGATCGATGGGCGTACTAGACAAAATTCCCAACGCATATGTTCAAATTTTCATCAGATTTTCACTGTATTTTCCATTCCGCAACCAATCGTTCCTTATTTTCCGAATACCCTCGTATATTATCACGACCTTGTAACAGGAGAAACTGCAGTAATGGATAGGAGCAGTGATTGCTGTGTATAGATGAGAGAAGAGCTGGCGACCCCTCGCTCACAACTCCAGGTTTTGTTTGCTTCCGTCACACAGCTTGAGGCTGCTGTCAAGGGGTGTCACTGTGGGGGGTCGGACGTGGGGATGCGAGGAACACCAAGCACGTTCCACATGTCCCCCGATCAGTCCACTGCCCTGGCCCCCCGCGTACTGCCTTCACTGAGGTTGACCCCTCACCCGTGGTCGAGTGGGAGATCATTCCAGAGTCTGGCAGGCAGCGAAGAGCTTTCCGAGGGGCCAATCGTAGGGCCTCCCCAGTTCGTTTGACGAACAAGTTTCGGGCGTTATCTGTGGCTGACGATGCCTCTGATCCGGATGCTGTCGTCCACCATGTTCAAGAGGAAACTTCTTGTCCCAAAAGGTCTGGGCATTCACAGGGGGTGGGTTTGCTGGTAGTTGGGAGCTCCGACATTACACACGTAATGGGGCCCCTTAGGAACATGGCTGCCAACAAGGAAGCCAGTGTGCACTCCGTGTGCATAGCCGCAGGAGTCATTCCGGATGTGGAAAGGGGGCTTCGGGCTGCCATGAAGAGTACAGGGTGCAGCTAGCTGCATGTGGTGGCTTATGTCGGTACCAATGACGTGTGTCGCCTTGGATTGGAGGAGAATCTCTCTAGTTTCAGGTGGCTAGCAGAAATGGTAGAAACTGCCAGTCTTGCTTGCGAGATTAAGGCGGAGTTCACCATCTGCAGCATTGTCGATAAGCCCGACTGTGGTCCTTTGGTGCAGAGCGGAGTCGAGGGTCTGAATCAGAGATACAGGTGGTTATATGACCGTGTAGGCTGCAGATTCCTTGACTTGCGCCATCGCGTGGGGGGTTTCCGGGTTCTGCTTAATAGGAGTCCAGTACATTCAGAAAGCAGCTACACGGGAAGCTGGGGCTGTATGGAACGGACTGGGCTGATTTTTAGGTTAGAGAGTCTCAGGGAGTCACAGATAGGGCGTCTGTCTAAAAGGGGTCATGTAGAAACGATATGTATTATAGTTGTAAATCGTCGCGGCTGTGTTAGGAAAGACCCAGAGCTCCAAGACCTAACAGAAAGCACTGAAGCTCAAATAGTTATAGGTACAGAAAGCTGGCTAAAGCCAGAAATATGTTCGGCCCAAATTTATTCAAACGGTCTAACAGTGTTCGGAAAGGGTAGATTTAATATAGTTGGTGGTAGAGTATTTATTGCTATCAGAGGCAGTTTGCCTTGTAGTGAAATTCAAGTAGGTAGTTCCTGCGAAATAGTATGGGTAGAGATTATACTTGACAATTGGACTAAACTATTAATTGGATCGTTTTACCGACCTCCGACTCAGAAGATACAGTTGCTGAACAGTTCATAGAAAATTTGAGTCTAATTTCAGACAGTTATGGTGACTTCAATCTACCCTCGATATGCTGGAAAAATAATACGTTAAAGCCGGCGGCAGGAATAAAACGTCATCCGAAATTGTACTGAATGCTTTCTCAGAAAATTATTTTGAACAATTAGTTCATGAGCCCATTAGAAGCGTAAATGGTTTCGAAAGCATATTTCAGCTCTTAGCAACAAATAATCCAGCACAAATAGTGAGTATCGTGACGAACGAATACAGGAATTAGCGGCCACAAAGCAGTTGCTGCTAGGCTGAATGCCTTAACACCTACAACCATCAAAAAGAAACGCAAAGTACATCTATTTAAAAAGCCGACAAAAATGCCCTTAACACCTTGTGAAGAGACAGTCTTCACTGCTTCCGATCTGAGCATGTAAGCGTAGAAAAGTTGTGGAATGATTTCATAGAGATGGTATCGACAGCAATTGAAAGATATATACCACATAAATTAATAAGTGGTGGTACACAAAACGGATCAGATCGATGTTGCAGAAGCAGCGAAAAAAGCATACCAAATTTATAAGAACGCAAAATCCCCTAGACTGGAAAGTTTTACAGAAATTCGAAAAATAGCATGTACTTCGATGCGAGATGGTTTTAATAATTTCCATAACGAAACTCTGTCTCGAAATATGGCAGAAAACCCTATGAGATTCTGCTCATACATAAAGCACACGATGGCAACACGCAATCAATAACATCATTTCGTGATAACAACGGTGAAGTCACTGATGACAGTGCCACTAAAGCAGAGTTATAAAACACGGTTTTCCGAAACTCCTTCACCAAAGAACACGAAGTAAATATTCCTGAATTCCAATCAAGAACGACTGCCAAGACGAGAAACATAGAAGCAGATATCCTCTTTGTCGCAAAGCAGCTTAAATCAGTCAATAAAGGCAAGGCTTCTGGCCCATATTGTATATCAGTCAGGTGCGTCTCAGAGTATGCTGATACAATAGCTCCATATTTAGCAATTATATGCAACTGCTCCTTCACAGGAAGATCTGTACCTAAAGACTGGAAAATTACGCAAGTCACACCAATACCTAAAAAGAGAAGTAGAAGTAACCCGTTCAATTACAGACTCATATTGCTAATGTCGATTTGTTGTAGGGCCTTGGAACATATACTGTATTTTAACATTATGAAACACCTCGAAGACAACGATTTATTGACACATAGCACGGATTCAGAAAATATCGTTCTTGCGCAACACAACTAGTTCTTTATACCCATGAAGTAATTAGTGCTATCAACAGGGGATGTCAAATTGATTCCATATTTATACATTTGCAGAAGGTTTTCGACACCGTTCCTCACAAGCGTCTCCTAACCAAACTGCGTGCCTATGGATCATCGCCTCACTTGTGCGACTGGATTCGTTGTTTCCCGTCAGAAAGCTCACAGTTTGTGGTAATAGGTGGAAATTCATCGAGTAAAACAGAAGTAATATCCGCCGTTCGCCAAGAAAGTGTTATAGGCCTTCTATTGTTCCTGATATATATTACAGATTTAGGAGGTACCCGTGGTCTAGGGGTAGCGTCTTGGTTCATAATCAAAACGTCTTCAGTCCCAGGTTCGAACCCCGCCACTGCCTAAATTTTGATAAATAATCAGCATTGGTGGCCGAAGACTTCCGGCATAAGAAGTCAGCCTCATTCAGCCAACGGCCTTGTCAAAGAGGGCGGAGGAGCGGATAGAGGTTCAGGGCACTCTCTTGTCCTAGGGGTGGGAAATTGCCCCTAAAGGCGGAAGAATCAGCAATGATCAACGACATGAGGATGCAGAAGGCAATGGAAACCACTGCACTAAAGACACGTAACGTGTATCCACAGGACATGTGGCCTGTATTTGAAAAAGTGTTATGATCTCTCCATTGGCAAAATATTCCGGAATAGTCCCCTATTCGGATCTCCGGGAGGGGACAGCCAAGGGGAAGGTTACCATGAGAAAAAGATTTAATAATCTACGAAAGGATAACGTTCTACGAGTCGGGGCGTGGAATGTCAAAAGCTTGAACGTGGTAGGGAAACTAGAAAATCTGAAAAGGGAAATGCAAAGGCTCAATCTAGATATAGTAGGGGTCAGTGAAGTG
Organism: Schistocerca serialis cubense; assembly: GCF_023864345.2. Classification (NCBI taxonomy): domain Eukaryota; kingdom Metazoa; phylum Arthropoda; class Insecta; order Orthoptera; family Acrididae; genus Schistocerca; species Schistocerca serialis. The sequence goes on from NC_064644.1 coordinate 55,502,931, forward strand.
AAGTGGAAGGAAGACAAGGATTTCTGGTCAAATGAGTATAGGGTACTATCAACAGCGTCAGAAAATGGTATAACAGCTGTAGGATTCGTTATGACTAGGAAGGTAGGGCAGAGGCTGTGTTACTGTGGACAGTTCAGTGACCGGGTTGTTCTAATCAGAATCGACAGCAGACCAACACTGACAACGATATTTCAGGTATACATGCCGACGTCGCAAGCTGAAGATGAACAGATAAAGTGTATGAGGATATTGAAAGGGTAATGCAGTATGTAAAGGGGGACGAAAATCTAATAGTCATGGGCGACTGGAATGCAGTTGTAGGGGAAGGAGTAGAGGAAACGGTTGTAGGAGAATATGGGCTTGGGAAAAGGAATGAAAGAGGAGAAAGACTAATTGAGTTCTGTAACAAGTCTCAGCTAGTAATAGCGAATACCCTGTTCAAGAATCACAGAGGAGGAGGTATACTTGGAAAAGGCCGGGAGATACGGGAAGATTTCAGTTAGATTACATCATGGTCAGACAGAGATTCCGAAATCAGATACTGTATATTTGATATTGTAAGGCGTACCCAGGAGCAGATATACACTCAGATCACAATATAGTAGTGATGAAGAGTAGGCTGAAGTTCAAGACATTAATCAGGAAGAATCAGTACGCAAAGAAGTGGGATACGGAAGTACTAAGGAATGACGAGATACGTTTGAAGTTCTCTAACGCTGTAGATACAGCAATAAGGAATAGCGCAGTAGGCAGTACAGTTGAAGAGGAATGGACATCTCTAAATAGGGCCATCACAGAAGTTGGGAAGGAAAACATAGGTACAAAGAAGGTAGCTGCGAAGAAACCATGGGTAACAGAAGAAATACTTCAGTTGATTGATGAAAGGAGGAAGTACGAACATGTTCCGGGAATATCAGGAATACAGAAATACAAGTCGCTGAGGAATGAAATAAATAGGAAGTGCAGGGAAGCTAAGACGAAATGGCTGCAGGAAAAATGTGAAGACATCAAAAAAGATATGATTGTCGGAAGGACAGACTCAGCATACAGGAAAGTCAAAACAACCTTTGGTGACATTAAAACCAACTGTGGTAACATTAAGTGCGCAACGGGAATTCCACTGTTAAATGCAGAGGAGAGAGCAAATAGGTGGAAAGAATACATTGAAAGCCTCTATGAGGGTGAAGATTTGTCTGATGTGATAGAAGAAGAAACAGGAATCGATTTAGAAGAGATAGGGGATCCAGTATTAGAATCGGAATTTAAAAGAGCTTTGGAGGACTTACGGTGAAATAAGGCAGAAGAGATAGATAACATTCCATCAGAATTTCTAAAATCATTGGGGGAAGTGGCAACAAAATGACTATTCACGTTGGTGTGTAGAATATATGAGTCTGGCGACATACCATCTGACTTTCGGAAAAGCATCATCCACACAATTCCGAAGACGGCAAGAGCTGACAAGTGCGAGAATTATCGCACAATCAGCTTAACAGCTCATGCATCGAAGCTGCTTACAAAAACAATATACAGAAGAATGGAAAAGAAAATTGAGAATGCGCTAGGTGACGATCAGTTTGGCTTTAGGAAAAGTAAAGGGACGAGAGAGGCAATTCTGACGTTACGGATAATAATAGAAGCAAGGCTAAAGAAAAATGAAGACACTTTCATAGGATTTGTCGACCTGGAAAAAGCGTTCGACAATATAAAATGGTTCAAGCTGTTCGAGATTCTGAAAAAAGTAGGAGTAAGCTATAGGGAGAGACGGGTCATATACAATATGTACAACAACCAAGAGGGAATAATAAGAGTGGACGATCAAGAACGAAGTGCTCGTATTAAGAAGGGTGTAAGACAAGGCTGTAGCCTTTCGCCCCTACTCTTCAATCTGTACATCGAGGAAGCAATGATGGAAATAAAAGAAAGGTTCAGGAGTGGAATTAAAATACAAGGTGAAAGGATATCAATGATACGATTCGCTGATGACATTGCTATCCTGAGTGAAAGTGAAGAAGAATTAAATGATCTGCTGAACGGAATGAACAGTCTAGTGAGTACACAGTATGGTTTGAGAGTAAATCGGAGAAAGACGAAGGTAATGAGAAGTAGTAGAAATGAGAACAGCGAGAAACTTAACATAAGGATTGATGGTCACGAAGTCAATGAATTCTGCTACCTAGGCAGTAAAATAACCAATGACGGACGGAGCAAGGAGGACATCAAAAGCAGACTCGCTATGGCAAAAAAGGCATTTCTGGCCAAGAGAAGTCTACTAATATCAAATACCGGCCTTAATTTGAGGAAGAAATTTCTGAGGATGTACGTCTGGAGTACAGCATTGTATGGTAGTGAAACATGGACTGTGAAAAAACCGGAGGAGAAGAGAATTGAAGCATTTGAAATGTGGTGTTATAGACGAATGTTGAAAATTAGGTGGACTGATAAAGTAAGAAATGAGGAGGTTCTACGCTGAATCGGAGAGGAATGGAATATGTGGAAAACACTGATAAGGAGAAGGGACAGGATGACAGGACATCTGCTAAGACATGAGGGAATGACTTCCATGGTACTAGAGGGAGCTGTAGAGGGCAAAAACTGTAGAGGAAGACAGAAATTGGAATACGTCAAGCAAATAATTGAGGACATAGGTTGCAAGTGCTACTCTGAGATGAAGAGGTTAGCACAGGAAAGGAATTCGTGGTGGGCCGCATCAAACCAGTCAAAAAAAAAAAAAAAAAAAAAAGGATCTTCAAATGTTTGAAATAAGATATCTCTATGGTGCAGTTGGCCCAGAACAAAGATAAGTGTGAAATTATTCACATGAGTGCTAAAAGAAATCCACTAAATTTCGATTTCGCGATAAGTCACTCAAATCTGAAGGCTGTAAATTCAACTAAATATTTAGCGATTACAGTTACAAATAACCCTAATTGGAACGAGCACATAGATAATGTTGTGGGTAGAGGAAACCTAAGACTGCGATTCATTGGCATAACGCTTAGAAGGTATAACAGGTCTACTAAAGAACCTGCTTACACCAGGCTTGTCGGCCCTATTCTGGAGTATTGCTGTGCGGTGTGGGATCCGCATCCGGTGGGACTGACGAATGACATCGAAAAGGTACAAAGATGGCGCCTCGTTTTGTATTATCGCGAAATAGGGGAGATAGTGTCACAGACATGATACGTGAATTGGAGTGGCAATCATTAAAACAAAGGTCTTTGTCGTTGCGACGGGATCTTCTCATGAAATTTCAATCACCAGCTTTCTCCTCCTATTGCGAAAACATTGTGTTGGCACCAATCAATATAGGAAGAAATGATCATCACTATAAAATAAGAGAAATCAGGGCTCGCACAGAAAAATTTAAGTGCTCGTTTTTCCCGCCCACAGTTCGACAGTGGAACGATAGAGAGACAGCTTGAAGGTGGTTCATTAAACCTATGCCAGCTATTTATTGTGAATAGCAGAGTAATCACGTAGATGTAGATGAGAATCTGCCAGAAAGTTTTTATATCAGCGTACACTCCGCTGCAGAGTGAAAATTACATTCAGATGTCTTGTTATCCTGCTCTTCTATTTGTCAGTTTTTTCTGTATATTCCATTCCTCACTTATTCTATGGCGAATCTCCTCATTCCTTACCTTACCGGTCCACTTGATTTTCAACATTCTTCTGTAGCATCACATGTCATATACTTCGATTCCATTCTCTTCTGGTTTTCTCTCAATCCCTGTCCCACTGCTACAGAATGGTGTGCTCCAAATGCACATTCTCAGAAATTTCTGCCTCAAATTAACACCAATGACTGATGCTAGTACACTCCTCTTGATTCAGAAGTACCCACTTTGCCACTGCTAGTCTGCTTTAGATGTCCTCCTTCCTCCGTCCGTCACGGGTTATTTTGCTGTCGAGGTCGTAGAATTCCTTAACTTCATCTACTGCATGATCACCAATTATGATGTCAAGTTTCTCGCTATCCTAGCTTCTGCTACTTTTCATTAATTTTGTCATTCTTCTATTTACTCTCAATCCATTTTCTGTACTCATTAGACTGTTTATTCAGCTCGGTAAGTTCTGTAAGTCTTCTTCACTTTCACTGACGATAGCAATGTCATCAGCGAGTCTTAACATTGATATCTTTTCACCCTCCATTATAATCCAATTTTTGAACCGTTCTTTTATTTCCATCGTTGTTTCTTCGACGTATAGATTGAATAGCATGGGCGAAAAAGTCTATATCCCTGTCTTATACCCTTTTTAATCCGTACACTTCGCTCTTGGTTTTCCACTTTTATTTTTCCATCTTGGTTCTTGTAGATATTGCGCGTTACCCATCTTTCCCTGTAGCTTACTCAAGTATTTCTCAGGATTTCGAACACCTTGCACCATTTTAGATTGTCGAGCATTTTTTCGCATTCTACGAAAGTATCTTAATTCTTTATTCGGTCTTTCTTCCATTATGAACCGCAACGTCAGAATTTCATTTTTGGTGCCTTTACCTTTCCCAAAACCAAACTGATCGGACGTGATGGGGCATCCTCTGGACCCTTCAAAACACACTGTTGCAGCGGGGCCGGCCACTGTGACCGAGTGGTTCTGGGCTCTTCAGTCCGAAACCGCGCTGCTGCTACGGTCGCAGGTTCGAATCCTGCCTCGGGCAGGTTAGTTAGGTTTAAGTAGTTCTAAGTCCAGGGGACTGATGACCTCAGATGTTAAGTCCCATAGTGCTTAGAGCCATGTTGCTGTGCTACAGTTTTCTATTCCGTTATGTATATTATTCATGTTAGCAACTTGGATATCGAGTTGTTAAGCTGACTGTGTGATATTTCTCGCGCTTGCTCGGCTAAGACTGCCTGCCTAAAACATGCAAGTGTGGCCATACTGTTTTAGGTTGTTTGTAAAGTATTGAAATTTTGATGTAATAGTAGCCTGGTACGTGTTAGGCTTCCTCGCTTCACACGCGCCTCCAGAAGTCGTCGTGGTTCTAGCCAGTGACGTCATTAGGGTGCCGCAAGATGGCGCCGTGAAGCTGCAGCGCTCAGCGCTTCTTGCGGCCGCTGCGCGAGTGATTTATAATTAACGACCGTGGCGCGGCGGCCGTCTTGTGTTTTGCCGGACCCTGAGGACGTCCCCACCACGTCCGCCGGCGGGGCGGAACCCCGGGACAGCTTGTAGCGCTGTTGTGACCGCTCGGGCTTTGTTTTGCTAATGACCGCGGCACATTACGTCGGCTATATTGTGTAGCTCCGCTGCGGGGCGGAAGCCGACACAGTAATTACACGCTGCCCCTCTATGCAGGCAACGTTTGTTGTATTGTGCCGCACAAACAAATACACTCAATGTCACTTACATGGCAATCTGTCGTTGTACGAGTAGATTTTGCTTCCGTGTTTCTTTTTTTCCGCTTTGTGTATACCAATTATTCTCCTAAATAGCCGAGGTGTTAAAGCGCCGCTTAGGGGACAGGGTGTTGCGTCAGCCCCGGATCGATCCCGACTGGTGAATGAACGACGAGGGTCGGTGTGCTGGCTGGTCTGGATTTTAGGCGGTTCTCCACATCAGCCTAGGTGAATATCAGCCTGGGACCCAAGTCCTGAATCGGTTACAAGAGTCACAATCTTAAACAGAACTTTTGCACATTTTCAGAGGAGTGACACTACACGTTGACAGTTGGGGCACACATTCTGTCCCTGGGGGTTACAGGGTGACGACAGGCAGGACATCAGGCCACCCCTTAAGTTAACCGTGCCAAATCCGTTAATAACCTTGCTGGCCCCGCACACATGCGGGGCAAAGGCACAAGAAAAATAAGAAGACAAGAAGATCTTGTACATACGAGGCTTGCCCAGAAAGTAATGCACCGCATTTTTCTCTCAGTCGAAAACAATGCTACGAATGCAAAACGTGGCGTATATACACTCCTGGAAATTGAAATAAGAACACCGTGAATTCATTGTCCCAGGAAGGGGAAACTTTATTGACACATTCCTGGGGTCAGATACATCACATGATCACACTGACAGAACCACAGGCACATAGACACAGGCAACAGAGCATGCACAATGTCGGCACTAGTACAGTGTATATTCACCTTTCGCCGCAATGCAGGCTGCTATTCTCCCATGGAGACGATCGTAGAGATGCTGGATGTAGTCCTGTGGAACGGCTTGCCATGCCATTTCCACCTGGCGCCTCAGTTGGACCAGCGTTCGTGCTGGACGTGCAGACCGCGTGAGACGACGCTTCATCCAGTCCCAAACATGCACAATGGGGGACAGATCCGGAGATCTTGCTGGCCAGGGTAGTTGACTTACACCTTCTAGAGCACGTTGGGTGGCACGGGATACATGCGGACGTGCATTGTCCTGTTCGAACAGCAAGTTCCCTTGCCGGTGTAGGAATGGTAGAACGATGGGTTCGATGACGGTTTGGATGTACCGTGCACTATTCAGTGTCCCCTCGACGATCACCAGTGGTGTACGGCCAGTGTAGGAGATCGCTCCCCACACCATGATGCCGGGTGTTGGCCCTGTGTGCCTCGGTCGTATGCAGTCCTGATTGTGGCGCTCACCTGCACGGCGCCAAACACGCATACGACCATCATTGGCACCAAGGCAGAAGCGACTCTCATCGCTGAAGACGACACGTCTCTATTCGTCCCTCCATTCACGCCTGTCGCGACACCACTGGAGGCGGGCTGCACGATGTTGGGGCGTGAGCGGACGATGGCCTAGCGGTGTGCGGGACCGTAGCCCAGCCTCATGGAGACAGTTGCGAATGGTCCTCGCCGATACCCCAGGAGCAACAGTGTCCCTAATTTTCTGGGAAGTGGCGGTGCGTTCCCCTACGGCACTGCGTAGGATCCTACGGTCTTGGCGTGCATCCGTGCGTCGCTGCGGTCCGGTCCCAGGTCGACGGGCACGTGCACCTTCCGCCGACCACTGGCGACAACATCGATGTACTGTGGAGACCTCGCGCCCCACGTGTTGAGCAATTCGGCGGTACGTCCACCCGGCCTCCCGCATGCCCACTATACGCCCTCGCTCAAAGTCCGTCAACTGCACATACGGTTCACGTCCACGCTGTCGCGGCATGCTACCAGTGTTAAAGACTGCGATGGAGCTCCGTATGCCACGGCAAACTGGCTGACACTGACGGTGGCGGTGCACAAATGCTGCGCAGCTAGCGCCATTCGACGGCCAACACCGCGGTTCCTGGTGTGTCCGCTGTGCCGTGCGTGTGATCATTGCTTGTACAGCCCTCTCGCAGTGTCCGGAGCAAGTATGGTGGGTCTGACACACCGTTGTCAATGTGTTCTTATTTCCATTTCCAGGAGTGTATTATTTGAAGTCTCCTGAGTGAGCGCGCCAGCTTATGTCATATCCGATAGATAGCGTAGCAACAGGACACTTTCAAAATGGTATCTGTAGGTGATGTACGTTACGAGCAAGGTGCCATCATTGAATTTCTCACTGTAGAGAAAGAAACTGTGGGTAATATTCTGAAACACTCGTGCAAAGTCTATGCAACATCTGCTGCCTACAAAAGTACACTTATTCGCTGGGCAAGGAGGGTGAGGTCATCAGACATCTGCTGCCTAGAGAAGGAGGGTGAGGTCATCATAAGGCGGTTCGGCGGAGGTCCACGATTTGCAGCGGTCGGGGAGACCATCCACGGTTGTCACACCTGACATGTTGCAGCGAGATGATGTTGTCATTCGCGGGGACAGACGCATTACGACTCGGCTGTTGGCGCTGCACCTGTCAATCAGCAGAGGAAGTGTGGATGCAGTTATCCGCACTCTTGGATATTAAAAAGTGTGATCGAGATGAGTCCCGCGGTGCCTACATCTACATCTACATCTACATTTACATCCATACTCCGCAAGCCACCTGACGGTGTGTGGCGGAGGGTACCTTGAGTACCTCTATCGGTTCTCCCTTCTATTCCAGTCTCGATCGGTGGATCACAAATCTCCCAGAAAAAACATTTGTCTTGATTTGTTGCAGCATTTTGAAGCTGATAGGGAGGCTCTCTTGTCCCGGAAAGTGACAGGTAATGAAGCCTGGGTTCACCATTTTGAGACAGAAACAAAACGACAGTCGATGGAATGACGCCATTTTCCCCACAAAAGAAAATATTCAAAGTAACTGCTTCCTCCGGTGAGACCATGATCACCGTGTTCTGGGACTGTGAAAGTGTGATTCCCATTGATGTGATGCCACGAGCCGGCACTATTTTCAGGAACATATGTCAATACATTAACAGAAGACGCGTTTCTCTTGACTTCGGCACCACAGCAACCCAGGAGATGTTTTGCTACAACATGATAACGCTCGGTCCTACGCGAGTCTGACGACTGCTGAACACATGGCAAAATGGGGTTGGACAGTGTTACGCCATCCGTCCTGCAGCCCTAACCTAGCTCCCTCGGCCTTCCACTTGTTTGGGCCGTTAAAGGATGCCATTCGTGGAAGACATTTTGAGGACGATGAGGGGGTGATTCACACAGTGAAGCACTGGGTCCGCCACCGGCACAAGGGCTGGTACCGACAGGGCATACACACCCCAGTTTCGTACTGGAGGAATTCTGTGTAACGGGATGGCGATTACGTGGAGTATTCTGAGTACAATGACTTTTCTCGAGACTAGAAATCTACTCTGTAGGAATCAGTATGGGTTTCGAAAAAACGGTCGTGTGTAACCCAGCTCGCGCTATTCGTCCACGAGACTCAGAGGGCCATAGACACGGGTTCCCAGGTAGATGCCGTGTTTCTTGACTTCCGCAAGGCGTTCGATACAGTTCCCCACAGTCGTTTAATGAACAAAGTAAGAGCATTTGGACAATCAGACCAATTGTGTGATTGGATTGAGGAGTTCCTAGATAACAGAACGCAGCATGTCATTCTCAATGGGGAGAAGTCTTCCGAAGTAAGAGTGATTTCAGGTGTGCCGCAGGGGAGTGTCGTAGGACCGTTGCTATTCACAGTATACATAAATGACCTGTTGGATGACATCGGAAGTTCACTGAGGCTTTTTGCGGATGATGCTGTGGTGTGTCGAGGGGTTGTAACGATGGAGGATTGTACTGAATTGCAGGAGGATCTGCAGCGAATTGACACATGGTGCAGGGAATGGCAATTGAATATCAATGTAGACAAGTGTAATTTGCTGCGAATACATAGAAAGATAGATCCCTTATCATTTAGCTACAAAATAGCAGGTCAGCAACTGGAAGCATTTAATTACATAATTTATCTGGGAGTACGCATTAGGAGTGATTTGAAATGGAATGATCATATAAAGTTGATCGTCGGTAAAGCAGATGCCAGACTGAGATTCATTGGAAGAATCCTAAGGAAATGCAATCCGAAAACAAAGGACGTCGGTTACAGTACGCTTGTTCGCCCACTGCTTGTATACTGCTCAGCAGTGTGGGATCCGTACCAGATTTGGTTGATAGAAGAGATAGAGAAGATCCAACGGAGAGCAGCGCGCTTCGTGACAGAATCATTTAGTAATCATGAAAGCGTTACGGAGATGATAGATAAACTCCAGTGGAAGACTCTGCAGGAGAGACGCTCAGTAGCTCGGTACGGGCTTTTGTTGATGTTTCGAGACCATACCTTCACCGAAGAGTCAAGCAGTATATTGCTCCCTCCTACGTATATCTCGCGAAGAGACCATGAGGATAAAATCAGAGAGATTAGAGCCCACACAGAAGCATACCGAGCCGGCCGCGGTGGTCTAGTGGTTCTAGGCGCGCAGTCCGGAACCGCGGGGCTGCTACGGTCGCAGGTTCCAATCCTGCCTCGGGCATGGATGTGTGTGATGTCCTTAGGTTAGTTAGGTTTAATTAGTTCTAAGTTATAGGGGACTTATGACCACAGCAGTTGAGTCCCATAGTGCTCAGAGCCATTTGAACCATTTGAAGCATACCGACAATCCTTATTTCCACGAACAATACGAGATTAAAATAGAAGGGAGAACCGATAGAGGTACTCAGGGTACCCTCCGCCACACACCGTCAGGTGGCTTGCGGAGTATGGATGTAGATGTAGATGTAGAAATAGGATGTGTAGACGAAACACCTTTTTCTTGTGTGTAATTCTCATTATATTCAATGAAGAATTGCTGAAGAAAAAAACGCGGTGCATTACTTACTCGGCAACCCTCGTAGAAATCAAAATACAACGAGCTCCGGGGTGCGCAGGTGTGAATTACGCAATTAGCGGATCAACCGTACACAATTCGGCAGTTTTTGAAAAACAAAGAGACCAAAGTATTCTGCTATAATTACACGTAATACCTACGTTTACAATACTCTGTTATGTATGTGACACTCTTTACGCCGAAGTATGGCGCCAACTTCAATGACCGTCTGACAACCATGAAATATTGTTCCGTTCTTTCAGCTCTCATCTTCAGCAAAATTCGGAGATACCATCATTCACACTGCCCTGAGCCCATTTCATATCTATTAATTTGTCTGTCCTTTTCCCTTTTTAATAGAGTAAATACCGGTTTCTAGTTGTTGCCGTTGTTATCTTTATCTCGAAGATGGGTTTAATGCAGTTCTTCACCCTCGTTTATTGTGTGCCAGCATCTCCATCGTAGTGTAAGTAATGCAACTTACATGTGTTTGAACCTGCTTACTGATTTCATTCTTTAGTCTCGGTCTACAAATTTACCCCGCATACTTCCCTACCTTACAGGAATGACGACAGCTAAGTCATTTACAATGTGTCCGATCAATCGATGCCATGTTCTAATGAAGATGTGCAATGAATTTATTTTTTCCGCAGTTGAATTCATCTTTAGCAGTTCGATCCTACTATCTAATCCCCTAAATTCTTCTGCAACACCACATTTCAAAATCTTCTATTTCCTTATTGTTTGAACTGTTTATTGCTTTGGTTTACTGTAATTCATGATAGTTGACCCCGTTTGCGAGAAATATGTATAACACACATCTACACCCCACAAGCCACCTTGCAGTGTGGGGCGGAGGGTAATTCGTGTGCCAGTGTCACTTCCCCTATCCTGTTCAAGTCGCGTACACTTCACTCCAAGAAAGATTGTTGATAAGCATTCCTGCGGACTCGAATGTCTCTTCTGTTATCAACATGGAATTCTCGCTAGATATACATTGGAGGAATGTACACTCTCGGAACTTTAACAGTAGACCATATTGTGATGCAGAACGCTTCTCTTGGAGCGTCCGACACTGGATATGGCTGATCGTCTTCGTGACGGTTTCACACCAACTATATGAACGTATAACGAAACGTGCTGCTCTTCTTCAGAACTCTGTTTCCTCTGTTAGTCCATTGTGGTACGAATCTGATACTTATGAGCGGTAATCAAGTATTGGTCAAAGAGTGATTCTTTCTTTATTGATGGGCTGTAATTCCTGATGATTTTTACAATTAATTTCAGTCTCGCAACTGTCGTTCTCGAGCGTAAAAAATGGTTCAAATGGTTCTGAGCACTATGGGACTCAACTGCTGAGGTCATTAGTCCCCTAGAACTTAGAACTAGTTAAACCTAACTAACCTAAGGACATCACAAACATCCATGCCCGAGGCTGGATTCGAACCTGCGACCTAGCGGTCTTGCGGTTACAGACTGTAGCGCCTTTAACCGCACGGCCACTTCGGCCGGCTCTCGAGCGTAGTTTTTTGTGGTCGTTCCACTTTAATTCATTCTGAACGAATACTGCTATGTACTGTACGGAACTACGTGCTTCCAGGGACTGCTCTGCCATATTGTAATCATACAAAAATGGTCTTTATGTATATGAATTCTCTGTTCGTTACATTTGTCAGTGTTGAGGGTCAAGTGTGTCGATTCTCTGCAGGTCTTCCTGCATTTCGCAAAAATTTATCTTGCATCGCGACTTCCCTGTATACAACAGCATCATCCACGAAAAACTTCATGGAATTTTCGACGTTACCGTTAGGTGATTTACGCGTATTGTGAAATGTAATGGTCATACAACACTGCCCTGGGGAACACCCACAGTTACTTTTACTTCTGAAGACGTATCTACTTTCATAATTACATGCTGTTTTCTGTTTTCTGCCGAGCGGAGAAGCCGCGCGGTTTAAGGCGCCATGTCACGGACTGCACGGCCCCTCCTGCCGGAGGTTCGAGTCCTCCCACGGGCACGGGTGTGTGTGTGTTGTTCTTAGTTTAAGTTCGTTTAAGTAGCGTGTATGTCTATGGACCGATGACCTCAGCACTTTGGTCCTTAGGAATTCACACACACACACACACACACACACATCTGTATGCTAGAAACTGTTCAATCCAGTCGTTCTGATGTTCCAAACCCTTATATTTTTTTCATTAGGCGGTCGTGCGGAACTGTATCGAATACCTTTCGAAGGTCAAGGAACACGATATCCAGCTGGGCGCCTGTATCTACAACTTTTTGTGTCTCGTGGACGAACATAGCGTGCTGGGTGTCACGGGCTCGTTATTTCCGAAACCCATGTTAGTTTCTACAGAGATTTTTCGGTCTCCAGAAATGTGATAACATGCGACCCTAAAACATGTCCCAAAATTCTATAGTATACCGACATCAGGGATATAGGCCTGTAATTTTCTGCGTCTGTTTTATGACGCTACTTAGAAAAGGGAATGGCCTGTTCCTTTTTCCGATCATTAGGAGCGGATTCCTCCTCAAGAGAGCTACGTCACACTACCGCTAGCAGTGCTGCCCGTTCTTTTGCGTATTCCATGTAGAATCTAACTGGTATCCCATCAGGTGCATAACCCTTTCCTCTGTTTGGTGATTTGAGTTGCTTTTCTATCCCTTGGCCACTTATTTTGATATCTGACATTTTGTCGTTAATAGGACGATTTCAAAGAACAAAGTGGTCTTCTTCTGTGAAACATCTTTGAAAGAAGACGTTTTCTGTGTCACTCTTAGTGTCAGTGCCCTTATCGTCACAGAGTGTCAGATCAGATGACTTCTATCCGTTTACTGATTAAACATGAGACTAGAACGGCTTAGGATCTCCAATCAACGTTATAGCTAGAGTTTTCCTTTCGGCGAACGCTTCAGGCATATCCAGCTGTTGTGGTTGGCAGGAGAGCCAACACTGGGTTACTAGAGGAGGCCGAAAGGCACGCGTTTTAGCTCACGCATGCTGGCGTGAGGTCTGGAACAGGACAAGGAAATTAGAATTTAGAAAAAACGGACGTAGCTGGTGGAATACTTAACTTTAATCCATAAATGGTGAACGTCGCTCTTGACGGTACATTATTCTCAGTATCAATAGTAACTGGTAATGGCGACTTGCTAGGTCGTAGCAAATGACGTAGCTGAAGGCTATGCTAACTATCGTCTCGGCAAATGAGAGCGTATTTTGTCAGTGAACCATCGCTAGCAAAGTCGGTTGTACAACAGGGGTCGAGTGCTAGGAAGTCTCTCTAGACCTGCCGTGTGCCGGCGCTCGGTCTGCAATCACTGATAGTGGCGACACGCGGGTCCGACGTATACTAACGGACCGCGGCCGATTTAAAGGCTACCACCTAGCAAGTGTGGTGTCTGGCGGTGACACCACACCAGCCTAACGTTGATTTTGTCCTAGTTTGATTTTTATTTGTCTGTAAAGCTTTGGCTGCGTTTAAATTTCCAGTGAAGCTCTCTTTACTTTCGTAACAGCTTCCTAACACGGTTATGGAAACATGGTGGGTCTTTTCATCCCTCACAGTTTTGCACGGGACATACTTGCCTAAAGCATATTGCGATGCTCTTAAACTTTGTCTTTTGATATCCACCATTGTCAATGATGAGGAAGAAATTTTCGTGATGATTTGTCTGGTAATTTGAAATCTCTCTTGACGCTCTTGGTAAACAGAAAGATCTTCCTACCTCTCATTGTATTCCTGTTTAGAGTCGTATTCAGTGATGTCTTAACGGCCTTACGATCCTGATTTCCTGTTCTACGCTGAGTCGAAAAGTTCATATCAGTTTGCCACCAGCAGGTGTGAGATGTTATTTTCACGTGTCGGTTCTCTGATGAACGGCTCAGGGAAATTTCAGAATATCGCACTTAGGACAACTTCGTATGATTTTTCTGTTCCTGTTACTCTTCCTAATCATTTGAGTCCTCTAGTTTATAGCTCATTTCCGAGCGTATAGTCTATCTATCAGCGAAATAGGTGGCTGGGGTCTTCAATTTATAATATGTAGTGATAGTAGGTACGTATACCTAAGTGTAGATTCTGTTCAAGTTTCGCTGTTCGCTGCCCTCTGGAGGCACGACAATTGACCCGCATTCCCTTCTCTGTAGCTAATCAGCCCACAGATTCCAACATTGTTCGGAGATGTGTCTGCAAACGTTAATTAAATTCAGAACTTATAAAAATACGTATATTACACTCTCATCGTTCCCAATATTATAAATTATATCAAAAGACCTTCCTGACGAGTCAGTCTATCTCTTACTGTAAATCATACCAAAATACTTGCAGGTAGTTCCTGAAATCAGCTTTCACATACAGACCAGATCACGAAGCGGGTGACTTGGTTATTGTAAATATGCATAAGTGTTAACAAATTCCTCTCTTTCAGAAATGTTTTACTGCTATGGGTAATTCAGTACATAAAGAGAGATGAAAATTTAATAATCATGGAGGATTAGAATGCAGGTGTAGGGCAAGGAGTAGAAGAAAGGATTGCTGGAGAATATGGGCCAGGTAATAAGAATGAGAGAGGAGAAAGATTGAGCTGTGCAATAAATGGGCTTGGTAACAGAAATGAGAGAGGAGAAAGATTAATTGAGTTCTGCAATAAGTTTCAGCTGGTAATAACGTATACTCTTCTCAAGAATCACAGGAGGTGGAGGTATATTTGGAAACGGCCAGGGGATACTGCGAGATTTCAGGTAGATTACATCATGGTCAGATCGAGATTCAGAAATCAGATACTGGATTGTTAGGTTTACCCAAGGGCAGATGTAGACTCAGGTCACAATTCAGTAGTGATGAAGAGTAGGTTCAGTATAGAAGGTTAGTTAGGAAAAATCACTGCACAATGAAAATTGGTTGCTTGAACTGGGGGTGGGACCAAACAGTGAGGCCATCGGTCCCATCTTTTTGGGGAAGGGTACGGAAGCAAGTCGGCCGTGCCCTTTGCCTGAAGCGATTTAGGGAAGTCACGGGAAATCTAAATCAGGATTTGAATCGTCGTCCTCCTGAATGCGAGTACAGTGGGCTAACCACTGCGCCACCCTACTCGGTGCACAAAGAAGTGGGTTACGGAAGTGCTAAGGAATGAGAAGACGCTTTTAAAGTCTTTTGAGGCTATATAGGAAGAGCTCACTAAGCTGTTTATTTGAGGAATGGGCATCTCTAAAAAGGTTAGTCACTGAAATTTGAAAGAAAACATCTGTACAAAGAAGACAGCAACGAAGAAACCATGAGTAACAGAAGGAACACTTCACTTTATCTATGGAAGATGAATTCGCAAAAACGTTCAAGGAAATTTAGGAATACAGAAATACAAGTCACTCAGCAACGAAATAAGTAGGAAGTGCAGTGAAGCTAAGGCGAAACGGCTGCATAAAAAATCGAAAACGAAATGAATGCAGGAAACTGGCTCAGCATATATGAAAGGTAAAATAACCTTCGCTGAAACTAAAAGCAGGGGCGGTAACATTATGGGTGCAATGTAAATACAGGTACCATCGTTAAATGCAGAGGAGAGAGTGGATAGGCAGAACGAATAGATAGAAGGCCTGAGTGAGGGGAAGGACTTGCCTGGTGACGCGATAGAAGAAGGAACAGGAGTCCATATAGAAAGGTAAGGCTTCATCAGAATTTTGAAAAAGCTCTGGAAGACTTAAAATCGAATAAGACGTAAGTGATGGACAACATTGCATCGGAATTGCTGAAATCGTAGCGGAAGGTTGCAACAAAAGAACTGTTCACGTTGGTGTGTAGAATGTATAAGTGTGGCGATGTAATATCTGACTTTCAGAAAAAATATTATACACATTTCTGAAGATTGCAAGAGCCGACAAGTGCAAACTTATCGCACAATCATCTTAACAGCTGATGTATCCAAGTCCCTGACAAGAATAATGTACAGAAGAATGGAGAAGAAAACTGAGGATGTGTTAGACGACTATCAGTTTGATTTTAGAGAAGGGAAAGGTACCAGAGAGCAATTCTGAAGTAGTTGTTGGGAATGGAAGGAAGACCAGAGACGAATCAGAGCATGTTCATACGATTCGTCGACCTGGAAAAACCGTTAGACAATGTAAAATGGTGTAAGATGTTCGAATTTCTGAGAAAACGAGGAGTAAACTATAGGAAAAGACGGTCAATATACAGTAAGCACAAGAGCCAAGGAGGAATACTCAAAGTGGAAGACCAAGCGCGATATAAAACAGGGGGGTGGGGGGGGGGATGGGGGGGGGGGGGGTAGCTATACATCGAAGAAGCAATGACAGAAATAAAAGATACATCGAAATTAAAATTCAAGGTGAATCTTTTGCAAGATTCGGTGATTGCGTTGCTATCCCTACTGAGAGGGAAGAGTTACAGGATATGTTGAATGGAATGAACAGTCTAATTAGTTCAAATGTGGACTGAGAATTAGTCGAAGAAAGTAATGAGGAGTAGCAGAAACGAGAACAGTGGGAGACTAAACATGAGGATGGGTGATCAAGAAGTTTGTGAAGTTAAGGAATTCTGCTTCCTAGGCAGCAAATCAAACCATGACGGACGGAGCAAGAACGACGTTAACAGCGGACTAGCACTGGGAAAAATGACATTCCTGGCTTAGAGAAGTCTTCTGGTATCAAAAATATGCCTTAATTTGAGGAAGATATTTTTGAATGTACATTTGGAACACACCATTCTATCGCAATGGTGCATGGACTGTGGAAATTGCGGAAATGAAGAGAATCAGAGCGTTTGAGATGTGGTGCTACAACATAATGTTGTAAATTAGATGGACCGATAAGGTAACAAATGAGGGAATGAAGAGGTTCTCAAGCGAATCAAAAAGGAAGTGAATATACGGAAAAGAAGGAGGGAGATGTTGGGAGGACATTTGTTAAGATGTTACGGAATAGCCTCCATGTATTACAGGTAGCTGTAAAGTGTAAAAATTGAAGAAGAAGAGAGAGATTGGATTACATTCAGCAAATAATAGAGCATCTACGTTGTAAATGCTATTCTGAGATGAAGAGACTGACAACGAAGAGGAATTGTTGGCGGGCCACATAAAACTAGTCACAACACTCATGAGTAAAAAAAAATTAGCGATAGAAACAGTCAAGCTGCCCGCCCAGTTAGCCGTGCGATCTAACGCACAGCTTTCCGGATTGGGAAGGAGCGCATGGTCCCCGGCACGAATCCGCCCGGAGGACTGGTGTCGAGGTCCGGTGAGCCGGCCAGTCTGTTGATGGTTTTTAGGCGGTTTTCCATCTGTCTCGGCGAATGTGGGCTGGTTCCCCTTATTCCGCCTCAGCTACACCATGTCGACGATTGCTGCGCAAACAAGTTCTCTAAGTACGCGTATACCACCATTACTCTACCACGCGAACATAGGGGTTACACTCGTCTGGTGTCAGACGTTCCCTAGGGGGTGGGGGGGGGGGGGGGGTGTCCACTGGGGGCCGAACCGCACAACAACCCTGAAAGAGTGGTTCGGTGTGGGGCGGCGGAGGGGGGAAGTGGACTGCGGTAGTCATCATGGTGCTGTGGACCACTGTGGCTGCGGTGGGGATGGAGCCTTTCCGTCGTTTCTACGCCCCCCATTAATATACAGCACAATACTTTACAACAGTCTAGCTACAGTAGGCAATTATAAGCAGTAAAGCATTTGGTATGTAAAGAGAATTTCTAACTTTCAGAATGAAGTTAAATCCATGGTTGTGAAGGAAGTGACTGGGCAACAGTACAATGGTGAGGTAACATAGTATAGATGTTTTTGCTACTGATGTGTCAGATATATGAACTGTATTTAACAATGGTTTTATGAATAGAGCATGAAAATTAAATAGCAATTTACTTTCTAGAGGAAATCATGAATCTCACTCAGAGAATGGCTTTTCAAAACTTATATGTGAAGTTCGCCCTCCGTGATACTGACAAAGGAAGATTAAGTCAATAATGTAATCGTTGAAGTTAACGACTCTCATGGGTACTATGGGGTATCTAGCAGGCTAGTAAGGCACTGTGCTGCATATGTTAGCCCAGCATGTAGCCACATTTGTAATTTTTCCTTTAGAAATTCTACGTTTCCTGAACAATATGGTATCTGTAGTAAAACAACTTTATAAAAAAGGGAGAAAGATTTACTGTAAACAGTTTTAGACCATTTTTTATGTCATTGGTGTAGGCAAAAGTTATTAAAAAGGCTCTAAATATGAGAGTGCCTGGACGTACACAAACACTATCTCTTTATCTATGTGTGTGTGAATGCGTGTGCACGGATATATATGTGTGAGTGAATGTGGTGTGTGTGTGTGTGTGTGTGTGTGTGTGTGTGTGTGTGTGTGTGTGTGTTTCTTGTAGAAAGAGAGAAAGAGAATATGAATACACAGGTTGTGTGTGTGTGTGTGTGTGTTTGTGTGTGTGTGTGTGTGTGTGTGTGTGTGAGTGTGTGTGAACACCAGTCACCTTCTTTGATATAACTAAAGCGTTTGATTGTGGGGATCACAAAATGCAGCAGTTGGAATAAGAAGGGCAG
The DNA here is from genome assembly GCF_023864345.2 of Schistocerca serialis cubense. Lineage (NCBI taxonomy): Eukaryota > Metazoa > Arthropoda > Insecta > Orthoptera > Acrididae > Schistocerca > Schistocerca serialis. The sequence goes on from NC_064644.1 coordinate 55,521,652, forward strand.
CTCACAGTCAGTTTCTGTTTGCTAATGACACTAGCTTGGTAGTGAAGTATGTTGGGTACCACATTGTCAGTCCATCAAAACTGATGCTAAATGACAGTGTGGCTCAGTGTTAAAGTTTCAAACACACAATTCAACTGACACTGACTCTTTGATTACACAGATTGGATAAAAGGTTACTGAGACTGTATTGTTCAAATTTCTAGGCTTCTGCAGAGTAAACTTTCATGGAAAGCCATATTCAAGACCTTCTTCAAAATCTGTATGCTGTTGTATTTACCGTTGTCACAATCTCAAGTAAATTACAAAAATGGTTCAAATGGCTCTGAGCACTAGGGGACTCAACTGCTGAGGTCATTAGTCCCCTAGAACTTAGAACTAGTTAAACCTAACTAACCTAAGGACATCACAAACATCCATGCCCGAGGCAGGATTCGAACCTGCGACCGTAGCGGTCTTGCGGTTCCAGACTGCAGCGCCTTTAACCGGACGGCCACTTCGGCCGGCTAAGTAAATTACACTACTTTGATTATTTTCATTCGCTTTTGAAATATGGAATTACATTTCTCCAAGAAACACATTTGACCTTCTTCAACTCTTTGAGGACAGCATGCATTCTGTCAGAATGACAGACACGGGTTCCAACAAAGCTCGTAAATTGCTTTAGAATACATCATTATACAGCTATGGATATGCTTAAAATCTTAGCAGCATACTGGGAATAAGAAGTGAGCAATTAAAGTTCTCGCTCTCTTCATCAGAAATCCTAAAACAAATTATTACATTCAAAAAATTTTCTTATTTTGGGTATGGGACACTGAAAAGTAGTTGAAACTGTGTTAAAAAGTAAATGTTTGGCGCATTTAACTAGTATCTGATGGAATATCATACCATCAAGTTACTACATTTAGCTCACATTAAACCTCTGTCAGCTGGAAAGTGAATAGCAGTCTGCATATAACCAAGTAGGCAGCTCCATGTATGGAATGTCAGAAATTTTATACCGCATACCTCTAGCAGTTTAAAATTGTAAAGCATTAGGAATGAATCTATGTATGTGTTGCATAGTTCCTATGACGGAATTTCCTGCATATCCCAACATGCCAAAGCTTGACTTTATGACAGCAGGCACCAGATAGCATCAGGACGATGTGACGAGTTTGGGGGGTCAGTGAGTCAGTGAAGGCATGATACCAGCGGCTCCAAGTGATGTGTAGTAGAGGCACTGATCAGTCGCTGGGTTAATAACTGTCAGTTGTGGGTAGTTGACTGCATATTGCTACTGGGTGGTGTAGCATTCTCTTGTTGTATGGTGTGGGTGGCTGGTAGTCCTGGTGGGACTTATGGCCACCTAGACAGTGCTATGTCAGGCAGCAGGTGGGCAGTAGATGAGTTATCTGTGCGTGTGGCATGAACTGCTTGTAGGCATGTTACAGATGTCTTTAAATTAAGACGCTATTGTTCCCACTGTACCCTACTGTATTCAGTAGATGACTGCGTTTTTATAAATTTACAGCTTGTAGTCTTCTTACGGTTCATAAGCATTTTGTTTTATCTATCACTACTTTTATACTGCAATTTCATGTACTGAGACATTCCATGATCATGGATATTTGCTCTTGAATTTGGTCCTATGGAACGATACGAATAAAATAAAATAAAAACCATAAATCATTAAACATCAGAGCTGAGATACACGATTTTAAACTTAGCACAGTTCAGCTCTTGGAATTCCATACTGATGGCGGCAATTATTTTAACATGTCAGCTGAACCAGTTAGCTGGCCAGATCTAAACTTAAAGCACATGGGCGCTTGGTATCTAAACTTGGGGTGACAGTGATGAGGATCTGAACATCCACATGAGCCAATGAGCTATAGAATTTTGAACTTCAATGGGCGCTTATCACAAATGAGCTGTGATTAAGACTGGGGAAAAGCCATGATTTTCCAATTCCATTCTATTGTAAACTTTGGACAGGCTGAATGGCAGCCATACAAGTTGACTCAGTATCCGCAAATCCACTACCTTGGATCGCCATACTTGACTGGAGTCATGGACATGCAAGCCTGTGACATACAGACTGACCTAATTGGGCAGGAGATTTCTGTCATCTTGGATTATAAACATAGCATGACAGTTTGTGGCAGCATACAGGCTGCGTAAGTATCCACAGTTTTTCCATCTTTTTTCTGACGCTGGGTAAAATGAGTGCCTGTCTTTTATTTTATACTTCTCGCGACTGAGCTATACTATGTTGTTTTTTTTAATCTACCGTCATTTTAAACTTAGGGCAATTAGCCTGCGATGTTGGAGGGAAGAGGGGAAGGTGGAGGATGGGGAGGGGGACATCTGACAATAACCTGGCAACAGTGCAGTCTGGTCCAGGATATTTGCAGCCCTGCTACTAGTATTGTCTGTCTTCATTTTCCAAGCAATGAATCATAATATATTTTTTGTGTGGGTAACGACCAGTACATTAATATGACACATGACTTCATCACAAAAAATAGAAAGTTTTTGGAAACAGCCACAAGTCGCACTTTATATTTTTATCTACACGATTCGCTCTTCTAATGAACATCAACACCATCAGACTACACAATTTAAACTTGGTTGACAGCATTAAAGATTGCCTTTAAAGTCAGCTGCCAGCTCTTATGATTAGCTGGCTGCACTTTAGTACTTAAAGTTATATAATTAAGTTTAAAGTACATTATTAATATATGACATTGGCGCTGTCAGTGGCATCATTTACTACTGCACCATAAACATTGACGATGTTGTCACAAAACACTATACAGTTGATTCAGTATACTCATATAAAAGACACTCAGACAGTTTCCTGACACCCTTCTCTCGTATGATGTAGAGAACATATACTCCAATACACCAACTGAAACAGTTAACATCATAGAAGAACTTCTGAAGACATACAAAATACTTCCTCATCAATACATCAAATGAATTGTCAAGGTGAAAGAGTTAATGAGTGAAATATGTTCACAAAGTGAATGATTACTTCTGGGATCCCCAGTGTCTGAAACGTTAGCAAACGTATTATTGAACCCTGTGGTACAGATCATATTTAACAAAATAGTGCCTATTAAGTACAACATCCAGTACTGGATTAAATAGATGGATGACAACCTGTACCTGATAGATGAAACAAGCAATAAAATTAACCAGTAAAATACAGAAATAAATTTTGTTACTCATCCAACAAATTTTTCAATTTAAATAGGACCAGTTAGATCAATGAATTTCTTGCACGTTACTATAAAGTTTCAGGGCAGTAAACACATGTTCTGCAATCACTAAAAATGTACAGCAACAGACACAATATTACACAAGACACCAAACCACATATAATCTCTCAAACAGTATTTACTGCTAAATACGTATTCTGCAGACTAAACACAGCACGATCAAACACAGACAACTGCCCAAAAAAAGAACGAAAAACATACCGCACTCAATATGTACGAATAAACACTAGTCACAAGGCTGAACAATACAGTCAAGACAGAAAAGACAAAATACTTACTAGTTACCTCCATAATAGCCGTTTCTCACACAAACATGCAAGACACAAGAATAGAAATGACACATAGGAAGGAAGAAAAAGATAATTACAGACAACAACAAATACACACAGAATATCTAATATATTCAGAAACAAGGCATACAAATAGCTCACCATAGCAATAATTCAGCTCAAAAGTATTTATCAAAAACAATAAAAAACAACTCTGTGTTAAAACTAAGCAATATACCATCTAAAATACAATACAATAATGGGAAATACGTAGGTCAAACCGGGACAACATTTGACGTCTGGTACAAAGAGCATGTAAGAGAATAAAAGTACAGAATATATCATTAAAATTTTGGTGAACACTTACAACAACATCAATATAAAATTACCAACAGACACACAGACAAGGAAATCATAGGGATGAACAAGAAAAATTTCGAAGAGAGAATGTCAAACCAAGTTTCTTTTGACCTCAACCTCTCCTAACAAGGAAGGTAAAATCACTGGTTTGCAGAATATGTACACTAGAGGCTAAGCACTGTATGTAAATTTCACTCCAACCTTACAAGGAAGTACAATGTTTTTGTTCTATAAAGAAAAAAATGTACAGAAATATTATTTACTCTTATTTCGAGCCTGATCACTGAAGATTGTGTGTAAATAAAATCTATAGGCTTCTGATGAACAATAATATTTAACTGCAGTAAACTTAAGACGGCAAAACCAATGCCAATTGATAATGTTTTCTTTTTTCTCGACTACAGGTGACAATACGATGCAGAACTTGAGTGTTTTGTGACTCAAGCCAGTCTGAGTGAACGCAGTGTGGTGTACGTCAGTTCAGAGGGCAATGTGCTGACAACCCTTTTCGCCCTAAGGTAACGACGTGCAGGTGGGTTGAGATTGAAGTGAGACTCTGGGCAATTCTGACAAACCGAACGGTGCACAGAAGCCACGTTGTCTCATTCACTACTGGAGACTTGGCATTGGAGACTGCTGAACTGGACCGAGAATGTAGATTAATTTATAGCTGCATTACACAGGTGGCTGTTGTCGAAACAATCGGAAAAACACATACGGTACGCGTTATGACGGTGGTACGAAGCATATTTTCAGTCATCAATCTAGAAAGGATATGCCAGCATGTAACCCTCCCCCTCACTTATCGACCTTAATGACAGTGAAAAATTAAACCGCGTGTACCTAATGGAAATTTGGGAAAAGCAATCGTCACCGAAGTTAATCTATCGGTAAAGAGGGAGGAAAGGGTTACATCTAAATGAAAGGAAAAATGCAAATGAAACTGGTGGAAATTAATTTTGAAAAGGGGTAAAGTTAATAAAGAAAGTAAATGTGCGGCCGTTACGTTAACAATTAACTAGCGGTAATTAGATATTTGAGATTTGGGGGAAATCACGGTCGCCAGTCCTAAGGACAATTACTATAGTAACTGAAAAAGAAAGGTTATTACACATATAATTAACACTAGAAGCGTGGCAACTGAAGGTTGACACGTGTAGTGTGAAATCTGAAAGTTTGTCAGAAGTAATAAATTTCGCTACACTCTGACTTAATTTAGCAAAAGAATTAATAAAACCGGAAAATCGAAAGTTAATTTAGTGACTGAAGTTAATAGTGAGCTTTCTTTCTGAAGCACATCGAAATCCAGTAAAATACGGTTAGTCTTGGACTACCTCAACAATCATTTCAAAAGCAACTTGACTCTACGCAATTTAGAAATAAGAGAATTAACTGTGAACTTGAATTAAATGATTCTGAACAATTAACAATAGTAAAATTTAGTACGTACCAAGCTGAGCTGCAGTCACAGGTAACTAAAAGACGGTAACAAAACTCGCACTCTTAATTCGTGCTTGTGCAATCTAAATATTGTAGCCAGCTGAACTTTGAAATTAAAGCAGTGAAATCGAATGATGCTGGCGTTTGAATTTCAACGACCCTCGGGCTCATTTCGGAAAAGGAAGGGACCCTGCTTGGCAATGCAATTGGGACAATGAGCAACAAAGGTTCATGCTAAGTTGCTGTAATTTTGCGAGGCAAATGGAACAATTTGAAAAGCTGAGGTCTGCCATACAGTTCTGAAACTTTACGTGCTTTTAGTCTTCCTTGTTGGTTGATTGAAGGTTTGAAGCCGTCGATCGAGGAGGTGGCGACAGTCACTCATTGTCGGCCGTCGCTGTTGCAGAAGCTGGATGTTGGCGCGCCTTCTTCTCGACACGGTCACCAGGCGAAACGGGCTCTTGATGTGCGCCAGCTAATGCTTCCCGTCCGCGACACCATGTCAGAAACTATCATCGTGAGTCGAGCGCAATTACATGCTGCCAAACCCCGAAAGCGCGGCAACTCGCGGGAGCGTCACACAACACACCTGCTCCACTCGCTACTCCAGCCAGACTCTCACTGCCCTGCCCGCGCTCCACGCGGCAGAGTTCACACTACCAAAGATCCTACACACTTTGATTCTTCACACGACCTATCGATGTAATCGTTCGATAGCAGTTTTCCCTAGGCAAGACCCAGCGCAAAAATACAAATAATATTTACGAAACAAACCAATTATACATCGACATAAATGCATAAATATATATATATACAAATAGTAAAACAATTACAATATATAAAGAGACAGAAATGTCATATCTTGAGGTAACAAAATAAATAAAAAAATAATAGTACAATAGATGGGAATAGGAGGATATGCATTTCCGGCGTTACAAGCACTCAGAACAAGTGGTTTCTCGCAGCGAAGCAACTATCTCGTTTATTCATCGTTTCCATTCTCCACACAGGCCATAAAGCGGGATATCCGCAAAGGCAAAGTGTCCTCGAAGCTAATATATTAGCCCTAGCCAGAAGAGGCCCGCTGGCACACATGAGCACCGCAAACAGACGTCTGTCCTGCAGGTGCCCCCTGGCCACAAACACAGCCTGCGTCGCAATCTGCGTGAGTGGCAATCCGTCTTCGTCAGCGCAGCGAGGCCTTCCCGCTGATAGGCCACGCCAGACCGTGTGTGTGTGTGTGTGTGTGTGTGTGTGTGTGTGTGTGTGTGTGTGTGCGTGCACCCAGGGTCAGGTCAGTCGTTGCAGGCGCAATAGCTTGTCGTGGAGACTTTTCTAACTATGGCATATGTCGTATCACCTCAAAGCAGCATCATTAGCATGTAATTCCATCGTTCCACCGCGTCTTTCGCCCATGGTAGATTTTTCCATCAAGAGCATGCACAAAACTGAAGCTAACTCATTACCGTTAGAGTTGATATGTACTACTAATTACCTCTTTTTATAGTCCTGGAAAAAAATGGAAATGAGCATATGGCATCATTGGCCGAGAGGATGCGGGGTAGTTCGGCCGCCAAGTGAAAGTCTTACTTACTTCAGTCGACGCCACATTGGGTGACTTGGGCGCAGGTGATAAGGCTGATATGATGATGAGGACAACACAACACCCAGTCCTCGAGCGGAGAAAATCTCCAACCCGACCGGGAATCGAAACCGGGCCCGACTGCATGGGAGGCGAACACGTTACCACCCAGATAAGCAGGCGAGAGTTCTGGAAATGTGAGGTGCCTTCATGGAAGGCATCAACATTCATCTGAATAGAGAAAAACACTATCTGCAGCACCTCTGTAACGGGGATAATACTTCTTAGCGTGGTTTAGCAGAGGCAGTAATGTTGTCCCCGCTCACAAGTAGAATTGTATGGAAAACAGACATAATGTCTTATGGGATAACAGCAATCAGTGATTTTATAATGTTACTTTAAATCCGTCTTGATTGCAAATTTTCTTTTTATTATTCATATGACCGGTTTCGGTTCATTCAGAACCATCTTCAGATCTGATATTTAAGTTACAGGAGTAACCCGTCCAATTCAGCAACTTTCACATGCTACGTCATGTGACATAGCATGTGAAAGTTGCTGAATTGGACGGGTTACTCCTGTAACTTAAATATCAGATCTGAAGATGGTTCTGAATGAACCGAAACCGGTCATATGAATAATAAAAAAAAATTTGCAATCAAGACGGATCTAAAGTAACATTATCGAATTGTATGGCATGCATACGCTATTGTTTGTCACGTGACTCAATATGTCACTGCAAGTTTCAACATTTGGACAGTACGTCTTTACGGTGAGAAGCGTTACCAGTAGTGGTAGCTGCCCGCCGAATTGACGTACACCGCAGCGACACCTATTGAACATTCGCCTCCTACTGTGAGACTCGAAATATCATACATATTTCTCGAACTGGCTGCATCTAGCAACAACACCATTAGATTACCAAATATGGAGCAACCAGTTGCAAAATAATGTTTAACAGCCACCGTCGGTGCTTTCAACCAATATGTGCCCTGAATAGTAATACTGTACGAGGTGCATTCAAGTTCTAAGGCCTCCGATTTTTTTTTCTAATTAACTACTCACCCGAAATCGATGAAAGTGGCGTTACTTCTCGACGTAATCGCCCTGCATACGTACACATTTTTCACAACGCTGAAGCCATGATTCCATGGCAGCGGCGAAGGCTTCTTTAGAAGTCTGTTTTGACCACTGGAAAATCACTGAGGCAATAGCAGCATGGCTGGTGAATGTGCGGCCACGGAGAGTGTCTTTCGTTGTTGGAAAAAGCCAAAAGTCACTAGGAGCCAGGTCAGGTGAGTAGGGAGCATGAGGAATCACTTCAAAGTTGTTTTATCACGAAGAAACTGTTGCGTAACGTTAGCTCGATGTGTGGGTGCGTTGTCTTGGTGAAACAGCACACGCCCAGCCCTTCCCGGACGTTTTTGTTGCAGTGCAGGAAGGAATTTGTTCTTCAAAACATTTTCGTAGGATGCACCTGTTACTGTAGTGCCCTTTGGAACGCGATGGGTAAGGATTACGCCCTCGCTGTCCCGGAACATGGACACCATCATTTTTTCAGCACTGGCAGTTACCCGAAATTTTTTTGGTGGCGGTCAATCTGTGTGCTTCCATTCAGCTGACTGGTGCTTTGTTTCTGGATTGAAAAATGGCATCCACGTCTCATCCATTGTCACAACTGACGAAAAGAAAGTCCCATTCATGCTGTCGTTGTGAGTCAACATTGCTTGGCAACATGCCACACGGGCAGCCATGTGGTCGTCCATCAGCATTCGTAGCACCCACCTGGATAACACTTTCCCCATTTTCAGGTCGTCATGCAGGATTGTGTGCAGAGAACCCACAGAAATGCCAACTCTGGAGCGATCTGTTCAACAGTCATTCGGCGATCCCCCAAAACAATTATCTCCACTTTCTCGATCATGTCGTCAGACCGGCTTGTGCGAGCCCGAGGTTGTTTCGGTTTCTTGTCACACGATGTTCTGCCTTCATTAAACTGTCGCACCCACGGACGCACTTTCGACACATCCATAACTCCATCACCACATGTCTCCTTCAACTGTTGATGAATTTCAATTGATTTCACACCACGCAAATTCAGAAAACGAATGATTGCACGCTGTTCAAGTAAGGAAAACGTCGCCATTTTAAGTATTTAAAACAGTTCTCATTCTCGCCGCTGGCGGTAAAATTCCATCTGCCGCACAGTGCTGCCATCACTGGGACGTATTGACAATGAATGCGGCCTCAATTTAAAACAATGCGCATGTTTCTATCTCTTTCTAGTCCGGAGAAAAAATATCGGAGGCCTTAGAACTTGAATGCACCTCGTATTAAGCAGAGCTCAAACATAAGGTCTTTATGTTTCACCTCTGCTTAAGACAGTATTACTACTCGGGGCACATATTGGTTGAAAGCACCAATGATGGCTGTTAATCAGCTGAAATCGATTTGCAAAAAATAAATAAGACATGATTTTGCGACTGGTTGCTGCATATTTGGTAATTTTATGGTTTACGGTCGCTCCACGACTTGGGAACCACATGTAGCCCACCATTCATAACACCACTAGACTCCACTACCCTCATGGATCATGTAACCGAGTTGCATGCTGGCCTTTGGGGGGCAGTTAGGTCTGTGTTGACTAGTCAGTGTTAAAATGTCAGTACATAACAAATTTCTGTTTTATCACTACATGAGGAACAAAAGTACATAGTCCACAGCGCCGCCGTGCGTGAAGAATGTGCACAAGGTTTCACCTATAGTGGAAACTGAATTATTTAGCATCTAGAATGAGATTTTCATTCTGCAGTGGAGTGTGCGCTGATATCAAACTAAGCCATGTCTCCGCAATATCCTTTATTTCAGGAGTGCTAGTTCTGCAAGGTTCGCAGGAGAGCTTCTGTAAAGTTTGGAAGGTAGGAGACGAGGTACTGGCAGAAGTAAAGCTGTGAGTACCGGGCGTGAGTCGTGCTTCGGTAGCTCAGTTGGTAGAGCACTTGCCCGCGAAAGGCAAAGGTCCCGAGTTCGAGTCTCGGTCGCTCACACAGTTTTAATCTGCCAAGAAGTTTCATATTTAGCATCTGATTTCCTTCCCCGATCACTGCGCTACGTGCCTGTTGCTTGACGATCGCCGTAAAAGACTCCGGAGCAAATAAAGTATCAACTATCGACGTATATCGTAGATACAGGAGCTGGACCAAAACATGGAATCATCGTAGGAAATGTATGCTATAACCCACTTGCCGATGTGCAATATTCTCAGGAAATTGGGTCAGTCTCGCTCAGGACATTGTTCTGTGTAGTATTGAGTGCATTATGTTGGATCTAAGTGTTTTAGAATGTGGGCTAATTGCTGATGCTCGTATGGTGGATGATACCGTAACCTAAGGAGCAGAAGTTTTTGGTATTTTAAGAGGCACCATATAGAAGATTTATATCCAGTGCAGTGTAAGAGGAAAACCAGAATCCGCTACGTCACAACGCGGACAGATGTACGTGTTGACTGAGCGTGACAAATGGTCATGGAAGAGGCCAGTGACAAACATTAAGCGGACGGCAGCAGCACAAGTCGCTGCAGAGCTGAGTAGCGTACTCACAACCCCTGTCAGCACAAAAGCAACACGAGGGGCTCCGTAAACAGGGAACTGTATGGCGAGCGGGATCTCCAAAACCACTCACCAGCGATTAAAATCCCAGTAACAGGAAAACGTGGTGCCGAAGACGTGAAACCTAAACTACAGATCAATGGACGGTAGTCATTTGGTCGGATGACTCTTGGTTCACATTTTCTTCCAACTTATGGCCTAGTTTACGTCCCAACAACCAGATCGCATAACTGCCATTTTGGCCGATCAGGTGCAGCCCTAGGACGATGTTTGTTGCCTGACGGTGTGCTCCAAGACGATAGGGTCCCTGCTTACGTCCTTCCATACACTGGTTCAACAGGGAGACAGGCTGGTATATACTTATGTTAGACGCCGGCCATCACTATCAGAGGCTGTACAGTACTGGAAGAGAGTCCTTCAACGTGTTATCAACACTTCGGAAATGGATTCGTCCCAGAGGGCGCCAAACACGCAGCATTCCGCTAGAACCGTGCAAGCAAGAACAAGTCAAACGCTACAAAGCCGAAATGCGTGTTTAGGCGCCCAGGAGTAGTCAAGCGGCTTGAACCAGACTTGGCCACATTGCCATGCACCGAGTCGCACTGGGTACAACGAATATTCGCCGTTCGGAACCGGAACGGAATGGAAAGCCATTAGAAACTCGTAAGCAGGGCATCTGCTTTTGTGATATTGACATATGGCAATATATTAAAGAAGAGGAAGAAGAAACTGAGAACAAGAATGAAGTGGATTGTATCGTTTAAACGATGCATATTTAAGAATTAGTTGAACACTTCGGCTGTTTACAGGAGCAATCGAAAAGAAGTATACTTATTCCATGTAAAAAAAATGTTTGTGTTGTGTTTTACTTATATTGGTTGATACTTACACTATAAGCCGACATATAGTTGATCATTTACTAATTTGAGATTCTCGCTAAGGGTTGGGGTCGGGTTGTTTGGGGGAAGAGACCAAACTGCGAGGTCATCGGTCTCGCCGGATTACGGAAGGATGGGAAAGGAAGTCGGCAGTGCCCTTTCAAAGGAACCACCCCGGCATTTGCCTGGAACTATTTAGGGAAATCACGGAAAACCTAAATCAGGATAGCAGGACTGAACCGTCGTCCTCCCGAATGCGAGTCCATTGTGCTAACCACTAGGCCATCTCGCTCGGTTTCTCGCTAAAGGGAACCGTGTCACGGTGTATACATGTAAATGGTGGCATGTACCAAAAACCTGTTCCTCATTAGTAGTAACGCAATGCTGGTATCAGGAAAATGCCTGTTAGCGACGATTTGTACGAATCTGAGGACGATGTGGACTACTACGACTGACAATCATATAAAGATCTTGAGTATATTCCCGATCGGAAATGCGGTTTAAGCTGCAGCTAATGAGGTAAATGTGAATCCTAATTTAAGCAAGCAAACAATGTTCACCTGTGTCCCTTATTATAACTTACGTGCATTTACGCGACACTGTGATTGTAGAAAGATTAAGGGCCATCCTTAACATTGTATATGTACTGTAGTAAGGTGCTTTCTAAAATTAATTTTTTGCTGTATTGAATCATAGATTAATTACTGAGGTTGTTATACTTCATTACTGCAAAAATTTTTGATGCGGTTCTCAGTTTTAAAAACTGAAACAGTCGGAACGTTATAAATTTGTACTCTATTGAGGTTTCATCCTGCAAGCAAAAAGTGGTAAGTCAACGCTTTACAATGTTAAGTGTACTCAGTTTACAACTAAATAATGTTATGGAACCATTGGTGAACTCTCAAGAATAAAATTTGGGATTGAATTTACACTGTTAAAACATGATATGTGGATATATTTGAAACAATGTGTTATCTCAAAAAAAAAAAAAAAAAAAAAAATCCGCCTACGAGAAATATCTTATTTATTAGATTTGTTGAAACTTTGCTCTAGTTTCTCAGAGTAACAACTTGCACCTTCCACTGCTTACAGCTGAGATCTTCAATTAGGTTTTTAAATCTTAACATCAGTATTTAATTTACTTTTGGTGTATTTGAGAATCCTACTAAATTTTGTTTTTGTTGATGTAGGTATACTGGCAGAACTTTAGTGGCAGACATGCATACAGAAGCATCTGGAAAATTTGGAAAATATCTTCAGTATGTACAATGAGGATTGTACTTTTTTTTTTTAATTTAAGACCGAATAGTTTGGTCAAAACAGATTCTGGATTCACATTTTCTGGAAGTGTTTACGTTAAGTAATCGCACGAATAAATGCCGACAGCAGTTCCTGCAGGCACTGCGAAGACAAGGTTAGACTAATTACGTGACACACAGACACATCTAAGCATTCGTTCAGAACCATCTGGAAAGCTTAGAAAATTTCTTCAGAATGTCTAATGAAAGTGATACTTTTTTTTAAATTTAAGACCGAATAGTTTTGTAAAAATCGATTCTGTATTTACATTTCCGGGAAGTGTTTACATTAAGTAATCGCATGAATTAATGCCGACAGCAATTCCTGCAGACACCGTGAAAACATGGTTAAACTAATTACGTGACGCACAGGCACATCTGAGCAATTTTTCCTCCCACACGCCATACGCAGTTGGAACGGGACAATGCTAAGTACCGTCTGCAGCGCGTGTTAGAATGGTTCGTGGAGAATGTAGGGCATGTATACGCAGATGTATACATAAATCTCCTTTACGTATCGTATCGCATTTTTATGCACTGCCAACCTGCTATCCCGTTTGCTAGAGCCACAGTGTCGGAAACAAACGGAGCCGTTCCATCAACAATGTACTGGAAAGTTGATAAACGTTTTGGATAAGTAAGGGCAACAATTTATTGAACATGCCTTCGTAAAAACGGTAGATTTTCCATAGAATGAAAACTGAGTACGCATTTGGGCGTAAGAAATGCCTGTGTCGCTAGAGTTGCCACTACTCGCTCACACCCAGCAAGTATTTCATTTTTTTCGTCTCCCGTCTGGTAGCCCGTCTCTTTCCCACACAAGACCGTATGCGCCAGCCGCCAGCAGACTTCGTGTTTATTCCATCAGTTCGTTCCCGTAAAACAAGAGGCAAAAAAAGCCGTCGCGCCAGCCGACAGTGTGTGTGAGTGTGTGTGCGTGTGACTACGCAAGGAACGGGCTGCCGGCGGTACCTCGTTTAAATATTGGGGTCGCTTTGTCAACCGGCGCGCGCCCTGATCCGTACAAATGCAGACTGCGGCGGCGGCTGCAGCGCGTAGGCAAACAGTGCGCGCATTCTGTCGATTTGTTTCTGTACATTTCCTGATTGATATTTCAGTCCGGCGGCTCCCAATTAATCAGAAACCCCAATGCGGCTGCCAGCGCCCCGTCTGCCCGCCCTGCGGAACAGAAAGGCACCAACTGACTGGCGCCTACGCTCCATTTCGGAAGGGAAAATTCGTCGAGCATCACAAACTGAACGCCAGAAATAGTGCAAAAACTCGTACAGAAATTAATGGTGCCTTAAATAAGAAGGTGATTAAATATGAAAGCAGTAATAAGGATGTGTCTGTGTGTTTAGCGTCTGTACATCAGAGGCCCAGCCGTGGTGCTACCTGTCACTGTTGCTGTGGTTGGCAGGAGAGCCAACACCGTGTTACTAGAGGAGGCCGAAAGGCACGCGTTTTAGCTCACGCAGGCTGGCGTGAGGTCTGGAACAGGACAAGGAAATTAGAATTTAGAACAACGGACGTAGGTGGTGGAATACTTAACTTTAATCCATTAATGATGAACGTCGGTCTGGACGGTACATGACTCACAATATCAATAGTAACTGATAATGGCGCCTTGCTAGGTCGTAGCAAATGACGTAGCTGAAGGCTATGCTAAACTATCGTCTCGGCAAATAAGAACGTAAGTAGGCATCGAACCATCGCTGCGAGTGCTAGGACGTCTCTCTAGACCTGCCGTGTGGCAGCGCTCGGTCTGCAATCACTGATAGTGGCGACACGCGGGTCCGACGTATACTAACGGACCGCGGCCGATTTAAAGGCTACCACCTAGCAAGTGTGGTGTCTGGCGGTGACACCACAACTGTCATGTCCTGTCCAGTGAGGAAGTAACTTATTGGAAGAAGAAGTTTAGAAAGCGGCCATTAACGACCGGGTTGTTGTACTCCAGTCACTTGATCGTCCAGCACTGTTTTAGACTGGAGCCTTGGAGGGAAGATGATGTAGAGCTGACCAGCGCAATTTCCTTCAGCTGAGTTTAATGTTTGAATAGGTAAAAACGGAGCAACGTAGTATGGCGTTCGCTGTGTTATTCGGTGGTTTGGTATTTTATTAATTTGTAAATGAAAACGATAATCTTATTTTATTACATTGAGTAATTACTAAATAATGTTTCTCCCGGCTAAAGATTTGGTCAAGTTGCTAAAGAACTCCAAGTTAACGTTGTGTTTAAGTGTTGTCTGTAAGTTGTGTAAGTGTCACTAAATCACAGTTCATGCAACAGATTCTACACAACTATTGATTATAATGGAAATAGTTATCTTCAGCAAAATGATCATTAAAACCACCGAATATCAGCCGCGCACAACACTGACGTATGTTACCTGAAACAATATTCTTCGCAACTCGTGCGTAATTAATTTCGGCTCCATACATCAGCTAGAAAAGTTTGTTATAAGGACCGTGCTATGAGCACTGTTTTTAAAGAACCAATCTGATTCGAATCATTTTCATTAAAATGAGTTCGGGATCACCGGCGCACATTTATTTTTACACATTTGTGTTACGTTCGGCATTTATGTCTGCAGAGTTGCATAATTTGAATTTGTCGCTGAGATAATTGTTAAGATGGCGGCAGACAATTGATAGAGACTTTCTATTGTTAGAGCAAATAAGATAAGTATTAGAAATGCTTATTAAACTCTACTTTCGTATTGTGAACTATTTAGACTTCATCAAGCAAACATTTGATTTTTTTCTAAGGAAAACACTGACAAAAACGCGATACAAATCGCTATCATCAATGGCTGCGCTCCTTGCAGCGGAAAGAAATAATTTACACAGATAATGCTTACTGAGAGAGGAATTAAAGTTATAAATAATTATTCACTCATATTTATAGTAATAATGAACTCTATTCTCAAGTAATAATTAACAAATAATTACAATTTCTTAACAGAAATCGGTTTAATATGCGTCCGCAACCTACAAAAGCCAACCAACAAAAGGTAAAAACAAAGGAAGACATATGCAGATCATAAAAGGAATTTACAATTGTCATTGTCTTTGTATGGTACACATCGATATGTCCAATTACATCATAAAATATTACACAAACAATTAATTTTTATCGTTGTTTTCACTGTTTTTTCATATGTTGAGTGGATAAAGTTTATAATTGTTAGAGGCATAATATCCTCTTGTAACACAGTAGCTAAAATTTATCTCGTGGATGTTACACTAGCTCAGAGGCGCTTGGCGGGGTGATGCACGTAAAGGATGAGAGAATGTTCGTGGCGTCAGACGACGTTATACACTCCTGGAAATGGAAAAAAGAACACATTGACACCGGTGTGTCAGACTCACCATACTTGCTCCGGACACTGCGAGAGGGCTGTACAAGCAATGATCACACGCACGGCACAGCGGACACACCAGGAACCGATGTATTGGCCGTCGAATGGCGCTAGCTGCGCAGCATTTGTGCACCGCCGCCGTCAGTGTCAGCCAGTTTGCCGTGGCATACGGAGCTCCATCGCAGTCTTTAACACTTGTAGCATGCCGCGACAGCGTGGACGTGAACCGTATGTGCAGTTGACGGACTTTGAGCGAGGGCGTATAGTGGGCATGCGGGAGGCCGGGTGGACGTACCGCCGAATTGCTCAACACGTGGGGCGTGAGGTCTCCACAGTACATCGATGTTGTCGCCAGTGGTCGGCGGAAGGTGCACGTGCCCGTCGATCTGGGACCGGACCGCAGCGACGCACGGATGCACGCCAAGACCGTAGGATCCTACGCAGTGCCGTAGGGGACCGCACCGCCACTTCCCAGCAAATTAGGGACACCGTTGCTCCTGGGGTATCGGCGAGGACCATTCGCAACCGTCTCCATGAAGCTGGGCTACGGTCCCGCACACCGTTAGGCCGTCTTCCGCTCACGCCCCAACATCGTGCAGCCCGCCTCCAGTGGTGTCGCGACAGGCGTGAATGGAGGGACGAATGGAGACGTGTCGTCTTCAGCGATGAGAGTCGCTTCTGCCTTGGTGCCAATGATGGTCGTATGCCTGTTTGGCGCCGTGCAGGTGAGCTCCACAATCAGGACTGCATACGACCGAGGCACACAGGGCCAACACCCGGCATCATGGTGTGGGGAGCGATCTCCTACACTGGCCGTACACCACTGGTGATCGTCGAGGGGACACTGAATAGTGCACGGTACATCCAAACCGTCATCGAACCCATCGTTCTACCATTCCTAGACCGCCAGGGGAACTTGCTGTTCCAACAGGACAATGCACGTCCGCATGTATCCCGTGCCACCCAACGTGCTCTAGAAGGTGTAAGTCAACTACCCTGGCCAGCAAGATCTCCGGATCTGTCCCCCATTGAGCATGTTTGGGACTGGATGAAGCGTCGTCTCACGCGGTCTGCACGTCCAGCACGAACGCTGGTCCAACTGAGGCGCCAGGTGGAAATGGCATGGCAAGCCGTTCCACAGGACTACATCCAGCATCTCTGCGATCGTCTCCATGGGAGAATAGCAGCCTGCATTGCTGCGAAAGGTGGATATACACTGTACTAGTGCCGACATTGTGCATGCTCTGTTGCCTGTGTCTATGTGCCTGTGGTTCTGTCAGTGTGATCATGTGATGTATCTGACCCCAGGAATGTGTCAATAAAGTTTCCCCTTCCTGGGACAATGAATTCACGGTGTTCTTATTTCAATTTCCAGGAGTGTACTTTAAATTTACGATCATCTCATGTGCACTTTTAACAGTACCTGAAAACATGTTCCCATATTGCAGAAACACTCTTTTCTCGTGTAAACCTTGTCTCTTTTCGATGGATATCGTTACGAATATTCTATATGAACAACTACATTATTTCTGTCTTAACGACAGGCGCCGGCACGAAGATGGAGAACGCAAGAGCAGCAAAGGCTGCGAGATAACGTCAGCCAATAGTACGCTGGCTAGGACCGCACCACGACAGGAGCGGCCTCTATCCGAAGAGAATACAAGCCTCGGCCGGACACTAGCGGACCCGGACTAAAACAGAGCACCAGAAGAGGCGTGACATGTGCTCCATATAAACTTATGTCATTAATTAGCATGGAAATTGTATATAGCGAAGGACACTGATTATTCGCATGTAGCCAATTGCATGCGACACTACATTGTAAACCAAAGTATTCTCAATTCAGTTACTGAAATAAAGTCTACTAATATGATTTGCTTGTGTGTTGTCTATGTATCCGAGAGAACAGATTCCTGTGCACCCTATAAGACATGAATGGGCAGGACACCACGACAGCCGTTCCCTGCAAATCTTCCTTAATTCTTGCTCAGAGGTACTTCCCACTTGTACTAGCGTCTCATCCAGTTATTCACGTTTCGCATGGTGTTAGACTGACCGGTCAAAATCCTCTCTGCGCTCGATAGTTAGTCCCATCGCGTCGTCTCGCGATCTCTACGGGAACACAGTGTAGGGTCTGTAATTTACTCTATGATTGATCACTTAAATGAGTTTTTATAAACGTGTTAATTTGTCTTTTGATTCGTCGCTGACGGTTTGCAATTTCGTTTTCGCACTTACACCATTTTTATCAGAATCGTACCAATGAGTAGAAGTTTGCTACGTGCATTACCTACACTTATGCTGTGTAACCGTTACACATATGTGTTAACTCATCAGTTGTGTTTCATTGACATTGTAGTCTTTCGGTACTATCTTGTTGTGTTTATCAAACGGTGAATTTTTAAATTTCTGTGTATTTAAGGCTATTTGATAAGTTTTAAATTACATTTAAATGTTACAATGATATGACTGATGATTTACGCACGTTTCTTCTGGACAGTGCTTCATTACACATAAGATGATCACAAAACAGTCTGAGGTTACTACTAATATGGTCATCAGGTCATATGCATGGAAAATGAGCAGCAATAAACCCAACATACTTTCCTCGGATATTCCTGATGGCTAGAAATGAGTTGGAATGGACGCGGAGGGGATGTGTCATGACCGGCTCATTTGCCAGACTTTATGACTCTTGATTCTTTCTTGTGGGCATTCGTAAAACATAAAGTTTATAAAGACATTCCAACTACACCTGAAGATATGCGAGGGAGAATTGTTAGAGCATGTGCTTCGATAAGTGCCCAAATGATAAAGAATTCCACTCAATCCATGATAAGAAGATTGCAGCACTGCATTGATACCAATGGTCATAACTTCGAACATCTTTTGTAAATGGACGATCATGCCGCCTTTTTGACCTTCAAAGACCTTACTATTACACATCATTAAATTCGTCTCGATAGCCGCTGTCACAAAATGAGTACCAAACTATAGCAGTCCATAAAAAAAAAAGTTGACTTTCATATCTCTGAAGCGACCCCACCTAGCAACAAACGGCCCCCATTGTCCCATGCGGCATTTCTTACACAAACTTTTCAGCTACTGTCATACTTTTGGAGTTGTTCTCAGAAGCAATAGCTAGTGACTCACCCTGTATATTTGAGAAAATTGGATATTAGTTATTGAAGTTACTTTTGTTGAGATTTCCCTCTGAATAGCAAACAGGATACAAACTGACACAGCGCACTCTGTACTGTGTGTAGCAGGAGTTTCCAATAAGATACAAACCAGTAAATTATGGGGAGCAAAACTGAACTGAGGTCATAGTATGACAGCCGCATTCAACAGCATTACTTAACCAAATACTGAAACATCATTTCATGGAGATCAGAACTAATTATGGACGTGAAGGGCTTCTGTCTTGACTGACATGAAAAACACAAATAAAGCTGAATAACATCTTAAATACACTGTTTAAGCTCTTCAGCATACACCAGTTTTCCTGATCAACAGAGTTGATTTTTTTCTTAATAGGTGGGGAATATGATGGGGACCTACAAACTGGTATAGATTCACTAGCCAAGGATCTTTCATTATTGCGATAGTAAAACCTAACTCCAAAAGCTAATCATTCACTTAAATTACTTTGCAAGTTAATAAAATACAACACTGGTCTTAGTTAACTTCAAAAGGAACCATTCATGATGGGTACCAATACCACATTATCTTTAAAAATGTACATAACTTCTCTTGTAACATTACTATTGTAAATCTGTTCATTATAGATTTACATGGACTTGAACTTTAACCAACTGTGAAGCAGGAATTCTTTGTAATAATATTTACAGGAAATTGCACTCTAATCCTCTAAAACCATATTTTACAATAAACTAAGTATACTTTAGCCAAAGTCTATCCAACTTCACTTTTGTGGTTTTAGCTTTTAAATTATTAATGTTTTCACTTTCCTATTAATTGGACTTTGAAATTTAGTACTTAATCTTCCTACCTTAACAATTTCTCTGGGAGTAGTTTATTAATAAAGCATGTAAATGTTACTCTTACTTTAGTTTTTGCTATTCTTTTTACTTTTGACAAAAAATCACTTTTAAACACATGAATGCGAGAATTGTTCCTTTAAATCAGGATACGGTTTTAGTAGCATTTAGGAGATGACCCTGCGTAGGTTCGTGATCAGGGTTGAAATTGTGGTTTTGGACACGAATTGACGTTTTTTGTGATTATTATTGAACCAACACACAAATGAACTGGTCCATGCGAATATACGTCACTTAACTGAATGTATAAAGTCTGTGACGCAGTGGCGAAGATTAGTGGCAGGTGACATGGCGGCTGACTGTACTCACGACATGTGCGAATGCTCTATAACATCTCTTCTTGGAGTCGCAGTTTCAAAATATTACAGCCATTTCACTATTCTGTGAATACTAAATAATACCCATAACCACATCCGACGCAAATCCCTTCTAATGCAGCCTCCACCGTCGAGGTGTATCGTGGTAAGGCTAGCCACACACTGTGTGCGGTTCACACAAAGGAGCCGCTCAGTTCGACCGCCAAACCCACCTTTTACATGGCACCATGCCACTTTTGTTGCGGAGGGACTTCACTACAGCATTTACATGTTACAAACACAAGTGCCCTAAGCATGAACCAAGTTTTAACAAACATGCTTCTTTCATAAACATATTCATATTACAGTAATTTAAAAATTTAACATAGTCTTTTGCTTTTTTCATACATTCATTACAAAACTCAAATTTTCTTGCCATTCAATATCAAGTTCAAACAATACAGAATGCACACTTCATAAATTGCAGATATACAGTTACTTACATAAAACTACTCCTAATCGATATAAGTGTTACAAGTTATATTAGTTGTAGCTTCTGTCTTCATTTCCATACAAGGTGTCGTCTGGTGAAATCGGATGAACCTTTATGAAACATTCAGAATTTTCTCCTCCTCCGCCTCCTCCTCCTCCCGAACAGGCCATGAAGGCCAATAGACGTCACTTAATGTGGATATGGTGGGTCATGTGGTCAGCACACCGCTCTCCCGGCCATATGTCAGTTTATGAGATCGGAGCCGCTACTTCTCAATCAAGTAGCTCCTCAATTTGCCTCACAAGGGGTGACTGCACGACGCTTGCCAACAGCGCTCGGCAGACCGGATGATCACCCGTCCAAGTGCTAGCCCAGCCTAATAGCGCTTAACTTCTGTGATCTGACGGGAACCGGTGTTACCACTGCGGCAAGGCCGTTGACATTCAGAATTTTCTTCAGCCTGCAAATCTTGGAAAATATCATTTTATTAATTGTTTGACGTAGGCTGCCCAACAGACTACTTTAGCCTTTTTACTGCTGTTGAAGTATAGCGCATACTCCAGTCATCATCATCGTTTAATATATACTGCTTTTAGTTGAACATTCGAAAGTCATTTACTCATAACATTCATTTAATAGCAGCATAGACATGGTGATTATTTTTATTGTGTCAGTAATTATCTATAATATATAAACGTATATATATTTGTAGGGGAAGAAGATCCATCAAGCAGACACAAGGTTTATCTTTCGAACTTTATATGCTGATTGATTTCGCAAAATATTATGCCACTATCGACAATCTAGAGCAAAAGAAAAGTTTTTATGTCAGTATTAAAAGGAAAGAAGTACACAGTTACATTTGTACAGCAATATTTTCTTCAGCTCATAAAATAAACAAATGAATTCCATAAGATGTCAAGTATAGCTGTACAGTGAAGGATTCGCAGAGGCGACAAGCACACCTTACAATATTGTGGAGTCTCTGGGGTGCTGGAGGGCCCAGTGGAAACACTATTGACAGTAAACAATGACTCCCATACATGACATGTCACAATTCTGTGAGGCAAACACGCCCTCTCTCTGCTCTCACTGGCTGGTGCTGAGGGATGAGTGGTGACTTCTGCCATGGGTGTTGAGCTGGTACCCTGTGATGCTGGTGGCAGCCGCGTGGTAGGCTGGCAGCCTTTAGGGGCCATGGTCATTGATGCCAGTGCTATGATACTTCCCTCTGTGGCATGACGCCTTGGTGGCCAACCTCTCTGACTAGATCACTGTGGTGGTAAGTTGGGACAGCTGTGTGAGGTGTACAACTCAGTACCCTCTGGCAGGAGTGTAACAGTGGGTGGTGCTGCAGCGCCATATCCAACTAGGAACACAATGGTGGCAGCAGATACCGACAGCAGCTCGGTGGGTCTGTGGCACCAAGTCCTGTGAAGAACGTATTGCTAACGTCAGCCACAGCCCTGTCTGGAAACCATGGCTACTGCTGGTGGTTGCCAGCAATATCGAGGTCTGCTGTAGCTCTCGCATTGTTGTGGTGGTTCTGGTCTTCAGTGAAGAACGGTGATGCCTGTCTCAAAATCCAGACATTTACGTTCCTCTTGCATGCATTTGTTTCTCTAAAACCTGGCACGTAGTCATGTCACCCATAACAAGAGACTTGCAGTGTGATGACATAACCCCACTCTCTATGCAGTTACCATTGTGTGGTGCAGTCCACTCCTGCACTTGGCTATGTTTGCCTTTCAGCCTACTTGTGTGCCTTTTATTGTGACCAACATATCGCCACACTAGTGGCTACTGTATCGCAGATGCTAAATTCCATGGCGGTTATCTGACTATTTGTTATTACTTCTGCTAAAAACTTACAACTTTTATTCAAGGACTAGACAGTGTCGCTGCAATATCAATTACTTTAAAATGGATAAAAAATTTCCCGACGTCAATGAAACATCTTTTAAAGTGGTTACTGGTTTTGGTCAGGAAGTAACCAACTTCAGGCCATTTATGCCACGATGGTTTGAATGGTGTGAAGATGGTCACGTTCTCACTGAAAACGGTAATCATTATAAATAAATTTTTTAGCCCAGTCGAGACTGTTTCTAACCCTTTTGAAAGTAGTTTTAGCCAGACCGCTGTTTCTCCACGAGAGACGTCGTCAGCAATTGTTAAATATCTATTAACTTTCTGCATGCGATGGAACTGTTTCTGAGCTTCACCGTCACTGAAGCAAGCTGCAAATTGATATTCACCTGCCTCAGACTGGCGTCTGCTCAGTGTCCCTTCACTCTGCAATATAGATACTTACAAGGTGGTGAAAAAGCAGCGTTGATGAAAACAGCACCTAGTATCTACAATTACCGAGGCCACGTAAATCTCGTTTGATTGTTCCTGTAATTATTAATAAATTTTGGGATGGAAAACGGAGTCCTGATCTTCATTGAAAGTTCGGAAATCTGGTAAAAGTAGGTTTTATTTTCTTTGCTTAAAGATATGTCATCAGCCCACAGTTAGTATGCAAAACTGCTTTTATATGTCATGTCTCACGTAAAGAAGCCAGTCCATTCCGATAGTAATCACACGAATATACAGTTACTTTCTACACATAACGTTGATTTCTTACATAAGTTATTCAGTGGATTTCTTTCACAAAGATTGCTCGCCAAATATATTCTGTAGTAGAACACAGAACATCGCCACGCGGAATTTTCGAAGTCCAACAAGTCACTTGCATATATCTCTCGGATAAAATATCCCAAGACTCTCAAATTTTTACAAAATGTTTGTAGCAACAAAAGTTACCATCTCAAATCCATCTGAACGAGAAGGACCGAATATTTCTTCATCCTACATATTTTACAGACGGACATCTTCACGCCTGAAAAGCTAGTCCACGACACTCTCAATGCCGTTGCTCACAGCAACTACTAGTTACTAGTTAGAAGAATGCGGGAAAGACTTCACTCTGATTGGTTGATCAAATGAACAGACAATCAGATCAGTCTTTCAAGATCATATTCGCGCCTAAACTGTTCTTAGCCAATCACTACATCAGATTCATTGGCGTCACTTTGACAAGCAAATTATTACTATAATGTTTATTAATTGAAACTAAACGAAAATTAATCTTGAGATAACCTTAGGGAACCATTATTCGACAAAAAACTGTTCTGGCTGCCTTCTTACAAAAACGAATATGCTTGGACATACATCAGTAGTGTGGGTACAAACATCTTTCCGACACTATGATCGCGTAATACATTTCATAAAATTAATCTTGAAATTTAACGTATCTCCCACATATACACTCTCACTCACTTTCATTTACTCCCACAACGACATAAAGCATAAATAATAATTTTGTCTGAATTTTATATTACGAAAATGAAAATTAAGGTTTTAATATGAAAATTAATTGATTCTGCACACTGAGAGTTCTGTTTATGTTTTCAAATAATACCAAAAGATAAACTATTATAGATACTAACTGAATTTAATTCCCTAAGTGTCGGTTTTTGATATTTTAGGTAATGTTCTCTAATGTTGAAAATACACCAGCCAGAAAGTTGAGATTTTGCAACCAGCTTCTTTTTAATAACTAAAGGCTAGATATTAAGTTTTATCAAAATTGAATAATATTTAGTATCGTTTATTTAGAATCTTAGGGGCTTGAATATTCCGTCGCTGATGCTGATGCAAATAGCACTTCCCACGGCCGCGCTAACGACAGGTAGAAGTGAACCACGCCGAGATAGAAGCGGCTGTCACCGCCACCGGCTCCAAAGCTACGAGCCCGTTTTGCATTTAAACACTACCGCGGATTGACTCGCGAAGTTACAAGCGCAAATGTAAAACCAGTTTCTTTCTTTGTGCAGCACTGATAATGCAAATATAACTTCCTGGAAAACTACATGAATCACAGAGAGCAAAAGTCTTTGCCACGTGCTAAAGATCCAATCTACATAACACGGCGTTGAAGACTGATACGAGACAGATACTCGTTTGTCAGCATAGCAACAATCTTAGAGGTACACTACTGGACAGCTTACATCAATATATACACTACTGGCCATTAAAATTACTACACCACGAAGATGACGTGCTACAGACGCGAAACTTAACCGACAGGAAGAAAATGCTGTGATATGCAAACGATTAGCTTTTCAGAGCATTCACACAAGGTTGGCGCCGGTGGCGACACCTACAACGTGCTGACATGAGGAAAGTTTCCAACCGATTTATCATACACAAAACAGTAGTTGACCGGCGTTGCTTGGTCAAACGTTGTTGTGATGCCTCGTGTAAGGAGGAGAAATGCGTACCATCCATCACGTTTCCGACTTTGATAAAGGTCGGATTGTAGCCTATCGCGATTGCGGTTTATTGTATCGCGACATTGCTCCTCACGTTGGTCGAGATCCAATGACTGTTAGCAGAATACGGAATCGGTGGATTCACGAGGGTTATACGGAACGCCTTGCTAGATCCCAACGGCCTCGTATCATTAGCATCTTATCCGCATGCCTGTAACGGATCGTGCAGCCACGCCTCGATCCCTGAGTCAACAGATGGCGACGTTTGCAAGACAACAACCACCTGCACGAACAGTTCGACGACGTTTGCAGCAGCATGGATTAGCAGGTCGGAGACCATGGCTGCGGTTACCCCTGATGCTGCATCACAGATAGGACCACCTGCGACGGTGTATTCAACAACGAATGGCAAAACGTTTCGGATGAATCCAGGTTCTGTTTACAGCATCATGATGGTCACATCCGTGTTTGGCGACATCGCGGTGAACACACATTGGAAGTGGCTATTCGTCATCGCCATACTGGCGTATGACCCGGTGCGATGGTATGGGGTGCCATTGGTTACACGTCTCTCTCAGTTCTTATTCGCATTGACGGCACTTTGAACAGTGGACGTTACATTTCAGATGTTTTACGACCCGTGGCTCTACCCTTCATTCGATCCCTGCGAAACCCTACATTTCAGCAGGATAATGCACGACCGCATGTTCCAGGTCCTGTACGGGCCTTTCTGGATGCAGAAAACGTTCAACTGCTGCCCTGGCCAGCACTGTCTCCAGATCTCTCACCAACTGAAAACGTCTGGTCAATGGTGACCGAGCAACTGGCTCGTCACAATAGGCCAGTCACAATTCTTGATGAACTGTGGTATTGAGTTGAAGCTGCATGGGCAGCTGTACCTGTACACGCCATCCAAGCTCTGTTTTACTCAATTCCCAGGCGTATGAAGGCCGTTATTACGGCCAGAGGTAGTTGTTCTGGGTACTGATTTCTTAGGATCTATGCACCCAAATTGTGTGAAAATATAACCATATGTCAGTTGTAGTATAATATATTTGTCCAATGAATACTACCTTACCATTTGAATTCCTTTTTGGTGTGGCAATTTTAATGGGCAGTAGTGTAATAATGTTAATGGTACACTACTGGGCAGCTTACATCAGCATATTTATAATAAAATGTGTACACTCAATATTTGAACTTTGGATTTTCAAACGCAATCGTTCATTATCCGATTGTAGAGCTCTTCAAATTCCCGACTGGTAGGTCAGCAATTGTGACCACAGACAGTAGTAAACCTTTATGAGAAACCCCTGCCGCCCTCTTCTTTTTAACTGACAAATTATGCCGCGACGGTTTACGCTGTAAACAGGCAGTCGAGCGGTGGATGGCAGCGCGGGCAGGCAGGCAATAACACCGGCGGCCTGCCGTTTGATGGCGAGGCGGCGTGTCGTGCGCGCTGCGCAACGCCCACTAACAATTCACTAATGGCGGCGCCGCTCGGCAAACATTAGCGTTAATCAGCGGATGGACAGGCGGCGCCCGTACAAATAGCTCCCAATTACTTTGGCCGCTGTTTGAGGGCTGCGGCGGGCGTGAAATCGCTGCGGTGATCGTTCCGCCGGCGACCGCCCGATAACAGCGGGCGGGCCGCGCCGCACAGTGGAGAGTGCAGGCCTCCGGGGAACCGCAAAGTGGCGGACACCGGCCCGCCGCTGCCGCTGCCTCTGAAGCCGCGACGGCCACAGTGGTGCACTGGGGAACGTCGACAGGACAGGCGGGGTCCCGTGTCCTTTGCACTGATTAACGTAGAGGCTACCGTACAGCATTCCGTACGCCATCCTCAACCAGTTAGCAACCTCTGCCTGTCTTCAGATTACACCAGACGCCCGATTATTACCGAAACCCCTAGATAATGCAAAATACACAAGCTGTTACTATAGTTCAATTCTTTTATCTTGGCGGCTCGCGCATGCCCGCCCAGACGCGGGAGATTGCTGCTTTGCCAGTTGCACACGACGCACGCGTCAAGAGAAGCAGCGCCATAGTATAGCATAGTTCGCAAGCTTACGTTTAGGGGGGAGCGCGCAGTTTATGAAGTAAACCCACCACGGCCGCATAACCCTTTCGCTGCTACAAAAACGTGCTCCTTGCGTTCCGCGCTGTGCGCGATTTCGTCACTGCACTGCTCGCCTTTGCAGACACATGGTGTTCGACTGCTTTGACACTCTTATCGTTCTAACCCACAAAAACTATTTGGCCCAAAAATTTGATTTTTACACATCTTCTTGACTGATACCTTCCCCCCATAAATGACTAAATTTTGTTTCGATGTTCAACGCAGTTATTGTGCAGCATTAAGTGTAGTGAACCATTGCACGAAATTTTGAAGAGTTTGCAGGGGTAAAAGTCCATAGCGTATACTTTCCGTACGGTCGATTTTAGTTGCCACAATGTTGAGAATGAAATGTGGACAAGATAACTAAATTTCATATAACATTTAGTGTACAACAATACCTCATTTAATTTAGGTACCACATAGGTGTCGTATGTAATATTGAGAAATATTCCATCTTCCGCGACTCTAACAAAAGTTTTATTTACACCGGGCACATTTGGCCTTATTTGAAAATAGTTTTTGTGAAATCGAATGATAAGTGTGTCAAAGCAAGGGGAACACCATGTGTCTGCACAGGCGAGCAGTGCAGTGATGACAAAATCGCGCACAGTGCGGAATGCGGGGAGCACGTGATTACAGCAGCGAAAGGGTTAATGAAGAGACAAAGCACTAGAAAACTGCATTCAAACGAATAAAATTCGTGAAGTAAGACACTTCGATATTGTTTTTAAATCAAGAAAATATTATGCACCACACAAGGTCTGAACTCTTAACCTTTCGTTTTGGAACCCAACAGCTTAACCGTTACGCTAACGCAATTAGTTGGGCTTTAAAACTCCATGAGGTGTGTAACACGTCACGCAAAATACTGACCAACATTGTTGGTATGACTATGAATTACTCATGCTTCGTCGAAGTACAATAGGAAATAAACAATTACCGCTGTTCTTTATTGCGAAAAAGCGGTTCGTGAGATTGATGCAAACACCTTTCCTTGCTATCACCTGAATTAGGAGTCTTATTGCTTGTTTGGTTTAATTAATTAATAGAATATGAAGCAATTGGTATAAACAATGCTTTTTCCAAACTTTCTATAAAAGAAAGTCTGTTATCAAGACATTGCTTTTGTTCTATTGCTTTATTTATGACCGAACGTTTCTAAAACTGGAGACACTCGTCCGTGCTCTGCACTGCAGTCGAGATCTGGCAACGGCGTTCTCTGTTCATTGGCTGACTGTGTTTTGTGACGTCAGATGCGCAGAACGAACCTAAACTCGGCCGCCAACATAAATGACGCGCACTTTAGAAACTATCTACTGTGGATGTAAAATATGTTACTGGTTACAGTTGAAAGCCTACAGTATCACTTATGCGTTCTCAATGGAAAGTAAGAACCTATTGGTTTGGTACATAAGCTTTTAGCGTTTTTCTGTAAGTTTATAATAAACGCAACCGATGCTCATAACAGAGACATTAGTCATCAGTAACAGATTCTCCTACAATATTTTCCCAGGTAGACGCCATTTTCCTTGACTTCCGGAAGGCGTTCGATACAGTTCCGCACTGTCGCCTGATAAACAACGTAAGAGCCTACGGAATATCAGATCAGCTGTGTGGCTGGATTGAGGAGTTTTTGGCAAACAGAACACAGCACGTTGTTCTCAATGGAGAAACGCCTACAGACGTTAAAGTAACCTCTGGCGTACCACACGGGAGTGTTATGGGACCATAGCTTCTCACAATATACATAAATGACATAGTAGATAGTGTCGGAAGTTCCATGTGGCTTTTCGCGGATGATGCTGTAGTATACAGAGAAGTTGCAGCATTAGAAAATTGCAGCGAAATGCAGGAAAATTTGCAGCGGATAGGCACTTGGTGCAGGGAGTGGCAACTGACCCTTAACATAGACAAATGTAATGTATTGCGAATACATAGAAAGAAGGATCCTTTATTGTATAATTATACGATAACAGAACAAACACTGGTAGCAGTTACTTCTGTAAAATATCTGGGAGTATGCGTACGGAACGATTTGAAGTGGAATGATCATATAAAACTTATTGTTGGTATGGCGGGTGCCAGGTTGATATTCATTGGGAGAGTCCTTAGAAAATGTAATCCATCAACAAAGGAGGTGGCTTACAAAAGACTCGTTCGACATACTTGAGTATTGCTCATCAGTGTGCGATCTGTACCAGATCGTGTTGACAGACGAAATAGAGAAGATCCAAAGAAGAGCAGTGCGTTTTCGTCACAGGGTTATTTGGTAAGCGTGATAGCGTTACGGAGATGTTTAGCAAACTCAAGTGGCAGACTCTGCAAGAGAGGCGCTCTGCATCGCGGTGCAGCTTGCTGTCCAGATTTCGAGAGGGTGCGTTTCTGGATGAGGTATCGAATATATTGCTTCCCCCTACTTATATCTCCCGAGGAGATCACGAATGTAAAATTAGAGAAATTCGAGCGCGCACGGAGGCTTTTCGGCAGTCGTTCTTCCCGCGAACCATACGCGAGTGGTACAGGAAAGGGAGGTAATGACAGTGGCACGTAAAGTGTCCTCCGCCACACACTGTTGGGTGGCTTGCGGAGTATGTATGTAGATGTAGATGTATTTACAAGAGCCGGCCAACGTTGGGGTAACTTTTCGAATGTGTGACTACAGAACTCGTCGAGCCGAGTTTGGAGCGCCTTTACATCTGGAAAGGAAGTTCCTTGAAGGCTGTGTGATAGAGAGGGGAAAGGTAAAAGTTTGACAGTGAGAGACTAGGTGAATCAGTAGGGTGCGGAATTACCTCCCAAACAAAATGTCGTATAGTGTTTTTTGTCAGTCTGGCAGAATGCAGGCGCACGTCTCCAGTGATGGTTACACCTCGAGGAAAGCAGTTCATACTACAACACACCGTTGCTGTTCCGCCACAGGAATAACAGGATGTCTTGGGGATGAGTTTGGTACGGGGTGTTGCTGCTTTCCTTTGGCCTTAACCATTACTTTCTTTTCCCTGCTCAGCATGAAGACGGCATTCCTCGTCACTAGTTAACCGATGAAGAGCAAACAGAGATGTACATGTTGTAATCTCCCAACAGTAAAAAAATCCGTAACCTACCAATAATAAAATGTGAGTAACCTCTCAATAAAATTGAACCTCACATATAACCTTCCAATAATTGACTGTGAATTTAAACTGGTGAATTTTGGACGTCAGCAGTGCTGCGTCATGGCCCTGGAAATACATTCTGACTAAATTTAAAAATCTTACCTCAATGAAATCGCCGGATAACTCATATATATCTGCTCCTATAAGAAATTTTTCTGGCACAGCCCATTGCAATGCTGGCCGATAGATTTGTAATGCATAAAACAACTGATTTTTTTTACAATAATCGGGATGACCATGGATTGGAGAAATTAGTAAATTCTTTAAATTGAGATGAATGATTGTCAAAAGTTACTTTTTATAAGAAATATTATTATTAAGAGATTTTTTTAAAAACATTTACATGGGACTTTATATAACAATAGTACATATGCGCGAGGCTGCTTTTACCTTATACTACATCGCTCAGGCACCGCCATCGCTTCCCACGACCGGCCCAGCCAACTCGATACACCAGACTGCTAGCTATTACTGACTCCTACTGACACACAGTTCCTACAGCAGCCAACACTGCTCTTTGGTCTGAGATTCTCTTATAGCTTACATTTCACAGACAGCGCGTGAACAATCCATCGAAATTACGTCTGCTCGGGTGCGCTCGCAATAAATTCCTTAGTCATGGACCTCTTACATAACCCTCCACTGGGGGGGGGATGGGGAATTTGGCAGCAATGGAGAGTCAATTGGACTTGCCATGAGCAACACATTTTTCTATAATCTATTTAGTTTACTAAGTCTACAGTCACAGAGTATATACATATATATAACATTATTGATAAATAATATACGTACAAAACATATTAAGAAATGAAATAGGGTGCACACGCACTGAATACAGAACATCTTAAGAAATGACTATGTGTATACGCAATGAGTACAAAATACATTAACAAACGAAATAAAGTGCACACGCACTTTATAAGTCTTTGGGATATTTAGGAGAACTGACCATATTAACAAATGAAATTAAGTGTACATGCACTGTAAAAGTCTTTAGCATTTCTATATGAATTAAACATATCAAGGAGTGAAATAAAGTGCACACGCACTGTAGAAGTCTTTAACACTTTTTTTACATGAATTAGGAAAGGGATGGGAAGGATAGCATGACGGTTGTATAACAGTGGGTTGTACATAGCTGCACTAAAAGTCCATATCTTTCTACAGAAGCACAACATCAAGTGAGACAATCTGAAGTTCTCTTCCATGAAGTATTTATCAGTGTAGCCAAGACACTGAAATGTTGTATAATTATTCTATTTTATCATTTTGGTAATACATTAGGTACACCAAACAGTAGGACCATAATGACATCTCCATCGTTGAAGGTGGTGGACAGCTTGATACATCAACACCACATTCTTGTAGAATCCATACTCTTACATCAACGTAGAATTAGTGCAAAAACCAAATATAGGGCTCCATGATCATGAGGGTGCACAGGATATATGGATATTGCAGTAATTGCTGGTAATTAGGTGAGAAGGTAAAGGGCATTAAGTCTTATGCTAATCATCATTCAGAATTACACTAGTGTAACAACCGATTTGAATAATTATTGGCACTCATTGGCTTGTTACTAAACATTAATGTAGTATGTATGCAGTATTACAGAACATTATTCATAAGTCATCTCATTACAGTAATCATTGGCATTCATTGGCCAGCTACTAAACATTTACGTAGTATGTATGAAGTATTACAGAACATTATTCATAAGTCATCTAATGACAGTAATTATTGGTATTCATTTATAGAGTATAACAAAATATTATTAAGAACTCATGTCATTGTAGTAATTATTGGCACTCATTGGCCAGCTACAAAGCGTTTATATAGTAAGTATGGAGTATTACGAAACACTATTAATAACGTATCTCATTGCAGTAATTATTGGCACTCATTGGCCAGTTACAAAGTATTTATATAGCTTTGCAAAACGTTATTCAGTATTATACAAAAGTCATCATTCAAAACAGGAGTTATTGCGTGTAGCATCAAGCTGCTGGTGTTTATATATGATATCATGTAAGTGACGTAAGACATATTTAAAACGTAAGACATTGTAACTATTACTGAAGGTCTGCAGTCCAATAATACATAGACATAAGGGAATCAATACATTAGAAAAATTTGAATTATATTTAGGACTAGAAACATATATTAAACTGGTAGCATTTTTTAGTTTTATCTTGGTAATAGTTGGGATGGGTAATAAAAAAATTTTTTGTGCTAGCAATGTATTGCATTGGGATCGATAGTCAATTGCTGGGCATGAAAATATTTGCTTTTGACTTATTGCTGGGAATAAGGATTAATAACGTCATGAGTCATGAGTCAGTTGTAGCAAGGTTATGAAACAAGTAGAGTATATGCGATCACATTCATGAATGGCACACACAACTGGGTAAAAAAAATGTAAGTATTAGAACAGGTTTAATAACTACGTGATTATAGCATAATAATATCATGAAAAGCTTGTCCTGGAAAAAATACAAAATGGATAATAGACCTGAAAGAAAAAAAAGTATGTTATGCTGAAAAGTAGTAAACTTCGAACTAACAGGTAATGAAACGTGTACTTAATATGTATGTACTCTAGCTGTCTTTCCCAAAACATTCAGTCATTATACTATGTGACATAAGACATACTGTCAAAAGGAACTGCAACAAATACTTAAATAACTACATAATATTTCTTAACTAATAGAAAATATATAAACTTCATCATTATTCACATTACCATAACTTCATCATTACCATCATCAGCAAAGAAAAACTTCATTATTCGTATTACCATACTCTTCATATAACTATTCATCAATCATTTATTATCATCGGCAAAAAATACACTCTCCATTATTCATATTGCCATTTACTTCATACAACTATTCATCATCATTTATTATCATCTGCAAAAAAATAGACACTTCATTATTCATATTACCATTTACTGCATACAACTATTCATTATCATTCATTATTATATATAGTATAGAGTTTATTACTTCTAGCATATTTCATCACTAAAATTAACGTATGTAGTTCTGTCTGACAGCCTGCATTAATCGCCTCATATTCTGGAACAAAAATAATTGGTTAACACTGCTATGATACAGTGTGTATAGTATATTCTTGTTAATGCTTGTTAATTCTGATCCATTTATTCATGACAAGGTATTGCAATTTCTTTCGTTTATTCTGATGGTGAAATTTCCATTTCATAGTAAACCACTGTGGTTTGTGTGATTTATTTCTTTTACACGATATTGCTTTCTGAAAATGAGAAATATGGATTAATATCTTGCATTTAAAACATATGCACATTAAATAAAAACTTGTTCCTGGTAATAAGACTAGGCATACAGCATAGCACGACAGAAAACATATTTGGTCAAAAACATAGACAGTTTTCAAGTGCGAAAATGTACATACAGTATCATAATGTAGTAGCAAAAAATGTAGAGTAGTCAAAATATTGAGATATCTCAAGCAAAAATGTCAAAGTCAACTGGTGTTTGTTATATCTTAAAGATTTCATAGTGCATACAGACAAAAAATCTACTTTCGATAGGAAAATCATCATATATATACATAAAAAAATGGAAAATGTAAACGGTCTGATATATAACGACAAGAAAAGCGACCTGCTAACCTTACCTTGCAGGGCACTTGCCAAGAAAAAATATGATCACCATCAGTTAAGTGGTCACATAAATATCTGGAAATGGCGTTACAGTGTGATAAGTCATAAAGTATGTTTATTGAATAAAGGGATTAATATTGGAAATATGGTGACTGCCCTTGCTTTTTCTGGTTCTCAAATTTTCGACGTGTACTACATTGGGGTGAGGAATGCTGCGAATTCGATATGGACCTGCGTATAGAAGCTCAAATTTACTGCATCTCCTCTTTCGTCTGTTGGATAAATAGTGTGCGCATACTATCTTCTGTCCAATGTGAAAGTCACGGCGTGTACAAACCTGTTTTTGCTGTATTCTCCGGTGCTCTGTGGCACGTTTGATGTTGTTGGGCGCAATGTCAATTATTTCATGATGCCGTAGTCGACGAGATGTAAGAAAGAATACTAATTCTTTAATTTTGTTAGGTGGTTCAACATTTCAATATAACAGTAGGTGATAGCATAGTTGATTCATTTGATATGGAGTTAATTACCTGCCGGAATGAGAGTATGTGTGTATCCCAATCAATATGTTTTTTATGGCGGTACATTCTACATAGTTTACAAATTTCTTTCATCAGTCGGTCGTTCACAAGGGTTCGAAGAAGCGTGATACTTGGAAATATAGATCGGAGGAACGTTTCTAGCTCGTAACATACATGTCCATAACTCAGATCGAAATTGTGGTCCATTGTCAGAAATTACTTTCAATACATGCCCTACATGGAATAAAAAATGTTTTACAAGTGCATTCGAAATAGATTTAGCAGTAGCTTTGCGTAACGGAGTGAAGGTAACAAATTTCGAACTGAGTTCAACAGCGACAAAGATGTAACAAAAACCTCTTTTAGTTCTAGGAACCGGACCAATAATGTCTACAGCGGCCATATGTCTCAATTTAATGGGTAAAATGGGATGTAACGAAGGAATATGTGAAGTCGTGTCTGATTTAGCTTTCTCGCAGATTTTACATGACGCTAAAACTCGTCGAATACGTTTCTCCATGTTGGCAAAATATCAGTTCTGTCACAGTAAAAGAAAACATTTTCTGGCTCCATAATGTGTGTAACTTAAATGAGTATACCAAATTAATTTGTTAACAAGTTCGTCAGAAATACGTAATAACCAGTTGTTGCTGTCAGGGTGAGAGTGGCGAAACAGAAGGTTTTTGCGTGTATTGTAATGGTTTCTAATGGTAACGTTATTCCTATCTTACCATAGGTGTTTAATTTCTTTCCATACGTTGTCTTTGCTCTACTCTTGTGCTATGTCTCGTAATGTCGACGAAATTAAATTTTCAAATGCAACTTGTTGAATATACATGACGCTAAAATGTGTTTGGCAGAATTTGGTTGCGATGTCTTGCTGATTGTTGCTGATGGGACGGGATAGTGCACCTGCTACAATATTTTGTGTACGAATATACGGATTAGGATAATGTTTAGATTTAAATGTATCTTGCTGTTTACCTTGAAATTCATACATAACACCGGACATAGTACCAGGGTCGTTGTCAAAAACTGGAGCTTGCCGTAAAAGAATTATGCATAGCTATGTACGTTCGTCGCCTGTATTTGCACTGCTCTGTT
Organism: Schistocerca serialis cubense; assembly: GCF_023864345.2. NCBI lineage: Eukaryota > Metazoa > Arthropoda > Insecta > Orthoptera > Acrididae > Schistocerca > Schistocerca serialis. The sequence continues at coordinate 55,557,429 of NC_064644.1, forward strand.
TTACCTTCTCAAAAATCATTTGCATAACGTCATAGTCGGCTTTGTCTGGTGTATTATAGTTGTGTATGTACGTATCTGTAAGCAATGTGGAATGACAGTCCGTGTTACGCGATGTAGAAATGACCTCTGTTCGATTAATTGCTTGTTCATCTGCAGATAAAGAGTGCTGAAATTCTAATGCCAGTTGTACTTTTTCATCCTCTAACATTAAATAGGAATTTTGAAAGTCAATAATTGTGTCGTGCTGTACCAAAAAGTTCGTACCTAAAATAATCCTAGATAGATCGAAAGTTGAAGAGCTGTTTTGATAGAAGTAAAGGATATTAAAAGAGTCGGCAGCTGTGCAGAAAACTAAAGATGAAATAGCACCACTTCGGCTCGGAGCCCTGTGCACGCTAAAGCACATATAATGAATTGCCTGAGATTTCTGGCGCATTGCAAATAAATTTTAGTTTACGCATTAAGGCCAAGCTGGTGGAAATGCGAAAGCAAATTATTGTATCCAATCCAAAGCGTGAATCTGTTTTCTGTCGTTCTTAAATTTCCTAACGGATGGAAAGTGCTTGTAATCAAAATTATCGTCTCTGAATGTCTGGACTGGTTCAGGATTGTATGATAATAGTTTGTCTGTGTCTGCCCGGAATCCAAGTCACGTATTCTCTGTAAATTACCTAAGTTACACTGGCTGTGTGAGTGTGACAAATGTTCAAGATGTGGCATATGCTGTGACGTGTTAGAAGGTGAAACATTTTTCATTTCTGTCACTTCTTGTTGTAAAGATGACAATTTTCTACGCATTGTATTGTTAGACGAACCTATCTCACAGATTGTCTGCTGTAAATTCTGGAATTCGAGTGTTTGATTGAATGAAACTTGTGACGTATCGTCTGATTTAGTGTCATTGTTATTTTCGATATCGTCAATACTACTGGCCAATTCATCAAATTTTTCATTCAGTGCTTTTACCTGATCGTCGTTTTTAGTGTCAGAATCAGACATTTGTTTTTGAATTTTACGTGTGGTTTTGTTTGATTTCGTAGCGTCTGCTTTAATGGCATGTTCAGTAAGCTGTTCAATAGAGGTGTCAAGTGTTTCCTTAACTTGTTTTAAGTTCTCATTAGTTTGTTTGATCGACCTGTCATATTTTTCATTCAACTGTTTGAGATTTTCATTAAGTTGTTTGTTCGATTCATTAAGTTGTAGCAATAATGCCATAACTTCATCCACGCCAAAATTAGCTACTCTCTGTGCTGTGTGATGGTGTATCTGCATTTGCCACGTTTTGTGTAACCATTTGGTCATTCTCTGATTCTTGGAAAGGTTTGCCGTTTGGATGTGTACTGTTGGTCACTACACCGGAAGCCAATAAATCTAACGTACTTTGAGTTCAATGTTCACCTTCGTTAGAAACATTTATCTGTTCACTATGTAAATTTTGCAAATCAGTTGTGTCAAACTGAGCAGCGTCCATTGTAGCAGAACGTGCCGCGTCATCAATTTTCGTTAAATTTAGTGTGTACATAATTGAATTTGTTCGTTCATCATTTGAAATAAAATAATTACTTGTGGTCGGCACGCACTGATTGCCTGTAATTGGAGGATTATCATTAAGACACTGAGTGTCGCTAGTATTAACAGTCAAATTATTTAGGTCGGCTTTTTCGGTCATTGCACATCGCGATGTACTGTTAGCAGTTTTTCGCTATATTTTCACAAATTAAAGTTAAGCGCAAAATCAACTAAACACAAAGCAAAAAATGGATCAAATAAACTGTCGATGATCTGTGAAAGAAAGACAAGTTAGTAAATGTGTTGCGCCAGATGCAAACTTTATATAACATTAACTAAATAAGAGCAGATATATAACTGACTACTTCTCAGAAATTCACAAAAAATACGATCCAGGCCGGTTGTAGACAAGTGTAACCCCCCAACAGTAAAAAATTCCGTAACCTACCAATAATAAAATGAGTAACCTCTCAATAAAATTACACCTCACTTCTAACCTTTCAATAATTGACTGTGAATTTAAACTGGTGAATTTTGGACGTCCTGAAAATTCATTCTGAATAAATTTAAAAATCTTATCTCAATGAAGTCGCCGGATAACGCACATATATCTGCTCCTATAAGAAATGTTTTTGGCACAGCCCAGTGCAATGCTGGCCAATAGATTTGTTATTCATAAAACAACTGATTTTTATTTACGATAATCGGGATGACTATGGATTGAAGAAATTAGTAAATTCTTTAAATTGAGATGAATGATTGTCAAAAGTTACTTTTTATAAAAAAGATTATTATTAAGAGATTTTTTAAAAACATTTACATAGGCCTTGATATAACTATAATACATATGCGTGAGGCTGCTTTTACCTTATACTACAGCGCTCAGGCACCGCCATCGCTCGCCACGACCGGCCCAGCCAACTCGATACACCAGACTGCTAGCTACTACTGACTCCAACTGACACACAGTTCCTACAGCAGCCAACACTGCTCTTTGGCCTGAGATTCTCTTATAGCTTACATATCACAGGCAGCACGTGATCATTCCATCGAAATTACATATGCTCGAGTGCGCTCGCAATAAATTCCTGAGACATTGTAGGGAAGCAGCCTACTCACGCTGTATAAAATTCACATCAGTCTTTCCATTGTGTGCCAGCCTAGTCTCCTGTAACTAGCTCTGACGTCATAAATCTTGCGCAATACTTTAAAAATCAAGTAAATAACCTAAAACGTTTCTAGCAAGTCAGGAATAGTACTACATTAATATGTGTTGAATTTCAATTCAATAACTTTAATCATTTTCGAAGTTTGATCGTTTTTCTGTAAAAATCATTGGCGCAACAGAAAAGAAGTAGAGACTTAAAAATTTATATTTAGATTCCTTTTTCATAATAATTTAGTAGAAACAGTATTTTGGATCTCACAAATAAAAATTTTAGTTGGAAATCATAATTTTCTGGTTTTTGTCTTAAAAATTAAGGAAGCAAGGTAGATTAAGTAGGCGAATAAATAACGCTGGGATGTTTAAATTTAAGTAGAATGGAGATCCGCTATAATCATAAAGGTGTGAGAAGTTTCAATTGAATTACTATAAAACTATAGTGATATCCTATCTCCAAAGGGCAAGTTCAGAGCTCGTCTACTGCGTGTAGTGTAATTAAATTAATTCTCTCGCCCAAAATATTTGACTTAGCCACAACAGACTTTTCTTGTGATTACTTACCTGTGTGTTGAATGCACATTAAAATTGAGAGCTTCATCGGCCATCAGCAAAGGAAGCGATGTTTTATTCAATAACTTGAAGTGGTGCATTACCAGCCCAGCGGCTAGTCGGGAGAGCAATTTTGATCAGGCTTTCCCTTAGCCGTCCGCACCGCGGCTTTATATATTAGAACGCTGCACTAGGAAGTAATGCCGCAGTTCTTTCCAGATGCCGAATAACACGCCACCTGTGCCGGGAGTCGCGTCGCGTCGGTATCATTGCTATAAACAGCCTCGCATGCCGTAATAAGTTACTCGGGATACGCGTAACCATGAAATCGTTTTCGAGTGAAGTGTTAATTCTGGGATGACTTTAATGATCTATCGTCAGTCTGCGTATGTCGTATTTTCACGTGCCGCCGCGGGACAGACATTCTACCATTATTTAGCGTGGCGTTTGATGAACAGTATCATCAAATTATGGCGAGCATTCACTTAAACATTTAATTTGGACAGTTATAGTTGCATCAGCGCATTCGACTCTGAACTGCTCTGGTAGTTGGATTGTGTGGATTCTTTTTTTTTTTTTGGTCTGTGACTTTCAGAATATAGCGAACGTTTTTACAGTATCGTTTTTGATTATGAATCCCAGACAATCTCCTAATTCCTCAGAGCTATAAGCTGTTGCTATAAGTGTATTTCTCAGATGAAGTGGGCACTAGGAATTTTAATTACAGGCTTCACGTTTTGCTAATCACTTTCTGGTTGCCAATATTGTAGTTAGAGATCCAGTGTTGAGAACGGCAAAAGACAGCATAAATAATAGGAACCACTTATATAACAATTAATTCCACCCACTGCCCCACGTATGGTTAATCAGCCGGGAAATGCATCTTTTCTACATTACAAATCAAATATTATTAACAAGTATTAATTGCACCAGCCGCCCCACATATGGTGCATCGGCCGGGAAATGCATCTTTCCTACATTACAAAACATTCTACATTAATTAACAGCAATAAATATTCACCCGCCGCCCCACAAATGGTGCATCGGCCGGGAAAGAAACCGAGTAAAAGTAAAAGTCATTTTTAATATTCGAATTTGGGAGTGAAATGCGACACGCAACTGAGTAATAGAACAGTGATAGTGTTACGTGTGCAGGTGAACGACGCAATTGGATTAACAATGCTTCTGGATTGAAGGAGCTGACATTGAGTCTAGCGGCGCTGCCGGCATCGCGAGAAGCCAGTTTCGCCTCACCGCAGTCATCCGCTGGAGCAACCGGAGCCACGCCTGCAGTTGCAGGTCACGCAAACATACAGCAGCCGTTGAAGTGCCGTCTGCAGTTCACCGCGCCCCGTCGCATCAGTAATCCTGGTGTGCTGCGCCGGCAACGCCATACGTCTTCAGAAGGATCTACGTTAAGTGAAAAGCTGTTAAAAATTTTACTAACCTGCACTAAAAGACTGTCGGCGATGGGACTGGCAGAAGAAACCGAGGTTAAACTTAAATCAGAATCTATGTCTGTTGAAGGATCTGTAAATCCAGGCAACGAATCAAGTGTAAATATGCATGAAAATAGTAATGTTAAAGTGAAATATGAAGTATTGTCTCCTGACAGCAGTGTGGGAAGGGGCAATGATTCAATAATAGAGACCCCTGTAGAAAAGCAGATATCAGAAATATTTAATTTATTGGATGATAGTTTATCTGATGAGTTAAAAACGAAACAGCCATCAGAGGTAGTAGAGTTTAAACAGGAGAAGTTAGACATAACTGATCAATGAGAAGTTTCATTTAGTTTTGATGATTCTGGTGTTGGAATTAGTTTTTCGTCACCTGAGTGTGATAAGAAACCAGCTAGTGAGCAACCCAAAGATACTGGGGCTATTGATTTAAATGTTATATTACAAGCAATAGCTACCAGTAATGCTGAATTAATGTCTGAAATAACCCAGGTCTAAAGCAGTAATGCTGAATTAATATATGAGATGGTGGTCAGCCAAACTAATTTTAATAAACGATGGGAGGTAATGGAAAATACCTTCAAGGCTGGTTGCAATAAGTTGAAAGAGGATCTGGACAGTTTAAATTATAAAATTGATTACAACCATGAGGATATTAAGAAAAAGGTTGCTCAACAATTTTCTGAAATACATAAAACAGTAAAATCTGAAGTTGCTGAGGTTCGCAAAGACTTCCAAATGGAAGATGCAAAGCTGGATCACAAGTTAACAGAAAAGATCGAGGCGGAAACTGAACTGTGCTCAGATAGGTTTAAAGATGTTAATATAAAAGTAAACATATGTCAAGCAATCAAAACTGATACTACTCATATTGTGCAAAGAGTAGATAATGTTGAAATAAGAGTAGAAAATAATAGTACTAACATTGCTAACATTGAGAGTAAAGTAGCTTCAGTAACTTCTGGTAATGGTAGTATGCAACAAGTTGTAGCTGCAAACGCCGCTTTTATCGGGTGTCGGCAGTTCTTGCGGTTCGATCCAGATAAAAATATCCACCCGTTAGATTTCTGGAACGATTTCGAAGAGGTGATTCCACCAACTTAGTCTGAACGAGAGAAAATCTCATTTATTAGAAGCCATTTAGCCGGTGACGCCATGCGTTGGTCAGCTGATGTTATGTTGAAGTGTAAAACACTAGCTGCATTTAAAACAACTTTCATTAATGAGTATTGGTCTAGTAATAAGCAAAATGAAGTGTTGAGAGAATTTTGGAGTGGAAAACGCTTTAATGCAGGCAAGGAATCTATTAAAGAGTTTGCTAGGTCATGGATCTCACGTTTGTCACATTTGGCCGAAAAGCTAAGACCTGAAATTATAATACTAGGTCTTGAAGCCAAACTGCCATGGCATTGGCAATCTAGAATTATATCTGCCCCTAGAGACAATCTGGATAGTTTCATTGAGTGTTTGGAAAGTGTAGAACGTGTTGCTGCCAATGAGGAGCAAGCACGTAATAACAGAAATGATAATAAGACTAATAGTAATTTTAAGAACGAGCAAAATGGCAATGTAAACATCAGAACAATAGGTGTTCGCCATCCTAAGAGAGGTAGGAATTGGAGAAATAATTATCAGAACCAACAATGGTATCCAAATGATAGTAATTTTGTTCAGAACAAAATTATGCAGGTAAACAACAGTGCGGAAAACAATGCTGTGCAAGTTAACTATAATGGGAATAAAGGAAACAGTAGTAGACCGAGGCAGGAAAACTAGTTCCCGTCTATGAGGAGACTGGCGCTTACCAGGCGGTTACTTTTCCTAAGCCAGTTATTACAGTAATCAGTAAGACAGATCAAAATACTGAAACTGAACATGTGGATGAAGGGTCGGTAGCATCTAAGGATACAGCAGAAATATTAGATTACTCACAGTATTTGATAGATACCGTGTTAGAGACGCTTTCTAAGTGGGAAGAGAAAGAGAAGGCACTGCAGTGTAACGGTAGGGAAGAGCTACAAAATATTGAATTGTCAGGTGAAGAAGCAGAAGAAATTCATGCTTATATTTACGATGAGGGTGATGTGCTCTTATCTAAAGTGCCTGTGCAAGATGTTGATACTGTACTAATAAATTTAGGAAAGGAGGTAAGTGAGAGTGTAGAGGATGGCCTGTTGGGGGTCGATGAACCCAGTAGCTGTGACCAGTTGTCACTTGAGAAGGAACCCGACGATAATAATGAAAGTGGTTTAGCTGTAACTAGTGTTATGCCCGGTCTGGAGGCGCAGAATCGCTCAGAGTACAGTAATTTGGGTCATGTTCAGCAAACTAAGTGTAATGAAGTCGTGCGGTGTTTCGATTTAAAATTAATAGACCGATTGGAAAAGGCAGCTGAAAATGTAATTCAGGAAACCCCTACACACCTTTACCGAAATGTAATGAAGACAGATCTCGATCATTTAGTTGGAGACAAATCCAAAAGGAACTTGTAACCTCCCCCCTCACTTATCGACCTTAATGACAGTGAAAAATTAAACCGCGTGTACCTAATGGAAATTTGGGAAAAGCAATCGTCACCGAAGTTAATCTATCGGTAAAGAGGGAGGAAAGGGTTACATCTAAATGAAAGGAAAAATGCAAATGAAACTGGTGGAAATTAATTTTGAAAAGGGGTAAAGTTAATAAAGAAAGTAAATGTGCGGCCGTTACGTTAACAATTAACTAGCGGTAATTAGATATTTGAGATTTGGGGGAAATCACGGTCGCCAGTCCTAAGGACAATTACTATAGTAACTGAAAAAGAAAGGTTATTACACATATAATTAACACTAGAAGCATGGCAACTGAAGGTTGACACGTGTAGTGTGAAAACTGAAAGTTTGTCAGAAGTAATAAATTTCGCTACACTCTGACTTAATTTAGCAAAAGAATTAATAAAACCGGAAAATCGAAAGTTAATTTAGTGACTGAAGTTAATAGTGAGCTTTCTTTCTGAAGCACATCGAAATCCAGTAAAATACGGTTAGTCTTGGACTACCTCAACAATCATTTCAAAAGCAACTTGACTCTACGCAATTTAGAAACAAGAGATTTAACTTTGAACTTGAATTAAATGATTCTGAACAATTAACAATAGTAAAATGTAGTACGTACCAAGCTGAGCTGCAGTCACAGGTAAGCTAAAATACGGTAACAAAGCTCGCACTCTTAATTCGTGCTTGTGTAATCTGAATATTGTAGCCAGCTCTGAGACTTTAACTGAACTTTGAAATTAAAGCAGTGAAATCTAATTATATTATTTTAATGCTGGCGTTTGAATTTCAACGACACTCGGGTTCATTTCGGAAAAGGAAGGGACCCTGCTTGGCAATGCAATTGGGACAATGAGCAACAAAGGTTCATGCTAAGTTGCTGTAATTTTGCGAGGCAAATGGAACAATTTGAAAAGCTGAGGTCTGCCATACAGTTCTGAAACTTTACGTGGTTTTAGTCTTCCTTGTTGGTTGATTGAAGGTTTGAAGCCGTCGATCGAGGAGGTGGCGACAGTCACTCATTGTCGGCCGTCGCTGTTGCAGAAGCTGGATGTTGGCGCGCCTTCTTCTCGACACGGTCACCAGGCGAAACGGGCTCTTGATGTGCGCCAGCTAATGCTTCCCGTCCGCGACACCATGTCAGAAACTATCATCGCGAGTCGAGCGCAATTACATGCTGCCAAACCCCGAAAGCGCGGCAACTCGCGGGAGCGTCACACAACCCCTGCTCCACTCGCTACTCCCGCCAGACTCTCACTCTGTTCTGCCCGCGCTCCACGCGGCAGAGTTAACACTACCAAAGATCCTACACACTTTGATTCGTCACACGACCTATCGACGTAATCGTTCGATAGCAGTTTTCCCTAGGCAAGACCCAGCGTAAAAATACAAATAATATTTACGAAACAAACCAATTATACATCGACATGAGTGCATAAATATATATATACAAACAGTAAAACAATTACAATATATAAAGAGACAGAAATGTCATATCTTGAGGTAACAAAACAAGGAAAAAAATAATAGTACAATAGATGGAAATAGGAGGATATGCATTTCCGGCGTTACACGTGCCCCACATTGTCTGAGGATGTTCGTGTAACGTAAACAGACTCAGAAAATGTCCCAAAAAAGAAACAGCGGAAATGCATATGCTCAAAACATCAACAAAATTTAGCATTCGTCTAATTAATCATAAATCAATTTTTAGACCATAATAATTGAGTGGGGACACTCCTAATCTTATTCCACTCTGTCATCTTGCACAAAATAAAACAGGTTGACAACATATTAAAATTCATAGAAGATATAGAAAATGGTTTAGCTATTCCAAAATCATTAAAATTCGTAACACTATGAGAAATGGAATACTATTTGCAAAATTAATCAGAGTACATGGTCATAAAAACAGGTAGATCAAAATACGCAAGTTAATAATTAATTACATAGAATACACATTTTTACATAACCTTTTCATAATTAATATCTCGTCATGAGATTCCACTTAACGCTAAACAAGAAAATAATATTCAGTAGATCGAAAAAAACATAAATATTGACAGCAGAATTCTTTCACATCAGCTGTCCGGGAAGAAAAACTATTCCGCCTTTCGTACTCGCAAGTACAAAGAATGCCGACAGCGGCACAAGAGCCAACAGCGGCACAAGAGCCGACAGCGGCTCGCCTCGCCAGTATTGTTGCGCCCGCGTGTGCGGCACGCTTGATCTCACTCGCCCTTGTGACGGCGTTTCCAGAACGTCCGTTTCACTGAATTCTTTAGGAAGAACTCACTCCCGAGTAATCTCAAGGAGTCCCTTAATACTATCACAGTGGATAACTCAACACTGTCCATCATCACACGCATGTACTAGCCTGAAACTTAAAACAGCGTCTAAGTACATCGGCAATGACTAGTGAAACACATATTCATGAAATCTTACAGCTAGTTACAAAATCATATTTACGTTGCTTAATCTACTGTGACTCAGCTGAAAACTTAAATTAGCAGCTTGGATTTTTCAATTGATAAATAATCACTCTCTCTTAAATCATTTAGTCAAAATTAATTACTTATTAATTACAACTTCTTTAATGTCCTCTTGGTCAGTCAAAATCATGGCAATCTAGCAAACCTTAAATCTTACACTCTATATTTACATATTGTACAAATTACCCATTGTGTGGTATTAATCGATCCTAGGTTGGTACAATTTCAAATCTATTATATTTCGTATACCTAACAGCTTTCCAGAGCTTGGATACTCTAAGCAATAAGCATTTGTGTGAGGTATACCAATGACTTTATATGGTCCATTATAAACAAACTTAAATTTAGAGATTTCATTGTCTATCTCGCTCGATTTCTCATGAGCTTTTACAAGTACTAAGTCTCCGATCGCAAACTTAGCAAAACGCGCTTTAGCGTCATGACGACGTATGCGAGCATCGGCTTTAAGCTTCATTACTTCTCGCAAACGATCTTTTTTCACACCAATACTAATGTCAATCCGTGGAGGGAATTTGATTATCTCTTCCACTAAACTTTTACTTCTGTCATCCAACAGGATTTCCTCTGGAGAAAATCCCGTCGATTCATGTCTCAAGGTGTTCATAATTCTCTCAAATACTGCTACATATTTGCCCCATGCCCTATGGTTGTGATGGCAATAGGTACGGCACAGTCGGCCTAGCTCGCGCATATACCTCTCAGCGGGATTCCCAGCCGGACAATAAGCTGAAATATGGATCACATCGACCCCATTACTTTCCAAGCCTTCATTCCACAACTTAGAAGTAAATTGTGCCCCATTGTCTGATAGAATCGCCTTGGGCTTACCAATATGAACAAAATAATCGTTCACAAGCTTGCTATAGACTGCTTTGGCTGTAGCTTTCCTAATCGGGTATAGTTTGATGAACTTGGAAAAAGCTTCTAGCACTACTAAAATGTAAGCAAAGTTTCCTGATGACTTGGGCAAAGGTCCGTACAAGTCCACGCACAGTAACTCAAAGGTGTCGTTAGGCCTTATACTTTGCATAGGACCAAGACTCGTACAGTTGGTAACCTTCACCTTCTGACATAAATCGCAAGTTTTCACTCTGTCAGTAACTCGTTTTAACATGTTGTTGAAATGCACTACTTCACTCAGCTTTTCCGTACATTTCTTTGGTCCACAGTGACCATACGCCAAATGGTAGTAGTCTATTATTTCCGTGACGTATTTGCTGGGCCAGCATACCCGCCAAATATTACTATCTTCACCCTTACGTATGTACAAGATATGATCGTATATCTTGTAATACTTCCTTAATTTCTCTCCTTCTGGACTCTTTTCATCATATCGGGTTTTCACCATATTTAAACAACCATCCTCGTTCTGATGACGACGTAGATTCTTACAAATGTTCATTATTAATTTACGTCCCTCAACTTCTTTAAAATAGTACAATTTGACCACTCCATCTGCCTCATCTTTCAATAGACCTTGATTAGACTCGGGCAACCGCGACAGCGCATCCGCTACGCAATTGTCGGTCCCTTTTACGTAACAGATGTCATAGTTAAATTGCTGTAAATACAGCGACCACCTAGTCAGTCTTTCGTGAAGTAGTTTACAATCCTTCAGATAAGTGAGCGCCTTATGGTCCGTATGAATAATCACCTTACGGTCCCATAGGTAACCCTTGAACTTCTTGAATCCCCACACGATAGCGAGACACTCTTTCTCAGAAATCGTGTAGTTTCGCTCACTTTTTGATAAAGTTCGACTCGCGAACGCTATCGTCCGGTGTTCCTTATCCTCTCCTTTACCAACTTCTTGGAACACTTCTACCCCCACCCCGTAATTCGACGAATCCGTTCCCAGATGGAAGGGTAGCGATAAATCAGGATGAAATAGTATGTTAGATCTTAACAACTCGTCTTTTAATCTCTCGAAAGCGGTCTGACACCCGTCAGTCCACACAAACGGAACATTTTTGCGCAAGAGGTTATTCAAATTTTCATCATTAAACACTTGTCCTTTTACAAATTTACGGTAAAATCCTGTGAGCCCTAGAAAACTTTTTAACTGTTTCCTAGACTTGGGTGGAGGACAATTCTTTATTGCCTCTAGTTTCTCTGGGTCTTTCGTAATACCAGCAGTGGTAATTACATGCCCTAAAAATTTCAGTTCCTGCTTCACAAATTCGCATTTCTTTAGCTTTAGAGTCATTCCGCCACGGCGCAATGCTCTAAAAACTTCATCTAACAGGTCACAATGGTCATGCCAAGTGGCATTGGCCAACAATAGGTCGTCAACATATACAGTTAATCTTGAACTCAAAGCCGGTCCTAGCACTTTATCTAGGGCCCTGATGAACACGGACACAGATATATTAAGTCCAAACGGCAGTACTCTATACTGATAACACCTGCCCGCAAACAAGAAGGCGGTGTATGGCCTAGATTCTTCTTCGAGTTCTATTTGCCAGTAACTAGCTGTCAGATCGAGGCTAGTCATGAACTTAACGTCATGAAAACGTTGCAAAATCTCCTCCATACTCTCTGGTCTGTCTGTTTCACGTTGAACGACCCTATTCAACGTGCGTGCGTCAATCACAATACGCACACTACCATCCCGTTTTGCTACAATGACCAAACCGTTATTGTATGGACTTGTACTTCTTTCAATCACTCCCCATTCGATCATCTTATCTATCTCCCGTTGCACTGCTTCCTTTTTGGACAGCGGTATAGCATACGGTCTCACGAAGAATGGTTCGTGCGAAATTACATGCAACTTGCATTTATATCCTTCCACAAGACCCGGTTTGTCTGAAAACACACCCTTATTCCTCATTATTACTTCATACAGGCCTCGTCTTTGTTCGTGTGTTACGTTTGACACACCGTCTACAATACTTTCCAATTCACTTTCTACACTATTGTCAATGCCGAGATTCCTCACATTACAGTAGTTCAAATTCATACCTACGTCAATACCATTCGGCCAGTTAACAATGTGTATAGGCTGGTATTGCCTATGCACACCGTCTCCTGCCTCGTCAAAACTAACTACTATTGTTTTATCTTGGGACGTACATGTCAAAGTTTTGCTTTCGCAGTTAATCACTGCATGGTACTTTAATAGCCAATCTAACCCGATAATTACTTCCGTAGCTAAGTCTGGCACGACGACAAACTCTTGTTCAAATCGTGACCCACATATATCGAAGTTGACAAAAATCTGTTTTGTGACCGGTTTACTGGCCTTCCCAGTAGCACCGATAATTTTCACTCCTGTTACTGGCATAACTACGATGCCAGGTCTGTCTTTCAGTAACTCAAATATTTTCCCAGATACAGCACTCAATTCTGCACCGGTGTCAATCAACACGTTTAGTTGTAGGTCGTGCATATTAACAGACACTACTATCTGTCTACACTTGTTCTCGACTGTTTCTTTATTTTCCCACAGTAAATCCTCGTCTATATCCAGGTCATTCCAGAAAAAACCATCCGGCTTTGATCCTAAATCCGGTTTATCTGGCGGCTTTTTCAGCCTCTGTTCACACACAGTTTTAATTTCAACACGTTTGTCCTGAGGCTTAGTCTGTAGCGTCGCCTCCAATACCGAAACCTTTTCCTCTAACTCGTCAACTAGTGAGTGTTGCTTTGCTATCGATTCACTAATCGTCACCTTCGTTGATTCCACTTTGGTCAGATTGATCTCATCTGCCAGTCTACCTGGAGGAATGTGCCCAGTAGCATCTGAAATTACTTCCTCTGGATCTGCGCAACCCACACTGCTATCGTCTGACTGTATAATGTCAGATCTAACCTCATACACGTTGTAATCTATGTGCTTTTCTACCAATCGTGTCTGGCTATCACTAAAATTCTCGTACTCTTTCTCCTTAATACTCTCGCAATGTTTAAACTGGATGTTCGCGTCGGATGGGTCGGCTACTTCTACCATTACAACTTTCGGTAAAGTCTGCCGGTTAGGGCCAGAACTTTCCGTTACTACTTCAACATTCAACTCCTGCGGGACGAAACACGACGCATCTTGCTCGTGCTCGCCATTAAAATCAACTATTTCTAGTAAAGTCTGCCGGTTAGGGCCAGAACTTTCTATCACTTCACAATCACTATCTTCCTGCGGGACGAGACGCGGCAAATCCTGCCCGCGCTCCCCATAAACACTTCTCCCGTACAGGCCCCTATAATCCCTTAGTTCGTCGTATAAGCGACCGAACTGCCTTAACCAGACCTCATCACTCTCTGCATCCCCTCGCTCGATGACGGACGTTTTATCCGACATCTGATCTTCTTTCAACACTTGCGAATCATTCTTAAACTCAATCTCCAGTTCCGCTGTGGGTATTACAGCTGCCACTTTATAGTCGATTTCCGGAACACTACTTAAATTGTTCTCACTGACAGTGAATGTATTTTCTACTGCCGTGTCTACAGCTGATCTACTACTTGTGGGCGCACTCCTTTCTCCTAACACTGGCACACTCTCCCGCCGTTGATTATTCCATACGGAATTTTCATAACGACGACACCTGGGTTTTCTCCTGTTATTGGGCCGCCAAAATTTCTCCACGCCCGGTCGGCCCCTCACCGGCGCGGCTAATGGTTTCCCTGTCTCGTCCCAGCAGATACGCTCCCCGGATACTGCTGAGGCGGCTGGTCACACCCTCTGGCGTTATTACTATTCTGCGCAGCCCGTATCACGCTAGTATGATACTGGTTTCCGTCATTCCGGTTATTATTTGCATTGTACCGATTGTTATTACGGTCCGAACCATTATTGTTATTGCTGCCATGGTTGCGGTATGCATTATTCCCATGGTTATCGTTGGTGTGGTTGCTGTGGTACCCGTTGTTGTTACCACGGCCTCTGCCACTGTCGCGATTATTGCGCCAATTGTCCTCGTCCTCCACTCTTTCCAGGAAATCATTTATTGTTCTGTAATTGCTTCCTACGTAGCGTTTTGTATCATCTGGAAGCTTTTTGTAGAGTTCCCAGACTATTTCGGATTCCGTGCGGCGATCACGCAAGTATTCCAACTTGCGGATCCAGCCCTCACAAAACTCCTTCATCGAACCGCGCGAATTCGCATCGAAAGGCCTCGATGCGACAAATTCGCGCCAGACACTTTGCTGTTTTTGCTCTGACCAGTATTCAGCCAGAAACAAATTTTTAAACTCGTCAAAAGTCAGGTTCGTAATGTCGAGGTTTAAGCCCCAACGCTTGGCATCACCAGCCAGCACATCAATAACCGCATTAATTTTTCTCTCATTAGTCCATGATCTGGGTAAAACTCTTTCACAATTTTTAATGAAATCCGTCGCGTGTATACCGCCTTTTTTCAAGGGGTCGAACCGCTCCTCTTTCGTCAACAATTCCGAACTATGTGCACAGATTGGCACATAGCTCTGTTTTTCGTCAAGTTTCTTTTCTAATTCCGACACTCTCGTAATTACTTGGCAAGTGGTTGTCGCAAGCGTTTCCACTTCCCTCTTTTTCTCTTCGCAGGTATTAGCCTGCTCCCTCACTTTAGTGTCTACTTCGGACACTAAAGCCTTTAAAGTTTCCACCTTCTGTTGATCCTCTTCTCTCACTAATTGAATTTGTTCCGTCACCTTATTCTCGATGATCGGAGCAACTGCGTCTCCTACACTTTTCTCGATTCTGCTAATTTCGGAATCAAAACGAGTATTTATGCTCGCAATTTCCGCCTGAACGCCTATCATTTCCTGTTTAAGGTTACCGATTTCGGTATTAATCACGACAATATCGTCTTTGATTTTATCAACTTTTGTGTTAACAACTTCAACATTGTTGTTAACAACATTAATAGCTTTGTTCTGATTGTCTAGCATTCGTCCAATTTTTTCAGACAGAGCTACTTGCTTGGCAGCCTGAGCTGCTTGTTCGGCAGCCTGAGCTTCTTGCTTGGCAGCCTGATCTTTAATTTCTGCCGATTGACTCTTGATTTCGTTAATCAAAACATTCAATAAATCAGTTAAATTCCCGGAAACTACCGGTTTTACTTCCGTAGCGGCTTCCTCTTTAATTGTCCCCCCGTATTCGTCATCAAGGGATTCAGATTCGATTTTCACTTCCGATTCCGAAACAATTTCTAAAGTTTGGAATTCCATTTCTGCTCTTTGTTGCGTTTCGGCGGTCGCGTCTTTCATGCTAGCCGCCTGCCCCTGAACAATGGGTACCGTGGTGCGCGTTTCCCACTGTTCGACAGATTGTTCCGTATCCAAGTCTACCAAATTTTGGTAATTGTTGCCTTCACTCATTTTAATAATTTCCAATATAAATGCAAAATCTCAACTCTAATTAGGATTCCTCACACGAATATTCTCGCTGACGTATCGACCATTTCGTAACCAGTACTTTGTTACGAGATTTGCACAATGCAAAATTCGTGTCCAGAACAACCTCAAATTTGAAGATTGTCCTGTCACCAGGTCGCCACGTGTAACCTCCCCCCTCACTTATCGACCTTAATGACAGTGAAAAATTAAACCGCGTGTACCTAATGGAAATTTGGGAAAAGCAATCGTCACCGAAGTTAATCTATCGGTAAAGAGGGAGGAAAGGGTTACATCTAAATGAAAGGAAAAATGCAAATGAAACTGGTGGAAATTAATTTTGAAAAGGGGTAAAGTTAATAAAGAAAGTAAATGTGCGGCCGTTACGTTAACAATTAACTAGCGGTAATTAGATATTTGAGATTTGGGGGAAATCACGGTCGCCAGTCCTAAGGACAATTACTATAGTAACTGAAAAAGAAAGGTTATTACACATATAATTAACACTAGAAGCATGGCAACTGAAGGTTGACACGTGTAGTGTGAAAACTGAAAGTTTGTCAGAAGTAATAAATTTCGCTACACTCTGACTTAATTTAGCAAAAGAATTAATAAAACCGGAAAATCGAAAGTTAATTTAGTGACTGAAGTTAATAGTGAGCTTTCTTTCTGAAGCACATCGAAATCCAGTAAAATACGGTTAGTCTTGGACTACCTCAACAATCATTTCAAAAGCAACTTGACTCTACGCAATTTAGAAACAAGAGATTTAACTTTGAACTTGAATTAAATGATTCTGAACAATTAACAATAGTAAAATGTAGTACGTACCAAGCTGAGCTGCAGTCACAGGTAAGCTAAAATACGGTAACAAAGCTCGCACTCTTAATTCGTGCTTGTGTAATCTGAATATTGTAGCCAGCTCTGAGACTTTAACTGAACTTTGAAATTAAAGCAGTGAAATCTAATTATATTATTTTAATGCTGGCGTTTGAATTTCAACGACACTCGGGTTCATTTCGGAAAAGGAAGGGACCCTGCTTGGCAATGCAATTGGGACAATGAGCAACAAAGGTTCATGCTAAGTTGCTGTAATTTTGCGAGGCAAATGGAACAATTTGAAAAGCTGAGGTCTGCCATACAGTTCTGAAACTTTACGTGCTTTTAGTCTTCCTTGTTGGTTGATTGAAGGTTTGAAGCCGTCGATCGAGGAGGTGGCGACAGTCACTCATTGTCGGCCGTCGCTGTTGCAGAAGCTGGATGTTGGCGCGCCTTCTTCTCGACACGGTCACCAGGCGAAACGGGCTCTTGATGTGCGCCAGCTAATGCTTCCCGTCCGCGACACCATGTCAGAAACTATCATCGCGAGTCGAGCGCAATTACATGCTGCCAAACCCCGAAAGCGCGGCAACTCGCGGGAGCGTCACACAACCCCTGCTCCACTCGCTACTCCCGCCAGACTCTCACTCTGTTCTGCCCGCGCTCCACGCGGCAGAGTTAACACTACCAAAGATCCTACACACTTTGATTCGTCACACGACCTATCGACGTAATCGTTCGATAGCAGTTTTCCCTAGGCAAGACCCAGCGTAAAAATACAAATAATATTTACGAAACAAACCAATTATACATCGACATGAGTGCATAAATATATATATACAAACAGTAAAACAATTACAATATATAAAGAGACAGAAATGTCATATCTTGAGGTAACAAAACAAGGAAAAAAATAATAGTACAATAGATGGAAATAGGAGGATATGCATTTCCGGCGTTACAAACTATTGGATGAGTTTGAGGAACCACCCGTACAAACTAGAATAAGCCACCCTATAATAATAGTGAATATGTTGGGTATCAATGTACGTTGTCTCTTAGACAGTGGAAGTGAGGTGAGTGCGATATCTCAGTCCTTCTTTGATGCGTTACCTGGTAAAGACAAGCTTACAGTAATGAGGGTATCAGGACTAAGAATAATTGGTGCTACTGGCAAGGTGTCAAAAACGGTAAAGCAAGAAGCTTTGCTGCCCTTTGATATTAATGGTAATTTAATTGATCATCTATGCTTAATTGTAAACAATCTCAGTATTGAGGTTTTAATTGGCATAGATTTCTTGTCGAAATATCAGAGTGTTGTTGACTTTGAAAGAAGCCAGTTAAAAATGGTCTTGCCGATAACTGGTGAAATTACGGTACCTTTTATTGATAAACATATAGTAACTAATGATGAAACTTGGAAGCTGCCTATACGAGTTCTGAAAAATAGGAGATATTGGGTCGAAGGTGTTAATCTTAGTAAAAGTAAGCTAAACACATTAGATAGAAATAAGCGACATGACGCAAAAGCTGTACCCACTAGTTTTGAAATAGGTCAGTTAGTCCTTGACAAAACCAAGGAAAGAAATGCAGAAACAAAGAAATTCATGTTCGTATACCAAGGTCCTTTCAGGATCATAGGAGAACCACATGCCAATGCATATAGGCTAGAGTACCCTAAGAGTAAAAAGCTATTAGGTCTCAGGAATGTGATCGCCCTAAAGAAGTTCATAGGTAGTGAACGAATGCTGTAGGGAGGAGGTTGTTCTGTAACCTCTACACAGTGTTGTAGCTGTCCAGTCCCAGCTGTGTGAGATCTTCTTTCCATTTCAGGTCTCACTCATTCTTCGTCTTTCCTATACACAAAAAATTTGACCCCTTATTTCCAATACGAAAATTTTCTGAAACCAATGAATTCAATAGAGAGGAGATTGTTCTGTAACCTCTACTCAGTGTGGCAGCTGTGGAGTCCTAGCTGTGTGAGATCTTCTTTCCTTTTCAGGTCTCACTCATTCTTCATCTTTTCTATCCACCTAAATTTTCGACCTTTTCTTTCCAACACATTAAATTTTCCGTTATGATTATCAAGCCAGCATTAAGCTAATGAATTCTGAAGGGAGGAGGTTGTTCTGTACCCTCTACACAGATTATAAAAAAAAACCTAATGTGACAAACCTAACAATGACATAAACAACAGAGAAGTACGATGTAATTAAGATACAAAGGTATTTGAGTAACAAGTATGTATAGAAATCTGGTAATATTGTAAGTACAGAGTGTTGTTTAATCGGAAAGAGTCCAACAATAATATTGAAAAAAGATACACAAATTCGTGTACAAGCAGGATCTGAAGTGGCAGTGAAACCTATTGTATGCTGTAGAGCTAACTAATTAATAGTAAAAGAGATTGCTTAGTGTTATGGAAATTTATGTAGATAAGTTGTAAGAATAAACTCACCTTGTGTAGCAAGGAATGGCAGTGCAATAGAATTGAACAGTGTTTGTGGTTGAGACGTGAAGGACACGTCCTTGAAATATTTATAAGGTTGGAGCTGGCCGTTAATTAGTGTAATGTGTGACAGGACACACCTACACGTATTGAGGTTATGAGTTGGAGGGGTGAATGCGACGATAGGTACCCTTATGTTAGATGAGACAGAGCAGCTCATGGTGACCTATAGGTTTAAGGAATTTAGCATTACGCTCGTCCATAATTACTTAATGCACTTTAGTAGTAGGTCGAGAGAGACTACCTGTGGTTTCAGCATCCGATCGAATGGAAATGGATTGCCACGTGAGCAAACTGATCAGCTGCAATACACTATAGATATCAAATAAATGTGCTATCCTATGCTTTAAATTTTAATGGAGTGAGTGTTACTTAAGTTCATACACTAGCAAAGTAAATAAGTACATAATGGCAGACGTGAAACATTATTTATAGCTCAGCATAAATACACTTCGATGAAGTAAGTACATAATTGTAGATGTGGAACTGACAGAGCAGCAGAGGACCAATAAGTGGATTTAGTAGTCAACTAAACGTAGTGTGTTTTGAACACTCAGAACTGTACTATTACCACAAGTTACTCACATGTACAAAGAAGCTGAGAATATAACTACTAATCAAATATACTCATACTATCTCTAAGAATAAGGTAATCGAAGATGAGTCAGCTAAGTAAATAAAATACAAATGTATCAGGAATGTACCGAGCATTATGTCAGTGTTCCGACCCAGAAATAATAAATTGAAATTAAATAGGATTTATGATTGTATGCCTTGAGCATAAATTTTCTCTAGTACGTGACTAACGGCGTTTTGAGCCATTTGTTTACCGATTTTATGACAGTTAAGTAACTGCGAGAGTAAAATTGAAAAAGTTCTGTTAACTTTGTTGCAGTGACATATTGAAAGATAAAATGTACACTCCTGGAAATTGAAATAAGAACACCGTGAATTCATTGTCCCAGGAAGGGGAAACTTTATTGACACATTCCTGGGGTCAGATACATCACATGATCACACTGACGGAACCACAGGCACATAGACACAGGCAACAGAGCATGCACAATGTCGGCATTAGTACAGTGTATATCCACCTTTCGCAGCAATGCAGGCTGCTATTCTCCCATGGAGACGATCGCAGAGATGCTGGATGTAGTCCTGTGGAACGGCTTGCCATGCCATTTCCACCTGGCGCCTCAGTTGGACCAGCGTTCGTGCTCGACGTGCAGACCGCGTGAGACGACGCTTCATCCAGTCCCAAACATGCTCAATGGGGGAGAGATCCGGAGATCTTGCTGGCCAGGGTAGTTGACTTACACCTTCTAGAGCACGTTGTGTGGCACCGGATACATGCGGACGTGCATTGTCCTGTTGGAACAGCAAGTTCCCTTGCCGGTCTAGGAATGGTAGAACGATGGGTTCGATGACGGTTTGGATGTACCGTGCACTATTCAGTGTCCCCTCGACGATCACCAGTGGTGTACGGCCAGTGTAGGAGATCGCTCCCCACACCATGATGCCGGGTGTTGGCCCTGTGTGCCTCGGTCGTATGCAGTCCTGATTGTGGCGCTCACCTGCACGGCGCCAAACACGCATACGACCATCATTGGCACCAAGGCAGAAGCGACTCTCATCGCTGAAGACGACACGTCTCCATTCGTCCCTCCATTCACGCCTGTCGCGACACCACTGGAGGCGGGCTGCACGATGTTGGGGCGTGAGCGGAAGACGGCCTAAGGGTGTGCGGGACCGTAGCCCAGCTTCATGGAGACGGCTGCGAATGGTCCTCGCCGATACCCCAGGAGCAACAGTGTCCCTAATTTGCTGGGAAGTGGCGGTGCGGTCCCCTACGGCACTGCGTAGGATCCTACGGTCTTGGCGTGCATTCGTGCGTCGCTGCGGTCCGGTCCCAGGTCGACGGGCACGTGCACCTTCCGCCGACCACTGGCGACAACATCGATGTACTGTGGAGACCTCACGCCCCACGTGTTGAGCAATTCGGCGGTACGTCCACCCGGCCTCCCGCATGCCCACTATACGCCCTCGCTCAAAGTCCGTCAACTGCACATACGGTTCACGTCCACGCTGTCGCGGCATGCTACCAGTGTTAAAGACTGCGATGGAGCTCCGTATGCCACGGCAAACTGGCTGACACTGACGGCGGCGGTGCACAAATGCTGCGTAGCTAGCGCCATTCGACGGCCAACACCGCGGTTCCTGGTGTGTCCGCTGTGCCGTGCGTGTGATCATTGCTTGTACAGCCCTCTCGCAGTGTCCGGAGCCAGTATGGTGGGTCTGACACACCGGTGTCAATGTGTTCTTTTTACCATTTCCTGGAGTGTATATATCCCCATTTCGTTGTGACCCACCCTTAGATATTAAGTGAACAGAGTCTGAGGCACTCTTTTTGTTTGTTCTACAGGACAAACCAGAGAATGGCAGCCTGGTAGCTGCGTGAAAGTGTGGAGTGACTTGGACACAACTCACAGTGACCCCTCCCCTTTCCCCATGTAATTTAGAGTGAACGTGAAGGACACACTCCATAGCAACTTCCCCTCCTCTACCCTTGTGAATGGAAGTGTAGAACGCCAGCCAAAGCGGCTACAACCACGTGTGTAAAAATGAAATTGTCATGATTTATGAAATTTTCTTTCATATTTAGAAAAGACTGCTAAGATATAATTGTTTATGTATCATGAATAACTGTGTTATTTTCTTTGAATTTGTATATGTAAAACTATATATAATGGATTTAAAATTTTCATAATCTACCATATTTTATGTGATTGTCTGTCTAAGGCAATATGTATGCGAAAGTGTTTCATTGATTTTGCTTAAATTTTGAGTGATAATGTTGCTTAAGAGGCAGTGAACATGCCAGCAAGTTAAATAATTGAAGTAGGTAATCCTTCTTCTTTTAATATTTCTATATGTTTACATTTCAATTTTAATTTTTTCATAGGGAGTTAAGCTGCACTCTTGCTTCCCTTTTTGTAATTAAATTTTTTTTCGTTCATTAACATTAAAAAAAAATTAAGTAGAGGGTTATGTAGGGAAGCAGCCTACTCACGCTGTATAAAATTCACATCAGTCTTTCCATTGTGTGCCAGCCTAGTCTTCTGTAACTAGCTCTGACGTCATAGATGTTGCACAATACTTTAAAAATCAAGTAAATAACCTGAAACGTTTCTAGCATGTCAGGAATAATACTAAGTCAATATGTGTTGAATATCAGTTCCATAATTTTAACCATTTTCGAAATTTGTTCGTTTTTCTGTAAAAATCATTGGCGCAACAGAAAAGAGGTAGAGACTTAAAAATTTATATTTAGATTCCTTTTTCATAATAATTTAGTAGAAAAAGTATTTTGGATCTCACAAATAAAAATTTTAGTTGGAAATCATAATTTTCTGGTTTTTGTCTTAAAAATTAAGGAAGCAAGGTAGATTAAGTAGGCGAATAAATAAGGCTAGGATGTTTAAATTTAAGTAGAATGGGGATCCGCTATAGTCATATAGATGTGAGAAGTTTCAATTGAATAACTATAGAACTATAGTGATATCGTATCTCCAAAGGGCAAGTTCAGAGCTCGTCTACTGCATGTAGTGTAATTAAATTAATTCTCTCGCCCAAAATATTCGACTTAGCCACGTCAGACTTTTATTGTGATTACTTACCTGTGTGCTGAATGCACATTTAAATTGAGAGCTTCATTGGCCATCAGCAAAGGAAGTGATGATTTATTCAATAACTTGAAGTGGTGCATTACCAGCCCAGCGGCTAGTCGGGAGAGCAATTTTGATCAGGCGTTCCCTTAGCCGTCCGCACCGCGGCTTTATATATTAGAACGCTGCGCGAGGAAATAAGGCCGCATTTCTCTCCAGATGCTGAATAACACGCCACCTGTGCCGGGAATCGCATCGCGTCGGTATCATTGCTATAAACAGCCTCTCATGCCGTAATAAGTTACTCGGGATACGCGTAACCATGAAATCGTTTTCGAGTGAAGTGTTAATTCTGGGATGACTTTAATGATCTATCTTCACTTTGCGTATGTCGCATTTTCACGTGCCGCCGCAGGAAAAGACATTCTAAAATTATTTAGCGTGCGTTTGATGAACAGTATCATCAAATTATGGCGAGCATTCACTTAAACATTTAATTTGGACAGTTATAGTTGCATCAGCGCATTAGACTCTGAACTGCTCTGGTAGTTGGATTGTGTGGATTCTTTTGTTTTTTTTTTTTTGGTCTGTGACTTTCAGAATATAGCGAACGTTTTTACAGGGTCGTTTTTGATTATGAATCCCAGACAATCTCCTAATTCCTCAGAGCTATAAGCTGTTGCTATAAGTGTATTTCTCAGATGAAGTGGGCTCTAGGAATTCTAACTACAGGCTTCACGTTTCGCTAATCACTTTCTGGTTGCCAATATTTTAGTTAGAGAGCCAGTGTTGAGAACGGAAAAAGACAGCATAAATAATAGGAACTATTTATATAACAATTAATTCCACCCGCCGCCCCACATACGGTTAATCGGCCGGGAAATGCAAATCAAATATTATTAACCAGTATTAATTCCACCAGCCGCCCCACATATGGTGCATCGCCCGGGAAATGCATCTTTCCTACATTACAAACATTCTACATTTAAATAACAACAGAAATATTCCACCAGCCGCTCCACAACATGGACCTCTTACAATGTGGTCATCCATTGTTTTTTGTGGTTGTGGGTTGGATCTTACTGTACCTATACACCTGATTTTGAACCTTCCTCATTGCATACAAATGTCGCACGATGGTGGATTATGATATTTCACCATATTTGCATGTACTCGAGTACACTGACGTAATTCATTTTGGATTAATGCAATTAAATGATCTTCATCAAACCTCGAAGGTCTTCCTGAACGATAGAGTCGTTAACATCAAAACAACTTCGTTACAACAAGAAAATCATTGCACTGTCGTGCTGTGTCCGATATCATTATCCCCATAAACGGTGCAAATGTCTGTGGCTACCTCCGCTGCTGTCACGTCTCTATTGAACTCAAACCGGTGGATTCGTCGGAAATGTTCCGATTTCTCCAATCGAAACTCTCTTTTCTGGCTCTACAGCTCCAATCACTATTTGCACGTGACAGAATTACAATATGTAAACTGAGACAGAAACAGTGGAACACAAGTAAAATATAACAACCTATAAATAAAAACTTAGCAACCGTAACACCAACTTGCACAACAAAAACGCTACGAATTTAAGCAGCAACCGAATATTCGCGAAATTTTATCCAGAATACGAATACAGTGTATTTCGTATCATCTCTACCTGCAACCTATGTCTTCAAGTACATGTTGGATTCATTTCAGTCTGTTTTTCTCTACAGTTCTTATCCTCTACAGCTCTATATGGTATCATGGAAGTTACTCTGCGATGTATTAGCAGATGTCCTACAATCCTATACCTTCTTGTTGCTAGTGGTGTTCATGTATTCCTTTCTGAAGAGATATTCCTTATTCTCTGCCTTATCAGTCAACACAATTTTCAACATTCTTCTGTAGCGCCATATACCAAATTCTTCGATTGTCTTCTGTTCCGGTTTTCCCACAGAACAGGTTACACTACCATACAATACTCTACTCTGAACGCACATTCTCAGAAATTTCTTCATGAAACAGATGTTAATGGGGAGGAAAGCCCTTATTAAGAGAGAAAGTCTAAAGGTCCTCCTTGCTCAGTCCGTATTGAGTTATTTTCCTGCCTAGGGAGCAGAGTTCGTTAACTTCCGCTGCTTTGTGACCCCAAATTCTGATTTTAATTTTGTCGCTGCTCTAATTTCTGATACCTCTTATTACTATCGTCTTTCTTCGATTTAATCTAAATCCATATTCTACACTAATAAAACAGTTCATTCAGCACATTCTGTAATTCGTCTTCACTTTCACTCAGGGTCGCAATGTCGTAAGTGGGTCTTATCTTAGACATCCTTTCACCCAGAGTTTTAATTCCACTTTTGAAACTTTTCTTTATGTCCGTCATTGCTTCGACGATTTGTAACTTGAACAGTATGGGCGGAAGACCACATCCCTGTCTTACACACTTTTTAATCTGAGCATTACGCTTTTTTCTCACTTACAGTTAACTCCTGGTTCTTGTATTATTGTACACTGATGAGCCAAAACATTACGGCCACCTGATTAATATCTTGTTGGCCCGGCGTCGGAACGAAATACAGCTCTGATTCTAGTGTCAGGGATCCGACAGTTTGTGGGTAGGTTTGTGGAGGTATGTGGCATTAGATGTCTACGCACACTTCACGTAAATAACGGGCTGCTGATTTATGTACGTGGCAATGACGCCCGATAGCGGCCCAGATGGGTTCCATAGGATTTACATAAGGAGAATTTGGTGGTCGAGACATCAACGTGGGTTCACTACACTGCTCCTCAAACCAGTGTAGCATGGTTCTGACTTCGAGACACTGACAATTGTACGGCTGAAAGATGATATCGTCGTCAGGGAAGACGTCAAACGTGAAGGGATGCAGGTGGTTCACAGTTGTCAGCGTGTCTTCGATTACAAGCGAAGGTCCCATGTAACCGCAGGAGAATGTCTCCATAGCATAACGTTGCTCCCACCACCCTGCGTCCGCACCGTGCTGCAAGTTTCGAGCCGTCGTTCACCTCGATGACGGCGTTTGTGGAGACGACAATCGATTTACTCCAGCAAAAATTCACCCAGATCGGCAGTACGTTCCCTTTGATTGACGGTCGGACCCCAATGGTCCCATGCCGACTGCAGTCATAACTGACGATGTCGTTAAATCAACATGATATAACATAGGGGTGGTGTGCTGTGGAGCTCATTTTCTACAGTGCACGATGAATGGTGCGATCCAAAACACTTGTAAGTGCAGCAGCAGTGTGCTCCTTCGGCAGAAATGCCACAGATCACCATCAATCATTCTTCACAGAGCAGACAAGCCTCTGAAACTCACGTTCTCTGAAGAGTGGTAGTTCCACTCTCCTTCTACCTCTTTCCGTAGGTGCTCACGACAGTAGCATGAGAACATTTTACCAGCTGCGCCATTTTCGATATACTCGTCCACAGGTTCTGTGTAATAATAATCTACTCTTTTTCAGTGTTGCTTATCTCAATGGATTTCCCCATTTGCAGCCCATAACTTCGCTAGGGTGATCCTCCGTCCGCCTCTGCTCCCGCTACGTACTGGTGTTACCGCGACACAACGACGCCGCCAGGCTGTATTCAACGTCGCGATGGGCAGTGGTCATAATGTTTTGCTTCATCAGTGTATATTACCATTCTGCCCCTACAGTTTAATTCAAGTTTTTCTCAGAATTTCGTACATATTGCACATTTTTTCGTTGCCGACCACTTTTCCAGGTCGACAAATCCTAAGAACGTGTCCTGATTTTTCGTTAGAACCGTTAGAACCGTTTCTATGGCGACCGTACCTTTCCTGAAGCAGACCACTTTTAAGTACATATCAGAGGGTACTTAGATTAACCCACTGTAGTACCGCTTTGCTATTCGCTTATGAAGTGCTTGAAGAAAGAGTCCTCCAGTGCCTTTCTGTAGTCTAACCTTCACCCTACCTAGGCGAGGGATGTGCACTTCTAGAAACTTGACGTAAACGAGCACCTTCAAATTTTCTAAGTAGTTTCTAAGGTGACGCTTAAGTCTGTCTGCAAAGCGTCTTACAGATCATAGTTGTTAACAACCCTGTAAAGCTCGCCAATAGGTCGTGTGAACCCATGTCGGTTTGTAATGGTCTCCATTGCACACATTTAATATGCACCGTTTGTTCTATTTGGTACGAATCTCACCCAGTGGACAGTATTCTACGATGACGCGCACGAAGGTTTTGTAAGCCATTTTTGTTGTAGACTGAATGCATGTACCCATTATTGAATAAATGAAGGAATATTTACCACCTGCTTTACAACGACTGAATGTACGTGATCTTCCCAATTCATATCTCTGCACCACTACAAAGAGTTACACCTTGATATGGGGTGACTGAACCAAACTATAACTTACTCATGTAGTCACAGGGTACTATTCGTGCAATTTTGTTACAGTGAAATGCATAATTTCACAATTATATATTTTTAAAGCACGTTACTCATCTTTGAATCACTTTGAAATTTTATCGCCTGCCGGAGTGGCCGAGCGGTTAAAGGCGCTACAGTCTGGAACCGCACGATCGCTACGGTCGCAGGTTCGAATCCTGCCTCGGGCATGGATGTGTGTGATGTCCTTAGGTTAGTTAGGTTTAAGTAGTTCTAAGTTCTAGGGGACTTATGACCACAGCAGTTGAGTCCCATAGTGCTCAGGGCCATTTTTTTGAAATTTTATCAGTATCGGTCTAAACATTTACACAGATTATTTTTCAGACGGTAATTGATTGTATACTACTGGCCATTAAAATTGTTACACCACGAAGATGACGTGCTACAGACGCGAAATTTAACCGACAGGAAGAAGAAACTGTGGTATGCAAATGATTGGCTTTTGAGAGCATTCACACAAGGTTGGCGCCGGTGGCGATACCTACAGCGTGCTAACTTGAGGGAAGTTACCAGCAGATTTCTCATACACAAACAGCAGTTGACCGGCGTTGCCTGGTGAAACGTTGTTGTGATGCCTCGTGTAAGGAGGAGAAATGCATACCATCACGTTTCCGACTCTGATAAAGGTCAGATTGTAGCCTATCGTGACTGCGGTTTATCGTATCGTGACATTGCTGCTCGCGGTGGTCGAGATCCAATGACTCTTAGCAGGATATGGAATCGGTTGGTTCAGGAGGGTAATGCGGAATGCCACGCTGGATCCCAACGGCCTCGTATCACTTGCAGTCGAGATGACAGGCATCTTATTCGCACGGCTGTAACGGATCGTGCAGCCCTGAGTCAACACATGGGGACGTTTGCAAGACAACAACCATCTGCACGAACAGTTCGACGACGTTTGCAGCAACATTGACTATCAGCTCGACGACCATGGCTGCGGTTATCCTTGACGCTGCATCACAAACAGGAGCACCTGCGATGGTGTACTCAACGACGAACCTGGGGCACGAATGGCAAAACGTCATTTTTTTCGGATGAATCCAGGTCCTGTCTACAGCATCATGATGGTCGCACGGTGCTTGGCGACATCGCGGTGAACGCACATTGGAAGCGTGTATTCGTCATCGCCATACTGGCATATCACCCGGCGTGATATTATGGGCTGCCATGGTTACACGTCTCGGTCACCTCTTGTTCGCATTGACGGCACTTTGAACAGTGGACGTTACATTTCAGATATGTCACGACCCATTGCTCTACCCTTCATTCGATCCCTGCGAAACCCTACATTTCAGCAGGATAATGCACGACCGCATGTTGCAGGTCCTGTACGGGCCTTTCTGGATACAGAAAAAGTTCGACTGCTGCCATGGCCAAGAAATTCTCCTGATATCTCACCAATTGAAAACGTCTGGTCAATGGTGGCCGAGCAACTGGCTCGTCACAATACGCCAGTAACTACTCTTGATGAACTGTGGTATCGTGTTGAAGCTGCATGGGCAGCTGTACCTGTACACGCCATCCAAGCTCTGTTTGACTCAATGCCCAGGCGTATCAAGGCCGTTATTACAGCCAGCGGTGGTTGCTCTGGGTACCGATTTCGCAGAATCTGTGGACCCAAATTGCGTGCAAATGTAATCAAATGTCAGTTCTAGTATAATATATTTGTCCAATGAATACCTGTTTATCATCTGCATTTCTTCTTGGTGTAGCAATTTTAATGGCCTGTAGTGTAGATATCGCTCCTTCATAGCTTAGTAGTCAGAACTGCTGACTGCCGTACGGAGGACTTTCGTTAGATTCCCGATATTGCCAGGGAGATTTCCTCAGTGGGAGGACTATACTGGGATGCACTCGGCCTCGCAATGACAAGTGATGAGCTACTTGTCGAGCTTCAGTGACCAGCTCGCGAAAACTGGCAACGACGTGGATGGCGCCGCGCTGACGCCGCGCTCCTCCATGCCGAATCTAATGACGCCTCTAGCAGAGAATGACACGGGGTCGCTATTTATCGATAAGCCCACCAGGAGATCTGGACAGAATTTATGTATCATCTCGTTATTGATAACTGCGTCATCTGAGAGAAATATAAGATTAATATAAATGCCTGATTAGACTTCTAGACCTGTGAAAGACACTCCATTGAGGATGACATGCTGCTTCATCACTACCAAGAGTTCCTCATTTTCGTCATCAATTTAGCCTTATACCACAATCATTAGCTTTCAGTTCTCTTCTCGGTAGTAGCATTAATTTTTTTCCGGTGTTACGTTCCCTTCCTGCCAACAACGGTTCATATTTTACGGCAGAGTAAAAACGTGGGTATCATCAAAGGAATTTAATCTTCCATACTGTAATAATAGATGAACCCATTTTAGTGCCACGTGCGGCTTGAGAGGTGTTGGTCTCAAAAGGTTTCTCTTTAGCTTTTTGGTAGGACCAGAAAATTAGGTTCATTGTTTGCATAGATTCGTCAATTAATGTGTAATACAGGGCTATTACAAATGATTGAAGCGATTTCATAAATTCACTGTAGGTCCATTCATTGACATATGGTCACGACACACTACAAATACGTAGAGAAACTCATAAAGTTTTGTTCGGCTGAAGCCGCACTTCAGGTTTCTGCCGCCAGAACGCTCGAGAGCGCAGTGAGACAAAATGGCGACAGGAGCCGAGAAAGCGTATGTCGTGCTTGAAATGCACTCACACCAGTCAGTCATAACAGTGCAACGACACTTCAGGACGAAGTTCAACAAAGATCCACCAACTGCTAACTCCATTCGGCGATGGTATGCGCAGTTTAAAGCTTCTGGATTCCTCTGTAAGGGGAAATCAACGGGTCGGCCTGCAGTGAGCGAAGAAACGGTTGAACGCGTGCGGGCAAGTTTCACGCGTAGCCCGCGGAAGTCGACGAATAAAGCAAGCAGGGAGCTAAACGTACCACAGCCGACGGTTTGGAAAATCTTACGGAAAAGTCTAAAGCAGAAGCCTTACCGTTTACAATTGGTACAAGCCCTGACACCCGATGACAATGTCAAACGCTTTGAATTTTCGCGCGGTTGCAACAGCTCATGGAAGAGGATGCGTTCAGTGCGAAACTTGTTTTCAGTGATGAAGCAACATTTTTTATTAATGGGGAAGTGAACAGACACAATGTGCGAATTTGGGCGGTAGAGAATCCTCACGCATTCGTGCAGCAAATTCGCAATTCACCAAAAGTTAACGTGTTTTGTGCAATCTCACGGTATAAAGTTTACGGCCCCTTTTTCTTCTGCGAAAAAAACGTTACAGGACACGTGTATCTGGTCATGCTGGAAAATTGGCTCATGCCACAACTGGAGACCGACAGCGCGGACTTCATCTTTCAACAGGATGGTGCTCCACCGCACTTCCATCATGATGGTCGGAATTTCTTAAACAGGAGATTGGAAAACCGATGGATCGGTCGTGGTGGAGATCATGATCAGCAATTCGTGTCATGGCCTCCACGCTCTCCCGACTTAACCCCATGCGATTTCTTTCTGTGGGGTTATGTGAAAGATTCAGTGTTTAAACCTCCTCTACCAAGAAACGTGCCAGAACTGCGAGCTCGCATCAACGATGCTTTCGAAGTCATTGATGGGGACATGCTGCGCCGAGTGTGGGAGGAACTTGATTATCGGCTTGATGTCTGCCGAATCACTAAAGGGGCACATATAGAACATTTGTGAATGCCTAAAAAAACTTTTTGAGTTTTTGTATGTGTGTGCAAAGCATTGTGAAAATATCTCAAATAATAAAGTTATTGTAGAGCTGTGAAATCGCTTCAATCATATGTAATAACCCTGTACATCTACGTACACAGACAGTTCTGGGAATACTTTCGTCATCAAAGGAGAAGTACCGAAGTCACAAATTAAGATCTGTTGTCAAAGCTTTACACATTACGTGCAAATAAATACTTCTCGATAATCAGGCTGTGTTATTTCGAATAAAACGCTTGAGCTTTCTACGTCACTCCCTGCAACTGCCTCCAGGACTGCTAGAGTTGATTCAATGCTGCGGCTATGCAACTGTGACAACAGCATCTGGAACTTTCCAGAAAGAAGGCGAATGCAACTGATGCACAGTAAGGTAACTTCGTCAGATTCCATCAATTCCCATCCCCTATGTGACTGAATGACATCGCGTGAGCCAACTGTTTGGCCCTTCATTTCAGAGCACCAATGCCTCGTCCTTACAGGCATGAAATATATCACCACAGTTGCCTATTCGAAGACAGACTTCCATCGTACGAATTGTAACTGACAATCTGTGTTACAAGAAAACTTTGAGACTTCCACTGCTTTAGAAATTTACCGTCATTTTTAGGTCATACATACGGACCACAAAATTTTCCAACTTAAATCTCAAATTCGAAATTCATCTACACAAAAGGAGGTTTTTGTAAATTATTCGATAATTTTAGATAAAACGCTAATGCCGTTTCTTCCTCCATATCAAATTATTTCTACCATAAATCTGAGAATACAAGTTGGTTGGAGGAGGAGGAGGAGGTGGAGGGAAGTTGTCTTTGGCTTTCCCTAAGACAGAGAGGTGGGAGTCCAGGAATGACGTTATTATTGGTTAGGGAAGGGGGACAATTTGTTGTAGGCGACACTACTCATGCACCCACTGCCTCCACCATGAGTCTGTTAGGCAATTTGTTATCAACACTGTGACTGCCCGAATTGTCAAGTCCTGACGTGTTTAACTGTTGACAGATGCAAATGTTCGAAGTCTCATAATATGAGACTGTTTGGATTTTTTTGCAAATACATGTAACTGCTAAGTATCCACGTTTTCATATCCACGTATTACTCTTATTATCTTACTATAGGCTACGCTATTTAAATACAGTATTGAAATATGTAAAAGTAAAACTGTTAAATTTATTTAGTGCTTCACTCATTGAATAATGGAGCAACAGTCACCGTTGATGATGATGCGGCCTATTCTTCCTACTACATCTCATACGCATGTAAAAAGCCTAATGGTTTTAGAATCAAACTGGCTTCTGGAATTTTTATCATTTACGAAGCGCAGCAATTATTATATCAATTTTACAGGGCCTGTTCGGAGGAAATGGGTCAGATCATACGTCATTTGTTCTTGCTCAAGTCACTTTTAAATTATCTGCCGATAACATCAGCGACAAGATTTGCTTATGATACAATGAATCAATGGCTGAAAGCGAACTTCATTCGGGAAACTGTGTTTGTTTGCCATTATCTGCTGAGGTTGCGGCTCCAGTTCGTTTTTTGAAACTAATATTACAAAAACTATAATGTGAATCTTCAGGTTTTGGCGGCGCAAAGACTGTTCCATTAAGTTTCGGGTGTGCAGCCGCAAGAAATCTCCTTCTTCTTCCAATATTTCGGCTGTATAACGTTCAGCCATCTTCAGAGTGAGCCGCAAGACTCACTCTGAAGATTGCTGAACGTTATACAGCCCAAATATTAGAAAAAGAAGTAGATTTCTTGCGGCTGCACACCCGAAACTTAATGGAACAAAAACCATAATTCATGTACAAAATAGTAATAGCAGGGAGACCATTTAGTTATAAACGGAAACCAGAATGTAAGCCGTTTGTAATGTATTTGATTATAAATCAAATTGATATCGACTACAGGGACACAAAATACGTCTGCTCAGTTCGATGGAGACAAGAGTTTCAAACTTCCTGGCAGATTAAAACTGTGTGCCGGACCGAGACTCGAACTAGGGACCTTTGCCTTTCGTGGACAAGTGCTCTACCAAATGAGCTACCCAAGCACGACTCACGCCCCGTCCTCACAGTTCTACTTCTGCCAGTACCCCGTCTCCTACCTTCCAAACTTTACAGAATCTTGGAAGGTAGGAGACGAGGTACTGGCAGAAGTAGAGCTGTGAGGAGGGGGCGTGAGTCGTGCTTGAGTAGCTGAGTTGGTAGAGCACTTGCCCGCGAAAGGCAAAGGTGCCGAGTTCGAGTCTCGTTCCGGCACACAGTTTTAATGTGCCAGGAAGTTTCATATCAGAGCACACTCCGCTGTAGAGTGAAACTTGCATTCTAGAAACCAGAGTTTCAGCTTACTGAGATGATGCTCGCTCTTTGCTTTATCTAAAATATCTGATAATATAATTCCTACGATGCGTTTGAGCAACAAAGTGGTTTTTCCGATATCTCCTGAATTTACAGTTCACATACGTTTTATCAATCTTTTCATAGGCAATATGAAATAAAATAGCGCATATATCGACGTAAGAAAAATACTTTGAAATAACTTGTGCATAAAAAGAGATAAACATCTTGAAGTAATGCTTCTGTATTGATACAGTGGTATCTGATCCAAAAGATTCAGTTTTAACGCAAACTAGAAATGCTCATTAACTAGATCTCTGCTTACTGCACTGAGAAAATGTAAAAATATGCTACCAGTATTTTCTTTGGAGAGTCAATGGGGGTCGTAGATGTGGCCTAGTAATTTCACTATGTCATGTTCCGCCATGCAGACCTGCAGTAGCAGCAGAATTCATTAATAACACAACCGTGATTTACGATTTAGTTGCTAATATAGTAGCTATATGATTAGCACCAAGTCAGTCTCCTTTCGTATAGCGAATTCAGAGTCTGTGTTCCTCCTGACAACCCCGTTGCTTTTGTTTCTCCTCTCTCTACGGCATTTACCCGAGGGAGGAAACCAGAGACGCGACGTCAACCGCGGCCAAGTCTGTTACGGAAAAAAGGAGGCTGCAGGAGAGGAAAAATAAAATAAATAAATAAATAAAAGAGGGCCGGGAGCTGGTCTGCGATGCATGTCGCGGCTTGATTAAAGCAAATATAAGCGGCGGATGCGGCGCGCCTTTGATACGGGCTGCCGCAGCGCCCCTGGCGGCGTCCCCGGGAAACACGCCGCGGCCGCATTTTATTTGCGGATTTAGGAGCGCGGAAGATACTCTCCCGCGGAACACGCCGCCACCCGCAAAGGCGCGCAGTGCCCCAGCCAGCGCTAATACCAGAGGTCGCAGCCACATTAACGAGAGGCCAGCCGGAGGCGAGGAAGAGCAACACACTCAGAGAGACCACGGACATTTTCTGCAGTTGAGACAGTATTGTACCAGGTGGGTCGCTAGAAAGAAAACAATATTTCGTAAATTATGACTAACGCCAACTCAAATACTCTTCAAAATGCGAGCAGCTCAACACATTCAAAACTCAAGCTGTACTGGTTGGTTATTTTAGGCTCATTACCCAGAAATATCGGCAATGCCTAGCATCTTTAACCCTAAATTGGACAAATATCAACCTACATCTACATCTACATACATACTCCGCAATCCACCATACGGTGCGTGGCGGAGGGTATCTCGTACCTCAACTAGCATCTTCTCTCCCTGTTCCACTCCGAAACATAACGAGGGAAAAATTACTGCTTATATGCCTCTGTACGAGCCGTACTTTCTCTTATTTTATTTTTGTGGTCTTTCTGCGAAATGTAAGGTGGCCGTAGTAAAATTGTACTGCAGTCAGCCTCAAATGCTGGTTCTCTAAATTTCCTGAGTAGCGATTCACGAAAAGAACGCCTCGTTTCCTCTAGAGCCTTCCACCCGAGTTCCTGAAGAATTTCCGTAACACTCGCGTGATGATCAAACCTACCAGTAACAAATCTAGCAGCCCGCCTCTGAATTGCTTCTATGTCCTCCCTCAATCCGACCTGATAGGGGTCCCAAACGCTCGAGCAGTACTCAAGAATAGGTCGTATAAGTGTTTCATAAGCGGTCTCCTTTAGAGATGAACCACATCTTCCCAAAATTCTACCAATGAACCGAAGACGACTATCCGCCTTCCCCACAATTGCCATTACATGCTTGTCTCACTTCATATCGCTCTGCAATGTTACACCCAAATATTAATCGACGTGACTGTGTCAAGCGCTACACTACTAATGGAGTATTCAAACATTACATGATTCTTTTTCCTATTGATCTGCGTTAATTTACATTTATCTATATTTAGAGTTACCTGCCATTCTTTACACCAATCACAAATCCTGTCCAAGTCATCTTGTATCCTCCTACAGTCATCCAACGACGATACCTTCCCGTACATCACAGCATCATCAGCAAACAGCCGCACATTGCTATCCACCCTATCCAAAAGATCATGTATGTAGATAGAAAACAACAGCGGACCTATCACACTTCTCTGGTGCACTCCAGATGATGCCCTCACCTCCGATGAACACTCACCGTCGAGGACAACGTACTGGGTTCCCTCCTTCTGCAAAGATTGTAGGAGTAATAATAGAAGAAAATCTAAACTGGACTGAAACCT
Organism: Schistocerca serialis cubense; assembly: GCF_023864345.2. Classification (NCBI taxonomy): domain Eukaryota; kingdom Metazoa; phylum Arthropoda; class Insecta; order Orthoptera; family Acrididae; genus Schistocerca; species Schistocerca serialis. The sequence continues at coordinate 55,593,228 of NC_064644.1, forward strand.
CACCGACACAGTGCAAGAAGACATCAGCATCTCTCCAGGCCCCACAAAACTATAAAAAGCTCTTCTCTTCTGACGTGAAAAAGGAATTTGTACAAAGATTTATACTTTCAGTTATTGATTACAGCGAAGTTATTCTACACGGCCTTTGATAGGAAAGCTCACGGCACCTATAACTGGCATTGATTGCCTGTGTTCGCCATTCTGATGTTCAACTCTTTGACCATATTTCATAAGCTTTACGCGTAGCAACCCTGGTTATGTGCAGACAGATGCAGAGATATCCATTCCTCCTGTCTTCTCTACTGTCTTACCAATGAACACTGTCCCTCATACCTTTCTTCGAGCTTGACGCTCTTCTCTGAATAATGTGGTAGAAAAACTGCTTCCAACAGGGAAAAATCCCTTCCATCCTCCGTCATCGTTCAGCCACTTTCTCAAAGTATTTCTCAGTGGCAAAGAACCGACACAAGAATAACCTCCCGCGTTATATTACAGACCTGAATACCATCTCTAGCTTCAGAAGACAGCTAATGGGATAATGGGATATTTACTGAAGCAACAATAAATATTACCATTGTCCCTGCATGCACTAGCTACACTTTTAAATCCCTCTGTCCTGATCTTCATTTTCCCAGTGTTCTGACCAGATGCAGTCTCCTTTCCTCAGAATTCGCTATTCAGTAAATGTCAGTTCTGTACACCCATAAATCCATTCTATTTCTGCAACTATCATTATTTTTATTACTGTCATTTTTATTATTATTGTTACTATCACTACTACCACTGTCAGTTGTAGCAGCTCAAGTAGTACAAATACCACGAGTATTACTCTATTCTTTATTCTTTTGTAGTCAGTATCGTTTACTCCCACTTCAGACACTCAGATAATTTTAATACTATTTGTCATACTAAAATCGTTATTTCTTAGGTAAATATGATTTGAAAAAGATACTATACCAGTGAAACCCTGGTGCGATGTAAGAGAGGACGTCATGGTCCTTAGCAGGTCAGGTTTAATAAATAAATGCATAAGTATACTAAGTAAAATTAGTCACTGTTTTGGTACATCACCTGCAGGAGAAATATCAATATAGGTCACATTCGCAAACAAGGCAGGCAAACTATGAAGTCTTCCGTTACTCACCTTCCTCTTATTTCTTTGGTTGGTTGTTTGGTTGTTTGGGGAAGGAGACCAGACAGCGTGGTCATCGGTCTCATCAGATTAGGGAAGGATGGGAAAATAAGTCGGCCTTGCCCTTTCAGAGGAACCATCCCGGCATTTGCCTGGAGTGATGTAGGGAAATCACAGAAAACCTAAATCAGGATGGCCAGACGCGGGATTGAACCGTCGTCCTCCCGAATGCGAGTCCAGTGTCTAACCACTGCGCCACCTCGCTCGGTTCTTATTTCTTTCTCAGGAGTAGTATGCGGGAGCACTGAGATTTCTATTATCGATACACCCGCAAAAGGATAGTCTTTGGGCCAATGCGACACATGCATTTGACCTCTAGTTTTCTTCTGTGCAGCGGGTCAGAAAATGTGACGTTAACTGCCATTGTGGAAAACTCAAGTAAACGCTTTGCATGAATAGCACACTAAAGCGAAGACGCTATTACGAAGGGCTGCGCTGCTAGTTTCGAAGTTGCTAACGGAAACCGTAGTTGTTTATTACCTACGTTCCGAAGCAATTTAACAGCAATACAGAGTTACGGCATTTTCATGTGTTGGGAATGCGCAGGGATTAAAGACTCCTTCCAGTCGCCTCCCAGCAATTAATTCATGCTAGATTAAGGAATTAGTAAGTGTTTCCATAATTTGGTGTGTTTCGTTGGTAATCATGTTATTTGTGTTAAAATGTAAGCCAGGATAATTTAATGCTGGTGTAATTGAAATTAGTTGGCGTTTCTGAGTCCTGTGCTTGAACTGCATCTAACGCAATGTCCAACTAAAATTAGAAGACGTATTCCTTTTTTCTCGTGTTCCTTGATTCCCTCTATGGTTTTCTCAGAGCAATCGGTAACTATGACTGATTTATTGATTTGCATGGTCCATACCTTAGGAACACGGGTCATTCATTGTGTCACCCCAGTTTTCGGCTACTTATACATGTATTAATATCTGTAATTGGAACTCCCATTGCTTTTCATAATTTTGAAGTGGATATATTATTTACGCAAGATTATTTAGTAATTTCACTAGCACAAATCAATAATTTTCATCAGCTTCCTTCCATGCGTCGAAGCTCATAATCAATAATGTTTGTGGTACTTAACGCTGTATATGGTACTAGCAGCAGTACAAAGATATTTTCTTTCAGTGTTTTAGGTGTCACTTGTAAGAGTCCATGAGATTTGGCGCATGAGTAAAGAACGTTCGTTACACATGACCACAGGTCAGACTAAAATGTTTTTGTTTCGGGGCGTCATTCTCACTTAGTAAATTCATATTAAAGATAGAATTTAGTGTTTAGTAATAAATATGTTCGGTGTTTTTAGACAACGGCTAGTTGAAGTTACGTGAGTTTCTAATTTACATGAAAGTTCACCATACAAGTTAAAGCATAAAACTTTCACCTCCTTTAGATCATCCTGAGGTCTTTGTAATCCAATGGCTGTGGGAGGAGACATTTATATCTGTAAAATTAATTAAAAACCGTCTCGATCGTACAGTCTTTTAATAAAATATCATCGGTTTCTGTCTCTAGTAAAAGGCCATCTACAAATACTGTCCAACAAAGATAAAAATTAAGAATGCTGATTTGCCTAGGGCAGTCAGGAAACATTAAAAAGAATGTATCAGTTCCAATCCGACTGACGGTGATGAGGCTAGGAACAGCTGTGCCAATTTCAGTCGCAAAACTGTTGCTGATGGCTAAGCAGCCACTGCTTAAATAGAACGAGAGAGGGACCGCAGGAGCTGCATGACGTCAATGACAGCCAACAGAAACGATTTACATGTCATATGTTAAGATTTGAACATCCATTTTTTTTAAATGTACACAAATGTTACTGTAAACAATTCCTGACGTACGTGAAAACAAGTTTTATAAAACATTCAGTCATAGGCCAATGTGATATGTCAATCTGTAGCCTAGAACGCCATCTGCAGGAAATAACATTATGAAGACGCTGTTGCCATGGAAGCTGCCATTAACTCATAAATTATACATTCGTGATGGAATAAGATATAAAAAGGTACTTACAAACGATTAGATACATGAGTATTCACGTTAGTATAGAATGGTTTGTTAAAGGCACTTCACAGTAATACAGAAAGTTAGAAGCATAGTGGAATGCCTAAGGACACCGTTCCCATGTAGACATCGTGGTTGAAATGGCTGTCGGTTTTCAAAGATGTATTCGATGGATGTTGTATGTTACCGTCACGATAATGGATTCTGGAGGTTTTGCACAGGTCAGGACAGTGGCCTATGGAGAGGACAGTGATATACAGGGTCGCAAGGGTGACGATAAATGAGATAGATCGTGCTTTGAGGTGGCAATAGGTAATAAAGTCGTGACTACGGAATGTTTAGCGTTTTACGTGCTTTTATATGCTGTACTCTGATTGGTGTGTTTCATTTTCTTTCTGGTATGTTGTTCAAGTACCGGAAGCTGGGAGCCAGGGGTGGGACTGTGATATCTCAGCATTCAGGGGTAGTAGGGAAATGGGAGTGGTCGAAGTGAGGTTCGTCAGGAATGGAGAATATGTCCCGAGATAGACGGCAGAACGATTGGCTTTGTTCAGGTCGTCAGGTAAGGGAACTGAAGAAATTGGCTAATCTTTTGTTTCGTCCATATCAGTTGCATTGATTGGTTGCCTCAATTAGTTGCAATGGACACATAGGCTAAGTTCAGTGGAGGTACTTGTTGCCAATTGTGAACTTTGCTGTGCTTTTTGGCCCTTTATGTAAAAGTAATTACTGGTAAGAGCAAGGTGTGTGGTTAATACAGCTAAATTTTATAGCCATGTAACTGAGATGAACGAAATAAAAATTATTCGGTTTCTTCAGTACTGAACAGTTACAATCTCATTCTTCACCTGTGGCAGCGTTTTTCAAATAAGCAGGTAAGCAAATTTGTTGTGAAAGATCGGGTAGTGAGGGATGGGATAGGTGCAGTGAGTAAGTTGAATGTTTTCCTGTATTTGGAAGAGTTAACTGGCAGTGTAGCGCTGACTCCGGCGCACGTCTAGCGCCAGCCGCGGCGTTTTATGGCAAGGAGTAAATTTCAAATGTATCGCTGTATTTGTCTGTGGCGTGTGAGTGTATCCTAGTCACGTGTCCAGATGAAGTTGTGATGTTAGTGACGGGTTTCTCGGAGAAGGTGTACTGGTTGTGGTGGGAGAATGGGGTGATGAGAATATATGACTGTAGCAGGGAGATATAGAAATCTTAAAAATCCTACTTCTCTTTAAATCAAACAAAACCCCATGATACCTCCTCGTGTAGCCCTAAGTGCCTCAACTCAGTGTTAAGAAACGTCCTTGAATCCATCCTCTCCCGATGCATCTACTGCCGTCTGTACCAAAACTATCTTCTTCCCAGTATGGCTTCCGTCCCATCTACTCTGCTTCTGATCAAATCCCTAACCTCACCCATTTTCCATCACAACCGCTTAACAACCGTAAATATTCCCTCTTTGTCCTGACAGGATTTTCCAGTCGCCTCTCCTAAATCCAAACTTGTGAATTTCCCATCCATCAGGTCCTCTCCAGACGCCAATCCTATGTCATTGCCAGCAACACCAGTTCCCATGCCTTCCACCCTACTGCAGGAGTGCCCCGAGGTTCTGTTCTTTCCCTTCACCTTTACTCCTTATAAACAGCTGATGTATTCGATGGATGTTGTATGTTACCGTCACGATAATGGATTCTGGAGGTTTTGCACAGGGCAGGACAGTGGCCTATGGAGAGGACAGTGCTATACAGGGTTGCAAGGGTGATGATAAATGAGATAGATCGTGCTTTGAGGTGGCAATAGGTAGTAAAGTCGTGACTACGGAATGTTTAGCGTTTTACGTGCTTTTATATGCTGTACTCTGATTGGTGTGTTTCATTTTCTTTCTGGTATGTTGTTCAAGTACCGGAAGCTGGGAGCCAGTGGTGGGACTGTTCAAAAAATGGCTCTGAGCACTATGGGACTCAACTGCTATGGTCATAAGTCCCCTAGAACTTAGAACTACTTAAACCTAACTAACCTAAGGACAGCACACAACACCCAGCCATCACGAGGAAGAGAAAATCCCTGACCCCGCCGGGAATCGAACCCGGGAACCCGGGCGTGGGAAGCGAGAACGCTACCACACGACCACGAGATGCGGGCGGTGGGACTGTGATATCTCAGCATTCAGGGGTAGTAGGGAAATGGGACTGGTCGAAGTGAGGTTCGTCAGGAATGGAGAATATGTCCCGAGATAGACGGCAGAACGATTGGCTTTGTTCAGGTCGTCAGGTAAGGGAACTGAAGAAATTGGCTAATCTTTTGTTTCGTCCATATCAGTTGCATTGATTGGTTGCCTCAATTAGTTGCAATAGACACATAGGCTAAGTTCAGTGGAGGTACTTGTTGCCAATTGTGAACTTTGCTGTGCTTTTTGGCCCCTTATGTAAAAGTAATTACTGGTAAGAGCAAGGTGTGTGGTTAATACAGCTAAATTTTATAGCCATGTAACTGAGATGAACGAAATAAAAATTATTCGGTTTCTTCAGTACTGAACAGTTACAATCTCATTCTTCACCTGTGGCAGCGTTTTCCAAACAAGCAGGTAAGCAAATTTGTTGTGAAAGATCGGGTAGTGAGGGATGGGATGGGTGCAGTGAGTGAGTTGAATGTTTTCCTGTATTTGGAAGAGTTAACTGGCAGTATAGCGCTGACTCCGGCGCACGTCTAGCGCCAGCCGCGGCGTTTTATGGCAAGGAGTAAATTTCAAATGTATCGCTGTATTTGTCTGTGGCGTGTGAGTGTATCCTAGTCACGTGTCCAGATGAAGTTGTGATGTTAGTGACGGGTTTCTCGGAGAAGGTGTACTGGTTGTGGTGGGAGAATGGGGTGATGAGAATATATGACTGTAGCAGGGAGATATAGAAACCTTAAAAATCCTACTTCTCTTTAAATCAAACAAAACCCCATGATACCTCCTCGTGTAGCCCTAAGTGCCTCAACTCAGTGTTAAGAAACGTCCTTGAATCCATCCTCTCCCGATGCATCTACTGCCGTCTGTACCAAAACTATCTTCTTCCCAGTATGGCTTCCGTCCCATCTACTCTGCTTCTGATCAAATCCCTAACCTCACCCATTTTCCATCACAACCGCTTAACAACCGTAAATATTCCCTCTTTGTCCTGACAGGATTTTCCAGTCGCCTCTCCTAAATCCAAACTTGTGAATTTCCCATCCATCAGGTCCTCTCCAGACGCCAATCCTATGTCATTGCCAGCAACACCAGTTCCCATGCCTTCCACCCTACTGCAGAAGTGCCCCGAGGTTCTGTTCTTTCCCTTCACCTTTACTCCTTATAAACAGCTGATACGCCCAAACCACTTCCCTCATCCACATCCTTCAGTATGCTGATTACACTGCTTTCTTCACCTTTTATCCTATGCTCCAGAAATTCCAACGATCTTTCCAAATCCATCTCAATCAGTTTACCTCCCGACGTAACCAATGGCCCCTTAAGATTAAACCGTCCAAACCCCAAGCAATAATTGTAGGTTGCAACACATGCACTTTCGGTCTCCTTGATTTCTACCCCACCTTATGCAACTGTCCCGTCCAGCTAACTAAAACAAATAAGTTGGAGTAACCTTTTAGCTGCAGGTAACGTGGAACCCTCAGTACTAACAGTCCAACAGAAAGCCCACAATAGACTAAAACTACTAACCATCCGAACATAGGGACTACACCCCTCCGTGCCCTCCACTTGTACAAACCCCTGATCCACTCTGCCTAATACTGTGCAAATGTTACATGATTATCCGCTCTTGCTAAGCTCTGTGACTACCTCCGGATCCTCGGACGCCTTGTTCGCTTCCTCGCTTCCAAAATCCGCTTACGTGCCCCCACAAGGGCACTTTACCAACTCATCAAATTCTCACCTCTCCTCGCTCACACTGAACGCTTCTAAGTAGCCCACAATATCCGTAGACCCAACTCCAACAATCTTACTGTGTTCCCTCTGCTATCCAGTCGTAGTGTGCTGCTGCGTCATCACCTGCACATCCCACCAATTCTTCATCTGCACGCCCTCCACGTGTTCTCCCAAAGAATGTTCAACTCTCTCCAACCTGACATACCCCCCCCCCCCCACCAACTTTGAATCCACCCTACCCTATCCACCTCCCCAAGGACTCCCTCTTCCTCCTCTCCCCTACCACACCTCCTCCTTTACCGCTCCCCTGTGGCCCCTTTTCCTCTCCAATCTACAGATCCCAATACAACCTTCCTCTCTCTTCCTGTCCCCCACAGCCACCGCTGTCTCGTCACAGCCTCTTACCAGTATGGCCACCATCTCCACACCAACCCTACTTTTCATCTACAATCCACCGTTTCAGGGCGAGTCCTTTCCCAGTTGTAAATAAAGTGCACAGTGCTCCATTTTTAATGGTTACCATAAATTCCATCACTTTCAATGTTTTATCAGTTCCTTTTTGAAGTGTTTAGTGTTCTTCAAGTGTTTCTCAAGTGTTTTGACTGTGCTGTCTGATCAAATTTTTATCACTGTGTGTAATCAGTTAAGAAAGCATTATATGTTTTATATTTTTCTCATTCACGTTACTTTTTCAAATAATATTAAAGTCATAGTTGATATGGCTCCTTCTTGTTCTGTATTATCATATAAGGTAGAGTTAAGCTCTACTGGTAGAACTGCGGGTAATTTTTACTGCTACCAGTCCAAGCCGCCGCCCATATAGGGGGAGCGAGGATGAAATCACAATCAAGAAAAACAAAAGCCATCTGCAACAGTTTTCGACTGCGGTCAGCACAGCTGTTCCAAGTGTCATCATCGTCAGTTGGATTGGGGTAACGATCGTAATTTTAACGTATATTCTTGGAATGTTTTCTGACTTCTCTACCTAGATGGGCAGTTATCTTTACAGTGCATTTTGTTACGACTGGACGACGGCCTACTACTAATACCTAAAATGGTCACATTTTTAATAAACCGTGACTATTTCTTGCTAATTGCAATAGTCAACAGCCACTTTGCATCTGGGATGTGATACATCAACTAGTGTCTATTTTGGTGTGTAGAATCCGAATATGCCTTTCAAAGTGTTGTAGAATGTACCATTTTTGAGTTTTTAAAGTTTTTTTTTATTTTTCGTATTGAGTATTTCGCTTTTTGTTGTTCTTCCGTTGTGTTATTAATTGTTTGTTTTTGATTTGCAGAGTGAAGCTAGAAGATCTACAAATCGTCAGTAAATGGTTGGTGTTGTAATCCAGTGGTGTGAAAGAGATCCTCAGTGAGTGTTTCCTGTGAAAGGTAGTGCAAACGTTTTTTTTTTTTTTTGTTTGAAACATACACTAAGAAAATTGGCAACTAGTAGATCTCGTTGCTGTCTAAACCACCCCAACAACTTTTGTTACACTCCATAGCCCAATAAAGACCAATCACTGATTTGGTTAAGAAGACATATAACTTGTATTTTGATTGTGCTGTTGGTGATCAAGATAAAAATTTGGCACATTATGTTGCCTGCATAACCTTTACTACATACTTAACCGAGTGGTTGAAAGGAAAACACTGAGCCGTGTCATTCGCTATTCCGAAGGTGCGGTGTGAGACTAATGGCAATTATTCAGAGTGTTACTTCTGTCTTACAAATAACTCGAGACATTCGAGGAAAACTAGACGTAAAATAATATATCCAAATCTATATTCAGTGCATTTGCCCATGCCCCATGATGAGGGGTTACCTGTTCCTGTCTGTAATCTGAAAGCCACGGAACCAGACACCATGTCAAGTGAATGAAAAAGTATTGAACATGTAGAAGACCTCTCCCCTCAAAATCATGACACTTCGCATCACCTCTTTAATCAAAAGTAACTGAACGATTTGGTTCGCGATCTAAAACTTTGGAAACAGCAAGCTGAACTCTAGGGACAAAAATTTCCTGTTTTGGATCAAGAGATGCTTCCTTTGCTCAATATTTCGATTTGCAGAATTCAACGTGTGTGTGTGTGTGTATGTGTGTAGAGATGTCAATGGTCAGATGATGCAGCTAAGTGTACAACATAGGAGTGGCTACTATTTATTGACTCCAGTAAAACCAGCTTAAAAGCAGTACTACTGCATAATGGCAATGCATTTCCACCGGTACCTTTGGCTTACACAGTAGACATGAAAGAAACTTATCAAACCATGGCAAATGAGGATCATGAATGGCAGCTTTGCTGTGATTTTAAAAGTTGTTTCACTCCTAACAGGTTTACAGGCTGGATTCACGAAACACTGCTGCTCTCTGAGCCTATGGGACAGCCGTGACACCAAGAACCACTATACAGTCAAGGAATGGCCTATAAGGAAGTTTTATGTTCCTGGAAACGTAAATGTGAACAATACCACATTGGTTGAGCCCGATAAAATCATTTTTTCTCCCCTTCATTTCAATTGGGGCCTTATCATGAACTTCGTGAAAGCTCTGGATAAACGAGGTGACGCCTTCAAACACTTAAAAAGAAAAGTTTCCCAAATTAAGTGAGGCAAAGCTGAAGGAGAGTATATTTGTTGGACCACAAATAAGAAAATAGCTGAAAGATCCAACCTTTGATTCGAAACTCACAGATATCCAATTAGCTGCTTGGTCTTATTTTCAAGCAATTGTAAAGGGTTTTTGGGTAACAGAAAAGACAAAAACTATGTTACCATCGTAATAATCTGTTGGACAACTACAAGAACATGGGGTGTAGAATGTAGCTTAAAATTCACTTTCTACATTCTCACCTTGATTTCTTTGCGGAAAATTTGGGAGCTGCAAGCGATGAGCATGGTGAATGCTTTCACCAAGACCTTCTTACCATGGAACACAGTTAACAAGGCCACTGGAACCCTTCCATTATGGGTGACTACTGCTGGGGTCCTGTCAGGGAGAGTGATGGCAAACAAATGAAGGGCTCCGTCGTCGCATTTTTCAAAAACCAAAGATGATTAAAGGTGCAAATATCTTCTGATCTAATTTGGACCTTTAATTGACATCTTGCCCATATATACGTATAAAATAGTATTGATTTCAGACGTTCTCAATGTGTATTTTTGCTTAACTTAATTGTGTCAATTTTCTATTTTACCATATTTTATTCTGGTCTGGATGTAGGAAATGTGACCTCATAAAGAGAAACTGATTTTGCCAGTGTATTCCGCACCTCAAAATTATGTAAATCCACCCATTCACAAACCACATACAGAAAAGGAGTTTAAATTTGTCAACTAGTATTATACTTAAGAGACAGGTTGCTGTTTCCTAGTAAAATTTTATATCTACATGAACCACTGAAATGTTCACGGCCCAGGGTTCATTACGCCATGTACATGCGATAGACATAAAGTATTGCTATTGACCTCAAAAGGTCAAGCTGCATCAGTAATCTGCCATTCACTATTGTTAAATATTTGTTTATATGAAATTTTTAATTCAAAATTTTCCACGTTAGCACCTCATGAAATATTTATCATATGTCATGAAACACGATGAGTACTTACATTCGAACGCTTTTAGCTTTCTACAGAACTAAAAATCGCCGACACAATTTCGCAAGATAACACCATTTTTGCCCATCAGAGTAGTAATACGCCACATGAAGAAAGGCAGAGCCACGGATAAATCCCATCTTTCACAAAAAGTACTAATAGGCAAATATAATATTCTGCATTGGTTGGAAGTCGAATTCTTTCCACGTTCCTTATTCAATCAGTTTGTTCCAAATATCTTTTTACTGTTGGATAACCATTAAATTGCTCTTTATAAGTTTCACGCCAGATTTTGAGTCTCTGACGAAACGTACTGTGACGATGAACTCTGACGAACTTATTAAGCATTTTTTTTTTCAAGAAAGAGTTAGTAGCTGATGCTTCGTTTGGTTTTCCATCACTGTAATAGTAATGGCCACTCGTCAGTTAAAAGTGTTTAGGAACTAAAATACGTATTTTAGAGTCATAAAATGCATTTTGCCTTGGGAGAGCATTTGGAACGTTTGCGTTGGTGTGGTCGGGGGAATATTCTATGTTAATTGTAGCAGCGTAGCAGCATTAGATAAAATTGCTATTCTAGTAACTTTCTATCCCACTTACGATAGTTGGGAAACTTGAACTCTCTGAACAAACAGAATTAATTAATCGTGTCGTTCTCGAGCGGAAAGTCTTGACTATAATCTATGGGACCGGCTGAAGATGAGATCACATGAACGATGAGGTAAAATTATAATCTGAATGAGATCCACAGCAGCCCAAATACTGTGTGTCCGATGAGAACCAACCCGATTGTGGATATAGGTCATGTTGCTTGGATGAATAAAACTCAATGGCCTTTGAAAACCATTACCTTAAATTCCCTCGTTGTAACACCGTTAGCTAGACCAAGGGAAAAGTGGAGAGATGGAACTCATGAGGATTTTCTGCAGATCAGCATAAAAGATAACTGGCGGCATAAAACAAGAAATAGAATCAAGTGGATTAGCAGGTTTACAATTTCGCGCGTTTCTATGACCCTGATCACATAAAGAGAGACAGAAGGAGACTTATTACAGTAGATGTCATTGCCATCAGCATTCAGCTACCCTTCAGTATTCACAAAAACATGAATGGAACATGTGGAAAAATCTTGATTTGATCTAGTTCCAGAGAAACCAAATTACTGTAACTGTTTGCTCGCTGAGAACCAAGCGGGTTGTGCGGGTGGGTCATGTCACTCGGATGGATATATGTCATTGTGTTAACCAAATACGAAGTGTAGAGATAAAATTCATGATGTCTTACTGCTAATCAGCATAAAAGTAATTGGCAGCAATAAGCAGGAAACAGTACGAAGTGAATGAGGAGACATGTAGTTTCGCGTGGTTCCATGAATCTGGTCACGTAAAGCGAGAGACCTACGACAGTTAATAGGATACCCATTTACATTCACCTGCGCTTCTGTATTCATGAAAATAGATTCCAGTAATTAAATAAAATCAGATAATAGCATAATGAGGCGCAGAAATTGCTATTGCCATTGACCATCCTAGTAAGTGTTGTAGGATGTTATGTTATGTCATTTTTTCTCCTCCTGTTCCTCTCCTCCACCCCCTTCTCCTCTTCCTCCTCCTCCTCCTACCCTATTCCTACTTCATTTCCTTCTTATCGTTCTTCAAATTACTGGCACAATCATCATGTGTTCTTCTCATTAATAAACATTGCAATCTGAAGAGCACCCAAATGTGATCCAAACAGTAGAGTGAATTGATGAAGAAGATTGAGAATAAATCCGGTTTTGGCTTCAGTTTAACAACCTAAAAGTTGTCATTTGGAATGTTTGACGTGTTGGAGAGTGAAATAGTTCTGTTGGGTGCTACACCGTCTAGGCTGAAGAAGCCATTGCCGGTGGCTTTACACTCTGGTGAACAGCATCTTTGGGCGCACGCTCGTCGGTGATTGGTGGCCTCGAGTGTCAGCCAAGTCCTCGGCCCACGGTCGTTGTCTGAGGACCGACTTCATTACGGGCCGCCCTCTCCGCATTCCCACCGAGTCGGCATCCACCAGTCTCCGCGGCCGCTGCTGATGCCGCTAATGCATATGCAGGCGAGCGGGTAAGAGCGCCGCTTAAACCGCATCAACAACGCCTCTTTGCGCCCGAAGTGGCACGCCGCGCCGATCGATGTCCGCGCCCGGAACCTGCCGGACGGAGCGATCCACTTGACGCTCTGCGCCTGGCCCGTATGCGTTCCGCTGTGCAGGCCGTACCGACGGAAGGAGTACTGTGCTTCACTTGCTGACAGTTCCATCCCGCCAAAGCAAGGAACTTATGAAATGATATGGAGCGTGTACCTGGAAATGATAAGGTGCTGAACATTAAGATGATAATCATCATCGACGTTTTTATTTAGCACAGAGACCAAATTTACACCAACAAGGAATATCACAATACTATAGCAAAACTTTACTGTTCTTTTGTAACATAACACAGACGCTGGAGAAGAGCCAGACAGCTTAAGTCGTTAAAATTTTGTGAGCACGGAAATATCGTTCGGCCGCAGCAGCAACAGTCCATGAGCTTGAGCGGGGCCGGAAAATTTCCAGCCCAGTTGCTGTTAGTGAGTTGATGCCAAGGACTGGACAGGGCTCGTACAAGGCGGGCAGTTTCATGCTCTTGAAGGAGACAGCGACGGACAGGATGCTTGCCCAGCCCTAAGAACTGAGAGTCCTGTTGAAACTTCCTGGCAGATTAAAACTATGTGCCGGACCGAGACTCGAACTCGGGAACTTTGCCTTTCGCGGGCAAGTGCTCTACCAACTGAGCTACCCAAGCATGACTCAAGCCCCGTTCTCACAGCTTTACTTCCGCCAGTACCTCGCCTCCTACCTTCCAAACTTTACAGAAGCTCTCCTGCGAACCATGCAGAACTAGCATTCCTGAAAGGAAGGATGTTGCGGAGACTTGGCTTAGCCACAGCCTGAGGGATGTTTCCAGAACGAGACTCCTGTTATTTTTAACACTTTGGAAAACAAGCCCTATCATAGCTCGGGCCACAGGTTCGTGTTGAAAACACCACGTCCGAGTACAGGTCAGGCTGCGATTTTTCTCGATGCGCGAGCCACCTATTGCGTGAAGACTGGACTCTCTTCATATGAGAACAATGTATGGGCGTTACACAACCTGCACCGTCACTGCCTTCTGTAGCCAATTTTTAGAATTATTTCGAAAGAAACAGTAGCGAAATTAATACCTGCTGTCGTGAATGGCTGAACCAATATGATCGCATCGACGTAATTTCGTGCATGTCCTCGTTAGATTTCGCCGTTTGCTGTAATTCTTCTACAAATACAACACCTTTGTTAAGCAAAAAATTTTGGAAACTCAAGGTGAAGAAATTGCTCAATATTTACCTCGCATTTTTTTATTGGGAGGATAATTGAATTTTCCGTCATCGTTATTTTAAAATTTATATTCTATCAGGCAACTGAAGCAAATATGATAAAAATGTGTTGAAGCTTGTCCCTTATTTAGTAGCCGGCAGGATAGGCCGAGCAGTTCTAGGCACTTCAGTCTGGAACCGCGCGACCGCTACGGTCGCGGGTTCGAATCCAGCCTCCGGCATGGATATGTGTGATGTCCTTAGGTTAGTTAGGTTTAACTAGTTCTGCGTTCTAGGGGACTGATGACCACAGATGTTAAGTCCCATTGTACTCAGAGCCATTTAAAGCCTTATTTAGTATGTATTACTTTTGAAGTTCATCATTCACAAATGTGCCAGTAACGCTTTGAAAACTGCATGATTTTCCTGGTATTCTCCTAAGTTTCCGTTCTCCAAAGTGTTACGAGTGATGGAACATCCAAGTATTAGAGATTCAATAGTAATTCCACTGTTTTTCGAAGCACTAACCGAAGTATGCCCAAATCAACAAGCACTCATAACGCTTCAAGCTAAGTACTGACGTCAGTGATACATCAATATTACGAAAGTTAGCTTTGAATACAACCAAAGAAATTCAGGATTCTATGGAGTTTATTCAATAGTAACCGCCATTCACTTTCCTTACAGACCTTAGCATTGCATTCTCGGTACTGGTCGTGAACGCTACACAACCATAACCAATCTGTATTAAGTAATAACATAGGTTTAGTGTATATCCGAATCAGATCATCTTGTGCTCCACATGAACATCAGTGAATCCAGCATGATACTTTAATCATTAATCATCCATGCATTCTAGATGTTAATTATTGCTTTAATACCGCGCTGCGCGGAAGTACATTATTGAATATTTATGCAAATGAGATTACACAATTTCATAGACTTTACTGGTCGCATATAGATATTATTTTATGATATGATTTTTTGCACACATACTTAAGTGGCGAGTGAAAAGTTTTTCCAAGGCCGGAAGTCGAAACCGGGTCTGCTGTTTACTAGGCAATTGAGTTAGCCACTAAGTTACCTTGGCAGAGCAGCTCATACAGCTGCACGTATTACCCTGACACGCCTCCCTCCACCATCCAAATTCTCACTGCTGTTCGAATCTACTTCAGATTCCACCATTAATATCTGTATGAGACCAGTAAAGTATCTAAAATTGTGTCATTTCAATTGTATAAGTACTTGCACCTGGGTTTCGGGCTGGATCCCCCATTTACGTTGGATGCTGAGGTGCTCTTCCAGAACATGGAGAGCCTCGGTATTTCTTTTCGTGTGAAAGAGGGGAATTTAAAGTAGAGTTGAACAGCAGTGAGCATTTGGATCGGGGGGGGGGGGGGGGGGAGGTGTACCGGGATAATCCGTGCAGTGGAGTGAACTGCTATGCCTATGTCGCTTGGTGGCTAATGCACCTAGCTAGTAAGCAGGAGACCCTGTAACAACAACAACGCTATACTATTATACAAATAATAGTTTTTTTCTGAATTTTCGATAAATTAGTGTAATCGATGTTCCGATTTCATTTCTTCTTTTTTTCATGCCATTATGTTAAAGAAACTGTAAACAATTTTCAATGTGAATATTAATGTTTATGTCAAATTTCAAGCAATATTGTAATAGAATTGAAGTGTAGCAAACGTTGAATCTATTGTAACATGTTTAAAATTGTAATTGTGCGTCTGGTACATACGTAGGCAATGTGTTAGGATATGTAGAATGCAAAACCTCTGGTGAATACCCCGTCTGTAGGGGAGCGGTAAAAGGTGGATGGCAGGTGAGCGCGGGGAAATGCATACGGGCGCTGCACGGCATAACGGGCTCAGCAGTAGTAGTCGGAGTTGGGCATTGGTCTGAGCAACACGTTCTGGATCGAGGAGGCTCTCCTGGAAGACGTGGTTTCATTGAGCCTCGGATATGCCGTTCCGACGCCTATACAGCATGTCAAAATTCCATAGGCACTAAATGGAAAAGTATTGCGACGCTATGAAGAAGTAAAGTGCCGATACATCAAGAGCCATTGCTGTGGTTGTATGTGTGCTCCGTGCCTCGCCATCTCGCCGCCCGCCAACCGCCGCATCGATACGAACAGGTTGAAACTTTTAGTACTGTATTCGTGTGGACCAGTGTTACTTTTGTTCCATACTGTTCAATAACAACTTAAATTTTACCAGAACTGTCCTATCATTTAATTATTCTCACAACTAACCTAGACAGGGTCCTTTCCAAATGTTGTGCAATCCGAGTGTCCCGAGATGAAAAATTAAAGTTTGTGTTAATAATAAATACCTGCAGACCTAGCTATGTTAGAATGATGTTTAAAGAACTGTTTTTGTTAATGAACTAATAGACGAATAACAAAGGTCTGACAAAGTTGGAAGATAATTTTGATATCAATTTAGAAATGAAGTTTAATTATTTTGAGGCTGATATAATGGTATTTAAATGAGCAGGAAATAAAATGAAAAGAGTAGTATCTAATATATTGGAAATCTTGAGCACATAATGATTTCAGTAATCGAATTTTTGAATACAGTGATCATAACAGTTTCAGGGTCCCCCCCCCCCCCCCTCTTTTTTATTCATTTGAATTCTGAAGTGTTCTAAACTGATTTCACCAGCAAAGTCAAAGCCAAAATAGGAACCAAAATTTATCAGTGTGTTATCTTTATCAAAATTGACATTGTGTGTGTGTTTCGAAAGTGCTATTTCTAGGGTAACCCATACCCGATTTTAATCGGGTCAATAGATAGTACGAAGTTTTGTAGTAAACATTATAGTGTAATGTTATGTATTTATGGTTTATCCATATTAGTACAGAAAGTGAAATTATCAGTTCAGTAGATTTTCTGGTTCTAAAATTTACCATATTATGCAGTGTTATTACGGGTGGTTTTGCATGAACGTACATCAACTTCTACAGGGAAGAAACTCAGTTAATGCCTAATTAGGCTGGCGACCGTATAATTAACAAATTGGTAGCATCTTCTGTGTTGTTTCTTGTCCGTCCTGACGTGTAGTTGCATTTCGGACTTGCTTGACGGATCATTGTTATTACCGAGTGGGTGTAAGTCTGATGAGCCTCCATTCAGGTACACGCGGTCAATTTCTATACAAAAACCTTTCTCGTATGGTGAAGCCCGTCAACTTACCATAGTACAGGCTTTAAGGAGTATCGTGTGCACTAGCGCAGTGTTACAGCCCGCGTTCAATTCCCAGCACTGGTACAAGATTTTCACTTGCCGCTTAAGTCTATATACACCCACTTCAGTTTGTATACACAAAATTATTTATATGATAGAACTGAATATAATATATGTTGTCTGGTGCCGTTCGAACCAGAAAGCATACCATTTTAACAAGCATTAGATTTACGAATGACTGTAAGTTTGAAGGGAGGCAGACTGCAGCCCACTGGCGGGAAGGTAAATAGGGTCGCACGTCTTGATGCCGTTGAACAGCGCTGGTTGGTTGTCCGGAGACCAGCTGGTAGCTAGTAGACGGTGTGAAAAGTTTGTCCGTGTTACGCAAGCGAAGAGGCAGGTACATTTGGGGACTAATAAGAATGGTTTTCAAAAGATGGTTTGCCTTGGACAGCATGTAGTCGGAGTACATACTTTAACAATTGTCGAGACTCTGAAAATATTGGTGTGATGTGGGACTTATTCAGAATTCAGCCGGAGGTACAAGTTGTCAAGTAGAACTTTATGAACAGTCATTACCGATGAACCTGATAAATTCTCATATTAATGCACTGCAGGAAGTGTGTAATTTATTTGAGTATTAATTATTTAAATTAATTATATCAAAGAGCTACTGGATGAATAAGCCAGTCATTTCAGTTAAAATCTTCTTGTTCGACTACAGCACTTAATGTCGCACCCGACAGCATTTATTTTATATAGTGCAAACACTTGCACTTTATGTTAATTATTATTCGCACTGACTACTCAATATCTGATTATCTGATAAACTAGGGTGTAGAATCACCGGCAACTGATGCATATTGCGCAGTTAAGCTTCTGCAGGGCAATAAAGCTGGTGTGTGTGTGTGTGTGTGTGTGTGTGTGTGTGTGTGTGTGTGTGTGTGGCTCAACCTCTACGACAATAGTGAGCCAAATATCTAATCTGAGACATACTTTGCCCATTGCCGGTCTTCATAATAATTTTTACCGGTAGTCGCAAATGATATTTCTGTTTTGGGGCAATCAAATATGATCATAACTTTCCTCATTCATTCCTCTCTTTTGAATTGTGTGTTACACTTTGAATATTTTACCGAATTCCTTCCTTAATTTATAACAAACCAAAAATTAGAAAATTGCCCCTAAAAGCACTCATTTTTTTAACGACTATTTTGACTATTTGAAAATCAATATTACAATAAATACAATTTCAGTAACACTTTGAACAGTTACCAAATATCAGCGCAGCAGAATATATGAGCCCTATATCGCCTTTAACATAAGAAAGGGATCACTGGCAAATCAACAAGCCTAAACAATTATTCCGTGTGTCTGCTACGGTCGCAGGTTCGAATCCTGCCTCGGGCATGGATGTGTGTGATGTCCTTAGGTTAGTTAGGTTTAAGTAGTTCTAAGTTATAGGGGACTGATGACCTCAGAAGTTAAGTCCCATAGTGCTCAGAGCCATTTGAACCATAAACAATTACTGACGAAAGTATGCCCGTACAAATTCTAGACAAGTAAAGTAGCTGAAATGTGGATTATACAACGCACAATCAATGGATTTATCCTGGCCCACAACCCAAACACTTGATTCTGTAAAGATACTTTAATTCTTGCGTCGGGCCTGGGATAATTAAGGACGCTACATGTGACCACGTACACCATCCGAGGCAGCAAGGAAAAGGCTAATTGAACCACGAAGTATGATCCGCTACCGTAAAGGATTAAGGAAGTAGCGACTCTCGAGTAGGAGTCGAAACAAAACATTCGCGAACAGACGTGAACTGCTAGCGAGCCTAGCCCTTGATTTTGATAGACTCCCTCATTCTCACAGAACCCCCGGCAGACGCTTATAGTGAACTTCACATGGGCTTACATCCCGCCCGTTGCGTTGCATGGCTGTCACCTAGTGATATGCCAGAGAAGCGGTAGCTAGGTGACGAAAGCAAAAGAAGTTCTGCGAGCGAAAGAATTGATAAGACGGCACGAGGACGGTTTGCAGATATCATCAAAACTGTGTACAGAACTGTTTCATTCCGTAGATATTAACAACGTTGCAAAAATAACAATGTTTCAGTTCGTCTATTTACAACACTATGACAAAATAACTGAACCTTTAGTTCCGTCTTGGGAAAAGCTACGTGTAGCACTGACTTGATGTGAAACACGATAATGTTACCCTCTGAGAGTATTTTAAAGTTCGACCGTGCGTATGTCTAATGGAAAGGCGTATCGGACTATAATTTCGAATTTTATGAAAGTAAGAGTAAGACCATACGGGCTTTAACCTTGAGAGTTGCAGAAGTGGAAAAATTATAAGTGAATTTAAAAAATGAACTGTCGCCAGCCTAATTAGGCACATTAATTTGGAAATGTATGTTTGAGAAAAAATTGGATACTTGTTATTGAAGTTACTTCTGTTGAGATATCCCGGAGAGTAGCGAACAGTATACAAACTGACACAGTGCACTCTGTGCAGCAGCAGTTACGAATAACACACACAGCAGTAAATTATGGGGAGCCAAAGCGAACGAACTCATACTAATGACGGACGCAATCAATAGCATTACTTAATCAAAATACTGAAACATCACTGCACGAAGTGCAGAACTTTTTGGACATGAGAGAATTCTATCTTAACTGACATGAATAACACAAATAAAGATTAATAACATCTTAAATACACTGTTTAAGCAGTTATTCTTAGTAACAGAAATAGTTCATTTTTTTCATAATAGGAGGAAAATTTGATGAGGACACAAAAACTGGTATAGTTTCACTATCCAAGTTTCTTTGATTATTGCAAAAGTAAAAACTATCTCTAAAAGCTAACCATTCACAATTACTTTGCAAGGTAATAAAACACAACACTGGGCTTAATTAACTTCAAAGGGAACCATTCATGATTGAAATCGTGGATAACTTCACTTCCAATAGTACTACCGCAAATCGGTTATCGCTTCATTAAAGGTTTATATGTACTTGTCCTTTGATCACCTGTGAAGCAGGTATTCTTGCAATAGTATTTACACAGTCTTCCATGGTGTTTCTACGAAACTATATTTTGTAATAAACTAAGAATACATTAGCAAAGGCCTATCTAACTTAACTTTTATGGTTTTATCTTTTAAATAATTAAGGTTTTCACTTTCCTATTGATTGATTTTTAAAATTTTGTACTTAAACTTCCTACCTTGATAATTTCACTTGGAGTAGTTCATAAACAGCAAAAGTGTACCCTTACTTTAACTTTTGCTACTCCTTTTACTTTAGACAAAAAATCACTTTTAAACACATGAATACCAGAATTGTTTATTTAAATCAGGATACTCGCTTTTAGTAGTACTTTGGTGAGAATCCTCCACAGTTAAGTGATCAGAATTGAAGTCATGGTTTCGAAGACGAATTCACATTTTATGTGATTATTATAGAAACAACACACAAATTAACTGGACCATTCCCGTGTACATTACGTAACTGAATGTATGAAGTCTGCGAAGCAGTGGCGAAGATTAGTGGCAAGCGAAATAGTGGCTAATTGTACTCGCGGCTCTTGATATGAGAATGCTGTATAAAATCTCTTCTTGCCGTCAGAATTTCAACGTAATAGGGCCATTCCATTACTTCGTGGATACCAAATAATAGCCAGATCCACATCCGAGGCGAATCACTTCTAATGCAGCTTCCAGTTGCCTCTCTTAGCACCGTCGAGGAGTATCGTGCTAAGGCTAGCCACACACTTCGCGCCGTTCATACAAAGAAGTCGCTCAGGTCGACCGCCAAATCCACCTTTTACATCGTGCCATGCCACTGTCGTTGCGAAAGGACTTCCCTACAGCGTTTAAACGTTACAAATATAAGTGCCCTAAGCATGAACCAGCTTTTAAGAAACACTTCTTTTCATAAACACATTGATATTACTATAATTTAAAATGTCAACATATTCTTTTGCTTTTTCATATATACATTACAAATCACCAATTTTCGTTCCATACACCAAGGGGTTCAAGCAACACAGAATGCATAAATTGCAGATACTCCTAATCGATATAAGTGATACATATTGGCATTTGGAAACTCATAAGAAGAGGCTAAAAATCACTCCTCTTGCTTCTAGACGCTTATAAATCCATCAGAAGACAAGCACCCAGATAACAGGTCCTAGCTTTCCATCACTCTCGGGGTGGATACGTCCAATGTTGTATATAACAGAAGGAAACGGAAATTTAAAATCGCATTTAAAAATTTGTACATATAGTAGGACGTTATTGTGTCTTTGTTTGACCGTCACATTTAAAGTTAATGAAAGGGGAAAATGTAATACCCCCTAACAGTATTCCAGTTAGATTTCAATTTTAATACTCCGTGCAATGAGATCCTTTCGTAGTGCGAAGTTATAGAATCTTTTGGTGGAGCGAATCGGCACATTTAACTGGAAAAGTGCTAGTTTACAGCTGTTTACAGAAAGTTTAGTAGGTTAGTGCAAAGAATCACAGAGGAATAGCTCAGAAGTCCGCCTGCTCAGTATAACACAGAAAACTGTAGGTTCAAATAACAAAGTTTTCAGGGAAAAACAAACCTCTTTGATAGTCTTAGCACTAATTTTGGTAAAAACGACGTTAGTGAATCACACCTTGGCCACTATTCTGCAGAAATAACGATATAAGATTCCATTGAAAACCATGCTCGGACTAATATTTATCCGTTCTGAGATGAGAGGAAGCTGTTTGAATGTCAATGGTTTCCCTACACCGTATTAGGCATCGAAATGTATTGTTTTTGTGGTAGAAAAGCACAAATAGTACCAGTGACAAAAACTTCACAAAGTCAGCAAGAAAGTCATTAAATGATACGTTTCTAGCAACCGGATGGTCAGCCCCGTAACTTTGTGTAACAACCAACACTGGCTAAAGAGGAGGGAGTTGCGCAACAAATCGTGGGTGGGGATCAGTTAACTTGTCTGTGAAAGAAACAACAGAAGGTATACATTGAACCGTGAGACAAAAGGTATATTACGAAAATTATGTCATCATGGATGGTCGCATGTAGCACAAGCAATTTGATATCTCCATTCCGGCACTTCTCCTCAGTACAAAATTTGTTATTTTCTGCGGATAAAAACCTGTGAGACTTGTATGTTAGATTGGGTCCGGTCATATCACCATCTACATATAGTAGCATGATTAGTGTCGCTAAAATTTGTGAAGGTTGTCTAGCAAAAATGTGAAGCACAAAGATGGAGTAGGGAACGAAATAAAATATCACGGGCTCATAAGGTATTCAATGCTGTTTCGGCGATTACAGTGCCGAGTCAGTTTTCGAGAGAAATTGGCAGTATGTCGTCTATTATCGCTACGACGTTGAACTACCTCTCCCACCCCCTCCCCCCACCCCCACCCCCTCGCTATCATTGAATCATGCGCTAATTCGATTAGTGGGGGGGCAGATGTTATAAAGCTGTTGTAACCTGTACTAAGGAAAGCAGCAGTTGGAACTGCTCTTCGACGTCCCGGATTCCTGAAGTGGTTCGGAGTTGGTATCTGATACGGCCCCACATTTGCTCTATCGAGGAACGATATTGGTATCTTGTTGGCCACCGTAGTAGTACCTCAGTATCACCTAAAGAGTTCAAAGAGAAACGTGCCATTTGATGACTGTTTGTCCTGTTGAACACGGAACCACGATACTGTCGCATGAGAGGTAACACACGAGGGCGCAGTATGTATTCGACGTACCGTTGCACTGTCATAGTTCCCTGAATCACTACCAATCACGAGCTGAAGACATAGCCAATGGCTCCCCAAAGTATGGCGACAGAAGAAACACCGCTGTGGTTCTCCAGAACACTAGAAAATTGGAACTCCATAATTCGCCGCCATACAGGTCGACGATGGTCATCTGTGGCAGTGCACGATGTGATTACTCGCTGAACACCATGCGACGCCATTCAGCATCACTACTTGTTGACCACGCACAGCAGCTTCACAAAAGCACTACGAGGTGTGGCTAGAAAAAAACCGGACTAGTACTGGTGAAACAATAAAACGAATGCAATAAGGCTGAAAGTCGCGTGGCCTGTCACGTGACTCTCGCTCCGCCTACTGCTCGAGTTTCATCTGCCTCCTGCACTCAGTCTGCCCGTGGCGTCTGTTTTAAGTAGTTGACGTTTTGTCTGTGCGTCGGAAAATGTTGAGTGTACAGAAAGAACAGCGTGTTAACATCAAATTTTGTTTCAAACTAGGAAAATCTGCAAGTGAAACGTTTGTAATGTTACAACAAGTGTACGGCGATGATTGTTTATCGCGAACACAAGTGTTTGAGTGGTTTAAACGATTTAAAGATGGCCGCGAAGACACCAGTGATGACACTCGCACTGGCAGACCATTGTCAGCAAAAACTGATGCAAATATTGAAAAAATCGGTAAACTTGTTCGACAAGATCGCCGTTTAACAATCAGAGCAGTGTCTGAGTTAACAGGAGTTGACAAGGAACAAGTTTACCGATTTTTTCAATGTTTGCATCAGTTTTTGCTGACAATGGTCTGCCAGTGCGAGTGTCATCACTGGTGTCTTCGCGGCCATCTTTAAATCGTTTAAACCACTCAAACACTTGTGTTCGCGATAAACAATCATTGCCGTACACTTGTTGTAACATTACAAACGTTTCACTTGCAGATTTTCCTAGTTTGAAACAAAATTTGATGTTAACACGCTGTTCTTTCTGTACACTCAACATTTTCCGACGCACAGACAAAACGTCAACTACTTAAAACAGACGCCACGGGCAGACTGAGTGCAGGAGGCAGATGAAACTCGAGCAGTAGGCGGAGCGAGAGTCACGTGACAGGCCACGCGACTTTCAGCCTTATTGCATTCGTTTTATTGTTTCACCAGTACTAGTCTGGTTTTTTTCTAGCCACACCTCGTAGTTCGTCATGTGGCGTTAGCGGCAGCCTACGCTTGGGGCAGTAATTCCCTAGCCCAGGCGCTGGTAGTCTCCGACTAATGGTGCGACACCTCACAGGTTGTTTGGAGGTTCAAAAATGGTTCAAATGGTTCTGAGCACTATGGGACATGGTCATCAGTCCCCTAGAAGTTAGAATTACTTAAACCTAACTAACCTAAGGACATCACACACATCCATGCCCGAGGCAGGATTCGAGCCTGCGACCGCAGCGGTCGCGCGGTTCCAGACTGTAGCGCCTAGAACTGCTCGCTCACTTCCGCCGGCTGTTTGGAGTTAGTTCATTGCTTGTTGTCGCGTCGCAGTTGCATATCTGAGAGGGATATGATGTGCTTGTTACACAATAAGACGATCCTCCCTTGCGGTGGTCAGATGCGGTCGACGGTCGAATATACCTTCCGTTCACACGCAGTCCAACGTCGGATCACTGTCACGACCAATCGCTATGGAAATATGTGTATTATACGACTTCACCAGTTGACCAAATGGAGGCCCACAGTGACGCCCCTTTCCAACATTGTCAGGTGCTGATGAAGCTGACTGAGGCGAGTTCTTTACGATCATCACTTGACATCTGACGCTGTTCACTCTCTTTATATACTCTCCATGGCCTGGTATCAGTACTAAACACGAACCACCCTTATGATGTAAGTAGGCTGTTTAGGTTCTTATATTGGTAACGCCACCGCCACGTAGCGCTCTGTATGAAAATCACTGGCTGTGCTGTGTGAAGTCTGTGGCTGGTTTGCATTGTTGTTTGCTAGTGTAGTGTTGGGCAGCTGGAAGTTAACAGAGTGTGGCGTTGCGCAGTTGGAGGTGAGCCGCCAGCAGTGGAGGATGTGGGGAGAGAAATGGCGGAGTTTTGAGAGCGGATGATCTGGACGTGTGACCATCAGAGACAGTAAATTTGTAAGACTGCATGTCATGAACTGATATATATATATATATATATATATATATATATATATATATATATATATATATATATATATATATATATATATATATATATATATATATTACGACTTTTGAACACTATTAAGGTAAATACATTGTTTGTTCTCTATCAAAATCTTTCATTTGCTAACTATGCCTATCAGTAGTTAGTCCCTTCAGTAGGTAAAATCTTTTATTTAGCTGGCAGTAGTGGCGCTCGCTGTATTTCAGTAGTTCGAGTAACGAAGATTTTTGTGAGGTAAGTGATACATGAAAGGTACAGGTTATTGTTAGTCAGGGCCATTCTTTTGTAGGGATTATTAAAAGTCAGATTGCGTTGCGCTAAAAATATTGTGTGTCAGTTTAGTGTTGATCAGAATAGGTAAAGAGCGAAATGTCTGAGTACGTTCAGTTCCGCTCAGCTGTTCGAAAATCAAATAATGTAAGAGGTTTATCACCACAGTAATTTATTAGTTTTTCTAAGGGGAAGCTTCAATGAACTTGGAAGGCCATGCTGCTCGTCTGAGAGTACTGCAACGCTGATCATTTTACATACCCGCCGATGACTTACGAAGTTGCATTGATTTCTGCCCATTTCTTCTGGGTGTTTCTATTTTTTGTTAGGCAGAGTACAAGTTCCTAGTTTGGAACTGTAAGGTTTGTTTAAGTCAGTTCTCACATGAATTGTTTAGTGATTACATCTGTTTCCACTGAATAGTCATGATCAACAGCCCATAAGTTATCAGCAGCCAATGAGCTGCTATTCGTGGATTCACGGCTTAGTGGCTCCTAGTATGCTTTCACGTTGTCATCGTGTAGGAAACATAAACATAAAATAATTAATGAGAAAATAGACTAATATAGAGTTTATAGCAAAAATTGAAGTGCTCGCTGTTGCTGCTTGGCTTTAACATTGAAAAAATGAAGAATGTATCTATTTTTTTCGAATTTACGTTTTCAGCAATTTGGCTTTCTTTTCTGTCGACTAAAAAGTGCAGCCCTTACCAATGCCTCCGATGCTTAAATATGAAATTAACTTACGTTCTCAATGTTCACCGACGCTGTCATACTATCTTCTGAGTGCGTATCTATTTGAATTCATGAGCAGGATAGCCAAGTTTCTGTCGGAGACGATATTATTGAAGGAGTTAGGTGGTAGAGTACGGGAACATTCAAGAGAAGCGATGCATACTATCACATAATTAATGTAAACACAGACAGTCTCCGTAAAAGTACAAAAATATGTGATTAACAATCAAGTAGTTTTTGAGTAGGATGGCTTGCGTAGTATGGGAAGTTGAATTCTGGGGAGAATTTGTAATCAAATATCAATGAATATTAGAAAAGTGTAGCTCATTTCTAAGGAAAACCACACATACAAAAGAACTGCTCTAGTGTTTGTGATCCCCATCAGGTCGAATTAAAGTAAGATATCGAAGAAATTCAGAGGCATGCTGCTAGATTTGTTACCGGTACGTTCTATCAACATGCGAGTATTATGAACATGTTTCGTGAACTTAAATGGGAATCCTTGGAGGGAAAATGACTTTCTTTTAGAGAAACGATTTGAGAAAATTTACAGAGCTAGTATTTGAAGTTGACAGCAGAACGATTCTACTGCCGCCAATGAACATTTCGCGTTAGGACCACGAAGATAAGCGTAATCAGGGTGTGTACTGAGGCATATGTACACTCGTTTTTCCCTCGCCGTGTTTGTGACTGGAACTGGAAATGAAATGACTAGTAGAGGTACACCGAACCCTCTGACATTCACCATCCGGTGCTTGTGGAGTGTTTACATAAACACTGGCATAATATAAATGTAGATTTCAGACTGTACAAATCTTATACACAAATGTAGCTCGGAGAATGTATTCTCGCATTATGTTTGGTTACAGTAACAGACTGCAAGTTATATGGAAATGACAACGAATAAATATCAATATCTGTATCTACGAAACCCGGATAACAGCCGACTATTAAATCGATAGTGTTGGTTGCGCGGAAAATATGGTACTACAAAGTTTTCCAGTGTCTTCATACTACAGTTCTCTTCTTTTGTTCGAAAATGTCAAGCACCCGTGCGAAATATTCTACAACTGCTTATCATTCAAGCCTAAGGAAAGGGTTGAGATCAAATGCAGACTTTCGCGAAATACTTTCAGAGAAAGCGGAATAAAGAATTCCTTTTGTCCTTTGCGTTTGATACGTACAGCTAAGATAGCCCGAAGAAGGGAAGTATTTCACGAGAGGCTTCCGAAGTTCTGAGTTAATTTTATGTGGAAGGGAGGCGAGGAGAGCGCAGAAGGTTCCCAGAAGACAGTCAGTACCATAAATAAAAGGGATTAAAGCGCACCGCTCCATCTTTTTGGAGATGTACGTATTGCGTCTATAAATAGTTTCTTAGAGTAATACCTTCGTAACTGTACCAAAGAGTAGCAAGGAAATGCTTTCACATTTGTAATTTTATTGTTTTCCCCGTAAAGCTCAATTGAATACCATAGCTCGTACGTATACTTGTCGAGAGAGAATGAAAACGTCATATGAAGTGGAAGAAATGGCTCACTGCGTATGTATTCCTTTTTCGTTTTATTTCTAAAGCATAAGTACTGAAAACACTAGAAAACGACGGAAACCGATTAAAGAAATAACAGAAATTTTATAAATTCCTCTTTCCTAATGGTTCCAGTTTGACATGCGTCATTTAAAATTCTCAGTGAACAATACTAGTTCGAAGACGGCCTCGACTGTTTAATTGACGGTGATCACTGTTACCCGCCAGAAGAATTAGCGGATGTGGTATGTCGTACTATGTTTAGTACTTGCTTCAAAAAGTAACAGGTAATTTTAACAGTTTTATGAGCTGCGAAGTAGGTCATGTTTAGTTACATTTTAATAAATTTTCTCTCACTTTGTTTCACGAAACATCTGTTAACAATATTTATGGCTGAAAAATTATTAGTGACCTACTAACGAGTTGTGATTTCTACCTTTTGAGGAGTATTTATTTTCTCGAGAGCGTATCGACGAGAAATGTCTTTGTCTTCAGGGGATTAATAGTATTTAGTATTTTTCAGGGAATGTACCCGTATATGTTACTGCTGACAAATCATCACGAACTCCACAGATATTAACTGAAATAAAACCAGTGTTGTGCCATTTTATAATTACTGTAGTTACTGTCTCATTACGCATCTACGGCAATCTCGACTGATTCTCGGATGAAAATAATGTTTATACTCCGTTAATACACTTTACACATCATTTCGCATTGTGGACAACAAACTATTGATGGACAATCTACGTAAAAACACATTTCCTTTTTTATATGCAGTCACAAGTATTCTGACTCTCGGTTTCGCGCTGGCCGGTGTGGCCGAGCGGTTCTAGGCGCTTCAGTCTGGAACCGCGCGACCGCTAGGGGACTGATGACCACGGATGTTAAGTCCCATAGTGCTCAGAGCCATGTGAACCATTTCTCTTTTTCGCATCTGCGTTGTCAGAAGTAAAGTTAATTTCACGCAAGAGAAGAAGTTGTGGGAATTCAAGTCTCCGTTAGTTAATTACTGAAATAGAGGAGCATTGTCTTTATAAAGGGACGCTACCTTTGGCAATAAATCGTTATGTAAATTTGCTTACGCCTTTGAGCTACGCCAGTGTGCTCATTTGAACGAAACAAAAAGCAAAACTTCTTCCAAAAGTTCTACAAACATTATCATCACACAGAATTTGCGTTCCCAGACAACATGCCTAACATGACCTACTGTGAAGACGTTGCTAATGCTAATTATATTTTCTCTTTTCTCTCTTGTACACTGCCTTAGGAGGGCATTATACATATGTGTGTCAGCTTATGTGTTAGTTTCGTTGTCGGGAGTAATGCGGGGCCTAACGTTTATTACTTTATGTTACATATTTCTTATTAACAGTTTCATTTTTCGAGAGTGTATTACTTCAGTCCCATTTATTTTTCAGTAATAACTACATTAAATGGAACTGTTAGACGAGAAGGTTAAAGCTAATGATAGATTGATAGGGGAAATTTATAGAGAAAGTGTCTGCGAGTGATAATTTGCTGGAATGCAGAGATGGTGGCTTGTCGATATCGTTTCGGAATAAAATGTGTGCCACGTACTGCCCAAAATTTTCGCTTCGAATACAGTGTGCATTTAATATCAGCGTGACGAAAGTATTAGACGGATTCAAATAGAGTGCGTATCCTGAAATCATACATGGTGAACTTTGGGTGCCGCGCGCGGTAGCCGCGCGGTCTTGGGCGCTTTGCCACGGTTCACGTGGCTCCCCCTTTCGGAGGTTCGAGTCCTCCCTCGAGCATGGGTTTTTGTGTTGTCCGTAGCGTGAGTTTAAGTTAGATTAAGTATTGTGTAAGCCTAGAGACCGGTGACCTCAGCAGTTTGGTCCCATATGAACTTACCACAAATTTCGAAACCGTGTCTGGATTGAATTTTCTGCTTAGAAGTGAGTTGCAAAAACTGAAGTGTTTTGTGTTGTTTCTTTTGCATGATAATGCGACTTCGCGAACATTAAGACAGTAAAAATAGTTGTGACAAGCCGTTAAACACTTCTCTGTGTGTGGATGTTATCCGATAGTCTGTGAGGTTGCTGACGTGACATACGTGTCAGAAACGGACGAACTTCATTCTAGTACTCCGCGAGTTGACGTGATTCTACACACTTAAAAACTGTTAACTTGGCAGTAAGAAATCTGTTGTGTGCGAATGCAACCGGGAATGAATTCCAATACTATTTTCTGGTATAGGGCGGTGACAGGACGGGCTTCCGGCTGCTCGCTACCACTAAAGTTGCGAAATAGAAATTTCAATGCTGATCCTGTAAAGACACGAGACAAGGCAACGAAAAAGAAGACGAAGGAAGGAAACTCGAAGGTTTTCAGTGTAAGAAAGGAGACAGGAGGATTAGGATGCGGATGTGGAAAGAAACACACAGAGCAGTGTGTTTCAGAATATAATTGTAGTGGTGAACCTGAAACATTACAGATTGCAGTATGGTGGGGGGATGCAATCCCAACATTCGGAGGGCTAACTGTTTGGTAAATGGTAGTTTTTTATTGAGTAGTTGGCAGGGAAAATCTCCAGCTTTACAGCTGAGTTTCGGACTGTTTTTTTTTTTTTTTTTTTTTTTTTTTTTTTTTTTTTTTTTTTTTTTTTTTTGTGAATGACACGCTTTAGTAAGGACTTGGAGTTGTAGATTGATATTATATGAGAAACACATTATACACTGGTGAACGAAAACATTGTGGCCAAATGCTTCATAGCTTGTTTGCCCGTCTTTGCAACTAGGTACATCACTGACTCTACGTATAATGGATCCAACAGTTTGTTAGTAAGTTTGTGCAGGTGGCATTAGATGTCTAAGCACAGATCACGTAATTTCCGTATATACAGGGCCACTCATTTACATACCCGGTGATGGTGCCCGATAGCATCCTAGGATTTACGTCAAGCGAATTTGGTCACTGAGACCTCTACCTGAGTTGACTATAATGCTCCTCAAGCCACTCAAAATATCAAAGGGTGTACTGCCGATCTACAGTGTCCAATGGGCACAATATTTCGGCGATCATACATGTCGCCATAATAAGGTAAACTGACGGACTGAGCTCCTGTGAACGTGCCGGAACGGAGATCCGTAGGCTATGGCTGCTCAGGGGGAACTGGATTCGGTCGCGGTGGCGGCCGATTTAAATACCCTCCGCCAGCGGCGCACTCCCACCGCCGTCCGCGCCACACGCCACGGTCACGCGGTGGAACAGATTGCGACGGAGTCTGAGATGACGTCGGTGTGATGGCTTTGTCCGCCGTGGTCGTCACAACTATACGTTTGCTCGATTTACTCTTGATTAACCCAATCGCTGGTTCCCAAGCTTTGCTAAGATTATAGCCACAGTCACGGTTTATGAGGTCGTCATTGGTGCGAATTTCGATGGCCTCTCTAACAACGCTGTCCCAGTATCTCGAAGTCTGTACCAGAATCCTCGTGCGTTCATACTCCACAGCGTGATTTTCCGACAAACAATGTTCAGCGACCGCCGACTTGCTCGGATACATCAGTTAAGTGTATCTCTGGTGTTCACGGCATCGAACCTCGACGGTAAGCATCGTTTGACCAATATACGACTTGCCACATTGACACGGAATCTGGTACACTCCGGCCTTCCTCAAACCGAGGTCATCTTTGGCGCTCCCCACCAGTGCACGAGTTGTATTCGGAGGGCAAAACACAGTTCCGACCCGGTGTTTCTTCAAAATGCGGGCGATTTTCCCCGAGAGTGCGCCTGTATATGGAATAAACGCAGTGCCTACCTCCTCCCTCGTGATTTCATCCATCTCCACAGGTTGTGCTGTAGTGGTTGCGCGGAGAGCACGTGAAATCTGCCACTCTGAGTACCCATTTTTTCGAAATACAGTTCTTAATACACCCGTGGATATTTTGATTATCAACTACGCCGGGAGAAACTCAAGAATCACACCTCCTTAAGCCACTTTA
Organism: Schistocerca serialis cubense; assembly: GCF_023864345.2. Lineage (NCBI taxonomy): Eukaryota > Metazoa > Arthropoda > Insecta > Orthoptera > Acrididae > Schistocerca > Schistocerca serialis. The sequence goes on from NC_064644.1 coordinate 55,624,949, forward strand.
GCAAGGTTGTGTCTCCGAGACAAGAATAATTATACTTCTGAAAGATGACGGCGCTGTCGGGGAACACATCAAGCAGGAAGGGATGCAGGTGGTTCGCAGCTGTCAGAGTACCTTAGATTACTATCACAGGCCTTAGGGAGGTGCAGGAGAACTTCTTCTATAGCGTAATACTTCTCCCTCCAGCCTGATCGTTGGCACACTAGAATTTTTGCGGAAACTAATATAGACATATAGACCTAGAGTAGCAAAAATGTGATTCATTCGAAGAGCCGAGACGTGTACTTTGACTGACGGTCGAATCCCGATAGTCCGTGCCCATTGAAATCATAATTGGTGAAGTTATTGGGTCAACATGTGTATACGTAAGGGTGGTCTGCTGCGGAGCTCCATGGTCGACTATGTATGGTGACCAGTGTGCTCCCAAACACGTGTGCGTGCGTGCACCAACATCGTGTTCTTTCGGCACAGACGCCACAGATCACCATCTATCCTACTTTACACATCAGACAAGCCTCCAAACCTTTAAAGAGTCGTGGAAGTCGAACCATTTTGTGTCTAGTAGTAGATTCACAGTCCTCCCTGTTTCCGTAGGTGCTGAAGACAGTAACAGATTTGAACATACCACCAGCCTTGCCGTTTACGAGATACTCGTTCACAGGCTCAGCGTAATAATGATCTGCCCTATGTCAAAGTAGCTTATGTCAATGGATTTCACCATTTGCAGCCCATAGTTAGGGTGATCTCCTGTCGGTGTCTGCTTTGCTTACATACTTTTGTTACCGTGTCATGTGCCCGGACTGTCATCAGTCAGCATCCAAAGTCACGTATGGCGGTGGTCAGAATTTTTTGGTTATCAGTGTATACAGTGCGAACTTTAATAAAACTGACAAACGCTGACAGCTACGACCCACCTTCATGTTTGATGTGTTCCCCGACGGCCATGCCATCTTTCAGCAACACAGATGTCTACGTCTGAGAGCCATAGCCGTACTACATTTGGTTTGAGGAGCATTATACTGATGTCTCTGAGACCAAAATATATGTAAACGATTTTTTTTCCACTGTGTACAAACGCTAGAGATACGGAACAAAAGAGGTCTCACGAAGTCCGGAAATGGATGGTTCCCATACTGGAGACTATTTATTCAGTCATACATTCTTACAAAGACTTCTGTCTAATACACTCCTTACCATGTAGCCACAGTTACAGTATCTGCTGAAAATGGTTTCCAATTGTCTCAAAGTGAACGGGTACGCACCATGGCATGTTCTGTCTCACACGTTCACATCGGCCACGCTGCATCCGAACAGTGTCAAAGGCCGCATGAATACTCTGTTCCAGTGTCTCCACATCTGGAATGGGCTTTGGATACACTATACTTGTTAAAGGGCCTTAACCATAAATCGCACGGCTTGAGGTCCGGTAAACGAGCAGGCCATACAACTGGACCGTATCGTCCGATCTATCGACCAGGGAAGGCACGATTGAGATGCGTCCGCCACCCACCGTATGGCGGATTGCGGAGTATGTATGTAGATGTAGAAGTTAGCCGCGAAGAGGGCTGTAGTACCATGAAGTAGCAGCCACATAAACCTTCGTATCATCATTGGCACTTCTTGCAGCAGGAGACACAAAGCCGCAAGAAACGCCGATAGTTCCAGCCTATTAGGGGACGTGAAACGAAGATTTCTGCCAAAATATGGTCGCCAATTATCCCGGCCCACACATTCCTGCTGTACCAATGCTTACGATTTGCTGCCACGATACCATGGCGGTTCTGCATACTATCCCACAGGTGACTTTTGTGAAAATTGGAGATACCACTCCGCGTAAAGGTGGTCTCATCTATGAATAGGATGGGTGACACTAATTCCGGAATCGTGATTGCCTGGTGAAGAAACTAGTTACAAACCTGCTCCGATGTAAAGTCTGTCGCTTGTAAGCTCTGCATTCGCTGTACTTGATAATGGTAGTAACAATTGTCATGGAGAATGTTCCACACGGTCTTCTGGCTCACCCTGTAGTGGCGGGACAGGTGGCTAGTACTGACACGGTGGTTGTCTTCCACAGTGTTAATCACAATATCCTCCAAGCCTTGTGTCATAAGATTTCGCCTTCACGATTTCGTGCTTCCTGAAACGAACCTGTCTTAGACAAAGGGCGAAACACTGTTGCAAGCGTTCAATGCTGTGGTTGTTGTCGGCGGGGATAGGTCTCCTGATACAACCTTGCTGCCTGCTACCACTTGTCATTTGCCTAACCGTAAGTACACACCATGTCACCAAGCTCTCGATTCGATTCGAACGAGGAACCATTGTGTTCAATGCAGTATCACAGCCACTTCAAAGCGAGTCAGCAGGAGAAGTGAATCGGACACTGCATTACCAATTACTATGGCAGGAGAGGGCGCTGTTTACTAAACAGGGATAGCGGTTTTAATTTCAGTGCAGCGTGGAATCCCGCAATTGACAAAATACATCAGGAACGCTCCGATCTGAAGGCAGTGGATTCCGCAGACAGTTAGGATAGCCACCGGGTTTCGACGCAGGGCCGCGCTTCGCCCCCCCCCCCCCCCCCAACCGCCCCCCACCCACCGAGCAGTACCGACGCGGTACCCCCTTCCGGAGGAACGTGATTGGGTGACCTACAGAAGCGGACGACGGCCAAGCAGCAATATAGATATGCAGAACACAGCATCCTGACGATCCTCGACGACTAAGTCGAAGAGAATATCACAAAAATCCCAAATCCTAACCCCAATCCTTAATCCTTAAAACACCAAACATCTCGCCATCCTCAGGCAAGCACTAGACACCACCACAACACCAACACAACACACAGACAGGTAAAACAGTCAAAGACAATCACACACTCAAAACGCATACAGTGGAGTAAGAGCCAACAGGCTACACACTCCTCAAAACACTTCCCCAAGGAGGGAAAGTTAAAAGGTGAGAGAGAGAAAGCATCCCGACACTTCACAAGAAGTTGACGGGTACCAAACTCATCTAAAGGTTACGACAAGACGACGCCACCACTCGTCCCAAGAAGAATTCATCATTGGAATACGCCGAGAAAGACTGCAATCGCAAATCTATTACAAGTTCTCAATTCCATATAGTGTTTTTTTTATTCAAAGTTTAATGACAAAGAATTTGCTAGTAAACATTTATTAATGTTCATGGAAATTAAATTAACAGATATTTCTAAGACCTAACTTAATTTCCTATTTATATCTATGTGTGTATCATTCCAAACAATCAAATTTAACATCTGGTAATGTCACTGATGAAAAGTCATTGACTTACACAAGAAAATTAAGGTACTAAAATGGAACCTTTTGGGATGCCACATGAACTTAGGTCGATGTTAGATGATGCTTGATAGCTTAATGCACATCTCTTTCCCAATTACAATACTTGTTTCACGTCAGAGATATGGCATTTGAAGCATTGCTTGCTACACCTTGATATTCTAATTTACTTAAAAGGATATTTTTATTTATAGATACTAGTATCTTTGAAAGATCGCAAAATATACTAGCAGCCTGAAATTATTGACTAATGAATTTACATTTTTCACTCTATGTGTGGATAACCATTTTCAATACCACAACCCTTTAGCAATACGAACTGCGACTTTGAAAATTATTTGTTGTCATATGGTTAAGAGGCTGAGTGTATATTACTTCTATAAAAATTTTGAGAATGATGGCAAAAGTGAAATTTAATGGACATTCGATTGTATTTTCTTACTTATTTTCCTAAAAACAAAGGTTTAACGTCAGCATATTTCACCCATTCAGAAAATGTTCCACTGATAAATGACTGGTTATACAGAGATCCTAGACTGCTACTAAACTCATAAGCACTCTCTTTTATTAACTTTCTTGATATTTTGTTATAACCAACAGAATTTTTAGTTTTTAAAAAATTGGATGGTTGACATTACTTCTCCGGGGTTACTGAGGGTCTTATTCATATTAGTGAAGTTATGTGTAATATATTGTCTAAAGTGGTCCATGGCAACATCTACAGAACCCGAAAATCCCTTAGTTTCGGTTGTGTTTATAAAATGTTTTTAAAAGGATTTGCAACATTGCAAACAGTCGTTGCCAATGTATCATGCTATTTGTCTCTCTTCATGCCTGGTTCTACCTGTGTCCTCGTTCACTATAACACAAATGGCCTTTCTTCTGTTGTCTGATAGATGTATCTTAATTCATTTACTTTGATATCTGAACTACTCCATTTAGTCATTTGTGTTATGTCTTGTGTGCTGCCGCATCAACATCAGTGTTGTTTCTGACTGAAAGGTACAGTATCCTTTTTGGAGTATAAGATACCTTTATTACTTGAAAAATCCATGGTTCCTTCGCAGTTTCTGGTCTAATCTGGGTTTTTGCAGAAAACAGTATTCAGATAGAGAAAGTACTTTTGTATATAAAGTGTTATATATATCATTCATTCCATGTGAGCTTTATAGAGCACTCCAGTTCTTTGAGGAATGTTTTTACTGAATAACCTCTTCAATTCAGATGTAATGGACTTTATAGTCTGTTCATTCTTAACATTTTACAAAGGAAACTGCTTGTCATGGTCTGCGACGTCAGTGCCTATTCGTTTTCTAATATAATTGTGTTCTTTGACCTTTCTAGAAAAATGTTATTTATGCATGTTTGTGAGAAACTAGCTACCCTGGTTGGGATGTTTATGCTAGGAATTAAGCTGAAAGATGGTTCTGCACACTGTAAGAAACGTGAGAGTTATTGCGAAAATGTCACCAGCAATCACTATTTCTTTGTTTATTGTTATTAAATAGGCCAGTAGAGCTTTAAATAGGATTTTAAACAAATTGTAGTTATCTGCAGGTGCTCGGCATACACTTTCTGTTACGAAGTATTTATTACGAAACTCTACTTGTATTTCACGTGTTTCCAGATACACAGCAAATGTTGCCTGCGGGTGTCAAGAGAGCGCAACGTTCTGGTCATCAGGCAAAGAGACTACCCCATGCAGTCGCCGTGCCAGCGTGGAGCTTGAGGTTGCGGGTCTTGCAGTCCTGTTAAATGTGGATGCAATTCCACCAACTGTTAGGGGTGGGCCCTCTTATGCTTGTTGCACAATGCAGCGACCACGTTCGACTTTCTCCCCTCTTTCGGGTAGCAGTGCCCCTGGCAATAAGCTTCCGCTCATTTATTCATTCCCACCTAGCTGTGAACATGTTATGTTCATTTATTAATCTTGTCCTTAAATTTTGCAGAGCAGTGCATATACACTGAAGAGCCAAAGAAATTTCTACACCTGCCTAATAACTTCTAGTGCCTCCACCAGCACACAGAGGTTCCGCAACACAAAGTGGTATGGACTCGACTAATGTGTGAAGTAGTGATGGAGGAACTGACACCATGAATCCTGCGGGGCTGTCCATATATCTGTAAGAGTACGAGGGGGTATAGATCTCTTCTGAATAGGGAATTGCAAGACATCTCAGATATGCTCAATAATGTTCATGTCTGGGGAGTCTGGTGGCCTGTGGAAGTGTTTAAACTCAGAAGAGTGTTAATGGAGCCACTCTGTATCAATTCTGGACGTGTGGGGTGTCGCACGACCCTGCTGGAATTGCCCAATTCCGTCCGAATGTGCAAAGGACACGAGTGGATGCAGGTGATCTGACAGGACGATTACGTACGTGTCACCTGTCAGAGTCGTATGTAGACGTATCAGGAGTCCCACTTCGCTCCAACTGCACACGGCACACACAATTACAGACCCTCCACCACCTTGAACAGTCCCCTGCTGACATGCAGGGTCCATGGATTCGTGAAGTTATCTCCACACCCGTACACGTCCATACGCTCGATGCAGTTTGGAACGAAACTCGTCCTACCAGGCTTTGGTCCCGGAAGCCCACATCGATGATGTTTCGTTGAATGGTTCACAAGCTGACACTTGCTGATGGCCCAGCATTGAAATCTGCAGCAATTTGCGGAAGGTTTACACTTCTGTCATACTGAACAATTCTCTTCAATCGTCGTTAGTCACTTTCTTGCAGCATGTTTTTCCGACCTTAGCGATGTCGGTGATTTGATGTTTTACCGGATGCCTGATATTCACGGCACACTTGTGAAATGATCTACGGGAAAAACCCCAATTCATCACAACCTCGGATATGACATGCCCTAGCACTCGTGCGCCGGCTATAACATCACATTAAACTCATATCTTGATAACCTGCGATTAGAGCAGCAGTAACCGATCTAAGAAATTTGTCTTATATAGGCTCTGCCGACAGCAGTACCATATTCTGCCTGTTTACATACCTCTACATTTGGATACTCATTCCTATAGCAGTTTCTTTGGCGCTTCAGTGTATAAGTCTGTGGTGCATACACGCGGCCTGATTACCAGCTTGGTAATAGGTGGATTGGAATCTCTCTTCGACATAGCAGTAGGAGAGGCAAGCCGGACTAATACCCGCCTTTTTATAACTAAGGGAAAGATCCCCAGTCGGGCTCTGAGCTACAGAAGTGTAGTCCAGTGCGCTACTGTATATGTATAAACTAGGAAATGGGTATAATTGCCGATATTTCTATTGCTGACTGAGTACGATGTAATGCACAACGTCACATTCGTATTTATGTCATTTGCAGACGAATAGTTACAACGATTACAAATCGTATGTTTTCAGGTTGGTTAGTACCTCCAAGTCATGTGACCAGAGGAAGCCATTGATTTTAATTTTCCTCTGGGCAGCAGCCAAGTATTAAAATGAGCAAATATGGACTCAAAACGGATAGCCTATATTGACAGGCGTCTTACACCTAGTGATGCCCGACGACGGTACAGTAAACATCAGTAAAGTTTGTAACGTGTCTGTAAGAAGACTGCTCGATGCCGAGAAAAGACAAACGACACATTGATGTGTGTACGTAGTACGACAGTACATATACACTACTGGCCATTAAAATTGCTGCACCAAGAAGAAATGCAGTCGATAAACGGGTATTCATTGAACAAATATACTATACTAGAACTGACATTTGGTTATATTTTCACGCAGTTTGGGAGCATACATCCTGAGAATTCAATGCCCAGAACAACCACTTCTGGCCGTAATAACGGCCTTGATACGCCTGGGCATTGAGTCAAACAGACTGTACAGCTGTACAGGCACAGCTTCAACATGATACCACAGTTCATTAAGAGTAGTGACTGGCGTATTGTGACGAGCCAGTTGCTCGGCCACCATTGACCAGAAGTTTTCAATTGATGAGAGATCTGGAGAATGTGCTGGCCAGGGCAGCAGTCGAACATTTTCTGTATCCAAAAGGTCCGTAAAGGACCTGCAACATGCGGAAGTGCATTATCCTGCTGAAATGGTTTCGCAGGGATCGAATGAAGGGTAAAGTCACGGGTCGTAACACATCTGAAATGTAACGTCCACTGTTCAAAGTGCCGTTAATGCGAAGAAGAGGTGACCGAGACGTGTAATCAATGGCAGCCCATACCATCACGCCAGGTGATACGCCAGTATGGCGATGACGAATACATGATTCCACTGTGCGTTTACCACGATGTCGCCAAACACGGATGCGACCATCATGATGCTGTGAACAGAATCTGGATTCATCCGAAAAAATGACGTTTTGCCATTCGTGCATCCAGGTTAGTCGTTGAGTACACCATCCCAGGCGCTCCCGTCCGTAATGCAGCGCCAAGGGTAACCGCAGCCATGGTCTCCGAGCTGGTAATCCATGCTGCTGCAAACGTCGTCGAACTGTTCACGCAGATGGTTGTTGTCTTGCAAACGTCCCCATCTGTTGACTCAGGGCTGCACGACCCATTACAGCCATGCGGATAAGATGCCTGTTATCTCGACTACTAGTGATACGAGGCCGTTGGGATCCAGCACGGCGTTCCGTATTACCCTCCTGAACCCACCGATTCCATATTCTGCTACCACTCATTGGATCTCGACCAAAGCGAGCAGCAATGTCGCGATACGATAAATCGCAATCGCGATAGGCTACAATCCGACCTTTATCAAAGTCAAAAACGTGATCGTACGAATTTCTCCTCCTTACACGAGGCTTCACAACAACGATTCACGAGGCAACACCGATCAACTGCTGTTTGTGTATGAGAAATCGGTTGGTAACTTTGCTCATGTCAGCACGTTGTAGGTGTCGTCACCGACGCCAACCTTGTGTGAATGCTCTGAAAAGCTAATCATCTGTATATCACAGTATCTTCTTCCTGTCAGTTAAATTTCGCGTCTGTAGCACTTCATCTTCGTTTTGTAGCAATTTTAATGGCCAGTAGTGTAAAAATACCTTCACGATAGAGGTTGACAGCCAAAACAGTTGCAGGATAAAAATTTATTAAAATTCTTGACCGAGGCTTCGGTATATATAAATATACCTTCATCAGAAGTAAAAAATCCTGAACAGAAAGACACTTTCATTAGCAAAACCCTAGTATCGGAAATGAGGAACACTAGAGCTTAAGTAACAATAAAATTACCAAAGTAATACAGCCACGAAATCATTTAGTTACTTACTAAAATTTTGCCAAAGGCGTCGTCAATAATTTGGCAAAATTGTTTTATTGATCTCCATCGCATGATGTAATTTTAGTAAGTAGCTAAAAGATTTCGTGCCTGTATTACTTTCATAATTTCATTGTTACTTAAGCTCTAGTGTTTCTCATTTCCGATGCTAAGGTTTTGCTAATAAAAGTGGCTTTCTGTTCAGGATTTTTTACTTCTGATGAAGGTATATTTATATACACCGAAACCTCGGTCAGGAATTTTAGTAAATTTTTATCCTGCAACTGTTTTGGCTGTGACCCTTTATCGTGAAGAATTTCAACAGTTGCTGTTCCAGCCATGTTTAAAATCTTAAAAATTCCTTCTCTGATACCCCTTAACAAGGTGTATATAATGAACGCGTTTATTAATTCTCAGTAAAGATGGAGCAGGAATAATGACCTAATGTGGCGAAGGCATCCACGACTGGCAGAGAGTTTGGAGCAAGTGTTTCGAGTGGAGCCAGTTGAGCAGTAGCAGGTGCTTTAGTGGCACCGATCAGGCAGCCGACTGGTAGCCGGTCAGCTCGTTAAACGGCGCGTCAGTCGCAGCGGCCTCAAAGCTCGCAGACAGAGACAGAGATAGTCGCAGTAGCCACGTGCCGCAGCAGCAGCCGCGCGGTCGCCCGCGGCGCCCGCTAATTGCTATCACACGGCTGGCTGGCTCACTCCGGCTCCTGCAGCTGCCACCGCGGCGCCACTTGTCCTCTGCACAAAGCGCCCGTCATAGAGTCGGTCGGCAGCGTCGGACACCGCCCACCACGTTCCGGAATGTGGAGTGCGAACGAGGGAGAAGGATCACGGCGCGTTGTCGGTTACACAGCTGGCGGCGGGGTCAGCTGTATAATCAGCCCTCTCCATTGTTCTAGCACTGAACCATTTAGTATCATCCGAAGCGGCGTTCTACAGGGTATTTATGGAGGGAAGGGGCATACAGAAAAAGACAGTATTGGACATTCTGAAAGAAAATTTATTGTTAAAGCATGTTAAACATTACGGTGCGTTAAAATAAACAGATAAAACTACGAGAGCGAATTCATAAAAGATTTGAGATGTCTAGCCTGTAATACAGGGTGATTCAAAAAGAATACCACGACTTTAAAAATGTGTATTTAATGAAAGAAACATAATATAACCTTCTGTTATACATCATTACAAAGAGTATTTAAAAAGGTTTATTTTCACTCAAAAACAAGTTCAGAGATGTTCAATATGGCCCCCTCCAGACACACGAGCAATATCAACCCGATACTCCAACTCGTTCCACACGCTCTGTAGCATATCAGGCGTAACAGTTTGGATAGCTGCTGTTATTTCTCGTTTCAAATCATCAATGGTGGCTGGGAGAGGTGGCCGAAACACCATATCCTTAACATACCCCCATAAGAAAAAATCGCAGGGGGTAAGATCAGGGCTTCTTGGACGCCAGTGATGAAGTGCTCTGTCACGGGCTGCCTGGCGGCCGATCCATCGCCTCGGGTAGTTAACGTTCAGGTAGTTACGGACAGATAAGTGCCAATGTGGTGGCGCTCCATCCTGCTGAAATATGAATTGTTGTGCTTCTTGTTCGAGCTGAGGGAACAGCCAATTCTCTAACATCTCCAGATACTGTAGTCCAGTTACAGTAGCACCTTCGAAGAAAAAGGGACCAAAAACTTTATTGGCGGAAATGGCGAACAAATGTACAACTAAATGAAACTTTATAATTCCCTTAATTCGCCGACAGATAGTGCTTAGCTCTGCCTTTTGTCGTTGCAGAGTTTTAAATTCCTAAAGTTGTGGTATTCTTTTTGAATCACCCTGTATTTATAAATAATTCTCAATAAACTAAAACATGATGAGACGCAATTGTAACATTAAACTCAACTGGGCAATTCTTACTGTGTCGTGATCATTGTAATGTAATAAAATAAATTTTTTTATTTGTTTTGTGACTATTAGTGTAATGTTATTAAATAAAATATGAGCCGTGACTTATACGAAAAAGAAACACACATTAATGGAATGGCTCACATAAAAGAGAAATAACTAATGTAGGAATATTATTAACAGTGTAATATGTTGTTTAATTTAGGCCGACGTGTATAAGCACTCAGTAAACTAGCTCAGTTCTCAGGTAGTTACGTAATCGTCGATAATTAATTGTCCTTTTCTTATTTCCCAACTCCAGAGAATATTTGTCAAGTCTGTTGGATGTATAATGGATAATACGTAACTTATCGTAGTTTCGTCTCGATTCCCCAATATAAGATAACAAGAGTAGCATCTACAAATGAAATCCTATAATGGTACTGGAATTCCGTGACCTCTTATATAAAGAAAATCTGTAAATAAAATTGTTAAATTATTAGTAGCTGCCTCCGGTCCCTTGGGGTCTGAAATAAAGTTAATTGTCCTAAGCGACGGCACGTCTCGTAGTTGAGCTAAAAGAAAAATGTTAAAGATCTTACAATGAAAATTCTTTGTTAAGGCCCATATCTACTTAAGGCAGTCTAGTTATCAGACTAATAATAGATTAACCACATACACAAAATTCTTTTGACAAAATAACTATTATATTAGTCGGGTTTTATGTACAACTTACATTATCAGCTGGTACAGTAAGATGAGCTTTACACAAGAACGTCCTTTTAGGTCGGAATCCAAGCAGATAAGGTAAGCGAATGACAAAGGAAAGATAGTTCGTGCATAGAAGCGCAAGAGTCCATGGAATAACATGTCCAGTGTAATTCTATCTCTTCTTTGGCGTAGTTGTCGATTATTTATAAAATTTATCGTAATATTTAGTTTACAATTTTTTTAAACCCCAGTCCACCCAGAGGAAACAGTACATCAAGATCTTGGTATGTGGTTGATCACGTGAAACGACTGGACAATACGATTTCTCGCCTCCAATTTTTTGTCCAGTGCATGGCCTTATAAGGAAGCGTGGCCTTTCATGATCACTGGCTGGCTAGCATTTGAAGACAGAGACTACAGAACGACGTGTCACGAAGGAATGTAGCTAATATGAGTGTGCAGGAAGACATAGATACCGCGAGAATGTGTTTCATTACATTTAAGTTGTGTTTCATTATATTTCATAGTGCATGTGACAAAGTGGAGGAGGGTCTCTACCTTGCACAGTGCTAATTAATATAGAATATTCTGGTATTCCTGAAAAATGCATTATTATTGCCAGTGGTTCGGCAAGCTGTTAATTAGTAGCGATCCCCACTGCAGGTCAGGTGATTGTTGCCAACGGCCATATGGCCACGCTATGTCTTCTCTTTCAGCCATAGAGCTATAGAAAACTTAAGCTCAGTGGATAGCACCCATTATGGTGTGTATTGCATTCAGAAAGCGGGACATATTGCTGTATATCTGATTGTTAAACATATAGCACGTCAGCCTCGGTTGCAAACAGAAACCAATCTGTTCTATTTGCAACTGAGGCTGACGTGTTATATGTTAAATTATCACAGTTGCTGTCGGGGCTGCACGATGTTAAAAATTCTTATATATGCGATTTTCCGATCTGTGGATATGTAACAAAAATTAGTTTGATTTTACTGTAAGCGAAACTCGATTTACTCTTTGAAAAATTACTCCGAAACCCAACGATCGTAAACCGATTCAGTAATGAATATAACCAGACATAAATTGCACTGCATTACCCGTTATAATATATAATTTTCGCAATGTGCTCTTCCTCTGGTCACTGAAATCTACTACTTTGGAAACTCATTTAAATATTTCAGTATCAAGGATCACTTCAGTTACCAACACCAACTGGAACATGTGGACTTAAACATCTCATTTATTAATTCTTTAAAAATACAGTATCATTATCTATAGAATTCATTATTAATACAATATCAGTATCTTTAGAATTACCAGTCACCGTGAATGATGACGACCAAACGGTTTCCTTTAATGTCCGATTAACTCATCATTCACTCGAATCGAATTAGTATAGTTCCAAACAATCTTACAGATCTTAAATGTGTGCAGTATATTGCCTTTGTGGATTCTTACGAAATTAGAGCTAGCGACCTCGGATGTTACAATACAAAAACTTGACTCCATTTCAAGATTCTGCTATTACATCCAGTCCACATTATCATGATTTCGGCAGTAAGAAAAAATGGAGATGTTTAAAATCTTTATGTTAAACATGCTGACTAATGTGAGTCACGACTGTCTGACTCATGGCCGTTAAAATCACGCACTTGTGAGATGAGCTAACTTGGTACACATACTGGAGGTGTTGTGTACGACTTTGCAACCAGTGGTAAGAAAAGGTGCCCTATGACCTACAGGTTGGTGTGGCAATTGTCATCATGAGAAAGCTGGAAAGAAGCAGAAATGATTAGCGATCAAGTTAATACAGTTAAGAGAAGATTTACTTAAATTATATTGCTGCAAACGTATTAACATACGTTCCAAACAATACAGCCAGAAACAAATTCCAGCTTGTACAGCAGCAACTAGGATGAGACTTGTTGCACTATGCGCGAAAGATGGTGTCATAACGATGAGGCTCCAAATGCAAGTATGTGGTGCAGCTGCCGCCGACCGTCTTACACTGCGACAGCAGAGAGTGCTCGTGGTCCAGAGCCACTGGAGACGTAACTCAGCGGGCACGCACCATTGGGAAACACATCCTACACGACCTGTATCGGCGTCACACAGAGATTTGAAATTCTGCTGCTATGAAGACCATTCAATCTGTATATTGAGCAAGCAGTAAAGGAAACAAAAGAAAAATGTGGAGTAAGAATTAAAATCTATGGAGAAGAATCGAAAACTTTGAGGTTTGCCGATGACATTGTAATTCTGTCGGAGACAACAAAGGAGCTGGAAGAGCAGTTGAACGGAATGGACAGCGCCCTAAAAGGAGGGTATAAGATGAACATCAACAAAAGCAAAACGAGGATAATGGAATGTAGACAAATTAAAAGAGGTGATGCTGAGGGAATTATATTAGGAAATGAGACACTTAAAGTAGTAAATAAGTTTTGCTCTTTGGGGAGCAAAATAAATGGAAAAATTGGAAATTTGTGGTCTGGACTATGGGACCAAATTCCTGAAGTCATCGGTCCCTAGCCTTACACACTACTTAATGTAACTTAAACTTAGTTACGATAGGGACAAAACACACACTCATGACCGAGGGAGGACTCGAACCTCCGACGAGGAGAGCAGCGCGAACCGTGACAAGGCGCCCCAGACAGCATGTCTACGGCTCACAGCTCAAAATTAATGATGGTGGTCGAAGTAGGACATAAAACGTAGACTGGCACTGACAAGGAAATCATTCCTGAAGAAGAGAATTTTTTTAACATCGAGAGTAGATTTAAGTGCAGGAAGTCTTTCTGAACGTATTTGTATGGAGTGTAGCCATGTATGGAAGTGAAACATGAACGATAAATAGATTAAACAAGAAGAGAATAGAAACTCTCGAAAACTAGTGGTACAGAAGAACGCTGATTAGATGCGTAGATCACGTAACTAATGAGGAGGTACGGAACAGATCTGGGGGGGAAAGGAATTTGTGGTAGAACGTGACTAAAAGAAGGGATCGTTTGGTAGGACATGTTCTGTGGCATCAAGAAATCACCAATTTAGTATTTCAGGGCAGCGTGGAGGGTAAAATCGTAGAGGGAGACCAAGAGATGAATACATTATGCACATTCAGAAGGATGTAGGGTGCAGTAGGTACTGGGCGATGAAGATGCTTGCACAGGATAGAGTAGCATGGAGAGCTGCATCAAACCAGTCTCTGGACTGAAGACCGCAACAACAACAACAACAACACGAAGCCCATGGTGTGGTACCGATACATGATACCACAGGAGATGAATCGTTCACAATCACTACGCTGAAGGGAGGACATCTGATAAGCGACCATCGGAAGATCACTTCCGTCTGGCTCCCGCCTAAGCATCGCTCGTTAAGTCTCGTTCCTTGCCCCACTTCCCCCGATCCTGATTAGGTACTGAGTTGTAGTTTCTTTCGGAATTTAAAAAGTTCTCTTAATCTCAACTTCAGTTTCTGAACGTACAATGTCCATCGTCTGCGACCAGTAAGTTATTGCGATTTTATAGTTATGCAGCTGACATGATAATTTATTTACAAAGAGATGCAGCTAAGACAGACAGCGCTAGATACATCGAGGTGTGGGTGACACTAAGTTATTGCGCAACATACGAGGAATTTTCTGGCACAAGCAGGTAATTTCTAACTTTTGTAGCGGCTAAATAACGTTATACTCTTGGTTCCTTCATAATGGAATTACAGCATCTCATTAATTGCACCTGGGCATCCCTATACGAAACGAAATAGCACGCTATGTGTCATAAGCCGCCAAGGTGTCGTCATGAAAAGAAGCAGCGAGTATTGTCAGCAAAGGAGCACTAACAACAGAGTGGGCGACTCAGGAGAGCTCAGCAGTCGTGAATGAGCGCCAGTATTTGCATGTCACCTGAAAGACATATCCATCATAGACATATCCACCCTTCTGAAGCTGCCGAAGTCGGCTACTGGCGCTGTGACTGTTGAGTGGAGGAGCGAAGAAACTACCACAGTTACACCATGACCAGGCAAAATTCGTGCCCTGATAAACACGGACCGTCCAAAATTGCGGAGAGTGGTTCTATAAAATCGCATGAAATCAGCGAAAGCTCTGGTGAGTTCCAAAGTGCTGTCAGTAGTCCATCAAGAACAATGACTGCAAGTAGGGAAATAAAAAGAGTGGGATATAATGGTCGAACAGATCCTTCTAAGTTTCAAACTACTGTAGTTAGTGCTAAGTGACACTTGAAGTGGTGTTAAAATCAACTGGTCAATGGATGACTGGAAACCTGACATTTCTAGTGAAGAATCACATTGTGCACAACGGCAATCCGATGAAAGTGCTTCGGTTTGTCGAATACTTGGAGAACTTCCCGGCACCATGGTTTAATAATCAAATTCCGAAAATGCTCAGGAAGCAGAGAGCGCTGCACTCTCGTTTCAAAAGAGAACGAGAAAATTATGACAAGTACAGTGCAGTAGAGATTAGTGCGGCTGTGAAAAGATCTACGCACGAATCAAACAACAACTACGACGGTTGTACTGTAGACAAGATGTGACTGAGAACCCCATAAATTACTGGTCCCACGTAAAGTCACTATGCAGGTCTAACGCTTCCATCCAGTTCCTTGTTGATCAGTCTGGTGTAGCAGTTGAAGACAGTGAAACGAAAGCCGAAAGTGTAAATTTCACATTCAAGAAATCGTTCACGTAGGGGAATTGTACAAACATCCTGCCATTTGACCATCGCACGGACTCCCACAAGTACATCTATATGGATACTCCACAAATCACATTTAAGTGTCTGGCAGATGGTTCATTCAATCACCTTCACAATTCTCTATTATTCCAATCTCGTATAGAGCGCAGAAGGAACGAACACCTATATCTTTCCGCACGAGCTCTGATTTCCCTTATTTTATCGTGGTGATCGTTTCTCCCTATGTAGGTCAGTGTCAGAAAAATATTTTCGTATTCGGAAGAGAAAGTTGTTGGTCGGAATTTCAAAGAAGATTCCGTCGCCACGAAAAACGCATTTGTTTTAATGGTGTCCTGCCCAAATCCGTGAATCATTTCATTGACACTCCCTTCCATATTTCGCGATAATAGAAAACGTGCTCCCCTTCTTTGATTTTTTTCCATGTACTCAGTCAATCCTTTCTGGTAAGGATCCCACACAGCGCAGCAGTATTCTAAAAGAGGACGGACAAGCGTAGTGTAGGCAGTCTCCTTAGTAGATCTGTTACAGTTTCTAAGTGTCCTGACAATAAAACGCAGTCTTTAGTTAGCCTTCCCCACAACATTTTGTGTGTTCCTTAAAGTTGTTCGTAATTCTAATTCGTAGGTATTAGGTTGAATTCACGGCCTTTAGATCTGACTGATTTGTGGTTTAACCGACGTATAACGAATTTGAAACTTCCTTGCAGATTAAAACTGTGTGCCGGACCGAGACTCGAACTCGGGACCTTTGCCTTTCGCAGACAAGTGCTCTACCAACTGAGCTACCTAAGCACGACTCACGCCCCGTCCTCACAGCTTTACTTCTGCCAGTACCTCGTCTCCCACCATCCAAACATTACAGACGCTCTCCTGCGAAACTTGCAGAACTAGCACTCCTGATAGAAAGGATATTGCGGAGAGATGGGGGATGTTTCTAGAATGAATTTTCCACTGTACAGTGCAGTGTGCGCTGTTTCCACTGCTGACCGGTGTTATAGAAAGCCGGGTGGCATGTGTCCGAGAACATTCTGCACTTCTAAGGCTACCAATTAAACTTTCTTGGATGGGAACAAAGACTAGAACTCGTCTCTGAACTTTTTGTATGGTGAAGCCGATTGGAACATTAATTATTTGAAGAATAATACGCTGCTGAACAATAATAAACTTATTTACAGTCGTGATTCGTGACTCCTTTCCATCATCCTTTGAGAGTTACATTTTATTTGAGCTTAGGCCTGCTGGAAAGTGGATCTGTGGATCCAAAACCGTGGACAGTTCACTCACCATCGCTTTCTGTTTGTCCACACCAATTGTTTTCAGGGCCTTGTAAAAGGCTGTGGTATCTAAAAACTGTACAATGCGACCAAACATTTCAACTTATAAACTAAATATTTAACCACTAAAAATTTAACCTGCCTACCCACACTATGAATTATCGTGTACTTTCCTGTAAATATATTTCCTGTTCCCTCCACTACAATCATAGTTCCAGTCTTCCATGATTAATCAGTTTTCATCTCCTTTAGCATTCTGAATTACCCTTCAATTCCCTCGTACTCTCTAACTCGTCATCTTGTGCTTGTGACGTCAGAAACGCACACCTGAACTATAACTGTTTATTTTTTGTCTGATTTCCTTTCTTGTGTGAAAAATCATATTGCTGAACTGTCCACAATAACTTCCCCCCTCCCCCCCCCCCCTCTCTCTCACTCTTGCGATTCATAAATAATCCTACTCGATTTATTAATGTTTCTGCTGCCGTAGATATTACCATACACTAAATATCTTATAACAACAAAATCAGCGGTTTCTCCTCTATAGCCAAAGACAGTTCTACTCCTTCACCTGTTTGATTCTTTACTGTGCACAGAAAATGTTTCCCAGTCAATTACGACTGTGATACCGCATGCCGGCCACTGCCATTCCGCCTCTGTGGCAAAATTCCTGAGAAAAGTATTCACTACCATGCATGTCTTTCTAATGTTTTATAAATCTTTATTCCTCAGAGGAAAATGCCATGTCTTCGTTGCATAGAAGATTAACTAGTTTTCGTCGACTGTTAAATGGTAGGGAGTACTGCAGAAATGCTAGTTACCTATTTCTTAACTAGTTATTGGATAAGATAACATGTCAAGCTAGATACTGATTGATTGACATTGAGTCTACTAAATTATAATTCTGGAGGATAAGGAACATTTGAAAAATATTGCTTCACAATTACTGTAATTATTTTAAGGTTACTAGTTCATTAATTCTGCTGGACTACCCTTGCTGTAGAGTATATTATAAAATAGGCTATATTTTTACTAAGTTTACAGAATGAATAAGCAAACGGGTAGTTTAGGATATAACGCTACAAAAGACCGTTCCCACAAGAATGTACAGATTAGTGGGACATTTGCTACTCCATCTTGTTGGACGCTCGAAGGAGCAAAACAGCAGAAGTGCAGCAGGGGATGACAGCGTCAAGAGTAAGCAAAAGGGTTACTGAGGTTATTTGGTGTATCGGCTATGCAGTGAAGAAAAGCTGAGATCAACATAAATAAAGGTGGGAGACAGCATCGAACAACTCGGAAGACTTCAGAAAAAAGGCATGAGAGACAGAATCGAAGAACTGAAGTTATGGATGTTCTTTCATATTGCTGAGGCTGATTAAACTTCACTTTCAATACGTTGGGGAAATAAAGCCTTCCGCAGAAATTGCGCACGCTATTTCTGGGTATCGGAAACACCGCGTTATGTAGTGGGTGGGTTACAGAAATGAAAAATTGTATTGCCTACATCCGGAAACATATCATTTCTTGAAACATCAGCCCAAAGTTATTAAATTACTGCTGTGACGTTCTTGACGTGTAAATTGCTTGTATTTCGTTGCGACAAGGTTACAGAGACTTACAGCGTGCTGTTAAGATCCTTAAAAGCAAATAAAGCTGCCTGTTACAGAGACCTAACGACGTCTACCGTGAGAGTGTAGATGCATAGAGAAAATTAAGAAAAAAACCGAACCGGATGTATGTGGCACAATATCATGTATCCTTATTCTTTTGATTTGGGCTATATAATGCGAGCGTCTCATAACAATCCTTTGGTTTCATTTTCGTTATTTCTCTACTTCCTTTCTTTCTTTGCAGTTGCCCCTAATTTTCTCCTTTGGTATCGAGCTTTTAGTTCCAAGCATTTCTGTCACAGTCTGTGTTAGTCGGTCACTCTACTGAACATAATTGGGAATTTGCTTGACTATTCTGCTGTTGCCATTCTAATTGGATGGTCGAGGAATCTAGCTTCACGTATTCTTCTGAAAGCAGACTCACATTTTCTTCATTCTTCTTCAGATCATTATTTGCCCTTGTCTAAGCTCACAACCTAAGTCATTACTGGTACCAAATTAATTAGACCATTCTGTTTTTCTGTCTTTACTGTTACTGATGATGTTATTTAGAATAGTAGCTTCAGTATAAAAGCATGATAAGTTTACTATTGTAAGAAATGGCGCTCATGGTCTAAAAAATATAAGAGTTTAGTTAATTTTATGTATTTCGTTAACAAAAAAAAATTTACTCATATAGCTGAAGGAAGCTAGCTGATGAAGGCAATATCTGGCGAGCATAAAGACTGGATGGATAAAAAGAATGGTCCAGAGATAGCGCCTTTGACTAGTATTCGGAACCTTCTTGGTACCGGGTTGAAACCTGTACACCGCTTAAATTTTTAATAACCATCTTCAGCAGTCGCACAGAAAGACTTCCAGCATAAGACGTCAGCCTCGTTCTCCCAAAGGCCTTCCAAAGTGCGAAGAGGAGTAGCCAGAGCTTCATGGCATAGTCTCGTCCTTGGAGTGGGAAACTGTCCCTAAAAGGCGGAAGAATCGAGAATGATCAACGGCATGAGGATGCCGAAGACTACGCAAACCATTTTACTGAAGACACACACTCTGTGCTCACAGAATATTTCGCCTCCAAATGGAAAAGTATCATGTCGAGCTTTCCATTAGCAAAAGGTTCTTGATTAGTCCACCATTTGAATCTCCGGGAGATGATTGCCACGGGTGATGTGACCTTGAGCAAACGATGAAATAATCAACGATGGGATAAGATTCTACGAGTGGGAGCATGGAATGACAGAATTTTGAACGTAGTAGGAAAGCTAGAGAATATGGAAATGTAAAAGCAAAGGTTAATTTAGTGGGGATCCTCAAGTGTAGGGTAATGTCAACAGTAGGAGAAAATAGTGTAACCGATGTAAGATCCGTAATGAATAGGAAGTAAGGCAGAAGGCGAGCTACTGTGAACAGTTCAGTGCCAGGTTTGTTCTCATCAGAGTCAACAACAAGCAAACACGGACAACGACAGTCCAAATATACATGCCGATGTCGATAGTAGGTGATGAAGGAATGGAGAAAGTATATGAGAATACTGAGTTGCTAATTCAGTATGTAAAGGGAGGTGAAAATCTAAGAATCATGGAGGATTTGAGTGAAGTTGGTCGGCGAGGACTAGTCAAAAGTGTTGTGGAAGAATATCGGCTGCGCAGTGGGAGTGAGAGATAAAAAAGACTAACTGAGTTCTGCAATAAATTTCGGATAACAATAGCGAATATCCTGTGCAAGAATCGCAAGCGGACGAGGTATACATGGAAACAACCGATGGACAGGGGGAAGATTCCAGATGAGTTAGATCAGTGTCCGACTTAGTATTCGATAATAGAAACAAGACTGAAGAAATATCAAGACAAATGCATAGGACTAGCTGACCTATTAAAAGCGATCGACAATTCAGAATGGTGGAAGATATTAGACATTCTAAGAAAAATAGGAGTAAGCCTGAGGGACAGATGGGTAATACGAATATACAGTAGGTACAAGAAGCAACAAGGAACAATAAAACTAGATGACAAAGAACGAAGTGCTCGGATTAAAAAAGGGTGTAAGACAGGGATGCACCGTCTGTCCCTACCGTTCACCCTATATATCGATGAAGCAATGACGGAAAGAAAAGAGTGGTTGATGATGGGAGTAGGATTCAGTGTGAAAGGATATCAATGATAAGATTAGCTGCTCAATGGAAGTGACGAAGAATTACATCATCTCCTCAATGAAACGAACAGTATAGTGAGCGCAAGAGTACGGATTGACAGTAAACAGGAAAACGAATAAAGTAATTAGAAGCAGCAGTAATGAGAGTGTGAGAAATTAAACATCAAAATTGGTGATCACAAAGTTCTCGAAGTTAAGGAATTCTGCTACCTTGGAAGAAAAACGATCACCCATGACGGACGAAGCAACGATCACATAAAAAGCAGTCTAGCATAATCGACGATGGCATTCGTGGCCAAGTGGAGACTAGTTGGTATCAGACACAGAAATTAATTTGAGGAATAAGTTTCTGATGAGGTACGTTTGTAGCACAGATTGTATGGTAGTGGATCGTGGACAGAGGAGATACTGGAACAGAAGATAATCGACAACATATGGAAAACTCTGACAAGAAAAAGTACAAGGTGATAGGACTTGTTAAGACATCAGAGAATAACGTCCATGGTGATTGTTCTATTCCAACCGTCTTCAGACAGACGATCCGTTACTTGCAATGTCCGTACTGGTAAAATAGCTAACCTTTTGTACAATCCATTCATATCTACAATCATAGCTTTTCTTTAATATGTCGGTTCTTTTAAATTTGATTACATCAAAATATTTTTAAATCCATCTACTTCCGTCGCTTTTTTCTGGGGCTTTACGTGTTCACAGTCTGACATTAAATTTTCACTTTTAAATTTTGATCACAGTTTAATCCGGTGATGATGTACTTCTTCTCCTCCCCTGCAACCGAAAGAATCGAGGAATGACCGTTTCCTCATCTACACCTGCCCTACTAGTGAACAGAAAAATAGTTTTTTTTATACAGTACCATTTAGAAAGGGAAACCTGTGTTATCTACACTGTTACTGTATCTTAAACATATGTGAACGGTGATGAACGACGGTCAATCATCTGCGAAACAAATAGTTTGTAAAAGTACTTCAGGAAACACGAGCTCCCTCGCAACTTCCTGACCTGCATAGATGTAATAATATGTTGGCATCTCAAGTGGATGTGACAAATCATATTCAGCTGATTCTGCAGACGGCAGTTAGTAAATCTGTCATTCCGTCCACAAACAAACTATACAGATGCGGCATTGGCCTATAGTTAAAGCTTCAAATCCATTTATTCCTAGTTTTACGATCGATTGTACGTGAAGGTAAGAGTGAATGGCAGTTATCTTTTTCTACTAATTGAGACTTTAGACAAGCTAGTTAACACAGATGATATTCACAAAACTGGCGCCCGACGATATAATAAAAACCTGCACAATGTTTCAACGTATCAGGCGGTTTTCATCTTTACGTCGCTATATAGACCATTGGTAGCAGACTCAAACTCGATGAATTAGTAATGTCGAATAAGGGGAGAAACTTTGGAAGCTTTTCATCACAATGGCAAGGAGAACAGTTCACGGCCTGTCACATAGGTGGCATTGCTTTTAACAAAATCTTGTTTTCGCTGTGCCGATACAAGTGAGATATCGCATCCCTACTTGCCGTGATGTGACTGTGTGCTTGAAATGCCTGGGTTAGCAAGACAGAGCGGATTAGGTTGTGGAAAGGGGCCAAAATGAGTTCCTGTCAGTTGCTCTCAACATACAAGCTTTATTTATCAACACACAATATTACAACGAGAATGTGAAACACTCAAAATTGTAATCGATCTCCTTTGATTAACCTTAGATCGGCTGAAGGCCTTATCCAAAATCCATGACACAAGGAGTAAGCAAAATTGAAATACAAGGTTCCTCTGGAGGTTTCACCCAAGAATATTTTCTAAAACTTCAATCTAATCGGCTGAAGACGTTAGCAGTTTAATTTTAATGGAACTAGGCTGGAGGTCGCATATTAAGCAATAAGAGGAGTTTCAACCAAAAGGCAGAAGGCCACATCTTAAAAAATTTCATATAAAATACTGAATAACAACTTCATGTCTTAAGGACAAGATACGGACATTGATTTAAGAGAGATTAATACTCGGCCGAAAGTTACACATGTACCAAATAACTAAGACCCAAACAGGAAAATTAATACATAACACAGAAGGAACGGCGCTCAGTAGTTTCCAAGGCTCGGCCTGGGATTGTAACACTGACGCACATTTAGGTGATACAGGCAGCCTGCCCAACGACTTCTTCGTCTGGAGGCAACCCAAACGACATATAGCCGACCGACCAATCAACCAAATTAGTTCTGCTCCATGCAACTAGCAAAACGTCCACACAGACTACTGGCGCCCACAACTACCAACAACACCTCAGCTGTCGAACCACACGCCGAGCTGGACAGCAACAACACGACGAGGAAAATACCTGCCTAAAATTGCTTAAACGACCAGGGCAGGTATCCGGAACGTCAACGGCCACAAGGCAGTAGATACCTCTGGTGAACTTGAAATACAGTGAAGAAATTAAGTTAAATTCCACAGGAAGACGGCTGGAACCTTAGCCGACTTAAATACACACACGTTGTTGCTCGCCGGATTATCCCAAAAGCGACAACCAGCATCAAACGAAGAAATGTAAACAGTTGAGGCCCGATAGTAAGTTAAGTGAAGACTCAACTTTCAAGTCCAAGATCGGTGGGCGACGAGCTTCGTAGCACTCGTTGGTGCGTCTCCAACTCACTCCTTCCTTTGGACGGACGACGTCCCGCAGACACTGGCTCAGACCCAACCATTCGGAGGGAACACAACCGACATCTCTGCACAGGAAGGAACCGACCCAAATACACGTCGCCGATGAGACGACCGATTGAACGACCAACCAACGGTCGTCGCCACTGGTAATGGCTGTGTTGACCTCACTGGAACTGCATCCCGACCGCCGTGCTGGTCCTTCTCCAACTGACTACCAGACACACGACGACTCGGAAGTACTATCGGGCGCCCAGAGATAGTACGATAGTGCACTTATCGATACGCGCTGCTGCTGCCGCTCACGGGCAGGCAAGACAACAATTCAGTGTCACCAGTGATCGAAATTAAAATGACGAGCCGGCGGTACCGTAGAAACAAGATGTTAAATAAAATGGCATGAATATGAGCCACGCACGGCTCAGTACTCTCTCGCTTAGTATTCCAAAACGAATTAAATACATTTCTGTCTTAACTAACCCATAGAGACAGGACGGTGTATTGTGAATATCGTAATACGTTGAATTCTTTCTTCAGATGTGCTATAAATTAATTAATTAATATTCGTTGCGTAAAAAGAATATTGCTACGTAAATTTTTGATCTAACACATTGATGAGTCACTGTAATTCGCAGGTACGAAACAGATGCATAAAACCTCCCGAACTGCTATTCTCAAAATAATCCACGAGTTAAACGTAGTGCTATTGTTTCACGTGAAAATCTTGACCACTGTAATTTTCCTTGATTAGGTTGTGTGGACGTGGTATGTTAGTTAAGCAAGCAGACTGATACTCATCTGGAGATTGCAGAGAGAATTCCAGTTACAATTAACCGACTCTTGCGCCAGTGTTCTCGTCGAGGCACGGATAATCTTGCGGATGTACCCTGCGAATTTCCTGATAGGAACGTACGAAACAGGGTTCTCATTACCTTGGGAAAACGTTTGGTAAGTGGAGGCAATTGATGGGAAAACTGTACGGAATACGGTCGAGGCAATTAGGTGCAGGGATTGCAAGTGTGAGTGTATCTGTGAGAACACGGGCGTAAATACCGAGCGCACATACCGCTACTGCACATTGTAACAGACTTCTCTGTAGAGACGCCCATTTATCTCATAAACGATTAAAGATGTGGGAACGAGGTTCTTCGCAAAAGATGATACGCAGAGTAACATGCAGTTCCGTTTATATTTAATGCGCTCAGGTCTTCTGCCAGAGGAAAAACTGAAGTAACTATGACTTTCTTTCTTTGTAATCAATGGTATACATGTTTAATGGCATTCGGAAGCTTTTGCAAAGATGCGTACAGAGCTGTAACGCTTGTTAATCACAGTTCTCAAACATTCTGCAAAATCAGTAGACTAATGTACAGGAATAGATACACTGAATGAAGCTGTTTTAACGAATCATGACAAAGAATGATGGTTCAGGTCGGTTGTTTTCAGTTTAATTCTTGATACAATACTTAAATTATTAACAAGTTGCCTGTATACAGATGATTAACAATTACATAAGGCTGTCAAATAGTGCGTCTGTCGTCGATTTAAATTCAATTTTCGAATTTCTTTACGTTTCTGAATTTCAATATACTTATATTCCACATTTGTATCCTAGTATTCCATATTTCTATCATACTTTAACAGCCCATTTTATTTACAGGAGTTGCTTCAGAAAATGACTTCTTGAACTAGAAAGAAGTGCAATGAGTGTGCAATGCAAACAGCAATTAAAAATGCTAGCGAAAAGAAGATGGGCCCCAAAAACTTTCCAATTTCGCTTAGCCACTGTATTTAGGCTAGCAAAAGCAGATTTACCGGCTGATGTATCCACAAAGATCAAACTTTGTCAAAGAATTGTTCTATCTCCAGAATAAGAACAAAAGACTCACAAATACAGCAATAGACAGTAAACTTTTTGGACTTACCGCAAGAATCACAAACAAAGCCAATAACATCCAGAGTCCATTTTTGAGTTAATGGGTGGCAAGAGGGTGGGTGCACCTTTTCTTGAAGCGGCACAAACAGAATATTTCGATTCGAAAGCCCACAGAAAGCTCGTTCAACATTTCTCTAAGTTTCACAAGAGAAAATATGGCCATGTTTATTTCTCTCCTCTCACAAAAGATGGATAACATGTGATCTCCACCGGATGGACATGGACGAAACTGGTATAGGCACTGTGCAGAGCAAAGTTCCTCATGTCATCGCAAGAAAGAGAAAGTGACAAACAGTAGTCATCTGTTCCGCAAAGCGTAGATGACCTGCACAAGTGTTACAGTGCTACAGGAAATTTTGTCCCGCCCATGATGATACTTCCTCGCCATAACCTCAGCAGCTAATAAGATGTACTCTAGTTGGGTGCATTCCCGCACGCCACCCCTCTGGATGGATTCAAAGCTAGCTCTTCACTGAGGTTTCTACATTTTCTTGGAAAAGTGAAGCCATTAACAGAACAGCCGGTGCTTCTAATTCAGAATGGACATTATAGCCACACCAGAAATCTGGACGTTGTAAATCTCTCTCGCGAAAACGGTCATCTTCTTGTGTCTGCCTCCTCATGTCTCCTACAAAATATAACCGCTGGACAGAACTTTCAAGAGGCCTCTGAAGGCCTATTACTCTGAGCAGGTACACATATGGATGAAGGAAAATGAACGTCCAGTAATAAACATGGACATTGCTGGAATGTTTGGTAAGGGTTGGGGTTGTTTGGGGAGAAGACCAAACAGCGAGGTCATCGGTCTCAGCCGGCCGCGGTGGTCGTGCGGTTCTAGGCGCTCCAGTCCGGAGCCGCGCTGCTGCTACGGTCGCAGGTTCGAATCATGCCTCGAGCATGGATGTGTGTGATGTCCATAGGTTAGTTAGATTTTAGTAGTTCTAAGTTCTAGGGGACTAATGACCACAGCAGCTGAGTCCCATAGTGCTCAGAGCCATTTGAACAATTTTCATCGGTCTCGTCGGATTAGGGAAGGATGTGGAAGGACGTCGGCGTGCCCTTTCAAAGGAACCACTCCAGCACATACCTAGAGCGATTTAGGGAAATCGCGGAAAACCTAGATCAGGATGGCTGGACGCGGGATTGAACCGTCGCTCTCCCGAATGTGAGTCCAGTGTGCCAAATACTGTGCCACCTCGCTCGGTTGGGAAGGCTTATCTCAAAATCCAGACAGACTAATAGCGGTGATTGGGTTTAGGATGACAGGAATATACCCGCTGCACGCATATATTTTCATGGACGTAGGTATCATTGGCAGCAATGAAGGATTGATTGAAGATTTACTGAATGATCCAGAAATGAACCATCTGCAGGACATGTGGCTTCTAATAGTGAGAAGCCTAAGATTGAAGTCGCAGCATCTGAAACTACACGTTGACAAATCTCGTCTTTTCTACAAATAAAGAGGAGGCCAGGCAAGAAGCCAGGCACCAGGATAAGAGAAGCAGGTTATTCAGCAGTCGTAGCCTCGTTTCCATGCAAGTGATCTCCTGAAGCATCTGTATCGTAGCTACTACATTACGTAGTATTGTATAAATGTCTCCCTTACTATTTGTCTTTTTACTTGCATTTGATAGTAAAAGTAACAACTTCAAGGCTTCGCCCAAATTTAAAGAAAGGAATTTCACAACACCCATAAGGCGACGTTAATAAACTATTTTCTTTGTATTCCAATTAACGTAAGTGGTAACACTTGAAATGATACATGGCAGGCGAGCACCTGAACGTTAACGTATAGAAGGTACGGAATTGCTAAGAGCGAGAAGCTGGAAGTTACACGGGAACGCAGAAAACGTCTCTAATTTTCTAGAACAATCGGCGTAGGTAGACGTTTCCGTTAGCTTAAAAGGACGAGGAACGGCTACGCCGAAGTGAAACCTCCTTGCTGGTCTGTTTTGTAGTGAATCGAGGTACCACAAAATACATAAAATAGTTCCAGGAGTTCTTAATCCTTCACGTTAAGAAATAATGGGTTTAAAAGTAGTCTAAGGGAAGTAAGAGAGGACAGTACATAATGATTTAATACACCAATTTCAGAATGCTCGCGTATTTCGGAGCCTGCTCCGAGTGTTCGAAACAGCATCTGAACAACGACAGGTTGTTCTGCGTATATTACAGCCAATATAACGTACTACTACGGAGTGACCTTGAATGTCTGTACAGCGATACTGACTATACGAATAACGTTAGACTGCGTTCTCGCGTAATCATGGTGTCTCGCAAAGATGGGTGACTGATTCCAGCGCATGGTTCTGTATTTCTAAGACTTCTGACGTTGGGTCTTCAACGTTTAACAATGCAGATGGTAAACTGGTTATAGAAGTGTTGAATCCCAATTCTTTATTAAGTTTATTGTGCGCAGATGGGAAAGGGTATATTTTCGAATCATAACTGAATGACCCACGTTACAGTGCAAAATTAATTAATGCAACTGAAAGCTACGTTCATATAATTTTTCCGTGCTGTATATATTTTAAATTGCGAAGTGCTTGAGGCACGTTTCTGGAGCTCTAGAACTTCTTCGTATTGTGTACTTGATTCGTGAGAAGATCTATATTTAACTTGAATGATGGAAGTATTAAAAAAAGGCCCTGAGGAAGGCCTTTGCAATTCCGCCGAAACGTCGGTTTTAGTTTATTATTGTTGATAGTTCTTAGCAACGACGCGGCATAATACCCAGAAGAACTTTAATCAGTATGACACCGACCGCGGAAGCCTATGTTCTTATACTGTAGTTCTGTTATATTTGTTCGTGCCTAACCAACCCTAATTCGGCTTCCGTTTAACTCAGATAAGCATAATTACAGTGTATATCCACGAGCGCTGATAAGCGGGGCTATCGTTGAGTGCCTTTTCGACGTAAAACTGAAATATCGGGGTATGTCTTACAGACCTGATGTGTCCGTTGGCCTGCTGCTTAATGAAGACAGTGGCAACTACGCACTCACGTAACTGGTCACTGGCATCCAACCGTTACGATTCTAATATTTTTACGGTTATGTTTTTAAAAATAAAATAACATTCTTACTCTTACCGAGATAGTGAAGTTAGATTGATTAATACCTTCTATAATTCACCACATTAACTAAAATAGCAAATAAATCGGAGAAAAAGAAGCACAGGCCACCAAATCGTAGAACCATAGAATCAACTGATTGTGAGTACGTTTTTAGTATGCGAGATGATTGGTCCACCCTCAGTAGTGTTCCGGACGGCAGCGTACCCACTAATGTCGATGCCTACTGTAAATTTTCTCACTGCAGGACGGGGGAACAATGGGTAAAGTGATGTTCGAGTTGTGGGCGCACCTTGAATACGCAGGTAGTTTCTGCAAGTGAAATCAAAGTATGGAATTCAGTAACTGAAAATGGTACATTTAGTGTATTTTTCTAGTGTGTAATTATGTTTTATAATGTTTTCTCTGACGATGAATTATTAGATGTTTCGTCACTTGTTTTAACCCTAAGAAACTGAAAACGAGTGGATTATTCCATATTTGTACTCCATAATCTGAAGAGCCAAAAATAACAAACTTTGTATTAGGCCCCATTTACAAGTGTTCCTAACACAGTATCTATTCCATAGTAAAGGAAGCTATTAAATGCGTCCCACGGTATGTGCTACAGATATTTTGTTTGCTTATTGTAAAAAATTGATAAATTTGTGAAAGAAAATCACAATGGTATTCCCTTCCTCTACTACTGTGGAGCAAGCTGGACGGAATCTGCCAGTGCTATGTAAACACGGCCAAGTACTGCTCACATGCCGGGATCCACTGTTGTTGTAAACCTCTCGACGTTCTTTTTGTTTCCACAAAAATTGTTTATTTACACAATACGGGGCAACACATTATAGAAAAATATCCTTAGCCAGTTCGATTACGGATAATTCATGCTCGTCAGGATGCTCTCGAGTCGGTTGTGAGCGTTGCAGGGTCTGTACATGGTTTGGGAGAGAGGTGTGACCTGTGAGAAAATTGCAGGCGTATCATTAGTGGTCATACAACAGTTCATTATTAATTTATGCAGTTTAGGCATTCTTCTCAGTGCGCTCTACTCTATGGCGTGGTCCGGTTTTCCCTCGTAATACCCCAGCGCTGTGGCCGCAGTCGATAGCGTACGGTGAGCGGCGTGCACACGCTTCTCGGGATGCTGTGCGCTGGGCTTTCGTTGTCCGAAACCCGAGAACTGAAATGGCATAGGGGGACGCGGCCAAACCGCAGCAGGGGGTACCACGCACGCCCACCAATGGCTTCGTGGAAGGTCGTGGCGCTGGCCAGCGCCTAGAGGCCTTCTGTAGATAACCCGACGACAGCAGTGATGGCTGGACCGTCATGCCGTACTCTCTGGAAGGCGGCAAAGTGGGGGCCACCCTGGCGCCTGGGTGTTTAGGTGGGTCACGTCGGTCTGACAAGAAAGGACGCCGCTGACGCTGCTGCCAAGGCTGTAGTCGTACCTCAGCCCGCTACTGCTTACATAAACTGTGATGATTTCCGTGTTGCCGTCTGTCAGCAGGTGGCGTCGTGGGAACTGGGTTAGTAAGCCTCTCCCAGCAGTTTGGATGACCTCCTCTTGACGCTCTCGATGTGAGATCGTTTTAGCTAGGTTTCGTATCGTGTACTGTCTCTTTTAGCCATCGCCATTTGTTACGTGGTGCTCCCCCATCACTTTTCACACATTGCTCTCAACCTTTGACCGCCCGTCATTTCCTGACGGAATGCTGCCTTTTTAAACACTTCTGGTTTGTGTTTGCCATCTGAGCTACAGGCCATTTTAGCGAACGACTCGCGGGCTGTCGACAGCGTTTTACTTTTCATCCGTCGTAGTAATAGAGCGAAGGCTATTTAATTTTTAGTTCATGACCTCTGTTTCTCTATGGCGCATTTTATAGACCTTTCTCCACATCACTGTTTTTAGCTCTCTTCTCTTCCGTCGATGGGGATTAAGGTTTAGTCGTTTTTAACTCCTCTCTTTCTCTTCGTGTTCTACAGTTCTGACGTGGACAAGTATGACGCTTGTTGCTTCTGTGCCCTAATACAAAACAAGACGACGAGCTGGACCTGCCACGCTTAAATACTGCTGCTCCCGCTGATTTCACGTTAACAGCGGTGTTACTGATCGTCTGGAAGCAGGCCACGACCCACTTGTCGAATTCAGGCTGCAGTACTCCTTGCAAGCCGGCGCGGCGTCGACACGCGAGTCCACTGGAAATCACTGACCGATTTTAGGTTAGCGTATAGTTCCGTTTACAGCAGCTGTGTATTTACCTTATAGGACAGTCAAGGAAAAATACGTCTTATCTTAGTAGTGTAGACCTATCTCGTACATTGCTGGCCATTAAAATTGCTACACCAAGAAGAAATGCAGATGATAAACGGGTTTTCATTGGACAAATATATTACACTAGAACTGACATGTGATCACATTTTCACGCAATTTGGGTGCATGGATCCTAAACAATCAGTACGCAGTACAACCACCTCTGGCCGTAATAACGGCCTTGATACGCCTGGGCATTGAGTCAAACAGAGCTTGGATGGCGTGTACAGGTACAGCTGCCCATGAAGCTGCAACACGATACCACAGTTCATCAAGAGTTGTTACTGGCGTATTGTGACGAGCCAGTTGCTCGACCACCATTAACCAGAAGTTTTCAACTGGTGAGAGATCTGGAGAATGTGCTGGCCAGGGCAGCAGTCGAACATTTTCTGTATCCAGAAAGGCCTGTACAGGACCTGCAACATGTGGTCGTGCATTATCCTGCTGAAATGTAGGGTTTTGCAGGGATCGAATGAAGGGTAGAACAATGGGTCGTAACACATCTGAAATGTAACGTCCACTGTTCAAAGTGCCGTGAATGCGAACAAGAGGTCACCGAGACGTGTAACCAATGGCACCCCACACCATCACGCCGGGTGATATGCCAGTATGGCGATGACGAATACACGCTTCCAATGTGCGTTCACCGCGATGTCGCCAAACACGGATGCGACCATCATGATGCTGCAAACAGAACCTGGATTCATCCGAAAAAATGATGTTTTTCCATTCGTGCACCCAGGTTCGTCGTTGAGTACACCATCGCAGGCGTTCCTGTCTGTGATGCAGCGTCAAGTGTAACCGCAGCCATGTCCCCGAGCTGATAGTCCATGCTGCTTCAAACATCGTCGAACTGTTCGTGCGGATGGTTGTTGTCTTACAAACGCCCCCATCTGTTGATTCAGGGATCGAGACGTGGCTGCACGATCCGTTACAGCCATGCGTATAAGATACCTGTGATCTCGATTGCCAGTGATACGAGGGATCTAGCACGGCGTTCCGTATTACCCTCCTGAACCCACCGATTCTATATTCTGCTAACAGTCATTGGACGTCGACCAACGCGAGCAGCAATGTCGCGATACGATAAATCGCAATCGCGATAGGCTACAATGCGACCTTTATGAAAGTCGGAGAGGTGATGATACGAATTTCTCCTCCTTACACGAGGCATCACAACAACGTTTCACCAGGCAACGCCGGTCAACTGCTGTTTGTGTATGAGAAATCGTTTGGAAACTTTCCTCATGTCAGCTCGTTGTAAGTATCGCCACTGGCGCCAACCTTGTGTGAATGCTCTGAAAAGCTAGTCATATACATCTTCTCCCTGTCGCTTAAATTTCGCGTCTGTAACACGTCATCTTCGTGATGTAGCAATTTTAATGGCCAGTAGTATAGCTGCATATAATGAAGGAGCTTACGTGACGTCATCAGCTGTCACTGCTGACACCGCAGTAGTCGACTCCTGCGATCTTGTCTTTCAGTTTTAACACATTTCTAGGATATTTTTTACGAAACGCTTCAATGTCATCCTATCACTGTACGCGTCTTTTCAAGAGCTTTCGAATACATCGAATACAATTAAAATAGGGTACCGTTCCATTAAGAAAGTACATCCGTCATTATAAGTGTTGCATATATCCGAAACTTTAATACTGAACGTCAAGAGAAATACGTCATGAGATCAATACTTTCGTTTGTTTGTAACGCAATTCGAGCAGAAGCAAAAAATTGGTTCAAATGGCTCTGAGCACTATGGGACTTAACATCTTAGGTCATCAGTCCCCTAGAACTTGGAACTACTTAAACCTAACTAACCTAAGGACATCGCACACATCCATGCCCAAGGCACGATTAGAACCTGCGACCGTAGCAGTCCCGCGGTTCTGGACTGAAGCGCCTAGAACCGCACGGGCACCGCGCCCGGCGTAGCAGAAGTAGTCAGTGTCTCTACCGTGAGCGGGCTGATACGTGTAGATTATGGCAACTGTGTCACAAACATTTCAGTAGCTGTGCTGTGTGTTGTTACGAGAGCTGCGTTATTTCACGACGGTTCAGACAACAGCAACGTACGAACACAGGCTCCGCATAGCCAATGTAATGGAAGTGCGACAGAGACACGTCGCAGTGAAAGTCGCTGTAAGTGAAAGCGGTGACTCTAGAACATCGAAATAGTTCCTAGAGGATTGATTAGTTTAGGATCATGGCAGACGAAAAAAAAAAAAACATCTGTGCCGGACCAATATCTGCGTATAACAACAAACAGAAACACTCAACACAATGCTATGTGTGTACGGCGGTAGTTCCCAACAGCTACAGGAGTGCAGGATTCAACACAAACGATACGAAATAAGCTCCATGAGCGGTAATTACGCGCCAGGAGACCTCGCAGAGCTGCTTCTCCTCTTAGTACGGCAAGTAGGGGAGCTCTTGTCGCATGTGCACGAAATCGCCCTTTGTGGACTGGGCAGCAATGAGATAAAACGCACTTCTCTCACGAGAACCGTATCAGTCCGCACCCTAACAATACAGATATTCGTGGGTGAAGGCAACAAGAACAATTTTACAACCTAACTGTGTCGTAGGCTGCAACTCTTATAGAGTTCGTTCATTCATGTTTTGGGAAGGAGTCATGTATGGCCACAGGATACCCCTTGTGGCAATATTTGAGCGGATGATCGGTGTGAAGTATTGCTGCTCCGTTTGGTACACATACTGGAGCCAGATTCATGCTGATGGATGACAATGCACGTCCCGCATCCTCACTATCTCTTGAACACTTTCCTAGTGCAGTATCGAATCATTCAGATGGAATGGTCTTCATATTCTCCAGGTCTCAACTCCACTGAGAATGCGTGGACAGTGATAACACGAGCGACTTGCTATTGAACTTCTTGATCAGGGACCGTACAGCTCATCATAAAGTCAGCTATGGAAGTAGGGGGCAATTTCCCAAAGGCTGATCTGAAAAATTTGTTAAGGAATGTTCCTAACCGAATTTAGATGTGTGTCCAATTTATAGGAGGACCAATTGCTTCATAAACGACGTGTTGTGCAAGATGATAACGAGAAGAAGTTGTAAAGTTCGCAGTCGACTATTTTGTATGATGTATTTTTTGTTATTTTATTCGTGTTTGAGACGTGGAAATATGTTTATCTTCTTAATGTTTGTTTTCTTATACCTGTTAGAAGGAAATCAGTCTAGTTTCCTATAATGTCCAGTATTTACAATAAAGCAATATGAAATATTTATTTTGACCACTCCGATTGGCTGAATATCTCGATGGCACAGAATTTAAGATGGCGCTGAATATCTCGATGGTACAGAATTTAAGATGGCGAATAACGCAACAAAATTGTTTTGTATTTTGCATACTGTCTTCCGTGGAAAATCTCGTTTACATGTCTTGAACAATCACGGAGGAGGAGTGATATTAAGGGTTTCGCCATTTGTAGCTATATAAAAGTCAGGTAATATTAACAAAAATTAATAATGTAAAACGTAAATTACGACGGATTAAAATTCTGTGACAGATCGGAACTCGGAAATGGTACTTGCCTTTTGCTGGCAGAGCTCCTCCTGGTTCATTACACAGACACACAAAGAGCATGCGCAAAGACCTCAGACAGTTTCGTTGCTTACATTACCTCTCCCATCATCCAGTAGTCCCAGAAGAAATCACAATATACAGGAAAGAGCTCAGCGACTGTCTGACAGTTGATTTGATAACCAGTCTGTTACGAAAGCTCACACTACGCCTCAAAGTGAATTCGTCCTCGCCTAAATAGAGTGCTGGTAGTGTGACCAGTTTCGTAAACTCAAGGAGTACCAAGGAGGACGGATCTCCCGCCATATGTCGACAGCTTTAAGGCCGACGTGTGACTTTTAGAAATAAAAGCAATCTCACAAGAGGCGACACAAAAGCTGTAGAGAACTTGACCAGACAGTTTGAAACTGTTGTTGAAGATCTGTTCCACGTTCTACTTATGTAATAATTCGTCACCTGAGCTATAGTAGCAAAATAAATTTGAAGTGCTGAGCCAGAACATTACAACCACTACACACAGTAAGACTGAATGCAGCTAGATAGCGTTCAAGATATGTTTTGTGGAAAACAAATAAGCTTATCTGAGACTAAAAGAGAGTCATTTTAACAACGATTATGAGTCGCAAAAAGGGAAATCCACTGACACAAGCAAATTTGCCAAAGGGCAGACTGTTATGGTCTGGTTTCTGTGAACGAGTGTAACGTTCCCACTGAAGCAGATCTGTTCATCGCGTGAAACTACAGCCAGCATCTATCGAAAGCAGTTCAAGAAAGGTGAATCCCACGGATGCGACAAGGTGTTAAACGCCCACAGATCATCAGAGAAAGTGGCTATAAGGCAGATTAGGCGGCTCTCTGTGACTGATGTGACGACATAATATGACGCTCACGGAGGCACAAGTGGCTCGGTACATTTCGTTCGTGCACAGTTTAGAATATGCAGCCCCGCAGCTTGCGAGACCAATACATGGTACCATAGTGGCCCAACGACATCGATTGTAGTTGTCACCAGCTCATCGAGACTCAACCATGCATCGACGCCGTTATGTTCCGTGGGTTGATCGTCCTGTCCATGAGAATGGCCCCTCGACACACGCACCACGCCGCGGATGCACACCGACGGGGGCATTCTCTGAGGTTCCATGAGACCTGTGGTAATATTCGAAAGCACCAGTACAGCTGTGGTGAACATTTCAGCAACTCTCCCGCACTCCACCATGCCTGATGTCTTCCCTGACGGCTATGGCTTTTTTCCAGCAGGATAACCAACCGTCCCCCCCATGAACCATGGACCTTGCCATTGGTGAGAGGCTTGCGTGCTTCAGCGATAGAGATGGCCGTACCGTAGGTGCAACCACAACGGGGGGGTATTTGTTGAGAGGCCAAACAAACGTTTGGTTCCTGAAGAGGGGCAGCAGTCTTTTCAGTAGTTGCAGGGGCAACGGTCGGGATGATTGATTGATCTAGCCTTGTAACACTAACCAAAACGGCCTTCCTGTGCTGCTACTGCGAATGTCTGAAAGCAAGGGGAAACTACAGCCGTAATTTTTCCCGAGGGTATGTAGCTTTACTGTATGGTTAAATGATGATGGCGTCCTCTTGGGTGAAATATTCCGGAGGTAAAAGAGTCCCCCATTCGGATCTCCAGGCGGGGACTACCCAAGTGGACGACCTTATCATGAGAAGGAAAACTGGCGTTCTACGGATCGGGGCGTGCAATGTCAGATCCCTTATAAGAGCAGATATGTCAGAAAATTTAAAAAGGGAAATGGATAGGTTAAAGTTAGATATAGTGGGAATTAGTGAAGTTCGGTGGCAGGAGGAACAAGACTTTTGGTCAGGTGAATACAGGGTTATAAACACAAAATCAAATTGGGGTAATGCAGGAGTAGGTATAACAAAAAAAGGTTCAAATGGCTCTGAGCACTATGGGACTTAACATCTGTGGTCATCAGTCCCCTAGAATTTAAAACTAATTAAACCTAACTAACCTAAGGACATCACACACATCCATGCCCGAGGCAGGATTCGAACCTGCGACCGTAGCGGCCACGCGGTTCCAGACTGAAGCGCCTTTAACCGCACGGCCACACCGGCCGGCATAGGTTTAATAATGAATAAAAGAATAGGAGTGCGGGCAAGCTACTACAAACAACATAGTGAACGCATTATTGTGGCCGAGATAGACACGAAGCCCAAGGCTATTACAGTAGTACAAGTTTATATGCCAACTAGCTCTGCAGATGATGAAGAAATTAATGAAATGTACGATGAGATAAAAGAAATTATTCCGGTAGTGAAGGGAGACGAAAATTTAATAGTCATGGGTGACTGGAATTCGAGAGCAGGAAAAGAGAGGGAAGAAAACATAGTAGATGAATATGGATTGCGGGTAAGAAATGAAAGAGGAAGCCGTCTGGTAGAATTTTGCACAGAGCATAACTTAATCACAGCTAACACTTGGTTCAAGAATCATAAAAGTAGGTTGTATACCCGGAAGAATCCTGGAGATACTAGAAGGTATCAGATAGATTATATAATGGTAAGACAGACATTTAGGAACCAGGTTTTAAACTGTAAGACATTTCCAGGAGCAGATGTGGACTCTGATCACAATCTATTGGTTATGATCTGTAGGTTAAAACTGAAGAAACTGCAAGAAAATGGGAATTTAAGGAGATGGGACTTCGATAAGCTGACTAAACCAGAGGTTGTAGAGAGTTTCTGGGAGAGCATAACGAGAAAATACAGTAGAAGCAGAATGGGTAGATCTGAGGGATGAAGTAGTGAAGGCAGCAGAGGATCAAGAAGGTAAAAAGACGGGGACTAGTGAGTAACAGAAGAAATATTGAATTTAATTGATGAAAGGAGAAAATATAAAAATGCAGTAAATGAAGCAGGCAAAAACGAATACAGACGTCTCAAAAATTTTAGATCGACAGGAAGTGCAAAATCGCTAAGCAGGGATGGCTAGAGGACAAATGTAAGGATGTAGAGGCTTATCTCACTAGGAGTAAGATAGATACTGCCTACAGATAAAATAGTGACATTTGGAGAAACGAAAACCACTCGTATGAATATCAAGGGTTCAGATGGAAACCCAGTTCTGAGCAAAGAAGGGAAAGCAGAAAGGTGGAAGGAGTATATAGAGGGTCTATTCAAGGGGGATGTACTTGAGGACAATATTATGAAAATGGAAGAGGATGTAGATGAAGGTGCAATGGGAGATATGATACTGCGTGAAGAATTTGACAGAGCACTGAAAGACCTGAGTCGAAACAAGGCCTCGGGAGTAGACAACATTCCATTAGAACTACTGACGGCCTTCGGAGAGCCATTCCTGAAAAAACTCTACCATCTGGTGAGCAAGATGTTTGATACAGGCGAAATACCTTCAGATTTCAAGAAGAATATAATAATTCCAATTTCAAAGAAAGCAGGTGTTGACAGATGTGAAAATTACAGAACTATGAGTTTAATAAGTCACAGCTGCAAAATACTAACACGAGTTCTTTACAGACGAATGGGAAAACTGGTTGAAGCCGACCTCGGGGAAGATCAGTTTGGATTCCGTAGAAATGTTGGAACACGTGAGGCAATAATGACCTTACGACTTAACTTAGAAGAAAGATTAAGGAAAGGAAAACCTACGTTTTTAGCATTTGTAGACTTAGATAAAGCTTTTAACAATGTTGAGTGGAATACTCTCTTTCAAATTCTAAAGGTGGCAGGGGTAAAATACAGGGAGCGAAAGGCTATTTACAATTTCTACAGAAACCAGATGGCAGTTATAAGAGTCGAGGGGCATGAAAGGCAGCAGTGGTTGGGAAGGGAGTGAGACAGGTTTGGAGCCTCTCCCCGATGTTATTCAATCTGTATATTGAGCAAGCAGTAAAGGTACCTAAAAAAAAATTCGGAGTAGGAAGTTAAATCCATGGAGAAGAAATAAAAAGTTTGAGGTTCGCCGATGATATTGTAATTCTGTTAGATGCAGAAAAGGACCTTGAAGAGCAGTTGAACGGAATGGACATTGTCTTGAAAGGAGGATATAAGATGAACATCAACAAAATCGAAACGAGGATGATAGAATGTATTCGAATTATGTCGGTTGATGAATCAGATTAGGAAATGAGACACTTAAAGTAGTAAAAGAGTTTTGCAATTTGGGGAGCAAAATAACTGATGATGATCGAAGTAGATTGGATATAAAATTTAGACCGACACTGGCAAGGACAGCGTTTCTGAAGAAGAGAAATTTGCTAACATCGAGTATAGATTTAAGTGTCAGGAAGTCGTTTCCGGAAGTATTTGTATGGAGTGTATCTATGTATGGAAGTGAAACATGGATGATAAATAGTTTGGACAAGAAGAGAATAGAAGCTTTAGAAATGTGGTGCTACAGAAGAACGCTGAGGATTAGATAGGTAGATCACATAACTAATGAGGAGGTATTGAATAGAATTGGGGAGGAGAGGAGTTTGTGGCACAACTTGACAAGAAGAAGGGACCGGTTGGTAGGACATGGTCTGAGGCATCAAGGGATCACAAATTTAGCATTGGAGGGCAGCGTGGATGGTAAAAATCGTTGAGGAAGACCAAGAGATGAATACACTAAGCAGATTCAGAAGGATGTAGGTTGCAGTAGGTACTGGGAGATAAAGAAGCTTGCACAGCATAGAGTAGCATGGAGAGCTGCATCAAACTAGTATCAGGACTGAAGACCACAACAACAACAACAACAACAACCTCAACAATATAACCATCCGTGTCAAAACGCCAGAACCGTGCTACAGTGCGTTTAGAAGCATAATACTGAATTCAAAAAAATTCTGAAATGTGTTTTAAATCTCACCGGATTTAACTACAAAGGTCATCAGTCCCTAAGCTTACACACTTCTTAACCTAAATTATCCTAAGAACAATTACACACACATCTATGCCTGAGGGAGGACTCGAACCTCCGCCGTACCAGCCGCACAGTCCGTGACTGCTGCGCCTGAGACCGCTCGGCTAATTCCGCGCGGCTCCTGAACTCACATTGATTTCTTGGGCACGAAGTCCTCCTGGTATGCACCCAGTGGAATTCAACTCTAACGCTATTGGTCTCAGGCCCCACTCCCAAGGAATACCATACAGTAATTACTGAGAATTATGTGACCTTTGCGTAGATGTCTAGTGGGAAATTCCTCAGAATACGTACAAAGGCCTTTCAAATCCATGCAACACCAGATCACTGCTATAGTGCGTTCAATGGTGGACCATTAAAAAGGTGGTAATAATCCAACACCAGGGTGAACTATAGTGGTCAGCGTTCAGATTGCCTAGTATGTAGAGTTCCACACCAGTGTGCATTTATATATCCCCGATTGCGTGCATCATTCAGACGGAACGCAAGTTCAGACTGGACCAAGTGGGATTGGTAATCGGCCGAACCATTTTCAATAGCTCCATCCCGCCTTCCACCTCAATCAGTATAGGGGAACAATGGGATTCTTAAACTAGGATTGCCGGAAGGAGGTTTGAGCCAACACCTCTCAGATGAGAGAACAGTGTCTTAGACACTATGCTGCCTCACTGGCTTCGTAATTTCATTATTAGTTTTATTATAATATTGCATTGATGAATGTGAGTCAGTCTTACCACTGTTAAGTCCCATTAGCATTGATTACGTTGATTAAAATAGCACTACAATTAAGCATTTAGAATTCCTTTCGTAAATAAAGGGATTGTAAATATAGTAAATTACATTGAGTTTACATGTACATAAATGCTCTCTGTTGAACGACATTTAGGAAAGCAACCGATTATTCAGTAGCACAGTTCTGACATTTGTAATGTTGGAGACTGTGTTTGAACCAAATCGACATTTTGGGAATGGTACTGGTTGACTATAAATAGCCTTGGCCTTGGACGAGGTACAAATTTCCATTCGTCACTTCACTCTGTATGTACCCATCATAGATGTACGAGGCTTCAAAGGATCTCTCGAACCATATACTTCCATTTGAAATGGGAAAATGTTGTGAAATATTTGAAAAGTAATAAGTACTATGAGGAAAAGATATTTGTAATGGAATAATAGAACCAGTCAAATTTTGTTTCTAATGTGTAACGTGTTACTAATCATTATCCAGCCGAACATGGTAAACCCTTGCCATCCTTCGATATCAGAAATGATTGTCAGTGAAAGAACCACAGATAATTGTAGAATATGTACAATTTTTTTGGAGTTTTACTTATTGAAATCCACCAAACAATGGCACAGGTTTAAGTCTCCTTAACTGCCATAAGATAAAAGCTCACGGACCCATCGGTTTTCTATTTAGAATTTCGTTCTTGTGTTGGAACCAAATCTCGACACAGACGTTTAGCACTAAACGCATTCTTTGTATGGATATGAATTCTCCATGTCCGTGCTATTCGACAAAGTAGCTACCTCCACTGCACTGAATGGAAAACAAATGTGGTATGGAGAAGAAAGAAAATAAATAAGAAAGCACGAAAAGCTCTCTGACTGTATTGAGCAATGTAGACAGCTGAGAAAGAAGTAATAGTACAGGTTAAAAGTCTGTTTAAACCTAAGTAATGTGCGGTCAATGTGAATGAAGCATATCTCAAACATTTACTGCAGTTTTCACGACACCTTTCCATCACACTGAGGCCTGTGACATGAAAGCCGGATCCAAATGAGTTCCAGAATAAGATTAAAATCACAGTGAGGTAGTTGGCTCTGCAGCATTTCTTGTCTGACTAGCAAGCTGAAAGTTAAGCCACATACAGACAGTGATGTTGTAGTTCTATGTGGCTACGAGAAACGCCAGTTACTTCAAACAGCACTTTGCGATCAAGTACTGCAGAAAGCATTGCTAGGTTCGTGAAACGTAAGCTCGCAAAACAGCACTGGTGCATATTCTCTTCCTAAGCAGAGGATATTTATGGCAAACACTGTATCTAGAAATGCGTCCAAATCACGGATTTCAGTAAGCAATCAAAGAGCTTCGTACATCCGGTCGGTCCCACGTAGGCGTAACACAAATTATGTACACCTGTTTGCGTCGATAGAGCGTTGCCGCTTGCGGTTGCCTGAAGTGATGAAACGGATTCCATTGTGTTGGCTTTCGTTGTCCAAGAACCAAAATCGTTCAGGTGATGAGATGCAAATAGTAATTTTTAGAGTCGTCCCGCTTTAATTTGTTCTACTGTGATGTTCTCATTGATAGTAGACAGTACTGTACTTACAATCTAGCAGGAGGCACTGGTGTTCACTGCGGAACAGGTGTTACACAATATGAATTCGACTCCTGTGTGTAGAAAGGCAATCCGACTCTAAGAGTTACATTAATCTTTATGCATTGACTATAAAAAAATACTGAGTCTCAACTTTATCTTCGACGAGGATAGAACCTGAAATAACGAATTAATGTCGGGGCGGTGTAGATGATAGCACATCAGCAAAGTAAGAAGGAGACCTGGGTTCCAGTCCTGGCCTTGGCACGAATTTTAATTCAGTGCTTCGGCTTCTATCCATATCAACAAACATTGTTTAAGACAAGTGTCCACACTTTCTTCTGAGAATGACGGGAACGGCTGCTACTATGCTCTCCCTCATTTGTGGGCAACCAAAGGCTTGCGAGCCGGAACCGCCCCACGATTGGTTTCGGTTACGCCGGCTGAAGGAATTCATGACAAAAGAGAGAAGCGGTCGCATTGTACTCCACTCGGGGCGCAATTTCGAACGTTTCCGCTAACTCTCGGGTCGCCTCCATGTTTTAGCTCATACCGCAGACCGGAGAAAGTTTTGCTTACTCCGGCAAGAGTAATGCCAATTCGCGGTCGTTAGATTTCGAAAACAAGGAGAAACACGTCTACAGCCTGATTACGAAGTCATGGCCCATGGTACCGAGCGAGGTGGCGCAGTGGTTAGACACTGGACTCGCATTCGGGAGGTCAACGGTTCAATCCCGCGTCCGGCCAGCCTGATTTAGGTTTTCCGTGATTTCCCTAAATCACTCCAGGCAAATGACGGGATGGTTCCTCTGAAAGGGCACGGCCGACTTCCTTCCCCATCCTTCCCTAATCCGATGAGACCGATAACCACGCTGTGTGGTCTCCTTCCCCAAACAACCAACCAACCAACCATCATGGCCCATGTACGTGCTGCAAGTGGGGGAATCAGTTCACTTCCTTCTATGGGTGTGAGAGAGAATTATTTTCCCCTCCACATCGGTGCTGACAATACAAACAAGCCTATTACTGATTGCGGCGTACTTCGTCGGTGGTACACATTAATATATCGCAAACGTTTGTAATAGGTGACAATGTCATGAAAATTACGCACTACTCGTGAAATGTGCCAGTTTGAACAAGTCCGGCATGGATCATAACTTCGTGAACAAACTTAGTGTCTGTTGTCGGTTCACGCGAAAAATTCTGTATTAGATGTTTGTTAATTTCGTGCAGGTTTTCAGTGTATCTTTACCGAGTTTATTCAAATTAAAAAGAGAAAAGGAGATGGTGAATGTCTCCTGTTTCAGGAGATACGGACTGAGTGTGGGGTGTTGGAACTCGTCGCTAATAGGGTGCCTGCGGGATGCAGCGTTCTCGCTGTGCTATATAACAACTTCCAACAAATAAAATTAGTAGCTTTATTTCGAGAATAGCAAGTTGAAAATACTTAACTTTACTGCAGAAAACGTCGCTAGCGAGAGGCGACATGAAAACAGTGCAGTTCCTTCCATTTTTCTGATTTGTAGCTCCTTGTATTGGCCGTGTTTGCAGTTACTTTTTTTTTGAGGTCCGCCAGTTATGCAAAAACACCGTTTCTCTAACTACCGAAACATGTTTGGGCACCACTGTGCCATCGTCAGTGGGTTTTCGTTTTTATTTTTCTGCAATGTGAACATTTTTGTTACATGATTATAAAATTATGTGTATTTTTAATTCAAACAACAGATCGTTTCTTTTTGTAAATACCTTTACACGTGGTGAGCATGAATTTTCTGGACCACTTTTGTGTTGATTATTGGAGGTAGCTTGTCATCTGCAACCAAACGATGGTGATCAGAAAGTTTCTTTTTCTTTTTTTTTT
This sequence comes from Schistocerca serialis cubense, assembly GCF_023864345.2. Taxonomy (NCBI): domain Eukaryota; kingdom Metazoa; phylum Arthropoda; class Insecta; order Orthoptera; family Acrididae; genus Schistocerca; species Schistocerca serialis. Next base: position 55,668,480 of record NC_064644.1, read on the forward strand.
TGCTGAGAATTAACCTATCTTCTAGAGTGTAATTTAGTTTTTCGCGATGTTTTCGCGCCTATTTTCGTATTTACTTACATTTTCGTGTGGCAAGCACTTCCATTATCCGCATCAAGCTGAAATGTTGTGATGCATACGTAACTACAACAGTTGTTGCTATACACAGAGTCCAAGGAAACACTTGATACGGATCACGACAATCTGACAGCGTAGCACCAATCACGTTGCAGACACAGGCCGATGTGAGCGGCCGAAGCTAGCAGGAGCAGCGTTTATATGCTCTTGTTGCAGGGGGCGTGCCTGGCGTGACGTGGTCCAATTCCGCTCACCACAGGCCGCCGTTTCCTCACAGCCTTCTCCGCTGTTACACCAGAAAATTTCTCCACCTCCAACCCCCCACCCCCAAAGCGACGGACTGTCGTCGTGTATAGAGTGCGACTACGGCGGGGGATGTAGAAGGAGGGTGGACGCTCTGATGGGTCGGAAACAGTGCCTGCAGGGGACGACCAGCTTCCGGCCGTACCCCACCGTACGGCCTGCGCACTGGCGGATACGTCCCCAGGAAAACGACCAGAAGAGTAGACTACCACCTCCTGCTGCCATAAACCAGATGAAGAAGGTGGCGACGACAGCGGTGCGGGCAGGTCCCGCACCATGGGTAAGACGAGAGGAGGCGGAGGAGATGAAGGCTCCGTCTCCACCGGGTCGTGCCGCGGCGTTGTGATGACATCCTCTGGCAGTTACTGCGGCCGCGCCGTCCTCTGGACCCGTGAATCTGGGGGAAGAGAGACTGCGAAGTTGATTTTGATGGCGGCGCTGCAACAATCCGGACCTGATACAAGATACATGCAAGCACTCAGTCGACGGACGGCCTCGCCTCGCGTCCACCGTCTGCTGCCCTTAAAACCCTGTAAAGGACAATATCACGCGGCTCGAAGCGATACTTGCTGCCTTCTTGCGGCGCCGGATGCTGAGGAGGGTAGAGCAGGTGGAGCAGTGTGCGATGGCGGCGGCCGTGAAGCAATTCCGCTGGCGGTGGTCCATCTCGTGGGTGCGAACGATACGAGGCGAGATACAGTTGCAAGGCTTGGTCCCTAGTGTCCGTGGAGAAGTTTGGCCATTTGTTGCTTGATTGTTCTGACAAAACATTCCGCTTTGCCGTTTGACTGCAGATGGAACGTTGCACTAGTTAGATGCTGTATGCCATTGCTGTCACAAATTCATGGGACATGAACTGAGAACCGTTGTGTGACACTAATACCTCAGGCAAACCTTCTAGAAAAAAAAAAATTGAAGCCGCGCGGGATTAGCCGAGCGGTCTAGGCCGCTGTAGTCACGGACTGTGCGGCTGGTCCCGGCGGAGGTTCGAGTCCTCCCTCGGGCATGGGTGTGTGTGTTTGTCCTTAGGATAATTTAGGTTATGTAGTGAGTAAACTTAGGGACTGATGACCTTAGCAATTAAGTCCCATAAGAATTCACACACATTTGAATATTTTTTTTTTTAATTGAAGACAACGCCTGAATTCCGCTACGTAACGTTGACAAGTGCATTGGAAACAGCAAAAGGAAACTTGCTGTACGTGTCAACAAGAACTAAGCAGCGATTGTTCCAAAAGTGTCCTGCAAAGTCTATGTGCACACGTTGCGACTTAGGCCAAGCAGAGAACGTTTGAGGCGGAGTGGACTGATTTTCCGCGCATGCGTGACACTGTGACGCCATCTGTTCTATTTGGGCGTCCATGCCCTATCAAGTACAGTGTCGACAACTAACTATTTCGTACGAACAATCCCCCAGTGTCCTTGGTGAAGTAACTCCAACACTTCTTTTTGCATAAGTTAGCGATCAATACACGTGACTGTCCATTGTCATTTTGAACAAGAATCACACCTTTTTGTACAGCAAGGCTATGCCGACGTGCAAAGTATCGGCGCACTAAAATTCGTAAAGCTATTCAAGGATCGAGGCCAAGCTGTGCGAATATAACTGAGCAAAATGTTCAAATCTGGATCAGCTCCTGTGGACTTGAAACGTCCCCTTTGAACAATTATACATGACTGTGCTTAACCTGACACACAATATTTTTAGCGCAACGCAATCTGACTTTCAAAATTTCCTACTAAAGAATGGCCCTGACAAACATTAAACTATACCTTTCACAAATCACTTACCTCACAAAAATCTTCGCTGCTCAAGCTACTGCAATACAGCGAGCGCCACTACTGCCAGCTAAATAAAAGATTCAAACTACTGAAGGCACTAACTACTGATAGGGATAGTTAGCAAATGAAAGATATTAATAGAGAACAAACAATGTATTTACCTTAATATCATCACAAGTCATAATATATATATCAGTTCATGACAAATTACAAATCTCCGCCATCTCTCTCCCCACATCCACCACTGCTGGCGGCTCACCTCCAACTGCGCAACGCTACGCGCTGTTCACATCCAGCTGCCGCTGCCCAACACTACAATGGCGAGTATTACAACAATGCAAAGCAGCCACAGACTGCACACAGCACAGCCAGTGATTGTCATACAGAGGTGGCGTTACCAATAAAAAACCTAAACAGCCTACTTACATAGAGAAAACATAAACAGCCTACTTACATAGCCCCCATGCTCCCCACAAAAAATTTTTACAAATGGTGTTGGGCACTGGCCAATACAGATTTGACAAAAATTTTTCACAATTACAGTAACAAAGATATAAAATGCACACACTTATTAATATTATGTTGGTCAAAAGATCAAAATTTCTCACAATCCATAAAGACAGTCCACATTGTTCATTACGGTAATCACAGGTTTTTTTTTTCACAAAGTCTCATTAGCAAAAGAAATTGCACACAGAAGTAGTGGATTTCCATGCAGTCTTGAAGAAGTAGTGTTGTCCTTCCAACGGAAAGACAGTGCTGACTCTCGACATGCTGACAGGTAATGGGCCACAATGGAGCAAACCCACAGCAGAGTCATTCGAAGTTTTGAAGAATATTGGTAGGTAGGTCATCACAGAGCAGACCCACTGTAGTCCTGGTAGAGATTACGGTATTGGTGGGCCACCAGAGGTGCAGACCCACTGCAGTCCTTGTAGAAATAATGGTATTGGTGGGCCACCAGAGGTGCAGACCCACTGTAGTCCTTGTAGAGATGACCAGCAGCCATCTGTTGCGATTGTGCAGGTGCACATTCACCATCAAAGAGTCTTGCAGAGAATATAGCAAGTCCATAAACCACCACTTGTGCACTCACAAAGTTTTTGGAATTGTCCTTAGAACGAGCAATGCTGTTATCCAGTCCCTTGCTGAATCATTAACACACATGCAAACACTATCAGTCCCTACTTCTCACATATTGTCCATATACTATGACCAACAGAAACGTGTGCAGTGAAATGTAACTAACAAGTTAATAATATCATGAACTGGTGACAATTACAATTTTATAACATAAGAATACAATTACAAAGGTACAAAATACATCATTAAAAACATAATAATACAGATAAAATTTGTAGTACAGGCTTTACAAAAGAATAGAAATAGACATATACATCAGTGTTACAAAAATAGTGACATAAGTACATACATAAAATAATGAGAATAGTTTTCGAAACATTAATTTCACACATGAACATTGAAACAGAACAGAATTGTAAACAACTTTACAAAGAAAATAACATTATTAATGCAACTTATATTTGAGGATAACAGTATTCCTCATCATAGTGAATGTAGCTTAGTATTAGAAGAGAAAAAAATTCGATGAAACAGTACACAGAGACAGGAAGAAAACAAATACACAAGGGTACACAAACACACAGTGGGATAACACCAATGGGAAAGGACAGGGTTCGTTTTCAGTGTAACATGTGGTACTGCAGTCCAACCCAAAACTTCATTCTATAGATCTTTCGTCTTATTTCAACCTTTGCTTCCACCAAAAAAATCTTATCCAAGCATGCTTTCTGTATTCCGTTCATATTTCTTTCAAAATAATTATTTCTGATTGTACAATACTCATTTGGGCCCAAATCCTTTTTATATAACTTCGCAATGCATTCTTTACCTATTCTCCATAGTCAGTTTCTCATATAGTCTACCCCCTCTTAAGCTAACTTAAATCTACTGAGCTCAGATGCTAAACTAAGGGACGAGGCAATGCAGCAGCACGTAAAACAATTATTATAAACAGCAATAAAAAAAATGGAAAATTGCAAAGCAAGCTACAGTATAAATTAGCAAAAGTCAAATTCAATAACACTATGCCTGGCAAACAGCAGCAACTTATACCTAAACATGACATAGCGCAAGCAGAAAAAAATATTACACTAAAATCTTTCATTTGCTAACTATCCCTATCAGTAGTTAGTGCCTTTAGTAGTTTGAATCTTTTATTTAGCTGGCAGTAGTGGCGCTCGCTGTATTGCAGTAGCTTGAGCAGTGAAGATTTTTGTGAGGTAAGTGATTTGTGAAAGGTATAGTTTAATGTTTGTCAGGGCCATTCTTTAGTAGGGAATTTTGAAAGTCAGATTGCGTTGCGCTAAAAATATTGTGTGTCAGGTTAAGCACAGTCTTGTATAAATTGTTCAAAGGGGACGTTTCAGACTGTGCAATTTTCTTAAAGTTCAGCGGGAAATATTGAAGCAATTCAGAATCCTGAGTATCGATGTGACAGCAAAATGCAGCAGAACCGTCAAAGTCTGTGTCAGGGCGAATCGGAAGGCGTGAAAATGCGTCCGCATTACCATGTTGAGCCGTTGGGTGATAGACAATCTCGTACTGGTTTTGAAGCAACGACAAAGCTCATCTTTGCAATTTTTGGACTGTTCGTACAAGAACGAGTTCCGTCGGATGAAACAAGGACTTCCGAGCCTTATGATCCGCTACCAAGTACAATTTTCTGCGCCGGACGTTGTGGCCGAGTGGTTCTAGGCGCTTCAGTCTGGAATTCCGCGACTGCTACGGTCGCAGGTTCAAACCCGGCCTCGGGCATAGATGTGTGTGATTTCCTTTGGTTGGTTAGATTTACGTAGTTCTACGTTCTAGGGGACTGATGACCTCAGATGCAAGTCCCATAGTGCACAGAGCCATTTGAACCGTTTCTGAGAATTTTCTGCCATACAAATAGTGGTGGAATTTGGTGACACCATACACAATAGCCAATGCCTCTTTTTTCAATTTGTGAATAGTTACACTGAGCTTTTGACAACGCTTTTGATGCGAAAGCAACATGTCTGTCTTTATAGCCAATCCTGGCTGACGAACTGCACCGATTCCTTAAGGGGAATCGCAACGCAATACTACCGGTTTTACAGGATCGAAGTGGACTAAGCATCGATCGCTGAGCAATGAATCTTCAAGATTTTGAAAAGTAATTGGCACTGATCTGTCCAAACAAATGGGACATTCTTACGACGCAAGCGATGCAATGGAGCCGCGATTTGTGAAACATTCGGTATGAACCGAATATAATAGTTAATTTTTCCTAAAACTGACTGCAATTCTCAGATATTAAGAGGAACTGGAAAGTGACGTGCGGCTAACAAATGTGACTGCAGAGGATGTACACCCTGACTGTTTATGACATGAGCAAGACACTGCAATTCAGGTTTTAAGAAAATCACACTTTTCCTGTCTACACTTTAGTCCTGCATCAGACGACGCACGAAACAAAGGACGTAAATTTTAGATATGTTCTTCAGGTGTACGATCTAACACTACAGTATCATCCAAATAGTTTGAACAGTTTGGTACTTGTGCAATCAGCTGTTCCAAATACCGTTGGAAAATGGCGAGAGCGGAAGCACAGCAAAAAGGCAAACTCAAAAATACGAACAAGTCCAAGTGAGTATTCACTAAACATACTTTTTGAGATGCTTCATCGAGTGGTATTTGAAGATATGCGTCACGGAAATCAATTTGAGAAAAGGAGCGTCCAGCGCCTAATTTTTCCATAAGATCCTCTGGTCGTGCCAATGGATATCAATGACTGTTTGTATGTTGGCCGTACACTTAAAGTCAACACAGAGGCGAAAACGACCTTGGACTTGCCAATTGACTAGCTCATATGGGCGCAATAACTCCGTTCTCTTCCAATTCTATAAGAAACTGTCTCCCGTAATACAATGGGAACAGATCTGACCCGGCAACATTTCAGCTAAACATTGCCTTTCAGAGCAATATGTGCAGCCAAAGGGTTAGCTTTGCCTAAACCTTGAGAAAGGAGCTCTGGGAATTCTTTTTGCAAGCCAGCTACAGTGTCAATTGTACTGAAAGCAGACACTGACAACACATTGTCCTGAATGTTAAAGCCAAAAGAGTCAAAACAGTCCAGTCCAAATATGTTGTCACACTCGAATGATTGTAGCACTGTGAAGGTCACTGTTCGCATAAACATGCTATACATGGCAGGCAAAGTACACTTTCTGAGATTGGGTATGTTTTGTCCATTATAAGCCGTCAGTTGCGTTCTAGTTTTAGACAGGCGTGGGGTGCCTAATACTTCATATGTGTGACGATTTAGCAATGTGACGGAGGCACCCGTGTCCAACTGAAATTTCACACGTTTCCCACAAGTAAGTAAATGAACAAAAAGATTGTTTGACTGACGTATCACTGACGAAACTGCTCGTTTCCTAGTTGCAGACGTCGAATATACTGCGTTAATGACAGGAGCATTGGGACAACAGTTTGTGAGTGGGCTGAAATCTTATGCTTGTTCTGTTGTAAACACACGAATTGCAAATGTCCTGTCTTACCACTAGTGTAACACTCAGCTTGCCGGGAGGAGAAGTGTTGGCGTTTGTGCCGTGTATAACACCGTGGTCAAGACGTGATTCTTTTCGCGTGTGTAGCCGCCTGTTCAGCGAACTGTTTCCGCGGCATGGACTTGGCGTGGCTAGCGCACTCTGCCGGTGCGGAATGGGGCGATCATAACTAAGGGACTCAACCCCACAAATATCTGGCTCCTCAAATGTATGAGCCGACAAGGCACAGGAATCTTACTGATCTAATATTTTCACTACCTGCTGAAACGATGAATCTGGTGTTTCAGAATTTGTTCTCTGATTTTTACATCAGACACATTGAACACGATCGCATCACGCAACGTAATGTCTGAATATAAAGAACAGCATGAACACATGAATTTGCATTTTCTGGACGTACCTTGCAAATCTGTTACCCACTCGCGAACGTTTGTTCTGGCGGTTTTTTTTTTTCAATTAAAGAGAAAAAAGCTGCTACCACCATTCAGTTATTGGTCATAATGGTTGGCTACTGAGTCTATCACTGCGTCGTACGACAGTTCACTCGGAGTGGCGTTAGGAAAGAGTTTTTGAATGAGGCATAAAACTGCAGTTCCTATCTTTAATAACATATAGGGAAGTTTCACAGTACCTGGTATGTTGTGGGCGAGTAAATGCGCCTCGAACTGGAACAACCACTCGAGCAATTCTTCCTCTTGTTCACTAAACTTTCGAAAATGTGGTATAGTAGCTGTAGTAGCCGGAACTTGTTCCAGAGGGCGCGCCGTGTTGGCAAGTAGCTGCTACACCATGTTGAGAAGAGTAGATACCTGGGACATCTGAAACTGAAACAACTGCATAAGCTGTGAGGCATCTAACGCTTGTAGCTGCGGCGTCTGAGCAAGGGGTGGGACAGGTGGGGTGGCCATATTGTAAGACACAAATGCAAAATACTTTCAACGCAAAAACCATGACAAAAGCAAAGAAATGTTCTGCAAAGCACACCTGAAAACATTGATTACCAAAACGGACAAGGAACTGGTAAACCAATGCGAGTGCCCCTTCAAAGTAAAGACAAGAGAAGATTTAGGCGAAGGCACAATATACGCAAGAAACAGATGTCCGAGACCGGCAGGCAAGTAGCTCGGTGATGTGGCTCGTCGTCAGTTATGGTGTCTTGCCGACTCGTCGCTAATAGGGTGCTTACGGGATACTACACAACAATTTTACACAAATAACATTAGTAGTTTAATTTCTAAAAAAACAAATTGAGAATATTTTCCTACAGCAAATGTCGCTAGCGAGAGACGACATGAAAACAGTAGAGTTCTTGCTACACACAGAGTCGCCGAGCGGGATTAGCCGAGCGGTCTAAGGCGTTGCAGTCATGGACTGTGTGGCTGGTCCCGGCGGAGGTTCGAGTCCTCCCTAGGGCATGGGCGTGTGTGTTTGTCCTTACGATAATTTAGGTTAAGTAGTGTGTAAGCTTAGGGACTGATGACCCTAGCTGTTAAGTCCGATAAGATTTCACACACATTTGAACACACAAGAGTCCAAGGAAACGCTTGATACGGATCATGACAATCTGACAGCGTAGTACCAATCACGTTGCAGACTCGGGACGAGCTGAGTGGCCGAGGCTAGCAGGAGCAGCGTTTAAGAGCACTTGTTGCTGGGGGCGTCCCTGGCCATTATTTCCTCACAGCCTTGTCTGCTCTTGTGTTCCGCCTCTTCGTCCAGGCGTTTGTGGTTACGCCAGTCACTGAGGATTATTGCTTTATCATGTGCAAAGATTAATGTGTTCTTCCTTGTGTTGTTGTTGTCTTCAGTCCTGAGAGTGGTTTGATGCAGCTCTCCATGCTACTCTATCCTGTGCAAGATTCTTCATCTCTCAGTACTTACTGCGACCTACATCCTTCTGAATCTGCTTAGTGTATTCATCTCTTGGTCTCCCTCTACGATTTTTACCCTCCACCCCTCCACGCTGCCCTCCAATGCTAAATTTGCGATCCCTTGATGCCTGAGAACATGTCCTGCCAACCGGTCCCTTCTTCTTGTCAAACTATTCTTCTCCCCAATTCTATTCAATACCTCGTCATTGGTTACGTGATCTACCCATCTAATTTTCAGCATTCTTCTGTAGCACCACATTTCGAAAGCTTCTATTCTCTTCTTGTCCAAACTATTTATCGTCCATGTTTCACTTCCATACATAGCTACACTCCATACAAATACTTTCAGAAACGACTTCCTCACACTTAAATCTATACCCCAATCTTAACAAATTTGTCTTCTTCAGAAACGCTTTCCTTGCCATTGCCATTCTACATTTTATATCCTCTCTACTTCGACCATCATCAGTTATTTTGCTCCCCAAATAGCAAAACTCCTTTACTATTTTAAGTGTCTCATTTCCTAATCTAATACCCTCAACATCACCCGACTTAATTAGACTACATTCAATTATCCTCGTTTTGCTTTTGTTGATGTTCATCTTATATCCTCCTTTCAAGACACTGTCCATTCCGTTCAAATGCTCTTCCAAGTCCTTTGCTGTCTCTGACAGAATTACAATGTCATCGGCGAACCTCAAAGTTTTTATTTCTTCTCCATGGACATTAACACCAACCCCGAATTTTTCTTTGGTTTTCTTTACTGCTTGCTCAATATACAGATTGAATAACATCGGGGACCGGCTACAAGCCTGTCTCACTCCCTTCACAACCGCTGCGTCTCTTTCATGCCCCTCGACTCTCATAATTGCCATCCGGTTTATGTACAAATTGTAAATAGCTTTTCGCTCCTTGTATTTTACCCCTGCCACCTTTAGAATTTGAAAGAGAGTATTCCATTCAACATTGTCAAAACCTTTCTCTAAGTCTACAAATGCCAGAAATGTAGGTTTGCCTTTCCTTAATCTAGATTCTAAGATATGTCGTAGGGTCAGTAATGCCTCACGTGTTCCAACATTTCTGCGGAATCCAAACTGATCTTCACCGAGATCGGCTTCTACCAGTTTTTCCATTCGTCTGTAAGGAAATCGCGTTAGTATTTAGCAGCTGTGACTTATTAAACTGATAGTTTGGTAATTTTCACATCTGTCAACACCTGCTTTCTTTGGGATTGGAATTATTATAATCTTCCTGAAGTCTGAGAGTATTTCGTCTGTCTCATACATCTTGCTCACCAGATGGTAGAGTTTTGTCAGGACTGGTTCTCCCAAGACCGTCAGTAGTTCTAATCGAATGTTGTGTACTCCCGGGGCCTTGTTTCGACTCAGGTCTTTCAGTGCTCTGTCAAACTCTTCACGCAGTATCGTATCACCCATTTAATCTTCATCTACATCCTCTTCCATTTCCATAATATTGTCCTCAAGCACATCGCCCTTGAATGGACCCTCTATAAGCTCCTTCCACCTTTCTGCTTTCCCTACTCTGCTTAGAACTGGGTTTCCATCTGAGCTCTTGATATTCATACAAGTGGCTCTCTTTTCTCCAATGGTCTCTTTAATTTTCCTGTAGGCAGTACCTATCTTACCCCTAGTGAGATAAGCCTCTACATCCTTACATTTGTCCTCTAGCTATCCCTGCATAGCCATTTTACACTTCCTGTCGATCTCATTTTTGAGACGTTTGTATTCCTTTTTGCCTGCTTCATTTACTGCGTTTTTATATTTTCTCCTTTCATCAAATAAACTCAATATTTCCTCTGTTACCCAAGGATTTCTACTAGTCCTCGTCTTTTTACCTACTTGATCCTTTCTGCCTTCACTACTTCATCCCTCAGAGCTACCCATTCTTCATCTACTGTATTTCTTTCCCCCATTCCTGTCAATTGTTCCCCTATGCTCTCCCTGAAACTCTGTACAACCTCTGGTTTAGTCAGTTTATCCAGGTCCCGTCTCCTTAAATTGCCACCTTTTTGCAGTTTCTTCAGTTTTAATCTACAGTTCATAACCAATAGATTGTGGTCAGAGTCCACATCTGCCCCTGGATATGCCTTACAATTTAAAACCTAGTTCCTAATTCTCTGTCTTACCATTATATAATCTATCTGATACCTTCTAGTATCTCCAGGATTCTTCCATGTATACAACATTCCTTGTGTAGTGGTTCATTATATGTTGTGTAGGAATAGATCACTCTACGAAACACAAAGCTCTGCAACTTCTTTCCAAACATTAGTAAATAATGATTGTCCGTTGTGGATGGATCAGAACACTACAACTGTTGAAACTTAAGGGGTATTTTGTAATGAATTGGCTTCAATCAGTTGCTTTTATGGGTGTTTATTTTCTCATGATATTTCCAGATACTTGACATCTTAAGTATTATACTTTTATTGATTTTGTCGTTGCTGTACTAGCGACTGTGCAGTATTTTGCAATGGAAGGTTTTCAGAGAGCTGTTGTAAAGTGTTGTATGTAAAGAAACAACATTCAAAACACATAAATAATCGTAAACTTCTGAAAATTGGGTGAACATAAAATGAAGGTACTATAAAAAAATGCGCATTTTGAGGTATTTGTAGGATTGTCGTGTTGTGAAAGGGGTGACGTTCGCAAAATATTGCCTCAGGGAACTTGCTTACCGAGGGGATGTATTCTCGTGCTGATGCAAACAATCTTCTTCTCCAAGCTGTTCCCCGCGTCTGGCCATTCTGATTTAGGTTTTCCGTTATTTCCCTAAATCGCTTCATGCAAATTCCGGGATGGTTGCTTTGAAAGGGCACGGCCGACTTCCTTCCCCATCCCTCCCTAATCCGACGAGACCGATGACCTCGCAGTTTCGTCTCTTCGCCCAAATCAGACCATAACCAAGCTGTTCCTCTACTGCACGCAGTACAGTATGCAGTAAAATGTGTCCATTTCCTCCAGCATTTAACCTTATCTTAAGAGCAAATAAGGGGACCACAGACTAACCACGAAAGTCACTCCCATACCGCAACTTCGACTCCATCGTACCTCTCTCACGATGCTGAACCTGATGGAATGTAAATTCCTCTTGTCATTCGACAAATTCAAACCACTTCTCGTATTTCCACAGGATACCGCATGATTCAACACTCGTTTCCGGTCATTCACTGTTTACAGCTCTCATTCTTTCCACGTCACGTAGGATTGAAAACACAAATGTGTGGCTGATCATGAGCTGTTAGACCATTATACCCCACACTTTTTAACACTTGACGCACAGTAACTGTGCTAATTGACTGTAGGTAGCATTTTGGAACTCACCACTGGTTCCTTCCGCCGATTTTAAGCGATTTTGTTCAACCATCTCCGCAGTGTTCGTCGTTCGCTCCTCGTCAATACATGAGGTCTCCCTGATCTTGATTCAGCTGCGGTTGTTCCTCCGCATTTCCAGGGCCACCAGTAGTCGACTTTGGCATCTTTACAATTGTTTAAGAGTCCCTGATGAATTTGCTATTCGGGTTACATGGAGTCCATTTGCAGTCATCCATCGACTTCATGTTCCCAAACAACGAAATTTTTACAGATGATAATGCGCCTTGTCGTCGAGCCACAATTGTTCGCAATTGGTTTGAAAAACATCCGAAACTGTTCTGGCGATTGGTGTGACCACGCAGATCGCCCGACGAAAGTCCCATCGGATTATGTGGGACATAATCGAGAGGTCAGTTCGTTCACAAAATCGCGCACCGGCAACACTTTCGCAATTCTGGGCAGCTGTATAGGCATCATGGCTGAATACGTCCGACTCATTCAGTTCCTGCACTGTGTCGGCTAAAGAGTTCTAACACGATATTAGGAGGTAAACCATGAATTTTGTCACGACAGTGTACTCCGAAGCTACAGGTATTATTGTAATGGATGATACATAGGGAGTAAGACTAACGGTAATTCTGCGCGTTGTCACAGATGTAACTAATCTTAACGTTATAGTCGTGGATGATACATAGGGAGTAAGATTGTCGGAAATGGTGCACGTTGTCACAAATTTAACTAATCTTATCATTGTGCTCATGACCATGCGAGACGAAAATTGAAAGAATTAAAAAATATATTCTTAATTCATCTTGGAACCAGGACTCTCGGAATTTTTGGACGAATGTCATCCGCCTGGTAATTTCTCCTTCTGTATTTTTTTTAGCATTTCTTTGTCATTTTCACGCCGACTAAGCAAATATGTGACTGATCGTTGATCTTTCCGTTGACTCTTTTCTATCTCTTCCACTAAGCAAACTCACTCACACTGACGAACAGTAAGCAACAATTGTTCGAACGAAAATCTTATGGGCGACATTGTCCGTGAATGAAGCACACGATCTCAGGTTTCATCCACCGAATAGAAGTAGCGCACCTGCATCCAGTGTGGTCTTAAATATTGGGGCCAATTTCAGTGCTTGATTTCCTTACACGTAGTAAAACGACGTCAACGAATTTGGCAAATTTATTTTCACTAAACATCAGGTTTTTTTTTATTTTTTGACGTTTGGAAACATCAGAGATTCCTTATCCCGGGTGCTGATCCTCATAAAGCCCACCAGCGATTTTTAGCACACTCCTTACTATGTTGCAGTTGCTTCGTTTGCGAGCATAAACCGTTTGACGTCATCCATATCCTCATAGGTGTTGCAGTTTTGTTTCGTGTATCAGAAGTTCATTCGTAAGAGCTGCCACGTACGATATTTTGCTTCTACCTGCGTTGCAATTAGCTGCTTCGGAACTAGCTCTGTGAAGTAAGCTGATCCCTGCGAAAAAGTTATCTGCTCAGCGAAGCCCGCAACAGACAAGAATCGGAGAGTGTGTACGGCGGCGGAACAATGCGGGCGGCTCGTTTACAAGAGCGGAGTTACGTCCGGACTTGTATGGACGGGCAGCGCCAGCCGCTATCGCAGCCACGTACACGGCGGCCACAACCCTCAACCCTTCTGTGGCGGCCGGTGGGTGGGGGGAGGGAGGATGGAGGTGAGCAGCCAACAGCAGCCGAGGCCTCCGGCACGTTACACATACCACAGCACGCTGGCAGGACGGGGGCAAAGGGTTCCTTTGAGACCGTTGTCTACAAATGCCCGTTATAATCTACTCATGTTGTTGGGGCGATAACGTTGTAATAATAGAAAACAAGATTGCTTGATGTGAAGTAGTTTATTTTATTAACAATTTCGGCAGTAACTAACTGTCATCCTCATGTAACGCCGGAAATGCATATCCTCCTATTTACATCTATTGTACTATTTTTTTCCTTATTTTGTTACCTGAAGATATGACATTTCTGGGACTTTACATATGGTAATTGTTTTACAATTTGTATATATATATATTTATGCATTTATGTAGATGTATATTGGGTTTGTTTTGTAAATATCATTTGTATTTTTACGCTGGGTGTTGCCTAAGGAAAAGTATGCTATCGAACGATTACATCGATAGGTCGTGTGGAGAACCAAAGTGTTTACGCTCTTGAGTAGTGTTGCCTCTGCCGCGTGGAGCGCGGGCAGAGCGGAGTCTGGCTGGAGTAGGGCGGTGGAGCAGATGTGTTGAGCGACGCTCCCGCGAGTTGCCACGGTTTCGGGGTTTGGCAGCATGTAATTGCGTTCGACTTGCTGTAATAGTTTCCGGCACTGTGTCGTGGATGTGGAACATTAGCCAGCACACATCAAGAGCCCGTTTCGCCTGGTGACCGTGTCGAGAAGAAGGCGCACCAACATCCAGCTTCTGTAGCAGCTACAGCCGACAATAAGTGACTGTTGCCACCTCCTCGATCGACGACTTCAAACCTTCAATCAACGCCCGCATCTCGTGGTCGTGCGGTAGCGTTCTCGCTTCCCACGCCCGGGTTCGATTCCCGGCGGGGTCAGGGATTTTCTCTGCCTCGTGTTGGCTGGGTGTTGTGTGGTGTCCTTAGGTTAGTTAGGTTTAAGTAGTTCTAAGTTCTAGGGGACTGATGACCATAGCTGTTAAGTCCCATAGTGCTCAGAGCCATTTTCAAACCTTCAATCAACCAACAAGGAAGACTGAAAGCACGTAAGGTTTTAGAACTGTATGGCAGGCCTCAGCTTTTCAAACTGTTCCATTTTAATCACTAAAATACAGCAACTTAGCATGAACCTTTGTTGCTCATTTTCCCAATTGCATTACCAAGTAGGGTCCCTTCCGTTTCAGAAATGAACTCGAGTGTCGTTGAAATTCAAACGCCAGTATTAAAGTAATATCATTCCATTTCACTGCTTTAATTTCAAAGTTCAGTTAAAGTATTCATAGCTGGCTACAATATTTAGATTACACAAGTACAAATTAAGAGTGCGAGTTTTGTTACTATATTTTAGCTTACCTGTGACTGCAGCTCAGCTTGGTACGTGCTAAATTTTACTGCGGTTAATTGTTCAAAATCATTTAATTCAAGTTCAAAGTTAAATCTCTTATTTCTAAATTGCGTAGATTCAAGTTGCTTTTGAGATGATTGTTGAGGTAGCCAAAGACTAACCTTATTTTTCTTTTTTTTAAATTTCGTAGTGCTTCAGAAACAAAGTTCACTATTAATTTCAGTCACTAAATTAACTTTCAATTTTCCTGTTTTATTAATTCTTTTTCTAAATTAAGTCAGAGTGTAGTGAAATTTATTACTTCTGACAAACATTCAGTTTTCACACAACACGTGTCAATCTTCAGTTGCCACGCTTTTAGTGCTAATTATATGTGCATTAACCTTTCTTTTTCAGTTATTATAGTAGTTGTCCATAGGACTGGCGACCGTAATTTTCCCCAAATCTCAAATATCTAATTAACGCCAGTTAATTGTTAACATAACGACCGCACATTTACTTTCTTTATTAACTTTACCCTTTTTCCAAATTAATTTACACTAATTTCATTTGCATTTTTCCTTTTCATTTAGATGTAACCCTTTCCTTCCTCTTTACCAAGAGATTAACTTCGGTGACGATTGCTTTTCCCGAATTTCCATTAGGTACACGCGGTTTAATTTTTCACTGTCATTAAGGTCAATAAGTGAGAGGAAAGTTACACTCAGATTCTCCCCGTTTACGGATAGCACAACGCTGACGCAATAATCTGCATGATTGTACAGCAGTTATACACAAGGAATGAAAAGTACATACCTTCCCGAAATAAAATTACCCATCAGTCTCGTCGACATACTGCAAACATGCCTCAGTTATAATAACACAGCTCCAGAATGATTTCTCAAATACACACATTGATCGGCCAGAACTTTATGACCACCAAACTACTATCGATATAAACCCGCCCACGTGACAGTCAGCGTCACCTGGCAAGAAATGCCTGCTACTCAGACACACGCACGGTGTATCAAGCATCATGAGCGTTCTGTCCATGTGTAAAATCAGGGAGACGATCAATGTATGTGAGCTTCACCGAGGGCAGATTGTGATGGTCTGGAAGCTCGGCAAGAGCATTTCGGAAACTGCACGACTTGTAGCGCGTTCGAGAACCGCTGTAATGGGTGTCTCCAACACGTGGCGAAACGAGGTGAAAATACGTCCAGGCGTGGGCGGCCACCCCACTTTAAACATGTCGGACTTGTAAAACCGGACAGCTGGCGGACAGTGGGTTGTTTCCTTATTATCAATGTTATTATTATTATTATTATTATAAATGAAATTTCGCCGCGTTCCTTAACCCTTTCACACCTGATTTTTTTCTAGAGGACAGAAAATTCTTCTTTACGTGGTAATGTTTTTAGGCGACTTTTTAACGATTTTGGTGCAAGATTTATACAAAAATATGTACCTACTCATTTCAAAACACACTTTGTACACTTGGATTCATTTTATGGAGTAAAATAAGTAATTACGAAATATTCTCTACTGCAATAAATATTAAATTGATCAATCAATGATTAACGTGCAAAATAACAATTACAATATTCAGTTATACTGTGGAATTCTAAAGGTGGCAGGGGTAAAATACATGGAGTGAAAGGCTATTTACAATTTGTACAGAAACCAGATGGCAGTTACATGAGTCGAGAGGCATGAAAGGGAAGCAGTGGTTGGGAAGGGTTGAGACAGGGTTGTGGCCTCTCCCCGATGTTATTCAATCTGTATATTGAGCAAGCAGTAAAGGAAACAAAAGAAAAAGTTGGTGTAGGTGTTAAAATCCATGGAGAAGAAATAAAAACTTTGAGGTTCGCCGATGACATTGTAATTCTGTCAGAGACAGCAAAGGACTTGGAAGAGCAGTTGAACGGAATGGACAGTGTCTTGAAAGGAGGATATAACATGAACATCAACCAAAGGAGAACAAGGATAATGGAATGTAGTCAAATTAAGTCTGGTGATGCTGAAGGAATTAGATTAGGAAATAAGACACTTAAAGTAGTAAAGGAGTTTTGCTATTTGGGAAGCAATATAACTGATGATGGTCGAAGTAGAGAGGATATAAAATGTAGAATGGCAATGGCA
The DNA here is from genome assembly GCF_023864345.2 of Schistocerca serialis cubense. NCBI lineage: Eukaryota > Metazoa > Arthropoda > Insecta > Orthoptera > Acrididae > Schistocerca > Schistocerca serialis. Next base: position 55,685,642 of record NC_064644.1, read on the forward strand.
AGGAAAGCGTTTCTGAAGATGAGAAACATGTTAACATCGAGTATAGATTTAGGTGTGAGGAAGTCGTTTCTGAAAGTATTTGTGTGGAGTGTAGCCATGTATGGAAGTGAAACATGGACGATAAATAGTTTGGACAAGAAGTGGATAGAAACTTTCGAAATGTGGTGCTACAGAAGAATGCTGAAGGTTACATGGGTAGATCACATAACTAATGAGGAGGTAATTGAAAAGAATTGTGGAGAAGGGGAGTTTGTGGCACAACTTGACAATAAGAGGGGACCGGTTGGTAGGACATGTTCTGAGGCATCAAGGGACCACCAACTTAGTATAGGAGGGCAGTGTGGAGGGTATATATCGTAGAGGGAGACCAAGAGATGAATACACTAAGTAGATTCAGAAGGATGTAGGTTGCAGTAAGTACTGGGAGATGAAGCAGCTTGCACAGGTTAGAGAAGCATGGAGAGCTGCATCAAACCAGTCTCAAGACTGAAGACCACAAAAACAACTGTGGAATATAGCGAATCAACCACATCCGTATATTCTGCTGATCACGAGCTGCTGTGCACTGCGTGATTGACTTGCTGATGTTTTCACGGTTATGTCCAGCAGTTGACCACAATTGTACACTATGGAACGCCCGAACATTCATAAATGTGCACCTTAGGCTTCTATTGGGAAAAAAATACTTCTGTTGCAGCTAACTCATAGTAAAAGGTAATGCACACAGAGGATTAGCTGTTAGGTAGTGTGTACTGACAAAATGGTTCAAATGGCTCTGAGCACTATGGGACTTAACATCTGAGGTCATCAGTCCCCTAGAACTTAGAACTACTTAAACCCAACCCAAGGACATCACACACATCCATGCCCGACGCAGGACTCGAACCTTCGTCCGTAGCGGTCGCGCGGTTCCAGACTGAAGCTCCTAGAACCGCTCGGCCTCACCCGCTGGCCGTGTGTACTGAATATTTGTTTTACAACATGAGAAGTGATGTTTGTTGTATACTTTCTACGCAAAGAATTTAAAACGTATGTACGTTTAACATTTACTGTAGCTGCCACCAAACGACTTGCCACCCGCCGTATATATTTTTATTACGATTGTGTGTGTATTTAACTGTCAGTCTGAGAGATGGAAGCAACTTTTCTTGTGATCTGGAAGTAACAGGGTGGGTGAGGGGCTATGTTTGGAATTACTTTGTTAATTTTTTGCATGGCTTGGTCTTAAATAAGCATGAAATTTAGATATCGGCCATAAAGCCACAACCCAGGGCTAAGTTTTAACGCAAATGATCGATCCTTTGCTCACTTTGAAATCGAAAATTGGGTGACAATACATTAGTAAAGGAAGTAAATGAGTTGAAACTGACATGCTTGTGTCTAGACTGCATAACCTTCAGAAACATTTTCATATATGTCATATTTCTCTCCGTGCATCAACTAAAATCTCTTCGATGATTACCCGAATACCAGCTGTTTAACACCAGCCATATAAACAGTAATTTCACTTAAAGCAGTAATGAAATATAAAAAAACGCTTTTATTGCTAAGAACTACGCTCCGACACACAATACAATGGCTCGTGGAGTACACGTATTAATTTAAAAGTATACGACAGCTCGTTGTGATGGTTCAAGAGACGCTTTGATTGTTCATGGGAGGCAGAAGAAAGTAAATCGTGACGCCCATGTTGATGTAATGCTCCTGTACTATTAGAGGACGTACGACACAGCTCTTTAGTGTTGCCTTGGGGAAGTTAAGACCTCAGGTCCTACAGCTTAATGGGGTGGAACAGACAGACGTAAAGTTACTTCGGGCATATCCTGATCGAGTTTTATAGGTTGGCTGCTGTACACGATACATGCAATAGACCTTGCAGGATGGTCGATGAGGCTGCTTGCGGATGATGGTGTTGTCTAGAGAGAAATCTGAATGCGATAAATTATTGGTAGGGGACCGGAATGGAAACTGAGATTAAACTTGGTTCAGTATGCAGACTGCGATCACTACATGCTGCTAAGACAGAGATTTAGAAACCAAGTTTTAAATTATAAAACATTTACATGGGTGCATGTGCACAATTTAATGGTCATGAACTATAGATTAAGACTGAAGAAGTAGCAAAATGGTGTAAAATTAAGGAGATGAAATCTGGATAAGTTAAAAGAACCAGGGGTTGATAAGAGTTTCAGAGGGAGCATTAGGCAAGGGTTGCCTAGAACAGGGGAAAGAAATACAGTACAAATCAAATGTGTTGCCTCAAGAGTTGAAGTAGTGAAGGCAGCAGAGGATGAAATAGGTACAAAGACATGGCCTAGAAGGAATCTTTGGATAACGCAAGAGATAATGAATTTAATCCATAAAAGGAGAAAATATAAAAAGGCAGCAAATCAAGCAGGCTAAAGGGAATACAAATGTCTTAAAACTAAGATTTGAGAGACGGGTAAGTGAGAACGGCTAGAGGACATATATAAGGTTTTAGAAGCATATTTCATTAGGGACAAGGTAGACGCCGCCTACAGGAAAATTAAAGAGGCCTTGGAGAAAGAGGAGCAGCTGTATGAACATCAAGACCTCAAATGGGAAACCGGTCCCAAGCAAAGAAGGAAAAGCCGAAAGGTGGAACCTGTGTATAGAAGGTCTTTACAAGGGAGATCAATTTGAAGCCAAAATTATATTTAAAGGGAAGTGAACGTAGATGAAGATGAGATAGGAGATGTGATACTGCGAGAAGAATGACAGAGTTCTGAAAGGCCTAAGTCGGAACAAGGCCCTGGAGTAGATGATATTCCGTCAGATGTGAAACAGAGGCGAAATACCCTCAGACGTCAAGAAGAATGTAAGAATTGCAGTTTCAAAGAAAGCAGTTGCTGACAGGTTTGAAAATATCATTCCAATTCCATGAACGCACAAAACTTTGAAATTCAGTTTAGCCCTAATACAAGCAGGCGCACTGCTAGGTTCATTCAACGACTGATTTTTATATGCCCTCCGCATAAACTCGCTACCTGGCATAACAATTCCGGGCTAGTCCGAAGCAAAAATAATTATGAAACCCAAGCCTTGAGGTATTCATTCTAGCAACGTGTTGTCTACGTTTCAAGTTTTACATTTGACTTGTTGAGAAATAACGGAGAAAACGGAAAGAAAATTTGTAATCCTACTGCTGAGTCTGTAATTCACATCAGAATCCTGGAGACAGTCTTTCAATTTCGTTGCAGAGGTATTGATTCCTTCCGAATTGTTTCTCAGCCTCGTATCTATTCTTTGGACTCCTTGATGACGTACTGCTTTCGCATCTCGCTGCACACGATCTCTTCGTACCTTTTCTGTTCGATTGCACTTACTTACTACACGTCCTTACTCGAAGGACAAAACCGCACGCTGTAACATCCCAAATAGACTCTCAAAAGTTAATAGTGCAAACTAAAATCAAGATTCAAAGCGAACCAATAGTGTTTTTCGTACATTTACTGATGCTTACTGATCCCAAGCAAATGTAATATTGTTGTGAAGTGCAGCTAACTATGCCCAGACACTACAGGGTGTATCGAGTTGTCGCAGATAGCCCGTAATTCAACAGAAAAAATTCTTTTTCAGGGATTAGACATTTTACCCCACATATTAGAAGGTTCAAAGTATCCTTTAAACTAATAAAAATGTTTTTTGAAAGTTATAAAGTCGTGTTACTTCTTAATATTTGTTAAAGGGGACATCAGTCTGTCCTACAACTCCTGCCCCACAGCCCATAACCAATCCTTCCCCCGGTCCAATTATTATTGCATACTCGGATCCTACGAAAAAAGTTCTACATTTCATTTACAATGTAAATGTAAAGCTTTGTGTTCTAACACCTGATATTTATGTTCGAAATATACTTTGTTTTGCAAATTCTACTGTACAGTACAATATGGTTAGCTGTTTAAATTTGTGGCTAGAAACCACGTTTAGCGTGATCCAGGAACAGCGTCGTGGATGTAATAGTTTGCTGTTCCCGTCGGAATCCTTTACATTGGAGGATGACACGCGTATAGCTGAAATACTAAACACCTTTTTCCAAAGCTGTTTCACAGAGGAAGACCGCACTGCTATTCCTTCTCTAAATCCTCGCAAAAACGAAAAAATGGCTGTCATCGAAATAAGTGTCCAAGGAATAGAAAAGCAACTGGAATCACTCAATAGAGGAAAGTCCACTGGACCTGACGGGATACCAATTCGATTCTACACAGAGTACGCGAAAGAACTTGCCCCCCTTCTAACAGCCGTGTACCGTAAGTCTCTAGAGGAACGGAGGGTTCCAAATGGTTAGAAAAGAGCACAGGTTGTCCCAGTCTTCAAGAAGGGTCGTCGAGTAGTTGCGCAAAACTATAGACCTATATCTCTGACGTCGATCTGTTGTAGAATTTTAGAACATGTTTTTTGCTCGAGTGTCATGTCGTTTCTGGAAACCCAGAATCTACTATGTAGGAATCAACATGGATTCCGGAAACAGCGATCGTGTGAGACCCAACTCGTTCATGAGACCCAGAAAATATTAGATACAGGCTCCCAGGTAGATGCTATTTTTCTTGACTTCCGGAAGGCGTTCGATACACTTCCGCACTGTCGCCTGATAAACAAAGTAAGAGCCTACGGAATATCAGACCAGCTGTGTGGCTAGATTGAAGAGTTTTTAGCAAACAGAACACAGCATGTTGTTATCAATGGAGAGACGTCTGCAGACGTTAAAGTAACCTCTGGCGTGCCACAGGGGAGTGTTATGGGACCAATGCTTTTCACAATATATACAAATGACCTAGTAGATAGTGTCGGAAGTTCCAAGCGGCTTTTCGCGGATGATGCTGTAGTATACAGAGAAGTTGCAGCATTAGAAAATTGCAGCGAAATGCAGGAAGATCTGCAGCGGATAGGCACTTGGTGCAGGGAGTGGCAACTGTCCCTTAACATAGACAAATGTAATGTATTGCGAATACATAGAAAGAAGGATGCTTTATTGTATGATTATATGATAGCAGAACAAACACTGGTAGCAGTTACTTCTGTAAAATATCTGGGAGTATGCGTGCGGAACGATTTGAAGTGGAATGATCATATAAAATTAATTGTTGGTAAGGCGGGTACCGGGTTGAGATTCATTGGGAGAGTGCTTAGAAAATGTAGTCCATCAACAAAGGAGGTGGCTTACAAAACTCTCGTTCGACCTATACTTGAGTATTGCTCATCAGTGTGGGATCCGTACCAGATCGGTTTGACGGAGGAGATAGAGAAGATCCAAAGAAGAGCGGCGCGTTTCGTCACAGGGTTATTTGGTAACCGTGATAGCGTTACGGAGATGTTTAATAAACTCAAGTGGCAGACTCTGCAAGAGAGGCGCTCTGCATCGCGGTGTAGATTGCTCGCCAGGTTTCGAGAGGGTGCGTTTCTGGATGAGGTATCGAATATATTGCTTCCCCCTACTTATACCTCCCGAGGAGATCACGAATGTAAAATTAGAGAGATTAGAGCGCGCACGGAGGCTTTCAGACAGTCGTTCTTCCCGCGAACCATACGCGACTGGAACAGGAAAGGGAGGTAGTGACAGTGGCACGTAAAATGCCCTCCGCCACACACCTTTGGGTGGCTTGCGGAGTATAAATGTAGATGTAGATGTAGATGTAGAGTCCTCTTGTCTCTCGCCATTGGAGTGCTGGATTTTGTTGACTATCCATTGCATTCAAGCCTGTCATTACGACGTCATAGGCATTTTACCTCTATTTAATGTGCATTCTTCTGGTAACCGCGTAGCGGTCAGCGCGCGAGTTACGGCTGTTGCATGGAAACACACACTGCAATCAGTCTGACGGTGCGGTTCGTGGACGGCCACCGAAATCGAGCATTCCGTGGGTTTGAGGACTCACCACAATCAAACCGGTAGGGAATAGAAAATTACGTTACCATACAAGTATCTTAGTTGTCAGAAATGTTAATTTCTAGCCATCTTATTTGTACCATACAATCATATTCTTAACACTCGTGTAACGTTTGGACATCAGCATAGAAGACTGGAACACAAATGTCTGCATTTCCAGCATAAATGACATGCAGAATTAAAATCAGTTTTAAATGGCAAAGCCGGCCAGTGTGGCCGTGCGGTTGTAGGCGCTTCGGTCTGGAACCGCGTGACAGCTACGGTCGCAGGTTCGAATCCTGCCTCGGGCATGGATGTGTGTGATGTCCTTAGGTTAGTTAGTTTAAGTAGTTCTAAGTTAAAGGGGACTGATGACCTCAGATGTTAAGTCCCATAGCGCTCAGAGGCATTTGAACCATTTTTTTTAGATGGCAAAAACAGGAAAATTTGATATTTGTCTGTTACAGCGCCATCTTCCACGAATGGATAACAATGGTTAAGTAAACCATACGTATTTCTTGTGTACAATGCGAATATGCAATAAAACAGGGTTCCCTTGCGAAAATGCAAAGGAGAGGTGGTTGCTACAAAGTACACAAAGTAGTTCCACAAAGGATATCGACCAGCCGCATATAGAAAGTTCCTCAAAAATCGTATTGACATATAAATGGTCCATGCCAGCTTTGTTCACAACAACTGATGGACTTTGTAAATTAAATGGTTCAAATGCCTATGAGCACTCCATAGACTTAACTTCTGAAGTCATCAGTCCCCTAGAACTTAGAACTACTTAAACCTAACTAATCTAAGGACATTACACGCATCCATGCCCGAGGCAGGATTCGAACCTGCGACCGCAGAGGTCATGCGGTTCCAGACTGTAGCGCCTAGATCTGCTCGGCCACCCCGGCCGGCTCGTAAATTGTATTTTAACAGTTGCACGATCGATAGGTCGCGAGACCGTCTGTAGTTTACGTTTGCCTTTGGTGAGCGTGGTTGGCATGGGGACTGGAAGAGTGAGGACAGTGACAGTCAGATCGCGAAGATGAAACCGCGGGCTGAGGCGGCCGAGTTGAGTCCGGCGGCGAGGCGAGCACTGTGCCGGCAGTTGAAGGCTCGCGTAAGTTCGGCAGTTAACGGCCACCGGCTCTGAGCGTAGCAGCGATGCCGGGAAAATACACTCGGGTGGGTTCCTGGATTGCGAAGCAGTATCATCTCGATTGCGGCCGACTGCAGACCTCTGGACGTTTGGAGCCCGTACCGAGGGAAGGAGGGTCTCGAGTGCTTCAGCGACTGAGCGGACCAGCAGACGGATGGCGGACCGCTACTGTGCTGAAGTTGTCTGTCGGCTCCGCGCTGTTCGTCCTGCACGGGTACGCCGGGTGCGCTTCCGATTTGATTGCCAAGCATCGGCAGTAATCGTAGCTACAATTGCCATTTCTCACACCAGTACGCTGACTGTTTGGTTCGATACGTCTCTGGTTGCTGGTTCTAGGGTCACGTCCGGTTCCATATCAGACTTCTGGTTACTGATACAACTTCTACGTCTAGGTAGAAGAGCTGTGTGTGCCCTCCTATAGCACTTCTGGGTTTGTTTCTTTATTTCATGCTCCAATCTTAGCGGTATTTGCCAAGTTCTTGGTCAACTTCTTAATTAGCTGCTGTTGGGCGTTGGATTTGTGGTGGATTGCATTTACATATTTTCTGTGTTCATCTCATGTGCCACTTCCTGTGTATTGGAGAGGGCAGTCTTATCTGTTGTCTTACTGGATATTCATGCTACCTAGTTTGAATGTGTTTCCTTGTTTTTCATATTCGTAATGGTGGGGCCTCTTACTCTTATCTCAGTGACTATTTTGCGTTTTTTACTGCTATCTTATACGTGGGTACAGTGTTATTCAAAAGTTTAAAATCTATCTGCTGTTAGTCAGGGGCTCGTTAGCCGACCGATCCGGGTTGTTCAAATGTGTGTGAAATCGTATGGGACTTAACTGCTAAGGTCATCAGTCCCTAAGCTTACTCACTACTTAACCTAAATTATCCTAAGGAGAAACACACACACCCATGCCCGAGGGAGGACTCGAACCTCCGCCGGGACCAGCCGCACAGTCCATGACTGCAGCGCCCAGACCTCTCGGCTAATCCCGCGCGGCGATCCGAGTTAACTTGTGGTTTAGTGAGTGGGTTATACTTGTTTACCCCTCACCTACGGGCGCGAGTTTCGTACAATTTGTTGTTGACAGTCGAACTTCCGGCTCGGTAATTGATTAGTGACTGCGTTTGGATTTTGGCCGCCTTACATGTTTCATCGATTTGCCACCGCTAACTCGTTGAAAAATTATTTACTTGTTTTTCTTGTTGCTGTAATTTTGACTGTCGTGTGGCGGCGTTCGGTCTATAGCAGAGGACTGGCCCAATTCCTGTACTAAATTCTCTTTTTCTCTGTTAATTTTGCCACCATTTGTCTTCCATTTTTGGTGGGACTTGGATGGAATTGCCCTTGTTCATAGAGCAGGTGCAACGTTCGAAAACGGAGTCCGCAGCTCGTGGTGTAAAGGGTAGCATAGTTGCCTCTCGATCACGGGTCCCGGGTTCGATCCCCGGCCGGGTTGCAGATTTTTCTCTGGCAGGGGACTGGGTGTTTGTGTTGTCCTCATCATTTCATCGTCATCATTCGCGACGGTGGCTACTTTGGATTGTGTACAAATTAGACTGTGTAAAAACTGGGACTTTGTAAGGGGGATGATGACCGCGCTGTTGAGGGCCCCACAATCCCTAAACATCACGTCCGAAAGGGGAGCCCAGTCCTCGCTCTACCGAACGGCCAGCCGGATGCTAGTGGCCCTGCACCACGTAATCTCTCCGCGCCCACAACGCCTTGAGAAGACAGGGTTGTATAGGACGTCAATGTATTTGTGTCAATCATTGCGCGCCTACTGCACCTATACTTTTAATTTTTTTAAAGAATTTTAGTCCATGTAGACTGTTGAAGTGTTAACCATTTAAAATGCCAATTGAGTAATTACTTGATTTATTTACTTAAATGTGTTTATGCAAGAGTGGCTCAACCAACTGAATGGTTATGTATATATTGTTGGTTTTCGAAGAGACCAAACTCTAGAAGATTTAGGATCTGTTAGTTTCACATTGATTATTTGTAGCATTCAGAACGCAACATTTAACATCAACTGCGTCTGGTTATTTCTCTTCCGTGCGTTGTGCACCTCCGCTATACGACGGTATAGTAATTTTCTTGTAGTGTCCTTATTTGCAGAGTATACTTGTATTTTAGGTTGAAAAGTATTTTTCGAGAAAGGATTTTTTAGTTCCTTTATTTTACTGCTACAGCTTATATTATTGTATTTAATTTGTTTGCTGTTTATCAGGCTGGTTCAGTTTTATGATCGTAAATTGTTCTTTTTCTTAGTAGTGAGTACCCCCGGGAGGGGTGCTTTTCCAATAGAAGTTTAGTTAGTGTAATTTAGTGCGTTTTGTTACGATAAAGAAAGTAAAGATAAAGTTCACAACTCGAATTACGTTCAGTCTCCCTTGGGGCCTGTCCTCCCTACCACGCAAAGCTTGAGAAGGATTTTATCTACCAAGAATGAGAGCAACGAAAGTGGTACAATGATGCGTTGGTAATATTCACGAGAATTTTTTGGACGGTATGAAGTGAAGATGTGATCATTTCATTCAGAGAATATGAAATCGAAGGTATAATAATTTATGATTATAAGTAACGAAGTCAGAGAATGTGCAAATAGCATGCAATCTAAACCAGTTTAAAATCTATCCAGAACACCTATCAAGAATTAAAGTGATTGCTTGGAATACAGAGAAGAAAATCAATATTGGCCTGCCTGTTATGTGGTGCATCGTCATAGTTTGAGATATTTCTTCACACTAATAATATTTGTGGAAATGCTTGCGACGTATCATTGAATTCTCGTAGAAAACGTCGTCTCAATAATTACACACGGATATTTGTCTTCAGTTTCAAACATTTATACAGAAAGTGCGGATGTATGAAACATTTGCTACAATTCGATTTATCTGTAAGAGCAAAACAGTACAGTTTGCTACAATTTACATTCTGTTACTAGGAATGCTACCTCATATGCTGTTAACAAAGCGGGGAAAATTCATCTTAACGCCTGTTGATATGTTGTGTAAACACCATCAAGAAATATGCATATAATCCACAGCAGTGGTGGCGTCTATGTCTGACTACGTCGTCTGCTACCGAAGACGGACGGGCTCTTACAAGTTAAAGAAACAAAGACAGAAATAACAATGCAGAATCCTATATTTTTACTTCAGATTCAACAGATTACGACAGTATGCGTTGTCAGTTGCTACTTCTTTCAACCGAGCCAACTAGGTTGTGACGTAACACGTTGTAGCACCTTCCTGTGGCCAAACACAGGCTAAACTTGAAGCCAACAGGGGTCGACCGTACACCGTCGCTTATAAGTCCAAATCTTATACTCCCAAAATCTTGTATCACCACCGGCCGGAGTGGCCGCGTGGTTCTAGGCGCTACAATCTGGAACCGCGCGACCGCTACGGTCGCAGGTCCGAATCCTGCCTCGGGCATGGATGTGTGTGATATCCTTAGGTTATTTAGGTTTAAGTACTTCTAAGTTCTAGCGGACTTATGACCTCAGAAGTTAAGTCCCATAGTGCTCAGAGCCATTTGAACCATTTCGTTTATCACCAGAGACAAATCAGCGCAAATGAAATGTACAATACGTAAATAATTGACATAAGGATTAAAAGATCCTGTAAGATGAGAATGAGAGAAACCAAATCCTCTAAAAATCGACCCACATTTTATTTCAGAAATATACCTACGAATACACCGTCCAGTTCATTAATGTGATGGCCGCCTATGTTCGACGTCAGCCTCCAATAGCCGCTCACAGGTGGCAAGTGGTAGCATTAGCAGTGGAGGGTATGTCGTAAAGCTTGTATGGGGGACGCGGAAAACATTGCAGTCGTTGTCGTAATGCGGAAATGAAAAGATTTATCGGACGTCCAAAAAAGCATGATCATTGGCTTTCGTGCCAAGGGCGGAAACATTTCCGAAATGGCGTGGTTTTCAAACCGTTCGTGTGCCGCCGTTGTCACAGTATTCCGTGCATAGCAAAATGGTGCTGTCCAAAACCGGCGCCGAGGCAAATGTGGTGCACCATGGGCCAAACAAGACAGGTGAGATGGACGGCTCTGAAGATGTGTGCGGGTGGAGGGACGTGCAGCTGTTGAGCAACTGACCACCCAGGTGAACCAAGAGGCTACCAACGAACGTCGCTGCGTGTGGTCTGGGGATGTTTTCGTGGCATTCTGGAACGCACAATGGATCAACGTAAATATGCATTTGCCCCTCTTGACCATCTCCAGCCCTACGGGCAGTTTGTTTCTCATAAGCACGGTGGCATGTACTAGCAGGACAATGCAGTGTGTCACCCAGCTCACCGTCTGTGTGCCCGGCTTGAAGAGTACCAGGATGAGGTTACAGTACTCTCCTGCTGATAAAACTGCTGTTTAATCTCATTCGAGAATATGTGGGAACATCTCTATCAGTCTGTTCGCTCCATCGCTTCTCGACCGAGAAACCTAGTGCAGCTGGTCACGGCATTGGATTCAGCATGGTTCAACATCTGTTGAAACCTACCAGAATCTCAGTGACCCTCATCCTGCACATCTCGCGGTGGTCTGCACTGAAAAAGCGGCTGTTCATACTTTTGACAGATGGTCGCATAAATGTGACTCAGTAGTGCATATGTGAATGGTGACCTTACATTGAGAATATTGATTAATCAATCAAACAATAGCCAAACTAGCAGTGCAAAAATTGAAGTTGCACAGTGGAATCAAAGAGTTTACAGACAGCAGCATGCACAAAATAAGTGCATGAAGCCGGGTATCAATTAACGAAGAACAGTAGAAAATTCTTGAAGTTGGACAGTGCCAAATAATATTGACAGTCAGAGCGCCATTTTTAGTTCATTAATCACCAATGCTATCTCAGCACAACCAACACAGTCATAAGTCGAGACGGAGTTCAATGTCCTGAGTTCACTCCCATGAAACTATTCTCTTCCAAAGCACGTCTAAGCGTCCAAAATGTGACTACCAGAAGTCCTACGAATGCCCTCAGGCCACGAGACTCTATGCCTACCCAAACGTATAAAGAGCAGTGGAATGAAAACGAGATAGCTGGAAGAAAGCAAATAAACTGTTTATTGTTTCAAACATAATTGCTGTAGCATCTGCAGTGTAGTCGAAACAAACTTGGAAATATGTGTTCTTACCTACATCTGAGTACCTTCAAGGTTCCGTGGGCAACCGCAAACATTTCTCCATAACGACATTGAAGGTCGTGACTCAAGTGGGATAAACGTATTAACAGTCATTGCGATTGCCTTTAAGGTAATGAACAGTATACTTATGTTTTTCAATCCGGATCGTTTTTGTTTTACAGCTCTCTATAAATATTTCGACCATACCACTTATACCTACGAGCAGTTATCATTGCCACGTGTTGATAAACGCAGAGACTGTCACACTCTATGTTTATGCCCTATGAATTCCCAGTCATTTTAACTCCTTTTATTTATCTTCGACACTTACACTGCTATCTGAACAGCACAGCACAAATACTCGTTCTGGAAAACGTAAAACCCTCTGTTTACAATCACATAACACTGTTGTGTTCTCTGCATCACTTTCTGCATCAGGAGCACGATGTTGGAAAAATCTTTCTGAAAATATCAGAGAAACTACATTCCTTCCGGGTTTCAATAAACAGGGAACAGCCCACCTTCCATGACAACCGCCGTCTCTCCCAGTTATTAACGTCAGCTCACTCTGTTCAATCCCCCATCCACCATAACTTTTACCTACCCTTTGTCGGCATAATTCTGTATTTAAGTTGTATTCTTTCATAACAGCCACCTTTACTGTCATTTCAGTCTTCTGCTCTTTCTTTATCACTTCTGCTTCTGATAATACTAAACTAGAGTATAAACTTGCTAAACTAATCTATATCATTCTTAATGCCATTCACTTTAATATTATTTGTGCTAATTATTATTTTTCATTTATTTTCTTTAAAAATATTATCTTTTGTTAGCTTCACTGGTTATATGTGATCTGTATCTCTCCTTTAGACCATGTTTGTTAGATATTATTTTTATTATCTTCACTTTCTCAGACGTTAAGTCCGGTTAAAAATGGAGTGACGCGGACCTTGATCAAGCGTCACTTCCTTTTAACTGTACGGTATGTGTTATATTGCATTTAGGAACTTTCGGGTAACGAAACATGTATCAATAATTAAGGATTTCTGTAGTTGTATATATATGTTTGGATGTAGCTGTATTGCATTGATGTACTGGTGGATATTGTGTGGTATGACTCCTGTAGTTGATAGTATAATTGGTATGATGTCAACTTTATCCTGATGCCACATGTCTTTGACTTCCTCAGCCAGTTGGATGTATTTTTCAATTTTTTCTCCTGTTTTCTTTTGTATATTTGTTGTATTGGGTACGGATATTTCGATTAGTTGTGTTAATTTCTTCTTTTTATTGGTGAGTATGATGTCAGGTTTGTTATGTGGCGTTGTTTTATCTGTTATAATGGTTCTGTTCCAGTATAATTTGTATTCATCATTCTCCAGTACATTTTGTGGTGTATACTTGTATGTAGGAACGTGTTGTTTTAAAAGTTTATGTTGTAAGGCAAGCTGTTGATGTGTTATTTTTGCGACATTGTCATGTCTTCTGGGGTATTCTGTATTTGCTAATATTGTACATCCGCTTGTGATGTGATCTACTGTTTCTATTTGTTGTTTACAAAGTCTGCATTTATCCGTTGTGGTATTGGGATCTTTAATAATATGCTTGCTGTAATACCTGGTATTTATTGTTTGATCCTGTATTGCAATCATGAATCCTTCTGTCTCACTGTATATATTGCCTTTTCTTAGCCACGTGTTGGATGCGTCTTGATCGATGTGTGGCTGTGTTATATGATACGGGTGCTTGCCATGAAGTGTTTTCTTTTTCCAATTTACTTTCTTCGTATTATTATTATTGTTATTGGTATTGTTATTATTATTATTATTATTATTGTTACTATTCCTGTGAATGTTTTTTTTATATCCTCGATATGTGTTGTTCCTGGTCAGAGATTAGAGAGCACCTGTACGCCGTAATCTGGTCACGCTAAATAGACAGTGATACGGACTACTAGCGTAAGGTTGTGTCGTAGTGGAAGGACCTGGAAAAATAACGTCTCAACATCATCCGTATCTAGATTTTCATGAACACCCCTCAGGAAAAGTAGCTTTACCAATTAGGTCTACAGGACCTTGACATATTAATACAAAACCATCTAATACCTCAGAACGAGGGTTGGGACAATTTTAAGGTGAAACACACGGAAAGCGGTCCCTCATATCCAGAATGAGGTTTTCACTCTGCAGCGGAGTGTGCGCTGATATGAAACTTCCTGGCAGATTAAAACTGTGTGCCCGACCGAGACTCGAACTCGGGATCTTTGCCTTTCGCGGGCAAGTGCTCTACCAACTGAGCTACCGAAGCACGACTCACGCCCGGTACTCACAGCTTTACTTCTGTCAGTACCTCGTCTCCTACCTTCCAAACTTTACAGAAGCTCTCCTGCGAACCTTGCAGTACTAGCACTCCTGAAAGAAAGGATATTGTGGAGACATGGCTTAGCCACAGCCTGGGGGATGTTTCCAGAATGAAATTTTCACTCTGCAGCAGAGTGTGCGCTGATATGAAACTTCCTGGCAGATTAAAACTGGTCGAGTTCGAGTCTCGGTCGGGCACACAGTTTTAATCTGCCAGGAAGTTTCATATCAGCGCACACTCCGCTGCAGAGTGAAAATCTCATTCTGGAAACATCCCCCAGGCTGTGGCTAAGCCATGTCTCCACAATATCCTTTCTTTCAGGAGTGCTAGTTCTGCAAGGTTCGCAGGAGAGCTTCTGTAAAGTTTGGAAGGTAGGAGACGAGGTACTGGCAGAAGTAAAGTTGTGAGTACCGGGCGTGAGTCGTGCTTCGGTAGCTCAGTTGGTAGAGCACTTGCCCGCGCAAGGCAAAGGTCCCGAGTTCGAGTCTCGGTCGGGCACACAGTTTTAATCTGCCAGGAAGTTTCGGTCCCTCATATGTCTTTCATTTTTTGTTTCATGGGATATATTTTGTTGCGTAACAACAGTCTTACAATTACCATTTAAAAAACCTTGTTAAATGAATAACCACGCTCCTAATAATTTAAAAGACTTGAACAGACTCAATTCATTTATAACAATGTTTCATTTTATACCATTAAGAGCAGGGCTTGAAACCAGGATCGTACGGTCGTGAACTACGAATAAGATGTCGTACCAACTAGGTGTGTCTGAAAGCGAGTTCAGCAAACTGAACTTTATCAGTGGAATTAATTAGAATGACTGCCACTAAATGTACCAACAATTTCCAGGCATAAGTGACACGTTGCACAAGTAACGTCCACATAAGATACAGAAATGGTGACAAGTCACGCCACTGATTGTGGCTGTTGGAAAGCCCTTAACAAAGAACAAACATTAATAAAAATCCCTTGAACAATAAAACACCCAGTCCTCCAAAATACAAGCAAAGCAAAGATGAGAAGGCCTGCAATTTAAATGCGACTCCCAGCTGGTACACACCAACAGAAACTATAACAATGAACCTTAAAATACAATTGCCCAGAATACAAGATAAGCTGAGAAATACAGCGGGCGCCTATCACAGGAAACATGGAAGAAGTAGGCAAGTTTCACAATGAATGGCGCTAGCTAATGAGTGGGGATTAAAGGAATGCTCGATAGCTCATATTGATATATAAAACGAGTAGTCGAAGAGGAGATATAGTGAGGAAGAGGTTGGGCTTGCAGAACAGGATTTAAAATCAGGAGCTTAATGAATTCACCAAACAGGACAGACTAATAGTTCCTGATTAATCGGTGGCACTGCGCCGTGGCACGCATCGAACGGTTAACTTAACTTCAGCCACCGCGATGCGCTGCCAAAGGCACCAGGTTGCTGGCGGTCCCAGATGTCGTGCGATGATGGAAGTGTCGCCAAATCAGAAAGCCAACATGCCTCTGCTTCTGGCGCAGGGCAGGGAATAGGAAAGCGTCGTCCGCTGCGAAAGCTACTCTGCCAACATATGTCAGAAGGAAACAGTAATCTGTGCAAATAGGCTACAGACGACAGTGTCTAAGAAGTGGAGGTCGCCACTCGGGACACGCCGATTTCGCCCAAATTGCGTGTGCAGAAGGAAGTGGACCTCCACATCACGTTCCTTAATATTTCGCATGAGTGGGCCTTAGTAAAGGAGAAAATGCTCTCGAAAGTTTTCCGACAGCATTATATACCTTATGCATTGCACTAATCCTCGCTAAAGGCGTAACGTAATGGTCAAGCGCATTGCTTGCGTAACAGGAGACCTGAAATCAATTTCAGTTACTTCCTATTTTTTTCCTGTTTTTTCTCATTGTTATTTTATTTCGTTTCCTCAGAGTGTTCAACTGTTTACCGTAGAATTTAAATACATTCAAGCTTTCGAATCAAATGTAAAACGTCGTAAATGACGTACAAAAACTTTACAAAATAAAATAGTATTCTTATTATGTATAAACACTCCTCCGTTATTGTTTCCGTTCGGGCGCTAAAGACTACACTGTTGAGCGCCCGAAACACCATATCCATCCATCCTTATTATGTATGCTGACCTCTGGAATCGTAAGCGTCGTGTCAGCTATCAGACGGTAATGGATTTCTCACCACAAAGTGTCGCGACTGTATGCATTAGACTCTGCTTCTATTGTCAGTTCGCAACGATTCGTGGATCTGTGAATATCGTTGCGCCAAAATCAAACAAGGCAACCCAACAAAAAAGTGACTGATAATCTCGTAACGTTTGATGAAGATTTCAAAGCGAACTTCACCAGTGCGCTTTCTTACGCTTTTTCAATTTATAAAGAAAAAGGGATGATCACTGACAATCCTCCTATGTTCTTCAGTCCGATAGTGATATACATAGGTGAAGCAATTGCAGAGGCAGTTATCAACGTCATGAATACGCATTTCATAGGAAAGGACGATGAAGATCTGATACTATGCACACTGATGAAGAAAATATTTATGAAGAGGTACGTGGAACATCTCATTTTCTCTCTCTCTCTCTCTCTCTCTTTCTTTCTTTCTTTCTTTCTTTCTTTCTCTCTCTCTCTCTCATACACACACACACACACACACACACACACACACACACACACACACACACACACACACGTTTACCATATGCAGTCTCGTATTATCTGTCACAGGTGACTTCTTCAATTACAGATGAGGATTATATTCCTGAAGATTTCTCCACAAGTTCCCACTTTCATCAGCAACATTAGCTGACAAGAAGAAGGTCCTGGAATTCGCTGACGTTCTTCCGAAATGGAAATTTGCAACATTGCAATCTAGATTCCCAATTCTGAAGAAAAGGGATTATTTTAAAATCTGGGGGAAAGAAGTGCACCAAGGTGACATCAGACTTGAAAAGTTGTCCTTAATGGAATCGGAAACATGAGAAAAATTTCAAGATGCTCGACGCTGCTATGAACAGGTGACGAATCCTGCAGCAATGGGCAATGACCGCTGCATTCCCGTATTTGTCGGAGAGTTTTCACTTCCGTCCTTCTAATACTTGGGCAAAATCCTTCAAGAAAAAATATTCGATAAGGCAGCGAAAAATCACTAAATTCGTCAGGAAAAATGATTTCTCAACTTTGGACGAAATAGTGGCAGCAGCAGAGAAGTTTCGTATGCAGATGAGACATTTAATGCCACATTTCAACATCGACTACATAATTAACACCGACCAGACCGGATGCCAGTATGAGTCAACGTACAGCAGGTGTCTGGATGTCAAGGGTGCAAAGACTATTATGGTGAAGAAACTCAATCTATCGAAGACTACCCACTCTGATACAGCACGGTACAGTTTAACAGCTCCAGAGAAAAATTTACCCCTTGTGTTTTTGTGTCAGAAAGAGTCTGCTAATAAATTCGGTCCTCGGATTGCCGCCACTATCAAAATATTAGAAGACGAGTACGAAAATGTTGTCGTTACTTGTTCCATGTCAGGAAAACTAAGAAAAGAGTTTTATGCAGTATTCTTGGAAACAACATTGAAGCCATACGTCGCAGACAATAAATTTCTTCTGTTGGTGGATTCTTGGAGTTGCCAAACTGATTCTACATTGTATGATGAGACATTTACGAATGAGCTGGGCGAGGCATTTTGTACCATGAAGGTCATTCCACCAAAATGTACACCGCTGGTTCAACCGTGTGATGTATATTTCAATCGCCAAGCCAAAATTCTAGTTATAAGGCTATAAAGTGCCCCTGAATTGCTCCGACAACAGCGAGAAATATCATCAAGTGAAGATGCAATTAAAATACATTCCATCGTGCAGCATCAATTCAGTGCTCCTGTGTTCACCCCTATGATCCAGTACGCTTGGTTTCATCCAAACTGAAGCTGACAAACCGTCGTTTCAAAACCTGAATGAAGGGTTCTTTCCAATGACGCATGTTTGGCAAAATGTAATTGCTCAAACAATGCCTCCAGAAAAAGTGCCGGGTGTGAAACGTCACCATAAAAATTGCAAACCTTCTACTGTGATAATGAATAAAAAGTAGCGCACGTAATCACAAGAATCTTTGGAAATTATTTTCATTAACACTTTTGCCTGATTATATAAATATACTGCTTTAATTAGTTTAATTTCTACGGTAAATAGTTGAACAATCGGAAGAAACAAAGTAAAATAAACACGGGAAACAAATCAGAAAGCACCTGTGAATGATCCCACGTCGCCTCGTTCATTAGCAATGCACTTTACCATTACACTTCGCCGTTAGCGAAGATTATTGCACTGCGTAAGGTATATAGTGCTATCGGAAAAACTTTCAAGAGCATTTTCTACTTTCCTAAGGCCCACTCAGGTGAAATATTGAAGTTACGTGATGTGGAGATCCACCTCCTTCTACACACGTAATTTGGGCGAAATCGGCGGGTCCCTATTGGCGACCTCCCCTTGTAAGATGTAGGAAATTTTAAGTTATCTCTCAATCGACTACATACACAAGTTACAGTCATAACAATTCTTAAAATTACTTGTAAATTACAAAACAGAATATCAGCGCTTCTAATGCAATGATTAAT
Organism: Schistocerca serialis cubense; assembly: GCF_023864345.2. Taxonomy (NCBI): domain Eukaryota; kingdom Metazoa; phylum Arthropoda; class Insecta; order Orthoptera; family Acrididae; genus Schistocerca; species Schistocerca serialis. The sequence continues at coordinate 55,704,815 of NC_064644.1, forward strand.
TCCTACTTCTCTACGAAGGGTGTGTTGCCTCCGACACATATTATATTACAAATTCAATTTCATCATTTCTAACAGAAAATACTGATAGACTTGCACGGAATATGGCCTAGGACTGTCACTTACGATTAGTTACAACGACTGATAATCGTACATACAATCACTCGGATGCGCCTCAGTATAACAGGTCGAATTCCACATTAACACAGACGTAATTCCCAATGTCAATAAATTTCACCAACAGCCGTGCACTTTAATATATTATGTTGTTTTATTGTGAAGGCTACGAGTTTAATCATTTCATTATGCCATCTTCAGGCCCCATGCGCATCTATGCAAATAAACGAACTTGTCGTATAGCACCCTTAATCGCTGGATATCGTGAATTCAATCGTTATACAGTTGCTTCATTTGATTACGTGATGAGTTTCCATCACGTCTTCGAATGAAGCAGTTATATAAAGACTGAATTCACGATATTCAGTGGTTTATGGCACTGTACGGCAAGTTCGTTTATTTGCATAGATGCGCATTGGACCTTAAGAAGGCATAATGAAATGCCAAAACTGGTATTCTTGGTAATAGAATGAAATAATATCTTAAATTACACGACTGCATGTGAAATTTATTGACGTTGACAATTAAATAACCAGCCGATGTCCTCCGCTCATAATGGATTGACTTACGGATTTAACACAAACGTGATCTTACAATATCAAGTACAGCACAATCAAAAAAATAAAAATAAAAATAAGAAATAAAACTTTTACCTACACTCAAATGTGAAGTAGCTGTAACTTCCAGGTTTCCAAATCGGGGTGTTTTTGCTTCCAATCCGTACAGTCCGTACACGGGGTCTTAGAGGTGCCGTTAAATTTAAGCTAGCAGAGTAGGCAGGCTACTTGCAGACTAGGTTGCACGCGGCGGCCCGTACCGGAGAGCCGGAGTGCGCTAAAAGCAACAACTGGCCATACAGGTGGCCTCCAGCCAACAAACAGTGCCAGGGACCGACAAAACAACAAAACACGCCTCGAACAAAGACCCTAGCTTGCGACATATGATCAAACCGATACTTGATTTATTTCTTTATTTATTTTTCCGTGGGACCAAATTAAGCAGAAGTCTCCATGATCATGGAACGAGTCAATACATGAAATTATAAGACGATTGTTGTTGTTGTTTGTTGTGGTCTTCAGTCCTGAGACTGGTTTGATGCAGCTCTCCATGCTACTCTATCCTGTGCAAGCTTTTTCATCTCCCAGTACCTACTGCAACCTACATCCTTCTGAATCTGCTTAGTGTATTCATCTCTTGGTCTCCCTCTACGATTTTTACCCTCCACGCTGCCCTCCAATACTAAATTGGTGATCCCTTGATGCCTCAGAACATGTCCTACCAACCGATCCCTTCTTCTGATCAAGTTGTGCCACAAACATCTCTTCTCCCCAATCCTATTCAATACTTCCTCATTAGTTATGTGATCTACCCATCTAATCTTCAGCATTCTTCTGTAGCACCACATTTCGAAAGCTTCTATTCTCTTCTTGTCCAAACTATTTATCGTCCATGTTTCACTTCCATACATGGCTACACTCCATACGAATACTTTCAGAAATGACTTCCGGACACTTAAATCTATACTGGATGTTAACAAATTTCTCTTCTTCAGAAACGCTTTCCTTGCCATTGCCAGCCTACATTTTATATCCTCTCTACTTCGACCATCATCAGTTATTTTGCTCCCCAAATAGCAAAACTCCTTTACTACTTTAAGTGCCTCATTTCCTAATCTAATTCCCTCAGCATCACCCGACTTAATTACACTACATTCCATTATCCTTGTTTTGCTTTTGTTGATGTTCATCTTATATCCTCCTTTCAAGACACTGTCCATTCCATTCAACTGCTCTTCCAAGTCCTTTGCTCTCTCTGACAGAATTACAATGTCATCGGCGAACCTCAAAGTTTTTATTTCTTCTCCATGAATTTTAATACCTACTCCGAATTTTTCTTTTGTTTCCTTTACTGCTTGCTCAATATACAGATTGAACAACATCGGGGAGAGACTACAACCCTGTCTTACTCCCTTCCCAACCACTGCTTCCCTTTCATGTCCCTCGACTCTTATAACTGCCATCTGGTTTCTGTACAAATTGTAAATAGCCTTTCGCTCCCTGTATTTTACCCCTGCCACCTTTAGAATTTGAAAGAGAGTATTCCAGTCAACATTGTCAAAAGCTTTCTCCAAGTCTACAAATGCTAGAAACGTAGGTTTGCCTTTCCTTAATCTTTCTTCTAAGATAAGTCGTAAGGTCAGTATTGCCTCACGTGTTCCAGTGTTTCTACGGAATCCAAACTGATCTTCCCCAAGGTTGGCTTCTACTAGTTTTTCCATTCGTCTGTAAAGATTTCGTGTTAGTATTTTGCAGCTGTGACTTATTAAGCTGATAGTTCGGTAATTTTCACATCTGTCAACACCTGCTTTCTTTGGGATTGGAATTATTATATTCTTCTTGAAGTCTGAGGGTATTTCGCCTGTTTCATACATCTTGCTCACCAGATGGTAGAGTTTTGTCAGGACTGGCTCTCCCACGGCCGTCAGTAGTTCCAATGGAATATTGTCTACTCCGGGGGCCTTGCTTCGACTCAGGTCTTTCAGTGCTCTGTCAAACTCTTCACGCAGTATCATATCTCCCATTTCATCTTCATCTACATCCTCTTCCATTTCCATAATATTGTCCTCAAGTACATCGCCCTTGTATAGACCCTCTATATACTCCTTCCACCTTTCTGCTTTCCCTTCTTTGCTTAGAACTGGGTTTCCATCTGAGCTCTTGATATTCATACAAGTCGTTCTCTTATCTCCAAGGGTCTCTTTAATTTTCCTGTAGGCGGTATCTATCTTACCTCTAGTGAGATAGGCCTCTACATCCTTACATTTGTCCTCTAGCCATCCCTGCTTAGCCATTTTGCACTTCCTGTCGATCTCATTTTTGAGACGTTTGTATTCCTTTTTGCCTGTTTCACTTACTGCATTTTTATATTTTCTCCTTTCATCAATTAAATTCAATATTTCTTCTGTTACCCAAGGATTTCTACTAGCCCTCGTCTTTTTACCTACTTGATCCTCTGCTGCCTTCACTACTTCATCCCTCAAAGCTACCCATTCTTCTTCTACTGTATTTATTTCCCCCATTCCTGTCAATTGCTCCCTTATGCTCTCCCTGAATCTCTGTACAACCTCTGGTTCTTTTAGTTTATCCAGGTCCCATCTCCTTAAATTCCCACCTTTTTGCAGTTTCTTCAGTTTTAATCTACAGGTCATAACCAATAGATTGTGGTCAGAGTCCACATCTGCCCCTGGAAATGTCTTACAATTTAAAACCTGGTTCCTAAATCTCTGTCTTACCATTATATAATCTATCTGATACCTTTTAGTATCGCCAGGGTTCTTCCATGTATACAACCTTCTTTCACGATTGTAGAAACAGATAATATGAAATATAAGTTCAAATGGCTCTGAGCAATATGGGACTTAACATCTATGGTCATCAGTCCCCTAGAACTTAGAACTACTTAAACCTAACTAACCTAAGGGCAGCACACAACACCCAGCCATCACGAGGCAGAGAAAATCCCTGACCCCGCCGGGAATCGAACCCGGGAACCCGTGCGTGGGAAGCGAGAACGCTACCGCACGACCACAAGATGCGGGCATGAAATATAAGAAACACATTCAGGCGACAAGTAGTAAGTTTAAATAAAGAAAATCAACAATGTAACACTGGAATTTGCTTAATTTTTTAGCTCTTCCAGGAGCTCCTCGACGGAATAGAAGGATTGTGCCATGAGGAAACTCTTCAGTTTAGACTTAAAAGAGTTTTGGGCTACTGCTAAGATTTTTGACTTCTTGTGGTAGCTTATTGAAAATGGATGCAGCAGAATACTGCACTCCTTTCTGCACAAGAGTCAAGGAAGTGCATTCCACATGCAGATTTTATTTCTGTCTAGTAGTAGCCGGCCGGAGTGGCCGTGCGGTTTTAGGCACTACAGTCTGGAGCCGAGCGACCGCTACGGTCGCAGGTTCGAATCCTGCCTCGGGCATGGATGTGTGTGATGTCCTTAGGTTAGTTAGGTTTAATTAGTTCTAAGTTCTAGGTGACTGATGACATCAGAAGTTAAATCGCATAGTGCTCAGAGCTATTTGCCTAGTAGTAACTGAGTGAAAGCTACTAACTCTTGGGAATAAGCTAATATTGCTAACAACAAACGACATTAAAGAAAATATGTACTGTGAGGGCAATGTCAGAATTCCCAGACTATTGTTTAGGGGTCGACAAGAGATCCTCAAACTTATACCACATATAACTCGAACAACCCGTTTTTGAACCAAAAATACCCTTTTTGAATCAGAAGAATCACCCCAAAATATAACACCATACGAAATAAGCGTATGAAAATATGCTAAGTACACTACAACCCAAGTAGTTAGTGGTGCCAGCAGAGTGCCATGACGCCAAAATTAAAGCCGCCATGGCTCACCATCCAGCTAGGTAAAGTAATTTAATAATAATTACTGATAATCGATATGACAATCTCTTCAAGGGTTACTTTCCTTTTTAAAAGAATAAATGAGTAAGTACAAAATTCAAGACTTCCCCATAACGGTATTCAATGACAAGTATAACACGACAGGAAAACAGCCTTCAAAATCAGCTGTCCAAAAACATTTTTACAATCTGTTTGACTAAAATAGGACAAATAATACACATTTAGCTTAGTAAATTCATGAAAAGGGAAAAAAAACAATTAAAGCTGCTTGATAGAAAACCTCCAAGCTTTGGGCAAAGTAATGAAGACGAGCAGCCGTGTAATTACTTGGGGCAGGCCCGACGCACTGCTCCTCCTTTTCTAAGAAACCAGTGGGTACACGCCCCAAGGCACAACATTCAATGCCAGCCTTATGAACAAAGAAGTAACTGTTAAGTAAAACGGGTAGAAACTTAAGCCATCAGATTACACGCTGGCAGTTCGAACCAAACAGTTGTAATAACTCGCTAAAAGATAATAAGGGAACCGGGCAAGGCAACCACCCAACTTACAGTTCAGTGGCCAACCGAGATTCAGCTTGAAATCATACCAGGTAGAGGAAATGGCAAATACGTAACAGTCGTGCCGGGCGGAAATCGTAGGTGGAAGGGAGACACTAACGGCTGGCTGTCGAATCACAAATGGTTCAAATGGCTCTGAGCACTATGGGACTTAACATCTGTAGTCATCACTCCCCTAGAAGTTAGAACTACTTAAACCTAACTTACCTAAGGACATCACACACATCCATGCCCGAGGCAGGATTCGAACCTGCGACCGTAGCAGTCACGCGGTTCCAAACTGAAGCGCCTAGAACCGCACGGTCACACCGGCCGGCCTGTCGAATCTCACTTACATTAAACACAAGCCTGGCTTGAAAGTATAATCCACTAAAGCACAGGCAATAGGATGTTCCCTGTAACAGGCATTGGCTGGCGGTCTCTAAATAAAGCCGCTTGGCGATTTAGTGCACAATATACCTGGCAAAAAAGTATTTTGAACGTCACGGATAATGACACACTGAACGCAAAGAACTTACATAGCCCAAGGCAGTCCATCACACCAATAATTTAAAAGACATCAAAATCGCAACTCTGTGAATCTATTATGTTTTCATACTAAAGACACGCTCTTCAGATCGCCTGACCAGACACAGGAACACGAAACAACAAGAGCAGGAGGCTGAAGTTAGTCCGATATAAAAGCAGCAAAACACAAACACCCGCTGCAACCGCACTAGTCACAGTTATGACGCTCACAGCGAGGAGCCAGATGAGACTACACCAATGCGCCCGCCCAATCCCCGCTGAACTGGGCTGTCCGTGCTGCTTCAATCAACCTATCTCTGGAAAACGGCCTCTGTGCTGCTCGTGCAAACTTGCACACCCCCTTGGCGCCCAAGATCGTGTTCAAGGAAACGCAGTGGTTCAGACAATAGATAAATAAAGAAATAACTCTCCAGCCATACCGCTTGAATGAACATCGACAAAATACCGTAACGAAAAGACTGAGAATGCTGATGCTCTTGCTCCTCCGAATAAAACACATGTTTTTGCAGAATGATCATCATTCAATTAGAAGTAATAATTTCTCATACATGCAACACAGTAGTGGAAAGAGGAAATTTTTATAGCCAGAATGCGATGTGTCATTAAGACCTGTATACAGAATTTCAATAAACATAAATAAATACGTGAGTATCTCACCACATCTACCTCACCACATTCGGTGCTGCAACGTGTTCGATTTAAACTGGAAAATTCAAATTCATATTTAAAACATCGAATTATATTGACTAATTAATATATGTTGGATAATGGACTCGGATAGTGATACTGATCTCTTACTTTGTTTTTGTGTGGAGAAATCGTAGTAGTGGCACTGTTAGCACATAACTTAGCAAACAGTTTATAAAAGTTTATCTTTTTGTGTTACTGTTAGAGTGTCATACTATCGTTAGTTTCTGACATCGTCAGCTGTCGTATGACGTGTCATAAATGTCTATAGTGAATCTGGGTCATTTGTTATAATTTTTACAAACTGTAATAATTAGGAACAGTGACATCTTTTTAAATAACCTGTGTACAGTCGAGATTAAATTTACAGTGAGCTCGTATCATCACAGAGATTTCTATGAAGTGTTCAGTTTCCTCGGGGCTGAATGGAGAAACATTTTAGATATTTTCCGTACAAGATTGAAGCTTTACTCCGCATTTCAAAGCAACTGAGTCTTCATTCTCCCGCTCCTCCAGCAAGCAGCTGTTGTCTTTCCGTGCTCCTGGGCTTTCACATCGCTGCCCGGTCGCGCCTGGCATGCGCTAACGTTTTCCCACAGCTGGCGTCCACCCCTCGGCATTACCGTGGCCACCAGACTGCTAGCATCCACTGAACATTCTCCGTGCTACCATAGAATTTACGAGCCGGCCACTTCCAGTGCCAGAAGATGTTTCTAAGGAACATTCTCCTATGAGGTTTTTTTCCCAAGGGTGCAGCTGCGTTGCAAATACTGGTAAGTAGCAGATTCATCCAACGATTACACAGTCCGGTAAACCAAAGTTTCACAGATCCATTAGTGTCAATGTCATGCAGTAAACCTTCGGTTCCTTAAGGAATCGAACGCTCGTGCACAAAACAGCTTCTGACTGCTTTAGAAATGAGTTAATGTATTAAACATTTGACTCTAAGAATATTTGGGGAAAAAGTATAACAAAAGTTTGTAGTTTCTTCAAAGGCATCTGGAGGTCGCTAAGTGCTCTCATCATGAAACACTGGCTAACAACAGTCTGGATAATTTGCGGTCCATTTAAGCAAAAACGTCTTTCGTACGTGTCTCAGTGTTCATGACGCTACATCTCAAGAACTGGTTCGCACAATGGAGTAATTTTGGAGGCACGCTGATGAGCCAGAAAATTAGAACCACAGTCCACCAGCGATGATGGATGGCGACTGGTGGCGTTTCGGGCACATGAAGCGGTTATGGAAGTATACAAGCGGAGAAGACGCCGACGGGGCATCACCCGAGTGAAGATACGGACTGAAAATGGGAATATTCATTAAGTAAGTGACTTTGAAAAGGGAACATTATTATTACACAGAGCTTTTTAACGAGTATCTGGAAAATGACGAAGGTGGTCGAATGTTCACACGCATCTACGGAAAGAGGTAGAAGGACAATGAAACTACACATAGGCGCTAAATGGTTGGGAACCCACGATAATTATTCACAGAACGTGAGGTTCATGGGCTTATCTGTTCTGCAAAGTAGGATAGACGGTGATCCGTGGCATCTCTGCCGAAATAGCACAACGCTGGTGCAAGCGCAAGTTTTTCGCAGCAGATCGTCTATCCTACATTGTTGAACCTGGAGGTCCGTACCAGACACCCCTACGTGGTCACATGTTGACCCAACGACATCGTCAGTTACGATTGCAGTCGGCACGGGGCCATTGGGATTTGACGGTCAATCAATGGAAACGCGTCAGCTCTTCGAAGTGAACCGTGGATCGAAACGTGCAGCGTAGCACTGGTGCAGACTGGTGGGAGCAGTGTTACGCCATAAGGGACACTCTCCTGCGCTTGCAGGGAACCTTTGATAGTAATCGAAGGCATGGTGACAGCTACGAACCATTCTGCATCCTTGGTGTCTTCCTCGACAGCCATGTCAGTTCTCAGCAGTATAATTGTCCGTGTGTCGGAGTCATAATTGTACTACAGTGGTTTGAGGAACATTATAGTGAACTCACTTGATATCTCGGCGACGAAATTCGTCTGATGTGAACCTTACGGAACACATCTGGGTCGATTTCTGGTGCCATCACCGCGCACGCATTTCAACGGCCTGTTACTGACGCACTAAGAATCAGTGATGTATTTCGTTGCAAAGACGGACAAACAATCTGTCAAGAAAGTGGTCATAATGTTCTGGGTTATCAATGAGCATTCAATGATACATGTAGGTACCGTCTGAAAGAAGTGTTCCGAGCAGAGTAGAAAGGAAGTGACAAATTAAAAAGTCGTGCCGGATGTTGAAGTTTTGCTGCATGAATCACGAAAATGTAGTAGACAATAAACATTTCTCCTTTCATCTTTTTGTGGGGAGGGGAGGCCGGGTGCCAGCGGTCAAAAGTTTCGTAAATGTTTGAAAACATCTGTAAAGCCTGTTTGAAGTCACTAAGTATTCTAATTCTCAAACACTGCATGGATGTATTACGGGTATTTGCACAGCGTTAGTTCCCATACCTCTTGAGTTGTGCTCATGTTACAATTACTCCTGAGGCTAAGAGAATAGCTGTATTAAGTAATGGAATTTTTGTGGGGTTAAAAGGTTGAATTCCTATTGGGGGGTCATTAAACACACAATTTGTAACTGTAATACTTGCCTTATTGTGCTATACTTACAACATAAGATTATACCTGTCAATGAGTATATTACGACACCCTTTTAAATTGTTAGTTTTGGTCAATAACTGCGCGAAATATTCTCAATGAAATCTGTACTGCTTATTTAAGCAACCTGCAACTGCAAATCGCTTCTGAGATAGCGGTTTAGTAATATACATCAATAAAAATTTTGTGGACTAGATTTTTGAAGATGATCGGTGATATTCTCTGAGCACTTATGTATAAGGAAGTCTTGGTCTCCGGTGGCTCGATTCAAAGAAGTAACACAAATATGATTTTTCCCGTTTCTTAACTATTTATATGTTTCTATAAAATTACTTGACAACAGGGAGAATGTCTTTAATATGGAATCACCGAAATGTACAAGAAACATGTGTTTCATCGTTTTGCTGTTTCTTAACTGATTATGTGTTTCTGCAAAACTGATTGACAATAACGAGAAACCCTTCAACATGCTATCACCGAAATGTACAACAGACATCCGTTTAATGGTAGGGTAATCTGTAGGGAGGCAGAAGTACTGTGGATGTGGTTGCAGTCGCTACGATAACACCTCAGCATTGCGCCACTGCTCCGCTTTTCAATTGTATTCAGTTAACCAATATAGGAGTTACACGTAGGCCGGCCGTGTTCACGTATAACTAACACCGTCGGTGAAGCAATCCCCTGACAGAGCCCGTCATTCCAAAACACTGTGTAATATATACAATTGAGAATATTTTCTCAGTGTATTAGGCTTTTATGAAACTGAAATCTGTGAATGATATATGGATTTATGAATTATAAAATTTCAATAAATAAATTTTACGATTAATGTATCACGTATCGAAAATTACTAACAGATGCCTATTCGATATATAGCAAAGGTATAATGATAAGGAAAAGCAAGCCGGAAATATCAGTGAGTTAGGATAGCGCAAAGAAATCAAAGGATGTAAACATTTTGTGAGACCACGCCAGGCCAGTGCAGACAGTCGCAAAGGAGCTAACAGACATCTGAAACGCCCTCGAAACAAAGTTAACTTCTCGTGGGGAAAAGTTACTAAAAAGCGTCGGTTAACAGTGTGTGCGGAATGGAAAGGAAACAGAGTGAGCGCCACTGCACGTAAAAGTAGTTGCACTGCTATGAAGAGACGAAAAACTTTATTATGTGTGGGCCACATGTGCAAAAAGCCTGCCAAGATTATGTAAACGTCGATATCCTACTCAATATTTCTTCGCACCACGTTGAGGCAAAGTATCGATTAATATTTCAAATCACGGCAAAATATTTGCGCAGAATGCATGAACAGAAATGTGTTAATTCAAATGCTTGTGTGGGCTGGGATTAAAAAAGTTCATGCAGCTAAGAATACGTAGCATTCTCAAATCTTAAAATCTGGACCACTGTGTCAAGGAAAGGGGTAAGTAATACAACAAAGGAGTCACAACAAAGATCTTACGAGTAACTGTCAAAGCTCTAAATTAATTCTTTTGTTCATTGTCTATAAAAAGTTTTCTAAGCGAATTTGAATACGATACAAGAGATAGATTTTGCTATTTTCGACATGATAATAGTGAGGAATGTCGAGGGGGGCGGGGGGGGGGGGGGTGAGGGGCGTAGCTACGCCATAAAATGGAAAGTAATTTCACAAATTCTTTCCCAGAGAAATAATTTCTAAAAATGTAGTTAAGTCATAACAACTGTCAAATGATGTAATGGACTAAAATGGAATGGCATATGCTGTCCATAGTTATTAGCAACTTCACATTAACAGCTCTTTGCGCTCACATCCCTTGTATCTTCCTGAAAGCGACATGCTGCAGATAAACGCAGAAGTTCGGCTGGTGAACTGTTCTTGACTGTGAACATGATATCAAAGACAGAAAGAGATACCGAAGACACGAGCCATGCCGGGCAGCCTGGAAATTCAAGTTCCATTGTAGCACCGAAAATGTAGATAAAATATATTCAGTATCATATCCCTTGATAACTTGTGTTGTGCTTCTGGTATTCAATATGTAAGCTTTATTACGGAGACTATCTTTGAAGAATAAGCGATGTAATAGTGTACAATTTCTGACTGTAAAGTCATGCTCAAAAGTATCCGAACGACCTGAATTGCATTTCGCCTGATTTGAATGCAACCCACATAACGCAGGTGTCTAGCAGGTCCTCTTATCGTTCCTTGGTACAGTCGTTTGACTATTGAAAATGGTTGCAACAAGTCACCTCTATAAAACACTGCTCTGTATCGCAATAGTAGTATCGCAGTAGTAATACTACGATACTACAAATATCAAGAAACACCTTATCACAGGTAAGACTGTCCTTAAGGCTTGTAAGCTCACATTTATTACAATAAATGACATACCTGAAATGTTACAACTCCCATCATTACGTCAGATAGGTAATACACGTAGTAAGTTCGTCGTATTCATAATTTCCTCTTCAAAGTATCATACCATACTTATTATTTAATACAACATGACATTAAAAATTTAATTTATTGACGAACATCTAGATGAGAATATGTATGAACTTCAAATCACACGACGAGCCGTCTCGTTCTGCATATGGATTCAAACACAGGTCATGCAGACTGTGTAAAGATTTCGTGACTGACGGAAACTAACAGTCATTCCTGATTAGGCACACAGAGAGCGATATACCTCGATTTTAGACAGTATCAATTAGCAAATACCAACTTTCAATTACATAACGCAAACATTTTTAACGGACGAGAATCCCTACCCAGCACCTATTGCCCCTGTTAACGAACTACGAGAGATGTTAAGTATTGCTTCTTAACAAGTAACTTATTTGAAATACCGTAAGGCAAAGCTTCGTATTGGACAGGGATTTGAACACAGAACCTACTAAGATTGATATCAAAGCACAATCAACAGTGACATATCGGATTTTCTCGGCAGTAGCCAGATGTTTTAACTGAAATAACGAGACGAACATTAATTTTTTCCTTCCCAGGAGTCCAACCCGGCAGCTATCGCTGTTATATTCTAGAGAAAACGAACGTTAAATATGGGTTTCTTGCACCAGCAGCGACATGTGAGCATGTTTGAACTAGAAATAATATGACAAAGTCTACAGTGCTGACTGGGAATGGAGCTCCACACATATCGTTGTTGACTACACACAAAGAGACGTCAGCTACCGAATTTTTCTCCACCAGTAGCTCGGAATAACATCCTTGAACTTACAGTGATCTCGCAAGTAGTTCTGTGTCTCACCGGGGGTCAGAAACGTCAAATATCGTTAGTGTTGACAACGAATGAAAATACATTAAGAATCGAAATTATTATCCACCAGCAGATACGTGTTCTCATGCTAGAGCTTAATATTACATAATGAAATCATTAGTGCGGGGCCAGGATTCAAAACCACTCGCGCGCAATATGTGCAGATATTGAGGAATCTGCAGTTGTGAACAAACAACAAATTGTAGCCGAGATGTATTGTGACGAAGGGATGAAATTCCGCGTTAAGGGCGGCCTGACTTGCATTCCCAGTTCAGAACTAATTTTATCGACATACAGAAGCTCAGATAATAGTTGGAATAAGTGTCCTATGAGCCTACACAGCGTTTGTTTCGTCACTAGAAATAAATAACTGGTATAAGAAAGGTTACTGGTGATAGAGTTTCTACATGTCGCCACTCCAGACTTTATTGTGGCTCAACCTAACGTCTACTTGGTAGAGAAGCAATATCATTTTAATGTGAACTTCAGACCACAATGCCATTATATCTTCTTCACTTGGTGTAGCCAGAAGAGAATGGAATCTCTCTCTCCCTATCTAAAATCATTGACCGAAGTTGGAATCGATCGCAGACCATAGATTTATGAACCTATCATCAGCCCAACTGACCACCAAATCCTCTTCTCTTTGGCTCGTTTTTCTATCATAACGCTGTTGAACCACACTGGCTGAGACTTCTGACACAGAGGCTACCTGTATCAATTTGCAGCATGTTCAGTAAATTCATTTACTTGTTTGACCAAATCACCATGAGCTAGCTGCCTCGGCTACCCAGTGCATGCATACAACTTTATTTTGTAATCACCAAAATAAAATCACGTAACTGCCCCCAACACAGAACTGCCAACAGCGTAGGATGCAAAAATTTAAATAGGAAGTGTTCCTTTCTACTTGAGCTGCTCCATTGCGCTATCTGTTTGTTCAAAACGGCGTGCAGTGCAAAAGAAAAAGTATAACTGTTTGTCTCTCATAAGTATTCACCGGGCGATATGCATTATCCCACAGCGCTGTGGAATGCAGAAGTTCTGGGGGAATTATTGTGACTTCTGGAGCTGTTACAGCTATGTGTCAGCTTGTGGCGTAATGGTAAGTACCGCGCACTGTAGATAAGATGTCGTGAGTTCGAGTACATTCACTGCTACAGTTTTTAAAATGCAGTTCTGCTGTCTGCAAAAATTATCAATCTACTGGAACTTGTAACATAATTTCCTTCACTTTTCAACCCAAAATAGTCGAATGTGGAAAAAGGGCTAACTTCTGCGACATTTTGTTCATTTCAGGTTTAATAGACAGCCAGACAGCAGATGCATTTCGAAACATTTGTATTATGTATGGGTAGAGCGCATCGTGCCAAAATACATCGGAAAAGTATTTTCTACATTATCTGTCGTCTGGTAGTGTCATTTTATACTTCTTCAAACCTTGTTTGACAGCTTTAACACAGAACATGTTTTCTACATGCATGTAATCAATAAACTGCATGTGCGTTTTCAGACTGTTATAGATAACATGAGAGAATTCGCATATATCGTTGATGATTAATTTCTCTCTCATGTTTACTATTGTTTTAACAACATTAGAGGAAACCTTACGAAAATTGTGAACTGTATTATAAAAAACGAAATAAAACTAACCACTATAATCTTACGACGGAGTATTTGTACACAAGCGTGCCTCTATTGTCACGAATTGGTAAAATACTACTCACTTAGATTTTGATTGTTTCTGTGTTTAGTTGGTATGCTGTGTCATACCCAAGTGGTATGCAAATGTGGCATTTCATATATAAAGTTATGTATGCCTAGAAACCCAAAATTTGCTTGCCAGCAGCAGGAAGAGGCGTTACCTGTTGTGCAGCATTGTAAGTTTTTCACCATTTCACTATGAGCCGAAAGTATTTTCTTGCGATTTCCTTATCGATCTTTGATATGACTCCTTGTAGCTCTTTCACATAAGGGAAAAAAACGCGCCACTCAGTGAGACTAGAACTGCGAACCATATCAGACGCTTTTTCAAAGGTCAGCACGTTACCACAGAGCTGGCGAAGAAACATGTGCTTTAACTTCCTCTTACGATACCAGTAGTAGCTAGAACTTTTTAACCGCTATTTGAAGGACGAGATTATTTGCGATTTCCACGTGCAACGACATTCCTGGGCTGAAAACCGTAAATTTACAATTTTTAGTAACACCTCAAGCGACAATAACTCAGATTATTCAATGGAAATGACATGTAAGATCAAGTGAAATTTGAGGCTTAATTCCATGCACACCAGGAAGTAACTCATCTATCACAGAGTTGCCAAACATACACTGCCTTGTTGCCAAATTTCAGTTACAATACCAGCAGGAAAAAGACGAACCGATGTGATCTTACAGTGGGCTGGGAGGTGACCATAGCTGGTGTCTCCAAGTCACGGCTGCCTTGGCCTGGAATACGTAATGCGTCTGATTCGCATTTCTGTAACTAGGTTTAGTTACTAATAATACACAGAACTGACTGCAAACTAAGCATCATAAATCAGTAACTCTCATAGTTGTTTTCATCTTTCTTTCGCAAGTGTACTCAAAACTAAGAAACTCATTCACAGAAGTTTTCGTGTCTCGCCGATAGTCGAGCACAACAAACAAATAAAACTAAAAAATGAATGTGTGTGTGTGTGTGTGTGTGTGTGTGTGTGTGTGTGTGTGTGTGTGTGTGTGTGTGTGTGTGTGTTTGCTGCCAAATGACAAGAGATCTTACTGCCTTCCGATATACGTCGCTGTCAGTTTTTCCATATGATTTGGTTGACATGACCTGTTGCAAGTTGTGTATGACAGGCAATGTTTTAGAAAATCAGTTGTTTTCCTTTGCAATAAGCAGAAAGAGTTTCATTCTAAGCTATCAGAGTACTAAATTTTCGTAATATTAGTTCAAATTTAATATTCGCTTCTATAATGTAGGAAAGTATTTCACAGTTGCAGAACTCCCATCTGACTCATTGACCTTACACTTAGTCGCTGACCATAAATTATAGCTCAGAGTGACACCAGATTAAGTAACCTAATGTAGCGAAGACTGTTTGCCAGTACTCTTTCTCACCGGAAAATACGCAATTCACTCATTTGGCTCCATAAGTACAGTGTAACAGTAATTTCTGCGTGTATGCAATGCATACGGATTAGAATTTAGTGGTGCTCTCTCTTCCACTTCTGTATCAATATGCCTGACCTAAACGGGCCCTGTATCATTACAGGCCCTGGGCAGTGTAACGTCTTACTGACAACAGTAATGTGCTTATACTGACAACCTGACTGTTCGTTTTATCTGATTTTGTAATCATTTAAATAAAACAACATGACCTTCCAGTGGGAGACATTTCGTCCCTCTTTTCCTCCCGTGAAATTTGTCAGTACGCTTTTTGCCTTCCAGCCAGCGAAATGCTGCAGAGTACGGCCGGTAAACGATTTGCAAACCATGATTTAGTTCTTCTGTTTTTTTAATTCTTCTGGGTCTTCAGCGTGCAATATGTGTTGTAGATACAGTCTTAGAGCAAACAATTGACCGCTGAGTCGTTCCCGTAAGGTGGCAATACAGTCGTGTTCCTGTCAGAATCCTATGTCCGGCAATATGTTCGATCTGGTAACATTGTAGACTGCGGCCCTTCCCAGAGGAGGTCTTGACTTTGGTCTTAGTACTTTATTCTTGACTACGACCGTAGTCTTGAGGTAAAACGCGTGACTAGCTAATACGACGTCTGGTAACTAAAGGCACACGTCGACAAAGTTTTTATCGCCCCTTTCCTATCGGTGCTGAAGCTATGAGTGTAATTCAAGAGAATCTACAATAGATTTCGTTTTCTGTCACACTGGTAATAATAGTTAGGTCCAACAATGTCTTAGCGAAAGATTTGTTTGCCGACCATCTGCCTCTGAACACCGCATGCGTCTAAGTTCTCTGGGACTCGTTTACTGGGTACTGGCGGGGGCTGAGGCACTGCGTTGTCTCGCCTTCTGCCGACTGCATCCTCTCCACTCCACACTCTCGACAATGTAAAATGCTTTTATGTTGTTGAGTTTTGACCCATAAAATCCGTCTACGATTTGTGTTTCACTCTTGATAGCAAAGGAGGCACAAAACCGTTTTTATTTCATGATTTTTTTTATTGATATCATTGATATCATGATTATTTTATTTGGCACAGAATTAATTTTATTGCTTCTGATCCAGTGCACTAAAATTAAAGTGTCACATTCTGTTCTTTTTCCTTTCACGGGAGGTTCTTCAAATAATTTATTATTGTCATGGATTCATATGTATTAGTCAAGGCACAGAGAGTAAATGCAATGTAATGTGTTTGGTTTCTTTCTTTGATTCTCTGTGGTAAATGGATGCAAAGATTGTTTACCTATCAGAACCTGCTCTATAGCTATTCAGGCAAATTGCTTGTTTTGATGTCTATACCTTAATTAATGCAGACGTGAACGCTGTTCACAAGTGATATTTAAAATATTCAATTGGATTTAAGGCGACAAAATTGCCCATTTTGAAGCTACCCAGAGAAAAAGTAAGTTTCTAGAACCGCTGTTACCAAATGTCTGCAGGGAGGTCATGTGGAAATTTAGAATAGAGGGCCTAAAGTAATCAAGAGGTTCATTTCCTTCATACTTATCACCCTGGCATGTGAGTCTTAAGTGAAGACCGATATTGAAATTCGTATCGCTGATGGTCGACTCGAATTCCTTCAGAGACGCTGGTATTGCGAAGGAGCTTGGCAGTCAGAAAGCCTAGATCTATGACCATTAACACAACTTACTGAGTCCAGATGCCAAGAGGATTTGATGTGTAAAGGTTTTCTTCCGATTTCGATACAGAATTTTATCTGTTAATTCGCAGCTCCGAAAAAAATATATGAGGAAAAAGCTTGCACACGCTGGCCCCTACCACGGTTAGAACTGGCGACTGACTGAGCCGTTCTGACCCAAGACACGGGCGGTACTACCGGGCTACAGACACACTGCTGCCTGTACGGCGCTCTCATCATGGTATTTGGCGCTCAGCCTCATAAATAAGTTGTCATTTATTTGAAGAATAACATTTCTTTAGGCAAAAAACAGAATTTTCTCTCTGAGTGTCTCAGTTTACATGAGGATTATACAGCACGAGTCATTCAAACGGAAAGGGAATGTCAAGTGAATTGGCCGGCCGTTGTGGCCGTGCGGTTCTAGGCGCGTCAGTCTGGACCAGCGTGACCGCTACGGTCGAAGGTTCGAATCCTGCATCGGGCATGGATGTGTGTGATGTCCTTAGGTTAGTTAGGTTTAAATAGTTCTAATTACTAGGGGACTGATGACCACAGATGTTGAGACCCATAGTGCTCACAGACATTTCAACCATTTTTTTTTTGTCAAGTGAATTTAGCGAGTCAATTCAGTACCATACGCGGAAGTGATTGCCCTGTCGCAGTGTTGCCTAATGTTTGTGAAGATGCTGCCAATTTTCAGCTGTGCTGGGAACAGCTCTGTAGCGGTATGCGAGGAGAATCCCGTGCTCGTGTCATAGGAGGATATGGAGAGAAGGCGCGGGGTTTGGTTAATATGCAGCGTTTTCTCCTACCAGTTGTGTCAAACATTCAGGTGTATAATCTTCCATCAAGATTACAGTTTCCTACAATATATACGAATAAAACACTTACCTTATTACTTTGTGACAAAAGATTATTTCAGTACAACAAAAAGTCTTTGGAAAACACTTATGCCCACCTGTCACAATAGTAAGATAACAAACACTTTGCACCTCGATATCGATTGCACCTATGTGCAGTCTTGTGACATTTAAATAAATCGTCTTAACGGCACTAAATCGTGGTTTGTGAATCGTTTACCGGCCGTACTCTTCCGCATTTCACTGGTTGGAAGACAAAAAACTTACTGACAAATTTCACAGAAGGAAAAAGGGGACGAAATATCTCCCACAGGAAGGTCATGTTATTTTATTTAAATTATTCGAAAATCAGGTAAAACGAACAGTCAGGTTGTCAGTATAAGCACATTACTGTTGTCAGTATGATTTTGCACTGCCCAGGGCCTGTAATGAAATTACTGTTAAGTGTACTTATGGAGCCCAATGAGTGAATTTCGTATTTTCCGGTGAGAAAGAGCACTGGCAAACAGTCATCGCTACATTAGGTTACTTAATCTGGTGTCACTCTGAGCTAGAATTTATGGTCAGCGACTAAGTGTAAGGTCAATGAGTCGGATGCGAGTTTTGCAACTGAGAAATACTTTCCTGCATTATAGAAGCGAATATTAAATTTGATCTAATATTGCGAACATTTTTGTACTTGGATAGCTTAGAATGAAATTCTTTCTGTTTATTGCAAAGGAAAACAAATGATTTTCTAAAACATTGTCTGTCATACACAACTTGAAACAGGTAATGTCGGCCAAATCATATGAAAGAACTGACAGCGACGTATATCGGAAGGCAGTAAGATCTCTTGCTTTTTGGTTTGGCAGTACTCGATAGCCATTTCTAGGCCCAAGTAAATCAAGAAAGGCAGCGCGTTTTTGTTATCAAGTAACGTCCTCATCAATTACTTTAGTTTAACGTAATCTACGAGTTATTACTGATGTTTGATATTAGCATGAAAAGGATTCCGTAGACAAGAAAAGAACCTGTTCTTGGGAAACTACTTCTATAGTGACCAAAAGGCATCAAATGATCTTCAAGTACAGTGTTCCAGCAGCGATATGAAGAAAATGATAGTAATAATGACGGTAATAATCGAATTATCCGGTAACTTCACACTTCCCAGTGGATTTTCTCGAACTAAGAAATTTGCTGAATTTGTGAAAATTTCAAAATGGCTTCACTTCGAGCTTATGATGCCTAGAAGAGTCTTTACATCCTGCTGACATGAGAATAGGACAACCTCCGCTTCAGAAGCTTGCTTCTACTTAATCATAGTCTCGCGTTTTTTCCACCGTGACTAATTTTGTAAGCTAAGCACAGCACCTTTTACAGCACACTCCTGGGGCTGGGAAATGTAGCCACAATGGTCTGGCGGAACGAACTATCACAGGTGCAATGCGTGAGTTCAGGCATCTACTTTAAGAGGCACAAACAGATTTACTTTACCCGTCTTAACATCAAGAGAAAGACGTTATAATCCAAAATCCGCATTAAACATCATGTTCCTTCATTACCAACTGGGCAGAGCCGGTTTACGTTGGGAAATGACATAGCGGAAGTCATGGTAAACAGAAATACAGTAGCCAGTAAACTTACTTACATTATAAAATTTTATTTTATTTTGTGTAACGATAGCCATTTAAAGGAACAGGGCTCTTACTTCACTTGTACTGGATTGAACTAGAGACGTTGAATAATTTGGTGCTGGACTGTGATTCGAATTCATATCTCCTCTTTCGAAGCTCTGAATCCCTCGGAACAGTATAGTTGAATCATTTCGTTCCTTTTCTCAAGATTGCAGTCTTCTCTAGGTTTCCTCCAAAGGTACGTATATGGGTCCGAATCCTGATCCAGTACAAAAATAGGCCATAGCACCCGCGACTTGGAGACACCAGCTATGGTCACTTCCTACCCCACTGTAAGATCACATCGGTTCTTCTTCCTGCTGTTATTGTAACTGAGAATTGGCAACAAGGCAGTGTATGTTTGTCAACTCTGTGATCGACGAGTTACTTCCTGGTGCGCACGGAATTAAGGCTCAAAGTTTACTTGATTTTACATGTCATTTCCATTAAATAATCTGAGTTATTATCGCTTGAGGTGTAACAAAAGATTGTAAATTTACGGTTTTCAGCCCAGGAAAGTCGTTGCACGTGGAAATCGTAACTAATCTCGTCCCTCAAATAGCGGTTACCGAGTTCTGGCCATTATTTGTCTCATAAGAGGAAGCTACGGCAGGTTCTTCTTCGCCAGCTCTGTGGTAACGTGCTGACCTTTGAAAAAGCGTCTGATATACACTCCTGGAAATTGAAATAAGAACACCGTGAATTCATTGTCCCAGGAAGGGGAAACTTTATTGACACATTCCTGGGGTCAGATACATCACATGATCACACTGACAGAACCACAGGCACATAGATACAGGCAACAGAGCATGCACAATGTCGGCACTAGTACAGTGTATATCCACCTTTCGCAGCAATGCAGGCTGCTATTCTCCCATGGAGACGATCGTAGAGATGCTGGATGTAGTCCTGTGGAACGGCTTGCCATGCCATTTCCACCTGGCGCCTCAGTTGGACCAGCGTTCGTGCTGGACGTGCAGACCGCGTGAGACGACGCTTCATCCAGTCCCAAACATGCTCAATGGGGGACAGATCCGGAGATCTTGCTGGCCAGGGTAGTTGACTTACACCTTCTAGAGCACGTTGGGTGGAACGGGATACATGCGGACGTGCATTGTCCTGTTGGAACAGCAAGTTCCCTTGCCGGTCTAGGAATGGTAGAACGATGGGTTCGATGACGGTTTGGATGTACCGTGCACTATTCAGTGTCCCCTCGACGATCACCAGTGGTGTACGGCCAGTGTAGGAGATCGCTCCCCACACCATGATGCCGGGTGTTGGCCCTGTGTGCCTCGGTCGTATGCAGTCCTGATTGTGGCGCTCACCTGCACGGCGCCAAACACGCATACGACCATCATTGGCACCAAGGCAGAAGCGACTCTCATCGCTGAAGACGACACGTCTCCATTCGTCCCTCCATTCACGCCTGTCGCGACACCACTGGAGGCAGGCCGCACGATGTTGGGGCGTGAGCGGAAGACGGCCTAACGGTGAGCGGGACCGTAGCCCAGCTTCATGGAGACGGTTGCGAATGGTCCTCGCCGATACCCCAGGAGCAACAGTGTCCCTAATTTACTGGGAAGTGGCGGTGCGGTCCCCTGCGGCACTGCGTAGGATCCTACGGTCTTGGCGTGCATCCGTGCGTCGCTGCGGTCGGGTCCCAGGTCGACGGGCACGTGCACCTTCCGCCGACCACTGGCGACAACATCGATGTACTGTGAAGACCTCACGCCCCACGTGTTGAGCAATTCGGCGGTACGTCCACCCGGCCTCCCGCATGCCCACTATACGCCCTCGCTCAAAGTCCGTCAACTGCACATACGGTTCACGTCCACGCTGTCGCGGCATGCTACCAGTGGTAAAGACTGCGATGGAGCTCCGTTTGCCACGGCAAACCGGCTGACACTGACGGCGGCGGTGCACAAATGCTGCGCAGCTAGCGCCATTCGACGGCCAACACCGCGGTTCCTGGTGTGTCCGCTGTGCCATGCGTGTGATCATTGCTTGTGCAGCCCCCTCGCAGTGTCCGGAGCAAGTATGGTGGGTCTGACACACCGGTGTCAATGTGTTCTTTTTTCCATTTCCATGAGTGTAGTTCGCAGTTCCAGTCTCACTGAATGTAGCGATTTGTCCCTTCTGTGAAAGAGCTACAAGCAGTCATATCAAAGATCGATAAGGAAATCGCAAGAAAATACTTTCGGCTCATAGTGAAATGGTGAAAAACTTACAATGCTGCACAAAAGGTAACGACTCTTCCCGCTGCTGACAAGCAAATTTTGGGTTTCTAGAAATACATAACTTTATTTATGAAATGCCACATTTGCATACCTCTTGAGTATGACACAGCATACCAACTAAACACAGAAACAATCAAAATCTAAGTGAGTAGTATTTTACCAATTCGTGACGATAGAGGCACGCTTGTGTACAGATACTCCGTTTTATTAAGACAGACTTTCGTCGTAAGATTATCGTGGTTAGTTTTATTTCGTTTTTTATAATACAGTTCACAATTTGCGTAAGGTTTCCTCTAATGTTGTTAAAACAATAGTAAACATGAGAGAGAAATTAATCATCAATGATATATGCGAATTCTCTGATGTTATCTGTAACAGTCTGAAAACACACATGCATTTTATTGATTACATGCATGTAGAAAACATGTTCTGTGTTAAAGCTGTCAAACAAGGTTTGAAGAAGCATAAAATGCCACTACCAGACGACAGATAATGTAGAAAATACTTTTCCGATGTATTTTGGCACGATGCGCTCTACCCATACATAATACAAATGTTTCGAAATGCATCTGCTGTCTGGCTGTCTATTAAACCTGAAATGAACAAAATGTCGCAGAAGTTAGCCCTTTTTCCACATACGACTATTTTGGGTTGAAAAGTGAAGGAAATTATGTTACAAGTTCCAGTAGATTGATAATTTTAGCAGACAGCAGAACTGCATTTTAAAAACTGTAGCAGTGAATGTACTCGAACTCACGATATTTTATCTACCGTACGCGATACTTACCATTACGCCACAAACTGACACATAGCTGTAACAGCTCCAGAAGTCACAATAATTCCCCCAGAACTTCTGCATTCCACAGCGCTGTGGGATAATGCATATCGCCCGGTGAATATTTATGAGAGACAAACAGTTATACCTTTTCTTTTGCACTTCACGACGATTTCAACAAACAGATAGCGCAATAGAGTAGCTCAAGTGGAAAGGAACACTTTCTATTTAAATTTCTGCATCCTACACTGTTAGCAGTTCTGTGTTGGTGGCATTTACGTTATTTTATATTGGTGATTACAAAATAAAGTTGTATGCATGCTCTGGGTAGCCGAGGCAGCTAGTTCATGGTGATTTGGTCAAACAAGTAAATGAATTTACTGAACATGCTGCAAATTGATACAGTGAGCCTCTGTGTCAGACGTCTCAGGCATGTAAGTCTCAGGCAGTGTGGTACAACGGCGTTATGATAGAAAAACGAGCCAAAGAGAAGAGGATTTGGTGGTCTGTTGGGCTGATGATAGGTTCATAAATCTATGGTGTGGGATCGATTCCAACTTCGGTCAAAAATTTTAGATAGGGGGAGACAGATTCCATTCTCCTCTGGCTGCACCAAGGGAAGAAGATGTAATGGCATTGTGGTCTGAAGTTCACATTAAAATGTTATTGCTTCTCTACCAAGTAGACGTTAGGTTGAGCCACAATAAAGTCTGGATTGGCGACATGTAGAAACTCTATCACCAGTAACCTTTCTTGTACCAGTTATTTATTTTTAGTGACGAAACAAACGCTATGTAGGCTCACAGGACACTTATTCCATCTATTATCTGAGCTTCTGTATATCGACAAAATTGGTTCTGAACCGGGAATGCAACTCAGGCCGCCCTTAACGCGGAATTTCATCCCTTCGTCACAATACATCTCAGCTACAATTTGTTGTTTGTTCACAACTGCAGATTCCTCAATATCTGCACATATTGCGCGCGAGTGGTTTCGAATCCTGGCCCCGCACTAATGATTTCATTATGTAATATTAAGCTCTAGCATGAGAACACGTATCTGCTGGTGGATAATAATTTCGATTCTTAATGTATTTTCATTCGTTGTCAACACTAACGATATTTGACGTTTCTGACTCCCAGTGAGAGACAGAACTACTTGCGAGATCACTGTAAGTTCAAGGATGTTATTCCGAGCTGCTGGTGGAGAAATATTCGGTAGCTGACGTCTCTTTGTGTGTAGTCAACAACGATATGTGTGGAGCTCCATTCCCAGTCAGCACTGTAGACTTTGTCATATTATTTCTAGTTCAAACATGCTCACATGTCGCTGCTGGTGCAAGAAACCCATATTTAACGTTCGTTTTCTCTAGAATATAACAGTGATAGGTGCCGGGTTGGAGTCCTGCGAAGGAAAAAATTAATGTTCGTCTCGTCATTTCAGTTAAAACATCTAGCTACTGCCGAGAAAATCCTATATGTCACTGTTGATTGAGCTTAGATATCTATCTTATTAGGTTCTGTGTTCGAATGCCTGTCCAACACAAAGCTTTACCATACGGTATTTTAAATAAGTTACTTGTCAAGAAGCAATATTTAACATCTCTCGTAGTTCGTTAACAGGGCAATAGGTGCTGGGTAAGGATTCTCGTCCGTTAAAAATGTTTGCGTTATGTAATTGAAAGTTGGTATTTGCTAATTGATACTGTCTAAGATCATGGTATATCGCTCTCTGTATGCCTAATCAGGAATGACTGTTAGTTTCAGTCAGTCACGAAATCTTTGCTCAGTCTGGAAGACCTGGGTTTGAATCCATATGCACAACTAGACGGTTCGTCGTGTGATTTGAAGTTCATACATATTCTCATCTAGATGTTCGTGAATAAATTAAATTTTTAATGTCATGTTGTATTAAATAATAAGTACGGTATGATACTTTGAAGAGGAAATCATGAATACTACGAACTTACTACGTGCATTAATATCTGACGTAATGATGAGAGTGGTAACATTTCAGGTATGTCATTTATTGTAATAAATGTGAGCTTACTAGCCTTAAGGACAGTCTTACCTGTGATAAGGCGTTCCCTGATATTTGATCGTAGTATTACTACTGCGATACTACTATTGCGATACAGTGCAGTGTTTTATGGTGGTGACTTGTTGCAACCAATTTCAATAGTCTAACGACTGTACCAAGGAGCGATTACAGGACCTGCTAGACAGGTGCTTTATGTGGGTTGCATGCGAATCAGGAGAAATGCAATTCAGGTCGTTCAGATGCTTTTGAGCGCGACTGTACATAATTGATTGTAATTATAATGAGTACGTAAATTCCTGGAAAAGAGTCAGGAGAACATTATCTGATGTATCGATAGCACGTGCGAAATGGCACTGGCTGTGGTGCGGTTTATCTTTGCGTACTCAGATTGAGTCAAATGGTAGTGGCTTTGCAGTGGTTTATCTTCATGTTGTTTTTGTTGTTGTTGTTGTTGTGGTCTTCAGTCCTGTGATTGGCTTGATGCAGCTCTCCATGCTACTCTATCCTGTGCAAGCTTCCTCATGTCCCAGTACCTACTGCAACCTACATCCTTCTGAATCTGCTTAGTGTATTCATCTCTTGGTCTCCCTCTACAATTTTTACCCTCCACGCTGCCCTCCAATACTAAATTGGTGATCCCTTGATTCCTCAGAACATGTTCTACCAACCGATCCCTTCTTCTAGTGAAGCTGTGCCACAAACTTCTCTTCTCCCCAATCCTATTCAATACCTCCTCATTAGTTATGTGATCTACCCACCTAATCCTCAGCATTCTTCTGTAGCACCACATTTCTAAAGCTTCTATTCTCTTCTTGTCTAAACTATTTATCGTCCACGTTTCACTTCCATACATGGGTACACTCCATACAAAACTTTCAGAAACGACTTCCTAACACTTAAATCTATACTCGATGCTAACAAATTTTTCTCTTCTTCACAAACACTTTCCTTGTCATTGCCAGTCTACATTTTATATCCTCTCTACTTCGACCATCGTCAGTTATTTTGCTCCCCAAATTGCAAAACTCCTTTACTACTTTAAGTGTCTCATTTTCTTATCTAATTCCCTCAGCATCACCCGATTTAATTCGACTACATACCATTATCCTCGTTTTGCTTTTATCGGTTTTCATCTTATATCCTCCTTTCAAGACACTATCCATTCCGTTCAACTTGTCTTCCAAGTCCTTTTCCGTCTCAGACAGAATTACAATCTCATCGGCGAACCTCAAAGTTTTTATTTCCTCTCCATGGATTTAATACCTACTCCGAATTTTTCTTTTGTTTTCTTTATTGCTGGCTCAATATACAGATTGGACATCATCGAGGGGAGGCCACAACCCTGTCTCACTACGTTCCCAACCACTGCTTATCTTTTATGTCCCTCGACTCTTATGACCGCCATCACGTTTCTTTACAAATTGTAAGTAGCCTTTCGCTCCCAGTACTTTACCCCTACCACCTTCAGAATTTGAAAGAGAGTATTCCAGTCAACATTGTCAAAAGCTTTCTGTAACTCTACAAATGCTAGAAGCATAGGTTTGCCTTTCCTTAATCTATTTTCTAAGATAAGTCGTAGGGTCAGTATTGCCTCACGTGTTCCGATATTTCTACGGAATCCAAACTGATCTTCCCCGGGGTCAGTTTCTACTAGTTTTTCCATTCGGCTGTAAGGAATTCGCGTTAGTGTTTTACTTATTAAACTGATAGTTCCGTAATTTTCACATCTGTCAACATCTGCATTTTTTGGGATTGGAATTATTATATTCTTCTTGATGTCTGAGGGTATTTCGCCTGTCAAATAGATTTTGCTCACCAGATGGTAGTGTTTTGTCAGGACTGGTTCTCCTAGGCTGTCAGTAATTCTAGTGGAATACTCCATTGGCCTTGTTTCGACTTAGGTCTATCAGTGCTCTGTCAAACTCTTCACGCAGTGTCGTATCTCCCATTTCATCCTCATCTACATCTTTTTCCATTTCCATAATATTGTCCTTGTATAGAACCTCTATATACTCCTTTCTGCTTTCCCTTCTTTGCTTAGAACTGCGTTTTTCATGTAGGCAGTATCTATCTTACCCCTAGTGAGATAAGCCTCTACATCCCTACATTTGTCCTCTAGCCATCCCTGCTTAGCCATTTTGTACTTCTTGTCGATCTCATTTTTGAGACGTTTGTATTCCTTTTACCTGCTTCATTTACTTCATTTTTATATATTCTCCTTTCATCAATTAAATTCAATATTTCTTCTGTCACCCAAGGATTTCTGCTAGCCCACGTCTTTTTACCTACTTGATCTTCTGCTGCCTTCAGTACTTCGTCCCTCAAATCTACAGACTGTTTTTCTACTGCATTTCTTTCCCTCATTCCTGTCAATTGTTCCCTTATGCTGTTCCCGAAACTCTGTACATCCTCTGGTTTGGTCAGTTTATCCAGGTCCCATCTTCCTAAATTCCCACCTTTTTGCAGTTTCTTCAGTTTTAATCTACAGTTCTAGGTGCTCAGTCCGGAACCGTGCGACTGATATGGTCGCAGGTTCGAATCCTGCCTCGGGCATGGATGTGTGTGATGTCCTTAGATTAGTTAGGTTTAAGTAGTTCTAAGTTCTAGGGGACTGATGACCACAGATGTTAAGTCCCATAGTGCTCAGAGCCATTTGAACCATTTTAATCTACAGTTCATAACCAATAGATTGTGGTCAGAGTCCACATCTGCCCCTGGAAATGTCCTACAATTTAAAACCTGGTTCCTAAATCTCTGTCTTACCATTATTTAATCTATCTGAAACCTGTCAGTATCTCCAGGGTTCTTCCATGTATACAACCTTCTTTAATGATTCTTGAACCAAGTGTTAGCTATGATTAAGTAATGTTCTGTGCAAAATTCTACCAGGCGGCTTCCTCTTTCATTTCTTACCCCCAGTCCATATTCACCTACTACGTTTCCTTCTCTTCTTTTTCCTGCTGCCGAATTCCAATCACACATGACTATTAAATTTTCGTCTCCCTTCACTATCTGAATAATTTACTTTATTTCATCTTACATTTATTCAATTTCTTCGTCATCTGCAGAGCTAGTTGGCATATAAACTTGTACTACTGTGGTTGGCGTTGGCTTCGTATCTATCTTGGCCACAATAATGCGTTCACTATACTGTTTGTAGTAGCTTACCCTAATTCCTATTTTCCTATTCATTATTAAACCCTTCTCCTGCATTACCCCTATTTGATTATGTGTTTATAACCCTGTAGTCGCCTGATCAGAAGTCTTGCTCCTCCTGCCTAATTGCCACTATATCTGACTTTAACCTATCCATTTCCCTTTTTAAATTTTCTAACCTACCTGCCCGGTTAAGGGACCTGACAATCCACCTCCCCACCCGGAGATCCGAGTGGGGGACTATTTTTCCTCCGGAATATTTTACCCAAGAGGACGACATCATCATTTAACCATACAGTAAAGCTGCATGCCCTCTGGAAAAATTACGGCTGTAGTTTCCCCTTGCTTTCAGCCGTTCGCAGTACCAGTAGGGAAAGGCCGTTTTGGTTACTGTTACAAGGCCAGATCAGTCAATCATCCAGACTGTTGCATCTGCAACTGTTGAAAAGTCTGCTGCCCCTCTTCTGGAACCATACGTTTGTCTGGCCTCGCAACATATACCCCTCCGTTGTAGTTGCACCTAGGGTACGGCTATCTGTATCGCTGAGGCACGCAAGCCTCCCCAGCAACGGCAAGGTCCATGGGGGGGGGGGGGGGGGGGGGCACGTTATGTATGGCAGCTTAAAACTGTTCTAGTAAATCCATTTTCTTGCTGTATCTACAGAACTTCGAAATCACTATCAGTTCCCAACAAGGAGCGGTCAGTTCAAAGAACAGGCATTCCTTTAGCTGACTTCTACAAAAAGTTAAACCGGAATGCGTATCGATGTTCTTCGCTTCTTAACTTTAAAGGACCTATCTATTTGATCTATACAGTTCGCTTAAAATATTGTAGATAACAGTTCTCTTCTATTAGCATTCCAAGCAGGCTGCTCCTCCACATTTGTGCACTGTTCCTTGAGTGCTGACTGTTTCACTGTGTTTTCGTGAAAACCGTTACCTATGGCTAGCTGTTGTGTGATTTTACGCAGAGTCATTTTCTAAATGCTCTGTTACACGTCGAAAGGCAGAGAGTTTGTGGCTGTTCAGATCACGAGTCGTTTTTATGAATACTTTGAAGGCATACCTGTTGTCTTACTTCATAATGTCTTCTTCTAGAAATTGCGCTTCAGCAACGGTTACAGATTAGTAAAAAAATCCAAAGAAGCTAACTAGCTGCAGAAAAAGATGGTTTCTACTCAACATTCTACCGGCGTGCAAAACATAAGATGACCTGACGTTTTATTTGATGCGTTTCATTTCTGGATTTAACTGCGTTTACTAGACAAGGCCTGATCATAGGAAACAGTATATTTAATAATGTATAGTATGAGTACGGTGACAGCACATTTTCATTGGACAAATGTCAGATCGCTTCATTATTTGGCGTTTGTCAGTATCTAGCTTCAGTAACATTTATTTCTGAAGAAGATCAGCTTACATCTGTCGAAACCGTAGTCATAGGCTGAATACAATGATCTTTTATTGCAGGTGATTAGCTGCTTTGGATTAATTTACTAAACTGCAGTTCCCTATTTTTCTGCTGTTGTACAGTGAATTCAGTTCCATCGTGTAAGTCATCACATCCATTTACAGTTTCGTTAACTTGTTTTTCTACTCCATCTTTCAGAAGCATTACATCGTCTACATAGTGCTTGTTGTATAGGATTCTATGTATGGGGTGTTACGGAATAATGAGGTTTCTATATTGATGATGGTTAATGAAAATGTTTACTATGGTTCCAGATACACTGGAGTCTATAACAATTCCGTCCTTTTGCACATAAAGTGTAGTGTCAAACAAAATAATTTTTACCTTTTTCTGTTAACAGTAACTATAGCAGACAATGAAAGTTTAATATTACAGAGTTGCTACCAATTGGTATTCATTTCAGTACAATTATGAACATGCCAGACAGTGAGTATTCGTTATTATCTGATAACAATATTTTGAGATCGTTACCCAATTATTTGAACGACGATCGTAAAGATTTTCTCTGTAACACGAAATCCTTTGCATTCTGCACGAATTTAAATTCCATACACAGTTATATGTATATATAATTTCGATGACGCATTAATTACCCTGCTCAAATACCTCTTGAAATAACCACTGTTAATTTTGATGACGCATTAATTACCCTGTTCAAATACCTCTTGAAATAACCACTGTTAATTTTATTTATTAGAAGCAAAATCACGTAAAAGACGAAATATGCCGACAATTTTCAACGCTGATAATGTTGGTACATGAATTTTCACCAATGATACAAACTTGTTTGCAGACGCAAAACAAAAAGCGGTATTACTGTTATACACTTCGGCGCGACTATTGTGGCCTTTATACCAAAATTAACATTCAGCGTGTTTTACATAGCATAGGACATAGAAATAAACAGTGTGTAAATGTATTATAACTTGGGCCATTTTACCTCTGAGTGTGATTCCAAACATTGTTTTATATGAACTTTTTTCTAGTGATTATTATATATTAAACTAGCTGAAGCATCCACTGATGACGGGGCTTAATATAGGGTGAAGATGCTTTACCGATGATCGTGTAGGCAATTTATTTATATATCTCAGTCATACAGTAAATTATCTATATGTCTCTGTTTCTTTTTTTTTTCTATGTGAAATGTGCAAATATTTTAAGTTCGAATAAAACTAGATTTTATGCACGCACTGATCACACAAGCAAAGCAACACTTGTAGAACCAATTATTACAAAATTCGAATATACATAATATTTTACATTTTTCCGTACAGAACGTAAACTAACATGAGCGGGCCACTTACAACTGGCAATGTGAATAATACATACTAGTCTCAGAAAATAATTGCCCATAACGTTGTTCATATTCGTATCAATGGGAATCTGGATGAGAACATCCGTCTTCTGAATTTTAATGGAGCTGCGTATGAAGGGTGTGAGAGAAAAGTGACTCCTTCACCTGCGATGTTTGCAAGTATAATGAATACCTCACAACATTCTTAGTTAGGATATGTCTATGAGTGCTGTTCCGATAGATAGCGTTGGTGGTATGATGTTAGCTGCTGTAGGGCCTTCTTTCTATGCGAGCTTATGAACCGTTACTCCTACCGCTTCAGGAGCATTAAAAACTGAGTAGGATAATTAAAATCTTGCTCATTATCAACGAGTGGACTACAAGGTGGTAGACGTCCCATAAAGTACTTCCTGGACGAGCTTGTTTACTTAATTCACTGTATGATGGGCAAAATAGAAATGGCCCGGTACGTATTTCATGCAACTTAAGATAGGCAGTCTAGCATCATATTCACTGAGGTAGAATATGTTAGTTGTATTGCTTTTATTATGCCGCATGGAGTACTTTCGTGGCCAGTTTCATTTTCCGAAATGTTCTATTCTGTGTTGGGGCTAAAAGACCATAGGTGAAACTCAGAAGGTGGGAAATCCCGATTGTAGGGAGGATGAGGAAGAACAGTCTAATGAAGTTTGGTGAACTCTTCTCGAGCGTGCAGCTTTATGTGAGGCGTTGCGTTGTCACGGAAAAGTTCATTTACATCTAAGGTGCCACGAACACGCTGAAGTCTTTTCTCCAGTTTCCTGAGGGTAGCACAGTACACTTCATAGTTCATCGTTACGCCACCAGAGATGTCATCGAACAGGAAAATCCCTTCAAAGTCGCAGGAAACGGTCGCCATGACTTTACCGGCTGAGGGCATAGCAGCGATTCTTTTCTTCGGACGAGTGGTGGTGTGGCGCCACTCCGGTTTGTTTCCGGTTTGAAGTGATGAGCCCATGTTTCATCACCTGTGACGCTGTTCGACAAAAAACTGTCACAATCAGCCTCGTAAGGCCCATGCAAATCAGCACAGATGGTCCCTCACGGCTCTTTATGATCTTTCGTTAGGCGGCAAGGAACCCAGTAAGCAAATACCTTTGAGTACCCCAACTGGTTGATGCAGGAAGGTTGGAAGATTGGCTTTAACGTCCCGTCGACGTCCAGGTCATTAGAGACAGAATACAATCTCGGAATGTGTGAAGGATGGGGAGGGGAACCGATCGTGTCCCTCCCACGGAACCATCCCGGCATTTGTTGGAGCGATTTAGGGAAATCACGGATAATCTAAATCTGGATGGCCGGACGCGGGTTTAAACCGCCGTCCTCCCGAATGCAAGGGCAGTTGTTAACCAATGCGCCACATCGCTAGGACTGGTGGACGGGTGTGTCAGTACTACCATCAGAGACGTCCAGTTGAGCAGTGAGGTGTTTGTGATCCGTCCATCACCTCCAAGGAGAGTGTCTGCACGTTCCAACACTGCAGAGGTCACAGCTTTGTGCGACCTGCCGATAGGCAGAGGATCGAACAGGCTTGTGCGACCTTGTTGCGATGATGATAGACACGTGGCACAATGACTCATCGTGCGTTTGTTCACTGCCTGGTCTCCGTAGACATTCTGCGATGCTCTCGTGTCCCATCACAAGAAGCCCAATGACAGCTCTCTACTCGAGACCCACCTTCGTTACAGACGCCATTTAGAGGCTCCATATTGCACCGCCAGTTATCGGAACTTCGTGAAACTCTAGTGACTGTAGCGTAAATATTTCACCATATCCCACAAAAAATTCCGGATATTTTCAGTCGAAACTGGCCACGTAAGACAATGTGTTGCATTTCTTACTGAAAACTCCTTGTAATTCGGACTTACCGAATTTGCTACTGTTTTCAGTAATAGAAAATCTCACATGGGTTTAAGACTCTAACCTTGGAAAATTACTGGGCAGCTTTATTGTGGTTTGCACTCGCAAGGTTTGGGATACTTTTGAAATTGAACTTATATTTCATTTGATTGTATGTCTGCGATACATTTACTTAGCTGCATTTCATTCCAATCAGTTTTATACCTTATGAAACATTGGTTTTTTGTAGTACTGAACTGTCGTCTGAATTAAGAAAGAGATACGGCAAATGTTTAAGGCTACTAAAAATTACAGCTCGTTGAGTCAGTTCCAAAATTTCGAAGCACGATTCTCTTCCTACATATGAAATTGTAATGGGCACCATTCATTTAATTTATATTGCTTGCTGAACAAACAGCACAAATTAATTCAGTTCCGAGTCACGATTTGTTTAACGAAACTTTTAATATTTTTACTAAAAGCAGTTGCTATATTTTGCAGTCTGTCTCTGAGCAATTAACTGCTATTGAACAAATAACAGCAGGACTCACTGTAACAGTGTATAATACGCCCTTCAGGCATTGAATAACAACGACATCCATTCACCTTGGTCAAACATTTGAAAAATTCTCCCTGCAGGCTGCTAGAGAAATTCTATTTCACCGGTTTCCGTTTGGTTTAACCATTTCAGAAGGGGAAGCTTACAATATAAGTGAGGAAATCACATTTTAAATACAGTCTCACTAACTTGGGCAATTTATGATATGGACGTCAGCCGTCGTTCACACTCACACGTTCTCAGGTTATTTCGCAAATGGCTCATTTGCTGTCGTTTATTTACTAGAACGTTCTCCAGGCTGCAGATTTCTCGTAACTGGCTCGATTACTTGAGATCATCTTAAAAATTCTATGTCTTGCCCGTAGTAACTGGTCATTTCTTTGGTCATTCCACATTTTGTCTTCCGACTGGTTTGCTGATTTTGGTAGTCACCTTTCACCCTTATGTCCCACATGATTCTTTCAGTTTTTTATCTAGCTGCATATTTTCTGGTAGGCCGCATATTTGCAACCTTCTCCTCTTCACTTTGATATACATCTTGGATTAGACATCTTTTTACAGAGTTCAGATATTCCATCTGCGGTGTTTGTGATATGCATTAAGTGCGATTGAGCAGTAGATCCTTGATACAGGCCTTTGCTATAAGATTTCGCTTGCAACCGTTTATTGAATGTCAAATAGTTGCGTATATTGGTTCTTGAACAACAGAACTTTTGAAAAGAACAAGTTAATCAGACACAAATGTTTAAGGCAGAAATGATAACTTCAGTTACGAAAATTTTAGTCCAGTCAGAAATCTTTGGAAATGAAATTATTTTAAATTTGAAGACATGGAAACTGACAAAAATTTTTAAACTCAGTTGACAGTTGCCGTTATAGATTTTAAATTCCAAGTAGATCGATTGAGTAAAATATTTAACGCAAAGGGTAACTGCCACATCAAAATTTTAAAATTCAAAGGCAAATAAATTTTCTAAAATCGTCAAAGCACAACTGACAATTTCGCTGGGGTAGTGTCCAAAATATTCAGGTACAAGGTCAGTGATCTGGCTAGACCAAGATACCAAAGCTACTGACATGACGTTACTGTAACGAACTTTAAGGAAAAAGTGATGGCGGCAGTTGTACGTGAAGGCGACGTACAAGGCTAGAGTCAGCTTACGTAAGCAGCACGCAAGTAAAACATGCCCGTGAGCCCCACACTGCGCCGGGTGGGGCGGATTTAGGTCGTAGTAATGAGCCCAATAAGGAGAAAAATATTTCTAAAGAAAATGAAACTACTGTAAAGAAATACAAGCTATTTTAGAGCTAATAAGTCACCACCTAGTGAAGAAATTACTACTTAATCAAAAGTTAATCACAAAGACTAACACTGCTGAATGTGACAGTGCATGCTTACGACTACAATTACAAATTTTAGAAATAGAAATAGAAGACCTTTGACAAAAGAATGCAGGTTTATAGTAGCTTCTATCTAGATGAAACGCTGACTTACTGAAATTAAAACATACTCAGAAAGTGATTCATGGCTTTCTGACTGACTGCCAACTTTAAGTTGTTATGAATGGACTGTATACCTACTGGTCATCTGAAGATATTGTAAAAGCTGCGATTTTTTTGCCTATCTTATAAAGCATGATCTTTTGTCAGAGACCCATTCAAATATCATCTTACTAATAAAGTCATGATTAAAAATAAGACGTAGATAATTTAGCGTTTCACCAGGTTTCATTGATTTAAGCATTAGTGCTTTGAAAATTCAGTTATAAACAAAATTAAATAAAGTCGTAGTTTTGAGGCTTTACACTAGCATTTCACCAACCGTAGAAAAATTAGCGTAATATAAAGCTTAATAAAATAACAATAATAATAACATTCTAAAAGCTTGAAAATCTCGCTTACGTTCCTGTCTCCTTATGAATTAAACACGTGAGCACCGTTTGCGTGTCAGCTACAATGCAATGGTTCAAAATGGTTCAAATGGCTCTATGAACTATGGGAATTAACATCTGTGGTCATCAGTCCCCTAAGGACATCACACACAACCATCCCAAGGGCAGGATTCGAACCTGCGACCTTCGCAGTCTACATCTACGTCTACATTTATACTCCGCAAGCCACCCAACGGTGTGTGGCGGAGGGCACTTTACGTGCCACTGTCATTACCTCCCTTTCCTGTTCCAGTCGCGTATGGTTCGCGGGAAGAACGACTGTCTGAAAGCCTCCGTGCGCGCTCTAATCTCTCTAATTTTACATTCGTGATCTCCTCGGGAGGTATAAGCAGGGGGAAGCAATATATTCGATACCTCATCCAGAAACGCACCCTCTCGAAACCTGGCGAGCAAGCTACACCGCGATGCAGAGCGCCTCTCTTGCAGAGTCTGCCACTTGAGTTTGTTAAACATCTCCGTATCGCTATCACGGTTACCAAATAACCCTGTGACGAAACGCGACGCTCTTCTTTGGATCTTCTCTATCTCCTCCGTCAACCCGATCTGGTACGGATCCCACACTGATGAGCAATACTCAAGTATAGGTCGAACGAGTGTTTTGTAAGCCACCTCCTCTGTTGATGGACTACATTTTCTAAGCACTCTCCCAATGAATCTCAACCTGGTACCCGCCTTACCAACAATTAATTTTATATGATCATTCCACTTCAAATCGTTCCGCACGCATACTCCTAGATATTTTACTGAAGTAATTGCTACCAGTGTTTGTTCCGCTATCATATAATCATACAATAAAGGATCCTTCTTTCTATGTATTCGCAATACATTACATTTGTCGCGCCGTTCCGGACTGAAGTGCCTAGAACCGCTCGGTCACAGCTGCTGGCACACTGCAGTGAGATGCGGCGGGAGGGTTCACGGTGCGTCACAGCTCACAGCCCACCTGCGGTGCTCCTACCGTGTATTCCAGTGTCCGTGATTAATAAGTTGGGTTGTAAGTGTATCGCCGGCCGGTGTGACCGTGCGGTTCTAGGTGTTACAGTCTGGAACCACGGGACCGCTACGGTCGCGGGTTCGAATCCTGCCTTGAGCATGGATGTGTGTGGTTATCCTTAGGTTAGTTAGGTTAGCGTAGTTAAGGTCTAGGGGACTGATGACCTCAGAAGTTCAGTCCCATAGTGCTCAGAGCCAATTGAACCATTTTTTGTAAGTGTGTCGTGCCACACACAAATAGTGGGGGTGGAGAGTGGGAAGGGGATGGTTAAAGACATATATGTACAAAAGTAAATTTTCCTCGGGAACAAAACGAAATGAAATTCGCCCACGGGTTCCAGCACTCGAGGATGTGGCATCGCTGGAGCTGGGACGTTGCCACTCATAATAATTCCGTTTCCGACAGTGGGCGACGCTGTGCTGCGGGGCTGCGTCGTGCCCCTGCCAGCCAGCCAGCGCGCCTCGGGCGCGGCGCCGGAGTTTTGCGAACTTGTCGCGCCAACTTCTGGCGGGACCTCCATACGGCGGCGGACGGGCCGCTCCTCCAGGAACAAGAAGGGGCCGCGCGGCGGAAGTCTGCGGAGGCAGGGGGGAGGGAGGGAAAAAGACGGGGAAAACAGGAGCAGGCCGCAGCAACTTAACTTTATGCGCCTCGCAGTACTTCCCAGTCCGCCGCCGCAGCCGCTTTCGTGCACTTGGCAAAGACTGCGCAGTGCGCGCCTCGTAAACCTTATTTGATATGCATGGCGTCTTATGAAGAAGAAGCCCGACTGCAGCCACTCTGCCAGCCCGACTTCAAAAGACGTAAACAATCCGGCCGCTTTCAGAGGAGCAGCACGCAGATAAAATTTATAGGCAGTCTCCGGCATTTACGGGGAGCACCATTAGCCTTACTAAAACCGACCCCCTACATTACATCGGTCGTCTCACGCGCCCCACCGGACGGTGGACGTGGAACCTGTCATTTGTTTGCGAGTCCCTAGGCTTAGCGTGGAAGATGCAGGCCATTTTCAAATATTAACCTCCTCATTTCTTATGTAGCATATACGATATATCCAACTTTCAGTTTTTTTAGTACAGAGTCTCTTCCCGTGCGCGATTGTAGCAAGTACTTTAAAAAATGTGCACTCTGTCCATCACTTGTTTTCAATGCTACTTTTGTTTCTGCAAGTAGCAGAATCAGTTTGAAGAATGCTGTTTATAACAGTGATAGCAAGTCTTCGAGCAATTATGGTTGTAACACGCCCGGGAGTACGAATGAGGGTGGAGGTACCTGAAACTGACTTCGTTGTTTCGGACTGTTTCTTTTCTTAACCGTGCGCCCTGTCCACACCACGTACCTGTTAATCCCGCGACGGTCGTATTGTCATGCTCCCCACTGCAGTTGGCTTGCCTGAAATTATGTATCGAAATATGCAAGCGGTTTTAGGGGAGCCACTCAACGTTAAAACACAACACTGTCCTATGTCTGGTATGAACATCTATAATCTGAGACTATATAGAAACCACAGGTTGCACTGTTTACACTCTAAATCGTAAATGTTTATCCCAATTAACAATCTTGATGATTAATAGTCCAAAATACAATTCAGACTAGCGTACGCGTAACCGTTACGACGCGGCTGTTTGTTGATGATACGGAAGCCGAATGATCGAACGAAAGTTCTTACGCTCGTCACACATACAGATATCTGGTAATAGTCCTCGTTGTCACTAGTAATGATATAACACTGTTCGTAAAGTAAATTTTTCAGTTCTCACCTGTATGAGCGTGCGCGTAACCGTCGCGGCGCGGCTGATTTTTGATAATGCGGAAACGCGATGATCGAACGCACGTCCTCACGCTCACTACAAGACACTGGCACTTGACTGCACTCTTTTATGGTAACTAATTTTTACTGATTCACATTAGTTAATTCCGGGAGACTGAACACGGCGCGCACGATTGATGTTGTGCGACACGCAACGAGAGGATACATAAATACGTTATCGACGGCACTGCTCATTTTTTTATTACATCTTGACCCAATTCCCTCTGAATAACTTCCATATTTCATCACTGTACTGTGACAGCACTTGTAGCAACACTTCAACCTGAATACAAACAAAATGCCTCTCAGATGTAGAGCTACACACTGCACAACGTAACAGTTCCGTGTCCCGCGCTCGACTCTCTAGAGTCGCGGCTGCCCGCAAAGATACTCCACAACTAAGCCAGCGATATGAAAATACGCTTACAAGGTAATATGTGTTTGTTTTTATTAATAATTCTGAGATAGAATTTTTCAAAATGTTCTGTAATAAGCTAACCTGTCCTGCAGTGTAGAATATGTCATTTTTTTATTTCATCAAACAATGCAGTGGTCCTTTGTTCTTTTTGCTATGTACCACTGGGTCCATGTTCCAGTGAAATGGTTTACATAACTCATATGTTTTTGACACTCACTTTTTTATCTATTGAACGTATTTCCGTTATTTTCTAACGTAGACATAATTATATGGAACACGTACTAAAATTTTGGTGAACCACAAAAATTTTTTAATATAGTACTTTAATCTTATTTAGTCCCAGACCAATGTATTTATCACAGATATACGCTTTTCATTTATAAAGTGTAGGCTCTGGATTGAGGAGGTTAAACATGTAGTACACTTGTGACTGGTCGATGAGCTGAAGAATTCTGGAGATTGGGTGATTTCAGAGACTTTTGAGAAATTACGTGTGTAATCCTGTAGCGTTCAATTTTGCGTCGAGTCCTATGTCTTACACATACGTAATAATCTACGGAGTAGAGCTTCATACTTAGTTGGTATTTCTTACACGTGGCGTAAGTGTTACAATTAATCCGTTTGGAGAGAGACTGATAAAGAATTAACTCATAATTACGTCTTCGAAAGAAACAATGCATACCTTACTGAAAAAGTTCTGTCATTTGTGAAAGTTTGCAATCACTTGCAGCTAAACACATTTCCATAAATTTCTTCTGCGATGTAGACCCTATCTGACCATAAAATAAGATACTAATGCCTCGATCACTGTTATAAGTGACT
This sequence comes from Schistocerca serialis cubense, assembly GCF_023864345.2. Classification (NCBI taxonomy): domain Eukaryota; kingdom Metazoa; phylum Arthropoda; class Insecta; order Orthoptera; family Acrididae; genus Schistocerca; species Schistocerca serialis. The sequence goes on from NC_064644.1 coordinate 55,743,769, forward strand.
CTCATCAAAATGTGTAATTAACTTCAACTGTAAAAATAAAATATGTCGACTTGAACAATTCAAAACGGTTTCACTGAAAGTTGCTCTTGCTTAACTACTATAGAGCACTGTTTCTGTTATTTTTACGTCAAGAAAATGAATAACACGAAAAACATGTGAAAAACAGACAATGTGTATCATAAAATCCTCCAGATTTTAAATGTAAGCCTGCATGGAGACATGAATTGGTATTTGACTGGGCAATACAGCAGAGTTTGATCTACATGTAATTGCTAATTTCGGTAAAAAGTATATTTTACGTTTTTCATCTACCGTTTGGGTTAGGAAAATTCAGTTTTGGTGCAATGTTTCTGAGTGCACAAGTTACAGCCAGGTGTGGGCCTGTTTACAGTGGGTTACTCTCACGAGCAATTGCAAAGTAAAATAGAGGCCACAGGGGCGTAGAACCACCGGAAAAAGTATACGCAGCGGTTTGCATGGCGCAAGTCACAGGCAGGAGCGGCCCACTAGCCAGCCTAAGTGTTATGAGAACGTGACGCGGAGCGGCACATTTAGGAAAACAGAGTCGCACAGTCGCTTATAAATAGGTGCCGGTTAACTAAAAAAGCATTCAAGTGTGACAGCTCTCCTGGATAGTGGGGCATGTCACACCACTGGCTACCACAGAAGCCGATAGGGCGCCAGTGTTCCAGTCAACAGCAGGTCGCTGGTTCGACCCTCTGAGGCCAACACGGGGTCCGCAGCCAGCAGGCGGCAGGCCACGTCACGGCTCGCTACCGTGGGCATTCATCTTGGCTCCTAACACGCACGGGAAACATCCAGGGCGAGGGCTGCAGATTCAGCTGCCAGATCACTGGCGCTTGTTGTCGCCGTGACCAAGCCACGCCCTCGAGGATGCACGGCACAGTCCGCTTTGCAGTTGTCAGCGCGCGGCACTGAGGCAAGTGGGGACGGAAGCCGCTGAGTCGGCTGCCGGCACATCCTGACGTCGACTCAAGTGCGGCCATACGAGGCCGACACACCGCAGGGCTTTGCACTGTTTGCTGAGGGAGCCATTCCATGCCAAGCCCTTTCGCAGACAGCAAAGTAGTGTCCTCAGCGTTGTGGGACCCGGAGACGCAGAGCGAGGGGAATGTGGCACTGAAGTTGGAAACAATAAATCACTTGGAAAACTCGGATGAGCCTTAATACGGTGCCTCCTACGTTTCCCCACTACATATGGTGTTGCTTTCACAACTGATGTCAGAAGTTACCACTATACACTAATATCTAGTGGTATAACTTTCTGGGATAGCTCACCAGTTAGATGGAAATTATTGCCGGAATAAAAGACTGAATTAGAATCCACTGCAGTTTGAAGAAAATGTTGTAATCTCCTTAGAGGGTGTTATAGCGGCCTAATTGATTTTTGTGGTCAGTAGCTCATAAATGAGCCACAAAATTCTTTTGTTGGAACTGTAATGTAAAGTATAATCACGGAGAAAAGTCTATACTAAAACCTCTTTCAATTGGACAGCTCCTTCTTTTCCTTAGAAGAATTCTGTCTGTCCCAGTAAACATTATGCTTTGCACTGTATAGTACATAAATATGGGTACTTTGTTGTAGAACCTATGTTTATTCGTTAACGTGAGTGGTAATGAAGACCAGGGTGAAAAATTTTGTTGTTTTTAAACCACAGAGATCTTTATTAATCTGAGGATGGCAAACATAAAGCCACACAAAGAAAAAATTATGTATTTAAAGTCTGTAACCTCACTACTCGCACTTAATATCGATATAAATCTTAGGAGTTAACAATGATATATGAAACTGAGCAACTCCAGCAGACATCGAAATCATTTTTGACGATGACACAGCCCAACAGGGCAAAAACTAAATGGTTCAAATGGCTCTGAGCACTGTGGGATTTAACATCTATGGTCATGAGTCCCCTAGAACGTAGAACTACTTAAATCTAACTAACCTAAGGACAGGAGTAAAAACTACTAGTAGATCAAGGCAGAGGTCATTTATCTTTATTCTTAACAAAAATAGCACAAATTTAGTAGTAATGGCACCAGTAAACGATGGTAAGTAAACATCGAGGATTTGACGGAGTATTTGAACCATGCTTCTGTTAAACAAGATGCGTTCATTGCCTTCCACTTACACCATCCTGATTCAAAAAGTCTTAACGAGATACCGGATCAGCAACAAGAATGTGATGGAGCATGTCTGACAGGATTAAAACAAAACAGCCTATTTCAAATCTTTTATTCTACCAACGAATTTTCAACGAATACCTACCGGTATATGTGGTGCATCATACTGAAAAGTTCGTTTGTAAATTGGTTGCAGCTTTCGTTACTGCTTACTAATGTAGTCCCTATTGGCTTTGGTCTCCCTATCATCGGACGATGTATGTTTAATGATTTTTCTGGCCTTTCGCCAGCATGAGTGACTGATATTACGAAACAAATATTGGAGGAAGATCTTGAGACCAAAGCCAACGGCTTTTACTTTGATTCTTACTTGTATGTGTGTTATACTAGGTACTTAAGCTGTTTAAATTAATCTTCGGTATTAATAATCGCTTCTGCTGTATTTTGGTCCTTTATTACTGTACCACTGCCGGTTTCGTGGCGTTAAAGCCACATCTTCAGGTGACATATGTATAACAATAAAACAACAGGGAATAACACTGGTAAGGTAGATTGTTTTAAGATTTTCATATTCTCATGTAGAAGTTTTCAATATTTTTTAAAATCTTAAAACAATTTACGATACCCGTGTATGTGTCAGAGTAGTTATTCCTTCTGGATTTATTGCTGTACGGATGCCACCTGAAGATATGGTTTTAACGCCATGAAACCGGTACTGGTACAATAATAAAGTACCAAAATACAGATGAAGCGATTATTAATACCCAAGAGTAATACTCATAGGAGTTGTTGCCCCACCTACAAGTTTGTCTGTTTAATTTATGTTTCTATTACCCTCCACAGCATTCATATACGTTTTTCTATATCGTTGTTAATAAATGTAATGTAATTTCTTGGCTATAAAGTACCAGCTCAGTAGTGGGGCTGAATTCGTAATTTTCTATTAGGAGGGTCACAGTTCGTCATAACTGACGGATATTCATCGATAGAAGCGTAAGTGATATCTAATCCAGTGCTACCCCTAATCTACGTGTATGAATCAGGGGACAGTCTCAGCAACCATCTCAGATTGTTTGTTGATGATGCTCTTACTGCTGTCTAGTAGTCATGAGAAGATCAAAACGAAGAGAAAAATCGACATAGACGTTTTCTGGGTGTGGTACGGCGACATAACCTATAAAACTACTGCTGCTGGAGGAAGACCAACGTTTCGGCCGCGGTTGACCCAGAAGAAGGCCGCTGCAACCATGGCCGAAACGTTGGTTTTTCTCCAGCAGCAGTAGTTTTACACATTGTGATGGGCTACCACACTCAGAAAACTTTTATGTCGACTGACTCTGGTCACGGAAGCCTACACAATTACAATGACAAAATGATTTATAAAAGGCATCTGTATGGTGCGAATAGTGACAGTTCACCGTAAATACCGAAAAGTGCGAGGTCATCCAGATGAGTACTCAAATGAATGCGTTACATTCCTGTTCACGATTAATCTCATAAATATTAATCATGTCATATAAGCTACATACCTGGGGATAACAACTGCTAACAATCTGGAACGATCACATTGGTACTGTTGTGAGGAAGGCGAACGACAGTCTGCGTTTTACTGGTAAAACACTTAGAAGATGCAATTGGTCAGATAAAGAGATTATCTACTCAACGCTTGCACCGGCTGAGGGTATCGAGAAAACTCAAAGAAAAAACACCTCGTTTTGCTTCATCGTGAAAATGGGGGAAGAGTGTCATGAATATCATAGCCGAGAGAAACACAAAGGCGTTCTTCGTTGCGGCAATATATTGTGGAGAAGTCTGAATCTCCAACTTTCTCCTAAGAATGCGAAAATATTTTCTTGCCGCTCAGCCACATAGAGAGAAATGACCATTGAAATAAAATAAGAGAAGTCGGAGCTGGCTCGGGAAGACTGAAGTCTTTGTTCTTCCAGCCAGCCATTAGAGAGTGGAACGGCAGAGATATAGCGTGAAAATGATTAGATGAACTGTCTGCCAGGCAGTTAAGTGTGAACTGCCAAGTAGCCATGTTGATATATAATGTTTATTTTCTGTTTATGCAATCTGGTCATGTTAGAGCCTTCAGGTCCTCTGTTACATCAAACTAGGGTTTCACAAACACAGTACGTCTTTTACATCATACGGCGTAAGAAATAACAATAATTTTAGTATAACAAATAACAATAAAATGATGAGTTTCTGTAGAGCCAATGTGAATAAATAGTAATGACTACGAAATAGAAAAGTTAATGCTGGAAGTAGTTCTATTATTCCTGCTGCCAATAATAATGATAATAATAATATAACAATAATGATAATGACAGTGGCAGATAGAAAGAATGTATACGTGCACAGCGTACAGATTTTCTTATATAACGAGTTCTGGCGAAGGGAAATTTAAAGAGACTGTACCAGATAAGAATAGTGGCAAACGAAGAGAATCTGATTTGAAACAAGACTGTAAAGGGATAACGTGTGTGTGCAGGGATAATAGTAGTCTTAATTGTTGCTTCATTAGATATGTCATTAACTGTGTTCTGAGGATTGTGGTATTATCCAGTTCTCGAATACAATAAGGGAGGCTAATCGAGAGTTAGGTTCCTGTTACTGAAAAGGACTTCGAGAAAGTGGCTGGGCGATGAAGTGCGACAGAAAGAATTTTTCTCTGTTGGGAATGGGTGTTTCTGCCATGTTATCGAGGTAAGAGTTTTGAGTTCGTGGACAAATATGAGGGACAGAGATACGGAAATTACTGCACTTGTCTGCATGAAGCCAGGGTAACTGTCCATATGTTGGTGATATGTGATCAAAGAATCGAACGTCACAGATATATCAAACGCCCGTCCAGGTCTCGTGAGGTTACCTGGTGAAGTCCATGCACGATAACTTCACCGTTATCAATAATTGGAAGCATAAGTGTTTGTGCAATTTCCTTTTTAGATTGAGAGTTAACAGCGTTTTTCAGTATTGTTGGGCATGGAGAGTAGCTGTTGCAGACTGCAGTTATTGCTCAGTCCAATTTTGATTTTCAGCTATTATTATTCCTAGATTCTTTGCTGAGGGAGAGAAATTGACAATTGTCCCATTTTGGATTAAAGATGGTAGGAATACTCGATATTTCAGGGTAATGAACCTAGAATGATCAACCAGTTAAGCTTGAGTTTTCGGTGGGTTGAACTTTCATGCTACATTCTCTGCCCATTTTCGTAGTGCACAGAGGTCAATACTGAAATTCCCGATAGCCCTCTTTAGGTGTAACGGTTTTGCACTAAGATATAACTGGAAGTTATCAGTGTGAATGCAATAGAGCAAAACTGATGACACGTAACTGACATACAGTTAAGGGAGTATACGAACTAAAATCGAGTCTTGGACGACGCCTGAAACTACTTGCCTACACTGTGCCGGACACGACGCACTGCTAACGAAAAGTCAGTTATGAGTGAAACCATTGCGCTGCGTTTGGCCAGAAATTTACCTGCTAAGTCAGGCAAATAAAATGTCGAGGTCGACAGTGTCAAAGGCAGTAGATAAACAAGTCTAGTATTTAAAATATTTCTATCGTCTAGCCATTGAGGATCTCTCCCGTACACTGATTAGTTCTCCTTCATTTGTGCCAAAATTCATGCGAACAATGAATACATCATCGAAGTTGGTATCTCCCATAATAAACTAGGTCAATTGTGAATGATTAATCCTAAATGGCTATTTTTCCTATGTAGCCAGAAGAACGAAGGAGAAGTACTATTAAAAATCGTCTCTGTTAGTAATATAATAAGTTTGGCTAAAATTTCTCTGACAGATTAGAACAGTACTTCACTAATAAGGAAATGCGGTTACTCGTACCGTTTACTGCCCCAGACATTGTCTGATTCAGTTACCACTTATATGGCAATGTGGTAATCTATTTATTGCGTCGGAATGGGACAAAGATTGGTAAAATGAGCTATAAAATCCAGAACTGTCCAAGAACGATAGGTAACGATAACGCCACTTGTTGTTCACACAGATAACTTAAAAAAGACAATAAGATCTTAGAAGATCTGAAAATGTTATTCGTTTGCGGCCTTTGATAAAGGAATTTCGTCTATCGATATTTTAATTATGAAGTGTTTTGCAATGAATATTTATTGTGTGGTTGTGACTGCGTTTCCGATGTTTATTCAAATACATTTATTAATTCACGCTCCAGAGAACATATCACTGTGTATGTGCATAACAAAATACTGGGTAATGAACTGCACAGAGTTTGAGTTTTAAACAAATGATGAAGGGACTTACTCTCATTGCAATTTCCAGGTCTCCATAACACTTGCAGAATAGAAACAACACTTAGAAAATATTCTAATATTTGTCACCATAACAAATCACTGTCAATTTTTACATCTAGCCATGTGTTTCAGTCTCTGTCTTCTCTTGTGAAGCGTCTTTCATTCATGGTTTACTAGGGGTTTCTTGTGCGTACACATTACTCCTAGGCATTACACTCCAGTTTTGGACATTCTATTCGAAAATCCAAATTTAGTTTTCCTACCATACGAGGCAGAGCTCAGCAACAGATATTTTATTCAGTGGTGAGTGTTATTCAAATTCATCGTGTACCTTTGGATGGATACTTAACTGACAAGAATGCTCAACTCATTATCTAACTGTAGCTCAATTTTTCTAATTATTTAATATTCAGGATTTCAGTTACAACAAAGCTGTACAAAGCTAACATTAAAAAATGGTTTATTGAGAAGCAGAAAGCAAATTGCCATTTGAAAATACTGCGGAAGGAGATGATCGGTTGAACACTATCAAATCAAAGAGCAATAAAATTTTGTTGTACCAGTTTATACATTATGAAAAGTGGCTCTAAATGTGATGGTTGAATTTTTCTCGTTTCGCAGCAAAGTTCTGTAGACGGCCTCTGTAGGAAGGATATAATATGCAGACAGTCAATAGGATGGAGAAAGTTTCTGAAGTAGAGGACTATTTTAACATTAGATATATGTTCAAGTGTTAGAAAGACTTGTCTGAAAAACATTTGTTGTGTAGTCTTGTACAGAAGTGAAATATGGACGATAAGCAGTTCACTTAAGAACAGAATAGAGGATGTGAAAATCGGGTGACTATTGAAGACGTTCTCAACCGAAAAGGGGAGGAAAGAAATTATGGAAAAACTTGACTATAAGAGCACAATAAGGACAAATGTTTTCGTAAAAGTCATCTTGGCACCTAAATTCGGATGTAATGATTTTTTACCCCAGAGAACCATTTCCTAATATTAACTATCTTTATTTATCATACGCTCTATTTCCGCTATAGTTTGTTTACCTGCAAAATAACAAAATAAGTCTACCACTTTTAGTGTAGGCGTCATTTCCTAATTCCCAAAGCTTCAGTTGATTTAATGTGAGGACTTGTGGAGCATTGAGCTCAATTTAAAAACAAATTTATTAAACGTTAAGGTTCTTCCCAACAGGACAATCACAATTAAACAGAACTTAATTTGCATTCCAATATACTTCTACAAAGCAGGGCTCAAACAAAAAACTAACAGCTGAAGTGCTTTAACACAAGAATCTAAATTAAAGTCAGATAACCACTATAATAAGCACAGTAGGCGACCATTATATACAGAAAGTTAAAGACAGAAAAATGTAGCTTCATAGTTTCTGCCATTAACCACAGAACACAAAGAAAATTCTCTGTTAAGATCTCCCACATGTAGTTAAATATTGGTCTACCAGCAGTAGCATGAGAAACTAGTCACTACGACTAGCTATTTTTAATTGTGTACAAGACTGCCTGAGCATACTCGTATATCTTAGTACAATCCTCTGTACAATGAAACATGTAAATGAATAATTCTCACGTAGAAAATCAAGCAGTTACTTTCTTTGTACAAAAGGCACACACTAAGTCAACCACACCCACCTTCTTTACAATAAAACGTCTAATCCAGCCACGCTCTCAGACTGTAATTATCAAAATTAGCCAACCGAAACACGTCGAACTACACTGCGGAATTTCTGTTCGTCGAATCAATGGTTAACCAACATACTCAATACGCCACATCCACTCTGCACTGTACACTGTACTATATCACTTAGCCAGCAAGATGCAGCCATCTGCTATTAATGATCGTCCATATTCCTCCTATTGGAGTGTGCAAGCCCTTTTCCGTGCCTCCCCTGTAACCACCCGCTTCTGCCCTGAGGAAAGAATCCATCTGCTCCACCACGATGTTTCTACACACAATGGCCACCTCCCGTGCTGACATTAGGACCGAGCGAGGTGGCACAGTGGTTAGACACTGGAATCGCGTCCGACCATCCTGATTTAGGTTGTCTGTGATTTCCCTAAATCGCTCCAGGCAAATGCCGGGATGGTTCCTTTGAAAGGGCGCGGCCGACTTCCTTCCCCATCCTTCCCTATTCCGATGAGACCGATGACCTCGCTGTCTGGTCTCCTTCCCCAGACAACCCAACCCAACCATTACGGATGACCCATCGACTGTTGCTAGGCGTACCGGCTTACCTGGCAGTGCACCTGTTGACTGCCACGCAATCCTTCTGTGCACCACCACGGTACCAGAGGTGCGGCTCCCATAGTAGGTAACACACGTTAATCTCTAATCCCCTATATTTGCAAGGGCCTGGGCGCATTTTCGTATCAACATCCCGGCTACTGAGAAGAAGAAGAATCTGACAAAATTTGCACCGTGCGATACAACTAGGGAAAAAGAGTCTGGTCTGCAACTCAAAAAGCATGAATGTACCAGAAAGTTTCCAAATGTCCACATCAAAATTTCGTTCCATATCCAAATAGAGGTAAATTTTGAGTTCCTAAAATACTTACACAAAACATTAATACACTTAACACCCAATAGTTGATAACTTTAAAAAAAAGGTTTGTGTGCTCTTTTCCTGTCTGAGAGAACATTTTGGTTCGAGTAGTTGCATCCACGATCCGCATTCAAATATCACGCAAATAGGTGAGGTCACCGCTTTTACGGTTCCGCACTTCAATCGGTAAAAACGGAACCCTTGTAGGATGACTTTGTCGCCTGTCTGTCTGTCTGTCCGACTGTTACACACCTTTTCCGCAGGGTCGCAAAGATGCACAAAAGTTGAAATTTATGTCATATATTAAGATCTACTGTCCCTGACGATGTAAAACCATGAAGCATTTAAGTCAGTGGGATCGACTTATACGGCCATCAAGTTTACCTAAAACCATTGTATTTGGTAAGAATCATGGGTTCACACTGCAACTAAAGGACAAAATCCGAGTACGAGTAGAATTATCGAGATGAAATTACGTCACACGCTGAGTTCTACCGCCCTTTGGAGGTGTAAAAATGCCAAGCTTCCAACTCAAATGTTATCAAAAGATACCACCAATCGTGTCGCAGATCTTGATCTTAGCAAACTCACTCATTAAAACGTATACGGTACTTTCCCTTGACGTAGAGTCCTGAAATTCTGCGGAAAAAAACTTTCACAATATAAGTAAAGGAAAATAAAATCAGAAATTCGTTAACATGCAGTTCTGTAACGTGAAAAATATTTATATTGAAATTTGTTGTCTGACACCATAGCTGATGTAAAAATATAGACCAAAGTCTTGGAGGCGGTGCGACCGATAAGTTGCCAGTACCAATAACGATAATAAGCAATAATCGTAAAGATTGCCGATTCCTACAATGGATGGGCAGTCTATGTACATAATTAAGTTTATACAGATCCCTCATTTCGCGAACTATACTCGCAACTTTTACTGATCTTTGAAACGCAACGTAATGTTGTAACGGATGGTTCGTCAGCTGCTACTCTAAGCGACTCTTTTTGGACGTCGTGACACCGACGTGCCCCCTCTGCTCCAGAATACTGAGGCGCACCAGACTGACACAGCTGTCGGACTCAGGCATCGGAGAGCTTCAGGCTGGGGGCTAAAATTTAATTCCCGTCGTCAGACAGGAGTGAGGGAGAAGCGAAGGCGGCGCACAGCCGCCCCTGGTGATGACGCGGTACGTCCTTCGCTGTCTCTTCCGCCGAGCCCAATTACCGCCCACTTCCGGCGGGCTGGAATAAACAGACACGCACATTGTGTGATCCAGGCGTCCGTGGTTACCGAAAATGAAATATCAGAGCTTAGCTGACTCTGTGTCGTTACAGAGTAACAAACGAATCTGTCATACAATGTAGGCTTTCACGGCCGGTGTTGTCTTTAGTTAAAACTTCCGGGCTGAGAGGCCGTGGTCAATGTATAAAATTTCCACCTAACCTCCATCAAAGAAGAAAAGAAGCCAGAAGTCCAGAGCAACAACGGTCACCTACTGGAAAAATTTTCCTACCGTTTATTAATAAGGTTACGCACCGTGTCGGGAAAGTTCTGGCCAAGTGTGGGATCGAAACGATCTTCAGACCCACCAAGAAGATTAAGGAATATTTAAGAACTGCAAAAGACGCCAGACATGCCATAGCAACACCTGGGGTATACAAAATTCCATGCAGTTGTGGACAAGTATATATTGGAACAACGAAAAGAAGTGTAAACACCCGTTTAGCCGAACATAAAAGAAACTGTCGCTTAGGACACATCGAAAAATCGGCCGTAGCTGAGCATGTTTTTCGCGATGGGAATCATGAAATTAAATTTAATGAGACAAGCGTTCTTGCACGAACATCCCATTATCATGCGCTCATGTATAGAGAAGCAATAGAAATTCACAAACACCACAACAATTTCAATAGAAAAGAGGAAGTTTTAAAGTTGGACAAAATATGGATGTCGACGTTGCGCCAACAGAATGACAATCGATTACTCTTAATCGAGAATGATGACGTCTTCCAAAGATAGTCATACCGTCGGCATCACGTGACGAATGGTGGTGCCCTCTAGGCGCTCTATAAATGTTAAAGTACCTGGAGCCTCAGTAGCCGGACGACCTCAGAAGATGTCTCCCGCAGATGGAGACGAATCGTCAGGTGGAAATTTTATACATCGACCTCGGCCTCTCAGCCCGGAAGTTTTAACTGAAAACGAATCTGTATCAGCCAACGTAAGTGGACGCAGATCCATGTGGATAAGGGAATGAAACCTTATGTTACAAAACAAACAAAAAAGAAACTTAACTCCGTAATAAAACCAAAATAAGAGCTGTCTTGCTAATATGCACTGCAAGCTTCAGTTGACCCAAGCATAATCGCGACCGACTAAGCACATTGCAAGATATTTCATTTAATTCTTGCTTCCACAAATAAGCTATTAACGACGTCGACAACGTACCCTTGTGCATTGTCGTCTTGAGAGATGAGCCCATATCCTAATCGTTGACTGTAAGGCTGGACAAAAGGTTGAAGGATCATGTCCCGAGACTACACTGCCCTCAAATTATCCTTGATACCGACATGTGGCTACCGTACATGCTACTGGTTTTAACATCAAGAATGGCGCACCTTCCTGCCTCACCGTGTGCCAGAATGCATGAGAACTGCATTGGTACCTGTTCGATTTCTCATTCTACATCGCAGATCATCAGGCTTCAAACATATCTTCCACTGGCTCCATGTTCCGTTCGTGTGACTGCTCGGAATATTTGTAAGTAGGCTGTTTATGTTTTCTCTATGTAAGTAGGCTGTTTATGTTTTCTCTATGTAAGTAGGCTGTTAGGCTGTTTAGGTTTTTTTATTGGTAACGCCACCTCTGTATGAAAATCACTGGCTGTGCTGTGTGCAGTCTGTGGCTGCTTTGCATTGTTGTAATACTCGCCATTGTAGTGTTAGGCAGCTGGCTGTGAACAGCGCGTAGCGTTGCGCAGTTGGAGGTGAGCCGCCAGCAGTGGTGGATGTGGGGAGAGAGATGGCGGAGTTTTGAAATTTGTCATGAACTGCTATATTTATATATGATGATATCAAGGTAAATACATTGTTTGTTCTCTATTAATATCTTTCATTTGCTAACTATCCCTATCAGTAGTTAGTGCCTTCCATAGTTTGAATCTTCTATTTAGCTGGCAGTAGTGGCGCTCGCTGTATTGCAGTAGCTTGAGTAGCGAAGATTTTTGTGAGGTAAGTGATTTGTGAAAGGTATAGTTTAATGTTAGTCAGGGCCATTCTTTTGTAGGATTTTTGAAAGTCAGATTGCGTTGCGCTAAAAATATTGTGTGTCAGGTTAAGCACAGTCTTGTATAATTGTTCAAAGGGGACGTTTCATATTTCTCACTCATAGTGATGCTGATGACTTTGTGTTGCTGATCGCAAAGGAAACCTAGAAGCCAAAAATCGAAGTGTGGTTATGGCTGCGTAGTGTTTGGGTCGACGCAGGCTCAGCGCCCCAGTCCTGTCGACACCAAACAGCAGGTAGCTGCTGCTCTGCTGGACTCTCCTCGCGGTATCAACAATCCATGGTACGTTCGTACCGATCATCAGCTAGTAGTGAAGGCTATGGGTGACTTTTACACCGCAGATCCTCAACGTTGTGTGTCTTGAGATAACTGTTAAAATATCTAGTGACATTGCTGTGGTGTTCTTCGATTCAGCGAGAATCATCAGGAAGAGATTCTTCTTAACGTAAAGCCTGAAATGACCCGTCGATGGAAGTTGGCTGATGGAACAGTACACATTTGGCACGCTGTCCATTTCGAAATTGGTGTGCAAACACACTCTGCTGAACGTTGAGGAAGATTATAAAAGTATTACAATAATAAATAATAATAAAATATATTATAAGAATCCCATAAACAAGTCATGAAGCAGATGAAAGTTTCTTTGAGAAATTTATAAAGGAGTAATCAGTCATTAATCAGTGGAAACAACGACTTTATTTAGTCACCACCATGATAGATATAAGAAAACATTTAAGTGTAAGTTACACATTGTTTGTACTCCATGAGTGACAGGTAACTGTATTTAGAATATCGAAGCACCTAATCAGCACTATCAATACAGGCGCCAGAGTTAAACCCCAAAAATAATTACAAGAAAGTAATACTCCAATTTTGACGGATTGTAGTGTTTTATATTTTAAAGCAGTTGTGGAGATCCTCGGACTTGAATACTAAATCAATACTGAAGTTGTTTTTTTCAGACTCATTATGTTTCAATTTAACATTTGTGCAGATATTAAGTTTTCTATCTTCCTCCACAGACGTTGTATACAAAAACAACGCACCTCACAAGCGTTTATTTCCATCAGCTTTGCCCCACAATGTGTCTCTGAGGAGATAAATTGTATGAATAATATGGCACCATAAGCCTGATGAAAATACACGTCATTTATTCCACCATCATCACCTCCATGATATCGACAAATTTTCTCTCATTTCTGTACACCTAATACACAGGAATATCTCCAGTTCGTGACACATTTCGGTATGAGTATAGTAATAAAAATTTCATTTCAAGAATATGTCTAGAAAAATTCCCTTCCATTTTCCAAATGAAAAACTATCGTTTGACGTCATGAACACTAACAATATTACTGAAGATTCTCACACAAATTTCCTTTAGTATAACCTACTCATATTGAGTAATTAGTAATACGAAGTCTGGTGCTCTATGATGTCTCCTCTCCACAAGCTATCTCGCTGATGATTCTTGGTTTAGGCGGTACAGTGAACGACGGAGCGTTACACGATAGAGACAGACGACTTCGCAATGAGTACACGTAAAATGCTTGAAAGTTAAGCCACTGAATGCATGTGAAGACTTGCATTTTCAACACCACGACACATCAGAACATTCTGCAGTTACGTAAGATGACACAACTTTCCTGTGAAGGCGGATAGGTAGAGTTGGACCACGTAAATAGCTGACTAAATAATCGGATTGTAAGTAGGTTGTCTAGGTTTTTATATTGGTCGACTCTTAGCCGAGGATACCACACTGGAATCTTCTAATTTTGTCTTGTGGTTTGCGTAATTAGTGTAGCTATTGTTTGTTGCTGTAATCATAGAGAGAATTTCCTTTGTAGTTGTAGTTTTCATTGTTGTACAGTAAAACAGTTGTGGCATGCATGTAGATTTGCACCAAGTATTTCGCAGCTGCGCTTGCAATTAACTAGATATTATTTTCAGTGCTATGTTACTGTGTTTTCTTATTTTGCTTCTCAAATTGTGCTTTTCTGTGTTATCGTGTGATATATTGTGACAATAATGGCGTGTGAAAAACGTAACACTAGGCTCCCATGTAAACTGAGAAATAATAGTGGCGACGAGCGTAGCTTATCAGCACCACTGTGTAATGAATTAACAGACATTCAAAGTGGTAATTTGGTAATTGTGCATAGGGAAATGGAGCGGGCGGCAAATAATGGCGTAGACAGTGAAACAATTAGTGAACAGGGAAGCATTATCGATCGATCGGTCGGCAACAGCTCGCCTCAGGAATCCGAAATGACAGGACACAATCTAGCAAATACCGTGGATTCAGTTTTTTGGTCCTCACCGTTTTCTCAAATAAGTCAAGACATATTTTCTGATTGTCAAAATGTGAATGTTACCGGTGCAAATTCACTGCCGAGAAGCACTGAGGAACATGTTTCAGACACCAGTGCATTGTTATTACGATTAATACAACTAATGGGACAAACACAGCAAAAGCTTCAAAAGTTAGACACAATGGAAAAATCTTCGAAAGTTAGACACAATGGAACAAAATGTTCAAAAGTTAGACACAATGGAACAAAATCTTCAAAAGTTAGACAAAATGGAACAAAATCCTTGAAGGTTAGACACCACACTTGAAAAAACACGTGAAGATTTAACTACTGAGTTACATAAAATCGAATCGAAATGTCAAAAAGTCTGTAATGACGTAAAAACACAAATTTGTGAGCATTTCCAACCTATTTTTTCGCGGCATGAAAATACATTACAGAATCACGAAGCAGCCATAAAAGAACTGCAAGCTATTGTTCATGAAAATCATAAGACCTTGCAAGCTAAGATTGACTCAGTTGCATCTACCGATTCGGTTACGTAACTTGCAAAAACTCAGGAAAACTTGAAGGACACAGTAAATACGATTTCAACACAAATGGACACACTGAAACTTAGTTCAGAAAAACACACCGAGGAAATAAGTTCACTATCGGAGAAAGTAGCCGAACTTTCGGATCAGTTCACTAACTTATCTACAAAGGTGGATGATGATCTGAATGACACAAGACCTGTAGCCTTCACTGACACAGAAGAGTACGCACAAATTAGGAAATTCAAACAAAATCAGAATCAAATTAATACGCAACTCCAAAGAGAAATCCGGGAAGTACAAGATCAGTTGACACAGGTAATACAAGAATTATATATTTCAGAGGACACTCGCGCTCCAATACGGGAAGAGGGACATAGAAATACGGAACAGCCGCAAAATAATAACATAGGACACTTTGGAAATTATGAAAGAAATTGGCAAGGTACACCGAATTTTGAGATGGACCCGCCGAAATGACGTATTAATGACCGACATGCGACTCGCCGACATGATGATTTTGACTATAAGCTGTTTATTACTACAAGTAAATTCAAAACATTTAAGAATTTCGGTAACGACATTCACCCACAAGCGTGGCTTCATCAATTCTCTCATTGTTTTCCTCCCAACTGGTCATTAGAGCACAGATTAGATTTTATGTGTGGCTACTTAGAGAAGTTGAGAAGGAAAACATAGGTACAAAGAAGGTAGCTGCGAAGTAACCATGGGTAACAGAAGAAATACTTCAGTTGATCGATGAAAGGAGGAAGTACAAACATGTTCCGGGAAAATCAGGAATACAGAAATACAAGTCGCTGAGGAATGAAATAAATAGGAAGTGCAGGGAAGCTAAGACGAAATGGCTGCAGGAAAAATGTGAAGACATCGAAAATGATATGATTGTCGAATGGACGGACTCAGCATACAGGAAAGTCAAAACAACATTTGGTAACATTAAGAGCAACGGTGGTAACATTAAGAGTGCAACGGGAATTCCACTGTTAAATGCAGAGGAGAGAGCAGATAGGTGAAAAGAATACATTGAAAGCCTCTATGAGGGTGAAGATTTGTCTGATGTGATAGAAGAAGAAACAGGAGTCGATTTAGAAGAGATAGGGGATCCAGTATTAGAATCGGAATTTAAAAGAGCTTTGGAGGACTTACGGTCAAATAAGGCAGAAGGAATAGATAACATTCCATCAGAATTTCTAAAATCATTGGGGGAAGTGGCAACAAAACGACTCTTCACGTTGGTGTGTACAATATATGAGTCTGGCGATATACCATCTGACTTTCGGAAAAGCATCATCCACACAATTCCGAAAACGGCAAGAGCTGACAAGTGCGAGAATTATCGCACAATCAGCTTAACAGCTCATGCATCGAAGCTGCTTACAAGAATAATATACAGAAGAATGGAAAAGAAAATTGAGAATGCGCTAGGTGACGATCAGTTTGGCTTTAGGAAAAGTAAAGGGACGAGAGAGGCAATTCTGACGTTACGGCTAATAATGGAAGCAAGGCTAAAGAAAAATCAAGACACTTTCATAGGATTTGTCGACCTGGAAAAAGCGTTCGACAATATAAAATGGTGCAATCTGTTCGAGATTCTGAAAAAAGTAGGGGTAAGCTATAGGGAGAGACGGGTCATATACAATATGTACAACAACCAAGAGGGAATAATAAGAGTGGACGATCAAGAACGAAGTGCTCGTATTAAGAAGGGTGTAAGACAAGGCTGTAGCCTTTCGCCCCTACTCTTCAATCTGTACATCGAGGAAGCAATGATGGAAATAAAAGAAAGGTTCAGGAGTGGAATTAAAATACAAGGTGAAAGGATATCAATGATACGATTCGCTGATGACATTGCTATCCTGAGTGAAAGTGAAGAAAAATTAAATGATCTGCTGAACGGAATGAACAGTCTAATGAGTACACAGTATGGTTTGAGAGTAAATAGGAGAAAGACGAAGGTAATGAGAAGTAGTAGAAATGAGAACAGCGAGAAACTTAACATCAGGATTGATGGTCACGTAGTCAATGAAGTTAAGGAATTCTGCTACCTAGGCAGTAAAATAACCAGTGACGGACAGAGCAAGGAGGACATCAAAAGCAGACTCGCTATGGCAAAAAAGACATTTCTGGCCAAGAGAAGTCTACTAATATCAAATACCGGCCTTAATTTGAGGAAGAAATTTCTGAAGATGTACGTCTGGAGTACAGCATTGTATGGTAGTGAAACATGGACTGTGGGAAACCGGAACAGAAGATAATCAAGCATTTGAGATGTGGTGTTATAGACGAATGTTGAAAATTAGGTGGACTGATAAGGTAAGGAATGAGGAGGTTCTACGCAGAATCGGAGAGGAAAGGAATATGTGGAAAACACTGATAAGGAGAAGGGACAGTATGATAGGACATCTGCTAAGACATGAGGGAATGACTTCCATGGTACTAGAGGGAGCTGTAGAGGGCAAAAACTGTAGAGGAAGACAGAGATTGGAATACGTCAAGCAAATAATTGAGGACGTAGGTTGCAAGTGCTACTCTGAGATAAAGAGGTTAGCACAGGAAACGAATTCGTGGCGGGCCGCATCAAACCAGTCAGTAGACTGATGACAAAAAAAAAAAAACTTAGAGAATGAACCAGCTGTAAGAATGCAATCAGTCATTCACGATTGCCACAGTGAAGGAGAATTTTATCATGCCTTCCTCTCAGCGTATTGGTCTCAAGCTACACAAGACCGTGTAAGACATAGCATCATAATGATGAAACATTTCGAACAATCTGAATTTTCCAGTCTTGTGCAATATTTTGAAGACATGTTGCATAAGAATGAGTACCTGTGAAACCCTTACAACCCCTCAGAACTCATCCGCATTTGCTTAGACAAATTGCCTGAACATTTACGACATATTATTTTGGCAGCACGTTGCAAAGACGACATTGATGCTTTTCAGGGACTGTTACATGAATTGGAAATTGACACTGACAATTGCGGGACGCGAAAACAGGAACACAACAATTACAGGTCACATCCGTCACTAATCCGCGACAAAAGAAATAATAACTGGACACGAGAAGGCTATTCTTACAACGTAAATCGTGACCAAAACAGACACCACTCGTATGACAACCATTGGCAGAGTAGTAATAATTACAGAGAAAGATCACATCTCCGCGGTAATGACTATCACAGAGACAATCAGAGAAACAGACAATAGTTGAACCAAAATAATTATTGTCAAGGGAGACAGAATAACTTCAGACGCAACAGTTCAGCGTGCAGTTACGATTCAGGGAGAAATTCGTCACCACGTGAGCGACAAGAAAGAAATTGTGGTATCAACCGACATGACGATAGACGATATAATCATTACGACAGATCTGAACTTCATCAGAACTGGCGAGATTCAAACAGGGTTGGGCCCTCTCGACAAGGTGAATTTGTAGAAGTTCAGTGTCCTAATCCTAATAACGACGCGCGCCAACAAAGAGACAGACAATGACTCGCACCGCAGGCAGCCGCGTGCGCCGGCTGGCTCAGAGAAAAATAACATAGACGCTAACCTTGAGAAAAATTCCAGTATTCTTTACAGACGTATACCGCATGATAATTGCGTTCAAGTTGAAACTCTGAGTACTATGAAGAGTAAAGGACTGCTTTTTAACTTAGTCTTTGCTATAAAATTTTTCACTTTACATTACTAGTATGCTTTGTCAGACTTAGAATCTGTTAACATGCAACTATGTTTGAAGTTAAATATCCAGTCAAGAACCAAGAGAACCTATTTAAACAGAAATTACGAATGCATTGTTATAGTGAACAGACGACACAGTGTTGTTATTTGTACATTCTTGCTTGTTAGTTGTAAGATTAGGTAACGAATATAGGGCTTACATACATCGAACATACGCTGCTAAGGAGATTTTAATGTAATATTTTGGTTTACTTAAAAAGACATTCTTTATTTGAAGTACTTTCTGTGAGATTAAAGATGACTTAGTATTTGGTTTTGTTTGACAGGTACACAATTATACCACAACGCTACTAATGTGTGACACAATTTACATTGTTGCTTTTGCGATGTGTCTGTTTTATATCTGCACAGCTTTTATGTATTATTCTGGAAAGTAAAACATGTTTTAGTAGTAACTTCTGTGGTATAGCTACAATGAGACATCCTTTTCCGTAGCACAACAATACAGTACAGTACAATACTTTCTTCATCACGGCAATAAGCATAATAACTAGGATATCTATACGCAAAGCATTTCACTTTTGTTTATGATGAGGTGAGCACATTGACTTCAGCAGAACTTTGCTTACAGAGGACGATAACTACGACACTTCTATGGAATTATCTTACAGCAAGACGCACATTTAGCGCTACAGGACACGCACTTGAGTGATTAATTTTGTATTTAAAACATTTATCTTTAAAGATTTTTGAATTAGAATGATACAAAGGTTTTCCGTGATACATTTCATTCCATTGCTGTAATCTGTAACACCTGAGGGTATAATTACATTAATCCTCAGGAAGGGTACATGCCTACTTTGTGTACCATGTGTTTGGCAAGAACAAGGAGCCCTAGCTAATATGGTATTTGCTTATACAACTTTACACATCGGTACCATATTTCTCTAACACATAAATTACACAGCTATCTGATCATTTAATCTGAGAGAGAAAAACATTTTTCTTACTATGTCAGAGACAGATATTTACGCAATTATACAGTTGGATAAGTTCACACTTATGAAATTGTATTTTTTCTGTACTTTGTGAACTGTTCATATTTTTTTCGGGATCATTGTGATTCTATGAGAGCTTTGAACCATGTATTTGGTATGGAATCACGATTTTTAAAGTATGTTTGAGGGAGATGACAATATTTAAATGAGGAGAGAATACGACGATTTTGGGATTTGACTGAGGTGTTATGATGATATTATTACGATGGCAATGTGTATTATGCTGTTGAGGTATGATTTTGATCAATAAGCTGATGCTATATGATGAATTTGATTATGCTACATATTTATTATGATGAAATATTGAAGAAGTGTCGATGATATGTATATGAGTAATAAGGTAAGGAATAATGAGTAGTGGTTAGGGACTCTGGTTTGCGAAAAAGAATGTTGGAAACCAAGAATCGTACTTTATGAGTTATGAAATATGTGTATATGCATGAATGTATCACAATGCCGGCGAAAATTTTTTGGACACTGTTACATTAGCAGGATTTTGTTTCTACAGGTTTGTAACGTAAATTCTCGACCTGTGAAATTTTTATATGAGACTGTCACTGTAGCGGAAACTGCTGCCGTAAATATTTCGGTAAGAAAGGTAAGTGACCGTGACGTAATGCGTTGCGAGTGGCCACGTGTGCCAGCCGCCTTGAGAAAAAGCCATTAGGTGGAGAAGTAAGAGGCCATTAACCTCGCTATTGACATTCCTTTGTAGAAAGCATCGCAAATATGACAAGCTATTACTTGGAAACATATGATTATACTGTGGAGCATGTACTTTGTGCTACTTACTGAAATGCTTATGAATTGATGGGAAATATTCTTACACCTGCATACCTGTTTATGACAAGTGTCTTTCTACAAGAATTGAGAGAATTTCTACTAACTTATGAAATGCCACATGACTATTGAATGATATTTTTATGCTTTGTACATAGTTGCTTATTTCATTTGACATCTGTTTTCCAGCTGTGTTGTAGCATTGGTTTTATAAAATAAAATTAAATGCTTTTGCTAATGTGAACACTTTCTGTCAACAGATCTATTAAATAATAATTTTATGATCCACATTCTTCGAAAAAGGAGCGCTAGGAAAGGAAAGAACAATAAGAAGGGACTAATAACAGTAACTGCATACATAATTTTCTTTTCAAGTACTTAGTAATTATTTTATAGAATAAGCTTCTGTGGTGCACCACTTTAATTACATAGACATTAAGATGTGAATATACATGTCCCTTGTCTGCATTGTTGTCTTTAGTGTACAATTTTTTCTGCTTGTGGGCTTGTCATGTTTAGATATAAGTTATTACATTTGCTGCTGCTGTTTGCCAGGCATAGTGCTACTGAATTTCACTTTGTATTACTCTGTAAAGCCAGTTTTACTACTGATTTATTTTTCTTATTTGCTGCACATTGCCTTATATTAGTTGTACTGTTGCATTTGCTCTGCTAATTTAGATATACTGCTTCTTGCTTTGCCAATTTGCATTTTTTTGTCATTGCTGTTTGTGTTAATTGTTTTGTACTACTGCATTGCATCGTCCATTAGTATATATATCTGAGCTCAGTAGATTTAAGTTAGCTTAAGAGGGGGTAGACTATATAAGAAACTTACTATGGAGAATAGGGAATGAATGCATTGAGAAGTTACATTAAAAGATTTGGGCAAAAATGAGTATTGTACACTGAGAAATAATTATTTTGAAAGAAATATGAATAGAATACAGGAAACAGGTATAGATAGGACTTTTTGGGAATAATTATGAATGAAGGGAGATCTCTAAGAAGTCAAGAAAGTTTGTTTGCAAAATACTGCAATAAAACAAACCCTGTCCTTTCCTTTTGTATTATTGTGCTAGGTGTTTGTGTACCCTTGTGTTTTTCCTGTCTTTATGCGTTTACCTAATAAGATTGATGTAGAATTCTTCTAGTACTAAGCTACATTCACTATGATGAGGAATACTGTTATCCTCAAATATAATTTGTATTAATAATATGTTATTTAATTTGTAAAGATGTTTGGACATTATTAATTCTGTTCTGTTTCAATGCTTCAATGCTCACATGTGAAATTAATGTTTCGAAAACTATTGTCATTATTTTATATATTTACTCATGTCATAATTCCTGTAACACTGATGTGCATGTTATTTCTGTTCTTCTGTAAAGCCCGTAATACTACAAATATTATCTGTATTGTTATGTTCTTTAATGATGTATTTTGTACCTTTGTAATTGTATTCCTATGTTGTAAATTTATAATTGTATAGACACCAGTTCTTCAAATTAAGTTTCATTTCACAGCACATGTTTCTGTTGGTCATAGTATATGCACAATCTATGAAATAAAAAGGGACTGTTAGTGTTCGCACGTGTGTTGATAATTCAGCAAGGGACTGGTTAACAGCATTGCTGGTTCTAAGGACAATGCCAAAAACTTTGTGAGTGCACAAGTGGTGGTATATGGACTTCTTATATTGTCCGCAAGACTCCTAGATGGTGATTGTGCACCTGCAGAGTCGCAAAAGATGGCTGCTGGCCGTATCTACAAGGACTACAGTGGGTCTGCATCTTTGATGGCCCACCAATACCATTATTTCTACAAGGGCTACAGTGGGTCTGCATCTTTGATGGCCCACCAATACCATTATTTCTAGAAGGACTGCAGTGGATCTGCACCTCTGGTGGCCCACCAATACCGTAATCTCTAATAAGACCACAGTGGTCTGCTCTGTGATGACCTACCTACCAATATTCTTCAACTTCGACTGACTACGCTGTGGATTTGCTCTGTTGTGGCCCATTACCTGTTTGCATGTAAAGAGTCAGCACTGTCTTTGCGTTGGAAGGACAACACTACTTCTTCAAGACTACATGGAAATCCACTACTTCTGTGTGCATTTTCCTTTACTGCTCAGAATTTGAGAAAAAAACTGCAATTTTACTATGATGAATGATCAGGACAGTCTTTAAGGACTGTGAGAAAATTTTAGCTTTCGACCAACATTGTACAATTTTCCAATCTGTATTGGCCGCTGCCCAAAACAATTTGTAAAATTTTTTGTGATGAGCATGGGGGCTATGTAAGTAGGCTGTTTAGGTTTTTATATTGGTAACGCCACGTAGCGCTCTGTATGAAAATCACTGGCTGTGCTGTGTGCAGTCTGTGGCTGGGTGGCATTGTTGTAATATTCGCTATTGTAGTGTTGGGCTGTTGGCTGTTAACAGCGCATATCGTTGCCCAGTTGGAGGTGAGCCGCCAGCAGTGGTGGATGTGGGGAAGTGAGATGGCGGATTTTTGAGAGCAGATGATCTGGACGTGTGTCCATCAGAAACAGTACATTTGTAAGAATGGATGTCATGAACTGCTATATATATTATGACCAATAAGGTAAATACATTGTTTGTTCTCTATCAAAATCTTTCATTTGCTACCTATGGCTATCAGTAGTTAGTGCCTTCCGTAGTTTGAATCTTTTATTTAGCTGGCAGTAGTGGCGCTCGCTGCATTGCAGTAGTTCGAGTAACGAAGTTTTTTGTGAGGTAAGTGATTTGTGAAAGGTATAGGTTAATGTCAGTCAGGGCCATTCTTTTGTAGGGATTACTGAAAGTGAGATTTTGTTGCGGTAAAAATATTGTGTGTCAGTTTAAGCACAATCATTCATAATTTTTTTAAGGGGGACGTTTCAGGATGTGAGCTTGTGGAATTGTGGAACTGTGATAGCAGTCCCGTCATGGCATCCATATACTGTAAAATGTATGAAAGACATACGTACAATGTTGAAAGAATTTATTGAGCATATAGCTGGTGCTGCTGGGCACGTGTAACGGATCTTGCTTTACAACGAACATAGAGACCGTTATGTGTAGCACTTGTTATTGATAACTATATACGAAATGACAAAATTTACCGTGACGCCGATTATTTTAGTCGATTTTATTTCCACAGCGTAAAGATATCCACAACAGTATCGGGAAAAACACGAAGCTTGGAAAATGATGCTTATTGTAACGTTTGCCTGGCACTACAATGATCCACATAGATTGTTTCATCGACCTTTCCCGCATCTGTAATGGAACTGGTCATTGTGTGAAGTTACGATGGAACTTCAATCACACTGCTGGCGATTAAATTACCAATAGCAAATAATGAAACACTTTTATTGTCTGTGGACAGTATATCCTGGAGAATACAGGATTAAGTGAATTGATTTGAAGTTACACAAGATTCGGAATTTAGCTCACAGAGCTCCCAACCCTGGCATTAGTACGTCCCCTTAAGTGGTTGGGGTGTTTTGTTCGCGTAACGGTCAGGGCCCCAGCACATGGAAGATTAGAGACTTTTGATAGGAGGGAAATCCACTCTTAGCCACGTGAAGGTCCATCTTGAGGAACACAGTCACAGAAGGTGAAGAACCAGTGTATACTTGTTGTGTCGGTATCTGGGCCGACACCGTGAAGTTGAGATGGCTGAAAAGGCAAGCTAGACTAATGCAGACGGGCGTGAAGTACTGGAACAGGATACGTAATTAATGTTAGGAAGAAAAGTACGGAGCAGGTTTAATACTTAACTTTACTCAATCATGGTGGTACATCGATCTTGACGATACACAGGAGACTTTAAGTACAATCACTGTATGGCTAACGGCGCCTTGCTAGTTCGTAGCCATTAACTTATTTGATGGCTATTCTGTCTCTCGGCTAATGAGAGAGAAAGGCTTCGTACATCTGGTCGGTAGCTAGGTTCTCGTACAACTGGGCGGTAGCTAGGTTCTCGTACAACTGGGGCGAGTGCTCTCTCGTATCACGAGACCTGCCTTGGTGGTGGCGCTAGGTCTGCGATTACACAGTGGCGACACGCGGGTCCGACATGTACTAAATGGACCGCGGCCGATTTAAGCTACCACCTAGCAAGTGTGGTGTCTGGCGGTGACACCACAATACTCGGCGTGAATCTCAAGAGGTATTGTCCGCCGCCCCCATTTCAGCACAGATAGGGAGCAGCACTGTTTGCGTACAGCTGTTAGTGGCTCATATCTATCCCCGGAGTTTTCAGATCATTCTCAGTTCCTTCCGAAGGCTGGCTGATCTGGTGAAGACAGGTAGCTTAACTAATGATTTCTCTGGACATACGCCTATTTGCAAAATTCTCCGAGGGGTGATGTGGCCCTGATAACTGGAACCAAGTGGAGGATCTAAATCAGAATCTTCACATGTTGAGTGACGGGATAGTCTGATAGCCTGTAGTTTGGTCAACCTACGATACACAGTGAAGATCAGATACTATACAGGGTGGCCAGAAACTGTTTGGAAATCTTGTAAGGGTGTTGGAGAGGATGTGGTGTTGCGAAATATTTGTTGAGAAAAAAATCCGGTACACTGCTCCGTTTCCTAGTTATTTACCGTTCAAGTTAGGCGCTCAAGTCGCCGCGCGGTTAAATTTAAGCACTTGCTCGAAATAGCGATAGGGCACAGACTTCTAATGGTTTTTGAGTTACCGCCAGTTAAACTGCCAGTTGCCAGTTAAAATGTTCCTCCTTTGGAAGTGATAAATTTATGTTAGGAAACCAATCGGCTTTGTTTCTGTCAGCCTGCTCGACACTGCATGTACAACGACCTGATTGGCTAACTTCAACGCCGGCCAGAGTGGCCGAGCGGTTCTAGGCGCTACAGTGTGGAACCGCGCGACCGCTACGGTCGCAGGTTCGAATCCTGCTTCGGGCATGGATGTGTGTGATGTCCTTAGGTTAATTAGGTTTAATTAGTTCTAAGTTCTGGGGGACTGATGACCTCAGCAGTTAAGTCCCTTAGTGCTCGGAGCCATTTGAACCATCTGAGCTAACTTCAACGCTAAATACCTCGGAAACGACCCATCCTGTTAATTTATTTTCCTAACAGTTATTTCTCAGTACTCCACCCTCCATAACACCCTTGCAAGGTTTCAGACTGTGGCTGACCATGTGTATAGTCCTACTAGAAAACCAGACTCATATAAGCAAATTAGCGGATGGCTAAAGCAAAGACTGAGAATCTCAAATAATACGTGTATGTTAACGGCTGGACAATAGTTGTAGATGTAGGAGTAACATAATTTCAAGACCCTGTACAATAAAATGTGTAAAAGAGTCATTCTCACCAGTTAAAATATTACTCACCCTCTTAAAATACAATTTGGTCCCTTTAAAGCTCCGTACGCGGGGTAGAACTGCTAACAGGCGGGCAGATGTAACGTAAGTTACAGCAGTGAAGTCGTCAGTGGCTGTGGTTCGCACAGAATGACCATAGTAACACGGGTGGACAAGGAAACATGGCGGAGTGGCAGAAAGTTTCTGTCGTGTTTGGGTCTGACCATACTTTGACTGTTGTTGTCCTTTCTGTTGGGGTGTTAACGAGGAATATCCAACGTATCTACGGGGAATTGATGTAACGCACGCAGCTGTGTAGCTCGGTGGACGAGCAGTTGCCATATAAAGATTGTGACTGGCAGGGTCCAGAGAGGAATACCACTCCTTGCCATTAGCGAACGGTTTCAATCCTGAGAAAAAAGACTGCTGTCAGTATCCAAACGAACACTGCGAAGGGCACTCATACATTCGACATCCAAAGTAGTGTTTCCCAGAAAAGGCCATTCCTCAGTAAATGAAGCAGCTCGTTTTCAGTGGTCCAAACAGCAAAAAAACTGTATCGTAGCTGACTGGTAGCAGGTAATGTGCTCCGGCGAGCAAATATTTGGTATCTTTTCACAGTATGCAAGGCATCGAATGCAACGTCGTCACAATGCCACGTTTAATCTGCAGTATGTGGCGATTGTAGTTCTTCCCAGAGGTTGTTCTGTGTTGTTTAAGGGTGCTTTTCGTACTACATCTTGGACCTGCGTATTCTGATTATCTCGAACATAAATGGTTCAAATGGCTCTGAGCACTATGGGGCTTAACTGCTGAGGTAATCAGTCCCCTAGAACTTAGAACTACTTAACCCTAACTAACCTAAGGACGTCACACACATCCATGCCCGAGGCAGGATTCGAACCTGCAACCGTAGCGGTCGCGCGGTTCCAGACTGTAGCGCCTA
Organism: Schistocerca serialis cubense; assembly: GCF_023864345.2. Lineage (NCBI taxonomy): Eukaryota > Metazoa > Arthropoda > Insecta > Orthoptera > Acrididae > Schistocerca > Schistocerca serialis. The sequence continues at coordinate 55,770,722 of NC_064644.1, forward strand.
GAACCTCTCGTCCAACCCGGCCGGCCCTCGAACAAAAGACAGTGTGTTTATTCCAAGATTCGTGGTTATTTAGTGCCAATACTTCTACATCTTCACCATGAGTACGATGTACGCATTCTCGTTTTCCAATCTCATGGCCGTGTCCAATGGTTGACTAACACTCAGACACTCATTCACAACTCGACTGCCTCGCTAAGAATAGATTGAGATAATCAGCATCCAGTAGCATATAAGAAATTCTGTTTCCTTAACAAGCTTAAGGCACTTACTGCCTTTAATCACAAGGTTGTTACTATTGCATTCTTAATCAAACGAAAAATTATAAAAATTTTAACAACTTCCTATAAAACTTTTTGACCCTCCTAGCATTTTCTACATATTGTCTCACTCGCTTTTAACATTTCTTCTTTTTACAAAGTGACGACCAATTTCAGTAGGTTAGTTACGATATTCAGATCTGAGGACAGAAAAATAAAAAAAAAAAATCGTCTTAAGGAACAAAGTTACGTAAAAACTGCTATTGGCAAGAAGGCCAAAAGCCAACACAAAAAGCCAGATCCGAAGGCGATAGGGAAGCTGTGGATCTCTTCGCACAAAAAAAAAAAAAAAGAAAAGAGAAAAGGTTCAGACAATACGTAGAAAACCTTTTAAGGTTTATTATAACACTTTTATGGAAAGCTTTTAAAATATTTAGAGTTTTTCATTTGATTATCTGCTTCTGGTCCCTTTCTCTCCTTTCCTAACAGTGCCAGATACATGCATTATTTACGAGTGTCAACAGTAAAGAGTCATGTGGTTCATAGAGCCTGTACAAAAATGGTAAAGAAATTGTATTGATTTTTTCGTGTGTTTGGGTGTGTACATGTGTGCGTATACTTGTACTGTTAATAATACAGCATAAGGTCACATAAGGCTATAAACAACATATTCACTACAACTTCTTATCACGGGGGAGTATTAATACTTTTGATATTGTCAACGCTTGCTATATTCGGGTGCCCGATAACTAAATCACTTTGGAATGTCTGAATAGACATAAAATAAATTAGTAACAGTGCGGGGTGAAGCACCTTAATCTATTACTTTTAGAAATATCTCAGGCGTATAATGGAATGTCGTTTCACATGAATAATAATTTATAGTTTTGTAGGTTCAGGCGAAGAAACACCTTTTGCCTCGTACACTTGTTAATAATTCAAAGATGAGCATTCCCTTAACCTTGAAAATCTCCTCACTTAAACGAAAGGTAGCCATGATGCGCCAACCACAAGAATCTGTCTTTGACATCGATATTACCCTCTGCAGAATGTACGAAATTAACTTTAGTATGTTTACTGTAGAAATTAATTGCAAATCATCTCCCTTATGCTTTACGCCACTTAGTACCGGAGTAATTTGAAGAAGAATCTGCCTCGCACAAATGGCGGCCACCAATACTAATTACATTCGCGCTCTACTGTATGGTATTAATCTCTTAAAAATGTATAACTGATTTTTCATACATGTATGGATTCTACCTCTACTGAAAAAGTGGTTTGGTTATGAATAACAGCACATATATACCATAATTACTGCTCCTACACCGTCGTTATATAATGAGTCAGATCATCAGCGACGTTTAACAGCGACGCTTTATTGTTAGTTATGTCATTACTGATATAAATAACACAACACATGAAGAAACCTAAATACTACAAACACACATAAATGCAAATCAATTAGATACGAACTAGAGATGGGACAACTCGTTCGTCCTTGGGAACTAGTTCACTGCTGATCGTTCTTTTTTGGGAACCGTTTATTTTTACTCATTATGAAAAACTGAAAACTAGTAGTGTAGGTGACTGAAGGATGGATGGCACCAAGAGGGGGCACTTGCTTCCCCCCTGGAGTATAGAGTTTTTATTCATTACAGAATTCTTACACACTTTTAGAAGGAATTTCTGTGATTCTGCAGAACCTGTCGTTTAGCCAACCGTTGCGTTGTGTCGCTGATCGCAGGGAAATAATATAGGGTGGCGCACGGAAAACCGGGCCCTGAGTACCGACTTGTCGCCAATTACGGAGGATGTGTTGCCCGTTACGGGCAGATACAGCAAACAGACAAACTTGTAATAATTAGGCAGTGAAGGAATAACAAGCTAATGCAAGCAACAGTTGCGAAACAATCGATGACGATGTGTAGAGTGCTGGAGAACATGAAAATCTCACGCGACGCGCATGGGCTATAGGTCATGTAGTCTTGTAAACCTGTTGGTGGCTGTTTCCCAACTTAATAGACCACAAGTGTCAGGTATAAAATTCTTCCTTTCGACTACCACTACATAGCTATGCTATTGTAAACAATAATCATTTACACCCTATATATACTCCACGTTGTCTCTGAGTTCGTAGGCGAAGTAGAGACTTTATGGAAGCATAAAATACAATGTGGTTTTCACATACTTGCGTCACAGGCTTAGTAAAAATCAGGTTTTTATGTTGCATTAATAGCGTTAATGCAGCAATAATAATAATAATTAAGTTCGCAGTAATAAAGTTTTTGGTTTGAAAGCTCATTCTGAACAAATGTTTTTGAGATAATAAGTAAATATAATTTTATGGCAATCTAGGTCTTTTCAAATGGAGAGGTACCGCTTTTCCTACTGAGCCAAAATGACCCACCTTTTTTTTTTTTTTTCAAGGAAACCAAACTAGCAGGTAACGCAAATTGGAAACAACCACACTTAAAATCAATTAGCGCCTTCCTAAATATAATGTTTTGTATATAAAAGATACACAAAAATCGTTTTATATGAATTTTCTTGGACTAAAAATTAAGCAAATTATTAAAAGTTTGCTGCTAAATCAAGTCGATGAAACCAAAAAAATATATGAATAACAAAAAAATGGGTTCAAATGGCTGTGAGAACTATGGGACTTAACATCTGTGATCGTCAGTGCCCTAGAACTTGGAACTACTTAAACCTAACTAACCTAAGGACATCACACACATCTGTACCCGAGACAGGATTCTAACCTGCGACCGTAGTGGTCATGCGGTTCCAGACCGAAGAGCCGAGAACCGCACGGCCACATCGGCCGGCTAGTAACAAAAAAACTGGCCTTGTTATAAGTATGTCTCCTGCTGTTCATCGATATAATAAAGTGAGCTGATATGCCCTTTTGTTACCTGAAAAGATTTACCTATTACATACAACGTAATTTTTATGTAATTTACGTAACTATAAAATATTTTTTGATTACCGGTCGTGGACGCTGAATAGCCAGAACCAAGTGCAAGAACAGTTTGGAACACCTGTAAAATAGGCGAGCGCAGTGAACGAAACGAACAAGTGGATACTGAACTAACTAGGAGCAGTCGGCAGTGGAACTGAGACAGGTGGTCATGCGAAGAACGACGACTGCGGCCGAGGGAGACCGGGACTGAGACGAGCACGCGAGTGAGGCTGGAACGAGAACTGCCGAATTGACCGCCGCGACCGAAGTGAACTAGTGAACTATGAACCGATCGTTCCTCGTTCTCGGGAACTATAAGTAGACCGCCGCGACCGAAGTGAACTATGAATCGATCGTTCCTTGGAATTCGTTCCTCGGTCTTTTCGTTCATCTTGGTGAATCGTTCCTTTGCACCCGTTCGGTGGCGAACTACCCATCTCTAATACAAACGTCATACCTTTAATAATGATTCTCAAAAGTATAATAGTTTTTCTTGCAATAAGACCTTTAGTATCACCTTATTCAGGTGCAAGAAGAGGTTTTAAATTCTGGTGTCAACATAGACCTTTCACCGTTTGCGTCCTTGGGTTGACAAGAAGGTAACAACATTCATGATCTATTTTCCCAATTAGATGTGGAATTGCATTTAATACCTGCTACTGTTTATTAATTTTCTTTATGCTAGAGGCTTTTAAGTCGAAACTTGTTTAATACTGTACTTCTTGAAATTTTTGTATCTCTCTTCCACATTTTAGGTCGTTTTCGACCTGGTATGACAGTCTTGTTGATCACGAGGCGTATGCTACCACCGGATTTGGGGACAGCGACTAACGGACTGTTATAGTCAGATAAGGAAGTCTGTATTATTCCCCATTTAATCATACGCTGTATCTCCTTAAACACTGCTTCCATTTTACTCCATGGTACGAATAGGTAGCATGGCAATAGGTCTCATAAGGTTTGACCTGCATATCATAAGTGTATCACTTAATTATCACAGGTTTTTCGGAGAATACTATTGCATAATGTTTCAATAGCTGTGCGAGTTGTTGCCGCTGTTTGTCATCGAAATAGTTTGATTCGGTGACCTTCATATCTACGTTTTTTTCTTATTGAGGCGACATCACTTCCGCCGTTTTCAGTTATACACGGGTAGATTTCCCGAGTGTGGTCACTGGCTGTGGGCAATAGTTCGGGTTTCATATAGGTTAGCTTCAACCTTCTGCAGTACTGTCCATGTGAAGCAGTTGTTTTTAACACTGCGAGTCCGATTAACCTTCCTTCATTCATAAGCATCAGCTCGAGAAAGGTTGATCTTTGCGTACCTTCTCTTAAAAATTCTCAATCTAGGTTACAGGGAACAGCTAAACAGCCTGTAACTAAGCCTGAATTCACTGCATACGTTCACATATGACTCCTACAATTCTAGAATTCTGAACTGGAAATATTAGCAACTTATTCAGATACACTGGCACGGATATCAATAATAAAAATTACTGGCATGCCGTGTGTGTTTCCTATGACTGCAGCTTGTATGAACTCAGTATTTCACCTATCGGATATTCTCGCATCACCAGTTCTTTCTTCATGTCCAACCCTACCTTGTACATGAGCATTCATACATTTACCTATCGGTTACCCCCGGTCCCCCCATTTGTGCCCCCACGACCACATGCGAAAGTCTTAAATTGGTCGTGTGGAGTTCAATGCTTGCGAAGTACTTGTGGATCATCCCTCATTTCTACTCTTCTGACACTATGAGACTCCTGTATCCGTTGCGAAACCTCATTCTGTTGCCGTTGATTAGGTGCTGGCACTGGCATAACATTAATGTTATTAGATTCCTGCCTTGTGGTGTTTGGTTTCAGTGACACGTTGTTTGCCTGCTTTTTGTAATTGATCAATCATCTTCCCCATATTATTCGGTTGAAATCAGGCATTATAGCCCACTTCATTTCTCCTCTTTCAAGTAAAATTGTTACTCCCGTACTTAAACAGATTCCCATTGGAATTTTTGTGATTTTTGATTCCACAACTTCCTTGATTTCCGTGCCGATCTTGGTGGTTGCCATTGGTCAACGCACAATAATGATTGTCTGTTTGGTGTCTGATTTTCCTTGGCCTGTTTCAATGGTCAGTGTGACTGTTTCCTATCTCACTTTGCATTGCGTTCTCCTGTATGGGGTCTAGTGAGTCTACAGCGACTATAAACTGTTACAAGTCCATATCGAGGAAGTGGGAAAGTTTTTCCCAAATGGCAATTGCTAGTCTGCCTTTCAGTGTTCGCAGTACATTTCTTGCAGACATTGCCTCATCCCAAGACCGAGTCTTACTTGCTTTTCAAAGTGTTTGCACAGGTTTCCCCGTCATGGATTATATTGTTGGGGATAGTAAACCTGCAACCTCGGGCGTACTTGAACACACTTCGGCCAGAAGCGTGATGGAAATAACTTCTCGAATTCTGGAAATTTCTGACAGGTGTTGGCCGTTTCCATCGCCCACAAAGCTGCTTCGTCAGTTATGAAAGAAATCACAAACTGCATCTTTTGCCCCCTTTATCTAGAAGCAATCATTACACTCCTAAAAATCTTATTAAAAATTACGGCATGTACCGTCTTTTTCTCTTCCGAGATCGTGGAATTGTGTGTGTTTAACAAGCGACACTCCGCGCTTCATATGCGTCAACGTTGGCACTGCAGCGTCATCGGCTGTCGCACCAACAAGGCGGTCATCATTGCTCGGGCTGTATCTGCCAGCTTGATTGTGGTTTAAAATCTCGCAACGTGCCGTGTGAATAGGGCAGTTATTGGGATGTCAATATTTCTCTCGACTTGTTCTCGTTAGTCGCACGGCCTGTCATAACTATACACTGCTGTGTTTCATGCACGTCATGTGGCAGTCGTGTATTGAGGTCATGTTTCTTGCGATTTACTGCAATGTTTAGTGTTGGGAAAACTTTGGTTTCTGTTTCCTTGTCTAAATTATTGGACAAATTGTCCACTGTGCTAATAATATTTTTACCTGGCCTTAAAGTGTTTGGTGAGCTTCTCCTAGTCTGTTTATTTTTGAATCCAGTTCACTCACTTTCTAATCCGTATTTTGAGTATCTATTTCTTCCATTTGTTTTCGTACGCTATCCATTTCCTCATTTATGTGATCCACGATACGCTTAGCATGAGCCTATAGAACCTTGTTTTGTTGTTCGGTCAGCCTATTATCTCTGCCGAGCTAGCGTATTCTTTCCCTCTCCTCTCGTTCCCTTTCCTTTGCCTTTCCCCTTCCCTCTCGTTCCTTTCCTATATTCTTTTCTCTTTCCTCACGTTCCATTTACTCTTTCCTTCCCTTCTTCTTCCTTTAACTTAATCCTTCCTCTCTCTTCCCGTTCCATTACTCTTTCCCATTCTTCGCGTTCCTTTTCCTTAATCCTCTCTCTAAAGTCTAGCTTCTGTAGCAGGAGAGAAAGAAAATCGTTTCCTGTAGTAGTACGTAATGGTACTTCGTCTGTCGCTATTGCTTGTGCAGTATTAGTAGTAGCGTCAGCTGATCTGGCGCTTGTCTGTTGTTCCTGTGTTCCCACCTAGAAGCAGACATCTGATTATCTGTCTCAGTTTCATAGGTTTCCAGAATCAGGAATCATCCTCTGTTTCGGTACAAACGAAATCACGAATTTATCAGTTTCCTCTAGCTCTGTCACGTTATCTCCCGCTAAACTTTCTTTTCTCTCAGCCGTACCCATGTTAAAAACCTTAGAACACTATGCACAATAAACAAACAAAAGTACAAACACAAGAAATATTAATACACTGGAAACACTACAATAATCTAAGTAAAAAAATCACTCCCACAATCGCTTCCTAGTCTATAAAAGCAGGCGACAAAAGTAACTTCCCACACAGCACTGCAGACTGTGTTTCAACAGAAACAATTTTGAAATACACAAATAAAATTGAACTTACTGGATCCCCCTTCGTTGTAGGCAATGAAAGAACGAAAGAAAATACAAATTACAATAAAGTACAAATGTTGTATCTTGTACGAGACATGTGTTTCGGTCTGCACGGTGTACGCCAATCTAGTTATTTTTTGGTATGTTTGTGTGTATATGTGCGTGTCTAGTGTGTGTATGTGTGTGTGTGTGTGTGTGTGTGTGTGTGTGTGTGTGTGTGTGTGTGTGTGTGTGTGTGTGTGTTGTTAATAATACATGGTATGATCACATAAGGCTACACAAGACATATTTACTACAGACTGTTATCACCACAGATTCTTATCACAGGCGGGTGTTATAATTTTTGATATTGCCAAAGCTTTCTATATTTAATTGCACGATAAATAAATCACTTTGGAATGTCTGCATAGACGCAAAATAAATTAGGAACAACGCCATAGAAGAGGTTAAGCAGTAGGAAAAACAAAGCTGTGAGTGATTGGCACAATATACAGACTGCAAGTTTAGAGACAGGTGTATTGATGAACACACGACTACTACATAAGTGATTGGAGAAGTATTGCGGTATGCCAGAGCTACATAAGAGGCAGTTAATCAGAATATCAGGGAACTACAAAACGAAGTAGAAGTGTTAGATAAGGAAGTAGTATGACTAAATGGTTGCAGTCCGTGGATGACAGTATTTGGGAAGCACGAGGGAAAGCAACAGAATTACAGCAGGCTACGCAACAGGGTCTAAGAGATGAGCTAGGTGTAAACTTGCTGTCGCCAGAACCGTATTTAGAGGGTCTATGGAAAGTATGGAGGGAACTACCAGCCGGAGTTGGCGTTGTTTGTGGAACCCAAGCACGAAAACTGATGGGGTGAAAGTTTACAGTTCTGATTCTATACCAGTTGCAGGGAAACAATCACGTCAAGAGTGCTACACATCTACACTAATCATGTCAAGTAGTGGATATCGAAGAAATTTGTAAGAGTGACTACTATTAATTGCAAAGGCAATGGAAGGTACGTAGAAATGGAGGAAGCGAAGTAACAAAATTGCTACCGAGGGGAAATCACAGTCTGTCCAAATATGGTAATAAGAGAGGGCAAGATTCCTGCGAAGTAAAATTGTTAATGGGACAAAAGGAGGTAAGAAAATGCTACAAACAAATGATCGAGCCGTAATTGTACTTTCAGCAGGCAAAGACGCACTGGTTGTACTCTACTTATGACAAAACGGTAGCAGTGGCTAGTTGTATCGAGTAGGGGAAGCTAACGTCAGCAAAGAAACTACAATTAAAGGTGGTGGTTCGTTATTAAATGGAACAGCGTTCGAGATAATGGTGTCTATTTTCCATTGTCCGCCACAATTTCTGAGATGCCCCACCTGAAAAATATTTTGCAGCCTCGTTTACATTGGGCAGAGGAGCCCTGTAGTGCTACCTCCCGCATATCAAACTAGCTTAAATCAATCTATAGGGACAGAATTAATGCTGCCTGTAAACACGCTTCTGAATCAGCAGGAAGGATTAGTCACCCTGGAACACTTATTGCAGCATATAAATTTATATCGAGAAAATCCATATGATGAAACGACAACACTGACCGATGTCGTACCAACCACCACAGCAGGACTTGTTCTACTAAGCGTAGTCCTTGTTTTGGTATGTAGAAGACTAAGCACAAAACTGAGTTCAACTAATCCATAATGTAGATTACAGTTTATTAGATGCCCCATGCATAATAGCAGCCGAAGGAAGATGAACAGACAATAGGGTTGTATTGTATTTAATTGATTCATCTTAGCATGTAAATTTTTAATAGAGAGTTATAAGTTATTGTGCAAGAAACCTAATAAAGAAATAATGTCCATGGTGTTTCACTTTAGGAGCTGGGCAAGGGGCCCTATAAAAAGGTTTAATAGTAAGTCACAGAGTTGAGGAAACCAACTGTTAAAATAATTCTTAAGAGCCCAAAGGGGGCCAGAACGGCCGGTTGCCAGGAATTCTTGTGTAAAGAATAATCTAGTTTTGTTAACCTGAGCGAATGGGTCTTGATAAAAAGAAGGGCAATATAGCGTGTCGACCGTATTCGGTCAAAAAGTACGCCAGTGCACAAGTGAATTGCAACAGAGCCAGCCACAGGCAGGGATGAGTGTTATGTGCTACAAACACATAACACAGCCGAATGGTGTTGCAAAGCAGTATCATCTGGGTGCATTATAGCAACAGCCTATGATGCAATATGCTAGCGGAAGGACGGAAGCTTTTCCTCACTTAGCGTACGTACCTTAAGCTCTATACGAACATAGACTGTAGCATATTAGTACTCGGCCATTCGTGTACTAAAATATTATCGCCTCAGTATCACAACCTACAGCACGAGCCTGTGACACCTAGAGCGACATCCTGGAATGCAGTACAGGGTCCGCTTTTCGACCACAGGAAAGGCAGTCTACCCCGTGTGAAAAAAGCAGCTGCCCCTGGAGCAGAAAGCCGCCTGCTCGCTGGAAGAGGTCATGGTGGCCCCTGCTGAACTGCCAGTTGTGCTGCCGCTCTGTGATCACAATCACAGCCAGAGACATCACTGACACTAACATTCGAGTGACACCACACTCAGCTCCAATCTCTGCACTGTCAGCAATGCCGGACATCTATTGTTTTGCATGGGATTCAACTGCACGCCTCCACCAAGCATTTGATGATGTACTATGGCCAAGGGGCAGTATAAAGAAGTTTATTAAACAAATCTACTGTCACCCACACGTTTCAGTTCATTCTTCACAATTAAAAATCCATTGGTCATCTAATAGTCGACTCATGTTACGGGATGTGAGACTTTTTTGTTTCTTTTTGGTGGAAATCGTGTCAGTGGGTTTTGTCAGCGATTGAGTAGTACTTACACATTCAGTACGTCATAGATGAATGAAAATGATGTTTTTTGAGAGAAGGATGCATAGAATTCCATTACAATTTCTAAGACAGTGGGGTATGTGGCAGCAAAATAATTACTCACATTGGTGTGTAGATTGTATGAGACTGGTGATATATCATAAGTCTTTTGGAAAAACATCGTTTACACGTTTCGCACCGATAGGTGCGAGAATTATTACATACTCAGATTAACAACAAATGGGTCAAATGGCTTTAAGTACTATGGGACTTAACATCTGAAGTCATCAGCCCCCTATACCTAGAACTACTTAAACCTAACTAACCAAAGGACATCACACACATCCATGCCCGAGGCAGCATTCGAACCAGCTTAACGACACCTGCATCCAAGTTGCTGACAACAACAATATACCGAAGAATGGAAAAGAATATTGGGGGTCTGTTAGAAGAGCAGAGGAGCAATTCCGACGTTGCGACTGATAATGGAAACAAGACTGAAGAAAAATCAAAACACCTTCATAGGATTTGTCGAACTGAAAAAAGTGTTTGAGAATATCAAACACTGCAAGGTGTTCGAAATCCTTAGGATAATGGGGATAAGCTATAGGGAAAGACAGGTAACATGCAACATTAACAAAGAGGGGACAATAAGAGTGGAAGATCAGGAACGAAGAGCACAAATTAAAAAGAGTGTAAGACAGGGATATAGTGTTTCTCCCTTAACGTTCATTCTATACATCATAGAAGCAACAACAAGGAATTCCAGGTTAAAGGATATCAACGTTAAGATTTCCCGATGCCATTGCCGTTCTCAGTGAAAGTGAAACAGATTTACGGGATCTATTGAATGGAAGGGACAGTCTAATGAGTACAGAGCATGGATTAAAAGTAAACCGAAGGAAGACGACAGCAATGAGTAATAAGGGGATACATCGGGGCCTCATTAAGTGCCAATGAAGACTAAATGGAAGGAATGGACTTCTGGGAGGGAGGACGTCACTCACCTTTTATTGTGCAAAAAGTTGTATTCACTTAAACAGTTAACTGAAATAACAGTTACAATGAAAATTCTGCCAAATGAGTGGTTACCAGCGATCTAAATGGGCACACGTTTGCCCATCAGACAATAATTCTGGTACAGGTACAGTCATTAAAACCAACAAACTAGGATTATATAACAATACCCTGAACAGCTTGTCGCCATACTGATTACTAGTTACGCATCATTACGCAGCAGCCGATTTACGCTAATGCAACTTTCATGGGATTATTGTACGATGATTAACAGTAGGATGATAGGGATCACTCGTTAAAGATCAAACGGCAGAAGCCAGTTTACGTTAATGCAAATTTCTCGGCATTATAGTAATGCGATTACAATAAAATACTTTGAATGTTATCTTGAGGACTAGACTAAAGACAAACTCAACAGTCACAAAATTGACTAATAGACAGTAAATGACGCGCTTGCTAAATGCATTTGTATCTGAATAAATAGAATAAGCAACTTTAAACATGCAAATCCTTCAACTGAAATAGGCAATAATTACATATACGGAAGTTCCTTTTAAGTTTGTGGGTTTTGGACCAGCAAACGACACTTATAAATATATCTGAGTTCCAGGCGCCAACCAAGCACAGACACTAACACTACACACAAGAGGCAGCGTGGACTAGGACCAGTTGTCTCACTGTATACTAGTCTCAGACCTACTTTGTTTCACATATATTCCCTCAAACAGTGTTAACTTCAAAACCGGCAACTGCTACTGGGTGTTCCTGGAGCATAAAGATAGCGTTAGAATCAATTAAATAAGAAACACACGTAAGGTGCCAAGGCGTAGGTCAAACCCGCAAACGAGGCTCAGAGGTACAACAAGTCGCAAGAAATTACGATTCAGTAAATTGCGCGTCCAAATATAATAACAAACGCACTATAACTTAAAATCCTTGAGTAAATAATGCTAACCCAACAAACCCTAGGCTGTGCAATTACAACAATAGTGAATAAACCACCATCAAAATACGAGTAGTACCAAAACACGTTAAACAAATTGTCACTGTCTCCAAGCAGTAACCAAATCACACTCAAACCCCAGATATCTTAAACAAGAAATTCAAATCACAGTAACATAAGATTATCTGAAAAAAGGCATAAAATTAGAAATTCGCTTTATAGTGTTACTAGTCCTTGATGGACACAAACATTCGAGACCTACAGAAAGATCTGGCGGAATGACATTGGCACATCGTCTGTTCAGTGATACAAAGTGCTTTCTGAAAAGCCCCAAGGTTCAAATGGTAAACCAGAATATCGATGCAATCAGACGCCAACACTGAATCACTATAATCAGAATGGCGCAAGAAGTTTCGTAGCTGCGGACCACAAGATAAATTGTACACAGAGTTTCGTGATCGAGAACATGGAGGGCAGAAAATGTGTTTCCAACTATTGACGTAAATACAATGATATCACCTTATTACGTCAGTTAATGTTTGTGTCCAATAGCACCGGAAGGAAGGTCACGAGTCAGCAACATATAATTGGGTAACAACCACCAACTTTCTTCGCTACGCAGTCTGTCCCAAAATGCGCCTAATATGGACGGCGCTGATCCGAATGAACGCTTTATTAGCTGCGGTTTACGCCGCTAAGTTTCACTTCGTGTACATTAGCAACCACTGGCTGTTACTAACTGCCCCTCACTGCCCACGTACGCTCGCTCGATCACCTCTAACGTACGCACCACCTCGCGACCGCATAATGAGCAGGGTTCAATGAACCACCTTCACCCTGTCTCTTTACCGTTCCACTCTCGAACGGCGCGCGGGAAGAACGAGCACTTAAATTTTTCTGTGCGAGCCCTGACTTATCATATTTTTTCGTGGTGATTATTTCTCCCTACGTAGGTGGGTGCCAACTGAATGTTTTCGCAATCGGAGGAGAAAACTGGTGATCGAAACGAAAAACGTCTTTGTTGTAATGATTGCCACTCCACGTATCATGTCTGTGGCACTATCTCCCCTACTTCACGATAGTACAAAACTAGCTGTCGTTCTTTGTACTTTTTCGATGTCATCCGTCAGTCCCAACTGATGCAGATCCCACACCGCACAGCAGTACTCCAGAATAAGGCGGACAAGGGTGGTGTAAGCAGTCTCTTTAGTAGACCTGTTGCACCTTCTAAGTGTCCTGCCAATGAATCGCAGTCTTTGGTTGGCTCTACCCACAACATTACCTATCTCATCGTTCCAATTTAGGGAATTTGTAATTGTAATCCCTAAGTATTTAGTTGAATTTACAGCCATCAGATTTGTGTAACTTACCGCGTAATCTAAATTTAGCGGATTTCTTTTAGTACTCATGTGAATAACTTCACACTTTTCGTTATTCACGGCCAACTGCCAATTTTCGCACCGTACAGATACATTATCTAAATCATTTTGCAATTCGTTTTGTTCATCTGATGACTTTGCAAGACGGTAAATGATAGCATCATCTGCAAACAATCGAAGACAGCTACTGAGATTGTCTTCTATGTCGTTAATATATCAGGAATAATAGAGAGCATATAACACTTCCTTGGGGAACGCCAGATATTATTTCTGGTTTGCTCGATGACTTTCCGTCTATTACTATGAACGGCGACCTTTCTGACAGGAAATCAGCAATCCAGTCGCACAACTAAGACGATATTCCATAGGCACGCTGTTTGGTTAGAAGACGCTTGTGAGGAACGGTGTCGAAGGCCGTCTGGAAACCTAAAAATAAGGAATCAATTTGACATCCCCTGTCAATAGCACTCATTACTTCATGAGTATAAAAAGCTAGTTGAGTTTCGCAAGAACTATATTTTCTGAATCCGTGCTATGTGTCAATAAATCGTTGTCTTCAAGGTACTTGATGATGTTCGAATACAGTATGTGTTCCAAAACCCTACTACAAATCGACGTTAGTGATATGGGCCTGTAATTCAACGGATTACTCCTACTTCATTTTTTGGGTATTGGTGTGACTTGAGCAATTTTCCAGCCTTCTGGTACGGATGTTTCTGTGAGCGAGCGGATGTATATAATTGATAAATATGCAGCTATTTTATCAGCATACTCTGAGAGGAACCTAACTGGTATACAGTGTGGACCGGAAGCCTTACTTTTATTAAGTCATTTAAGCTGCTTTCCGACACCGAGGATATCTATTTCTATGTTTCTCATCTTGGCAGTTGTTCTTGACTGGAATTCAGGAATATTTACTTCGTCTTCCTTGGAGAAGGAGTTTCGGAAAATCGTGTTCAGTAACTCTGCTTTAGTGGCACTGTCAACAATCACTTCACCGTGGTTATCGGGCAGTGAAGGTATTGATTGCGTCTTATCAATGGTGTGCTTTATGTATTACCAGAATCTTTTTGGGTTTTCTGCCAGATTTAGAGATAGAGTTTCGTTGTGGAAATTATTGAGAGTATCTCGCATTGAAGTACGTGTTATACTACGAACTTCTCGAAAAGATTGCTAGTCTTGGGGATTTTGCGTTCTTTTGAATTGGGCACGTTTTTTCGCTGCCTCTGCAACAGCGATCTGACCCGTTTTGTGTACCATGGGGGATCGGTACCACTACTTATTGATTTATGTGGTATATATCTCTCAACTGCTGTCCATACTATCTCTTTGAGATCATTTCACAACTTTTCTACGGTTACATTATCAGATCGGATGGAGTGTAGACTCTTAAAAAGTCTGTAAGAGCATTGTAACCAGCTTTTTTAAATAGATATACTTTGCGTTTCTTTTTGATGGTTCTAGGAGTTACGGTATGCAGCCTAGCAACTACTGCCTTGTGGTCGCTAATCCCTGTATTCGTCACGATACTCACTATTTGTACAGGATTATTTGTTGCTATGAGTTCAAGTATGCTTTCGCAACCATTTACGCCTCGAGTGGGCTCATCAACTAATTCTTCAATATAGTTTTCTGAGAAAGCATTCAGTACAATTTCGGATGACTTTTATGTCTGCCGCAGATTTTAAATGTATAATTTTTCCAGCATATAGAGGGTAGTTTAAAGTCACCACCGACTATAATTGTATGAGGGGGGTACCTATTTAAAATGAGACTCTTATTTGAACTGTGCAGCAACTGTATCTTCTGAGTCGTGGGGTCGCTAAAATGACCCAATTAATAGTTTAGTCCGAATGTCAAGTACTGTTTCGCAGGAACTATCTACTTCAATTTCACTACAAGGCAAACTACTTCTGAAAGCAATAAATACTCTGCCACCAATTGTATATAATCTATCCTTTCTGAACACTGTTAGATCGTTTGAAAAAATTTCTGCTGAACTTATTTCCGGATTTAGCCAGCTTTCTGTACCTATAACTATTTGAGCTTCATTGCTTTCTATTAGGGCTTGGAGCTCTGGTTCTTTTTCAACACAGCTACGACAATTTACAACTACAATACCGATCATTCCTACAACCAATTTACAGTGTTTTACCTGCCCTCTTTTAGACTGACGCCCTTTCTGCGGTTCCCTGAGGCCCTCTAACCTAAAAAACCATCCCGTTCCTGCCACACAGCCCCAGCTACACGTGTAGCCACTTCCTGTGTGTAGTGGACTCCTGACGTATTAAGTGGAACCCGGAAACCCACCACCCGATGGCGCAAGTCAAGGAATCTGCAGCTTACACAGTCACAGAACCGTCTGATCCTCTGATTCAGACCCTCCACTCGGCTCCGCACCAAAGGACCACAATCGGTTATATCGAAAATGCTGCAGATGATGTGCTCTGCCTTAATCTCGCAAGCATGACTGGCAGTCCTTACCAATTCCGCTAGCCGCTCGAAACCAGAGAGAATGTCCTCTGATCCAAGGCGACATACGCCATTGGTACCGACATTAGCCACCACCTTCAGATGGCTGCACCCTGTACTCTTCATAGCATCCAGAAGCAGCCTTTCCACATCCAGAATGACTCCCCCCAGTATGCAGACAGAGTGCACACTGGCTTTCTTCCCTCCTAGGCAACCCTGTTCTTAAGGGGGCCCATTACGCGCCTAATATTATAGCTCCCAGCTACCAGCAAACCCACCCTCTTTGAACGCCCGGACCTTCCAGTACGAGGAACTTCATCTGGAGCATTGTGGACGACTGCATCTGGCTCAGAGTTATCGTCAGCCACAGATAACGCCCGAAACCTGTTCGTCAAACGAACTGGAAAGGCCCTGCGATTGGCACCTCAGAAAGTCTTTTGCTGCCTGCCAGGCTTTGTAATGATCTCCAACACGACCACAGGTGATAGGTCAACCTCAGCGTAGGCGGTACCCTGGGCGGCCACAGCAGGAGACTGAATGGGGGACGTGTGGGACGTGCTCGGCGTGTCTCGCATCCCCGCATCTGACCCCCCACCGTGATGCCTCTTGGCTGTGTGATGAAAGCCAATGCAGCCAGGAGCTGTGAGCCAAGGGTCGCCAACTGAGCTCACATCTGTACACAGCAATCACGGTTCCTATCCATTACTGCAGTCGCTCCAGTTTAAGCTCCTAAAGATATACAAGAAACGAATGGTGTACTCGGATTAGCAGCTGAAATTTGAAGTGCTCTCTCACTAACAGTCTAAATGACACTGACCTATACTAACCAAAACAAACAAAAGCCTGTACAATCTGAGAGCTGATAGCAAACGTGGTATGGTATGCTACACTATTATTAAAATAAAACTTTGTGCACAGTAAGCACTTGAACATGCAACAAATTACAAAAATAATCCAGCCCTGTATTTAACACGTTAACCCATCTGCACAGTAATCAGTCGTCTGAAGCTGCTTTATTAATGAGAGTCCTGTTCTTGACAGAATCGAAAGTTTGTAGGTACCAATCTAACAGGAGATATTGAATGTATACAAAGAAACACAGCACAAATTATGATATGATTGTTTCAGTCATGGGAGAATTCATCCGAAATGCTGGAAAATTTGAACCTGCTGACTGAATTCTACAATCCTTCAAAAGTCTACTTACTAAGTTTCAAGTATCAGTACTAACAAGGAGAACATGGCAGTTTCCATGATCATATTTTCCTGAAATTTATTTCAGTGGAAGAGTGGTGAGCATAAGCAAACAATGTCCCAGCTCGTTTGAGGTTATTGCATCATTTCTGAGAAAACGACGGTCAAAATTTTAGAAGTACGTTATGTGCAATTTAGCAAGTACTCAGTTGAACCGAAGCGAAAGCGCAGTACATCACGTCTCGAGTTCAGAGCTCGTTTACTACTTTTTTGTGGTTGTTCATTTATCTACCCATCCCCTTGAAGAATACTGCACGAATTTTTTCCGATGTTTATTGACCTTATTCGTCTACTAATTTTGTGTCTGGTGCAGGAATTAATGTACATAAAAACGTAGTAGAATGGAAAATTAATTGAAAATGTTTTCAGTGAAATTGCTGTAGTGTATCTTTATTCATAATCTATTGAAAGCTTCAGTTTTCCGAAAACTGATCCGTTGCGCGTGGTTTGCCGCAAAAGTGTTGCAAACTCTTGAAATCTTCAGCAATGTTTTCCGAGTGAGATTCATACGAAGAAATGTCACTATGTCAAACCTGCCACAGTATTCGTAATTTCTATACTACAGATTTTTCTACGATCGGTATCAACCAGGGAAAAGCACCAAATCTCTCTGAAGAATAAACACGAGAACAAAATGTAGGAGTTAAGAACTAATAGAAAAATTAAATACAAGAACGCAAAAATTTAAAACGTTTGTAAGTTCTGAAAGTACTATACACATACTATATAAGAGATTTATGACACTTATAGTGAAAGGCAGTTGTAGTCCTACAATTAATAGAAATCCCCTTCTATCCCCTGACTTTGTAAGAAACATTCATGTATTAACATTTATACGCACAAGGGTAGAGAAATGAAAATAATAGGTTTGGCTCAGCTTATCATGTGCAAAAAAGGCGTCTAGATCAGCAAAATGTAATTTTCACTCTGCAGTGGACTTTGTACTGATACGAAACTTCTTCGCAGATTAAAACTGTGTGCCAGACCAAGGCTCGATCTTGGACCCTTGTCTTCCGCAGGCAAGTACTGTATCAATTGAGCTGTTCTTGGATAACTCAGTAGGTAGAGCACTTGACCGCGAAAGTCAGAGGTGGTGAGTTCGAGTCTTTGTCCATCACACAGTTTTAATCTGACAGGAAGTTTCACATTTAAACTACGTCGAAAAGTTTCACTTCCGTTTTATCAGAAACGGTTGAGTATCCACGGATAAACAACGACATGAGTTCCCTTTTTTGTAGCTCCCACTTACTTGCCCAGTTTTCATCGTAAGTGTAGATTTTGGGAATACTTTACAGACCCTTAGGTACTGTTTCCATGGCAATGGCGAAAACCAAATTACACCAATTATTGTATTGCGCTTGCAGAGGTATTAAAACAATTTGGGTGTGAATTGAATACGAATGAAAAAAATGGTTCAAATGGCTCTGTGCACTATGGGACTTAACATTTGAGGTCATCAGTCCCCTAGAACTTAGAACTACTTAAACCTAACTAACCTAAGGACATCACACACATCCATGCCCGAGGCAGGATTCGAACCTGCGACCGTAGCAGTCGCGCGGCTCCGGACTGAAGTGCCCGGAACCGCTCGGTCGCACCGGC
Organism: Schistocerca serialis cubense; assembly: GCF_023864345.2. Classification (NCBI taxonomy): domain Eukaryota; kingdom Metazoa; phylum Arthropoda; class Insecta; order Orthoptera; family Acrididae; genus Schistocerca; species Schistocerca serialis. Next base: position 55,789,430 of record NC_064644.1, read on the forward strand.
CGGCAATACGAATGAATCTCAATAAGTGGTACAATGGGAAGTACCCCCTGACATTTGTTTCACAGTAATTTGTTCTGTTTTTATGTAGGCGGAGAATCATGAGCTGACTGGTATGTTAGCTCCAAAGCCCGGCCGAGGGCCTAGTCGGGCCAAGTGACGCAGCCCCTCCCTTGTCCCTCCCGCTCCCCACCTCTTGTGACGCTGTGGAGGGCGGTACTCGGCACGTCCGAAGTCGGGTGATTTCTGCTGTGCGGGTGGGCGTGTCTGGCGCTTTGTGCGGTGATTTGTACGCGTGCCTGGAGCCCGCGATTTGTGGCCCGGCGGGCTGCCTTGCCGTCGGAGCGTCCAGCAAGAGCCCTTTATCGCCTGGGCGGTTATTGATTGCAGCTATTGAATTCAGAATCAGCCGTCGGAGACAAATGCGAAACGCACATCATAAATGTAAAGGCGGGCGCCAGAGTCCGGCTCCCAGAATGCAGTGCGTCTGGCGAATGTCCGGAACACGGTCGCGGCCAGCCACGGCTATTACCGACAGATTGGTCCAGAGTCCAGAGCAGCATCTCGGCGCTCCAGACAGTTTACGTTCCAGCTGAATATATACCACGTTCCCGCCGTAATTATGCGAGTATACCGATGATTCACGTATTCAATACGTGCACTCACGAAGGGAACACGTCGTCATAAGCTGATTTCCCAGAAACTTCGCACAACAGAAAAGGAGTCAAAATAAGCGAACGTATGTCGTGGTTTATTCGCAAATACTCCACCGTTTCTGCGAAAGTGACGGTCAAAGTCCTGCGGTACAGTATATGCCTTTTGTCGAGTAGATTGTTCAACCGAGGCGTTGGCACAGTGGCAAGGCTTCACACTTTTGGGTCCTGAGATCGAATCCCGATTATTATTTTTATTTTAGTTTCTCATTTGTTTACCCATGTCTGTTGAATATTACTGCACGAAACGTTTCCATTGTATATTGAATTAACATTGTCCTCATCCTTCTGCTAATTGTCCGTCTGGTGGATGAATAAAAAAAAGCAGTAAACGAATCAACAAATTATCTGAAATTGTTTTCAGTAAAATTCCTGTTGTGTATTTTGATTCATAATCAGTTGCAAGCGACAGTTTTAAGAAAAGAGATCCGTTACGAATGGTTAGCGGAAAAATTACTTCTAACGCGTGATATCTTCAGCAGTGTTAATAAAGTTTCTTTTCCAGGTGAGATTCATTCGAAGAATCGTCACTGTACCAAATTTGCCTCCACGCGATGCTCATGGTGTTCGGAGTTTCTGTGTTTCAAATGTTTATTATTGTTATCATCCAAGGAAATGTACCCAATCTTCCTGAAGAACAAACATAATAATAAAAATTAGAATCAATACAACAATTGATATAAGAACGAAACATAAGAAAATAGGAATTTAAAAGGGTTATAGACCTTGAAAATACTGCACATACTATATTATAAAATTCATGTATGACATTGTGAAACACAATAGTAATTTGTAATTAATTTCCTACTACGAACATGAGTAGGAAATGAAAAAAAAATCTATTCTTCATTTTCGTGGCCATATTGTCCGTAGTTGCTTTACGATTCTTGAGGGTATTTTTGTTCTGTCGTAGCAACTACAAAATGCGTGATTCTTTCCACCAGACGTGTGTCAGTTTTTTGAGGCAAACTATCATCAGTCGTCTGTAATTAAGTTATTTACATTTTCATTTGCTTTTAGATCGAAAACGGTTCGTTAAGAATATATTGATTAGTACTTACGGTGATTTTCGTTTGATTTCCATTTACATAGGGAAATGTCGTCTGCTAGCACATCGTTGTTTTTGTGCATTAGACATTGATAATATGGGTCTAATTTTTAGTTGTTCCACAGGACTACGCATTTCTTGCAATTATCACAGAACACTTTTACGCACAGCGTATATATTAGTGGACTGTATGATTACACTTACGGTTAAGGGGCTCCGGAACGCCCTATACTTGCAATGTTAAAATAACGCTTATAAATTACATCTTTCCTCACGAAGTATTTGAGGTAGGAAGTTGAACTTTTTACAGATTACTTATTGGAATATGGGCTACAACTTAACACAGGGATTTTACAAAATTTTAGTTCAGTTATTAAAGATGAATTTTTTTCAATTGTAATGAAAATTCACAACTTTTTTTGCAATTTTTTATTTATATATTCAATAATATACAGTTTTTCGGAAAAAGGCTGTGTTGAATTATTCAGAAGGTACTGTGTAACATTTACTGAAAGTTTGAAACAAATATGTTCGGAAGATCCTTAGAAAACATGTAATTAGTATGAGAGAATAAAAGTTTTGGGAATCGAGCGACAAAGATTGGATTAACTTTTTAGTGCATTCCAGGTCCATAGGATGGATTATCTTCATCCTCTGCAAACTCCTCCTCCAGCTTCCACTTGTTCCTCCTCTTGTTTACTCTTGTTTGTATTTCTAGGCTCTTTACAGCCCTGTCTGCAGCCCGAAGGCGTTCCTTGTCTAAAGCAAGCATCGCTAGTTGTGTTCGTAGATTTTGCTACCATTTTCTTCAGTTGCAGTTACTGCAACACTGTTCCAAAAGGTGGTCATGTATGAACACTTATCACATTTCAGTTGTATTTCACTAGCAAGTCCTACGTGCTTTATTATGGAGAGTTCCAGACCAACTTCACTACAATGAATACATCCTACACAGTTTGAAAAAATTCCTTTGAGAACCGACATATCAAATATTTCATTCACATCTGATTCGCCCATAAAACATTCATAGATTTCACTCATTGAACCAAGCTTCTTCTGTGAAGTATTTTCTTTCCCACTTTGACTGCTTTGGGCAGGTGTACTTGAGAGGTTAGGTTCATTCACTTGGTTATCGTCTTTATTGTTTACATTAATAACACATACCTTTGGCTTTCCAACATTTCTCATTTTCTTAAAAGCATTCAAAGGATTTCTAATAACTTTACTTTTTCTCATTATTATACCAACAAAACAGAGACTCAAGAAACAGAATTAATTACGAATATTTTCGAGATAACGACAGAGTAAATAAACATGAAACAATCGACACTCACACCAGCGATATATATTGAACCATCACAGGTTAGCCACAACACATACTTTATCTCACATCACTAAAATGTACCTGATGAACACGGACGTTAATAATAACACCATTTGACAGCAGTTTAACAGCGCCACTGTGGGTCACGCCCATGTAGAACACATTTCAAAAAAAATTTAAAAATAGTTGTAGTCTTCGGAATTGAATAAATTACATATATATTAAAAGGTAATAGTCTGCAGATTCAGAAAACGCAAAAAAGTAAAAATTGAACTTTTCATGATTTTGAGCCTTTCTGGAGCCGCTTAAGGAGATAGTCTGAAAACGGATGTGATGGTCCGAAACTAGTAGCCAGAGATAAATGACTATTATCGCAAATTTGACAGATACTCGAGAATAATAAACATATTCCAAACCCAAGTTGCTTGTCCTATCCAAAATTACGTTGAATCTTCACAGAACACGTAAAAGGTGAATACTTTAAATGAAACTTAAATTGGTAGACATTGATTTATAATATGCTCCACATCGCATAAATTTAACAACATAATTCAACAACTTGAAAATATCACATAGTAAAACGAAAATTGCCGATTTTAAGAGAAAATACCCTGTGTGTTCCAAAATAATGCTGAATGAAATAACGGATGAACTAGTATCTCAATTTGAGCTATTAGTATGTGGTATAATTTACGAATATGATAATGACATCTCTAATAATGTAAACAAGTTTCCAATGATATGTGGCACTTTGTGCAGAACAGTAGCCAAAAATTCAATAAAGACACAAAGCCAAAATTCCACAAAAAGAAATGGTAAAACCAATACTCACATACGGAAGAGAGATCTGGACAGTAAGTAAGACAAGCCAAAGAAAGATACAGTCAATTGAAACCAAGTTTTTAAGGAAAGTAAAAGGATGTGCTCTAAGGTATCGAATAAAGTTCTGAAGAAAGTATAAAAGTACATATATTTTGCATGAAAGAAATAACAGAACAAAAAATGGAAGACGCATATTGAAAGAATGGGGGAGAAAGAATAGTGAGACATGTAGCAGACTGCAGACTAAAGGAAAGAGAAATACGGGATAACCTAGGAAAGAGTGGCTTCTGTGAAGACTGACCAGGCTACAAGCCTACTACATAAAGTGAAGAAGGAGAAGAAAAAGAAGAAAATAATTTCTTAAAGAATTTGTTTTGAATGTTGCCTGATACCGAAAGGATATTTTGAAACAGTAGGTGAATACGTTAACATCGAACATAGATTTGTGATTTAAAAGCATTTTTCAAAGTATTTGTTTGGAGTGTTGCCTTGTATGGATCTGAAACTCGTGAATGGCAACATCCACAGCATGTTTTCGTTTAGAAACACTCACAAGCAACTATTAGCTTATTTCGCTGAAGTCAGCCTCTTGTAGAAGTTTATGACACAATTTATGCCCTTGTACTACGCCATTTCTGCACAGTAGAAATCAACATAGATTCTGCAACAAAGACTCTGGGAAAATGAAGTTCGCTCTGTATCTCTGCGAGACCCAGGCTGCAACATAACTTAGCTCCAAGGTTGAAACCATGTTCGTTGACTTCCAGATGGAATTCAATACAGTTCCATTCCGTCGCCTAATGCACAACAAGCGACAGCTGAGAATATCACAACAGCTTTGTGACTGGCTTGACTAGTTCCAAGTACACAGAACCCTGCATGTCATTCTTAACGAAGAGAAAAGTTTAAACTGGGCGTACCCCAAAATAAATTTTTACTGTATTACCTATGAGGTAACGTCACAATCGCCATAAACTGGTCATGTGTGCATGTGTGATAGATAGAAATACAACCCTAGAAAAATAAAGCGAAATGTAGGTACACTTGTACAGGATGAATCCTTGGTGTAGGGATTACCTGGAACAAATATAAAGTATTGCGCGTTAGTAGGCGTAAAGACCCATATTATAAACCTCAACAATTGTTCAACTATCACTGGAAGAAGTTACACACGAAGGGCGTTCAATACGTAACGCCCGCATCTCGTGGTCGTGCGGTAGCGTTCTCGCTTCCCACGCCCGGGTTCCCGGGTTCGATTCCCGGCGGGGTCAGGGATTTTCTCTGCCTCGTGATGGCTGGGTGTTGTGTGCTGTCCTTAGGTTAGTTAGGTTTAAGTAGTTTTAAGTTCTAGGGGACTGATGACCATAGATGTAAAGTCCCATAGTGCTCAGAGCCATTTGAACCATTTGAACCAATACGTAACGAAACACTTTTTTCCTCAGCCAGTTTAGATTGCAAAAATTGCAGCATTTTTGCGGGACATCGTTAAATGTTCTGGCTTCAGCCCCAACAGTTTCATGGCGTCCCCATAGGCGCGGCGCTATACGTAGGCTTCCAATTGGCGTCTGTAATGGTGGTTCGTTCCAACCAGATAGCTGTCATTGACCGTCATTTGGCGAAAATCAGACCATCGCAGATATTCACATGTGCTTTCACTGTGTCTATGGAGACCTAGCAGTGAACAAAAGCAGGGTGAGTCGTTGGTTGAGGTGCTGAGGAGACCTGTCCGATCTCGTGTGTGCCAACAGTCGCACACATCTGGGACTCCTGCATTAGTGGATCGTGCGGACACTCTCATTCGTGGTGATCAATGGTTCACAATTAATGCTCCACTACACATCTCTGTTGGTAGCGCTGATACACTCATCCACTGTTCTTCCTCGACCACCTTACAGCCCGGATCTCGCGACTTCCGTCTGTTTGACCTCATGAAGGATGCATTCCAAGGGAGGCACTACGTGGATTATGCGGAGGTTATTGATGCAGCAAGATGTTGACTCGACGTCAACTAGTAAAATGGCACCTTGTGGGCATACAGGCAAACCCATTACCGTGATGTAAGTGCGTGGCATTGAATGGAGAAAATGTTAAAGATTAGGTTTTTATAGCCAAAAGGGTGGGCTCTCTTGGAAAGTAAAAAAAAAAATAAAAAAATAATAATTAGCCTGCTATCAGGAATAATGTGTCACATTACTTATTGAAAGCCCCTGGTACATTAAATATCTGGGAGTATGCGTATGGAGAAATTTAACGTGAAACAACCATATAAAATTAATCGCGGGAAAGGCAGATGCCAAAGATTCATTGGAAAAGCTTTTTTCGACGCGATAATTGAAGATTTCTATCGAACTGAAATATGTGTTGTGTATAATTTACCCCTGTAGAAATAAGAGGATGCAAGTGCGAACAGCGGGTTTCCATCCCACTTAGTACAGTAAGCTCGATAAACTTACGGAGATTGTAGTACGACTGTAATATCAGACGCTGTGAAAGAAGCCTTGCGCATAGTGGTGTGATTCGCTGTTAAAATTCTAAGAACATAGTTCTAGAACTGTAAACTAGTATATTAGAATCCGCTACGTATATTTCTTGAAAAGTCAAAAGTTAGGTGGATAAGAGTTCACCTGGAGACACACCAAAAGTCATCCCTCCAGCCCAGTGGCCTCGACTTAACAGGAGCAGAGGAAAGTGACCTCCGCCACACACCGTGTGGCTTGCAGAGCAGTGAGTGAAGATGTAGACGAAACGTTATCGATCAATAATACAGACATTAAGAGTCTAGAATTTTCTGAAATGCTATCCTGCAGATGAATTCCGAGTATCATTGGTAATTCGAGTAACTAATGTAGTACTTAACAGGGTGGAAGGAAAGTCGTTTAATGAAAAATCGTGTCTAAATCGATCGAAAGGTTGCTAGCCTATATTCTGGGCAACCAACGAGTAGTTATAAGCACGTAGGCTTCCACACACGCTGTGTGGATGATTAAAATTCTTCTGGGTGTTGTACCGCCGCATTGTATTAAACATAACATGTGGAATAAATATGCTATAAATCCGACTTTTCACCCATGTTACAACGGCCTTCCTCACGGAACTGCTGGTTGTGTTGGAGGAAAGGTACCCCTATTTATTGCAAACTATAGGTGTCAGGACGTCATATTTCAGGAATTTAATGGCCCTAGAATACAATAGGTTGACGGAGTCACAGAATAGGAAGAAGGCTATTCGCGGAATGTTCACCTTGTCCAAGATCTGTGCCTGTCCGCAGATTAGCGCTTGGTTTCTGATGGGTATGTTTTCTTCATGGTGGGCGCGGAAGTACATTGACAGATCCTATATAGCCGTTCGCTTAGACTACGGCGACCGTTCCCAGTGTGCTTTCTGCCCTGCGATCGTCCGCGTTCCGTCATGTTGGATAACTGGGTGCCAGCACGCCATACGTTTGTAGCCATTCTCTGTTAATGGTGACAGGCTGTTTAATAGTTCCAAACGCTTATCATACTTTACGCTGGCATGTCCGCGACTATTTTCCAAATATTTTAATCCATTTTAAATTTCATATAACAACGTGGTAGGCCTTTGGAAGAAACTAAATAAAGGAATCACTAATTTGAAAGTGAGTTAGATACTGTAAGCACAAATGCAATTTAAGTGTCATTATATCATACAGCAGACGTTTATATATGATTGAGATATAATCAAACTCTCACCACCTGCGTGAATAACTTTCTCAGGAACGCCTCTCTCCGGTGAGCATGCGGAGTATAAAGTTATGCAACACAGTCTAGGAAGACTGTGAAGAAGGGAACCGAAAGGTTCATGGTCTGGCTTTACAGAATCTTGCTACAAAATTACTTGACTGAGAAGGAGAATGTTCTTCGCAGAATAAGCAAGAAAAGGAATGAAACGAGCACATTGACAAGGACAAAAGGAGGATGGTAAGAAATTTGATAAGACGTAAGCGAATGATACGCTCTAATTTAAGAAATTTCTGAGAATTTACGCCGGCCGGAGTGGCTGAGCGGTTCTAGGCGCTACAGTCTGGAACCGCGGGACCGCTACGGTCCCAGGCTCGAATCCTGCCTCGGGCATGGATGTGTGTGATGTCCTTAGGTTAGTTAGGTTTCAGTAGCTCTAAGTTCTAGGGGACTGATGACCACAGCAGTTAAGTCCCATAGTGCTCAGAGCCATTTGAACCATTTGAGAATTTACGTGACGACATTGAATCATCGATACTGGGAAACCGGGAAAGAAGAAAATCGAAGCGATTGAGATGTGGTGCTGCTGAAGAAGGTTGAAAATTAGGTGGACAGGAAAGATAAGTAATGAGAACGTTGTTCACAGGATCAGGGAAGAAGGAACGTACGGAAAACACTAACAACAAGAACGGACAGGATAATTTGACGTGAATTAGGATATGAGGGAATAACCTCCATTGTACTAGAGGAAGCTATAGAGGGTAAAATCCGTAGAGGAAGGCAGAGATTGGAAGACATCCAACAGATAATTGAGGATGTATGGTGCAAGTGCTACTCTGAGATGAAGAGGTTTGTACAGGAGGGGTATTCGTGTCAGTCTGCGTCAAGCCAGACAGAAGACGTTTGACTAAAGATTATTTCCATTTTACGAGAGGAAGCCAAATAAGAAAAGGTAAAGGAAGAGATTAGAACATGTGTTGCAAGTAACTGAAGACTTTGTCGGTAGATTCTGTAAACTGACAACATCAGCATAATCGACTAAATGATGGCGAATTGCATCAAAGAAGCCAGGAAACGAATATTCTAATTATTCTCTAAGAAAAAGAAAATGCAAATATAGAGCACTAAAGTTACCTACATTAGTCTATTTTTTAACAAGAAACCGAAAGTAAAATTTATATGGACCAAACATAGTCTACATTTTTCCTTGATTGTCATTATTGTGTTGCCATCCGATGAGGTAGATATGAGCAGAGAGCTGTGAGGAGTGGAGGTCTGGAACAAAATCCTTGTTTGAGTAGCAGGTGCACACGTTCGGTTACACGTGCTCATCTAATCGCCTCTCAACTCAGTGTAATTGTAGATCAACGTGTACTGGCGTTATGGGTTAAAGATAGGGTTCGTGTCACTTCAGTCTGAACAGAAAAAGAGTTTAACATCTAGAAATACCTCCATGCTTTTTCATGCCACTCATGGGCAGACTCGCTCACTAGTAAATGATAATCTGTCACAATAACACTAGATAGTGAACGTTACGAAAAGTTACAACGTTATTGTTCCATCAGTCTTGAGTCCAAAGACGACTTGATGCTACTCTCCACACTAGTATGTCTTGTGCAAGCTTCCTCATCTCAGCATAACTACCACAAACTCCATCCATCTGTACTTGTTTAGTGCAGTCAAGGCTTGGTCTCTCTCTAAAATTTTTATCTGTCGCACTCCACGATTTCTCGAAGCCTCTGAATGCGCCCTGTCAACCATTCCCCTTCTTATACTCAAGCTGTGACATAAATTTAATTTCTCCATTGCTGGATTCAGCACCTCCTCATTAGTTATCAGAGCTAGCCATGTGATATCCTGCATTTTTCTGTAGCATCACACTTCAGACGCTTCTACTTTTTTGGTGTCTGAACTGTTTGTCATCCACTTTCCCCTCACACTAAATGCCATATAGTAGCAAATGCATTCAGTTCAGAATTTCTAATCGGTTTACATTCGAACTTAACATTTTTTTTTTCTTTTCAAGAAATGATTTACTTCCCGATATTAGTCTGAATTCTTTATCCCCTCTTTTGCAGCTGTAAATTATGTTGTTCCCCAAATAGCAAATGTCAGCTTCTGCTTTTAATGTAAAACTTCTTCTTTCTCTATATCTCAACAGGATTCCTGCCGTCTTGTTTCAGTTTCGACGGAATTCATCTTATAGCGTCGTGGCATGACACAATCCATTTAGATTTGCCAAATCATGTGCCATCTCTGAGAGACATACGTCGCAGAAAATCTCATTTTTTAATTTCTGCTCTTTGAACAATAATACAATTCCCAAATTTCTCAGGGTTACTATATATAAAACGGAGAAGGCATTATATAACAGAATCAACATAGAATGAGCGTATATCGCAAATCTGAGTTAGATATATTATGCCAGTACACTAACATATTACCAAAAGAGACTTGTTTACTACTGTCAAATAATTAGCTGGACAGTGTCCTCACACTGCTGAGATCAGAACACGAACAATAAGATAACAATTGAAATAAATGACAAGACCTAGGGAGTAGATGAAGTATCATTTCCAGCATACAAATAAATAAACTGTTCCACTGCGCGACGAGTGTAGGTCGGAAAGAATTCTGAAATTTCCGTTTTACTTACGCTGCAGTTGCATTATTATTTTCCAGTGTTGTTTCAGGAAGTAGAGCTGTAAGTCTTTCTACGGCTTCTTAAATTGCAATAAATGATCCGTGTGACATAAAAGATTAAAATAAAAAGAAAACTAGGTGGAGTTCATACGAAAGTGATAGAATTTGATCGGTATCAGTAACATCTCTGTGTCGAACTGAGCAGCCTGATTGTGACCACCCTATAGTATTTCGGAAGACCGAGTTATATGTTACTCTGTGACTTGGGACTGAGACGGTGAAATCTGTTTTGATCACTCTGCACAGGCTGTATTGCGATTATCTTCCGTCGCAGCCGTGTGTCGCGGGTCGGCCTGCACTGCCCCTGACACGAGCTAGGCAGAGTTCTCCACACGGGCTGTGATCCTGTCCCGTAACCAAAGCCCTCTGCTGCACTCGAGATGTCAATTGCCGCCGGGAGCTGTGCAGCCAATAAACATTCCGGGCGTGCCTAGTGCCAAGGCGTGCCCTAGCTTCCCCCACTCCTGGCTACCCACTCACTCTCTCCCTCGCATCCCTGCCCAGATACAGCCACTACTGGCAACGCAGACCCCTGAGTCGGCGGCTTGTTCTTCTAAGTTAGAACCGGATTTTGCTATCGCTCTAATAGTATTACAGGCAGATATGAAACATGCTTGGAAGCCGTTTGAAAGATAATCCAAGTAATTTATCCCGAGCTGTGGTGATACTTTTACAGGTAAAACCATTTACTATAGATAGTCATAAAATTTCAGTTATCACCTAGAGAGAACAATTACTTACATTTTATTTTTAATGCCTGTTTTATGCTAGTCCATTTCTGCAAAATTGCTCGAGTCTTTAGTAGTCTCACGTAGTTTAATGAAAACACGAGTAAACACTAATGAATTTGGTATTCTTCAGTAAGGCAATCGTTTACTGATTCTCTGTATAATGGGTCGTAGGCGTGGAGCGTTTCAAAGAACTCTAAAATAACATCGCACGTGAATTCCCCGACAAGCTATTCCAGTAGGAGAGAGTTTACAAAATGTTAGCTGCTGAATGGTAGTTACAGGTATTTACGAGTGGCAGAGATAAAATAATTTTGTCGCGTTTTAGTGAACGCATTTTCCAAAAATTATCTTAACGAGTTGGTGAGATGACCCACTAGCGAGAGAAACAAGTTAGATCTGAAGCCAACACAGAGACACGTTCTTTTACTTTTAGTTATGGGCAGCGATTGCCAGAATTATATGGCTCACTGGTGCTGATCGGAGTGTTAAGTAAGACAGAAAGATATAGCTGCTTAACAAGAGTGTTACGGGAGCTGTTAGAAAATTTTCCAGAAGCATGTGAAAGATATCCAGCATACCTTCAGCAATTTATAGGCTATGTAAAAATATCAGATTTTCACTGTAATAACAATTTGAATTAAATGACAGAATCAAACGAAAATAAATCCCTGTTGCTCTCTGTTGGTAAGCAAAGGCTGTAGGAAGACAGGTATGTGATGAGCACTCAATGAAGTTGTAAGCAAGATTTTAAGCATACTTCAGCGAATTTCTGAATTACTTCTAGACAACATGGCTTTACACTGACAGTGTCCCTACCGCCCACAAACTGTTATACAGATTGTGGGCTAAATGTAGCAAATAAATAAATAGTGCCCCATGCCCCTCCTTCGAGGGGTAATAAATATGTCAACATTTGCACTCTACGTGTAGGTGTCCTGTAGTGTGTGGTGATGGCTACATAAGGCACAAGAATGTTTTAAGCATTTTCCAGTTCCGTTAGAATCATGTGATGTAGCTATTTAAAACTAAGAGGCATAATTACCAAAAGGATTTTTTTTTTAAATGTGAACATTTTTAGGTTATGCTTTACCGTGACTGCTACTGACATTAAATGAAATAACAAGTTTACTGTTACCAGTCACCGTTTTATTTTATTTTTTTTTATTTTTATTTTTATATTTTTATTTTTTTCCCGACGCCTTTGGAAGGTTTAAACCTCCATCATCGGATGGATTTACATTTGTTAGTATTACATATGTGTGTATGTTGTGTTACGACATTTGGAGGAACTTGTGGCACTGCCTAGTGGAGAAACAAGACACCATTTCAGAATATGGTTTTGGATAACTTCTGACAAAAAATTAAACTGATATTTAATGGTAAACTTTAATAAGTAAACTAGAGTACCTCCAGTGGTCACAGGTTCCTTTCTCTGTCGTAACACTTCACATGTATACTGCCACATTTGTAAACAAATATGGCGTCTGGAATCAACTGGGTGCAAGGTTCATACAGCAGAAGAGAAGACATAATCGCAAAGTGCAAGGAATATACATTGTAACAACATTATTACAGAATAATCGTTTAAAACATTTGGAGGTGTTTGTGTTGAGGTGTCAAATATATGTGTGTGTACTTTAGGTGGTATATAAATCCGATTTTGAAAGGTTAAAACAGCTAAACATTCGTACTCGTTTAGGCAATCAGGTGAAAAGTTAAAATGGCTTAAACTTCATACTTGCTAATAACAATTAGGTAAAATGTTACAGGCTTGAATTACAATGATCATATTGGCTACAGCAGTAAAATCATACATAGATGACACTCTTTGAAGAAACAGAGAGAGAGAGAGAGAGAGAGAGAGAGAGAGGAAGGAGTCTTAAGATTACATGTTGCATACATTATCTGCCTAAACGTTGGGGTAATACACTGGTTAATGTTATAAAATATGCAGATAGATATACATTTGTGCCAGTAGTTGATGTACATACAGTTTTAAGCTGACAGGGGGTACAAGCTGTTGGTGTGATGAATTATCTGTGAATGAGGTCAATCTCTTGTACTCTTGGTGGCTGTCTATATTTATGGTAAATATTGGGAAATGTGCACGTGTGTGTGTGTGTGTGTGTGTGTGTGTGTGTGTATTTTAAGAGTGTAGACAGTTGCTGAAAACAGAGATGATACTATTGTAAATATTGTCATTTTTGTCATTTAAGATGGATTCTTGTTGTTTCATTTGGTGTTTGTATATTTGGAGTGTTTCAAGGATGTCTAGTTTTCTGCCTTTTGGTTGGATGTGTAGGATGCTAATACTTGTGTTGTTAACATGGTGTTTTGTTTCATGTAGGTGGGTAGCTATTGCTGATGTGTGGTATTTTTTGTTTTTTAGTGCTGCCATGTGTTCCTTGAACCTAATCTCAAATGATCTGCCTGTCTGGCCTATGTAGAATCAGTCACAGTCCAAACATTCAATTTTGTACACACCTGTGTGATGAAGTGGGTTTCGTGTGCCGATGTTGTGGGGTAACTTCTGTCCAGTCTTGTTGTCTGTTGTAGAGGATATGCTTATGCCTTTCCGTTTGAAGACATTAGCAATCTGGTATGAAATGTTACCCAGAAAGGTGATTGTATGCAAGACATTATTTTCTTTTTGTTTTTCGTGTTGCGATAGCTTAGCCATTATTGAGTGTTTTAGAGTGTCTATTATGGAGTTGTTATAGCCATTTTCAATAGCTGTTTGTTTTATTATTTCAATTTCTTGATCACGTTTATCTTCTGAGAGTGGTAGTTGGATAGCTCTATTAATCATGTACCGTTGTGCTTCCATTTTGTGTGCTGCGGGGTGGCAAGAGGAGTTGTGGATTGTAGTATGTGTTGTGGTAGGCTTCCGATACATTTCAAACTGGTGTCTGTTATTCTTTATTGTAATGGTAAGGTCTAGGAAATTTATACTGTCATCTTTTTGATGTGAATTTTATGCTTTCATGGGAGTTGTTGAAAAACTGATTCAACTCACTGATGTCATCTTTAGTGCCTTTGATTAAATTTATGATTTCATCTACATATCTGTAGTAGTAGATGATATTTTTGAGGAGGTGGCGATTGGAATTCAAGATTTTGTCTTCTAGGTTACTTACAAATATTTCTGCTAACAATCCGGAAAGATTAGAGCCCATTGCCATTCCATCTGTTTGTTTGTAGATTTTATTGTTAAATTTAAAATAGTTGTGTGAAAGTGTGAATTCAAGCAAGTCCATTAGATCTTTAATGTGAGTTGAAGGGATTTTTTTGTGTTTATGTTGGTTGCAATTAATTATTTGTAGTGTGGGATCTATTGGCACAGATGAATAAAGGTTTTGTATGTCGAATGAAGCAATTGTGGCTCCATCAGGTATTTGTATGTTTTTGACATATTGTGTGAATTCTGTTGTGTTTTTAAGTGTTCTCTCATTATTGAATGTGTATGCTTGTTTGAGAATTCTGAAGATTATTTTATTGAGCTTGAATGTTGGGCTGTTCCTACAGTTCACTATGGGTCTGATGCGGGTCCCATCTTTGTGTATCTTTGGTTGTGACCTAAGACAAGGTGCTTGTGGGCTCATTGTTACAATGTTTCTTGCTTCTTGGATGGTGAGTAGAAAGTTAATGTTGTTTGAAATGTGTTTAATCTCCTTTTGTATTCTGGCTGTTGGATCTTTATGTATTTCAATTATGTTGGTGGTTTGGAAGAAGAGTTAAGTTTTTTCTATGTATGTTGTTCTGTCCATTACAACAGTTGTGTTGCCCTTGTCAGCTTTTACAATTATTGCATTATTCATGTTTAATTTAGTCGTAATGGTACGTGTAAGGGCTTCTTCTCTTTTCTTGTGTGCTGGGAATGGTTTTGCAATTTCCTTTTCAATGATTTCGTTAATTTTGTGGCAGGCTGATATTCTGTCGGTTTGCTTCTTAAAGGCGATGGTCGAGATCTGTGTGACACAAGTGATGAGCTTCTCTTGGTTCTTTTGGTCCAGCGGAGCTTGATCATTGTGTTTTAAGCCTTTGCAGAGTAGTGCCTCTTCTTCTGCAGTGAATATTATGTTCGTGTTGTTGAGGAAAGTTGTGTAGAATGTGTGCTTCTTTTGGCTGTTCTGGTTCGGTTTGGAAGGTAGTTGTTGCTTTATAAGATTGGCCAGTTTTTTCTTCTGTCTAGCTTTCGTTTTCTGTACGATGAACTCGGTGTACTCTTTGACTTTTTTGGTTATGGAATCATATACTAATCTATGAAGAAACTTTCCCAATTGTAATTCTGCATTATAAAGCTGTGTGTTGAACTTTTGTTTTTTAATATAATGTTCTTTCAGTTCATTTTTCACCCAGAGTTTTCATGCGATCTCCAGTGTTTTCTTCGCAGTAGTTGTGTTTCTTTTGATGTCAATCTTGACATAATTTGGGATGACGTTATTCTTGAGACAATTCCTATTGAAGTGTATGTGTTGTGTCGTCATTGCGACCTTTTCTGAACTGGAGATCGCACCTACATAAACACAAAAAAATCCCTTCAACTCACATTAAAGAACTAATGGACCTGCTTGAATTCATTCTTTCGCACAACTATTTTAAATTCAACAATAAAATCTACAAACAAACAGATGGAATGGCAATGGGCTCAAATCTTTCCGGATTGTTAGCAGAAATATTTATAAGTAACCTAGAAGACAAAATCTTGAATTCCAATCACCACCTCCTCAAAAATATCATCTACTACTACAGATATGTAGATGAAATCATAAATTTAATCAAAGGCACTAAAGATGACATCAGTGAGTTGAATCAGTTTTTCAACAACTCCCATGAAAGCATAAAATTCACATCAAAAAGATGACAGTATAAATTTCCTAGACCTTACCATTACAATAAAGAATAAGAGACATCAGTTTGAAATTTATCAGAAGCCTACCACAACACATACTACAATCCACAACTCCTCTTGCCACCCCGCAGCACACAAAATTGCAGCATATCGGTACATGATTAATAGAGCTCTTCAACTACCACTCTCAGAAGATAAACGTGATCAAGAAATTGAAATAATAAAACAAACAGCTATTGAAAATGGCTGTAACAACTCCATAATAGACACTCTAAAACACTCAATAATGGCAAAGCAATCACAACACAAAAAACAAAAAGAAA
This sequence comes from Schistocerca serialis cubense, assembly GCF_023864345.2. Classification (NCBI taxonomy): domain Eukaryota; kingdom Metazoa; phylum Arthropoda; class Insecta; order Orthoptera; family Acrididae; genus Schistocerca; species Schistocerca serialis. Next base: position 55,805,641 of record NC_064644.1, read on the forward strand.
ATAATGTCTTGCATACGATCACCTTTCTGAGTAACATTTCATACCAGATTGCTAATGTCTTCAAACGGAAAGGCATAAGCATATCCTTTACAACAGACAACAAGATTGGACAAAAGTTACCCCACAACATCGGCGCACGAAACCCACTTCATCACACAGGTGTGTACAAAATTGCATGTTTGGACTGTGACTGATTCTACATAGGCCAGACAGGCAGATCATTTGAGATTAGGTTCAAGGAACACGTGGCAGCACTAAAACACAAAAAATACCACACATCAGCAATAGCCACCCACCTACATGAAACAAAACACCATGTTAACAACACAAGTATTAGCATCCTACACATCCAACTAAAAGGCAGCAAACTAGACATCCTTGAAACACTCCAAATATACAAACACCAAATGAAACAACCAGAAACCATCTTAAATGACAAAAATGACAATATTTACAATAGTATCATCTCTGTTTTCAGCAACTGCCTGCACTATTAAAATACACACACACACACACACACACACACACACACACACACACACACACACGTGCACATATCCTAATATTTACCATAACTATTGACAGCCGCCAAGAGTAAAAGAGATTGACCTCATTCACAGATAATTCATCACACCAACAGCTTGTACCCCTGTCAGCTTAAAACTGTATGTACGTCAACTACTGGCACACATGTATATCTATCTGCATATTTTATAACATTAACCAGTGTATTACCCCAAACTTTAGGCAGCTAATATATGCAACATGTAATCTTAAGACTCCTTGCCATGTAAATGTTTGCTCCTTCCTCTCTCTCTCTCTCTCTCTCTCTCTCTCTCTCTCTCTGCCTCTTTCTTCAAAGAGTGTCATCTATGTATGATTTTACTGCTGTAGCCAATATGATCATTGTAATTCAAGCCTGTAACATTTTACCTAATTGTTATTAGCAAGTATGAAGTTAAAGCCATTTTAACTTTTCACCTGATTCCATAAACGAGTACGAATGTTTGGCTGTTTTAACATTTCAAAATTGGATTTATATACCACCTGAAGTACACACACATACACACCTGGAAATTGAAATAAGAACACCGTGAATTCATTGTCCCAGGAAGGGGAAACTTTATTAACACATTCCTGGGGTCAGATACATCACATGATCACACTGACAGAACCACAGGCGCATAGACACAGGCAACAGAGCGTGCACAATGTCGGCACTAGTACAGTGTATATCCACCTTTCGCAGCAATGCAGGCTGCTATTCTCCCATGGAGACGATCGTAGAGATGCTTGATGTAGTCATGTGGAACGGCTTGCCATGCCATTTCCACCTGGCGCCTCAGTTGGACCAGCGTTCGTGCTGGACGTGCAGACCGCGTGAGACGACGCTTCATCCAGTCCCAAACATGCTCAATGGGGGACAGATCCGGAGATCTTGCGGGCCAGGGTAGTTGACTTACACCTTCTAGAGCACGTTGGATGGCACGGGATACATGCGGACGTGCATTGTCCTGTTGGAACAGCAAGTTCCCTTGCCGGTCTAGGAATGGTAGAACGATGGGTTCGATGACGGTTTGGATGTTCCGTGCACTATTCAGTATCCCCTCGACGATCACCAGTGGTTTAGGCCAGTGTAGGAGATCGCTCCCCACACCATGATGCCGGGTGTTGGCCCTGTGTGCCTCGGTCGTATGCAGTCCTGATTGTGGCGCTCACGTGCACGGCGCCAAACACGCATACGACCATCATTGGCACCAAGGCAGAAGCGACTCTCATCGCTAAAGACGACACGTCTCCATTCGTCCCTCCATTCACGCCTGTCGCGACACCACTGGAGGCGGGCTGCACGATGTTGGGGCGTGAGCGGAAGACGGCCTAACGGTGTGCGGGACCGTAGCCCAGCTTCATGGAGACGGTTGCGAATGGTCCTCGCCGATACCCCAGGAGCAACAGTGTCCCTAATTTGCTGGGAAGTGGCGGTGCGGTCCCCTACGGCACTGTGTAGGATCCTACGGTCTTGGCGTGCATCCGTGCGTCGCTGCGGTCCGGTCCCAGGTCGACGGGCACGTGCAGCTTCCGCCGACCACAGGCGACAACATCGATGTACTGTGGAGACCTCACGCCCCACGTGTTGAGCAATTCGGCGGTACGTCCACCCGGCCTCTCGCATGCCCACTATACGCCCTCGCTCAAAGTCCGTCAACTGCACATACGGTTCACGTCCACGCTGTCGCGGCATGCTACCAGTGTTAAAGACTGCGATGGAGCTCCGTATGCCACGGCAAACTGGCTGACACTGACGGCAGCGGTGCACAAATGCTGCGCAGCTAGCGCCATTCGACGGCCAACACCGCGGTTCCTGGTGTGTCCGCTGTGCCGTGCGTGTGATCATTGCTTGTACAGCCCTCTCGCAGTGTCCGGAGCAAGTATGGTGGGTCTGACACACCGGTGTCAATGTGTTCTTTTTTCCATTTCCAGGAGTGTATATTTGACACCTCAACACAAACAGCTCCAAATGGTTTAAACGATTATTCTGTAATAATGTTGTTTCAATGTATATTCCTTGCACTTTGCGATTATGTCTTCTCTTCTGCTGTATGAACCTTGCACCCAGCTGATTCCAGACGCCATATTTGTTTACAAATGTGGCAGTATACATGTGAAGTGTTACGACAGAAAAAGGAACCTTTGACCACTGGAGGTACTCTAGTTTACTTATTAAAGTTTACCATTAAATATCAGTTTAATTTTTTGTCAGAAGTTATCCAAAACCATATTCTGAAATAGTGTCTTGTTTCTCCACTAGGCAGTGCCAAAAGTTCCTCCAAATGTCGTAACACAACATACACACATATGTAATACTAACAAATGTAAATTCACCCGATGATGGAGGTTTAAACCTTCGAAACGTGTCGTGAAAAAAAAAATTAAAAAAATGAAAAAATAAATAAAACGGTGACTGGTAACAGTAAACTTGTTGTTTCATTTAAAAGGATTTTTATAAATTTTTTAAAGTCTTCAGTACATACTTGGCTTTAGTAATGGTTCAAGGGCTTTTTTCTTGAGTAATGCATGTCCCGTTTGATGCGTATCGCCACAAATTTCTCTCCTCTGGCAAGCTTTTCATCTCAGAGTCGTAATGACAATCTCTGAATAATATTAAGTTGCCTTTACCTTTCCTAAAGCGAATCTGATGTTTATCTAACAAATCCTCAGTTTCACTTTCCATTCCTCTGTATATTAGTACTGTCAGCAACTTGGATGCATGAGCTATTAAACTGATTGTGCGATAATACTCGCAATATGTCGGCTCTTGTAACATACGGAATTGTATGGATTTTTCCCGGAAGTCAGATGGTATATAACCACAGTCACACATTCTACACATCAGTGGGAAGAGTTACTTCTTTGCCACATCGCCCACTGACTTCATAAATTATGATGGAATGTAATTTATCCCTTACGCTTTATTTGATCTTACGTTTTCCAAAGCTTTTTTCAAAACAAAATTCTCATTCTAGTACTGGAACACTATCTCTTCCTCCTCGACGGCTATTTCTTTTTCTGTCACGTTATCAGACAAGTTCTCCGTCTCACATAGGTATTCAGAGCACTCTTTCCTCCTGTCCACTCTATCCTCTGCGTTTAACAGTGAAATTCCCATTTTAGTACCCATAATATTACTTCCCTTGCTCCTCAATTCACTTTTCTGTATGCTGAGCCAGACTTCCCGACAATCATTTCATTTTCGATCTCTTGACTTTTTTCAATGTTGCCATTTCACCTTAGCTTCCCTGCACTACGTATTTATTTCATTCCTAAGTGACTAGCATGTCAATGTTCCTGAATTTCGCTTAACGTTTTTGTACGGATTTCTTTCGTCGATCAACTTAAGCATTTCTTCTATTACTCACGGTTTTTTCAAAGTTTCTTTCTTATATAAGTACATTAATTTAACAGAATTTGTCCTGCGGAACAGGAGAAGCTACGATGCCGAGAGCTGTGAAGATAATAAGTATACTAATTGCAACGAAACCATGCAGCACATTGGTGTAAGCTGAATTTTAGCGTCATGGACGTTACACGAGATGTTATTCATTTGCATTGTCTTGATATGTACTCTACTGTAGTTTTAATATATAGTAATCACTGTCGACCCAGTACCCGTGATCTAGGGGTAACATCATCGATTCACAAGCAAAACGTCTTCGGTCTAGGGTTCGAAACCCACCGCGCCCAAAATTGTAATTAATAATGAGCATTGGCGGCCGCGGACTTCCGGCATACGAAGTCACCCCTCATTCTGCCAACGGCCTTGTCAAAGAGGGCGGAAGAGTGCACAGAGGTTCAGGGCACTATCTTGTCCTACAGGTGGGAAACTGACTCTAAAGGCGGAAGAAGCAGCAATGATCAACGTCATGACGATGCAGAAGGCAATAGAGACCACTGCATTAGAGACACATAACTACTATTCATAGGACTTGTGGTCTGTAATTGAAGAAGTATCATGATGATCTGTCCATTGGCAAAAGATTCCGGAATAGCCCCCCATTCGGATCTCCCGAAAGGACTGACTAGGGGGAGATTACCATGAGAAAAACATTGACTAATCAATGGAAGGATTGCGTTCTACGACTCGGGGAGTGGAATTACAGAAGCTTGAACTTGGTAGGGAAACTAGAGAATCTGAAAAGGGGAACGCAAAGGCTCAATCTATATATAGTAGAGGTCAGTGAAATGAAATGGAAAAAAGACAAGGATTTCTGGTCAGATGAGTATGGGGTAATATCAACAGCAGCAGAAAATGGTACAACGGGATAGGAAGGTATGGCAGAGAGTGTGATACTGTGAACAGTCAAGTGATAGGATTGTTTTTATCAAAATCGAGAGCAAACCAACAACGAAAGTTCAGGTGTACATGCCGACATCACTAGCTTAAGAAGAGGAGATAGAGAAAGTGTATGAGAATACATAAAGGGTAATACAATATCTAAGGGGATAACGGGATACTAAAATGTAATAATCATGGGGGACTGGAATTCTGTGGTATCGGAAGGAGTAGAAGAAAAGGTTACGGTGGATTATGGGCTTGGGACAAGTAAAGAGAGAGGAGAAACACTAATTTAGTTCTGTAGCAAGTTTCAGCTAGTAATAGCGAATACTCTGTTCAGGAATCACAAGAGGATGAGGTATACTTGGAAAAGAGTGGGTGATACGGTAAGATTTCAATTAGATTACATCATGGTCAGACAGAGATTCCGAAATCAGATACTGGATCGTAAGGCGTACCCAGGAGCGGACATAGACTCAGATCACTGGCTTTAGGAAAAATAAAGGCAAGAGAGAGGAACTTCTGACGTTACGGTTAATAATGGTAGTGATGAAGAGTAGGCTGAAGATTAAGACATTAGTCAGGAAGAATCAATACGCAAAGAAGTGGGATACGTAAGTACTAGGGAATGACGAAACATGGTTGAAGTGCTCTAAGGCTATAGACACAGCAATAAAGAATAGCTCAATATGCAGTACAATTGAAGAGGAATTGACAACTATAAAAAGCGCAATCACACAGGTTGGGAAGGAAAACATAGGTACAAAAAAGATAACAGCGAAGAAACCATGGGTAACAGAAGAAATACTTCAAATGATCGATGAAAGGAAGAAGCACAAGAATGTTCCAGGAAACTCAGGAACTCAGGAATAGAGAAATACAAGTGCTGAGGAATGAAATAAATGGGAAATGCAGGGAAGCTAAGACGAAATGGCTGTAGTAGCAATGTGAAGACATCGAAAAGAAATGATTACGGAAGGACAGACTCAGCCTACAGTAAAGTCAAAACAACCTTCAGTGACGTTAAGAGCAAGGGTGATAACATCAAGAGTGCAACGGGAATTCTAATGTTAAATACAGAGGAGTAGCGGATAGGTGGAAAGAATACACTGAAAGCCTCTTTAAGGGAGAAGATTTTTCTGATGTGATAGAAGAAGCAACAAGAGTCGATTCAGAAGAGACAGGGGATCCAGTATTAGAATCAGAATTTAAAAGATCTTTCGAGGACTTAAGGGCAAATAAGGCAGGAGGAATAGATAACATAACATTCCTTCAGAATTTTAAAATCATTGGGGGAAGTGGCAACAAAAGGACTATTCACGTTGGTGCGTAGAACGTATGAGTCTGGCGACGTACCATCTGACTTTCGGAAAAGCATCATCCACAGAGTTCCGAAGACGGCAAGAACTGACAAGTGCAAGAATTACCACACAATAAGCTTAACAGCTCATGCATCTAAATCGCTTGCAAGAATAATATACCGAAAAATGGAAAAGAATATTTAGCATGCGCCAGATGACAATCAGTTTGGCTTTAGGAAAAGTAAAGGCACAAGAGAGGCAATTCTGACGTTGCGGGTAGTAATGGAAGCAAGACCAAAGAAAAATCAAGACACATTCATAGGATTTGTCGATCTGGAAAAAGCGATCGACAATGTAAAATATGTTCGAAATTCTGAGGAAAGTAGGGGTAAGCTTTAGGGAGAGACGAGTCATATACAACATGTACAACAGCCAAGAGAGAGTAATAAGAGTGGACGACCAAGAACGCAGTGCTCGTATTAAAAAGGGTGTAAGACAAGGACGTATTCTTTCGCCCATACTGTTCAATATGTACACTGAGGAAACAATGATGGATATAGAAGTAAGGTTCAGGATTGGAATTAAAATTCAAGGAGATTGGATATCAGTGATACGATTCGCTGATGACATTACTGTCATGAGTGAAAGAAAAGAAGAATTACGTGATCTGCTGAACGGAATGAACAGTCTAATGAGTATAGGTTACGGATTGAGAGTAAATCGAAGAAAGACAAAGTTAATGAGAAGTAGTAGAAATGAGAACAGCGAGAAACTTAACATCAGGATTGATGGTCACGAAGTAGCTGAAGTTACTGTAAGGAATTCTGCTACCTAGACAGTAAAGTAACCAATGACAGACGGAGCAAGGAGGACATCAAAAGCTGACTATAAATGGCAAAAAAGGCATTCCTGGCCAAGAGAAGTCTACCAATATCAATATCGGCCTTAATTTGAGGTAGAAGTTTCTGATAATGTACATCTGTGGTGCAGTGCAGCATTGTATGGTAGTGAAACATGAACTGTGAGAAAACCGGAACAGAATAGAATCGAAGCATTTGAGATGTGGTGCTACAGACGGATGTTGCAAATTAGGTGGGGTGATAAGGTAAGGATTGAGGATGTTCTGCGGAGAATTGGAGAAGAAAGGCATATGTAGAAAACACTGATAAGGAGAAGGGACAGGATGATAAGACCTGTTAAGACATGGGAGAATGACTTCCATGGTACTAAAGAGAGCTGTAGAGGGTAAAAACTGTAGGGATGACAGAAAGTGGACTACATAAAGCAAGTTGTTGAGTACGTAAATTGCAAGTGCTACTCTGAGAGGAAGAGGTTAGCACAGGAGAGGAATTCGTGACGGGCCGCATCAAACCAGTCGAAAACTGACGCCAAAACAAAAATCGCTCTCGCGGTACACCAAATATATCTACAGAAATTTCGTATTGCTGGTTTTCGAACATTTATTTGTATTATAGCTCCGCCTGAACTAATGTTTCTTGACACTCGCCCCAAATGCTGTTATTTATCAATTGTGGGCCCAGAATAACGAGCAGAGCTAACCTGTAATGTTCGTTACAGAGTCAAAATTATTGTGCTGAAACTAATTAGGTCAATTGATTACGGAGGAGAGATACCAACCGATGAAGGTGGCAGCGGCAAAATGTGGACAATACTCAACTGGAAGCCTAACGTCGTAGAGATAATTCAGAGGAGAACTGAGGGGAAGTTGGAGGATATTTTGAATGGATATCGATTTGGATTTGGGAGAGGATTAGGAACAAGAGAGGCAATCCTCCCAGTCGGTCTCCTTATCGAAAAGTCAATAAAGAAAAATAAAACAACTTATGTTGCCTTTATAGATCTGAAAAAGGCAATTGATGATGTCATCTGGCGAGAGACGTCCAGAGTGCTGAAGAAAACGGGTCGAAAGCACAAAGACTTGTGGGTGATACACAGCGTCGATAAAAACGAAGTGGCTGTGCTTAATAATTTCCGTCAGGAACAGGAACCAAAATTTAGAATATGTGTGGGACAATGAGGTGCTCTCTCTTCTCCTATATTCAGTGCTTACATCCAGCAAGCTATGTATCAAGCTCGCGGAGCTAGTGAGGTGGGAATAGAAATTAGTGGGCAGCAGGCAGACACGCTCCGTTACGTAGGTGGTATTGCTGTGCTTACGTAGACGACAGAATGTCTAGAGAAGGTTGTCAGCACAATGGAATGGAATTTCAGTAATCAATATGGTGTGAGAAAATGCAAGTGAATGACGAAATTGCTGGTATAAAGCACTGACGGGAAACACGAACCTTTAAAAATCAGAATCAGAAGGGAGGAGCTAGAATGGTGGAGGAATTTACCTATATGGCAAGCAGGATCACGAGTAATGGTAGAATTCGGGAACAATTGTGAACAGAATACAGCAAGTCAAAACTGCCTTCAATCTGAGAAAGCATTTACTGCCAATAGCCAGTTGGTGGTTCACGTCGGTACCAATTTTGTATGTCACTTTGCAATCGGGAGAGATTCTCTCTGGTTTCGAGCGGCTATCACAAGTGGTAAAGGCTGTCAGTCTTGTTTGAGAGATGAAATCAGAGGTCACCATTTGCAGCATAGTCCACAGGACCGGTTGGGGACCTCTGGCACAGAGCCGAGTGGAGGGTCTGAATCAGAGGCTTAGATGGTTCTGCGACTTGTAGGCAGCAGATTCCTCGAACTCCTCGATAGGGTGGTGAGGTTCCGGATGCCGCTAAGTAGGCTTACACGCAGGAGGTGGCTGCACCGCTATGGGGGCTCTGTGGCGGGGACCGGGCTGTGTGGACTGGACCGGGCGGCTTTTAAGGTTAACATGCGTTGGGGAAACATAAAAAGGCTTTCAGTCTTAAAGAGAGCAGATCGAACACGGGAGGACTGTAGATCTAGGAACCTTCGGTATAACACTGGTAGATTGTCATACCAGAACTCCAAGCGATAATAGCAAAGATGCTCAAATTGTTATAGGCACTGAAAGTTGGCTAAACCGAAATTTTTGTGAAAGACCTAACGGTGTTGAGAAAAGCCAAATACAATTGGTGGTGGCGTGACTGTTGCTGTTTAGAAGCGGTTTATCCTGTACAGAAACTGAAGTAAATAGTTCCTGAGAGTAAGTATAGGTAGAGGTCATTCTTGGAAACTGGAATAAAGTAACAATTGTATCCATTTACCGACTTCCCAACTCAGATGATGTAATTTCTGAAAGGTTCAAAGAAAATTTGAATCTATTTTCGAACAGGTACGTGACTCATACAATTATAGTGGTGGCTACTCCTATTTACTCTCGATGTGTTGGAGAAAATATATATTAAAATCTGTAGATACGCATAAAACATCATCCGAAATTGTGCTAAACGCGTTCTCTGAAAATTGTTTCTAGCAATTACTTCATGAGGCCACTGGAATACTAAACGGTTGTGAAACATTCGCCTCTTAGCAACAAATAATTCCGAACTAATAACGAGCATACAGACGTATACAGAGATTAGTGGACACAGGGCTGTCCCAGCGAGACTGAATACCGTGACTCCCAGACCCTCCAAAAATAAACGGAAAGTATATCTATTCAAGAAAGCAGATAAAAATTCGCTTGACGCCTTCGGGAGAGGCAGTCTCCACTCCTTCCAGGTTAAGAATGTGAATGCAGATGTAGCTTCAATTCAAAGAATCAGTATCGACAGCAATTGAGCGGTTTATACCAAATAATTTAACAAACGACGGAGCAGATCCCACGTGGTACACAAACAGATTGGAACACTGTTACAGAAACAACGGAAAACGCTTGCCAAATTTAACCCAACGTAAAATCCCCTAGAGTCACGCTCTTTTGATCAAAAATGTTCAGATGTGCGGAAATCTTATGGGACTTAACTGCTAAGGTCATCAGTTCCTAAGCTTGCACACTACGTAACCTAAATTATCCTAAGGACAAACACACACACCCATGCCCGAGGGAGGACTCGAACCTCCGTCGGGATAAGCCGCACAATCCATGACCGCAGCGCCCTAGACCGCTCGGCTAATCCCGCGCGGCTCACGCTCTTTTGTAGAAGCTCGAGATTTAGAGGGGACCAGTTCGATATGCTTATAATAGTTTCCACAATGAAACATTGTCTCGAAAGCATGCACCAAACACTAAGAGATTGTGGTCATGTGTAAAGGACGATAGCTGTAAGACACAGTCATTGCCTTCGCTGCGCGACAGCAGTGGAAGTACTATCGACGACAGTGCTGCTAAAGCAGAGTTACCAAACACAGCCTTCCTGAAAGTCCTTCGCCAAAGAAGGCGGAGCAAATAGCCAAAATTCGAATCAAGAGCAGCTGCCAACATGAGTAACTTAGAAATAGATATTCTCGGAGAAGTGAATCAACTTAAATCAACAAAAGGAAGCCTTCTGGCCCAGACTGTTTACTTTCTGAGTGTGCTGATGCAATAGCTCCATACTTAACAATCATACACAACTGATCGCTCGACAAATGATGCTGGAAGACTCCACAGGTCGCACCAGTATTCATGAAAGGCAGTAGGAGTAACCCACTAAATTACAGGCCCATATCATTAAGTTCGATACGTAGCAGGATTCTGGAACGTATATTGTGTTCAGACATCATGAATTACCTCGAAGAGAACGGTTTATTGGTTCACAGTCAACATGCATTTAGAAAACATCGTTCTTGTGAAACACAACTTGCCCTTTTCTCAAACAAAGTGATATGTGGTGTTCGCCAAAGACTTCTAATTGATTTCGTATTGATTTACAGAAGGCCTTTGACACCGTACCTCAGAAGTAAAACGGAAATGATTTATGGTGTTCCCCAAGGTAGTGTTATAGGACCTCTGCTGTTTCTTATTAATATAAGGAATTTAGGACAACATTTGAGCGATCCTCTTAGGGTGCAGTTTGTAGCCTATTAAACGCATCAGAAGATCAAACAAATTGCAAAACGATTTAGAAAAGATATCTGCATAGTGCGAACATAGGCAATTGACCATAAATAATGAAGGTGTGAGGTCATTGACACGAGTACTGAAACGAAAATGTTAAACTTCGGTCACACGAAACATCAATCAAATTTAAAGCTCATAAATTCAAAAAAATACCTAGGAATTTCAACTACGAACAAATTAAATTGGAAAGAACACATTTAAATTGTTGTGCCGAAGGCAATTTTATCTAATTGGCAGGAAACTTAGAAAATACAACAGAGCTAATAAAGAGCTGCTTCCAATACAGTTGTCCGTCCCTCTTTTGGAGTGCTGCTACGCGGTGTGGGATTCTTACCAAATAGGATTAATGAAGTATATCGAGAACGAGCATATTGTTCCTGAAATCCGTAAGGTGTTGACCAAAATAAATAGTCAAAATCTTGTTTATTCCTACACTTCTACAAAGGTTTTCACTGATCCACATTTATAGCTCGTTCCGCCATCAGCTCCGTATGTCCTTTGGCTGTAAGCCTTCAGTAAGGAGACAAGTTGTACCACTAGGAAGCGCAAAGTCTTCATCTTATTCCCGGTGGTAGCTTCTTAATTGCTTATGGCGTGCTGATTTCCTCATAAAATGCTGTATACAATTCCATTCCATGCTTCAACCCCTGCATACCCTTCGTTTTTTGAAATTATGTATATATACTGCTTAACAACCATCCGGTCTAAGCTGCCCACACCTGTATTTACCCTTAATACACCGTCGTCCTCTTTTGTTACATACTACAACCCCGACTATTACTGCTTAATTTGGAGAACACTGTGAAGAGTTAAATTACAGTGATCACTTGTGACAAATATATTCCGTCAGTGACGTATCAAGGTATGATAGGAGCGCTCTTATTTCAGCCTATACGAGCTCAGTGATCTTAAACTTACTAAGGACGTTCAGAAGCTCAAAGGAGAGACACCTAAACACCAAATAAAAAACGTTTTTTTTTAGGAAAAAGAGGAATATGTCTGATCTACAATCCACAAAGAAAACCTCTGTATTTGTGGACAGCCGATGGGTGAAAGTTAAAGAATATAAATACTACAAGAGCACGTTCCTGAAGAAACTGTATAGGGTGACGGATAATGACCAGCAGATCCTCAAATGGCGAGAAATTCAACATCTCTTCAAATCTCACATGTAGTACTTACAGAGTCATGTTTCCTAAAATGTAAGCAGCGATTAAAATTGTCCGTTCTAAGGCCGTACAGTACGAAATCAGTAAACCATTGAGGCAAAATCGGCGTGAGCAATGAGGCAATCACCCCACCGAAGCACCAGGTTGAAGATACCAGTTCGGCAAAACATCCTATCCTGTTGCATGAAGAAGTACCTACCTGCATGCTGCATAATCTCATCCTATGAGATTCGTCGACCCTTCAAAGTCCTTTTTAAGTGCCGAGGCGCGGAGAGAGATCAGGGCTGTAGGCCAGGTGATCGAGTGTGTTCCTCCTGAGTTGGCGTAACTTCTGCTTTGCGACATTAGCAATGTGGGGAGGTGCGTTATCATGAAGCAGCAATACCCTTTGCTGCAGTTTTTCCTGGCGTTTCGGCTAAATTGTGTGCGTTTGTTTCTCCAGCATTACGCAGTATCATTCCCCATGATGGAGACGCCAGTTTCCTTGAAATCAAATCTGTCCCTGTTGTCTAAGAACAGATTGAGAATTATCCTTCCAGGAGATGGCTGGTTCCTGAACTTCCTGAAACACAGGGGACGATAGAAGACACCAGTCCATCGTCAACGCTATAAACTCCGTTTCCCAGTGATGGCACAAACATCCGTCGCCTGCAACAATGCGCTGAAGGAGCGTGGTGCCTTCAACATTGAAACACATCAGGTGTTTCAGGCAAGCAGCCAACGTGTTTGCCTTTTTCGGCATTCAACGTCCATGGTATCCACTGGCTGCAGACCTGACTTTAGCCGAAGTCCTGCCGAATAATATGTTTCACGCTACCGAATCTCAAGCTTTGATAGCAAACAAATGTTTATGCGCCGCTCCACCCTAATCGTATCATCAGCTTGCGGCCTGTTGTTGTAATGGATAAAGCTGGCCTCTCAGATCTACCAACGCCTCGTGTCGCATCACGACCAGCATGAATCTTGGCGCGTCATTCCACAGCGGTGGTTTCCGACAAACGTGCTGCCCCATACAAATTCTTCATCCTTCGATGGATGTCTGTCGGTGCTTCTCCTTCGGCAGCCAAGGAAAGAATAACAGTGCGTTCGCCCTGTGTTGATGGGTTTGGTAATATCGTTGCTATAGTTCATGTTTCCGCATTTTCCAAACGCACGTCATAAAAGCACGAGTGCCACACTAAAATATTGCCGACAGGTATTTGCTTATAAACCAACATCGGAGCCGCGATGGGTTGCGTATAAGTTGCAGCACCTCCCTCAAACGGGAACTTCTTGATCGCCTGTAGTAGAATTATCTGTGCTGCCGTATGTTCTTCGATTACTCGAAGCGTAAATGTGGAGTTTCAATAAGGTGATTAAATCACAGCTCAATATCAGGGTCCTGTAATCACTGTAGCTTTCGGAATTAGATTACTGCTGTACGGATGCACATGCACTGTCTGCCGTAATGCATACGGACACTCATCGGAGGACATTAATATTGGGTGGTCACCACCCTTTACCTTTAGGACGGATTGACCTATTGTGAACACACTTTCAGTAGAGTGTTTGAATATCTTTGGAGTTATGGCATCTCATTCTTCCTCAAGAGCTGAAAACAGAACAGTTAGTGATGTATGACGCAGGGATCTCAAGCGAAATTGACGTTCAATTTTATCCCAAAAGTGTTCTACTGGGTTCATGTCGGGACTCAGAGCAGGCCCTTAGATTTTAGAAACGTTGTAGTCTACGAACAGCTGTCTCACGGATGCCGCTTTATGACAGGGTGCACTGTCATGCTGACATCAGCAGTCATCGTCTCCGAACTGCTCTTCTACTCAATGCGGTACATCGTCGTGTTTTAAAATGTGTAATTCACTTTCCGAATTTAGCGTTTTGTTAAGCACAATATGGAGACCACACGCTAACCACTAAAAAGCCGCCCATATCTGCTTCGTACTTCACTATTTAGCCTACACATTATGGTATTCACCATACCCAAAGGCTCCCATCGAAATACAGTAGGCTGTGGTGTGAGAAACCACTCCACGTCACTCCACGTCACTGTCCAACTGCGTTGCTGTTTCGTTACTTCAAGGGTCGGTTAGCAATGACTACAGAAACGTATTGCTGACGAAAAATTACTCGGCCATTGCACCAATTACTTTCAACTCACGACGAACAGCCATTGTGCTAGCTGGACTGCTGGTAACTCTTTAGGTCCCTTAATTCATCCCATGCACTGATTCCATGCTATTTCTACAACCGCCCTCGGCAGTGCTCGACAGTCTCCCTCCTTCGCTACGTGAGGTCTGCTACTCTTGCTTTAGCTGTATTCCTTCCTTCGCGTTTTCACGTCACACCAAAACAGTCGATCTCGACAGCTGTAGAGGGATAGAAATGTCTCTGATCGATTTGCAGCTTAGGTGACAGCGGATGAATGACTGGTCCATTTTCGGTATCTCTGAACTCTCCTGCCGACTCATTCCGCTTTTAGTGGTTTTTTACTGACAACACCTCACACACTAAGGACAAATTCCCACGGATTTGATGCAGAAACCTGGCAGTTTTCCTTCGGGCCTTGCATTTTCCAATGGTGGTTTTGAAGCTGATGATGATGATGACGATGCGCGGTCATCAGCACAAGTACAATGTCCCAGTCTTTACACAGCCCAATCTGTCTACTTTCGCGAATGAGTATGATGATGAAAAGATGAAGACGACACAAACACTCAGTCCTCTTGCAGAGAAAATCCCCAACCCAGCTGGGAATCGAACGCGGGGCCCCGTGATCCATAGGCAGCAACGCTAGCCATTAGACCGCGAGCTATGGACGATTTTTATCCAGACTGTATGCACCGACATCACTGACACACGCCGTTCAAAGGGTGATCATAAGGTGCTGTAGACTCAGCTGACACGGATGAGGAGTGCTGCGCCTTCTCGCAGAAGAGGAGAGCAGAATGACGGAAGTGGTCCAGTGAGATCGGGCCTCTGGATGCTTCATGGAGCTGGCGGCTGGAACAGTGTCTATGAAGTTGCAGGACGAGTCGCAGAACTGGATTTCGCACTGTTTAGAGACGCAGATGCGGGTGGGAGCACCGTTATTCCACCAGCATACTCCTGCGCCGGACACTGACAACATCACACGCCCCAGATCCTCTTATGCCGGTGGAATAACCTCTGGTAATATCTAATGGTCAGTTCTGCTTTACATAGATGTGTCCGGGTAGTTTTGTTCAGGTGCTGTAAATGTAATGTGTCAAGTGCACATTTTACCCGCGTCGAATGTACACACTCGTACATTCCACTATGTTTTCATAATCCCAATTTGCACGTCGGTGACGAGTAATGGAAAAACATGCAACAAAACAGTACCTCGTATTTTGGAAGATATAAGTAACAATTTCACAGGCTATTTGTTTCAAGAAATACAGAGCTTTTTGACGAATAATATTTCATTTACAATTCTTGTGAATCTTCTGCTCATAACTGTCTATTACGTTAAATTGTTAATATAGCATCTTATACGTGTGTGGTGTTCGTAAACCTTCAATCGCTGATTCTACATAAATGCAGATCATAAGAGATAGGTGATCTGATGGGTGGTAGCATTGACACATATCCTTACTTTAAATTAATTGTTAATGGGTTTTAGCCATCCAGTCTTACTTGATCCCGCTTGAGTGTATCTGTTGCGAAGCCATTGTAGAACTTGTAAGTAGGCTGTTTAGGTTCTTATATTGGTAACGCCACCCCCACCTAGCGCTCTGTATGAAAATCGCTGGCTGTGCTGTATGCAGTCTGTGGCTGGGTGACATTGTTGGAATTTGCTATAGTAGTGTTGGGCAGTTGGCTGTTAACAGCGCGTAGCGTTGCGCAGTTGGAGGTGAGCCGCCAGCAGTGGTGGATGTGGGGAGAGAGATGGAGGAATTTTGAGAGCGGACGATCTGGACGTGTGTCCATCAGAAATAGTAAATTTGTAATATTGGATATCATGGACTGATATATACACAGGGTGAGTCACCTAACGTTACCGCTGGATATATTTCGTAAACCACATCAAATACTGACGAATCGATTCCACAGACCGAACGTGAGGAGAGGGGCTAGTGTAACTGGTTAATACAAACCATAAAAAAATGCATGGAAGTATGTTTTTTAATACAAACCTATGTTTTTTCTAAATGGAACCCCGTTAGTTTTGTTAGCACATCTGAACATATAAACAAATACGTAATCAGTGCCGTTTGTTGCATTGTAAAATGTTAATTACATCCGGAGATATTGTAACCTAAAGTTGACGCTTGAGTACCACTCCTCCGCTGTTCGATCGTGTGTATCGGAGAGCACCGAATTACGTAGGGATCCAAAGGGAACGGTGATCGACCTTAGGTACAGAAGAGACTGGAACAGCACATTACGTCCACATGCTAACACCTTTTTATTGGTCTTTTTCACTGACGCACATGTACATTAGCAAGTGTGGTGAGGTACACGTACACACGTGGTTTCCGTTTTCAATTACGGAGTGGAATAGAGTGTGTCCCACTGGAAACGCGTCGACGTATGTGGTATCAGCATGATGGTGCACCTGCACATTCCGCAATTAACACTAGGCTGACCCTTGACAGAATGTTCGACGGGCGTTTCATAGGACGTGCAGGACGCATAAATTGGCCAGCCCGTTCTCCTGATCTTACACCTATGGTCTTCTTTCTGTGGGGTACGTTAAAGGAGAATGTGTACCGTGATGTGCCTACAACCCGAGAGGATATGAAACAACGTATTGTGGCAGCCTGCGGCGACATTACACCAGATGTATTGCGGCGTGTACGACATTCATTACGCCAGAGATTGCAATTGTGTGCAGCAAATGATGGCCACCACATTGAACACCTATTGGCCTGACATGTCGGGACACACTCTATTCCACTCCGTAATTGAAAACGGAAACCACGTGTGTACGTGTACCTCATCCCTCATGGTAATGTACATGTGCGTCAGTGAAAAAGATCAATAAAAAGGCGTTAGCATGTGGACGTAATGTGCTGTACCAGTCTCTTCTGTACCTCAGGTCGATCACCGTTCCCTTTGAATCCCTACGTAATTCGATGCTCTCCGATACATACGATCGAACAGCGGAGGAGTGGTACTCAAGCGTCAACTTTAGGTTACAATATCTCCGGATGTAATTAACATTTTACAATGCAACAAACGACACTGATTACGTATTTGTTTATATGTTCAGATGTGATAACAGAAACTAACGTGGCTCTCGCTGTATTGCAGTAGTTCGAGTCACGAAGATTTTTGTGAGGTAAGGAATTCATGAAAGGTATAGGTTATTGTTAGTCAGGGCCATTCCTTTGTAGGGATTACTGAAAGTCAGATTGCATTGCGCTAAAAACATTGTGTGTCATTTTAGTGTTGATCAGAATAAGTAAAGAGAGTAATGTCTGAGTACGTTCAGTTTTGCTCAGCTCTTTGAAAATCAAATAATGTAAGAGGTTTATCAGCACAGTGGTTAATTTTTCTAAGGGGACGTTTCAGACTATGCCAAGAATCGGTACTAAGCACGTTGTGCACCAATTGTCAAACGTTTCACATTTTTCCCCCAACAGGTTTTGGGACTGCGTTATCCCATTATCAAGTGCTATAAAACAAGGAAACAAATCAATACATCACAAAGCTAAACGTAATGACAACCGTGAGAACATATGTGAATGCAGGCTTTTCCAGTGCATACTGCTAATGAAATTTTCGCGTGCTTCCATCCGGGTAGCTGCGTCAAAAATCCGCGACGTTTCTATGAGTATCATTCTCATCATCTTCAGGCTAAGTGTCGCTGGATCACAGTCGTTTTCTGTATATAGCTGGACACCGGCGCGCGGCGGCCATCCCTCCCCACCTCTCCTACCGGCGCTGGGCCGGTGGTGGGGGTAACCGCGCACGGCCGAGCAACGCCGCCGCCTGCCGCGTTTGTCTAGCTTCAAATCGCGGGTCGTTAGCAGCTGAGCACGGTCCCGGCGTATAGCTGCTGTTGCAGGGTACCATGCTGAACTTAAATGGTAGCCCTCGTCCCTGATGACGGGATTGTCATGTAATCTTATTTCGACTGATTCCTTCATGGCGCTCTCCCAGAAACTACTGGCTCAGCAAAGGATTTTCGTTTCTTCAAATAGGAAGGTGTATCCGTCATCGAGGCTGTGTTCGGCCACGGCCGATTTGTCCTCGTGCCCCAGAAGTACGCATCTAATGTGTTCCTGGGAGCCTTTCGAGATGCAGCGTTGTGTTTGACCAATGTACTGGAGCCCACGCACGCACGGTATACTATACGTACCGGGAACTCGTAGCTGCAGTCTGTCCTTCAACGAGCCCAGTAACTCTTCCGTTTTCGGAGATAGTCGAAAAATTGCTTTGATGTTGCTTTCCCCCAATATTCTCGCAATTTTGGCTGACGGGGTCCCAATATACTGGATAAAGGCGAGTTTCTTTTCCTCTTCCTTTCTTTGTGGATGGCTGTCTCACTCTTTTCCTTCCTCAATTAAATTCTAATGTGCTCTTCGCTGTAACCATTCCGACGAAACAATGGGGAAATGTTCAATGCGGATTTTCGACGCAGCTACCCGGATGGAGGCCCGAGAAGATTTCATCAACCGCGTGAACATTTGTATAGTCCTCTAGTGTAACAATCCTTGAAGCTTGTACACCACTAGACGCAGTCAAAAGTGAAAACTCAGCAGCAAACATGGAGCCGATCTTAGTATATCTCATTTTGGAGTGTTATACTCTCAAGGTTCAGTTGTAAACAAAAAGGGACCACTGTCGCCTACTAACCATAGTATTTTCCAGCAGCGCGTACATCGCGTTATCCAACGATGCCACAGTCTATCACAAAATCTATTAGAATTACATGTTAAGTCCTGCAAATTCTAAAAACCAGTACTATATCTATGTTGCAATGTGGGCATTCATATACCAGGGCTGTTTAGTAAAGAATGATCATAATTTTTTTTTGTCACCATTCCTTTACTCATCGTCATAATTTTGATAGTCGTGGTCAAAGTAGCCTTCCATGAATGTGATACAATTTTCCTAGCGCTTTTGGGGGTTGGTGATGAAGAAGATTTCCACCCTGAGTTTTGCTGTTTGCTTTCAGGATCAAAATGATGAAGCCAAGTTTTATCAGCAGTGATTACATTTGAAACTTCGGATCTTCCTCTAACATCAACTTCAACTGCATGCAGACCTGCACGCGAATGTCCTTTTGTTCGGGAATCAACCGTCTTGAAACCCATCGCGCACAAACACGTGTCGTGTGTAATTTTTGTGTCACCAACGTGTGGCTGGCAACCATTGAAATGTTCAGTATTTCAGAAAGTGATCTTAAGGTAGTTCGTCGATCCTCTCTCACAATAACATCAGTAGTGTTGGTGTTTTATTCCATAAGAGCAGTAACTGGAGCACCGGGTCCACCTTCCTTTGAAATAATTTCTCTTCCCACTTTAATCGTTTTAAACCACGTCCGAGCTGTAATGTAGAGAAGAACAGGCTCTCCATATGCCTCCTGTAACACTGCAAAGGCCTCAGCTGAAGATTTATTGAGACAAAAACAGGATTTCAAAGCTCCATGTTGTTCCTCGCGTGTTACCTCCATTGCAGCGGTAGGCGATACTGAACATGTATGACCTTGCCTGCCTCTCACATGCGGGAACTGGGAGACACAACAATGAAACTACTACGGCGTACTTATTGCACATTAAGTCAACAGAATATCAAAAGATTAAATTTTAGCGCGAGAAATTACGACCATAAAAAGTTTATGATCATTCTTTATCGAACAGCCCTCGTAGAATGACCAACAGAGAACATTAAACGTTACGCCGTTAATTAGTGTAAGTTGTTGACTGCTTCCCAAAGAAGATATCGCTAAAGAGGGCCCAGTAATCCCCCGTAAATGAATCTGTCTTCTCATTTAACACGCTGACGCTTTCCTTCTTATGAGTTAGGTATGAAGAGTGTAACAGTAAGGAGAATAGTTCAAAGGAAGTGGCGAAGAACCTCAAGAATGAGCACCATTCGTTAGTGAACATCAAATGCAGCACATTGAGGAAATGGAAATGAGCTTATGGCGTCAGTGGCCGGGAGTTCCCAGTCGGGAAGTTCGGCCACCGAGTTCAGATCTTATTGAGTGCGACGCCACATTGGGCAACCTAAGCTTCGACAACGGGGATGAAATGATGATCAGGACAGCACGACACCCAGTCCCTGAGGGAAGAAAATCTCCTTCCCCAGCCGGGAATCGAACCCGGGACCCCATGAGTGCCAAACCAATGCGCTGACCCTTCAACTAACGGGGCGGACAACACTTTGAGGAAAATGTGTGGTTGTTGTAAAGTTCACAGCAAGTGAAAATTTATTTGCGCTCTTGGGAAGCAGTTGGTATCACAAGATAGAAGTGTACAAGGGACACTTCTGCATATTGTATACTTCTCATTTGACAGAGTCGTGTAAACGTTGTATAAAGTGACTATTACTGCCCGGTTTTATGGATATGAGAATGGAAATACGTATTGTTGAAGCATGTAATCCAGTACTTGTGTTAGCAAAGCGATCTTGGCAAATAACTTGGTTTTCGCAAGATGACTACAGTACAAAATTACAGATCGCCTCCTGCACTGAACTATCATGTCGAGTAACCATTAATGTTTTCTTCTGGCCACATTGCAGCGTAGGTGTAGGGCTGAAATTTAGAATTTTGTAAGACCTTTACACATAATGCTCATGGAATTCATGATAGACAGTGTTAGTGTTGGGGCGTGTGATACATGCATTGCAGGAAGGTACTATCTTAGGTGGTGAAATTGGCTGCCTTTATCTTACAACTGAGCCCTGAGAGTATAGCACGCCGGCATGAGATACAATAGGACGAGCGTTACGTTTGACAGTGTGTGTTTGGGGCCAGATTTTTACTTTTGATGGTGCCTAATGCCATAGAAGCCCTTAGAGATGCTATACACTGAGGCGACAAAAGTCGTTGGATACCTCCTAACTGAGCGTCGTTCCTCCTTTTGCCCGAGGTAGTGCAGCATCTCGACGTATTATCGAGTCAAGAAGTCGTAGGAGGCGCCCTTCAGAAATACTGAGCCATTCTGCGTCTACAGCCGTCCTCAACAGCGAAAGTGTTGTGGTGCAGGACTGTGTGCACGATTTGACCTCTCAATTATGGCCCATAAATGTTCGATGGGATACACGCCGAGTGATCTGGGTGGCCAAATCGTTCGCTAGAATTTCCGGAATGTTCTTGAAATCATTCGTGAACACTTGTGGCCTGGTGGCATGTCACATCCTTGTTTGGGGACATGAAGTCCATAAATGCATGCAAATGGTCTCCATGTAGCCCAACGGAACCATTTTCAGTCAATGATCGGTTACGTTGGATCAGAGCACTTAGTCCATTCCATATAGACACTGACCACACCATTATCGAGCCTTCACCGGCTCTCAAATTACCTGGTCGACTGCTTGGGTCCGTGCTACACTTGGACCCTCCAACCAGCTCGTTGCAGATGAAATCGTGATTTATGTGACCAAGCCACAGTTTTCCAGTCGTCTAGGAAGTAAATCGAAGGAAGGCGAAAGTAATGATAAGTAGCAGAAACGAGGACATCGAGCTGCTTAATATCAGGATTGACGGTCACAAAGTAGATGAGGTTAAGGATTTCTGCTACCTAGAAAGGAAAATGTCCATGAGGGACGGAGTAAGGAGGACGTAAAAAGCAGACTAGTAGTGGCAAAAAGAGGATTCCTGGCCAAGAGAACTCTACTAGTATTAGTATCGAACATAGGCCTCGATTTGAGGAAGAGATTTCTGAGAATGTACGTCATGAGCACAGTATTGCATTGTAGTGAAATATGGGCTGTGGAAATATCGGAAGAGAAGAAAAAGGAAGAAACTGAGAAAGTGGTGCTACAGAATAATGTTGAAAATTGGGTGGACTAGTAAGGTAAGAAATGATGATAAATACCACATTTCACGGCACTGTCCCAACAGATACGTTTGCCCTGCGTCCCACGTTGATTCCTGTGGTTATTTCAGGCATTGTTTCTTCTTTGATGGCACGGAAAGCTCCAGGCAAAAGTAGTTGCCCTAGGTAGTGAACTGAAGGCCGCCGGCCACTGTTCTGAGGTACTGCCTGAATTTTGGTATTGTCGGTGCACTCTTGACACTATGGATCTCACAATATTGAATTCACTAACGAATTCAGAAATGGAATGACCCGTGAGCGTTGCTGTAACTACTATTCGTATTCACAGTATTCACAGTTTGTTAATCCCCATCGTGCGACCACAATTACGTCAGAAACTTTCCACAATGTACGAGGGTCACTCCAAAAGAAATGCACACTACTTTTTAATCCATCTTTTATTCTACATGTTTGAAGTTTTACAGTGTATAGACACATCCTTTAGGAACACTATTTTCATTTCTCCACATAATTTCCATCCCTTTCAACTGCCTCACTCCATCTTGGAACCAGCGCCTGTATACCCGCACGGTAAAATTCTGGACGAACCTGTTGGAGCCACTATTTGGCTGCGTGCACAAGGGAGTCATCATCTTCAAACGTTGTCCCACTAAGAGAGTTTTTCAATTTCCCAAAGAGATGATAGTCACATGCAGCCAGATCAAGACTGTAAGGCGGGTGTTTCAGTGCTGTCGATCCGAGTTTTGTAATCGCTTCCATAGTTTTTTGACTGACATGTGGCCGTGCATTGTCGTGCAACAGCAAAACATCCTGCTTTTGTCGATGTGGTCGAACACGACTAAGTCGAGCTTGAAGTTTCTTCAGTGTCGTCACATATGCATCAGAATTTATGGTGGTTCCACTTCGTATGATGTGCACAAGCAAGAGTCCTTCGGAATCGAAAAACACCGTAGCCATAACTTTTCCAGAAGGTGTGGTTTTGAATTTTTTTTTCTTGGGTGAATTTGCATGATGCCACTCCATTGATTACGTCTTCGTCTCTGGTGAGAAATGTAAGCGCTATGTTTCATAACCTGTTACAATTCGTCCAAGAAATTCATCTCCACCATTCTCGTACTGTTCCAAAAGTTCGCTGCATACCGTTTTTCTTGTATCTTTGTAAGCCACTGTCAACATCCTGGGAACCTTTTTCAACGCCAACACTTTCAGTATTCTGCAAACACTTCCTTCCTCTACCCCAACGTAGCGTGACAATTCGTTCACTCTGATGCGCCTGTCAGCAGTCACCAATTCGTTAACTCTCTGCACATTGTCTGGAGTGTGTGCAGTACGAGGCCTGCCGCTGAGAGGACAATCCTCAATATTGCCGTGCCCGGTTTCATCACGTAACGTACTTGCCCACCGACTAACTGTACTGCGATCGACAGCAGCATCGCCATACACGTTTTTCAACCTCTTGTTGATGTTTCCCGATGTTTCGTTTTCACAGCACAGGAATTCTATGACAGCACCTTTCTTCTGACGAACGTCATTTTTTTTTCTTTATTGTTATTTGAAACACCTTGTACAAAGGTGGGCTATCAGCAGCATAGTACGCTGCTCTTCAGCCGCGAGTGGTACAATATTTGACATAATGGAGGTACAGATAATACAATAAAAATGGCAGGCAAAAACTGTAGACAAGAAAAACAAAATACACGAAGCCGTTCACGCTGGACAAGAAAAACCGTACGTCTACACCTACATCTACGTGATTACTCTGCTATTCACAATAAAGTGCCTGGCAGAGGGTTCAATGAACCACCTTTATGCTGTCTCTACCGTTACACTCTCGAACGGGAAAAACGAGCTATTAAATTTTTCTGTGCGAGCCCTGATTTCTCTTATTTTGTCGTGATGATCATTTCTCCCTACGTAGGTGGGTGCCTACAGAATGTTTAGTGTAGCACTCATCTTGAAGACATGCTGTGACGGTGCCACTCACGGGAACAGGTTGAACTAAACAAGCGGGAAGAATGTATCTAAACACTGTAAGACTTTCACACATGCAGAATGAAAACTGTATTTTTTATAAAATAGTGTGCATTTCTTTTGGAGTGATCCTCATACGAATGACAACTCCGCCAACGTACTGCCCTTTGATACCTTGTGTATGCGATACTAGCTCTATCTGTATATGTGCATACTGCTTTCGCAATAACTCTGTCATCTCAGTGTAAATATTTAGATGGTTGTCAGTGTGTGTAAAATTACGATATATTCATTGGTTGACTTATTTTTTAGTACTCGCTAATAGGAAAACATATTTCCGAAACACCTCATCTTAAACATATCAAACGTTCGAGAATTGGTGCATAACTTTGGCAGTACCCTCATATTTCTGTTCTCCAGTCGAATAGTAATTGTGCCTTCAGAGTGCATTTATATCACCGCGCTCACTCTTTAGCAGTGACAGACGAGTCAGCGAAAGAGACGTTGCCTGGGAGTCATGTATCTGGTAATCATATACGTGTCTAACAGCGGACACAGAACGGAATAAGAAAGCAGCTGCATCGCGAATGCCTCCCGGCGGCTGGCGAGAATTAGGATTCAATCCAGGTAAAGGCGCGCCGGGGGCCGCGTCTTTTCGTCGCAGGGCCGACCGCTCCCAGGCCTTATTTACATTCATGGCGGGGGCGGCAGTAGTGGCGGCGGCGGTGGCAGGGGTCTCGGAGGAAAAGAGGAGTGCGCGATGCGGACCCGGAGGCGGGGGCGGAGAAGGAGAAGGTGGAGCAGGAAGAGGACGCGCCTCATCAATATTCGGCTTGCCGGCCGCCTAATGGAATGTGGCCGGTGTAATTGGCAGCCGTGCCCGAGTCGCGCTGTGCGCCGGTCGTTAACGCAGCCGCCGCTGTTGCCGACCTCTCGGCGGATTCGCTGCCACCTGCCGCTTCTTACGCGACCAACTCGGGACGGCGGGCGGAAGAAGACCGGCTGGCCCCTCTGTAATTAGCCGCCGTTACAAGAGCTCTCCTCCATCATCTATCTCAACTGCGAAGAAGGGGGAACATGGCGCATTTAAAACCAGCGGCGAATTATCCGGGCGTCCAGCACAGCCAATGCAGCCATTACGATTCATATACGAATATCGGATAGAATGGTTTTTAATGATCGTACATAGCAGTATGGGTGCCAGAACAAAAGCTTCTACAAGTATCAAATAGGAAGTTAACCGTGCAGGAGCGGCAGCAACGTTGAAAAGAATAGTATTGCTTTACCTATCACCACATACCTAAGTTTCCATTTTTCGGAATTATGTCCTGTGTTTGTCACTGCTGTTGCTGTTGTGGTCTTCAGTCCTGAGACTGGTTTGATGCAGCTCTCCATGCTACTCTATCCTGTGCAAGCTTCTTCGTTTCCAAGTACCTACTACTACCTACATCCTTCTGAATCTGATTAGTGTATTCCTCTCTTGGTCTCCCTCCACGATTTTTAACCTCCACGCTGCCCTCCAGTACTAAATTGGTGATCCCCTGATACATCACAACAGGTCCTACCAACCGATTCCTTCTGGTAGTGAAGCTGTGCCACTAATTCTTCTTCTTCCCAATTCTATTCAGTAACTCCTCATTAGTTACGTGAACTACCCATCTGATCTTCAGCATACTCCTATAGCACCACATTTCAAAAGCTTCTATTCTCTTCTTGTCTAAACTATTTATCGTCCACGTTTCACTCCCATACATGGCTACACTCCACACAAATACTCTTAGAAAAGATTTCCTGACACTTAAATCTATGCTCGATGTTAACAAATTTCTCTTCTACACAATCGCTATCCTTGCCATTGCCTGTCTACATGTTATATCCTCTCTATTTCGACCATCAACAGTTATTTTGCTTCCGAAATAGCAAAACTCATTTACTACTTAAGTGTCTCATTTTGTAATTTAGTTCCCACAGCATCACCTGATTTAATTTGACTACATTCCATTATCCTCGCTTTGTTTTTGTTGATGTTCATCTTGTATTCTCTTTTTAAGACAGTACATTCCATTGAACTGGTCTTCTGGCTCCGTTGCTGTCTCTGACAAAGTTACAGTGTCATAGGCAAACCTCAAAGATTTAATTTCTTCTCCATGGATTTTAATTCCTACCCCAAATTTTTCTTTTGTTTCCTTTACTGGTTGCTCAGTATACAGATTAAATAACATTGGTATAGGCTATAACGCTGTCGCACTCCCTTCCCGACCACTGCTTCCCTATCACGCCCCTCGACTCTTATAGCTGCCACCTGGTTTCTGTACAAATTGTAAATAGCCCTTCGCTCCCCTTATTTACAAATACCATCTTCGGGGTTTGAAAGAGAGTATTTCAGTCAGCATTTTCAAAAGCTCTCTCTATGTTTACAAGTGCTAGAAACGTCATTTTGCCTTTTCTTAATCTATCTTCTAAGATAATTCGTAGGGTCAGTATTGTCTCACGTGATCCGACATTTCTGCGGAATCCAAACTGATCTCCCCCAAGTTCGGCTTTTATCAGTTTTTCCATCCGTCTGTAAAGAATTCGTTTTAGTAATTTGCAGCCGTGACTTATTAAACTGATAGTTCGGTAATTTTCACACATGTCGACACCTGATTTCTTCGGGATTGGAACTATTATATTCGTCTTGATGTCTGAGGGTGTTTCACCTGTATCAAACATCTTGCTCACCGTATGATAGATTTTTGTCAGGGCTGGCTCTGCTAAGGCTATCAGCAGTTCTAATGGAATGTTGTCTAGTCCCGGGGCCTTGTTTTGACTTAGGCCTTTCAGTCCTCTGTCAAATTCTTCAGGTAGTATTATACCTCCCATTTCATCTTCATCTACGTCCTCTTCCATTTCCATAATTCCGTGACTATCATATACACGAAGATGTCAGCTGTAGAATCGCTGAAATTAGCTACTCGTACATAGTACTTTTATTGAAAATATGACGAAAATTATCAGCGCTATGTATTCTTCTAAGTTACTACCATAGCAGAGAACAACAAGTGCAAGAGCTGTCCAGAAAGTAACAGACGTTTTGGTCTATCGCAGTGTTCGGTGGGGGCAACAGCTGCCATTTTAGTGCCATAACGTTCCTACACTCAGTTATCATCCAGTGATTGTGATGATCATGGGAAAGGAATAATAAGTTGAAATGGCTCTGAGTACTATGCGACTTAACTTCTGAGGTCATCAGTCGCCTAGAACTTAGAACTAATTAAACCTAACTGACCTAAGGACTTTACACACATCCATGCCCGAGGCAGGATTCGAACCTGCAACCGTAGCGGTCGCTCGAGTCCAGACTGAAGCGCCTACAACCGCACGGCCACTCCGGCAGGCGGGAATAATAAGTGAAAGCCGAGTAAGCAATGGTGCAGTGCTTTTGAAAATGGCCGTAGCAAATTCACATTGAGCACCCAAGTGATTGCCCTAGCCTCGTGACTTTCGCAGCATTTTCACCAGATTTCATGAAGTATGGTTGATGAAATTGTATCGGAGAAGCTTGGTTACCGCAAATCATGTGCTAGGTGGGTTCCCTAAAATCCTAATGTATGACCACAAGACAAATTGTTTGCAGCACTGACCTTCCTCGGAGATTACGAGAAAAATGGTAGCAAGGTAATCGATCGTATTGTAACTGGGGACGCAACCTGGGGAACCATGTCAATTGTGAAAAAAGAAAGCAGCCCATGGAATGGAGACACAGAAAATCTCCCAAGAAACCAAGGAAGGGTTTGCAAACGCTGTTAGCAAGAAAGATCATGGCTGCTTTGCTTCGGGATTGTAAGGGAGTGATTCTAGATGATTTCGTTGAATATGGCACAACGGTTAAATGAGGAAGGAATTTTAAAACACTGACAAAGTAAAAGCGGAAGATACAAAATAAACGTCGGGGAAAATTTATCGCAGAAGTTCTGTTTTTTCTCAACAACGCACGTCCACACACAGCCATTCACACACGAGAGCTCCTGCGGGTTTTGGATGGGATGTGTTAGATGATCCACCATACAACCCACATTTGGTGCCAAGCAACTACCACCTCTTCCCAACACTAAAGACATGGCTTACTAAACAGTGGCTTGATACTGACTCCGAACTACATGCTGGTATAAATTATATTTTCAGTGACGATTATGTAGAAAAGTAGCTTAATAGTATACCTTTAAAATGTGGACAGCAAAATTTGGTTTTGGTTATTAGTAACGTTTTATTTCAAAACGTCTGTTACTTTCGGGATGGCCCTCGTACAAATACATTTAGAGTCATCATATGCTTGTACTTCCAAAAGCAGTTTGATTGAAAATGTGGCAACAGGAAAACACACACAGAATTGGACCAAACAAAATTTATGTACATAGAAAACAGAGAATTAATTTTGACAGAGTGCCATTATATACCTGGTGAGCCCCCTGCGAATCTAAGCACCAGATTTCAGCATCCAAAAATTCTTATTATTCTTCTTCTTGATCTTCATGTGCCATTCGTAACGTTATAAGCTTTGGCATACCCTACGGACATTGTCTGCCAGTCTTCAACCATACAATATTGAAGTTCGATAACCTTTGTGTCAGCCCAACCTAAGACTCATCTATCGCATAATGCTCATTTCCTACTTACTACTTGTCAGATTCACATTTCACCTGAAGTGAATTCAGTAACCTTTACTTGTTTCACAATATATGAAGAATCTAAAGACAGGGCACCTATAGTAGGCGACATACACTCACAGCTATTGAGACTCTTGCAATCTTGCATGCATGATACTGTATATGAAATACCCTCAGACTTCAAGAAAAATGTAATGTTCCTAATTCCAAAGGAGATGGGTGCTGACAGGTTTAAATATTGTGAAGCCATCAGTTTAATGAAACATGCATTGAAAATACTGACATGTTTTACTCACAGAAGAACGGAAGGGCTGGTGGAATATCAGCTATGGTTCCAAAGTAACGTAGAACCACACGAATCAATACTGATGCTATGACTGAATTTACAAGATTGGCTGAAGAATGCAAAGATATATTTTTAGCATATCTATATTCACAGAAATCTTTTAATGATGGTGGTTGCATTACATCATTTATAAATTCTGAAATTGTGTGGTATAAAATACAGGGAGCCAATCGAAGTCTACACTTCAACAAACACTAGTTCGCTATAATAAGAGTCAATAGATATGAAAAAGAGGCAGTAGTTGGGAAGCGTGTGGGCCAAGTCCTCTTATTCCATCTCTACATTCAGCAACCAATGAATAAGATATATTTTGAAAGTAAATAAAAAGTTTGTGGGAGGTAATAAATACTGCAGGGTGACAGAGGTGGTTTTGTAGAACACCTTTTAGAGCTAAGAAAAGGTGATTAGCAAGTTGTGATTCATTTGTTCAGAACAGTTACAGTATTGTCAGTAAGGGCCGACATTTAGTGCCAGTGACACAGTCGAATTCTGCTGACTCCTATTGTTGTCTCAGCTGGCTTGTCACCACGTTTACACCAGCAGTTTGGCCGGTCTTGTGGGCTGCCACGTGGAAGTCTACAGGCGAAACTGTAGTGTGACTATACGTCTCGATATAGGTAGAGCATCGTTGATCCCTCTCCAGAAGACTTGCAAGGACCAACTGGAATGCAATGCGGTGTAGGAAATCGTTTAGTTGGTTGATCCTTGGCCCATTGAATAGATGTGCCCTGCCAGCGGGAAAGGCTTGCAGCGATGATCAGGACCAGAGGCCCAGATGGCCCACTCAACAGCTGTGCTGACTATGTTACTACGATAAGCACCAAAACATTTGTTAATGTTGAATGAGCATCTGTCTCCCCAGCAGTGATTTGGTGGGTAGTGGCAAAAGCGAATTCCCACAGGCACCAGGTTGTGGTTACTTTGATGTTGTCGTCTTTAGAATGGCAAGCAGTGTTTTTACAAGAAGCGCTGTAACTTCTAACAAATGGATGTCATCACCACTTGATAATCATTGAATCAAGTGCTTTGGTGCAAAAACCATTTATCCGAACGAGCAACTGAGTACAGAGCTGAGAACTGCTCATTTGTAGAGATGGGCAAGGGGAAGTGACATGTGGCTCTGTTTGTTATGAACGAATGCGTTCTGTGTATTTACTAGTGGTCAGTAGCCCTCAACCCGCTTTGTTTACTTAACAGCTTGTTAATAATGCTCTTACCTGCACTGTGAAGTGTTTAAAATTTATTACTGCAACCTTGGCAGTGCTTGTTGCTTCACATTACGAATATATCCGCAGCTCTCTCTCCTGAATGACATTTTGCTGAATGTGTAACTCATCCCTGGTGGATGGTGCCGATGCAGCAACATGTAGTCATGTAGTCAACTGTCTTACAGTGGTAATTGCTTAATTCTGCTGCAGATATCTGCCTTGTGACACCTGAGGCTGTGATAGCGTAAATTTGAGAATAGTTGTAAGATCTTGCACTTTTTCACTCTATGGCGAAACATTCCCTTTAACAAATTTGTCCCATAATTTACTTTCTCTAGCTGTTACTAATCTAGTCTCTGCTCTGAGTGCCATTTTTAGTTGCTCCTTGAGCTCCTAATCTTTTGTTTTAACTTAATTATCTATCTTTATCTTGTCATTGTGCTCTATTACTAATCTCTTCATCTCTTAATTATTAACAGTAGTACAAATTCATTCCATTGGTATTTGATGGATTGATGATTCGTTTCAGTGGGATATCTTTCGTTTTAAGTAGAACTAAATTGTACAAATGTGTACTAGAAACAGGATAACACATGTTGTGGACAAAGTAACTGTTATTTTGTGTTGCTTGAGTTTCTCATGATATTGTTTTGCATGTTGTAGCGTCTGATCAACTGAAATTTTTCCCTTTTCTTGGATTATAACTTAATCTAGGGAGTGTAACAGTATGGAAGCCAATGTTTTCTTGAGAAAGCTTAGGTTCTGTACAGGTAATGGACATAGTGGTTCTTCTGGCCAGGTCAAAATTTGTTGAGGATAGATAGTCATTGTCTTTCTTGTGATTGTAGCTGGAAGATGAAACTGTGTTCTGGGTGTGTCACACCTGGTTCCACTGATGAATAATTCACTATTTCACAATTCCATTTCTGTCATCCCTGTTGATCTTCCATTTCTGTAACAGTTGTCGATAATTGTTTCTGATGAGCATATGGAGTAAATCCAGGGGTCTTCAAGTTTCTAATAATGTGACTGCAGGGCAGTCACTTCCATTTTACAGTCTGCTTCTTCCAATCTCTCAAGAAGTCGTTGGATTTCCCATGGCTCTTTGTGAGGCTGAACTACCGAGGCTGGCACGAATGTTAACGCTTCCTCTGATACAGTTGTTTAGATCTGCTAGAGACTAGAAGTACATGAGCATATCTTCTTTTTTTTCCTGAGACGAATAACACTTTGCGAGTGGTTACCTGTACTCATTTCATGACGGTATCTCACTTAATCGGTTGTGGATGGATCGTAAAACATCGCTATTGTGCTTTTATGCCTACTACCACAAACTTTTTTGTAATATATAGACTAACTGTCAGTACTAACTGTAACAGTAGGTATGTGATAAAACAAACCCACATATTTCTCTGTTACAGGTACGATGCGCAGTAAACCTGCAGGAAAGTCCCTGCTCGCTTGTTGCAATCCTGTCAAAAATTGCTGTTAGGTTAGCAAAATTGTTCAAATGGCTCTGAGCACTATGGGACTCAACACCTGAGGTCATCAGTCCCCCTAGAACTTAGAACTACTTAAACCTAACACACCTAAGGACATCACACACATCCATGTCTGAGGCAGGATTCGAACCTGCGACCTTAGCAGTCGCGCGGTTCCAGACTGAAGCGCCTCGAACTGCTCGGCCACGCCGGCCGGCTTGGGTTAGCAGTGTTGCACTCCATTTTCCATGGGTCATATGAATAGACACTTCATCCAACATTCCTACATGTTGTTGAAGCTCCCTATAACCTCATTGTCTGCTGTTGCAAACACTATTTTTGATAGGTTTCCACATGTATCAAATCACCCTCTGCCAAAGCGTATTTGTATTAATTTAATGGCAATTCTGTTGGATATCATCTAAGAGAAAAGGAATTACAATCAATCCCTTCCCTCCTTTGAACCAGTGTATACATACAGATTAGACAACCAAATGAAAATTTACATTAACCTGACTATCCTAATACATATTTCAATACATTTGTTTTGCTATTGGCCTTTAGGTGTAACGTTTCGCTAGCAATTCCCACTACCCTATGCTGTATTGTGGCAGGGCCCTTGCATTTTGCATAATAGAGTACTGCTTTGCCAAAGCTTTATTATTAGCACATTTTACCCTCTGGTAAATCTGGCAAATTTCTCTTAAACGTTTTCTAAACAGTTTTATTGGATCACCTTGTATCCATAATCATGGCTAAATTAGGTCGAAAAATGACAGGGTTTTCTACCCATGCACTGTGTGGTGGAGGACTTATTCCTGTGTGAACTTTTGACTTCTAAGAGCTGAATACGAAATTTAAATAAGTATTCCAGTCTACGTTTTGGGTATTCACTTAATGTCTTACGGTACTGTGCAGTGAACTCTTTCCCTTTGTCCATTTGCTTGCGAAGAGAATGATTCACAGTAAATGATATAATTGTTTCTTCATGTCTGACACAAAGTCTGTTTGTTGGTATGTGATTCTGCTATCTGGTATGCAAAATTTTGTCAATCTGTTGTGTGCCATTCTCCCTGTGACAGTAGTAGCTTTCTGATCTGAATTTCAACCATTACTAGATATCTTGAAAAGTGTTTTATCATCATGAGTACACATTCGTTAATACTGAAGTTCTACTGAATGACCCTACAATTCGGAATGGTTATTCAGCTTCTGGAAACCTATGTCACTGTTTCTTTAATGACTTAAATCTGCTCTTGGTGGACATGGGATGCTATTTTTTACATACTGCACTGCATCACTGTGCCATGTTTTTCACCATAACCTTTCTGCAAATTGTTTGTAAGTGTCCTCCTAACACCATGACCTGGTAACAGATGGTTGTCCAATTGTTGTATAACTTTAGTTTTGAGTGTTGTGAGGACCATGATGTGTGGACATGGAGGACCTGCACAGTATGTCCTTGTGCAGTACCAACTGAGGGTTCATTTTAAACAGTTTACATTCAGTGTGATCTGCCTGTGCATTTTCCAAGTTTCCTGGCCTGTTCTCTAATACCTGTAATACTGATACTTATCTCAGGGGGTATCTATGTTGGTATGCTTTGCCCCTAACTCGTGAGCACTCCATAATCAAACTCAGTTTCAGTTCCCATCTTCTTAATGAACTAGAAGCATATTTTAGGCCCACAGTTGTTAAGTGACTTCATTCAGGCTTCTTCAACTGTCTAGACAGGTAGTTCCTTCCCACTGTAATTCTGACTCAGAAAACAGCATAACACACTGTTATTAGCATCACAGGAAAGTCTGAACTCCTTGTCGAAATCAGGGAATACTAATACAGGTAGTGTTTTGTTCAATTTCTGAAATGCTGCCTGACAATTGCTGGCCTTAGGAAGTAAACTCCATTCCAAACTAACTGAGATGATTTAGTGTGCAATTTCAGGAAATGCCTTTACAAATTTTCAAAAAGAGTCACATAAACCAAGAAATCGTTGCAAATGTTTGTCGTTTGTGGTGTTGAAAAGTCACATGTGGTTGACATCAGACAAGGATTGTCCTTACTCCTTCTTGACTGATAATCTATCTTAGATAATTAACTTTTGCTTGAGCAGAGTGACATTCCTCAGTGTTAATTATAAGAAATTCTTCTGTCAGTCTGGTCTGTTGAACACTTCATGCAGGTATTTAACATACTGATCCACAGTTCTTGAAATCACTATTACATCATCAAGACACACCATACATACATTTTGTTACAACTTGCGAAGTACTCCATCTAACAAACTTTGGAACATACCAGGAGCGTTTTTTATTCCAAATGACATCCTGCAGTATTGATAATGAATTTAGGGTACCATTAACGCTGTTTTAGGTCTGTCTTCTGGCCGTATTATAGGTTTTTCATGAACACTACCAAGAGCCATTGTCAAAAAATATTTACATTTTCCCAGATTGTCTAATGCTTCTTTGGCATTCTTCATTGGACAAAAAATCTATTATTTAGGAAACAGTAGTCACAAAGGAATTAGTACTTTTTGGGCTTCATTGGATGACTGCATTGGCACAATGATGATACTGGCTGACAAGGTCAGCAGGAGAGCTTCTGTAAAATTTGGAAGGTAGAAGACGAGGAACTGGCAGAAGTAATGCTGTGAGTACCGGGTGTGAGTCGCGCTTCGGTAGCTCAGTTGGTAGAGCACTTGCCCGCGAAAGGCAAGGGTCCCGAGTTCGAGTCCCGGTCGGGCACACAGTTTTAATCTGCCAGGAAGTTTCATATCAGCGCACACTCCGTTGCAGAGTGAAAATCTCATTCTGGAAACATCCCCCAGGCTGTGACTAAGCCATGTCTCTGCAATATCCTTTTTTCAGAAGTGCTAGTTCTGCAAGGTCCGCAGGAGAGCTTCTGTAAAGTTTGGAAGGTAGGAGACGAGGAACTGGCAGACGTAAAGCTGTGAGGACGGGGAGTGAGTCGTGGTTGGGTAGCTCAGTTGGTAGAGCACTTGCCTGCGAAAGGCAAAGGTACCAAGTTTGAGTCTCGGTCGGGCACACAGTTTTATACTGCCAGGAAGTTTCATGTCAGTGCACACTCCGCTGCAGAGTGAAAATCTCATTCTAAATAATCACTCCGTTTGATACTACTTCTGTTTAGCTGTTGACCTATAAATCGATCTACCAGGGATTGTATGTGCTTTGGTGTTCCATATTACATATTGTAGATTAGTTTATTAGTGCCTGTTGGAATGTCATATTGTGTTATGGGTGTTGCTGGTAATGGACCATCTTAGTTAAACAATGCTGAGCATTCTAATAACAATATTATCACGGCCACCCATAAACTTTCTTTTAAGTGACATACCTCAGCACTTAGTGCAGATATATTAACGGTTTGCTTGAGGCCGTGGTCATCTGTGGATCTATCGATTTCATCCCCATTGCTTATAAACGTCTTGCTATTAATTCCTTTGGAAGTCTCGCGTTGTCCATTCCAAAATCATCCAGAGCTACTGGAATCGAAAATTCACCGTTCATATTCCTTGCACGTACTATGCTTGTGCATAAAAAGCTACGCTTTCGTCTAATGTTTCATTGTGCTCCAGTATCTGAACCACACATAATTCGTTGTGGTACGTCAACATTCATGATTACAAAAGTCAGGTTCCCTGTAACTGAAAATACATTTTCATGCAAAACTTTCTGTAATTGATTTGTTCATAGTTCAGTTGACGACATTTTGGGAGTAGGGGTACCTTGCGACACTGAATTTTTTTGGAGTTTTTGTAATCATTGGAAACAAATTCCCACAAAGTTTAACTGTACACTGGCAATGATCAATTTTGGTAGGATGATTATCCAGGAAGTCACGGCCGAGAATCGTGAAACTTCCCTGTCCCACAGTTTTGATCAGTGCCATATTCTCACAAAGCCCTTTAGTTCCTATCTTAAATCTGAGCTATGTTCTCCCCATTGACTTCACATTCCTTATTTCTCATCATCCGTATCTTGGAGTGTTTAGACTGCTCCTGTCTTTTAGGTCAAGATTAATGAGTGACACATACACTGATGAGCCAAAACATCACGACCATCTGCTTGGTATCTTGTTTGTCCGTCTTTGAAACGAAATACATAACTGGTCTGCGTATCAGTGATCCAACAGTTTCTTAGCAGATTTTTGAAGATATGTGTCGGTAGATGTCTACGCTCACGTTATGTAATTCGTGGAAATAACAGACTGGGGGAACCGAAATAGAGAAGGGAAATTGTTGCTGGAATTCTGCAAGAGGAATGGGCTGGCGATCGTAAACTCCTGGTACAAGAAGAGAAGCAGCCACAAAATAACTTGGTACAGTGGAGACTGGTCCCAAACTTCAGTAGTAGACTATGTACTAGTGGATAGGCAGATGATGAGCAGCCTCACAGATGTTAAGGTCATTCCATCTGAGGCCTTAGACAGTGACCATCGGCTGTTGGTAGCCACCCTGAGAGAGAAAAAAGATAGGAGGGCAACAGATATACAGGAGAAAAGGTTGAAGACATGGATGCTCAAAGAGGATGAACGGAGGACCCAGTACCAGACACTGATCAGGAAGAAGCTGCCAAAGGAAGATCAGAGAACAGTGGAAGAAGAATGGGGAGATTTTAAGAGGGCTCTAGTTGAGGCAGCTGAGACTGTGTGCGGAAGAACTAGCACAAAGAGGAGAAGTAAGGAAACCCCATGGTGGAACAACATATGTAAAGAGGCAGTACTTCGAAAGAACAAAGCCTTCAGAGAATGGTTCCAGACCCGAACAGAGGAAGCTAGGGTAAAATATAAGGAAAGCAAGAAAGCGGCACAGACCATAGTAAGGGCGGAGAAGAAGAAGTGGATGGAAAAATGGACAAGAATGTTAGAAGAGGACAGTGAAGGGAACAAAAAAGTACTTTACACCATGGTAAGAAATAAGAGGAACGACAGAAGCGAGTGCCTGAGGATCCTGGATAATAATGGAAGAATTGTGGAGGAAATGCATGAGCTCAAAAAGATTTGGAAGGAGTACTTTGAAGATCTGTTGAATGTCGCCAAGCGGGTAACTCACAGCGATGGAGAGCCTAAGGCAGCAGACGATTATAATAGCGGGGAAATTGATGATCTAACTTGGAATGAAGTGGAAGAAGCCATAAAGAGGGTGAAGGGGGGCAAGGCACCAGGTTGGGACGAAGTAACAGTTTATATGATACGAGCAGCAGGAGAAGTAGGAACCCAGTGGCTATACAGAGTGCTGAGGGTGGTGTGGAAGGAGAATTCCTGAGGATTGGAAGAAAGGAGTTCTAGTCCCGATCTTCAAGAAAGGGGATAAAAGGAGATGTGAGAACTACAGAGGAATCACCCTGCTATGCCACTGTGGAAAAATCTATGAAAAGATCCTGGAGAAGAGAATAAGAAGCAGTATTGAAAGTAGACTGCAAGAGGAGCAGTATGGTTTCAGACCGGGAAGATCAACAACGGACCTCATATTTGCGGTAAGGCAACTGCAGGAAAGGCACTATGAGTACGGGAAGGACTTAATCATGGCCTTTTTAGATATTGAGAAGGCGTATGACAGTATCTGTAGGGACAAGCTCTGGGATGTGCTGAACGCGAAAGGGATAGATGAAGAGATAACATGAAAAGTCAGAAAAAAGTATGAGGGAAGTGAGAGTTGTGTGAAAGTGGGGAGGGAACGTAGTGCATGGTTCAAGATGGAAAATGGGCTGCGACAGGGAAGTGCACTTTCGCCTTTATTGTTTATTATTGTTACGGATGAAATCCTACAGCAAGTATCAGATGCAATTGGAGAGCATAAAATGAAAGCAGTGATTTTTGCCGATGACCTGATGTTATGGGGAAATTGCGAGAAGGAGGTGCAAGAGCAGTTAGATGTATGGGAGGCAACGGCAGCACAATATGGAATGCATTTCTCTGCAAAGAAAAGTGAAATAATTGTCACAACAAGGAAGAATAATAGGCCAAATGTGGGTATAACTTGTGGAGGGGAAAAACTACAAGTGGTAGAGAACTTCAAGTACCTGGGAAGCATGATTGAAAGTAAGGGAGGAAACGCAATGGAAATAAATGAAAGGTGCAGAAAAGCAGGGCAATTCTACAAATGCATTAGGGGGCTTATTTGGAGCAAGGAGGTGCCACAGAAATCCAAGGGAATTATATACCGAACCTACCTTGTCCCCATATTAGCATACGGAAGTGAGTCATGGGTAATGCACAAAAGCGACAAAAGTAGAATACAGACTAGTGAAATGAAGTTCCAGAGGAGCAGGTTGAGTGTAACAAGACGAGACAGAATGCGAAATGTGTATGTGAGGGAATGACTAAAGGAGGAACCAGTACAGGACAGGATAGGAAAATCAAGACTGGAGTGGTATGGACACATGAAGAGAATGGATGAGGGAAGAATTCCAAAGAGGATGTTTGATCTGCAACTGGAGGGGAAGAGGCCCAGAGGAAGACCAAGAGATAGATGGGTGA
This sequence comes from Schistocerca serialis cubense, assembly GCF_023864345.2. Classification (NCBI taxonomy): domain Eukaryota; kingdom Metazoa; phylum Arthropoda; class Insecta; order Orthoptera; family Acrididae; genus Schistocerca; species Schistocerca serialis. The sequence goes on from NC_064644.1 coordinate 55,844,047, forward strand.
AGGGAGTGAAGGAATGTGTGACGAGAAGAGGAGAGAACTGGACGAAGGTGGAAGAGGGGGAATGGTGGAAAGACAGAACACGATGGAGAGGCTTGTGTTCCCGACTGACCCAGCCAATGGCTGGAAACTGTCCATGATGATGATGATGAACAGACAGTGAACCAGATGGTTTCCATAACAATTACATCAGGCGAATTTGGACGCCGAGACATCAACGTGATTTCACTATAATGCTCCTCGAACCACTGTAGCACGGTGCTGGCTCTGGGAAAAGGACAGTTATGCTGCTGTAATATGACACCGATGTCGGGGAAGACGCTATGCATGAAGCGACACAGGTGGTTCGCTGCTGTCAGCGTGTCTCAGACCTCTGCAAGCCCAGGAACGTGTATCGCATAGCAGAATACTGTTCCCACCAGCCTGCATCCGTAGGGCCTTGCACATTTCGAGCCACCATACACTTCGACGTCGGGGTTTGTGGAGGCGATCATCGACCTACTGCAGCAGAAACGTGATTTACCAAGAGCTGACACGTTTGTCTTCATCAACAGTCGAATCCCGTTGGTTCTGTGCCCATTGGTGTTATAACTGATGATATCGTTGGTGGACATGTGAAGATGTAGGGGTGGCCTGCTGAGGAGCTCCATGTTCAATAATGTATGAATGTGTGCTCCAAGACGTATGTGCTTGCACGGGCAGTGTCCTCTTTCGGCAAAGCTGCTGCGGATCACCTACTTTATGCAGCAGGGAGGCGTCTGAACCCCACGTTCTGTGAAGAGTCGTGGACGTCCAACCATTAACCTTACTATCATTTACCTCTTTCTGTAAATGCTCACGGCAGTAGCATGCGAACGGTCTACTAGCTTCACCGTTTTTGAGATACTCGTTCACAGGCACTGCATAATAATAATCACCCCTTTGTCAAAGTCGCTTATCTTAGTGTACTTCCCCATTTGCATGCCATATCTTCGCTGGGGCGATCCCCAGCCCTTAGTTGCTCCGCTTACATACTTTTGATACCGCGTTACGTGCCCGCAATGCCAACACGGGCATCCAGCGTCGCGGTGGGTAGTGGTCATAATTTTTTGACTTACCAGTGTATGCGCTTGTGCCTACCAGAAACCTTTGTAACCTCCCCTGCACTAAGCACATCAAGCAGTAACTTGTCTTTTCGCATGTGTTCCCAGTATTATGGTGTACTGGGAATGTTTGTCAGTGTACGAATCATTCCCGTTTGCCTCTAACACCTGCTTCTATTTCGTTTAACCCGTTTCTTGCTTGTGAATTCGTTTGCCTTGTGGCCACACGTTCCCACCTACAGCACTGTGGCTGGCGACATTGTGCCTTCAAATGTCCTTTCTTCCCATACCGATAACATTCTTTTTTTCGAAGCAGTGATTCGCCTATTATTGCGTACATTCGTAGCTAGGTCGATTTTATGCAAGTGCGTGGCAATTCAAAGTGCTGTAGCTGAATCATTCCGGATTCCCTTACTGACCCTACTTAAAACATCCATAGGAATTCCAGGTAGAAATACGTCGCTTCTCTGAGCATAATGCAGTCGGCTTATTGATTTTGTGTCAACTCACATATCTGCACGTTCATTTTTCGAATGCTATTAGAGAAAGCTTCTACAGCTTCGTTGTCTTTCAGCAACAATCCATTCAGCTCCACCTTAAAAAATCTGACACTATTCTGCTTATGGTATCACTGCTGTAAACTGCCTGATTGTGTCAGCTACGCTAGAAGCCTCATCATAAAATCAGACACATTTTCGCCTCACCCATGAGATGCAGATAAGTAATCTGCATACTTATTTCATCTGACCAATCTCTGAGTTCGTCTATAGATAGTGTATTATTTATAAGTAATGCGACCTCCCCTGTTCTTTTACCAGAGAACGGAAGTTAGCTGCTGAAGGACCCAGAGAGGATGAGGGTACCTTCACTACTGCATTAACCTTTACTCACTCAAATCGTCATTATAAAACTTCTGATGACTACTAGCCACTAAAGATTTCGATACCCTCTTCATCAGAGCAGCTACTACATCCCTCGTATTATGTGGTCGTGCTTTTGGAGTCTTTCTACAGTTTCTTACAAGTTTCACACTTACAAGACTAAAACGAAAGAAACACTTCGTCTTTTAAAAGCAATAGTGAAATGCAACATTGCTGCACTACAAAATCATGTAGATTGTAAGTTGGCTATAATTTCGCACCTTACAAGAACTCATCCACACATACTCTGCCATGATCTCCAAACACTTTTAGGTATCATGTGATAGGCTGTACATCGTGTATATGAATATATAAAGGTGACTGACATTGTCACGTAGGTCTTGTAAATAATTGTTAACGCTTATCCCACGGAAGGTGACGGAGTGTCTTTATTATAAAGAACGGCATAATGAATAATGGCCTATACTAGTAGATATTGAAACGCCAGTGGAGATGAAACGGCAGGCAGAACTCAAGGTCTGAGTGGAAGGCCCGCACAGTTGTTGCTCCTGCTTAAACACAGGATATAGCTTGACGGATGTCGTGGCACCTGAGCTCTGGAAGACAATAGGGTGACGGCCGGCCGCTATTGTAATAGGAGTCAGAAGGATAGCCGGATAATACTTCCGAACGCTGAAAATCTTAGACACAGGTGAGAGGAACGGAGAAGCGGTACTTCGGGAATCACGCAGGCAGGGTTATTTCCAAGGATTTTTACTCAGAAGCTTACCATTTTACCAGTATAGGTTTTACCTCGCAAACTTTCCGCGCTGGGTGACAAAAGGCTAAAATATGGTTGACGTTCTGAAGAATCTGTAGAGAGAGAGAGAATATTCCGTGGTTTCCGGAATATGATTCGTTTCCAGAATTACGATGGTGAGGAGCCAAGCCTTGCACGGAAGCCAGCGCTGGACAGACGAGTCCTTCCATTGTGAGCACCCATGTGTGACAGTTGCTCGATATCAGCTTTGTTATTATGGTCAGACTTGCTGTCTTTGCTCTCAGCAGAGTTTATAGTTAGAACAGTTAGGAACTGTACTGTTGCGAACCTATATGATTCTGGACTTCACCTCCTGGCTGGAAGTCGTCGTTGAGTACGCAGTGTTCTGTAATTGAGAGCACCTCCTCCGCCTATTCTTACGTTGAGACGTTATCTGAATGCCGTCCTTGTGGCTGGGAGTACGCGATTCTCGTCTGTAGAAAACAGAGAGAAGAAGAGAGTATTTATATCAGCCAGAGGATCGCCTTGCGCTGTCCTAATGTTTGAAAGAGTTTATTTGTGGCTGGAGTTCTTCCACCGTCGCAGACGAGTACGAGGACCATCACTTCGATGGACCGGACGCTGTACAAACGGTGATATCGCAAATTGCTTCACCTAATTAGGGCTATAAAAGCTAAACAGCTGTGATCCCGTTAGTTTATATCCCCTGAGGTTTCACACCACCGTAGATCCTCTTTGAACGTTGTGTCTTCTAGTGTTTGGTACGTAGATGATGTTAGTAATTTCGCGTTATTGATATTAGATCGCGTAGTCATAAGGGGCAGGGCTGGGCAATTAATTAGTAATCTTACTTAGGAAATGTAAACTTTTTAGTATGAAAGTTTTTTATCTACAGTAAATATATATGCAACAACAATGTTTATCATTTAGTAGGATTAGTTTCCTTCATCATTCATTTATGTTTAGATTGTAATTTTTAGAATTAAGAGATCCGAAGATCTGCTTCAGGGGTAGTCACACAGGGCCAAATCTTCATTTTAGCGTTTATTATTCTCCGTTGCGCACATTCATTTTACATCCACCTGGAGTAGCATCTTTTAAGATAACCTTAACGAACATCTACATCTGACAATTGCCCAATGACATTAGGTACTGTAGTGTGAGGCATGACCATAACGCACACAACTTTTGCAGGTACCATTCTATTACATGGTTTGTGTCCAACTATATTACAGGTCTCACATCATGTGTGCCAGGTAATTTTTCACATAATTTCCTCTAAGTTGTGACAGAAATACGTGTTCTTCACGATTGAGAAGAGTCATTTTCCATTTTGTATGCAAATGTCTACATCCAGTCCAGGCCATAACAAGACAAAATAACCAGAAAAAATGCTCTTTGGACTCATCACTTTTCAGTCTGAACTGAAGAGGTGGCCGTTTTAGACGTCAGATGTCTGTCGTCTACGTTGTGACACCCTCTCTAGATTCTTCAATCACTCCAGGACATCGATGTCTCCAAACTGTAGGGGTGTCTTGCAGAGGCAAAATGGTGTTGTGGACTTGTTGATTGTCTTTCAGGGTTAACAAGATATGAATAGCCAGTTAACATTTATTTGTTCCGCTTTCCAGCTCTGTGTCCCCTCAACAGATTTGCCCACACCTTCGGGCAGTGACACAGCATTCCACTGACTACTGTTGTCAGCTCAGCTGGCTGGGCACCAGTGTCACTACAGAAGCAGTTCTGGCGAAGTCTCCCAGGCAGCAGCCTGTCTGTATGCAGGTGAAGCTTAGCATGAGTGTGTGTCCCAAACTGCGTTATAGCATCTCACCTGTAAGTGCCTGCAGCAATGATCAGGTGCCCCCTTCCCTAGCAGTGATGATGATTTTAGTGTCACAAGCACTGCAAGATGTTCTGGTGTTGGAACACGCTCAGTCTCCCCATCAGCAATGTGATAGATAGTGGTGAATGCAAAGTCCCATAAGTGACAGTTCGTGGCTTCTTGGATGTTGTCATCTTGGGAACAGCGGACAGCATTTTCAGTAAAAGTGCTGGAATATGTAAAAGATGGATGCTACTACACTATAATAAACACTGAATTGAGTGCTTCAGCATGAACACCATCGATCCTAATCACCAAATTAATTCAGGGTTTAAGAACTGTGCTGTGTATGGAGACAACTTGGAGGTAATGCTGTGGGGATCTGTCCGTTACAGTAGAAGGCGTCCCACGTATTTGCTTGCAGTAGGTGGCCCTCATTCCATTGTGTTAGCGTAGCAATTTGTTTCAGCCTATTAACTGCATTGTCAAGTCCTCTAATGTATTATTGCTGTTGAGGTATTGCTTGTTGTTTCACTTAAAAAGACCTAACGAATATCTACATCTCTCGCTCTCGATAGACATTTTGTTGGATGTGTGACTTGCGACTGGTGATTGGTGCAACAGTAGCAATGTGTGATCATGTATATGACCAACTTACAGTGTTGATTGTTTTTTTTTTCCTGCTCCATGGCTATGTCACAGCCTTTGCCAATTGTCGCCTATGGGAGTGCTAACATGAGCATAAGAATCATGTCAACTATTTCCCTCTTTTCTACACTTTGGATTTGCAATAGATTATGGCTACAGACATTATACAGTGTGTCAAAAAAGGGATTATAACAGTAATACCAAACCAGATATACAAGGAGAATAGTAAGTCAAAATTGAGACAATAGCTGCTGATGCTAGTAAATTAGTAAAGGACACACTAAATATTGCCCGGCATGATAACTGAAAATGGTCAAAGTAGAGTGAATATAAAATGCAGACTGCCAGCAGCAAGAATATTAAACACAAATTTAAGCCTTAGGACATATTTTCTAACAATACATGTATGAAATATAGTTTTGCACATATGTGAAATGTGGAAGATAAGCTGTATAGGCCAAATGAGAACAAAACTTATTAATATGTTCTGCCAAAAGTATGCTCACAATTATACTGGTCAATTGAACAGGGAATGATGTGGTACAGAACCTAGATGGAGAGGAAACAAGTATTAGAAGTGAACTGAAAGAAGGTATAGATATATAGGACACATCCTGCGTCATTAGGAAATATTCCAATTTCATATAGAGGAAATCACGCAGGATAAAAGTTATATACGGTGATCAAGGCTTAACAAAAGTAACAGGATAGCGATAAGTAATGCAGTTATTTCTTGGAAATAGAAGTTAGCTGTGCATCAGACCAGAGAGAGGAGGAAATGGTTACCGCTTCATATCAAATTACATCTCAATTTATTTTCACTTTCTTAATGAAACATTTCATACACAAGTCAAAGGATATTTAAAATGCTGATGAAATTCTAAATTGATTCTCTTGCCCAAAATATAGAGCTCAAAATATTTAAGACGACGAATTATTCAGCCTAATGAGTAGTTTGTTGGATTCTTTATGAAATTTTTTTAGGTGTCAATTAGTGAAGAAAGGCAGATAGGAATCTGAAGCAAGTTAGGAGCTGATAGAATATATATCCTTCAAAAATTCGCAAAAGTTTGTACTGGAAAGAGGGTATCTTCGTACGTTTACCTGATAACAAGCACAATCCACACATAGCAACTGAAAAGCCTGATACAAGCATAGCAGTTAACGATAAACTCACAACAGAAGTTGAAATATTATATATTGATATCGGTAATCTGCAGAAAAAGTAAATAATAAATTTTTCGGGTATAAGTTTAAAAACAAAACTAATCTGCACAACGAGATTTGCAGACATCATAGTGGTATTCATAGTCAGTATTGGAAGCCTATCACTCTTCTCAAGGATGCTCAGTTTGTTGCAGGAAAGATGTTTCCCAACATCGACACAAAATGAATAACGACTGGTGCACAGGAAAGGTAAGTGAATATTAGACAGCACCTAATCTAGAACTAACAGAAATTTGTTCTAAGTCGACGAAGTAAATGAAGTTGTACGGAGTCTTGGAACTCCTTGAGGATGAAACATTCAACAGGCTACATAAAAGTTTTCAGGGTGTGGTACCGCGTCATAATGTATAAAACTACTGCTGCTGGAGTAAAACCAACGTTTCGGCCACGGTTGCAGCGGCCTTCTTCTGGGTCTACGCAATCGTATCCAACAGGCAGTGACTCACCCATGTCTCCATACAATCCTTTCTTCCAGGAGAGCTACTCCTGTAAGTATTAGGGAGAACTTCTGTGAAATTTGGATGGTACTAGATGAGCTTCTGGCGAAAGTAAAGCTCTGAGGACTGGTAGCATGCTGTGCTTGGATATGTCGGTAGAGTGAAAGGCAAAGCCCCAAGTTCGAGTCTCTCTATGTGGCACACCGTTTTAATCTACCAGTGAGATTCATATCAGTACCCATTCCGCTGAAGAGTGAAAAACTCATTCTACATAGCAAAGATATTACAAAAACATTCACAAGAATAATACGATCCATAAAATAAAATTCAAAATAGACACTAACAATGATAATGGTAACAGTAAAGGGCGTTAAGAATGATATAGATTAGTTTAGAACATTTGGATCCATGTTTTGTGTTATAGACGTGGAAAGGATAAAGAAAGAGAAGATCAAAATGACAGCGACAGTGAATATTAGGAAAGAAGAGAATGTAAATGTAGAACATGTGGGAGGGAAACGTTGTGGGAGACGGGGATTGACAAGCGTGAGCTGCAGACCTATAAGTGGGAGACATGGCTATTGTGTTAGAAGGTGGGCCATTAGTTGTCTTTCGAAGTTTGGAAGGCATTTCACTTTTCTCATTTGTTGAGGAATATTGTTCCAAAGTCGAGTTCCTGATGCAGAGAATGATTTAGAGAACATGGTAGTGTTACACGATGCTACAGAGAATATTTTATTTTCGATGAGAACTCGTGTTTTTTCTGTGCTGTCAGATAGCAAGAGTTGATGATAAATAAGAGGGAGTACAATGACCGAGAAGACGATAGAGGAACTGTAACGCCATAGCTCTAATGCTGTACTGATAGGAAGTGTAATCCCTCTACAATATGAGAAAATGATATGTTTTGTGTTTCTTACATAATATCTTTGGTTAACTTTGAGGATGATTAATTTTGTTTAAATGATATTTTTATAGATATGTCAATATTTGCAAAGGTTCCGCTTTATCTAAAATGTTTGTTTGCTGTTATGTAAACTGCTGACCTTCACTTAGTGTTCTTAGTTATTTTGTATGTAAAAGGTGTTGTGGTTCTCCTCGGGGACGGAAATGTGTAGCGCGCACAAAGTGTGGTTGGCCTAGGTAGGAAACGTGGAACAAAGAGTCAGTCAGGGACGAGCTATCAAACTGCTCATGTAAAAGTTGTGTATTGTGCTGGTTCCCAGAGAGACTTTTCCTGACGTTTTCCAATGCCTCGGATGTATGGATAAATAGCTGGAATTCTGGAATTGGTATCCATAATCGCCACCAAGAAATGACAGAGTCCAGCAATTCTACCTGCAAATCCACCTACCAACATGCAATCGCCGCCGCATTGCGCTATCACTGTAATGGAACACTATAGTAATGTACAGTGAAGGATAAGCTCTTTGGATATTTTACTGCGCGTAAATATAAGGTAAAATTTGACTGAACTCTTGTACCTACCGTGATTTATCCTCAGTCACATATCCACTTAGGGTCCCTGCCACCCTAAAGTGTTTACTGAGTGTTCTTTATTGAAGGCATATTAAAATTAATACGGTATTTGTGTGTGCTAAAATTAATATTGGAAAGGATCTTACAAATATCTCAAATGTGTGTTTCACTGCAGTAAAAGTTCAGAACTGCACCTGTTGAGAGTTATATGTTCATGCTTGCTAAGTACTTGTTTCTCTAGTGTATTGAAAGTGTATTTAGTTTGCTCTGCTACAGTGGTCAAGATTAAGGGCCCCCCTCCATTGAAAGTTATTCAAATACACAAAGTTACTTAATTATAGCAAGTTTCAATTACTCTTGCTATTCAAGTGAAATTCTGTACAATATTGGACTCCTCTTGTGTATTAAAAGTGCATATTAATAGCGTAACAGGACCAACAGTTTGTCTATTGTGCTCATGCTAGATAACGATTAATAGAAAGACCACTATTTATGAATACAATAATTTTTTTATTCGAAAGACAGTGAGAAGTAACCTGTAAGTGAATTATATTTAAATTTCATTCTAAATAGAAAAGTATTTGGCTGAGAGAGACTTAACCTATGATAAGTTCATAATTTTGCAGGGAACAACATTTACAATTTTTTGTCAGATAGGAAAATGTTTGAAGAGTACTACTGAACCTATGTCCAATTTATGATTCTACAGTGAATATTAATAGAATTGTTATAAAGACCATTAAGTTTGAATAAGCCCTGAAAGTAATAGTGTGTATTCTTATCTGTTATATTTATGCAAATAGTTAGTTCTGATCTGTCAGCTCCAACCTCACCGTGAACATATGCAGGTGTCAGAGTTCATTGCATTCTCGAGTGACAAAAGTATAGGCAGTGTTTGTCCATTTAAGTTACTCACATCTATTTTCTTGAACAAGAATGTTACTCACTCTTATGCCTAATTAGGCTGGCGACCGTTTTCTTTATTCTTTGAACAGTGTAGATAGGTAAAAATATAGTTTGTTGCTGTTTAAATATTTACGTAATCCTGACTTTCACTTCCGATAAGGAACCTCCGTTAGGTATATCACGGCAACACAATTAAATTCTTTTCAGTGGGTAACACTGCTCTGCTTCTTTATACTGTAATTTTAATAAAAATAATTTAATCATAAGAACTGCATCCAGCTTAGAGGTTATGGTATAGTAGTAGCGGACGGTAGTGTTATACGTGGCTTTTCCGTAACAGGACTATTTGTTCTGTTGGGGCATAGTACGTATTGAAACAAATTTGATATTTGATTGCACAAGCTACGTAAATGCTGTTGTAGTGTTATAGAACCATAGAGTGTAATGGTCTCTATCTTTTTTGGCACCCAGCAATAGTATCTGTTGTAGGAGGAGTGATGTTGTCGAAGAGCCTAAGTCACAAATGTATTGTACACAAGTACTCATTGACCGTTATAGCTTGCGTGAGCTTCCATATGAATGTCCTCGGTGAATAGTATCAGCATGTTCAAGTATAGGGAGTATCACTGTATCTACATGCGTCTTTTTACGCTTGAAAGGAAATATTACTTTATGTTTCAGTAGTGAATGAAGAGGTAACGACACTTTCTTACAGACTGCTGTTGTGTGTTCAGTCCATGCGGAGTTACGGTCCAGGATTATTCCCACCTTCTTTGCAGAAGAAGAAAACGTTACTTCTGTGCCTTTTGGGATTTGAGTGCAACATATTATCTGAACTACGTGGTAACAACTCTTTTGTAAGCGACAAAGATTGCTTGCATTCTAAATGGCTTAAGTTCCGAACCTATGTTGCATGCCCACTGAATCGGCATTTACATGCACGCTAGCTAGCTACGCACAAATTTGTTGGACTTGCACTTACATGTAACTGAAGGACGTCAGCCTATAGGAGACATGTACAGTGGGCGGGTGTAGTTGATAAATCATTGACATACTCATATAATCAATACTGATCTTTCTGGGACCCCTGATACTACACAACTGGCCATTAAAATTGCTAAACCACGAAGATAACATGCTACAGCCGCGCAATTTAACCGACAGGAAGAAGATGCTGTGATTTGCAAATGATTAGCTTTTCAGAGCATTCACACAAGGTTGGCGCCTGTGGCGACACCTACAACGTGCTGACATCAGGAAAGTTTCCAACCGATTTCTCATACACAAACAGCAGTTGACCAGCGTTGCCTGGTGAAACGTTATTGTGATGCCTCGTGTAAGGAGGAGAAATGCGTACCATCACGTTTACGACTTTGATAAACGTCGGATTGTCGCCTATCGCGATTGCGGTTTATCGTATCGCGAGATTGCTGCTCGCGTTGGTCGAGATCGAATTACTGTTAGCAGAATATGGAATCGGTGGGTTCGGGAGGGTAATACGGAACGCAGCACTGGCTCCCAACGTCCTAGTATCACAAGCAGTCGAGATGACAGGCATCTTATCCGCATGGCTGTAACGGATCGTGCAGCCACGTCTCGGTCCCTGGGTCAACAGATGAGGACGTTTGCAAGACAACAACCATATGCAAGAACAGTTCGACGACGTTTGCAGCAGCATGGACTATCAGCTCGGAGACGACGGCTGCGGTTAAACTTGACGCTGCATCACAGACAGGAGCGCCTGCGATGGTGTATTCAACGACGAACCTGGGTGCACGAATGCGAAAACGTCATTTTTTCGGATTAATCCAGGTTCTGTTTACAGAATCATGATGGGCGCATTCGTGTTTGGCGACATCGCGGTGAACGCACAATGGAAGCGTGTATTTGTCATCGCCATACTGGCCTATCACCTGGCGTGATGGTGTGGGGTGCCATTGGTTACACGTCTTGGTCACCTCATGTTTGCCTTGACGGCACTTTGAACAGTGGACGTTACATTTCAGATGTGTTACGACCCGTGGCTCTACCCTTCATTCGATCCCTGCGAAACCCTACTTTTCAGCAGGATAATGCACGACCGCATGTTGCAGGTCCTGTACGGGCCTTTCTGGATACAGAAAATATTCGATGTGAGCAGTGCTAACGGCACTAGGCTGGTTGGCTTTGCGACTGCAAAAGGCTTGTTTATAAGTAGTACTGATTTCGACAGGAAGAGAATATATAAGGGAACCTGGGTGTCTCCAGATGGGAAAACAGTGAACCAAATTGACCACCTAATTGTAGAGAAGAGAATAAAGAAGTGGATACAAAATGTTAGACCGGCAAGAGGTGCAGAATGTGGATCAGACCACTTCCTTGTCAGAGGAAGGATGAAAACAACATGGAGAGCCAATAAGCACAAAAGAATGCAAAGAGTCACTCGATATGACCATGAGAGTCTGACTGAAGATAATATAAGAAGAACTTTCAAGATAGCACTAACAAACCGTTTTGAGGCTTTGAATGAAGAGGAAGGAGATACTGTGGTAGATCATAACTGGAAGGCGATTGCAGAGACCATTAAAGAAACAGCCCAAGAAGTAATCCCAAAACGAACTAGGGGAAAAAGAGTGTGGTTCAATGAGGAGTGTGAGGGAGCTATCAGGGAGAGACAACGGGCCAAACTACTGTGGATACAAAGCAATATGCAAGAAGAAGAAAAATCGAAGTTTGAAGACACACGACGGCAGACCCAAGCCACATTGAGGAAAGCAAAGAGAAAATATGTTAAAAGTATCATGGAGGAAGCTGAACGAGACTTTCATGGAAATAGGTATAAAGAACTTTATAGAAAAGTGAAAAGTTTTCAACACAGATTCATAAAAGATGCCAATGGAAGAATGTTAACAGAAGATCAAAAAATTGGAAGAAGATGGATGGAATACTTCAGAGAATTACTAAACTCTGATGAACCAACCGAACTACTTGAGTTTGATGAACCAGTAACATCAGACCCAGAATATCCTCCACCCACCATTGAAGAGATAAGGAACCAGATTAAAAACCTTAAGAATGGTAAAAGTCCAGGTGAGGACGGTATTCCTGCTGAACTTCTCAAGGCCGGAGACGAAATCCTCTGTTTCAAAATCCACAAGTTAATCGAGCAAATTTGGGTAAAACATGAAATACCAGAGGAATGGGAGGTAGCTGTTATATGCCCCATATATAAAAAGAAAGACAAATCCGTATGTGACAACTACAGGGGCATAGCGCTACTCAACACCTGTTATAAGATCTTCTCCTACTGCCTATTAGAACGAATAAAACCTATAGCAACAGACATAATTGGAGAATACCAAGGAGGTTTCCAGGCAGGGCGATCAACCACGGACCAGATTTTTGTCCTAAAATAGGTCTGTGAAAAAATACTGACGAGAGATACATCTCCTGTTTGTAGACTTCAAGAAGGCTTACGACAGTATACATAAACCTAGCCTCATTAGAACTATGACAGAGTTTGGTATACCAAAGAAGTTGGTCAAACTGGTAGAGGTATGCCTAAATGACACAAAACTTAAGGTTAAGGTAGGCAATCAAATGACAGAAAGCTTCCAAGTTGTAACAGGATTACGCCAAGGAGATGGGCTATCACCTGTCCTCTTCTACCTGGCACTTGAGAAGGTAATGCGGGATTTCAACAAAGAAAACATCAAGGGCATTCAAATTGGTAATGAACAAATTACATATCTGGCCTATGCAGACGACAGTGCACTATTAGCATGCACACAAGAAGATCTGAAGAGAAGTATCCAGACCTTGGAGTTATTGGCAGCTAGGATCGGTCTACAAATTAGCTCTGAAAAGACAGAGTATATGACCATAGGAAGAAAGATCCAGAACTCTCAAGATTTAATTGTGAACAACACTAGGTATAAACAAGTGAAAGAGTTCAAATACCTTGGATCTTTTTTTACAGAAGTAATATCAACTGAAGCAGAGATAAAAGCACGACTACAGGCGGGAAACAGATACTATCACTCTCTAGACCCTATATTAAAATGTAGAAGTGTCTCGCAACACCTAAAGCTACGGTTGTATAAGACATTAATAATGCCAGTAGTACTTTATGGTTCTCAAACCTGGAGCACTCGAGAACAAGACCTTCAGCGATTGCTAACATTTGAAAGGAAGTCCTCAGGAAAATATTTGGACCAGTCAGAGATCAGACTACTGCAGAATGGAGAAGACGCCATAACACTGAATTAGAAGAGCTGTACAAGGAGACTAACATAGTGGGAGTGATGATAAGTAAAAGACTGCAATGGGCTGGACATGTTGTTAGAATGGAGGCAACAAGATGGCCCAAAATCACAATGGACTGGATCCCGTCAGGCAGCAGACCAGTGGGAAGACCTAAAAAGAGGTGGATCGATGGAGTGAGAGAAGACCTGTTGCAGCTGGGAGTCACGGAAAACTGGAGACAGACAGCAGAAGACAGAGACGGATGGAGAGCTCTAACTGTGGTGACGCGCGGTCCTCTGGGCCTGATCGCGTGAATGAATGAATGAATGAATGTATTATTGTACTCTTCAGAGGAAAAGAACGATTTTGGCAGCAAAGAGATCTGTAATAGGACCTACAATTCCCAAAATTTCCTGCAACAAATTTAAAAGACCCCCACTGTTTTTCAGAATAATGTGTATTCGTTTCGTTGAAATTATTTTGTCGTCACGTTAAGGATTAAAAGGCTTGTAGGACTATTGTGTTCTGAAGTTTCACCCACTGTTTGCATTTTTTCTGGAAAATGTTGATATTGTTAAAGATTATGATCGTTAATGAGTATATATTTGTAAAAATGTTGCCGATACATGTAATTCATATATGACTCTCGTGTGTTGTGAAAACCACACTTGTTATTCGAGTTAGCTATATTTTCGGACACGTATTATGTTCGAGTATAATGACTTTTCTGGAGACTAGAAATCTACTCTGTGGGAATCAGCGTGGGTTTCGAAAAAGACGATCGTGTGAAACCCAGCTCGCGCTATTCGTCCACGAGACTCAGAGGGCCATAGACACGGGTTCACAGGTAGATGCCGTGTTTCTTGACTTCCGCAAGGCGTTCGATACAGTTCCCCACAGTCGTTTAATGAACAAAGTAAGAGCATATGGACTATTAGACCAATTGTCTGATTGGATTGAAGAGTTCCTAGATAGCAGAAGGCAGCATGTCATTCTCAATGGAGAGAAGTCCTCCGAAGTAAGAGTGATTTCAGGTGTGCCGCAGGGGAGTGACGTAGGACCGTTGCTATTCAGAATATACATAAATGACCTTGTGGATGACATCGGAAGCTCATTGAGGCTTTTTGCGGATAATGCTCTGGTATATCGAGAGGTTGTAACAATGGAAAATTGTACTGAAATGCAGGAGGATCTGCAGTGAATTGACGCATGGTGCAGGGAATGGCAATTGAATCTCAATGTAGACAAGTGTAATATGCTGCGAATACATAGAAAGAAAAATCCCATATCATTTAGCTACAATATAGCAGGTCAGCAACTGAAAGCAGTTAATGCCATAAATTATCTGGGAGTACGCATTAGGAATGATTTAAAATGGAATAATCATATAAAGTTGATCGTCGGTAAAGCAGATGCCAGACTGAGATTCATTGGAAGAATCCTAAGGAAATGCAATCCGAAAACAAAGGAAGTTGGTTACAGTACGCTTCTTCGCCCGCTGCTTGAATACTGCTCAGCAGTGTGGGATCCGTACCAGATAGGGTTGATAGAAGAGATAGAGAAGATCCAACGGAGAGCAGCGCGCCTTCGTTATAGGATCATTTGGTAATCGCGAAAGCCTTACGGAGATGATAGATAAACTCCAGTGGAAGACTCTGCAGGAGAGACGCTCAGTAGCTCGGTACGAGCTTTTGTTGAAGTTTCGAGAACATACCTTGACCGAAGAATCAAGCAGTATATTGCTCCCTCGTACGTATATCTCGCGGAGAGACCATGAGGATAAAATCTAGAGCCCACACAGAGGCATACCGACAATCCTTCTTTCCACGAACAATACGAGACTGGAATAGAAGGGAGAACCGATAGAGGTACTCAAGGTACCCTCCGCCACACACCGTCGGGTGGCTTGCGGAGTATGGATGTAGATGTAGATGTATTCCATAAATTATTCGTGAGGGGTTAATATAGTAGAAATTACTTTCTACCTTCGCACGTCACCTGTTGTAATTACGGGAGTGTAACATTTCTTATGTGCTCTTTAATGAGTAGGCTACGGGTTTTCCAACTTGCGCTCTGTATGTAGCTGCGAAAACTTGAGTCATTTAGCCTCTTTTGTTCTTCAGAATGTGAGAATTATTCGCGTTGCAGCCGGCGGTGCGTGCTGCCACTTCTGGGCCAAAGGAGACGTTATGAGAGCTGCGGTGGGGCCGGCGGCTGAGCGCTGGGAAATGGACCAGCGCGGCGCGGCGCGGCGCGGCGGTGTCAGCGGTCTGGGGACGGACCGGGGTTGGGGGCGGAGCTCGCTAATTGCGGAGTTGTGAGTGCTTCGTTACCGAGCGCCGCGCTGCTGCTGCCTCCGCCTTCACAGGCCTGCGGGGCGGAAGGGCCGACGCAGGCGGCCACACTTTCTGCGTCACTCCCAGACACGGTGAGTGCTGCTAGCGCAATACTGTGCCGCTAGTGGACTCCACTGCGCTTTGTGTCTGTACACTGTCAGAAGCTTGGAGATTCTGACGTGAGCACTGTCTCAGTGGCACAATAGTTACGGCATTCAGGATTGTCAGGCCTCAAATTCCTGTACAGTGATTCAGATGTAGTTCCTCCTTGGTGCGTGTAAATCGATTGAGATGAATAATGGGAAACTATGACACTTAATACATCGTAAAATGTTGTTAAAGTGTCGTACTCATCGGATCTTGTGGGACTCTTGTAATCAAAAGGCTGCATTTTGACGACGACATGTACTCATCTCAAATAGTCTTATATTCTGACAGAATGTAACTTTTGCAGTGTTACTGGAAAATGGCCCTAAGGCCCAATTAGCAATCGTAATAATAAATATTTCATACAGTCAACAGCGACTATGATGTCTCTTAAGAAATATTATATGACTGTAAATCCCAACCATGAGAATTAATTTTCTGACAGGTGTTTGTCACGAGTAACTACTCGAGTAACTACTCACAAGGCGCGTAATTATCTACGAGGGTTGTCCAGAAAGTAAGTTCCGATCGGTCGCTAAATGGAAACTGCAGTGAAAACCAGAAACATTTTATTTGCAAGAGTTATCTACACTTTCCAGATACTTCTCTACATAGTCGCCGCTCCGAATTGGACACTTGTCGGAGCGTTATACCAAATTTCCAACACCATCGTCGTACAAGGTAGCCGCCTGTGCTTTCCGATAATTCTCTACGCTGGTGTATAGCGCGTAGCCTGTGCCCAAGTGGTGCCTTCGTATCCAGCGTTTCATGTGAACAGAGATGATACTCAGAACGAGCCAGTTAGGGCTGTGTTGTGGGTGATCGAACACTTCCCATCAAAAAGGCTGGAGGAACGTCTTCACTGCCCCTGCAGATTGCGGCTGAGAATTGCCATGATAAAGGAAGTGCGTGGCAGTTGTGTCAGGTGGGATGCATTCATTAAGGCGAAGCCTCTCAGCGGACCCTCCTACTTGGCGGGAGACATCGTTGTTCGAGGCACCTTTACTCGCTCACAGTGCGCTCACAACTGAAAAGATCGTCTTATGCGATCGATGGCCATACTCGAGACACTACTCAACACATCTGTGCAAAGCCTCATCGGGTTTTCACTGTGGTGTCCATTTCGCGACCAAACGGAACTTGCTTTCTGGACAACCCTCGTATCATACGAAGTCGCTCTCATTGGTTTATTGTGCCGCTAAGGCAACAACTTTTTAAAGTACAGTACATCATCTAAAGATAATAGACATTAATAACTGATTCATGGTGAAACTTGTACTTATACTAACCTTAATTAATGCAATTTCTCTTTATTCAGCCATAAAGTATGTTAATAAACTATTGTCACAGTAAAGATTAAAGTTAGGAAGTAAATTTTAGAGCTGCTTTCTTTCCATCTATTTCTCGTTTCTTAAGTGACCTTGAAACCTGCCCATTCTACATAGCAATGGAACAGTAATTGTGTGTTACCTAATAGACGTTTGTTTGCATTGCAGGTGCGCCTGGGCACACAGTTGTTATTTAGTGCCTTGTGCTCACGGGACACGACCTTAACGTAGGACTGTCCGTACGGGCGAGGAGGTTTGCTTAATTTGGATCTGGAGGGATCCAGAGGGCTATGGCGGCGATAGTTTAGCTGCCAGAAGGGTTACCCAAGCCGGGCAGGCCAAAGTGGAGGAGCCAGGCAACGTGTGTCTCACAACGGCCTATCGCTCCTCCTTTCCTATCCCAAATCTGTCCTCACCATGTCCTTTTCTTGTCATTTCCCGTTATATGTATAAGACCTCAACGGTAGTGACAGCGGAGAAAGAGTTTTTTGGAATGGTGAAGCTGGCGGAAGAGCCACCTTTTCTTTTTGGGTACAAAAGGAATACAAGTAGCGACTGTACCCCAGAGGGGAGGCTACAGACAGCGTCTGACTCATGGTGAACGGCTGATTTCAAGCTGGGCAACCTACCGCCTATGTGGAAAGTAACGGGAAACTACCACATTACATTCCCAAGCAGTGCATGGTATGTCTCTCCATGTGAAAGATTTCGGAGTTAAAATTCCCTCATTCGGATCCCCAGGAGGATAACACATTGAGAGTAAGCATATTTTAAAGGAAGAAAGTGACAATGCAGGAAGGAAAGATAAGGATTGGAACATGGAATTTGAGGACACTACTGCAAGCAAAAGATCTGGAGAATGCAAAACAGATGAAAAGAAACAGGTTAGATACCCTTAGTTTGTCTGAAATGAGATGGGGAGAAAATTAGGTTCAAATGCTTCAAATGGCTCAGAGCTATGGGACTGAACATTAAGAACTTAGAACTACTTAAACCTAACTAACCTAACGACATCACACACATCCATGCCCGAGGCAGGATTCGAACCTGCGACCATAGCAGTCGCGCGGTTCCGTACTGAAGCGGGTAGAATTGCTCGGTCACAGCGGGCGGCCGAAAATGAGGAGATAGAAAGTGGAGATTATAAGCTCTTTTACTCTGGGGAAATCAAGAGTTGTGAAAACGGAGTAGGAATATTGATAGGGTAAAAGCTCAAAGATAAGGTAATGAAGGTACAAAATAGCTATTGATGGAAGACTGATGACGATATGACTGAAGGGTATTTCGAAAGATATTGTGTTAATACCGGTATATATACCAACCAGCCAGCATAGAGATGAGGAAGTTGAAGAATGTAATGAGAAAATACAAGAACTCGTCGAGAAAGTAAAGAGGAATGCCTGCATTATCATCATGGTGGTGAGGAATGCAGTGATGGGTGAAGGAAGAGATAAAGATACAGTAGGAAAATCTGGCTTAGGAACAAGAAATGAGAGAGGTGAACCATTCATTAGTTCCTGTAAAAAACTTCATTAGCGGTGGGTAACACATTATTTGAGCACCAGAAAAGGAGACATTACACATGGATATTAAATTTCAATGTGGAAAGCCATCAGTTGGACTACATCCTTACACAAAAAAGGTATAGGGATTTTTTGAAGAATGCCGAAGCTTATCCAGGAGTGGACATAAATTCAGACCCCAAACTAGTTATGGGAGAAATACAAGTGAAGTTGAAAAAAGTCTGCGGAGGCAAAGGAAAAGAAAGACTAAGCATAGAAAGACTCAAAGAAGTAGGCAAGGCATCAGATCTGGAAAACAGATTTATGAAAAAATGGGAAAAGATAGTGTTGATGAAAGTGTTAATGACAAATGGATGAAAATGATGGAAGGACTCATGGACTCTGCCACAGAAGAACCAGGAACTAGAGTATCCCAAAGTACCAGGAAAGAATGGATAACAGAAAACATGTTGAAAAAGATGGAAGAGCAGAGAAAGTGGAAAAATGTAGAATCTCCCGAAAACAGGTACAGGAAAATGAATAATGAATTAAGAAGGGAAACTGAAGAAACAAGGGAAAAATGAATGAAACAGAAATACGATGAAATAGAGAAAATGGAGAAAGAGGGAAAGAAGAGCGGATGGTACTGTATAGAAGAACCACACGAGGCTTTGAATAAATGTCAAGAATATACTGTATGTCTCTATAAGCGGGATGAAATACAAAGCGAAACTAACATTCAAGAGGAGCAATATGTGCCGGAATATGGAAAGGGATTCACCATCTGGAAGCAGAAGTAGAAAGGGCACTGAAAGAGGTGAAGAATAATAAGGCATGTGGAGTTCATGGTTGTCCAGCAGAACTGTTGAAGGGTCTTGGAAAGAAGGCAAGAAAAATATTCTACCTATGTAATGAGATATATGACAAAGAGAAATGGCCTGAGGACTTCTTTGCAACATGATACGAATAGAGGAAGAGAGAAACACTAAAAAATATGAAGAGCTTAGGACCATCAGTCTAATTTCTCATGCACCTAAAGTGTTGCTGAAAGTGTTCAATAGAAGGCTATATGGCAAGTTGGATAGAAGGACTGCAGAGGAGCAGTTCAGGTTTAGAAGAGGAAAAGGAGCAAGAGATGTTATTGACCTGTTAAGAACTATAATAGAAAAATATATGGAAAAAGGAAGAGAAATCTTCGTTGTTTTTATAGATTTAGAAAAGACTTTTGGCAGAGTTGAGTGGAACAAACTAATGGATATTTTGAAGAGGAAAGGAGTAGATTGGACAGAGAGACGACTGAAACAGAATGTAAATTTACAGCAGCAAGGAAGGATAAGGAGTGGAAATTAAATGTCAGAAGGATACAATATTGGACGAGGTGTTAGACAAGGTTGTTGAAATTCCCCACAGTTGTTTAACACATACCCTGAAGAGATATTATTGCAGAAGGCTTACATGGGAGAAGACGAATATGTGTTGGGGGTAAGATTTGCTGATGACATCGTATTAGTGGCAGAAAGTGAGCGGAAAGTGAGTAAGATGCTAAAAGATCAGAATAAAGCTTGTGTGAAATATGGGATGCAAGTAAACACAGCGAAAACAAAGAGTATGGTCATCAGTACAAGACGCAGACAGTCCGATATTAAAATAGGACAAGCTACCATTAGCCAAGTAAGTGCATTTAAATATCTTGGAAGCACAATAATTCAAGACTTGAGATGTCACCAGGAGGTGAAAACACGAATTTGCATAGCGAAGGGTGCATTCAACAGCAAGAGGAGACTGTTACGTGACAAATTAGATACAGGTCTAAGGAAAAGGCTTGCGAAATGTTTTGTGTGCAATGTGGCACCATATGGGTCAGAAACATGGTGAGACGAGAAGGTGTGGAGGAGAACGGAGAGGATAAGCTGGATGGCACAAGTGAGTAGTGACACATTGGAAAGGATTTGCGAGAGCAAGGTTATAAGAGAAAGGAAAAAGAACTGGTTGGGACATTCATTGAGAAGGGAGTGCTTGCTAGCAGATGCTTTGGACGGACTGGTTTGAGGGAGGAGACTGAGAGGATGAAGGAGATACAAGATGGTAGACGACATATAGGGATGAGGAAATTATGCGGACCTGAAGAGGATGACAGAAGACCGGACAGCCTGGAGAACTATCATGTGAAAAACTGCCTTTTGGCAGAACACTTATAATAATGATGATGATGATGATGATGATCATGGTAGAGGTTATACTGTGCTGTGTCTTGATCTGTCTCAGCACTGGATTTTGTTTTGCAATATCGGCCGGTGTTCAGTGGTACCTGCCAATTTTTCCTGATTTAAAAATTCTTGTGATTTTAGGACTGTTTCTGTGGTTATATCATTGGTTAGAATCTTCAAGGTTGTTTTTTCAATGGAACAGTATTTTTAATACACATGGTGTTAAATTATTGTACTGCAGCTTCACCTTGGACGCAGTTTCCAGTTGTTATAAATTTGAGGCCATCAGTCGTTTATATGGAAAGTTAAAAGTTTGCCTATGTACATTCAAGGTGCTAAAATTTTAGTACACTCACTGTTTCCTTGGACAGTAAAACAGAAATAGGATTTTTGACTTTATTAAAGTCCGAAACCGTTATTCACAATCAATTTACATTCTGAATGTGAAATAAAGGTGCTGTTACTTTTAATGGTGAATGATGTTTTAATTTCCCCGAGGTCTAGTCCTTTCTCTGAACTGATTGCAAAACTGGTTTTCTTCAGGCAGACACGTAAAGCATTCGATTCCCGGCGGGGTCAGGGATTTTCTCTGCCTCGTGATGGCTTCGTGTTGTGTGCTGTCCTTAGGTTAGTTGGGTTTAAGTAGTTCTAAGTTCTAGGGGACTGATGACCATAGATGTTATGTCCCATAGTGCTCAGAGCCATTTGAACCATTTGAACGTAAAGCAGATAATCACTAGCTATGGTTAGCCATCATCGTCTCACCATCCCTGCCGCTGAACTCTTAGTACAACATCGTTCCCTCCCTGCTGGAAGTTGCTGCTTCATTTGTCTCATTCTGCTGTACTGCAGTGCGAATTTTCTTCTGTCGGCAGTGTTGGACTAAAGACGATAGCACTCATAAACGCTTCCCCCAAAATGTGCGTGCAACTATGTTACTGTTGCTACACTGAATTCAGTGACACATGCAGAACATGTGGAACCTCAAGCGTGAGTTTCCTTCATCGTCCCTTATCTCCTTGTGGGATTTAAATTTTTACGCATAATAGGATCTGGTGATTTAAGTTGTGTTAAAGTTTAGGGGCCAGTGAATACTATAGCTTTAAATGGATTTACTTATCGCTATACGTTACGGCTTTAAAGCATTCTGTTACACAATACATGTCTGAAAGGAGATGACGATCATAATTCGTTAGATTAACACAACATCATTAACTTTGCATTGAGCACCTATGGAAGGCTGCATTGTCAACGTCTGCAGTAATTGTTAGATAGGTCTAAAACAGAGCTGTAATTTGACAGAATATCTCTTATAATTCATCACTAATCACCTTACAAAATAGCCGCTGAAAGCATGTATAGCATTAGCACGTGTGTAGTGGAGAGAGAAGTCTAGGTGTTGTCAGTGATGGCCTATTGCTGGTATGTGGTCAGCTTGAGAAGCAGCTACAGGAAAGTACGATGGGCGTTCAATAAGCAATGCAACGATTTTGCTACTCGCCCAGTTGGGATAATAAGACTTGTTGTGCAACATCGTGGACGATTCCTGCTTCAGCCCATGTGATTCCATGAAGTTCCGATTGGTGGCGCCGCAATACTAACTCTTCAAAATGGCGTCTGTACGGTGGTGCGTCCCAACCTGATGGTTGTCATTTAGTTTCTTTTGGCTGGAAATCAACGCATCGCAGGTAGTCATAGGAGCTTGCTAAATGTCTATGGAGACCTGGCAGTGGACAAAAGCACTGTGAGTCGTTGGGCGAGGGGTCCGTCGTCATTGCAACAAAGTCGCGCAAACCTGTCCAATCTCCCGCTTGCCGGACTGCTGCACACAGCTTCAATGTGGGAATTTGCGGACACACCACCGACGGCTCGCTATCAAACGCAACGCACCAGAAGTGGTCTGGGAATCGGAAAGGGATATTCTGTTCGATGTCCTCCCTTAAGGCGCAGCGATCACCTCTGAAGTGCATTGCACTACTCTGAGGAGACTGAAGAAACGACTTCATCGTGTTCGTCGCCACAAAAATGCAAACGAACTTCTCCAAGACAACGTAAGGCCTCAGAAATGTCTGTGCACCGGAGACGATCGCACGAAACGTCATTGTACTATTTTCCCTCATCCACCCTACAGCCTGGGACTCACGTGTTCCTGCTTCGATGTGTTTCGCCCAATGAAAGATGCACTCCCCTAGAAGCAATGCGTGGATGGTGGGGAGGCTATTGATGCAGCAAGATGTTTTCTCCGACATCGGGAACTGGAGTGGTACCAAGCAGGCGTACAGGCCTTCCAAGTAACTGCCGTAATGCAGTCGCTTTTAACGGAAATTATGTTGAAAAACAGTGTTTTAGAAGGCAAAAGAGTAGGGAACAGTGTGGTTCATTGGAATCCCGAAAAAAAAGGAACACATCTTCTGAGAAAAAATGTTGCGTTACTTACTGAAAGCCTCTCGTATCAATGGGCAACAAATAAGACCCACCTGACGCAAAGAATAATGTATACAGTAACCTTAATCCTCTACAATTCATTTATGGGTCACTAATCTGTGCAAGATACATGCAGAGCTTCGTCCAGCTGTTTCAAATATCTTTCCTGTGACGCCATGTATTCCAACAGAAAAGCATTTACGCTGGAAGCGTTGACTACCACGCTTGCCAGATTCGTTAATTACCACCCCGACTGACTCGATCACCATTAGTGCAGCTTAGTGAGACGTATCTCATGCAGTCTTCAGAACTGATACTATTAATACAGTTTGTGTTATACACATTGTGTGTGGAAAGTTAAAATCTCCTGCGGGACCAGCATCCGGAGCAGAATCCACTTGTGCAATGCGCTAGCAATGAAATAGTACTTGTACGCCTCAGCGAAGAGCTGAGTACTGTAACTTTAAGGAAAAGGGGTAGAAGCCTGTGGGGCAGAACTGACTCGAACTTTGACTGCTCACGGAGAGGATTACAGGGAGAAGCCCGTGATAAATTGAACCATAGTCAGTTCTGTCACATGTTACACCTACGACCATCCACCAACCTGGGATGATCTTTGAGATTTTCACTTATGGCCTCATGTGATGGGGTACCACACAAGCCACGAAAGGCAGGGATCCGAATTAGAGTCGTGATTTCGCAAATATTACACTTATTTCTTGACTGATTGCTACAGTTGGATACACGGGTGAACTTTGTCTCCTGAGACAACACTGAATTGACTGTACGTTATCGAGAAGAGCCTACGTAAAGTACTACAAAATGTTGACCCGTACATTCTGTCGAAACATGTGTAATCCATAATTGCGTTTATGTGTAGGCCACAATCTGTAGAGAATCAGACGGAAACAAGATTCGCATGTGAACATTAACTAAGTAATCGATTTATTTATTGTATTTAATCTGATATTACCATGGACCAAGGTTTCACAATGCAGAACCTTTTTTACGTCATAGTTACCTAAAAAATAACAATTATAAAATGACAAATGGTATTAAAGTGATTTGAGTGTCTTACAAGACAGTGTGAGTAAATTATACAGATTGTGAAGTTAACAGTGGCAGTACTTCCTCTACTGCTTCGGCACAATAATAATAATAATAATAATAATCCACCAGTACATCAACGCAATACAGCTACATGCAAACGTATATATACAACTACAGAAATCTGTAATTATTGATACATGTTCAATTACACGAAAGTTCCTAAATGCAATGTAACATACACCGCACAGTTAAAAGGAAGTCACTCTTGATCAAGGTCCGCGTCACTTTCAATTTTTAACCAGACATAACGTCTGAGAAAGGAAAGAAATAATAATAACAATAGTGGCAATACAATAACATCAATAATGGCAGAGGCAGATATAAAAAGGGATGTTTCCTGTTGACCGTTTGTGTTCTCTAAATCTCTCTAGGTTCATTTTTATACAAGTTGGTTGCGGGACCTCGGCTGTTCAATACATAATGTCAAATGAAAATACTTTCAGCCATTTAAATTCTAAGTTTTTTAATTTGTGCTTTCAGTACCAGCATAGTCAGTGGTTTCCGTAGATACCTTCTTAACAAAGCGACCTTTACTTGCCGATAATAAATTTTATGCTTGAATTTCCTGACCTAACTGTAGATGGTCCGTTCAGACAGATACGGACTATCAGACTCGAGAATAACACAATAAAGAGACAATATATTTGTTTTCACAATCGTTTAGGCTGACGACACAAAGCATATCAAACCATATTCAGTGAGAAACTAATTTTGTTGTATGTGATGTATTGTAATGAAGTGATTGAATTCTTTATTTAGGCAACGGTGACAGAGAATATTGCTCTAGATCGCCCACCAGACCTTTGAAAAGTTACAGCAGCACTGTGCTGGAATATAATATACTTATGGGCCAGAAAGTTTTGACCACCCACCAAGTAGCCAGTATGTACACGTCTGGCACGGACAACAGCGGCTACACGTCGTGGCATGGCAGCAATGAGGCCATGGTAGGTCGTAGGAGAGACATTTGCACCCACAACTCACCTAATTCCCATCAATTCCGGGGAGAGATTAGAGCCCACACACAGACATACCGACAGTCTTTCTTTCCACGAACAATACGAGACTGGAATAGAAGGGAGAACCGATAGAGGTACTCAAAGTAACCTCCGCCACACACCGTCAAGTGGCTTGCGGAATATGGATGTAGCTGTAGATGTAGAAGGCGGCGATGAGCTCTGACGCAACGGTCAATCACATCCCAGATGTATTCCATCAGGTTCGGACCTGGCGAGCTGGGGGCCAGCACATCAATTGGAAGTCGCCACTGTGTTCCTCGCACCACTCCATCAGACTCCTGGCCATGTGACGTGCCACATTACCCTGCTGACAACTGCCACTGCCGTCAGCCAACGTGTTCGTCATGTATGGCTGTACGTGGTCTGAAAACCGTGTACGATAATCATTGGCTGACGTGGTGCCTTGCACGAGTTCCACTGGGCCCAAAGATGCCCAAGTGAATGTTCCCCAGAGCATAATGGAACCGCCGCCAGCTTGTCTCCGTCCTGGAGTACGGGTGTCAAGGAGCTGTTCCCCTGGAAGACAAAGCACTCGCGACCTCCCATCGGCATGATGAAGAAGGTATCGGGATTCATCTATCCGTGCAACACTCTGACACCGCCCCAACGTCTAGTGCCGATGATAACCTGCCCATTTCAGTCGTAGTTGCCGATGTCGTGGTGTTAACATTGGCACATGCTCGAGTCGTCGGCTGTGGAGGCCCCACGTTAGGAGTGTTCGGTACTCTGCGTGCTCAGACACGCTTGTACTCTGCCCAGCATTAAACTGTGATGTTAGTTCCTCCTCAGCTCGCCGCCAGCCTACGACGACCGACATGTGTAATGAGGGGTGGCGGGCCAACGACGTCGGGGTGTGCTTTCACTTTGCTCTCGCTACGTGTTAAAATACTCTCCGCAGCACTCCTCGAACACCCGACAAGTCGTGCAGTTTCCGAAAAGCTCGTGCCGAGGCTCCGGGCCATCACAACGTGCCCACGGTCGAACTCAGACAGATCGCGCGCCTTCCCCATTCTATACATGGACAGCTCGCTCACTGGTACTGCATGCAACGTGCTTGTGTCTGACTAGCAGTCATTCCTCGTCAGGTACCGCTGATACCGTTTCGACGCGTTTATATCGATAGTAGATCGGTGTTCATAATGTTCTGGCTGATCACTGTAGGTTGATAAACCACTGTTCTACATCTTCATCATACTCCGCAAGCCACCTAATGATGTGTGGCGGAGGGCACTTCTAGCACCACTGACTGATATCCCCTTACGTGTTCCTCCCGCGAATGGTGCGTGGGAAATATGGTTGTCGATAAGCCTCTGAGATAGCATTAACTTGTCAGATCTTCTTGTCATGGTCATGGCGAGAGGTATGTGAGAGGAAGTAATACACTCCTGGAAATTGAAATAAGAACACCGTGAATTCATTGTCCCAGGAAGGGGAAACTTTATTGACACATTCCTGGGGTCAGATACATCACATGATCACACTGACAGAACCACAGGCACATAGACACAGGCAACAGAGCATGCACAATGTCGGCACTAGTACAGTGTATATCCACCTTTCGCAGCAATGCAGGCTGCTATTCTCCCATGGAGACGATCGTAGAGATGCTGGATGTAGTGCTGTGGAACGGCTTGCCATGCCATTTCCACCTGGCGCCTCAGTTGGACCAGCGTTCGTGCTGGACGTGCAGACCGCGTGAGACGACGCTTCATCCAGTCCCAAACATGCTCAATGGGGGACAGATCCGGAGATCTTGCTGGCCAGGGTAGTTGACTTACACCTTCTAGAGCACGTTGGGTGGCACGGGATACATGCGGACGTGCATTGTCCTGTTGGAACAGCAAGTTCCCTTGCCGGTCTAGGAATGGTAGAACAATGGGTTCGATGACTGTTTGGATGTACCGTGCACTATTCAGTGTCCCCTCGACGATCACCAGTGGTGTACGGCCAGTGTAGGAGATCGCTCCCCACACCATGATGCCGGGTGGTGGCCCTGTGTGCCTCGGTCGTATGCAGTCCTGATTGTGGCGCTCACCTGCACGGCGCCAAACACGCATACGACCATCATTGGCACCAAGGCAGAAGCGACTCTCATCGCTGAAGACGACACGTCTCCATTCGTCCCTCTATTCACGCCTGTCGCGACACCACTGGAGGCGGGCTGCACGATGTTGGGGCGTGAGCGGAAGACGGCCTAACGGTGTGCGGGACCGTAGCCCAGCTTCATGGAGAAGGTTGCGAATGGTCCTCGCCGATACCCCAGGAGCAACAGTGTCCCTAATTTGATGGGAAGTGGCGGTGCGGTCCCCTACGGCACTGCGTAGGATCCTACGGTCTTGGCGTGCATCCGTGCGTCGTTGCGGTCCGGTCCCAGGTCGACGGGCACGTGCACCTTCCGCCGACCACTGGCGACAACATCGATGTACTGTGGAGACCTCACGCCCCACGTGTTGAGCAATTCGGCGGTACGTCCACCCGGCCTCCCGCATGCCCACTGTACGCCCTCGCTCAAAGTCCGTCAACTGCACATACGGTTCACGTCCACGCTGTCGCGGCATGCTACCAGTGTTAAAGACTGCGATGGAGCTCCGTATGCCACGGCAAACTTGCTGACACTGACGGCGGCGGTGCACAAATGCTGCGCAGCTAGCACCATTCGAGGGCCAACACCGCGGTTCCTGGTGTGTCCGCTGTGCCGTGCGTGTGATCATTGCTTGTACAGCCCTCTCGCAGTGTCCGGAGCAAGTATGGTGGGTCTGACACACCGGTGTCAATGTGTTCTTTTTTCCATTTCCAGGAGTGTATATGCCAACTGCTTTTCCTACTATTTGTTTTATGTCGTTTCCACTTAAGGTCTTTCTGGATAGTTACTCCTAGAAGTTTCACGGTAGATACTGTTCCCCAGTTTCTCATCAACAGTTTAGTTGTACAGTAGTGGCTTCCTCCTTTATATGCACAACATGATACATTTACGTTCGTTCAAGGTCTATTGCCAGACCCTTCACCATCCATCAATCCTCTTTACGCCGTTCTGCAAATCTATTCTGTCTCCTGGCGTTGAACCTTTGTTAAAGGCAGCGAAATCATCTGCTAACAGTGTTCAGCGAAATTCGACGTTTTCTACAGGATCTTTTACATACATTGTAAACAATAACGGTCTTGTCACACATCCTTGTGGTGCTCTGAAAATTACTAGGTTGGTGCATAAGATCGAAGCGTTCTTCTTTTGCATGTTGATGTTCCGGTTGCTATTTATTTACCTAGTGTCCGTTATTATGTGTAGTTCATTGTCATTCTGTGAGTTTACATATTGTCATTTTGTTATTTGTAGATATTGAGTGGAGCTGTGGACGCTATAAAATGGAGAAGTGGAGAAATTGGAACATTTCGGACATATTCTTCTGTCTGAGTTCAACAGAGGGGTGATAGCAGCGGACGCAGCCAAGAAATCTGCGCCGTGTGTGAGGATGACGATAACGGAGAGATCACAGCGTGAAAATGGTCTTCTTGCTTTAAGAAGGATCGGTTTGACGTTAGTAACTCCCCACGTTCAGTAAGACATTCGGGGTTTGATGAAGATCGTTTGAACGCATTAATCCATAATGATCGACGTAATTGTAGTCGAGAGCTGGCAAATGTGATGAACTGTTATCATTTCACCAGCGTGCGACGTTCACATGCAGAGGGGAAGATCCAAAAACGGGTGTGTGGGTACCGTATGCAATAAGCCAAAATCATAAAAAGCACATGGGCATATTTGCTTGCTCGATATCAACTAACTCGTAAATATCACCCACCATTCCTATCCAATATCCTTACTGGTGATGAGAAATGGTGTCTATATGCTAACATAAGAAAAGAAAGGAATGACTGAGCCCTAACAAAAGCAGCAGCTCCCCGTACCTGACCTGGGTGCATCCACAAAAATTAAGTTATGCATCTGGTGGAACAGCGAGTTTGTGGTGTACAACTAATTGCTTCACCGAGCTGTAACCACCACCTCTGACATTTATTGCTAACAACTGCGACGCAGACGCAGTCAAGAAACAAGGCCCAGTAAAACTTCGTGAAGTAACTCCAAGTTAATTCCCCCCAGCACCACACCCTCGCAACTCGTACAGGAGTTACGTTGGGAAGTCATGCCGCACCCACATTATTCACCTGATCTTGTGCCTTCACAGTTTCAAATATGCCGCTCTCTATCGAACAACCTTCAAGGAACTTCCTTTTTGGATGAAAATGCTTCCTGGGGGAGCTTCGAGTCCTCCCTCTGGCATGGGTGTATGAGTTTGTCCTTAGGATAATTTAGGTTAAGTAGTGTGTAAGCTTAGGGACTGATGACCTTAGCAGTTAAGTCCCATAAGATTTCACGCACATTTGAACATTTTTGATGAAAATGCTCTCCGAGAAAGGCTAGACGACTTCTTTGTCTGAAAACCACGTTATTTCCATAGTCATTATATCGAAAAGTTACCCGCATGTCGGTAGACTGTTGTAAACAATGAAGGAGAGTGTATTAGTGATGTCTAAAGTATCTTTTATGTTTATCTGTACCGTTTATTAAGGTTGTATCAAAGCGCTGCGAACTTTTGCACCAGCCCAATACTTTCGCATGTGTCGATTTTGTTCCGCAAAGAGCTACATGTTGAATTTTACCTGCATGGAAGTCTTCAAAGCAGTCGCAACTATAGTCTGAGCTGGCCGCGGTGGTCGAGCGGTTCTAGGCGCTTTAGTCCGGAACCGCGCGACTGCCACGGTCGCAGGTTCGAATCCTGCCTCGGGATTGGAAGTGTGTGGTTTCCTTAGGTTAGTTAGGTTTAAGTAGTTCTAAGTTCTAGGGGACTGATGACCTCCGATGTTAAGTCCCATAGTGCTCAGAGACATCTGAACCATTTTGGACTCTGGTCCGACACTCGATAAGTTCGTAATCCTTTCTCTAAACGGTAGTGCGGGACTATGTCAAATGCCTTGCTGTCTTCAAGGAACGCGGTATCGGAACACACTTGTCTACAGCGCTATGGATCTCACCGAGAACGGAGCGACCTGAGTTTCGCAAGATCTCTGTTTGCGGTACCCATGTTGATCTTTATACAGGAGGATTTCGTTCCTCAAAAACTCATAATTCTTAAACACAAAACATCATCTATAACTCCACAAGAGAGTGACGTCAGTGATATTGGTCTATAATTGTGTGCGTCTGTCCTGTGGACTTTCCTAAAACGGGATTCACGTATTCTTTTTTCCAGTCGCTAGGTACCCTTCGATCCTCTATGTTTCTATATAATCTGCTGCTAGAAGGGTCTGGATCGTGAGAGTTCGAGTTGATATTAAACTATTCATTCATTTTATAAAACGTATTTCAGTTAACAGTAGAAAGCATGAGTAGGAAACAGATATTACACAAGTTAATGGGAATCTAGATGATGCATCTCATTAATCAAATTGTTAATTTTAGACAGGCTTCCTGACAGTTGTATATTCACACCGTGTTCGTCAATTACATGTCAACCTTTCCGTTGGTCAGGTTCTAGCAAATATTCACGAAAATGTTACTGTAAAATATGAAACTTCTTTTCAAGACTCGTGTAAAGAGATTCGGTGTTACCAACATAGCATTTGTAAATAAAAGTAAATTAAGGACATCATAAAATGAAAAGTAATTTAAATGCTTTTATTTAGCGTTCCACACTAAATACTGGATCTTTTTGCCTTGGTGTGGCGGGTTTAACGCACTTAAGCGTGAGAACATGAGGAGGTAAACAAAAATTTGGGAACAAGGTGTAGTAATACAGACGTTCATTCATGTGGAAATTATTTGCCGCGAGTAAGGCTCTTATTTTGTCTTTCAGCAAACTGAAACGTGCTAAAAGTTTTCTGATGGTTGCAAAAGAATTTCGAAATGTAGTTTCCTCTGAATCTCTTTTCAGAGCTGTTTAAAAAGTCTTGAGTTAAAAATGAAACTTTCAACATATTTAACTATCCTGATAAATTGATTGGTCGTTTTCTATATTTTCTGATTTATTCTCAGCAACGAGGACATTTCTGTGTACAGTACAGCTGTGATGCTAGGACAAGGAGGCTATTTCTCGAACATTACTTTGGTGAGCTCTTATCGGAAATGTGGCGATAGAAGTACGAGAGTTCACAGGAAATACTTCCTTCCTCACTAATTACACGCTTCACTGACCATTAGGTGGTTAGAACAGGAACCAAACTTTATAACTTATTTGCTGTGAAGCTTGTTAGTGTAAACGCAACTTAAGAGCAAAAATGGCTAATTGTCATTTCTGTTTGCAGTAGCTGACGCCTTAAAAAAATCCATTGTACCTCGAGAAGTTCGTCAACATCTTCGCTGTTGGCTGGGATATCCAGCGGAATAGTATTAACTGCATACGTCGGCCTCATTGCTTCAGCTGTGTGAGAGTTGCGTCGTATGTGTATTTGTAGAGTTCGGGTGAGTATAATGGATATTTGTGTTCTATGATGATGATGAGAGACGGGAAAGGGTGAAACCTGACCCCGGCACATAGTATACTCCTCTTGAACAGCAGCAAGGGGCCCGCCGAGGTTAACATCCCAAAGAGAAGAACGGTTCACCACCAACAGTATCACATGCCTTCACTTCACGAGCCACTGCGGAGAGGTTTGCAATTTAATCCAGGCCATTAGCGCAATGACTGGTGATCAGAAACTTTGCACCATCACCCCTCCTTCGCCTGCGGGCTAAATACTGGCAGTGAAAACTTCATCGAGCACTGTCCGATCCGGCGAACGATCTAGGCGGGCGCCAATCCACTGGCTTTTGTCTGTGACCTCGGGTACGGATTCGTCGGAGATTCATGATATCGGTTCTCATCACCAGAATTAACAGTAGAATCTTCTGTCTCGGACACTTGATTTCACAACTTTTGTACCTGGAGAGAAAATCTCTCATTTTTGTTACGAAATTAAGTGATTATTAGATCCGAATATTGGTATCGTGAACATTTCAATCATCATAGTATATCTACCTGCAATAGTATTTTTGCTATCCCTCGTTTCAATTTATCGATCATTCGAATATTTTCATGCTGTTCGTATGCATCTTTCCATCTCTACATAGTTCCTACGCCAAATATCCAACACAGACTCTTTACCATACTCCACTTTTTATCTGACTGTCCTACGTCCCTCTGTACTACTCCTCCCCACGTTGAGACGAGTCAATAATAGCTGCGGAGGGACAAATAGTCCACTACCCAGTCTCTTCTCTTTATCCGTGCATTTAGTTTTTAAACGTTCTTCAGCATCAGCAAATATCATAGTTGTCCCGTTTCTTCTTCTTCGTACGTGTGGTGATTCACTTCCCTTATAACGATAAACTCCATGCATACATTTCCCAAACTTTTTCTCCATTTCTGATAGACTAGTACCCTTGTTGAGAATACAGATTTCTTCACCTATATGAATCTGCTTCTAATACTTTCCTAGTTTCGACCGTCCTGTGTAGCTCTACATTCTACATGCGACAATTCTTTCACTTTTTCTTCTACTTTGCTGATTGAGTTTTTATGGGAAGTAATTATTCCTATTTCCATAATTTGTATTATTTTAGTCATTGGTTTGTTTCTCTTTAAGCTATATTCTGTGCTAAGCACGCTGCCGGTCTATTCCAACATATCTAAGCTTTCCGTAGTCCTGGCAGGAAATAATGTCGCCGTATCTGAGAAATGAAATACGACAATGCTTCTATTTTTTCTCCGCATTAGTGAGGTCCAGCCGCCGATAACTCGCGACACAGCGTGGACAGTCCTTCTTAAACTTGGACGAAAACTCACAATTTTTTCTGTGAACAATGGATGGCACATGTTTGTGGCTGCGCTCTTCCCTTTCATTCTTGCTATACCATTCGCTGTACTTGGCCATTTAGTTCTTATACGTTTCATCTGTATCCACGACTGAATACAATCATTATCATATCCCATAATATTTAAGCTACTCCGCTAATTTCCTCTTCGAGGGTGATTGTCTTCCCATTTGGCCAGGGGTGTCCTAGATTCCGTCGTTCTGTTGACCAATTCCTTGGAATTCATTTATTGTCAGTTGGTTCCCCAAAACCTTCAGGGGAGTGTTTTGCTGTTTTATCCACATTATTTCCTGATAACTCCTAGTCGTCTTCTGAACAGCTAAAACTAAGATGGTCCTCTTAGAATCACGTACTCAACTTTAAAATTGTTATGCGGTTACTGTGCCGGTGCTGTGACACTACATCTATGTTTGCTGTGTATTTCAAATACTAATGATGACGCTGGCCATAGCTGTTACATATCCAACCTCTGACCACTTCGTTCTTGTCCCTAGCTTGTCCATTTACCACTTCTACTGACATTCGATGGTTTACCACGCGAATTATTTTATCATACATTTGCTGTATAACTAATGTCCAGTCTTTATCATTATTTATTCCATATAAATGAATGAAATTCCATTTCATAATGTATAGTAACAGGGATGTAGACATGGTGTATTTCCTTTTTATAAGAGTAACTCTACCACTAATATACAGTCGGAGCAGGATCGGCCTCTTACAAAACAATATTTTATTGTGTCTAAAGTCCAAAAGGTTTCACTAATTTAAATTTGACCTACTTTTTCTGCTGTCTATTTTTGCACACATCTTGTCAAATTCACTGTCTTATTAGGCTGGTGTTTGGGTTTTCATCTTTATTCTCTTATAAAACGTTGAATATATTACTGAAATTAGATTATCTACTGCTAGTATAAATTTCCTTCGTCTGACATTCCAAATGTCCGACACCCTACATTGATCTTCCATTACTGCATATTTAATTGAATATTCATGTCACCCCCTCGATGAATTTTTCTATTGTTAGTATGACTGTTTCTACGAATTCTTCGTATATTATCAGATTCGCTACTACCTTTTCTCTTTATCTGTATTTCGAAACAATTTACCTTCTTTTTTTTTTTTTTTTTTACACATAAGAAGTCAGTGTAAGTTCAGCTGTAGATACAATTCTGGAGGTGAGAAAATGTGCATATGGAGTAAAACTTCATTACAAACATTTCTCAGGCCTAGATGGCTTGATTGATAGTACCTCGTAAGGGCCTGTCTCCAAAATGAAGACAGCAGCGGTCTACGAGGCAACATCTGGCAGGATGTTCACTATTTACCATTTCGGCTCAAAGAATAGATGCACCACCGCTCTCTTTAGGAAGCAGTGACCAGACAATCTGGGACGGAAGCTTGCAACGGCTCCTTATGAACTTCCCCTCAGTGATTTTATTGGCATCCAGAGGGTGTATAGTGCACGATTAGGAATTCAACATACTTAAACAAGGAGTCCCAGCTCTCAATCGTTCTACAGTAAATCTCATTTTAAAACTTTTAGCGAGTATTTCCATTTCGATTGTAGGAGTCTGCAGCCGAGAGAGTTAACTCTTAGTATCGCATGTGCGGGATCTCTAAACCAAATCTGGATGCTTGTACTTTCGTTATTCCTACGTATCTCTAGCAACAGATTTGTTATGACAACGTAAACTATCAACAAGTATGAACCTGTAATGAATCATTGCTATTTAAATAAACTTTACCCAGGAAAATCAGGCTTTTGTAAAACATTTTGGAAGTAGGTTCCCATTCAAACAGTATTCGTCTTTCTCTACATGTACTTTATGTCGCAATAATAATTTTTCCATGTTTCTACTACCAGCATCATCCTGATTCGTGCAAAACTCCATAATTACACATTATACTTGTCGCAAAAGTAGATTAGGAAATATAATGACTGTAGTGATTCGATCGAAAGTTCTCATGGTTCCCTTTTGATTTTCACTGTCGTTGCGAGATAATTCTTCCTCCTTTTCACAGGATAAAAAAATTATGTCTGAATAAAGAAAAGTACTGACAACGAGATTCGATCAAGAGACCTCGCACTGCTTATGAAAGTAAGCACTTACTCGCTTCGAATACCACTGACCATTCTGAAGTACATAATGTCATTTTACGGAAAGTGCATAATGGCATCCTACGTTTTACATATGTAGAAGTCCTAGTCGTGACCTACACGCTCTATCAATATACACTGAAGCGCCACAGAAACAGGTATAGGCATTCATATTCAAGTAAAGACACCAGTAAACAGGGAGAATACCGCGCTACGATCGGAACGCATATAAAAGACACCAAGTGTCTGGCGCAGTTGTTAGAACGGCTAATGCTGCTACAATGACAGGTAATCAAAATTTTAGTGAGCTTGAACGTGGTGTTATAGTCGGTGCACGAGCGATGAGACACAGTATCTACGAGATAGCGATGAAATTGGGATTTTCCCGTACGACCATTCCATGACTGTACTGTGAATATCAGGAATCAGGTAAAACATAAAATCTCCGACATCGCTGCGGCCGTAAAAAGATCCTGCAAGAACGGGACCAACGACAGACGACTGAAGAGATTCGTTCAACTTGGAATACGTGAAACCCTTCCGCGAACTGCTGCAGATTTCAACGCTGGGCCTTTAACACGTGTCACCGTGCGAACCATTAAACGAAATCTCATCGATATGGGCTTTCGGAGCTGAACGCCCACTCGTGTACCCTTGATGACTGCACTACACAAAGCTTTACACCGACATTGGGCTGTTGATGACTGGAAACATATTTCATGGTCGGACGAGTCTCGTTTCAAATTGTATCGAGTGGATGGACGTGCATGGAGACAACGTTATGAATCCATGGACCCTGCATGTCAGCAGGGAACTGTTGAAGCTGGTCGAAGCTCTGTAATTGTGAGGGGCGTGTGCAGTTGGAGTGATATGGGACCCCTGATACATCTATATAAGACTCTAACAGGTAACACGTACGAAAGCAACCTGTCTGATCACCTGCATCTATTCACGTCCGTTATGCATTCAGACGGACTTGGGCAATTCCAGCAGGGCAATGCGACACCCGAAACGTCCAGCTACAGAGTGGCTCGTCGAACTTGTCTGAGTTAAACATTTCCGCTGGCCACGAAACTCCGCAGGCGTGAACATTATTGAGCATAAATGGGATGCGTTGCAACGTGCCCTTCGGAAGAGATCTCCATGTCGTCGTACTCTTATTGATTTATCGACAGCCTTGCAGGATTCATGATGTCAGTTCCATCCAGCACTGCTTCACACATTAGCCGAGTACATGCCATGTCGTGTTGCGGCACTTCTGAGAGCTCGCAGGGGCCCTACACGACATTAGGTAGGTGTACCAGTTTCAAATGGTTCAAATGGCTCTGAGCACTATGGGACTTAACTGCTGTGGTCATCAGTCCCTAGAACTTAGAACTACGTAAACCTAACTAACCTAAGGACAACCCACACATCCATACCCGTGGCAGGATTCGAACCTGCGACCGGAGCGTACCAGTTTCTTTGTATCTTCTGTGTGGATCAAATCAATGAGGGGTCGTTCGTGCAATCCACTTGATTAGAAGTGGCAGTACAATCATGGTCGTCCATTATAACCGTTGCTCTTACCGTATCACTGCAAGGAAAACAGCCGGTCGAATTAATATACTCGTCAGTTTTTCTGCGCTCAAAGCTCTGTGTATACTCTTTCAACTGAACTCGACTGGAGAACGCAGAATGATTGAACTACTGGATTAGCATTCGGTTGGACCTTACTACATCGTGATAAATAATTCTGATGCACCCCACCGTTACCGTTTCGGTCAGCTGGCCAGACTGTTACCTACCAGAACTGACCTAAAGTAGAGCACAAAAGAAAAAAAAACCTGCGGGACGTTACATATCCTAGTACCAATCTGTTAATGAAGTCCTTCGTGCACTCGTTTCATGCACAGCCTACGGATGTCTGTAGTGGGTATCGCGAGCGGTGGTATGCCTGTCAGCGGTGGAGCGCAGGCCAAACACTTGTCGCGGGCTTAACTCGGCGGGACAAGCGGCCCAAGATTGAGCAAATCGCGCAGCCGCTAAGCGCGAGGCCAAACACTCGGCGCGCTCTGGCGGCGCCACTTTGCAAATACGCGTTCGCCACTTCCATTTGCTCTATTTACCCACGTCTCGCACACTCGGGCCATCCAGCCGGCGCGCTGCAGAGTGCTGCCTCTTCCCCTGGGGGAGACGGAAAGTCGAGCCGGCAGCCGGCGGCAGGCATCCACGCGCCTCCCCCACCCCCTCCCTACTATTGTCACTACAGCTGTCGACTGCACTGCGAAACACTTGACTACTCAGTAATGTCAGTCACAGTACATGAGATAAAGCTGTAGCAAAATCAAGTCAGACACAGATATTCTGGTTACTCAAAAATGGTTCGAATGACTCTGAGCACTTAGGGACTTAGCATCTGAGGTCATCAGTCCCCTTGAACTTAGAACTACTTAAACCTAACTAACCTAAGGATATCACACACATCCATGCCCGAGGCAGGATTCGAACCTGCGACAGTAGCGGTCGCGCGGTTCCCGACTGAAGGGCCTAGAACCGCTCGGCCACAACGGCCGGCATTCTGGTTACTCGAATTCACCCTCTAGTTCAGCGTGGTAAACTCTATAACCGAGATCGTATTTAGCCATCAGGTGGGTTCGCGGAAATGGTGCTGAGACAATATTAAGCGTCCACACTTCTTCATGTCAACAAAAATTATTACTCGATTTACTGTGTATCAGCCACAGGGCATTACACATCGTCACAATCCGTTCAGCAGAGTCGCTCTTACTGTCACGTACACAGTAATGTAGGTCGTCAGGGTTACAACATTTACAGCGCTAGCCCCCACCCACACACATACTCACACATATTAAGACTATCGAGGATAAAGATGCACTAACGCCACTGTCAGTAATTTAGAGAAGTTTGGGAGGGTAATTTTTTGTAAATAATTCTGTACAACACAATGGCGTTTTAGTTGTGTGGGTGTTGCACACGGCTGGTCCCGGTAGAGGTTCGGGTCCTCCCTCGGGCATGGGTGTGTGTGTTTGTCCTTAGGATAATTTAGGTTAAGTAGTGTGTAAGCATGGGGACTGATGACCTTAGCAGTTAAGTTTCATAAGATTTCACATACATTTGAACATTTGGTGTTGCACATATTATGATTCTAAATGTGTTGAGATCACAGTAATCATTAATTAGTTCTACAATACGTTGTTATTTGACATTACCAAGTCGGGAAAGTGGCGATCTGTTAGGCTAAACTGTGTAGATAACAGTCCTAGGTCAAGATCGGTAAAATTCCGTTACTGATTACTAGACCCAGTTCACTGACGATCCATTTTCAGATTAATGTGTGTGTGTGTGTGTGTGTGTGTGTGTGTGTGTGTGTGTGTGTGTGTGTGTGTGTGTGTGTGTGTGTTATTATAACGATGTGTAAAGCCTCACGGCTAATTCACAGACTCCGCAGCTCGTGGTCGTGCGGTAGCGTTCTCGCTTCCCGCGCCCGGGTTTCCGGGTTCGATTCCCCGGGGGTTAGGGATTTTCTCTGCCCCGTGATGAGTGGGTGTCGTGTGATGTCCTTAGGTTAGTTAGGTTTAAGTAGTTCTAAGCTCTAAG
Source organism: Schistocerca serialis cubense (assembly GCF_023864345.2). Classification (NCBI taxonomy): domain Eukaryota; kingdom Metazoa; phylum Arthropoda; class Insecta; order Orthoptera; family Acrididae; genus Schistocerca; species Schistocerca serialis. The sequence continues at coordinate 55,883,130 of NC_064644.1, forward strand.
AGACTAATGGCCATAGATTTTAAGTCCCATGGTGCTCAGAGCCAATACACACTGAATTAACTAATAAAAATTTTTATTGATCTGAAAATGGATCGTCAGTGAGCTGGGACTAGTAATCAGTAACTGAATTTTACCGATCTTGACCTAGGATTGTTATCTACACAGTTTAGCCTAACAGATCGCCACTTACCTCATTTGGTAATGTCAAACAACAACGTATTGTAGAACTAATCAACGATTACTATCTTTACAACACATTTATAATCATAATATGTGCAACACCCACACAACTAAAATACCATTGCGTTGTACAGAATTATTTACAGAAAACCACCCTACAAACCTTCTCTAAATTAGTGACAGTGACGTTAGTGCATCTTCATCCTCAACAGTCTTTATACATTGTTGTGTGGCGTTCACACTCTTTCATTCTCTTCGGGAGCGTCAGTGCAGCCGCATGAAGTCAGTAGCAATACCTTGTGTGGAGCTGGTGGTCTCCTCATTTGACATTGTCCTGACCATGCTGGACCACTTAATCGTCAGAGATCCAAATTTTGAAGTCCTTTCTTACTTTGGAGAACTTTTACAATAAACAAGGTTTTGTAGTAGTTTACAACCTCAGAAGCAACTAATCCGAATGATGCAGAATACAATTGATCCTTGTACACAAGTGGAAAGTGTGGTTGCAGAGAGTAGTTTAATATCTGCGAACTTTATAATAAATTTCTATCTCCCCAATTCTCAGTTCAACATGTTGATGACTAGAGACCAAATGTGCATTGCAGAACTGGTCCATTGCTTCATACAGGGCGTTTCAAAAATGACCGGTATATTTGAAACGGCAATAAAAACTAAACGAGCAGCGATAGAAATACGCCGTTTGTTGCAATATGCTTGGGACAACAGTACATTTTCAGGCAGACAAACTTTCGAAATTACAGTAGTTAAAATTTTCAACAACAGATGGCGCTGCAAGTGATGTGAAAGATATAGAAGACAACGCAGTCTGCCATTCTGTACGTCGTCTTTCTGCTGTAAGCGTGTGCTGTTCACAACGTGCAAGTGTGCTGTAGACAACATGGTTTATTCCTTAGAACAGAGGATTTTTCTGGCGTTGGAGTTCCACCGCCTAGAACACAGTGTTTTTGCAACAACACGAAGTTTTCAACGGAGGTTTAATGTAACCAAAGGACCGAAAAGCGATGCAATAAAGGATCTGTTTGAAAAATTTCAACGGACTGGGAACGTGACGGATGAACGTGCTGGAAAGGTAGGGCGACCGCGTACGGCAACCACAGAGGGCAACGCGCAACTAGTGCAGCAGGTGATCCAACAGCGGCCTCGGGTTTCCGTTCGCCGTGTTGCAGCTGCGGTCCAAATGACGCCAACGTCCACGTATCGTCTCATGTGCCAGAGTTTACACCTCTATCCACACAAAATTCAAATGCGGCAACCCCTCAGCGCCGCTACCATTGCTGCACGAGAGACATTCGCTAACGATATAGTGCACAGGATTGATGACGGCGATATGCATGTGGGCAGCATTTGGTTTACTGACGAAGCTTATTTTTACCTGGACGGCTTCGTCAATAAACAGAACTGGCGCATATGGGGAACCGAAAAGCCCCATGTTGCAGTCCCATCGTCCCTGCATCCTCAAAAAGTACTGGTCTCGGCCGCCATTTCTTCCAAAGGAATCATTGGCCCATTTTTCAGATCCGAAACGATTACTGCATCACGCTATCTGGACATTCTTCGTGAATTTGTGGCGGTACAAACTGCCTTAGACGACACTGCGAACACCTCGTGGTTTATGCAAGATGGTGCCCGGCCACATCGCACGGCCGACGTCTTTAATTTCCTGAATGAACATTTCGATGATCGTGTGATTGCTTTGGGCTATCCGAAACATACAGGAGGCGGCGTGGATTGGCCACCCTATTCGCCAGACATGAACCCCTGTGACTTCTTTCTGTGGGGACACTTGAAAGACCAGGTGTACCGCCAGAATCCAGAAACAATTGAACAGCTGAAGCAGTACATCTCATCTGCATGTGAAGCCATTTCGCCAGACACGTTGTCAAAGGTTTCGGGTAATTTCATTCAGAGACTATGCCATATTATTGCTACGCATGGTGGATATGTGGAAAATATCGTACTATAGAGTTTCCCAGACCGCAGCGCCATCTGTTGCTGAAAATTGTAACTACTGTAATTTCGAAAGTTTGTCTGCCTGAAAATGTACTGTTGTCCCAAGCATATTGCAACAAACGGTGTATTTCTATCGCTGCTCGTTTAGTTTTTATTGCCGTTTCAGATATACCGGTCATTTTTGAAACACCCTGTATTTGTGATGGGATATTGGTACGCAGTAACTCCGCCTATTCAACACACTGTCGGTGCAACCTCATCCATGTGATTCATCCCAAACACTCTTCAAGTTCTTCATTAATCTCTGTTCGATCATCATGTCGCTCCATACTCAACACCATTACTTACCAGAGCGTCGAACTATGGAAAATTTTCGTTGGTGAATTTATCGACTGAGCTGATTTCAAGGCTTCTTTCGACTTTTCCACATCCTGCAGTTACAACTGGTACACCTTAGTGTAGCGAAAGTTTCCAGTTGCATGGAAGTTGGAGAGCATAGTATGCACAAGTTGTACAGTATATGGAGTTTCCAATCCTCCTGCGTTCTGTCTGGATGAGACTCTGCTCTAAGTTAACAACCTCACAGTATTGTACCCACAATTGTTAAGTTTCCCCTCATCATCCAATGTCTCAAAGAACTAATTTCTCAGCTTTTCTTTCACCTGGCCATTCTCCTTTATGATGGTCAAAAGAGACCTTAATACTGTGTAGGGAGATTGAATGGCCCTAGTGTATGCTTGGCCACAAAGTGTATGTGGAACAGAAGCAGCAGCATACACAGCCTCCAAAAGCTGTGTGTCCGTTGTCATTCAGTAGCAAGGCTATTGTTCCTGGAAAAGATATTATCGAGTGAGAGCCTCATAATCGAATAATTATATTAGAAAATAACTAATTTCCACCATTAGTTTCCACAGGAGTTATAGCTTTTTTAAACAGTGGTTAGTCAAATGTTACAAAAATTATTCGCTGCAAGGGTTTGTTACTCTACGTGAAGGAATAAGCTAATGTAGTGTTATAGTCTATGGATGGATCGTTCGTGAATGGAACCGCTAACAGCTATGATTGAGTGTAAGGTTCACCATTTGTAATTTCCTCCATAAAAGTCTGCTAAGCAGGAACATAAGGTTGTTGTAAAAACATTACTGCGAGGAATATTTTTGTAATTACAGCTTTTTTTAAAAATGAACTACGTTGTGCAAAAGCTCAAAAAATAGAAGAAAGTGATTTTTTTGTGGATAACTATTTTGTTTATTATTACTAACCCCAAATGAGTATTTTGAAGAAGTTTCAAAAATTTATAAATTATTTTCCCCACTTCTTCTTTTTTTCTTTTTTTCTAATTAGCCTGTAGCAATCCTAATTTTAAGTCTCACTGTTGTTTAGTTTCATTATAGGGTGGTTGTTAAATAGCAACTGCTGTATAGTTGCCTTCCGCATCTATTCGAGTTCGAATTGAGCAATATCTGGTTTTCAGCTGTCGTTATTGCGCGTCTTAGAAGTTATCCATTTTCCATATTCAGTGTGTGCAAAACGATGAGCTGTGTGAAGAACATACACTGTGTATTAAATGGGACGTGAACCACTGAACGGAACTGAAAGGAAGATGTCCTTCAAGTTAAACTATTTGGCAAATACTTTTCCTAAACGTGAAAGTGAAAATTTGGACATACTTACTGGTAGGAACAGGGTAAATTATCTACGTGTCGTTTTAACATTAGTTACCGAAAGCGTTGCTGACGGTGAAATGTGAGATAGCAGTGGTGGCAGAGTTCGAGACGGAAGCGCGTTGTTGTTTGTGCTGAAGCGGAAAAGGTGTTAGGGGACGAAACGGTTTCTGGGTATTAACGTTCAAGTTTAATTTACACAAAGAATATCACATAACCACGTGCTTACAATACCAGATACATGCGCAATCGTTCTATCTACTTCATGTGAAAGCTATAGTTCGCATTTTATTTGCAAATGAGGCCGGATTCGCATCAGAAAGAACAAAAAAATTATTATAGTTGGCATGTATGGTAAGATGCATAGCCTAGGTCAGTCGTGGGTGTCAGGCTTCAGGATCGCATAGGTATCCGTGTATGGGCAAGAATTGTCGGCGACAAACTCGTAGGGCCAAACACTTTACCGACAGTTTAACAAGTACTGTATACGATCTCATTCTACGCAACAAATTACCAGCGCTGCTCGTCAACGTTACCACTAGAGAAAGAAAACAACTGTGGTTTTATGCATGACGGTGCACCACCCTACATCCACTGTTCGAGCAACAGTACTTTCACCACAACGTTTCAAGGGCCATGGATTGGTCGGATAAGTCCGACAGCATGTCCTCCGCAATTCCCGGACCTTACTAGGTTGGATATCTGGCTATGATGACATTTAAATTAGTGCGAAACTAATAGACATGTAACGCAATACACGTAGAACAAGATTATTTATTGTATTCACCGTGATGAAATGCTGAAGGATATGTCAGGACATGTGGTAAACATATGGGTCGTTGTCTGTTTCCACGTAACAGAGAGATGAGAATGAGGGATAAGTTTAGTCCCTAACTCAACAGAAGCTGATTTCCGAACATAGACTAATGGCCATTAAAATTGCTATAAGAAGAAATAAAGATGATAAACGGGTATTCATGGAACAAATATATTATACTAGAAATCAATAGAGATTATATTATCACGCAATTTGGGTGCACAGATCCTGAGAAATCAGTACCCTGAACAACCTCCTCTGGCCGTAATAAAGGCCATGATACGCCTGGACATTGAGTGAAATAGAGCTTGGATGGCGTGTACAGGTACAGCTGCCCATGCAGCATCAACACGATACCACAGTTCATCAAGAGTAGTGGCTGTCGTATTGTGACGAGCCAGTTGCTCGGCCACCATTGACCAGACGTTTTCAGTTGGTGAGAGATCTGGAGAATGTGCTGGCCAGAGCAGCAATCGAACATTTTCTGTATCCAGAAAGGTAAGTACAGGTACTGCTACATGCGGTCGTGCATTATCCTGCTGAAATGTAGGGTGTCGCAGGAATCGATTGAAGGGTAGAGACAGGGGTCGTAACACATCTGAAATGTAACATCCAATGTTCAAAGTGGCGTCAGTGCGGACAAGAGGCGACCGAGACGTGTAACCAATGGCACGCCATACCAGCAAGCTGGGTGATACGCCAGTATGGCGATGAGGGATACACGCTTCCAATGTACGTTCACCGCGATGTCGCCAATCACGGATGCGACCATCATGATGCTGTAAACAGAACCTGGATTCATCCGAAAAAATGACGTTTTGCCATTCGTGCACCCAGGTTCGTCATTGAGTACACCACCGCAGGCGCTCCTGTCTGTGGTGCAGTGTCAAGGGTAACCGCAACCATGGTCTCCAAGCTGATAGACCATGCTGCTGCAAACGTCGTCGAACTGTTCGTGCAGATGGTTGTCGTCTTGCAAACGTCCCCATCTGCTGACTCAGGGATCGAGACGTGGCTGCACGATCCGTTACGGCCATGCAGATAAGATGCCTGTCATCTCGACTGCTAGTGATACGAGGCCGTTGGGATCCAGCAGGGCGTTCCGTATTACTCTCTTGAACCCACCGATTCCATATTCTGCTAACAGTCATTGGATCTCGACGAACGCGAGCAGCAATGTCCCGATACGATAAACCGCAATCGTGATAGGCTACAATCAGACTTTTATCAAAGTCGTAAACATGTTGGTACGCATTTCTCCTCCTCACACGAGGCATCACAACAACGTTTCACCAGGCAACGCCGGCAACTGCTGTTTGTGTATAAGAAATAGGTTGGAAACTTTCCTCATGTCAGCACGTTGTAGATGTCACTACCGGCGTCCACCTTGTGTGAATGCTCTGAAAAGCTAATCATTTGCATATCACAGCATCTTCTTCCTGTCGGTTAAATTTCGCGTCTGTAGCACGTCATCTTCGTGGTGTAGCAATTTTAATGGCCAGTAGTGTATCATTAAAAAAAAATTTTCTTCTAGTTTTGACCAGTACCACCTCGTGCAGGAACATGTGACAGCCTTTTTAAACGCCAGTTGTATACCACAAAGTATCTTTTATCTGATGTTTGTCAATCGATAACGTCTTTGAGCGCCAATGGTTTTTTAGAAGTAATGTTAACACGGCGCCCATGTTGATTTGATATTATGATAGTCTGTGTATACAGGGTGTATCACAATTTATGGCGTAGACGCATACTGTTGAAAGCACACTATACTAGAAGCAAAGAAGTCTCAGCAAATATGGGGTCGAAAAAGAGTTACGAGCAGTTTTTCGATACTGTGACGCAAATCTCTTCTACTGCAAGCTCTTTGCGTTCCGTATTTTGGGAAGTGACAGTATGGACCAAAACAAGAAAAATGTCCCTTAAATTGCATACTTTAAAAGTTATGAGCGTTTGTTCACTAGAAGAGATTTCCTTCACAGTATCGAAGATGAAAAATTGCTCGTAGCTCGTAAGGTATGCATTTTCGGCCCTATGTTTACTGAGACTTCTTTGCTTCTAATATCGTGTACTTTCAACAGTATGTGTTTAAGCTATTAATTATGATACAACCTGTATATGCCGGATGAATCACCGATCAGAAAGACATGTCGACACTTAAGAAAATGTTACACATGAGGAGCATCGTTTCATAACGTAATTCATTTCGTATTCTTTTCGGTAATAATTATGTTGTGAAAAACATGAATCGGATTAAATTGTATTATGTACATCGCAGCCGACGGTTCAAGAGTTTTTACGTTCAAGAAATATTTCCAGGCCTGCAATATTGGCTTTCTCTTCTATTGGCTGTCCCCACTGTTTTCATCTTGCAGCTCACAGTGTGGTTTGATTGCACGATTGCGCACTTTCGATCATCATGAGGTATTATTTACTCTTGGGGGAACTATCGAAAGCAAGCAGAGTGAGAATTAGAGCTACAAAAACTAAAAGACAGCGCCAAAAGGAAGCTCAGTAAGCAATAATATCTGATGTACTTTACGAATGATCATTTTCAGTTAAATCTGTAACATCGATCCATTGATGTGTAATTCACGTGGGAAAGACGGCATAAAAACTTGTTTTTATACTTTTATTGAGTTTTCCTATCTATAGTTCTAATGCGAGAGGAGTACTTCAACAAGGATATATTTTTAAGTAATATTGATCTACCTTGGCCGGCCGAAGTGGCCAAGCGGTTCTAGGCGCTACAGTCTGGAACCGCGCGACCGCTATGGTCGCAGGTTCGAATCCTGCCTCGGGCATAGATGTGTGTGATGTCCTTAGTTAGGTTTAAGTAGTTCTAAGTTCTAGGGGACTAATGACCTCAGAAGTTAAGTCCCATAGTGCTCAGAGCCATTTGAACCATTTGATCTGCCTTGTAATCACAAAGAAGGTAGATAAAAGTGTGGAAGCACCCAGTGTTCTATCTGGCAAAAGCAAAGGGTTACAGTGTCGTGCTTAATATTGCTACTAAAGCATTATACTGTTATGCTGTTTCTGAGATGTCATTATCATTCTTCAATAGATCATTATTGTAGAACTATTTCTTGTATTGTATTGTAGATCTATTTCTTGTATCTTGTTACGGAGGTATGTTCCTACTGGTAGCAGCTACCTGCTCCCACTTTCTGTACGCCACATTTTACCGTAGAAGCCATTTGAACCATTTGTAGGACAATAAGTCTGTCACCTGATCCTTCTCTTGCTCGAGCAAGAAGGACTAAGTTCAAGACTGTAACATATCCATCCATCGTCAACATATTAATAACTTTATTTTCTTACGTGATGGGTTGTGTAAAACAAAAAATCCACACGAACTCCCTAACGAACGTTTCAAACCATAATATGTGAAGAATCATTGGATTTAGAATTATTTCAGTGAATTGGTTCAAAACGAAGTATAAAAATTAAAATGGTGCCTTTAGATGTAGGAAATGTTTTCAGTCATGACTAACTCTGAAACATAATCTAAATACCTAAGTACTGCCGTCGGGTCTTTTACATATTTGATTAGAAAAAGTTTTCTTTCGCATCCTGCAAAATTATGATCTGTGCTAGCTGGTTGGCTCTGAGCACTATGCGACTTAACTTCTGAGGTCATCAGTCGCCTAGAACTTAGAACTAATTAAACCTAACTAACCTAAGGACATCACACACATCCATGCCCTAGGCAGGATTCGAACCTGCGACCGTAGCGGTCGCTCGGTTCCAGACTGTAGCGCCCAGAACCGCACGGCCACTCCGGCCGGCTATGATCTGTGCATTTAATAAGATATGAAGCGACGCTCCTCACGTGTTGTCCCGCGCTGAGATCATTGCGCAAAAGCAGCGACTTAATGTCAGAAAGAGTAACATGCTGCAGGTTTCCGGCAGATGTAGCTCCGCTGCAGCGCGCGAAACATGGGTATCACACGGTGCGAGTGAAATGGCGCAGTAACTGCAAACGTACTCAATAGGTGAAGCACGCGGCACAGTACGAATCCTGTGAACTGATCACACTAAAGAACAGGAGGCGTGGGAAATATAAAAAGGCATTGTTCTCTTTTACGACAATGCGATACCCCATAAGTCGCACACAACACAAGCTCTGCGCATCCGTTTATTGACGTGATGTTTGGAAGCATCCACCATGGAACCCCAGTCTAGCAGAACGTGATTTCCACTTTATGGCAACTGAAAGAACGTCTGAGGAGAACAGCCGCGCGGGAATAGCCGAGCCGTCTCAGACGCTGGAGTCATTGACTGTGCGGCTGGTCCTGGCGGAGGCTCGAGTCCTCCCTCGGGCATGGGTGTGTGTGTTTGTCCTTAGGATAATTTAGGTTAAGTAGTGTGTAAGCTTAGGAACGGATGACCTTAGCAGTTAAGTCCCATCAGATTCCATACACATCTGAACATTTTTTGAAGAACATATTCCAACGATGAAGAAGTTCACACAGAGATTCTAGAATGCCTCCGCGAACAAGAAGTGGTTTTCTATCGTCTAGGAAGTGGTCTATGGATAGAAAGTTTCGGCCATTGCTTGCATAGGCTTGGTGAGTATTTTGAAAGATAGTCATGTATATCTGCCCCTTTGACGTTGTGGGGTAACGGAATGTAGTGGCAGTTACACAGAGTTTCTTACCGTCCCATTGTGTGTAGATGAGAAGATAGGTTCGATACCAGCTACGTTATCGGATTCCGAACCTGTTTTCTTGTTTTGCATGTTGTTTACATAATTTTTGTGCATAAATGTTTCTCTGCTTGCCCAGACGGCGGCGTGGTCGTCGCTGCCGCCGTATCTGATAACCGACCTCTGGACTGGACGACAGCCAGCTTAAGAAGAAAGTCCCGCCGGCACTGTTGCTGGTGTTTGTCCTCAACTGAATTATTTACGAAACACACTCCGACTAAAAAATAAATGAATATTTTGTGTTAATTGTAGATATCCTCGCGGTAACAAAGCAGCTTAAGTCACTTAATAAAGGCAAGGCCTCCGATCCAGATTGTATACCAGTAAGGTTCCTCCCAGAGTATTCTGATAAAATAGCTCCATATTTAGCAGTTACATACAACCACTCGCTCACATAAAGATCCGTACCGAAAGAATGGAAAATTGCTCAAGTTACACCAATACCCAGAAAGGGAAGTAGGAGTTATAAGCTGATTTACAGGCCTATATCACTAACGTCGATTTGAATTAGGGTTTTAGAACATATGCTGTATTCGAACATTATGAAGTACCTCGAGGAAAACGATTTATTGACATATAGTCAGCACGGATTCAGAAAATATCGTTCTTGTGAAACACAACTAGCTCTTTATACTCATGAAGTAATAAGTGCTATCGACAGGGGATGTCAAATTGATTCCATATTTTTAGATTTCCAGAAGGCTTTCGACACTGTTCCTCACAAGCGTCTTCTAACCAAACTGCGTGCCTACGGAGTATCGCCTCAGTTGTGCGACTGTATTCGTGATTTCCTGTCAGAAAGGTCACAGTTCATAGTAATAGAAAGAAAGTCATGGAGTAAAACAGAAGTAATATCCTGCGTTCCCCAAGGAAGTGTTATAGGCCCTCTATTGTTCCTGATCTATATTAACGACACAGGAGACAATCTGAGTAGCCGTCTTAGATTGTTTGCAGATGATGCTGTCATTTACCGTCTTGTAAAGTCATCAGATGATCAAAACGACTTGCAAAATTATTTAGATAAGATATCTGTATGGTGCGAAAAGTGGCAGTTGACCCTGAATAAAGAAAAGTGTGAAGTTATTCACATGATTACTAAAAGAAATCAGCTAAATTTCGATTACGCGATAAGTCACATAAATCTGAGGGCTGTAAATTCAACTAAATACTTAGGAATTACAATTACAAATTCCCTAAATTGGAACGATCACATAGGTAATATTGCGGGTATGACAGCCCAAAGACGGCGATTCATTGACAGAACACTTAGAAGGTGCAACAGGTCTACCCAAGAGACGGCTTACACTACGCTTGTCCGCCCTATTCTGGAGTATTGCGGCGCGGTGTGGGATCCGCATCAGGTGGGACTGACGGATGACATCGAAAAAGTACAAAGAAGGGCAGCTCGTTTTGTATTATAGCGAAAAAGGGGATATGGTGTCACAGACGTGATACATGAATTGGAGTGGCAATTATTAAAACAAAGGCATTTTTCGTTGCGACGGGATCTGCTCATGAAATTTCAATCACCAGTTTTCTCCTCCGATTGCGAAAACACTCTGTTGGCACCCACCTACATAGGGAGAAATGATCATCACGATAAAATAAGAGAAATCAGGGCTCGCACAGAAAAATTTAAGTGCTCGTTTTTCCCGCGTGCCTTTCGATAGTGGAACGGTAGAGAGACAGCATGGAGGTGGTTCATTGAACCCTCGGCCAGGCACTTTATTACGAATAGCAGAGTAATCACGTAGGTGTAGATGTAGATGTAGATGAATTGACTAACATGTAATGATATTATGTATCAGTATGTTGGCTGACATCTTGCTGTCGAGATCTGTTATGTAGTTATTACGATGAAATAAGGTCCACAACAAGTGCAAATTATTTTGTTAGACTTCTGAATCAAGAAACAGTCAGCGATTACTTATTTTGGAAGAGCTGAATGAAATTAATTTACCTGTTACTGTTCACGCTTAGGTCATAAATTGAATGCAAAACTTTATAGGCTAGGTAACCACAGCGACAATAAGCTATGTTGAGAAATAAAACCACTTCATCTGCAAAATCCTTTTATTCTTAGCGGCAACTGGTTTCACAGCATTTACACTTTCCCCTTCTAGAGAAAATCTGTATATAAATGGGAAAGCATTCATGTAGAGAAATAAGTAATCCGAAAGCTTAGATGTAACCGTAATGGAAAATGTACTTACTGAAATCAAGTCATGATATACATAACGTATTACGAGAAGACTCATAGTCAGTCCCATGTAATAGAGTATCCACAAAAAACGACGTATTTCCTGAAAGTAAGAAGATACACGCATATTTGATAATGCTCCACTAAAATCTGTGGAGTAGGATGAAAGCAGTTAAGAGAAAATTTACGTAATATCATAATGGATAAGAAGTAGATGTATCAGGCGCTTACCGAAAGGCAGCATGTAGAAGCGAACATCGACTGCCACACGTATGTAGCTCACTGTCCAATAGCTAAACATTCTCTTCGCCATAATAACAGTAGGTCAAGGAAAATGGACTGCATTGTAGAGGTTCCCATTAAAACCTAAATTAAAAAGTCATACTATAACAAGCAGGCGTAGCCCATGGGCTGAAGGTTTAGCTAGTAGCCCAAATAACTATCATACATCATAGAAATTAGACAGATGGAAAGAGAAAATACTAACGTGTAGTGCAGAAACGAAAGTACCGGTATGTATTCTAAAGCATAAGGAAAAAACAGATGACCTGCAGCAGTTATCGAAAGGATGATAAAGACTGATTACAAAAGAAGAACTCTACCAAAAGCAGAAGTAGGCATCTGCGTCATGGAATACGCCTGCTTGTTATAGTATTACTTTTTATTTAGGTTTGGGTGAGAACTTTTACACACCAGTACACTTCCCTTTACATACCGCTGTTATGGCACCAATAGTTTCAGCAGATGTACTGTCACCTAGGTATCATGTGATAGTGGATGTTCACCTCTACATGTCCTACTTTCGGTGACTGCCTCTTCCATTTCCTTCTTATCCATTTTGACACTACACAAACTTCCTTTTCATTGTTTTTTACCCTTCGCCACAGCTTTTACCGGAGCGTTGTTCACTATATCTCATTACTTTTGGGACATACGCCTTTTTGGCGGATGATCAATTGCACGGGACTGACCATGAACGCTAAGTCTTCCTGTAGGATGTACCATGACTTGACTCCTTGGAATATATTTTTGATTAAGGTTTCCTCCTAGGTCTCGGATAATTTATTTGTCTACGTGATTGTTTTCCCACTTCTATACGGATTTGTACCTGAAGATTCAGCTACAAGAGCTGCAAAACTCGTAATGCCTATAAATAAAAGGATTTTACAGCTGTAGCGGTTTTATTGCTCAACAGGAACTGAAAACACGTTGAGATTTGTGATTAACGAAAATCTATCGTTTCGGCCACAGATTATTTGCATTGATGCCCATTCCAGAGGGAGGCTTCACAGTTGATAGGTTCTCGTGGAGGTTAACATTTTTACCAGTGCAACTGAAAGTGCTATCGCCGCCCGAAGTGGCCGATCGGTTCTAGGCACTACAGTCTGCAACCGCGAGACCGCTACAGTCGCCGGTTCGAATCCTGCCTCGTGCATGGATGTGTTTGATATCCTTAGGTTAGTTAGGTTTAAGTAGTTCTGAGTTCTAGGGGACCGATGACCTCAGCAGTTAAGTCCCATAGTGCTCCGAGCCATCTGAACCATTTTTGAAAGTGCTATCGCTCAAGATATTCCCGGCGTTTTTAAACTTATAGCTGATTATCAGAAAATTTCAGAGATTTCGTTGTGGCTTAGATCCTGGGTAACAGACATCCCAACAATGTCAATAATGAGTAAATCAAATATTTAGTTGAGTCCAAGGCTGATTAACGAAAAACTGAACCACTATAGTTATACATCGGAACAACGAGCTATAACGCCGCAAAGTGTACGGCAGTCAATAAAAATTACTTAGCCTGTGATAATAATATCTGACTTATCTTTTGAAGTCCACTGGTACACATCGAGTTGTTATGTGGTAGGGTGTGCTGTGTTTGCTAAATGGCTCTGAGCACTATGAGACTTAACTGCTGTGGTCATCAGTCTCCTAGAACTTACAACTACTTAAACCTACCCAACCTATGGACGTCACACACATCCATGCCCGAGGCAGGATTCGAACCTGCGACCGTAGCGGTCGCGCGGATCCTGACTGTAGCGCCTAGAACCACTCGGCCACTCCGGCCGGCTGTGCTGTGTTAATCACACTTTAAAAGCACTGTGGAAAGTGAAATGTCACTGTAATCAGTGTAAAAAATTGCTATGAGAAAGAGGACACAAGCTGGATCACCACAACACCGAAAGGACATTTTGTGTTTACCAGCACAGTGCCATCTCAAATACTGAAAGTTGGCTGCGTTGATTATACGTATAAACAACAGCAAGCGTTAGTTTTACAGTGCTTCATAGCCTTCAGAAGACAAAGTACCAGCTAAAGCTGCAATACATCGTCAGTATCGATATTCTGGAATCAAGAATCTCGGCGGGACTCAGAAACACTTGCGTCTTTATCAGGATGGTCAGAGTAGGTAATGAGGCCTTCCGATGGCACGGAAAGATAGTTAAAACCGAAAGTAGCCACTTCGCACGAATGGCATTGTAAGCTGTAGGCAACGTATTGAGAAATTTTTTTTTTCTTAATGCGTGTTTAACGAAGTGGTTTTTGAGAATCCCTGTCATTCTTTTTACTTCAATAATTCTGGGAGTATTATAGCCGCAATAATTTAGATTATGCCGCGCGGGATTAGCCGAGCGGTCTAGGGCGCTGCAGTCATGGACTGTGCGGCTGGTCCCGGCGGAGGTTCCAGTCCTCCCTCGGGCATGGGTGTGTGTGTTTGTCCTTAGAATAATTTAGGTTAAGTAGTGTGTAAGCTTAGGGACTGATGACCTTAGCAGTTAAGTCCCATAAGATTTCACACACATTTGAACATTTGAACAATTTAGATTAGCTTGTCTGAGGCTAACTGATCAGTGGCATCACAAAATGTTGCTGTATAATTCGAAACAGTACCTCCTCGAACTTCTGCTGAGCAAGAACCAGCCATGTTCAACTATTGGGACTGATATTACCGCAATTCGTCTCCCCTAATTCTTCACACCAGGAAATTTTTCCTCATTTTAACTGAACATTACACTCTCACATGCGAGTTAAGTAGCCAAAAACCATAATACGAGTGATCAACCATTAGTCCAAATTAAACAGACTACCACTCATAAGGTATTCTCCTAATAATCTAAACAACTCCTGGCGTGCCATTGCCTGCCAATAATGGCAGGTTATACACAGCGCAGAGACTTCATCGGTGCAGCACAATAAGTCTACGAGATTAAATGTAAATAAACACTTAGAAACTCCGTGAATACAAATATAGAAACTTCGGCAGTTAAAAGTGAATGAAAAGACTAATATTGTTTAATATTTATCTAATTAGTAATGATATCAGTTTTTCCAATAATAACACTTGTGTCTTAAGTTAATGAATTTGTAGACTTATGATTATGAAAAGAAATAATTCAATAAAGGGCACTATGTTATAACTATTGCTCTGAATGTTAACTGAAAATAAATCAGGTTAACGTTACAATGTGGCAGCTTACAATTAGGCTACTTAAAAACGGATGACCAAGAAAGACTATTGTTATTTCTGCATAATGAGTTTTCACAACCCTGATTAGAGCAGTATAGTTTGCGATGTGTCTTTGCCAATGTTCCTTCGAAACAGTTTCCACTTAGATGATGCTGTCGGAGAGTCGGCGACGTTCGCGTCGTTAGTCATGATCTTTGTGCGTGTAATCCAATACTTTGTATAACCCTTCTGAGCTTCTTGGTCATGGGCAGCCGTTGTGACATAACAGGAAAGGTCTCTGTAGAACTAATTCTGCATGCAACTACGAACGTAAGACACGCTTGTTTCCATTAACGCGTGCCGTAATTGGACATCGTGACGTTTGTTATACTGTTTAGCCACAGTTTTCAGATTTAAGGTTTACTATTCGATCGCGGAGCGACACTTTTCACAGTATGTCCGTCCGCACCGTAAAACATCAGTTCGCAGTTTCTACCGAACAGTATATGCCGAGCACAATACCATACGTTTACAGTTAGAGCTCTATGTGTCAGAATATGACAAGAAAAAGCGTTACTATATTTTCTGTTAGATTCTACAGTCCATGGTATGCACTAAACTGTTTGTGGTATCCGCGATCGAAAACGATATATTTGCTGCGTGCACACAGCTTACCGGTCTGCACATCGAAGTTTTAAGCTTTTCTGCTTTTTGTAATAGACTATGGTGTTTCTCCTTTTGGGAGGGATGTAATTAAGAATTTGTTTTAAAGCCTCTGTATTTTCTCATAAATTTCCGATCCTAGACGCTCTAAGAATTTCAGATTCCATTCCAGATGAGATGACACGCAATAACAACCTAACATTTTAGCCCCATTACACGCGCAGCGATTTATTATATTGAAATGTTAATTCTTGGCCATGTTTTTCGATCAGACTGCATTGTAATATGTAAAGTTTAAATTCCTAGTCCTCTCAGGGACTCTATAAATTCCAGAGAGTTAATGCTCCCTTCAGTTTATGAAATTATTCTTCACATAAAATGAAGTTTGCCCTTTAAATTACTCTTCAAATGAATGACCACAGTTTCTTACTATCACGCAACTAATATTCAACATCAAAAGAGAACAAAGTGAAGCGCTGTAATACACTTCATACACGTATGTTCTGCAAGAGATATTACACTCCATGTGCGGTATGTTCCTCGTCTATATCTGAATGTTGCAAACTAGCCCTTCTAATCTTTTAATGCAATAGGAGTGTGAACTGGCTCAATTAAAAATTTTACGTCAACCTACCAATTGTACAGCGTCAGGCTGACTACACATAATTTAATTACGTGTAGTTGCAGGCGCGTCCAGAGTCCCCATTGCGGCCGGAGCACTGTCAGTCCGATGTCGCTACGCGCGTAGTCCACGCTGGGTACTTTTCTCACCCCCCAGCGCATTCAGATATTTCATGGCGCAATTACAGAATTTCTCTCTAGTATATCTTCACAACAGATTAGCACAAGATAAACTCGCTTTCTTGCGATATTTACGGCCACTCAACAATATATTGCACACATCTCGCATCATTATCAATTACAAGGGTAACCGTTACAAGATTTCAGTACTAATATGTATCACGGCACACACTATCACAAAAAAATGTTCGTAAGAGGTAAGTTTCTCGCTGTAGAGGTTTGCGTGAACCGTGCTGCGGCTCGCGTTGGTGCTGGTTGTAAGTTTCCGCCCTCTGTTGGAGGCCAGACTGTATGGTTTAGTTGACATGGTTGCGGTTGTTTGTATTCTTCTTGTGTTGACTGGCGCCACTTGGTTTCACAACCGTTGCCTGCCCGCTAGTGGCAGCAGTGGCGTTATCGATATGTAGTAGCTGTGGCACTGTCTTTGGGGCGACGTAGTTGTTCTTCTGGGTCGTGTGAGTTCAAATGGTTCAAATGGCTCTAAGCACTGTGAGACTTAACATCTGAGGTCATCAGTCCCCTAGATGTAGAACTACTTAAACCTAACTAATATAAGGACATCATACACATCCATGCCCGAGGCAGGATTCGAACCTGTGACCGTAGCAGCAGCGCGGTTCCGGACTGAAGCGCCTAGAACCGCTATGCCACAGCGGACGGGAGTCGTGTGAGTGGACAGTTTGGTTGGGGACTCCGGACGAGCCAAGAGGGCAGTGCGAAAACACGCCGGTACCACTGGCGGCACGCATGCACTGCCGGATGGAAGGGCTTGGTCACGAGGGTACACGACCCAGTCGTCAACCGGATCCAACAAGCTTTAAGTTGAGTGGATTTTATTCCTAGCAGTGAAACCTCCACCATTGTGAAATCTCGCGATTCTCCAGTCACTTGGGCTCGTGTTGCTGCTCGCATTGTCGCCCAGACGAAGAGCAGCGACTGGAGTGCTTGGGGAAGCCTGATCTAATTACCTTTCCTGGACCTCTTGTTACTAATTGCTGCATTCTATGTGTTACTATTTGTTAAGTTCAACCAGCGATATTTTTCCTGACTGGTGGCTGCTAACGACCCAGTGACCTGCCTGGATGTTAGCATATGTAACGGCAGTGTACGTTTCCTCGCCTTGCCACTGCTGTCCGGTAAGGCGTGTAGTTTTGACAGTTTCCTCGATTTGTAGGTCGGTTGGTGTTTCTTCTACTCTTGTAGTAGTGGTTCCTTTCTTCTAAGCACAGCATTCTGAGGACGTTGTGCTGACCGCCGGTTCCGGGTTTGGCGTGGTGTTCCATCGTGGCGTTGGTTATGGGTCGTTTGGTAGCTTCAGCAGATGGCCATTAGTCATTCGTTAGACTGACTCTAGTTTGAGTGACCATCTTGTGAAGTGAATACAACTCTTGACTGCGTTTCTCATCGCTCGCGAAAGTGTTTTGGACCTGACCTACTCAGAGGTCGATTCCTGGAGCACCGTCTGCGACTAGACAATGTGTTTTATTGCTGTGTTATTATGTTGTTATTGGATTACCAAGTTACCATCATTTGTCTCACCTGTTTGGTGATCAGTTGCTTGTCCTTTTGAATTAACCTTGTTATTATATTTGCTGTTTTGTTATATGTTTACAATTTTTTAAATATAATTGCCATTATTGACGTTACAGCAAGTTTAAATGGTTTCACCTGTTTGGTGATCAGTTGCCTGTCTTTTAAATTGACTTTCGCTATTGCCTTGCTGTTTGACAGTATCTTTGTTAAATAATTGCCATTCTTGGTGTTAACGGCCTTCGGCCGTGACTGTCGCTCCTTGTCTTAAAATTCTAATGTGGCAATTGCATTTTAGCAGTTCACCTTTAAGACCTTGATGATATTTTTCAGTATTTTAATAACTGTAGTTTGTAGGTTGCGACAAGTTAAACAATTCTTAATCTATTGCCATTAAGGCCTTCAGCAGTGAGTGTCGTTACATGTCTTCAAATTTTAATTTGGTAATTGTATTTTTGCAGCGAGCTTTAAGACCTTAGCCACTTGTGTTTTATATTTTACTATCTGCAATTGTACGTTTTAGCAAGTTTAATCAATTCTTAATTTATTGCCATTAAGCCCTTCAGCTGTGAAACTATTCTTAAATTATTGCACTAATTTTAATTTGTTGTTGATTTTAAATAAATTGTGTGTGATTAAAAGAAAAGCCAGCCAATAGTAACTGATTACGGTCCCGCCCACAAACGTAACCGAATCCTGCCCTCCTTGTCCACCAAGTCTCACTTCGGGTTGTGGGACGCAAATTTACTGTTGATCATTTCAGGGTCATTACTTCAGCGCTGTTCAAATGTCTCTGAGCACTATGGGACTTAACAGCTGTGGTCATCAGTCCCCTAGAACTTAGAACTACTTAAACCTAACTACCCTAAGGACATCACACACATCCATGCCCGAGGCAGGATTCGAACTGGCGACCGCAGCAGTCGCGCGGTTCCGAACTGCGCGCCTAGAACGTCAGCGCTGTAAGAAGAATTATTAATGCGTATAATTCTGGACATCACTCAGTAGTAGAGGTAGTGTAGTTTCTCAATAGGCACTAAGATACCAAAAGTACTACAATTCCATTCAACTACCAGTAAGAAACTAACTAAACAAGTAAAACATGAGCGTTTCAACTTGCACATCACAGTACACCTTTCGTTAAAAAACACACGAAATATTGTTCCTACTTCATGTAGTGAGTCATATGCTATGGGCCCAAGGAAGGTTCTGACAGTTCAGGATATTAGTGATGAACCGGTTGATAGCATTTGCAGTCTAGCTAATGGTTATACGATTTGTATGCTTTGATTTCTGATGATAGACACGAGTGGTTTGATACAGCCCATTGATATATTAACATCATAGAATTAATTATATGAAACATTGTGACTGGTTGCAATACAACGTTTATCCTTTGTGGTAACACAGCCACGGAAAATGATTGTACCAATATTTATAGTGATTAGGCTTATAATAAGAGGCGTTCTTTAACCATGGTAGTCCTTCTTGTTCACCTTAGGGCACGTGGGAACACATAAACCACGTAAATTACCCATACTACGTTTTTCTCATTAATTTTTTGTTCACTGGAATCCTGGTCACTTTTTACGCTTGTTACCAATATTTCAGAACAGAAACACAAATTATGACACCTCTAATTTATTACTTGCACATACGTTGCAACTTGGTTTCATTTATACTTGTGCAGAACAAACTACCAATGCCCTGAGTTTGATTAGAAACATCCTGAATTCAAGAGAAGGGTAAAGGTTTCCCGGTTATCAAACTCATAATATCTGTCTCGATGTATTACTACAGTACTTCCGTCCAACCACAAATCTGTAACACTGTACATTTGTCTTCACTCCATCGCCTTTTGTTCCAGTGTCTTTCCAAGTATTTCGTGTTGCTCTCGCTCATCCATGCGATAAGTATTATTTTCTACATGATTTATCTTATGGTACTGTAATTACGCCTTTCTTTCAGGACATTCGTCAGGCATTTTACATTATAAAAAATTATTCCTATCAGAATATCAATACGACACATTGTTGTACAATTCATTTCTTCCTGTCACTGTCAGTTATTTTATTGCTCTAAAATGTACGAGATTCAGGCAATAATTAAGGGTATTTTAATTCCACCTGTTTTGGTAGCACTGACTGACGGTATGCTTTAATTTTACTTGTGCGTTAGCCGTGTTGTTTCAGTAAATTTGTAGTGTTTTCAGGTAATTTTACTACGAGTGTCTCCTTGTCTGTATGCACAAAGGTTAAGTGAAATTTATGTGGGGAACTACATCTACTGATTCGTTTTTTGTTATCGAAAGAGGATATGTCTGCTGAAATTATTCCCCAAATGCAGCTGCCCCAGACACTTAGATGTCATAGTCATTGTCGACCATTTGGCTACCATGAAATTTTGTAAGACACACAACAAAGAATTATTCTGTGGGCGAAAGATAGGTTGTGATCCGTTTCATCCTTGTCTTACGATGCGATGAGATTTTGTGTTCGTTGAAATGTTTTGGATGGAATTGAGCACGAAAATAAACTGCTTAATTCACCAAGTACTGACTGTTGGTGTACTGCACAGTTTATGACTCACACTACATCACAGAACTGAAAGTGTCAATCTGACAAATAGGAACAAAGAATGTAAACGTTTGGCCTTACAGTGTTCGTTTCTCTTACATGGATTCTTCATTCGACATAAGTCACCCAGTTACCGCCTATAAGGACCATACGGTTTAAAAAATTCATAATCATTCAAGCACCTCAGTCAGCGTTTTATGTACGCGGACTGAGCGCAAACTCTGGATAGTAAAAGTGTTCGATTTGTATTTGACAATGAACACAACTGAAATATATAAGATAATTCAAGTTTAGGATAAAAATCATAGAGTATCTGTCCCCTTAAACTTTTGCATCAACATTCTGCACCAAGCCCTCGCTTTGTTGCTACAACTTCATTTAAACACTGTAACCAATTATCATTCCATCGTTCATAGTTTATTATCTATAAATTGCAGTATTCTTTCCACTTTCAGACCTTTCTCGCGCAGGAAACGAGTTGCTACATTTATCCCGCAGTCGGTTGGATTCTGAATGAACGGCATAAATGTACATAAACACGGGTGAATGTTCCCATTAGGGGTAGCCAAGAGTAGCAAGTATTTAACGTACATGAGCGGATTGACGACCACAGCGCCACAGTGGTCGTATTAAAAAACGGTACTGGCTTAAAATAATTCCACATACATCTCAAACGTTGTGGGTTACGTTAGGCAGCCCGACGGCACAGCCCAGATGGCAGTATGGACGGCCAGGTAGGTGATTGTTGATGAATATGAGATTACTAACCTTTGTTACTTTGAATCCCAGAGCTACCAAGAGAACTGTAACCAATTATTGAACTCACTTTCATTTGCTGATCCCTGAGACTGGTCAAAAAGCTATCCCGTTTGTGTGTGATACCTAGCTATGGGAAGTTCTACTTCCCAGTTAGCCTACAAACAGGGACGGTGTAGTCATCCACATTTTATGGAATTTTCGATAGATGGCCTAGTATGAGCCTAACTTTTGGAGATATAATACTTGTGGATGTAAGAAGCGTGCACTCATTTGTAAAAGCTAGTGGAGTAGTCTTGAAACAACAGATAAACCGGTAAGATGGTAAAGTAGGCTGAATTTAGAGCTCTGTTACTGTACGCTTTCTAATGACTGGAGACATTGTATTAAAAAGTACAATCCCACCTGTCTAATCTGCGTTCCTATTATTTCTGGCCAACTTCTGCATATTATAAATAAAATAATGTCTATTAACAGATATTCTGTAAATGAACGGTAACGAAAAACCTCATAACAGTTCAGCTCGTTGTAACGTGAGTGACTGTAGAGCAAAAAGTAATAAAACTATCATCATAACAGAAGAATATGTTATGTATAACTTAATGGATGAACATTTTTTTATCGGTCATATTCAGTATAGGCCAAGACTGCAATGAATGAAAAGGAAACATACGCATTGTTTTAGATAAGCAGCGTCTTTCTCAGCAGAGAGATTCAATCACTTGAAAGTAAGTGGAATTAATCTTAAACAAGACTAAAACTGATTCCACTGGGGCTACAAATTTTATGAAAATGTTACCATTTAGTAATACTCTATTTCGGCTTTTGAGGCAATATCAAATGATAAATACACTATTAGTTTAACAATATTTATGCACCACCTACGTTTTCAATTTGGTATATATATATATGCATCAACGGATGTATCAACACTTGTACATCACTAAACATAAGCGTTGAGAGGAAATTTCTACACGATCTCAGACTTTCTCAAGGGTATACATTATAAGCGATTTGAGATTCTATCTTCATAAAATAAATGGTCACAGACGTGTTCACGCTAATAACTATATCTTAGAATCTCAAAAAAGCTGTTAAAGTAAGTAGTTTTGATATTAACCTTCGACATAGCTTTTATAGATGCAGCTGACATGTCGGGTACGCCGAAATAGAGGCCGATAACTCAGATTTACTCTCAATGTAGAAATTGTCTGTCGATGCATGTATCTATTAAAATACCTGTTCGGGGATGCAAAATTGAAAAACAACTACGAAGTAATATTGTTGATGCGCGTACATAGGCATTGCTTGACAGTAGTTCTTAATCCTAAACCAGTCTGTTATAAATGTCAATAAATTTTAATTTGTATCAAATGACGAATTCGCAGTTTTAGTCTTCGACGAATGTTTAACAGCGCAGTAAGGCGAGGTAAGGAACACAGTATTGGCAAATACGAAAGTAATCGACGGGATAATGTAAGGAAAGTACAAAATATGTTCGTGCATGAAACTCCCTGACACATTAAAACTGTGTGTGCAGGAGCCGAGACACTTCGGGAAGTAAATGTATGAGGACGGGTCCTGAGTTGTGCTTGGGTAGCCCAGTCGATAGAGCACTTGTCTACGAACGACACGGATCTCGAGCTCGAGTCTGGGTCCAGCACACAGTTTTGATCTGCCAGGAAGTTTCATATCAGTGCACACTCCGCTGCAGAGTGAAAATTTTGTTCTGGTAACATTCCCCAGACTGTACCTAAACCATGTCTCCGCAATAATCTTTCTTCGAAGAATGATTGTCTTGCAAGGTTCCCAGGAGAGCTTCTGTGAGGTTTGGAAGCAGGACACGAGGCAGTGGCGGAAGCAGAGTTATAAGGAGGGGTAGTGAGTCGTGATTGGATGACTTAGTCGGTAGAGCCCCTTCCCGCGAAAGACAATGGTCCAGCGCATAGTTTTAATGTTTTAGGAAATTTCATATCTGAAAACACTTCGCTGTAGAGTGAAACTTTTATTCTAGCAACAGTCGTACCTGTTGTACTCGCCATTGGATGCCCCCAGTCCCCCCCCCCCCCCTTCTTGTTGCTATTAGCAGCCAGTGATATGGCTGCATGGAAGACATGTGGTGTATCGAATGCCGTTAACATCACCGGCCTTTTGCGACCTCGCACTTAAGGGGTTCCTTGTGAGTGATTATCGCCTTTGTCTGTCCAAGTGGCTTAGGAATACAGTGACTGTTTGCTCCTATAACAGCTAGTTGGACGTATGTTATGATTTGTAGCGTCAGCCGAGCCTGCAAGATGCGATCAGACTCTACAAAGTTGGGAATTAGGTCTGTCCATCGACTAGAAACTTGTGTTGTGGCAGCTACTCTTACGGGGGTGGTAGTGTCGCAGTAGTGTCGTCGGATGTGACTATTCTGAAAAGATTTTGGTACTCTGCGAATTTTTATTCGACTGAAATGAAAGAGAAACTTATATGACTGTGTGTGCAGTCGTAAACAACAACGATCAGGGGAAGATCAATCACGTTTCATCCTTTAGGTGCGCCTCATTTAAACGTATATTACAGCAACGGCGCCACACATGCGGCCTGCGCTGCTGCCACGACATACTGGGAACAGCAATAGATTACTGCGTCGATTAATCGAGCCGTGTGGAAATAAACGGTGTCCGCGCACGCAAGCGGCCAGTTTTTGCAGGCTGCGGGTATTAGTGACCGCGGGCGTCCATTCCACGGTAATTGGACGCTGTTTGCGAAGCACTGGCCGTTGCCGCTGCCGCTGCCGAATGCATTCGCTTTGTTTGCCACCTGCTAGAACTCCCTACCATAAAGTCTGACTTGTTTGTTCTGCAACCGGACCTCGTCGAAACATCGTTAGTAATGTACATTTTGGCGATTTAAGCTATCATACATCACAAGGACGCCATATCCGTTAATGGAACTTTGCAGGAAATGCTGTAACAAATTTGTCTCTCATTATTTTTCCTTCTCCTTCTATTAAAAGCTTTTTGTCGCTTGCCAACAGTGACATCTTTATTATGAACCTGAAGTTCTATTTTGTTTCTTTATTCGTGTTTCTCTAAACTTTTCAGTGGTGACATCGCTTCTAAAAGATCGTAAAATTTGGTAGTCAGTTTTCACCTGAGCCACATACCTGCTTACACTGCCTCGTCGTCGTACTATACCAGTAATTACCGATTGTCAAGTAAAAATGTTATTACTCATTTCTGCATAAAACTACTGCAGGCCCTGGGGGAAGCTCTAGTATGCTGTGTAACTTATGTCTGATACATACACACTAAATAGTGCTGTGTCCCTTTATGTTGTAAGTAGCACGTATTAGGGAAGAGTTTGTTACATTGCATTACAGTATAAATAATACTTATATGACCTGATATTATCAGAAAATGGGAACAGTGACGTAACACATTTTCAAAAACGAGTCTTTAACTGTCGTACATAATTTTTCAGTTCTTGAGATGGGAAACAACATGAACAAAAAATACTATAACAATTTTCAATTGTCCATCCAGCCATCCTCAATCTGAAAGACGCAGCAGAAACAGAAAATTGCTTTGCGAAAATTGATTTAAATAGTCTAAAAGAATATACATATCACAATGTAAATAAACTGACAAAAACTAATCACATACCAATAATGATACAGATATAGCGCCATCGTATACAATAACGTTGGACCAGAACGTCTGCATGTCTTGGTAGTATATAAGAAATGAAAAGCCGTTGTGAGATGAACAGGAAAAAAGCCGTTGTGAGATGAACAGGAAAAATAATGAGTTTTACGGGATTACAAAAATAGGAAAGCAATGAACATAAAACGTGTCAGTGTCATGTAAGATCTAAATCAATAAAGTACCATTTATATCAGCCAGATAAAATTGTGGTTTGAAACCTATAGTGACACAAGAAACAAACAATTTCATTATAAATATTAAAATAAATTAGCATAAAACATGGATAGTAGTAAGTATAGGGACATACAAAGCTTATGAAATTAGCTGCTGAGTTTAATACTTTTACACTTCATCGTTGCAAAACGCTTCTTGTTAAAACGAAGAAGATGGAATATACAAGTCTGCATACCAGACCAAATACTATACGTACGTGTGAAGGCCAATCATGAACTGCAGGATAAAACCGGATGGTGGCACACGACACACTGCTGCAAAACTGAAACGTATTATATAAGAGAAATATTATTCTATATGAAACTGTAAAAGTAAGGATTAAGAACAAGAACCAAAAGACAAACGTATCTGACGATGTAACACTAAAATCGCAGTGATAAAATTCATGTCCACTAAAGTTGTTAATAGGGCACAATGTATTTAAATTATATTGAAATCCACGGAGTACAAAATAAATGTAAACATATGATTACAGAATGACGGACTGAAGAACAAAACACAAAAATTTTAAAAAGTGCTGAAACACAGCCTTTGTAGATGAAGCGCTATCGTTCAGTATGTGACGGCAGCGAAGACCGTAGTCGAACGCGCGTAAGCGGATAGAAGGAGGAAGAAGGAAAAGCGGGTCACAGTCGCCTGGGCCAGTGACAAGACCAACGACTCTCCAGCACTCACCAGCCAAACACAATTAAAGGACATCATCGAAAATATTGATCAAGTAACCTTGGTTAAATTCTTGCTCTTCATTTAGGATAAGATCACTGTTCTTTTTCTCGCATCTGTAAATATCTAGTTCCACCAATAACTCAAGCATCCTTTCTATGTTCCCATGGTGCAGCATCCCCATACCAAGACCAGTGTCCTTTATTTTCATAGTAGGTATGCTCCCTAAAGTGAGAATCAAACGAACTGCCCGTCTGGCCCATGTAGTATTGACAGCAATCGTAAAATTTAGTATTACACATTCCTAATTTGTTAAATTTATCACGTTTTTGACCAATTCGAGGTAGCTAAGGCTTGTTTTAATTAGCCAATTGGTAGGAACCAAACCTGCGTTGTCTTTACGAAAACATTGTTCATTCTCATGCCAGACACGACTGATATGGGCCATAGCTAGTAAACGCCGTAGCTACGCCGTTAGCATTTGGTGAATGCCTCTGTTTTTTTTTAATTTATTGTAAATATTGGTAGCATCAGTTCTGTTGTACCCATTCACTACTTTGCCTTGTTTTAAGATATCAGTTTCCTTGCCGACTTCGTCTTGTATGGATAACCGTACAAGCCGATGGACCAGAGAATGAAACAAAGCTCTCTTGTAACATTGTGGATGAAAAGAATGAACATTAACTAGAAATCAGTACATGTCGGATTCCTAAAAATCCCCACTACAAGTAGAATACTTATATGTTTGTATGTTGGCAGCACTATAGACTGTAATTAATATTGGTGACAGCGCTCTGCGTCCTCGGTAAGAGACTCTGTGGTCGGACGAACTACCAGTAAGCAGTTCTCGAGCGGACGCCTTGAACATGTGTCCTTCGTGGAGACTCAGTGTTGGCAGGACATGCATTATAAAGTGATGATGGATGTTGTTGGTAATGTTTGGGTAGTGGAATTATTGACGACTATACAATTTTTGGAACTGGATGTCACATGAATAAGGTAAAACCTGCTAAATACATTGTATGCTCTTCAACAAAATGTTTCTTTTGCTAACCATATGCCTTCTAGTAGTTAGGTCGCCTTGTAATTATAATTCTTAGATTTAGCTGGCTGTAGTTGCTGTTTGGTGCAATTACTGTAGTTCGTGTTATGAAGATTTTCTGTGAGGTAAATGGCCTATGGAAAGTGTGAGTTATTGCCAGGATTTCTTCCAATTCCGGACCACTCTTTTGGGTTAATTATCTGCTGTCACGTTGTCATTGCAGGGTAGTCAGACTGAGTTGCGCTTGTATATAGAGCGTAGTAAATGAATAGGTTAAATTGTCACTGTCAGGGAAAATTCTAAAGCTCAGTGTTGAAATGATAAAAATAAGGAACGAGACAGTAGATTTAGTTTCACTCAGCGGTTCAAGTAAACACAAAGAAGTTTCACCTACTCAGTTATTTCGGTAGACCAAAATTAAGAAGTTTCACCTGTCGACCCTTAGCTGAGGATACTTCACTGGAATCATCTGATTTTCTTGTAGTTTGAATAATTAGCACACGATTAGAAATTAGTTACTGTTTAGTGCTAGCGCGTAATTGTGTATATGGAACTTCCTTTGTAGTTGTAGTTTCTTATTGTTGTACTGTATTGTCATGAGCAAAGTACTTGTGGCATGCATGTGAATGTGGACTAAGTATCTCGCAGTCGTTTTGCAACTAATTAGATATTGATTACTTTCAGTGTTGTTTTAGTGTGTCTTCCTATTTTTTCTTTTCAAATTGCTTTTTGTGTGTAGTTGTGTGAAATAGTGGGATAATGGTGGCGGGTGAAAAGCGTAAAACTAAGCTGCAAAACAAAGTGAGAAATGACAACGAGCGTAGCTTGTTAGCGCCACTTAGTAACGAATTGACAAATGTTCAAGACAATTATTCGGTAACAGTTGATGGTGACATGGACCATACAGTAAATAACAGGGTAGAAATGGAAACAATCAGTGAACAGGGAGCTATTGTCGCTCATTAGGTTGGTAACAGTTCGCCTCAGGAATGCGAAATACACTGGCGTCAATACACTTTTCTCAATTAATTCAAGACACACTCTCTGCTTTTCAAAATGCGAATATTTCCGGTTCAAACACACTGACGAAAACCATGTAGTAACATGTTTCAGTCACTAATGCACTGTTATTACAATTAATTGAAAAATTTCATCAAACAGAGAACAAAATCAGGAACGAATGCAGCAGGAAATGGAACAAAATAAGGAACGAATAGAGCAACAAATGGAACAAAATCAGAAACAAACACAGCAAAAATTCAGAAGTTAGATATAATTGACGAAATTAAACAAACACTTGAACAAACACGTGAAGATTTAACCGCTGAGATACAAAAACTCGAATCGAAATATCAAAACATTTCTGAAGATGTAAAAGCACAAACTTGTGAGCATTTTCAACCTATTTTTTCGTGACATAAAAACACATTACAGCATCATGAAGCAGCCATAAAAAAACTGCTGACCATTGTACACGAAAATCACGACACCTTGCGGGCTAAAATTGACTCTTTGCATCTACCGATACCGTCACGCAACTTGTAAAAAATCAGGAAAATTTAAAGGACACAGTACAGTCATGACAACAGACCTGAATTAAAGGAGAACTGGTGTGATCCAAATAGGGCAGGGCTCGCTCGACAAGCTCATATTGTAGAAATTAGGCCTCCAAATCCCGGTAACAACGCGCGACAACAAAGAGATAATAGCCAATGACTTAATCCACAGGCAGCCATAAAATAACTTATGAAGCTGACGACATAGCTGACGTGACTACCAATTACGTGAAAATGGTAGACATTAGGGACATTTTACTCCACGAACAAGACATGAAACAGAACAATACAAAGTATCATGTAATTCAAATAACAACAAACGACATAAAATTTGCGGGAATTCCTTGACTTCGACAGTCCTATTTCGGTAATTAGCGAAATAGCTCTTAGTAAATCCAACAAATCGAACGACTGCTCCACACGTCCTTTACATAAGATTAATTTACGAGGTGCAATTCTTTGAAAAAGTGTAGATGTACGCGAACAAACTAATGTAGAATTCCTTTGTCAAAGCCACAGATTTATTGTTAAGGTTCTTATTATTCCATTACTGTAGAAGGAGATTATATTAGGTGTACACTTCTTAATGAGTATAAAGCAATTTTAAACTTTCACAATGCTGAAAGAAGTTTAGAGAAACAAGCCAATCGCTTTGAAGTTGGAACATTGGCTTTCAAACCATGATAAGGAAATCAATCAGCTTTGTCTTTTGTCAGATCGTAGTTTGATGCTTTCGACGGGAATTTGACACTAATAATCATTTTGCAAGTACTGACAGGAATGATATTGATGACGTATTAGATATTAACGTCTTAATTCAGAAAAAATTCAGACAATTGAGAACTGTAATGACACTGATAGGCAGGACCTGATTGACATCTTACAAGCACTTTCCAAAATTTTTACTCATAAAACATTAAGAATTAAAGGATTTCAATACAAATTTCGTGTTCGTGAGCATACTGAATTTTGCGTCAGACCATATGTAATTCCGGCATGTTATAGGGACCATGGTAGAACGGAAATACAATCTATGCTTGACGAGGGCATTATTGAACCAGCGGTATGCTCATACAATAGTCCATTACATGCTGTTGAGAAGAAAAACGGATCGATCAGGCTTCTCTTACATTCTAGACAGATAAATACCATAATCATTCCCGAAACAGACAGGCCGCTTACCCATTGGCAGAATTTCTTCAAAATTTCAGGGGCGTAAGGTGTTGTCTTCTATTGATCTCAGATCCAGCTTTTATCAAATTGAATTTCATCCAGAATGTAGAAAATATACAGCTTTTCTCTGTTTCAGCGTTTGTTATCAATTTCGGAAACATTATTTTGGTTTGAACATTTCTTCGGAAGCATTCATTCATGGGCTAAATTCCATATTACCTTAGTTCTTAAAACAAGACATCACCTCTTACGTGGACGATATTTAAATAGCAGAAGCCTCTTGGGAACAATATAATCGTATCCTCAACAGTTTCTTACATATTTTTCCTGAATCTGGAATTACAGTTAACTTGGAAAAAAATGAATTCGGTAGAACAGAGGTGAAGCTTTTGGTCACATTATTTCTTCTGAGGGCATTCTGTCGGATCCTGAAAAGTTGGAAGCAATCAGACCATTCTAGTTCCATTCACAAAAAGATAAGTTCGCAGGGTTCTAGGTCTCGTGAATTTCTACCGTCGTTTGCTTAAGATACAAATTCTACTAACTCCATAACTTTGTTGTCTCACTGGAAAAACACTTTTTTTTACTGGGATTTGATTCTTTGAATGAAGCGCTACTTAATGCGCCAATCTTACCTCACCTGAACTTGTCACAGGATTTCTGCCTTAGCGTGGATTCTTGTAAAGTTGGTGTTGGTGCCTATTTATTTCAAGAAGCCATATAAAATGACATTATTGTTCGGAAAACCAACGCTTTTGCTAGCCCCATGCTACCAAAATCTAAGAAAAATTATTCCACCACTTAATTGGAAGCTTTTAAAAAATTTCGTCACTTTCTTTCTGGCAAACATGTAAAAGTATTCATCGAGCATTACAATTTCTTATGTCTTCAAAATTAAATCATGACAAATTGAAACGTTTGTCATTGTTTCTGCAAGAATTCCGCTTCTCAATAATCTACATTCCTGGCACGGAAAACATTGTTGCGGATGCAATGTCAGGTGCACCAGCTGGCCTTAAGAAAAGCAACATAGAAGCTAACCGTGAGAAAAATTTCAGTATTTTTACTTTCAAAAGGTAGCCTTTGAAAACTTCGTCACAGAATCCTTAAAGGACATTGCTAATGAGAAAGGCTAGGATCCGATTTGGAAAGATATTAAAAGTAAATGGCATGAAAAGACACACACACACACAGATTCGTCATTATTATCAGGTTAGAAACAACATACTCTTCAAACGTTGCACTGTTGGTGACAAGCTGTGGGAACTTTGTACTCCTGACGATTTTGTTAATAAACTGATCTGATACATTCATTTCAGCTACGCACATTTTGGACCACGAAAATATCATGTTCTTCAGATGACATCTTGTTTTAACAACGTGGATAAGATAATTAGGAGAGTCCTGTCTATTTTTAAGCTTTGTCAAAAAGCTAAACCATCCACCATCTCACATAGTGCTCCATTGTTAATTTACCCTCGATATGTTGGGGAAAACACATGTTCAGTTCCGGAAGCACGTATAAAATATCATCCGAAATTGTGCTAAACTCATGCTCTGAAAATTATTTCGAGCAGTTAGTTCATGAGCCCACGCGAATAGTAAACGTTTGTGAAAACACACTTGACCTCTTAGCAACAAATAATCCTGAGTTAATAACGAGCATCAAAACCGATTCAAGGATTAGTGAACAGAGGGCTGTCGTAGCAAGATTGAATATTGTAAACCTCAAATCCTAAAAAAATAATCGAAAAAAATAACTATTCAGAAAAGCAGATAAAAATTCACTTGACATCTCCCTGAGAGACAATCTCCACTCATTCCACATTAATATTATAAGTGTAGACCAGATGTGGTTTAAATTCAAAGAAATAGTATCGGCAGCAATTCAGAGATTTATATCAGATAAATTAACAAACGACGGAGCTGATCCTCCTTGGTACACAAAAAGGGTTACAACACTGTTGCAGAAACCACGAAACAAACATGCCAAATTTAAACAGACGCAAAATCCCAAGATTGGCGATCTTTTACAGAAACTCTAAAGTTATCACGGACTTCAATGAGAGAAGCTTATAACACTTTCCACAACGAAACTTTGTCTCGAAACCTGCAGAAAATCCAAAGAGATTCTGGTCGTATGTGAAGTATGTTAGCGGAAAGAAACAATCAGTGACTTCTCTGCGCGTTAGTAATGGAGATACTGTGGAAGAGCCTTCCGAAACGCCTTCACAAAAGAAGACGAAGTAAATATTCCAGAATTCGAATCGAAAACAGCTGCCAACATGAGTATCGTAGATGTAAATATCCTCGGAGTAGTGAAGCAACTTAAATCACTTAATAAAACCAAGTCTTCTGGTCCAGACTGTATACCTCTTAGGTTCTTTTCGGAGTATGCTGATGCATTAGCTCCATACTTAACAATCAAATAGAACCGTTCGCTCGACGTAAGATCCGTACCCAAAGACTGGAAAGTTGCATAGGTCACACCAATATTCAAGAAAGGTGGTAGGAGTAATGCTTATGCAATATCGTCTCAGTTATGTGACTGGATTTGTGTTTTCCTGTCAGAGAGGTCACGGTTCGTAATAATTGTCTGAAAGTCATCGAGTAAAGCAGAAGTGATTTATGGCGCTCCCCAAGGTAGTGTTATAGGCCCTTTGCTGTTCCTTATCTATACAAACGATTTGGGAGACAATCTGAGCAGTTCGGTTCGGTTGTTTACAGTTCGGATTTTTGCAGATAACGCTGTCGTTTATCGACTACGAAAGTCATCATCGGATCGAAACAAACTGCAAAACGATTTGGAAAAGATATCTGAATGGTGTGAAAAGTGGGAGTTGACGCTAAATAACGAAAAGTATGAGGTCATCCACAAGAGTGCTAAAAGAAAATCGTTAAACTTAGGTTACACGATAAACCAGTCTAATCTAAAAGCCGCAAATTCTACTAAATACCTGGGCATTACAATTACAAACAACCTAAATTGGAAGGAACACAAAGAAAATGTCGTGGGGAAGGCTAACCAAAGACTGAGTTTTATTGGCAGGACACTTAGAAAATGTAACAGACCTGCTAAGGAGACTGCCTACATTGCACTTGTCCATCCTCTTTTAGAATACTGCTGGACGGTGTGGGATCATTACCATATAGGACTGACGGAGTACATCGAAAAAGTTAAAAGAAAGGTAGCCCACTTTACATTGTCGCGAAAAATGGGAGAGACAGTCACAAAAATGATACGGGATTTGGGCTGGACATCATTAATTGAAAGGCGATTTTCGTTGCGACGGAATCTTCTCACGAAATTCCAGTCACCAAATATCTCTGAATGAATTTTATCCATAGTGGATGCTGTCGAACTCCGTCAAATGCTGCCTTACTACTTACAATTGTCCCACTTGTATCTGTGTAGACACCAGCAAATAATATTTTTGTATTTGTACAGTGATCTCCAAAAGTACAAACATGTACATGAATGTATAAACACCTGAAGATGGGCGCAAGCCCGAAACCGGTAGTGTGAAAATAAATAACCTTCTATTGTGACTGGTAGTAGATTATTTTCTACACCTCATAAAAGAACAGTCACGGAGTTCGACAGCATCCACTATGGATAAAATTAATTTAGTGTTACCTGGCTAGGTATTACGAACTGTCAATGTATTCAAAACATGTAAATCCAAGATGATGAAGACCATTCAAGCAATCAAATTCAACAAAAAGTGCCATTTGTCTAAAGTAATACCGAACTACATTACAATTAATGTTAGGA
This sequence comes from Schistocerca serialis cubense, assembly GCF_023864345.2. Taxonomy (NCBI): domain Eukaryota; kingdom Metazoa; phylum Arthropoda; class Insecta; order Orthoptera; family Acrididae; genus Schistocerca; species Schistocerca serialis. The sequence continues at coordinate 55,916,576 of NC_064644.1, forward strand.
GCCACACTAAGTCAGCCAAAATAGCAAAGTCAAAATGTGAAACTGTTTGGTTAAAAACTGAAATCCAATCATTATACAAGCCTAAAGATGCCCTTAAGGAACAAATGATCAAACTCCACTTGGCACTAAGCAACTCCTTGACTCAAATACAATTTATGTCTATTTTAGATATTATTAATGACCATGTGTACAAAGAACAACTAGTAGTGTCAACTAGACATAATCAGAAATAACTTACTCTTAACCCTAACAAACTGCAACAACTACAATCTCCTTCCACATGAGAACAAAGGTTTTACGATAGGGTGTTTAATTCAACCACCATCTCTTTTGACAAAAATGAAACTGAATTACTTGAGAAGGGTCTCAAATACAATATGCCACCTTTACTCACTGCTAGCAATATCAAAGAATTAATTGTCTGCTCTAAAATGGCATGTGACTCAGCTAAAATAAATAATAATGAAAAGATTAGTATTGGGCTGCAAGTTAACAATACCATTCACAAAAACTTACAAAATCAAAAATCAAATAACTGTGATTCCAAACTGCTCAGAAATATTAATAGAAAACTATCTGAAAACAAAGCTCTGGTAGTCAAATCTGATAAAGGGAACTCAGCTGTTGTTATGTATGAATCTGAATATATCAACAAAACTCTAAAATTTTTCCAGACATATATGAAATACACAATGACCCCACACCCAAACTTCAGGCCCAGCTTAAGAAACTACTGAAATCTTCTGACTTCCTTTTATCTGACTCTGTTGTTCTAAAATGCCTTGTCATGAACCCATCTGCACCAAAACTACGTTCGCAACCAAAGATTCACAAGGAAAGTGGCCTTATATGCCCCATAGTCAACTCAAGAAACAGTCCAGCATATTTTATCAGCAACAAACTTAAAGACATTCTTAGTAACTTTTACACCTATGAAAACAATTTTTCAGTTAAGAATAGATATGAACCTATTGAGCGCATCAAAGACTTACCAATACCAGAGGGTGCCAAATTTGCTTCAATGGACATAGTCGACCTTTACAGAAACATTCCTGTACATGACACTATTCAGATAATTAGCAACAACCTATTAAAACACAAAAAGCTATCCAAGGCTGAGATATGTGAACTCATTGACCTGCTAGAACTAGTCCCATCACACAATTATTTTACTTTCAATAACAAAATGTATAAACAGGAAGATGGTCTTGCAATGGGCAATAGTTTGGCAGGAATACTTGCAGATATTTACATTAACCACATAGAAAATAAATTTTTCAGATGAGATAGTTCACTTGAAAATGAAATAATAAACTACAAAAGGTATTTGGATGATACTATTCTCTTGTAAAATGGTACAACTGAAAAGATTGAGAAACTTGCTAAAGGCCTCAGTAGCATGCACAACAACATCAAATTCACTGTAGAACATCAAGTAGATAAAGGCATCAATTTTCTTGACCTTACAATATCTAATGTAAACAACAGACATGCCTTCTAGATTTACAGAAAACCTGCCACTAGTGACCTTGTCATTAACAACTCCTAATGTCATCCAGCACAACACAAAATGGCATTCTTCAGATCCACACTTAATTGTATACATAAAATCCCACTGAGCCCCCATGATGAACAAAAAGAAATTAACATTATAGAAGAAATTGCATGGAGAAATGGATACAACCCAGATGTAACTTATTAACTGAACAACAAAAACAAAAAGAAACAATGCACACATACTAAATCAGATTCACAAGAAGGAAAAAACACATTTGCCCGCATAACATTTATAGGTAAAACTTCATACCAAATTGCCAACCTCTTTCGGAAAACTGGTACTCAAATTTCTTTCATCACTAACAACAAGCTACAACAGCACATCATCCACAACAGTAAGACAGTCAACCAATGCCACCAAAAATCAGGTATTTACATTCTTTTATGTAACAATTGCCCTAGGTCTACAGAGGCCAAACTGGAAGGAGTTTCACTATAAGATACCGTGAGCATATGGATGCCTTCCGGCTGAATAATTTTGACAAATCCATCTTTGCAATGCACCTAAAAGACCATGGTCACTCAGCCACAGCCATTACAGAAAACCTACAAACACTACAAACTGTGAGCAAAGAAAAGAAAATGAATATGCTCGAAGAGCTAGAAATATATATCCACAGCTCTAACTCACCAGACTTTGTTCTCAACGAACAAGTGGTACTTGCAAACAAATCCCATCTTCACATATTTCATGAAATATTTAAAAACGGAAAATAATTATCCTCTGATAGAATAACAAAGTAATATTCTATAGAAATTCGATGTAGCAGTCATACAACAGTCCAAGTGTGATTATTGTAATCTGTAACAGTCATATTGTAAGCACAAGCTGTAACTGGCATTGTATAGTGCGTAATAGCTTTCAATATTTCATGTGTGTAATATTAATGCACCTCCTAGATGTAATATCTCTGAGAACAGTGTGGCTCAAAATAGTTCTAGCTGTCATTTTTTAATTTGTGATAGCTGTGAGTAATTTCATATATATGACAACATTGTACTTCCTAGATCTAATCTCTCCAATAAAAATGTGAGAAAAAAAAATCATAATGTGTATCAAGAAATGTCGCAGTCTATACTAGCTATTTAAATTTCTATTTATGTAACACCCTTGCACTTACTGTGGCTAAGTTCTTTGACAATAACCTACAAGTTCCTGTACGAGCAACATCTTTACATCTGCTACATCTAAGTTCTTTGACCACAGCCCACATGTTTGTATGTAAACGTAGTGTATTTCACGAGTGCACATCATAATAGTGTAATATGAAGCTATACTTCGGAAAACTGAAATATGGACGTGAAAAAGACCATAAGTGTGTACCTAAGTGGCAAAACTATCACCACAGCATAGCTGTAATAATGGTGCTTCATCTTTATGTAAGTACAGATATATTTTCGTCAAATGCTGCCTTACCACTTACAATTGTCCCACTTGTATCTGTACAGTCACCAGCAAACAATTTTTTTGTATTTATACAGTTATCTCCAAAAGTACAAACATGTACATGAATGTATAAACTCCTGCAGGCGGGCGCAAGCCTGAAACCGGTCGTGTGAATATAAAGTACCTTTTATTGTGACTGGTAGCAGATAATTTTCTACACCAAATTTCTCCTTTGAATGCGAAAATATTTTGTTGACACCGACCTACGTAGGGAGGAACGATCACCACGATAAAATAAGGGAAATCAGAGCTCGTACGGAAAGATATATGTGTTCATTCTTTTCGCGCGCTATACGAGATTGGAATAACAGAGAACTGTGAAGGTAGTTCGATGAACCCTCTGCCAGGCAATTTAATGTGATTTGCCGAGTATCCATGTAGATGTAGATGTTTCCTATTATTCCTACTAGATTAAAAGAATTAGTTGCTGTTGACCTTCTGCGACCCCTTGTTAAAACGTTGAATGGATTATGAAAGAAATTAATACGCTTTGCAGACTTTATTGTCACAGGAAGCATGAGTATTGGGACAGGACAGATACACTTATTTCAAAACGTACTGATTGGAATGCCTCATGATCCACTGCTTTACCACCTATTTTGGTACTGAAGTATGAGGAACCACCGAACAAAATCAGAGAGCTTGTATCTTTCCCGAGTACATGTAAATTTCGACATAAAGACATAACTGATTTGGCTATTAAAAATATAAATTCCGCAGCAGGGAAAGGGAGAAAACTACACGGTAAGACAAATGCAAAGAAACTAAATTTTGGTCAAAAAGAATCTCATTAAAGAAGAAACATTTGCGTCACAATTTCTTTCTGATTTACAAAGGACATTACAGGATCCGACGTATACTGCATGATAATTGCGTTGAAGTTGAAATTCTGCGTGCGGAGAAAAGTAAAGTATTACACAACATTTCTCTTGTAAAACCGTTTATTGAGAAGTAATTTGCTTTCTCACTTAGTCTTTGCTATTAAATTTTTCACTTCAAGTTACTATTACGCTTTGTCACATTTGGCATGCGGCGATGTTTTGATGTTAACTATTTGGCCAAGAACCTATGGAAGATATTAAGACAGTAACTTCACAATTTCACTTTGATAGGGGACGGACGACACAGTCTTATTGTGTGTACACATTGGTTGTTAGTTGTACAACTACGTCACGACTATAAGGTTCACATTCTAGGAAAATATGATGCTAATGAGGCGTGGCTAGAACATTTTGGTTTACTTGAAAAAATATTTTATCTTTAAAGTGCTTTCTGAGAGGTCACAGATAACACAGTATTTAGTTAGTTAGACAGATAAACAGGTATATTACCACGCTACTAACGTGTCACACAACTTTCGTCATTACATTTACTCTGTATGTGCTTTGTCTTTGCAGTGTCACATCAATACGTTACAGTACAGTACTTCAGTACAGGTCACAGCAATGAATGTAATAAGTACGACATCTATACGCATAGTACTTTACTTTTGTATATGACAAGGTAAGTACATCGCTTTCCGGAGAATTTTGCTTCTGGAGGACAATAACTACGACACTTGGCACGTTTTTACTGCTAAGCAACGACAGAAATTTTCTTACAGCAACAAGTATAGTTTAGTGCTACATTACATGCATTTGAGTGATTACTTTTGTACTTGGAACAACATTACAAATATTTTTGAACTACAATGATACAGAAAAGTTTTTAAGTGATACATTCCATTCCACAGTTTTAATCTGTAAGTTACATTATCCCTCATGGGGATACGCCTACTTTTTGTACCATGCGTGTGGTAAGCGCAAGAAGCACTAGATAATATGGTAATTGCTTATACAATTTTATACATTGGTACCATATTTCTCAAACAAAGAATTACACAGCTATATGTCCCTTAACAGAGACAAATAAACATTTTTTTACTATGTCCCTGACATATGTCTAAGTAATTACACGATGGGATTACTTTGCGTTTGGGATATGGTTCTTTGTCCGCATTTTGTGAACTGTTCACATATACACTAGGAACCATTGTGATATCTCGAGAGCCTTGAGTGCTGTATTTTGTATGTGACCTTGACGTAATGCTCTTCTGCACTGGGCTGTGCACTGGCCAGCAGGAAATATCCACTGCTGTGTTATCTCTCAACTTTAATGGTGACACTTCAGCCGCTTTTAAGCTCACTCCACTCCCACAAGCGCTTGTACAGCTATAGAAAAGAGAGGTCATGGACCCAACTGTAAGCATTTCTTTGCAGAACACACGACAAGCACGACATACATTATTACTTGTAAACATATGATTTCACTTCGGAGTTTGTACTTTGTGCTACTTACTGAACTGCTTATGATTTGATGGGAGATATTCTTACCTTTACACACCTGAGTATGACAAGCGTCTCTCTACGAGAGATAAGAAAATTTTTACTGGCCTATGAAATACCATACCCCTGTTGAATGGTGGTTTTATGTTTTCCTTCCTACATAATTTACTTATCTTATTTCTAGTTGTGTTGCAGCATTGGTCTCATAAAATGAAATTCAATGCGTATGCTAATGTGTACACTTTCTGTCAACAGATCCATTAAATAATAATTTTATGATTCACATTCATAAAAAAGAACACTTGGAAAGAAAGAACAATAAGTAGCAGAAGGAACTAGTAACAGGAACTTTTCTTTTCAAAGGCCTAGGTAATTTTTTGGTAGAATAAGTTGCTGTGGGGCACAACTTTATTGTTAAGATATAGAAAATAAAATAAATCTTGACCCTCGTGCTGGCGATTTGCATAGTTTTGATGATCACAGATGCACACATGCTATTATAAGCTGCTGGCCGGTGTGGCCGAGCGGTTCTAGGCCTTTCAGTCTGGAACCGCGCGACCGCTACTGGATGTGTGTGATGTCCTTAGGTTAGTTAGGTTTAAGTAGTTCTAAGTTCTAGGGGACTCATGACCTCAGATATTAAGTCCCATAGTGCTCAGAGCCATTTGAACCATTTTTATTGTAAGTTTACATGTATATTTCCCTTACTTGCTTGGCTGTTTTTAGTTTAATATTTTTTCTCTTTGTGCTTTCTTATATTTAGGTAGAAGTAATTGCATTTGATGCTGGTATTTGTCACACAATGTCCTGATGAATTTCACTTTGTGTTACTGTGTTAAGCCTGTTTTACCAATCATTTATTCTTCTTGTTTCATGCATATTGCCTTATATTAGTTGTAATGTTGCATTTTATTTGATAATTTAGATACGCTGCCCCTTGCTTTGCCAATTAGCATTTTTGTATTTGTTGTGCTGCTGCACTGCCTCATTCTCTAGTTATATATCTGAACTCAGTAGATTTATGTTGGCTTAAGAGGGGGTATTCTATATGGGAAAATGAATTATGAGGAGTTGGGAAAAAATGCATTGAGAAGATGTAAGAGAAAGGTTTGGCCTAAAAGTATTGCATAACGAGGAATTTTTATTTTGAAACAGGAAATGAAGTAGTTTCGATGAAATACAGATAAACAGGATTTTTTGTGGAAACAAATGATCAAGTAAGAGAGGTTAGGAGAAGAAAATGAAATTTTAGTTGAAAAGAAGTGGTTTTGGTTGGAAGTGAAACGGGTTTGAGCATAAAGTAAGTATAAAATGCTCACCACGATTACTGCAGTACCAAACGTTACACTTACACTTTGACTCTTTACACTTGAAAACAGACCCTGCCCTTACCTCTTGTGTTATTCCGCTATGTTTATGCGTACCCTTGTGTGTCTGTGGTCTTCCTATCTCTGTGTGTTTACCTGATAAGATAAATGTGGTAGAATTGCTTTCCTTCTAATACTAGGCTATACATTCACTATGATAAGAAACACTGTTATCCTAAAATCTGACCTCTGTTTCTGTACCATGTTCTTTATGTTAGGCAGATGTTGAAACATTATTCTTACTGCTATGACTCTACTGATATTCTTAATTTTCATTTATTTACTTATGTCATAATTCCTTTAATACTCATTAATTTTTATTTTTATGCTTTCTGTAAAGACATTGTTACTATAAATGTTGTTTGTGTTATCATGTTCTTTACTATAATGATGTTTTCTTTACATTTGTAATTGAATTTGTATCCTGTAGAACTGTCATAGTATAGATACCAGTTCTTCACTTAGGTAAACAGTAGGGATTCATTTTACTATACACATTTGTCTGTTGGTCAATGTATAAAATCATAGAGAATAATGACTGTGATTGTGCCTGCACATGTGTTGAAAATTCAGTGAGGGACTGGTTAACACCATTGCTGGTTCTAAGGATACTGCAAAAAAATTAGTGAATGAACAAGTGGTGCTTCATGGACTTGCTACATTGTTCTCAAGATTCTTTAGCTGTGATTGTGTACCCACAGAGTCACAACAGATGGCTGCTGGCCATCTTTACACAGACTACAGTGGGTCTGCACCTTTGGTGACCCACTACTACCATATTGTCTACAAGGACTACAGTGGGTCTGCTCCTTTGGTGGCCCGTTACTATCATAATCTCTACAAGGAATACTGTGAGTCTGCTCTGCGGTGACCCACCAACTCTGCCAACATTCTGCAAGACTTCAACTGATTATGTTCTTGGTCTGCTCTGTTGTGGTCCATTACCAGTCTTCTCAACTGAAATCTTTATGTCAAGAGTCAGCATTGTGTTTCCATGGAGAGGACAACACTAATTCTTCAAGAATGCATTGTGGTCCACTACTTATGTGTGCATTTTCATTTACTGCTCATCCTTAGCGCATAAAGCTGGTATAGACTTCTCTTCTGCTGAATTAGAACTGTCTTTAGGGACTGTGAGGAGAATTTTTACTTTACTGACGAACAGTGTATTACTTACCCTTTGTGTGCATCTGATCTATTTCATATTATTCATGTAATAACAGAACCATGGACCTTGCCATTGGTGGGGAGGCTTGCGTGCAATACAGATAGCCGTACCATAGGTGCAACCACAACGTAGGGGTATCTGTTGAGAGGCCAGACAAACATGTGATGGCGTCCTCTTGGGCTAAATATTCTGGAGGTAAAATAGTCCTCCATTCGTATCTCCGGGCGGGGACTACTCAGGAGGATGTCGTTATCAGCAGAAAGAAAACTGGTGTTCTACAGATCGGAGCGTGGAATGTCAGATCCCTTAATCGGGCAGGTAGGTTAGAAAACTTAAAAAGGGAAATGGATAGGGGTAATGAAGGAGTCGGTTTCATAATGAATAAAAAAATACGAGTGTGGCTAAGCTACTACAAACAGCATAGTGAACGCATTATTGTGGCCAAGACAGACACGAAGCCCACGCCTACTAGAGTAGTGATAGTTTATATGCCAACTAGCTCTGCAGACGACGAAGAAATTGAAGAAATGCATGATGAAGTAAAAGAAATTATTCAGATAGTGAAGGGAGATGAAAATTTAATAGTCATGGGTGACTGGAATTCGGTAGTAGGAAAAGGGAGAGAAGGAAATGTAGTAGGTGAATATGGATTGGGGATAATAAATGAAAGAGGAAGCCACCTGGTAGAATTTTGCACAGGGCACAACTTAATCATAGCTAACACTAGGTTCAAGTATCATAAAAGAAGGTTGTATACCCGGAAGAATCCTGGAGATACTAAAAGGTATCAGATTGATTGTATAATGGTAAGACAGAGATTTTGGAACCAGGTTTTAAATTGTAGGACATTTCCAGGGGAGATGTGGACTCTGACCGCAATCTATTGGTTATGAAGTGTAGATTAAAACTGAAGAAGTTGCAAAAAGGTGGGAATTTAAGAAGATGGAACCTGGATAAACTGACTAAACCATAGGTTGTACAGTGTTTCAGGGAGAGCATAAGGGAACAATTGACAGGTATGGGGGAAAGAAATACAGTAGAAGAAGAATGGGTAGCTTTGAGAGATGAAGAAGTGAAGGCAGCAGAGGATCAAGTAGGTAAAAAGACGAGAGCTAGTAGAAATCTTTGGGTAACAGAACAAATGTTGATTTTAATGGATGAAAGGAGAAAATATAAAAATGCAGTAAATGAAGCAGGCAAAAAGGAATACAAACGTCTCAAAAATGAGATCGGCAGGAAGTGCAAAATGGCTAAGCAGGGATGGCTAGAGGACAAATGTAAGGATGTAGAGGCTTATCTCACAAGGGGTAAGATAGATACGGCCTACAGGAATATTAATGAGACCTTTGGAGAAAAGCGAACCACTTGCATTAATATCAAGAGCTCAGATGGAAACCCAGTTCTAAGCAAAGAAGGGAAAGCAGAAAGGTGGAAGGAGTATATAGAGGGTCTATACAAGGGCGATGTACTAGAGGACAATATTATGGAAATGGAAGAGGATGTAGATGAAGGTGAAATGGGAGATGCAATACTGCGTGAAGAGTTTGACAGAGCAATGAAAAACCTGAGTCGAAACAAGGCCTCGGGAGTAGACAACATTCCATTACAACTACTGACGGCCTTGGGAGAGCCAGTCCTGACAAAACTCTACCATCTGGTGAGCGAGATGTATGAGACAGGCGAAATACCATCAGACTTCAAGAAGAATATAATAGTCCAATCCTAAAGATAGCAAGTGCTGACAGATGTGAAAGTTACGGAACAATCAGTTTAATAAGTCACGGCTGCAAAATAGTAACATGAATTCTTTACAGACGAATGGAAAAACTGGTAGAAGCCAACCTTGGGGAAGATCAGTTTGGATTTCGTAGAAATGTTGGAACACGTGAGGCAATACTGACCCTATGACTTATCTTAGAAGCTACATTAGGGAAAGGCAAACCTACGTTTCTAGCATTTGTAGACTCAGAGAAACCTTTTGACAATGTTGACTGGAATACTCTCTTTCAAATTCTGAAGGTGGCAGGGGTAAAATACAGGTAGCGAAGGCTATTTACAATTTGTACAGAAACCAGACGGAAGTTATAAGAGTCGAGGGACATGAAAGGGGAGCAGTGATTGGAGAGGGAGTGAGACAGAGTTGCAGCCTCTCCCCAATGTTATTCAATCTGTATATTGAGCAAGCAGTGAAGGACTGAAAAGAAAAATTCAAAGCGGGTGTTAAAATCCATGGAGAAGAGATAAAAACTTTGAGGTTCGCCGATGACATTGTAACTCTGTCAGAGACAGCAAAGGACTTGGAAGAGCAGTTGAACGGAATGGATAGAGTCTTGAAAGGAGAATATAAGATGAACATCAACAAAAGCAAAACGAGGATAATGGAATATAGTCGTATTAAGTCGGGTGATGCTGAGGGAATTAGATTAGGAAATGAGACACTTAAAGTAGTAAAGGAGTTTTGCTATTTGGGGAGCAAAATAACTGATGATGTTCGAAGTAGAGAGGATTTAAATGTAGAGTGGCAATGTCAAGGAAAGCGTTTCTTAAGAAGAGAAATTTGTTAACATCGAGTATAGATTTAAGTTTCAGGAAGTCGTATTTGTATGGAGCGTAGCCATTTATGGAAGTGAAACATGGACGATAACTAGTTTCGACAAGAAGCCAATAGAAGCTTTCGAAATGTGGTGCTACAGATTGGTAAATCATATAACTAATGAAGTATTGAATAGGATTAGGGAGAAGAGAAGTTTGTGGCACAACTTGACTAGAAGAAGGGATGGGTTGGTAGGACATGTTCTGAGGCATCAAGGGATCACCAACTTAGTATTGTATGGCAGCGTGGAGGGTAAAAATCGTAGAGGGAGACCAAGAGATGAATACACTATACAGGTTCAGAAGTATGTAGGTTGCAGTAAGTACTGGGAGATGAAGAAGCTTGCACAGGATATAGTAGCATGGAGAGCTGCATTCAACCAGTCTCAGGACTAAAGGCAACAACAACAACAACAACAATCTTGGCTACTGCCCAAAACACTTTGTAATATTTTTTGAGGGGAGCAGGGGTGCTATGTAAGTAGCCTCTTTTGTGTTCTTACGTTTGCAGCACTGGAGACTGTAATTGATATCACTGACAGCGCTCTGCGGCCTCGGTAAGAGACTGTGTGGATGGATGGACTAGAAGTTAGCAGTTAGCAAGCGGACGGCTTTGACATGGATCCTTCCTGGAGACTCTATGTTGGTAGGACATGCATTGTAAAGTGATGATGGATGTTGTTGGTAACGTTTGGGTAGTGGAATTATTGACGACGATATAATTTTCGGAACTGGATGTCACATGAAAAAGGTAAAACCTGCTAAATACATTGCTTATTCTTCAACAAAATGTTTCCATGCCTAACCATACCTTCTAGTAGTTAGGGCGTATAGTAGTTAGAATCCTTTTATTTAGCTGGCTGTAGTTGCTGCTTGCTGCAATTACTGCGTATTATGAAGGTTTTCTGTCAGGTAAGTGACTTATGAAAAATGTGGGTTATTGTGAGTATTTATTCCAATTCAGGTCCATTCTTTTGGGTTACTTATTTGAAGTCATGTTGTGATTGCAGAGCAGTCGGATTGCGTTGCGATTGTATATTGTGGGTAATAAATGAATAGGTTAAGTTGTCATTGTCATGGAACATTCCGTAGGTCAGTGCTGAAATGATAAAAATAAGGGACGAGACAATAGTGCTGTTCTCGTTCCAACGTGAAATTAATTTTTGATTGTTACTGCTTGACAAGACAGCGTAATTATTTATCTAAGATGTGTTACTTAAGTCATAATCACAATGCTCCCAACTTAAAGTGTGTAGTATACTGTTTTCATTCAGTTTTCTATGCTATTGTAATAGATTGTTGTGTATAACGCTAATAAATATTTCTGTTGAGATACCTTGTAAGCTATTGGCCATAGGGAGCTCATCTCTTCAGTGATAGAATTTCACATTAAAATCCAGATAATTCTAAGGCAGTGCTATGTCTGGTAGTTCTTTTGGCTCAATGACTTCACTTGTACTAAGCTTCCTACTTGACAGCAAGTAATCTGGAATAATGTGTAAACTTTTCTTTAAAGGGATATTTGTCTATTACTTGGCAGTGTTTAAGGATAGTCGCTTTTAATCAACAGGTAATTTAATAATTGCCAAAATTTTGGCAAGTTCGTAACCATTCTTTAGAGTGAAAGAATGATATGAGTATTTTTGTATCAACAACTGAAGGTAATTATGAAATCTTATCTTACGTATTGTTTGAGGTCTAGATAATTAAAAACAGTGTATTACATTTTTAAAATTTCTTTCGATAAATAATATTATACAACTATCTGGGACCGCAATTATATTGTGGCCACAGTTTTTTCACAGCATAGTTACTAGCTGATGTTCTCAGATTCAACGCAGCTTCTACAAAGATCGGTTTACTTAGAAAAAAAGCAGTTTATGTCAAAATATCATTCACTACTGCTTCATTCGCAATTGATTTCTATTACGGTGTTATTACTGATACCAGTCCAAACGTAAAATCGTCGAACTATTTCGCTACACTGACAAGTTTCAGAGGTGATACCGTGTTGAAAATATCTATATCAGTCATATGAGTAGGAACTGGAATCGTAACTTGGATATTTTGTTACGTCTTCTGACTACTCGTGTGGACTAATTAGTCTGCGAATATTGGCGTTTCCCGTTACTGAAAAAAATTTAGATATCGCCAAAGTTTAGTATGAGACAAAATTATTACCATGGATGTAGCCACAGATGCCCTGAAGAAAGAGGACAAAGCTAAAACAGAGGTGAGAGGTGATCTCAAAATCGATTGCAGTTTCATCTTTACTAGCTGTAGATGTCTGTTTTGAGATCGTAGAAAAATCTGCAGAAAAGGAGGTACTTAGGCTTTTCCTGAAAAAGCAGAAAATTAACGTCGGCCACTGTTTAAACATTTCACTGCTCCGGAAGTATATGCACTGATAAGCCAAAACATTAGTATATACTCTGATAAGCCAAAACATTACTACCATCGTCAACCAGCAGGTCGAAACGACGAAGCTGGTTGCCTGTTGGCGTAGTACTATCATGAGCACTTACCGAAAGTGGTTGAAGGATGGTGCAGCAACGCATAAGCAGCATGGTATTGGACGAACACATCAAAACATCACAAAACGAAGAGGATGGAGGATGGCAGAGATCTGTGGCAGATCTGGTGACGGAGTACAGTGGTGGAGCAGGTACAAGTGTTTCGGACATCTCTTCAGAAAGGCCATTGTTGAGCATGAAGCTTAACATCAAAACATCAAGCTGCTCCTGCGTGTTCCGGTGTTGTTCCAACGACATCGACAATTATAACTACAGCGAGAGCAGTACCACAGAGTTTTCACCGTAGATCTATGGAAAAGTCTCGCCTGTCTCATGAATCACATTTCTTGTTACACCAGTTTGATGAGTGGGTCCTAACACGACGTCATCCAGGTGAATGACTGCACGAAACATGCACGGCGCTACAGACACAGGCGGTGAGAGCTGAGGGGTACACTGAGTTGGGGGTTGCATGGTAACCGAGGGTATCACGACAGGAGTGAGCTACGTTACCACCACTGCGTACCGCCTGCACCGCTTCATGCCTGAAGTCTCCTCCTACAGTGGCGATAGCATCTTCCAACGAGATAACTGTCCTTGGTGCCAGGCCAGAATCGTGCTACAGCGGTTTCAGGTGCATTGTAGTGAAATCACATTGTTGTCTTGGCCAGCAAATGCGCCTGATCCGTATCTACTGCCACACAGCGGGCCCCAGCTGCGCCCCCGTAAACCACCATCCCGTAATCTGCGGGAACTACTTGAACTGTGCGTGGGCATCTGATGCCCCGTACTTCTTTAATCCACGCTAAGCAGAATCTCAATTGTTCTGTGTTTCAAAAGTGGAACAACACTCTATTGAGCTGGTGTCGTAATGTCTTGGCTCATCGGTGTATACGCTAACCGTAGTATGTAATGATCCTGTACTTGCTATGAAACATATTTACAACGAATTCGTGCTAAAATTTTACAATGTCATATAACGTCTACTATCTGGCCAGCGAGTCAGAGACGATTGTTGCGCAATTATGCCGCGTAATTTTTCGAATACAGGGAATTACCCGAACTACACAACTGGCCATTAAAATTGCTGCACTACGAAGACGACGTGCTACAGACGCGAGATTTAACCGACAGAAAGAACATGCTGTGATATGCAAATGATTAGCTTTTCAGAGCATTCAAACAAGGTTGGCGCCGGTAGCGAACCTACAATGTGCTGACATGAGGAAAGTTTCCAACCGATTTCTCATACACAAACAGAAATTGACCGGCGTTGCCTGGTGAAACGTTGTTGTGATGCCTCGTGTAAGGAGGAGAAATGCGTATCATCACCTCTCCGACTTTGATAAAGGTCGGATTGGAGCCTATCGCGACTACGGTTTATCGTATCGCGACATTGCTGCTCGGGTTGGTCGAGATCCAATGACTGTCAGCAGAATATGGAATCGGTGGGTTCAGGAGGGTAATACGGAACGCCGTGCTGGATCCCAACGGCCTCGTATCACTAGCAGTAGAGATGACGGGCATCTAATCCGAATGGCTGTAACGGATCGTGCAGCCACGTCTCGATCCCTGGGTCAACAGATGGGGACGTTTGCAGGACAACAACCATCTGCACGAACAGTTCTACGACGTTTGCACCAGCATGGTCTATCAGCTCGGGGACATGGCTGCAGTTACCCTTGACGCTGCGTCACAGACAGGAGCGCCTGCGATGGTGTACTCAACGACGAACCTGGGTGCACGAATGGCAGTTCTGTCCACAGCATCATGATGGTCGCATCCTCTTTTGGCGACATCGCGGTGAACGCACATTGGAAGCGTGTATTCGTCATCGCCATACTGGCGTATCACCCAGCGTGATGGTATGGGGTGCCATTGGTTACACGTCTAGGTCACCCTGGCCAGCATATTCTCCAGATCTCTCACCAATTGAAAACGTCTGGTCAGTGGTGGCCGAGCAATTGGCTCGTCACAATTTGCCAGTTACTACTCTTTATGAACTGTGGTATCGTGTTGAAGCTGCATGGGCAGCTGTACCTGTACACGCCATCCAAGCTCTGTTTTAGTCAATGTCCAAGCGTATCGAGGCCGTTATTACGGCCAGAGGTGGTTGTTCTGGTTACTGATTTCTCCGGATCTACGCACCCAAATTGCGTGAAAATGTATTCACATGTCTATTCTAGTATAATATACTTGTGCAATGAATAACCGTTTATCATCTGCATTTCTTCTTGTTGTAGCAATTTTAATGGCAAGTAGTGTAGGTATAGGATGCTGAATTTGTTTCGAGGTAGTTGGTATCGTAACACTGCCTACTTTGTATGCTGGTCTTACTGTATTATCGAATAAAATGGTCCGTTTACCGAAGATGAGGTGCTAGTCTTCCAAATCAAAGTACCCAATCCAGCAGATTATGATTATACATATGGTGACGCTGGTACGCCTGAAGGTGAATCTGTCACTAGAAATGTTGAAAATATTAACGAAGCAGCATACGCAGTACTGGTAAATGCAGATCAATAATTTGATGCTACCAGCGCTTCTTCCTCCGATTTCAGGTAACAGCGTGAGTATATATGCCTGACAAACCCGCTAAAAGACGCAAAACAGATAATTTCAGACGGAAAGACTGGTTTGGACGTTAAAGTGTACAATTTCGTAAACAGTCATCCCAGTTGCGGAATCGTCAATTTCGATGATTCACACGCTGTATACGGCTGCTTCCACATTATTTACCCAAGCAATTGTAAACTACAAATGTGTGCCACATCATTTATATTACGAGCAGCTTTTCCAGTGAAAAATCAAGACCACACCGTCGGAAAAACACAAGCGGTGATGAAATTTACTGTTTCCTTGCCGTAAATTTCCTAATGGCTCCAGTGAGAAAAATTAAATAAACAATGAGTGTACCAACGATCCGTTAATGTCTACCCCAATGTCTACGCAAATCATGCCAACACATAGGTACCTCCAGTTACCAAGAACGTTACACTTCGTTGATAGCAACGAGGAGCGAGGAGAAAACAAAATGTTTCATAATTACCCGAATTGTGGATCAGCTAACAAAAGCGTTTCCAGGTGCTTTACACCATTTTAAAAACTAATGCTCTGACAGAAGTTCCGTTTTCTACGAAGATCGTATCCTCTTCAAACAGTAAATGCCATCCAAACGCCACAGATTCGGTGTCAAGTTTTTTGTGTTGTATGATTATGGAACTGGATCTGTGCTTGACTTTATTATGTATGTGGGTGCTGCAATGAGCGTAAAGAAAGAAATTGATTTTGGTGTAAACGCTGGAACACCTGGAAGTATTGTTCTTACTTTCCTAGAACACTACCCTGATGAAGATCACACACTGTATGTTGACAATTGGTAAATAGCAGGACAAGCGGAAACGGAAGATGCTTCAACTCTTCATTAAATACGGATTATAGCGACTGATAAAATAGACAGAAGCACAAAACAAGCAAACAGTAAACCAGCTTGCGTCCTAAGTTACCCTGAAAAGATGAGCGCCATGCTCATGCTCTGATGCTAAGTTCAGGAGAATGTGTGCGAAAGTCTGTGAAACGAAGTGACAGTAGATACATCTATATAAAGTATGATGCACCTTTATGTTTGAATAATGTTTTCGAAAGATACCACAAATTAAAGTTTTACTTCTTTTGTTTTTATTTAGACGTCAAGTCCCATAGGACCAATTTGAGGGGCAAATCTCCAAGGTCATGGAACGTGTCAGTACATGAAATTACAACATAAAAGTAATAACAGGTAAAAATAAATGTTTATGAACCTGAAAAAAGTCAGTCCATTAGTTTAAGTAAACGCTACAAGCAATACAATAAGAATCAGCTTAATTTTTCAAGGAGCTGTTCAACAGGATAGAAGGAGTGACCCATGAGGAAACTCTTCAGTTCCGATTTGAAAGCGCAGCAGTATACTGCACACCTTTTTGCACAAGTGCTAAGGAAGGCCGCGTATTAACCATGTGAAAGCTGCTTATTCTTGGGAATAAACTAATATTGGTAATAAGAAACGATAACAAGGAATATACATATTAAGAGGCCAATGTCAAAATACTCAGACTCATGAACAGAGGTCGACAAGAAGTTCGTGAACTCACACCACTTATTGCCCGAACCGTCCGTTTCCGAGCCAAAAATATCCTTGTAGAATGGGAAGTGTTACCCCAAAATATAATACCATACGACATACGCGAATGAAAAGGAGCAAAGTAGACTAATTTTCGTGTCGAAGTATCACTCACTTCTGATACCGTTCGAATAGTAAAAATGGCACTATTAAGTCTTTGAACAAGATCCTGAATGTGGGCTTTCCACGACAGCTTACTATCTATCTGAAAACCTAGAAATGTGAACTGTTCAGTTTCACTAATTATACGGCCTTTCTGTGAAATTAAAACGTCAGGTTTTGTTGAATTGTGTTAGAAACTGTAAAAACTAAGTCTTACTGTGATTTAACGTTAGTTTATTTTCTACAAGCCATGAACTGAGGTCATGTACTGTACTATTTGAAACTGAACGAATGTTGCACACAACATCGTTTACTACCAAGCTAGTGTCATCAGCAAACAGAAATATTTTAGAGTTACAGTTACCCATAATACTAGAGGGCAAATCATTTATATAAATAAGGAACAGTAGTGGCCCCAACACTAATCCCTGGGGCACCCCTCACTTGACAGTACCCCACTCAGATCACACATCACAGCCGTTATTAACTTTGTGAATAATGACCTTTCGATGCCTGTTGCTAATGCAAGAGGTGAACTAATTGCGAGCTACTCCCCGTGTTCCATAATGGTCCAACTTCTGGAGAAATATTTTGTGATCAACACAATCAAATGCCTTAGTTAAATAAAAAAAAATACTCCCAGGGTTCAAAACTTTTTATTTAGCCCATTCAGTAACTCACAGAGAAAAGAGAATATAGCATTTTAAGTTGTTTAAACGACTTCTAAAGCCGAACGGTACATTTGATAGCAAATCGTATGGTATAAAATGATTGATTATCCTTACATACACAGCCTTTTCAATAACTTTTGCGAACGCTGATGGCATAGAAATAGGCCTATACATTATCCCTTTCTCCCTTTTTATAAAGCGGTTTTACTACTGAGTACTTTAATCGCTCCGGAAACTGACCATTCCTAAAGGAAAAATTACAAATATGGGTAAATACATGGGTAACATGTGCAGTACAGTACTTTAATATTCTGCTAGACACTCCATCATAACCATAAGAGTCCTTAGTCTTCAGTGATTTAATTCTTGTTTCATTCTCCCTCTTGTCTGTATCACAGAGGAGTATTTCAGACATCAATCTCGGAAAGGCATTTGCCAAGACAGTTATATGATTTCCTGTAGAAACTAAATTTTTATTTAATTCCCCAGCAATGCTCAGAAAATGATTGTTAAATACTGTACACGTATCTGATTTCTCAGTAACAGAAATACTTTTACTGCGAACTGACTTCATATCGTCGACCTTGTGCTGCTGACCAGACACTTCCTTCGCAACTGACCATATGGTTTAATTTTATCCTGTGAATTAGCTATTATAATTGCATACCACATACTCTTTGCCTTCGTAATAAGTCTTTTTCTTTTAATGAAGTACCTTTCCGAAATAAATATTTCTCTATGGAGATTAATAAAAAGAAAAATTTAATATGACAGTACTCAATTTGGCGCCTTAATTCTGTCTCAATAATAGCGGTAGTCTGCTACAGTCGTATACGTAATCACCACTTGAAAATTATGCGCACATTGTAGGCGGCGAGGTCACTAAGGCACGCTTGGCCGGTGGCGCTCGACCCGGCTTTTAGCTGGTTCGAATCCTGCCACCAGAATAAAATTTTCACTGCCCGTATTTGGTCGCCAAAGAGAACACACATTGCGCCAATGCCCTGGTATTAATACCAAACGTCTCCGCAATTTCTCCTGGAGTGAGGACGTACGACACTGTTCAACTTCGGCTACACGATAAATCAGTGAAATGTAAAAGCGGAAAATTCAACTAACTACCTGGGTATTACAATTACAAACAACTTAAATCGGAAGGAACACACAGAAAATGCCGTGAGGAAGGCTAATCAAAGGCTGCGTTTTATTGGTAGGACACTTAGAAAATGTAACAGACCTACTAAGGAGAGTGCCTACACTAGGCTCGTCCGTCCTCTTTTAGAATACTGCTGCGCGATGTGGATACTTACCAGAGAGGACTGACGGAGTACATCGAAAAAATTCAAAGAAAGGCAGCACGTTTTGTATTATCGCGAAATATGGGGGAGAGTGTCACAGAAATGATACAGAATTTGGGCTGGAAATCGCTAAAAGAAAGGCGTTTTTCGTTGCGACGGAGTCTTCTCACGAAATTCGAATCACCAAATTTCTCCTCCGAATGCGAAACCATTTTGTTGACACCGACGTACATAGGGCGGAACGATCAACACGATAAAATAAGGGAAATCAGAGCACGTACGGAAAGTTATAGGTGTTCATTCTTTCCGCGCGGTATACGAGATTGTAATAACACAGAACTGTGAAGGTAGTTCGATATACCCTCTGCCAGGCACTTAAATGTGATTTGCAGAGTATTCATGTAGATGTAGATGTAGATGGTGATCCATCCGTCGGATGGGGACTTTGAGCTTCGCAGTCTCCCTGTTATTCGCGAGGAGTAGCCTATATACCGGCACCAGTGGCCACCCTCCCTCTTCTCGTATCATCATCATCACCACCATACAACACAAACAAGCACACTCTACTCTACACAAAACAAACACACACGCACAGTACATAGATCCTTATTACAAAAGTTTGTAATGGAGCATGTTGTAAATAAACAAAACTTGGCAGGTGGCTCTTGGACTAAATGTGCAATGGAAGGATTAACACAACTATACAAAGTACAATTCTGCGTAGCAGCTTGTTCTCTCGTTGTAGCGCCAGATTATTTCCCGTGGTTCCATTACTTTGATCTCCATCTTCATTCCCGCATGGCACGATGCAGTACGTGCCGGAAGAGGAACAGTGCTGTGTGGCTGCGCGCCTGAACAGTGCAGCAGCGGCTGGGAGGAGTTAGCGGAACTGCAGTTGGACGGGGACACGGGACAGCGCGGCAGCGCCGGCTGCGGCCGGGCTATGGATTGCAGGGGCGAGCGGCAACCGGCGCGACGGATGGGCCGCCCCATCTGGGTGCGTCCGCGGCGCCGAATGAGGGCGGCGGGGGCGGCGGCACCGGGCAATAAACAGGCGGGCCGTCGCGACGCCCTCCGGTGGCGCCGGTGCCGGCGCCGGCGCCGCCGTCTGCGCAGATACAGTGGAGAGCGGCGCAGCTGCGCCAGAGTAAAGCTGCCCGCAAACGGCGTATCTGCCCGTAGCGGTTAACGGTATGCAAACGCAGCGCTCCGTCTCCCGGGGACTCCTCCCGCGAAATTTCTTCCTCCCGCCCAGATTTGGGCTCTAACGTCTATGAGCAGACAATCTCTATCTCCCCACGGTTATTGCCTTACCTGTGCAGGACGATTTCGGTACAGGACTGATAGGTCAATGTGTAAAACAACGGGCGGTCAAAATGTTTCCCTTTTATTGCGTTTTGTGCGGCGTATATGCAACATAGCGCGACTCCGATTGCGATATGTAGGCAAAGGATTAGTGTGACATGGGTACTTTTCGATTTGTATGCGGTAAATGTGGAATCGTGAACTGCGGCGACGTTATTACCGTACGCTTCCAAACAGGAACAAAGTGTAGTTACTCTTTTCTTGGCTGCCGAGCCCGCATCTCGTGGTCGTGCGGTAGCGCTCTCGCTTCCCACGCCCGGGTTCCCGGGTTCGATTCCCGGCGGGGTCAGGAATTTTCTCTGCCTCGTGATGGCTGGGTGTTGTGTGCTGTCCTTAGGTTAGTTAGGTTTAAGTAGTTCTAAGTTCTAGGGGACTGATGACCATAGATGTTAAGTCCCATAGTGCTCAGAGCCATTTGATTTGGCTGCCGAAGGAAAACCACGGGTAATAGATCCATCGGAAAATGAAGAATGTTTATGGGACACCATCCTGTCGAAAACTACCGTTGCGAAATGGTCGGTCAAGAGGTGCCGCTGGTTTATGATAACGGACGTCCCCATATCACAAGTGTCGTAAGGTAGAAGTTAGGGTGGTTCATGTGGATGCCCTATGGTCCTGATATCTCCACACGCGATTGTCACACTTTCGGTTCATTAAAAGAGGCGTTGAAAGATCCGGTGACCCCTGTCGTACGAGCATGTGCAGCAGGACACGGTACTTCACATAACGGTTAACTTTAGCCTGGTGCCGCGATTGTTTGATTGCCTCAATACTCATGATGATTTAGCCTGATTGGCTTACGGATTCTGGACTTTACGCCGTTCTAACGGAAACTTTTTAATCCTCTCTTACAGTACCGACAATTTCAGCCTAATTTAGAAAAAAGTTATCCATCGTTTTTTCTCTTGGTCATATGTTAAAGGTGTTATACTATTTCTCCTTGGACTACCTCTCTGTGTTGCATTCATTACTGCGAATTTTCCACTAACGATACGATATACATTCATGAACTTTAAAATTTTAACAAGGGGGAGGATCCAAATCAAACAAAACGTACTTGTTGTGCATATGTAGCAAAGAAGGATGCATATTTGAGTAAATATGTAGAACATTTATAGATACACTGGTTGAAACGTGACTATTAACCTCGTTTTACACTGAAGAGCCAAAGAAACTGGTACACCTACCTCGTATCGTGTAGGGCCCCCGCGAACATGCAGAAGTGCCTCAATATACGTGGCATGAATCGACTAACGTCTGAAGTAGTGCTGGAGGGAATTGTCACCATCAATCGTGCAGGGTTGTTCATAAATCCGTGAGAGTACGACGGGGTGGACTCTCTTCTGAGCGGCATGTTGCAAGGCATGTTGCAGTGATGTTCACGTCTGGGGAGTATGGTGGCCAGCGGAAGTGTTAAAACTAGGAAGAGTGTTCCTGGAGCCCCACTATAGCAGTTCTGGTCGTATGGGGTGTCGCATTGTCGTACTGGAACACCCTAAGTCCGTCTGAATGCACAACGGACATGAATGGATGCAGGTGATCAAACAGGCTGCCTACGTATGTATCACCTGTTACAGTTGTATCTAGACTGCATCACTACCTCGGAGATGCTGTGTCCCATCGGAAGTGTGCCGACTACAACAGCACGTTCAGATTCACTCAGGTCTTGATAACTTGCCACGCTAGAGATTGTAAACTAGACACCTATTATATAGACGTTGCCGACTGCAGCGCAATATCCTTTCTGTTTACATATATCTGTATTTGAATACCCATACCTATACCATTTTCAAATTCAAATAGCTCTGAGCACCATAGGACTTAAAATCTGAGGTCATCAGTCCCCTATAACTTAGAACTACTTAAACCTAACTAAGGACATCACGCACATCCATGCCCGAGGCAGGATTCGAGCCTGCGACCGTATCAGTCATGTGGTTCCGGACTGAAGCGTCTAGGAACACTCTGCCACAGCGGCCGGCTATAACTTTATCTTTGGCGCTCCAGTGTATAATTATGAGACAGTTCTTCCATCCACGCATCTACTGGCGTGTGGTGTTTCCACAGACGTCTGAGAGCATGCCCCATGATATACGATGCTCTTCCGGTTGACACGTGAGTGGATGAAGACACTATCTTCGAGAGTTTTCTGCACGAACGCAGAGACTAAGCGCTGAACGGAATATATAAAGACGTTCAGTGAAAGCGTTAGGTTCGGGTGTCTTACAATGAAGCCTCCAGAACATGACGGACTCGCTTCTTTTCGTGAGATAGTGTCATGTACACTGTGTGAAAGGTGCATTGCTCCAGACAGTTTTTCCTTTCATTCGTAACAGGGTTCTTTATACCTACGTTTTTGCGCAAGTTTTGGTTAGGTGTTGTTTTTCATATTGATTGAAATGCTGTATAAAATAGCAATTTCTAAATTACGTTAATTATTTTCCAGCAGAGTGTGACGTCTCCTGGCAAGACAGTCACAAAATCGTTGTAATATATGAAAAATGGAAACATTTATCAGTATTAATATTATTATTTCATTTCTGTACGAACGGTTGTCGATTATGCAGACTCTGTGAAAGAGAAATAATCTTATTTGATTTTTATTTTTCTGCGATAGTTATGGATCTATATTGAAAGATCACTGTTGGATTCCTTCCATGCTAATTTTTTAAAACTGTTGTCATTTACGACATACATTCCACTTCCAAATTTACTGTGGTGTTTCTGACTATCTGGCAAGAGATTGAGCAGTGGAACCTGTTACTTTTACACATAATCAAGAACGATCTGTCACACTACTACACTTTAAAACACAGTTTCTACGTAATTCATGACACACAGTCTCATACGGAACCTACATCCGCTTTCTTTTGTATACTGTATATGATAAGATAGTGTCATCCCCCTTCCCTTCTGTGTGAAACGATGAATGAGCAAATGTATTTCTAGTTGTATGCTTGATGGTAGCAGACAAGCCTGTCTGCTAGAGGGCATTAGGACCAACGTTGGAACAAGTAGCTACACTTTCTAAAAGCAAAGAGGTTTCTATTCTTAGTATGGTCCTGTCCGTCCCTTGTCATGTTGGTATAGGAAGCTGCCTCTCTGGTCACTTCCGTTTTGTATCTGGAAGCGCCCTTGATAGGGGCCCACGGCAGTCTGTCCACGGCGAGCGTCTGAAGTGGTAAGTTCTCCAGCTAAGCGCGTTTCTGCTAAGTCCGTAGGACAATGGATTTCTTAAGTTCAGCCTAAATGAAAATTTAATCACCCTTATTTCAGGTTTAGATCTAAAATATCTAATGTTATCTTAAATTGCAACGCAGTGTAATTCGAGTGTGAGTTCAGAATATCTTCCAGTAGTTGCTTTGTCACAATTTGTTAGTAGAGTGGAACCACGTCTGGATGATCTGTAACTCTAACTAAGATCATAAACCTTAAATGCGAATGTGTGTGAGATTATAACGTCTCATCTTGACAATATTTTCAATGTAGCAAGTTTTCTTTATGTTCAACCCACGTGGGGTGTACTTTGTGAGACCAGTACGACGTGCTTATACAATTGTTTGACCCATCAGGTTAATAGTAAGACGATAGTAACCAGTTCGAGGTATTTCTTTTGTAATTTGTGTTTCGATGTAATTTATTTTTACTATCAAAATTATTGTGGAGTTACACTCTTTGTGTAAATCAAGTTGACCATGTAAAGCATGTAGGGTAATCATCAAAGTAGCCCTCAGCTATTCCTTTCGGGAAGATTTCACAGAGAGTTAGTATGAATTTAGTATACCAGTGTGTGGTAATTTCATGACGGACTGGATTGCGCTACGAACGTAACTTCTTTGTGTGAAAATAGAATCGGTTGGTTGTGGTTAATTTCCTCTTGCATATGTTTCAACGTTCTTCGTGTGTTATTTTACGAATACAGTGTTGTATGCCGTCTCCCAATCTTGGCTCCATATTTGATGTGTTCCGTAAGATTACAAACTCACATTTTCACAATCCTAAATATGGCACCAGTTTACTTATGAATCAAGTTTAATATGCTGAAATTTTAACAGAACAATGATCAATGTTAAAATAAACGTCCAAATAAAAACTAATTTATTTCTTTTTATTTACATTGTCTTTTAATATATATATATATATATATATATATATATATATATATATATATATATATATCACCGGTTATCGTAAGATGACTACTAAAATATTATAATTAATGTTAATCTGGTTTTGAATTTAGTAAGCTAGACTGGATACCTGGTGAAACAGTTGCTCAGTAATGCAAGGTTAACTTCCCCAGATAGCTCACAGCTTTTAACCCGCTTTTATTGTCTTGAATATCAGCACCGCTTTCAGAAAAATTTAATGCATCAACATTAGAATATTTTGCAAATAACCTCTGTGGTCGGCGAGTGTAGGAATCGAAATAGACAATGATAACTAAACAAGATAACATAGATGCATAATAAATTGCCTATAAATAGTCGAGGTTAAAACATTGCTCACTCTGTCTTCTTGTAGACGTTAAAGTTTTAAGAGCCCCTAACGCTCGATTGAATGCTTGGTTAGCTTTCTTTTGTTCCTTGTCCGAGAAAGACACCATTGGAGGCTGATGAATGAAAAAAGGCATGCACTTCAAATTTATCTTGATTTTTGAATACAGAAATTGTTAAAAATAGTTGTAATAATTTATTGCTAGCTTTCCCAGTATTTTATTCCACATTTTTAGCTATTTTCAGCATATTTAGAATTTTTCATGACGTAAAGCTGTGCAGAGATCGCAAATTCAAATTAAACTGAATAAAAACATTTTTCCTGCAATTAAGCGGACAGGGAACGGTACATTTAAATTATTTCTTTCAGCTTCCCGGTGACCTCAGAGGTGACTAGTGGATTTTATTTTGTCATTTTCAGGTGGACATGGGCAACTGCTATTACATTATCAGTGACGTAAATTATTTAAGTAAATCAGTGCAATAAATTTTATTTGTGTGACATCAAAGACAGCTGTGATGAAACCTGTTCTGGCTAATAATACAAAAATCAAATTTCATTTTTAGTCTCACGCTCTCGTGTTAGTCGTGGCAAACGATAGTGTTGATATATTAAAAAATCTACTGCAGCTTTTACGTTTAGATAGCATAGCATACTGTAACTTCTGTATGTATAAGAAGAGTAATTTTCAGAGCGTTTTAGAGATGAAAGTAGCGAAGGACATGTTTGATTTCATATTTAGTTACAGTAATGACACCGTGCTCCATTTCTAACAAGCCCAATCAGGGTTGTGTAATAATAGTTTACTAATTAAAGTCCATATGTACACAGCAGGAAATCTTTTATGTTGCGCGAATCCGCACGTAACAGATCAAGGTGCACAAAGTAAAAATATTTCAACTGCAGAAAATAATAGAGGGAATTGCATTTTATCTGTTGTGCTTACAACAATAAGCAATATACAGTTAATTAAATTATAATGCCATGTTTCTGTTGTTGTGGTCTTCAGTCCTGAGACTAGTTTGATGCAGCTGTCCATGCTACTCTATCCTGTGATAGCTTCTTCATCTCCCACTACCTACTGCAGTCTACATCCTTCTGTATCTGTTTAGTGTATTCATCTCTTGGCCTCCCTCTACGATTTTTACCCTCCACACTGCCCTCCAGTACTAAATTGGTGATTCCTTGACGCCTCAGAACATGTCCTACCAACCGACCCCTTCTTCTCGTCAAGCTGTGCCACAAACTCCTCTTCTTCCCAGTTTTATTCAGTACCTCCTCATTAGTTATGTGATCTACCCATCTAATCTCCCCATCTATCATGCCATATAAACTGCATATAAAGTGAAAAGTGGGGTGGGGATTACGCGACAATTTGGCGCCCAGAGAGACGGGGCCCGAATGAGCAGTGGCCAAGAAAATGTAGTAACGATTTTGTGTTTTTATTTCAGAATAATTTGTCTGTATATGTTTACTGATAAATGTACTTATGTATTTTGTGACAAATGCTATATATTAATGCATGTAAAATTCTTTCATGGAAACTACACCACTGCGTGCAAACCGAACGAGTAAAACCCGATTCTACAGAGAAACTGTAAGAATAACGTAGTTCTGGGACCGACGAACTCAGAACCACACAAATTAAGGGTAAGACTACAGTGTAGTTGTCCTATCAGCAGCGTATGTATTTCAGTTGAGTCATCTCATGTCACTAGTGGTGGGTGTGTATAGTTTAGGGATAGTTGTTTGTGACAGGACAGACTTAAATGTAGATAGAATTTTTCATTGTGTGGTGTATTGTGTACAAGTTTATATACTTTGTGTGCAACGAGTAAGTCGATAGATATTGTGTGTAAGTTCGTAAACCATAAATGTGGTCTTACTGCGTAGGAAACGCACATGTAACATGGATAATGAGGAACATCAACAAAACAGTGTAGTAAATGTAGAAGCGAGTGCTTAAGACAGCACAAGAAATTTGTTTGAGGAAATTCCTTGTGAAACTGCGGGGGTGGGGGCACAGGAAATGGTGCCACCGTCCACCAGTGCCCAAGCAGGCGTAGAAAAAGAAGTAACACAACCACCAGCAGAGCAGTAACCAGATATTGGTAATCTGCCTGGTGGATATTCGATTCTGGCCATGATAGAGAGAGTGCTAAATTATCAGGCGAAGTTAGAGCAACATCAGGCTGAGCGGAAAAGGACAAGCAATTGCAAGTCTTTTTCTGCCAACGAGCGGAAAAGGATAAAAAAATCGAAATTTTCTTGCACAACAAGCTGAGCGGGACCACCAGCAGTGAGAGAAGGAAACCTATGAGTCAATACCTAAAGCTGTACAGGAGTTAACTGCGCAGGTAAATAATCTGCAGTTAGCGAGTACTACCATTCTAGATGAAATGGGCATTTTAGCCAGCCGAATCGAAAAATTATAACTAGATTCTACACAGCTTGTCGAACACAAACTGAACGAAGAAGCTACTAAAATTGAGACTGAATTTAATTTTTGGTTAGAAGTGAAAGTGAAATCGAGAAAAAGGTTGATTCAAAAGTAATAGCAACTTC
Source organism: Schistocerca serialis cubense (assembly GCF_023864345.2). Classification (NCBI taxonomy): domain Eukaryota; kingdom Metazoa; phylum Arthropoda; class Insecta; order Orthoptera; family Acrididae; genus Schistocerca; species Schistocerca serialis. The sequence goes on from NC_064644.1 coordinate 55,944,201, forward strand.
TGACGATAAGGACTCTGAAACTTTTGGCGCTATAATAAACAGCCAAGTACAGAGTGATATTCAGACTATCAAACAAATACCAAGTGATGATATTCCGCATTGGCAGATGAATATAGCTAAGTGGATATCAGACTTGGAGAAAGGTTTAGCCGATAGTAGCAAACGTGCAGAATATGAAAGTGTGTCGCCAGTAACCAATGTTTTTGGTAATGCACAGACGTATGCGTGACGTAGTAATGAGGAGCCTTCGTGCAATAATGCGAAAAGTTACAGCTACAGCTCAGAGCAGGCAGCCTATGCACAAGGCGTGAATGCGTACAATTCAAACACATTAGTCGAGGAAAGTTTAATTAGGAATAGACAATTCCAAACTTTCAGTACCGAACGAAAGTCAGTACATCCGGTAGTGTTTATTAAAAGTTTCAGAAACATCTTGCCATGTACATCGAATGAAGGAAGAAAATACAGTATGTCCTGTCCAATATTCAGGATGATGCAGCATTATGGGCTACTGAAGTAACGGACAGCTGCATGACATGTGTGCAATTTGAGAAGGCATTTTTAGCAAAATATTGGTCGCCTGGCATCCAAGAGCGGCTTAGGAAAGAGGTCTATAATCCTGAACCATCTTGGAATCCTAAGACGATACTTTGAAAAATACGTTAACAAGACGCGCTATTGGGACGAGCCTATATTGCCAAGAGACATTGTTGAGCTACTTAAATATCATTTGCCAACCCACATTAAGGGAAAGCTGATCGACGTTCCCGAAAATGACATGGAGCATTTCCTGTCAGTACTAGATTCGATTGACCTAACCCAGGAAGACGTAAAGTCAGCGTGTGAACACGCAAGAAACAATGGTTCAGGATGCCCAACCGGTAGAAATAGTAACGCACCGAACCAAAACCATGGAAATTGTGGGGCCAGTGGTAAACGGCATGAATATCCACCGAGTAGTGGCAACAACCGGAATCAAAATGGTTATGGTCATTCGTCAAATACCAAAAAACGTGGATTTGACGATCGATATGATTCCCGTCCAGCCCAGGCCAACCGCTGGAAAAATGCTCGAGGGCAATGGCATGATAATTGCAATGAAAACAACCGTAACTGGTATAATAATCACCGACCGAACCAAGACAAGCAAGATTATGAGATGTATGACACCAGACCACCGCAGCAAAACGCTCCTATCACGCAGCCGTGGCGGCCTGCAAATTAAATGCTTCAAATGTCTCTGAGCACTATGTGACTCAACTTCAGAGGTCATCAGTCGCCTAGAACCGAGAAATAATTAAACCTAACTAACCTAAGGATACCACACACATCCATGCCCGAGGCAGGATTCGAACCTGCGACCGTAGCGGTCGCTCGGTTCCACACCGTAGCGCCTAGAACCGCACGGCCACTCCGGCCGGCCGCTGCAAATTAAAGTGTGCATATTATAGAGGTTACGGATAACAACCGTCCAAGCACCTCAAACGAAAATAGTTCCACAGACTAGAATTGGCCACAATTTGCTCTCCGTCGATGGCCATGGGATGGAGTGAGAGCACATATTCGCACATTTCCACAAATGATAGTACACCTGAAATCTACATGCTGCTTTACAATGACGAGATTAGTATGGAGCATGACCTCCTAACAGACCAGCACGAATGTTCAAAGAATAATAATGAAGGCATACAAGAAATCCTAGAAGCAAAAATCTATGATACTAGTGCAAATATAATCATTGACACAGGTGCCTCCGTCCGTGTGATGAGTGCAGAACTGTTTAAAGCACCTGGGAAGCGACGAAGTATACCGAACTTTCCAGTGAACAACTGCAAGGTGCCTGAAGCCATAAGCGCACAGAGCCAGTTAATTAAGCACCAGGTGCAGATATAAATTTGTAAAGAGGGCGAAGCCATAGTGATCTCGTTCCTTGCTGTTAAGGGGTTAAGGATGGCCTGCATTCTAGGAGAAGATTTTCTCCGGAAGAGGGACGCAGTAATCGACCTCTCCGCACGAAAGCTAAGCATGCTTAATAAAGGCAGAAAAGTTGAACTGCCATTGGTGAGATCGAAAATGGTACTGGTGCCATGCTGTAAAAGGATATATATCAGGCGTAGGAAACCGTGTGTACTGTGCTTAGATAATAATTCACCAACAACGGATCTTTACTATCCCACCAAGGAAAGTAATGATTTTGAAGTAAATATAGATGCATTCAAGAATAAAGTTCAGGAATATGAAGGTTTAAGTCTCATACAAAAACAACAGCTAATGCAGCTGCTGTCAAAATATAAAATGGTATTTTCTGAACGACCAGGAGTAACTAAGGGCTACCGGAGGCAGTGGCGAAAGTGATCCGAAGGATGTTACAGTGGGATAACATCTCCGTATAGCAGCCCTCTTGTAGCAGTGGGGAAAGCCAATGGAAAAATTCGTCTGGTTTTAGTCGCAAGGAACATCAACAAAATTATTGTACCCGTAAGAACACGGCCGAAAAAAAGATGAGCAAATATAAAAATTTTACGGAGTGCAGTACTTAACCTCTATTGATTTGCGAAGTTCATACTGGCAGATCCCACTTACGCCAGAATCCAGAAAGTACACATCATTTAGATTCGGAGGGCGAAGTTATCAGTTCAAAGTACTTCCCTCCGAATTGAATGTAAGGGCCAGAGTGTTTATTACCGCACTAGACACAGTACTAGGACCAGACCTATTAGAAAGAATTACATAATACGTTGATGTCTTGGTAATTGCAACTGCTAACTGGGATGGGCATGTTGAATTAATACACAGAGACTTAGAAATATTTAAACAGCCAGGTGTGACAGCATATCTCGAGAAATTGAAATTTGGGAGCAATAGAATTAAATTCCTAGACCATATTATCACGCCGCACTGCATCAGCCCGGATAATAAAAAATTATAAGCAAACCGAGAATTCTCTAGACCAAAAATAAAGAGGCAATTAAAGGCATTTATGGACTTACGTCCTTTTTCAGGAGGTTTGTAACTGAAAAATTACTAGATGACGAATCACTCTTAAATTTACTGCGGAAAAATGTGCAGTGGGTCTGGAATGACACGTGACAGCAAGCTTTTTGTGGTGTCACCGCCAGACACCACACTTGCTAGGTGGTAGCCTTTAAATCGGCCGCGGTCCATTAGTATATGACGGACCCGCGTGTCGCCACTATCAGTGGTTGCAGACCGAGCGCCGCCACACGGCAGGTCTAGAGAGACTTACTAGCACTCGCCCCAGTTGTACAGCCGACGTTCATAGCTACAGTTCACTGACAACTACCCTCTCATTTGCCGAGACGATAATTAGCATAGCCTTCAGCTACAATTGCTACGACCTAGCAAGGCGCCATAATCCTTTGCTATATATATTGTGATTATAACATGTATCATCAAGAGCGATGTTCTACAAATGTGGATTAAAGTTAAGTATTCCAGAAGCTACGTACTTTTCTTTATAGCATTCCTTACGTATCCTGTTTCAGACCTCACGCCAGCCTGCGTGAGTTTAAACGCGTGGCTTTCGGTTACCCGTCACTGTGGGCTGGCTGTCTTGTCAGTCCACAACACTTTTGAAGCTATCAAAGCAGCCCTCGTAAATGCAAATTTTCTCCAACACCCAGACATGTCAAAAGAACTTTTGTCTCTCAACGGACTCATGTTCTTCTGGTTTGGACGAGTGTCCATTTCAACTGGCGGAAGGCAGAGATCCGGCTGCAATAAATAGTATCGGATTTGCTAGACGAACTTTAACTAGCTGCGTGAGAGCTTTCTCAGTGACAGAACTGGAAGCACTCGCAGTCGTCTGGGCTGTCAAAAACTTCAATTATTATTTATACGGAAAGGAAATCATAGTTTACAGTGATCACCAGGCGTTAAGTATTTTACTGTTCTGCAAGTTATTTCGTACAAAATTTCAGAGATGAATGGTAATCTTACAGGAATATTAAATAAAAATAATGTGTATAAAAGGTCAAGACAATTTAGTAGCATATGCATCGTCGTGACTGCCGGTGGGCTTACTGGAGTTAGCTGAGATGTTAGAGCAATCAGCCAAGTACAAAGTTTTTCTAGTGCAGGACCACATGCATAGGAAGGATTTTCAATGTATTTGAAAGAAGATGAAGGAATTACAAAGATCTGACCCTATGTGGGGAGAATTTATTAAGAATATCGAAACCGGGATGATCAACAGAGGCCAACAAAGTTACAGAATTGTGGATAACATTTTGTATCATAAACGCAATGCAATAGAGGACTGCTGCGCAGTATGTATACCCAGAGGAGTAATATGGCACACCCATTTGGCATGGGGCCACGCAGGAATTGGAAAGTGTGCGGAGATCATAGCGAGATACTGCTACTTTCCGAAAATAAAACGTAAAGCACAGGCAATAGTTAGGACTTGTGTTATTTGCCAGAAAGCAAAACACCATAATAGATCCAGAAAATTTGAACTCCATCCTGTCGTCCCGCAACGACCACTCCAATCACTATCCTTGGATATAGCAGGTCCATATCTCATGGCTAGGGGAGGGATGAAGTACATACTAGCAGTATACGACATTATGAAGTACACGATCTATGGAAACAAAATTCAGTAAGACGTAAGAAACAGTCTCTTCTACTTTTAAATACTTTGCCTTGCCGCAACTATTTTGTGCTTTAACCTTTACTTATAGATAGTTTTGACATTTTTCTGCTTCTAGTCAATGTACTTTTTCCTTTTTTGGCCTCCCTTTTACTAATAATTTTCATTCCTATATGTCTGTTAAGAGCTTGTCGTATCTAAATAAGCGTCCAAAAGATTCGGTTTCTTTTTCTCGAGAGACTGCTATGAGATTTCTCGGTTCATATATCTCTTTCAAGATACCGTTATTGAATTCTTTCTCCAACAATGTCCAATATTTGCAGCAATACAGGACCACTCTCCAGAGATGAAAGTCTTGATTATATTGTTTTCTCGTTTCGTTAACAAGCTGTCTCTTCACTAGGAGCTGTATTTCTTTGAAGAAATCAGGTCTGGCTTTTGTAATTGTATCTCCTGTTTTCACGCTGTTGCTGTTCTATTCTGTACTTAAGGTGCCTGACTTCAACGATGTATCAAGTTTTTCTACCTGAACCTGTCAACTTTGCTATCAGGTGTCCTCCTCAGTTTTCACATTCTTACTAGTCATGCTATGATTTCTTTAATTCTAAGTTCTGGGGGGGGGGGGGGGAAGCGTGGAAGAGGGGGGAAGGGTGTAAAAATCGTACGGGAGGACAAAGGCATGAATGCAAGAAGCGCATTCAGAAGGACAAAGTTTGTAGTAGTTACCCAGAGACGACGAGGATCGCACAAGATAGAGTAGCATGGAGAGCTACTTCAAACCAGTCTTCGAACTGAAGAATACGACAACAATTTTAAGTTCAATCATTGTTCATAACAATTTAAAATTAAGAAAAATACATTCTGAATATTTTACACAGTATCTATTATTATGGCAATGTGATTCGCTAATCTCACGCAGAAAATGAGAATTACCTTCACTGCTTTATCTCCAGATGTATTTTATTTGAAAAGTCATACATTTTTTGACAGAAAGTTTGAACCAACGGTGTTATGTTTCGGGAGCTCGAATGGAAATCTCTAGAGGAAAGATGACTTTTTTTCGCGAAGTACTATTGCGAAAATTTAGGGACCTGGCATCGAAGTTGCTTCCAGAAAACATCCTTACTGCCGCCAAGGAATGAAATGTTTCGGACAACCTATACTCTTTCTCTCAAAGACTAAAATTATTTATATGTTCTCGATGACTTTTGTTTCATAGGCATTAGATCGTCGTCCAAGGCATATTTATCTTCCGGAAGATTCGAGTGCTGAAGTCATCAGCATTTGACGACGAAACGTTAGGAGGAAAAAAATTGGAAATTTGTGGTAAGGTCTTATGGGTCAAAACTGCTGAGGCCATCGGTCCGTAAGCTCAAACACTACTTAATCTAACTTAAACTAACTTAAATGCTAAGGCCAACACAGACACCCGTGCTCGAGGTACGGCTCGAACCCTCGACAGGGGGAGCCGCGCGGACTGTGACAAGACGCCTCAGACCGCAGTTAGGAGGAGAAACACGGCCTTAGTCAACGGCCCAGTGCCCGTAAAATAAAAATCATCAGGGACGTAGATATCGGCCTAGAAGGCCTGTACTGTATGCTGTTCTTGCAGTTTCGTTTACTGCCTGTTCTGGACCTGTAAAAGTGGTCATCAAATGGTTAAAGTGTAAAATTAAATCAATTGGTTCTATGGTTTTATTATTAATTTGCACTTCATTCATATGCGGTTTCCGTACGTTCAAATGGGTGTATGATAACTGTCTTTCGGGGCTGGTGTCAAACTTGATATTTCCATAATGATTCCGTAGGCCAGAGTCAGTTTTAAAAGTTTTCCCCGTGATTATGCAAAAAATTGTACGGAAAAACCAAAGTTTTGGCTAGGGTTATAGTAGCCATTACAACGGAGTGTAGCCGTTATTACATCAGAATTGAAGACGGAATTAGATTAGGATATGAAACATTAAAACTTCTGTTTAAGTTTCACAATTTGTTGGGGGAAAGTAACAGACCGATTTCCAATCAAACTATTCACACCTATGTCAGGCAGAACCCCACTGTTTTACTATTACGAGGAGCCTCTGGAGGCAGGCTGAGCGGCAGAATGAGTTTATTTATTACCCAAGAATACCCTTTTCATCCACCTTTCATCCTATAAATCTCCCCGAGTGATGAGTTGGATGAAGAGTTCCTTTTGAAATCTTTGCGATGAGCCAGAGAGTTAACATCAACACTCGTGAGCTAAGTCTACTTTCAGAATTTCTGTGGCTGTAGAACTAGCGGTAAACGCAGCAATTTTCTTCTCCCTCTCACTCCAGCTGTCCAGCAACTGCAAAGAATGTTAATGTTACTAAATATCCCCTCCACTCCCTGACGAAGGTCCCGCGGAAATCTGTAGACGGACTGTCACCTTTCTGGTAGTTACCTTGTAAATATGGTAAATATCTTTCTTGAATTTGCTGTTATAGCTTGGAGTTAGGCATTGAACTGATATTTCACGATGCATAATTTTTCGGTTGGTTTTCGTTAGGAGCTCCAATAGTTAGTTTCACAGTTGCGCTTAATCAATTCCAATGCGGAGAGTGCGCTTTTGACAGATAGCCTTTGTCTATCAGAAGATGCACTCACACTTTTCGTTAGATCGATGAGCAAGTATTTCATGAATTAAATTATTTATAAATTAAATACGTCTCAATTCTTGAAATTCTTGAAAGTCTTACTTTTGGAGCTCATGTGATTTTGACGTGTTCATTCGTGCTTCAAGTTTGAGACCGTGGTACATCGGATTTATGTTTCCTTTTATTGTGCGTGTAGCCTAACGTTAGTGAGGGAATTGTTGGTTGTTTTGTTGGTAGAACTCGCATAAGAACTACTATCGACTGTATTGAAACGTTTTAAGTCCCACTGAGTTATATGGTTAAACAGATCTACGCCTCTTCGCGCCCCGCTAACAGTTTCTTAGTTGAAAATTAGCCAGCCGTATTTAACAATCAAGTCTCAGTTTCTCTACGTGTTGTTCTTCTAATGGTCCCTCTTTACTGAATTTTACTTTTAAAAAACCTCAAACGTTCGATGAGCACAAACGATTGTGTGCATAACCAATTATTAGAAGCCAAGTAATTCCAACTGCAATCTACTAGCGCACTTGAGTAAATAACTCGCTCGAGGTATCACAAACAATCCAACTCTCCACAAATTAAGACCAAAAACCCAATTACTTCTGGGACTGCTGTCAGTCAACTAACAGTACGATACGGACAAAATTCGGATAACATCCGATACTTTCAATTATACCAATAACTGCCACCAGACGAAGGGTTGGCTTTTATAGTTCCTTCTACGTTACAAGTCAGTCACGAATCATTACTTACGGCCACAAAATCCTGTTAATCAGGAAAGGTTGCACTTGCCGGTACTAAACAATTCATATGCGCAAACACGACCACTGGGAGTTACTTGAACAAGTCGGTCCTAGATCGGCACTTGGAGGAAATCCTCGCAGTTACGCCAGAGTGTCTTCACAGCATTTGACTAAACGAACGCGTAAGTCTGCTTATCATAAAGTGTGGCCACACCAGACCACAAATCAAAGCTCAACCGAGACAGACTATGTCCTGTCGTATTTTGACGAACTGACTCCTACGGAACACATGCATGGACTGGCTATATTCCTAAACGAAAAAAAAAAAAAAAAAAAAAAAAAAAAAAAAAAAAAAAAAACATTTGAAGCATGGATGCGAACAAACACGTAATGCCACCTCGACTGTTCACAATCCATTTCATTATAATCGTACTACTTTCGCCAAGCTCGAACGGTGCCCAGCTACTCTGCAGTGTCATTACAGCTCTGGTTTCTGTGACGTCCAGTGGCTGTCTCGCTGCTAGGTCGTGCGTTAGTGTCCTTTTGGCTTCCAGCGGAACGTGTATTTAAAACATTTATATGACGTTACACACTTAATTCTTACATACTTACCTTTGCGTCAATACTCATAAGCACTCGGATATCAAACAAGAGTAAAAGCGAACTTACACCGTCCCCGTAATACAGTAAAAACTCACTGGAGTTTAAACAGCATGGATACAGGCATATTATGTTAGATACTGACTAGTGAGAAACATCTTAAATTGTAAAAATGAAAAACAAGGATAAATTCACTATGCATGTCGGTACTCTTTCAATACGTAATTTTACATACTACAGTATGAAGCATACTATTCCTTACGGGGAGCAAGACACAGCACACATGACAGATTCTGCCTTCACTGCTATGTTAACTGCTGAACTAAAATCCCTTATTCAAGATAAACTCTATTTGCAACCATACACTGGTGCTGTAGTAAGAAAAATATGTACACATTTAAATGTGTCTACTCATATTGCACTCAAAAAATACATAAGCATTACTCAAAGCTGGAAGTATTGTTTTTGATTTCGTAAAAATTGCAATCACAATGTGATGCTTGAAAATCACTCTATGTCTCTTAACAGGACCGATAGTAATCTAAATTTTTAAAAAAGGCGTGGGGTCATCAGTTATCTGAAGATGAACCCTAGCGTTCGAAATGCATTGTGCATTGAAATAAAAATTATGATTAGTGGCTGAAGCACGTTTGTTTTTTACGCTGCGAAAGGACTTTACAGAGGGACACAACGCCGACAGAAACGGATAAAATGAAGGTAATTAGATTGAGCTGGCATACTAACGCAAGTTAACAGCTGCGCATAAAACAGACATGTTAGCGGGCAGATTCAATCGCCTCAGAGATACACGTATGGTATACACCCACGTAACACACGCCAGGTCAGTGGTACGTAACTGAAGTAATATGAAAACGCGAGGATTAAATTATTCTCATTTACCTGATTTCACACGCTGGAACACCTTTATACGGAGAATCTAGGCAAAGTTTATCTAACCACCCTTCTTTTATCTTGTATCCATAATCACGATGTTTTTAGTTCAAACTAGTAGCATTAAATTCATTTAAGCGTCCCTGTTTCATTATTTGTGTGTGTGTGTGTGTGTGTGTGTGTGTGTGTGTTTGTGTGTGTGTCTGCTGGCCGGGGTGACCGAGCGGTTCTAGGCGCTTCCGTCTGGAACCGTGCGACCGATACGGTCGCAGGTTCGAATCATGCCTCGGGCATGGATGTGTGTGATGTCCCTAGGTTAGTTAGTTTTAAGTAGTTCTAAGTTCTAGGGGACTGATGACCCCAGAAGTTAAGTTCCATAATGCTCAGAGCCATTTTGTGTCTATGTGTGTGTGGGGGGGGGGGGGGGGGTGTTTGTGTGTGTGTAGGTGGATGTTGTGGCGTAGGTATATGTTGGCTGCAGTAGATGTGCACAAGTGAAGGGACATTTACATCATACAGTAGGTAGACGTGCATCAAACCAGTTTCGGTCTGAATGTTACAATAACAATACGCTTATACATTTTGTGCACCGTACATTATGTGCTAGATGATGATCAGTTTGGCTTTAGAAAAGATAGAAACACGAGAGGGGCGATTCTGACGTTGCGGTTGATGTGTCGATCTGGGAAAAGCTTTCGAAAATGTAAAATGGTGCAAGATGGTCGAAATTTTGAGAAAAATGGAGGTAAGCGGTAGGGAGAGGCGGTTAATATACAATATGTACAAGAGCCAAGAGGGAATAATAACAGTGGACAACCAAGAACGAAGTGCTCGGATTAAAAAGGGTGTAAGACAGGGATGTAATCTTTCGTTCCTATTGTTCAATGTGTAGATCGTAGAAGCAAGGTTGGAACCAAAGAAAGTTTCAGGAGTGCAATTGAAATCCAGGGTGAGAGGATATCAATGATACGATTCACTCATGACCTTGCTATCATGAGTGAGAGCAAAGAAGAATTACGTGATCTGCTGAATGGAAGAAACAATCTAATAAGTGAAGAATGTAGACTGAGAGTGAATCTATGAGAGTCAAAAGTAAAGAGAAGTAGCAGAAATGAGAACAGCGGGAAACGTAACATCAGGATTGATAGTCACGAAGTAGATGCAATTAAGGAATTCTGCTACCTAGGCAATAAAATAATCAATGACGGATGGAGCGAGGAGGACATCAAAAGTAGATTAGAAATGTGAAAAAGGGCTTTTCTGGCCAAGAAAGGTCTACTAGTATCAAATATGGGCGTTAATTTTAGGTAGAAATTTATGAGAATGTACGTCTGTGGTACAGCATTTTATGGTAGGGAAACACGGACTGCGGGAAAACCGGAACAGAAGAGAATCTAAGCATTTGAGGCGTGGTGATGAGATTTAGGTGGACTGATAATGTAAGTAATGAGGAGATTCTGCGCGGAATCTAAGAGGAAAGAAAAATGTGGAAAGTACTAATAAGGAGAAGAGATAGGATGATAGGACATCTATTAAAACATGAGGGAATGATTTACATGTCACTAGAGGGAGCTGTAGCGACCTCAAACAGTAGAGGGAGGACAGACATTGGAATACATCCAGCAAATAATTGAGGACGTAAACTGCAAGCGCTACTCTGTGATGAAGAGGTTGGGGCAGGAGATGATTTCGTGGCGGGTCGCATCAAGCCAGTCTGGAGACCGATGACCATATATACAGGGTGGTACATTGATAGTGAGGGGGCCATATATTTCACGAAATAAGCATCAAACGAAAAAACGACAAAGAACGAAACTTGTCTAGCTTGAAGGGGGAAACCAGATGGCGCTATGGTTGGCCCGCTAGATGGCGCTGCCGTAGGTCAACTGCGTTTTTTTAAATAGGAACCCCAATTTTTAATACATAGTCGTGTAGTACGCAAAGAAATGTGAATGTTTTCGTTGGACCACTTTTTTCGCTTTGTGATAGGTGGCGCTGTAATAGTGACAAACGTATAAGTACGTGGTACCACGTAACATTCCGCCAGTGCGGACGGTATTTGCTTTGTGATACATTACCCATGTTAAAATGGACCGTTTACCAATTACGGAAAAGGTCGATATCGTGTTGATGTGTGGCTATTGTGATGAAAATGCCCAACGGGCGTGTGCTATGAATGCTGCCCGGTATACTGGACGACATCATCCAAGTGTCCGGACCGTTCGCAGGATAGTTACGTTATTTAAGGAAACAGGAAGTGTTCAGCCACATGTGAAACGTCAGCCACGACCTGCAACAAATGATGATGCCCAAGTAGGTGCTTTAGCTGCTGTCGCGGCTAATCCGCACATCAGTAACAGACAAATTGCGCGAAAATTGGGAATCTCAAAAACGTCGGTGTTGAGAATGCTACATCAACATCGACTGCACCCGTACCATATTTCTATGCACCAGGAATTACATGGCGACGACTTTGAAGGTCGTGTACAGTTCTGCCACTGGGCACAAGAGAAGCGCCATTCACCAACAGCGGTAACGTAAACCGACATAATATGCACTACTGGGCAAGGGAAAATCCAAGATGGCTGCGACAAGTGGAAAATCAGCGACCTTGGCGGGTTAATGTATGATGCGGCATTGTGGGAGGAAGGATAATTGGCCCCCATTTTATCGATGGCAATCTAAATGGTGCAATGTATGCTGATTTCCTGGGTAATGTTCTACCGATGTTACTACAAGATGTTTCACTGCATGACAGAATGGCGATGTACTTCTAACATGATGGATGTCCGGCACATGGCTCGCGTGCGGTTGTAGCGGTATTGAATAGCATATTTCATGACAGGTGGATTGGTCGTCGAAGCACCATACTATGGCCCGCACGTTCACCGGATCTGACGTCCACGGATTTCTTTGTGTGGGGAAAGTTGAAGGATATTTGCTATCGTGATCCACCGACAACGCCTGACAACATGTGTCACCGCATTGTCAACGCATGTGCGCACATTACGGAAGGCGAACTACTCGCTGTTGAGAAGAATGTCGTTACACATATTGCCAAATGCAGTGACGGCGACGGACACTGCATTGCATTGCATTGCATTGTATTAATGTGGTATTTATAGGTAATCACGCTGTAACAGCATGCGTTCTCAGAAATGGTAAGTTCACAAAGGTACATGTATCACATTGGAACAACGGAAATAAAATGTTCAAACGTACTATGTTCTTTATTTTAATTTAAAAAAACCTACCTGTTACCAACTGTTCATATAAAATTGTGAGCCGTATGTTTGTGATTACTATAGCGCCATCTATCACAAAGCGAAAAAAGTGGTCCAACTAAAACATTCATATTTCTTTACATTTTACACGAATATGTAATAGAAAATGGGGGTTCCTATTTACGAAAAACGCAGTTGATATCCGTTTGACCTATGGAAGCGCCATCTAGCGGGCCAACCATAGCGCCATCTGGTTTCCCCCTTCAAGCTAGACAAGTTTCGTTTTTCGTAGTTTTTTCGTTTGACGCTTTTCATGAGATATTTGGCACGGTCACGATCAATGGACCACCCTGTATGGCACAAGGAACCGCAGGTTCCTGTTACGAGAATCTTGCCCTTCTCTGTTCCAAATTAGTAACAGTTGCAGAATTCATAAGTAAGCGTAGACTTCAGTAGTTTTTCTAGTAGATCTGATCAATTAATGTCGCACACGCATTACCCGTTCGTTAGGTGTTTTGCATACCTATCGGTCGTTTCTTGACAACGAGTATTTTCTTTAAGTACGAGGGTATTACTAGATTCCCCATGATACCAGAAGTGGTGAGTCGTCTAGAAACTGAGGGATGATATATGAAGAGCCACATAGCCTATGGAATACTTTTGTTCCACATAGTCACCCTCCAATATGTTTCTTTCACTAGCAACACTACCACACTACTGGCCATTAAAATTGCTACACCACGAAGATGACGTGCTGCAGACGTGAAATTTAACCTACAGGAAGAACATGCTGTGATATACGAGTGATTAACTTTTCAGGGCACAACCACAAAGTTGGCGCCGGTGGCGACATTTACAACATGCTGACATGTGGTAAGTTTCCTACCGATTTCTCATACAAAAACAGCAGCCGACCGGCGTTGGCTGGTGAAACGTTGTTGTGATGCCTCGTGTAAGGAGGAGAAATGCGTACCATCACATTTCCGACTTTGATAAAGGTCGGATTGTAGCCTATCGCGATTGCGGTTTATCGTGTCGCGACAATACTGCTCGCGTTCGTCGAGATCCAATGACTGTTAGCAGAATATGGAATCGGTGGGTTCAGGAGGGTAATACGGAACGCAGTGCTAGATCCCAACGGCCTCGTATCACTAGCAGTCAAGATGACAGGCATCTTATCCGCATGGCTGTAACGGAACGTGCAGCCACGTCTTGATCCCTCAGTCAACAGGCGGGGACGTTTGCAACACAACAACCATCTGCACGATAAGTTCGACGACGTTCGCAGCAGCATGGACTATCAGCTGGGAGACAATGGCTGCGGTTACCCTTCACGCTGCATCATAGACAGGAGTGCCTGCGATGGTGTACTCAACGACGAACCTGGGTGCACGAATGGTAAAACGTCATTTTTTTGGATGAATCCAGGTTCTGTTTACAGCATCATGATGGCCGCATGCGTGTTTGGCGACATCGCGGTGAACGCACATTGGAAGCGTGTATTCGTCATCGCCATACTGGCGTATCACCCGACGTGATGTTATGGGGTGCCATTGGTTACACGTCTCTGTCACCTCTTGTTCGCATTGACGGCACTTTGAACAGTGGACGTTACATTTCAGATGTGTTACGACCCGTGGATCAACCCTTCATTCGATCCCTGCGAAATCCTACATTTCAGCAGGATATGCACGACCGCATGTTGCAGGTCCTGTATGGGCCTTTGTGGATACAGAAAATGTTCGACTGCTGCCCTGGCCAGCACATTCTCCAGATCTCTCACCAACTGAAAACGTCTGGTCAATCGTGGCCGAGCAACTGGCTCGTCAGAATACGCTAGTCACTACTCTTGATGAACTGTGGTATCGCGTTGAATCTGCATGGGCAGCTGTACCTGTACACGCCATCCAAGCTCTGTTTGACTCAATGCCCAAGCGTATGAAGGCCGTTTTTATGACCAGAGGTGGTTGTTCTGGGTACTGATTTCTCAGGATCTGTGCACCCAAATTGCGTGAAAATGTAATCACGTGTCAGTCTACTACAATATATTTGTCCAATGAACACCCGTTTATCATCTGCATTTCTTCTTGGTGCAGCAATTTTAATGGCCAGTAGTGTATAATGTTCGTTTCTCTATAAATCTCTTTTCTGCAATATTAGATCTCTCAGTGTGAACTGCAGGTTCCTGTTACGAGAATCTTGCCCGTTTCTGTTCCAGATTAGTAACAGTTGTAAAACTCATAAGTATTCGTAGACTACGGTAGTTTTCCTAGTAGGTCTGATCAATGAATGTCGCACACGCTTTACCTGTTCGTTAGATGTCTTGCATACCTGTCGGTCGTTACCTGACAAAGAGAACTTTCTTCACGTACGGGGTTATACTAGATTCCCCTACAAACCAGAAGTGGTAAATCGTCTAGAAACTGAGGGATGATATATGAAGAGCCACAGAACCTATGGAATACTTTTGTTTTCAATAGTCACCCTACTATCTGTTTCTTTCCCTAACCAGACTACTATTAAAGCCGTGATTTACTACCTCATTTGCCGGCCGGCGTGGCCGAGCTGTTCTAGGGGCTTCAGTTTGGAACTGCGCGACCGCCACGGTCGCAGGTTCGAATCCTGCCTCGGGCATGGACGTGTGTGATGTCCTTAGGTTAGTTGGAGTTAAGTAGTTCTAAGTTCTAGGGGACTGATAACCTCAGCTGCTAAGTCCCATAGTGTTCAGAGGCATTTGAAGCAACTACCTCATTTATTTACTGGTAGAGCGCAACTTTAGTGAAGGAGTCCCATGTGGGCTGCATCTTTCCCTTTAAATCACATAATGGAATTCGAATATATGCATTCATTGATGTTAGCTATATTGGAACGTACACACGGAAGAAAACCTCTGAGGCGTGAGCCGGCGCGGCCCGCTTCGGCGGGGCTGGCTTATCAGGGCAGGCAGCGAGGTGAGGCGCGGCAGCACCGTGTGCTGTGTGCTGCGCTTTGCTGGTTTAGCGACGCCGTTCCGGCGCGACGGCGGGCGGGCTCGGCAGGCGCCGATAACAGCAGGTGCGGCAAGAAGCCTTCCCGGCGACAAGTTTGGGCGAGCGGCGCCTCCGCTCCCCCAAAACTAATATCGCAGGCGGCGAGACCGCGGCCGGGCCTGGCACACACCGGCCGAGAGGCGCAGCCGCCTCAACGGGCAGCAGCAGCGCGTGTCCGCGCGAGCAGAGGCTGTGCGCAGCTGGAATTACCAGTGGCATCTACTCTGCAGGACGCAATATAAAAGAAAAATCAGGAACCTCGTGATACATTGACTAGCCTCTCACCGGTCGCTCCCCTCATGGCTGATAGGGGAATGCACACCAGGTATGGTGGGCACTGAGAAAATAAAATATGGAGCAAAACTAGGACAACAGGAGGACAGATCTCGAAGCCATAGAGAAGGTGATCCGTCTAGGTCAGATCAAGTGTGAAACAACATCAGCTGGGACGGAAGGTTACAGGTGGCAGCAACACCACTGTGCAATCGACGCGTCAAAGGGCATTCGAATTGCTAAAAATCCAGAGAAAATTTCCCGCTGGGCATAGACCTTAAATTGGTCATATTGACACATTTCTGTGGAGCTGTAGCACGTACATTAAAACATAACATACGCGAAGAAACATTAATTATAGAGCAACACCGTTACATTGCTGCTGGATGGTAGCGAATTTTGGGCTCTATCATCTGATCAAATACGACAAATCGAATCATCACAGACGAAGTTCTCCGCTTTGCAGCAGGATACTTATTACTGGACGATAACAGAAATACCGATATTAGACATTAATTCAATGTCGAACCTATTACAAATATAACTGAAAAACAGCGACTCAACTGTTCAACGTATGTCTACTGATAGAGTAACTAAAGCGGGAATACGAGAGGAAAATTGTACATCACTTCAAGAGGCAGCAGGAACAGTTCTGACGTGGAACAAGGCAAAAACTCTAATCCTTAAAGACGATGATGATGACGGGATCAGTAGTGCACAAGTTCAGCATTCATTGAAAATTCACCCAGCACAAACTACAGGGAATGTATATTGAGCAAACAATAAAGGAAACAAAAGAAAAATTCGGAGTAGGTATTAAAATCCATGGAGAAGAAATAAAAACTTTGACGTTCGCTGATGACATTGTGATTCTGTCAGAGACAGCAAAGCACTTGGAAGAGCAGTTGAACGGAATGGACAGTATCTTGAAAGGAGGATATAAGATGAACATCAACAAAAGCAAAACGGGGATAATGGAACGTATTCGAGTTAACTCGGCCGATGCTGAGGGAATTAGATTAGGGAATGAGACACTTAATGTAGTAAAGGAGTTTTGTTATTTGGGGAGCAAAATAACTGATGATGGTGGAAATAGAGACGTTATAAAATGTAGACTGGCAATGGCAAGGAAAGCGTTGAAGAACAGAAATTTGTCAACATCGAGTATAGATTTTAAGTGTCAGGAAGTCGTTTCTGAGAGTATTTGTATGGAGTGTAGCCATGTATGGATGTGAAACATGGACAATAAATAGTTCGGACAAGACGAGAATAGAAGCTTCCGAAGTGTAGTGCTACAGAAGAGTGCTGAAGATTAGATGGGTAGATCACATAACTAATGAGGAGGTATTGAATAGAATTGGGTAGAAGAGCAGTTTGTGGCACAAGTTGACTAGAAGAAGGGATCGGTTGGTAGGACATGTTCTGAGGCATCAAGAGATCACCAATTTGGTACTGGAGGGCAACGTGGAGGGTAAAAATCGTAGAGGGAGACCAATAGATGCATACACTAAGCAGATATAGAAGGATGTAGGCTGCAGTACGTATTGGGAGATGAAGCAGCTTGCACAGGATAGAGTAGCATGGAGAGCTGCATCAAACTAGTCTCAGGACTGAAGACTACAACTACAGTAACAACCGTGAGAAATACATGTCTGAATATAAATCCAGTCCCTACGAGGAGGAAAGTAAGGTCTGATCGGTCGCGAAATGGAAACCACTGTAAAAATCAAAAGTGTTTTATTTTCAACATACTCGCCACTCAGACTTACGTTAGACATTTGTCGCACCACTGTACCAACTTTCCGAACCCTCGTCATAGAAGGCAGCCGCCTCTGCTTCCCGCCAATTCTCAACGCTATTCTACTGTTCGTTGTAATCCGCCAAAATGTTGTCTTCATAGCCATCGCTTTATGTGAGCAGAGATGAGAAAACTAAGGGGAGGCAGTAACTGTCTGTACTGAGGGTGATCAAACACTTCCCATCGAAAACACTGCAGGTCGAGTTTACGTCACAAGAGTGAAACCTGGCATGGTTTCGGTGACATTTTGGGCAGCTACTCAGCGGTATTCCCTAAATCACGTGGATACCCTAGAAGTTGCATTACTGTCAAGGTTTATGTGGTATGCAGATCGGGTCCATCCCATAGTACAACTTTTATTCCTCGACGGTGATGGTGTGTTCCAAGAAGATATGGCCCCTTTTCGCTACACTCGCATCATCCAGGACCGGTACTGAGAACATGAGGATCAATTATCACATTTCCCCTTGTCACTACAGGCACCAGATTTTAATATTATTGGGCCTGTGTTGTCTACCTTTGAGACAAGAGTACGTGATAGTTACTCACCACACTCATTGTTCCCGGATTTTGCCACAATTATGAAGACAGGACTGTATACACTGAATGAGAAAAGCCATGGGATAGCGATATGCCGGCTTCGGTGGCCGAGCAGTTCTTCAGTCCGGAAGCGCGTGACTGCTACGGTCGCAGGTTCGAATCCTGCCTCGGGCATTGGTGTGTGTGATGTCCTTAGGTTACTTAGGTTTAAGTAGTTCTAAGTTCTAGGGGACTGATGACCTCAGATGTTAAGTCGCATAGTGCTCAGAGCCATTTGATGTCCTTTGGTTAGATAGGTTTAAGTAGTTCCAAGTTCTAGGAGACTGATGACCTCAGATGTTAAGTCCCATAGTGCTCAGGGCCATTTGAACCTTTTGATAGCGATATACACAGAAAGGGTAGCGCATTGGTGAAGCTATTTGTACTCAGGTGATTCGTGTGAAAATGTATCCGACATTATTACGGGTGCATAACGGAAATTAACAGACTGACGCATGGGACCTTTGGTTTAGGAAAAAGTTTGGGGATTCAATATTCCCAATTCCATTGTGTTAAGAGGGTGCCGAGAATACCAAATTTCACACATAACCTCTAACCACGGACAACCCAGTGGCCAAGGGCCTTCACTTAACGACAGAGAACAACGCCGTTTGCGTAGAGTCGTCAGTGCTAACAGACAAGCACCAGTGGACGAAACAAGAGCATAAATCATGTGGCACGTACGACGACCGTATCCGTTACGAATGTGTGGCGAGATATGGCGTTAATGGGCTCTGGCACCAGACGACCGACGAGAATGCCTTTGCTAACAGATGTTACGTGCAGAGCCTCTCCTGGGCTCGTGACCGTATGTGTTGGACGGTAGACGACTGCAAAACGATGGGCTGATTAGAAATTATGATAGAGTTAGGGTGTAGTGCAAACCCCACGAAGCTAGGGACCCAAGCTGTCAGCAAGGAACTATGCAAACTGGCGGTGGTTCCTTAATGTTTAGGCTGTGTTTACATGTAATGGACTGGGTCGCTGGCCCTAATGTACCGATCATTGATCGTAAATGACAATTTACAGCCATTAATGGGCATCATGTCTCCAAACGACAACAGAATTTCTATGGATGATAATAAGCCATGTCTCCGGGCCACAACAGTTCGCGAATTGTTTGTAGAGCAATGTGGACAATTTGAGTGTATGATTTGCCCACCCAGACCGTCCGACATAAATCCCATCCAACATTTATAGAACATAGCCTAGAGGTCAGTGTGTGTTCAAAATCCTGCACCAGCAACACTTTCGGAAATATAGGTCAATATATAGGCAGAATTGCTCGAAATTTCTGCAGGAGACTACGACTTGTTGAGTCCAGTACGATGTCGGGTCCGACACGATATTAGGATTTATCCTATGACCTTTGGCAACACAGTGTAAGATTCACTTGGAAACCCTGCACACATCCATTCCGAGACGACTGGAAGCTGCTTTGATTAGAACTTTTCAGCCCTACGATAACAATGCGATAGATGGAAACAGTAGAGGGTATAATTTACTTACAGAAGATTATTTTTATGTTACACTAACTGTGTGGAATGGTGGCGCCCGCTTTAAAATAAATCGTGTTACCGCTGAAAGAAGACTTCTACAGGTATACTGGTAGGACGGGTGCGTGGGTTCTAGGGTAGCACAGCCAAAATTATAGTAACATAGAATAGTGCATAATAAAATATATTACTGAACTTTCGTAATGCTTGTTACAGCATAATACAGGCTTAGCCTATCAGTCTTGCGTGGAATACAGGTCCATGAACACGTACTAAATAATGTTCTCTGAACTGAAGTCGGATGAAAACTAATCCTCTATTTTGATGAGCTATTCGGAGAACAGTTCCCAACTAACAATACTTAGTTAAATCTCTAGGCAGGTGGTCTCTGTCCATTCACGATAGTTCTGCTCACTGTCCTGTTCCTACTGAAGACTAACTACTGTCTACCTGTCTACCAGTGTTTCTCCGTCACTCGACGAGTTGAAGACGGGACGAAGGTTCTGTACGAAATCCCAAGCAAGACTCGGACTGATGTGGCGGTAAGCCACATAACGTGAAAAAATAATATTGAAAAATTTCGCAAATATAACAAAACTGACTTCGTAACGGAATAGATATTATCGCAGAAAAATCGAAAAGACTATGCGATCAACTAATATGATTTGTGATTGTTATTGTGATCTCTGTTTCTTTTAAAAAAGGATCACACATACTTCCCTTTTGTTTCTCGGTAGTGCAAGAAGCCATTTAGTGACGAGCCACGAAATAGGGGAAGTTTCATGTAATATCTAGACTAAATATAATCAAATATTACTTAAAAGTGTAGCTAATCTTTTACTGTAAGTGCCGGCCGCGGTGGTCTCGCGGTTCTAGGCGCGCAGTCCGGAACCGTGCGACTGCTACGGTCGCAGGTTCGAATCCTGCCTCGGGCATGGATGTGTGTGATGTCCTCAGGTTAGTTAGATTTAAGTAGTTCTAAGTTCTAGGGGACTGATGACCACAGCTGTTAAGTCCCATAGTGCTCAGAGCCATTTTTTTTTTTTTTACTGTAAGCGACCCTACACTCATGAAGTGAGTGACTTAAATAATCTATGCAAATTTCATAGGAGAACGTAGGTGCAAAGGTCAACGCCATTGTTCTAAATGATAACGGCCCCGAGTCGAAATAAATATTTTAATATTTGCTAATTCTGACAAATAATAAAAGTAAATGTGAATGTAAATGTAGGAGATCTCTCTTGATTAGCAGTTCTTCTTTCGAAACAGTAGCAGTTTTAAATTTGTCAAACATTGTACCATATTCACTTAACGTGAATCCACGTAATTTTGTGACATCCCCGCTTCAAAGAAATTGCGATGATCTCCCCTACATTGCTTTATGTGTAAACGGAAGGATGTGTGTGTTCGTGGTGTCTTGTTATACAAACAGCTTGTCGGGCAGACTAACTGTAGCATAACTGGGTCCATGGCGTAAATAATTTTCCAGGTGTGAAGCAGGCAGAATAATACTAACTCAAACTTTACAAAACAAACAAATACCAACAATACATACGTAAAAAGAGCCACACACTGACACTTCTTGCAACGACTACCTCTGCTCGTGCACGGTTACTTAAGCGTTCGTCTCTATTTATGGTGGCGCTGCCCCGCCAGAGGGCGTGATTCTCATGGGCAGCGTGACTGGTTTGCGCGCAGCGATGTTCCTACTGCGGACGGATGTCCATAGTACTTCTGGTACCGCCGTATGCTCTTCTTGTGTGGTACCTCAGTACACTACCAATAAACAGATCTTTGCTTGCTACCAGTTTGAATCTATCGATTCGTAACCAGAGGAAATAAATACGGTTAATAAGAAATAAATACGAAGCAATCGGAAGAGGTGAGTGGAGGCCACTGTAACTTCGCACATGTGCACAACATCGGCAGGAATGCAAATGATTGCAGCTCCAATTCCTTGACAGGTAGAACAATCACGTTTTAGCGTCCTTCGAGTTTAGTGTTGTTAGTAGGCGTGGTAGGGGATTTGGCGTTAACAGCGTCAGGTGTTGAGTCATCAGTGCCAAGGACACCGAGACGCAGCTGTACTCGTGTGAGGCAGCGTTACCAGCACCTCAAAGTCTTTGAAACGACCTCGTTGTGGATCTCCATTTGACTTGCTGTTCGAATCGTGGGATATCCAGAGTTGTGGGGTGGGGAAAGGGGGGGGGGTGGCGGGATGTGACAGTGGACTGGCGATGAAATGCATCGGAACGTGAGAATAGACATAGCTGTCTTGTGTACCACGCGTACACCACGTGTGAAGATCGCCGTATTGACCACCAAGCACATCGTTAATTACTCACGTCTGCATATCCCAACAGAGAAATCCACGTGGACTTATTGAAACAGTCTGCTACAGTCAAGATATGCCGGAAAATCTCTGTAAATAGTTCATTCTTCTTCAACTTATTCTGGAGAATGTCTTGCCCCTTTGCAGTTTGCGCACAACAACTTTGTCACCAAAACGCTACCCGTCAACTACTTAACACTGCCTGTTCACATCTTACAGATCGAATCCACATCCCTTGTTTAGAGTTGTAAGTTCAAGCTGTCTCTGTGAATACTGCTCTGACGTCGCTTATAGTCAGGAAAAATGTCGATCTCTGAAATTTTTCGACAGACGGTGTATGACCCAAAAATAAAGTATATAAGGCCTCACCATTTCTCAAATCTAGACTAAAACGCTACTATCCACAGTTTCAGCGTCATCCTGGGTAAAACTAGCCTCTCAGCAGCGATACTACTTGTATGACATTTTCACTTTCTGAGTGATGTCCTATGGTAATGGCGGGTTCGGTAGAAATAGAATCACTGCATCTCATGTAATTTACTAATTGTGTAGTACAAGATATTACAGGATAGCTTAAAATACTGCACAAATGCAATTTTCAGCGACTATATGTTCTAATACAATACTCTCGAGCTTCCAGCCGCAGGTTTTTGTCTTTATCTTTATTGTCTTTATTGAGGGTGTTGTCACAGATTTTTATATCGAACGCTTCTATTGTGCCGATATTTCCCAGACTGCTAATTCGTGTTGCAACAGATGTCTCTTCGACTGCAATACGAAGTCCGTTTTCTACAGCGCAGTCTGCTACCGCTAATTTCTCAGGCTGCCGAAGGGGAAAGCGTCTCCCGTGTTGTGTCTCCGAAGACTTTCCCGGCGTAATAATCAGTAATATTTTTCTCGGGTGTGCAGTCGGATCCTAACGTCATCTTGACACAATATTTCAGCGCTCCAACTGGCCGCCATCTCCAGGTGAGAGCGCTGGTACACGATCTCGCCGGAACTGACTTCTCAGCACAAACGGCGGCCCATATGTAGGCCGCAGAAGGCCCACAACGCGTGTGCGAGAATGTGCCGTGACTGCCCTCTAGCGCAAGTAATCATACAGAGCCACAGTGGTGGAAACAGACGAAATCGAGATATCGCTGTCAAAAATTAAACATTATTCCGACGATCGAAACACAGACCGTTGTTGTTTAAGGGGCTAAGGAAAGGCTCAAAATCATGAAAAGTTCAATTTTTACTTTTTTGCGTTTTCTGAATCTGAAGACTATTACCTTTTAATAGATATATAATTTATTCAATTCCGAAGACTACAACTATTTTTAATTTTTTTTTTTGAAATGTGTTCTACATGGGCGTGACCCACTGTGGCGCAGTTAAACTGCTGTCAAATGGTGTTATTATTAACGTCCGTGTTCATCAGCTACATTTTAGTGATGTGAGATAAAGTATGTGTTGTGGCTAACCTGTGATGGTTCAATATATATCGCTGGTGTGATTGTCGATTGTTTCATGTTTATTTACTCTGTCGTTATCTCGAAAATATTCGTAATTAATTCTGTTTCTTGAGTCTCTGTTTTGTTGAAGTATAATAATGAGTAAAAGTAAAGTTATTAGAAATCCTCTGAAGGCTTTTAAGAAAAGGAGAAATGTTGGAAAGCCAAAAGTATGTGTTATTACTGTAAACAATAAAGACGATAACCAAGTGAGTGAACCTAACCTCTCAAGTACACCAGCCCATAGCAGTCAAAGTGGGAAAGAAAATACTTCACAGAAGAAGCTTGGTTCAATGAGTGAAAATTATGAATGTTTTATGGGCGAATCGGATGTGAATGAAATATTTCATATGTCGGTTCTCAAAGGAATTTTTTCAAACTGTGTAAGATGTATTCATTGTACTGAAGTTGGTCTGGAACTCTCCATAATAAAGCACGTAGGACTTACTAGTGAAATACAACTGAAATGTGATAAGTGTTCATACATGACCACCTTTTGGAACAGTGTTGCAGTAACTGCAACTGAAGAAAATGGTAGCAAAATCTACGAACACAACAACGAGCGATGCTTGCTTTAGACAAGGAACGCCTTCGGGCTGCAGACAGGGCTGTAAAGAGTCTAGAAATACAAGCAGAAGTAACCGGGAGGAAGCTGGAGGAGGAGTTTGCAGAGGATGAAGATAATCCATCCTATGGAACTGGAATGCACTCAAAAGTTAATCCAATCTTTGTCGCTCGATTCCCAAAACTTTTATTTTCTCATACTAATTACATGTTTTCTAAGGATCTTCCAAACATATTTGTTTCAAACGTTCAGTAAATGTTACACAGTACCTTCTGCATAATTTAACACAGCCTTTTTCCAAAAAACTGTATATTTTTGAATATATAAATAAAAAATTGCAAAAAATGTTGTGAATTTTCATTACAATTGAAAAAAATCATCTTTAATAACTGAACTAAAATTTTGTTAAATCCCTGTGTTAAGTTGTAGCCCATATTCCAATAAATAATCTGTAAAAAGTTCAACTTCCTACCTCAAATACTTTGTGAGGAAAGATGTAATTTATAAGCATTATTTTAACATTGCAAGTATAGGGCGTTCCGGAGCCCCTTAATGTCTGATAACACGGTGTTCCAAGTCTTACTTTAAAGGTAACCCTTGTCTCTATTAATATGATTATCAAATAATCGAATCTCTATGGATTCATTTAAGACACAGTCCCAATAGCGAGATGCAGGGGCAACCATTTTTGTCTCGTCATACAGAATTATATGTCGCTCGAAGAGACAGACACTGGGACACAGTGTTTATCGAAAGCCTACGCACACGGACCGTTACCTACGTGCTTCTAGCTGTCATCCATCGTTGCAACGTACGGGGGTCCTGTGGACGTTGGCGAGAAGAGCTTATGGCATTTCAGACGGACAAACCTTGACACAAGAAGTGGACCATCTCCAGGTTGTGTTCAAGCCGAACGGCTATACAGCTAAACAAATCCGGCGTGCTTTCCAGTTCGCCTGAAACACCAGAAGATACCTGCATATTAATGGCTTTTCTACCTTTTGCTGGGAGCATTTCCTCGAAAATAGGGAGAATTCTAAAAAGATATCATATCAAAAGTATTTTTCGTCCGCCAGCCAAGATTAGAGCCCTTCTTGCCTCAGTTCAGGGTGAGTTTGGTATGAGGAAGCCCGGTATGTACAAGATCCCCTGCCACTGTAGGAAGGTTAATATTGGTCAGACAATCCTGACCATTCAGGACCGATGTGTTGAGCACCAGCGGTACACATGGTTGTTTCAGCCTGATAAATCTGCAGTGGTGTAGCACTGTCTCACCGAGGTACGTATAATGCAATATGACGAGACACAAATGGTAGCCCCTGCATCTCGCTATTGGGACTGTGTCTTAAAAGAAGCCATAGAGATTCGATTATCTGATAATCATATTAATAGAGACAAGGGTTACCTTTTAAGTAAGGCTTGGAACGCCGTGTTATCAAACATTAAAAAACAACGGTCTGTGTTTCGATCGTCGGAATAATGTTTAATTTTTGATAGTGATATCTCGATTTCGCCTGTTTCCACCAGTTTCCACCAAAGGGGCGCTGTATGTTTACTTGCGCTTGAGGGCAGTCACGGCACCGTCACGTGCACGCGTTGTGGGCCTTCTGCAGCCTATACAGGGGCCGCAGCTTGCGCTGAGAAATCAGTTCCGGCGAGATCGTGTACCACCACTCTTACCTGAAGATGACGGCCAGTTAGAGCGCTGAAACATTGTGTGAAGATGATGTTATGATCCGGTTGCACATCCAAGAAGAATATTATCATCTCCCGTGTTCTACACAGTGCTGTTCAATAGTACACATGGCTCTCCGACGTAAAACTGTCCACATCTATACTGCGTTTCATTTATTTCTGACGTTCTGGGACCTACACAGTCTTCAAAGGCCTCATGAGTTGTAGACGTTTTGCTGGAGACCTGAGGACCGAATCGATTTTATTCCACTTCAGGAGCTGGTTAATCTTCACTCACTGAGCCACAGAAGATCATGCCGTTTTTCTGGGTTTATAGAATGCCTTAGACTGTTTCTCGGAAAGTCGTTTGATTATACAAATACGAGCTGAAAGAGTATCAGACCAAATTTGTGACCGTATTCAGGATTTTCTCTTAGACAGAGTTCAACACAAATTTCGTAACGGGATGAAAAAACAGCCGTTACTGTTCTATTACGTCCAGATTAGAAATTACCAGTAACAGTAGCAAACGTAATACAGCTGCGAGCAACCGTCAGAAGCGATGTTAAGTGGAAGAAAAGGTAGCAGTACTGAAAGCAGATGCGAGGCTGAGCATATACGAAAGAATCTTAGCAAAATATAATTAAGCTTTCCAAATGCTTCTTGTTTAGGACTATGCAATAAACCCTGAAAGAGAAGCCTTTTAAGTCACTTGTTCGACAGATTCCTCTGTATTGCGCAATATTCTCGGTCGGATTAACAGAGTAAATAGAGAATATCCAATCAAACGCCGTGTATTTCGCTCACGTCCGTCTACTAAGCGCTAGAGAGTTACAAAGCTGCTCAACAAACTCCAGTGGTAAACAAGATTCAACAGAGGCATTTTTCTTCAGAGAGAATTTCTTTGTTCAGTTTCCAGAGTCTATATTCAGTGAACAGTTGAGCAAAGTAAAACTTACTCCCGCTGCCTAAATGGCCACAACAAGTTGTAATAAAACTGGTTATGGTGAGATAAATGGACCGACCAATTTTGGATCATATGAAAGCAACGATTCCCAAACCCGAATCTCAGAACCTAGAAATCCACTACCTTATAGCTATACGAAAATGTATGAATCAATTGTTTGACACATATAAACACTTAATGTAATAACGATGATGATTATGGACTCCTTAAATGATAAGCAGTGATAAACAATTACTTGTACAAGATGGTAGTATTTTCTTTTGATACATGTTGTTAGAGGTAAATTTTTGTCTTTGGGCAGTTCGTAGCACGACGACGGAGTACTAGTTATACGTGTTGTGTTACCATGGTGGTTGATGTTGATTTGTTTTATGAAGTGAAATGACTGAAAACACGTCTATTCAGCAGCAAAACAAAGCACATGTAAGAATGAGCTAGTTGTCTCTCCCTGTAACTTATTTTGGAAGACCTGAGAGCCAATTTTTCGTATGTTATTGTATAATCCATTACGCGAAATGAACACTAATGAATGTAAAATGACTGTAGCAATCAGAAACTGAAGGACTAAAAGAGCGGTAAAACTGATGGACTATCATGTGGAATAAATTGGCTTAAAATCTGATGAACACTATTTTCCAAAGTGACATACCTGGTGATGATGTAAGATAGTATCAAGGACATGAAGATAAAAGTGAATGTAAAAGACATTGTAAAATGTTGTTGCAAAAGCATCTCATTTGTGTTCCACTCAAAAGGAGTAAGTTGTTAACTGTTGTTGTTGTTTTAGTCTTCAGTCCTGAGACTGGTTTGATGCAGCTCTCCATGCTACTCTATCCTGTGCAAGCTTCTTCATCTCCCAGTACCTACAGCAACCCACATACATCTGAATCTGCTTAGCGTATTCATCTCTTGGTCTCCCTCTACGATTTTTACCCTCCACGCTGCCCTCCAATGCTAAATTTGTGATCCCTTGATGCAACAAAACATGTCCTACCAACCGATCCCTTCTTCTAGTCAAGTTGAGCCACAAACTTCACGTCTCCCCAATCCTATTCAATACCTCCTCATTAGTTACGTGATCTACCCACCTTATCTTCAGCATTCTTCTGTAGCACCACATTTCGAAAGCTTCTATTCTCTTCTTGTCCAAACTAGTTATTGTCCATGTTTCACTTCCATACATGGCTACACTCCATACAAATACTTTCAGAAACGACTTCCTGACACTTAAATCTATACTCGATGTTAACAAATTTCTCTTCTTGAGAAACGCTTTCCTTTCCATTGCCAGTCTACATTTTGTATCCTCTCTACTTCGACCATCATCAGTTATTTTACTCCCTAAATAGCAAAACTCCTTTACTACTTTTAGTGACTCATTACCTAATCTAATTCCCTCAGAATCACCCGACTTAATTTGACTACATTCCATTATCCTCGTTTTGCTTTGTTGATGTTCATCTTATATCCTCCTTTCAAGACACTGTCCATTCCGTTCAACTGCTCTCCCAAGTCCTTTGCTGTCTCTGACAGAATCACAATGTCATCGGCGAACCTCAAAGTTTTTACTTCTTCTCCATGAATTTTAATACCTACTCCGAATTTTTCTTTTGTTTCCTTTACTGCTTGCTCAATATACAGATTCAATAACATCGGGGACAGGCTACAACCCTGTCTCACTCCTTTCCCAACCACTGCTTCCCTTTCATGCCCCTCGACTATTATAACTGCCATCAGGTTTCTGTACAAATTGTAAATAGACTTTCGCTCCCTGTATTTTACCCCTGCCACCTCCAGAATTTGAATGAAAGTATTCCAGTTAATATTGTCAAACGCATTCTCTAAGTCTACAAATGCTAGAAACGTAGGTTTGCCTTTTCTTAATCTTTCTTCCAAGGCAAGTAGTAAGGTTAGTATTGCCTCACGTGTTCCAACATTTCTACGGAATCCAAACTGATCTTCCCCGAGGTCCGCTTCTACCAGTTTTTCCATTCGTGTGTAAAGAATTCGCGTTAGTATTTTGCAGCTGTGACCTATTAAACTGATAGTTCGGTAATTTTCACATCTGTCAACGCCTGCTTTCTTTGAGATTTGAATTATTACATTCCTCTTGAAGTCTGAGGGAATTTCGCCTGTCTCATACATCTTGCTCACCAGATGGTAGAGTTTTGTCAAGCCTGGCTCTCCCAAGGCCATTAGTAGTTCTACTGGAATTTTGTCTACTCCAGGGGCCTTGTTTCGACTCAGGTCTTTCAATGCTCGGTCAAACTCTTCACGCAGTGTCTTATCTCCCATTTCCTCTACATCTACATCCTCTTCCATTTCCATAATATTGTCTTCAAGTACATCGCCCTTGTATAAACCCTCTATATACTCCTTCCACCTTTCTATCTTCCCTTCTTTGCTTAGAACTGGGTTTCCATCTGAGCTCTTGATATTCATACAAGTGGTTCTCTTCTCTCCAAAGGTCACTTTAATATTCCTGTAGGCGGTATCTATCTTACCCCTAGTGAGACAAGCCTCTACATCCTTACATTTGTCCTCTAGCCATTCCTGCTTAGCGATTTTGCACTTACTGTCGATCTTATTTTTGAGACGTTTGTATTCCTTTTTGCCTGCTTCATTTACTGCATTTTTATATTTTCTCCTTTCATCAATTAAATTCAATATTTCTTCTGTTATCCAAGGATTTCTATTAGCCCTCGTCTTTTTACCTACTTGATCGTCTGCTGCCTTCACTACTTCATCTCTGAGAGCTACCCATTCTTCTTCTACTGTATTTCTTTCCCCCATTCCTGTCAATTGTTCCCTTATGCTCTCCCTGAAACTCTCTACAACCTCTGGTTCTTTCAGTTTATCCAGGTCCCATCTCCTTAAATTCCCACCTTTTTGCAGCTTCTTCAGTTTCAATCTGCAGTTCATAACCAATAGATTGTGGTCAGAATCCACATCTGCCCCTGGAAATTTCTTACAATTTAAAACCTGGTTCTTAAATCTCTGTCTTACCATTATATAATCTATCTGATAGCTTTTAGTATCTCCAGGATTCTTCCAGGTATACAACCTTCTTTTATGATTCTTGAACCAAGTGTTAGCTATGATTAAGTTATGCTCTGTGCAAAATTCTACAAGGCGGCTTCCTCTTTCATTTTCTCCCCCCAATCCATATTCACCTACTATGTTTCCTTCTCTCCCTTTTCCTACTGACGAATTCCAGTCACCCATGACTATTAAATTTTCGTCTCCCTTCACTACCTGAATAATTTCTTTTATCTCGTCATACTTTTCATCTATTTCTTCATCATCTGCAGAGCTAGTTGGCATATAAATTTGTACTACTGTAGTAGGCATGGGCTTTGTGTCTATCTTGGCCGCAATAATGCGTTCATTATGCTGTTTGTAGTAGCTAACCCGCACTCCTATTTTTTTATTCATTATTAAACCTACTCCTGCATTACCCCTATTTGATTTTGTATTTATAACCCTGTAAACACCTGACCAAAAGTCTTGTTCCTCCTGCCACCGAACTTCACTAATTCCCACTATATCTAACTTTAACCTATCCATTTCCCTTTTCAAATTTTCTATCCTACCTGCCCGATTAAGGGATCTGACATTCCACGCTCCGATCCGTAGGACGCCAGTTTTCTTTCTCCTGTTGTTAACTGAGAACATTAATTTTGTTCTGTGATCTAAAGTATCTTGCTATATTTCATTAAAGCACTTCAAATTACTCTATGTGGACTAAGATATTTACCTTTGGTCATACTGAATTACCAGTCAATAATATTTCACTAATTGGAGACAGATTTGCAAATGTTGGTATACAAAGGAGAATAAAGAAAATTTTTTGTGTAGTTGTTACTTACAGACATTTGTTGATAACAATATTTTAGGTATTTATAAACTGCTTAGACATTCTAATAAAATACAGATTCTACTGTCGTGCCACCATGATAAAATCAATGAATGTAGCTTTATGTCAAAGGACAGAGTTACAAGTAGATATTTTTGTTATGTATACCATCTTTTGCTTACCCACGTATGCTACGCGACGTCTGGCAACAATTTGAGAACTATGGAACAGGTAAAAGGTCAGACTTCGTAAGTGTTTTGAAAACTTGTGAGAAAAGAGCTTTGTAAAGCGAAATTTTGCTCTTGTCCTCATTTGAATGAAGTACGAAAATGTATAAACGCCAACAGATGTGAACGCTTAACGTAATTACGATGATGATTAGGGACTTCTTAAAAAGATAAGCAATGATAAACAATTATTTGTACTGCATTTTTGAAATGTGTGTTTATAAGATGATTTTGCACAATTAGAGCTGTATACGATGGTATTTTCTTTTCTGCATGTCATTACAGGTAAATCCTTGTCTTTGAAGAGTTCGTAGTACGAGTGTGAAGTGCGAGGATGTAGTACAAGTTAAGTGTGTTCTGTTAGCTTGGTGGTCGATGTTAATTTGTATTGTGAGGTGACGGTACTGAAAATATATCTATTCAGCAGTAGGAAGTCCATCAGTGTTCATATTTTGTAAGAAAATGAAGCCGAGCATCCTCTAGACCAGTATAGAAAGTTGCATTTCAAATTGGACTACGAGTCTACAACCTATAACAAAGAACAAGAATAAAAGATGAATATTATGAATACCGTTTATACAAGTTCCACTTTTGGTATCTCTTTGCTGAGTGTCACTATCTCAGGGTTCCAGGTGCTGTGAAAATGTGACTAGCTGTCCATGTAATTAACCTACTTCCAAAATTAATGAACCGACTTTGGGCTGGAAGACGTTGTTGACGGTCAGATATTTTATCAGAGACATCAGCGCTCACGTAGAGGCCGTTTTTCCCACACAGAAATGGCGAATGGAAAAGGAAGGGGTATATGATTGTGACACCACACACCGTAGAGTGATTTACGTAGTACACATGCAGCTGCAGATGTAGATGTAACTGCCACGTAAAATTGAGTACATCTATACTATTTATACTAAAAACGGCATGGTGTGTGCTATGGGACAGGTCCGGAATATTCCTGTCTGGTTAGGCCAAACAACCAAATAAATAAATAGGGTGTTAAAGAAGTATTCCATATTCAGAGAAGTGGTAGTATGAATGAAAAAAAGAAAAATTTTCCAGTAAACGTGGGTCATAAAAAGCATACCTTAAGAGCTATTAGCACTTGCTCATTAGAAGTCATGTGTGTCAGAGTACCGAATATGAACAAGTGCTCACGGTTCTTCAGGTAGAAATTTTAGAGGCCAAATTTACTGGAATTTTTTTCTTATTTTGGTTCACACTATCACATTTAAAGACATAGACTACTTTTTAAACAACCTGTGTGGCACGCCATTTTTACCCTTAATTGGACATCTGTTTACGACTTTACGCCATAGCGAATTGCTAAATGTATTCAGTACATTATACTTAGTGTTCATTGAATCTCGTATGTGTTGATTCGTTCTATGACCTAGTGTATTAGAGCAAATACAATTAGTTCTGGATTGTTTCAGGAGACAAATCAATAAAATAAGCAAATAAATGTCGGTCGTTTATTCAAACCATACTCCTTCTGAAAGCAAGTCTTGCCCATGAAAAATTCTGTTGCAGCCCTTGTAACGGTCACTGGCAACGCAGCCATGTTTAAAGCTCTTGCATATGCACTTTTGCCAACCACACTCGGAAAAGTACAAACGACCCAAAAGTATCTTAGGGCTCAAGCGAAACTCAACATCTCAGCCGAAAGAGTTGTCTTAAATGGCGTAACTGTCAGGTAAAATACGTATGTCTATACTAATGTCTGTAATGTGTCCTGTTCAGAAATGATGGTCCTATCCGACAACGTCATTATTCTGAATCTGGGTAAACGATGAAAATAAATTTGAGGAGTAGTTCAAAGGAGAACACAGATTATCTGAACCGCATCACTCTTGAACTTGTGATATCAACAGCCATGCGACCGCACAACTGATTCTACAACTACAGCAAACAAAGTTGTATATTGATATTTATGTACTAATTTTAATTATTGGCATAATAAATAATATTAGAATAAGTTAAGATCTAAATTCTCTGTCCACGAAGCGTATCTGTTCCTCGCTACTGTATCCACAAAAGAACCACAAAGTGTGCAAGAGAAGTTAGAAGAGAAAAGACTTTGACAGGAACGTGACATTTGTCTTCTCTATGAAACACTGTTACACAAGGTGGGAAAAGAAAGGTTTACCCAATAATAGAACTGTATTCAAAAAATAGTTCATATGGCTCTGAGCACTATGGAACTTAAATTCTGAGATCAGTCTCATAGCACTTAGAGCTATTTAAACCTAACTAACCTATGGACGTCACACACATCCATGCCCGAGGCAAGATTCGAATCAGCGACCGTAGCGATCGCGCGGTTCCAGACTGTAGCGCCTAGAACCGCTCGACCACTCCGGCCGGCTAGAACTGTATTATCGCTCTCTACTATTGATGTAGCGAGAGCCCCTCTCTTGCGGCACATTTGTGAAACACATGACAGGTCCGATTCAGTCAATGGTGCAGTTCTTCCTGATCTAGTATAAAAGCACGTAGTACGCTTTATGCCAATTCGAAGTTTAAGACATTCCGTCATCGTGTAGTTATTATTTCAGTGTCCAGAAATGTGTATTTTTGATGCACTCACTTCCTTTCAAGCCACACAGCTTGTAATTGATCAATTGTATCAGTTATGTGGTTGGACTTAGAACTTGGGTCTTACTTCTCTATTTCTATGAGTAACTGAGATTAAAGGGATGGGAAAAAAATGGAATGGTGGATGGCGAGGAAGGAAATAATGCCTTCCAGGCAGACAATGCAACGGCGGACTTGAAAATTTGTGCGGGACTGGAGCTCGAAGAAGGGTGCTCCCGTTATCCAAAACCGTTGTCTTAACCGCCAGTTTTTTCAACCTGTGCGTGGTTTTCCCCCTACTGCACTTATCCACGTCTTTTATCTCCCTCTCTTTCTTGGTCATAAACTAACCTACACAAATAAGGGATCTACTTATCTTTGCCACCACCAATTTGACCCTGAATAGTAGTAATATCTGCACCACTTCAGGCGTTGGCCCCTAACTATGCCTATCCCAGTAGCTCTAGCTGAACTAAGAAAGGAAGAGACGAAAAGGAGGTGAGGCTAAGGGAGAAGAACTTTTTTCCCCGTGCTCATATTGTCCCTTCCTTCTCTTTTGAATTTTTTTTCTCTAGTCTTTTTTCCGTGAAACCGCCCGCAGTTGTGGGGAAATTCATTTTGAAAATAACGGCGAATACCGTTGTGGATCATAGTTTGAAAAATCCAAAAATTAGAGTAGCAGGGCTTATCAACTGCTCAGCCGTCTCGGCTGCCCGGACGCCCTTTCCGTCGAACTCAAATTCCCAAGTTGCCGCTCGCCGCGCCGCAACTCCCACCCACTAACTGCTACTCGCAGTTTATGATCCCCGTAGGAGTTAGGACTTTGGTTGTCTATCCGCACTCCTTCTCATCAAACAACCGGTGCGCCCAAAAGAATTCTAGGCATGTCCGACAGAACAGACACCACTTGTATCTATAATATTCTCTATCTGACTTCCCGATTGTACATGGAAGAATAGCTGTGTTACATGTCTGGTGTTCATCGGGTATGAGATAGCGCTCGGTTCCAGTGTATTTACCTAACCTATCCTAGTTGTATTACGTGTCTGGTATGCATCCGATATGAGACAGCGCTGGGTTTCAGTGCATTTAGCTAACCGATCCTAGAAATTTGTAAAGTACAGTAACAGCACCTTACACTCTCCGCACGTCACAACCTCAGCAAAGGGAGCCTTACTTGCTGTAGGTACGTGAGCCCGCCTGGCGCTGCGAATTCTGTTTCATGTTATACCGGCTCACGGGCGAAATGCAAATGCGTTCTCTCCAACCGTACGTTCGTACCCGCTGCATTTTCCACTCCCACACACGTAAGTCACACACAAATACACACAAAAAGAAGCAGAGGATGGGGAGGGACGTAGTGGAGACGAGAAAATAGAAGAAACAGGGCGCCCCTTCTTGTCGCGTTTGTTTGGAGAAAATCGTCAAATATTTAGAAATATTTGTACAGAGCGGGGCCCGGTATTGTCGCGCCGGGCTTGCTTAGAATTCCTCGGCTGCGCCGCACACACGACGCCGAATTCCTCGCCTTGTTGCGACGACAAACGTGACTCAATTTAGGCGCTGGCGGCGCTGGGCGGCGCTGGGCGGCGCGGCTGTTTGCAGACGGGCCGCGGCTCGTTTGCCGGCGAGGCACGCGCCCTAATGGCGGCACACACGCGGCGTCGACGGCGTCGTTATGCGCGCCTCCGGGACGGCGGACGCCGCCCCCGCCGTGTGTCCGGCCCGCGCTGAACGCAATTAAGAGGCGCCGACCGCTTCCTCCAGAGGGAGCGCCGCAGATACGCCGCCGCTCTGTCGGACTAACGCCGCTTCCGCTGCTGCTGCTGCCGTACTGTGCAGTCTTCAGAATATACTCCGTGGTGTCCACGAGCCGGATACATCCAAAGGGGCGCCCATCTCGGTTCATTGTCGCGTTTCCGCTCTACACCTTGTTAGCGGTACCAGACGTTGCCTGCATGGTTTTCTTAATATCTGAAACACCCTCCTCTATAACATCGAATAAATAACCGACAATAATTTCCCAATACATGTATATTTTTTAGCTTACATCCCTAAGTACATGTAGCTAAATATTAAGGGGGTATCTTTTGATAACTAACTTTCTCCCTACGTATTATGGATCATTGGGAAACAAAGCTGGATTGTGGTGCGTATGCTCAGGTTTAACAATAGACTCTAAGACACACACAAAAAGCTACACATCACAAAGGAATTACCCGAAAGGAACTGAAATCTATATATGTGATGTTCATGCACAAACAAAATAATGTTTACAATTTGAAAAAATTTGGATGACTGATTCAGGAGAAAAACATTCACAGAAACGATGTTTTTGGGCGTATTCAACGTGTTGGACAGAATTCGTGACGGTATCGCTCAGGTGGACGTATATGAACTATACCAATCGAACAACTGCTTGCATTAGGGTCAGAGTTGGACTATTGCGTTACTAACTTGCTCGTCTGATCCCGGTGCGTATCCACTACTAAACAACTTTAGTTGCTTTTCCATTCCTAATACCTGCCAATCGGATGTTCGTACGATGCTTGTGTGTAAAGAGAGCAACTGGAGTAGTCTCCAATGACCTTGAAAGTAAAATTTTGTCAACAGGTCTGATTAAAGACCCTAAGAGATTTTGGTGTTACACAACACCAGTAAATGATTCGAAATCATCTCTGCTGAATTCACCGTGGAAGACAGTAGCACAGTTCCTCCTTTCAACCATCGTACGAACATCCGATTGGCAGGTATTAGGAATGGAAAAGCAACTAAAGTTGCTTAGTAGTGGATACGCACCGGGACCAGACGAGCAAGTCAGTATCGCAATAGTCCAGCTTTGACCCTAATGCAAGCAGTTATTCGATTGGTATAGTTCATATACGTCCACCTGAGGGATACCGTCACGAATTCCGTCCAACTGCCGTGTTCGATGTAAATGCCGAGTTAATTAGAGGGCCCTGACCATAACGCTCCAAACTTTCTCAGTTGCGAAGAGATCGTACGACCTTGCTGGCAAGGGTTTGGAAGCAAAACGACCAGCAGAAGAGACTCTAGCCACGTACGGGCGCGCGTTATCTTGCTGAAATGTAAGCCCTGGATGGCTTGTCATGGAGGGCAGGGAAAAAGGGCGTAGAATACAGTCTGCGTACCTCTGTACTGAAAAGAAATGGTACCTCAGAAATCTAGTCCTGGATGTCGGGCCGTATGGCGGGTGACAGTCACGTTGGTACGCCACTGTTTTCCAGGGGGGTCTCGGGAAAGGTCCTCGCTAGTCATTCCTCGCTGGTCATCGGGGCTCATCACTGGAAGCAGTTGTACTTCAGTCAATGAGATTCCAGGCCGAAGACGTGGGTGGAGACGCCCCGGACGGCGGTAGGACGCCAACCTGATCGTCGCCCGACACACCGCACGTGGGACGATCCCCACCCACACACGGCGAGAGCTTCTACTGCTTGTCTTCGTGCTTGCCAAGCGCCACCTCGGCCAACAAGGCCGCCGGACCTCTCTCCCAACACGTTCGGGGCATCGTGAGCAGCGCCCTCCAACCAGCTCTGCATTTTGACGTTCTAACGGGCCAACTGGACAAAATTTTGCACGATTTATCTCAGGATGACATCCAGCAACTCAAGAAATGCCAAGACGAATGTTTTAGTGCCAGAGGTGGACCACTTCGTTTTTGACTTGCTCCATTTGTAAAACACTTTCTCTTGAATAAACCAGTCAATTTTTCTGAAACTTGAGTCATTTGGCTGTCTGTAAATGTACGTTACATGTATGAATTTTCGTCCCAATTTAGTAATTCAGTTGTGGTGGTCGTTTTTTTCTTTTGTCTTATAGTGTACAGTCTGAATACTTGTGTTGACCGTTTCTTCGTCATATGTTTTATTTTCATCGTTTCGCTTACATTTCCAAAAGACTCCACAAATTAAAACTCCATTGCGATACAGTCTTTGACAAATCTTTAGTAGCAAAAACCAGATTGAATCATTGTCGAGCAGCCGACCGCTGTGGCCGAGCGGTTCTAGGCGCTTCAGTCCGGCACCGCGCTGCTGCTACGGTCGAAGGTTCGATTCCTGCCTCGGGCATGTCCTTAGGATAAAGTAGTTCTAAGTCCACGGGACAGATGACCTCAGATGCTAAGTCCCATAGTGCTCAGAGCCATTTGAACCATTGTCAGCTCATGCCAATTTTCCTCTCGCTACATCATAATTGACCGAATGCGCACTGTTTGTTACACACTAATCAACAACAAAGATCTATAAAGTCGCAGTTCAGCGATCGTAAAATCTAATCGATCTTTTACAACGAAAGCGTCTCGTACAGATGATTACTTCTGGTCAGACGCTTTCAGAATAAATCATATAAATAAAAATAATGACTGTTGTGGCAGTACGCCACATAACGTGACGACAAACAAATTGAATAAATTCGCAAATATACCAAAACTAATGTCAACACGAAATAATATTATCGCAGAAAAATCAAAGACTATGTAATCAACTTACATGATCTGCGAATGTTATTGGAATCTCTTCCTGTTGGAAAAGGATCACACACACTTCCCTTTTGTTTCTTGGCAGTGTAAGAAGCCATTTTTGTGACGAGGCACGAAAACGTGTAAGTTTCGTGTAATATTTAGACTAAATATAATCAAATATTACTTCAAAGTGTCGCTAATATTTTACTGTAACAACACTTATATTGATGAAGTAAATCACTTAAATAAGTCATGCAAATTTTATACAGTAACATTAGTGCAGACGTCAGCGCCATTGTTCTAAATGATGACGGCCAAAGTCGTAATAAATATTTTAATATTTGCTAATTTTGACAAATAACAAAATTAATGTGAATGTAGGCGCTTTCTCTTGATTAGCGTTTAGGAATAAAAGTAATCAGCTTTTCCATTATTGAATCAAACTTAACTACAGTGATGACTTCACATAATTACTCATATCCCAGCTTAACGGAAATAGCGAATAATATCCTCAACAAGAAAATAGACCATAGTCTACACAGACGTTTATCTGCAGAATAGTGTGCTAATAGTGTCTTTTAGTATAAAAACAGCGTGTCGAGGAAATTAACTCCGAGAAGTACCACGACTGAGTCAATGACGTAAATTATTTTTCATTTGTGAAGCAGGTAGAATAACACTAACTACTACTTTCCATAACATATAAGAACCAAAATACATAACATAGAAAGAACCACCACCATGTTTTAAATTGTAATCATAATTTTAGTTTAAATTAAAAATATATGTTGTGGTGTTTTTATAGTTCCAATTCTATTTATAAGAATCTATGGCAATAATTTAGAATTTGAGATACACAATTTTGATTTAGTTGGATAGTGTCTAAATTTAGTGTCAGTATTTTGCGATATGACAGAGAGAGAGATAGGACCTCTGATCATTGCATTACATGCTCCAACGACGAACCATACAACTTTACTGTATATCATCGCTGATACAGACAGACGTAAATGGATGCTGCCACAACATCAACACATGGACCAAAGGCTAGTAAACGTACTTTACTATTTTCACGCCAGCGACATATGTTGATTAATATTTCATTCTTTTCAGTTAATGAAAACACCATTTCTAGACATCAAAAGTTGTGTAGGATGCCTTTTGTGTGTGTTTCACGTTACTAGAATGTCCCAGGTGGGTATCGCAAAACAGTATGCCCAGGGGAGTATTCCTATCTTTCAGAATTTTGAGTCAGGATCAATTATTGCATGACAAATGTGGGAAAAAGTAACAGATCTCATACACAGCTGGCGGTAGTAAAGTCACTACAGGAAGAATGCTGACGAAATGGTTTCAGGACCGTAAGTGTTGACACGGGTCTTCCAGAACAAACGTTGTTCGCCTGGTTCTAACAAATGGGCAACAACAGGTGAAATACGGGTAGAGTTTGCTGGCGGAATGTTACCACGATCCGTGGGGAAGAGATACCCCGTTCTCTCCCAGAAGATATTACAGAAGGGGCGTGCATGGTGAAAAGCAAGAATTAACTGGCAGACTGAGTAAGTAGAATTCTGTGGCGTTCAACGGATAAACCTTCCTCCGTTTGTGGCGGTCAAGTCAAAGACGATGTTGCCATTAAAGAACTGCTGGGAGATCGTAGGGTAGCGCCGCTAACATTTTAGGGGCACCAACATTGAGAAGGTGCAATGGAATTTTGCATTAGCCGCCAGAGCACGGCGTGTCGCCTTTTGGGCTAAGGCAACAAAGACCCGGACTTATTGAGGAGACTGGCTAAGCTCACTTAGTGTAACCTGGTAGCATAGCAGTAATGCGTGGCACAGGCAAGGGTTTCAGTAGTGTTGCCAAGTACGTGACAAGAAAGTCGCAGTGGTACAACAGGTACAGCTGGAATAGATAGTTGTCGCTTCTGTAGCAGATTCATTCAAACACCAACAGTCGACCAAGACGAAGGGGCTTTGTGAGACGAGGAGGTGACATAGAGACGCCAGCAGCAGCCGCAAGTCCGAGTTTCAATTGCGTTACCAACTTCTCTGGACTCGGTGGCATACCACGTTGGAACCTCCCATCTCACTCCAGGAGAAGCCAGACTCCTGCTCAAGAGTAATGAATTGCAGCCCGTTCACAGCACCGTCTGCCGACAAGGCATGGGGGACACCTCCCCGCTGCACGCTTCAGCCACCCGTATGCCGTCATTCATGGCGAAGTTGGCTGCCTGTGCAAGATTCACCGTGCGCCTCTGACGCCGGTCTGGTAGATCAGATCACTCAACAGGGGCGCGTGCCAGGCGCCGAGTGCATGCGCCAGCAAAGCAGGGCTTGAAGTCAGCTGGCCAGTCGCTAGCGGAGGACTGACCCTCTTTGTGTGGGGAAGGGGGCAGGGGTTATCGGCTCCCCATATCGACGCAGTACTGACTTATAGGAAGAGAACAGATGAATTATTTTCACTGCCGCATTTCTCTGAGCATTCACCGACACCTGGAACCACTGTGTGGGGAGCTTCTGGATATCGCAACAACATATTTGCTACTTATTGAAGGGAACCTGCATGCTCAATAGAATATTCTGTGGGGTGTAAGTTCTGTTTTCATAGTTTCCTAACCAGGATAACATGTGGCAAACTCCAGGAGGACGATGCAAAACCGTACACGTCGTTTTACATAACAAATGCTATGATGGACATTTGAAGCCGTGGCTTAGCTGCGAAGTTCCCTGATCTGTCACCCATATACCTGTACTTTCATGTCAACCTACAGCCACCCATCTCTCTGAACTAACATGGTATGTATTTCAGGAACTGCAGGATATTCGCAAAGATGTCATTAAGACCTTGTATGGTTCTGTGCCACAATGAATACTAAACTTTATTCGTGGGTTTGGCGGTCATGTCTCATATTGGTGTTGATTATGGAAATCAAGTCCGAATGGAATGAAATTTTTACAATTGAAACAGGTTATGTGGTAAATCCCCCCCCCCCCCCCCCCCCCCCCCCATGAACCATAGACCTTGCCGTTGGTGGGGAGGCTTGTGTGCCTCAGCGATACAGATAGCCGTACCATAGGTGCAACCACAATGGAGGGGTATCTGTTGAGAGGCCAGACAAACGTATGGTTCCTGAAGAGGGGCAGCAGCCTTTTCAGTGGTTGCAGGGGCAACAGTCTGGATGATTGACTGATCTGGCCTTGTAACATTAACCAAAACGGCATTGCTGTGCTGATACTGAGAACGGCTGAAAGCAAGGGGAAACTACGCCCGTAATTTTTCCCGAGGGAATGCAGCTTTACTGTATGGTTAAATGATGATGGCGTCCTCTTGGGTAAAATATTCCGGAGGTAAAATAGTCCCCCATTCGGATCTCCGGGCGGGGACTAATCAGGAGAACGTCGTTATCAGGAGAAAGAAAACTGGCGTTCTACGGATCGGAGCGTGGAATGTCAGATCCCTTAATCGGGCAGGTGGGTTAGAAAATTTAAAAAGGGAAATTGATAGGTTAAAGTTGGATATAGTGGGAATTAGTGAAGTTCGGTGGCAGGAGGAAAAAGACTTCTGGTCAGGTGAATACAGGGTTATAAATACAAAAACATATAGGGGTAATGCAGAAGTAGGTTTAATAATGAATAAAGCAATAGGAATGCGAGTAAGCTACTACAAACAGCACAGCGAACGCATTGTTGTGGCCAAGATAGACACGAAGCCCACGCCACCGACAGTAGTACAAGTCTATATGCCTACTACCTCTGCAGATGACAAAGAAATTGAAGAAATGAGTGATGAGATAAAAGAAATTATTCAGATAGTGAAGGGAGGCGAAAATTTAATACTCATGGGTGACTGGAATTTGAGCGCAGGAAAAGGAAGAGAAGGAAACGTAGTAGGTGAATATGGATTGGGGGTAAAAAATGAAAGAGGAAGCCGCCTGGTGGAATTTTGCACAGAGCACAACTTAATAATAGCTAACACTTGGTTCAAGAATCATAAAAGAAGGTTGTATACCTGGAACAAGCCTGGAGATACTGACAGGTTTCAGATAGATTATATAATGGTAAGACAGAGATTTAGGAACCTGGTTTTAAATTGTAAGACATTTTCAGGGGCAGATGTGGACTCTGACCACAATCTATTGGTTATGAACTGCAGATTAAAACTGAAGAAACTGCGAAAAGGTGGGAATATAAGGTGATGGAACCTGCATAAACTGACTAAACAAGAGGTTGTACAGAGTTTCAGGGAGAGCATAAGGGAACAATTTACAGGAATGGGGGAAAGAAGTACAGTAGAAGAAGAATAGGTAGCTTTGAGGGATGAAGTAGTGAAGGCAGCAGACGATCAAGTACGTAAAAAGACGAGGGCTAGTAGAAATCCTTGGGTAACAGATGAGATACTGAATTTAATTGACGAAAGGAGAAATTATAAAAACGAAGTAAATGAAGCAGGTAAAAAGGAATACAAACGTCTCAAAAATTAGATCGACATGAAGTGCAAAATGGCTAAGCAGGCATGGCTAGATGACAAATGTACGAATGTAGAGGCTTATCTCACTAGGGGTAAGATAGATACTGCCTACAGGAAAATTAAAGAGAACTTTGGAGAAAAGAGAACCGCTTGTATGAATATCAAGAGCTCAGATGGAAAACTAGTTCTAAGCAAAGAAGGGAAAGCCGAAATGTGGAAGGAGTATATAGAGGGTCTATACAAGGGCGATGTACTTGAGGGCAATGTTATAGAAATGGAAGAGGATGTAGATGAAGATGAAATGGGAGATATCATACTTGCGTGAAGAGTTTGATAGAGCACTGAAAGACCTGCGTCGAAACAAGGCCCCAGGAGTAGATAACATACCATTACAATTACTGACAGCCTTGGGAGAGCCAGCACTAACAAAGTTCTACCATCTGGTGAGAAAAATGTAGGAGACAGGCGAAATTCCCTCAGACTTCAAGAGGGATGTAATAATTCAAATCTCAAAGAAAGCAGGCGTTGACAGATGTGAAAATTACCGAACTATCAGTTTAATAAGCCACAGCTGCAAAATACTAACGCGAATTCTTTACAGACGAATGGAAAAACTAGTAGAAGCCAACCTTGGGGAATGTCAGTTTGGATTCTGTAGAAATGTTGGAACACGTGAGGCAATACTGACCCTACGACTTACTTTAGAAGCCAGATTAAGAAAAGGCAAACCTACGTTTCTAGCATTTGTAGACTTAGAGAAAGCTTTTGACAGTGTTGACTGGAATACTCTCACACTGAAAGTGGCAGGGGTAAGATACAGGGAGCGATAAGCTATCTACAATGTCTACAGAAACCAGATGGCAGTTATAAGAGTCGAGGGACATAAAAGGGAAGCAGTGGTTGGGAAGGGAGTGAGACAGGGTTGTAGTCTCTCCCCTATTTTGTTCAATCTGTATATCGAGCAAGTAGTAAAGGAAACAAAAGACAAATTGAGAGTGGGTATTAAAATCCATGGAGAAGAAATAAAATGACATTGTAATTCTGTCTGAGACAACAAATGACTTGGAAGTGCAGTTGAACGGAATGGACAGTGTCTTGAAAGGAGGATATAAGTTGAACATCAACAAAAGCAAAACGAGTATAACGGAATGTAGTCGAGTTAACTCGGGTGATGCTGAGGGGATTAGATTTGGAAATGAGACACTTGAAGTAGTAAAGGAGTTTTGCTATTTGGGGAGCAAAATAACTGATGACGGTCGAAGTAGAGAGGATATAAAATGTAGACTGGCAATGGCAAGGAAAGCGTTTCTGAAGAAGAGAAATTTGCTTACATCGAGTATAGGTTTAAGTTTCAGAAAGTCGTTTCTGAAAGTATTTGTATGGAGTGTAGCCATGTATGAAAGTGAAACATGAACGATAAATATTTTCTACAAGAAGAGAATAGAAGCTTTAGAAATGTAGTGCTACAGAAGAATGCTGAAGATTAGATGGGTGGATCACATAACTAATGAGGAGCTACTAAATAGGATTGGGGAGGAGTTTGAGGCACAACTTGACTAGAAGAAGGGATCGGTTGGTAGGACATGTTCTGAGGCATCAAGGAATCACCAATTTAGTATTGGAGGGCTGCGTGGAGGGTAAAAATCGTAGAGGGAGACCAAGAGATGAATACACTAAGCAGATTCAGAAGGATGTAGGCTGCAGTAGGTACTGGGAGATGAGGAGGCTTGCATAGGATAGAGTAGCATGGAGAGCTGCATCAGACCAGTCTCAGGACTGAAGAACACAACAACAACATGTGGTAAAAATCTCCCCCCACTAGTTTTGAAAAATAAGGGAATATTGATGAAGACTGTAATGCTAGCAGAAGTCTGTAGGATTCATTTATTCTGGTGAACGGCTAATCTCTCAATGGAGTATTTCATAACGAACCGGCACGTTTTTCTTAAATACGGTGAAACGCATTATAATGAAAGACGCTAAATGACATCTCGTTCAGTCTTCAGTTACTGCTGTGGATAAGAGTACAAACCTACTGAAGCCCACAGGTTATAACAGGTCTCTCAAAATAAGTTATAATAGCTACTTCCATAAACTGTCATCGAGTTTATTCAGATTCCTGACCGCTAATAAAACAGAGTCGAGATATTTCCACTTGCACCGAAAAGACGACATAATATCAAAGACTGAATGTTTCATGACCGGCAAAAACATAGTGTAATCATTAATCACTTCGACAAAAAGTCAAAAGAAATACTTGAGAAAACAACAGGTCTTATTGATTAACTGAGTGTAAACATGCGTAGAAACAGATCTGAATTGCCAAAGATAGTCTTACATCATTACGAAGCTCAGCCTGTCACACATGCTTCGGAAGAGAGAAAACTGCGAAAGTTAAGTA
The DNA here is from genome assembly GCF_023864345.2 of Schistocerca serialis cubense. Lineage (NCBI taxonomy): Eukaryota > Metazoa > Arthropoda > Insecta > Orthoptera > Acrididae > Schistocerca > Schistocerca serialis. Next base: position 55,989,103 of record NC_064644.1, read on the forward strand.
CCTACTACTACCTTCAAGTCTGACGCCATGTGACTTGCGCCTGTACTCATCACTCAGTGGGGAATAATAACTGAAATCTTTTTTCAGTCGAATGAAGAGTCCACATTAGCGGAAGATGCTTGTTGGGCAGAAATTCCTAAATCACCGAAATTACAATCTGTGGCCTTTGTTTTATGCAGCACGAAGGCTTGTCTAACGCAGCTCTCCACTCTATCATTTCCAAGCCCCATCATCTCTGCACAACTACTGCGTTCCAAATCTTTTTTTCTCTGTATGCTACAGCCACTCTCAACGATTTTTATCGCTCTACAGTTCCCTCCAACACATAGTTCATAGTCGATAGATCCCCCAGGATGAGTGCAGTCTAGGGTTTCTTATACTGAATTTCTTCTGCACGTTTCTCTACTCCCCTCATCGATTCATTACTCTTCTAATTAATTATCAGATCCACTTATCTAATCTTAAACGTTCTTCTGTAGTATCACTTTCCAACATCACACTCCAGACAAATACCTTCCAAAAAAGGAACACTTACGTCTACATTCGACATTTATAAATTTTTGTTTTTCGGAAACGCTTTTCTTGCAGCTGTAGTTCGGTATTTTATAATCTCTCCACTACGGCTATTGTCAACTGTTTTGAAACCAAAATAACAACATTCATCTTCTATATATGCTGTTTCACTTACTAATCCCCCTCTTTCACCATCTGATGCAATTAGATTGCATTCCACTACTCTGTTTTCAGTTTTGGTGGTACTCATACCACCTTGTTAATATATTACACTGGGGAACACTGATTTCATTGCATTCAACTTCGGAACGCTTTTAGGGCGAAACATACCCACAGAATCAAGATCTGAACACAAAAATCGTATTACGTCACGTTTCTCAGAAATTAGTGTCTATGATTTTGCATTACCTGCAGTTTCTGAAAAGCCCTTGTTCTACAATGCTTCCAATTTATGTCTATTTTTGTGTATAATTTTGTGTGTTCTTTAGCGTGAGGTTTGTCGACTTTGTACGGCCTTGAAGTAGTGATTTCCACTTATTAATTCAAAACGCCACCTTCGGGATGCAAAAACTGTCCTATCATTTTCTGTTATGTTTGCGGAAAGTTTACTCCTACGTAGTGGCGGCAAAATATAATAACACTTTTTAAGAAATCATACTGTGCTTATTTTCGAGTACAGCTTGGCGACCAGGACGTCTCGAGGGCCCTACGTGAAGTACGCAGGACATGTAGCGAACAACTTTGACAATAGTCAACGGGACAAGAAAAATGTTGCCCTTTGGCGTGCCTATGGTATGGTGTGAATAAAGTAACCATGGAACATACTGTTATTATCTCTCCGACTGTGTCGCAGGGTATAATGCAAGAAACAGACACCACATAACATACCCAATTATTCAGCTTACTATTTTGCCCACGCCCCATGGTCAACATGTCCCTGTCCCAAAAAGACCATATGCATATCCCAGATCGACACACACCAAAAGAAATTTTGCATTTCCTCGGTTCCGGGAGTTCCGGAAAACGTACAGATAATTGCAATAGAGATCAACGTAGACATCGTTTCCGTCCTTTTTATTGCTCATGAAAACCACACATTGCGTGTTGTACCACCATGCAGCGAGAGCTTCAGAGGTAGTGGTCCAGTTTGCTGTATACACTGGTACCTCTCATACCCAGTAGCATACTCTCTTGCACTGATGTATGCCTATATTCGTAGTGGTATACTATCCATAAGTTCATTCAAATGGCTCTGAGCACTATGGGACTTAACATCTATGGTCATCAGTCCCCTAGAACTTAGAACTACTTAAACCTAACTAACCTTAGGACATCACACAACACCCAGTCATCACGAGGCAGAGAAAATCCCTGACCCCGCCGGGAATCGAACCCGGGAACCCGGACGTGAGAAGCGAGAACGCTACCGCACGACCACGTGCTGCGGACATAAGTTCATTAAGGCACTGTTCTTCCAGATTGTACCACTCCTCAACACCGATTCGGCGTAGATCCCTTAGAGTGGTTGCTGGGTCACGTCGTCCATAACCAGCCCTTTTCAATCTATCCCTGGCATGTTCGATAGGGTTCATGTCTAGAGAACATGCTGGCCCCTCTAGTCGAGCGATGTCGTTATCCTGTAGGAAGTCAATCACAAGATGTGCACGATGGGGCAGCCAATTGCCGTCCATTAAGACGAACGCTGTTGTAACCGCGACCGGAACGGTCGCGGGTTTCTCGTGACACTAATTGCTATGAAGCGTGACGTAATACGATTTTTGTGTTCAGATCATGATTCTGTGAGTATGTTTCTCCCCAAAAGGGTTCCGAAGTAGCATGCAATGAAATCAGTGTTCCCCAGTGTAATATATTAACAAGGTGGTATGAGTACCACGAAAACTGAAAACAGAGTAGTGGAATGCAATCTAATTGCATCAGATGGTGAAAGAGTGGGATTAGTAACTGAAACCGCATATATAGAAGATGAATGATGTTATTTTAGTTTCAAAACAGTTGGCAATAGCCGTAGTGGAGAGATTATAAAATACCGACCTACAGCTGCAAGGAAAGCGTTTCCGAAAAACAAAAATTTATAAATGTCGAATGTAGACGTAAGTGTTCCTATTTGGAAGGTATTTGTCTGGAGTGTGACGTTGGAGAGTGATACTACAGGAGTACGTTTAAGATTAGATAAGTGGATCTGATAATTAATTAGAAGAGTACTGAATCGATCAGGGGAGTAGAGAAACGTACAGAAGAAATTCAGTAAAAGAAACCCTTGATTGCACTCATCCTGGGGGATCTATGGACTGTGAACTATGTATTGGAGGTAACTGTAGAGCGATAAAATTTCGTGAGAGTGGCTGTAGCATACAGAGAAAAAGAGATTTGGAACGCAGTAGTTGTGCAGAGATGATTGGGCTTGGAAATGATAGAGTGGAGAGCTGCGTTAGACAAGCCTTCGTGCTGCATAAAACAATAGCCACAGATTGTAATTTCGGTGATTTAGGAATTTCTGCCTAACAAGCATCTTCCGCTAATGTGGACTGTTCATTCGACTGAAAAAAGTTTTCAGTTATTATTCCCCACTGAGTGATGAGTACAGACGCAAGTCATATGGCGTCAGATTTGAAGGTAATAGTAGGTACTTAACTTTCGCAGTTTTCTCTCTTCCGAAGCATGTGTGACAGGCTGAGCTTCGTAATGATGTAAGACTGTCTTTGGCAATTCAGATCTGTTTCTACGCATGTTTACACTCAGTTAGTCAATAAGACCAGTTGTTTTCTCAAGTATTTCTTTTGACTTTTTGTCGAAGTGATTAATGATTACAAAATGCTTTCGGTGGTCATGAAACTTTTACTCTTTGATATATATGTCGTCTTTTCGGTGCAAGTGGAAATATCTCGACTCTGTTTTATTAGCGGTCAGGAATCTGAATAAACTCGATGACAGTTTATGGAAGTAGCTATTATAATTTATTTTGAGAGACCTGTTATAATCTGTGGGCTTCAGTAGGCTTCTCCTCTTATCCACAGCAGTAACTGAAGACTGAACGTGATGTCATTTAGCGTCTTTCATTATAATGCGTTTCACCGTATTTAAGAAAAACGTGCCGGTTCGTTACGAAATACTCCATTGAGAGATTAGCCGTTCACAATGCGCGTCGGGACCCACAGAGCGGCCCGCAAACAACAACAGAAACGGGAGAGGAAGGACACAAACAATGAAGGACAACCGAGGGAGACCTCACGAACAACAAGTAAGCACACAACCGAGTCACAAGAAAACCTCACGAATCAGCCACGTCCACTTGTACACGGAACAAAGCAACGTAAATACGCTGTCTGAGGCAAGATGTCAATAGACGCACATAAAGATTAGACTGACGGGCTGAGCGAGAGGCAGGCGATTAGATACATGATCGGAGACGCCGATATTGGCCGTTGGGACCATGTGTTCCACCGTGGCGCCCTCACATTAAACGTGGGCAGGAGCCGCGAGCCGCCACAGCTTACGGAGCGATGGTGCAGAGACCTCTCGGGGTCTTCGACGTCCTTGCGGATTCAAAACCCGCGGCGCGTGGGTCCAGAAATGCCTTGCCCATATGCTGCCGATATGATTGCACTAGCGATCGGAAGATGGCATTCACATACCGTACAGCCGATACGACGTCTTTCATGACCACCAGTGGCGTACGTCAGCCCCACATAATGCCACCCCAAAACAGCAGGAACCTAGCTGCACTCGCTGGACGATGCGTCTAAGGTGTTCAGCATGACCGGGTTGCCTCCAAACACGTCTCCGACGATTGTCTGGTTGAAGGCATACGTGAGAGTCATCGGTGAAGAGAACGTGATGCCAATCCTGAGCGGTCCATTCGGTATGTTGTTGGGCCCACCTTTACCGCGCTGCATGGTGTCGTGGTTGCAAAGATGGATCTCGCCATGGATGTCGGGAGTGAAGTAGCGCATCATGCAGCCTATTGTGCACAGATCGAATCTTAACACTCTGTCCTGTGGCTGCACGAAAAGCATTATTCAACATGGTGGCGTTGCTGTCAGTGTTCCTCCGAGCCATAATCCGTAGGCAGCTGTCATCGGCCGCAGTAATAGCCCTTGGGCGGCCTGAGCGAGGCATTTCATCGATAGTTCCTGTCTCTCTGTATCTCTTCCATGTCCGAACAACATCGCTTTGGTTCAGTACGAGACACCTGGACACTTCCCTTGTTGAGAGCCGTTCCTGGCACAAAGTAACAATGTGGACGCGATCGAACCGTGTTACTGACCGTCTAGGCGCGGTTCAACTATTGACAACGCGAACCGTGTACCTCCTTCCTGGTGGAATGACTGGAATTGATCAGCTGTCGGATCTTTTTTTGATATGTGTATATCTGAACCAAGACTCTGCGATTTTGAAGTTGGTAGTGACAACGAACCAGACGATGGTTCATAGGTCGCTAGGCATTAAGCTCAAGCAAAACTGAAATTTCGGGTTCATAACCTTGGGCTCTGAGAGGCATCTGCAGACTTGCTGGATTCCAGGCTTCATGAAGAAAATTCATTCAGTGCTGAGATTTCATACAATTGGTACAGAAAACGAGAACTAACATTTGCTCCATAGTATTCAGTAGAAAATAAACTAGTATTTTGTAACAAATCCAGTAAGCTATGTTTAGGATTGGCCTACCTAATTTTGGTTCTACTGAATGAAGGCGGGACTACCTAATTACGATCCTAATAAATGGAGACTTTTTACTGTTCGGTCATAACGCAGTTTGATGAATTTCCTCCAAATATGTGAATTTATACGCTTCAGTTCCAGTTGGTTGTTCAGTGATAAGTATTGTGAAAATCTGGAAAAACTGTTGACTAAGACGGAATATGTAGAACAAAAGTAGCAAGTGTTCAGAGATATCAAATTTATCTCACATTTTTGGGTCAACGCCGGCCGTAGTGGCCGTGCGGTTCTAGGCGCTACAGTCTGGAACCGCGAGACCGCTGTGGTCGCAGGTTCGAATCCTGCCTCGGGCATAGATGTGTGTGATGTCCTTAAGTTAGTTAGGTTTAAGTAGTTCTGAGTTCTAGGAGACTGATGACCGCAGAAGTTGAGTCCCATAGTGCTCAGAGCCATTTGAACCAGCCATTTTTTTGGGTCAGCAGTTAGGTTATGCAAAACATCCGTGCCTCACTTGCGAGCGAGAACGGGGAAAGGGGGGGGGGGGGCGAAACCCAGGATTGGATTAAGAAGGAATGTCCACTAAGACAATGGAATGTCAGTTCAAGAAGCGTTAAGAAGAAGACTTTTAATGAGGGATTTGATGTTCTCTTTCCGCGTCTCCATATGACGTTCAGACTCCAGAAACCATTTGTCGAGGTGTTGGACATGGAAGGGCATTATCTCTCGTACATCACTGAAACGTTCCCTCGTATCATCAATCCCAAAGTTAAATAAGTATATTTACAGGCCCGGATATTAGGAAACTGCTTGGTGGTGATACTTTGAAAGTAAAACTATTTAGAAAGAGTTGTCGGCGAGGCACTCATTTCGAGAAACTGACGTGGGGAGAGATTCCAACAAGATATCCAGGAATTAGAAACGAAATACGAAGCCAGCAGATGAGCCACAATGCTCGCCAACTACTGTTGGGTGATGAGGAGGACGCACCTACAAGTGTTTACGAAATCAGACGAAATTGAAGCAGCTTCACAAGAAAAAAATCAGGTGCACATTACATATTCATGTTTTACATATTCATTTACTTATTTTGTGTCTTTTGTGACAAATAAGTGATTTTTAAAACACCTGTGTACATACGGTGACAAGTACGCCATGAATGTTTGTTGTACTATTTTCCAATTTACAACATGTTAAATTTTGTTTACAAGCATTTGGCTTGTAAGCGATAGCTAAAATTGACTATACAGCAATATTTAGGCATTTCTGCCAGTGAAAGCATTGGTAGTTCGCTTAAAACATCATGACAGTTTGAAACCTCCTGGCAGATTAAAACCGTGTGTCAGACCGAGACTCGAACTCGGGACCTTTGCCTTTCGCGGGCAAGTGCTCTACCAACTGAGCTACCCAAGCACGACTCACACCCCGTCCTCACAGCTTCACTTCTGCCAGTACCTGGAAGGTAGGAGACGAGGTACTGGCAGAAGTGCAGCTGTGACGACGGGGTGTGAGTCATGCTTGGGTAGCCCAGTTGGTAGAGCACTTGCCCGTGAAAGGCTAAGATCCCGAGTTCGCGTCTCGGTCCGGCACACAGTTTTAATCTGCCAGGAAGTTTCATATCAGCGCACACTCCGCTGCAGAGTGAAAATCTCATTCTGGATCATGACAGTAGCTTGTCTTAAAGGAACTGCAGCTGTGTATCGAGTGTTGTACCAAATCCTGGCACAATGTAAGGAAACAGTTAGCAGATTCGGATTCAGCACACCTGAAATATCTACGGGACTTCTAAAAGTTTGTGCAATGTTCTGAAAATGAAAATTTGTTGCCCACCTATCAATTACCTTCAGCTTCTCCTAATTTCTTCGTTATCTCTGGAATAATCATATCACTCGCAAGCCTAAAAGTTTCCATTCCTGTTCCTGAACTTAAGTTCCTTATCACTTACCCAGTGATATAAAATATCTGTTTGACAACAAAGCAAAATTTCTGAACATACTGAAAAAATTTCTCCTTGACAACTTCTGCCATTCCAAAGAAAAGTCTCTGTTATTGTAATGTGTAAAAGTTGGTGGGCAAAAATTAGTATCACGCATCAGTATGTTAAAAAATATACAAAACATAAAGGTTTAGGACGTATCCTTATTTATAAATAAATTAGGGACTTGAATATCAAATTATTCGTTTCACATCACTACGATCTGTATGCAAAATGATCTATGGAACATGAAACTAGACAGGTTTCGAAATCTTTCCATAGTTTCTTATGCGGTACACAATGAATAACATTAGGGATATTTACTACAGGTATCTCACTCCTTTCTCAACGATCGCTACCAATTCATGACCTCTGACTATTATAACACTTGTCGGCTTTCTGCACATGTTGTAAGTAAACATTTCGCACGCAGTATTAAATGCCTTATTGCTTCCGAACGTCAGAGAATGTATTGTATCGAAAAATCTAAAAAGCCTTCTATAGATCTACAAAACTGTAAATGTAAGTTCGCCTTTCCTCAGTCTATCTTCAGAGATAATTCATCAAGTCATTATTGACTCGCGGCGTCCTACAATTATACCGAACCCAAACTGAAACTCGGCAGGGGTGACTGCTACCAGTCTTTCCGTTCTTCGGAAATACACAGACGGATAAAAAGTTACAACGCAAAGAAGGGGATGTACAACGTAAGTGAATGTTGGTAGGTGTATTTCTACACCTGGAAGAAGATGTCTATTCCAATTTCGTATCAGTCGCCTAAGAGTGGCGCCAGTAGCCTGAGTCTGAGAATGGAGGTCACATTTGCTTTAAATACACCATGTAAAGGTCGTGAGTGCCAGTTACCTTCGAGATTGGGCGTGCTGATTTGATGCTGGTCAAGAATGCCTTTAAGTTGACAAAGTCGCCATTATCAGTGGCACTGAGTTTGACTGGGGTCATGTAATAGGGCTAGGTGAAGTTAGGTATTCCTTCTACGACAATGTAGAGTGATTTGACTAGAATGTAGCCACTGTAAATGATTTGTAAGAGGGGGGGACGACGACGGCGGCCAAGAGATCGGGCTCCAGATAACCACGTGGAATTACAGAGAGGAAAGACCATCAAGTTCGGTGTATGGCTCCGGCGCATGTACTACATTTGCAACAGCAATGCGAATACCAATTGGCACCACAGTGATAGAACGAACTGTTGCAAATCGGTTACTCCAAATACAATGCCGAGCGAAACTTCCCGTAACGTATATTCCACTAACCCCAAACCACCGCCAGTTGGGACTTCAGCGGTATCAACCGACAGCTCACTGGAGTACATGGTTGAGGCTTGTTGTGTTTTCTGACGAAAGCTGGCTCTAGCTCGGTGCCAGTGACGGGCTTGTTTTGGTTGGAAGGAGGCCAGTCGAGGCCTGCAACGGACCTGTCTATATTCCTGGTACACTGGACCTACACCTGGAGCTACGGTCTGGGGTGTGGTTTCTAATGAAAGCAGGAGCTCTCTCGTGGGCGTCCCACTCACCCTGAGTGCAGATTTGTCCATTAATATAGTGATATGAGCGTTGTAATGCCACTCATGAACGGCATTTCAGGAGGTGTTTTCCAGCAGGATAACGCTCACCCATATGCTGCTGTTGTAACCCAACATGCTTCACAGAGTGCCGACATATTTCCTTGGTCAGCTCGATAACCAGATCTGTCTCCGGTAAAGCACATGTGGGACATCACCAAACGACAATATCATCCTCAAACAGCATTAACAGCATTAACCATCCTTGCACTGACTCACCAAGCGGAGCAAGCATGGGACTCCATCCCACAAACTGACATAAGCACCTGGACAACACATTACATTCATGCTTGCATGCTTGCATTCAACATTCTGGCGGTTACACCGCATTTCACATTTGCAGTGGCTTACGACACTCTTGCATTAACCTGTGACCTTGCATTGCTTAATCACTTAAATATGTTACCTGAAGAATGTATTCTATAAATTTCGTTACAGTAACTACTTTTTTGCGATATTTCAAGTCAGTGTAATTTTTGTCAACTTTGGTTTATTGAAGTGGTGACTCTGTACCATTCAGACCTGTTTATCACCTGCATTCTTAGGAAAAGAAAATCGAACATAAAACAGAATTGGACGGTCTACACAATTTAAACAGTGTACTTGTAAGCGGCCGTGTGATCAAGTCTAGACCTTATCGCGCTACGTTACACTGACGGAAAATGAATGTTATTGTTTACAGTGATTAATCAGACACGTGGGTTCCTACATGAGGCAGACAGCCTGTTCTGCTACCAGAGGGTCAGCCGCGCCTGACCCCGGCACCTGTGGCGGCGGCGCCGGCCCCTGTTTGCACCTTAATCAACAGCCGTTGCCGCCCTCGGCTGGCGAGGTCTCATTAGCAGAGCCGCGGTCTCGCGCGGCGCTAAGCTCTTACCTCATTACCCCCAGCCGGTCTCTGCTCCACCCAGCACGCCCCGGCCGTTTGTCTGCTGCGTGCCTTAAAAACCTGCGCTAAACAACTTCTCCCCACTTACTTCATTTTTCCCTCCCCGTTTTCTTCAATTTTTTTTTCGCCACTCACGTCCCCTACCTCGTTCCCCCGCCTCCCAAGTTTTTACGCTAACATTTCTTTTATTATTTTTAATCTTCTCAAATTCTCTCTGTAGCGTGTCTCTTTCATTCCGTCTGCAGCTTTTCAGTCAAAGGGCGAATCTTATACGGTCTCCTGAAAGGTGAATGGGGAACACTCGTCCGCTGCTTCTGCAACTGTACCGCTTGTAACAAACATTTTCCCTGTCACCTCTCGGTTTGCCTCTTAGCTACACGCGGTCGACATTAATAATTATTTTTCATATCACTAATTCGTATGAGGCTTCACCGGGACAAGAACCATTCGCATAATGAAAATATATCATTTATGAAAATTTGGCACCAGATGTATTACTAATATAAACTACAGATCAATTTCTAGCGGTAAATAGCATATTTCTATTGACCTACTTATTTTCTGTAAGGACATACACAATATTCCTTTAATGATCATTACTCTGTTTCTTTAATGATCTTTACTCTGATGTTAAGATTAATTTTATCCTGAATTAAACGACAGGCCTTTAGCTATCTGACTGCTCTTTTAACATGGCCGGACATCCTCTCAAGTTCGGCTCTATAAACATTTTCTGCTTATACAGAAGTACCCTATACTCGAAAACATCACGGGCAGCATCTGACCTTACAATGATCATGTGTAAAAGCAAATTATGTGGTATGTCAGACCAGTATTATCTCCTAGTTCTACCTCGAACTAATAGTGCAATTTCCTATGGATTATTTTACATCCACATTGCACAACAATGCGTAAATAGCAGTGAGGTGAAAGCAAAGCTGTCATCAAACTGGTTTTAACACCAAGTGCCTTACTATAAACTGTTATTGGAGGTGGTATGCCCTGCCGTTCCTCTGGCATTTGGGCTGACCTATGCAGCCAGTTATTACGAGGCATTCAGTTTTACGTGCATTCCCCAACCAGTGCCCCACTCGCCGATTTGCACATTTACAGACATTGATTGCCGGAGATGAAAATCGTAGGACAGATCATTTCGTGTGTTCGTCTGAAACGTTCACGTGACACTCTCCCTTAATACAAGAGTTCGTTTTACAATATTGTTCAAATGGAGACTCAGCCGTTCAGCAAACTAGCACAAACAAATTACACTCCTGTGCTGAGAACCTCGAGTACGACTTCCTCCAATAATCATTATTGCCATTAGTATTCATTTCTTCAACTGATGTCCACAAGCCGGCCCGTGTGGCCGAGCGGTTCTAGGCGCTTAAGTCTTGAACCGCGCGACCGCTACGGTCGCAGGTTCGAATCCTGCCTCGGGCGTGGATGTGTGTGATGTCTTTAGGTTAGTTAGGTTTAAGTGGTTCAATGTTCTAGGGCACTGATGACATTGGATGTTAAGTCCCATAGTGCTCAGAGACATTTGAACCGTTTTTTTTTATGTCCACAAAAACTGTGTTTTAAGTGTTTACTGAATTTTACAGGGACTGCAGGCAATTTTTTATCTACCGTGAATGTTCATAGATGTTGCAGATGATAGTACCAAATGAAAATTTGAGAATGTAAAGGAAAATTGGCAAAGAAAAGGTGTAAAATGTAGGATTTCCGATCTCCGTCCCACCTTATTTACCTGAACAGTTTACCATTTTCTCTTTGACATATTAAGCAGTAGGGAACTGACTGGTGAGTGAAAAGGTAGAGAGACCAAAAAATAAAGTGTTTTATTTATTTATTCAACCATATCTGATGAGGGCCATCATGGCCTCTCTTACATCGGACAAGGGTTTCAAGCAGACACAAATAGTGCCCCGTTTTTACATTGTAGTTACCTAAGAAATAACAATTGTAATATGAAGAACAGTATTGCAATGTCCTCAGTGTGTGAAGTAGCAGTCTGAGTAAATTTTCAGTGAACTAATAAACCAATAATATTGCAAGTGCTTGTACTAATGTAGCTGCCAGCACTAACAGTGATAATAGAAGTAATACTAATGATAGTGATGTAATAATAATAATGACAGTACCAATTATAATACGAATTTATAGGTGTATGGAATAAATGTTTTCTGATATTGAGAATTCTGGGGAAAGGAAATTTAAGGAAACTGTATTAGCTAAGAATACTGAGAAATAACAAAGATCATGTTGGAAGGAGGGATGTACAACGGTAACGAGTGCGCACAGGGACAATGGTAACCCTTATTGTTGTTTTAGTAACCAAGTCATTAACTGTCTTCTGAACCTGGAGATGTTATTCAGTTTTCTAACATAATGCGAGACTTTACTCCAGAGTTGGGTTGCTGCTAGTGAGAAGGACTTCAAGGAAGTCGCTGAACGATGGAGCGGGACAGAAATGATTTGTTTTGATGCAAGTTTTTTTTTTTTTTGACATGTTGTTCAGACAAGAGGGTAAAGGAGAGGGAAAGATGTGAGGGACAGTGTTCATTGATAAGACAGTAGACAAGACAGAGGGTATAGAGATCTCTGCACTTGTCTGCCCGCAGTCTGGTTAATTGCGTGTGTGGTGGTGAAACGTGGTCAAAGAGTTGAAGATCACAGATATAAAGGATAACAATTCATAACAAGTTCCATGCGCCAAAAGGCCTTGCAGGGTAACTTAGCTGTAATCAAACATTTGAAATATACGTTTATTTACGAGTTTCATTTTCAGGTGAAGAGGGAGAAGCTTTCTATATTTTTGTAGGACATAGATAGATGCTGATGCTTTCTTCCACACGGCATCCACTTTCTCAGTTCAATTTAGATTTCATCTATTAGACTCTTTGCTCAAGGAGAGAAGTTGATGTTTGTGCCGTTTAGGATTAAAGATGGTATGGATTCCCGATATTTCAGGCTGTTGAGCCTAGAATAGTAGCCAGTACCGATTGGGGTTTGGACGGGTTGAGCCTGAACGCTATCTCCTGGGTCCAATTTGATAGTGCACACATGCCGACTTGTCCCCGACTTGGCCTTTTTTGCAGGAAGAAATATATGAGTATATTGAACCAGTCGAGGTCCGACATGGCTTTGATTGCTCGCCTTCGTCGGGGACATTTCTTAATTCTGCTGGCAATAAAGGGGTCAACCCTAAATCGGCATCTACATCGTCTAGAGGAATAGATGCAATCGTGGACGAGGTGGATGTGGTCGTCATCATGTTTCCATAGGATAATTTCTCCAGGGTAGACTGATGCGATAGAAGCAATTCGTCTACTAAATTCATCAGCCTCGTCCGGTCCTCTGATGACAATGGCATCAGTGTAATACCATCTTTCTGAGATTTCAGATAATCGCAAAAGTTCTGGCAACCAAACGATAATTGTGAACAGGAATCTTCGAAGTTCGTCAAACAATTCAAAATGGTGAATATGTATGCCCCTAAGGGTCCATCGGTGGCTCCCAACTGGCAGTGTAATCTCGTAGTGATCCAGATGAATATTTTCAGCGTTGGACTCGTCACGTGTGCTTGAACCAGGGTGAAGATCGTTTGGAAGATGTCGGCAAGGGTCTCCATCAGAGGTCTGCTAGCAACGTATCAGCGAAATCAACATCTTCCTCCTCTGAACCACTTACAGCACCTAATGCTCCACCACAATGTACACTTCTGAATAATGGCATATTAAGGCAAAACATACACGAATGGCCATACATAGTTATATGCGGTGGGCAAACTACCCCATTTACCAAATGTGGTCTGTTAGCAACTAAATGAAATTCCATGTTTGCAATAATATCAGACAGTTTCGATGTTCTCCATCTACACATCATTGACGCAAACAATTTTCACAAATATGAAATATTAAGTGTTTGTATTCTATTTCATAAAAACACACTTTAATTTTAAATCTTGATTGCCAGACATTGCATTTACCAAAGTTGGCACGTGTCGTAAAGCATAATGTAGACCATGGAATTGGTACTCCATTTTTAATTTTATCAGCTGCTTGAATCGCGTGGACTACAATATCAGGTATCATTGGAACATTTATACTACTAGCAAAAATACAACATTCTGGCAATCTATAATTGGTAAGGATATAATTCATTTTAGATACTCTATATGTTAACAGTATATCATTTTCAACAGTAGATGGCAATTCTAATTTTAAAGCATCTAATGCATTTTCCAGTTGACCACATACTGCTACTTTGGCCAAATTATATAGCGTCTCCATTATTCAGAAATGTACTTACAAATGTGGTGTTGCTGCTGCTGCTCATAGATGTCGACGTTATCGGTTCAGAGGACATGATGTGCTGTGCTCCAAATCATCCTCCTTATGTACTAAAGTTCGGGTACAGCCGGTTAAAACAAATCCTGTTATCAACATGTGTCGGGCAACCTTTTGCTGGCGTGGGTGCTTGCTCAGATAATTGTCCTAAAAGGACAAATTATCTCGGCGGGACAGTGGCGCCGCCATTGCGACCTTGGGACCCCGGGGGGCCCCATTTCTTTTATCAGTTGCTGACCCTCATGAATCGAAAACATGACTGCGTCGTTTCGTGATTCGAGTATTATTCCTGACAGCTGTCTTGAGGTTTATTGGTTTTGCACTTACATACATCTGGAGGTCATCAACAAATCTCATGACATATCATTTCCGTTTAATAAGGAAAGGTCAGGACCTAACGCCAAGCTGGTACTGCTTGCCTTCATTGTAAATTTATGGTGCTGAGCATGGCGCACCGCTGGCGGGACGCCAGGCTAGAGTGACACCATTGCATTTAGCTTTGCAAGAGATTGAAGCTGCTAAATTTGGCCAGTATAATGTCATAGTCCATACTGTCAAAGGCTTCGCTCAAGTCTAAGAATCTCATGATCGCTGCCAATTGTCCATCCTACTGCTGCCTTTGTTAAAGCATATGTTGTGCTGTGATGTTTACGGAAGCTTAACTGGTAGTCGTCTGTGAGGTTACTTGTAGTTAGGTAGTTTGTTAACTGATTGTGGACTATATATTTTAAGGTAAAATAGTCCCCCATTCAGATCTCCGGGCGGGGACTACTCAGGAGAACGCCGTTATCAGGAGAAAGAAAACTTGCGTTCTATGGATCGGAGCGTGGATCCCTTAATCGAGCAGGTAGGTTAGAAAATTTAAAAAGTAAATGGATAGGTTAAATGATACTGAAGGACAGCAACAGCTACGAAATGAAGACCTTGCCAGATACGAAAATGATGGAGCGGTCCTCCCCTTCTCTGGGGAGGAGGTTGCCGCTCTCATCAAGTCCCTAAAAAGAGGGAAAGCCCCCGGAACAGACAGCATTGTGGCGGAGATGGTGCAGTTCTTAGCCCCACAGCTAGTTGCGCCACTTTCACACCTGTTCAAAGAATGCCTCAGGAAGGGCAGATTTCCGAAGAGCTGGAAAGTTGCTAATGTAGTAATTATTAAGAAAGGCCCTGAGAAAGACCCTGCCGAGGCCAAATCCTACAGACCCATTTGTCTGTTGGATGGCTTTGGCAAGCATCTGGAGAAACTACACTCCTGGAAATGGAAAAAAGAACACATTGACACCGGTGTGTCAGACCCACCATACTTGCTCCGGACACTGCGAGAGGGCTGTGCAAGCAATGATCACACGCACGGCACAGCGGACACACCAGGAACCGCGGTGTTGGCCGTCGAATGGCGCTAGCTGCGCAGCATTTGTGCACCGCCGCCGTCAGTGTCAGCCAGTTTGCCGTGGCATACGGAGCTCCATCGCAGTCTTTAACACTGGTAGCATCCCGCGACAGCGTGGACGTGAACCGTAGTTGCAGTTGACGGACTTTGAGCGAGGGCGTATAGTGGGCATGCGGGAGGCCGGGTGGACGTACCGCCGAATTGCTCAACACGTGGGGCGTGAGGTCTCCACACTACATCGATGTTGTCGCCAGTGGTCGGCGGAAGGTGCACGTGCCCGTCGACCTGGGACCGGACCGCAGCGACGCACGGATGCACGCCAAGACCGTAGGATCCTACGCAGTGCCGTAGGGGACCGCACCGCCACTTCCCAGCAAATTAGGGACACTGTTGCTCCTGGGGTATCGGCGAGGACCATTCGCAACCGTCTCCATGAAGCTGGGCTACGGTCCCGCACACCGTTAGGCCGTCTTCCGCTCACGCCTCAACATCGTGCAGCCCGCCTCCAGTGGTGTCGTGACAGGCGTGAATGGAGGGGCGAATGGAGACGTGTCGTCTTCAGCGATGAGAGTCGCTTCTGCCTTGGTGCCAATGATGGTCGTATGCGTGTTTGGCGCCGTGCAGGTGAGCGCCACAATCAGGACTGCATACGACCGAGGCACACAGGGCCAACACCCGGCATCATGGTGTGGGGAGCGATCTCCTACACTGGCCGTACACCACTGGTGATCGTCGAGGGGACACTGAATAGTGCACGGTACATCCAAACCGTCATCGAACCCATCGTTCTACCATTCCTAGACCGGCAAGGGAACTTGCTGTTCCAACAGGACAATGCACGTCCGCATGTACCCCGTGCCACCCAACGAGCTCTAGAAGGTGTAAGTCAACTACCCTGGCCAGCAAGATCTCCGGATCTGTCCCACCTTGAGCATGTTTGGGACTGGATGAAGCGTCGTCTCACGCGGTCTGCACGTCCAGCACGAACGCTGGTCCAACTGAGGCACCAGGTGGAAATGGCATGGCAAGCCGTTCCACAGGACTACATCCAGCATCTCTACGATCGTCTCCATGGGAGAATAGCAGCCTGCATTGCTGCGAAAGGGAGATATACACTGTACTAGTGCCGACATTGTGCATGCTCTGTTGCCTGTGTCTATGTGCCTGTGGTTCTGTCAGTGTGATCATGTGATGTATCTGACCCCAGGAATGTGTCAATAAAGTTTCCCCTTCCTGGGACAATGAATTCACGGTGTTCTTATTTCAATTTCCAGGAGTGTATTAGCTGACAGACTGACCACTCACCGCATGCTGTATGGGAAGAGCAACAGGCAATTTGGTTTCCGGCCTGGGCGATCGGCATCTGATGCAATCGCCTTGGCGGCCGAGGTTTGCGGCTCAGTCCCGGGCAAGTATGTTGTTGGCATCATGGTGGACATCAGTGGCACCTTTGACAACCTGTGATGGCCTTCGCTCTTCTCCTGCCTCCGGAAGAAGGAGTGTCCAGGGCTGCTATGTGGCTGTCTAAGAAGCTATTGTGATCACCAAGGGATGCCGCTAGGGCTCCATGTTGGGTCCCCTTTTCTGGGACATCCACATGGAGCCACTTCTGAACAGCTTGCAACAGAGCGAAGAGGTGCTAGAGGTGATAGCCTACGCTGATGACCTCCTCCTATTGGTCGGCGGCTGAAGTCTCTAGTATATAGAACCTGAGATAGAGAGATCAATGGCAAAATTACAACTGTGGTGCCGTAATTCTAAGATAACCAACTCACCTACTAAATCAACTTACCTCTTACTTAAAGGACAGCTAGTTAGAAATCCTACCGTGAGAATCGAGGGCACACCGGTTCTTCGGAGACGGGAGACACGTTACTTGGGAATCATCATCGACGAAAGGTGGAACTTCGCAAGGCACATTGAAACTGTAACCCAGAAAGCATTACAACTATTAAATAACCTCATTTCCATTGGACATAAAAGATTTCACCTTCCGTCCCATCTGATAAAATTATATAGTGGGTTTCCGGCTCGGGAGTCTGGACTCACAGGCTGACTAGGGTGGTACCCGCCGTGACAGTGAGAAGGGTACAAAGGAACATGCTACCAAGGTCTGTGGGGGCTTACTGGACATCCCCAGGGGGAGCACTGTTAGTCATAATGGGGCTCTGTCCTCTGGACATAAAAATAAGAGAGCAGTCGGCATGGTAGTGGGCTAAGAAAGACAACATTACAAAAACAGAAGAAATTATGGGAGCACCTGTTAGGGATAAGGGTGAGATAAGGAGGAGGGGTGAAGATTTATGGAAGGAGTTCATGGAGATGGACGAAACTGGTTGAAGGACTTACCAGTTCCTGCCAAATGTAAGGGAAAGAATGGGAATGAAATATTGCGAGCCGACTCGGGGATTGTTCCACTTCCTCACTGGTCATGGTCCCTATCCGACATATCTATGTCGGTTTGGGAAGAGGGCGACGCCCGCGTGTGACAGTGGCGCATCAGAGGTTACTACTCACCTGTGGTTTACAAGTGCCCCCTTTTCGATGATGTAGCAGCCCCATTAAGACAACAACTGCCGAGTAACAATACTTACGACCTATTGAGGCAAGAAGAGACCTTTCAAACACTGAATACATTAGCCAACGAGGTATCACGAAAAGAACTAACAATATCCTTGAGAGACTTTCGTGACTAGTTGCTAATCACCAGTCGCGTCCCCCACTCCGATCCCGTACTGCCTGTTCGTGGATAGGTCGACTAAACAGTTGGAATCCGCCACGTGCAGGACTAGGGGGCTGGGGTGATCTACTTCACGGACTTGACATATGCACCGATTATGAAGTAAATTAGGTAGTAGTTTTAGTAGCATAGAATAGGATAGTAGATTAGGAACCTGGAGCGACAATAAACTCCTTGCCTGCCTTGTGCCAGTGACATGCTCATAGGGTTTAGTTCTATGAGCCAGGCACCCAAGTAGGTTTATACTAACGCTGGCACACATGTAACGCTGCAGGCAGTTAACACAAATCACCAGTACTTAATAGAAAATAATGCTAACACTGGAAATAGTCTGCCCATTAACCCATTTAATACTGTCTGTAGTCTTGCAAATTAAATATGTAGTAGCTGCAATTGTAATAACATTGTAGAATATTAAGACCCACTAATCACTAAGGTGGTGGGTTATTCTTGTATAATTATTATGAATGGAAATAAAGAATTAAAAAAAACAGTATTTTTTAGTTGTGTGCGCGATACTGTCAGAATGTGGCCTGATGGAGAATATACATTAATGGACTTTTTATAAAACCTCTACTTTATTCACAAGAACATCTCGTTTCTATAGGGGTAGAGAAAGATAATTGTCTGCCTATCCTGGATGTTTTGGTTAGACGGAAGGACTCCAGCCAGCAAAGCTTAAATACCAGTAACTAAAGCTAACTCAATTAAATTCGTATAAAAATTAAGAAGATAGTAAATCGTTAAAAGACAGAGATATTAATCAATAGGGCTACCTGTCCGAGAAAATGGGCCGTTTGGATTATGCTACCTGAGCCTAAAGCGGTTGATAGCAGGCGTTCCGTTTGGCGGCCCCATACATATATACAGCCAGAGAGACAGTGGGAAGAGACGCTTTGCAGCGAGATAGGGCCAGTCAAACATCTGCTTGCGCTGAGCCTCGGATGACGTCAGAACTGGGCATGTACCAAAAGCGATTCCGGTGAAAGCAGGAAATGAGGTCGCGATGACTATGCACTGTCCTGGACCTCTTAGATTCCTCGGAAGTAAATGTATGTTGATAAAGCCGCATACCAAATGGCAAGATTATTTTCCATTTGCAAGGCGAGCATATTAACTTTGGTGATTACAAGTCAGGGTGATACATTTTCTTGGAACTTCCCATAGCGGTCACATCTGAGCTGTTAATAGTGCTGCTTCCGATAGGGGCATTTTATTATTAGGAGTGTTATAATACAGGATGTTTGTAGGTGAATATTGGGGTTTTAATGCTTTATAATATTTATTGGATTAAACTTACAGTTATGAATAATATGTCAAACGAAAGAGCAACTCAAACAGTTGTGTTTGGCACCAGTGCGGAGCGCGCAATGTTTCCGCCGCAATCCGCTAGACAACGGTAGTTGCGAAGATGGCGGCTAGTGGTCAGAAAGCGATTTGTGTTTTGCAGTTTGCAAAGACCGAATCTGTACTTACTGTGCAACGTGCGTTCCGGCTGAAGTTCGGTTGTGATCCTCCGAGTGATAATACGATTCGTAGATGATATAATCAATTTGAAGATACCGGCTGCCTTTGTAAAAGGAAGAGCACAGGACGGCCAAGAGTTAGTGAATAGACTGTTGAGCGAGTGAGAGAGTCGTTCACTCGTAGCCCAAAGAAATCAGTCCGGTAGACTGGTAGTGAATTACAAGTTCCAGTGTCGACTGTCTGGAAAGTTTTAAGAATACGCGTATAATTACGTCCTTACGGTTTACAGTTATTACAGGCTCTAAAGCTGGCAGACCATGGATTATGTGCCAACTTCGCAAACAAAATGTTGTTTCATGACGATGAAGATTTTCTGGATAAAGTTGTCTTCAGTGATGAATCGACCTTTCACCTTAGTGGACATGTTAACACTTACAATGTGCGCATTTGGGGCTCAGAAAATCCTCACGAGGTGGTACAAATTCAATGAGAGTCCCCTAAAGTGTGTGTTTTTTATGCCGAATCCTGGCGGAAACTTTATGGGCCTCTCGTTTTTGGTGAACCAGAGAACTTCATTTTCCAGGAAGATGGTGCACCACCTCACTGGCAAAGCGAAGTATGCGATTGTTTGAACTTCACTGTGCCCAAGTGCTGGAGAGGCCGCAAGGGGCCCTATGACAGGGCATGCTTCTTCATGGCCTCCATGTTCACCCAACCTAAGGCCATGGGATTTTTTCCTTTGGTGCTTCATCAAGGATCGTGTGTACGTGCCTCCACTACCAGCATACCTCCCTGACTTAAGAAACCGGATTGAAGCAGCTGTTGCTACACTCACTGAAGGCACACTTATCAACGTTTGGGGAAAATAATGGCTCTGAGCACTATGGGACTTAACATCTGTGGTCATCAGTCCCCTAGAACTTAGAACTACTTAAACCTAACTAACCAAAGGACAACACACACATTCATGCCCGAGGCAGCATTCGAACCTGCGACCGTAGCAGTCGCGCGGTTCCGGACTGAGCGCCTAGAACCGCTAGACCACCGCGGCCGGCCAACGTTTGGGAAGAACTCGGCTATAGATTTGATGTGTGCCGTGTGACAAATGGTGCTCACATTGAACATTTATGAGGTTCTTGGTAAAACTGTTCGAGTTGCTCGTTCATTTGACATATCATTTATAACTGTAAGTTTAATATAACAAGTATTATAAAGCATTAAAGAAATCCAATATCCATTTATAAACCCCCTGTACTTGGTGCATGTGATTTTTTACTGAATATATCAATCTTTTAACACTCAAAACTTCAATTTATAGTGATTGCTCATGATTAATCCAAATTAAAAAGAAACTAGTATATTATAAACCATATATATCTCTGATAGGCTTTATAATGCAGATTGGTGACTGCGTACGACCGCAGAGCCGAAGATACTGTTACTGGTCTGAGAATGTATTGGAGTGAGAGAGCGCTGGGCGCTCAGTTATAGGTAGCTGTCTGTGAGCGAAAGACGATGGAGTAAGCAGTTTTTGTGGTGTGCTGTGAGAAGCAACCAAGCGTTAGAGTAATGTAGGTATTACAAGAACATGTGAGCAGAAGTCTTCTCACAAGCAAGGTAAAGATGTTAAATAATTATGATTTTTGTTTTGCCAACGCATTAATATAGTTGAATTGGTTCATAATTTGTAACTGTTGAGTAACCCCAGAATATACGTAAACTGATTTGATAAAAAGGCTAGTTAGGTAATTCACTTTGGTATGAGCTATATGTAATTTGATGATTTGCATTAACGCTGCTTTAGTGAGGTTAGATAAAACTTGTTGTATAAATCTCATTGTTTGTGGATCAGTCAGTAATTCTAGCCAATGTAATTTCAATTGTAGATCTGTCTGAAAAGACAATCTTAACTTGTAACATAATTTTGCTAAAAAACTCAGTGTTAGTAACACGCCACAATCAGTACCGCCTTCCTACCCAGGTCATATGTTTTTCGAAGAAGTTGGATTTTTCATAAATGTTTTCATTTATCAGCCAAAATAATTTCATGTGAATTGCGAAGTATTACGGCCAGCATCGCACACCGCTGATCCGGTAGCTAGCATACTTTTATTTTTTTATGAGAGACCAGAGTGTATCCCATTATATTGGTGCTACTTTAGAAATAAGACCATTTCATTTATTTCTTATGTGCACAGGCATCGAAGTTATCAGTTTTGAACAGGGCTAGAGGATTCAGTGCCTAAGGAGATGATTGTATTTTGCAGTAACTGAATTTCTTTATTGGTATTGGGAGTTGAGTTGCCCAATCAGATAGCGTTAAGTTTTACTAACAATAACACAGAGTAAGCATACCACTTGCAGTTACAACACGATACACGATAATTAGAATCACGTATCCAGTTTTGTATGCAATCCACGTTTCACACATTCATTCAACGAAATCCTAAAGTTCCTTTGTAAAAGGAACGTTACACTTTAAGCGAGCATAGCGAGTAATATGGATGCGCAGACTAAAAATTATGGTCAGTATGTTCCCCATCGCTTTCTGGGTGACCGCAAAAATAGTTCTCAGGCTCTTGTAAATAGTGAATGTAGATACACGCACATACAATGTAAGGATCTTTTCGCATTAACAATACAAGAAAAACTAAAGATCTGCGATACTTTATACACTCCGCCCCAGATTCCTTTCCTACAAACCTCAAAAAATATTTAGAATAATTATATCCTTCGGTATCAACAAAGGCAAATTAAAAACAGAACTACAGCTGTTAAGTACAACAAAAATACTTTTAATCTGAGAAGATATCCTTATCAGTTCTTATGAGAATTCCATTGCCGGCCGTGGTGAGCAAGATAATGTCGAGATTTTTGACGTGACATAACGAATGCAGTTAAAACGATGGCCAGAAAAATACCATTATCTGTTTAGATTTATACTGGTTCGGTTGAGTGCAGGAAAATTGAGAAAGAATGACAGAAACATCATTCGTGCAACTGGTTAGTGGTATCTGATGCCTTTTTAGTTTACAGTGCGAAACATCTACACTAAAAGCAAATTACGAGTTGATCCGTAGTCCAAACGAAGTGGGATTTCATGTTTCGCATAACTATAGTTTTGGTACACAGTCGGCAACGCAATAATAATCATTGGGATGTGTGCAGAAGTCCCATGGTTTAGGATGTGAAATCGAAGTGGATTCGCCTACAGATCAAGGTATTAGCCTTGAAATTTAATGAAAAAAAGATAATAAATAACTGTGAAATTGGGTTAATGTGAAAGAACGTACCGTAATTGATCATTTCCGGCTTAGGAACATCTTCACAGGTCATATTGAGCAACCTAAATGAGAAGGGGAAGTTATATGCTTCCTTCCATGTAGGAAAGGATAGTAACTGTCTCCTTCACCGTTGCCCTCGATAGGTGAGGAGTCTTGGAACTGAATTCACGGAAAACATCATGTCGTGACAGTATGTCCGTCTCACCATGGTCTTCAATATCTTCTTCTCGAGTTACTATAAGAGGATTACGCGGTCTCGAGTACGAGTTTATAGACTGAGCATTCCTTTTCTTGATATCTCTCTTAACTATTATAGTACTAAAGCACGGGATGTTGCGCTGTGGAGCGGTTCATGGTCACGAGAAAACTGAGGCACAATCCCCTTTTTTCTCCCGTTAATGGTTATTCAGGTTTTTGTCTCCGACGGGCGAGTCCCTGCTTGATTCAGAAATTCTTCGCAGTGCAGGACACTGTAAAGTTTTTGCCGTATAGTGAAATTTGATACTCGAGGTGTTACGTATTTACATTTGCAAGGCCTTCTACGTTTCTTAGTAAATATTGCATTCTGTTGCCAGACGCGGTTTCCATGTCAGCGTAACATAATTTACGGTCACAATTTTCGAAAACCATTTTCAGTTCAACAGCAACACATAGAAACGTAAATAGCCGTAATTATACTAATTTGTAATGTAAAAATGCAGAACACAAAAACAAAAGCAACAAAATTTTCGGTAGTACTTTACTTGCAGTCTTTCTCCAAACAAAGGGGAGGGCTGTATTGCTTGTCCTACAACAGTATGTCAGAACAATCTGTGCTCAACGAAATTTGCATAATGGGCTCTGCAATTCTACAATTCTTAATAACATCACTTCAAATGATTAAACCGTACGCAGTCTGTTTATATGTGTGATAGAATGATGAAATGCTACGTCCAGTTTATGTGCTGTGTCAGTATTTCCATACACTTTTCAACATTTTTCTTATAACCAATCAGCTGACATTGCCCAGGTATTCCTCATGGCAATTTTCTATTAGATACGAAAGCAAATAATGAGCTTTTGTAGTAGTAAAGTACCGAAAATATTTCGTTTCTACGTTTTCGTGAAAAAACCTTTGTAATTATGAAACAGCCGTACAAATAAATGTGTATAATGCTCAAATGTATAGGTACAGTATGCAAATTAAGAAACATGACACCTGACAGTTACTGTAAACCGGTTACAGCTGCTTCGTGTCGTCTACTACGAGATTTTCTAAACTTCTCTATGGCAACGCTTTTTCATAGCTCTACAGATAACTATCGTTTTCGACTGTAGCCGCTTGCGCTTTTCTTTTGAAACCAGTCAAAACCGATAGCAGGTATCAGGGTTTTCCTGAAGCTGAGTCGACTGTAGGAATAACTTAGCAGCAAAGAACAAATGTATTACAACTTTTGCATGATGCGGCGTCTTTTCGCGTATCTCAGTATTTATGACATCACATCCCTTGAACGTTGTGATGTACAACGACGCATTGTGCAGCTAAATTCTGTGTTATATTTGGTTACTTTGAGCGAAATATTTTGCTCCTACAATTAGTAGCAGAGAAGTAATAAATATAAAAGTCCTGCATCATGCGGCAGTTTCCATTTATTTAATGTTTATGACGTCAGTTCTTCTGAACAGTTGTTGTTGTTGTTGTTGTGGTCTTCAGTCCTGAGACTGGTTTGATGCAGCTCTCCATGCTACTCTATTCTGTGCAAGCTTCATCATCTTCCAGTACCTACTGCAGCCTACATCCTTCTGAATCTGCTTAGTGTATTCATCTCTTGGTCTCCCTCTCCGATTTTTACCCTCCACACTGCCCTCCAGTACCAAATTGGTGATCTCTTGATGCCTCAGAACATGTCCTGCCAACCGATCCCTTCTTCTAGTCAAGTTATGCCACAAACTCCCCCCCCCCCAATTCTATGCAACACCCCCTCATTAGTTATGTGATCTACCCATCTAATCTTCAGCATTCTTCTGTAGCACCACACTTCGAAAGCTTCTATTCTCTTCTTGTCCAAACTATTTATCATCCATGTTTCACTTCCAAACATGGCTACACTCCATACAAATACTTGCAGAAACGACTTCCTGAGACTTAAATCAATACTCGATGTTAACAAATTTCTCTTCTTCAGAAACGCTT
Source organism: Schistocerca serialis cubense (assembly GCF_023864345.2). NCBI lineage: Eukaryota > Metazoa > Arthropoda > Insecta > Orthoptera > Acrididae > Schistocerca > Schistocerca serialis. The sequence continues at coordinate 56,014,135 of NC_064644.1, forward strand.
TCCTTGCCATTGCCAGTCTACATTTTATATCCTCTCTAGTTCGACCGTCATCAGTTATTTCGCTTCCCAAGTAGCAAAACTCCTTTACTACTTTAAGTGTCTCATTTCCTAATCTAATTCCCTCAGCATCATCCGATTTAATTCGACTAAATTCCATTATCCTCGTTTTGCTTTTGTTGATGTTCATCTTATACCCTCCCTTCAAGACACTGTCCATTTCGTTCAACTGCTCTTCCAAGTCCTTTGCTGTCCCTGACAGAATAACAATGTCATCGGCAAACCTCAAAGTTTTTATTTCTTCTCCATAAATTTTAATACCTACTTATGATCTATCTGTCATAAAATCAACTGCAAATGTAGATAATATCTTCATAATGTGTCGCGAATAGTGTTAGTAGAATAGAAGTAAAGTATTTAAAAGTCATGCACAATACGACAGTTCTTCTCATACCTCAATTTTTATGACCTCATATCTCCTTAACTATGAGAGGTAGGTGGTTCTTATCACCTCATCGATTGAGAACGTGTGATTGTGTCCTATTGAGAGTGAACTAGGATGTTATTACAGAGAAAAAGCAAACCTTTTGACAGCTACTCACAACGCTTCTTATCGTATCGCCAACACTATTTTTGCCACTACTGAAGAAACTGCCAGCGTTACCAGGAATACTCAAAAATGCCACGGGAGCGGGCCAACCTGGAGTCAGCCAGACACTCTTAGATGGACCAAGAACTGCTCCCGCAACACCGAACACAATGTTGGACAGGCAGAGGGCCTGCACTGTAGTAACAACGTCGCAGAGCAAGGACAAAGCTACTGCAGCGGAGAGACATAATTGCTACTTGCGCACACCTGAGGCTTTGTTGGAGATACGTGACGGAAAGTGATGCTTTGGCACAACAATAATGCATGAAACTAGTGTACATACTTCTCATTTTTAGATTGATGTATGCCGTCTGGTAGCCCCCACCACCAGCCCTCAACTACGACGAGCTGTGTACACTACGAGGGAGCTCGATTTTACGAGGAGCCACCACGAGATGGCCTTCACCAGCTGCAGGCCAACTTCTGGCACTGTGTCCCATGCTGTAGACTTAGGGCCTTCCATGCGGCAGGCCCCCTCTGATCCTCTTTGATCGCTGCCAGCCCTCTGTTCTGCAGCACAACCATTCGATATCAGAGCAGTACAGTCACCCAACCACCTTAGCCTTAGCAGTCCGTCTCTGCTCGCAAGAACGGCCATCCCTGCTGAGGGCTGTCTTCTTCCAAGGAGCTCACGGCAAAATTACGCACCTTCGAGTGCATCCTGCCCCGCGTTGCAGAGTGGCGACCAGATGGACAAGTGCCACTCCACACTTCGAAGTCAGTGGTTCTGATGAGTCGTGACGCCACTGCAGGCCGCTGAAGGTTGCAGGCAGGTGGCTTGCATCATTGTTTTCACATCCTCTGTCTTGATCACGCATCCTAGAGGGCCTTGCCTCCACAGACCGATGCCAATGATACAGCTGGTTCACTAATCGCTCTGAGCACTATGGGACTTAATATCTAAAGCCATCAGTCCCCTAGAACTTAGAACTAACCAACCTAAGGACATCACACACACATGGATGCCCGAGGCAGGATTCGAACTTGCGACCATAGCAGTCGCGCGGTTCCCGACTGAAGCGCCTAGACCCGCACAGCCACCGCGACCAGCATGGTTCACTAATAAAATGATGGTCACTAATGATGTTTCCATGAACAAACCATCTGTCTACAGTCAATGACAACTCACCACCTCATCGCAATCCCCCGCCCGCCTTCACACTGTAGAAGCGATCGATCCCAGGCCTCTACAATACTGATAGTCACCAAAAACCCCTTCAGGTTTAGTAGTTTTCTCTTACAAGCGTATTCTGATAGCTCCAGACCTTAGTAACCACAAAGAACACTCAGCTTGTGGGTCGGATCTTGCCTCTTTAGGCGGAGTTCAATCCACATATTTCGGATGATTGCTGCTTTGTCTCGGGATCACAGTGATTGGGGGCTAAAGAAGTACTACGTGTTGCCGTGACAGGATTGTCGCGTTTACACTGCTTGGTCAGCTCTGTGGACTTTTTGGATCTGTCTCAGCAGTTGTGGCACACAAGGATCAGTGACCTTTGGCATGATGATGATGTTAGGCAACATAGCTGATTGCCACGTTTTCTGCAGTCTCTACGAAGTGTCTTCTGCAGTTAACCACAGCGTCATGTGGTGTGTGTTGTTGCCGTACACTTCCACCAACTCGCCTTGGGTAGAGAGTTTATGCAGGGTGTTACAAAAAGGGACGGCCAAACTTTCAGGAAACATTCCTCACACACAAAGAAAGAAAATATGTTATGTGGACATGTGTCCGGAAACGCTTACTTTCCATGTTAGAGCTCATTTTATTACTTCTCTTCAAATGGCTCAAAATGGCTCTGAGCATTATAGGACTTAACATCTATGGTCATCAGTCCCCTAGAACTTAGAACTACTTAAACCTAACTAACCTAAGCATAGCACACAACACCCAGCCATCACGAGGCAGAGAAAATCCCTGACCCCGCCGGGAATCGAACCCGGGAACCCGGGCGTGGGAAGCGAGAACGCTACCGCACGACCACGAGATGCGGGCTCTATTCAAATCAAATCAATCATGGAATGGAAACACACAGCAACAGAACGTACCAAAGTGACTTCAAACACTTTGTTACAAGAAATGTCCAAAATGTCCTCTGTTAGCGAGGATACATGCATCCACCCTCCGACGCATGGAATCCCTGATAACGCTGATGCAGCCCTGGAGAATGGCGTATTGTATCACAGCCGTCCACAATACGAGCACGAAGAGTCTCTACATTTGGTACCGGGGTTACGTAGACAATGCTAGTACTGTAGAGCAATGAGTCGCACGTCAACACAAGCAACGAAGTCCACATTACCTTCCTTCAATTGGGCCAACTGGCGGTGAATCGAGGAAGTACAGTACATACTGAAGAAACTAAAATGATCTCTAACATGGAAATTAAGCGTTTCCGGACACGTGTCCACATAACATCTTTTCTTTATTTGTGTGTAAGGAATGTTTCCTGAAAGTTTGGCCGTACCTTTTTGTAACAACCTGTATAGTGAGAGAGTGGCCAACTGGACGATACGGCGGCCATTTTTCTGCCAAACTGCGGGTGGGACTTTTGAATGGCCAGCAGTGGAGTAGTGGAGTACACACTCACCGAATCAAAAGCACAAGACAATATGGCGAATTCATTCGTTACATGCCTTTCTTTACAGCTATAATATATTCATAGTAGCCTACTACGTACAACACAGGAAAATTTGATACTGTGGGTGTAAAAATTATTCATTACTTGCATTTATCTCCTTTAAAGTTCGTTTACTAGGCACATTGCAGTGAAAGTAACGTAAATAAAAAAATATAGTCTATAGAATTTGTTTTGTATCGGAAGTGCATAACGCTAAAGATTTAACGTACCTGTATTACGTCAGATGAATGAAGGTCGTAAGCAGTTGTTTACTTGTGACATGCAAAAAGTGTGAGACGTATTAGTACTTCTTGTCACGTCTTCAAACTTTTTGCCTGTCACAAGTAAACAACTGACTGAATACCGTTAGTAGATAACAAACGAAAAAGATTACGAAAATCAGGTAATGTTAAATGTAGGTTACTGTAATAATGACCAAATATAACAAGAAAACCACCGTATCCCTTCTACTCCTCAATAAGTAGGCCTATTAAAAACTGTCTTCAAGAGTACCTACAATTATTTACTACGAATAATGTTTGAGCAACCACGACAACTGCGGAAAACGAGCTTAGAACTCGCCTGCGTCAACAGTTAGGCAATAATACTGAAACCATAATAATGTCTAGTGCTCTGATTTGGAACTAAATAAAATTTGGCGCTATAAAGTCGAATGAGCATTGCACAACAATTACAGGAACTTTCCGTTTCCAGCAAGAAATTCAATTCAACTCAAAAGTACGGCGAACATAGGAAGCGCAAGAGACGTTTGGCGGGAGAATGGCGCCAAAGCTAATCAACCAATCACAGGCAACTTCACCTATGGCCACTCAATCTTTATACAGCCTCTCTAGCCTTGGGTTGTTCAAGATTTAATCCCACTTCAAATGAAGAAAATTCATACTACCTGGAGTACCACTTCTACACTGGGGTACGCCATTTTTTTTTCTTTATTGTGATTTCATTCCCGTACCCCATAAGGGCAGGGGAGGGCTGTCAGCGGCACAATCCGCTGCTGTTCAGCCGAGTGACACAACTAAAACAAGAACAAAATGATACATACATAACGAGAAAAAAAAGGGGAACATAAAACAGAGTAAGGGGAGAAAATGGAGGTAACAATACACTGACGTGGAGACGTTCATGGGGGACAGTTAAAAAAGTCACCAGAAAGTTAAAAAACACAGTTAGCGATTTTTAAAACACAGAGAAGACACTGAATGCGCATGCACAGGTTAAAAGTTGGCCACAGTGTTAAAAACTCTCTGGAACAACACACTTAGAACCCACCTGGAGCACACACGACGAAGAATAAAACTGCCAGTTGGGACCAGCCGAGGGAAAGGTCAGACAGGATGGAAAAGGAGGGGAGAGCAAGGGGCAGGACGGGAAGCGGCGGCATGAAGAGAGTAGGGGCGTCATCGGGTACACTAGGAGACACGTGGGGCAGGAGATGAAGAGGGAACACAAGGCAGGATGAAGTGCAGAGACATTGAAAAGGGGCATAAGAGAGGGAGGGGGAATAGGAGGGGGCAGCCGCTCAGGAAGAGGGAGGGGGAGGAGAGGGAGCCCTGTGGCAGGAAGATGGGGTTAGAGTTGGTAGGAAGGGTAGATGTCAGGGCGAAGCTCATCATTCGGGAGGGGTAGATGGTGGAAGTTGCGTTGGGAAAGGAGATGGAGGGTGTGGAGATGGAGAGAGGGTGGGAGACAACGGTAAAGGCGAGGCAACTGGTTGGGGGTGGAGAGGAAGGGCGACACCTGGTACGCCATATTGCTACGGCTACTCTAAGACTGTGCTACACCACTGTGACGCACGGATATCAGTAGAAACCTCGTGCAGATAAAGAAGTAGTTATGATGAAAATTAATTTATTTCGTGGTGACATGGGGATTTACGACTACCGCTGTCGTACGCTTTCATGGTTCATGCAGAAGATACAGTATTATAGCCTCCAAGGCGCAGGGACGGAAGCGTTAGTCTGGGATCCTGGCTGGAGGGGATCGCGACTCCGTTTGATGTGTGAAGCTAAGACAGGTGGCGCTGCGGAGGAACACGGACGGACAAGCCGCGGCTGCCGGCTGTCACAGCGCTACACGTCCGCGCCAGGCGGCGGGGTGGCGGGAGTCTGCATATTCATGGCCAGCGCCGGATGCCGAGCGGAGCAGCAGACCAGCTCTCGCTGCCTGTTCTCTGTCTCCGCTCCCCCGCACGGCGGCCACACGGGTGCCCTAATACTCCCCATGTCTGCAGAGGACTGACATCCCTGCGACGGCTGCGACGGGAACCAGAATGAGTCTAGTCTTCAAGAGCGTCAAACGTGAACACTCACTCTTCGACATTCTCCTCATAAAATAATTTACCAGCAGTGGCATCACATTCGAGTAGACACTGTGTCACGATGATTGATGAAATCGAACGCAGGTGAAATATCCACCATGTACATGGACGGAAAAAAATCGTAACAACAATCAATAATTAATGTACAATAATGTAACACATTTAACTGATTAACACTGCAGGTTTATAGGTTACTGTAATTGCGATGTAAGCCATTCAGCCACTCCGTCTACAGCCCACAAGTGGTCCATCGGGACCATCTGACCGCCGCGTCATCCGCAGTGGAGTACGAGGATAGGAAGAGCGCGTGGTCAGCACACAGCACTCCCGGCCGGTGTGATGGTATTCTTGACTGAAGCCGCTAGTGTTCGGTCGAGTAGCTCCTCAGTTGGCATCACGAGGCTGAGTGCGCCCCGAAAAATGGTAACAGCACATGGCGGCCTGGATGGTGACCCATCCAAGTGCCGGCCACGCTCGACAGCGCTTAACTTCGGTGATCTCACGGGAACCAGTGTATCCACTGCGGCAAGGCCGTTGCCGAGGTAAGCCATTACAAATGTGAAATGCTGGTGCATAGAATCGAGAATGATGAATCGATGCGTGCGAATGTACATGCATTGTATTGCACAGGTACCGAACGTCAGAGCACTGTGACACTTGGGCCAGCCGGCTCGACCGAGGGGTTCTAGTCGCTACAGTCTGGAACCGCGAGAACGCTACGGTCGCAGATTCGAATCCTGCCTCGGGCATGGATGTGTGTGATGTCCTTAGGTTAGTTAGGTTTAAGTAGTTCTAAGTCCTAGGAGACTGATGACTTTAGAAGTTTAGTCCCATAGTGCTGAGAGCCATTTGAACCATTTTTTTGTGACTCTTGGACCTTCAATACAGAGAAGGTTAATGCTGTTTGTGGGTGATGCCAGAGTTGTCGTTCAATGATGTCCAATTTGTGCTCGTTTGGAGACAGATCTGGTTATCGAGTAGGCCAAGGCAAGATGTCGGCACTCTGTAGAGTATTTTGGGTTACAACAACGGTATGTGGGCAAGCGTCATGCTGTTGGAAAGCAATCCCTGGAATGTTGTGCATGAATGGCAGCAAATCATGTCGGGTAAGGTGTCGGAACTTTGTATGGCATTTTGGGTTACAACAGCGGTATGTGGGCGAGAGTCATCCTGTTGGAAAGCAATTCCTGGAATGTTATAGTAGCAAAGCAGGTCGAAGCACCAGATTGGAGTATAAATTCGTAGTCAGGGTGCGTGAGATAACCACGAGAGTGCTCCTGCTGTCATTCGAAATCGCATCCCAGACCTTAGCTCCAGCTGTAGGTCCAGTGCGTCATGAACACCTGTTTGTTGCAAGCCCTCAACTGGCCTCTTTCTAACCAACATAAGTCCACCACTGACACCGAGGCAGAAGGAACTTTCACCAAAAGACACAACAGATCTCCACCCAGTCCTCCAATGAACCTTCACTTGACACCACTGAAGTCTCAAACGACGGACGTTTGGTGTCTGTGGAATGCACGCTACAGGGCGTCTTACTATGAGCTTTCCTTCACGTAACAGGTTCGCAACAGTTCGTTGTCTCAGGGTGGTGGCAACTGCTGCCCCAATCGCTGCTGCAGATGCAGTACTATGCGCCAGAGCCATACCCCAAACATGATGCAGTATCCTCTCGGTAGTACTATATAGCCATCCGGAGCCCGGTCTTCTTGCGAACGTACATTCTCGTAAACACCGCTGCTGCCAGCTGTCATTTACAGCACCAACAGTCCTATCAAGTCCTTCTGCAGTATCGCAGCTGGAACATTCAGCTTCACGTAGCGGTATTCCACGACCTCGTTCAGACTCAATGATATGTTGATAACGGCGTCTTTATTGCCTTAAGGACGTGCTTCAGTGACATCAGCTCGCGATGTCCGCGCCGGCAGGGCTGGCCAACGGTTCTAGGCGCTACAGTCTGGAACCGCGCGACCGCTACGGTCCAAGGTTCGAATCCTGCCTCGGGCATGGATGTGTGTGATGTCCTTAGGTTCGTTAGGTTTAAGTAGTTCTTAGTGCTAGGGGACTCATGACCTCAGAAGTTAAGTCCGATAGTGTTCGTAGCCATTTGAACCATTTTTAATGTCCGCAGTGAAAGGCAACCAACTCTCACGAGCGTTATGGCGTGTATCTAAAGCAAACCTCATGTAAATCGTCATAGTCGCACTACTAGCGCCACACTCTTGCGCCTGGAGCAAAATTTGAACAGACATCGTCTTTTAGACGTAGAAACACAGCGACCAACTTTCTGTTATGTGGCAAAGTTCCTCCTTGGTGTTGTGCAGTTTTGAACCAGAAACATTCCAGCAAATATGATCCGAAACCGAGCCGATTATGAGGTAATTAAGTATGATTTCCTGTCCAACACATGGAGAGTGTCAACGCAGGTCTTGCAACTGTAATGCCAGCATCACACTAATTTTCAATTTATTTTGAAAGCCACACTCTATCTGGGGGCCTAAGGGCATTATCAAGTGATATTTAATGGTATCAAGGTACACAGAATTCGTTAAACAGAGCAGAGTGTAGCAATAGGCTACCTATAGGCCCTCTACATAAGTTGCTTCTCTGCATCCGTTCTGTGTTCTGTCGCGACGGCTGATACATAAGTTCATGTGACTTTTATCAATTTCTTCGACGCTACACGACTTCATACAATATTTATACTATTATGTTATTTTATATTTGTTAACAAATTGTGTTTCAAAATTATTTAGCTTATGTATCATGTATCTAATTTTAATAGTAGATCAATTCACGCTATATTATTTTATACATATTGCCTTTCTGAAGTGTGGACGAGTCGTTTAGTGATGCATATAGTGGTGTGCAAAACTTAACGACTTGCGTATGAAACGCATTATGCGGTTCTGCCAAGTAACCTAGATCGATGATACTTGGAAAAGACATGGAAATAACTCCTACAGAATCATACAGAAGGGACGTGAATCAAACACACAATGAGAGGAACATAAATGACGTATTTGTTCACTGGTAATAGTTATGCTGAAGTCACCGCGATTCGTCATTGTCTCCTCAACAATGTACGAATCATGGTACTTAAGAGGGTGTGGGGTCACCAACATCTGCAGTGTATGCTCTGCTACGTGCTCCCTTTCTGGTCTCGAATTGCTAAGGAATTCTTATGGCAGGAGGTTCATATCCTCCACCACTACGGTTAACAACTGTTGGATGGTTTTGGTGCACGTTGAAGTGTTCTAGTATATCTCTCCAAAGAATTCCACCCGTGTTGCGCGGAGGTTTAAGTCGGGGAATGGGTCGGTCAGTCCCTTCACCAAAAATCCTCTAGTTCCAAGAGCCGCTCCACCTGCGTAGTTCTACGCCGTCGCTAATTTTTATACATAAACCTGAAGTCAGGGCCGATTGTAGCATTGAAAAGACAACACAAAAAATGGTTCAAATGGCTCTCAGCGCTATGGATCTGAGGTCATCAGTCCCCTAGACCGTAGAACTACTTAAATCTAACTAACCTAATGACATTACACACATCCATGCCCGAGACAGGTTTCGAAACTGCGACCGTACCGGTCGCGCGGTTCTACACTGATGCGCCTAGAGCCGTTCGGCCACACCGGCCGGCCGTTTATTCTTAGGTGATCTTTCGATGTTTAGTGGTGAATGCATGATTGCCGCGCGGTATTAGCCGAGCGGTCTTGGGCACTGCAGTCATGGACTGTGCGGCTGGTCCCGGCGGAGGTTCGAGTCCTCCCTCGGGCATGGGTGTATGTGTTTGTCCTTAGCATAATTTAGGTTAAGTAGTGTGTAAGCTTAGGGACTGATGACCTCAGCAGTTAAGTCCCATAAGATTTCACACACATTTGAACATTTTTGAATGCATGATTTTTCGTCATCAGCTTTAAACTCAATTTTTTATGAAAATAGGGAGTGCCTAGTGCTTGTGCACGTGTTTCTTTAATTTCAATACAGAACGTGCTTGCTAAATTTGATTAAAATCGGAGACCCACATAGCAGACCCTCCCCTTGATAGATGCAATGCAGATTATAGTTGACGTGCTGTTGTAGAGCAGATATTCAGCTGCGCAGGTAACATCTTTTACTTCAGGAGAACGAAAGCGTTTTATTTTACTTGTTTCAGGGCAGCAGAAGGCGTATTCAGTTTCTCTTGTGTTCCTAGAAAGAATCACTAGCTGTTAAAGGCAAGTATTAGCTTATAAAGTTCCAGACTCTTCATTCAATACTTTACCTGTCTTTTATGGACTATCAGACGTAACAGTGGATTACGAGAGATGCCAGCGGGTGGCCTGGAGCGGCGCGGTCCAGCCTCCTCCAGCGTGTCCAGCGACGTCTCCAGGCGCTGTGGCGGTCCCTTTAGTGCGTCGTAAAGCTGCCGATAGGCTCGCGTGCGCCTCGAGCCACGTGGCCCCGCTTTCTCGTAAAAGACCGCCCCACGGCCTCCGGCGAGCACGTCGCTTCCCTCCACGCCGCCGTCTGGCTGGTCCAGTTCTTCTGGGGGCCGGCAGTTTCGCTGTTCCCTTGTTATCTTGGGACCGTGACCAAGGGGTAACTGAAAAGTTGCGTGCGCTTCTGACTGTAGCGACCGTAAAAATTTATTACTTCTGCTCGACCATGGAGCTGGAGAAACTGTTGATGGCCAACAGTTTACACTGTTGGGAATCATACTCGGTTCACGCGCTTTGTGGGTAGCTTCTAGTGTAACGTGGTCGCCGTCCCACGCGCGAATCAAACACAAAATATTTCCTACGATGATATCGTTCAGTATGGATGTGTCCATTATTAGTATGTTTCCGGGTGTTCTGCCCAGTTGTTGTTTCCAAATTAGGCACGCTATTTCTACAATCAACAAAGTCGTATCCTTCAGGTGCTGCGAGTTTCCTCTCGTGTGTAGGGGAAAGCGGGGCTACAAGTTCTGATTTTTAACTAACCTCAAAATTCGTTTGGAATACCTGAATTTAGTATTCATGCGATGCAATCAAAATTTATTTATATGTATAACTTTGATAGTAAGACAGTTATTTGGGTCATTCCATGTGTGACTTTTTAGTAATAATATTTTAATCTCTAAAGTTGTAGAATAACAACTTACCTCGACTGGAGGCAAATTGTTAACAAGCCGGGGTAAGTTGTTACCATATTTGTCATACCTATTATTTGTGAAATGAAAAACAATAAATGATTAAACCATGTCTGTTTATTTAAGTAATAATTAACAATGTCGTACGAATCATCAGGTAAATATTTGTATGTTATGTAACAAGTAACTATAATTTGAACTTAAACACTTATTAACCCTTTAGTAATTAGTAACTTATTAAATAACTAGTAACTATTCGGCCCTGATAATTCAATCTTCAATCACATTGTCCTTGTCTTAGGCAGAAAAGACCTATCATATTGCCGTCACAGGCGAAAACATATATACTTATAATTAATTAATCATCAGAAGATATGTCACAGTGATAGTTCGAGCATAGATAAGTTAATAAGGCCCCATTCTGCCTACATCTGGAATGGGCCCAGGTCTTACATTCTTGACACTGAACCAATTCTTGCCCAGAACGTGCATTAGAGTAACTGTCACAGCACACTAGACAATAATACTCTAAACTGTCCTCTTCACTCTCAGACCTATCACTACTCGTCTGTAAAAAAAAGTCGTTTAACAGACTTCCCCTTGCCTCCACGTTTTCTTCTCCATTTCCTTGTGTTGTTTTACCTTTCCCTTTTCCTTTATTTTCTCTCACTTTCTCATTGTTGATGTTTACTTTCTTTTTCTTGCTTTCCTCTTCTGCTAAGGTTTGTTTAACTGCAGTATCGGTTAAAATAGGGGATTTTCAAAGACGGCTCTTGTTTGTTCCAATCCTTGGTTGTGCCTTCGGAAAAAGACGTACTGCTTCTGGAGCGAACGGGATTTGATCTCCGAGTTGTTCTTCTATGACATCAGAAGGTGCAGGCAGATTAACAACCCCTGATGGCCCTGGAGCATCAACGATTTGTCTTGTATGTGTACCAATGTTTACAATTTCAGATGCATTAGCTTCTACGCTAGTAACAGTCTCTGACACTGCTTCCGACCTGTTAGTGATGATCTCATGCGAAATGCCTAAATCCACATCTGATGCGTTTACTAGAACTAAAGGGCTATCTGTTACGTACGATGAAGCATAGTCGTTTTCTGTGAAAACGTTGTGGTCATAAGGCCAAAAGTAAGCTTTTCTGAAAGCACTCATTACGTTTATGGGCGTCAGTGCACGTGGTAGCTCGTATACAACAATTCTGCGATCTCATATATCGACATTCTCTTCCCAAGATTACTGCGTAGCCAATTTTCCTGACCCTTTGCACAATAGCTGTCACCCATCCTGAACTGTTTCTTGCGCTGACAGTTTCCGGTGTTCCGCCTCAGATAATGAAATCCTTGTATTTAAGCCTTGGGAAAATAAACATGGAAGGAACTGCATGACCTAATGCATTTAGCCGGCCGAAGTGGCCGTGCGGTTAAAGGCGCTGCAGTCTGGAACCGCAGGACCGCTACGGTCGCAGGTTCGAATCCTGCCTCGGGCATCGATGTTTGTGATGCCCTTAGGTTAGTTAGGTATAACTAGTTCTAAGTCCTAGGGGACTAATGACCTCAGCAGTTGAGTCCCATAGTGCTCAGAGCCATTTAAACCATTTGAACCTAATGCATTTACTGCCAGTTCCACTGTAAACAATGTCCCTCGTTCAACAAATACTATTGCTCCAACTTGCTTCATTCCCTTTTTGGCAATAATTTTCCTTGGATTTAGCACTGTGGTAACGCCTATTTCATCTAACTCATTTATTCTTGAAGGTGGAAATTTGTATTTATCCAACACGGAGCTAAAATGAAAAATAAAAATGGTTCAAATGGCTCTGAACACTATGGGACTTAACATCTAAGGTCATCAGTCCCCTAGAACTTAGAACTACTTAAACCTAACTAACCCAAGGACATCACACACATCTATGCCCGAGACAGGATTCGAACCTGTGACCGTAGCGGTCGCGCGGTTCCAGACTGAAGCGCCTAGAACCACTCGGCCACACAGGCCGGCCACGGAGCTCAGCTTCGTAAAAAATACAGTAACATTGTGTTTGTTAAATCATGTAGTCATGACGGCACTCGTTGACTCCGGTGTTCTTATTGACAGGTGAGGATGTCCTTTCAAAATACCAGTCAGCCTTTCTGAACCAGCTTTTTTTATTTCCCTGCCACGATGGTGGAACATTGCGAGCATTGAATTTCAGTGCATATTCGTTCGCTCACTTTCTGACTTCTTCTGACAGAACACCAAAGGAAATTCAAGCACAAGCGGCAGATATTCTGCTAACGTATCTTCCTCTTCTTCACTAAAGACCAGTTTTACTTTCTTGAAACCAGATCTTAACTTTTTGACAAATCTGTACAACGTCATATCACAAATATCTAATTCTTTGGCAACAGTTTTTATTTTCCTGCCATCGTTGAGAACTGCATCTGCTGCTTTTTGCATCAACTCCTGTGATACAGAACTGCGTGTTGTTTGTTTGGTATACGTCCTCATACTACAAAAAAATTACGATATTTATAGTCGATTGGTGGTACAAATGAATTGGGGCAAGTTGTTCCAAGGTCACCATGCACCCCCGAAAAACGGAACATCTAGCCCCATTCACACATGTTGAAATAAAAATACACTCCTGGAAATGGAAAAAAGAACACATTGACACCGGTGTGTCAGACCCACCATACTTGCTCCGGACACTGCGAGAGGGCTGTACAAGCAATGATCACACGCACGGCACAGCGGACACACCAGGAGCCGCGGTGTTGGCCGTCGAATGGCGCCAGCTGCGCAGCATTTGTGCACCGCCGCCGTCAGTGTCAGCCAGTTTGCCGTGGCATACGGAGCTCCATCTCAGTCTTTAACACTGGTAGCATGCCGCGACAGCGTGGACGTGAACCGTATGTGCAGTTGACGGACTTTGAGCGAGGGCGTATAGTGGGCATGCGGGAGGCCGGGTGGACGTACCGCCGAATTGCTCAACACGTGGGGCGTGAGGTCTCCACAGTACATTGATGTTGTCGCCAGTGGTCGGCGGAAGGTGCACGTGCCCGTCGACCTGGGACCGGACCGCAGCGACGCAAGGATGCACGCCAAGACCGTAGGATCCTACGCAGTGCCGTAGGGGACCGCACCGCCACTTCCCAGCAAATTAGGGACACTGTTGCTCCTGGGGTATCGGCGAGGACCATTCGCAACCGTCTCCATGAAGCTGGGCTACGGTCCCGCACACCGTTAGGCCGTCTTCCGCTCACGCCCCAACATCGAGCAGCCCGCCTCCAGTGGTGTCGCGACAGGCGTGAATGGAGGGACGAATGGAGACGTGTCGTCTTCAGCGATGAGAGTCGCTTCTGCCTTGGTGCCAATGATGGTCGTATGCGTGTTTGGCGCCGTGCAGGTGAGCGCCACAATCAGGACTGCATACGACCGAGGCACACAGGGCCAACACCCGGCATCATGGTGTGGGGAGCGATCTCCTACACTGGCCGTACACCACTGGTGATCGTCGAGGGGACACTGAATAGTGCACGGTACATCCAAACCGTCATCGAACCCATCGTTCTACCATTCCTAGACCGGCAAGGGAACTTGCTGTTCCAACAGGACAATGCACGTCCGCATGTATCCCATGCCACCCAACGTGCTCTAGAAGGTGTAAGTCAACTACCCTGGCCAGCAAGATCTCCGGATCTGTCTCCCATTGATCATGTTTGGGACTGGATGAAGCGTCGTCTCACGCGGTCTGCACGTCCAGCACGAACGCTGGTCCAACTGAGGCGCCAGGTGGAAATGACATGGCAAGCCGTTCCAGAGGACTACATCCAGCATCTCTACGATCGTCTCCATGGGAGAATAGCAGCCTGCATTGCTGCGAAAGGTGGATATACACTGTACTAGTGCCGACATTGTGCATGCTCTGTTCCCTGTGTCTATGTGCCTGTGGTTCTGTCAGTGTGATCATGTGATGTATCTGACCCCAGGAATGTGTCAATAAAGTTTCCCCTTCCAGGGACAATGAATTCACGGTGTTCTTATTTCAATTTCCAGGAGTGTATATTATTGGTTGTGTTACGTAACATAGGTAATTTATGCATTGTGTACCAAAACAGTAGATAAATCCTTACCACAAAACACTGAAACACTAAAGGCTACTCGTTAAAGTTCGTGAGTGAGATCAAAAATACCTAACACGAAAATATTTACATAAGTGAAACAGCGACGCAAGTGCTGTCGTTACGATGTTCCGGGGACCACTGGCCTGTTTACGATGGCTGCAATCAGTGCGCTGTGGCGTTTAATTTCACGACGTTTTAACTTCTTATTCACATCTCTTTCCCTCGCAGAATAATTTCAGTCGGAACAACTTACCTCTGTAACAATTGGCCCCACTCTCCCCTACGCGCTGCATGGAATAATGCCAGACTATGAACAGTTGGTGATCTCACGGCGCTTTTTCTATCCGAGTTCGATCAAGGTTGGTTGGGTGGTTGTTTGGGGAAGGAGACCAGATAGCGTGGTCATCGGTCTCATTGGATTAGGGAAGGATGGGGAAGAAGTCGGCCGTGCCCTTTCAGAGGAATCATCCTGGCATTTGCCTGGAGTGATTTAGGGAAATCATGGAAAACCTAAATCAGGATGGCCGGACGCGGGATTGAACCGTCGTCCTCCCGAATGCGAGTCCAGTGTCTAACCACTGCGCCACCTCTCTCGGTTTCGATCAGGGCATTCTACAAACAAGCGGTATTGGTGAAATTCGCGAAGTCCACTACGCCCTTTGCTGCTCTTTCATTTTTCAGAATTCGCGCTGATATTCTCTGAAATGCAAAATCTGTAAGCGTTCTCGGAGACTGGTGGATGTCATGCCCGGCGCGATTTTTATTAATTGGCTGCCGGATCACAATCATTATTTCAATTGAAACCGGCATTTCTGTTTACTAGCATTCCTGATACCTTTATTTCGATAGACTCCTTAGTTATGCTGTCCCAGATACTGGCCATACCGTATTTCGTTGTTATATTCAAGGCAGATGATTTTCTTCGTTGTTTTAGCCGGACATGTCCCCACGTAAGACATGCTGAAATCGCGTGGAATGCGATAACACCCATCCTTTCGGTGACCTAGATCAACGTTATCTTCACAAATAATACTTTCTGTTTTACTTTAAGGGAGTGAAATACACTGGATGTCACGTTTCCATAGACATCTACCGATCCTTTCGGGTATTGGTCCTGCATCAGGTAGGTAAGCGGTTTTTTATTTCTCTTCTTCGGTCTTAGTCTCACCCGCCTGATCAGGCGTTCTTGATTTTGTCTGGATCACAAGTCCAGATGGACGATGAGTAATCTTTAATTCAGGACACTACTCATAGGTGAAGTAATTCTTCAGAGAGGCTCTCCTTCCACATCTACATCTACATATATACTCCGCTAGCAGCCAAGTGGAGTGTGGCGGAGGGCACAATTCCCGCAAGGTCATATTCCCTCCCCCCCCCCCCCCCCTCTCTCTCTCTCTGTTCCACTCGCAGATCGCGCGAGGGAAAAACGACTGTATGAACGCCTCAGTACGAGCTCTTATTTCCCTTATCTTTGAATGATGATCATTACGCGATTTGAAAGTTGGTGGTAATAATGTATGCTCTACATCCCCGTTGAAGATTGGATTTAGAGAGCAGCCCTTTTTGTTTAGCGCGTCATCTATTTGCAAGTGTGTCCCACTTCAAACTTTCTATGAGATTTGTAACGCTCTCGCGATGACTAAATGTACCAGTCACGAATCTTGCCGCTCTTCTTTCGACCTTCTCATTCTCTTGAATCAGACCCAACAGGGAAGAGTCCCACACGGCCGAACAATATTCTAAGACTGGACGAACTAACGTATTCTAAGCTATTGCCTTTGTTGAAGGACTGCATCCCTTCAGGATTCAATAAACCGCAATCTAGAGTTCGCCTTACCCGTTACTTGCGTAATATGATCATTTCGAATAGTCACACCCAGATATTTGACTGATGTTACCGCTTCCAAAGACTGATCATTTATTTTTTACTCGTACATTAATGGGGATTTTGCCTCAAAGCGTCCGAGGTCTATGAACAACATTCATTTGCATCTAATTTCCTTGCGACGGTTGGTGATGTGGCTCTGAGCACTATGGGACTTAACTACTGAGGTCATCAGTCGCCTAGAACTGAGAACTAATTAAACCTAACTAACCTAAGGACATCACACACATCCATGCCCGAGGCAAGATTCGAACCTGCGACCGTAGTGGTCTCTCGGCTCCAGACTGTAGCGCCTAGAAGCGCACGGCCACTCTGGCCGGCTTGGTGATGTCTCGAGGCGTGGAGTTACTGTGCGTAGGTTTTTTATATATATACCGACTCAGGGGTCCATCGGTTCTCCTCTAAATTAACACATTAGAGAAGTTAGATCGTGAAATTTTTCTCACGCTGGTTAAAGTTTAAGTGTTCCAAGAAATCTTGAACATTTTCCACTCAATGTGTAGTAGTGTTTCTGTCTGTGTATCCTCGAAGTTTCCTACAGCTATATTACTTGGCAGTGCCACATCATGCGAACGCTAGTTACGTTATTACAATTTGCACTTCAGTATACAATGAGGTGCCAAAAGTCATGGGATACTTCCTAATATCTTGTTGGACCTCCTTTTGACTGGCCTACTGCAGCAGCTCGACAAGTCGCTGGAAGTTTCCTGTAGAAGAAATGAGCCGTGACGCCTCTATAGCCGTCCATAATTGCGAAAGTGCTGTCTGCGTAGGATTTTGTGCTCGATCTGACCTCTCGATTATGTCTCACAAATGTTCGATTGGATACATGTCGAGCGATTTCGGCGGCGAAATAATTCGCTCGAATTGTCCAGAATGTTGTCCAAACCAATCGCGAACAATTGTGGCCCGGTGTCATGGCGCATTGTCATCCACATAAATTCTATCGTTGTTTGGAAATATGAAGTCCATGACTGGTTGCAAATGGTCTGCAAGTAGACGAATGTAATCATATCCAGGCAATGATTGGCTCAGGAGCACCAGAGGACCCAGTCTGTTCCACGTAAACATAGCAAACACCGTAATGGAACCACTGCAATATTGCACAGAGCGCTGTTCACAACTTGGCTCCACGGCTTCGTGGTCCTGGGCAACACTCGAACCCTACCATCAGCTCTTACCAACTAAAATCGGGACTCATCTGACCAGCCCAAGGTTTTCTAATCGTCGAGTGTCCAGTTGATATGGTCATGAGCCTAGGAGAGGTTCTGCAGGCGATGTAGTGCTATTAGCAAAGGTACTCGCTTCAGTCGTCTGTTGCCTTAACCCATTCACTCCAAATATCGCCGCGCAGTCCAGACAGACGCACTGTACTAAAGGATTCGTTAATTGTGCGTCCCACATCGATCTATCCGGTTATTCCAAGCATTGTTACTTGTCTGTTAGCACTGACAAATCTACGCAAACGCCACTGACCTCGGTCGTTAAGTGAAGGCCGTCGGCCACTGCATTGTCCGTGGTGAAGGGGAATGCGAGAAATTTGGTACTCTCGGCACGTCCTTGACACTGTGGATCTCGGGATACTGAATTCACTAACGATTTCCGGACTGGAATGTCCTCTCCAGCTACCTCCAACTACTACTATTGCGTGATCTGTGTGTCAATTCCCGTCTTGCGGCCATAATCACGACGGAAACCTTTTCACGTGAATCACCTGAGTACGAATGACTGCTCCACCAATGGAGTGCCTTTTTATTCCTTGTGTACGCGATATGACGACCATCTATATATGTGCTCATTGCTATCCCACGACTTCTCTCACCTCACTGTTTATTCTTAATTGGAACATGCAATTACTCAACGCTCTTCTTCTAACGTTGTCATGGGAAACATGGAAGTGATAAATCACCTAAATCTGAAGAGATTCTGACGGACCTGAATGTCTACAATAGCCAACGAGGTCAGATGGCTATAATCTATGGATCTGCTGGTTAACGATGTTACTTTCATGAGGGCGCAAATACTGAGGGCAGAAACACTTAGCAGTAAACGATTAGTAGGTAAGTAGATATAAAGTTGAAATAAAAAATTTTCACTGTGACTGTCAATGTCGGATCATTTCAAATGCAGCAAAAGAAATAAATAATTAAAAATAAAATGAAGTTAGTAAATAATTGAATAAAATAAAGGAGTTAATTTACACTCTTTTTGGAGAGAGAAAACACGTTTTTCTACCTTATTTTCACTGTCCTAACTGTTAAATCGGGTGATGCTGAGGGGATTAGATTAGGAAATGAGACACTGAAAGTAGTAAAGGAGTTTTGCTATTTAGGGAGTAAAATAACTGATGATGGTCGAAGTAGAGAGGATATAAAATGTAGACTGGCAATGGCAAGGAAATCGTTTCTGAAGAAGAGAAATTTGTTAACATCGAGTATAGATTTAAGTGTCAGGAAGTCGTTTCTGAAAGTATTTGTATGGAGTGTAGCCGTGTATGGAAGTGAAACATGGACGATAACCAGTTTGGACAACAAGAGAATAGAAGCTTTCGAAATGTGGTGCTACAGAAGAATGCTGAAGATAAGGTGGGTAGATCACGTAACTAATGAGGAGGTATTGAATAGGATTGGGGAGAAGAGAAGTTTGTGGCACAACTTGACTAGAAGAAGGGATCGGTTGGTAGGACATGTTTTGAGGCATCAAGGGATCACAAATTTAGCATTGGAGGGCAGCGTGGAGGGTAAAAATCGTAGAGGGAGACCAAGAGATCAATACACTAAGCAGATTCAGAATGACGTAGGTTGCAGTAGGTACTGGGAGATGAAGAAGCTTGCACAGGATAGAGTAGCATGGAGAGCTGCATCAAACCAGTCTCAGGACTGAAGACCACAACAACAACAACAACTGTTACAGAAGTTAGGAAGAAGCTTTAGTTGGATATACACTTGCAGGCAGTATTTCAGTCCATAGTTACACATTATCAACTAACTTGGTAATAAGCAGTGAATACAAAGGTTACACAATCCAGAATTAATATCATATGAATTAACGTGTGCTCTCGCAACAGTTCCTCACAACAACTTTTATCCAGATGTAATCTAGAAAGCCTGTTCGCAACTCCACACCACTCTCACGTACTAATGAGCCGCCTTTCTGGGAGAGGAATAACAAACTGCGACAGTGAACAGCCGGCAGGGACAAACACAAACACACACACACACACACTCGCACACACATACGCGGTGTAGCTACTTGTTCCGCAGCGCAGGGCCGGAAATTGGAATCCTCCTGCCGTGTGGGACGCGGCCTTTTTTGTCGTGGAGTTACCCAGCTGCGATGGCAAAGTCGCTGCTATTCCCGAAAAGCAGCTGTGAAGAGATCAGACGGCCCGCTTGCCACTGAGCGTGCTCACCCAACTCTGGAGCCGATGCGAACAGTTCATCTGAGGCGTTCCTCAGTGGTGCGGTCACATCCAGGAAACTGACTCCCCATCGAACGTGTGACGAAAAATAGAGTGGCAACTGGTTTTCACACTTCAATCTACTAGTTCCAGCAGTGATTTTTGAATATTCCCAGTAGACGTAAGTAGCAGATATGAGCCTGCGTCGTAAAGGTCACCTCGACAAGATGTGCAAAAAGCGTTCCACAATCACGCATGAAGTCCGCCTAAAATACTGGACGGTGTGTGAATGACAACCGACGTGGCATGAACCTACTAAATTACGTCGATAACACTATATATTATGGTGCGTTGTTGGTTTGGTCAGGGAAAGATGTGTAAATCAGAGTACGCTCCGCTTATAGTTTGATGGCACGTATTTGAGCCCTCACATATGTAAAGGTACAACTTGCAAAAACTTAAACCTCTGACCGTTGAGGTTATTCTAGATGTGGTCTTACATTCGCATATGTAGGGCAAAATCACATTACAACTGAAACATCGCCGGTCGATGTCCTAAAATTGGGAAACGGCGTCAGAAATGTTTCACATGTGGGGTCTTCATAATATGTAGTACTGCTTGCAAAAATCCATGACACAACGCTGCCTTAGTAATATTCTTCTCGGTTGTGCAGCCGAATCATAACGTCATCTTGACACAATATTTCAGCGGTCCACCTGGCTGCCATCTTTAGGGTACAGTGATGGTACACGATCTCGCCGGCACTGACATCTCAGCGCAAGCGGTGGCCCCTATATAGGCCGCAGAAGGCCCACAACGCGTGCGCGAGAAGGTGCCGTAACTGTCCTCTAGCGCAAGTAAACATACAGCGCCCCAGTGGTGGAAACAGGCGAAATCGAGATATCGCTATCAAAAATTAAATATTATTCCGACGAACGAAACACAGACGGTTGTTTTGTAATGTCTGATAACACCGGGTTCCAAGTCTGTCTTAAAAAGTAGCCCATGTCTCTATTAGAAAGATTATCAGATAATCGAATCTCTATGGAGTGGCAGTGGCGTCTGGGTATCATCAATGACAGAAAAAGGAGGAGTACAATAAATTTTAAGAGCGTCAAACCGCGATAATAACAATGAAATGATGCTGATAGTCTACATTATTCACTGTAATTACGATACTAGTGTTGCGCGCTCATGTTTAAATAAGTCCATTAGCGAAGTCTTTCAAAACATTTACGCTTATGTGGGGTATCAGGTATACATAAGCAAGTGTGCAGAGGAGAAGACACAGATCTTCATTTATAAAACGCACTGTGGACGGAAGACAAAGGGTGAATAAGAATATGAAACACAGTGAACACGTCAGAAACCTTCATACCGTGGAGGACACCCACTGGCATTCAAAACAGCTTATAGTCTTTGCTGAACGGATTGATATGGGACCTGTATGGTTTTCAAGGGAATCTTATACCACATATTCTGCAAAATGTGAAAGATCAGGTAACGGTGATAGAAGTGAATAGCGATCATGCATCCTTCCCTTCAAAGTAGTCCTCAGAAGGCTCAAATAACAATGGGATCTGGAGAGTGTGGTGACTAGGAGACACACAACAATTCATCCTCGTACTCGCAGAACCAGCCCTGGACGACGCGAGCTGTGTGAACAGAGGCGGTGTCGTCTTGGAAAACAGCATCGCCATTGTAGAACGAACATATCATGGGATGGACCTCATCAGCGTTGACAGTAATGGGGTCTTGTACTGTGGCCATGGGACCCATGGAATACCACAATACGGAACTCCAAACCAAAACCAAAGGATCCCCGTGTTTCACTCTTTAGAGATAAACTCATCTGGAAGTTAGAGTGAAACAAGATTTAACCGACCAAGTGACATTCTTTCATCGCTCTGTACGTCAGGTTTTATGAATTTAGCAGTTTTCCTTTCTCGTGGATTTTCGTCACTGAAGGATGATTCTGGAAATACAGCTAGTTCTGCGTTTCTCTACTTATGGAACTTCCCTTCTGCTGGTTTGTTCTGACATTGTTAGTGGGGTCCATCATTCAGTTCTGTATAGGAAATCGACCCGTCAGTGGTTGCCTCAGATGTTTCATTAATATCCATGTCCACCTCTGCTTAATATTGAATTTCAATCCCCATTTAATGGAGAGGAAGTATGCCTAACGATAATGACAGGAAGAGCAACAGCAAAAGCCCTAGGACTAGCACTTCGTTTATAAAAGCTTCCTACTTCAGTTATATCTTTGTTATAGTGCAGGCAAATTGTGGGCAGTTATAAAGACAAGAGAAGTCGCAAGCTGATTTTACAGCCTGTAAACACAGCAAGTCCGGGTCCCCGTGGAGGGAGAGGGCAATAACTCAGCTAAGGCGGCTCTTCGCCCACACATACGTTTGTCTGCAGCCCAGGTTGCCACTAGAGTTGTTCCGCTTCATGAAGTGGCCCACAGACAAAAGCGTCTGTGTGGTCGGTCTTACTCTAGGTGAAGCGGATTTAGTTCGCCGGTCTCAACGTGTTCCCTGCGGCCACTGCCGCCTTGGAAGCGCACAGTAATACGTACATTTCTCCCTTACACACTCTCGTCCACCATTGGAGCTAAAATACTGAAAAGAGCAGGAGCAGAAGATTTTCTATAGGGCTCTAGAACGGCACTTTGTATGCCGCAACTAACAGGTGTTAGTGACTCCCATATGGGCATTGGTGTAATATACTGCTGTGACGTAAGTCGTGAGATAGTGATACGAACATACACATTAACACGTGCAAAGATATAAAAGGGCAGTGCATTGACGGAGGTGTCATATGTGTTCAAGTGATTCATATGAAAGGGTTTCCGATGTGATTACCATCGTACAATGGGAAGTAACAGACTTTGAATGAGAAATGGTAGGTACCTGGAGAACAATTGTTTATGAATTAATTAAAAATTATATTATGTAATAAATTTAATTAAACTGCAAAGAAGTAGTACATTTAAACATACCAAGTGCACATAACGTACCTACTTGCTACCATGTATAAAATCCATTCCAGTTTTGAGTGCACTAGACTGAAAAAATATTTCAGTTTGAAAATAATAAGCATATTGAGTCCACTACAATTAACGTTTCAAAAACTCATTTTGATATACACATCAAATTAATTGCTATCCCCAGTGAGATTATTAAATAAAACAAATTTAATATTTTAAATTTTATTCATTATTGGATGGTCATCCAAGATTAGATTACTCCAAAAAAAATCAGAGCAAAAATGCTAAGTAATGAAATTCATTATTATTATTTTCAAGTTTCTTCATTCCTTTACATCTCAGTTTAACATCCCCTCCTTCCAAAAAATGAAAATCCCAACTATTAATTAATTTCAAATAGCTGTTTGGAGAAATAATTTTAAATTCATTATTCAGTTTCAAGCACATCTTATTGCCATATCTAGTATTCAAATATTCACAACTGGTTATATTATATATTAATTTATTTGTAGCTCAATAATATTTTAAAATAAATTACTATTATTATAGTTTTTCAGCTTCACAAGTAAGGCTTCCATCTATACAGAATAAACTTTATTAATCACATTTAAAATCATTGTATCATAATTATCTAGAACTACTCTTTGGCTCTGAGCACTATGGGACTCAACTGCTGTGGTCATAAGTCAACTACTCTTTCATCATATTGAAATGAGAATTCTTTCTTAACTTGTTTGTTGACTAGAATTTTAGTGTCAACGTCTCTGGTTATCTGATTGTACTCTGATTGTATTGTTTCATTCAATTCACACTCAGTTAAACTTAGCATAGATTCACCTTCCAGCTTTTGAATATTTTTTGGTTTAAGGTGAAGCCCTTTACCTTCAACACAGTGCTTTTATCATTTTTCTCATTATAATAAATTTAGGTCCAGCTGAAGCCCAATTTGTAATCCACTTATTATCTTCTAATTCATCTGTCCATTCTCCCAGCATGCATCAGTTTTCTAAATTTACATCACTATCACTGATCTATGTATACTAAACTGTCAAATATATATATATATATATATATATATATATATATATATATACAAAAATACATAATGCTATTTCCTGGCTTATCTAAACCATCACACAACATAAACCTTGCTTATGATGTGTTGAAAGCTGCTATAAAAATATTAGAAGCTGTGTTATTTTCCACTTAATAATCCTGGAAACTGTGTTTAATCTGAACCATATTGCTATTAATAAAATTTATATCTATGTAATCTAACTGATCATCCAAAAGTAAATCCTAAAATTGTTGTCAATGTGTCTCATACTCAGCTTCACTCATATTTTGCAATAGACCAAATTTTCCCCATTATGAATTCAAGCATATCGTAGCACAGGTCGACTTCTTAGATATTTTATCTTGTCAGGATATAGAAAATCAGTATACAATTTTCCTTTAACTGGTTTTATATGTACTCATTGTTTTTAAAACTTAGGGGACTGGCCTCTAATTTTACTTTCATAAAATCTTTTACATGGTTTCTAAACAACTCGTTGTTTTATTTCTAAAATCTGACTTATCGTAGATACCTAAAATTTAATATCCTTCTTTCACAGCTTTTTGTACTTCGTGAGTTACCCAAGTGCCGATGAAAAGGAGTTCCGACACGACATTGGGAGGTATTTCATGATTTTTGTCACGGCACTGTATACCATTTTCAGAGTTTTCAGCTCTAAGGGTGAACTTTCACAGTTACCAAGCTTAAATACATCTATCAAAGTGAAAGGCTTTATTCTGTGGACAACGTTTAATATTGGTGTTTCACTTATTTCCACTTGAATGTCAGACATTCTCTGTTCCACTTTTCGATGTTACTCCATGAATGTAAGATTATGTCGGGCTCCTTATATATAATTAAGGTGCTTAGAGTACCTGTTCTCCTTTGGCCCATTACAGGCAAACGAAAATATCCTAAGACCATTTCCCTTTGTTTATTAAATAATAGTGTGAAGTTACTCTACATTTTTATTCAATAATTTCTACAGACGTTTCTGAAAACGAAATTTATTTCCTGGCATCTTCCAATGTGCTTATGTATTCGTACTTAAATCTGTAGCTGATGTGAGCACAATTCATTAGACTGTTACCATTGGCCTGAGCAGGATCGTATACAGATAATATGCCAACTGAAGAAGTAGTCGAAAATACTCTTATATGCATTTTGCAGCAAGTGTAGGGTAGCTTGGCACTGTCGATAATTTGGAAAATTCCTGCTGACCCTGAATATGACTGGAGTTATTATTGTACTTCTTGTTCATAGCGAACAGGTGTTAGAAGTTACATTTTGTGGCTTTACATCCTTAGTGCACAAATTCTCTCTATAAGAAAGGGTACCAATATATTTAAAGTCCATATTGTTGTTGTTGTTGTTGTTGTGGTTTTCAGTCCTGAGACTGGTTTGATGCAGCTCTCCATGCTACTCTATCCTGTACGAGCTTCTTCATAACCTAGTACCTACTGCAACCTACATCGTTCTGAATCTGCTTAGTGTATTCATCTCTTGGTCTCCCTCTACAATTTTTGCCCTCCACGCTGCCCTCCAATGCTAAATTTGTGATTCCTTGATGCCTCAGAACATGTCCTACCAACCGGTCCCTTCTTCTTGTCAAATTGTGCCACAAACTCCTCCTCTCCCCAATTCTATTCAATACCTCCTCATTAGTTGTGTGATGTACCCATCTAATCTTCAGCATTCTCCTGTATCACCACATTTCAAAAGCTTCTATTCTCTTCTTGTCCAACCTATGTATCGTCCATGTTTCATTTCCATACATGGCTACACTCCATACAAATACTTTCAGAAACGACTTCCTGACATTTAAATATATACTCGATGTTAACAAATTTTTCTTCTTCAGAAACGCTTTCTTTGCCATTGCCAGTCTACATTTTATATCCTCTCTACTTCGACCATCATCAGTTATTTTGCTCCCTAAATAGCAAAACTCCTTTACTACTTAAAGTATCTCATTTCCTAATCTAATTCCCTCAGCATCACCCGACTTAATTCGACTACATTCCATTATCCTCGTTTTGCTTTTGTTGATCTTATATCCTCCTTTCAAGACACTGTCCATTCCGTTCAACTGCTCTTCCAAGTCCTTTGCTGTCTCTGACAGAATTACAATGTCATCGGCGAACCTCAAAGTTTTTATTTCTTCTCCATGGATTTCAATACCTACTCCGAATTTTTCTTTCGTTTCCTTTACTGCTTGTTCAATATACAGATTGAATAACACTAGGGAGAGGCTACAACCCTGTCTCACTCCCTTCCCAACCACTGCTTCCCTTTCATGTCCCTCGACTCTTATAACTGCCACCTGGTTCCTGTACAAATTGTAAATAGTCTTTCGCTCCCTGTATTTGACCCCTGCCACCTTCAGAATTTGAAAGAGTGTATTCCAGTCAACATTGTCAAAAAGTTCATATAGGGAGATTGAAATGCTGCATTCACTGAAATACATCTTCTGGCTCCCCTTAAGGGGGAATGACAGCTTGACGATGGAAAATATTGCTCATATTCAGTATTTTGTTTCTCCGTACTGGAATGTAGTAGACAAATGGGGTTTGTCGCAATGAATAAGCATACACTGAAGTTTTTATTGGTATTTTTTATTGGAAAGTATTAATACTTGCACTTTGTAACTGGAATTTTCCCGAGGCACCTCTGAAAGAAGGTAGATCGACTGTTTCGCTGTAACTCCTTTACTGGTTACCTAAAACACTAAATTAAACATCACCTTTGTCCATACAAACGTAATTTTAGTTCATCGTAGGGATTTTAAAAAAAAAGTTTTGGCAAAATTACAAATATTTGAAAAATGGCCAATTTTGGACCCTTCTTTTTGCCCAAAAAAATACTAAATATCAACATATAAAATATTGCTACGATGAAGAGAATTCGATTTGCTTCAAGGGAGACCAAAACTCATTAAAATCAGATGAAAATTTTTAGCGTGGGAAACAATAACCATGCCGAAATACATGTTTTGAGAAAGCGCGTTTAAAGTTTGACAAGTATTTACTACTTTAAAAAAGGAGACAAAGCTTGAAACTTAGGGGATATCTTCGATGCCTCATCCGTAATAATTATTGCCCCTGCTAGTGGATGGCCGCTTTCTGCTACCTCGACCTGATAATCCCTCATGTTATCCTCAAAGCCCTTCTTCACAGAATCGGTGCATTTCATCACCGATTTTGCTTTGAAGGGCATTTGCCACTCGCATTGATGCGGTATGATAGACGTACGTTCAATTTCAAACCAATGTTGACAATTCCTCTTCGGCTGGATGTTATAATTTGAGCTTATCTGCAGGTGAGACTATTAAAACTTCCGTTCAAATTTTAAGTAAAACCGCCCAAACAACGCTCCAACGAATCGGGTGTACTCAAATCGGAATAACTAGGGAGCGTGAGCGCGGAACCGGTTCTCTAACACGGAAGGGTGCCGTGCACGCTGGACATAAAAGCTCACAGAGTAGCTACTTTTTGGAGTTCACGCATAATATTGCAGAGAATAATTCTTCAGTGAATACACGAAATGTGGTAGGTTACTCCGAAGTAACACAGACAAAATATTGATTAGAACGTTAACTACAAACAACGTATTACTTTGCCTCAAATGAGATAAAGTGATCCTTATAGGTTCCAATCGTGCGGGACAAATAATATTTGTCCTTTGTTGCCTCAGCAACGTAAGAACCTGCAAATTTATCAATGTATGTGGTGGATGGTATACGTTCCGATGAAAGCATCTCTGCCCCGAAGTGTAGCAAAGTACAGCGTTATGTAGTCTTTTTCGAGGAGCTGTAAAAGTCTTACAGACGATGATTACAATCGCTGAGTGTTTACGTTCCGCCACCCTGGAATTAATAGTAAAACAATGGTGAGGTACGGTTTTTGTGAAGCTCTTAGAGAGAGTTTGGGTCACGTGGTGGAAATCGTGAGCAAAGAAAAGACAAAACGTATGAAAAATGTAATATAGTGTATGAAAGTGGCAGCGTACACAATGTGACTCGTGGTAGATAAACAAAGAGTTTCAGATAAAACCGTTTAACATTCATTTCGGACATTATAGAAAAAATAATTGTAAATAATTTTACACGTTTCTGAAACATGTTTTTACAAGCTAGAGAAACTTTTCGTAAGTACTAGAATTTACCAGTGGTTAAATTAGGAACGGATTCCATTAATCACGTGTTCAGACGAGATCAGAAGAGAGAACAGTTGCATAACGTTCCCCGCAACAGGTGGCAATTCAAAACGCACCGCGAAAGAGAGCACAAGTCTGTATAATACATATACAATACACATACGTACTCAGCTACTATTCACTCGTCTGACTGAACGGAAACGCTATTGTTCTCAACATATTGAAAAATAGTTCTAGATAATAGAATTTATAAGATAAACATGTGCCACTCTGGTTATACGTCATATATTTGCCGTTTCTTTCAGTTTTTTGCTAGTCTTGGACCATGAGAGAGATTACACTAATGGAAAAAGCAGTTCATTTCTTTCTATATACAATACTGGCCATTGAAATTGCTACACCACGAATATGACGTGCCACAGACGCGAAACTTAACCGACAGGAAGAAGATGCTGTGATATGCAAATGATCAGCTTTTTAGAGCATTCGCACAAGGTTGGCGCCGGTGGCGAAACCTACAACGTGCTGACATGAGGAAAGTTTCCAACCGATTTCTCATACACAAACAGCAGTTGAACGGCATTGCCTAGTGAACCGTTTTTGTGATGCCTCGTGTAAGGAGGAGAAATGCATACCATCACGTTTTCGACTTTGATAAAGGTCGGATTGTAGCCTATCGCAATTGCGGTTTATCGTAACACGACATTGCTGCTCGCGTTGGTCGAGATCCTATGGCTATTAGCAGAACATGGAATCGGCGGGTTCAGGTGGGTAATACGGAACGCCGTGCTGGGTCCCAACTGCCTCGTATCACTAGCAGTCGAGATGACAGGCATCTTATCCGCATGGCATGACATGGCAAGACAACAAACAGCTGCACGAACAGTTCGACGACGTTTGGAGCAGCATGGACTATCAGCTAGGAGACCATGGCTGCGGTTACCCTTGACGCTGCATCACAGACAGGAGCACCTGCGATGGTGTACTCAATGACGAACCTGGGTGCACGAATGGCAAAACGTCATTCTTTCGGATGAATCCAGGTTCTGTTTACAGCATCATGATGGTCGCATCCGTGTTTGGCGATATCGCGGTGAACGCACATTGGAAGCGTGTATTCGTCATCGCCATAGTGGCGTATCACCCGGCGTGATGACATGGGGTGCCATTGGTTACACGTCTCGGTCACCTCTTGTTCGCATTTACGTTGCTTTGAACAGTGGACGTTACATTTCAGATGTGTTACTACCCGTGGCTCTACCCTTCATTCGATCCCTGCGAAACCCTACATTTCAGCTGGATAATGCACGACCGCATGTTGCAAGTCCTGTACGGGCCTTTGTATATACAGAAAATGTTCGACAGGTGCCCGGGCCAGCACATTCTCCAGATCTCTCACCAATTGAACACGTCTGGTCAATGTTGGCCGAGCAATTGGCTCCTCACAATACGTCACTCACTACTCTTGATGAACTGTGGTATCGTGGTGAAGCTGCTTGGGCAGCTGCACCTGTACACGCCATCCAAGCTCTGTTTCACTCAATGCACAGGCGTATCAAGGCAGTTATTACGGCCACAGTTGGTTGTTCTGGGTACTGATTTCACAGGATCTATGCACCCAAACTGGTTGAAAATGTAATTACATGTCAGTTCTATTATAATATATTGGTTCAATGAATATCCGTTTATCATCTGCATTTCTTCTTGGTGTAGCAGTTTTAATGGCCAGTAGTATAAATATAGGCATGAGTACATTCAGAAATTATACAGAGTAAATCGGACGAAATTATTTCACTTTGACATCGTATATATCAGTAACAGCGCTATTCACATTTATAAGATTTTTTAAGCAGCTGGACACCTCCGCCCCACGTGATGTTGAACTCTTCCTCTGTAAGTTCTTCGAATCTTGCACCACATTAAAATGTTATTCCGTTGACGTGCATTGAATTACGTAAAAGTGAAATTAGAAAGATAAAGAATACTGAACACACATTTACATTTTTGGCGATCAAAGAAAGGTCTTTCCTAATGGTTTACATTGACTATGGGTGAGAGTTACTTTAGAGATAATGAAGTCTGTTTTACATTACGTACATAAACATGTAGCGTGAGACGCCACAGCGTTACGATTAAGATGTGTCTGTTACATCATCAAGTAGAAATATTTGATGCAGCTTATCACGGCCCCACGGAACTACCTGATGCACCAAGCAGACGGTAATGGGCTAATGGAATGGATAGCAGGAACGTAGTCCCTGAACAGTCAGGGGCAATCTGCACCGGGTTAGTATCGCTTCGGAAGCTTTCACGCTCACTTGCCCTTTAAAGCGTCTGGGTTGACAATATGTTTAATACCGCATGCGGAGAACTTTTGTAATTAGTAACCTCCCGAGATTTATGATCAGAGATTCACAATAGATGAGCAAATACGAGGAGTGTACTTAAAGCTACCACTACTATCTCCAACAAAGAAGTTACGACACTTCCAGCCGTCTGGGTGGGTCTGAGAAAGGTGCAACATACCTGCCGCTAACCGAAAACGAAATACTGAAGGGTACTGCAGTTTATCAATGAGCTGGGCCATTTTGATCCGGCTTCTCTTGCGGCGTAATGAGATGATATAGTGTTGGAATTTCAGATCTACCAGGCCATCTGATTTGTGCCCGCAAACGAAGTGAAAAATTATTAAGTCTGGAAGCACTTCTATGAATCATACTGATTATTAGCTAGAGCTTAAATGTAGGTAAAGTTGGATGCTACAGACCGCCGTGACCTATCCTCTTCCAATGGCGCCGCTAAAGACGGGATAGAGGGTCGTGTAACCTACACGCCACTCTCTCGGCCGTTGTCGAGTTTGTTGATCTTACAACTGCTACTAATCGGTCGAGTAACGCAACAGTTGCCCACACGAGGCTAAGCACACACCGTATCAGACCACCGACCATGGAAAAATCCCTGGCAGTACCGGGGTCCGGAGAATGGCAGTCAGCAGCTCTGACTGCACACGTAAGGAGGCGTACGGTTACTAATTCCACCCGGTATGTACATCATTTTACTCGTTCTCGTTACTCTCTGTAAGATTTTAGAAAGTGATATATCTACACTACTGGCCATTAAAATTGCTACACCACGAAGAGGACGTGCTACAGACGCGAAATTTAACTGACAAGAAGAAGATGCTCTGATATGCAAATGATTAGCTTTTCAGAGCATTCACACGAGGTTGGCGCCGGTGGCGACACATACAACGTGCTGAGATGAGGACAGTTTCCAACCGATTTCTCATACACAAACAGCAGTTGAACGGCATTGTCTGGTGAAACGTTATTGTGATGCCTCGTGTAAGGAGGAGAAATGCGTACCATCACGATTCCGACTTTGATAAAGGTCGAATTGTAGCCTATCGCGATTGCGGTTTGTCGTATCGCGACATTGCTGCTGGCGGTGGTCGAGATCCATTGACTGTTAGCAGAATATGGAATCGGTGGGTTCAGGAGGATAATACGGCACGCCGTGCTGGATCCCAACGGTCTCGTATCACTAGCAGTGGAGATGACAGGCATCTTATCCGCGTGGTTGTAACGGATCATGCAGCCACGTCTCGATTCCTGACTCAACAGATGGGGACGTTTGCAAGACATTCTGTACGAACAGTTCGACGACGTTTGCAGCAGCATGGACTATCAACTCGGAAGACATGGCTGCGGTTACCCTTGACGCTGCATCACAGCCAGAAGCGCCAGCGATGGTGTACTCAACGACGAACTCGGGTGCACGAATGGCAAAACGTCATTTTTTCGGATGAATCCAGGTTCTGTTTACAGCATCATGATGGTCGCATCCGTGTTTGGCGACATTGCGGTAAACACACATTGGAAACGTGTATTCGTTATCGCCATAGTGGCGTATCACCCGGCGTGATGACATGGGGTGCGATTGGTTACACGTCTCGGTTACCTCTTGTTCGCATTGACGGCACTTTGAACAGTGAACGTTACATTTCAGATGTGTTACGACCCGTGGCTCTACCCATCATTCGATCCCTTCGAAATCCTACATTTCATCAGGATAATGCACGACAGTATGTTGCAGGTCCTCTACGGGAATTTCTGGATACAGAAAATGTTCAACTGCTGCCCTGGACAGCTCATTCTCCAGATCTCTCGCCAACTGAAAACGTCTGGTCAATGGTGGCCGAGCAACTGGCTCGTCATAATACGCCAGTCACCACTCTTGATGAACTGTGGTATCGTGTTCAAGCTGCATGGGCAGCTGCACCTGTACACGCCACTGTTTGACTAAATGCCTAGGCGTATCAAGGCCATTGTTACAGCCACAGGTGGTTGTTTTGGGTACAGATTTCTCACGTTCTATGCACCGAAATTCCTTGAATATGTCAGTTCTAGTATAATATATTTGTCCAATGAATGCACGTTTATCATCTGCATTTCCTCCTAGTGCAGCAATGTTAATGGCCAGTAGTGTATGAAAATCTACCTATTCGATTTCGTAGTAGAATGTGCGTGGCTCTAACGTTGATGAGGATAAGGGAGACCGAGAAATCGGCGGTTAAACAAATATATCATGCAGTGTTACAGTGGAGGCGGAGTGGCGCGCTGGGGTGACGTCAGCTACCAACCGCGTCTGACACGGGGCCCGCCACGAATAATGTATGAGTTATTGGACTTTAATCCCTAATGCATATTGTATGTAGGCGGCCGCGCGCCTGACAAGTCGGCTGCTCGGCGACACCGCGGCTGCCCTCTCCCAGTGTCGCCAACTTGTGAACTGGATTTAATAGCGAATCGGATGCCACTCGTGCTACGAGATTCTGCGGCAGCCCCAGACGTCGCAGAAACCAGAAAAGACGAGCGCACGCAGTCGCGTAGGAGAAGGTAAGAAACTCGCGATTGTTTCTATGGTGATGTCTTAGTACAATGTAAAAAGTGGAAGGCACACCTGTTGTTTTTGTTTTCCTCGATCCTCCTAGATGCAACCTCTATGAGTTTCAGACACTGCCGATCATCTGGTAACGAACAAAGCGCCTTGTTTTGTCTATAACAAAGTAAATGCATTCGGGAATCAAAAACTCTATCCAACTGGTGGTAAGTTTATTGGAAACGTATCACGTAAGCTTGATACATATCTTCCAACAATACGGGTCGAAGCTTGAAGTTAGTTTATCTAATCTTTTGGATAAGTTCCTTGTATGTGTTTCGTTCAACCATGCAAGCATGCCCTACTTAAGTAAGACGTGCTAGGATGTCTATTTGTGCTAGTCTGAGAGTACACGTGAGGTTGTGTTGGATGTTGACAAGTCGCTCACACTTCTTATAACGTGTATCTCTACAAGCTCCTGCCTGGAGAATTGTATAGAAACTTGTCACTCCGTCGCATTAGTGCAGGCTGTTTGGTCGTGGCGCTGAAGACCTGAAAGTTGAGAAACACCACCGAGACGAGTGTGGAAAAGAACAGTTAATTCCCTGTTAAATACAGTAACAAATTACTTTAGGGATGTCATGCGTTTATTACTTACCACAAATGCAGGTGTACTAAAAACTTCACTATACGTAGATGTTGCACCACTTGCCACAAATTCAGCTCATAAATTAAACAGTACATTACATTACACTAATACACGCGTGCCATCGATTCTCGACATTATCGAAATTCGGTTACAATTTATCGTATCATCTTTTAATATTCAACTATTTTTAGAAGTTTTGGACGACAGTGTTCGGCATGCGCGCATCAGCATCGGGCGACCCTGCTAGATTATATGTGGCCACGGAAGCGAGTTCTAGGACTGCTAGCCATAAAAAAAAAATCCTCTCGACTAATCAGATTCTGGGATTCACTTCGCCGTGGTATGATAGGGCTCCTCTCAGCCAATGGGACACGAATATTCAGTTCCATCTCACCTGGCTGTCATGTGTACAAGGCCACGTCACTAAAATTATGCTGCATTGTTACATGGCATATGGGTATTATAGCCGGAATTAATGAGGTAATCTGTTTGTAACAACACTTTTTTCTTCTTTTTTTGGTCATCATTCTTCTGACTGGTTTGATGCGGCAAGCGACGAATTCCTCTCTTGTGCTAATCTCTTCTTCTCAGAGTAGCACTTGCAACCTACGTTCTCATTTATTTGCTGGATGTATTCCAATCTCTGTCTTCCTCTACAGTTTTTGCCCTCTACAGTTCCCCTAGTACCATAGAAATCATTCCCTCATGTCTTAACAGATGGCCTGTTACACAGTCCCTACTCCTTATCATTGTATTCCACATATTTCTTTCCTCTCCGATTCTGCGTAGTACTTCCTCATACCTTACTTCGTGAGTCCACCTACTTTTTAACATTCGTCTGTAGCACCACATCTGAAAAAATGCTTCGATTCTCTTCTGTTCCGGTTTTCCCACAGTCCATGTTTCACTACCATACAATGCTATACTCCAGACGTGCACCCTCAGAAATTTCTTCCTCAGATTAACGCCGGTATTTGATATTAGTAGACTTCTGGTGGCCAGCAATACCCGTTTGGCCATTGCTAGTCTACTTTTGATGTCCTTTTGGCTCCATCCGTTACAGGTCATTTTACTGCATAGGTAGCAGAATTCCTTAACTTCATCTACTTTGTGACCATCGATCCTGATATTTAGTTTCTCGCTGTTCTCATTTCTACTACTTCTCATTACCCTCTTCTTTCTTCGATTTACTCTCAGTCCACATTCTTTACTCATTAGACCTTTCATTCCGTTCAGCAGATCATGTAATTCTCCTTCACTTTCACTTAGGAAAGCGATGTCATCAGAGAATCGTTTTATTGATATCCTTTAACCTTGGATTTTAATTCCACTCTTGAACCTATCTTTTATTTCAATCATTGCTTCCTCGATATACAGATTGAACAGTCGGGGTGAAAGGCTACATCCTTGTCTTACACCCTTCTTGGTCGTCCACTCTTATTATTCCCTCTTGGCTGTTGTACATATGTATATGACCCGTCTCTCCCTATAGCTTACCCCTACTTTCTTCAGAATTTCGAACATCTTGCACCATATTACATTGTCGAATGCTTTTTCCAGGTCGACAAATCTTATGATCGACTCTTGGTTTATCTTTAGTTTTGCTTCCATTATTAACCGCAACGTCAGAATCGCCTCTCTCGTGCCTTTACCTTTCCTAAAGCCAAACTGATTGTCATCTAGCACATTCCCAATTTTCTTTATCATTCTCCTGTATATTATTCTTGTAAGCAACTTGGATGCATGAGCTGTTAAGCTGATTATACGATATTTCTCGCACTTGTCAGCTCTTGCCGTCTTCGGAATTGTGTGGAAGATGCTTTTCCGAAAGTCACATAGTACGTCGCCAGACTCATACATTCTAAACACTAACCCGAATAGTCGTTTTGTTGCCACTTCCCCAAATGACTTTAGAAATTCTGTCGGAATATTATCTACCCTTCTGTCTTATTTCAAAAAATGGTTCAAATGGCTCTGAGCACTATGCGACTTAACTGCTGAGGTCATCAGTCGCCTAGAACTTAGAACTAATTAAACGTAACTAACCTAATGACATTACACACATCCATGCCCGAGGCAGGATTCGAACCTGCGACCGTAGCGGTCGCTCGGCTCCAGATTCTAGCGCCTAGAACCGCACGGCCACTCCGGCCGGCTCTGTCTTATTTGATCTTAAGTCCTCCAAAGCTCTTTTAAATTCTGATTCTGATTCTATTCCATTCTGTTCCATTCATAATTTTCAGTCTTTTATAGATAAAGTTTTTCCTTTGGTTTGTGGATATTTTATTTCTATTTGTTACAGTTCTAGCGAGCAACTTCATCTTTCGACAAACACGTCTTCTAAAAAAAATACTAAATTTCCTCACTAACATACCATCTATTGCAAGTCTTTGAATTGCAAGACACAGTAAATGTCAGTAACAGATGAGCTTACACATACTTACAATAGAACGATACAAATGGCTTCCTGCACAGTTTCCACACAATTATAACACGTTAGACACTACTCCCTTAATTCCAATTAATAGTCTCCTGTAATTTAATGGCCTGGTCATCAAAATGCAAGCAACATCACTAAACTTGGGGAGTGCGACCCTGTCAACCATACAACATTTTGACTGAATGGTATATGCCCAACACTCAAACACCGAAAAACATGATGTTCAGATAGGGACACAAATCATTACTTGTGGCTTACACGAAGATACCATCGTCAGCTATTCACGTGCAGTCACCCGCCACAGCAACCACACGAAAACATCAGACAATCCATGCAGTGGCGCCCACGAAACTGGAAGTCTAGCATACAATCTCTCTCCAGTATCGGTCCCAACTGGTACATAAATGAGTTAATGTTTGATGGTACTCGCCACTGTCACCGATACAGACCAAGTAATCGCTCTATTGTGTACGGCGAGCAGCGTCCTAGGTGGAGGGCGAGATGACTACTTGGTACTTCCATGACGAAGGCTGAATGCAGAACGACGCTCCAGCAATGTACCCAATAAGCTGCTGCTGCACCTGGGTGGCTCCACAGTAGGGAATCGACCGGTTAAAACCGTTACCGTTATAATAGTTCCGAATAACCGGTATTTTTCGGTACTCGTTTATAACACGTTTTCTTTATTTGTTACGAACAGCTGAGTAAAGGAACGGAAATATCAGTTAAATATAACAGCAGTTCTTCATTTGTAATTAACCGTTTTTTAAATAAAATGAGTAATTTTTATTCATGACATTTACATTGGTTTGAAATATTGAGTTGTTATATCAGACGGATAAAGCGATCAGAGCTATTTTATTAACAATGACGACCGAAACGAGCAACAAATACATGCCATAAGAATTGTTACAGCGTTGCTGAGACAATAATGACCTTTGTGTGTCTCCTGGCTTAATGTACGAGTGTGCGTGCAGCGTGCAAGGCCTGCCCCCACCTGATCTGTATGGCAGTTTCCCGCTGTCGCCGCCGGCCATCTGCTGTATAGTAGAACGTCACCAACCCTAGTCTGGAAATGTTTCTGCGAGGTGACGTAGCAGTGAAGTACAATGATTTATTTACTTGAAAAGATTAAAGATTTGTGTGCCATTTCTATGAAATAATGAAATAAACTTAACAGCACTTCATTCATAGTATACAACCAAGACAGAATGTCTAGTCGGCTACCTGTGTCTTCATAACATGCCTCTGTCTCCGTGCAACCCTTGAAACCGGACAGATTAACAAGAAAATCAGAGTTCTTCTTCCTCAGTTTTCAACATTTAGCACTGACAATACTTAGTGCCACAAATTGCGTATGATTCTCGATTACGTCACGATTTTTGAGCAGAGTTTCAAAAAATAGGAATCAGTACGAGAGTACTGGTGATTTTTTGTAGTGTTGCGCCAATTATAGCTTTTCGTGGGATGCATCGAACTGTAGACGGACGAAGATTCCTTTTATTTACATATTTAATTCAATATTTTGATTGTGTGTGTCTTGATACTGATAGTCATATTTTTTCTAATCTTTGTTCGATTTCTGCTTTCAATTTTAGCACTCCATCTTCAGGTCACGAGTGCCCTACCAGGACCATCCGACCGCCGTGTAATCCTCAGGGGAGGATGCGGACAGCAGGGGCGTGGGGTTAGCACGCCACCCTCCCGGTCCTTATGATGGTATTCTTGACCGATGCCGATACTATTCGGTCGTGTAGCTCCTCAATTGGCATCACGAGGTGGAAATAATACCAGTAAGAAAAACTGAAAGTTTTATTTTGAGTAGTTTTTACAGTTAGGTTAAAGCGGTGTAAGAAAGGAAAACGATATAAACGAAAACGGTTTGTTTCTGTGATAACCGCATCCCCATTACAGAGTTTCTCTGCTCTCAGCACCACGCTTCAGCGAGAGGCATCCTGACTTAGGTTTGCCGTGATTTCCCTAAATCGCATCAGGCAAACGCCGGAATGGTTCCTCCAAAAGGACACGGCCGACTTCACTAATCCGATGGGACCTATGACCTCGCTGTTTGATTGATCCCCTCCTCCAAATCAGCCAAATAAAATATACGTTAGGGGCATATTTAAACAGGCAACATTGTTTTTTTTAATCAAGACTTTCATAAATTTGTGTCATCTTGAAAATTAACTTATCGTTTGAGTCTACTTAAGTGGTGCAGTCAGTTAGTTCTGCAACTTTGTGAAAGACATTGAATTTCAAGCAACGTTAATTATCAATTTAATAGTAACTTCATTCTGATAGTTGTATTCAGCAAACACCCGTAACAAATATTAAGTTGTGCTTACCATTTCACTGCTTGCAAAGTGTGGAATGCGTATGTCCGTCTAACTTCGTCAAGTTGTGAATACAGAGCTACACAAAGAAATTACAGCGTGCAAAATAACTTCCACAAATGCCTTAGATGTTGCTTCACTGAAAACCGTAGAGAATATCTTTGTGACCGTCAACGGAGTGTGTCACAGCAGGTAAAGGTTGGATGAAGCCCTTAATCAAGAAATATTTAATGAAAACAATTTTTAGCAGAATTTTCGGTTTCATTATTACCATTTCCTTATTCACTAGCAAGTGTATCTCAATTACAATAGCGAACAATACGTTTTAGAACAAATAATTATCGTTATCTTTTATCTAACAGAAATTTGGTGTGTTCATTATGTTCAGGAGAAGAATATTTAAGTCTGATTGCCTAAATTAAGCATTACGAATGAGACAACGATCCAGATTTCGTAAAATAACAGCACACGTCTTGCATTAAGTTGAGTGAGTGTCTATTATGTGCTGCTGTGAAACTCTTACACATTACAGGGTACGAAAATAGTAATATGTAATGTACACAAGGCGAACACATGCAAAGAGCCTATGAACGTATAACCCTATATTATGTAATATACACTCCTGGAAATTGAAATAAGAACACCGTGAATTCTTTGTCCCAGGAAGGGGAAACTTTATTGACACATTCCTGGGGTCAGATACATCACATGATCACACTGACAGAACCACAGGCACATAGACACAGGCAACAGAGCATGCACAATGTCGGCACTAGTACAGTGTATATCCACCTTTCGCAGCAATGCAGGCTGCTATTCTCCCATGGAGACGATCGTAGAGATGCTGGATGTAGTCCTTTGGAACGGCTTGCCATGCCATTTCCACCTGGCGCCTCAGTTGGACCAGCGTTCGTGCTGGACGTGCAGACCGCGTGAGACGACGCTTCATCCAGTACCAAACATGCTCAATGGGGGACAGATCCGGAGATCTTGCTGGCCAGGGTAGTTGACTTACACCTTCTAGAGCACGTTGGGTGGCACAGGATACATTCGGACGTGCATTGTCCTGTTGGAACAGCAAGTTCCCTTGCCGGTCTAGGAATGGTAGAACGATGGGTTCGATGACGGTTTGGATGTACCGTGCACTATTCAGTGTCCCCTCGACGATCACCAGTGGTGTACGGCCAGTGTAGGAGATCGCTCCCCACACCATGATGCCGGGTGTTGGCCCTGTGTGCCTCGGTCGTATGCAGTCCTGATTGTGGCGCTCACCTGCACGGCGCCAAACACGCATACGACCATCATTGGCACCAAGGCAGAAGCGACTCTCATCGCTGAAGACGACACGTCTCCATTCGTCCCTCCATTCACGCCTGCCGCGACACCACTGGAGGCGGGCTGCACGATGTTGGGGCGTGAGCGGAACACGGCCTAACGGTGTGCGGGACCGTAGCCCAGCTTCATGGAGACGGTTGCGAATGGTCCTCGCCGATACCCCAGGAGCAACAGTGTCCCTAATTTGCTGGGAAGTGGCGGTGCGGTCCCCTACGGCACTGCGTAGGATCCTACGGTCTTGGCGTGCATCCGTGTGTCGCTGCGGTCCGGTCCCAGGTCGACGGGCACGTGCACCTTCCGCCGACCACTGGCGACAACATCGATGTACTGTGGAGACCTCACGCCCCACGTGTTGAGCAATTCGGCGGTACGTCCACCCGGCCTCCCGCATGCCCACTATACGCCCTCGCTCAAAGTCCGTCAACTGCACATACGGTTCACGTCCACGCTGTCGCGGCATGCTACCAGTGTTAAAGACTGCGATGGAGCTCCGTATGCCATGGCAAACTGGCTGACACTGACGGCGGCGGTGCACAAATGCTGCGCAGCTAGCGCCATTCGACGGCCAACACCACGGTTCCTGGTGTGTCCGCTGTGCCGTGCGTGTGATCATTGCTTGTACAGCCCTCTCGCAGTGTCCGGAGGAAGTATGGTGGGTCTGACACACCGGTGTCGATGTGTTCTTTTTTCCATTTCCAGGAGTGTAGATTAACAAATTATTTTTAAAGAAAGTATACCGTTATAAAGCGAAGAATCTAGAAAACATTAGTACAACTTCTGGAAATGTACGTTACCGTTTACAAATACTTGATCAACCTGCTAAAACGGAAACTAACTGAGATAAGAAATTCAATTTGCCACCAACTGCGCTACAGTATTACCGGTTGAACATTAAATTACTAATGTAAATCACAGAAGAAAATAATACAAAAAATCCTTGTTCGTTGAAACCTGCAACCGGATCTTTGTTCAGATGTTGAAAGTTGAAACCCTCAAGCTAACTGTTCTTTTCCATATCGTAATCGGTTTTGTTCTAACGAACTCAACCCTTTAATTTTCCAGCTTTGGTTTATTTGTGAACCTTATTAAGGGATTAATTTCACTGTGCACAAGTACTTCTCTGCCAGCAGCAGCATTTCTTAAATCGTAAACTATCAAATCTTTCGTACAAATATCATCACCTAATATTACCTCAAGATCTGGTTTTAGTGATTCCTTCTATTTATTAGAGATTGTTCGTGGGGGAGCCCATTTAAAACCGACATTTAACACTTGAGTAATTGCTATAAAGTCCGCGGCTCGTGGTCTTGCGGTAGCGTTATAGCTTCCCACGCACGGGGTCCTAGATTTGATTCCCGGCGGGGTCAGGGATTTTCCCTGCCTAGAGATGACTGGGTGGTGTTGTGTTGTCTTCATCTTCATCATTCATCCCCATTACGGTCGGAGGAAGGCAATGAGAAATCACCTTCGCTAGGACCTTGCCTAATCGGTGGTGTGGGTCTCCCGCATCGTCCACTACGCTCCTCGGTGTATGGGCCCTCATCATCACCATCATCATCAATTACTATGTGTGATAATTTAATGATCCGATCGTTAATTGTGAGTCGGTGCTCCTGACCATTTATCTTTGGTTAGCTGCAATTTTTTTCTGTCTGACGCAGATGCATTTGCCGGATAGCTGCATTTGCGTCTTCGGACATGCTGCGATCAAAAGTATCGAACGCGTACGGATGTGTGACGATCGTAATAAGTATGTACGAGTGGCGTTTAGTAATTAATGCAAAACTTTTTTTTCCGATAGCCTATTGACTCTATTCAGGGTTCAATACACCATGTTATTCCCCTATCTTTCAACATATTCTTCGGTCAATGTGATGACCTTACGCCACTTTATTGAAAGGGTTGTAAGGCCACATGGTACCAACTCTACTGGTCGAATTCAACGTCATGTTGCAACAATAACCCCCTCATCATCCACGTACAACTTCGCATGGAGCACATCCTTCATCATGCCAAAAGGTGGCAACCCGCAATGCCAGTAATACATATTTGACGAGTGTGTCAGCACCATCAACAGAGACGTCCCACTGAGCAGCGAGGTGTTTGTCATGCGTCGATCACCTCGAATGTGAGTGTCCGCACGTTCCAAATTTGCAGGAGTCATAGCTATGTGCGGTCGGCCAGCATGCGGGAGATCCAACGGGTTTGCACTGCCTTCTTGGGTTAATGACAGACGCCTCGTCCAACTACTTTCCGTGCATTTGTTCACTGACACGTCTCCATGGACATTCTGCAAGCATCTAAGAATATCTGTGGTGATCTGGTTTTTCATCATAAGAAACTCAGTGACAGCTCTCTGCCTCGAACACATGTCCGTTACAGACGCCATGTTGACGGCTACGGATAGGGGTCAATCCGTACCAAGTGGTCCAAGAGAAAAATAATTGTTTGCTTGATCATCTCAGATAAATTTTATGTTTGCTGAATGAAATCTCCAATGTTAAGTTGTCACAAAATATTTTTTAAAAAACGTTATTATTTATTATTTTGAAATGTCAGCCATATTTTTTCCAGACCGCATGCGTTTTTCGTATTTGCAAGCATCTACATTTTTACAATTATTCAGTAGTGGATTGTCCTAAGCCTTTCAGACAAAATGCATTTAGTTAAACACGCTCTGGGCTACAAATTAACATCATTATCACTTATCTGAATGTGTTCTTTGATATATTTTTCATAGATCAAAATTATCAGCCACAAATTTAAAAAAAAAACTAAATTTGACAACAGTAGTTTTCCAAAGGAAGATTTATTTCTCAGCTTTTATATTTTTTCTGCTATTACAGTGTTTAGTATAGTTACTTTTTATAGAGCGTCAATGGTGAGCAGTTTACGCTTAAAAATACACTATTTTAAAAAATAGATTTTTTTAATTTTTGCATTTTGTGGCCTGCAATATCTTTGTTGGGAGACCAGATATAAACCTGAAAATTCCGCAGCCAATAGACCTTTATGTTATCAAACGTTAGTATAAATTTCAACTTTTAGATTCAATTGGAAGTTATGGAAAAAACTTACAAACACGAGTCAAAAATAGTTTTTTAACATCTATGAT
The DNA here is from genome assembly GCF_023864345.2 of Schistocerca serialis cubense. Taxonomy (NCBI): domain Eukaryota; kingdom Metazoa; phylum Arthropoda; class Insecta; order Orthoptera; family Acrididae; genus Schistocerca; species Schistocerca serialis. The sequence goes on from NC_064644.1 coordinate 56,057,197, forward strand.
ATCTAGGCTTATGGAAAATATATATCAGTTATAGTATATAATTTAATCATATCGATGATTACTTACTTTTTTCTTGAAAATAAGCCTACTAATTACATTATATTCTTCTATTGTTATTTGTTTTTAGTACAACGCTCATTGAACATTTGAGATATTTGTTCACTCAGTTTGGGTGTTAGATTATAAGTTTGCCCAGTCATAGTTGTAAATTCCATGGGAAACAGATTCCTTAGTAGATTTCTAACTGGCATCCCAACTTTAGGCTTCTCAATTTTTTAAAAAGATGTCCTTGTCCCTCGAGGGTGATAAAATACAACATGTTCATCTTGGTTTTGACAGTGAATATTATCAACTTTCCCGATCCACCACTGTTCATCGTAAAAACAATCAATATGTCTTTATTTTGAAGAACCAGTTGTACAAGTTTTCCACAATGATGAAGTTCAGTATCAGGCGAAGTTGATGTGCTCTTACACTTCAGTAAGTTGTGTCAATGGGATACAAAACAATGAAACCATCTAGTGCCTTTAATCTTCTGACAAGAGTTGTACATTTCCTTCAAGACACTGTCATAGACTTTTTGTGTTTACTCACATTGTACAAAAAAGTAGCTAATTCCTTTGATATGTTTTTTACAGAATTCAAACATTTCTTGAGGTGTTATATTATAATTGTCTTCGGTCCGCTGCAGTCTTGCTTTTGTGACAGCTCGCTTTGTTGTACCCCCGACACCATCACAAGCATTTTCCCCATATCATGAAGTGAAATAGTGTCACTCTACAACAAGCCCAAAATCTTCTTTATGAAAGGAGATGTTAAAAATATTTTTTTGTTTTTAAATTGACTTGCTGCCCCATCCGAAAAGTAAATCAGTTTTTTTGGAAGGTTGTTGCTGTTTAATGTGGTTTGTTAATTTTAGTTGAAAAATGTGCGCTGCTGTAGTGTAGTGTTCGAGGTAGTGGCTTATGACACAAAAGCTGGGGCGCATTAGTTTGTATTCATATTTATAATAGAGTACAAATGGATGAACTGTGGCCTGTTTGTTTACCAAGTGGTGCCCTTGTATTTCATCTTGAACAACAAACTAATAATTTTCCGAAAAGTCAGCAAGAACTAAGTATTCATCAGCTGCCAAAGGCTGCATTTTGTGTTTCAAAGTTTACTTTGTGCTTTTGCAATAAAATGATGCATTTTCAGATTTTCAAGGTTAGCCACCAACATCAAAAAAAATCTTCTACTGATATTGTGACTGTTACTATTTAAGTTCTGTCTTGTGCCACCCATTGTTTGTATTTCATATTGTCAGGCATCAAATCGTCTTCTTTGGATTCTTCAGAAATGTCAAATATGGCTAGTTTGCCTGGACCATCTTCACATATTCCCTTGATCATACAATTGTAACTGTCAATATTGCATACCTTAACTTGCAAAAGGTCTTTAGAGTCAACTATAAGATTGGCCCCATATATCATGAACTTTACATTCTGATGATACAAACAAACACAAACATTATGATTGCCATATGCCCCTGCAACAATACATCATCTTGGTCTCAACTCTCAAAACTTTGATCTTCCAATTTTAATGTCAGGGTTTTCTTTTTTAAATTCGGTGAATAGTTCATTTAAATTACACAATATTAACCTTTTTTTCTCTTTGAATCTTATAACCATTTTCTTTCACAGAAACACAGTCTTTTTAGCCAGACATCAAATGGCTGTTATTGTCTACGTCTGCATCTACATGATTACTCTGCAATTCACATTTAAGTGCTTGGCAGAGGTTTCATCGAACCACAATCATACTATCTCTCTACCATTCCACTCCCGAACAGCGCGCGGGAAAAACGAACACCTAAACCTTTCTGTTCGAGCCCTGATTTCCCTTATTTTATTATGATGATCATTCCTACCTATGTAGGTTGGGCTCAACCAAATATTTTCGTATTCGGAAGAGAAAGTTGGTGACTGAAATTTCGTAAATACATCTCGAGGCGACGAATAACGTCTTTGCTTTAATGACTTCCATCTCAACTCGCGTATCATATCTCCCACACTCTCTCCCCTATTACTTGATCATACAAAACGAGCTGCCCTTTTTTGCACCCTTTCGATGCCCTCCATCAATCCCACCTGGTAAGGATCCCACACCGCGCAGCAATATTCTAACAGAGGACGAACGAGTGTAGTGTAAGCCGTCTCTTTAGTGGACTTGTTGCATCTTCTAAATGCCCTGCCAATGAAACGCAACCTTTGGCTCGCCTTCCCCACAATATTATCAATGCGGTCTTTCCAACTGAAGTTGTTCGTAATTTTAACACCCAGGTACTTAGTTGAATTGACAGCCTTGAGAACTGTACTATTTATCGAGTAATCGAATTCCAACGGATTTCTTTTGGAACTCATATAGATCACCTCACACTTTTCGTTATTTAGTGTCAACTGCCACCTGCCACACCATACAGCAATCTTTTCTAAATCGCTTTGCAACTGATACTGGGCTTAGGATGACCTTACTAGACGGTAAATTACAGCACCAGCTGCGAACAACCTAAGAGAACTGCTCAGATTGTCACCCCGGTCATTTATATAGATCAGGAACAGCAGAGGTCCCAGGACGCTTCCCTGTGGAACGCCTGATATGACTTCAGTTTTACTCGATGATTTGCCGTCTATTACTACGAACTGCGACCTTCCTGGCAGGAAATCATGAATCCAGTCGCACAACTGAGACGATACCCCATACGCCCGCAGCTTGATTAGAAGTCGCTTGTGAGGAACGGTGTCAAAAGCTTTCTGGAAATCTAGAAATACAGAATCAACTTGAGATCCCCTGTCGAAAGTGGCCATTACTTTGTGCGAATAAAGAGCGTTGCACAAGAACGATGTTTTCTGAAACCATGCTGATTACGTATCAATAGATCGTTCCCTTTGAGGTGATTCATAATGTTTGAATACAGTATATGCTCCAGAACCCTACTGCAAACCGATGTCAATGATATAGGTCTATAGTTCGATGGATTACTCCCACCACCCTTCTTAAACACTGGTGCGACCTGCACAATTTTCCAATCTGTAGGTACAGATCTAACGGTGAGCGAGCGGTTGTATATGTTTGCTAAGTAGGGAGCTATTGTATCAGCGTACATACGACCAGAATTTCTTTGGATTTTCTACCAAATTTCGAGACAATGTTTCGCTGTGGAACCTATTAAAGGCATCTCGCATTGAAGTCCGTGCCAAATTTCGCACTCCTGTAAATTTTAGCCAATCTTCGGGATTTTGCGTCCTTCTGCACTTCGCATGCTTTTTCCGTTGCTTCTGCATCAGCGTTCGGACCTGTTTCGTGTACCATGGGGGATCAGTTCCGTCTCTTACCAATTTATGAGGTATGAATCTCTCAATTGCTGTTGCCACTTTATCTTTGAATTTGAGTCACATCTCATCTACATTTGCATAGTCAGTTCGGAAGGAACGGAGATTGTATTTTAGGAAGGCTTCTAGTGACTCTTTATCCGCTTTTTTAAGTAAAATTGTCATAATACTTAATAATATTATTGATTGTGTTTTCATCTACCAAATTAGATGGACTTTTCTTTTGTAATGCTGGTAAAATTCCCTGTGCTTTCACTAAATGCATTGTTAACTTAACAAGACGTTCTGACACATTAAATTCGTCACTAACTTTTGCTCGACTCCAAGAATTCGGCAGCAAACTGATAATCTTAATTTTATACTCTTTGTTTCAAGTACTGCATTTAGTTTTTAGTTTTTCTATCAAATCATCACATTCGGTTGGTGAAGCTTCAGAACTTCCATCGTTTTTAGTATAAATTGTATTTTGAAATGAAACTTTAAAATTCTTTTTGACTGTAGCTGCTACTTTCTCAATTTTTGTATTTAAGTCCCTTGGTCTTTTATCTTGACTTAGTTTCCTAATTTTACTAGCAGGAGATATACCCAGGATTTGACAAGCTGTGTATACTTTTTTAATGGTTGCTGATAAGTCACAAAATTCTATATCTGAGGTTTCACTATCCTTTCTCTTGTGAATTGCAAATCCCTTAGAATAACATGTTGGACGCAATGATTTTCCTGGTATGAGATTGACAAAAGGACTCTCATTTTTAGAATAATTATCAAATGTTATTTCTTGCAGACTTTTTGTTATAGGTTCTTTATGCTTTTCAAATGGTTCCATGCAAGACTGACCAGAAATGTGATTACAATTTTTTAAGTATTTCATTTCATGGTACTTGCATGTTGATTTGACCTTTGGTCCGACTCGTAATTAAAACAACACTTCTTTACTGTAATCTTCGATTAAAGTAATGTCTTTAGGATACACTCCATACACACTTTTATGACACCCTTCATTAATAATAACACCAACATAACACTGAGAGACCATTCTTCAACTGCACACCCCAAGAACTTCCAGCTAAATAAGTGTGAGTTGACAATTGTTGGTGTAAGGGGGAAGACACCAGTCAGACTTGTATAGGGTTGCAGATGCAATTGTTAGCCTGCTGAAACAATTACCATATCATTGTTTCGACAAATAATCATTAGCTGGTGTAATGTGGTGTGCTACATTATGCAATTGGTATACTCTATATGATTAGCCTACCAGATATCGCAGATGTTAAAGAACCATATTTTATACTCTATAAAAAGTAGCTATACTATACAGTGTAATAGCAGAAAAAATATTAAAGCTGAGAAATTAATCTTCCTTTGGGAGACTACTGTTCAAAAATTGAGTTTCTTATTAATTTGTGGCTGACAACTTTGCACTATTAAAACATATTAAAGAATACATTCAGCTCGGTAATAATGATGTTAATTTGTAGCCCATAGTATGTTGAACTAAATTCGTTTTGTCTGAAAGGCTTAGGACAATCCACTACTGAATAATTGTAAAAAATGTAGATGCTTGCGAATACGAAAAACGCATGCGGCCTGGAACGAATATGGCCGCCATTTCAGAATAATAAACAATAACTTTTTTAAGAAAATACTTTTGTGACTTCTAAACATTGGGGAATTCACCCAGAAAATATAATTTTTTTTTCTGAGATGGTCAGGTAATCAAGCTGGACCACTTGGTATGGATTGACCCATAGCGCTGACACCTATCGGATCTTCGTGAAACTATAGGGGCTGAAGTGGAAACATTCCATCATGTCGCACAGAAAATCCCACATTTCTTCAACCGAAACCGCGCGAGAAAAAGAAGTGTTGCATAACTTACTGAACGCCGTTTGTAACATACCTAAAAATTGCTTTCTCAAGGATTTTTCGTCAGCTCCGCATTTCTTCTGTCATCGACATCACTTCGCCATTTGTGATAGCCCTCTGGCAGCTGGTGAAGCATGCTTTGACTTAACGTTATTTCGGGCTAAAATTCCGATATAATCTTTCCTGTTGAACCAAAACTGCATTATGTTTTGAACCGTTAGCGTCTGATACAGTAATCTGCTCTATATGACGGTTAACTGCACTGTTTTGGTACATTTTAACGCTTTAACTGAATTTTCCGTTGGAGTTTTACCAGAACATGATAACTAGATTAAACAGAAAATGTTTCATGACTTCCTGAATACTAAACAGAAAATAATGCCTAAAATTGTGCAAAATTCTAAACCTATCAGGTAGTTTGTACGCTATATGCACACATAATGTGCTGAATCCGCAAATATTTAATGACTAATATAAATTTTCTGCAACTGTGCTATAGTAAAATATGAGGTCGTACGAGAAATTCATTCCCAAACGCTATCATCTGACCTCACTACCTCAGCGTATTTACACACAACATCTTAAGATGGGATATTAAGATCCGTTCGTTATGAACGATTTGGGCAAACTATTTACAGATTACTACACATACCAGGAACAGCATATGATTGACAGTATAGTTTAATAACATGATATTGCTTTAGTCTTGCCTCTTAATCTTTTTAAATGCATTTCACACAAATACAATTTAATTGTTAAGGCAACAACTTTAATTCAAAATCAAAAATGACTGTAAAAGAAACCTTCAGAGAACATTTGTTTATTATTATTCTACTTTTCCTTTTGTTCCACCTGTTTTTCATATTTCTGTAAATGTGTAATTAATTACTTCATAAAGTATTAGTGTAAGTTTTCTTGTAAAATTATAAGCTATATACCTTTCATTTCATTATAAGTCGATGCACATCTGGCGATGTTATTAGATTACATGTACATTAACTTATAACTTAATTATTGAATGTGCCAGCATTAAGTGATATGGGTCTATTAGCCCATACACTCTAAACATCTTCTGAAGCGCTGGGAGACAAGAAATCAGTCTGTACGTGAGTAGAGTGTTCTATCCACCCTTTCCGTAAAGACGATTCACTAATGAGAAGTATGATTCACATAGAAACTGACTGATTCTCAGCGATGCACTGCGCACTTGACTGAATACAAATCTACAGTGTAACGGACTTACTTTCATGAGTAGTCTTAACACTTTATCATAAGCAATTGAATCACTAATAACTGATTCAGAAACCTTCTCTCTGTTTGCTGTATCTCCACATGAAACTTGCCTTGAAGCACTTGCTTACATAATTTTTGCTTAATGGTCTATAGTTTTAAGACTACAATTTAAACACTGGTAATTGGCTTTTTCTTCTTAATCTTACTTCAGTTATAGAGTATTTTACTCCAAAAGCATATTGCTTTTATTTAAAAGAAACTTCTGATGTCATTCTCTATGTCTATAAATTTTGGTCTTTATAGATTAAAAACAGTATTTCTTTATAGAGGTCACTTGCAATTTGTTTACAGTATTTCTTCCTCTTGTTTAAACATTCTGCAAACCATTTCTTTTTTCTTCATTGTTAGCAGAGGTCGAAGTGGAAATGAACTTGGTTGTGCATTTCGACCTCCACTAGATGATACTGACTATAAAAGCTGCTGTGGAACAGGAAATAGAGACAAATTACGATTTTATGTATCAACTGTTGACATTCTTAAATATTTTGCTGTGTTGTAGTAAACTGCTAACACTATATCTCTCCCATGAAAGAGGTGTAACATGTTCTGCTTTCACTATGACCCATTAACTTAACTGTTTTCCCATCAGAGAGGTCAATTCTCATGTTGTAATTCATCTCTTGCGACTGTCTGATGACATTTCTCACCACACTGTAGTACTGCCAGTAATAAAAAATTTTTAGCTGACTTGTTAATATCCATACTCAAACTGGTAACGTGTTTTTCTGGAAGATGGTGTATTGCCAGTGGTCGTTGTTGGTAGATAGGTATCAAAGAAAGTGTGAAGGTACGAAGGTGGGAGAGCATAAGAAGCAAACTAGAAGAGGCAAAGAAGGAATTCCTACCAAAAGAAGCGTACTAATACAAATTTTAGTTAATACATTAATCACTTTTTCCATACATTAAATTCTCGATAATTGTTATGGTGTGGAGCGTCTCAACAGAACCAACATATTTCACTTACTTACAGTTAAAGAAAAAAATAAGAAGTAACATTCATACAGTTGCATTCTGGCTTTTACAGGATTCTTTAGTGACTAATTATTTCTACTTTAGAATTCCTGTAGGACATAGAATGAGTTATTAAGGAGAAAGCTCTATACTGTATATCTGAAAATATTTCTTGTATCTATCAGACATTTTATTTCCATGGGTAGATTGCCAGAGGTTTGTATAACTCCACAGTTCACCCCTTTCTGTGCCAAAGAGAGATTCATTGAAGGGTGATGCGGATCGTTTTCCCTTGTGGTGATACACTTGTAAATATCTGTCTTACTCTCGAATTTAAATGGACTGTTGAAACAAATTTCATAAATGACTTAGTGTTCTGTAAGGCTGTGGTTAATATTCTCAGCTGCTTACAAAGCTACTTGCAAAATTTATGTGTTAGCACTACACAAATAAATTTCACTACGTTATTTTGTGGAATTAATACTTTTTGCCTAAGCGAGGAGATATCCCAGAATATTATCCCGCAAGACTCCAGTGAATGAAAGAAAGTATGGAAAATGTGTTAACTTACCAACTGCTCCACCCCCAAAGTTGGCAGCTATTCTTATGCTAAAGGTAGCCAAACTTAAACGTTTCAGGTGTACTACATCGTATCAGTAATTCATGATTTCATCAATATGCACACCTAAGAACTAGCAATTTCTTACCCTTTTTTCCATTTCTTGTTAGTGTAATAGTTTAATAGAACGCAGGATATGTGATAGCATAACACTGAGTGTGTTTGCATGTTTTAGAAGTTTGAAGGTAGCACATTCGAGCAAAGAGATTCAGTGATTGTCAAAAATACATCAGTTACTATTTACGCTGTTGATACTTCTTTGCTCAGCTTCTAACAAGAAGTGGGCCTATGATCGAGCCGTGTTGTTGTAAAATCTCCACAAGCAGATGAAGTGGCGTTCCTCTTTGTATTACTCAAAGAACTGCATTTTGTTTCTGAGCCTGGCATTTGCTGAACTACATATTCCGTAAAAACCTGACCTCTAATAGAACGTTATGGTAGCAAACCAAATGCCTTCGACCCCATGAGATGATGTCAATCGAAGATTTCACTATGTGCTCAGTAGATGTAAAAGTGGCTGACGCAGTATAATGAACCTTTAGACATCCAACTTGTGGCTATCTCATCACACGCAGGTCACTTACCTCATCAAAGAACTTAAGAGTGACACTGGGCGGTAGATGTTGACATCTGAGGAGTTACCCTTATTATAGAAGCGTAAGAATGGCATATTTTAAACTTGCTGGGAAAACACTCTAATTTAAAGACGCATTACATGACTAAGAACGTTACGTATCATAGAGGAACAGTTTTCTAATCTCATGTAGGAGAAGTTGTCTACTCCATACTAAATTTTACTTCTTAGAGTCACTGTAGCCTTTCTTACATTTGACGGGGATCTTAGATTGATTTTTTAGTCACTAAATGCCCTATATATTGCTTCTTCATTGTACTGTTTTGATTTTCCTTCTGAACAAAAAATTGTTCAAATCGCTCTGAGCACTATGGGACTTAACATCTGGGGTCATCAGTCCCTAGAACTTAGAACTACTTAAACCTAACCAACCTAAGGACATCACACACATCCATGCCCGAGGCAGGATTCGAACTTGCGTCCGTAGCGGTCGCGCGGCTCCAGACTATAGCACCTAGAAACGCTCGAACACACCGGCCGGCCCTTCTGAACAATTTGCTACAATTTCCACATATATTTTTAAAAGTAATTTTTGAAATTATCTGTTACGCTTGAACTTTCTTGTAAAATGCTGCTGTTCTCCTTAACGTTTCGTCCTCGATGTGTTCTTTCATTTTCTCTCTTGTAACACTATTCCATATTGATTTTATTTTATTATTTCAACTGTCAATTTCAAGACAAGGTGTGCATACTCCTGGGTTTCTTTACAACTTGTCTTAATTTTGTACGTTATTGTTTTATAATAACGAAATGTTTCTAGGTCATTGCTTACTCTGTTTGTTTCATACAAACTCTTTCTTGTTTTCAAGAGGCGCTACATGCAAAAATTTTCTAATGAGTTGCCGTTGTTACGTTTACCTATAATTTTAGGAAAACTATTTTCAGGACTGAATGCAAATACGTCATGAATTATGTTGCATTTAGAGTTGGCTTTGGACTTATTGTAGACGTCAAGATTTATTTAATTTTCCTTTAAAATCTTCTTTACGTTTGGCCTTTAACGGAGAGAGACATTTCTGAGGATGTAGGTTGAAGTGCAGCGTTTAAGAGAAGTGTATCATGGATAGTAGGAAAACTGCAAAAGAAGGCAATCGATGAGTTTGAAATGTGCCGTTACGTAAGAAAGATGAAAATTTGATGGACTGATAAGGTGAGATATGAGGGGTTTCTCCGGAGAGTTGGAGAGGAAATACCTGGAAAAAATTTACATGAAGAAGGGTTTGTATTATAACACATCAGGAAATAAGATCCATGGTACTAGAGAGAGATGGGAGGTTAGGAGCCGTGGGGGATGACAGGGATTGGAGTATATCCAATAGAAAATTAAGAACGTTAAGCGACAGCGCTTTTCTGCTTGTAACCAATTAGAAGACTGATGATCCCAAAAAACTATTTGTTGTCGAATTTTATCATATGTGTCTGAACTGTGTACGTCTTACAATAAAGTCTTCAAATTTGGCTTCAAATATCTGCATTGAAAATGAACCCACATACAGAATATTTTCTTACTATGGTAAGATATATTTCTGAACTAATTATTTTCATGTTAATTTTTGTAGGTTTTGATATGATATACTGTTACTAACCTTAGCCACAGCCTGTCCCTGTACTAAAAAATCACAAAACTTATTATACATGCCAATTCCACTGCTACCACTGTTGTAGTCGGAAGGAACAGTAACTGAAGGAGATTCTGAACGATTCTGTTCCACTGATAGAACTATAAAATCCATGAACTCACACGAAGCAATCTTGATATTCCTCTTATGGACCGTGATCTGTAGAGTTTGACGTTTGGAGAGAAATACCCTGTAGTTTACGTTGGAAAAGCTCTCGAAGACTACATTTGCAAGGCTTTTCCCTTGAGAACTTAAACTCCCTGCCACGGTATCCCAATTACTCTCCCACAACTTGTATTAATGTGCTAATGGGAATGAATTATTATGTTTCTCACAAATGGGGGTACCCCCTTCCTTCGCGCTACTACAGGTAACTTCACGCATAAAAATTGTTAAGATGCATCCGTGTGCTGGCTCCGTGTACATAAAGCCCTAAGATAGAAATAAAGTCACAGTAACGGCCTCCTAAAGAAAACTTTTCGTGTATTCTTTTGTGGAAGGAAAGATGATAGAGATATAATACGTGAAATAGTTACTGAGCACATATTTAAGTACATGAAAACATTTTTGGTGGCCAATATTACAAAATGGCGACATTACAAACAATTCTTTCGAGGTATGATCCGCAACACGCGCTATAATTAGTCCCCGTTTCAACATGTAAAAGAGGAAGCAAATCTACGTAATGTACTTGACTGTAGCTACTGAACCACGTAGGTGATTTTAGAGATATTGATTTGTGAGTAACCGGCGAGTGTTTGAATAAAGTCATCATATTTTCACCAAAAAAAGACCTTCATTTGTTAATAACTAGTGTTTGATTTAACTAATCGAAAGCTGGCGGGGGTGTCCGAGTGGTTCTAGGCGCTACATTCAGGAACCGCGTGACTGCTACGGTCGCAGGTTCGAATCCTGCCACGGGCATGGCTGTGTGTGATGTCCTTAGATTAGTTAGGTTTAAGTAGTTCTAAGTTCTAGGGGACTATTGACCTCAGAATTTAAGTCCCATAATGCTCAGAGCCATTTGAATCATTTTTTTAACTAATCGAAAATCCCCTATGTGGATCACTTTAAAATATTTCAAACTCATGATTAAATTTTCAATTAAAAAATATTGAAAAATGTGGGGTTGTGTTGCGTCCCGTCTGAAAAGTCGTATTCCGAGAAAACGCTTTTGACTTTCGACATTTGTTACAGGCATGAGCAAATGAAAATATTCTACTTTTGGAAAGCTCTCACCATTAATCTGCTGTCCTAGGACTGGCGCGTCGTACTGTTGCCGTTGCTTCCAAAATTATGCCAAATAGTTTATCACAGAACGAGTCAAATATCGGTCGTGCTATTCCACGAAAGCATGAAACTCCACAAACCTTACAATTCTGTTTAGTCTTGCTGCAAGTTGGTCCACTGATAGGACGATCCGACTGTTTATTTCATTTGCGTTCCGTCTAAACTTACTACTGGGTGTAGTAATTTCTGGGCTGTTTGGACCAGCAATGATTATTGCTAAGCTTATGTCTCGAGGACTTCGTTCTTGCAACGTGATGTCGGCATTGCAAGTTTAAGAGTTCACTTGCTGAGAAATAACAGAGAAAATGGGAAGAAAATTTGTAATCTTGTACCTCTCTCGTAATTCATATCAAAATCCTGGTGTCTATTCCAGTTCCTTTCCAGAGACACTGACTCTTTCCGAACTGCTCTCAGCTTCATATCTACTCTTTGAATTCTTTTGGTGACTGCTTAGACGCCACGTTGGATACGATGCTTACGTACCTTTTCTTCCTGAGTACGCTTTCTAATCACTCATTCTTACTTGAAAGATAGAACTTTACTCTATAAGATCCCCAATGCACCATCAAAACCCAGTACTGCCATCAATATCAAGTTTCGAAGAGAAAGAATAGTCTTTCTCGTACACTTTCTGATTCTTGGCTGAAGTATTACTGTTGTGAAAACTTCCTGACTATAACACCCAGACACTGCGAGGAGTGTTGGGTTTGCTCAGGTGGGTCATTTCGCGTTTTCTGAGGCGTTAGAGGACGAGCTCTGAATTCCTTAGAACAAATTTATTTTCGGGGATTAGACATTTTGCCTCACATTTTAAAATGTACGGAGCATCTTTTAGCTAATTAAAAGAATGATTTTTTTGAAAATTCTGCTGTGATTTAATCCCTTAACGTCATTTTTTTTGCCCAGTTCAACTACTGTACCTCTACATTCCATCATTGTTGGATGAAATACGCTCACTAGAGCTGAATTCCCGTTTGTTGACCTAATTTCGGTCCTTAAGGAAAAGAGAAAGGGATCTGAAGAATAAATTGCTTACATTAGGGCTGAACAACTTTAAAAAATCCCGAATCTATAGAAATTTTCAGCTGGAAATCGTCTGACTAAGGTTTAAGTTATGCTAGCCCTAACAGATATTTGCAGACATTCGAGGGTATTATACATGGACGGATGAATTAAGTGGAAAAGAACGTTTGTTTTATTGCAGCAACATAAAATTAACTTGTGCCGAAAAAAAATTGCTTCACTGACCTTAAAGTACATCGTTTCCTTGGGGTACTTTACGTTACTTTTATAAGAATGTGCGACTGCCCACGCATTGCAAAATTCCTCAGGTATAGAATCATGCAAACGATGGAATAAAAATCGAAATTGTACAAAAACCTGCATGTCATTATTTGACTGAATGGCAAGTGGGAAGCCTAATTACGTGCTAGCGTTCTTTCGTGAATTTTTTTGTGTACTGCCAACGTTAATTTTGAGCAAGTTTTGTTTGTGTAATTCTTATTTCAACAGAGCTGTAAAATTACAGAAAAAATACATTATCGCTCATTAGGTTTTACGATACATACATTAGAGATCCTTTTAGAATGTTGATGGTGTCGTACATATTTATCAGTTGTTTTGAGACCGTAATTTAAAAGAAGAGGCAAATACTGCAGTACGATAATGGGATAATTCTATTGGTTTGGTTGTAAATAGCTTCCGATCGAGAAAGGCAGGCACCCTCATTGAAAGAAACGTTGTTTCGCATGTGTGTGTGCGTGTGTGTGTGTGTGTGTTCGTGTGTGTGCGTGTGTGCGTGTGTTCCAACATTTATAGAAGATTTATTAAAGGAAGAGAAAATGCTGCTGTGAACATTGGGTGTAAGCCTAAAATTTCCGGAGTTATTGTCTACTTCCGCGTCTCTGCGCTACTCCTCGCAACGTGTGCTCTATGTGATTGCCATCGATTCCAATGCAGCCTTCTGACCTACATTTCATAGAATCACACATCCGCCGTAACGCCCAGGCTGTTGCCGGATTGGGTGACAGGCAGTGAACACGTGTTCTCTGCTTTCGTGTACTAGCTCGTAGTAGAAGACCATATCGGACATCTCTTGTGATGGGAGCTTTACACCCAGTGACGGACACAGAAACAAATATTGTAATGAAGTGTCACAACATGCAATGAGTGATATGGACATAGTGGTACACCAGATGAACTTAATATACCTGACAGATACACTACGTACTGCAGTACGCTGTGGGGTACTTTACTTGTTCTTGTGTTAGGTGCGTGCTTGCGCAAACACAGTGTGATGTGTAAACGTCTAGTACGTACGCTGTGTTCCCTCAATTGTCTTGTGCCAAAGTGCTCGTTGCGTATGATACGCTCCTCGTACACACTCAGGCCATAACTCCGAAGATACGAGGTTTATGACCAATGTGTATAGGAAATTATTTTCATCCATGACACGTTGCAACCTGTTTTTGAAATACTTTTCAAACCACTTGAGAGTATTGTTGTACACTACTTGCCATTAAAACTGCTACACCACGAAGATGACGTGCTACAGACGAGAAACTTAACCGACAGGAAGAAGATGCTGTGATATGCAAATGATTAGCTATTCAGAGCATTCACACAATGTTGGCACCGGTGGCGACACCTACAATGTGCTTACGTGAGGAAAGTTTCCATCCGATTTTCACACACACAAACAGCAGTTGACCGGCGTTGCCTGGTGAAACGTTGTTGGGATGCCTCGAGTAAGGAGGAGAAATGCTTAGCATCACGTTTGCGACTTTAATAAAAGTCGGATTGTAGCCTATCGCGATTGCAGTTTATCGTACCACGACATTGCCGCTCGCGTTGGTCGAGATCCAATGGCTGATAGCAGAATATGGAATCGGTGGGTTCAGGAGGGTAATAGAAATGCCGTGCTGGATCCCAACGGCCTCGTATCACTAGAAGTCGAGATGACAGGCATCTTATCCGCATGGCTGTAACGGATGGTGCAGCCACGTCTCGTTCCCTGAGTCAACAGATGGGGAAGTTTGCAAGACAACAACCATCTGCACGAACAGTTTGACGACCTTTGCAGCAGCATGGATTATCAGCTCGGAGACCGCGGCTGCGGTTATCCTTGACGCTGCATCACAGACAGTAGCCCCTGCGATGGTGTACTCAACGACGAACCTGGGTGCAGAAATGGCAAAACGTCATTTTTTCGGATGAATCGAGGTTATGTTTACAGCATCATGATGGTCGCATCCGTGTTGGCGACATCGCGGTGAACGCACATTGGAAGCGTGTATTCGTCATCTCCATACTGGCGTATCACCAGGCGTGTTGGTATGGGGTGCCTCTGATTACACGTCTCGGTCACCTCTTGTTCGCATTGACGGCACTTTGAACAGTGGACGTTACATTTCAGATGTGTTACGACCCGTGGCTCTACCCTTCATTCGATCCCTGTGAAACCCTACATTTCAGCAGGATAATGCACGACCGCGTGTTGCAGGTCCTGTACGGGCCTTTGTGGATACAGAAAATGTTCGACTGCTGCCCTGGCCAGCACATTCTCCAATCTCTCGCCAATTGAAATCGTCTGGTCAACGGTGGCCGAGCAACTGGCTCGTCACAATACGCTAGTCACTACTCTTGATGAACTGTGGTATCGTATTAAAGCTGCATGGGTAGCTGTACCTGCACACGCCATCTAAGCTCTGTTTGACTCAATGCCCAGGCGTATCAAGGCCGTTATTACGGCCAGAGGTGGTTGTTTTGGGTACTGATTCCTCAGGATCTATGCACCCAAATTGCATGAAAATGTAATCACATTTCAGTTCTAGTATAATATATTTGTCCAGTGAATACCCGTTTATCATCTGTAGCAGTTTTAATGGCCAGTAGTGTATTATCTCAAAATTTTGGCTACCACATTTTTCTGAGCTATCTTTCAAAGTAGTGTCAAATGTTTTACTGAAGTCTAAGAACGTGAATGATCTAGCCTAAAGGGTAAGTAAGGCCGATTTCAGGCTATCGTTTACCATAATTAATGCAATGTGCGTGCTATATTGTTTATATGAGCCGAAATGATATTTATCAATAGGTTGAACTTGATAAGTTCTCAGTAATTTAGCCATGAACTGTACATCCCGGGTGTTTCGATACTGTGGGTAAGATGCTGGTTGGTCAGTCAGAAGCTAATTTTGGGTTTCCCTTCTTACGGGTAGTTACGATTACACTTCGTTTCCGTGGAGTGTGATATTTTCCATCCAGGAGAGATATTAAATACGAGGGTCATTTCGAAAGTCTCGCATACTGTGTGTGCACGAACGTTACGGTGGCGTCATGAAGTTGAAGTTAATGACAGCTGTGAGCGAAAACGTAGGTGTGAAGGTCGTATACTTGTGTTTGCTAATTGGTGTGGCTGTTTCGAGAGTAATTCAGTTTTAAAATGGAAACCGAAACTGAGTAATGTCGGATTACAATTAGTGACCAGAATTCCTACATCACAATCGAGTCCGTACGTGCAAAGAACCTAACGAAAAATTTACCGTTTTGTGGGATTAGCGCAATGGCTCGTAGGAGAGTATCGTGGCGGTCGGCCCGTTCCCGTGAAGTTCGGTTAAGCGCTGAGGATCTTCCAAAAAGTGGGAGGGCAGCAGCTGCAACAGACTACACATCTCCGGTTATTGTTAATGACATTTTCAGGGAGGAGCGGCGAAAAATATGCAAGAAAATTGTGTTTGAGATTAGAACGGCTGTCACTTCAGTTACGAATCATAAATGGAAAGGTGAATATGAAAAAAACTTGCTACCAAGTGGGTTCCGCTTGATCTCAGTGAAGAGCAGAAGAATTCCCTCTTCGTCATCGAACAGACGCACTAAAGTTTCTCCAAAGGATTACTGCACTAGATAAGCCGAACTAAAGTCTCAGTCGTATCGATAGAGAAGTTTCGACTTTCCACTCCCGAAAAAATTCCGCGGCCGACAGTGAAAGGTGAAACTGGTGATGATCTTCGCGCATGACCTGAATGTAGCGACAGCTACAATTAGTGCCCAGTGGACGCCTGCGACACGTTCACACTACAAGCTTTTTCTGCAAAATATATTTCTCCTGAAAATTCGTCAAAGAAGGCCAGACACGATTGCAACTGGTTTCCTCATTTTGCACGATCGTGCAAGACCTCACATTTCCCTACCAGTGAGAGAAACACCCTACAAATGTAGATGGGAAATACTTCTCCATCCACCAGTCCCGATATAAGCACACCAGGGTTCAATGTATGTCTCACATTTAAGGAACGGCTAGTTGGAAGACGTTTTTATACAACTCATGAATCTTCTAGTGGGGCTATCCGCGTAATCAGACAGTTGAACAGTGAAGGTGACCTATCCGGAATATAGAAGTTGCCAAAACTCTGAGGGCTGCCAGAAGCAAGAATAAAGATTACATTGAAGGCATATAAACGTATTTCGTAAAATAAATTATTTTCTTCCATTCTCCCTTTGAGTGTGCAGAACTTTTGAAATGACCCTCGTATGCATGGTAACACAGGCACATTCTGCAACATTCTTGAGCACGGTTGCGCTGTTACTGTCGTTGCCGATCGCTTCAGAAGAGATTCTCATTATTACTTTCCTTGTTGTGTTTGCTGTGACGTATTTTGGATGTAAAATGTCGTGGTTAATTAGGCAGTCTGGAGATTCTTGCGTGCGACTGTTCTTTGCAGCTTAGGGTTTGACTGGTACTGAGATAAATTTTTTCAGTTCGTCAGCTGACACTTTTATACGCTGCGACCCATGTGGAAAGGACATCACTCCAGACTCCAGTCTGGTCATCGCCATCTCAGTTTCTCAGGATCTCGTTAAAGGACAGCTGTTACGGTTCCTAACATAAAGCGACCACACATTTCTTTCATCATTTCTTGTATAGTCCACGGCGCTGCTTCGTCTTTAACACTTGCGAAATTCGACTTTATCCTATTTCTTACTGTTCCTGGGCATTATACCGAACGTTTCGTATCATTTAGTTCCCAGAAGGGGTCGATGGAATGTTTTAATCTGGTATATGACTCAAAAGAATGACGGTATGTATCAATGAGACAGGAAGACTCTATACTTATATATCCATTTGGCAAGAAAATACTGGTTGGTTACAATTAAAGTGCAGCTACTCACAGTGGTCCAGAGAAAGCTGTAATTACCGCATGACAGCGAAACTTGAGAGAGATTCCAATGTATTAATACGGAACCGATATACACTAGAAAAAAATTAGTTCCAATTTTGGCCACCAGATGCAAATCTGGCGCTGTCAATGCAAGAAATACATATTGTAGAGTTTACATATGCAATGAATCAGAAATGGGGCGTAGACAGAAAACGTGACCTAAGTGAGAAAGGTTTAGTGATGATTTTATTATTAACCGTCGCTTACACAATGTGTTCAATATGAGCACCGGAGACGTCGACGGGATGCTGCATCCGTAGTACGACGTGATAAACAGTTACTCGCTGCAGGTCTGGTAGAATGTGAGCGAAGTGTTGGTATATATGAACTTCAGGTCAGGTGCATATAAATCCACGCCACAGAGTAATATATGGCGAGTCAACTGATTTTCGGGCACAGCTCGTGGTATAACATTACCTAAGTTCCGTTGCTCTGTGTAGTATTGCGTATTCACTGCACACTGTAGTGTAAAATCTCCCTCTTCACCCCACAGTAATTTTTCCCGCCCACATGTCAATCTGTGCCAACAACCGAATAGCGAATTCAGAACGTTATTGTCGATCATGAGGTTTCAGTTGCTCTATCGTCTGGCTCTTGTTCGGGTACCAGTGTAATATATGACAGTGGAACTTCCCTTGCTGTTAACCTTGGAAAGGACAACTTTAGTGACACTGTACGAGCAATAGTGATAGGTGACCAGCTACGGCAACAGAAACCTTGCCAGTAACTTCCGTTGGAATAGGACGCCTCCCTCTTCCTGGTCTACACCGATCTCACCAGTGTTTACTAACTGCATTATTATCTTCTTTAAACAATGTAATGACATCGGAACTCTCCTCATACCTTTCATACGGCGATACTTTCTCAATGCTGCGCTGTAATTGCTGCAGTTCACATAAAACAGGTTCGCTAACAACTCATGATCTCTTCTTCCCGAAAACCACACTGTTCACTCACGTTGTTGCTTGTCAAATAACAAAAGGGATCTCATACCGTCGTACAAACAGTGTACTGCGCCAGATTTGCCCCTGGTGACGACAGTTGCAACTAACTTGTTTCCCAGTGTAAATGGGTTCTGCAGTATCACATTATCATATTACCAAGTTCCGCTGCCATACGATGGTTGCAGCCCACACTGGAGAGCTGTGAGTAATTGAATTGTAAGCTCCCGGTAGATGTGGCACATTACAGAAGTTCAAACTAAAGGAGACGATCATTCGCGCTCAGATTCGTGTTAGAAATAAGTGCATGACAGAGTATTGTGACTTGGCAAGACAGCCAAGTCACTATGAGAGGAAGCCGAAAGGCACGCGTTAAGCTCACGCAGACTGGCGTGAGGTCTGGAACAGTTAAGGGAATTTTTAGTAGCAAATAAAGTACGTAGTTGATGTAATACTTAACTTTAATCCATAAGGTGTACATCGCTCTTGACGGTACATAATTTCCATTTCAATATAAACTGGTAATGACGCCTTGCTAGGTCGTAGCAAATGACGTAGCTGAAGGCTATGCTAACTATCGTCTCGGCAAATGAGAGCGTATTTGTCAGTGTAGCATCGCTAGCAAAGTCGGCTGTACAACTGGGGCGAGTGCTAGGAAGTCTCTCTAGACCTGCCGTGTTGTGGCGCTCGGTCTGCAATCACTGACAGTGGCGACACGCGGGTCCGACGTATACTAACGGACCGCGGCCGATTTAAAGGCTACCACCTAGCAAGTGTGGTGTCTGGCGGTGACACCACACAGAGCTTCAACCTTTTCTTTTTAATCTCGTACACAGCTTCTGGCTTCGGATATTTCCTCTTCTTCCTGCAGAAAGCGCCGCACGGGAGAGCCAATCCATTGTCAGTGACGTTCCGACCTGTAACTGACCGCCGTTCAGTGACGATGTAGCGCGCGCACTTCCATCCCCGCAGCTGTTCTAATATATCTGACAACGTTTTTGCGCAGCTAATTACATGTCCAAACCAAATAGCTTTCACCTCCCATGTCAATTCCAGTACATCGTTCGCTGCAGAATTGTTTCAATTCTCACACTGTCCATCACGCAATGCGCGTCAGCTGCTGCGCTGTCAATTGCTCCGGCCTGAGAACGCAGCCGGCAAAACGAGTCTGCTCCCCCTGCACCGCCAGGTGATCGCTTTTTGTAACGCACTTTAGGACAGCCGACAGGCTGATCGACAGAGCAATAATTATCTCCGATCCCCTGTTGAAGATTTTTATTTTTCATTTCATTTCGATTTTTAAAGAGACGTCACAATCGCTCCAGTGCCAGGCTGAAATGTTACAGCAATGTGGAGCCATCAAAATTTTGTTCTGTCCGCCAGGTTAAATTTCAAACTTTAGTATTATCAGATAAAATTTCTCGATAATCGGTGGGCATCACAAGCTGTATAGTTCTAACTAGGTCGTACCTGCGGCTATGCTCTGTTACAAGTACTAACTATAAATAAAATTAGACACGGCCACTTGGGGGAAAGATTCCATTACCGTGTACAAATTTACTGTATAATATGATTATTAAGGCAAAACACAGTTTTTCTAAGAATATTGCTTTCTTGAAAGCAGGCTGTTATGAAACATGATAAAGAAAACGTTTTCAGAGAAACAAGTGGGGGATATCTACATTAATAACACTGGGAATTTTCTGTAACTCGCTGAGCTTTTTGATTTTTTCATGCATGATATGTCTAATACAATGATAAAGTATTTTTGAATTGTAGAAGTTATAGGTTCACTGATTTTATCTTACCTGTATCACAGAAAGCGCACTACACCACTTCTATGTCGACAAGATGACAATAAGCACTCCGAGTTTGAAAAAAGCGACAGGGTGTACAACAGCGTGCCTTTTGGGTTCCTCTTCTATCTCTGATACGTATAAAACGTCTTTCACCTGCACTGCAAGAAGATGTAATTGCATATCATGAAAGCAGTGCCCCTCCCTGCAGTGAAAAGTTAGTGATGCCATCTGTGAGACATGGACCGGTACATATCATATTCTTTTGATAAGAAACAATAAACAAACAGGAGTAAACCCCATAGAATAACAATGGCTGCAAAAACAGTCGACTAGAACAAAGAACTACAAACAGATAAAACTAATTTATTCAGTATGATTTCATTCGTTAAGTTGGGGAGGCGATCACTTGAGGTATTTTATACTATAGGGATACTATTATCACAAAACAGAACCATATACTATGAATCACTCCAGGTGTTAGCTCTGGATCACCCTATAGAGAACTCTTCAAATCTCGGTATTTTACTGCTGCTTGACTGTTTAAGAGTGTGGCTTTTTGGCGATTTCCGACATACAGTGACACTATTTTCAGAAAGATAATTTGTGTATAACGAATGAAAGCTCGTGTTATTTCTAGAAATTCCTACAAAGTTTTTTTCAGAATATTTGTATTTTCGCTGTTGATTGGATGTTTATATATATATCAAATGTCGTTGTCAATATCTTTCTGAAAAAACTTAAAAGCATTAATACAAAATTGGGATCTGAAACCGTAAATTAAATATTTTAGTGGATGGATCGAATATTGAGAATAAATTTGTTATTATTTCAGGTTAGGTTGTTTCATTCAATTGTTCTCTTTTATTCTCTTCTAATAAGATTGGGTTTAAAAGAGAAAAAGTTTATTTGATTAAATAAAATTAAAGTGGTTGAAAATATAGTTAAGAGGGAGAATCATATGTGCTATAATATTTGAGGGATTAGGATTAATGATTCCTCTTCAGAAGTAGGCCATATTTGTCACATGTCTTTCAGGGATACTTTCATTATACAAATAAAAATTACATACTTGATATTTAATATTCAGTGTAAGTCATATTTTTGTCTACAAAGGAACATTTGTGCATAAATCTGAATCTTGAATATTTCCGGTTTTTATCAGTAAGATGTTATTACGTTCCCTTCATCATGACTTTGAGCTGTTTCAAGAATCAAAATGTCGTACGTAAATAGGGTTTGCTCCTAAATTGCAGAATATAACGTAGCAAAATGTTTCAACGTTCTAGTTATAGACTTGGTAGTGAAATAAGAACAAATAATAAAATTCCATGTGAAGTTACAAGATTCTAGACTTTGTTAAAGCAACACAGAAATATAACGCTTTTCTTACTTGAGAAAAGTTTATCATGTTAGACCAAGGAATCCTCACAAAGGATGTCACTCATTCCTCAATTGCGCCTCATAAACTATAACGTTGGCCTGAAGTAATGGGCTACATAACTTAGTTCATACAGCTGTGAATGTCCCAAAATATGAGGCTAGGCCATGCTATTAAATAAAACACATTTAAATATTAACCATGAGTAATTGCAAGCATCTTTAGTGGCGGCTTTTCGTTGTGATCGTTTACATTGGCATACTATTGAATCTTCTTACACTCTATTGAAGCATTCATTCACTATGCTTTCTGCTTTTTCGTTGGAGCTATATTTTTAAGTGGTTTTACGTTCGGTTTCTGATGTAATTATGTTTTACGTCCTTATCAAGTAATTTCTCGTCATCAAATTATCTCATTAGCAGAAAGCTGAATACCCTCGCAAAATGCTAATGCTATTCATATCCCAAACGATTCACAAAAAAAAAAAAAAAAAAAATCGAGAACATTTGCGAACAGCGTAAAAGACATAAAAATCCCAAAAGATGGATAATTTGTGCCCTTTGAGAATCACATATCTCTAGCATTCCAATAAATGAAACAATTAATTCTATAGAAGAGAACTTGCTGCCATGTAGAAAATTAACCATTACAGCTATACAGGAGATCTCCGAACAGCTAAAATAGTATTAAACCAGAATTACTTTGAATTCATTTATCAATTATACACACTAACTGTGGAATTGCCATAGGGTGTAGCATAGTCGGCCCTACAGTTGATATATTTTGAAACACTTTGGAAGAAAATCCTTTCAGCCCCAGAAACACACCTGCAAAGCAAATTTTATATTATTATCGTTATGTACATGACGCCAATGGACCTGCCACAGTGGTAACAACGGTTCGCGTCATATCACCGAAGTTAAACACTGTCAGGCTTCGCTAGTCCTTAGATGGTAGACCGTCTAGGTCTACCAAGCGCTATTGGCAAGTGCGGTGCACTCACCCCTAGTGAGCCCAAACAAGGAGCTGTTTGACTGACAAATAGCAGCTGTGGTCACGAAATCTAACAACGGGTGGGATAGCGGTATGCTCACCACATGCCCCTCCATATACGTATCCAGTGGCGCCTAACGGCTCAGGATGACACGGTGATTGGTTGCTAACGCTGGATTTTTTGATACCTGCTCCAACGGAGTTTAGTTTTATGCAGATGCCACACTGCTACTAATGGATGGTTCTGACACAAACATTCAATAGATACACAAAAGATTTAGTGAACTTCAACCCAACATTAAATTCACATTGCCACCAGAATAAAAACGATCAACTTTCTTGGCCTAACAATAAAAATATTCATAACATAAATGAAATCGAAGTCTATAGAAAACGACCACCATCAGATGACGTCACAGCGTAAATTCTTGTCATCCTAAAACGCACAAACATATAGTTACGTATGATGATAAACAGTCCGAAATACAGAAAAATTGAACATTCTCAAATACATAGCACAACTAAGCAGATTCAATTCCAGCATATTCGACCAATTCTATGATAAACACAACAAACCAGTACTTATTAAAGTTCATAGTGACATTAAATTAACAAGAGAGATACCAAAAAAGCAGAAAGTAATATACACACCACTAACTTATGCAGGTAGGCCTAAATACAACAATCTTCAATCGAACGTAACGCTTTACTGAAGAAAACTAAAGTAAGATTTACATATCTCATTGCACAAAACCTAAGAATAAATATACATTCCGGAAAAAAAACCAAATCACCGGCCACACATATCTAGACGTATACAACACTAACTGTAATGACAGCAAATAATTATATATAGGGCAAATGGATGTAAATTTCAAAATTCGATACGGTAAACGTACCAGAAGCACTGACACAAACCCATCTGCAGTCTTCAATCATACACAAACAGAAAACCATAAGATAAACGAAAGTCTATCATAACAATCACGATATTCCGTGTTATTTTTGTTACCATCACCTACCACAGCGGTAGAGCGCTCCATGCTGTCAGGAAGCGTCACTTATGAATACGATATAGGATGAGTGCAAGTATGAACAATTACATTAATTTCCAACACAGTTTTTACAATAAGGAGCGTATGTAGTACCATAATAATTGACAACATGTGAAAAATGACACTACATTGGTCACTACTTAGTTTCCTATGAGCTTTCGGAGGTACGAAGTGGGTCTATACAAGACTCTTTCTTTATGATTCTCCTGTAACGCACAGACATTTGTTGAGTGATGTTGTCTTCCTTTAATACCAAAGGATTTCTAATAAACCCCAAAACACCTGAACTTTATGAGAAAAATGTCGTATAACTATCCAACAAAGTTACACGCTGACCCAAATTAGTGAATGTGGATCGCAGGAAATCTGTATGGAACATAATAACTACGTTATATATTGTGGCAACAAGCCACCACAGCTGCTGTTAATGGAAAACCACACAGATAGTAAACCACGTAGATGTGATGGTAAATCGTCAAAAGCAAAAAAATTTGTGGCCCAATACACAAGAAACCACTTCCACATTTGTTGCTAAATCTGAGTCACAAACGTCTAAAATGGTTCAAATGGCTCTGAGGACTATGAGACTTAACTTCTGAAGTCATCAGTCCCCTAGAACTTGAGACTACTTAAACCTAACCAACCTGAGGACATGACACACATCCATACCCGAAGCAGGATTCGAACCTGCGACCGTAGCGGTCGCGCGGTTCCTGACTGTAGCGCCTAAAACCGCTCGGGCCGGCTCACAAACGTCAAGAATCTTCAACACACATGCTTTTGAAGCGAAAGTATTACTGTATTAGACAGTCGAAAAAGTGTAAGAATGGGTCAATAAAAAAGATTTCAAGTGTCAAGGAAAGTGACAATTATAAAAACAACAGACAACGACAGAAATACTTGCTTCTCATGCATGAAAAATGTGTTATTCTCTAACTTTCAGCGGAATTAGCTGCAAATATCCACATATTAGGAAGTATTTCCTCATGAATCAGTTGTAGCTTGTGTCACTCAATCAGTGAGATTCGGCTGTTTTTACGAGTAGTTCGTATCTCTAGGTAATTTAATAACACTCAAAAATATAACAACTATGTCTTCAGTTAAGTAGAACATAAGTAAAGGCAAGCATTACTCCTACGAGTATCTGCTTAGTCACCGCTTCAAGCGCTAGCGTCGCTCTAACTGTCAGACGGTTACAACTGTACCACCAGAGGATGTACTGACAGTCTGTATTAGACTTTGATGCAAACCAGATCTAAAATGCAATACAAATTCTGCACATAAGACAAAAGGGTCCAATAATGAACTTTTTAGAAGAAATCTAACTCTACATTGACACACGCAAATATGCAGACAAAATTCTTAACGAACAAACCGACGTAAAACATAAAAATTATATGGACAAATTAGCTGAAATTGTAGAACACGATAAAGGATAAAACGAATTTACTGGCAAAGACGACACCAGCGAACATTAGCAAAGATGAATAAGCCACCAATATAATCATGATAGCTGTTAAGTGAAGTGGTCAAACTCATGAAAATATTAAATAGGTCTCAGCGGATATTAATCAGCAACGAATTTCACTTCTGAGATGTTACATATCTAGAGAATAACAGTTATGTCTACACTACACATACGATACGAAGAAAGACAAGGTAATAAGTTTCCTTTAATTTACGTCTATGGTCACAAACATTTTGTTAATAGATTACCGGTTTCTGCCTTTAAAGATCATCATCAGAACTGCAGCAGAAAATGGGAAAAACATAAATACACTCGCAAATATCCTTGGATGTAGAAAATCTTTACAGTTTTGTCCCAGTTAAAGAAACCATTGACATTATTAGACGCAGTCTCCTCTCCTACAACAAGATTAGTACTGCAGAGCATACAGAACTAATTGAACTCCTAGATTTTGTCTTAGCTTACAATTTTTTACCTTTAATGACAAAATTTATTATCAAAAGGACGGGTTTGGGATGGGTAATGGCCTGCCTTGCACTTCAGCAGACATTTTTATCAATGATTTAGAATGTAAATTTTTTGCCAAGGATCCACAACTAAAAGATAAAACGATTTATTACAAACGGTATGTCGATCACATTTTATTACTGATAGGAGGTGACACCAGTGAGGTCAACACATTCGCCCAAGCAATAGGTAGCATGCACCCCAAAATAACTTTTGCCACTGAAATAGAAGAAGATGGCGCCATTAACTACCTTGATCTCACTATTAAGAAAGTTGATAACAAACATAAGTTTTCGATTTTTAGGAAAACAACTTGTACAGACAGTATCATCCAATGCCAGTTCATGCCATCCTCCCCGATACAAAAAAGCTTTCTTCACTTCCATGGTTCACCGGCTCCTTCGTCTACCTTTGGACGAAAACTAAATACGTAAAGAACTTAGCATTTTAAAGCAGATCGCGTTATCTAACGGCTTTTCTGTAAATGACGTCACGCTCCCCTACAGTAGGCTAATGAAACGTTTAACAAACAGCAGGCACACACACACACACACACACCCACACACAAAAGAGAACCGGCGAAGATAGAATGAAAACCATTCCTATGAAATTTAACGGCTAAATGCCCCTGCAAATAGAAAATGTTTTAAAAAGTCTGATGTCAGATGTGGCTTTCAGGTTAATAACACCCTAAAACTACGAATAAAACACAAACTGAAAGGGAACTATGGTAAATTTGATGGCTCTGGAGTATATAGGATTGACTGCAGTAACTGTGACAAATATTATATCGGTCTAACAGGCCCCTCTTTTAAATTAAGGTTTAAAAAACACTCACAGCCACGAAACAAAACGGCTTTGGGACAGCTTTTATCTGATACTGGTCATTCCATAGGGAGCATTGAGAGTTGTATGCGTATTCTTCACAGAGTGGAAAATGGCCGTGCTCTTAATTTGTTAGAGGAGCTTGAAACTTATAAATCAAAAAGTAGAGAACCAACTAAACTGCTTAACCGGCAAAATGACTTTGTACCCAACGCCTACTTTGTTTTATTCGACAATATTTTACTCTAACCACTGCAAGCCTCTGTTATATATAGTGTGTTGAAACGTTCACCTAGAATTGAATGCATCACACATTTACTTCGTTTTCATACATTTTACGCATGACTCTAGCGTGTTCTTATTCCTTCTCTATTCATTTCATAGACTACGCTAATCAGATAATGTGGATCATCCACTGTTACGGAATTTTACCATTCTTTTCTTGCAACGGAGTACCGTAGGGTACGAGGGGTCCTCTGTCGGTCATGTTGCTCCAACCACTTCCCTCCTGTGCGGAATTAACTGAGGGAGCTGATTATGTGCAGTACTATGTTTTCTTTCATTTGTGGCTCCTTTAGCGATTCGTTTTATGGTTGTTTAATATTACCTGTTACACTATCAACGGTGTTTAATATTCATGTCATTATGTAGAATATTGGCACTACAGCACATGTCAACCACTGTTTTTATAACTCTTCCTCTTTTTAACAATATTACTTTTGTCATGTTGTTACTCCTGTTACTCCCCCTCCCGGATGATGTCCTCTCTCCCTCCATTTATTCCTCCTATCAACTCTGATCCTCACTCCCCCTCCTTTCCTCTGTCCTTTTCCCGGGCTCCATCTCCCCCCCTTCCATCCTCTTTTTTCCCCACCTCCCCTATCTCTGCCCCCTTCTCTCCCCTGATTCCTTTTGCATTTCCCTCCGATGTCTCTTCTCATTCCCCTCTCGTGTCTGCCCTGCACCTTCCCTCCCTTTTGGTTATTCCTCTCCTCCATCCTTGTTTTTCCCCCTCCTCCAGCCCCCCCCCCCCACCCATCTGCCTTTGGCCCGAGAGTGTCATATTTGTGCCGCTATTTTCGTGCATTGCTTTACAGTGAGTGTTTTTACAGTGAGTGTTCCGTGTTGTCTCTTTTGGGAAGTATAGCGAACAGCCATCATACTGTTGCTGGGTGCGACTTTTTTTTATCTCTTGCGAACAGAAACCAGACTGTCGCCAGGTTTTTTAATTGTGAGGCTACTATGTTATGTACAATTTTGGTAAACATTTTTGGAATACAGTGATCAATTAATTGTTATATTTAGATTAAAGTTCAGTCTTGATCACGTTATGTCTGTTTTAATGAGTACCGGTTTCGGTTTTTTCTATAAAACCATCATCAGACCCCATTGGCTCCATTGGGTTGGTAGGTGGAGCTCTCCTTGCTGCTGTGCAGTCAACTGATCTTGTAATTTCCAATTGCCTGACTAGACAAACTTTGCACAATTTTGGTAAACATTTTTGGAATACAGTGATCAATTAATTGTTATATTTAGATTAAAGTTCAGTCTTGATCACGTTATGTCTGTTTTAATGAGTAACCGGTTTCGGTTTTTTCTATAAAACCATCATCAGACCCATTGGCTCCCTTGGGTTGGTAGGTGGAGCTCTCCTTGCTGCTGTGCAGTCAACTGACTGATCAAGACTGAACTTTAATCTAAACATACTATATTATGTGTCTGATTCCTGTGTATTTTATCAACATTGCCAACCCCTTTTGCTTTCTGTTTTAACTTTCCGCATTTTCCCGCCATTTTACACATTAAGCCACCGTTTTTTCGCCTGTTTTTCTTGTTTCCTTCATCTTCCTTTTTTTAAAAAAAAAAGTCTGTAGGCTTTAGAGCAGCGTACTAAACTGCTGCCAGCCCGCCCCCTTTGGGGTAATTGAAAATCAATAAAGAAAAAAAAAAGTCGTGTTGTTCTTTTTATTACTTTTTATTACTGTAATGCCATTTATACGTTATAAGCGTATTACAGACTTCAACTTCTGTATCCCCCTCTACTTTCGCTGTTCCAATTAATTATTGAAAACTAGTGTATGCCGACATTAGCGACATCTGGTGAACAGACAACACAAACATCTTGTGCCTACTGTACGGCAGCTTGTTTTAAACAGTAGTACTACTGGCAACATCACTCGTGCATGTGATGTTATTTATATGTATTTGACGATGCTGGTGCTGATTCCGCATTTAACATTTGACGATGCCACTATGCCTCCAGTACATTAGGACTTTTGGTTTTATGAAACAGGTATGCCTCTTCATATTTAAAGCGACCAAATGTAAATTTTGTCAGTACTACTTTTCATTATGGTCTATGTATTGTTCTCAAGCTGTATACAGTTTTGCGAGTCTATTTATGTTTTTCCCATTTTTGCTGCAGATCTGATGATGGTCGTTAAAGACCGAAACCGGTAATCTGTTAACAAAATGTTTGTGACTATAGATGTAAATTAAACGAAACGTATTACATATACGGGTCACTGATTTTTCTCGATGGTGTCGCTGCTTGTGAAATACAAGGTATTTTTGCTGGACTGGATAATGATCTGGAATGGTTCTGGCATTGAGCCATCTGTAGTCACTGCATGGACGCCATCCGTTATTCTTCTTTGGTACCACGTGTAGAGCAGATGACCAACTACTATTCGTTGGGCGGCAGATTCCTTGTGCTAGCATGTACAAGAATTCCTGCTTAACTATCTTTAGTTTCTGGGGTGTCAAGTGGCGCGGTCGAGCATGTAGCGGTGGCCAATGTGTAGTCAAAATATAGTGCACTGTAGAGTGCTGCACAGGTGCTAGTGTGGGGGTTTGGCATGTGATCTCTGGGAACTGCCTGAGGAGCTCTATAAGTGGAGAATCACCAGTAACCACTCGCACTGCTGTGTCTTCCACACAACGCACTCGACTTGGCTTGTTAGGTTGGCGATAGAGTCAAGAAGGCGTCGGTGACGGAGGTCAGGCAGGAGTCCATAAAATGATAAAAAACCGGCTCCAGGTATGGGGTGCGTCACATCTGCTATGACAAATTGATATTCAAATTTGCGCCGCAGTCCCAAGTTCAAAACTAATGTGAGACGACCATACGTTGTTATTGTGGAACCATTAGCCACGAAAAGGTGGCAGTCATCACATTTGTGACGTGGCAGACAAGCAGATGGATAGACTGACACGTCAGCACCCATGCTATGTTCCATTACAAACAGTCGACAGCTGCCGTCTGGAGAGCCAATGGCCATCATCACTGACTTCCTGCTGAGTTTCCCTGTTCACACGGCAGTTTACACTTGTGCGCCTCGGAACTGTACCGTCGGTGATACCAACAGATTCTTGCTGACGAAGGTGAGTGGCTGCGCTTACCTGGTGAGCTGTGACGACGAGATCGGCGGCTGGTAGTCTGGGTCCGTAATGCAGCTACTTGCGCGGTGAGCTCGGGAACCTGTGCTTGTAACACGGTGAGAGTGTTATCTGCCCGAGGTAATGAGCAAACTGTTGAGACGCATGCGGATGGATACATTTCCACTGTGCGATCCGCGGTTTGTGCGAGTGCATCCAGATCTCCGGCACACACTGTCAATATTTTCTGCGAGTCGGGTGGCAGGCTCGATAGGCAAATATTCCGCAAAATGCCGTCACTGACCGCGTTGCTCGTTAATATATGGAGTCGGCGTAGTAGCTGTGATGGATTGGGATCACCTAGTTCCTCTGTGCGGAGTAACTTTGCGAGGTGCCAGGGCTAGCAGTGTATTTAACACTAAATTCTTCTAGAATCTTCATATATAAATGATGCTCTACGCCCCTCCCCCCCCCCCCCCTATTCTAACTCCGACTTTTGCTGTTGCACATGGATTAAAAAGAAACGCGAACTGACTGTAATCGACCCTGCAAGTGGAGTAGAAAAGAGTTTGGTACCTTCAATAATTTAATTTGATAAATAAGTTAAATAAAGGAAAGTTTCATTAACATAGTGAGAAATG
The DNA here is from genome assembly GCF_023864345.2 of Schistocerca serialis cubense. Classification (NCBI taxonomy): domain Eukaryota; kingdom Metazoa; phylum Arthropoda; class Insecta; order Orthoptera; family Acrididae; genus Schistocerca; species Schistocerca serialis. The sequence continues at coordinate 56,088,046 of NC_064644.1, forward strand.
AAAGGGTTGCTCTACCGATTAACAGAATGACAGTTCTGTCCAAAATAACAATATGATTTATTATGACAAAACTCAAAATAATTAACAAAACAAATGAAACATTTACAATACTTCAAATTGGCTCAAATTGGATACTCAAATAAATGCCGTGAAGGTGAAGTTGTCCCTAAACTAGATTGTGACATTTATGACGATGTGGTATGTGGAGCCAATTCCTTGCAACTCAAATCTTAAGAGAAACACACAACCAACCCAACTTTAATTGCTGCTACAGTAGTGAGAACTCAGACAATGAACATCCAAGACAGAACAAAGTTAGAAAAAGACGAACAGGCGCGCTCTGCTGAGCTCTGATTATCACCTAAGAAAATCCCCAATCTGCCGGTGCTGCGGACATACATTACCAAGCTGTCTTCTTAACTCCAAGGACACGATCTGGCGTACCGGAGGCGTGGTTGTTTGCTTCGACGTCGTGGTGATGATATGTCGCGAGTATAGCCTGAAACAAATTATCCTGGTCTGGTTGTTCCAGACTAAAGACTTCCTAGCAATACAAATGCGCCTCTCAGCGAGAAGAAGAAGGAACGCCATACAATCACTGATGGTACGGTGATTGATTTTAACAAGCGAAGTCACACAGTAACTCCGATACAGTCAACTTTAGCGAAAACTGCTCAAGACAGACAACATAGGCCGCTTGTACGCAGAACACTCAATTGCCAACTGTACTCGGGAAGTTACGCTGAAGTCGAATTTTCAGCCACTTCGTCAAACAGTTACAGTTAAATGAATGTATATTAGACAGCCAACGGAAGGCAGGCTGTCCAGAGCAGCGAGAGCTCAGTCGTGTAACCTACTCCGACTGAAAGGCGAGAGCCGACTTTCACGAGTGCACCCATACAAACCGAACACAGAACATTCCCGCCCGCACGACAGTGGCTGTGGTTAAACGTTCCAATCAGCAACTCAAAAACCAGCGGAAAACTCCACTCTCTTGCTGAAGCACTACCTTTCCACCAATGGAGATTCTTGGCGCCAATTTGTGCGCCAATTTTGCTACGTCACGGATCTATGCCCTCAGCAAAGCCAATCACAGTTACGATTTTGCAGAAAACGCGGGAATTTGCCAGCCAGGACTGCGTGGGAACACAAGTGTTTCCCATGTCCCGCTGGTAGCCCTCCAGAAACGGTTTTTACTAAGTTTCTGCGAAGTAACGGAATTTCAAGCCCAGCCGCTCCGTCAGGCCCCTGTGGGCGTGTCGCCTCCGCTCTTATGACAATGTCGGCGTCTGGAAAGCATTCACTCGACTCCCTCACACCCATCGGCTTAACCCTTTCAAGATTAGAAGGGCCCGCCTGTCACTGGACCACCCGGGGACGAGAGACGCTGCGTGGGAAGTCCGCGTGTGAAGGAATAGCGACTTTTCACCGCATGCAATTAGAGAGGAAGATCGAATTACTCAGGGAAATATGAGAGGGGGCTCATGCCACCTCTCAACTTCTCCAATCTCTTCGCCTCGGATTGTGAGAGCTGGGTAATCAGTACTCGGTGGTGACGCCAGAATATGCTGTACTTCTACGGCCATATCTTCATTTAGTGCAGCAACTACATAACTGCGGTTGTGTGCTGTAGCACAAATTGTCTTTCCACTTGAGCAAACAGCAGCAGGGGTTCTTTTGCCAAAGCGGTGGCGGTTTTACTGTCACGAGATTAATTACTGCGCCAGTAGACACTTCTGCAGTTGGTGGTGGGTCTGCCAACGTGAGTTACTGCGAAATGGAACACGGAAGATGCGCGACGCGGCTGACGCGGACGTTCGTATTTAACGCAACGCGGTACGATACGGAGCGTTAGTGATCGTCGAGTTTCACGTTAGTGACCGTCGGATATCACGTCGGGGTCACCAGTGTTGCGAGACTAGTGGCATTTACTTAATTGCAACATAAAAACACACCTTAAATCGGATATCACGTCGGGGTCACCAGTGTTGCGAGACTAGTGGCATTTACTTAATTGCAACATAAAAACACACCTTAAATCGGATATCACGTCGGGGTCACCAGTGTTGCGAGACTAGTGGCATTTACTTAATTGAAACATAAAAACACACCTTAAATCGGATATCACGTCGGGGTCACCAGTGTTGCGAGACTAGTGGCATTTACTTAATTGCAACAAAAAACACACCTTAAATCATACGACTCCTTTACTAAAAAATAACAACAGAACAGCATAAAAAGAAATTAGGAAGCATAAGTCAGAGACTGCGCAGGAGATGGTCGAAGATTTTACTTTCAGTGACCACGGTAAGCGAATCTTTTCTGTGTTGGACTTAGTTCGTGCGTTTTACTAGATACCTGTGGCACCTGACGACGTTGCTCAGACTGCCGTCTGCACGCCATTCGCACTCTTTGAATTTACCCTAATGCCTTTTCTACTTTGTAATTCTGCCCAAACTTTTCAACGGCTCGTGGATTAAGTGACACGTGACTTAGATTTCTGTTATGTGTATATTGATGACGTTTAGGTCATGTCAAAATCAGAGGCAGAACACCTACCACACCACCTACCACACTTATGACAGATCTTCACCCGTTTACGTGCACATGGCCTGCTCATCAACCTGTCGAAGTGCATTTTTGGAGCAGCTGAAGCACAGTTCCTAGGCTGCACTATCAACGCTCAGGGCATACCGCCACCACAGGAGAAAGTAGACGGTATACTAAATTTTCCCCAGGCTACGACGGTTAACGAATTACGTAGACTTCTTGGTATAACCAATCTTTCCCATCGATTCGTTCGCAATCATGCCTTCCAGGCTGCAACAGTGAGTAAGTTATTGCAAGATTCATCGAAGCCACGAGCGATCTAAGGCGCAGCAGTCATGGACTTAGCGGCTGATACCGGCGGAGGTTCGAGTCATCCCTCGGGCATGGGTCTGTGTGTTTGTCCTTCGGATAATTTAAATTACGTAGTGTGTAAGCTTAGGAACTGATTACCTTAGCAGTTAAGTCCCATAAGATTTCACACAGATTTGAAAATTTTTTTCGTCGAAGCCGAAAGACAAACTCCAGTGGGACAGTGAGGCCAAGTTGGCGTTTAACAAGCTGAAGACTGCCATCGCAGAAGCTACATTGTTAGAGTACACAGTCCTGCAGGCACCTCTCGCCCTAATGGCCGATGCACCTGCAACTGCTGCACTGCAACAGCAAATCGACGGACATTATGAGCCCTTAGCCTTTTTCAGTAAAAATCTACCGCCATCTCAACAGAATTGGTCCACATATGATCGTGAACTGTATGCTGCATATGCGGCCATTAAAAAATTTCGTCACATGTTGGAAGGACAGCAGTTTACTCTCATCATAGACCATAAGCCACTACCACATGCTTTCCGCCAGCGTCCTGAGAATGCATCGCCATGCCAGTTGCGACACTTTGACTATATTGGACAGTTCACCATCAGTATTGTACACGTTGAAGGAGAACTATATGTGCCAGCTTGTGAGGTGAAGGCCGAGTTGTGGCGCCCTGAAAATATTCCAGCTTCGGAGTTGCCGTGGCCACGCTGGGGCTTCTCGGCGAGTCGCGGCTCGTCGGTGGCCACGTGATGCTGAACATTAACCAATGTCCAGTGACAGCGTGGCTGGGAATTCCACTGTGACGCTGTGTCGATGAAGGAGACATGCCGCGAGTCCCAAAGATGGCGGACTTTGTGAAACCAGCATGGCAGACATTTCACAGTCCGTATAGAAATTAATAATAGCCAGAAGAATCATGACACCTTAAAAAAGAAACATGTACATTACCATTATTTGCATGACGATTCTCATGGTGTAATCAGATTTTCCATATCTTTATTAGTTTAATGTTTAGTATCTGATTGTAGATTATAGAAATAACACCGGGCAACGAATTACCAAAACCTAAACGGTTCATCCGATTTTCTCGATCGACGTGTCTTTGGAAAACTATTAGTGTAAACCTAAATTGGTTAGAATTACAGGTATGCAACTTAAATAATACATGAGTTATTGGAGGTAAAAGGGGCTGATTACTATCTATTGCGTCAGGTCATAAGTACTCCACAGTTACACGAAAAAACGGTAGTAGCATGTTCATTGCTATATTTAGTCGTCTATTTCTTTGTTTATATCCGAGATATACTATTCATGAAAAATTGGTTAATTACCTACTGTGTTTTAGAAAGCACAGAGACATTAGGCTACTGGCCTACCTTTGTTGTATTCCTTTGATATATGTTTATTTGATTTGTTTATGTATTTAATAATGTGTGTTAGAGCGTGTTTATGGCACACCTATAGGAATATTTATTTAATTTCAAGTTATCTAAATGTAAATCCAGTATTTCGAATGTGTTTCATTATGTTTCCGTGGGTGCGTTGGGCGTTGGCTTGAAGACATAGCACGAGCACTCTGGCCAATCACAGTGCTCGGGAATGGGAAGCGGGAAAGGAGTTTGGAACAGAGCTGGACACGGAGACGGAGTACAGCGCGTCGGACGCACAGTCGCGGGAAAGACTTGAGTGTGGAGTGGTTTGTGCACGGTCACGGCGGATAGAAATACTTCGGAGTGCCAAATTGAGCACTTGTAGGATTTCGGTGGCTTCTACAGTGAAGAGGTAGTGTGCGTTTAGAAGTGAATATATCGGGAGCTATGTTGTCTTTCACAACTAACTGCGTGCTGTAGGAGTCTATTGTTTCCTTGTTATTCAACTTATATTTAATTTACTTGCAGGACCATCGACTCCAATATGTGTTTTGCAGAAATATACCGCATTATCAAAAGCACTTATAGTATCGTATGATCATTCAAAGTCGTTAAGATAGTACCTGCAGATTTTATTTAATCGCTATATTTCATTTATAAATTTCTACGTTACATTCGCAATTGCCGAGTGATAGGAGCCTTCATCCATTCTATTCATGTGTGTATTCATATTGTATACTGCAGACTCAGTAGTATTTGGCTCGTAATGCGACAACTACGTATCCCAGCCACTAGACAACGAAACCAGCCAAAACTTTTAATATTTCAACTGAGGGTACGTAGCTGAGGGCCACCACACTACATCATTTTTTATTTGAAAGCCCGCAAGCTGATGTACTCTCCAGGATTGAAGCAATCACTGAAGTAGTTGATTTTGAAGCTTTCGCCACTGTGCAGCAATCTGATATTGAGCTCCGAGATTTGTTGGCGCAACCATCGGGCCTTCAACTCTTGCTGTATTGCACTGCCACTGTCAACTGTGCTGCTGTATTGTGATGTCGCCACCAACAAACCAAGACCTTTTGTGACTACTGACTTTCGCCAACAGGCAATCGCCTCTGTATATAATTTGTCGCACCCTGAAATATGAGCCACTACCAACATGTTGAAGCGAGCTTTTGTCAGGCCACACATGAACAAAGATTTCAAGCAACATGTTCGACAATATGTGGTTTGTCAACGGAATAAAGTTAGCCGGCATGTTAGGTCACCTCCTGGCACATTTCGTCCACCAAATCAGAGATTTGATCATGTCCACCAAGACCCTGTAGGACCTCTCCCACCATCGGAAGTATACACCCACTGCCTCACAGCCATCGATCGTTATACACGCTGGCCCGAGGAGTTCCCGATCGCCTACATCACCGCCGAAACTGTCGCGACTGCATTCTTCAGTCGATGGATCGCCCGCGTCGGAGTGCGGTTACGAATCACAATGGACCAAGGGAGACAGTATGAGTCGTACTCGTTCAAAGCACTCTCTATCATACTGGGTACCAGGAGGATCTGCAGCGAATTGAGGCATGGTGCAGGGAATGGCAATTGAATCTCAATGTAGACAAGTGTAATGTGCTGCGAATACATAGAAAGATAGTTCCCTTATCATTTAGCTACAAAATAGCAGGTCAGCAACTGGAAGCAGTTAATTCCATAAATTATCTGGAGTACGTATTAGGAGTGATTTAAAATGGAATGATCATATAAAGTTGATCGTCGGTAAAGCGGATGCCAGACTGAGATTCATTGGAAGAATCCTACGGAAGTGCAATCCGAAAACAAAGGAAGTAGGTTACAGTACGCTTGTTCGCCCACTGCTTGAATACTACTCAGCAGTGTGGGATCAGTACCAGATAGGGTTGATAGAAGAGATAGAGAAGATTCAACGGAGAGCAGCGCGCTTCGTCACAGGATCATTTACTAATCGCGAAAGCGTTACGGAAATGATAGATAAACTCCAGTGGAAAACTCTGCAGGAGAGACGCTCAGTAGCTCGGTACGGGCTTTTGTTAAAGTTTCGATAACATACCTTCACCGAAGAGTCAAGCAGTATATTGCTCCCTCCTGCGTATATCTCGCGAAGAGACCATGGGGATAAAATCAGAGAGATTAGAGCCCACACAGAGGCATATCGACAATCCTTCTTTCCACGAACAATACGAGACTGGAATAGAAGGGAGAACCGATAGAGGTACTCAGGGTACCCTCTGCCACACACCGTCAGGTGGCTTGGAGAATATGGATGTATATGTAGATGTAGATGTTGATTAGACCTACAACTTACCAACTGTCAGCAAACGGTTTAATTGAACGCATGCACCGCCAACTGAAAGGGTCGATTCGTGTCACGACTCACAGCGATGGACAGAGACATTGCCCATTGTCCTCCTGGGTCTTCGTGCGTCGCTGAAAGAAGGCCTGAACACCACGACTGCAGAACTTGTTTATGACCAGCCGATACGACATCCCGGCGAGTTCTTTGCTAAGGTGCCAGGCAACGGCACTGATACTTCAGATTTTGTACAAAAGCTGCTTACACAAATCCGGCAACTGCGCACCGTTGTTCCAAGGGATCAGCAGACCGCAGCCTGTGCACGACCCGTTGTAACGCACTCCGGACGACATGTCCGTTTCAACAGAAAGTACCATTGGCACTAAGGGGGGGGGGGGGGGGCGGAGTGGTGAAGTGCAGTGTTACGTGCAGTGTAATGCTGTGTGCGAGTGATTCCCATTTGTAATAAATACAACTAGTCGCGCAACAGTATTAGACAGCGTGAAACACGTATGTAACGCAGCAGCGATGGCGAGGCATTGTAGCATCTGTGACCAGAGAGTATGCGCTTGACCGCGCGAGTGTTGCGAGCGGTTCTCAGTCAGTAGTAGTCTTTGCGAGTTAGTTGTCGCTATGCAGAGTAGCAGTCAGTCAGTCGTTGCGAGTCTGTCAGTTCAGTCGTTGCGAGTCTGTAGCTCTGTCTAGTTGAGAGCAGTACTCAAACTGTAGTCGTCATGCAGAGCGGTCGGTCAGTAGTAGCAGCCCAGTGCGGTTGTGTGATGTAGGCGGTCGGCAACAATGGTCAAGATGAGGAATAAGGTATACTGTTAATTAATATAATCATTAGATAATGAAAAATTTTATTTATTGTAATTATTCTCCAACAAGTCTCTCAATAATAATTTTTTATTTCAAAAGCATTTTCTCAAAAGTTTAATTTTTTTTGAACTAAAGATCTCGTTGCACTTCCCATTTCATTCCACTTCTTTTTGAAGAAAAATTTCACTAGAATTACAAAAAAAAAAGGAGAATATTATTATTTGCAATGTAGTTCCTCCAAGTGGTGCGCAACAACAAGAGCAGATATGTGACATCCATTTATTCTGAGGTAAGACTTTAATTCTGATTGTTTTTACACAGGGCCAAAGACCGATATTTCGGTTTAATTGAATTTTCTTGTCACTGAATGGACTTTAATTTTTTGAACGATTTATAATTGAGTCAGATTGCGAATTTCACATTTTTGTTGCCATTGTCAGTACATTTCATTGTGGGCAGGTTACGCATAGAGCCATGTCCATCAGCATTTCTAATTAGTATCGTCCTTTTCTTTTAAAAATTTTGTGGGGAGGTTACACTTGGCTCCCATTTCTATTAAGTATTGCTATATTTTCTTTTAAAAATTGCGGTGGGGAGGTTACACTTGGCGACACCCAGTCCAGGATCGTATTTCGTTGAGAGTCTTTTGAGCGACAGTCAGATATCTGCTCTTATTTGCTTAGATAATTAGGATTTGGGGCAACGCTTTTAATAATATTGTGACTTTCTTTCTACAGGTCAACGGCAATTTGCTGCTTTGTTGTATTTGTGTGTTGCTTTTGCATTGTGCTTATTTGCTTTGTGAAAAATTTTGACTATTGTAAAAATGCCGCGAAAGACTGTGAATAGTGTATCGCGAAGTATTGTGAATGAAATTACCGACTTAAACAACGTGACCGATAGTAATTGTGATACGCAACGTAATGATGACAATCCTGCGTTCACTAACAATCAGTGCATTCCAACCACTAGTGATGACTTTTACCCTGATAATGAACAAACGAACTCAATTGTCTCGTCTGTTAATTTGACGACAATTGATGACGCAGAGCGGTCTATAGTAATGAGCGCTGCCGAGCTTAACACACCCGATTTAGAAAATCTAAGTAATGTACAGACAAATTTGTCTAATGAAAATGAACAGGATACACAAGGTACGACAGATTTATTTAATTCCGAAACAATGACTGATAGTATACATTTGACTGACAAACCTTTTTGTAAATCTCAAAATGACCAAATGGTTACAGAAAGTGAAACAATTCCAGATCCACTATTGAACAGCATAGAGAATAGAAATGCTGACCTTGAGTCGAATCCAATTATGGCTTTGTTGCGACAAATGAGTAAACAACTTAACGAAAATAGTGTAGATAACAAACAATTTAAAGAGAATTTCAAACAACTTAGGGAAGATAACAAACACTTAAATGAGAAACTTGACAATAATGACGAAAATCTCAAACAACTTAGTGAACAGGTCAGACAACAAAATGAAAAAATTGACGACAATTCGAGGCAGCTTAGTGAACAAATTAAAGCTGTTGCCGCGCAGTGTCATGACACTAAGGAACAATTGCGTGTGGAAATTGAGGCTTGTTCTCAAAAAAATAGCGAAGAAATTAAGTCTGTTGCGCAAGAATTAAGAGAAATGCAAACAGCCGCAACAGAAACACTCAGAGACGAAATTAGCGGAGTCGCTAAACAATGCTCTGAAAAAGCTGCACAATTACGGGACGAGTTTAAAGCAATGACGGTAGAACTTTCGCGCACTATGGACGCAAAGATAGACGCGAAATTCGAACAGCAGAACACTCAGATTAACGAGCGCTTTAGTCAGCACATACAGAACAGTGATACGCGTTTCCGCAGATTTATTCAAGATCAAAACAAAGTAAAACGACAAGTCATGGAAACAATCACTGCACAGAGACAAGAGGACAAACGTAAAATATTCGCGAAAGCGAAGACGTATGTAGACAATAATATTACTACAGTGTCCGACAAAATTAATACCATAGAACAATTGAACGCGGAATTACGGGATGAAATTTCTGATCTTAAAGCAAAAACGGATACACACACAGTAAATATTCAAACAGTGACAGATAGATTCGAACAACTAGATCTAACACAGGATTGCGATGTCATCAAAGCTGATGTTAAAAAACTGAGCGAAACTACGCGCAAGTTGCAAAAACAGATTAATGCGTCTGATTCTAAAACCGATGATCAGGTTAAAATACTGACTGAAAAATGTGATGAATTGGCCAGTCGTATTGATGTTATCGAAAATACTAATGACAATAAATCAGACGATACTGCACCGGTTTCTTTTATCCAAACACCTGAATTTCAAAATTTACAGCTGACAATTAATGAAATCGATTCATCTAACAACACGTTACGTCGGAAGTTATCAAATTTACAACAAGAAGTAACAGAGATGAAAAACATGTCAGTTAATAACATACCACAACAGACGCCACTTTATGAACATTTGTCAGACTCACGCAGCGTGTATAATGTGAGCAATTTACAGCAACTACGCGACTTAAAATCCGAAAAGCCACGCGAATTAAAATCTGAAAAGCTACGCAACTTGAAAACCGAAATGACAGAGACGAACAGATTCACACACAAACCCGAACGTGTTCTCAAATTCAGTGACGAGAACGTTGATAATAAGCAGTTTGCATTTGTAAGAAAATGTAAGGAATTTAATAATGGCAGAACACAGATACACGATTTGCACTGTATACGACAATTTATTTTTGTACTTTCACCGCTATTATCTGTAATGGAGAAACTAGCTTTGAACCTGAAGCGACAAATTGCTATTGTATTTTCATCAGCATTGCCTGTAATGAGGAAACTAGAATTAACATGGATACAACTATTTGCTTTTGAATTTTTACCGCTATTGCGTGCAACGCAAAAGCTAAAATTTATTTGCAGTGCGTAATGGACCTCAGGGGATTCATTACGCTTTAATGAATATGTGCCGTAGCGAGCATAGGGCCCCGAGCTGTAGTAGTGCTGTTTCATCTTTAGTTTTCTGCACTGCTGCCTTCTCTTCTACTATCCTTTATATCTATCCAAACTGCTCTTTAACTATTGCTCTTTGTAGTATTAAGAAACATGTAATGAATATCCGATGTGACAAACTTTTACCGAATGTGACAATTTTCAGTAGGCACTCCCGTAATGACAACTACCGCCGTAATTTTAATTACAGATAAAATCGTAATCATCAGTATGTGTAAAAGTAAAATTAACAGCAAACGCATTTTTTGGTAACAATAGATGTTTTCCACCACAATAGCATGAAAGTCAACCGCTTAGCATACCTAACCAACAATGCAGTCTACAAGGTCAACCAAACTTTAATGTTTCGCCGCGTGCATGTATAGTCTCAGCTCCAACAAATAGTAACGCATGGCAGCAAAGAAATAACTACGTACAAACAACACACTATTTCAACTCGCATAGCAATACGCCGTATAGAAATTACTATCTTGACAGACGTAAAAATAACGAGCACAATTTTCAGCGTACATTTAATAACAGTCGATCTTTTCAGCAGCAAGAACATCAGCAACAACACATTATCATGAATGATCCAAACAATAGGTGTCATCTATAGCGTAACACGTCAGTAAGAAATAACAGAACAGTTCATATAGTGGATATGCCACAATATTCTCCCGTAAATAACAGCACGTACGATAGATTTTGACCAGATACAGCACAGATTGCATATTACAGTAACGCAAACATTACTTTTGACACGCAGAATTTTGCTCACGAGAATGTTATTTGAAACATGCTCTGTTGAATGCTCCAGTTTTATCGCACCCAGATCTTATCAGAAATTTTTCCATTGCCACCGACAGTTCTAACACCGCTTTAGGCGTACATATTTTCCAGGAAATAGAAGAAGATGGTTCTACAGTAATTAAAAACATCGCATTTGCAAGTCGCATTCTGTCACCTGCTGAGCGAAATTACTCCGTTACAGAATTAGAAACATTGTGTGTTGTATGGGCTTTTACGAGATTTCGGCACTTTCTTTATGGCAGACATACCACCGTTTACACAGACCATAGAGCTATACAATTTTTGCTTTCAGCTAAACTTACTCACGACAGATTAAGTAGATGGAAACTATATTTACAAGAATTTAATTTTACGATTGTTCATATTCCCGGTACACAAAATGTTATAGCAGACGCACTATCGCGTTCTCTCAGTAACAATCAGCAAGACGTAGCAACCAACTTCTGCAAAGCAAATTTCAGTGTCATGTACATTCAGCAGGTTGCATTTGAAAATTTTATTTCATCGTCATTACAGGACATAGCACAAGAACAAAATAAGGACAATGTGTGGAAAGAAATTAAACACCTTTGGCAAGATAGGAAAAATGTTACGATTAGGAACCACTACACTGTACGCAATGACATTCTGTTTCGCCGCTCTCATCCTGACAGCAACATTTGGTTATTATGCATTCCTGACGAACTGGTTAACAAACTAATTTGGTACACTCATTTAAGTTACGCACATTACGGAGCACGAAAATGTTTTCTTATACTGAGACAGAACTGTTATTTTACCAACATGGAAAAACGTATACGACGAGTTTTAGCGTCTTGTAAAATTTGCCAGAAAGCTAAATCAGACACCACTTCACATATTCCTCCTTTATATCCCATTATACCTGTGAAATTAAGACACATGGCCGCAGTAGATATTTTTGGTCCGATTCCGAGAACTAACAGAGGTTTTTGCTACATTTTTGTCGCTGTTGAGCTCACTTCAAAATTTGTTACTTTCACTCCGTTACGCAAAGCTACTGCTAAAACTGTTTCGAAAGCATTTGTAAAACATTTTCTATTTCATGTAGGGCATGTAATGAAAGTAATTTCTGATAATGGATCTCAATTTCGTAGTAGTGTATGGACACGCATGTTACGAGCTAGAAACATTTCTCCGATCTATATATCCAAGTACCACGCTTCTTCGAACCCTTGTGAAAGATTAATGAAGGAAATTGGTAAGCTGTGCAGAATATACTGCCACAAAAAACATATTGATTGGGATACACACATACTCTCATTCCAAGATGTAATTAATTCCATTCCAAATGAATCCACTATGCTATCTCCGACTGTTATACTGAAAAACGTTGAACCACCGAACAAAATTAAAGAATTAATAGAATTCCCCAAAAATCGTCGCCTACGACACCACGAAATAATTGACATTGCGCTGAACAACATCAAACGTGCCGCAGAGCGCCGGAGAAGACAGCAAAAACAGGTTTGTACACGCCGCGACTTTCACGTTGGACAGAAGATATTAGTACGTACACACTATTTATCCAGCAAATTAAAAGGTAAGTGCAGTAAATTTGAACTTCTATACGCAGGTCCGTATCGGATTCGCAGTATCCCTCACCCCAATGTTGTACACGTCGAAACTTTGAGAACCAGAAAATCGAAAGGCAATCACCATATCTCAAACATTAAACCGTTTATTGAGTGAAACCACTGTATGATTCAACACACTATGATGCCATTTACTAATGCAATTAATTCACCTGAATAATTATTGATGATTATCGTATTTTTTTTTTTCTTGGCAAGTGCCCGGCAAGGTAAGGTTAGCAGGTCGCTCTTCTTGTCGTTACACATCAGACCGTGCATATTTTTCCAGATGAATTTACACATTTACGACTATTTCTGCAATTATATTTATGTGACTACTTATTGATGATTATCGTATTTTTTTTCTTGGCAAGTGCCCGGCAAGGTAAGGTTAGCAGGTCGCTTTTCTTGTCGTTACACATCAGACCGTGCACATTTTCCATTTTTTTGTGTATATGACTGTACTCCAGTTTTGTTTGTATGCACTATGAAATAGTTAAGATATAACACACACCAGTCGACTTTGACATTTTTTTTTTGCCTTATGACATCTCAACATCGTGACTGTTTCACATTTTTTTTTTGCTACTGCATTGTATTATTCTGTGTACATTTTTTCGCATCCGAACACTGTCAATGTCTTGGACATATTACGTTTTCTGTCATGTTATGTTGTATGGTTAATTGTGTCACCATAAACCAGTCATTACTTAGTGGGTATAGGATTTAAATGCAAGACATTAATCTTTGTTCATCAATTTCAGAAAGGAATGATGATTCTAAGAAATATATTTAACATAAATGGGAATTTCACCTACGGAATAAACGAAAGGAGATGCAATAACTTTATGAGGAAGAGTAAATGGATCAGGATTAACAAGCATTAACAAGACTATACTATACTCATCACAGAATAGCAGTCTTAACTAATTTTTTCTTTCAGAATACAAGGTGATTGATGCAGGCTGTCAGAGAGAACTACACATCTTATTTTTAGTGATGAAATATGCTAGAGATAAGGAATAGTTAGGTAATGAGTAATGAAGTGATTTTTTGCAGATGATAGTGAATACTGATGAATAATGATGAAGGAAATTGTATTATGAATAATGAAGTTTTTCTTTACAGGTGGTGATAATAATGAAGTTATGATAATATGGATAATGAAGTGATGGATAATGAAGTTTTTTCTTTACAGATGAGGATAATGTTGAAGTTATGTATTTATGCTACGTAGTTATTTAAGTATTTGTTGCAGTTTGCTTTGACAGCAGGTGTTACATTGCATAGTAGGATGACGGAAAGTTTTGGAAAGGACAGCTATGGAACACATTTTATACACATTTCACTACTTGTTAATTCGAAGTTCACTACTTTTCAGCATAGTGTGCGTTTCTTCTTTCAGGTCAATAATCCGTTTTTGTATTTTTTCCAGGAGAAGTTTTTCATGACACTTACTAAACCTGTTACTTATTATACCTGTTCTAGTACTTGCATTTTTATATTTTTTTACCCATTTGTGTTTATCATTTATAAATGTGATCACATGTACTGCCTTGTTACATAATCTTGCTACAGCTGACTCATGACGAATGACGTTACCTATCCTCATTTGCAGCAATAGGTCAAAAGCAAAAAGTATTATGCCTCAGTAATTAATTATCGATCCCAACGCAATGCATTGCTACCAAAAAAAATGTATTACCAGTCCCACATAATGTCACTAGTTTATGATAATTCTGAATAATACTGATCAACTCTGAATAGCATGTCACTCGAGTAATGACCTCTTAATGAGACTATATTCAAATTAATGCTTTGTCACTAGCTAATAACTGCCACTGTTTATTGTAATGCCTGTGATTACTAATGATTTGACTGTAATTAACTGATTTTTAATAATGACTTTGTAATGATCTGAATAATACTGAATGATGAACTATGTTTTATTCTATTCAATACTTGATGGCCACTGAGTGCCAATAATTAATGTCAATCAACGAAATTGTTATTAATTATGCCATTAATTAACTCTTGTTTTCAATGTTCATACTTTGTAATTGGAAATAAATGTGATTGTTTAATAATGCTTTGTAATTAGAAGAAGGCTAATGATTCTTAATAGATTGGAATGACAAATGATTAATTAACTGTAATTAGGAGAAGGTTAATGATTCTTAATTATACTCTGTAACTGAAAAGAATGCGATTATTTCATAATATTTTGTAACCAGGAAAAGAAGGCTACTGATTCTATGTAAAACAATTAATGAACATTTTTCTGTAATACTACATACTTGGTACAGAAATGTTCAATAACTGGGCTATGAATGCCACGAACTATCAATGAAGACTGTAATTGTCAATATTATGTGACTTGATGTCCTTCACCTCATAAGCTGACTACCCTGAATTACTGCAATGTCCATTTGTCCTGTTTATCCCAGTGATCATGGAGCACTATATTTGGTTTTGCACTAATTCTACGTTGGTGTGCCTTGTAAGAGTGTGGTGTTGACACGACATGCTGTCCACCACCATGAGCGATGAAGACATTATTATGGTCCCACTGTTTGGTGTACCTAATGTACTGCCAAAATGAAAACATGGAACATTACTACGACAGTTCAGTGTCTTGGCTACACTGATAAATTCTGATGGGAAAAGAACTTCAAGTTGTGTCACTTGGTGTTGTACTACTGTGGAAAGATATGGACTTTCAGAGCAGCTGTGTGCAATCTAAAGTGCTACAACCATGATGCAATCCTTCCCTTTCCTATCCTGATTCTTGTCACATAAAGAAAAAATATTTTTGGTAACATCATTTATGTTCATAGGTTATACATTTTTCGATTCGCTAAACTCCAGTGTGAGTACACTTATGTCACTGGTCGACATGATGTTTGCCATTATGTTTATTTGTTGTGAAAATACTAAAGACATTTTTCAGTGCATGTGCACTTTGGACATGAATTTTTTTTTTTTTTGCCATTATGTTTATTTGTTGTGAAAATGCTAAAGACATTTTTCAGTGCATGTACACTTGTCAACATAATATTTTTTGCCAGTCTGTTTATTTGTTCTGCATATGCTAAAGAATTTTTTTCAGTGCCTGTGCACTTTATCTGTCAAAAAGTTTGTATATACTTTTTTCTGATTTGCTACTATGTTTAGTATTCACATTTTGTCCTTGTCTGATATATTTTGTACTTAGTGCGTGTGCACAACATTTAAATATTCTGTAAGTTGTAGGATTTTGTTAATGAAAGAAAAATTTTGCCGCGCTTGGCAAGTCCAAATGACTCACCATCGCTGCCAAATTTTTGCCCCCCGAGTGGAGGGTTATGAAACACGTATGTAACGCAGCAGCGATGGCGAGGCATTGTAGCATCTGTGACCAGAGAGTATGCGCTTGACCGCGCGAGTGTTGCGAGCGGTTCTCAGTCAGTAGTAGTCTTTGCGAGTTAGTTGTCGCTATGCAGAGTAGCAGTCAGTCAGTCGTTGCGAGTCTGTCAGTTCAGTCGTTGCGAGTCTGTAGCTCTGTCTAGTTGAGAGCAGTACTCAGTCTGTAGTCGTCATGCAGAGCGGTCGGTCAGTAGTAGCAGCCCAGTGCGGTTGTGTGATGTAGGCGGTCGGCAACAATGGTCAAGATGAGGAATAAGGTATACTGTTAATTAATATAATCATTAGATAATGAAAAATTTTATTTATTGTAATTATTCTCCAACAAGTCTCTCAATAATAATTTTTTATTTCAAAAGCATTTTCTCAAAAGTTTAATTTTTTTTGAACTAAAGATCTCGTTGCACTTCCCATTTCATTCCACTTCTTTTTGAAGAAAAATTTCACTAGAATTACAAAAAAAAAAGGAGAATATTATTATTTGCAATGTAGTTCCTCCAAGTGGTGCGCAACAACAAGAGCAGATATGTGACATCCATTTATTCTGAGGTAAGACTTTAATTCTGATTGTTTTTACACAGGGCCAAAGACCGATATTTCGGTTTAATTGAATTTTCTTGTCACTGAATGGACTTTAATTTTTTGAACGATTTATAATTGAGTCAGATTGCGAATTTCACATTTTTGTTGCCATTGTCAGTACATTTCATTGTGGGCAGGTTACGCATAGAGCCATGTCCATCAGCATTTCTAATTAGTATCGTCCTTTTCTTTTAAAAATTTTGTGGGGAGGTTACACTTGGCTCCCATTTCTATTAAGTATTGCTATATTTTCTTTTAAAAATTGCGGTGGGGAGGTTACAAGCGATAGCGTTAATTATGTATTGTGGAAGTAAGTACTACAACGCATGTGTACAAAACTGTTATTAGTTACGAATAAACATAAATAGATGCACAAATACTCCGTATGTCTTCAGATAGGTTGACAAAGGGCATGGAGCCGAAATAAGCTTATAGAACCAGAAAATAACGTCTTAATAAATAGTCCTTGAATATAGCAGTGTTTTGACATACTTTACATCTTTATTGAGACGGCTGAGTAGCTTCTTTTTAGAGTACTTATAAGTACATTTAATATTTCTATGAACTCACATTTTAGTTATTCATTTGTGTTTTCATTGGTGTTGTAACATATTCCAGTATTTGGAAATGTTACAAAAATGTGGTTACTCAATATCTTGTATGATTTTCCAGAAGTGAAAAACTTTGGTAATTTACTGCGTCCTTTATCTCCTTGATTCATTAGTGATACGACGATCTGTAACTTAACAAAAGTACCACAGGACGGATTATTTCAAATAGTTTTTGGCATGTAACCAATAGACGTGTAAATAGTTGTGGGGTATGTCAGAGTAGTATAATTCTTCAGATAATCGACACACCATCACAGTAACCAATACTTAATCCTAAATTATTGTATGTACATAGATTCCTCGAATTTTTGTCAAGAAAACTCAGGTGACAGAAGTTACAAGAGTTGCAGGCCACAAAATATATTTTATTTCTTTCTTTTTCAGTGAAGATGTAACGAACAACACGTAAGTGACGATATCATATTATGAAGGAACGATATCGTATTGTCACTTTAGTTAAAATTTCATGTTTTTGCTCGTTTAATATCACCATATTTCATACTTTTGGACGTCTTCACGATCAGATATCTTTTACTTCCTGCGTGTCTTCTCCCTTCGTCCACGTGGTTTGCACCATTCCTCCTTCATGGAACACTTTCAAGGGATCTACGAGGTATCTCTGCCCAGGCTGACTAGGTGGGTGTTGTACTTTTAATGTGATCCAACCTAATTTAATAAAACAAACCAATCTCGATTTCCTGACTGAATAGAGCAGTTTGCTCACTAATTTGGTAGAGTCCTTTTATTCCTTTTAGTGCCGACTGCACCAAACGCCGATTAAAAGTTAACTGTGGTTAAGTTAGCATTTAAGCCTGATTAACTCAATTTTCGGTTGTACCAACCTCAATCAAAGATAATCGAGGGATTTGATCGCGATTAAAGTTAACTGTGCTCGAAGAGTCGATTATCTTGAATTGATCGCCGTCAACATATTGTAAACACGTAACATGGCAACGCGTTTTGACGTTTTATATGGCATAGGAGACAGAGAAATGCTATGTCTTCAACATATAAATCGTTGCAACCGTGTTGGTGTACCTGTGGAAACGGGAAATCCTTTCGAAGATTACTGTGACCTGAAATTTTAAGAGAGGTTTCGTCTTTCAAAAGAAACAGAGTGGTGGTTATTGGATCAAATTGACGATTGGTTAGAATTTCCAACTTTCCGAAATAATCGGGTCCCGTCCATGAACAGACTTCTGATGACATTAAGGGCATACGCAAGTGGAGCATTTAATACAGTAATTGGTGACAGTGCTAATGTACATTCTACAACGGCACAAAGAATTATAAGTGAAGTGTCGGGAATCATAGCAACAATGTCTCGTCAATAGATAAAGTTTCCTTCTCGAGCGGAAATACGCTCTATGACGGATGGTTTCAACACACTGGCTGGATTTCCTAGAGTCATCGGTACAGTTGACTGCACTCACATAAGAATTCAGTCACCTCGGTGACAGAATACAGAACTTTTCCGCAAAGGAAATCATATTTCTCCTTTAATGGTCCAACAATCAGCGACTACAATTTACTAATACGGGACATTGTGTCTCGTTGGCCTGGCTCTGTGCACGATAGTACAGTATTTCGTAATTGCGCTCGAAGGGCACCGTTTGAAAATGGTGAAATACCAGTCGGTCACGTACTACACTTACTAGGAGATAGTGGTTATGCATGCAGACCTTACTTATTGACACCACTTCCCACAGAGTGCGGCAGAGCACCGATATAATAGGTCTCACATTACAACAAGGAACACTGTGGAGAGAGAATATGGTTTGTGGAAGAGGAGAGTCCCCATTTTATCTATGGGAATGAAATGTAATCCACAAAAGACAATGGCAATTATAGCGAGTACTGCTGTCTTGCATAATACTGCAAGGAGCACAAGCAAGGAAGAGCCACTAGAAGATACGGAAATTACGCGGCTGCTGAGGCTATTACGTAGCGGGAGGGGCCCCGATTTCGACGATAATGAACCAATGACTCCCGGTCAACAAATGTATCATGATGACGCATTACCAGGACGAGCAGTTCGTCGCACTATAATTGATGAACATTTTCACTGAGGTACACTGCTACTTAATACGTGTAAAATATGTAATTATTTTTATTTGAAATTATTATAGTGTACAAATAACAAAATAGTTTTAAACATTTACATTACATTCGGTAGAATTATTCCGCTTCCAATATTTTAATTTTTCTTTTAGTGCCAAAATTTTGAGGTATTTTACTCTCATTTCTTTCATATGTTCTCTCTTCATCATTTGCAGCTGCTGCTGTAGTACTTCCACCCTCTTCTGCATCACACTGTCCAGCGCAGAGGAGGAAGTTGGTTTAGGACTCGGTGGCATCCTTCTCAAATTACATGTCTCTTGTGTTGCTGCACTTGAAGGTTTGGAGAAGGGGTGTTGAACACTCTAAGTAACAACGTTTCTCCCTAACTGTGCAACCATTCGTTTTTTTTTTTACACTTTAATGTATTTGAATCAAAGGCAACCGACTCCAAAAGTATGTGTCGAATTTGGAAAAATTCGGCGTCCTTCTCTTGTTCTCCATAGTGCAGTAACAATGCTCACGTTAAGCCAACAATATGAAAAGCGCGCCTAAGTACCACAGACCAAGGCGGTTACAGCACCCTTGCGACAGGCAGACAGCGAATAGCATTACTTTTGCATGTATATGGGCGCTTTACTTTGTAACACGTGGAGCTAATCGTGGTCAAACTTCCGATTAGCTAACCGCGTTTTGGTAATCGGCGTTTAACGTTGAAGCAGTACGGAGACAACTTAATCGCGGTTAAGTTTTTACCGTGATCTCGGGACTCTCGGTTATGTTGCTTTTTAATTGGCGTTGGTGCAGTCGGCCCTTAATCTCCATACGAATTACAGTAGTTCAAGTTTCAGACTTTGAAAGGGTTCTCCTCTGAAATTTATCCATTTTTTCCTGGTCCCACGTTCGAGATATTCTGAAAGGTGTCACTCGTCTTCAGACACGCTGTTTTCGCCTTTGGCTTATTGAGGCTGGGATTAAATCATCTTAATTTAAATTAAACTTCGTTATCACAATAATTATGTACAGGGTGTTGCAAAAAGGTACGGCCAAACTTCCAGGAAACATTCCTCACACACAAAGAAAAAGAATATATGTGGACATGTGTCCGAAAACGCTTACTTTCCGTGATAGAGCTCATTTTATTACTTCTCTTCGAATCACATTGATCATGGAATCGAAACGCACAGCAAAAGAACGTACCAGCGTGACTTCAAACACTTAGTTACAGGAAATGTTCAAAATGTCCTCCGTTAGCGAGGATACATGCATCCACCCTCCGTCGCATGGAATCCCTGATGCCCTGATGCAGCCCTGGAGAATGGCGTATTGTATCACAGCCGTCCACAATACGAACACGAAGAGTCTCTACATTTGGTACCAGGGTTGCGTAGACAAGAACTTCCAAATGCCCCATAAATGAAAGTCAAGAGGGTTGAGGTCATGAGGGCGTGGAGGCCATGGAATTGGTCCGCTTCTACCAATCCACTGTTGAGAAGCGTAGTGACACTTCGACTGAAATGTGCAGGAGCTCCATCGTTCATGAACCACAAGTTATGTCGTACTTGTAAAGGCACATGTTCTAGCAGTACAGGTAGAGTATCCCGTATGAAATCATGATAACGTGCTCCATTGAGCGTAGGTGGACGAAACTAAAATAAGCTCTAACACGGAAATTTAGCGTTTCCGGACGCATGTCCACACAACATCTTTTCTTTATTTGTGTGTGAGGAATGTTTCCTGAAAGTTTGGCCGTACCTTTTTGTAACACCCTGTATAAGAAATGTGACCTGAGGAACGATGGTAAATGTCAGTAATAACTAAAATATAATTTTTAAATGCACTTATCGTTGTGAGAATATTTCAGCTTTTTGATAACTACATTTCACTCGCATAAGCTGTACCTCCTTTTACGTAAAGATTTTTTTTTTTAAATTACCGCTACCAGTCACAAACTGGTAGCGGTAATTTACAAGAAACCTTTACATATTGCCTCAGACAGTCACGGCCGAAAAATAGTCAAAATGGCTTCAGATTCTTGTACTTCTTTTAATAGGCTAGCTATCAAAATGCAATGTTTACTTTCTTGTCATCGTGTATGCATATCTGCGCTATATGTCAAATTCCTGACTGTCTCCATAGCACCTGTGTTCTTCCCCAGACCCGGTAAATCAATATCAGCCGTAATCAAACAGAGAAAACAAAAGTCTAAGTGGGACTGAAACATCATTAACATTATGGAAATTTGGAAATTACTGATAAGTTTCTGTTGGACCAAACTGCTGAGGTCATAGGTCCCTAGGCTTACACCCTAATTAATCTAAAACTAACTTACGCTAAGCACAATACACACACCCATGCCCGAGGGAGAACTCAAACCTCCGACGGGGAGAACCACGCGTATCAGGGCAAGGTACCCTAGACCGTGCGGGTACCCCGATCGGCTATCATGATGATCAACATCGCGTCGTCATTATTTTATACCGAGTGTCGAACAAGGGTCTCCTCGAGACTTCAGCATGCATTATGGTGATCAGCATTTTGCATACATCGTGCCCATTATTGTATTCTGATACCTTCCACAGAACGTCCATTTTGTTTGTCTTTTATTATCAACAGTACTCCGGCAGTGAATTTCCGTGGTCCACGTAACATTCATTCCTCTGCGTCTTCCGCCCAACTCCATTTTACGCTAGTTATGGTTATAAAAACAAGTTTACTCCAGTGCGGTACATGAAGCACTGTTTGGTGTGACTCTCTGACCTAATAATTCCTATCAAATTTCAATCCACTTCTTGCAGATCACGCTAAGCTTTGTAATCGTTTCGTATCAAAATACATACTGATTATAAATTCTCCATTTCAAACAAATCGGGAGCTTGATCTTGAAAACAGTTTATAATTTTCCAAAGGCACCCCAGGAAATTTAAGAGACGCAGGGATTTCAAAATTACCAGATGAGACGAAGCAAAATAGGTGTGGTATACAAACAGACACTCTTCTAATTAGTTGCAGAGACTGACAACATCATCAAAAGCATGGTGATAATAAACGATATCGTAATGTACACTGTTGTTTATTTCTTTGACTGTACATCCAGCCATTGTTTTCTGTTTTGGTTAGCGTGTAAACTCATCAACTGACTCGGTAACTTCAAAATTCACTTTAATTGTAAAACTTATTTATTTCTAGAAAGGAAAGCACTACCTGATTTCAGGACATATGTCTCATTTCCAGATGAATGTCAAAACGTGAGCCCACAAGATGCATAACTAAGATTAAAATAGGTGCATGCCTGGTAAATGACATGCAAGAGAATACGCTCGTCAAGCCTATGTCTGTCAGAATGTCCCCTGCAGAGGAGGAGAACGGTCTTTCGAAAGGTCAAAAAGCCGTCTTCATGCGGGTCCATATGTGGTGCGTCCGTAAGCGTGGACCGATGTACTCCTCTGTGAGAGGCTTTCAGGCTGATCTAGGATCG
This sequence comes from Schistocerca serialis cubense, assembly GCF_023864345.2. Classification (NCBI taxonomy): domain Eukaryota; kingdom Metazoa; phylum Arthropoda; class Insecta; order Orthoptera; family Acrididae; genus Schistocerca; species Schistocerca serialis. The sequence continues at coordinate 56,110,989 of NC_064644.1, forward strand.
AAGAAGATATTCTCTTGCATATATCACGCACCAGGGATGCTCTATTTTAACAAATTTTAGCTATTTTAACCTAAGTTATGCATCCTTGGGGATTCGAATTTTAATACGTACCTGGAGATATATAGGATAACTCACTAACAATTGCCACCAAGAATAACTCTGAAAGTATAATAGGAGCTGAAAAGTTTGTAGGACAAAAGTTCCATGAGACAACGGGGACCATAATATGACGTCGGTTTTTTGTTGCTAGGGGGGCAGGGGTTGCTTCAGAGATATGAAGGACAACTTCGTTTTCTTGAATGGGATGATATGATTTAGTTCTTATTTTCTGATAGCAGCTATCGACTCGAATCCAATGATGTGTAACAGTAAAGTCTTTTAAGGTCAACGAATGTCAAAAAGGTGACATAAACCTCCATTTACATAAGGTGTTAGAAGTGATGACCATTGGTATCAGTGCAGTGCTGCAATCTTCTTATCATGGATGGAGTGGTATTCCTCATCACTTCGGTACTTATCGAAGCACCTGATCTAACAATTATATCTCTTATACTTCATGTGTAGTTGGAACGTCTTTATAAACAATATCTATTACAAATCCCCACAAGAAAAACTTCAGAGGCGTCAAGTCTGGCGAACGAGCAGGCACAACACATCTCCTCCACGTCCATTCCAACGATTTGAGAATTTTTTCTGCAACACATTTCTAGCCATCAGCAAAAATTGTGCCAGACATCCGTCGTCTTAATACCACATTCTGTTCCTTGTTCCTAAAAGTATTTCTTCCAACAACAGACCTAATATTTCTTGCAGGAATGTGGTGTGCTTCCTACCATTAAGATTTCCACCGGTGAAATAGGGGCCTATAATTCTATGTTCCAGTACCCACAGCATACATTCACCGACTGCTGTTTTTGGTGTGCAATTTGTCGTAGCCAGCAAGGATTTTCAATAATGCGTGTTATGCAAATTAACATTTCCGTGGTTCATGAATGTAGCCTCGTCAGTAAATAAAATCAAATTAATAAATGTGTCATCCCTTTGTATCTGAAGGTGAGCCCATCGGCAGAATTCAATGGTACCCATACAATCCGTACCCGTCAATTTTTGGTGGAGGCTGATATGGTAAGCAATATATTTACGACAATGCAGAACACGAACGATACTACTCTGGATCATGTCGGATTCCCTTGCGATTTGACGCGAACTAACGCAAGAATCTCGAGCTACAGTGGCCAGAGTACCAATTTCCGTGTCCTCATTAGTAACTTTCCTTTCCCGGATATGTTTCCAGTGTGTTAAAGATCCAGTTGTTCTCAATTTATCATACACATATTTAAATGTACGACGTGTAGGGTGAGTACGTTGAGAATATCTTTCAGCGTATGAGTTTCTAGCTCTCACTGAATTTCGTTGGCGTTCTCCGTAAATGAGAAGCGTATCGACGTGTTCTGAGAAGGAATACATCATACACATTCGCTTTATTCTAAGATACTAGTCTTACCGTTCCTGTTAGTGTTGTATAGCGAAACCGTTTACCTGTCAATGGCACGTTAGATAGATATGCCGTATTCGGCGATATTTACCATTTTCACGATATACGAGAGAGAATGGTCAGAACATGTGCTTCGGTAAGTGCCGAAGCGATAAGGAATGCCACTCAATCTGTGATAAGAAGATTGCAGTACTGCATTGATTCCAACTGTCATCACTTCGAACACCTTCTGTAAAGGGACGTTCATGTCACCTTCTAGACATTCGTTGACCTTCAAAGACTTTACTGTTACACGTCATTGGATTCGTCTTGATAGCCGCTATCAGAAAATAAATACTAAACTTTAGCATCCCATTTAAAAAATCAAAGTTGGCCTTCATATTTCTGACGCGACCGCACCGGACAACAAAGCCAATGTGATAATAAGGCCCCCCTTGTCCCGTGCCACATCTGTTCCACAGGCTTTTCAGCTACTGTCATGCTTTCGTAGTTATTCTTGGCGTCAATAGTTAGTGACTCACCCTGTATAATGTTTACAACTGTTGTAGATTTTATCAGTCACTACAAATAAGAATTTGGGATATCCCATGTAGAGAACCTTGCGTTTTTGCTGCATTTTACAGTCTCAAATCACACAAATATTTTGATTGCCGTTTCCTACTACTTACCTAGTGAACGCCGTATAATTTAAATGCGATACATAGTAACATGTCAATTGAACAAACATAGTAACTCGTCAACTGAACAAATCGAGAGAGGTGTTTAATTATGTGACATTTTCAAACAATCTGATGTTTATTTGCTAGAAGTCAAAACCAGTAATGAAAATAAGACACAAATAAATTACAGACATTGACTGCGAGTGGGCCTTCATTTAAATCAATGGGAAAAGTTGTAAATTTGAGCCGGACCGAGGTTTGAGCCCGGGTCTCTTGCCTACTAGGCAGATACTCTGACCAATGAGCCATCCGGACACAGGTCATTGCAAATGCTCGCACAAACCTAGCTGTCCTCCCAATGGACCAAATTTCCTATCTTGTCACACACTCCACGAATGTAACGTCCCTTGGCCATTATCCTCATTATTCGCAGCATTTTCTCCAGTTCCGTAAGAGTTCGAGCCTGATGAAAATCGGCACTCAAGAGCCCACTGACCATCCTCGCCCTATTTATTTATATGTGGTGTCTCCTCTTCCAGACTTGTCCGACAGAATAGACAACACATATACATAGATCATGAAAATATTAGTGTGACCCAGAGCTGCAAAATACAATTTAAAAAAATGGTAGATTTCCTTAAAATATTTTGCCTATACATTATTGTAGTCTTATTGGGATTGATTCTGAATCGTAAACTTTCTCTATTTAGTAATTCCATTTATTGCCGTTATTCTGTAGTAAAACGTAAATTCAGTGGTACAACGACTGTCGTTCGCTCGAATAACAACAAACCGTTCGACACCTTATTGGTTAAAAACAGTCTTGGTTGCAATTTTAATTTTTTTTATTTTTCAACGACGCGTTTCGCCTTATTTAGGCATCTTCAGTTTATCTAAATAGAAAACAGAGAACAAATACATCTATTTAAGAATCGCGATCGCGTTGTCCAGACTTGGATAACCTATAAGCATGTATAAACAGATCACCTATTGAAAATATAAACAGATCACCTATTGAAAGAGCAAATATCGTAATTTGGTATTTCTTAAGAATCCTTTAGTCAGTGTAGCCAAAGGGCATCAGGTGTGGCCTCTAGTAATTCCATCTCATCAATGTTTTATGTGCATTACATTTGTAAAGTTTTAGTGGGTATGTATATCCAGTTTACGATCTCTCATTTTTAATCGCTGCTGCTTCGCAGCGCCACCTCTTGGGGTGAATCTGTATTAGGCTTCAGTACTGGCACACGACGCTGTGGCGCATTATGCTTACTACCTGAGCCCCCATCTTACTGTTACTCGCTCCTGCGAACGAGAACGCGTTATGCAGATCTTGGTGCCTTTCGCGTCCTTCTAGAAAAGGTAATGATTTTACTATTTTATATTTCTAGTTTTTACTGAGATTAACGAAGGCGATGTTGGCCTGATATATTCGACGATGCCCTTTGGCTACGCTGACTAAAGGATTCTCAAGAAATACCAAGTTAAAGTATTTGCTCTTACAACAGGTGATCTGTCTATATTTTCAATAGGTGATCTGTTTATACATGCTTATAGGTTATCCAAGTCTGCACAACGCGATCACGATTCTTAAATAGATGTATTTGTTCTCTGTTTTCTATTTAGATAACCTGAAGATGCCTAAATAAGGCGAAACGTGTCGTTGAAAAATTAAAAAAAGTAAAATTGCAACCAAGACTGTTTTTAAGCAATACTGTTAAGTACTGCTTTGCTGTTATGCCATATATGGACTGGAAGAAGTTCGACACCTTATAAGGTTTTACTGCGTTGCAAAGAACAGGCAGTCATTCCGCTGAGACGCCTCTTTCGGAACAGCAGGGGCGGCGGGGAGAATAAAGAGATAAGCAGGAGCCTTCAGCAACAAGGCGCGGCATGGCCCGAGTTATGGCCAGCAGGACCTGGCCGGCGCCGATAAAATGATTGCCGGGTAAATCCGGGGCCGCCTTTCAGAATTCTGATCAGCGCCGCCGTTGAATGAGGCTCCTCTCATTGAATTCGCTCGAACTGGCCTTTTGAGACCCCCCATTTCGTTTTCCATCTGGGCGGCGGGCGTGCGAGGCCAGCCTTGCCGCGTTCTCCCCCCACCACTCTCCTCTGCCGCCAACCTCCTTCCTCGCAACCCTCCGATACGAGCGCAGTTGTTCCTGGGACTGGCATCGCTGCTGCGAACGTCTGTGACCCACCTCTCCACCAGAGTGTACAACTTACCGGCCAGCACATTTCCATATCTTTGCTACTGTTCAGATGCCTGATGTCTATATATTTATTCCGCTGTCCATACTTGCCTTGTATCTTCGGGCCGTCTTTTCCTACCGAATAAACGCGTATTTATTTTAATTACCTGACATTAGCAATCGTTGTAGGAGTCAATTTTAAATTTGTATTTTATTCGTCCTATGAAAAATTGTCCTTATTTATCAAGGTCTCTGCGTTGACACGTAAGTGGATTTCTGGTTTCGTGAACATAAATACTTCCTAGAAGTTTGTAAAGTTTGTAACATAAATACATCCTAGAAGTTTGTAAAGGGAATACGTTATGGCTGCATTCTTGGTATGTTACTGAAATGCCTCGATTTTTTGTGCACATTTTGTGTTCTAATTGTAACAGAGTGGTACAAATCACTATATGATGTAACTACAACTTTGTAGTTTTTGTGTCTGAAGACGGTAATTTTTAGGACTGAAACTAGTTGTTCACTAACGTCTTAACAAAGCGATCTTGACAACTAAATAAATGTTTCTTTAGGGGGGCTATTTATTGTCTTATGTAAGACTTAATGGCAACCGAGCATTCAAAATGTTGACCTCGAGCTTCAATACATGTTTAAAGCGTTCAGTACAAACAATACTACGCGCTGAATGTCATCTGAAGTTATCATGGAAGAGGTTCGTATTATATGGCATTTCATGTTTTCGCGAGTCTTCAGTGATTCCTGACTGTCTTAACTTTTTCCACAGATAAAGATTCAGATTTGCTCAGTCCAGGGAACACTTTGTGTTTTCTGAATAACCTATCCAAGTATCTCGAAATCTCTTTGAGAATACCTCTATCTATTTATACAGTATGTGTGTGACATCAGTCACTTGTTCGTACCACATGGATTGTCGTATGTCTTGTTGGATGGGATCCAATACCTGCGGCAGTGCATCTGTCTCGATTAGAAGATAATTCTGGTAAATTCAGCTTTCCATCAATAAAACAAAAACCGTAATCATTTTTAGCCATATTTCTCGCCCCATTTGGATTCTAACAGATGAGTAGCGGAAACTACGAAGATTCGTTTGCTTATGATTCATAAAGATGCATTATCCGTAAACAAAACAATGCATAGAAAGATTCTATATATCCGTCGCTCCAAAGATGGTTACAGAACTCGACTGATAAGTACTGAATGTCAAATCAAACACCTTTCTGCCGTCTAATTTCCAAACTGTTATTTTATTCGATTTACAGTTTCTGCGATTTACTACGCCATGTTTATGCCCCCTCTTCGACGTGTAGGAAGATTTCAGCTTCGGTTCTAGTCAAAATGGGAGCCAGCATTCAAGGACTGTAGATTTCTGCTTGGTACAGCGATCTGCTAACAGGAAGTGATCGCTGTATCAAGGTGAAATCTACAGATGCCAGTCTTATGACGCTGGCCCCTATTTTGACCATAACCGAAATTGGAATCTTCCTACACGTCAGTCAGGGGGCCTCAAGATGGGGTAAGAAATCACCGAAACTGGTGGCCCAATAAAATCACAGTTTCGAAATGAGACGGCAGAAAGGTGTTTGATTTAACATTCTACGCATGGAAACGTTTCATCACTTCTAATTATCGTGGATCGCATTGCAAGAATTGGAACCGATTCTGAAACTCATTGCCATAATTCTGACGATAAAGCAAAATGTGGAAAGAATCATACGCGACGGAGCATAGAATTCGCCGCACTACTTTTGCTGATCCCTGTGGTGTGTTCACACTGTCTTTTAGAGACGTGTGGAATGGGTATTAGCGCTGCTATACTGTTCTAGAGAATTAGTGAAACCAGTGAATCATCGTCCGGTATTTTAAATCTGTTTTGATACAGGCGGAAGCTGTTATGATATCGAACGGCTGGAGGTCTTTGCTTTCAATGTATGCAATAACTAAAATCATTCGCCATCTGTTGCCTGTGTAATTCCTCACACTGTCAGGTGACCCCTCAGAAGTACGTGAGTATCGGTGTTCAAGTGACTTCTGGTGAGGTACAAAGATGGCAGTTATCATTTTTGTATGCTGTATTGAACCAAACACCTAAAATGCAACATCCTTGACCATTGCGAGTTGCAAGGGTGGTCCGTTCGATCCAAAAAGGATGGACTGCCCGTCGTTTCGATGCAGATGCCAGTGCCTTTCCGTGTGTCATCCATAGGTTGTGGACACACTACAGAGAAACAGGTCAGTACACTAGGCAAGTTGGACAAGGTGTCTGACGCATTAAACCCCACGTCAGAACCGACGTCCGGCCTTCTCTGCGTTTCAGCGTAGCACCGATACCGCTAGAGCACTGCAAGACGATCTCGGAAAGGCCACTGCAGTCAGTGTGTCCGATCAGCGGTAATGAAGAGGTTACGAAAGAGAGGAGAGGACCGCATGATCCACACATCCTGTCCGAATAATACGCTTTACACAACTTCTTGCAGCTCGCCTTCAATTCTGCCTGTCCTTTGTCAACTGTAAACTTCAGCACTGGCGCAACATGTTATTCACAGACGAATCGAGACATCCTCTGACTCAAGGAGAAGGATGAGTTCATGTGTGGAGATATATGATGAGCGGTACCTCCCAGAGGTTGTCCAGCAAATCTACAGATTTCCAAGGTTCTGTGACGTTGTGGGGAGACGTCAGAGTTGACAGTGATACCGATCTTGCTGTGGTCCATGGTCTCCTTACTACCACGCAGTACATCGAACAGATCCTGTGGCTGCTGCATATGGTAGCAGCTCTGAAATCCTTATAATGCCAGGGCCCATGAGGTGGGCGATAGCAGGGTTGTTTTGCGAAGCCTGGATGTTGAAGTAATGTAATGACCCTATTGGGCTTACGTGAGACATGCTTAACAGATGTGTTTGTCGTCGTCCTGTTTCACCGCAGGCTCTCGTAGGACTCTCATAGGCCCTCGCTGAAGAATGGGAACAATACCACAGGGTGCCCTCCGCAGAACTATTCGGAGTCTGCCACGTAGATGTCAGGCACTAATAAATGTTCACGGAAGGTATAGGCGTTATTGAATTGCAATGAAAACACTCCCTGATTGACGTGATGAACCATTGTTTCCACTTCGTTTTCGACAGTCGTGGGGCATTCCAATTCATTTTACTAGGTGACAATTATTGAACTATACGAAGAAAACGCAAATTAGTTACAAACAATGGCGTACACACACTTTATTCGTCATGTAAACGTCACTACACATGTTCGGATTTAGGTTATGACATGTTGGATATTCTTACCATCATTGGCGCACACGAATAACAAAATTTTGCATGACACGCTGAAGTGTCTGAACATCGATGCTGTCGATGATCTACTGAACGACTCTCTTCAGCTCAGCAATGGTTTGTGATTATTGACGTACATCTTGTTTTTAATACAGCCCCAGACGCCTGTGTTCAGATCCGGAGAATATGGCAGCCAATCGAGGTCCATGCCAGTGGCTTCCTGGTACCCCAGAGCCAGAATGCAGCACATAAAGTGCTCCTCCAAGACATCATATACTTTCCTGCTGCGACGGGCTCGAACACCGCCTTGCATGAAACACATGTTGTCCAAATTAGGGTCACTTTGATATTGGGGCTAAAATCATCTTCCAAAATCTTCACGTACCGTTCGGTAGTCACAGTGCCATCGAGGAATATCGAACCGATTATTCCGTGACTGTACATTGCACAATACACAATCACCCGTTGAGAGTGAAGAGACTTTTCGATGATGAACACATAAAAATGAAAGTGGGCTTCGTCGCTAAACCAAACAACAACGCGCACACTAATTCCCATCATTACCCGCGTCCAACAATGCAATTTGAAGGTCCTAACGAAACCTTTCAGATGTTATGACGATTTTATTTTATATAGTTCAATAATTGTCACCCTGTATGCAAACGATCGAGGATATAATGCTGTTTTGCTGGATACTAAATTCCTGAAAGATAAACGTATAATTTGGTAACATAGCCAGTCCTGCATTACTTCTCCGTGGAGTATGGCAGACACCGAAAGTCGTGTTCTCATAATTCCTTAGACCAGTGTATTAAGTTAAATGCTATTTTCTCGTCGTTTGATGTTGTAGTTTACTGGCTTTGTTTATTCTTCATATTTTCAGTTTCTTCAATGATTTTACATAGTTTACAAACACAAGGCTTGATACTATCTGATATCTTTCAGCATAGAAGAACACAGCTGTCGTAACATTCCGTTTTTCATGTACCATATACATTGTGAAAATCTGCATAGCTTCTAGAGCCAGTTGTCTGACCACTACGACAGCAGAGCACAGACTGATGGGCTTCAAGGGCACAGGTAACTACACGAACAGTACCCGGAATCACGTCTATGATTACATTTTATACGGAATGGGAGACATTCGAGGAATCTCTTCTGGTGACGGTGAAAAGCTGCTTTGGGACTGTATGTTACTGTTGTTTGATTAAGTTTGTTTGACATATCATGTCGGTGAATTACTCTAGAATGTTTGTTTCCACGGCCACGGAGTGAACTGTATAGTTACATTTTGGTGTAAAGGAAGTCGCTATCTTAATTCAGCGAATGTCTGAAAATTCATCACTTCGTACGTTACAGGTTAGTGAAAACTACACGTCGGTATTTCTCTTCTTTGTAGAGTTGTTTACGGTAACCTGTCTTAGCTGTCTCACCCAGTAGAGGAAACTTCTGGCGAATGAATGACATTTGGTTACGCCACACGTCTGTACTTGGCGGCCATGTGTCTGTCTTTACACCCATAAACTTGGAAGTTTGGACAATCGCGTGCAGGACGTGACGTAGTTGACCTCTGCAGCAACCCAAGTGGCATGTTTTCCGTTAAGTGTAAATATTAGTAATACTTTCACTATTAAAGATAAGGTAATTTTGTAACAATTTAAGTAGTGCAATACGCGAAGAAAGAAGAAGAAAAAGTGAAAAGTATTCTTCTAGAGATATAGAACTGCTTGTTACCACAGATCGTCTACTTGTTGTTGCAGTTGTTGCCTGGTTTGGTGCAGTTCTCCACTCTACGTAAGTCTCGTTATCATTGCGCAATTACTAGAACATACGTCCACTTTTACATTCTTATTGTATTAATGTGTTCAATCCAGAATGCCTTCCATGCACTCATTCCTTCGGTGCCAGAAAGCTCTTTCCTCTGCAGTTCGGTTCTTTTAAGTCTTCGTTTTTTATCCCCTCTGATTTACAACATTCTTCCGTAACGCCTCATTGAAAAAGCTTCTTTCTCTACATTCGTTTCACTGTTGTGTAAGGATGTAGTCAAGATAAATACTCTAACGAAGAACTTCATGACACATTTATTGAAAATTGCCTGTTTACCGTCTATTTGCTTTCATCACAATATAGATTACGTTTTTCGTGTCTTGTAATATCTATTTTAGTACCATGTTTAAAATTCTGCACTATGCAGTTTCAAAATGTATCGACACACAAAGTTCCCCGAACTCTGAACTAAGTCATAGCGCCAGTATTAGGTCTGTGCTAAGTCGGTTGGTTTTAGCAACAGCGTGCGAGCCATGGGGGTTCCTCCTTCAGCGAAAGTCAGTAGTCACTTCGCAATACGGCTTCGTCGACATTGATTGCAGGGCTATTTCGAACGTCACATACTGCTGTGACGAATTCACCTTTGATGGTGGGCCATGTCGTTGAACGATATTTAATACGTAGAAGATGCCTGGTAAAATCAATCCAGCTTACAGTAATGGCTAAAAACACGTTTTTTTTCCATTTGAGTTCGTCGCAGTATCCATCCGCGCACTAGTAACCTATCACGTGCTTATGCGCGGAGCAATAGAGACCAAGACGTTACTAATTATAATTACTTGAAGCCTGGTCACTGCATCATTTATAACATCATTTTATTCTGTACTATTTTTAAATTCTTCAATAAAGGCTCGTTATCCTATTTGATTCCACAGTGTCTTAAATTCTCCAGCATTAATTGTTCAAGGTGTGTAATGTTTTTGTTTTTGTTCTTTTTTTTTTTTTTTTTGTACTGATGCTTTCGGAAAGTGTTTGCAACAAAATTGTCTTTATTTTGTAACAAGAAACGTAGATTATATTACCACTAAGAATTCTTGAATTTCGTCAAATGCTCTTAAAACTAATATAACAATTAACGAGCTCAAGAATTGCGAGCCTGTTTATCTGAAACATATTCTCCTGCATACAAACTTTGCGTAAATATGCATCGTGAAAAGACACTTCTGCATGTTGACAATGAGAAGGGTCACAGTCATGAAATATTATTATGTCAATTTTATTAAACATTTCTGGTAGGACCTGTAGATAAACAAATTAACGACTGAGCGCAGGGACAAAAATCGCCATATTAGCGGAACTATCACAGAAACATTACATAGAGAAAGACGCTCTCTGTGATGTGGAGAATTCTGAGATGTTTTTGGGATGAAGAGAAGAGATGTAACAGAGACGGTAACTTTTGTTTTTCAGGTGATGCCGAGTATAGAGGTGGAGGAGTATGCAGACTTTTTTCTATTGTTGAAGAGCTGCCATCGTGATATTTTTTGAAGTAGAAGTTTATTTAAGCGCAAAGGTATATAAAAGCAAGCTCAAATGTAATTAAATGCGAATAAAGGTCAGTAGAAAATCAAGTAAACAGAAGTTTGTGGAAAGGCAAGCTGTTTCCCATTCGCTTCGAGCTTTACTGGAATGTGTAAGTGTTGACATTTACGCACATAGACAGTCACCCCCTTGATGAATGAGTGCCGATTCAAGCTTGCATGCAGTCCGGCTCCATCGAAATTAGTTTCCCTTCATCGAAACTGTTTCAAATATATGAGCACTGAAGAGTCATCGGAGTATACTACTACACCTACCCTGCAGTCACTGTCTGTCTGTACCCAAGCCACATACACACAGAACGCTTCGGACAACAGTGGGTTCTGGCGGCGCGGAGCGGAGGACAGCTGCGACGTTGCAGCACAATTCTCTTTCGGATTGTGGCGACTGTGAAAATTCTATTAGTGTTGAGGTACGTTCAAAACTTGCTAAGTTAACTCTGTTCTAATGAAGTATACTTAGGCGTTGAAGAGGCTACACACTCTCTGTAGCATAACACATTCCACACAGAACAAGTATTTAAAATTCAAGTAATTAATGCGTAGTAAGTAAATATGCAAGTATTAAAATCGTCAGCAGAAGAAGCGACTCCAATTTTGGGGGAATTTTATGTGTAACAGTAACTGTACATAGTGCTTAATCTGTGTCGTGTTACTTCATTGCATGCTGTGGAGCTGAGTGTCATCTTGAAACTTGAGCAGACTGCTCCAGCACAGATGAATTTCATATAGGTAAGCATACGTAGAGTTCTTCTGCTGTAGTTCACGTGTACCAGTTTTAAGATTGAGATCTCCTCATACTAAAAAGTAGAAAATTATTTGTTTCTTTCACAGTATTCAATGCAGTAATTAGTGACACGTCGCATTGCATTTAAAGCACATAGACAATTGTATGTATTGGTAAGTTATGGTGATCATAGGAAGGAACGTTACCATCCGACAATAAATTTTGGTTACGATCGGTACGGCTTCACAATACAGTAAAATGCAGGCTGGACAGGAAGCAAATATTTAGGCCTTTTATGAAGGTTCCTTGGGAGCTGGGCATAGCTTTGCCACAGACAGTCATCAGTCCATTAGCTGATATCTTAAGGCAGTTAACATTTTGAGGCACGACTGTTACTGTTGTTTCAGCCAGAGTAGCTAATATACAATATATGCAATCTGAAATGAACACAGATGTGGAGAACGTTGTAACTAAGCCAGATTTAGAGCCGGTTAGTATGAGAATGTCAGATATACAATACAGGAAAGAAGGTAGAATGAAATAACACAGCTGCGTTAAGGCAGGAACAATTTCCGAACGAGCTGACAGACATTTTCACTGCAGATTAAATACATGATCAAGCATTACGATACTGTGGAATCTACAGTAGATCAGTTAAATGCAACTATTAATAGTATGTCGTCAGAATATGAGGAACACATTTTGGAGAAATTTAACGAACATAGGAGGTTTTTTCCGAATGATCTCGAAGAGTGATCTGGAGTGAAAGGAGGTCAAGTTTCCGCTTATGACAAAGCGTACAGGAAGCTGTTTCTAACCAGTCAACGGAGAAGTTGCCTTCTACTGAGGAATATAAGACTGTATTGCAGAAAGTTAATGAGCAGATGTGGCTCAGTCTTCGTTCAGCGGAAGAAACGAATAGATATTTTAGCCGCTAAGTTTTAGAGAAAAATGGAAGAGGTCTGAGGGGCAATACAGAATCCAAAACCAGAGGTGCGTGGTGAGCATATATCACAGGCCTAGAGCCCTGCACCAGATCAAAGCAGCCTGTAGACGTATCAGACTTTTTATGCTGACACTTCTGACGTTGCAGCGGTGTGCTTCCACCTCCTAAATTACATACAATGCTGATGGAAGAGAAGCTGTTAAAGGATAAACAATTTCAGAATTTCTCATCAGAGAAGAAGACTGTTAAACCCGTTGTATTTATTAGAGGATTTTTCGGGGCTTCACCCCGAGCGCAGACAGACGCGAACGATCAGTTATATCTAGGATGGTTTGAAGCGCATTCAGCGCCCTGGGCTCCGCATGTATGAGGAATTTGAACGGGCCTTCGTCGCAAAATACTGGTCACTTGAGATAAAGGAACATTGGAAGAAAAGAGTTTTTATTCACCAAGTGCTTTCGTATACGAATGATGATTAGTGGAGATTCTTTGAGAAGTATATGAACAAATCCCGTTGTTGAGATGAAACCTTTTCACGCAAAAACTTATTAAGCTTTTGAAGCCTCAGTTGCCAGTGAAAATATGTGATAAGCTGATTCACACGAACGAAGGTAACGTGGAAGATTTTATGTCGGTCTTGGATTACGTAGATTTATTCCAATAGGATATAAAATTCAGACAGAAACAAGGAAACCGGTGTATACCACATTCCTGTCAATATAATATACACGCATATAATCACAGCTAAATTATGCCCAAAAACATGGCCGACAGCACAATCACACACATAATTCAAATTTTATGCCTAACTGGAGGAAACAAAGTAGGCCGATTCGTAGAGCTACTCCCATGTATAGCAACCATCTGAGTCAAAATCAGAACCGACAATCGCATGAGGCAAACCACACCAATCCGCAGCAACAACAAACAAATCACGACTGGCGGGAACAGCCTCCGATTGTTACGGAAGTATCTGATGAACGTGCTCTCCAACTAAGGCCCCACCCGTTAAACCAAGGTTGACCGTATCGTGCTCCGGATGTGCGGTCAAAGAGCCTTTCAGGGGCTATCCACCGAAGGTGAATTTCTTCATGTATATTGATGGTGCAGAACTAAAAGAAGACCTCTGTGGTGATACAAGTAAACGTGACGAGGATTGTTCACCGGTACCGATGTCAGGGGTAAAAGCAAATATTTAATGACTTACTGTTGTTTTGGACAGTGGTGCTTCGGTAAATGCGATCTATTGTAGTCCCTTTGAAAGATTGTTTCAAAGAAACAAGTTACCATCTTTACCTGTAAACAACTATAGGGCAACTGGAGCTGTCGGTAACCGGTCGGACACATTGAAGATACAAACGATGCTTACACAGAAACTAGGAAATGGCGCGATTCAATGCACGTTCTTGCTTATTAATAAATTTGTGGTCTATTATACCGTCGGGTGGGAAAGAGGATGCGTGAAGGACGGAAGAGTCAGCTTCTCCGCTGGAAAACTTATAATTAAGTTAGGTGGTGCCGAATTTCAAGAAGACCAGTTGAGAAATGAGACTATGTGTTAGCGATACTGCAGAGGGATATGCATAAAACTGATTATTGTAACAGAAGGTGTTCCATAGAACTACACTAAAAGGAAATATCTACATCTACATCTACATCCGTACTCCGCAAGCCACCTGACGGTGTGTGGCGGAGGGTACCTTGAGTACCTCTATCGGTTCTCCCTTCTATTCCAGTCTAGTATTGTTTGTGGAAAGAAAGATTGTCGGTATGCTTCTGTGTGGGCGCTAATCTCTCTGATTTTATCCTCATGGTCTCTTCGCGAGATATACGTAGGAGGGAGCAATATACTGCTTGACTCTTTGGTGAAGGTATGTTCTCGAAACGAAAAAATGTAAGCAGTTTGGATGATCAAGTCCGTAAGAAATTAGAACAGCCTGAGAATCTCACTCTGGATCAGAAGAGTCAGTTAGGAAACTTAGTTAATAATTATGATAAAGTTTTTGACGAAAGGCCACATCAAGTGAAGGGACATGCTTGCCACATCGAAGTCTCCCCATAGCAAACCTACAGCCATAGCTTTTATTCCATACCCTGGAAGCTAAGATCGGCAGTAGCAAAGAAGATTAATTCCATGATTTCGTGGGATTTGATCGAACCCTCGAGCAGCCCCAACACTAGCCCACTTCTCATGGTATCAAAGCAAGGTGGCAATGTTCACCTGGTCCCCGATGCCTGGGTCGTAAATACGATTATTGTTCCAGTACGCACACATCCAGAGAATATAGTCACTTCATTCAAAAATTTCACCAATGTTCAATACCTAAGCTGCATCAACATGCATGCTTGTTAATGGCAAACAAGCCTTGGACAAGCCTCAAAGAAGTATAAAGCATTTCTCTATGCAGGGTGAGGCTATCAGTTCCAACTCCTTCTATTCAGCCTTAATGGAGTGCTCGAATATTTACACAGGCCCTGGAATATGTATTAGGACAAGAACACATATAATTATTAGTTCGTGTACTGTAAGCTTTTAAGGAGGTCAAAGTACAGTTAACTTGCAAAAATAGCATTTGTCTTGAAGAAGATCACGTTCCTAGGCCATGTAATTGATTCCAAGGGGATTTTACCTGATTCGGAAAATGTATGTACAACTAAGCACTTCCCGGTGGCACTGGCTAAGAGAAAACGTTAAGTGTACCTCGGTCTCCCTTTGTTTTTCCGCCGATCGTTCCTGATCGGTCTTTGAATGACAGAACATTTTCCATATATTATGCGATCCCAAAACCAATATTTTAATAAATTAACCCATGAAATGATCAAAATATTAGTTATATCACTATCAAATGTAATAACTGTTAATTTTCTTAAATTAAGACTCCCAATATCAATAATACTCTTCGTTATCCTTCAAACATTCCTTGTCAGATTAATAACAGGAACAATAATGAAAAGTTATTGATTGTCATATATTCAATTCTTAACATTCCTTGGTAGTATATGAGTTCTACTTATTTATATCATTAGAACAGCAACTAACGAAATATTTCATCCTAAATCAATTACTATAATCGTCACTCTAACAATGTGAATCTTTATTATATCAACATTAATTACTATAGGCCTAATAATATTTATAGAGTTTTCAATAATACCAAAACAATAAATATTAATAACTCAATCATTTATCAAGAAATAATATGTTTAGAAAAATTATATAATAGACGAATATTTATTATTACAATAATGATAATAATTTATTTATTTTTATCACTATTAGCAGTAGTTAAAATAACTTATATTAACCAAGTACCTATTTGAAAAATAACAATTTTACTGATGATTACACCCTTATGATTGAGACACCCCTTATTTAAAATTATTAATAATTCCCTAGGTGATTTACATGCACCAACAAATATTATATTTTGATGAAATTTTTAATCCCTATTAAGATTGTGTTTAGTAATTCAAATCGTGACTGGACTATTTTTACCTATGCACTACACATCAAATATTGAAATAGCATTAGGTAGTCTGTTACACAGCTGCTGGGACGTAGATACCAGTTGAATCATTCGAATTTTTTATGCAAGGGAAGCATCTATATTTTTATTTGCATTTACTTACATGTAGGATGAGGAATCTTTTGTGGATCTTATATGTAAATACATACCTGAATAACTGGAACAGTAATTCTGTTCTTAGTTATAGCAAATGCATTTATATATGTTTTACCTTGAGGTCAAATATCATTCTGAGCTGCAACAGTAATTACTAATTTACTATCAGCAATTCCATATTTAGGATCAGACTTAGCTCAGTGAGTATGGGGAGGATTTGCTGTTCACAACGCGACATTGGATCAATTCTTTACATTCCCTTTATTATTGCAGCTATGTCAACAACCCACTTATTTTTTCTACATAAAACAGGGTGTAATAACCTTTTAGGCCTAAATGGAGATATTGAAAAAATTCCATTCTACCCACAGTTTACTTTCAATGACCCTATCACGTTTGTATTAATAACATCATTATTAATCATATTATGTCTAATTAACCTCTACCTACTAGGAGACACTGATAACTTTGTACCAGCCTATCTACACCAAGATGAAATTCAGTTGATAAACGGGTATTCATTGGACAAATATATTATACTAGAACTGACATGTGATCATATTTTCACGCAATTTGGGTGCATAGGTACCGAGAAATCAGTATCCAGAACAACCACCTCTGGCCCTTATAACGGCCTTGATACGCCCGGGCATTGAGTCAAACATGGCTTGGATGGCATGTACAGGTATCGCTGCCAATGCAGCTCCAACACTGTACAAAAGTTCATCAAGAGTAGTGGCATACTGTAATGAGCCAGTTGCTCAGCCACCATTGACCTGAAGTTTCCAGTTGGTGAGAGATCTGGAGAATGTGCTGGCCAGGGCAGCAGTCGAACATTTTCTGTATCCAGAAAGGCCCGTACAGGACCTGCAGCATGCGGTCACACACTATCCTGCTGAAATGTAGGGATTCGCAGGGATCGATTGAAGGGTAGATCCACGGATCGTAACACATCTGAAATGTAACGTCCACTGTTCAAAGTGCTGTCAATGCGAACAAGAGTTGACTGAGACGTGTAGCCTGTGGCACCCCATACCATCACGCCAGGTGATACGCCAGTATGGCAATGAGGAATACACACCTCCAATGTTCGTTCACAGTGATGTCGCCAAACACGGATGTGACCATCATGATGCTATAAACAGAACCTGAATTCATCAAAAAACTGACGTTTTGCCATTCGTGCACCAAGGTTCGTCGTTGAGTACACCATCACAGTCTGTGATGCAGTGTCAAGGGTAACCACAACCATGGTCCCCGAACTGATAGTCCATGCTGCTGCAAACGTCATTGAACTGTTCGTGCAGATGGTTGTTGTCTTGCAAACATCACCATCTATCGACTAAGGGATCAAGATGTGGCTGCACGATCCGTTACAGCCTTGCGGATAAGATGCCTGTCATCTCGACTGCTAGTAGTACGAGGCCATTGGGTTCCAGCACATATTCTGCATTACCCTCTGGAACCCACTGATTCCATATTCTGCTAACAGTCATTGGATCTCTACCAACACGAGCAGCAGTGTCGTGATACAATAAACCGCTATTGCGATTGGCTACAGTCCAACCTTTATCAAAGTCGGAAACGTGATGGTACCCATTTCTCGTCCTTACACGAGGCATCACAACAACGTTTCACCAGGCAACGCCGGTCAACTGCTGTTTGTGTATGAGAAATCGGTTGGAAACTTTCCTCATGTAAGCATGTTGTAAGTGTCGCCACCGGTGCCAACCTTGTGTGAATGCTCTGAATAGCTAATCATTTGCATATCACAGCATCTTCTTCCTGTCGGTTAAATTTCGCGTCTGTAGCACGTCATCTTCCTGGTGTAGAAATTTTAATGATCAGTAGTGTATTAGTAACACCAATCAACATTCAACCAGAATGAAATTTCTTATTTGCATATGCAATTCTTTGGTCAACTACTAATAAAGAAGTATGCATTACAGCATTATTTTTATTAATGAGAATCCTAATAATTTTACCATTTTACAACAAAACACCATTCAGAGGTATTCAGTTCTACGCTATTCATCAAATTCTATTTTGAATCATAGTAGTTGCTGATTAACATGAATTAGTAAACGACCAGTTGAAGAACCATATATTATAACAGGACAAATCTTTGCCATTATCTACTTTACATACTTGTTAATTATGTTCATATTGCAAACACATGAGACAAGTACTCAGGATTGGGAGATATACAGTTATTAATAAAAATAAAAAAAATACTCAATTATTTAGTCCATTAAATATATGTGGGCTTGCATGAGACTTTGAAACAACAAAATACCACGATAACATACATTCGGACATCGGCTATTCTGAATATGAAATAATATTTTGCACACAGCACACTACTCACTGCCTTCTAACAGATAGTTCAAATGAGCACTACTGTTACAGAGAGAAAATGTGCGTGCTTTTATGCAAAATGTAATGATTAATTATTTCTCAGGGGCTACTGGTAATTTGTGTACCAGCTTTCACACAGAAACTGAAATATTTTTTATGTTTATTGAATGGAATATTTTTCTGTATTTAATATTCATTATGTGCGAGGGAAAAACTGAGGAGAATCTCAGTAGCCAATCTTAAACATACTAAACTCATTCAGTACAAAATCATTAATGAATGGAATTTGTCTTTACTTTACTAGCTTTGAAACTATTAAAAGACGAAAATAGGAAGGTCTCCAGTGTTTACATTTAATATTACAGACTGAATTTCTGACTAAAAAATATCGTCAGCAGAATGGCTGAACAAATGCAGATAGGGAAAGAGACCTTTCCACAACACGAATTTCTGAAACAGAGTTATTAACTACAATTAATGTTGGCCATTATGGGTGGTGCTCACTACTTCAGTAACCAATACTTCGTAATAACAATTGAACATGTTTTCTGGTAACTTTCAGACTTACATAAATTATCAGACTGTGATACAAACTACGAAGGAAAAAATCTAACCCAAAAAAAAAAAAAACATAGTCTCTGTTCTTCTTCATCTACATTACACAGATACTATAAACAAAAGGCTATTTGTTAAACACATTACTGTTTGTGAGCTTTACAGATAATAAACTACACTTTTTAATATTTGATATTCATCAAGGACATGGACCCAGCTTTCAATAATTTACAGTTCACACACCACTATTTTTTAACACACATACCAAAACTCTTTTCTCGAAACGTCAATTTATGTGATGTTCCGTCACACAAGCTAATTAAGCAATAAAATAAATAAGTTAATTTCCCTCGGAAAAGCATATCTTTGAAAACAAACCTAGAAATTGAACTCTTCTATTAACTTTTCTCACAAAATTTCTCTAGTAAATGAAGTAAAGTAAATCTTTAAATCAATAAAGAAAATAAAAGAATTAAACGTGAAGGTAAAAAGTTGTTTGAAGCTAAATATATTAATTTATTATAATGAAATTGAGGTAAAGTACCTCAAACACAAATAAACCCAAAAGATATTATAGCAAGCTTCATAAAAATTTAAATTAAAGCCAACAACATTCTCATAAAAGCAATTCTAGTGAATTCAGCCAAAATAAATCAAAGTAAAACCGCCTGCACCATACTCAATATTAAATCCTGAAACTAATTCAGACTCACCGTCAGCAAAATCAAAAGGAGTTCGATTAGTTTAATCCAAACAAGAAGCCAAACAAGCTAATGCTAAAGGTTTAGAAATAATGCTAAATCAACAAAAAAGTTGATAGTTTATGAAGTCAAAGTGTAAAACTACCAATTAGAATAATTAAATACAATAAAATCAAAGCTAAGCTAACTTCATATTCAATTGTTTGAGCATCAGAATGCAGGAAACCTAATAAAGAATAATTTGAATTAGAAGATCAACCAGCAATTATACCAGTTTAAACACACAGTCTAGTACAGCATAAAAAAAACATAAGAAAAAGAATACACGAAAGTTAAATAAGGAAAGATTACTGAAACAGGCAATGAAATTATTAAATTAAAAACAAGAGAAAAATAATAAAGGAAATAATTAGATATAATAGGGATGGGCTACTCATCACAATCCAGCATAATGGCATCAGTAAAAGGCTGCAGAATCCCTACAAACCCTACTTTATTTTGATCTTTATGAATCTGATTATAGCCTAAAACCTTTTGCTCCAATAAAATTAAAAAAGCCACACTAATTAAAACACAAATAGATAGCAAAAGAAACTTCAAAACTATCAGAAATAAATCATAAAGTATCAACACTATTTGCAGAAAAAATCTACATAAATGAATTCTACATTCATTGATTAATGTGTCAAAATAGTAAATTAATTAATATTAATCAATAATACAAGATATTTTTAAGTATATGGTCCTTCCATACTACTATGGTTTAATAATCTTAGGACATAAAATGACCTTGCTCACACCAGTCTGAACCCTGATCATGTAAGTATTTAAAGGTTGGACAGACCTAATCATTAGGCATTTGCACCCAAAATTTTTCTTAATCCAACCTTGGTGTAACGATGTGCTTTGTCAATATGAACTCTCAAAAACAATTATGCTGTTATCCCTAAAGTAACTTAATCTAATGATCATAAAATATGGATCAAAACAAGAAACTAAAATCAATGATATAAATATGAAGAGTTTGCTTATTCTTCATGTCACCCCAACAAAACATTATCATTAAATATAGAAAGACCAACAAAAACTATATAAAAATCAAATGTTGAGCTCTATAGGCTCTTCTTGTCCTAAAGATAAATTTAAGCCTCTTGACTTAAAAGTTAAATGCAAAATTTAATTAAGAGACAGTTGATTTCTCGTCAAACCATCCATTCCAGCCACTAGTTAAGAGACTGATATTTATGCTACCTTTGCATGGTCAAAACACCACTGCTCTTTAAATATTCGCTCAGTGAGCAGGCCAGACCTCAAAATATTTTCAACAGGACATGTTTTCGATAAACAGGCAGAAATCAATTTTTCCAGTTTATTGTAATAATTTATCAAGGTAAACTTTTTATAGAAATAAATATACTAATTCATTCGTTATAACAAAGATTATTAAATTAAATCAAGTCTTAATACAAAACATAGATACAATTATAGAATCAAAATTTAAAATGAACTGAAACATAATCTTCAAGATAGCTAGTTTAAAGCCTACTATTATATTTAAAAAAGCAATTTATAAGTTAATAAGTCTAATGCTTATCTCTTAAAGAATAAATAAATTAATATATACACTTGAAATTTATATAAAAACAATTAGCCTCAAAAAATGAAGTTTTTTTTCTTAAGAATGTAGATGTGTTAGGAAACGATTAACATTTCATTTCTATAGATAATTTAGAACAACTACGTCACATTAACTATAAATGTTTTAATAATTGAACCTAAATTGAGGCAAGAAATATAAATTCTAAAATTTTGATAAAACCTGATCAAAAGATACAGTAAATAAGATCTACTTTAAAAAAAATTAATACAATATTTCATAAAACACTTTCATATCCAATGTACTGTAATTTGAAAATGAGTTCTATAAAATGTACTAAGACAAAAACAACAGTTATTTATATTAAATAATTAAATAAACAAAAAATAAAGTAAATGATCAATAATCCTGACTGGCATAGAAATAGTTTCACTGTAAGCGAAATACTTACTAATAAGTTATATCTTGAACCTCTTCCTAGATACACTTTCTAGTACATCTACTACGTTATGACTTATCTCATTTAATTGAAGGGACCTTAAAATAAATCAAATAGAATAATCAATAATGAGAGCAATGGGTGATGAGTACACACCTCAGAGCCAAATCAGTTAAATTAAATAAATCAAACTACTATCAAATTTACCTTGATCAATAGTATTTCACCATCGAATCTGTTCTAAACAAAAATCTATTGTTAACTACCTCCTCGTAACTAAAAGCTGCACCTTGACTTGAAATATTTCACAATTACAAATCCTGAGAATTATAACTCTAAAAAGATTATCTGATAATGGAGGTATACAAACAAGTAAATTAAGTAGAGTATATCATGTATTAACCATCATGGGTGGTTTCTGCAGAATGTAATGAGATACTGCAAAATTCTCGGGGTTTAAAGATCTTAACCAATAGTACCCAGGTAAGTATAATTAGTATTTAAAATAACAGGGTATCTAATCCTAGTCTGTTATATAAATTTTACTAATTCGTGAAAAGAGCTATTAATAAATTTTGACATTCCACCTCACTAATTCATATTTTAACTCAAATAATTCACACTACTGTTTTAACAAATAATATTCACTTGTATCTATCATATAACTGCAGCATCTGGCACTAACTATGCCAATACTAAATCAATTGCTAAATCGAAGATCACTTGATTATTAAATCAAATTATTGCAAAAATAAAATTTAGTTTGACAAAAATTACATATAATAAAAAGAAAAAGTCAATAACCAAGAACAAAACTGTTACCAATAAACAACAAGAAATAAAAAATTAAACAGTATAAGAGATAAGAAGGAGTACAAGTATTTCAAGAAAATAACAGATAAAAAACAAATAATAACAAAAAAGAACCATGCCCCATTCATTACCACAACAGCTGAAACATACCCTTTGAAAAATTAATGAATTGCTGTGCTGATAAACCACTATGTTATTTGATTTTCAAACAGTTGAGCAAAACTCTTTACTTATTGTGATCAACACTAAACTGACATACAGTATTTCAGGCACAACGCAATCTGACTTCCAAAAATCCCTACAAAAGAATGGCCCTAACTAACAATAGCCTATACCTTTCATGAATCACTTACCTCACAAAAATATTCGTTACTCGAACTACTACAGTACAGCAAGCGCCACTACTGCCAGCTAAATAAAAGATGCAAACTACTGCAGGCACTAACTACTGATAGGCATAGTCAGCAAATGAAATATTTTGATAGAGAAAAAAAAAACTATGTATTTAGCTTAATAATGTTCAAAAATCAGTTCATGAAATCCAGTACCACAAATTTACTCATTCTGGTGGGCAGACGTCCAGATCATCTGCTCTTAAAATTCTGCCATCTCTCTCCCCACATCCACCACTGCTGAGAGCTCACCTCCAACTGCCCAAAGCTACATGCTGTTCACATACAGCTGCCCAACACTACAATAGCGAATATTCCAACAATGCAAACCAGCCACAGACTTCACACAACACACTCATTGATTTTCATATCGAGTGCTACATGGCATTACCAACATAAAAACCTCAACAGCCTACTTACATAGCCCCCATGCTCCCCACAAAAAATTTTACAAATGGTTTTGGGCAATGGCCAATACACATATGTTAAAATTTTTTGATATTAACACTAACAAATTTATAAAATGCACACACTTGTCAATACAATATTGGTGAAAAGCAAAAATTGTTGTCATAAAGATAGTCCTGTCCATTTGTCACAATAGTCATTACAGTTTTATTTTATTTCTCAAAGTCTCAGCAGTAAAAGAAATTGCACACAGAAGTAGTGGATTTCCATGCTGTCTTGATGAAGTAGTGTTGTCCTTCCAATGGAAAGACATTGCTGACTCTTCACATGCAGACAGGTAATGGGCCACAACAGAGCAAACCCACAGCAGAGTCTGTCAAAGTTTTGAAGAATATTGGTGGGTTAGGTCATCACAGAGCAGACCCACTGTAGTCCTGGCAGAGGTTATGGTACTGATGTGCCACCAGAGCTGCAGACCCATTGCAGTCCCTATAGAAATAATGGTATTGGTGGGCCATCAAAGGTGTAGAACCACTGTAGTCTTTGTGGAAATAATGGTATTCACGTGCCAGCAAAGGTGCATACCCACTGTAGTTCTTGTACAGGATATGGTATTGGTGGGCCATCAAAGGTGCAGACCTACTGCAGTCCTGGTAGAGAAGGCCAGCAGCCATCTGTTGTAACTGTATAGGTGCACAATCACCATTGAAGAGTCTTGTGGACAATATAGTAAGTCCCTAAACCACCATTTGTGCACTCACAAAGTTTTTGGAATTCTCCTTAGAACCAGCAGTGCTGTTAACCAATCTCTTGCTGAATTATTAACACACGTGCACACAATGACAGTGCCAACTTCTCACATATTGTGCATATACTAAGACCAACAGAAATGTGTGCAGTGAAATTAAACTTAATTTGAAGAACTGGTGACTATACAATTACAAATTTACGACATGAGAATACAATTACAAAGGTACAAAATACATAATTAAAAAACATAACAATGCAGATAACAGTTCTAGCAATACAGGTTTTACAAAAGGATCGAAATAACATATACAACAGTGTTACAGGAATTATGACATAAGTAAATAAATAAAATAACTAGAATAACTTTCGGACCATTAATTTCACACATGAGTACTGAAACAGAACAGAATGTCTAAACATGTTTACAAAGTAAATAACATAGTTCTAGAAAAATTCTACAACACAACTCTTATCAGATAAGCATATAAGGACAGGAAGAACACAAATACACAAGGGTACACAAACACATAGCAGGATAACACAAAAGGAAAAGACAAGGTATGTTTTACTGCAGTGTTTTGCAAACAAAACTTTCTTTACCTCTAGAAGATCTCCCTTCGTTTATCATTATTCCTGAAAAGTCCTATCTATACCTGTTGTCCCTAAGCCCTGCAGTTTTGTTCATATCCTCTTTCAAAATAATTATTTCTCATTGTACAATACTTATTTTGGCCCAAACCTTTTTCATATAACCTCTCAATGCATTCTTTTCCTATTCTTCGTAACTCATTCTCTTATATAGCCTACCCCCTCTTAAGTTAACTTAAATCTACTGAGCTCATGTATATATATATATATATATATATATATATATATATATACTAAGGGACAACACAATGCAGCAGCAAAAAAACTTAACACAAACAGCAATGACAAAGAAATGCAAATTGGCAAAGCAAGCAGAAGTATATCTAAATTACCAAAGGAAATGCAATATTACAACTAATATAAGGCTGTGTGCTGCAAACAAGAAAAGTAAATCAGATATAAAACTGGCTTAACAGAGTAATACAAAGTGAAATGCAGTAGCACTATGCCTGGCAAACAGCAGCAGCAAATTCAATAACTTATATCTAAACATGTCAAACCCACAAGCAGAAGAAAAGTACACTAAAGACAACAATGCAGATAAGGGAAATGTCTATTCACATCTTAATATCTATGCTATTAAAGTGGTGCACCACAACAACTTATTCTACAAAAGAATTACCAAGTACTTGAAAAGAAAGTTATGTATACAGTTACTGTTATTAGTCCCTTCTTATTGTTCTTTCTTTTCCAAGTGCTCCTTTTTTGAAGAATTATTATTTAACAGCTCTGTTGACAGAAATTGTTCACATTAGCAAATTCATTTAATTTTATTTCAATGCTGCAACGCAGCTGGAAACCAGATATCAAATGAAATAGGGAACTATGTACAAAGGAAAGCATAAAAACGTCATTCAATAGCCATGTGGCATATCATAAGTCACTAGAAATTCTCTCAACTCTCGTAGAAAGACACTTATCATATTGAGGTGGGCAAATGTAAGAACATTTCCCATCAATTCATAAGCATTTCAGAAAGTAGAACAAAGTACGAGCTCCAATGTGTACTCATATGTTTCCAAGTACTGAGCGTGTCGTATTTGCGATGCTTTCTTCAAAGAAATGTCAATAGCGAGGTAAATGGCCTCTTTTTTCTCCACCTAATGGCTTTTTCTCCAGACGACTGCTGCAGTTGGGCGCCCACAACGCATTAAGGCAAGGTCACCTAGCTTTCTTACCGAAATATTTATGCCTGCAGTTTCTGCTACAGTGACAGTCTCATATAAAAAAAATTCACAGCTCGAAAAATTGCAGTAGAAATTCGTAGAAACGAAATCTCATAAATATGAGTGTTGGGATGCATTCATGCATGTACATACATTTCATAACTCTTAAAATACGATTCTTGGTTTCCAACATTCTTTATAACAAATCAGAGACCCTAACCACTACTCATTATTCCTTACCTTGTTACACATATAAATATTCGTCGACACTTCTTCAATATTTCATCATAATAAATATGAAGCATAATCAAATTCCTCATATAGCATTAGCTTATTGATAATCATCGTCGTCTGTAAGCAAGGTTCTGTAGAAGTCAATGTACTTACCTCGTAATAAAGAAAGTGAAATGCTATGCATATAGATATCGTAGTTGTTACGTGCATTACCGTGATCAAGAAAGTACTATACTGTAACGTATTGCTGTGCTACGAAAAACGCTGTCTCATTGTAGCTATACCACAAAAGTTACTACTAAAACATGTTTTACTTTACAAAAGACTTCAGAAAAACTGTGCAGATATAAAACAGATACAGCACAAAAGCAATAATATAAATAGCGCGCGTCGTTATTAGGATTAGGAGACCTACAAATTCACCTTGTCAAGAGGGCTCTGCCCTGTTTGAATCCCGCCAGTTCTGATGAAATTCAGGTCTGTCGTTACGATTATATCATCTGTCGTCATGTCGGTAGATTCCATAGTTCCTATCTTGTCGGTCACGTGATAGAAAATTTCTCCTGGAATCGAAACTGAGCTGTGGACCGTTGTGTCTGAAGTTATTCTGTCTCCCTTGATAATAATTGTTTTGGTTCCCATATTATCTGTTTCTAAGGTTATCTCTGTCATATTCATTACTATGGAAATGCAATCTTTGTCTGTAACTATTTTTACTCTGCCAGTAGTTGTCATATGGGTGGTGTCTGGTTTGGTCACGATTTACGTTGTAAGAATAGCCTTGTCGTGTCCAGTTATTGTTTCTGTCATCATGGAATTTTGACGGATGTGACCTGTAATGATTGTTTTCCTGTTTTCGCATCCTGTGACTGCAAGTGTCAATTTCCAATTCTTGTAACAGTCCCTGAAAAGCTTCAATGTCGTCTTTGCAACGTCCTGCCAAAATAATATGTCTTAAATGTCCAGGCGATTTGATTAAGCAAATGCGGATGAGTTCTGAGGGGCTGTATGGGTTTGACAGATACTGATTCTTATGCCACATGTCTTCAAAATATTTCACAAGACTGGAGATTTCAGATTGTTCGAAATGTTTCATCATTATGATGCTATGTTTTACTCGGTCTTGTGTAAACAATGAGAGAATTGATGAAGCCACACTTGTTGATGAATGTCGTTGCCGGAATTCTTAAATGTTTTGAATTTACGTGTAGTAATAAACAGCTTGTAGTCAAAATCATCATGTCAGTGAGGCGCATGTCTCTCATTGTTACGTCGTTTTGACGGTCCCATCTCAAAATTCGGTGTACCTTGCGAATTTCTTTCATGATTTCCGAAGTACCCTGTGTTATTATTTTGTGGCTGTTCTGTATTTCTATGTCCCTCTTCCCATATTGGAGCGTGAGTGTCCTCTGAAATATGTAATTGTTGTATAACCTGTGTCAACTGATCTTGTACTTTCTGGCTATATCTTTTGTGTTGTGTATTAATTTGATTTTGATTTTGTTTAAATTTCTTAATTTGTTCGTACTCTTCTGTGTCAGTGAAGGCTACGGGTCTTGCGTCATTCAGATCATCATCTACCTTTGCAGATGAGTTAGTGAACTGATCCGAAAGTTCTGGTACTTTCTCCGATAATGAACTGACTTCCTCAGTGTGTTTTTCTGAACCAAGTTCCAGTCTCCATTTGCGTTGAAAACGTATCTACTATGTCCTTTAAGTTTCCTTGAGTTTTGTAAGTTGCGTAACCGAATCGGTAGATGCAATGGAGTATATTTTAGCTTGCAAGGTGTCGTTATTTTCATGAATAATAGTTTTCAGTTCTTTTATGGCTGCTTCGTGATTCTGTAATGCATTTTCATGACGCAAAAAACTAGGTTGAAAATGCTCACAAATTGTGTTTTTACGTCATTACAGACTTTTTGACATTTCGACTCGATTTTAAGTAACTCAGCAGTTAAACCTTCGCGTGTTTGTTCAAGCGTGGTTTCTAACAATTGAAGATTTTGTTCCATTGCGTCTAACTGTTGCTGTGTTTGTCTCTGATTTTGTTTCATTTGTTGCATTAATTGCAATAATAATGTATTAGGGTTTGGAATCTGTTCCTCTATGCTTTTCGGCAGTGCATTTGCACTGGCAACATTCACATTTTCACAAGCATAAAATGTGTCTTGACTTACTTGAGAACCCAGTGAGGACCCAAAACCTCAATCTACAGTATTTGCAAGATTGTGACCTGTCATTTCGGATTCCTGAGGCGAGCTGTTGCCGACCGATCGATCGATAATGCTTCCCTGTTCACTAATTGTTTCACTGTCTACACCATTATTTTGCCGCTGGCTCCATTTCCCTATGCACAATTATTTATTACTTCGTTGAATGTCTGTTAATTCATCACCCGGTGGTGCTGATAAGCTACAATCGTCGTCACTATCATTTCTCAATTTACTTTGGAGCCTAGTGTTCGTTTCTCACACGCCATAATTATCACATATTTCCTACGGTAACAAGAAAAGCACAATTTGAAGAGCAAAAGCAAGAAAACACATTAGCATAGCACTGAAAACAATATCTCGTTAATTGCAAGCGCAGCTGCGAAATACTTAGTGCAAATTTCACATGCATACCACAACTGTTTTACTGTACGACAATGAAAAACTACATCTAGAAAGGAAATTATCTCTATAATTACGTGCTAGCAATAAACAGTAGCTACACTAATTACACAAACTACAAGAAAAATTCAGAAGATTCCAGTGAGGTACCCTCGGCTAAGGGTCAACATATGAAACATCCCCTTAGAAAAATTAATGAATTACTATGCTGATAAACCTCTGCTTTATTTGATTTTCAAACAGCTGAGCAAAACTGAACGTACTCAGAAATTACTCTCTTTGCTTATTCTGATCAATGCTAAACTGACACACAATATTTTTAGCGTAACACAGTCTGACTTTGAAAAATACCTACAAAAGAATGGCCCTGACTAACAATAACCTATACCTTCTATGAATCACTTACCTCACAAAAATCTTCGTTACTCGAACTACTACAATATAGCGAGCGCCACTACTGCCAGCTAAATAAAAGATTCCTACTGTTGAAGGCACTAACTACTGATAGGCATAGTCAGCAAATGAAATATTTTGATAGAGAACAAACAATGTATTTACCTTAATAATGTTCAAAAGTCATTATATATATATATATATCAGTTCATGATATCCAGTATTACAAATTTACTCTTTCTGGCAGACACACGTCCAGATCGTCCGCTCTTAGAATTTTGCCATCTCTCTCCGCACATCCACCACTGCTGGCTGCTCACCTCCACCTACAATAGCGAATATTTCAACAATGCAAACCAGCCACAGACTTCACACAGTACAGTCAGTGATTTTCATACAGAGCGCTATGTGACGTTACCAACAAAAAATCCTAAACAGCCTACTTACACAGCTTCTCTATAACTTAAAAATAAAGATAAATATGGGACCTGTATATCAATAAATGTATTATATTCAACCCTCGCATTCTATTATATTCAACCATCGTATATTGTTTCCAAAATAATGGATCTATTTACTATTTTCTGTGTATCATTTACCATTTCAATTCAACAGCATCGTTGTATTTGATTTAACAGCAGTTCACTTCTCATGCTTTCCTTTTCTTGTTGTTTATACTAACACTCTTTTTGGAACACATTAACCATTTTACTCAAGTGCAATTCAAAACCATTTGCTACTCCTCTGATTGCAAACAACAATAACATGTCACCCAATCCCACTGTGATAGTCCATCTAACAGCTTCTAGGGCAACAAGAATTTGATTTTCATTATTTCATACAATCATTGACCCACTGTAAGAACTTAAAATGCTGTCAAAATATACTTGTTCAGAGATGTACCCTTACATCAAAATTGTAGCACAGTAAGTAGACTATTAAAGTTAAGAACAGTGTGTTTGTCTTGAGGCAGTTCAACTGATGGTGTGCAAATTACATGTGAGTTCTGTTCCTTCAAGAGTCGGGAATAGGGGTTTCCTGTTGTAACACTAGAAGGAGTGGCTTGCACCATCCTTCACAAAGCTTTAATTTAGTGGAGTATTCTGAAATAAATATTTTCTACCATTTAGCCAGTAACAAAATTGATAGTAAAATTGATAATAATATTAATAATAAAATTAACTACAAAAACAACTAAAATCATATCTGCTGCATAACTCCCTCTGCTTAATTAACAGTTTCTGGATAAGTAATAATGATTTTGGTATGTTTGATGGAACTAGAGCGTTATTGATCACAGTGAAGTGTAAAACACTGTGTGTAAAATAACAGCTTAAAGCAATTACATAATTTTTAAATGGTCAACTTGCGTTCATACACTAATAAATTTCATTACCTCTGTCGACAAGCACGTTATTGTAATGTAATGGTATTTCCGGAATACGTTGGTCTAGGTAACATATTTAAATGAGTGACATGGCAAGATCACAGGTTAATGTAGGTGCGAGATTAGCCATTACAAACATGAAATGTTGATTGCAAGCATGCGTTGTGTTGTTCAGGTGCTGAATATCGTTCATGAGATGGGATGTCTGTTGCACATGGTCAGTCAATACAGGAATCGCTGATGCTGTTTGTGGATGACGCTGGAATTGCCCGATGATGTCCCGTATGTGCTCAACTGGAGACAGATCTGGTGATCAAGCAGCCCACGGCAACATGTCGACACTCTGTAGATCATGTTCGGCTACAATAGCGGTATGTGGACGACCGTTATCCTGTTGGAAAGTAACTGTTGGTTTGCTAATCGTGAATGGCAAGAAAACAGGTAAAATCACCAGACTGACGTACAGTTTTGTAGTCAGGGTGTATGGGATAACCACGGGAGGACTATTGCTGTCGTATGAAGTCGCACCCCAAGCCATAACTTCAGGTGTAGCTCCAGTGTGTCTAGCAGGCAAACAGGTTGGTTGCAGGCGCTCAACTGGCATCATTCTAACCAATAGACGGTCATCACCGAAATGGGCTGCAGCTTTCATCACAAAACACAACAAGCCCCACTCTGTCCTACAATTTGCTCTCACTCGACACCACAGAAGACGCAAATGGCGGTAGTTTGGGGTCAATGGGATGCACGTTAGAAAGCGGCTGGCTCGGAGCTATCCTTGAGGTAACAGATTTGTAACAGTTCTTTGTTTCACTGAGGTGTAATTGTTCAAATTGTTGCTGGGGATACGATGTGCCAGATCCATTCGCCAAACGCGACGGTCTTCCCTGTCGGAGATGTCACGTGGCCTTCCGGGGCCCGGTCTTTTTGCGATCGTACATTCTCGTGACCATCGCTGTCAGCAATCATGTAGAGTGTCTACAAAACTGCCACGTCTTTCCGCAGAAGCAACATGTAGCCTTTCGTAGCGGTCTTACACCACCTCCTTCAAACTAAATAATGGCGTCTTCGTCGTCCTAAAGGCCTTCTTGCCTAACATCAACTCACCACGTCCGTTACAGCGTGTTTTCATGGCTAACCTGATTTGCATCCTCACAGAGGTGCTTTTAGGGCGACTGTTATGAGACTGGCGTGAAACTGGAATAGACATAATTTTCCAGATGTGGTAACACGCCTACTAATTTTTATTTATGTCGCATGTCTCCTTCTAGGCACTGCGATTTTTTTTTGTTGTTGCCGTTAGTGTATACAGGGTGTTACAAAAAGGTACGGCCAAACTTTCAGGAAACATTCCTCACACACAAAGAAAGAAAATATGTTATGTGGACATGTGTCCGGAAACGCTTACTTTCCATGTTAGAGCTCATTTTATTACTTCTCTTCAGATCACATTAATCATGGAATGGAAACACACAGCAACAGAACGTACCAGCGTGACTTCAAAGACTTTGTTACAGGAAATGTTCAAAATGTCCTCCGTTAGCGAGGATACGTGCATCCACCCTCCGTCGCATGGAATCCCTGATCCGTTAATGCAGCTCTGAAGAATGGAGTATTGTATCACAGCCGTCCACAATACGAGCACGAAGAGTCTCTACATTTGGTACCGGGATTGTGTAGACAAGAGCTTTCTAATGCCCCATAAATGAAAGTCAATATGGTTGAGGTCAGGAGAGCGTGGAGGTCATGGAATTGGTCCATCGGTCACCGAATCTGTTGTTGAGAAGCGTACGAACACTTCGACTGAAATGTGCAGGAGCTCCATCGTGCATGAACCACATGTTGTGTCGTACTTGCAAAGGCACATGTTCTAGCAGCACAGGTAGAGTATCCCGTATGAAATCATGATAACGTGCTCCATTGAACGTAGGTGGGAGAACATGGGGTCCAATCAAGACATCACCAACAGTGCCTGCCCAAACGTTCACAGAAAATCTGTGTAGATAGCGTGATTGCACAATTGCGTGCGGATTATCGTCAGCCCACACATGTTGATTGTGAAAATTTACAATCTGATCACGTTGGAATGAAGCCTCATCCGTAAAGAGAACATTTGCACTGAAATGAGGATTGACACATTGTTGGATGAACCATTCGCAGAAGTGTACCCGTTGAGTCCAATCAGCTGCTGATAGTGCCTGCACACGCTGTACACAGTAGGGAGACAACTGGTTCTCCCGTAGCACTCTCCATACAGTGACGTGGTCAACGTTACCTTGTACAGCAGTAACTTCTCTAATGCTGACATTAGGGTTATCGTCAACTGCACGAAGAATTGCCTCGTCAATTACAGGTGTCGTCGTTCTGGGTCTTCCCCAGTCGCGAGTCATAGGCTGGAATGTTCCGTGCTCCCTAAGACGCCGATAAATTGCTTCGAACGTCTTCCTGTCGGGACACCTTCGTTCTGGAAATCTGTCTCGATACAAACGTACCGCGCCACGGGTATTGCCCTGTGCTAATCCATACAACCAATGGACATCTGCCAACTCCGCATTTGTAAACATTACACTGACTGCAAAACCACGTTCGTGATGAACACTTACCTGTTGATGCTACGTACTGATGTGCTTGATGCTAGTACTGTAGAGCAATGAGTCGCATGTCAACACAAGCACCGAAGTCAACATTACCTTCCTTCAATTGGGCCAACTGGCGGTGAATCGAGGAAGTACAGTACATACTGACGAAACTAAAATGAGCTCTAATATGGGAATTAAGCGTTTCCGGACACACGTTCACATAACATATTTTCTTTATTTGTATGTGAGGAATGTTTCCTGAAAGTTTGGCCGTACCTTTTTGTAACACACTGTATAAATTAAATTCATAAACACTACGGCACACTGTGAATAAAAAATATTGTGACATAAATCCATCGTGGTGAATCCTCATAGTTCACATTTGTTCTTCCTGTAATTTAATTGCCTTTCTCGATTTCCTTTTCGTTTCCTCTATTGTTTGCTTTATATACTGTTCATGCAACAGGGAAGGGCAGCAACCCCACTTCGCTCCCTTCTCAACACCGGCTGAATAGGTAAAATTAAATGTTTAGCAGCGTCTCCTCCGCAAGGGAATGACAACATGTAGAGTCACGGAGCAGATACGGTGCCAGCACTGTTAATAACCCTGCTGAGCCTGGCCTCTTCTGCGAGAAGAGGTGTGAGACTCGACCTGACCGGGTGGGGCCCGCGGCCCGCCGGCCTTTTGTCCGCCGTGGCTGTTTTAACAGCGAGCCGAGCGCTCCCGGCGCCACCCCTAGTGTCGCGGCAAGACAAACGAATAAAGTGTGTATTTAACGCCGGCTGCGGGCGCCCGCTGTCAAAACATTTGCCGGCGCCGCGCGGCGCGCTGCCGCTACTTTGCGACCGCTTCAGTGAGGCCAGCAGGAGAGAGACGTGCTGAAGAAAGCACGGATGCGGTGCTAGCCCGATCCAGCAGACACACGGGTTAAAAATACTGCTGCTCACCTGCTAGTACAGGCATGAGACACCTATCGTGACATGTGGGCCTGATTCAGATATTTACTTCAGCCCCACGACATGATAGCAGCGCTCCTAGAGCGTAAAGCGAGCCGCGCGGAGTGGTCCCGCTGTTTGAGGTGTCATGTTATGGACTGCTCGGCACCTCCCGCCGGAGGTTCGAGTCCTCCCTCGGGCATGGATATGTATGTTGTTCTTAGCATAAGTGTGGTGTGCGTACTGTAATACCTTCGGTACACACACCATCAGATTATTTGACTTGTCGCTCTAACGAAGTAGGCGAGTGTCAGCAATATCTCTCGTGGTCTTATTTTGGCGTGTTTATGTTCTACTGTTAGGTCGGACGATAGAAATGCCACTTGCACGCTTAGAGTAGCAGATTGACAGTGACCAACTTTAAACAGAACTTGATTAATTTTTGACACACATTTATTAAAATAACAAAAAGAATAAAATTACTTAACTTGATTCTGGACGCTATTTACAATTGACAACCTGAAGTTCCTTTGGTCTTGGTACGTTAATCTGTGATACTTGACAAAGTGTCTATACATTTATCTTCACGGCTATGTACGGGAATATGATAATCTTCTTATGTGCAGACTGAAACTTGACTATAGACTGGTACAGACACATGCAGACTGGTACAGACTAATGCAGACTGACTAATCGGAGGTCTGTACCTCGTCATAATACCTCGCGGGTTCAGGTATCACTGCGCGAGTGTGATCCGCGAGGAGAAAAGGTTCTGCGTCAGCAGCAATCTCATTGGCTGCGTTACATACTAATACGCGGATCGGCGGAAGCAGAATTTGGACAGTCTTTAAAGCAGCGCCATCCCGTAGTGCGGAGACGGACGAGCGCTGCGCCTGCGCTGTTGTGCTTAGCGGGGCGCGCTCTAGTGGGAAAGTTGTGTACGCGCTGACTGCGCGGAACTATGTACACAACAATAAGTTAATTTAAATTAGCTTAAGTATCGGGTAAGTCTAGGGGCCGATGAACTAAGCAGTTTGGTCCCTTAGGAATTCCCACACATTTGAGCATAAAGCGACCCTGTCTTTAATCGGCACACCAATATGAATTGCAACCCTCTATCAACACACCACGCCAAGAAATTATGACGCAACCCTTGCTGTTGAGAGTGCGTTCGTTTTTATTGATCTGGATTTTGCACTGCGGTGTTCAAACAGTTGCTTTTGAAACATTCAATAAGTTGCCTGTCTCGGTTACTGATTCACCACCTAATCGGATCCCCACAGTGTGTCCTCTTTGGAACTCTTATTAGGTCTTTCATTTCACGTCGAACTCGGCCTCTGAATGCAAATACGAAGTGTACACTACTCGTAAACAGCCTGCGCTGATGCCTACTCCGTAATGAACACAGTCCAGCGCGAAATGTGCCTTACTTGCCTTGTTGACCGTCGAGCACAACCATCCCATTACTGCGAGTGTTCACATTATATTTCCATTCCCTGTATGCCTGTATAAACTGTGTCCAGGGTGATTCCGTGATGATGTTACAAACCTTCACGGATGATGGAGAAGGCTAAATCTATCCATCTGAGATAAGGCACTTCGATCCAGAAACGACCTACTCGAAAGTTTCACGTGGAAATCTTTCTAATACCTCTAACAATGCAATAAATGTACCGGTTCTGTTGTTATTAAGATTGTAGGATAGTCAACGCCAACGAGAAGATTCGTGTAAATCCCAATTGTTATTTATCAACGGATTTGGTTCCTACATGATTCAGGTCAATATAACTTTTGTACTGATGGTTCGTCAACACCTGGATCAGACACTCCCTCAGAGTGGATAGACGGACGGGCTCCTCTTTCGTGCCCAGAGCATTCACCTGATCTCACCTCACTTTAGTTGTTCTTGTGGGGTCATATGAAATGTCTTGTGTACGATACGCATATCGAGACTCAGGAATTCGCTGGCGGCGACGCTGCTCAAAGGACACAAGGGTATGATAGAACTTTGTGCGACAAAACCGTGCCTGCCCTAAAGCCATTCTGAACAACTGTTGTTAATGTATCAGCAAATGAAACAAATGCAGGTAAATGGAATTCATTTCTACTATACCGTAGACTTAGGATTTTCAGTCTCTTACATGAAGTGACGTGCGTCGTTAATAGCGAAAACTGCTGCGGAGTATTCTGAGGAAATTCTGTGCGTCATTAACATGGTTCGGAGGTAGGGACCCTTAGATTGAGCACTACGTGAGGCTAAGACAGAACTAGAGTAGATTTTCGTTTATACTTTTCGACTTGAATAACTTACAAATTATTCAGAATATTAATATGTTTTCAGTTTCAGTTACACAGCAACACTTCTCAACTACATTTACATCTATATCTTTATGCACTGTGAAGTGGATGACAGAGGATACGTCCCGTTACACAACTTATTAGTGTTTCTTCCAGTTCCATTTGCGTATGGAGCGCGAGAAGAATGATTGTTATGTCTCTGTGTGTGCTGTAGTTAATCTAACTGTTCTCACGATCCCTACTGAGCCATAGGTAGGAGGTTTTAGTGTATTCCTACAGTCTTCATTTGAAGACAATTCTAGAAACTTTGTACTTAGGCTTCCTCGGAAAAGCTTCCTCATCTTCAAGAGCCTGTCAGTTCAGTTTCTTCATCATCTCTGTCACACTTACCCAAAGGTAAAACAAGCCTGTGGCTATTCGTGCTGCCTTTTCCTGTGTACCTACAAAAACCACTGTTAGTCTTATTTGGTGTGGATATCACATATTTTATCAGTATTCTAGAATTGGTCACAAGCGTGATTGTGATCTTCTTTGTAGATTGATTGCATTCCCCCAGTATTCTACCAATAAAACAAACTGTGCAATCTGCCTTACCCACTACTGTTCAAAGTCGAATTACGTTCAGAAGTTAGCTATTAGTTCGGCATTCGTCCACCTGCTTGCAATTACAACACTTAATTCAACCTTTATTGTCACTGGAGTTAGAGATGTGTCCGTAACAATGTAAAATTTCAGTGTTATTTTGTTCTTCACTGTATTCTCCAGAAACTTCCTTATTGCACTTTACTGGGTCTTTTCCTTGTTGGGTATTTGCTTTCATTTTATTCAGTTCAGCAGGCTTAGATCTTTTACCCTTTTCTTTGGTTTCTAGTGGCTTTGTCTTGTCTTGTTGATCTGCCTATCTTCGTTCAACTTATCTTCTAACAGTCCAGTTTTGTATTCTCTACGTTATTATCGTTCCCTTGCTGTTTCTACGGCTTTTCTTTCTTTGTTGTTGTTCGGTTACGTTTAATTTTGGTAAAGCTATGATATCTTTTGGACTTACAACAAGAAATATCAGCTTTTTCACCATTTTAATGTTAGTGCTGACGCCCGACATTCTAGCCTTCAATATCGTTATTTCCATTCACTTCTCCTTTATGCACAACTCTATTTTTAACGTCTGCCCTTACGCGAAAAAACTTTTAAGTGTCTCGATTGAACTGTTATTAGGCCAGTAAAATCAACATAATGGATTCCATGGGGAGGATGAAGATGTTTTTTTTTCTTTTTGCACTTCTTCGAGAACATTGAAAAAATAATGCATATTACCTTCATTATAGTCATGTGCTCCGACCAATGAAGAGAAATGTGGTTTTCTAAAACGTATGTTTTTTGGGTGTCCATTCCTAAACTGTGTCACCCGATCCTTCCCTGCCATCTTTTTCTCTTTGTTGAGTGAGTGTGGAAGATTATTCCTCTCAGAAACCTGAAATGCCAGGTGGCCGAAATCGCTTACCGATATGCCATAATATATTCGTTCTATGTCGAAAACATGGTTAAGGAGTGATTTTTCCTCGCTGAATACACGTCGGACGTTTCGATGAATTGTCTTCAGTAGTGCCATGGGCTTTTTTTCGTTTAAGAAATCTTCTTATAAGTGTGTGTTCCTGGGACGCTGAGTAGTTGGCTGCTGAAGCAAACTGCATCTTTCCTTTTATTACAGCATCCAGTGTCCTTTGCCTGGTGTGGGAATGTTATGATCGTTGTACTGGTTTTCTTAAATTATTTGAAGGCACCTTTATAGACACTTGTAATCAGAGAACACGCCCTTCCACCAAGTTGTTAATACACTTATGCCTTACGAAGCAAAACCGAGCGAGGCGCGTAGTTGTTGGCACACTAGACTCGCGTTCGGGAGGACGACGGTTCAAACCCTCATCAGGCCATACAGATTTAGGTTTCCATGATTTCCCCAAACCCGCTCCACGCAAATGCCGGGATGGTTCCTTCGGAAGGGCACGGCCGGCTTCCTTCCCCACCCTCGACACAATCCGAGCTTGTGCTCCGTCTCCCATGACCTTGATGTCGTCGGGACCTTAAACCTAATCTTCCTTCCTTCCTTGCAAATAAATCAAGGCAATTCCCATAACGAGATTTCCCAGATACTAAGCTCATTGGAAGAGAATTAAAAATAAACGAATCAATGTCTCTGCTTATGCGTAGATACTCCACTATTTATGAGAACCCGGCGGTCAAAGTTACCGACGCAATTTAAATGTCGATTACTGCCGCGACGCTAGACATTGTGATATCGTTTCGGTTGTACTCTTTATCCGCTGAAAGGCACATAAAGTACCGTGAAAACATTGACCATCGTTTTTCTCTCAAAAGGCAGATTATCGACGGATAAGCTGACATTACATTGACTCTTCCACTGAACAAAATTTCTGTAAAATCGGCGTTTGGCACCTGCCGTGTTATCGTCGTTAGTATACTTATCGGATGAAATACTGCTTTTGTCAGCCCCGCTGCCTTGAACCAAAGTAAATACAGTTGGGCACTTTTCCCTGTCGGTTAAACGACCACTGTGGCCGTCTGAAATCCATCGTGCTAAATGTTGTCTGAATAAGAAAACACATAACCGAGTCAATTCATAAACATAGGTTTATAATGCTAAAAATGACGTTTTCGCAGCATTGCAGCAATTAACTGTCACAATACATATTTTCTGATGTGTGCAATCTAATTTATCACTTGGATTACAACACATACAGAGCAAACCAAGATATTTCGCAGCAGACGAGTGCCGGCAACTACTGCTACGAAATTCGCAGACGAAACTGAAGAAGTCTCTTTGAATGTTTTAATGCTGAAACGGGTGAGTCCCATTTGTTTCACAAATCTCGTATCTGGACCCGCATCTAGCGTGCTCTTGACGCTGACTCACGACACACGTCTGTAACGCTAATAACCAGCCTGTGTAGAAGAAATGAGTCAGCTTGTTAATTTATTTCACTTCTTTAAGTGCTTTCTATTGAACCGTTTCGGTCACTGTACTTCTCTATCGCTCTTGTTGGGAACTGATATGTGATCACACGTGTTCTCCTGAGCAGTCTGGGGTAGATGAGGAAGGAGGTACTTGAATATGGTAATATCATTCGTAGATGTGTTTTGTACAACTTCTCGTCATTCCTTTTCTTTTTCATTTATTTCACCGTAATATGTGTAGCTTGATCGTGTCGGCTTTGTTTCTTAAGAAATACCGTCAAGTGTAACTTAGTCTGAAAAGTTAGGCAGCATGAACTCCCTTTTTGATAATTTGATTACATGTTATCTCACGAATCGTGTGATGAAGACCTCGTTAACTTTATTAGGGCCTGCTGGTTTAATCGGTAAATTATTGTGTCTAATGTCATTGTCTTTGCACGTGATATTTCCACTTACTAGTGATCTGATATCATTCAGGAAGAATTACTATGTACTTTGTGGAACGTGAAATTGAGTACGTAACGAGTACCGACATTTGTGAGGAAATTTTTTTGATTAACCTTTCCCAGATTTTCAGTCAAACATATAAGACCACGCCCTATGATATGATACCACTCACTGTCCCACTGTTAATTCTTTGCTTGCATTAATGGGATTGTTGTTGTTGTTGTGGTCTTCAGTCCTGAGACTGGTTTGATGCAGCTCTCCATGCTACTCTATCCTGTGCAAGCTTCTTCATCTCCCAGTACCTACTGCAACCTACATCCTTCTGAATCTGCTTAGTGTATTGATCTCTTGGTCTCCCTCTACGATTTTTACCCTCCACGCTGCCCTACAATGCTAAATTTGTTATCCCTTGATGCCTCAAAACATGTCCTACCAACCAATCCCTTCTTCTAGTCAAGTTGTGCCACAAACTTCTCCCCAATCCTATTCAATACCTCCTCATTAGTTACGTGTTCTACCCACCTTATCATCAGCATTCTTCTGTAGCACCACATTTCGATAGCTTCTATTCTCTTCTTGTCCAAACTGGTTATCGTCCATGTTTCACTTCCATACATGGCTACACTCCATACAAATGGGATCAGATAGTAGAAATACAAGTTGTATGTTTCTTCACTGTATAAATATACGTTTATTAAAGTAGTTTTGTCCCATGATTTGAAACGTTAATGTCTGGAACAAGAGGCCAACCCTTTCACAATAGGGTCAATGATACCTATGAAACCCACTTTTATGTGTACTAAGTGGCTCTCAGTCTAATAAATAATTCTGAAGTAGAGTAGATTGTGTGACTTGATTTGTACGGGAATATTTAGTATTACGGAAATGTTCTGATGTGTTCGTTTATGGCACAGTTATAATTGATTTGAACGAATTTTCACTATTCGTGCTCAGAGAATCATTTCGGATTTTAAATGATATTACAATCTTGCACTGTGCAGTCACACCCGTAACCTGGAAAGGTCAGTGCAACTAATCTGCAGAGGTGTTTTGACTGAAACCGAGGTTCAGATTAAAACATGTAACTTGGAACAGATTATAGTGCAAGCTGCGTACGTCACCCTCCCCAACATGTTTGCTTACATTCGAGTAATTCGTTGCACGAAATAATTATTTTCGTATTTGGTAAAAAGTATTGGATTGACAAAAATCATTGAATAGTTATATGGACATATGAGGGTTGGAACTTCAATAGTGGCAACTACGAGTATTTATTCACAACCGATACATAAGAGTTACATGTTTGCACCTGTTACTGTCCTTCAAAGTAGTAACAAGCGTTGTGTAGAACCCGTTGACAGCGATGTGGAAGGCGTAGTATACCGTGAGCAGAGCCTGTTCTGTTGATGGTGCAGCGAATGGAGCGGTCTAAAGTTATAGTGATTCTCGTGTACGACTGTGATGGTGTTATCCTAACGCATTACGTTCCTCCACGGCAGACCGTCAATGCGCAGTATTACTGTTCGCTTTTGGAGCATCACCTGCGACGAGCTTTGCGGAAGAAGCGACGACACTTTCTGCGCAACCCAACCATCATTTTGCACGACAATGCGCGGGCGCATAAAACGCAAGCTATGGCTGCTCTGTTCGGTCGATGGGGTTCCCCGACCGTGAGTCCTTGTGACTTTGATTTGATTCAGAAGACAAAGGA
Source organism: Schistocerca serialis cubense (assembly GCF_023864345.2). Classification (NCBI taxonomy): domain Eukaryota; kingdom Metazoa; phylum Arthropoda; class Insecta; order Orthoptera; family Acrididae; genus Schistocerca; species Schistocerca serialis. The sequence goes on from NC_064644.1 coordinate 56,152,686, forward strand.
ACCTCATGGTGGCATTCGCTTCAGAACTGTTCCAGACATTCAACATGCAGTAGACCGCTCCATCCACACCATCGACAGAACAGGCTCTGCTAACGGTATACTACGCTTTCCACATCGCTGGCAACGGGTTCAGCACAACGCTGGTGCCTACTTTGAAGGACAGTAACAGGTGCAAACATTTAGCTCTTTTGTATCGGTTGCAAATAAATAGTTGCCATAGTTTAAGTTCCAACCCTCGTATACAGACGGTGGTAGTATCGCGTATACAATGCGTAAAGGGGGGGGGGGGGGGTATAGGCAGAGCTATCGTTTGTACTCAGTTAATTCATGTGAAAAGATTGCCAACGTGGTTAGAGTCGCGCGACTGGAATTAACAGACTTTGAACGCAGAATGGTAGTTGGAGCTTGTAACGCCGGAAATGCATAGCCTCCTATTTCCATCTATTGTACTATAAATTTGTTCCTTATTTTGTTACATGAAGAAATGACATTTCTGTGTCTTTATATATTGTAATTGTTTTACAATTTGTATATATATATATATATATATATATATATATATATATATATATATATATATATGTATATATTTATATGTATATATAGTTAAGCATTTATGTCGATGTATAATTGGTTTGTTTTGTAAATACACTACTGGCCATTAAAATTGCTACACCAAGAAGAAATGCAGATGATAACCGGGCATTAGACAAATATATTATACTAGAACTGACATGTGATTACATTTTCACGCAATTTGGGTGCATAGCTCCTGAGTTATCAGCACCCAGAACAACCACCTCTGGCCGTAATAACGGCCTTGATACGCCTGGGCATGGTGTCAAATAGAACTTGAATTGCGTGTACAGGTACAGCTGCCCATGCAGCTTGAACACGACACCGCAGTTCATCAAGAGAAGGGACTTTCGTATTGTGACGAGCCAGTTGCTCGGCCACCACTGACCAGACGTTTTCAGTTGGTGAGAGATCTTGAGAATGTGCTGGCCAGGGCAGCTGTCGAACATTTTCTGTATCCACAAAGGCCTGTACAGGACCTGCAACATGCGCTCGTGCATTATTCTGCTGAAATGTAGGGTTTCGCAGGGATCGAATGAAGGGTTGAGCCACGGGTAGTAACACATCTGAAATGTAACGTCCACTGTTCAAAGTGCCGTCAATGCGAACACGAGGTGACCGAGGCGTGTAACGAATGGCACCCCATTCCATCACGCCGGGTGATACGCCAGTATGGCTATGACGAATACACACTTCCAATGTGCGTTCACTGCGATGTCACCAAACACGGATACGACCATCATGATGCTGTAAACAGAACCTCGACTCATCCGAAAAAATGACATTTTGCCATTCGTGCACCCAGGTTTGTCATTGAGTACACCTTCGCAGGCGTCCTGCCTGTGATGCAGCCATGGTCTCTGAGCCGATAGTCCATGCTGCTGCAAACGTAGTCGAGCTGTTCATACAGATGGTTGTTGTCTTGCAAACGTCCCCATCTGTTGACTCAGGGATCGAGACGTGGATGCACGATCCGTTACAGTTATGCGGATAAGATGCCTGTCATGTCGACTGCTAGTGATACGAGGCCGTTGGGATCCTGCACGGCACTCCGTATTGCCCTCCTAAACCCAGCAATTCCATATTCTGCTAACAGTCATTGGAACTTGACCAACGCGAGCTGCAATGTCGCGATACGATAAACCGCAATCGCGATAGGCTACAATCCGATCTTTATCAAAGTCGGAAACGTGATGGTACGCATTTCTCCTCCTTACACGAGACATCCCAACAATGTTTCACCAGGCAACGCTGGTCAACTGCTGTTTGTGAATGAAAAATCGGTTGGAAACACGCCTCATGTCAGCACGTTGTAGGTGTCGCCACCGGCGCCAACCTTGTGTCAATGCTTTGAACAGCCAATCATTTGCATATCACAGCATCTTATTCCTGTCGGTTAAACTTCGCGTCTGCAGCACGTCATCTTCGTTGTGTAGCAATTTTAATGCCCAGTAGTGTGACATGATTCCATTTCACTGCTTTAATTTCAAAGTTCAAATAAAGTATTCATTGCTGGCTACAATATTTAGATTACACAAGCACAAATTAAGAGTGCGAGTTTTGTTGCCACATTTTAGCTTACCTGTGACTACAGATCAGCTTGGAACGTACTAAATTTTACTATTGTTAATTGTTCAAAATCATTTAATTCAAGTTCAAAGTTAAATCTCTTGTTTCTAAATTGCGTAGATTGAAGTTGCTTTTGAGATGATTGTTGAGGTAGCCCAAGACTAACCTTATTTAATTTAATTTCGTAGTGCTTCAGAACAAAAGTTAACTCTTAATTTTAGTCACTAAATTAACTTTCATTTTCCGGTTTTATTAATTCTTTTGCTAAATTAAGTCAGGGTGTAGCAAAATTTATTACTTCTGACAAACATTCAGTTTTCACGCAACAAGTGTCAACCTTCAGTTGCCACTCTTTTAGTGCTAATTACATGTGCATTAACCTTTCTTTTTCAGTTATTATAGTAGTTGTCCATAGGACTGGTGACCGTAATTTTCCCCATATCTCACATATCTAACCAACGACACTTAATTGTTAATGTAACGACCGCACGTTTACTTTCTTCATTAACTTTATCCTCTTTCAAAATTAATTTCCACCAGTTTCATTTGCATTTTTCCTTTCATTTAGATGTAACCCTTTCCTCCCTCTTTCCCGGCAGATTAACTTTGGAGACGATTGCTTTTCTCAAATTTCCATTAGGTACACGCGGTTTAATTTTTCACTGTCATTAAGGTCGATAAGTGAGGGGGAGGTTACAAGCTAGACGCATGGGACACTCCATTTCGGAAATCGTTAAGGAATTCAATACTCCGAGATATATAGTGTCAAGAGTGTACCTAAGATACCAAATTTCAGGCGTTACCTTTCATTATGGACACCCACAGGTGCCGACGGCCTGCACATAGCGATCGAGAGCGGCGACGTTTGTGTAGAGTTGTCACTGCTAACAGACAAGTAACATTTCGTGAAATAACCGCAGAAATCAATGTGGGACATATCACGAACATATCCACTAGCACAACGAGGCGAAATTCGGCGTTAAACGGTTATGGGAGCAGACGACTGCCGCGAAAGAGTTTGCTAATGCGAGACATCGCCTGCAGCTCCTCTCCTGAGCTTCTGACCATATTGGTCGGACCCAAGACGACTGGAAATCGTGGCTTGGTCAGATGAATCCCGATTTCAGTTGTAAGAGCTCATGTTAGGATTCGAGTGTGGAACAGACCCCACGAAGCCATGGACCCAAGTTGTTAACAAGGCACTGTCAAACTAGCGGTGACTCTGTAATGGTGTTAGCTGTGTTTACATGGAATTGACTAGTTCCTCTGTTCATATTGTACTGATACTTGACTAAAAATGATTATATTCGCCTATTTGAAGACCATTTTCAGCCATCCATGGACTCCATGTTATCAAACAAAGATGGAATTTTTATAGTTGAAATTGCGCCATATCACCGACCCACTATTGTTCGCGATTTGTTTGAAGAACATTGTGGGCAGTTCGTGCGAATGATTCAGCCACCCGAGGTGAATCCCATCGTAGATTTAGGGGACATAACGAGAGGTCAGTTCGTGCACAAAATCCTGCAGTGGTAGCAAATTCGCAGCTGTAGACGGCTTCAGATGCAGCTCAATATTTCTACAAGAGACTTCCAAAGATTTGTTGATTCCATGCCACGTCCAGTTACTGCATGACGCCTGGCCAGAGGTGGTTCGGCACTATATTTGGAAGTATCCCATGACTTTTGTCCCCTCAGTGCACTGACAGATTGGAAATGATGTTGGAATATTATGTGCAATATTCATGCCAATTCATGTGCACAGTTAGGTCTGTTCTTGTATATAGATAAAAGATTAGAGAAAACAAAAGTAATGATTATGCTTCACCCCTATCGAAGCTAGTAATCCATTTCACCGACATTTCACTGCCCACTTGAAGAATATTTTCGTCAATACTTGGTGAGGAGAGAATAACTGAGGGAAAATCGGTCAGAAAATTTAATACATGTAGCTTCCTGGAAGATTAAAACTGCGTGCCGGACCAAGACTCGAACTCGGGACCTATACCTCTCGCGGGCAAGTGCTCTGCCATCTGAGCTACCCAGACACGACTCAGGCCCCGTTTCCACAGCCTTACTTCTGCCAATATGTCGTCTCCTACCTCCCAAACATCATAGAAGTTCTCTTAATACATGTAGCTGACTCACCTCGCAGCGGCATCCACTGCAATCCATCTATGCACGAATGGAAATGAGTAGCAATGATCGATATGGATACTGCTCAATGGGTGAACCGTCTGGAGGATGTGCTGGGCAGAGCAACAGTCGAAAACCCCTGTGTCGAGAAAGTACAGGACAGCATGGGCAAAACATGCGAGCTTCTGCTATCGTACTGAAAGATAACGTCACAGAGACCTTGAAGGTCTTACTTGCTTGTAACGCATGCTGTCCAAATTACGAACTACGTGAACAACTGCTGATTGTTTTTTTCAAAATGGAGCACATATTAGCATTACACCAGGTGCGCCCTTATGGCGATAAGGAATGCAATCTGTCAACATTCGCTCACTTATGTGGTGTTGTCCGAAAAACCACGTATCATGGCAAGGTTGGTATCTCGCTACGAAACCACAGGTAAGCATAATCGCTGCCAGACTCGGAGACGAATGAGCAGAGTTGGCAGAAACAAGCCCAAAAGAGTATCAATGCGCCAACACATCAGCTCGCTTACTTATGTGTGAACGCACTGTCATTCAGCGTAGTCTGCGATCATCCCCTAAGACGACAGCAACATCTTTCTACCAAGCCAGCAGAGCGATAGTTATGTCGGACAGAAGTCTATGAAAACGTTTATAGTCAATTGTACTCTCTGAGAAGAGACTAGTGTCTTGTTCTTATGAAATGGTACGTTAATATTCAGTGACAATAATAAATGCTAATGACATTGTCGCGGATATCAACTGTAACAAGGTTAAGTATTTAGAAATTGTTCAAGATGTAATAAAGCGACCTAATATTGTACGTGTTGTAGTATCAGTTCTGCCTCCTCCAAGAGCAAAGCTAGGAACACTTGACGGTGAAGACGAGTGTTAACTTACACTGATTCATCCATTGTGACGTGGTATGCAGAACCAGGAATCGTCTGAAAACAAGACGTTTTGTCACAGCTACGTCCAATGTTGTCGTGGGTGAAACATCCCCTTAGAAAAATTTATGAATTACTGTGCTGGTAAACCTCTTACGTTACTTGATTCTCTCAATCACTAAACTGACACACAATATTTTTAGCGCAACCCAATAAGATTTTCAATAATCCCTAGAAAAGAATGGCCGTGACTAACAATAACCTATACCTTTCATGAATCACTTACCTCAAAAAAATCTTCGTTACTCGAACTACTGCAATACAGCGAGCGCCAACACTGACAGCTATATAAAAAATCTAATTCCTGATGGGCGTAGTTAGCAAATGAAAGGTTTTGATAGAGAACAAACAATATATTTACCTTAATAGTGTTCAAAAGTCATTATATATATATATATATATATATATATATATATATATATATATATATATATATATATCAGTTCACGACATCCAATCTTACAAATTTTGTTTTTCTGACGGACACACGTCCAGATCGTCCGCTCTCTACATTCTGCCATCTCTCTCCCCACATTCACCACTGCTGGCGGCTCACCTCCAACTGCGCAATGCTACGCGCTGTTCACATACAACTACGCAACACTACAATAGCAAATATTCCAACAATGCAAACCAGCCACAGACTGGACACAGCACAGTCAGTGATTTTCGTACAGAGCGCAACGTGGCGTTACCAACATAAGTCCTAAACAGCCTACTTACTAAGGGTGCACCGCTATCGGCGCACATCTCTCTACTGTCACGTTTCAAGGGAAACCGCCACAGTGGCTGCCGTGTTGGCACCCTGTATCGTCCCGCACCTCCTCCGTCACAGTGGGTACATGCCCTGGTGCAAACAAGCCATTTTATGCCTCAGAGTGCTTGAAGAGTCCGTACACTTCTAAACGGCGGGGTAAGCACTATGTCCGTCCTCTCGGGAGCTAGTCACGTGGGGTAGTTAAGATCCTACGCGACTTTGAGTATGGCACACTCGAAGTATCTGTTCCAGATTCCCTGATAGTCGTGAGACGATCGGTGTGGGCCGCATTTCACTGTACGGTAGACTGCAGTCTCCACAGACGGCGATCCAATCGCTTATGGGTCAGACATAAGCTGATAGACGTGTCATCGTCAATATTGAAATGCGATTTTTGAGTGAAGAACCCGCTTTTTAATCATTTTGCATAGAGAGTGAGGCTGGCACACATTCTTGTGACATTGTGCGGTGGTTAGCAAGCGCTAATCATCCATATAGAGTGGTTGTAATTAAACTTTCGGCTATTTAAGAGGGCCCTCATAATAAACGTGGATGTGTAAAGACATGCAGAAGAGAATTAACGATTAAATCAGTGAAAGAAACACATTTCAATTTCCACAGAAATGGTAAGAGTTGTTCATTGTGTGCCGTGCTTGCGTTACAAGTTGCAAAAGTTGCTCAGTTTGACGAGCATCCGCATCCACGTCAATCTGGAATCGCACTTGAGATTACTCTGTCGCTGCCCGAAATGACGTTGGAGCCCCGATTGTTTATCTGCCGTGGCACAGCTGGTGATCCGTTTGGAGCTCGCACATTCCGCCGAGCATTCTCAGCCACGGCAATGGTAACGTCTTCAACAATTGCTGACGCAAATGGACGTCGGCCTCTCCAGTAGGAATTCCCGTATTGCCGGTTGATTCGAACATCGCAGTCATGTTCTTCAACTCCAGTGCGGTGTCGATACCCACGAAAAGCAACAGCGCTGTTTCTGTTGTATTGGTAAAACAGCTTCAAGAGTCAAGCATTGCTTACCTTGGCCACAACCATGCTAACTGTCTGCGACTGTAATGATCACTAATACTAGTGTTTGAAACCTGTGACGCCGTACCAGTTCCGGCGACTAATGCCAAGTCATGACACAAACAATGAAAATCCTTGAGCTTAAAGTCTGAACATCATTCCTGTAAAGTTGGCTAGCCGTATTGTAAGTAGTTTTCCGTCCCCAGTGGCTCTACTAGCGGAAGTTTAATCAAAGCCACCCTGTATTTGAGCATGTAGAGCCCTTCATTTCGGTTTGACATTTGTTGCATGCCGCTCTTGTGGTGTGTCAGTTTAAGTGGCAGCAGTGTTGTTTCTTGTAACAAATTATAAATAAATTGAAGAATATCGGAGAAAATATTAGTTCGCATTATACTATTCAGCACTACTGTCGTGTGTGATAAACGTTCTCTCTTAGTATATTTTAAACTCAGTGATAGGTACTAGCTAATGATGTTCTCCGTTTGCTTCTTGTTGTTCTTCTTCTCCTTCCATTCGAAGTCGAACGAAAGATTGCTACAATGAAGGGGAATGATGTACCGCTACAAACAGGGATGTAGTTACAGAAATCTTGCTAATATCTGGAGTGAAACTATACCCGAAGGAAAGCTTGTAAATATGGTAAATTTAACGAAAATGGTGAATGACAGAGCAGCTACTAATTTATTGCTATGTAACTGTTGCACAAAGGAGATCGTGAAATCAGCCTTCTGTCACAAGGTTGTGCTGTTTCTCCTGGGTGGACTGGGGTTCAAGAAAATGTAAACTAAACATTATGATAAATTTTATAAATAATCGACAAGTTCGCCAATAAGAAGAGATAGAACTACAATGGACATGTTATTCCATGGACGCTTGCGCTTCTATGCATGAACTATCTTTCCTTTGTCATTCGCTTATCTTATCTGCTTGGGTTCGGACCTAAGAGGGCGTTCTTGTGTGAAGTTCATCTTGCTGTGCCAGCTAATAATGTAAGTTGTACTTAAAACCAGAAAAATATTATGGTCATTTTGTCAAAAGAAATTGTGTATGCGGTCAGTCAATTTGTAATCTGATTACTGGATTGTCCTAAGTAGATATGGGCCTAACAAAGAATTTTCATTGTTAGGCGCTAGCTTGGAAAATCTTTAACATTTTTCGTTTAGTTCATCTACGAGACGCGCCGTCGATTAGGAAAATTAACTTCCTTTCAGATCCTACGAGCCCGGCGGCCACTGATAATAATTTAACAATTTTTACTCACAGCTTTTCTTTATATAAAGAGATAACATCCCAGGCAGAAAAGGTCTGGTTACAGGATTCCAGTTCCATTATAGGATTTCATTTGTAGATGCTACTCTTGTTATCTCATATCGGGAAATCAAGACGAAACCGCGATATGAATCTACGTATTGCTGCAGTTTACATCGAACAGACTTGTGAAATATTCTCTGGTGCAATAAGCACACGACTTCTCACGAGCGTGGAATAATGTCTGTGGTGTTGGGTAAAAAAGGAAAGGACAATTAACTGTTGTCGATTACGTAACTACCCTGAGAACTGAGTTACTTCATTAACTACTGATCTGTGTCGGGCTAACTTAAAATATATTGCCCTATTAAGAACATTTTTGTGAGTCATTTGCAGAAAAATGTTTTCAGCCGCTATTATTGAGTCACTAAGAATGCGATTAGATTGGCAGACTGCCGTACATTTTTTGCATATCACTGTTTTTATATTTTTACAAAAAAAATGGTTCAAATTGCTCTGAGCACTATGGGACTTAACATCTATGGTCATCAGTCCCCTAGAACTTAGAACTACTTAAACCTAACTAACCTAAGGACAGCACACAACACCCAGCCATCACGAGGCAGAGAAAATCCCTGACCCCGCCGGGAATCGAACCCGGGAACCCGGGCGTGGGAAGCGAGAACGCTACCGCACGACCACGAGATGCGGGCTATATATATATATATATATATATATATATATATATATATATATTTTTTTTTTTTTACATTACAAGGTTCATTGTATAGGTAATGCGTTGTAAAATTCTTGGCATTATCACGTGACTATAACTCAGCAAATTGCAAGTCCCACTGAATCTTATTCTCTTGTTTATGGGTTCTCATTTATTCTCCGAAATCGAAATATATAGCATACTCGTAAAATCCTCTCACCGAGCGGGGTGGCGCAGTGGTTAGACACTGGACTCGCATTCGGGAGGACGACGGTTCAATCCCGCGTCCGGCCATCCTGATTTAGGTTTTCCGTGATTTCCCTAAATCACTCCAGGCAAATGCCGGGATGGTTCCTCTGAAAGGGCACGGCCGACTTCCTTCCCAATCCTTCCCTAATCCGATGAGACCGATGACCACGCTGTCTGGTCTCATTCCCCAAACCAACCAACCAACCAAATCCTCTCAGATCTCCAAGCAATTTTTCTTTGAATTTTGGGTGCCTTACTCATGTGCCAATTTCCAGTTTGTTCTTTCCACCAACAATAGCATTCTCCATACATTTTGAGAACCTTTCAGGTTTTATACGAGCGTGAGGAGGTGGCCGGAACTGTGTAGTATCATCTCGCTTTCCGATATGATTGACAGGAAGCTTGTAGAAACAACTCTCTGCAAAAGTTACTGCGTTAACATTTGAGAGAGACCGTTAACAAGACCCACAAAACAGCTTTTACTTTAGCATGTTTTAGTGCAAAACAAGCCACCTTGTTAAAGGAAGAGGACATTATATTTTCACAGAATGATTGATTGAAGCGGTCTGTACTCAAAAGCTATCACTTTTATTGATTCTAGCAGTGCCTGCGTTGCAGCGTAATATTATATTTTACCGGGCTCATTTTACTGGATCGGTCTGCCATTATTTCAGCATGACATGACATGAATTTAGCTGTCACCTATCAAATATTTTGCTGATCCAATGAGCCGGAACGAATACTTTTTCCTTCTTTTTTAAATGAAACTTCGTCCGCGTATTGTTGATGACTATGATATCAATTTCGATTTACTCCATCTCCATGTAGTACATCACACACTGGTCACTGCGCCACTTTATTGAGTGCGGAATTGAATGCGAGAGCTGCGTCCCAGTTGTCAGTTTACGCGCCAGGGCAAACAACCTGTTCGTGACGGGTCATATAGAAATTACCAGACAAGGGCAAACTGCGCTTCCCCGCTCACCGAAAATGAAAGCGAAACGTCCGTAACCTCTTTGAGACTTTGTACCGTACCTTGCTGATCTTTATTGCACTCGAATTAAAATGGTAACAATCAGCAATACAGCTTTGTTAACTAAACACTGTGTCGCGTTGGCATACATAGGATGCTCTTCAGTGAGTTACCTATGGTGTTTACTGATGAGTGGTTTTAGTGTCATTCTGTTGGACGGTTTTATTGTCTCTCCACCTTTCTGACATTTGTTTATATTTTATTCTGAGCTTATCTATAGCACTCTCTATCATTTGGTTTGCCTCTTTGTTTTCCTCCCACCCCCTCTATTAAAGCTACTAAAAATCAGAGGATATTTGAGTAATCAGGAGAACTTTTTTGGCCACACACATTTGTTTTCCGTTGTTTGCCTCTATCGATTAAAACAATTTTCGAGAGAAATCCTATTAAAACAGAAGACGATTTGCTTGGCTAATTATGTTTGAATTCCGTTTCTAACACCTTCTTCATCGACGGTAACTTGAGCCTTCATCTTCCTCCCGAGATGCTTTAGCAGTTCTATTCATCCTGATTACTTTGCATTCATATTTTTATCTGTCTAGTGTATAACTTAGTTATTTTAAAATTGTATCAAGAGTCCTCAAATCAGTAGTGGCCTCTTGTGCAAAACTTTGTTTGAGTGGCACCTGTTAGTTTCAGATGCTTTCTACCATGCGATATGTTTTGGACCTACGTTACTTTCTTTGTTCCGCTGAACCTCTGACAATTTTGATTTTGAGAGTCAGCATCACTTTAATTTTAGCTTTTTTTATTAGTGAAACAAAGTCCATAGTAACTGTTGTATTAAGAATGGTACGATACGTATTGTTACTGGCTGTTAGAATGAGATCCATGGTGTTGTAAAAGGCTGGCTACACACTGGAGAGTAGAAAGAGCAATGTTTATCTCACATTCATGGACGGGTTAAACAATGTTAAAAATGTAGTTTACCGCAGATTGACAGCGTTATTGGTGCTGAAATACGTAATTCTGATACTGGTTTCGTTCTAAGCAAATCTATATCATGTTGTCCGTGACTACATTTTTCCCTTTTATTTACGATCTCCTTGCGTTAGTTGGAGGGAATTTTTATAAGATGTGCTCGGTCTTCTCTAAAGGACGCTCTACTCATTCGGGCGGCAACACGTTGTTACGAGGCTCAGATCGAATGATGAGAGGTTCGGATCTCACTTCAATGCAATAGGTAATAGCAGTATTATTGGTAAAACTTATGGAAAGCACGTTTCTGTCCCGTATTAATAAATATACATAACGTTCACGTCAATAGTAACTATCGTAACTTACGCAGGAAGACCAAGTACACTAAAAAATATGTGCACGAAAGCAACGATCGGGTTGTGAATAATTGGTGAAAACTCAGCTATTCCTTTTTTTAATAAGTATTTATGCATTTTTAAATCCAATAGATTTCTGGTACCCCTTCAAAAATCAGCGGATTGAGGATTTCTTTCATCGACATCGAAAGGTTTCAACTAAACTTAGCTTTTGTAGAGCCATTTAGAGCGGAGCTATGCTGGTCATTAAGAACAAAGCTAAATCAATTTGTGCACAGGACTAAGGTTCGTTTGTTCCACTTTCCCTTCAAGTAATTCGTAGTATGTTGCTGCTGCAATGAGAAATATGACTTAGAATGTAAATTAAATGCAGCCCAAATTCAGGAGCAGGTATCAAGCTTCTGCTCGAAAAAGCTGATGCTATCACAAAAACTAGTCGTAGATTTCTCTAGTTATACTGAAATTACTTTTAAATTAAAGCATGTCTTATTGCTTTCTGTGAAGGATTTGCTGTCACAGAACTCAAAACATCGCCAGCCACATCAGTTTTAGTGACCTTCCCTCTACTAGGGTATATTTTTGATTGAATTTATTTTATATGTAATGTTTAAGAATGAACGATAGTACTGATCTTACTTGGTGGGTGGTTGCTGATCGGAACTGCCTGTACTGATTTACGTACAAGCGTTCCGCAGCTGCTTCCGGCGTGTGAAAACAATGAAATGAACACAGCGACGAAACATAGAAAATTGTCTTGAGTTTTTCAATGTTATTGATTTGACATTGTGCGAGCAAAAGTTATTGAAATGTTACAATTAATCTTCCGAACCAAGATGTCTGATAAAGCTATGAAGTCTGAAATATATGCTATAAAGTATAAAATTGTTTAGGTTTGCCCGACATGCAACGTACTGTATTGAGAGACATTGCCAATGCACACACTCACGTAACGAAAAATTATTGTAGTGAACTTATTATTTGAACATCCAGAATGAAAAAAAAGACTCGACTTCGGTTGTCTCTTCCGAATTTGTTTTCAAGCTAATTCTTTAATAAAACTTGCGCTGTTATCAGATTTCCTAAAGCGTAATCGATAAGTCAGAGCATTTCATTACGTAAGCAAAAAAAAAAAAAAAAAAAAAAAATATTCCTCAATACCCAAATTTTATGGTATCATTAAAAGACTAATGATCTACCGATTTTTATACCTGTTTGAGAAGAGAGGGGAAGTCCGCCAATTATTACATAAATATAAAGGCATTAACGGTTTATGGCTGCGATCCAGCAATAATCTGCAGTGGCTTATGACCGTCAGAACACTCTTACGTATGTACTTAATAACTAAGGAAAGAGAGGAGCTTCTCAATAAGGTACAAATTAGGTTAATATTTTAACTATCGAATTATAGTCTGAAATTAAGCACAAAGTAATATATTTACAATACGTACGTTTTCGTTCTACAAGCAGTGAGCTTCAGAGGTGCTATTACAAAATAACTACCTTCTTGAACAGCTAGACAGTTTGTCAATTTTTTCTCTGCTGGTGCGTTATACACTCCTGGAAATTGAAATAAGAACACCGTGAATTCATTGTCCCATGAAGGGGACAATTTATTGACACATTCCTGGGGTCAGATACATCACATGATCACACTGACAGAACCACAGGCACATAGACACAGGCAACAGAGCATGCACAATGTCGGCACTAGTACAGTGTATATCCACCTTTCGCAGCAATGCAGGCTGCTATTCTCCCATGGAGACGATCGTAGAGATGCTGGATGTAGTCCTGTGGAACGGCTTGCCATGCCATTTCCACCTGGCGCCTCAGTTGCACCAGCGTTCGTGCTGGACGTGCAGACCGCGTGAGACGACGCTTCATCCAGTCCCAAACATGCTCAATGGGGGACAGATCCGGAGATCTTGGGGCCAGGGTAGTTGACTTACACCTTCTAGAGCACGTTGAGTGGCACGGGATACATGCGGACGTGCATTGTCCTGTTGGAACAGCAAGTTCCCTTGCCGGTCTAGGAATGGTAGAACGATGGGTTCGATGACGGTTTGGATGTACCGTGCACTATTCAGTGTCCCCTCGACGATCACCAGTGGTGTACGGCCAGTGTAGGTGATCGCTCCCCACACCATGATGCCGGGTGTTGGCACTGTGTGCCTCGGTCGTATGCAGTCCTGATTGTGGCGCTCACCTGCACGGCGCCAAACACGCATACGACCATCATTGGCACCAAGGCAGAAGCGACTCTCATCGCTGAAGACGACACGTCTCCATTCGTCCCTCCATTCACGCCTGTCGCGACACCACTGGAGGCGGGCTGCACGATGTTGGGGCGTGAGCGGAAGACGGCCTAACGGTGTGCGGGACCGTAGCCCAGCTTCATGGAGACGGTTGCGAATGGTCCTCGCCGATACCCCAGGAGCAACAGTGTCCCTAATTTGCTGGGAAGTGGAGGTGCGGTCTCCTACGGCACTGCGTAGGATCCTACGGTCTTGGCGTGCATCCGTGCGTCGCTGCGGTCCGGTCCCAGGTCGACGGGCACGTGCACCTTCCGCCGGCCACTGGCGACAACATCGATGTACTGTGGAGACCTCACGCCCCACGTGTTGAGCAATTCGGCGGTACGTCCACCCGGCCTCCCGCATGCCCACTATACGCCCTCGCTCAAAGTCCGTCAACTGCACATACGGTTCACGTCCACGCTGTCGCGGCATGCTACCAGTGTTAAAGACTGCGATGGAGCTCCGTATGCCACGGCAAACTTGCTGACACTGACGGCGGCCGTGCACAAATGCTGCGCAGCTAGCGCCATTCGACGGCCAACACGGCAGTTCCTGGTGTGTCCGCTGTGCCGTGCGTGTGATCATTGCTTGTACAGCCCTCTCGCAGTGTCCGGAGCAAGTATGGTGGGTCTGACACACCGGTGTCAATGTGTTCTTTTTTCCATTTCCAGGAGTGTATGTTTATTCCGCCAAAGAGGTTGATGAGTTTATCAAGAGCAAACATTGTTATCTGCTATTCTTTATACGTTTTACATGTTTTGGACGCCCAATAACGCAAAATTAATTTATGTTTAGCATTGTCCACTTATTATTCATTTATTACAATAATAACGATGAATGCATAAAATGAAGAGCAAAACCTAAAATATGCTACGAAAGTTTAATTTATATCGGTATACGCATATATTTCTTTTAAATAAATAATACTGAGTGACACTAGGAAGTTCGAACCCTACAGAGTCCTATTAACGTGATTACCTTGACAGGATCCTATCCCTGTAGTTGTACGGCACTTGAAGTTTCTGAAAATGAATCTCAAACAGAGAGTTCATCAGCATGGGTATAACTACCACTCTTTGCTAATGCACCAAGATATTCAGTAGTTACTGGTTCATTTCTGTTTCTTCAAATTGAGGCTCATAATTTTCCTCTAAGTTGAATGTATAAGCAGCAAGCAACAATAACTAAATTATGTCTTTTTGGCTTTAGAAGGAGCGGCCAAGAAATTATGCTAAATATTTGGTGTAACAAAGCAAAGAAATTTTCAGAGGCTTTTTCTACTGTTTGTATTAGTAATAAATCAATAACACTTCCAGTGTTAAAGCTAGTTTTACGTCTAGACTTACAGGATATGCATATCTGGGAGAGGACTCCTCCTTGATATCTTGTTTGGCAAGATCGAGCACATAGTTCAACTACGCTTTGTTCACAGTGAAATACTCCGGAATTTTCGCTAATTTCTGAACAAGTTCCGATTGTTGACCTGTTCAGGTCAACCTTTCCACAGCTGCTGTTCTCAAAATCGGCTGTATTTCAGCAGTTCCCTCACGCAGCTCTAGCTAACCTTCTTCTAACATTAGACAAATCAACAAGCATACAGGAATCATACAAAATTCATAGCATTGAGGTCGACATAACTGGCAAAAATTACACCTCAATCTACTTGTGGCTCGAGGGTCCACTATAAAAAGTTACATCTTACAACTTCTGTATGTAGGGTGGTCCATACAAAAGCACAAGGGGAAACAGTACAGAATTATGACGGTTTTAAAGTTCTATTTTTCGACTCCAACGGCTCGTTTAGGATGTTTTCTGAGTGTTTATTAAAATGGTTATAAATCTTGAACTTTTCTACAATATTTATGACATCTCCTTTACCTAGTTTATGTAATGCGATGCAGAGTGTCTTCGGTACATTTAGTGACATGACTCTCACTATGTGGGTGATTTATTTATTTATTTTGCTTGCGATATGCCAGATGCCTTACAGTACTTAACACATTCAGCATGAGAAACTTAATTAACATGCAAATGTAACAAAACATTATTCATTATAAATTTAGTTATACATATTAACGTACTTATAAATCTATAGAACATAATGTTGCAATCTGTCAAAAAAATTAACAACTAAACAGAAACACTTACATTACAAAGCCAAGAAATGGCACAGTCTGTGAGTCTATGCAGGTCCTCTAGTGGACCGTCGCGAAGACCATGAATTTCACACTCGATTATGTGCTGCAACTGTATTTTTCCGCAGTCACAATGGAGATCGTACACGTAGCTCCACCCGGCCTTCAGCTCGTTGCACCGTCCAACACCATTTTCCATTCTGTTTAATGCTACCCAGCTTCTTCCACGGATGTTGAGGCCAGGAACACGATCAGCCGGGTTCTTAATGAGGTGTCCATTGTTAACATTTGCTTGTTGCCATTCGAGGAATAGTTACAGAAGGGATTTATTGACTTTAACCGTGTTGGGCCATGCATATCAGCTTGTATTGGGAGTGTGGTGTCAGTAGCAACTTTTTACTTTGGATTGGGTGTTGTCTGCGGAGTGAGGGAGGATCAGTGTTTGCCAGCACAAAGAGCCATGGTGTTGCGGTAGGTCTCACGGTTCCAGTTATTGTTCGCAAGGTGTCATTTAGGCGAACATCTACTTTATTGACTTGCGAATTGTTGGCCCATTCAGGAGCACAGTATTCTGCAACGCTGTAGACTAGAGCTAAGGAGGAAGAGCGAAGTGTCGTAGCATTACTTCCGCAAGTAGAGCCTCCGTGTTTGTGGATGACATTGACTCTGCCTCTGAGTGTTTGGCTGATATCCTGCAGGTGTTCTTTGAATGTTAGGCTGCGGTCCAGTTTAACAATCAGGTATTTTGGTGCTCTTTCATGTCTTATATTCTGGCCTGCTATATTCAAGCGCAGCTTCCTGTCTTCTTGTTCGTAGTTCAGGTGTATCACTATGCTTACTGTTTCTGATGCATTATGGTTCAGATGACAGGTCCTGTCGCAGTTATGAAGCTGCACCAAGTCAGAATTTAGGCCTGATTCCATTTGTTCGAATGACTCGCCGTGCAAAGCGATAGCCACATCAACAGCATATGCGAACATCCGTTACTTGCGTTCCGGCATACCAGAGATTTACAAATTAAACAGTAAAGGGCTAGCACAGACCCTTGTGGCAGTCTATTATTGAGGATTCAGGCTTTTCTTGTTTTTCCGTAAAGATGTACTCTCTACTTCCTTGTAGACAGCGTATTATAAAGCAGCTTTAATGACTTCTTACATATGACTACTGTAGCAAGCATACACAGTAATCCTTTAAGCTAGCTGAGAGATCTATTTATACTACACCAGCCCTTTTCTTGTTCTGAAAACCACTTTTAGTATGCGTGGTTAGTGCAAGCACTTCATCGCAGCAGCTCTTCTTCGACCCGAAACCAGCTTGCTTCATGGGTATTGCTGCAGCATCTATTAGGTCAGAGAAATTACACGAGAAGTCTGTACATCACACACAGCAGAGAGATAGGTCTGAAGCTCTTAGGACCTCTCTCTCCTTTGCAGGCTTCAAGATAGCTATCATCTTCGAATTCTTCCATTTCTTTGGGGTGTTTCCTGTCTCAAGTGTGACGGAGAAAAATTTGTACTGCCATAGTGATGAGAAGAAGATCTGCGAAATACGAAGCGAATGTCATCCACAATCGATGGCCGGAAGTACCTCCCTGTCTTGCCAGATGCGCTACTCGAAGGCTAGCAGAATGCGGCCCATCAAAAAACAAAAAATTAGGCACGTTCTAAGAATATTCAAAGCCAACATAGAAGACTATGCAGGTAAGACTTAAATGTTGAGACGGGAATTATCCACATAAGTGTTGCATTTATCATTTTACAGACGGAATTCACATCTTAAGTCGTAACGCTATCTGACGGTAATACCAAAATGTAAATCATGTTTTTTACGGTTTCTATGTGAACTGGGATAACTAGTGCTGGTCATGCAAGTTGTGCCCACTACCACCACGCTCATATGCAACCTATTTGAAATGAACCATTGGATGGAGCTTCCTCTACACTAACGTTAGGAAAGTGAGATTTATAACTATTGTTTTTTCTTCTGTGACGAGGGTGTGTAAGAAATTCTTATGTATATTTCTGGCTTTTTTCGCTATTCTTGAATTTTCTGTAACTTCTGTCACTTGTTTCGCTACCAAACAGCCAAAAATAGGCCAAGTGGCTGAAACTAGGTAAAAGGGAAAAACCACGAAATAAAGGATTTACTTCAAGAATAAAAACAGCCTACACAGCACAAATTTTTTGTCGGCCGTCGATTACAGCATCGGTTCCCAAACTTTTTCCATCGCGACTCCTTTCTTTGACATAAATGATTTTGTCTCCCCCCCCCCCCCTGCCATGTTGTTCTTTCTTTCCTCAGTACTACATGCACTTGGCACAAAAATAGGCCACAATATCTGTTGACTTCTAATTGTTGCAACCATCAATAACAATAGTAACAATAACAATAAGTAGAGAGTATCCTTAGAGCACATCGGAGTTTCACATTTTTTAAATTATAATTCATTTGTATTAGTCAAAATGTAGACAAAGTTAACAGTTACAACTAGTTCATGAATAACAGTGGCTACCTGCGCAGTTTCTGGAACAGAGCAAGCAAGCGTGTGTTCTTCTCTGCATGTTTTCTTACATGTTACTTGATAAATTAGTTAGGTGGTTGATGTTTTTACTTTTTGCTTCTATATTGCTTTAATTGATTTGGACTGTTTTAATATTTGAAAGTTCATCACATGCAAATAGTAATAGAACAATACTGAACACTTAAAGGCCAATTTAAAAACTTTGTACCATAACTAGTCATCCAAAACGGAAACAAACAAGATTAAAAATGCACACGGTCAAGTTTTGGTTGGATTTTTGAAAAACTAACTCGCAAATCTCCTTCCAGCTTCCGTCGAGACAATGTTTCGACTTGATTTATGACAGTGCCGAAAACGTTGACTCACACAAGTAAGTTGATCCGAAGGTTAATAACACGTCTAATGCCACTCTTGCTATCAGGAGTCTGCACTCAAACGTTTTCAAGAGAATTCGATTTAAATTAATTTCGTAGTGTTCTGCCACTTGGGAGTTCTGTTAGTCCTGCTGTTCTACTTTTGACGAGTCGATTGTTCTGATTGTATTGAACGGAGTGTGAGTCCAGTCATACCCAGATGATGGTCCTATAAATAAGCGCACCATTACCTCTCTTCTGAGAGAGCTACCCTGGAGGGAAGGAACTGAACCATATTATCGCATACTGCTTGGTATACCACAATGACGTGGAAAGAGTCAGTTTACAGAACACTACATTAATTGCAGTGTAAATAAGGCTGTATGATAACCATTATCCGATGACTTCACATAAGGGAGTACAATATTTATTGTCCTAAAACAAGAAGTAGTACTGTCACACTGATTAACACAATCACGTATGTAACAATTTTGCACTAAATTTATGTTTGCAAATAAAAAATTTTGCACGGAAAGGAAGAAGCTGCCCAAAATGAACTTTTCCTTCACTGTACACTAAGTTTAGACAGGGTCGCAATTGTTAAGTACTCTGTGGAACACGTGTAACCTTAAGCCCCTCAAAGTGGTAGTTGGTGCGTGGCTTAACTGCTCTACTGGTTATCCGTTCTGGTCGTTGACTTGCGTTTGGTAGTCAGAGGTCCATTCAGTATCGCAAAAGAGATAAATACCACCCTTCCACTCAAGTAATGTTCGTAGGGCAGAGAAGGGGTTTCACTTCATACTTTCAATATAGTTGAGCTACTTGCCATGTATATTTATAACATTGTGTAAGATATCAAAGATTGTTGTAGCAGCCTGATCAAAAACTAGTTTATTTTGCGTAGTAGTGGAGGTCATTTTTTCTCGTAATATTGTAATTATGATATTAATTGTCTTGAACTCCAATGAATTATTTACAATGACTTCCGTACATCACTTCTTAAGCGCCTGCCTACAAGATAATCTAGAGCAGGAACAAAATATTATTATTATGACATGTAGTTGTGCAACATAAACAGGGATATTCAGGAGTGCAGAGATACAAGTCGCTTAAGAAATAAATAAATAGGAATTTCAGGGAAGCTAAGGCGAAATGACTAAATGACAAATGTGAAGATATCGAAAAGGAACTGATTGTCGGAAGGACTGAGCGTATAGAAAAGTCAAAACATCCTTCCGTGAAATTAAAATCAAGGGTGTTAAGATTAAGATTCAAATAGGAATTCCACTTTTAAATGCAGCGGAGAGAGCAGACATGTGGCAACAGTAAACAGAACATCTCTGTGAAAGGGAACACTTATCTGATAACATGATAGAATGAGAGACAGATGTCGATAGGGAATCCAGTATTATATTGCAAATTTTAAGGAGCTTTGGAAGATTTAAGAACAAATAAGGCGGAAGGGACAGATAGCATTAAATCGGAATTTCTAAAACCACTGGGGCAAGTGGCTACAAACCTCTGAAGTTGGTGTGGAGAACACATGAGACTGGCGACACACGATCACACTTTCGGAAAAACATCATCCATACAATTGTGAGATTGCAAGAGTTGACAAGTTCGAAAATTATTCCATAACCCGCTTAACGGCTCAAGCATTCAAGTTGCTGAGAAGAATAATATATACAAGAATGGAAAAAAAAACTGAGGATCTGTTAGACGACGGTCAGTTTGGCTTTAGGGAAAGCAAGGAAAAAAAATTCAGACAAGTAGTTCTGACGTTGCTGTTGATAATGGAAGCAAGACTAAAGAAAACTCAAGAAACGTTCATAGGATTTTCTGAACTGTAAAAAGCGTTCGACAATGTCAAATAGTGCAGGAGGTTCGAAATTCTGAGAAAAACAGGGGGAAGCTAGAGGGAAAGAAGGGTACGGTATGCACAAGAGGCAAGAGGGAACAATTAGAGTATAAGACCAGGAACAAGTGCTCGGATTAAAAAGGGCATAATACAGGGATGTAGTCTTTGCCGTTTCTCTTCAGTCTGTGCATCGAAGGACCAAGGACGGAAATGAAACATTCGAGATGGGACTAAAAATCAATGCGAAAGGATATAAATGATAGGATACGCTGATGACATTGCTGTCCTGAGTGAAATTGGGGTAGAGATACATGATATTTTGAATGTAATGGGCAGTATAATGAGTACAGAACAAGGACTGAGAATAAATCGAAGAAAGACGAAAGTAATAAGAAGTAGCATAAATGTGAACAGCGAAAACGTAACATCAGGATTGGTAATCAAGAAGTAGATAAAGTTAAAGAATTCTGCTATGTAATCAGGAAAATAACCCGTGTTGGAAGGAGCAAGGAGGGCATCAAAAGCAGACTAGCACTGGAAGAAAAATTCGTTCCTGGCCAAGAGAGGTCTAATAGTATCTAACACAGACCTTAATTTGAGAAGAAAATTTCAGAAAATGTACATTTGGAGCACAGCATTGTACGGTAGCGAAACATGGACTGTGGGAAAACCGGAACACAGGAGAATCGAAAAATTTGAAATGTGGTGCCACCGAAGAATGTTGTCAATTCGGTGTACTAATGAAGTAAGTGACGAGCAGGTTCTCCACGGAATCACTGTGGAAAGGCATTCATGGAACACCTTGACAAAAAACAGTGACAGGATGGTAGGAGATCTTTTAAGACATCGGGAAGTAACTTCCATGGTACTATATGGAGTTGCAGGGGTAAAAAGTGTAGAGGAATACAGAGGATGGAATACATCCGGCAAATAATTGAGCATGGAGGTTACGAGTGTTACTCGCAGATGAAGAGGCTGGCACAGGAGAGGAATCCGAGGAGGGCCGCTTGAAACCGGTCAGAAGGCTGATGGAGAAAATCATTAAATATTCTGCTCTCTTTGAATTTTCCAACCCAAGAGGTTTGTATGAATTCAGCATGCTCATAACGCTACTCTAATGTTATGGCACACTGCCGATTCATTTCTTCTGGGCGATTTTGTAACTAAATTCTGATGTTTCTTCTAGGGCCAATCACGCAGATCTACATGGTCTGTGACTTATAGCAAGGAGAATCCCATAGTTTTGTTCTGTATTGTTTCTCATTAAATGGTCATTCATTCAGAGACATGTATCAGATATTACGTTTCTGCCCAGTACCGTAGCCCTGAGAAGTGATGTAGCTGGAAAAACAAATGCAATTCTTCTGTTGATTGACAGGAAATGGGGAATATACATTCAGTTAATTAAAGTGGTTGTTTACGAAACATGTGTGTGACCATTCATAGAATATCGCTGAAGTGTGTTGAAACCAAACCAAGTAAAACTAACAGCCAATACTGAACATACACAACGAAGTGCAGCGCGAATAGTCAGGGAATTATATGACTTACTTGAGATTCTTGAAAACAGACGTCAACTATCCCAAGACACCATATAAAGTTTAAAGAACCATTGGATCTGTTAAATGGGACAACTGTCCTTTAAAAGATTACTTACAAAGTTGAAAGAACTAATAGACGTCTTAACTGGGAACCAGGGAACATAAAATATATTTCAGAAGGATTCATCCGATTTCAGAGCACCGTATCTTCTACAAGAGTGGTTGCAGACGCTTGGGTGACTTTTTCTTTTTTCCACTGAACTGACAAACATTATTTTCAAAAGAACCATCCTGTTTTACAATGGGACGTCTTTTACATATGCTAGTATCCAAATCACAAAAACTTGAAAATGAAAATAGGAAACGTGAGCAATCACCCATCATCAACGTAAATAGTTGCCTGAGAACCCTAGTTGCTTCCTCCACATATAAAACGAGTTCTCCATTCTGTGAATAGCGAGGTTACTGAAAGGCAATAACGAACAGTGGAAGGGACCACTCGTGTCTCATTCTTGTTTGTCCGTTCATAGTGAGCTGAGTGTATAGTTTCTTGGTGAAGTTGAATACTCTGTCGCCTGGGAGCAGGCTAGACTCAGACAGAAGTCTTAATATCCTTGGATGTGCCACAGAGTGACGGTTTGGAGATAGGGATGTTCATCGTAGGTCAGTAATAAATCGACCAAAAATAATCTCTCAATAGCTCGACCGATAGTTGGCCATAACTGCCCGACGAGTTCGGAGTACATTGCAAGTCAATTGGATGCGGAGCTGGCTACTGCCTCAGGAGTTCCTATATCCAGAAGGCTAAGAATAGTGGAGCTGTTTGCCAAACGTCCGGTCGTGTGTATCCCGCTCGCTCCAGCATAGGGATGGTCCCGTGCATTCTTTAGTTGGCTACATGAAAACTGGACCATGAGTGAATGAAGGAATGTGACCTTCAGTTTTCAAATTGATTCTCGTCGCACATTACTCTGGATAGAACCTGGTAGCCGATACAAACACAGGAACATCGTCGAAGATGACCTGACTGGTGGCAGTACCGTGGGGAAGTATCATATTGAAAGGCTGTACGGAGCTGCAAATCTTCGATGGTGGAAGAAGGAATACTTTAAACCATCAGACGTACAGAGATTGTGATGATCTCAACCCACAGCAAAAATAATTATCAAAATCTGAACTGTGAAGTCATCCAAAATTCTAGTAGGAAAACCACACTCTTTGTTATTCTTCTCAATTGGTCACGATCCCACTTTGTTTATGAACTGGAAACTCTAATATTCACGAGAAACTGCTCTGAAATTAACCTGAACCGATCATATTGTGTATATATTCTCTGAAACTTCAAAGACATCTAAGACAATATCTGAAAGGAATTAGAAAAAGTGACAAAATTTCGTGAATCACACACAATACCGTTAATAATTGCATGAACACTGGGGGGATTCACCATACATCTACCCACTTTTGAGCATAACCAATGTCCCTTAATACTACGACTCGTAGCAATACAATATCAAAAACATTTATTACTGGGTAAACAGTTCTTACGTGATTTGACAGCTGACATTTATAATTCACGCTCACGTCAGGAAATGCACCATTACGGGAATAACAGCTTTTACGTTATTAGTCAGAACGCAAGCAACTATGGCGGCCGCCGTAATTTTCGCGCGACGTCGTATTTCGCGACAAAATACGCTTATTAGTCACTGTCATATATCTAGTCTCATAACAATACATAAAACTACATAAAATAACTACAATAATTTTGACATGCAAGGAGAATTAGTTCTAATTTGCTGGTGTTTCAACAATGACTACCAGGCAACTTTTAATTCACTGATTGTAATTTTATTTTCGTTAGCAGAAAGCAAACATAAACTAAACAAATAATTTATTTGAATAGAGTCTGTAATTCTTATACTTTTAATATAGAAAAAAAGTTTCTAGGTCAGGGGATAGCGTTCGGCGAAATCTCTTAACTTTTTGTTGCATACGAAGCGTTGCGTTAGCCAGCACGATGTCGGCGGGTTACGATGATGAGAGCAGGATACAGGCAGTTCCGCTGGTTAATCTTCTCCGGCGAAACGCAAATAAAGTTTCGGCACAGCTGTATCATTAACCCCGTGGTGATTAACAAACCACAAGACGCCAGTATACGACCGTTGTCGACATGTCCTCTCTTTCAAAGTACATTACGTAGACATCGCTATGTTTTACACTTTATGCACTGTCCGTGACGCTATCGTCCATAATTACACAGTTCGTCACATTCATATAGTCTTAGCCACAAATACACAGTTCATAGGATTGTTCTTGTATGTGAAGCACACCGTAAACAATGTCCACTCTGTTCTCGCATTTCAAACTTCGACAACGTCACTGAAAGTCATTTATATTGTAGGGTTAATTAAAGTCTTCACTTTCACGGGTTGAACGAATGTGATAGACAACAGTTCCACCACCCAAAACCAAGACCAGCAAAGTTCATTCACATAAAAGCACTGTTCGTGTTGGCCACAACAAAGTATTGTTAGCGGCACTTTCACAGTCCGGTTTATTTGCTCTTAAAGTTCGCTGGCGATGGCATTACATACCGCAGTGGTAAAGAGAATTAACAATCTGATATTACGGTATCACTGTCCATAAAATTACGTATGCTTTTCATAAAACACAGTACTATTTTTCCACGCATGCTTCACAGACACACCATCCATCATCCCCTCTACTACACAACAACCTTTTGACTATCGATATCACTATCGCTGTCCCCTGTCTACAGATGTTATATCTTTATCGTAAGTACATAAATCTTTATAAATGTTATTGACTGCATTTTTCACAATTAATAATATTCCAAATGAAAACTTTACAACCTATACCACAGGTACAAAGCAAGAAACATATTTACCCATTGGCAAACGAAATAATCACAATTACATCTTTACATATGTAAGAGGTCCGAGCAGATGTAATTTCGATGTATTGCTCATGCGCTGCCTGCGATGTGCAGGGTATAAGAGAATCGTTGACCAGAGAGCAGTGTTGACTCAGTAGGAACTGTGTAGCTGTAGCAGTAAGTTGTTGCTAGTCTGTGTGTGGTCTGGAGTCTGCTCTGGTCTGGTCTGGTGTATCATGTCGGCTGGGCCGGTTGCGGTGCAGCGATGCCGGAGCCTGAGTATTATTGTATACGGTAAAAAGCAGCCTCGCGCATATCTAGTAATGTTATGAGAACTCCCATGTAAATCTTTTAAAAATGTCCTAATAATAATCTTTGTCATATAAAGTAATTTCCAACAAGCATTCATTTCAATTTAAATAATTTACTAATTACTCCAATCCATGATCATTCCGATTGTTGCAAAAGCAAAATCAGTGGCTTCCTCTCATAAATGACAAATCTATCGGCCAGCATTGCACAGAGCTGTGCCGGAAAAAGTTATTGTAAGAGCAGATAGTTGGCGACTTTATTGAGGTAAGAATTTTTGCTTTTTTATTCACAATGATCTTACAGGGCCATGACGCAGCACTGCTGTCGTCCAAAATTTACCAGGTTACTGAATTTATATATATATATATATATATATATATATATATATATATATATATATATATATATATATATATATATATATATACAGGGTGTCCCAGCTATCTTGTCCACCCAAAATATCTCTGGAACAATAACAGCTATTGGAAAACGACTTTCACCGGTATCAATGTAGGGCTGGGGCCCATGAATGTACATATTTGGAAACATTCTAAAACGAAAGCATATGTGTTTTTTAACACAAACATATGTTTTTTTTAAATGGACCTCCTATATTTTTTCTTCAGCAATCCATAGCATGACAAAGCACATACGCAATGGCGTTGATTGCATCGCAATATTCCCATTACATCCCGAGATATTGAGACGCGAAGTTGACGCTTGAAACACCCGACATGCGCTGCTAGCGCACGTCCTGAGGCTCAGGGGCCCCATGCTGCCCGTAATCGCGATGTGATTGACATGTGTAATCACACCTCCAAACTTATCAAGAGGTCCGAAACGAATAATACGGTCTGCTGCGATTACGGGCAGCATGGGGTTCACGCCTGAGCCTCAGGACGTGCGCTAGCAGCGCATGTCGGGCGTTTCAAGCCCCAACTTCGCGTCTTAATATCTCGGGATGTAATGGGAATATTGCTATGTAATTAACGCCATTGTGTATGTGCTTTGTCATGCTATGGATTGCTGAAGAAAATATATAGGAGGTTCATTTAAAAAAACATAAGTTTGTGTCAAAAAACACATATGCTTTCGTTTTAGAATGTTTCCAAATATGTATATTCATGGGCCCCAGCCCTATATTGATACCGGCGAAAGTCGTTTTCCAATAGCTGTTATTGTTCCAGAGATATTTTGGGTGGACAAGATAGCTGGGACACCCTGTATATATATTTTTTTTACGAGGTTTAGGAATTTTTCTGTTTGGAGCTTACATTAAATGAGAAAAGAATTTTTTGGGTACATTAAATCGGAAACAAATTTTGTGTGGAGGTTAAATGTGAATGAATTTCTGTAGGGAGGTTATAAACGGGAACCAATTTTGTTCTGAGGTTACACAAAAATTAGAATCATCATATTCATATTAATTATTTTATTATTTTTTGTGGGGAGGTTACACATATAAAAAACATAGTAGAATGTTACATAATCACAATTAGAAATGCCCATACGAGCAACAGAAAAAGAATAGAAATCTAAAGAGAATCACGAAAAAAAAAAAAAATCTTATGTGCGTAATTAGCAATGCCTTCACAAGATGAGGCACTGCTATCACCTGTTGTCCTTTACAGAGGTTTCTGTAGCCCCACAATTCTTCTTTGTGGACGATAATGCCTGTCCGCATGAAGGTGTTCCGTTGCATGAATTTCTTGGAGTGAATATATCCGTCGCATGCACTGGCCAACAAGGTCTTCGGACTTGAATCCTATATAAGATGCCTGGGACGCATTAGGGAGGAGAATGGCATCTCAAGAACACTTCCAGATCTCCGCACCGCTCTTGCTCAGGAACGGGATCCACTGCCCAGTGTGCTCTTCACCCATCTCGCTGAGAGCGTGCCACGTCGCTCTGCCGCATGTGTGGCTGTTGGGGGTAACCGTATTCCCTACCAACAGATTCTTTTGTCGTGGAAGAGATTTACCAGTTGTGTTTGTAAGAAATACACATATTAGTTGTCTGATCGCACCCAACATTACGTTTTGGGCCGTGCTGTTTGCGAAATATCATGTGATTGAACTGTAACTTGTTCAGTAATACGCTCGAAATCCTGATCAGGCAGTATGTCCTCTTTTCGTGATTATGCGTAACTTTTGGACGCTAGTTTACAAGCACGTTCAACGAAGAGTACGTTTCGTAATTACATCAAGGATTAAAATTTTCAGTTACCTTTGCAAATACTCATTGAAGTCTACCCAGGATTCACGATAACATCCAGACGACAGTCAAGCTCATCCCATACGCTTGCGAGCATATGTGGAGGTACTGTATTAAATGATGGTACTATGTGGCATAGACGTTTACCCAAAGGTGTGGGAAGAAGAGACATAAAGTACTGGACAAACTCACAAGAAAAGAACAAAAGACACATAGTGCGTGATGGTGTGGTCTAGGAGACCAAGGGTGGGTGCGAAATTCGTGCATCCGTGACGGTGTGTAAGGTACAATGCTATTATATGGACGAAAATCATGGCGTAAAAGTGTAAGTGGATTGCGTCTGTGGAAAAGGGGAACCCAGAAGGCGTTTTGTCGCTTTGCAATTGCTGTCTCGACTCGACTTACGTTATATAATGAAACAGTGAGGGAGATAATTGGACCTCTACAAAGAAGCATACGATGCAGTAGATTGCGAGTGGCGCCAATATTATCTTTTAGTTTCCATGTGTATATTAGAATCCATCAAAAGCATACATTATCTGTGCAGAAGATGTAGTCCAGTGAAATTGGATATTTTTCTTTTTGTAAAACCGCTCTAATAATCGATACCGATCTCATAGAGATCAAGAAGACAAGCTAAACCAATTGCAGAGGCATTTGAACAGTTTATCGCGTCGTGTTCCACGAGCAAATGGAACGAGAAAAATGTATTAATAAGACGACAATCAAGCAGTCTTTGTAAGTTTTTAAACTGCGACAGTTACCGAGCTGCTTCGTGAATTTTGTGTACCATTCAGCAATTTTATGCCTTATAGTTACGGTATCTTATTCGATGGAGCGAGAGGCTGTCTCCGTTTCCTTGCTTCTTAGACATTCCTGCAAACCTGATCACAATACATCCAAGCTCTATGCCTGTAGCCTGTGACCACTGCTATATCGATGGGTTGCCGGATATCGGTGTGCATGTTGGAGTTATGGAAGAAAATCAGAAGTGGAAGAACCTGTCAGTTGGGGGAACGACCTGTGGAAGAATAACCCAAAGTAATGGTAGGAGAACGAAAGGCAACAGACACACGGCAAACGATGCAACAGATCAGCGTAAGGACAAACAACCTAGATGACAATGAGTCACAACGCACAGCGGTCACAACAAAAAAATGTGAGCAAAGAGAGTGAAAGGGTGATAAGAAAGGTAGTTATCAAATAGTCCTAGTACAGCAGCGATAGATCCGACAGTATCAAGCGCGAGCACTCAACTGACTGGCTCTGCGCTGGGCAGCCACCTACACACTCAGGTGACAAAAGTCATGGTATAAGGCATCCAGATTTTATGGACCTTACATGAGCTCAATCCCTAACTACAGTACGATACAGTATGAGATTTTCAGAAAACTATATTATCAACAAAAAGCAATTGCAGTAATCCTATGTACCGAAAACTAACAAAACAATACCTACTAATATAAGGACAGGGGCATGCATAAATAAGTTAAAGTGAAACGAATTTTCGAGACAAACCGAGCAGGTGGTTAGTGGCATTGTAAAATGTGTAAGTGGCTTCACGGCTTTAACAGGGTTAGTGACGAATCGGCAAGAAAAATAAAAATTCACCTCTAACGAGGCAAACACGACATGGTGTGGAGATCTCCACTATATAAAAGCATTTTCAGAACTAAAAATCTCTGTCATCTCGTGGCAGACTGCACAAGTGTGTGGAAAACAGCGAGGGCGTTGAGATCTTTGCATCTGCAAAGTGTGGACGGTATGCTTCACGTATCATGATGACAGATAGCAAAGAGGTAGTTAATTATTCCTGCGGGAATTTTTGCGGGAAATGAAATTGTGTATGTAACTCCAACCCTTAGTGAGTGTGCAATAGCCATTATTTCCACTAGGGTAACATTAACGTTCTACAGAACGCAGGAAAGTTGAGACTGAGTGAATTCAGTCAAGGCCAGTGTAGGGGATTAGCATTTCAGATGCAGCATGGAGACAATGCCGTTGCAGATCCCGCTTGGTAAACTACCAACGTGCATTAGGCCACAGTAAATGTTGAGTCAAGGTTTTTCTCACTCCAACCTGTGTACCCTTTGACCATCGAATATAAAAGGGTAGGATACTAACCTACCCTCACATTAAGTACATGAGAGTTTTTTCATTGGTTCAAAAGGTAAATCTGTTCTCCACCAACTTAGTGCATTGACCAGCTATGATACTGTAGAAGTAAATTTAATAGATGAAGATTTTTTATCATTCTTGTCAGTGATAACATTTTCATTTGTAGAGATAACGATTTATTATCTGGCATTCAATATGTCCAAGAGTTAAATATTTTGTTATTGAGTGTTGAAAGTAATTTAACATGATTGTTGTATGTCACTTGACACCTGAAAGCAAAGTTGATAAATTATATGTAGAATGAAAAACGTGAACAGCTGTCTTGTCTTTCTAGAATAGATCCCAAACTTTCACTTTTATTAATTGATGCATTGTATTTACGTGACAGCAGTATTTCTAATTAATCTATTATGATCTACAATGAATACTAGCCACCTTACAGGGCTAGATTCATATTTATACGGAATATCTGTTTAACACCCTGGGCTTGAGAAAACACTTCAGATGCGTTATCCATTTGCGCACATATCCTTACAATGGGATATCTTCTAACATTGTGTCAGGTCTAGTTCTGCCCGCCGTATAGCAGTCAGTCAACCTGGCAGGGTCTCAACAAGTCCATGAAAGTACCCTGGAGAAATAATGAGCCACACTTTTTCTATATCAGACCATGACTGCGAAAGTGTTGCATGCAGGAATTTTTGCACAAACTGATCTCTTGATTATGTCCCATAGATGTTCAGAGGGATTCATGTTGGATCGTCTGGATGGTCAAACCATTTGCTTAAATTTTGAAGAATGTTCTTCAAATGAAATGAAAAGTTGTTGCCCTGCGTGGCATGACGCATTGTCATCCATAAAAATTCCATCGTTCTTTGGCTGCAAATGGACTCCAGGAGCTCAACATTTACAGTCAATGATCAGTCCAGATAGACCAGAGGATCCAGTTCGTTTCACGTATACACATTCCACAGCATTATGGAGACGCCACCAGCTTCCACAGTGTTTGGTAACAACTTGGGTCCATGTTTTCTTGGGGTCTGTACCACAACTGACGAAATGTAACATCAGCTCTTACCAAATGAAACAGGGAAACAGGGACTCATAAGACCAAGCCACAGTTTTTCATTCGTCTAACGTCCAGCCGATATGGTCAGGACCCCACGAGAGACACCCCAGGTGATGTCGTGCTGATAATGAAGCCACTAGCGTCGGTCATTTGCTGTCATAGCCCACTAACTTTCGCCATACGTCCCATATTGATTTCAGCAGTTATTTCATGCAGTGTTGCTTATCTCTTAGCACTGACAACTCTACACAAACGCTGCTATTCTCGGTCTTTAAGTGAAGGCCGTCGGCTACTGATTGGTCTGTGGTGAGAGTTGATGCCTGAAATTGTTCTCACCACACACAGTAATTCTCAGAATGCTGAAGTCTCAAATGATTTCCGAATTGGTGTGTTCCACGTGTCTAACTCCAACTTCCATTCCGCGTTCTGAGTCCGATAATTCCCGTCGGAGACCTTTTCACATGTATCACCTGAGTACAAATGACAGTAGCGCCAGTGCACTGGCCTACATAGCGTTCGTAGGCGATACAACCGCCATCTGTATATGTGCATACCGCTGTCCCATGACTTGTCACGTCAGTGCATAGCGGGCGCCTGAAATGCTATCGGCCACCGCGCTCAGACGATTGGCCACACGAAGGCGCCCATCGCTGTGTGAGAAGAGCGCTACATTGCCGAGATGCAACCTTACGATAAAGTCCACATTCTCTGACGGGCATTCAACCACTGCCGCACCTGATATCAAACCTACAGGAATCTTGAGAGCGTTGTGCGGCCCCGACAGTCACTGGAACACTGCTGCCATGTTGGTTACAGATTACTCGCTACCCACACGGTTCAGCTTCACTCGCCTTCGAGAGGGCGGACACTAGGCGACTGCGATCCAAACAGGTGTGGCTGCAGCCACATGGATTAGGGAACAAAGCATCAACGAGCCACAAGGTATAGTGTGGAGTCAAGGAAGAACATCGAGCCAGTGCACACTGCAGCTTTGGGCCTGCGAGCAAGCAAAAAAGATCAATGTGATCTTAGAAAGTTGGCTGTGTTCTTATGACGAGTAGTATGAATGTCGTTCGGCAACTTCACTCAAGGAAGCAAGTCTTAGTTGAACCGTCTCCCACACATTACAGCTGAGTGAACACCGCACAGAATGGCATGCTACAGTCTGTCAGTGTCGGAATCAGTATCATGACGATGATCAATCACGACATTGAACTGCAGCCCACGGAAGTTTGCTGAACACTGTTGGCCAAATGTACCAGCAGATGAGCCCAGTTTCTTTAAGGCTAATGAGGTTTTAGCCCAGGAATAAACAAATGAACCCTTTTTCTTAGCCTTGTTCCCAAGTGTGCCCAATGTTTGAGACTTAGTGTATTTATTCTTATTTCTGATATTCGTGCGGTATCTTCCACCGCATTGGACGCGTAGCGAGACCTATAGAGGTCAGTTGTGCTATATCTCTTTCACATATGTCATCCTGTTTAAAATCAGGTGTTACCATGTGCACGTTGTGGCGTCATATATCGATACCACCACCACTGGCGCCTCACAGTCTCACAGTTGGCTACGAAAACGCACGTTGCCGACACACGCCGATAGTAGTCACGTGAGTTCCTGGCGGATCCAGTGATGCACGTCTGCCAAGCGACGCCTTCAGCGGCTTTACCTGCGAGCGCCCTCTGCTGACACAGTATAGGATGGCTCGCGGCTGCTGCACGGCCCGTCTATTTCGCACTTTTCGACTGATTTTACTCTCAGCCAACCTTCCACATTTTGCTATTTCATTAGTAGCTCGACGCTCTTTAGATTCCTTCGTGTAATACCTGGACTATATTGCAGTTTATTCTTTCGTTAAGTTCCGTGGAGAAAGCTGCAAGTTAAGTACAACTTCTGTTTACTGTATTTACGTGTTAGCTGATCATTTCTGCTTCTGTCCAGTTGCCCTACGATGACGACTGCTGCTCTACTCCGTACCTCACCTCGCCTCCTGTTGTGTATGAAGTAATACACAACATGTGTAATGATTAATGGGGTAGTTATTGATTGTTTTTTGAGTAACTGCTGTGCAACATGCCAAGGTGGAATATTTTATCCCAGGAGGGAAGTCGGAGGCTAGAATGCTGCAAATGTCTCGCCAACCCAAACGATTGGCAGTACAGTTGGCCACGTTTGTCTTCCGAGGAAGGTAGAGGATTCGTCCTTGTTACCTCGTGGACCGCGGGACCCTCTCCTTTGCAATTGACAGTGGTTAGGAGAGTATGTATGCGGATGTAAATGTCTTGCGATGCCTCGCAGTGGCAGCAGCCTCTGGCCCGCGGACCTGCTGGGACCAGAGGAGAGGTCGACCGCGGAAAGCCGATTGTCGCGCAGGGCAGCGCGGTGCAGTGCCGCGTCTAATCCTGCTGTAATTGGTGGAGCCGCGGCGGGACTAATCAGATTATTCGCAGGTCGTTTATCAGCTGCGGTATAGCGGGCCGGCCGGCACGGGCTTAGCAGCCAGGTGGCGGTCGCCATGCCTTGTTCTTGGCCGGCCCTAATCCCGCGACACCAGCCGCGCCGAGTGGCCTCTGCCCGCCTCTTTCAGGATCTTCCGCGACCGCAGGCACCAGCGCCGAACGCAGTAATTTCGGCTTAGTGGTAGCGCTCTGTGTTGCGGGAACCCTACCAGCATTTTTGAGTGGGCTCTCTCGCTTCACAAGACCGTTTAAACATTAGCATTTACTTCCTCGTTGTTATTTCCATGTGGTATGAAATTTAGTAAAGCGTTTTAAATTGAAGGTGAGAGCTGTCTGGAAAGTAGATTTAGTTACAATGACAATTAAGTACTATAACAGTTGAAGATGAGTTTATTAGAAGAATCTTAAAGCTACGTAGTTAAGTGTTCTGATTTATACACAGAGATTTCTGAACATGGAATCCAGGTTCTGTTCAGTGACATACTCATCGTTAATGGCCTTTGTAAACCTCGGTCTTCTGTAGAAGGTTACACCATTCCTCCCAGTTTGGTGGCGAACTCTCCAGTTCCCAATTCCAAATTTCTTTACGAAGACTCTCCCATTTTCCTCCCACCTTAACCTTGGTCTTCCAACTCTAATGGTTCCTTCAGGTACTGCTCTGGATAACCACATAATCATGCTGTTGTCTGCTGCCCCTTTCAGCCTCTTAATCTTAATGTAGCTGAAAAAATCTGGTGCATTACGTACATTACTACTTGTGTACCTGGCGTTGCTGGGTATATTTTTATTGCGTTTTTCTATCCCCTCCTTCCCCCTCACTCTGCCCATCTCCACCTCTTCCCTTTCTCTGTCAATTTCTTCTTTCCCATCTCTGTCTTCATCTCGTCAGTCATCCTTTCTCTGTCCATCTCATCTACCCCCTCTCTCTGTCTGTCGGTCTCCTACTTTCGACTCTCTCTCTATCCGTTTCCCCCTCCCGTATCTCCTGCACAATGTGTTGTTCAGTGACATAATTTTGTAAGTACATCCAGTGGTATAGGTGGCTACTAACTGTCAAATGTGTTGTAAATAGAGTTAGCAGTAAAAAAATAGTAAAATAAAACGTCATGCATGATGGGGTAGTTTTTCACACATCTCAGTGTTTATGCCATCATATCTTCTGAAACATACATGCACAATGATATTTTGTAGAGGCAGTTTTGGATACTGTCTGTGAAAAGCATTGCGAATACAGTGAGTAGGTACGAAATAATAAATTTAAATGTCTAGCATAATGTGGCAGTTTTTCTCTCGTCTCAGTGTTTGTGACGTCACATATCCTGAAACGTGTTCTAAAATTATCTAAGTTTGCGGGTATATTCAGTGGTAGATGATTATCTCCGAAAGTAATGTGGAAGTTTTGTCTGGACTAGCGTGCTCACTAAATAACTGTGGTAGCCACGTAACCGATCACTGTGCTTCGGCGTGGAGTAGCCGACAATCCTGTCTGCTTCCAGCAAAACTTGATTGTCTACAGGAACTACTCAGCTCGCAGTCATTATTGACTTAAACTGTAGAGTAAATGTGGATGAAAATTTGGGCAACAGCGAGACTTTCTCGGTGCATGATGTGGAAGTTAATAACACAAGACTGCTATTGTTCTCATCTGCTGAGTCAAACGATAAATGACATTTTAAATCGCAGAATACAAGCTGAACACGTATCCATTAAAGTCATTCTTTGTTATTCTTAAATGTATGAGAAAATTTGCTTGTGTATTAAGAAAGTTCTTTCTTTCACCACAACCAATGTAAGTCGTTTATTACGTATTTATGATTTCTTTCTACAACTGTAGTCCGTAACCTAATTACGATGAACTGACTTTGAGATGCAGCCAAACTGCGCTGAGGCAGTCTAACTGCTATTCGGGTCGTCAGCATCACCGTCCGGATCCTGTACTTCACGATATGGATACTTGTGCAGCCGACAAATGTCATCTCCGTCTGTCCATGAGTATATCTTGCCTTGCCTTCGTCCACAGAGCTATCTAGCAACCGCCACGTTCGAGCATCTCCTCAAATCTAATTTCAATTACGACAAAATATGATCTGAAATCATTTTGTCATTGTGCTTATACTGTATGCAGCACGTCACTTACACCGTGCTGAATGCGTCAAAAACCTAACTCATAACGAAGACAATCTTTAAGGCCTATACATCTACACTGATTTTGTGAAAGAAAGAAGGTTCGAACAAGTATAAATTGTACATACGGAAAATTTTAAGACATGTGCTGCATACCAGCTATCCTAAGCAGTATGTTTTGTTAAATTAATTCATCACAAGAACAATACCCGAAAGACTCACCATTGGTACTGCGTTTCGCAAATAATTTTGAATGGAGGTAAATTATTTTTGCGATTACCTGTATTTTAAAGTGGCACTTTTTCTGAGGTTTAATGCTGGCTACGTCAGACCAAGAGGGGGAGGAGATTTACTCAGATATATTCCTGACCATGGAAGTAGAACCAGACTTTAGTAATAAGCCATGGGACGTAGTGGCCTACCGCAATAGACTGTTAAATCTGTAACTCTCAAGTGTCTTGCATATATGTAATGACAAAGCAATTTTTCATCACAGTACTGATTTAGTGAACTGGCTTCAGAAACAATTAATCTCCTATACTGAGATAATCTTCCCAACAAAACTAATGCATGTTCCATTTGTGATTACTATATGTCGACTGTTCGGCGCTATGAGTGAAGTGTGTGTGAAATGACACTGAATGGGGGATCCCATGTACTATGATAGACATTGTTTCTGTCATTCAAGGGGGCTGTGTAGCAGATCATTTCATTTGAAGCAGCTACCCCTACTGAAACTGATAGAATCTGACAATGAAAGTAAGACTAAATCGCTGATAATAAATGTCATCTTTGTGTACATGTTGTCTGTGAAAGTCATTATGATTTTTTGTTAGAAAATTGTTAAAAATATAAAAGTTATTTCCTTCTTCCTTGTTGCTGCTTGAAGATAGTATTATGCTTGTATCTTAAATATTGTTGTCAAATAATTACGCTGTTAGAATAATTTCATTTTTATTTTTTGGTATAGTGTGTGACCCTGCATTCTGGTACTAATGAAGTTTGGTTTATTTTATGTGGCCTCCTAAATTAGTGGGAAATAATGTGTTCAGTGAGCGACAATTAGATAATTTAAGAGCTTTGTCGTCTTCTCATTTCAATATTTGTAAGTAGAACCTCCAAGTCCAAAAGTTACTATGAAAACTATTTCTTTGCATTGACATTTAAAGAGGGATGTTCATGAAACTAATCTAAGATGTCAGTTCTTAATTATTTTTTCATTTATTGGTAGAACTCATGGACAATAAAGTCTCAATCAGTGTGATGAGACAGAAGTTTTTCAGAACAAAGATGATTTACTGAACGGCTTTAGCAATCAATTAGTCTTCTGTAGTGAAATAATCTCTCCAACAAAAGTACTATACGTTCAGTTTGTGATGATGAAAAAGCATCTGAAGTGCCTAAAACTAATTAAATGTTTGACATGTCCTTCCTTCCACACCCACTTTTCAAAGCAACCAACACTTTCATACATACTTGGTTAACAACGATTCCGTCGATCACTTTCAGGCAAACTTACGCGGGATAAATCTAGAAGGCTCTGATATATACTTTTCGGTGATCCTTTTCCGTGTCTGCAAATCCACTCACATGTAAACGATGCCCTAAAACCACACATCATCTGCTATAGATGTCAGAATTGCAAGTTAAGATGAAGTTCCTGTATATGATTATGTGAATGTAGGGAGGATGAAGGTATTACAGAGAATGGGATGTAAGACAGAAAACTTCACTCAAGACGTCTTAAGGGAAAAAGTTTACAGAATCTCTCTGCAACTGAAAAGTCAGTTGAAGACCTGATAAAGGAAAGAAGTCTGAAACAAGAAATTAGAAGAGATTCTTTGAAGGGTGGGAATGCACTTTACTAATCTTGGCCTTCTGAAGAGGTGACACAAAAGAAAACTTTTGTTTGAACTGAAAGTCGCATTTCCTGAAAATATTTTTTTAAAGTTTCATGTATCTTTTCTTCACAATATTACAAGACTAGAATCATCACTTATTTCGATAAATCCAATAAATTGACCCGAGAAGCTAATTTTGAAATTCTGAGTCCAAGCTGAGACATGGGAAAGAGTAAATGGAGTTTTGTATGAATTTCATATTGTACTTACAGGATTATAATTGAAGATTATTAAAATTCCCCTACTGAATCTATTCAAGAAACCTCATAGTAGATGCTTACTATGAGCAAAGAGATTAAACAGTGAAAAATTTGTAGAAATCTCTTGAATAACTTCTGAGAAATAGGTACACAGAATATTTTTTGAAAATTAAATTTTTAAATTCAATACAAAAAGTTACATATATATATATATATATATATATATATATATATATATATATATATCATGTAGAGAATGGTTCAAAATTTCATCAATCAGTGACTCTGAACTCTGACCACTACGAAACCAGGTAACAACAGAGTTTTATTCTGGCCAACAGAAGGTTAATTTAATCATTATTGAACTCTATTCGTTGTTGTGCTCCCGCTGTGGTACCTAAGATGTATCCAGACTCCTAACAATTACTGTAGTAAGAATTAAATACATTCATCACTATTCAATTAAATTTCTTGTTTTATTTTCGATGGGATACGTTGCAATCGTTTAAGAGAAGTTTAATAAAACAGAAATGATATCGCAGGGCAATCCATATGACGCCTTTTCATTTCTCACTTGGCAAAACAGAACTACTTTTTCATGACAGCAGAAATTAAAACGCTTTCCCAATCTTTATATCTCTAGTCGAAGAAAAGTACAAAAGATAATGGATAGAGTGCTGCGTCATAATTCGAAAAGGAAACAGAAATAAAAATTTCATGGTAAGGAAACGGAGATACAAATGAGATGTAGATAATGAATTACTGCTTCAGCAGCTAAATGTAAACTGCTGGTGGACTATGTGGGGTGTGTCTAAGATATATGTCGATTATGCGAGTGATCTGTTGCGTCTTCTGCGCCCATTTCTTGAAGATACCTGGAGAAGTAGAATACCTCATGGAACTGATTTTTTCCGTTGAAGATTTTACAAGAACAATATTGTTCAAAATATACATTTCATTTAACAATTACGGAAAGCAGTTTTTACTGCTGCTAGATATTTACTTAACCTATGCTCTCAGAGGACAGTCAGTTATTTATGTCAGAGTATGTCGAATACGTGAGCTTTCTACAGTATGAGTAATTTGAATTCTACGAATCTATCGAACACAGAACATATGTCGAATGCGTGAGCTTTCAACAGTGTTAGTAATTTGAATTCTGCGAATCTATCGAACACGGAACATATTTAGCAGGAATGTGTAATACAATTTCACTTAATGACTACTGGGAAGAGAATTTTGTGTAATCGACTTAACAAAAGCACAGTAAAACTGTTTCCAGAGAATGCAACGAAGATAATTACCTTTCGCTCTATTTATGTGTGAAGATACGATGGAGTGAACTGTGATTCAACAACGAT
Source organism: Schistocerca serialis cubense (assembly GCF_023864345.2). Classification (NCBI taxonomy): domain Eukaryota; kingdom Metazoa; phylum Arthropoda; class Insecta; order Orthoptera; family Acrididae; genus Schistocerca; species Schistocerca serialis. The sequence goes on from NC_064644.1 coordinate 56,191,573, forward strand.
ACATCAAATAAGGGTTAACAATATTCTTATACATTGCATCAGTTTTCACTAACTGTAATATCTATTGGTCGTTTTTTTCCATTCAAATCGTAAGTTATACGTATAAAGGAAAGGAGAATATAGGCACATCTAATGCTGTAAATTGTAGGCAGGTATTTTCTTAAAGTATTATTGCTGGATTACGAGAAGTGGAACAAGTTATGGTTTCAGATTGCGTAGAGATTTTTAAAATGGATTTTCTCTGTTATCGTACATTAAAATGTTATTAGATGGTCACAGAACTGGTACGAATTATGGGTTGAGATTGCGTAGAGACATTGAAATTGATTTTCTCTATTATCTTACACTTTTACTAACAGTACACGGTATATGAAAACGAGAAAATATCTTTGAAGCCATTTTTGAATCGAAAAAGTCCATTTTACTCAATATTAAAGCCGGAACATTTAAGGAACATTTCGTTTGCTTACGTATTTATATTATAAGGACACTCTGAAATGATTTCATTATTGTTGGCGATAATCGACTTCAAATGATTTCCTTGCGTGATATAATATTTGAGCTTGTTGTCAGCAAATTTGTCGCTATCTGGAAGAATTATGAGTAACCATTCATTTTTATTATAGATTTCAACTGTTTTCATTAGAGTTCAGTAAACTGTCGTCAGTGAAATATTTTTGTTACAAAGTACTTTCAGAACCTGTGACTAAGTATATGTATGGGTCAGACTGCAAATCTAAATCAAACAATCTTATCGACTTTTCTGTGACAGATTTCTTCCTTACATCTGGAGACGGTTTCTAAATATGAAATATGCCAAGATGCACCATGCTTCGACATCCGAGTCAAGTACTACGTCTTCCTTATAAATGGGTAGGTGAGTCAGCTCGGAGGTGGGACGAAGGTAAGGGCGTAACATCGCCCAGCAGATTACACCTAGGAAAACCACTGTGTCGTCCAAACCAACACGCCTGTCAAGGTCAGTTTCACCTATGTCCTTTGGAATCGCTGGGTGTCAACAAACTTTGGGCAAGATAACGATTTCAGCCCTTCATCGTACCATCCCCTCATGTCATTAAGAGGTGAAGAGAGCCATCTTAGCTCACAACGGGTCAGTATTTGCCTAGAAGTCAAATGAGCAGTTTGGAGCAATATCTGCAGCAAGTATTTCATTTACGACAGAGACCGAATTCTCATTGCAAACCTTGCTAGAACACTCATGGTCGTGTAGTCTTGGGTGGATGTATGTAATAGAATACAGAAATAATGAGATGGTACAGGGTGGTGAAAATAGGTATTACAAAGATTTTGTCTGCGACGAAATCATAAGGGATGATATACCCTTGTTATCATATTTACGCTTCAGCAGACAACTGGATATTTAATACACAAAGTGTTCAAAGTGGTTTCTGTCTGCAGCGATGAGTATGTAGAACATTGAGCTAAATTCCGTGATGTCTTTCTATCTTTATAACAAATCGTACTCCCGTTATACAATTCTCTGCTGTTGATACTACCCCATACTCAACTGACCAAAAATCACGGTGTTCTTTCCATTTAACTTCACTAACACCCACTGTATCTAAGTTGAACCTTTTCATTTTTCTTTTCACATTTTCTAGCTTTCCTATCACGATGAAGCTTCTGGAAGTCCACGCCCCGACTCGCAGAACGTTATTCTTTCGTTGGTTATTCAATCTTTTTCTCACTGTAACCTCCCGCTTTGCAGTTCCGTCTCGCAGACGGGATTACTTGCATTGAAGAGAACAGCAAGACGTATACTATACCGATGAATAATCTGGAGTCTGTTGAAGTGTCTTGGAATACTGCTTGCAGTGCTGTTTTAACTGCGATAGTTTAGTATTTGTACTTTTCGTGAAAAGAAGAAGCTGGTTACAAAAAACTTTCAGTTGGTATGCTGAGTTCAGGCAGTTGTTAGCCGTCGATGGACAGAGTGTCTCTTACTAAGGCGTGGGAGTTTTTCTACATGAGAAGATTAGTCTAACTGCTCATTTTAATACAATAAAGACAGATGAGAATTACCCTACGACGTTAGTAATGAACGTCTCAAACGACATCTTGAGGGTATTTTGTTAACGACTGGCGTGGAAATGTGTTTACTATTACTCCTATTAGTGTTATTATTAGGATTTTAGGGTCTAAACTGCAGTGCTGTTACTCACCTACAGGGTAGCTCATTTGGTTTCTAAAGATGGCAGCAGCTAATATTTGATTTAGGTCTGAAACGAGTGGTACTATTTCAATAAAGTAAATGGAGAAAAATTTAATATATGAAAAAGTGTGTTATTAAAATCCATTAAAGGAAAGATTTCAGCATAAAACTAAATATAATCAAACACCACGAATTGAGTTTAAGTTTCAAGTTTGTAATAATTATGAGAATGAAAACAATCAGCAAGTTTAGCTTACCGTAGGCTACTGTTTAAATCGTTAATAATATTAATTAGAAAGACCCTAGCAGTTTACTGTAGGTCACTGTCTTATTCTTTAGTATTCAATAGATTGCCCCTAGCAGGAAAATAAGCACCAGATCTAGCGTCTGTCATACCTTTTTATTGTTTTTCATTATTGAATGTCCTTTCTGCCAAGTACAGTGTAACTGTAAACCTTGTGTGGCAGTTGGTTTCCTCAAGTTTCTTATAGTAAATCAGTTATTAGTCAGATGGATAGGGACTGTGTCTGTTGTGTGCGGAAGCAGGCAGGGTTGGCCATGGACCAAATGCAGCTGGAAGCTTTGTTGGCCACAGTCAACAAGCTCCAGAAGGCCACGTTGAGGTGCGGTGGGGATGAGGTGCCTGGCGCAGCCACTGCTGTGCTAGATGTGCAGGGGGGGAGGGGGGGATGTCACAGCTCTCTGTCACTGAGCCGACCTATGGTGCGACTGAGCCGGACGGCCCCACCTCACCTCAGTGTGGGTGGTGGACTGTGTCGATGTATCGAGCCTCAAATCGAAGGCTGCATGGGGGATGCAGGGTCTTGCCAAATCCCATGCACTTTGCTTATAGATTCAGTGTGTTATCTGATGCTGGGGGAGAGGGGGGGAGGCTGAGCCAAATCGGAATGCACCTTCAGCAAGGTCTGGACAGGCACATTGGTGTTTGTTAGTGAAACATCCCCTTTGAAATATTGCACATGACTGTGCTTAAACTGACACAATATTTTTTAGCGCAACACAATCTGACTTTCAATAATCCCAACAAAAGAATGGCCCCGACTAACATTAACCTATACCTTTCACAAATCACTTACCTCACAAAAATCTTCTTGACCCGAACTACTGTAATACAGCTAGCGCCACTACTGCCAGCTAAATAAACGATTAAAACTACAGAAGACGCTAACTACTGATAGGCATAGTTAGCAAATGAAATATTTTAATAGAAAACAAACAATGTATTTACCTTAAAAGTCATAATATATATAGCAGTTCATGACATCCAGTCTTACAAATTTCAAAACTCCGCCATCTCTCTCCCCACATCCACCACTGCTGGCGGCTCACCTCCAACTGCCCAACGCTTCGCGCTGTTAACATCCAGCTGCCCTACACTACAATAGCCAACAACAATGCAAACGAGCCACAGACTGCACACAGCACAGAAAGTGATTTTCATACAGAGCGCTACGTGGCGTTACCAATAAGAAAACTAAACAGCCTACTTACATAGCTCCCATGCTCCGCACAAAAAATTTTACAAATTGTTTTGGGCAGTGGCCAATACAGATTTGAAAAATTTCTTCATAATTACAATAACAAAGATATCAAATGCACACATTTATTGATACAATGTTGGTCAAAAGCTAAAAATTTTTTACAGTCCATAAAGACAGTCCTGATCGTACCATCACAGTAAAATTGCATTGTTTTTCTCAAAGTCTCAGCAGTAACAGAGCAAACCCACAGCAGAGTCAGTCGAAGTTTTGAAGAATACTGGTAGGTAGGTCATCACAGAGCAGACCCACTGTAGTCCTGGTAGAGATTGTGGTATTGGTGGGCCACCAGAGGTGCATACCCACTGCAGTCCTTGTAGAAATAATGGTATTGGTGGGGCACCAGAGATGCAGACCCACTGAAGTCCTTGTACAGACGGCCAGCAACCATATGTTGCGACTGTGCAGGTGCACAATCACCATCGAAGAGTCTTGCGGACAATATAGCAAGTCTATAAACCACCACTTGTGCACTCACAAAAAATGTTTTGAAATGTCTTTAGAACCAGCGATGCTGTTATCCAGTCCCTTGCTGAATTATCAACACATGTGCAAGCACTAACAGTCCCAACCTCTCACATACTGTGCATATATTATGACCAACAGAAACGTGTGCAGTGAAATGTAACTTACAAGTTACTTAATTTGATGAACTGGTGTCAATTACAATTTTATAACATAAGAATACAGTAACAAAGGTACAAAATACATCATTAAATAACATAACAATACAGATAACATTTGTAGAAGCACAGGCTTTACAAAAGAATAGAAATAAACGTATACATTAGTGTTACAAAAATAATGACATAAGTACATACATAGAGATCAGCAACAAAACAGAATAAATAATGTCTAAACATCTTTACAAAGTAAATAACATAGTATTAGAAAAATTCTACAACATAGCTCTCATCAGCTAAACACATAAAGACAGGAAAAACACAAATACACAAGGGTACACAAACATATAGAGGAATGACACAAAAGGAAAGGACAGGGTTTGTTATACTGCAGTATTTTGCATGGAGATCTCCCTTCGTTCATCATTATTCCCAAAAGTCCTATCTAAGCCTGCTTTTGTATTCTGTTCACATCGTCTTTCAAAAATAGTTTTTCTCCACTGTACACTACTTTTTTTTTGGCCAAACCATTTTCTTATAGCTTGTCAATGCCTTTCTTCCAATACATCATAGTTAGTTTCTTATATAATCTACCCCCCTCTTAAGCTAACTTAAATCTACTGAGCTCAGATATATATATCAAGGGAAAAGGCAATGCAGCAGCACATAACAAATTAACACAAACAGCAATGACAAAAATTCAAACTGGCAAAGCAAGCACCATAAATTAGCAAAGCAAATGCAATATTACAACTAATATATGGCAATGTGCAGCAAACAAGAAAAATAAATCTGTAGTAAAACTGGCTTAACAGAGTAATACGAAGTCAAATTCAGTAACATTATGCCTGGCAAACAGCAGCAGCAAATGCAAGAACTTATATCTAAACATGAGAAAGTTCAAGCAGAAAAAATAGTACACTAAAAACAACAACCCAGATAAGGGAAATGTGTATTCACATCTTAATGTCTATGTAATTAAAGTGGTGCACCACAAAAACTAATTCTACAAAAAATTACCAAGTACTTGAAAAGAAAATTATATATGAAGTTACTGTTATTAGTCCCTTCTTATTTTTCTTTCCATTCCAAGAGCTCCTTTTTCGAAGAATGTGGATCATAAAATAATTATTTAATAGATCTGTTGACAGAAAGTGTTCACATTAGCAAATGCAATCAAGTTTATATTATAAAACCAATGCTGCAACACAGCTGGAAAACAGATATCAAATGAAATAAGCAATTACACAAACCAAAGCATAAAAACATCATTCAGCAGCTATGTGGCATTTCATAAGTCAGTAGAAATTCTCTCAATTCTCATAGAACGACACTTGTCATAATCAGGTGTGCAGATGTACGAATATTTCCCATCAATTCACAAGCATTTCGTACCTTACCATGATCAAGAAAGTACTAAAATGTAACGTATTGTTGTGCTACGAAAAAGGCTGTCTCATTGCACAAAGTACGAGTAATCATGTTTCCAAGTAATGAGCGTGTCGTATTTGCGATGCTTTCTGCAAAGAAATGTCAATAGCGAGGATAACGGCCTGTTTTTTTCTCTACCTGTGCCTCTGAAAGGCACACACTAATGGCTTTTTTCCAGGCAGGTGGTACAGCTGGGCGTCCATGACGCATTACGTGAAGGTCACTTAACTTTCTTACCGAAATATTTACGACAGAAGTGACAGACTCATATAGAAATTTCACAGGGCGAGAATTTGCGTTACAAATGAGTAGAAACAAAATCCTGTAAATATAACATTGTCCAATAAATTTTCGCCGGCGTTGTGATACATTCACGCATTTACACACTTTTCATAACTCTTAAAGTACAATTCTCAGCTTATTGATCATAAATGTACCTCAACAGCATAACACACACCTTCATCATAAAAATAACATCGTAACACCTCAGTCAAATCTCAAAAACGTCGTAGCTTTCTGCAATAATGTCAAAACCTAAAAAAATTCTCTGCTCATTTCAATAGTGTCATCTACCTCAAACGTACTTTAAAATCATGCTCCCTTACCAAAGACATCATTCACAGTTCTCATAGTATCACAATGGTTCCGAAAAAATATGAAAAGTTCACAAAGTACAGACAAAATAAAATTTCATAAGTGTGAAGTTACCCAACTGTGTAATTGCGTAAACATGTGTCACTGATGTAGTAAAAAAAAAGTTTAACTCTCAGTTGAATGATCACATAGCTGTGTAATTTATGTGTTAAAGAAATATGGTACTGATGTGTAAAGTTGTATAAGCAAATACCATATTAGCTAGGGCTCCTTGTGCTTGCCAAACACATGGTACACAAAGGAAGCGTGTACCCCCCTGAGGACAAATGTAATTATACTCTCAGGTGTTACTGATTACAGCAATGGAATGAAATGTATCACAGAAAACTTTCTTTACAATTCAAAAATCTTGAAAAACAAATGGTTTAAGTACAAAATTAATCACTCAAATGCGTGTCCTGTAGCGCTAAAGGTGTGTCTTGCTGTAAGATAATTCTGTGGAACTGTCGTAGTTATCGTCCTCTGTAAGCAAAGTTCTGCTGAAGTCAATGTACTTACCTCATCATAAACAAAAGTGAAATGCTTTGCGTATAGATATCATAGTTATTACGTACCTTACCGTGATCAAGAAAGTACTAAAATGTAACGTATTGTTGTGCTACGAAAAAGGCTGTCTCATTGTAGTTATACCACGAAAGTTACTACTAAAACATGTTTTACTTTCCAGAATAATACAGAAAAACTATGCAGATATAAAACAGATACAGCACAAAAGCAATAATACAAATTGTGTCACTCATTAGTAGCGTCGTGATATAATCGTGTAGCTGTCAAATAAACTAACCACTGTGTCATCTGATATCCCTCAGAAAGTACTTTAAATTGAGAATGTATTTTCAAACAAACCAAAATGTTGCATTAAAATCTCATTAGCAGTACTGGTACATGTTCTAAGTATGTCAGCCTTATGGTCGTTACATAACCGTGCCACTAACAACCAAGAATGTACACATACAATAACACTGTGTCGTCTGCTCACTATAACAATGCATTCGTAATTACTGTCTAAATATGTTCCCTAGGTTCTTGATTGGATATATAACTTCAAACATTGTTGCATGTTAACAGATTCTAAGTCTGACAAAGCATACTAGTAATGTAAAGTGAAAAATTTTATAGCAAAGACTATGTTAAGAAGCAGATTACTCTCAATAAATGGTTTTACATGTGAAATTAGGTGCAATCCTTTACTCTTCATAGTACTCTGAGTTTCAACTTGAACGCAATTGTCATGCGGTATACGTCGCTAAAGAATACTGGATTTTTTTTTTTCAAGGTTAGCGTCTATGTTATTTTTCTCTGAGCCAGCCGGCGCACGCGGCTGCCTGTGGTGCGAGTCATTGTCTGTCTCTTTGTTGGCGCGCGTCGTTATTGGGATTAGGAGATCTAACTTCTACAAATTCACCTTGCCGAGAAGGCCCTGCCCTGTTTGAAGCTCACCAGTTCTGATGGAATTCAGGTCTGTCGTTTTGTCGGTAGTTTCTGTAGTTTCTTACTTGTCAGTTAAGTGGTGGAGAATTTCTCCCTGAATTGTAACTGCACGGTGGACCGTTGTGTCTGAAGTTATTCTGTTTCCCGTGATAATAATAGTTCTGGTTGCCAAATTGTCTGTTTCTCTGATTGTCTGTGTTATATTCATTACTACGGAAATGTGATCTTTCTCTGTAACTCTTACTACTTTGCCAACGGTTGTCATATTGGTGGTGTCTGTTTTGGTCACGATTTGTGTTGTGAGAATAGCCTTTTCATGTCCAGTTATTATTTCTTTCATCGCGGAATTGCGACGGAAGTGACCTGTAATTGTTGTGTTCCTGTTTTTGCGTTCCGCGATTGTCAGCGTCAATTTATAATTCTTGTAAGAGTCCCTGAAAAGCTTCAGTGTCGTCTTTGCAACGTCCTGCCAAAATAATATGTCGTAAATGTTTAGGTAATTAGATTAGGCAAATGCGGATGAGTTCTGAGGGGCTGTAAGGGTTTGACAGGTACTGATTCTTGTGCAACATGTCTGCAAATTACACTCCTGGAAATTGAAATAAGAACACCGTGAATTCATTGTCCCAGGAAGGGGAAACTTTATTGACACATTCCTGGGGTCAGATACATCACATGATCACACTGACAGAACCACAGGCACATAGACACAGGCAACAGAGCATGCACAATGTCGGCACTAGTACAGTGTATATCCACCTTTCGCAGCAATGCAGGCTGCTATTCTCCCATGGAGACGATCGTAGAGATGCTGGATGTAGTCCTGTGGAACGGCTTGCCATGCCATTTCCACCTGGCGCCTCAGTTGGACCAGCGTTCGTGCTGGACGTGCAGACCGCGTGAGACGACGCTTCATCCAGTCCCAAACATGCACAATGGGGGACAGATCCGGAGATCTTGCTGGCCAGGGTAGTTGACTTACACCTTCTAGAGCACGTTGGGTGGCACGGGATACATGCGGACGTGCATTGTCCTGTTGGAACAGCAAGTTCCCTTGCCGGTCTAGGAATGGTAGAACGATGGGTTCGATGACGGTTTGGATGTACCGTGCACCCCTCGACGATCACCAGTGGTGTACGGCCAGTGTAGGAGATCGCTCCCCACACCATGATGCTGGGTGTTGGCCCTGTGTGCCTCGGGCGTATGCAGTCCTGATTGTGGCGCTCACCTGCACGGCGCCAAACACGCATACGACCATCATTGGCACCAAGGCAGAAGCGACTCTCATCGCTGAAGACGACACGTCTCCATTCGTCCCTCCATTCACGCCTGTCGCGACACCACTGGAGGCGTGCTGCACGATGTTGGGGCGTGAGCGGAAGACGGCCTAACGGTGTGCGGAACCGTAGCCCAACTTCATGGAGACGGTTGCGAATGGTCCTCGCCGATACCCCAGGAGCAACAGTGTCCCTAATTTGCTGGGAAGTGGCGGTGCGGTCCCCTATGGCACTGCGTAGGATCCTACGGTCTTGGCGTGCATCCGTGCGTCGCTGCGGTCCGGTCCCAGGTCGACGGGCACGTGCACCTTCCGCCGACCACTGGCGACAACATCGATGTACTGTGGAGACCTCACACCCCACGTGTTGAGCAATTCTGCGGTACGTCCACCCGGCCTCCCGCATGCCCACTATGCGCCCTCGCTCAAAGTCCGTCAACTGCACATACGGTTCACGTCCACGCTGTCGCAGCATGCTACCAGTGTTAAAGACTGCGATGGAGCTCCGTATGCCACGGCAAACTGGCTGACACTGACGGTGGCGGTGCACAAATGCTGCGCAGCTAGCGCCATTCGACGGCCAACACCGCGGTTCCTGGTGTGTCCGCTGTGCCGTGCGTGTGATCATTGCTTGTACAGCCCTCTCGCAGTGTCTGGAGCAAGTATGGTGGGTCTGACACACCGGTGTCAATGTGTTCTTTTTTCCATTCCCAGGAGTGTATTTCACAAGACTGGAAAATTCAGATTGTTCGAAATGTTTCATCATTATGATGCTATGTTTTACTCGGTATTGCGCAGTTTGAGACCAATATGCTGAAAGGAAGGCATGATAAAATTCTCCTTCACTGTGGCAATCTTGAATGACCGATCGCATTCTTACAGCTGGTTCATTCTCTAAATAGCCACACATAAATTCTAATCTGTGCTCTAATGACCAGTTGAGGGGAGGGGGGAGGGTACAATGAGAGAAATGATGGAGCCACGCTTGTGGATGAATGTCGTTGGCAGAATTCTTAAATGTTTTGAATTTACGTGTAGTAATGAACAGCTTATAGTCAAAATCATCGTGTCGGCGAGTAGCATATCGGTCATTGTTACGTCGTGTCGGCGTGTTTGGCGGCGCGTGGAATAAATATATATATGTTTGAATGTAGAAACACTGCATTTCCTACGATTCAGAATGTTATTTATGCTGTCTTTCACCGTTCTCAACACTGGCTTTCTAACTACAATACTGGCAACCAGATAGTGATTAGCAAAACGTGAAGCCTGTAATTAGAATTCCTACTGCTCACTTCATCTGAGAATACACTTATAGTTACAGCTTATAGCTCTGAGGAATTAGGTGATTGTCTGGGATTTATAATCAAAAACAGTGATGAAAAAACGTCCTGAATTCTGAAAGTCACAGATGAAAACAAAAGAATCCACACAATCTAACTAACAGAGCAGTTCAGAGTCTAATGCTCTGATGCCACTATAACTGTCCAAATTAAATATTTAAAAGGATGCTCGCCATAATTTGATGATAAGGTTCATCAAACGCCACACTAACTAATGGTAGAATGTTTATCCCGCGGCGGCACGTGAAGATACGACAATACGCAAACTGAAGATAGATAATTAAAGTCAACTCAGAATTAACACTTCACTCGAAAATGATTTCATGGTTACGCGTATCTCGGGTAACTTAATACGGCATCCGAGGCTGTTTGTAGCAATGATACTGAAGCGACGCGACGCGACTCCCGACACAGATGGCGTGCTATTCTGCGTCTGGAGAGAACTGGGGCCTTGCTTCCTCGCGCAGCGTTCTTACATATAAAGCCGCGGAGCGGACGCCTAAGGGAACGCCTGATCAAATCGGCTCTCCCGACTAGCCGCTGGGCTAGTAATGCACCCCATTAAGTTACCGAATAAATCATAGCTTCTTTTGCTGATGGCCGATGAAGCTCTTAATTTAAATGTGCATTCAGCACACAGGTAATTAATCATGATAAAAGTTTGACGTGGCTAAGTTAAATATTTTGGGCGAGAGAATTAATTTAATTACACTGCACGCAGTAGACGAGCTCTGAACTGGCCCTTTGGAGATACGCTATAGCTATAGTTTTATAGATATTCAAATGAAACTTCTCACATCCTTATGGTTATAGCGGATCTCCATTCTACTTAAATATAAACATCCTAGCCTTATTTATTGGCTTACTTAATCTACCTTGCTTCCTTAATTTTTAAGACAAAACCCAGAACATCATGAATTTCAACTAAGATCTTAATTTGTGAAATCCAAAGTACTGTTTTTATTAAATATTTACGAAAAAGGAATCTAATTATGAATTTTGAAGTCTCCAGCTCTTTTCTGTTGCGCCAATGATTTTTACAGAAAAACGTCCAAATTTCGAAAATGGCTAAAGTTATCGAACTGATATTCAACACATTTAATTTAGTATTATTCCTGACATGCTAGAAATGTTTTAGGTTATTTGCTTGATTTTTAAAGTATTGCGCAACGTTTATGACGTCAGAGCTAGTTGCAGCGGACTGGCTGGCACACAATGGAAAGACTGATGTGAATTTACTATGGTGTGAGTAGGCTGCTTCCCTACAGGTGGTTCCAAAAAAATGGCTTTGAGCACTATGGGACTTAACAGCAGTGGTCATCAGTCCCCTAGAACTTAGAACTACTTAAACCTAACTAACCTAAGGACATCACACACATCCATGCCCGAGGAAGGATTCGAACCTGCGAGCGTAGCAGTCGCGCGGTTCCGGACTACGCGCCTAGAACCGCGAGACCACCGCGGCCGGCTCGGCGGTTCCATCTCAAAATTCTGTGCACCTTGCCAATTTATTTCATAATTTCCGAAATGCTCTGTGTTATTATTTTGCGGCTTTTCCGTATCTCTAAGTCCCTCTTCCCGTGTTGGAGCGTGAGTGTCCTCTGAAATACGCAATTCTTGTATTACCTGTGTCAGCTGATCTTGTACTTCCCGGATTTCTCTTTGGTGTTGAGTATTAATTTGATTCTGATTTGGTTTGAATTTCCTAATTTGTTCGTACTCTTCTGTGTCATTAAAGACTACCGGTCTGGCGTCATTCAGATTATCATCTACCTTCATAGATAAATTATTTAGCTGATTCGAAAATTCGACTACTTTCTCTGATAGTGAACTAATTTCCTCCATGTGTCTTTCTGAACCAATTTTCAGAGTATCTACTGTGTCCTTTAAGTTTTCCTGAGTATTTGCAAGTTCCGTAACCGAATCGGTAAATGCCACTGAGTCAATTTTAGCTTGCAACGTCTCATGATTTTCATGAACAATAGTTTGCAGTTCTTTTATGGCTGCTTAGTGATTCTGTAATGCATTTTCATGCCGCGAAAAATAGGTTGGAAATGCTAACAAATTTGTGTTTTTACGTCATTACAGACTTTTCGACATTTCGATTCAGTGTTATGTAACTCAGTAGTTAAATCTTCACGTGTTTGTTCAAGCGTATGTTCCACTGAGTCTAACTTTTGAAGCTTTTGTTCCATTGTGTCTAACTTTTGAAGCTTTTGCTGTGTTTGTCTCTGATTTTGTTCCATTGTGTCTAACTGTTGCTGTGTTAGTCTCTGATGTTGTTCCATTGTGTCTAACTTTTGAAGATTTTGTTCCATTGTGTCTAACTGTTGCTGTGTTTGTCTCTGATTTTGTTTCATTTGCTGCATTAATTGCAATAATAATGTATTAGTGTCTGGAATCTGTTCCTCTATGCTTTTGGGCAGTGCATTTGCACCGGCTACATTTACATTTTGACTAGCAGAAAATGTGTCTTGACTTATTTGAGAAAACGGTGAGGACCCAAAACCTGAGTCTATTTCCAATATTGTGTTCTGTCATTTCGGATTCCTGAGGCGAGCTGTTGCCGACCGATCTATGGATAATACTTCCCTGTTCACTACTTGTTTCACTGTCTACACCATTATTTGCCGCCCGCTCCATTTCCCTATGCACAGTTACCAAATTACTACTTTGAATGTCTGTTAATTCATTAAACAGTGGTAATGATAAGCTACACTCATCGTCACTATTATTTCTCAGTTTACTTTGGAGCCTAGTGTTACGTTTTTCACACGCCATTATTGTCACAATATTTCACACGATAACACAGAAATCCACAATTTGAAGAGCAAAATTAAGAGAACACATTAACATAGCACTGAAAAAAATATCTAGTTAATTGCAAGCGCAGCTGCGAAATACTTGGTGCAAATTTACATGCATGCCACAACTGTTTTACTGTACAACAATGAAAGACTGCAACTACAAAGGAGATTCTCTGTACAATTACGCGCTAGCAGTAAACTAAAGCTACACCAATTACACAAACTACAAGAAAAAATCAGAAGATTCCAGTGAGGTGTCCTCGGCTAAGGGTCGAAATATGACACGTCCCCTTAGAAAAATTGTACATGACTGCTTAAACTGACACACAATATTTTTTAGCGCAACGCAATCTGACTTTCAATAATCCCTACAAAATAATGGCCCTGACTAACATTAACCTATACCTTTCACAAATCACTTACCTCACAAAAATCGTCGTTACTCGAACTACTGCAATACAGTGAGCGCCACTACTGCCAGCTAAATAAAAGATTCAAACTACGGAAGACACTAACTACTGATAGGCATAGTTAGCAAGTGAAAGATTTTGATAGAGAACAAACAATGTATTTACCTTAATAGTCATAATATATATAGCAGTTCATGACATTCAGTCTTACAAATTTCAAAACTCCGCCATCTCTCTCCCCACATCCACCACTGCTGGCGGCTCACCTCCAACTGCCCAACGCTACGCGCTGTTAACATCCAGCTGCCCAACACTACAATAGCCTACAACAATGCAAACCAGCCACAGACTGCACACAGCACAGCCAGTGATTTTCATACAGAGTGCTACGTGGCGTTACCAATAAGTAAACATAAACAGCCTACTTACATTAGTTATTGGGAGCTCCAATGTTAGGCGGCTCATGGAGCCCATCAGGATCGTAGTGGCTAGGGCAGAGAAGAAGTCCAACGTTCACTCGGTGTGCTTGCTGGGAGGCCTTGTCCGAGATGTGGAAGAGGCTCTTCTGGCGGCTATCGAGCGTACAGGGTGCAACAAGCTGAAGATTGTTGCACATGTCGGCACCAACGAGGACTGTCGAGGCGGTTCCGAGGAAATCCTTGGGTCCTTTCAGCGGCTGACTAAATTTGTGAAGGCGGCCTCCATCTCTCGAGGAATGGAAGCCAAGCTGAAGATGTGCAGCATCGTATCCAGGGTGGACTGGGGTCCTTTGGTTTGGAGTCGAGTGGAGAATATAAACTAGAGGCTACGTCGACTCCGTGACGACAATGGTTGTAGATTCCTCGACCTACGCTATGAGGTGGAAGGTTGTAGGACCCTCTCGATAGATCAGGGATGCACTACACACAAGAAGCAGCTACATGGGTAGCACAGTACTTGTGCCGTGCACATGGGTATTTTTTAGATTTGGTTCCTCCGCACGGGAAACAAACCGTTGGCCTGAAAATTTACCAGTTCATGACACTGACGTGGGTGTGCCAACTGTAAAAATAGCTAGTTCACCTAAACAGGTCATCCAAGGGATTTAGATATGCTAAATCTCAGTAAATTGTCGAAGTGTCTCTAGCAAGATCCCCGAGTTACTCTCCGAAATAAACAGTAGCAATGCCAATATTGTATTGGGTACCGAAAGCTGGTGGAAACCAGACATAAATAGCAGTGAAATATTGAACTCAGATTGGACAATTTTTAGGAAGGCTAGGACTGATGCTACGGTAGGTAGTGTGTTCATTGCCGTTAAAAGCTGTTTAAACGCAGTTGAGATCGATACTCGGTCGGGCTGTGAAATAGTCTCGATAAAACTGTCAATCAGACAAGGTTTGACCATTGTATTAGGATGTATTAGAGACTGCCAGCATCCGCAACAAACTTCGCAGAACGTTTCAGGGAAAGTCTTGAGTAGATTGGAAATAAATATCAAAATTATCCACTAGTTATAGGTGCAGACCTCAATCTGGCATCCATTGACTGGGAAAATTACACGTTTATCACAGGGGGCAGAAGCAAAGACTCGTGTGAAGTTACTCTAGGACCGCTTTCAGCATACAACCTTGAGCAATTGGTTAGAAAACCAACTCGAGATGGGAACATATTAAATATCTTGGCGACAAACAGACCAGATCTTTTTGAGGAAGTTAATGTAAGAGAAGGTAAAATGGTTCAGGTGGCTCTGAGCACTATGAGACTTAATTTCTGAGGTCATTAGTCCCCTAGAACTTAGAACTACTTAAACCTAACTAACCTAAGGACATCACACACATCCATGCCCGAGGCAGGATTCGAACCTGCGACCGTAACGGTCGCGCGGTTTCACACTGTAGAACCTAGAACATCTCGGCCACTCCGGCCGGTTAGGAGAAGGTATCATCGACCATAATGTCGTTATGGCTTCTATGTCCGTGGAAGTTGCAAAGAAAACGAAGCAAGAGCATTGAGTTTTCTTGTTTGTGAATGCAAATAAAAGTGTCATTAATGAATATCTTCATTGTGAGCTCCAAGCATTCACCGATGGACACAAAGATACTGAGCATCTTTGGTTAGGTATTGTCCACCACGTCCTAGAGAAGTATGTGCCTAGCAAAAATATAGGGGAGGGGAAAGGGTCCACCTTGCTACAACAAACATATTAGAAAGTTGCTGAGAAAGCAGAGAATTTTGCACAGTCGTTTTAGACGTAGTCACTGCCCCGTGACAAACATATACTATGTTAAATGAAGGTAGCTGTCAAAAGTTCAATGAGAAATTCTTTTAACGAACTTGAAAGCTGTATTTCATCAGCAGATTCTAAAAATAACCCCAAAAAATGTCAGTCGCACGTAAAATCTATGAACGCTACAAATAATTGAATACCTTCTCTTGGTGACAGTACGGGTAATGTAACGGATGACGATAAACAGAAGACAGAAATTGTAAACCTACCCTTCAAAAACTCGTTTACGGTAGAGAACTGCAGCACCATTCCCCTTTCAGTTGTCGAACACTCGCAAGGATGGCTGACATAGTGTTTAGTGTATCTGGGATGGTAAAACAGTTAAGATACTTAGACGCCAGAAAGGCATCTGGCCCAAATCCTATCCCTGTAAGATTATATGTTGACTATGCTACAAATATAGCACCATTCTTATCCATCATCTGTCAGAGTTCGTTGGAATACCGGAAAGCTCCACGCAACTGAAAGAGGGCCCAGGTCATAGCAATCTATAGAAAGGGTATAAAATCGGATGTGCGTAATTACCGGCAAATTTCACTGAAATCGATTTGTTGTAGAATCTTGGAACATATTTTGTGTTCAAACATAATGACCTTTCTAGACACCAAGAAGTTCATCTGCAGGAACCAGCACGGTTTTGGGAAACAGCGGTCATGCGTGACACAGCTGGCCCTCTTTGTGCATGATATACAACAGGCTATAGATACCGGCTCCCAGGTTGATGCCATATTTCTCGACTTTGGAAAGGCGTTCGACTCAGTTCCGCAATGTCGCTTGCTCAAAAAAGTGCGCGCTTACGGTCTATCCAATGACATATGCGGTTGGATAGGTAGTTTTCTAACAGACAGAAAGCAGTATGTCGTCCAGAAAGGGGCGACTTCAACAGAAACAAGCGTAACTTCAGGTGTGCCCCAGGGCAGCGTAATAGACCCACTGTTTTCTACGATTTACATAAACGATCTGGTTGATGGTACTGACAGTGGCATTAGACTGTTTGCCGATGATGCTGTAGTCTGCAGGAAACTACACTCCTGGAAATGGAAAAAAGAACACATTGACACCGGTGTGTCAGACCCACCATACTTGCTCCGGACACTGCGAGAGGGCTGTACAAGCAATGATCACACGCACGGCACAGCGGACACACCAGGAACCGCGATGTTGGCCGTCGAATGGCGCTAGCTGCGCAGCATTTGTGCACCGCCGCCGTCAGTGTCAGCCAGTTTGCCGTGGCATACGGAGCTCCATCGCAGTCTTTAACACTGGTAGCATGCCGCGACAGCGTGGACGTGAACCGTATGTGCAGTTGACGGACTTTGAGCGAGGGTGTATAGTGGGCATGCGGGAGGCCGGGTGGACGTACCGCCGAATTGCTCAACACGTGGGGCGTGAGGTCTCCACAGTACATCGATGTTGTCGCCAGTGGTCGGCGGAAGGTGCACGTACCCGTCGACCTGGGACCGGACCGCAGCGACGCACGGATGCACGCCAAGACCGTAGGATCCTACGCAGTGCCGTAGGGGACCGCACCGCCACTTCCCAGCAAATTAGGGACACTGTTGCTCCTGGGGCATCGGCGAGGACCATTCGCAACCGTCTCCATGAAGCTGGGCTACGGTCCCGCACACCTTTAGGCCGTCTTCCGCTCACGCCCCAACATCGTGCAGCCCGCCAACAGTGGTGTCGCGACAGGCGTGAATGGAGGGACGAATGGAGACGTGTCGTCTTCAGCGATGAGAGTCGCTTCTGCCTTGGTGCCAATGATGGTCGCATGCGTGTTTGGCGCCGTGCAGGTGAGCGCCACAATCAGGACTGTATACGACCGAGGCACACAGGGCCAACACCCGGCATCATGGTGTGGGGAGCGATCTCCTACACTGGCCGTACACCACTGGTGATCGTCGAGGGGACACTGAATAGTGCACGGTACATCCAAACCGTCATCGAACCCATCGTTCTACCATTCCTAGACCGGCAAGGGAACTTGCTGTTCCAACAGGACAATGCACGTCCGCATGTATCCCGTGCCACCCAACGTGCTCTAGAAGGTGTAAGTCAACTACCCTGGCCAGCTAGATCTCCGGATCTGTCCCCCATTGAGCATGTTTGGGACTGGATGAAGCGTCGTCTCACGCGGTCTGCACGTCCAGCACGAACGCTGGTCCAACTGAGGCGCCAGGTGGAAATGGCATGGCAAGCCGTTCCACAGGACTACATCCAGCATCTCTACGATCGTCTCCATGGGAGGATAGCAGCCTGCATTGCTGCGAAAGGTGGATATACACTGTACTAGTGCCGACATTGTGCATGCTCTGTTGCCTGTGTCTATGTGCCTGTGGTTCTGTCAGTGTGATCATGTGATGTATCTGACCCCAGGAATGTGTCAATAAAGTTTCCCCTTCCTGGGACAATGAATTCACGGTGTTCTTATTTCAATTTCCAGGAGTGTAGTATCACACGAAAGTTGTGAACAAATCAATGGGGAAATGCAGAAAATAAATGCGTGGTGTAATGACTGGCAGTAATCTCTAAATATTAGTAAGTGTAACCTACTACGTATAACAAGGCGAAAATCCCCATTAATCTACGAGTGCAAAATAAATGCCCAGTCTTTGGAAGCGGTAACATCTGTCAATCATCAACGCGAACTCTAGATTGCAGTTTATTGGTAGAATCCTGAAGCGATGCAGTCCTTGAATAAAGAAAATTGCTTTCAATACGTTAGTTCGTACAGTCTTACAGTATTGTACGTCTTTATGGGACCCTTACCAGTTGGGCCTGATTGAGAAGGTCCAAAGAAGGGCAGGAAAATTCGTGACAGGTAAATTTAGCCATCGCAAGAAAGTTACAAATCTCATATAAAATTTTTAGTGGGATGCACTTGCAGATAGACGAAGCGCTAAATGGAAGGGGCTGCTCACTAAATTCCTAAACCCGATCTTCGCCGACCGCGTAGAGCATATATTATTACCTCCAACTTTCAAATCGCGCAATGATCACCATTCAAAGATATGGGAAATTAGAGCTCGTACTGAGGCGTTCACAGAGTCGTTTTTCCCTCGTGCGATCCGCGAGTGGAACAGGGGGGAGGGGGGGGGGAGGTAAGAGGGAATATTACTTTGGCTCAAATTGTGTTCTCCGCCACACACCGCTTGGTGGCTAGCGAAGTATATATGTAGATATGTAGGTGCAGAACCGGAAACACAGAGGGAAATGAAAACAAATGTCCAATATTTTAGCTATGAGACCAGACACTACTCTCATAATCATTTGAAATACTGGAGGGGTCATATGGAGGACATAGCTGAGCCCTCAGATCCGAAAATAAAAAAAACCTCCATTTAAAATTTCTTGCATGAGTTTATTGATCCGTGGGTTCTTGCTACAATTTTTCATACCTTGTGAATGAAAAGCTATACGAAACTGGAGTGACATCGTACAACTTTTATTATTTTGTGAACTGGTTTCAGATGTTCGCCAAAGTCAGATACAAATATAAATACACTCCTGGAAATTGAAATAAGAACACCGTGAATTCATTGTCCCAGGAAGGGGAAACTTTATTGACACATTCCTGGGGTCAGATACATCACATGATCACACTGACAGAACCACAGGCACATAGACACAGGCAACAGAGCATGCACAATGTCGGCACTAGTACAGTGTATATCCACCTTTCGCAGCAATCCAGGCTGCTATTCTCCCATGGAGACGATCGTAGAGATGCTGGATGTAGTCCTGTGGAACGGCTTGCCATGCCATTTCCACCTGGCGCCTCAGTTGGACCAGCGTTCGTGCTGGACGTGCAGACCGCGTGAGACGACGCTTCATCCAGTCCCAAACATGCTCAATGGGGGACAGATCCGGAGATCTAGCTGGCCAGGGTAGTTGACTTACACCTTCTAGAGCACGTTGGGTGGCACTGGATACATGCGGACGTGCATTGTCCTGTTGGAACAGAAAGTTCCCTTGCCGGTCTAGGAATGGCAGAACGATGGGTTCGATGACGGTTTGGATGTACCGTGTACTATTCAGTGTCCCCTCGACGATCACCAGTGGTGTACGGCCAGTGTAGGAGATCGCTCCCCACACCATGATGCCCAGCTTCATGGAGACGGTTGCGAATGGTCCTCGCCGATACCCCAGGAGCAACAGTGTCCCTAATTTGCTGGGAAGTGGCGGTGCGGTCCCCTACGGCACTGCGTAGGATCCTACGGTCTTGGCGTGCATCCGTGCGTCGCTGCGGTCCGGTCCCAGGTCGACGGCCACGTGCACCTTCCGCCGACCACTGGCGACAACATCGATGTACTGTGGAGACCTCACGCCCCACGTGTTGCGCAATTCGGCGGTACGTCCACCCGGCCTCCCGCATGCCCACTATACGCCCTCGCTCAAAGTCCGTCAACTGCACATACGGTTCACGTCCACGCTGTCGCGGCATGCTACCAGTGTTAAAGACTGCGATGGAGCTCCGTATGCCACGGCAAACTGGCTGACACTGACGGCGGCGGTGCACAAATGCTGCGCAGCTAGCGCCATTCGACGGCCAACACCGCGGTTCCTGGTGTGTCCGCTGTGCCGTGCGTGTGATCATTGCTTGTACAGCCCTCTCGCAGTGTCCGGAGCAAGTATGGTGGGTCTGACACACCGGTGTCAATGTGTTCTTTTTTCCATTTCCAGGAGTGTATGTGTGACTTTGAAATTTTTGTGGGGTCAAAACTAGAGCCACTCCGTCGGTTTCCAAAGATGACAACTGTTCGATTCAGAATTTATGAGTGAAACTATTTCAGTAATAGTTAGATTTAAAGCTGTTTAGCTTAGGTTTAGATTGTGACACATTAAATAATTAACTACTTGATAAATTACCACTGACCTGGGACGAAAAAGTCACCAAAATTATATAAACAGCTCTTTTTCCATCCTCTTTGGTCTCACTTGTAATTCTGTACCTGTTCGGTGTGGTGTCATAGCTGGCGATTTTATTTTCTCTGGGTGCCAAACCCATTGTACTGTAGATAGGTAGGTTATCGTCCCTAGCTCACTTACAGCAGTACCCATGTCGTTTGCCTTAGGGTACGAGCACAAGGAACTGGAGTAATGGTCCCGAGAAAAATATCAATCACGTTGCTTATTAACGAAAATCGCACGTACATGACCGGCGTAAGAAGAAGCAGCTAGTGTCGGAATATTTTATGATGGCAACAACGAAATGAAATGTCACCAGATGTATAATTTATGTACAGTAGAGTTATTATTTAAGTGATACTTACACGTCAATCACTGTTTCTGTAACTGCGGCCATTGACATCGTCACAACCGATCAATAACTTTGTGTATTTGTCTTTCAGGTAACACGGAAGGTACTGGTTCTCGAAATTTTTAGTGTGTACATTTCCGGTGGCGCTATCATTTTCTTCCGGGGCTGTATTAACTGCACGACCGGAACGACCATTTAATGCTTGCCGCCCCGTGTTCAAATGCGAACGTTTTTATCGAGGGATTTAGCGCGACGCAGTAGTACGGCTTTATAAATGGAGTTACACGGTCCGTGCCGTAAAGAACAGGCAGGTACTACAAACAAAAGCTGCTAGCCGTGTTGGGGGAAAAGTAAGGGAGAGTGCAGAGTAATGCAGGAACGCCCGCTTTTTATATTGTTTCCTGTACGCCGGCAAGTCGGAACAATGGGCGGAAGGCGTTTGTTTACAGTGGCCGGCCGGGCTGCTGCCGCCCCCGCAATCAGAATCTTTGTGCGGCAGCCGACAGCGACTGGCAGTGCGGCGCGGCTTGCGCAGTTGTGACGCGCACAATGCCAACTCAATCAGGCCGCCGTGTTTGCCTTTCCGCCAGAGTCCCCGGGGCGCGGCGTCGCGCGACATCGCTCTGGCGCGCCGGCCGCCCGGCGCTCGTCTGTCACGTGACCGGGGCAGTCACTCCGGCTCAGTGACAGCAACAAGCGCCGCGCGACGCCGCCGGCAGCGCCCGCAGCGCGCAAACATCCGACTACCGGCGCCTACTATCGACTGCTGCCAGCTTAGTTTCCAGATCGACACCTAGCGTCGCCTACCGTCCAGTTTCCGGCGGATTGTCCCGGAATTTAAAGTACTGTACAGGACTCCTGGTGAACGGACTCAGGACACACATTCATACAGCCTTATGCCGAATTTGCGTATCATGCGAACGAAGGGAAAGACTGATCAGCGAATATCCTAACCCAACCATTATATACTATCAGAATACACGATTGCCTCTTATATTATGGGTCACTGGGCTGAAACCCTCCATTGCTCGTGCGTGTGACACGTTATTCACACTATTTTCCCGTTCTATGTTGTCTGACTGCTCTGGACTGAGTTCACGTCATTTTCAGTGCCTTTCCATTAACTCTTCATCCGTTAGCTTCAACCATTATTGCCTTTCAGTTATGCAGGGTTACATTGTTTATGAGACATTGTTAAGGGTTGGAGGACAATGGTCATCCACGCAACCACTGCCGCTACAGCCTGAGACAAAGTAAGTGTACCTTACTTCACCGATGTTCTGGATTCGAGCCAGCTTTCATGTGTGTCGTTTTAGACGTGTCGAAGCTAATTACATTTCCTTTGCCTTTTGACTAGAATGCGTAACTACGAGAAGTAAATAACCTCCACACCTTTACCTTGTGGAATAAACGTCAAAGTTTACAAAATCTTAGTGGAGAGCTTAGCAGAGATCTTGATGTGTGGCTGGAATGTCCATGAACTGGATGATGAAGATCGTCACAGTGATACTGCTAACGCAGAGAATATGTATATTAACCCTCAACTACTATCGACCGTCTCTCAGACCGCTACTAATTTTTGAGTCGAGATATTTCTCACACCCCTGCAAAGACAAATGGACTCTTCCATGTACCTTCCTATTGGCTGTCAAGCTACACGTGCCAGCATTCTTGCATTGTTGCTGCTCTTTGTTTCGTAATTAATAGCATTGAGAGGTCTCACAAGCGTACCATAGTGTTTGCGTGCCGCGTTTTTGTTGCATGCTACTGTTTCTCCATGGCGGGGAAAGCTGGGCCTTCTGTGCAACGTGTGTTATGTGAGACAGATGTCTTCACTTGCAAGATGAGCCTCAGACATCGAAAGAAGAATACGAAAATCGAAAAACGTGCACCTTTTGCCCTCCTCGTCTGAAGAGGAAAACAAGGTATCCATGTCAACAGCGTGGTGTTCCGATTTGTTTGGAGTGTTCCAGGAAAGTCTGCGTGAAGTGTTTGCAGGTGGAAATTGACTAAAGTATGATTCAGTGGCACATGAGAACAAGTATTTAGTTTTTACTTGTAATTTTAGAAGTAAAATGGTGGCAAAGTTTCTCCATTCATAGACTTATGGACTGAAATATTCGGTCTACATTGCAAATTGAGTCGTAAACTGAAAGCTGACTTTGTACACAATTTATCGCAAGTCACGTCGGATTTTTCCACCTAGTTACACTGCCAGTTTGTAATATAATCCCTCTGATGAAAATCTGTTTGTGAGTAGAGAGCTAACTGTTTGCTGTTATTTTCGTAACTCATAAAATAAAAATATACTCCAGATTTCGCTTTGTTTTAATTGTCGATGTGTCTAAAATACTGCAGTGTTTAAAAAAATCAAATTTCTACAAAAGCCACCTCTAAGAAGTGTAATGAATGACTGGAAGTCAATAAACTATAGATATTCAGCAAAATTCTGGTTTGATATATAAAATAGAAAAATGCGGTCTGTGAGACCCTTCCATAGTAATTGTGTTCCTGTGAATGACCATAGCAGTTAAGGGTTAAAGTGGTCATGATTCAGAAACACAACAAGAAGTGTCACAAAATGATGAATATGAATCAAAGGAAGAAATGCTTAAAGAGGACGTGTTTCTTGTAGCAAAATATAGAATAGATGAATGGAGGAAAAGCAAATGTCCTACTAATGTTAGAATGAAGTCTTGTAATGTTATTAAGAATTTCCCTAGACCCAAAATGAAGCTCCTACAACAAAGAAACAAATATTACGAAGTTATTTATGAAAATATAACATCCATTAATGCAACATGTGCTAATATTTCCATCAACCAGGTTCCGATTAATTTTTCTAGGGGAAGGAATGCTAAAGAAACAGATGTGATAGAGATCAGAGCTTCCATTGTTTTGTAGTGTCTCTCTGAGAAGTTCTACAAATAGTTTATCAAAATTGTAGGATAGTTCAAGGGGCAACAGACTTGAATTGTGCTACTTCCGCGTCAGTGAAAACCGATTCATGTTGCACCTTAGCTGTCGGCGTTTGATAGTATCCTTGATAGAGGTGTTCACAGAGAGAATGACAAGTTTGCTGCTATCAGAGAGGTACTGGAGCTGTTTACGAGCAGTTGTCAAAAATATGTTATCACTCAGTGCAGTGCTTCAGACTCCGTGTGGCCAGTGAGCCCGTTTCAGACTTTCGTATGGCCACTGGTTGTCAACCATATGCTTCTAGAAACTAACAACCGAATCCAAAAACGTCACCTAACGTTATAAACCTCTTAAGAGTATATTATTCTTGCACCGTACAAACAAAAACACAAAGAGAGAAGTATTTCAAGATGTGTTTAATTCTTATTGCCGTTGGCGAACGCAGTAAAGGTTGCAGCTTAAGTCAGGAGCAGCGTGTTATGTAGCGCGACCAGCACGGGGCTAATGGAAGTGAGACAAGAAATATTTTATTTTTTGTCTTCCAGCGCTGACAATTCACGAGCGTGCACGACTAGCACCGATCAGCTGCGATGGTATAAATCTCAACGGAAGTAAGATGGTCTCGTGATTGCGCTTTATAGAGACCGTCATGTTAAAATGTGGTACACGTTTATAGCGAGTAATATTAAATAAACTTAAGACTGTTGTAATAGAATGTAATGAGTACTGAAATGCTGAGTAATAGAAAAACGACATTCAAAACAATGAAGTGGAGTTACTGTTACTAACTACTATATGATATTAATTTATATAGGGTACCCGTCAGCAGTAATTTCGGTAGGGGAAGGTGTGGTAAAGCGGTGAGATTGTGAAAAGTGGCCATTGCATATTTTTTGCCCTAAATAGCGCTGCTACCTCTCAGCAAGTATCCACACTACTAATACACACTGTCGCTGTTGTCAGTGAGAAGCCTGAGGTATTATTCTTTAGCATTCCTTTATTCCTCTGATGTACACTAAGTCATTTATGTTATTCTCAGTACCGCGCCTTCATGGAGAGTAATAAAAATGTTTCAAATGGCTCTGACCACTAAGGGACTTACCTTCTGAGGTCATCAGTCCCCTAGAACTTAGAACTACTTAAACCTAACTAACCTAAGGACAACACACACATCCATGCCCAAGGCAGGATTCGAACCTGCGACCGTAGCGGTCTCGCGGTTCCAGACTGTAGCGCCTAGAACCGCACGGCCACTCCAGCCGGCGGAGAGTAATATGTTTTTGCAATATCAATGTTTAAACAACGCCCTTTTGCCTACGAGTGTTGTCATTTCAGTATGATAATGTCTTAGATGGATCACTAATGACAAAACGGAGACCCATCCCGTATAGTGGTCACACTACTCGTGGGGGAAAGTGCCCAAGATGTTCACTCCAATTAGAAACTGACTTCTGAACCGTCTTATAAAGAACTCCTTCTGTGACTCTTTGAATTAATTAAGTTACATTATTTAAAACTGTCTCTGTTCTGTTACATATGACATAAAAGAAACGCACGATTTTACCGGTATGCAGCAGCCGTCTGTGTTCTTTCAGAGAGCAGGGCGTGAAGACGCCTAGAAAACATGCCCGAAAATCCCGTTGCGATGGAACCTAGTGTACATCTTACTGTGTTTACGTATTACACATACTATATTTAGATTTAAACAAAGCACTCCTAAAATCATTCGTATACATCGTTTAAAGTGCCCGAATACATCGTTTATGTTGTGGATGAAACCTGCCATCTGTGCGAGTGACTAAGTTATGAATTATGACGTGAGAACGGAGGATTAAGCTGCCTAAGCATTTCATGTCCTGTTTTAGTATTTATAGGATAACAAACAATCGGTGTTTCGAAATATGTTTCGTCCATCCTATGATGAAGAAAACATTTCGTCAAGTTCCTCTGTTCCGAAGGAGAAAGTTTAGATAAGGGACTTTCAACAAAGACTGATTAGGAAACAAAGAAAAAGTTTTTCGCATAGTTGATGAAAGTAAACGGCTTTGTAGCAGATATGTGATTTGCCACACCACGTTTTCGATAAAATTTCAAGGAAAGAAAGGCTTTAGTGGATCATCAGAAGACACAAAAACACTTTCTGGCACGAAAGCAATGTCGTAAAAATCAAATAATGACAACTGTCTTCGTGATGAAACAAATGTCTGAAGGTGAATGCCTGATACTTGCTGTAGTTGCTTATGTTTATCACAGTGAAAAGCAATGCCTTTGATACAAATCGCTAGGTTACCAAATGAAATTACATCATCCTTTGTTTATAGAGAGCAATAGTGCATCTAAAATTTCTTTGGAAGAACAACGGCTGTCTCGGAAAATGTTCTTGATCCGTACTGTCAAGGTGTAGCCATAGGCGAGTTTCGCCAAGCCTTTTATTTATCCGTTCCTCAAGTGCTTCAAACCGAGCACATATAAACTTCTCCTTACGCAGTATTTGCACATTTACGTCATAAATTACCAGATTTTTATGAAGACCGTAGAGAAACCCAAAAAGACATTTTCCATGCAGTAAAGAACGTTACAGAATAAATACCTTTCCTCTGAATAAAGTTAAGTGCATAGAGTGCTGACAATGCTCCAGTAACTAGAAAAACAGTTCTGTTTCTGACTTAGTGAAAAACGAAAATCCATCCATTCTGAGAGCTTATTTGCCTGCCATGTCAGAAATAATATTGAAAAACATGGTCTTAAGACATTCCTCTATGATATAGAGGCATTAGTTCTCAAAATCTACAGTGATTTTGGTTCCTCTGCATTAAATGTTCAGTCACTGAGAGAATTTTCGGATTACGTGGAGACAGAGTGTAAGGAACTATTAAGACACGTTCGTACAAGATGGCTTTTGCTATTTCCTACAACTGACAGAATTGTAAACTGATGGCCCACAGGCGTCACATTTTATTTCAGAGGACGAGGAGGTACATTGAAGATTTATTTGGCAGTTTGTAACATCAAATAGGGAGCATGAGCCTAAAGAAACTGAACATTCATTTTCTCAGTGGTATGTACGCTGCCAGCAGGATATTTCGCCCCTTTTAGGAGATGCTCTTCGAGACTGGCAAACAGCTTAGTTATTTTAGTGAAGTTGGGCAGAATAAAAAGGGTTGGACAGAATAATAAGGGAACTTAACAGCAAGCTACAGATCAGTAAATAAGATAAGATAAATTCTTAGGAAAGAAGGTCCATGAACTCCAGGAAGAAATACCAAAATCACAAAGGTAGAGGTTGGGAAATCATGCGTGCCCTTTCTTCTCACGTTGCATTGATTATAATAGCAACAAATTTAACTTATTTCCGTAAATGGCATGAAAACAGATAATCTTACAGTTGGGACGTGCTGATAACGAAAATGTTAATTAAAATGAAAAATTAACTCTCGTTTTGAAGTTATAATACCTTTACGGTATTGCCTTTATAGGCTTACGCATGCATTTACCTTTGTGTCATCCCTCCGAGGAAGGTCATTGAGTGCACAACCGCTTTGCCTAGCGTTTGTAATTTTCTGCTGGAGATTCCATAATTAATGTCCAGCAGTAATCGGCTAACACTAATGCGCTCCACTTTCCCTGGTATCTCATTTCCTTGCCCGATACGTGCTGTTGGAAGCGTTGTCGGTGCTCGTCGGTTACAGCTCCTTATTTTTCAGGGAAAATAAGTTCAGGTGGTAATCCAGGAAATGTAATATTAAGGACATGGTGTACCCCCGTGTACAGTAGCAGTGCAGATGCTTTACCACAAGATTCCTAGTTTTCAGACCCGTTATTTCCTATAAAGTTTATTCATATCGGAGCAAAGTTATCCCAAGGCCACTTTTCATCACCAGTCAGGATGGTGTTGAAACGCTTATCTTTGTTTACTTTGCGTATCTGGGGAGCCACGGAAATCCCCTCTTTTAGTTTCGCTTTACTAAGACGTGGACATTTTCCGCCGGAATACAGAATTGCTTCCCCAATTTTGTCCGTGACCTTAATGAAGATTTACATTAAATTTTATAAGAAGGTAGGGAAAATTATGATTCGATAAGTGCTTCGTGCATAACACTGTGAAATCGTAGTTCAGGTGATTGACTCTTCGGGCAATCTTTCTTTTACAATGATGTGCTTTGGTGCCATTATCCCAGAGGTACATGAAGCAACAGAATTTGGTGTAGCCATGTTGTGGCCCAAGTAACATGACTAAGGCTTTTAAATCCCCGGAAATCTACGGTCTAAACTTGTCACAGTTCAATCGCAATAACAATTGTCTCATGTTATCTTACGTTTCTTCCACGTAAGGTGCATACACAATTGGAATCGATGGTAAGAACAGGGTTTCGAAGGTGACGCTGCAGCAGCATTTTCACCACCACCCTCGCCACCGTCACAAACAGTTGGGACAGGAGCAGGCCGCCCGTCTTTGTGAGGCACTAATCATGAGAGCAGTGGCCGAACGTATGTTAGGATATGTGAAGGAAGACTTTTCTTCTGAGAAATACCACGTGTTATGGAAGCTGCATTACAAAGGTAACACTCATTCACATGATTTGGTGGTTTTGCCAGATCATGGACAAAGCCGTGAATTAAGACTCGAGCCACATACTTGAGGAGCCCAGCTGGTCCCCTATTTCACAGCCCAAGTACAGTCTGTACTCCATCATAATACAGGACAGGGCATAATGAAGGTGGATCGGACGAGTCCATATGATGTTGAAATCATTTGCGACAGTATCAACGGAGGAGAAAAAGACCTAACTACATCCAACAGAATGGTGCAACTGCCCTTACAGGCCAGCCGAACCTTGGAGAACATTTACACAACCTTCACGCCTGAAGAGTTGTTAGCAGAGGTCTGTCTGGTCGCGGCCTTGGCTGGCCACCCAAGTGACCTGATATGTAAGTGTGCCGTTCTTACTTTGTGTGGAGATTCCTTAAGTCTAAGGTGTATCACAACACTCATAGTCCTGAAGGATTGCAGCAGAAAATTGCGGATGAGACTGCCACGATTCAAGCAATCCAGCAACGATCTGTAACTTGCTGACCAGGGACGAAAAGTGCCACGAAATGAATGGTGGTCTCTTTCAACGTCTGCCACAGTCAGGTCAAAACTTTATTTCCTCTCCTCTGCTGTGTTTCTTTGTATCTGGGAACTCTGTTCTTCGGGCCAATTTTATTTGCCAAAACTTGTATGTGGCGTTACTGCCCTCCCTTGGGATTTCAGTGTAGCAACTTTTGCGTCTCTGGTAGTCTGAATAGCAGTTAATAGTAAGACATAAATACAGTATTTCACTTTATACATTGGTCGACAGGCATGATGGACATATGAAACGAAATCATTTTACCTACAAGCCGCTTTCTTTAACACAATACCCGGCCGTTGTGGCCTAGCGGTTCTAAGCGCTTCAGTCTGGATCCGCGCGACCGCTACGGTTGCAGGTTCGAATCCTGCCTCGGGCATGGATGTGTGTGATGTCCTTAGGTTAGTTAGGCTTAAGTAGTTCTAAGCAACTGGAAGCAGTTAATACCATAAATTATCAGGGAGTACGCATTAGGAGTGATTTAAAATGGAATGATCATATGATGTTGATCGTCGGTAAAGCAGATGCCAGATGCCAGACTGTTATTCATTGGAAGAATCCTAAGGAAATGCAATCCGAAAACAAAGGAAGTACGTTACAGTACGCTTGTTCGCCCACTGCTTGAATACTGCTCAGCAGTGTGGGATCCGTACCAGATAGGGTTGATAGAAGATATAGAGAAGATCCAACGGAGAGCAGCGCATTTCGTTACAGGATCATTTAGTAATCGCGAAAGCGTTACGGAGATGATAGATAAACTCCAGTGGAAGACTCTGCAGGAGAGACGCTCAGTAGCTCGGGACGGGCTTTTGTCAAAGTTTCGAGAACATACCTTCACCGAAGAGTCAAGCAGTATATTGCTCCCTCCTACGTATATCTCGCGAAGAGACCATGAGGATAAAATCAGAGAAATTAGAGCTCACACAGAGGCATACCGACAATCCTTCTTTCCACGAACAATACGAGACTGGAATAGAAGGGAGAACCGATAGAGGTACTCAAGGTACCCTCCGCCACACACCGTCAGGTGGCTTGCGGAGTATGGATGTAGATGTAGATGTAGAAGTTCTACGGGACTGATGACCTCCGATGTTAAGTCCCATAGTACTCAGAGCCATTTGAATAATTTTAACAGAATACGTAGATTATGCAGGGATTATACAGCTTTTTGAATGTCTAACGAATATTATATACGATTCTTAATTGAGATGGTTATTCGGCCACTCGTGTTTATGATTCATTTACTATCATATCGTTACTCATTTTCTAGGACTATGCAGCTTTTGTGGGAAGATCTAATTTCCGTTGTCGTTTAAAAGACACAATTTCATGTGTAGCAAAATTAGAGTCAAACATACAAGATCTCACATTAAGACTTCACCGCTAAGGGAAGACTGTGACGTGACCCTGATCCCCCTGTCACATTAGGATTCTGGGAAAGGAACACGTGGATCGGTTCAGCGTGACGACCGTGTGTGGTGCTGTGGAAAGAAATTGCCGGGATCCGGCATGCGAACAACACTAATTCCCCAATGCTTGTCATCATAGGACAATGAATGAAATGTCATGGTTACAACCGTTAAGTTATAGGCAATAAAAGGGCCTACTATTGCAAGTGATCTTCTACTCGAACACGTTGGCGTGATTTCGCAACAATCTGACCGAGGGATGCCTTCTACAATAAACCGCCCCATCTTGCTGTACTTGTTGCGCTCGTCTGACCGTCGTAGTTGGCTGAGACGGTGTGAAATCATAGCTTGTAATGTCCAAGCCACAAATCAGATTTTAAATGTTATCCGCCTGACTGGATTGTACGAGGGTTATTCGGTCGCGAATGGGAAAATACAGTGAAAACCTGATGAAGCTTTGCACAGATGTGTTGAGCACTGTGTCTAGTACACCCGTCGATCGCATCATGTCGCTCTTTTCAGTTCTGAGCTCACAGTGAGAACGTAAAGATGGTTGGAAATTAGCGTCTCCCACCAAGTATGAGGGCCTGGCGAAAGATTTTGCCTGAAGCTACGCAATCAACATAACATAACTGTCATGCGGTTCGTTCTACATGACAAATCTCAGCCGCACTCTGCAGAGGCAATGAAGATGCTCCTTCAGCGATTTCGATGGGAAGTGTTTGATTACACACAATACAGCCTGTAATTGGCTACCCCTGAGGTTCAGCTCTGCTTTAATGAACCGCTGGCTCTGAAGACAATATTTTGACACAGACAACGAGCTACAGTCCAGAGTAGAAAATTGTCGATAAGCATTGTCGGCTGTCTTCTATAACGAGGGAACTGAAAAGTTGGTACAACGTTACGACGGATATGTAAGTCTGAGCGGCGACTGTGTAGAGAAATTGCTGGAAACTGTAGCTAACCGTTGCAAATAAAACAGTTATGTTTTTCACTGTGGTTTCCATTTCGCGACCTATCGTTCCTTACTTTCCGAAAAGCCCTCAAATGATTCAAAGGTTGTCAAAGAATTGAATCACGACCTGGATGAAATTCAGTTATACAATGAATTCTCCGATTTCCGGACTTGATAAAAATAGACCAGA
This sequence comes from Schistocerca serialis cubense, assembly GCF_023864345.2. NCBI lineage: Eukaryota > Metazoa > Arthropoda > Insecta > Orthoptera > Acrididae > Schistocerca > Schistocerca serialis. Next base: position 56,223,396 of record NC_064644.1, read on the forward strand.
ACACTGGATCTACGTACTTACCTTTAAGCAGCAGATCATAGTTGACATGTCCCAAGCCCAATTGATGTGTCTTGCATCACATGTATCTTCAATTCCCACCAGTAGCTCATCCGCTCGAAGAATCTTCAGTAAAATGAAGAACCAATGGTCAGAAGAAAGAAGTAGGAAGTCTGTGGCCTAAGTGAAAAGAGAACTTCAAATAGGAGTGAACTTCCGTGAAAGTTGTGGTGAATATTGGAATTTTATAAAAAGGAGAGGAGGGGGAGGGGGGGGGGAGGCAGTGAAGGACTACTGAAAGCAGCAAAGAGAAACAAAAAACATGCCTTCTAAAACTCAAAACTGTGATCATGGTCTTTCTTGAAGACTTCTTAACTGTCGTTTTTTTTCTGAACTTTGAACTGAAGTTACTACAGTAGCTGTAAATATTCATTTAAAAATTCATTTCACGTTGAAATGGCAAATCTATACATTATAAATAAGAAAGAAAATGAAAAGACTTTATTTTTTATTATTGCAATAATACAACATCAAAACTAAATTTTGATACATTTAGAAATTGCAGGCACAACAAATTGTATATTACTTATGATATTTCTAGTGAACTATCAGCATTTATTTTTTCATTTCGTATGACCGAGAAGTTCTTCAGCGGAGGGTTTTTTGAAACAGGTCATTCCGATCATCAGTGCGGAAAGTTCAAATTGTGTCAATTCTTTCATTATCACTTGCCTTTCACCAACACACTTTTATCAAGCTCGACTAAAAATTCTCATATTTTAAACACTTCTTATGTTGTAGATATATGCAATCGATATCTTGCATCTAAGCATTGGAATTAGTAGAAGGTTATTGTTATTGTTAATGAATAAATAAACTTTGTAAGTAGGTTTTTAGGTTTTTATATTGGTAACGCCACGTAGCACTCTGTATGAAAATCACTGGCTGTGCTGTGTGCAGTCTGTGGCTGGGTGGCATTGTTGAAAAATTATCTATTGCAGTGTTGGGCAGTTGGCTGTTAACAGCGCGTAGCGTTGCGCAGTTGGAGGTGAGCAGCCAGCAGTGGTGGATGTGGGGAGAGAGATGGCGGAATTTTGAGAGCGGACGATCTGGACGTGTGTCCATCAGAAAGAGTAAATGTGTAAGACTGGATGTCACGAACTGCTATATATATTATGACTTTTGAACACTATTAAGGTAAATACATTGTTTCTTCTCTATCAAAATCTTTCATTTCCTAACTATGCCTATCAGCAGTTAGTGCCTTCAGTAGTTAGAATCTTTTATTTAGCTGGCAGTATTGGCGCTCACTGTATTGCAGTAGTTTGAATAACGAAGATTTTTGTGAGGTAAGTGATTCATGAAAGGTATAGGTTATTTTTAGTCAGGGCCATACTTTTGTAGGGATTACTGAAAGTCAGATTGCGTTGCGCTAAAAATATTGTGTGTCAGTTTAGTGTTGATCTGAATAGGTAAAGAGCGAAATGTCTGAGTACGTTCAGTTCTGCTCAGCTGTTTGAAAATCAAATAATGTAAGAGGTTTATCAGCATAGTCATTCATAAATTTTTCTAAGGGCACGTTTAAACTTCCCTACTATCCACCGACTCACGTTTCTTCAGTCATTGCCTCAAGGGTTTTCCTTGAGACTTAGCTCAATTGTCTGTCATCGCCACTGTCTGAACTGATTCTAGTGGCACCGCATACTAACATTTGTTGTTGCAAGTCCGACCTTATCGAACCTGTTGAGTGCACATCGTATTTCGTGAGATATTGTGTATCTCGTGTTGACTTCTGGCTGAAGATCACTCAAGCAATCATCCATGAATTCCCCTCCCCCCCCCCCCCCCCCCCCCCGGAACCCTCAAAGATTAAAACGTCCACAGTCACAGTCAATTACACCAAACTCTATCCTGTATCTCTCAGTTCATACAATGTTACTGGCTACTACGCCGACGTCGAATGGATTTCACATTATAACCCAACAATTCGTCCCCATCTGCGCAGGTCATTTTCAAGGGGGATCGTATCTTCTTCGAGTGTCCAACTCACACCCTGGATTGTAGTCATTATCGTCCAATGATCCTGACTGAAAGCGGTTAAACCTCGAGATCACGCCCCAAAGGGATGTGGCGGAGTTTCATTCGAATACTGACTTCAAGAATCGAAAAGATATAATCTGCTGAATATCAGCATGGGGATATCTGCACCACAAGATGACCTTACTCTTAATATATCAATGTAGACAACACATACGACCTATCCAACACAATCCGAGAGTCACAATAAATGTCTTACAAACCAATAATGCTAAATGTAAAACTACTCCTTCCCTAAACGAACGTTTTAACATATTATCCGAACAAATGTAAACCACTTGATCAGTCCTACCTGACCTACAATACGACTGTGTGGCAAAACGCCCACCCGGAAAATCTTAAATGGCTGTCCACAGTCCTGTCACTGGCCCAAGTATCCGTTCAGGCTGCTTCCTCTGTCGCGCAGCGGATGGCGGTTATCTTACAATGAAGACTATTGGATTATACCGGTTTCTACTAACGCCAGTTTAACCTGAGTGCTAAAACCGCTCAAAATAACCGGTTTCTGAAATAACAGATTTTCGGAATTTTATTCGTATTTTTTTGCTGTAAAAAAGAACCTTGAAATCGAGCAGAGATTCAATAATTTTGAGTAAACACAGAATCAAAATAGGCAAATAAAAAATAAATTCTTCAATCTTTCGTTGATTTCCTCGAAAAGTGATAATTGGTTGAATACTACAAAAAATCACCATTATTCTCCTGCAGATTCGAATTTTTTTGAAACTCTGCTCAAAAATCATGGTGTAATCGACGATTATACGAATGAAATGAAATGAGCTTATGGCATCGTTGGCCGGGAGGCCCCTATTCGGGGAAGTTCGGCCGCCAAGTGCAAGTCTTATTTCATTCGACGCCACACTGGGCGACTTGCGCGTCGGTGATGAGGATGAAATGATGATGAGGACAACACAACACCCAGTCCACGAGCGGAGAAAATCTCCAATCCGGCCGGGAATCGAACACGGGCTCGCTTGCATGTGAGGCGAGCACGTTACCACCCAGCTAAGCAGGCGGACGATTATACGAACAGACAGTGTTGAAATGTGAAAACTGAGGTTAAAGGACTGTTTTTCATGTTAATTTGTTCGTTTTCAGAATCTACACACAGGAAATAGATCAACTACTTTCAATTTTTATATATTTATAAACGAACTGTTACTTTCTCTAAAAGTGATAGCTGTTTGAGCAGTACAAAAAATCACCGGTATTCTCCTATTGCGAATTTTTTGAAACTCCATTCAAAAAGATGTTGTAATCGACGATCATATCACTATTTCCGCATTACGAATAGTCAGTGGTAAAGAGTGGAAACTGAGGTTGGAGGACCCTTGTTTTTCACGTTAATTTGTCCGGTTTCAAAATCTAACAAGCACACAAAGGCAAATTATGTACGCACAAGCACTGGATCAACTACTTTCTATTTTTATTGTAATTTATAAATGAACTGTTACGTTTCGCGTTCTCTCCTTACATGGTGTCACAGGTTTGTTGTGGTTCCTCCAATTCTTAATCTTTTAAAGCAAATGGGGCACTGCATATCACTGACGAGGCAATTGGTAAAATATGAGTACTTCCAGACTAGGGATGATGCCATTCCGTAACGCAAATAATGTCCGACGACAACAGCGACAAACTACTATGCGCCCGAAAGCGGCTACGTGTCGCACACTACATGTACACGTATACTATTCAACACGCCGCGCCACATGTTAACAAGTACATTCTTGTGTTACATGTTTGTCGCTCGTTTCTGTCGCCATTGTTATTAAAATAGCACTGACCCTCCATTCTCTTTAATAACACAAAATTTCAATGCTACGGAAATTTTGCGTATAAATTTACTCGTTTATCGAAAAAGATTTATTTAAAAATAAAAAAAATTTTGCGCACTTGTTGTGGCTAATTGATATTTTGGTTTTTTACCCGGCTGTTAGTAAAAAAATTAAAAACATCTGTTATAACCGAGACCAAACGAATACCGACAACTACGAAACCTACTGTTATTCAGAACTAAAATATCGGTATTCCTATACACAGTTTTCCATGTGCTAGCAATCTGTTCTGAAGAGATTTTTTTATTTTTTTATTTTATAGATCCACAGTGAGGAGATTTTCAAGAATGAGAATGAAACAATATACAACGTTTTTACGTTTTTAGACTTGTATCCTAAGCACAATACATTTATGGCAAGTTAAATTATGGTGTCTACCACGGTCCTCGAAAATTTTACAGGCGTGAGATTCTCAAGGAAACTCATTATATCAGAACATAGCTATGGGTAGGGTTGCCTCGTGGAAAACATTATCTTTTGTTCATCACTATCTAATATGTAGCGAGTTCAGATTCAGAATAATATCTGCTGCAGCATTCACGATCAGTCTTGTTGGCAGTTCTTGTATCACCGTCTTCAATAGGTTCCACCCCATGTGAACACTGAGTAAAAGTAGCCTCAAAATCTGAATCTAAAACACCATCTCTGTCCTTGTTAGAGATGGAGAGTGTTATTTCATTAAGTAATGCAAAGTATGATATGTTTAAAATTACTGAGTTCTTAACGTAAAATGAGTGGCGGGGTCGCACGGTACCCTAGCAACTTATTCTACTTACCAAGTCAAATTAACAGGAGCTCACAACAATAACTATTCACTACAGACGCTTATTACGAATTGAACGAAAGCTGCTGAGTGTATTGTAATGCCAGAGGGAATAACCTCTTATCCCACAACACCGATCGAAAGCTAAATTGTGCGGTTCATGTGCAAATGAGGAAAATACTAGGAGATGGTTCGCACTTGCAAAAATGTGAACGGTTGAGAGACGCTTCTTCCACATTTATCGTTTGTGTGAACACTGCATGGGGGCTTAATTAAATATTATTGAAAATACTTTTTAAATTTTTCGTAGCTGTATGTCCGCTTACGCTGTTTCGTAAACGGTTGGCCCTGACTAGTATTGTTACGCTATCTGACTGCAAAGAACAACAACAAGAATGAAATGAAATTTTTCGTTGACACAATTAATTAATTAAGTCCCCAGCAACTATGAAACTTACGAAGCCAACAAGCACAAGTGTAGCTGTTCTGTATGTGGTAGTATGACTCAACGCACATCTGGCACGGTTCTTCTTCAACAAGACAAGAATTTTAAATACCAATTATACTGACGTGATAAAAGAAAATTAGAAAAACTATAATTACGCAAGAAAACCAAAATTACACTCTAATACAAGAGCACAAGCCAGATGCTTTGTTGACTGAACCTGTCATGACGCATTATTTAAAACATGGAAATAATAAAAAAATCACGCAATATTTTACCTTCATATATATTGACGAAAAGCACTCTGATCGTTACAATATCTTCATTAGAATAACATCTGCTATCTCTCCCATCAAATAACTGGATAAAACATGGAACAAGCACTCCTTACTACAACATCTCAACAAGCCTTGCCCACTCGCACATCTCGACACGAACTGTCTTCTACGAGCTCTGCCCACGCACTGACTACCACGAGTTCTTAACAGGCACTGTGGAGGCGGCTTAATAGTACTCTTTGGCGCAATCTCTGGCGCAGTGGCTCAGTGTAGCCACCTTTCAACACGTCCATTGCTAGCGGTAAGATTGTTCAAGTACATTAGAAACCTGGCAGAGTATCTGTTTGACATATGGTGTTGATAAGCCTCTCAAAAGAATGTTAAATAGAAGTTTTCAAAGAACACTTCAGGATTTAATTCTCGAGTATCTGGTATCTGAAACGGTTTTCATAAAAGGAAAAGATGACAGAGAAGCAGTTATGGCTACGGTGAGAGATGGCTTAACCTCTTTGAGGAAACGGTAGTACCATGTCAAGAATAGTCTGACCTTATAGATTTCGATGTCTTTTCGTGCCTGACAACAACTTGTTGTAGGTCAACAAATATGAGGAGCATTATTATCCTTCGTATTTTTGTAGACCTACAACAACCTGTTCTCAGGCACGAACAGGCTTTGAAATCTGTAAGATTAGACTATTCTTGGCTTGGTACTATCGTTTTTTCACAATGTTCAGTGCACAGTACCAGTTGTAGGTTGACTCTCACACAGTTTCCTGAGGTAACGAAAATTAAATTTTTAGTATTCCATATAATTATTCACTAGATTAAAAATTATAATCCTTTCACAATCTGCTCATTAAGAGGTACAAGCTCATGTTAATGATTTATCACAGTAAGATGTGTACTGGTATCACAGTTAGAAACTTCGTGTATGTCTGGACGCAGCCTATCGCACGACGCGCAATTTTCTCAGACTGTATTCATCCAGCATTGGAAAATGAGGCCACTTAGCGACTTCCAACAGACGTTACACATAGTGATACAAGTTTCTTTAAATTAAATGACACAGGAGTAATGCAAGGAGCAGCACTTGTAGCTATGGTGTGGAGGGCTGAGAGAGTGAACATACGAGGGCAGCAGCATTCATAATCATCCACACAGTTCTTTATTGTCCAAACTAAATAACATTTCAGTCAGAATACAAGCATTCACATTCCAACTAATATGTAAGCTGCAATACAAAATTATGTAACAACATCAATTCGTCCTGTTCGCCCAGAATGACAACTATGACCACAATCAGAGAGCTGCAGACTAAACAGAAATCCACTTCAGTAACCTAATTTGACTCTGACAGTAATAAGGTCTATATGCCAAAATGGCGTTAACAGTAACACAAGAAAAACTTATTTAAAGTAGTGAATAATAAAACATAGAAACGTAAACGTTAGCCGGCCGGTGTGGCCGTGCGGTTCTAGGCACTTCAGTCTGGAACCGCGTAACCACTACGATCGCAGGTTTGAATCCTGCCTCGGGCATGGATGTGTGTGATGTCCTTACGTTAGTTAGGTTTAAATAGTTCTAAGTTCTAGGGGACTCATGTCCACAGATGTTGAGTCCCATAATGCTCAGAGCCATTTGAACCAAACACAAACGTTAGATAACTCCAGTATCTAGAAAAAGAAATTAAATTCTGAAATGATTTATATCTTGCGCCCAAAGCGGCGTTAATAGGGACGACAATTAAATCTCAATAAGGTTGTGAATTTAAATGACTGACATTTTTAAATCTGCTCCAGTTACAAATTGACCAACACAAGAAAATCTCGCTTAAGGCAGTAAATAACAAAAATTAAATGACTGAAATTTGAAAGCAATGTCAGTTACAAAAGCTGATCAATACAAGATAATCTTATTTAAAGGAGTATGTACTAAAACACAGAAATACCAATGTTAAATAACTTCAGTATTATAAATGAGGTTTCAGTTGCATAATGATTTGCATCTTGCGCCCAAAGTGGTGTTAATAGTAATGATAATGAACTGTCAACGAGACTGTGAATTTAAATGACTGAAAATCTTAAACCAATTCAGTTATTAAACTTTTACGAAACTTTTTCTCGCTGACATCTCCCACGAAAGTATTAAAGGAAACAAATTTATTGCTTACATTTCAACTGTTTGTGTAGAAAAACTTGAGTATAACGGTCATAGTATCGATTACTCCTGACCCATATATTGTGTAACGAATGCTATGAATGCCGTTCATCTAGCTTTTCTAGAGTTCCTTTACAATCGTCGAAAATGCTACATCATTCGTCAGCCTTAGAGTTGATATCCATTAAATTCGTACATTGTATTCCTCTTCTAAAATGTCTCTTTCTTTACTGAGTTTTCCATTTGCCCGTTAAACAGTTTTGGTGATAGTTATCCTGCCTTTCATCCTACTTAACAGTCTGTAAATCGCACTTCCTCCTATAGATATAGAGTAATGATGTGTCCTAGCACATCAGATCTATAGTTGTAACATGGGTTCCGAATCACGACGCATTTTGGACATGTGCAAATATTTGCTGAGTTGAAAGAAGTGGAAAGTTACCGAAATAACTAAGAAAGCTAGGGTCGACTGAATTTGTAGTCTAATATAAACCTACACAAACACAGAGCCACATAATAAAGAAAAAAATTTGCGGAAGACGATTCCTGACACTAAGTTTTGTGAAGTATAATAATCTTAAATGAAAAACATAATTTTTAATGTGAACTTAGGGAATTAGTACCCTACTAAATTTATTCGTTCTCACGATTTATGCAGAACGACCTGCAACAGAAATTTATCATTTTGAAAACCACAGTAAATTTTGACGAATTTCAAATCTTTTATAGTTCATCAAATTTTAGGCGAGGTCTCAACTGCCACCTCTTCCCAGTTATGAATTTTACTTCATTAAAAACGAAAAACATGCGGCATTCAGGCAGAGTTGGAAAGTCTGTCAGACTGCCAGCACTTAAACATCCTGGGGGCCTGTGTACAATGAATAGAAATCGCTCATACGGTGCCAAAATTGCGTTCCTGCAACAAACAATGGACTGCATTTTCAGCGCATGTAACGAGTTCGGCAAGTCGAAACAATAGCCACGCAAGGGTCGACAAAAAACTTTTGGCGCGGAAACGATTTCTCACTACGTCGCTCCGAATTCTCGCAAAACGTTTCATCAACAATGGCTACCAGGAAATGGATGTAACGCGGAATGTGAGACCTTGGCACAGGCTACACACAGCAACTTTGTATGTGATACGACGGACTCCAGACAATGACCAAAATGAAACGATTACAATGTAGTAAACTATTTATTGCTAAAGCTTATTTCATGAATTTTCTTCAACAAACCGATGGTGTCATTTATACATCTGTATACTATAAAACACTAGTGAATCGTGGGAGTCACAGCAGATCGGTGAATGTAGTGGTATAGATCTTCCGTTCTCTCGTGCATCACACACTTGAACAAGGATGTATTGTCAGTGCCCACTTACTATGTAAATCCTGAGAATGTGATCAATCTACTAGGGTCTCAAGAGCGCCTGAATGACGGTTTCATAACAGCGTACAGATATAAAGGGCAAGTATCCGCTGCTACACACCATAAGGAATAAAAACAAACGCCATCGGTATGAGCTGTTGAGTGTGGGTGCCAAAGCAGACGCTCATCACGAAAATATTAATGGCGAAGTGATGTTATTGGTAGATATCGTTTTCAAAACATTCACACGTCTTCAAATGTATAGCTAATAACTGAAAAAAATTCTGTATCTGTATGCCCTTCAACCGGTGGTAAATTAGAGTCAAAGCGAGCAGCGAGTGGTATTATAACCTTTTTAAAAATTAATCATTAGCATCCTCTAAGTTAATAAGGGCCGGATCTGCTACTAAAAGCAATACTTTAATTTGGTTACATTATGGAGTTCGCTTCCGTTTCACATGTGCCATGGTTGGTTGTCCTGCGTAGTTCAGGATGTCCTATTCGTTACATAAGAGAGCACAAATTCCACATACACTACGCACCCTTACATTGTTGTTGTTGTTGTGGTCTTCAGTCCTGAGACTGGTTTGATGCAGTTCTCCATGCTACTCTATCCTGTGCAAGCTTCTTCATCTCCCAGTACTTACTGCAACCAACATCCTTCTGAATCTGCTTAGTGCATTCCTCTCTTGGTCTCCCTTTACGATTTTTACCCTCCACGCTGCCATCCAGTGCTAAATTTGTGATCCCTTCATTGTTCAGAACATGTCCTACCAACCGGTCCCTTCTTCTTGTCAAGATGTGCCACAAACTCCTCCCCAATTCTATTCAATGCCTCCTCATCAGTTATGTGATCTACCCATCTAATCTTCAGCATTCTTCTGTAGCACCACAATTCGAAAGCTTCTATTCTCTTCTTGACCAAACTATTTATCGTCCACGTTTCACTTCCATACATGACCACACTCCATACAAATACTTTCAGAAACGACTTCCAGACACTTAAATCTATACTCGATATTAACAAATTTCTCTTCTTCAGAAATGCTTTCCTTGCCATTGCCAGTCTACATTTTATAGCCTCTCTACTTCGACCATCATCAGTTATTTTGCTCCCCAAATAGCAAAACTCCTTTACTACATTAAGTGTCTCATTTCCTAACGTAATTCCCTCAGCATCACCCGACTTAATTCGACTACATTCCGTTATCCTCGTTTACAATGTCATCGGCGAACCTCAAAAGTTTTTATTTCTTCTCCATGGATTTTAATACCTAGTCCGAATTTTTCTTTCGTTTCCTTTACTGTTTGGTCAGTATACAGATTGAATAACATCGGGGAGAGGCTACAACCCTGTGCACTCCCTTCCCAACCACTGCTTCCTTTTCATGCCCCTTGACTCTTATAACTGCTATCTGGTTTCTGTACAAATTGTAAATAGCCTTTCGCTCCCTGTATTTTTCCCCTGCCACCTTTAGAATTTGAAAAAGAGTATTCCAGTCAATATTGTCAAAAGCTTTCTCTAAGTCTACCAATGATAGAAACGTAGGTTTGCCTTTCCTTAATCTTTCTTCTAAGATAAGTCGTAAGTTCAGTATTGCCTCACGTGTTCCAACATTTCTACGTAATCCAAACTGATCTTCCCCTGGAGTCGGCTTCAACCAGTTTTTCCATTCGTCTGTAAAGAATTTGCGTTAGTATTTTGCAGCTGTGACTTATTAAACTGATAGTTCGATAGTTTTCACATCTGTCAACACTGGCTTTCTTTGGAAATTTTTATATTCTTCTTGAAGTCTGAGGGTATTTCGCCTGTCTCATACATCTTGCTCACCACATGGTGGAGTTTTGTCAGGACTGCCTCTCCTGAGGCCATCAGTAGTTCAAATGGAATGTTGTCTACTCCCGGGGCCTTGTTTCGACTCATGTCTTCCAGTGCTCTGTCAAACTCGTCACGCAGTATCGTATCTCCCATTTCATCTTCATCTGCATCCTATTCCATTTCCATAATGTTGTCCTCAAGTACATCGCCCTTGTATAGACCCTCTATATACTCTTTCCACCCTTCTGCTTTCCCTTCTTTGCTTAGAACTTGGTTTCCGTCTGAGCTCTTGATATTCATACAAGTGGTTCTCTTTTCTCCAAAGGTCTCTTTAATTTTCCTGTAGGCAGTATCTATCTTACCCCTGGTGAGACAAGCCTCTACATCCTTACATTTGTTCTCTAGCCATCCCTGCTTAGCCATTTTGTACTTCCCGTCGCTCTCATTTTTGAGGCGTTTGTATTCCTTTTTGACTGCTTCATTTACTACAATTTTATACTTTCTCCTTTCATGAATTAAATTCAATATTTCTTCTGTTACCCAAGGATTTCTACCAGCCCTCATCTTTTTACCTATATGATCCTCTGCTGCCTTCACTGCTTCAACCCTCAGAGCTACCCGTTCTTCTTCTATTGTATTTCTTTCCCCCGTTCCTGTCAACTGCTCCCTTATGCTCTCCCTGAAACTCTTTACAGCCGCTGGTTTAGTCAGTTTATCCAGGTCCCATCTCCTTAAATTCCCACCTTTTTGCTGTTTCTTCAGTTTTAATCTATAGTTCATAACCAATAGATTGTGGTCAAGTCCACTTCTGTTTTTAATATCGTACATTTACGTCTCTTATTGAATAAAGCATCACTGCCTACTAAGAATCAAGTGAACGTAACTAAGATTCAAGATGATTCAGATCTGAAGGGAAATTGTGGTGAAGTGGATGTTCCTGGATTTGTTTGAACCAGTTGTTCAGCAGCCTCGTAGTTTTCCGTCTCCTGGTATTGTTCCAATAGTGATTCACACTCTCTCGTCCAGTACGGAGTATATTCTTTCCTCGCATCACGTGGAACACTTCTCAGTGCCGATTTATAAATCAGAGAAGCGAAACGCCCATAGTTTTCTGATAGTACTGCATTTTTATATTTTCTCCTTTCATCAATTAAATTCAATGTTTCTTCTCTTCTCTCCGTGAGAGTGCGAAATGTCTCCCAGTCGGTCTGTTTTAGATTCTATTGTGAGATTGGGGGTTTTTTAATGACAGGAATTGACATCCCACTTCGACGATCACAGATCGGCGTTGGCTTCTAGGGAACTTCAGTAGCACTTTTCCTGTTGCTCTCCTTGTAACGAAGGTCAAGTCAGGCATTGCTTGTGATCTTCATGCTGCTGATGAAATGCTTGCTCGGTCTTTCGGATCATATAGGAGGTTGAGATCTCTCCTTTCAGCCCAGTTACTCAGTCTGTCACCTTCCGTATTGCATTCTGAGTAGCCCCATTTAGTGTGATGCGAACTGAAATCGCCAGCGCACACAGCAGGGTGTTGGGCTTTGGGCAGTATCTTCAGTGGCCAAAGTTCAGATGGAGGTTTGTACACACTAAAGAAAGTTAGGTCTTTCACTTTGATTCCGATGGCATGTTCTGGTTGTTCTAGGTTTTTATTCGCATTTTGTATAAGATTTTTTGTGACCGGGGGTGTTAGACCATGTTTGTCATGTTTCTTATATTCAACCAAAGTAAGACCAGAGATTTTAAGTGTCGAAATCGTTTCCTTCGCCAGATGGATTTCTTGTAAAAGCACATTTACTCCTACCGTTACGAAGATTTTTTTCCAGGATTTCTCCTTTCGTCTTCGTATATCCTTCTATATTGAAATGGCACATACATACTCTCTTAATGTCCCACTTGTTCCCGCCGGAGCGGGCTCTTTTACTTCTCGTTCGCCTTTGCTTGGACCGGGAGGCACTCGTGCCTTCGGTCGCCGTTTTTGTGAAGATTCTTCGCCACTGAGTCATGACGCAGCCTTGCCCAGGGTGCACCATCGGGGAGGTGATCTGCATTTCGCACCCCTAAATTTAATTTATTAATTAATAGAATTACAGTTTGATGGAACGGAAATTCCTGTGAGCGTGGCGTAGAAGGAGATAGGTGAGATCAGCGCTATTTGGGTGCGAGTTTTAACACCATTTTACTTAATCCCTTTAGTGGTTGTCATTCTACAATATGGAATGTTGTAAGGATACAGTTTAATTTGTCGCCGAGTTCCAAGAGGAGACACAGCCAAAGCAGTAGCAATAGTGCAGTAATACGCCGACGGCGACGAGTGTGATATGGGCTCCGACGCTGCCAGAGAATCGCAGATGAATGGGTACCGGATGCATTCGTTAATGTCGTGACTTCAGTCAGTTGGAGGCTAATCCACCCAATCGATCTCCAAGGATAGATGACGTGATATTACCCTTCATTTTGCTGTCACATCTATTCTAGTAAATAACACGTCTGTAATTCCCACTTTCAATCTGTCTTGCCTCTCGCTGTGAGAACACATAGGAACGACTTTCTTCCAGATTGAACATTTCACTCTGCATTGGATTCGGCGCCGACCTGAAACTTCCTGGCAGAGAACATTCCGCACGGGGACGTAGAACTGTAAATTCCCTTCTCTGACGACGGCTGTTCGCCCCCGGCTATATAATTGACAGATATGATTAGTTGCATCAGCTAGTTACAGTTGCTAAATATACGCTTATGTTCCTAGGTACCCAAGTTGATTCTTGGGTAGTTGTGGTTACTATTCTGTCATCGACGCGTATGTACGAGAGCTACATTCTTTTCAAGGAACAATCAGCCACAAAATGGAATCCACAGTGTGGTTTATTTCCTGTTGGAAGTTGTAGCTAAATGTTGCACATAAAAATTTTAGATTTTCACTGTGGTTTCTACGTAGTCACCGCTCCAACTTAGACATTTTGTCGTAGTCTGGTACCGATTTCCTAACACCCTCATCACAGAAGGCAAACCAGATGTGTTCTCCGCCCGTTGCCTACGGTTGCCTGCGTCTCGTAATATGCCAAAATTCAGTCCTCATACTCACTAGTTCATGTGAGCAGACAGTTAAAAATCAAAGGAGGTCAAGTCCGGGGTGTATAGTGATTGATCAACGAGTTCCAATCGTAAAAGTTGCAGATGTGCCTTTGATCCAGCGGCAGTGTGGGGAAAAGCTTTGTCATGAATAAGAGCAATGCCTGATGACAACATTTCTCTCAGTTGCTCTTCGAAAATAATTTTCTCGAATCGCCTGATTCACGTGCTGAACAAGAGAATCGGTTGAAGATTCCGTCACTGACCGCCTGGATCGTGAACGTCTGTACATTTTGCTTCAACGTTCCTGCCCCACCGACCCACTTTGCTGTCACGCATGACAGTAACGTTACGTCGGCCGTATGAAATCAGGTAGTGCCCCTGAGCATTTAGAACTCAAATGACAGCACTCTTCTCACTCTTGGCGGAAGACTATTGCTCCAGGCATCTTTACCTGTTGACTGTTCGCTCAGAATCGGAAAGTGTGACGAGACACGATCGATGGGCATGCAAAAACACACTGCACAATACGAGTACATCTGCTCTATTCTTCATCTAATTTTCACTGTGGCTTTAATATTGCGATTGATCGGACCTAAAAAAAAAAAAGAAAAAAGAACAGAGTGTAGCGTACATCGTTGGGGATATCTCTATATCTCTACGTTGTTTACAGCACATAATAGCTGATCTTCTCCTCCTGAGGAATGAATCAGCCACACCAGTCACTGACTTAAACAGTTTATGTCGCGCAGACTCTAAAAGTTTCTTCAGTCTCGAATGCAACTTGCAGTTCCCCACACAAGAGGGCAGAGTTAGGATGTTTGTGGCCTAAAATACAAATACGTGTCGACTAGTTTCGGTTTTTCTCATGCCGTTACAATTTGCGATGAGGCGTATGTCAAGTGTCATTTTCATCATCAGAAATTCTGCGTGTACAAGGAATCATCCGAGTCTCTAAGGAAAGAAAAGCTCGTTGACATTTTGGTTTCTGAAATAATAGATTTCCAGTGTTTTATTCCTGTTATTTCCTGCAATAAACGTAGAAATCGAACAAAGACCGACAAATTTAGACTCATTCAGTTTTAGGATACATAGAAACAAAATATTAAATTAAACTCACAAGTAAAAGAAACTTAGTCCGCCCACGATTCCCTGCTTTTCTCGGAAACTGGTAAGTGATTCAATGCTACAGAAAAATCACCAAAATCGTCCTAATGATTCTAATGTTTTGAAACTCCTCTCAAAAGTTGGGTTGTCACCGGAGATGACACCCCTATTGGGGTATTACGAACAGTCAGTGCTAAAGGGTGAAAACTGAAGTCGAAGAGCTCCATTTTCCGTGTTACTTTGTCCGATTTCAAGGGCTACAAGCAGATAAAGATACATTATTTAGACACAAATAGCAGATAAGCTAACTTCTGTTTTTACTGTCTACCATGAATGAATGTTAAGTATATTACTTTAAGTATAGTTCCCGTCCTCTTTTATTATTTCATACAAATGGCAGACAAATCTTTCATCTTTAAGGCAAATGAAACATTGTACTTCATTGCTACGTCACTTCATAAAAATATTTCGAGAGTAGGGTTGATGCTATTCTGCAGTGCAAAGGATGTACGGCGACGACAGCGAAAAACTACCTTACAGACAAGGTGAGCCCAAGTCTTGCACACTGTACCTACAGGCGTACCTTAAGCCGCAACACACGGCAACAGGGACGTTGTTGTCGCAGGTAACACTGTATCAATCCTTACGGCATGTGTCTGTTGCTCTGTTCCTGTTGGTATTGTTATTCAAATATCACTGCCCGCTTTTCCCATTTCCCATTAATAAAAATTATCTATTTAAACTAGACTGAACTGCATGTTACTGCTTTAGTCTTTAATAAAACTTGCATCTGACTGCGTATTTAACTGAACTGAACTTTATCTGACTGCATGAAAATATTGTTGGAAAATCAATACTCAAAATACACATCTGATTGCATGAAAGTTTAGTGGTAAAAAATAAATGAAAGCCACCAACCTGCATCTGACTGCGTCTGTGGACTTAGCTCGTGCACTCCTTCCCGTTTAGCCGATAATAAAACATACATTCAACTCAGCCGTAGTGCAATGGCCCAAAATTGTCATTCTAGATAACTTTACTCATTTTGGCCGTGTTTGTTACTTAATAAAAATTCTATCCTGATCTGAATAATTTGCCAACTGTGCAATGGCATATAGATTATTTTACTCTGATAAATGAAATTATTAGCTTTACTCATGGGAACTCTACTTTAATGTACCTTTTGGTTCAATGCAAGCACAGGATGCGGAGAACGACATAGGGTGTGAGATCAAACTCTAATTTTATCTAAAAAAAATTTATTGTTCAAACTTTTAAGGCACATGTGAAAAACTAAAAAAAATTCTATAGCATGGATTTACGAGAAAGTTTCACAAAACGCTTATTGCATCAACAATGGGATTTGTATCTAGCTTTTAGACATTATTTAACCAAAGAAAACCTATTATATTAATTATTCTTTCTAGTTTCCCCAGGTATGTGCCGAGTTTCGCTCAATATATAGGTTATTATGTGCGTAGCGCCAATTCTTTCTTTGATGCTGTCACGACCCGGCTGCCCACTGCAGACATCTAGCTCCGACTGGAAACACGTCTGCTGTCTCTGCGCATCTCCTCACCATTACTCAAACTTTTACCGCGTGCACTTAGCTCTGTTAGCTGTCAAAGATCTTACTACTCTAAGATATACTAATCGTCCAACCTTGCGGTTGGGAACTATCGACATTTTTCACTGGCTCTATCCTGATCGAATCTCAGCACATACCTTTCAGTATCTCTGACAAATGCATATTTTAAAATAAAAATTGCTCCGTTTATTAAAAAAAGGTTTATTTAAAAACGAAAACTAGCGCACTATTTCTACAGCTAATTGATGTTGTGCTTTTTTTGTTGGTTATTAGTAAAAAAATAAAAGGCACTTTTTATAACAGAGACGAAACAAATACCGAAAAATAACAGTTACTCAGGACTAAAATACTGTTATCGGTTTTAACTAGTCAGTTTTTCCTATTCCTACATATTCCTACATATGCTGTGTATGGCACTATTGCTAGTCAATTGAAGATATAAAGTTTTGAAATATGTCCGTGATCATATTTTTGGCACTTTATTGTACAGGTCCTTCTTGAGCACACAAATTTTTACAATCCACTATTACCTGTTTCGGCTACTGCCATCTTCATATCATAAAATATTCTGATGTAGTATCAATGTCAAGCTAAATATGTAGGTATATAGTATGTGTCACTGTCAAGTCATAGTTGTTTTACCCCCCCGGTGCCTTGGGGTCTCGTTTCTATGGTTACGGAGGTGTTGTTCTTGGCACAACAGAAGCAAGGACGTGGGCGGGAAGTTGGTGCACGGACTCAAGTGGAAAGGCGGTAGTTCGCTTTGGAGAAGCCTTGCCGCTATTGGTGAATGCAGTATGTTTATAGAGCCAGCAACGCACACTGCACCTGCTGTATTGTGTATTCTGGATGCGGATCTTTCGGCAGTGGCAATAGAAAGAGGCAAAGAATGAATATACATTGTTACTGGACCATTGTCTGATTTCCTTATTCTGTTTCTAAGAATAGAACTGATGAGTCCATTTCAATATTCCTCTATAGCGACAGGGTTTGTACCAGCGTTGTTGATGCACATGCGGCTTCTTAAGCTAGCAGGTTATACTATTTTTGTGTTGTTAATACTGAATTGTTTCAGGATAGGCTGTGATATTTGCATATACCCTTTTTGTTATCTGTAATGGACTGACATTCATTCTCCGAAGACATGTTATTACAGAATGAGCGCTTTGGACCTAACAGACTATACAAAGGAAGCTACTGTTGTTTTATGACTCTCTGTAAATATAGATTTGATACTGGAATGTTTCAAAATCTGTAAAATGAACTTGTTTTCTGAAATGCAATTTCATTGTTCTATTTCAGTTCTAAAGTAACCCAGACATTTGAAGTTCAAACAATGCGATCAGAGTGCGAAGTGCTAAAGCATCGCCGCGCAGCGCCGCGAAAAGCATCAAGAAGGCGATGACCCGTGCGCCAATGGATAGAGCGATCAGTACCACACCTCCAGGAAGACAAGAGTTCAGCGCTCCCTGTCAGTGCTGACTTAACCAGTCTTCCGCCCCTGGGCTGCCCAGTTCGGTCGTAGACTTCGAGACAATCGATGCTGAGATATAGGAAGACGATACTTAGTCTGCAGTAAAAAAGTACTTGTACGTATGAGGCATAGGAAGCAATTCAAGTCACATCATGACAAGAAATTCGCTATGGTCGCAGGTTCGAATCCCGCCTCGGGCATGAATGTGTGTGATGTCCTTACGTTAGTTAGGTTTCAGTAGTTCTAAGTTCTAGGGGACTGATGACTAAAGATGTTAAGTCCCATAGTGCTCATAGTCATTTGAACCATTTGAACAAGAAATTAAGTTCCGGTTCTTTTCTTTTCAGAAATAAAGTGTTTGAATTGATCTTGAAACGTTTAGTGCAAATCATTTAGGATTCCTGCCACCAGCCATCTCAGCTTCTTTGCTTCCTTTTTGTGTAGGTACTGACTCCCACAGTGGCCGACACAACAGACAGTGTTCAGTAAGTATTTCCTTTCTGAAATGAGGTAAAATTCGAAGTATTTGTCAACTTGTTGTCTATGCTTAGGCCTAATTTCTAGTACTACTAAATACCATACAATTTTATTGAGCCAATGTGTAAGGCTTCCTATTGGGGAAGTGACCGTTATTAAACAAGAATGAAATATATTAATGTGACAGTGACGGCTAACTACCACCTACTACTGAATCACAAGCTATATTGTAAATAACTTGTATTTATTGCAAATTATCGCACAATCGAAATTAGATCATATTGAACAAATCATGAATGAAAACAAATTAAACAAATTGTACACTGTTCTTAGATATACTGCACTGGTAAGATTGGCTGTCAGCTCTTAATGTTAAGTTGATGCGAAGTTAGATTTAATTATGCCCCTGGATAAGCAAATGGTAAATGCGATTTGACTGCATTCCTATAACCTCTTTTGTGTGTGAAATAATACGTACTTCGGACACCACCACCAAGAAACTAACCAAACAACATGCAAAAGGACAAATAACCAATAACGAATCGTAAGCAAAACTGCACGGATGCTCAGTGGATGGCAAGAACACGATCCAACAACTATTTCTGAACTTTACTGCCGCTGCTGCAAGTTTTACAATACCGTCTACCAGCGTGCTGACTCCGTCGATACTGCTGGGGCGACGACTGCAGCTGCGAAGTCGCTGAATTAAGATCAGTCTCTCAAATATCTTGAGCAAAATAAACTACTCAGAAACTGCTAATACCACAAGCCCTATATTTCCTCTAAATGGTAAACAACGCTTTCAAGACTGGCTCAACAACCTTTAAGGTGCAGCTCAGCGCGTCTTGTACTAACGTGCAATCCCAGTATGATAGCTCTGTGCACTGGTTGACTATGTTCAGTGGGGACTGCCAGCCTCTAAGGCGGAATCAACTCCAATTATACTAGTAGTCAATGCAATGCCTAGCTGATGTCCTACTGTAGCTGCAGACTCTAGATTATACACAGCACAGTATTCAGAATCTATGTCACTATCTCAGAGCTACCGAACTTTGCGACTGTCCACTTTCACGGCACAAGACGCCCTCCTCCTCTCGCTCTCTCCACGATGCTCTAGCGACAATCTTGCCGCCGAACTCAAATCAGCCAATCCCGACGCTGCAAAGGCCTCCCACATCTCCATCGATGAGTGATACAATTTCTCCACCTATCCAAAAATTTCTCTGTTCAAACAGCGGGCGTTGACCCTCAGCGTTTCCCGCACTTTCTTATGAACTGCCCAATCAGAGCTCAGCCCATTTGCTGCTAAAACAGCGCGCGACCGGGCGGCGCCAGTGCGTACGATGGACGCTCTCTGTCTGTTCGACATTTCCCCTCTCTCTCTCACCTGGTACCCGACGGCGTTCCTTTTGATGCTTGCAGGTCAGTGGCTGCATCCCCTGGGACCCCGGGCCCCTGCACAATGCTCTTCCGGCGCCCACCGGCCTTTGCCTCCCCGCCTTCACTGGCAAATCCACTTTGCTTACACCTACAGCATGCAATAAAATATTATCATTACCAAAGCCCGTATTATTTCAGACATGTGTCTAATCATCACGTATATCTCTTTCTAATCCACCTAATAAAACTATTTAACCAATATATTTTTTGTACGTATTTATACTTTTTGTACAGTATTAAATTTTAATAATGCTGATCCCTGACAAATTGCATTAAATGTTTAGTATTCTTGTTTACAGTTGTTACAAATTTATAACAAGTTCTCCAGCCTTGCGCATCCTTGAGAATGTTTGTATTGTGATTATCTCGATAACCTACTCTTTCAACCTTGTCGGCGTTCACGCGAGCACACGTGGAACATACCAGACAAATACAAATAAACCACCATTCGCTACAACCCACATCGCTGCATTAAATCCTCTTTTCTTCCGAACAGGAAGTATCCATATTTCTTGAACCCCCAAATTACGGCCAATGCTTCTAATTCAGTTACAGGGTAATTTCTTTCACTTTCGTCAGCACCCTGCTCCCGAAAGCGATGGTTTTATGTACTCGTTCTCCATTCTCTTCATACTCTTGGTATATCAAAACATCAATTCCTGTTTTTGCACTGTCTGTCGCCATGCAAAAGTCAAGGGACAGGTTTGGATGAGCAAGTATGGGGGCATTCATGAGTGCTGATTTCAGCGCAAGAAACTCTTTGTCAGATGTTTCGTCCCATACCCACGGTGTTTCCTTGCCTGTTAATGCACATAAGCGTGGCGTTCCTAAACATTCCACATATATGAACTTTTTGTATAAGTTAATGACCCTAAGAAACGTTCTTAATTGTTTTCTATTGGTTGGTGTTGGGAATTTTTCAATAGCTTCGATCCTTTCAGGATTTGGAGCTATACCCTTGGCCTAAACAATGTGCCCTAAGAAGTCCACTTCACCTTTCCCAAAGCACGATTTTGTAATATTTACAGTTACCCCATATTCCTTTAATCTATTTAGAACTTTCCCCAGAAAATCGTTATGCTCTTCCCAAGTTTTCTCCGCAATAAGGATGTCATCCACATAGCAGGTTATTTATCCTTTAACTCATCACTGAAGATTGTCCCTAAACCACGAATAAATGCGGCAGACGATATGTTGCGTCCGAAAGGGAGCCTTTTAGATTGGTAACAAGTACCAAACGCCAGGAACGCCGTATATTTTCGACATGCAGGATGTAGCTCATTTTGCCAAAAACTCGAGCGCAAATCGAGCGTCGAGAACACGGATACTCCGTGAAATTATTGAAGCAACTGTTCAAGTCTCTCCGGTCGATCTGTCTCCTGAACGATAATGGTGTTAATTCGGCGTGAGTCGAGGACTAACCGTGTACTTCCATCTCTTTTGTCCACTACTCTCAACAGACTATTGTATTCTGACGTCACCTGTTCTATCACTCCGTCAGCCAGCATTCTTTGAAGTTCTTTTGCCACTTTTTCTGTATAAGACCACGGAATATCGTAGCTTCGCACTCTGAATGGAAAATGTTTCTTGACCTGAAATTTGTATTGGTATCCTTTTATTACTCCCAGCTTTGGTAGGAAAACTGCTGCAAGATCTTTTAACACTTCTTCAAGCCCCTCTCGTTCTGCTGTCTTTATGTTCTCAATTAGCGTTAAATTTTGCTTAATTTCTTCGTGAATCTCAGCTATCGGTGTCTTCTTATCTTCCAGACTAATATTTTTACTGTAATATTCATGATCCTGCTCTATATCATCTTCATGCTCTCTCACAAAGTTCAGTTTTACGCAACTTGCACGTACTTGCGCCTTAATGGCTTGATCATTCAACTTTATATCATTGCTCTATCAGTTTTCCCTAACGTCAATTCTCCACGTCCAAGATCCAATATTGCTTTTTCTTCGGCCAAGAAATCCTTCCCCAAGATGATTTCCGCGGAAAGCTTCGGAATGATGTAGAGATTTGCTGTAAGTTTATGCCCTTGACATTCTAACTTCAGTCAAGTTTGTGGCGTAATATCGCTGCTTTTACCAAGTAGCGCACCATGTACATCAATCTTTTGGATTTTTAACATTGGCGGGTTGACTGACGCTCTGCATCGGTCGAACACACTGTCTGAAACAGCAGAAAGGTGGGTCCCACTATCTATAATTGCAAGATATGTCACCTACTTTTACCGTTACAAGAGGGTAAATGTCATTCTTCGTACTATTCTCTCTCTCCTCTAATAATGATTCCCGTATGTCGTTTTCGTATCCTATTATGTTCACATCCTGTGTTCGTTGTTTGTCAACGGGTATGCTACTTTTTGCACCCGTTCGTGGTACTAGTCAATCTTGCTGCGTGTTCTGATCAACTTGTCCGCGCCCCGAATTTGGCGGTCTAACTTCAACCATCTGTGGATTCTGTTGTGCCTGTGATCCCAAATTCTGCTCGACTCGCGGCCTATCTTCTCTGTGGAACTTTCGTGATGGGAAATTGTTTTGTTGCTGCCACCCACGGTTCTGTGGCTCTTGATTTCTCCATCTATCATTATTCCTCCAGTCCTGATTTTGACTATTTCCGTTTCTGTTTCCTCTAAAGTTGTTTTGCCTATTTCCTGCACTGGCTGCCCAAATTTGGCTTTGATTATTATTTTCGTTTTCATTTCTTCTCTCTTTTTGTGCCTCCTTTGCTGTTCTTGTCTCCCGAACTTGCTGGTCACTAAATGCAATTTCCAATTCCCGTACAATGCTTTTAAAAGTCTCCACGTCATTCCCACATCGTCCTGCCAATGTCTGTTGGTAAGACAAAGGTAACTTCATGTAACAAACTCTGATGATCTCCCCTGGACTGCACGGGTCATCGAGATACTGGTTCTTTTTTAACATACTATCGAAAAATTTCATAACACTTCTGAAGCCAGAATTTTCGAAGTCCCTTGTCATTAAGATTTCTTGCTTTATTCTGTCCTGCGTTTCACGCGACCAATATCGGTTCATGAAAGCATCTCTACATTCTTTATATGATGAACAATCTCTTGCGATGCTCCGCATACTTGCACCTTCTATGTGCGAACATACAAAATCTAACTTGTAGATCAGTGGCCATTGCGGTAGTAAAGTTAAGTCGAACTGACCAATGAAAGTTTTTGGATGCAAGACATTGTTGTAGTCTTTGAAGTGTTGAAATTTTCTCACAGAAAGATAGTGCTTGTAGCCAAATGACCCTTCGTCGCATCTAATTTGCATCGTCACCAGATAGTTACTGTTGTTCATTGCTTCTTTGCGCGTATTTTTGAACCCTACATTTTCTCTCATTTCTTGTACTTTTCTTGAATCCGTTAACACCGTTGCAGTACGTCGCAGCGGGCTACAATTGCTCGTCCCGGACGATCCGTTACTGTACTGTGAGTTGGTAATCCAGTTCGTGTCCTGAGATGAACTAATCGTTTCGTTTTCGTGATAACTCTGTCCGTTACTTCCTCCTTCTCTTTATACACTGTGCGATCGCGTGTCGATTTCCATCGGATGTACGACTCGGTCCTCATAAATTCTTTCTGCACGCCTGATCCCTGCGTTTGTTTCTACTGTCGACGTCATATGCACTCTTTGAACGGTTTCAGTGTCTGCATTGCCCGATCTTGCTTTCGACATAATTTCACCTGATAGTACTTTCAATTGATTCTCGATCTTTTTCTTAAATTCAGAGAATTCTGCCGAAAACGATCCGTTTTGCGATTCCGTATTTTTACTGCTTACAGTTCCCTCAATTTCCTTCACTCTCATTTGTAATCTAGTTATGACTACCTTACCCACTTTTGTCGTTCTTTCTGTTCCTTCTTTCGTCTCTTTAGCTATTCCTATTGCGCCTTTCGCAATTATCTTTGCTGCTTTTGCCGTCCGCTTAGCTTCCGCTATTTCACTGTATAGTTTTATTCGCACGGCTCTGACTCCGTCGTTAACTTCAGATGTTTCTCTCCGTATCGCCTGCACTTCTGTACGAACTGTCTTCACATATTGTGATAGACGTTCTCTCGTCGCCTGTGTTTCTGTACGGACTGCCTTCACATCCTGTGATAGACGTTCTAGATAGTCCAAAATGCTCGCCACACCTACGCTTAGATCTTGTTTCCTACTGGGTTGCCCTCCGTCATAACTCGCGGGTGTTCGTCTCCCGTCTTGTCTTACTCTTTCTGGACTTGCACAAAACTCGTCGCGATACATTTGCGTCGGACTGTTATGTCCTGAACTATATCTTCGAACCTCACTGAAATTTTCCGTCGGTGTTCTCCGCCCTCTAGGAGAAATTTCTCCGTACTCTTGCACTACAATAACCGGCTCTAGGTATTGTTCCCTTTGCTCCTGATTGGCTAATTGGCCACGAGATGACTGATCGAACGTTGTTGCTTCACTAAATTCCACTGCACCGGTTCTCACGCTGCCGAAACTGCTCTCTCTTTCGTCGTTTATATCACGTAATTCTTGTAAACTATCAGTGCTACCCCGATTCTCTGTCATCATTTCATTTCTTTACCGACTCATATCGTCTGCCAATTTACGTGCTCTTGCCCTTGTAATCATCAAATTACCCTTACTACAAACCCACTGATTTTGTACATAACATAGATGTACTACACACGACTAAATCTGTTGTCTGACATACAATGAACTATCACACTAACCGTAATTCACACACAAAGTTCTCTGTACAACCTGACATAACTACGTATCCTATAATCTGATAATCAGAACCTCCATTCAAAGTCACACGCAAACAAATGCACTCCTTTTTACTGTGGCACAATTATACGCAACACTCCCCATAAAAAACATAAACAACACAATACAATACAATGCACATATAAATACAAATCTCGCGAAACAAGCAAATGTTGGATCACAATTACTGAATTTTCCACTGAGTCAACACACGACTAAATCTGTTGTCTGACATACAATGAACTATCACACTAACCGTAATTCACACACAAAGTTTACTGTACAACCTGACATCACTACGTATCCTATAATCTGAAAATCAGAACCTCCATTCAAAGTCACACGCAAACAAATACACTCCTTTTTACTGTGGCACAATTATACGCAACACTCCCCATAAAAAAACATAAACAACACAATACAATACAATGCACACATAAATACAAATCTCGCGAAACAAGCAAATGTTGGATCACAATTACTGAATTTTCCACTGAGTCAATTCTTCTCGTTATTTGGTTTGTCTCCCTTTCTGTCTTTCTTAATTACCAGTTTTAATATCGATCCTAAGTTTTAATATCGATCCTGGTAGGGTAAAGCCATGTGTAAGGCTTCCTATTGGGGAAGTGACCGTTATTAAACAAGAATAAAATATATTAAGGTGACAGTGGTTCAAAAATGGTTCAAAAGGTTCTGAGCACTATGCGATTTAACTTCTGAGGTCATCAGTCGCCTAGAACTTAGAACTAATTAAACCTAACTAACCTAAGAA
Organism: Schistocerca serialis cubense; assembly: GCF_023864345.2. Classification (NCBI taxonomy): domain Eukaryota; kingdom Metazoa; phylum Arthropoda; class Insecta; order Orthoptera; family Acrididae; genus Schistocerca; species Schistocerca serialis. The sequence goes on from NC_064644.1 coordinate 56,248,839, forward strand.
CATCACACACATCCATGCCCGAGGCAGGATTCGAACCAGCGACCGTAGCTGTCCCGCGGTTCCGGACTGAGCGCCTAGAACCGCTAGACCACCGCGGCCGGCAATGTGACAGTGATGGCTAACTACCACCTACTACTAAATCAAAAGCGATATTGTAAATAACTTGTATTTATTGTAAATTATCCCACGATAGAAATTAGATCATATGCAACAAATCATTAACGAAAACAAATTAAACAAGTTGTACACTTTTCTTAGATATACTGCACTGGTAAGATTGGCTGTCAGCTCTTAATGTTAAGTTGATGCGAAGTTAGATTTAATTATGCCCCCGGATAAGCAAATGGTAAAAGCGATCTGACTGCGTTCCTATAATCTCTTTTGTGTCTGAAATAATACGTACTTCGGACACCACCACCAAGAAACAAACCAAACAACATGCAAAAGGACAAATAACCAATAACGAATCATAAGCAAAACTGCACGGATACTCAGTGGATGGCAAGAACACGATCCAACAACTATTTCTGAACTTTACTGCTGCTGCTGCAAGTTTTACAATACCGTCTACCAGCGTGCTGACTCCGTCGATACTGGTGGGGCGACGACTGCAGCTCCGAAGTCGCTGAATTAAGATCAGTCTCTCAAATATCTTGAGCAAAATAAACTACTCAGAAACTGCTAATACCACAGGCCCTGTATTTCCTCTAAATGGTAAACAACGCTTTCAAGACTGGCTCAACAACCTTTAAGTTGCAGCCCAGTGCGTCTTGTACTAACGTGCAATCCCAGTATGAAGGCTGTGTGCACTGGTTGACTATGTTCAGTGGGGACTGCCAGTCTCTAAGGCTGAATCAACTCCAATTATACTAGTAGTCAATGCAATGCCTATCGTGTACGCTGATGTCCTACTGTAGCTGCAGACTCTAGATTATACACAGCACAGTATTCAGAATCTATGTCCCTATCTCAGAGCTACCAAACTTTGCGACTGTCCACTTTCACGGCACAAGACGCCCTTCTCCTCTCGCTCTCTCCACGATGCTCTAGCGACAATCTTGCCGCCAAATTCAAATCAGAAAATCCCGACGCTGCAAGGGCCTCCCACATCTCCATCGCAGAGTGATACAATTTCTCCACCTATCCAAAAATTTCTCTGTCCAAACAGCGGGCGTTGACCCTCAGCGTTTACCGCACTTTCTTATGAACTGCCCAACCAGAGCTCAGCCCATTTGCTGCTAAAACAGCGCGCGATCGGGCGGCACCAGCGCGTACGTTGGACGCTCTCTGTCTGCTCGACATTTCCCCTTTCTCTCTCACCTGGCACCCGGCGGCGTTCCTTTTGATGCTTGCCGGTCGGTGGCCGCATCCCCTGGGACCCCGGGCCCCTGCACAATGCTCTTCCTGCGCCCACCGGCCTTCGCCTCCCCACGTCCACTGGCAAATCCTCTTTGCTTACACCTACAGCGTGCAACTAAATATTATCATTACCCAAGCCCGTATTATTTCAGAGATGTATCTAATCATCACGTATCTCTCTTTCTAATCCACCTAATAAGACTAATTAACCATTATATGGGTTTATTTACTCCAAATATGCACATTAATCTGCGAAGTGAATGTCACAAATGTAAGCCACCTTTCGAATGTATTAAAATCGTTTTGTGTCCTTACGTGGTTTCAGTTATTAGGACAGTCGTATTAGGACAGTCAAATATTAATGAATGAGTGTGTTCAAATGTTAACGTGAACTTGGTCAATCGATTCGATCCTCTCATCTAGTTAATCTACACCAGCACACAACAATGAGCTGCAAAGATGATCGTTGCGTAGTTCTTGCACATATCAACCTTTGCTACCTACTGAATTGTAATGATGGCACTCATCTGTAAGTGTGATGGTATGCCTGCAATCAGGTGTTTAATTACAATGTTCTGTTACTGTCAGGTGGACAGCTTTCATTTTGCTGTCATGCAGATTATCTGCATTATGTTAGCACTTCTCCCACGTACGTTCAATGATACACTCCAGAACAACATCGACGTGGTTTACTGCACAGTCACGGTCCCTTAATTCCCTGTATCGTCCCAAAAGACATATAGCAGATGAAAGGCGGATATATAAATCTACCTCTTCCATATACACTATCTGGTAAAAAACATACCGGCAGCTAGTGGTGGAAATTAATCGAGGGTTTGCTCACCCTCGGTTCTCAAAAATGTTCAAATGAGTGTGAAATCTTATGGGACTTAACTGCTAAGGTCATCAGTCCCTAAGCTTACATACTACTTAACCTAAATTATCCTAAGTACAAACACCCACACCCATGCCCGAGGGAGGACTCGAACCTCCGGCGGGCTTACCGCTCAGTCCATGACTGCAGCGCCTTATCCCGCTCGGCAAATCCCGCGAGGCCCTTCGGCTTTATTACAGTTTGAACTCCGCTTTCAGTGAGATGTCTGCTCATCCGTCGAGAAATGGCAGCTCTTTGTTCCTGAAGGACCAAAACCAGAGGAAACAGTGATTTCGAAATGTGAGGACTGGAGCGAAATTGACGTCCTAAACGATTCCTAAGATGGCCCATTTGGTTTAGTTTGGGACCCCAGGCAGGATAGTCCATTACGGGAAAGTGGTTTTCCACTAAGCACAACCTCAAAGATACAGTTTCACAGCAAGGTGTCCTCATCTGTGAAGTGCTCCCCTACTGCACACAATACACAAAGCTGTAAAATGTGTTCACATCCTTCTGCAGTTAACAGTTCCACAAGCGCTGTAAAGATGCCACACCAGAACCACGAAAAAAGCTCCAATACAGTAACACCACTTCCTCCATACTTCACAATTGGCACTACACGTGATGGCACATACTCTTGTCCAGGCATTTTCTGACCCCAAACCCTTTCATCAGATGGCCACAATGTATAGCGTGATTCATCTCTCCAAACCACTAACGTCCAGTCATCCTATGTCCACTTTAGTCGCTCTTTCCACCACGCCAAGCGTGGCTTAGAACAGAGCTGCTCGACCTATGTATCCATTTTAGCTCCTTACGAACTGTAATTGTTCCAGCTGGACTGGTGGTAGTACATTGTAGCTTACGAGTTATTCCTTCCGTTGATTTCACGAGACTTTTTACAGTCACCTTCCACAACGTTCGTCGGCCCCAGGTCTTGGTTTATCTGCGGTTGGTCCTTCGAGATTCCACTACACTTTCGTACCCACCGTCGACTTGAGCAGCTTTAAAAGTACTGAGAGGACCATGGTGAATTTGTTACTCAGGTGATGTCTAATGACCAGTTCACGTTCAAAGTGACAGATCCATCCTCCTGTTACTGTTTCTTTACTGGCAACACAGTACTCCCCGCAGACTTTTGTATTGGTGAGTTCTCCCCTCGTGCTTCTAGTCAACATTCGCACCTAACACAGAGTGTCCGGATACTTCTTATCGGATAGTGTAGTGCTGCGTGTGACGTCGTAGGTCTGCGGTGACGCGTCCTTGTCGCCATGCAGGGAGAGTCATTAGCTAATTGAGTCGGCCACTTGCCAGCCGGCTCAGCTGGACGCCTGCTAATTAACCTGTCAGCGACGCCGTCGCGGGTGAAATATTGCCAGGTCGCCCTGCTGTGGCGCCCGTATGCCGCCGCCGCCGCCGCCGCTGCCGCCGATGCATTCATTTACAGGACGATCGGCTTTGTGCCGAACGGAGGTCTTAGAACTCATTAATTACGTAATGCTCCTTCCTGCCGTCCTCCCTTTCACGGCAGCGACTTAAGTGATTATCGACAATATCCGGCCTCATATTGTGATTAGGTGCCACTTGTAGCAGAGATTCATTATTAACGTGTAATCACTTTGCAGTAGCAGACAGGGAAACTGCGTTATGTAGGCTCCGAATCGTATGATAAAAAAGGCTTCTCTTTTACAAATGTACGTATACCTGTAGGAACAGACATGGTTTTCACGGAAAGGGGGGGGGGGGGGAGACTTTTCAATGTGAAGATAGAGCTTCAATCATTGCTCCTGAGAAGAATTTCGATAGATAGAAGAATTTCTCAAAATTTCGTTCGGGTAATGGAACACTCTCTCCGAATGAACAATGCTAACGGATGTTACTGGAATTTGTGGTTAATAGATCTATCCAGTGCAGTGATACATCGACAGAGACGTTCCCCCATGTAAGTAATTAAAACTCTTTTATTTCCTTTCAGTTTTTGTGAAAAATGGAAGCACAATTAAGGCTCCAAGTTATTACCTACTTGATTTCCATATCATGCTTCTCCCTCATACGTCCATGTCAAATATATTGTACATACACGTAAGAGTTCGATTCTTAGCTGTTTTACACTATGTGACTCCAGAGACCATGTTAAATTCCCCTTTGGTAATCAGTCCTGTAACATGCCCTTACGTTCCATAACACACTGAAAATAAATATTGAATAGCTGCAGTACTCATTTGCGCAAACTGTTGGAGACATTGAACAGCACAAGTGAGAGACAAACTGCACGTCATACTTTTATTAAAGTATTCCAAGTCAACCAATCACAGGAAAGAGATAACAACATCTCTTCTTAATTTTTACGTATCACCTTTTTCTCATTCTCATCCCTAGGGGTTGCAGTGGTATCTTACTCCCAAGGTAGTTTTATACAGAAGTGATTCATGCAAATGCTAAGTTTGCTTGAAATTGGTCCCAGCATCCTTATGTTAGACTTTTATGTCACCCACTCTCACCTTCAGCTGTAGTCACGACACAATAAAAAGCTTCAACTGCTGGTGTGCTAACGGGCCTTCTTGTCACAATAACTTCCTCTCCAGGTTGCGAGTGATATGTGTGCCTGGTTTGATGGAAACTGGTTTGGCGGAATCTGCCTCAGGAGTAATGGAGACAGGCTGGTATGTCACTGTGTTTGCAGGGTATGACAAGGAAATTTGCTTGCGGTGCTTTATAGTCAGATGTTATGTTGCATGATGCGATTGTGTACAATGAACCTCATGTCAAACTCAGAGAACAAATTTTGAAACAGTACGATCCATTTTAGCTAATTTCCCTCAACTATGAACTGATAGTCATTCGTGCAGTATAAGGTTTTCTGTTTACCACTTTTTAAAGAAGAAATATTAGTAAAAAATATCAAGAAGAAATTTAATTTCATATAATGCGCAACAGAGGATTCCAAATAATACATACTTTTGTTAATTCTACTCACATCACAAACTGAAGAAAATGTTTATTTTCCATCTTCATCGATGGAATTCCATCCTTTCCCTCTTTTTCTCCAAATAGAATGTAATGATTTATTTCCAAATACAGCTTAGAAGCTGGCCCATGAAGGCAACGCATGTGAGAGAATGGATGGGGATCTAAGAAAAGTACAAGAAAGAAAAGTAAAGGTGGATATAGCAAAAAAATATGAGGCCTAGGGGTAAAAAAAATTAAATAAAATAAATCAAAAAGGAAAAAACTGGGCTAAGGGTAAAAAAAAAAGTTGGTAGAGCACTTGCCCGCGGAAGGCATAGGTCCCGAGTTCGATCTCGGTCCGGCATAACATTATAATCTGCCAGGAAGTTTCATATCAGTGCACACTCCGCTGCACAGAGAAAATTTCATTCTAAATGCAAAGTGGTTTTTGAGTTTCATTTCTTAAGTTGTAATCACATACAAATTTAAAATGCAGCCACATTTTCATTACTGCAGTGATTACAGTGCCAATCAGCAGTAATGGCTAGAGTGAATTGTAACTTGAAGATCATTTTAGTGAAGCATTTTATTCGCAAAATATAATATATATGTTATGGACAATTATTAGAATGATTGGAGTTAATCTATCTGCACGGCTACCGTTGGTTGCGTTTTGTGGAACTTTGGTGCATGAATTTCAATTATTCTCCTATTCTCTCAGCATTTCCTATTTACATGTGCCTATGCTACTTGTGAATATTCATTTCATTACCCTCTCCTAGGCAAATCTCAGTCTCTTATTCTACGTCACGCTTCTTGGTATATGGGTTTCATTTGTTAAAATCAGTCCGAATTTATGTATGCATTTAATGGTCCTACAACATTATGTCCATGCAACAATTGAACATCAGTTTATTAAGGATGCAACGGATAAAGCTTACTTCAGTAGAGGGGCGAGTGTTACCTTTTGAGTATTCATGACCATAACTAAACTTCCACTGATTTTGTTCCCTTAATGCTTAACCACTCTTTCAGCAAACTCTTAGTTGCTCAGTCACACTATTCTTTACAGCGGTGTTGAAAAAACAATCTGCACTGAATGAGAAAAGTTTGTGGTAATTTTGTCATATCGGCAGCTAATTGTCTCATTCTTTACAACTATCTACTTTTATTATTCTTGAAACAACTTTCGAAATGGGGTTATTAACATACGTTTTTGGTACGGCAAAACATGTGTTGTTAAGTCTCCAAATAATGAAAACACTTAAGATTTCCATTTGGTCCCTATGTACATATTAATTTTGGTGACACTGAACGATACACAAGGTTTACTTTCAGTATCGTGCAGTATGGACCTAAGCAACTGTACATAAACCGGTACTCAAATTACGTTATTTACCATTGGAATGGGTGACCGTGTCTGATACTGTTCCTATAAAGAGATAGGGGTACTTTGGCTAAGCAGATGAAATCTTACTCTTGGGTTGATACTTGAAGAATGTTAATGAATTGGGTTTTGATTGGTCGTTATTTCATGCCAGGGAATTGAAAAAAACTAATTGAACAAGCATGGGGAAACGTAAGACAAACGTGGCGGGAACACGTGGAGTCTATCGGTGCCCACAAAGACCACTAAGCGGGAAATACGAAATTGCTACGTAAAATGTCACTGAGGACCATCAAAATCATTATATGGACCGTAAGCAGTTGCATAACGTTTAAATTACTCTCAGCTGAGATACTACATGAACTGTTCAAAATGGTTCAAATGGCTCTAAGCACTATGGAACTCAACATCTGAGGTCATCAGTCCCCTGGACTTAGAACTACTTAAACCCAACCAACCTAAGGACATCACACACATCGATGCCCGAGGCAGGATTCGAATCTGCGACCGTAGCAGCGGTGCGATTCCGGACTGAAGCACCTAGAACCGATCGGCACAGCGGCCGGCATGAACTGTTGCTACACCACATGACCAGGTCTTACTTACAAAGAAACAAGTTCAAACGGAACGAAAATTGTCACAGAAAGCGGTCTCAAAATTCTCCTAATCACTTTTAGAAATCATCAGAACAATTGATAACATTCTAACGCCTTAGGAGGTTTTAGAATCCATTTCATACACACATGTAGTGAGACCTTGGCCTCCAGTACGAACCACAATCCACCCAAAAGTCAGTAAATGACTGAATAAAAAACTGAACAAAAATAATCTCGCCCCGATTCTGGTCTCATTATTAATCATTTACAATGTTTACAAATTGGCGTGAACATGTGCTCACACCCTCGTTCAGAAGAAACCTGAATAAAATTCGACACTATCCCACAAAAAGTATGGTTAAAGTGCAACATCATCATACGTTGTCTCATTGGAAGACATTTCACTAGCAGATATTCACAGAATAGATTGCAGAGCTGATGACGAAAACTCAGGCTCAACAGTCACAATTGCAACTACTCCTACCATTTAACTCGTCAACATTATCCACGACTACACTGACTCTAACGACGTATTGCGAACGTTAGTGACGATTATGTAACGCATTTAAATATTTTCTTCTCACCTTACAAGGAAGAGATGCACAACAGCGTACACACCTCTGGCTAGCCAGTCTAACAGTGCAGAAAACATGGCGAACTTCCACAGACAACGTCTTCTCGTTCAAACTCCAGTGAGGTCAACGCCTCTTATCGGCTGTGGTCACCTAAGATCCTCTAACTCTCAGTTCTGTCGATCTTTTATGAATCCCTAAGGCAGCCCCTTTGCTTAGCTTTGCCCACAGGTTTTACTTTAGCAAACATGCAGTTACATTCTCATGGATGGGTAAGGGGAAAAAATGAGAAGAGTGTCAAATGAAATTAGAGTATAGCTGGGTTCACTCTCATATACAATGGTCAGTTTTGATGAGTACTAGTGGATAAAATTCTCATTGTATCACAAATTCACTGCAGTCAGTCTCGTAACAATCAAATAATACTGACAATTACGGGTTAAACTGAGTATGCTGGCATCATCGCTTCAACTCTTTGTAAAGAATTTGAAACGAGTAACATGTTCTTCACGCACCAAAATTTAAAAGAAATAATAATTTGACTATTGTACTGATAATCATCTCAGAGCAACTATGAATGAGTGATTTACAACTTTCAATCAAATATAAGTGAATGGTGTTCTGATACCAATAAACTCGTGGTGATGCATGTCGAAGTCCACGCGAATGAAGACACCTCACAGGGATCTCCTGAGCTCTGCTAGTACCAACTATAAATTTGTCTTGTGACCACCCTTTGTACTCACAATCACAGACGTCAGGTAAGTTCCAACATATGAGTTTTCTTCCTCCAACCATGTAGTCCCTAGAATAGCTAGTGACTGATTAAAACTATGTGCCGGACCGAGACTTGAACTCGGGACCTTTGCCTTTCGCGGGCAAGTGCTCTACCATCTGAGCTACCCAAGCACGACTCACGCCCCGTCCTCACAGCTGTACTTCCGCCAATACCTCTTCTCCTACTTTCCAAACCTCACAGAAGTTCTCCTGCGAACAGAAGTTTGGAAAGCAGGAGACGAGGTACTGGCGGAAGTAAAGCTGTGAGACGGGGCGTGAGTCGTGATTGGATAGCTCAGATGATAGAGCACTAGCCCGCGAAAGGCAGAGGTCCCGTGTTCGAGTCTCTATCCGGCACACAGTTTTAATCTGCCAGGAAGTTTCATATCAGCGCACACTCCGCTGCAGAGTGAAAATCTCATTCTAGCTAGTGACTGCTAACTATGTGTCCCGCTGAGGCATCGACCATGTCGCCTTCAGTCCAATCCACTGTGCTAATATCGCTGTCCCCGCACACCAAAAATATCGTTTCTGTCCTGGCTATACAATGGTGTTTGCCGCCATCCTGGAACGTCATTGTCTGTTGAGTTGTTTACTCACTATAGACAGCCGAGGGACCCCTTCTTCAGAATAATTGAAACAATTTACAAGAACTTTATGATTAACACTTCAAGGAAAGTACCTACACTTTCAATCAACACTGCCGCCACGTATACGACAGGAATGGTCTACTTTACGCGAAACTCAACCACTGAAGGGCCGTTAATGGTGGGAACGAGATGCGTTATCGACTTCAGATGACACAATGTTAGAATGTGACTCGTTTTAGACCTATCCGTGAGAGTACCCTGCTCTCAAAGAGCGTTTGTGAGTGTTTGACGCCGTGTTAACAGCATTGAGAGATAGCTCTCCGACAGCTGAAGGTTGTTCTCTGTCAGTCGCGTCTTTCGAGGTCAGACTCGTAGCATATACAGAAACTCCCACTCCTCAAAAAAATGGTTCAAATGGCTCTGAGCACTATGGGACTTAACATCGATGGTCATCAGTCCCCTAGAACTTAGAACTACTTAAACCTAACTAATCTAAGGACAGCACACAACACCCAGCCATCACGAGGCAGAGAAAATCCCTGACCCCGCCGGGAATCGAACCCGGGAACCCGGGCGTGGGAAGCGAGAACGCTACCGCACGACCACGAGATGCGGGCTCCCACTCCTCGATTGCAGCTCTCCACTGCTCTCAAGCAAAGATATGACACCGACATACTACGCAGCATTTGCGAGAACTCTCAGCAGAGAACTGTGACACACAACGAGTGAAGGCAGTTCTCACTTTAATAGCATAGTTTTACTAGCGAGAATCTCGCTTGGGCGAGTTTGTCTCCCGTTGGTGTAAAAATTTTCGCAGACCGACCTCAGATATTTCGTTATATTTGGTTACCGCCAGATACCACCAGAAAAATAATCGTCCCTCCCGTTAACACTAATGCGAGCCATTACTGAGAAGCTTCTACAGTGTATAAAATTCTCCAGTACACACAACGCTTTGGAATGTGGCTTGATATGTCGTATCGCCACACCGCGAAAGCAGGAGAAACAACAGAAGAATGTAAATGAGCAGGGGTGACTTTGGTACAGTGAGCAGAGTTGTTCAAATGATGATTCCACTAGGTCTGAGTACCAAATTTTCCAAACAGTGGGATTATTAGGAGCGGCAGGAAGAAAATATTTGGATCAAGGGACACGTAATTGCAACCATAATCACGACGGAACATAGGTGGACATGACGACAGCTAACATCTCGGATAGTAAATGGAATGTGGAAGTTCTTTAAGAGCTAAGGAAAGACCAATACGACTTAATGTCCGGCAGAGAGATGACATTAGCAACCACGAAACGAGCTCCATGAACAGGTAGAGCTGTAAACTTTTAACGCACACAGTGTCTTTTATGAAACAGCAGTTTAACGTATGCGCTAGAATTGTAGGTAACTAGCGGGCGCCGGCCGAAGTGGCCTTGGGGTTCTGGGCGCTACAGTCTGGAGCCGAGCGACCGCTATGGTCGCCGGTTCGAATCCTGCCTCGGGCATGGATGTGTGTGATGCCCTTAGGTTAGTTAGGTTTAATTAGTTCTAAGTTCTAGGCGACTGATGACCTCAGAAGTTAAGTGCTCAGAGCCATTTGAACCATTTTTGAACTAGCGGGCTGGTCCATACACTCTCGCAGCACATGCTACAGGTGCTGACAATGTTAACTTTCAACAAAGCACTGTTCCGGACTTCAGTACGATGTTTATCTGGAAATGTGTTATGTATGATATAAGTTCAGCACATTTGATCACATTGTTCACGACATGATGCTTAATGATTTCCATTAGGGGCTACACGTATCGAAAATTACAGTGATATTGTTAACAAAATATAACATCGCAGAGCAATTTTTGGAAGACAGTTATATATCCTACAATGTTTTACATATTTCAAAGTATACTCTACCACCTACTGATATGGAGTCGCTACAGTGTTTGATCTAACGTGGAGGTTAATTTTGTAAATGTAGTATTAGTTGCAAGTATCATCATTCGCAAGAATCATTCATAGTGGAGGCATAAATCATCCTTTTATGGCTGGTAATGTCAGTGATGTTCTCCGAAATTTCTTTATGCTCACGGTAACTGAAAAACCATCTCTGTTCCTGTACTCCCTTTATCATTAAAATTGAATAACAAACGCGTTGCATGACAGGCTGTATGCGGTCCTTGAGAAAATCACGATTAATGCATGGAAATGCGTCGTTCAGTCACCAGATACCACAGCACGAGACATTTTCACGTCGTGTAAAGGTGCCGGGTACTGTTTCTGCTTATGACAGGTTCTTCCGGTACGGTACTGATCCACTTCGCTCCCTGGTAGTATTTGTTCCATGTACATTATGAGAAATCCCTTTCCCTGTCGGATTAACTGCCGCACTCATGACATCAAAGGAAAGTACTGGTGCCTCTAGAGGCAACATCTCAATATTCATTTTGCACTTTGCAGTGGAATATTCATACAAACCGCTTTCTTAAAAGTATTGTTCTCTGCTGACTAGTTATGGAATCTAAGTAACTCTGAAGAGAAACTCGCGGAAAAGCAGAAACTGCGAGAAATATTTTGAAAGCAGTGTCCTCAGAAACATAAGGTTCAGTGGAAGAGTTTCAAGTTTCTGAATAAATAGCCGTATTCGTAGAGCTCATGAATATTTATGCGCAGTTTAATTGCTGTATAAAGACAGCCGAGGACTTAAGAAGCTCCGGACGTAATACAGCAAACACTGAGATTTTAAGATAAGTTTCGAGAGAACTTTAATTGAATTTTACTAACACTTTTAGTCCAAATTCGCACCAACACCACCGTCCCCCACACCTTCACGAGCTCGAGCACGCGATCGCACAGTGGCTTCAAAGTTACTTAAGATATTAAATATTTGCTACAATTTATACGGAAAGAAATTACTTTATAGAGATCTGATCGCCCGTGATTGAGACAACATTTTAGAATATTAATCTTCTGTATTAGCAAGAGAAAACAAATTTCTTTCGTCAAACATTTACTTTATATAATTTGCAAGAACAGTGTGACTGCTAATCGAATGGAGATACATTTTGGCTAGGGGATGTTTTTGAAGTTTCATTATTACACTGTTCTACAGTCTACTGTATTACTATTTTACAAACGGCATTCCGAACAGGCAACGTACCACGCTACGAAACATAACATTGTTAATATTTCCATGTAAAATTAATGCATAGCTTTACACTTTATGTCGTAATCAACACACTTAAATCGTTCAGCCAACAAAAATAGAATCTTAACGATGACGGGTAAATAAAATTAGCTTTCCAAAGGTCACTTGTCTATAAACTAGATCCTTACAACATAAATAAGAAAGAAATTGGTGGGAAACATATTCATAATCCATAACTAAAGTATTATGCAGAAATAACTTTTAAGGGGATATATATGTGTAATTTGCGGTTAGACCTTGTTGGATCACGCAAAACTTCTTGATTCTTTTTCCTTTTCTTTCACAGTGTTCTCTTTTTTTCTGTATGGGCTCTCTTTCTTTTCTCTATCTTCAGAGGTTGGTTCCTTGACTTAACTTCCCATCTGTCAACTTTCTGCTTAAATACCTTTCTGACCTAAATATCTGAATAATGTATCTGAGTTGTTTGTAGGTCCTTTTCGACCTCTTGTATCCAGGGTATAGATTTAAGCTATTCTATGTATTTAAGAATTTTCTCTGGAAGTCTAGTTTTGGGAAACCTAAAGACGTGCCCATAAAATTTTGATCGCCTTTTTCTGATGCATGCTTCAATGTTGGAATGTATATATATATATATATATATATATATATATATATATATATATATATATATATATATATATCCCCATGAACCATGGACCTTGCCGTTGTTGGGGAGGCTTGTGTGCCTCAGCGATACAGATAGCCGTACCGTAGGTGCAACCACAATGGAGGGGTATCTGTTGAGAGGCCAGACAAACGTCTGCTTCCTGAAGAGGGGCAGCAGCCTTTTCAGTAGTTGCAAGGCCAACAGTATGGATGATTGACTGATCTGGCCTTGTAACAATAACCAAAACGGCCTTGCTGTGCTGGTACTGCAAACGGCTGAAAGCAAGGGGAAACTACAGCCGTAATTTTTCCCGAGGGCATGCAGCTTTACTGTATGATTAAATGATGATGGCGTCCTCTTGGGTAAAATATTCCGGAGGTAAAATAGTCCCCCATTCGGATCTCCGGGCGGGGACTACTCAAGAGGATGACGTTATCAGGAGAAAGAAAACTGGCGTTCTACGGATCGAAGCGTGGAATGTCAGATCCCTTAATCGGGCATGTAAGTTAGAAAATATAAAAAGGGAAATGGATAGGTTGAAGTTAGATATAGTGGGAATTAACGAAGTTCGGTGGCAGGAGGAACAAGACTTCTGGTCAGGTGACTACAGGGTTATAAACACAAAATCAAATAGGGGTAATGCAGGAGTAGGTTTAATAATGAATAGGAAAATAGGAATGCCGGTAAGCTGCTACAAACAGCATAGTGAACGCATTATTGTGCCCAAGATAGATACGAAGCCCACACCTACTACAGTAGTAGAAGTTTATATGCCAACTAGCTCTGCAGATGACGAAGAATTTGAAGAAATGTATGATGAAATAAAAGAAATTATTCAGATAGTGAAAGGAGACGAAAATTTAATAGTCATGGGTGACTGGAATTCGAGTGTAGGAAAAGGGAGAGAAGGAAACATGGTAGGTGAATATGGATTGGGGCTAAGAAATGAAAGAGGAAGCCGCCTGGTAGATTTTGCACAGAGCACAACATAATCATAGCTAACACTTGGTTTAAGAATCATGAAAGAAGGTTGTATACATGGAAGAACCCTGGAGATACTAAAAGGTATCAGATAGATTATATAATGGTAAGACAGAGATTTAGGAACCAGGTTTTAAATTGTAAGACATTTCCAGGGGCAGATGTGGACTCTGACCACAATCTATTGGTTATGACCTGTAGATTAAAACTGAAGAAACTGCAAAAAGGTGGGAATTTAAGGAGATGGGACCTGGATAAACTGAAAGAACCAGAGGTTGTACAGAGTTTCAGGCAGAGTATAAGGGAACAATTGACAGGAATGGGGGAAAGAAATACAGTAGAAGTAGAATGGGTGGCTTTGAGGGATGAAGTAGCGAAGGCAGCAGAGGATCAAGTAGGTAAAAAGACGAGGGCTAGTAGAAATCCTTGGGTAACAGAAGAAATATTGAATTTAATTGATGAAAGGAGAAAATATAAAAATGCAGTAAATGAAGCAGGAAAAAGGAATACAAACGTCTCAAAAATGAGATCGACAGGAAGTGCAAAATGGCTAAGCAGGGATGGCTAGAGGACAAATGTAAGAATGTAGAGGCCTATCTCACTAGGGGTAAGATAGATACTGCCTACAGGAAAATTAAAGACACCTTTGGAGATAAGAGAACGACTTGTATGAATATCAAGAGCTCAGATGGGAACCCAGTTCTAAGCAAAGAAGGGAAAGCAGAAAGGTGGAAGGAGTATATAGAGGGTTTATACAAGGGCGATGTACTTGAGGACAATATTATGGAAATGGAAGAGGATGTAGATGAAGATGAAATGGGAGATAAGATACTGCGTGAAGAGTTTGACAGAGCACTGGAAGACCTGAGTCGAAACAAGGCTCCCGGAGTAGACAACATTCCATTAGAACTACTGACGGCCTTGGGAGAGCCAGTGCTGACAAAACTCTACCATCTGGTGAGCAAGATGTATGAAACAGGCGAAATACCCTCAGACTTCAAGAAGAATATAATAATTCCAATCCCAAAGAAATCAGGTGTTGACAGATGTGAAAATTACCGAACTATCAGTTTAATACGTCACAGCTGCAAAATACTAAACGAATGGAAAAACTAGTAGAAGCCAACCTCGGGGAATATCAGTTTGGATTCCGTAGAAACACTGGAACACGTGAGGCAATACTGACCTTACGACTTATCTTAGAAGAAAGATTAAGGAAAGGCAAACCTACGTTTCTAGCATTTGTAGACTTAGAGACAATGTTGACTGGACTACTCTCTTTCAAATTCTGAAGGTGGCAGGGGTAAAATACAGGGAGCGAAAGGCTATTTACAATTTGTACAGAAACCAGATGGCAGTTATAAGAGTCGAGGGACATGAAAGGGAAGCAGTGGTTGGGAAAGGAGTAAGACAGGGTTGTAGCCTCTCCCCGATGTCGTTTAATCTGTATATTGAGCAAGCAGTAAAGGAAACAAAGGAAAAATTCGGAGTAGGTATTAAAATTCATGGAGAAGAAGTAAAAACTTTGAGGTTCACCGATGACATTGTAATTCTGTCGGAGACAGCAAAGGACTTGGAAGAGCAGTTGAATGGAATGGACAGTGTCTTGAAAGGAGGATATAAGATGATCATCAACAAAAGCAAAACAAGGATAATGGAATGTTGTCGAATTAATTCGGGTGATGCTGAGGGAATTAGATTAGGAAATGAGACACTTAAAGTAGTAAAGGAGTTTTGCTATTTGGGGAGCAAAATAACTGATGATGGTCGAAGTAGAGAGGATATAAAATGTAGACTGGCAATGGCAAGGAAAGCGTTTCTGAAGAAGAGAAATTTGTTAACATCGAGTATAGATTTAAGTGTCAGGAAGTCATTTCTGAAAGTATTTGTATGGAGAGTAGCTATGTATGGAACTGAAACATGGACGATAAGTAGTTTGGACAAGAAGAGAATAGAAGCTTTCGAAATGTGGTGCTACAGAAGAATGCTGAAGATTAGATGGGTAGATCACATAACTAATGAGGAAGTATTGAATAGGATTGGGGAGAAGAGAAGTTTGTGGCACAACTTGACCAGAAGAAGGGATCGGTTGGTAGGACATGATCTGAGGCATCAAGGGATCATCAATTTAGTATTGGAGGGCAGCGTGGAGGGTAAAAATCGTAGAGGGAGACCAAGAGATGAATACACTAAGCAGATTCAGAAGGATGTAGGTTGCAGTAGGTACTGGGAGATGAAGCAGCTTGCACAGGATAGAGTATCATGGAGAGCTGCATCAAACCAGTCTCAGGACTGAAGACCACAACAACAACAACAATATATATATATATATATATATATATATATATATATATATATATATATATATATATACGTCTGTCAACTTCATGTGTAATATTATGTGCTCATAATGTAAGGTTTATCTTTGTGGTTTAATTGTTCATGATGTTACGTTTATTCTTTATAAACATTCATACTGTGAAATCAAAGTAATCTATATACTGTAATATCTCTGAGAGAGAACATTACTGGAACTCTTGTATATGTGAAACCGCCATCTTTGTGTCAACTTCACATGTGGCAAATACTTTTTGGTGTGTGTGTGGGGGGGGGGGGGTGCTTCTTACAGGATAGTGATATGCAAATCATATAAGTGCTGCTGAATATTTCAAAAATACAATCCTGCAACAAAATTTCGCGTAATTTTCGATGTAACCTCACATATTTGTTTATTCTGTATTACAGCGTTTGGAGGGTAGTTACGTTCACATAGGGCGCTTCTAACATTGTTTTCTGCCGTAGGGCATTAACAAACCAAGAATATTTCGCGACCGTGGGAGAATAAAAATCGAAAATTGACGGTTATCTAAAGCGCAGCTTGTGAATCTTGTGAACAGCCGTCTGATGATGTCAGTTCGGAACCGTTACGGCGCTATGTACTTAAATAAATATCAGTATTAATAGTGGCTGGTTGCTGTCTTCTTCCTTGTAAGAATCAACCTACATTAATTGTACACGGCCACGGTCTCACCATGTCTGTTCTAGTGAAGTGAAGTGTGTGAAATCTTATGGGACTTAACTGTTAAGGTCATCAATCCCTAAGCTTACACACCACTTAACCTAAATTATCCTAAGGACAAACACACACACCCATGCCCGAGGGAGGACTCAAACCGCCGCCGGGACCAGCCGCACAGTCCATGACTGCAGCGCCTAGACGGCTCGGCTAATCCCGCGCGGCGTCAGTTTTAGACAAAATAGCAGTCTTCAAGAGATTTACGATGATATGTGCTGAGGATTACAAATATTCGAACAAGTTTCAGATATAATCATTGCAACCCAGTGCATCAAATATTGCTGGAAAGCGTTTGCGAATAATTTCAGATAGTGAATGGAACTATTTGAAAATGAGACCACCTCTACTTATTTCGTTGGTTCGACAAGAGATTGAACTCAGTATTTTATCTGAGTGTGGTACATTCCTTAGATTTTGGGGCCATTGAGACTCGGAATGTAGCTTTCGGTTCTCTTACTGATATTACTATATCTAATTGTCGTTTTTTAATGTGTATACAAATATTTTGATTGTTGAAAGAACAGGAGCAGCAGGAAAGTGATTAGAGATGAAATTTGCACCAAACGTAGAGTTCACATACAAGATAAACTAAAAGAATTCTTCTACCTAGAGAGCAGGTAAAAGAATGACTGACAAAAAAGGGGAACATAAGACGTGATACACATTGAGAGAATTCTCCACTAGTATTAACTATGGGCCTTAATTTTAGAAAAATATTTCCGGGAAGGAATGCGCGAGGCACAGGACTGAATAGAGTGGAATGGGGCGAACGGTAAAACTAGAGAATTGGTGCGTTTGAGATATAACAATTTCGGGAAAAGAAATAATCGAATATAAACAATAAATATATAAGCGCGTAGGGTGTTAGAACTACTATGAGATTAAGATATAGGTACAAGAGAGCTATTCATCTCAAACTGTGTCATATCCCAGAGAAAACATAACCAAGAGAAAAATCGTTATTTTGAAGACCAGTTTTCCGTTTAACTTATTGGTCTTCAACCATTGCTGTTGAGTGATGCTAGTAATTCTGTGATGTTTGCGGTCGTGATTCATAACCGTAAGTAACATGGATACTGATTAATAACAGTAAGTAACATGAAAAACTTTCATAGATAAAATGACGGACGGCTACATGCATTTTCGATGGACAAGGCGACCAGATGGTAGAAAGTGGGTGAAGGAAACCATTTAAGAGAGAGTGCTGTAATCTGAGCTTTTGTTCAAACAGCGGGACAGTCATAAAGCTTTAAACGTTATCATGTTAGAGGTTGTGACGACACGATCAGAACGACTGGAGCACTTGTTTAGCGGAGGCAATACTATAGCTCCCCTGACTCCGGGAAGTCGCCAGTTTCGTTTACCAAGCGGCGGAAACATATATTTCGTGGGCACGACTGCCTGGGAAGCTTATTTCCGTAATTGTAAATGATCAGTCTGGAAAGATTAGGTCTTATCATAAAGGAGGGACTGTGGTCCCACCTAGACGAATATTTTTTGCCGAATCATGGCCATGCTTACAATGAGAGCGACGTCTCAATGGCTAAAATATTCTTTTTGCAGGCAAGAGAGGTTTTGAGACACTGATTAGCTCCCCACAGAATATGCAAAGCAAAGGCTTGCCCCCCTTGTGTGAGAGCCTCGGTGCTGCATCTGGATTGGCTACCTGGCCAGCAGCACAGTCAAGAGGGGAGATTCAATGAGTGGAGGGTAATTCGACAGGTTTGCGCAACGTGGAGGTGGATTTTTTTTTTACGCTACTTCGGTTTCTGTATGAGGCTTGGTGCTAAGTATTTGTGACTCTTTGCTTCTTCGTCTCTTGGTCCTCCCCTGGTGGAGACCTTCAGGTCTTTTCCATTCGTCACTAGTCTGCCGTTTGACAATTTCAGCACGCGCCGTCGCTCCTGTGAATCAGATTGGTTCGCCAGACCAGGGAACGGGTGCATCTCACACTGATATCTCCCGGGATTTCAGGGCTCAAACAGGAAGTCCGCGTAGTTTGCAAGTTTTCGTGGACGCGTCAGTACATTACAGCTGCCGCTGCACTCCGCGCCTCACCCACAGTGTGCCGCTCTCCGCTGTTGCCTGAGTCATGGTGAAAAGGTAAAGTGTTGTTAAATGATATCCACAGCTCTCTGTTCTCCGACTCATATTTTGTGGTGTACCTGGCTGTAATTGATTTCATTTGAATAGAGTTTGGACTGACAGTGGATTCTTGTAAACGAAGTCTCCGTTGTCAAAGGGATTAATTCAGGCGAGAGAAAGCATAGCTTCCACCCCAATGAATGCTCTGCTAATCTAGCACCATTCCCTTCATCATGTAATGTTTGTCTTTTTTTTTTGTAAGTTTTATCAGCTCGACTGAAGTTACAAAAGTATGAATAAAATCTTGTCATTACTTTTGTAAACATAAATCCGCCACTGTTCTCATTCATACTCCCCCAGCCATTTACTGTTTTTATTTTATTGTGGTGATACGTGGAATTGCCAGGAATTCTGAATGCAATCGAACTAAATTGGTTAATTTTATGGTTAATTTCAGTTCTTAAAGTGACTGCAGATTAAGGCAACTAAAGTGCCATGAGAAAATTCAGTAATTTTATGTACAAAAATTAAGGGTATAGCTCAGGATTTGAAGATGGTTGAGAAGATAATACTTTTCTACATGTAAAGATAATAACATTTAACAGCACTTCTCCCATTTATGTGTGAAAAATTATATTGAAGCGCCAAAGAAACTGGCGTAGGCATGCGTATTCAAAAACAGAGATATGTAACCAGGCAGAATACGACGCTGCGGTCGGGAACGCCTATATAGAACATCAAGTGTCTGGGTCAGTTGTTAGATCGGTTACTGCTGCTACACTGGTAGGTTATCAAGATTTAAGTAAGTTTTAACGTGGTGTTACAATTGCCACTCAAGCTCTGGAACACAGCATCTCCGACGTAGAAATGAAGTGGGGATTTTCCCGTGCGACCATTTCACGAGAGTATCGCGAAAGTCACCAATCCACTGAAACACCAAATTTCCGACATCGCTGCGGCTGGAAAAAGATCGTGAAAGAATGGGACCAACGATGACTGAAGAGAATCGTTCAACGTGACAGAAGTGCAACCTTCCGCAAATTGCTGCAGATTTCAATGCTGGTCCATCGACAAGTGTCAGAGAACAAACCATTCAACGAAAAATCATCGATATGGGATTTCGGAGCCGAACGACCATTCGTGTGCCCTTATAACCGCACTACACAAAGTTTTACGCCTCGCCTGGGTCAGTCAAAACCGACATTTTACTGTTGATGATCGGAAACCGGTTACCTTGTCGGACGAGTCTCGTTTCAAACTGTGTCGAGCGAATGGACGTGTATGGGTATGGAGATAACCTCATGAGTCCGTGGACCCTGCATGTCAGCAGGGGACTGTTCAAGCTGGTGGAGTATCTGTAATGGCGTGGGGCGTGAGCAGTTGGACTGATATGGGACCCCTGATATATCTAGATACGACTCTGAAAGGTGACACGTACATAAGCATCCTGTCTGATCACCTGAATCCATTCATGTCCATTGTCCATTCCGACTGACTCGGGCTACTCCAGCAAGACAATGCGACACCCCAGACATCCTAAATTGCCACAGAGTGGCTCCAGGAACACTCTTCTGAGTTAAAACACTTCAGCTGGCCACCAAACTCCGCAGACATGAACGTTATTGAGCATATCTGGGATGCCTTGCAACGTGCTGTTCAGAAGAGATCTCCACCCCTCGCAGTCTTAAGAGATTATGGATAGCCCTGAAGAATTCATGGCGTCTTTTGCCTCCAGCACAACTCCAGACATTACTGGAGTCCATGCCACGTCGTGCTGCGACACATCTGCGTGCTCGCTGGGAGCCTGTACGATATTATGCTGGGGTACCCGTTTCTTCGGCTCTTCAGCGTATATCCTCCATATGACCACCCAGGGCCGTGCGGCAACGAACAATCCGTTCATTGAAGTACTCCATGACACGTTCACAAATATCTGGTGGGATGCCGTTAACAAACCTTTTAATTTCATCCTTCAGTTGGTGTACTGTTTGTGGGTTGTTCATGTACACTTTTGATTTCCAAATTCCCGCAAAAAGTTCACAAGGCGTAAGATCGCATGATCTGGCAGGTCATTCCTAGTTGGCACGCAAAGAGATAATTTTTGAGGAAACTTATCATTCAGCAGTGCAATCGTTTCAACGGGATGCGTGACATGTCGCACCATTTTCATGAAACCAAAAATCTTGAATAAGAGGGAAACATCAGTCAGAAAGCATGTTTCGATATGGGTCCCCGTTCACAGTGACGGCAACTCCCTCATCATTTTAAAAAAAGTGGGGGCCGATCACTTCTCATGCCCCACACCACACAGTTGTGTGTTGTGGATACATCTCATTTCCACAATCATTCGTGGATTCTCATTTCCTCAACTTCTCCAGTTCTGCTCTCTGACGTACCCACTAAGGTGTAAGTGCACCTCATCAGAGGCCTCACCTAAGAAAAATATTCTTTTTGTGAAGTTGTCCGCTTGTCGAGCCAAGATCCATTGAGCAAATCGATGTCTCTTTCCATGATCTGCAGGTTTCAACTCTTGTGGAAGTTGACTCTCGTACGCATACATTTTCAAATCTTTTGAAAGGATCTCGTGCAGTGAACTTGGTGATAAATTAGATTGTTGAGCTAGTCGATGAACCGATTTTCGAGGGCTTATGCTCACATTGTCACACACGACAGCAATGTTTTCTCGTATTGTAACAGAAGGCGGTCGTCATGTTTTCTTGGCGTTTGAAGCAGAACCCGTGGTCTCAGACTTACGTATCAACTTCCGAGCTGATGATTCAGTTGGAACAGCATTACATCCGACTGCCACACGCAATTCACGAACGGTTGCCGTGGGACTTTCACTGTTTCTGTAATAGCTTTTTATCACTTGGATACGTAGCTCAGTTGTCATCTGCTCCATGACGAAAGTAAGAAACGAACAATGCTCACCACACAAAACTATCAGGCTATGGAAATGATTGCAGGTAACGAACGTGAAAAAACCATGGCTGGCAAATGTCATATGACGAAATGGCGCAAAATTCAAAATCGTCCTTACTTCTCGGGCACCCGTTATGCAGCTGTAGTTACGTCAGTTTTTCGGGAAACTATTTGAGATGTATGTATGCATTAGTTTTGTTAGGTAGTTGTACATAACTAAATGTATTTGATAAAATGTGCGAACTGCCGTTTCCGCCATTAGCTTCGTGGATCTGACCAATCTGAGTAAAGTAGATCACTTCTCTTTGGTGGAAGGAATAAACAGAGTGGTAATTTTAAATCTGCCATATTCTATGACAGGAGCCTACGTTTACTCTCGGGAACTAATCATACTGCAGCGTATTCAAAGACACGAGTGAGTTACTTATTTTTGTATGTACCGTTGAGCGATATTACGATTTACTTTACCATTTTTAAAGACATTCATGAAATTTTTTCACTTTATAATCTTGTCGTGTTACGTTTGCTACACTGCTGGCCATTAAAATTGCTACACAAAGAAGAAATGCAGATGAAAAACGGGTATTCATGGAGAAATGTAGTATAATAGAACTGACATGTGATTACATTTTCAAGCAATTTGGGTGCCTAGATCCTGAGAAATCAGTACTCAGAACAACCACCTCTGGCCGTAATAACGGCCTTGATACGCCTGGGCATTGAGTCAAACAGAGGTTGGATGGCGTGTACAGGTACAGCTGCCCATGCAGCTTCAACACGATACCACAAATCATCAAGAGTAGTGACCGGCGTATTGTGACGAGCCAGTTGCTCGGCCACCATTGACCAGACATTTTCAATTGGTGAGAGATCTGGAGAAGTCGAACTTTTTCTTTATCCAGAAAGGCCCGTACAGGAACTGCAACATGCGGTCGGACATTATCCTGCTGAAATGTATGGTTTCACAGGGATGGAATGAAGGGTAGAGCCACGGGTCGTAACACATCAGAAATGTAACGTCCACTGTTCAAAGTGCCGTCAATGCGAACAAGAGGTGACCGAGACGTCTAACCACCCCATACCATCACGCTGGGTGATACGCCACTGCGGCGATGACGAATACACGCTTCCAATGTGCGTTCACCGCAATGTCGCCAAACACGGATGCGACCATCATGATGCTGTAAACAGAAACTGAATTCATCTGAAAAAAAAAAGTCGTTTTACCACTCGTGCAACCAGGTTCGTCGTTGAGTACGCCAACGCAGGCGCTCCTGTCTGTGATGCAGTGTCAAGGGTAACCGCAGCCATGATCTCCGAGCTGATAGTCCATGCTGCTGCAAACGTCGTCGAACTGTTCGTGCAGATGATTGTTGTCTTGCAAACGTCCCCATCTGTTGACTCAGGGATCGAGACGTGGCTGCAGGATCCGTTATAGCCATGCGGATAAGATGCCTGTCATCTCGACTGCTAGTGATACGAGGCCGTTGGGATCCAGCACGGCGTTCCGTATTACCCTCCTGAACCCACTGATTCCATATTCTGCTAACAGTCATTGGATCTCGACCAACGCGAGCAGCAATGTCGCGATACGATAAACCGCAATCGCGGTAGGCTACAATCCGACATTTATCAAAGTCGGAAACGTGATGGTACGCATTTCTCCTCCTTACACGAGGCATCACAACAACGTTTCACCAGGCAAGGCCGGTCAACTGCTGTTTGTGTATAAAAAATCTGTTGGAAACTTCCCCCATGTCAGCACGTTGTAGGTGTCGCCACCGGCGCCAACCTTGTGTGAATGCTCTGAAATGCAAATCATTTGCATATCACAGCATCTTCTTTCTGTCGGTTAAATTTCACGTCTGTAGCACGTCATCTTCGTGGTGAAGCTATTTTAATGGCCAGTAATGTATATTAGAACTTGTCCTTTACAGCAGCTTTTACAAAAATAGAGTGCTTTCGGGTCTAAGAATCATTATATCCTAGATTTTCGACTTAAATATTTATGCATATTCAAAGTCAACATACAGTATTTAAATTTTATCCGGGCCAGTTCGGTTCCAAGGGTGCTTTGCCCACTGTACCACGCTATGGATAGCGACTCATTGCATGTCAAAGAGGAGGACCACTGAAACAATAAAAAGTAATGTTAACGCTAATGATAAACACCGATTTGAAGTCTCAGGGTTCGATACAGACCACCGTCTGCGGGCAGCCAGACGTCCCACGGGGCTATAAATGTGCCGGTAGGCAGACGGGCCATCCGAAGTGGCCGCGTGGTTCTGGCGCTGCAGTCTGGAACCGCGAGACCGCTACGGTCGCAGGTTCGAATCCTGCCTCGGGCATGGATGTGTGTGATGTCCTTAGGTTAGTTGGGTTTAACTAGTTCTAAGTTCTAGGGAACTGATGACCTCAGCAGTTGAGTCCCATAGCGCTCAGAGCCAGCCAGCTAGGCAGACGGGCAGCAGTACGATAACAGTGAGAGATGCAGGAAAGTGTATACAATCCAGTCAGACGGATAACATTTAAAATCTGATTTGTGGCTTGGACATTACAAGCTACGATTTCACACCGTCTCAGCCAACTACGACGGTCAGACGAGCACAACAAGTACAGCAAGAGGGGGCGGTTTATTGAAGTACGCATCCCTCGGTCAGATTGTTGCGAAATCATAGCGATATGTTCGAGCAGAAGACCACTTCGCAAACGTGGGACCTTTTATAGCCCATAACTAAACTGCTGTAGCCATGATAATTCATTCATTGTTCCATGACGACAAGCGTCGAGAATTTAGTGTTGCTAGCATGTCGAATCCGGGTAATTTTTTTCCACAGCATCGCACATAGTCGTCACGCTGAACTGAATCACGTGTTCCTTTAACGGAATCCTGACGTGACAGGGGGACCAGGGTGATGCTACAGTATCCCCTTTGTCGTGAAGTCTTAATGTGACATCTTGTAAGTTTGTCGGTAATTTGCTGCACAAACTTTGTTCGTCGTATCTTTTAAACGACAACGTAAATTAGATCTTCCCACAAAAGCTGCCAAGTTCTAAAACATCAGCAACGACGTGATAGCCAATCAATCACACACACACGAGTGTCCGGATAAGCGTCTCGATTGAAGATTGTACATTCTATTCGTCAGACATTCAGAAAGCTGTATAATATCTGTACAATCTACGTATTCTGTTAAAGAAAACGGCTTGTAGGAAAAATGGTTCGTATCATAAGTCCATCATGCCTGTGGACTAGTGTATAAAGTGAAATACTGTGGTTATATCTTACTATTAACTGATATTCAGACTACCCGAATGGCAAAAGTTGCAAACGTGCCCTACGTCCTACTTACTACTTTTTTTGAAAAAGCTTAGTCTATTAATTACTGTTTCCTTATTGAAGTATACCACTTATAGTACCTCTCATGGCCGTTACAGACCGTGTGTTCAAGTACACTCCTGGAAATGGAAAAAAGAACACATTGACACCGGTGCGTCAGACCCACCATACTTGCTCCGGACACTGCGAGAGGGCTGTACAAGCAATGATCACACGCACGGCACAGCGGACACACGAGGAACCGCGGTGTTGGCCGTCGAATGGCGCTAGCTGCGCAGCATTTGTGCACCGCCGCCGTCAGTGTCAGCCAGTTTGCCGTGGCATACGGAGCTCCATCGCAGTCTTTAACACTGGTAGCATGCCGCGACAGCGTGGACGTGAACCGTATGTGCAGTTGACGGACTTTGAGCGAGGGCGTATAGTGGGCATGCGGGAGGCCGGGTGGACGCACCGCCGAATTGCTCAACACGTGGGGCGTGAGGTCTCCACAGTACATCGATGTTGTCGCCAGTGGTCGGCGGAAGGTGCACGTGCCCGTCGACCTGGGATCGGACCGCAGCGACGCACGGATGCATGCCAAGACCGTAGGATCCTACGCAGTGCCGTAGGGGACCGCACCGCCACTTCCCAGCAAATTAGGGACACTGTTGCTCCTGGGGTATCGGCGAGGACCATTCGCAACCGTCTCCATGAAGCTGGGCTACTGTCCCGCACACCGTTGGGCCGTCTTCCGCTCACGCCCCAACATCGTGCAGCCCGCCTCCAGTGGTGTCGCGACAGGCGTGAATGGAGGGACGAATGGAGACGTGTCGTCTTCAGCGATGAGAGTCGCTTCTGCCTTGGTGCCAATGATGGTCGTATGTGTGTTTAGCGCCGTGCAGGTGAGCGCCACAATCAGGACTGCATACGACCGAGGCACACAGGGCCAACACCCAGCATCATGGTGTGGGGAGCGATCTCCTACACTGGCCGTACACCACTGGTGATCGTCGAGGGGACACTGAATAGTGCACGGTACATCCAAACCGTCATCGAACCCATCGTTCTACCATTCCTAGACCGGCAAGGGAACTTGCTGTTCCAGCAGGACAATGCACGTCCGCATGTATTCCGTGCCACCCAACGTTCTCTAGAAGGTGTAGGTCAACTACCTTGGCCAGCAAAATCTCCGGATCTGTCCCCCATTGAGCATGTTTGGGACTGGATGAAGCGTCGTCTCACGCGGTCTGCACGTCCAGCACGAACGCTGGTCCAACTGAGGCGCCAGGTGGAAATGGCATGGCAAGCCGTTTCACAGGATTACATCCAGCATCTCTACGATCGTCTCCATGGGAGAATAGCAGCCTGCATTGCTGCGAAAGGTGGATATACACTGTACTAGTGCCAACATTGTGCATGCTCTGTTGCCTGTGTCTATGTGCCTGTGGTTCTGTCAGTGTGATCATGTGATGTATCTGACCCCAGGAATGTGTCAATAAAGTTTCCCCTTCCTGGGACAATGAATTCACGGTGTTCTTATTTCAATTTCCAGGAGTGTATATGCTTGAGTTTCATGTAGGAACTGAAGCAGAACATGAAGAATCATAGTGGCTCTCAACTCTTCAATTTTTTGACAGTATTTTTAGGCTTTGCCAAATGTGCATTTGCTTCAAACTTATACAAAGTCAAAAAAAGTGACCTTGATTTCAACGTTTCGCATTTATTACATTGAGAACTGACATTATCAAGGGTAATTAGGAACTAAGACTGAAGGAAGGTCTGTACCAGTGGTTTGGAAAGGTGAATATTATGACACAAGAGGTTACAGTGATTTGATCACTTCCTCTGAGATTATAGATCCCTCCCATACCGACTACTCCATTCTCAATCTGCTGGAGAACGTCGTAGGGACTGTCCAAGGACGCATTGCAAATATCGAGTAATACCAATCCTTAAAGAAGTGGAGCCGACGGCAGTTGAAGCAAGAGGCCGGAAACAATAGGCTAGCATGTGCAGTAGGTACACTATGTGATCAAAAGTATCCGGACAGCTAGCTGGAAATTACTTATACGTTCGTGGCGCCCTCCATCGGTAATGCTGGAATTCAAAATGGTTTTGGCCCACCCTTAGCCTTGATGATAGCGTTCAGTCTCGCAGGCATACGTTCAACCGGGCCTAAAAGGTTCCTTGGGGAACGGCAGTCCATTTTTCAGCGGAGTGCTGTACTGAGGAGAGGTATCGATGTGGGTCGGTGAGGCCTGGCACGAAGGTGTTCTATAGGCTTCAGGTCAGGAATTTGTGCAGGCCAGGCCATTACAGGGATGTTATTTTCGTGTAACCACTCAGCCACAGGCCGTGCATTATGAAAAGGTGGTCGATCGTGTTGAAAGATATAATAGCCATTCCCGAATTGCTCTTCAACAGAAGAAAGAAGGTGCTTATAACATCAATGTAGGCTTGTGCTGTGATAGTGCCTCGCGAAACAACAAGGGGTGCAAGCCACCTCCACAAAAAACACAATACCATAACATCACCGCCTTCGAATTTTAGTGTTGGCACTACAAACGGTGGCAGATGACGTTCACCGGGCATTTTCCATATCCGCACCCGGTTATCGGATCGCCTCATTGTGTACTGTGATTCGTCACCCCACACAACGTTTTCCTACTGTTCAATCGACGGACTTTTACGCTCCTTACACCAAGGGAGGCGTCGTTTGGCATTTAAGGGCGTGTTGTGTGGCTTATGAGCAGCCGCTCCTCCATGAAATCTAAGTTTCCTCACCTCCCGCCTAACGGTCGCAGTACTTGCAGTGGATCCTGATGCAGTCAGTAATTCCTGTGCGATGGTCTGGATAAATGTCTGCCTATTACAGATTAGGACCCTCTTCGACTGTCGGCGGTCTCTGTCAGTCAACAGATGAGGTCGGCCTGTACGCTTTTGTGCTGTACGTGTCCTTTCGCGTTTCTACTTCACCACCACATCGGAAACAGTGGACCTAGGGATGTTTAGGAGAGTGGAAATCTCGCGTACAGACATATGACACAAGTGACACCCAATCACCTGACCACGTTCGAAGTCCGTGAGAACCGCGGAGCGTCCCATTCTGCTCTTTCACGATGTATAATGACTACTGAGGTTGCTGATATGGAGTACCTGACAGTAGGTGGTAGAACAATGTACCTAATATGAAAAAACAATGTTTTTGGGGGGTGTCCGGATACTTTCGATCGCATAGTGTATCTCCTTTATTGTGACTGACTAACCTTTTTTAATGTGCTTTTTGTAATATGTTGTTTTATAATTCCTTTCGAAAGTTCCTTTTTCTCCTTTTGTAGTGTCTATTTATTTGGATTCCTGATGTAGACTTATACGTCGAGTTAATGCATTAATTGGTGATGATGACGACTGACATTGTTAATATGAGTTGTAAAATACGTTTACCATTACTTCTAATTCATTCTGATATTCAAGGCGCCATGAATTTTAATGACCCAGGACAGGTCTCGTGAACTAAGTTGGTTGATTGTTCTCGGACAGTCGTGGTAAAATGAGGAATTACCGGATGAAATTGACGAATAATAAAGCAATGCTGATGAAATTTTCTACGTTCGTTAATCCAGGTATACATTTTACTAAGTTAGTAAAATGTATCTGGACGTTAGGGTGATTTGAACAGATACTGACAAATACGCAATGTACTTCGAACATCGTATGTGACATTGTAAATATTGCTGCCCGTAATAACCATTAGTGGCAAAGAAAAGAATTTTCGGGCGGCGTAAAGGCGACTGAGGATACTTACATATTTAACAACTTTTCGCACGCAGGGGATACCATATCGGCTGTTTAACTTCGATGCCATTTCCACTTCAGCACCCTACTATTCGTCGTTTGAGGAATGACATCGTTAAAGGTATTTGGAAAAGACTCTGTACGTCAATCTTTACACAGATGGTTGCGGGATTTCGGCTTTTTCAGTACAGAATGAGGTTATCTTTCACTGGGCCCGAAGAAGGCTTAGTACAACAATATATCGCTTAAACTGGTTGCTCAGTAAAACAACAATAGGAAATTTAGACGGCTGAAATAGGTTGTGAGTCGACATTCTGACTGGAAAAGATAACTTTTTAAGAGATTTTTCCTTGATCTGGCTCACGAGTCGGCTGTCTCTGAAGCATCTTGTGTACTAATGTGCACAGCTGATTCTGTAGGACAGGTATGTAGTACAACTCTTTCTTATTTCTCTGTGCTGATCGAACTCCGCAATTCACTGGTGCTTCCTGCGGCCGCGACTTACTCAGTCCTAACAGTCTTAAGTCAGCGGCTTCCCTGTTTTCCGTCGACAGTAATACAATATATTCCAGTATCGTTACACCGTAGCTTACTCGCAATATCACCAAATGAACCACACTACATATAGGTTACTGTACGGTTACCACGTATGTCAAGCAAACTCATTTCTTCATTTCATTTTGTTCTATAAAATGCTTATGTTTGATTGCTGGGTCATATACTTCTCTTGCTATTTGTGTCATAGGTAAATATATTCATCTTTTTCGTTTTGCAAATCGTCACACACACACGCACACACACACACACACACACACACACACACACACACACACACACACACACACACACTTGTGTTTGTCTAATTATCTTATAAAATTCCGATGGCACAACACAGTAGCGGTGTATCTGACATACATAATGTAGGTGGCTGACAAAGGAATGCAGTGGGAATCGACTTCAGCTAAGATCTTTTGAAGAAACAGTATGCAAAACTCTTTTGCAATATTATTTCTCTTTCCTACAAGACGTTTTGTGTTCTGTGTCAGGCTTTGGAATACCGTTAATCCAACACATTCGAACTCATTCTGTAGTAACATCAAACCAATCTCCTAGTACTGTGGAGATATAATTTGATAATTTGGAAGTACTAACCTATGCTTACCGTTACACCCCTAAAGCATTTCGTGTGGATTCAGGATGAATCAGACAACGACTTGCACAGATTTCTTCCCCATTCATAGCCAACCTGAGCCAACGTTTTGTCCCTAAGACTCTTCATGTAAACCAGACGTAAACTTACATGAAAATATTGGAACAACTTGAGGTCTATTATACTTCTTAATTAATTAGCCAAGTAGGACCTCATTCTTATAATGAGCCATGGAACGTAAAATGCGAGTATACATTCACTGGCATGGAACATACAGCTTACGTCCTTCCTTTATTGTCAACCAGTGCTTTAAAATGCCGTGTCTTGACTCACTTGCCTCTCGCGGGGGGATGCGTTCATCATAAAATTGCTATCCTGATTGAGGTTCCAACTTACATTCTCGGAACGCCTTTGTCTGCTGCACGGCAGAGGCCATTTATTATTTTTTTACTTTTGAATAATGGCTCTTCTGATTGGTTTGATGTGGTTTGAAGCGACCCACAACTAATTCCTCTCCTGTCCCAATCTCGTCTCAGAATAGCACTTGCAACCTAAGTTCTCAATTATTTGCAGGAGGTATTCCAATCTCTATTTTCCTCTACAGCTTTTACCCACTAGAGCTTCCTCTAATGCCATATAAGTTATTACCTGATGTCTTAACATATGTCCTGTCATCCTGTTCCTTCTTCTTGTCAATGACTGCCATATTTCCTTTCCTCTCACGAGTCTGCACGGAACCTCCTTATTCCTTATCTTAACAGTTCACCTAACTTTCAACATTCATCTGTAGCGCCACATTACAGATGTTTCGATTCTCTTCTGTTCCGGTTTTCTCACAGTCCATCTTTCTCTACCAATGTACATTCTCAGAAATTCCTTCCACAAATTAAGCCGAATGTCTGGTACTAGTAGACTTCTCTTGGCCAGGAATGCCCTTTTTGCCAATGCTAGTCTGCTTTAGATGTTTTCCCTACCCAGTTTGTCATGGGTTATTTTCTGTATAGGTAAGAGAATTCCTTAATTCACCTCCTTTGTGACCATCAATCCTGACATTAAATTTCTCGCCTTTCTCATTTCTACTACTTCTCATTACTTTCGTCTTATTCTCAGGCCATATTCTCTATTCTTTACACTGGTCATTCCATTCAGCAGATCGTGTGGTTCTTTTTCAAATCCACTGAGGATTTATTTTTTTTTTTTTTTTTGGGTCATCAGTCTTCTGACATTTGATGTGGCCGGCCACTAATAGCAATGTCATGAGCGAATCTTATCATTGATAAGCTTACACCTTAAATTTTAATTCCACTCCTGAATATTTCTTTTATTTCCGTTACTGCTTTTTCGATGTATAGATTACACATTAGAGGTGAAAGACTTCATCACTGTCTTACACCCTTTTTAAATCGAGCACTTCGTTCTTGGTCGTTCACTCTTATTACTCCCTCTTGGCTCCTGTACTTATTTTATGTTGCCTGTCTTTCCCTATAGCTTATCGCTATTTTTCTCTAAATTTCAAACATCATGCACCATTTTACCTTATCTAACGTTTCTCCAGGCCGACGAATCGTATGAACGAATCTTGATTTTTCGTTAATCTTGCTTCCATTATCGGCAGCAACGGTAGAACTGCCTTTCTGCTACCTTGAACTTTCCTAAAACCGAACTTGTCGTCTAACACATCCTCAGTTTTCTTTTGCATTCTTCTGTGTATTATTCTTGTCAGCAACTTGCATACTTGAGACGTTAAACAGATTATGCGGTAATTCTCGCACTTGTCAGGTTCTGCAGTCTTCGGCATTGTGTGGATGATATTCTTCCGAAAGTCGGGTAGTATATCGCAGGACTCATACGTTCCACGCACCAACGCGAATATTCATTTTGTTGCCAATGCCCCAAATTATTGTACATATTCTGATGGCATGTTATCTATGCCTTTTTTAACAGAGGTGGAGCCCCTCCACGCCCACACCGGCATAATGGCCAACTCAAAAGGTCTACTGCCATCTCTGCATAAGGGTTAGTATTCACTAAAGTGAGGTGTCGCAGGATGGGGGTACTGCTATGTTTGCGTACGTCTGGTTAGGGTGAACCATTAATACGCGCTCATATGGAGATAGACCAAGTCGAGCGAAGGGTAGCGGTTTGAAGGGCAAAGGAAAAAATGTGCCAAGGCAAGAGCCAAGGGATAAAAACCTCTGCGATAGTTAGGTCGGACGGTAAGAGCAGTAGCGGATGTCTTGCTGCCTGCGATAGGTCGTGCATGGGTAGGCTTTGTTAGTAGTGGGTATCATGCATGTCGATACCTTCGACGTTGTGCGGTGGTGTTGCTCGGAGGCTGCCGCTGGGTGCCGGTGTTGAGCTCTCGTTCAGCGTCAGCAACCTGCAACAGTTAGGTTTATCATCGTTTTGTGTCCGATAGGTCATATATCGGATGCACAGTGTAGGGTGATGTTGGCGAATTGTTTGTGCGCCAGTGGGCGAGCTCGTCAGTGCCCCTGCTGTGGGCTGTTGGTCGGCTCTAATAGCAGCTGGTAATTACCAGTCAGTGTTGCTGATATACAAGGGCTTGCCGATGTTTGTCGCTTTTTGGTGTGTGTTAGTTTACCATAGGTGGCTATGCCCTAGCTAGTAGTGTCTTTGGCCGCTTGTGCTTCCGCCTATGGTTGTGATCGTAGTTTCCCAGAGTGAGGATGAAATGATTGTTCGACTGTCTCGAGTTCCTGTATAGTCGTGTGGCATGTTTTGAATACTTGAAACCCTCAAGGAAGTATTCAAGGCGTTCAGCCTTATCTGATTTTAAGTTTTCCAAACCTCTCTTAAGTTCTTATTCCAATACTGGATCCCCTATCTCATACGTTCTTACTTACTTCTGTTATGTAAATACTCTATTTTATTTTTCTATATTACGAAATTTACAGTTCCTACAAAAACTTTTAATATATTCGGTTAAGCTACAGAAACTTCTATACGTTTTCACACACTGGAACTATCATTCTTTACTGTTAAAATTTCAACTTTTGTAACCTCAAACTTCAATGGATAATAGATTTCTTTTATAAAATATCGAATATTAAGGAAATTCTTTACCTGATGACGCCCACTCTGAGTTATTTACAGTTACATATTTTTGAATCATTTTTATAACAAATTTGTTGATTTTTAATTATCAATTTTGATATTTCTTTACGCAGTCGTTTGTCGGAAAGTCTGAACCAGCAGTGTGCATTCAGGGATTACCAGGGGAAGTGGGGCAGGGAAGGGCAATTCGTCTCTTTCCGTCACGCAGAGCTAAGTTTCGTCTGTCGGAATGTCTCTCACACAGTTGTTTCCTGACAACGTAATCACGAATCATAAATACTGAATGCTGTGTCCTCTTCAGTTCATCGTTTTTACTTAAGTTGCACATTGTTCGAGCGTTTTTCGTTTATAAAGGTTCGACAGGTCGCAAAATGGAATCCACAGTGAAAGTCCGACGAAGTTTTGCGCGGATGTGTTGGGCATTGTCTCTATTGTACCCACTGATCGTGCCGCGCCGCTGTTTTCAATTATGAGCGCAGAGTGAGCACTTAAAACTGCCTACAAAATAGTCTCCCGTTGATTAAGAGTGGCCACTGAGAGATATCTCCTGATTTCATGATCCCCACATAACGTAATTGACATGCATTTCCTTCTTCATGACAAATCTCGGCCGCAGACTGGAGAGACAATGAAGACGGTCCTGTAGCATTTTCGATGCTGTGCCTGTTCCAGTTCAGCATCTCTACTTCCATTTCGCGTGGTCCAAGGGCAGTTCATTTATTAAGATCCGATCTATCGCGAAGTGGTACCTTAGTAAAAAAAAGACCGTTCGTATAATGGCTTAAATAGTACTGAGTTTAAATGCGTCACAGGAATTGTTTCCTTACCCACCATAAAGCCCGCAATTGGCTCCGTTTGTAGGTAGGTCGCATTTTGACACATACAACGAGGTGCAGAACAGTGTAGAGTATGGGCGAAGGACAGGTGGTTACCTTCTACGAGTAAAATGACGGTACTCCAAAGTTGTCTCAATGCCACGACACGGAGCGTCGAATATATAGAGAAGTAACTGGAAGGTATGGGAAACTGTTACAAATGAAACAGTTTTGATTTTCACTGTTATTTCCATTGTGCAACCGACCGGACCTTAATAAACGAATACGCCTCTTACACTGACTAAAATATTACTGAAATTAAATTCGTCTCAGGAATTTCGCTAATAAGACCCGTTGATGTGATGCTTTTGACAATGGCCACAAACTTAAATCCCGTGTCACTTTTCCACATCACTGTCTCAATAATAATGCAAAGGCGTTCAACATAAGGGAGTCCTGTCAGCGGCAGAATGTGTAAATCATGCATAGCATTTCCACCTAAACTTTGTCAAAACAAAATTCACTATGAGGAATCCAAGGGAGCAGCAGCTATATCTGTCGTGTGGGGTATTTTCACTTATGGCAAGGTCGTTTGACCAAGTATTAGACATCGCCTTCATGTGCCACAGTGAACTTTTCGGAGCTTTATAGATGGCAAAGAAATGGTAAATTATCTGGCCGTCCGCTGGAGACACAAGTCAAGGCAGTGAAGTGGTATGTGTGTGTTAATCGGTTGCAGGGAACTGCCTCAGTAAGAAGGCTCGACTTGAAGATGTGGCATAAAGGTTGATACGAGATACCACCTATTTTCGTTTCTGGATGTGCCGCAGTAAGAATGAAGTTGCATTACGTGTTGTTGTATCAATACCGACTGCCATCAGGGCATGGTGTATCACTTGAAACCGTGTGGTAAAAGTGAGTTTCGACTGGCACTGCACACAGGTGTGAACAATACCCGACACGACTTGCTCACGTCAGGAAATGCAGATCCGTCTGAAACAGTTTTCGAGCAAACACTACGGTGCGAACTGTATACAACAGTCCAGGTATGGATTTTTATATAGCACTAGAGAAAGTAATAATATCGGCTAAAATCAACATACTCCGTCCGAAAACCTCAGAAGGTCGATTGGTATCGATCGACCGTCATGTCATCCTCAGTTGATAGCTGTCACTGGAAGCAGATATGGAGGTGAATGTGTTCAGAACACCAATTGGAATCCGTTTGTGAATTGGTCTGTCTGGGAACACTGGTCACAACAGAGAATGATATAAGTGCTGAAATAATACGACGCATCCACACAGCTAATAAGTGATGTTATGGGCTGGTGGACCAGTTATGTGTGGGAATCTATCCAGGAGAACAATGTGTCATCTAAAAAACGTTTCAAAATGTGCATTATAAACGTATGGTTCAGAAACATGGGCACTTATATAGCAGTGTGGAGAGCTCATAGGACGTTTTAGAACAGAAGGTGTTATGCCTAATGCATGGAGTGTCTAGCGAAGGTGCAGTCTGATGTAGGTAAAATTTTGATCTTTATAGATTCCTAGCCCAGTAGCTGGTGATGCATGGGTATGTATTTACTGAAGTCTGTTAGCCCCTCTCTTCCTTCCCCCTGTCTCTGTACATCTCCTCCTTCTCTGCCTCTCTAACCGCAACCTCCACCCTACACTGTTCCTCCATCTGCTCCCACACCTTTCTCTATCTCCTTCTTTCCCTCTCTCTTTGCAGCTGCACCTCTCCTCTCACATAATCCCTCTACTTTTCCCTCTCTATCCCTCTGCTTCGTCCCCATCTGTCCATCTCCTCCTCCTAATTCTCCTCCCCACATTTTGTTCATCTTCTGCTACCCCCTCTCTGCGCCCTCTCTGCCTTTCTCCTCTCTCTCTCTCTCTACCCATCTTTTCCTCATTTCTCTTTCTGTCCATCTGCTCCTCTTCCTCTGTCCATGACTTCCTCTCCCCTCTCTCTGTCCATTATTACACCCCATCTCTTTGTCTATTTCTTTCTCTGATGAATCTGAGTTTACCTGCTCTTCGCCTGTCTGTCTGTCCATCATCTACTCTCTCCTTCTCCCACCACGATATCATTATCACCCCAGTAGGAGGCTGGTATCGCTAAAAAGGGTCATCACAGAAGTTGGGAAGGAAAACATAGGTACAAAGAAGGTAGCTGCGAAGAAACCATGGGTAACAGAAGAAACAATCAGTTGGTTGATGAAAGGAGTAAGTACAAACATGTTCCGGGAAAATTAGGAATACAGAAATACAGGTCGCTGAGGAATGAAATAAATAGGAAGTGCAGGGAAGCTAAGACGAAACGGCTGCAGGAAAAATGTGAAGACATCGAAAAAGATATGATTGTCGGAAGGACAGACTCAGCATACAGGAAAGTCAAAACAACCTATGGTGACATTAAAAGCAACGGTGGTAACATTAAGAGTGCAACGGGAATTCCACTGTTAAATGCAGAGGAGAGAGCAGATAGGTGGAAAGAATACATTGAAAGCCTCTATGAGGGTGAAGATTTGTCTGATGTGATAGAAGAACAAACAGGAGTCGATTTAGAAGAGATAGGGGATCCAGTATTAGAATCGGAATTTACATCTACATCTACATCTACATTTATACTCCGCAAGCCACCCAACGGTGTGTGGCGCGTATGGTTCGCGGGAAGAACGACTATCTGAAAGCCTCCGTGCGTGCTCTAATCTCTCTAATTTTACATTCGCGATCTCCTCGGGAGGTATAAGTAGGGGGAAGCAATATATTCGATACCTCATCCAGAAACGCACCCTCTCGAAACCTGGCGAGCAAGCTACACCGCGATGCAGAGCGCCTCTCTTGCAGAGTCTGCCACTTGAGTTCATTAAACATCTCCGTAACGCTATCACGGTTACCAAATAACCCTGTGACGAAACGCGCAGCTCTTCTTTGGATCTTCTCTATCTCCTCCGTCAAACCGATCTGGTACGGATCCCACACTGATGAGCAATACTCAAGTATAGGTCGAACGAGTGTTTTGTAAGCCACCTCCTTTGTTGATGGACTGCATTTTCTAAGCACTCTCCCAATGAATCTCAACCTGGTACCCGCCTTACCAACAATTAATTTTATATGATCATTCCACTTCAAATCGTTCCGAACGCATACTCCCAGATATTTTACAGAAGTAGCTGCTACCAGTGTTTGTTCCGCTATCATATAATCATACAATAAAGGATCCTTCTTTCTATGTATTTGCAATACATTACATTTGTCTATGTTAAGGGACAGTTGCCACTCCCTGCACCAAGTGCCTATCCGCTGCCAATCTTCCTGCATTTCGCTACAATTTTCTAATGCTGCAACTTCTCTGTATACTACAGCATCATCCGCGAAAAACCGCATGGAACTTCCGACACTATCTACTAGGTCATTTATATATATTGTGAAAAGCAATGGTCCCATAACACTCCCCTGTGGCACGCCAGAGGTTACTTTAACGTCTGTAGACGTCTCTCCATTCATAACAACATGCTGTGCTCTGTTTGCCAAAAACTCTTCAATCCAGCCACACAGCTGGTCTGATATTCCGTAGGCTCTTACTTTGTTTATCATGCGACAGTGCGGAACTGTATCGAACGCCTTCCGGAAGTCAAGAAAAATAGTATCTACCTGGGAGCCTGTACCTAATTTTTTCTGGGTCTCATGAACAAATAAAGCGAGTTGGGCCTCACACGATCGCTGTTTCCGGAATCCATGTTGATTCCTACATAGTAGATTCTGGGTTTCCAAAAACGACATGATACTCGAGCAAAAAACATGTTCTAAAATTCTACAACAGATCGTCGTCAGAGATATAGGCCGGCCGTGATGTCCAAGCGGTTAAAGGCGCTACAGTCTGGAACCGCGCGACCGCTACGGTCGCAGGTTCGAATCCTGCCTCGGGCATGGATGTTTGTGATGTCCTTAGGTTAGTTAGGTTTAAGTAGTTCTAAGTTCTAGCGGACTGATGACCTTAGGAGTTAAGTCCCATAGTGCTCAGAGCCATTTGAACCATTTTCAGAGATATAGGTCTATAGTTTTGCGCATCTGCTCGACGACCCTTCTTGAAGACTGGGACCACCTGTGCTCTTTTCCAATCATTTGGAACCCTCCGTTCCTCTAGAGACATGCGGTACACGGCTGTTAGAAGGGGGGCAAGTTCTTTCGCGTACTCTGTGTAGAATCGAATTGGTATCCCGTCAGGTCCAGTGGACTTTCCTCTATTGAGTGATTCGAGTTGCTTTTCTATTCCTTGGACACTTATTTCGATGTCAGCCATTCTTTCGTTTGTGCGAGGATTTAGAGAAGGAACTGCAGTGCGGTCTTTCTGTGTGAAACAGCTTTGGAAAAAGTGTTTAGTATTTCAGCTTTACGCGTGTCATCCTCTGTTTCAATGCCATCATCATCCCGGAGCGTCTGGATATGCTGTTTCGAGCCACTTACTGATTTAACGTAAGACCAGAACTTCCTAGGATTTTCTGTCAAGTCGGTACATGGAATTTTACTTTCGAATTCACTGAACGCTTCATGCATAGCCCTCCTTACGCTAACTTTGACATCGTTTAGCTTCTGTTTATCTGAGAGGTTTTGGCTGCGTTTAAACTTGGAGTGAAGCTCTCTTTGCTTTTGCAGTAGTTTCCTAACTTTGTTGTTGTACCACGGTGGGTTTTTCCCGTCCCTCACAATTTTACTCGGCACGTACCTGTCTAAAACGCATTTTACGATTGCCTTGAACTTCTTCCATAAACACTCAACACTGTCAGTGTCGGAACAGAAATTTTCGTTTTGATCTGTTAGGTAGTCTGAAATCTGCCTTCTATTACTCTTGCTAAACAGATAAACCTTCGTCCCTTTTTTTATATTCCTATTAACTTCCATATTCAGGGATGATGCAACGGCCTTATGATCACTGATTTCCTGTTCTGCACGTAAAGATTCGAAAAGTTCGGGTCTGTTTGTTATCAGTAGGTCCAAGATGTTATCTCCACGAGTCGGTTCTCTGTTTAATTGCTCGAGGTAATTTTCGGATAGTGCACTCAGTATAATGTCACTCGATGCT
The DNA here is from genome assembly GCF_023864345.2 of Schistocerca serialis cubense. Taxonomy (NCBI): domain Eukaryota; kingdom Metazoa; phylum Arthropoda; class Insecta; order Orthoptera; family Acrididae; genus Schistocerca; species Schistocerca serialis. The sequence continues at coordinate 56,288,054 of NC_064644.1, forward strand.
CTGTCCCTACCACCCGTCCTAAACATCTGAGTGTCCCAGTCTATATCTGGTAAATTGAAATCTCCACCTAAGACTATAACGTGCTGAGAAAATTTATGTGAAATGTATTCCAAATTTTCTCTCAGTTGTTCTGCCACTAATGCTGCTGAGTCGGGAGGTCGGTAAAAGGAGCCAATTATTAACCTAGCTCGGTTGTTGAGTGTAATCTCCACCCATAATAATTCACAAGAACTATCCACTTCTACTTCACTACAGGATAAACTACTACTAACAGCGACGAACACTCCACCACCGGTTGCATGCAATCTATCCTTTCTAAACACCGTCTGTACCTTTGTAAAAATTTCGACAGAATTTATCTCTGGCTTAAGCCAGCTTTCTGTACCTATAACGATTTCAGCTTCGGTGCTTTCTATCAGCGCTTGAAGTTCTGGTACTTTACCAACGCAGCTTCGACAGTTGATAATTACAATACCGATTGCTGCTTGTTCCCCGCATGTCCAGACTTTGCCCCGCACCCGTTGAGGCTGTTGCCCTTTCTGTACTTGCCCAAGGCCATCTAACCTAAAAAACCGCCCAGCCCACGCCACACAACCCCTGCTACCCGTGTAGCCGCTTGTTGCGTGTAGTGGACTCCTGACTTATCCAGCGGAACCCGAAACCCCACCACCCTATAGCGCAAGTCGAGGAATCTGCAGCTCACACGGTCGCAGAACCGTCTCAGCCTCTGATTCAGACCCTCCACTCGGCTCTGTAGCAAAGGTCCGCAGTCAGACCTGTCGACGATGCTGCAGATAGTGAGCTCTGCTTTCATCCCGCTAGCGATACTGGCAGTCTTCACCAAATCAGATAGCCGCCGGAAGCCAGAGAAGATTTCCTCCGATCCATAGCGACACACATCATTGGTGCCGACATGAGCGACCACCTGCAGATGGGTGCACCCTGTACCCTTCATGGCATCCGGAAGGACCCTTTCCACATCTGGAATGACTCCCCCCGGTATGCACACGGAGTGCACATTGGTTTTCTTCCCCTCTCTTGCTGCCATTTCCCTAAGGGGCCCCGTTACGCGCCTGACGTTGGAGCTCCCAACTACCAGTAAGCCCACCCTCTGCGACCGCCCGGATCTTGCAGACTGAGGGGCAACCTCTGGAACAGGACAAGCAGCCATGTCAGGCCGAAGATCAGTATCAGCCTGAGACAGAGCCTGAAACCGGTTCGTTAGACAAACTGGAGAGGCCTTCCGTTCAGCCCTCCAGAATGTCTTTCGCCCCCTGCCACACCTTGAGACGACCTCCCACTCTGCCACAGGTGAGGGATCAGCCTCAATGCGGGCAGTATCCCGGGCAACCACAGTTGTAGTCCGATCGGGGGATGCGTGGGACGAGCTGGCCGTCCCCGACAAACCCCCATCCGGACCCCCACAGTGATGCCCATTGGCAACAGCCTCAAGCTGTGTGACCGAAGCCAACACTGCCTGAAGCTGGGAGCGAAGGGATGCCAACTCAGCCTGCATCCGAACACAGCAGCGGCAGTCCCTATCCATGCTAAAAACTGTTTTGCAAAGAACGTCTGAACTAATCTACAGAGAGCGCAAACAAATCGACAAAATTTAAACGGTTATTAAAATACAAGATTGCCTAGTAAATGCAGTAATGCTGCTACTTGCGCACTGCTGACACTGCTCGGCGGCGGAAGGAGACTACGCGAATTTACACTATTCAGGTACTAAAACGCGATGCTACACTCTCAAATACTATAATACGCCCGAAATTTATGAATTAAACAATGCAAGTACCAAAAACACGCAAAGAAATTAAGAATTAAACTATGTAACAAATGAGTGAGCTAGGAGAATACGACTTGCTGCTGCAGCTGCTTATCCAACGGCGGCAGGGAGCACACTCAATTTAAAAGAGCTTTGGAGGACCTACAGTCAAATAAGCCAAAAGGGATAGATAACATTGCATCAGAATTTCTAAAATCATTGGGGGAAGTGGCAACAAAACGACTATTCACGTTGGTGTGTAGAATATATGAGTCTGGCGATATACCATCTGACTTTCGGAAAAGCATCATCCACACAATTCCGAAGACGGTAAGAGCTGACAGGCGCGAGAATTATCGCACAATCAGCTTAACAGCTCACGCATCGAAGCTGCATACAAGAATAATATACAGAAGAATGTAAAAGAAAATTGAGAATGCGCTAGGTGACGATCAGTTTGACTTTAGGAAAAGTAAAGGGACGAGAGAGACAATTCTGACGTTACGGCTAATAATGGAAGCAAAGCTAAAGAAAAATCAAGACACTTTCATAGGATTTGTCGACCTGGAAAAAGCGTTCGACAATATAAAATGGTGGAAGCTGTTCGAATTTCTGAAAAATGTAGGGCTAAGCTATAGGGAGAGACGAGTCATATACTATATGTACAACAACCAAGAGGCAATAATAAGAGTGGACGATCAAGAACGAAGTGCTCGTATTAAGAAGGGTGTAAGACAAGGCTGTAGCCTTTCGCCCCTACTCTTCAATCTGTACATCGAGGAAGCAATGATGGAAATAAAGGAAAGGTTCAGGAGTGAAATTAAAATACAAGGTGAAAGGATATCAATGATACGATTCGCTGATGACACTGCTATTCTGAGTGAAAGTGAAGAAGAATTAAATGATCTGCTGAACGGAATGAACAGTCTAATGAGTACACAGTATGGTTTGAGAGTAAATCGGAGAAAGACGAAGGTAATGAGAAGAAGTAGAAATGAGAACAGCGAGAAACTTAACATCAGGACTGATGGTCACGAAGTCAATGAAGTTAAGGAATTCTGCTACCTAGGCAGTAAAATAAACAATGACGGACGGAGCAAGAAGGACATCTAAAGCAGACTCGCTATGGCAAAAAAGGCATTTCTGGCCAAGAGAAGTCTACTAATATCAAATACCGGCCTTAATTTGAGAAAGAAATTTCTGAGGACGTACGTCTGGAGTACAGCATTGTATGGTAGTGAAACATAGACAGTGGGAAAACCGGAACAGAAGAGAATCGAAGCATTTGAGATGTGGTGCTACAGACGAATGTTGAAAATTAAGTGGACTGATAAAGTAAGGAATGAGGAGGTTCTACGCAGAATCGGAGGGAAAGGGATATGTGGAAAACACTGATAAGGAGAAGGGACAGGATGATAGGTCATCTGCTAAGACATGAGGGAATGACTTCCATGGTAATAGAGGGAGCTGTAGAGGGCAAAAACTGTAGAGAAAGACAGAGATTGGAATACGTGAAGCAAATAATTGAGGACGTAGGTTGCAAGTGCTACTCTGAGATGAAGAGGTTAGCACAGAACTAGATCATGAGTTGTAAGTGTACCAAATTTGACTGAAAGCATTCCAGGGTTTAGGGTGAACTTTTTATCCATTGCTTTGTCCACATGCACTCATTTCAAATATATTTCACACATACTCAAAATATTTCACACGTATCTATACATGTATTTCACCTGCATCTCTAACGAATTTTGCCCTGTAGTTTCATTTTCATGCAGATGAATGTTTGTGACCTCTTATCTCCAGAACTAAGTGTCATACAATGATATAATTTTACAGGCACATCCAGTGGAATTGGCGTCTACTGCCTGCGAAATGTGTTGTGAATAGAGATAGTAGTAAAGAAGTAATGTATTAATACGTCATGTTTGATACGGCACTTTATCACACGTCTCAATTCTTATAACTTTATATTTCCTAAACTACTCGTTGTAGTACAATGTATTTTTGTAGGTAAATTCAGGGGCATATGTAGATACTGTCTTTGAAATGCGTTTCGAATAGAGATATTAGTAAAGTGGCAATAAGTTTCAACGTCATGCATGACGTGACAGTTTTTCACTCGTCTCAGTATCTCAAGCCATATCTCAGGTAATGTGTGTTGATTTAATTTTGCTGGTACATTCAGTGGTAAATGTGAATATTATCTGAAAACTGTGTCATGCATGTATTTAGTAATAAAGAGGTGATAAGTAATATGGCATGCCTGATGCATCAGTTTTACTGCATGGATAGCGAAAACGTTTTTCATCAGTAAGTGGGCATCGTCAACGAGAAAAGTTTGATATTAAGTGTAATATATATAATTTCTGAAAATATTTCTTTTGGATAAAATCAGCAGTCTACCTAAAATACTCTAAAATGGACTAAAGCAATCATTAATTGCAATCAAATATTTATCTCTAATGGTAATCGTTTCAGTCAGGATTTGACCTTCTTCAAACCACTTGTACAATAATGGTAGTTAGCTGCAGTGTATGGAGCCTGTGTTGTGCCTCCATGATCGAAACAGAATTTGACAATCGTGGAGCTACAACACCAGATATGTTCACCGCCAACCATCAAGGTACAAATGATCAGAGGATGGTCACACTCTGACAGAAACCTGTTACCGCTACAAATAAATATTACATTGTGGTCAATGACTGTTTTTAATCCATTTTAATGTGTAATGTTTCTTGAAATTCACTAAGTGTTCTATTTCTCAGATACTCCATGAATAAACATATGCATTCGCATGTTGTGGGGTCAACTGCTTTTGGAAACCCACGCCCACCCCTTCGATAAGTAGACTGTTCCTATCCTCACAGCGATTCTTGCCAGACAGTAAATGATATGTGCACCAATTTTAGTTGAAATCACTCAAGTGGTTTAGGATGAAACAGGAATAACTGCAAATATTTTTATGTGGGTTACCTAAACATGTAAACACATAACTGTGCTGGTTCTTTTTCCTCTGTGTCAAACACTTTCACACAAACAAAAATGGCTCTGAGCACTATGGGACTTAACTGTTGTGGTCATCAGTCCCCTAGAACTTACAACTACTTAAACGTAACTAACCTAAGGACATCACACACATCCATTCCCGAGGAAGGATTCGAACCTGCGACCGTTGCGGTCGCGCTGTTCCAGACTGTAGCGCCTAGAGCCGCTCGGCCACTAAGACCGGCTCACACAAACACATCACGAACTTTACAACTCAATATTTTTTGCATTGCCATACCCAGGATGTGATGTAAACGATCCCTGGCAGCATATGCTATATATTTAGCATCCATGCTTGCACATTTCACCACATGACCTGCTGCACAGGGGTAGATAAGAATTAATACTTTACTCTTGTCGCATCTAATAGGACATACTATCCAATCTAAAAACAGACAACTTGTGTAATTGTAAGCCTGTAAATGATGTAAATACTATTTAAATGTTTCTCAGTACACATCCTCAGTTCCCAATAGAAATATCTGAACTTATTTCTGTTCCACCCTGTATACATAGATAAATATGTACATTCATTTTAATTTTGTGTATGGACAAAAATAATTTGAAATTGTCAAGTTCGTTAAAATAAGCAATCTAAAATTAATCCGCCATGTTTTTGGTTTGGAACATGAGACCCAAAAAATTGGCGTTGCTACAAAATCCACTTGGATGAAGAGACATGGAATGCCACGACTTCATACTGGAACGAACAAGAAGATAAAGAAATTGTTGGTGTCAGACGTTGGAGACGTAAGACGCTGGACAGGAACGAATGAAAAGATGTTCTAGAGCAGACCAAGGCTCATCACTGGCTGTAGAGCACGGAATAAGATGAAGAAGGCAGGATCTATTGATGATAGCATGATCTCTGATGGGTATGACACACTTGACGACTCTGTTTCTCACTAAACTGCAGCTATTATCAAAATCTCTTGGTGGTGTTTGTAATGCAAGAAATGCATATGCTCCTATTTCCATCTATTGTACTATAAATTTTTTCCTTTTTTGTTACCTGAAGATATGACATTTCTGTGTCTTTATATATTGTAATTGTTTTACTATTTGTATATATATATATATATATATATATATATATATATATATATATATATATATATATATATATACATCATTTATGTCGATGTGTAATTGGTTTGTTTTGTAAATATTATTTGTATTTTTACGCTGGGTCTTGCCTAGGGAAAACTATGCTATTGAACGATTACATCGATAGGTTGTGTGGATCTTTGGTAGTGTTAACTCTGCCGCTTGGAGAGCGCGCAGAGGGGAGTCTGGCTGGAGTTGGGCGGTGGAGCAGCTGTTTTCAGTGACGCTCCCGCGAGTTGCAGCGCTTCCGGGCTCTGGCAGCATGTAATTGCTATGATAGTTTCTGGCACGGTGTCGCGGACAGGAAACATTAGCAGGCACACATCAACAGCCCGTCTCGGCTGGTGACCATGTCGAGAAGAAGGCGTGCTGCAACAGCTACGGCCGACAATGAGTGATTGTCGCCACCTCCTCGACCGACGACTTCAAACCTTCAATAAACCAACAAGGAAGACTAAAAGCACGTAAAGTTTTAGAACTGTATGGCAGGCCTCAGCTTTTCAAACTGTCCCACTTGCATCACAAAAATACAGCAACTTAGCATGAACCTTTGTTGCTCATTGTCCCAATTGCATTACCAAGCAGGGTCCCTTCCTTTTCCGGAATGAACCCGAGTGTCGTTGAAATTCAAACGCCAGCATTAAGGTAATATCATAATATCATTCCATTTCACTGCTTTAATTTCATAGTTCAGTTAAAATATTCATTGTTGTTGTTGTGGTCTTCAGTGCTGAGACTGGTTTGATGCAGCTGTCCATGATACCCTATCCTGTGCAAGCTTCTCCATCTCTCAGTCCTTGCTGCAACACACATCCTTCTGAATCTGCTTAGTGAATTCATCTCTTGGTCTCCCTCTACGATTTTTACCCTCCACGCTGCCCTCCAATGCTAAATTTGTGATCCCTTGATGCCTCAGAACATGGCCTACTAACCGGTCCCTTCTTTTTGTCAAGTTGTGCCACATACTCCTCTTCTCGCCAGTTCTATTCAATACTTCATCATTAGTTATGTGATCCACCCATCTAATACTCAGCATTCTTCTTTAGCACCACATATCGAAAGCTTCTATTCTCTTCTTGTCCAAACTATTTATCGTCCATGTTTCACTTCCATACATGGCTACACTCCATAGAAATACTTTCAGAAACGACTTCCTGACGCTTAAATCTATACTCGATGATAAAAAATTACTCTTCTTCAGAAACGCTTTCCTTGCCATTGCCAGTCTACATTTTATATCTTCTCTACTTCGACCATCATCAGTTATTTTTCTCCCCAAATAGCAAAACTCCTTTACTACTTTAAGTGTCTCATTTCCTAATCTAATCCCCTCAGCATCACCCGACTTAATTCGACCACCTTCCATTACCCTCGTTTTGCTTTTGTTGATGTTCATCTTATATCCTCCTTTCAAGACACTGTCCATTCCGTTCAACTGCTCTTCCAAGTCATTTGCTGTCTCTGATAGAATTACAATGTCATCGGCGAACCTCAAAGCTTTTATTTCTTCTCCATGGATTTTCATACCTACTCCGAATATTTCTTTTGTTTCCTTTACTGCTTGCTCAATATACAGATTGAATAACATCGGGGAGAGGCTACAACCCTGTCTCACTCCCTTCCCAACCACTGCCTCCCTTTCATGCCCCTCGCCTCTTATAATTGCCATCCGGTTTCTGTACAAATTGTAAATAGCCTTTCGCTCCCTGTATTTTACCCCTGCCACCTTTAGAATTTGAAAGAGAGTATTCCAGTCAACATTGTCAAAAGCTTTCTCTAAGTCTACAAATGCTAGAAACGTAGGTTTGCCCCTCCTAAATTTTTCTTCTAAGATAAGTCGTAAGGTCAGTATTGCCTCACGTGTTCCAACATTTCTACAGAATCCAAACTGATCTTCCCCGAGGTCGGCTTCCACCAGTTTTTCCATTCGTCTGTAAAGAATTCGCGTTATTATTTTGCAGCTGTGACTTATTAAACTGATAGTTCGGTAGTTTTCACGGCTGTCAACACCTGCTTTCTTTGGGATTGTAATTATTATATTCTTCTTGAAGTCTGAGGGTATTTCGCCTGTCTCATACATCTTGCTCAGCAGATGGTAGTGTTTTGTCAGGACTGGCTCTCCCAAGGCCTTCAGTAGTTCAAACGGAATGTTGTCTACTCCCGGGGCCTTGTTTCGACTCAGGTCTTTCAGTGCTCTGTCAAACTCTTCACACAGTATCGTATCTCCCATTTCATCTTCATAAACATCCTCTTCCATTTCCATAATATTGTTCTCAAGTACATCGCCCTTGTATAGACCCTCTATAAACTCCTTCCACCTTTCTGCTTCCCCTTCTTTGCTTAGAACTGGGTTTCCATCTGAGCTCTTGATATTCATATAAGTGGTTCTCTTTTCTCCAAAGGTCTCTTTAATTTTCCTGTGGGCAGTATCTATCTTACTCCTAGTGAGATAAGCCTCTACATCCTTACATTTGTCCTCTAGCCATCCCTGCTTAGCCATTTTGCACTTCCTGTCTATCTCATTTTTGAGACGTCTGTATTCCTTTTTGCCTGCTTCATTTACTGCATTTTTATATTTTCTCCTTTCGTCAATTAAATTCAATATCTCTTCTGTTACCCAAGGCGTTCTACTAGCCCTCATCTTTTTACCTACTTGATCCTCTGCTGTCTTCACTACTTCATCCCCCAGAGCTACCCATTCTTCTTCTACTGTACTTCTTTCCCCCTTTCCTGTCAATTGTTCCATTATGCTCTCCCTGAAACTCTGTACAACCTCTGGTTATTTCAGTTTATCCAGGTCCCATCTCCTTAAATTCCCACCTTTTTGCAGTTTCTTCAGTTTTAACCTACGGTTCATAACCAATGGATTGTGGTCAGGGTCCACATCTGTCCCTGGAAATGTCTTACAATTTAAAACCTGGTTCCTAAATCTCTGTCTTACCATTATATAATCTATCCGAAACCTGTCAGTATCTCCAGGCTTCCTCCATGTATACAACTTCCTTTTATGATTCTTGAACCTAGTGTTAGCTATGATTAAGTTGTGCCCTGTGCAAAGTTCTACCAGGGGCTTGCTCTTTCATTTTTTAGCCCCAATCCATATTCACCTACTACATTTCCTTCTCTCCCTTTTCCTACTACCGAATTCCAGTCACCCATGACTATTAAATTTTCATCTCCCTTCCCTATCTGAATAATTTCTTTTATTTCATCTCACATTTCTTTAATTTCTTCGTCGTCTGCAGAGCTAGTTGTCATATAAACTATCACTACTCTAGTAGGCGTGGGCTACGTGTCTGTCTTGGCCACAATAATTTGTTCACTATGTTGTTTGTAGTAGCTTACGCGCACTCGTATTTTTTTATTCATTATTAAACCGACTCCTTCATTACCCCTCTTTAAATTTTCTAAACTACCTGCCAGATTAAGGGATCTGACATTCCACGCTACGATCCGTAAAACACCAGTTTTCTTTCTGCTGATAACGACGTCCTCCTGAGTAGTCCCCGCCCGGAGATACGAATGGGGGACTACTTTACCTCCGGAATATTTTACCCAAGGGGACGCCATCATCATTTGCCATACAGTAAATATTCATAGCTGGCTACAATATTTAGATTACACAAGCACGAATTAAGAGTGCGAGTTTTGAAACCATATTTTTGCTTACATGTGACTGCACTACTAAATTTTACTAATGTTAGTTGCTCAGAATCATTTAATTCCAGTTCAAAGTTAAATCTCTTACTTCCAAATTGCGTAGATTCAGGTAGCTTCTGAAATGATTGTTGAGCTATATTGAATTTAGTAGTGCTTCAGAAACAAAGTTCACTATTAATTTCAGTCACTAAATTAACTTCCAATTTTTCGGTTTTATTAATTCTTTTGCTGAATTAAGTCAGAGTGTGGCGAAATTTGTTACTTCCGACAAACATTCAGTTTTCACACAACACGTGTCAACCTTCAGTTGCCACGCTTTTAGTGCTAATTATATGTGCAATAACCTTTCTTTTTGAGTTGTTATAGTAGTTGTCCATTGGACTGGCGACCGTAATTTTCCCTAAATCTCATTTATCTAATTAACGACAGTTAATTGTTAACGTAATGACCGCACATTTACTTTCTTTATTAACTTAACCTTTTTCAAAATTAATATCCACCACTTTCAATTGCATTTTTCCTTTCATTTAGATGTAACCCTTCCCTCCCCCTTTACCGACAGATTAACTTCGGTGACGATTTAATTTTTACTGTCATTAAGGTCGAAAAGAGAGGGGAAGGTTACACGTTCAAGGTTCTAGCGTGATGTTTTCTAGCGCTGATTAATTTTTTGCTGGGTATGTCTATATAACAACATAGCCATGCAGCCATTCTAGTGAGGCGTATGTCAATCGTGTCGATTATATCACCCTTAGCTCTTGGTTTTCGGTTTGTTGCAATGCCCACAATCTGAAACGATCTGCCTTACCGCTGCTTCAGGTGTTGCACTGAACCGACAACCTCCTGGATGAACCAGTACTGCGGCAGAAACAGAACCGTACGAAGCGCCGCGGTGTGTTTACAGACGGCGGACACCATCCGCGCGTTATCTGCGGACTAATCCGCACTTCTGCTCGCACATAGCGCCGTTTTTCGCGCGCCGCGGCAGGGCGGCGGCATATTTATGGTGATTCCGCGCTCTGCCAGAACCGCCATTCGTCACGGCGGGCGACGTCGCCCCCACAGTTTAATTTATACCGGCCGACGCTGTGGGGAGAGGGGGGGGGGGGGGGGGGGGGGCGGCGTGCGTCCGCCGGAGCCTCGCGGTGCTGATGGAGCGTCGCCGGCGTGTCCCGGTGGCGCCTCGCCGCGGCCGCTAAGGGTGAAATATCTCGTTCGCCAGTTGTCACCGCCCACCGGTCCCCCCGAGAGACGCGGGCCCACCTGTAAATCAACAACGCGCACGCCGCCCGAGCGGAAATTTGTCAATCGCCTGCCGCTGTTGACTGAATTCTCTCACTGTACCGCGCCGAACGCCCGAAAATTTTCACGCAAATATCACCGACGGCGACTGGTCGTGGCGAGTGCGCTTTGCCACAGATAAAGCAATACTTTTGGCAGCCCCTGTTTCCATGAATGCAAAGTGCTCGTTATTATGCAGGGCGTATCGAAAAGAATAGACGTAATTCAAAGTATTATTTTGTGTATATATATATATATATATATATATATATATATATATACATCGGGTGCGTCACCTAATGTTACCGCTGGATATATCTCGTAAACCACATCAAATACTGACGAACCGATGCCGTTTGTTGCATTGTAAAATGTTAATTACATCCGAAGATATTGTAACCTAAAGTTGACGCTTGAATACCACTCCTCCGCTCTTCGATCGTGTGTATCGGAGAGCACCGAATTACGTAGAGATCCAAAGGGAACGGTGATGGACCTTAGGTACAGAAGAGACTGGAACAGCACATTACGTCCACATGCTAACACCTTTTTATTTGTCTTTTTCACTGACGCACATGTACATTACCATGAGGGGTGAGGTACACGTAGAGTGGAATAGAGTGTGTCCCGACATGTCAGGCCAATAGATGGTCAATGTGGTGGCCACCATTTGCTGCACACAATTGCATTACACCAGATGTACCGCAGCGTGTACGACATTCATTACGCCAGAGATTGCAATTGTGTGCAGCAAATGATGGCCACCACATTGAACGTCTATTGGCCTGACATGTCGGGACACACTCTATTCCACTCCGTAATTGAAAACGGAAACCACGTGTGTACGTGTACCTCGCCCCTCATGGAAATGTACATGTGCGTTAGTGAAAAAGACCAATAAAAAGGTGTTAGCATGTGGACATAATGAACTGTTCCAGTCTCTTCTGTACCTAAGGTCCATCACCGTTCCCTTTGGATCCCTACGTAATTCGATTCTCTCCGATACACACGATCGAACAGCGGAGAATTGGTACTAAAGCGTCAACTTAAGGTTACAATATCTACGGATGTAATTAACGTTTTACAATGCAACAAACAGCACTGATTACGTATTTGTTTATATGTTCAGATGTGGTAACAAAACTAAAGGGTTCCATTTAAAAAAAACGTGGGTTTGTGTTAAAAAACATACTTCCGTGCATTTTTTTATGGTTTGTATTAAACAATTACACTAGCCCCTTTCCTCACGTTCGGTCTGTGGAGTCGGTTCGTCAGTATTTGATGTGTTTTACGAAATATATCCAGCGGTAATGTTAGGTGACTCACGCTGTATATATATATATATATATATATATATATATATATATATATATATATATATATATATATATATAGGGAGCGAAAGGCTAATTACAGTTTCTACAGAAACCAGATGGCAGTTATAAGAATCGAGGGGCATGAAAGGGAAGCTGTGGTTGGGAAGGGAGTGAGACAGGTTTGTAGCCTATCCCCGATGTTATTCAATCTGTATATTGAGCAAGCAGTGAAGGAAACAAAAGAAAAATTTGGATTAGGAACTAAAATCCTTGGAGAAGAAATAAAATCTTTGAGGTTCGCCAATGACATAGAAATTCTGTCAGAGACAGCAAAGGACCTGGAAGAGCAGCTGATGGAATGGACAGTGTCTTGAAAGGAGGATATATGATGAACATCAACAGAAGCAAAACGAGGATAATGGAATGTAGTCTAATTAAATCTACATCTACATCTACATTTATACTCCGCAAGCCACCCAACGGTGTGTGGCGGAGGGCACTTTACGTGCCATTGTCATTACCTCCCTTTCCTGTTCCAGTCGCGTATGGTTCGCGGGAAGAACGACTGTCTGAAAGCCTCCGTGCGCGCTCTGATCTCTCTAATTTTACATTCGTGATCTCCTCGGGAGGTATAAGTAGAGGGAAGCAATATATTCGATACCTCATCCAGAAACGCACCCTCTCGAAACCTGGCGAGCAAGCCACACCGCGATGCAGAGCGCCTCTCTTGCAGAGTCAGCCACTTGAGTTTGCTAAACATCTCCGTAACGCTATCACGGTTTCCAAATAACCCTGTGACGACACGCGCCGCTCTTCTTTTGATCCTCTCTATCTACTCCGTCAACCCGATCTGCTACGGATCCCACACTGATGAGCAATACTCAAGTATAGATCGAACGAGTGTTTTGTAAGCCACCTCCTTTGTTGATGGACTACATTTTCTAAGCACTCTCCCAATGAATCTCAACCTGGTACCCGCCTTACCAACAATTAATTTTATATGATCATTCCACTTCAAATCGTTCCGCACGCATACTCCCAGATATTTTACAGAAGTAACTGCTACCAGTGTTTGTTCCGCTATCATATAATCATACAATAAAGGATCCTTCTATCTATGTATTCGCAATACATTACATTTGTCTATGTTAAGGGTCAGTTGCCACTCCCTGCACCAAGTGCCTATCCGCTGCAGATCTTCCTGCATTTCGCTACAATTTTCTAATGCTGCAACTTCTCTGTATACTACAGCATCATCCGCGAAAAGCCGCATGGAACTTCCGACACTATCTACTAGGTCATTTATATATATTGTGAAAAGCAATGGTCCCATAACACTCCCCTGTGGCACGCCAGAGGTTACCGTAACGTCTGTAGACGTCTCTCTATTGATAACAACATGCTGTGTTCTGTTTGCTAAAAACTCTTCAATCCAGCCACACAGCTGGTCTGATATTCCGTAGGCTCTTACTTCGTATATCAGGCGACAGTGCGGAACTGTATCGAACGCCTTCCGGAAGTCAAGAAAAATAGCATCTAACTGGGAGCCTGTATCTAATATTTTCTGGGTCTCATGAACAAATAAAGCGAGTTGGGTCTCACACGATCGCTGTTTCCGGAATCCATGTTGATTCCTACAGAGTAGATTCTGGGTTTCCAAAAACCATGTACTAAAATTCTACAACAGATCGACGTCAGAGATATGGGTCTATAGTTTTGCGCATCTGCTCGACGACCCTTCTTGAAGACTGGGACTACCTGTGCTCTTTTCTAATCATTTGGAACCTTCCGTTCCTCTAGAGACTTGCGGTACACGGCCGTTAGAAGGGGGGCAAGTTCTTTGCGTGCTCTGTGTAGAATCGAATTGGTATCCCGTCAGGTCCAGTGGACTTTCCTCTGTTGAGTGATTTTAGTTGCTTTTATATTCCTTGGACACTTATTTCGATGTCAGCCATTTTTTCGTTTGTGCGAAGATTTAGAGAAGGAACTGCAGTGCGGTCTTCCTCTGTGAAACAGCTTTGGAAGAAGGTGTTTAGTATTTCAGCTTTAAGCGTGTCATCCTCTGTTTCAATGCCATCATCATCCCGGAGTGTCTGGATATGCTGTTTCGAGCCACTTACTGATTTAACGTAAGACCAGAACTTCCTAGGATTTTCTGTCAAGTCGGTACATAGAATTTTACTTTCGAATTCACTGAACGCTTCACGCATAGCCCTCCCTACGCAAACTTTGACATCATTTAGCTTCTGTTTGTCTGAGAGGTTTTGGCTGCGTTTGAACTTAGAGTGAAGCTCTCTTTGCTTTCGCAGTAGTCTCCTAACTTTGTTGTTGTACCACGGTGGGTTTTTCCCGTCCTTCACAGTTTTACTCCGCACGTACCTGTCTAAAACGCATTTTACGATTGCCTTGAACTTTTTCCATAAATACTCAACATAAATCGGGTGATGCTGCGGGAATTAGACTAGGAAATGAGAGGTTTAAAGTAGTAAATGAGGTTTGCTATTTGGGGAGCAAAATAACTGATGATGGTCGAAGTAGAGAGGATATAAAATGTAGACTGGCAATGGCGAGGAAAGCGTTTCTGAAGAAGAGAAATATGTTAACACCGAGTATAGATTTAAGTGTCAAGATGTCGTTTCTGAAAGTATTTGGTTGGTTGGTTTGTGCGATTAAAGGGACCAGACTGCTACGGTCATCGGTCCCTTTTTCCAAAAGTCTAAAACCACACAAAGAGAATAATAATATAAAAAAAATGAACAACATTGAAGACGGCAGACGAAACAGGACAAGAAATACACCGACAGAGATCGGACAAAACAAATTAAAACACACAGAGTGTGATGGTGGTTGGCCGGCCATAGAGAAAAAAAAGAAAAGCCAACCACCGAGAACACATTAAAAACTCAGTTGAAAATCAGAGGCTAAAAGTCAGAATCAACACTAAAAAAACATCAACACTCAGATTAAACGATAAAAAACCCCTGCCCGAATAAAGCACTAAACTAAGCCCACCATGACAGAGTCATCTATTAAAAGGGCAGAGAGCGTGTCAGGCAGCGCAAACGTCTGCCTGAGCACAGCTAAAAGTGGACAGTCCAACAAAATGTGGACCACTGTCAATGCCGAGCCGCAGCGACATAGAGGTGGGTTCTCACGGCGCAATAAGTGGCCGTGGGTCATCCGTGTGTGCCCAATGTGCAGTCAGCAGAGGACGACAGACTCCTTGCGAGAGACTCGCAAGGGGGAGTGCCACACAGTCGTCGTCTCCTTGACGGCACGGACTTTGTTAGGGGTGGCCAGACCGCGTCTTTCAGCGTCCCAAAGCGAGATAACTTTGCGGCGTAGGACTGCCCTCAAATCAGTCTCCGGGAGGCCAATGTCCAGAGATGGTGTACTGGTGGCCTCTTTCGCCAGGCGGTTAACATTTTCATTGCCGGCTATCCCAACATAGCCTGGGGTCCAAACAAAGAACACAGAGCGGCCGCAACGGGCAAGAGTATGCAGGGACTCCTGGATAGCCATCACCAGACGAGAACGAGGGAAACATTGGTCGAGGGCTCGTAAACCGCTCAGGGAATCGCTACAGATCCCGAAGGACTCACCTGAGCTCAGCGGTGTAAACGCTGCAGCCAGCCGACAAAGAATGTTGTTCAGAATGGTCCCCTAGAGTTAATGCATAACCGACACGACCAGCAACCATCGAGCCGTCAGTGTAAATAGTGCCAGAGCCCTGATACGTTGCGAGGATGGAAAGAAAGAGGCGGCGGAAGGCCTCCGGAGGGGCTGAGTCCTTCGGGCCCTGTGCCAATTCTAGCTGAAGGCGAGGGCGAGGCACACACCACGGGGGTGTACGCATAGGTGCCCGGAAATGAGGTGGAAGAGGTAAAGCCCCAAGCCCGGAGAGAAGCTCTCTGACCCGGACCGCGATCGTACATCCAGCCCTGGGCCGACGTTCTGGAAGATGGACGTGCGACTGTGGGAATAGTAGCCAATAGTTAGGATGCCCGGGCAAACTGAAAACATGGGGAGCATAAGCGGTCAGCAAACGTTGGCGCTGTAACCACAGTGGAGGGACACCCGCCTCCACAAGTATGCTGTCCACAGGCCTGGTCCAAAAAGCACCAGTGGCAAGGCGTATCCCGCTGTGGAGGATTGGGTCCAGCAAACACAACGCAGATGGGGATGCTGAGCCATAAGGCAGGCTCCCATAATCCAGATGAGACTGGATTAACGCCTGGTAGAACCGTAACAGGGTAGATAGGTCGGCGCCCCAGCGGGTGTGGCTCAAGCATCGTAGAGCATTTAGATGTCACCAACACATCTGTTTAAGCTGCTGAATATGAGGCAGCCAAGTCAACCGAGCATCAAAAACCACCCCCAAAAACCTATGTGACTCCACCACTGCAAGAAGCTTGCCGTCAAGATAAAGCCGCGGCTCCGGGTGGACAGTGCGTCGCCGGCAGAAATGCATAACGCAGGTCTTGGCTGCCGAAAACTGGAACCCATGAGCTACAGCCCAAGACTGCGCCTTACGGATGGCGCCCTGTAGCTGGCTATCAGCGACTGCAATGCCAATAGAGCTGTAGTAAAGGCAGAAGTCGTCAGCATACAAGGACGCTGAGACAGAGGTTCCCACCGCCGCAGCGAGCCCGTTAATGGCTATTAAAAACAGACAGACACTCAAAACAGATCCCTGTGGCACACCGTTCTCCTGAACTCGGGAGGAACTATGGGAGACCGCGACTTGCACGCGGAAGGTACGATACGACAAAAAATTTCTGATAAGGATCGGCAGAGGGCCCCGAAGACCCCATCCATGAAGCGTAGAAAGAATGTGGTGACGCCATGTCGTATCGTACGCCTTCCGCATGTCGAAAAAGACAGCGAACAGGTGCTGACGGCGGGAAAAGGCAGTACGGATGGCCGACTCCAGGCTCACCAGATTGTCGGCGGCGTAGCGGCCTTTACGGAACCGACACTGAGATGGAGCCAGAAGGCCCCGAGACTCCAGTACCCAATTCAAGCGCCGGCTCACCATCCGTTGAAGCAACTTGCAAAGAACGTTGGTGAGGCTAATGGGACGGTAGCTGTCCACCTCCAAAGGGTTCTTGCCTGGTTTCAGAATGGGAATAACAATACTTTCCCGCCATTGCGACGGAAACTCACCCTCGACCAAAATACGGTTGTAAAGGTCGAGGGGCCGTCGCTGGCAGTCCACTGAATGGCGTTTCAGCATCTGACAGTGGATGCCATCTGGCCCAGGAGCGGTATCAGGGCAAGCGTCTAGGGCACTGCGAAATTCCCACTCACTGAATGGAACATAGTACAATTCTGGATGGTGGGTGCGAAACGAAAGGCTCCGACGTTCCATCCGCTCTTTCTGAAAGTATCTGTATGGAGTGTAGCTATGTATGGAAGTGAAACGTGGACGATAAATAGTTTGGACAAGACGAGAATAGAAGCTTTCGAAATGTGGTGCTACAGAAGAATGCTGAGGATTAGATGGGTAGATGACATAACTAATGAGGAGGTATTGAATACAATTGGAGAGAAGAGAAGTTTGTGGCACCACTTGACTAGAAAAAGGGATCGGTTGGTAGGGCATATTCTGAGGCATCAAGGGATCAAAAATTTAGTACTGGAGGGCAGCGTGGAGGGTAAAAAGTCGTAGAGGGAGACCAAGAGATGAATACACTAAGCAGATTCGAAAGGATGTGGGTTGCAGTAAGTACTGGGAGATGAAGAAGCTTGAACAGGATAGAGTAGCATGGAGAGCTGCATCAAACCAGTCTTTGGACTGAAGACCACAACAACAACAACATTTTATCAAAAACTATAGATCGCTGCGTCTCGGCTCGGCTATTGCAGAAACAAATACATAGTCTGGTTTATATTAATAGCCGCTAGATTTCAGTTGTCTTCTGTTTTGCTTTGTAATCGTCATATGGTTAAAATGGCTACTCTGCAGCAGAAATCATTTTCTGTTCTCGCGTTTGCGAAGTGCAATTCCGTGATTACAGTGCAAAGACATTTCACGTTGAGGTACCAAAGTGATCCTCGGAATGGATTGAACATTCGCAGATGGTATTGACCGTTTCTAGATACAGGATGTGTTCCTGAAGAAAATGTTGCACTACTTTAGACTGCTATCCAATGTAGTCCTTCAAAATCAGCTCGTCGTGCCAGTCGCGAGTTATAACTGCCTACAATCACAATTTGGCGTCTTTTGACACGTTGGTTGGTTATGAAGCCGTACAAGTACCAGACGTTACAAGCTCTGCGTCCTGATGCCAAAAGCTAACGTTTGGCATTTTGTAACGAGATTCTTGATGCTGTTGACAATGATAACACTCTTTCACAACGTGTCGTGTTCAGTGATGAAGCGACTTTCCATGTTAGTGGTCAGGTGAACAAACGCAATGTTCGA
Source organism: Schistocerca serialis cubense (assembly GCF_023864345.2). Classification (NCBI taxonomy): domain Eukaryota; kingdom Metazoa; phylum Arthropoda; class Insecta; order Orthoptera; family Acrididae; genus Schistocerca; species Schistocerca serialis. The sequence goes on from NC_064644.1 coordinate 56,306,658, forward strand.
ATTTGGGGACTACAGAACTCACATGCAGCCACTGAACATGTACAACATTCGCCCAAAGTCAATGTGTTTTGTGCGATAGCCCGATCATATGTTTACCGCCCATTCTTCTTTGATGGAAACACGATTCGCTCAGCAGTATCTCGCTATGTTACAAAACTGGGTCTTTCCGAGGTTGCACGAAGACAAATAATTTTTCAACAAAAAGGGTCCCCTCCCGTTAAAGACATCGTTTATGCACTACCACTCCCACAGAAACTGGAAGAGTTGAGGAACCGGATCCGTACTGCCATAACATCAGTGACGAAGGACATGCTCACCCGAGTATGGGAGAAATTTGAGCAACGATTTGATAATGTTCGTGTCGGAAATGAAGGACACATTGAACATACACTACTGGTCATTAAAATTGCTACACCACGAAGATGACGTGCTACAGAAGCGAAATTTAACCGACAGGAAGAAGATGCTGTGATATGCAAATGATTAGCTTTTCACAGCATTCACACAAGGTAGACGCCGGTGGCGACACCTGCAACGTGAAGACATGAGAAAAGTTTCCAACCGATTTCTCATACACAAACAGCAGTTGACCCGCGTTGCCTGGTGAAACGCTGTTGTGATACCTACAGTAAGGAGGAGAAATGGGTACCATCACGTTTCCGACTTTGATAAAGGTGGGATTGTAGCCTATCGCGATTGCGGTTTATCGTATCGCGACAGTGCTGCTCGCGTTGGTCGAGATCCAATAACTGTTAGCAGAATATGGAATCGGTGGGTTCAGGAGGGTAATACGGAACGCCGTACTGGATCTCAACGGCCTCGTATCACTAGCAGTCGAGATGACAGGCATCTTATCCGCATGGCTGTAACGGATCGTGCAGCAAGGTCTCCGTACTTGAGTCAACAGATGGGGACGTTTGCAAGACAACAACCATCTGCACGAACAGTTCGACGACGTTTGGAGCAACATGGACTGTCAGCTCGGAGACCATGGCTGCGGTTACCCTTGACACTGCATCACAGACAGGAGCGGCTGCGATGGTGAACTCAACGACGAACCTGGGTGCACGAATGGCAAAACGCCATTTTTTCGGATAAATCCAGGTTCTGTTTACAGCATCATGATGGTCGCCTTCGTGTTTGGCGACATCGCGATCAACGAACATTGGAAGCGTGTATTCGTCATCGCCATACTGGCGTATCACCCGGAGTCATGGTATGGAGTGCCATTGGTTACACGTTCGGTCACCTCTTGTTCGCACTGACGGGACTTTGAACAGTTGACGTTACATTTCAGATGTGTTACGACCCGTGGCTCTACCCTTCACTCGATCCTTGCGAAACCCTACTTTTCAGCAGAATAATGCACGACCGCATGTTTCAGGTCCTGCACAGGCCATTCTGGATACAGAAAATGTTCGACTGCTGCCCTGGCCAGCACATTCCCCAGATCTCTCACCAACTGAAAACGTCTGGTCAATGGTGGCTCAGCAACTGGTTCGTCAAAATACGCCAGTCACTACTCTTGATGAACTGTCGTATCGTGTTGAGGCTGAATGGGCAGCTGTACCTGTGCACGCCATCCAAGCTCTGTTTGACTCAATGCCCATGCGTATCAAGGCCGTTATTGCGGCCAGAGTTGGTTGCTCTTGGTACTGATTTCTCAGGATCTATACTCCCAAATTGCGTGAAAATGTAATCACATGTCAGTTCTAGTATAATATACACTCCTGGAAATTGAAATAAGAACACCGTGAATTCATTGTCCCAGGAAGGGGAAACTTTATTGACACATTCCTGGGGTCAGATACATCACATGATCACACTGGCAGAACCACAGGCACATAGACGCAGGCAACAGAGCATGCACAATGTCGGCACTAGTACAGTGTATATCCACCTTTCGCAGCAATGCAGGCTGCTATTCTCCCATGGAGACGATCGTAGAGATGCTGGATGTAGTCCTGTGGAACGGCTTGCCATGCCATTTCCACCTGGCGCCTCAGTTGGACCAGCGTTCGTGCTGGACGTGCAGACCGCGTGAGACGACGCTTCATCCAGTCCCAAACATGCCCAATGGGGGACAGATCCGGAGATCTTGCTGGCCAGGGTAGTTGACTTACACCTTCTAGAGCACGTTGGGTGGCACGGGATACATGCGGACGTGCATTGTCCTGTTGGAACAGCAAGTTCCTTTGCCGGTCTAGGAATGGTAGAACGATGGGTTCGATGACGGTTTGGATGTACCGTGCACTATTCAGTGTCCCCTCGACGATCACCAGTGGTGTACGGCCAGTGTAGGAGATCGCTCCCCACACCATGATGCCGGGTGTTGGCCCTGTGTGCCTCGGTCGTATGCAGTCCTGATTGTGGCGCTCACCTGCACGGCGCCAAACACGCATACGACCATCATTGGCACCAAGGCAGAAGCGACTCTCATCGCTGAAGACGACACGTCTCCATTCATCCCTCCATTCACGCCTGTCGCGACACCACTGGAGGTGGGCTGCACGATGTTGGGGCGTGAGCGGAAGAAGGCCTAACGGTGTGCGGGACCGTAGCCCAGCTTCATGGAGACGGTTGCGAATGGTCCTCGCCGATACCCCAGGAGCAACAGTGTCCCTAATTTGCTGGGAAGTGGCGGTGCGGTCCCCTACGGCACTGCGTAGGATCCTACGGTCTTGGCGTGCATCCGTGCGTCGCTGCGGTCCGGTCCCAGGTCGACGGGCACGTGCACCTTCCGCCGACCACTGGCGACAACATCGATGTACTGTGGAGACCTCACGCCCCACGTGTTGAGCAATTCGGCGGTACGTCCACCCGGCCTCCCGCATGCCCACTATACGCCCTCGCTCAAAGTCCGTCAACTGCACATACGGTTCACGTCCACGCTGTCGCGGCATGCTACCAGTGTTAAAGACTGCGATGGAGCTCCGTATGCCACGGCAAACTGGCTGACACTGACGGCGGCGGTGCACAAATGCTGCGCAGCTAGCGCCATTCGACGGCCAACACCGCGGTTCCTGGTGTGTCCGCTGTGCCGTGCGTGTGATCATTGCTTGTACAGCCCTCTCGCAGTGTCCGGAGCAAGTATGGTGGGTCTGACACACCGGTGTCAATGTGTTCTTTTTTCCATTTCCAGGAGTGTATTTGTCCAATGATTACCCGTTTATCATCTGCATTTCTTTTTGGTGTTGCAATTTGAATGGCCAATAGTGTATGTAATATGATCTTCAGAGGTTCGTAAATATGTTTGTTAAGTTTCATATTCATATGTCTTAAAGATTAACAATTATATGTTTTCGAAATAGATATATTCTTTTTGAAACACCCTGTATAACAGGTGCGCCTTGGTTGATCTAGCGCCGAAGGTTAGCCGAGGTCTTCACTTATGCCGCAATCCTCTTATAGGGCCTCTCTTTCGCTGTTAGCGTCTCCCTTTCGCGATCTGCGATTGACGGTCCCTAGCTCGTAATAATTTTAGTAATCATTCATTTCGTTGGACAAATGTCAGGGCTGTCTCCGTACATGTCTATAACACTTGTCAGGTAATCATTTAAATTTTGCTTTACTTTTCGCACTGCAACTATTTCTGTGCTGTATTTGTCAGCTACAGAAGATTCAAGCGTGAAATGCATTAGGAAGTCCGGACCGTTTGAAGATTGTATTTTCACAGTTGCATTAGCAATAGGGAAATGAAGACAGCTAAACTAGCCAATGTACGGTCCACTGATTGACAGTTGCTCTTCGTTAGAGCAAGAGAGGCTTTCTAGGAGCACGTTATCAATCAAATATGCACGAAATGGCAGTGCACGTGTTATTAAGAAGAACTTTACAGTATTCCGTCGGACATGCATATTTCTCCAGAGGAACACTGCATCTTACTTTTGCTAATTTCTATGTATTCACCAATACGAGGCTCTCGACTCTCAATAAATATGTCCTTCCTGGACGGGAATGTATGTAATGTACGAGTGCAAGTTGTCATACAAGGACGACGACATGCGGAAGTTTAGGTCTGGCCGTGATTCGTGCACGTATAGACGAAGCGGTAAAGGCGACCGCTCGCGTAAAGCGGGAAACCCGTGTTCGAGCCACGGTCTGGCACAAAATTTTATTGACATAATTCTAATATACAGCCGAATTGGGTACATTTCCGCAACTGCGGATACATTTCCTGCTATTAAATACGATCAACTTATCAGAGAAATTCTACACAGAACAACATGAAATGAAACACCTTGACTAAACGCGAACATAATTCGAGGAGTGGACAAGAATGTGACATGACGCAGACAGCATTTATATTTAAAGCAAATATTTATGTCTCAGTCGTTTCTCAAAACCGTATCGCAGATTTAAAAAAATTTCCACGAAGGTGCTCAGATAATTTGTGTTCTTACTACATATTTGGAGTGAACGTCGAGCTGTCGTTCACTTGCAACGAATGACCTGGTTTTAAGCGCCGATTACAAATTATGTGCTGCTCATTCAAAGGACCGTGGCATTCAGCTTCAGTTTAACTTCTCATGTTGCGTTGGTTGGTTGGTTGGTTCGGGGGAGAGGACCAAACAGGGAGGTCCTCGGTCCCATCGGAGTAGGGAAGGATGGCAGAAGAAAGTCGGCAGTGCCCTTTCAAAAGAACCATCCCGGCGTTTGTCTTAAGTGATTTAGAGAAATCACGGAAAACCCAAATCTGGACGGCCGAACGCGGGTTTGAACCGTCATTCTCCCGAATGCGAGGCCAGTGTGCTAAACATTCCGCCACCTCACTCGTTCCCATGCTGTAAACACATTTACACACACATTGTACCTCTGAAATGTTCCAAGGTAGATTTAATTCCTGGGGTATAAGAGACAGCGAAGTAATTGCGGTGGCAGCTTCAGCTAACAGTTGTGAACAATAATCGTGCGCATTCTACCAATCAGTTGCGAGAAGTTAGAGTTAAGTAGTGGACGTGTGACAGTAGTGTGTGAACTTTGTTGTCACCAGACGCTGTGGGGCAACAGCGTTAAAAACATTCTCCATAATGTTTTGAGGAACGGAAAAGTGTGTGCAAAGTTTGTCCCAGAGGTCTTGACTTAAAAAAAAAAAAAAAAAAAAAAAGCCTCTGAACGCTTGCTATATCTTTATTGAAACGCAGAACGAGGACAATTAATTTCTAGCAAAAAACAGAATCTGTGATGAGACTTTACCACCACGAACCTACTACAAAACATCATAGTACTGATATTCACATCAACGCTTTGACGACGTAGCTGATGTGACGCGCTCGCTAAACAACGTCCCGGGAAGGATTTTTCTGACAGTTTCACATGATTGTATGAACATTTTGGGCACTGTATTTAAGTGCAGCAAGACAATGTAGACCACCTGAACCATTAAAACCTCCATCATAATGTTTCTCTATTCTTTTATCATTCAAGCCTCCTAAATTATTGAACTGATCGGCTACGTAGAACCGTATTAAGGTCATTAATGTTTTCCTGAATGCCAAAGTTGCGTAGCCAAAGGGCTCAGGTACGCGACAATAAGGGTACAACTTAAATTCGGCATTAAAAAGAAAATACAGTGCGCTAACATTCACCTATCGGGCAAGAGGTCCAATCATATCGAAGTACACTAACCATAGATACATTTGTCAAGGTTAAAAATGTGAGCGAATGGCCCGTATGTAAACACCACATACAAAAAGCTATGATCTTGTTCCGAAAATTTGTGATTCGCGCTACGTCTGGCCGAGTTAGCGCTGGTGTAGTGCTAGTGCTTAGTTAGGGGGCGCGGTCGCCGGCGTTTTCGGCCCTGATTCGAGCCTTGGCGAATCATCGCGAACGGTTTGAGCCACCTGCTCACCACGGGGGTTAATCTCGTATGGGACTTCAGATAAGTCGCCTTAGTTCGCTGCCACGCAACTTGGAGCGCTGCAAGTATAACACTCCATTAAGTCGCTTTCTCCTCGGCTGATTATTACGTTTTTTCTTTTTTTCAAATTTATCATAATCAGGTTTCATCAGTGTGTGCCTCTGATTATATTTATCGCGTGTCCTACATTCTTTGGATTCCGCTGTAAATATTTTACTCGTTCTCTGACTGCGTTGTTGTCGCGTTCGTTGATATTGAGGGGGTAAGTGATTCCAAACTGCTTTTTGTTCCACACATATCAGAAGCTGCTTTCGTTTGTGAGCTAACATCCCAAAGATGTTCGGGCTCACATGAGGTTCACCTTCGTCAAAATTCTTGACTCAAATTCGTCTACCGGTTGAACCACTAGCGTCGCATTACAAGCCCTAAATTAGACACTTGCCACCCTTCGGTTAAATTGTCTGTCTGACGGCAAGTTAGCGAAATACAAAGTTAATATAACATATAATAATAGTAATAATAAGATCGGGAACTAAGTTATGAACAATATTTAAGTTTTATAGGGATTACCATGAAAATTTATAATGGATAATAGATTAAAATTACCATTCCTTCTATCCCTGAATTACTACAGAATTAAATAGTTTTCCAAAATGTTTCCTTTTATGGGCGATCTTATATCCGCCATATATAACACATCCACGTCTCCTTGGCCAGAAATGGCTTCTACGGGGTATCCCTATGACGTAGGTTCTTGTCTGTCTCACTCGCACACTACAGCACAATAGACGCCTGTGAGTTTCCCCATCTCGTGGTGAATTCGCGCTCTTTGTGGCAAACGGTCCTGGACGACAGGATTCGTTTCCCAATTACTGAAGGCTAACTCTTTCGGCCATATACACGAATGAGAGCGAAATGATCGTTAACTCACACGTTGCATGGTGTTCTGTGGACTTATACGTATCTGTTACTGCTTATCAGTCTGAGTGTGACCTGTCCGATTTAAGTGCATTCTAGGTGTATTGTTCGCATTCTACGTTATCTTTTGTTTGCATCCGTTTTCCGTAATTTCTCGTGTTTGATGGATTACTCCTAGATGTTACCAGGTTTTGCCAGTATTGATATTCAATTTTACTATATCTTGCAACCTAATGAGTATGTTCTTCTGTTTCGAATGATGTTACTTCTTGCTAATGAGTACATTACATTTGAGTGTCTTGCGAAGTACAGGTGTAGATGTAGATGAATAGGGCTCATCCTTTGTAGTCTTGATTATGAGACCATTCTTCCTTGCAAATGATAAAAATGTGACAGTTATTATGCAGAACCATTCACACATTATTTACAGTTACCACAAACAGTATTTTATACGAGGGGTGAATGAAAATTTCTTTGGCCTTTGCGGGACACGAAAAACAGTTGGTAACATAAATAATGAGTAATATACTTACAATGCATTTAAGTCAAGCAGTGCACACACGTACTCGTAAACACTAGCAAAAACACATGAGTCCACAGAGTATCGTGTGGAGGATCCAGTTCCTATTTCATGTCATACAAAAAACAAACAAAAAAAAAAAAACAATGAAATCATTTACCGCACCCAATGTTACGGATGAGAGCAAAAATATAGTACAATACAGGCAACTTAATTATGTTGCAATTCAGAGAGTGCACTATATAACCGAACCCGCCGATTCCACATGCGACCTATTCGCCTTTGTATTTTAAATGTCCGAATCATGTGTAATCGAACCGTTTTTTAACGTTGCGTAGTAGGGAAAGGAATGCTTTTTAACTACGAACGTGACGATATTTAGCGACATTATTTGCTGATATTGCTGAAAATGGAATTAAAAATGGAAAGAATAATTTTTGTATCTCTCCAGAAGTGAAAATGAGGCGTTGTCCACGCTACGGAAAGTGAACCCGGTTGGTGGTCGAATGTGCGTCACCACACGCATCTACTCTAGCTTCAGGGTCTGCCTCACAAAAAAACAACTTCGATCCCCCCGCACCGCCTTCATGCCGCTTCTCAAAAAAATGCAGCTTTTAGTTCGCCCAATAGAGCATTTTCATTATAATTGCACAAGTTTACACTGTTTTTATCCGCATTGACAACCACCTCCAACAAAAATTTTGACACATGTTACATAACAGATTACTAGTATTAGCTAAGCACCTATTTATGGTTTAAATTTCACTCCCAAGCGAGGTGTAATAATGGCTCTCGATTTTCTGGATTAGTACGCCACACAGAACACGTTACCTGGTCTACCTGGATTTGATCTTACCCGCACCCAAGTAGAAAACCGTTTACAGCTATGTAGCATTGCCTTACGACAAATCCACCGAAAGAAAAACTTTTTCTACGAAGATTGTTTTGGTCGCCAGCTCTGAAGGAGAAATTTCAATACCTTCGTTTTGTTTACGTTTTTGAAAGTATCAGAAATTAATTTACGTTAATGACTTTTGTGGCAGTAATTTTGCTTCGAAGCAGGGTGAAGGTTGACTGAGACATTATTTTGCGGCTTAATGGCTGTCATCTATACTTTGAATAATTACGTAAAGTTAGTATTCGGCGAAAGCAAATGTAGAGGAAATAAATCTCATCAAACTGAATTTTACAATGACATATCAAAGTGACCACACTAACTATCTCTTCAAAATGAAAATCAACAATTATTCTTGGAACTTACTTTTATATGACTCTGAAAGACTGCCATAACATCAACATTAATTAATCGCAATATTTTGAAGGTACATAAAATTTAGATTTGAGCAAATGGACAGGGAACTTTGGATCGGTATATGACTTTGCGACAATGATTATAAAAAATACTTTTAACAAAACTATATTACAACTTTGGCAAACTGTTGGGTTGACTGTAAAATCCTTGAACCGTGTATTTACTTTCAAAACCTTTTCTTAAGAATTTACTTTATTTACTAGCGATTCATCAAGAACGTTAACACATTTAATCACACTATGTGAGCGTGGAAGTAGTTGACAGTGGGTAACTGATGAAAACAAAACAAATTTCTTTCAACAAATGGAAATTTGTTCCTAAAGGTCTTTTTTTTTATAAAGAAAACAAATTTAAAATTATAATCAGAAAGCACCCTCTAAATATCAAGTTACAATTTATTCAGAGGCAGAAATAAGAAATTTTGACTGTGTGAGCTTTCGGGGTGAGAATCTTGCCGCTCCCTTTAGACACGGCCGTAGTGACGACCGCTCACAGCAACCTATGAAAGACTACACTGGTGCAAATCTGCAACACACCAGATTACTTTAAACAAAAAATTTTATCAACTCAAACAAGCACATAAACTAAGCACTCCGTAAGAGGGATGGAAATGGTACAAAACACTAATATTAAAAGATTAAGTTGCCACCGAAGATGCAACTTAATTTTTAAAAAGGTCTTACGCTGGAAGGTTGGTAACTTTGTATACTAAAATGACCATTTAAATAAAAACCCATGAAATGCAGTCTTACATAAAATATACAAAGTTGGCCAAACATGCTCTACATTACACATATACCGCCTCTCAAGATGATAGGCAAAATAAAAATCATATTTCAGGAAATGCGGCCGTTACACTTCAAGCAGTAAATTCGTCAACACCGAATCCGACAAACATGAGAGAGGCAGCTATTAACGGACGGCAGGTCGAGAGACAGACAGACAAATTGCCTAACAAATGCGGACGACAGAGAGACGACCAACCTGGGAACGAGAGCCCGACCAAGAAAACGATTAGAATTTAACAAGTAAATGAAACAACACATCACGAATCACTTAACTTCTAATAAACTGCGATGTCTAGCGAAGACCTGGCGCAGCAACCCCAAAACGCTCTCCCGAACCGTCTGTTGCCAGCCGCTTCAACGGACGCATGAAGACGCGCCGATCTCCCATCTCACGGCGTCGCAGCTCGCACCGGCCAGACCGATGTCGTGGGTTGACTCCTGTTGCTCTCGTGTTGGCCGCGGAGCCACTACCCCTCGCTATACGGCGCGTCCCACTGGACTCACGTGGCGACCTCGCATGCGCCGACGCTCAAGACGGACAAGTCATCTTGTGTCCCAGTGCGCGACCGACCAACCGATCGATCCAACCGCCAATGACCATTGCCTGAACAAACTCGAGCAGACTGGCGGCCTATCACATACTAGCACTATGAACGACAGTTAGACACTGACCGCCCCACACAGACCCGGCTGACCAACTGACCAGATTTGCCACCTAGCGAGCTCATAGCGCCCCTTAAATCCACGTGAACAAGCTACCCCCTTTGACACCAGAGGGAGATACCAAAGCTGCGATTGCCACAGCGGCGCCACCGCCAGAAACGGAGGGCGACTGCTTCACACAACGCGCTGCAGCGCGCTCTTCAAAACAGCAATTTTTTTCCACGGCTTAATCCTGATGCACCGCTAAACACAGTTTATATGAAAATGTCTTGCCTTACTGGTTGCAGTCGTATCGGTGCTGAACTTGTCGCTTGCCGAATGAAAATTTGGATAGGCTCTTCTCGTCTCCAGTGGTGGAATTAATTTATAGCTACGACTCACATGAGGTAGCCATGTCAACTTGCTGTATCACTGGCTCCATATTCCAACGTATAAAATCAGTCGGATATTCTTTCTTTCCATCACGAAATAAACTGGAGACGACTTCAGGAGCTATAAGCCACTGCCAACCAAATTTTTAATATTTAAGCCTCACATCGCCAGACATGGTATGCTGTGGGACATACACTGTCAAGGCTCGACTGCCATTACCTCTGGTTTCCCGTTCTTTTTCTCCCTTGGGCTGCTCGCACCAAGGTCTTCCAAAAGCCTGTCGGTCGAAAACCCGTAATGGATTTCTTAACGTTATGATTTCAATTTGTTTAAATGAATTATGTGTTCTAACAGCCTTATAAAACGTTATAGTCAGTACATTTATAACTTACATTCATTTTCATATTTTATTTTACATAAAATTATCAATGTTTTCACAAAATACGCTCACCTCCCAGCGAACATCTATCACAGAAATAACATTTTTACATCTTGACATAGGTGCAGAGATTTCCTAAATGTGGTGTCACCGCCAGACACCACACATGCTAGGTGGTAGCTTAAATCGGCCGCGGTCCATTTAGTACATGTCGGACCCGCGTGTCGCCACTGTGTGATCACAGACCTAGCGCCACCACAAGGCAGGTCTCAAGATACGGGCTAGCACTCGCCCCAGTTGTACGACGACTTTGCTAGCGACTACACTTACGAAGCCTTTCTCTCATTTGCCGAGAGACTGTTAGAATAGCATTCAGCTAAGTCCATGGCTACGACCTAGCAAGGCGCCATTAGCCTTAAATAGTTTGATAATTATCGTATGAAATGTCTCAACAAGAAGAATGATGCATACAACAAGAATTAAAAGATAAGTATCCGTGGAGCTGCATACTTTTCTTATGAGAATTCACTACTTATCCTGTTACAGAATCCACGCCCGTCTGCGTTAGATAGCGTGCGTATCGGCCCCCTCAAAATAACACTGTGTCGGCACTTCTGTCGACACATCACTAAACACTAACCCATAATTTAATATCGATAACTTTACTGTGTCGGTTTTCACTTGACATTACTTAAATATTAAAAATTAGACATTTGAATTTTAATTTAACTGTAGGATTAGAAGTATGCACAAGAAGGTCGTAATTACGAATAAAATTTCTATCTGATAATATGGACTCAGAGCCATTTGAACCATTTTTTGATAATATGGATGAAATTGCAATATTGTGTTTTCCAGGAAAAAGCAATTTACCAATAGACTACCAGACCCACCTGTAAAGTACAAATCAAAAATATTATCATCTAGTACTCGTATTTCGAAAAGCAATAATACGAACTTCGGCGCCATACTTCTTGTATTCACATTTCACTGTCACACCTCTAGAGGCCTAGAACGTGTGGTGTTTTGGTGTACTGTGCCTGTTCGGCGGCGAATGTCTTTCGTCTCCCGGAGGCTAGCATCGTAACAAAGATCTAATAGGCTACGAGATGGCGTCAACAGTCAGCGCCGTGCGCTCACAGCGGGGGTTTGGCGTTCAGGCTGCAGAGTTTGAGTCTTGTGCTGGTCAGCAGACGTGCTGCAGAAACAACAGTGGTCGGAATGTAGTCAGTTGGTGGACAGCCAGGAACAATAGAGGGGCTGCAGACCCAAGTACAGGAAGCCTCAACAGTCTGTACACTGCAAACCTGTGAATGGGACGTCACTAAGGGTCGGCCCAGGACGTGGTTGCTGTGTGGACACCACAGGATGGTGGAGCAGTATGCATTGCTGAGTACCAAACTGAGTGTATTACGCACGGATGTCCGTGGTTACTGCGCACAAGTTATGGTTGCCGATTGATGCCAAACTGTGTCTGTGTGTGAGTGTGTGTGCGTGTGTGTGTGTGTGCGCGCTTGTGTGTTCTCTGAAAGCGAGAGCTATTTTGGTTTTACTAAATAACCTTGTGAGTGCGTTTGATTGGTGTTATACGGAACGCGAACTTGTTTGTATTCCATTGTAGACTTGTGCGATTTGTTGATACTATTTGTACAAGGAAAGTCACCTTGTTTTTTATTCTGTGCGAATTATCACTTTCTATGTTAATGTACAGGAGTTTACTGAGATATGTGTGTAGATACTTCGGCAGGGCGTTGATGGTAGATTGCAGTAGTAGCAAGTTGGTGATCGCAGTGGGGGGGAGACATATTCAATTATTTGTGGACCATTATACAGTTACGTGCTTTGTAGATAAGGCTAACTAAATCTGACAGCTGTTTCACTATTTTCTCGTTGATTGCAAGAGTTTTATCTGGTGTATTTCTTGTCTATGGCTGAGGGGCATATGCTATAAGTCTTACTGTCGTTGTCCTATTCTGTACGCTGGGAGGAAGGTATGATTTTAATTCTATGTACTGTACTGAAGGTATTTTATTTGTATCCTCTTGTTTCTGCCCTGTTTTGAAAGAAGTATACGGGGCAGCAGATTAAGTTGTTTTTCACTATTATTGTGTCAGTCTTCTATTATCAATAAGAATTTGGCATTTAATAAATGAAATTGTGCAAAGGCCTGCACAACCTACAGCCAGAACCCCAGTCCACCGTAATTCTACGGTAAAATGTGGCGTAAAGAACGTGGGACCAGGTAGCTGCTACCAGTAGGAACATACCTCCTCAACAAGATACAAAAAATAGAAATAAAGTGAGGATAGTTACTGCAATTAAGAAAAAAAAGCGGGGAAAAAAGCTACAGTAACAGTCTGCCAGTGTATTTTTATCTCGAGTTACTAAAATTACTTAAATTTTAAAGTTTTAATTTAACAGATAGAGTATTAAAGCTATCCGGATTATATATTTTTGTCAACTTTTCACTGCCTTCTGAACTATACAAACAAGAACGAAAATTGACGGTACACTGTTTACTGGGGGTTGTTCATTACATTTACATTTTACAATTTTTTATGTACTGCATCATGCATACAGGAATGTATTTCGTTAATGTGTCATTTAATTCTTAACTTTCATCAATTATTTTATGTTATGATGGAGGAATCTCTTTTACGCTTTATTGATGTACTAGACTACTACATGCATACGTCATGTGACTATAGGAAACTTTGTCCCTGCTGAATTTTACGTTTGTTTTACACTGGTACTGACAAACTGCACTTTTGCGGCGCCAGGTAGTTATCGGTTCCTAATATTTTGTCGTTGATTGTACAGCCTTTGATGGCAGTTTTATATGTTTATAATTTTGTTATTGTTTATGGTTTTTCTCTCGTTACTATTCAATTTCCGTCACCGTCTTACTACCCAGACGGCAGTCACAGCAAACGCTTCGACAACACACGGGACTCTGGTAACTTACGTTGTCAGATGATACGTTGGTGAAAAATATACATAACCGTGTCAGTTTTTGGATCCAGTACTTTCCTGGAAAACATCAATTAGCGGTATTGTCAGTTGCTTGACATGGGCCGACAAGAAGATATTTTAATCAGTAATGTGATGACAGTTCGTGATTTTAACACAGACTTGACACTCATCATTGATGATGGATTTTTATCATTTGATGATAGCTTTTTATCAATTGAGGAGGGCTGAGAATATTGCCCAGCCTCGCCGTTACCCTGAGACATTCTGTAACTGCTTCCTATACCACTTGACACAGCATTTATATGCAGCAGAAGATGCAAATAAAAAATTTCGAAACCTATTTTGTGGGTCTATAGTCAGCTTAAATTAGTACAGCTACAGCAAAGTATCGGAGGTTTCATTTAGTTTTGTATTTAAGAGCTTTAATGCCTGTATTTATACAACTGTTTGCCATTTGAATTGTCGATCAACCACGTATAACTATTATAGCTGTAGTTGCCCCAGTTTTGAAATTATCTATGAAGAGATACGCGTGAAGTTCTCTGAGGCTACAGACGCTATGATAGCGAATAGCTCAGTAGACATTTCAGTTGAAGAGGAATGAACATCTCTACATCGGTCAGTCACAAAAGTCGAAAGAAAAACTTGGGTACCAGGAAGGTAAGTGCAAAGAAACCAAGGGTAACAGAAGAAATACTTCGATTTATCGAATAAAGAAGGAAGTACAAAAATATTTAGCTATGTTCAGGAATACAGAAATACAAGTAACTTACGAACGAATAAAATAGGAAGTACAAAGAAGCTAAGGCAAAACGATGGCATTAAAATGTGAACAAACTGAAAAACAAATGACGACGGAAGGACTGTCTCAAAGGAAGAAAAGTCAAAGTGATCTCCTGTGAAATTAAATACAAGGGTGATAAAATTAAGAGTGCAACGGGAATCCACTGATAATTTCAGAAAAGAGAGCGGATGGGTGGAAAGATTACATAGATGGTCTCTATGAGGAGGAGGACCTCGTCTGATAAGGTGATAGAAGAGACTTGAATCGATAAGGAAGAGTTAGGTGATCCAGTATTAGACCCAGAATTTAAAAGAGCTTTAGATATCTTAAGATCAAATTAGCGAAATGAGGTAGGTAATATTCCATCGGAATTTCTAAAATCATTTGGGAAGTGGGAACAAAACGACTTTTTACGTCGGCGTGTATAATGCATGAGATTAGCGATATACCATGCGACTTTCAGAAAAACATCATCGACACAATTGAGGAGATTGCAAATCATATGAGAGGAATAATTATCGAATAATCAGCTTAACGGCTCCTGCATCCAAGTTCCTTGCAAAAATAAGACACAGAAGAACCGAAAGTAAATCTCAGGATACGTTTGGTGACGATCAGTTTGGCTTTAGGAAACGCAAACGCACCAGAGTGATCGTTCCCATGTTTCACTTGATAATGGAACCATGACAAGAAGAAAAAAAAATGGTTCAAATGGCTCTGAGCACTATGGGACTCAACTGCTGAGGTCATTAGTCCCCTAGAACTTAGAACTAGATAAACCTAACTAACCTAAGGACATCACAAACATCCATGCCCGAGGCAGGATTCGAACCTGCGACCGTAGCGGTCTTGCGGTTCCAGACTGCAGCGCCTTTAACCGCACGGCCACTTCGGCCGGCATGACAAGAAGAATCAAGCCACGTTCATAGGATTTGTCGACGTGTGAAAAACATTCGACTGTGTGAAGTGGTGCAAGTTGTTCGAAACTCTGAGAATAGCAGGAGTGAGCTATGGCGAAAGACGGGCGTAAACAAAATCTCAAAGAACCAAGAGGGTAAAATAAGAATAGAACAAGAACGAAGTACTCGGATTAGAAACGGTGTAAGATAGGGATGTGGAGATTAACTCTGCTGTTCAATCTATACATTAAAAAGCAATGACGGAAATAAAAGAAAGTGGGATTAAATCTCAAGTTGAAGGAATAATAGTGATAAGATTCACTGACGACATTGCTATACTGACCGACGTCAAGAACAATTACACGATCTGTCGACGGGAATGTACAGCCTAATGAATAAAGAATGTTGACTGAGAGTAAATCGAAGGAAGAAGAAAATAATGAGAAGTATCATAAATGAGGATAGTTACAAATTCAACGTTAGAATTGGGGATCACGAAGTACACGAATTTAAGGAATTCTGCTACCTGGGCAGAGAAACAACACCTCATGGACGGAGCAAGGACATAAACTGTAGACTAGCTCCGGCATAAAAGGCATTCCTGGCCAAGAGAAGTCTACTAGTATCACTCATAGGTCTTAATATGAGAATGAAATTTCTGAGAAGCACACCATTGTATGGTAATGCAGCGAGGACTGTGGGAACACTGGAACGGGAAATAGTCCTAACTTCTGAGATGTGGCACAGAAGAATGTTGAAAATTAGGCGAACTCTGCAGAATCGCCGAGGAAAGGAGTGAATGGGAAACCCTGACAGGAAGAAAGGACAGGGTAGTAGGACATATGTTAAGACGTCAAGGGATAACTTCCATAGTACTGGAGGGAGCTGCACAGGATAGAAACTGCAGACGAACACGGAGAGTGGAATAGATCCAGCAAATAACTGACAACGTACGTTGCAATTGTCAACTACTGAGGATCCAGAAGAATAAAAGACAACTCGTTAGCTCTACATCTACATCTATAGTCCGCAAAGTACTGTGAATAAAGTGGACGAGGGCTCTACCCATTGTACCATCTTTTCCCTGTACCATTAGTAAGTAAGCGTTCTCCGGATCGTTAGCGCCTACCTTCAAATTACTTCAGCATCTCTGTGACGTTCCCCCACGAGTCAAACAAATCTGTCGACATTCGTGCTGCCTTTCTCTGTATGTATGCAAGATCACCTGTTTTTCCGTTATGTTACGGGTCCCACACACTTGGTCAGCATTCTAAGATGTGTCGCATGCGTGATTTGTAAGGAAACTACTTTGCTGACCGACCAAATTTACTTAATACTCTACTAATAACTGAAGTCTTCCACCTGCTTTACTGAGCCTCCGTGATCGTTCCGTTTCACATTTCTGCATATTGTTACAGGCAGTTTTCTGGTGAAATGACCGACGCCAATTGGAATTCGTTGACACTGCAGTCATAAGATGTAACATTTTTTTTTTCGTCTTCCGAAGTGCAAAGTCTTACATTTCTGGAGATATACAGCAAGTAGTCAGTCTTTTCACCGTTTATAAACGCTATCAAGCTCCGACTGAATATTGGTGTAGTTTCTTCCGACAGTATTTTATTATAGATAACCGCATCATATCCATCTCCGAAACAAATGGCATCTAACAATGTGACTTACACACTGAAGAACAAAGAAGCTGGTATAAAAAATGGCTCTAAGCACTATGGGACTTAACATCTGAGGTCATCAGTCCCCTAGACATCGAACTACTTAAACCTTACTGACCTAAGGACGTCACACACATCCATGCCTGAGGCAGGATTCGAACATTTGACCGTAGCAGGAGCGCAGTTCCGGACTAAAGTGCCTAGAACCGCTCGGCCACAACGGCCAGAAAACTGGTATAGGCATATACATCAAAATACAAGCAGTACATGGAGTTGCGGTCGACAACGCCTATACAGCGTGGCCCATTCATCGTGAGCGAGCCAGGTATCTCTCGAAATAAGCGTCAATCGAAAAAACTACAAAGAACGAAACTTGTCTAGCTTGCAGGGGGAAACCGGATGGTGCTATGGTTGGCCAGCTAGATGGCGCTGCCATAGGTCAAACGGATATCAACTGCGTTTTTTTAAACAGGAACCCCCATTTTTGTTACATACTCGTGTAGTACGTAAAGAAATATGAATGTTTTAGTTGGATCACTTTTTTCGGCTTGTGATATATGGCGCTGTAATAGTCACAAACATATGGCTCACAATTTTAGACGAACAGTTGGTAACACTTAGGTTTTTTAAATTAAAATACAGGACGTAGGTACGTTTGAACATTTTATTTCGGTTGTTCCAATGTGATACATGTACCTTTGTGAACTTATTATTTCTGAGAACGCATGCTGTTACAGCGTGATTACCTGTAAATACCACATTCATGCAATAAATGCTCAAAATGATGTCCGTCAACCTCAATGCATTAGGCAATACGTGTAACGACATTCCTCTCAACAGAGAGTAGTTCGCCTTCCGTAATGTTCGCACATGCACTGACAATGCGCTGACGCATGTTGTCAGGCGTTGTCGGTGGATCACGATAGCAAATATCCTTCAACTTTCCCCACAGAAAGAAATCCGGGGTCGTCAGATCCGGTGAACATGCGGGCCACGGTATGGTGCTTCGACGACCAATCCACCTGTCACGAAATATGCTATTCAATACCGCTTCAACGGAACGCGAGCTATGTGCCGGACATCCATCATGTTCGAAGTACATCGCCATTCTGTGTTGCAGTGAAACATCTTGTAGTAACATCGGTAGAACATTACGTAGGAAATCAGCATACATAGCACCATTTAGGTTCCCGTCGACAAAATGGGGACCATTTATCCTTCCTCCCACAATGCCGCACCATACATTAACCCGCATAGGTCGCTGATGTTCCACTTGTCGCAGCCATCGTGGATTTTCCGTTGCCCAATATTGCATATTATGCCGGTTTACGTTACCACTGTTGGTGAATGACACTTCGTCGCTAAATAGAACGCGTGCAAAAAATCTGTTATCGTCCCGTAATTTCTCTTGTGCCCAGTGGCAGAACTGTACATGGCGTTCAAAGTCGTCGCCATGCAATTCCTGGTGCATAGAAATATGGTACGGTTGCAATCGATGTTGATGTAGCATTCTCAACACCGACGTTTTTGAGATTCCCGATTCTCGGTCAATTTGTCTGCTACTGATGTGCGGATTACCCGCGACAGCAGCTAAAACACCTACTTGGGCATCATCATTTGTTGCAGGTCGTGGTTGACGTTTCACATGTGGCTGAACACTTCCTGTTTCCTTAAATAACGTAACTATCCGGCGAACAGTCCGGACACTTGGATGATGTCGTCCAGGACATCGAGCAGCATACATAGCACACGCCAGTTGGGCATTTTGATCACAATAGCCATACATCAACACGATATCGACCTTTTCCGCAATTGGTAAACGGTCGATTTTAACACGGGTAGCGTATCAAGAAGCAAATGCCGTCCGCACTAGCGGTATGTTACGTGATACCACGTACTTACACGTTTTTGACTATTACAGCGCCATCCATCACAAAGCGAAAAAAGTGGTCCAACTAAAACATTAATATTTCTTTACGTACTACACGAATATGTAAAAAAAATGGTGGTTCGTATTTGAAAAAAACGAAGTTGATATCCGTTTGACCTATGGCAGCGCCATCTAGCAGGCCAACCATAGCGCCATCTGGTTTCCTCCTTCAAGCTAGGCGAGTTTCGTTCTTTGCGGTTTTTTCGTTTGATGCTTATTTCGTGAAATATTTGGCCCGGTCACTATCAATGTATAAGACAACAAATATCTGGCGCAGTTGTTAGATCGATTACTGTTGCTACAAAGGGCAGGTTATCAAGATTTAAGTGAGTTAGAACGTGATGTTACAGTCGGTACACGAGTATGGGACACAGCGTCTCCAAAGTAGCATGAAGTGGGGACGTTCCCATGCGACCATTTGACGAGTGCACCGTGAATATCAGGGATCCGGTAAAACATTAGATCTCCAACATCGTAGCGGCCGGCAAAAGGTCCTGCAAGAACGTGACCAACGACTGCTGAAGAGAATCGTTCAACGTGACACATGTGCAACCCTTTCGCAAATTTCTGCAGATTTCAGTGTTAGGCCATCAACAAGTGTCACAGTGCCAATCATTCAACGAAACATGATCGATTTGGGCTTTCGGAGCCGGAGGCCCACTCGTGTACCCTTGATGACTGCATGACACAAAGCTTTACGCCTCGCCTGGATCCGTCAACACCGACATTGGGCAGTTGATTATTGGATACATGCTGACTAGTCGGATGAGTCTCGTTTCAGATTTTATCGAGCGGATGGACGAACATGGGTATAGAACCCATCTCATGAATCCATGGACCTTGCATTTTAGCAGGGGACTGTCCAAGCTGGTGGCGGCTCTATGATGGTGTGGGGCGTGTTCAGTTGCAGTCATGTGGGACCCCTGATACGTATAGATACGACTCTGAGAAGTGACACGCACATTAGCATCCTGTCTGATCACCTTCATCCATTCATTGCCATTGTGCATCCGATGGGCTTGGACCATTCTAGCAGTACAGTGCAACACCCCACACGTCCAGAATTGATACAGAGTGGCTGCAGGAACACTCTTATGAGTTTAAACACTTCCACTGGCCACCAAACCCCCCAGACATGCAGATTATTGAGCATATATGGGATGGCTTGCAACGTGCTGTTCAGAAGAGATCTCAACCCCTTCATACTCTTAAGGATTTATGGAGAGCCATGCAGGGTTCATGTTGTCAGTTCCCTCCAGCACTACTTCAGACATCAGTCGTGTCCATGCCACGCCGTGTTGCGACACTTCTATGTGCTATTGTGAGGCCCTACATGATATTAGGCAGGTGTACCAGTTATGTTTTGGCTCTTCAGTGTATTTTATTTGATGTGTCAAGGGAATTTTAAGGATACCACGATCTTGTTCAATCACCCACTAGGAAAAGGTCTCAAACTTTTGCTATATGTTTTTCATTTGTGTATCTTCTCAGAACACTTCTGCTCTGCTAATGTAGTTCAATATCTAAAGTGTCGCAAATTTTATTTGAGCTAAATAATTTGGGCAGCATTTTTACTGAAATAACCCCTTCGGTTTTAGTCAAACATTAATAACCGTCGTCTTAGGAAACCAACTATGATACTTTACGGTTGGACAATTTTAAAATCCATTATGAAAAAGACCCCTTCAGCTGTAAGACAAACCTTAATTTATGATCCATCTATGTGGGGCGGCGGGCAATAATGAAAGCGGTCGTCATTTAGTTATAATAAGAGAATTAAATTGTCTTTGCGCGCTTTACACCTATCTTTGCCTTTTGCAAGAGCCTAAAAACATTTTTTTGCGGTCAGCCAGAAAGCGGAGCAGAATATACTGACTGAAATTTCCAGTTTGCAGTTCCTCATTATTCTTTGTTCTCACTGAAGGAAAATGTTCCTACTTGTTATTTACTCAGCGGGATAAGGAACCATGCCTACAAATAAAAGTTTTGAGTTTTAACTGGTTCATATATTCTGTAAATCTTCACACGTACAAAATATAATAATATCCCTATCGGAAACAGCACAATTAAGAGTTCAGAGGCGACCTCTACGGACGTTCCAAATAAAATGATCTATCGCCCTGACTTCTAATGACCAAAAGTTGATTGCTGGCCGTAAAAGTACAAAATAATTGCGCCACTTACCTCGCGGTATTGTTAACGTACGGGTGGCACACAAACAGTTACTTACGGGAAATATAGGCGACCGAATACGATGTATAGTCCTCGTGAGTTCGCATCCTGTCGAAGTCCACCCAGCTCTTACGTCATCCGAGGCACAGCACATTCGATTGTTTGAATGGCGCAGACAGTTTGAGATCTCTGCTTGAAAAGCGTCTCTCTCCACTGCCTCTCAGGCTGTATTTGTGTAGGTGCACAGTGGACAGATACATGGAACATCTGTTATCAAACGCCCTCGGCACAGACAGCGGTATGTAAATGGCCTCTTTCTCGGACACGGATTAATTAATAGCTCTGCTGCTTACAATTTTACAATCTTATTATTTTTTATGTAAATAGAGTTTGCTTTAGTTACCGGAAAAGTTTTAGCTCGGCAGCATTTAAAATTTGCAGCTTAGAAATTCTAGAACGGAACATATGGTAGAAGACTGCCTCTGAAATATGTCTTTAAAATTCCTTGTAACCATTGTTGTTTACAATACGGTCTTGAAACCTGACACTACTCTAGTATTACATGGATTTAATCGAGTGTTGTAATTAGAACTTTCTATTACAAATACAAATGATACTCTATCATGAATACGGGCGATTTCGTTCCAAATTTGTTGTTTAGTAAGCAGCTTATTGGTGTCACATACTTAATGTTTTATATGAAATTCAGGCTACATGAGAAGTTTCGTATTTCGGAGTCTAATATTTAGCGCCTTCAATGTTTCGTAAAAACGGCGATTTTGATAAAAATATTGCTGCGATCAGGTTGAGTCTTGTAGCTTTTAACTGTGACTTGCGTTTGCATATTCTGAACAGTTCCTAGCTTTGTAGTCTAGCCATTCAGCGCAACTTAGTTTTTTAGAAGATCGTTATTTTGCCCATCATATTCATTTGATCATTCAAATGGTTCAAATGGCTCTGAGCACTAAGGGACTTAAAATCTATGGTCATCAGTCCCCTAGAACTTAGAACTACTTAAACCTAACTAACCTAAGGACATCACACAACACCCAGTCATCACGAGGCAGAGAAAATCCCTGACCCCGCAGGGAATCGAACCCGGGAACCATGGCGGAGGAAGCGGGAACGCTACCGCACGACCACGAGCTGCGGACTCATCATTTGATCATTCTGAGACCTAATGTTAACATGTAAACTGAAGCATACACTGACGACGTTAGGAAAAGTTATTTTAATTTTTATTTTCACTCTTAAATCATGTTAAGCATGCGTTATGATGACGTGTCGCTGGTAGTAGTTAACTGGGGTAAGTCCTATCACATACGCTCGCCTGATTCTCTCTTACACTGAAACAAAGCCTGTTTCGCTTCAACTACTTTTGCGGTGTTAGAGCCGTATCCTCAGCGATACATATTTATTTCACAATTTATTTCAAGCGATAACGAGTAGGTGATCCGACATTCTTTGTCCAGTTGTGATAAAAATATTCAACCGTCAAGAGGTTGGTAGTCCGATTTAAAATAGGCCGGAATGCGGGGATCATAATTTCGATACAGGGAATCAAAGACGTTAACATCGTTGTGGCAATATAAGGACCACAGCAACGCGCTCGCCGGTAAGGAAAACGAGCGCATGCGCGTAAGAATGTCCGCTTGACCGTTGAGTGTTTTCATCACAATTACACAAAGGATGCTGGATCATCGACTGGTTATCGTTTGAAATAAATTATGAAATAAACATATAGACCTGAGGATATGGCTCTAACGCAGCGAAACTAGTTTGATCATAAATAAAGGTTTATCGTACAACTGAAACGGTATTTTTCATCGTGGGACAGTTCTACAACCGTGAGAGCCCACAATACAAGATTTGCTGTATTTAATCTTTGGTCCCACGAAAATTTCACATTTTTCTTCGTACCTGGTGATGGCTTAGCAGCCGAAAGCCACGTTGTAAAGTAATAAGTATTGTTTAAAGTTAAACCAGAGTATTTCTTTTTCATTTATAAAAATATAGTATATTTGGAAGTAGTTGTTGTTGGCCTTGTAAAACCTTCATTTTGTAACACATCTGACATTAATGTAACTGGGCTTCCTCTTTTGACGCTCGTCAATTGTCAGGAGGGGCATTACTGCAAAGGACATTTGATTCTAAAGCATTATGTCAGGGTGAAAACACTAAATAAATTACTTTTTCTCTCTTAACAACATGCGGGCAGGGTGGGTTCTTCCTTGGCTCGGGTATGAGGTAGAATGAAACAGCGTTTCTACGCAAGATAACTTTTATTGAAAGTTTTGTACAACGGTTTCCTTACTGGATTGTTCTGGCTGGGAGAGCGGCAGCTGTGTCGTTTGTGAAGCCTTGCTGCGTGAGCGGCGGCGTCGTATTACACCTGGCGGTGTATATCACGTGTGGCTGTTTCGCCGAGTTGACTGGAGACGCGCATCGCGGTGTGGCCCGTTTAATTATTGAGAACGAAGTCGTGAATCGGATGGTAATACCTTGGGTGTGGTGTCCCAGTGTTTCTCTTCTCTAAGCGGCCGCGTGTGTCAGTGTTGTGCGTCGGCAAGCAGAACGGCGCGGCGGGGGAAGGCCAGTGTCCCGGACTCGATCAACGGACTCCAGCTTGCCAGTCTTCGGCTGTCAGATGTTCATCCCACCTCACAGGTGACTGCTGATGTGAGGCCCTCTCCTTCCCGTCCTCACGAGCAACCTGGATACGTAACAATCAGTCTTCAAATACCTTCTAACTTCTGTCTTCTGGCGGCGAGGCTGCTTCTTGCTATTCCATTACAGCGGCGGACTTGGTGCTTCTGTGCACGATGTAGTCTCTTCCTGCATGACGGTCTTCAGCTCCGAAACTGAACTGAAAAACTACACCTCTCGAGCCCACTGCGTCTCGCGTATTTATTCACTTCAGTTCACTGGAGGTGAACGACTTCACGGTCATTGCCTCTTCTGTCACGTTGAAAAGCTTCTCGAAGAATCTTCTTAACGTCGGTCATTGGCTCTTGGAATGTAGGCGAGGGCCTTTGATCACATGCGACAACTGAGAAACACGT
This sequence comes from Schistocerca serialis cubense, assembly GCF_023864345.2. Taxonomy (NCBI): domain Eukaryota; kingdom Metazoa; phylum Arthropoda; class Insecta; order Orthoptera; family Acrididae; genus Schistocerca; species Schistocerca serialis. Next base: position 56,330,963 of record NC_064644.1, read on the forward strand.
GAGCCGGTCATAGCCTCTTCTGTCATGTTGAAAAGCTTCTCGAAGAATCATCTTAACGTCTGTCATTGGCTCTTGGAATGTAGGCGAGGGCCTTTCATCACATGTGACAATTTAGAAACACGTGAGCCGGTTGGGCGATGCCCTGACGGCTGAATCGACAGCTTCCACTTATGTGGGGACGGCGGTGGCTTCTCCTGACGTGCTGACTTCATGGTCATTGGCTCTTCTGTCACTGGTGCTCTGCCCGCTGTTTGCCAGTGTGTAATTCTTCTAAACTAATTTTTCATTTATTTTCTAATTTCTGCTTCGCTTCATATTGACTTCACTAATTTATTTACCTATCTTAAGTACCACTCAAAAATTTTTATTAAATGATGATTCAGTTGACACGATTTCTATTCTACAATTTTATGTAATACACTGATGTTACACACTCCGCAATTTTCTAAAATAACAATCTGTGACAAATATATTCGCCTTTGCCTCTTATATACATTTAGTTATGGGACGAGACAAGCATAAATTAAACGAGAGGTCTTACAAGTGTGGAAGCTCTAGAAACGAGAGTGTCGATGTTATTTGGCCGCACTCCTGTAGCAGCCTACGTAGCTACCACAAGGTGGATGTCACGTGACCCGTGCCCCGACACGGGATGCCGGCAGCGGAGCCGAACGCGATGCAATTACGTGCGTTAATTAGGGATCCGCTGCTCGGCGCCCCACCCGGGCTTCGCTAATCGCGGCGCGAAAACCGGCGGAATAAGCGGCGCCGCTGATGGCGCCATACATAGTGTATGTACCGCGGCGGGGCGGGGCTCAGGCGTGGCCCGGTGCGAACGGACGCTGAATGTTTAAAGTCGGCGGTGCCTGGGGACCGAACAGAGGGCGCCCGCGCAGCGACGAGGCCGGGGCAGGCGGCGGCGGGTCGGCGGCTCCGTAGCTACGCCCACAGCCGCCACCGAGGTCTGCAGCAACGTGCGCCGTGTTAGAGCCAAGTGTGCGAGTCGGAGCTGTGGGCTCCACAGGTGTGAAACGAGCCACAGCGATACTGTGCCACTGCAGGGACAGAATGTGTTACCATGTGTGGAATAATATAATCACCACCAAGGTTTATTGGCGAAAATTTTAAAATCTGTGCTCCAAAGAGACTTTGACACATTCCTTCTTTTCGATTTGAACCATGATATTCTGATTCATATACTATCTACATCTACATCTACATGGATACTCTGCAAATCACATTTAAGTGCCTGGCAGAATCGAACCACCTTCACAATTCTCTATTATTCCAATCTCGTATAGCGCGCGCTAAGAATGAACATCTATGTCTTTCTGAACGAGCTCTGATTCCCCTTATTTAATCTTGGTGATCGTTCTTCCCTATGTAAGTCGGTGTCAACAAAATATTTTCGCAATCCGGAGAAGAAAGTTATTGTGTCATTTCTCTGGCGCGTTGCGTATCCGGCACTATCAAATGGTTCAAATGGCTCTGAGCGCTATGGGACTTAACATCAGAGGTCATCAGTCCCCTAGAACTTAGAACTACTTAAACCTAACTAACCTAAGGACATCACACACATCCATGCCCGAGGCAGGATTCGAGCCTGCGACCGCAGCGGTCGTGCGGTTCCAGACTGTAGCGCCTAGAACCGCTCGGCCACCACGGTCGGCCCGGCACTATCGATAGCGACTTGTATTTCTGTTCCCGTCTCGTTCGGCCTGCGCAGGCGCTGAGGCGGCTGCTGCCCTCTGGAGCGTTTTTCGGGGGGGGGGGGGGGGGGGGGGGGGGGGGCGCGCGCGCTCGGCTCGGCAGTAGGATTTTCACCGAGCTGGTGATATTATGCCTTCCGCCCCGGCACGGAGGTGTGGTCTCGTTGTTGGCGGGCCTCGTTGATTTGGACGTTGGTGACGTGCTGTAGTGGACAACTGATGGATCCCCGCAGGCGATCGCTCGAGGTTCTCCGCCTCTGAAAAGGGTGCCACGATATCTCTTGGGTTTCCGCACCCAGGAGTTGTAACGACTGCAGGGCTGGCCTTCTGTGTGTTTGCACTGTCCGGTCTGCGTGGCGGGGTTCGTTTCACCTTACTTCAGCTGTTGTAGATATTTTCTGCGTGATTCCGTTTTGGCCGGAGTCTAGGTGTCGAGTTTTCTGCTGGTGTGTAACCGGTCGTCGCCCCCGTTTTCCCGCCCCGGGGGGCAGCCGTATCTGTTGGTGGGAATTATTTGGCAGTGTGTGTTTTGCGTCGACCCGGTGTGCTCACGCGCCCTGATTCTGAGTTGAAAGTACTGTGGTCAGGCTAGCTCGGTTGCTGCAGTGTGTGTTATTGGGTTTCTGGCTTGCCGGGGACTGCGCGCGCGCCTGTTCCGTTTTGTGATGTGGCAGCAGACTGATATTTTTATTTGTGCTTGTTAAGTTGCTAGCAATTGCTTTTAGCCTTGTGCTTACTTATTTTTATTTAAATTGCTGGGCATTGTCATTTGCCTGTTCTTTTACCTTTATTTATTTGTAGTGTCAATTAAGCCTAAGACGATGTCCAAGGCGCTAGCAACTGATTTTAGCCTCGTGTGTACTTAATCCTATTTAAATTCTTGGGCATTGCCATTTACTTGTTCTTTTACTCTTATTTGTTTGTTGTGATAGTTAGCCCTAAGATGATGACAGACCTTGGTATCTGTCAACCTTATTTTGGCTACTAGCGCTCAGGTGCAATATTGCCGGGCCCATCCCGGATTTTGTCGTTATGTGAGACCCTTTTATACCGTATTTTTAGTAGTAGGTTTGGCAAGTGCACTTGCGTATGGTATTTATTACGCCCCCCCCCCCTCTTCCTTCTTCGTGTAAACTGATTTTGGTAAGATTGCTAGGTGGTCTGTGTTCTTTTATTACCTATGTAAGATTGACCGCTGCCGCAGTCGTAACATGTTTTGACCGGCAAGCGGCCCATGTTGGCTAGAGTTTGAATGTGGTCTGCGCTGTTGAAATTAGCAAACTTTCTGTAGGGAAGCAAATGTCAGTCTTTGCCGTACATACACTTATTAATTGAGCTAGTCATGTACGTCTTGTTGTGTTAAGGGATTTAGGGCATTTTTAATTGAGATACCTTTTGGAAATTTTATCATTTTAAAGAAGGTATAGTAAGTAGTAACTTCGACTGCAAATTTAATTGTAAATTATATATTTGTGCTTCACATTATAAAATTTTGCTTTATTAGGTGGAAGTATGTAGTAATGCACAATGATTATTTGTTATTGTATCAAATTGTAAACAGTTTTTTTTGCAGTGATTCAAACGACAAACAAGTTTCTCTGTTCACCTGTTGCATATAACATTTTTATTACCTCATATTGTAAGCTGCTTGATTTGTTTGTGTCATTGTAATTTGTAAGCCACAGTGTAACTTATTACAATTAATTAATTGTTTTGGGGAAATAAACCTTGAATTGTATGTCCCCTTTTTATTAACCGAATCCCATCCAAATCGTCCGTTCAATTGGTGATTGCAATTTCGTGAGAAGATTCTGTCGCAACGAAAAACGCCTTTCTTTTAATGATGTCCATCCCAAATTCTGTATCATTTCTGTGACACTCTCTCTCATATTTCGCGATAATACAAAACGTGCTGCCTTTCTTTGAACTTTCTCGATGTACTCAGTCAGTCCTATCTGGTAAGGATCCCACACCGCGCAACAGTATTCTAAAAGTGGACGGACAAGCGTAGTAGGTCTGTTGCATTTTCTAAGTGTCCTGCCAATAAAACGCAGTCTTTGGTTAGCCTTCCCCACAACATTTTCTGTGTGTACCTTCCAATTTAAGTTGTTCGTAATTGTAATACCTACGTGTTTAGTTGAATTTATGGCTTTCAGATTAGACTGATTTATCGTGTAACCGAAGTTTAACGCGTTCCTTTTAGCACTCATGTGGACAACCTCACACTTTCCGTTGCGGCTACTCCCGGCGGAGGTTCGAGTCCTCCCTCAGGCATGGTTGTGTGTGTTTGTCCTTAGGATAATTTAGGTTAAGTAGTGTGTGAGCTTAGGGAATGAAGACCTTAGCAATTAAGTCCCATAAGATTTCACACACATTTGAACAATTTTCGTTATTTAAGGTGAACTGCCACTTTTCGCACCATTCCGATATTTCTTCTAATTCGTTTTTCAGTTTGTTTTGATCTTCTGATGACTTTATTAGTCGATAAACGACAGCGCCATCTGGAAACAACCGAAGACGGCTGGTCACATTGTCTCCCAAATCGTTTATGTAGATAAGAAACAGCAAACGGCCTATAACACTACCTTGGGGAACGCCAGAAATCACTTCTGTTTTACTCGACGACTTTCCGTCAGTTACAACGAATTGCGAACTCTCTGACACGAAATCACAGATCCACTCACATAGCTGAGACGCTATTCCATAAGCATGCAATTTCACTGCGAGCCGCTTGTGTGGTACAGTGTCAAAAGCTTTTTGGAAATCCATACATATCGAATCGATCTGAAATCCCTTTTCAATAGCACTCAGATCTTCATGTGAATAAAGAGCTAGTTGTCTTTCAAAGGAACGATGTTTTGTAAACCCCTGTTGACTGTGTGTCAATAGACCGTTTTCTTCGAGGTAATTCATTATGTTCGAACACAATATGTGTTCTAAAATCCTGCTGCATATCGACGTTAATGATATGCGCCTGTAATTTAGTGGATTACTCCTACTACCTTTCTTGAATATTGGTGTGACCTGTGCAACTTTCCAGTCTTTGGGTTCGGATCTTTCGCCGAGCGAACTGTTTTATATGATTGTTAAGTATGGAGCTAATGCATCAGCATACTCCGAAAGGAAACGTAATTGGTATACAGTCCGGACCAGAGGACTTGCTTTTATCAAATGATTTAAGTTGCTTCACTACTCCAAAGATATTTACTTCTACGTTACCCATCTTGGCAGCTGTTCTCGATTCGAATTCTGGAATATTTACTTTTTTCTTCTTTTGTGAAGGCATTTCGGAGGGCTGTGTTTAGTAACTCTGCCTTTGGCAGCACTGTCTTCGATGGAATCTCCATTGCTATCGTGCAGGAAAGGCATTGATTGTTTCTTGCTGCTAACATACTTCACATACGACCAGAATCGCCTTGGATTTTCTAACAGGTTTCGGGACAAAGTTTCGTTGTGGAAATTGTTATAAGCATCTCGCATGGAAGTCTGCGCTAAATTTCGAGCTTCTGGAAAAGAACGCCAATCTTGGGGATTTCGCGTCTTTTTAAATTTGGCATGTTTGTTTCGTTGCCGGCCGGGGTGGCCGAGCGGTTGTAGGCGCTACAGTCTGGAACCGCACGACCGCTACGGTCGCAGGTTCGAATCCTGCCTCGAGCATGGATGTGTGTGATGTCCTTAGGTTAGTTAGGCTTAAGTAGTTCTAAGTTCTAGGGGACTGATGGCCTTAGACGTTAAGTCCCATAGTGCTCAGAGCCATTTGAACCATTTTTTGTTTCGTTGTTTCTGCAACAGCGTTCTAACCCTTAAAGGGTACCAAGGAGGATCAGCTCCGTCGTTTGTTAATTTATTTGGTATAAATCTCTCAATTGCTGCCGATACTATTTCCCTGAGTCCAAGCCACATCTGGTCTACACTTATATTATTAATTTGGAGTAAGTGGAGATTGTCTCTCAGGTAGGCGTAAAGTGAATTTTTACCTGCCTTTTTGAACAGGTATATCTTTCCCTTACCTTTCGATGTTTTGGGGATTACAATTTTCAATCTCGCTACGACAACCTTGTGTTCACTAATCGCTACATCGGTTTTGATGCTCATTATTAACTCAGGTTAAGCGTGTTTTCACAACCGTTTACTATTCACGTGGGCTCATGAACTAATTGCTCGAAATAATTTTCAGAGAATGGGTTCAGCACAAATTCGGATGATATTTTATGCGCACCTCCGGAATTAGACATTTATTTTCGCCAAAATATCGAGGGTAAATTAAAGTCACCACCAACTGTTATAGTATGATTCGGATACGTGTTTCAAATCAAACTCAAGTTTTCTTTGAACCTTTCAGCAACTGTATCATCTGAATTGGGAGGTCGGTAAAAGTATGCAGTTATTATTATGGACTTAACTAAATGCCTTCAGCCTACTTTTCGCTTGTGATATTATACCGGTGAAATTTGTGGAAAAACACTCGTCTGACATATGCCCTATTCCAAATGGTTTCCGAGTCAGAACATTTTTAATCTACATTTCTATTTATTTACTGCATTATTCATTGTCATTGTTTACAATGTACCACAGTAATACAGAGGAAGTTGAAACGAACATTTTTATGAAGGACCCTGCGACGGAACTCTCTCTTAGTCCACTGTCACTGAAGCAAGCTGCAAACTGATATTCACCTACCTCAGGTCGCCGTCTGCTTAGTGTCCCTCCACTCTGCAACGTAGATACTTACAAGGTGGTTAAAAAGCGGCGTTGATGGAAACAGCACCTAATATTTACAGTTACTGAGGCAGCGTAAATCTCGTTATGATTGTGATTCTTCAGTTTCTCCTTGCGTATTTGTTGCTCGAACAGTCCACGGGTATACTGCCGGTTCGTAGTGTCCAACGGGGACAATATTTCAGCGATCAGACATGTCGCCATCATCAGGTGCGCTGACGAACCGAGCTCCTGAGGGCGGGCGTCCGATTTAAGTCCCCTCCCTCCACTGGCCAATCTCTTCGCCGTCCGCGCCCGCGCGCCGGCGGTCGCGAAGACGTGGGCGTCGGAATCTGCCGTAGCGTCGATGTGCTTGCTACGTCCGCCCTGGTCGCCAGTTCGTACTTCTTGCTGAGAGTCTTCTTAATTACATTCAATGCCGGGTCCCAAGCCTTGCTGAGATTGTAGCCGCAATCTCGGTTGATAAGATCTTCCCTGGTGCGAATTTCGATAGCCTCCCTCATAACGCTGTTCCAGTATTTAGAGGCCTGAGCAAGGATCTTGGTAGGCTCATAATCCGTCTCGTGTTTCTCGGACCAACAGTGCTCTGTTACCGCCAACTTATTTGGATATTTGAGTCGACTGTGCCTTTGATGTTCTCGGCAACGATCTTCGATGGTGCGTACTGTCTGTCCGATGTAAGTCTTCCCACACTCACAGGGAATTTGGTATATGCCGGCCTTCCTCAAACCGAGGTCATCTTTCACACTTCCCAGTAATGCCTAATGCCAGTGTTTTATTGGGCGGGCGAAAGACGGTTTTAATTCGGTGTTTCTTTAATATACGCCCGATTTTCCCCGAAGGTGCGCCATTGTACGGAATAAAGGCGGTGGCTACCTCTTCTTCCGTGACTTCATCCGTCTCCACAGGTTGTCCTGCGGTGGTGGGACGGAGAGCGCGTCTAATCTGCCATTCCGAGTACCCGTTTTTTCGGAACACGGTTTTGAGGTGTTCCAATTCCTGGGGCAGATTCTCTGCGTCTGAGATGCTGCGCGCCCTGTGTACTAGTGTTTTTAGTTCTCCATTCCTCTGAGAAGGGTGGTGGCAGCTGTCTGCATGCAGGTACTGGTCAGTGTGCGTATTCTTCCTGTACGCACCATCAGCTCTTCTCTTGACCATGACGTCCAGGAATGGTAATCTTCCTTCTGCTTCGGTCTCCATAGTGAATTTGATGTTTGGATGTATGGAGTTTAGGTGTGTAAGGAAATCCAGGAGCTCGTTATGATTGTTCCTGTAAATATTCATAATACATTTTCGGGTGGAAGAACCGAGTCCTGATCTTCATTGAAAGTTCGGAAATCTGGTGAAAGTGGGTTTTATTTTCTTTGCTTAAAAATGTGTCATCAGCCCACATTTAATTAGCAAAACTGCTATTAAAAGTTCCCAGTGTATGTCGCACGTAAAGCAGCCACAATTCTCGTAAGTCCATTCCGAAAATAATCACGTGAATATACAGTCAGTTTCTACACAAAAGCCGGCCGAAGTGGCCGTGCGGTTAAAGGCGCTGCAGTCTGGAACCGCAAGACCGCTACGGCCGCAGGTTCGAATCCTGCCTCGGGCATGGATGTTTGTGATGTCCTTAGGTTAGTTAGGATTAACTAGTTCTAAGTTCTAGGGGACTAATGACCTCAGCAGTTGAGTCCCATAGTGCTCAGAGCCATTTGAACCATCTACACAAAACGTTGATTCTTACATTAGTCATTCAGTGTATATCTTTCACTAAGTTTGCTGGCCGAATGTATTCTGTAGTAGAACACAGAACATCGCCACGTGGAATTTTCTAAGTCCAAGTCACAGGCGTATATCTCCCGTACAAAATATCCCACGACGCCTACTTTTACAAACTATTCGTAGCAACAAAAGCTACCATTTCAAAGCCATCAGAACGCGAAGGACCGAACATTTCTTCATCTTACACATTTTACGGACAGACACATTTAAAATGACCTTCGCGTCTGACAAGCTAGTCCACGACTCCTCCCTCTCCAGCTACTGATGCAACCTAAGTATCTCGCGGTGCGCGGGAAGCATACTGACTTCCGATTGGCTGTTCGAAAAGGCCAGCCAATTCGATCACACCTTCTAGATCTTACTCGCGCCAAGACTGTTCTGAGCCAATCAGTACATCAGATACATTGGCGTCACTTCGACAAGCAAATTGTTACTATTATGTTTATTAATTGAAAGTAAACGAAAATTTATCTGGAGATAACTTTAGAAAACTGATTATATCGTTACCGACTTTCTGGCTGCTTTATTACATAAGCAAACACTCATAGACAGACGTCATCCGCCAGTTAAGGGGACTTACAATTTTCATGACAACCTGATGGCGAAACACTTGCTAGTTACGTAAGATGTATTTCCATATAAAATTTGAAATTTGACGTATGTCTCCCACAGGCACTCACATTCATTCTCATTTACTCTCACCTCTACACAAAATATAAATACTAACTTTTAAACTGTTATTTTCGTTACCAAAGGAAAATTATCGAAAGAAAAAGAAAAAGAATTGAAAATGTATATAATATCAATTCGCACACTGAGAGTGCTATTACTGTTTTCAAATAACAAAAGAAATATAAACTATTATGGTTCCTATCTGAATTTACTTTCTTAAGTTTCGGTCAAATACTTTTTAATGGGTTTTTCATATCTCCGAAACTATTATAGGAAGCAGTATCAAATTCTGACACACTGTTCGTCTGAGTAACAAAAGGTCCCGTACCACTTTTGGAATAAAACAAATAATATTTAACATAGCTATTTAGATTCTTGGGTGAGGTGAATAAGTGGATCTGTACGTGGCACTCAAAAGCATTCCCACGCTCTGCCAGAAGGGCAAGTGGCTGATGACGCAATCGGCAGGCCACAAGTCGGCCGCCGCTGAGTGCTACTGTACTGCAGGCTTCCAGTACAGTTCGTCATAACGTAACGAAACCTACTGCAAAAATCGTTGGTCGCGGCTTAACCCGCGACGTTACAACCCTTGTGGACTATCAAGTCGGGAAACTACCTCAAACTGGCCTACAAAAAGTACCTAAGCTACAGCGCACGCAAGTGGAGCGAGATTTTCAATATTCTCACGAATTCTCCACGCAAACTGTTAGTCCTAGACAAAAAATGAACAGGACCTCTTTTGTAGTAAATTTAATTTAGTTTAATTGTGTACTGAGAAACGTTTTCGTTGAAGTGTGCGGTTTTAGAGTTATTAAGGAAAAACGCACAAAAGTAATATTAAATGTGTTCTATCTCAGAAACCACTCGCAATAGGGCATATGTCCATATGAAGTTTTTTGCTGGGTATCGCTAGTACTACCGCGTTTCAAAGCATGTACCTTTCCTCCTGACTCACCCTATATACTAGAGCCATTCCTCTGTAGTTTTGCCCGAATATGTGATTGACACTGTATTAAACACTGCTCCTCCTTCCTCTCTCTGCCCACCTCATCCATCCAACTTTATCTCCTATCACTCTTGTCTCTTTATCCCCTCCTTCCCCTCTCTGTGTCCTTTCCCACCACCTCCTCTCTGCGCTCATATCTTTCTGTCCCCTCCCTCAGACCACACGCTGCGCCCCCTCTTTCATTCCATCTCGTCCCCCCTGTCTTCTACCTGCCCACTACCTCTCTACACCTTCCACCAGCCTCACGCATCTTTCACTTCTCCCTCTCACTGTCCATTTCCTCCTCTGTCTGTGTCACCCTGCCCATCCCCTCTTCTGTCCATTTCAGTGTGAACCCAGCTGTGCTCATTGGCATGTGCAGTCCCTGCAACACAGTTCTATAAGGCAAGCCAGTACTACTCCTACAACACACCAATGATGCATTGCAGGCTAAGCGGAAGGGCCTGGAAATGATTTATTTGGCGCTGGTGTATAGGTCCATGAAGCAGGTAGACACTATTCCAAAGAATCATGCTTGTCATGCAAAGTAGCCTATATGCCAGGGATTGGAGAAGAAACGTTTATGCCTGAATTTCTGCACCTATTGGAGCTAGCAGTTTACAAACCCCTAGCGTTGGAAGGTCTGTGCCATCTTGGGTTGATACTGATGTAGACCTTTGGTGGGAGATCCGGAACATACACATGGTCACTCGGTTTTCGAATCATTCAAGAGAAATTTACAAAACTGACTCTCCAAAAATGAACCTCCAACCCACACTCATCCCTCACCACTTACGATTTCTAGTATGTTGTTCGTGGCATTCCATCCTACCATTGTATAAAAATCTGCAAGTGCACGAATTATTTCCGTAGTTTGACCATTTTTCGTCTTCATTGACTTGCCTACCATGTCACTGACTTAGGTGAGCACTTACAAAATGTAAAACTAACGTTTGCGTAAATTTTAAGTAACAGTTATGTGAATTTAACTGGCGTAAAATAAAGAAATATATCTTTGTATTCGCCAGGCCTTCTCACTACTAAATAATGGTACTCGTCAGGGTTAAGTCTGCATGTATTGTCCACGTACTTAGTTTTAGCGTGACGTTTACAAAAGTCGTTTACTTGTCATTATTGTCACGGGCTCATCTGAATTAATAATGTTAACGGAATAGCCAACTATGCTGATGGCATACAAGCCCACTCTATAGGGACCAAGAATTGTCGAATATTGGGAATAGCCTGTGTAGTCGGAAATTATTCTGCAGTGGTAGGAGGGAATGCCACAAAGAACGTAGTAGAAATCCTGACTGGTTATAGATGAGTTTTGGGACGCTGGTACGCTTGAAGGTCAATTTTGTAAGTTTTTATTGAATAACTCGAAATACATAGATTGCAGCGGAAATGTATTACGGTACCAAATTTAACTACACTAAATTTGCTACAAAAAGGTCTCGTTCTTTTCTCTGTAGGACTAGTAGTTTGCGTGGCGAGTGCTAGAGAATATGAAAATCTAGTGCGTGGATTTGAAGGTCAGGTATAACATTCCAGGTTGCGCAAAACGACAGAGGATGTGGCAGCTCAACCATCCTGTGTATAACATATATACGGGTGGTAAAGAATACCTTGGAAATCTTGTAAGGATAAATAATTGTTAAGGAAAACTTCTACACAATGCGACGTTCTCGAGTCAATTAGCATTACAGCTAGCCAGTCACGCAGCAGTGTGCGCAAATTCAAGCGTCCCACCAGAGACGATGCCACTAAACGTGTTCCGTGTTTCCCTTCGTAATACCGAACAAGAGAAGAGTAGAAAAACTGGACATGGGACCGTAGTAGGGATGGTACCCAAGTCAAAGGCTGACCAGACACGTGTGCTGCAATCTACGCTGTGAGAACAACTAACACTAATTTTATCTGACGTGGCACTTGAATTTGCGTGCACAGCGGCCTGAGAGGCTAAGTTCAATGCTAGCTAACACCAAGATGGCGCATTGTATCGATTTTTTTCTGACAATACCAGAAAACATGTCATGAGGATGAAAGTCAATCTCTAAATGGTCATTAATTATTAAAATAAGTTACACAAGTGAAGGACAAGCTACTCAACACGCTGTTATTCCATGAACGCAAGTTGCCATGGCCAAATGACTACAGAAATAGCACGCTTTTTGTTGTAGGAATTTAATATTGGCGTTGCTCTGCGCTGAGGTTTCGCTCGACGCAACATGTGGCGGAGGGTACTTTGAGTACCTCTATCGGGTCTCCGTTCTATTCGAGTCTCGTATTGTTCGTGGAAAGAAAGATTGTCGGTATGCTTTTGTGTGGGCTCTAATCTCTCTAATTGTTTCCCCATGGTCTCTTCGCGAGATATACGTAGGAGGGAGCAATATACTGCTTGACTCCTAGTGAAGGCATGTTCTCGAAACTTCAACAAAAGCCCGTACCGAGCTACTGATTGTCTCTCCTGCAGAGTCTTCCACTGGAGTTTATGTATCATCTCCGTAATGCTTTCGCGATTACTAAATCATCCTGTAACGAAGCGCGCTGGATCTTCTCTATCTCTTCTATCAACCCTATCTGGTACGGATCCCACACCGGTGAGCAGTATTCAAGCAGTGGCCGAACACGTGTACTGTAACCTACTTCCTTTGTTTTCGGACTTCATTTCCTTAGGATTCTTCCAATGAATCTCAGTCTGGCATCTGCTTTACCGACGATCAACTTTATATGATCATTCCATTTTAAATCACTCCTAATGCTTACTCCCAGTTGATTTATGGAATTAACTGCTCCCAGTTGGTGACCTGCTATATTGTAGCTAAATGATAAAGGATCTTTCTTTCTATGTATACGCAGCACGAATATAGGCTAGCTAAGGCTCTTACCCCATTTGTCTGTTAATGACTACATTATTATAGAAACCCTGTTCTGGTACAATAACAAGGGTCTTTCAAAGTTATGGGGGATTAAACAATTAAAAAACATTCTTCCTATTTAAATAATTTATTTGAAAAACCGATAAAAAACGCCGATGTTTCCTTGCGTCCAGGTATGGGCTACTTTTAACACGAAGGGAAAATTATTTAAAAACAAGTTTGAGGTGCTAGTTTATTTGCAGAAATGACAAATATAAACTCCACTGTCCGTCCCTGCACATTCATTGCGCGCTCACATACGGCTCTCGATACACTGAATCCATGTTTCTCCGTTGGCGGCCACCGAAATTGGGCTGTAGCGTAGTAAGCAGCATACACCTGTCTCAGAAGATCGAAATCACTTTCCTCTTCGTCCAGCGCAGGCTCATCCTCATTAGATAATTCGTCAAACTAAGGTAGGTCTACTTTCTTTTTCTTCTGTAGACTTATTTGATTTTCTAACTTGCTTCTGTCTTTGACCGCGAAATGTTAGCTATCTCTTCCTCTTCAGTGACCTATCCAAGGAACTTGCGAGCTCTTCCATATACGGTGGTTCTGTAACCTAGCGAGCTTTTGCCGATTTCCGACGTCTATTGCTTGTTTTCATTGCATTGTGGGTGGCGCGGAAATGTTAAAAGGGCAGACAGAAGTTGAAGTTTCTAGTTGAGCGTCTGATGAGAAAGCAAATTCAGGAAACAATCCTGGCTGAGGAGAGGTTAACCTGAATTTGTTGGTAGGTTTACCGCTCGAGGTTCCGTGTTATCCGTTCACGACGATCCTGGCTCAGGATCGCTGGATAGGCGAGATTAATGGCGATTCAGAAAAAGATCTGCGCAGCTCCTACCAGCTGGGTTAGTGATGAAAGGTGCGTTAATATAATTCCTCTCTGCCTTAACAATCGCCGTAATTTCTAATCAGATAAGGTACAGGGTGTACATAAAGTCCGGGAATACTTTCAGTTATTTACTGCACAAGAACTAAACACTGTACAGATGTCATACATACTGCATTTTGAAGAAAAACTCTGAAAGTTTTTTTTTTTTTTTTAAAAAACAACATTCGATATGCGAAACATGAGTGACCCGGCAGACGTCAATACGGTAATCGAATTCTTGCCATACCCGTCCCAGCATGGCATCGTCGATTGTGGCAGTCGCTTCCCGTAGTCTCTCCCGGAGCTCTGTTCATTCACGTAGTAAAGGCGGTACATTCACCAGATCTTTAATGTGTTCCCACAGAAAAAAGTCACACGGAGTGAGAAGTGGTGTTTTTGTCGAACTCCAACACACAGAAAGCTCGCTCCGTACCTGTACCCGCCATGTTTGCGATTATCGCAGACTGTCACCAAATTACCAAACTACGCTGTGGCGGTATACATGACAAAAAAAAAACTTTCTGGGTTTCTCTTCAAAATGACATATTTATGATATCTGCACGATGTCCGGTTCTTGCCGGCCGGTGTGGCCGAGCGGTTCTAGGCGCTTCAGTCTGGAACCGCGCGATCGCTACGGTCGCAGGTTAGAATCCTGCCGCGGCCATGGATGTGTGTGATGTCCTTAGGTTAGTTAGGTTTAAGTAGTTCTAAGATCTAGGGGACTGATGACCTCAGATGTTAAGTCCCATAGTGCTCAGAGCCATTTGAGCCATTTTTTTTTTTTTTTTTTTGTTCTTGTGCAATAAATAATTGAAAGTGTTCCCGGACTTTATGTACACCCTGTATAACCGAGAAACCATTTTTTCCGTACTTAATAACTAAGAAATAAGTTCTTCTTCCAGACGTGGTCCAAGATCAGAAGGCCTACATAGCTGGCGGCAGCAGCTGCTGGTGTAATATCTGTTTCCATACGTAAAGTCTGTAGGGTATTCAAGGCGTTATAAAGGCAAAATGTGGACACACCCCACATCAATATCACATACTTTTGCAGCCTTTAGAGTTCCCATTTTCTTCGCCTTCACGGCAGTGATGGCTCCAACCAAATTGATTCAAATGGCTCTGAGCACTATGGGACTTAACATCTGTGGTCATCAGTCCCCTAGAACTTAGAACTACTTAAACCTAACTAACCTAAGGACATCACTTACATCCATGGCCGAGGCAGGATTCGAACCTGCGACCGTAGAAGTCGCACGGTTACGGACTTAATGCCTAGAACAGCTAGACCACCGCGGCCGGCTGGCTCCAGCCACCTTCAAGGGATCTCACGCTTTCATTTTGTCCTTGGCTTGATATTTAGGCTTGTTACGTGGCGTCCTGAGAAACAAATCATGAGTAGATTTCAACTAAAATTATGAGAATGTAAATTGGTCCAAATATGCACTAGCCCGTAATTAGACCCTTCATAGTAGCCCGTATTTGGATCACAGCGGAGTTCCTGCGAAATGGCCCTAACGGTCATTACAAAATACCTACTGAACAATGTAAATGGACTACATGCAGAGCTAAGTCGAATTCTAAAGAAAATGGTTAAGCACATACCTGTCGATTGGGTGCAGTCCACAGGATCGAGGTCTTCACGTGCAAAACCTCACTGCAGCCAAGCAATATGCATTCGCACTATCACTTCTTAACAGTCGTCCCAGGAGGTGGTGAGGGGCAGACACGGCCAGGTGGCAGCAATTCCTGCGCACCCAGGTCTCCTTCTCCACATTTATACCACTGCCCATATTTGGACATTATATTCTATGGTTTCTCATGAGGTGGGTATAATGAACAAGAATGCCACATTTTGTTTTCATTGGACGAAATGTGAATTTTTTCGTCTGAAGTGTGGAATGTATCGTGAAAACATTCCCAATTACCTTCCTCCTCTTACGGAACATATTTGCAGTTGTATGCTTTGCAAAAATTTGTTTTCGTCTCACGGTCTCCAGTCTTACAAAATACAACTTTGGTAGAAGCCGTTTGAGCCCGACAATCGGTCACCTAGCCTTGTCAGCGCGAGTTTGCAGCAGCAAGCTGCTCTACTCTCATCCCATACGTGACAATGCACCGAGCCACAAACCAGCCTCTAACAGGTAACGACTTGTTCACAATAGCATTCAAGCGGACTGGCCTGTCAAGTTTGAAGTTTCACGACCTGAACTCAGCGGAGCGTGTTTAGGGTGAGTTAGAACATCGATTTTGCTCAAGACCCCAGCTCCCAACATTGCTACTCTCACTGTTCCCGTTTCTGAGGTAGAGTGGTCTTCCGGCCGGTGTGGCCGTGCGGCCGCTACGGTCGCAGGTTCAAATCCTGCCTCGGGCATAGATGTGTGTGATGTCCTTAGGTTAGTTAGGTTTAAGTAGTTCTACGTTCTAGGGGACTGATGACCTCATATGTCAAGTCCCATAGTGCTCAGAGCAATTTGAACCATTTGAAGAGTGGTCTGCCACTTCCACGCAGACGTTGAGACTACTCACTGAAAGAATCAGCAACAGAATTCAAGCCATTATAAAGACAACATGTGGTCACACCCTATATTAATGTCTACTAATAGCTGCCAATATACGTTTGATCCAATTGTGTACTTAGAGTTACCGGGAACGTGTTTGGGGTGAGTTAGAAAATCGGTATTTTCGTAGTGGAGCGCCTGGCGACTACTTGTTCGTACCGTAATCGCACTCTCAGGGATCAAATCGAAGACAGACACCCTTAGTATAATAATTTCTGCAGCAACATCAGCCACTGAATATGCAGCTGGTTCAAATATCGAATAATGAAAGACAGCACCCTTGCTTTACACAACGTCGTGATCACACACTGACACGATTACACTACGAACAGACACATCCAAACATTTTAATGATAATGATCACCAATATCAAGCAGTAATTACGAGAGAGGCCAATTTAGATAACAAGTCTCGTTATCTAAGCTACTGGGCGAATCCGAGCATCAAATCTCTTTAAGTACATTACCTGTTTATATTATGTCAAGATAAATGCCCATCTAGATTGCAGTTGTTCTCCCACACAACGAAATCCTCACAACGCAGTACATTATCTCTGGAAAAGACTCGTAACCTTTTAATTACTTACAAAATTCCTGTTCCATATACCGTCATGTTATGACCAGTTGGTATTAAGTCGCTTCCACTAATATCGATAAGAATTGAAATAGTTTAAGCTACCATAACATCTCTTTCCACTTAGTCCAGCGTTGCTATGTAAATAATACAACGTCACGTACTTCACAGATTTACTAATCTTTGTCCTTAGAGTAATCGTTGACTTTCCGTAATAAATTACGATCGTTTCAATTCTACTTATCAATGAAATCGTTTTAACTTTTTGGAATATCTACCCTCTGTAGGTTTATCGTGGTTCCACTCAATCAATGAACTATTGATTAGGCAAACTTACAAATACCAGCGTATACCTATGTCATGCAACGCGGTATTAAGATCTCTAGAATTCACCCTTTTCTTTTCCTGTAAATATATATACACACTCCAGATACAATGAAATACACGGAAGGTTTATATTAGCCCAAATAAACTTGAATTTATTTTCTCTAGTTATTTCAATACAATTTCATTTACGTAAGTGAGCGAGTGTCACCAAAGACTACACCCCACAACACGGAAATTCAGTAATAAACAAATTAAACAAAAACCCTAAGTGCCACCGCCACTTTAAATCTAACCTTAAGTTCAAATTTAAAACAATTCTGAAGCTCTTCAGGTGTTGGCAATACGTGACCCGCTAAGTTCCCTACTTGAATTCGGCCACTCGTCACTTTGGCTAATCAAGCTTTTGTTTAGCTGCGTTCAGCTTGTAAAATGGTTCCTTTATTTTCTCGTAGTTTTCTACTCAACTACTGGTGCACTCTATCACAATATAGTGTAACTGTTCGTGTTTATTCGAGCAAATTCTCGGTCCGCTGTAAGATAGTGGTGTTTAAACAACAACTACGAACATGTGTTGGAGGTTTTCCCTTCTCGACACACACACCAACTTCAACAAAACCACTCCAACAAAACGTCTAACAACCCAGTTACCTCTGGGCGAGCCGCGACCACTAATTGTACAACACAGACAGGATATCGGTTCCACCGACTTCCAAAACTACTTCTCTCTCTAACCAGGCTCAGGCTGGATTTACCACAGCAAACTTTACGACCGAAACTGTCCACAAGACGACAATCAATTGATAGCTCGTGCACATAAATTCGCCAAAACCTGTGTATCACCAGCGACTATTAAGAAAATCCCACACAATCTCTGTATATTCCGTTTCTCAGCGTTGGGAGGAAACAACCTTCACAGCCACGTATATGAGCAGGGGCCTTACAGACTAAATTGCCACGCTGCCTCCGCGAACTGTGCCCAAATTAAAACACTGGTACTACCAATCAAAACTCCTTTCCCTCTCCCAAGCCTTAACCGCCAACTGCGGTGCCTCACTACAGCACGCAGTGGATCCCTCTACTATCAGACCTAGACACACACCGATATATCCACTTAGTCGGTGAGAGATCTACATGGGAACTAACTATCTCTTTATGTCATACCTTAGGAACCACGCAGCGCCACGCCAACTTTTGACAGTTAATTAATTATTCGTTGCTGCTGTCGGTTCTCGGTGACAGCGGCCGGCTGCTGCGCGTCGCTCAGGCAGCATCTCTGGAGCCAGCGATGGCGAGTTCTTGCATCCCTGAAGTCGCGCTTGCTCACTACCTGTTTCTCGTCTACGCTCGCGGATCATCTACAAAGATTCATTGGACAAATATATTTTACTAGAACTGACCTGTGATTACATTTTCACGCAATTTGGATGAATAGAGCCTACGAAATCAGTACCCAGAATAACCACGTCTGGCCGTAATAACGGCCTTGATACGCCAGGGTATTAAGTCAAAGAGAGCTTGGATGGCGTGTACAGGTACAGCTGCCCACGCAGCTTCAACACGATACCACAGTTCATCAAGATTAGTGACTGGCGTATTGTGACGAGCCAGTTGCTCGGCCACCATTGACCAGACGTTTTCAATTGGTGAGAGATCTGGAGAATGTGCTGGCGAGGGCAGCAGTCGAACATTTTCTGTATCCAGAAAGGCCCGTACAGGACCTGCAACATGTGGTCGTGCATTATCTTGCTGAAATGTAGGGTTTCGCACAGATCAAATGAAGGGTAGAGCCACGGGTCGTAACACATCTGAAATGCAACGTCCACTGTACAAAGTGCAGTCATTGCGAACAAGGGGTAACCGAGACGTGTAACCAATGGCACCTCATACCATCACGCCGGGTGATACGCCAGTATGGCGAAGACGAATACACGCTTCCAACGTGCGTTCACCGCGATGTCGCCGAACACGGATGCGACCATCATGATGCTGTAAACAGAACCTGGATTCATCCGAAAAATGACGTTTTGCCACTCGTGCACCCAGGTTCGACGTTGAGTAAACCATAGCAGGCGATCCTGTCTGAGATGTAGCGTGAAGGGTAACCGCAGCCATGGTCTCTGAGCTGATAGTCCATGCTGCTGCAAAAGTCGTCGAACTGTTCGTGCAGATAGTTGTTGTCTCGCAAACGTCCCCATCTGTTGACTCAGGGATCGAGACGTGGCTGCACGATCCGTTACAGCCATGCGGATAAGATGCCTGTCATCTCGACTGCTAGTGATACGAGGTCGTTGGGATCCAGCACCGTGTTTCGTATCTCCCTCCTGAACCCACCGATTCCATATTCTGCTAACTGTCATTGAATCTCGGCCAACGCGAGCAGCAATGTCGCGATACGATAAATCGCAATCGCTGTAGGCTACAATCCGACCGTTATCAAAGTCGGAAACGTGATGGTACGCATTCTCCTCCTTTCACCACGCAACGCCGGTCAACTGATGTTTGTGTATGTGAAATCGGTTGGAAACTTGCCGTATGTCAGCACGTTGTAGGTGTCGCCACCGGCGCCAACCTTGTGTGAATGCTCTGAAAAGCTAATCATTTGCATATCACACCAACTTCTTCCTGTCGGTTAAATTTCGCTACTGTAGCACGTCATCTTCGTGGTGCAGCAATTTTAATGGCCACTAGGGTATTACGTTATCGTGTAGGATGCTCAGTACTAGTAAGGGCGAACGTAACCCTTTGCGTTTTTGACACAGCGCACAGATCCCCACATACACTGAGACAACTCACTGAACGGATCACCAGTGGAATTCAAGCCGTTATAAAGGCAACAGGTGGTCACACCCTACATTAATGTCTACTAATAGCTGCCAATATACTTTTGATCAGATAGTGTACTTAGTGTTACCAGGGGAAGCAGGGACAGGCTGCTAGTGTAAAATATCTCCTCTGAGGTTTCCCATATCTGCAGAGGCGTTCGTCAGTTAGGCCTAGCGAAAGGCCGGTGCAGTCGCCACCGAAATATCAGTGACATTGACTCTGCGTAAGGTGGCTCTACTTCAAGGACATGTGGCCGGGGAAGCCTGTGCATCTACATTACGCCACTTTACCGTACTGCAGCAGAATATATACATCTTTCCTCATCTCAGACACCTCTCTACGAGATCTGTGCGACATGTTTCATTTAAAGTAATGCTATACGAGCTACCCAATACAACAACCTTACAGACACTACACAATACTAATACACTCCTGGAAATGGAAAAAAGAACACATTGACACCGGTGTGTCAGACCCACCATACTTGCTCCGGACACTGCGAGAGGGCTGTACAAGCAATGATCACACGCACGGCACAGCGGACACACCAGGAACCGCGGTGTTGGCCGTCGAATGGCGCTAGCTGCGCAGCATTTGTGCACCGCCGCCGTCAGTGTCAGCCAGTTTGCCGTGGCATACGGAGCTCCATCGCAGTCTTTAACACTGGTAGCATGCCGCGACAGCGTGGACGTGAACCGTATGTGCAGTTGACGGACTTTGAGCGAGGGCGTATAGTGGGCATGCGGGAGGCCGGGTGGACGTACCGCCGAATTGCTCAACACGTGGGGCGTGAGGTCTCCACAGTACATCGATGTTGTCGCCAGTGGTCGGCGGAAGGTGCACGTGCCCGTCGACCTGGGACCGGACCGCAGTGACGCACGGATGCACGCCAAGACCGTAGAATCCTACGCAGTGCCGTAGGGGACCGCACCGCCACTTCCCAGCAAATTAGGGACACTGTTGCTCCTGGGGTATCGGCGAGGACCATTCGCAATCGTCTCCATGAAGCTGGGCTACGGTCCCGCACACCGTTAGGCCGTCTTCCGCTCACGCCCCAACATCGTGCAGCCCGCCTCCAGTGGTGTCGCGACAGGCGTGAATGGAGGGACGAATGGAGACGTGTCGTCTTCAGCGATGAGAGTCGCTTCTGCCTTGATGCCAATGATGGTCGTATGCGTGTTTGGCGCCGTGCAGGTGAGCGCCACGATCAGGACTGCATACGACCGAGGCACACAGGGCCAACACCCGGCATCATGGTGTGGGGAGCGATCTCCTACACTGGCCGTACACCACTGGTGATCGTCGAGGGGACACTGAATAGTGCACGGTACATCCAAACCGTCATCGAACCCATCGTTCTACCGTTCCTAGAACGGCAAAGGAACTTGCTGTTCCAACAGGACAATGCACGTCCGTATGTATCCCGTGCCACCCAACGTGCTCTAGAAGGTGCAAGTCAACTACCCTGGCCAGCAAGATCTCCGGATCTGTCCCCCATTGAGCATGTTTGGGACTGGATGAAGCGTCGTCTCACGCGGTCTGCACGTCCAGCACGAACGCTGGTCCAACTGAGGCGCCAGGTGGAAATGGCATGGCAAGCCGTTCCACAGGACTAAATCCAGCATCTCTACGATCGTCTCCATGGGAGAATAGCAGCCTGCATTGCTGCGAAAGGTGGATATACACTGTACTAGTGCCGACATTGTGCATGCTCTGTTGCCTGTGTCTATGTGCCTGTGGTTCTGTCAGTGTGATCATGTGATGTACCTGACCCCAGGAATGTGTCAATAAAGTTTCCCCTTCCTGGGACAATGAATTCACGGTGTTCTTATTTCAATTTCCAGGAGTGTATATGACTACTTTGTCTCACTATTCACTGGGTACGTGCACATTGTTCACTGTGTCCCATTTCCGATGCTCATCTCTGATCTAAGATTCAAGTAGTCTGATTGATATAGCCACTGTCTTCTAGTCATGTGAGAATCGTATGTACGGTGTGAATCGTACGTAGCCATCGCACGCTGCGATGTTCTACATTGATGGTTTCAATAAAACTGAACGTTAACAGCAATACTATTTGACAATTCACAAACGGAAAATGATAGTAGCAGCAATTATTCCCATTGCTTTAACGCACTGTGTGTACCAGTTGCAATAACAGCAGTGACCCGTTCACCTTCTTTTTTAGTTACGTCATCCAGAAGTAGCCGCTTGGTTCGTCGGCAGCGTTAGCTATTCAACAACTGACTCATTTAGTACACGCGACTGTTTGTTTCCCTTTGAGTGCTTCAGTATGACGAAGCAATTAACGAAGGCTCTATGGTCTGTGTAAAGCAGTATTTCTCTTTCTAGCGTAATTTTGTGTGGGTCTGCAGAGCTTTTGTTTGTGTCCATTAACTGAAAATGAGCAGCTAATTAAAGCTTCGTTGCACGACCACAAAAATATCACATCACAAAGAAAAGTCACCTCTCTTTCTTTACAGCTGCATAGGGAGTAGACAAACGTAAAGTTCCAAGATTATCAACTTTTTATTTTTTCCTCCAGCTTCTTTAGAGTAAAACATGGTATTATTGTGCCCTTACTTGAAACTACGTACGGTTCTCAGTAATAGTAAAAGGACGGCCTTTCATTTGCATCCTCTAAATCATAGCTAGACATAATCTAGCATTGTTCACTCTCATCTGTCAGCACTTTGACAGGGTTGCCACAAGTTTTCCCCTGATGTTTCCTTGTTTTGCACGCAAGTTTCAGCAGTTTTCCATTACATAGTTTGAAATCTACAGGGTAGGTAAAGTCATAAGTTGACAAAAAAATGTTGGGTATTCTGTATTTCTCCCCCGTGTGAGCATAATCTTAAGTTCTAGCATCAGCATCTTTTGTAATTAACTGTATTTAGATGGAGAAAACAAGCCAATTCTACGTCTACATCTACATTTATACTCCGCAAGCCACCCAACGGTGTGTGGCGGAGTGCACTTTACGTGCCACTGTCATTACCTCCCTTTCCCGTTCCAGTCGCGTATGGTTCGCGGGAAGAACGACTGCCGGAAAGCCGCCGTGCGCGCTCGAATGTCTCTAATTTTACATTCGTGATCTCCTCGGGAGGTATAAGTAAGGGGAAGCAATATATTCGATACCTCATCCAGAAACGCACCCTCTCGAAACCTGGACAGCAAGCTACACCACGATGCAGAGCGCCTCTCTTGCAGAGACTGCCACTTGACTTTGCTAAACATCTCCGTTACGCTATCACGCTTACCAAATAGCCCTGTGACGAAACGCGCCGCTCTTCTTTGGATCTTCTCTATCTCCTCTGTCAACCCGAGCTAGTACGGATCCCATACTGATGAGCAATACTCAAGTATAGGTCGAACGAGTGTTTTGTAAGCCACCTCCTTTGTTGATGGACTACATTTTCTAAAGATTCTCCCAATGAATTTCAACCTGGCACCCATATTAATTTTTATATGATCATTCCACTTCAAATCGTTCCCTACGCATATTCCCAGATATTTTACAGCAGTAACTGCTACTAGTGTTTGTTCCGCTATCATATAATCATACAATAAAGGATCCTTCTTTCTGTGTATTCGCAATACATTACATTTGACTATGTTAAGGGCCAGTTGCCACTCCCTGCACAAAGCGCCTATCCGTGGCAGATCTTCCTGCATTTCGCTGCAATTTCCTAATACTCCAACTTCTCTGTATACTACAGCATCATCCACGAAAAGCGACATGGAACTTCCGACACTGTCTAGTAGGTCCTTTATATATATTGTGAAAAGCAATGGCCCCATAACAGTCCCCTGTGGCGCGCCAGAGGTTACTTTAACGTCTGTAGACGTCTCTACATTGAGAACAACATGCTGTGTTTCTTTAAAACCACTGTTGTTATTTTATTTTAGTAAAGCGAAACACATATGATTACAAATATACACATTTTCTTGCAGCCGCAAGACGGATTTAAAATACCTTCATTAATTTCGGAAACAACGTCTGAAAAAAAAATACCCTTTGGAAGAAGTGTATATGTAGGGAAAGAGTTGTGTAAACCAACACTATAGCTGTCCGCCAATAAAAGGTTGATTCTACTATGTCCGTTATTGTCGGTTATTATCCACTGTGTTATGAATATTGTTTGTCAGGCACTGTGTGATTTTTTCTTTCGAGAAATATATGACTTCATAGCGTACAAACCGAAAGCAACTGCCACAATTTTCTTCTTCTTATCGTCCGTACTTTCTTATATGTAAACTACTTTCGAAGTGCCAAAATGTTTTAGAATAAAAATGTAGAATCTATAAAATGCCGCACTATACAATCTACTTGCGGAGAGACAGTCGCGATTCCTGAAATCCATCGCCCTTTGCCCTATGGCGTGCCGAGGAGCGCCGCAGTCCTGGGTCCATGGGTAAGCCACGAAAATCTGCACCATTATGCCGCACACAAACAGATCCGGCTTGCCGGCAGATCGCTGGGACTAGATCTGACGGGGGATAAATTCTAGTGTCGGATACCACCCGCTGGCTTTGACCAGTGACGTCATACGTAAGGGATAGATGCTGCAGTGGACAATCTATGAATGGAACGGATCATGCTATTAAACAAACGAATGTAGCATGCAATAAAATGATACATTTAACGCGACTATTATTTACGAGCTAATCTCATTTAAACGAGTTGAAGATGGCTGAAGCAAGAACACGAGAGTAATTACGAGTGCATATATTATATTATATTTTCCACACGCACTGCAAAAACGATCTAAATAATGAACATCGAATAGTTGGAATCCGTAACTAGAAGCAACCTATGTAGGAGGTCATTTCTAGTTACCGGTTCCAATACTACTGTTTGTTGCGCAAAAACCTTATAATATATCAGAAACGTGCTTAAGAAATGATCTTATTAGTGAACTACAGAATACGATTAGACTTCCAAAAAATTAAAGACTTTACACACTTTACAGCACACGCAAAGAAATAAAACGCAAAAATGACCAAACCTTGCAACCGATAACTATATTACACGAAAGCCACACCAGCTACAGTAGGTCCAGATGACACTCAGTAAAATCGATACACCAGGAGTGACAGTAAAAATAAGAGAAGTGTAGCAGAAACATCGAAAAGGAGAACATAAAAGTGGCTACATAAAAAGAAACTTACCGCATATGAACTTTCAAAGGAGTCAAAGACCGAGGCTGACAAAAACGAAACAAGGACATAACAAGAAGTCATAATGTTAGATGGTCAAACTGTAACGAAAGAAGCTAAATCCAGAATAACTAATGAGATAATTAATAAAAACACAGACTGCCAGGCACGAATCAGTTCTTCCCTACCAACCGCCATCAATCAGACGCAAAATTTCAAAATAGTAAAAAAAAAATTAAACCACTAGTCAATAACATAAATCCTCCGGCAAAGAAGCAGCAAACCCCTCGTCCCACCATTCTAACCAGAAAATATTAAAACGACAGAAAAACTTCCCTCCAATGAACCAAAAAAGTACACTGGCACAATACAGTAACATAAAAAAAACGCAACGTAAAACAAGAAAATGCAAGAAATAGACAGTAACGTTTAGGAATAGTCTTCCTCCAACAGTATTCATCTAAATGGCCTTGGAACACAGAAATCCTTCTCTTTCTCCGCCCGAAAACAGATTTTACAGCCCCCAAATACCCCTCGATAGTATTAGTACATGTCCTCGTCTCATAATCTTTAAACTGAATATTGTGATTCACGACCAAATGATGATAACACCTTTAACCTAACCCCTTGTACGATGCAAACCCATCCGACGTGACTACAGAACCTTCTTACACATATTCTTCTATTAAAGATGTCACGACTTCCTTGGTCCGATTTGGTACAATCCTAAATACAACATCAGCACAATCTCCTCCAGCAACTACTACTCCAAAAACCCAAAGCCCCGTTTCGTACTTTCTCCTTCCAAAATGTGACTCATCTACTTCAACTACAACCCCTGCCCCCCACCCCTCACCCTCCCAAATGACCCCCTATACTCTATAAATTCCCCGAAGACTTCTCTACAAAACGGGAACCAGTCGACTACAGTGCCACACGAAACCCCTACTTGGTGCGTGACAGATTTGCAACAATATTTATAGCAAAAATAGTAGGATAGCATGACAATTGCTTACAAATTCAGCCTCGTCCTTTTGAACGACGTCCACCTGCGAATGGATCTCCATATGTTATTTTTTCTGCACCTCCACATGAATTCTTCAGAAGTTCGTGATGACGCAACACTCGTCGAAACCATATAATTTCCACAGACACTGCACTTGCAAAATTCAGCAATGACGTCGAATGATTGCAAAAATGTTATAGTTGATTTAAGGTCACTCATTTTCTGAAGCAGAATTTTCGAAGTAAAAACAACTGACTCGTCCATAACGAACAGCGTCAGAAATCAAGAAGTTATAAATCACGACTACTTATAAATCACGACTACTTATATATCACGACTACTTTCATTAGCAAAAGATGCTGAAAACAAATTTCGAGATGGAAACAAAACAATCTACATCGAATTTTTAATATACGCTCGTAACGAGGAAATCCAGAGAAATCATTTAACGTCCATCGACAGCAATCTGCGTCACAAACAAAATAACATCACACATTAGGTCATTGGTCAAGGCCGACGGGTGGTACCGGACATTAGAACTGGGGCTTGCACATTAGTGGGAAACGATGGGCTTCAGATTGGCAAACCCGATCCGTTAGAGATATCCGCAGAAATGGCCTGCAATTTTGGCCCGTCGTGAAGGTCTTCTCGTGTGGCATTATGTTGGTGAAATGAGACCGCAGTGACCAATCCGTGCAACAGATAACTTGCGCAAATACTCTGAGATTCAATACTAATGACGATAGCAACTCACTGTAAATATGATCGCTGAGCCGCAGACAGGCATGAAGATAAGATAATCACACTCTCACGACTAAATTTTCGACCATAGCCTTTGAGAGCGTACACACCTTCACACAATCACTCAGGCACAACCCAGACACATATGACGGCCGTCTCCGGCCGATGCGTCAACAATCTCTGAGAATCAGATCCCAGAAGCCACTCCTCACGCCTCCCTGCCTCTCATCGGCAGCTGCTAGGCTAGAGGCAAGAAGTTGTGGCAGCACTGACTGGAAGCTGAGTGGAGTGGCAGGAAGGGCAGAAGCAGTAAGAACGAGCGAGTAGGGAAGCGGCGCACGAACTCAGCTGCGGCCAGCCTGCAACGATACACGAAACCTCA
This sequence comes from Schistocerca serialis cubense, assembly GCF_023864345.2. NCBI lineage: Eukaryota > Metazoa > Arthropoda > Insecta > Orthoptera > Acrididae > Schistocerca > Schistocerca serialis. Next base: position 56,358,180 of record NC_064644.1, read on the forward strand.
GTAAACAGACCGTATCGTCTACTGAGACAGAAACAAGCTTTTTCCAGTGGTATTTCAAATTTCCTTTATATTTCCCTGATTTCCCAGAAACGTTTGAAAGTCACCGATATTCTCTGATTTACAGAACTTTTGGCAACCCTGTCCGATGACATGACGTTTCTAGCACCTACACCCAGCTGTACGTGTACTGTCATATCGCTGGTTTTGTTGTGGAGTATCTTTGCGGGCAGTCAGTCTGTCGAGTCGAGCGCAGGACACGGAACTGTTACGTTTGGATAGTGTGTAGCTCTGCATGTGAGAGGCATTGTTAGTATGGAAGTTGAAGTGTTTGCTACAGGTGCTATTACAGTAGAGTGATAAAGTATAGAAATGGTTCAGAGGAAAATGCATCAAGAAATAATTTAAAAATGAGCAGTGCTGCTGTATATGTGTATCCTCTCGTTGCGTGTCGTACCGTACAGTATCAGTCATCCGTGTCGTGTTCGGTCTCCCAGAATGAACTGATGTGAATCAGTAGAAATTAGTTACCATAAAAGAGTGCAATCAAGTGCCAGTGATTTGTAGCGAGCGTGAGAACGTCCGTTCGGTCATCGCGTTTCCGCATTATCAACAATCAGCCGCGCCGCGACGGTTACGCGCACGCTCGTACAACTGAGAACTAAGAACTGAAAAACTAACTTTACGAACAGTGTGAAAATAATATTACTAGTGTCAAGGAGGACTGGTAACAAATATCTGTGTATGCGTGATGAGCGTAAGAATTTTCGTGCTATCATTCGGCTTCCGCGTTATCAACAATCACCCGCGTCGTGTCGGTTACGCGTATGCTCGTCCGAATGATATTGCGGACTGTTTATCATCCATTAATTGGGATAACACTTCTGAATTAGAATGTAAACAGTGCAACTTGCGATTTTCCTTTAATCGTCTCAGAATATATATGTTCATACCAGACGTAGAACAGTGTTGTGCTTCGTTCAGTGGCTCCTCTTACTCGCTTGCATATTTCGATAGATAATTCCAGGCAAGCCAGCACTAGTTTGGAGCAGAACAGTACGTCCACCGCGGGATCATCAGGTACGTGGTGTGTGGACTGGGCGCAAGATCTGGAGAAGCAGAAGCGACAACCAGTTTAAGGTACCCCCACCCATTAGATTTACATCAAGCAGTTCAGCTTACGTTACCCAATAGCTCCTTAAAATTCAAACCGCTAATTACACATCCTTGTTTTTACTTCACTTCTACAACAACCGCCCCGTCCCAATCAGTCACGCACGTAAGTACCCCGCACTGGCGCACGATCGAAAATTCAAATACCGAGTGAAGAAAAAATGTCGCATTTGGAGGTCTGTACACGATTGCCAAGTGGTAGCGGGTGGATTTTGAAAACACATACATGAAAACGAGAATATGGTACCACTGTCACAGCGTGCAGCGCTTCGGAATGCGCAAGGGAACGTGTATCACCCCGCGCTGCTGTACCACCAGCCGTCGTAGTTCACTGATTAAGTGTGCTGGAACATCAAACCTCCCCTCTCTTCCGTTCCCTGATTCTCGTCGTCTATAAGCAGGATATCCTTTTGTCATATAACAATAGCCTATTACGTGATAGTGGGATCCATTAAATTTTATATATTTAACTGCTAACCGCGCAGTGCACAACCATAACTGGTCCTGCATTTTCAAATTTTCGCGGCGTAATAAATAGTCCGTTAAATTTGGGGCATGCAGCCGCGCGAATAAAATTTCTTCCACTGATATTTCGGCCGCGTATCGTCCGGCTATCGTTGTAAGTGTTGTGACTTACTCTGAGGATGGCCGGATGATAGGCAGCCGAAATATCAATGGAAAAAATTTTATCTGCGCGGCCGCATGTCCGAAATTTAAAGGATTATAACCCGTCCTGTTCAGTTAATATAAGGGGGCTTCCCTACGGAGTACACAAACGATGAATAAGTCGATATGCTTTGGTGCTGGGTGCATCCAATAATCAAACTGCTGCCGCTGCTCGTGCATATGCTGCACAGTACCCTCAAAGGCGCCATCCCGATAAGAATGGCTTCCGTCGCTTGGGGCAACGCCTTCGGGAAATTAGTAATCTTCCGCGACGAGTAATGAACAGATGTCGTTAAAGGACTGGATGTACTCGACAAACAGATAGCACGATTCTTGAAACCGTTCACCAGCCACCTCGGTGAAGTACACGTAGTATTGCAAGACAGTTCCAGATATCTCAAAGACTGGTTGCTGAAGTTAAATTACCTTCCATTAGGAAAGTGGAATTAGCTCTTCAACTGTCATATAACTTTCAAAATGGTAAAGGGCAGCAATGAGTCGCCGTTCCCGTTCTGGTTTTATTACAGCAGATCCAGATTTTGGCCAGGAGCTAACCATTATCAATGTAGTATTTAAATACTGCACTGATAAATCCTAGCTGGTCGTAGTGGCCGAGCGGTTCTAGGCGCTTCAGTCTGGAACCGCGCTACCGCTACGGTCGCAGGTTCGATTCCTGCCTCGGGTATGGATGTGTGTTATGTCCTTAGGTTAGTTAGGTTTAAATAGTTCTAGGGGACTGATGACCTCAGATGTTAAGTCCCACAGTGCTCAGAGCCATTTGAACCATTTGATAAAGGCTAGTTACTAGCTGAAATCTGGATCTGCTCTAGTAAAGATAGAAGGGGAACGGCGAGTATTTGCTGCTCTTTACCAACTTGAAAGGTTGTTGAGGGGGCACAATAAAGAACTTCACCCACATCAAGACACGTTAACTCAAGACCAACACCAAGATTACTGCATTTATGAGTACAGTATTCTCCACGGTTTCTGCACCAAGTGGAAGATAACGAACATTTTGTAAATAACGTGTTAAAGACTGAAAAATCTAGCTCCACTCTTGAAAGTATTTTCGACCTCCACAACATCCATTATGGTTTGGTACACAACTCACGCACGAATGTGGTTTTCAGGGACGGTTTGGCATAAACCTGTGGTGCTGTTGGGTCTTAATTGCTGGACAAGTTCAATGGGTCACGTATGGTTTCTTTACAGTACTTTGGCTGACGCGTTCGAAAGTGTTCCACTTTGTGTTCTGCGACAGCTATGGTTTCAGCGTGATAGTGCACCGCCACTCTTTGGAATGAATGTGCTTAACTACCTTAATAAAGCGTTTCCAGGTAAATCGATTGGTCGCGGGGTCCAGTGTTCTGGCCTCCACTTTCCCCGGAGCTTAATCCACTAAATTTTTATTTGTGGGGAGGTTTAAAGGAACAAGTCTGTAGTAGTCCACCCACGGATGTACACCACGTAATAGCTCTCGTGCATGCCGCTTCGGCAATGGTGGATGCAGGTATATTGCGTGCGTTCCAGCAACGGATGATCAAGCGAGTGGTGAAGTGTTCAAAAATGTAAGGTGCTCACTTTCTGAACATCTTCTCTGAAGTGAAGATTGCTCTTAAGTTAGTGTACTGGTTCTGTTAATTTGTGCCTGGATGGTTCAAATGGTTCAAATGGCTCTGAGCACTATGGGACTTAACATCTATGGTCATCAGTCCCCTAGAACTTAGAACTACTTAAACCTAACTGACCTAAGGACATCACACAACACCCGGCCATCACGAGGCAGAGAAAATCCCTGACCCCGCCGGGAATCGAACCCGGGAACCCGGGCGTGGGAAGCCAGAACGCTACCGCACGACCACGAGATGCGGGCTGTGCCTGGATGTCAGACATACTGAATGGAATTACTGTGCGTAGCTTAGAAATTTGGAATGTAGTGCAGCCTACCTACTGCGTCGTGGACGAGAGAATGTAGTCCTTTATGTAAGAAGTTGGGGTCTGGTACAGAGCGCCCTGGGTTTTGAATGCGCGTCAGCCAGCATGGGCCTCGATTACCACAAGAGGTCTCTACAGCTGTCGCGCCGTAAGCCGTGGTTGCGCACGTTCCTGGATCACGTATAACGTGAGGGCGCCGCGGTGGAGCACGTGGTCTCAGCAGCCAATGGCGATGTACCGTATCCTGTATATAAGCGCTTGCCTCTCGCTGAGCTAGGACCCGCCCGGTCTCCATCTCTCCACCCTCCTTACCCTCTCCCAAGGTGGCTTCCGCCAGCTCCCTCTCCCTGATGATGCCCTCCTCCCCTCCATCTACCCCTCCTACCAACTTTGATCCTCCCACCCTCCTCCTGTACTTACTCCTGTGGGCACCCTCCCTCCCTTCTCTCCCTTTTCCCTCCCTCCTCCTTTTCTCCCCCCTCGTCCCACGGGCCTCCCCTCCCCTCCCCTGTCCCTATCCTCCTGTCCCCGTCTCCTAAGCCGTGGCATCCTCTTTTCCTCCCCTCTCCCCCTCCTCACCCCTGTTCTCCTCTTGGCAGGTCCCCGGACTTGCACACGCTCAGTGGACATTCGCGCGCCTTTAGGCACCCTCCCTCCCGCCTTTCCCTTCCCTTCTCTTTCCTTTCCCCCTCCCTCCTCCCCTCTCCCCCGGGCTTCCCCTCCCCCTTCCTCGCTCCCCCTCCCTCCTTTGCCCATGGCATCTCTGCTCTCCCCTCTCCGATTTCCCCTTCCTCCTCCTCCACCTCCTCTCTTGGCAGGTCCCCGGACTCGTACACGCTCAGTGAACATTGACGCGCCGGAGATCATCGCCATCAGTGTTTAGTGTGTGTGTATCGTTTTGTGTTTCGTGCAGTTACAACTCAACTGTTCACATGTGCCGTCGCCGTTCTCCGTGTTTTGTGCGCCGTGTCTCCAAGTATTAGTGTTTTTTTTTGTCCAACGTGAACGGCTTCTTGTTTTTTTTTTTTTTTTGTATCTCCATTTTTTTGCCCGCCGTTTTTTGTATTGTATATATCACCTCTCTGTCCTGTTTATTGTTCCACTTAAGGCTGAAGAGCAGCGTACTATGCTGCTGACAGCCCGCCTGTATAAGTGTTTAAATTTACAATAAAGGAAAAAAAAAAAAGCTGAGCTAGGCTGTCTGAAATTCGCGGAGACTATCGAGATCTCGGCAACAGACAGCGTGTTTACATTACTTTGTTTTCGTTACTACTGGGCGTAGTGCATTCGTTTGGTTTCTCTTGCCACTCCAATGTTTCTTGCGTGTGTAGTAAGTTACGCTCGGTCTTCCGTCGTTGTTCGTGTCCGTCCTTTCCCGGTCGTTTGTTTGTTCGCGGGCCGCTCCCGTTTGGTCCCGCCGCGCTTCGTTCTCGGCAACCCTGCGACCGTTCCGTTCGGGGTTACAATAGTCGTATTGTGTTTTAATTTTTAAGTAACAGTAACAGAAATAAATTCATGAAATACCGCATTGTGGTTTGAAAACTGGATACAGTTTGATAGTTTAACTGAAAAGAAGTTCGGCACCAACACGACTCAAACATGGTCGATTCGGCATATCTGTTCCTCACAATAGTTCCCCGTTTAACTGCGATAATTTTACATCTCCGGTACAGTGCAGATTTCTTCCTACCTGTTCTTGGCCACTTTTCACGCAGTTACAGCGTTTCCAGAGCCTCCTTTTTAAAATCGCATTTCTGTTAAACCTGTTGGGAACTAGGTTTCGCTCGACACAATTCGGTCTTGAACTGGAATGCCAATCACCCTGTAAAACCTACTTCCTAAACCTGATAACCTTTCAACAGAACGCTCCGAGCAGGTTCAAATAACAAGAGAACAAAATTTAACGATTGACTGGCATCCTCCGGTAGAATATAACATTAATTTCTTGATACCTTGATACCTCAAGAGCACACATACTTCTGCATCCTGCAAATTCTACGATATTTCAGAAAGTCATGTACTTAAGCATCCGTTTGCCTTCCCCTCAGACGCTCCTTCACCAGTTTACCAACTCTGCCACAACTTCTACTGGCCCAAGCACATCTTAGCAACAGCACAACGCCTCACTACAATTCACATGAATGTAAGCGAGGGTCACATCTACACCTTCACCAGTCATGAGCAACTTGTACAATCGAAACAGAATAGTACTCACCACCATCACTGTTTCTGCCTTCTACTGACTTACTTAGACGTGGTGAAAACCACTGTACACGCCGGTGATTATTGCTGAGGTATCCAGTGGCACACTACCGGCTACAAAAATGTAGTACTAAAGAAAAAAGGCTTATTTTATTTACATTGAATACCAAGTCTACTAATTTGTTAAACAATGACATATTACTGAGCCACGGTAAAACTTGCTGTTTTGAAGAGCGCGCCACAGCGCGTAGTGGAAAGCAGTCGCCTTCCGTTTCTGGCGGTCGCACCGCTGTGGAAATCACAGCTTTGGTGTCTCCCTCTGGTGGAAAAGAGGAGAGGTTGTCTGTTCACGTGCATTTAAGGGGCGCAATAAGCTCGCTAGAAGTCAGTCGGAAGTAGTTGGTCAGCCAAGTCCGTCTGAGTCTGTCAGTCTGGGCGAGTCTGGTCAGTTGGTCAGCCAAGTTAGTCTGGGTCTACCTCTCGTCTGCATTGGTGAGGCGGTTAGTGTCTGTCTGTTGTTCGGTGTGCTAGTATGTATTAGGCCGCCAGTCTGCTCGCGTTTGCTCAGGCAATGGGCACTGGCGGTTGAATCGATCGGTTGGTCGGTCGCTCACTGGGACACAAGATGACTTGTCCGCCTGGAGCGTCGGCGTATGTGAGGTCGGCACGTCAGTCCAGTGGGCGCGTAGTATAGCGAAGGGTAATGGCTTCGTTGTCGACACGAGAACAACAGGAGCCACCCCAGGACCTCGGTGTGGCCGGTGCGAGTTGCGACGCCGTGAGACGGGCGATCGGCGCGCCTTCTTGCGTCCGTTGAAGCGGCTGCCAGCGGACGGTTCGGGAGAGCGTTTTGGGATTCCTGCGCCAGGTCTTCGCCAGACATTCTATTTTATTGAAAGGTTAAGTGATTCGTGATATGTTGTTTCATTGACTTCTTCAATTCTACTTGTGTTCTTGGTCAATCTCGTCCCCAGCTTGCTCGTCTGTCTCTCGTCAGCATTTGTTAGGCACTTAGTGTCTGTCTGTCTGTCTGTGGGTCTGCCGAACGTTAATAGCTGCCTCTGTCATGTTTGTCGGAATCGGTGTTAACGAATTTATTGCTTAAAGGCCGAATTCTTGAAATATGTTTTTATCTTGCCTATCATCTTGCGGGGTGGTATATGTGTAATGTAGAGCATGTTGTACATTTTATGTAAGACTGCATTTTATGGGTTTTATTTAAATAGTCGTTCTAGGTTACGTTCACGCTTCCCGCGCCCGGGTTCCCGGGTTCGATTCCCGGCGGGGTCAGGGATTTTCTCTGCCTCGTGATGACGGGGTGTTGTGTGATGTCCTTAGGTTAGTTTGGTTCAAGTAGTTCTAAGTTCTAGGGGACTGATGACCATTGATGTTAAGTCCCATAGTGCTCAGAGCCATTTGAACCATTTTTTTTTTCATTTTAGGTTATAAGGTTGCCGCCCTTCCACCGTAAGAGTCCTGAAAAAAAATTGCACTTTCAGTGGCAAATAATTTGAGTATTGTACCATTTCCATCCCTCTTACGGTGTGCATACTTTACGTGTTTGTGTGAGTTGTTAAGAATTTTTTAGTTTAAAGTAATCTGGTGTGTTGCAGATTTGCACCAGTGTACTCTTTCAGAGGTTGTTGTCAGCAGTCATGACTACGGCCGTGTTGAAAGGGACCGGGCAAGCTCCGCAGCTCGAAGGCTCATACTGTCAATACTGTTATTTCTGCCTCTAAATAAAATTGTACCTTGATATTTCGATGGTGCTTTTCTGCTTATAATTTTAAATCTGTTTTTGAAAAGGATTTCAGGAATAAAATTCACATTTGTTAAAAGTAATTTCATTTTCCATCAGTTACTTACTGGCAATTACTTCCACGCACACCTAGTGTGATTAAATGTGTTAATGTTCTTGATGAATCGCTAGTAAATAAAGTAAATTCTGTAAGAAAAGATTTTGAAACTAAATTCACGATTGAATTACTAAACTTATGAACTGCTTAACAGATTAATGAACTATTGACCGCTCTGTAATGCCACCTCCGTAGGGAGCGCTGAATGCGTGGTGATGCTGTAGGAGGTGGCGAAGCAGTGGAAACGTTGTGGACAGTTTAACAACATAACTTTACTGTATCTTCAATTCTACATGAGGAGGGCACGCCTCTCCTCGTGAATTGTGGAGAATGCAGGCGTCATCGGTTGCTAGGAAGGCGCCCGGCATCAGGACTCCGGTCGAAGGGCAAAGGCAAGGCCACGACCTGTCGCGACAGTGGTGCTTCCTGGCAGAGCGGACATGTGAGAGGGTCGCCTGCTACTCTTCACCCCGCGGTGGTAGATTGCGGCTGTACGCGGGTCTCGACCCGCGCCCGTCGGCCAGCCGGCAGACGGCGGCTGGCGTTGTCAGGCCGAGTACCTGCCTGGGCCTCGGCGGCAGCAGGCCGCAGCGGCTGTGGCACAGAGTCCCGTGAAGGACCCAGTGCGGCGGGAGGCGCGGCCTGGTCTCGAACCGGAGGCTGCTGCTGGCGCTGCCCTGTCGCCTCGAGGCCCAGCGGTCCTCCTATATCGTGGTGCGGCTACTCAGCGACGACCAAGTCCTCGAATCAAATGACGATCTGTCCTCAAATTCAGCCTCATTTGTAATGCGTTACTGCCCAGTTGTATCTCTATAAACCAACGTCTAGTGACGTCAGCCATAACAAAAAGGCTCACTCGAGTGTCATGGCAACGACCCGCTTAGTACGTAGTTCTTTGCTGTGTGGAGCACTGTTCTGCTGAGCTCAGCTATCCTCGCTCCGCCGCTCACTTGCACATCTGTTATTCTGCACTGCATGTCGACATAGTGTGCGTGACAGCCAGCGCCGTTACCGCAATACTCCGTGGCAGCGTCTGTCCTACTTTCAGTCACTTGCACTACAGATTTAATACTTTTACTTAAACTACTGGTTAGTGCTGATACGCCCGCTAGACCCTCTCGGCAGAACAGGTAATAGGATTATGGAAAGGGCCAAGGGTTGAAGTCAGTTTCTGCTTTTAATTGTCATTTATTGTAATTTAGCAACTCTTTCACGGCTGAAGGCCTCCGACAAGAAATCTTAACAAGATGAAAATACAATTAAGATTTCAATAAAGTAATTCAAAAAACAACATACGCAAAGTGCAATACAAATGTCTGAGGGCCACAATTAATTTCCAAAATTTTAGAATATATTACCACAGATCTTTAAAGGCAGAAGGCCAACAAGAAATCTTTAAAAAATCAAAAAATTCAATTAAGATAGCAATAAAATAATTTAAAACCTAAAGCAACACATGCAAGGTGCAACACAAATAGCTGAGGGCCGCAGTTAAATTTCTAGACTTCAGAATATGATACCATAGACCTTTAAAGGCAGAAAGCCAGCATGTTTAAAACAAGAAATCTTAAAAATCAACAAAATAAAAATCCAATTAAGATAGCAATGAAATAATTTCAGGAAGCAACACAGGCAAGGTGCAATACCAATGGCTGAGGGCCACAACCAGACTTCAAAATTTCAAAATATATTACCATAAACTCTAAAGGCAGAAAACCGCAGTGTTTAAGCTTGAAAGATAAATTTAAAAATTAATTTTGCAAAATTTTAAGAAAACAAGCAAATTACCATAAGCCTAAAATTTAAAATATCTGACAACAGATAATTGAACACCGGTGGCACTGAGAAACTTTATCTTAGGTGTGACAGGTCGTGAGCCCAACTATACTTGATCCGTTGGAACCCAACCAGGGGACAGCCAGGGACCGACCGACACAACTTGCTTCCCGTCAATCAGTACATGAGAATTCAACCAGGAAATGTTACTTATAATCCGTTTTGATTGCAATTTTTTTATTTATTTATGTGACCGGTTTCGGTTCATCCAGAACCATCATTAGGCCTGTAACGATACTGATACTAACTTACTATTTCGCGAAAGCAAATCTTTTTCATCCTATCTAATCAACATCAAATGTACCAGAACGTACCTGATATTTCAGTTACAGGAGTAACCCGTCCAAATCCAACAAGTTTCACATGCTGCGTCACATAAAATTGGTTGGCAGAATGCACGTCATTTGTATTAATTATAACACTATTACAGACAGGTGGCGTCTGGTACATTTGTTACATTCCATTTCTACACATTGTATTCAGTAGATTTTTTGATTAACTTTTATCTCCAAAAATACTTAATTAAAATCTGTAGATCTACTTATCAAAATTAAAAGACAGTAAAATTATCATTTTTATACGATTTAAAAAATATAGGGCGATTTCTGTATCTATGGCGCTGGTGTAGTCTTGTTTTCCTCCACGGTCTGCTTCCGTGGTTCCCATCATTTCGGTGTTGTGCCGTGATCCGCTCAGTTGTCTGACGTCCATCGCCGTGGGCAAGAGGGCCGCGCAGGAGGGCCCCGTCAACGACGCCGGGCGCTGCACGCATCTTCCGGCTTCACCGCGCACCATCTCTCATCCCTCGGCCTGGACCTCACAGTTGTCATCTTAGTAAGTCGTCATAAATACTAAAATAGGCGTTATGATTGAACTCGCTCTGCTCGTTGAGGATTAAATCCGGATCTTTATTTTTGTGGGTGTATATTTCAATTTCTTCCAAAATGTTTAGAAACCGTCCCTTATGAGCTCTATGCAGGATGTCTAAATTGTGTTCAATGTTCGTGACTGAGTGCTTTGAGGCAGCCATATGCGCCCCAAAAGATGTTTTGTTTTGAGAGTAGATGGACTCCCTGAATCTGGTCTCAAAGTTCCTACCAGTCTTCCCTATATATTGTTTACAGCAGTCATTACATTTGATCTTATATACACCTGGATCCTGAAATTTGTTCCTACTATTACATGTTTTGTGCCGGAGCTTCAATTTTAACGTGATATTTGTTCGGAACCCTATTTTAACGTCGGATTTACGAAAGCATCTTTCAATCTTATCTCGAATTCTTCCACTGTAAGTGAGAGCCACATATTTTTTTCTTGTTGTTCCTCTTAACTGCGACTTGACTTCATTCTATTTGTCTCATTTGCCTCTTCTTTATCTTCCTATAAATATTCATCACCTGTTTACACGTATATCCATTCGCTACAGCCACTTGTTTTAAAATACTTAGCCCCTTTTCTACTTCCTGTTGGCTCAATGGCAATCTTAGTAGCCTGTATACCATCGAAGTAAAATATGCCCATTTGTATCGCCGTGGATGACAAGAGCGCTCATTGATAACTAATTCTGCACACGTAGGTTTTCTGAATATGCTAAATTCATGCTTCCCATCTTTCTTTATTAGTGTTGAATCTAAGTAATCTATACTGTTGTTTTCTTCAAATTCCATGGTTAATCTAATTTTCGAGTGTTGAGAGCCCATTTTTTGTGCTGAGTTTTCGATATCATTTTTATCTCCTTTGTACGAGTATAATAAAATAGAGTCGTCAACATATCTCCTATAATATACAATTTTCTCAGCGATATCAGGATTTTTATCAAATAATTCGTTTTCCAAGTGATTTACAAAAATGTCAGCCACCGTCACAGCTAAACTATTCCACATTGCCAAGCTGTCTTTCCGTTGATAAATTTTACCATTGAAAGTAAAGTAATTGAACGACAAGACTTGTTCCAACATTTCCACTAGTTCAGTCACTTCCCCCAATGCCAATTCACCATGAGTGAGGAGATTGTTCTTAATGATCTCAATCGTTTCTTTTACGGGAATGTTTGTGTACAGATTGGTGACATCCAATGAAGCTAGTGACGCATTCTGAGGTACAAGTACGTCTTTAATTTGCTCGGCAAATTCGTAGCTGTTCCTAGTGTTGAAAGTCCGACGATATGTATATGCTGCCTTCAATCTGTTATTTAAGGGTACTCCGACACTGGAAATAATGCAGCGAAAATTACTTATAACTGATGCTTGAGATACCATCTGTATGCTTGTAGCCATGACGTCATCAACACGTCGAACTACCAAAAAAAAAAAAAAAGTGGTGTGGGACTCTTCAGTTGATTTTACAGCTCAAATGAAGCAGGCGACACCGAGAAACACCAAAAGTACAATAGAATGTGGTATCGAACACTTCAGTTTACATCACCTCATATGAAGCTTGCGATTCCCGTCAACCTCTGAACAATAAAAGAAAATGATATCGTACACTACAATTGACCTATAATACACCTCAAATGAACAGGTGAGTCCATTCAACCCTCCGACATACAAAACAATACAAGGAAATATTACCGAACACATATTTTAACCTATAAAACACCACTAAAAGACACAACAAAAACCATCCAAACCTATCGTCAGCAGCAATAGAAACTACACTACAAAAATCTTTTGTAATCTTGTTTGGCTCCGGAAATGGCATAAATGATGGGTAGTATCCCGTGCTTCAACTGGCCCAATTTTTAATACAGCTGAAAATTTATTTAACTATAAAACTACAGTGTAACTTACATTAATAGCATCACAACAGTATCCAAACTGACTTTAGTTCATGGCTGCTGTAGTCTTCACGCCTTCTTACTTTACTCTTGCTATCAGTAGCAAGATGTCTGCCTTTCATGAACCAAGAGCATACATAGTCCATGGGCTGGAACAACATCAGTGGAGGACCAACCAACATCGTAAAAAAAATACTTTGTCGACGAAACAGTTTAGGGGAACGCATCCCCCAGGGTTCCCCCAGAAAAACAGCACTGCATATAATAACTAATAGGTTCTTGGGTTATGTTATGAGTTAAATTACGAGGACGTAGTTTAGCACTATGGCCAGCTTCTTATAAGTTTCAGTATATTATCACTTCTTTCTCTGGCAGTAATCAGCCTGTCTGCACATGATATTAATGACAAGGTAGCGCACGTACTTAAAGTGGTTAATTCTGAACGTGAATGACTTGTGCGTCTCTTGTGGCCGTATTCGTGGTTTGAAGTTTTTGTAATGTTTTAAGGACTGTGTTACTGCCCATTTACTTTGTGGTTTTATGTTGTTGTTTCAGTGAATAATCACCGCTGCGCGTCGTCCGTTGTAGCTGGTCGTGTAACTGGGGCATGATGCCTTGGTGGCTGGCAAGTTTGATTTGTAACCGAAAGCGCGTCGCTTTATTTGTTCTGGAGACTCCAGTTCTTCAGCGATTGTGAGTATTTTATTATTTGTTCCTCGTGACGCCGAGGCATCCGTCTTTCCATCTTCACAGCTCCTTTCAGTTTTCATTCCGGCTGGACCTGGGTTACATTCTCCGAGCACCTCTGATGTGCCATTACTTGTAACTGAAATTTTGTAATACATTAAAGATACCTTTCACTGTACTGGATTTTAAGTATGTGATCCAGAAACAGAAATGGTTTTTTCCTGGTGTTATATCCTAAAAGGTGTCATGCTTTTGTGGAATTTTTCTCAGTAAACCATTTATTGTTTTTATGGTTCTTAACATTTATGTTAAGAGCGTTTTAAAATTATTTTTCTGCGGTCGGCTTTGACGCCTGTAGATATTTTGTCAGTTTAGTAATGTTTCAAATTCTAGGGAAGTTATGTATATTATTCTGCGGTAACAGCAGTTTGCTATTGTCATCCAAATGTTAAATAAAATCAGTTGGAAATTATGAGCCAGAGTTTGTGTTTGATTGGTATTTATAACCTTGCCTTTATTGAGTTGAAGTATCCTTGAGCGTGTGTCCTACGTCTCAAGTTCCACTACTAGTTGTAATTCTGTTGGCAACTCTCCTTGCACCTTCCTCAACCCACTCAGAAACTGCTCGGGTGATAACAAGACAGGACTTAAGTGACTACGTAGCGCCTGATGGACTGCCATCTACAAATTTGTTAGCGCGACCCTTGCGTTCCAGACGCTATGTTCTAACAACTGCAATAACTTTGTCAACCTTAACCTTGCGTCTGATACCTGCATAAGTGTTAGCACTGCCTCAAAATCTCAGTTTAGGGAACTGGTGAAGGTCCTGGCACAATCCACTGCTGCCTCAGTCGGTTGGTGGACTATGCGCGGGGTGTTCAGCACGCCGCTCTCCAAGTTCACAATTATCGTGGTACGGTACTCTACAGTCACTCTATTTGCTTCCGCTCACCCTCTTGCGACTTATGCCGTTTTATACAATATGCTCACGTCGCTTGCGTCTGCTGTCTGAAAAACCGTCTTCAGTATTCGACCCCCAGCATCTATCCCTCTGCTTTTTCTCTACTAAGCTCGCCCGGAACTACTCCATCAGCTATTCATCTGTTCCTTTAATCGTGCATATGTCCCGAGGAAGATCTTGTGTTTCTTTCAGACATTTCTCTGCTTTCGTTTACTAATCGTCAATTCTTGTACACCTGAAAATACTTCTTCCAGCCTCCTGATTTCATTTCGTAAGTCCCACACATTAAATATTAATCTTAAAGACCATTTATGTTTAGAAAATACCATACCTAGCTATCTCGAAAACAACACTCCGCCGTCCACGTAGTTCCCTCGCAATCTTAATACTCCGCCCTGGCGAAGAGGTACAGTACTGTCTAAACTAGCATCTCCTTCTACTTCGTCTGGTAACCTGAGTACAGGGATCGAAATAAACTCCCCTCCACCAAGGAGCGTGCTTTCTGTAAACAGCTATCATCTTATTATTCTCTGTTAAGGTTACCACAAATAAATACGTATGTCTACCTCCACAACTATCAACATTACGTCTTCCACTACACATTCAAAGAAACTGCACTAAATCGATACAAATAACTGCTCTACCGAGTCTGAGGTATCCGAACGTCTCTCCCATATTCTCCTTTTTTTCTTTCTAATATCTTTCCTAACCACTACAAGCAACTCTTGAATGGTCACAGATGTCCCACATGCACAATCCTGGTCGTTCTTAGCAACTGCAGCTTCACATTCACCGGTTGCTTACTTTCGACTACTTGGTACGGGGCTGGTGCCGTGTTAAAAACTTCTTTGTCTTTTCCTTCGGCGTATATGGACCCGACAAAATTACCCATTGGCCAACCTTACACTGCGGTGACGAACCCACACGTCTCGCCACCTCTTCCTGTTTCTTCAAGGCCATTGTATTTGCTCTTTCTACGCTTTCCAAACCCTCCTTCACTTTTCTTTCAAAATCGCTGACGGCCTGCCCCTTTCTGCCACTCCTCTGGTCAATCATGTCGAAACGTTTCGAGATATCGACATCTTTTTGCCATATACTACTTCGAATGATGATAATCCAGTGTTAGTATGTAATTATGCATTTACGATAAATTCTAGGTGTGTATGCCAGTTTGAATGATTTTTCCAGGTGTTCTATGAACTCTTTCAGTCCTTCCATTAGCTTGTGGATATAGTCGGCTAGTCCTCAACTCCTTCAATTTCAACAACCGGCACAGTTCCTTCGTAGGGTCTGACATGAAGTTCGTTTCTTGGTCCGTTACCATCATCTGCGGCACTCCACACTTCTCTTTTTTTTAATTTTGAGTCATCAGTCTTGTGCCTGGTGTCACGCGGCCCGTTACGAATTCCTCTCCTGGGCCAGTCTCCTCATCTTTGAGTAACATTTGCAACCTGCGTCCTCAAATGGATGTATTCCAATTTCTCTCATCCTGTGTAGTTTTTACTCTCTACAGCTCCCCCTAGTACTACAGAAGTTATTCCCTGATGTCTTAACATATGTCGTATCACCCTGTCCCTTTTATTTGTCAGTGTTTTCAACACATTCCATTGTTCTCTGGTTCTCCTTATTCCTTACCTTATCAGTCCACCTACTTTTAAACATTCGTCTGTAGACAAAATTTCAAATGCTTCGATTTCCTTCCGTTCCAGTTTCCTCACAGACCACGTTTCACCTCAATAGAATGCTGTGCTCCAAATGCACATTCCCAGAGATTTCTTCCTCAAATTAAGTATTACGTTTCATACTACCAGGCTTCTTTTGGCCAGGAATGCCCTTTTTGGCATTGCTAGTATGTTCTTGATGACCTCCTTGATCTGTTTGCCGTTGCTTATTTTTCTGACTTGGTAGTAGAATTCATTAACTTCTCATACTTCGTGGCCCTCAGTCCTCAATTTAAGTTTCTCACTGTTCTCATTTCTACTATTTCTTAGTACTTTCGCCTTTCTTCGATTTACTCTCTACCAATATTCTATACTCATCAGAGAGTTCAATCCATTCAGCACATTTTGTAATTCTTCTTCACTTTCACTGGGGATATTAATGTAATCAGCGAATATTATCATTGAAATCCATTCACACTGAATTTTAATTCCTCTCTTGTACTTTCCTTTCAGTTCCTTCATTGATTCGTCGATCCTTTAAACACACATAATGTGTATGTACAGGACATGCGACCTGTAATTGAAAAACTGTCACGATGCTCTCTCCTTTGCAAAAGATTTTAGACTAGTCCTCCGTTCAGATCTTCGTGATGGGACTGCAAAGGGGGAGGTGACCATGAGAAAAAGATTTAGCAACCAACGAAAGGATAACGCTCCGCGAGTCGGCGAGTTGATTGTCAGTATTTCGAACGTGGTCGGGAATCTTGAAATTGTGAAAAGGGAAATGCAAAGGCACGATATAGATTTAATGGGGGTCAGTGGAGTGAAATGGAAAGAAGACAAGCATTTCTGGTTATGAGTGACAGGGGAAAGAGTAGAAGAACATGGTATAAAGAGAGTAGTTTCCGTTACGAACTGGGAAGTAGATCGGATAGTGTGTTACTGTGAACAATACAGTGATAGGGTTGTTCTCATCTGAATCGACAGGAAACCATCACTAACAACTATAGTTCGTATATATATGCTGATGTCGTATGCTGAATGTGGAGAGATAGAAAAAGTATATGACAATACTGAAAAGGTAATGCAGTACGTAAAGGTAGATGAAATTCCAATGGTAAAGGGGGGACTGGAATGCGGTTTTAGGGGAAAGACTAGAAGAAAAGTTTACAGGAGGCTACGGGATATCTTCTATGAATGAGAGAGGAGAAAGTCTGAGTCCTGTAATAGCTTTAACCTAGTAATAGAGAATACTCTGTTCAAGAATCACGAGAGGAGGAGGTATACTTGTATACTTGGAAAAGGCCAGGAGATACGGGAATATTTCAGTTACAATATATCATAGTCTGGCAGAGATTCCAAAATCAGACAGCGGATTGCAAGCCGTACCCGGAAGCAGATATGCACTCATTTTCAGGTCGCAATTTAGTAGTGATGAAGAACAGGCTGTAGTTTATGATATTAGTCACGAAAAATCAATACAGAAACAAGTGGGATACAGAAGTCCTAAGGAATGAAGAGATAAACTTCAAGTTCTCTAAGTCTATAGATACAGCAACAAGGAAGTGCTCAGTAGGCAGTAAAGTAGAGGAGAAATGGACGCCTTTAAAAAGGGAAGTCACAGAAGTTAGGAAGGAAAATATAGGTACAAAGAAGGTAAATGTGAAGAAACCATGGGTAACAAAAGAAATGCTGCAGTTGATAGATGAAAGATGGACGTACAAAAATGTTCAGGGGGCTTCAGGAATACAGAATTACTAGTCACTGAGGAATGACATATGTAAGAAGTGCAGGAAAGAAAAGATGAAATGGTTGCATGTAAAATGTGAAAAATAGAAAATGAAATGGTTGCCGGAAGCACTGACTCAGTATATAAAAAAGACAAAACAACCTTTGGGGAAACTAAATACAAGGGTAGTACAACTGTAATTCCACTGTTAAATGCAGAGTAGAGAGCTGATAGGTGGAAAGAGTACATTGAAAGCCTGTATGAGGTGAAAAATTTGTCTGATGTGGTAGATGAAGAAACGGGAGTCGACATATAAGAGATAGGGGATCCAGTATTAGAGTCATAATCTAAACCTTTGGAAGAATTTAGATCAGATTAGGCAGCAGGGATAGATCACAGTCCATCAGAAATAACTGGGTAATATGTCAACAAACCGACTATTCATGTTGGTGTGTAGAATGTATAAGTCTGATGATCAACCGTCTGACTTCCGGTTAAATGTCATCCATGCAATTCCGAAGAGAATTATCTCACAATCATCACAAAAAGTCATACATCGATGTTACTGATAAGAGAATTATACAGAAGAATGAATAAGAAAACTGAGGATGCGCTAGACGACGATCAGTTTGCCCTTACGAAATGCCAAGTCACCAGAGCGGCAATTCTCACGTTGCGGTTGATAATGGAATCGAGACTAAAGAATAATAAAGACGTATTCATGTATTTGTCTATCTAGAAAAAGCGTTAGACAATGTCAAAAGCCGTAAGACGTTGGAAATTCTGAGGAAAGTAGGGGTGAGCTATAGGGCGAGACGGGTATATACAAAATATACAAGAGCCAAAAGGAAATAATAAGAGTGCAAGACCAAGAACGAAGTGCTCAAATCAAACACAGTGCCAGAGAGGAACATAGTCTTTCGCCCATCGAAGAACCATTGACGCAAATAAAAGAAAGGTCAAGAATCGAATTAAAATTCAATGTGAATTGATATCAATGATAAGATTCGCTGATGACATTGCTATCCTAAGTGAAAGTGAAGAAGAATTACAAGATGTGCAGAATGGAATGAACAGTCCAATGAGTACAGAACATGGGTTGAGAGTAAATTGAAGAAAGACGAAAGTTTAAGAAATAGTAGAAATGAGAACAGCGAGAAACTGAACATCAGACTTATGGTCATGATGCGACTGTTCTATGAGGCGAAAAGTGCAGCATACTTTTTTAAGCAGTGTTAATATTCAACTATTTATCTACCAAAGCAATAAATTTTGTTTTTCGGGTAAATAATTATATTACACACTACTTTACGATGAGCAGAACTACATAAAGTGTTACATACAGGTTTTAACATTAAGTTGTGAAGTATATAAATTTATACATATTTATTTTAGAATATGTAATACCACGAACTATTGTTTGTGATAGTCAAGCACATGGAGTTACGAAGATTAAGATCTGGCAAAATCGAACATTGGCGGGACTATGTCACTATCATAACAGAAAAAACAGTTTGTACACATGTGTTGAAAGCTGAAGTTGGAAGTAATAAGGTACATTAGCAGCCAAAACCGAGAACGATCTGACGAAATGAACTGAAAACTGACTCCAGGGGTGCAATGTCTTGGAATCTCTTTGAGAACCCATAACGCAATATTTCAATTACAGTAAAGTCCACAAATAACTGCCTTCAGTTAGGGGAAACGGCTCCATGTCATGAACTTGAAGCTGATTTTTCCACAGGTTTACTTTTTGTTTGATAACATTAATCTGCCGTATGTATTACTAAATGATTTTCCGCTTCATTAAGACATTTCAGAAATTCAGTGAATTTGTGTTGTGCACTATAGAAGTTTTTGTCAACACTCTTTTAGCCCTTAGCTCAGTTTTTCCCTAATCTACATCCTAAGTTCAGTCAGCATTCATTGTCGTTCGTCAGAAGGTAAGTGTTGTCAAATCGTCTCTGTGGCACGCGTTGTAATGAAGTCCCAGTAAGTACTTCTCTAGCCCATGAAGTGTGCGCTGTCATATGAAACACTTTACATGGCCATTAAACGATGCAACAAGTAAGATGAAACTTTACTTTTTTGGACACGTGCGTCGACGCCATAGTATTCACCGTTCCCGACGTAGGTGTAATTTGACACAAGCGGTGTTCTCAGCAAACTGTTTGGCGCCTGACAAGGCGACTGGTTTGCTCTAGCGGCGCCCAGCTGAAGCCTTCCTCCTCACCTCTTATCCTCACTCTTCACTGCACTCGGTACGCTCACTGGGCGCTGTTGGCCAAGCCTGATCTAGATGCACTTAAAATTGCCATGTTTGTATCTTTAAGTTAACTATGGATAATACACTCCTGGAAATTGAAATAAGAACACCGTGAATTCATTGTCCCAGGAAGGGGAAACTTTATTGACACATTCCTGGGGTCAGATACATCACATGATCACACTGACAGAACCACAGGCACATAGACACAGGCAACAGAGCATGCACAATGTCGGCACTAGTACAGTGTATATCCACCTTCCGCAGCAATGCAGGCTGCTATTCTCCCATGGAGACGATCGTAGAGATGTTGGATGTAGTCCTGTGGAACGGCTTGCCATGCCATTTCCACCTGGCGCCTCAGTTGGACCAGCGTTCGTGCTGGACGTGCAGACCGCGTGAGACGACGCTTCATCCAGTCCCAAAAATGCTCAATGGGAGACAGATCCGGAGATCTTGCTGGCCAGGGTAGTTGACTTACACCTTCTAGAGCACGTTGGGTGGCACGGGATACATGCGGACGTGCATTGTCCTGTTGGAACAGCAAGTTCCCTTGCCGGTCTAGGAATGGTAGAACGATGGGTTCGATGACGGTTAGGATGTACCGTGCACTATTCAGTGTCCCCTCGACGATCACCAGTGGTGTACGGCCAGTGTAGGAGATCGCTCCCCACAGCATGATGCCGGGTGTTGGCCCTGTGTGCCTCGGTCGTATGCAGTCCTGATTGTGGCGCTCACCTGCACGGCGCCAAACACGCATACGACCATCATTGGCACCAAGGCAGAAGCGACTCTCATCGCTGAAGACGACACGTCTCCATTCGTCCCTCCATTCACGCCTGTCGCGACACCACTGGAGGCGGGCTGCACGATGTTGGGGCGTGAGCGGAAGACGGCCTAACGGTGTGTGGGACCGTAGCCCAGCTTCATGGAGACGGTTGCGAATGGTCCTCGCCGATACCCCAGGAGCAACAGTGTCCCTAATTTGCTGGGAAGTGGCGGTGCGGTCCCCTACGGCACTGCGTAGGATCCTACGGTCTTGGCGTGCATCCGTGCGTCGCTGCGGTCCGGTCCCAGGTCGACGGGCACGTGCACCTTCCGCCGACCACTGGCGACAACATCGATGTACTGTGGAGACCTCACGCCCCACGTGTTGAGCAATTCGGCGGTACGTCCACCCGGCCTCCCGCATGCCCACTATACGCCCTCGCTCAAAGTCCGTCAACTGCACATACGGTTCACGTCCACGCTGTCGCGGCATGCTACCAGTGTTAAAGACTGCGATGGAGCTCCGTATGCCACGGCAAACTGGCTGACACTGACGGCGGCGGTGCACAAATGCTGCGCAGCTAGCGCCATTCGACGGCCAACACCGCGGTTCCTGGTGTGTCCGCTGTGCCGTGCGTGTGATCATTGCTTGTACAGCCCTCTCGCAGTGTCCGGCGCAAGTATGGTGGGTCTGACACACCGGTGTCAATGTGTTCTTTTTTCCATTTCCAGGAGTGTATAATTGCTACGGAGTTAATGTGGCTTACTATTAATTGAATATGTACCACTAATTGTCTGTACAAGTTTATTACATGTTACAGCAGTATAATTACGCTGAGAAGCTACGGTTCGGCGATGTGAAATTTACGTGATATCACAGTGCTATTAAACGCATATTTACATCCCTTGTTACAGCAGTTTAATTACGCTGAGAAGCTACGGTTCGGCGATGTGAAATTTACGTGATATCACAGTGCTATTAAACACATATTTACATCCCTTGTCTTAGAACCTGATGAATAAAATGTGTTTCATACTACATCTGGTCACTCTTCCAGTGTCCTGTGACATATTTCAGCACACTGTGCGATATTTTAACTCGGTGTTGTGGCACAGAATAGTAAGGGATTCAAAGGTAGAAAATTATATTGAAACTCATTCACCTTGCTACAAGCAAAGTGCAGTCACGTCATAGACAGAGACAGAACCAGGAAATAAGGGGTATACATTGCCCAAACAGGCCGGAGCTTTACTATACGATACAAAGAACATATATCAGGTACCTCAAGAGCAAAATCAGTCTTCGGCCATCACATAACGTGACGATAAAACACAATTTGCAACACCTTCATTACGCTATTAAAGGCTTATTATTAAATATTTAGGAGAAGATGAACCGTCAGTGCTTCTCAATGAACAGTTGGATATTCGTTAAAAACATTTTTATGATCTATTTTCCGAAATTCTATGAACACGTATGTACTCTTTTGTTCAGAAAATCATAGGCCCCCAGTTGTATCCATGGCAGAAATGTACCTTAGAACAGTACATAAATATTTATATCACAATCTTAAACTTCCAAATAGAAATATTACGAAATATGACTCCATTTTTAATAAATTAGTTTTATGACATTTTAAAAGGCGTACGTAATATCATACTATTCTGCAGCTGATCATTCCATTATTACATATATCACCAGTGGCAAATAAAGTTAATATAAGACAGACTGAATGTAGCATAGGTGTATACTTGCAGTCGAGTCGCAACTCACATATCGATATGATGCCGCAATGCCAAAGTCCTTCACAACATCGTTGACTTTCAAACCATTGTGGTAGTACCACCTTAGCCCATAGAGGACACACTGAGTGTACGTCGTCTGTACAGTCATTTTAAAGCTTTTAATTGATATTTTATACAATATTTAAGTAGTTCCGTGGTTGTAAAGAGATATTTTATAGATAACTATTTTTATGTGAATATTGTACTTCGTTTTTTTACGTTTTGTGGATTATGTGAAACCGTTTTACACAGATTGGTTGCCGTGAGGTAGAGGGGGAAGAGGTAGGCGGAACATCTTCGTATTTCAGCGGATGCCCGTCACTTGCTGGCACCAGCTGACATTACAGTAGCTGAGAAGAGTGCTCCACCTACGACCTCCGAGGGATGGCATGGGTATAACAAGTCTTATTACATTTTATCCTTATAAGCATTCTGTCATATCTTATTGTCAATCTAGTAAGGTTTCTATTACTTTCTAAATTAAATTACAGGTCTGATGATGGTCATGTAATACGACCGAAACCGGTCACCTACGTTCTTATAGCATACGTGGTGCGATCAAGACTGAATTTTAAAAAGAAAAATTTTTTGATCGCTATTCCAAAAATGTTTATTAAAATTGTTTAGTAAGGGGTATGTCGCAAGTTGATCAAGCCTCAGCATGTTACCACACCACACCGACAGAGAAAGACCTCAGCAGAAAATAGTACGTGACAGGAGACCAGCGGAAATGTGACACCCATATTCGTTACCTCGTAAGAGATGACGAAAGAAACTGTAACTTCATAACAACCGGTATCAGAGAAGATACACAGCAATTAAGAGCCTCTTTGGCGAATATAGCACATTAAGAAGGAAAGATATGGTCATTACGAACCGAGGATCGAATCATAGGCACACGTTAGCTGCCTTTAAATACTTGAGTCCTCCAGCTCTCAAGGAGTTAATCCTTGGGATTGATGACGTTCACAGTAATAGCACTAGATTCCATGATTACGACGCTGTAGCGAATCTATGTCCTAGATACTCTAGAACATTTTACGAACTATTCAACAAGAAGCTGAATGAGGCACCGACCACAAGACCACTGTAAACAAGATTTATAAATAATGGAATTTTGACAATGGTTTACCAGCGCCAGAGGCGCTTCACAGCTACGTACGTGCTACACTGACTCGATGCATAGGTGTCTCCCTTCGACTCCACTGAAACGGCCAACCAACACCAAACTTACTGTTTTCCTACAGCGATCTCTGCGTCTGATTTCATCTTAACACGAAAAGTAATGGCAACAGCGCACAGAGTCAGATTTTGCACAAAGTTTAGCTTAAATTCTGTCTTAATAGAAAAGTTAACGTGTTCATTTCCACGCTCGCTGCTGCACTTGTTATTTGTCCCATTAGTATTCTGAGGCACATTGCAATATAGAATTTCGTTTTTTTTCTTCCGCAGAGCTTTGCAGGATAAAAAAACACCCTGGTTTCCTATAGACAGGACATTGTATAACCTGTGTGAGTATTACGTGTATGTTACAAGTCATTGCAATGTTGTAATCAGTCGTTTTAAAGAAACGGGAAAAATTAAAAGAATTTAAAGAATTGGTGGCTGCACTCAATATGCCAGAAACCGGTAAGGACTGCTTCGTCCATTACTCTAGCCTATGCCTGGAATCTCCCCCCTCTCCCACCCTGGACCTTGCCGTTGTTGGGGAGGCTTGCGTGCCTCAGCAATACAGACAGCCGTACCGTAGGTGCAACCACAACGGAGGAGTATCTCTTGAGAGGCCAGACAAACGTGTGGTTCCTGAAGAGAGGCAGCATCCCTTTCAGTAGTTGCAGGGGCAACAGTCTGGATGATTTACTGATCTGGCCTCGTAACACTAACCAAATCGGCCTTGCTGTGCTGGTACTGCGAACGGCTGAAAGCAAGGGGAAACTGCAGCCGTAATTTTTCCCGAGGGCGTGCTGTTTTACTGCATGGTTAAGTGATGATGGCGTCCTCTTGGGTAACATATTCCGGAGGTAAAATAGTCCCCCATTCGGATCTCAGGGCGGGGCTTACTCAGGAGGACGTTATCAGGAGAAAGAAAACTGGCGTTCTAGGGATCTAAGCATGGAATGTCAGATCCCTTAATCGGGCAGGTAGGTTAGAAAATTTAAAAATGGGAATGAGTAGGTTAAAGTTAGATATAGTGGAAATTAGTGAAGTTCAGTGGCAGGAGGAACAAGACCTGGACAGGTGAATACAGGGTTCTAAATAAAAAATCAAATGAGGTAATGCAGGAGTAGGTTTACTAACAAACATAAAAATAGGAGCGCGGGTAAGCTACTACAAAAAGCACTGTGAATGCACTATTGTGTCCAAGTTTGACACGAAGCCCATGCCTACTACAGTAGTACAAGTTTATATCCCAACTAGCTCCGCAGATAACAAAGAGATTGATGAAATGTAAGAACAGATAAAAGAAATTATTGAGATAGTGAAGGGAGACGACACTTTAATAGTCATGGGTGACTGCAACATGACAGTAAGAAAAGGAAGAGAAGGAAACGTAGTAGGTGAATATGGAATGGGAGTAAGGAATGAAAGAGGAAGCTGCCTGGTAGAATTTTACACAGAATGTAGCTTAATCATAGCTAACACTTGGTTCAAGAAACTTGAAAGAAGATTGTATACATGGAAGAAGCCTGAAAATACTGGAAGGATTCAGTGTCCGTGTGTCCTTGTAATATAATTGTAGTTTTCCTTTGAGTACTCTGACCAATAATTGTCTCACGAATAGGCAGAGATTAAAGTAAAATTAGACTAAATAATGACCACGTCCTTAACAGTAAATCCAGTCATTGAAGGCAGGTACCCTAGGAATGAGTGGGAGTTTGCATCAGAGAGGAGGCAGTGATAGTCAATCGCCCGTAACTACTGACGCGAATGGATTAAAAATACCAGTTATGGAGATATAAATTTTATACCACAGGTGGTAACACCATAGGAGTCATCACCTGTACTACAAAATTGATTTGAAGAGAGGGGCTATGTAAGATGGCAAGAACTATGCCCCTTACATGAAGTTATTAAAGGTCACCTAACTCACGTTGAGCGAACAGTAGGGCTGAACAAAATGACTGACAAGGCGCAGTGCATCTTGTAGAGGGTATAGTATGGATTTAGTGGAATAATTAATGTCGGGTGATGGTTTTAAAGTAATTCACACGACATGAAAACTTTGTGGAAATGAGTCGCTTTACTGGACGCTAGTTTACCCCAGGGAAGTATTTGACCGTGGCCGGCCGGGGCAGCGGCTAAGGGAAGCGACAATAGGCAGCTTAGGGTGGCTCAAACTCTGAGAAAGCGGTAACGGTGCGCGGCCTCAAGCCGCCTTAAGATGAGTGACAGTGAGTGGCTGGTTGACCCCGACTCCATGCTGCTGTACCGGGAAACAGACAGAGAACTTGTACACCTGTTGATAAATGTCCGTCGTCCCATTTTCTGTGAAACATACGACAAAGCCGTGCAAAGCTACGGTGGAGCAGTCAACAGAGGTCAAAATATGTGTGTTTGTGACAATAGCAAATTCACGCTGAATTCACAGTGTGCAGAGCCTGAAGTAAGTCAGGAGAAGAGCGACAGCGTGAAATACGCCGGCCTCCGATGGGAACGTAGGACCAAGGAATTTGAAGTGCTCTCCTGGGAGTCAGAATTCCAGAAAACTTGGTGTTTGTGCAGATGTTAACCTTGATGAGTGGCCTGGAGGGGGGCTAAGTAGAAGAGGTTGAGAGGAAGGGAAATTTTGTGGGAATTTGTTCTCTTCCCAGAGCAGGCATTGGTCAGCGCTGGGAACCAACGCGACTTACGCTGCAATTGGCGTAAGCGATTTTGCTGGAAGGGAAACAGAGGCGAAGAGCGGACTCGCAGAAGTCTCAGTAGAGGTCTTCCATTCCCAGCTTGCCTAGAGTGTGGACGTGGCGTTCTTTACTCAGCTTGCCAGAGAAAGAGTGAGCATCTCTGCTGTTTAGGACTTAGCAAATGAAACAATTGAACTTGGAGATAGAAAGTTTTGGTTCAGCTATGTACTGAGCAAGATAGCAAGGAGTGAATAGACGAGCGCAGCCTTGCAGCACCACGAGGTTGGCCAACGCCCACACAACGATGCCGCTCCACCACGCTGTATTCGGTGATATTGCGCCCGCTCCGGCCACTGATTAATTTGTTGGATCACGTCGGGAAAGTTTCCACGAGGGTTTCATGGGCCGTGTATTGTAGAATTCTTCTCGCACTTCGCATTACGGCTGGGTCAGTCGATCGGAATTAATTTTGAGTTATTGCGCTTTGCTCCACGCAAACGCAATTTATTACCACTGCCTGATAGGAGTGTCGTGTAATGGGATGATTGAAGGTTATGAGTTAAAATAAATCTGTGCTAATCGACTGCATCTGTTTTCAATCAAGTAGTTGAAATCCCAATTCAGTTTCTTAATTAAAGTTATGTTCAACATTTGCATCTGTGTTCAATAGCTGAATATAACATCAATGTGCACCCCTTTTTAATTAAAAGTGATCAATTCTGTATAAGTTAATGTCAACACTGCCACCGCAGTTCAATCAGGCGTCACAGGGCCATATTACATTTGTGCGTTATCCGATGTTGCGGCAGTTTTGCACTCTCTGTTGATTTGTTAGTCAATTAGTTGGGGTGAACACACGTCAAAACCAGCTAAGTGATGGGTGGGATGTTACATATGGCAACCCTGCCAGGATACGATACTTCAGAATTTGCTAGGAAGTAGTCTTAAAAAAGAGAATTTTTCCACGTGATCCATTGCTTAACAATTTTTAATTGAAAAACGGGTAGCATTAGTTACAATAAGTTACATTGTCTTCTTCATGTGCTGTCCTTTCAAATTGACATTTATAGGTGCCTCTGCATTGTATTTGTGAGTTGTTGGAGCACTTAAGATGTGCAGTGCCGTAATCAGCCAATGCTGAGCACACAGATCAGAATCATTGGTACTAGCCTTTTTGGGGAAATTCTTTATGAAGTGTTTGTCGGGTCATGTCTTCTGTTATCTAATTATTGTGTGTAAGGTGTACCTGGGTTTTGAGTTTTCGTGTAACATAAAAGTGCAAATGATAATGAGGGGAAAAGCCAAGACAACGGCAGAATATAATCAGTTACTCGGCAGAACATGGGTGATAGTTGGGAAAGCTCTAGCGATGAGCGTGACGAACCCGAGTTGCAACTTCCTGAAACTGTGTCTCATGACTGGTTTAGTCCGCTGAATAGCAAGGACGTTGATTCAGGCAGTGATACTGAGGGCTCGGGGGATGCAGGGAGTACAGGATTAATCCATAAGTATGGAAGATCCAGCCTAAGACGCCAGAGTGTGTTAGAACAAAACGGTGTCCGACGGTTATCAAACGATTCATTCACAAGTGATCCTACGGGGGCGCGGAGACGGTACTTGTCTAGATATCGAAGGATTCCTCAGAACAGAGGAAAAGAGTCGCATTTTCAACCACAAAAGGACGAGGATCAAAATGCGGCTACTCTCAAAAACATTATGGACCTGTTGCAATAGATGCAAACGGTGAACGTACAGCAGAGCGCCAACCTTAATTCCGAAATTAAAAGGCGAATTAGGAGTTGAAAGGGCAAGTAAAAGAGGACGTAAAGAATCTCGGCGTCAAAATAGAGAAAGAGATTGCTATCATCAAACGAATGGCAATTGAAGCCAAATTAATTGCGAAAGGTGCAAGGAAAATAGCGAGAGAAACTCGGGACTCCACGCGAAGCACGGCAAAAGTAGGAAAGGTCATGTTATCAAGGCTACAAAGCCGGATAAAACGTGTTGGAGAAAAGCAACAAGAGCAACCGCACATAGGGCATATCGAGATGATGGAAGAGGAGGTGGCGGTACCAAAAAGAAATTTTGTGGACGAGGTAAAACGTCCCATTACGGAGACATCGGGAAAGGAGAAGAGTGTAATTACTGCGTCAACTGAACCGTCACTTGGCGGAACACACATAACCGCTTCACTGTGTGATAAAGTTGACACTATAAGCAACGGGAGCCACGCCTTCATTCACAGCTCTGAGGCAACGACCGAGGTAAACACGGACAGCGCGCAGCAGTCCAATGAGCACAATTGCTGTCAACTGATTAGATGTACCGAACAACTGTCGAACATACAGAGGGGGAGAGATGACGATAGCGTGTCGGAACGAATTAGTCCACGTCCCGAAGTTCATACGAATCGTAAGAACGGTCGAAATGATAATTGGAATGATGACCGGTTTGACTACAAGCATTTTGTATCAGTCCGGTAGTTCCATCACTACAAGGACGAAGGTAATAGCTTGCATCCAAAAACTTTTATGGGACAATTCGAGTTATCTTGGCCTCCACACTGGCCATTGATATACCAGCTGGATTTCGTGTGCTCCCATATGGAGGGCGCGACCGCTGAGTACATGAGAAATACACTCCTGGAAATTGAAATAAGAACACCGTGAATTCATTGTCCCAGGAAGGGGAAACTTTATTGACACATTCCTGGGGTCAGATACATCACATGATCACACTGACAGAACCACAGGCACATAGACACAGGCAACAGAGCATGCACAATGTCGGCACTAGTACAGTGTATATCCACCTTTCGCAGCAATGCAGGCTGCTATTCTCCCATGGAGACGATCGTAGAGATGCTGGATGTAGTCCTGTGGAACGGCTTGCCATGCCATTTCCACCTGGCGCCTCAGTTGGACCAGCGTTCGTGCTGGACGTGCAGACCGCGTGAGACGACGCTTCATCCAGTCCCAAACATGCTCAATGGGGGACAGATCCGGAGATCTTGCTGGCCAGGGTAGTTGACTTACACCTTCTAGAGCACGTTGGGTGGCACGGGATACATGCGGACGTGCATTGTCCTGTTGGAACAGCAAGTTCCCTTGCCGGTCTAGGAATGGTAGAACGATGGGTTCGATGACGGTTTGGATGTACCGTGCACTATTCAGTGTCCCCTCGACGATCACCAGCGGTGTACGGCCAGTGTAGGAGATCGCTCCCCACAGCATGATGCCGGGTGTTGGCCCTGTGTGCCTCGGTCGTATGCAGTCCTGATTGTGGCGCTCACCTGCACGGCGCCAAACACGCATACGACCATCATTGGCACCAAGGCAGAAGCGACTCTCATCGCTGAAGACGACACGTCTCCATTCGTCCCTCCATTCACACCTGTCGCGACACCACTGGAGGCGGGCTGCACGATGTTGGGGCGTGAGCGGAAGACGGCCTAACGGTGTGCGGGACCGTAGCCCAGCTTCATGGAGACGGTTGCGAATGGTCCTCGCCGATACCCCAGGAGCAATAGTGTTCCTAATTTGCTGGGAAGTGGCGGTGCGGTCCCCTACGGCACTGCGTAGGATCCTACGGTCTTGGCGTGCATCCGTGCGTCGCTGCGGTCCGGTCCCAGGTCGACGGGCACGTGCACCTTTCGCCGACCACTGGCGACAACATCGATGTACTGTGGAGACCTCACGCCCCACGTGTTGAGCAATTCGGCGGTACGTCCACCCGGCCTCCCGCATGCCCACTATACGCCCTCGCTCAAAGTCCGTCAACTGCACATACGGTTCACGTCCACGCTGTCGCGGCATGCTACCAGTGTTAAAGACTGCGATGGAGCTCCGTATGCCACGGCAAACTGGCTGACACTGACGGCGGCGGTGCACAAATGCTGCGCAGCTAGCGCCATTCGACGGCCAACACCGCGGTTCCTGGTGTGTCCGCTGTGCCGTGCGTGTGATCATTGCTTGTACAGCCCTCTCGCAGTGTCCGGAGCAAGTATGGTGGGTCTGACACACCGGTGTCAATGTGTTCTTTTTTCCATTTCCAGGAGTGTATAACGAGGACAAGCGTCTCGTTCGAAGAATTCAAAAATGCCTTCTTGGGCAAGTATTGGTCTAAAGAAAGCCAAGAAAGGATCAAACAAGAAATTATGATGTCCAGAGATATGGAAGGGGCAGGGTACCGGAGTTCGGTCAAGTTTTTTAAAATATGACAAAAAGGAACCAGTACCTAGACAACCCATGTAGCGGTGCAGAAATAATCAGATTATGCTACATGAAACTTCCCATCTCGTATCAACAATCACTTGCCGGTCGTTGTGGTGGTGATACTGAGGTATTTAAGGGCATTTTTCGCGAACTGGAATTCGCAATTCAAGAGGAACAGGCGCGGGAGAAAGGTCGACAGCGTGAACAAAATAACAACCGTCGCAATAATGGACCTCAGTGGGATAGTAGGCCAGTGCTGAATTACAACGACCACAATCAAAATAAGAGTAATGGCAACTCGAAAAGAAGGTACACGGAAGATGAGCGACACTCTCCGGTACAACATTACAAAGGACTTGGGGCGGTAATCAGTAATCGCGAAGGAACAGGAATAATGGTTACCAAAATAACAACCAGGAAGAGCTCGAAGTCCGCCCTTCGAAGCTTGGTTCAGCCCACCTTCACGGGCAGGATTACGAATGACTAGACCAGAGCGCGGACGTAGTAAGTATAGGCTTAGAATAAGGATATTGTTAATGTGTCTTGTTTGTTTGTGTATATACCGATCTTAATGGTAGAGTGTCATGTTTATATGTGCGTATATTTTGTGTTTTTATTATTAATAATGATATCCCGCCTCTCGATGTTAAAAAGGTGAAGTGCACTAGATTATTTTGTAACAAACACATGACTAAAGAATGGAAAACAAGTATTTCTGAGCGTACCCCTAGAAAAAGATAGATTAGGAACGCTGTAGATTACAGAAAAGTTCCCCCAAATTGTATCTCCGTCATTGGAGAATATACTTAAGGTGGCCAGTCCCGTAGATCGTTACGAGGACGCACCGACGCATCTCGTATGCCCCTGAATACGTAAGAGGTGGACAGCTATGCGCAGTTGCGTGAATTAGCGCACCCAGTGTATGTTAAAATCAACCATATCCAATCATCTACAGAGCGAATGACAGCACTGATACGCCAGAAATACTTGTTGTACCAAGATAGTGTAACAACTGCGAGTGTGGGCAGTGAGCTATATTTGTGTTGTGCCATTATGACATTGATAATCCGCAACATGTTCACAGGCATTATAAAACCATTCGTGACAAAAGGAGAAAACGGGAAGAAAATAGAGGAGAGAAGAAGTGTCGCAATAGAACACGATAAAGGACGCTATCCAAACTTCCAACAAACAATCTTGGTAAGATTGACGCATGTCTAAGTTTGTTGTGTTTTATACATGTTCGCAGGCACAATAAGAGGGGATGTCTGCCACATAGGGAATTCAGAAGAAAAAACAAGATTATAGATAAAAAATTAGTAAGTAGTACATATGTAGTCGGGTTGGCCAACACCGTGTTAGTCGTAGGAATTAGTAGCTAGAAATGTGATGGGATCCAGTCCAGATAATATTGATTCCCTATCCCTTGATTGTGTTTGTGTGTGTGTGTGAACGACTGTGAAGCAAGATGTCTTGTACATTTTCTATGTTTATGTATAAAAAAAATGTATGGTACTGACGGTAAAACATGAGCACTTTCCATGTACTAAAATTAGTTGTCTTAGTGTGTTAAGGTGGCGTAACTGAGCAAGAGGGAGTTGAAGCTACGACACCTGGCACACCACACATGAGCTGACAAGGAACGAGGACGACAGCAATGAAGGGAGCACATAGCTGACGATGATGATGGCATGCAGACCACGCCCTGATCGACGGGGCCAGTGGTCAACTCAGCAGCCAAGGAGAGGTGAGATCCAGCATCTCTGTGTACAACAAAATGATTCAAATGGCTCTGAGCACTATGGGACTTAACTGCTGTGGTCATCAGTCCCTTAGAACTTAGAACTACTTAAACCTAACTAACCTAAGCACATCATACACATCCATGCCCGAGGCAGGATTCGAATCTGCGACCGCAGCGGTCGCGCGGTTCCAGACTGTAGCGCCTAGAACCGCTCGGCCACTCCGGCCAGCGTGTGTACAACAAAGAGGTTGGTCCTGGTCTCTGTACACGGTGCGGATCGGGGCAGCAATGAAAAGCTCCAAGAAGGGTTCTACATTTGTTGCTCGCCACGTTAAGTGGAGCGACAGCCCAGCTGACCTTTTGTGCCTAATGACACCAACTTTGTGGACCTGAGCTAAAAAAAATAGGCTCTCGTCTGATCACGGTCCCTCTCTTGCCCTAAAACATTATCGAAGGAGCAATGACCTGTGGCTGAGCTGCGAGAGGTCACCGACCATAGATGCACCGATGGGGTCTGATGCCTGTCGGACAAGATGTCAACAACGAGCTCTTAGGAGAGAGCCATCCTGCCTCAAGAAGATGCGGGCGCCTGTGGCGCCATCTCCGTAATCGACGTTGCTCTCTTCTCAGCCGTTAGCCATCCCTCAACTTGCTAATCAGAACTATTGTCACTTCCGTTCTTGCAAAAAACTTGTGCCGTGTGTGTGAGTGTGTCAGTGTGAATTCAAATGTATAACATGCGCTTCTACGAACGTACCCATTTGTTCTCTTTATGAATTATGTTACAAGAACGTTATGATTTATAAATGTGCCATTTGCTAAAACGTCAAATATTTGTCATGCCACGTCTGTTTGTGTTAGAATAAGATTTCATACTTATACCTTGTTACAAATACACAACATATATATATATATATATATATATATATATATATATATATATATATATAAAAGTACATGTGTACACAATCCAGACACTGGACTGGGCCAGACCTTGTTGAATTGTGTAAAGATCACACTTACACCATGCACAATATAAACGTCCAGAGACAGACACAAAAAAAACCTTTATTTATTAAATGTCAAAGGGGGATTCACATATAATTTAATGAGAGCAACTACTATTAACTTCACAAAATCTTACACGCATATTGTTCATGTATGTTTTAGTAATTTAAGTGATTTTTCTGGAGGGGAAACCGAGGCGAAGAGCGGACTCGCAGAAGTCTCAGTAGAGGACTTCCGTTCGCAGCTTGCCTAGAGTGTGGACGTGGTGTTCTTTACTCAGCTTACCTGAGAAAGAGTGAGCATCTCTGCAGTTTAGGACTTAGCAAATGGAACGATTGAGCTTGGAGATAGAAAGTTTTGGTTCAGCTACGTACTGAGCAAGATAGCTAGGAGTGAATAGACGAGCGCAGCCTTGCAACACCACGAGGTTGGCCGACGTCCATACAACGACGCCGCTCCGCCACGCTGTATTCGGTGATATCGCGCCCGCTCCGGCCACTGATTAATTTGTTGGATCACGTCGGCATAGTTTCCACGAGGGTTTCATGGGCCGTGTATTCTAGAATTATTCTCGCACTTCGCATTACGCCTGGGTCAGTCGATCGGAATTAATTTTGAGTTATTGCGCTTTGCTCCACGCAAACGCAATTTATTACCACTGCCTGATAGGAGTGTCGTGTAATGGGATGATTGAAGGTCATGAGTTAAAATAAATCTGTGCTAATCGACTGCATCTGTTTTCAATCAAGTAGTTGAAATCCCAATTCACTTTCTTCATTAATTTTATGTTCAACATTTGCATCTGTGTTCAATAGCTCAATATAACATCAATGTGAACCCCTTTTTAATTAAAAGTGATCAATTCTGAATAAGTTAATGTCAACACTGCCACTGCAGTTCAATCAGGAGTCACAGGGCGATATTACTTTTTTGCGTTATCCCATATTGCGGCAGTTTTGCACCCTCTGTTGATCTGTTAGTCAATTAGTTGAGGTGAATGCACACCAAAACCGGCTAAGTGACGGGCGGGATGTTACAATATAATGATAAGACCGAGATGCAGGAACCAGGTTTTAAATTGTAAGACATTTCCCGGACTTTGGACTTTGACTACAATCTGTTGGTTATGAACAGCAGATTAAAACTGAAGAAACTGCAATAATGTGGAAATTTGAGGAGATGGGAATTGGATAAACTGAAAGAGCCAGAAATTGTAGAAAGCCTCAGGGAGAGCATTAGAGAACGACTGACAGGAATCGGGGAAAGAAATACAGTAGAAGAAGAATGGGTAGGTTTGAGAGATGACATAGTGAAGGTAGTAGAGGATCAAGTAGGTAAAAAGACGAGGGGTAATAGAAATCCTTGGTTGACAGAAGAGATATTGAATTTAATTGATGAATTGAGAAAATGTAAAAATGCAGTAAATGAGGCAGGCAAAAAGGAATACAAACGTCTCAGAAATGAGATCGACAGGAAGTGCAAAATAGCTATGCAGGGATGGCTAGAGGGCAAATGTAAGGATGTAGAGGCGTATATCACTAGGGTTAAGATAGATACTGCCTACAGGAAAATTAAAGATACCTTTGTAGAAAAGAGAGCCACTTATATGAATATCAAGAGCTCAGATGGAAACCCAGTTCTAAGCAAGGAAGGAAAAGCAGAAAGGTGGAAGGAGTACATAGAGGGTCTATACAAGGGTGATGTTCTGGATGACAATATTATAGAAATGGAAGAGAAGGTAGGTGAAGATGAAATAGGACATATGATACTGCGTGAAGAGATTGACAGAGCACTGGAAGACCTAAGTCGAAACAAGGCACAAGGAGTAGACAAAATTCCAGTAGAGCTACTGACAGCTTTGGGTGAGCCAGGCCTAACAAAACTCTACCATCTAGTGAGCTAGACGTATGAGACAGGCCAAATACCCACTTCGAAAATGTGAAAATTACCCAACTATCAGTTTCATAAGCCACAGCTGCAAAATACTAACACTATTTCTTTGGAGACGAATGGAAAAACTGGTAGAAACCGACCTCCGGGAAGATCAGTTTGGATTCCATAGGAGTGCTGGAACACGTGAGGCAATACTGACCATACGACGTATCTTAGAAAATAGATTAAGGAAAGGCAAACCTATGTTTCTAGCATTTGTAGACTTAGAGAAAACGTTTGTCAATGTTGACTGGAATACTCTCTTTCAAATTCTGTAGGTGGCAGGGGTAAAATACAGGTAGTGAAAGGCTATTTACAATTAATACAGAAACCGGATGGCAGTTATAAAAGTCACGGGGCATGAAAAGGAAGCAGTGGTTGGGAAGGGAGTGAGATAGGGTTGTAGCCTATCCCTGATAGTATTCAATCTGTATATTGAGCAAGCAGTAAAGGAAACAAATGAAAAATTCGGATTGGGATTGAAATGCATGGCGAAGAAATAAAAACTTTCAGGTTCGCCGATAACATTGTAATTCTGCCAGAGACAGCAAAGCGCCTGGAAGAGCCACTGAATTGAATGGACAGTGTCTTGAAAGGAGGATATAAGATCAACATCAACAAAAGCAAAACGAGAATAAAGGAATGTAGTCGAATTAAATCGGGTGATGCTGAGGGAATTAGATTAGAAAATGAGACTCTTGAAGTAGTAAAACAGTTTTCCTATTTGTGGATCAAAGTAACTGATGATGGTCAAGGTAGAGAGGATATCAAATGTAGACTCACAATGGCAAGGAAAGTGTTTCTGAAGAAGAGAAATTTGTTAAGATCGAGTATAGATTTAAGTGTCAGGAAGTCGTTTCTGAAGTATTTGTAAGGAGTGTAGCTATGTATGGAAGTGAAACGTGGACAATAAATAGTTTAGAGAAGAAGGGAATAGAAGCTTTCGAAATGTGGTGCTACAGAAGAATGCTGAACATTAGATGGGTAGATCACGTAACTAATGAGGAGGTATTGAATAGGATTGGGGAGAAGAGAAGTTTGCGCCACGACTTGACTAGAAGAAGGGATCGGATGGTAGGACATACTCTGAGGCATCAAAGGATCACCAATTTAGTCTTGGTGGGCAGTGTAGATGGTAAAAATCGTAGAGGGAGGCCATGAGATTAAGACACTAAAAAGATTCAGAAGGATGTAGGTTGCAGTAGGCACTGGGAGATGAAGAAGCTTGCACAGGATAGGGTAGCTTGGAGAGCTGCATCAAACCAGCCTCTGGACTGAAGACCTCAACAACAACAACAACAACAACATGCCTAGACTTGTGGCTTTATTTTAAGTATCCATGCATTTGCTTATCATTGCAGAATGTATAGTTTCCATAGTGACATGTTCTAACAATAATAATTAGTTCGTACACAATGGCTGGAATTGCATTGCAGGCGTGCACAACGGGCAGTGCATTTTTGCTGTTTCCGCTTAGCCAATTTGAACTGCCATATCATTCTTGCTCCATAGAATTAATTACATAGATGCTGAGGATTTCAATTACGATATAAATAAAACGCATGAATTTAGTCGTATTTCATTGTTATGTAAAGACAGGAAAATGGGGCACAATGGAGCCAGGAATACAAAACAGTAATGAAGTCAGAGCTGACGAGTATGATATTGATGAGTAACAGTTGTAAATGGTACGAACGCTTCAGCATCAGAAATTGATTTTCAAGTTGAGAGCAAAATAGTTAAGCCTACAGTTTGTCCTGTAATTAATACTCTGGCTAATATAACCACCAGTCGTACACAATATCCCAATACCACACTGCTTCACAATTTATCAGAGATAGTGAGAAACGAAGTGTCAAAACAAAAAACGAAAAACCATTCGACATCTACTCTACGTAGTGGGACTAACATAACTCTAATATTGTGGTGTCACCGCCAGACACCACACTTGCTAGGTGGTAGCTTAAATCGGCCGCGGTCCATTTAGTACATGTCGGACCCGCATGTCGCCACTGTGTAATCGCAGACCTAGCGCCACCACCAAGGCAGGTCTCGTGATACGAGAGAGCACTCGTCCCAGTTGTACGAGAACCTAGCTACCGCCCAGTTGTACGAGAACCTAGCTACCGCCCAGTTGTACGAGAACCTAGCTACCGACCAGATGTACGAAGCCTTTTCTCTCTCATTAGCCGAGAGACAGAATAGCCGTCAGCTAAGTTAATGGCTACGAACTAGCAAGGCGCCATTAGCCATACAGTGATTGTAATTAAAGTCTCCTGTGTATCGTCAAGATCGATGTACCTCAATCAATGAGTAAAGTTAAGTATTAAACCTGCTCCGTACTTTTCTTCCTAACATTAATTACGTATCCTGTTCCAGTACTTCACGCCCGTCTGCGTTAGTCTAGCGTGCATTTTCAGCCATCTCAACTTCACGGTGTCGGCCCAGCTACCGACACAACAAATATGTTCTCAGAATTTTATGGGCTGAACTGCCTATAGATTTCTGGGATAAATTAATACAACTCATACAACTGTAGAAAACTGACCTTGATCGCTCTATGCCGGTACTGGATTCTCTTGATCTTGTACAAAAGTATGCACGAGGATACTATCACAACAACAACGGTGTATCCGGGATAGCCTCTCATGGGAAATTTGCGATATGATTATTTTGGGGACCACTTGAGTTTAATAAAAGAAAGTGAAGTGACAACCAATATTCTCCGTGATATTGCGGAAATGGACAGTGGAAAGCTAACGTTCTAGGCGCTCAGTCCGGAACCGCGCGACTGCTACGGTCGCAGGTTCGAATCCTGCCTCAGGCATGGATGTGTGTGATTTCCTTAGGTTAGTTAGGGGACTGATGACCACAGATGTTAAGTCCCATATTGCTCAGAGCCATTTTTTTAAAAAATAACGACGACTACTACTATAGATGGGATTTCCCTACGGGAGGTACGAGCAATAATAAGCAATTGTAATAACGGCAATAACATGGATGAGGCGCCAGTGCGCACTCATACTACTAAAGGCGACTAGTAAACGCATCAACACACAATGGATATAAAGGAAGCGGCTGAAGATTCCCGTCCCTCCATTACGGGATCAACAAACTAGAGAAGGTTGCATTAAGCCCTGAAATGCTGACAATGGGGTAGTTGATAGACAACATACAAAACCTAATAAAGCTGCAAAGCTATAACGACGATATTAATATCAAGAAAGAGTTAGCTAAGGTGCAGATCAATGTAAATCCAGCAATCAGACAAAAGAGCTTGTACACAGGCTACTATGACGCAGTGGTAAGAGGTATACAAAGTGACAGGCCGATGCAGGTGCAATGCTAAGCACTATGGAGAATAGATTATTCAGTAAAATATACATGGTTGCAAAGGTACCTCCAAATCCTGTCAGAACCATAACATTCTTGGCACTATTGGCCTTAAATCACGGAATGTCAGGATCCAGACAAAGGTAGTACTAAGGTTAGGAAATGGAATAATAAAATGGCCATTCTTTATCACAAATGGACTGATAGTCGAATGTATGTTGGTCCTTGACATTTTACTATAGAATGACACAATAGCAATTATGACATTCAGCACCATCTTGATACAGTCAAGGTTTGTGTTTAGTTACTGACTCATCATTTTG
Source organism: Schistocerca serialis cubense (assembly GCF_023864345.2). NCBI lineage: Eukaryota > Metazoa > Arthropoda > Insecta > Orthoptera > Acrididae > Schistocerca > Schistocerca serialis. Next base: position 56,396,874 of record NC_064644.1, read on the forward strand.
AGGATTAGAAACTGGATTATTTTAGTTAGATGAGGAAGAGGGAAGAAGAGAAATTCGAGTCATAACTTTTGCTAGTCGAACATTGTCTGAATGTGAACGCTCTTACTCGCTACTGAATTAGAAAACTGAGCAGCAGTATAGGCATTTAGAGACTTAAACTATTACACTTATAGAAAATAAAATTAAAGTCTGTTGTGATCATCAGACATCGAACTTTCTCATGTCTTGCTAGTTACTACACCCTCAATTTGTTTGATGGGCTTTGTTTCTTCAGTAGTGCCGTTTTGAGGCAATTTGCACGACTGGAAGGGAGAACATTGTAGAAGATATACTGCTGTGATTACCAGAAGGCTTGGCCAAATACACGGAACTGATTTAGTAAACAACTGACTATCGTGTGCCGTTAATTCAGGAGTTTTATTACCCCAGTATTACTTAGACATGTGCAGGAACGTGGCTGATTTACAGAATGGAGACAATCGTTAGCAAAATATTAAAAAAGTTCTTTCAGATAATCTGTTACACATACTGAAAAAGTACTAACGTTACCAAATTATATTCTGTTCGATAGACAAAATCGTAATTCCAACACTTGGTGCGTTTGCATTCCTAGAGGAAATGAAGATGCAATAACATGGTTTATGTATTATGCTTGAGGTTTTTATGGCTTATCTAAGTGTGTACAGAGGATTAAATTCTGCTGTTAATTTCCAGACATGGGAAAACAATCACAACTGGCAAAATATATCTATTAGACAAAAATGCAAACACATCAACGGATACCATCAGACAGTGTTACATCCCACTTTGTCAACACAACAACTTCAAATAGTCTGTGTAGGTATTGCAGGAGCTCTTGCCTCTGAGGTAGGTGGAGTTAAATAGATTGCAGTCTAATACGATTATTCAGTAAGTATGATAAGTTATAAACTATAAGATCTGTAGCAGCAGTTTCAGTCATCACAAAACGAAATGGCACATACTCACCTACAATAACAAGAATGTTCGCAAAACACGTAACATATTAAAGAAACAGGGACTCCAAATAGGATACAGAACAAAGAACACAACACAGAAGAAGATCACAACAAAAGAAACACCCACGGACAAATTTAACACATCAGGAATATATGTACTCACATGCAACACTTGCCAGTCAGTGTAAATAGGACAGACATGCAGAAAATTCAAAACTATATATTCAGAGCATCTCAGAGCGTTAAAAAGCAACAGCTCACATAGCACATTTTTTGACCACCTAACAGCTCACAATCACCACCCAACTGCAATAGAAACACACTTAAGAATACTAAACCCTAACCACATCCTATACAGCAAACTGAACATTGAGGAAAACTTCCACATACAGAAGGCAATAGTAGAAGGAAAACACATCATAAATGAATAACTACACTCTGCAAGAGCGCACCATTTAACATGTTAAAGGAACTTTACAAAAAAACAACACAAACAACTAAAAAGTCTTACCACCCACACACACACACACACACACACACACACACACACACCAACCCACACACACACACACACACACACACACACACACACGCACACTTGATAAATGCATACATTACTCTCTGCAAAGACTCCCCAATTTCCACACAAAAGGAAGACCATGTAAAAAACAACACAAACACCTAAGACGTGTACAGAACACACGCACACACACACAAAGATAAAATGTAAACAAAACTCAAATTTGGCGTCAAACTCGTTGGTGAACAAATGAACACTCATTGGACTGGGGCACATAAAACCAAAGTTACAGTGTGGTTTGGTGAAGTCCAAAGTGCTTTTACGGCGTTATTTGTGAAAATACGTGTTACGTCTACATGTGCTTCACAACATCTTACCATGCTGAGGGCCGGCCGGAGTGGACGAGCGGTCCTAGGCGCTACAGTCTGGAACCGGGCGACCCCTACGGTCACAGGTTCGAATCCTGCTTCGGGCATGGATGTGTGTGAAGTCCTTAGGTCAGTTAGGTTTCAGTAGTTCTAAGCTCTAGGGGACTGATGACCTCAGAAATGAAGTCCCATCGTGTTCAGAGCCATTTTTTGAATCATGCTGAGGAGAATAAAAGGGTTTGTCACACAAAAACGTAAGTAAAAACGAATGTAGACGCGAAATATCGAGACATACCAAATTACGGTTGGTTGGTTGTTTGGGGAAGGAGACCAGACAGCGTGGTCATCGGTCTCATCGGATTAGGGAAGGATGGGGAAGGAAGTCGGCCGTGCCCTTACAGAGGAACCATCCCGGCATTTGCCTGGAGCGATTTAGGGAAATCACGGAAAACCTAAATCAGGATGGCCGGACGCGGGATTGAACAGTCGTCCTCCCGAATGCGAGTCCAGTGTCTAACCACTGCGCCACCTCGCTCGGTATACCAAATTACGTCTAGACCATAAAATGACAGGTTAACTCCCAACAAAAGTTCGCAACAAATTTGTTTGGTTGCAGATGACAAGCTACCTGTAATAAATAACATACAAGTGGGCTTGAAAAATCATGCAAACTGACTGTAAATGTATTAACAAAAAGAAACGAATTGTGGTTTGAACCAAATATGCACATGATTTTCTAATCATTTAGCAAAAATGTTTCACATTACAGATTAAATAATAGAGAAACTCACAGGGGCGCTCAAACAAGTTCGGGAACTTGGAAAAAACAGTGTTTCCCATAACTGGCGGATCTTACATCCAACAGTTACTCACTTAGGAAATCTGCAAAGTTGACGAGCAAGAGGCAACTGTGAACCGCCCCGAGCTACCCGCTCTGTGTGGCGTGATGTCATTCCGATTGTCGGTGACTTCATTTGAGTTATGGATAAAACCTTATGGGCTGATAGCAGAAAACAATGAAGTGATGCTCTAACAATAAAAGATAAAATATTTTGACACTAAATATAGATCCATCTGATGTGATAAATGTTTCTAGTCTCCGAAAGTTTTTGACCTAACACTTTGAAGTTTCGTGAAAAGGTTGCACTGAAATATGTGTGGGTTTCTATATACCTATTTTTTTAATGTGGTGTCACCGCCAGACACCACACTTGCCAGGTGGTAGCCTTTAAATCGGCCGCGGTCCGTTAGTATACGTCGGACCCGCGTGTCGCCACTATCACTGATTGCAGACCGAGCGCCGCCACACGGCAGGTCTAGAGAGACTTCCTAGCACTCGCTCCAGTTGTACAGCCGACTTTGCTAGCGATGGTTCACTGACAAAATACGCTCTCATTTGCCGAGACGATAGTTAGCATAGCCTTCAGCTACGTCATTTGCTACGACCTAGCAAGGCGCCATTACCAGTTACTATTGATGCTGTAAAACATGTACCGTCAAGAGCGATGTTCACCAATTATGGATTAAAGTTAAGTATTCCAGCAGCTACGTACGTTTTTTGTTAGTCTCATTTCCTTGACCTGTTCCAGACCTCACGCCAGCCTGCGTGAGCTAAAACGCGTGCCTTTCGGCTTCTTCTCATAGTGGGTTGGCTGTCTTGCCAATCCACAACATTAAATATATGAAATGGACAATTTCTTATCGATTTAATAATAGAGAAACGTTGTCACAAAAAACCACAAGAAATCACACACACAAACACACACACACACACACACACACACACACACACACACATACACATACACACACACACACACGCGCGCGCGCGCGCGCAGTACCGGTACGTCTGACGAAAACAACGGATTAAAGTAGCGTTTTAAGACGTCTAAGTTCCAAAGATAACAGCCCCAGGTAAGTCACAGTATCGGAACCACTTCTTTTGAAAATCAAGTACTCATAATATGTATTAAAACACATACATTAAAGAAATAAGTGCCTAAAACACGCGTTCCACGTCGTGTCAAAGTTTCGAAGCAGTCGGTGAGGAACGTTCGGATATCAACGATTTTGAACAAAGGAATATTTACATTTTTAATTTATATATTTATTTATTTATGCATTTATTTTACCTGGCAAGATTAGGGCCTTCAGGCCCTCTCTTACACCTAACTGGGCATACTCAGATTCAACAAATTTCAGTTTCTACAGAACATTAAGGACATATAACATATTGTACAGTACTTATGTTAAAGAAAAAAATAGAGATTATAAACGTAGTACAATGATAATTATAGCAATCAAAAATAATTATAATAATCAAGAGTAGTAATAATAGTAGTGACTATGTATATGAAAGTAAACATATTTTTCTTTTATGAATGTCAGTCCTATTGCTAGCTGGAAATTTTCTCGTTATATTCTTGCAGCTTGTGAGTTATTCTCATCAAGCAGAGTCGTAAGACGATAGAATGGGGTGAAAGAGATATAGAAGAGGTAGATAGGTTACAGGAAGAGAAATAGTGTGGTAAAATTCGAAGCTATGATGGAGAGGAGAAAGAAAGAGATGAGAGGGGCACAACAATGGTGGCTATACCGTCCCTAATATGAAGTCTTGAGTTCCCTCTTGAATGTTGAGTGGTTCTGGATAAGACGCAGATCACAGGGGAGCGCGTTCCATAGTCTTATGGCTGAGATGGAGAATGACACGGAGAAAGATTTTGTGTTATGTAAAGGTACAGCCAAAATGCTAGACGTATCCGATCTGGTATTGCGGTTGTGGAATGATGATAGGTATTTAATGTGAGAAGATACGTATTTGGAGCACCAGTGGCTAAGAAATCGATGAAGTAAGCACATCGTGTGGAGATCGCGTGCCTTATGTGGGCGTATCCAACCTAGCTGGGAGTATGATGGACTAATATGATCATACAACCGTATATTGCATACGTATCTAACGCAAGCATTCATCACTAGCTCGAGGCATCTCGAATTTTCACTATTTGTGCCGTGTTGAACTACATCACAGTAGTAAAGAATAGGCAAGACTAGTGTTTGGACTAATTTTTGTTTAACATGAGTTGGAAATATTTTTCTAAATTGTTTGAATTGCATGTAGGGAGGAGAGCGATTTCCGGCTAGCTGTGACTGTTTGTTCTTCCCAGTTTAGGTGTTCATCCAAGATTATTCCAAGGTCTTTTACTGTTTTTGGTATGGTAGTTGGGTACCATTGAGGAGTATTTGAGGGACTGTTTCGCGAAAGTACCGACTGACTAACTTTGGATGTGATATAAGTATGACCTGGGATTTCTTGGGGTTTAGTTTCAGACCTAGGTTCTGTGCCCATCGAGAAACAGAGCAAAGATCTGCGTTCATACTCGCTACTGCGTCAGCAATGTTCTTGGGGCTTGCACTTATGTACAGTTGGATGTCGTCGGCATATAGATGGTAGTTGCAGGAGTGAATCACTGAAGAAATATCATTAATGTATAGTGAGAAGAGTAATGGACCAAGGACGGAGCCTTGGGGAACTCCAGAGCGCACGTTTTTCTATGATGACTTTTCCGACCCACAAATGACTTGTTGACTTCTGTTTTCGAGGTAGCTGTCGAACCAGTGTTTTGCGCTGTTTGAGAAATTCAGCTGCTTCATCTTAATCAGTAATATATCAAAGTCAACTGTATAAAAAGCCTTGCTAAAGTCAAGCAGTGCTAGGATGGTAGCTTCACGTCTGTCCATAGCATTTTTAATGTCATCAGTTACTTTGATTAATGCAGTTGCTGTACTATGGTGCTTTCGAAAGCCCGACTGATATTTGTCGTGGATGTTATGAGTTTTGAGGTAATCCGTCAGCTGTTCATGGACGATGTATTCTAGTGCTTTAGATATTGCAGGTAGTATGCTGATCGGCCTGTAGTCACCAGGTGACTTAGGGTTGTCATTCTTGGGTATAGGTTGAATTAAACTTTCCTTCCACTCAGTGGGATATGTACTACTGACAAGAGACACGTTGAAGATGTCTGTGATAACTGGAGTAATAGTGTCTACGACGTTCTTAATCATGCCAATGCTCACTCCATCATTTCCTACTGCCTCGGAAGAGATTCTCACAATTGCCTTGTGTACTGTGCCGGTAGTGACATGCTTTAGGAAAAACTTGTCTCTCGAGAGATTGATATCTTGGGGCTGGTAATTTGTCGCTGCGTGGCAGTTTGCAGCTGTTGAGAAGAAATCGTTTAATTATTCTGCAGACGCTTGATAAACAGCGTCAGCTCTTCCCTTCCCTATACCGAAACTGCACAGCTTTTTCCACAGTGCAGCAGGTTTTGACATGCCGCCTACGACAGAGCGGGCATGTCTGATTTTGGCATTCCTCACGCTTTGCTTGGTTCTATTCTGGAGTTTCCTATAAGCTTCGTACGCCTTGGGAGTTGGGTTACGTTTGAAGGCCCTATGTGCAGCATCACGTTTATTCATTAACTGGAGTAATGCAGTGGTAAGCCACGGAGCGGGAGCTCTCTTTACCTTGACAGTGCGTTGAGGAGCATTTTTATCATACAGTGCAATAATTTTGCGACATAATTCCCGGATTTTTCCGTCTAAAGTCAGTTCATTGCTTATATCATGCCAAGGGATGTCTGAGCAATCCTTTTGAAGAGCGTCATGGATAACATTTTTTAGGTTTCTGTAGGATACCAGGTGAGATTTTTCTTTGGTAGTATACACTGAGTAATTTAAGAATATCACGTCATGGGCAGAGAGTCCCGGAGCGGATGTCTGATTGGCGTGAATTATTTTATCTGGTCGCTTTGTTGCTATTATATCTATGAGTGTATGGCTGTGTGGCGTGTGATGAGTTGGGTCAAGGGGTGTTAAACTCATATCATTGGAGTGGAACAGTCTCCTTAGTTTTTCTGCAGAGGGAGATTTTAACTGTAAGTCGATGTTTGTGTCGCCCATAATGATTATGTGTTCATACAGTGTCACGAGCGAGGACAGGGCAGACTGAAAGGAGGACATAGCACCGACGTTTGGAGGTTTATAGATTTCGCCAATTAGCAGAACTCTGCTTCTCCTTCACCCTTTGCATCCGATGTGCATAGTATAGTAGGTCTCAGATCAGAGCGAACATAGGCACCCACACCACCCACGGCGTCGTGTTTCACGATCTGCCCTTAAGAGTGGGTAACCAGTGATTCGGATAGCCTCGGAAGAAATGTTTGGTTTCCACCAAGTTTCAGAGACGAGGATAATATGGAACAGCGATTGGCAGAACAGGTCACAGAACTCGTCGAAGTGAGCCGTTAGCGACTGAGCGTTCGCGTGGGCCACAAAGAGCCCGCCGCCGGAACCGGCCCGTCCCATTGTAGCCGCCTGTAGGACCGAGCGCGCTCCGTTTACCTGCTGGCCGGAAGAGGGACAAAAGCTGGATTTCGCGGGGGACGACATATTTACAGGTGCGTACAAGGTCGTGACTGACTCAAGCGTCTGTGGGCTAAAGGTGAAAGACAAGCTGGAGGTATTGGAGCAGGGAGCGAAAAGAAAGATGGAAAGCGGCAGTAGTGGTTACGAAAAAGATAACAGTAGTAGTAGTGGTAGTGACGAGGATGAAAATAGCAGATATAGAAAGGCGGTTTTAAGGAGATTCCTGTTAATGGAGAATGTTAATTCCCGTTTGACTGACAATATGAATATACATGGGCACTTATGATAGACAAATAAAGAAGCAATATTTATGTGAAACAATTGACTGATTTTAAATAGAGTACTTATGGTACTTATAGAAATAACGAAGCAATATTTACGTAAAAAAATGAAAAGAAAGAAGAAAAATTAACTTATATTAGACAGAGTACAATATGAGACTTCGTGTCTCGCGAGATTTCGCTCAGTCTTTCAGTTCGGACATGTTCATCACCGTTTTCCTCCCTCCTTCCGTCTCGACTACGATCCTGCCGTCCTGGGTCCATCCATTTTGAAGGCCGAACTGTGTAATCGCAGTGTTCAAAACTTTTAGTCTTTCGCGCGTCAGATCTTCCCTCAGGGTAACCCCACTCTTGGCGAGTTTTCTTTTCTGAGCAAACACTTCAGCTCTTTTCCGGTATGGCACAAATTTAATTATTATGGGCCTGGGTTTCATGGCACCTGGTATCCTGCGCCCAACACGGTGGCTTCTGTCAATATCGGCCACGTCGATCTGCACGCCAAGTTTTTCACGCACGAGGCTAATGGCCAGGTCGTCGATGTTTTCACGTTCGTTTTCAGCTACCCCGAACAAGCGCAAGCTGTTCCTTCGCTGATACTGCTCAATTTCATCGGTGGCCACAGACAGTTTAGCTTCTAGGTCGGCGGCTTTTTTCTCTTGTGCGGCCAGGGACTTTTTAAGAGACTGGATTTCGGTGCTGTTGCGCCCGACAGACTCCTGCAGTTTGTCCATGACCGCGGCCGTCACAGAGTCCGCGATGGATTGCACGATTACGTCTAGCGTGTCCTTGCTGTGCAGCGCCGCACTCACCTGGGACCTATCCTAAATGTCACTAATTTGCTTTGCAAATTTGTTACAGCGATCAGCAGTTTACTTACGCTGGGAGTACAAAGCTGGGTGATGTGGCGATTACACGCCATTAACGTGCTAAAAATGGATATTTCATCTTTTCTCTTAGTACCCGCCGTCTAAATTGTTTATTCCACGAAGTCCAATTATTCTTGTTGTGCCCGGCTACTTACTGCATCGCGTGGTGTGACATTTTAACACTATCAACCTTCATCCAACTTATCGCTCTGTTATGGTTTCATCATAACAGGAAAGATAATGGTAACAGGGGCCAGTGTCAGCTTCAGCATAGACTTTTGCCTAAATCTTAACTGAATACTAAACATTATCACTTCCTGGCAGATTAAAGGGACCAGGACTCGAACCCCCCCCCCCCCCCCCCCGTCCTCCCCAGCCTGTGGCTAAGCCATGTCTCCACAGTACCCTTTCTTCCAGGAGTGCTAGTTCTGCAAAGTATGCAATAAAACTTCTGTGACGTTTGGAGAGTGGGAGACGAGTTACTGACATAATTTGAGCTGCGAGGGCGGGTCGTGAGTCGTGCTTGGGTAGGTCAGATGGTAGAGCATTTGTCTGCGAAAGGCAAAGTTCCCGAGCTTGGGTCTGCGTCCTGCAAACAGTTTAAGTCTGCCAGGAAGTTTCATATCAGTGCACACTCCGCTGCAGAATGAAAATTTCATTAATGATCGTTTCTACTCTCCTGCTCACGTTTTGATTTATCCCCACCTCAGAACAATTAGTTATCTGAGGCACAATACAATCTAGCATTCCATATCCTTTCTTTTGAGATGTACGCACAAATCAGCCCAATGCAACACACCAGCGTTCATCAGATCATGTCTTGAGTGAAGATATTAATGGCTTCCTGACGCCCCACATACAAGTCGGCGGAGTGAGAGCAGACCACTGATGGCGACACATGGCTCTGCAGAGATGCCGTTACGTGCTGCATTTGTGGAGGCCAAACGTTGTAAGCCACACTGAAGATCCACCCGTGACATGTCTTAACGCGGGAACCTGAATTTTCGTGTAATCCGTGACACGATACGTCCCAAGTACCTTGCATCGACTACTTCCCCCGACGTTCAAAGTTCGTGTTGCGGTGTTCACTACTCACCTGAAACATCCTGGCTGATTAACACTGTGTACGGGACCAGGACTCGAATCTACAACTTTGGCCTTTCACGGTCAAGTGCTCTGCCGACTCAGCTACCTAACCGCGCCTCACTGCGTGTCCTCGAAGCGCTACGTTCTCCAGTACTTTGTCTCGTACCTTCGACACTTCACAGATGTTCTCCTCCAAGACTTGCAATCCTGGAAGAAACGACTGAGGTCGTATCATTAGTCGTGGTTTGAGAGCTCAGTATGTAGAGCAGTTCACCGCGAAACGCAAACGTCCGAGTTCGAGTGAGTCGAGTACAAATCTTTAATGTACAAGATAGTTTGGAATCAGCGCACACTATGCTACAGAGTTCTCTAAACAACCTACCTCCTGTGACTAAGCCATGTATCCGCACCATATTTTGTTCCCGGAGTGCTTGTGGTGCGTCTCATGCAGGAGAATTTCTGAGAAATTGGGAAGAAAGGACGTGTGTTACTGGCGGAAGTATAGTTGTGAGGGGAGTCGAGGTACTTGTTTGTATAGATCAAGGTTGAGCACTTGGTCGCGAAAGGCAAAAGTCCGGCACACGATTTTAATTTGCCAGGATGATTTAAATCGGCTCTCACTCCACCGAATAGCGAATATTCGTTGTGGCACCACACACATAAACGTCAAAGACTGTTAGGATACTGTGTCCACGGTCTGACCATATGCTGCATCTTGCGAAAACATTCGAGAGTGAATAGTGGAACAATCCTTCCCGTGACGTTCTGCCCCTCAACTTCTTTCATAAATAAAAGTAACTAAAAAAGAATGGCCAGAGAACGAATCTAAGTATTAAGTATTTATAAGCAAATTTCGCTAGAGCGGACATAGGTAACGTCTACAGTAAAATTACTGACGCCATTGGGAAAAAAGAGAAGCAGTTGTATAAATATCAATATCTAGATGGAAGACAATTCCTAGCTAAAGAAGGGAAAGCCAAAAAGTGAAAGGAGTATATTGATGGTCAGTACAAGGGAGATGAACATGACGACACTATTATAGGACTGGAAGAGGACGTAGATGAAGATGAGATGGGAGACATGATTGTGCCAGAAAAATTCGACACAACATGGAAAGACCTAAGAGGAAACGTGGCCTCTTCTACTTCGACATCTACATTTATACTCCGTAAACCACCCAACGGTGTGTGGCGGAGGGTACTTTACGTGCCACTGTCATTACCTCCCTTTCCTGTTCCAGTCGCGTACGGTTCGCGGAAAGAACGACTGCCGGAAAGCCTCCGTGAGCGCTCGACTCTCTCTAATTTTACATTCATGATCTCCTCGGGAGGTGTAAGTAGGGGAAGCAATATATTCGATGCCTCAACCTGAAACGCGTCCTCTCGAAACCTGGACAGCCAGCTACACCGCGATGCAGAGCGCCTCTCTTGCAGAGTCTGCCACTTGTGTTTGCTAAACATCTCCGTAACGCTATCACGCTTACCAAATAACCCTGTGACGAAACGCGCCGCTGTTCTTTGGATCTTCTCTATCTCCTCTGTCAACCTGACTTGGTACGGATCCCACACAGATGAGCAATACTCAAGTATAGGTCGAACGAGTGTTTTGTTAGCCACATCCTATGTTGATGGACTACATTTTCTAAGGACTCTCCCAATGAATCTCAACCTGGCACCCACCTTAGCAGCAATTAATTTTTATATGATCATTCCACTTCAAATTGTTCCCTACGCATATTCCCAGTGGTTGTTCCGCTATCATATAATCATACAATAAAGGATCCTTCTTTCTGTGCATTCGCAATACTTTACATTTGAATATGTTAAGGGTCAGTTGCCACTCCCTGCACCAAGTGCCTATCTGCTGCAGATCTTCCTTAATTTTACTGCAGTTTTCTAATGCTGCAACTTCTCTGTATACTACAGCATCATCCGCGACAAGCCGCGTGGAACTTCCGACACTATCTACTACTAGGTCATTTATATATATTGTGAAAAGCAGTGGTCCCATAACACTCCCCTGTGGCACGCCAGAGGTTACTTTAACGTCTGTAGACGTCTCTCCATTGAGAACAACATGCTGTGTTCTGTTGGCGAAATACTCTCCAATCCAGCCACACAGCTAGTCTGATATTCCGTAGGCTCTTACTTTATTTATCAGGCAATAGTGCGAAACTGTGTTGAACGCCTTCCGGAAGTCAAGGAAAATGGCATCCACCTGGGAGCCTGTATCTAATATTTTCTGGGTCTCATGAACAAATAAAGCGATTTGGGTCTCACATGATCGCTGTTTCCGGAACCCATGTTGATTTCTACAGAGTAAATTCTGGGTTTCCAGAAATGACGGGAGTAAACGACACGTAAGAATTACCGACTGCCTTCACCGAACCACCTGTGAGAAAACTCTTCAATCTGTTGTGCAAAATGTATGAGACAGGCAAAATACCTTCAAACCTCAAGAAGGATGCAGTAATACTAGTTCCGAAGGAATCAGTTGCTGACAGTTGCGAAAATTACCAGACAATTAATATGAAAAATCATGGCTCCTAAATACTAACGCGAATTCTTTAATGATAAATGGAAAATCTTGTAGAAGCCGACCTCGAGGAAGATCAGTTTGGATTCTGGAGAAATGTAAGAAAATGCGAAGCACTACTGACCCTACGACGTCTCTCAGAAGATTGGTTATGGAAAGGCAAACCTACGTCTATTGCATTTTAGACCTAAAGCAAGCTTCTGACAAAATTGAGTGGAATATATGAGGGGTCAAAAATAGGGAGCGAGAGGCTGTTTAAAAACTGCACTGAAACCACACAGCAGTAATAAGAATCGAGGGGTATGAAAGGGAAGTAGTGGTTGAGAACGGGGTGAGACAGGGCAGTAGCCTTTCCCCAACATTATGCAATTAGTACATAAAGCAATCATTAAAGGGAACTAAAGAAAAATTTGGAGCAGAAATTACAGTACAGGGACGAGAAATAAGAACTTCTAGGTTTACCGATGACATTGTAATTCTGCCAGAGATAGCAAAGGACTTTGCTGTTGTTGATGATGATTCTGTTTGGTTTGTGGTTCGCTCAATGGCACAGTCATCAGTGCTCGTGCAAGTCCCAATTTTTTCACATTCCAGTCTATTCACTATCGCGAATGATGATGATCAGGAGGAGGAGGAGGAGGAGGAGGAGGAGGACAACACGAACACCCAGGGAAACTCTGCACCTCGGCCGGGAATCGAACCCGGGACCTAGTGATCCAGAGGCAGCCACGCTAGCCACTAGACTGCGACTGCGGACTCAAAGTATGTGGAAGTACAGTTGAACAGAGTGGACAGTATCTTGAAAGCACAATGTTAGACAAACATAAAATGGCTCTGAGCACTATGGGACTTAACTTCTGAGGTGATCAGTCCCCTAGAACTTAGAACTACTTAAACCTAACTAACCTAAGGACATTACACACATCCATGCCCAAGACAGGATTCGAACGTGCGACCGTAGTGGTCGCGCAGTTCCAGACTGTAGCGCCTAGAACCGCTCGGCCACCCTGGTCGGCAGACGAACATCAACCATACCAAAAAGAAGAAGCACAGTGCAATGTAGTGCTGAGGGAATTAGATTAGGAAACGAGACACTTACATTAGTAAATGAGATTTGCTATATGGCCAGTAAAGTAACTGATGATGACCAAAGTAGGGAGGATGTAAAATTTAGACTGGAAATGACAATTAAAACGTTTATGAAGAAGATAAATTTGTTAACATGGATTGAAGACTTAAGCGTTAGGTAGTCTTTCCATAAGGTATTTGTCTGGAGTGTCGTCGTGTATGGAAGTGAAACGCGGACAATAAAAAGTATAGGCAACAGAAAATTAGAAGCTTTTGAAATGTGGTTTTACAGAATTGTGTTGAAGACTGTTTGGGTAAATCACGTAACTAATGAGGGGGTACTGAGTAGTATAGGGGACACAAGAAATTTGTGGCACAATTTGACGAAAAGAAGGGTTCGGTTGATAGGACACACTGTGAGACATTAAGGGATCATCAATTTAGTATTGGAGGTTGTTGTTGTTGTGGTCTTCAGTCCTGAGACTGGTTTGATGCACCTCTCCATGCTACTCTATCCTGTGCAAGCTTCTTCATCTCCCAGTACCTACTGCAACCTACATCCTTCTGAATCTGCTTAGTGTATTGATCTCTTGGTCTCCCTCTACGATTTTTACCCTCCACACTGCCCTCCAATGCTAAATTTGTGATCTCTTGATGCCTAAAAAAGATGTCCTACCAACCGATCCCTTCTTCTGGTCAAGTTGTGCCACAAACTTCTCTTCTCCCCAATCCTATTCAGTACCTCCTCATTAGTTACGTAATCTACCCACCTTATCTTCGGCATTCTTCTGTAGCACCACATTTCGAAAGCTTCTATTCTCTTCTTGTCCAAACTGGTTATCGTCCATGTTTCACTTCCATACATGGCTACACTCCATACAAATACTTTCAGAAACGACTTCCTGACACTTAAATCTATACTCGATGTTAACAAATTTCTGTTCTTCAGAAACGCTTTCCTTGCCATTGCCTGTCTACATTTTATATCCTCTCTACTTCGACCGTCATCAGTTATTTTACTCCCTAAATAGCAAAACTCCTTTACTACTTTAAGTGTCTCATTTCCTAATCTAATCCCCTCAGCATCACCCGATTTTATTTGACTACATTCCATTATCCTCGTTTTGCTTTTGTTGATGTTCATCTTCTATCCTCTTTTCAAGACACTGTCCATTCCGTTCAACTGCTCTTCCAAGTCCTTTGCTGACAGAATTACAATGTCATCGGCGAACCTCAAAGTTTTTACTTCTTCTCCATGAATTTTAATACCTACTCCGAATTTTTCTTTTGTTTCCTTTACTGCTTCCTCAATATACAGATTGAATAACATCGGGGAGAGGCTTCAAACCTGTGTCACTCCTTTCCCAACCACTGCTTCCCTTTCATACCCCTCGACTCTTATAACTGCCATCTGGTTTCTATACAAATTGTAAATGGCCTTTCGCTCCCTGTATTTGACCCCTGCCACCATCAGAATTTGAAAGAGAGTATTCCAGTTAACGTTGTCAAAAGCTTTCTCTAAGTCTACAAATGCTAGAAACGTAGGTTTGCCTTTCCTTAATGTTTCTTCTAAGATAAGTCGTAAGGTTAGTATTGCCTCACGTGTTCCAACATTTCTACGGAATCCAAACTGATCTTCCCCGAGGTCCGCTTCTAAAAGTTTTTCTATTCGTCTGTAAAGAATTCGCGTTAATATTTTGCAGCTGTGACTTATTAAACTGATAGTTCGGTAATTTTCACATCTGTCAACACCTGCTTTCTTTGGGATTGGAATTATTATATTCTTCTTGAAGTCTGTGGGTATTTCGCCTGTCTCATACATCTTGCTCACCAGATGGTAGAGTTTTGTCATGACTGGCTCTCCCAAGGCCATCAGTAGTTCTAATGGAATGTTGTCTACTCCCAGGGCCTTGTTTCGACTCAGGTCTGTCAGTGCTCTGTCAAACTCTTCACACAGTATCTTATCTCCCATTTCATCTTCATCTACATTCTCTTCCATTTCCATAATATTGTCCTCAAGTACATCGCCCTTGTATAAACCCTCCATATACTCCTTCCACCTTTCTGCCTTCCCTTCTTTGCTTAGAACTGGGTTGCCATCTGAGCTCCTGATATTCATACAAGTGGTCCTCTTCTCTCCAAAGGTCTCTTTAATTTTCCTGTAGGCAGTATCTATCTTACCCCTAGTGAGACAAGCCTCTACATCCCAACATTTGTCCCCTAGCCATCCCTGCTTAGCCATTTTGCACTTCCTGTCGATCTCATTTTTGAGATGTTTGTATTCCTTTTTGCCTGCTTCATTCACTGCATTTTTATATTTTCGCCTTTCATCAATTAAATTCAATATTTCTTCTGTTGCCAAAGGATTTCTAGTAGCCCTCGTCTTTTTACCTATTTGATCCTCTGCTGCCTTCTCTACTTCATCCCTCAGAGCTACCCATTGTTCTTCTACTGTATTTCTTTCCCCCATTCCTGTCAATTAATCCCTTATGCTCTCCCTGAAACTCTCTACAACCTCTGGTTCTTTCAGTTTATCCAGGTCCCATCTCCTTAAATTCCCACCTTTTTGCAGTATCTTCAGTTTCAATCTGCAGTTCATAACCAATAGATTGTGGTCAGAATCCACATCTGCCCCTGGAAATGTCCTACAACTTAAAAATCTGGTTCCTAAATCTCTGTCTTACCATTATATAATCTCTCTGACACCTTTTAGTATCTCCAGGATTCTTCCAGGTATACAACCTTCTTTCATGATTCTTGAACCGTTAGCTATGATTAAGTTATGCTCTGTGCAAAATTCTACAAGGCGGCATCCTCTTTCATTTCTTCTCCCCAATCCATATTCACCTGCTATGTTTCCTTCTCTCTCTTTTCCTACTGACGAATTCCAGTCACCCATGACTATTAAATTTTCGTCTCCCTTCACTACCTGAATAATTTCTTTTATTTCATCAATTTCTTCGTCATCTGCAGATCTAGTTGGCATATAAACTTGTACTACTGTAGTAGGCGTGGGCTTCGTGTCTATCTTGGACACAATAATGCATTCACTATGCTGTTTGTAGTAGCTAACCCACACTCCTATTTTTTATTCATTATTAAACCTACTCCTGCATTACCCCTATTTGATTTTGTATTTATAACCCTGTAATCACCTGACCAAAAGTCTTGTTCCTCCTGCCACCAAACTTCACTAATTCCCACTATATCTAACTTTAACCTATCCATTTCCCTTTTTAAATTTTCTAACCTACCTGCCCGATTAAGGGAGCTGACATTCCACGCTCCGATCCGTAGAACGCCAGTTTTCTTTCTGCTGATAACGACGTCCTCTTGAGTAGTCCCCGCCCGGAGATCCGAATGGGGGACTATTTTACCTCCAGAATATTTTACCCAAGAGGACGCCATCATCATTTAATCATACAGTAAAGCAGCATGTCCTCGGGAAGTGTGGAGTGTAAAAGGTGTAGAGGGAGACGAACAGACGAATACAGGAAGCAGATTCAGAAGTATGTGGGTTGTAGTAGTTATTAGGAGGTGAAGAGGCTTCCGCAGGATAGAATTACATGGAGAACTGCATGAAACCGATCTCTGGATTGAAGATCACAGGTATAGCAACCTGGAGTAAGCTGGACCACCTACAGGTTAACTAAGTTTAATATAGTATTATAAACCGGATAGTCAACTCTGATGGAAACAGTGCTGATGAAATTAGCAGGAGAGGCGAGGAGACAGATGACTTGAGGCGACGCGGCAGCTCGGCTGGGGGCCTGGCCCGGTGCCAGCCACGGAAGCCGTCGGCCCCCGCCGTGGGCAGCGCGGCAGAGCCTCAGCCAGTGTCCACGGCGCAGCGGCGCAGGGCCCGGCGCGACCCATTAATCACGACGACCCGGCGCTGCGCGGCGCGCCGGAGCGGCGTCGGGATCTCTGACGCTCCGCTGCCTCAATTACACCGCGCGCCGCCAGAGTCTAATCTGCGCATGCGCAGACTGCGTGCGCTGCGGGTAGCCGGCCTGTGATCGCCGCTGTGGCCTGTATTGTAACCGCGCCGCTGTCGTGCCGCATCGCTTACATCCCGTACATCGCTTACATCCCGTAACGCACTGCCACTGATGCCGGCTGTCCCCAATAATTTTTATCATTAATGCGTTGATAAAGATATGGGATAAAGTATTATATTAGGAATTTAAAAGAACTTTCGATGACTTAAGGTCAAATAAGGCAGAAGGGATGCATAGCATTCCACCGAAATTTCTAAATTTACCTGGCAAAATGGCAAAAACACAACTATTCACGTTCGTGAGTAGACCATGGCGATATACCATCAGACTATCGGGAGAAACATAGCCAACACAGTTCCGAAGATAGCAATAGCCGACAAGTGTGAGAATTATCGCAAGCACCTAAGCAATCAAGTTCCCTAGGCGAATAATATACAAATAATATACAGAAGATTGGAAAACAAAATTGAGGCTCTCTTAGATGTTTGGCTTTAGGAAGGGTGGAGGCACCAGAAAGTTAGTTCTCATGATGCTGTTGATGACAGAAAATAGAGAGAAGAAAATCGAGACACATACAAAGCGTTCCACAATGTAAAATTGCGCAAGAGGTTCGAAATTCTGAAAAACGTACGGTAAGCTAAAGGAGAAGTCAGGTCATTTACAATACCTACAAGAACCAAGAGGGGAAAATAAGACTGCAAGGCCAAGAACTAAGTAATCAGACTGCAAAGCATGTAAGTCAGGGATGTGCTTCAAGAATGGGATTAAAATTCACGGTGAAAGAATATCAATGATGACATTCGCTGATGACATTGCCATTCTCGGCGAAAGTGAGGACGGATTACAGAATCCGTTGAATGGAATGGATGGTGTAAAGAGTGCGGAATATGCACTGACAGTAAATCAAAGTAAGACGAATGTAATGAGAAGTATCAAGAATGGGAGCAGCAGGAAACTTAACATCATAGTTGGTAATCACGAAATAGGCAAAGCTAAGGAATTCTACTATCTAGTCAGCAAAACAAACCAATGATAAACGAAGCAAGGAGGATATGAAAAGCAGACTAGCACTGACAAGAAGGGCACTCATGGGAAGGCCAATTCTGCTAGTATGAAACATACGCTTTATTTTCCGGAAGAAATTTCTTGAGAATGTACGTTTGAAGCGCAGTATTGCGTGCTAGTGAAACACTAACCAGAACAGAAGAGAATTGCAGAATTTGAGATATGGTGCTACAGAAGAATGTTGAAAAGTAGATCGACTCATAAAGTAAGAAATGAGGATGTTCTCCACAGAATTTGCGAGGAAAGTAATAGATGGAAAGCACTGACGAGAAGAATGGACAGGAAGATAGAAGATCTTTTAAGACATTAGGGAACAACTTCCATGACACTAGAGGGAACTGTAGACGGTAGGCCGTCTAGAGGAAGGTAGAGGTTGTAATCCATTCAGCAAATAATTGAGGACATAGGTTCAAACTGCTACTCGGAGACAAAAGATAGTCACAGGACAGGAATCTGTGACGATGTGACGAGCCGCATCAACTTAGAAGACTTACGAGTAAAAGAATAAAAACTCTGAGGTGACACATATTTCTGTATATGAGAAATACACCAATTGACTTGTAGAATGCAAGAGTAATACCATTACCATAAGACGAATAAAAACAGAGAATGGAAACACCATATCAAGCGTATTACTCCAAGAACAAACAGGATTTCACTAACTAGGCCTTAATCACCAAACTGTCTGTCTCTCCTTTGGCATTCCTACGGCTGTCGCCACGCCCCCAGATACCTGACGCCTTCTGTTCCGATCTTCTGCGTGTTGTGTACCAAGGAAGAGGTATACAATAAACACCATAGCCACCACAGAAGCACCTGGCGTCTCTCAGGCCTGCGCAGCAGTCTTCATAAGGTGCTCACAAAAACATGACTCTTGACCATTAGACCCAGAAGAAGGCCGCTGCAAACGTGGCCCAAACGTTGGTTTTTCTCCAGCAGCAGTAGTTTTTTTACATTAGGACGCCGTACCACTCCCAGGAAACTTTTATGTCGAAGGACTCTTCCTGTTTCTGTGTCCCTTCATGTCGTTTACGTCGACAGATAGAGTGGACAACAGGCAATGGGGAATTCTGTTGACCATGGACCATGGAATACGTTTCTTCTGTTCCGTGCTGGTGGGCATGGATATTCTTTTGTCAATTGACACCATTCGATGCACAATGAGACAAATTTAGCAAGAGCAAGTGAACAGCGCCGTTCTCTGCATGCAGTCAGCTCAGCGCATTACTCTGAATTCTGTCCTCTGATATAGCAGTTACTATTTTATGGAGTAATATTTGAGTACTTCAGTAACAAATCTAATCAAAGTTACGACATACTTCAGTAAGTACTTTGAGGAAACTAGAAAAATACGATGAGCTAAATCGTCATTAAAATGTTGTTTCTGTGTGTCAAACTCGACAACGAGATCGAATATAGCTCTTAGTTCTGGTCCGCGCCATAGCCAATCGCAGTGTACGACAATGAATCAAAAGCAGGGAGAAGCAATGGATTAATAATAAGGATATACATAATAATAAGGATATACATAAACATACTTCACGCTGAAGAAATTAATTAATCGTGCTGTGCTGCACTACTATGCTAGCAAAGACAAACGACTCCACAGGACGTTAATCCTGTGCATCAAACTTTCGTCTCACGGAAGAAGAATTATTTGTACATGGTTGTAAACCCTTTACTTCCATTGCAGAATTCAAGGAAAGATGAACACAACGAACCGGCATACAATGCAAAATCTTTTCCACATAATTTCTTCCAACTGCTTTCCGTTAGAGTTGACAATGCACCAAAACTCCGTCTCACTGAATCGCTGATATGTTCGAGGAGATCACCAAATAATTTCCCAGCATCGACAATTAGGGCACAGGAGCTCTCTGCACCCCGTAGCGGGTCTCTACACATAAAAACTTTCAGTTGCCACCAAAATTGAAATTAGTGTACGGAGAAGATGTAAGTGACAGATTCTACGAAAGCCATCCTATCGACCCGTGACTGCGTCTGTTGATGTTGTTGTGGTCTTCAGTCCTGAGACTGGTTTGATGCAGCTCTCCATGCTACTCTATCCTGTGCAAGCTTCTTCATCTCCCAGTACCTACTGCAATCTACATCCTTCCGAATCTGCTTAGTGTATTCATCTCTTGGTCTCCCTCTACGATTTTTACCCTCCACGCTGTCCTACAATACTAAATTGGTGCTCCCTTGATGCCTCAGAACATGTCCTACCAACCAATCCCTTCTTCTAGTCAAGTTGTGCCACAAATTGCTCCCCAATTCTATGCAATACCTCCTTATTAGTTATGTGATCTACCCATCTAATTTTCAGCATTCTTCATTACTACCATATTTCGAAAGCTTCTATTCTCTTCTTGTCTGAACTATTTATCATCCGTATTTCACTTCCATACAAATACTTTCAGAAACGACTTCCTGACACTCAAATCTATACTTGATGTTAACAAATTTCTTTCTTGAGTAACGCTTTCCTTGCCATTGCCAGTATACATTTTATATCCTCTCTACAGTTATTTCGCTCCCCAACAGGCAAAACTCCTTTACTACATTAAGTGTCTCATTTCCTAATCTAATTCCCTATGCATCACCCGATTTAATTGAGCTACATTCCATTATTCTCGTTTTGCTTTTGTTTATGTTCATCTTATATCCTCCTTTCAATACACTGTCCATTCCATTCAACTACTCTCCCAAGTCCTTTGCTGTCTCTGACAGAATTACAATGTCATCGGTGAACCTCAAAGTTTTTATTTCTTCTCCATGGATTTTAATACCTACTCCGAATTTTTCTTTTGTTCCCTTCGCTGCTTGCTCAATATACAGATTCAATAACATCGGGGAGAGGCTACTACCCTGTCTCACTCCCTTCCCAAACACTGCTTCTCTTTCATGTCCCTCGACTCTTATAACTGCCATCTGGTTTCCGTACAAACTGTAAATAGCCTTTCGCTCCCTGTGTTTCACCTCTGCCACCTCCAGAATTTCAGAGAGAGTATTCCAGTCAACGTTGTCAAAAGCTTTCTCTAAGTCTACAAATGCTAGAAACGTAGGTTTGCCTTTCCTTAACCTTTCTTCTAAGATAAGTCGTAGAGTCAACATTGGCTGTCGTGTTCCGATATTTCTACGGAATCCAAATTGACCTTCCTCAAGGTCGGCGTCTACTAGTTTTTCCATTCGTCTGTAAAGAATTCGCGTTAGTGTTTCGCAGCCGCCACTTATTACACTAGTAGTTCGGTAATTTTCACATCTTTCAACACCTGCTTTCTTTGGGATTTGAATTATTATATTCTTCTTGAAGTCTGAGTGTATTTCGCCTGTCTCATACATATTGCTCACCAGATGGTAGAGTTTTGTCAGGACTGGCTCTCCCAAGGCTGCCAGTAGTTCTAATGGAATGTTGTCTACTCCCGGGGCCTTGATCGACTTGGGTCTTTCAGTGCTCTGTCAAACTCTTCACGCAGTATCATATCTCCCATTTCATCTTCATCTAAATCCTCTTCCATTTCCATAATACTGTCCTCAAGTACATCGCCCTTGTATAGACCTACTGTATACTCCTTCCGCCTTTCAGCTTTTCCTTCTTTGTTTAAAACTTGGTTTCCATCTGAGGTCTTGACATTCATACAAGTGGTTCTATTTCCTCCAAAGGTCTCTTTAATATTTCTGTAGGCAGTATCTATCTTACCCCTAGTGAGATAAGCCTCTACATCCTTACATTTGTCCCCTAGCCATCTCTGCTTAGCCATTTTGCACTTCCTGTCGCTCTCATTTTTGAGACGTTTGTATTCCTTTTTGCCTGCTTCATTTACTGCATTTTTATATTTTCTCCTTTCATCAGTTAAATTCAATATTTCTTCTGTCAACCAAGGATTTCCACTAGCCCACGTCTTTTTACCTACTTGATTCTCTGATGCCTTCACTAGTTCGTTCCTCAAAGCTACCCATTGTTCTTCTACTGTATTTCTTTCCCCCATTCCTGTCAATTGTTCCCTTATGCTCTCCCTGAAACTGTGTACAACCTCTACGTCTACTGTTTGGAAACCGACAGTTATTTGCTCTGAAACAAGGACAATCACCGCAGTGTACGAACTACAATGCAAAATGTTTAAAGATTGCTGATGTCGTTATTGACGAGGACTTCGAAACCGTACGCAGTACTCTAGGAATACAACATCTAACCAGGAATTAAGTTCAGCGGCGGATTTACGCAGATACCAGTTCTAATGGAAGTAAATTCTAAAACTTACTTACGGTCTGCTAGTTCGTTCTCTTTCCATAGCTGCCGTAACACACTGAGGTGAGAAAACCCGTGTCGTAGCGATATCCACATACAAAGATGTTGGTACTATTATGAATACAATGTATAAAAAGGAGTTCATTGACAGAGCTGTCATTTGCTCAAGCACGAATTATGAGAAAAATTTTCCGACGTGATTAGGGCCGCACGAAGTTAATTAAAGAACTGTGAACGCAGAATAGCAGTTGGAGCTAGACGCATGCGCATTAAATTTCGGAAATCTTTAGGGAATACAATATTCCAATGTCCATAATGTCAAGAGTTAGTCGAGGATACCAGATTTCAAACAATTCCCTTCACCTCGGACTACGCTGTAGCCGACGACCTTCACTTAACAGCCGAGAGAAGCGGCGTCTACACAACGTTGTCAATGATAACAGACAAGCAACTCTGAGTGAAGTAACCACAGATGTCAATGTGAGAAGTATGACGAACCTGTCCGTTATGACAGTGCAGCGGAATCTGACGTTTATAGGCTGCGTCAGCAGAAGATTGAATGCCTCCGCAAACAACAGGACGTCGCCTGCAGCGACTGGAAAGCAGAAGCCTGGTTAGATGAGTCACGATTTCGGTTGGTAAGTGCTGATGACAGGGTATGAGTGTGGTGCAGACGCCACGAAGCCATGGACCCAAACTGTCAACAAGGCAATGCAAGCTGATGGTGGCTCCATAAAGGTGCGGGTGTGTTTACGTGGAATGGACTGGGTTCTGTCACCCAAATGAACTGGTCATTGATCTTTTGTAACCATTCACGAACTTTCTGTTTCCAAACTACGATGGAATCCTTATAAAAGACAATGCGCCATATCACCGGACCAAAATTATTCACGTTTAGTTTGAATAACATTCTGGACAGTTCGAGTGAATGAACTGGCCACCAAGATCGCCCGACATGAATCCCATGAAATATTTACGGGACATTAAACAGAGGTCAATTCCGACGAAAATTCCTGCACGGGCAACATTTTCGCAGTTATGGACTAGTATAGAGGCTTGTGGCTCAACATTTCCGCGGTCTTTTGAGACAATGATACTTCGTGTTGGTGCAGTACGGCGGACAAAAAGAGGTCCGACACGATGTAAGGGTGTATCCGATAACTTTTGTCACCTCAGTGTAATATGTAGCGTGGAAGAAAATGACTTATCATGTTGTAAGAAAGTATTTCAGACCGGCATGAATCTCAAACTGTTATTCATATTTGTGTGCGGCATGTGATCTGGACGTTTCGTTGTACGTGTTAGGTTCGTCCTCTACAGCTGATGTAAGGGAATGCTTATACCGACAGTAAGCTTTTGTAATATACCTGAACAATGGCCTAGAAAGAAACGATTAATTAGGTCCGACGCGCAACAAAATCT
The DNA here is from genome assembly GCF_023864345.2 of Schistocerca serialis cubense. Taxonomy (NCBI): domain Eukaryota; kingdom Metazoa; phylum Arthropoda; class Insecta; order Orthoptera; family Acrididae; genus Schistocerca; species Schistocerca serialis. The sequence continues at coordinate 56,420,736 of NC_064644.1, forward strand.
GTGTCTTGTGGTAAACATAGTGGAGACATCACACACAGACGGAACTACGAGACAGGAGTAAGGTCTAACGAACTTGAGGCATTTCTTCGCCTGTTGGAAGGCATTTTCCAGGACACTATCCATTCCGTTCTGATAGTCTTCTAGGTATATACAGAGTGGTCCATTGATACTGACCGGGCCAAATATCTCACGAAATAAGCATCAAAGAAAAAACTACGAAGAACGAAACTAGTCTAGCTTGAAGGGGGAAACCAGATGGCGCTATGGTTGACCCACAAGATGGCGCTGCCATAGATTGAACGGATATCAAGTGCGTTTTTTTTTTTTAAATAGGAACCCCCATTTCTTTTACATATTCGAGTAGTACGTAAAGAAATATGACTGTTTTAGTTGGAGCACTTTTTTCGCTTTGTGATAGATGGCGCTGTAATAGTCACAAACGTATAAGTACGTGGTATCACGGATCATTCTGCCAGTGCGGACGGTATTTGCTTCGTGATACATTACCCGTCTTTAAATAGACCGTTTACCAATTGCGGAAAAGGTCGATATCATGTTGATGTGTGGCTATTGTGATCAAAATGGCCAACGGGTCCGTGCTATGTATGCTGCTCGGTATCCTGGACGACATCTTTCAAGTGTCCGGAGCGTTCGCCGGATGGTTACTTTATTTAAGGAAACAGGAAGTGTTCAGCCACATGTGAAACGTCAACCACGACCTGCAACAAATCATGATGCCCAAGTAGGTGCTTTAGCTACTGTCGCGGCTAATCCGCACATCAGTAGCAGACAAACTGCGCGAGAATCGGGAATCTCAAAAACGTCGGTGTTGAGAATGCTACAAAAACATCGATAGCACCCGTAACATATTTCTATTTACCAGGAATTGCATGTCGACGACCTTGAACGTAGTGTACAGTTCTGCCACTGGGCACAAGAGAAATTGCGGGACAATGACAGATTATTTACACGCGTTTTATTTAACGACGAAGCGTCATTCACCAACAGCGATAACTTAAACCGGCATAATATGCACTATTGGGCAACGGAAAATCCACGATGGCTGCGATAAGTCGAACATCAGCGACCCTGACAGGTTAATGTATGGTGCAGCATTATGGGAGGAAGGATAATTGGCCCCCATTTTATCGATGGCAATCTAAGTGGTGCAATTTATACTGATTTCCTAGCTAATGTTCTACTGATGTTACTACAAGATGTTTCACTGCAAGACAGAATGGCGATGTACTTCCAACAAGATGGATGTGCGGCACATAGCTAGCGTGCGGTTGAAGCGGTATTCAATAGCACATTTCATGATAGGTGGATTGGTCGTCGAAGCACCATACCATGGCCCGCACGTTCACCGGATGTGACGTCCCCGGATTTCTTTCTGTGGGGAAAGTTGAAGGATATTTGCTATCGTGATCCACCGACAACGCCTGACAGCATGCGTCAGCGCATTGTCAATGCGTGTGCGAACATTACGGAAGACGAACTACTCGTTGTTGAGAAGAATGTCGTTACACGTATTGCCAAATGTATTGAGGTTGGCGGACATCATTTTGAGCAATTATTGCGTTAATGTGGTAATTACAAGTAATCACGCGGTAACAGCATGCGTTCTTAGAAATCATAAGTTCACAAAGGTAGATTTATCACATTGGAACAGCCGAAATAAAATGGTCAAACGTACCTACGTTCTGTATTTTAATTTAAAAAACCTACCTGTTACCAACTGTCCGTCTAAAATTGTGAGCCATATATTTGTGACTATTACAGCGCCATCTATCATAAGGTGAAAAAAGTGGTCCAACTAAAACAATCATATTTCTTTACGTACTAAACGAATATGTAATAAAAATGGGGTTCCTATTGGAAAAAAAGAAACGCAGTTGATATCCGTTTGATCTATGGCAGCGCCATCTAGCGGGCCAACCATAGCGCCATCTGCTTTCCCCCTTCAAGCGAGACAAGTTTCGTTCTTCGTAGTTTTTTCGTTCGACGCCTATTTCGTGAGATATTTGGCCTGGTCACGATCAATGGACCACCCTGTATACTGACTACCCAAAACAATAGCATGCAAATGATTAGGGCTGCAGTTCTCTGTGACAGCTAGGACGGTCACATGAGTGCATCACGGTTTTTCATGTTTACAGTTTCCACGAGGTGCCGTAGGACGTATAAAGGGCATGAAAACTGTCCACTGTAGAACCGTCACTGTAATGCAGGAGATGCCATGTACTCGCATGAGACAGCGTTATCAGAATTTCACAAAGTTTGAAAAGGCCTCACTGTGACTGATCATCACAAGGAATGATCGGCGTGTTGAGGACCAAGCCATCATAGTCCCGCCACAACTGCTGCTTCCATCCGAGGACAAGAAACAGAGTCCTCGAGACGTTATGCGTCTTCCTGGTCAGGGACCAATAGCAGCCGGATTTGTCAATTATCGTCCCGTGGTTGTGTTTGGAGTGGTGCCGTGACCTGAAAGTATTGACTGCTTATGAACAGCGTCTCTTTGTTCATGATGTCTTTAGGTACTCCACTACCCTGGAAGATAACTGTCGGTGACTAGAGCGGCAGCTTGTGGAAAGGTCACATTCGTCCAGTGGATTGGAGAAATGCACCACTTTTACTCCTGTGGTCATGGTGGGGTAGCCAACTGTTATATCAGCTCACAGCAGTTAGTAATTGATGAGACTCAGATGGATGAATAGTACGTCGCGGAAGTCTGGAGTACTTACGTGTTACATTTCACATGACAGTCCTGTGGTGCCGTTTCGCAAAAGGACAGTGCTCGTCCACAAATGACACGTGCCTAAATGAAGAATCTGCTGGATGTTGAGGTACTCCTGTGGCCTGGAAGATCCCCAGATCTATCCGCATTCCAACATATGTGGGACCTATTCGTACTTGAACACCGTACCAGTGCCAGTGTCCATGACCTCAAGCACATGCTACAGCAGTTGTGAGCCAGATTGCCTCAGAAAAGGATGTAACTGCTTTGTTACACCGTCTGCAATCGAATCAGTGGATTCCTCCATGCCAGAAGGGGTGCAACGTAATACTGCGAAGTTCTTCATCAACATGTATCCGTTTCGTCTTCACTGTAAGCACATCACACACACTTCTAAGTTATGAAGTTTCGGTTAGTTTTCTCCTCCTCTTCTCAGCACTTACGTTTTCTTTCGATGTGTTTCTATATATTTCCATCTCCATATTATCTGCTCACAGTAACTCAAAATGTGCGTAGGAATATGGAATAAATTATCCACCAACATTGGTAAATTCTGAGATCCGACGAGGGCTAATCATGCAGACTATTCATGTAACATAACCTTGAGAGATTTCATGGCACTCTCGCTTCTGATTCGGTGCTATGCTGGTCCACGTTCTTATACAGGGTGTTTCAAAAATGACCGGTATATTTGAAACGGTAATAAAAACTAAACGAGCAGCAATAGAAATACACCGTTTGTTGCAATATGCTTGGGACAACAGTACATTTTCAGGCAGACAAACTTTCGAAATTACTGTAGTTACAATTGTCAACAACAGATGGCGCTGCGGTCTGGGAAACTCTATAGTACGATATTTTCCACATATCCACCATGCATAGCAATAATATGGCGTAGTCTCTGAATGAAATTACCCGAAACCTTTGACAACGTGTCTGGCGGAATGGCTTCACATGCAGATGAGATGTACTGCTTCAGCTGTTCAATTGTTTCTGCATTCTGGCGGTACACCTGGTCTTTCAAGTGTCCCCACAGAAAGAAGTCACAGGGGTTCATGTCTGGCGAATAGGGAGGCCAATCCACGCCGCCTCCTGTATGTTTCGGATAGCCCAAAGCAATCACACGATCATCGAAATATTCATTCAAGAAATTAAAGACGTCGGCCGTGCGATGTGGCCGGGCACCATCTTGCATAAACCACGAGGTGCTCGCAGTGTCGTCTAAGGCAGTTTGTACCGCCACAAATTCACGAAGAATGTCCAGATAGCGTGATGCAGTAATCGTTTCGGATCTGAAAAATGGGCCAATGATTCCTTTGGAAGAAATGGCGGCCCAGACCAGTACTTTTTGAGGATGCAGGGATGATGGGACCGCAACATGGGGCTTTTCGGTTCCCCATATGCGCCAGTTCTGTTTATTGACGAAGCCGTCCAGGTAAAAATAAGCTTCGTCAGTAAACCAAATGCTGCCCACATGCATACCGCCGTCTTCAATCCTGTGCACTATATCGTTAGCGAATGTCTCTCGTGCAGCAATGATAGCGGCACTGAGGGGTTGCCGCGTTTGAATTTTGTATGGATAGAGGTGTAAACTCTGGCGCATGAGACGATACGTGGACGTTGGCGTCATTTGGACCGCAGCTGCAACACGGCGAACGGAAACCCGAGGCTGCTGTTGGATCACCTGCTGCACTAGCTGCGCGTTGCCCTCTGTGGTTGCCATACATGGTCGCCCTACCTTTCCAGCACGTTCATCCGTCACGTTCCCAGTCCGTTGAAATTTTTCAAACAGATCCTTTATTGCATCGCTTTTCGGTCCTTTGGTTACATTAAACCTCCGTTGAAAACTTCGTCTTGTTGCAACAACACTGTGTTCTAGGCGGTGGAATTCCAACACCAGAAAAATCCTCTGTTCTAAGGAATAAACCATGATGTCCACAGCACACTTGCACGTTGTGAACAGCACACGCTTACAGCAGAAAGACGACGTACAGAATGGCGCACCCACAGACTGCGTTGTCTTCTATATCTTTCACATCACTTGCAGCGCCATCTGTTGTTGAAAATTGTAACTACTGTAATTTCGAAAGTTTGTCCGCCTGAAAATGTACTGTTGTCCCAAGCATATTGCAACAAACGGTGTATTTCTATCGCTGCTCGTTTAGTTTTTATTGCCGTTTCAAATATACCGGTCATTTTTGAAACACCCTGTAGAATCTTTACCGCGATTTGACTTCATACATTATGATGAAATGGTGGACAGTAGTTAATGGTTTTGTTTGGGTGCTCTAGGGAAGGAATCACGGTAAGCTTTATCTGCGTTCAAAGGAATAGGGTGCCGATTTAAACGACTACAGTAAAACCTGCGGCCCAGCAAAGCGCGTTTTTTCTGCAGAACGTGATGAAACATTTCCGGACGGCCGGGTTCCGCCTTCTCTTTGTGAAAACACATTTAGTTGGCGCCAGACGGGAGGCAGGCGTGTCCAGATATACAGACAAGCGCCGCGAAGTCGCCACTGCACTGGCAAGCGCATTGTAGACTGGCAATAAAGCAGAGGCTGGGCCCTTGTAAGGGAGGAAGCCAACAAAAGAACCGTGAACGTTCTGCGAATTTACGTGGGACAGGGCGACTGGCGCCCAGACGTCCAGACTTTGTTCAAAACATATTTGTGAAAGCATGAGGCTTTTAGCGAGTTTATGGCCGTTCTTTGCAAACTTTGAAATGGACGCAACAGGGGAGATAACAAGCTGTTTAAGGAGAGCTGTGCTTCCGTCCTGAGAATTTTGTTAGCAAAAGACATGTCAAAAGCGTGGGAAAGAGGCGCTGAAGCTCAATCTTTTTTCCTTTTTCTCGCCATGAACTTTGAAGTCTGATTGGTCAAATCGGTGTTTGCAGAGCAAAGGCCGCTCTCTGAGCTAAGAATTTTGGGCTCGAGATTGTGATTGGCTTGTGCGAAAGTGGGGGGAGTCTATAATGTAAAATGTGCTTTTGGTACCGAACTGAGGAGGAAGCGAGCAGAAAGGAAGAAGCCACTCTTGTACTGGTGCTTCGCTAGTAAAGAACTGCAGGTCTCTAGCTAAACGGTGCGTCTTGTGTCCTATGGTAGTGTGCCACTTAGAGCCCGTGCCAGTCACCTTCTGAACCGTCAGAGGTACTGCTTGCATCATCACGCTCACAAAGAGTAAACCGTGGGTGTGTTTATTTGTCTTGAGTCGGCCATCTAAACATCTGACAAATTCCGTCATGCACAGTCGTGACATGGAGTCAATAGGTCCACCTGCACACTGTAATCCAGCGGGGTTTCAGAGGCTCATTGGAAAGTACCTCCGTTCCGAATTAACCGAACGCGAGACCTCGTACTCATATTTTTCAGGAACACGCCATTAAAAACAGATTGCCGGCGTCCACGACCTCAGTCGCCGAACGCATCGTGATGTGCCGCCTTGACCAGCAGGAGGGTAAAGTATTCGCTGCTGTGGCGTAGGGCTCTAACATATGTTTCTCAGCACCCTGTTCTTCCGAACCATATTTATCTTTTTTGAATGGTAGTGTATAGATGCTTGGTGGTAGCGTAGTTTACTGCCATAGCCCGGATTCACGTGTATGAAGTCAGATAAAGCGATTAGTGTTCTGGTTAGTGTCGTGTGTCGATCGCTTTGTACACCATAGACCCCATGTCAGTGAAAGCATTTCTTAAATAAAAATGTTTGTGTAATGTTTATTTCGACAATTTTGTTTCCTTGTAATGTTAATAATGAATAAATCTCTTTTGATTTAGATCACAAATTTTCCCTGAGTTCTGATTAACAGTTCCTTCCCATTTTTTTTTTAATTACAGTCTAGATTAGATAAATAAGTAGAAGCTTTTCATTTGGCGTCCTCTCCCAGGATCTCTTACTTTAACAGCCAAGCTTTTCAACCTACAACAAGCATACAGATATCGACAAAGTGCAAGATAGCTCAACAGGCCTGTAACAGTCAACACAGAGGAGACAGAGAAGTTCTGAATTTTTTAATACAGTATGTGAGTTGCATCGAAGACTGTTTGATGACACTGCATGTAGGATTCGTTGGCTAAAGTTCTTCGCATTCAAAGGAAGGTTGGCTTGGTGTAAATCATCAACTGTAGAGATTCACGTCCTTCAATAAGACTGTACTTGGATGGAAATAACTCTACCACACTACAGACGAGTTCAGTGACTTTCAACCAGTGCTGTGATTCTTACCTTGCAGTTTTTTGCCCTACGACATTGAAACAAAACCACACCTGCCCAGGTATGAGACCTACTTGAACAAATTTCCACTGTCAGACCCTATATCGTCATCTTCAAGAGGTAGCTACATGCTACACACTTTGAAACCGAAACCGAAAAGAGACGCAGTGTGACTGAGGCCACGTTCCGGTAGGGCCCAGTGAAACAATGTCGTGACCACGGAAGAGTCACGCTTTGGGATACTGGGATTTCGCATCATATATTTTACATGCCCTGGGATACATTGGAACATTGATAATAAGGTGTCGACAGTGTTTTGTATGGGACGCCGCCATGTTAGGAGATCATTTGCGAGCGATGGCGTCATGTCTCGTGTTATTTCACCTGACACTGTGTTACATTACATGACATGTGTGTTAATAGCAACAAGTCAAAAAGAGCGAATACGTCACGATGTTTTGATTTAAATATCTTTGAAGCTGCCACGGAAGTCGAAAAGCTGGAGCCTTTATTTTACGTCCATAACTTGGCCTAGGACACATTCGAATTTTTTGTGCTAGGACAGGAACATTTTTCATTCTGGTATGTCTGTACATTGAAATTTTTATACGATGTCAGAAAAATTCTCATTTTCAGAATCGATTTTCTTCTGTTGCCAGTCTGTATCTTCTTTAATTCTAACAGGGTAACTTATTTTGCTTCCCAAATACTAAAATTCCTCTACTTGCTTTAGTGCGTCAGTTCTTAATGTATTTCCCTCAGCGTTTCCAGATCGAACCCGACAGCGTTACATACACTTTTCAGTTTTATTGATATTCTTCTTATTGCTTTTTTTTTAATCAATGTACTATCCATTTCTTTTAACATCTTACAAATCCTTCGCCCTGTCTTATACAGTGTGTAACAAACATTTACGGTCCAAATTGCAGGACACGTTTCTCACACGTAGATGAATAAATTATGTTATATGTGAAGGTGTCTGGAAACGTTTTGTTTCCACGTGACAGCTCATTTTTGCAACTCACTAATAATGGAAAATACACGAGAACAGAAGGCTGGAATCTTGGGGAACACACAATCTTTGTGGCGACTGCTTACGTTGTGCACCACCAGTGTTTTGTTTTACATATGACGTACGTCGTTGCTTGTTTACACGAAAAACCAGGCGTTCCAGCGATCAGTACGACCGTTGCAAGCAGACGGGATTCTTCTTAGAGTCGACTACTGACTAGGCTCGTGCAATTGCAGTGTACAAAAATGTAGAGATGGCACACGCCTGTTTGGTGTATGGGTTAACTGACGGCAATGGCGTTGACGATCAGCATTTGCATCGGGAGAGATATCCAGGACGAAGGTGCCCCGACAGGGAAACTGTTTGAAGAAGTTGACTGTCGTCTTATGGAACATGGGGCATTTAGCCCTGATACTCGCGACCGAAGTAGGCCTCGAAGGACGAGGACACCGCAGCGGGAGGAGGCAGTCCTTCATACTATTGACGACGACCCCTGTTACAGCACAAAACATGTAGCTTCAAATCTGAATGTTCAATGTTGACCGCCCGACTGTCTGGCGAGTGTTACACGAAGACTATCTGTGTCCATACCATTTACAGTGTATGAAGGTACTATCAGCAGCTAATTTTCCTGCAAGGGTACTCTTCTGTGAATAGTTTGTTCAACGAAGGGTCAACTCTAATCTTAGGTGTAACGGTGCTGCTCACAGAAGAGGCGTCGTTTCAACGAGATCAGATTCTGAAAGTTCGTAGTCAGCATGTATGGCCAGACGTCAAACCTCACGAGACCGTTTAAGCAAGTCGGCGTTGTTGGCGACTGTTTGGTAGAGCCTCACTTTCTTCCACCGAGGCTCAACGGACAATGTTATCATAATATTGCAGAGAATGTTCTGCGTATGTCAGCAGATGTTCAATTAGGTGTACTACGAAACATGTACTTCATGTACGATGGATCACCTCCTCGCTTTAGTGTTGAAGCCCGTCGCCTTCTAAATAACAGATTCGGCGACAGACAGATTGTTACTTATAATCCGTCTTGATTGCAAAAATTTTTTTATTCATATGACCGGTTTGGGTTCATTCAGAACCATCTTCAGATCTGATATTTCAGTTACAGGAGTAACCCGTCCAAATCCAGCAACTTTTACATGCTGCGTCACATGTGCTGCATAAAATTATTCAATCACTGATTGCTGCCATCCCATCAGACATTATGTCTGTTTTTGCAAAGACAGACGGATTGGTAGAGATGGTCCAGTTGCCTGGCATCCACGCTCTCCAGACCTAAATCCACTGGAGTTTTATTTGCGGGGAGCATTTGAAAGCTCTTGTGTATGGAACCCCAGTACAAGGGTTTCAGAGTCGCCGTGCCCGTATTATGGATGGCTGCCGAAAAACACGCAGTACTGCAGAGATACATATGAGCATCCGAGATCCACTATGGTGGTCGGGTGCTGCCTGTATCAATGCCCACGGAGGCCATATTGAACATATCTTGTTGTAACGGTAAGAAGACCACCTTACACGACAATCGATGCTAACGTTAAATCCCTGCGAGAAATATTTGAGAAAGTTGTGACAGTGAGATAACCTAATGGGAACAGAACAATCAGACTGAGGTTCGGTTGCCATATACTCCAGCAGAGTAGAACCAACAGTCCGCGGGTGAATCCAGAACAGACGTTCTCCCGGCATAAAAGCAAGTTGTAACGTAATATATTAATATCAGTCGCCAGCCGAATTAGGCATTCTTATGTCAAGCAATATAATAAAGCAGAAGGCAGCGCTAAGGCTAACCTAAGCCTCCTTGATACACACACTAAACTCTTTCTTCAACACTACAATACAGAAACCTAACCTTGCAGATAAACGTATTACTAACTTGGAAGTCAGACAAGCAAATGGCCAGTGACATATGACTCTCAACAACATGTACCTTAAATGAACTAGATGCAGCAGTTTATAAAACCAATCACCAACACACATGAAACTAATAGCAGTACTAAACAGGGAAGAGCATGAAATAATTCAGATTTAAATCAGGGGGCCTACTAATGACCATAGTCTATAATATCATCGCTGAGTACAGGATCTCTATGCCTGTGCATTAACCAACTTGCAACAGACTAGTTAACACAGTAAATATTTCTTTCTTAGGCTGAGTTTGAAGCAATTAAACAGAATGCATATCCAGCTACATTGGCTTTGCTTTGCTTCATTAACTAGCCCAGCACATGAGTGCCCTTAAACTTTCATGGTTTGAAGAACCATGCTCATTAATAAAAGGACGTAAGTATGTATGAGAAACGGTAAGTATTCTCAGCAGTAATTATCAATTAAGTAAACCACAACAAGCTATAACTCTATAAATAACAGATGTTCTTTGGTAAGCAGTCTTTCAATCTGCTCAAAATATAGTTGGCCGTGCAAATGCCAACACAACGCTAAATTCACACTTTCTCATGAAATGAACACTGATAAAACTTTGTACTTCTGACGAAAGTTCATAAATGCAACAATTAATAAACTTTTTTACTTCATGTCAATGTAATTGTTGTTTTTACTAACAAGTTTACTACTTTCAGGCAGCTATTCAGGTAAGGCAAATTATTTACGAAAATGACTGCAGACTGATTTATAAATGCACTGGAAGTGGAGTATTTCTCAAATTATAAAACTGAACTTTAAACACTATAACTCCACACTTTAGAAAGCAATCACAATTATTTCTACAGCTGCCGAATAAGTCTTTCCATAATAAATTTGGGCACTCGGAATTACGTTTACTAGGATAGGATTCCTGTCCAGGTCTGTAATTTGGAATAATCACTGGTGTAAGATAGAATTTTTAGCGATACCATGAATATTATTAAAATCAACCAAATTTCACAAATACCTGGTCCATTTACAGAGCGCCGAACGTAAACAATTCATTGGAAGGATGGTAGCACTGACTGTTAACATGAGGGCGATGCAGTCATGGCAGTACTGTTGGCCTCGTCCTGTTACGGATGTTCTTGGCATCGGAATTATGTTTTTACAGGGCCAAAAACCGTGCCATGATAATACACTCACCAAATGCCGCTTTCGAGGTCCATAAGTACCGCTCTTAAGCTCCTCTCGCCTCAAAACTCTAAGAATATGAGCCAAGGTGATCCACTGCTGCTAGCGAGATGTTAACCACAGCACTACTCAGCCAAGACTCCTTTTCCCGTCACAAAGGACGAGTTGCCATTTCCACTACGCCAGGCTACTTCCGTAGCTGCGGGGCTCTCCCACCTCTTTTTCATTCAACCCTACGTTCCATAACTATGGACCAATTCATTACTGCACATTATATAATAATCATTCCAGTAGTTATTTAAATCGACAACAACAGTTTAAACAACATCATTCGAAAAGTTCATATAACTGAAATATGTATACATAGCGAAAGAATTTTCATGAGACCCGCCAGGTTAGCGGGGCGCGCTGACGCGCTGCTTCCTGGCCTCGGGTAGGCGCACCGGCCCCGGATCGAATCCGCCAGGCGGATTAACGACGATGGCCGGTGTGCCAGGCAGCCTGGATGTGGTTTTTAGGCTGTTTTCCACATCCCCCTGGGTGAATACCAGGCTGGTCCCCATGTCCCGTCTCACACGGCTCGCAGACATTTAAACACTTTCGCACTAGTCCATGGATTATACTAGTCGCAGGCAGGTGGGGTACACTAATTCCTTCCCGGGGGGGGGGGGGGTACAGGGTGGCGGCAGGAAGGGCATCCGGCCACCCCTTCAACTAAAATTGCCACATCCGATTAACCATGCCGACCCTGCGTCTCCGCGGGGAAAACGGCACAAGCACAAGAAAGAAAGTCAAAGAATTTCCATGACAGATACAACACTCTACATAAGCAACACTACAAATTGACATAGGAATATCGAGACAGATACAAAATAGGTTGAAAATAGGTGTTACACTGTTAGAAAGAGTTACATTTGATATGCTGGTGCGTTCTGTTCTTGTGTGTTTCCCATGGTTAATGAGTTGGAGTAAATGAGCTGTAATATGGGAACAAAGCGTTTCCAGACCCATGTTCTTATAACATAATTTCTTCGTCTACATGTGAGGAATGTGTCCTGAAGTTTGTGCCGTACATTCTTGTTGCACCCTGTAGATATACAATGTCAACGAAAACCGCTGTTTTCTTTCATCTCCATGAACTTAAATTCCCTTTCCAAATTCTTCTTGGCTGCTCTGACAGGTTGCTCCGTGTACAGATTAAATACGATCAGGGACAGGCTACACACTGTCACATCCCTATCAACTACTGCTTCCATTTCACAGCGTTCGACTCTAATAATTGTACTTTGATTTCTCTACACATGTTAGATAATCTTCCACTACTACTGCTTTATTTCAGCTATTTTCTGAATTTGAAGCAGTGTTTCCTTTTAATATTGTCCAAAGCTGTCTCTATATCTCAACTACTATGAACACAAGCTGAATTTCCTTGAGTCAGTCTTATTAAGTAAGTACGCTTCTATAGCCTGTATTACCTCTCGTGTTCATATATTTCTCTGGATCGCAAATGGATCGTTAGTATTATATTGTATTGTATGTAAACCGGGGACCTAGAAGCGACGGAGAGGCTCCGTCCCCGCCGCAGTCGCAGTGGTCCACAACCCCACGACGACTACCGCAGTCCACCCCTCCGCCGCCCCACACCGAACCCATGGTTATTGTGCGGTTCGGCCCTCGGTCGACCTCCCCCATCCCCCCATCCCAGGGAACGTCTCACACCAGACGAGTGTAACCCCGATGTTTGCGTGGTAGAGTATTGCTGGTGCAAGCGTACGTGGAGAACTTGTTTGGGCTGCAATCGCCGGCATATCGTAATTGAGGCAGAATAAGGGGAACCAGCGCGCATTCGCCGAGGCAGATGGAAAACCACCTACAAACCATCCACATACTGGCCGGTTCACCGGACCTCGACACAAATCCGAAGGGCGGATTCGTGCCGGGGACCAGGCGCTCCTTCCCGCCCGGAAATGGATCGTTTACTTCCAACCTTTTTATTGAATCAGTAATAAAAGGTTCAATAGTATACACAACTTGCAGCACCTCATGTCTTTGCCACTGGAACTGTCGCATTTTCTTGAATTCAGATGTTTCACCTGTCTCATATAGCTTGGATATCATATAGAATAGATTTGTCATGGGGGGTCAGGGGTCTAGAGCAGGTGCTTTGTATCGCCGTAGGTCTCTCAGTAGTGTGTGAAGTTCTTCTTGTAGCAGAGGTTGAAAACACCGCTTCAGTTGTAAATTACTTTATTTTCACACGACTGGTTTCGGACTGTTGTGGCCCTATCCTCAGGTGTCGTAGCCGTGCTGTGGTCCCCGAGCGCCTCCTGTACCAGGCGCGGTGTGCTGCCTGTGAGCGCTACGACATCTGAGGATGGGCTTATAACAGTCCGAAACTGGTCGTATGAAAATAAAGTCATTTACGACTGAAGCGGTATTTTCAACCTCTGCTATAATGCTCAGTTGCGGGTGTTCTTCCAACAGGACTGTTTGTCTTCTTACAGTATCATATCTACACAGTCATGTTCCTCTACGTGCTATTCCTTTCTCAAGATATTAGCTTTAAGTTAGTCTCCTTGGTAACGAATTATTATACACTCCTGGAAATGGAAAAAAGAACACATTGACACCGGTGTGTCAGACCCACCATACTTGCTCCGGACATTGCGAGAGGGCTGTACAAGCAATGATCACACGCACGGCACAGCGGACACCCCAGGAACCGCGGTGTTGGCCGTCAAATGGCGCTAGCTGCGCAGCATTTGTGCACCGCCGCCGTCAGTGTCAGCCAGTTTTCCGTGGCATACGGAGCTCCATCGCAGTCTTTAACACTGGTAGCATGCCGCGACAGCGTGGACGTGAACCGTATGTGCAGTTGACGGACTTTGAGCGAGGGCGTATAGTGGGCATGCGGGAGGCCGGGTGGACGTACCGCCGAATTGCTCAACACGTGGGGCGTGAGGTCTCCACAGTACATCGATGTTGTCGCCAGTGGTCGGCGGAAGGTGCACGTGCCCGTCGACCTGGGACCGGACCGCAGCGACGCACGGATGCACGCCAAGACCGTAGGATCCTACGCAGTGACGTAGGGGACCGCACCGCCACTTCCCAGCAAATTAGGGACACTGTTGCTCCTGGGGTATCGGCGAGGACCATTCCCAACCGTCTCCATGAAGCTGGGCTACGGTCCCGCACACCGTTAGGCCGTCTTCCGCTCACGCCCAAACATCGTGCAGCCCGCCTCCAGTGGTGTCGCGACAGGCGTGAATGGAGGGACGAATGGAGACGTGTCGTCTTCAGCGATGAGAGTCGCTTCTGCCTTGGTGCCAATGATGGTCGTATGCGCGTTTGGCGCCGTGCAGGTGAGCGCCACAATCAGGACTGCATACGACCGAGGCACACAGGGCCAACACCCGGCATCATGGTGTGGGGAGCGATCTCCTACACTGGCCGTACACCACTGGTGATCGTCGAGGGGACACTGAATAGTTCACGGTACATCCAAACCGTCATCGAACCCATCGTTCTACCATTCCTAGACCGGCAAGGGAACTTGCTGTTCCAACAGGACAATGCACGTCCGCATGTATCCCGTGCCACCCAACGTGCTCTAGAAGGTGTAAGTCAACTACCCTGGCCAGCAAGATCTCCGGATCTGTCCCCCATCTCTACGATCGTCTCCATGGGAGAATAGCAGCCTACATTGCTGCGAAAGGTGGATATACACTGTACTAGTGCCGACATTGTGCATGCTCTGTTGCCTGTGTCTATGTGCCTGTGGTTCTGTCAGTGTGATCATGTGATGTATCTGACCCCAGGAATGTGTCAATAAAGTTTCCCCTTCCTGGGACAATGAATTCACGGTGTTCTTATTTCAATTTCCAGGAGTGTATATGAATTGCGAAGTCGTCGCAACGAGGAGGACGTTTGTGCTAACGCTTTCTATACATTTCTTCCACCTTTCAGCCTTCCCAGTTTGCTCAATACGGGCTTGCCATTTCAGCTCCGATGTGCTCTTGTCATCTCGAAACGTAGCTGTTGTTTCCCTAAAGTGGTTTCTGTGTTTTCCAAAATCAAGCATACTTCAACGGATTTGCGTATCTCCTCCAACCATTACCAGTTCATGATTCTGACAATCTCATTAGTTAGATGACTGTAATCCGTTTTACTTGACATACTCCGCGTGTTCACATTTTCTCTAGTTGAACAGATACATTCAACTCGTATTTATCCAACGATTTCTGCTAGGACACTTTTTACAAACTTTCCTTTCTGGTACCATTATTATTTCATCTCGCGAAGCTGCCCTCTCTCCTTATGTTGTATTTCTTTCCTCTGTTACACTCAGCTGTTGCCCAATGCTCACCTTCAAACTGTAACACATATCTGTATAGACTTCCGTTATGGCCCTACGAGATCTCTAGTTTCGGTACATTAGAATGTGTGTGTGCACATAGCGGATGCCTGTAAAACAGTGGTTACTTACATGAATTCGCGCTCAGTTCTATCATATAACAGTTAGTATCTCTTTCTTATATTATTACAACTACTTCAAACGATAGTGAAAACTAGTGATTCGGCCCTCCTTATTCTAGTTGTAATTCTCATGATGACCACAATCGGGTGAAACCAGTCATAACTGTTGAATAAAATCTAATCCAACCAGTTTCCCTCATAAATTAAAAATGAAATGAAACTATACTCATCAAAAAAAGTTTTGCGTCGCCTCGGTTCTGAGAGTTCCGGAACCTGTACAGAAAATTGGAACAGAGATCAACGTAAACATCATTTCCGCCCTTTCTGTTCCTCATGAAAACCACACATTGCATGTTGCACCAGCAAACAGCGAGACCTGCAGAGGTGGTGGTCCTGATTGCTGCACGGACCGGTACCTCTAATACCCAGTAGCACGTCCTCTAGCATCGATGCATGCCTGTATTCGTCGTGGCACATTGTCCACAAGTTCAAGACACTGTTGGTCCAGATTATTCCACGCCTCTACCACGATTCGGCGTAGATCCCTCAGAGTGGTTGGTGGGTCACGTCGTCCACAAACAGCCATTTTCAATCTATCCCAGGCATGTTCGATAGGGTTCAGGTCTGGAGAACATGCTGGCCACTCTCGTCGAGCGATGTCGTTATCCTGAAGGAAGTCATTCACAAGGTCTGCACGATGAGGTCGTGAATTGTCATCCATAAGGACGAATGCCTCGCCACTATGCTGCCAATATGGTTGCACTATCGGTCGGAGTTATTCAATCTGTATATTGAGCAAGCAGTGAAGGAAACAAAAGAAAAATTCGGAGTAGGTATTAAAATCCATGGAGAAGAATAAAAACTTTGAGGTTCGCTGTCAGAGACAGCAAAGGACTTGGAAAAGCAGTTGAACGGAATGGACAGTGTCATGAAAGGAGGGTACAAGATGAACATCAACAAAAGCAAAACGAAGATAATGGAATGTAGTCGAATTAAGTCGGGTGATGCTGAAGGAATTAGATTAGGAAATGAGACACTTAAAGTAGTAAAGGAGTTTTGCTATTTGGGGAGCAAAATAACTGATGATGGTCGAAGTAGAGAGGATATCAAATGTAGACGGGCAATGGCAAGTTAAGCATTTCTGTAGAAGAGATATTTGTTAACATCGAGTATTGATTTAAGTGTCAGGAAGTCGTTTCTGAAAGTATTTGTATGGAGCGTAGCCATGTATGGAAGTGAAACATGGACGATAATTAGTTTGGACAAGAAGAGAATAGAAGCTTTCGAAATGTGGTGCTACAGAAGAAAGCTGAAGATTAGATGGGTAGACCATATAACTAATGAGGAGGTATTGAATAGGATTGGTGAAAAGAAAAGTTTGTGGCACAACTTAACTAGAAGAAGGGATCGGTTGGTAGGACATGTTCTGAGGCATCAAGGGATCACCAATTTAGCATTGGAGGGCAGCGTGGAGGGTAAAAATCGCAGAGGGAGACCAAGAGATAAATACACTAAACAGATTCAGAAGGATGTAGGTTGCAGTAGGTACTGGGAGATGAAGAAGCTTGCACAGGATAGAGTAGCATGGAGAGCTGCATCAAACCAGTCTCAGGACTGAAAACCACAACAACAACAACATCGGTCAGAGGATAACATTCAACTATCGTACAGCCGTTACGGTGCCTCCTATGACCACCAGCAGTGTACTTCGGCTACACAGATCCCCAGCCCAAAACAGCAGGGAACCTGGATCTTGGTTCACTGGATAGACACTAAGGCGTTCAGCCTCACCAGGTTGCCTCTAAACAAGTCTCCAATTACTGTCTGGTTGAAGGCATACGCGACTCTCATCGGTGAAGACAACGTGGTGACAATTCTGAGTGGTCCCTTCGGCATGTTGTTGGGCCATCTGTACCGCGATGCATGGTGTCGTGGTTGCAGAGATTGACCTCGCCATGGACGTCGGGAGTGAAGTTGCGCATCATGCAGCCATTTGGCACAGTTTGACTCGTAGCACGACGCCGTATCGCTGCAAGAAAAGCATTATTGAACATGGTAGCGTTTCTGTCAGTGTTCCTCAGAGCCATAATCCGTAGGTAGCGGTCATCCGTTGCTGTAGTAGCCCTTGGGCGGCCTGAGCGAGGCACGTCATCGACAGTTCCTGTCTCTCTGTATGTCCTCCATGGTTCACTCCGAGACGCGTGAACACTTCCTTCATTGAGAGCCCTTCCTGGCATAAAGTAACAATGGGGACGCGATCGAATCACGGTATTGATCACCTAGGTATGGTTCAACTGCAGACAACGCGAGCCGTGTGCCTCCTTCCTAGTAGAATGACTGGGACTGATCGGCTGTCGGACCCCCGCCATGTAATAGGCGCTAGACATACATGGTTGTTTACATCTTTGGACGGATTTAGTGACATCTTTGAACAGCGAACGGGACTGTGTCTGTGATATAATACACACTGTCTTCAGGAGTTATGGGAACCGGTGTGTTGCCAGCCTTTTTTTGACGTGTGTATATGATTCTGGAGACGTTTTCAGGTCTAAGACATCTATGCTGTGTATAAGCAGACTGAAGCGACAAATGAAAGTTTGTATGAAGGCCGGAATTCGAACGCAGGTCTTCTGCCCAGTGGGCAGATGTGCTAAATACTACGCCAACCTATCACAGTAGCTTCGTACAACTCCACGAGTCCCTCCTCAACCTAAATTCCCATTTACGCCTCAGAGCACATGATGTTCACCTAAACTCAAACAGAATTGCATAGGATTACTGCTGTTCGAATTTAGGGGGAATAGCAAGTGGGCTGAGGCGTGGATAGCCATTTGGAGTGAGCATGGAGGCGTGCTTGGTTAGTCTGTGCAGTTGTGCGAAGCCATTGTAACGGGGTGGCAGAGTGGTTAGCGCATCTGGCTAGTGAGCAGAGGACTTTGTTTCGAATCCGGGCCTTGGTGTAAATCTTCATTCAAAATAACTTGTAAATAGATACGTTTTCGTGCTGCTGGATCTGTTTTTTATTCTAAATTAAGTAGAGTGGTTACACCTAGCTGCTGGCGGGAATGTACACATGATGTACACTCCTGGCCATTAAAATTGCTACACCACGAGGATGACGTGCTACAGAATTGAAATTTAACCGACAGGAAGGAGATGATGTGATATGCAAATGATTAGCTTTTCAGAGCATTCACTCAAGGTTGGCACCGGTGGCGACACCTACAACGTGCTGACATGAGGAAAGTTTTCAGCCGATTTCGCTTATACAAACAGCAGTCGACCGGCGTTGCCTGGTGAAAGGTTGTTGTGATGCCTCGTGTAAGGAGGAGAAATGCGTACGATCACGTATCCGACTTTGATAAAGGTCGGATTATAGCATATCGCGATTGCAGTTTATCGTATCACGACATTGCTGGTCACGTTGGTCGAGATCCAATGGCTGTTAGCAGAATATGGAATCGGTGGGTTCAGGAGGGTAGATCGCAACGGCCTCGTATCACTAGCAGTGGAGATGACAGGCATCTTATTCGCATGGCTGTAATGGATTGTGCAGCCTCAGTCAACAGATGGGGACGTTTACAAGACAACAACCATCTGCACGAACAGTTGGACGACGTTTGCAGTAGCATGGACTATCAGCTCGGAGACCATGGCTGCGGTTACCCTTGACGCTGCATCACAGACAGGAGCGCCTGCGATGGTGTACTCAACGAAGAACCTGGGTGGACGAATGGCAAAACGTCATTTTTTCGGATGAATCCAGGTTTTGTTTGCAGCATCATGATGGTCGCATCCGTGTTTGGCGTCATTGGAAGCGTGTATTCGTCATCGCCATACTGGCGTATCACCCGGCGTGATGGTATGGGGTGCCATTGGTTAGACGTCTCGGTCACTTCTTGTTCGCATTGACGGCACTCTGAACAGTGGACGTTACATTTCACATGTGTTGCTCCATCCTTCATTCGATTCTTGCGAAACCCTACATTTCAGCAGGATAATGTACGACCGCATGTTGGAGGTCCTGTACGGGCCTTTCTGGGCACAGAAAATGTTCAACTGCTGCCCTGGCCTGCACATTCTCCAGATCTTTCAACAACTGAAAAAGTCTGGTAAATGGTGGCCGAGCAACTGGCTCGTCACAATACGCCAGTCACTACTCTTGATGAACTGTGGTATCGTGTTGATGCTGCATGGGCAGCTGTACATGTACACGCCATTTAAGGTCTGTTTGACTCAATTCCCAGGCGTATCAAGGCCGTTATTACGGCCAGAGGTGGTTGTTCTGGGTACTGATTTCTCAGGATCTATGCACCCAAATTTCGTGATCATGGCCGGCCGGTGTGGCCGTGCGGTTAAAGGCGCTTCGGTCTGGAACCGCGTGACCGCTACGGTCGCAGGTTCGAATCCTGCCTCGGGCATGGATGTGTGTGATGTCCTTAGGTTAGTTAGGTTTAATTAGTTCTAAGTTCTAGGCGACTGATGACCTCAGAAGTTAAGTCGCATAGTGCTCAGAGCCATTTGAACCATTTTTTTGCGTGATAATGTAATCACATATATATTTGTCCCATCAATTCCCCTTTATCATCTGCATTTTTTCTTGGTGGAGCAATTTTAATGGCCAGTAGTGTATCCACTGCGCTGAAAGTGTTTTACATAATTTCTGGTGAAACGTGACGGGAGATGCGAGCAGGAGGAGGTAGCGCTGTGGCAGCGTGCGGCCAGCAAGACCTGCAGCAAGACGGGGTCGGCCGGCGGGACGCTGACGCACCAGCCATCAGTCAATGCGGCGGCCGCGGTGTCGCGTGGCCACACTGACGGAGCAGCGGCGCCGATGATCCGCTGCCCACGCAGGCAGCGCGCATCAATCTCGCGGAGCGGAGCCCACCAGAGGCGCAGGTCAGCTCTCGTCTGCTGTCAGCGCGCTTCTCACTGCCTGCTCACACGAGCTGAGGTGCCTGTCTGGCAATGTTCAGAAAGCGAGTGGCAGCACAATACAGAGGAGCTGGCGAGGTAACTGGGCTAGCAGCTGTAAGGTTTTTATACTGGTAACGCCACGTAGCGCTCTGTATGAAAATCACTGGCTGTGCTGTGTGCAGTCTGTGACTGGCTGGCATTGATGAAAAATTCTCTATTGTAGTGGGCAGTTGAATGTTAACAGCGCGTAGCGTTGCGGAGTTGGAGGTGCGCCTCCAGCAGTGGTGGATATGAGGAGAGAGATGGCATAATTTTGAGAGCGGAAGATCTGGACGTGTGTCCATCAGAAAGAGTAAATTTAAAACATTTGATATCATGAACTGATATATATATTATTACTTCTGGACACTATTAAGGTAAACACATTGTTTGTTCTCTATCAAAATCTTTCATTTGCTGAGTATGTCTATCAGTAGTTAGTGCCTTCAGTAGTTAGAATCTCTTATTCAGCTGGCAGTATTGGCGCTCGCTGTATTGCAGTAGTTTGGGTAACAAAGAATTTTGTGAGGTAAGTGATCCATGAAAGGCATAGGGTACTGTACGTCAGGGCCATTTTTTTGTAGGGATTTTTTGAAAGGCAGATTGCGTTGCGCTAAAAATATTGTGTGTCGGTTTAGTATTGATCAGAAAAGTAAAGAGCAAAATGTCAGAGTACGTTCAGTTCTGCCCAGCTGTTTGAAAATCAAGTAACGTAAGGGGTTTACCAGCACAGTAATTCAATAAGTTTTCTAAGGGGACGCTTCACAGTGTATTTAACACTAAGTTTTTCTAGAATCGTCATATGGAAATGATGCTCTAAGCCCCCCCCCCCCTTTCCTAAGTCCGACTTTTGCTACTGCACATGGATTAACAAGAATCGCGAACTGACTGTAATCGACCCTGCAAGTGGAGTAGAAAAGAGTTTGGCACCTCCAATAATTTAATTGGATAGAAATTACTTAGGTAAAGGTAAGTTTCATTAACGTAGCGAGAAATGAAAGGGTTGTTCTACCGATTAACAGAATGAAAGTTCTGTCCAAAATAACACTTTGATTTACTATCACTAAACCCAAAATAAGAAACAAAACACATGAAACATTTACAATACATCAAATTGGATACTCAAATAAATGCTGTGAAGGTGAAGTTATCCATAAACTAGATTGTGATATTGTAATGTTGTTGCTTTAATTTGCTCTGAAAGTGGTACTGATAAACAATAAAAGCGGTTTAAAAGCTGTGAGCTGCCTGGGGAAGTTAACCTTGCATTACTGCGCAACTGTTTCACCAGGTATCCTGTCTAGCTTACCAAATTCCCAACCAGACTAATACTAATTATAATCTTTTAATAGTCATACGAGAACCGTTAAAATATATATATAAAAAAGAGAATTTAAATAAAAAGAAATAAATCCGTTTATGTTTGGAAATTTATTTTAACATTGATCATTGAAATTTCAGCATATTAAACTTGATTCATAACTAAACTGGTGCCTTATTTAGGATGGTGAAAATGTGAGATTGTAATCTTACAGAACACATCAAATATGGAGCCAAGATTGGGAGACTGCATACAACACTGCATTCATAAAATAACACACGAAGAACGTTGAAACATATGCAAGAGGAAATTAAGTACTACCAACCGATTCAATTTTCACCCAAAGAAGTTACGTTCGTAGTGCAATCCTGTCCGTCATATAATTACCACACACTGGTATACTAAACTCATACTAACCCTCTGTGAAATCTTCCTGAAAAGAATAGCTGAGGGCTACTTTGATGATTACACCACATGCTGAACGTGGTCAGCTTGGTTTACACAAAGAGTGTAACTCCACAATAATTTTGATAATTAAAATATATTAGATCGAAAAGCAACTTACAAAAGAAAAACCTCGAACTGGTCACTATCGTCTTACTATTAACCTGATGGGTCAAACAATTATATAAGCACGTGGTAGTGGTCTCACAAAGTACACCCCACGTGGGTTGAACATAAAGAAAAGTTGCTATATTGAGAAATATTGTCAAGACGAGACGTTATAATCTCACGAACATTCGCATTTAAGATTGATGATCTTAGTTAGAGCTACTGATCAACATGTGGTTCCACTTTACTCACAAAGTAGCGACAAAGCAACTACTGGAAGATATTCTGAACTGTACACTCGAATCACACTGCGTTGCAATTTAAGATAACATTAGATGTTTTAGAGCTAAACCTGAAATAAAGGTGATTAAGTTTTCAGTTAGGCTGAACTTAAGAAATCCATTGTCCTACGGACTTAGCAGACACGCGCTGAGCCGGAGATCTTACCACTTCAGACGCTCGCCACGGACAGACTGCTGGTCCCTTCCTGAGGGTGGCTCACAAATACAAACGGAAGTGGCCAGAGAGGCAGCTTCCTATACCAACATGACAAGGGATGGACAGGACCATACTAAGGATAGAAACCTCTTTGCTTTTAGAAAGCGTAGCTACCTGTTCCGACGTTGGTCCTACTGTTGTCTAGCAAGTAAAAACAATGGCCCCTGTGTCATTAATATGAAAACAATTTCTGGTTGTTACCCTTATGGAGTTCACCAGTATTTGCTCATTGCAAGAGTCAACTGATCACACGAAAATTTATGACTGTTTATTAACAAGCAAAATTTATGAAAATAGCAAAGGTGCCACAGCAATTAAAAAAAAACATGAAAATAAAATCAGTATTATAAAGCAGAACATTACAATGCACAATCCACAAAAGCAAAAAAAAAAAAAAAAAAAAAAAAAGATAAGAGAAAAAAACATGTTTTTCAAAGTGGTTATCGCAAAAAAAATTCTGTATCTTATAAAACTAATAATTTGTAGAATTAAAATAACTATGTGGCACTAATTTAATCGCTGTACTATATTTCAGTTAGTTAGCAAACAATGAGCACTGTTTCATTATACTGAAACTACAATAGTTATGTGATTGTTACCCTTATGTTGTTTTCACTATAAATATGCCCCATGCAAAGGCTAATCGACCACAGTCCGATGAGAATGAATAGTTATCTGACTGATAAACGAAGCAATGCCACAGGAATGAATTTACGAAACAAAATATCACAAATCTAATACATCACACAAGAACAAACATTGATCAATGAAATAGCTCTGGAAGTACAATAGTCAACATCTAAAAAAAACACCAATAAATAAAATATCTGCAAAATACAAGAGTCAAAGTCTAAAAAAAAGCAATAAATAGAACACCTGCAAAATACAAGAGTCAGTCTAATAAACACCAATAACTCGAACAACATAATCATAACTAACACTTGGTTTAAGAATCATGAAAGAAGGTTGTATACATGGAAGAACCCTGGAGATACTAAAAGGTATCAGATAGATTATATAATGGTAAGACAGAGATTTAGGAACCAGGTTTTAAATTGTAAGACATTTCCAGGGGCAGATGTGGACTCTGACCACAATCTATTGGTTATGAACTGCAGATTGAAACTGAAGAAACTGCAAAAAGGTGGGAATTTAAGGAGATTGGACCTGGACAAACTAAAAGAACCAGAGGTTGTACAGAGATTCATGGCGAGCATAAGGGAGCAATTGACAGGAATGGGGGAAATAAATACAGTAGAAGAAGAATGGGTAGTTTTGAGGTATGAAGTAGTGAAGGCAGCAGAGGATCAAGTAGGTAAAAAGACGAGGGCTAGTAGAAATCCTTGGGTAACAGAAGAAATATTGAATTTAATTGATGAAAGGAGAAAATATAAAAATGCAGTAAGTGAAACAGGCAAAAAGGAATACAAACGTCTCAAAATGAGATCGACAGGAAGTACAAAATGGCTAAGCAGGGATGGCTAGAGGACAAATGTAAGGATGTAGAGGCTTATCTCACTAGGGGTAAGATAGATACCGCCTACAGGAAAATTAAAGAGACCTTTGGAGATAAGAGAACGACTTGTATGAATATCAAGAGCTCAGATGGGAACCCAGTTCTAAGCAAAGAAGGGAAAGCAGAAAGGTGGAAGGAGTATATAGAGGGTCTATACAAGGGCGATGTACTTGAGGACAATATTATGGAAATGGAAGAGGATGTAGATGAAGATGGAATGGGAGATACGATACTGCATGAAGAGTTTGACAGAGCACTGAAAGACCTGAGTCGAAACAAGGCCCCCGGAGTAGACAATATTCCATTGGAACTACTGACGGCCGTGGGAGAGCCAGTCCTGACAAAACTCTACCATCTGGTGAGCAAGATGTATGAAACAGGCGAAATACCCTCAGACTTCAAGAAGAATATAATAATTCCAATCCCAAAGAAAGCAGGTGTTGACAGATGTGAAAATTACCGAACTATCAGCTTAATAAGTCACAGCTGCAAAATACTAACACGAATTCTTTACAGACGAATGGAAAAACTAGTAGAAGCCAACCTCGGGGAAGATCAGTTTGGATTCCGTAGAAACACTGGAACACGTGAGGCAATACTGACCTTACGACTTATCTTAGAAGAAAGATTAAGGAAAGGCAAACCTACGTTTCTAGCATTTGTAGACTTAGAGAAAGCTTTTGACAATGTTGACTGGGATACTCTCTTTCAAATTCTAAAGGTGGCGGGGGTAAAATACAGGGAGCGAAAGGCTATTTACAATTTGTACAGAAACCAGATGGCAGTTATGAGAGTCGAGGGACATGAAAGGGAAGCAGTGGTTGGGAAGGGAGTAAGACAGGGTTGTAGCCTCTCCCTGATGTTGTTCAATCTGTATATTGAGCAAGCAGTAAAGGAAAGAAAAGAAATATTCGGAGTAGGTATGAAAATCCATGGAGAAGAAATAAAAACTTTGAGGTTCGCCGATGACATTGTAATTCTGTCAGAGACAGCAAAGGACTTGGAAGAGCAGTTGAATGGAATGGACAGGGTCTTGAAAGGAGGATATAAGATGAACATCAACAAAAGCAAAACAAGGATAATGGAATGTAGTCTAATTAAGTCGGGTGATGCTGAGGGAATTAGATTAGGAAATGAGGCACTTAAAGTAGTAAAGGAGTTTTGCTATTTGGGGAGCAAAATAACTGATGATGGTCGAAGTAGAGAGGATATAAAATGTAGGCTGGCAATGGGAAGGAAAGCGCTTCTGAAGAAGAGAAATTTGTTAACATCCAGTATTGATTTAAGTGTCAGGAAGTCGTTTTTGAAAGTATTCGTATGGAGTGTAGCCATGTATGGAAGTGAAACATGGACGATAAATAGTTTGGACAAGAAGAGAATAGAAGCTTTCGAAATGTGGTGCTACAGAAGAATGCTGAAGATTAGATGGGTAGATCACATAACTAATGAGGAAGTATTGAATAGGATTGGGGAGAAGAGAAGTTTGTGGCACAACTTGACCAGAAGAAGGGATCGGTTGGTAGGACATGTTCTGAGGCATCAAGGGATCACCAATTTAGTATTGGAGGGCAGCGTGGAGGGTAAAAATCGTAGAGGGAGATCAAGAGATGAATACACCAAGCAGATTCAGAAGGATGTAGGTTGCAGTAGGTACTGGGAGATGAAAAAGCTTGCACAGGATAGAGTAGCATGGAGAGCTGCATCAAACCAGTCTCAGGACTGAAGACCACAACAAACAACAACAACAAATCGAACCCCTGACAGAAACACACGTATATGCATTGAACTAAGAACTGTATAATCACTGTTCACTGACACACTCAGTAGTTCCACTGTTCCGTGGCACAATATAAGGGGAGGGGGGGGGGGAGGCGTTCGTCGCCGCAGCTGTCAGTAGGGGTTTTTGTCCATCTGTTGCGTGCAATCCCGCCGTCTCTGCCCTCTCATGAAGTTTCTCTTGGTGGCCCGTGTCACGTAAATCTCGATTTGGTTCCATGTTTGTGTTGTCAAATTCGTGCGGTATCCTCGTTTGACACGCCAGGTTGATATTCCTGGGCAAGGATGACACTTAATGGCTCTTCTTCGTGCCACCCTTTGCTACCAGAGAACATCGGACTTTGATTTACTGTCGCTTGACAGTGGGCATCCGTCAGGAAATGTCGATAGGCGTCGTTGACGTCTGCACGTTTCTCTGGACGGTACCTTCAAAAGGTTCCACGCCCCTTTACCCCTTGTCTTTTGTCGTTTCACCGCGGCCGTCTCGTCACGGTCGCGTGCGTGTGGTGCATTGCCAGCAGATGAATTTTCGCGCGGTGACCGCTCGGCCGTCTCAGGTCATCGCCTCCACTAAGGGTCGCACTGGTGCGGCCGGCCATTAGCTCCGGGCGCAAGGGAAAGTGTTTGTCCCTTACCATTCTTTTGTTGTGACCGCGCTCGGGAAGTGGCCCGGTTGACAGTGTGTCCTGCTGGGAAACCCGCCAGTTTACAACTAGTCCTCCTCCTCGCTGCTCCCGCTGTCTCGTAAGAGTTGAGCCGGTTCACTTTCACGTTCTCAACTGCATTCACAGAAATTGTTCATCATAGTTATGTGATTACACAATGTCATACATAATACCACTTAGTATTGTCTTTCACAATTTTTAAGAACAAAAGTGAGGCTTAATTACTTTTAAATAAAAAAGTTAAATGAATCGACAATATAAAAAGTAAAAGTGAAATGATTTGACAGTATAAAAATAAAAATTAAATGAACTGACAATACAATATCCAAATCCACATCACTAATGTAGTTCACTTGCGTTTTAATAAATCAAATGCTACTTATTAATTCACTAAAATGAATAGGATTATCCCTTGTGTTAGTATAGGTCAGGACAGCATAGGGTTCAAATGTTATTTACACACACACATGCACACCTGTTGACTATTCTACAAACTAACTACCCATAAACATGTATTACTCAAAATTATACTTCAATCCACTACTAGTTAATCCAACAAGCTACTTCAATGCTACTTCAACACAGTGTTTATACCACTACAACATTGTTCCAATTCGTCCTCTTCTTGACACTCGCGGCATATGTCTTGTCACATGATAAATATGGAGAAACTTTCCTTAAACATACATAGTAAAAAGAACAATGGTTATTTGCACGCCAAAACATTTATACCAGTTGACACACCTGATAAGAGAATCGCAGTTATACATTTATCATACTCATATATTTACACATAAAACAGTAAGACAATTTCATCTAAAATTACGTTATCACAAGAATTAATCACATAGATGACTCTGAGCGGGGTAAAAATATTTTCCTTATACAGGTTATACTACATTTTCTTACCCATTTCGTTCCTTCTTTAAGTTACCTTTCGCTTCCAAATCAGTTATTTCGCCTGTGGTGGTTATTCTGGATTCATTTCTCATGAATGGCAAAATTGTGGTCTCCTCTATTCTGTAAAACAGTTTCATCTTAACATATTGAACTTACAACAGACACAAAAGATCCGAATCCTCCTGTAGTTTAAATGACAAATGTTTTGCTTCATCCTTATTACCTTAAACCAAGCTTTCCTTCGGTCCCATAACCAAAATTATTTAATCTTCCTCTACCTTCAAGAGGGAAATTTCCTCAGTATGAATCATATAGGCTGCAGTGCATCCCGCACCAGCGAAAACAGCTGTAATCCTCACAGCATCAGCAAAACACATAAACGTCGCTTTTCTAGGACAAGTACTAACGCAGAATAATTTTTTAGGCTTTGGCTCAACATCAATCAAGACTACAAAGAGGGTCCATATTTCCGTTCCATTCTCCATTTGCTGGAAAACTGCTCGTCATTTCACTGCCATAATACTATTTCAGGGTCACGCAAATTACGCAAACCACAACTCTTCTTTCACCTTGAAGGGAATCAATCTACTTACGAAATCCACAGACAGCACTTTACGTACTCAGCTATAAAGAACAAAAAAGACATATATCATCAATATTAACATATCATCGCATATTGGGAAGCCAATGGTTAAACAATCGTATTATTGCATCCTGTTTTCAAGGTTTTAAACTTACTCATTCCTTTCTCAGAGTTCTCCTATCTTAAAATATTCATACAGTACGCATACTATAGTAAGAGATCCTCATGTATCCTGACAGATATAGAATAGTAATAGACAGATAGTAGCACTGAAAGCAGAAAATCGGAAAAAAGGCTACTAACAGCTGGGGACCTGGGTTTGCCAGACCCATAATACCCACAGATCGGATATTCGCCAGAGTTTTGCATTAATTCAACACAGATCTTGCTTCTCTCAGGAGCGACTCGTTTCAATTTACACAAAAAAACGTAAACAGCATTTCACTCGTTCACAAAGAAACCTTTTATCTTCGCATTTGAACCAACCTAAATCCTAATTGCACAAGGAAAGAAAAAAAAACTACAAACATCACTTCAATCAATCACATAGAAACCTCTTTATCACTATTTTTACCAACATATTATTCAAAATGCATTTATCACAAATGTAAACTAATCAATTGTTTCTCTTCACCGTCCTCTCTACTCCTCACTGTCCTTTCTACTCAATGTATGGTTTTACGTTTGACACATGGTGTAGCCCTTTTGATTTCTTCGATCGAAGAGCTTCCACTCCTATGGCGTTTTCATGGGGAATCTTCCTTATCCGATACGGGCCGTTAAAGAGATTAAAAAATTTCTTGCAGACACCTGACCGTTTGTTACAGCTTGTGTGATCTGATAAGAACTTTTTGTCCTACATGAAACAGTGTTTTTCTCACGTTTTTCTTATACGCCTTGACTCTGGCTTCTGCTGCACGCTTGATGTTGCGTAAAGCTAAGTCAACAATTGCGTTCCAGCGTAGTCTCGGCTCTTGTGGCCAAGGCACCACCTCTTTGATTTTGCTCGGGGGCTCCTTGTTTTTTAGCACAGTGATTGACGGAAACTTTGTTGACGTATTAGGCAACTCATTAATTATGTTCTGAAATCCTTTTAGATGTATGTCCCACGATCGTTGATCACGACTGCAGTATAACCTACATAATTTTCCTAATTCACGCATAATACGCGCACTGGGGTTCGAGCTGGGGTGAAATAAATATATATATATATATATATATATATATATATATATATATATATATATATATATATATATATATATATATATATCCTTCGAAGCATCCGCTGTCAGTATTGCGATCTAAATTGTGGTCCATTATCCGAGATAACCCTTTTCACGCTCCCAACTTCATGCAGAAACTGCTTTGCAAATGCAGTTGCCACTGCCCTTCCTGTGGCTCGCTTCAATGGAGTCAGACACACAAACTTGGAGGTTAGCTCCACCGCTACGAAAACATATGCAAAACCTGCTTTAGATCGTATTAATGGCCCAAATAGATCCACGGCCGCGAGGTCACAAAGTTTGCTTGGTATTATCGGGTGCAATGATGCAGCATAAGTCACTGTGGCCGCCTTTGCTCGCTGACAAGGTCCGCACACTCTAAGTACACAACGAATACGCCGTAGCATGTTATTAAAATTGCATGTCTCTTTCAGTTTTTCACAACATTTCTGTGCTCCGAAGTGACCATAACTCAAATGTACGTACCATATAATTTTGTTTACAAGTTCCCCCGGAATCACCAACACCCATCTGGAGTCGTCCGGGGCTCGTTTCTTGAATAGTATTCTATTGCGCACTAAGTAGTACTGGCGTATTCCTACATTCTCCTTGTCCTCCCACTTCTTCTTTATATCTTTCAATACTGCGTCCTCGTCCTGTTCGTCCGCTATACTTCCTAAAGAGGTGGTAACAAAATTCTCGAACGCTACATTCTGTAAGTATAGGATGCTAAAATTATTTTTACCGAGTTCCCCTTCTTCTGTGTGAACCAAACCTATAGGAATGCGCGATAAAGCGTCAGAAATTACATTTTTCTGTCCAGGAATGTATTCTACAGTGAAATTATATTCCTGTAGGTTTAGTGCCCAGCGTCCTAGTCTCCCATGCGTGACTTTTGTGCTCATAAGAAATTGGAGTGCACGATGGTCAGTGTACACCCTGGTGGTCCTCCCAAATAAGAAATACCTAAATTTTGAGAATGCCCAAACTATCGCGAGTGCATCGAGTTCCGTCACGAAATAATTTTTTTCACATCGAGAGAGCACCCTGCTTCCAAACGAGATTGTTTTCAAAGTTGTAATATCATCATTTCCTTCCGTTTGAAACAGTACCGCACCTAATCCTGAGAAGGAACTGTCCGTCATTAAACAGAATTCTTGTGTCAGGTCGGGATGCACGAGGATGGGAGCCTCTACCAATGCCTTTTTCAATTTATAAAATTCATCCTGTGCCTCTTGATCCCAGACCCACAAAGCGTTCTTCTCTGTTAGTCCACATAGACGGGGTGTAACAAGTACACTAAAATTTATAAATCGCTTATAAAAATTACACAGGCCTAAGAATGCTCGTAACTGTTTTTTATTTGTCGGCATTGCACACTCCGCTATCGCCGCAATTTTCTCCGGGTCAGGTTGTATTCCATTTGCTGAGAAAATATGGCTTAAGAAGTTTATGTTCTCTCGTCCGAACTGTGACTTATCTAAGTTGACTGTTACACCTGCCTTCTCAAAAACATCCAGTAGTCTGTTCAGAACGTCATTATGGTCCTCCCACGACTTTTCCGCAATTAATATGTCATCCACGTAAATTGTCGCTCGCTGTTTCAAATCATCGGGTAAAATGCTATTTAATCCCCTTATAAAAGCAGCTGATGAGACGTTTAGTCCGAACGGGAGACGCCGGAATTGGAAACAATTTCCGTAACACAGGAACGCTGTACATAATCTGCAAGATGGGTGTAGCAGGATTTGCCAAAAACTCGAACGGAGGTCGACAGATGATAGTACCTTTACCCCGTGGAAACGTTGTAAGAGTTCCTCAAGGCCCTCAGGCCTGACCGTTTCCGACATAATAATTGTGTTTATCTGTCTCGAGTCTAGCACCAAACGAACTGAGTTGTCGCGTTTTGGTACGACAAGCAAGGGTGAGTTGTACGAGCTTACTGCCCGCTCAGTTATTCCTTGTTCTAACATCTTGTTTATTTCCTTCTCCACCTGGGCTTTATACGCCACGGGAATAGGGTATGGTCTAACAGAAAACTTCTGATGGTCACGTACTCTAAATTGGTAAGTAAAACCCTTAATCGCCCCCGGAGCCTCAGAAAATACCCGTTCATGATTCATAAGCAGGTAATACAATTTCTCCTTTTCCCTGTCCGTGGTTCTGACACTCGCGATGCCCTTTCTCAGTGCATCAGCAAAAACATCATCTTTCCCCTGCTCACCAGACGTAGAGCACGACTCACTTACATAGTTCATGAGTAGCTCTAGTCTGGGTTGCGACTCGGTTTGAGCTTGAAATTTTAGGCAACTAATTTCTGACTCGGCACGTAATATGCATGCATCAAATACTAAATTAATTGGCTGGTCCCCAACATGAACTGTCATTACTCCTCCACCCATGTCAATTACTGCATGTTGGGCATTCATGAAGTCATTTCCTGAAATCATTCCCACATTCAGCATTGGGAGCATAAAGAAGTTGTACTCAAACTCTCTTCCTGGCAGGTAAAATGAAGCCGAGTCTGCCTTCGGATTTCTACGCTCTTACCGTAGATTGCGCCCTTCACCTTTATTCCTCGCACTTGAAAAACGGGCTTAGTCCCAGTCCCTTCGCATTTTTGAAATGCTGCCTCGCTCACTGTCGAGAAAGGGCTTTTAGTGTCAATGACACACTTAAAACATATTTCGTTTACTGCAACTGTCACGACTGGATTTATTCCCGAAATTTTAGCACTCGTAGTTTCTTGGAACAAATCCTCTCTAATATCTTCCCTCTCTATATACCGTATACACTCATTTGCCATGTCGCTCATTTGTTCCGATTGGGCGACTTCTGCGCTGATCGTTTCTACCGTATACACTCATTTGCCATGTCGCTCATTTGTTCCGATTGGGCGACTTCTGCGCTGATCGTTTGTCATTGCCGGTTTTGTTCATTTCCATTTGCTGGATTATGTCTAGGGTTAGCCGGCCAAATTTCAACATCATGAGGTGCTCCGCCTACAGTCCTATTCCCACCGTGTTCACCGTAGTATCGATTCTGGTTGCCATAACTGTTACGTTCACGATCCTGTCCACGTCCTCGATCATTTCCGTTGTTACACCTGTGTTCGCGACTGTTACCCCAGTTTCTATACGGCCGGTCCCGATTATTGTTCCGTTGATTAGTACTACGGCCACGACTGCGATTGCGCTGCTGTGCCCCGTAATAACTTTGTGCCTGATTAGGCGGGCATTCTCCTGTATTGTATTCCAACTCTTGCAGAAGTGTCTTAAACGTTACCACGTCCTCTTTGCATCGTCCCGCAAGAATGACGTGGCGCAAGTGCATCGGCAATTTGGTGATGCATATCCTAATTAGTTCCGCAGGCCCGTATGGATCGTATAAAAATTGATTTGCCTGCAGCATGTGGTCGAATAGGGGTGCTGGGCTGCCGAAACCAGACTGGTTCAAATTTGGCAGCATAATTATGCCATGCTTGACCCTATCTTCTGCCGCTTCCGACCAATAGGCGGACAGAAAGGCTTGTCGAAACTCCCGAGTGGAGTTGCAGTGACGCGCTGCCGACCTCATGCGAATCGCCGGTTCGCCTTCCAAATAGCCACACAATTATTCTGTCTTATGTGAACTTGCCCAGTCGGGGGGAAGACAAAATTCAAATTGCTCTAGCCATGCTCGTGGATGTATTCCTTTTTGCTAATTTCGAAATATCTCAAACTTTCAACCGTAAGGAAATGTTTGAAATCAAATCCCCGTATTTCCTCCTGGCGAGGCCCTTGAATGTTTCTATTTTCCTCATGTCTGCCCCTCAAAATACATTCTTCCCTGTCTTCAAAATCTCCCTCGTGGCTGGAGTCCCTCTCTGCACTGTTCGTACGGCTATTTTCAGTGCTATTGGCGAGTTCGGAATCACACGCCATGCGGATTTCCAGATGCGCCACGCGTTCTTGTAATTCGCCTGTTACAGCCTTTTGCCGCCTGTTCACTTCGAACTGTCCCTTCTGAAATCTAAGAAGCGAACGCACTTCTTCGGTCTCTGTGACCGCTACCGGTGTAGTATTGTTCTCACTTTCCGTCACCCTCATCGTACCTACCGCTAATGCCGCAATCTTATCATGTATTTGTCTGTTGTCCTCCGCCCCAGTCTGCTTCAATTGTTCTACTTGCAGTTCGAGTGCGTGAATCACTTGACTGTTGTCCGCTACTGTGTTGCTAACGGACGTGGGACAATGCATTTCCGCCTCCTGGACCCTTGAGAGTACCTGCTGGCGTTCCCTTTGGCATTCATCTCTCAGCGCTTGGAAATTCCTAAGTAGCTGTTCTTCGCGATCTTTCGATTCCACATTGCGACTCCGCTTGCCCTGTTCTAAAGCTTGCAGACGATCATCGATTTGTTCAAATGTATGGTCTAATTCTTTCATAAAATCACTTTTTATTTCACTTGATAGATTGTTTATTCTTTGTGAGATATCATCGGACACCCCTGCATCGACTTGTCGACTTTATTTGTCTGCTGGATTAGTTTTTCGTCTATTAGTTCGCCTATCTCGCGGATCGATTTTTCAGATTTCTGCGTCATTTGTTCGCCTAGCTCGCGGATCGATTTTTCACATTTCTGCGTCATTTGTTCGCCTAGCTCTTGGATCGATTTTTCGGATGATTCTTTTTGTTCTCAAAACGATTTTTCTGATTTATCTGCGTTTTCTTTATTTTGTTGCAATAAGGCTTTCATGAGTTCTGCCAAATTAATTTGGTTAGTTGGAGGCAAATTAATATCTGGCTCTGATGTGAGCCTATTCGTCCTGTTTTGCATTTCCTCTGAAGTATTCCCCAATGCATTTTCGGAACCCTCTGACGCGTTAATATTCGAAATCAAATGACCCCCTTGGTCCATGTTGCTTAAGTTGTTGGACCGCCTACTTTTAGCTTGGTTACGTGTCTGCATCAATTTATACGCAGTACGCAACACACTAATCAGAATAAACGCATCCCCCAAAAATTGCGACAGTCACACGAAAGGTACCCAACCTAGTACGCACTTACTAACACGCAAAACGAATTTATATCTTTGATCGAAGTCAATGCAATTTAAAACCGAGAAAAAAAACACATACATATAAAACAAACAAATATAGAAAACAAAACAAGACAAAAGACACAACGCCGCTCAACAACGCCGTGAATCTTTTGAAAGTCTGCTCAGAAACAACGCAGAAGTTGTTTGAGCGCTGTAGGGACAAAAATTAAGATTATACAACGATTGCAATCTAACGTTTCAGAGATTCCTGAGTCTAGCGGAATCACAGAACAGGGTCGCCATGTGTAATGTTGTTGCTTTAATTAGCTCTGCAAGCGGTGCTGCTATTCACGACTATAAAAGTGGGTTAAAAGCTGTGAGCTGTCTGGGGAAGTTAACCTTGCATTACTGCGCAACTGTTTCACCAGGTATCCAGTCTAGCTTACCAAATTCTCAACCAGACTAACATTAATTATAATCTTTTAATAGTCATACGAGAACCATTAAAATATATATGTATAAAAGACAATTTAAATAAAAAGAAATAAATCCGTTTATATTTGGAAATTTATTTTAACATTGATCATTGAAATTTCAGCATATTAAACTTGATTCATAACTAAACTGGTGCCTTATTTAGGATTGTGAAAATGTGAGATTGTAATCTTATGGAACACATCAAATATGGAGCCAAGATTGGGAGACTGCATACAACACTGCATTCATAAAATAACACGCGAAGAACGTTGAAACATACACAAGAGGAAATTAAGCACTACCAACCGATTCAATTTTCACCCAAAGAAGTTACGTTCGTAGCACAATCCTGTCTGTCATGTAATTACCACACACTGGTATACTAAATTCATACTAACCCTCTGTGAAATCTTCCCGAAAAGAATAGCTGAGGGATACTTTGACCATTACACCACATACTTCACGTGGTCAACTTGGTCTACACAAAGAGTGTAACTCCACAATAATTTTGATAATTAAAATATATTAGATCGAAAAGCAATTTACAAAAGAAAAACCTCGAACTGGTCACTATCGTCTTACTATTAACCTGATGGGTCAAACAATTGTATAAGCACGTGGTAGTGGTCTCACTATGTACACCCCACGTGGGTTGAACATAAAGAAAAGTTGCTATATTGAAAAATATTGTCAAGACGAGACATTATAATCTCACGAACATTCGCATTTAAGATTGATGATCTTAGTTAGAGTTACTGATCACCATGTGGTTTCACTTTACTCAAAAAGTAGTGACAAAGCAACTACTGGAAGATATTCTGAACTGTACACTCGAATCACACTGCATTGCAATTTAAGATAACATTAGATGTTTTAGAGCTAAACCTGAAATAAAGGTGATTAAATTTTCAGTTAGGCTTGTAACCTCCCCCTCACCTATCGACCTTAATGACATTGAAAAATTAAACCGCGTGTACCTAATGGAAATTTGGGAAAAAGCAATCGTCACCGAAGTTAATCTGTCGGTAAAGAGGGAGGAAAGGGTTACATCTAAATGAAAGGAAAAATGCAAATGAAACTGGTGGAAATTAATTTTGAAAAGGGGTAAAGTTAATGAAGAAAGTAAATGTGCGGCTGTTACGTTAACAATTAACTAGCGGTAATTAGATATTTGAGATTTGGGGAAATTACGGTCGCCAGTCCTAAGGACAATTACTATAGTAACTGAAAAAGAAAGGTTATTACACATATAATTAGCACTAGAAGCGTGGCAACTGGAGGTTGACACGTGTAGTGTGAAAACTGAAAGTTTGTCAGAAGTAATAAATTTCGCCACACTCTGACTTAATTTAGCAAAAGAATTAACAAAACCGGAAAATCGAAAGTTAATTTAGTGACTGAAGTTAATAGTGAGCTTTCTTTCTGAAGCATGTCGAAATTCAGTAAAATACGGTTAGTCTTGTACTACCTCAACAATCATTTCAAAAGCTACTTGAATCTACGCAATTTAGAAATAAGAGATTTAACTTTGAACTTGAATTAAATGATTCTGAACAATTAACAATAGTAAAATTTAGTACGTACCAAGCTGAGGTGCAGTCACAGGTAAGCTAAAATATGGTAACAAAACTAGCACTCTTAATTTGTGCTTGTGTAATCTGAGTATTGTAGCCAGCTATTAATACTTAAAGTGAACTTTGAAATTAAAGCAGTGAAATGGAGTTATGCTGGCGTTTGAATTTCAACGACACTCGGGTTCATTTCGGAAAAGGAAGGGACCCTGCTTGGCAATGCAATTGGGACAATGAGCAACAAAGGTTCATGCTACGTTGCTGTAATTTTGTGATTTGAACAGCTTGAAAAGCTGAGGTCTGCCATACAGTTCTAAAACTTTACGTGCTTCCAGTCTTCCTTGTTGGTTGATTGAAGGTTTGAAGCCGTCGATCGAGGAGGTGGCGACAGTCACTCATTGTCGGCCGTCGCTGTTGCAGAAGCTGGATGTTGCCGCGCCTTCATCTCGACACGGTCACCAGACGAAACGGGCTCTTGATGTGCGCCAGCTAATGCTTCCCGTCCGCGACACCATGTCAGAAACTATCATCGAAAGCGCGGCAACTCGCGGGAGCTTCACACCACACACCTGCTCCACTCGCTACTCCCGCCAGACTCACTCTCTGCCCGCGCTCCACGCGGCAGAGTTAACACTACCAAAGATCCTACACACTTTGATTCTTCACACGACCCATCGATGTAATCGTTCGATAGCAGTTTTCCCTATGCAAGACCCAGCGTAAAAATACAAATAATATTTACGAATCAAACCAATTATACATCGACATAAGTGCATAAATATATATATACAAACAGTAAAACAATTACAATATATGAAGAGACAGAAATGTCATATCTTGAGGTAACAAAACAAGGAAAAAAAATAATAGTACAATAGATGGAAATAGGAAGATATGCATTTCCGGCGTTACACGCTGAACTTAAGAAATACATTGTCCTACGGACTTAGCAGACACGCGCTTAGCCGGAGATCTTACCACTTCAGACGCTCGCCGTGGACAGACTGCCGTGGTCCCTTCCTGAGGTTTGCTCACAAATACAAACGGAAGTGGCCAGAGAGGCAGCTTCCTATACCAACAAGACAAGGGACGGACAGGACCATATTAAGGATAGAAACCTTTTTGCTTTTAGAAAGCGTAGCTACCTGTTCCAAAGTTGGTCCTACTGTTCTCTAGCAGACAGGCTTGTCTGCTAGCATCCAGCACGCAACTAGAAATACGTTTGCTCATTCATCCTTTCACACAGAATTGAAGGGGGATGACAGTATCTTATCATATACAGTGTATAAAAGAAAGCGGATGTAGGTTCTGTATGAGACTGTGTGACATGAATTACATATAAACTGTGTTTTAAAGTGTAGTAGTGTGACAGATCGTTCTTGTCTATGTGTAAAAGTAACACGTTTCACTGCTCAGTCTCCTCCCAGATAGTCAGAAACACCACAGTAAATTTAGAAGAGAAATTTATGCCGTAAATGACAACAGATTTAAGAAAGTAACATGAAAGGAATCCAACAGAGACCTTTCAATATATATGACAAAGTGGTATGTGGAGCCAATTCCTTGCAACTCAAATCTTAAGAGAAACGCACAGCCAACCCAACATTAATTGCTGCTGCAGTAGTGAGAACTCAGACAATGAACACCCAAGACAGAACAGAGTTAGAAAAGACAAACAGGCACGCTCTCCTGAGCTCTAATTGTCACCTAGCAAAATTCGCTAATCTTCCGGTGCTGCGGACATACATTACCAAGCTGTCTTCTTAATTCCCAAGACACGATCTGGTGTACCGGAGGCGATGGCTGATTGCTTCGACGTCCCGTCGTGGTGATGATGATGTCGCGAGTATGGCCCGAAACAAATTATCCTGGTCTGGTTGTTCCAGACTAAAGACTTCCCAGCAATACTAATGCGCCTTTGAGGGAGATGAAGAAGGCCCGGCACACAATCACTGATGGTACTGTAATTGATTTTAACAAGCGAAGTCGCACAGTAACTCCGATACAGTCAAACTTTAGCAAAAACTGCTCATGACTGACAACATAAGCCGCTTATACGCAGAATGCTCAATTGCCAGCTGTACTCGGGAAGTTACGTTGCAGTCGAAACTTCAGCAACTTCGTCACACAGTTACAATTAAATGAAAGTATATTAGATGGCCAACGGAAGGCAGGCAGTCCAGAGTAGTGAGAGCTCGGTCTTGTAACCTACTCCGACCCACTCAAGAGCGCCTGTAGAAGCCAAACACAGAACATTCCCGCACCCACGACAATGGCCGTGGTTAAACGTTCCAATCAGCAACTCGAAAACCGGCGGAAGATTCCACTCTATTGCCGAAGCACTACTATTCCACAAATGGAGATACCTGGCGCCAATTTCTGTGCCGATTTTGCTATGTCACGGAGCCATCCCCTGAGCAAACCAATCACAGTTATGATTTTGCAGAAAACGCGGTAATTTGCCCACCAATACTGCCTTGGAACACAAGTCATTCCCACGCTTCGCTGGTAGCCCACCAGAAAGTCTTTTCACCAAGTTTCTGTGAAGTAATGGAATCTCTAACCCAGGCACTCCGTCAGGCCCCTGTGGGCGTGTCGCCCCCACTCTTATGACAATGTCGGCGTCTGGAAAGCATCAACTCCCTCACACTCGTCGGCTTAACCCTTTCAAGATCAGCGGTACCTCCCTGTCACTGGACCACCCAGGTGACGAGAGACGCTGCGTTGGAAGTCCGCGTGTGAAGGAATAGCAACTTTTCACTGCATGCAATTAGAGAGGAAAATCGAATTACTCAAAGTAAGATAGAAACATGAGAGGGGGTACATGCCATCTCTCAAGCTCACTGTACATTTCTACACTCATGAAATCATTAAAACACATGGCTATCTCCAATAAGCGGCTCTCATGAAAAGTGTCCGATAAGGAAAGCATATTTTGAGTGTATAATAAAAAACAAATTTATTAATGAAATAAAGTAATTTGCATATTGATTGCAATGCATCCAACCTTCGATTGCCTACGAAAGGAGATACTACTAGAGAAACTTCCTGAACTCTGCAGACACACTCTAAATCTTTCAATGAAATTTTTCATAGCTCTTCGGCATACCTGCACCTGTAGTTCTGAAATTGCACACTGAATTTGAGTCATAAACTGTGGTTCTTTGCTGGAAACCCCCGTAGAAGGAAATCACATGCCATCAAATCACTAGATCTGGGAGGCCAATTCACGTCACCGTTAAGAAAAATTCACCCGGCCAGGTATCCTCCCTCGTAACAAAACCAGTGTTGTGCCATATTGTTGAAACCAAACCTTTTCTGCATTTACGCGATCCAATTCAGGCCACTAAAACTCCCTTAACACAGAGATCCACTACTTTGCAGCTACACTATTGGTGACAAACAACTGGAGACAGCGCCTACCGTAAAATATCTGGGCGTAACTATCCACAGCAACCCTAGGTGGAATGACCATATAAAACAGATAGTGGGAAAAGCAGACACCAGACGCAGTTTCATCGGAAGAATCTTAAGGAAATGTATGTAACTCATCCAAGAATGAAGTAGCTTATAAGGCGCCTGTTCGCCCGAATGTTGAGTATTGTTCATCGATGTGGGAGCCCTATGAGGTAGGACTGATAGAACAGATAGAGAAGATCCAACGAATGGCGACGCGTTTCCTAACGGGATCGTTTAGCTGGTGGGATAGCGTTACGGAGATGCTAAACAAACTCCACTGGCAGACGTTACAAGAGAGGCGCTGTGCATCACGGAGAGATTTACTATTGAAATTTCGGGACAGTATTTTTCAGAAGGAGTCAGGCAACATATTACTTCCCCCCACATGCATCTCCCTTATTGAACACGAGGAGAATATTGGAGAAATTGGAGACAATACAGAGGCCAACCGCGAATCCTTCTTCCCACGCAATATTCGCGAGTGTAACTGGGTTGGACGGATCAGATAGTGGTACCGAAAGTACACTCCGCCACACACCATTTGGTGGCTTGCGGAGTATGATGTAGATGTAGATACAATGGTGGCGTTCGCCGTCCACTGTTAATGCGTTTGCTGCCCCAAGTTCAAAGAAATATGCCCTCAACTCAAATACCCCGCCACAAAATCACTTGTGGTTGACTTATTGGCTTCTGTAAAGTAACTCGAGGATTATCTGTGCCCCAAATCCTACAAATCTACTCATTGATAAAATATTTCGGAATGTGGGGTTCATTGGTGAACATTATTTTCTTAATGTAGTTCTTCTCCGCTATGAGTTTCGCATAGATCCAATTAGCAAATGCTCTGAAGATATCATGATCATTTGACGGCAGTTCTTGTGTCAGGGGAATTTCACAGGTCCAAAGCCCAGGTTTTCTCTTAGACTACGTTGCTTATCGATTCTGGAAATGCAAAATTGTTGAGAACGTCAGCAAACAGATTTCATCGGACTTCAGACAACATTTGCACTTACGGTGGTAACGTTTCCCATTCAACAATTTCTACCACAGAGTGAAAAGCTTTTCTTCAGTGGGTCACAAATTATTTACATCCCATATCAAACAGTAGGGATGCTGTTGAGAGCCGTCTTAACTGAAACCATACAACTGAATCTACCAATATGGTATATTCATTTCTTGTGAAACAAGTTAATAACCATCTTTTACAAGACTTTCACTGTTGCTTTGTTTATTCTTCAGTCAAATTCTATCTTAAATATGAGTAGATATTGTATGGGGTTTTTGGAACACATTGAGGACGTATACGTACTGTCCTTAGCACCGTACCGCTCCGTGACATCACTACTGCTCGCTGCTTGCTCTGGCAGCTCTCCAGTGCAGACGTTACGCACGTGCGCACACACACACACACACACACACACACACACACACACGCATACACACACACACACACACACACACACACACATACAATCAGCATATACTATGCATTTTTTTATTTTCTTTTTACAAATTTATCCAGCTGTTGTGTGCATTGCTGAATCCAAGCCATTTTACCAAAGCTTTTCTTCCTTTCTTACGTATTATTTTCTCCACAATATATGATGACGGATATTTAGTTCTTTGTAACTCTTCAACATAGAAAGCTCCAGCTATGGGCTGTGATTTGTAATCTTCAAGGAGATACGTTCTCGGATTGGTTTCTTGCACTTTACGAATTTTGAAAATTTCCGTGGACCAATTGGCGGTGTACCCTTTGTCAAAGACTGTTTTCTGTTTACTAATTCTGACGTAATCACCAACTTTGAGTTTTGACTGGCGTGGATCAATCCTTTTAATTTTGTTATACACAGTAGATAGAAGACTATTATCTTTTACATCCACTGGTCGCATTTCAATCGTTCTGTGTGTCATGTGATTATACTGTTTGACCAGATCTTGTACAGTGTTAATCCATTTGTAGGAGCCCTGAGCAGTAAATTTTCGGAACATAAGACTCTTGAGAGTTCTGTTAAAGCGTTCAACTATGGATGCTTTCATATTTGAAAAAGTGGAGTAGTGATTAATTCTGAGTTTCTGCATTAACTTTTTAAAACTAGTATTGTAGAATTCTTTTCCTTGATCAGTTCGTAAATTTACTGGGGCCCACTTACTTTTTATATACATTTTTTTAAGTGCATTTGCAACTGTAATTTCAGTGTTAGTCTTTAGAGCAGCGACCCATGCATATTGTGAATAAACGTCAATTACTGTTATCAAATACTTATACTCAGAATTCCATTTAGAATATGCAATCATATCGACTAAGTCTGCTTGATGGAGATCATCAAGTCCTTTCATGATAACTGAGCGCCTGGGGTACGTTCGGCGAGCAGGACGATGAAGCTCATCAGCAATGGCAGCTTGAATCTTCTTTTTTTTATTCTAACTTGCTACTTACTGAAGGCAATATGCTTTTCGAAATGACACAGTTGTGATAGAAATGTTTGCTTATATGGAGCTGGAAGGGGGCGGAGACACGAGGAGGAGAAAGAGGAGCAAGGGAAAAAGAAAAAAAGAAAGATAACACGTATTTTAGGAAGACGTTTTATTTTCAAAATACCATCGCATAATTAATTGTACATAAGTCTTTGCTAAACATCGATCATTTTCTTCATCAGCAATATTGAAAGACTTTTTCAGCATTTTCAATTATGGACAGTCCAGAAATTGCATGTTAACTACTCTGCCATGATCTGTGCCCAATAAAGTCGTCGTCAAATCTGCTTTTTCTAGACCCATTACCATAATGTAGTCACAAGATTTGCACAACTCCCACAGCGTATTTCTCGCAGTAAGTAGTGACACTCCATC
Source organism: Schistocerca serialis cubense (assembly GCF_023864345.2). Classification (NCBI taxonomy): domain Eukaryota; kingdom Metazoa; phylum Arthropoda; class Insecta; order Orthoptera; family Acrididae; genus Schistocerca; species Schistocerca serialis. Next base: position 56,463,615 of record NC_064644.1, read on the forward strand.
CATTCCCCACTGCTGATGAAGGTGATTGCGTGTCACCCGCGAGTTTATCCTCTGAGTTTTTTCAGATAAGGTGCTGAATGCTAAAACTTGTGCGATAGTGAAAAACTGCTCTGCAGTAACTTGATTGCCGTCCACGAGGATAGCAGCAGCTTGTTTAGGCACAAAATTATTTGCATCGTCTTTGAATCCTTGCAGGTCTACGAAAGCTATCTTCATTCTGTCATGATGTGAGAAGGAAAAGAAAAAAAAATTGATGAAGTTATCGTCTAATTTCGTTTAATGTTGCTAGTATTAATGTAAATATCCATCCATCACCGACTTCTCTTACCTGACAAACAGATAATGTCTCTCTCTCTCTCTCTATCTCTCTCTCTCTAGACGATAATGGCGATGATAATAGGAGGAGGATAAAAGGAGCAGCCACCTCGGTGAAACGTAGACTGATAGCAGTTCTCTAAAAGCATCTCATTTTATTTGCTATTTTTTTTCAAAGCAGAAGTTATTACGTAAAAGCAAAAAATATGGATGTAGAGGATGCTTTATGACAATAATAGCAATGTTAGCAACAGCAGGAGGTTCGCAGCTGTCCAGGAGGGGCTTTAAACACCTGCTGTGTAAAAGGGAGACAAGAAGACGAAGTCGGCTGACAAAAAAAAAAAAAAATTCATTGCGAAAGGTCATAGTGAACATCTGCGCATGTGATAGAGGCTGGCGGGACGTACCATTTTTTCTTGTTCTCAACCATCTGGCGTAATCAGTTGCATCATTGCCCTTGCTTTCGAGCTAGCGGTCATTGTCCTCGTCCAACAGCTGATGTTATATGAGCGCATAAAGTGAATGCATGATACTGCAGGGTGGGAAAAGAAAAAAAAAGCCTCTCTCTGAGGATATGGAGGGACATTATCTGATAAAATGACTAGCAAATAACACTGTAATATGATGCAGCACGCTGACAGAAGAACCATACGAGTCTCTGGGGATACAATGTCAATAACAACTCCATCAGTAGCAGCGGGACGTAGCATTTCTTTACCAGGGGTGAATGTACTCAAAGAGAAGAAATATGTAGTATGACTGCAAGAGTTTTTTCTCTCTCTCTCCCTGTCTTTATTTGATGCTCTCTCTCTCTGTGAATGTAGCAGAGAAACAAAAATTTTTTTTATGCCTATAGACCAGTATAAAGCGACAGACGATTCCACTCTGTCGTATTCCTTCAGCTGTGCGAGGGCCAGTGCGAGTGTCAGTATTGGAATTGCCTTCGCTGTCGGAGAGAGTGTGAAACACATAGCTGGCTCAAAACATGTAAGTCTAACATGTATTACTTAGTGCTACTACTACTAAGTGGCATATAGTTTTCATCTACTAAGAAGTTGTTGTAACTCAAGAGAGAACAGGGATGCCTCTCATTCAGTGTTGCAGAGTCTGAAGCATCTGGGAGAAGGAGGAGGCTCGAAAACTACGCTGCGGCTGTCGTCTCTGGAACAGGGGGAGAAATATCCCATCCTAAGTGCGAGACGGACGAAAACGAAATTTGGAGCAGCGGTCGTAGTATACATGAAGGAGTCCAAAATATTCCTTCCTGCACGATTCGCCACTCTCAGTGATGAAGAATTGCAATTTCTGAATTCCAGAACAGTTGCTCTGATATATCGTGGTAGGAAAAATAGAATGGATGTCATTGACTTTGAATCTGTTTGATAAATACTAACATATGTTTCCTTATACTAATATTACGTAGTTGTTAGCATATTGTGATACTAACCATGTCTATTCAAATACGGAAAGTTTCAGCAAATGACAAGATTAAGGAAATAGATTTGCAATCCTTAAAAGATGATACCTGTGGCACAGATTTTGATATACATGACACATTAGTATTTGCAGTAAAAGTAATAGGATGTGGTGAGGATGTAGATGCATATTCCGAATTGAATGGAAAAATAGTGCAGCTAATTCAAACAGAGTGCTTCAAACAAGGTGAACATTTTGCTGCTTTTCAAGTCTATGACAAATACGAGTGTACATATTACACAGAATTATATGTTACTAAGTTTAATAATCTTGTTGATGCTTACACCAAAGAGATTTTGTTTGTATTGTATACAATTTGTTCTCATAACGCATTTAGTTGTCAATTTCATTTTCTAAATGGAGCTGCTTGCCTCAAAACATGGTTAAAGAGTGGGGATGTTTCATTTATATATTCTAATTGTAATGTCCTGTTGTCTGCCATATACGATATTTTGAGAAGCGCTGAAAGTGAATAATGACCGAACCATCGCCAAAGCGCATTAAGCTGAATCATGATCATCAGGAAAGTAATGCTCTGGAATGGGTTTCGGTTGAAAGTGCGTTCAAAAATAGAATATGTACAGGTGAGATATCTAACCGAGGGGGGTTTAAGGACCCAAAATATATCTTGGATGCATGTTTCTCTGTCTTTGAGAACATAGTGCGTAAAATTAACAAGCCTCTTAAAATTAATTTTTCACTCATTTGCAACTTTGTCCTGTCCAAATCGGGTGGCGTAGAAGACAAGTACTTAAATACAAAGAATTTAAATCTATTCTCTTCTGACATTACCGAAGAGTGGTATTCAATTAAAATTAGAGACATACTGTTAAAGAAACTGAAGCAATTTCAATTGAGAGATTCAGGTTGGGCGTTGCGTAATATAGTAAAACTATGTATAAATGTTAATGAAAACAAAGGGTTTTATGCAGGACGTCACACGAAACTGCCAAAAGTGATTGCCAATAAACATGCAGTAATTAACGTTCACTCGAAGGGTAATGCTTGTTTTAATCGGGCAATTCTAGCTGCTTTGTATCCTGTAAGCAAGAATGCGCACCGTGTGTCTGCATATTTTGCACATGCAAACAAATTAAACTTTTCTAATATACCGTTTCCTACAGAGCTGAAGCATGTCCATATATTCGAAAAGCAGAATAAAAGTGTGTCTGTCAATGTGTACGGTATACAGTACTCGGATTATGAGTGGATGGTTGTTGAAGAGTGAGAAGCGGATGAGGAGAGAGAGGGGGCAAGGAGGACGAGGGAAAGGTCGAAAGATTTCCGAGTTATACCACTGCATATTACAAAGTACCAAAGAGAAAAAAATGTAAATTTATTAATGTTGCAGCTAGAAAATACAAATATAAATCATTTTTATTATATAAGAAGTTTGTCGAAGCTAGCACATAATAGCATTACTGCTCATCAAAAGTCTGTCGTGATATGTCCCAGTTTTCTGTCTTCTTTTCATTCAAAACAGAAGTGAGAAGCACACTTGCCTGACTGTGCACAGTCTAAGCCAGTCAAAACTATCATGCCAAATGAGCGCATTAAAAATATATAAAATTTTTCAATTTCAGAAACAAGCTAAAGCTGCCTTTTATAATATATGCGGACACTGAGTGCATGCTGCAACCAGTTGCTGCTGCAGTAGAAGTAGTAACTCTGATCAAATACATTTACATACACCATTTAATATTGCATATTACATATATTGTACTTATAATAATGACTATTCGGAATTTAAGTTGTATCGCGGTCGTGGTTGCATGCAGTGGTTCACGAAACAGCTGTATGCAATTGCTGAGTATGTGAATGGTTTCTTATTACAAAATAAAGAGATGATATTATGCCCAGAGGAAAAATCAGCCTTTCGCTCTGCAAAGATTTGCCATATTTGTAAGGAAGCCTTTGAGGCAGGCGATGTGAAGCATCGTGACCATTGCCATTTTACAGGTGAGCACTGCGGTGCAGCGCACGCTAGCTGCAATGTAAACTACAGACCTCTGTTTACAGTGCCTGTCGTATTCCAAAATCTGTCCAATTATGATAGTCATTTCGTAATTACAATATTTGCGAGCAAATAGTGAATGAGAACAGGAGGAGGAAAACTAAATTAAATCCAGGCCGCGTTTCTATATTACCATCGAATATGGAGAAATACAAATCTTTCACGAAGAGCATTCAAATAACACACAAAGATCGGCACTGCTACATAAATTTCCGATTTATAGATTCATTTAACTTTTTATCATGCTCGTTAGAAAAGTGTGCATCTTACCTAAAGCCAGAGGAACTCAGGATAATGTGGAAATACTTTCCTGATGATCGTGAATTTTATATAGTCAATCAGAAGGGTATATTTCCATATGAGGGTGTGAGTGATGAGAGTGTTTTATCAGAAGAACACTTACCTCTGATTCAGGAATTTAAAAGTTTGCTGACTGGTGGAAGAACTGTCTCAGAGTGTGCTTATCAAAGGGCGTGCAATGCATTGCATTTGTTCAAGTGCAAGACACTGGGGGAATATTCCGATCTTTATTTAAAAATTGATGTGTTATTGTTAAGCGATGTTTTTGAAAATTTTCGAAGTCTCTGCATTAAAACCTATGAGTTAGATCCCGCACATTATGTTACTTCACCTGGCTTGGCTTGGGATGCATTATTGAAAACTACCAAAGCAGAATTAGAACTCATTACAGACATTGAGCAACTTCAATTCTTCGAACGAGGTATTAGAGGCGGCATTGTTCACTGCTCGTGTAGACATGCTGTGGCAAACAACAGGTTCATGTCTAATTATGATGAAAATGCTGATGAATCCTACATTATTTATCTTGATGTTAATAGTCTTTACAGTTGGGCAATGATGCAGTATCTCCCAGTTTCACATTTTTCTTGGCTCAACCCTGAAATTGTTAAAACTTTTGACATAAACAACATACCGGATGACTCTGATATAGGCTACGTTCTGGAAGTAGATCTTGAATATCCTGAAAACATCCACGATATGCATTCTCACCTACCACTATGTCCTGAGAAAATGATACCACCATCTAGCTGTGTGGTAGGCAAGGCTAGTACTCCCAAAAAATTAATTTCTACTTTGTATGATAAGAAAAATTATGTAATTCATTATAGAAATCTCAAACAGTGTTTGCAACGTAATTTGAAATTGAGAAAGATTCACAGAGTACTGTCATTCAGACAACTTCCATGGATGAAACCATACATCGATATTAACGCACAGAAACGTATGGCAGCAAATAACGATTTTGAAAAGAATTTTTTTAAGCTAATGAATAACAGCGTCTTTGGTAAGACATTGCAAAATGTGTGAAAGATGAGGGACATAAAACTAGTAACTTCATGGGATGGTAAATATGGAGCATCTGCAATGATTGCAAAACCAAATTCAAAAGGAGCGTTATATTTCAGGAAAATTTAGTTGGTATTGAATTAGAAAAACTGAATATAGTGTTTGACAAGCCTATATCTGTAGGTATAGCGATTTTAGACATTTCAAAGACGCAACTTGTTGACTTTCATTATAGGTATATACTTAACAAGTTCCCTGTAAAAGATGTAAAACTGTGTTACACTGATACCGATATTTTAATTTACCATATTAAAACTCAAAATATTTATGAGGATATCAAAAGTGATGTGCAAAAATGGTCTGATACTTCAGGTTTTCCTGTTAATAACAGATATAACATTCCACTTGTGAATAAAAAGTAGGTTGGACTATTGAAAGATGAATTAAACGACTTGAGAGCTAAAATGTATGCACTAGGGACAGAATCACTACGTGTAATGCAGAGAGCGAAAGGTACAAAACAGTCTTCAATCAAAGCATTGAGCATCGATGATTATCGATAATGTATGTTGAATTTAGATGCTAAAACTTCTGTACAGTATATTATTCAATCAAAATGTCATGTGTTATCCACTGTTAAACAACAAAAGCTTGGTTTGTCTGCACATGATGATAAACGTTTTATACTGTCAGATAAGGAGAATACTTTAGCGGGGGGTCACTACCAACTGAAAAACAAAAAAAAAAGAAAACTTGACAACGTCTGACTAATTTTATTGTGTGAAATACTGTACATGTGAGTTTGTAACTGATTTTGTGTGAAGTTGCGTACATGTGAGTTTGCCACATAATTTGATATTGAGAAAGATTCACAGATTACTGTCATTCAGACAACTTCATGTGAATTTGTAACTGATTTGTATAATATATCTGTAACTAATTGTGTACATGTGAGTTTGTAACTGATTTGTATACAGAAAATAACGAAACATTATACATTAATTGTAACTTTATCTTTATTTACTGAGTGAAATTAAAAACAGTGAGAGGCACCCACATGCCTTGCTCATACTGTGGCATCAAGCAGTCAGGCCTGCAAGATGAGTGGTCTGCCAAGCGAGTGGATTCATTCTTATTTATCGAGTAACATGAACTCTAGTACTCACACTTAAGTTACCAGTTATCCTCCTATATGATTAATACGCAGCGGAAATACGTATCTGACTATCAGTAATTTGCAGAACTCTGACTGTACACTACGCACTGGCAATACCACATTTTCTTTTTGTCTTTTATTTAATGGCTTTTGTCAACACGTGGCCAGCGCACTGAATATGAATGGCGCACACATTATAAATTCGGGACATTATTACAACATACAATTCGAAGGAAAAGTCACTAATATTTTTCTTTTCACTATCTTATTTATTCCGATAAATTCTCTAACCTAAACACACAAATTCTATAACCTATAACAATAACACGTGAGAAATTCCGCCCAGTGGGCATGGCTTTACAGTGGTGAGTCTCTATATTATGGTCTCGTAATTATTTTTAACGCTACAGTGCACTTTCTGGATAGGATGGTGGATCTTTTATTATACCTCACACTTCGACTCTCACAATCATCATCACGAAACTTTCCTCCAGACCGAGCGGTACCGAACGAACAAGCATAACCCACTAATCTTTTGAAACTACCTCGCTACTCTCCCATGCAAACCACACATACCCAAATTACATGACATACACCACACTACAACATGAAATACTACACAGAGAATAGTCGCAACATTATCACTTTCAGCTTTCCCACTTCAATTAATATTTATCCCAGTTTCACACGACACTGCCCCACTTTGTAATTCTACTTTCCTACTGTGAACTCTGGAGATATATGCACGTCTTCCTGTGCAATGCAAGCCAAGTGGCATTGCTGGATAGACGGCCGACTCACCTTGATTCTCTCTCAGAGTTTAAATCTAGCGTCACACGGAATCATATCACACAATTTAACATTAAGAACATCACACACGCGAGTCCTCAACTGATACCATGGACGAGTACTTCTCTTTATCCTTTGTCTCATACACTGATTGAGACTCACACAGTACTCACCACGTGGAAGTACTTGTCTCTAATTTCAAGTCCTGCACACGCCATTTCTTAAATATTTCAACTTATGGTACACACGCTATTTCTTAAATATTTCAACTTATTGTACACACGCTAGTAATTCAGCTTAACTTAAGCACACGGAAGTATTTCAACTTATTGCTACTCGTTGTTTCATTGTGACCGTTGGTCACTTCTGAAGATTACTACAATCCCTTTAATATTACCTGCCTGACATTTAATTCTCCCCACAAAAGTTCCTGAAATAGAGAAATTATTATTTCAAACTACTCTTAAGTACTCCACATGCATACCATGTCTCCACTCTTTCATCATTACGAAGCACAACTAAAATAGTTCTTAACGGCACAAGATTCAGCGGCAGAGTGCTGAAACGTGGCCGTTCTCTAGGTCCTCTCGCACCTGTGTCGTGGTGGGGGAAACACCTTGCTATCGTATTGGTCAGCCACATTTCAGGCGCTCAAAGCTCTGGTAAATTTCATCTCTTTGGTCCCACCAAAGGTGGCCAAAGGATCGACTCAAAGATGATCATATATTCACATTCACTATCTGCGGTTAGCAGACGACCATACATTCATTCATTTCACAGATCTCACCAAACTGGATGTAGGGATTTACTTTGTAGGAGTGCACATGTGATCAATTAAATAAATAAATTGTCATTCTTTCCCACACTGGTATCCGGCTTCGCTGTATTAATTGAAATTGACTTTTTTTTTACAAAAAAAATGTGTTGTTCTGACAAAAATAATGAAGTATGTTGTACCTATTTTCAATGTCGGGCGGTACTGTACCCTTTCACCACCGGCTACCCATGCAGAAAAAAATGGCATGGTAGTATCCTTGCAATGCAAGGGTAGTTCCGAACATTTTTTTAAGTAAGCTGTATTAGAACAAACTTAGCAAGTCATCAAAATAACCAGGAGGAGACCTTAGCCCCTGGTGACCTCAAATAGATGACCACATGCTGTTACTTTACCAAATTATTGCATTATTGTACTCTCCACAATCCGGAGTAACGTACACATACATATTTACAACAATCCACATGACAAATAAAACATTACATCACACAAATAAAAAATAATGTTGAGATAAAAATTTGCTTAGTTATTGGGATCTTCGTTATTTTTATGAGTAATCCAAACTTCACTAATTCTATGACAAATAAAAAAAATACTAATTGTACTCATGAAATTTTAACTAGCTCACCGTCCAAACACAGAACAAGTAATCTGACATTCATAAATTGCAGGGTAAAACCCTTTAGACAGCAAAGTCTAATTATACAACAAAGTCAACAAAAGAAAAAAAATTGCGTACACTAGTTACATGTATAATTCAGGCTCCATATCAATACACGCAATAAATAGTTAGCAATAAGTGCTTGAATCCACCAGTAGCTCTCGTATCTCACTCTACTGCTCATTTCTCTGTTGTCACACATTTAGACGACAAGAACTTGCATTTTGACTAGCCTTCGTTACACTTTAATGTGAAATATCACCACTGTGATAATAAAATAAGTGGCTTCAGTCACGACACCAACAAGATCATTACTGTCCACGACATCAAAATGCATCAATTAATTCCGATATTTGTTGTGCAATGCAAACTCTTCTCCCCTGTGACAACCTTACTGATCAATGCTACAAGAGCCGCTACGTTAGTATTACGCCACTGGCTAATAATTAAAGCATCATTGTACCAAATATTCTAATAAACATGCTACGTGAACTTGATACCCAGACCAAACAATAAAAAAACACTAACTATTCTAAACACAAATGTTAATGAAATACAATTACACTTGCTGTCCCTTCAGGAATGAAACATATAAAAAAAACATTTACCCAATTACAAATACATTATTCCCTATCTTGCAAGTCACACGGAAACATTTCATTCTGTGATTTTCTTGGGGTCAAAAAGTTGCTGATAATTTTCCTAGAAACACTGTCTCGGTGTCAAAGCTCTCCCATGGTTACCTGGACGAAAGACTTTAAGTCACTCAAATCGGCATTTTGAACACGCCCTGAACAGTAAACTGTATCTCACATTAAACACAAATGTCATAGTCACTCTCAGCGTACCATCCACACGAATCTGGTCGTCCAGGATTGGCCCTACAACTACTATTACTCACGGTTCTGTCCTTTCAGTTCATGGTGTAATTAAAAGTCGTAAGTTCCAACAAACAGCACTTATTCCCGCACCAATTAAAGAAATGTCTCCTACTACAGACGCAAATGTCAATGTCAGACTCTAGTTTCTTGCGTTCATACAATAGTTAGTCACCAAACGACAACTGTCCTCTTCAAGAATACCAAGCGTCCCACATGCAATTCACAAAGCACACTTAACAAGTCACTGCCAAAAGTTTATGGATCCCACCATTCAGTGGTCAAGACAAAACAAAACGATCGTCCTGTCTGCTAAAGACAAAATCTTTTCCACTACTCACAACGTGGGAACACCAGCCTTTCACTTTCCACCTTATGGAGACGTAACGAGCAGTCGTCTTGTTTCACGTCTCCACAGTCCAGTACTAGTTGATAGTTGCTGGTAACAAATCCCCGCCGGGCTCTGCCGCGCGTCGTCCTTTCTGCCGTGGCGCCACTGCGCGCGCCGTTGAGCAGAAGAAACCACCCGCTGTTGCCTCTGCGGGATACTTTCCCCAATCGTAAGGGTGGCAGAACTTATGAATGGCCAGTGGTACGTGCGTGTCGCCCTAGGCCGTTGACCAGCTGTAGCGGGCACGTGGAGTGTACCCCATCCGGCAGTGGAGTGGGGAGTGCCGTGGCTCTGTCGCCCGTCGCCATGGCTACGTCAGCTCGGCCCGCTAGCGGTATGGGCGTTACGACAACCAATCAGTCAGACCCTTCCATGCATCTCGCAACATTACAGACAAAAGGATATATTTAAATACTCATTGATTACATGTATGATCTATTAGATACATTGGTAATAAAAGAATCTTTGTTCTAAAAAACATAAAACTATACACCCTAGTTTTCTACACATACATCAACATTTATCCCTTTTCTATATACAGCCCACACTTGCGCTATTGATTGTACCTGTCGTCCCTCATACAAAACATGAATGTGTAAAAAAAAAGGGAATAATAAACAATCTATACAACTCATAATTACAATATAAAATAGTAGACTACTCTAACATCCGATCACAATAAACATTTTAGAAACTGGTGACCCTAAATCTACAACATACAATGCACCTTTGTGCTTGTGACAGACTGAAATTAGTATCTCTTTATATATTTTACCTTTTTTATTATATATAACAACATTTCTAGGACACGTATGTACCACCCACATGATGTCAGATCCTGACCTGCCATCGAGGTTCATCCAAATCAAACAATACACAATAATGTTTTAGTTACAGATCGGTAGCATCCCCTTTACAGGAGTGTGCGCATTGATCACACTACTGTACGACTCTCACTCACCAGACATCACATTTTCCTTCTCATTCTATCCATTAATACACTAACAGAATAGGTGTAGAAGTCAGCTAACCTTAACACCACCACACTCACGACAACATACCGTACCTTTGCTCCCTTATACTCATAACACCACCACACTCACAACATACCATACCTTTGCTCCCTTATACTCAACCACATAACACATGAAGCTGTTTCGGAGATAGCATTCCAGTCTCCGAATTCGTCCTTTCACTCTGGCACCTCTCTCCATCGGCTTACCTCTGCAGTAGCTTTACCGACTATTCCTCCTGCTAAATATCACTTTAGAATTGCGACATTTCATCTAAGAACAAAAATACACAAATTATTCAACCTGCAAAATAACTGTACACATTCTTGGTACCGTTTTGATTAGTTATACTGGTACCAGGCTTCAACAACAACAACAACAAATATTATTTTTGCCAAATCGCAAATGTTATGCTGAGAATTACATCTACACTTATATTACATCTTACGTCAGTATTCCACAACGTTCACCATCTGGATCTCATACTCTCTTTATGTCCTTTCACATTGTGCAGTTGTCCTCATCTCTTCATTCGTATTTCGGCTCTCCGTCTGTCCATTACTCCATCATTTCCTGGTCTTCCTTCGCCATTGGCATCAATCTCAATTGCAGCATACACAGGCCTTTCTGTAACATACATCTAAGACACCTCCACATTATTCAATTCTACTCACCTTTATTTACCACTGTTTCATCACGTCGAATCTCTCTTTATTAATCACACTGCTTCACGTCGCTTCTCTACTTAAATATCACCTTTATCCACTACTATTTATCACGTCGTTTCTCTATCTACCATCTTTATCCACTCATTAATCATCACGTCGTTTCTGCTTGATCCTTATTCATATGACAAAAAACACGTACATACACCACTCTGTCGACTCCTGTTCATGGCTCATTCGACCAGTCTATTCCGTCATACTTCCTGACATCCCGCCTGAAAATTCTTATGTTCGATTTGACCCTGCACAACGTTACACACCACAAATAAATACACTGACTATCTACCATAAATTACCTACTTTAGATCTATCCTTAACTTTTCCATGATTTGATGTTAGAAATGTGATGAAGCCCACGAGATTGTTTTCCCTTGATCGTCTCAATCAGTTCAGCATTTTCATGGACAATCCGCATCACTCTGAATAGTCCACTATACACAGCAAAGAATTTGCTAGTTAGGAATCTGTGCTTACATGAAAATTAGATGTGTGCAGAGAATATACAAGCTGGGAGAAATGGGCAGCCTAAGTGTTAGAAACGTAGGTGCTAGTGGCCTCTTTCCCTAACACCAGATTCAGAACAACCATACACAGCACCTCATTATAACTGTCACCACGACTATGACATACTATAGATCAGATTCCATCTAATTTAAAAAACTTCGATCACATTACAGATGTTACCTGTAACAGCAGTATAAACGTACCCTATTCCATACTGACCACAATGTAGACTTTTTTACATTACGTGTTAAGTACCTGCAATAGTCAAGTCACACTAATTAAACTGGACTCATTGGCATTATTACATGACATTTTAGCAACTGGTTTCTTTGAGGAAACAGTCCTTTTACTTTACTGTTCGAAATAAAAATTTGCAAATTTTGCTCTGAGAGACCAGCCTAACCGATGCCATTACTGGTGTTTTATTCTCTGATCAGAAGTATGGTATTTGCATTGCTACATATTAGTAGAGTATGTCTGCTACATAGACAATTTTCAGGGCCAGCTGCATGTGTTTTAAGGCATGATGCTAAAGGCTGATATGTTGGATTAGTTTCTCCTATTCTTCAGTCCATTATGACATGAATGAAATGCCTGGATTCCATGCTCTCCTGTCATTCTGATAGTTTCTACCGTTCCTATCCTCGGCTCTGTCTGACCTATGAGTCGTGTCTCCGTTCACAATGTTGCTCTCATTACCCAGTTCCTGTAAGAAGTGCTGAAATGACGCAGAATCGTCTAAGCCTCTGCCTGCTATCATTATATCTCTGCGCTATCTCACTGGCAACTTCGTTATACAGATCCTAATGAGCTCCCCAGGTTCGTATGTCACATCCAAATACCTGTTTCGTCTGAACATTTCCTGATAGCACGACACTGAATCCCTTATACCACCTTCGTTACGATTTGGCATCATCAATATGCTTTGCGTAACCTGGTCCTGCTTACTTTTCGACCAGAATTCATTTAAATAGCTACTACAGTCTTTAATAACTTCCTGCATTTTCGCTCTAGCCTCGTCCCTCAAATGGTTACACGGAAACTTCATTTTGAGGGGCAGTCCCCACGATGAAGGTAATGAACCTTGAAATTGAGACAGCCTTGGACTATACCCAGTTGGGTTTGCCACCTGCTTTATCTGACACAACCGTTCTTCTGACTCCCTGAATTCGTCTTCCTCTTTCTGCCTATTCTCGCTTTTTGAGTTTATCTCACTCTCCCTCTGCAATCTACCTGGTGGCGTGTCACTTTCTCTACTGCACGCTAATTGCAACTGTGCTAGTTCTTCACTATGTTTCCTACTTATTTCTAATAGCGCCTCTTTAAACTGTAATGGTGATTGTGTCTCCTCCTGGTCGGCATAAACCTCTCGCTGCGTACTGTCAGAGCCTGTCTCGCCTCTTATACTGAGCTTTTCTACATCTGCACTAATCGTATTCATTCTGACCACTACCTCTTTGATTCGCTCATCCGGCAACACGTCCCTACGCTCAGTAGTATCACTCTCTATTGCAAATACTTGTACCTCCAAATTATTAGCTTTTCCTTTCACGGCTTCACATACTTCCTTCAGCGCACCCAGATTCTTCTCCCCCTCATCTAACCGATTATTAACTGCGGGCAGATGCTCATCGATAACTGTGTGTAGCTCCCTCATTGCCTCTTTATTTCCCTTATCCATTGCCTCCAATCTTTCCTTATTTGCTTCCACTCTTTCCTTAGTCTCCCTATCTCTCTCCTTATTATCTCTATCCATCGCTTCTAATCTTTCGTTAGTTGCTTCAAATCTTTCCTTATTCTCCCTATCTCTCTCCTTATTATCTCTATCCATCCTCTGTAAAAACTGCAGTAGCACATTGTCATTTGCTACTTTCGACGCACTCACCCCATTCGCCTGAGAAACCGTAGCTTCGCTAAGGGTAGCCGCACTTTCACTGCATACCTGACCTAGCCCCGGCTCGCCCGCGTCGTCGGGAAAAGCCCGCGTTTGTGGACAAAGCCCGCCGCATAAAGGATCACCTTGCAGCGGTCCAGTGAACAATTCAACCCCTTCCGAGTGTTTGCCGTCCCCGCTCATTAACCCATGGTCAACAGCTACTTCCTGCTGCACTACTACGTTCACCCCAGAATCGCTATTTTCCATGGTGGCTACACTTTTCGACTGCGACCTAGTTACTACGGACATTACGCAAAAAAAAATTATACCACGATCTTCCAGCCTTGGACGATATAGCAATTAATTACATAAAAAAATAAAAGATCCTCACCAATCCAGAAAGAAATAGCAAACAAAATAAATTTTACTTCTTAGCGCTATCACAATACATTCCATAAAAAAAATCTTAACAGCAAACCCTAACAGCAAAAAAACCCTGGCAAAATGTCCTGACAAAAAAGACTATCCTGGCAGCAAATTATCCTGGCAGGGTCGAAATTATGAGAGGCACCCACATGCCTTGCTCATACTGTGGCATCAAGCAGTCAGGCCTGCAAGATGAGTGGTCTGCCAAACGAGTGGATTCATTCTTATTTACCGAGTAACATGAACTCTAGTACTCACACTTAAGTTACCAGTTATCCTTCTATATGATTAATACGCAATGGAAACACGCATCTGGCTATAAGTAATTTACAGAACTCTGACTGTACACTACGCACTGGCAATACCACATTTACTTTTTGTCTTTTATTTAACGGCTTTTGTCAACACGTGGCCACCGCACTGAATATGAATGGCGCACACATTATAAATTCGGGACATTATTACAACATACAATTCGAAGGAAAAGTCACCAATATTTTTCTTTTCACTATCTTATTTATTCCGATAAATTCTCTAACCTAAACACACAAATTCTATAACCTATAACAATAACACGTGAGAAATTCCGCCCAGTGGGCATGGCTTTACAGTGGTGAGTCTCTATATTATGGTCTCGTAATTATTTTTAACGCTACAGTGCACTTTCTGGATAGGATGGTGGATCTTTTATTATACCTCACACTTCGACTCTCACAATCATCATCACGAAACTTTCCTCCAGACCGAGCGGTACCGAACGAACAAGCATAACCCACTAATCTTTTGAAACTACCTCGCTACTCTCCCATGCAAACCACACATACCCAAATTACATGACATACACCACACTACAACATGAAATACTACACAGAGAATAGTCGCAACATTATCACTTTCAGCTTTCCCACTTCAATTAATATTTATCCCAGTTTCACACGACACTGCCCCACTTTGTAATTCTACTTTCCTACTGTGAACTCTGGAGATATATGCACGTCTTCCTGTGCAATGCAAGCCAAGTGGCATTGCTGGATAGACGGCCGACTCACCTTGATTCTCTCTCAGAGTTTAAATCTAGCGTCACACGGAATCATATCACACAATTTAACATTAAGAACATCACACACGCGAGTCCTCAACTGATACCATGGACGAGTACTTCTCTTTATCCTTTGTCTCATACACTGATTGAGACTCACACAGTACTCACCACGTGGAAGTACTTGTCTCTAATTTCAAGTCCTGCACACGCCATTTCTTAAATATTTCAACTTATGGTACACACGCTATTTCTTAAATATTTCAACTTATTGTACACACGCTAGTAATTCAGCTTAACTTAAGCACACGGAAGTATTTCAACTTATTGCTACTCGTTGTTTCATTGTGACCGTTGGTCACTTCTGAAGATTACTACAATCCCTTTAATATTACCTGCCTGACATTTAATTCTCCCCACAAAAGTTCCTGAAATAGAGAAATTATTATTTCAAACTACTCTTAAGTACTCCACATGCATACCATGTCTCCACTCTTTCATCATTACGAAGCACAACTAAAATAGTTCTTAACGGCACAAGATTCAGCGGCAGAGTGCTGAAACGTGGCCGTTCTCTAGGTCCTCTCGCACCTGTGTCGAGGTGGGGGAAACACCTTGCTATCGTATTGGTCAGCCACATTTCAGGCGCTCAAAGCTCTGGTAAATTTCATCTCTTTGGTCCCACCAAAGGTGGCCAAAGGATCGACTCAAAGATGATCATATATTCACATTCACTATCTGCGGTTAGCAGACGACCATACATTCATTCATTTCACAGATCTCACCAAACTGGATGTAGGGATTTACTTTGTAGGAGTGCACATGTGATCAATTAAATAAATAAATTGTCATTCTTTCCCACACTGGTATCCGGCTTCGCTGTATTAATTGAAATTGACTTTTTTTTTACAAAAAAAATGTGTTGTTCTGACAAAAATAATGAAGTATGTTGTACCTATTTTCAATGTCGGGCGGTACTGTACCCTTTCACCACCGGCTACCCATGCAGAAAAAAATGGCATGGTAGTATCCTTGCAATGCAAGGGTAGTTCCGAACATTTTTTTAAGTAAGCTGTATTAGAACAAACTTAGCAAGTCATCAAAATAACCAGGAGGAGACCTTAGCCCCTGGTGACCTCAAATAGATGACCACATGCTGTTACTTTACCAAATTATTGCATTATTGTACTCTCCACAATCCGGAGTAACGTACACATACATATTTACAACAATCCACATGACAAATAAAACATTACATCACACAAATAAAAAATAATGTTGAGATAAAAATTTGCTTAGTTATTGGGATCTTCGTTATTTTTATGAGTAATCCAAACTTCACTAATTCTATGACAAATAAAAAAAATACTAATTGTACTCATGAAATTTTAACTAGCTCACCGTCCAAACACAGAACAAGTAATCTGACATTCATAAATTGCAGGGTAAAACCCTTTAGACAGCAAAGTCTAATTATACAACAAAGTCAACAAAAGAAAAAAAATTGCGTACACTAGTTACATGTATAATTCAGGCTCCATATCAATACACGCAATAAATAGTTAGCAATAAGTGCTTGAATCCACCAGTAGCTCTCGTATCTCACTCTACTGCTCATTTCTCTGTTGTCACACATTTAGACGACAAGAACTTGCATTTTGACTAGCCTTCGTTACACTTTAATGTGAAATATCACCACTGTGATAATAAAATAAGTGGCTTCAGTCACGACACCAACAAGATCATTACTGTCCACGACATCAAAATGCATCAATTAATTCCGATATTTGTTGTGCAATGCAAACTCTTCTCCCCTGTGACAACCTTACTGATCAATGCTACAAGAGCCGCTACGTTAGTATTACGCCACTGGCTAATAATTAAAGCATCATTGTACCAAATATTCTAATAAACATGCTACGTGAACTTGATACCCAGACCAAACAATAAAAAAACACTAACTATTCTAAACACAAATGTTAATGAAATACAATTACACTTGCTGTCCCTTCAGGAATGAAACATATAAAAAAAACATTTACCCAATTACAAATACATTATTCCCTATCTTGCAAGTCACACGGAAACATTTCATTCTGTGATTTTCTTGGGGTCAAAAAGTTGCTGATAATTTTCCTAGAAACACTGTCTCGGTGTCAAAGCTCTCCCATGGTTACCTGGACGAAAGACTTTAAGTCACTCAAATCGGCATTTTGAACACGCCCTGAACAGTAAACTGTATCTCACATTAAACACAAATGTCATAGTCACTCTCAGCGTACCTTCCACACGAATCTGGTCGTCCAGGATTGGCCCTACAACTACTATTACTCACGGTTCTGTCCTTTCAGTTCATGGTGTAATTAAAAGTCGTAAGTTCCAACAAACAGCACTTATTCCCGCACCAATTAAAGAAATGTCTCCTACTACAGACGCAAATGTCAATGTCAGACTCTAGTTTCTTGCGTTCATACAATAATTAGTCACCAAACGACAACTGTCCTCTTCAAGAATACCAAGCGTCCCACATGCAATTCACAAAGCACACTTAACAAGTCACTGCCAAAAGTTTATGGATCCCACCATTCAGTGGTCAAGACAAAACAAAACGATCGTCCTGTCTGCTAAAGACAAAATCTTTTCCACTACTCACAACGTGGGAACACCAGCCTTTCACTTTCCACCTTATGGAGACGTAACGAGCAGTCGTCTTGTTTCACGGCTCCACAGTCCAGTACTAGTTGATAGTTGCTGGTAACAAATCCCCGCCGGGCTCTGCCGCGCGTCGTCCTTTCTGCCGTGGCGCCACTGCGCGCGCCGTTGAGCAGAAGAAACCACCCGCTGTTGCCTCTGCGGGATACTTTCCCCAATCGTAAGGGTGGCGGAACTTATGAATGGCCAGTGGTACGTGCGTGTCGCCCTAGGCCGTTGACCAGCTGTAGCGGGCACGTGGAGTGTACCCCATCCGGCAGTGGAGTGGGGAGTGCCGTGGCTCTGTCGCCCGTCGCCATGGCTACGTCAGCTCGGCCCGCTAGCGGTATGGGCGTTACGACAACCAATCAGTCAGACCCTTCCATGCATCTCGCAACATTACAGACAAAAGGATATATTTAAATACTCATTGATTACATGTATGATCTATTAGATACATTGGTAATAAAAGAATCTTTGTTCTAAAAAACATAAAACTATACACCCTAGTTTTCTACACATACATCAACATTTATCCCTTTTCTATATACAGCCCACACTTGCGCTATTGATTGTACCTGTCGTCCCTCATACAAAACATGAATGTGTAAAAAAAAAGGGAATAATAAACAATCTATACAACTCATAATTACAATATAAAATAGTAGACTACTCTAACATCCGATCACAATAAACATTTTAGAAACTGGTGACCCTAAATCTACAACATACAATGCACCTTTGTGCTTGTGACAGACTGAAATTAGTATCTCTTTATATATTTTACCTTTTTTATTATATATAACAACATTTCTAGGACACGTATGTACCACCCACATGATGTCAGATCCTGACCTGCCATCGAGGTTCATCCAAATCAAACAATACACAATAATGTTTTAGTTACAGATCGGTAGCATCCCCTTTACAGGAGTGTGCGCATTGATCACACTACTGTACGACTCTCACTCACCAGACATCACATTTTCCTTCTCATTCTATCCATTAATACACTAACAGAATAGGTGTAGAAGTCAGCTAACCTTAACACCACCACACTCACGACAACATACCGTACCTTTGCTCCCTTATACTCATAACACCACCACACTCACAACATACCATACCTTTGCTCCCTTATACTCAACCACATAACACATGAAGCTGTTTCGGAGATAGCATTCCAGTCTCCGAATTCGTCCTTTCACTCTGGCACCTCTCTCCATCGGCTTACCTCTGCAGTAGCTTTACCGACTATTCCTCCTGCTAAATATCACTTTAGAATTGCGACATTTCATCTAAGAACAAAAATACACAAATTATTCAACCTGCAAAATAACTGTACACATTCTTGGTACCGTTTTGATTAGTTATACTGGTACCAGGCTTCAACAACAACAACAACAAATATTATTTTTGCCAAATCGCAAATGTTATGCTGAGAATTACATCTACACTTATATTACATCTTACGTCAGTATTCCACAACGTTCACCATCTGGATCTCATACTCTCTTTATGTCCTTTCACATTGTGCAGTTGTCCTCATCTCTTCATTCGTATTTCGGCTCTCCGTCTGTCCATTACTCCATCATTTCCTGGTCTTCCTTCGCCATTGGCATCAATCTCAATTGCAGCATACACAGGCCTTTCTGTAACATACATCTAAGACACCTCCACATTATTCAATTCTACTCACCTTTATTTACCACTGTTTCATCACGTCGAATCTCTCTTTATTAATCACACTGCTTCACGTCGCTTCTCTACTTAAATATCACCTTTATCCACTACTATTTATCACGTCGTTTCTCTATCTACCATCTTTATCCACTCATTAATCATCACGTCGTTTCTGCTTGATCCTTATTCATATGACAAAAAACACGTACATACACCACTCTGTCGACTCCTGTTCATGGCTCATTCGACCAGTCTATTCCGTCATACTTCCTGACATCCCGCCTGAAAATTCTTATGTTCGATTTGACCCTGCACAACGTTACACACCACAAATAAATACACTGACTATCTACCATAAATTACCTACTTTAGATCTATCCTTAACTTTTCCATGATTTGATGTTAGAAATGTGATGAAGCCCACGAGATTGTTTTCCCTTGATCGTCTCAATCAGTTCAGCATTTTCATGGACAATCCGCATCACTCTGAATAGTCCACTATACACAGCAAAGAATTTGCTAGTTAGGAATCTGTGCTTACATGAAAATTAGATGTGTGCAGAGAATATACAAGCTGGGAGAAATGGGCAGCCTAAGTGTTAGAAACGTAGGTGCTAGTGGCCTCTTTCCCTAACACCAGATTCAGAACAACCATACACAGCACCTCATTATAACTGTCACCACGACTATGACATACTATAGATCAGATTCCATCTAATTTAAAAAACTTCGATCACATTACAGATGTTACCTGTAACAGCAGTATAAACGTACCCTATTCCATACTGACCACAATGTAGACTTTTTTACATTACGTGTTAAGTACCTGCAATAGTCAAGTCACACTAATTAAACTGGACTCATTGGCATTATTACATGACATTTTAGCAACTGGTTTCTTTGAGGAAACAGTCCTTTTACTTTACTGTTCGAAATAAAAATTTGCAAATTTTGCTCTGAGAGACCAGCCTAACCGATGCCATTACTGGTGTTTTATTCTCTGATCAGAAGTATGGTATTTGCATTGCTACATATTAGTAGAGTATGTCTGCTACATAGACAATTTTCAGGGCCAGCTGCATGTGTTTTAAGGCATGATGCTAAAGGCTGATATGTTGGATTAGTTTCTCCTATTCTTCAGTCCATTATGACATGAATGAAATGCCTGGATTCCATGCTCTCCTGTCATTCTGATAGTTTCTACCGTTCCTATCCTCGGCTCTGTCTGACCTATGAGTCGTGTCTCCGTTCACAATGTTGCTCTCATTACCCAGTTCCTGTAAGAAGTGCTGAAATGACGCAGAATCGTCTAAGCCTCTGCCTGCTATCATTATATCTCTGCGCTATCTCACTGGCAACTTCGTTATACAGATCCTAATGAGCTCCCCAGGTTCGTATGTCACATCCAAATACCTGTTTCGTCTGAACATTTCCTGATAGCACGACACTGAATCCCTTATACCACCTTCGTTACGATTTGGCATCATCAATATGCTTTGCGTAACCTGGTCCTGCTTACTTTTCGACCAGAATTCATTTAAATAGCTACTACAGTCTTTAATAACTTCCTGCATTTTCGCTCTAGCCTCGTCCCTCAAATGGTTACACGGAAACTTCATTTTGAGGGGCAGTCCCCACGATGAAGGTAATGAACCTTGAAATTGAGACAGCCTTGGACTATACCCAGTTGGGTTTGCCACCTGCTTTATCTGACACAACCGTTCTTCTGACTCCCTGAATTCGTCTTCCTCTTTCTGCCTATTCTCGCTTTTTGAGTTTATCTCACTCTCCCTCTGCAATCTACCTGGTGGCGTGTCACTTTCTCTACTGCACGCTAATTGCAACTGTGCTAGTTCTTCACTATGTTTCCTACTTATTTCTAATAGCGCCTCTTTAAACTGTAATGGTGATTGTGTCTCCTCCTGGTCGGCATAAACCTCTCGCTGCGTACTGTCAGAGCCTGTCTCGCCTCTTATACTGAGCTTTTCTACATCTGCACTAATCGTATTCATTCTGACCACTACCTCTTTGATTCGCTCATCCGGCAACACGTCCCTACGCTCAGTAGTATCACTCTCTATTGCAAATACTTGTACCTCCAAATTATTAGCTTTTCCTTTCACGGCTTCACATACTTCCTTCAGCGCACCCAGATTCTTCTCCCCCTCATCTAACCGATTATTAACTGCGGGCAGATGCTCATCGATAACTGTGTGTAGCTCCCTCATTGCCTCTTTATTTCCCTTATCCATTGCCTCCAATCTTTCCTTATTTGCTTCCACTCTTTCCTTAGTCTCCCTATCTCTCTCCTTATTATCTCTATCCATCGCTTCTAATCTTTCGTTAGTTGCTTCAAATCTTTCCTTATTCTCCCTATCTCTCTCCTTATTATCTCTATCCATCCTCTGTAAAAACTGCAGTAGCACATTGTCATTTGCTACTTTCGACGCACTCACCCCATTCGCCTGAGAAACCGTAGCTTCGCTAAGGGTAGCCGCACTTTCACTGCATACCTGACCTAGCCCCGGCTCGCCCGCGTCGTCGGGAAAAGCCCGCGTTTGTGGACAAAGCCCGCCGCATAAAGGATCACCTTGCAGCGGTCCAGTGAACAATTCAACCCCTTCCGAGTGTTTGCCGTCCCCGCTCATTAACCCATGGTCAACAGCTACTTCCTGCTGCACTACTACGTTCACCCCAGAATCGCTATTTTCCATGGTGGCTACACTTTTCGACTGCGACCTAGTTA
Organism: Schistocerca serialis cubense; assembly: GCF_023864345.2. Lineage (NCBI taxonomy): Eukaryota > Metazoa > Arthropoda > Insecta > Orthoptera > Acrididae > Schistocerca > Schistocerca serialis. The sequence goes on from NC_064644.1 coordinate 56,486,081, forward strand.
CTACGGACATTACGCAAAAAAAAATTATACCACGATCTTCCAGCCTTGGACGATATAGCAATTAATTACATAAAAAAATAAAAGATCCTCACCAATCCAGAAAGAAATAGCAAACAAAATAAATTTTACTTCTTAGCGCTATCACAATACATTCCATAAAAAAAATCTTAACAGCAAACCCTAACAGCAAAAAAACCCTGGCAAAATGTCCTGACAAAAAAGACTATCCTGGCAGCAAATTATCCTGGCAGGGTCGAAATTATGAGAGGCACCCACATGCCTTGCTCATACTGTGGCATCAAGCAGTCAGGCCTGCAAGATGAGTGGTCTGCCAAACGAGTGGATTCATTCTTATTTACCGAGTAACATGAACTCTAGTACTCACACTTAAGTTACCAGTTATCCTTCTATATGATTAATACGCAATGGAAACACGCATCTGGCTATAAGTAATTTACAGAACTCTGACTGTACACTACGCACTGGCAATACCACATTTACTTTTTGTCTTTTATTTAGCGGCTTTTGTCAACACGTGGCCACCGCACTGAATATGAATGGCACACACATTATAAATTCGGGACATTATTACAACATACAATTCGAAGGAAAAGTCACCAATATTTTTCTTTTCACTATCTTATTTATTCCGATAAATTCTCTAACCTAAACACACAAATTCTATAACCTATAACAATAACACGTGAGAAATTCCGCCCAGTGGGCATGGCTTTACAGTGGTGAGTCTCTATATTATGGTCTCGTAATTATTTTTAACGCTACAGTGCACTTTCTGGATAGGATGGTGGATCTTTTATTATACCTCACACTTCGACTCTCACAATCATCATCACGAAACTTTCCTCCAGACCGAGCGGTACCGAACGAACAAGCATAACCCACTAATCTTTTGAAACTACCTCGCTACTCTCCCATGCAAACCACACATACCCAAATTACATGACATACACCACACTACAACATGAAATACTACACAGAGAATAGTCGCAACATTATCACTTTCAGCTTTCCCACTTCAATTAATATTTATCCCAGTTTCACACGACACTGCCCCACTTTGTAATTCTACTTTCCTACTGTGAACTCTGGAGATATATGCACGTCTTCCTGTGCAATGCAAGCCAAGTGGCATTGCTGGATAGACGGCCGACTCACCTTGATTCTCTCTCAGAGTTTAAATCTAGCGTCACACGGAATCATATCACACAATTTAACATTAAGAACATCACACACGCGAGTCCTCAACTGATACCATGGACGAGTACTTCTCTTTATCCTTTGTCTCATACACCGATTGAGACTCACACAGTACTCACCACGTGGAAGTACTTGTCTCTAATTTCAAGTCCTGCACACGCCATTTCTTAAATATTTCAACTTATGGTACACACGCTATTTCTTAAATATTTCAACTTATTGTACACACGCTAGTAATTCAGCTTAACTTAAGCACACGGAAGTATTTCAACTTATTGCTACACATTGTTTCATTGTGACCGTTGGTCACTTCTGAAGATTACTACAATCCCTTTAATATTACCTGCCTGACATTTAATTCTCCCCACAAAAGTTCCGGAAATAGAGAAATTATTATTTCAAACTACTCTTAAATACTCCACATGCATACCATGTCTCCACTCTTTCATCATTACGAAGCACAACTAAAACAGGTCTTAACGGCACAAGATCCAGCGGCAGAGTGCTGAAACGTGGCCGTTCTCTAGGTCCTCTCGCACCTGTGTCGAGGTGGGGGAAGCACCTTGCTATCGTATTGGTCAGCCACATTTCAGGCGCTCAAAGCTCTGGTAAATTACATCTCTTTGGTCCTACCAAAGGTGGCCAAAGGATCGACTCAAAGATGATCACATATTCACATTCACTATCTGCGGTTAGCAGACGACCATAAATTCATTCATTTCACAGATCTCACCAAACTGGATGTAGGGATTTACTTTGTGGGAGTGCACATGTGATCAATTAAATAAATAAATTGTCATTCTTTCCCACACTGGTATCCGGCTTCGCTGTATTAATTGAAATTGACTTTTTTTTACGAAAAAAATGTGTTGTTCTGACAAAAATAATGAAGTATGTTGTACCTATTTTCAATGTCGGGCGGTACTGTACCCTTTCAACACATACATTAATTGTTATTTTATTTCATCTGAAATTTCCTTACTGCACTCTTTACAATTCACTTTAATAGGAGGTGGTCCATCAATTTGACAACGTGCATCCACATTATAATGTTTGTAACAATGTTGACAGAAATGAGAGCATCATTTTGAAACACTAGTGGTAAACTATGAAATATATGAGAAAGATCACATAAAGAGGGTAACAACTGTTTACGAAATAAGTAATAATCAATTGCATTTAGATTTTGACACTGTTGCACAGTAAGTTTCCTATAAATTCGAGAGAGCAATTTACAAACATTTTTTGATTTAATCCACTCGAACAAGATGTAAGCATCATCATCATCATCATCAGCAGCAGCAGCAGCAGCACCTTTCTCTTTCTTATTAGCACAGTCCAATCCATAATCTTCCAATCGTAGCATTTCAACATCTTTATGAATAATAATAATTTGTTCTAGAATATTTAGGACGAGTGGACACAGAAGATTTTTTGAAAACACTAATGATTTACCGTCACTGTTCTCTTTTAGCAATGAATCGAGTGAACAATTCAGTGCACTGAAAGAGGCCTCCGTGTTATGAACTTGTAGTACACATTCACATCCGGCACTTAAATTAGTCACTAACACTATCACTGGATTTTTCTCGGACTTAGCGGTAATTATTTAACTTTGTTCATATTTCCTTCTCAAGCAACTGGGGAGCAACAGGACGACAATGATGAAATGCTTGCACATTTTTCCTCTTTTATGTCTCTAAGTATGCCTTGTGACCTGATCGGCTAGGGGGGGGGGGGGGGGGGGGGTGGGGGAGAAATGGAGAGAGAATTTTTTTGGGACAAATCCTCCTCACACGACGTCTAAAAAGCGACTACGGTCAACAGCTGCTTGCATCCATGTAACGTTGCGAGCCTCTCTGTATATGATAAAATTCCCCCAGTCATCCAATACGTGAATTGATGTACAGGGCTCATCAGGAAAGTGAACCCTTTTCTTTTTTTTTCTTTCCAGTTTCCATGTCTTTTCCCTTCTATATCCGATTACGCTTTGTGACTTGATTGGTTGATGGAGTCTTTTCAATCACTGAATCATGAATGACCAGGCAATAAGCTATTGTATTTTTAGCAAATGCTTCTTTTGTTTCTATTTCAATCTTCATGTCAGCGACCGAAGATTTCAGTGTTTTGTCTTGATGAGAACAATCAATGAAAAATATAGGACAGTTCTGAAACTCAGTACGGTTCATGAGTGGGTTCCCTCTTCTTACACTGCTATCTCCATAATACAGTGATTGAAAATTGGCATACATTTAAAACGCCTGTGCAGTATTCTTCGTGTCAAAATCAACAGCAAAATTCTCCTCTGGGAATTTATAAGAATTTAAATACACCTTCAAGTCTGATATGTTTATTTTGTCGAATACACTAGAGTCAGCAGTAATCAAATTTCTGTTTGACTGAAAAGCCAATATTACATACCTTGCTGTTTCAAGAACTGTATTAAATTTAATTTGCCGTGTCCATGAGTTAATTTCTGGCGCAATGCTTTCAACCAAATCCCAGTGACGAAAAGCTAGAGTCAAACTGATATCTTTTTTTAAGATATTCCACAGTGATATTTGTTGCTTTTCAGACACTTGAACATGCGGCATTTTCCAGTGAACTTTTCCCAACACAATTTTTGATTTAATATCTGCTTTATCTGAGGCAATACAGTTAATATCTTGCTGCTACGAATCTGTACCAGTTCATGGCGAGCATTTAAAGTAATCTTTTTGTAATCCTCTGCAAAGCCTAAGATCATTTTAAGCGGAATGCAAAAATTAAAACGACCATCATCATCATCGACTAACTCTTTCAATTCGCTTCTTGCCCTCCATGCGGCATTTTGTATTGCATTTGCGTCGCCTGGTGTAAAAGAAGAATATCCTTTCATTAATGTTGCAATTCCTGGATTACGTACATGATCGATAATTTGGTTATTGAGACGGTACTGAATATCCGAAAACAGATGAAGTGCACATTTTTTTGTTAACTCAATGTCAGTAGCTTTTCCCTTTCCCTCTGCATTGAAAGTCGTCCTTCTATATACAGCAGACTCTTGGAAGGAAGCAGGTAAGTGTTTTCATTTTGAATAACAATTGATATGGAATCGTTCTGAGCAAAAGCCGGTTGACCAAAAGGTTTATACTTATGATACTGAAGGCGACTGACCGAGTCGTCGACGATAATTTTTTCTCTTACATTCAACGTTTTTATTTATTTTCCTTAGCTTCCTCCTCTTCCTCCTCCTGTTTGATCACTGAAAGTCGGATGACCCGAATGAGAGTTTGCAGATGACGTTATCAGTATTTATAGCACTCTATATCCCAGTGATGACAGAATTTCTCTGTTGTGTGGAGTTAAAACATTTTTGACTTTCCTGTTCTTTGCTTTTCTTTTCTTCATCTTCTTCTTGTCATTATTGCTCACATTGTCAAGGTATCTTGTGTCCTTGCTTACGCAGACATTCTGTTTATATACGATACCCATTTCTTTTTTTTTACCGTATTTTCCTCAAATGTAATCGCACAGTTATCTCTTCCCCGTCAAAATCAACAAGATTTCCGTCTTGATCTCTAATAGACACACTTAATTCTGAAACGTATCTTGCAACTACTGGCATATAAATGGGTGAATTCGGTGTTTCCACAATCTTATATCCTGGTGGTACAGCAGGCCAGAACTGATGCAATGTATGTGTAGGTTCCCCATTGTGAAATGAACCTCCTGAGATGTTACAGTCAACACACAAGACATTAACACTTTGAATGTTAACTGAATATTCGGCAGTCTTTAAGACTTTTTTATCCACTAAAGTTTTTGCAAACCCTAAAACTGAACCTATGTTGTCTGGGAGATTAAAATCTATAGTAAGATTACTCCTAATCTGACATCGATTCAGTGTTTTATTGAAGGTAATATTTAATTGCAAGTCATGCTTTTTCTTATTTATCGAGTTATCACTGCTAACCTTCAAGTTGTATGCTCCAATTTCTTTCAATAATGCTGAAAAAATGTCGTGCAGTTCATATGTCCCATGTTTCAGACTAACTTTATCCAAAATTTCTACATCATTCAAATAGTTGTAGAAGTAGAAATTATTATTTAACGATGTAATATTGGGAATGGAATTATATGCAAAAAGGTTTAGCAGAGCAATTTCATAAACATGTGAGGATAAATTCAATGCAGGATTGAAGACAGCAGTTATAAGTGATTCTTTACCCGTCAGACTTAACGTTATGCCGTGTTCAATATCCATTGTTAGACTACAACTATACCCTGCAAGACTGGCTGTTTTATATTGAATTCAGAAACCTCAAACATAAATGACCACATCTCTGGCTGTTAAGTGACTGAAATGTATTGTAGTTATATTTTATCGTACAGTTTTTCAGATACCTTACTATTTCTGGAGGAGGTGGTAAATTTCCAAAGCTGTCGAAGTAGTAGACAATTTTGCCTTCCTTTCTGTAAGCTACCCAGTGTGAACCTGATTCCTCTTCAGAATTGAGATTAATAATTGCACTCTCACAGGTGTTAGGTCTTGAAGGTAAAGTATTTCTCATAAAGACACCTCGAAAGTGGGCTATCTGCAGCTTTTTAGCATAGTGTTGTAAGTCAATGTTGGTAAGCGGTCTTGTAGGAAGACTGTTTATGGATAACTTTTTTTTTTATTCCTTGTTCCATTTATACCTGCCAGATACAGACCGAATCCATTTTTCCTGTATGGACCCAAGTACAGCCCTTTTCCATCACGCAAAGCAATTGCTTAAAGTACACGATGATGCCTCTGCATTTCAGCTAACTTCTTTCGAGCACTTTTCGCATCATTATCAGCCTTAGCAATTCCAGCAGCACCTCCGGCTAATCCTCCAAGTGCTGATAAAGCAGCAAATATTGGAATTAGAGGTATTATTCCACCTGTTTTGGGCACAGGTATTACACGTTCTCTGTCTAATAATTTCCCCACAGCTTTCGTCGGAGCAACCTGTGATGCGATTTTACGAGCCACTTTCACAACTCTCATCAGATTAGCACCAGGCTTCAAGTACTTAAGTCCACTTCGAACTTTTTTAATTACTTTGTTCAGTATATTACCACCTTTCTTTCGTCCAGAACTTTTCTTCTTATTCAAACCCATACCCATTTTAACTTTAGCTTTCATTGCTCCAGTCACTGCCAGGGCAGCTAACTTTTCCTTCAAATTAGCGTCTTTTGCTTTTACTCTACTCCACGCTTTTCTAGTCAGAATTCTGTCTGCTTGATGTCTGTCAGGCAAACTGTCTGGATAGTTGCATAAGCTATGTCATGTTCTTTACACGCCTCATCTAGTGGATTGATACCGACATTGTTTCTTTTGAGTCTTTCCTCTAACTTTGTGCCAGGACCACAGTAGGAGTAGCCAGGTACGTGAAGTTCGACAGGTAGTTTATTAATCATGCGGTTAAGCAGGGAACCACCACGTTTTTTTTTGTTTTTTTTTTTTTTTTTTTTGTCCCTGTCTTATTCTTCCCCTTCCTCAACTTATTTTGCTTGTTGTTGTTGTTGCGATGCTTCTTCATAGCTTGAGTGTTAACTAACGACTGGTCTTTGACACCCAGAATGCTCTATTATAACAGTATTTGTAAGATAGGAATTGTTTTCTCCAAAATGGTGGCGCTTGTTACAAATCTGTCAGATTGGCCAAAAAAAAAAAAAAGTGGTTAAGGCGTTAGATTTGAGATCTTGTTCCCTGTGAGGGAGCGTGGGTTCGAATCCCACATCTGACAATTTTTTTTTTTTTTTTATAATCATGATCATTGCCCGAGTGCTAACTTTGTCACCTACAGTGCTCTATTATAATAGTAATTGTAAGATACGTAGAGTCCTTAATGTACTTAAAGATGCAATTCAGGAGCATGCACTTCAACTTCCTATTAGACCTACTGCTGAACACAGAAATGAACTGCAAAGGCAAGATCGTAGGCATGGTGAGCTATTTCTTGATACGATTAGATGTATTATTGCAGGTCCTTCCGATTGTGGAAAAACAAATATGATTGTTAATCTTCTAATTCATGAAAATGGTCTCAAATTTAAGAATGTCTTCATATTTTCCAAATCGTTGCAACAATACAAATATAAATATTTGGAAAATTTTTTAAAAACCTGCATGATATTGGCTACTTTACATTTTCCAGTAAAGGAGATGTAATACCACCAGATCAAGCCCGACTACTTTCAGTTTTTATTTTCGACGACATTGTCTACGACAAACAAGATCACATGGAAGCTTACTTTTCGATGGGTCGGCATTACGGTGTAGACAGTTTCTATTTGTGTCAGACATATAGCAAAATTCCTAAACAGTTAATCAGAGACAATGCTAACGTTATTGTTCTCTTTAAACAAGATGAGCGTGATTTTAAAACATGTCTTCAGTCATCATGTTAATCCTGACATGACATTCAATGAATTTCTGGATATGTGTAAACGAGCATGGAATGGGAATGCCTACGATTTTCTTGTTATTAGCAAAGATGATGAATTAAATAATGGTCGTTATCGTATAAACTTTGATAATTATATCTCTATTTAAAGCAACAGCTTGACCATTACAGATTATTACCATCAGGGCTTCTGCACAGGTAACATCTTCGAATAACAGCAGTAGCAATACTCTATTGCTCATACTAGATCCTCAATACAATAACGATGTTGCTGATAAAAAATACGTGGATTCGAAATTCCAGTCATACTCGAACATTATAACAAATCTTATCGATAAAGTAAATCAGCTAGTTGAGAAACAAGTGAGTATCCCCTCTTCTTCTTCTTCTTCTTCTGCCGGAGACTCGACTCCGAGAAAAACAGGAAATGATGCTACGAATTCTAATACTGATCCTGCCTCGATCTGTTTAATAACGAAATTTTTGCCGCATATAACAGCTTCCTTTTCCTCCATATACACTACAAGTGCAGCAATATATTTCAATAATAAGCGTTTAAGTGGATTACATGATCCCGCTGAAGATCATGATGCATGTACGAAAGTTTATGTGGATAACGCGGTGGAAAAACTGAACGCATTCGATGTAAGTGAGAGCTCACTTACGGTCAAGCACCGCAAAACCATCACTAACTTAACTGATCCGCGAACTGATGATGATGCAGCAACGAAAAAATACGTAGACGACATCCGTAGAAGAATTGAAAATTCTGTGAAACGTGTGAAAGACAAAGTTGATTTTGCTGAGAAGGCAAAGCCGAGGGCATGCGATGTAGTAAGTAAATCGTGTGTCGATCTGTTGTTCCAAAAGCTGCAAAATCAGCTTAACGACTTCAGAGAGCTAAAAAACTCTATACGTACATCTATGAATGCAGGAGTTCAAAACTTTTTAGACTTAATTAGTGTACAGAACGAGTTTTAGACGTGCAGAATAAACGCATCACGAATGCGCGCGAGCCAATCTTAGACTCGGATGTTGCAACAAAAGGTTACGTTGAAAAAAATCGAATGTGTTCCATCATTTTTAGAATTGACAGCATCCCTTCAGGAGATCCCAATGAATCAGCGTACCTTTTGTACAATGGTCAGTATGAGTATGTATTACCTTACACTGGTAAAGTTATTTTACGCTCTATTACCCCTGATATTGAAACAATTAGCTTTGAATTGAATGAAAACAGTTACCAACTTTTGATGAATACGGAGATTGACGTACGTAAAATAGACAGATTCAAGTTCCATAAAGCCTCGCATTTAACACTTGGAAGTCGTCCACTTCATGCTGAATGTGAGTATCGGGTTGTAAATTAAAGTGTAATTTATCTGAGCAGTTGCGTACTACAAAGCACTCGCAATTATCATCATTTTCCTCAGATTCCTAACAGACGTCAATCAGTGCACATCTTACACGCTAGCATTAAAGACCTATATAGGAAATGGAGAAGGTGAGAAAAAAGAAAGTGAAATGAAGTATGTACCTCAGTGCACATTTTAAATGATTGGGATTTTTCGGTATACAGAGAGGCTCGCGTAGGGCTTTGCTGACAACGTGCCGCCGTTGACAGTCTTCGATTCAAGCAACGTATAGAACAAATGTATAAAATTGTCTCACCAATCCTCGACGATGCGCATAGGCATCGTGTGATAAACACATACTTTGAAACCTCTAAGTGAAGAAATTACTGTTATAAATTGAGATGTCTACTTAAATTTAGTTCTGATAGCGAGTGGGCCGTTTTGAGCTAAAAACATGCTGCACGATTCGATTAAACGAAACATTAATCTTAAAAAACAGATCGCTAAAGCTAGACAGAATATCCGAAGAAAGATGCTATCTCTACATAAATGAGAAACTGAAACAAAATCTGTGCTGGAAAAGACATTTAAGCCCATTTCACAACCACTAAAGGAACTGATTTACCGATTTCCGGCGAGAGAAAACAATAGCAATTCTGCAGCTAGATGTCAAGACAATATTAACGGCTGTGACATTAAAGAAAAATATGATGATGATGATGTGGAGAAAAAAAAATGAAAAGTAGCAGAAAAATACAAGAGCTGCGTATAGCAGAAAATGCAGCTGGTCGACTGTCGGCTTCATATTTCAAAAAATAGACAAAACGCGCGACACCGTGTACGGCGTAAGATTTGATCCATTATCAAGTGACTGGATGATTGGGAACTCACCAGTGGAAGTTGATGAAAATGATTTAATAATACACAACTTAAGATATCCTGGAACTAAAGGGCTATACTGTTTATTGTTCAAAATCAAGCCTAAGAATTACGCGAGCCGTGATCTTCAAAATTATGCAAAAATTCTGAAGGCAACCAATGCCTTTAGACAACAATACCTCGCCTTCAAGCCTGTAAATGCAAACAAAGAATATAAGTATACACGTATCATAAAGCCATTAATTGGAATACTTGAGGGTGCAAAACGTCGTACTGCAGCAGCAGCAGCAACTGCAACGGTTTCCCTAACATCTACAGAAAAAGACCGTGAAGAGGATAATAATAGAAGCGAGGATGACGATAGTGATGATGACATTGTTGAGGAATACAACATTGTTACAGCATCGAAAATAAAAAGTAAAATACGCACAGGAAAGGGAATTCCCTCTGTACCTGGAGTAAACAGAGAAGATGAAGAACAAGAAGTAAAAATTGACTGGAAAGACTATTCAAACAAATCACATGTTGACTAAATTCACTGAAATAACCCAAACGAACTTGTTGAACGTCTAGTTTTTCTCCTTGCATCAAAAACAGCTGGCAACAACTCACACGACAATGAAATTATTTCAATAGAGGAAGAACTCCGAGAAGCTGCAATTATTGCTTAACATAAAAGAATGAAACACTGATCTAGCAGTGCTTAAAACTTTGTATATTCATATCAACTGAATAAATAAACATTTTCACTTCAAACTATTTTTTTTGTGGTTTCCTCTTTTATTTCTCATATCCTTCAAAGAAATAAATCTAAGTATATTTGATTACAGAGAAAACTGTAATTGTAAACTGTGTGTGTATGTGTGTGTGTGCGTGTGTGTGTGTGTGTGTGTGTGTGTGTGTGTGTGTGCGCACTGGAAAGCTGCCAGAGCAAGCAGCGAGCAGTAGTGATGTCACGGAGCGGTACGGTGCTAAGGACGGTACGTATACGTCCTCAATATGTTCCAAAACCCCCAACAGAATATGTACTAATATGCTTTCTATTACTTTCAACACGTCTCTTATAGCTTAGTTACATCCGGCAGAACGACTATGTCGCCTGCAAATCTTAGCGCTGGCGTCTGTTCATCTTACATATTTCTCTTCTGAACTGTTCCCTCGCTTACTTCAGCCCTTCTTTGAAATGCGAACTGTGGTAGGAAACCAGATTTATAAAGCGTACGTCGATGGAGTACACATCACCTGCTATCCGCGAGAAGTACGTACTTAAATTTTTATTAGATCATTTAAACTTAAAATTCAATAGACAACGGCACTCTGCGACTCTAAAGAACTCCTGTGGAGTACACTGAATCTACGTACACAGTCTATAAGGAATGGAAACGTCAGTCCCACAGCCCATGACGACGGTGTGCGATTGAAGACTGTCGCAGAACAAAGGGAGCCGGCAGTCGAGCTCGCTTCCCCGCGCGTTGCTCTGGTCTAGAGGCATTACGTCTGCTGCTGAGAGTGCGTTATGCAGATTCCCGCTTCGCCAGGAGTCTACGCTAAGAGGTTTATCGGGAAACCGTCCGCAAGGAAAGAAGGGCTACGACCACTTAGAGGGGTATGGGAGTTCGGCGGTTGGGTTGGTGGAGGGGAGGGGGAGGCGACGACTCCTCTCCGCCTATAACGATTTCGCTCCCCCGAGGATGGGCTGTTCCCCTTCTTTTCTTCTGCTCGCTAACACATCCCGAGAGGGCGAAGCTGAGAGACACGGTAGCGACCTCGCTTTAGCAGTTCACTTGCAACTGCATACAGTTCCTCTCCTCAGCTGCCGGAAAGTCGCCCGCTCAGCAATTTCACTGTCTTTTGGCTAGTTTGATGCTTCCCCCACGATTGCCTCTCATGTGTAAATCTCTTAATCTCTGAGTAACTAAAGTCCAATGGCCGTAATTGTATACTGCATATATTGCACTCTGTGTCTTGGACATAATTCTTGTCATCAGCTGCTGTGTCTAGTAGCATGGAAATTATCCTCTATCGGCTTAACACATCTTCTACAACTCTGTCCATTTTCTAGTTAATGCTGTGCACATATTCGTTTTTTCTCTGATTCTGGGAGGTATCTTCTCCTACCGCTTTAGTTCACTTAATATTCAGCATCCATCTACAACAATAAATGGCAGACTCTGTCCTTAAGTAGTTTCCTTACAGTTAATGAGTCACTGTCATTCAGGACTGAGCTTTAAATGAAGATTCTCGGAAACCTCTCTTTGGTAGAGCTTCTTGGTGGTGAATGATCCCGCTGCCTTTGCTAGTGTGTTTCTCATGATTAATAAGGAAAATCACCAAACAGCCGCGCAATATGAGAATTTTTTTTAAATATTCGTAATCAGTTTCGGCAGTTCAGTATGACATCTTCAAAACCCATATCCACCTCATATACAGACTCTCAAACGCACCGATATTGGCATACTGAAGTCATCAGTTTCAGGGTCTCGTGAATTCGTATTTCAAGTGCTCCCTTCGAAGACTTGACAACAACTTGTTTTCGAGTCTTCGAAGGAAGCACTTGAAATACGAATTCAAGACACCCAGAAACTGGTGGCTCCAGTATACCAAAATCAGTACGTTTGAGTGTCTATACTTGAGGTGCATATGGGACCAGAAGATGGTATACAGAAATTTCGAAATTGATTGTGAAAATAAATTGAAATAACTTCTTAAATTGCACGGCTGTTTGGCGATTTTCCTGTTAAATATTTCACCAGCCGCTGTCTTGTGTCCCCTGAATCAACAGAAATTCTTTCTTATGTAGTTATATAGGGTTAATCGTAAGTTACAGGTTGTTCCAACTGAAGTGTCGGGGGTGCCGTGTGGGCTGTAATTATCGTATGACAGCGAAACTTGGCAGATACACTAATGCTTTGACGCGGAACCGGTTTACGCTGGAAAACAGATTACATCATATTGTGGCCACTAGGTGCCTCTCCGAATCTGTAGACTGTCTGTGTGACGGTACGACATCCACGCTGTCATTTGGCAAGCTTAATGTGAGTGTACAGTATGGATAACGAGAACAGAGTGCGCTATTAGTGAAATTGTTTTATGTGAACGTCAGAAATTACAGCGCTGTATTGAGAGAGTATTGTCGGGTGAAACGTATGACGAATGTCCTATGTCATTAACGGTTCAAATAACACGATAATGGAATTCGAAGACACATGAGAGCTTGTTATGGTATCTGGAAGAGGGAGGTGTCCTATTCCGATGGAAGTTATTGACGAGGTTGGTATTACTGCAACTGTCCACGAAGCAAGTGCCCTGGGAGTGCTACTGCTCCTGCAGTTGTCCAACCCATGGTTGATTTGTGGCCTATTTCACTCTGGTTCCCGTACAAGATCCAGACGGTGTAGCAAATGAAACGTCATGATCCACAGCTGCTTTCTGTTTCTGTGCTTCGTTTCTGGTGTGGATTGAAGTTGATGATATGTGGCTGGGAAATATTTGAAGGACAAGCAAGGCACATTTTACACTATAAAATATCGTTAATACACAGAACCGCCAAATTGAATCACGCACGAAGAGCCAATGCCCTTGCCGTTTGTGACTATATGGTGTGGATTGACGAGAACCTTTATTCTCGGTTCGTTCTTCTTCGACGAGAATATACCCAGAAGGCATGTCAGGTGTATCGTGACTTCGTTTCGAGACCTTATTAAGCAGCATGTTATTCCTGCTTTGCAAGAGCACAATGTGGAAACCATTCTTTTTTATCCAATATTGGTCATCACCTCATTTCACTCGGCCAGTGAAATATCTGCTTACTACACATTCCACTAACGTGTTATCTTCAGAGACTTTTCCAGGTGCATAGGCTGCAAGATCACCTGATGTGAAACCGTGAGACTTTGGTCTCTCGGCAGTTCGAGGTCGGCCTCTACCTCATCTGGAAGCCGGTGTGCAGGTACTCGGTGTTTCGATTCCACAGCAAAGGCTGTGAACAACTGTTCATAACGTCGTTTTACGGCTGCATCACCTCGTCGTTGTCTCTGGTGCTCATGTTGAACGAACTGTGTAAGCGGTGGTTAATAGCAAAATCAACATTAGGCATTTATTACTTATTTGGCCTTTTCTGCTCACGTCCCGTTCCTAATCCATTACATGTGGAAACTTCTCTATACGTCTCCCTTGCATGCACAGCGCCAGATTTGCACCTGGTTGTGAAAATTGGAACTCTCTCCTCTCTATCTAATTTTATCTTTGGTTTATTTTTATATTACCGTAAATCGGTTCCGCTCTCCAATTGATAGGGTATCTCGCCGAGACTTCCACTCACCCTTCAGGCGGTTTGTGATGTGGCAAACCTCAACCTGTCCTAAAAGCTCATTGATACTGCTGCTGCTGGGGAAGTACCACTATTGCATCCCAGGGTGGAAAACCGTCCACTGCATTTCAATAACTGATACGGTGCGACGATATGGAGCGTATTATTTGTCCACATGTTCTGTAGTACTTGAACATAGTGGTTTCCTCTGCAACCACATCACCGTGCTTATCAAGCATCGAGATTTGGAGAGTAGCTCTATCCACTAGTATGTGTCATTTTTACACACACACACACACACACACACACACACACACATACACACACACATACATACATACATACATACATACAAATGCAGGAGGCAATTCAGAGGTTGCAATTTCGAAAAACAGGAAGCTACAAAATAACAACTGATTTGTCGCTCCACGTTACTGGATATAATTCGTAGTGAAAATATGTTGTTGTTGTTGTGGTCTTCAGTCATGAGACTGGTTTGATGCAGCTCTCCATGCTACTCTATCCTGTGCAAGCTTTTTCATCTCCCAGTACCTACTGCAACCTACATCCTTCTGAATCTGCTTAGTGTATTCATCTCTTGGTCTCCCTCTACGATTTTTACCCTCCACGCTGCCCTCCAATACTAAATTGGTGATCCCTTGATGCCTCAGAACATGTCCTACCAACCGATCCCTTCTTCTGGTCAAGTTGTGCCACAAACTTCTCTTCTCCCCAATCCTATTCAATACTTCCTCATTAGTTATGTGATCTACCCATCTAATCTTCAGCATTCTTCTGTAGCACCACATTTTGAAAGCTTCTATTCTCTTCTTGTCCAAACTATTTATCGTCCATGTTTCACTTCCATACATGGCTACACTCCATACGAATACTTTCAGAAATGACTTCCTGACACTTAAATCAATACTGGATGTTAACAAATTTCTCTTCTTCAGAAACGCTTTCCTTGCCATTGCCAGCCTACATTTTATATCCTCTCTACTTCGACCATCATCAGTTATTTTGCTCCCCAAATAGCAAAACTCCTTTACTACTTTAAGTGCCTCATTTCCTAATCTAATTCCCTCAGCATCACCCGACTTAATTAGACTACATTCCATTATCCTTGTTTTGCTTTTGTTGATGTTCATCTTATATCCTCCTTTCAAGACACTGTCCATTCCATTCAACTGCTCTTGCAAGTCCTTTGCTGTCTCTGACAGAATTACAATGTCATCGGCGAACCTCAAAGTTTTTATTTCTTCTCCATGAATTTTAATACCTACTCCGAATTTTTCTTTTGTTTCCTTTACTGCTTGCTCAATATACAGATTGAACAACATCGGGGAGAGGCTACAACGCTGTCTTACTCCCTTCCCAACCACTGCTTCCCTTTCATGTCCCTCGACTCTTATAACTGCCATCTGGTTTCTGTACAAATTGTAAATAGCCTTTCGCTCCCTGTATTTTACCCCTGCGACCTTTAGAATTTGAAAGAGAGTATTCCAGTCAACATTGTCAAAAGCTTTCTCTAAGTCTACAAATGCTAGAAACGTAGGTTTGCCTTTCCTTAATCTTTCTTCTAAGATAAGTCGTAAGGTCAGTATTGCCTCACGTGTTCCAGTGTTTCTACGGAATCCAAACTGATCTTCCCCGAGGTTGGCTTCTACTAGTTTTTCCATTCGTCTGTAAAGAATTCGTGTTAGTATTTTGCAGCTGTGACTTATTAAGCTGATAGTTCGGTAATTTTCACATCTGTCAACACCTGCTTTCTTTGGGATTGGAATTATTATATTCTTCTTGAAGTCTGAGGGTATATCGCCTGTTTCATACATCTTGCTCACCAGATAGTAGAGTTTTGTCAGGACTGGCTCTCCCACGGCCGTCAGTAGTTCCAATGGAATATTGCCTACTCCGGGGGCCTTGTTTCGACTCAGGTCTTTCAGTGCTCTGTCAAACTCTTCACGCAGTATCATATCTCCCATTTCATCTTCATCTACATCCTCTTCCATTTCCATAATATTGTCCTCAAGTACATCGCCCTTGTATAAACCCTCTATATACTCCTTCCACCTTTCTGCTTTCTCTTCTTTGCTTAGAACTGGGTTTCCATCTGAGCTCTTGATAATCATACAAGTCGTTCTCTTATCTCCAAAGGTCTCTTTAATTTTCCTATAGGCGGTATCTATCTTACCCCTAGTGAGATAGGCCTCTACATCCTTACATTTGTCCTCTAGCCATCCCTGCTTAGCCATTTTGCACTTCCTGTCGATCTCATTTTTGAGACGTTTGTATTCCTTTTTACCTGTTTCACTTACTGCATTTTTATATTTTCTCCTTTCATCAAGTAAATTCAATATTTCTTCTGTTACCCAAGGATTTCTACTAGCCCTCGTCTTTTTACCTACTTGATCCTCTGCTGCGTTCACTACTTCATCCCTCAAAGCTACCCATTCTTCTTCTACTGTATTTATTTCCCCCATCCCTGTCAATTGCTCCCTTATGCTCTCCCTGAATCTCTGTACAACCTCTGGTTCTTTTAGTTTATCCAGGTCCCATCTCCTAAAATTCCCACCTTTTTGCAGTTTCTTCAGTTTTAATCTACAGGTCATAACCAATAGATTGTGGTCAGAGTCCACATCTGCCCCTGGAAATGTCTTACAATTTAAAACCTGGTTCCTAAATCTCTGTCTTACCATTATATAATCTATCTGATACCTTTTAGTATCTCCAGGGTTCTTCCATGTATACAACCTTCTTTCATGATTCTTAAACCAAGTGTTAGTTATGATTATGTTGTGCTCTGTGCAAAATTCGACCAGGCGGCTTCCTCTTTCATTTCTGTCCCCCAATCCATATTCACCTACTATGTTTCCTTCTCTCCCATTTCCTACACTCGAATTCCAGTCACCCATGACTATTAAATTTTCGTCTCCCTTCACAATCTGAATAATTTCTTTTATTTCATCATACATTTCTTCAATTTCTTCGTCATCTGCAGAGCTAGTTGGCATATAAACTTGTACTACTGTAGTAGGCGTGGGCTTCGTATCTATCTTGGCCACAATAATGCGTTCACTATGCTGTTTGTAGTAGCTTACCCGCATGCCTATTTTCCTATTCATTATTAAACCTACTCCTGCATTACCCCTATTTGATTTTGTGTTTATAACCCTGTAGTCACCTGACCAGAAGTCTTGTTCCTCCTGCCACCGAACTTCACTAATTCCCACTATATCTAACTTCAACCTATCCATTTCCCTTTTTAAATTTTCTAACCTACCTGCCCGATTAAGGGATCTGACATTCCACGCTCCGATCCGTAGAACGCCAGTTTTCTTTTTCCTGATAACGACATCCTCTTGAGTAGTCCCCGCCCGGAGATCCGAATGGGGGACTATTTTACCTCCGGAATATTTTACCCAAGAGGACGCCATCATCATGTAATCATACAGTAAAGCTGCATGCCCTCGGGAAAAATTACGGCTGTAGTTTCCCCTTGCTTTCAGCCGTTCGCAGTACCAGCACAGCAAGGCCGTTTTGGTTATTGTTACAAGGCCAGATCAGTCAATCATCCAGACTGTTGCCCTTGCAACTACTGAAAAGTCTGCTGCCCCTCTTCAGGAACCACACGTTTGTCTGGCCTCTCAACAGATACCCCTCCGTTGTGGTTGCACCTACGGTACGGCTATCTGTATCGCTGAGGCACGCAAGCCTCCCCACCAACGGCAAGGTCCATGGTTCATGGGGGGGAGTGAAAATATATGTTAGTTTAATTGTTTTAAGCGTTCAAAATCGATAAATTTCCCAAATTTAATTTTCATCTTTACGGAGACCTACAAATTTTTGTGGATCCAGCCTACCCATTACTTCGTCACGATGCGCCACGTTTAGCATTTACGAGAACTCCTTGATGTTCAGAGTGAAATATGTGGTGCCATTTTGAAACCGCCGAATACCACTCAAAAACACTTAAGAACATATCTTCTATAACAATACGTAAATCTGAATTGATTCCAATTAGGTATGTACAAGTCCCGCAGTACATTGATCACAGGTATCCTAATGTATGTTTTTTCGTTTTTTATTAATTGCTATTGCCACAGCTTTTTCATTTAAATACATTGACAATGCCCCAGTGCAGAAACTCAAGAATTACAGAAAGATAATACAATAAATAACTGTGGTCAAGACACAATCGTTATTATAAGTGAATAATGGGACCACTATATCTCACAAAGGTCTTACGTAATTCGCCTCTACTGACTACAATTTTAGTGTCACTGGCAAAACATTAGTTCTTTAATTACATTCGAACCTAACAGTTGCTCAAATTATCAATAAAAGTCTTCATTAATGTGGCCGAAGGCTTCCGGGATAAGAAGGCACCCTCGTTGTGGCAACGACCTTATGAAATACGGCGGATGACCAGACAGAGGTTCAGGGCACACTGTTGAACTTGGGGTGGGAAACTGCAGCTAAAAAGCTTAAGAATCAGCAATGATCAACTGTATCAGGATCCAGAAGGCAATAGAAACCATTGAATTAAAGTCCCATAATGTATATCCTGTAATGGAAAAAGTGTCATGATGATCTCTCCATTGGCAAAAGATTCCGAAGTAGTCCCCCATTCGAATCTGCGAGAGGGGACTGCCAAGGGGCAGGTGACTACGAGAAAAACGAAAATAACCAACGAGAGGATAATGTCCCACTAGTCAGGGCGTTGAATGTCAGAAGTCTTAACGTTGTAGAAAAGCTAGAAAATCTGAAAATTGAAATGCAGAGGCTCTATCTAGATATAGTAGAGGTCAGTGAAGTGAAATGGAAAGAAAACAAGGATGTCTCGTCAGGTGAGTATAGGGTGACATCAACAGCAGCAGAGAATTGTTTAGCGGGAATAGGAATCGTCATGAATAGGAAGGTGGAGCAGAGAATAAGTTACTGTGAACAGTTCAGTGACCGGGTTGTTCTCATCAGAACTGATAGCAAACCAACACCGAAAACAATAGTTCAGGTATATATTATGTCGTAGCACGCAGAAAATGAGATATAGACATCATATAAAGATACTAAACGGGTAATTCACTTCGCAAACGAAGATGAAAATCTATCTGCAATGCACTTGTAAATGAAGGAGTATATGAAAGTGTTACAGCAGAATATGTGCTTAGTAGCATGAGTGAGGCAGGAGGAAGACTCATAGAGTTCTTTAACATATTTCAGTTGGTAAAAGCGAATACTCTGTTTAAGAATCACAACAGTAGGAGGAGTGGTTGTAAAAGGCCGGGAGATACTGGCAGATAGCAACTAAATTACATCGTGATCAAGCAGAGATTCGGAAATCAGATGTTGGATTGTAAGACATATCCAATAGCAGATATAGACTCAGCTACAATTTAATAATGGCGTAGAGTAGGCTGAAATTTAAGAGATCAGTTAGGATGAATCAATCCACAAAAAATTGGGACACGGAAGTAGTAAGGAATCAAGGGTTGCGCATTAAGTTATATCAAGTTATAGATATTGCGATCATTAAGAGCTCAGCAGGCAGTTGAAGAGGAACTCGCCGTTCTAAAAAGGGCAATCACACACTGTGGAAAGAAAAACATAGGCTCCAGGAATGTCAGAGAGAAGAAATCATGGGTAACTGAAGAATTACTTCAGTTGTTCAACGAAACTGAAGGAAGTACAAAAATGTCTAGGGAAATTGAGGAATACAGAAATAAACGTCTCTTAGGAATGAGATAAATAGGAAGTAGAAGGAAGTTAAGGCGAAGTGGATGCATGAAAAATGTGATGAAATCGAAAATTAGTGATTGTCCAATGGACTGACTCGGCTTATAGAAAAGTGAAAACAATCTTCGATGAAATTGAAAGCAAGGGAAATACCAATAAGGTACGAATATTTTACTGTTTAAGTACAGAGAACAGAGCGGGTGGATGGAGAGAGTACTTTCAGGGCCTCTATGAGGAGGAGGACATAACTGGGGACGTAACAGAAGATGATACATGAGTCGAAGCTGAAGACTTAGAGGATCTAGTATTAGAATCAGAGTTGAGGAGAGCTTTGTACAACTTACGGTCAAATAAGGTAGAAGGGATAGATAACATTCCTTCGGAATTTCTAAAATCATTGGTGGAAGTGGCAACAAAACGAATATCCTCGATGGTGTGTAAAACTTACAGGACTGGCGAAATACCATCAGATTTTCGGGAGAATATGGTCCACACAATTCCGAAGACAGCAAGAGCCGACAAGTGCGACAATTGTCGCATAATCGTAGTAACAGCTCATGCATCCAAATTGATGGAAAAGGAAATAGATCGAAGAAGTGACAATTAGTTTGGTTTTTGGGAAGAAAAATGCACGAGACAGGCTGTTTTGACGCTGTGGTTGATAATGGAAAACTGAAGAGAAATCAGGACAGGTTCATAGAATTTGTTGAACTGGAAAATGCTTTCGACAATGTAAGACGATGCAAGATGCTCGAAATTCTAAGAATAATTGGAATACGCTATAGAGAAGACTGTTTATAGACAATACGCACAGGAACAGGGACAGAACAAGAAGACTAGAACACCAAGAACAGCGTGGTAGGTTGAATTAGTGTGTACGCCAGGGATAAGTCTTTCGCCTGTACTGTTCAGTCAATACATCGAAGAAGCTCTGAAAGATATAAAAGAAAAGTTCAAGAATGGGATTTTAATTCAAAGTGAATGGATACACTAGCCAACAGTGACAATGTATCTGGGATGAAACAGATATTTGTTAACTATATCGACCACGCTGATAACGAAACGATAGTTTTGGTCCACCAAAGAGCTAGTGTAGAAGAATACATGTCAATAATTATAAAAATTAAGGAGCAATTTTGAACACGATGTGTATATGTTGCGAGTGTGTCTCCTATCATTCATTGTTTGGCGCGGCCGTTTCCAGCATCAATTGAAGATGCTCTGAATCATGTATAGATGGAACTGATCGAGCTGCAGTGCAACACGCAGCTGAAGAAGAAGTTTTTGCAGTACGAAGTAGAAAGTAATTCTACGAAAATTTTCCACAGCAAGAAATTCCACGCTCCATCACGAAGCTGCGAGAGTCCTGTTCATGTTCGGTTCTACATACGTGTGTGAAAGATTTTTCTTATAATAAAAGTGAATAAATGAAGGTTTCGATCGAGTATGAGTGACAAAAATCTTCGCAACTGCTTGGTTTTATCAACATGCCTTGCTTTTATGTCTGACATTAACTTTATCGTTTCTCATCAATAACGATAAATAAGTTTAGGATTTCTTTTCTTTTTCTGGTTTAAAATTGTTATTTACAAACTGTGCCCCATCCTGCTCCATGCTATGTAGGCGAGAACTGTTATCTGAAAAACTGGGAATTTAACTGGTTGTTCAAGGTATACTTACATCCTTAAAATTATGCTGTAGTTATTGAGAGACATGTGTGATTCCCTTGCCATGAATGGTATTTCGGTACCTAACGTGGGCGTAAAACCAATCGGCTTCATTTGTGCACCGTTTGCTTTTATATTTTGTTTTAGAACCGTGAAGATTGTTGACAGGGCAATGGAATAACACGCTACCTTCCCATGACTGCATTGCACAATGTGAAAGAACGCACTAAATGAGCGGTGACGGTTCCGTTTCCCCTGTTTACACGTCTGATAAGCTCACCCATTGTGACCATGAAGTTGCACATGTGCAGCAGCTCCTCACGTGTGCAGAATTCCTGGCCGGCAATGCTGTAGGGTCACACCGCATTTCATTATTCAGTTACTCCAGGTGAACTCTCACCCTTAGTTAAAGAATAGGGACAACAACATTGGAACACGGTAAGTGAGTGAACCGCTGTTACTATAATGTTCTCGATGCAGAACCACATTAAGATACTGAACAGATAAAAGTTATGTTTCGACCTTCCTCTCCATCTACTGATGGAGGAACATTTCTTTTTATTTGGTAACTGCTGTTTCATTACGATAAGCTCTCCACATATGTTTACGCCCTTATACAATCGATTTGTTTCAGAGCCGTGGCTAGGCTGCTTACGGTTCACTACACCCCTCACTCCCTCCGCCGCCTCCACTTACCCTCTGTCTCCAGCAAGTTTCAGCACCGAACATGTTAATAACTCCATCAGTTACATCTAAACTGTCACGATCCTGAATATTGATCAATATATACAGCCATGTGGACCGAGATTACAATTATTCTCTTTACCCTGCTGTGCGCAATGGTGCCTTCGGCTTGGCTGGTTTACAGTGCTCTATAGAGCAAATATAAAAGTACACTACTGGCCATTAAAATTGTGACACCACGAAGATGACGTGCTACAGACGCGACATTTAACCGACAAGAAGAAGATGCTGTAATGTGCAAATGATTAGCTTTTCAGAGGATTCACACAAGGTTGGCGCCGGTGGCGACACCCGCTGAAATGAGAAACTTTCCAACCGATTTTTCATACAAAAACAGCAGTTGACCGGCGTTACCTGGTGTAACGTTGTTGTGATGCCTCTTGTAAGGAGGAGTAATGCGTAGCATCACGTTTCCGACTTTGATAAAGGTCTGATTGTAGCCTATCGCGATTACGGTTTATCGTATCACGACACTGCTGTTCGCGTTGGTAGAGATCCAATGACTGTTAGCAGAATATGGAATAGATGGGTTCAGGAGGGTAATACGGAACGCCGTGCTGGATCCCAACGGCCTCGTATCACTAGCAATCGAGATGACAGGCATCTTATCCGCATGGCTGTAACGGATCGTGCAGCCACGTCTCGATCCTTGAGTCAACAGATGGGACGTTTGCAACACAACAAACATCTGCACGAATAGTTCGACGACGTTTGCAGCAGCATCGACTATCAGCTCGGAGACCATGGTTGCGATTACCCTTGACGCTGCATCTCAGACAGGAGCCCCAGCCATGGTGTACTTGACGACGAACCTGGGTGCACGAACGGCAAAAGGTCATTTTTCCGGATGAATCCAGGTTCTGTTTACATCATGACGATGGTCGCATCCGTGTTTGGTGAGATCGCGGTGAACGCACATTGGAAGCGTGTATTCGTCATCGCCATACTGGCGTATCACCCGGCGTGATGGTATGGGGTGCTATTGGTTACACGTCTCGGTCACCTCTTGTTCGCATTGACGGTACTTTGAACAGTGGACCTTACATTTCAGGTGTGTTACGACCCGTGGCTCTACCCTCCAATCGATCCCTGCGAAACCCTACATATCAGCAGGATAATGCACGGTCCTTTCTGGATACAGAAAATGTTCGACTGCTGCTCTGGCCATCACATTCTCCAGCTCTCTCACCAACTGAAAATGTCTGGTCAAGGTGGCCAAGCAACTGGCTCGTCATAATACGCCAGTCACTCCTCTTGATGAATTGTGGTATCGTGTTGAAACTGAATGGGCAGCTGTACCTGTACACGCCATCTAAGCTCTGTTTGACTCAATGCCAGGCGTATCAAGGCCGTTATTACAACCAGAGGTGGTTGCTCTGAGTACTGATTTCTCAGGATCTGTGCACCCAAATTGCGTCTAGTACAATATATTTGTCCAATGAATATCCGTTTAGCATCTGCATTTCTTCTTGGTGTAGCAATTTTAATGGCCAGCAGTGTATTTCTAAACCCGGTATCCTTTTAGGTAGTCGACCATTGCTGGCAACAAAATGTATGATACCACATACATCGATGAGCAAAAACATTACGACCATATGTTTAATACCGTTTTCTTCCACTTCTCAATCACAGTATAACAGAGATTCTACTTGGCATAGATTCTCCAAGCCCTTGGCAGGATTCCAAAAGTATGTGGCACTAGATGTTTACGCACAGGTCAAGGAATTCCCGGAAATTACGTTATGGTGGTTTACGGCCACGCAGCTGGTGTGTTCCAGAGGGTACATATCAAGCACATTTGCTTGCCGCCAAGACGTTAATGGATAATGCGCATCAAACCACTGTACCACGATGGTGACCTTGCAACACGGACGGTTATCGTTCTGGAAGATGTATTCATCATAGGGGGAGACTTCAAGTATGAAGCGATGCAGGTGATCCGCAACAATGTTCACGTAGTTCACAGCAGTCACGAAGCCGTCGATTAGCACCACATATCCCGTGGAAACCCAGCACAATTTACCCAATAGCACAATTTATTTTAACGTGGTGATCGTTCCGTCCCATGTAGGTCGGGGTCAACAAAATATTTTCGCATTCGGAGGAGAAAGTTGGTAATTGGAATTATGTGAGAAGATTCCGTCGCAACGAAAAACGCCTTTATTTTAATGATTTCCAACCCAAATCCTGTATCATTTCTGTGACACTCTCTCCCATATTTCGCGTTAATAGAAAACATGCTGCCCTTTTCTGAATTTTTTCGATGTACTCAGTCAGTCCTGTCTGGCAAGGATCCCACACCGCGCAGCTGTATTCTAAAAGAGGACGGACAAGCGTAGTCTCGTTAGTAGATCTGTTACAATTTCTAAGAGTCCTGCCGATAAAACGCAGTCTTTGGTTAGCCTTCCCCACAACATTTTCTATGTGTTCTTTCCAGTTTAAGCTGTTCGTGATTGTAATACCTAGGTATTTAGTTGAATTTACGACTGTTGGATTAGAGTGATTTACCGTATAACCGAAGTTTAACGAGTTCCTTGTAGCACTCATGTGGATGACCTTACACTTTCCGTTATTTAGGTTCAAATGGTTTAAATGGCTCTCAGCACTAGGGGACTTAACTGCTGTGGTCATCAGTCCCCTAGAACTTAGAACTACTTAAACCTAACTAACCTAAGGACATCACACACATCCGTGCCCGAGGCAGGATTCGAACCTGCGACCGTTGCGACTAGAACCGCTCGGCCACTGCGGCCAGCTTTTAGGGTCAACTGCCACTTTTCGCAGCATTCAGATATATTTTTCTAAATCGTTTTGCAATTTGTTTTGATGTTCTGATGATTTCCTTAGTCGATAAACGACAGCGTCATCTGCAGACACCCGAAGACGGCTGGTCAGATTGTCTCCCAAATCGTTTATATAGATAAGGAACAGCAAAGAACCTATGACACTACCTTGGGGAATGGCTGAAATCACTTCTGTTTTACTCGATAACTTTCCGTCAGTTACTACAAACTATGACCTCTCTGACAGGAAATCAAATCCAGTCACATAACTGAGACGATATTCAGTAGGCAAGCAATTTCACTACGAGCTGCGTTTGTGGTACAGTATCAAAAGTATTCGGGAAATCCAGGAATACGGAAATCCCTTGTCAATAGCACTTAGCACTTCATGTGAATAAAGAGGTAGTTGTGTTTCACGGTTGCCACCTCGCGGTGGGCAGTGGTCATAATGTTTTGGCTCATCACTGTACGTCCCATTACTATTTGTGTGTGTATATTCTGTGTGTGACAATCTGCTTAATTAGCTCCTGATACTAAAGCTACCTGTGTCCGGCTTAGTGCATGGCAATGTTGTAGGACTAGACGCTGCGATCTCTGGCACAGAAAGGGGCAGTGGCCTTTATGTAAAGACGCCGCAGAAGCGCGTGTCAAAGAGACCCCCCCTCCTAAGGCCCGCGGCTCGGCGCAGCGCACGCTGCGGCAAGGGGGCGCGCTCCGGGTTGGCGCCAGTGACTGGCGCCAGCCCTCACAAAGAGCCACCGGGTCGGGCCTTTGACCAGCTGCGGTCTGCGCGCCGCAGAGCGTGGCGTGGAAGGCGCATCTGCCCAGCCACGAGCCTCCCCGCCGGTATTCGCTATTTTAGACATGCGCGGATGAGGACAGCCTCTGTCGCGTCGCCCTTTCGAGCGAAGGCGCTGACCTGTGCGCTGCGTCTCCCGAATCAAACCGCAGGCCGTACTGTGTCGCCTCGCCACTGAAATGCGCCTCTCTGGCCGCCTCGGTACGCTGAGCTCCGTTACCGCGCGTGCTGGCACCACCTCTCGCAGGCTGCGTCCGCGTTCCGAAAACAGTGGTCACCGCCCGTGCGTGGTAGGCCTTTCGCCTGTGACGCTATTCTAAAGACAGCCATAAGAGGATTGCCTTGACTGCCATCGAGCCAAGCACTGAGTCGAACAATGCTGTGAGTGTGTGGGGTTGCTCTGCTATTCTGTCATTCTGAGCAAAGGATTAATCTGAGATGTACCCTTTACCCTGTGGCTAATGCAAGATGCAACTTCCACCCACACACTACTACAGAAGTCAGACAGACGCTCCTAACGTTCCAAAGAGAAATGCCTAAAAAAATTCAGCAATAAATATCTTCTGGAGTCGTCTGCTGTAAGGAAATGACACAAAAATTCACAAAATTTCTTACGTAACTAGTGGGATACTTGGGTACTGGAGTAGTGCTAGTTAGTATAAGAAAAATATGAAACTAACGAAAATTATTGTATATTTAGCAAAATACTGAGAAATCACAATGGCACTTTCAGTTATGAATTGAACAAGTTATATCCTGGTTCTTTTCGTAATGTCAAGTTACCTCTCAAGGATAGGATTCGCTAATGAAATTTCTATACAAAGTTTAAGATTGTTATTGACTTGGTAGCATGGCTGAGATCCACGCCTACTCAACTTGAACAATTATCCGTTAGAATGTTGCCAGGTATGGTCAAGGCTGTTGCGTGTGAAATGCAGTGAAGTGTACGGTTGTGGAGGAAATATGGGGCTCGCGAGAGCTGTAGCGCACAATACCGTAAGCTGCGATGACTGCTGTCTGCGCCGCTCACTGCTGACAAATAAGGTAACTCTCGTCCTATTTGGATTGACCTTCGCAAATCAAACTCTCCCTACGCCTTGATGAAGTCAAAGACTCCTATTCGCCACAAGCCTAACTATTGGCTTGGTACACCGGTCAGATAACCAGTCCACCGTGTTGCCACTCAAAATTCGCTTGCAGGCGCTTAACTATAACTCTGTCCGTTCACACCGCACAATAAGTGTGTCGGCCAACACAGTGAACAACGATTAATTGCAAGGACTCAATATAGAGTCACACTTCGATTCGCTCTCGACAGAGGTGCTCTCCCAGTGAAGTACTGAGGAGAGAATTGTTCCTCGCTCTTTGAGTAATCGTACGAACGCGCACACTCTAGTTACGTGTTCTCACTCCAAGAGCAACAACGGAATGGCCCCTCTCCACGCCAGACGTGAAGGGGTTCAAATGGCTCTGAGCACTATGCGACTTAACTTCTAAGGTCATCAGTCGCCTAGAACTTAGAACTAATTAAACGTAACTAACCTAAGGACATCACACACATCCATGCCTGAGGCAGGATTCGAATCTATGACCGTAGCGGTCGCTCGGTTCCCGACTGTAGCGCCCAGAACCGCACGGCCTCTCCGGCCGGCACGTGAAGGGGTATATCTTTCAGTCTCTTCCATTACTCCTACAGCTCATGGCGTCCGAAATATTGTCTGCCAATCAGCATTGCTCTTCTAAAACTGGAGAATGACGCTTCGTTTAAGGCGACCAATCCGGAAATCTGTAGTATTGGCGGTTGACGTTTGCTGTCTCCCTGTGAAAATCTCTTAAACTGTGTGCTATGTGTAAATAATGCGTAGGCTGGCCGCTCCCACAGAATGTAGCGGAATTTGCTTTTAAGCCGAACACGGGGTCGTTCTTCCTTTCTCTCGGGCAAAATCTGTCCACTCCAAGGGCGGCCACCGGCCGACGTAGATAGCTTGGGACCGGCCTCCTGGCGTGCGATTGCTCTCCCGAAGTAAAAGCTTTCGTGACCGTTGCGTCTTGAATGTGTGTGTACGCCAGCCTCGAGTATTTCAACCCCGGAGCGCACTTGCGATTTATTAGTTATTTGCATATCATTTACATGAATTCATACAACACTGACTTAATCTTATCGAGTTTGAGTTCGAATGAAGCGTCTTGATGTGTAGAATATGATTGTGAGGGCGGAATATGTAAGCAATGAAGGTCAGGAGACCACGTCTTACAATGCTATAGCCTGTATGTCAACCGACATTGATGGGCGTAAAAGTTTCTTTAGGTGGAGGGAATGAAGGGGTCGTTAATGTTCAGTATAAACTGCACAGACAAAATATCTTACCAGTCTCCTTACGAGGAATATTCGCTTTCCTAGCTGAGTGGCAGTCTACTTGCAGCAATGGTTGTGTGCAGAAAGGCCGCATCTCACTGTTTCTTGCTTTGAACAACACTCCACTACGTAAGTTGATCGCCTTGTTTAAGTCAGCAAAAATTCAAAAATGGTTCAAATGGCTCTGAGCACTATGGGACTAAACTGCTGTGGTCATCAGTCCCCTAGAACTTAGAACTACTTAAACCTAACTAACCTAAGGACATCACACACATCCATGCCCGAGGCAGGATTCGAACCTGCGACCGTAGCAGTCGCGCGGTTCCGGACTGAGCGCCTTAACCGCGAGACCACCGCGGCCGGCCAGCAAAAATTCAACTGAAGGAGTTACTGATGTACATTGCGTGGTTTTAATGATGCCCTGTATGCCGCTCGATGACGCCTTTCCATTTCTATTTTTAGCGGCGGTGCGTCTGAAATGTTTTCCTCGACCATTCATAAGAAAACGCGCGTGGTTTCAAACCTAGGCGTTGTGGTCCTGACCTCCATAGCAAATCCTTAAAAAAAAAAAAAGGGTGAAATGTGGGTAAGATGGAATGTGAAGAAAATTCTATCACGTGGCACGACCACGGTGACATTGGGAAAATGTGTGGTGAAAGACTGGTGCCACTGCGACACCATTAATCCGCTTTACCCGTCAAATGAATCTCTGAGCCCTGCCGGTCATTTTCACATGTGTCGACACGTTGGTTTCTGAAGTGCCATCGAGCCTGTGGGTGACCTTACAGGTCACAATGCCTTTGTAGTATTACAGAGGATGGTTTTGCGCATCTTGAGTCACATTTCAAACTTATTATTATTATTATTATTGTTCTCGAAAAGAAGTTAGAAGATTCTGATAGTACGAAGACTAAGTGATGGATCAGTCACAAATCTTCACTCATGTTCCCATCACTGCGTTTAAATGAAGTGCTTCGGAAGATCTTCGGACCGGTTCTGGATGCAGATACAGGGGAATGGAGGAACAGATACAACTAAGAGCTTGGGGAACTATACCAGCATCCCAACGTAGCAGGAACCGTCAAAGCCAAACGAATGCAGTGGGCCGGCCATGTGTCCCGGATGGAGGATCACAGATGGCCTCGGAAGCTCCTGGATTTCACACCTACAGGAAAGAGACCGCCAGGGAGACTCAAGAAGCGTTGGAGGTATCGACTCCATGAAGACTTAAACCAAGGGTCAATAGGTGAACGGATGGCGGATAGCAGCAATGGACAGAATACAGTGGAGGAGGAAATTTGTGGATGCGTGCGGTCCACTGGGCCTGATCACGTAGTAGTAGTAGTAGTAGCGTTTAAATATCACTGTTCGCCAAGAAAACTATTTTGTGACACAGTCCTCTGTTGTTAAGCCTGAGGTGCACAAAGCCATTCTCAAGCGAAACATGGGTGACTACTAAGTCTGCTAAGATAGTGTTGACCGATTTCTGGACCCAAATACTAAACTGAAAGAAGTTGCTCGCCTAAAGTTACTGTCGAACATGTTTCTCAAATTAGCAATATACCGTAATGTTTCTGACGGTACGTTTTGGTGTTGGTTGCGACATTAAAGCGTTGTTCACTCCGCATCAGAATTAAAGGATCCCATTTTTGAAAACTTGTAATTGTCTCCTATTCCAACTTATGCGTTGGAATGGAAGACAACTACAGGTTTTAATGTTCTGTTGCGCAGTGTACAATGCCCTACTGCAGCAACTAACACAAAAAATATCTTGCGAAACATGTTTTACCGTACCTTTAGGCATCTAACTTCTTTCGATTCAGAATCATTGGACGACAAATCTGTCGTATCCATCTTTGTAGACTTATCAGACATCTATGTTGCGCTGTGCACGGGAAGTTGAAAAGCCATAAAATAGTTTTGTCGTCAAACAGTGGTACTTAAACACATTGATGGACACATGAGGGAAGTCACCGTCACCAATCCAAGACTCTGTGTTCGTACTGTTAGACTCTTGTAATTTCTTTTCGAAAATAATAACCACTGACCGAAACAATGCAGTGATTTCCGCATATGGCAAGATAAGAAAAAAAATTTAGAAAAAGTGGTTGTCTGACCACAAATTTACAGTTTTAAGTAGCATCAGACAGCTCAAAGCTGACTTACAGAATATATTCCCTTGTATGTAAATACAGGGTTTTCCAGGAGGCCGCGCGTGGTTAGCCGAGCGGTCTAAGGCGCTGCAGTCATGGACTGTGCGGCTGGTCCCGGCGGAGGTTCGAGTCCTCCCTCGGGCATGGGTGTGTGTGTTTGTCCTTAGGATAATTTAGGTTAAGTAATGTGTAAGCTAAGGGACTGATGACCTTAGCAGTTAAGTTCCATAAGATTTCACACACATTTGAACATTACAACATTTTCCAGGAGGATTGGTCAATGTTCAGGGACATAACAGGAACGATCAAGTGAACATGGGCCCAAAAGGCATCTGTTAAGTACTACGAGCACCTGTTCGCCTTCGATGCTCTGCGATAAATCTCTTCTACTACAAGCTCTTTGTTTTCTATATTTTCGAAGGTAGTAGTATGGTCCTGAAAAAAAAAAAGATTAATAACATGGGCTACAAACGGATAAGTGCTATGAGCACTAGTCCAATAGCAGCGATGTGTTTCAGACTATTGAAGATGGACAAAACCTCATCGCTCTTAAGGTATACACTTTAGAGAGCATGTTTACTTCATATTTTTTTCTTGTTTCGGTCCATACTGCAAAATATGGAAACCAAATAATTTGAGATTTTTTTGGAGGTATGTTCCGTCTTAGCAAGTAAATGAAAGCCAGCTTTTTTATTTTATTTATTTTACTTTTCTTCGACACGCTTTTCGCTTCTTTTATTTGTAAAACATCTTCAGTGGCCTGTAATACTTGTTTGTTTTTATACATATATAATAAACTTTTTATGTAGAAGTTAACATCACGTTACCATGTCACTTTTTCTCATGTTTTTCTGGCTAGAAACACCTTTTCCGTGCCCCGCGGGATTAGCCGAGCGGCCTCAGGCGCTGCAGCCATGGACTGTGCGGCTGGTCCCGACGGAGGTTCGAGTCCTCCCTTGGGCATGGGTGTGTGTGTTTGTCCTTAGGATAATTCAGGTTAAGTAATGTGTAAGCTTAGGGACTGATGACCTTAACAGTTAAGTCCCATAAGATTTCACATACATTTTTTGAACTTTTCCGTAACAAGTTTCGCGAGGTTAAACTATCGCTTGGTGATACTTATGATTTCCAGTGTTCTTAGTCCTTGTGTATCGACCTGGAGATGTGTTTTCTCGGTCCCGATACTCCAGATGGCCTAATCCCGTCCTCACTTCTCCCACATTCATTACAACACTTCAGTTACACTTTCCATTGTGTGTTGGACATTTGTGTGTTCGAAGTGTGTGGTCTGAAAACATCTATCGATGTGTGTTCACTTTTTGTGTGTGTGTGTGTGTGTGTGTGTGTGTGTGTGTGTTTGTCGGGGGGCGCACGCGATCTTATGTCTGTGCTTAAACACACATACGTTCAACACACAATGAAAAGCACAAGCGAAGTACTGTAATAAATGTGTGTTAGAAAACACCGGAAATCAGTCGTCTGAGGTGTGGGAAAGAATAAACACAAATGGACTAGCCATAGCAGAAATGGCTCTGAGCACTATGGGACTTAACATCTATGGTCATCAGTCCCCTAGAACTTAGAACTACTTAAACCTAACTAACCTAAGGACATCACACAACACCCAGCCATCACGAGGCAGAGAAAATCCCTGACCCCGCCGGGAATCGAACCCGGGAACCCGCGCGTGGGAAGCGAGAACGCTACCGCACGACCACGAGATGCGGGCATAGCAGAAATCCTAACTCCGAGCGATAATGTAACCTCATTAAACTTGTGCTGTAAAAGTTGTTTCTAATCAGAAAAAACATGAGAAAGTTTAACATAGTAACACTCTTGGAACCTCTACATCATGCATTTGTTATGTATATAAATCCAACATGTATAACAGCCCAACGAAGATGATTCATTAATACTCATATAAGAAGCGGAACACGTCAGATAAAATCCAAACCGCCTTTCATTAGTTGCGAAGGCAGAGCATTGCTCCATGAATATTGAAGCAATTAAGGAACGAAGGAAAACGGAAAACGGAAAAATGTGAGAAAAACAGATTTGTTTCACAATATGGAAGATGAAGAATACTCATAACTCTTACGGAATCCCTATTACAGCAATGATTGTTAGACATCTGTCCTTCAAGTGATCGCTCCTGCCGTATCCCTAAATACTGACCATTCCTTCTGGAACATCCCGTATACATGGTCGCCGTGCACTCATGCAGTACAACGATCAACCATGAACGTACACGACACGTATGAGTATTCTGATACAGGCCTCTCAATATATACATTCTTTACTGTCGTTTCTTGTTAACAGTATCAGCTTATTCCCTAGAATTAGCAGCTTTCACTCAGTTAATACTAGGCAGAAATCCATTCTGCATTTGGATCGCACTTCCTTGTGCAGAAAGGTTTCAAGGTGGCGTTATTTTACAGCTTACGAACCGCGTCTACGTCCAATACGACATAAGTAAGCCCCTTCAATGATAGGAAAGGCAGGTTTCTGCCCGTTCATTAAAAACATGTATGTGACTTACATCGTCTAGTACACTTAATTTATTGTATAATGTCTGCATGTTGGGTGACTAAGGAACAAGCAGAGCTGTGAAGCTCGTGGCAAAACGGAGGGACACAGGAAGCTCACACATTCCTTCGGGCAATGGGAGGGCACAGCCGCTTCCGGCGCTAATCCCGGGACCCGCCTGTTACCTGGACCACCTGAAAAACGGGAACACGTGGCCGGCATGCAGGCGTGACAAAACGGCCTGGTAAGCCAAAAACACACGGCAGCAGGTATTCACGTACTTTTTATCGGACACAGAAAGAACTTCCAGAAACTTCGATCTGGGTTCTAAACTGCGATTGGTCGGCGTTCAGAAACGAGCGCCTTCCAGAAAGGTGATTCGCCACCCAAATTTAAGGGGAAGAAAAGACTTTGAGCAGCGAAAAGAAGAGAGAAGTAAAAATTGGAGCCGTTGCGGGGTCGTGGAGCAGGAGAGTCGTCTTGGAGGTCCACGGCAGTCGACGGACGTCTTCGGTCGTAATTTTGGTGAAGTGAAATTTTACAATTATCTCGCTCAGGCGAGAAGTACTGTCGTTATAGCTTCTGATCCTTATGGTGATCTTGTTAATGCAATGGTGCGTAGGAAAGTGAATTTACATCGGTAGATCACTTGTTCCACTCCGTTCTACAGTGAGATTTCACACTGCTCATTGACATAGTAGTTCCTCCTTCTATTTAGTACAACGGGGATGTCAGTTGCTCCACGACTAATCATAGATCGCCAGTATATTTTAGAACAGGGCCAGTCAAACAGTTTTAGGGCCAGTATTAATACAGGGAGAACCTGAAATTTGTAATTATTATTTACTTTCTTTAAATTAATTTCTATGATCAATAAATTTGTTAAAATCACGGAATTTATACTTTAGTAGATATTATTTTCCTGTACCAGTTAATCTTGTCTCTTGTGTATATTTTATAACTTATTCTGTAAATGAGGGACTGGTTTTTGCTGGCTTATCCTGACATTATATTGTATCAACAGGATAAAATTAGGAAACGGGTAGGTTATGACATGAAAATTTACGTAATTAATGAAAATTATGTACACCTGCTGAGGGACATAAGCATCAGGGAGACTTCAGTAGCGTTAAAATATCCATTGCGCAAGTTATCAGTTGTTCGTGCTCATGGCAGGTCTCCACCCTCCATAGCCGGGAGAAGAAGTGGAGTTACGTTGAATACGGCTAACCGTGCAAGGATGAGTTTTTGTGAATCCTGAGAAACAGTCAGGAAAATTTGTAGATCTAGCAATTTGAAATCTCAGTGTGAATTAAATGTTTACAGATTAATTGTGATTTCAGCTTGGTTGAATAATTTATGCACACTTGTGTAGAGTCTCGCGTTCTGTTATAGACAATTTAGTAATAACTCCATGTGTTGCCTCGCTTGAGCATCTGCTCGCTGTCTTCAGTGCTCGAGTCCTTTGAGTGCTGCACTGCTCATGGGGCTGGGCATGTCAAGCTTGCCCTTGGGGCCGCCTAATCCGTGTACCTTCGCTGGCAGACACTTCCGCGGACTACTGTGTGTGCCTGAGCTCTCCGCTCGGCCGTCCTCGCCCTGGCCTGAGTATTTCTGGAACCACGGCGGTCGTGACAGTCTCACAGCTAGTGTGATCGCCGATGTTACAAATAAATGCAGCATATCTGGATACTTCCAAGTCCTTTGCCGTCTATGAAAAAATCACAATGTCATCGGCGAAACTTTAAGTTTTTATTTTTTCTCCGTGGATTTTAATACCTACTCCGAATTTTTATTTTGTTTCCTTTACTGCTTGCTCAATATACAAATTGAATAACATCGGGGAGAGGCTACAACCCTGTTTCACTCCCTT
Organism: Schistocerca serialis cubense; assembly: GCF_023864345.2. Classification (NCBI taxonomy): domain Eukaryota; kingdom Metazoa; phylum Arthropoda; class Insecta; order Orthoptera; family Acrididae; genus Schistocerca; species Schistocerca serialis. Next base: position 56,520,895 of record NC_064644.1, read on the forward strand.
CCCAACCACTGCTTCCCTTTCATGTCCCTCGACTCTTAAGACTGCCATCTGGTTTCTGTACAAATTGTAAATAGCCTTTCGCTCCCTGCATTTTACCTCTGCCACCTTCAGAATTTGAAAGAGAGTATTCGAGTCAACGTTGTCAAAAGTTTTCTCTAAGTCTACAAAAGCTAGAAACGTAGGTTTGCCTTTTCTTAATCTAGCTTCTAAGCTAAGACGTAGGGTCAGTATTGCCTCACGTGTTCCAACATTTCTACGGAATCCAAACTGATCTTCCCCGAGGCCGGCTCCTACCAGTTTTTCCATTCGTCTGTAAAGAATTCGCGTTAGTATTTTGCAGCTGTGACTTATTAAACTGATAGTTCGGTAATTTTCACATCTGTCAACACCTGCTTTCTTTGAGATTGGAATTATTATATTCTTCTTGAAGTCTGAGAGTATTTCGCCTATCTCATATATTTTGCTCACCAGATGGTAGAGTTTTGTCAGTATTGTCTCTCCCAAGGCTGTCAGTAGTTCTAATGGAATGTTGTCTGCCTGCCGGTTTGGCCGTGCGGTTCTAGGCGCTTCAGTCTGCAACCGCGTGACCGCTGCGGTCGCAGGTTCGAATCCTGCCTCGGGCATGGATGTGCGTGATGTCCTTAGGTTAGTTAGGTTTAACTAGTTCTAAGTTCTAGGGGACTAATGACCTCAGCAGTTGAGTCCCATAGTGCTCAGAGCCATTTGAACCATTTGAATGTTGTCTACTCCCGGGGCCTTGTTTCGACTTAGGTCTTTCAATGCTCTTCACGCAGTATCATATCTCCCATTTCATCTTCATCTACATCCTCTAACGGAATGGACAGTGTCTTGAAAGGAGGATATGAGATGAACAACAACAAAAGCAAAACGAGGATAATGGAATGTAGTTGAGTTAACGCGGGTAATGATGAGGGAATTAGATTAGGAAATGAGACACTTAAAGTAGTAAAGGAGTTTTGCTATTTGGGCAGCAAAATAACTGATGATGGTCGAAGTAGAGAGGATATAAAGTCTAGACTGGCAATGGCAAGGAAAGCGTTTCTCAAGAAGAGAAATTTGGTAACATCGAGCATAGATTTAAGTGTCAGGAAGTCGTTTCTGAAAGTATTTGTATGGAGTGTAGCCATGTATGGAAGTGAAACCTGGATGATAAATAGTTTGGACAAGAAGAGAATAGAAGCTTTCGAAATGTGGTGCTGCAAAAGAATGCTGAAGTTTAGATGGGTTGATCACATAACTAATGAGGAGGTACTGAACAGAATTGCGGAGACGAGGAGTTTGTGGCACAACTGACTCGAAGAAGGGATCAGTTGGTAGGACATGTTCTGAGGCATCAAGAGATCACCAATGAAGTATTGGAGGGCAGCGTGGAGGGTAAAAATCGTAGAGGGAGACCAAGAGATGAATACACTAAGCAGATTCAGAAGGATGTAGGCTGCAGTACGTACCGGTAGATGAAGCAGCTCGCACAGGATAGAGTAGCATGGAGAGCTGCATCAAACCAGTCTCAAGACTGAAGACCACAACCAGAACAAGATCTGGATACGTATTCCATAACTTTGAATGTGGAGACGAATTGCCCGACAGACCTAATGTACTCTGAAACTGCTTACGCTGCTAACATTTAACTCCTCATCAAAGGTCTTCTTTCATTTGCAATTAGTTCTTGAGAATCTTCATAAGGTCTCAGTATACATCTGTGTTTTATTTGGCATACTGATACTTAATTATCAGAAGTTTGTACACAACTTACGATGTAAACGCTATAGAATCCGTAACGACCAAGTGTTGACGTTCCTCTGTACTAGCGCAATAATTCGTCGGCAAACAACCTTCGAGGGAGGCGTCTGGATGCCGAGACACACTTTTGAAGCTAATCACTATATTTTGAAGGCATTAACCCAATAAATTATCCCCTAGGAAATTGCAAAATCAAAATTTCAACAATTCTGAATTCTTTTTATATGGGACACAATTGTTATTGTACAGTCGAAATAAACAATGATTTATAACTTTTGTTTAAGAATTAGAGAAGGAAATACTCAATTTCCTAAACTACCTAATTAAATGTCACCTTTAATTCCCAATGATCTTTCGTGCTTCAGAAATGTGCGAGTGTGTGCAACTGAGCAAAGTGTGCCGAGACGCCGTTTCCAAGTGTAGGCCTAGAATTTTTTCACAAATTCAGTGTCCTGGAAAAATGCGACAGCCATCCGTTACTGAATATTACTAGAAAATTGTAGCTTGGGCTGCGGTAAGAGATATTTATACAAGTGGCGACTAGTTTCGGGCAAAGCCCATTTTCAAACAACCATGTCAAAAAGGAGTGTGACAACACATTACAGCTTTTAATAAAACCGTAGGATGTTGTTGTTGTTGTGGTCTTCAGTCCTGAGACTGGTTTGATGCAGCTCTCCATGCTACTCTATCCTGTGCAAGCTTTTTCATCTCCCAGTACCTACTGCAACCTACATCCTTCTGAATCTGCTTAGTGTATTCATCTCTTGGTCTCCCTCTACGATTTTTACCCTCCACGCTGCCCTCCAATACTAAATTGGTGATCCCTTGATGCCTCAGAACATGTCCTACCAACCGATCCCTTCTTCTGGTCAAGTTGTGCCACAAACTTCTCTTCTCCCCAATCCTATTCAATACTTCCTCATTAGTTATGTGATCTACCCATCTAATCTTCAGCATTCTTCTGTAGCACCACATTTCGAAAGCTTCTATTCTCTTCTTGTCCAAACTGTTTATCGTCCATGTTTCACTTCCATACATGGCTACACTCCATACGAATACTTTCAGAAATGACTTCCTGACACTTAAATCTATACTCGATGTTAACAAATTTCTCTTCTTCAGAAACGCTTTCCTTGCCATTGCCAGCCTACATTTTATATCCTCTCTACTTCGACCATCATCAGTTATTTTGCTCCCCAAATAGCAAAACTCCTTTACTACTTTAAGTGCCTCATTTCCTAATCTAATTCCCTCAGCATCACCCGACTTAATTAGACTACATTCCATTATCCTTGTTTTGCTTTTGTTGATGTTCATCTTATATCCTCCTTTCAAGACACTGTCCATTCCATTCAACTGCTCTTCCAAGTCCTTTGCTGTCTCTGACAGAATTACAGTGTCATCGGCGAACCTCAAAGTTTTTATTTCTTCTCCATGAATTTTAATACCTACTCCGAATTTTTCTTTTGTTTCCTTTACTGCTTGCTCAATATACAGATTGAACAACATCGGGGAGAGGCTACAACCCTGTCTTACTCCCTTCCCAACCACTGCTTCCCTTTCATGTCCCTCGACTCTTATAACTGCCATCTGGTTTCTGTACAAATTGTAAATAGCCTTTCGCTCCCTGTATTTTACCCCTGCCACCTTTAGAATTTGAAACAGAGTATTCCAGTCAACATTGTCAAAAGCTTTCTCTAAGTCTACAAATGCTAGAAACGTAGGTTTGCCTTTCCTTAATCTTTCTTCTAAGATAAGTCGTAAGGTCAGTATTGCCTCACGTGTTCCAGTGTTTCTACGGAATCCAAACTGATCTTCTCCGAGGTTGGCTTCTACTAGTTTTTCCATTCGTCTGTAAAGAATTCGTGTTAGTATTTTGCAGCTGTGACTTATTAAGCTGATTGTTCGGTAATTCTCACATCTGTCAACACCTGCTTTCTTTGGGATTGGAATTATTATATTCTTCTTGAAGTCTGAGGGTATTTCGCCTGTTTCATACATCTTGCTCACCAGATGGTAGAGTTTTGTCAGGACTGGCTCTCCCACGGCCGTCAGTAGTTCCAATGGAATATTGTCTGCTCCGGGGGCCTTGTTTCGACTCAGGTCTTTCAGTGCTCTGTCAAACTCTTCATGCAGTATCATATCTCCCATTTCATCTTCATCTACATCCTCTTCCATTTCCATAATATTGTCCTCAAGTACATCGCCCTTGTATAGACCCTCTATATACTCCTTCCACCTTTCTGCTTTCCCTTCTTTGCTTAGAACTGGGTTTCCATCTGAGCTCTTGATATTCATACAAGTCGTTCTCTTATCTCCAAAGGTCTCTTTAATTTTCCTGTAGGCGGTATCTATCTTACCCCTAGTGAGATAGGCCTCTACATCCTTACATTTGTCCTCTAGCCATCCCTGCTTAGCCATTTTGCACTTCCTGTCGATCTCATTTTTGAGACGTTTGTATTCCTTTTTGCCTGTTTCACTTACTGCATTTTTATATTTTCTCCTTTCATCAATTAAATTCAATATTTCTTCTGTTACCCAAGGATTTCTACTAGCCCTCATCTTTCTACCTACTTGGTCCTCTGCTGCCTTCACTACTTCATCCCTCAAAGCTACCCATTCTTCTTCTACTGTATTTATTTCCCCCATTCCTGTCAATTGCTCCCTTATGCTCTCCCTGAATCTCTGTACAACCTCTGGTTCTTTTAGTTTATCCAGGTCCCATCTCCTTAAATTCCCACCTTTTTGCAGTTTCTTCAGTTTTAATCTACAGGTCATAACCAATAGATTGTGGTCAGAGTCCACATCTGCCCCTGGAAATGTCTTACAATTTAAAACCTGGTTCCTAAATCTCTGTCTTACCATTATATAATCTATCTGATACCTTTTAGTATCTCCAGGGTTCTTCCATGTATACAACCATCTTTCATGATTCTTAAACCAAGTGTTAGTTATGATTATGTTGTGCTCTGTGCAAAATTCTACCAGGCGGCTTCCTCTTTCATTTCTGTCCCCCAATCCATATTCACCTACTATGTTTCCTTCTCTCCCTTTTCCTACACTCGAATTCCAGTCACCCATGACTATTAAATTTTCGTCTCCCTTCACAATCTGAATAATTTCTTTTATTTCATCATACATTTCTTCAATTTCTTCGTCATCTGCAGAGCTAGTTGGCATATAAACTTGTACCACTGTAGTAGGCGTGGGCTTCGTATCTATCTTGGCCACAATAATGCGTTCACTATGCTGTTTGTAGTAGCTTAACCGCATTCCTATTTTCCTATTCATTATTAAACCTACTCCTGCATTACCCCTATTTGATTGTGTGTTTATAACCCTGTAGTCACCTGACCAGAAGTCTTGTTCCTCCTGCCACCGAACTTCACTAATTCCCACTATATCTAACTTCAACCTATCCATTTCCCTTTTTAAATTTTCTAACCTACCTGCCCGATTAAGGGATCTGACATTCCACGCTCCGATCCGTAGAACGCCAGTTTTCTTTCTCCGTAGGATATCGATAGCTATCCATCTTCTACGGTTTTATTGCCGAGCGGTCAGGGGCGCTACAGTCATGGACAGTGCGGCCGATCCCGGCGGAGGTTCGAGTCCTCCCTCGGGCATGGGTGTGTGTGTTTGTCCTTAGGATAATTTAGGTTAAGTAGTGTGTAAGCTTAGGGACTGATGACCTTAGCAGTTGAGTCCCATAAGATTTCACACACATTTGAACATTTGTTTTTATTACGAGCTATAATGTGGCTGTCACTGTCTTTGTTTTAATTGGGGTTTGAAAATGGCCTTCGCCCGAAATTAGTCGCCGCTTAAGTAAATATCTCTCACCGCAACCCAGTCTACAATTTTGAATTTTTTTAAATTAATGATATTTCCAATAAGTTTCAAGTTTAACTTCTACCAAGAAGTTCTGGAAGAATACATAAATTTGCACAAAGTTTTTATTTTTTCACCTACTGTACGAACATTTGAAGCGTCCAGTTTGTGTTTGTCAGCACGGTCTGGGTGTTTCACATGTTCGTATATAAGGTGTTTGTCAGCAAAGTAGTTCATCTGGAGAGGCTCTTCAAGCTCAGATAATTCGGTGTTATTCGTTTTTTTTTTTTTTTGGCACAATTATATTTCCCATCCTTCTTTTTCATCCGGTATTTGGACCGGTAATGACGAAGTTAAATTTTTTTATTTTTGTAATTATTTTTACTTATTTTTAATTTTGAAGTAGTTTTTTTTTTAAGAAGTAAGGGCTTCATTTCATCTTCCAGCTGTAGCAACTTGGCCAAAAGTTGTTCTTTGTGTAGTATGTTTCAAAATATGGGTGAATGCACAAAAGTACATTGCATGTTTTGCATTCATATTTCGTTTCTCGAAGCACATTCTGTTTCGAGCAGACTGCACATCTACGCCATAGTCCGCGTTTCTGGGACTGGTCACTTGGAATGACATGTGGAAAGCCCCTTTTAGTAAGGCGAAGAGGATTCTTGTCATCAGTGCGTCTTCCTTTCCTATCTCTTGCCCTTTCTGTAGCAAATTTTTCCACAAATTCTCGTACCAGACATAAAGAAAAATTTGCTAATGACATTTTGCCCCTTGCCACCTGTCTGTGAAGAGTGTGGGCATTCAAAACACAAAGGTCCACAACATGAAAAAAAACTTCTTGTACCCTTTAACACATTTACGCACAGATGCAACAGAGCTTAATAGCATATCCGAGTGGTCTACTGCTCCCATATTTGCATTGTAATCAACAACACATTGCGGCTTCATTACTTTTTCGCCAGTCGTCCTGTTTGTCTTTCTCGTGTCACGCATTTCTGTAGTCTTGCAGGTAGTCAGCATTAACACTTTTCTCTTGTCGCACCACTTGATGGCAAGCATTGCGTCAGTTGACATAAACTCAACTTCTCCTCGTTTCAGTTTTGTAGCTTCGGAAAGTTGCGCCTGTTCCTACGTACAGTACCGCATGCTGCTGTTGTCTGGATGTGAAGCCAGAGGAACAAGGCTGGACTTCTATACCAATTGTCGACATACAGGGTATGTCCTTGTTGAAGGTATGGCTTTATTAGTTTTGCCACTATATCACCAGATTTCTCCAAATTATGGACTTCAATTTCTGTTTTTGTGCCTCTGTAAACCATGAAATCCAAGACGTATCCAGTTTTACAGTCGCACAAACGAATGTTTTGATTCCAAATCTACTTCGTTTCGAAGGAATGTATTGTTTAGAAGATAAGCTACCTTTCAACAATAATAGGCTTTCATCGACATAGAGTTTTCTGTATGGATTAAATGCACTACGGAACGCCACACGAACTGTATCAATTATTTTCCTAATTTTAAACAAAGTGTCATCTCCACGACTGGCGCCGCGTGGGATTAGCCGAGAGGTCAGAGACGCTGCAGTCATGGACTTTGCGGCTGGTCCCGGCGAAGGTTCGAGTCCTCCCTCGGGCATGGGTGTGTATGTTTGTCCTTAGGATAATTGAGGTTACGTAGTGTGTAAGCTTAGGGACTGATGACCTTAGCAGTTAAGTCCCATTAGATTTCACACACATTTCTCCACGACTGGCCGAGTTGTCACTAAAATGCAACATTCTCAAAAGTGACATAAAACGGTCACGGGACATAGCTTTGCCATCAACTGGAGTACTCAGAAGTACATCTCTAGACCAATATTCCTTTATTCTCAACTTTTTAACACGAGCCATGAGAAGCCAAATACCAATGAAGCTAAACATTTCCTCAAAACCTGTATCTTTCCAAGTGGATAGTTGAGAACGAACTGGTTCCGACGTATTTGCCATGGGGAAAGTGAAAAGTCGGTTCGTTTCAAGTGCTATAAATTTCAACAGATATTCTGATAAAAATAGCATGAAAAAGGGTAGAACGCCTGAATCAGGCGCTAGTTGGCAATTATGTCCTGAAGATGAGTCATCAAACGCATGAAGTACTTGACTGAAATCACGTTTTTGATAATCAGATTTCTCATTCTCACTATGGCGTGCCCTTTAACGGATCGATTCGTCTTCTCTTCCGGAATCTGAGGAAGAACTATCCTGGCGAGCTCTACTGGGTGAAGTACGTGGAGGTGTATTACTACGAGATTCTTCTGATGAATCTTCATCGTCACTATATTACTTGAAGATGCCATGCACACTGTCACTGTCATTGTCACTCCTTGTTACTACCTCCAGTATCTCTTCGTCAGTGAAATGTCGCCGATGTGCCAGTTGTCTGTGGAGTGACAGCACTCTAAAAACCCTGATGAAACGGCAGATAGCTAAACGACACCATAGAAGCAAAATGCTGAAGTTCACATGAACCAGATAGCACGAAAGTCGAACAGCAGCTGCGAAATCCGTAGCAGTGTTTCCCAGACAGCAGGGACAGCGGCACAGGACAATAAATAGGGCACATCCATCCCAGGGAGTGCACGGGACAAAAGCACTTGCGACGGGCCGGCGTGCAGCCCTGAGCGACTATTGACCTCCGCAGGCCCACAGGCAGTGGAACCGGCTGCTTTATAGGCCGTCATTAGGACTCAAGTACTGGCCAGGCCGCGCGGCGAATGCCGTCTGCAGGGCGCACGGGAAAGCCCACTTCAGCGGCAAACAACGTCCGCAGACTCCGCGGCAAGCTGGAGCGCCGCGGAGTATCACGTCTGCAGTACTCAAAGGGTTAGTTTAAGTTGTTTGAAACAATGCCGTGTTTGAGCGTCTGCTCGCTCGCTATAGTCTTTAAGGAGTGTTTTATAATATGTATTTGTACAGATCACTGCTCAATTACGACGTTGTCTTATGAATGTTAAGTGATTATTAAATTATTTTCTTGTGTGTGTGCTAGTGACAATTTAGTAATTGTTTGTATGAGGGAAATTTGCACGTGAGAGATAATATCGAGTAGTCCTACACCTCAAGCTAACCAGAGCTACAGCTCGTTTAGAGAAACGAGCAAATACTGTAGACAGGATTAATAGCGAAATGGCGGAGGCATATGGGAGTGGCGAAAATCTGTGGAACGAGACAGAATTGAGAGAGCTAGGTGCGCAGGGAACCAATGAGATAAACGCGGATCACAGGGAATTTCTGGAGGAAGGTAAATTCAGCCAAGCCAGGGGAGGAGAATCCGATAGCGAGGAAGAAACTCGGGAGCACGTGGATGCAATAGTAAACGTCAGAAACTACGGTGTAGTTAGACCACGTGGACACAAAAGCTCCGGTAATTACTACAACCGAGCACAATCGAATGCACCAGCACGCAGTAATGCATCAGGTTATAGTAGTTACAGTTGACACGAAGAGACTGATAGGACACAATACCGGTATGTCCACGCTTGTTCAGAACCAATTGTGTCAAATAACGTGCAAGGTGCTGACGCGATAGGAGTGGCAAATATACTTGTGTTTCTAGAAAAGCGATAGGTGACGGCAATAAAACATGAAAACCCAAATTAAAAACATCATGACGGGAATTCACAACAGGACGGGCAAAGTTAGTATGGATATTAACACAGTTAAGATGGAAACAAAATACGTCAAAGGCGAGGTAGTTACATTGCAAGCCAAACTGGCATGCGAAGTAGCAGAGATAAATGTAACTCCTAATGAAGCTAAATTAATAGCAAGGAATGCGAAACGTATTAGTTGTGAATTGGCAAGAGAGCCTACCCGGTACACTAGAGGAAGCCGAAAGGCACGCGTTTTAGCTGACGCAAGCTGGCGTAAGGTCTGGAACAGGTCAAGGAAATTAGACTAGCAAAAAAGGACGTAGCTGTGGAATACTTAACTTTAATCCATAAATGGTGAACATCGCTCTTGACGGTACATGTTTTACAGCATCAATAGTAACTGGTAAAGGCGCCTTGCTAGGTCGTAGCAAATGACGTAGCTGAAGGCTTTGCTAACTATCTTAGGAAGTCTCTCTAGACCTGCCGTGTGGCGGCGCTCGGTCTGCAATCACTGATAGTGGCGACACGCGGGTCCGACCTATACTAAAGGACCGCAGCCGATTTAAAGGCTACCACCTAGCAAGTGTGGTGTCTGGCGGTGACACCACAACACCACATTCCTCCCCCGCAAATCGGCGCACGGTTGTGGCATAAGGCTTCCGCTCGCCGTGAGGAGGACCCCATGCTGACGTATGCGACGAGATGGGGAGCCTAACAACAGGCGAGGTTGTGCCACCCGCACCCTGCCATTCGGTCCGAGGGGAGCTAGGAAACGCCTGAAAACTTGCTCCAGGGTGTACGCCAACAAGCGGTGTATGCGCCCATAGAGAGACAGGAGGGGCTGAAGGGGCGACCTCCATCGGGCCGGGGCACCCGACGGGCGAAGACGACATATGGTCCGGAGCGGGCAAGAGTTCCATGTCGGAGGACAACTGGTCACGGGAAGCGATCGGCAGCACGTGACCCAGGGAGGCGCCCGGCGGTTGCAGCGACGCGTCCACGGCGGGCGTCACTGGCGGGAGAACAGGCGGCGGTGGCGGCGCGACGCCATGGGGCAAAATGGAAGGCAGCGGCGGTAACACCTGGGGCTGAGGCGAGCCAGTAGATGGGTGCCCAGGGCGCTGACCGGACGGCACCGTCGCTGAAAGCAGACGGGGAGCGGCAGATCCCGTGCGACGACAGAGGCGCAGCTGATTGAGATGCCGTCGCACCTCACCAGAGGCCCCCAAAACCAGATACATAGCATGGCCGCGGCAGCGAAGAATGTGCCCTTCGAGCCAACGCCGTGAACCTCGATAGTGGCGGTAGAAGAAAATGTCGCCTGGGGCAAAAACAGGTGTCTGCCGCTGCACAGGAACCTGATGCGGCGGATGTAGCAAAGACATCAAGGTTCGATGAGGGCGACCGTGGAGCAACTCAGCCGGCGAGCGACCATCTCGGGGCTGAGAGCGATATGAGGACAATAAGAGCAATAACGCGTCCTCCCGAGAATGCGACTCTTTCAACTTCAACATCTGTGACTTAAAAGTCCTCACCAATCGTTCAGCGGCACCGTTTGACTGTGGCGAAAACGGCGCGGACGTCAGATGTTGAATACCATTGGCCCTGCAGAGTGACTGAAATTCTGCGGACCGGAATTGTGGGCCATTGTCGGAAACAATAGCCTGTGGAAAACCTTCAATGCAAAAGATAGCAGATAACGCTTGGATGGTGGCAGATGACGTCATGGAAGACATCCGAACAACAAAAGGAAAATTACTGAATGAATCTACCATAACCAACCAACGAGCATTCCAGAATGGACCAGCAAAATCGATGTGTAAGCGTTGCCAAGGGGAAGTGGCTTTTGGCCCTGCAAAAATTTCCACGGTTGTGCTGATTGTTGTTCGGCACACACCATGCAAGAAGAGCACATATTCGTAATCGCGGCATCGACTCCGAACCAAGTACAGTGCTGACGAGCAAGTCGTTTCGTTCTCACTATACCCCAATGTCCTTGGTGGAGAAGCTGATAGACAGAGGACTCTAACGAACGTGGTACCACGACCCTGGACTGATCATTATCTGAACGCAACAGCAAAACGCCACGTCGTACAAAAATTCTCTCCTTGTGAGCAAAAAATCGGCGAACCAACGGATCCCCGATCCGTGACTTTGTCAAGGGCCATTGCGTAACAACAAAACGCAGAACGGTAGCAAGGACAGGGTCGACAGCTGTGGCTGTAGCTACACGACGAAAATCAGTCGGAAACGATTCGACCACAACATCGGTTTCCGAATCAATGAACATGCAAGCAAGTTCGGAGGAATCGAATGCTCTATACTCAGCAACAGGCAAACGGGACAACGCATCGGCATTTCCGTGCTTAGCAGTGGATCGATACAAGATATCGTATCGGTACTGCGAGAGGAAAATAGACCGGCGAATGAATTTCTGCGCTGTACGTGGAGGTACAGGCTTGGTCGGATGAAAAAGCGGTGTCAAAGGTTTGTGGTCGGTGATGATGGCAAAGTGACGACCATACAAGAAATCATGAAACTTTGTAAAACCAAATACGAGAGCCAATGCTTCTTTCTCGATCTTTGAATAATTTCTTTGCGCAGACGAGAGCAATTTGGACGCAAAGGCAATAGGGCGATCGTGCGAACCATCTTTGTGCGCAAGCACAGCACCGATCCCGAAATCCGATGCATCCACCATCTACAAAAGGGGCTTCCGGGGATCGAATGGCGTAAGGCAAGTATTGGAAAGCAACGCCGATTTCAACTGGCGAAAGGCGCGTTCGCATTCCGTCGTCCAGATGAACGGAACACCTTTACAGCGTAAGCGATGAAGCGGAGCTGAAATGGAAGAGGCGTGTGGGATATAACGGTTATAATAATTAATTTTTCCCAGCACACTCTGTAGCTGCTTCAAATTCTGCAGCGAAGGCAAGTCTTGTATGGCACAGAGGTGCTCGGGACTGGGATATATGCCTTGGGCATTGAGTACATGTCCCAGATAGGGTAAGTCACGAGCAAAAAACACACATTTGTCCTTCCGCAAGCGAAGACCATTTTGTCGCAAGACCTGATATAATGTTCTGAGATTGGCTAAATGTTCTTCTTTCGTCTTTGCGGAGATCGCAATATCATCCAGATAGTTTGCTGCAGTAGGAACCGATGCACAAACAGTTTGTAGATATTCCTGAAACAATGCAGGGGCGGATGCACACCCGAATGGCAGTCGTTTGAATCGATACAAACCAAGATGCGTGTTAACCACCAAAACGCACTGGAATTCTTCGTCCACCGGTATTTGCAAGTACGCATCTGCTAGGTCCAACTTCGAGAAATATTTACCCGGGCACAGTTTGTCAAGAAGATCTTCTGGGTGGGGTAAAGGAAAAGTTGCAGTCACTAGTTATAGATTCACTGTTGCCTTGAAGTCCACACAAAGTCTCAATTTTCCGGAAGGTTTTGGCAAAATTACTAAGGGTGATGCCCAGAGAGAAGCCTGCACACATTCATTTACACCTTGTGATTCCAAATCGTGTAATGTTTTTGTGACCCCATCACACAATGCGTGGGGAACATTGCGCGCTCTGAAAAATTTCGGTTGCGCGTTTACTTTCCGTTCCAAATATGCTTTATAGTTCTTAGCGCAACTGGGGCCCGGTGCAAAAATGTCTGCAAATTCCTCACAGAGACGAGAAACACTGTCTGAAGGCACAGTCTGGTTCACTGGTAGGACCTGGTTTACTATAGACAAGTTAAACAACTGAAATAAATCCTAACCAAACAAGTTCACTGCAGCAGAAGAACGAAGGACGTAAAATGCCACAAGTTTTGTTTGTCCCTTGTATGTTGCAAGAAGGCTGCACTGTCCTAACAGGGATATGCTGACCGGAATAGCTAGTAAGCTTAACATTTGCGGCATGCAACGGAGGTGTGCCCAGCTGTTTGTACGTGTCTTGACTGATCAGTGAATCTGCAGCTCTGGTATCGAGCTGGAGTGGTATCACTTTGCCGTTAATGTCCAAGTCCACAAAAAGTTTATTGTCCTGCTGACGACAAGAGCGACGTCTCGTGCAACGTGAACTGTCACTGGTACAAAATCACTTGCGACTTGATGGGAGTTCCTGTGATGTCGACGCACACTATTTGTGGGATGAACACAGTGACTGTTAGAGAAAGGGGCACTGGGCGGAGTGGCATGAACTATATGAATTTCCATGGGCAAAGTGTCGCGGGCCTGAGTATCCTTGGTTCGATTCCGATTCCGGCACGAAGCAAAGGGCCTGGAATGGTTTTGAGCTTCCGATCAGAGGTTTTTCTGGCAAACACTTTGAACATGTCCTTTTTTATTACAGAAAAAGCAAATAGTTAGGCGTGACGGGCAATTCTCACGCGAATGTCTATTAGCACACCGCGGGCATGATTTTAGCACTGCATGTGCTTGCTGACGCAGTACATGTGGCTGAGAGACCGGCAGCAGCGGCGCGGTCGGGCGCGAGGACTGTTTACTGTTCCGTGCAGCTCGCCCGGCAGGCCGGTTAACCTGACACACGGGTGGCGAAGTTTCAAATGATGCCTGAGCAAAGTCAAGTGTGTCCTGCCAATCCAATATGTCCATCACTTGTTGAAGGGAGGGATTGACTAGTTTCAAAATCTGTTCCCTTATACGAACATCAGAAACGTTGTGGGCAATTGCATCACGCACCATTGTATCTGAATAAGGGAGTCCACATTGACACTCAAAAGCACAATCCCGACTAAGGCCTTGCAAGGTTGCAACCCACTCCTGATTAATCTGACCTGCCGTACGTTTTGTACGAAAGAAGGTATACCTTTTTGCAACTACATTGACTGATTATTTGAAACATGCATCTAATGCAGACAAAATTTCGTCGTAGGACAGAGTTGCTACGTGGCGTCAGGGAAATTATTTGACCATCACACGGTACGTGTGCACCCCTACGGAGGAAAGGAGAAAAGGCTGCCGCTCATTACCTTGAATTCTGTAGGCGGCGAGATGGAATCAAAATTGGTGTGACCACTCTGTCTAGCTTTCCAAAACAGCATCAAAAGGACGAAAAGGTGTTGCAACAACGTGTTGTGGCTGCGTTAGCGGTGGAGCGGCGGCCGCCGCATCGTTTTGCCTTGCACGTTGTCCCTGGACGAGCTGTCCAAGGCCATCCAGTAAGGCCTGCGTCTGCTGATTCTGTAAGCGATAAAATTCGGACAGTACATCTGGAGATGGTGGCGAAGCCATTACACAAGTAAATCAGAGCAGTATAGGTACGAACGCGGTGGAGGAAGCCAAAAGGCACGCGTTTTAACTCATGCAGACTGGCGTGAGGTCTGGAACAGGTCAAGGAAATTAGACTAGCAAAAAAGGACGTAGCTGCTGAATACTTTAATCCGTAAATGGTGAACATCGCTCTTGACGGTACATGTTTTACAGCATCAATAGTAACTGGTAATGGCGCCTTGCTAGGTCATAGCAAATGACGTAGCTGAAGGCTATGCTAACTATCATCTCGGCAAATGAGAGCGTATTTTGTCAGTGAACCATCGCTAGCAAAATCGGCTGTACAACTGGGGCGAGTTGCTAGGAAGTCTCTCTAGACCTGCCGTGTGGCGGCGCTCGGTCTGCAATCACTGATAGTGGCGACACGCTGGTCCGACGTATACTAACGGACCGCGGCCGATTTAAAGGCTACCACCTAGCAAGTGTGGTGTCTGGCGGTGACACCACAGTATTGTTCTTGTTCTTAAGGAGGAGTCACTACAAACAGCAAAAGTAGGAAAAGGGGCAATATACAAATTGCAGAGTAGGATAAGGCGCGTTGAAGAGACGCAATTTCGTGCGAAAGAGACAACGACAAATGAAGTACCTAATGCGGAATCAGATCAACTCCGAATAAGCATGAAAAGGGAAATGAGACAAATAGCCAAAGACATGAAGTCTCAATACAAAAGTTCAGAAAATACGGAGACCCATATGGTAGTAGTGTAAGAACAGCGAGAACGATAGAAACCAGACAAAATTCGGTACAGCACAACCATGTACAAACAGAAAGTAGCGAGTCCGACAGTAGTGTGATACACAGAGTAAATACAATAAAGGAACATGGTGTGGCCAACTTTGCCGTGGAACATGTAACCACACAAAATCCAATCGCCTGGCATGTCGCAAAGCACACGAATAACAGCGCCATATTCGACATGGACAGCTGCAGCCCGTTAATTCGTACTGCCGCACACCTGCCTAATAATACAGAGTGCGCTGTAGAAATGAAGAGTAAACTCAGCCGGAACCGCAGACCTGAGAAAGCGCCCGAAAGACGCGAAATCCCAAAACTGAGAATAGTTAAAAACTCCAAAGAAAACTTTGAATTCAAGCACTTCATTTAAGTCAGACAGTTGAAACACTATAATAATGACGGAAATATTTTACACCTCCGAGACGTTTGTACGATAATTTGATCTGAGTTTACCACCCCACTGGCCTCTCACATACCAATTAGATTTTTGTCTACTCGCACATGGAGGGTGCAACCGCCGAATGGATGAGAAACATAGCAAGAACTTGTAAAACATATGAAGAGTTCCGCACAGCGTTTCTCAATAAGAATTGGTCTAGATAAACACAGGACCGAATTAAGCAAGAGATGATGATGAGCAGGAATTTCGAAATTCAGGGTTCTGCAGACCGGAGAAGTTTTTTGAAAACATGGCAAAAAAGAACCAATACTTAGATGAACCATGCAGTCCGGCAGAAACTATTTGGCTATGTTACATGAAGTTACCAATAACACATCACCAAACACTAGCTGGTAGGTGTGGTAACAATATGGAATTCTTTAAAGGCACGCTCAGAAAATTAGAATTTGCCTTTAACGAACAGCGTAACAGGGACGAAAGCAATCAAAGAGAGACCCAGAATCCGAATCGGAATAATCAAAACAGAATCAATAGAGGCCAGGATTGGAACAATGATGGGTACAGACAACAACAACAAAATTTCCAACGAAACAATCAAGGCAGGAGCAATCCCACTTGGGAAAATAATAGGGACAATAGACAGACACACAAACAGAGAGGGAACGCGTGGAACAATTGCGGACAGTGGAAGAACAGTAGAAACAACGAACGCATACGTACCAGGCAGGTATGGCAAGGAAATGGTCGCGCCGAGAATGGGCAAGCAGTCGATATTCGTCCACCAAATCCTGGACGTGTACAGGTGGCAGAAGTAGAAAATGATGACTGACTAGACCGGAGATCGGACAAGACACACAAACAGCCCGAAAACAGCATCGGATAGGTAAGGTAAATATTTAGAATATGAAGATGCAGGAAAGCTGCTGTCAGAAGAGGGCGAGACAAAAGGTAGAGCTGAAATCTACCATATGGTCAAAATAAAAATAGGCAACATTAACTGCACTGCAATAATAGATAGTGGGAGTGAACTGTCAGCGACATCAGACTCAGTCAATAACAAATGTAGAGACTCTGTGAATCCACCAACACTAGCGGTACAGAAGTTGGAGGTGAAAGGCGCGCTAATGGGGAAGAGCACAGAGATTTCACAACAGACACAAACCAAATTTCAATGACAGGGACATATATTTACGGAAAACTGCTTGTTATAACAAAATTAACAGCGGACATGATTGTCGGGGTTGACTTTCTCTCCGCTCAAAAGGCGATAATACGTCTGGGAAGAGGTGAATTAACAATGGGAGAAAATGACACAATCAAGATCAGGTTTGACGAAGAAGCCATAAAGGCACACATCACGGCAAACTGCCTAAAATTACAGTTTACGAACCAGCAGACAGGAAGGACAATATCCACAACGAAAAGAAAACTTCTAAGGAACTTTGTATGACAGAGAGGGAGCAATTATGTGAAATTCATTAGGAAAACGACACAAAAGTAAGAGCACTAAAAAACGTACACGCAACAGATAATCAGGGGCTAGAATTGACACTGCACAATAATGTAGAAGTCTTTTTACCAAAAACAGGGGCAATAAAAGGAAACATAGACCTTTTCGTGATCTGTCCAATGTCATCCCATGGTCATACCGGTACAGGGTTTTATTAGAATTACAGAAAATGATTGTCAACGGCGTCATTGAACCGGTAACATCCGAATACAACAGCCCTTTAAGAGTTGTTGAGAAGAAGGACAGTGGAATCAGACTTGTTTTAGACTCTCGTCAAATAAACACAATTACTGTGCCGGAAACAGATCGCCCTGAGCTGTTAGAGGAACTGCTCCAGAAATTCCACAAGGTCGGTTTTTATCTCATAGAATATGAGGTCTAGCTTTTGGCAGATAGAACTCGATCCTACGTGCCGCAAATATACTGCATTTATTGCATTTGGACAGTGCTTCCAGTTCTGAAGGTTGCCACTTGGATTAAGTATTTCATCTGCACCATTCATCGCCGGCCGGAGTGGCCGTGCGGTTCTAGGCGCTACAGTCTAGAGCCGGTCGACCGCTACGGCCGCAGGTTCGAATCCTTCCTCGGGCATGGACGTGTGTGATGTCCTTAGGTTGGTTAGGTTTAATTAGTTCTAAGTTCTAGGCGACTGATGACCTCAGAAGTTAAGTCGCATAGTGTTCAGCGCCATTTGAACCATTTGAACCATTTTGCACCATTCATCAGGGGTCTTAGTAACATACTGAGTTCCAACCTGAAAGAAAGATTCCCATGTTATGTCCACGACGTACTCATAGTGCAGAGCACGTAGGAAAGACATAATGCTCTACTGGTAGAAACGCTGGGCAGACTAAAACAACAAACATTAGTAAATCGTGTTTTGGGAGCAGTCAGGTGCACTTCCTTGGTCACGTCAAACTAGGGAAAGGATCTCTCCCGATCCAGAAAGCATGGCAGCTGTTGTGGAATCTGCAACTCCAAGAACCAGAAAACAACTAAGGGGATTCTTCGGAGTAACCAATTTCTAAAAAAACTTCGTTAATGTCACTTCTTTGACTACACCCCGCCTCTGTTAGTTTGAGCCGTCGCGGAACCGGCACGGGTAGTACCTCTGACATGAGTACGATCGATTTCCTATTACAGAGATTTGTCGGGGGGCTTGGACCAGCTCGGGATATAAGCGAGTGCCGACCACGAGTAACGGGAACAACGTTTTGAGAACGGAAGGCGGCGGTGCGCGAGTTGGCGATTGGCTGGCGGGCAGAAGCGAAGACGGCTTGCCTGAGGCCGAGTGGCGGTTGTCACGTGGTTATACTGGAGGCGGCGAGAGTTGGCCGGCGCTGTGCATTCTCCGGCAACCGCCTGAGCTGTGGATGTGCCCGCTTCCATAGAGGGACACGCTGTAATGGTCTTGCGAAGTGGTGGTCTGACATCTTCGCAAAATCGCCCCAGCATCAAGACACCTAGATAAGTGCTCTAATAATAAGAGCGCTAACTGTGATTGTGATCGCTCTTGGTATAGTAAGACGTTGGCGGAAGCGTGATGTTATGAGTGTTCGATTTCAT
This sequence comes from Schistocerca serialis cubense, assembly GCF_023864345.2. Taxonomy (NCBI): domain Eukaryota; kingdom Metazoa; phylum Arthropoda; class Insecta; order Orthoptera; family Acrididae; genus Schistocerca; species Schistocerca serialis. The sequence goes on from NC_064644.1 coordinate 56,539,620, forward strand.
TTGATGCCTCTTACGAAGCGTGTGCACTATTTCCGCATAATATTGATGTATTTGCAGAATGTTAGTTCATTAGCTATGAATAGCAAGTGTTCAATTTGCTTACGATATCAGTTAATCCATATCAATATGTCCTCTGCGGGCAATCTGAGATTCTATTTCTAAAGGTTACCGTGTTGAGCTTTGCAGGCCCACTTAAGGTGGCCAATATGTGTGTCATTAAGTTCTAATGAGTGTCGGTCCTCGTGAGCCAGTTCATTTCCCACTCTTAGCGTTTGTTTCTCAGGTACTGTTTCAATTTAAGAAAGGACTTGCGAATGAAATTAATGTTGTTGAACCTTGTTTTGATAAGGTTAATTTACTGGTCAATCTTGAATGTTAAAGTTAAGAAAAGTTTCTAGGCCGCCTGTTGTCGGGTGTGGTCTGTGTTTCAGTGAGCTGAGGCAGCGGGCAACCGAAGCGCAGAGCTTCCCTTTAGATTACAAGTTTGGCTTATGAGCGGTGGACTTCGCCAGAGCTCGTGTGTTCCACTTGGGTAGTGTTTGCTGGGTTCACATTTCGGTGGCCTACTCGAGGTGGAGTTGCAAACGGAGCCACGTCTTAGCTTGATAGTAGTGGTTCCTTTCTGCTTCCGGATGCTCTGAACACCAGAGTCTGAAGACGTAGTGCTGACCACCGGTTCCGGCTTGGGTGTGTTATTCCAGCGTTGCATTGGTCATCGTACATTAGGCAGATCTGGCAAATGATTATTGGTCATGCATTTAAACTGCCACTGGTCTGAGTTATCATTTCGTGAAGTCAATGCAACTCTTCGCCGCCTCTCATTACTGGCGAAGTTTTGAGGGACTTTCCCAGGTCTATCCTTGGAGCAACGTCTGCGATCCCCCCCTCCCCCCCCCCCCTCCCCACCCTCCTTCTCCATAGGTTTGGTCAGATTTCATGTTTGCTTTTTTTTTTTAAAAAAAAAAGTATTTTAAAAACTGTAATTTCATGTTTGAAGATGTTTAACTGGTTATTAAGATTGCTATTCAGGCGTTCAGCCGTGAAACAGTTGTTAAATTATCACTAGTGGGGCCTCCAGCTGAGAAATGGTTCTGAATTTGTTGCCATTAAGGCCTTCAGCCGTGGAAAACTTCTTAATTTATTGTCACCTTTTATTTGTTGTTGTTTCCAAATAAAGCGTGAGAGACTGAAAAATAAACTAACCAACAGTAATTGATTACGGCCCCGTCCGCAATCGTAAGCCAATCCTGCCTTCCTTGGTCTCAATAAAGATTGAGCCGGACAAAGATCCCAACTTACAGGAGATAAAGAGAAAATGGAGGGTTTGTGCCCAGGCAAATGTACACCAACATTACCTCCTTAGAAAGGGAAATCTCCTTTACAGTACAAACATGGATTAGGCATTGTGGGTGGTGTGTGCGCCAGAATAAGATATTAATAAACTCATTTGGTACATACACTTAAGCTATTCCCAGTTTGGTGCTCGTAAATGTCTTTTAAAACTGAGTCGGATAAGTTATTTCTAAGACATGGAAAGGAGGATAAGCAAAGTAATGGTCGTCTGCAAAAGGCAAAGATGACAACTGTAGCATTGCAATCCCTGATATCATAGTACCCAAGGAATTGCGTCATATAGCGGTCACAGATTTAATTTGTCCTTTGCTGACAACGCCAAGAGGATATAAATACATTTTAGTGGTGTTGGAACTCACATCTAATTTTGTGGCGCTGACACCACTTCGGAGAACCACGGGTCTCACTGTAAGCAAAGAATTCTGCCAATACTTCTTAACTCAGGTCGGAGTGGTCTACGTGGTTCTCTCAGATAATGGATCCGAAAATAAATCAGAGATTTGCTAGAGAACATTAAGGAGACATAAGATCAAACCTGTTTTCATCTCTAGATCCAGGCCGAGTTCGAATCCTTCAATGAGAACGATGAAGGACGTTGGGAACTTTTGCCGTCTGTTCTGTGGGAAGAGTCGTGGTACATGGGATGAGTTCCTGAAAGAGTTTCAGGACGTCGTCAATGAACTCCCTCGCAGCACCACTTTTATGCCGCCAATCTCCGTACCGAAGAATAGACCAGCTCCAGATAGAATAAGGGAACTAGGCGATTTCCCGCCGAGGAAACAACAGCATAGGGCCCTCGTAGCAGAGGCAAGAGAGGGGCGCAAGACGCGTGCAGATACCAAAGCAAATGAGCGAGAATTTGTTATTGCCTAACGAATCTTCGTAAAATCCCACCATTTGTCCTATTAACAAAAGAGGCTATGCCACAAATTCCTCGCTGCGTACGACGTACCTGTACGGATTACGTGATAGCGCCCGCGGACGCAGTGGAACTGGAGCCCCTTAAAACGTGGTAGTCACTAGGCTTGCATCACTTAAACCATAGCCGGCCGGGGTGACGAAGCTGTTCTAGGCGCTACAATCTGGAACCGCGTGACCGCTACGGTCGCAGGTTCGAATCCTGCCTCGGGCATGGATGTGTGTTATGTCCTTAGGTTAAGTTAAATTTATGTAGTTCTAAGTTCTAGGGGACTGATGACCTCAGAAGTTAAGTACCATAGTGCTCAGAACCATTTGAACCATTTTAACTTAATCCATATCAGAAACTTCGTGAGGTAAAAAAAGGGACAGCAAATCAGTAAATTGAGAATGGAATGTCCATTATATAAATTATTTATAAGTTTAGAGATTAAGTAGATGTAGTAATCTAGTACAAAATGGTTACAATTAAGCTGTGGTAGAAAGAACAATAGTAAAATTGATAACGAGCAAGTACAAAACCATTTAGTTATTCCATATCATCTGTACCTGGAAAAAACAGAACAATCCCATTGAGTTTATTTAAGAAAAGCTACCTCTCTTTAAATATGTTCATAGTGATATGGGTGTATGATAAAAGGTTTACCTGTACAAGTCGGATGCCAGTTTCAGAACTATACACTGTTAAGAAATATTTAATTTGCGTGAGTACAGGTTGTCACCAGATTTGATAGGCATTATTTACGGAGACAACTGTGTACGCCTCCCATGTTATCTAAAAGTGTTGATGTTAACATAATTTAGTGGCCTGCTCAGCCTAAAGTACGTAACAGCGCAACGTGAAGATGTAGAGCGAAACCCTTAACTGTGTTTATTGAGACGATAGATTAATAATGGTGGCCTGATCTGCGCCATGGTGTATGAATGCGCTAACATCTGAGAAGTTTGTGGGAAGCTGACGTCAGAATGTTAAGTATAGTTACTTGAGCGTGTAACATGAAATACAGGTAGCTAACACAACTACAGGCACAAGGAATTCCGAAAATTGTCGCTCGAGAGAATGTATTAATAATAAGATCTCATTGCGGTAGCTGTGATACTGAGCAGTGACCACACTATCACAGAAAAGATTCATCTGTCTGCAGGTACCAAACAAAGACAGAGTTCAGGGCGATCGCAACAAGAAAGAGCTGGATTACCAACTAAGAAAGTATGACTACAGTAATCTATGTGCCGTGGCGCTTCTGTTCTTAAGTTCAGAGGGAAATCCACACAACTTTCACAACCAGAGAACCACGGCACGGAAGAATGCTTCTGAGATCGTAGAAACAAAAAAGGGAGTTTGGTAGACTAAGAGTAGGGTAGACACGCTGGCCAGCGCGTTTCATTTTCTGTGTGTTTGTTGTTTGTCTAATTTTAACGAGTAGCGTAGACAGATATTTACCATATGTCATGGGCCTTGGTACTGGAGTACACTGTATGTCATAATGAAAATATGCAACAGGACCGGTGGAAAGGAGAGCTACAAAAAGTACACGTACTTCTAAAATTAAAATTAAGGTAATAATGTAAATAAGAAGATCTGCATTAAGTCACTGTCGTTCGTCCTCAATAGACAATCACTGTAATGTACGATGTTTATGTATGTGTAAAAATCGATACGCAGATATCGATGATTTAGACTGTGTGCATTAGTGGGTGCAGGTATTCAGAAGACCGGCACTAGTTTGACGAGCTGTTCGAGATAACACTGGACAAAAGGAGACAGCTGCTGGGGTGGCCGAACCGCTGGTATGGACGCAGACGCTAAAACCTCTCCTGCCGAGAGCATCACGCACAAAAGGTGAAAGGTGACGGGACAGTGGACACACGCCGTCGGACACCAATGCATCAATTGGGCCCACGCAGGTTTCTAATGATCTGTAGAACGGTGGCATGTTCATCAAGGCATCCACAGCAGATGACATGGCAGATAAACTGACAGGATCACGATCGCCACAGGCAGGCCGTACACAGATGCAATTTGTGTACTGCAAAAGAAACCATTACTGCCCCCCGGTAGCACAATTAAAGCTTAAAGAGTGACTTTTACATCATGAACCCAATAGTTTCGTGCCTTCTGACACCATCCAGTGGGATCCGAGGCAACTACAAAAGGTCGCGTTTCGAAACAAAACCTAAACCAATCCTAAAAGTCAACTTAACTTGCAACGACCAATGTTCCTTACCTAATTACAATAGTTTACAAGAGACAGAAGAACATGAAGCAAGAAGATTAGTGACACTCAACGCAACACCCCACCTTGCTGTGCACCTTGTGAACAGATATGACATACACCGACGTCACTGTACCTCGGCGATCAGTGCCAATCGACGAGAAAGCTGAGCGACCATGGATCCTATTGCAAACGCACTAGAGTTAATTCACACAAGAGACATGTGTCCGTTCACACCACATACCACCATATACAGATTACAGTGTCCTCCCGTAAATAAACTATCATCAATAGTGTCAGTGAAGTGCCAATCAGTGAATAGAGCTAGGATCATACAAACAGCAGTGCTACATCTGATAGACGCTTACCAACACTCACAGATTCATTGATGCTTTTCTGAAATATTTTTTGGAAAATGTATCAGCTAAAATGTATCATACTAATCTTGTTTCTAAATGTTTCTTGCAAGCGGATACACTGAACATTTGTGCATGGCCCTCTGTTATTTACTGTTAAATGCAGATCGTCAAAGTAAACAATATGATTACAACTATGCCTGTATTGAATTAACAGGATGTACAATAAAAGTAAGCACTGGACTTACACAGACATTTCATAACTGACTCATTCACCAGGGACAGAAACACTTCCAGATACAATTACACCAGAAGCAAGTTATATGAAATGAATATTAATTGATAAGATGATAAAAGTCCTACTTTTGAAATGATAAAGACGACACTGCCCTCTTCTAATATAGGAAATTTTGTGTTGGACAACCATATGTATCAAGTACATTTTAAAAAAAAAGTATGTTGTATTACTGTAGATTCAGTTAGCGAAGAATGAGAGATTGCATGAAAGGAGTTAAAATGAAACAGAGGGACTACCGTTTGTCATAATTAACTATATAAATTGTTCCTTTACATTTTTCTTTGGCTGACATGCATTATTTTGCACCAAAACATTGTAATAGTCATGCGGCAAACCAAAAATAATTCATACTATAAGGCACCGGCGAACGATGAAGTAAATAATTACACGTCAATAAACATAAATTAGTTCGTAGAATCCCAGGAGTGAATGTTTGGTGAATGTATAAAGGCATATTGGTGTTTATCTGTCCCTCTGCTCTCGATTGATTTGATAAATTGACAAGGGCATTAAAAAAAAAGTACTGCATGAGACGACACTAAAAGACTCATTGCACACTATTTAGTACAAAATTGCTGGGAACGGGAAGGTATTATAAGGTGCCGTTATTTTATAACTTAAAAACCGCGTTTACATCCAATACGATGTAAGTAAGCCCCTTCAATGATAGAAAACACAGGTTTGCGTTTGTTCGTTAAAACATGTGACTTACATCGTCTAGTACACTTAATGTATTGTATAATGTCTGCACGTTGGGTGACTGGGGAACAAGCAGATCTGTGAAACTCGTGGTAGAACGGAAGGCCACAGGAAGCTCACACACTTCTTCGGACAACAGGACGGCACAGCCACTTGCGCTAATCCCGGGACCCGCCTGTGAGCTGGACCACCTGCAAAACGGGAACATGTGGCCGGCATGCAGGCGTGAGAAAACGGCCTGGTCAACCAAAAACACATGGCAGTAGATATTCCTGTACTTTTGTTTGGACATAAAAAGAACTTCCAGAAAATGCGATCTGGATTGTAAACTGCGATTGGTCGGCGTTCAGAAACGAGCGCCTTCCGGAAAGATGATTCGCCATCCAAATTTAAGGGAGAGGAAAGACTCTGAGCAGCGAAAAGAGGAGATAAGTAAAAATTGGAGTCGTTGCGGTGTCGTGGAGTAAGAGAGTCGTCTTGGAGGTCCACGGCAGTCGACGAAAGTCTTCAGTGTAATTTTGGTGAAGTAAAATTTTACAATTATCTCGCTCAGGCGAGAAGTACTGTCGTTATAGCTTCTGATCCTTATGGTGATTTTGCTTATGCAATGGGGTGTAGGAAAGTGAATTTACATCGATGGATCACGTGTTCCACTCCGTTCTGCACTGAAGTTTCACACTGCTCATTGAGATAGTAGTTCCTTCTTGCTATTTAAGACAACGAGGGATGTCAGTTACTCCGCGCCTAATCACAGGTCGCGAGTATATTTTAGAACAGAGCCATACAAACAGTTTTAGGGCCAGTATTAATACAGGGAGAACCTGAGATTTGTAATCATTATTTTATTTCTTTAAATTGATTTCTATGATGAATAAATTTGTTAAAATCACGGCATTTATGCTTTAGTAGATAGTATTTTCCTGTACCTCTTAATCTTGTCTCTTGTGTACATTTTGTAACTTATTCGTTAAAAGGGGGACTGGATTTTGTCAGCTTACCCCGACATTCTATCGTATACACAGGATGAGATTAGGAAATTGGTAGGTTATGACATGACAATTTACATAATTAATGAGAGTAATGTACTCCTACTGGGGGACGTATAAGTATCAGGGCGACATAAGTAGCATTAATATATCCTTTGCGCAAATTTCAAATTATCACTTGTAAGTACTCATGGCAAGTCTCCGCCATCAATAGCCAGTAGGAGAAGTGGAGGTACGTTAGGTGTGCAGTACACAGCTGCGTTCAATTTCAATAAGCTACCACAAGAATACAAAAATCTTATTAATAATCCACGTGCTTTCAAATGGAAGGTCAAGAGATTCCTCATGGGTCACTCATTCTATGTCTAGGAGTTCCTTGAAAAATTAAGCTGATTCCTGTGCTATATTGTTTATTGCTTTTACACAAACGTGTGGCTTGTCTTTTCGTGGGTTCATAAAGATTTTACCTGTTGTTACTTTTATGTTGTAACTTCATGTATTGACACGTTCCATGACCTTGGAGATTCGATCCTCGATTTTGTCTTACGGAAATAGACGTGTAAAATTAAAAAAAAAAAAAAGTGATTTCACCGAGCACGTCTGCGCGTAGAGCATTCAACGCTGAGTTATCCACCTTCGAAATGACGATGGTGTTGAAACGTCGCGCTCCCCCCAACCATCCCCACCTCTCTGATGACAACACCAGTGTTAATACCACGCGACACCAGTAGCAAGCGATCACTACCCAGCCCAGAGATACTCCATGTGGCTGTTGTTGTTGTCTTCAGTCTTGAGACTGGTTTGATGCAGCTCTCCATGCTACTCTAACCTGTGCAAGCATCTTCTTCTTGTTCAAATGGTTCAAATGGCTCTGAGCACTATGGGACTTAATATCTGTGGTCATCAGTCCCCTAGAACTTAGAACTACTTAAACCTAACTAACCTAAGGACATCATACACATCCAGGCCCGAGGCAGGATTCGAACCTGCGACCGTAGCGGTCACGAGGTTCCAAACTGAAGCGCTTAGAATCGCACGGCCACACCGGCCGGCGCTTCTTCATCTCCCAGTATCTATTGCAGCCTACTTCCTTCTGACTCTGCTTAGTGTACTCAACCCTTAGTCTCCCTCTACGATTTTTACCCTCCACGCTGCCCTCGAATACTAAATTGGTGGTCCCTCGATGTCTCAGAACATGTCCTATCAACCGGTCCCGTCTTCTTGTCAAGTTGTGCCACAAACTCCTCCCCAATTCTATTCAAAACTTCCTCATTAGTTATGTGATCTACCCATCTAATCTTCAGCATGCTTCTGTAGCACCACATTTCGAAAGCTTCTATTCTCTTCTTGTCCAAACTATTTATCGTCCATGTTTCACTTCCATACATGGCTACACTCCATACAAATATTTTCAGAAGCGACTTCCTGACACTTAAATCTATACTCGATATTAACAAATTTCTCTTCTTCAGAAACGCTTTCCTTGCCATTGCCAGTCTACATTTTATATCTTCTCTACTTCGACCATCATCAGTTATTTCGCTCCCCAAATAGCAAAACTAATTTACTACTTTAAGTTTCTCATTTCCTAATCTAATTCCATCAACATCACCCGACTTGATTCGACTGCATTCCATTATCCTCGTTTTGCTTTTGTTGTTGCTCATCTTATACACTCCTTTGAAGACAATGTCCACTCCGTTCAGCTGCACTTCCAAGTCCTTTGCCGTCTCTGAGAGAATTACAATGTCATCGGCGATCCTCAAAGTTTCTATTTCTTCTCCATGGGTTTTAACACCTACTCCGAACTTTTCTTTTGTTTCCTTTATTGCTTGCTTCCCAACGACTGCTTCCCTTTCATTCCCCTCGACTCTTATAACTGCCATCTGGTTTCTGTACCAATTGTAAGTAACCTTCGCTCCCTGTATTTTACCCTGCCACCTTCAGAATTTGAAAGGGAGTATTCCATTCAACATTATCAAAAGCATTTCTCTAAGTCTACAAATGCTAAAAACGTAGGTTTGCCTTTCCTTAATCTTTCTTCTAAGATAAGTCATAGGGTCAGTATTGCCTCACGTGTTCCAACGTTTCTACGGAATCCAAACTAATCTTCTCCCAGGGTTGGCTTCTATCAGTTTTTCCATTCGTCTGTAAAGAATTCGAGTTAGTATTTTGCAGCTGTGACTTATTAAACTGATAGTTCGGTAATATTCACATATGTGAACACCTGCTATCTTTGGGATTGGAATTATTATATCCTTTTTGATCTCTGAGGGTATTTCGCCTGTCTCATATATCTTGCTCACCAGATGGTAGAGTTTTGTTAGGACTGGCTCTCGCAAGGCTGTCAGTAGTTCTAATGGCATGTTGTCTACTCCGGGGGCCTTGTTTCGATTCAGGTCTTTCAGTGCTCTGTCAAACTCTACACGCAGTATCATATCTCCCATTTCATCTTCATCTACATCCTCTTCCATTTCCATAATATTGTCCTCAAGTACATCGCCCTTGTATAGGCCCTCTATATACTCCTTCCACCTTTCTGCTTTCCCTTCTTTGCTTAGAACTGGGTTTCCATTAAAGCTCTTAATATTCATGCAAGTGGCTCTCCTTTCTCCAAAGGTCTCTTTACTTTAGGCATTGTCTATCTTACCTCTAGTGAGATAAGCCTCTACATCCTTACATTTGTCCTCTAGCCATCCCTGCTTTGCCATTTTGCACTTCCTGTCGATATCATTTTGAGACGTCTGTATGCCTTTTTGCCTGCTTCATTTCCTGCATTTTTATATTTTCTCCTTTCATCAATTAAATTATATATTTCTTCTGTTACTCAAGGGTTTCTACTAGCCCTCGTCTTTTTACCTATTTGATCCTCTGCTGCCTTCACTATTTCATCCCTCAAAGCTACACATTCTTCTTCTACTGTATTTCTTTCCCCCATTCCTGTCAATTGTTCCCTTATGCTCTCCCTGAAACTCTGTACAATCTCTGGTTCTTTCAGTTTATCCAGGTACCATCTCCTTAGAGTCCCACCTTTTTGCAGTTTCTTCAGTTTTAATCTACATTTCATAACCAATAGATTGTGGTCAGAGTCCACATCTGCCCCTGGAGATGTCTTACAATGTAAAACCTGGTTCCTAAATCTCTGTCATACCGTTATATAGTTTATCTGATACCTTCTAGTATCTGCAGGGTTCTTCCATGTATACAACCTTCTTTCATGATTCTTGAACCAAGTGTTAGCTATGATTAAGTTATGCTCTGCGCAGAATTCTACCAGGCGGCTTCCTCTTTCTACCCCCAATACATATTCACCTCCTATGTTTACTTCTGTCCCTTTTCCCACTCTCGAACGCCAGTCACCCATGACTATTAAATTTCCGATTCCCTTCACTACCTGAATAATTTCTTTCATCTCCTCATTCATTTCATCAATTTCTTCGTCATCTGCCGAGCTAGTTGGCATATAAATTGGTATTTGTGTAGTAGACGTGGGCTTCGTGTCTATCTTGGCCACAATAATGCGTTCACTATGCTGTTTGTAGTAGCTTGCCCGTACTCCTATTTTTTTTAATTCATTATTAAAGCTAATCCTGCATTACCTCTATTTGACTTTGTATTTATAGCCCTGTATTCACCTGACCAAATGTCTTGTTCCTCCTGCCACCGAACTTCTCTAATTCCCACTATATCTAACTTTAACCTATCCATTTCCCTTTTTAAATTTTCTAATCTACCTGCCCGATTAAGGGATATGACATTCCACGCTCCGATCCGTAGAGCGCCAGTTTTCTTTCTACTGATAACGACATCCTCTTGAATAGTCCCCGCCCGGAGATCCAAATGGGGGACTATTTTACCTCCGTAATATTTTACCCAAGAGGACGCCATCATTTAATCATACAGTAAAGCTGCATGCCCTCGGGAAAAATTACTGCTGTAGTTTCCCCATGCTTTCAGCCGTTCGCAGTACCAGATCAGCAATGCCATTTTGGTTAGTGTTACAAGGCCAGATCATTCAATCATCCAGACTGTTGCCCCTGCAACTACTGAAAAGGCTGCTGTCCCTTTTCAGGAACCACAAGTTTGTCTGACCTCTCAACAGATACCCCTCCGTTGTGGTTGCACCTTTTTTTTTTGCATCATGTAATCTCCCCACGGAAAATTACCCTCTACCACGCAATAATGAATAATGGTCAATCAAATCATCCACATTTATTCACTTTTGAAAAGTATCTGATCGGATTTTCTAGTACGTTTATTCTTTGGAATAACAGAGATACATATATGTATTCTCCATGGCTATTATAGACGGATAACTAGGACAGCTTCGGAAGTATCTGTTGGAAGATTGTCGGGTTGCTAAAAGAGACATATTTGCTCATCTTTTCGCTAAAGCGAGCTATTAACGTTTGTGCCACTAGCGGGTTATTTGAAGAGAGAGAAAAATTGTAAACGCAAATTAAGTAACACTGGGAATCAACAGGAAACGGAACATGTAATGGAGATGGATTGAATATACAATTTTCCTCAGAAATAAGGTTTGTGACCCTTTTATTCTAGAGTGAATGACGAATGAGTTCTCTGTCTGAATCATTGATGATTGTCTTGGCCCCGTAATTAGTGGGGAAGTTTCAGTTGTGACGAAGAGAGCCTGCAATCTCCGAGATTTTATAAAATCGTCCAAAAAGGCTTCGGACACATCTGAAATTCTAAATCTGTCGTAAAATGAACGAATTGTTCAAACGATCGATTTTCCCAACTGAATGCCGCGCTTAACAATAATAATAGATATAAAGATCTTTTACAGCAAGCCAGCCGCTGAATATTAAGACGAAGGGCTCCACCAGAGATTCTATTGGGCTGAGTTCACGTAATGAAATATTATATTTAAAACTGTATATAGATAAAGGACAGAGAGAGAGAGAGAGCGAATGAAATTAGAGAAAATACGCAGAATCCTCCATTAGTATAATTGTTTGCCTGTCTTATCACGGATCAGCCTAAAGATAAAACAGGAGGCCCTTACTTTACTGTACAGGTTTATGTGTGAGAGACATTACACCAAGTTAGCGGCAAGCTGCATTCACATACTTTCATCATTTACAGTATAATCCATTATAATCAGTCTACTGACTGGTTTGATGCGGCCTGCCACATATTCCTTTCCTGTGCTAACCTCTTCATCTCAGAGTAGCACTTGCAACATACGTCCTCAATTATTTGCTTGACGTATTCCAATCTCTGCCTTCCTCTACAGTTTTTGCCCTCTAGAGCTCCCTCTAGTACCATGGAAGTCATTCCCTCATGTCTTAGCAGATGTCCTATCATCCTGTCGCTTCTCCTTATCAGTGTTTTCCACATATTCCTTTCCTCTCCGATTCTGCGTAGAACCTCCTCGTTCCTTACCTTATCAGTCCACCTAATTTTCAACATTCGTCTATAGCACCACATTTCAAATGCTTCGATTCTCTTCTGTTCCGGTTTTACCACAGTCCATGTTGCACTGCCATACAATGCTGTACTCCAGACGGACATCCTCAGAACTTTCTTCCTCAAATTAAGGCCGGTATTTGATATTAGTAGACTTCTCTTGGCCAGAAATGCCTGTTTTGCCATAGCGAGTCTGCTTTTGATGTCCTCCTTGCTCCGTCCGTCATTGGTTATTTTACTGCCTAGGTAGCAGAATTCCTTAACTTCAATGACTTCGTGACCATCAATCCTGATATTAAGTTTCTCGCTGTTCTCATTTCTACTACTTCTCATTACCTTCGTCTTTCTCCGATTTACTCTCAAACCATACTGTGTACTCATTAGACTGTTCATTCCGTTCAGCAGATCATTTAATTCTTCTTCACTTTCACTCAGGATAGCAATGTCATCAGCGAATCGTATCATTGATATCCTTTCACCTTGTATTTTAATTCCACTCCTGGACCTTTCTTTTATTTCCATCATTGCTTGCTCGATGTACAGATTGAAGAGTAGGGGCGAAAGGCTACAGTCTTGTCTTACACCCTTCTTAATACGAGCTCTTCGTTCTTGATCGTCCACTCTTATTATTCCCTCTTGGTTGTTGTACATATTGTATATGACCCGTCTCTCCCTATAGCTTACCCCTACCTTTTTCAGAATCTCGAACAGCTTACACCATTTTATATTGTCGAACGCTTTTTCCAGGTCGACAAATCCTATGAAAGTGTCTTCATTTTTCTTTAGCCTTGCTTCCATTATTAGCCGTAACGTCAGAATTGCCTCACTCTTCCCTTTACTTTTCCTAAAGCCAAAATGATCGTCACCTAGCGCATTCTCAATTTTCTTTTCCATTCTTCTGTATATTATTCTTGCAAGCAGCTTCGATGCATGAGCTGTTAAGCTGCTTGTGCGATAATTCTCGCACTTGTCAGCTCTTTCCGTCTTCGGAATTGTGTGGATGATGCTTTTCCGAAAGTCAGATGGTATATCGCCAGACTCATATATTCTACACACCAACGTGAATAGTCGTTTTGTTGCCACTTCCCATAGTGATTTTAGAAATTCTGATGGAATGTTATCTATCCCTTCTGCCTTATTTGAACGTAAGTACTTCAAAGCTCTTTTAAATTCCAATTCTAATACTGGATCCCCCATCTCTTCTAAATCGACTCCTGTTTCTTCTTCTATCACATCAGACAAATCTTCACCTTCATAGAGGCTTTCAATGTATTCTTTCCACCTGTCTGCTCTCTACTCTGCATTTAACAGTGGAATTTCCGTTGCACTCTTAATGTTACCACCGTTGCTTTTAATGTCGCCATTTGACTTTCCTGTATGCTGAGTCTGTCCTTCTGGCAATGATATCTTTTTCGATGTCTTCACATTTTTCCTGCAGCCATTTCGTCTTAGCTTCCCTGCACTTCCTATTTATTTCATTCCTCACCGACTTGTATTTCTGTATTCCTGATTTTCCCGGAACATGTTTGTACTTCCTCCTTTCGTCTATCAGCTGAAGTATTTCTTCTGTTACCCATGGTTTCTTCGCAGCTATCTTCTTTGTACCTATGTTTTCCTTCCCAACTTCTGTGATGGCCTTATTTAGAGATGTCCATTCCTCTTCAACTGTACTGCCTACAGCGCTATTCCTTATTGCTGTATCTATAGCGTTAGAGAACTTCAAACGTATCTCGTCATTCCTTAGTACTTCCGTATCCCACTTCTTTGCGTATTGATTCTTCCTGACTAATGTCTAGAACTTCAGCCTACTCTTCATCACTACTATATTGTGATCTGAGTCTATATCTGCTCCTGGGTACGCCTTAGAATCCAGTATCTGATTTCGGAATCTCTGTCTGATCATGATGTAATCTAATTCAAATCTTCCCGTATCTCCCGGCCTTTTCCAAGCATACCTCCTCCTCTTGTGATTCTTGAACAGGGTATTCGCTATTACTAACTGAAACTTGTTACAGAACTCAATTAGTCTTTCTCCACTTTCATTCTTTGTCCCAAACCCATATTCTCCTGTAACCTTTTCTTCTACTCCTTCCCCTACAACTGCATTCCAGTCGCCCGTGACTATTAGATTTTCGTCCCCCTTTACATACTGCATTACTCTTTTAATATCCTCATACACTTTCTCTATCTGTTCACCTTCAGCTTGCGACGTCGGCATGTATACCTGAACTATCGTTGTCGGTGTTGGTCTGCTGTCGATTCTGATTAGAACAACCTGGTCGTTGAACTGTTCACAGTAACACACCCTCTGCTCTACCTTCCTATTCATAACGAATCCTACACCTGTTATACCATTTTCTGCTACTGTTTATATTTCCCGATACTCATCTGACCATAAATCCTTGTCTTCCTTCCACTTCACTTCACTGACTCCTACTATATCTAGATTGAGCCGTTGCATTTCCCTTTTCAGATTTTCTAGTTTCCCTACCACGTTCAAGCTTCTGACCTTCGACGCCACGGCTCGTAGAACGTTATCCTTTCGTTGATTATTCAATCTTTTTCTCATGATAACCTCCCCCTTGGCAGTCCCCTCCCGGAGATCCGAATGGGGGACTATTCCGGAATCTTTTGCCAATGGAGAGATCATCATGACACTTCTTCAATTACAGGTCACGTGTCCTGTGGATACACGTTACGTGTCTTTAATGCAGTGGTTTTCATTGCCTTCTGCATCCTCATGTCGTTGATCATTGCTGATTCTTCCGCTTTTAGGCGCATTTTCCCACCCCTAGGACAAGAGGGTGCCCTGAACCTCTATCCGCTCCTCCGCCCTCTTTGACAAGGCCGTTGGCAGAATGAGGCTGACTTCTTATGCCGGAAGTCTTCGGCCGCCAATGCTGATTATTTATCAAAGTTTAGGCAGTGGCGGGGATCGAGCCTGGGACCAAAGACGTTTTGATTATGAATCAAAGACGCTACCCCTAGACCACGGGTGCCCATGGGTTGCACCTACGGTACGGCTATCTGTATCATTGATGCACGCAAGCCTCCCCACGAAAGGCAAGGTCCATGATGGTTCATGGGGGGGGGGGGGGGGGGCTGTAAACTTAATCATGGATATTAGTGATTCCAAAGGCACAGCGCAGCCTAAAAAGCTGCTTAAGAGTAATGGGGCGCAGCAAAGAACTTTTCCGACACTTTGTTCAATGAAGATGAGATCTAGGACCAAAGATAAAACAAACCACATGAAAATGTGAAAATACAGCAGAACTTTGGTCTCCAAAGAAGATGAAACGGCGCTTAGTTCATCAAGGCACTGAACCAAAAGTGTTAAAAGAATAAGAAACAAACAAAACGAGCCATGGTCTGAAGACAACAGAGAAAGAGAAAACATCGGCCCCGATCGACGTAAAGAGGATAACTTTTGCAAGAAGTCGACAAAAAGAAGAAAAAGAAGAGGGAACCACCAAAAGCGAAGTCCTCAAGTGAGTGAGGAGATGAAACAGAAGAAACTGACAAGGCTGTGGAGATGATGGATATCCATAAAGCAACACAACAAGCATTATCAGTCCAACAAATACTGGATATGAAAGGAGAGGTCAGCAACTCACTGCAACTGAATCACGGATATTAACGCCTTACGGAAGAACAAGACGTGAACTCGTAACAAGCTCGTAGTGTTGCGGTAGTAAATAACAATTAAATTCGTTCAGCCCTACTCTTAAGTAGTAAGACAGAAGGTGACATAGTCTTTCCGCAGGAAGTAACATGTCAACAATTATAATTACTACGCGGTTACAAACCATGATGAATCGGGGAAACAGAACAGACACGGGAACGGCATAAGTGTTAACAGCAGAAAACATAAGAGAGCTCTCAAACAGTAGACGCATAGAATTTTCAATATCTATGCACCACCCAGAAGTAATTAATAAGCATGGCGGAGCTAAGTTTTTTAAATGTGAAGTATTTTATTTTTCCGGAAAACAGTAGACAATATCCTCACAAAAGACTTCAACAGTTTTCTCAGTTAGAAGAACCTAACACTTAAACATAGCAAGTGCATAGGATAAGAACGTCTAAATCACGAACTACGGCTGAGAGAAACGTGGGCATCGCATAGAAACTGGTTTCACATTTGCACTCGATCACTCAGCCCACCAAGTCGACCGAATCTACATCTCAGTTGCCTAATAAAACCAGGTTTTACATTTAATATTGGGCCCCATTACTTTTTCCGATAACATTGTATTCAGAACCACAATTTGTATCGAGAAACAAGCAATATAGTTAGCCAAATTATTATTGTAACTGGACGTCGCAAATATGCGAGATAGTGACTGCAGCAAAGCTTTCCGGTAGATCCGGAGGATAGAACGTGGAAATAAATTCCCGACGTATGTTTCAGAATGATAGTTATTGTAAGCCAAACTGAAGATATGAAAACTACTCATGTCCCACTCCAGGCACAAATGTGTCTGGCACAAAAGGACGGAGCTGGCGCCGTGGCGCGGTCTTCCCGGCCTAGTCGAGGTGCATCTTTTTTCTTTTTCTTTTATATTTTTTTTAATGAAATAATGAAACATAGATAAATGCAGCTACTTGTCAGAGTAGGCCATTAGCACCATGTTCCCAAACGCAACCGGGATATGACTTGTGTACACTGCTGGGTCTCACAACGTGCATCACAGTGTCATTTCATGGTAAGAGAACGATCTTATTCTCACTTTGTGACAAGAACAGTTGTCAGCATGGGAAGTAGCCCACCGACCTCGTACACATCACAGCAGCATTGTACTAAATTTTAACTGCTATTGTGTGACAGACAACACCGAAAAACTTTCTCGTACTGGTCGTAGAGAATACCCCCTGATGACCACTGCAGGCAAAGTAAACCTTATAAGAGGTCGACGACAATGCAACAGATAAGCGCGATGACTTTTTCTATGCAACTAGGGCAGCTGCGTCGGCACAAACGGCACGCAGACTCTACCCACGGTCGGTTTGGCCTGTAGTCATCGAAGGAGACACAACGGCATGTTTACTTCTACTACCCATCTAATCCTTGTTAGGTTTTACAAGTTGAATAGCTTAGTAACCTAGGGTGGCGTCTCCTGTGTCTCCTCTACAGCAACTATGTGTCATCGTCAGCTGGGACTGGGTACCGCATCCCTCTTTTGCCAGATGACGCCAATGAACTCCCACTAGATTCTGCTACCATCTCACCTACACACAGTGGTAATCTTCCACCTCTGCACCTCCACATTTTACCAGTTTGATCAGATTAATTTGTCGTCTTAGAATATTAATGCCGTATTCCTGGACTTCAGGAAGGCATTTGATACGGTTCCGCACTTACGTTTAGTGAAAAAAATACGAGCTTACGGAATATCGGACCAGGTTTGTGATTGGATTCAGGATTTCCTAGAAGAAAGAACACAACATGTCATTCTTAACGGTTCAAAATCTGCAGATGTAGAGGTAATTTCGGGAGTACCGCAGGGAAGCGTGATAGGACCTTTATTGTTTACAATATACATAAATGACTTAGTTGACAACATCGGTAGCTCCGTGAGGCTATTTGCAGATGACACGGTTGTCTACAAGAAAGTAGCAACATCAGAAGACTCGTACGTACTCCAGGAGGACCTGCAGAGGATTAATGCATGGTGCGACAGCTGGCAGCTTTCCCTAAACGTAGATAAATGTAATATAATTCGCATACATAGGGGCAGAAATCCATTCCAGTACGATTATGCCATAGGTGGTAAATCATTGGAAGCGGTAACGACCGTAAAATACTTAGGAGTTACTATCCAGAGCGATCTGAAGTGGAATGATCACATAAAACAAATAGTGGGAAAAGCAGGCGCCAGGTTGAGATTCATAGGAAGAATTCTAAGAAAATGTGACTCATCGACGAAAGAAGTAGCTTACAAAACGCTTGTTCGTCCGATTCTTGAGTATTGCTCATCAGTATGGGACCCTTACCAGGTTGGATTAATAGAAGAGATAGACATGATCCAGCGAAAAGCAGCGCGATTCGTCATGGGGACATTTAGTCAGCGCGAGAGCGTTACGGAGATGCTGAACAAGCTCCAGTGGCGGACACTTCAAGAAAGGCGTTACGCAATACGGAGAGGTTTATTATCGAAATTACGAGAGAGCACATTCCGGGAAGAGATGGGCAACATATTACTACCGCCCACATATATCTCGCGTAATGATCACAACGAAAAGATCCGAGAAATTAGAGCAAATACGGAGACTTACAAGCAGTCGTTCTTCCCACGCACAATTCGTGAATGGAACAGGAAAGGGGGGATCAGATAGTGGTACAATAAGTACCCTCCGCCACACACCGTAAGGTGGCTCGCGGAGTATAGATGTAGATGTAGATTAATGGTTTTTAATGAAGTATTAATTCTTTCTTCGCAGAAAGATAGGTCCCAAAATGTGCTATTGTATGCCATAAAGAACTTAGCCAGTTACCATGCATTTTCTGCTCCTGCAGCGTCTGGGCAGGCGGCTGGACACAGATGGTATTGAAGCACGTGATGAACAGCCTGGTCTTCTCCACAGTCACGCTTAACATAATCTCGATCAGTGTAGTCTCATCTTGCTGAATTAAGCTTTGACCACCCAACTCCAGATCTCAGTCTGTTCAGGAACTTCTTATCGTCCAACTCTCATCAGAGCCAGGAGGTACAGTTTCTGAAATTCTGTTCCAGCCATAGGGAACGTAGATCGTGGCCCTCCATAGCTGCAACCAAGCTTTCTCAGCACTCGTTCCAAGTGTTTAGGATACTCGTACTCGATTTTAGTCTTTGAGGGTGTGGTTTATACTCATTCACAGGATGTATTCCTTCCTGAACCATATTCTTTCCTCGCTCATTCACGGCTATTTCTCTTCGATCAGGAAATGGTGCCACTACTACTTGTTATGATTCCGCAAGTGTTTCATTGATGAGATGGCCCTAACACCACGATACTACACTGAAGAGCCCAAGAAATTGGTACACCTGCCTAATATCATGTACGGCCTCCGCGAGCATGAAGAAGTGCCGCAACTCGA
Organism: Schistocerca serialis cubense; assembly: GCF_023864345.2. Lineage (NCBI taxonomy): Eukaryota > Metazoa > Arthropoda > Insecta > Orthoptera > Acrididae > Schistocerca > Schistocerca serialis. The sequence continues at coordinate 56,558,954 of NC_064644.1, forward strand.
CGTGGCATGGACTCAACTAATGTCTGAAGCAGTGCTGGAAGGAACTGACACCGTGAATTCTACAGGGCTGTCCATAAATTCGCAAGAGTGCGAGGGGCTGAAGATCTCTTCTGAACAACACGTGGCAAGGCATCCTAGATATGCTCAAAACATGGTTCAAATGGCTCTGAGCACTATGGGACTTAACATCTACGGTCATCAGTCCCCTAGAACATAGAACTACTTAAACCTAACTAAGCTAAGGATATCACAAAACACCCAGTCATCACGAGGCAGAGGAAATCCCTGACCCCGCCGGGAATCAAACCCGGCAACCCGGTCCCTAGATATGCTCGATAATATTCTTGTATAGGGAGTTTGAAGGCCACCGGAATTGTTTAAACTCAGAAGAGTGTTCCTGGTGTCACTCTGTAGCAATTCGGAACTTGTAGGGTGTCGCATTGTTCTGCTCGAATTGCCCAAGTCTGTCGCAATGCACAATGGACATGAATAGGTGTAAGTGATCAGACAGGTTGCTTTCGTATGTGTCACCTGTGAGAGTCGTATCTAGACGTATCACGGGTCCCATATCACTCCAAATGCAAACGCCTCACACCATTACAGAGCCTCCACCAGCTTGAACAGTTCCCTACTGACATGCAGGGTCCACGGATTCATGAGACTGTCTCCATACCCGTACACGTCCATCAGCTATATACAATTTGAAACGAGACTTGTCCGATCAGGCAACATGTTCCCAGTCATCAAAAATGATTCAAATGGCTCTGAGCACTATGGGACTCAACATCTTAGGTCATAAGTCCCCTAGAACTTAGAACTACTTAAACCTAACTAACCTAAGGACATCGCACACACCCATGCCGAGGCAGGATTCGAACCTGCGACCGTAGCAGTCCCGTGGTTGCGGACTGCAGCGCCAGAACCGCTAGAACACCGCGGCCGGCTCCCAGTCATCAACAGTGCATTGTCGGTGTGGACGGGCCGTAGGTGAAGCTTTCATCGCTACCACAGAGATGCTGTGTCCCACAGCTCGTGCACCAACTATAACACGACGTTCACGCTCATTTAAATCTTGATAACCTGCCATTGTAGCAACAGTAACCGATCTAGCAATTGCGTCGGACACTTGTTTTATGTAGGCGTTGCCGACTGCAGCGCCATGTTCCGCCTGTTAACATATCTCTGCATTCGAATACCCATGCCTACACCAGTTCCTTTGGAGCTTCGGTGTATGTTCAACTGTTTGACGTGTATTGAACTGTACCAGACAGGACATGCAGAATAGCATAGACCAGTTGCAGAAGTTCCGTAAATTTTCATGTTGGCTATCTCATTGTGATCTGGCCATTTTCTTTAGAGGATTGTTCTCGTTCGAACGTATGACTTGCAAATTCGTGCAGTGCTCCATGAAAGTGTGGGGTGTATGATCCTAGATATTCTCTCAATCCCAGTTATTATGCTTCTGTTAAGAAGATTCTGGCATTTAAAAAAGCAGTATTAAGCTGCTGAAGATGCCAGATGAATATATTCCAACCAGTATAGCGAAATAAATTTCTCAATTGTGCAAATGACGAATGAATTTTGTTCATAAGTGTATACCACTTCGCTGAGAAAATAACCCCTATACGAATAAAATCTTAATTCTGATTGTTTCTGTCACAAAGGATCCCACTTTTCTTCCAGCACGCAGCTGCCCCGGCTCTGATTCATCACTTTCATATTTTAATTGCTCATGTGGCTCGGAACAGCAGTCAAGTTCTCAATTTAAAGTAAATCTTTACATTGTTATTTTGAAGTAATTAATACAAAAAAGGTCTCTTAGTTTTAATTTGACCTTAACGTTCTTCACAGACGATTAGCTTCTTGTACCATCTTCTTGGACATCGCGCCACTTTTTATTTGTGTACTGCATGACAGATTACAAAGCGCGCATCTTTGTACCCTTCAACACTACTGCAACAGAGGTGGAGTAATGATTTGCGTTACATCAATGTAGGCCCTTTCCTACAGAGGTATTTTTTTTTTGAGTGATCAGAGTACAGTTCGCAACAGATCTCAATGAAATCTATTTGAGTGTTACAGTTTCAAAGAAATATCGAAATATCTTTTACTTGGGCTCCTAAGCATTTTTCCGGTTAAATCATCTTTCGTCCATATTAACAAAAGCAGTACCATAGCTATGGAGGTAGAAAATGGTTCAAATGGCTCTGAGCACTATGGGACTCAACTGCTGAGGTCATTAGTCCCCTAGAACTTAGAACTAGTTAAACCTAACTAACCTAAGGACAACACAAACATCCACGCCCGAGGCAGGATTCGAACCTGCGACCGTAGTGGTCCTGCGGTTCTAGACTGCAGCGCCTTTAACCGCACGGCCACTTCGGCCGGCCTTGGAAGTAGATCTAGGATCCCTAACTATCTCAGCCGTGTAACGGGGTAATAGGAAACATGTCTTACTACAGGTCGAAACGGAAGAACAGTTTAGAGGATGCTACAGAACGTTTCCGTGGTACACTGTAAATATGCTCAACTTCAAAGTGCTGCCGTTCTCAGTTCGTCATAAAATCATGGCATGACATTTCGTGCTCTACCCTAGCCCATCAAGAGCAAACGGCTTGGGTTGCTTGTTGCTTGCTTACAGAGGAGGTGATTCTGTTCCACGATAACGCCCGTCGCCAGATCACCTTGAGACTTCCATGTGTGTAATAAAAAGAAAATAGTAATGAAAATAATGAAAAAGAAGTGGTCAAGCTTTGCAACTCGGACGACTAACTGAACGGCACAGTGGACGACTCACTGCCTCGACTGGCTCCTATGAAAGCTACAGGGATTGTGGGAACGTGGAATCCTTCAGCTCGTCAAACAGTGGATACTTATACCGAGATCTCTGGTGATTACTTCTGAATAAAGACTTCAGTTGTACCCTCAGCTTTCTTTCGTACCTTTTCTTTACAACACCCTTATGCATGTGTCCTTGCAACTTTGTTACAGCTGTTTTCCGTCTGGTTACCGCCATTTGAAATATCGTTTTCCCAAGAAACCGAACAATCGTTTTTCAACTACAATGTTTAGAATACTTCAGCACACTTTCACATTATTATCTCAGACAGCTGGGGGCCACACATTCCTTTCAAGCCATCGCTTGCTTTAACCATAAATGTATTACTGAGTGAAGCCAATGTTATTATATTTACACAAAGAAAAAGTATTATCTCGTCAATAAACTTCGAATCGTGTTCTACCCACATACGGCTTCTATACGAATTAGTGAATTTACTCATGGCACTTTTGTTGGCCTATGCATGTAATCATTTTGAGAAGTAAAACTAATAATCAAATTAAATAATTTAATAACATTGAACCTTAAATTTCTGGTGTAGTCATGTATCAAACAGCGAGGTCATCGGTCTCATCGGATTAGGGAAGGACGGGGAAGGAAGTCGGCCGTGCCCTTTCAAAGGAACCATCCCGGCATTTGCCTGGAGCGATTTAGAGAAATCACGGAAAACCTAAATCGCGATGGCCGGACGCGGGATTGAACCGTCCTCCCGAATGCGAGTCCAGTGCGCTGACCACTGCGCCGCCACGCTCGGTACACTGACCCCAGTATGATCAAGCGCTAACTGGCGCTCGTAGTCAGGCACACCGACCCTGCTGTCGTCTCTCCAGCGTCTCGCTAATACGTGTTCTTCCGCTTGCCGTGCCCAACTTTGCTGTTCCTTTTCACTCCGTACTGCCCCCTATACCCTGAGCCAGCCCAGGCTCCAAAGACAAACTTCTGCCGGAGGGAATCGATAGTGCCTAACCGAAGATAGCCCTGGCACCAGTCCCTCCACGGCTCAGAAATAATAATTTTAAATCACATGTTCGATTTTACAGTGTACTCAGTTGAAGATGTGACATATTAATTATTTTGTTCCTGGAGATTTCGAACGCCTTGTGTACGGGACGACCAGCCCCGACATACGGGGAGGGATTTTGGGAGGCGTGCCGGTTGTGGGCCGGATTTGTGACGATGGTTGGTGTGCCACCCAGACTGGATGTGGTTTTTAGGTGGTGCCCCCATGCGACTGATACCACGTCTCATCCCAGTTACACGATCCCAAGCATTTGTAAATCGTTCTCACACTGTCACAGAGGATAGGGTGTGCTAATTCCGTCCCGGTGGAGGGGCTCCAGGGCCATCCTCTATCACAAATGCCGGCCGAAGTGGCCGTGCGGTTAAAGGCGCTGCAGTCTGGAACCGCAAGACCGCTACGGTCGCCGGTTCGAATCCTGCGTCGGGCATGGATGTTTGTGATGTCCTTAGGTAAGTTAGGTTTAACTAGTTTTAAGTTCTAGGGGACCAGTGACCTCAGCAGTTGAGTTCCATAGTGCTCAGAGCCATTTGAACCATTCTATCACAAATATGTTCGAATACATATATGGAATAAGGGCGGGAGTGTTTGTATGGTCGGGCTCAACAACGCCTCACGCGTGGATGATTCAAGGGGGCCGCACGCTACTCATTCAAACTAAACACACTGTAGCAGTCTTTTTACAGCACAAAGTCGATCGCTAAGTACTTCCTAGTTTTTCGCACATATCCTGTGTACTTCTGTCCCACAGATCGACGGCACACGTGAATGGGCTGCCCCCTCGAAGGTGTCCTGTGGCAAAGCGCGCTCCAGCCAGGCCTCTGCGGTTGTGATTGCCGTCCCGGGCCCGCGCCCGTAAAAGCCGTGTGTGGCAGAGGAGCGGGCTGGGGGCCACACAGGCGTGCGAGCGGTTTATGCATGGCTTCACTCTTACACTGAGCGAGAGGGAGATAGCTCTTTGTGACGGCATTCCGTCGCGTCTGCGGCGCAGGCGGTATGAGGAGCCGCCGCTCGCAAAGGACACACATAGCCCTATTTCGAGCCACGTGCGAATGGATGGGAAGGCTACCAAAACGTGCACCGTGCTCTAGCTTCTCTCCATGTATCACTCTCTCTACAACGGAAAACAAAATTCTAAGATTTTTTGCGAAGTTCGGTGAAGAGATCGCTCCTTAAGTTTTTCTGTGTTCACTGCACTTCACGGGGAATTGAAATGTTCTGGCAATCACAGCAGCACGTAGTCACATAAGGAACAGAAATTTAATGTTGCTGCTCTGTTTTTTCAAGGTACTGAAATAAGAAAGCGCCTTTTACGTGGACCAGGCAATGGCCTTGCCGCAGTGGATATATCGGCTCCCGTGAGATCAACGAAGTTAAGCGCTGTTGGGCGTGGCTGGAGCTTGGATGGGTGACCATCCAGCCGCAATGCGCTGTTGCAATTTTTCGGGGTGCACTCAGCCTCGTGATGCCAATTGAGGAGCTACCCGACCGAATAGTAGCGGCTTCGGTCGAGAATACCATCATAACGACCGCGAGAGCGGTGTGCTGACCCCACACCCCTCCTATCCGCGTCCTCCTCGGAGGATGACACGGCTGTCGGATGGTCCCGGTAGGCCACTCGTGGCCTGAAGGAGTGCTTTTCTTACATGGTCGGAGGTAACGTACGTGACTCATAGTATTGGAGGTATTAACTAAACAGTCAAAGCAGTTTAATTTATTTTATAGGTTATTACGTCTACAGGGAGTTACACGTTTTCTGTCTCTCATGTGGTTGGACTGAATGATGCATTTGTCAAATATCGGCCAAGAACTCTCACCCTTGCGGTGGTTTATTCTGAAGTGCCTACTGCTGGACAACAGCAGTAGAGATGGTAGCAAGGGCATTTGAACTGGTATACCTCCGTGGAGGCGGGGGTGCGCCGCGTCCACTTGGTTTTATCGGGATTATATTAGTTTCATCATTTAGATATTGATAAAATTGAATCTGAACATTAGACTTCACTGTAAAAGCAGTTGCACCATAGCTGATCATAACACAGTTTAACCTCCGGGTATATTTCACCACATTTAGCAATAACAGAATAAATCTTCATCACACATCTTGTAGTAAAAAAAATATTTGCTATATCTTTCAAGTACATTATAAACAAACAACACTCAGCGACAGATATTCTATCGAGGCATAATAGCTCAAAAGGAGTGATAACAACATTTAATAATAATATTTGGAATGTTGTTGTTGTTGTGGTCTTCAGTCCTGAGACTGGTTTGATGTAGCTCTCCATGCTACTCATTTGTTGATCAATTAGCCTGGTTGACACTGAACTGACATGACCTTCGCGTAACTTGCACACTTAACTTTACACAGTTAAATGGCGGCAACATTTTATCAACTGACTTCACATGTATCGAAAACAAAAATTATAGTCTGTCTGTAAACTCAAGAGCGACCAGCGCTTTTGGTGGGGGAAGTGGCCTTTCCCAGATGAAAGCTGCCACCGGCCTACAGGGGCACACAAAATGTGTTGCCCGTTACATGTCCAGCGGAGTAGATCGGCGTGCAGTGATATAGGTCGTTTCTGTTCGTGGCATCTTAGTTGCCAGTGTCATTCAGTTAACTTTGTATACTTACTGATACACTTCGATATTCGGAAGTGATGTATAATCGTCTAGCATTGCAAGAAAATGTGCAGAATACGAGGAAGAGGAGGTATTTGCGGAGTAACGAGCGTCTCTAAACTTATTACAGCCTGTATTAAAGAGGCGACCCAAATATTACCAGTCCCAAGCAAAGGGCTGCAATTTCTGCAAATGTCAGCCTCGTCCAATAGGACGCTTAAAGAAGGAACGCGAAAATAAGCCGCATGGTTTACTGGAATCGCCATGAAGGAAAACTAATAATCGTTATAGACAGTTTCAAAATCACGTAAAATCTTTGATGCTTTTGGAGCACTAAACCTCTATTTCGGTCACTATTCACCTGATTCTGAGACATATTTCTTGAAATATGTGCCCAATAGCTATTCTAGACACTGCTGAAATTTTCTTCGAAATATGTACATCGATTTTGGACTTTAATTACGAGGTGCATTCAGATATTAATTTTTTGCTGAGAACTTTATTTGTTAATCTATAGCAGTGTTATCCCTTCAAAATATTCCCCATTATGTACTATACACTTGTGCCAGTGTTTTTTCCAATTCCCGAAGTTCTTTAGGAACTGTTTCTTCACGATAGTTTATAGGTCTCTTAACCGGGCATTTTTAATCTCAGCCATGCTTGTAAAACTGCTGTCCTTTAAGGCCTGCTTTGAAATGTTTAAACCACTTGTATGCCCTTGGTTGACTCATAACAGGCTCACAAAAAGCAATATTTAAGATTTCTAAAAATTTCGTACACTTTATTCCATCCCTATAACAAAATTTAATACAGATTCTCCAATTTGTTTTTATACAGAACAAATAATCGTTGATGCTACCAAAACACACATAAGCTTTTTGACAGCTGACAACAGAGTAAATACCCAACATGCATAACATTGTACACATACTTTTGAGACATGTTTACAAAGACAATGACAAAAAAATAGTGTAAATCGGGCTAACACAACAAACAAAATTATAAATATCTTCTTACTTTTTAAACACTCTTCGTGTTCCAAAAATTGTTACGTTTCAATGTACTCCTTCAAAGAAAACTTCTATCTTTTAGTAGAAACACAAGCCTTAAATTCTACAGACTGATTGCATTATATTGGGTTCATTTAACGAATAGCAATAGAAGAACATACATTCACATGAACAGGCATTTGGTTCTATGTTTGTAGTAGAATCCTGACTTCCGTTCCTATGTTAATATTATTTACTCTGTAATGTTATGTTTCGGAAGAAGCTACCTTTTTTGTATTCCTTATGATGTTAATGCATTTGTCAAAAATGGACGCAGCCGAGACGTATCTGTACACGGCGTCGCCACAGATTTGAAGCGCGCGCCTCGGCAGGGCCGGTACTAAGGTTGTGAAGCAGCCTGTAGAAGCGCCCTGTGACGTAGCTGGGTTGGCACAGTGGGGACTCACTCTCTCGCTCTTTAGTTTACCGACAGACTAAACGCAATGTCGGCGGTATCAGCGCAGTACAAATTTAAAAGCATTAAAATTGCGGTCAGATTCATAAATTAACCTCTCAATGTAACATCACATATCATCGCATTATGCGGTGTTTATCATTAACCTTCCCCATGAACCATGGACCTCGCCGTTGGTGGGGAGGCTTGCGTGCCTCAGCGATACAGATGACCGTACCGTAGGTGGAACCACAACGGAGGGGTATCTGTTGAGAGGCCAGACAAACGTGTGGTTCCTGAAGAGGGGCAGCAGCCTTTACAGTAGTTGCAGGGGCAACAGTCTGGATGATTGACTGATATGGCCTTGTAACACTAACCAAAACGGCCTTGCTGTGCTGGTACTGCGAACGGCTGAAAGCAAGGGGAAACTACGGCCGTCATTTTCCCCGAGGGCATGCAGCTTTACTGTATGGATAAATGATGATGGCGTCCTCTTGGGTAAAATATTCCGGAGGTAAAATAGTCCCTCATTCAGATCTCCGGGCGGGGACTACTCAAGAGGACGTCGTTATCAGGAAAAAGAAAACTGGCGTTGTACGGATCGGAGCGTGGAACGTCAGATCCCTTAACCGGGCAGGTATATTAGAAAATTTAAAAAGGGAAATCGATAAGTTGAAGTTAGATATAGCGGGAATTAGCGAAGTTTGGTGGCAGGAGGAACAAGATTTTTGGTCAGGTATATACAGGGTTATAAACACAAAATCAAATAGGGGTAATGCAGGAGTAGGTTTAATAATGAATAAAAAAAATAGGTTTGCCGGTAAGCTACTACAAACGGCATAGTGAACGCAATATTGTGGCCAAGCCCACACCTACAACAGTAGTAGTAGTTTATATGCCAACTAGCTCTGCAGATGATGAAGAAATTGAAGAAATGAATGATGAGATAAAATAAATTATTCAGGTAGTAAAGCGAGACGAAAATGTAACAGTCATCGGTGACTGGAATTCGAGAGTAGGAAAAGGGAGAGAAGGAAACATAGTGGGTGAATATGGATTGGGGAGAGAAATGAAAGAGGAAGCCATCTGGTAGAATATTGCACAGAGCATAACTTAATCATAGCTAGCACTTGGTTCAAGAATCATAAAAGAAGGTTGTATACATGGAAGAATCCTGGAGATACTAGAAGCTATCAGATAGATTATATAATGGTAAGACAGAGATTTAGGAACCAGGTTTTAAACTGTAAGACATTTCTAGGGCAGATGTGGACTCTGGCCACAACCTATTGGTTATGAACTGTAGATTAAAACTGAAGAAAATGCAAAAAGGTGGGAATTTAAGGAGATGGGACCTGGATAAACTGAAAGAACCAGAGGTTGTACAGAGTCTCAGGGAGAGCATAAGGGAACAATTGAAAGGAATGGGGGAATGAAGTACAGTAAAGGAAGAAGAATGGGTAGCTCTGAGGGATGAAGTAGTGAAGGCAGCAGAGGATCAAGTAGGTAAAAAGACGAGGGCTAGTAGAACTCCTTGGGTAACAGAAGAAATATTGAACTTAATTGATGAAAGGAGAAAATATAAAAATGCAGTAAATGAAGCAGGCAAAAAGTAATACAAACGCCTCAAAAATGAGATCGACAGGAAGTGCAAAATGGCTAAGCAGGGATGGCTAGAGGACAAATGTAAGGATGTAGAGGCTTATCTCACTAGAGGTACGATAGATACTGCCTACAGGAAAATTAAAGAGACCTTTGGAGAAAAGAGAACCACTTGTATGAATATCAAGAGCTCAGATGGTAACCCAGTTCTAAGCAAAGAAAGGAAAGCAGAAAGGTGGAAGGAGTATATAGAGGGTCTATACAAGGGCGATGTACTTGAGGACAATATTATGGAAATGGAAGAGGATGTAGATGAAGATGAAATGGGAGACATGATACTCCGTGTAGAGTTTGACAGAGCAATGAAAGATCTGAGTTGAAACAAGGCCCCGGGGGTAGACAACATTCCATTAGAACTACTGACGGCCTTGGGAGAGCCAGTCCTGACAAAACTCTACCATCTGGCGAGCAAGATGTATGAAACAGGCGAAATTCCCTCAGACTTCAAGAAGAATAAATAATTCCAATCCCAAAGAAAGCAGGTGTTGACAGATGTGAAAATTACCGAACTATCAGTTTAGTAAGTCACAGCTGCAAAATACTAACCCGAATTCTTTACAGACGAATGGAATTTACTGGTGGAAGCCGACCTCGGAAAAGATCAGTTTGGATTCCGTAGAAATGTTGGAACACGTGAGGCAATACTGACCCCACGATTTATCTTAGAAGAAAGATAAAGGAAAGGCAAACCTACGTTTCTTGCATTTGTAGACTTAGAGAAAGCTTCTGCCAATGTTGACTGGAATACTCTCTTTCATATTCTAAAGGTGGCAGGGGTAAAATATATGGAGCGAAAGGCTATTTACAATTTCTACAGAAACCAGATCGCAGTTATAAGAGTCGAGGGGCATGAAAGGGAGGCAGTGGTTGGGATGGGAAAGAGACAGGGTTGTAGCCTCTCTCCGATGTTATTCATTCTGTATATTGAGCAAGCAGTAAAGGAAACAAAAGAAAAAATCGTAGTAGGTATTATAATCCATGGAGACGAAATAAAAACTTTGAGGTTCGCCGATGACATTGTAATTCTATCAGAGACAGCAAAGGACTTGGAAGAGCAGTTGAACGGAATGGACAGTGTCTTGAAAGGAAGACATAAGATGAACATCAACAAATGCAAAACGAGGATAATGGCGTGTGGTCGAATTAAGTCGGGTGATGCTGAGGGATTAGATTAGGAAATGAGACACTTAAAGTAGTAAATGAGTTTTGCTATTTGAGGAGCAAAATAACTGATGATAGTCGAAGTAGATAAGACATAAAATGTAGACTGCCAATGGCAAGGAAAGCGTTTCTGAAGAAGAGAAATTTAACATGGAGTATAGATTTAAGTGTCAGTAAGTCGTTTCTGAAAGTATTTGTATGGAGTGTAGCATTGTATGGAAGTGAAACATGGACGATAAGTATTTTGGACAAGAATGCTGAAGATTAGATGGGGAGATCACATAACTAATGATGAAGTATTGAATAGAATTGGGGAGAAGGGGAGTATGTGGCACAACTTGACAAGAAGAAGGGATCGGTTAGCAGGACATGTTCTGAGGCATCAAGGGATCTCAAATTTAGCATTGGAGGGCAGCGTGGAGGGTAAAAATCATAGAGGGAGACCAAGAGATGAACACACTAAGCAGATTCAGAAGGATGTGTGTTGCAGTAAGTACTGGGAGATGAAGAAGCTTGCACAGGATAGGGTAGCATGGAGAGCTGCATGTAATCATTCTCAGGACTGAAGACGACGACAACAACAGCAACTACAACATCGTTTACCTTTCGCTGCTTCTGCCGCTGTAGACGGAAAACTATTTTCCGTATGGGTCTCCAGCTTAATAGGAACGATATTCAGACTGTGCGTTGCAGGATTTGCTTTGTTAATGGTACCAGTGTCATCACTTGCCGTTTGGTGTCGGTACTGGAACAGAGACGTAAAAAGCTGAAACACAGCCGTCAGTGCGCATTACAGCTGCACACAGTCTGTGTCGGTGTGGAAATAGTGCTGCTGATCTTCGTGAGTAGCAACGCATTAAAGGAATGTGGAACGGTCTTCTTTCTGCATCTGGGCTGAACAATATGATTTGCAAGTTCGAGTTAACTGAGGATTTGGGAATTTCTCCTGGGAGAGGGTGACAGCCAATTGCACCACACATTGTTGAAGCAGTTGCTGTGGCTGAGAATTTGGCAGCAGTGCACTGTCTTCAAGCAGTGCAAGGATGGGTCACGGCAGCTGATCACACCAGGCTCCCCAACTATTTTGAGCATCTGAAGAGCAATCTAGATCGGTGCCACGTTGTCGTGGATGCAGTTCGTCGTCACATTGAGCTTCGTTTGCAGTCCAGAACTTAAACAAGGTACACAATTAACAATCTCATGTGGAAATTAAAATGTGTTTCTCTCAGTGGCTCATTCGTTTCTTTCCTTGCGCATGCCCTTACAAATGTTCCACAAAGTTTCATTGTCCTACGGCTCATTTGTTATGGTGGCCCTCTGAAGCAGGGAAAATTTAATTATAGCCACCCTGTACTCAAAAGACACACGGCTACAGCCATATGTAGGAAAAAGACAAGCCGCACTTATCACTAATTTTAAAAAGAGGACGAACGAGAAAGAAACTTCACTTTAAAAATACTAGCAGCGCACATATACTAAGAGAGCAATGCAATAACTGACAACGTTGAACGAGAAGACAAGTTCACATGGTGAGAGAACACTAGCTCAATCCAACGAATGACCCAAGCATGATGGAACGGACACAATTAAAATGACAGTGCCGTAACTAACCCTAATGACAGCCAAGGCTACGTCACTCATACACTTATCAAGAGCACTATCCGCCAACGCCGCCAATCGAACACCGATTAACGATAATGTCTGAGAAATAACGTCACTCAAATACTGAAGAACCACACTTAGCGAGCCTGTCACACTGCTGTACCATTCTAAAACAATAAAGAGAAAAGCAGACTAGCCTCTACCAGAACAGAAAGCACAGTGAAGCACAGCAAACAAACGATAACTTCAACTCCAGCAAACGCCGCAGTGGAAGCTATTTATCCACATACGAGTACAGCTGAGAACCATGCTAACACAATACCGTCAATTCGGCATACATTCGTATCAGATAGTGACATGCCCAGTATGTACCGGGACGCCGTACTCCGTACAGGGAAGCGAGAAGAGGAACAGACAGTCTGCACTCGTTGCCTTTAAATCCCTTTTTTACACGAGGAACGCAAGTTTTCAAGAAAGATTATAGTCTACTGAAGCTCTTCAAGCGTACTAGGCCCGAACTATATACTCGTACAAGATCTTGTCACTATGTTTCAAACAGAAACACACACATTTTGAATGGGTCTGTTAGACCGACAAGTTAAAAATATATATATATTCTTAGATGATTCTTCAAAATATATTTTGCATTTAGTTTTTTATGTAGCAAAACAGAAGTTTGAACTTTCCAACATTCATTGAACATATTTAATACAAAAATATTTTATAAAATTTTAGTTTGAGAAACAAATGTTCGTACATGATACTTCAAAATAGTGTTTGTATAAAGTTTTTTGCAAATAACTGCATGTTATAGCTTAAATGTTAACCTTTACTACACACAATATTTATCTTAAAATTTAAATTTAATTACGATATTTGATTTTGAAAAAGTATATTTAACTCAATTTCTATGGATATGGTATTTGTGTACGCAATTACTGCAGTAAATATTCTCATTCTCTTGGCAGAGGAATGTTTTTCATCTGTCACTTTTTGTTAGTGTTTCTATCTTTCTTCGGTCCAGACTCATTAACTGGTCCCTCGTCTGTTCTTTTGCTCCTGAACTCATTGCAGAAATATTTTCCAAAAACTTTGATTTTGTTGGGAGTATTTTTAGTCATTCTTTGCTCTCGCATTGGTTTTGATAGCTCATGTCCAAGTTAGAAGTAGACGTCCTTTGTACAATTTGTTTTGGTTGTAGCCAGGATTTTTTGGAGCGATGTCTAGCAACTTATAGAAGAAACAAACAGGCCATCTCTTAGTACACCTTTTACAGGAATAAGTGCTGGCAAGTTTATCTGTTGTGTCAATTCCTCCTCTGGTTTTGTTGTAATGCAGTATTACTTAAAGTACACCTTTTACAGGAATAAGTGCTGGCAAGTTCATCTGTTGTGTCAATTCCTCCTCTGGTTTTGTTGTAATGCAGTATTACTTAAAGCTTCTTATGCTGTTGTGAAGAGAAACTACAGCTATGATGCATCGCAGAGTGTAATACTGCTGCTCTATTCATTTTCGGCACGTACGAAACCAGCGTTACATCCCTCTGAAATCCAGACATGGTTGAAAACACTGGTCTGCTATTGTTTGCCAGCATTTCCTTCTAAATTTCAGCTTTGTTCTTTCTGAGAGTTCCAACTAATGTTGGATTTTTCTTTGGACGTTCTTTGCCCAGGGTGTAATCCGTAAAGAAATTATCGCTGGTAATGTTTTGCCCAGATTTCTGAATACTTTCCACTAGCCTCAATACAACATTTCTGCCTTGATTTGTTTTTCGTGGACCATTTTCTGGCTTTCCTGTATACACTTCTGCTGCATAAACATATGCTGTTTTCACATCAGACAACAACCATAATTTTATTCCATATTTTCCTCTCGGTTTTGAAGGAATGTACTGACGGAGAGATACTTTCCTCTGAATGGAACCAATTGTTAGTCCACTGTGGCATTTTCATAAGCAACGAACATTTTGGGAAACTGTTGCACCAATATTTCAAAGAGAGTCCTAATAGCAGCCAGTTTATCATGGCGTCGCCTAGCTGGTCGATCTTCTTTCTTGTCAAATCTGCTGATTGTATGGAAAAGCTAAAATGTTGCACGAAAAACTGGTCGACCAATCAAGTTGTCCCAAAGCTGTTGAAGAGAGTCTCCAGCAGATCTGTACACACCAGCCAATATAAGAAGTCCCAAATAAGACTTCAGTTCCTGATTTGTAATAGATGTTAATGTCGGATCTTTAGCCTGTGATACTCGGGTCATTTCTCTGTTGGTTTCATTCACAATAAATGCCAAAATTTCTTGAGATATAAACAGTGAAAATGAGGATACCTTCGTTTCGTAAATTCACTATAGAGCAAACCAGGTAGTACTGCCCCCCTGCAGGTCCGGGGGTTAGAATAGGCCCGAGGTATTCCTGCCTGTCGTAAGAGGCGACTAAAAGGAGTCCCTCCCCCTCAAGGGGGTAGTTAGCGCCTGCGTCCGAAGACGGACGGTTCCACGACCTCAATTTGTGGTCATTTTGCTTTTTCACTTCTCGTTTCTTCCTTCCTTTGGTTGGTTCCTTTCTTTGCTATTCTCCATCTCACTGTCTTCCTTACCCTTTTCCTTGTTTCTTCTCCTTGCCTTCTCATTGCCTTCTTCTCCTTGCCTTCTCTGGTCTCCGCCTCGGCGTTTGAGACAGTCTGTCCTCTCTCTCCCTCTCTCTCTTCTTTTTCCTCTTCTTCCTTCCTCCCTGTGCGCGCCTGAAGGCCGACCCACGCGTTCGCACGCGTAGCCGGTGACGGGGCAACGCGTAATTCCCCGCCCTGGGTAGACAAGTAAGGCACGCGCGTACCCCCTGGTAAAGGCCAGGCTCGGGGAGGGGTGATTGCCTGAGCTGATACCTTCTGAACATGCCGATTGGTCCCTCCGTCTGTTTCTCGGGAGGTGTGACCTGAGGTGTAAACATTCACCTAAGGCGGGAGTGCCCTCTGAGAGGGTCCCCACAAGGAAGGAGCGCGCCATTGGAGACGCTGGCAATCATGGGGGATTCCTCCACAATGGATTTCTCTCCATCTCTCTCGACTTCTGCCCAAAAGCGGAAACTTGACCAGCCACCAGTGACAAAAGTACTACCGCCTGCCCCGCAGTTCCTCGTCGTTTCTCGATCTGAGGACGGAAAGGATTTTTCCTCTGTCAACCCTTTCGTTATCCAGAAGGGCGTAGATGCCATAGCCGCATCTGTCAAGTCGTGTACCAGGTTGCGTAATGGTACCTTGTTACTAGAAACTGAGAGCGCCTTTCAGGCACAAAAACTGCTTCGGGCCACACTCCTGTACACGTTCCCTGTCCGGGTGGAGGCTCACCGCACTTTGAATTCGTCTCGTGGTGTGGTCTATACTCGATCACTTGATGGATTCACTGACGAGGAGATTCAGTCTTTCCTCGCTGAGCAGGGCGTGACGGCTGTCCATAGGGTCATGAAAAAGGGCAACAATGACCTTGTACCGACCCGGACACTTTTCTTGACCTTTGACAGTGTTCAGCTGCCGTCGCGTATCAAAGCGGGCTACGAGGTTATTTCTGTTCGCCCCTATGTCCCGACACCTACGCGCTGCTACCAGTGTCAGCGTTTTAATCACACTCGCCAGTCTTATTCCAATGCGGCTAAATGTGTCACTTGAGGCAGGAATGCCCATGAGGGTGACTGTCCACCTCCGTCTCCTCGTTGTGTGAACTGTCGGGGTGACCATGCAGCGTCCTCCCGCGACTGTCCCATCTACAAGGAAGAACGCTGTATCCAAGAAATTCGGGTCAAAGAGAAAGTGTCCACCTCGGCTGCTCGCAAGCTATTTGCTAGTAGGAAGCCCGCGCTGCTCCCAGCGGGAAAGTACAGTACTGTCCTCGCCTCTCCTCGGACTACCAGGGAGGTGGCGACGCAGACATGCGATCTGACCTTCGGCACCACGGTCGTCCGTTGGGCCAGTGCTAAGATCGCGCGGTCGACGTCTCCTCTTCCTCCCGTCACCCCTCCAACACAAGCACCTTCATCAGCTTCTGCCAAGACGAAGACCCAGAAATCAGGTGCACGGGCCTTCAAGAAGGAACCGTCCCGTGCAGACTTCCTACGTACCTCGCACTCCCAGCCGTCGACCAGTACTTCCACTAAAAGACCTTCCAAGAAGGCTCATAGGAAGCACAGTTCTCCTTCTCCTCCACGGCGCATTTCTTCTCCTGCGCCACCCAGCGGTTGCCGCCCCATGCCGTCATCCGTTTCGCCTGGCCGCAACGCTGGTAGCCGAACGTTTGGCCGTCCACCGGCGGAGGAAGCTCCTCCTCCCGGCCATCTTAACGAGATGGCCGATGAACCTATAGAAGCAATGGACGATGGCTGTCCGCCTACTGATAGCGGCGGCAGTACTCGTTCGAAGCCAGGCCCTCAGCGGCCTTCGAGGTGACCCCTTTTTTCATCTTCCTTTTCTTCTCACGATGGCACTTATTCACTGGAATATTCGCAGCATTCGCTCCAACCGAGAGGACTTGAAGTTGCTGCTCCGCTTGCACCGTCCGCTCGTCGTAGCCCTCCAGGAAACGAAGCTCCGCCCATACGATCACATTGCCTTGGCACACTACACCTCTGTGCGTTTTGACCTACCCCCTGTGGTAGGTATTCCGGCTCATGGAGGGGTTATGTTGCTGGTCTGGGATGATATTTACTACGATCCCATCACATTGCACACCGGCCTGCAAGCAGTTGCCGTCAGAATTACTCTCCCCACTTTTACATTTTCTATTTGTACCGTCTACACTCCATCGTCGTCTGCCGTTACCAGGGCAGACATGATTCAACTTATTGCTCAGCTACCTGCACCATTTTTGTTAACTGGAGACTTCAATGCCCACCATCCCCTTTGGGGCTCTACAGCATCCTGCCCGAGGGGCTCGCTGTTAGCAGACCTTTTCAACCAGCTCAATCTTGTCTGCCTCAATACTGGCGCCCCTACTTTTCTTTCGGACACATCTCACACCTATTTACATTTAGAGCTCTCTATATGTACTACCCAACTTTCACGCCGGTTTGAGTGGTATGCCCTTTCCGATACATATTCGAGCCACCACTTCCCGTGTGTCATCCATGTCCTGCATCATACCCCCTCTCCGTGCTCAGCTAGTTGGAACATCTCCAAAGCCGACTGGGGGCTCTTCTCTTCCAGGGCGACCTTTCAGGATCAAACCTTCTCAAGCTGCGATAGTCATGTCGCACACCTCACAGAAGTCATTCTCATTGCTGCTGAATATTCCATCCCTCACCCTACTTCTTCTCCACGTCGCGTAGCGGTCCCCTGGTGGACCGCGGCATGTAGAGACGCTTTACGTGCTCGTCGACGTGCTTTACGCAACTTTAAACGCCACCCTACAGTGGCGCATTGTATCACTTATAAACGATTACGTGCGCAGTGCCGTCGTATTATTAAAGAAAGCAAGAAAGCCTGCTGGGCTGCTTTCACAAGCACCTTCACCAGTTTTACTCCTTCTTCTGTTATCTGGGGTAGCCTGCGCCGTCTATCTGGCACTAAGGTCCACTCACCAGTTTCTGGCTTGACGGTCGCGAATGACGTCCTTGTGGCCCCTGAGGATATCTCCAATGCCTTCGGCTCCGCTCATTACCACCCTGCCTCCCTCCCCTGAAAACAGGCAGAGGAGGCTAGGCCACCTAACTTCCGCTCCTCGAATCGTGAAAGTTATAATGCCCCTTTCACCATGCGGGAACTCGAAAATGCACTTGCCCGGTCACGGTCCTCCGCTCCAGGGTCTGATTCTATTCATATTCAGATGCTGAACAACCTTTCTCCTGCGGGTAAAGGTTGCCTTCTTCGTACTTACAATCGCATCTGGACTGAGGGACATGTTCCCAAATGCTGGCGCGAGTCTATTGTTGTACCGATTCCTAAGCCGGGGAAGGACAAGCACTTGCCTTCCAGTTATCGACCCATCTCGCTTACCAGCTGTGTCTGTAAGGTGATGGAGCGAGTGGTTAACTCTCGTTTGGTTTGGCTGCTCGAATCTCGGCGCCTACCTACCAATGTACAATGTGGATTTCGTAGGCGCCGCTCTGCTGTTGACCATCTGGTTACCTTGTCAACCTTCATTATGAATAACTTCTTGCGGAAGCGCCCGACCGCGGCTGTGTTCTTTGATTTGGAGAAAGCTTACGACACCTGTTGGAGGGCGGGCATTCTCCGCACCATGCATACATGGGGCTTCGCGGTCGCCTCCCTCTTTTTATTCGTTCCTTTTTAATGGATCGACAGTTCAGGGTACGTGTGGGTTCTGTCCTGTTGGACACCTTTCGCCAGGTGAATGGGGTGCCACAGGACTCAGTTTTGAGCGTCGCTCTCTTCGCCATAGCGATCAATCCAATAATGGATTGCCTCCCAGCTGATGTATCAGGCTCCCTATTCGTGGATGATTTTACCATCTATTGCAGCGCGCAGCGTACATGTTTCCTGGAGCGCTGTCTTCAGCGTTCTCTTGACCATCTTTACTCCTGGAGTGTCGCCAATGACTTCCGTTTTTCTGCCCAGAAGACAGTCACTGCTGCAAAGAGTTTCTCCCACCGTCCTTACGACTCGGTCCCGTTGCTCTCCCATTCGTGGAGACAACAAAATTTTTAGGTCTTACATTTGACAGGAAACTTAGCTGGTCTCCACATGTGTCTTATTTGGCTGCCCGTTGTACCCGTTCACTAAATGTCCTCCGTGTTCTCAGTGGTATGTCGTGGGGAGCGGATCGAACCGTCCTACTTCGCCTATATCGGTCGATCGTCCGCTCAAAGCTGGATTATGGGAGCTTCGTATACTCCTCTGCACGGCCGTCCATCTTACGTTGCCTCAACTCCATACAACATCGGGGTTTACGTCTTGCGATCGGAGCATTTTATACTAGTCCCGTCGAGAGTCTTCATGCTGAAGCCGGTGAATTGACACTGCCCTACCGACGCGATACACTGCTTTGTCGGTATGCCTGTCGGCTACTGTCAATGCCCGATCACCCGTCTTATCGTTCCTTTTTTGACGACTCCCTCGATCGTCAATACGGGTTGTATGTCTCTGCCCTGCTACCCCCTGGAGTTCGCTTTCGTCGCCTCCTTCGACACCTTGATTTTTGACTCCCTGCAACCCTTAGAGTGGGCGAGAGCCACACGCCACCTTGGCTCCAGGCTCAGGTTCGCGTTCACCTTGACCTCAGCTCGCTCCCAAAGGAGGTTACCCCCGGTTCGGTATACCGATCCCGTTTTGTCGAACTTCGTTCGAAGTTCATTAATATGACCTTCATTTATACAGATGGCTCTAAGACCAATGACGGGGTCGGTTGTTCTTTTATTGTCGGGGCACAAAGTTTAAAATACAGGCTCCATGGCCATTGTTCGGTCTTCACAGCTGAGCTCTTTGCCCTCTCCCAGGCTGTTCTTTACATCTGCCGCCACCGTCCTTCTGCTTATGTCATCTGCTGTGATTCCCTGAGCGCCAACCAGAGCCTCAGTGATCCGTATCCAGTTCACCCTTTCGTGCACTGGATCCAACGCTCTCTTCAGCAGCTGGTGGACGACGGTTCTCCGGTTAGCTTTATGTGGGTTCCTGGCCATGTCGGTATCCCTGGGAACGAAGCTGCAGATGCCGCGGCCAAGGCTGCGGTCCTCCAGCCGCGGACAGCTTTTTGTTGTGTCCCTTCATCAGATTGTAGCAGGGTCATTTGTCGGCGCATTTTATCGCTGTGGCATGCCGATTGGGCTGCACTTACGGACAACAAGCTTCGGGCCTTGAAACCTCTTCCCGCGGCTTGGACGTCCTCCTCACGCCCCTCTCGGCGGGGAGGTAGTTTTGGCCCGGTTACGAATTGGACACTGCCGGTTCAGCCATCGCCATCTGCTGACGGCTGCGCCGGCGCCGTTCTGCCCATGTGGGCACTTGCTGACGGTCCGCCACATTTTAACGTCCTGTCCGGATTTTACTTCACTGCGTCTTGATCTTGGCCTGCCATGTACTCTCGATGCCATTTTAGCAGATGACCCAGAAGCAGCTGCTCGCGTTCTTCGTTTTATCAAATTGACCAACCTGTCCAAGGACATTTAATTATGCTGTTTTTTTTTTAATCCTATGCCTGTCGATCTTTTATCGTGTTTTCCCTTTTAGTTGCTGTTTTAAACTTGTGCCTCGCGGTGCATTCCTAACGTAGTCTGGGCGCTAATGACCGTTGAAGATGTGCGCCCTAAAACCACAAAAAAAAAAACAGGTAGTACTGGATCAGGACGAATAATGTTTCCAGTCCTAAAGTAATTGAAAACAAAAAATAGAAAACCTAGCTGTGAATTAACCACAAACCAGTAAGGTAAACTGCAAAGAAAGACAAGAAAAGTAAATCTGGCATCACGTAAAAAGTAAAGATATACTGCATGCAAGACGCAAGAGATTATGGGAGATGAAGGTTTTCACCTTTCCAGACAATCAGCACATTGCTTTCCAAAACACAAAAATCAGGTTTAACCGAACCGAGTTTCGATTCCAAGACCACCGGTGGTGATAACCAACCGTATTACACACTTCCTTACGACGCACTTTTCCTGTCTGGCATGCTGTAACAATGTGAACAAATCAGATGCCAGTCTAACTTCAAGCTTTAATGAATATTCACAAGTTTCTGTGACTATCACCGAAAAAATACGTACCTTATTACGGTGCGGACTGTTTCGAAAATCAAAACCGGATGGCTATACGCCTCTATCAATGTGTAATAGCCATTTTGTCCCATTCCATGCTCTCAACAGTGCCAAAGTCGTAATTTCACATTAGCATATGGTTAATTGATTAAGAAATTAGCAAAGATTTAAAAACTTCTGTGAAAAAATCTGCCACGAAGTTTCATATCAGCTCACACTTGGCTGCAGAGTGAAAATTTCTTCCTGGAAAGTTGATTGTGTTAACGAAACGACCATAAACAGAAACCAATTTCAACATACGGTAATTGCACCAGAAAGCAATATGGGAGACTCAGCGGAGACGTGACCACAGCGGACAGCTTCACGCATGCGCAGTCAGGCGAATAGTGCCGAATTTGAAACCCTATTCCGTTATCCATGCAAGTATCGTACTTCGCTGCTAACGCTATCATAATAGTGAGCCCGTTCACACGATAGACGGCCACCATTCACGCAACCGGTTATCACTCGATTACAAGTTCGTTCATCGTGTAAAACGGGCATAGCTCGGCACTGTCCTCATCGCACAATGGTCGCACCTGCGTGACTACTAAATACACAGTACCTGCTCGCCGACGCGCCCCAGCACAGTGTGTGTTCGCTTTTTTTTTTTTTTTTTTTAACTGTGTAGTGGGGGCTGAAGAGATCATCATTGATGACTTATTCTTCTAGGATGGGATGTAAGGATAAAAGGAAAACACTTTATTTATAACACATTCAGTTAGGCTTGGGCACTCAACGGGTCCTTTAGCCTGCTGTCTATCTGCTGTGGAGGGTGAAATGTGTCTAGGCTGTTATGTGTGACTGCTTCCTCGAGTTATGACAGATTCCCTATGGGGGGCGAAACGTTATTGACTTCGGTACTCTTGTGCCATCTTGCAGGATTTACCGTTCCTACCGATTCTAAATGTCGAATTTCGTCCCTAAGGGCATCGATTATGTCAAAAACTCGTAGAGCCTTGTCATGGACCTTCTATTGTATAGTGGTCTCGTGGGGTGCGGTGCGGATGTCGACGTTTCTTGTCCACCATGGAGCTCCTGTGATCCAGCGATAGCAAATGTTTTGCTGCGCTTGGAGTTTGTTGTTGTTGAAGACGCACGTAGTTCCCCCACGAGGTGGAACCATATAACATTGTGGGTTCCACCGTTGCCTTATACAATTGGAGTTTAGTCTTACGGTTTGTAACGCTCCCGCCCTACTCGGACGTAGGTTAGCTATATAAAGCCTGTACTGTAATAAGTTCATGGGCTTCACCTTATAAATAAGGATTTTAGTACATTAGTTGACCGCGCGTACCTAATAGAAGCAAGATCGGACTTATTCCCAGTCAATAACTACAGTGATGCATCAAGCAAATGTACAGTATAATTATTCTTTCGCATGGACAAGAAGTACACACAGTAGATGCTACCTATAACTAACAATTCGGTCGCCAGCCTACTTAGGCAATTAGTGAGTTTTTCCTTGTACAAGTGGGTGCATGTACAAGCATAGTAACACGTAGTAATGATGCGTTATATGGCAAAGTTTGGAACCCGAAAAATCCACTGAACTAAAGTTTTCTCTTTTTGGTACTAATTTGGACGAGCTACATTTACACAACACCACACAGTAATGATTACTACGAACTGCATTTTGTTTGTTGAGCAGACTGAAATCGGGCATAGATTGCCCTAGCGTCGACAATCTTAAAAGTACACACACAATATCACTATGAATAATGGAAAAACACTAATACATTTAGGATTAATATAGAATTTAGCTTTACTGGTCAAATCTGATCAGTACACATCAAGGTTTGAACGAATGAACAAGAGCAAAAGGGGGGGCCCTGAAACTGTTATAGTCGTTATACTGAAACTATCTAGTACTGAAGGCAAATTAACACACAAATTTATCAATCTCTGGATAACTACTCTTTTGTCTTACTTCTGAATAATTTAACTGTCATTATTTCTGTCTCAAATTAATTAAATAACATCGCTAACTCAATCCAACAAAAACTCTTTTGTTCTTTACCAATATTTGCAACAGCACACAGAACTATAGATTCCTTTATGGCATAGATTAATCTGCTGATAATTTTCATTAGCACAAACATTAAACTTTCAGTTTAGGATACTCGGATTGCACAATACGAGGTAAGGATCCTGTCTAGGTCAGTGATCAGGATAAGTCATGGCTAAAGCAATTCTGGTGAAAGTCACGTTATTATTGAACCATTAGAAACAGTTTCGACACTGGTCCACACAGATACACTTCTAAAGATGAAATAAATGTTTGACCTGTGCAAGTCGGTGCGGCGGTTGGCGGGCAGCGAGATAGCGGGCAGCACGGCACACATGCAAGCACGGCTAAGGCTCACACAACATCGGCACTTTCCATCTTCTTAGCGTCGTAATCTTTCCAATTTTGTGCCTCAGAATATAGCCATGCCAAGTAGTCGTCGGAATCGGTTCATCCGAGGCTCAATGGAATCCACTTTTCCTGGGTAGCCTCCTCAGTACAGTACGTGTACTTCCGACTGTTGCTCGCCTCCGACTGTGTTACTGAGCCCGTTGTGCCGAACCGCGCCCAGTGTGCGTTTTCCCGCCTCGCCTGCCTCCACCCTTTCCCGCTCCCCTACAGGTAGGGTATTCACCACAGGTTTTCTACTACACATATCCTAATGCATTACCTACGTATGGACCAAGTGTATAAATTACAATTTTCACATCTTACAATAGTTTTAACATTAAATACACTTTCCTTTGATTACCACATTATTTGAAATCTAACATAAATAATATTCGTTTCAAAAGTTACTCACAGTTTCTTTAACATGACACGAAAAGAATCGAAAAAGAAATTCAACACATTGCTATTATTAATTTATCTAAATTCATAAAGAAAAAAATTCTTATACGTATAATTCTCGTTACACATGCCCCTGTTTCCAGAAAATTTTCTTAAGTCCAAATTTTATGGGAACACTAAATCTTACAATTATACAGTGGTTCTGAATTTTTACTTAACTGTCCAAAAAGATTTACACTACATATTTCCTTTTGCTCACTGTATATAGGTTTACACTTTTTTAATACTTCAAGAATACTGACTTGTCATTTACTTAAGTGCCTTTCGCACAGTCCAACTTCCCATCACAATCTCACTAAAATAGCAATTTACTTATTTTTTCTAAATTTCTCAAAGAAATAATTTAAAATTCTGGAATACAAACATTTAACTACAAAAAACAATTTCATATTTTGTGTACACTATAAGAAAATTTATCGCTGCATGCTTTGAATAGCAGTCCATTTTCTTACTTACTAAACAAAACACACACACATATATTGAGAAAATTAACTACATATATTATTGCCTATTATGTGGATTTGGGCAGTCCTTTTTACTTCATATTGTCACATCTCCTGGATCACATTTACAATTTTCCATCGATTATTTATCTGCCCTCATTAGTATTTGGCAGTCCTTCATATTATAATTCATACACTGCCCATTTTCATTTTTGACAGTCCCATCTTTTATCTGGCTGATAGCATTTATCCTTTCTTTCAGCCCTTTTTTCCATACATTTTTACAGTTACAGTACAATTGGTAATCTGAAACTCACATAACTACATTAGCACACTTTCAAGGGTATACAGACATTTACAAAGATTAGATACATTTAGGAAACCTGGGTTCAGCATAAGATACAGCACATTTACTCGTTCCTAGGAACATACAGTTTCAGGTCCACAATATTTCTTACACCTAAAGGTCTTTTGGATTTTGGGTAGATCAGGTAGTAAGCATTGTCGTGTGGAATATTCTGTATTAGATATGGTCCATTATAAATATATTTAAATTTTGAAATTTCATGGTTTAGTTCACTAGACTTTTCGTGGGTTTTTAAAAGAACATAATCTCCAATTTTAAATTTTGAAACTTTTAAATTTTTATTGTGTCTTTTAGATCTAGATTCAGCATTTTGCTTTGCCCTTTTTATCACCAATTCTTTCTTTTGATCCAATCCCAAACTTGTACAAGGTGGAAACTCTAGTTTTTTTTTCAATTAAACTTTTACTACTTCTGCCTAACAAAATTTCTTCCGGTGGAAATCCTGTAGTTTCATGATGTAATGTGTTCATGACATTCTCAAAATCCAATATAAATCTGCCTCAGGCTCTATTTCAACAAACAATAATTCACTTTCAGATAAAACTGAGTTACAGTAATAATAAAGTCATGCATAATATTAATAATATATAAAAATACAACATCCTGCCCCCTAATCTCTTTATTAACAAGGCAGTCTTTTCTGGTTCATAAAACAGTCACTTAAGTCTGGTGGCTTCTTAGGCTTCTGGAGTTCAAAGTCTTTGCTTACTTGAACTCTTCGCAAAATAAACACAGAGTCGTCAGGTGGCTCTTTCTTTCTTTGTTCAGTTTCAACGTCTGGATTTTGTTTTGATACGTCGTCATCGTTAGGTACAATATCGTACTTAACTGCATCCCCTTTATTTCCACTGATTTTCTCATACGCTCTTTCAGTAAAAGTATATTCACTTTCTTTTACACCTGAAAATTCATCTACACTAGAGTCATCACTACACTCTTCCTCAACATCAGATTCACTTAAGCACGCTACTTTTGCACAATAGGGAGCGTTAGTACATTCATTTTCGTCTATATTTATGTATCTTTCATCATCCGAACTATCGTCGGAACCCGACCATTCCGGATCGCTTTCAGGTTCTAACATAAAAGCTTTTCTGAGACAGGCACTAAGTTCTTCCTCTGTATTGTCGTCAGGTTTAGATTTTAATTCAATCTCCTCTTTTGGCAAAACGGCCTCATCCTCAGCTTTATTCACATCCACTGTAATTTCATATTCGGTGTAATCCTCGTGGACTTTAATTACTTTCAGGTAATCATCTACCCCTTCTACACGGTGCCTCTCGGTAGCGGCTTGTACTATTGGCGGACTGTTAGCAGAAGTTATTTGTTCGTCAATGCTGAGGATTTCATCCTCCAAATCCTTCCTATCATTAACCTTCATCCTATTGGCGGCACGCGTACTTTGCGCGGCGCTATTTATTCTCCCCTCTTCAATTTTGGGCCACGTCAGTTTATGGACGTCCCTACTATCTTTCTTTCCACCAACTAATTTCTTCGCCTCATACTCCCTTTTAAAATCCTCCCACTCACATTGCTTTAGGCCCTTGTACAGATCGTCGATCTGCACACGCCAATCAGTAACTTCTGCTAATTCATTATCGCCTTTTACCTCATTGCAAACACTGCTAACCGCACCTCTCTGTGTACTCACAGTCTCATTTATTGTTTCCTTTGCCACGGAATTATTACTCGTAAAATTTTCATTAGCTCTGACTGCTACGTTCGTACCTACTGCTGCCGTATTGCTAGCGGCTTCTTTCTGAACAGATGTTCGGCTAGGCTGGGCCGTTACCCTCTGATGCTCCACTCGCCTGTTAACATGTAGCGCTCTGTGCGGCAGCGATGATTCATTCTGGCTCGCACCTGACGCTTGTTTCGCCACAACACGTCGCGGCGTTCCATGCTCGTCCCAAGCCTGTCTCATTACATTACGGTCGGTCGGGTATATTTTCTTGAATTGGGGCCGGTATGTATTGTCCGCTTCCGTTTGGCCCGCAACGTTCGCGGAAATTAGTTTCCCGCGTCGTTATTGTTTTGCGCGGTATACCCTCTACCGCGACCTGGATTATTTCCTCTGCCTCTTCCTCTGCCACTTCCTCTCTGTATTACATTGACGCGAAATCCATCGCCGTCGTTTCGTTCGTCATTGTGTCGGTTATTACGGTTACCAAAATTTTGATAATTGGCACGACTTTCGCGCCAATGGTCTTCATCTTCGACCCTTTCTAGAAATGCTTGGAAGCTACGATGATTGCTTCCTACGTACCTCTTGGAATCCTCCGGAAGCTTTTTATATAGCTCCCAGATAATTTCTGAATCTGATCTTCGACCTCTTAAATGCGTCAATTTCCGGTACCAATGCTCGCAGAAATCTTTCAAAGAATTCCTGCCCCGGTTATCATGCTGTTTGGCCATGATAAACTCGCGCCATAAATGGTCCTGCTTTTGTTCAGACCAATATTCTTCCGTAAATCTCTGCCTAAATTCCTCGAACGTCATTCGTTCGGTATTTAAATTTATTCCCCAGCGCTTAGCATCACCCGCTAAGGCGCTAATTACAACGTTTATCTTTTCCTGATCAGATAAGTGCTCAGGAAATACTCTCTCGCAATTTTTGATAAAATCTAACGGATGCCACCCGTTATGTTTCTTGACTGGATCGAAGCGTTCCTCGCCTTCTAGCAGCTTCGTAATTGGTGTGCCATTACAGACAACACCAAACCTATCTTTAATTTTGCTTTCCAGATCGAAAATTTTGCCCTGAATTTTCGTAGTATTTTGTTCACAATTTTGAACACATTCGAATACATTTTTACTTAAATTACTTTCAGTGTCCAAAACTACCTTTTTCAATTGCGATATCCCGTGTTGACATTTGTTTACGACCTCAGTTTTAAGACCGAAAACTTTTTCGTCTACCTTAGTTTCAACCAGAGGTTCTACTTTCTCTTGGAGGATGAGAATTTCAACATCAAATCTACTATTAATGTTTCCAATTTCCTCCTGCATAGTATCCATATTTTTGTTAATGGTATCAATTTCAAATTTCAGAGTATTTACCACAGAACTTAAATTACCCACTTTTTGTTCTACCTGTTCTATTTGTTTACTAATTTTAATTCCCTGTCCCTCGACCTGTGCTTTAATTTGATCCACCTGTGTTTTGAATTGCTCGTCAACGTGTGTTTTGAGCTGATTAACCTGACTACCGACTTGTTTTTGAAGTTGCTCATTTTGTGTTTTGAGTTGCTCGTCAACATGTGTTTTAAGCTGATTAACCTGACTACCGACTTGTTTTTGAAGTTGCTCATTTTGTGTTTTGAGTTGCTCGTCAACATGTGTTTTGAGCTGATTAACCTGACTACCGACTTGTTTTTGAAGCTGATCATTCTGTCCCGCAATTTGTTTGGTTAATTGTTCAAATAAGTCGTTCATACTTAAAATTTTTATACTGTTTTGTTCTACAGGATCGATGTGTTCCGATTCTACTTCAGAAGTTTCTTTCGGTTCTTTCTTTATCTGTGGTGAATCAAATATGTCAGTGGATTCGTTCACATACCCACTATCATCTACAAAGTCACCCTCTGCTTCCTGTTTTGTCCCTTGCTGTGTCCGAGGTGATCTCAACCTTTCAATCTGTTCATTGACGTGTTCGTGGTATTGTATGTACGCCAACTGTCTTTCGCTAACGCCATCTGTTATCTGGCCGCGTAAACTCGGCTACTGCCAGCCGCATTCTCCATTTCGCTTGGCGCACCTACCCCGTCTACGTTTCTGTCCATACTAAATGCCAACTACACCACACTATTATACTTGGCTCACACTGCAGTTTCTTTTACTGAACTTTATTGCTATTCGTGCCACTGAACATCCGCTGTTCGATCTTTACATTAATTTGTAACCGACAACAACTGGATGTCCTGTCACCGGGAAGCCACTTGTAACGCTCCCGCCCTACTCGGACGTAGGTTAGCTATATAAAGCCTGTACTGTAATAAGTTCACGGGCTTCACCTTATAAATAAGGATTTTAGTACATTAGTTGACCGCGCGTACCTAATAGAAGCAAGATCGGACTTATTCCCAGTCAATAACTACAGTGATGCATCAAGCAAATGTACAGTATAATTATTCTTTCGCATGGACAAGAAGTACACACAGTAGATGCTACCTATAACTAACAATTCGGTCGCCAGCCTACTTAGGCAATTAGTGAGTTTTTCCTTGTACAAGTGGGTGCATGTACAAGCATAGTAACACGTAGTAATGATGCGTTATATGGCAAAGTTTGGAACCCGAAAAATCCACTGAACTAAAGTTTTCTCTTTTTGGTACTAATTTGGACGAGCTACATTTACACAACACCACACAGTAATGATTACTACGAACTGCATTTTGTATGTTGAGCAGACTGAAATCGGGCATAGATTGCTCTAGCGTCGACAATCTTAAAACTACACGCACAATATCACTATGAATAATGGAAAAACACTAATACATTTAGGATTAATATAGAATTTAGCTTTACTGGTCAAATCTGATCAGTACACATCAAGGTTTGAACGAATGAACAAGAGCAAAAGGGGGGGGGGGGGCCCTGAAACTGTTATAGTCGTTATACTGAAACTATCTAGTACTGAAGGCAAATTAACACACAAATTTATCAATCTCTGGATAACTACTCTTTTGTCTTACTTCTGAATAATTTAACTGTCATTATTTCTGTCTCAAATTAATTAAATAACATCGCTAACTCAATCCAACAAAAACTCTTTTGTTCTTTACCAATATTTGCAACAGCACACAGAACTATAGATTCCTTTATGGCATAGATTAATCTGCTGATAATTTTCATTAGCACAAACATTAAACTTTCAGTTTAGGATACTCGGATTGCACAATACGAGGTAAGGATCCTGTCTAGGTCAGTGATCAGGATAAGTCATGGCTAAAGCAATTCTGGTGAAAGTCACGTTATTATTGAACCATTAGAAACAGTTTCGACACTGGTCCACACAGATACACTTCTAAAGATGAAATAAATGTTTGACCTGTGCAAGTCGGTGCGGCGGTTGGCGGGCAGCGAGATAGCGGGCAGCACGGCACACATGCAAGCACGGCTAAGGCTCACACAACATCGGCACTTTCCATCTTCTTAGCGTCGTAATCTTTCCAATTTTGTGCCTCAGAATATAGCCATGCCAAGTAGTCGTCGGAATCGGTTCATCCGAGGCTCAATGGAATCCACTTTTCCTGGGTAGCCTCCTCAGTACAGTACGTGTACTTCCGACTGTTGCTCGCCTCCGACTGTGTTACTGAGCCCGTTGTGCCGAACCGCGCCCAGTGTGCGTTTTCCCGCCTCGCCTGCCTCCACCCTTTCCCGCTCCCCTACAGGTAGGGTATTCACCACAGGTTTTCTACTACACATATCGTAATGCATTACCTACGTATGGACCAAGTGTATAAATTACAATTTTCACATCTTACAATAGTTTTAACATTAAATACACTTTCCTTTGATTACCACATTATTTGAAATCTAACATAAATAATATTCGTTTCAAAAGTTACTCACAGTTTCTTTAACATGACACGAAAAGAATCGAAAAAGAAATTCAACACATTGCTATTATTAATTTATCTAAATTCATAAAGAAAAAAATTCTTATACGTATAATTCTCGTTACAGGTTGAGATCCTTATTCTTCAAGAACGGAATCAATTTTTTGTAAAGGTAGACACCGAGGTACTTCAATCCCGGCGACCATGGGATAAATTGATCAGCTGTTTCGAGTGTGACGTTCAGAACTGGTTTCATCCGTGTGAACAGAAAGGCTGCTGTCTTCGTCGGGTTGATCGTTATCTTATTTTGCAGCGCCCAGCGTTCCATTACAGCAAGTTGCCGTTGCATCCTATCCATTAGCTGGTCCAAGTGTCGTCCAGTTGTCAGAAAGGTCGTATCGCCCGCATAAAAACTCGCCGTAACAAGGGGGACTGGTGGAATGTCATTTATATATAAGTTGAAAAGCAGAGGCAAAATGACAGAGCCCTGCGGAGATCAGTTTTATTTCGGTGTTTTTATCGTTGACTCGGACATACAGTTTCCTGTCCTGCGGAAAGCTGTCTGAGTCCAATGTAACAATCCGCAATAGGGGTAGTGAGACGCAGTTTGACGATGTCAAGGAAAACACCAATCTTGAAGTCATGCTTGTTGTATACTTCTTGTATCCGTTCGGTGGTCCGTAGAAGTTGGAGTTCGGCAGATAACTTTTCCTTGAAACCGAATTGTTCGGGTCGTATAACATGATGCGCTGTAAGCGTGTCATGGAGCCTCTTCAACAGCACTCTCTCGAGCACCTTGCCCAGGGTCGGCAAGAGACTAATTGGCCGGTAACTGTTGGGTTCTGCTGGGTCTTTACCTGGCTTGGGTATTCGAACTACTCGAGCCGCAGGAAAATATCCCTGCAGAGGACAGCTGTTGAGAATTCGGATAAGGAGCACAGTTGCCTACCTGGGCAACTGTTTCAAATCGGTGTTGCTTATGGAGTCGTTGCCTGGTGCGTTATTCCGAGTCTTTCGGATAATTTTACGGATCTCTGCTGGTGTGGTGAGCTGTGGGCGGCTCTGCACAGGCGCAGTACGAAAAGCAGTCCATTCTGCTGTAACGACGGCTTCCTGTTCTTGCATGCGGACGTCGTTCATGGGGGTCGCTGGTGGAGACATCTGTTCTTGGCAAGTCGTAGCATACAGCTCAGCCTGGGCGAGTTCGTCATAGAGGAGGCCATCTGGTCCTCTGATAACTCGTTTACGTGGCCGCTGGTGTTGTATGTTCTTGACTACCTGCCATTCGTTCTTGGTTCGAAGTAAGAATTCATCCATCTTATCTTCCCAGACCTGTGTCGCCACTCGGCCACTCTCCTGTGCAGTTCTCGTGTTGAGACGTGTGTTTGTCGTCGATCGATCGGGTTTCTATAGCGGAGCCAACGTCGCCTGCTCCTGTTCCTCTGTGTCTTCAGTTCGTGGGGTAGAGACAGGAACTCGTCGAAAGCTACTACAGGGTAGACCGTGTGAGTAGTTGCTCTCCGTTTGGCTACCTTTATCTTCTGCGTCAAAGTTGGTACTGCGATGTCGATGGCTTCCGGTGTTGAAACGTCCTGCGTCGGGCACATACTGTTGTCAAGATATGTCCGAAATTGACCCCAGTTCAGATTTTCTGAGGTGGGGGTCGGAAGGCTGGCCGTTGCGTTTTCCACTATGCTGATAACAGGTCGCTGGTCAGACGAAAGATCGTCGACGGTGCGGAGCTGGAGGTTCGTCTCAATGTTTTTGACGAGAGCAATATCTAGGATTTCCGCTTCTTGCCGATCGAGTAAGGAATCAGTGTGGGCTGTCGTGGGCCATAGACTGTGATGCCCTGTTCTTCTTCCATGGCAATCAAAGTTTGTCCACGAGGGTTCGTACGCCGGGAATTCCACGTGACGTGCTTGCTGTTAAGGTCACCTCCTAGGAAGATTTTGTCAAAATTGGTGGATACTGTGTAGGTCGTCTGACACCAGGTTCTTACCGGGGCAGTTGTACGCCGCGATGAAAGTGATGTTGCCTGCCGCCGATCGAACCGTTACTGCTGTTGCCTCCAGATGTTGGAGGTGTGGTAGTGTTTCATGATGGTGCTACAGTTCCCTTTTAAGCAGAACTGCGGTACCTCCACCTCGTTGGCCTTGTCTGTCCGTTCTATAGACGTACATTTACGAAATCGGAGCTCAGTTGTTGGACGAAGGTGCGTCTCCGATACAAGTGCGATTTCGATTTTGTGACGTTGTAAAAATTCAGTGAATTCTGTTTTCTTGTGTTTCATTCCGTTGGCGTTCCATATACAGATTTTCAGGTTTGACGTGGTCCCAGGGCGATCCATCTTAAGGTGTTCCAAAGACCTTCAATACACTTTCGATTAAAGAAATTATCCCCACTAGTTGTTGCTGGACGGCTGTGAGAAGTTTGGCGACATCAGAGAGCGCTGGAGCTATGGATTCCATCAAATGAACTGGTAAGACGTAGGTTTCTGGTTCTGGTCGTCGTGGTGATGCTGCGTGGGCGTATGAATAATGCTGGCGGTGTTGTCGAGGCGGACGTGCTTCACGAGGAGGCTGTGTTACTGGCTGCCGGCTGGTCATGTGGCGTTTACTGACGGTGGGGCGGAGGGTGTGGCGTCAGATTGGAGTTCCGTATTACACGAGCCCTCCGTTGAGAGGGCTGCGGGGAAGACCGTTGTCTGTATTTCCTGAGAAGTTCCTGGTACTTCTGGCAGCCACGCCATGTGGCAGGATGGTCCTTTTCACAGCACATTTCGGCGGAGCCCCTCGGGGGTGAGTCTATGCGGAAGATCGGTGTTACCCTCCACATCGAACGCAGCGAGCAGGCAAGGTGCAATAATTAGCTGTATGTTCGAATCGGTGTCAGTGGCGACATTGAACAGGTCCTTCTTGTCTGTTGTAGGTTTCAATAACGACTTTAGTATATAGAAGTTATTTGATGTCGTAAATCTTGTAGTTTTCCTTTTGGGCTGGCAACGTGACACAGTAAGCATCTTGAGGTCGTAATTCCTTCGTGTTGTCGTCTCGATTTTTAAACTGGTGGACGTTGATGACAGCGAAACCCTTTTTTATCAGTGCGTCTTTCAGTTCTCCCTCCGTAACTTCGGCAGGTAGACGTTTGACAACCACTTTGAGGTCTTTGTCCTCTGCGGCCTGATGTGTAAAAAAATGGATGTCATTCGACACAAAGAAATTTATGGCCCGCCGTTGATCTTCATAGGAGTCAAAGTGATATTTGATCCTGTCTCGTTGGTAGATGGTCTTAAAACTGCCGTCAATATTCGCTTTCAGCGCCTTGTTGAGTTCCATGTAATTCTTGGTATGGTAAATAGAAACGGGCGGGACTTTGCGTAGTAAGTTCCGGCCAGAGCCATCTGTCCCCTCTTTATCTGTTTCGAGATTGATGTCACTCGTCTGGTCCATACGTTTTGGAGCATCCGTAGTATCTCCCGTCGCAATAGCCGCATAACGGTGGCCTCCAGTTGTCGCTTCCGAGAGTTGTTCTGCTTAGGAGAAGCGTAGAGTCGTTTTCTTTGGAGAACTAGTCTAAAATAAAATCTCCCTCTTCGTCGGTGGGCTGCATGGTCCAAAGTTCTTCAGCGGAGACTCCAGCCAGTTCGTCGTCGTCTTCTGGTGGAGAAAATTGCTAGAGGTCGTCTACTTGTTCTTCAGGCTGTGAAGAAGGAATTGTAATAGTGCGGTTGTCGAATACTTCCTGACTTTGCAGAATCATGTGTTGTATTTCACGTCTCAATTCCCGTTGTTGCCGATCGTTCTGTGTTATCTGATGTCTCTCGTCATAGGGGTCCGACGTATGTTGTCCTCCGCTCTGCATTCGCATAGCGCTCGTCGTGGTACTGTCCTCATTATGTTGCCTTTCAGAATCAGTCGTCGTGGCATGGGTCGTCGCCATTGTATCCGTCCTGCGGGAAGCCGCCCCACCGACCGGCCAGCGGCCGGCCCCGGCGCGACCCAGCCGGCCGGCTCGGACACGCGCGCTACGTTGTCCGCACTCATCGGCATCGCGCGCTCAACTGTGTGTTCGCTTTCTCGTTCTCAGGCAGACTGCTCGCCGAGACTCCCCACTAGGCGACACTAACTCACTTTCCCCCTGGCCACAGGTAATACTGGCCAAACAACGCACTTCTCTGACATAGATAGGCAGAGTTATTCCTGCAATAGTACAATACTTCTCTTGTAAAGAGAAACTACCGTAAATACTTACAAGGGAACCTCCCCATCGCACCCCCCTCAGATTTAGTTATAAGCTGGCACAGTGGACAGGCCTTGAAAAACTGAATACAGATCAATCGAGAAAACAGGAAGAAGTTCTGTGGAAGTATGAAAAAAATAAGCAAAATATACAAACTGAATAGTCTATGCATATGATATACAACATCAAGGACATCATTAGCTCACGACCGCCGTGGTCACGTGGTTAGCGTGAGCAGCTGCAATATGAGAGGTCCTTGGTTCAAACCTTCCCCTGGAGTGAAAATTTTAATTTTTTATTTTCAGACAATTATTATCTGTCCGTCCGATGCGATCACTTTTTTGGGAGTGATTATCACATGCACAAGAAAACCTAAATCGGACAAGGTAGAGGAATCTTTTTACCCATTCACCAAGTGTACAGGTTAGGTGGGTCGACAACATATTCCTGTCATGTGACACACATGCCGTCACCAGTGTCGTATAGAATATATCAGACGTGTTTTCCTGCGGAGGAATCGGTTGACGTATGACCTTGCGATCAAACTTTTTCGGTTCCCATTGGATAGGCACGTCCTTTCGTCTAGTAATCGCACGGTTTAGCGGTGCGGTGGCAAAACACAGATACTAAACTTGTTACAGTGAACAGAGACGTCAATGAACGAACGGACAGATAATAATTGTCTGAAAATAACAAATTAAAATTTTCACTCGAGGGAAGACTTGATCCAATGACCTCTCCTACTGCAGTTGCTCACGCTAACCACGGGACCACGGCGTTCATGAGCGCATATTCTCCGAGATGTTGCCTATCATAGCATGGACTACTCAGTTTGTATATTTTGCTTATTTTTTTCATACTTCCACATAACTTCTTCCTGTTTTCTCGATGATCTGTGTTCAGTTTTTCAAGGCCTATCCACTGTGCCAACTTTTAACTAAATCTGAGGGGGGTGCGATGGGGAGGTTCCCTTGTTAGGATTAACCATCTGGAACGACATAAAGTGCAATGCACGCCTAAAATTCTGTCGAAAGCAGACACCAGACAGAGATTCACTGCAATAATCTTATGGAAATGTACTTTATCCTCAATGAAGCGATTTACACAACACTTATTCAACATATTCTTCGGTATATACTAGGATACGTCAACGGGGACAGATGAAAATGTGTGCCCCGACCGGGACTCGAACCCGGGATCTCCTGCTTACATGGCAGGCGCTCTATCCATCTGAGCCACCGAGAACACAGAGGATAGCGTGACTGCAGGAATTTGTCTCAACGCCTGTAAGCAGCCAAGGGTGTTCATTTCATTGTAATTTCCACTGCAATAATCTTATGGAAATGTACTTTATACTCAATGAATTGATTTACATAACACTTATTCAACATATTCTTCGGTATATACTAGGATACGTCAACGGGGACAGATGAAAATATGTGCCCCGACTGGGACTCGAACCCGGGATCTCCTGCTCACATGGAAGGCGCTCTATCCACTTGAGCCACCGAGAACACAGATGATAGCGCGACTGCAGGGATTTATCTGAATGCCTGTAAGCAGCCAAGGGTGTTCATTTCATTGTAATTTCACTCTAACGAGCTGCATGGTCACCGATGGTGTCTGTTCTTTCGGACATGTCCGAAAGAACATATACCATCTTAGTATATACATAGTTAAGCCTCAACGGCTACTTGGCTTTCTTCTTCTTCTGTGCGAATGCACAAACAGTGCCCGAACTCTTACGGGAATCGGCAACGCGCCGCGAGTAATGAGTATAATGGGCGGGGGCACTACGAATGTAGTGCGGGACAATACGTTGAGAATGTGGGTTTCGCGGGAGGCGTGCCTGAGATAAATCCCTACAGTCGCGCTGTCCTCTGTGTCCTCGGTGGCTCAGATAGTTAGAGCGTCTGCCATGTAAGCAGAAGATCCCGGGTGCAAGTCCCGGTCGGGGCACACATTTTCATCTGTCCCCGTTGACGTATGTCAACACCTGTAAGCAGCCAAGGGTGTTCATTTCATTGTAATTTCATATTTTTAAGTGTTGCTCAACATCCTGAAACCTTCATCTGGTTAAACTAACAGAAGAGACAGAAGGGACCCAAGAAAGAGTGGCATATATCGTCAGTTGTTCGAGTAATCGGCGAATGGACGTTATAGAGATGAGAGACGATTCCTAGTAGGGACATTGTGCACGGCAGGGGGCTTCACTAGTGAAATTTTGAGACAGTTTGTTCAGGAAAGTCTCGGGCATCATACTCCTTTTTCCTATTTATGTTCTCTGAAAGATGTACGTAATGTGGAATTGAGCACTAAATCTCACGAGAGGCACATCCTTCAGTGTAAAGGGAAGCGAGGAGGGCTGTGCTGTCAGTAGGGAATCAGTAACAGCGGACTGGGTCATTCAGGTGCGCTAAATGACTTCGAGCGTCGTACTGACTGTGGCAAACGCTGTGTGAGAGCACAAAGGACGGGAACACCCAAACTATTGACACGTTCCACTCCGCAGCTCGTGGTCGTGCGGTAGCGTTCTCGTTTCCCACGCCCGGGTCCCCGGGTCCAATTCCCGGCGGGGTCAGGGATTTTTTCTGCCTCGTGATGACCGGGTGTTGTGTGCTGTCCTTA
This sequence comes from Schistocerca serialis cubense, assembly GCF_023864345.2. Taxonomy (NCBI): domain Eukaryota; kingdom Metazoa; phylum Arthropoda; class Insecta; order Orthoptera; family Acrididae; genus Schistocerca; species Schistocerca serialis. The sequence goes on from NC_064644.1 coordinate 56,596,127, forward strand.
GGTTAGTTAGGTTTAAGTAGTTCTAAGTTCTAGGGGACTGATCACCATAGATGTTAAGTCCCATAGTGCTCAGAGCCATTTGAACCATTTTTTGACACCTTCCAGGTTTATTGGTGATTTTTCTTTGAATTCTGTTAAGTTTAACGCAAATGAGGCACTTACATCTACCGCGCTATACTATGTTGCTACTCCTTTAGAATTCGTAAAACTTGGCAGCAGGGTCGCGAGCATCTTCAGATGTGCAAGTCTTAAGGAGCTTGTGTGCATGCGCTACTAGCGTGACGTAATTGTCTTATGGATGAGACGCATACGGGTTTGATAAACAACATGCTCGGTTCACGGCGTGCGCAGCTACCCGTTGCCACTCAACTAGGTGTTTACATCAGCGTCACGACGTGGCAGCACACTGCAACAGACTATTACTCCGTTCTTTTAGCGTAAATCCCGTTACGCAGTAGAGCACCATTCAGAGATGACAGTTCTGTGTCTGCTAGTAAAATTAGATCAGACGTCAGAATATGTTATCGTTATGTGACAGTAAACCTATTTTGTGGGTTTCTGAATGACTTATAGTGTATTAAGTTTCGGAATTTATCATACAGTAATCCATTAGTATTCTAGTCAAGTACCAAGTTGGTAGATCTTAGTTCGTGAATTTAATCATTTCCACAAATGGCCGTTTGTGTTTCAAGCTCGTTGTTTACTTTGTGGGAATCGGTTTTCGTATGCAGTGTCCACATGAATCACCATTAGGTGATAACAGGAAACTAAATAACCAGGGAAAATTAGCTGCAAAGGAAATAAGGCCTACCACACGACATCAGTTAATTGAGAAAGTGACGAAATGAAATAAGCGAACATTTAACAAAGAAGTGATCAATAAGCGTAAGTAATTGTTTGCGTGCAACGTAAGAGCGTCTGATGTTCAGCCAGGATGTTAGTTCGTGGACTAACACAGTTATTAGGGATCATATACAGTTGTCCGAAAAAATAAAAAAGCACGAAAACTCCTAGCTTCCCAAAAATGGGGAACTGGTAGTAACGAAAGCTTACAAATTATTTTCTTTCCTGGACCAATCTGTACGTACTTATGTACAAAACAACAAAATTCCACAAAACAATTCCTTCTTTTGTCAGACAAGTTATGTGTATTATTATTATTATTATCATTATTATTATTACTCTCTTTCAAATTATAAAGGTGGCAGGGGTAAAATACAGGGAGCGAAAGGCTATTTACAATTTGTACAGAAACCAGATGTAAGTTACAAGAGTCGAGGGACACGAAAGGGAAGCAGTGGTTGGTAAGGGAGTGAGACAGGGTTGTAGCCCCTCCCCGATGTTATTCAATCTGTATATTGAGCACGCAGTAAAGGAAACAAAAGAAAAAATCGGAGTAGGTATTATAATCCATGGAGAAGAAATAAAAACTTTGAGGTTCGCCGATGACATTGTAATTCTGTCAGAGACAGCAAAGGACTTGGAAGAGCAGTTGAACGGAATTGACAGTGTCTTGAAAGGAGGATATAAGATGAACATCAACAAAACCAAAACGAGGATAATGGAATGTAGTCGAATGAAGTCGGGTGATGCTGAGGGAATTAGATTAGGAAATGAGACACTTAAAAAAGTAACGGAGTTTTGCTATTTGGGGGGCAAAATAACTGATGCTAGTCGAAGTAGAGAGCATATAAAATGTAGCCTGGCAATGGCAAGGAAAGCGTTTCTGAAGAAGAGAAATTAGTTAACACGAGTATAGATTTAAGTGGCAGTAAGTCATTTCTGAAAGTATTTGTATGGTGTGTAGCCATGTACGGAAGTGAAAAATGGACGATAAATAGTTAGGACAAGAAGAGAATAGAAACTTTCGAAATGTGGTGCTACAGAAGAATGCTGAAGATTAGATGGGTAGATCACATAACTAATGAGGTATTGAACAGAATTGTGGAGAAGAGGAGTTTGTGGCACAACTTGACAAGAAGAAGGGACCGGTTGGTAGGACATGTTCTGAGGCATCAAGGATTCACATATTTACCATTGGAGGGCAGCGTGTAGGGTAAAAATCGTAGCGGGAGACCAAGAGATGAATACACTAAGCAGATTCAGAAGGATGTAGGTTGCAGTAAGTACTGGGAGATGAAGAGGCTTGCACAGGATAGAGCAGCATGGAGAGCTGCATCAAACCAGTCTCAGGATTGAAGACCACAACAACAACAACATTTTTATTATTATTATTGGCAGTGGTTGCAGTTGTAAAAATTTGTTCATAAGTGTAACTATTAAACAGCAGATGCTATTTCACGCTCTCAATTTTATCAGAATCTAAGAATTTGTGAACACACAGAATGTATACTCATGAGCCACCATTGGGTATAGACACTGGATGCAATCTGAGTGAGAGATCCACCAGGGACTTTTAAGTCCTTCTAGAGCTGCCCTAGTCGAGTGTTGGTGATTGTGAAGTAGGAAAGTGGAGGTGTACCCACAGCTAGAGCAAGGCCAGGCGGAGCTCACGTACTGTCGGACAGGGATGTAGATCACTGCAGAATACAGGTGTGAAAATCGCATGAAATCAGCAGAATGCATCATTCAAGAATTCCAAAGGGCAACCGGTGGTCCAGATGGCAGGATGTGTGTGCGCATAGACTTCAAAACAGAGGTTACAACAGTCGAGTAGATCCTCATAAGCTATACGTTTCTGTAGTCAGCGCTAAGCAGTGGATGAGGTTGTATAAAGAACGACCGGACACTGGCTTGGAGTAATGAACCAAGCTATTTCTATCCTAATCCGGTGGGTTTTGGTTCGGCTAGTGTCCTGAGGGCATTATTTGTCATAATGTATAGTGTTAGCACTGAAATATGGAGGAGGTAGTGTTAGGGTATGGAAATGATTTTTTATAGTTCGGGTGTGGTCCTCTTACTACACTTAGGGAAATGTTAAATGTGGAAGGGCATGAACACGTGTTACATTACTGTGGTCATCCAACAGTAGAGGAAAAGTCTGGAGACAATGAGTGCTGTCAGCATGATAGTGCACCCTCTTATAAAACAGAATCTATGAGGCATTGATCTGTAGATAGTAACATTCCCGAAAATGAATGATATGTCTTTAGACACGACCTGAAATTAACGGAACACACTTCGGACGAGCTACAGACATCGACTTTGGTCCAGACCAGAGCGTCCCACATCACTACTCCTATTTCGGTTCTTGAGGAAGTATATGCTGCATTCCTTTACAGGCTTTCATAAATGTCATTGTAGCTGTGCTGAGCAGCGTTCTAGCCATCATAAAGAACTCATCCTACACTTATTCCCGCTTACAGGTGTCCCGACACTTTTGATCAGTTATTGTACATCTCTTGACATGATCATAAAGAGAAAATTATAGACGTTAGATCTAATAAGGAAGTTTATCAACAATATTCTTCCCACACGCCATTTGTGATTGGAACATCTAAAGGTAAAATATATTGCTGGCAAAAATACCTTCCACCACGCATTGTAAGGTGAATGGCGTAGTATAGATGCAGATACAATCGCTAGATACGAAACTGCAGTTCACATCATCGAGTCTAATAACATAACTAGAGGCAGTTGTCCAGCGAACGAGACCCAACCAGTAACTCGGTTTCGTAGTGGTGCAAGCGCTTCCCTTACTTTTATTGATTGTGGACTTTCGTCAGAGATCTAAATTTTTCGTCCGTTAACGGAGAGTACTGAAGGACTGACAAATCCTTTCTTAATCATCAGTCGACTACCCTCGCAAATAGACAGAAAGATAAATAGGAGAACGAAATCGGAAAGGAGGGAAGGAAACTGCTCATTGGTAATCGTAATATGATTTTGGCAAAAAAGTGCATTTTAACACGTTGCGGATATGATTTGTATCATTGTGACTCGACACAATGTGATAAATGCGAAGAATGATGGCATGAGAAAGGAATTTCTCGTGCGAACTCCTGCACGAAAGAATGCGGATTCTTATCTGCATGCGCATGTAAGACTACACTGTTAATGGGTTAATGGTTTTGTACTGTCACCTTTACTGCGTCCAACTTCAGAGTTAAAATGCATTTAGCGGATTTTATCCATAATGAATGCTGTTGAATTCTGTCAGAGTTCCTTTATAGAGTGTAGAATAAGATCCGCTGCCACTGGAAACTGTAGGTGATCTATTTAAGACACTGTCGGTTTCGGTCTTGTGACCATCTCCATCTGGTTACACAATAGTTTTAAGTTCTCATGTTCAATGTTAGATTTCACTGTTTAAATAAAAGGCAGTTTACATGATGTTGACTCAACAACACAAGTCAATCAGGAGAAAGCGGCGAAGTGACATGAGCTGACAATATTAGTGCACTTACATACAGGTCTAGTATCCTCATCGTAATCGCACGTTTTCTTATTTTTTACAAACATATAGTCGATTGACACACATCAATCGCTCATTTGTCACCATAAGTGACAATCGACAATATCTTTATAAAGGTGTGACAAATGTGCGATTACAATTTGAGTACTCCTGATACATGTAAATATGCCAGGTGATCAAAAAGTCAGTATAAATTTGAAAACTTAATGAGCTACGGAATAATGTAGATAGAGAGGTAAAAATTGACACACATGCTTGGAATGACATGGGGTTTCAATACAACCACCCCATATTAATAGATGCGTGAACGATCTCTTGCGCCCGTCGTTTGGTGATGATCGTGTGCTCAGCCGCCACTTTCGTCATGCTTGGTCTCCCAGGTCCCCAGACCTCAGTCCGTGCTATTATTGGCTTTGGGGTTACCTGAAGTCACAAGTGTATCGTGATCGACCAACATCTCTAGGGATGCTGAAAGACTACATCCGACGCCAATGCCTCACCAACTCTGGATATGCTTTACAGTGCTGTTCACAACAGCTGTTGTTGAGGAATCATGGTGGACATATTGGGCATTTCCGTAAAGAACATCATCTTTGCTTTGTCTTACTTTGTTATGCTAATTATTGCTATTCTGATCAGATGAAGCGCCATCTGTCGGACATTTTTTGAACAATTGTATCTTTTTGTTTCCAAAAAAACCGCATGTGTTTCGAAGCATGTGTCAATTTATACGTCTCTATTTACATTATTCCGTGATTTATTCAGTTTTCAAATTTATACTGTTTTTTGATCATCTGGTACTAATGTTTTCTACAGATTTAGTTGTATTGCAGAGTCAGCGTCATGTAAGTTGCCTCTTATTTAAACACTGAAGGCTAACAGTGAGTATGGAAACATAAAATGAATGAATAACTACCTGAAGATGGGCACAAGCTCGAAACCGGTCGTGTCTTTAACAAATCACCTTCAGTTGTGACTGGTAGCGGATCATAGTGTACATTCCAGAAATTCATTTATCTTTGTATGGATTACACCGAGTACTGCATTTCACACTTAAGTGCTTGGCAGAAAATTCAACGAATCACTTCAGACTATTTCTTTACCGTGCCGTTTCCGAACAGTAAATGGGAAAAACCAACATCGAAATCTTTCCGTGCAAGATCTAATTTACTTTATTTTCATACGATGGTCGTTTCCCCCTACGTAGGTGGGATTCAACCAGGCATTTTTACATTCGGAGGAGAAAGTTGATAATTGAAATTTCGTGGAAAGATCCCGCACCAACGGAAAACGCACTTGTTTTGATGACTGCCACCACAACTCGCGCACCGTATCCATGGCTTTGTTTCCCCTATTTCACGATAATACAAAACGAGCTATCTTTCTTTAGCCATTTCTAAGTTCTTCGTCAGTCCTAATGGTAAGGATTCCACATGGCGCAGCAATATTCCAGAAAGAGGACGGATAGTGTATTCAGTTTCTTCTCTTGATTTGTTGTATCTCCTCCGTGGTCTACCGGACCCACAAAATTTTCTCTGCAATAGTTCAAATTTAACTTCTTCGTTATTGTAATCCCTAAGTACTTAGTTGAATAGACAACATTTAATTTTATATGGTTTATCGCTTAACCAAAATTAACTATTTCTTAATATTGCTCATGGGGAGGACCTCACACGCATTGTTGTGTTGTGTCAATTACCACTTTTCACACCAAACACATAACTTATTTAATCCATAACTTGTGAGGTACTTTATTAGGACACAGTTCGTGAGGCGAGATCTATCAGAGAGCTTCGCTTCATTTCTTTGCCCAGGTTTATATAAATCATGAATATTAGATATCCTGATTCTACTCAGCAGTATTTAGTGACTAACAGCAACTTCGTAATAAAGTACTGTAGGTTGACAAAACTACATGTGTGATTCATACAACTTTCCTTAATGCAGCTTAAAAACTGAGAGAAAATTACTCATATTAGTTTCAACCTTTGAACTGGATAGATTAGTAAAAATGTTAAGTACTTGTTTGCACATTTATAGATGAATGGGTAAAACTGAACCATTAGAAACTGGATAAAATTATCTGTTTTTTACATTTTTACAGTTTGCAAGTACTTGTTACCGACGATGCAAGGTAGCAATGTTTTGTAAGACAATGGCAAAGCACATGTGTATAATATTCACGGCTGCCCTTCAGTTATGAAGAAAACGTTAAACGTCACTTACCAACACATGTGGCAAACAGCTCAAAGAAACAGTACTATTATTTTGTAACCACAAGAGTACATATTTTTGAAAAAGGAAACAGCTTTCGTTTCACAAGTATTCCCCACATTTTTGCATTTTTTTTGGTGCGTTCAAGGTACACTGGGTTTTTATACAAAAAACAAATATAAGACGTCTTCCTCTTCTTATGAGGTTCGCGTAAGTACCAGGTTTCCCTCTTTTCAAGTTTTTGTTGTACGTAAGCGGGTATCCTTTCGGCTACCGCCAGGCCTATTCGAATACACGCCAAGAATACACGATTTATTTTAGGGTCATTCAGTCTTCTTTCTAATTGACGTTTGACGAGAGCTTTGGCCAGGTTCTTCAAGTAATAAAGCCTGTTTGTCTGCGAATTATGTTTAGCTGAATGCAATATATATCACTTGACAGCATTCCTGTCATTGGCCATCGTCTAATACGTCGACCACAAAGTATTGGTAGTATTTCTCGTTCAGAGAATCTACTGCCCCTTGCTGAGATTATAAAATTCTCTCTTCTCCGGGTTCTGTGTGGTGGTGTCAACAGATACCTCATGATGCATAGATGTCTTTTTCTTTTTCTGTCAGTTCTAAACTACAGTCTTGTCTTTTGTAAATCCCAATAACCAGGAACTTACTTCTTGTGATTTACAGGGGAGGAATTCACTTGGTATATCTCTCTATTATGCCTCAGTTCCCCAACATAAACTAGGCTCTAGATCTTCATGATATCCACAAGCTCCACAGAAGAAAAAAAAAAGTTGACACTTCTATCGATCCCATTTGTTCCTTGTATAGGCTCTGACGGGCATATTACAGATAGGGTTGGTTTTGAAAAATTCCGTTTTTCTCCTGAAAGCGTACCTGGATCTAAATCTTCACCAGCACAGACTTATCGTACAGAAAATATCAATTTCTAGCATCTGAAAGAAACATCAGTTTTATTCCGAATTTGGCAGGTATCTTAGTCATGTATAATTTGAACTAGAGACGGCCACGAAAGCATATGAGCATCTCATCGACGCATGATGAGGTTCAACGGCATACACAGCTTGGCAGTTCTGCACTAACTTAGAACATGGCTCCAAAATTGAACCTGTAGGCCTGTTTCCTTCCTCACTTTGCTGTTTGTGGCAGTGTGAAAGTGTGGGACTGAAATAAATATATTGAATCGATGTTCGCTCATGGCACACCTAAAAGATCTCTGACAGAACAATCCGTTGTGCTGCAACCATTTCCCCAACAGTTCTCGTGATTCGACTTGAATGCTGCGGAATGCAGTGTGGAACTTTAGATTTCTGCCTTGCAATTCTCATCTTCACGTTCGGCCAGTCTAGTATTTCTTGTAGCATTCCAAGCCACCTCAGGTTTAGCTCAACTTTCTAGTGTAAGTGGTTGATTCTTTATACCTACCAATTAAACAGCAATATTGTGATTTTGCGGGATGCTTCTTGTGATTGTTTACAAGAGCACTTCAACCTCTTTTTCCACAACAAACTTTACCATGGACATTACTTACAGCAAAATCTTCCGTTTATCCGCCAGAAATTTCAGAATTTAATTGATCGTAAAAACACCTTCACCTAGAAATATTCGTCACACTTCTACACAGTTATTGTGTAATAGAATCGAAGTATGGATCACCTGGACAAATGTTGGTACGAATGGGCTTACTCTTCCACTCGACATAACGTTGCTTGTGAAATGTGTCACACAAACCGCATGTGCTAATAATAACTCTACAATTCTCATCCGGTAACAGAGGGAATGAACTCAGACTTCAACAATGCTCGAGGAGATTAGTGCATGAGGAAGAGAGAAGTGGAAGGACAGTAAACCCAAAACAAGATGGCGACATACAGCTTCAGATCTATCAATCGGTCTAGGAGGCCACAACTCAGAAATTATGGGTTAAATCATTTTGCAATTGGTTTGATCTAATTTTATAGTCCATAAACGTCAGCGTCTTCTTCAAATAATCTAAGAGAGCTGCTGAGAAGGGCTGCTGAGATTCTCTTCTCAATCGTTTATACAGGGTGTTTCAAAAAGAATATATGTATTTCGAATGCATATTATTAACTTATTGCATATTATTAAACTTTAAGACATACGAATATGAAACTTTACACTAATATTTACGAACTTCGCAAGTTCAGATTGCAGATGTTCAATATCCCCTCCTCAGCGATACGCTTTCTATTAATTTTATTATTATGCGCTGTTCCATGGTCCAATAGTAGCTTATATCCGTGGAACACTGGACTACCTTTTAATAGATGCTATAATTTTCGATGGGTTCAAGTTCTACAGCTTTCGCTGTTCAGTATATTTCCCAAGCATTTCGTATTGCAAAATTCCTACAATAGCAAATTTAGAAATACAAGTAGGTACTTTGTAGCCAAAACAGTTATGTTTATTCTGAACAAAAGTAACATTTAACAAAAAATGGTTCAAATGGCTCTGAGCACTATGGGACTTAACATCTGTGGTCAGCAGTCCCCTAGAGCTTAGAACTACTTAAACCTAACTAACCTAAGGACATCACACACATCCATGCCCGAGGCAGGATTCGAACCTGCAACCGTAGCAGTCGCGCGGTTCCGGACTGAGCGCCTAGAGCCGCTAGACCACCGCAGCTGGCAACATTTAACAGACCTTTCATAACACATCAGAGACTATACCAACATTAGCTGTACAATAACAAAGACATTATTTCGTAGCTAAAAGATTTCTTGTGCAGTATTCGCCATATAGATGGTATTTTATAATGCTATCTATCACGTAATTGTGATATCAAAGGGAAAACCGCGATATACCATCCTTCCCCACATTCGCGTCAGGCACTCGCTTTAAAATGACGGTAACTTCATAGTTTGTGTGAGGCACAGTTAAAAGAATTTAATTTGTATTATACCTACTTTCTGTAGTACGTACCTGTTACGGAAACTATCAGACTGGAAAATACTGGCAAAATAAACTTACCAGCCAGAACATTATGACAATTTGTCTGATTCCCGGTACATCCACCTCTGGCACGGATAACAGCGGCGACGCGTCGTGCCATGGAAGCAACGAAGCCTCGGTAGGGCGTTGGGGAGAGTTGACATCACATCTGGACAGGGGGCAATGAGCTTTGACGCCACGTTCAGTATCATCGCAGATTTGTTCGATCGGGCTCAGATCTGCAGAGTTTTATGGTCCGAACATCAACTGTAACTTGCCACCGGGCTCCCCATCACACTCCTGGCCTCGTGACATGGTGCATTATCTTCTTAAAAACTGCCACTGTCGTCGGGAAACATGATCGCCATGAAGGGGTGTATGTGGCCTGTAACTAGTATATGATACTCCTTGGCCGTCATGATACCCTGTAAGAGCTCCAGTGCATAGATGCCCACGTTAATATTCCCCAGACCATAATGGAGCCGCCACCAGCTTGCCTGTATCCGAAAATACAGGGGTCAAGGAACTGTTCCCTTGGAGGGTGACGGAATCAGGGCCCCACAATAGCACGATGAGGACTGTTTCGGGACTCATCAGACCATGCAATGCTCTACCACTGTGCCAGAACAAATGTCGATGGCCATGTGTCAGTTTCAGTCGTAGTTGCCGATTTCGTGGTATTATCATTGGCGCAAGCATGGGTCGTCGGCTGCGGAGTCCCACCGTTAGGAGTGTTGAAAGGTGGCTACACTGAGCCACTGCGCCAGAGATTGCACCAAAGAGTATTATTAAGCCGCCTCCACAGTGCTTGGAGAGAGCTCGTAGTAGTGAGTGCTTGTCGAGAGCTCGTAGAAGTCAGTGCCTGTTAAGAACTCGTAGCAGTCAGTGCTTGTCGAGAGCTCGTAGAAGACAGTGCTTGTCGAGAGCTCGTAGTGCCTGTCGAGGTCTCGTGGTAGTCTGTGCTGAGATGTTGTAGCAGAGAGTGTTTGTTGAGATGTGCTATTAGGCAGTGGTTGCTGAGATGTGATATTGGAGAGTTCTGGTTGAGATATAATGTAAGGATTAGAATGATTTTCATCAATATAAATGAGGTAATTAACTCCGTTTGTTTTTAATTTCAGTATCCTAAATAATGCGTCATTAAAGGTTCAGTCAACAAAGCATCTGGCGTGTGTTCTTGTATTAGAGTTTAATTCTGCTTTCCATACGCAATTACGGTATTTCTAATTTTCTTTTATCACGTCAGTATAATTGGTATTTAAAAATTCTTGTCTTGTTGAAGAAGAACCGTGCCAGATGTACGTTGAGTCACACTCCCACATACAGAACAGTTATACTTGTGCTTTGGTTCAGTAGGTTTTATAGTTGGTGGGGACTTAATTAATTAACTGTGTTTACGAAAATTTTCATTTCATTCTTTGTTGTTCTTTGCAGTCAGATAGGGTAATAATACTAGTCAGGGCCAACCGTTTACGAGACACAGCGTAATCGGACTAACAGCAACTAAAAAAAAAAAATTTCAATCATATTTAAATAAGCCCCCATGCACGTGGCGACCGCTGCTTCGGATCGTCCCTTGGAATTCTTCTGATTGTAAAAATAGTAGACCGTAGTATTGTTGTAGTAATTTGAGTTTAGTAATTGTAGTCTGTATTGCATGTGTAGATTTGGTGATTGTCATTCTTCTAATGGTATTTTTCAAAATTTAAATTGTTGTCTTGTCTACGGGTATGACAATTTAGCGCAATTATTTCAATTGTTCGATTGATCGTGTTTGACGGAGACATTGCATGTAAATGGTATTGTTGGAGATAAGGAGGCATTGTGTGTAATTTTCGTACAGTGACGAATTTTTTTTATGTTTTGTAAATGATTACGCGGTCGATGAAAAAGGCGAAAATGATGAATAGTGAGAATGACGAAATTGTTGACATGGCGAACTCGCCAACACAGGAGAACAGTGTGATGAATAATGAAGTGGAAAACAATGTAATAAGTCGGGAAAATAGTCCGGAACCATTTCAAAATTTTTCTCAATCAGAAAATTCACAGATTACGTGGTTAACGACAGAATAAATGGAGCAGTTGATGAATGCAATATTAAATTTGGGATCTGAATTAAAAACAGGGTTAGACTCACTACGATCTGAATTAAAGACAGAGACGGAAGCAATGGCAACACGGTTAAGTTCACGAATAGAGACATGTTTCAAAAATACGAATGATGAATCAAAGAAAGAAATTAGAGAAGAAGTACAACCGATTTTGAATGCTCACAATAATAGTTTAGTTTCAACAGAAATCAGACAAGAGGAACTGGACAGAGAACAGGAAGAAAAAGATCGCGTGATAGTACAAGAATTTTCAGAATTAAATTTACAACGTGCACATGATAAGGAAGAAATAATTGAAAGAATCGAGGAATCCGTACCAAATGACAGAATAAATAACTTAACGCAACAGTGTGAACGGTTAACTACTAAATGTGAGAACACCGAAACCCCAGTCGCGGCATTTACAGAAGACGTAAATAAACAGAAAGAAAAAATAGGTGATTTAGCGGAAAGAGTTGAGGAGATATCAGATAAATTGACAAATCTTAGTTTACATGGGGACAGAGATTCGGATGATACAGCTCCATTACCATTTGCAGAAACCGAAGAGTATCAGAACTTAAATAAGCATGTTGAAAATCAGGGAAAATTTAATGAACTCGTGAAAAGGGAATTTGAGGTATTAAAAAAGCAAGTCAAACAAATTCAAGGCGAAATCGTAGGAAAAGACGGCAAAGGAAATTTAGAATCACAGATACCAGAAGGGTTTGAAGAAAATAATTTATTTCATTTACGGGATGCAACAAGAGAGCGCCAGGCGCGCGAACTTTACAATAATCGACATTCGGACTGGGACAGACGCGGTAGGTCTTTGTCGCCACGAGGCTAAAACTTTGATTATAAACACTTTTTGACTGTTCGGAAATTTAAGATCTTCCGCAACTCTAAGAATGACATACATCCATGTGCATGGTTAGATCAATTTACGTACGCACGTCCGCCAGATGTGCCACAAAGTCACAAACTGGAAATTATGTGCTGCTATTTAGGTCCTCAGGGGATTCACTACTCTAAGTGAATATGTGCCGTAGCGAGCATAGGGCCCCGAGCTGTAGTGGTGCTATTTCTCTTTTAGTTTCCTGTACCGCTGCCTACTCTTTTACTATTCTTTGCATCTGTCAAAACAACTCTTCGACTATCAATCTTTCTAGTGAGTAAGTAAACAATAACCGGATATGACTGTTTTACCCAAAAGTGACTTTGGAATTTACCGTTTGGACTTACTATATTTTCTGCAGCATTCATTTGTAGTTTAAACGAAATTTTACCTGTTTATCTTCGTGACAATATTACTTCGTATGTTGACGACTTTCTTATTGCTAAACGTTCTTGGAGTGAGCACAACAAAATTTTGGATTCATTATTACGTATCTTTGCAAGAGTTGGCATTACTGTGAACTTGGAAAAATCTGAATTTGGTCGTTCTCAGGTGAAATTTCTCGGTCACATTATTTCTACAGAAGGTATTCTTCCTGATCCAAAAAAATTAGACGCTATTCGTAATCATGCTGTTCCTACCACAAAACGTGAGATTCGTAGTTTCCAAAATTTTTGTGGAATGAAATACTTTTAAAAAATTTCTGTGGAATGACATACTTGTGAGAAACTAACAGCTACATGTAAACATGCGGAGAGTACAAGGATACCGCGCTGTGTTTTGGCGGCGGCACATGCTCAAAGCAACAGTGAAGTCTGCGCGCCGCACAAGGCAGTCGTTGACCGCAAACAATTGCTTCCTACATCACGCGCCTACAGCTGATCGAGCGCTCAGTGCGAATGCACTGACAGCCGTAAACAAATACACAGTTTAATTTCTCCGATTAAATTCAGTATAAAGCTATAGTGACTTGATGAATTATGTTATTAACATTCAGTATTTTCCAGGATACAGTTGTATAAAATATTTAAGAATTTCAGGTAAATTCTGTGTGTCTCCGACGTTAAGAGGACTTGCTATCGAGAAATTTTCAGGAAGAATGTAATTTCGAAGAAGAAACTAATAAACTAGAAAGGGTAACTATTAATTGAGTTTATTTTTCAGGTAACATATTTCCACTTAGGTACGTACTTTATACGTAATTGCTGCTCGCGATTACGTGATTCATACTTTGTGCTAATTTCATGTTCTATGAATTTACGTGTGAAGCGACGTGCTTGCGTACATTTGCTGATTTTTGTCAATGTTTTATTAATGAACAGGATTGTTATTTGTATATATTATGCATCGCTTGGCTGCACTGCTTTTTCACTGATGTCATACTTTTTAATTATGTGCCTGCTGTGCTTATTTATTTAAATTATAATTGTAACCTGATTAATGGTGCTGACTGTGTTTATGTATGTAAGTTATACTTTGTGATTTATCTGCTTGCGCCTTCATGTTTACTTATTAAGATGACATATGAACATTTATTTGCTTATGCTGATATGATGCTAATGACCTGTTTATTATGATAGATAACATATGTTTACTGCTTTGCGTATGGATTGCATATTTATACATATCTGTTGTTGTCATAACTACTCTTTAATTTGGTGTATAGAAATGCTGATATACTGTGTACAAAAAGAGAGTTTAGGTCACACTATTGGATTAATTATAGATTTTTTGCTTGGCAGAGCCTCGTTGTAAGAATTGTGCTGCATCCACTTGTTAACATTCTGTTCTCTACTGGTATATTTACTCGCTATTGCTTGTTTTGCTTACGCAGTGCTTTATATTTTTAAGATAGGAAAATGAACTGCTATAATTCGACGAACGACATTAGTACAAGAAACTTTATAGAAGTCACATGAGCTGGAGGTTTATGAAAGCTGTATAACTTTATGCTAATAGGAAGGAAGCTAACGACATGACATACCATTACTAGGTTTAGAACATTAACAGTTATTACACTGCATTTTTCGTGAGCAATTGAAATAGGAAGTGACACTTGATTCAAGAAATACTCCACATGTTTGCTTCTGCCATAATTCTTGAAGTGGTGTACACACTGTGAAATATTGTGATCATTCACATTCCGTAATCGTACTTAATTACTGAGAGTTATTCGAACTAAGTCTGTTAGAGGTCATGTATGCATTTCTTTTGTTTATAATTCATAATGAGTAGAAGATTTGGCTCAGATGGATTACACAGAGGTTGTGTGTTGACAATGTGTCTTCGGATAGTATGGGATGATGAGGTTTGCATTAGGATTTTATCTGTACTTGTTCGAGGAGACTGACTAGAGGAAAGAGTTGTTATGGAAGTGAAATGATATTGGTAATAAGGTTTATATGTATCAACGCATTGAAGAGGTATTATTGAGATTGTGTGAAGTTGATGATTATTGGAGTTTTGGTGGATAAGAGGTAAAGTAAGTGAGATGCATTTTTTTTTTTGTTGGTCTTATGGAACAAGGAGGATGAAGATAGCAGACTAGAACACTAAAGTAGAAGGAAGATAGTCTATACACACACTTTGTTAAATCACTAAGCAGTATATACTTTTTTTTTTTTAAGAGAGGAAGTATTTGCATATCTTGGCTCACTGACAGTTGTTCAACAACAGTACATCTGATCTGGCTTGGCAAACATTGGTCTTGACATGATGACTATGACGTTGACCTAACTATTATTGACTGTTATACATTACTGCCACTACTACTTGATACACATGATGAACATCAGATTTTGACAGAATTACATTTACACAGTTAACACCATTCAATTACACAGTAGTACTTAATGTGGATGAAAGACGAATGAGTGTGTTTTGTGTGTTTTCCTTTCCTAATCCTAAATATTATTTTATTTGTTTGTAGTGGCTTGCACCGACACCCATAAATATTATAGGTTTACTGATATTTGAGTATTTGTAATAGTTAATATGAAAATTATCTGACATCATTTGTGCGTTTGTTATGATTTGTATGTTTAGTGTACAAGCATTTGTATGTGCATTCAAACTATTGTTCATGCCTGAACTGTCTGATTAGTGATGGTAAATATTATGAACTGTTACCTGCACTTTATCAACATAATGTGTGACACTTAGGAATGATTAATTTCTGCTGATGAACTGTCTGATTAGGATAGTGAATATTATGGACTGTTACTTGTACCTTTTTTACATGATTGGTGCCACTAGGACATGTTTAATTTCTGCTTATAAGCTTTAATGAATAGTGTGATCGGTGATAGTGAATATCATGGACTGCTCTCTGGACCTGCTTATCATTGTATAAGTGATTGTGCAAGGAAAAGGATGCTGGTAGACCTCCTTAATTCATATAATCTTATGCAAACCGTATTCTTTCCAACGAGAGTGCAAGGGAACAGTAGAACAACCATAGACAATATTTTTGTTCATTCGTCATTATTAGAAGGGCATTCTGTTAGCAAAAAGGTGAATGGCCTTTCAGATCATGATGCACAAATTTTAAGTCTAAAAGATTTTTGTGCTGCAACACATGTTAAAGATAGTTACCAACTTTTTAGGAAAGCTGATCCAGTTGCTGTACAGACTTTTGTAAACCTTATCAAGGAACAAGAGTGGCAAGATGTTTATAGTGCTGATACAGTAGACGATAAATATAATGCTTTCCTCAAGACTTTTCTCGTGCTCTTTGAAAGTTGTTTTCCGTTAGAACGTTCAAAACAGGGTACTAGCACAAACAGGCAGCCTGGGTGGCTGACTAAAGGGATAAGAATATCTTGTAGAACAAAGTGGCAATTATATCAAAACGTTAGAAACAGTCAAAATCTAAATACGGCAGCCCATTACAAACAGTATTGTAAGGTGCTTAAAAAAGTTATTAGGAAGGCAAAAAGTATGTGGTATGCAGATAGAATAGCTAAGTCTCAGGATAAAATTAAAACCATATGGTCAGTCGTAAAGGAAGAGGGAGATTGAGTTAATAATTAAATCACTAAAGACCAAGAACTCTCATGGATATGACGGGGTATCTAGCAGAATACTGAAGTATTGTTCCACATATGTTAGCTCAGTACTTAGCCATATCTGTAACTTTTCCTTTAGGAGTGGTCGGTTTCCTGACCGATTAAAGTACTCGGTAGTGAAGCCACTTTATAAAAAGGGAGACAGGGATAATGTTGACAATTATAGACCTATTTCTATGCCATCGGTGTTTGCTAAAGTTATCGAGAGGGTTGTATATACAAGGTTACTGCAGCATTTAAATTCACATAATTTGCTGTCAAATGTACAGTTTGGTTTTAGAAATGGCTTAACAACTGAAAATGCTATAGTCTCTTTTCTCTGTGAGGTTTTGGACGGATTAAATAAAAGGTTGCGAACGTTAGGTGTTTTCTTTGATTTAACGAAGGCTTTTGACTGTGTTGACCACAAAATATTACTGCAGAAGTTGGAACATTATGGAGTAAGGGGAGTAGCTTACAATTGGTTCGCCTCCTACTTTAAGAACAGAAAGCAGAAGGTAATCCTCCGCAATATTAGAGTGGTAATGATGTTCAGTCCCAATGGGGCACTGTTAAATGGGGCGTTCCCCAAGGGTCGGTGCTGGGGCCACTGCTGTTTCTTATTTATGTAAATGATATGCCTTCTAGTATTACAGGTGATTCAAAAATATTTCTGTTTGCTGATGACACCACCTTGGTAGTGAAGGATCTTGTGTGTAATATTGAAACATTATCAAATAATGTAGTTCATGATATAAGTTCGTGGCTTGTGGAAAATAATTTGATGCTAAATCACAGTAAGACTCAGTTTTTACAGTTTCTAACCCACAATTCAACAAGAACTGACATTTTAATCAGACAGAATGGGCATGTTATAAGCGAGACGGAACAGTTCAAGTTCCTAGGCGTACGGATAGATAGTAAGCTGTTGTGGAAAGCCCATGTTCAGGATCTTGTTCAGAAACTAAATGCCGCTTTATTTACCATTAGAACAGTATCTGAAAAAAGTGACATTGCAACACGAAAAGTAGTATACTTCGCATATTTTCATACGCTTATGTCATATGGTATTATTTTTTGGGGTAATTCTTCTGATTCAAAAAGGGTATTTTTGGCTCAAAAACGGGCTATTCGAGCTATGTATGGTGTAAGTTCGAAAACCTCTTGTCGACCCCTATTCAATAGTCTGGGAATTTTGACATTGCCCTCACAGTATGTATTTTCTTTAATGTCGTTTGTTGTTAGCAATATTAGCTTATTCCCAAGAGTTAGCAGCTTTCACTCAGTTAATACTAGGCAGAAATCAAATCTGCATGTGGAATGCACTTCCTTGACTCTTGTGCAGAAAGGAGTGCAGTATTCTGCTGCATCAATTTTCAATATGCTACCACAAGAACTCAAAAATCTTAGAAGTAGCCCAAACGCTTTTAAGTCCAAACTGAAGAGTTTCCTCATGGCTCACTCCTTCTATTCTGTCAAGGAGCTCCTGGAAGAGCTAAAAAATTAAGCAAATTCCAGTGTTACATTCTTGATTTTCTTTATTTAAACTAACGACTTGTCACCTGAATATGTTTCTTATATTTCATTTTATCTGTTTCTACAATCGTGTTATAATTTCATGTATTGACTCGTTCCATGACCATGGAGACTTCTCCTAAATGTGGTCCCACGGAACAATAAATAAATAAATAAATAAATAAAAATTGCTAGGTGCAACTGATGGACTACTTGTATGGAAATGAAGTCACTCATTGGTGTCTGCACCTGCTCAACATTGCTGGGTGCAACTGATGGACTGTTTCTACTGAAATGATGTCACTTGTTGGTGTCTGCACCTGCCCAACATTGCTGGGTGCAACTGATGAACTTCTTCTACTGAAATGATGTCACTTGTTGCTGTCTGCACCTACTCAACATTGCTGGGTGCCACAGATGGAACTGCTTCTACTGAAATAATGTCACTTGTTGCTGTCTGCACCTGCTCAACTTTACTGGGTGCCACAGATGGAACTGCTTCTACTGAAATGATGTCACTTGTTGGTGTCTGCAGCTACTCAACATTGCTGGGTGCCACTGATGGACTGCTTCTACTGAACTAATGTGACTTGTTGCTGTGTGTACCTCTTCAACTTTACTGGGTGCCATAGATGGAACTGCTTCTACTGAAATGATGTCACTTGTTGGTGTCTGCACCTGCTCAACATTGCTGGGTGCAACTGATGGACTGCTTCTACTGAAATGATGTCACTTGTTGGTGTCTGCACCTGCTCTCAACATTGATGGGTGCAACTGATGGACTGTTTCTGCTGAAATGATGTCACTTGTTGGTGTTTGCACCTGTTGACCATTGCTGGGCTGGAATTATCAACTATTTGTTTTTTTTTCGTTTTTTTTGAACAATTAAAAGTATTTTATGCGAACATTTGTATAAACTGGTTTTTTGTGTATTGTGCAAACTATTATGTAAAGCCACATGTATGAAAAGAATTTGTATTGCCTACTGTATTTTATATATTAGGTTATTGAAAGGTCAGTGCAAAGCCAAAATTTTAACTAATTATGTGATATTTAGGTATTAATATTATCTTTTATTTTTGTCTGTATTTTTCTGGACGAATTTGGTGGTATTTTCACCACCAATGCTGGCAAAAATACCATCAAATTCTGGCCTGTGGAGGAGGTGCATATGAAAGGTGGTTACACTGAGCCACTGCGCCAGAGATTGCGCCAAAGAGTATTATTAAGCCGCCTCCACAGTGCTTGGAGAGAGCTCGTAGTAGTGAGTGCTTGTCGAGAGCTCGTAGAAGTCAGTGCCTGTTAAGAACTCGTAGCAGTCAGTGCTTGTCGAGAGCTCGTAGAAGTCAGTGCCTGTTAAGAACTCGTAGAAGTCAGTGCTTGTCGAGAGCTCGTAGAAGACAGTGCTTGTCGAGAGCTCGTAGTGCCTGTCGAGGTCTCGTGGTAGTCTGTGCTGAGATGTTGTAGCAGAGAGTGTTTGTTGAGATGTGCTATTAGGCAGTGGTTGCTGAGATGTGATATTGGAGAGTTCTGGTTGAGATATAATGTAAGGATTAGAATGATTTTCATCAATATAAATGAGGTAATTAACTCCGTTTGTTTTTAATTTCAGTATCCTAAATAATGCGTCATTACAGGTTCAGTCAACAAAGCATCTGGCGTGTGTTCTTGTATTAGAGTTTAATTCTGCTTTCCTTACGCAATTATGGTATTTCTAATTTTCTTTTATCACGTCAATATAATTGGTATTTAAAAATTCTTGTCTTGTTGAAGAAGAACCGTGCCAGATGTACGTTGAGTCACACTCCCACATACAGAACAGTTATACTTGTGCTTTGGTTTAGTAGGTTTTATAGTTGCTGGGGACTTAATTAATTAACTGTGTTTACGAAAATTTTCATTTCATTCTTTGTTGTTGTTCTTTGCAGTCAGATAGCGTAATAATACTAGTCAGGGCCAACCGTTTACGAGACACAGCGTAATCAGACATAACAGCTACGAAAAATAAAAAGTATTTTCAAACATATTTAATTAAGCCCCCATGCAGTGTTCGGTGCACTGTATGTTCAGACACACTTGTACTTTGCCCGGCACTTCTGATGTTAGCTCCACCACAGTTCGCCGCCTCTCCTACTTTACCAGTCTGCCCAGTATACGATGTCCGACACCTGAAACGAGGAATGATCGCCTAACACCGCAACATCTGGACATGATTTCGCCTTGCTTTCGCCACGTGTTGGACACTCACCACAGCACTCCTCAAACACCGAACAAGTAGTAAAGTTTCAGAAATGCTCATGCCGAGCCTCTGGGCCATCACAGTCTGCCCTCGGTCCAACTCAGATAGATCGCGCCTTCCCTGACAAGCAGTCATTCCTCGCCAAGTGATTGTGGGTGGATATTTATTGTTGTTATTCGATAAAAATGTTTTGTTTGTAGAAAAGATGCATCCCTTGCCGTTATAACCATATGTGGGGTGGCGAGTGGAATTAATTGTTATATAAATGTTCCTATTATTTACGCTGTCTTTTGCCGTTCTCAACACTGGCTCTCTAACTACAATATTGGCAACCAGAAAGTGATTAGCAAAACGTGAAGCCTGTAATTAGAATTCCTAGTGCCCACTTCATCTGAGAAATACACTTAGAGCTACAGCTTAAAACTCTGAGGAATTAGGAAATTGTCTGGGATTCATAATCAAAAACGATCATGAAAAAAAAAAAGTTCTCTAATTTCTGAAAGTCACAGATAAAAAAAAAGAATCCACACAATCTGACTAACAGAGCAGTTCAGAGTCTAACGCGCTGATGCAACTATAACTGTCCAAATTAAATGTTTAAGTGAATGCTCGCCATAATTTGATGATTAGGTTCACCAAACGCCACGCTAAATAATGGTAGAATGTCTGTCCCGCGACGGCACGTGAAAATACGACATACGCAAACTGAAGATAGATAATTAAAGTCTTCCCAGAATTAACACTTCACTCGAAAATGATTTCATGGTTACACGTATCCCGAGTAACTTAATACGGCATCCGAGGCTGTTTATAGCAATGATACCGACGCGACGTGACTCCCGACACAGATGGTGTGCTATTCAGCGTCTGGAGAGAACTGGGGCCGTCCTTCCTCGCGCAGCATTCTTATATATAATGCCGCGGTGCGGCTATCCCAACTAGCCGCTGGGCTAGTAATGCACCACTTTAAGTTACCGAATAAATCATAGCTTCTTTTGCTGATGGCCGATGAAACTCTCAATTTAAATGTGCATTCAACACACAGGTAAGTAATCATAATAAAAGTTTGACGTGGCTAAGTTAAATATTTTGGGCGAGAGAATTAATTTAATTACACTGCACGCAGTAGACGAACTCTGAACTTGCCCTTTTGAGATACGCTATCGCTATAGTTTTATAGTTATTCAAATGAAACTTCTCACATGTTTATGGTTATAGCGGATCTCCATTCTACTTAAATATAAACATTCTAGCCTTATTTATTAGCCTACTTAATCTATCTTGCTTCCTTAATTTTTAAGACAAAAACCAGAAAATTATGAATTTCAACTAAAATCTTAATTTGGAGATTCAAAGTACTGTTTCTATTAAATTATTATGAAAAAGGAATCTAAATATAAATTTTTAAGTCTCTAGCTCTTTTCTGTTGCGCCAATAATTTTTACAGAAAAACGTCCAACTTTTGAAAATGGTTAAAGTTATTGAACTGACATTCAACCCATATTGATTTAGTATTACTCCTGATGTGCCAGATACGTTTCAGGTTATTTACTTGATTTTAAAAGTATTGCGCAACATTTATGACGTCAGAGCTAGTTACAGCGGACTAGGCTGGCACACATTGGAAAGGCTGAGAATTTCATAAGGCGTGAGTAGGCTGCTTCCCTACATGATGCTTCTATCGCCTTTACCGTTTTTTATTGATAGTGGGCATAGAATTTTTATTTCCATTATCTGTCTTCAGATACTGCTGCAATCTTCCGCAACTAAAACCAGACCATTGGGTGACATTGTTTATACACCATATATCCAATCTAAGAAAGTTGTATTTCTGGTTAAGCATAATAGTAAGGTTTAACTTTGTCTTTTATTGAGCAGGGCACACAGTGGCCAGTGTAGCCACGATTCCTGCGATGCAGGCGAGCCTATCTATTTATTCAGTGGCTGTCTTGAAACATACCAAGGGGAAGAAGTATCGCTTACATTTATTACAACTCATTGAAATGGAGGGCTTGTCTGATATTTTATATCTGCTGCAACTAGACACAAAGATCATGTTAGAATACGTGTGTGTTGTGACTGATATTCAGACAAAGATGGCCACAAGATTTTTCTTTTCTTTTCTAGGAGCCAGCAGATTGGCAAGGGGCAGAAACACAAGTCAAAAATCGTCACTCCAGCGCAGCGTGCACGTACACGCAGAGGTTCAGGGCACCATTAAGTGGCAGCCACTGCCATCCAATATTCTCAAATGGAGGTCGCAGAATCTGGAAGATCGGGTAACAGCGGTACGGATATATTTGGATGAAAGGACAAGTGTTCTGTGAACAGGGTACACGGACTAAACCGAGGAGACAGAGTCTCCCCAGGAGAGATGAAAAGAGAACTGGACGCTCTCAGGATAGAAACAGGCAGCCGGCACACTGCTGTGAAAAGGGAGGCAGAGAAAAGGAAGCAGGGGATAACCTCGCTTAAAACCACTTTAAGTAATATAACGGTGAACCATTGTGATTTGGGGAGGGGATACTAGGAAAGCAAATAGGCCCGTGCCCAAAATTTTAATATTTTTGCAGAGAGGACAAGGACTAGGTGGTAGAATTTTTTGCACAATTAAAGGATTGATTCGTAGAAGTAACGCCTAGGCAAAAATTAAGTCCTAAAGTCACATCTTCATGTTAGTGCACAAACTTGGGGCCGGGGGGGGGGGGGGGGGGGGGGTGGGGGTTGGATAAAAAAAAAATTTAACGATTACACTACGTTCGAATTTCCTGTTGAATGAGTACTGGGGATTTGAAAAACAGGTGCAACTGCAGAACGCTTTCGTAAATTGACTATACTATCACACACGGCATGGAAGCATGCTTGAGTCCTGTCAGGCTGATTTGCAGCAAAGCCCTTTTAATAAGCTGCTACCCACTGTGACAGAGATATCCTTTCTGAGGAGCCGTTTACCAGAATTCCTACAGTACGATCTAATTAACGGTCCTATATAGCTGATTAACGAGTTCGTTTATTTCGTAGATTGCATGGATAACAAAAAGTCCCGCAGAAATGGAGAAAACGGCTCACAAAGGAACAAAGGCAATAACATGGGAGAAAGGGACTGGCGAGAATTGCAAGTTCCAAGCGTTTCCACAGGAACTTGAGGGAACGTAAAAATTCCATCAGTCCTAGGACTCAGCGGCGAACGAGTAATGTCAGTGACAGCAGACATAATAGGAATGGGTAGCAGAATGCTGCTCAACTGAAAATAAAAGAAAGGAACGAATGAAGATTGGATTTAACGTCTCGTTGATATGGACGTCATTAGAGACGAAGGGAAAGCTCGGATAGTGTCAAGGATGGGGAAGAAATCGGTCGGCCCTTTTAAAGGAACCATCCCGGCATTTGCCTTAAGTAACTTAGGGTAGTGACGAAAAACCATAATCGAAATGGTCGGATGTGGGCTGGAATCGTCGTCCTCCCGAATGGGATTCCTTTGTGCTAACCACTGCGCCACCTCGCTCGCTTTACTCAATCGAAGCAGCACTAGGGAAACTAGGATATGTCCCTATTGGGGGTCCGAGAAGAGAGGACAACAAATTTGATGGTTAATACGACCACAGAAAAAATGTATTAAACAGGTCGCGATAACCGTGACAAGCCAGAAAACGTGGTGCACCAAAGAAGACGAAGTAAATATTCCTGAATTCCAATCAAGAACAACTGCCAAGATGAGAAACATAGAAGTAGATATCCTTGGTGTAACAAAGCAGCTTAAATCACTTAATAACTGCAAGACCTCCGGTCCAAATTGTATACCAGTCAGGTTCCTCTCAGACTATGCTGATAAAATAGTACCATATTTAGAAATTGTATACAACCACTCGCTCACAGAAAGATACATTCCTAAAGACTGGAAAATTGCTCAAGTCACACCAACACCCAAAAAGGGACGTATGAGTAATCCGCTGAATTACAGGCCTATATCACTAACGTCGATTTGCATTAGGGTTTTAGAACATATTCTGTATTCGAACATTATGAAGCAACTCGAAGAAAATGATTTATTGGCACATAGCACGGATTCAGAAAAACTTGTGAAACACAACTAGCTTTTCATACTCATGAAGTAATGAGTGATATCGACAGGGGATGTCAATTTGATTCCATATTTTTAGATTTCCAGAAGGCTTTCGACACCGTTCCTCTGAAGCCTCTTCTAACCCAACAGCGTGCCTGCGGAGTACCGCCTCAGTTGTGCGACTGGATTCGTGGTTTCCTGTCAGAAAGGTCACAGTTCGTAGTAATAGACGGAAAGTCATCGAGTAAAACAGAAGTAATATCCGGCGTTCCCCAAGGAAGTGTTATAGGCCCTCTATTGATCCTGGTCTCTATTAACGACATGAGACAATCTGAGTAAACGTCTTAGATTGTTTGCAGACGATGCTGTCAATTAACGTCTTGTAAAGTCATCATATAATAAAAACGACTTGCAAAGTGATTTAAATAAGATATTTGCATGGTGCGAAAAGAGGCAGTTGACCGTGAATAAAGAAAAATGTGAAGTTATTCACATGAGTACTAAATGAAATCAGCTAAATTTCGATTACGCGATACGTCACACAAATTTGAGGGCTGTAAATTCAACTAAATACTTAGGGATTACAATTACAAATAACCTAAATTGGAACGATCACATAGATAATATTGTGGGTAGAGCAAACCAAAGACTGCGATTCATTGGCAGAACACTTAGAAGGTGCAATAGGTCTACCAAAGAGACTGCTTACACTACACTTGTCCGCCCTATTCTGGAGCGGTGCACACCTTCCGCATCAGGTGGGACTGACGGATGACATCGAAAAAGTACAAAGAAGGGCAGCGAGTTTTGTATTATCGTGAAATAGGGGAGATAGTGTCACAGACATGATACGTGAATTGGAGCTTCAATCATTAAAACACATGCGTTTTTCGTTGCGACGGGAGCTTCTCATGAAATTTCAATCACGAGTTTTCTCCTCCGATTGCGAAAACATTCTGTTGGCACCCACCTACATAGGGATAAATGATAATAACGATAAAATAAGAGAAATCAGGGCTCGCTCAGAAAAATTTAAGTGCTCGTTTTTCCTGCTTGATGTTCGAGAGTGGAACGGTGGAGAGACAGCATGAAGGTGGTTCATAGAACCCACTGTCAGGCACTTGATTGTTAATAGCAGAGTAATCACGTGGATGTAGATGTAGATTACCAGATTTCAGAAAAGCATTTTACACGGTGACCGACTGCAGACTATTTAACGAAGGTATGAACATCAGATTATCTTCCATTAGGAATGTTGGTGCACTCAGCGACTGTGATGTTACACTCCTGGAAATGGAAAGAAGAACACATTGACACCGGTGTGTCAGACCCACCATACTTGCTCCGGACAGTGCGAGAGGGCTGTACAAGCAATGATCACACGCACGGCACAGCGGACACACCAGGAACCGCGGTGTTGGTCGTCGAATGGCGCTAGCTGCGCAGCATTTGTGCACCGCCGCCGTCAGTGTCAGCCAGTTTGCCGTGGCATACGGAGCTCCATCGTAGTCTTTAACACTGGTAGCATGCCGCGACAGCGTGGACGTGAACCGTATGTGCAGTTGACAGACTTTGAGCGAGGGCGTATAGTGGGCATGCGGGAGGCCGGGTGGACGTACCGCCGAATTGCTCAACACGTGGGGCGTGAGGTCTCCACAGTATATCGATGTTGTCGCCAGTGGTCGGCGGAAGGTGCACGTGCCCGTCAACCTGGGACCGGACCGCAGCGACGCACGGATGCACGCCAAGACCGTTGGATCCTACGCAGTGCCGTAGGGGACCGCACCGCCACTTCCCAGCAAATTAGGGACACTGTTGCTCCTGGGGTATCGGCGAGGACCATTCGCAACCGTCTCCATGAAGCTGGGCTACGGACCCGCACACCGTTAGGCCGTCTTCCGCTCACGCCCCAACATCGTGCAGCCCGCCTCCAGTGGTGTCGCGACAGGCGTGAATGGAGGGACGAATGGAGACGTGTCGTCTTCAGCGATGAGATCGCTTCTGCCTTGGTGCCAATGATGGTCGTATGCGTGTTTGGCGCCGTGCAGGTGAGCGCCACAATCAGGACTGCATACGACCGAGGCACACAGGGCCAACACCCGGCATCATGGTGTGGGGAGCGATCTCCTACACTGGCCGTACACCACTGGTGATCGTCGAGGGGACACTGAATAGTGCACGGTACATCCAAACCGTCATCGAACCCATCGTTCTACCATTCCTAGACCGGCAAGGGAACTTGCTGTTCCAACAGGACAATTCACGTCCGCATGTATCCCGTGCCACCCAACGTTCTCTAGAAGGTGTAAGTCAACTACCCTGGCCAGCAAGATCTCCGGATCTGTCCCCCATTGAGCATGTTTGAGACTGGATGAAGCGTCGTCTCACGCGGTCTGCACGACCAGCACGAACGCTGGTCCAACTGAGGCGCCAGGTGGAAATGGCATGGCAAGCCGTTCCACAGGACTACATCCAGCATCTCTACGATCGTCTCCATGGGAGAATAGCAGCTTGCATTGCTGCGAAAGGTGGATATACACTGTACTAGTGCCGACATTGTGCACGCTCTGTTGCCTGTGTCTATGTGCCTGTGGTTCTGTCAGTGTGATCATGTGATGTATCTGACCCCAGGAATGTGTCAATAAAGTTTCCCCT
The DNA here is from genome assembly GCF_023864345.2 of Schistocerca serialis cubense. Taxonomy (NCBI): domain Eukaryota; kingdom Metazoa; phylum Arthropoda; class Insecta; order Orthoptera; family Acrididae; genus Schistocerca; species Schistocerca serialis. The sequence continues at coordinate 56,623,197 of NC_064644.1, forward strand.
TCCTGGGACAATGAATTCACGGTGTTCTTATTTCAATTTCCAGGAGTGTATTTACAAATTATAGAGCGCAGCAAACAGTCGTCTTTTTTCTGTATATTGAAGTTGGCAAATTTAGGTTTCGGATAGTGCCTCGCCCTATTTGAATGTGGCATAAGAAACGGAATGACTAGTAATGGTACAGTGTACCCTCCGCCACACAGTGCTCTGTAGCTTGCTGAGTATATTTGTGGATGCAGTTGGAGATTCGTAATTGAGGGATTAATGGAAATGAAGAACTAGGGGACAGCAAAAATGTAATGCTACAAGAAGCAGAAATAATGAAGATTTTCTGTAGACGCAAATTTGAACTGTTTGGCCAGTCACAAAGACTGCGACGAAAGTGATATTGGTGGTTTGGCACCATTAGAACTAGAACCCAAGGTTAGTGAATCAACAGAAATAGCTGTCGGCGAAGGCAATATTGCTTTGAATGAGGTAACGTGGTCTGATCCTGTTCCAGAGCTATAAACGTTGCTTGCGAACACGACATAAGACCTATGGCTGAAGCAGTGGAAGTTGGGCACGGAATGGGCTTTCAAGGGTTGCTGTAGTGAGCCCACATGTGGATTCAGTAAGCGTACACTGTAATGAGATCGTCGTGTGGAAAAATTTGCGATTACTGAAAGTCGGGGTGTAGTCAAAGAGTTCGTTATTGCAGAAGGAGCTGCTTATTGTTGGAAATGATATTCATACTGGTTGGCTTAGTAAATGATTACTGTATCCATGGGATAGTGGAGGAAATATTGATAATAAAGAAATAAGCAACAGAAAGTTTCAAAATAGCTGGCAATTTGTTCAGTCTCAGACAACATGAGCTTGACTTTGGAAAATCATTTAATACTATTTCTGATGATGAAAGAAAGACTGTCCCTCATAATATCAGTATGATCACGATGCTTATTGATAGTTTTAAGAAAACTGAAAGTAATCTTATAATGACTATGTTAATATGGGTACTCAATCATCGATACCCAAGATTATGCAATGTTTGGCAATATGTTGCCATTGAAGGGAGTGTGAGAGAGGGGGAAAATAAACTGGGGGGGACGGAGAGCGTCTTGCTTAGCACTCCTGGTGACGGGACGTTTCATCATCCACACGAGAAGACGGCCATTGTTCGCCAAAGAACAGGTAAGCACTTTCCTACCCGGTGTGATAGTCACAAAAACGACAGTCGGAAGAGGACGATGGGATGACGGTTGCGTTCGGTCGTAGATCCTGCTGAGCATGGTAGAATATGCTTTATCAGGTAATTGTGGTCACTGTCTAGAGTTTGTTAAATATAACTGTCGTTGGTCTGGCGCGATACGCGAGTTTACACCTTTGTAAACTGCATACGGCGCTGATGGATGTTACGTGATAGAGTAAATGTGTTTCGTAAACCATCACATGGGAAATTATTAAAATTAAAAATGGCATTCCTTCAAAAAACTTGTGCGCATTTATTCGACTACCATCTTCGCTCAGTCTCCACAACACTCTACACCGTTGTAGCCATTCCTCCAGATTCTGAGGTCTGCGAATCCACGACCAATGCCTCTACTGTGCAACAGGGACGTCATCATCTGAAAGACGTAGGTCAGTGTCACACCGTGTTTCAAGGACCTACAGCGACGTACATGGACATGAGTGTCTCCACCAGCATCCTCGTCCAGTTTAGACGATATACCATCAACACGTTCTGTGACAATTCTTGCTAACGCAACAGGAGTGTAGAAATCTGGGTGCCCAAAACGGAACTTAAGAAGTGTCTGGAAATATAAGTCCAGCCTGTAATAAAGTCACAGCGATGCCGAAGTCGACTGTTTGGTAGTCACCAGTAGTGATATGGCTGGCTCTCAGCACTATGGGACTTAACTTCCGAGGTCACCAGTCCCCTAGAACTTGGAACTACTTAAATGTAACTAACCTAAGGACATCACACACATCCATGCCCGAGGCAGGATTCGAACCTGCGACCGTAGCGGTCTCTCGGTTTCGCACTGTGGCGCCTAGAACCGCTCGGCCACTCCAGCCGGCAGTAGTGATATGTCTGTTATGTCTGAATTATTCTTCAGTCTTCTTAAGAGTATGCAGAATATGATTCTTCCTATGATAAAAGTCAGAATTTTAATGTCAATGGGAGCCAAAAAGAGTGAGGTCACCCTCGAAGCTATAAACGACAGTATGGGGCTCTTTCTCATATCTCATTTGTGTATCAACACTTGACATGTACAGATTTCGTTGCAGAATGGGTGATGGACATCAGCAACAACCGAAGGTTTATAGCGCTCAACATCGGCGCCAAGTATGTCAGATTTTAAGGTATACTACCAGGAGGGAGCATAACGGTAAGTGTCTCAACAGATAATAGATGCGAGTAATTAATCTGACAGTGTAGGTTGAGGCGCGTGTTTATTTGGTGTGTGAATTTGGTGTTAGCTTTCCAGTAACTTTTTGTCTGTAAAGGCATTAAGTTGTGGTTCAGGTTTTCTTTGTTTCTGCTCCGTTTAGTGACATCTGGGTAGTTTTTTCCAAAAGAATTACTTCGTGTATGATTCAGTTTTCCGATGCAAGCTGTGTTGTGATCGGTGTTCTTTCGTTATGAAGACACAGGTCACAGCATAAAAAGTGAAATAACGATAACTACATTTATAGTCTCTGTGCAGTTGCAAGTTGTCACTTGCTTTAATCATAAATATATGTCAAAGTTATGCTAAATCTCATTATCTTCACATGAAGAAATGTCTTATCTTCCCAATAACTTTCAAATCGTGAGCTACACTCTTAATTTTTGTATATGAAATTAGTGAATTTACTCATGGCACTTTTGTTGCATATGCTTGCAGTCACTTTCAGAACTCACATTAATAATAAAATTCACTAATTTAGTAGGATTTCATTCTGAATTGCTGGTGTATCCATGTATCACCACAATAAAATAAAAACAGAAAATAGTTGAGGGAGTATGAGTGACAACAGGGGCTTATTTAAGTATTCAAAAATAATGACAAATTTTTAGTAATCCTTTTATACTTACAAAGAGCTGATAAAGCTTACAAAAGAAATGACTAGCATAAATTAGAAAAGGGATGGTCCTAGATTGGTAAAGCATTCATTGGGGTGGAAGTTACACAAATTCTCCCCTGACTTAATCTCTCTTACAAAGCAATCCTCCTTTGTTTACATGTATCCACTGTGAGGCGCAATTCTAGTCAAATAGAATCAATTACGATCAAGGACACCACAAATAATGGTTCTCCAGAGAACAGGGAGCTATGAGAATCATTTACAAATCCTAAGCTGGTGCTGCAATACCTTGCACTTTCACCTTGATTCATGCAGCACCAGAAAACACCACACTGTGGGCGAGGAGTGGAGCACTTCGGCAGCTGTAATGTTCTGACATGTCCACGAAAATTTTGCTAAGTGGACTGGCCTTTTTATTATTGGACTGTGGGAAACGTCCCTATCAGAGCCCTGAGATCCCGGCAGGTATCAGTGTGAGATGCACCAGTTCACTGGTCTGTCCAAACCAAATTGACTCAGAGGCAGGACAGTGAGGGCTAGATTTGTCAAATGTCAGGTGGCCGGCTCAGAACGAAAAATTTCATACTCATGACAAACGATATGTCCGATATGGTTGCAGCTCCCCTGTCGGTATTGATTGAAACGGCCACTGGCTCTTAGTACTGAATACCACGCTGGGGGAGCAAGCCTAAGAAGGCACGCTCTCCCAGCAAGCATGGCCGAGTTTTGGCAATGAAAGGTCTACCTAGGCAGGACCACAGTCCCTCATTAACGGAGAGATCTAATTTTTCCAGACCGACCATTTCCAATTTCTGAAAGAAGGGTGTTAAGTTTCCCAGACAGTCGTGCCGTGAAATACGAGTACATGTTTTTGCCGTTCGCTAAATGATTGGATGCGTGTGATATCCTTAGGTTAGTTAGGTTTAACTGGTTCTAAGTTCTAGCGGACTGATGGCCTCCGGTGTTAAGTCCCATAGTGCTCAGAGCCATTTGAACAATTTTGAACGATACACCATCAAAACGTTCTATGACAATTCTTGCTAACGCAACGGGAGTATAGAAATCTGTGTGCCCAAAACGAAACTTAAGACGGACCTGGTAATATAAGTCCACATTGCAATAAAGATCACAGCGATACCGAAGCCGAATGTCTGGTAGTCACTATTAGTGATCTGTCGGTTATGTCTGAATTATTCCTCAGTCTTTTAAGAGTATGGATAATATGATTCTTCCTGTGATAAACGTCAGAATTTTAATGTCAATGGGAGCCATAACAGTCCAGTAAAGAGTGAGGTCACCATTGAAACTACGAACGACAGTATGGGGCTCTTTCTCATATCTCATTTGTCTACCAACACTTGACATGTACAGACTTCATTGCAGAATGAGTGATGGACATCAGCAGCAAACAAAGGTTTATAGCGCTCAACACCGATATACTGCCAGGAAAGAGCATAATGGGAAGTCTCTGAACAGATAATAGATGTTGTTGTTGTGTGGTCTTCAGTCCGGAGACTGGTTTGATGCAGCTCTCCATGCTACTCTATCCTGTGCAAGCTTCTTCATCTCCCAGTACCTACTGCAACCTACATCCTTCTGAATTTACTTAGTGTATTGATCTCTTGGTCTCCCTCTACGACTTTTACCCTCCACGCTGCCCTCCAATGCTAAATTTGTGATCCCTTGATGCCTCAAAACATGTCCTACCAACCGATCCCTTCTTCCAGTCAAGTTGTGCCACAAACTTCTCTTCTCCCCAATCCTATTCAATACCTCCTCATTAGTTACGTGATCTACCCACCTTATCTTCAGCATTCTTCTGTAGCACCACATTTCGAAAGCTTCTATCCTCTTCTTGTCCAAACTGGTTATCGTCTTTGTTTCACTTCCATACATGGCTACACTCCATACAAATACTTTCAGAAACGACTTCCTGACACTTAAATCTATACTCGATGTTAACAAATTTCTCTTCTTCAGAAACGATTTCCTTGCCATTGCCAGTCTACATTTTATATCCTCTCTACTTCGACCATCATCAGTTACTTTACTCCCTAAATAGCAAAACTCCTTTACTACTTTAAGTGTCTCATTTCCTAATCTAATCCCCTCAGCATCACCCGATTTAATTTGACTACATTCCATTATCCTCGTTTTGCTTTTGTTGATGTTCATCTTATATCCTCCTTTCAAGACGCTGTCCATTTCGTTCAACTGTTCTTCCAAGTCCTTTGCTGTCTCTGACAGAATTACAATGTCATCGGCAAACCTCAAAGTTTTTATTTCTTCTCCATGAATTTTAATACCTACTCCGAATTTTTCTTTTGTTTCCTTTACTGCTTGCTCAATATACAGATTGAATAACATCGGGGAGAGGCTACAACCCTGTCTCACCCCTTTCCCAACCACTGCTTCCCTTTCATGCCCCTCGACTCTTATAACTGCCATCTGGTTTCTGTACAAATTGTAAATAGCCTTTCGCTCCCAGTATTTTACCCCTGCCACCTTCAGAATTTGAAAGAGAGTATTCCAGTTAACGTTGTCAAAAGCTTTCTCTAAGTCTACAAATGCTAGAAACGTAGGTTTGCCTTTTCTTAATCTTTCTTCTAAGATAAGTCGTAAGGTTAGTATTGCCTCACGTGTTCCAACATTTCTACGGAATCCAAACTGATCTTCCCCAAGGTCCGCTTCTACCAGTTTTTCCATTCGTCTGTAAAGAATTCGCGTTAGTATTTTGCAGCTGTGACTTATTAAACTGATAGTTCGGTAATTTTCACATCTGTCAACACCTGCTTTCTTTGGGATTGGAATTATTACATTCTTCTTGAAGTCTGTGGGTATTTCGCCTGTCTCATACATCTTGCTCACCAGATGGTAGAGTTTTGTCATGACTGGCTCTCCCAAGGCCATCAGTACTTCTAATGGAATGTTGTCTACTCCCGGGGCCTTGTTTCGACTCAGGACTTTCAGCGCTCTGTCAAAATCTTCACGCAGTATCTTATCTCCCATTTCATCTTCATCTACATCCTCTTCCATTTCCATAATATTGTACTTAAGTACATCGCCCATGTATAAACCTTCTATATACTCCTTCCACCTTTCTGCCTTCCCTTCTTTGCTTAGAACTGGGTTGCCATCTGAGCTCTTGATATTCATACAAGTGGTTCTCTTCTCTCCAAAGGTCTCTTTAATTTTCCTGTAGGCAGTATCTATCTTACCCCTAGTGAGACAAGCCTCTACATCCTTACATTTGTTCTCTAGCCATCCCTGCTTAGCCATTTTGCACTTCCTGTCGATCTCATTTACTGCACTTTTATATTTTCTCCTTTCATCGATTAAATTCAATATTTCTTCTGTTACCCAAGGATTTCTATTAGCCCTCGTCTTTTTACCTACTTGATCCTCTGCTGCCTTCACTACTTCATCCCTTAGAGCTACCCATTCTTCTTCTACTGTATTTCTTTCCCCCATTCCTGTCAATTGTTCCCTTATGCTCTCCCTGAAACTCTGTACAACCTCTGGTTCTTTCAGTTTATCCAGGTCCCATCTCCTTAAATTCCCGCCTTTTTGCAGTTTCTTCAGTTTCAATCTGCAGTTCATAACCAATAGATTGTGGTCAGAATCCACATCTGCCCCAGGAAATGTCTTACAATTTAAAACCTGGTTCCTAAATCTCTGTCTTACCATTATGTAATCTATCTGATACCTTTTAGTATCTCCAGGATTCTTCCAGGTATACAACCTTCTTTTATGATTCTTGAACCAAGTGTTAGCTATGATTAACTTATACTCTGTGCAAAATTCTACAAGGCGGCTTCCTCTTTCATTTCTTCCCCCCAATCCATATTCACCTACTATGTTTCCTTCTCTCCCTTTTCCTACTGACGAATTCCAGTCACCCGTGACTATTAAATTTTCGTCTCCCTTCACTACATGAATAATTTCTTTTATCTCGTCATACATTTCATCAATTACTTCATCATCTGCAGAGCTAGTTGGCATATAAACTTGTACTACTGTAGTAGGCATGGGCTTTGTGTCTATCTTGGTCACAATAATGCGTTCACTATGCTGTTTGTAGTAGCTTACCCGCATTCCTATTTTCCTATTCATTATTAAACCTACTCCTGCATTACCCCTATTTGATTTTGTATTTATAACCCTGTAATCACCTGACCAAAGGTCTTGTTCCTCCTGCCACCGAACTTCACTAATTCCCACTATATCTAACTTTAAACTATCCATTTCCCTTTTTAAATTTTCTAACCTACCTGCCCGATTAAGGGATCTGACATTCCACGCTCCGATTCGTAGAATGCCAGTTTTCTTTCTCCTGATAACGACGTCCTCTTGAGTAGTCCTCGCCCGGAGACCCGAATGGGGGACTATTTTACCTCCGGAATATTTTACCAAAGAGGACGCCATCATCATTTAATCATACAGTAAAGCTGCATGTCCTCGGGAGAAATTACGGCTGTACTCTCCCCTTGCTTTCAGCCGTTCGCAGTACCAGCACAGCAAGGCCGTTTAGGTTAATGTTACAAAGCCAGATCAGTCAATCATCCAGACTGTTGCCGCTGCAACTACTGAAAAGGCTGCTGCCCCTCTTCAGGAACCACATGTTTGTCTGGCCTCTCAACAGATACCCCTCCGTTGTGGTTGCACCTATGGTACGGCCATCTGTATCGCTGAGGCACGCAAGCCTCCCCACCAACGGCAATGTCCATGGCTCATGGGGGGAGATAATAGATCCCAGTAACTAATCTTACAGCGTAGGTTGAGGTTGCGTGTTGTTTGGTGTGTGAATGTGGTGTTACCAACTTCCTTGCATCATGCGAGTTACAGTCTATCCTCCACTAAACACATGCACCAGCTGCTTTGCCCATATTGTCCCATCTACTAACATGAGAATGCTTCGAGTTTTATGACCATCTCACCGTTTGCACAAAATCTCAGTTTATGTAAGTCTCTCCCCCACCCACTTTCCCCTTACTAGCCACCTTTGTGACGGTCTGTCGCCTGGCCCAGGTAAAATGTTTCGCCAACTGGCGCCTTCCTGCTCTGTCCGTAAGTGAGAAGAGGCGAGTGCCACGGCCCCTGGTCCCTCTACAGGTGCAGTTCACAGACAGCTGCTTCCCAGAATCAATCTCACAGCCAGGGCGCTGATCACAGCATCAATGGCCCCCAACCAACCTTTCTTCTCCGTCGCTTCCACTACTGCCCCTCGGGTACAAATTCTCTACAGGCTACACGTGCAAATATACAGGGTGAGTCACCTAACATTACCGCTGGATATATTTCGTAAACCACATCAAATACTGACGAATCGATTCCACAGACTGAACGTGAGGAGAGGGGCTAGTGTAATTGATTAATACAAACCATAAAAAAATGTACGGAAGTATGTTTTTTAACACAAACCTACGCTTTTTTAAATGGAGCCGCGTTAGTTTTGTTAACACATCTGAACATATAAACAAATACGTAATCAGTGCCGTTTGTTGCATTGTAAAATGTAAATTACATACGGAGAAACTGTAACCTAAAGTTGACGCCTGAGTACCACTTCTCCGCTGTTCGATCGTGTGTATCGGAGAGCACCGAATTACGTAGAGATCCAAAGGGAACGGTGATGGACCTTAGGTACAGAAGAGACTGGAACAGCACTTTACGTCCACATGCTAACACCTTTTTATTGGTCTTTTTCACTGACGCACATGAACGTTACTATGAGGGGTGAGGTACAAGAGAACACGTGGTTGCCGTTTTCCATTACGGAGTGGAATAGAGTGTGTCCCGACATGTCAGGCCAATAGATGTTCAATGCGGTGGCCATCATTTGCTGCACGCAATTGCAATCTCTGGCGTAATGAATGTCGTACACGCCGCAGTACATCTGGTGTAATGTCCCCGCAGGCTGCCACAATACGTTGTTTCATATCCTCGGGGGTTGTAGGCACATCACGGTACACATTCTCCTTTAACGTACCCCACAGAAAGAAGTCCAGAGGTGTAAGATCAGGAGAACGGGCTGGCCAATTTATGCGTCCTCCACGTCCTATGAAACGCCCGTCGAACATCCTGTCAATGGTCAGCCTAGTGTTAATTGCGGAATGTGCAGGTGCACCATCATGCTGATACCACATTCGTCGACGCGTTTCCAGTGGGACATTTTCGAGCAACGTTGGCAGATCATTCTGTAGAAACGCGATGTATGTGGCAGCTGTTTGGGCCCCTGCAATGAAGTGAGGACCAATGAGGTGGTCGCCAATGATTCTGCACCATACATTTACAGTCCACGGTCGCTGTCACTCTACCTGTCTGAGCCAGCGAGGATTGTCCACGGACCAGTAATGCATGTTCCGTAGATTCAATGGCCCGTGGTTTGTGAAACCCGCTTCATCGGTAAACAGGCATTGACAGAATTGCACTCGGTGATTAAAGTCATCACCATCTAATTGCTGATGTAGCGACACATGAAGCGGGTGAATGTGGTGAGATGCAGTATGCGCATGACACTACTTTGACTCAGTCCACCGGCTCTCGCAATGTCCCGTGTACTCAAGTGTGGGTTCATGGCAACAGCAGCTAACACACCAACTGCACCCGCTTCTCCTGTGACGGGCCTGTTATTGACCCCTTTGCGTGCTACGACCATACCTGTGCATACAGTCGGCGGTAGATGTTTTGCAATGTGCGTCACGTTGGATGCTCTCTGTCCGGGTACCGTTCTGCATACACCCTGCAGGCTTCAGCTGCATTTCGTCGACACTCGCCATAGATGAGTATCATCTACGCCTTTTCAGAGTTCGAATACACCATGGTCACCGTTCCTACAACACTACACTATCACAGACGTCTGATAACACGGTGTACGACAGTTGGTCTGCGTGCGGAGACGAATGCAGAATAACAATAGCAGCAAGCGCAACATGTGGACACTGCGACAGCTAGACCAAACCACAACAGTGCACTACAGCCACACTCGTAAACACGGTCGTCATCGTAAACATGTCCTTGCAGATGCTGCTCGCCGACTGTGGCCCGTGTTTGTTACAACACGCAACTGAACGTCGGAGGTTTCAAGCGTCAACTTTAGGTTACAATATCTCCGGATGTAATTAACATTTTACAATGCAACAAATGGCACTGATTACGTATTTCTTTATATGTTCAGATGTGCTAACAAAACTAACGTGGTTCCATTTAAAAAAAACATAGGTTTGTGTTAAGGAACATACTTCCGTGCATTTTTGTATGGTTTGTATTAAACAATTACACTAGCCCCTCTCCTCACGTTCGGTCTGTGGAATCAGTTCGTCAGTATTTGATGTGGTTTGCGAAATATATCCAGCGGTAACGTTAGGTGACTCTCCCCCTGTATACATATTCTGCCCACAATTTCCTCATGTTGAAAGTCATAAACCGTACCCGCCAAATGTAGTATTGGGGAACACCGAGATCATAACCTAAAACGTCAATATTAATCTGACAGTGTTGTTGAAGTGGGAGAGTAGCGTGCCACATCTCTCAATGTTCGCGAACGTATTGTTTTGATTGCCTGATGACTGCCTTTTCGCTTGATTGTGGTCTTCCAGAGGAGGGTTGATTTAGCTTTACTTGTAGGACACCAATCGTTCGTATGGGTCATTTATGTTTCAGTGCTAGTAGATTGTCTGCCTGGCATAAAGGACGTGTTATGCAGCAATTCTGGCTGCAGTGATGTGTCCATCAGCAGAGGAACATGTACAAGAGAACCAGAGGTGCGAGTAAGCAGTTTACAGTGTCTTGTGCTACGCAGCATGAGTGAAATATAAATTCAGTGCTTTGCAATTTGAGTAAAAGATACAGACACACAATAAGAATATGCAAACTGTTACTAAACGAGATGCATATCAGACTGAAATAAGGCACTTAATGCCAAGATATGTCACTACATTTGATGAGCCTAATCTATACAGTTGCTGAATGTAGACGCTAAAATAACTTAAACCATCGAGCAGAGTCTCTATAACTAAATGTTTGTTTCATCTAAAAATTGTTAAAGCTACAAATAACACAGGTTTTTATATCAATGTTTGGTATGAGTACACGTTGTTGTGAATAGGTTTAAGATTGTCGCACTTACAGATATTGCATAACACACACTTCTGTCATTCCGACAACGTCTGGACGTCATGTTACAAATGTCGTATGTCATTAGCAATTCGCACAAACAGTCATTCTGGTCCACATTTATGAAAGCGGAGTGAAAACTGTACTGAGTACAGCAAAACATGGTAGCCAGAGAAGATAGATTGATCTATATAGTGACTAAGGAAGATCAGCGTATAAATAATTAATGAGTGAATGTAAGACTGTAACCACTTTTTGCAATAATATTATAACATTTACAAGTGTACTAATTAGGCCACAAGTATGATCCCCATAACAGATGAAAGTGCTCGTTCAGGGTAATCGATGCCAACTCACATGTTTGTTTGTGCACATAATCAACCTATGACAAGCGTTTTAATTAAGTAATTACGTAAAGTAAGCACAGCTAATATTACACAATTATCACTGCACCATGCGTTGGAAAACGTAACCACACATTATGAACAACATTTAGATTTGTGTCCTTGGGGTCTTTTGCAGTGGTAATGCCTGGATAAAAGGTTCTTGGTATACAAGCTGCTTCACTCTTACCGAAAGTGACATGGATTGTAAATGTACAAGGTTTTCTTCTTCAAACAATTATATTTTATGCCTGTAATGTGTAATTCCTGTTTACACTTAACTAATCAAATTGTTTGTATAGTTTTACCCATAATGTACATTGTATCAGATGGATATCAATTGGGATGGCACCATCAGAAACAGCTCCTCATTTTCTAGGCACATTTCTTTCAAATTGAATATACTCCTACTTTTATGAAAACTGCTCTCAATTTAAGTACTACTATGTGGAAACTATACATCCTAAACTTTATTTTGATACAATTTTTACCAGAATCCTTGTGCGAGTCTTTTTAAGGCAGCACATGGAGACTTTTTATTTGAGTCATTAGTCTCCTGGCTGCTTTGATGGGTCCCACCACTTTACCTCAGAGTAGCACTTTGCAACTTACGTCCTCAGTTGTTTCCTGGATGTATTCCTATCTCTGTCTTCCTCTACATTTTATGCCCTATACGACTCCCTCTAATACCGTGGAAGTTATTCCCTCACCCCTTAACATATGTATCATCATCCTGCAGCCTTCTTCTTGTCAGTATTTTCCGTCCGTTACTTTCCTCGCCGGCTCTGCAGAGAACCTCTTCATATCTTACCTTGTCAGTTCATCTAATTTTCAAAAATCTTCTGTTGCACCGTATCTCAAATGCTTTGATTCCCTTCTCTTCCGGTTTTCAGACAGTCAACGTTTCACTACTTTATAATTCTGTGCTTCAGATGTGGATAATCAGAAATTTCTTTCACAAGTTACGTCCAATATTGGATATTAGTACACTTCTCTTAGCCAGGAATGCCCTCTTTGTCTATGTTAGTCTGCTTCGTATGTTTTTCTTGATCCATCCACCATTGGTTATTTTGCCGCCCAGGTAGCAGAATCTCTAACTTCGTCTACATTATGATCAGCAATTTTGATGTTAAGTTCCTCACTATTCTCCTTTCAGCTCTTTCTCATTACTTTCTTCTTTTTCGATTTACTCTCAGTCGATATATACGCATTAGACTACCGATTCCATTTAGCAGATTCTGTAATTATACTTCACATTCACTCAGGATAGCAATGTCATCAGCGAATCTTATCACTGATACCTTTTTACCTTGAATATTAACCGCACTCTTGAGCATTTCCTTTAGTTTCATCATTCCGTCTTCGATGTATGGATTGAACAGAAAGGGCGAAACACTACATCCCAGTCCTATACGCTTCCTGATTCTGACATTTCGATCTTGGTCTTCCAGTGTTATTATTCCCTCTTTAGTTCTTGTAAGTACCCCAATTCTCTCAAAATTTCGAATGTATTGCAGCATTTGATATTTAAAACTCTTTTTCTACATCAAGGAACATATCTTGATTTTTCTTCAGTTTTACTTCCACTATCAAACGCAACATCAAAACGGCCTCTTCAGTGCCTTTACCTTACCTAAAGTAAAACTGATCCTAATCTAACTGATCTTAAATTTTGTTTTCCAATTTTCTGTATGTTACTCATGTCAAATCCTTGGGTGTGTGGTCTGCTAAGCTGATTGTGCAATAGTATTCACACTTAACTGTCATTGCTATATTCCTAATTGTGTGGATGATATTTTACAGAAAGTGTAATGATATTTCATCAGTCTCACAGATTCTAAGGAACAACTTCAACTGTCATCTCCTCAATGAATTCAGAATTTGCGTTTGAATGTGGTGTATCCCTTGTGCCTCATTTCTCTTCCAGTGCTCTTTTACATCATGGCAGTTGGAGGCTCATCTGGGATAGGAATTTGGAAAGTGGTTGTATCTCGAAAAGTGTAATAGCAGGATTCTATTTTGGATAGTGTTAATTGCGGAATATGAATTATGGAAAGTCTTAGAATGGTATTTGAATTCCGCATAGTGTTTGCAAAACTATTATCTTAACTTCGACAATTAGAACCTCTTGCAAAAGTTTAATGTGAGATCGGTTCGGGATTGAATATTAGGTTTCCTTAACAGCTGTGAAATTACAATTGTAATTCTAACAGTTGACATTCATGCACGAAGCAGGACTCGAACATGTGTCAAACGCCTTACTGAAATCAAGGAACACGGTATCAGCCTGAACGCCGTCGTCGACTGCGCCACGGATCTCATGGACGAACAGAGCGAGCTGGTTTCGCAGTATCTCTGTTTGCAGAATCCATGTTAATTTTTATAGAGGAACTGTTCATTTTCGTGGGACGTCATAATTATTCAGCATAAAACATGTTCCATATCTCTACAACAGATTGACAACGATATAGGTAAATAAAATGCGGACGTAGCGCGTTGCCAGCAACAGAAAAGCCGTCAAAACAAGAGTATGGGGTCCTGCTGAGTCGCATTTAAACTGATGATCGCGTTAAGAAAATAGGGTCGTTCATTGATAATAATATTGTCCTCTGTCTATATTCTACAAATAAACTCATAAAACCTTATCTGCATGATCGGGAAGGATTCAAGATTCACACTCATAGCAGTGGAAGTTCAAAAACATAAAAATTAAATAATTTTTACTTATGAAATTTCATCATTTTTTCGCTTACCGTTGGCTGCATTTGTTGCTGTAGGTGCAGGTTTCTTCATAAGTAAGAGAGAGTCTTCGATGAATCTTGCACAGCATACAAACTATATTTACAGGTGCACAGGTACATAAAACTCTCGAATTTTCCAGATCTATTAAAAACTGTTGTATAGATTGAGATAATTAACTAAAATATTTGAGTTTTTTTTTTTTTTAACGTGGAGTTCAAAATGTAACAACTCATTCATTTTTCCATAAATTGAAGAGATTCTAGAGTTTCATACATCTGTAAATGTGGTTTGTATGCTGTGCAAAATTCATCGAAGAATCTCTCCTACTTATGAAGAAAAGTGTGCCTGTAGCAACAAATTGCAGCCAATAGTTAGGGAAAAAAAGAAGAAATTACACATGTAAAAAACTTTATTCTCTTATGTTTTTGAACTTCCACTGCTATTGATGTGAATCTTGAATCCTTCCTGTCATGCTGACTATGTTTTATGTATTTATTTGTAGAAGTATAGTCAGTGGAAGTTAAAATGTCCTCTGGTGCCTCTCCTGCTACAAGTCAGCCCGTTTGACGTCCAACCCCCCCCTCCTTAACAAAAGAATACTAGATAAATTTTGTATGTGAATTTGGACGCAACTGTTTAAATAAGTTGACACAGGTTCGCTCGCCTGTAGCCGACTGTCTCCAAATTCCGATATCACCGCGCACGAACAAAGTAACCTACCGTTCATATGACTGGAAGTTAACTCACACTAAGACAAAAAAGAGAACGAAGGAAAAATCTGAATGGGACGGGAAAAGGTAGATGTGTTTTGCACGTACAGACAAACAAATGGTTACAATATCAGAAAAACTGAATGATTTATTTAACAGAAAAAGCTTCAGAAGCTGAGAAAATTAACAACGCGATATCCATCTCTTGCCCTTAAGCTGGCAGTTATTCGGAATTGCATTGATTGATAGAGTTGTTGGATGCCCTACTGAGGGACATTGCGTATATTCTGTACAACTGACGCGGTAGATCGTTAAAATCCCGAGCTCGTTGCAGAGCCCTGTCCGTAATTATCAATGCAGTCTCTGTTGGGGCAGATACAGTTACTTGCTTTTGAATACATTATGGGAGTGGCAGGGATCAATGAGTTACAAATATTTACTATTAAAAACAGTCTTGATCACGATTTATTTATTGAGGTCACCGGTTTCGATCACTATTGTGGTCTGAAGATGACCACAGTAGTGGTCGAAACCGGTCACCTTAATAAATAAATTGTGATCAAGACTGTTTTTAATAGTAAATAGATACAGTTACCTTGCCGCTCAAGGTAGGGTTTAGTAAGCACGGAGGCAAGCAGTAGAAACTCTCGGTGTGTGCGGGAAGGGGCTATAATGCTGAAATGTAATTCAAGATGGCTTGCCATAAATGAAGTCAAAACGAGACGTAGAGTATCTTCAACGTGTTTGGTGTTTTTAAGGGTGCCGCGGATGATAACCACAGCGGCCCTGCTACGGAAAGAAATGTGTAGCCTAGACCATCAGTCCTGATGATCAGACTGTCTTGTGGTCGACAGTCAGGTTGATATCCCACTGCTCTCTGGCACGTCTCCAGACATGTCTTCGGTGTGGAATCTCATTTACTGGGGAAGAATTTTCTTCAGTGATTGGTCCCGCATCGACTTGCCTAGAGACGCCGGGGTAGCGAAAGTCCTCTATACGGCCCGATAACAAGGAGTGATGGTCAGGGGCCCCATTTCATTTCACAGCAGGGCCACCCCAGTTATCACTCGCGGGAGACTTATAGCACCGCGGTACGATGACGATATTCTATGCGTCGTTTTATTCCCTTCTTGGCAACCCATCCTGAGCTTACGTCTCAGCAAGATAATGCCCGCCCGATTATCGCGAGCACCATCATGTAGCAGCCACATAACCCTTCGAATCATCAATGGCACTTTTTCCAGCAGCAGAGTTTCTACTGCTGGTCTTCGTGCTTGACATAGCTTACCTTGACCAGGAAAGTCGCCAGATCTTTCCCCAATTGAGAACGTTTAGAGCATTGTGTACAGGGCGCTTCACCCAAACCGGGATTTCGACGATCTGCCACCCCAGTTGGAAATAATTTAGCACGATGTCCCTCAGAAAGGCACCCAGCAACTCTATAAATCAATGCCAAGGCGAGTAACTGCTTGCATAAGGGTCAGAGGTGCACCTGCGCGTTATTGACTTGCTCCATTTATGAAGCTCTTTCTCTTGAATAAATCATCCACTTTTTCAGAATTTATGATCATTTGTTCTTACATGTACATCACATCTACCGGTTTCGGTCCCATTCGGATAATTCCTCGTAATGCGTCGATTTCTTTTATTTTTTTTTTTTTGTATCAGATTGCAATTACAAATTGAGATGAGTTACATTACAATTATCACAATGTAAATATACTTCCATGCCTGCCGAGTAACATTATCTAATCACCGTCTCCGACACATCTCCAGAAAAGTAAAATTAAAATAAATTAAATAATGACATATTAATTAATCTAAATAGCGCATTACGATCTCCTAAAGTGCTTCTGAATTCAGGCCATGTAATTGCCTTCGTATTTCCACCCAACTTCCCACTCGCTTTCAGTATTACACAACGTTTTCGTCCAATTTTCCTGTGTTGAAAACTTATTGTTCATGCAGTTCCTACCTATCTGCGGCACCCTACACAGGGTGATTTTTTCCACCGTATACAAACTCTTGCGATTCGTCCAGGAAGGGATAAGGAACAAAATAGGTCTAATAAACTTATATCCGGAAATGTATGTTTTCGGTGTTAGAGACAATTTATTCAGTCATACACTGTTACAGAGACAGCACGGGTTGAGATCCGGTAAACGAGCAGGCCACGCAACTGGACCTCCTCGTCCGATCGATCCATCAGGGAAGACCCGATTGAGATGTGTCCAGATGTCAGGGGCGAAGTGGGAAGTGGGTTGGAGCATCATCATGTAGCAGCCACATAACCCTTCGAATCATGAATAGAACTTTTTCCAGCAGCGGAGGCAAAGTAAATCGCTAAAAACGCCGACAGTTCCGGCCTGTTAGGCGATGTGGAAGGAAGACTGGTCAAAAAGTGCCGTTGCCAATTATCCAGGCCCACACATACACTATTTCACATATGACTCAGCGTAAAGGTGGCCTCTTCTGTGAATGGGATGGATGACAGAAATCCCGGAATCCTGGTTTCCTGATGAAGAAACTAGTGATAAAGCAGCTCCCGATGTGGAAACTCTGTCACTAGCAACGCCTGCACACGCTGAAAGTGATAACGGTAGTAAGTGTAGCCATGGAGAATGTTCCACACGGTTGTCTGGCTCGCTCTGTTATGTTGGGCCAACTGCTTAGTAATAACACGGCGATCGCCTTCCACAGTGTTAATCACATTTTCCTCCAAGTCTGGTGTTTGAACATTTCGCGTACGTCCTTCATCGTTTTCTGTTTCGTGAAACGACACTGTCTCAGAGAAACGGCGAAAAAGTGTTGCAAACATTGAATGCCGTAGTTATTGTCGGCGGGGATAGCTTTCCTGAGAAAACCTCTCTGTCCGCTGCCCGTGGCCATTTGCCTTTCCGTTAGTAAACACCCTGTCGGCAAGCTCCAGATTCGAATAAGGAACCATTGTGTGCAACACCATATCACATCCACTACAAAGTGAGTCAGCAAGATAATTGAATCAGATGTAACATTACCAATGATTTTGGCAGGAGAGAGCGCTAGGGCTTGATGTAGAGGAACAGTACCAGCCTTAATGAGTACGCCATGCATACCGCAACTGTGGCTGCATGGTACAGCGAGTATTAGACAGCAATCTGCTGTAACTAGCTTGGAAACTATGCATTTCCAGACATAAGTTCTTTACACTTTTTTGTTCCGTACCCTCTGATTGATCAATCCCAAGAGTTTGTACACGGTAGAAGAAATCATCCTGTATATGCTAAACCTAGTTAAACCTCATTCACTCTTCGCGAAGTTCCAGCTTATTGCTTAATACGCTCTCAGAAACTATCGAAGAGTCGCTTTTCGTCCATTACTTGCCAGCTATTCCCAATTACATCACCCTTCTGCCCCTTTCAGCTGCTGTAACTAGAATTTAACTTTGATTCAGTACAGTAGAAGGCATTCACACTTGATAATTTTTATTTTGACTGGAGCCATGTCCATGGTAAATTTTTTGAGTGATGCTGCCACCATTCTACTGTATTAATTTTTATTTTATTTTTATACGATCCAGATTTCGGCCGTAGGCCATTTTCAAGTGCAAAAACTTATTTATATTAGATTGGTACGATTTTCCGACAAGACTTGTTCTTCATACTGATCTGATGTCTTTTGACTTATAAATAAGTTCTTGTAGTTGAAAAGGGCCTAAGGCCGAAATATGGATCGTATAATAGTAATATAAGAATTAATACAGTCAAATGGGTGCTGCAACATTAATAAAACATCAACGCTGGTTCGGAAGTTCTGTTACGTCTTGTGTATAGCCTTGTTTGGGGAAAACCCTTGTCTTGTGTATATCCTTAAGAGAGAATATCCGTCTAATTGTCTACCAAGATCGCCACAAAGGAACATAAAAACGCAAATTTCCCAGAATAAGTGAGCAGTGGTCGCATCGACACTTGTCGCTAATCATAATACAGTTTTACACTTGAAATGCATAAAACTCTGAACGCAGTTTGGAGCCATTTGTTTCCGCTAATTGAAGTGAAAAACTTAGCAATGGATGACTTGGCGTTGAGTCGAAAACCATAACTTTCACAAGGTTTGACCCCAAATTACACAACACTGATTCTACAGTTAATGAAATGTACTTAACGTTCTTACAGCTACAACACATTACCTGACAGTGTCTGTTTAACTAGTTTTCAACAACGCATTAGCAGCAGCGAAATTCACAACGATCCTACACGCGCTGGGTTACTTGGAAACAATTTCAGCGTCTCCAGCACTCATCAGAGGTAATGTTCATGGCGTCCTCTGTGGAAGTATCACTGAAACTGCAAGGGCAATAATAGGTAACACGAAACAAAGTAAAACGCAGTTCGTTCTGTTATCTTACCTACCGTAGCTCTTGATTAAGTAGCGACACTAAACATTGAGGTAAGCCGTGCTGTACAACAAGAAACGACCTGATAGTATGAAAATAAGGCCACACTGAAGGAGTGAAGCGAGTTAACGCGAGAAGGAGGGACAAAAGAGTTTTTCCTCGCGAGGCCAGATAAGCCCCTGAGCGTGGTGGCGTCTGTGGGGCCCGTTGGGCCAGGGGTCGTTCGCTACCCGCATGGCACGTCGTCCGCAGCGCACAGCTGCCAGCGAAATCGAGTGCAGGCGCCCACAGGCTGCGGTTCCAGGAAAGGCAGGAAGCTAATGGAGGTGTCCTGCTTTCACTTGTAGATACAAAGCTCTCAGGGACTCAGGGTGATTACTGGCATAAATAAAAAGCTAAGCCACTAAAACAGCGCATTTTTGTATCTAGACTGATTTCAAATCTACGATTATCATCATATAGTTTGTATTATTATTATTGTTATCATAATTGATTATATCAGAAGCATCACAAACGCACCTAGTTCGTGATCAATGTAACACAAAGATGAAGCAAAAGTCCTGAAACCATGTTGAGCATACTCATATTTACAATGGGACACGCAAATGTACACTACTGGCCATTAAAATTGCTAAACCAAGAAGAAATGCAGATGATAAACGGGTATTCATTGGACAGATATATTATACTAGACCTGACATTTGATTACATCTTCACGCAATTTGTGTACATAGATCCTGAGAAATCAGTACCCATAACAACCAACTCTGGCCGTAATAACGGCCTTGATACGCCTGGGCATTGAATCGAACAGAGCTTGGATGGCGTGTACAGGTACAGCTGCCCATGTAGCTTCAACACGATACCACGGTTCATCAAGAGTAATAACTGGCGTATTGTGACGAGCCAGTTGCTCGGCCACCATAGATCAGACGTTTTCAATTGGTGAGAGATCTGGAGAATGTGCTGGCCAGGGCAGTAGTCGAACATTTTCTGTATCCAGAAAGTTCCGTACAGGACCTGCAACATGCAGTCGTGTATTATTCTGCTGAAATGTAGGGTTTCGCAGGGATCGTATGAAAGGTAGAGCCACAGGTCTTAACACATGTGGAATGTAAGGTCCACTGTTCAAAGTGCTGTCAATGCTAAGAAGAGGTGACAGACGTGTAACCTTACACAATCACGCCGGGTGATACGCTAGTATGGCGATGACGAATACACGCTTCCAATGTGCGTTAACCGTGAGGTCGCCAAACACGGATGCGACCATTATGATGCTGAAAACAGAACGTGGATTCATCCGAAAAAATGACGTTTTGCCATTCGTGCACCCAGGTTTGTCGTTGAGCACACCATCGCAGGCTGTCCAGTCTGTGATGCAGCGTCAAGAGTAACAGCAGCAATGGTCTCCGAGCTGATATTCCATGTTGCTGCAAACGTCGTCGAACTGTTCGTCCAGATGGTTGTTGTGTTCCAAACGTCCCCATATGTTGACTCAGGGATCGAGACTTGGCTGCAGGATCTGTTACAGCCATGCGGAGAAGAGGCCTGTCATCTTGACTGCTAGTGATACGAGGCCTTTGGGATCCGGCACGGCGTTCCGTATTTCCGTCCAGAACCCACCGATTACATATTCTGATAAGTCATTGGAGCTCGACCAACGCGAGCAGAAATGTCGCGAAACGATAAACTGCAATCGCGATAGCCTACATTCTGACCTTTATCATAGTCGGAAACGTGATGGTACGCATTTCTCCTCCTTACACGAGGAATCACAACAACGTTTCAATAGGCAACGCCGGTCAATTGCTGTTTGTGTATGAGAAATCGGTAGGGAACTTCCCTCATGTCAGCACGTTGTAGGTGTCGCCACCGGCGCCAACCTTGAGTGACTACTCTGAAAAACTAATCATTTGCATACCACAGCATTTTCTTCCTGTCGGTTAAATTTGGCGCCTGTAGCACGTCATCTTCATGGTGTAGCAATTTTAATGGCCAGTAGTGTATAAGGCGCCCGTAATCAAAGAAAACGCTGTAGAAAAACAACCACTGTCAGAATGACGTCAAATTTTAACAGCACGTTATTGAGCCAGGAGGAAACGTCACGGAAGAGAAAAAAGGACGTAAACGTAAGTGTGAAAATATTTTCACCAACAGGCGACAGGCAAACGGCTGTCCCTTAGCTTGCGTCCGAGACTCTCAACATGACTTTCTCTATTAAGGATCACGGGCTGCTGGTAGGTCCCTCTCACAAGAACGATGACTGCAGCAGTAGCCCTGCAGAAGTTCCCGGAAACTCAGAAGTATGTATGAAGGAATTGCCCGATGTCTGCATAACATGTGGTGAAAATGATTACAAAAGTCAGTAAGACAGGTTCTTTTGAGGTTCAGTGCGGCAGTGAGAAGAAAACAGTGGTCTCACGTCTGTCGAAGACGAGGACACAGCACTGCAGGAAGAGTCGAGCAGTGGCAATCGCCCGAGCGGTGGACACGCTTGCGATAACGATATATAAAATGCTACGAAACATCCAACACTGCTATCCATTCAAAATCATCCATGTGCACAGATTATTTCCTGCAGACTTTCCAGTAAGACAACCGTTCACTCTGAAATTTCTTGCTCGCAAGGAAGTGGACAGAGAATGGCCATGGAATATTCTGTGGACAGACGAAGCCTATTTCCATCACCAAGACATGTCAATATGCAGCACTGCGGAATATGGAAAACGGAAAATCTGCTCGCACATCAACCAACGACTGTATGATGAGGATTGACGGCATCGTTTATCGTAAGGCCGTATCTTTTAGAGCACATGACTCCTGCCAACCCTGTTATCTGCATCGTCACTGGTAAACGCTATGAGAGTCATTGGTGCACCATCGTCATTCCAACCCATCAACAGTTTGGATGTGTACGCAGGATCATTTTCATGCAATGCGGCGCTCCTCCGCGCACTGTGAAGCCAGTGCAGCTGCCGTCGCAGAGACAGTACGCAAATTCTAGAATTATCGGCCTTCGATTCCCTCTAGCCTGGCCGTGCAGATCACCTGGTCTTAAGCTGTGTGGCTTCTGGCTGTGGGCTTACCTGAAAGGTGTGTTACATGCCCCAGTTACGTACGTAGCTGAATTTGCGCAGCGCAATCTGAAAGTCAACTCCAAGACATTTCGATGAAGTGTAGAAGAATCTCAACCTTGATTTGAACTTTTTGCATAAAACGGTAGACAGCACACTGAACATACCATGCATTTGTCTCACAACAATTAGGTTTGCTTTTTATGCGGTTTTTAGTCTCAGGAAATTAAAAATCGATGTCATACTTATTTTTATGTAATTTTTCGCTCCAGGAAAATGAAAACCGATTTTTCCTCTCGCATGTGGTTTAAGCTAGACTTGTTGGATGGGCTTACCCAACTAAAAGTGTCACAGTTGTTGACTGCCAACCTTGTGCAGTCACGCACTCTGAACAGTACGAATGGTGTAATGCGCACCTTAAATCACAGAAGTAATATTGCGACTCAACTTTAAAAGTCCCTTAGAAAAATTAATGACTTACTGTGCTGATAAACCTCTCACATTATTTGATTTTCAAACAGCTGAGCAGAACTGAACGTACTCAGACATTTCGCATTTCGCTCTTTACCTATTCTGATCAACACTAAACTGACACACAATATTTTTAGCGCAACGCAATCTGACTTTCAATAATCCCTACAAAACAATGGCCCTGACTAACATAAAACTATACCTTTCACAAATCACGTACCTCACAAAAATCTTCGTTGCTCGAACTACTGCAATACAGCGAGCGCCAATACTGCCAGCTAAATACAAGATTCTAACTACTGAAGTCACTAACTACAGTTAGGCATAGTTAGCAAATGAAAGAAGATTTTTATAGAGAACAAACAATGTATTTACCTTAATAGTGTTAAAAATTCATAATACATATATATCAGTTCATGACATCCAGTCTTACAAATTTACTGTCATTGTCCAGATCATCCGCTCTCAAAACTCCGCCATCTCACTCCCCACATCCACCACTACTGGCGGCTCACCTCCAACTGTGCAATGCTACGCGCTGTTAACATCCAGCTGCCCAACACTACAATAACAAACAACAATGCAAACCAGCCACAGACTGCACACAGCACAGCCAGTGATTTTCATACAGAGCGCTACGTGGCGTTACCAATAAGAAAACCTAAACAGCCTGCTTACATAGCCCCCATGCTCCCCACAAAAAATTTTACATATTGTTTTGGGTACTGGCCAATACATATTGGTTAAAAATTTTTCACAATTACAATAGCAAAGAAATCAAATGCACACATTTATTGATACAATGTTGGTCAAAATCTAAAATTTTCCCACAGTGCATAAAGACAGTCCTGATCATTCATCACAGTAAAGTTGCAGTGTTTTTTTTCTCAAAATCTGAGCAGTAAAAGAAAATGCACACGGAAGTAGTGTATTTCCATGCAGTCTTGATGAAGTAGTGTTCTCTTTCCAACGGAAAGACAGTGCTGACTCTTGATATGCAGACAGGTAATGGACCACAACAGAGGAAACCCACAGTAGAGTCAGTCGAAGTTCTGAAGAATATTGGTAGGTAGGTCATCACAGAGCAGACCCACTGTAGTCCTGGTAAAGATTATGGTATTGGTGGGCCACCAGATGTGCAGACCCACGGCAGTCCTTGTAGAAATAATGATGCAGATTCACCGTGGTCCTTGTAGAGACGGCCAGCAGCCATCTGTTGCGACTGTGCAGGTGCACAATCACCATCGAAGAGTCTTGTGGACAATATAGCAAGTCCATGAACCACAACTTGTGCAATCACAGGACTTTTTGGAATGTCCTTAGAACCAGCAATGCTGTTAACCAGTCCCTTGCTGAATTACCAACACATGTGCAAGCACTAACAGTCCCAAATTCTCATCTATTGTGCATATACTATGACCAACAGAACTGTGTGCAGTGAAATGAATGCTTAAAAGTTACTTAATTTGATGAACTGGTGCCAATTACAATTTTAAATTTGCGACATGAGAATACAATTACAAAGGTACAAAATACATAATTAAAGAACATAACAATTCAGGTAACATTTGTAGTAATAGGGGCTTTATACAAGAATAGAAATAAACATATACATCAGTGTTACAGAAATTATGAGATAAGTAAATAAATAAAAGGTCTGAATAACTTTCGAAACATCAACTTCACACGTTAACATTAAAATAAAACAGAATAAATAATGTCTATAGATCTTCGCAAAGTAAATAACACATTATTAGAAAAATTCTACAGCATATCTCTTATCAGATAAACACATAAAGACAGGAAGAACACAGATACACAAGGGTACACAAACACATAGTGGGATAACACAAAAGGAAAATACAGGGTTTGTTATACTGCAGTATTTTCCAAGCAACTTCTCCTTCATTCATCATTTTTCTCAAAAAGTACTATCTATACCTCTTGTCCCTAAACCCTACTGTTTTGTTCATATCCTCTTTAAAAATTCTTTTTTGGCCAAAACATTTTCTTATAGCTTCTCAATGCATTTCTTCCAATTCATCACAACTTGTTCTCTTATATAGCCTACTCCCTCTTAAGCTAACTTAAATCTACTGAGTTCAGATGCTAAACTAAGGGACGAGGCAATGCAGCAGTGCAAAACAATTAACATAAACAGCAATTACAAAAAATGCGAATTGGCAAAGCAAGCAGCAATAAATATGAATTAGCAAAGCAAATGCAACATAATCTCTCATATGAGCCAATGTGCAGGAACAAGAAAAATAAATCAGTAGTAAAACTGGCTTAACAGAGTAATACAAAGTGACATTCAGTAGCACTATGCCTGGCAAACAGCAGCAGCAAATCCTGTAACTTACAGCTACCTACATGACAAAGCTCAAGCAGGAAAAATATTACAGTAAACATAGGAAATGTCTAACACCTATATCAGAACTTAACACTTGAGTGGTGCATCAGCTTGACTTACTCTAGCAGACAAGTTACCAAATCGTAAGAAAATTATTTATGCAATTCCTGTGAAGGGAAATGTCTATTTGTGTCCTCCCCTCGATTTCTTGGAAGTAGATCATAATATTATTATTTACTGGATCTGTAGGCATAAAATATCTATATTAGTACATCTATTAAATTTTATTTTAACCAATGCTGCAGTGCAGCTAGGAACCAGATATTAAACAAAATGATCAATCTCTCAACTAGAAATAAAATAGATGTAAAATGCTTCTCATCATTTCATTAGGCATTTTGGTAAATATCATAAATTAAGAGCTCCACAGTGTAATCATATGTTTTCAAGTTTGAGCGTGTCGTATTTGCGATGCTTTCTACAAAGAAATGTCAATAGCGAGGAAAATGGTCTCTTTTTTTTCACCTAATGGCTTTCTTTTTTCAGACGACTATCTTTCGGCTGGGTGCCCAAAACGCATTATGTCAAGGTCACTTACCTTTCTTAACGAAATATTTACGACAGCAGTTTCCGCTACAGTGACAGTCTCATATAAAAATTTCACAGGTCGAGAATTTGCGTTACAAATGTGTAGAAACAAAATCCTGTAAATATAACAGTGTCCAAAAAATTTTCGCCGGCATTGTCATACATACAAGCATATACACACATTTCATAACTCTTAAAGTACAATCCTCGGTTTCCAACATCCTTTTTCACAAACCAGAGTCCCTAACCACTTCTCATTATTACTTACTTTATTACACATATACATATTCATAGACACTTCTCCAATATTTCATCATAATAAATATGTAGCATAATCAAATTCCTCATATAGCATCAGCTTATTGATCATAAACATACTTCAACAGCGTAATACACATTGTTATCATAATAATAACATCATAACATCTCAGTCAAATCTCAAAATCGTCGTAGCTTCCTCCAATAATTTCAAAACCTAAAGAAAATTCTCTGCTCATTTCAATAGTGTCATCTACCTCAAACGTGCTTTAAAATCCTGATCCCGTACCAAACACATCACTCAAAGCTCTCATAGTATCACAATGGTTCTGAAAAAATATAAACAGTTCACAAAGTACAGACACAATACAATTTCATTAGTGTGAAGTTACCCAACTGTGTAATTGCGTAAACATGTGTCAGTGATGTAGTAAAAAAAATGTTTGTGTCTCTCAGTTAAATAATCAGAAAGCTGTGTAATTTATGTGTTAGAGAAATATGGTATCGATGTGTAAAGTTGTATAAGCAAATACCATATTAGCTAGGGCTCCTTGTGCTTGCCAGACACATAGTACACAAAGTAAGCTTGTACCCCCCTGAGGATTAATGTAACTATACCCTCAGGTGTTACAGATTACAGAAATGGAATGAAATGTATCACGGAAAACTTTCTTTGTAAAAATCTTTAAAAATAAATTTTTAAGTACAAATTTAATCACTCAAATACGTGTACTGTAGCGCTAAACTGTGCGTCTTGTTGTAAGGTAATCTCTGTCATTACTTAGGGTAAAAAATGTGCCAAGTGTCGTAATTATCGTCATCCATAAGCAAAGTTCTGTGGAAGTCAATGTACTTACCTCGTAATAAACAAAAGCAAAATGCTATGCATATAGATATCGTACTTATTACGTACAGTACCATATCAAGAAAGTACTATACTGTAATGAATTGTTGTGCTACGAAAAAGGTTGTCTCATTGTAGCTGTACCACAAAAGTTACTACTAAAACATGTTTTACTTTCCAGAAGAGTTCAGAAAAACTGTGCATATATAAAACAGATACAGCACAAAAACAACAATGTAAATTGTGTCATGCATTAGTAGCGTCATGATATAATTGTGTAGCTGTCAAAGAAACCAAATACTAAGTCATCTTTAATCTCACAGAAAGTACTTCACATAAAGAATGTCTTTTCAAGTAAACCAAAACGTTGCATTAAAATCTCATTAGCAGTATATGTTCTAAGCAAGTAAGCTGTATATTCGTTACGTAATAGTGCAACTAACAAGCAAGAATGTACAAATAACAACACTGTGCCATCTGTTCACTATAACAATACATTCGTATATACTGTTTCAATAACTTCTCTTGGTTCTTGACTGGATAGTTAACTCCAAACATTGTTGCGTGTTAACAGTTTCTAAGTACTAGTAACGTGAAGTGAAAAATTTTATGGCAAAGACTAAGTTAAAAAGCAGATTATCTGTCAATAAACGGTTTTACATGTGAAATATGGTGTAAACCTTTACTCTTCCTAGTACACAGAGTTTCAACTTCAACGCAATTATCATGTGGTATACGTCGGATTCTGTAAGGTCCATTGTAAATCAGAAATAATTTGTCACTCAAGTGTTTCTTCTAATGTGACAATGAATGAGCTTTAATGAGAACTTTCTGACCAATATACAGTTTGTTTACATTTGTTTTAACTTCTGTCTGCTGCAGATTTTATATTTTTAATAGCCCAATTAATTATGTCTTTGTGTCGAAGTTTACATGTATTTGGGAAAGGTACAAGCTCTCTGATTCTGTTCAGTGGTTCTTCATTCTTCTGTACAAGAATAGGTGGTAAAGCAGTGGAGTCATGAGGCATTTCATTCAGCACGTTTTGAAATAAGTGTAAATATCTGTCCCAATGCTGATGCTTTCTGTGACAATAAAGTCTGCAAAGCTTATTGATTTCTTTCATAATCCGTTCAGACGGGTTACTATGTGGTGAGTACAATGAAATAAAAACAGGTTTGATTTTATGATTCCGGAGCATGCGTGACCAAACAGCAGATATGCACTGCGATCCGTTATCTGAAATGACTTTACTAAAGCGTCCAACTTCACGTAAGAAATTTTTAACAAAGGCGTTTACGTAACGGAGTGAAAGAAGCAAATTTTGAAGTAAGTTCAACAGCGACTAGAAAGTACAAAAATCCATTCCATATTTTGACAAGGGGTCCCAAGAGATCAACAGCAGCAAATTCTTTTAATTTAGAAGGAATGATAGGAAACAACGGAGCACGATGTGAGATAGTAGATGGTTTAGCTTTTTGACAAAGTTTACAAATAGACAAGACTCTTCGAATTCTCTTTTCCATATTGTTAAAATAACAAGTGGTTCGGAGAATATGATAACATTTTCGTGGACCAAAATGTGCGTAGCTGAAATGAATGTACCAAATGAGCTTATTAACAAAATCGTCTGGAATGCAAAGTACCCATAGCTTGAAACTTCCTGGCAGATTAAAACTGTGTGCCCGACCGAGATTAGAACTCGGGACCTTTGCCTTTCGCGGGCAAGTGCTCTACTATCTGAGCTACCGAAGCACGACTCATGCCCGGTACTCACAGCTTTACTTCTGCCAGTACCTCGTCTCCTACCTTCCAAATTTTACAGAAGCTCTCCTGCGAACCTTGCAGAACTAGCACTCCTGAAAGAAAGGATATTGCGGAGACATGGCTTAGCCACAGCCTGGGGGATGTTTCCAGAATGAGATTTTCAATCTGTAGCGGAGTGTGCGCTGATATGAAACTTCCTGGCAGATTGAAACTGTGTGCCCGACCGAGACCGAGTTCGAGTCTCGGTCGGGCACACAGTTTTAATCTGCCAGGAAGTTTCATATCAGCGCACACTCCGCTGCAGAGTGAAAATCTCATTCTGTACCCATAGCCTGTCATCAATAGTGCAGCGTTTGAAGTGTATGTTGCTTCTAACCAGATAATAATGGCGAATCTGTGTCTTTTCATGCCATTTGCTTTTGATGTCTTTCCAAATCGGGTCTTTATCTTGTTCATGAGCAATGTCCTTTAAAGTTGTGGTAATGAAGTTTTCAAAGGCGACTTTTTGGATGTAAAGAATACTGAAATTTTTCTCGAGGTTGCCTTCTTTGTTACTTTTCTCAAGCCCAGCCGGGCCACGTGGTAGTGCGTCCGCAACAATGTTCTCCTTGCCGGGAATGTAGACTATTGTGAAGTGGAATTCTTGCAGAAACAATGTCCAACGTTTTAACCTGTCATCATTCAATTTTGAAGACATAAGAAATTGTAAAGCACGACGGTCACTGAATACTTTTACGTGCTTACCAGAGAGAAAGAAACGGAATTTGTTAAATGCCAAACGATAGGTAAGGCTTCTAATTCAGTAACGGAGTAAATTTTTTTTTTCAGAATTTGTTAGCACTCGGGTGGCAAAACCAATGGTTTTCTGAACAGTGGTGTCATTTTCTATGGCTTCTTGAAATAAATGGGCACCAAGACCAACTTTTGAAAAATCTGTGCTAAGGCAGAATTCTTGTGACAGATTTGGATGAGCTAGTGTTGGTGCATTAAGTAGCGCTTCTTTCAGATAATTGAATTCCAACTGTGCCTGTTCGTCACAGTTCTAAATAGTATTTTTTACAGTGAGAGAACAAAGTTTTGGTGTAACTAGAATTTGCATGTTCAGAATACGACGGTAAAAATTTACGAGACCTAGAAAACTGTGAACTTGTTTTTTTGTGGATGGAACTGGAATGGCCCTGATTGCTTCTAACTTTTCAGGATCCGGCTGAATGCCTTCAGAAGAAATATGTCCCAAAAATCTCACCTTTGACCTACCGAATTCAGACTTTTCCAAGTTAACTGTAATTCCAGATTCTGCAAAAGTACGTAACAGACTGTTAAGGATGCGATTATGTTGTTCCCATGAAGCTTCTGCTATTAGAGTATCGTCCACATATCAGGTGATGAGACGTTTTAAGAACTCAGGTAATATGGAATTTAGCCCGCGAATGAATGCTGCCGAAGAAATGTTCCGAAATTGGTAACAAACGCCGAAACAAAGGAAAGCTGTGTATTTTATACATTCTGGGTGAAGTTCGATCTGATAAAAGCTGGATCTGAGATCAATAGAAGACAACACTTTTACACCATTAAAATTTAGAAGAAGTTCTTCCAACGTTTGTGGCCTGCCTGTTTCAGGAATGATGATAGTATTGATTTGTCTCGAATCTAAGACAATCCTGATCGATCCATTTTTCTTCTCAACAACATGTAATGGATTGTTGTATGAGCTTACTGCAGGCTCAATAATGCCCTCGTCAAGCATAGATTGTATTTCTGTTCTAACACGGTCCCTATAATGTGCTGGAATTAGGTATGGTCTAACACAAAATTTTGTATGCTCACGAACACGAAATTGGTATTGAAATCCCTTGATTGTTCCTATTTTGTGAGTAAAAACTGTGGAATGTGCTTGTAAAATCTCAAAAATGTCCTGCCTATCAGTGTCATTACAATTCTCAATTGTTTGAATTTTATTCTGAATTAACTCATTAGTATCAAATACGCCGTCGATATCATCCCTGTCAGAACTTGCATAGTGATTGCTAGTGTCAAGTTCCGTCTAAAATTCCGAACTGTTGTCTAACAGGAGGTAAAGCCGATTAATTTCCTCGTCATGGTTTGAGAGCCAGTCTTCAAATTTCAAAGCTATTGACTTACCTTCTTTCTCTAAACTTATTTCAGCATCGTGAAAGTTTAAGATTGCTTTGCATTGATTCAAAAAGTCTACTCCCAATATAATTTCCGTCGACAATAATGGAACAATGAGAAAGTTCATTGAGAAGCTGTGGCTTTGACAAAAGAATTCTAAGTTAGTTTGTTGGCGTATATCTACACTTTTTCCAACGATTGCAATTTGTAATTTAATCTTACGTAACGGAAGTGTGGGGCAATCGTTCGATTTGTTGCATTTGCTAAAGGCTGTTTCACTAATTACTGAAATGGGACTGCCAAAGTCAAGTACTGCCGTAAATTTTACGTCATTTACTGTAATTTGAATTACAGTATACGCAATGTTGTTATGTTTTACGTCGTGTTCCTGGAGTAAGATATCCCTAATGTCTTCTATTTTTATGTAATTACTAGCCACTGCAGCAACGTCGTCAGCTTTATAAGTACATTTTGTGGCTGCCAGCGGTGTGACTCATTGACTATTGTCTCTTTGTTGGCGCGCGTCGTTATTGGGATTTGGAGATCTAACTTCTACAAATTCAACTTGTCGAGAGGGCCCTGCCCTGTTTGAATCCCGCCAGTTCTGATGGAATTCAGGTCTGTCATTTTGTCGGTAGTTCACGTAGTTTCTTGTTTGTTGATCATGTGGTGGAGAATTTCTCCCGGAATCGTAACAGCGCGGTGGACCATTGCGTCTGAAGTTATTCTGTCTCCCTTGATAATAATTATTTTGGTTCCCATATTGTCTGTTTCTCTCATTGTCTCTGTGATAGCCATTACCGCGAATAGGTGATCTTTCCCTATAATTATTACTACTGTGCCAACGGTTGTCATACGGGTGGTGTCCGTTTTGATCACGATTGACGTTGTAAGGAAAGCCTTGTCGTGTCCAGTTATTATTTCTTTCATCGCGGAATTGAGACAGATGTCACCTGTAATTGTTGTGCTCCTGTTTTCGCGTTCCACGATTGTCAGTGTCAATTTCCAATTCTTGTAACAGTCCCTGAAAAGCATCAATGTCGTATTTGCAACGTCCTCTCAAAATAATATGTCGTAAATGTTCAGGCAATTAGATTAAGCAAATGCGGATGAGTTCTGAGGGGCTGTATGGGTTTTAAAGATAGTGATTCTTATGTAACATGTCTTCGAAATATTTGACAAGACTAGAAAATTCCGATTGTTGGAAATGTTTCAAAATTATTATGCTGTGTTTTACTCGTTCTTGTGTAGCTTGAGACCAATATGCTGAGAGGAATGCATGATAAAATTCTCCATCACTGTGACAATCGTGAATGACCGATCGCATTCTTACAGCTGATTCATTCTCTAAGTATCCACACATAAATTCTAATCTGTGCTCTAATGACCAGTTGGGAGGAAAACAATGAGAGAATTGATGAAGCCACGCTTGTGGATGAATGTCGTTACCGGAATTCTTAAATGTTTTGAATTTACGTGTAGTAATAAACAGAATATAGTCAAAATCATGGCGGCGAGTCGCATGTCGGTCATTGTTACGTCGTTTCGGCGGTTCCATCTCAAAATTCGGTGTACCTTGCCAATTTCTTTCATAATTTCCGAAGTGCCCTGTTTTATTATTTTGTGGCTGTTCCGTATTTCTATGTCCCTCTTCCCGTATTGGAGCGCGAGTGTCCTCTGAAATATGTAATTCTTCTATTACCTGTGTCAACTGATCTTGTACTTCCCGAATTTCTCTTTTGTACAGTGTATTGATTTGATTTTGATGTTGTTTGAATTTTCTAATTTGTTCATACTCTTCTGTGTCAGTGAAGGCTACGGGTCTTGTGTCATTCAGATCATTATCTACCTTTGAAGATAAGTTAGTGAACTGATCCGAAAGTTCGGCTACTTTCTCCGAAAGTGAACTGATTTCCTCAGTGTGTTTTTCTGAACCACGTTTCTGAGTGTCCATTTGTGTTGAAATAATATCTACTGTGTTCTTTAAGTTTTCTTGAGTTTTTGCAAGTTGTGTAACCGAATCGGTAGATGCAACTGAGTCAATTTTAGCGTGCAAGGTGCCGTGATTTTCATGAACAATAGTTTGCAGTTCCTTTATGGCTGCTTCGTGATTCTGTAATGCATTTTATGGACGCGAAGAAATAGGTTGGAAATGCTTACAAATTTGTGTTTTTACGTCATTACAGACTTTTTGATATTTCGATTCAATTTTAAGTATCTCAGCAGTTAAACGTTCACGTGTTTGTTCAAATGTCGTGTCTAACTGGTGTTGTTGCGACTGTTTTTTATTTTGTTCCGTTGCGTCTAACTGTTGTGTTTGTCTCTGGTGTTGTTCCATTGTGTCTAACGTTTGAAAGATTTTGTTCCATTGAGTCTAACTGTTGCTGTGTTTGTCCCTGATTTTGTTTCATTTGTTGCATTCATTGCAATAATAATGTATTAGTGTCTGGAATCTGTTCCTCTATGCTTTTCGACAGTGCATTTGCACCGGCAACATTCACATTTTGGCAAGCAGAAAATCTGTCTTGACTTATTTGAGAAAACGGTGAGGACCCAAAACCTGAATCTGCAGTATTTGCGATATTGTGTCCTGTCATTTCGGATTCCTGAGGCGAGCTGTTGCCGACCGATAGATCGATAATGCTTCCCTGTTCACTAATTTTTTCACTGTCTACACCATTATTTGCAGCCCACTCCATTTCCCTATGCGCAGTTACCAAATTACTAGTTTGAACATTAGTTAATTCATTACACGGTGGCGCTAACACATTACTTTCGTCTTCACTGTCATTTCTCAGTTTACTTTAGAGCCTAGTATTACGTTCTTCACACGCCATTATTTTCACAATATTTCACACGACAACACAGAAAAGCACAATTTGAAGAGCAAAATAAGAAAATACATTAACATAACATAGAAAACAATATCTCCTTAATTGCAAGCGCAGCTGGGACATACTTGATGCAAATCTACATGCTTGCCACAACAATGAAAAACTACAACTAAAAAGGAAATTCTCTCTATAATTACACACTAGCAATAAACAATAGTTACACTAATTACATCAACTACAAGAAAAAATCAGAAGATTCCAGTGAGGTATCCTCGGCTAACGGTCGACTAATTAAACGTCCCCTTAAAAAATTAGTGAAATACTTTGCTGATAAACCCCTACAGTATTTGATTTTCAAACTGCTGAGCAGAACTGAACGTACTCAAACAGTTCGCATTTCGCTCTTTACCTATTCTGATCAACACTAAACTGACACACAATATTTTTAGCGCAACGCAATCTGACTTTCAATAATCCCTACAAAAGAATGGCCCTGACTGACATTAAACTATACCTTTCACAAATCACGTACCTCACAAAAATCTTCGTTACTCGAACTACTGCAATACAGCGAGTGCCAATAGTGCCAGCTAAATACAAGATTCTAACTACTGAAGTCACTAACTACTGATAGGCATAGTTAGCAAATAAAAGATTTTGATAGAGAACAAACAATGTATTTACCTTAATAGTGTTAAAAAGTCATAATAGATATATATCAGTTCATGACATCCAGCCTTACAAATTTACTGTCTCTGTCCAGATCATCCGCTCTCAAAACTCCGCCATCTCACTCCCCACATCCACCACTGCTGGCGGCTAACCACCAACTGCGCAACGCTACGCGCTGTTAACATCCAGCTAACCAACACTACAATAGCAAACAACAATGCAAACCAGCCACAGACTGCACACAGCACAGCCAGTGATTTTCATACAGAGCGCTACGTAGCGTTACCAATAAAAAAACCTAAACAGCCTACTTACAATCTGTCACTTGTAGCCGACCCCATGGCCATTAAGACGATATCAGCGCCATCTGTCGCTAAGATTATCGTTAAATTTTTATCTTCCATGACGTTTCCACCTGAGTCAATAATACGCTGTCCAAATTTGAAGTCATTCTGAACAGTCTTTCCCTTTCAACAGCGTTTTGAAACTGGAACTTTAATTATGGATACCGTACACCTCGATTTTTATGGTGGATGTGCTTGTTGTAAGGATCACCAGCTTCATATCATTCTTGAAGAGTGCCAGTTATGCAGGCAATGCTTGAAGTTTCATAGTACAGGGTATTAATTAATACTTGGGAAATCTCTGGGGAAATATTCATATAAACATCTGGTCTGTATCTTTTTGTTAGCTATTTACACTTTTCTTGTTATATGTTTTTTTCATGTTTTCTTATTTTTGACTTTTCAGCATGGTTCTACTGATATGTTTTCTTTTCATGCATTCTTTCCCTTTTTTTCTCTTTTATTTTTTAAACGTGTTCAGTTAAAAGCCGTCTTACATTTATCGTAGTTATCATAGCACTACAGTTCTTATTCTACTAGTACTTATTGTGCACTGAATATTATTCCTCAGCAGAAGTCGAATCGGCGTTTTCGGAGAGGGGCGCCATTGAACAACATTGGGTTAGCGATATCAGCTGGAGAGGGAGGCAGTGTTTTTGGTTTACAGTCATCGTCATGACGCTTGCTCGTCCGTTTCCTTACTGGGCTCTTGCTTCCAGTAAATGTCTGGCTGAAAGTATTCTAATCAGCATATGGTCGTCATTCGTCTCAAGGATGGACTTTCCAATTGCAATGTGCCTGTAGACTTTTGTATGATGAAAGACTACGTTACAGACATTTACCGAATATCAAGACCTTTCAAAGAATAAATAATCGTCTTGTAGAGACAAGCTATGTTGAGCAAAGGTCATTTCTATGTGGAAGACCAAATGTTGTTGGGACATCTGATTTAGATGATCGAGCACTTCATCATACAGAGGACAAATAATGGCAGAAGTACCAGAGAAGTTGCGGAAACTGAGAGTGTGAGTCGCATGACGTGTGGCAAGTATTACGACAGTAGCTCGTAACTTCTTTATCGACACTACCTTCTTGTCTAAGCAAGATATTATTTAAACCGATTTTCTATCCGGAAAACCTTCTTGTGTCTGGTTACTGTGGATGTGTACTCACGACCAACATTTTCTATTGAACCTACTATTCACTGATGAAGCAAAGTTGACCAGGAATGTATGGCAAAATGTTTACAGCACTCATGTACGGGTGGGTGACAGTTCTTTTGCAAATAAGGTAAGAAGATATGAACAACAGTTTGGAGACAGAGTAAGTGGAACTTCCATTTTTTATGGACCTTGACTGGAGCATCATACAGCGAATTTGTAATGGAACTGTAAATGTTTTGGTGGAGACGTCCCACTACGCGTAAGTCAGTGATGATGGTGTACCACCTCACTTTACTCTGCGAGTAAGTGAAGTTTTAAAAGAGTGTTTCCCAAATTAATGGATAGGTCATGGTCGGACACATCTTGGCCTTCTCGATCTCCTGATCTCAACCCATTAGATTTTATTTGAGGAATTTAAAGGATTTAGTGTATTCATGACCTACAGAGATTGTTGAAATAGTTCGTCAGCTTATTCATGTAGGGTTTCAGCAGATACAGCTGACAGCTGGAATATGGTAACGCATGAAACAATCCGTTTTGCTGCGTTTAGAAACTTGTCTTAGAGCTAATGGTAGACATTCTGAGCATTTCGTTTAGCCATAATAATATCCTAAAATCAAAAATTCCTGTAGAACCAAGCTGTAAATTTAAACAAAAAGACAGTAACTATACAATAATACGTATATATAAATAAGAAAATAAAAAAAGTCGACCATACGTGAATGCGAACTTTTTGCTTCTTTTTTAAGTCCTCTATCCATTTCCCGCAGGGTTCCCACACATTAGTTAACGAACTGTATATGACTCAGTTACGTCAACGAGAGGATGATAATACTATCGAAAACGATACTGGAATAATGAAGCTCTGCAGATTA
Source organism: Schistocerca serialis cubense (assembly GCF_023864345.2). NCBI lineage: Eukaryota > Metazoa > Arthropoda > Insecta > Orthoptera > Acrididae > Schistocerca > Schistocerca serialis. Next base: position 56,659,946 of record NC_064644.1, read on the forward strand.
TGATACGCACTGTTAATATATTCGAACATACTGAATCAGTGTCACGTACGTCTGAGGTCTCATTTGTAGCGTCACAAAATTATCAGCATCAGTTGTAATCCTGAACTACAGACGTCACAGACATGATCAAACAGTTCCAAAACATTAATGATTTTCAATCTTTCTTGGCGTTGTTACCATCTTCACCTTGAAAATAACCAAGATGTTAGCGTTGTTAGAGAAGAACATGAGAAAATTCATGCAGCAAGCATTGACATTGAAGTTGTTTTCGGTTTCACAGAATTGAATTGAACAGGCATCTGTATGCCATCAGCCAATGGACTGGTTTGATACTTACCTCCCTGTTATTCTATCTTTTGCTATATGTAGCTATTATACCTAACATCCTGTGTAATCTCTTTTCTTAATTGAAGTTTTGTCTCAACCTCGCACTATTTCTCCCCTCTACTGCTGTTTCCAGCGACAAGTATATCTTTCATACATGATTTACCACTAATTGCCACTTCCTCTTGTCAACTCTGTCGTAGATTTGTTTTCTCGCTTCAGTACTTCATATTGTATTTTATATGCTTACTCACCTATTCCGTTCCTTCATAAACATACTATTGTAGTACGTACGAAATGATTTGGTATTTCATCAGCCTAAAACCAAAATCAGTCCTGATTTTGTGGACTTTCGTGAGGAGTGATACACAGTGATAATTGTCAGTGGAAGATCCCTCCAGGGAGCTCGCTGCTATTTGGTGGGTTGATTACCAATGGGCCCCAGCCTTTGCATCACTTTTTCCCTTCAGTGCTGCATGTCTGTCCTCTTGCTATTCTTTTTCCCCTCCCTTGGCGAACTTGTTTCGGGTATTATTGGGAATGTTGTGCATTCTGTTTCTGACCTGTGAACAGTCTCAACTTTCTTTTTGGCTCTTTTTTCCGTTTCTTTGTTTCCCTTCTCCTCTCGTTTCTCCGCTTGGGCGTTTGAGGATCCTCTTTTTTCTTCTTCCTCCCTGTGCACCCCTGAAGGCCAGCCCACTCGCTGACACTTAAAAGGCGACTGGGTAACGCGTAATTCCCAGCCCCGGGTCGACAGGTACGGTTCTCATGTACTGCCTGGAACAGGCCAGGCCCAGTGAGGGGTGATTGCCTGAGCTGTAACCTTCCTAGTTTTCCCATTGGTCCCTCCGTCTCAATTGTTCGGGAGGTGTGATCTGAGGTGTAACAATCACCTAAGGCAGGTGCGCCCCCTTGTGTAGGGGATCCCCAGTTGGGAGGAGCGCGCCATCAGAGACGCTGGCAATCATGGGGGATTTTCTTGCGATGAGTCACTCATCGTCTCCAGCGACGTCGACGAAACGAAAACGTAATGAGGCTACTGATTTAAAAACTCTTCCTGCCACGCCGCTGTTCCTTGTGGTACCACATACTGAAGATGGTCAGACCTTCGCCGTGTTCAATCCGTGTTGCCATTGCTGGCCCTGTGGAATCCTGCTCTCGTTCATGGAATGGCAATTTGCTTTTGGAAACAACTTCTGATGCTCAAGCACAACAACTTCCTTCTGCCTCGCTTCTCCACAGCTACCCTGTTTGTGTCGAGGCACACAGAACTTTTAATTCTTCCCGTGATGTAGTTTACACTGGGCTGATTGACAGACTGACTGAGGATGAAATAAACTCTTACCTCTCTAATAAGGGTGTCATTGCCGTTCATCGTGGCATGAAAAAGGTCGATTCTTCCTTGTTGCCCACCCGCACTCTTTTCCTCACCTTTAATAGGATGGTGCTGGCGTCCAAGATTGAAACGGCTACGAAATCATCACAGTCTGACCATACATTCCAAATCCGATGCGCTGTTAACAGTGACATTGGTTCAATCACACTAGAACATCTTGTCGACACCCGGTCAAATGCGTAACCTGTGGCAGCAAATGCATATGAGGGCGAATGTCTTCCTCCTTCTCCCCGCTGTATTAACTGCAATGGCAGCCATGCCGCCTCCTCCCAGGATTGTCCCATGTATCTCGACGAGTGCGCTATTCAAGAGATTCACGTAAAGGAAAACCTGACTTACCCATTAGCACTTGTAGTTCAGTTCTTGTTACCCCCCTCCCCCCCCTGCTCCATGGCTCCATGAAGGACATGGCTACACAGACATGCGACCTCAAATTTCGTTCTGATGTTGTGAAACCCAGTGTCAAGGTAGCAACACCTTTCCCCCATCCTGCTGTGCAACAAATTTTCAGACTCGCCTTACGAGGCTAAGCTACCCACTACATAACCGACAGGCAGGAAAGGCCAGAAGGAGTACTCCCGGGAAGACATCCTCTGTCCCTTCAACCAGCCACCACCTAAGTCTTCCTCTAAGCAGAAAGGCTCGAAGAAGTCCGCTAAAGACAAACGGTCTTCCCATTCACCAACTTGAAAATTCTGCTCGATGGCGTCGCCATGTGGTCGCTTAGCCCTGCCGGCCTCTGTCTCTCCAGTGCATACCGCCAAACGTTTTTCAGTGTTGGACTCCGCCGACCGACCACACAAGCACGCTGACGCTTGTGTGGACCCCATGGAGGAGGATCCACCTGCTTCTCTGCCATGTAGTAGCGACTCTCCACCGACTGTCCCTCAGCGGACACTGAGTTGACATCCCTACATCTCTTCCTCCTCATCTGTCCTCCAATGGAACGTTCGCAGCCTTCGGTCCCATAAAGAGGATTTATAGCTGCTTCTAGCATCGAAGCATCCCCTTGTTCTTTGCCTTCAGGAAACGAAATTGCGCCCTCAAGACCTCTTTAGCTTCCACATTACTTACCGATTCGTTTTGACCTTCACGCTGAGGTCGGCATCCCATCTCATGCTTATACAGAATGACTTTCATGGTCAACACATCTCCCTGACTACCTGTCTTCAAACTGTTGCCATTCGCCTCTTCCTTCCCCACCTGACTTTCTCCCTTTGTACCATTGATGTATCTCCGTCCTCCGATGTCACCAGGGCTAACTTCTTTCAGTTGATTGGGCAGGCACCTCCACCGTTTTTGCTACTCTGTGACTTTAGTGCGCATCATCCCCTTAGGGGTTCTCCAAGGGCCTGACAGTGAGGTGCCCTCTTGGCTGACATTCTTAACCAATCCAACCTCTACTGCCTTAACACTGGTGGAACCACATTTCTTTCTGACTCCTTGCACTCCTATTCCCATTTGGACCTATCCTTGTGCACTGCCCGGCTTGCCCATTGAGTGGTCGGTCTGCTGACTCATACCCCATCCACATGTACGCCCAAATGGCAGCTTACTAAGGCTGACTGGCAGCTTTACTCCTCCCTGGCGACCTTCACAGAACAAGATTTCCTCAATTGTGATGATCAGGTGGACTGTCAAACAAACGCTATCCTTACTGCTGCAGAACATTCCATTCCTCGCACTTCCTCTTTACCACGTTATGCACCTCTCACTTGGTGGACTGAGGCGTGCCGCGACACAATTCGCACACGGAGACGTGCTATCCGCGTTTTTAACCGCCACCCTACCCTGAAAACTGCATTCATTATAAACAGATTCGTGCAAAAATGTCGTAGAGTTCTTCGGGATAGCAAAAGAGCCAGTTGGATTTCGTTCACTAGTTGTTTTACAAGTTCCACACCCTCCTCTGTTGTGTGGGCCTAACTCCGACGGCTCTCTGGAATCAAGGTCCAGTGCCCCATGTGCCGCTGTCATCGTGGATCCTGTTGCTATCTCTAACACCTTGGGCCGCAATTTTACGGAAATTTCTAGCTCTTGAAACTATCACCCTGCCTTTAACCATAAGAAACGAGTGGAAGAGCCTAGGGCGATACCCTTCTCTTCTTCCAATCGTGAGTGCTACAATGCAGCCTTCACTATGAGGGAACTAGATCATGCTCTCAGTTCATCCCGGTCCTCCGCCCCAGGGCCAGAAGCTATCCACATTCAGATGTTGCAGCACCTCTCTCTTGCGGCAAGCACTTTCTGCTTAACACATACAACCGCATCTGGGCCAAAGGCACATTTCCTGGACGCTGACGTGAGGCCACAGTCATACCTATACCTAAGCCCAGTAGGGACAAAAACCTTCCTTCCAGCTACCGCCCCATCTCTCTTACCAGCTGCATTTGAAAGGTGATGGATCGTATGATTCATGCCCAGCTGGTGCGGTGGCTCGAATCTCGCCATTTACTCACGAAAGCACAGTGTGGATTTCGAGCGCGGTGTTCTGCAGCTGACCATCACGTTACTCTTTCCACCCATAACATGAATGGTTTTCTGCCCAAATCGCAGACTGTGGCAGCGTTTTTCGATATGGAGATGGCCTAGGACACCTGCTGGAGAACTTGTATCTTGCGTACTCTTTACACGTGGGGCTTCCGTGGGCGACTGCCCTGTTTTCTTCGGGTATTTTTACAAGAGCGAGTTTTCAAGGTGCGACTGGGTTCTGCTTTGTCGGTCAAATTTATTCAGGAAAATGGTGTGCCTCAGGGTTCCGTTCTGAGCGTCATCCTCTTTGCTCTCGTCATTCACCCCATCATGGCCTGTCTCCCGCCGGGCGTCGATGATTTTGCCATCTATTGCTATGCTCCATGGATCTGTCTCACGGAGCGGCGTCTTCAGCGCTGTCTTGACGGTCTTCACTCCTGGAGCCTCGCCAATGGCTCTCGCTTTTCCAATGGCAAAACTGTCTGCGTGAATTCCTCTCGGCGCCAATGGTTTCTCCCACCATCTCTACATCTTGGACATGTTGCTCTTCCATTCGTTGTCACTATGAAATTCATGGGTCTCATGCTCGATAGGGAACTCTCTTGGTCCTCCCATGTCTCTTACCTGGCAGCCAGCTGTACACAGCTCCTCAATGTCCTCCGTGTCCTCAATTGTACTCCTTCGGGTGTCGATCTAAACTCCCTCCTCCGTTTGTAAAGGTCCCTCGTCCTTTCGAAACTCGACTATGGATGCTTTGTTTATACATCTGCACGCCCATTCCTTTCACGTCGTCTCAACACTATCCACCATTGTGGCATCCGTTGGGCCACAGGTGCCTTTTACATCAGCCCAGTTGAGAGACTGTATGCTGAAGCTACTGAATTACCAGTGTCCTACCGCCATGACTTTCTCCTCAGCAGGTATGCATGCAGTTTGTCTGCCGTGTGGGGGCCACCCTTCCTATGCCTCCTTCTTTGATGATTCCTTCCCTGTTACCTCCTGGCGTCCGCTTTCGCCACTTGCTACGGCGACTTAACTTCACGCTACCTGCAACTTTCCTTGTGGGTGTGAACCCTTCTCCACCTTGGCTTCTTGAAGCGGCCCTGGTAACCTTGGCCTTCATTCGCTTCCTAAGGACACTACTTCAGCCTCAGTCTATCGCCTCCAGTTTCACGACCATCGCATGGAACTTAGCGGTAGTACCTTTGTATGCACTGATGGCTCTCGGCTGACCATGGGGTCGGGTGTGCATTCGTCGTTGGCACCTGTGTCTTTCGATTTCGGTTTTCGGCCCACTCCTCGGTATGTACAGCCGATCTTTTTGCCTTGTATCAGGCCACGGAGTACATCTGACGACACAGCCGTCATAATTGTGTCCTCTACTCAGACTCACTCGGCGTCCTATGAAGTCTCAGTGGGCTGTACACTGCTCATCCCTTAGTGCAACGAGTCCAGGAAAACTGTCATTTGCTCACTCTTGGTGGAGTCAATGTCATGTTTCTGTGGGTCCCTGGTCATGTCGGTCTGCCAGGAAACGAGGCTGCTGACGCTGCTGCCAAGGATGCAGTCCTGTTAGCCCGTGAGTACCTTTATTCCTGCCGATGATCTCTGCATTGCCGTCTGTCAGGAGGTGGAGTCTCTTTGACATCCCCATTGGTCGTCCCTTCATGTGAATACGCTTCGGCTCCCTAAGCCCCTGCCGGTGCCTTGGACGACCTCCTCTCGGCCCTCTGGCCGGGAGGAGATTATTTTAGCTCTGCTGCGTATTCGGCACTGCCTTTTTAGCCATCGTCATATGCTTAATGGCCCGCCCCACCACTTCGTACGCATTGCGCCCAAATTATGACTGTCCACCACTACCTACTGGAATGCCTCTTTTTTACTAATTTCCGTTCCATCTTGCGTTTGCTATCTGATGAATTAACTGTTTTAGCAAATGACTCGGGGGTTGTTGCCCCCGTTTTACTTTTTATCCGCCGAAGCAATATGGTGAAGCCCATTTAATTTTTAGTTTTGGATCTCCATTTTTCTATGGTGTTTTTTCAGCCGTTTTTCCACGTGCTTTGTTTAGATGTCTCCTATTCGTTCCATTGGGACTTACATTAGTCGTTTGTTATGTCTCTGTGTTTACGTTCTATAGTTTTGACTTGGGCGCTTATGACCTCAGTTATTTTCTGCGCCCTAAAGAAAAAAAAAAAAGGAACAAGCAATTGTCAGTGCAAGATGGAGAGATAAAGCGGTAGATCTATGAAATACTTCCCTGTGGCTGTATTGGCCATAGTCATACGGTACGAGACCCTCTGACCTGTAAGTCTGCTATACTTTCCAAACCAGCGTTTCGACCGCGTTAACACAATCTCCATCCTCAGCAGCAACGTTCAGTGACCAAGCTCAGGGATCAACAGTGAGCTGCTAAAGATTTAAACCAAATTATGGCCTGTCGGACATGAACCCCTGCCCGCGCAAAATATTGATAAATTTTAACAATGTGACTTTTTATTCGATCCAGCGCTCATCGCTTAACTGCATCGAACGCTGTCTGGGTGGAGGGGTGAGTGGTGACGTCACGGTGCCTGGCAGCATCATAACGGGTCCTATATCAAACCACGCCGGCATAGCTTTCATATTTCAATCATATTTTCATAACACCTAAAATAAAAGGATCTCCGGCGGAGAAAAATAACGCGGCCTGCAGGCCTACCATTAAAATTCATGGTTCTCCGTGATCGATGGCGCACCGCGCAGCTCCACTCGGCGCTGTTCACCCCCTGAAGGTCTCCGATACTTCCTATACACCCTGCCTCGCACTTCACACACATAAATATAGTAGTTTGGAAATGCCGATAGCAGCTGGTAGAAGCACATTCAATAATACCGTATTTGGGAACTAATGTTTTTGTGAAATTTGGTGCAATACCGGGAAACAACTGGGAATGAATTAGGCTCGACATCAGTTACCAGACGACTGCAGTGTGTACCTGAGTAATACGTGAAACACCACTAGATACCTAACATAAAGTTTCGCCAAGACTAATTCGTCAAGGTTCCCGTAGAATATGTTTTATCGGCAGAGATACTCGTGGAAACTTTGGTTCACAATTATTTTAGAAAAAAAGCTTGTGTCTTCTTTAAATAAATTCCAAAATGGCTTCATTATAATCATAAACAGTCGTTTTATTCCATTGCTAGCGAAAGGCCTCGTCTACACTGAGGGAACGAAACCACAACACCACAAATAATCTATGTAGAGTAATTAATTTTGGGGAATACAATTATCTAGGTAAGATATTTAAGTGATTAACATTGCAAGATCACAGGTTCATCTAAGCGCCAGATAAGTCATTGCACATGTGAAATACAGGTAGATTACTGACCGGTGTAACCGTCGGAATGTTGAAAGCAAGCATGCTAACTTAACTGAATAGTGTTGTACACGTGCCGGCTGCCAGTTTGTGGGACTGAGCTCCGGGCCTATTGCTCTTTGTCGGCTCCGTGCCTGTTGTTCTTGGTCTGGATATACAGGGACGGTTATTGATGTTTGTGGATGACGCTGGAGTTGTCGTTCAGTGATGTAAACAAGTCCTCGATTGGAGACCGATATGGTGATCTAACAGACCAAGACAACATGTCGATACTCTGTAGAGCTTGTTGTGTATGAGGGCTAGCGTTATCATGTTGGAAAACACCCCTGGAATGCTGTTTACGAATGGTAGCACAACAGGTTGAATCATGAGACTGACGTATAAATTTTACTTCAGTGTGCCTCTGACAACCCATAGAGTACGCTTGCTGTCATACGAAATAGCACCCCAGACGCCCGCAGACAATTTGGTTGCAGACCATCAATTTGTCTTCTTCTGACCGAAACGTGATCATCACTGACCCCAAGGCAGAATCACATTTCATCAGATAAAAAAACTGACATCGACTCTGCTCTCTAACGAGCACTCGCAAATGACGGTGCTGCGGGGTCGGTGGAATGCCCTTTACAGGGCGTCTGGCTCGGAGCTCTCCTTCAAGTAACCGGCTGGTAACAGTTGCTTGTGTCACGGCGGTGCCAACAGCTGCTCAAATTGCTGCTGCAGATGCAGTATGACGCCGAACTTATTGATCTTTCATCTCGTGACCGTACATTCTCGTGACCAGCGCTACCTACAGGCATGTACAGTGACAACATTAGTGCCAAGTCTTTCTGCAACGTCACAGAAGGAATATCCAGCCTCTCGTAGCTCCATCACACGACCTCGCAGAAACTCAGTAAGCTGCTGATAATGGCATCTTTGCCGCCTTAAAGCCATTCTTGACTAAAATAACTGACCACGTCGCCTTAAAAACGTTCTTGACTAGAATACTCACCTCGTAAAGTCCCAAAGATAACTAACGCCCACAACCGTTACAGCGTGTATTTAAAGCATATCTGATTTGCACTCTCACAATAACGCTACTAGCGCCATTCTTACACGAAAGACGGAAAAATCTGAATAGACGTCATCTTTTAGATACAGAAGCACTTCTACCAAGTTTCCTTTATGTCGCACAATTCCTTCTCGGTGTTGCAACTTCTCTCCGTCGGTGTTATTTATCCTTGGCTCACATTTAGCAATTCGCTCCGCGACTTCATAGCACCAACATGAATTACTTGCATGGCGCTGTCTTCTCCCTTCGTTGGAATACAGTACAGAAATTCCATAGTCGATCTTCCAGCAACTCATCTGCTTACAACCTTCGCACACTTATTTATGCACTCATTATGCTGTGAATAATGTCCTCCATTCCAGTATCTTCCTGGATCTATTACTTTTTCTTAATTCTCCTAGTAATTTCTAATGTTCATTCCTGATTGATTGCTGAGTGGTCTGCTCGAGAGAGAACCAGTTACTTTAGCAGACCGTAGACGCCTCTTGCATTTTCTATTAACAAGAATTGTTTCTTTATTCGATCGGTTTAAGTGTCTTCACACCTCCTCTGTAGAAGCTGAGAGTAGTTCCGTAGGTATTTAGTAATCTTGTCTGTCTCCTCTTTCTGTTCTGAATATCTTACTATCATACATTTTAATGTTTAGCACTGACTTACACAGTGTTCAGTGTAATAAACTTTGGTGAATTGTAGCCTACTCGGGAAACGATCAGTTTACGTAAATTTTGTTGAATGGTTTTTTTCCAAATCTATAAATCACTGCTATTATGAGTAATTTTAGTGAATATTTCGTACATTACAAGGAAAAGACGGTTATGCAACTGTTTCATCGGCCAAGATTATCTCCTTTCTTGTGAAACAGTTGTAGAGTTGCTCCACTTATGTGAAACTATTGCTCTCCAGAGACGCTGTAAATCGTTCTGAAATTTATTTATTGTTATTTTGCACCCACTTTCAAAATTTTATGTTGAAATATTACTATCTACCGACCACATTTTTTCGTTCACAAATCGCATGGTATTTTGTTCTATAATTTCCCCCGCAATTTCATTGTTAAGTGTCTGGCCAAATGTTCTTAAAACTCAGAATAATTTGAGTCCACACAGTGTGTGTCATAATGTGCGTGTGTGTGTGTGTGTGTGTGTGTGTGTGTGTGTGTGTGTGTGTGTGTGTCAGAGAGAGAGAGAGAGAGAGAGAGAGAGAGATTTTTTCACTCACGAACATTTGGGAATTACGCTTTCTGTATGTCACGTTACACAGTGAAGACACTTTGTGCGAACAATCTTTTGGCGTCGTAAGCACAGTGTTTATCACAGTGTATTTACGTTGGGGGTCACAGGTTTTCCGGAAGTGTATTCCACACTTAAGCGTCACCGCGTACCCAACCGGGCGGATTCACTGGCAGCGAGCAACAGTGGCTGGGTGCGCGTAATCCGAGGGTAATTCCTCTTAGCGGGCAGCTCTTGGTGGAACGCGGGCGACCTATACGCGAGCAGCCAGCCTCGCACTGGTGACTAACGTGGCGGCAGTGATCTCGTGGTGGGAGCGAGTGCGCATGCGCAGAGTCTAGTGTGGAGACTGTAGGGGTTGTTGTCGTGGTAACATCTTTGTGCGACGCAGACGTGACTCGGCTTAAGGGGGCTTCCTGGACTGCACTCACTGCACAAGTGTCGTACAATCAAGTGAAACTCGTTCCCCACAGTTCTCTTGACTTCTGAATGGTGTACATTACTACGTAACCGGAAAGAGGCGGATAGTATCCGGCTACAGGTTTACGTTACAGATTGCAAACGTTGTTCAGTGTGTGTACCATCTGCATCCACGACTGCCTGGAACCGCTCTGGAGGAAGCATTTCACAATTTTTCGGAGAACTTTTCGAAAGGTGGATCACAGAATATTCAGCTGTTGTGGCACAGCTTGTGGACTGGTTTTTAATCGAACATTGCATCCAGCAGTCTCAACCTTGGTAACAGTAACTTCTTCAATAATTCGTGGCGCAATTGCCCTTCGTCAGCACGCAATTCCCAAAGCGCCACTTATTTTGAACATCCGAGTCCTGTCTTTCAACCCCGGCGTGGAAAGAGAATCTCTCCTGTATTCCTTTAATACGTCGAAGCGTGGAGCAGCAACTCCATTGCTGTTATTTTCATAAAACAGAAGCCCTGGTGATCTCGTCCAGACCCCTGCTGACAGTCTACAACTGCTATTCGCACTGATGCTATTATTTGAGATCTAGGTCACCGTAGCAGTACCGCCACCTAACGGAAAATCATGACACCGGCCCAACTAACAACGCAACTCCTGGATCGAACATTCTGAAAAATCATTCCTATACCGTTGAGAACCGATACGGTAAATCGTTTTTGGTCTATACTGAGAAAAGTAGAGAACCTTTAATTACAACCACCCTGTATTTAGATCTAATATTGAGAAGCAATATGAAGTGGGATGAACATTTATAATCAGGGAAGTTGAAAGTTGACCTCGGTTCGTTGGAAAAGTTCTGGAGAAATGCAGTGTGTCAGTAAAATAAATCGAAAACAAGAAGCTAGACCAACTGGTTCTGTAGTTTCAGATTTAAGAATACTTGCCAAGTGACGAAGACAGTACACATCAAAATAATGCAATGCAACTATGCTAGAATTGGAACAAGTCGATAAAAGATGCATGAAAGTGTAACAGAGATATTAAATGAGTATCTTTCAAAATTCAAATTGTTTTCACGGAACCTTTTTTAGTACACGGAATAGTACATAGATGTGGAACTCCCATCTAAAGTAAAAACAGCCGGATGAACACAGATTTGAAGTGATACAGTACGTGGTCGGAGAGACAAACCTATGGGACTATGAGACTATGTTACCAATGGTTTGGTCATCACGGACCTTGTAAAAGTCAAATGGGAAAAACGCTGATGTTACATAAGACAGATAGAGAACTGCAAAATGGTTGAAATGGCTCTGAGCACTATGCGACTTAACTTCTGAGGTCATCAGTAGCCTAGAACTTAGAACTAATTAAACCTAACTAACCTAAGGACATTACACACACCCATGCCCGAGGCAGGATTCGAACCTGCGACCGTAGCGGTCACGCGGTTCCAGACTGAAGCGCCTTTAGAGAACTGCACAATAAAAATAATAATGCCTTCCAAATTACCATATTCAGCTCGACCTCCACATATAAGCAAATAAGCTGGTTGGGTTGGATCACCCTGTTATCCGTATTAGCAACTCACTTAATAGCAAAATGCAATCAACATAACGTAGATGTGTTGCAGTTCCTCTAAACGCCAAGTATTCGATATTGTAATTGTAAACTGTCGAAGCTGCATTGGTAAAGTACCGGAACTTCGAGCGCTGATAGAAAGCACCGAAGCTGAAATCGTTATAGGTACAGAAAGCTGGCTGAAGCCGGAGATAAATTCTGCCGAAAGTTTTACAAAGGCACAGACAGTGTTTAGAAAGGATAGATTGCATGCAACCGGTGGTGGCGTGTTTGTCGCTGTTAGTAGTAGTTTATCCTGTAGTGAAGTAGAAGTGGATAGTTTCTGTGAATTATTGTGGGTGGAGGTAACACTCAACAACCGAGCTAGTTTAATAATTGGCTCCTTTTATCGACCTCCCGACTCAGCAGCATTAGTGGCAGAACAACTGAGAGAAAATTTGGAATACATTTCACATACATTTTCTCAGCATGTTATAGTGTTAGGTGGAGATTTCAATTAACTAGATATAGACTGGGACACTCAGATGTTTAGGACGGGTGGTAGGGACAGAGAATCGAGTGATATTATACTGAGTGCACTATCCGAAAATAACCTCGAGCAATTAAACAGAGAACCAACTCGTGGAGATAACATCTTGGGCCTACTGATAACAAACAGACCCGAACTTTTTGATTCTGTAAGTGCAGAACAGGGAATCAGTGATCATAAGGCCGTAGCAGCATCCCTGAATATGGAAGTTAATAGGAATATAAAAAAAGGGAGGAAGGTTTATCTGTTTAGCATGAGTAATAGAAGGCAGATTTCCGACTACCTAACAGATCAAAACGAAAATTTCTGTTCCGGCACTGACAATGTTGAGTGATTATGGAAAAAGTTCAAGGCAATCGTAAAATGCGTTTTAGACAGGTACGTGCCGAGTAAAACTGTGAGGGACGGGAAAAACCCACCGTGGTTCAACAACAAAGTTAGGAAACTACTGCGAAAGCAAAGAGAGCTTCATTCTAAGTTTCAACGCAGCCAAAACATCTCAGACAAACAGAAGCTAAACGATGTCAAAGTTAGCGTAAGGAGGGCTATGCGTGAAGCGTGTAGTGAATTCGAAAGTAAAATTCTATGTACCGACTTGACAGAAAATCCTAGGAAGTTCTGGTCTTACGTTAAATCAGTAAGTGGCTCGAAGCAGCATATCCTAACACTCCGGGATGATGATGGCATTGAAACAGAGGATGACACGCGTAAAGCTGAAATACTAAACACCTTTTTCCAAAGCTGTTTTTACAGAGGAAGACCGCACAGCATTTCCTTCTCTAAATCCTCGCACAAACGAAAAAATGGCTGACATCGAAATAAGTGTCTAGGGAATAGAAAAGCAACTGGAATCACTAAACAGAGGAAAGTCCACTGGACCTGACGGGATACCAATTAGATTCTACACAGAGTACGAGAAAGAACTTGCCCCCTTCTAACAGCCGTGTACCGCAAGTCTCTAGAGGAACGGAAGGTTCCAAATGATTGGAAAAGAGCACAGGTCGTCCCAGTCTTCAAGAAGGGTCGTCGAGCAGGTTCGCAAAACTATAGACCTATATGTCTGACGTCGATCTGTTGTAGAATTTTAGAACTTGTTTTTTGCTCGAGTATCATGTCGTTTTTGGAAACCCAGAATCTACTCTGTAGGAATCAAAAAGGATTCCGGAAACAGTGACCGTGTGAGACCCAACTCGCTTTATTTGTTCATGAGACCCAGAAAAAACTAGATACATGTTCCCAGGTAGATGCTATTTTCCTTGACTTCCGGAAGGCGTTCGAATACAGTTCCACACTGTCGCCTGATAAACAAAGTAAGAGCCTACGGCATATCAGACCAGCTGTGTGGCAGGATTGAAGAGTTTCCAGCAAACAGAACATAGCATGTTGTTATCAATGGAGAGACGTCTACAGACGTTAAAGTAACCTCTTGCGTGCCACAGGGAGTGTTATGGGACCATTTCTTTTCACAATATACAGGGTGTTACAAAAAGGTACGGCCAAACTTTCAGGAAACAATCCTCACACACAAAGAAAGAAAATACAGGGTGTTTCAAAAATGACCGGTATATTTGAAACGGAAATGAAAACTAAACGAGCAGCGATAGAAATACACCGTTTGTTGCAGTATGCTTGGGACAGCAGTACGTTTTCAGGCAGACAAACTTTCGAAATTACAGTAGTTACAATTTTCAACAACAGATGGCGCTGCAAGTGATGTGAAAGATATAGAAGACAACGCTGTCTGTGGGTGCGCCATTCTGTACGTCGTCTTTCTGCTGTAAGCGTGTGCTGTTCACAACGTGCAAGTGTGCTGTAGACAACATGGTATATTCCTTAGAACAGAGGATTTTTCTGGTGTTGGAATTCCACCGCCTAGAACACAGTGTTGTTGCAACAAGACGAAGTTTTCAACGGAGGTTTAATGTAACCAAAGGACCGAAAAGCGATACAATAAAGGATCTGTTTGAAAAATTTCAACGGACTGGGAACGTGACGGATGAACGTGCTGGAAAGGTAGGGCGACTGCGTACGGCAACCACAGAGGGCAACGCGCAGCTAGTGCAGCAGGTGATCCAACAGCGGCCTCGGGTTTCCGTTCGCCGTGTTGCAGCTGCGGTCCAAATGACGCCAACGTCCACGTATCGTCTCATGCGCCAGAGTTTACACCTCTGTCCATACAAAATTCAAACGCGGCAACCCCTCAGCGCCGCTACCATTGCTGCACGAGGACATTCGCTAACGATATAGTGCACAGGATTGATGACGGCGATATGCATGTGGGCAGCATTTGGTTTACTGACGAAGCTTATTTTTACCTGGACGGCTTCGTCAATAAACAGAACTGGCGCAAATGGGGAACCGAAAAGCCCCATGTTGCAGTCCCATCGTCCCTGCATCCTCAAAAAGTACTGGTCTGGGCCGCCAATGTTCCAAAGGAATCATTGGCCCATTTTTCAGATCCGAAACGGTTACTGCATCACGCTATCTGGACAATCTTAGTGAATTTGTGGCGGTACAAACTGCCTTAGACGACACTGCGAACACCTCGTGGTTTATGCAAGATGGTGCCCGGCCACATCGCACGGCCGACGTCTTTAATTTCCTGAAAGAATATTTCGATGATCGTGTGATTGCTGTGGGCTATCCGAAACATACAGGAGGCGGCGTGGATTGGCCTCCCTATTCGCCAGACGTGAACCCCTGTGACTTCTTTCTGTGGGGACACTTGAAAGACCAGGTGTACCGCCAGAATACAGAAACAATTGAACAGCTGAAGCAGTACATCTCATCTGCATGTGAAGCCATTCCGCCAGACACGTTGTCAAAGGTTTCAGGTAATTTCATTCAGAGACTACGCCATATTATTGCTACGCATGGTGGATATGTGGAAAATATCGTACTATAGAGTTTCCCAGACCGCAGCGCCATCTGTTGTTGAAAATTGTAACTACTGTAATTTCGAAAGTTCGTCTGCCTGAAAATGTACTGTTGTCCCAAGCATATTGCAACAAACGGTGTATATCTATCACTGCTCGTTTAGTTTTTATTGCCGTTTCAAATATACCGGTCATTTTTGAAACACCCTGTATGTTATGTGGACATGTGTCCGGAAACGCTTACTTTTCATGTTAGAGCTCATTTTGTTACTTCTCTTCAAATCACATTAATCATTGAATGGAAACACACAGCAACAGAACGTACCAGCGTGACTTCAAACACTTTGTTACAGGAAATGTTCAAAATGTCCTCCGTTAGCGAGGATACATGCATCCACCCTCCGTCGCATGGAATCCCTGATGCGCTGATGCAGCCCTGGAGAATGGCGTATTGTATCACAGCCTTCCACAGTACGAACACGAGAGTATCGGGATTGCGTAGACAAGAGCTTTCAAATGCCCCCATAAATGAAAGTCAAGTGGGTTGAGGTCAGGACAGCGTGGAGGCCATGGAATTGGTCCGCCTCTATCAATCCATCGGTCACCGAATCTGTTGTGGAGAAGCGTACGAACACTTCGACTGAAATGTGCACGAGCTCCAACGTGCATGAACCACATGTTGTGTCGTACTTGTAAAGGCACATGTTCTAGCAGCACAGGTAGAGTATCCCGTATGAAATCATGGCGGTGAACCGAGGAAGTACAGTACATACTGACGAAACTAAACTGAGCTCTAACATGGAAATTAAGCGTTTCCGAACACATGTCCGCATAACATCTTTTCTTTATTTGTGTGTGAAGAATGTTTCCTGAAAGTTTGGCCGTACCTTTTTGTAACACCCTGTATATAAATTACCTAGTAGATAGTGTCGGAAGTTCTATGCGGCTTTTCGTGGATGATGCTGTAGTATACAGGGAAGCTGCAGCATTACAAAATTGTAGCGAAATGCAGGAAGATCTGCAGCGGATAGGCACTTGGTGCAGGGAAGTGGCAACTGACCCTTAACATAGACAAATGTAATGTATTGCGAATACATAGAAAGAAGGATCCTTTATTGTATGATTATATGATAGCGGAACAAACACTGGTAGCAGTTACTTCTGTAAAATATGTGGGGGTATGCGTGCGGAACGATTTGAAGTGGAATGATCATATAAAATTAATTGTTGGTAAGGCGGTTACCAGGTTGAGATTCATTGGGAGAGTCCTCAGACAATGTAGTCCATCAACAAAGGAGGTGGCTTACGAAACACTCGTTCGACCTATACTTGAGTATTGCTCATCAGTTTGGTATCCGTAACAGATCTGGTTGACGGAGGAGGTACAGAAGATCCAAAGAAGAGCGGCGCGTTTCGTCACAGGGTTATTTGGTAACCGTGATAGCGTTACGGAGATGTTTAGCAAACTCAAGTGACAGACTCTGCAAGAGAGGCGCTCTGCACCGCGGTGTAGCTTGCTCGCCAGGTTTCGAGAGGGTGCGTTTCTGGATGAGGTATCGAATATATTGCTTCCCCCCACTTATACCTCCCGAGGAGATCACGAATGTAAAATTAGAGAGATTCGAGCGCGCACGGAGGCTGCCAGACAGTCGTTCTTTCCGCGAACCATACGCGACTGGAGCAGAAAAGGGAGGTAATGACAGTGGCACGTAAAATGCCCTCCGCCACACACCCTTGAGTGGCTTGTGGCGTGTAAATGTAGATGTAGACGTAGATGAAACGCCGATACCCTGTGGGGTACAGTCGTTTGACTATACACAATGGTTCCACAAGTGAGCACTAGAGAACAACAAATATTAGAAAACACGTTATAAGTGATGAGACAGTCCCCAACACTAGTAAAATAAACCTCATTACATAATGTGACACTTCAGAAGTCTTTCACACCTTTTAAATCACATGGCGATTATTTGTTTGAGATCTGGAAGTGAAGCTGCTCTTAACCAATCAAAGCCTGCATGTCTTATTTTCACAAGTCCGTCCTGATCACATACATCTGTGTGATCACGACGGACTTGTGAAAATAAAAGTGCTAAAAGTAAAATGATCGCGGACTCATATACAGAATTTATGTCTTCAATTGATAAAGCCTGCATGTCTGATCGAGACTCGACTAGGCATGAGGAGACGTGAAATATCGAAGTTTTAACAAGTATCAGTTTATAAGGCCGAATGTACGAACCTCGATAAAATGACATGTTAAGCAATGCACTGGGAACCACATGTAACTTATACTGCCAGTGAGAAGCAACAAAGAGAGGTATGTCATAAAGTGGAAGGCGCAAGTGTAAAAGGCCATGAAGTAAAGATGTTGTGATGCACACGGAGAAGAAAACAGTACCTATACGAATTGTTAACTATGAACAATCAGATGTCAGATATTAAATATGTTCATCAATAACGTGATGTAGGAACTTCAAACGACGATACTAATTATGTTAGCCCGGCAGGGATTCGAACATGACACATTTCGCTAATGTCTCATGGCTGTGAATACACATAAAACATTTACTGTCTTTTCACCACTAGCAAGATGTGCACATGTTCTACTAGAAGTAACGCAATAAATAGTTTTGTGCTGCCTGGGACTCCAATCCCAAGCATATTGACGTTGTTGAACCCACACGAAGAGGCGGCAACTATCAGATCCCCTTTCACTAGAAGTTGTGGTCGCGCCGCCAATAGAGCCTGGAGGAGTTTGGCATCGTGAGGAGAGAACGAAATGATGGGATAGTATCATCTCGAAGGATTCAAATCAAGAGAAAACTGGAACTGGAGCTCGAATCATAGTCGAAAATCTCAATGACACATTGTCGTAGCGGCCCCTTATTATTAGAGGGCCCGCAGAACCGACACGCATGATGGGTTGCTAATACCCTTTAAGCAGCGCGGGGAGAAACATCGCCAGCGGACAGAGACAATAACAGACTTTCCAAATCAGCACGGAACTACTTCGCCAGACAACAAGTGACACTCTTCCACCAATTGGGACTCATATGACTGATGTAGCACTCCGCCGACCTGGCTTTTTGAGCATCCCTAGATCGTTAGAACGGCAGTGTTTTCCAACCGCTAGGAACATCTCCGTCCAGTACTTACGCCGGCACTAGCCTTGTATTATTCTCACCCGTAATTTTGTAGTAGCACGTTTTATTTTGTAGAGTAGATTTGATCAGTATTTTCTTCCACTGTCTTGTTTCCTTATCTGTTTTGCTACAACAGAGTCGTGGTTCCTTTTTTGTTTGTTCTGCGTTTAAATCTTAGTGAATGCCAAGAAGGCGTATTTTTTTTATTTAATTGTGATAAAGTGTGTTCAAATTGACTGTTACTTCTTTCCTACCGACCACAGGACGCTACAGTTATTGGCGACGAGGATAAAACTTTCATTTTCGAACAGAATGGCCACATCGGAGGAGGTTCTTCAGACCTTGGTGGGAAATCTACAGCAGATTCAGGCAATGCTCACACGTTCAGAAATTCGCTCCCACGCGCCAGCATTGCAAGAAGCAGCCCATATGGTCGATTCCATCGCAGGTGAATTGAACACATGGCTCCACCGACGTTTCCGACTTTCGGTAGGTCTGTTGAACCACGATCAAATTATGTCGAACGGTTGGAACAACATTTACTAGCACATGGGATCCACGACGAACGTCGAAGTCGGGCTTTTTTTTTTAATTTAGTGGCAATTTGTCCACAGGTGTATCGTTTAGTTCGACAATTGAACCTTGAGCAGTCCCCTCTAGATCTCTCATTCACTCATACTAAGGGCTGCCTTTTTGAGTTTTTTCAATCACAAATACACGTCACCTCCACCCGTCAGACATTCTTTACGTGTCGAAACTCTCCAGGAGCCGGCCGGAGTGGCCGAGCGGTTCTAGCCGCTACAGTCTGGAACCGCATGGCCGCTACGATCGCAGGTTCGAATCCTGCCTCGGGCATGGATGTGTGTGATGTCCTTAGGTTAGTTAGGTTTTAGTTCTAAGTTCTACGGGACTGATGACCTCAGACGTTAAGTTCCATAGTGCTCAGAGCCATTTTGAACCAAAGTCTCCAGTTCTCTCCCGCGATTATAAATTCCGGTGCGCCAACGTCGCCTGCAGGCAGTCTTATGCTTCTTCGCTGAGTCGCGACATGGCGGTGTTTCATGCACCATACGAGGATCTTCGGCTGATATTTTGAAGAGCCGTCGCTCGATACCTGTCTGCCGATTATTCGTGCATTTGAACAGTCTCACCTGCTACAACCACCGCGTCTTCATCCAGGTTTTTTCGCGGTTCGCCAATTGCCTAGCGCCGAGCGGGAGCCTCGTCGATCCGTTGGCCCACTCCTTGACAAGACGTCTTTCACCCGGCTTCCATCCTGCCCGCACTGTTTCCGGACTCACCAACCGTCGGAGTGCCCCAACCGGCGAGTAAGATGCACGGCTTGCAGCCGAGCGGGCCATATCGTCGTTGTGTGTCAGGCTTCGCAGAAATATGGCGTAGATGGCACGCTTCCTGCGGACTCACAGGCTCGTCACTAATCGTCACCACAGGACTTGAACACCTCGCCTTCCATTGACGGCCAAGTATTCTCCATCATTCGACAGTCGGGTGCCCGTTTTCTCCTTACCTTGAAGGTCACGCGTATTCCGGGGGTGTTCCAAACGGACACGGTATCATCTGTTTCTATTCTGGATGGTGCCACATATCAACGCTTGGGCTCGCCGGCTTTATCCCCATACACTCGTGCCTTGCGCAGTTTCAGTAATCACTCTATATCAGTCGACGGCGTTTTTTCCCACACTAACCTCTTACAACGGTGGTTCCTCCACCGCTCAGTTTTTGGTGGTCGGATTCCCAGGCGCTACTAACCTTCTGGGTGTGGACATTTTTTGTTTTCTGGGTTTATCAGAGCAGGACGTGGTGCAGGTGGTACCGATTCAACTGATACCCTCCTTACCCCGTTGCTCAGCAAATACGAGACGTTGTACTCATCCTCCACACAAGGGGTGAAGGAATTCACTGCGCATTTTCAGCTCCTTCCCTCTGCTGTTCCTCGTTCTTTTGAGCCCCACCCAGTCCCCTTTGCTCTCCGAGACAGGCTCCAGGTGGGACTTTGCCGCTTGCAAGACGAAGGCATCATTTCTTCCTTCGCGCACAGTCGCTGGGCGATGCCAATCATGACAGTCGAGAAGCCGAACGGCACCTTACGCGTCTGAGGCGATTTTAAGGTCACGGTAAATTCTCAGTTCGTCACCGATGCCTATCCTGTCCCGTCGTCGGTGGATGACATATTCACACGTCTTGCGGCCTCGGCCGTTTTCGCCAAAATTGATTTGCGCGATGCTTATTTGCATCCGCCATTGGACGGGGAATGGCTGCAGATCCTAGTTAACAATACCCCGTGTGGCCTTTTCCGTCACAATCGCGTCCCGTTTGCCATCGTTAGCGCCCCTGCCATTTACTAACGTTATATGGAACGCCTGGCAAGCCAGGTGCCCGGGGCGGCCAGTTATCTGAACGATGTCATTGTCGGTGACTCATCCGCGATGGACCTCGAGGACAAGCTGGATCGGCTGTTTCAGGTTTATGCTGAGGCTAACCTGCGTTGCCGGAAAGAAAAGTGTGACTTTTTTGTTCGAGAGGTCGGCTGTCTCGGGTTCACGATAGATGCCCACGGCCTACACGCCTCTAAGGAGTTATGTCGGCTTGATTCAAAACCTGCCTCCTTCCACCAAAGTGAAGCAACTGCAGTCCATCCTCGGTCATATCAACTATTATCGGCGTTTTATACCCCACACCGCGGAGATATCGGCGCCCCTGACAGGGTTATTGCGCAAAGATGCGCGTTGCGTTTGGGACACGGCGTGTGAACAGGCTTTCACACGTATCAAGTCAGCTATCTCCCGTCCTCCTTGTCTGGCCACTTACGATCCTTCCCTGCCCCTCATTGTCGCAGCCGATGCCTCGACTATGGCTTGGGTGAGGTCCTCTTGCAAGTAGTCCACGGCGTTGAGAAAAAAATGGTTCAAATGGCTCTGAGCACTATGCGACTTTACTTCTGAGGTCATCAGTCGCCTAGAACTTAGAACTAATTAAACCTAAATAACCTAAGGACGTCACACACATCAATGCCGGAGGCAAGATTCGAACCTGCGACCGTAGCGGCCGCTAAGTTCCGGACTGTAGCGCCTAGAACCGCACGGCCACTCTGGTCGGCGCGGCGTTGAGAGGCTGGAAGTTTTCGCCTCCAAAAACTTGACAGACGCTCAAAGCAAATGTAGTCAAATTGAAAAGGGAGCCTCAGTGCTAGTTTCCGCCATGAAGAAATTCTACTATTTTGTGTATGGTAGTCATTTTACGCTGCAGACTGATCACAAACCTTTGGTGTATTTTTCTCTACATCTTCATCTACATCTCCATCCACATCTACATCCACATTCCGCAAGCCACCTGACGGTGTGTGGCGGAGGGTACTTTGAGTACCTCTGTCACTTTGGTGCTGCAGTGCACACCCAGACGGCGCGACGCCTCCAGCGTTGGGCGCTCTTCCTGGCGACGTTCGACTTTGATATTGTTTACTTCTGCCTGCACCACGTGTCAAACACGTGAGGCAGCGCCCCCGCGCCAGTATTTTACATGGCTGGAAGCAGCTGTTCCATGGGAATGTCTCCATTTGGATTTCTGAGGGCCTTTTCATGGTTCCCAGTGGCTCATACTGACCGACTCCGGGTCGGGATACCCTTATGTCTCCCACTTATCAAACAACACTTCTGTTGAGACTGTCGTCCGCAGCTCGTGGTCGTGCGGTAGCGTTCTCTCTTCCCGCGCCCGGGTTCCCGGGTTCAATTCCCGGCGGTGTCAGGGATTTTCTCTGCCTCGTGATGACTGGGTGTTGTGTGATGTCCTTAGGTTAGTTAGGTTTAAGTAGTTGTAAGTTCTAGGGGACTGATGACCATAGATGTTAAGTCCCATAGTGCTCAGAGCCATTTGAACCATTTTTTTTTTGCTGAGACTGTCAAAATTCGCTGGCGCCTCTTTCCTGTCGAGGGACCATCTAAAATGATTGTTACGGATAACGGTCCACAGTTTACTTCGACCGAGTTTAAGCAGTTCTGTACTGCCAATGGAATTTCCCTCGTCCATACCACCCCGTTCCACCCTGCATCAAACGGCTGGGTGTAACGCTTTGTGCAGATGTTCAAGACCATCTCGATAAGCTGCTGAGCCATCATCCACTGGAGGAGGTGGGGCTTCTTTTCTTGGCTACGTACCGCGTCACCCCCCATGCCGGTGAAACTCCAGTGGAGATACTTCACAGTCGACCATTCCGCTCTCTCTTATATGTCCTGCTTCCCGAGTCTTCTCACCCTCCCGCCCTCATGCCGACGGACTCCTTTTGCGTCGGCACGAGGTCTGGAGTCGGACCTCCTCTCATCCACGGGCGTGCTGGGTGGCTGCCGTCATCACCGAGCTCTGCGGCCGCACGATGGCGTCTCTTCGGGGGGCCGACTGTTCTGGCGCTCACCGACACCTCAACCAGCTCCGCCCCCAACTGGTCGACCACAACGCCCTGGGGGAGCTACCAGCGCCTATCGCCGACCGCACTCTGGCGCAACCTCGGCTTCCGTCTCCGCCTCAGGTGCTATTCTCCTGCCAGTTGACCGTGTTGCGTCACCGCGGCCCGCCCCTGCTGGCCACGAACCCATGGACGTCGACCGGCATGCCCCTATTTCCTACAGACGTTAGTGGTGCTTTGCATTTTTTCACAGCGGGAGAAATGTCGTAGCACCCCTTATTGTTAGAGGGCTTGTAGAACCGACACGCAACATGAGTTGCTAACCTCCCCCTCCCGCCCCCCCCCCCCCTTCAGCTGCCCAGAGAGAAACATGCCAGCAGACAGAAACAGACTTTTCAAATAAACACGGAACTACTTCGCCAGACAACATGTGACAGTGTTCCAATAGTTGGAACTCATATGACTGATGTAGTACTCCGCACCTGGCTTTATAAACACGCCTAGACAAACTGGCAGTGTTTACCAACCGCTAGGAACTGCTCCAGCCAGTACTTACGCTGGCCCTAGCTTTGTATTTACTCGCCTTAGTCTTAGCACATTGTATTTTTTAGTTTTGGTCAGTATTTTCTTCCATTGTCTGTTTACATATCTGATTTGCTACCGCAGAGTTCTGGGCTAGTTTTATTTGTTCTGTGTTTAAAACTTAGTCTTTGCTAAGAAGGCGTTTTTTCTTTAATTGTAATGAAGTGTGTTCAAATTTACTGTTAGTTCTTTCCTGCCAACCGCAGGACACTACACACATGAAATAGGAGCGGAAGGTCCTATGACATTACATGGCGATTAATTCGTGAGCTGCAACAACATTACTAGTGTAAGAAAGCTTCCTAGAGACAGAGATTCTGAAAGCAACGACTTTCGCCTCTGACAGCCAAAGCTAATACATTTCTATCCCAATCAGTAGCGAACTGACAAGTTTGATGTTTGTTCCGAACTGCGGCAAAGTCCTGCGTTCTTCACTTGGCGTGGTAAGGGTATGTTTATGGTGATTAAAAACTTGTACCTACACTGGAAATCGATCACATTCCTTAACCATTACAAGCTAGCTTCAGTCCAACCAACCACCGAATTCCACCATGTGTTAGCATTATGTTTTTATCATAATGGGGGTACGCAGCATTTGGTATGAGAAGTGTTGAGTTCCACATGAGCTTTTGTTGTGTATCACCTTTACGTGGTCCAGTAGTCAATGTCAGGCAGTGGGAACGCAAAGCTGTTATATCAAACCCATCTGTTCCTTTACTTTTTAAACCGCATTCAATGTGTCTACAAAGAGCATCAGTCTGACGGAAGGTCAGAGAGAGTTTCATTTGTTTTCAAACCAGCCAGTAATAGAAAAATCTTGCGCAATTGTGTTTGTGAAGTGGTTCGTGAGTGTCGCTCATGGTAAGACTAAATTCAGTGCCATCAGTCAACCGGTGACTGATACAGACTGGCGTCTGCCCAGGTAATCGTGACGCATCAAGCATCGAGCCTATGACCTCCAACGGACTTCCATGCGCTCGAAGTAGCAAGTATAACATTACGCAACGTTGCATTTGATATGTTTCAGCATGATCTATGCGATTTATCTACTAGCGTAGTTAAGTATGGTCTTATTTTGTTCAAGTTTGTAGTATTGCTCGTGCCACGACAACTTTAATATTTCTCATTTTTGACTTTATGAGTAGCATCGTCTGTGCATTAGGAAACGGAGTCTAAAACCGGGTAAAGTGAAACAGTTGCGACATTGTGTTCTGTTTGTCTTTAATAAAAGGGTGAAAGTAGAGGAGGCAATCCGAAACACTTGTGCCCTGTATGGACTGAGTGCCATCAAGAAAGTTATGTTCTATCGTTTCAAGTACGATCGACTTGAGAGAAATTAATCACCACATTCATTAAGACAAACAGGCTCTGATGAAAGATCTTTCTGCGATTTACCACGGTGGTCAGTGACAGTGTATCCGATAACTGGCAAGTGTGACAATAAATCAGCTTTCACGTGAAACTTGTCTACAGTAGTCATACAGAGGTTTAAAGAAAGGAGGGAGGATTACGTACAACGTCTCGACGAAAACGAGATTAGATGAAGTAGGATCTCAGACTTGGAAGGATGAAGAAGGAAGTCGTCTGTGCCCTTACAAAGGATTCAGCCTGTCATTTGTCATAACTTATTTAAGGACGTCACTGTGAACCTACATCAGTTCAGCCTGGTGGAAATGTAAATTACTTCAAGGAGAAAATAGTGGGTATGCCGTATCAAATATTATCTGAAATGATGGCCTGTATGCATCCACAGAATGTATTGTCATTCATATACATCTCGTGGCACAGAGGTTTTTTCTGTTGCAAACTGCTTCACAGGGATGTCTCCTTCACGGCTGACAGATGTCCTGCAGTCGCAAAGGAACAAATGCGACCTGGAGGACTGCTCCAAGGAGCTGGGTTCGCAAACATGCCTACCACATGTCCTCTAATCTGTCACCTGCATTTTTTTACCTGTCTCGCCCCTTATCGGTCCACCACAAAGATATTTAGTTTCAGTTCACATTCGTTTGTTTCTGTTTATTTTGTTTTGGAGCTTGCGCTTTAAACGTGGCTTAACTGAGAATCGGCAAGTCAATAATTGCACTGGATCGAAAAACTGCCTGCCGATCATCAGACGCGTTTAGATAGCGGGGTGGAACATATTGTTTACAATTTCTCTGATATTTGTGAATATTTTGTTCAATAACTTAACGAGGTACAATAATAATCCGCACCTCACTAATACAACTGGCGCCTCATCACAATCAAATTTTAAAAATGGCTATCTCAATCAAATGTGAAGTCTGTTGTCATACTTAAGTAGCTTTACCGACTGCAACGTAAATACGACAATGTGGCTGTGAGAATAGTTGCTGAATGAAACACTGTTAACAGAGCATTCAGCGATAGGCTTTCGTTAACAGATTCGTGTATTTTCAGTAGCAGTTCTGAAGTATTTTATGTTTCTTACCTCCAGATCTACTGAACGTGCCGTTAAAATTTCTAACGATGTCGCTGTGAGTTCGATGTAGTAGTTTGTAGCTGCATCACAGAGGAGGTAAAATGTTATCTCGTGTCAGTTTGGCAATGAGAGCTACTGCCTCTCACTCTTTACAGTGCGTCGACGTTTTGATGGAGCAATCGACCAATTGCAGCGTTCATCGCCGCCTCATTCCCTTTGTTATGTCTGGTTACAAATTCGCAATGTAGACAACGAGATTAGTTGTAGTTGTTGCGTGAAAGTAATCTCCCCTATCTGTAAACATATACACAGATCAAAACAAGGTTTTCCTCGTCCCGATTCCCAGAACTCCTGATGATAGACTATGATTATGGGTATTGTGTCACAGACACAGTCAATTTGACTGTTCAGAGGTGTCACTAAACCCGCCCAAAGATGTCAACAAGCATGCATGAGCAGCGGCTTTTAGATGGATGGGTTCTGACAGCCTATCAGTTCCAGTCACTCCGCCAGGAAGGAGGTACACGGCTCGCGTTACTTTGTATCCCCAAGGACTCTCAACAACGGAAGTGAAAAGGCGCCTCGGAGTGAACCAAGGCGATGTTGTTCGGACATGTAGGAGATACAGAGATATTGGAACTGTCGATGACATCCCTCGCTCAGGCCGCCCAAGGGCTACTACTGCAGCGAATTACAGCTACCTACGGATTCTGGCTCGGAGGAACCCTGACAGTTAAGCCACAATGTGGAATAATGCTTTTCGTGCAGCCACAGGACGTCGTGTTACGACTCAAACTGTGCGCAATAGGCTGCATGATGCGCAACTCCACTCCCGACGTCCATGGCGAGGTTCATCTTTGCAACCACGACGCCATACAGAGCGGTACAGATGGGCCTAACAACATGCCGAATGGACCGCTCGGGATTGGCATCACGTTTGAGTGGCACATATGCCTTCAACCAGACAGTCGTGGGAGATGTGTTTCGAGGCAACCCGGTCAGGCTGAACGCCTCAGACACACAGTCAGCAAGGTCTGCTGTTTTGGGGTGGCATTATGTGGGGCAAACGTCCGCCGTTGGTGGCCATGGAAGGCGCCGTAACGGCTGTACGACACGTGAATGCCATATCGGTAGCATATTAGAGAGCCATTCGTCTTATGGACGACAATTCGCGCCCCCATCGCGCACATCTTGGGAATGACTTCGTTCAGGATAACGACATCGCTCCACCAGAGTGGTCACCATGTTCTGCAGGCATGAACCGTACTGAAAATGCCTGGGATAGATTGAAAAGGGCTGTTTATGCACGACAAGACCCACCAACCACTCTGAGGGATCTGCGCCGAATCGCCGTAGAGGAGTAGGACAATCTAGACCAACAGTGCCTTGATGGAGTTGTGGACAGTATGCCATGACGATTACAGGCATGCATCCATGCAAAAGACGTGCTACTGGATATTAAAGGTGCCGGGATGTACAGCAATCGGGACCATCACCTCTGAAGGCCTAGCTGTATGGTGGTAAAAAATGCAATGTGTGCTTTTCATGAGCAGTAAACAGGGCGGAAATGATAATTTGTTGATCACTATTCCAACTTCCTGTACAGGTTTTGGAAGGTGATGCGAAACTTGTTTTGATGTGCGTATATTGATGTCAGCGACTGGTGTCTCCAGTGTCTGTAGCAGGACGTGTGAACAAATACTTTCTTCTAGCGTTAAGAAATATCCCGAAATATGTTACCTACTGATGACAAACAAGGGTGGATTTGGAAAGCATCAGTCTTGTGAGACATATACGACACTTCACTCTCAGGGGCCTCTGAAATTGATTCTTTATTTTTAGATTTCCAAAAACCTTTTGATATCGTTGTTCGTTAGCGGCTTCCAATTACATTAAGCTCCTATGGACTATTGTCTCGGTTGTCCACCGAATTCGTGATTTCCTGAGTGAAAGATCACAGTTTCCAGTTACTGATCGGATGTCGCTTAGCGAATTGGAAGTGGTTAGTGTGGTTCTGTAAGGAAAGTGATGTAGACCCTTTGTTATTTCTGATATACACTCCTGGAAATGGAAAAAAGAACACATTGACACCGGTGTGTCAGACCCACCATACTTGCTCCGGACACTGCGAGAGGGCTGTACAAGCAATGATCACACGCACGGCACAGCGGACACACCAGGAACCGCGGTGTTGGCCGTCGAATGGCGCTAGCTGCGCAGCATTTGTGCACCGCCGCCGTCAGTGTCAGCCAGTTCGCCGTGGCATACGGAGCTCCATCGCAGTCTTTAACACTGGTAGCATGCCGCGACAGCGTGGACGTGAACCGTATGTGCAGTTGACGGACTTAGAGCGAGGGCGTATAGTGGGAATGCGGGAGGCCGGGTGGACGTACCGCCGAATTGCTCAATACGTGGGGCGTGAGGTCTCCACAGTACATCGATGTTGTCGCCAGTGGTCGGCGGAAGGTGCACGTGCCCGTCGACCTGGGACCGGACCGCAGCGACGCACGGATGCACGCCAAGACCGTAGGATCCTACGCAGTGCCGTAGGGGACCGCACCGCCACTTCCCAGCAAATTAGGGACACTGTTGCTCCTGGGGTATCGGCGAGGACCATTCGCAACCGTCTCCATGAAGCTGGGCTACGGTCCCGCACACCGTTAGGCCGTCTTCCGCTCACGCCCCAACATCGTGCAGCCCGCCTCCAGTGGTGTCGCGACAGGCGTGAATGGAGGGACGAATGGAGACGTGTCGTCTTCAGCGCTGAGAGTCGCTTCTGCCTTGGTGCCAATGATGGTCGTATGCGTGTTTGGCGCCGTGCAGGTGAGCGCCACAATCAGGACTGCATACGACCGAGGCACACAGGGAGAATAGCAGCCTGCATTGCTGCGAAAGGTGGATATACACTGTACTAGTGCCGACATTGTGCATGCTCTGTTGCCTGTGTCTATGTGCTTGTGGATCTGTCAGTGTGATCATGTGATGTATCTGACCCCAGGAATGTGTTAATAAAGTTTCGCCTTCCTGGGACAATGAATTCACGGTGTTCTTATTTCAATTTCCAGGAGTGTATATAAATTATTTAGCACACAATCAGAACATTTTTCTTGGATATGTAGCACGCGATGCTGTCTAGTAAACTCCTCACAAGAACAAGGCGAACTGAATATTGATGTTGATGTTCACTGAGGGAAAGGTGACAATTGTAAATAAGCAATAAAAGGTATGATGTTCAGCACATGAATACCAAAACATTTCTGCAAAATTCGGTTAAACGATAAATCACTCACATTGAAATGTTGCGATTCAGCTAAATATCTAGGAGCTATGGTGATGAACAATTTAAATTGAAACCGTAATATTGAATATATTGTGGGGTGAAACTAAAAGTCCCCATCTTATTGATAGGATGCGTAGAAGATGCAAGAAATCAATTAAAGTGACTGCCTAGAACATACTTGTCGCTGCTCTCCGTGAGGCAGCGCTAACGGAAGACATCAAAAAAAGTTCATAGAACTGCAGCTCGTTTTGTATTATCACAGAATAGGGGAGATTGTGGCACTGGTATGGTAAACACGTTATAATGGTAATCATTGAAACGTAGGCTTTTCTACCACGGTGTGATGTTTTCACTAAATTCAAGTCAACAATGTCCTCTGCTGAATACAACGATATTCTCTTTATCCCAACACAAGTAGAAGACATGAGCATTGTGATAAGATACATTAGTACTTACATGGCAAGATTTAGTTCTTCATTATTTCCACGGGCTTTTTGAGAGTGGAACGGTGGAGAAGTAATGTGACGGTTGTTCAAAAAACCCTCTCCCAAGCATTTAATTGTGAATAGCAGAGTATTTATTTAGATGTGGATGCAGACGTCAAGCATTAGGGAGGGAGGGATCTAGTAATGGATATGGGAGCTGAAGTGCAAAATAAGATTGGAAAGAGCGCTAAATATTCCTTACTTATACATATGCCCATTCATTTTATCTTAGGACTGATTGAAAAGGAAGGACTGTTTTTAAATGAAGGCTGGATAATTGGTAAGGGGATATAAAACAATACAATTTCAGAGGTTTTGAGAGGAATGATAGAGGACAATCAAAAAAGCAGTAATTAAACGAGGATGTATAGTTTCAACGGAAACCGCTAAATTCGTGTGTAACGTTTTGGGAGAATGGATTAGAAAGGCAACTGACGTGATACTGTAAAAGAGGAGAGAGAGAGTGCGAGAGAGACTGGAGAAATAAAAATGAATAAATGTAAGACGAAATTGTTTGCACTATTTTCTGGAGAACGGTGGGTGTATTGTTGGATTCAGGGGCACAGAGCAATGTATTTGAAATAACACAAAATACTTTCAAAGCGTCCATCTAATATGGTTACTTCGAAAGTTTCTAGACGGTGTGTAAATGAAAGAAGGATACAATATTTAACAAACTGTAAGTTCAAAAGAAACTCGCTTCAACTAAAAAGTCAACTCAAAGGAAAACTAACGCAAATTTTATTTTACCTGTTGCTAAGTGATCTTCCACTGGATCTCTGTGAGTAAAAATGAATAAAAAGACGACTAACAAGACATTTTAAGGACTTTAATATTGTATCCGGAATTCCAAATTATTTTGTACTTCTGTCGTATGTATTGGCATAGAAACTAGAAGCCGGCGGACGTAACAGCCTAACAGCCTGAATAAGCAGCGTCCTCTACGGCTTCAAGAACGCAGTATGAAAGAGCGTCAGCTGTAGTTGGTTGATTTTGTTGCCTGTTCTTTGTTTTCATTCAGAAGACTTCAGCCCACATGTTTTCCATAGAGTTCATATCAGCAGTCCGTGGCCGCCAGTCCATGACGTTGACTCCAACCGTGGAGAGTTGCTGCTGAACAAAAGCAGACTCGTGAACGGGAGAATAATCCTCTTGCACTGTGAGGTCCCCTTCTCCGTACATCATTCGCACTGACAGAAGCATCACATTTTCAAGTACGTGAGCGTACTGCTGGCTGTTGAAGGTTCCTTCCGTACTGTGAGGAATTCCTGCTCCTCTTGCAGAAATCCATAGCAGGAAAGAGAGAGCCGCCCTTTTCTTCTCGTCGTGGTTACATATTCATGTCCATTGCGAGTCCATTCTTGCGACGTCTTTACTGGCGGAAAACACTTTCTCGTCAGTGAAAATGACGTTTATGCACGACGCAAATGCCAGTCAATATAAAACATTGTCTTCGGAGAGCTATTGTTTCACGGCAGATAATTGTGCATGCAGTCCAGTGTCTCTCAGCCTCTTCGGCGAATCTTGTCACTGCAACCGGTGAAGTTGATCTCCCGCTGCAACTGCTTCGCGTTCAGAGCGGGATTTCCACTGCTCTTCCTGTCCTGCTGTGAGCTCACTCTCTTCCTGCCTGAGCCAGGAGCTCTGCTGCTCGTGCCTCTTTCAAGGTAGCTCCTCCAACACCTTGTTCCTTCTTCCAGCTTCTCTGATGGAACATTCACCTTCTTCAAAAAGAGCGACGACTCTGTCTAGAACTGATCTCTCGCAGTGAGATCTGCAACAGATGGCCGGATGTATATTTCTTCTTGTCGCTCTTATACTGATGCCAGGAGAGGAAGTAAATATATTTATGCCAAAATGAGCAGCCATGCGCCATGCACTGTTGTTATGCTGGCCCGTACCGTTGGGGAAGGGTAGGGTGGGGTGAGGGTTGTTGGCTCGCCACGACCAGCTCGCTCTGTTCGGTCTGGTCTCGACACGAGCCTGTAGCTGGCCAGCCACCCCATCAGATGCCCAGTTTGGCTGACTCGTAACTCTCGAACCGCGGCTAGTACAAGCCGAGGCCGCAAAGCCACGCTCACCCCTTGAACGATGACACGTTTCAACCACCTTCCTCACGTCTGTAGTATAAACTAACACAGGTAGAGCTATTTTGCCGTAACATGAGCATGCACATCTATATTTGAATTTTGGTTCCAATATTAAACGAAAAATAAGATGAGAAACGTAGGTACCTCGAAATATTTCAACTAGCTAGCAATCGCACGATGCAGGAAACTATTCTTCCATGTAAGCTGTCTGCTAGATCTAGTCTGAAGAAAATATGTGCTCTACCAAGAAAACATAACAATTTTAAAAGTAAACAATTTTGGTGATGACGGTACCACAACAAAGATCCGTATTGTGAGGGCTATAGTCTTTCCAGTTGTGATGTATGGATGTGAGACCTGGACCATTAGAAAGGCTGCACGGCGAAGAATTGACACCTTCGAATTGTGGTGTTGGAGGAAACTTCTCAGAGTTCCATGAACTGCAAAGAGAACCAACAGATCAATATTGGAGCAAATAAAACCAGATTTCTCCCTTGGAGGTCTAATGTTAAAACAAAAGCTGACCTACTTTCGACACACAATGTGAAGGCATACCTCGCTGGAAAAAACATTAATGCTGGGGAAGATAGAAGGAACTAGAAGAAGAGGACGTCAGAGGATGAGATGGATCGATGGCATCACAGAAGCAATGTGTTCCAACGTGGAAGGTCTACGGGAGAAAGTGCAAGCCAGGAAAAACTGGCGTGATTTGGTTCATGGGGTCACGAAGAGTCGGAACCGACTAAACGAATAGAGAGAGAGAGAGAGTATATCATTCACATTTTGAGCACTTATAAAGTGTACTCAGTGACTCAGAAACACGACGGAAATTACGTTCTGCTGAGGCAGACGTAGCAGTGACACACGATTATTCTGTAATTCACAGTTAAGGAGTTTCGTAAAGCGTTCACAAAATAGCTTCAATTTCTCGACCGTTCCTTTCACGTACGAAGCTCGAGAAAAACGAACGAAAAAATCTTTATGTGTGACTTCCAGTTTCTCTTTTGTTGTTACAGTTGTAATATATTGCTTTGTACAGAGGGAGGCAATACAATACGTTTGTATTCAGCGGAGAAATGTGGTGGCTGAAATGTGGAAATAAGATGCCACCGTGAAAGAGCGTTTGTTTTAATATTGCGTCCCCATCTCGTCCCCCTGCCCCCTCCACCACCAACCTCAAGGAAAAAAAAAATGTTAGTAACCCTCTCTCCCCTAATTCGCTGTGCAACAAAATCAACTGCCTTCTTTCAACGTTTTAGATGTCCTCCATCAGTTCCGTCTGGTAACGATCACACAGTGCTCAGCAATATTCCAGAAGAGGATGAACATGCGTAGAGCTTGCAGTCTCCTTAGTAGAATTTTTGTGCTTCAAAGGGTTGAGTCAATAACCAAACACTTATTTCCCCTTCGCCACAACATGTGAAGTTTCCCAATTATGTTGATTATATTTTTAATTCCTAGAACTTTCGTTAGATCTATAACCCTCAAATTTGTTTTACTTTCCGATTTATCTAAGCTTCACGAAACCTTCTTAGTAGTCATATGGAGAACCTCACATATTTTATTGTTTAGGGGCCAAGTGTCACGTTTTCCAACGTCAAAATATATTTTCAACACCATTTTGTTGCTCGCACTGCTCTTCTGAGAAGGTTAGTAAATTGTAGCTGAGCCGTGGTTAAAATTGCTGTTTTGAAGAGCTCGCCGCAGCGTGTTGTGTGAAGCAGTCGTCCACCGTTTCTGACGGTGGCGCCGCTGTGGCAATCGCAACTTTGGCGTCTCCCTCAGTTGGGAAAGGGGAAAGGTTGCCTGTTCACGTGCAATTAAGGGGCGCTATGAGCTCGCCAGTTGGTCAGTCGGTCAGTCGAGCCACTCTGGGGTCAGTCTCTCGTCCCCAGCTTGCTAGTCTGTCTCTCGTCCGTATTTGTGGGGCAGTTAGTCTGTATCTGTCGTCCGGAGTGCTAGTATGTCTTTCGTTCGGATCAAACTTTAAAGCCGACAAAATGAGAGTCTTTTCACTCCGCCGGTAAGAGAACTCAGCGAGTGGTCGCCCGGTCGGAGCTTAGTTCCTGCATCTGAGTCTGCGCGTTAGGCCGCCAGTCTGCTCGAGTTGCTCAGGCAATGGTCATCGGCCGTTGGATCGATCTTTTGGCCGGTCGCGCACTGAGACACAAGATGAGACACAAGATGACTTGTCCGTCTTGATCGTCGGCGCAGGTGAGGTCGCCACGTGAGTCTAGTGGGCCGCGCCGTATAGCGAAGGGTAGTAGCTTCGCGGTCGACACGAGAGCAACAGGAGACAGCCTACGTCATCGTTTCTTGCCAGTGGGAGCTGCGACGCCAGGAGACGGGAGACCGGCGCGTCTTCCTGCGTCCGTTGAGGCGGCTGGCAGCGGCCGGTTCGGGAGAGCGATTTGGGGGTGCTGCGCCAGGTTTTCTCGAGAAATCGCAGTTTACTGGAAGTTAAGTGATTGGTGATACGTTGTTTCATTTTCTTGGTGAGGTCACCAGCCGCTTTGTTTTGGGGTCGTCCCACCATTCTTCTCCGTTTGCCCACCCGCGGGAAGGTGGTTAATTATGAATTGGGTGATCAGATTTTTCCATGTTGAGTGGGGGCGGGTTAGAGCAACGTGCGGTTCGGGTTTTTCGGTAATCTCCCTATCAGTCTGCCGTACGTTAATAGCTGCCACTGTCATGTTTGTCGGATTCGGTGTGTTAACGAATTTATTGCTTGGAGTGTAACGGCCTATTTCCTGAAATATGTTTGTATCTTGCCTATTATCTTGAGAGGCAGTATATGTGTACTGGAGAGCATGTTTGGCCAACCTTGTATAATTTTATATAAGATTGCATTTCATGGGCTTTTATTTAAATGGTCATTTTCGTATATAAAGTTGCCACACTTCCACCGAAAACTTTTGTTAGAAGTTAAAATCAAGTTGCATCTTCGGTGGCAAGTTAATCTTTTATTTTTAGTGTTTTGTACCATTTCCATCCCTTCTACGGGGTGCATAGTTTGTATGCTTGTGTGAATTGTTAAGATTTTTACTTTAAGGTAATCTGGTGTGTTGCAGATTTTCACCAGTGTAGTCTTTCAGAGGTTGTTGTGAGTGGTCGTGACTACGGCCGTGTCAAAAGGGAGCGGCAAGGTTCTCAGCCCGAAGGCTCATACACTCAAAAATTTGTTTCTTTCTGCCATTGAATAAATTGTAACTTGATATTTAGAGTGTGCTTTCTGCTTATAATTTTAAAACTGTTTAATTTTTTTTTAAAAAAAAAAAGCTTTTAGGAATAAAATTTCCATTTGTTAAAAGTAATTTAATTTTGATTTCATCAGTTACTCCCTGGCAACTACTTCCACGCTAACATAGTGTGATTAAATGTGTTAATGTTCTTGATAAATCGCTAGTAAATAAAATGAATTTTAAGAATACTCTTTGAAAATAAATCCCCGGTTCAGCGGCATTGCCTGCCACAGCTCTAAGAGAAATGTTCTGATTTTCTGCTAAACACTTTACATATTTTACAGTTAGCAGAAGGCCTACATAACTATACATGCGGAATCATACTCATCAGTTCCAATTCACTAGTTGACGTACCATCACTTACAAATTTCAGGCAGGAAATCACGAATCCAGTCGTACAACTGAGACAATAGTCCACAGAAAAGCAATGTGGTTGGAAGCCGGTTAAGTGTAATAATATCAAAAGCCTTATTGGAATTCTATAAATACAGATTCAATTTGAGACGCTCTGTATGCAGTACATCGTGCGAGTAAGCTGTCAGCTGTGTCTCAAAAGAGTGGTACTTTCCAAATCCATTCTTCTTTGATGTCAGTAGGTAATATACATTGAAGTGCCAAAGAAGCTGGTATATGCATGCGTATTCAAATACAAAAATGTGTAAGCAGGCAGAAAACGGCTCTGCGGTCGGCAACGCCTATATAAGAGCTCAAGTATCTGGCGCAGTTCTTAGATCGGTTGCTGCTACTACAAAGGCAGTTTATGAGATCTAAGTGAGTTGGAACGTGTTGCTACAGTCGGCTCACGAGCTACGGTACGTATCTCCGAGGTAGCGATGAAGTGGCGATTTTCCGACACGAAAATTTCACGAGTGTTCCGTGAACATCAGGAATCGCTGCAGCCGGAGAAAGATCCTGAAAGACCGGGACCAACGACGACTCAAGAGAATCGTTCAACGTGACAGAAGTGCAACCCTTCCGCAAATTGCTGCAAATGCTGGGCCATCAGCATCTGTCAGCATTCGAACCATTCAATGAAACATCATCGACATCGGCTTTCGGAGCCGAAGGCCAACTCGTGTACCCTTGGTGACTGCAGGACACAAAGCTTTACGTGTCACTTGGGCCCGTCAACGCCGACATAGGGCTGTTGATGACTGGAAACATGTTGCCTGGTCGGACGAGTGCCGTTTCAAATTGTAAGTAGCGGATGGACGAGTACGGGTACAGCAACAACCTCATGATACTCTCGACCCTGCATTTAGCAGGGGACTGTTCAAGATGGTGGAAGCTCTGTAATGGCATGGGGCGTGTGCAGTTGGAGTCGTATGGGACGTTTAGATACGAACCTGACAGGTGACACGTACGTAAGCATCCTCTCTGATCACCTGCATCCATTCATATCCACTGTGAATTCCGACAGACTTGGACAATGAGACACCCTACACCCCACATGTCCAGAACTGCTACAGAGTGCCTCCAGGAACTCTTTTCTGAGATCAAACACTTCCGCTGGTCACAAAACTCACCAGACATAAACATTATTGAGCATATCTAGGAGCCCTTGCGCGGTGCTGTTGAGAAGAGATCTCCACCCTTCGCACTCTCCCGGATTTATGGGCGGCGAGAGTAGCCGTGCGGTTCTAGCCGCTACAGTGTATTTCGTGGTATTTCATAACACAGGAACAAAGTATTTGTTCACACGTCGTCAGTGAAATAGATCTGTAATTTACTGGGTGACGTTTATTTTATTTCATATGTATTGCAGCTTTCCATTCTTGTCCCTCACCATAAATATTAGAATACTCCCCATGACGTCTTAGGAAAGGTAGTTAAGCTACTGCATCGTTGATGCACAAGATGCAGTCTTAAATTATTAGCCCACTGAGAGAAGACATTGCCTGTAGAAACAGAATCGCCAACTAAGACTCTGATTTTGTCACGTCGACATAGTTCAACATATTCATAAAGACTCTCAGCATTATGGGACATAACATCTGAGGTCATCAGTCCCCTAGAACTTAGAACTACTTAAACCTAACTAAACTAAGGACATCAAATACATCCATGCCCGAGGCAGCATTAGAACCTGCGACCGTAGCGGTCGCGCGGTTACAGGATAAAGCGCCTAGAACCGCTGGCCACTACGGCTGGCGTTCAACATGTCTCGTGATGCTGTGATACTTTTTGTTGCTTGCGGTAGTGACAGAGAATTCTCTTTCAAGATTCATTTGATATACTGATGGTACACCACTCAAAGATTCTGAATGAATTCCACTTTGCTGTGTCTTCGACTTATCAGATGTATGTTTACAGACAAGGGAGATTATTTTCACGCACCAGCTACAACTAATCTCGTTGTCAGCCAGCACAAGGGCAATGAGAAGGCAGCTGGTCGCTTGCTCCATGTAAATGTCGACGCACTGTAAAGAATAAGAGGCAGTAGCTTACATTTCCAAACTGGCACGAGACTAACATTTTAACTCCTCTGCGACAGAGATACAAACAGCTACATCGAACTCAGAACGACGTCTTTAGTAATTTTGTCGCTACGTTCAGTAACCAGTAGATCTAGAGGAAAGAAACATGAAATATTTCAGAACTGCTACTAGAAATACACGAATCTGTTAATGAAAGCCTATCACTGAACACTCTGTTAACTGAATTTATTTCAGCGGCTACTATCGCAGCCACACGGTCATATTTCCTCTGTAGTCGGTAAAGCTAATTGAATACAACAGACTTCACATTTAATTAAGACAGACATTCCTTGTGTGGTATTATGTTAAGACACCAGTTGTTTTAGTGTAGTGGATATTAATAGCGTTACCTGTCAGGTTATTGAACAAAATGTACACAAATATTAGATTAATTGTTAACGAT
Organism: Schistocerca serialis cubense; assembly: GCF_023864345.2. Taxonomy (NCBI): domain Eukaryota; kingdom Metazoa; phylum Arthropoda; class Insecta; order Orthoptera; family Acrididae; genus Schistocerca; species Schistocerca serialis. The sequence continues at coordinate 56,697,753 of NC_064644.1, forward strand.
ATGTTCCACCTCGTTTTCGAAAACCGTCTGCTGATATGCAGGTACTTTTTCGATCCCACGCATTTAGCGACTTCTTGATTCCGAGTTAACTCCCGCGTAAAGTGCAATCGCCAAACCAAAATAAATGAAAGTAACTTTAATTATGGTAGATCGGTAAGGGCAAGACAGGTAAACACATGCGGGTATGCCGGGTGCTGGATTAGTAGAAGTGCGGTAGGCATATTTGCCAGCTAAGCTTCTTCGTGCTGTCTTCCAAGTCGCATTTGTTATTCTGCGACTGCAAGGCATCTCATTTGTTGGCAACAAGTGTCAGTTACGAGGAACACTTCCCTGTGACGCAGTCTGTAGCAAAAAACACCTTACGTGTGCTGACAGATGTTTATCAATAACATTTAATTTTGTGGACGATTACAGGCCATCGTTTGAGATAATGTTTCAAGTGGCTTACCTGATATTTTCTCCTTATGATGTAACAATATGGTACTTCAAGTTGCCATATCGCTGCACTGATTTTTTCTTACGCTAACCTCCTTAAATATAGTAATGCAAATGTCATGATTAATCCTTTGAAAGGGCACAGGCGACTTTCTTCCACATCCTTTCTGCTTCATATCTAATGTCGTTTTCGATGAGATATTGTACCGTAACGCTCCTTCTTTTCTTTTAACCTTTATATGACTACTGAAGACAAGTACCGCACAAAGGTTAATTTGTCGTCACACTTTCCAGCTATCCGATACAATGTCGTTGACCATTGCAGTAATTCACAGAAGGATCCTTCATGAAAGCCTATTAGTCATCCTGAATGTGGTGATTAATTTGTCTCGGAACAATCATACTTGAAATGATACTACTTGTCTTTCTCGATAGCACTGACTCCATACGGGGCATAGGTGTTTCGAATGGCTTCCACTGTTTTCGCCCATTTATTAAAAATAAACAAAACACTATGTCAAAAATATTAGACTTTACTTCTTTGTAGCCTCCTATATCTAACGCAGAGTCAAATATGAGAAATACTCAAGTTGTCGTGGCACGAGCTATTCTACAAACCTAAACAAAATAAGACCATATTCCAATACGCTTACATCAACATGGCATACAAAATCGCCACAGAGCATGCTGAAACATAGCATTATATGAAATTCAATGTTACATAATGCTGTATTTGCTAATTAGAGTGCCGAAAAGTATACTGGAAATCATAGGCTGTCTGCCAGACACCCAAAAGACCTTTCACAAACATATTTCCACAAGGATTTTATTTAATTTCCTAGTTAGAAAATGAACAAAACTGTCTCTGTCCTTCTATCAGACTAATTCTCTTAGCATCCAGAAGGAATACGGCAAAAAAATGAAACGGAACTGATGGGTTTTGATATGATATCTTTGTGTTCGCACTGCGTGATATTGACTACTAGACCACGAATGGGTTATTCATAACAACAACTGAAGTGCACGTCAGCACTTCTCATACCATGTCCTGCGTACCTCATTATGACATAAACATAATGCTAACACATGTGAAATTCGGTGGCTCTGAGGCCGGCCTGTAATGGCTCAAGTGTGTGTTCGACACCCAGTGTGGGTACAAGTTTTTAACCGCCCTAAACATGCCCTCTCCACCTGTAGTAACGCCTAGTAAAGGACGCAGGACTGTGCCGTAGTTGGAAATCAACGGAAAAAATGTCAATTCCGTACTGACTGGAACAAAATTGGATTAGGTTTGGCTGTCAGAGGTGAAAGTCGCTGCTTGCAGAAACTCTGCCTCTAAGAAACTTTCTTACACTAATACCGATTCAATTCACGAACCAGTCGTCAAAGAAAGTCTTAAGTCCTTCACCTCTTATTTTATGTGTTCTTGGTAATTTGAAAATATTGGCAGTGGGCTAGGATTCGAGCTCCACCTTTTTTTCCAGCTTTTTCTCTGTATTTGAACCCCTCTAGATGATACTCGCCCACGGTTTCGTTGTTCTCTTACGATGACAAACTCCTCCAGGTCTCAACGATCGGCGCGATCCTAACTACTGGTGAAAGTGAGTGTGGTGTCAACAACAACGATATGTGTTGGTTTCGAATCCCAGGCAGCGCAGAACTATTCATTGCATTACCTCTAGCAGAACATGTGCACATAAACCATAAATGTTTCATGTCTATTCATAGCGATATGACATTAGCAAAAGGTGTCGGGTTCGTATTCCAGCCAAGCAGAAATCGTTCGTATCGTCGTTTCCGGTTCCAATATCACGCTATTGGTGAACATATTTAATATCTGACGTCTGATTTTGGTTAGTTGATTCAAATGGTTCAAATGGCTCTGAGCACTATGGGACTTAACTGCTGTGGTCATCAGTCACCTAGAACTTAGAACTACTTAAACCTAACTAACCGAAGGACATCACACACTTCCATGCCCGTGGCAGTATTCGAACCTGCGACCGTAGCGGTCGCACGGTTCCAGACTGAAGCGCCTAGAACCGCTCGGCCACACCGGCCGGCAACGACTTTACTGCAGAGGGTTTAGAGAAGGTACGACACAGCTGTGCTATGTTGGCCCCATAGAGTCGCATGTGGCATAATCTCTGAATGGTTACATATGCAAAATGTACACTCCTGGAAATGGAAAATAGAACACATTGACACCGGTGTGTCAGACCCACCATACTTGCTCAGGACACTGCGAGAGGGCTGTACAAGCAATGATCACACGCACGGCACAGCGGACACACCAGGAACCGCGGTGTTGGCCGTCGAATGGCGCTAGCTGCGCAGCATTTGTGCACCGCCGCCGTCAGTGTCAGCCAGTTTGCCGTGGCATACGGAGCTCCATCGCAGTCTTTAACACTGGTAGCATGCCGCGACAGCGTGGACGTGAACCGTATGTGCAGTTGACGGACTTTGAGCGAGGGCGTATAGTGGGCATGCGGGAGGCCGGGTGGACGTACCGCCGAATTGCTCAACACGTGGGGCGTGAGGTCTCCACAGTACATCGATGTTGTCGCCAGTGGTCGGCGGAAGCTGCACGTGCCCGTCGACCTGGGACCGGACCGCAGCGACGCACGGATGCACGCCAAGACCGTAGGATCCTACGCAGTGCCGTAGGGGACCGCACCGCCACTTCCCAGCAAATTAGGGACACTGTTGCTCCTGGGGTATCGGCGAGGACCATCCGCAACCGTCTCCATGAAGCTGGGCTACGGTCCCGCACACCGTTAGGCCGTCTTCCGCTCACGCCCCAACATCGTGCAGCCCGCCTCCAGTGGTGTCGCGACAGGCGTGAATGGAGGGACGAATGGAGACGTGTCGTCTTCAGCGATGAGAGTCGCTTCTGCCTTGGTGCCAATGATGGTCGTATGCGTGTTTGGCGCCGTGCAGGTGAGCGCCACAATCAGGACTGCATACGACCGAGGCACACAGGGCCAACACCCGGCATCATGGTGTGGGGAGCGATCTCCTACACTGGCCGTACACCACTGGTGATCGTCGAGGGGTCACTGAATAGTGCACGGTACATCCAAACCGTCATCGAACCCATCGTTCTACCATTCCTAGACCGGCAAGGGAACTTGCTGTTCCAACAGGACAATGCACGTCCGCATGTATCCCGTGCCACCCAACGTGCTCTAGAAAGTGTAAGTCAACTACCCTGGCCAGAAAGATGTCCGGATCTGTCCCCCATTGGGCATGTTTGGGACTGGATGAAGCGTCGTCTCACGCGGTCTGCACGTCCAGCACGAACGCTGGTCCAACTGAGGCGCCAGGTGGAAATGGCATGGCAAGCCGTTCCACAGGACTACATCCAGCATCTCTACGATCGTCTCCATGGGAGAATAGCAGCCTGCATTGCTGCGAAAGGTGGATATACACTGTACTAGTGCCGACATTGTGCATGCTCTGTTGCCTGTGTCTATGTGCCTCTGGTTCTGTCAGTGTGATCATGTGATGTATCTGACCCCAGGAATGTGTCAATAAAGTTTCCCCTTCCTGGGACAATGAATTCACGGTGTTCTTATTTCAATTTCCAGGAGTGTATGTACACTACAACAGCTCTAGGCAATGGTGAGTTTATATGTATAATGAAGTTTCAGATTCACTGTCATTAATGATATTAGTACTTAAATCATAAAATCGGAAAACAATGTAACCGGAAACAGATCCTGTTTATATGCAATGTTTTTATAACGAATATCCTCGTCTTCTTGGTCGTATACTCGAGTTAACTGCCGAAAGGAGTAAAAGGAAGTTGTGACATATGCGAGCTTAGAGGTTACTGTCGACGTATATCGAGACGCAAGAAAAGAAATGCAGCTGAAGCAGTTGATGTTCAAATTTACATTCATTTCCTGAACTGTATCTGTAAGGCGTTGAGTAAAAGTAACAACACACAAGCCAATTTAAGACTGGTCAAGCAAACGACGAACAGAGCAATGAATTGAAGACTTTTTGTGTCAGGTTAAATAACTACATTACAAACCAAAAAACTCAGTTTGTAGCTATAAATGAGGTACAAACTCACCTCTCAGACAAAACCAAAGACAGTAATACTAACTATACCTGGGAAACAGGACAGATAATCAAAATATTAAAGTATCGCAGAGAAAATAAAATCGATTCATGGCTGCAGAGATATTTTCCATGATCATTTTTTAAAAGCACGTAAATATATTAAGTTTTCAACTAGAGGTTATATTCACGGAGTTCCTTTTGTTAAACAGCTGTAAAATTATCTCCAGCACATTTATGTGACTGAAAACGATAGGATGTATTATCAGTGACTAGAAGAAGGATCTCTGTTATGAAAAATACTAAGAAGTAATTCAAAATATCAAACGAATTCGTCGAAATGCCCGCAGAGAAGCATATTTGACACTATTCAAGCAAAAAATTTTGTTAATAGTTTATATGAAGAATACTCGAAATTCTTTCAACATTATTGGGGGAAAGAAGGAAATGTAATAACGTTTCTGTCAATATAGTTCAGGAAAAACCGATATGAATTCCGAAAGCTAGTGGGAATAACTTGTTAAAACTTCTCCAAAAGTTTGATTCGTTAGCAGGAATGCACCAGAAAATAGAAGAATGGAGGAAAATTTCAATTGTGGCACTTGGACTCTAGCCCTGACATGTCTACTAGGAATACAGTCCCACCAAATTTACAGCTAGTACGCATTCGAGAGTGTGTAAAACAGCGTTTCATACCTTCACAAATATCAGTCACCAGATTCTGAATTCAAATAATGTTACAGATTTCTTAATACAAAAGGGTAAATTCCTTATCAGTATAATTGTTCGATAGAGTCTGAAGTCACCGCATCCATTAACCAATCTGTTCACCTACTTGGATAGATTTCAGGTTGTCTGCCCCTTCACTCTGCTCGAAACGCCAAGAGGAGTGTATGTACGACATGAAGTGTTTACACGCGAATATCTTCTAAAATAAACCACGCGCAAAGCTCGAACTTTCATAAAATACTTACTACTTTAGTCGCTTTTCGTCAACGGCACGAGAACCAATTAAATGTGAAAATTTCTTTATTTTGGAATAAACTTGATTAGTGCGATTTAAGATAGGAGCTTGCCAGAAGACGGCTCCCAATCACTCTCTTGATTTATAGATATGAAGCACAAAGCCCTACACAAACGCGCGGAAAATACTGAATTCGTATTGGCTAGTATGATAAGCAACCATTCAGGTCATTTTGGGCACTTGTATGCTCGCGATATTTCTAATGTCAATCAATCAGAGTACTATAAGTAAATGAGACTAGAAGTCTCGTAATTCCGAAACCAAACAAAGTTTAATGGAGACAAAATACGCTTCCTTTTCACAAAATAAGTTACTAATAAATTTAATACTCAGCGCCCCTTCTGGCTGCCTTTAACAAAATCAAGCTCACTGGGACATACAAATTCCCCTATTGCACAATAACTTTCTCTTGGATCTATTTACATAGTTTTCGTAAACTATCTCAATCTCACCTTACGTAGTCCTCCATTCACTCTCTCAGCCTCTCCAAAACACCCACACTGCCATAACACGATGAAATAATAATTTACCAAAGTACTTTAATTACGTCAAGAATCTATGGTAATGTAACTAAAGAAAATTCCAGAAAATTAGATTATATGAACCTATTCTCTTGCTGGTAGTTTCAGCTGATGCTAAGTACACTCATGTTCATAAATTCAGGATAATGCTGATACATGGTGAAACAACGCTCTGGTTCGCGGTTTGCGGGTTTAAATCACCTCGGGTCGGCCGCTGTGGCCGAGCGGTTCTAGGCGCTTCAGTCTGCGGTCGCAGGTTTGAATCCTGCCTCGGGCATGGATGTGTGTGATGCCCTTAGGTTAGTTAGGTTTAAGTAGTTCTAAGTTCTAGGGGACTGATGACCTCAGATGTTAAGTCCCATAGTGCTCAGAGCCATTTGAACCATTTTGAAATCACCTGGGGGTATGATCATGCGGTGCATTTGACCTGCGGTCGTCGCATGGTGGTGCTGGCAGCAGTCTGATAGGCAGAGGTGTGTTGGTTCATGTCAGAGTACGGTGCAACGAGTAAGTATGCAGACCTTTTCAGACGTGCTAATGGTGACTGTGTGTTGAAAATGGCTCAAAGAACACATACTGATAGCGTTATGAGGGATAGAACACTAGGGCGACTGGAGGCTGGTCAAACACAGCAGGTCGTAGCACGGGCCCTCCGTGGGCCATAAAGTGTGATCTGAAGATCTACATCTACATCTACATTTATACTCCGCAAGCCACCCAACGGTGTGTGGCGGAGGGCACTTTACGTGCCACTGTCATTACCTCCCTTTCCTGTTCCAGTCGCGTATGGTTCGCGGGAAGAACGACTGTCTGAAAGCCTCCGTGCGCCCTCGAATCTCTCTAATTTTACATTCGTGATCTCCTCGGGAGGTATAAGTAGGGGGAAGCAATATATTCGATACCTCATCCAGAAACGCACCCTCTCGAAACCTGGCGAGCAAGGTTACACCGCGATGCAGAGCGCCTCTCTTGCAGAGTCTGCTACTTGAGTTTATTAAACATCTCCGTAACGCTATCACGGTTACCAAATAACCCAGTGACGAAACGCGCCGCTCTTCTTTGGATCTTCTCTATCTCCTCCGTCAGACCGATATGGTACGGATCCCACACTGATGAGCAATACTCAAGTATACGTCGAACGAGTGTTTTGTAAGCCACCTCCTTTGTTGATGGACTACATTTTCTACGCACTCTCCCAATGAATCTCAACCTGGTACCCGCCTTACCAACAATTAATTTTATATGATCATTCCACTTCAAATCGTTCCGCACGCATACTCCCAGATATTTTACAGAAGTAACTGCTACCAGTGTTTGTTCCGCTATCATATAATTATACAATAAAGGCTCCTTCTTTCTATGTATTCGCAATACATTACATTTGTCTATGTTAAGGGTCAGTTGCCACTCCCTGCACCAAGTGCCTATCCGCTGCAGATCTTCCTGCATTTCGCTACAATTTTCTAATGCTGCAACTCCTCTGTATACTACAGCATCATCCGCGAAAAGCTGCATGGAACTTCCGACACTATCTACTAGGTCATTTATATATATTGTGAAAAGCAATGGTCCCATAACACTCCCCTGTGGCACGCCAGAGGTTACTTTAACGTCTGTAGACGTCTCTCCATTGATAACAACATGCTGTGTTCTGTTTGCTAAAAACTCTTCAATCAAGCCACACAGCTGGTCTGATATTCCGTGGGCTCTTACTTTGTTTATCAGGTGACAGTGCGGAACTGTATCGAACGCCTTCCGGAAGTCAAGAAAAATAGCATCTACCTGGGAGCCTGTATCTAATATTTTCTGGGTCTCATGAACAAATAAAGCGAGTTGGGTCTCACACGATCGCTGTTTCCGGAATCCATGTTGATTCCTACATAGTAGATTCTGGGTTTCCAAAAACGACATGATACTCGAGCAAAAAACATGTTCTAAAATTCTACAACAGATCGACGTCAGAGATATAGGTCTGTAGTTTTGCGCATCTGCTCGACGACCCTTCTTGAAGACTGGGACTATCTGTGCTCTTTTCCAATCATTTGGAACCCTCCGTTCCTCCAGAGACTTGCGGTACACGGCTGTTAGAAGGGGGGCAAGTTCTTTCGCGTACTCTGTGTAGAATCGAATTGGTATCCCGTCAGGTCCAGTGGACTTTCCTCTATTGAGTGATTCCAGTTGCTTTTCTATTCCTTGGACACTTATTATGGCAACGATTCCAGCAGACAGGAAACGTGTCCAGGCGCTACAGTACGGGACGTCCACGGCGTACAACACCACAAGAAGATCGATATCTCATCGTCAGTGACCGCAGACGGCCACGGAGTACTGCAGGTAGCATTGCTCGGGACATTATTGCGGCCACTGGAACAGCTGTCTCCAGACACGCAGTCTACATACGACTGAACGGACATGGGTTATTCGCCCAGAGACCTGCAAGGTGTATTCCACAGACCCCTGGTCACAGGAGAGCCCGTAAAGCCTGGTGTCAAGAACACAGTAAATTGTCATTGGAACAGTGATCCCAGGTTATGTTCACGGACGAGTCCAGGTATAGTCTGAACAGTGATTCTCGCTGGGTTTTCATCTGGCGTGAACCAGGAACCAGATACCAACCCCTTAATGTCCTTGAAGGGGACATGTACGGAGGTCGTGGTTTGACGGTGTGGGGTGGGACTGTGATTGGAGCACGTACACCCCTGCATGTCTTTGACAAAGAGGAACTGTAACAGGTCAGGTGTATCGGGACGTCATTTTGCACCAGTATGTCTGCCTTTTCAGTTGTGCAGTGGGTCTCACCTTCCTCCTGATGGATGATAACGCACATCGCCAACGACCTGCCATCGTGGAGGACTACCTTGAAATAGGAGATAACAGATCCAGACCTAAGACCCATCGAGCACGTCTAGGGATGCTCTCGGTCGACGTTTCGCTGGACGTCTCCCAACCCCTACGACACTTCAGGAGCTCCGACAGGCACTGATGCAAGAATTGGAGGCTATACCCCAGCAGCTGCTCGACCACCTGATCCCGTTGTGCGGCCTGTGTACGTGTGCATGGTGATCATATCCCATATTGATGTCGGGGTACATGCGCAGGAAACAGTGGCGTCTTGTAGCACATGTGTTTCGGGACTGTTTTCTCAACTAATCACCAATACCGTGGACTTACATATCTGTGTCGTGTGTGTTCCCTATGTGTCTATGCTATTAGCGCCAGTTTTGCGTAATGCCACGTTGTGTGGCACCACATTCTGCAATTATCCTTTATTTACGAGCATGAGTGTATGAATACATTACAGTCCCTAACTGAGTTTCACAATGCCGGCATGGTTATAATGTGACACTGGTAAAAAAGTATTGAAGGTATTGATTTTAAATTTTAACAGTACGGTTGTGTTATCCATAAAATTTGGTATACTAATTATGAAGAAGATCGATTAATGCTTAATTCAACTTCTTCAGATTCATACAGAGTATGTGTGGCGTACTGCACGCAGGATTAGCCAAGTACAAGGCTCGACCCCGTAGCCAGTGGCAGCATGACAACCAACGTCTGCTCTCTTCCCGGCTCTACAGCAAGCTACGTTTACATTGTAAGTCGACAACTCGTCATAATTTGTTACGTTATAAAGGCATACTTCACCATGGCAACAATTTGTAATGAATATCATTACAGTTCGAGTCCACAGTTTGATACTCAGATGCTCGAGTGTGTGAATCGTAGATTGTTTTCCTTGGCCGTAGAGGAAATGATTTGGGTTTGCCATTTCCGTCCTTTCATGCACGGTCACGACGGTGTTGATTTAGCTGTGGAATGAATGGAAAGATGAGCGTCGGCGCATATGTTTCCCGCATATTACAAAGATCGAAGTGAGAATAAAGCTTCGGTTGAACTCACGTATCTCCATTAACATGGCCAGGTAATTTCACTCCAAGGGACAATACGCGAAGGTTTAGAATTTAACCTAGAGGTTGCCACACTTTGTGGCAATCTGGCAACCAGGGCCTTTTCTCCTTAGTAAGGTAACATCTGAGACGAGTCTGTCTTCTACAGTCACCTTTCCCCATTGTGAGCCATGGTGTTCAGAGGTTCCCTGTCAACTTCATTTACGATGACACGTAATTTTAATCATGACAGAGTTTTCTTTCAGGCTGTTTCCATGTTGAAATTCCTCTATACCAGCAAAACATTTATCAGTGTGAAAGGTCACATTTCATTCATTAAGAAAATAAATAGCTTTCGGAATTACAGATAACAAGGTGCTTCTCATTACGAACACAAGATACTCCTAATTTTAAAATTATGCAGTTTAATTATTTAATGTAACAACCATCTAGGCTTAACTTTTTAGACATGTTTAAACAGAGTGCCAATATTGATTGTATCGGATCTATAACATGAAGTGTTGGAATATAACTAGCCCACAAATTATTTCCATTGCCTACACGTCTGAGAATGGTCGTAGATGTGAGGGGTATAGATAAAGAAAGAAAAATTCTTATAAAACTAAACAACAAAAAGTTTATTGAGGAATAAAAACAAAACGTTTTACTAATTAGAAGCAGATTAAATTTTCTCGGGATTCCTGCCGCGTCCAGTGATTTAAAGTCCACGAACTTTCAGCCGAGGTCTCCTCGGCCATTGTCAAGTGGTGACTGTCGAATGATTGCTGCTGCCGTCCTTATATAACCACGCTGTCTTCAATGACGTCACTGCGGTTCTCTCCACCGTCATATATGGTCCCCATTGCTCGCTTGCCGCGCCCGATTCATCTTTCCGATGGCTGGGTTTCGAACTGTGTTTAGCCGTAGGCCTACGTCTTTATTGAGGGTGTTGTCAGATATTTTTAACTCGATCGCTTGTTTAATAACACTGTCCGTAAGAGTAGTAGTCCGGGTAGTAACAGATCTCTTGGCAAATGCAATACGGTGTCCGATTTCTAAAGCAAGTCCAAGATGCTACTCCAGGAGTGTGTAAAATGAATGTTCGCGAAAATGACGATTTGGCCCTGTCGGACTACCCCATGAAGCAGATCTTAGGATCTCTTAATGGTGATATTATTTCCTCATTCTTGCTCTTTAACATATAAATCACAACATAAACATAAATGAAAGGTTAAGGAAACTAGTAAGTACTAAAGGATAAATGTTATTTTTTCTTATACATTTATTGTGGATTAAAACCCCTTTATAAATTAAAAATGTTTATATATCAATGTCCAATGGACATAAAGAGATACAAATCAATTTCCTAACGAATATTACTGATCAGTTGCCCAAATCTGCCCCTTTTTATAGCTACAGGATCTAACATCAATACCGCGAGATGACTGATATCATCTACGTGCCAAACACTAGAAGACACTACTTTCAGAGATGATCTACAATCTAAAATTTACATGATCACGGCTGTTAAGCTTTATAGCCCTAATACGCCGAAGCAATTACCAGTATCACTGTATGGACAAGAAACGCGAACCCCCAGCCACAAGGACGGAATTCAGATAACGTCTCTACGTGAGTATAGACGGAAGAAGTGCTCTCAATCACTGACCGCTGCATACTCATCGACGACTGCCTACCTGAAGGCGAAGGCCAGAATCGTATAAGTCCGCAACACCACAGTGCCTAACCGTTCTAACTATAAACTCTCCTGAGAGCAAAGACTGCAAATCCGTCTGTACTAACAAATGCTAATACTGGGCGACAATCAAACACGGCCGCTCAAAACGGAAGACCTTTCTCTCCACTGCTTGCGTCCAAGCAAAGCTCAGCTCCCCTCCCTCGTAACTGCAAAAAAAAAGGAATCATATTCTCGAAACCATGGAATATTCTCCCTCTCTACAGATTCTTCCTAACGCCAACCAACCATATTTTAGTCTTTTGTTGTCCAGAGCGGAAATTTTGCGAGGAAATACTTATCCTCGTTAATTAGGAATACATACAATGGTACGCTTCTCACAGTAAATATCCTTTGAAATAACCCAGCCTGGATGATTTTCGAGGGAACTCTTCCTTGTTCCTCACTGCTGTGTCCAAGATTTTCAGAGTTTCCGAAGTATTACCCGGTTATCCCTCCGGCCATGCTAGATCACCGGCTCGCCGCCGCTCTGTTGTGCTTCAGCGCTCAGGTGCCCCGACCGTTCGTCTTGGCTACTTCCTGTGTCAAGCAGGACCAACACACCTGTGCGGGCATTTCCATCCAGGGCTTGAGTTACGCCTGCCGTTTCATTTCCACAGTTGTTCCAACCTCTACTAGTGTAGGCATTCATTACGCTGCTTTGATAATAAAGACACTCTGTCACCTTTCATGCAATAAGCGTTAACAACTATTTACAAGGTGTACGTGACAATGTCATTTTTCTTTAAATATTCATATATACAGTGTACAGCCTATCAAATAATATCTAATTCCAACTGTAAATCACAGTAAAGTATGTAGATGAGTGCTTGTCAGGTGCGAAATCCTAGCCACCTTACACATGTTACGCCACCGCTGGTTTCCCCGGATACCGTAGGCGCCAGTCTGGAACCGTGAGACCGCTACGGTCGCAGGTTCGAATCCTGCCTCGGACATGGATGTGTGTGATGTCCTTAGGTTAGTTAGGTTTAACTAGTTCTAAGTTCTAGGGGACTAATGACCTCAGCAGTTGAGTCTCATAGTGCTCAGAGCCATTTAAACCATTTTGAACCGTAGGCGCAAACATCTCTCGTGTTCCACACAGCATTGTTCAATAGTATATGAAGTCTGCCCGATATAGTACTGCCCGCACCCACAAGGTACTTTGCATACTCCTGGCGTTCAGAGTCCAATATCGTCTTCACAGGCCTCATTAGGTGTCAAATTTTAGCCGGTGCCCTCAAAACCGAAACGTTTTTATGCTTCTTTAGAAGCCGGCTGATCTTTCCTGTTAATGAGCCACAGAATGGCAAGAACGCAAGCTTCTTCGTGTCCTCGTCGGAAGTCATCTGCTTATAATTCATCGGCAAGGTGGCTTGCGAAATCTGGCGGTTGTTGAAGCCATTTTCGTTAAAGACTTCCCGTAAGTGGCTCAGATCCTTCGGAAGGCTTTCAGCGTCTGAAACGTCTTCCTCTCGAGGCACCACTGTCCTCAGAACAAAACTTTTCTACAAACGGTGGTGACAACTGTTAGCATGCAGGTATCGGTCTGTGTGGGTGAGTTTCCATTAAACACTGTGGCTGAAACACCCATTTTCTTTCCAGCAGACGAGGGCTTCTAGGAAAGGCAAGGCACCATCTGTCTCTAATCCCATTGTTAATCGGATCTTACCAGAGTGCTGCTGGAGTGGTTGAAAACTTCTCCCAGCATTTCACGCCCATGAGGCCAGACAATGTGTCGTCGACGTGACGATAAATGCAACTAGGCTTTGCAGGAGCTGTGCCCAGGGCGATGTTCTCAAAGTACTCCATCAACAGGTTGGCTACAATTGGAGCTAATGGGCTTCCCATCGCCATCCTGTCCCATCTGATTAAAATAATCTCCATCATACAAAGAATACGGTGAAGTTAGAGTGTGCTTAAATAAATCCACAGCAGTGTCGTCAAGTAACTGATAGAGCTAATCCAAAGAGCCTCGGAAGGGAACCCGTGTCAGCAATGATAACACATCGAAGCTCACCATCACATCTCCTTCTTCAAGACGCAAGCATTTAATTCGACTGATGAAGTCGGTCGTATTCTTGATGTGGTGTTTATAATGACCAACGTGTGGAGTAAGGATGCTTGCCAGATTTTTAGCTAGCCTGTACGTTGGTGATCCAACGGTGCCTACGATGGGGCGTCGAGGAGTGTGCTCCTAATGAACCTTGGGAAGGCCATACAAAATCAACAGTATCCTTGATAACATCACATTCACGATGGAAGTAGAGATCGATGGTACCTTGCCTTTTCTAGACGTCCTCGTCTGCCGGAAAGAAAGTGGGTGTCCCAGCCACAGTGTTCATTGGAAACCCATCCACACAGACCGATATCTGCATGCTATAAGCTATCACCAACCTTCGCGGAAACGTTCTGTTCTGAGGACATTGGTGCATCGAGTGGAAGCCGTTTCAGACGCTGAAAACTTTTAGAAGGAACTGAGCCACTTAAGAAAAGTCTTCAAAGAAAATGGCCACAAGAAACTCCATATTTCGCAAGCCATCTTGCCGAAGAAACATAAGCAGAAGATCTCCGAGGAGGACACGAAGAAGCTTGCGTTCTTGTCGTTGTATGGCTCATTAACGGGAGAGATTAGCCGACTTCTATAGAAGCATAAAATCGGTAGGTTTTTTCTATAGAAGCATGAAATCGGTACGTTTTTGAGGGTACCGGCTAAAATTGGACAGCTAATGAGGCCTGTGAAAGACGATGTTGGACTCAGAAAGCCAGGAGTATATAAAGTACCGCGTGGGTGTGAACAGTTCTGTATCGACAGAATGTACGTACTATTGAACAGTGTCGTGTAAAACACGAGAGGTGTTTTCGTCTACGGTAGCCGGAGAAATCACCGGTGGTGGAACATGACACCGTATTGCATTTTCCGTGACATCTATTATTATGCGGACTGCTAAATTTTGAGACAGTGTTATTAAAGAAGCGATCGAGTCAAAAGTTTCTGACAATACTCATAGTAAAGACGGTGGCCTGCAGCTGAGCACAGCTTGGAACCCCGCCATCGGAAAGTTAAATCGGGTGCGGCAAGCGCGCAATGAATACATTACCACATATGGTGCTGGAGCGACCACCAGCGATGTCACTGAAGACAGCGCTGCTGTATGAGGACGGCAGAAGCAATCATTTTACGGTCACAACTTGACAATGGCCGAGGAGAACTCGGCCGAAAACTTGTGGATTTTAAACCACTGGACGCGGCTGGGAGCCCGACAAAATTTTATCAGTCTATATCGCCGCGAAACTATGCATTCGTATAAATAGAGGAAGTCTATTCGAAAGTGTATGTCTGTAGAATAAAAATGAATGAACATTGTACATTCTTATGCCTCATCTCGTCGACTGTAAAATGCTTGCCTGCACAATAATACACTTCTGGCCATTTAAATTACTACACCACGAAGATGACGTGCTACAGACGCGAAATTTAACCGACAGGTAGAAGATGCTGTGATATGCAAATTATTAGCTTTTCAGAGCATTCACACAAGGTTAGAGCCGGTGGCGGCACCTACTACGTGCTGACATGAGCAAAGTTTCCAACCGATTTCTCATACACAAACAGCAGTTGACCGGCGTTGCCTGGTGAAACGTTGTTGCGATGCCTCGTGTAAGGAGGAGAAATACGTACCATCACGTTTCCGACTTTGATAAAGGTCGGATTGTAGCGTATCGCGATTGCGGTTTATGCTATCGGGACACTGCTGCTCGCGTTGGTCGAGATCCAACGACTGTTAGCAGGATAAGGAATCGGTGGGTTCAGGAGGGTAATACGGAACGCCGTGCTGGATCCCAAAGGCCTCGTATCACTAGCATGGCTGTAACGGATCGTGCAGCCACGGCTCGATCCCTGAGTCAGCAGATGGCGGCGTTTGCAAGACAACAACCATCTGCACGAACAGTTCGACGACGACTGCAGCAGCATGGACTATCAGCTAGGAGACCCTTGACGCTTTATCACAGACAGACAGGTGTACTCAACGACGAACCTAGGTGCACGAATAGCAAAACGTAATTTTTTGGATGAATCCAGTTTCTATTTACAGCATCATGATGGTCGTATCCAGGTTTGTCGACATCGCGGTGAACGCACATTGGAAGCGTGTATTCTTCATCGCCATACTGGCGTATCACCCGGCGTGAAGGTATGGGTTGCCATTGGTTACACGTCTCGGTCACCTCTTCCTCGCATTGACGGCACTTTGAACAGTGGACGTTACATCTCACATGTGTTACCACCCATGGCTCTACCCTTCATTCGATCCCAGCGAAACTCTACATTTCAGCAGAATACTGCACGACCGCATGTTGCAGGTCCTGTACGGGCCATTCTGGATACAGAAAATGTTCGACTGCTGCCCTGGCCAGCACATTCTCCAGATCTCTCACCAATTGAAAACGTCTGGTCAATGGTGGCCGAGCAACTGGCTCGTCACAATACGCCAGTCACTACTCTTGATGAACTGTGGTATCGTGTTGAAGCTGCATGGGCATCTGTACCTGTACACGCCATCCAAGCTCTGTTTGACTCAATGCCCAGGCGCATCAAGGCCGTTATTACGGCCAGAGATGGTTGTTTTGGGTACTGATTTCTCAGGATCTATGCACCCAAATTGCATGGAAATGTAATTACACGTCAGTTCTAGTATAGTATATGTGTCCAATGAATACCCGTTTATCATCTGCATTTCTTCTTGGTGTAGCAATTTTAATGGCCAGTAGTGTATGATGGAACACTGTTGCTCGAGCAGACTCCTTAAACATGGCCCCCGAAGTCATCTTTAGTGTGAATACCTAGTGTAAGATAGCATGTATGCTCTCTTGGGTCGATGTCACCAGATATCGTACGGCAACCAATTCGTTTTATTCCTGGCCTTTATAGGAATGTGTTCATGAGTTTTACGGCGCCACAGCTAATAGTTGGCTTCAGGGGTGGACAGTAACTAGGATGACAGCGAGGAATGACGTCCGACATCCGTACATAATAACGATGCAAGACGCACTGTTCGACCGCCTTGCAGAACCAGTGCTTCTGAATGCCTGATGCTTGTGTTCGTGACAATCTCTGCATCCTTCTGCGACGATTGCCAGGTGGTCACACGTCAGTGAAAAAGCTACATACCATCGATTCATGTTGCATTCCCCTAGGAAGAACTGTTCGCACACCACGGCAGGAGTGGTTCGAACTGTTGCCAGTAATTAATTGCTAGAATCCTACTTGACGATGTCGAGGTGACAACGTAGCTCCCGGTTTGACACAGCACTTTCTCCAAAAAGGCAGCGCATATTCCTTCTGCATTCCTTTGGGGTTTATCCTGTTTCGGTCGGTTCTCTTGTAATTAGAGTCTTCAGTTCCTATGAAACGTCCCCTTTCAACAATTATACATGACTGTGCTTAAACTGACACACAATATTTTTTAGCGCAACGCAGTCTGACTTTCAGAAATCCCTACAAAGGAATGGCCCTGACTAACATTAACCTGTACCTTTCACAAATCACTTACCTCATAAAAATCTTCGTTACTCAAGCTACTGCAATACAGCGAGCGCCACTACTGCCAGCTAAATAAAAGATTCAAACTACAGAAGGCACTAACTACTGATAGGCATAGTTAGCAATTGAAAGATGTTAATAGAGAACAAACAATGTATTTACCTTAACAGTCATAATATACTGTATTTAAGTGATTAAGATCACAGTTAAATACAAGCGCGAAATAAGCCACTGAAAATGTGAAATGCTGATATGGGCATTGTGTTGTGAAAGCGCCGGATGTCAGTTTGTGTGGAGACTTTCCATGCATACTGAGCATTGTCGACCAATACAGGGACAGTTAATGCTGTTTTTAGATGATGGTGTTTTCGTTCACTGATTTCCGGTATTATGTGATCGATAGGAGACATGTCTGGTGATCGATTACACCAAGGATACCAAAGTAATTTGTAGACACTGTGTAGAGCGATATGTCGACGAGCCATATCTTGTTTGAAAACACATCCTGGAATGCTATGCATGAATGGAAGCGCAAAAAGTCGAATCACCAGGCTGACGTACAGATGTACAGCCAGAGGGTGTAAGATAACCACGAGACTGAGAGTTCCTGCGGTCATACGAAATCGCACCTCAGGCCATAGCTGCGTATGTAGGCCCAGAGTGTCTAGCGCGCAGACAGGTTGGTAGTAGGCTCTCAGCGTGCCTCCTTCTAATCCACACACGGCCATTAATGGCCCCGACGCAGAATCAGGTTTTATCATACAGGGTGTCGAGAAAAGGACTCACTGATTTCAAAATTAAATATCTCGAAAACAAAGATCGATAGAGGAATGCAGTAAACGGTATGTTTATTGTGAAAGCTGTAAGAAGTTTATACAGTCGCTTGAAATAATAGTTACAAAAGCTGCTAACAGATGGCGCTGTAATCGCCATACGTAATGCCTAGTATAAATTGTGATCCGAAGCCCAGAGCGATCAGTTCCTCTATTGAAACGTGAAAGGAGGTTAGCGTACCGAAGGAAGAGATTAAAACCATGTACTCCATTGAACAACACGTTTTTCTGGTGCTAGAGTACCACAGGTTAGAAGAGAGTCCTACGGCATCAAGGTGAAGTTTTCAAGCACGATTTAATGTTCCAAAAGGACCCGATGCGAAAACCATTCGTGCACTCTTCGCAAAATTTCAACGAACAGGCAGCGTAACTGATGATCTAGTGGGGCATGTTGGCCACAAGCAAACCGCAGTTACGCCTGAAAATATCGCCACAGTTTCTGGAATTATTCAGCGAAATCCAATGTCATCCGTCCGTAGAATTGCATCTGAGACTGCATTGAAGCGTTCCAGCACGCAGAAAATACTGAGAAAGAGCCTACACTTGTTTCCATTCAAAATGCAAACGCACCAGCGCATACCCGCTTTGATAGTGAAGGATTTGATGTTAGCTGCATCTGGTTTACAGATGAAGCACACTTCCACCTGAATAGATACGTGGATAAGCAGAACTGGCGATTTTGGGGTTCCGAAAAGCCATATTGGTGTGAAGCGAAAACCCTGTATTCTCCTAAATTTACTGTGTGGGCTGTAGTACGCAGCAGAGGCATTATTGGCCCTTTTTTCATTCGAGAAACGGTCACTGGTGCACGTTACGTTGCAATTTTGGAACAATTTGTCGCCACACAGCAAGCGTTAGAGGATCGACCAGGTACTGAATGGTTTATGCAAGATGGAGCCCCACCACATCGGACCGAACAAGTGTTTCGCTTTCTTGAGGAATACTTCGGGAATCGAGTCATTGCTTTGGAATATCCCAAATTTACCGGTGCAGGCATGGATTGGCCTCCATATTCGCCGGATTTTACTCCCTGTGACTTTTTTTTGTGGGGCACAGTGAAAGACATGGTCTACCCGAAGCATCCCGCCACGCTGGACAAGCTTGAATCGGCGATCTCTGTGGCATGTGAATCCATTTCGGTTGAGACACTACGAAATGTCATGGCGAATTTCATTCTTCATTTGCGCCACCTCTGTAGTGCCAATAGTGAACATTTCGAAAACATTGTGATGCGATTGTTTGCAAAGATTGTTTTCATACGATTATTTCACTTATGTATGCTGATATGAGCTGTACAGCTTACAGCGCCATCTGTTTGCAGATTTTGTAACTATTATTTCAAACTTCTGTATTAACTTCTTACAGATTTCACAATACTGCATTCCTCTATCGATCTTTGTTTTCGAGATATTTAATTTTGAAATCAGGGAGCCCTTTTCTGTACACCCTGCAAAAAGCAACAAACCTCCACCCTGCCATCCACTGAGCTCCACTTGACATCACTGAAGTAGCAAATTGCGGTTTTTTGTGTCTCAGTGGATCCACGTCACAAGGCTCCTGTCCTTGAAGTAACCGATTTGTAACCGTTCATTGTGTTACTGCGGTACCAACGGCTGCTCAAATTGCTGCTGCAGGGGCGGTATGATGCGCCACAGACATACGCCGAACAGATGGTCTCCTCTCTCGGTAGTGCCACGTGGCCGTCCGAAGCCCGGTCTCCTTGGGACCGTGCGTTCTCGTGACCACCGCTGCTAGCAATCACGTACAGTCATTACAATCCTGCCGAGTCTTTTTGTAGTATCGCAGAAGGAACATCCAGTTTCTCGTAGCTATATTACACGAACTAGTTTGTACACAGTGCAGTGTTAATAATGGCGTCTTCATCGCATTAAAGGCATCCTTGACTAACATCAAACCATCACGTACAGTCTCAGAGGTAACTAACGTTTACGACCGTTACAGCGCGTATTCAAAGCTAACCTGATTTGCAGCCTCATAGTGGCACAACTAGCGCCACTCTTCTGCGTCTGGCCCGAACTTTAAACAGACTTCATCTTTCAGATGTAGAAACATGCCTACCAACTTTCGATTACGTCGCACAACTCCTTCTTTGTGTTGCATTTTTGTTCGTTGGAGTATTATTCAAACACTTCACATTTTCTGTAGCACCACATTACATACAGATGTAGTCTCTTGGCGTCAATGCGGTTCATCGTCCTCGTGCAACATCCATAAAGAGCAACACTCCAGACAATTACATTCAGAAATTACTTTCTATGAGGGAATTAGATTAGTAAATGATAAACTTAAAGTAGTAAAGGAGTTTTGCTATTTGGGGAGCAAAATAACTGATGATGGTCGAAGTAGTGAGGATATAAAATGTAGACTGGCAATGGCAAGGAAAGCGTTTCTGAAGAAGAGAAATTTGTTAACATCGAGTATAGATTTAAGTGCCAGGAAGCTGTTTCTGAAAGAATTTGTGTGGAGTGTAGCCATGTATGGAAGTGAAACATGGACGATAAATAGTTTGGACAAGAAGAAAATGGAAGCTTTCGAAATGTGGTGCTACGGAAGAATGCTGAAGATTAGATGGGTAGATCACATAACTAATGAGGAGGTATTGAACAGAATTGGGGAGAAGGGGAGTTTGTGGCACTACTTGACTAGAAGAAGCGATCGGTTGGTAGGACATGTTCTGAGGCATCAAGGGATCACCATTTAGTATTAGAGGGCAGCGTGGAGGGTAAAAATCGGAGACCAAGAGATGAATACACTAAGCAGATTCAGAAGGATGTAGGCTGTAGGACGTACTGGGAGATAAAGCCGCTTGCACAGGATAGAGTAGCATGGAGAGCTGCATCAATCCAGTCTCAGGACTGAAGACCACAGCAACAACAACATTAATTAATATTCGGTTCATTAATTTAGATTTTCGAATTTTCTTACTTGCTTTGGCTATTCAACATTTCACAACTTCTATAGCAGGAGCAGTTGTCTTCCTCCAAGATAAAGCCTCTCTGTGTACCAACGCCATCAGAGATCATTGCATCTTCCTCTCTCTCAGCCGCATTGCTACCTGGCCGCCTCACAGACCCTTCCACCCCTCTCAGTAACTCAAGAGCCGCTCACGAGGTACAGCTAGCCGGGACGTTTAGACTGTCACACTCCTCCATCACTCCCCTGTTATCCTGGCTTGTACGGGACGCGTATGGACTCCGAGGAGTGACGACTGGGTAGGTCCCTTCAGGCCACAGTTAAAGTTGTTGTCTGCGGCTGGTTTTGTTGACTGTGAGCGACCACGACATGGCAGATCTTCAACGTTTTGTGACGCACCCTTGTGGTTCAGCGTTCGTGGTATACGTCAACTCAGTGAGTAACATCCCGTGCCAACAACACTCGTTGTCGTAAAGTAGCTGTGTTCTTACGATGTTGATACGAACCCAACGACGCATAAACACAGAGCGAAAAGAATGCGCAATCCAGATAGTCCCCTTTTGAATCGGAGACTGCATGCTCGATTGAACTGCGTAGAGAATAGCAGTTCTGTATCTGCGTTACACTTGTGATTGCATCTGGCTTTCTTGTGTGGCCATTAAGTGTACTGAGAAAGAGGTTTCCAACTTAAATGCTAATGATGAATGTGGTGCAACGCACCGTTTCAGCCGTGTTTGACGGACATCACACTCAGACTACGAAAAAAATGGTTATAGGCCCAACTCTAGAAACTTCTGCAAATTTTACACTTCCATTTTGCTGCTGTCTCATGTCTGTAATAAAAGAAAGAAAC
Organism: Schistocerca serialis cubense; assembly: GCF_023864345.2. Classification (NCBI taxonomy): domain Eukaryota; kingdom Metazoa; phylum Arthropoda; class Insecta; order Orthoptera; family Acrididae; genus Schistocerca; species Schistocerca serialis. The sequence continues at coordinate 56,719,588 of NC_064644.1, forward strand.
ATCTGTAATGTGAATAGGGTGACGTTTTGATACAATACTTACGTCCTTGTATTAACAAATACGGAAAACCATTACAATATCAAATGGCCGAGAATCAAGAGAGTTTCTAATGCTACTGTCTTTCCAGCATACGTAGTATTCTCACAAAACTGTCCATCTATAACTACACTTAAATGCATGTAGACAAGTAAACAGTAGTACGTTACTAAGTAGCAGCACAGTTCTTCTCAACCGATATATATTTGGTAAAAACAAAAGAATACTATGAATTACCGAGTAACAAATGTTATAGGTTCTGTAAAAAGTGGCACCACTTTTCACAAGTCATATCCAGGTGAGCCGGAAAAAAGAAAGCTGACCCGATAGCCACACTTGCAGAGGCTATCGGTCTGTGGGTTTCACTTTTGTTCGGAAGTGAGAGTCTTAGTCTGCCGTATCGGCTTTGGCGCCGTTAATCCCTCTACAGTTGGCGTTACTAACTTCCACAGTCAACATCAGTTCGGATATCGGAATGTTAACTCTCCAATTTGAACCAATATTTGATCTCCCAAATTCCCTTTATTTCTTTATCAAGTTCGAGTAAATTTTGAGCCGGGCTCCGAGTGGAACTTTGAGATTATATAGAGAAGGCAGCCATCGGCTTTAATCTGAAGGGAGTTCGCAGGAGGTATTCATCAAAATTTTTCATAATGCGGTGTAATTATAAATACGTTTCAATGCACCACATTATTTTCCCGTCGAAGCATAAATATATCATTTGTTATTTTGTTCTGCTGAAACGTCGCAGAGCTTCGTTTATCGCAATTTTCTGGGTACTTCTGAAATCTTTGTTTCATTTCAGTTTATTTTTAGTATAAACGTTCTATAACAATACAAATACGTACTTCATATGTAGCGCATTATTTCTTTTTGCATTTTTGATGTTATTATTCAAACAAAAATGTACATATTTCGATATTTTATTGTCAGTGCAAATTAATTGAAATACTTAAGAATAACGTTATTGCAAAATACTGAAAACAGAGTGTTAAATGCACCCCCGTAAAGTCAGGTTCTTTGCATTATTTGAGAACTAATGGTTGAATGGCACTAGCATCTGTGGTACGCGATAGCTCGAGTCAGGAGTCAGAAGTCAACAGTGACAGAACTCGGTCGTGAAGTAACTGCGAGGCGTTGTGGGTATGACTCTAAGGGCCACACTATGGTTATTGAGAAAGAGGTTCAAATGGCTCTGAGCACTATGGGACTTAACATCTGCGGTCATCAGTCCCCTAGAACTTAGAACTACTTAAACCTAACTAACCTAAAGACATCACACACATCCATGCCCGAGGCTGGATTCGAACCTGCGACCGTAGCGGTCACGCGGATCCACACTGAAGTGCCTAGAACCGCACTGCTGAGTAAGAGGTTTCGAATATGTTATTATAAGGAGAGTACTATGTGGCCAAGGGTGTTTATAGTTCGACCATAAATGGAACTGGGGGCGTCTATAAATTTTCCACAAAACCGTTATGTCACACTAACAGTAACCACACTTCAAAGTAAGACTACACTATTTATTTATTTATTTAGCGTATGGCATTACATATGAACAGTGACTAGCAATTTTGGAGTATGTAGTTTTACAAAATTTAACAAGAATATATTAATTTCATAATTTAAATTTAAAAAAATAAGTATATAAAAAATATCTAATTTGTCGACCCACTCAAGGGCTGTCTCTGCGACTTCAAAAAAATCTTCCAAGTTTCCATGGTAGACTCTTCTGCTATAGCTTGTTACAATGCGATGGATCGTCTGGTGTTCATTTCCATAGTCACACTGAGAATATGAAGCCCTTCCCCATCGGTGGAGCTTTCCAGCACAGATGCCGTAGCCTGTGCGGATCCGATTAATTGTTTTCCAGGCACGTCGCGTTAGTTCCATACCGGCCGGTCTTCTGTCAGGTCTCTGGAGGATCTGATGTTCAAAATGGTGCAAATGGCTCTGAGGACTATGGGACTTAACATCTATGGTCATCAGTCCCCTAGAACTTAGAACTACTTAATCCTAACTAACCTAAGGACAGCACACAACACCCAGCCATCACGAGGCAGAGAAAATCCCTGACCCCGCCGGGAATCGAACCCGGGAACCCGGGCGTGGGAAGCGAGAACGCTACCGCACGACCACGAGATGCGGGCGATCTGAAGTTCCTCATGGGCAATAGTGTTCCACATTTCTGTCCCCATTTTGTTGATACTGAAAGTAGCTGCCTGTTGCGATTTTGCCAGTAGGAGAGACTACACCATTCCAGCCGCTCAGAAATGTGGGAGGCATGCCAGTGTCGTAGAATCATTTTATCATACAGTGTAATAGTGTATTCAAATCTTAATTCTAAACTTAATTCTTATCCTGTGTCAATGATTTTCGCTTGTAATTGTTATCAACAGTAAGATCTTTTCTCTGTTAGTACAACAACCGAGTATCATTCAGTTAAAAAGAGGTAGAAACGCTCACATAAAATTAATGACTGTACCAGATACTATAATTTCAGTTCAGCTCCTTCGAATGAAAAGGTCAGTGTTGCTATCTAATTGACAAGATTATAACAGTTTTATAGTTTAACTAACCTCATTTCCTAGTGAGAAGAAAGTTCGTTAAGTAATTAAATTATTTTAATGGCAGCTGCACTGAAAAATCGTATGCTAGTGTTAGTGTTATGTTATAGCGTATTTTTGATGATTTTCTATGCTGGTCTTGGCTTTTGTACTTTGGGCGTCGCCTCATTTAACAGTTGGAAACTGTGAATTCATTTTGGACTTAATAATTATATTTTGTACTGGTAAATTCTAATCAGTAGAAGCCAGTGATTGATAAGACCAAATTACTGTGAGTAACATTCCCCAGTGCACACGGCGTTATTCATTGCCATTAGTTCATTCTAAAGATAATTAACTTTCAAACATCTTATTACTTCCTGCATTTCTTTTGAGCTCTTGCATATTCACTGATCAGCATTGACTACCTACATTTGAGTTACTGTTATGAGATTTCAACTTCAGTTTGTAATAGTTTCATAAATTTTGTCCTTAAATGGACAGGCGACCAACCTATTTCATCTAATAGTTACAGCTTCATCAAACTTCAGTTCCACAATTAATAACTAACTCAGCATGCAAATGCAAATTAATCAATATAGTTACATAGTTCTCTTTCTAGTCGTTATTGGTGCAGCATTTTTCTTTATCATTATTGCGACCAGTAGGGTATTCCTCTACACTCTTTCAGAATATGTTCTACGGGACTGATATATTATCCAAACACTGGGTACCCTTTAACTTCGTTCGATCGACTATGCACCGAAGAATGTAGCCAGTTTTCAGAACAACTATGTCCTCCAGCAACGTACTAAGAAGCAGTAGTATAAAAAAGATTATGAGGTAATCGCTGTTCGTATGAAGCGAATAACGTTATCTAGTATGAACACTTATAAGGAATTCCAGTTATAAACAATTAAACGAAGCGATCTTTGCTTACCAAATGAAATTCTTTGCCGTGTTCAGAATGCGATACAGTTGCGTACTAAGACCATGAATTATATGAATAACAAGTAATCTCTTCTCTTGGCCATTGTTAGAATGCACTGTCACAATCAGTGTGTGTGGGTGCGCGCGCGGGAGCGCGCGTCTCTGTGTGTGTGTGTGTGAGTGGGTCTATGCAGTTTCTAAAAAATGTTGTGTAACAAAGAATATAAAAAAAAATACTAAAAACCGAAAGTAATTAGTTTCCTTGTCACTATAGAAAATATCTCAAAGCTTAAGGCAGACAACTTCACGGAGTCAGCAACTGCATTATGAAAGAGGCTTTTACTTACCGACAACCACGTGTAACGCACACGGTTTCAAGTTCGCTTCGCCAAGGTACTCATCCTTACTGATGTTATTTATCAAGGAAAGGAGCTTACTTACAGGGATGGGATGTGCCTAGCAGGCCTGCGTGCCAAGCCATTAACAGAGACAACCTGGCAAGCTGCTGAAGGGCAGGAAAGTCCTTCATATGTGGCAGCTATTTGAGGGTGGGGCAAACAAGGGTGGACCAAAGTAACACTTTCAAAAAATAAAGTGGCAGCTGTGAAAATAGGCGAGGTGTGTGCAGTTAGAAAAATACTTGTTGCTCAAACAATATTTTTCAAACAAACCAGGACTCCTCATAGGTTAAGTGAGAAATATACTGCAATCTTCTTTCAGAGGAGTAACTAATGAAGAGACATACTATTATTTTATGCAGGACAACGTAAGAGAACATGAAGCCCTTGCATATATGGTTTACTTGTTAATAAGAACTATCCTTCAAGCACTGAAATAATCAGTCTGACTGCGTAGCTGACGGGTCACCCATTACTGTCAGTTCTGTGAGATGGTTGACACTGCCATCCACCTAACAGTGGGTAGCAACAGGAGGGGGGGGGAGGGGTATAGGGAGAGGGAGAGGGGGAGAGACGGAGAGAGAGAGAGAGAGAGAGAGAGAGAAGCGGTCAGGAACGTGGGTTCGATTCTCCCGACTGGGTCGGAGATGCGCTTGCACATTGGAGACTGGGTGTTGTGTTCTCCTGATCATCATTTCATCACCATCGACATACAGGTCGCGAAGTGGCGTCAAATAAAACGACCTGTACTAGGCGACCGAACAAGCCCACAAGCGGTCTCCTTGTCCTGCTATCATTTCTTCTTTTTTTCGCTATAGCCAGTTACAGTGCTGACGTCGAGCTACATTCTCACTATTTGTCGACTTTTTCTCCACAGTTACTTTGTCAGGTTTAAGCTGGAGCCTGTGCACAGCAGTGGGAGCATCTGCTGGTGACCCACCGATCTCAAGTGCTAAATGGTGCTACAGTTCTCTCGGACTTTCTCACTAGGCTTCCCTAACTCGTTAAATTCGAGTAAAATCCATATGCCACTTACCAAAGTCCGAGAAACGTCCCGTAGCATATGTTGCTATCGAAGGCTGCCTTCCCACCACTGGTTCCCTCGTTATGCTAGAAAGAGCGCTTTCGTCGTACACGAAACACCATGTACCGCTGCGAAATACATATAACGGTGCAAAAGAATATTTGTGCCAAGTGTCACACTGATATCTGCCATCTTTCTCGCATAAATGTAACTTTTAAGGTATTAACGCCGTTATCCCACGCCAGCGATTTTCCGATCGATTTGATCGTAGTCTCAAATACTACTAAATCAAAAACAATTTACTATTCAACAGTATGAGCTTAATGCTCGACCAACGTGTGATTTTAATCATTCATCAATAGTATCTCCAAATGTATTCGAATTTTTTCCCACCGAAAACCGTGTAAACTTCATAACTATTTACTAACGTATCACCAACGTATTACTAACGTATCTCACATTATACAATGCAGCCTGTTAACTCCTGTTCAGATCCTTTACTACGATGGATGTTGATTTCGCACTGGAAGCCAGAAGTGCGTTTCCAAAAAATCGGTATGAATTCGACGGAATCCTTATCAATATGTTCCAAAATGCCGCGATTAAAATCGCGATATTCCGATCTCCGTACCTCGGGTTCTATTAGTAATAAAAGGATAACGTCATGTGTTTTGGAAAGTCCTGGGGCTAAAGGACCATTTATTCATTGAACAATATAGTCCTAATATCACTATCCTACAATATATGGTCGAAGTATTAACATTACACATTCCTGCTGCTTAAGAAAATGGAGCAAATCGGTTGCTTCGTTTTGCATTTCATTTGGTCTACGGTTAGCTTGTTGGGACTTATGCATGAACAATTAATTCATGGACGGTTGCTCTGAAACCCCTAAATTATCAAAAAATATTGTTTACTATTATTTCGAAGTCACCAGCAGACCAAAACCCAACCGAGGATTCCGAGATGGCTATGAGCAGCAAATGGCTGTAATTCTCACGATATATTCCCAACATTCCGGCCGCGAACGAACTTGAAAGTTTTTGAGACATCTTTATCCGTTTCAGAGATACAGAGATCAAGCTACTGTCCCTGATAAACATCAATGGCTTTTCATTAATGTTAATTATGGGGAACGAATTTTTATTGTAGGTGACAGCAATACAGTTTTCACTACGAAACCAAGAGAATTCTTTGCTGAAAAAGCAAAATTGTTAACATTTGGTCAGTATGCAATGAAGTGTAACTGAACATCAAGAAAACAAATCCTATGACGAGGCAGAAGGACACTGTTAAATGTCGGCGGTACCACTACACGCTGCATAACAAATATAGAATTTCTAGGAACGAAAACTGTATCTCACTTGAAGTGGTGTGAATATCTGAGAAAACTTGCAAACTGAACGTTATCTGCATGTTATCCCTTAGAGTTTTGTCGTCATTTGGACCAGATAATGCCTTTTAGAAACATACTACTCTCATATACAGTTAATTATTGGCTATGGAATATTTGATTGAGGGAGGAATGAAAAAAATGAACAGTTTTGAAACATACTGAAGTGGGTCGTCAGTAAAATTGTTTAAAATTGTAGACAACTCATTATAACGTTCTGTTTATAATCCTGAGGATTATCAACTACATCATGTTAGTATACAGCAATCAGTTGAGTAAACAACAACAGCATTGTTAATTGTTGCACAGACAGCTCTGTCCATTCCAGCTCTGTCCGTGCCCATGGACAGAAACAAATCTGTCTATGGCCACGTTGGCAGACATAAACTGAATTCTCGTTCTCCACCAAGGAATGAAACAAAATAAATTAATCAAAGAAAACATGCTCCGTTGTTTCCCCCAACGATAGAAAAAAAATGGCATTAAATTGCCCAAACAAAATTGAAAGGATTACTAAAACGAATTCATTTAAAAATAAAGTTAAAATGTATTTGTTAAACAGTAAAGGACTAACTAGATAACACAGAGAAGGTGTGTTGGTAAAAAATGTAGTGCACCTGATTAGTAACAACGATGACAAGTTTTTCTTAAAAAACAATCTGCCATTTGACGTAAGACACGAATGCTGTGCTTGTCCCTTTTTTCGTTTATTGTTATAATTATTATTATTTCTTTACCTGAAAAACGCCCTCCCAAAGTTATGCAAAGTGCAATACTAACACCTTATCCTCTTTCTGAGCTCAGTATCTCACTCATTATAGAATATTGCTGACTCAGTTTTCCAGGCTAGCAAATAAGCCACTTGACCTACTTAATACATCAACATTCAAAGAAACTATATGATTCCAGAGGTCTTCTCAGGTCTCTTAACATCTGTGATTTATATATGCTGACAGAAGCGGCGAATCAATTTTTCACCAAGGTCGGTATTCGAACCTGGCTCTCTTGCTCATTAAGATGCACTAACATCTACGCCTTCTAAACACAGAGACTTTGCACAACTACACAGACTAAATAGCACACCTCTCTCCTGAATCCAAAATCCCACTTGTTGTTCTCCCTAAACTCGAACTCTCAGCCTTAGTACATGTTTTCCTTTGTAGCTTCAGTCTTCACTTATACATCACAGAAGTTTGAGACTTGCAAAGGTCTCTGGAACTACATAGTTTCATTTGACTGAAGTACCTACGCCTGGTTTCAGGCGGGATCCCCCCTTTCTTTCGACGATGAGGTGCTATTCCAATACAGTTGGAGAGCCTCTGCAATCTTGTTCGAGTTTAGAGGAAATTCCAAGTGGCATGAGGCTTGAGTGGGAATATGGATTGAAGGGGGTGGCGTGCTAGGGCAGCCCATGCCAGAGTGGCTTCGCTCATCAGCCCAGTGAGCCAGAGACCCATGCTTCGAATCACGGATTTGCTACAAATTTCATTCGTCACTTCAGTCTATATACAAACCAATATGTCTTTGACATTATTCACTGGAGACAAGTCTTCCGCAGCTCCTTGTCCCTAATAGCAATCTGCTTTACTGCTATTTAAACGAAGACAGGCTGTCCCTGTTCAACACTACTCAAGAAAAATACGCACGAAACATCTATGTAATAGCTACTCAGCGATGAGTTGTAATTTCAACGTCCAAGTAATTGTGTGTTCATTAGCGACTGCTGTCAACCTGTGTTGATGGTTTCTGCTGGATACTTCGTCCACACTACTTTGCCACACTACGGCGTCTACCAGGTTCTGTGTCGATGTGGAAAGACAAATATTGGACAGACTGTGCGCACCGTCGAAGATCGTTGCCGAGAACACCAGAGGCACACTGGACTAATGTATCCCAAAAAGACAGCGGCTGCAGAACACTGTCTATCTGAGGTATACTCGATGGAGAAGGAACATATCAGGGCCTTGGCACGGACTTCCAAATACTTGTACAGGTCCTCATGGAGGCTACAGAAATTCTCACCAGGGACGGTCTCATCAACCGAGACTGCGGCTATAATCTAAGCAAGGCTTGGGAGTCAGCACTGAGTTTAATTAAGAAACTCTCCGCAAACAAAACGATCTGGCGACCAGGGCGGACAGAGCACCTACGTCAACGCTACCACAGACGCTGACCCTATCGTCCCCGAGACGGAAAACGTGAGATGGTGAGCGCGGAGTGCCCAGGAAACCACTCGCGGGTTGAGAGTATGGAAGTTGGCCCACCTGACCACGGCGACGTATCTGATCGCCGAAATATTGTGCCCGTTGGACACTATGAAACGGCAGTACATCCGTGAACTGTTCGATCACCATATACGACGGGAGTAACTGAAGAATCAAATATGTTTGTTTTACTTTATTTTTACTTATTTAAATTTTTCGGTGCCAACACAATGTTACAGACCATTCACTGAGGAGAACTTTTCGTCACTGTGGCTTTTTGTATATAGTACAAAGCTAGTATACAAGACTCCACGCAATCTTATTTGAAATTTGAAGATTACCGCCACTTTGTGGAGCCGTACAAGATATTGCCTACTTTTCCCAGATTCGTCCTCCTACGAATCATGGCTGATGCTGTTTAGTCTATACAAGGTGTTTTTCAAGGTTTTCTTTGGTCTCAACGGTGAAAAGAGCAATACAAAGTTTTTTCCTATTCTGAAAGCTTAATGCTCTGCCTACTTTATTTCTTGGTGATCAAGCTGAATAATAACACTTATAAGCTATTCCTCCTCATTAGTTATGTGATCTAACCATCTAATCTTCAGCATTCTTCTATAGCACCACATTTCGAAAGCTTTTATTCTCTCCTTGTCCAAACTAGTTATCGTCCACGTTTCACTTCCATACATGGCTACACTCCATACATATACTTTCAGAAACGACTTCGTGACACTTAAATCTATACTCGATGTTAGCAAATTTCTCTTCTTCAGAAACGCTTTCCTTGCCATTGTCAAACTACATTTTATATCCTCTCTACTTCGACCATCATCAGTTATTTTGCTACCCAAATAGCAAAACTCCTTTACTACTTTAAGTGTCTCATTTCCTAATCTAATTCCCTCACCATCACCTAAATAAATCGACTACATTCTATTATCCTCGTTTTGCTTTTGTTGATGTTAATCTTATATCCACCTTTCAAGACACTGTCCATTCCGTTCAACTGCTCTTCCATGTCCTTTGCTGTGTTCTGCCATCGGCGAACCTCGAAGTTATTATTTCTTCTCCATGGATTTTAATACCTATTGCGAATTTTTCTTTGGTTTCCTTTACTGCTTGCTCAATATACAGATTGAATAACATCGAGGATAGGCTGCAACACTGACTCACTCCCGCCCCAATCACGGCTTTCCTTTCATGCCCCTCGACCCTTATAACTTCCATCTGGTTTCTGTACAAATTGCAAATGGCCTTTCGCTCCCTGCGTTGTATCCCTGCCACCTTCAGAATATTGTCTAAGGCATTCTCTAAGTCTGCAAATCATAGAAACGTAGGTTTGCCTTACCTTAATCTATTTTCTACGAAATCCAAATTGATCTTCCCCGAGGTCGGCTTCTACCAGTTTTTTCCATTCGTCTGTAAAGAATTCGTGATAGTATTTTCCATCTGTGACTTATTAAACTGATATTTCGGTAATTTTCACATCTGTCTACACCTGCTTTCTTTGGGACTGGAATTATTATATTCTTCTTGAAGTCTGATGGTATTTCGCCTGTCTCATATGTCTTGCTCACTATATGGTACAGTTTTGTCAGGGATGGCTCTCCCACGGCTATCAGCAGTGGAAATGGAATGTTGTCTACTGCCAGGTCCTTGTTTCGACTTAGGTCTTTCAGAGCTCTGTCAAACTCTTCACGCAGTGTCATATCTCCCAATCTATTCTCATGTACATCCTCTTCCATTTCCATAATATTGTCCTCAAGTATGTCGCCCTTGTATAGACCCTCTACATACTCCTTCCACCTTCCTGCTTCCCCTTCTTTGCTTAGAACTGGGTTTCCAGCTGAGCCATTGATATTTATACAAGTGGTTCTCTTTTCTCCAAAGGCCGCTTTAATTTTCCTGTAGGCAATATGTATCTTACCCATAGTGATATATGCCTCTACATCCTTACATTTCTCCTCTAGCCATCCATGCTTAGCCATTTTGCACTTCCTGTCGATCTCATTTTTGAGACGTTTGTATTCCTTTGTGCCTGCTTCATTTACTGCATTTTTATATCATCTCCTTTCATCAATTAAATTCAATGTATCTTCTGTTACCCAAGGTTTTCTATCAGTCCTCGTCTCTTTACCTACTTGATCCTCTGCTGCCTTCACTATTTCATCTCTCGAAGCTACCCATTCTTCTTTTACTGTTTTTTTCCCCATTCCTCTCCATGAAACTCTCTACAATCTCTGGTTCTTTTAGTTTATCCCGGTCCCATGTCCTTAAATTCCCACCTCTTCGCAGTTTCATCAGTTTTAATCTACAGTTCACTACCAATAGATTATGGTCAGAGTCCACATCTGCCCCTGGAAATGTCTTACAATTTAAAACCTGGTTTCTAAATCTCTGTCTTACCATTATATAATCTATCTGATACCTTCTAGTATCTCCAGGCCTCTTCCATGTATACAACCTTCTTCTTCTTCTTCTTCTTTCATGATTCTTGAACCAAGTGTTAGTTGTGATTAAGTTATGCTCTGGCAAAATTCTTTCAGGCGGCTTCCTCTTTCATTCCTTACCCCCATTCCATATTGATCTACTAAGTTTCCTTCTCTTCCTTTTCCTACTATCGAATTGCAGTCATCCATGACTATTAAATTTTCGTCTCCCTCCACTATATGATAAATATCTTTTATCTCATCATACATTTCATCCATCTCTACGTTATCTGTGGAGCTAGTTGGTATATAAACGTGTACTACTGTGGTAGGCGTGGGCTTCGTGTCCATCTTGGCCACATTAATGCGTTCACTGTGCTGTTTGTAGTAGCTTACCCCGCACTCTTATTTTTTATTCATTATTAAACCTACTCCTGCATTACCCCTGTCTGATTTAGATTTTATAACCCTGTATTCACCTGACCAGAAGTCTTGTTCCTCCTGTCACCGAACTTAACTAATTCCCACTATATCTAACTCTAACCTATCCATTTCCCTTTTTAAATTATCTGAGCTGTGCGTGGCTCGTGTTCCAGCCATTATCTATTTTACACCCTGTTTTTAACGTACTTACACCTCACTACGTTAAATTAAATTACTACTGTCACTGAGTTGCTGACTTGTCTGACCGTCACCGGCGCTAGCATCGCGTATGGATGTGTCCCCTCTAGTAGTATCTTTGCTCGACTGCTATTACTTCCCGGTCGTTGTCTGTCGTAAACCAGTTCGGATCGCGTGATCGGGGCCTGCCAGTATGTTGGAACGCGTCTAGAATGCAGTCCGGACCTGTCACTCGGGGAGTTTCAATTGGGCACTAGTGCAGTCGGGCTGGAGCAGCAGTGAGGTCTGCATCGACATGGCTCGCCCGACCATTGCCGCCACCCACCACTTGAGCCGGGCCACGGTCTTGGTGGATCGTCGGTTGGCTCGCCGATCGTTCATGAGTCGGCTGTGTGTGTGCATCGACTCCCGATTGTCTTTGTGTGTGCTTAGTTACTGTTGTGTAGCGTTCAGGCCTTCGTGAAAATGTTTCAAAAAATGGTTCAAATGGCTCTGAGCACTATGCGACCTAACTTCTCAGGTCATCAGTCGCCTAGAACTTAGAACTAATTAAACCTAACTAACCTAAGGACATCACACACATCCATGCCCGAGGCAGGATTCGAACCTACGACCGTAGCGGTCGCTCGGCTCCAGACTGCAGCGCCTAGAACCGCACGGCCACTCCGGCCGGCCTGAAAATGTTTGTCAGGTTGTGTGTGTAGTTGGAGTTATTTCCACTGGCCACTGTTTTAGATGTTGTCGGCATTCTGAGAGGAGTCGGTCGGTTTCTGGGCCCGCTGGCGGTCCCTGCGCAGTGTCGGAACGTGTGTGGAGCTGTCCGATCGCTACGGGCTTCGTGGTTCATGGACCCAGGACGTCAAAGTTTAGTAGTCGTTTCAACTACCCAAGCCACGTCCATTTATGTTGCGGTGGTTGGCGGTTAGGAGGTTTTCCTGTGAGCAACATCGAGTGTTTCTATTGCTGAAATTTAGCCGCCATGCGGTGCAATTAACTATATTGGTTGACTATTTACTGTATTTCAAATTCAAGTGTACCAGCAGAATTTTCTGCCTAGTGTTCAAGTTACCTGCCCTGGTCACTAACGTAATTACCGGCAGCGTCCATTCCGCACCTGTTGTCGCTGTCCAACATGGTGTGTAATTTTGACAGCTAATACATAAATCATTGTGGATTATCACGTTCGTATTCTTTTCTGTTTGAGTTCTTATGTACTGATTGATGGCAAGCAAGTCGTTGTGTCGGTCGGTCCGTGACAGTCCCCTAGTTTGGTTCACACGAATTAAGTGTAGTTGGACTCACCACCTCTCGCCTAAGTGAACGAGGGCAGACCGATCCACTGGAGGCTCCTGAGTGCCGTTCTCTTAATTATGCATTTGGCAACGCTAATGTTGTTGTAATTTTAATGTATTTTATATTTTTAATTTGGCAAGGGTGGTTGTGTGCCTTCAGCCCTGGAAATGTTCTGAGAGTTTCCTTCAGGTCCAAACATTGTCGCCGTCTCCTCTTGAAAGCTTATTGTAATTTCCTCTGAAAGACTGTACACGTTATTGTGGGCCTTCCGTCGTTGGTGTTGCAAAAAGCAAATTTTAAACTTAATGTGTTGTTTTACCGATTGTTGCAATATACATATTTCCTTAATTTGCAGAATTTAACTTTGCGGCCTTCAGCCATCTTATTGCGTTTGTTTATCTCTTTCTGTGCACCTTGTGGGCTATCAGCCCTGTTAGCATCTTAAAACATTGTGGACTTCTGCCTTCAGTAACCATAGTATATTTGGAATTATGGAGATTTAATCCGGCGGCCTTCAGCTGCTCCGCATCCTGATCTCATATATGTATACGATTTTTCTTATTCGTAAATTTCAGTGTGTCATGTCTTTTCAAAATTGAACTTATTGTACAGCATCTGTTTGGAGGCCTTCAGCCGCGAAGCAAATTTAATTCTTTCAAAAGTGTATCTGTGAACCAAATGATAATAAATTACAATTATGAAATGAATCCGACCGCAACTCCCTAGGCCCTTTCCACAATCCTAATTATCTGATAGCCCTGCGTGATTTAGGGGTTAAGGGATCTGTCGTTCCACGCTCCGATCAGTAGAACGACAGTTTTCTTTTTTCTGATAACGACGTCCTCCTGAGTAGTCCCCGCCCGGAGATCCGAATGGGAGACTATTTTACCTCCAGAATATTTTATCCAAGAGGACGCCATCATCATTTAACCATACAGTAAAGCTGCATGCTATCGGGAAAAAATACGGCTATAGTCTCCCCTTGCTTTCAGCCATTCGCAGTACCAGCAAACCAAGGCCGTTTTGGTTAAGGTTGCATGGCCAGATCAGTCAGTCATCCATACTGATGCCCCTAGAACTACTGAAAAGGCTGCTGCCCCTCTTCAGGAACCACCCGTATGTCTAGCCTCTCAACAGATACCCCTCCGTTGTGGTTGCACCTACGGTACGGCTATCCGTATCACTGAGGCATGCAAGCCTCCCCACCAACGGCAAGGTCCATGCTTCATGGGGGAGGGGCTGGGGTTACCTGATTGTTTTCCAAGAATCTTTCCAAATATGAATGGAAGATAACAAATGCTTTTCTGTCTGCAACCAAACTGAACTTCGTCCTGCATCTCAAAATTTATTGTTTCCGTTCTTCTGTTCTTTAATGTAATGATCTGTTTATAGCCATGAGGATGTGGTTACGAGTACCGATCCGGCACACATTTTTAGTGTGACCTTTTGGCAGGTTCCTCAGTTTATGCGCTTGTTTAGTCTTCGGTAGTGAGATGACCATCATTTCCTAGAAGTCTGGTATCGGATATTATGGACTGTCATCACTCGAGTGGGGATGCCATGAGACAATTAGAGAACCGTAAATCTCAAATGATGTTGCGAAAAAGAAGCCGAACAAGCCTTAAAGTTACGAGATATAAGAAAGCCGACAAATATGAGCGAAACAAGGCTGGGGTTACCTGATTGTTTTCCAAGAATCTTTCCAAATATGAATGGAAGATAACAAATGCTTTTCTGTCTGCAACCAAACTGAACTTCGTCCAGCATCTCAAAATTTATTGTTTCCGTTCTTCTGTTCTTTAATGTAATGATCTGTTTATAGCCATGGGGATGTGGTTACGAGTACCGATCCGGCACACATTTTTAGTGTGACCTTTTGGCAGGTTCCTCAGTTTATGCGCTTGTTTAGTCTTCGGTAGTGAGATGACCATCATTTCCTGGAAGTCTGGTATCGGATATTATGGACTGTCATCACTCGAGTGGGGATGCCATGAGACAATTAGAGAACCGTAAATCTCAAATGATGTTGCGAAAAAGAAGCCGAACAAGCCTTAAAGTTACGAGATATCAGAAAGCCGACAAATATGAGCGAAACAAGGACCCCGTCAAATTACTTGTGGCGCTTGCGGGGGGTACACGCCTCGAGCTTGTTAAAAACTTGGTGTTCGCTAAACGGGGAATAACGCGGGGGCCCGGCCGCGCTTTTCTTACGGGCCGGGGCGTAAGCGCGCCGCAGGTGCGGCTCATTCGTCAGACCGGGCTCCAGCTGATGAGAATTTTAATACTGGCCTGTACAGTGGCGCCGGCGGCTGCAGGGGCCGATGGGAAGAGCACCGTGCCGCGCCCGCCGCCTTTATTAAATATCTCATCAGTTTGTACTTCCAAGGGGGTCTTTGCGCCAGAGACAGGCCCGGGAACCTCGCTGCCTCTCCACGGCTAAAAAGTGAAGTGAAAAGCCTGCTGACACGAGAGGTGGAGCTGAAGAGTGGCTCGGCGATGCATTGTCTCACCTCCAACGCTCGTTTTACTGTCGTTATGGCTACTCTTCACATGTTTACTTGTGACTGACTAGAGAGTTATGCTTCCTAAGAGCCAGGTCGTGGAGTGAGCGCTGAGTAGATAATCATTTGAACAAGCTCAGCGGGTGATCTCACCCATTAAACATGGGAAGAGTTCAGTTCTCCTGAGTCCGCGAAAGATAAATTGTAACATACTGTTACTATGATGCTTAGTCATCTGCAACCAAGTAGCAAATGTGAGAAGAAAGCTCAGTATATATTTTCTGCGGATGATTAAGAAGCATCTTCTTTATCTCAAAAGTCCTTTCAATATGCGATGAATATCAATAATGTCGTGGTAATATTGGTTTCAATGAAATAATATACATACTGCAACAGTCACCTGTTAATATTTTACCTGCATGGCCCGTTTCGACAGCACGGTGCCACCATCATGTTTTGTTTTCTTTCTTTTGTTTAGGGCGCAAAAAACAACTAGGGTCATACGCTCGCAAGTCAAAACTGTAGAACACGAAGACAGAGGAGTTAAAAACGACTACATGTCAATCTAATTCGACAGAAGACAAGACAGGTAAAGACGGGGACGTCGGGAAGGATCTATAAAATTCACCACAAAGAAAAGGCCCAGAACTAGAAATCAAATGATCTTTACCATATTGCTAAGATGGATTCATAAAAACGGCCGATAACTTAGACGTAAAACACAAACGAAAACGTAAGTGCTTAAAATAATGGAATCCCATCAGGAGATTTCGGACCGTTAAAAGTTGCACGCAGTGTACACAAGGTGGGTGGCACCACTTAACAAATGGCGATGGCTGCAAAGACAGTGCCCGATAGGCAACCTAGCTAAAATGATCTCCTCGCGACGAGAGGGCCGGGGAAAACTCGTCCTAGCTGCTGGTAGTGGCTCTTCCCGTGAAGAGAGGACCAATGGTGATGCCAAAGTGACATCACCTGCTGACAGACGGCAACACACAGATCATCGGAGGGAATGTAAGAAGTAGCAGGCTGAGGTACGAGGACTGAAGCCTTAGCAGCAGCTTCAGCGGCACGTTTCTTGTCAGACCGAAATGACGAGGGACCCACATAAACATCACAGTGGCTTCATCGACAGTGAGCAAGTGACAGATTTCCCGGACGCACTGCATTAAGGATGGACGGTGTACAGTACACAAAAGCTACGAAGGTCACACAGTCTTAGCAGATGACGCAACTGAAAAGTCTGTTTCACCAGCTGCGATATAGTCGCGAATATAAACAGCGATGCGGGTACTGTCAAATGGTTTTTTATTTCAGTCATTGATCACAATATGTAGACTTCAGCGATCAGTCAGCGTATTCAATGAACTGTTGATGAAGCCAGACCAACAGGCGTTACATGCATTGAGCATAAATAATAGTGCATTGACAATGGCTAGCTTCTAGTTGAAATCAGTGAGCCTTGAGCAGCCGCTGGTGAAGTATCAGTGCGGCAGCAGTGCAGTGGCGAGTCGCATATTTAGCTTTCATATTTGTTTTGTAGTTGGATTCTTAATTCATTTCCGAGTGTTTGTGCCCTTACATATTTAATTACATAAAATCTTTGCGTATTCTCGTATTTGAGAGGAGTAATGTTGCTTAATGATAGCTGTAGAGTATAAATTCACGGAGTCGTTAGATATTAGCAGTACGGTGGATAGGGTGTGTGCGTGCTGTGCGCGGCGCAGGAGGAACAGGCCGCGGCTAGCGAGCAGCTGAGCGTGCTGTTGGCCACGGTCAGCCGCCTTCAGGCTGCTGCCTCGAGGTGCAGCGACGGCAGAGAGTGTGGCGCGTCGCTTGAGACACCCCAGGTGTCGCTTGCTGCGTCCGCTAACTCAGCCGCCGAGGCACCTTCTAGTGTACCCGGCGCGTTGGGGCCGCCCTCACCTCAGGGTGAGGGGTGGACTGCAACGCGTTCTCGTCGATCGAGGCGGAGGGTCAACGTGGAGGCTGTCCGGCTGGCCTCGCCCGATCGTCCTGTCAGTGGGCAGGTGGCCGATCCTTCAGCAGTGCCCGAGCAGGCACACGGGGGCAAAGGATTGCTGGTTATTGGGAGCTCCAACATTAGGCGGGTGATGGAGCCCTTGGGGAAATAGCGTACAGGGCTGGAAAGAAATCCAACGTGCACGGTTTGTCTGCCGGGGGCCTCATCCAAGATGTGGAGGCGGCCTTGCCTGCAGCTATCGAGCGTACGGGGTGCAGTCGTCTGCAAGTAGTTGCTCACGTCGGCACCAATGATGCCTGTCGCTTGGGTTCTGAGGCGATCCTCAGCGCCTGGCGGATTTGGTGAAGACCGCTGGCCTCGCACGCGGGGTGCAAGCGGAACTCTCTATTTGCAGCATCGTTCCCAGAGTGGATCGGGGTCCTTTGGTTTGGAGCTGAGTGGAGGGTCTCGACCAGCGGCTTCGTCGACTCTGTGACGGTCTTGGCTGCAGATTTCTAGACTTTCGCTATTGTGTGGGGAATTGTACGACGCCCCTAGATAGGTCAGGGGTGCACTACACAAAGGAAGCGGCTACTCGGATAGCAGAGTACTTGTGGCGTGCACATGGGGTTTTTTTAGGCTAGGCAGTAGTGCGAGGTGTCCTGATGAACACTCACAAGTCGACGTGCAGGCAGGGAAATCAGGACGCACTCAGTGTAAAGACACTTGAGCTATCAAGATATTAGCAGTAAATTTTCAAAGTGTTCAGAAAATAGTTCGTGAATTTACTGCTCTCCAGGAAGCGTGTGGAGCGCAAATTATTCTTGGGACTGAAACCTGGCTGAACCCTGAGATAGGAAGTTCTGAAATATTTAGTGAGGGTTGGAACGTGTATCGGAAAGACAGATTAGACACTGTAGTTGACAAAAATATTGTGTCTACTGAAGTCGAAGTAGAGTGTGATTGCGAAGTTATCTGGACACGTTTAAAAGGGCTAGGGGAAATAAATTGTTGGGTGTTATTATCGGCCACCAGGTTCCACCGTGACAGTTCTAGAATCATTCAAAGGGAGTCTACATTCTGTATTGCAGAAGTACCCGAATCATGCTATATTAGTCGGAGGTGTCTTCAACCTATCTAATATAGTCTGGGATGTATATGGATTCATTACAGGTGATACAGATAAGCCGTCATGTGAATTACTTTTGAGCACATTATCCGAAAACTGTCTTGAGCAGCTAAATCGACAGCCAATGCGTAATGGAAATATTTCAGATCTGGTAGCCACGAACAGACCAGACCTCATCGACGGTGTCAGTGTTGAGACAGGGATTAGTGGTCATGGTGTTGTCATTACGACTATGGTTACTAAAGTTAAAAAGTTGGTCAAGAAGGGTAGCAGAGTCTTCTTACTAGAAAGAGCAAATAAGCAGTTGTTAGCATCCCACTTGGTAAATGAATCGACTTCATTTACTTCCGGTACGATGGATGTGGAAGAATTATGGGCAAATTTTAAACACATTGTAAATCACGCTTTGGACAAGTATGTGCCGAAAAAGTGGGTTACCGACGGAAAACACCAACCGTGGTTTAACAGCGCAATTCGGAGAATGCTCAGGAAGCAAAGACAGTTGCACTCGTGGTACAAAAAGATCGGGAGAATGAGCACAGGCAAAAGTTAGTAGAGATTCGTGCTACTGTAAAAAGAGCGATGCACGAAGCATTCAACCACTACCACCGTCATACCTTAGCAAAAGATCTTGCTGAAAATCCAAGGGAATTCTGGTCTTACATAAAATCGGTAAGTGGGTCGAAGGCTTCCATCCAGTCACTCACTGATCAGTCTGACCTGGCAATGGAAGACGGCAAAACGAAAGCTGAAATTTTAAATTTAGCATTTGAGAAATCTGTCACGCTGAAGGATCGTACAAACATACTGCCGTTTGAGTCTCGTACAGATTCCCGTATGGAGGACATAGTGATAGACATCCCTGGGGTTGTGGCGCAGGTGAATGGGTTGAAAATAAATCCTCCTGATGGGATTCCAATTCGGTTTTACAGAGAGTACTCTACTGGATTGGCTCCTTACTTAGCTTGCATTTATCGCGAATCTCTTGCCCAACGTAAAGTCGCGAGCGACTGGAAAAAAGAGCAGGTGACGCGCTTTCCCGCCAAAATCCGCCATCTTGGATGACTTCATGCGATGTTGCCAAGTCTACATGCTGCCATCTTGGATGACGTCATCGCCGCCATCTTGAATAAATTTGTTGGCAACAATGCAGCGTGTCCTGGCACATATTTTGTTCCACTACTTCCGTTATTCCGTTAAGTGCGCTATTTGGAAAGAAGTGCCATCTTGAAGACCCAGTCTTTCATATTGAATATGTCTGCAATATTTTCTTATAGTACTTATTCCTAATGAAACCTTTCCATGTCTCATCTTAAATCAATTTGTGCAATATATTATTTTAGTACTTATTCCTGTTGAGATGTTTCCATGCCTCATATACAATCTGGGAAATTGCTAGAATGAAAGAGATTTCATTCATTATGAGAGCATACCCGTAGGAACACCAGCTACAGCGCTTCATTCTGTAGCATTTCGTGACGCAAAAACCCAAAATAAGTGTGATGGACTAATAATACGGCGATAAATGTAAAATACCTACGCAAGAGATAAATATTCTGTGGAATTTTAAGCATCTCCATACGAACTCAATAACAGAGGCATATGGAAAACAGATAATTATTCCATGTTGGTGATTGGAGGAGAGATGTTCTTTGTCAGATGGGGAGGAGATAGTTAGATGACACCATTAAGGAAGTAATCAATGTTTTATGGTATCAAAGAAAATAAATACATATAAAACCACAAAAGGAGTATCAGGTGTGTGGAGTTCATAATCCTTAATCATTTCAAAAGAAAGTGTTGTGTGGTTTGATGGTGCGAACCTGCAGTTTTAGACGGTTTTGGGATTCGTCGAGAATATTTCTCCAAAGGCCTAAATAATTTCACGAACTGAAGTTGGACGCCACATTCCATACACATGGCAAAGCGTAGCACTTGGCTGTACCGATCGATTTCCGTAGAGCTATAAATTATCTTTAGCGATATCAGGTGGAGAAGTTCCAGCATGGAGACTCAACGAGATCTGCTGCTGCGAAACGTTTATGGTATTACTGTATTCTTTATCTAACGGAGAACAGTAAGCAATATAGACTTCATGACCACCGCAAACATAATTAAAAGGACTCAATTTAATTAAAAGGAGCAAACCGTAAAAAGGAATCGCTAAACCAAAACATAAATAAAAATCAGTTAGTAATAATATGCAATCACAAATAATAAAACGCTCATTAAATAATAGAATAAAAGAAAAGAAGAACTTTAAATTGGCGTCCGAGTATAGGACTGCCAACAATTAAGAATTATTGTTGTATATTCTGTGTATGTACTAATCGTTTCATTGTGTGTGTTCCATGTACACTGAGCTTTGGTGGAGTTTTGTACGGTGAGCACAGCAGTCAAAATCTCCACCGCAGAACTTCACACCGCTACAAGATGAATAAGGCAGGCACACACAAAAATTTCACAACCTTTACTGAATCTTGTCTATATGTTAAAGTAAGTTAATATTCTCAGTCTGTAGAGGAAGAGGTACTTAGATTTTTCATTTATTTTCTGTATTGCAGAAGTGGATGTAGAGAAATATGTGTTCATTCTTGTCAGGTGTAATTTCATGTTATAGTGTATTTAAGTGTGAAACTTGTTAGGTATTTATTGTGTTTTTTTATTTGTTATGGTAAAAATTACAGCGCAAGTATAGATGGATCAGGAAAAATTTCCAGACGTTCGTGAAATGAGTGATAATTGTGCTGCAGAGGAAATAGCAGCTTCGTCTCAGCAAGAGAAAAAACCCCATGGCTCAGATTGTAGAGCCACTAAACCTTTTGTCTATAGTGGTACAGGCTGGCTGTATCCCAAAGGCAGGAGGATATGTCACAAAAGCAAACTGACATGTCAACTGTAGTGCAAACCATGTTACAAAAGCAAACAGAAGAGGCACAAAGGCAGTCTGACTCATGTCACAAGCAGACAGATATGACAGTGGCTATTCAATCGTTAGTGACGCAACAACAACGGATCTCAAATGAGATAACAGAGTTGCGCGAGGCTTAAAAGCAATTTCCTTTAGAGTTACAAAAGGTGACACAGGAAATGCATACTATAAAGTCGAAACAGGAGGGAGCGGAGAATTCCGTAGTCGAGTTGACAGAAACGGTAACAAATATAGCTTCGGATTGTGATAAACTCATACGCGAAAATTTCAACGAAAAAAACAGGAATTTTTCAGTAAGCTAGATGAATGGGCATCTGCGAAAGAGAATCAGGTGGTGATATGTGTGGATGCTAGTTTCCAAGAAGCGGTAAGCAAACTGCCAATCGGAAGTTTACCCACTGCTGAGAACATTAAAGAAGACTTAAAGGACGTTAAAGGTCAATTAGGAATGAACACTAAGCAATGGAAAGACGAAATAGTTCATTCTGTGGAAAACATTTCCAAAGATCTCGAACAAATGCGAGAGGCAGTAAAGGAGTGCCGGAAGGAACTGCATGAGGTTGAACGAACACAGAATTCAACACCAGATTCTTGTTACGGAAATGGACATGCTTCGCATCCTATGAAATTAAGTTATAACGGAATAAAAGCAGCGCCGCCTAACAACAATGTTTACGCTGCGATGTTAATGGATGAGAAGTTGCTTAAACACAGACAGTTTCAAATGTTCTCACCCGACAGGAAGTCAATAAATCCTATAGTATTTATACGTCGAATTCGAGGTATATTACCCAGGGCATGGATGGAAGCACAGAAAATAAGTTATGCGTCAGGATACATTCATGCTGACGGTGCATTGTGGGCTACAGACATGATGGACACATGAGAGACCTACAAAGAGTATGGAAAGACATTTTTGGCGAAGTATGGGTCGCCAGGCGTACGTAAGGAAGTATTTAATCCTAAACCGTTCTGTATAAAGACAGGCAGCCTACGCAGATACTTAGAGAAGTATCTAAATAAAGCCAGATATTGGGACAAGAACATCATCTTAGGCATTCTGAAGTGAAAACTTCCCGCAGAATCTAGGGAAAAATTAATTCATGCTTCAGAAGGGAATCTTGAGGAATTTAGGTCGGTATTAAATTAAACAGATCTAATCCAAGAGGATATGAAGGCGAGAACAGATAAGCACAGCACTTTCCCGCAGTAAAATAATGCTTACGGCGGACTAGCTGGTAATCAGCTCATTGGCGAGACAAATGCCTGTCACGCTTCGCCACAGATTAACACCTACAGCTAGAACAGAAATACACGCAACGGCGACGGAAATAACTTTCGTTATGGCCGTAACCGACAAAACAGACAAGATGATGATACAACCCAGGGTACAATGTAAATGCAAATTCTTCGAACTGGCGTAATGCAAGTGAAAGTAATAACAGTAGACACAACAGTCGAGAACTGTAGAGAGTGATTGGCGACAGAGATCACCAATAATTACCGAAGTGAGAGAGGGTGCAGCTCATACAAATGAATCGCATTTGGAAAACTAACGCCGACCGAATCAATCCCCGGAGAAGCGGTTGTGGACAGGATAGCGGCTATGTGCAGAAAGTAAATATGTTGCGTTATAATAAAGGACAGTTACAGCAAGAGGAGCTTTGCGTAGATACAACGGAGTGTAAACATGAATATTCACCTAAGCCTAATTCTGCCATGAGAGTGAAGACAGAGGGTATTCCAGTGAATGTAGTTTTGAACAAAGGCGCATCGGTTAATGCAATTTCACTGAGTTTATTTAACCAGATAATGAGGAAGACCCTGTTGCCTACATTGCAGTCCGCTTCTCGTTGTACCAAAACAAGGTGGAAAGGTACGTCTGGAACTAGACGCTCGTGAGATAAATACAATCATAATACCAGTGTGTTCTCACCCTGAGAACATTGATAAGTTGATGTAGAAATTCAGCGGAGTGAAGTATCTCACGATGATTGATTTCCCTATATCCCATTGGCAAGTTAGACGAAGAGTCCAGGAAATATACTGCATTTGTGTGTGTTGGAAGAAGTTATCACTCTAAGGACTGAACATAAGTGCGGGAGTATTTACATCAACACTAGATGCAGCATTAGGACCAGAACTAAGGAGTAACTTATTTTGTCTGTGGATGACATCTTAATTGCTACTAACACATGGGAAGAGCATATGAGTAGACTGACACGAGTGTTGGAAAGATTTGCGAGAGCGGGAATAACAACCAATCTCCAAAGGTCGCATTTCTGCCTGTAAAAAATAACATTTTTAGGTAATCTGATTAATGTAAAAGGCATATTACTTGGTTGGAAGAAAATAAGTGCTATCAAAAACTTTCGTATTTCTAGGAATAAGAAGCAATTGAAAGGATTTCTTGGTCACCGATTTATGGAGGATCAGTCAATGAATTCTGAGCCGTTACTACATTTACTAAAGAAGAACGTGCACTGGCAGTGGACTGACCAATGTCAATGCGAATTTGGTGCAGTCAAGAAGGCCTTGTTACTCGAGTTTGGAGTGATGACGGATGCATCTTCTGTGGGACTTCGAATTTGTTTGTTTCAGATTAGAGAAACCGATGACAAACCCACTTTTTCTCCAATAGCATTTGCTAGTAGATCCCTGTCTAGCTGTGAAAGATCATATACAACCACAGAACAGAAAGCTCTTGCAGTAGTGTGGGCACTCAAGAAATTAAATTAATATTTGTATGGTGCAAGAACAACAGTATACTGTGGCCATCAAGCTCTCAGCTTTCTGCAAACTTACAAACTCTTGTTTGGAAGATTAAGAAGAGGGACTGTCGCTCTCCAAGAGTATCAGTTCAGGGTTTTGTATATACAAAGGATGGAGAATATAATAGCTGATGCGTTATCAAGTCTTCTTGAAGACTGATGAGAATGAAGATGAATTCCCAATACTATTGATTAGAGACCAAGTTAACAGAAAATATTATTTGGAATTTTATAGTGACATGGCGAAACTTCAGCAAGATGATCCAAGATGGAGACGGATGAGACTAAGATTGGAAGAACAGCAAGAAGACAAGATAACCCACTGTTACTAAGTAGTAAATGATGTTTTATTTCGTCGTCGGAATGATCAAATTCAGAATTGATGCGTTTGCATATCGGAGGAATTTGAAGAAAGATTGATATGGCATACTCACAATATTTGGGGACATTTTGGTGTTGCAAAATGTGCAACTAAACTTAGAATGTATTCTCATTTTCCGGATTTAAGAAGGAAAGTGTGGAGAGTTTTGCGAAACTGTTTAATCTGTCGGAAAACAGAACCAGATAACAGAGGTAGTAATGGCCTGTTACAATATTTTACCGGAGAAGGCGGTCTCTTTTATCAGAAGATGTATGTGGACCAATACCCAGAGCTAGAGGAGAATGTAAATACATTGTTGCTTTTCTGGACGTATTTACCAAGTATGTGAAATTCTATCCAATGAAAACTGCTACAGCATTGCCAATCCCTAACCGTTTGTGTAATGATTATATTACATGTGTTGGAAAGCCAGACGCGATACTGTCTGACAATGCTACGAATTTTTCTGGACATAAATGGAGAAATGCATTAGCTGGAGCTAACGTCAAGCAGATATTAACATCCAGATATAATCCGAGCACGAACCCGATCAGGAGAACATTTCGCGAACTTAATCGATTTATGCCAAAGTATTGCCATAATAAGCAAACAAGATGGATTGAATACTTCGACACGTTTGAGGAGATACCGAATAATATGCCTCACATGTTAACCAACTTCACACCAGCTGAACTGATGCTTGAAAGAAGAGAGAGGAATGAGTGGATAAATAAGATACCAAAGTTATCAGAGGGGAACTACAACGGTAAGACAAAATAAGAACAGCTATCGTTAACCTGGCAGAGAGTGCTATGGAGAGAAAAGTAAATTTTGACAAGCATGTTCTTCTAAGCAATGTTATGTAGTTGGAGATAAAGTATTGCGAAGACACATCCGCATGCGTCTTTGTTAAATAAAAGAAATAAGAAATGGCAACTAATGTTTCAGGGGCCTTATGAAGTCAAATACCAAATCCAGGAGCGTATGTATTGGGTCATCCTGAGGGCAGGAATGTAAAGCGCTTATACCCACATCACGACTTGAAAATATTTCATTCATGAGAATGAGGACTATGAGTAAAAGGAGATATGTTGTAAATAGCAGCAAAAGTTACATTTTTTTTAATTTCAAATAAGATGATGATGGATCGAGAGAGATTCATGAAAAATGAGTTAGCATATTGTATATAACAGGATATATATATGTGTGTTTTCTTTCAGCAAGTTATTATGTAGTTTAAAGAAAATAAATTATGATGTTTTCAATTTCAGTAGAGATTTAAATATAAGGGAAATTTATTTCAATTTTTATTACATTATTAGTTTTAAGAGAATGGGAATATTCATCCTAAAGACATGGAAAAGTAACTATTCGAAATAAGGACACAATGGTTAAGTTTATTCTACTTGATAGAGATTTGTCGTATTTGAGATAGATTATTTCTTAGATGATGTGGAAGGTTAATGCCGGACCTGACTGGGAGAGGTGATGGTCGAAGTAGAGAGGATATAAAATGTAGACTGGCAATGGCAAGGAAAGCGTTTCTGAAGAAGAGAAATTTGTTAACATCGAGTATTGATTTAAGTGTCAGGAAATCGTTTGTGAAAGTATTTGTATGGAGTGTAGCCATGTATGGAAGTGAAACATGGACGATAAATAGTTTAGACAAGAAGAGAATAGAAGCTTTCGAAATGTGGTGCTACAGAAGAATGCTGAAGATTAGATGGGTAGATCACATAACTAATGAGGAGGTATTGAACAGAATTGAGGAGAAGTGGAGATTGTGGCACAACTTGACTAGAAGAAGGGATCGGTTGGTAGGACTTGCTCTGAGGCATCAAGGGGTCACCAATTTAGTATTGGAGGGCAGTGTGGAGGGTAAAAATCGTAGAGGGAGACCAAGAGATGAATACACTAAGCAGATTCAGAACGATGTAGGCTGGGCGATGAAGTAGCTTGCACAGGATAGAGTAGCATGGAGAGCTGCATCAAACCAGTCTCAGGACTGAAGACCACAACAACAACAACATGACTGTGATGGACAATTTTGCAAAAGCAGAAAGAACAGAGCGTTGTAATGAGAGACTACCCGACTACGAAGTGATAAAAGTGTATGCTACTTCTCCCTAATCACAAAATTCAGACCAGGAACGTGAGATTGAGAAATATTTTGTACTAAGCCGTTCTCTCACAGCCCTTTCCATCAGTGATTATATCTACTGATACTGGCTATAATTACGTTTCATGTTCAAACCATACGTGTATATGGCATACGAGTGTTTGATCCAGGCTGGGTACTACCTGAGAATCACCCCTGATCCTGCCCATCCATACCATCTCACCCACGCTAACAGGAGGTCATCCCACATCTCAAACAACGCCTGTCCTGCAACTTCCACCAGACGGCGAGCAGACGTCGCTACCAAGATATCCTCACAATTGCCCGACTCAACCAATGTAAGAACAACCCTTGATAAAGACATTTTTCAGATAGTTTGTTCAAACCTTTAATCCTAATTTTAAATAAGTGGGTGGAAACATAGGGTTAAATGAGCCTTGTTCCGGGTTTTCCTTAGGAACCCTCGCCCTAATGGGAAGGATTTGTTGATCGAAAGTCCATGGCCACATTAGCCGTTCACAATTACTCAAACGGCTAATGTCAAAAATTTAACCGTATAACAAGTAACGAGTGATTATGAAGATTACACAGTTAATAAGCGGCAAATGCTGTGATACTCCACGATTGTTGTGAGTCATATGTTAGACTCTGTTAATACTGAAGGGAAAGGTAGAATCATACATGTTTTGGTCGTGTATGACCTCATTCAGAAAATCCCAGCCCTAAAAAGTGTTTTTCCAACGTTTTAGTGATGCAAAACCCCACAAATCTTTTTTTTTAATTTTGTTATGTTACAATACAGCATCACCGGTCTATTGCGGTCTAACTGTGTTGGTGAGGCAGTAAATTTATCCATAGGGCAGTGACTGCGTCACTGCAATTCACTTTGGAGGTGTGGCGGTGGGACTTGTAGTCCCGTACCACCCTCTGACGGTGACAGTACTACATGAGTAAGGCAGAAAAATTCAGCCTAACGTGGGCAGGTATGATTGGAAAGTATTGGACGTGGAATGGGGGCTAGACCCGCCAAAGGATGCGTCCGTGGTGGGCGTGCCAGACCTATCGTTAGCAGCCGGTCGCGGTGGCCGTGCGGTTCTAAGCGCTGCAGTTTGGAACCGCGGGACTGCTGCGGTCGCAGGTTCGAATCCTGCCTCGGGCATGGATGTGTGTGATGCCCTTAGGTTAGTTAGGTTTAAGTACTTCTAAGTTCTAGGGGACTGATGACCTAAGATGTTAAGTCCCATAGTGCTCAGAGCCATTTGAACCTATCGTTAGCCATGGTCGGAATCCGACTCCTCTAGGATGGTTAGGGGAACCAGATGTCGATGCCAGTGGCGTGGAAGCGTGGTCCCAACGTGGCGTAACCCCTGGACAGTGTCTCGCAAGGCATCCACTTTCTCATAGAGCCGCCGCGCGTTGTTGCGTATGGTCGTCTGTAGGGGGACGATATCCGCTTCCTCCTGGAGAGTCACAATTCTCGTGAGTGGCGGGCGTGCAGGCCCCACCTGAGCACCTTGTTCTGCAAGCGCTGCAATGTCCGCATCCTGCTGACACTAATCGTGGCCCATGCAACAGATTCATACGTGAGGGCAGGCAGGATAACTGTTCGATAAATGCGGAGCTTGGTATGAAGGTTAAGTTCCCTACTGCGAAAGAGCGGGTACAAAGCCCTGGTTAGCTTTTGCCCCTTGTTGGTGACATACTCCGCATGACAGTGTAAGAGCAACTTGTAGTCCATCTGGACCCCGAGATAGGTGGTTGTCGGGGACCAGGGCACCTGCACACCTGCAATCGAGATATTGCGGCGGAGGACTGGGAGCCGTTTCGTGAAGTAGACTGCCGTAGTTTTGGCGGCATTGAGAGCTATTTTGTTTGTCCGGCATGAGGTGATGGTGTCGTCCACCTGTCGCTGGAGGCGGGCGACGACGGCGTCAGCAATGCGGCCAGTGGTGTATAGTGCTGTGTCGTCAGCATATTGTGCAAGGTCGCACTCGGGGATGACCGGCATGTCAATGACATAGATATTAAAAAGGATGAGAGATAGCACCGATCCTTGCGGAGTGCCTGCCGACAATTGGCGAATGCCAGAACGCATTCCCCGTTGAGCCACCAGGAAGGTCCTACCACGGAGGAGGTCATCCACGATCTTGACATAAATATCCGGTATAGGGGTATGTGTCAGCATCTTGTGTACGAGTTTGTCTTGCCAGATCTTGTCGTAGGCGTTTTGCAAGTCCAGAAAAACGGCAGCTGTCGACTTGGCAGTGTTGAAGCCTTTGCTGATGTGTTCAGTGATCCGTAGGACCTGAAGTTCAGCAGAGAGGTGCGAAGTGAATCCAAACTGTTCGGGACCGATCGTCCCAGCTGCCGCAAGAGGTTGGGAAAGTCGGTGAAGGATCACAGATTCAAGGACCTTCGCCATAGTGTTTAGGAGGCTGATGGGCCTGTTGTTGGTGGGGACTGTAGGGTCCTTGAACCTCTTGGGGATCGCAATCAGATTGGCTTGTTTCCACTGAGGGGGGAAAGGGCCAGATGTGAGAAAACAGTTTAAAATCCTGGTGAACAAGATGAATGGTGTGCGGGGAAGGTGGCAAAGACGTTCATTTAAAATTCCGTCCAATCCATGGGCCGACCGGCCACGTTTCCATCGAAGGATGCGCTGAATTTCTGCCATGGACGTAAGAAGGGGAGCAGACTGGGGCGGGCGGTTGCGGAAAGCAGCAACAGCTGTCATGACTTCATGTTCTTCCTGTAGTTCGTTCGGAGAAGGGTCCTGGACCAGAGAGCGCTTTTGGGCCTCGAACGCATCTGCCAGCGTTTCCACAATTTGCAGGGTATCATACGACAAACCCGCTGCTGTGCGAATAGGATGGGCAGTCGCTAGCTTGGAACGCTGCAGGGTGCGAATGACAGCCCAGTCAGATATTTGGTGGAGTAGGAAAGTGGACATCCTGTCCACCCACTGTTCAGACCTCCAATCAACGAGCCAGTGGCTGAATTTCAAATCAAGTGCGCCGGACTATTAATACAAAAATAAATGTAATATACTTGCGCGAGAGATAAATACACTGTACAATTTAACCATCCTCGTGCGAACTCGATAGCAGAGATACACAGACTGTATTAAGCTACGGCAAGGAGATAATTATTCCATGTTGGACATTGGAAGAGAGATGTTCTGTGTCGGATGGAGAGGAGACTGTTGAAAGCCGCCATTAAAGCAGTAATCTATGTTTTATGGTATCAAAGAACATAAATACACATAAAACCACAAAAGGAGTATCAGGTGTGTAGAAATCATAACCCTTACTCATTTCAAAAGATATATTCGGTGATTATAAAGACGCACGTCGTTCGGAAGTGTTGTGTGGTTTGATGATGCGAACCTGCAGTATTACACGGTTTTGGGCGCGTCTAGAATACTTCTCCGAAGCCCTAAATAATTTCACGAACTGAAGTCGGACGCCACATTCCATACACATGACACAGCACAGCACTTGGCTGTACCGATCGATTTCCGTAGAGCTATAAATTATCTTTACCGCTATCAGGTGCGGAAGTTCCACCAGCATGCAGACCCAACGAGATCTGCTGCTGTGAAACGCATGTGATACTACCGTATTCTTAAACTTACGGAGAACAGTAAGAAATATAGACTTCATAACCACTGCAAACATAATTGAAAGGACTCAATTTAAATAAAAGGAGCAAACCGTAAAAAGGAATCCCTAAACCAAACCTTAAATAAAAATCAATTAATTATAATAAGCAATCATATTAATAAAACGCTCATTAAATAACAGAGAGAATATAAAAATAAGAACCTTAAAATTCCTAAAAATTTCCCCATCCTGTGTAAAATTCTGGCTAAATATTGTGCCCTTCAAAATAATATGGCGTGTCAGTTACGTGCGCTGTTTGGCGAATTACTAAAGTGTCCTCAATCCCGCTGGCTACGACCTTTAAATTGGTAAAATTACCCCTCCCACCATTAAGAATCCTTGTAACTGGAGAAGGCTTTCACGTTTAACGAATAAAGTCGACGTCCTTCGGTAAGGAACTAGGTTTCGGGTTCAGGATACTGGAGAACTGTAGAATACTCGATCAATATTTCGGAAGTACAACGTGAACCACGATCTCGGTTTTGTCGGCAAGCGTGTCTCTATTGCTGGCGACAGCTGGCAGACCGGCCTGTGCCGTGTGTTTACTGACGGTGTTACATCGGATATGAACCGATATGACGAGGCGAAACCATTGTGGAATGTTCTGAATGTGATTAACTGGACTTATCACAGCGTTAAATCCTTGACACGCCGTACACAAACAGTAATTTGTTCATTAATTACGAGCGGTGTGCTTTGATTGTCAGTTGTACTACTGGTGTCGCCACATTTGGTATCAGAAAGACAGTGTTCTGTTCATGTTTCCAATTGGGAGAGTGTTTATGGCGACAAGTTCGCTGCATCATGGAGACATTGATGATTAAATGACTTACGTACAGGCTTTGTTGTTCCGCACATTTTGGTGGCTAACAATAAGCTCTAATTAAAACAGTGCAGACTGCAGGAGATTAGCTGGAACAAGGAGATTGATAATTCTCGTTACAGAGCAAAACAATATTTATTCGAAACTAGACTGACGTTAACTAGCTTATTATTTATGCGTAGCCATCTCCCAACTGTGTACAGATAACCTTCTGTCTGTTTTCTCTAGAAGCCACAACAGTGCCTTTAGTCCAACGACATTCCCTTTTATTTCTTCTCTTGGTAATAAACATATATCCGAATGGGAATGATATCCTTTCGAAGATTATTTCCTTACTTCAAGTTACTTCTTGACATTATAAAAAGCAAAATGAACTCATTATCGAAAAATTTAAAAAATAGAGTGACAGTAGACTATTTTGTAATGAAGTAACAAAGCTTAAGATGTAATGTCCTTTAACAACGAAGTCTTACGGAACTGCTTTTAAATTTAGTTGGCGCGTTTTGCAAACGCAGTCGGTGAATGTGTGACTGTTTTCATTGCCTTGGTGCAACAGCAGTTGTTGAGGTATCGGTTGCCGCTTGTACTTCAGTCCGCTATGGAAATGCTCAAATAGCATTATGCAATGAGAACAAGTAGCTGGTCGACACTTTCACATAAGCTATCGTGATGATTCCGCTATACGTGCCAAAAATAGTCTATCCAGTTCTTCCCATTGAATTGGCGATTTCATCTTCTCATTTGTTGCACAACTTAGTTCAACCACTGACTGCAGTCTTATGGCCGGGATGTAACCGTGGTTTTTACAGTCACGAAGTGTTTGCCCTTATTACTTTGGGTTACATTTCATTTGTTTCAAACAAGGTTATGAAAGATTTTGTTCATTTTTGAAATTCTTGTGATTGTCCACGAAGGAAAAATTTCAGGAAAACCATGAATAGTAATATATTACGACCACTTATTGGCATTTCGTCCATTTTCCTAGACAGTCTCACATTTTAAATCTTATTTGCAAACGTTAAATGCATCATCTTATCGGATAGCTGAAGATTAGACGTCAGAGTGATGTAGTGTAACTAGATGTTCTTTTCTTGTGTGTTAAAACAGTTAATAGAACTCCACGTATTCCAACAATAGCCATTCTTTGATGAAATATGCATGAGTAACAGTATGATTACGTTTGATTGAATAAATGGTGTCTAGCATGGAAACCATGCATTTCTATGCAAAATTTCATTAGACCTCTTTTGTTTCGTATCCTCTCATCGATCGATCTCTAGAGGTTGTGCACGGTGGAAAAAATCACCCTGTATATTAGAATCAAGAGGGAATGATAAAAATGGAAGACCAAGATAGCAGCGCTACGATAGAAAAGACTATAATACAAGGATGCAGTCGCTCATCTAGTGTTCAAACTATACGTGACGGAAATATGGAAATGAAAGTAACATTCAAATTGGGATTAAAATGCATGCTGAGAAGGTATGAATACAAGATACGGCAGTGACGCTGAAAGTGTGGAAGTAAAATTGAATAGAGTAAGAACTGTAATAAACACAGTATATGAACTGACAGCAAACCAAGGAAATGTGGAAGTAATGGGGACTAACAGAAACGATCGTTAAACTTGACACAAAGTTGGAAATGACGAAGTAGACGAAGTGAAAAAATTATTTTAGCTAAGAAGCAAAATAATACTCAAGAAGCAATTAGCAATGTTAAGGAGTGTATTCTTCGCTAAAATGGGTGCGAATATTAACAGCACTGTTAATTTGAGAAAAAATTTCTGAAACTGAATATTTTGAGCAAAGAACTGTGTGGATGTGAAACTTGAACTGTAGGAAAAACCGAAAAGAAGGAAATCGATGCGTTTAAAATGTGGCGCTGTTGTAGGATGTACAAAATTAAGTAGGCTGATAGAAATTGAAGAGGTTCTTCGCAAAATCCGTGTGGACTGAAATAAGTGAAAAACAAAGAGTAGAACGGTTAACAATACGACATGAGTTAACCCGTCGGGAAATACGCTCTAAGGAAAAACCGGAAAAAAGCACACGACGCACCACGATGGAGCTGTGCAAATAGGTCATACATTGATATTCATACAGGCATCGATGGAAAATGCAAAAATGAAACTTTAGCGGTCGTTGGGTGAATGTGTCACGCTACAGCGCAGATTCACCGCGCCCCTGGCAAGGAGAGTAAAAAAGGGGACACGGCGATGCCACGGCATAAAGTCTGTTTAGCGACTACACCTCGCAGAAAGACGTGTGAAGAATACACGCAGAAGCCAACCTTCGAGAGATGACGTGTAGTTGGGCTCAAAGAAGTCAGTTTAACCGGCTGGTCACTTGACATTTGAAGAGGAGTGATGCAACTATTCGATTACATTGGTAGGAATGGGTAAATCATGGCCAAACACAGCCTCAAGAAGGAAGCAGTCGACATAGAGAGACGACAGAACTTGAGGACCGAGCAACTGTCAGAGAAGCAATCAGAGGCCCAGACTAATCGTCATCATTGGTCCGACGTGCAATCTGTGCTAGGGTGAGTCCAAGGACCTTCAATAAGCATCTCACAGAAAGAGGGCTGAGCTCATGGCGCGCTTTTATTGCCAAGGGCTACTGTACACCAACAAGGCCGTTTGCGGTAATGATGGGCGCATTAACTGTCTTGAGTCATCACTCCCTCTTCGAAATGAGCCCCGATGACCAGCGATGGCTAGATTAGAGATGGCCTGGGCAGCGGTGGATACCAACTTGGCTGTCGGCCATCAAACGGCCCAACAAGAGGGGAGTGATGATCTGATGCTCCGTTTCATTTCGTAGCAGGCCTCCTTTGGCTGTCATCCTGGAAATCCTTACAGCGCAGCGGTATGTGGACGACTTTCTCCAAGTGTCCTTCATGGCAAGCCATCCAGTGCTGACACTTCAGTAAGATAAAGGCCGTTCACACATTGTGAGAATTTCTACAGCTTGTCTTCGTGCTTCTCAAACCTTAGCTCGTCCAACAAGCTTCATGGATCTCTCTCCAATTGAGAACGTGTGGATCATTATGAGTTCAAATGGTTCAAATGGCTCTGAGCACTATGGGACTTAACTTCTGAGGTAGAACTACTTAAACCTAACTAACCTAAGGGCATCACACACATCCATGCCCGAGGTAGGATTCGAACCTGCGACCGTAGCTGTCGTGCGGTTCCAGACTGTAGCGCCTAGAACCGTTCGGCCACCCCGTCCGGCGATCATTATCGGCACCGTCCTCCAAACAGCTAGGGATTTTGATGATATTACGTGCCAGTTGAACAGAATTTAGCGCGATATACCGCAGGTGAATATCCAGCAACTCAACCAATCAAGCTAAGCCAAATAACTGTTTGCATAAGGATCAGAGGTGGACCACTGCGTTATTAGCTTGCTCAGTTTGTGAAACTTTTTCTCTTGAATAAATCGTCCAATTTCTCGGAAATTCTAGTCATTGATTTGTTTCCACATGCACATTACCTGTTCCGACTTCCGTCCCATTCGGATTCGAATAATTGCATCAGGGTGCTTTTTTAGTGTTATTTCCATGTTGCCATAGGGAACCGTAGAGGGCAAAAGCAGCAAGCGTGATGGGATATGGAGTAACTCCAAGAAATAACTGGTAACTGGTGAAAGTACTATCTGATGTGAAGACGTTAACGAGGGAGAGTGCTCTGTGGCAGTCTGCATCAAACCAGGAACAAGACTGGGGACAGCCTCTTCCGCTCCCCTCACCATCCCCCCCCCCCCCCCCAAAGAAAAGGAAAAGGAAAAGGGAAACAAAACCACTCACATGCTACATAGTACCTGGAAGTGCCCATGGAAAAAACCGCCGGCTACATGCCACCATACTGGACAATAAGTTTTTGCAGAGGTCTGCAGCCATGAAGCACTTATACACATTTTTCTGTCTGGAACGCACTTCATTTCTTCTAATAAAGCGGAACGATAGATTCAATACGGCTGGTAGTGAAGTATTTGTTGCCGTTGCAAGCATTTTATCTTGTAGTGAGATTGAAGTAGATATTTTCTGTGAGTTAGTGTAAGCAATGGTTACACTTGACAACCGGATTAAGTTAATAACTGATTCCTTTCACAGCCCGACTCATATGATACAATTGCTGAAAGCGTCATTGAAAAAATGTAGGAATCCCACTCGTACAGTTATAGCTCGTGGTGACTTCGCTATAACCCCATACTCTGGCGTAACTACTTATTCAGAGTAAGTGATGGGTATTTAACATACTTCGAAATTGTATTAAATGCTCTCTCAGAAAATAATTTTGACGAATTAGTTCAGCAGCCCACTCGAAATGTAAATGGTTGTGGAAACATACTTGACCCCTACCAACAAATAAACCTGAGCAGATATGAAATATCAGGACGCATACAGGAACAGGTGGCCACTAGGTCGTCTTAGAGACACTGAACACTGTCACATCCTTACGGCTTTGTGCAGAATGGCCGCCTGGCCACGCCCATTCACCCTACGAGCGGACAGGTGGCCGCTCCTTCAGCAGGGTCCGAGCAGGCTCACGGGGGAAGGGGGGGGGGGGGAAGAGGGCGGGGAGGGTTTACCGGTTATTGGAAGCTCCAATGTTAGGCGCGTTATGAACCCGCTTTGGTAGAGAGCATTCAGGTGTGGAAAGGAAGCCAAATTGCACCCGGTAGGTCTGTCCGGGGGCCTCATCCGAGATGTGGAGGTGGTTTTGCCTGTGATTATCGAGCAATATCAGTATAGAAAAGGGTAGGAGCGAGCATGATGTCATTATAGCAAATATCATTATGAAAGTAAATAAATTAGTCCATAGAGCAGAAAGCAGTATTAGCATCTCACTTAGACAGTGAAATTGCATCAGTTAGTTCCAGTAAGATGGCTGTGGAGGAATTATGGGCAAAGTTTAAGCAGATTGTAAATCGTGGTCGGGAGAGTTATGTACCTAGTAAGTGGATGGGAGAGAGCCAAAATGGTTTAACAACGAAATTTGGATTATGCTGAGGAAGCAAAGGCTGTTGCACTTCCGGTTCAAAAAGGAACGCACAAATGAAGACAAGCGAATGTTAGTAGAGATTTGGACACATGTGGAAATGTCTACGCGCGAAGCATACAACAACTACCACTGTCCTTAGTAAAGAATCTGGCAAAGAATCTGAGAAAATTCTGGTCCTATGTGAAATCGCTAAGCGAGTCTTCAAATGGTTCAAATGGCTCTAAGCACTATGGGACTTAACATCTGAGGTCATCGGTCCACTAGACTTAGAACTACTTAAACCTAACTAACCTAAGGACATCACACACATCCATGCCCGAGGCAGGTTTCGACCCTGCGGCCGTAGCAGCAGCGCGGTTCCGGACTGAAGCAGCGGCCGCAGCGGGCGGCTAAACGGGTCTAAGGCTTCCATTCAGTCCCTTGTTGATCAGTCTGGTTTTGCAGTTGGAGAAAGCAAAACGAAAGCCGAAGATTTAAATTTCACGTTCAATAATCTTTCACACAGGAGAATCGTACAAACATACCGTCATTCGATCATCGGGTAGACTCCCGTACGGGCGACATAGTAATAAGCATCCCTGGCGTAGAGAAACAACTGAAAGATTTGAATGAAAATAAATCACTAGTTTCGGATGTACTCCCAGTCAGGTTTTACAACGATTATTTTACGGCTCTGGCGCCTTGCCCTGCTTCCATTTATCGGGCACCTCTCACCCAGCACAAAGTCCCAAGCGAGTTGGAAAAAAAACTCAGGTTGCTCCAGTATATAAGAAGCGTAAAAGTACGGACCCGCAAATTTACAAATATACCTAACATTGGTTTGCTGCCGAATCCTAGAACATATTCTTAGTTCGAATATAACAAACTTTTCTGAGACTGAGAAAATGTCCACGAATCAGAATGGTTTTAGAAAGCATCGGTCTTTCGAAACTCAACTTGCAATCTTGTCACATGATAAACTGAGAACTATGGATGAAAAGCAACTGGTACTTTCCATACTTCTAGATTTCCGAAAAGCATTTGACACGGTGCCCCAATTCAGGGTGTTAACGAAGATACGATCATATGGAATAATTTCACAGGTATGTGAGTGGCTCGAAAACTTCTTAAGTAATAGAACCAAAAACCAGACGGCGAGTGTTCATCAGAAACAAGGGTATCGTCAGGAGTGCCCCAGGAAGTGTGATAGGAAAGCCGTTGTTCTTTATATATATAAATGGTTTGGCGGACAGAGTGGGCAGAAATCTGCGGTTGTTTGCTGATGATGCCGTGGTCACAGGTGTCGATGTTGAGTGACTATAAAAAGATACAAGACTACTTAGACAAAATTTCGAGTTGGTGTGGTGAACGTCACGTAGCCCTAACTGTGAAAAAAAAAATTAAATTTTTTGCGGATGAGGAGAAAGATCAAGCCTATAAAGGTCGGATACAGTATTACTACTGTTCTGATGTACAAAGTCAAGTCGTTTCCTGCTCGACAAAGTCAAGTCGTTTAAATATCTGGGCGTAACGCTGCAAAGCGATATGAAATGGAACGAGCGTGTGAGAACTATGGTAAGGAAGGCGAATGGTCGACTTAGTAAGGAGAACGGATATAGGACGCTTCTGCGACCTGTTCCCGAGTGCTGTTGGAGTATTTGGGATCTGCACCAGGTCAGATTGAAGGAAGATATCGAAGCAATTCAGAGGAGGGCTGCTAGATTTGTTACCGGTAGGTTCGAACAACGGAGGTGCTTCGGGAACTCAAATGGGAATCCCTGGAGGGAAGGCGACGTTCCTGTTGAGAAAAACTGTTGAGAAAATTTAGAGAAGCTGACCGCCGATCGAGTCTACCGCCGGCGACATATATTGTGCGTAAGGACTACGTTGGTAAGATACGAGAAATTACGACTCATACGGAGGCACACAGACACTCGTTTATCCCTTGGTCTTATTGCGAGAGGAACAGGAAGTGAAATGACAAGTAGTGGTACAGGGTACTATCCGTTACGCACCGTACGGTGGTTTGCGGACTACCTACATAAGACAAACGTGGCATATGAAAAAATCAAATAAAATGACTTCACGCATTTGTAAAAGACAGTCTCTATTACTTCAGAACTAACTGCGTAAGCAAAGATTACATGTGGCTTGAATTTAAAGAAATTGCATCGAAAGCAACTGACATGTTTGTACCAAATAAGTTAATAGAGATGGAACTCATCCCCCATGGTACACAAAACATGTAAGAATACTGTAACAGAAACAACATAAAAGGCATGCCGATTAAAAACAAAGCAAAATCTCCAAGATTTCCGAACTTGGAAAGGAGCTCAAAGATTAGCGTGTATTCAGCGTAAGATGCTTTTAATTGTTTCCACACAGGAACTCTCTCTCGAAATCTGGCAGATAATCCAAAGAGATTCATGTCGTATGTAAAGTACACCGGCGGCAAGACAAAGACAGTATCTTCATTGCGCGACGTCCCCGCTGTAGCTAAGTAACTTAGACCCCTCACTAAAGGCTGATCTACCTGTACTGACCGAATACCAATTATGTTCCTTTCAGAATAGTTTCGTATAATAGCTCCATACCTAGCAATCATGTACAACCGCTCCCTCGATGTCATTGCAGAGTAATCATGTAGTTGTACACTCCAATCATGAGTTCGATAAGTTAGGGAATCAATTTAACATATTACCTCTAATAGTGCATGATCGTAATTGGTATACGCTTGTACTAACAACTTGACGTAATACGTTGTACAGACACTTTATTTTGCTGATCTGATGATAGCAACCTGTTAAAATGCATAATCAGAAGAAAAATGTGCGATTTAGAGAGAGAAGACGTGTAAGTTGGCTGTTTAGGATTTTATGTTGGTAACGCCACGTAGCGCTCTGTATGAAAATCACTGAATGTGCTGTGTGCAGTTTGTGGCTGGTTGGACTCATTGTTGGAATATTGGCTAGTGTAGTGTTGGGCAGTGGGATGAGAACAGCACGTAGCGTTGGGCAGTTGGAGGTGAGCCGCCAGCAGTGGTGGACGTGGACAGAGAGATGCCAGAGTTTTGAGAACGGACGATCTGGACGTGTGTCCGCCAGAAAAAGGAAATTTGTAAAGTTGGATTTCATGAATTGATAGATATATATATGACTTTTGAACATTATTAAGGTAAATACATTGTTTGTTCTCTATCAAAATCTTTCATTTGCTAACTATGCCTATCAGTAGTTAGTGCCTTCAGTAGTTATAATCTTTTATTTAGCTGGCAGTATTGGCGCTCGCTGTAAGTTCGAGTAACAAAGATTTTTGTGAGATAAGTGATTCATGAAAGGTATAGGTCGTCGTTAGTCAGGGCCATTCTTTTGTGGGGATTATGGAAAGTCAGATTGCGTTGTGCTAAAAATATTGTGTGTCAGTTTAGTGATGATCAGAATAAGCAAAGAGAGAAATGTCTGAGTATTTTCAGTTTTGCTCAGCTGTTTGAAAATCAAATAACGTAAGAGGTTTACCAGCACAGTCATTAATAATTTTTGTAAGGGGACGTTTCTAACGTTGTTTTTAACAAATTGTGGTTACTGAACATCGTTTTAGCACTGTCCGCACTAGTAATTACGAATCACTTAAGATATTTGCCATATCCGAATCCTATTGGAACTTTGTGTCAGAGAAGGAGTGCAAGTGTGACAGACGAGTTTATCCACACAGCCGTGGGCCTCCAAGTCGTAAATTTACGGAGAGATCTTGTTCCACGTTTCCTGGTGAATTTTTGCTCTGAATCTGTGTTGAGCCGCATTCTGACATTTGCATAGGTGATTTGCAGATGCCCGAGCGAGGTGTCGTTTGGAAATTACCGGCGTTCTGTGTGGCTTATGAGCAGGCGCTCGACCATTAAATCCAAGTTTTCTCACCTCGTGCCCGACTGTTATAGTACTTGCAGTGGATCCCGATGCACTTTGGAATTCCTGTGTTATGGTCTGGATAGATGTCTGCCTATTACACATTACGACCCTCTTGAACCTTCGGTGGTCTCTGTCAGTCAACAGAAAGGTCGGCCTGTACGCTTTTGTGCTGTACGTGTCCCTTCACGTTTCCACTTCACTATCACATCTGAAACAGTGGACCTAGGGATGTTTAGGATGGTGGGAATCTATCGTACAGACGTATGACACAAGTGACACCCGGTCACCTGACCACATTCGAAGTCCGTGAGTTCCACGGAGCGCCCCATTCTGCTCTCTCACGATGTCTAATGATTACTGAGGTCTCTGATATGGATTTCCTGGCCGGAGGTGGCAGCACAATGCACCTAATATGAAAAGACATATGTTTTTGAGGGTGTCCGGATACTTTTGATCACATAGTGTATGTATAAGCTGTCAGACATTGTTCTCTGTGAAGCCTGCGCATGTTAATCCAGAATGAACTTTGAATCATATGGTTTCGTCTTATCAGCTAGTAAATATGCATGCTTGGACGAATAAAAATTAGCATGAATCACTCATACTGCCACTCGTAATTAGTGGCACCAGCTTAATGTAACTTAATCAAAGACGTACTACAGACAAGAGCTTCACATTTAGGTCGTACCATCATGGAACCGATGCAATACTGACAATTAGGTGCGGCAAGGCACCCCAATAAATGATTGTAAACGCTATAAAAATAAGGTATTTATGGTTAAACAAACGACCCTTGTTACACTCTCAATACACTTATTTCAGAACACTTACGTCAGCCATTAATGTAGCCCATCATTCAGAGAAAATACATGATATCCAATATGAAAAAAATTTTCGCCTTTGGTTTTTACATTCATTAAATAATAACCTACAACTTCTGTTAATAGAAGGCCAGAGGTCATCCTCACAAGACTCCTCAGTGACTTAACACACTTTTACTGACCACACAAACACTAGCGCTAAACACAGAACACATATTCTCATTTTTTCCGGTGAAGTCACACAGTCACCATGCACAGTGGGGATTTTATTGAAGTAGGATGACATCGCCTGGCCGAATAACTCACCGACACGAATGTAAGGTTCGCATCCGAAATATCGAAAGGTGAAGTATTGATACGCGCCAAAATGATGACGGAATATGCTCTCCGCCTATAGAGTTCAGAAACCGCAATCGGGCAATAGACGTAGTCTGGCTTAAGATCTACAGTGGAAGATGTGATAATGAGAAGAGTGTCAAGCTAACAAAACAGATAGCGCCTAATGAACTTGTGCCTACATCTTAAGCTCGCATATGAAAAATCTTGTGTCTGCCTGGCATCTAGATCACGACCGAATAGCATGAACAATGAATCGCTTGAAAATTTGTTCCAGAAAGCATAACGCAAAGGTATATTTTTTTTTATTTTTAATTTTTTTTTGGGGGTGTGTGGGGGTGGGGGGGTCATCAGACTACTGCCCACCTCGAATTCCTCTCCTGTGCCAATCTCTTCATCTCAGGGTAGCACTTGCTAACTATGTCCTCAATTATTTGCTGGATGTATTCCAATCTCTGTCTTACTTAAGAGCTTTGCCCTCTACAGCTCCCTCTAGTACCATGGCAGTTACCTTCACAGATGTCGTATCATCCTGTCTCTTCTCCTTATCAGTGTTTTCCACACATTCCTTTCCTCTCCAATTCTGCTCAGAACCTCCTCATTCCTTATCTTATCAGTCCACCTAATTTTCGACATTCGTCTGAAGCACCACATTGCAAATGCTTCGATTCCCTTCTTTCCGGTTTTCACACAGTCCATATTTCACTAACATACGATGCTGTACTCCAGGTGTACATTCTCAGAAATTTCTTCCTCAGATTAAGGTCTATGTTTGATACTAGTAAGCTTCTCTTGGCCAGGAATGCCCTTTTTGCCGTTGCTAGCCTACTTTTGATATCCTCCGTGCTCCGTCCGTATTTGGTTATTTTATTGCATAGCCAGCAGAATTCTTTAACTTCATCTACTTCGTGAACATCAATCCAGATGTTAAGTTTCTCGATGTTCTCGTTTCTGCTACTTCTCGTTACTTTCGTCTTTCTCCGATTTACTGTCTACCCATATTGTGTACTCATTAGACTGTTCATTTCATTCAGCAGATCATGTAATTCTTCTTCACTTTCACTCATGATAGCAATGTCATCAGCGAATCGTATCATTGATACCTTTTCGTATGGAATTTTAATTCCAATGCTGAATCTTTCTTTTATCTCCATCTTTGCTTCTTCGATGTACAGATTGAACACTAGCGGCGAAAGACTACAACCTTGTCTTACATGCTTTTTAATACGAGCACTTCGTTCTTGGTCGTCCACTCTTACATTTCCCTCTTCGTTCTTGTGCATATTGTATATTACCCGTTTCACCCTATAGCTTATCCTTATTTTTCTCAGAATTTCGAACATCTTTCACCATTTTGCATTGTCGAACTGTTCTTCCATGTCGACAAATTCTATGAACGTGTCTTGATTTCTCTTTAGTCTTGTTTCCATTATTAACCACGTCAGAACTGGCTTTCTGGTGCTTTTACCTTTCGTAAGGCCAAACTGATCGTCATCTAACATATCCTCCATTTTCTTTTCCATTCTTCTGCATATTATTCTTGTCAGGAACTTGGATGCATCAGCTCTTAAGGTGATTGAGCGATAATTCTCCCACATGTCCGCTCTTGCCGTCTTCGGAATTTTGATGACGATGCTTTTCCGAAAGCCAGACGATACGTCGCCAGACTCATTCATTCCACACACCAACGTGAATAGTCGTTTTGTTAAAATTTCCAGTAATGATTTTAGAAATTCTGAGAGAATGTTAACTACCCCTTCTGCCT
Source organism: Schistocerca serialis cubense (assembly GCF_023864345.2). Taxonomy (NCBI): domain Eukaryota; kingdom Metazoa; phylum Arthropoda; class Insecta; order Orthoptera; family Acrididae; genus Schistocerca; species Schistocerca serialis. The sequence continues at coordinate 56,762,540 of NC_064644.1, forward strand.
TCTTTGATCTGAAGTCCTCCAAAGCTCTTTTAAATTCTGTTTCTAATACTGACTCCCCTATCTCTTCTAAACCGACTCCTGTTTCTATCACATCAGGCAAATCTTCCCCCTCATAGAGGCTTTCACTGTATTCTTTCTACATATCCGCTCTCTCATCTGCATTGAACAACGGAATTTCCGTTGCACTCTTAATGTTACCACCCTTGCTTTCAATGCCACCAAAAGTTGTTTTGACTTTCCTGTATGCTGGGTCTGTCCTTCCGACAATCATTTCGTTTTCGATTTCTTCACATGTTTCAAACAGCCATTTCGTCTTAGCATCCCTGAACTTCCCGTTTATTTCATTCCTCAGCGACTTAAATTTCTGTGTACCTGAGTTTCTCGGAGCATTTTTGTACTTCCTCCTTTCATCGATGAACTCCCATGGTTTCTTCGCAGGACCCTTTCTACCCTGCATCCGTAATCGCCCTTTTTAGAGATGTCCATTCCTCTTCAACTATACTGCCTACTGAGCTATTCCTTATTGCTTTATTTATAGATTTAGAGAACTTTAAGCGTATCACATCATTCCTTAGTATTTCTGTGTATCAATTCTTTGCGCATTGGTTCTTCCTGACCAATGTCTTACACTTTAGGCTACACTTCTTCACTGCTGTATTATGATCTGAGTCTATATCTGCTTCTCGGTACACCTTACAATCCAGTATCTGATTTCGGAACCTCTGACCGTGATGTAATCTAAATGAAATCGTCCCATATCACCCAGACTTTTCCAAGTATACCTCTTCCTCTTGTGCTTCTTGAACAGAGTATTCGTTATTACTAGCTAAAATTTCTTGCAGAGCTCTGTTAGCTTCCTCTTGTGCTTCTTGAACAGAGTATTCGTTATTACTAGCTAAAATTTCTTGCAGAGCTCTTTTAGTCTTTCTCCTCTCTCATTCCTTGTCCCAATCCCATATTCTCTTGTAACCTTTCCTTCTACTTCTTCCCCTACAGCTGCATTCCACTCTCACATGACTACTAGATTTTCATCTCCCTTTACGCACTGTGATACCCTTTCGATATCCTCATATACTTCATCTATCTCTTCATCTCCAGCTTGCGACGTCGGCATGTATACCTGAACTCTCGTTGTCGATGTTGGTTTGCTGTCGATTCTGATGAGAATAACCCTATCTCTGAACTAGTCACAGTAACACAATCGCTGCCCTACCTTCCTATTTATAACGAATCCTACTCCCGATATACCATTTTCGCTTCTGTTGACAATACTCTACGTTCATCTGACCACAAATCCCTGTATTCTTTCAATTTAACTTCACTGACCGCTACTATATCTATATCGTGCCTTTGCATTTCCCTTTTCAGATTTTCTAGTTTCCCTACCACATTCGAGTGCCTGACGTTCCACAACCCGACTCGTAGAACGTTATCCTTTCGTTGATTATTCAATCTTTATCTCATGGTCACCTCCCCCTTGGCTGTCCTCTCCCGGAAACCCGATTGGGGGACTATTCCCGAATCTTTTGCCAGTGGAGAGGTCATCATGACACTTCTTCAGTTACAGGTCACATGCCCTCTGTATACACGTTACTTGTTTTTAATACAGTGGTTTCCATTGCCTTCTGTATCTTCATGCCGTTGATGATTGCTGATTTTTCCGCCTGTAAGGGTTGATTCCCACCCCAAATACAAGAGAGTGCTCTGAACCTCTGTCCGCTGCTCCGCCCTCTTTGACAAGGCTATTGGCAGAATGAGGGTGACTTCTTAAGCTGGAAGTCTTCGACCCCCAATGCAGATTATTAATCAGAGTTTAAGTAGGAGCGGGACTCGACCCCGAGACCGAGGACGTGTTGATTACTGATCAATGACGCTACCCCTACACCACGAGTGCTTCTCGTTCAGTAGGCCATTTAAAGACAAACCTTCAGCACAATTTGGAGTATGTGACTGGGACACTTCAGCTACATAAAGCAACGTCAATGCAGGGCCATCTTGTCACTATGACAATGAGTCAGCGAGAGATCTTTGCCATCTGTTGTACTGTTACAGCAAGTATTAACCCTCATACGAAGGTGTGAGATCTTTTTCCATACCATTCAAGCTGTACACTCCTGCTATTTCCGCTGTCGGTCATTCTGTTCCCGGCGGCTCTACGCAACTTGTTGGCAGCAGATAAATGATTTGCAGACAAACTAGAAACACTATCGTCTCGCTTGCTTTCTGATTGCGCAGCTGTAAAGTTTGCACGATACCGTACTGACCCCAATACCGTTTCGGTTTTCTGTATGTTCAATACTTGAGTTGTCAGCTGAATATCATGATATTCTTAGGTCCAACAAATGTTTTCAATTATTTTTAGTGTTGGTATTGCTTCAACTCTCATTCACGAATGTGATTCATATGTGCTGCTGATTTTTCACACCCTATAAGTTCATCTTACAGCAGTCTTTTAGTGTTTCGTGTTATTTTTAATGCATAAAGTAGTTTTAATTTTTACGTTCCTTCTCACTTCACTATTACGCAGCGTTAAGAAAGCTTGTTTCGCTCTTGTGATTTGAGTTTTTTGTGTTTAACTGATATTTTATGTACTAATACATAAAATAAGAAATTAACTAGTAAATATTTGTAATGGATGCAAAATAATTTACTTTTAATGGCTAAAACACAGCAGTCTCCTTTTCGACACCAAACCACCATTATTCATTAAACGAAGTCACTATTCCGTTTGAGGGTTAAGTTGGCAGAGGCAAATTTAAGAAACTAATTCACCATATTTCCAGTTCCCATATAATTTTATTTCACTTTCCAATGACTACCGTGTGCAAGTTTTTACAGTAATCACTGCATTATGTTTTGAAAGTAATTTAATTTAGAGCTGTAGCACCTTAAGAGACGATATTCGGTATTGTTTTAATGTCTGTTTCATACTAATTGCGTTTTATTGTGTACTAATAACCGTGATGATCATAGATTTCACTGAAGGATGTTTGTTCTGAGCTCTGATCCTTAAGAGATTAGTGTAACTCCATTTAAATACAAGAACAATAAATGTCATATGCAGATGTCAAGAATTAGGCGCTAAATAAGACCACTGCTACGTGCTGTCCATACTGAGGCTTCCGTCGTGTCTCTTTTAAAATAACGAAAGTTAAGGCAGGTAGCAATTAAAATTCCGTACGACTTCCGATTTCCAATTAACAGGTACATTTGTACTTACCTGCTATCTTTTGTTTTCTTCGCCGTCGGCAGCCTCGGTCCATACCTCTTTTAAAAGGATTATTAATTATATTGTTCGTCCGCAACTCGTGGTCGTGCGGTAGCGTTCTCGCTTCCCGCGCCCGTGTTCCCGGGTTCGATTCCCGGCAGGGTCGTGGATTTTCTCTGTCTCGTGATGACTGGGTGTTGTATGATGTCCTTAGGTTAGCTAGGTTTAAGTAGTTCTGAGTTCTAGGGGACTGTTGACCATAGATGTTAGGTTCCATAGTGCTCAGAGCCATTTGAACCAATTATATTGTTGTAGGAGGGAACTGGGGAATTCTATAAACAGAAAGTCGGACAGATCTGTTAATATCTTAATTACATATTTCCAAACACAAACGTATGGAAATGTATAGCACAAGTCTAACACAGAATATGTCTTGCTACAGGACAAGACAAAGGAAACAATTGCCAACAAAATCAACCATTGTGTTAACTCGTCCAGCCCTTCTTCAGATAGAGAGAGGAAGTGACAGTGAGAGATAAATTGTAACAATTATTAACCACATGAAAGAATAAACTGAAGATCAGGCAGCGGCAGTAATAAAGCACTATTACGCTTTGTCGCGCATACCGATCAATATGAAAACCGTTGCATTCCTGATGGTTCACAATCGAGATGATCACAGTTGCATTACCTTTAATCTGGAACACTAGCAACCACAGTTGTAACCTACATGGGAACTTCTGAGAAGAGAAATCGGGTTCAAAGACATACAAATAGTGGCAACTGCTGTGCTTGTAAGTTCCACGGACCAACTCCAAGTAACTGTTAGCAACTGTATACGAGAGATCCTCCTTCGTTAGTTTCGTTACGAAAGTGCCGCAACCCAAGTATCGCGTGTCCGCCGGCAGGAATAGGAGTCTCTAGCCAACCTAAGGATAGCAACGTCTATGATTTGTTCCGGCCCGCGAGCTCTGGTCTGACGGTTCCGACGTTGGCCTCCCTGGCGTGGCGGTGGTTCGTTGAAAGGTGAGGGACAGGCTGCTGTTTCTCCGCCATGAAGAAGCCAAGATCTTTAACTCAAATAAATGGCTCAAACAGCCTTCGCCTTATTGCAGATTACTTAGAAATATTTAAATCAGGGCTCAGAAAATAACTGCGCCCTCAAGAAATAACAGTCCTGTGATTACGCTTACGGTGTTATCTGGCTACCAGGAAAATTTATTTGGTATAGTTTAATTGACGATTAATTTCATCGTCGACTTACTGAATATTAATCGGATCGACCTTTGTGATACATGAAATGATTATTATTCATGACCCCGGTTCCCAGAACTCCTGAAGATAGATGTTGATTGTGGATATTGTATCACAGGTACAGTCCCTTTGACTTTTCAGATGTCACTAAACCCGCTCAAAGATGTAAACAACCATGCATGAGCAGCGCCTATTAGACGGAGGCGGTTCGCAGCCGATTATTTCCAGTCATTCCACCAGGAAGGCGATACACGGCTCGTGTCGTCTGTAGTTCAATCATGCCTAGACGGCCAATACCGCGGTTCGATCGCGTCCACATTGTTACTTTGTGCCAGTAAGGGCTCTCAACGAGGGAAGTGTCCAGGCGTCTCGGAGTGGCGGTGGTTCGTTGAAAGGTGAGGGACAGACTGCTGTTTCTCCGCCATGAAGAAGCCAAGATCTTTAACTCAAATAAATGGATCAAACAGCCTTCGCCTTATTGCAGATTACTTAGAAATATTTAAATCAGGACTCAGAAAATAACTGCGCTCTCAAGAAATAACAAAAAAATGGCTCTGAGCACTATGGGACTTAGCATCTATGGTCATCAGTCCCCTAGAACTTAGAAGTACTTAAACCTAACTAACCTAAGGACAGCACACAACACCCAGCCATCACGAAGCAGAGAAAATCCCTGACCCCGCCGGGAATCGAACCCGGGAACCCGGGTCAAGAAATAACAGTCCTGTGATTACGCTTACGGTGTTATCTGGCTACCAGGAAAATTTATTTGGTATAGTTTAATTGACGATTAATTTCATCGTCGACTTACTGAATATTAATCGGATCGACCTTTGTGATACATGAAATGATTATTATTCATGACCCCGGTTCCCAGAACTCCTGAAGATAGATGTTGATTGTGGATATTGTATCACAGGTACAGTCCCTTTGACTGTTCAGAGATGTCACTAAACCCGCTCAAAGATGTAAACAACCATGCATGAGCAGCGCCTATTAGACGGAGGCGGTTCGCAGCCGATTATTTCCAGTCATTCCACCAGGAAGGCGATACACGGCTCGTGTCGTCTGTAGTTCAATCATGCCTAGACGGCCAATACCGCGGTTCGATCGCGTCCACATTGTTACTTTGTGCCAGTAAGGGCTCTCAACGAGGGAAGTGTCCAGGCGTCTCGGAGTGGCGGTGGTTCGTTGAAAGGTGAGGGACAGACTGCTGTTTCTCCGCCATGAAGAAGCCAAGATCTTTAACTCAAATAAATGGATCAAACAGCCTTCGCCTTATTGCAGATTACTTAGAAATATTTAAATCAGGACTCAGAAAATAACTGCGCTCTCAAGAAATAACAAAAAAATGGCTCTGAGCACTATGGGACTTAGCATCTATGGTCATCAGTCCCCTAGAACTTAGAAGTACTTAAACCTAACTAACCTAAGGACAGCACACAACACCCAGCCATCACGAAGCAGAGAAAATCCCTGACCCCGCCGGGAATCGAACCCGGGAACCCGGGTCAAGAAATAACAGTCCTGTGATTACGCTTACGGTGTTATCTGGCTACCAGGAAAATTTATTTGGTATAGTTTAATTGACGATTAATTTCATCGTCGACTTACTGAATATTAATCGGATCGACCTTTGTGATACATGAAATGATTATTATTCATGACCCCGGTTCCCAGAACTCCTGAAGATAGATGTTGATTGTGGATATTGTATCACAGGTACAGTCCCTTTGACTTTTCAGATGTCACTAAACCCGCTCAAAGATGTAAACAACCATGCATGAGCAGCGCCTATTAGACGGAGGCGGTTCGCAGCCGATTATTTCCAGTCATTCCACCAGGAAGGCGATACACGGCTCGTGTCGTCTGTAGTTCAATCATGCCTAGACGGCCAATACCGCGGTTCGATCGCGTCCACATTGTTACTTTGTGCCAGTAAGGGCTCTCAACGAGGGAAGTGTCCAGGCGTCTCGGAGTGGCGGTGGTTCGTTGAAAGGTGAGGGACAGACTGCTGTTTCTCCGCCATGAAGAAGCCAAGATCTTTAACTCAAATAAATGGATCAAACAGCCTTCGCCTTATTGCAGATTACTTAGAAATATTTAAATCAGGACTCAGAAAATAACTGCGCTCTCAAGAAATAACAAAAAAATGGCTCTGAGCACTATGGGACTTAGCATCTATGGTCATCAGTCCCCTAGAACTTAGAAGTACTTAAACCTAACTAACCTAAGGACAGCACACAACACCCAGCCATCACGAAGCAGAGAAAATCCCTGACCCCGCCGGGAATCGAACCCGGGAACCCGGGTCAAGAAATAACAGTCCTGTGATTACGCTTACGGTGTTATCTGGCTACCAGGAAAATTTATTTGGTATAGTTTAATTGACGATTAATTTCATCGTCGACTTACTGAATATTAATCGGATCGACCTTTGTGATACATGAAATGATTATTATTCATGACCCCGGTTCCCAGAACTCCTGAAGATAGATGTTGATTGTGGATATTGTATCACAGGTACAGTCCCTTTGACTGTTCAGAGATGTCACTAAACCCGCTCAAAGATGTAAACAACCATGCATGAGCAGCGCCTATTAGACGGAGGCGGTTCGCAGCCGATTATTTCCAGTCATTCCACCAGGAAGGCGATACACGGCTCGTGTCGTCTGTAGTTCAATCATGCCTAGACGGCCAATACCGCGGTTCGATCGCGTCCACATTGTTACTTTGTGCCAGTAAGGGCTCTCAACGAGGGAAGTGTCCAGGCGTCTCGGAGTGGCGGTGGTTCGTTGAAAGGTGAGGGACAGACTGCTGTTTCTCCGCCATGAAGAAGCCAAGATCTTTAACTCAAATAAATGGATCAAACAGCCTTCGCCTTATTGCAGATTACTTAGAAATATTTAAATCAGGACTCAGAAAATAACTGCGCTCTCAAGAAATAACAAAAAAATGGCTCTGAGCACTATGGGACTTAACATCTATGGTCATCAGTCCCCTAGAACTTAGAACTACTTAAACCTAACTAACCTAAGGACAGCACACAACACCCAGCCATCACGAGGCAGAGAAAATCCCTGACCCCGCCGGGAATCGAACCCGGGAACCCGGGTCAAGAAATAACAGTCCTGTGATTACGCTTACGGTGTTATCTGGCTACCAGGAAAATTTATTTGGTATAGTTTAATTGACGATTAATTTCATCGTCGACTTACTGAATATTAATCGGATCGACCTTTGTGATACATGAAATGATTATTATTCATGACCCCGGTTCCCAGAACTCCTGAAGATAGATGTTGATTGTGGATATTGTATCACAGGTACAGTCCCTTTGACTGTTCAGAGATGTCACTAAACCCGCTCAAAGATGTAAACAACCATGCATGAGCAGCGCCTATTAGACGGAGGCGGTTCGCAGCCGATTATTTCCAGTCATTCCACCAGGAAGGCGATACACGGCTCGTGTCGTCTGTAGTTCAATCATGCCTAGACGGCCAATACCGCGGTTCGATCGCGTCCACATTGTTACTTTGTGCAAGTAAGGGCTCTCAACGAGAGAAGTGTCCAGGCGTCTCGGAGTGAACCAAAGCTACGTTGTTCGGACATGAAGGAGATACAGAGAGACGCGAACTGTCGATGACACGCCTGGCTCAGGCCACCCAAGGGCCACTAATGCAGTGGGTGACCGGTACCTAAGGATTATGGGCCGGAGTAACCCTGACAGCAACGCCACCATATTGAATAATGCTTTTAGTGCAGCCACAGAACGTCGTGTTACGACTCAAACTGTGCGCAATAGGCTGCATGATGCGCTACTTGACTCCCAACGTCCATGGCGAGGTCCATCTTTGCAACCACGACACCTTGCAGCGCGGTACAGCTGGGCCCGACAACATGCCGAATGGACCGCTCAGGACTGGCGTCACGTTCACTTCACCGATGAGTGTCGCATATGCCTTCAACCAGAAAATCGTCGGAGACGTGTTTGGAGAGAACCGGTGAGGCTGGACGCCTTAGACGCACTGTCCAGCGAAGGAAGCAAGGTGGAGTTTCCCTGCTGTTTCGGGAAGGGATTCTGTGGAACCGACGTATGCAGATGGTGGTCATGACAGGCACTGTAACGGCTGTAAGAGACGTGGATGCCATCCTCCGATAGTGAAACCATATCGGCAGCGTATTGGCGAGGCATTAGTCTTAATGGACGACAATTCGCATCCCCCTCGTGCACATGTTGTGAATCACTAACTTCAGGATAATCGAACATGACTGGGATAGATTGTAAAGGGCTGTTTATGAACGACGTGACCCACCAACATCTCTGAGGGATCCACGCCGAATTGTCTTTAAGAAATGGGACAATCTGGACCAACAGTGCCTTGATGGACTTGTGGATACTATGACACGACGAATACAGGCATGCATCAGTGCAAGAGGACTTGCTACTGGGTATTAGAGGTACCGGTATCTACAGCAATCTGGGCCACCGCCTCTAAAGGTCTCGATATATGGTGATACATCATGCAGTGTGTGGTTTTCATGAGCAGTAAATAGTGCGGAAATGATTAGGTTGATCTCTGTTCCAATTTTCTGTACAGGTTCCGGAACTCTCGGAACCGAGGTGAGGTAAAACATATATTGTGTCTGTCTGACGTTCTGCATTGAGTATCTATCTCCTAGCCGTGGCTAGCAGTGTAGTTTAATCTTTGCTTTTTGACAATACGCTGGAGACTAGTTACTGTTGTGGTGTGTGTTAGTTGCAGCTGGGCTCTCAGCGGGGAAGGAGTGAGCCGAGCTTGTACTGTGCATTTGTTGGCACTGCTCGGTAGCCATCTTAATGCTTTTATAGCGTGTAAGTGCCGCGATCTGTCGTTCTTTAAGCGGCCGGTATCAAATTGTGAAATGCAGATCGAAATGCTCAATGTTATCGAAAGTGTTCAGTATTTACTGAGTATTAGAATAAGTTATAATTAATGTCCCCTTAACAATCGACGTTCTCAGTTGAAAAAGTCATCGCAGTTTGCGTGCAGGAATGTTTTAATGGGATTAGCTGTACAGGAAAATTGTTGCAAAAGTAAGGCGTGACTGCTACGTAATATAGCGGGCCCGGATGAATACCGACAGGGTCTTTATACACACTGCCTTTGTCAGAAAATCTGAACAGAGAAGCAGTCGTTCCTGAAGCTCAAATTGTGGTAGGCTACTGAAAGGTCTCTGCCCTATAGTTATATACATTGCGTAACGGGTGTAAGAACAGATATTTCTACTGGTGACAGCGAACGATGAAGTGAACAACATAACGTCAGTATTTACGTCATCTGCAGACTAATATATTAAAGTATTAAGATTGAGTAGTATCGCCAAGTACATGGGACAAGAGTAAGCGTTTCATGCTTATTTTGGCCTCAGCGGCAGGTCAGGTGTTGAAGAGCGGACGCGTGGACGTAAAACGGTATACACTACTGGCCATTTAAATTGCTACACCGAGAAGAAATGCTCATGATAAACGAGTATTCATTGGACAAATATATTATACTAGAACTGACATGTGATTACATTTTCACGCAATTTGGGTGCATAGATCCTGAGAAATCAGTACCCAGAACACCACTTCTGGCCGTAATGCCGGCCGCAGTGGCCGAGCGGTTCCAGGCGCTTCAGTCTAAAACCGCGCGACCGCTACGATTGCAGGTTCGAATCTTGCCTCTGGCATGGATGTGTATGATGTCCTTAGGTTATTTAGGTTGAAGTAGTTCAATGTTCTATGGGACTGATGACCTCAGATGTTAAGTCCCATAGTGCTCAGAGCCATTTTATTTGGCCGTAATGACGGCCTTGATACGCCTGGGCATTGAGTCAAACAGAGCTTGGATATCGTGTACAGGAACACGCAGCTTCAACACGACACCACAGTTCATCACGAGTAGTGACTGGCGTATTGTGACGAGCCAGTTGCTCGGCCACCATTGACGAGACGTTTTCAATTGGTGAGAGATCTGGAGAATGTGCTGGCCAGGGCAGCAGTCGAACAGTTTCTGTATCCAGAAAGGCCCGTGCAGGACTTGCAACATGCGGTCGTGCATTATCCTGCTGAAATGTAGGGTATCGCAGGGATCGAATGAAGGGTAGAGCCACGGGTCGTAACACATCTGAAATGTAACGTCCACTGTTCAATGTGCCGTCAGCGCGAATAAGAGGTGACCGAGACGTGTAACCAATGGCATCCCGTATCATCACGCCGGGTGATGCGCCAGTATGGCGATGAGGAATACACACTTCCAATGTGCGTTCACCACGATGTCACCAAGCACGGATGCGACCATCATGATGCTGTAAACAGAACCTGGACTCATCCGAAAAAATGACGTTTTGAAATTCGTGCACCCAGGTTCGTCGTTGAGTACACCATCGCACGCGCTCCTGTCTGTGATGCAGCGTCGAGGGTAACCGCAGCTACTGCAAACGTTGTCGAACTGTTCGTGCAGATGGTTGTTGTCTTGCAAACGTCCCCATCTGTTGACTCAGGGATCGAGACGTGGCTGCAGGATCCATTACAGCCATGCGTATAAGAGGCGGTCATCTCGACTGGTAGTCATACGGGACCGTTGGGATCCAGCACGGCGTTCCGTATTACCCTCGTGAACCCACCGATTCCATATTCTGCTAACAGTCATTGGATCTCGAACAATGCGAGGAGAAATGTCGCGATAGGATAAACTGCAATCGCGATAGGCTACAATCCGACCTTTATTAAAGTCGGAAACGTGATGGTACGCATTTCTCCTCCTTTCACAAGGTGCCACAACAACGTTTCACCAGGCAACGCCGGTCAACTGCTGTTTGTGTATGAGAAATCCGTTGGAAACTTTCCTCATGTCAGCACCTTGTGTGAATCCTCTGAAAAGCTAATCATTTGCGTGTCATAGCATCTTCTTCCTGTCGGTTAAATTTCGCGATTGTAGCACGTCATCTTCGTGGTGTTGCAGTTTTAATGGCCAGTAGTTTACTATAAGGGGCCCGATCACTTCGCGCAGTAGGCCTCGCGGAAGGCTTCTTGTCGTAAAGACTGTCACGAGTTCGTGGAAGGACTGTGCGTCACAAAGAACAAACCACCAATACACTGATGTATGTCGCATTAAAGCATCACATATAAAATAGTGTGCACTTATACCCGTTTCAACCTCTATGTCGAAAGCACATCTTATACTGTCACTTCTTATCTACCAAATGTGAATGTGCTAGAACTTGATCAAAGCGGAACTGCGCAAACTTTAGAAGTATTGCAGCCTCGACGCGTTCAGTACGCTTTTAAAGCGTGACTATTATTGAACTACATGAAATAAAATCGTCACAACTTCTGAACAGTTCGCGTTAGAACGTTCAAACCAGAGGGTTGGCCGCGGAACATCATGGGAATTGGTATGAGCTGCATGGTTTAGTTTAGGGACGAAGCACACTTTCATTTGATTGGGTTCGCCAATAATCAAAATTGGCGCGTTTGGGGGACTGAGAATCCGCGTTTCGCGATCGAGAAGTCTCTTCAACGGATGACCGTGAAGTGTGGAGTGTCCACTCATGGAACAATCGGTATGATATTCCTCGATGGCACGGTGACTACCGAACGGTGTGTGAAGGTTTTGGAACATGATTTCATCCCCAATATCCAAAGTGACCCTGATTTCGACAAGATGCGGTTCATGCAGGACGGAGCTCGACACCAGTGTTTGATGTCCTGGAGGAGCACCTTGGGGACCGCATTCTGGCTCTGGGGCACCCAGAGGCAACTGGCATGGGCCTCGATTGGCGACCACATTCTCTGGATCTGAACTCATGCGACTCCTTTTTGTGGAGTTATACTAAAGACAAAGTGTACGGAAATACCCCCAAAACCATGGCTGAGTTGAAAACAGGCATTCAGGAGGTCATCGACAGCATCTACTCGTGTGTTCTGACACTTCAGCGGGCCGTGCAGAATTTCGCTATTCGTTTTCGCCACATCATCACCAATGATGGCACGCATATCGAACACGTCATAACCTAAATCCGAATATCTCTAGTGATGTTTACATTTTTAATAAAATGTGTGCACTCCTAGTTTTTAACTAATTTACGTTTCTCCATATAGTTCAATAATGGTCCCCCTGTACATGCTAATGTTTTTGTATAAAGCGGAATGTGGCTAATGCGAGAACGGGATGCAAATTTTAAGACTTAATTAATAATTCATTCTATAATTAGGAAAAGAGCTTATCCAACACTACTGTGTTACATTGTACGTTACTTATTCATTACACTACGAGGACGCTACTTCCAACACAAAGACTGTACAGCACTGATAACGCTGTTATGTTGCGCAAAAGTAAAACAAAAGGTTCAGCGCTGCAGGTGTTGACATCAAACTGCGCCTGTCTGTAAATACGAATAAGTTACGTACGGTGCTGCTACATCAAAGGAAATGGTTCATTCGAGAGCGCTCTGTATGTCAACTTTTATCGTTTTACATTTTTGCTGTCCCGCAATATCCTCAGTGAAAGAGGTGGGTGTTCTTTCGTTTAACGGTGGGTTGGGTTGGGTTGTTTGGAGGAAGAGGCCAAACTGCGAGGTCATCGGTCTCATCGGATTAGGGAAGGACGGGGAAGGAAGTCGGCCGTGCCCTTTCAAAGGAATCATCCCGGCATTGGCCTAGAGTGATTTAGGGAAATAGCGGAAAACCTACATCAGGATGGTCGGAAGCGGGATTGAACCGTCGTCCTCCCGAATGCGAGTCCAGTGTGCTAACCACTGCACCACCTCGCTCGGTGTTGGACAATGGTTTTACCCGGCAGGGTCAAGCATTCCGAATAAATGTACTGTTTGTGTTTTCTGTCAGTTTCAGTTGGCTAGTAATGATACCATGACATCGATCAAAAAATCTGTCTCACTAAACTTAACGAAAAGACTAAAATAAGCGAGGCAAGTGAGGAAGACAAAGACTCGGTGCGCAAAATAATGTTGCGTTCCACATGCAGTAAAACGCGCAATTATGCTACTTTAAGAAACAAGGATGAGATACGGAATGAAAGGATGAAAGGGAACATGCAAATGAAAAGAAAGGCGAAGAGAGTGGGAAATGAAGAAATTAACGATATAACGTGGGAGTGGTTGGTAAGTGTCTGCATCCCCGTTGCAGAGTGAGACTCTGAAAGTCGCTGAAGTATTTGGAAAGATGAAGTTTTAAGGCATCTACAGAATGACTGGATAGTTTCAGTGTTAGGCAAGCTATAGTGTGTAGTGAAGTGTGTGGGGAAGCTAGGGATGTGCAGCAAAGTGTAGCGACAGAGTGGAAGAAAATAGTATTGAGCCGACAAACAAGTTCAGTGCTGATGAAAACAGACTGTTTTATCGCGCGCTGCCTTCACATATCTATTCGAGGTGAAAATCGCACCCTTGTAAAAATGTCCAAGGAAAATCCCTCTGTACTGCTGTGTAGGAACATGTTATGTGGAATGAAGCAGCCACTGGTGACTGGGAAGATGACAAGACTTTGTTGCTTTAAAAACCTACACATCAGTGAGCTTCCAGTCACGTAAGTAAGCAATAAAGAGGCGTGGGTGGTGAGTGGTCTTATAAAAGAATGACTAGGCTCTTTGAATGCCGAAATGAAATAAGGATATTGCCAGTTCTTCTTCTCCTAAACGATGCTATCTGCCAACCAAAAGTTAAGTTATCAAACTTGGAATTTGCTTGGTTCCCGCCAGGTTAAACTGCCTCGCAGAACACATGGAAAAGGGGATTATTTACATGTAGAAGCTCAATTACAGGAGATTACTGACACAATCTCTTACTCTTAGTGCTGAAGAAGCCGAAAGTGTATTTTCTATGTAGAATCAGTTTCTGTCCTGGATTCAGAAAAATTTGATTGGATGGCAGTAAGGGAGATAAAGCTAGAAACTGTTACCAAGTGTTTCAGAAAAACTGGGTTTGGAGGTGAAGAACAAGACGCTTCTGTAGCCATCCAAGCTCAAGAAAATGCAGCAGCTGCTGAATGAAGCCGGCCGATTTGGCCGAGCGGTTCTAGGCGCTACAGTCTGGAACCGCGCGACCGCTACGGTCGCAGGTTCGAATCCTGCCTCGGGCATGGATGTGTGTGATGTCCTTGGGTTAGTTAGGTTTAAGTAGTTCTAAGTTCTAAGGGACTAATGACCTCAGAAGTTAAGTCCCATAGTGCTCAGAGCCACTTGAGCCACTTGCTGAATTAAATAACATTCGAAAAGTTTAATCTAGTGCGGATGACTACATTCGAAGTGATGAATTTCTGTCAACTCACTCCAATTGTGGTTTAGCAACGGATTTAATAGAAATTCACAACACAGAAGGTGGTCAGGAAGAAACAGAGGAAGAAGAAAAGGAGCAAAATGGTGCCCCTAGAAAAACTAATACGCCTGAACAAGTTATTGCATGTGTAAACGATATTATACAATTTGCATCACGCAAGAATTCTCCAAGCTATTGGAACTATTGCATATTCGAAAAATTGCGTAGAAAAATCAATTTATAATCAGGAAATTCAGGCAGACTTCTCTCCTTGACACGAAGTGAGAAAAGGGAAATGTAAAGCAAATGAGCAAGTATATATGACACAGAATGAATTTAAAGTTAGAGTAAAACTACAGAAATTCGATGTTATTGATCAATTAGTGTAATAGCCTAGTATTCTGTTTTTACAGTATAGAGTATATGAACATTTTCTGTGCAGGAATCCAGGCACATCAATACGTGCAGGAATACAAATTTATACTTTTGTGGAAGATACAAATTTTATGCAACTTAGTGAGTTTTATGTAATCTGGAATCTGTTCTAGTGTGGAAAAATAATTTAGCCCAATGCTATTCCACTTTGAGCTAGTTTTAAAATAAATAAGCTAATTTAAAAATCCGCCCGACAATACTTATTACGAAGTGTTTCCATCTGAATGTTTCGCACAGTCACGTCTTAACGCGTGCACCTCTCCAACTGAAATAGGCAGTGGAGCGCCGAAACGTCGCAGGAGGGAATGTTGAGAAAAGTTTCAGATTTTGCTGACAGCCGTGTGTTTCAGAAAAGAGCCTGCGGTAAGATGGATGGGGTGTTAAACAGGGGCGCAGCAGCTGGAGAGAGGGTGGGGAGGGGGTGGAGGGGGAGGAGGCGGACGCCGCCCCCGTATGTGGCGCACGTAGGCGCGGCCAGGTGCTCGCCGCCCCAGAGCCACCCCCGGCGTGGCAACTGCGCCGCCAACTTGGGCTGCCTGCAGCGGCCGAGCTCTGCGGAATACGGAATCCAGAGCAGAGCAGGCAAGCCATGGCGGCGGGCGCCTCGGCGACCTCTCGAATGGCCTCCGCGCGCCGCCGAACGGCCTCTCGCCACCATTGTTGCCGCCGAATGAATTGGCTCTCCCCGAGTCGGCGACTACCTTGATAAATTGGTTAGATATAGAAAGTTTAAATAGCTCCAAAGAACTGCGCGATTCGTGACTAGGGAACCTGATTTCTGCCGGAACATAATTTACCTTTTTCGGTGAATGATTGCTACCCTCTGTGCCCCTGTAGAATAGTCGCAAATGTACAGTGCTGGAATGGGGCTCCCGAGGATAAGTTTCTGCACCGTCCTGTCCGTGCAGTTCCGTGAGTCGGCTCCGCGTTCTGAATTGTGACTGATCAGGGGTTTTTTAACGGACAGTGAGGGATGATGTGCTGTTTTGCACTATTCATTATACTGTTTTCCGGATTTTATAACTGCGTGTCGATACTAAATGACACTAACCGCATTACACGGATCGCACAGAGGTCTGTTTGATGCGGGAACGTGTCAAGGACATTGTATCCATGTGAATTCAGTTACACTTGGTAAAAATATGAAAAATTACTACAGACGGTGCTAATATTATTTACAAAATAAAACATTAATATCCTACTACATATTATGGTATAGGTCCATGGAGTAGGATGAGTTATCCAAAAGGAAGTGCTTTAACTAAGCTGGCAACTACATCTTTCTTTTCTGTACTCTCCAGCAACTACCTTCCTGGCTTTTCTAAGGAATCGAACTCACAGAGACAAAACAGATTCAGGTACTTCATTACATGGTAAATGAGTTAATGTATCAAATATTTTATGTCAAGCATGTAAAACCTTAGATTAGGTTGTTTTTATTAGTTTCGCATTATTCATCCATCCACTGATGAAAAAGTCCAAACAAAAACAGATCATTTTGGCCAACAGTGTATAGCGCCAAAATGTTTATTTTAGACTTGACCGTAGCACCAGTAATAAATAACAGCTGAAGAATATAATATCACCCAAATATTACAGTATCCATTTTGTAATTTACATGATGGATATGTTACAAAATAAATGTGCATTTAATTAAACCTTTAACAGAAGTAAGTAAGCAAACAAAGAGTAAAAAAGTACAAAGTGGTTACGGAAATAGTACAGTAATATAACAATGAATGTAAGAAAATAATTATTCCTGGCTCTGATAATGGTTTAGCAAAACCCTTTTTTATATCTGCAGTAATGGAAACTATGTTTCTCCAAAAGACAAATGATGAAAACTTTCTCTGCATCAAACCATTGTCTGTACACCATGTATTTTCTAAATGCAGGATCAGGTCCTTGCATCGAATTTTCTTCATGAGTAGGTAAATTCTTTATAACTGTGTCACATGATCGAGCCCTTGAAGATACCACATAATTTTTTTTTCTTTTCATTTATTTTTGTAACATCATAAGTCAGTTAACTTCTGTCCCTTTATAAAGACAAAGTTCATGTTTCAGTTACCATGTAATGAATGGAGGCAACAGGTTGGAAGTGTCCAAAAATTTTTTTTCTTCTATCGCGCTCTATAACTGGAAAGAGGGTGACGAAACTACAGACTTGATTATTGGTGGGAAAATCACCAATGGATAGGCCAGGCCGTCGAAAAAACTGGGCATTCCTAATAGAGGCTGTGGAACAAATTAAAGACAACGTACATCCCTATCTCACAAACGCCACTCACTATGCTTCATGGAAAATTACAGATCTTCATTCAGATGTGGATGATAAAATGATGTAATGTCTTTCCAAAGAAAAGTTTCCAGATTCAAATTTGAAATATCCATTCTATTAGAATATGTTGACAGATTGCTTTCATTTACATTTTGGTAAATCACAAGTTGATAACTGTGAACAGCTCAAAGGTAAATTAAGGGTCCTACTTTAAATGACACTTCAAAACATTTGGAATCTGCTGAATTAGCAGTGCATGAAATCAAAGGTAAGAAGTTGTACAGGTATATAAAAACAATAATAGCATTATGGGTCTTACATTTCATCATATGCAGAATTTATCCTAGCCATGCATCCCTGTTCAGTGGATGTATTATTATAGGCAGCTTAATGTTTCCTATTAGCTGCACATAATTTCATAATTTCGGCAGTAGGAGTGCTAATTCCTATTTGTACTACAAAGGCCAAAGAAAGGGAGACCCAAATGAAACATGTTCGTTCCTTTTCAGATATTTTAAAGAGAATGCTTCAAAAACAGTAGAGAAATTCATCTCTCTAGCGATTCCTGTGTTGGGAACAATGAAAACCATTTAATGATGTTATGCTCACTAGCTCTTACAGACAGTGGAGAATTTAACAACATTGTTTATTGCTTTCCTACCTGCAGTCACTCATTATTACAATGTGACTGTGATTTTGGTCTTTCAAAGCTAGTGCCGAAAAAGAGAGATAAATACTATGGCCATTAGAACTTTGTAAAATCATCTGCTCTGTTGCAGTATTGGCAAATGTAATGTTCAGCTGGTTACATTGGAGGATCTACTAAATTTCCGAACATGATTAGTCAAATCTATAAAAGTGAACATGCTGCTCATAAGAATCTAAATCCAGCACAGTTCCACAAACCAAAAAACCATATTTCACCAGTTCTAGTTTCATGCAGGTTGAGTACAACTAAACCAATAAAGGCATGGTTACTGCTTTACAACACAAAAGGGGTTTGATAAAGGACACTTTTGTACTACTGCACAAGTTCCATGCATAATCTGAACTGGAAGAGTGTACTATGGTGATACTATGATCTATCTATCATGACACGTTAAGATAATCACGAAACACATTCAAGACAAGCATAAAGATTTCTAGAGATCTTTCCTGAAGGAGCCCACAAGCAATTCTCCTGGACAATTGTGTTTCATTAATTACTGGAATTTATAAATAAATACATTAGCTTACCTTATGCCATTTGGTTATTCAAAAAGAAGTGTCAATAAAGCATTGCTAATTTGTATCTAATATTATACATTCTCACTAAAATATGTGTGTTTGTTTAAGTAAGGGCATAAGAGAAGAAAATCTGTAACTTCCTGTGGAAAAGAGGAGCATCAGTAAATACTCTGAGAGAACTGCTGTCTCTGAAAAATTGTTTACACACTGTAATGGAATGTCTTAGGGGAACTTTTTGTCATCACATATTGCAGTAAATGTAGAAGTAGGGAAAGCGTGGTTATTCATCATGAACTATTCGAAAAAGTGCAGTGTTATGAATGTGTTATAAAAGTACAGTATTAAATGTGACAGTGAGGAAGAGAAACCTGCTTCACGTATTTTTTTGACAGCACATATTAACAACCTGCAATCTTAGGACCTCCAGCAAAGCAGAATATACCGACCATACAGAGGAGCAGGCAGACGACAAGATGAAGAACTCAAAAGTTAAGTACTTGTACCTTTACTCACACATATGTACTTATTTATCACAAACACTTCAGAAAAGTTTGTAGATTAATGAACAGTTTCTTTCTTTGAACAACATACATGTGGTTCACTTAGCAAAAGGGGGCGGGGAGGTAGCTGCTGGATATGAGTGCTCTTTTTCTGGGATAGAAATAAATACGAAAATATGTACTGAAATATCATATATTGCCAGAACACAAGTATTATTTACGACATGAGGTAAAATCGTAACTCCAAACAAAGAAAAACCTACAAAATCGTGACCTCAAGCAAATTTACTGGAAAAAAACAGTTAAACCAGTGTCACTGATAGGATTGGATTGGCATGCAAATGGTTTGTAACAGGGGAAAATATTTCTTTCTTCAAATTTTCTTGGTTTTGTATGGAAAAAAATCAGTTAGAAACCATGACTATCACAGAACCTAAACTTAAAACCCGAGCAGTGGGAGCAGTGTGAAGCATTGAACATGTGGTGCTGAAAAGCCACAAAAAAAAAAAAAAAAAAAAAAAGAAAAAGAGAAACGAAATATCTGATACAAACAAAAATTCCGTTATAATAATTCAAGGGTTCATTAGTTGGTACAGCAAAAGTTTTTGGAACGAAATAACAATAAATTAGATCAATGAAAGACAAAATGAACAAAGCTTTCAAGAATATGGATAAGAAGTTTGAAGTGCAATCAAAAGCAAGGAGTGAGCATTTAGAAGTGGATGCAAAGGCAACTGATGAGAAGTAAGAGTATATCCAAAACAAATATTTTGAATGTGGGACATTATGTAGAAGGACTGCACAGTGATGTACATGAACTTGACAAGATGATCAGCAGTAAGTAAACTATAGCTACCACAGTGGAAAGAATACTGGGAGAAATTTAATTTTTGTAGCGAACTGAACAGGTCAAAGTTGAGATTGTTACTGATTGGAAACAGAACAAAATTGATTTGGCAAATATTCACAAAGATAGTAAAAACGTTTGTGAGAATTTTGAAATTCACATTGCAAATGTGGAAAGACATCAGCACGAAATTAATAGCTACCAAAAGCAATTTTGATGAAAAAAACTAGTTGTTAAAGTGTAATTGTAACTGAAACCTTCAGCAAAACCAATGTATTCAAATCAGCATGTAGTATTTCTGTCCTTACTAAGAAATCTGAAGACCTAAATACTGATGCAACATATAAAAATCTATCAAACAAAACAGGTACAATTCGGTTCATCAGTCCAGTGTAAAGCTTTTCAGGTAAGGGTAGTATGCATCCACTTGACTTGTTACAGCATTCCAAAACAAATTAGACATTAAATATGAGTGAAAATATAAAAAAACAAGTTTGTAATCATGTCTCATCATGACCTCAGTGAAGACTTTATTCAGTAATTGAATAAAAGAGGTAACTGCAGGGTTTGACTAGAGAAAACAAACTTTTTAGAACTGCTCCAAAAGGAGAATGATTTTTTACCAATGTTATAAAATGTAAAGTAACTTGTCATGACACTAAATTAATAGTGTCGAATTCTCACAAGAGAAGGGACTTGTTAACAGGGACATTGCAGATTTGGACACTGAGGAAACAGTGTTCAAAATGCTGATAGACACTAAGATTTCTCAGGCAGAGGGACCACTGACAAACAAATACATGAGTTAGAATCCCTATTACAGGAAAACAGTGATATATCAGGAAAAGTTAAACAGTATCATTCCACCCTACACAAGATGACACAGAAACCATTTTTCATAAAACTGCAAGGGTTACCTATACCAAAAAGTGTCACATTTGCGAAAGAGCGAGAAAAAAGGAGATGAGTTACGTTATTGAATGGCGTATTAGTGTATATAATACACAGGGTGTGGAGTGAGGGTAGCTTTCAATAGTAGACACTTAAATAAAATTTTGGATAGAGAAACAAACATCCCTGAGAACATTGAGGAGTTCTTCACAAATTTAAAATATTCAGATTATGCCCATTTTGGGTTTTACTGCTTATTTTCACCAGGTTACTTAACACTTGAATATAGTAAAATGTTCTGGTTTTCTGTACAATGGTCTATTCTATCACTATTATATAGTAACATTTGGTTTGAACTCATCAGTAGCACTGCATCATGTTATATGCAAGGGGCTTATATTTCAATTAACAATCTATGTAGCTGATATTTTGGCATTTGGATAAGGATGGAATGAACACAATGGACTATTGATAGAATTATGTGAAAAAATTAGACTTGGAGGTGTGCACTAAAACTAGAAAAATGTAGGTCTCCTGTACCTGACTTAAAACTTTTGTGAAACATGATCACTAAGAAAGGAATTTGACAGATCCTGAAAAAGGAAAATCTATATTAGTGCTTCCCTCCCCACATAACAGGAAACAGCTGAAGGTTTCAATGGATTGTGTGGAATCTGTAGACAGTTCACATAGAGTCGAAATCCAAATGCACCATGTGTAAGTAATTTACTTAAAAGGAATACAGTGTGCGTATGTAAAAAGAAATGACAAGATTCCTTTTTAAAAATTAAAAAAGAGCTAACCAACCAAAACTTTTTTCATATACCTGATTTTAGTGTACCATTCTGTTTATTCACAGATAGTAGTTATTAATTCAGGAAAAGAAGTGAGTCAAGGAGTTGTGTATCCTATAGTTGCTTTTGCAACTAAAATGTTGTTAAGACATGGAAGATGGTACACTGTTACTGGATAAGAATTCTTAGCTACACATTGGGCATCCACAACATTTAGAATTACTTGCTTGGTCAGAAAGAGACAGTTATTCAGATCACAAAATCTTAAGCTGCCTTCAAGAGTTTAAACTTTCTCACAATGGGCTAACTAAATGCACAATGCACATGTAGAGATTTGACTACACAATAAATCCATTAAAGGCTCTGACAACGTTGTTGCAGATGCTTTGCTGAGGATTTCATTTGGAGGCACTATTAAAAGCTTCGATCCCAATGAGGAAAAACTACTTAAAAAGAGATACATGAAGGATGTATATGAGCAAAAAAAGTTATTAGATCTTTGTGCAGAAAAGCAAAGGAGGAGTGAGAATCATGATTCAAACTGTAAACTAAACAAAAAGCTGTTTAGGTAAAAAGAACCAGATAATTATTACACGATCTACAACGGAATACTTTTTAGAAGAACAGATGTACATTCAGACAGCTGGAAGTTATCTTGGCCTGAAGAAGAGGCAACTGAGTAAATTACATGTGTTCACAAAAGTTATGGTCGTTGTGGAATCCAAATATATATCCAAAAGTTACAAGAAAATGTTTATCTTTATATTATGGCTGAAAATGTGAAAAGAGAGTTGTCAACTTGTGATAAGGGTGAGTAACAGAACTTTTCAAGGTGAAATGCAAAAAATTATACCCAACAAACCCTCTTATCAAGTAACTATTGATTTATATGGACCTTTACCAAAAATCAAAGGTGGACATTGTTCCTTTTATGCTATGGGAGGTGTTTTCACCATATTTACAAATCCGTATCCTGTCAGGAAAGCTACAAACAAAGAAATCATTATAAAATTTGAGAAAGACTATTTCAAAAAAAAATGGGTAACCAAGAGCCATTTTAACAGTCAATAGAGCACAATTTTTATCAAAGAAGGAAATTATTTATGGAAAACTCTGAAATGCACCATACTCTAATTTCAGTGTATAATCCATCCTCCAATCCCACAGATAGGTACATGAATGAAATTGGTTATTTGTGTTGCACACCTTGTAGTCACAAACTTTCCCAATGGTATGATTATATAAGCTATTTTGAAGGTATCCTGAACACTTGCTGGACAGCTCTACTGGGTTCTCACCTTTTAAAATTACCTTCCACAAGAAACAAGCAAACCTTATTTCTGAACTCAGTGAATTTTCATCATGTACAATTATGTCTACACAGGAACAGGAGGTTATTGTTAGACAAACTACGAGAAAATTAGGATCGTTATGAAAGAAAATATGTGATGCTAAAGTCATACCAATAAAACTTAAGACTAGAGATTAAATGATTCTTAAATCATATGAAAAATCAAAATTATTAACTGCAGAACTAAAAGGTTTTTCGAACTCGAATTACAATCGAAATTTCAGGAACCTGCACCCCAATACATAATGCTTGATGTACCCAAGCGCTAGGAAACAACTCAAATTTATGAACATTTTGCCTTTGAAACCTTACACATAAAAGAATAGAGATAATGCCTAGTGAATTGAATTGTAGGCAGAAAGAAAGGGAAAATACTTTTACTGGAAAAAGAATTAATTACTTTCACATCAAGTGAAATTTTAAATTTTGTTCATATATATGTAACAATTATCAGTGTCATTATTTTAGTTTGTCATTTGTGCATCTCATAGTATCTAGTACGCTAATCAATGGTTCTTTTACTCATTACTAATAATTTAGGTGTGCTTACAAGATGATCCATTATGAACAAGGTCACAATGCAGCTATGGCAAAAAATGCTAAGGAAGTAGTGTTCCCAGTTTCAGATCATGTACCATATTCCTGTTATGCTATGTGTGAATATTCATACATGCGTTTCTTGTCTTTCCTGCCAAAAAATAGAATATCACCTAAGTTGGAAAGTATTTAGACTGAGAAGGGTTTTTCTGAAAAGCAGGATCACATCTGATGATCAACATGTGATACACCAACTTAATGAGTTGTTTTGTTACAAAATATTGTTAATTAAGTAATATGTATTCATATAGGGTAAAAATTATGAAAAATGTGAAACAACAGATGCATGATTGAACAGATCGGTAAAAACTTCGTATTCAATGTTGTCACACGATGAATGTACAATGGACACTTTAAAATTAAAAATTAAAAATATGTTATCATATGTTGAACATGAAAACATTAATTAACAGTATCTGTATACACATAGTCATCAACATATTTGTCAAAACTGATTTATGTTTGTAATTTGTACAAATGATTTTGTCTTTTAAAATCTAGTGTTCGATCTGTTCTTGACTAACAGTCAGGAATGATTTACTTCTCTCTAATAAACAAAAGAAATCCTTTTATATATGCATTTAATTTAACCAGCAGCTAATCCAGTGCAATATTTTATCGACTATGATCAGAACTGCAGATGCAAAGAAAAGGTATCTATGTGGAATCTGTCAAGCAAAACATACTTAAAAACTAAAAACAAGTGAAAAGGACTAAATCTGAACTCTGTGAAAAACAATGAAAATGTATGTCTCTGCGATGAGGGGCAAATGACTTTTTTGCTGTTTGGAAAGAACATTTCTCATATATAGCTCCTGTGAAATGTTTGATGAGTCGCAAAAATAACAATTCAACTGTAGGATTTTTGATTATCGTGTTTCTAACCACTGTTGTCAACACTCAACTAAAATCAAGACAGAATGCTTCTAGTAATTTAAATACTGAAAGATATGAGAGAAGTATATTAATGCACACATACATTGTGTAAACGTAGAAAGCTGTAGTTATTTACTCGTGTTTCACACATGTGCCATGGTTAATTTTGCTGCCTAGAGGGCTGAATGCATTAACATCATCTCCTTCATGATCACCAAACCAAATGTTAAGTTTCTCGCTGCTTTCATTCACTGTATTTATTTGCCAGTTCATGCCATTCAGCAGATTCTGTAATTCTTCTTCACTGCAGCTGAGGATAGCAATATCATCAGCGAATCTTATTTATTACTGAAACATTCAATATAAGGGAAGGAAGGGCAGCAGAGCTATATAGAAAATGTGAAGTCAGCAGAATTTTAACATAAAATTTAATACAATATTTATTTACTTGGTCATACATTTGCAGTTACACTGCAGAGATTAACAGAATATAAATTTGGTTTATATCTGAATGTTGATCAGTCCCATTATTTCGGTTTCACAATTTTGGTTGTATATGTATGCTTACAAAATTCTGGGTGGGGGAGGGGGGGCATCTGTGTAACAGGTCAGTCACATACTGTAGTACTCGATACAGCAGTAGCCGGCCGAGGCACGAGCAGCAAAAGGGAAGTAATCATTTCTTGACTTTTACAAGATTGTAACCAGGAGTGAACTTTATAATATCAGCTGTCTGCTTTAATAGTTTAGTTTCTTGAGTTTCTGTGCGTTTATTTAATATGTAATAGCCACAGTTCTCGCGTTTTTGTTTGCTTCGGAAAGTAAACCGATTTTGTGACATATTACAAGTTCCCAATCAGGGGCGAAGTATCTAGTTCCATCTGAGTGCTTCAGAAGTTAGGTTTGTGTATTAATCTAATTTGTTAGACACAGTACCCGCATTTTCGTTAGGGTCTACAATAGAGTTGCGTGACACGTGCCGATAGTTCGTTTATCTGCTTAGTTTAGTTTTTCACGGGTTTTAGTATGGGCAGGAACTGCGATTGTTGTGTGCAGATGCAAGCCGAGTTGGTGACACTTCGCCCTCAGCTTCAGACTGTGGTAGCTTCGGTTACACAGTTAGAGGGTGCAGTGGATGGGAGCCACTGTTGTGGGACGGCCGTGGGGACCGATCAGACGTCCACCACGTCCGAGTCCTCCGAACGGTCCTCACTGGTGGCCAACCCAGTTACTGCTCGCACCGAGGATGACCCCTCAAATTTTGTCGAGTGGGAGGTCACCCTGGGGCGTAGCACGCGGTGAAAGACTTCCCAGGCGGCCTCACGTAAGGCCTCCCTGTTTCTCTGACAAACGGTTTCCATGTGCTGACACTATCGCTGAGCCAGATGCTGTCGCCTGTCCTGTTTCAGAGGAAACCTCTCAGCCGGCAAGGTCCGGACAATCACAGAGGGTAGGATTATTGATAGTTGGAAGCTCCAACGTTAGTCGCGTTATGGGACCCCTTAGGCACATGGCTGCTAAGAATGGAAAGAAAGCCAATGTGTCCTCCTTGTGCATACTGGGTTGAGTCATTCTACATGTGGAACGGGTCCTCCCAGATACCATGAAGAGCAAAAGGTGCTACCAGCTGCAGGTGATTGCTCACGTCGGTACCAATGTGTGTCACTTCGGATCAGATGAGATTCTCTGTGGTTTCGAGCGGCTAACAGAAGTTGTAACGGCTGCCAGTCTTGCTTGCAAGATGAAAGCAGAGCTGACCATTTGCAGCATAGTCTAAAGGACCGAGTGCGGACCTCTGGTACAGACCTGAACGGTGGGTCTGGATGAGAGACTCAGACAGTTCCGCGACCGTGTAGGCTGCACATTCCTCGACTTCCGCCAAAGGGTGGTTGGGTTTCGGGTCCCGCTGAATAGGTCAGGTGTCCACTATAAGCAGGAGGCGGCTACACGGGTAGCAGGGGCTCTGTTGCGTGGACTGGGCGGTTCTTTAGGTTATCGGGTTTCGGGAAAACACAAGCAGTGCTTCAGTCACGAAGGGTGTAGGCCGTACACAGGAAGAACGTACATACATAACCATCGGTATAACTGTTATAAACTGGCGTAGCTGTGTTGGGAAAGTACTAGAGCTCCAAGCCCTAATAGAAAGCACTGATGCTCAAATCCTTATAGGCACTGAATGCTGGCTAAAGTCGGAGATGAGCTCAGCCAAAATTCTCGCGAAGAGCCTAACGGTGTTCCGAAAGGATGGGCTAAACACGGTTGGCGGTGGCGTGTTTGTTGCTGTCAGAAGTAGTTTAACCTGTCGCGAAATTGAAGTACATACTTCCTGTTAGTATGGGCAGAGGTCATTGTTGGCAACCGGAATAAAATAATAATTGGATCCTTTTACTGACCTACCAATTCAGATGTTACAGCTGCTGAAATGTTCAAAGAAAACTTGAGTTTGATTTCAAACACGTACCTGACTCATACAATTATAGTTTGTGGTGACTTTTATTTACCCTCGATATGTTGGCTAAACTACATGTTTAATTCCAAACGTATGCATAAAACATCATCCGAAATTGTGCTAAACGCATTGTCTGAAAATTATTTCCAGCTGTTAGTTCATGAGCCCACGCGAATAGTAAACGGTTTTGAAAACACACTTGACCTCTTAGCAACAAATAATACTGAGTTAATAGCGAGCGTCAAAACAGATACCGGGATTAGTGAACACCGGATTGTCGTAGCGAGGCAGAATATTGTACCCCCAAATCCTCGAGAAATAGATGAAAAATATACCTGTTCAAAGAAATCAGATAAGACTTCACTTGACGCCTTCCTGAGAGACCATCGCCACTTCTTCCAAATTAATAATATAAGTGTAGACCGAAAGTGGTTTGAATTCAAAGAAATAGTATCGGCAGAAATTGAGAGATTTATACCAAATAAATTATCAAACGATGGAGCTGATCCTGGTTAGTAAACAAAATGGGTCAGAACTCTGATTCAGGAACAACGAAACGACCGAACCAAATTTAAACAGACGCGAAATCCCCAAGATTTGCGAACTTTTACATAAGCTCGAAATGTAGCGCGGACGTACATGCGAGATGCTTATAACAGTTTCCACAACGAAACTTTGTCTCGAAACCTCGCAGAAAACCCGAAGACATTGTGGTCGTATTTGAAGTATGTTAGCGGCAAGAAACAATCAATGCCTTGTCTGCGCGATAGCAGTGCAGATACTATCGAAGACAGTGCTGCCGAACCAGGGTTACTAAACACAGTCTTCCGAAAGGCCTTCACAAAAGAAGACGAAGTAAATATTCCAGAACTCGAATCATAAACAGCTGCCAACGTGAGTAACGTAGAAGTAAATATCCCAGGAGTAGTAAAGCAAGCCTTCTGATCCACACCGTATACCAGTTAGGTTCCTTTCAGAGTATGTTGATGCATTAGCTCCATACTTAACAATCATACACAACCGTTCGTTCGACAAAAGATCCGTACCCAAAGACTGGAAAGTTGCACGGCTCACACCTATATTCAAGAAAGGTAGTAAGAGTAATCCACTTAATTACAGGCCCACATTATTAACGTCGATATGCAGCAGGATTTTGGAACATGTATTGTGTTAGAACATTATGAATTACCTCGAAGAAAACGGTCTGTTCACACACAGTCAACATAGATTTAGAAAACATCGCTACTGGGAAACACAACTAGCTCTTTATTCGCATGAAGTTGTGAGTCCTATTGACAAGATATTTCAGATCGATTCCGTATTTCTGGATTTCCGGAAGGCTTCTGACGCTGTAACACAAAAGCGGCTTGTAGTGAAATTGTGTGCTTATGGAACATCGTCTCAGTTATATAACTGAATTTGTGATATCCTGTCAGAGAGGCCACAGTTCGAGTAAAGTAGAAATGATTTCTGGCGTTCCCCTAGGTGGTGCTGTAGGCCCTTTGCTGTTTCGTATCTATATAAACAATTTGGGAGACTATCTGAGCAGCAGACTTAGGTTGGTTGCAGATGACGCTGTCGTTTGTCGAATAATAAAGTCTTCAGAAGATCAAAACAAATTGAAAAACGAATTAGAAAAAATATCTGAATGGTGCAAAAATTGGCAGTCGTCCCTAAGTAACGAAAAGTTTGATGTCATCCACGTGAGTGCTAAAAGGATTTCGTTAAACTTTGGTTACACAATACATCAGCCTGATCTAAAGGCCGTAAATTCAATTAAATACCTAGCTATTACAATTATGAACAACTTAAATTGGAAGGAACACATAGAAAATGTTGTGGTGTTGTGGGGAAGGCTAACCAAAGACTGCGTTTCATTGTCAGGACACTTAGAAAATGTAACATATCTACTGAGGAGACTACTTACACTACGCTTGACGGTCCTCTCTTAGAATTCTGCTGTGCGGTGTGGTATCCTTACCAGATAGGACTGACGGAGAACATCGAAAAAGTTTGAAGAGGGGCAGCACGTTTTGTATTATTGTGAAATAAGGGCGAGAGTGTCACTGAACTTTCACAGGATTTGGGCTGGACATCATTTAAAAAAAGGCGTTTTTCGTTGCAACGGAAACTTCTCACGAAATTCCAATCACCAACTTTCTCCTCCGAATGCGAAAATATTTTGTGGACACCGACTTACATAGGGAAAAACGATCCCCACGATATAATAAGAGAAATCAGAGCTCGTACGGAAAGATATAGGTGTTCCTTCTTTCCACGTGCTATACAATATTGGAATAATAGAGAATTGTGAAGGTGGTACAATGAACCCTTTGCCAGGTACTTAAATGAGATTTGCACACTATCCATGTAGATGTAGAAGTATTTGTACATAAAATACTGTTATTATTATTTCTTTCTTTTCTCGGACGTTATGTCTGGTTAAAAAGGGAAAGCGATGCGGACATTGATCAAGCGTGACTTCCTTTTAACTGTACGGTATATGTTACATTGCATTTAGGAACTTGCGGGTAATTGAACATGTATCAATAATTACAGATTTCTGTAGTTGTATAAATACGTTTGGATGAAGCTGTGTTGCGTTGATGTACTGGTGGATATTGTGTGGTATGACTCCTGTAGGTGATAGTAAAATTGGTATAATGTCAACATTATCCTGATGCCACATGTCCTTGACTTCCTCAGCCAGTTGGATGTACTTTTCAATTTGTTCTCCTGTTTTCTTCTGTATGTTTGTTGTATTGGGTATGGATATTTCGATTAGTTGTGTTAATTTCTTCTTTTTATTGGTGAGTATGATGTCAGGTTTGTTATTTGGTGTGGTTTTATCTGTTGTAATGGTTCTGTTCCAGTATAATTCGTATTCATCATTCTGCAGTACATTTTGTGGTGCATACTTGTATGTGGGAACATGTTGTTTTATTAGTTTATGTAGTATGGCAAGTTGTTGCTGTATTATTTTTAATACATTGTCATGTCCTCTGGGGTATTCTGTATTTGCTAGTATTGTACATCCGCTTGTGATGCGATCTACTCTTTCTATTTGTTGTTTGCAAAGTCTGCATTTATCTGTTGTGGTATTATGATCTTTAATAATATGCTTGCTGTAGTATGTGGTGTTTATTGTTTGATCCTGTACTGCAATCACGAATCATTCCATCTCACTGTATATTTTGCCTTTTCTTAGCCATGTGTTTGATGCATCTTGTTCGATGTGTGGCTGTGTTAGATGATACAGGTACTTGCCATGTAGTGTTTCCTTTCTCCAATTTACTTTATTTGTATCTGTTGATTTTATGTGATCTAAGGGTTGTAGAAGTGGTTATGAAATTGCAATGGCGTAGCCAATGTATTTATATGAGTGATTGCTTTGTGTATCTTGCTGGTTTCTGCTCATTCTATAATGAATTTCCTTAAATTGTCTACCTGTCCATAATGTAGGTTTTTTATGCCAATAAATCCCCTTCATCTTTCCTTTCTGCTTAATGTGAATCTCTCTGTTGCTGAATGTATGTGATGTATTCTATATTTGTGGCATTGTGATCGTGTAAGTGTATTGAGTGCTTCTAGTTCTGTGTTACTCCATTTCACTACTCCAAATGAATACGTAAATATCGGTATAGCGTAAGTATTTATAGCTTTTGTCTTGTTTCTTGCTGTCAATTCTGTTTTCAGTATTTTTGGCAGTCTTTGTCTATATTTTTCTTCTAGTTCTTGTTTAATATTTGTATTGTCTATTCCTATTTTTTGCCTGTATCGTAGTTACTTATAGGCATCTGTTTTTTCTGTCGCTTCTATGCAGTCACTGTGGTTATCCAATAAGTAATATTCTTGTTTAGTGGGTTTTCCTTTGACTATGGTAGTTTTCTTACTTTTGTCTGTTCTCAAAGCCATATTTTTACCATTGCTGAATACTTCTGTCATCTTTAGTACTTGGTTGAGTTGTTGATTTGTTACTGCCTGTAGTTATAGATCATCCATGTATAGCAAATGTGTGATTTTGTGTTGGTATGTTACAGTAATATTATATCCATAATTTGTATTATTTAGCATGTTGGATAGTGGGTTCAGAGCAAGGCAGAACCATAAAGGACTTAATGAGTCTCCTTGGTATATTTCATGCTTAATCTGTATTGGCTGTGATGTGATATTATTGGAAATTTGTTTGGATATTAAGTGTGGTTTTCCAATTTTTCATTACTATGTTTAGGAACTGTATCAATTTAGGATACAGTTTGTATATTTCCAATATTTGTAGTAACCCAGAGTGTAATACAATTTTAAAAGCTTTTTGGTAATCAATGTATGTGTAGTGTAGCGACCTTTGTTTAGTTTTAATTTGATATGTCACCTCTGCATCTATTATCAGTTGCTCTTTACATCCTCACGCTCCTTGGCGCCAGCCTTTTCGTTCCTCATTTATAATTTTGTTCTGTGTTGTATGTGTCATGAATTTCTGTGTAATGACTGAAGTTAATATTTGTATATTGTTGGTAGTCATGCTATGGGGTGATATTTTGCTGGGTTTGCTATGTCTGCTTGATCTTTAGGTTTCTGATAAGTTATTCCTTGTCTAAGTGTATCAGGGACTGTGTATGGGTCTGCAATGGAACTGTTAAATAATTTAGTTAGATGTAAATGTGTTGAGGTGAACTTCTTTAGCCAGAAATTTGCAATTTTATCTTTTCCAGGTGCTTTCCAGTTGTGCGAGAATTAATTGCTTGGGTGACTTCATGTTGCAAAATTATCACTTCAGGCATTTGTGGTATCATCTTGTATGTGCTGTTTCTGCTTTTGTCCACCGTGCATGTCTGTTATGTTGTACTGGGTTTGACCATATGTTGTTCCAGAAGTGTTCCATGTCTGTTATTTTTGGTGGGTTGTCTATTTTAATGTGTGTGTTATCTATTGTCTGATAAAATTTCTTTTGTTTTGTGTTGAATGTTTGGTTTTGTTTCCTTCTATTTTCACTTTTATTGTATCTTGTAAGTCATTTGGCCAATGCTTGTAATTTCTGCTTCTTTTCATCTAATTGCTCTATCGCGTCTTGTTGTGAGTTTTACCTAACCTTTTCCGTTTTTTGTCTGATATTTCATTTCTTATAAATTGTGTTAGCTGTCCGATGTCTTTTCTCAGTTTTTCTATTCTTACCTGTAGCCTGTGTTGCGATGCTGGTTTGTGGGTTTCTTCTGTGTGTTGGTAGGTTCTGATCTCTGTCTAGTGTGTGTATTTAGTGTAGTGAGTGCTCCTATATAAACCAGTAGTTGTAACCCTTCCATAATTCAGTTTTCATTTATTTTTTTGTGGTGATTGTGTTGATAGTTGTTATTCTTGTTTCGACTTGTGGGTTATTTGGTGGCCTATGCTAGAATGGTCTAATGTCTGTATTTGTGTCTTTGTATTCTATATACGTCAGATAAAATTTTTCTTTTACATCTAACATATGTGTCACTTCGTGTTCTATTTGTGCTTGTTCTGGTGGCTGTCTTAAGATTTCGTTTTCCTCTGATTGTTTAAATGATGCATGTTGTTCTTTGTTTGTTGGCTCTGGGATGTTTGAGTCCATTACTGTATTTTCTTCTTCTTCTGATTGCACATTATTTTGATCCAGTATTTTTTGTAGTACTTGTTGTTTGATGTTTTCTAATTCTGACATGAGGATCCTGTTATTTTTTGTTAGCACACGAATCTGATCAGGTAATCGTTGTTCTGTTAAAAATTTTAATTCTGGGAATCCGGTAATAAATGTTGTGTATACTTGGGATCTGTAACCAGTTGTGTTGGTTCCTAAGTTTGTTACTTGATAATAAGAGAACATGAGTTGTCGGTTAACTTCATCTGACCATCTCATGCTCTGTCTTTGTTTTCCTTCTAGAGTGGTTGCAGGAAGCACATCCTTCAACACATCTATATTTGGATTTTAATCATTTTCCATGTGGCTAGCAGTGTCATTGAAATTTGGGGGGGGGGGGCACAGGGTTCAAGCATCATCCCCGACCATGACAGTGCTTGTCCAAGGCTTCATTAGTTCTGTCCTGAACTAACTAATAACACTAAGTGGGGGTTAGCTCTATTAGTGGTTTGTTCTTTTCGTTGCCTTTTACGACTGGCAGAACATACTGGAGGCCTATTATTTTCCCGGGTCTCCATGGGATTAATTATAGTTATTATTCTTATTATTGTTTCTTTCCTTTCTCAGACGTTATGTCTGGTTAAAAATGGAAACTGATGCAGACCTTGATCAAGCGTGACTTCCTTTTAACTGTACGGTATATGTTAACTTGCATTTAGGATTTTTTGGGTAACAGAACCTGTATCAATAATTACCGATTGCTGTAGTTGTATATGTACGTTTGTATGTAGCTGTACTGCGTTGATGTACTGGCGGATATTTTGTGGTATGACTCCTGTAGTTGATAGTATCATTGGTATAATGTCAACTTCGTCCTGATGCCACATGTCCTTGACTTCCTCAGCCAGTTGGATGTATTTTTCAATTTTTTCTCATGTTTTCTTCTCTATAATTGTTGTATTGGGTATGGATATTTCGATTAGTTGTGTTAATTTCTTCTTTTTATTAGTGAGTATTATGTCAGGTTTGTTATGTGGTGTTGTCTTATCTGTCATAATGGTTCTGTTCTAGTTAATTTGTATTCATCATTCTCCAGTACAATTTGTGGTGCATACTTGTATGTGGGAACATGATGTTTTATTAGTTTATGTAGTATGGCAAGTTGCTGATGTATTATTTTTAATACATTGTCATGTCCTCTGGGGTATTCTGTATTTGCTAGTATT
Source organism: Schistocerca serialis cubense (assembly GCF_023864345.2). Classification (NCBI taxonomy): domain Eukaryota; kingdom Metazoa; phylum Arthropoda; class Insecta; order Orthoptera; family Acrididae; genus Schistocerca; species Schistocerca serialis. Next base: position 56,796,365 of record NC_064644.1, read on the forward strand.
GTACATCCGCTTGTGATGCGATCTACTCTTTCTATTTGTTGTTTGCAAAGTGTGCATTTATCTGTTGTGGCAATGGGATCTTTAATAATATGTTTGCTGTAGTATGTGGTGTTTATTTTTGATCCTGTATTGCAATCATGAGTTCTTCCATCTCACTGTATATATTGCCTTTTCTTAGCCATGTGTTGGATGTGTCTTGATCGATGTGTGACTTTGTTAGTTGATACGGGTGCTTGCCATGTAGTGTTTTCTTTTTACAATGTACTTTATTCGTGTCTGTTGATGTTATGTGATCTAAAGGGTTGTAGATGCGGTTATGAAATTGCAGTGGAGTAGCCGATGTATTTCAATGAGTGATTGCTTTGTGTATTTTGCTAGTTTCTGCTTGTTCTACAAAGAATTTTCTTAAATTATCTACCTGTCCATAATGTAGGATTTTTACGCCAATAAGTCCCCTTCCTCCTTCCTTTGTGCTTAATGTGAATCTCTCTCTGTTGCTGAATGTATGTGATGTATTCTAAATTTGTGGCATTGTGATTGTGTAAGTGTATTGAGTGCTTCTAGGTCTGTGTTACTCCATTTCACTAATCCAATTGAGAAGGTCAATATTGGTATAGCGTAAGTATTTGTAGCTTTTTTCTTGTTTCTTGTTGTCAATTCTGTTTTCAGTACTTTTGTTAGTCTTTGTCTACACTTTTCTTTTAGTTCTCCTTTAATAACTGTGTTATCCATTCCTATTTTTGTCTGTATACTAGATATTTCTTCCCCATGAACCATGGACATTGCGTTGGTGGGGAGGCTTGCGTGCCTCAGCGATACAGATAGCCGTACCGTAGGTGTAACCACAACGGAGGGGTATCTGTTGAGAGGCCAGACAAACGTGTGGTTCCTGAAGAGGTGCAGCAGCCTTTTCTGTAGTTGCAAGGGCAACAGTCTGGATGATTGACTGATCTGGCCTTGTAACAATAACCAAAACGGCCTTGCTGTGCTGATACTGCGAACAGTTGAAAGCAAGGGGAAACTACAGCCGTAATTTTTCCCGAGGGCATGCAGCTTTACTGTATGGTTAAATGATGATGGCGTCCTCCTGGATAAAATATTCCGGAGGTAAAAGAGTCCCCCATTCGGATCTCCGGGTGGGGACTACTCAAGAGGATGTCGTTATCAGGAGAAAGAAAACTGGCGTTCTACGGATCGGAGCCTGGAATGTCAGATGCCTTAATCGGGCAGGTAGGTTAGAAAATTTAAAAAGGGAAATGGATAGGTTAAAGTTAGATATAGTGGGGATTAGTTAAATTCGGTGGAAGGAGGGACAAGACTTCTGGTCAGATGACTACAGGGTTATAAACACAAAATCAAATAGGGGTAAAGCAGGACTAGGTTTAATAATGAATAGGAAAATAGGAATGTGGGTAAGCTACTACAAACAGCATAGTGAACGAATTATTGTGCCCAAGATAGATACGGAGCCCACACCCACTACAATAGTACAAGTTTATATGCCAACTAGCTCTGCAGATGACGAAGAAATTGAAGAAATGATGATGAAATAAAAGAAATTATTCAGGGAGTGAAGGGAGACGAAAATTTAATAGTCATGGGTGACTGGTATTCGAGTGTAGGAAAAGGGAGAGATGGAAACGTAGTAGGTGAATATGGATTGGGGCTAAGAAATGAAAGAGGAAGCCGCCTGGTAGAATTTTGCACATAGCACAACATAATCATAGCTAACACTTGGTTAAGAATCATGAAAGAAGGTTGTATACATGGAAGAACCCCGGAGATACTAAAAGGTATCAGATAGATTATATAATGGTAAGGCAGAGATTTAGGAACCAGGTTTTAAATTGTAGAACATTTCCAGGGGCAGATGTGGACTCTGACCACAATCTATTGGTTATGACCTGTAGATTAAAACTGAAGAAACTGCAAAAAAGGTGGGAATTTAAGGAGATGGGACCTGGATAAACTGGAAGAACCAGAAGTAGTACAGAGTTTCAGGGAGAGCATAATGGAACAATTGACAGGAATGGGGGAAAGAAATACGGTAGAAGAAGAATGGGTAGCTTTGAGGGATGAAGTAGTGAAGGCAGCAGAGGATCAAGTAGGTAAAAAGACAAGGGCTAGTAGAAATCCTTGGGTAACAGAAGAAATATTGAATTTAATTGATGAAAGGAGAAAATATAAAAATACAGAAAATTAAGCAGGCAAAAAGGAATACAAACGTGTCAAAAGTGAGATCGACAGGAAGTGCAACATGGCTAAGCAGGGATGGGTAGAGGACAAATGTAAGGATGTAGAGGCTTATCTCACTAGGGGTAAGATAGATACTGCCTACAGGAAAATTAAAGAGACCTTTGGAGATAAGAGAACCACTTGTATGAATATCAAGAGCTCAGATGGAAACCCAGTTCTAAGCAGAGGAGGGAAAGCAGAAAGGTGGAAGGAGTATATAGAGGGTTTATACAAGGGCGATGTACTTGAGGACAATATTACGGAAATGGAAGAGGATGTATATGAAGATGAAATGGGAGACACGGTACTGCGTGAAGTGTTTGACAGAGCACTGAAAGACCTGAGCCGAAACAAGGCCCCCGGAGTAGACAACATTCCATTGGAACTACTGATGGCCCTGGGAGTGCCAGTCCTGACAAAACTCTACCATCTGGTGAGCAAGATGTATGAAACGGGCGAAATACCCTCAGACTTCAAGAAGACTATAATAATTCCAATCCCAAAGAAAGCAGGTGTTGAGAGATGTGAAATTTAATGAACTATCAGTTTAATAAGTCACAGCTGCAAAATACTAGCACGAATTCTTTACAGACGAATGGAAAAACTAGTAGGAGCCAACCTTCAGGAAGATCAGTTTGGATTCTGTAGAAACACTGGAACACGTGAGGCAATACTGACCTTACGACTTATCTTAGAAGAAAGATTAAGGAAAGGCAAACCTACGTTTCTAGCGTTTGTAGACTTAGAGAAAGCTTTTGACAATGTTGACTGGAATACTCTCTTTTAAATTCTAAAGGTGGGAGGAGTAAAATACAGGGAGCGAAAGGCTATTTACAATTTGTACGGAAACCAGATGGCAGTTGTAAGAGTCGTGGGACATGAAAGGGAAGCAGTGGTTGGGAAGGGAGTAAGACAGGGTTGTAGCCTCTCCGCGATGTTGTTCAATCTGTATATTGAGCAAGCAGTAAAGGAATCAAAAGAAAAATTCGTAGTAGGTATTAAAATCCATGGAGAAGAAATAAAAACTTTGAGGTTCGCCGATGACATTGTAATTCTGTCAGAGACAGCAAAGGACATGGAAGAGCAGTTGAATGGAATGGACAGTGTCTTGAAAGGAGGATATAAGATGAACATCAACAAAAGCAAAACGAGGATAATGGAATGTAGTCGAATTATGTCGGGTGATGCTGAGGGAATTAGATTAGGAAATGAGACACTTAAAGTAGTAAAGGAGTTTTGCTATTTGGGGAGCAAATTAACTGATGATGGTCGAAGTAGAGAGGATAAAAAATGTAGACTGGCAATGGCAAGGATAGCGTTTCTGAACAAGGGAAATTTGTTAACATCGAGTATAGATTTAAGTGTCAGGAAGTCATTTCTGAAAGTATTTGTGTGGAGTGTAGCCATGTATGGAAGTGAAACATGGACGATAAATAGTTTGGACAGGAAGAGAATAGAAGCTTTCGAAATGTGGTGCTACAGAAGAATGCTGAAGATTAGATGGGTAGAACACATAACTAATGAGGAAGTATTGAATAGGATTGGGGAGAAGAGAAGTTTGTGGCACAACTTGACCAGAAGAAGGGATCGGTTGGTAGGACATGTTCTGTGGCATCAAGGGATCATCAATTTAGTATTGGAGGGGAGCGTGGAGGGTAAAAATCGTAGAGGGAGACCGAGAGATGAATACACTACGCAGATTCAGAAGGATGTAGGTTGCAGTAGGTACTGGGAGATGAAGAAGCTTGCACAGGACAGAGTAGCATGGAGAGCTGCATCAAACCAGTCTCAGGACTGAAGACCACAACAACAACAACTACATATTTACAGGCATCTTTTTTTCCATTGCTTCAATGCAGTTGCTGTGGTTATCCAATATGTAATGTTCTCGTATAGTGAATTTTCCCTTCACTATGCTATTTTTCTTATGTTTGTCTGTCCCAATAGTCATATTTATATCATCGCTGAATACTTCTGTTATCTTTAGAAATTGGTTGAGTTGTTGATTTGTTGCTGCGAGTAGTTTTAGATCATCCATGTGTAGCAAATGTGTGATCTTGTGTTGGTACCTTCCAGTAATATTGTTTCCATAATTTGTATTATTTTGCATGTTGGATAGGGTTCAGAGCAAGGCAGAACCAGAAAGGACTTAATGAGTGTCCATGGTATATTCCATGCTTAATCTCTTTTGGCTGTGATGTGATATTATTTGAATTTGTTTGGATATTACATGTGGCTTTTCCAATTTTTCACTACTATGTTTAGGAACTGTATCAAGTTAGGATCTACTTTGTATATTTCCAATATTTGTAGTAACCATGAGTTGGGTACACAATCAAAAGCTTTTTGGTAATCAATGTATGTGTAGTGTAGTGACCTTTGTTTAGTTTTAGCTTGATATGTCATGTCTGCATCTATTATCAGTTGCTCTTTACATCCTCGTTCTCCTTTGCAACAGTCTTTTTGTTCTTCATTTATAATTTTGTTCTGTGTTGTATGTGACATTAATTTCTGTGTAAGTACTGAAGTTAATATTTTGTATATTGTTGGTAGGCATGTTATCGGGCGATACTTAGCTGGGTTTGCTGTGTCTGCTTGATCTTTAGGTTTCAAATAAGTTATTCCACAGGTAAGGGTACCAGGGAATGTGTATGTGTCTGCAATGGAACTGTTAAATAATTTAGTTCGATGTGAATGTGTTGAGGTAACTTCATTAGCCAGAAATTTGCAATTTTATGTTTTCCAGGGGCTTTCCAATTGTGTGTAGAATTAATTGGTTGGGAGACTTCATGTTGCAAAATTATCACTTCAGGCATTTGTAGTATCATCTTTTATATATTGTTTCTGCTTGTGTCCACCATGCATATCTGTTATGTTGTATCATGTTTGACCACATGTTGCTCCAGAAGTGTTCCATGTCTGTTATGTTTGGTGCATTGTCTATTTTAATGTGTGTGTTATGTGTTGTCTGATAAAATTTCTTTTGTGTTTGTGTTGAATTTTTGGTTTTGTTTCCTTTTATTTCCACTTTTTTTATATCTTCTAAGTCGTTTGGCCAATGTTTGTAATTTCTGCTTCTTTTCATTTAATTGCTCTATTTCTAATTGTTGTGAGATTTTACCTCACCTTCTTCGTTTTTTGTCCGATATTTCATTTCTTATTAATTGTGTTTGCTATCCGATGTCTTTCCTCAGTTTTTCTATTCTGATCTGTAGCCTGTGTTGCCATGCTGGTTTTGTGGGTTTCTTCTGTGTGTTAGTTGGTTCTGATCTCTGCCTAGTGTGTATATTTAGAGTAGTGAGTGCTTCTATATCAACCAGTAGTTGTAACTCTTCCATAGTTGAGTTTTCATTTATTTTGTTGTGTATGATTGTGTTGATTGTTGTTATTTTGTTTCGACTTGTGGGTTATTTGGTGGTCTATGCAAGATTGGTCTAATGTCTGTATTTGTGTGTTTGTATTCTATATATGTCAGGTGAAATTTTTCTTCTATATCTAACATGTGTTTCACTTCGTGTTCTATTTGTGCTTGTTCTGGTGGCTGTCTTACGATTTCTTTTTCCTCTGATTGTTTAATTGATGTGTGTTGTTCTTTGTTTGTTTACTCTGGGATGCTTGAGTCCATTACGGTATTTTCTTCTTCGTCTGATTGCACATCAATTCGTTCCGATATTTGTAGTACTTTTAGTTTGATATTTTCTAATTCTGACTGGGGTCTCCTGTTATTTTTTATTTTCACACGAATCTGATCAGGTAGTCATTGTTCTGTTAAAAAATTTAATTCTGGGTATCTGGTTATAAATGTTGTGTACACTTGTGATCTGTATCCAGTTGTGTTGGTTAGTAAGTTTGTTGCTTGGTAATAACAGAATATGAGGTGTCGCTTAACTTCATCTGACCATCTCATCCTCTGTCTTTGTTTTCCTTCTAGAAGGTTGCAGGAAGCACATCCTGTAAAACACTTCTTTTTGGATTTAAGTGATTTTCAGTGTGGCTAGCAGTGTCGTTACCATTGAAGATGGCCATAGGGTTCAAGCGTCGTCGCCGACCATGACGGAACTTGTTCGAGGTTTCATTAGTTCTGTCCTCAACCAACTAATCACACTTCAAGGGGGGTTAGCCCTATTAGTGGTTTGTTCTTTTGTCGCCTTTTACGACTGGAAGAACATACCGAAGGCCTATTCTTTTCCCGGGCCTCCAAGGTAATTATTATTATTATTATTATTATTATTCCTTTCTCTGCTCAGACATTATGTCTGGTCAAAAATGAAAAGTGACGCGGACCTTGATCAAGCATGTCTTCCTTTTAACTGTTAGGTATATGTTATATTGCATTTAGGATCTTTCAGGTAATTGAACATGTATCAACAATTACAGATTTCTGTAGTTGTATATATATGTTTGGATGTAGCTGTTTTGTGTTGATGTACTGGTGGATATTGTGTGGTATGACTCCTGTAGTTGATAGTATAATTGGTATAATGTCAACTTTATCCTGATGCCACATGTCTTTGACCTCCTCAGCCAGTTGGATGTATTTTTCAAATTTTCTCTTGTTTTCTGTATATTTGTTGTATTGGGTATGGATATTTCGATTAGTTGTGTTAATTTCTACTTTTTATGGGTGAGTACAATGAGAGGTTTGTTATCTGGTGTTGTTCTATCTGTTATAATGGTTCTGTTGCAATATAATTTGTGTTCATCATTCTCCAGTACATTTTGTGGTGCATACTTGTATGTGGAAATTAGTTGCGTTATTAGTTTATGTTGTATGGCAAGTTGTTGATGTATTATTTTTAATACATATGTCTTCTGGGGTATTCTGTATTTGCTAGCATTGTACATCTGCTTGTGATGTGATCTACTGTTTCCATTTGTTGTTTGAAAGGTGTGCATTTATCTGTTGTGGTATTGGGATCTTTAATAATATGCTTCCTTTAATATCTGGTGTTTATTGTTTGATCTTGTATTGCAATCATGTATTCTTCCATCTCACTGTATATATTGCCTTTTCTTAGCCATGTGTTGGATGCGTATTGATTAATGTGTGGTTGTGTCAGATGATACGGGTGCTTGCCATGTAGTGTTTTCTTTTTCCATTTTACTTTATTCGTATCTGTTGATGTTATGTGATCTAAAGGGTTGTAGAAGTGGTTATGAAATTGCAGTGGTGTAGCCCAAGTATTTATATGAGTGATTGATTTGTGTATTCTGCTAGTTTCTGCTCATTCTACAAAGAATTTTCTTAAATTGTCTACCTGTCCATAATGTAAGTTTTTTATGTCGATAAATCCTCTTCCTCCTTCCTTTGTGCTTAATGTGAATCATTCCGTTGCTGAATGTATGTAATGTATTCTATATTTGTGGCATTGTGATTGTGTAAGTGTATTGAGTGCTTCTTGGTCTGTGTTACTCCATTTCACTGCTCCAAATGAGTAGGTCAATATTGGTATAGTATAGGTATTTATAGCTTTGGTCTTGTTTCTTACTGTCAATTCTGTTTTCAGTATTTTTGTTAGTCTTTGTCTATATTTTTCTTTTAGTTCTTCTTTAATATTTGTAATATCTATTCCTATTTTTTGTATGTATCCTAGATATTTATAGGCATCTGTTTTTTCCATCGCTTCTATGCAGTCGCTGTGGTTATCCAATATGTAATCTTCTTGTTTAGTGTGTTTTCCCTTGACTATGCTATTTTTGTTACGTTTATCTGTTGCAAAAGCCATATTTATATCATTGCTGAATACTTCTGTTATGTTTAGTAATTGGTTGAGTTGCTGATTTGTTGCTGCCAGTAGTTTTAGGTCATCCATGTATAGCAAATGTGTAATTTTGTGTTGGTATGTTCATGTAATATTGTTTCCATAATTTGTATTATTTAGCATGTTGGATAATGGGTTCAGAGCAAGGCAGAACCAGAACGGACTTATTGAGTCTCCTTAGCACATTCCATGCTAAATCTGTATTGGCTGTGATGTGACGTTATTTGAATTTGTTGGGATATTAAGTGTGGTTTTCCAATTTTTCATTACTGTGTTTAGGAACTGTATCAATTTTGGATCTACTTTGTATATTTCCAATATTTATAGTATCCATGAGTGGGGTACACTATCAAAAGCTTTTCGGTAACCAATGTATGCGTAGTGTAGCGACCGTTCTTCAGTTTTAGCTTGGTATGGCACCTCTGCATCTATTATCAGTTCCTCTTTACATCCTTGTGCTCCTTTGCAACAGGCTTTTTGTTCTTCATTTATAATTTTGTTCTGTGTTGTATGTGTCATTAATTTCTGTCTAAGTACTGAAGTTAATATTTTGTATATTGTTGGTAGGCATGTTATGGGGCGATACTTAGCTGGGTTTGCTGTTTCTGCCTGATCTTTAGGTTTCAGATAAGTTATTCCATGTGTAAGTGTATCAGGGAATGTGTATGGGTCTGCAATGTAACTGTTAAATAATTTAGTTAGATGTGAATGTGTTGAGGTGAACTTCTTTAGCCAGAAATTTGCTATTTTATCTTTTCCAGGGGCTTTCCAATTGTGAGTAGAATTAATTGCTCGGGTGACTTCATGTTGCAATATTATCACTTCTGGCATTTGTGGTATCATCTTGTATATGTCTGTTTATTCTTGTATCCACTGTGCATGCCTGTTATGTTGTACCGGGTTTGACCTTATGTTACTCCATAAGTGTTCCATGTCTGTTATATTGGGTGGATTGTCTATTTTAATGTGTGTGTTATCTATTGTCTGATAAAATTTCTTTTGGTTTGTGTTGAATGTTTGGTTTTGTTTCCTTCTATTTTCACTTTTTTTATATCTTCTAAGTCGTTTGGCCAATGCCTGCAATTTCTGCTTCTCTTCACGTAATTGCTCTATCTCGTCTTGTTGTGAGATTATACCTAACCTTTTCCTTTTTATGTCTGATATTTCATTTCTTATAAATTGTGTTAGCTGTCCGATGTCTTTTCTCAGTTTTTCTATTCTTATCTGTAGCCTGTGTTGCGATGCTGGTTTTGTGGGTTTCTTCTGTGTGTTGGTTGGTTCTGATCTCTGCCTAGTGTGTATATTCAGTGTAGTGAGTGCTCCTATATAAACCAATAGTTGTAACTCTTCCATAGTTGTGTTTTCATTTATTTTGTTGTGTATGATTGTGTTGATAGTTGTTATTTTCTTTCGACTTGTGGGTTATTTGGCGGTGTGTGCATGAATGGTCTAATGTCTGTATTTGTGTCTTTGTATTCTATATATGTCAGGTGAAATTTTTCTTCTATATCTAACATGTGTTTCACTTCGCGTTCTATTTGTGCTTATTCTGGTGGCTGTCTTAAGATTTCGTTTTCCTCTGATTGTTTAATTGATGCGAGTTGTTCTTTGTTTGTTGGCTCTGGGATGTTTGAGTCCGTTACTGTATTTTCTTCTTCTTGTGATTGCACTTTATTTTGATGCAGTATTTTTTGTAGTACTTGTTGTTTGATGTTTTCTAATTCTGGTTTGAGGCTCCTGTTATTTTTTATTAGCACACGAATCTGATCAGGTAATCGTTGTTCTGTTAAAAATTTTAATTCTGGGAATCTGGTAATAAATGTTGTGTATACTTGTGATCTGTATCCAGTTGTGTTGGTTCCTAGGTTTGTTACTTGGTAATAACAGAACCTGAGGTGTCGGCTAACTTCATCTGACCATCTCATCCTCTGTCTTTGTTTTCCTTCTAGGGTGGTTGCAAAACATCCCTATTTGGATTTAAATCATTTTCCAGTTGACTAGCAGTGTCGTTACCATTGTTGGCGATCATAGGGCTCAAGCGTGGTCCCCGACCATGACGGCGCTTGTTCGAGGCTTCTTTAGTTCCGTCCTGAACCAACTAATCACACTAAAAGGTGGGTTAGCCCTATTAGTGGTTTGTTCTTTTCGTTGCCTTTTACGACTGGCAGAACATACCAGCGGCATATTCTTTTCCCGGGCCTCCACGGTGTTTATCATTATTACTATTTTTATGATTATTATTATTGTTACTATTATTATAATAATTATTATTATTTTATTATTATTATTATTACAGTTTAATTGGATCAACATGTCTGCTTATAGTTGCTAAGAAACAAATATATGGTTATTACTAAAGGTACAACGATTCTAAAGGGACCAGTGTTCTTCAAAAATTTTCTTGATGCATTTAAAAAGTCGTAATTTGAATTAGAGATAATTCATGTTAAAGATTGGTATTGATTCTTTTTATTTTCATAACATCATTTATAAATTTACTGGCAATATAAAGTCTCAAATTTTAACGTACTCTCTAACACTCGAAAGTTGCACGTATCATTTATTAATTCTTATATATCGTTAGTAAAAATGCACGGATCTTTGTTTTTGTGTGACACTCCTTCCAGCTGCTGCTAGGTATGTGTAGAATGAGGCTGTGAAATGTGGATGTAGGGAAAACATGGTTATTAATCATATACTACTGGAAAAAATTGCAGTACTACAAATATGTCATAAACACATTAAAAATTTGAGTGAAGAAAAGAAACAACCTGCTTAATGTATTTACATTGTGGCACATATTAACAATCTGCAACCTTAGGACCTCGAGCTAAGCAGAATATACCTACTAGACAAAGGAACGAACAGACAACAGGAAGAAGAATTCAAAAGTTAAGTAGCTGTACCTGTACTCACACATGTGTGCTTATCTATTGCAAACTAAACACGAAGTATCACTCCAGGAAAGTTTGCAGGATAATGAACATTTGCCTTCTTTGAATTACATAGGTGTGGTTTACTTCAACAAAGTCATTTGTTTGCCATGTGCTAAGTCAATACGTGGTGGATGTCCCTCGCTTGGAAGCAGGTTTGAATCCGTCGTGGCATAACATCCAGCCAGCCAGACGTGGTTCAAATTTCACGACTCTGGAATCTACATCTGCATCTACATCCATACTCCGCAAGCCACCTGACGGTGTGTGGCGGAGGGTACCCTGAGTACCCCTATCGGTTCTCCCTTCTATTCCAGTCTCGTATTGTTCTCGGCCAGATGCATTGTCGGTATGCTTCTGTGTGGGCTCTAATCTCTCTGATTTTATCCTCATGGTCTCTTCGCGAGATATACGTAGGAGGGAGCAATATACTGCTTGACTCTTCGGAGAAGGTATGTTCTCGAAACTTTAACAAAAGCCCGTACCGAGCTACTGAGCGTCTCTCCTACAGAGTCTTCCACTGGAGTTTATCCATCACCTCCGTAACGCTTTCGCGATTGCTAAATGATCCTGTAACGAAGCGCGCTGCTCTCCGTTGGATCTTCTCTATCTCTTCTATCAACACTATCTGGTACGGATCCCACACTGCTGAGCAGTATTCAAGCAGTGGGCGAACAAGCGTACTGTAACCAATTTCCTTTGTTTTCGGATTGCATTTCCTTAGGATTCTTCCAATGAATCTCAGCCTGGCATCTGCTTTACCGACGATCAACTTTATATGATCATTCCACTTTAAATCACTCCTATAATGCGAACTCCCAGATAATTTATGGAATTAACTGCTTCCATTTGCTGACCTGCTATTTTGTAGCTAAATGATAAGGGATCTATCTTTCTATTTATTCGCAGCACATTACACTTGTCTACATTTTCAATTGCCATTCCCTGCACCATGCGTCAATTCGCTGCAGATCCTCCTGCATTTCAGTACAATTTTCCATTGTTACAACCTCTCGATACACCACAGCATCATCTGCAAAAAGCTTCAGTGAACTTCCTATGTCATCCACCAGGTCATTTATGTATATTGTGAATAGCAACGGTCCTATGGCACTCCCCTGCGGCATAACTGAAATCACTCTTACTTCGGAAGACTTCTCTCCATTGCGAATGACATGCTGCGTTCTGTTATCTAGGAACTCCTCAATCCAATTACACAATTGGTCTGATAGTCCATGTGCTCTTACTTTGTTCATTAAACGACTGTGGGGAACTGTATCGAACGCCTTGCGGAAGTCAAGAAACACGACATCTACCTGTGTACCCGTGTCTATGGCCCTCTGAGTCTCGTGAACGAATAGCGCGAGCTGGGTTTCACACGGCCGTCTTTTTCGAAACCTATGCTGATTCCTACAGAGTAAATTTCTAGTCTCCAGAAAAGTCATTATACTCGAACATAATACGTGTTCCAAAATTCTACAACTGATCGACGTTAGAGATATAGGTCAATAGTTCTGCAAATCTGTTCGACGTCCCTTCTTGAAAACGGGGATGACCTGTGCCCTTTTCCAATCCTTTGGAACGCTACGCTCTTCTAGAGACCTACGGTACACTGCTGCAAGAAGGAAAGCAATTTCCTTCGCGTACTCTGTGTAAAATCGAACTGGTATCCCATCAGGTCCAGCGGCCTTTCCTCTTTTGAGCGATTTTAATTGTTTCTCTATCCCTCTATCGTCTATTTCGATATCTACCATTTTGTCATCTGTGCGACAATCTAGAAAAGGAACCACAGTGCAGTCTTCCTCTGTGAAACAGCTTTGGAAAAAGACATTTAGTATTTCGGCCTTTAGTCTGTCATCCTCTGTTTCAGTACCATTTTGGTCACAGAGTGTCTGGACATTTTGGTTTGATCCACCTACCGCTTTGACATAAGACCAAAATTTCTTTGGATTTTCTGCCAAGTCAGTACATAGAACTTTACTTTCGAATTCATTAAACGCCTCTCGCATAGCCCTCCTCACACTACATTTCGCTTCGCGTAATTTTTGTTTGACTGCAAAGCTTTGGCTATGTTTATGTTTGCTATGAAGTTCCCTTTGCTTCCGCAGCAGTTTTCTAACTCGGTTGTTGCACCACGGTGGCTCTTTTCCATCTCTCACGATCTTGCTTGTCACATACTCATCCAACGCATATTGTACGATGGTGTTGAGCTTTGTCCACTGATCCTCAACACTAGCTGTACTTGAGACAAAACTTTTGTGTTGAGCCGTCAGGTACTCTGTAATCTGCTTTTTGTCACTTTTGCTAGACAGAAAAATCTTCCTACCTTTTTTAATATTTCTATTTACGGCTGAAATTATCGATGCCGTAACCTCTTTATGATCGCTGATTCCCTGTTCTGCGTTAACTGTTTCAAATAGTTCGGGTCTGTTTGTCACCAGAAGGTCTAATACGTTATCGCCACGAGTCGGTTCTCTGTTTAACTGCTCAAGGTAGTTTTCAGATAAAGCACTTAAAAAAATTTCACTGGATTCTTTGTCCCTGCCACCCGTTATGAACGTTAGAGTCTCCCAGTCTATATCCAGCAAATTAAAGGTCGGGGAAGAAGGCCAGTGTTCACTCTGTCTGCTTGCCGGGTGGTCTCATCCGAGATGTGGAGGAGACCCTACCGGCGGCGATAGAGAGCACTGGGTGCACCCGACAGCAAATTGTTGCTCATGTCGGCACCAATGACTCCCGCCGTCTGGATTCAGAGGTCATCCTCAGTTCGTACAGGCGGTTGGCGGAATTGGTGAAAGCGGAAAGCCTCGCTCGCGGGGTGGAATGAGAGCTAACTATTTGTAGTATCATTCCCAGAACCGATCGCGGTCCTCTGGTTTGGAGCCGAGTGGTAGGCTTAAACCAGAGGCTCAGACGATTCTCCGGAGATCTGGGGTGCAAATTTCTCGACCTCCGCTATCGGGTGGAGAAATGTAGGTTCCCCTTGAGTAGGTAAGGCGTGCACTACACGCCGGAAGCGGCTATAGGGGTAGCGGAGTACGTGTGGAGTGCACATGGGGGTTTTTTAGGTTAGAGAATTCCCTCCCTAGGCCCGACAAGACGCCTCCTGAGACGCGGCAAGCTAGGAGTAGGCAAAATGCAACAGGGAATAACAATATTAATGTGCTAATAGTAAACTGCTGGAGCGTCTATAGAAAGGTCCCAGAACTGCTCTCATTAATAAACGGTCGCAACGCCCATATAGTACCAGGGACAGAAAGTTGGCTGAAACCAGAAGTAAACAGTAATGGAATCCTAAACACAGATTGGAATGTATACCGCAGAGACAGGCTGGACAGTGAAGTGGGAGGCGTGTTTATAGCGATAAGAAGTGCAATAGTATCGAAGGAAATTGACGGAGATCCGAAATGTGAAATGATTTGGGTGAAGGTCACGGTTAAAGCAGGCTCAGACATGGTAATTGGATGTCTCTATAGCGAAAGTAGCAGAGAGCGTGTACTCATTGTCCACATCCAAACCAGCTTGTCAGCGATCCCAAAAATGATGGATTGGGTTCAAATCCGGGAACTCGGAGACCAATCCAGTGTGGTGACCCTGGCATGCTGAAGGACCGCGTTCACGAGAACAGCACAATGAACACGCGATTAGTCATCCATAAATATAAAAGTAATATAGAAATATTCCTGATACGGTCCCACTATTGGCCGCAGAATCTCGTCCCTGTTCCGTAGAACAATGAGATTATGCTCAACAAGGACGAGTGATGTACGGTGGCCCCATGTAATGCCACATCAGAACGTTACTCCATCACCACCTTGTTGCATAAGTTGTGGGTTGCCTGCAAACATGTCGGCGAGTATCATGATACACAAATATCAGTATTTCACCCGTAAACAACGCCAATCCTAGGACATTCATTCTGCATGGTGTCTCGCCCATCTGTAACGCAATCTATGTTGTTACAGTGTACGTCTTGGTGTTGACCATGGGTTTCGGGACTGGAGATTCGCATCACACAGTCGTCGCTTAACTCTTTGATGTGATGTATGACCACCTGTAGCGTCTTCGAACGCCGAATTCTTTGCCGGGTACTCAGCCCACGGGACTTTTCACTCAAAAATTATAGTTCTCGATCAGCCTCTGCACCTATCGAACATGGATGCCTATGAGGTGCCGTCAGTTGAAACCGATTCCATGCCCGCACCACATCTCTTTCACACCGGAGCACACGTTGAACTACTTGGTAGACAGTCTTCTGCGCTTAACGTGATAATGCAGGTCCGATCGTTAGTCGCGATTGTCCTAGGTAGCACGATGGATATCAATTCTAACGTTCCACAAACATCTTCAACTCGTAGCTAACGGTGCTTTACTTC
Source organism: Schistocerca serialis cubense (assembly GCF_023864345.2). Taxonomy (NCBI): domain Eukaryota; kingdom Metazoa; phylum Arthropoda; class Insecta; order Orthoptera; family Acrididae; genus Schistocerca; species Schistocerca serialis. The sequence goes on from NC_064644.1 coordinate 56,811,671, forward strand.
CACGTGAAATGCTGTAATCCATTCGACTGCGGCATTCTGCCTCTAGGTTATGTGTTAGTAATTACAAGTAACGTCGGAGATGACCTTCCGTTCGGAGTAGTAGTTGCAATAGCAACTCCTCTCTTTGGTATACCTGGGTGATGCAAAACTTTTGTTGATGTGGGTATAGTATGACATTTTCTTGTGCCGCATCTGATGTTACTTCGGTTTCAGTTGAATATTCAGAATAACAACAGTAACACTTGTTCAAAACGGAATAGCATGAGATTAAAATAATTTTCCAAATTGGACAAGTTTCCAGATTACACAAAACACACTAGGCTGCATAAAATTGTAAAGTACCATCCACTATAGCACAAATTTGTAATTACGCATCTATTTCCGTTCTCTTATTCCTATACAGTAGATGTCCGCTTTCTGTGCGTGGTACGACCGAACAACTGGTGACTTTCTGTATTTTTACTACGGCTTTAAATTCGTATATTGTTGTACATACATACGATGGATATTAAATAAGCAATAGAACACATTATTTCTGAAGGCAGAATTTCAATACACCATAATATTCTACACCCCCCTGGCTACAAAACATAATTTTTCAATACAATCTCCTTTCAGTGCTACGGCCTTACGCCACCTTACTGGCAGGGTCCGTATGCCCGCATGGTACCACTCTATCGGTCGACGTCGGAGACGACGTCCTGCTGCGTCAACAGCCTTCCCATCGTTCTCGTACTGATTACCGCGGAGTCCACCCTACATTGGGTGAAACAAATGGAGGTCGGAAAGCGCGAGCTACGATTTGTTGGATGGATGAGGAAGAACAGTCGAATTAAGTCTTCTGAGCCTTTTCGGGTGCGCAGACTTGTTTGAAGGCTTGCGTGTTATAGACAAGGAGAAATTCATTTCCATTTTTGTTACGATGAAGTTGTGTCTTCAATTTCTTGAGAGTAGCAGAGCTATATGCGGCCGGCGACACGCGGGAAATCGGACAGGTTATCGTGACACTGTTGCGATGACGACAAACGTCGCTCCCAACGACTCACCGTGCTTTTGTTCACTGGCCGGTCTCCGTAGACATTCGGCAAGCACAAATAAACATGTACAATGCTCTGTTTCTCCAGCAAAGAAAACTAAATGACGGGCGTCTGCTTGGAATGCACCTCTGTTACAGACTCCATTTTGAAGACTACGTATAGCTTCGCCACCTATCGGAGTTTCATGAAACTGTAGGGGCTGAAGCGGGAATACTTCACCATGGCACGTACAAATTCCGCATTTTTTGAATCGAAAAGACAATAACGTATTGGTTTACTTATGGAACGCCCCTCAATTATTCCTGCTTTTATTGGCTTTTCTTTTAACTTTTTCTCGCAAAATATCAAGGAGGGAACCCTGTTAGAAATCATTTTCTGTATAGATTTTTCTATACAATTTTTTAGAATTATCTAATAGTTCCGAAAGTTCAGGAGTATTTGTGTTCTGCAAATTGCATTACATCGTTTATGAAAGCAGTAGCTTCATCAGGCGTATTAATTTTGCTAACGATGTCATTTTGCTCCTCTCTTCCTCCTTTGTTTCCTCCTCATCTTCTGTATTGCAGATTTCTACTTGATCTGTTGCCGAAGAAAAAATGGAGCCATTTGACGTTAAGTCATTGCTTCGAATGTAGTCACCTAGACTACAAGTGATGTTCTGCAATTGAGTTAGTCAGCAATTTCTGCTGCATTTTCTTGAGGTCGATGAGTACGGAGGCGTCTCGTTCATCACCTCCAATGCTCACTTTGTCGATGGTTTCGGACTTCATTTCCCTTATTGCCAAGCCAATCCAGTACACTGTACCCCGAAGAACGCAAAATCATTTTAGTCTTCTTCAATACCAAGAATGAGAGACTGTATCAATAACCGCCTATAATGAGATTTTAATTATAAATAACGCACTGGACCACGAGTTACGTGAGGCTGGTGGAATTTCATGTTTTGTAACTTGACTATTGCCTGGCAAGTTACATTGGCTAGACTAAGGAAAACATGGGCGATTTCCTTTTTTCTTTTTGGCGTTGAAAGAGCCCAGTCATTCTTCCGTGAGATCATTCACCATCCACACCTTCTTATTGCTACATCATGTGACTGGAAGCTTAAGACGCCTATGTTTTTGAAACAACGGATGTTTTTCGCCTTTCAAATCACCAGTGGTGTGTCCACTTCACCTGAAATGTTTCTAGACTGCAGTATACCGAGTCATTCCGAGTAAATTTTTCCGCCCATGAAGTTTTCACCTCGAATTACTAGAGATTTTTAATGCAGTGCGTGATAAAACAATGCAGATTCATAGGCACTGAACAGCTATTTCGGTTCATAATTCGCGATTGAGTTGTCCAGTATCGTCTTCCATCTTGTTTGCTGCACTTCCTCTAAATCCTTAGCCTCCTCACACATTTGACTCCAAGCGATGTTGTGTCTAGTTTTGAAACAGTCCAACCATACTGTGGATGCCTAAACTCCGTATTCGCAAGCTCGTTAGCTACTCTGAGTTTCAGTCTGCAACGTGGGTCCAAACCGTGATAAGATTTTGCCCACGCACTTACGGTCCCTTACCGCACGTCTTGTTAATTTCTTCATTTTCTGTCCTCTTTGCCTTTCCTTTCATTTTCCCATTCCCTTTCTCCCATTCTTTTTTCTTAAAGTTTCGTGAATATGTGTTTTATCGCATTTGAAACGCAACATAGTTTCGGGCACACAGAGTTTCCCTCACTCGCTGCTGTTACCTTAATCTTCCCGTTACGTGTTAGCGACACCGCTTTTTGTATTACACTATCGTGTCCAAATGCTGCAAGTGAGCCGAAACTGGCAGCTAATAATGCAGAGAGTGCATTTCTTTGGAATGATTGACTTGCTAGGTAAAACAACCGTTTAACTGAGAAAGCCACACCTATCACATAACAGCATTTTCAGGGTTCCACAATCTTCGTCTTTTCGCAGCGTCCGTTTATAGATGTGAATAACTAAGGTACAGTACGACGCAATAAATTATTAACTAAGTCTTAAAATTTGTGTTTCATTTCCGATTTAAGGACGTCCCAGTGTACACCAGAAATGTGGACATGAAAGTGTATTGAACGCGTCGCGACCGAAATATTCGAGCGGTTTGTTCAGATTTTCTAATTATACACGTTCGGCTTTGATTGATTTTTATTGTATAATAATTAGTAAAGACTACATCAACAGAATTCACTAATTAACTACTTCAACATTTAATTTTGTTCGTTTTGCTTCTTTTTAATATTTACCTTATCATTTATACGTAATTTAGTTATCTCCTTAAACTTATACATCACAGCATTATTGTCATGTAATGTTACCAGCATAGCTTTTTGCGTCTCATAGTTAATGAGCATCTACAATTACGTAATGAAAACTTCTACTTGATATTAGATTTCGTGTTTCCTCGTGCAGTTACCGAAATATTTTTTCTATCAAAGTCAACTAATAATTTTTTGTTTATTAAATGGTTTATGTTGGCTGCATTTCATGTTATATTGTTTTTCTTCATGCTGTGCCGTTCAGCCCCCTTTATAATATTATAATGGCGTTCACAACCTTTAAACTATAGTTCTAAGCTCTTATGTAGACAAAATGTTACCTTGTCTGCTGCTGTCAAACAAAATATTGCCTTTTACTTCATGTACTAAATAATGTTCATTACAATATTCATCTGTCTATATTTTGATTATTAAGTAGCCTGATCCTATTTGAGGCTACTAGATGGCACTCTTGGTGTACCCGCAGTTGCTTACATGGGCACCTCAGTCTGTTGCTGCCTGTGACTTGACCTCTGTGGGCAGCCAATAGTGGCTTGCCTTCCATGTATTCTTTTTCAAAAAGTTTTGAGACTAAAGCTTTAGCACTTGATATTTATTTTATACGTGACATGTAAGTAGTGTTTCTTTGTTGTAGTGTTAGTCAGTACTACACTTATATGAAAAATTTTCCCATAATTTTTGTACTTACGTTATACGCCAGTTTGAATGTTTTACTTCTGATGAAGGCACACATGGTAGTGCCGAAATCAGGTCACATGACTTAATTTTTTGGGACCAAGGACTGGTATTGCTTTAATTTTACTGTAACATTTTACGAGCAATTGTAATTCCAGAATAGCTTTTTACCTAGTTGAATGCTTTTTAATTACTTGTACGTACTTAATTGCCAACTGTGTGTACAGTAGGAACACCTGACGAGCTTTTGTCACAGACTTCTTTTTTTTTTTTTTTTTTTTTTTTTGTACCGCAACTGCAGCCTGATTTGATATGAAAAATGCTTTCTGCCTGCAGTGTAGTAGGCTTGCACTGTGTAACTGTACGAACAACACCAAGGTAATTCCTATGCCGGCCGTAGTGGCCGTCCGGTTCTAGGCGCTACAGTCTGGAGCCGAGGGACCGCTACGGTCACAGGTTCGAATCCTGCCTCGGGCATGGATGTGTGTGACGTCCTTAGGTTAGTTAGGTTTCATTAGTTCTAAGTTCTAGGCGACTGATGGCCTCAGAAGTTAAGTGGCATAGTGCTCAGTGCCATTTGAACCATAATTCTTATGTATATTTTGACGACGCCACTTTGGCTTATTTAGAGGATAATATAAAGCTTCTTCTGTCTTAATCAAGTACATCACATCACATTTTTATGCTTGTGTTCTTTTTTGTGTACAGAATAAATAACATTCTATTGTTTCCTAATTTATGGGGATTGGCCTGTAGTTGTACATGGTTTCTTTTTGTCTGAAAGATGTGTAGAACGTTATTACGGACCAAAATCGACTGTCTGACGACTGTTTTCATGCAATCATTAACTTTAATTAAAGAAAAAAAATCTGTTCGGTAGAAGATCTAATCATTCATACTGGGTGACTATAATTGAAGTGCAACTGCTCACAGAGGTCGAGTGTGAGCTGTAATTTTCGTATGACAGCGTAACATGGTAGGTATGCTAATGCATTAATGGGAAACTACCCATGACGCTGGACAAAAGTTAGTTCCAATTTTGGTCACTAAGTGCAAATCTAGCTCTGCACGCTGTCTGTATGATGGGATGCATCCACGTTGACATTTGACAAGCCATAGCGTGTTGGGAACAGTATGGCTGTTGAGAGAGAGGCTACTGTTAGTGAAACGGTTTTATGTGAACGGCACCAATTACAGTGCTGCATTGCCGAAAGGTCTAAGGAGAGGCCGGAAATGGAAAACACAGGTGAGACTGGTGTGGCACCAGGAGGCGGAAGGCGTCCTATCGTGGTGGATGTTATTGACCAGGTGTCTGTTGCTGTAACTGACCACACAACACGTGGCCCGGGTAATGTAGTACTCGTGCGTTGTTACAAGAGTTTTCATCCAATAGGCAACAGTATGGAAGGTTTTACAGTCCATTTTATACTGATAACAGTATAATATCTTGATGGCGCAGCAACTGAAATCTCATCATCCGCAGCAACATTCTGAATTTGCTCTTCTATTTCTGGCACAGATCGAAGTTGATGACATGTGGCCGGGACAATATTCTATGGAGTGAAGAGACACATTTAACACAACAGAGTGCAGTGCATACACAATATTTCCGAATTTTAAGTTCTGTTAAGCCGCGTGTTGTGCATAAAGAGCCGCTGCGTTCGCGGTATGCTACTGTGTGGTGTGGATTTAGAAGCATCTTTATTCTAGGTCCAGTCTACTTTGGAGAGAATACGCACAGAGGGGACGTCTGGTATACCGTGACGTCTGCACGATACTGATAGCTCCTTGTACAGCACGTGGTTCCTGCTCTGGAAGAGTGCAGGTGTGTAGAATCCACAGTTTTCATGGAAGATGAGGAAACACCTTACGTTCTTCGCTCAGTGAAAGATCTGCTTAATGCAACCTTCCATAATCATGTTATCTTCAAAGGTTTGCAGATACACGGCCTGCACGATCTGTGATCTGACTCCATGTGACTTCTGCCTCTGATGTTGCTTATCGTAAAAGAACGCGTTTGCAAGGGACCTGTTCGGTATCTACCTGATCTGGAGGCCAGTATACAGATTCCACCCGAACTGCTGCGACCAGCTATTGATCAGGTCGTTTTGCAGGTACAGCACCTCGTCGACATCTCTGGTACTCGTACTGAACAAACTGTGTAAGCAGCGGTTAATATTAAAATCAAAATCACGTCTTTCACACTTGTTTCACCTTTTCTGCCCATGCCCAGGCCATAATTTATTACGTATGGGAACATTTCTGTTTGTCTATCTTGCATTCACAGCACCAGATTTTTCTGACTGTTTTACGTGACCCGCCAAGAAATCCCCAAGAATTCCTACCTCTTCACTGCAGAGAAGTACTTACAACCCAAGTCCCCGATTATCTGTTGGATGTAATGCGATCTCTCTCTTCCACTGTAGCTTCTTCCCTCCATAGCTCCCTTCAGTAACATGTAAATTATTGCGTGATGTTTTAACAGATGTCGTACCACCCTGTCCCTTCCTATTGTCATTGTTTTTTTGTGTATTCATTTCGTTGCTGATTCTCCCGATGACCCTCTCATCCCCTCATTCCTCACATTCTCAGTCCAGCTAATTTACAACATTCTGTAGCACCACACCTCAAATGCTTCAGTTCTTTTCTGCATTTCCCACAGTCCATGTCTCACTAATACTCGACTGTGTGCTTCAAACGTACATTTCAGAAATTTCACCCTCAAATTAAGGCCAGGAAAGCAAATTTCTCAGTGCTAGTCTGCTTTTTATGTCGTCCTTGTTCCGTCTGTCATGAATTATTTTGCTGTCTATGCAGTGGAATTCCTTAAATTCATATGCTTCGAGATCACCTATCCTGATTTTAGGTTTCTCTTTTCTCATTTCGGCTACTTCTCATTAGTTTTGTCTTTCTCCGGTTTACTCTCAGCTCATATTGCGTGCTCATTGGACTGTCCATTCCATTCAACAATAGTGTAATTCTTCTTCACATTCACTGAGGATAGTAATGTCACCAGCGAACCTGACAATCGAAACCTTTTCACCTTGAATTTTAATTCCACTGTTGGACGTTTCTTTTATTTACATCATTGATTCTTCGATATGTAGATTCAACAGGAGTGGTGAACGGCAACATCCCTGTCTCATACAATTTTTAATCCGAGAACTTCGTTCCCTCTTGATTCTTGTACGTACTGTATATTATCCTCCTCTCCCTGTAGCTTCCACCTGCTTTTTTTCAGAATGACGAACATCTTTCTCCATTTTACGTTGTCGAACACTTTTTGCTGGTCGACTCAGCGTACGAACATGTCTTTATTTTTCTTTAGTATTGAATCCATTGTCAACCACAAAGTTATAACTGCATCCTAGAGCCAAATTGGCTGTCACCTAACGCATCCTCAATTTTCTTTTCCACTCTTCAGTGATTAGGTGCACTTTAACCACCTGAATTATTCCTTTGGGTACTTGGTTATTCGACGACGTTATGTACTGTCGAATATACACCGAAGTGCCAAAGAAACTGGTCCAGGCAAGTGTATTCAAATACAGAGATATGTGAACAGGCAGAATACGACGCTGCGGTTGGCAGTGCCTATATAAAACAACAAGTGTGTGGTACAGATTTTAGGTCGATTACTGCCGCTAAAATGGCAGGTTATCAAGATGTAAATGATTTTGAACGTGGTGTCATAGTCGGCGCACGAGCAATTGGGCACAGCATCTCCGATGTACCGATGAAGTGGGCATTTTCCCGTACGATCATTTAGCGAGTGTACCGTGTATATAATGAATCCGGTGAACATTAATTCTCCGACATCGCTGTGTCCGGAGAAAGATCCTGCCAGAATGGGACCAACGACGACAGAAAAGATATCTTCAACGTGACAGACGTGCAACCCTTCCAAATTTCTGCAGATTTCAATGCTGGGCCATCAACAAGTGTCAGCGTGCGAACCATTGAACGAAACATCGTCGATATTCTGAAGAAATCTTCTCGGGCTTCCATTCGGGTAGCTGCGTCGAAAATCCGCGACGTTTCGATGAGTGTCATTCTCATCATCTGCTGTCGATCGACTGCAGCCGTCATTTGTAGATGATTGAACTGTATTACAACAAAGTAATTAAAGAGTCAAAACACAAGAGAAAACATGTGGTATTTGTATAGAACAAATAATAGGTACGTACGTATGGAGATCCCTTCGTTACACGTTGCTGTTGCAAACGGGCGTTATACTGTTCATAATTTTGTTAAAAAATGGAGTAAGTAGGAGGTTTGAACTTGTATCTCCTCCTTCGCTGTCCAACATCATTAACCACGACGTTGTGGCTACTGTAACTTGGTCGACATTGGACATCCTCAGCTTGGAAAGTTCACAGTTTCTAGTTTGGTTCTTTTCACGTAGTTCACTACACCCTGTTCCTCTGTATGCTCTTCCACTACTCCTCTTCATACTGGATCTGTGCCCAGCTTTTGACGGCCTATCCATTGGGCCATCTTACCAATAAATCCGTGGGATGGGTGGGGGGGGGGGGCGGGGGTGTAACGTGTAGTTTCTCTTGTTAGCACAAAACGAGAAACTATCTCCGCGATCAAGTACATAATGTTTACGTGGTGACAATCTCTTAATAAAATTCAAAGAAACTGCAAACTAAGTGTGGAGAAGAGATTCGGACATGAAGTAGTTTATCCGACAGGACAGGAGACCCCATGGTTAGCTCTCAGAATGGCCTTGTTAATGGCTGGAAATGGCAGACGAGGGACAGGTAGGGTGGCAAGTGTCGCGGAGAGAAGGGAAGCGGCGGGCGGCCAGGCTGGTTTTTCGCTGAGCCGCGGATTATGAATCGCGACCGCTATCTGCTCGCCACGCCGGAGAGGAGGCTGCCAAGCCGCCACGGGCCGCGGTAATGTAGCGTGGCGCGCGGAGATAGCGCCGCATCGGCCAGCTGGAAGGAAGGTGGTAGCGGCCTGCTCGATACGCCGCAGCTTCTGAGGTGTTTCACACACTCCCCAAACCACTCTCCCTGTGCGTCGGTGCAGCTAGTCCAGTCTAAACGTAACAATGAAAGAAGCTACACCCCGAGACATATTAATGTTGCTAACGCCTATATTCGAAGTCAACGTGTAATCAACACTCACAGACGGATGGTGACAGCACTGCCAGTAGAAGTTATATAAAGCGTGTCGAGGAGACGCGAAAAACAGTGCAGTCGTTGTCGTAATGCGGGAACGGAACGACTCATCTGACGTCCAAAAGGGCACGATCATTGGCTTTCGGGACAAGAGTGGAAGCATTTCCGGAACGGCTAAGTTCGTACACTGTTCGCGTGCCACCGTCTTTTGAGTACCCTGAGACGGCAACATACAAAGATAGCTGCAGTATCGCGTACACAAAGTATAAAAGGTATAAATGACTTTCCGGTGATACAAGTGAAAAGGTTTTCGATGTGATTGTGGCCGCATGACGTGAATTAACAGGTTTCGAAAGCGGAATTGCAGTTGGAGCTAGACGTATGGGACATTCCATGCCGGAAGTCGTTAGGGGATCAGGTATTCCCGGGACCCACAGTGTCAGGCCTCTCCACGGATAACGCAGTGGCCGACGGTCTTCACTTGACAATCCATAGTAGCGGCTATTGCTTAGATTTGTCAGTGCTAACAGACAAGCAACACAGCGTGAAATATCCGCATAAATCAATGTGAGTCGTGTGACGAACGTATGCGTTAGGACAGTAAGGCGATTTTGTACTAATCGGCTGTGGTGGCAAACAACCGACGTGAGTGCCTTTGCTGACAGCGTGACTTCGACTGCAGCGCCTCTGCTGGGCTCGTGACCATCACGATTGGGCCCTAGGTGACTGGAAAACAGCGGCCTGATCAGATGAGTCCCAGTTGCAGTTGTTAAGAGCTGAGTCTAGAGTTCGAGTGCAGTGCAGACCCCTTGAAGCCATGGACCCAAGTTGTCAACAGGACACTTTGCAACCTGGTGGTTTCTCCATAATGGTGTGCCGTGTTTACAGGGAATGGACAGTGTTCTGGTTGTATTCGGCTTCTTGGAAACCGTTTTCAGTCATTCATGGACTTCAGGTTCCCATCAAATGATGGAATTTTTATGAATGGAAATGCAACATGTCATCGGGTCACAGATGTTCGCGATTGTTTTGAAGAACATTATCGTCATTTCTACCTAACGATTTGGCCACGCTGACCTCTGTGGCCGAGCGGTTTTAGGCCCTTAAGTCCGGAACCACGCTGTTGCTATGGTCGCAGGTTCGAATCCTGCCTCGGGCATGGATGTGTGTGATGTCCTTAGATTAGTTAGGTTTACGTAGTTCTAAGTCTAGGAGACTGATGACCTCAGATATTAAGTCCGATAGTACTTAGAACCACTTTTGATTTGGCCACCCAAATTGCTCGACATGAGCCCCATTGAAAATTTACAACACGTAAATGGAAGGTCAGTTCGGGCACAGAATTGTATACCTGCAACACTTTCGCAGTTAAGACGGCTGTAGAGGCAAAATGGATCATTATTTCTGCAGGGGACTTCCAACGATTTGTTGAGTCGATGGCACGTCGAGTTGCAGCTCTGCGCCGGGAAAAAGGAGGTCCGGCACGACCTATCCCATGACTAGGTATCCCATGAGTCACCTCAGTGTAAACCGTCCATGCCAAAATGGTGCCATCCAAAAAAGGTTCTGAGACAACTGTTGAAATCTGGTTTCGCAGGACAGAGCGGATCAGGTTACGGTTGTGGAGGGGACCGTAATCACACCCCAAAATTAAATCGACCAGCAGCTACTTGACCAAGGCTAATTACAATGGCCAAGAGAAACCGCCAACCAATATAGTTCCTCGGCCCCAACCATGCAGAGTCAACACCTGGCCATTGGCCGTCCGACATCTCTGCACCAGAGAGATGACCAAATTCAAGAAACCATTCGAAGCTCAGTTGTGAAAGGGAGCTACCAGAATCCAAAAGAGCACAAATCGGTTACCCACCTACTACAGAACAAGTATAAAGTAAGGTCGGTGATGAGGGAGCGACAGCACGGGTACATCAAGGTATAAAGGCTCGATTCCGAGGTCGCTACCCAACCCGTCGTCATTTATTGGCTCTGGGCGCGTGAGGTTCAATGCAAGAGAGTATCAAATGAGCCGTGCTACCACACCTGAAGCAGCGCCGGGGTTCCCTTTTAACGGGCTCAGCCGATGTAGGTCAATTCGGAATTTCCCTTGACAACGCCCGTGGCCTGGCTCTTAGTTTCACGACATACATCGTTCACAAGCGGCAACGCAGATATCGCTACAAAAGCGGCACAGAGTTCTTCCCAGGTTGAAGGACGATCACGAAAAACAAAGTACGAGTTATCCACCGCTCGCATTCCCCAAGACCAATAGACACCAAGTCCTTCTCTGGCAAATCGATCGACAAGGCCAAGCAGGCCGTGTGAACTCTGTCGATATACTGATGTAACTCCTCTTTATTCTGCTGCATATCCCAAATGTAACACCACTCAAGCTGTTTCCGAACTCCGGTGGTCAATCTCTGGTTAATGACAAGCTCCCTCAATTGCTGTAAGGAAAACCCTTCTGTCATGGCTCAGGATAGGAGGTTCCACAACACACCTATAGCTAACGGGTATAATAGTAACAAGACTACTTGGCATGGAACGCGAAAGGCAGCAGCATGTTGTTCAGGACGAACCAACAACCATAATAAGTTTTCGACCTGATCCACTTGATCTACAACTAATTCAGTAATATCTCGAAAGAAATACGACAGAGGATTAGGCAATTTGGCAAACGCTGCGTCGAACTTCGCAGAGGATATAAAAACACCACCCCCGGGCTTGCTCCCGGTTCCCCCTTGATATATCAAGTCCCAGTCTTCAGCTTTTTCCCACCCAATTCTAAACATGTAAGCTTAAACTGCAATGCATTAACCAAAGACACCAATTCGGCGGTTAATTTTTTATGATGATTCTCCAAACCTAACATGCCTAAATCCGCTATTCGATCGGCTAAATGCACTAACTGTGCCCACACCCTGTCCAATTGACTGGCGCTAGGTTGAGTGCCTTCCAAAACACAAATGTTGTCCTCAAGGTCCCTAACAGCCGTAAACAAAACTTCAAAGGCTGCTGCTGTTCACCTACAACCTCCAGGTGAAGAATGGTAGCGCACAAGTGGGCAATGAAGTCCGGAACGCTGCCCTCAATAGGCTGTCATAAACAAGGTGGTTCAAATTCAAATGGCTCTGAGCACTATGGGACAACATCTGAGGTCATCAGTCCCCTAGAGGACTTACTGCCTGGATAATAAGAATTTCAGATAGAACAAACTTTCCAAATTTTAGTTATTAAACAAATCAAGCTTCATACTTCAATTTAAGTCGGCTGAAGGCCTTATCTTAAAAATATTTCATGTAAAAGCTCGGCTGAAGGCCACACACTGTACATTGAACAACTCAGGACTTAGGGCCTGCCTAACAAGAATTTCACAACAAACTTCCAAAATTATCTTAAAATTGAAACAAACTAAATTAATAGGCGGCTGAAGCCCTCGGACAGTACATCAGACTAAAATGAAAATCACAATCTGAAACCAACAGAAAAGTGGTGCTCAGAAGTGTCCCAAGGGTCCACCTGAGGAGGTAGCTCTAACGTAAGGTGAGGTGAGACTGGCAGCCAAGACTAAGGTTAAATAATTGGCTGGCGACCCAACCCAGAGACAGCTGAAGGAGGGATCAACAACCTAATGAATTCCCTTCTGCCCTACCAATGGTACGACAACAGAAAATATCAGACGAGGACGAAGATACCAGCCGTACTACATCTTCAAAATTGGAGTCTAAAAACAGCCAAGGCACAATAACGACTCTTAAGAAAAAATATGAACAAACATCCAAGAGGCTGTCGAACTACACGCCATGCCAGACAGCATCAACACAGCGAGGGAAAGCACACTGCCGGAAAACTAAGCTAACGACCAAGGCAGGAAACTGGGGCGTTAACGGCCGTAGGGCAGAAAATACCGCTGGAGCACTTCACTGATAAGTTACAACCAATTTAATAGTTAAAGACTATACAGTAAGATGGCTGAAAAATTTCGCCGACTCCAACACACCATATGCTGCTGCCAGATGGAACAGCCCAGGAAGCCACAACCGACAATGAACAAAGAGATATCACAGCAGTCGAGGTTTCATAACAGGTTAAGTGATCACTCAACTTCAGTGTCCAGAGTCAGTGGGCAACAAACTTCGTGGCTCTCACAGCTAGTGCCTCACAATCCGACCGCGCGTTCACGTCGCCAGTGGTCCCGGCCTGACCTCACGCCGCACAGGCTTCCTTGCTGCTCTGCCCCAACCGACCGACTGCCACACACACCACCACCCGGAAATATAGTGGTCACTCCAAAGATGGTACAGCAGTACTAGTATCGATAAGCGCTGCTGCTGCCACTGACGTAGGCAAGTCTGTAACTTGTTACAGTAGTAACTCAGGGTGAAATAAGATGCCTCTCGATTGCGACAGACTGCCAAAGAACAAACGGGATCAAAGCGAGCCAACTGTAGTGCACCATAGGCCGTTGACCACAGGGATGAACAATGGCTGTGTACGTGTGTACAGACGAACAGACGATCAGCTATTGAGCAAGTGAGCGAACATAGGAACCAACATAGTTACCAACAGTGTCTCCTCACACCACTGTTCAGCCATTGTTGCTGTGTGTGGACTTCCAAAGTAGGCGCCTGGTACATGAGTGCATGCAGTGCATGCAGTGCCATTCTGACTGTTGCCAGTTGGCGACGAAAGCTGGAATTTGCACGCCAGTACCGTAATTGGACGTCCACTGTGGCTACTGGTGGCCTCGTAAATGGTTCAAATGGCTCTGAGCACTATGGGACTTAACATCTGTGGTCATCAGTCCCCTAGAACTTAGAACTACTTAAACCTAACTAACATAAGGACATCACACACATCCATGCCCGAGGCAGGATTCGAACCTGCGACCGTAGCAGTCGCGCAGTTCCGGACTGAGCGCCTAGAACCGCTAGACCACCACGGCCGGCTATGCTCCATCGAATACATGGTCGTTGACGGGTACGCATGAATCATCTGAAACAAACACACTGCAACGATCGTCGAAATAACTGACATCGGCGGGATTCCCTGGACGATATCGTCATTCCGGAAGAAACAAGGGATCAACAAAACTATGCAATTAATCTTAGGAAGTTGGCATCTACCACCAGGATAATGCAATCTGTCGCACATCTTGCACTGTACTTGCGCGGTTCGAAGACCACTAAGATCAGCTTACTGTACTCCCCTTGCCAAGAACTCTCCAGATTTGAACTTAAGCGAGAATCTGTAAGATCACCTCCATCGTACTGTTTGTGTCATGGATCCTCAGCCGAGAAATCTAGCCCAACTGAGCATGTCACTGTGGTCGGCGTAGCACGACATCCCTATCGGTACCTTCCAGAACTTTTCTGGCACTCTTCCTGCAAGTCATGTAACCATCCGTCCTGGGAAGATAGCTGTTCACGCTTTACAAATGTGGTCACATTGAGCCGTACTGCGGCTCGTGTTGGTTCCGTTGCTAGGTTGTCATCGCTTAGTTCGTATAGTTAAGGTTGTCGTCTTCTTCTTGTGTTCATTGGCGCCACTCTGTTTGTAAGCGTTGACTGTCCGCTATTGGTAGCAGCGGCCGTTATCGATATCTAGTAACGGTGGCACTATCTTTGGGGCGACGTTGTGGTGTTTCCGTTTCATGTGAGTCGGAGGGTCGGGTGGGGATGGACGAATAGCCAGGTCCGTGCAGTGCGAGAACACGCAGGGACCACTGGCGGCATGCATACACTGCTGGATGGAAGGACTGTAGTCGCAAGGGGTACAACCTCGATATCAACCGGACCCAGGAAGTTTGAGCGGAAATTCAAATAGTGAGACCGCCACCATTGTGAGATCTCGCCATTTGCTTGATTGTTGCTGCTCGCAGTGTCCCCAAGATGAAGAGTAGTGAGTGGAGCGTTTGGGGAAGGCGAACCGAATTAGCCTTCCTCCACTTCTTATTATTAATTTTTCTATTCTATATGATATTATTTGTGAAGTTAAACCAGTGGTATTTTTCCTGCCTAGTGGCCGCTAACGCCCCAGCTTAGTGTATGTTACGGCAGTGCACTTTTCCTCACCTTGCCGCTGCTGTCTAGTAAGGCATGTAGTTCGACGGTTTCCTTGATTTGTGGGCCGGGTGGTGTATTTTTTTTTTCCTCCCTACTCTGGTAGTAGTGGTTCCTTTCTGTTGTAACAGAATCGGCAAGCTTCTGGCCATATCATGTGATGTGGGTCGACGTACAACACGTTGCCGCCTACTCGAGCAATCTGTGCTGTGTCGAAGTCTCTTATGTCGGTGCACAACCCCGTTCCCAGTCCGTGACATGGTTGAGATGATCCTCCTTTCATCTTGCTTCCACCTTCGAACAATCCTAATTATGTCACGCGCTCACAACGCCCCAAGTCGTTACTTAATCGTGTCGCAGGCAGTGGTCCTAATGTTTTCAATCATCAGTTTATGTATGCGAACAACCTCTTGTTGTTTACTAAGAATAGTATATTTCATATGATTATAGGATGAGAAAGGGCTGAAGCAACGAACTACCATGTGAATTACACGTGCATCTACATACCTACTCCGAAAGCCCTCGCACGATGCGTGGTGGAGGTTACCTTGCACCACTACTATTCATTTCCTTTCCTGTTCCAGTCGGAAATAGAGAGAAGGAAAAACGACCTCGATGTGCCTCCGTATGAGATCTAATTTCTCTTATCTAATCTCCGTGGCCCTTACGCGCAATATATGTTTGAAAGTTGTCTCTAAATTTTCTCAATAGTTTTTCTCGAAAAGAACGTCGGTTTACCTCTAGGGATTCTTGCTTGAGTTCTACACAGTCACGTTAGATACAAAAATTTGCTTTAAAATTGTCTGTAATCCAGTGCTTATCGCTGCGCTGCTCATCAAATTGTTGTATCTGTGTTTATTACTGTGACGTTTCTAGAGAAAAGTTGATCTGTTTATTGATTCAGCACTACAGTGGTATCAGACTTAGGCGGCCTCGTTCACGGCGTCAGTGGTGGAAAAGTTGTTTGACAGTCCGATACAGTCATAATGTCATACATCCTCTATAGAGATGCCACCCACTGACCGAATTTACATCTGCCTTCTTTCAAATTGTTGTTAAAATGCGTGGACTAGCTTTCTCAGCAAAAGATTTTATAACTTGACGTGAAGTAGCGATTTCTTTTAACGATTACAATCTCACAATTATACTAACGACGCTACAGCAGGTGAACGCCGGGCCTAAGCCTATTATCCTTAGCATTTTGCCACCATATCTACTTTTTTTTTATTTCAAAAATCATAAATACATCTCTTCCTTCTCGATAGAGATACGTTTGACAACAGTACGGACGCTACTTAAAAAGGAAACATTGTAGTATGTAACTGTATCAAAAAACTACTTTCGCTTTGTTATTATGATAAAATTAATGAGATTAGTCTTTTACCTAGAGTATTTCGTCACTGAGTTTCTGTTGTTAATATATTTCTCATAAGTTATAATGATCTGTCATTAGTGTAACCTCGAAACGTAATTAATAAGTTCTGATAGCCCTAATCAGACCTGACCTCAATACCAAATTTAATGTAGTTACCTAATCAGGTAGACTATTATCACACGTACAGCGCAGCGTGTTGAGGAGCAGGAAAACACATGCTATTTAAAATAATGTACTCGTGTATTTCTCTATTGCGAATAGCAAGAACATTACGTTTGGCACCTAGAGAATAAGCAAGGCTCGTAGGAGCGAGTAGATGAGTGCAACAATAAAACACATTAATAATGGACTGAAAACAGTATCGAAGGCACGTCAAAAACACCAGACGAAAAGGAAACTGTCTAACCACGCGCACATGTACAAGTATGACCTATGCTGCACATATCGCGCAAATCATTGACATCTCTAAACACAAAAAAATATTCTTGCAAGTACCCTGAGTATTCATATTCTTATCACAGACCAACTGTAACAGAATTAAATTTAAATAGTACCCATCCCCATGTACTTTTCAACGTACTCTGGAGGTTTCCCTTGGTTGTAATGTAAATTCCGAAATCTGATATTTAGCTTAAAGGACCTTGACCGTACTGGAACAGACCACTGTATCTCTAGCGTTAGAGAATGAAATGTTCATCCGAAATGTCAACAAACTGCGTAGGGAATCAATCTGGCAGCTAAAGACAGGACTGCAAACGACTGAGGGAGTGGCGCTGAAGCACATGGCTGAATGAGGGTGTAGCCATTCATCAACACAGAAATATAGTTGTTACTTACGCCCTGGTCCGTAGCTTACCAACCTAAGGTATCCTCCATAATGTCACTACTGCAGTCGACAGTACTGAAAAAAAAAAAAAAAAAAGCTCTAAGCACTATGGGACTTATACTTCGTTCTCATGTTAAACTTTTATCGGACATGTTACAATATTTACTGCTACGTCTACGAAAGTTCTGAATTCCTGTTTTTTCTTTTTTTTTCTAAGTTAAAGATGCTTATATTTTCATGTATGATTTTGAGGATTAACCATGCTCTTCTCATTAAAAAACCTTTATAGGTGTGCTCTTTGGGGTCATAATGACTCGACCGGAATTTAAGGATGTAATACTAATCATTATTAAAAGATATTATAATTTTAATTTTAGGTTCTGTTTTCTACAAAATTAAAGTATTTTCAGTATTAGAAGCCAGCGTTCATATACAAAAATCGCAAGTATCTTTGTCATGCACTTCACATAATGCCCCTGGACGAAGCAGTATGTAGCCTCAGTAGAAGGTAGCGGTACTGAGATTTTATTTAGTTTGAAGATGAGCAAAAGAGGAATCGGTCCCCTAAGTTACACTGAAAATTACTATAATGGACATTTGTAAACCCATAGCTTCCTTTCTATAAATGAATAGGGCATTATTTGCCATAAAACAAATATTTTGATTCTAGAAGCTAAAAATCATGTCAGTGATGTAAAAGACAAATTTTATTTGCACTTACTTTGGATATGTGAATAATAGAATCTGTTAATTACAAGGAAAACTTCAAAAGTTGTAATTTATAAATTCTTAGCTGAATGAGAGCTAAACATGAGCACGGACAACTTACTACATTCCACAGGTTAGACAATCGTGACAAGCGTAGACTCTATAATCATTTTTGTTACCATTTGAGCATTTCATTGGTTTCGTTATCACAACTTGATGTAAAGTACATCCATCCGGAATGTTTCGATTTTCTTTCCACCACTCGATCTTTGTGTTCAAGACTTTCCTGTTTGCATTTTTCTATCAGTGGATGATGCAATTTCATTTTGTGGCACATTTCTTCTAGCTTGAAAATGAGGAGTATCTACGAGCTTTCTCAGTTCACCAATAAGTCGCTGACCTACAGCGCAGCTTGCGAAGAAATTGTCGAAAGCGACATTTTGTCTTTTCAGGTCATGGTGCAACGGTACTTTCGCGTTCTCGTCAATACGGTACCGCAACGCTTAAGTTCTACCCCTGTAAAGACGGAAGAACCGCGGTTCGGAATGCCAGAACTGTGTAGTAAGTAGCGGCAGGAACACCACGACAAAATTACGCAGCACTAACACTCCAAACCATCGACTCTTGGAGAGAGATTTTAACCGTTTTGAACCTAATGGTGAAGTATCAAACTATTTTTCTCCGAATCATTCAGTTTATGGGAAAAGCAGTGAGAATAATTACTTTTGGAAACCTTTTATCAGACAAGGCCTGTTATAACAATAAACTGTTTCACTTAAACGGCCGCCAGCCCAAATCGGGCACAGTGTCTACACAAAAAAATAATGAAGTCAAATTTCGACACTGCATAAATAACTACCTTCACTTACTACGTAATTTAAACACAACCACTTAATTTCCATTTACTACGGTCACTTGGCAGTAATCTCACTTTCTGTTACTTATGGAATTATTCACTATACTTCAGTGATTATTTAAAGAAGGCACTCATATGTTTCAACAAAGATACAAAAAAATATTAAACTTATAGCTGTCATTCATATGACCAAAACTATTATTTAACACGACTAAATTTCATTTCTTTAGAACTGTTATTTGTTAACGTTTTACTAACACCAATATTTGTCTGGCTTTCTTTGACATGGAGAAGCAACACGAACAATTACTGTTAGGATTGTAGCAGTTAAACAATTATGTTATTTTACTTTCAGAAATGCTATTGAAAACTTATCCTCATGGTCACGCAAAGCGGTGGCCCTTAAACTGATACGTGCAAACGTTAGTATTTAATAATGATTTTCAGAATTTTTTACCAAAACTGTACTATTGTCAGTAATTTACTATTATTCAAGCTTCAATAAACATCAGGATACTCGGAATAAACTCGTTTAGGTAAGGACCCTACTGAGGTAAATGAAATAGGAAAATTACGGTTAAACACAAAGGTACATTTAACACTTATATTCCGCTGATTGAAGATGGATGTTTCATATTGTGATACTCTTATAAATAAAGTACTTTGCCTGTTAGTGATGTCGAAGGTGGCGCGAGGTGGTGCTACGTAGTAACATTGCGCAGGCACGGCTCTTGATGTACATAGCTCTGTCTTCCTCTTGGTGGCGACGATAAAACTGCAAATTTCTGAGCTATTAATTTATTGCCGTACTGCGCCAATCACGTAGAACACGTCCGAGGCCAAAACCCGGGGCCTGTAGTGCTTGACCAACGTAATGTGTGTTCACCACTTTCAGGGCAGCTACCAACAGTGTGAGCCACTTGCGCTCCAAATCTCACTCGCGCGCCCCACCACCTATTCCATTCCACCACAGAACGGAGTTCCGTTCTATCTATGATCCCTACACCTTTTCAATTTACACTACTGCTTACAAAAACCTTAAGTAGGAACCATCTACAATTGCATGACAGCATACACATACAAAATTGACATAATTAATTACAGTTGTACTTGAAATATTACATAATTATTTACAAAATATGTTTTAATACATTTATTCCACCTACGTCAAAGAGGTTATTTTAAACAGATAAACTACACTTAACAAAAGCTTACTCTTGTTATGGTATTTGCCTAATTTTTCAAAATTATTATGGAACAAAAAAATTTTAAGATGTACAGACTAATGGCAGTATTATATTTACAATAGCATGACATATGCCCATGTTTTGGTAATGATTTCTGTCAAGAGAATCTTAGCAAAATATCCAAATGCTATTGACTATAAAGGGGCTACTTCTTTAAAACTTATTACATTACATTTTACACATAAATATCTCATAGCAATAGTGGACAAAATTATTTTTCTTCATTTTCAATAAATGGTTTTTTTACACATCATAAATTCTGGTGTTCAACAGTAATGTTACACAAAAATAATATTTACATGTGTACCAAGAAATCTTAAACATGTACAAATTATTATACATACATTCCAACATAGCTACAAATGAAGTTTCATTACATAGATTTACCATTAAACACACAATATTTTTTTGCCTACAGCAACTTATCAGGTAATCATTTTCCAAGAAATTTGCTGACCTACTGCTTTTCTCGTAATTTTCAGTTATATACCAGATCTTTATGTATACCTTAGTCTCAACTGCATTTCAGTAAAGTTATTATGTTTCATAAGAAAATTCGGCTACAACATGAAAAAAATTAAAGCAGTCCATTTACTATTCTCTTCATAAATAAATAACTAGTTTAGAAAATTTTCAACTTTATGCTGCACAATGCTGCACGACTTTATGCTACACAAGGAAAGCAAAACAATTTACTTCCAAATCTAATTACATTACACTGCGCAGTGCAGTCCACTTCCCATAACAAGGACACTTGGTACCACTTTTTTCTCCGCTTTGTGCAGTCCATTGGGTACTACATCATATGCATATTACTGCATTCAGTTACTTCGCTGCCTCTGGCAATCTTTGGTAGTCCATCCATATTTTACAATTCTGTACTGTTTGTTTCATGCCATTAGGTCCAATTAGTAATGACTAATTCTTTACATATTTAGCATTCAACCTGAAACTTATATACCAGTATTAGAAATTTTGACATAATTAATATTCTCCTCTAATATTCACAAAATCTAGATATGATATACTAGTCACAGTAAGGATTACAGTCACATTAGGTTCTAGCCACATAGGGTTTAAGGTCTACAACGTTTCTTAACCCTAATTGTCTTTTAGTTTCTGGGTACACCAGATAATAAGCATTGTTATGGCAAATATTTTTCACCACTAAGAGACTGTGGTAAAGGAACTTCAATTTGGAAGTCTCATGATTAATTTCACAGGATTTTTCATGAGTTTTACTAAGACCAGGTCGCCTTTGTCAAATTTCACAAATTTAGCTTTTGCATTGTGCCTTTTGCTTCTGGCGTCCGCTTTCTTCCTCATTCTTTCTCTCACTAACTTCTTTTTATCTATACTTAATTCATTACCGGGAGGGTATTCTAAAATCTCTTCTACCACACTCTTGCTCTTTTTACCTAGTGAGATTTCCTCTGGTGAGAACCCTGTAGATTCGTGAGGCAAAGAGTTGATAATCGCCTCAAATTTGGAAACAAACTTGCCCCAGGCTCAGTGATTGTGGTGGCAATATGTCCTACATAAACGTCCTAACTCTCTGTTACAACGTTCAGCTGGGTTTCTGGCTGGATGGTACGCTGAAATATGTATTACTTGTACACCTAAACGTTCCATTCCTTCTTTCCAGATCTTTCCAATAAGCTGGGGTCCATTATCTGACATTAAAAATTTAGGTTTTCCGATTTTGTCAAAATATTCAACCATTCTGTTATAAACGGGCCCAGGCAAGGTGTAAAGCTTTGTGTCGTGCAGTCATCAAGGGTACGTCAGTGGGCCGTGGGCTCCAAAAGCCCTATCGATAATGTTTCATTGAACGGTTCGCACCCTGACACTTGTTGATGGCCCAGCACTGAAATCTGCAGCAATTTGCGGAATGTTTGCACTCCTGTCACATTGAGCGATTCTCTTCAGTCGCCATCGGTCCTGTTCTTGTAGGATGTTTCCCGGCCGCAGCGATGTCGGAGATTTTTTACCGGATTCCTGATATTCACGATACACCTGTGAAATGGTCGTTCGGGAAAATCCCCACCTCATTGCTACCTCAGAGATGTTGTGTCCGATCGCTCGTGCACTGACTATAACACCAAGTTAAAACTCACAAAAATCTTGATAACCTGGCATTGTAGCAGCAGTAACCGATCTAACAACTGCGCCAGAGCCTCATTGTTTTATATTGGCATTGGCGACCACAGCGCTGTATTCTGTCTGTTTACAAATCTCTGTGCATGGCTGTGTCAGTTTCTTTGGCTCTTCAGTGTATGAAGAAATATTCACTTCGTTGTTAGGTTTGTTGTTGACATAAATAATTTTAAGCAGGGGAACTTAATAATACCTCAATTTGTTATCCATCTGGTGAGAACACATGGCTAGACTGTAAGGAACAATTTTAATATCTATGCATACCGTATATTCGTCAATTTTATTCTCTTGTTTCAAGATGAGGCCTGTACTTCGAGTGATGTTGCTTTAGTAAGCAGTTAAAGTAAATCAAGGAAAAGGTATGTGACTGGTAGCGGTGTCTGGAAAACCTTTTCATACGTTTGATAAAGTTAAGTTTGATTAATAGCCTGCTATCAGAACTCTAAGGAATATCGCAAGGGGCAGTCGACGGAGTTCCTTGTAAGAAAGCTAATAATTATTAAATGGTATTGGTTAAAAACAGTCTTAATATCCACGAGTATGCTGCCGGTCTATAGTGTCCAACGGGCACTATAGACCGGCAGCATACGCGTGGATATTTTGATTATCAAATACGCCGGGAGAAACTCAAGAATCACAAAAACAGTCTTGGTTGCAATTTTAGTTTTTTTATTTTTCAACGACGCGTTTCGCCTTATTTAGGCATCTTCATGTTATCTACATAGAAAACAGAGAACAAATACGTCTATTTAAGAATCGCCATCGCGTTGTGCAGACTTGGATAACCTAAAAGCGTGTATAAACAAATCAAATACTGGAAGAGCAAATACCTTAATTTGGTATTTCTTAGAAGAATCCATTAGTCAGTGTAGCCAAAGGACATCGTCGAATATATCAGGCCAACATCGCCTTCGTTAAACCGAGTAAAAACTAGAAATATAAAATAGTAAAATCAGATAAAAATTCACCAGTGATCAGACACTCAGAAATGCAATCATATTGACGAAGCCTTATGATAAGGCTATACCTTTTCTAGACGGACGCGAGTGACACCAAGTAATGCATAACGTGTTCCTGTTCACAGGAGCGAGTTACAGAATATGATGGTGGCTCAGGTAGTAAGCTTAATGCACCACAGTGTCGTGTGCCAGTTCTGAAGCCTAATACAGAATCACCTCAATAGTTGGCGCTGCCACGCAGCAGTGATAAGAGTGAGAGATCGTAAACTGGATATACATACATACTAAAACTTTATTAATGTAATGCACATAAAACATTGATAAGATGGAATTACTAGGGGCAGCACCTGTGCAATAACTTATCCTAATATTTTGAGGAAGTAAAATATAAATGAAGGCGGTAAATTTAAAATGAGAAAACAAGGTGTATAATACAACACACAGTTGCAGTACATAAACAGATATTACGTATCATATACCACTAGAACGAGAACATTAAAAACACATCTGAAATTACGATCCTCTGTTTTTAATGTTCTCGGGCATGGATGTGTGTGGTGTCCTTAGGTTTAAGTAGTTCCAAGTCTAGGGGAATGATAACCTGAGATGTTAAGTACCATAGTGCTTAGAGCCATTTTTGAATTAAGGACCGATTCGAAGTGCATGTTGACTTCTGTTCCGCAGTAAACAAACACTGTTGCATATATCACGCTTGCAGTGCACGATACCGGTCTGAAGACCTCCATTTATGTTATTGTGGGCGTGGACGCAGGCACAGAGTTGCACGTCTACCTCTGTGCATCCACGCTGTGCCCAACACGCTACAAAATGGAGTTGTTTGTAGACTATAGTGTTCGACTGTATACTATTGAATGTACCTGAAAAAGTACGCCATTATACCATACATAGTTCAGGATATATGACGTGATAAACATTGAGACAGATGAAAAACCAGACCCTACTTAAAATGGAGCGCAAATTACCACGAGTATATTGTTATAGTGATTCATAATGAGAGCACTTCGCGATTCCGAACAAACTTTAAACATAGCTTCAGACTTTTTCTGTAGTCTTGTAGCTAACATGCGTAACATCAGATACTCAACAGACTAGGTAACTTGTAAAGTAATCACACATTTGTTGATGTTTCATACAGTGGAGTTCGATTCTTTAAAGAAGACGCAGTGTGGTGGTGTTTTACTAAACCATTTTTCTTAAATAATTCACTAAAGTTTGCTGTACTTTTTAATGTCACTCGCTGGATACTAGTTAATTACCGCTCAATATCAGAAGGGAAATAATTTGTTTAGAAACGTTAGAGTTTCGTGAGGCCGGAGACTGCCCATGTTCTGTAGGAACTCGACGATTATCCTTCTCCATTGCCGACGGTGATTGAAACTGAAGCCTAGCGGCGCGGAATACGGCGATCCTACACGCTTTGCTGTGATTCGCACGGTACACACACACACACACACACACACACACACACACACGCACGCACACGTGTATCGGTGGGCGGACGGTACGGATCTGTGCCTAGTGGGATGCGCCAGCTGTGCCCCTGGCGCCAGAGCACTGCGTATTCCGTTTCCCAATCAAGCGATTCGCCGCTGTTCCATTCGCAGTAGAGGTGGACGCTGTTCCCTCGCACAAAAAGGCGAGAGGGGCGTGACAAAAAAAAAAGAGGTAAAAAAACCGCCCGGTTTTAATTTGGTCTCCCACAGTAGCGGTAATATATCGGCCGGCAGGGAGCACCCTGGTGGTATAGGTGTGTGTGTGTGTGTGTGTGTATGTGTGTGTGTGTGAGGGATGAGAGGGGTAGGGGCGACAGGAGGGTGCAGAGGGGCGGGGTGGTGGAGGGAGGAGGCTCTGTCGCTCCGGGTAGGTGGTCGGAGAACCGGAAGGGGTAGGCGACGCGATTTCTTTGCGGTGAAAAAGTGTTCAGCGGTCTGCACGCATCTCGCTAATGCGACGGCGAGCCGGATTCTATTTCCGCCCGCTTCAGAACGCCATGATTTACAGACTATCCGGCGCTTCGGAGAACATTCGCGCTAAGTGGGGAAAATGTACACTCCTCTCTGAATTATTCGTCCAAGTTTTGGCGGAACACTTAAACGAGAGATTAAGTACCGTAGCGTTAACAGTAACTATGGTAGGAATACCCAAAGGGGAGTAGTTGGCGAAATTTAATTCTCCTCGTACCCGAGCATAATACTGATGAAAACGACTTTATCGTCGTGTAACAAGAACCCAACTGAAAGAGGTCGATTTTGTCCTACATACGAGTTTGAAAATGATGCAACGAAACAAAGAATCATTTAATTTCTTTCAATTTTTAGGTGAAACTGCATGGTAGGGTGTGTTCATATCACGTTCAGAAAAACCACAACTGAAATACAATAACAGTCAGTTATATAGAATTCTGTTTTGGCCCCATAATTACCTTCTGCAGTTAAAATTTTATTATCATGTGAGAAAATTTTGCTTATCGTAGACATTCTAACAAAGTATCATGTTCTCATATATCACATCTAATTTCGGTATTCGTAGAACATTGTAATATAGGTAAATGTTGCATGCCTCACCAACTCAAACTCTTTTTTTAAATTTATTGTCCATGGTGAAAGAGCCGTCGTTGGGTCAGCGGACGCTATTTAAGACAAGATAATATTATGTTTTTATGATATTCAACTAGATGTAAGAAACGATAACCTATATTTATGGCATCAGTGGATTTAAAAAAAGCCTTTGACACTATTCAATGGGATACATTTTTGTCCCAGATACTGAAGTTATCAGGGATAAAATGCGTCGAGTAAGCGTATTCTGCAAAATATACAGAATCTAAACTGAACTTATAAGAGTCGAAAGGAAGGAGACAATAGTTAAGATGGGATTGAGACTGGTCCACACAACTATCTTTCTACTCAAATGATTCACCAGCACAAATAACACGTTTACTGCATCAAATCGTACGATACAATGCCATACTCTTCCACTGTCCATTATCTGCGTTGTTGTAGCTGATGTGTCTTCTCAGAGAAACACATCCTCCAAATAGACTGATTTAACTGTTGAAGAAGTTCTCACCTGCCCAGTCTGTCTATCCCCCACGATAGACACAGAGAGGATACCCCACCAAATTTATACACCTGTCACCGAAAGGCTTGCCGTGATTCACCAAACCTACCTGCAAATTTCTCATTTCCATCATGATCAGTATGTTGCTGAATATGTGCTCCACACGATTTATCCTGCTTGCACATGACCTTCAATGTAGTTAACGGAATCCTACGTGGCAAAATCGAACCACTATCTTGAGCCAATCGGTGTAGGGTGATTCTGATTCTCCAGTTTTTTCTTGTCTAGCTTTCTACAAGAATCCTGTCTGTTCAGGTAGCCTTACAGAAATCTGGATCGGCAAGAGGTAGATAAACGAAATGTTGTAACATTTTGTTTTTGTCTATCTATCTAAATGGCAACTCACTGGAGATATTGTCCACAACAGCATAAGTCATTTTAATGTGTGACTCGTTAAGCCTGGTAGAATATCGACATTGTAAGTGTCTGACATACAAGGTGAAATGGTCTGCCAAATCGTGGCTGACTTATTTAATGTTTCAGATGCCTTTATAAATAGGTTTTATGCAATCCACAATGCCTTCAAAAACCACGTGTGAGCATTCACATTCTCTCGCTCGCTACACGCAGTCTATTAGCGCGACAGAAACTTTTGTAGAAAATGTAGGTGAATTTTTAACTGGAATACCTTCTCATGGGAAGGCACGGTTTTTGAGTTATTCAAGAAAAACGCATTTGAAGTCGACATTCGTAGGTTTTTCATGAGTGATCCGAATACTATGGCCTCTAGCGAAAAATAATCCGAGTACATGTATTAACTTCGTTAAATTTTCTGCAGAAGCGTCCTGCTCAATTTTTCTGTAGGACTAATTATTACCAAGAGAATATGGCATCCGAAGATGTTGCAGATTGCATAACCATTCGGCAGGGGCAGCTGATTCACCCTGCATATGCAAAGATTAAAACTTTCAGTGCATAAAAACACAGAGAGCGTGAAAATTATTAGAAATAATTGATATCTCCTGGTAGATAGCGTCTTTCTATCAATTTGAAGTGCCAGTGGTTGTGGCAATGAAAGACCAGCTTTAAAAATCCCGTTACTATGCAATGGGTGTGTACACGCGAGATATTTGGTTTGGATGTAGGCAGAGAGATCACTGACCATGGGCCACATGCGGATTTTCTCTGAAGAGCAGTGGCTGGCAGGGGTCCCGTGTTTTGCAGCGACTGATGAGAAGCTGGCACTGTGGGCGGCACGGTGCAGGACGTTAGCAGAAATAACGAGCACTCTCTCCTCAGCTCTGACAGGGACTGGAATCATCATGTAAGTTGCTGCTCCAATGTCAACGTTCATCAGAACTGACAATGTTACGATGTGAGGTTAGATATGTTCAATTAACGATTTCATCGTCTTTTCCGATTTAAATATGCTTAATCAGTGATTTTGCCTTATTCTTCGGTATCTCGTAATTTTTAAATCACAGTAGTTTTCAAAAAGGCTCCGTCATTGGAAACACCTGGGACCAGGTGGGATTTGTGTTGCCTGGTATATAGGCTTATAGGGTCCTTCATACTCGATGTATTCATTTAACTAACATTTGCACAACATTTACTACATTTTGCGATCTCGACCGTGTTTTCTTTGTTGTACGTTTACACGTGATGATTGTATGTGTCTCACGTAATTCAGATCAGTTAAACTATCCGACCGCATTCTTTCCGCAGTTTCAATTTTTTCTATGGTGTTTTCTACATCACCCAGTGATTTCCGTCAGTAAATTCTTACAATGAATTATACTTTCTATATGATGACTTACCACACGGCATCAGACAGTAAAGGGCTATTCAAAAGTATCTGCACACTTTATAGTGATTGTAAAGGTGTCTGTATAGAGGTTTGGAAACAGCAATTCAAGAAATTTTGTTCGCCATGTTCACGAATGTTTGACGCATTAACCGTTAGTCACACGACAGACGTCCAGTCTATCGTCTTATTCGATACACACTTGCCCCAAAGTGTTCGCATCGATGTCAGTCATAGTTGCCCTCATGCGCCCTCGTAAGTTGACGATGTTGTGCGGACGCGGAGGTGCGACAACAGTGCCTTTAATATGACCCGAGCAGTAAAAATCACACGGTGTCGGGTCCGGAGAACGTGGACTATGACAGTGATTGGAGACTGTCAGATGATTCACAACCGGTCTGTCATCGGAATAGCTCGGTTTCCAAGAACTAGCGGACATCGTTATGGATGCGTAGTGGAGCACCATCCAGTTGACAAACGAAATTATCACTGTCCTCTTGCAATTGCGGCTGTAGCTACGAAAAATGTCTTCTTCATTGGTCTGGCAGCAATGTTGCTGGAGATCACTGCTACAAACAAACGTCTTAAGTTGCTGTTTTCATACACTCAATGATATAACACCTTAACTCAATAATTACATTTTCTACAATTACTTGATAGTGCTAAATAATTTTGAATAACTCTTTACTTCAGATAGATTATGATACCATTAAGGTCCCCCACCGTTTCTCTCTTTGCTTCAATTCGTTAAAACATTGATTTTTTTTTCTGGAGATATTTTCATGCGTTATTTTACATCCTACCGATATTCGTGTCATACGAGGTAGATTTGTACTTCCTGTCAAATTGTAGACGCCGAGTCTTTGGGTTCGATTCTTTTCTTAGTTTTGTTGGGGATGTGAGACATTGCTCGCAACCAAACTTAGTTAGAACTGATGCAATTTTCGTGTCCTATTTTATTTGTAGTCATGCACGTGGGATGGATGAAGGCAGTTAACCAGTAGTATACTAATAATATCTCTTGCATGTAACGAACCCCCACTTTTCCATGGACTGATCAGAGCAGTTATTTCTAGCTAACTCAGTATTTGAGCCATCTGTGATCCTTTGTCCCACACGTGAGCGATTAGTAGCTGTATTGCATTGGACCTGATGTTTCCTTGTGAGGTACGTAGTGTTTATGGACGTTGCAATACTACCAATGAGTTTCAGCATTCGTAACCTGCACTTAACTAAATTTTAAATTAGTTGGACTTACATATTATCATTAAATTAGAGATAGCGGAACCACTACTGTTTATTTGATAAGTAAATTGCTCTGTTACAGTATAGCTTGTAAATTTGAAAACATCGTTAGTAGTACGTAGACGGGAGCGTACTTAATACTTTGCAACCCAACCAGTAACATGCACCAAATAACGATATGGCCAAGCTCCAAACGACCTCTTGCAGAAATATGGCGACCTTGCCAAAAGATTTTAAACACCGTAGTTATCCCATGAGAAGCAGTTTACATACATTTTTCGAAAGACAGGTAGTGTGTAATTACTAATTATTCTGCTGGCACCTTTTGTCTAATTATGTGTTTTGTTCCCGCTTGCATCTCGGGATGTGCAATTGCTGCGTGTTTTGTTTACTTCAAAAGTCAATTTCACTTTGCAATTACTCGGGCTGTAACTGAAATGTTGCTATTACAACCAACGCCATTCTTTTTGTGATTTTTCACATTATTGATTGCGTAAGAAATAAAACGGGTTGTCCAGTTAAAAAATAAAGTGGTGGTGAACACAATAGTTGCTTACGTTTTAGAATGTCTCATAGCATTTACTTTCATGAACCCCTGTCTTACATTCACAACCGCCAAAGTCGTTTTTCAGTATTTATTGTTGATACGGAGATATTTGCGCTGAATTGTTTAAGTGGACCACCCTGTAGGTGATTTGGAAGTTAAACTGACATTTTTAAACATATTCTAAGATTTAATTTAAGATTTCAAAAGAGCGGCAAATTTTATGTATAACATGACTCATTATTCATGGTCATGGCAGTGTTCAATGAAGGTCAAATAAGCAAACGTGTTTTTAGTTCCAATAGGGAATTACTTGGTGTACAGGAGGCATACAGCAAAATGTAATACTCGATGCAGATTGAAAAGGGCCTAAGGGGATGAGTAATATTACCAGTGACAATGGTTTTCGAAGGTCTTTCTAATGTTGAGTTTTGTTTCATGGAAATCCCTTTTTGCGGCGTCGGACTTGGAAAGAGCAAACAGAAATATGAAATTTAAGTTTTAATTAAAGTGTTTTGGCAAAATTATGTACACCGCAGCTTATAAACGTTATTTTGGCACTTGCAAGACACAGCAAACATATAATAAAACATACATGATTTACGAGTCGCTGAACGAGTCCCATCGTCTATCATTCCCCGCATCTTCCAATTTGTATCTAAGGTTGTATTTTTCTGTTTCCCTCCCATACTCCAAGCTAATCCCTACTAGAACACATATTTTCTTATTTGACCTTCATTGAGCTGTCCATTACCTTCAATAATGTATCATTTAGTACCTGAAATTTGCCGCTTATTTCAAATCTTAAATAAAACGCAGGGGTTCCCATTTAAAACACTCACATTAACCTCCAAATCAGCTTGAAAAATCACGTTCAAGGTCACGGCCATTAGTAGCAATGCGTGACCCTCTTTGCCACCTACAACATTTTATCTGAAACATCTGCTGTATCTCACCTCCATCCCGATTTATTCACCATTATGAATTACAATGGTCCACCCTAATATGTTGTTGTACCCGGATCCTGCTCCAGCTACTACCGGGTCTGGGTGCCAGGTCACACCTCTCCTTTCCACAGATATTCTCACTCACGTTTTCCACCGTGTTCTTGAACGTCCGCTAGGTCTTCTTCCATCCGTCTTTAGATCATCCATAATTTTGAGAAGTCTCTGCCCACGCATCCTCTTAATGTGCCCGTACCATCTTAATCTATTTTTTTCGATTTCCTCTCTCTTACTTCTTATTTATGGTCCTTTCTAATATCTACATTCCTTACTCTGTCAATTCCTGTTTTTCCCTTAGCTGCTCTGAGGAATTTCACTTTCCCTGCTTGCTGTCTGCTCCAGTCCCTTTCTGTCATTGTCTACGCTTGCCCTCCATAGGTTGCAATAGGGCGGTAATAACTCTTATACATTAGGAGTCTTGCTTTTTCTCAAACCTCCTTATTCCAAATCAGGTGTTTTATTTTTCGGTAGAAATTGCCTCCCTTCTGTAACCTCCTATGAATTTCGTTGGTTATTCTTTCTTCACTAGACATTTCACCGCCTAAATAAGTGAAAATGTCTATAACTTTGAGGGTTTCTTCATTCAAAGTAATATTCCCGTTGATCCCTTTATCTCTTCCAAATACCATTACTTGACTCTCATCTTTATTTATTTTTAATCCATACCTCTTTATTATTTTCTCCCACGCATCAAGTTGTAACTGTACATTCACCTCTTTATCGCCCCATACTACCATACCATCTGCAAAAAACATCTTTTGGTCTGTTTCCGTTATTATATCTTCAACTGCCCTATTCATTCCCTCCATCACAACTTTAAAAAGTGTAAGAGATTGAATACTTCCTTGTATAAGTCCTTGTCTTATTTCGAAGTATTCAGAGTTCCCCAATGGTGTTCTAATTCTACAGTTGTGTCCTCTGTACATTGTCTTTATTACATTAATGTATCCATCTGATATATCAAGTTTAAGATTATGATCCTGTCTGATACATATCTCATACTTTCAATACAGCTTTGTACATCCTTATTCACCATCACTGCCACACCATTTCTTCCAAACATGCTATTCCCACTCCAGTACAGTTTTCCTCCCCTTCCCAAATTCCTCTCACCGTTTCACTTCCACTTCGTTTCGCTTAATCTCAAAATATCTTTCTCTCTGTTAGTGCATCATTTCTTCCATTTTTCCATTCAGGGTTAATATATGAAGGGTGACAACATTTAGGTTATTTTTTAGACCATTTGGTTTCATCTTCTTGCACTGATGAATATCATCAGGTCTCCAATCAATCGCATCTGTACTTAAAGAAGCAGTGGGGTCAAATAATGAGTGGTTCGTTCCGAGGCTCGTCTGTGTTTTGAAAGCAATAATGAAGACTTTCTTACCGGCTTGCTAGAAAGGATTTTCTGTTGGGTTTGCCTCCCTTTGGAGTTTATCCTCCACCACAAGGCAGTGGCTGCCTTCTCATTTAATCCCCAGTAATTAGGGTTGCTTCATCTGCCAGCTTCACCGTTCCGAAGTGTTTCTTCTCCGCCGTCCGCGTTATACCCCACGAGAATGGGTCCCTGCCAGAACTCAGCCATCCTGTCACTGCGGCCTACTGAAGAGTAGGATGCCCACCCCCTCGACGTGGACGCACCAGACAGGAATATACACTCCTGGAAATGGAAAAAAGAACACATTGACACCGGTGTGTCAGACCCACCATACTTGCTCCGGACACTGCGAGAGGGCTGTTCAAGCAATGATCACACGCACGGCACAGTGGACACACCAGGAACCGCGGTGTTGGCCGTCGAATGGCGCTAGCTGCGCAGCATTTGTGCACCGCCGCCGTCAGTGTCAGCCAGTTTGCCGTGGCATACGGAGCTCCATCGCAGTCTTTAACACTGGTAGCATGCCACGACAGCGTGGACGTGAACCGTATGTGCAGTTGACGGACTTTGAGCGAGGGCGTATAGTGGGCATGCGGGAGGCCGGGTGGACGTACCGCCGAATTGCTCAACACGTGGGGCGTGAGGTCTCCACAGTACATCGATGTTGTCGCCAGTGGTCGGCGGAAGGTGCACGTGCCCGTCGACCTGGGACCGGACCGCAGCGACGCACGGATGCACGCCAAGACCGTAGGATCCTACGCAGTGCCGTAGGGGACCGCACCGCCACTTCCCAACAAATTAGGGACACTGTTGCTCCTGGGGTATCGGCGAGGACCATTCGCAACCGTCTCCATGAAGCTGGGCCACGGTCCCGCACACCGTTAGGCCGTCTTCCGCTCACGCCCCAACATCGTGCAGCCCGCCTCCAGTGGTGTCGCGACAGGCGTGAATGGAGGGACGAATGGAGATGTGTCGTCTTCAGCGATGAGAGTCGCTTCTGCCTTGGTGCCAATGATGGTCGTATGCGTGTTTGGCGCCGTGCAGGTGAGCGCCACAATCAGGACTGCATACGACTGAGGCACACAGGGCCAACACCCGGCATCATGGTGTGGGGAGCGATCTCCTGCACTGGCCGTACACCACTGGTGATCGTCGAGGGGACACTGAATAGTGCACGGTACATCCAAACCGTCATCGAACCCATCGTTCTACCATTCCTAGACCGGCAAGGTAACTTGCTGTTCCAACAGGACAATGCACGTCCGCATGTATCCCGTGCCACCCAACGTGCTCTAGAAGGTGTAAGTCAACTACCCTGGCCAGCAAGATCTCCGGATCTGTCCCCCATTGAGCATGTTTGGGACTGGATGAAGCGTCGTCTCACGCGGTCTGCACGTCCAGCACGAACGCTGGTCCAACTGAGGCGCCAGGTGGAAATGGCATGGCAAGCGGTTCCACAGGACTACATCCAGCATCTCTACGATCGTCTCCATGGGAGAATAGCAGCCTGCATTGCTGCGAAAGGTGGATATACACTGTACTAGTGCCGACATTGTGCTTGCTCAGTTGCCTGTGTCTATGTGCCTGTGGTTCTGTCAGTGTGATCATGTGATGTATCTGACCCCAGGAATGTGTCAATAAAGTTTCCCCTTCCTGGGACAATGAATTCACGGTGTTCTTATTTCAATTTCCAGGAGTATATATATATATATATATATATATATATATATATATATATATATATATATATATATATGTGTGTGTGTGTGTGTGTGTGTGTGCAATTATTGAACTATATAAATAACTATATAAATAAAATCGTCATAACTTCTGAACGGTTGACCGGGGGCAAGATGAGAATCAGTATGAGCTGTGTGGCTTAGTTTAGCGACGAAGCCCACTCTCAAAAAAAATGGTTCAAATGGCTCTGAGCACTATGGGACTGATCATCTTAGGTCATCAGTCCCCTAGAACTTAGAACTACTTAAACCTAACTACCCTAAGGACATCACACACATCCATGCCCGAGGCAGGATTCGAACCTGCGACCGTAGCAGCCCCGCGGTTCCGGACTGCAGCGCTAGAACCGCACGGCGGTAAGCAAATTGGCGCATTTGGGGTACTGAGAATCCGCATTTCGCGATCGAGCAGTCTCTTCACCCTCAACGGGTAACCAAGTGACGTGCAATGTCCAGTCACGGAATAATCGGTGCGATATTCCTTGATGGCATGGTGAATACCGAACGGTACGTAAAGGTTTTGGTAGATGATTCAATCCCCATTATCCAAAGTGAGCCTGATTTCGACAAAATGAAGTTCATACAAGACGGAGCTCGACCCCATCAGAGCAGGAGAGTGATGTCCTGGAGGAGGAATTTGGGGACCGTATTCTGGCTCTGGGGTACCCAGAGGCCAGTGGCATGAGCCTCAAGTTTCCGCCATATCCTGAACACATGTGGCTCCTTTTCGTGGGGTTATATTAAAGACAATCAGTATAGCAATAAGCTCAAAACTATTGATGATCTGAAAACTGCCATTCAGGAAGTCATTGACAATATCGATATTGCGACACTACAGAGGGTCATGCAAAATTTCGCTCTTCGTCTGCGCCACATTATCGACAATGAGGCGACATATCGAACATGTCATAACCTAAATCCGTAATGACGTTTATGTGTTAAATAAAGTGTGTGCACGCCAAGTTTGTCACTAATTTACGTTTTTTTCATTTAGTTCAATAATTGTCACCCTGTATGTATGTGTGCGTGTATGGGAACATATTTGTCCACGTAAATAATCAATCCAACCCTTTTTTGAAGTATGCTGCTAGCTTTTTTAATATTTAATCTCTGTTCAGAGAACGTCTAACTTTTGCATTGACGTACGCTCTCTCTCGAACGAAGTGTATTCTCCAAACGGTAATTAATTACTAAATAAATTTACCCTTGTTTCCGAAATATTTTCCGAAATAAATGATAAGCAGCATAACTCGCTATTAGTCTACAAATAGAAGTTGCCGTAACCAAACGAATTCATAAAAAGCTCGTATTTCGGTTACAGAGACATAACAGCGTCATTCCTCTGTACCCCGTTTTCGTTGGAATAAGTATATTTGTTTTCTCATCTTGCAGTGGAATAACCAAGAACACAACTTTTTTTTTATTGTATTGAAGGGACCTTGTTACGTGTTTCGTCTGAAGGGAAGGTGGACTCTAGCATCGCACTTCCTCCAGGCATCAGTTTCCCTGTGATGGAGCACAGTTGTAATTGTATACAAAGCGTCACTTTATTTTCGTTTTATACTCCCTGCCGCCTCACGTAACACAGGTTCCTTAGAGGTCATCTGACCCCTACAACCAGTCTCTTCGGCCCGTCGCTCCTACTTTACAACAGCAAGACGATGAGCGCAATCTCACTGCTACTTTACAAGATCATGAACGCATTTTTTGGACTATGTCTTGAGTTGACTTTCGTCTCTGCACACTTGAGTAAGAATGAGTCGACGAGCAGGAAGTGACTCTGGCATCACCATTCTCGGACTCGTCATACTCGTAGAAATACAGTGGAAGTGAAGGACGCCCATATAGCGCTATTATCACAGTGGTATTGAAGGTGTGCATCCTTCAATATTAATAATACTCACTCCACTTCTGAACTCTAGTGATTACACTTGAATTGTCTTAGAACAATATTTCTCTTGCACATTTAGAATTATATCCATTACTTTGCACAGTTCCGATACTTGTCGTCGAATCCTCCAATCTCATACACATGTCCCCCTCAAGTCATTTTTGAGGTTGTGGTCGTTCGTTCATTGCTTGTGCTATTTCTTGGGTCAGGGGATCGTAATTCGTAGTTCTACAGTTTCGGTTCGTTGCTTATATCCTTCGTGGCCATGTGACTCCTGGGCAAAGAAATACCTGTAACTTCTGCGGAAATTGCACGAGATCCTACGATTTTGACTATGTGGTTGGAAACGGTCGCTACTGTATGACCGAAATTTTGATTTGCATTTAGATATGGCTGGAGTCTGTAGTTTGTTTGTTCCGGCTGCCATTCCTTGTGGTGTAATCTCCGCATGCAAATTCTGATTCCTGCAACAGTCTCTTAAAGGCTTCTATGTCACTTTTCCATTAGCCTGCAAGTACCAGTATGCTGATGGAAAGTTGACGGTGCACGGGTGAATAATTTTGTCAGAAATATGGAATCACCACCAGACGACAAAGTAGAGTGAAGAATCAAGAAGTACCTATGGAGAAAAATGAGAAGTTGAAATTTGCACGTCCTAATGAGCATTCGTGACTGCAGCCGGATTACGTCGAATCCTTGCAATGATATTTTGGCTGACAACCATTAAACCATCCTCAGGTGGGTGTTTTGCACCGCGAAACACTCTCTTGAAGGTGGATGAGTGGTTGTCAGCCACAATATCTTGGCAAGTAGTCGACGTCATGCAGCTGCAACCGCTAAACTTTGTGGAATAAAGGGAAAGTTGTTTGAGAACTGTGAAAATTGAAACGTAATAGCTTTGCATGATCTGGTAGGGCCCCTTCTCACGTAACAATAATGTACACTACTAATGAATGTTTTAAATCACCGATGATAAGAACTATATACTTTACTTCAGTGTAAGCGCATATATTACAAAAAACACAGACAAAGAAAGTAAATACAGTATCTCTCCATCATTGAGTACAAGAAAAATTTGTTTAGATTTTAGCCTATTGAAAGTATCCAGCCTTTGCTCTGAGAGCAGCAGCGCAACCTCCTGGCATCCTGGAGCTACGATTTTGTAGCCTTTTTGCAGATATTGGCGTTGTCTGTAAACTGTTATACTGATCTTCAACATTAGAAATTCTCAGATTTCTGACCTCCCTGTCAAGCTCATTTCAAGTAAATCTCGTAACATTTCAGTGAGATTTAAGTCAAGTCAGCGACTTGTTCTTCAGTTCAGCACATTTCTCTTTCTATTGACACACAATATCAACAATTTAGAAGCATGTTTGGGATCATTGACCTGCTGACGAACAAACTCACGACCAATAAGTCTATTGCCGGATGGAACTACATTGTAAGTTACATCAATTCTCACTAAATCACAGACCTGCAAAACATCCCCACACAATGACCAGTCCTCCACCTATCTTTCCTGTCGCAGACTGACTGTTATACATTATCCACGAAGACGACAAAGGAACGTTCGACGATTGCTTACAAGTGCTTCACTCTTACACCCAAACCTCCAGATGTTAGACAATCAGATCGGGATCAGACGTTGTATTTCGATAGAGTATCAACCTAAACTCCGATTTAGTTCTTATTCTGTGCTGTGGTCCAGCAGAACTGG
The DNA here is from genome assembly GCF_023864345.2 of Schistocerca serialis cubense. Lineage (NCBI taxonomy): Eukaryota > Metazoa > Arthropoda > Insecta > Orthoptera > Acrididae > Schistocerca > Schistocerca serialis. The sequence goes on from NC_064644.1 coordinate 56,849,391, forward strand.
CATAAACATTAAGTAAAAGTGACACCAGGACAATCAGGGCATAGGAAAATGATATCTGTGGTAACTCTATAGACTATGTTCCGTGTATGAATTGGTGGGGCGATAGGTTGCTGTACCCAGAGTCCTGGGTTCAAATCCCAATGAGGACACCTTTTTTTTGTATTGTATTATGTGTTATATCGGATAACATTTCCCTGACATGTGAAAGGGCTTTTTGGATTTTACAGTAATGTCTTTTTGGCACCCTATTTTCGTTTTTCTTCTTTGAAAGTAGTAAATCTATAGAGTACATTTGTAATTTTACATAATATACAATCACAACAGAAAAATAAAGAACCAATTACATCACATGTGCCGAAGTAATAGTAACAGTAATAATAATAATAATAATAATACTACTAATAATAATAATACACATAATGACACTACCTATAGTAATTATAAATAAAATAATGCATCTAGTGTAAGCGACGCTGCCATCTGCAGTCCATTATTATTTTTATTATTATTATTACTATTAGTACTTCTACAAGGGTGATTCAATTGTTTCTTTACTCCATTGTCCCATTGCTTCCGTTTATTCTGTGGAGTTATAAATGCAGTAGCTGCTTCATCACGAATGCTGTCTGTCCTGTCGCACATATCCCACAGAACACCACATCTATCGATAGAAATGTACTCTATATGTTTGCTACTTTCAACTAACGAAGCGAAAGCAGAATACCAAATGAACATTTCTACAAACTCGAAAAAGTCTTTTTCATGTCAGGAAAATGTTGTCCCATGTAACACTTTCACAAATAATACAGTAAAAAAAATTGTCAGCCATTGGGATTTGAACCCGCGGTCCTTTGCTAGCATGACCTACCGCTCTACTAACTCACCGACGAAAACCACATACAGTATTTCCACAGATATACTTTTCCTGTTGTCTTGTAGTTTTTATGTGGCTTTTAATTACCTTTTACTCCCGTTCTGTTGGACGCAGCACACAGTACGAACTAAATGGGAGTATTGGTTGATACTCTATCGACATCCAACGTTTGGTCCAGATCTGAGTGTCTGACATCAGGAGGTTTGGGTGTTGGATTCACGTTGGAATAAAATTTTAGACCATCGCTACACACTCCAGTTTCTATGTTGTTTTGCCCATTGGAACCTTTTCAACTTACTTTGTGTACTAAAGGCTTTTTGGACTCTGTACACCCCTTTAAACCTTATTCACAAAGACGGCGTTGCACTGTTGAGACAGAGATTGGAGATGCTCGCATACTGTTTACTTCCTCGCGAATTTCAGGTTCAGTACGAGTCCTCTGCTGTTTGCCGATAGATGATCAGAAACTTATGACTGGTAGGGTGTGTATAGCTGTGTATGATCAGAATAACTTTCACTGCGAATTGAACAGTGATTGTGTTGGTAAATAGTAACCTGCTTGGCGAACAGATGCTAATAGTGCATCAGTGCAATGAGCTTGTGCGATTACTTTCATTTCTGCGCTGTTAGTGCCCACTTGCAGGCAACAAAACTCAAGCGACGAGTCTGTGATCAAGTGGACCACATGCACCCAACAAGTTGTAACCTCCCCGCTATATTTGTTTCAGTATGAAATTTCGCCCAACTTTACCCCTCACTCTATAAAAGTCTGCGTCTTGCGAGAACTATGTATCCACAAACTATTATTCAATTTAAACTCACACGCTAACCTTTGACTGAAGAGAATCTAATTTGAAGTCGTGCAGGGTAGCCGGGCAGTCTGAGCCGCCTTCTCTCGGTCCGCATGGCTCTCCCATAGGAGATTCGAGTCCTCCATTGGGCATGGGTGTGTGTGTTGTCCATAGTGTAGGTCAGTTTAAGTTATATTAAGCAGTGCGTAAGCTTAGGCACCGATGACCAGTTTCTAGCATGGAAGCGTTGACTGCTGTTAGATGAATTTGAACACAGAATATAAGTGGAACTAAGTCCAGTGTCGAATATCAGAGTGGATGAACACTGGGAATTATTAGGGGTACCGAGAGAAAATGTGTGATCTCACCTTTGCTGGGAATGATAAAGAGTTTTTGGTAAAAGGTTCTTTATGCGTTCCTACCGTACGTCAAACAGAAAGAGCTCGTTGAAATACAGCCGTGCGCATGGCAGGGCAGGGAATAACTGAGCACGCCAAAGAAGAGTTGTCCCAAAGAAGGACAGTGCTAAAGGACTAGTGCTAGACTCTCGGCAGCTCAATTTGATCATTACTGCAGAGATGGATTGTCTCGAGAACCTTGAAGACCTCTAACCCACGAACGGGCGTTTTTGTAACATGAGCAGGTGCGCAGCTCACTTGGTACGCATTTAAAGAACAGGAGCTGGTAAACATGTATGAGCAAAATTACAGTTCAACTTTAGTTTTATTATACAACGATGAAATAAACTTACATGATATGAGCTAAATCACTACTTAGTTAAAAATTAATGAAATGAACCTTTATTATATCACTCTGATGCAACATTTAGGTCTCACTCCACAATAATGACACGTTAGAAGTATTAAACAGTGCAGTTTCTTCAGGTCAGAGCCCATCTCTGTCGGCTGAGACATGGTCAGATTCAGTCATATGCAATGAGTACCGTGTATTGTAAACAGAGAGGGAGTATATGCATTTTGAGTCCAACCATTTATTACGGTCATATGTTGCATGTGTTTTGATGTTAGGATAAGAGTTCTATAAATTATTTGTTTCTTTAAGACTATATTGTGGTTTATATGGTATGTAAATTTAAGTGAAGAAAATTTTATGACTACTGTGGCATTCCAAGATCTGTAGCACTTCTGACTGTAGTAGTAGTAGTAGTGGTAGTAGTGATTTGTTGGTGAAGGCAATGGAGTAGTTTAACAGCTGAAAGTGTCATTTTACTTTTTGTATTCTATGTTCTGATGTAGAGGTGACTCATATTTGAGAGCTAATGTAAACTGCAACAGCTGTATCAAAATCATCCATTGTTCATGAATATTTTCATGTCATTGTAGCCACATCTCCAGGTATCAATTTGTTGACCTAAAGAAGACCGTAAAATCTTAATTAGAATTATCTTAACCCAAGATGTATCAAACTGATACAATGTTCATTAGCAAGTGAGAAACACAGTGGATCTTTCAGTGCATAAATTCCATAACATCTCTATGAGCGAAAATAATAAAAGTTCCTTATCTTTATGACCAAAATTAGTGTTATAAAATAGTGAACGGCATCAATAACCTAACGAGAGAAAGTGGAGTAGGGTGTAACACAGAAAAAAGTGTTGTTGGATGAGAACTGGTGTCATTAATGTAGAAAAGAAACCTCCACAAAATCGAGCTCACAGAACATATTTGGTACAACTTCTCAGGAACAGCGGCCATCCCGTTAGTGCCACATATACTACACAAGCGGGCCCCATCCTGAGAAGAACACTCGGAAGAACATGAGTTGAACCAGAGGAACCGACATAGCTAGGTGGAGGATGCAAACATGTGAAAATCAATGGCAAAGTGCCAATCCAAACCGACATACACAGGGCGTCTCTCCTAAGAGTCGTCAGGCCGGCCGCTGTGGTCGAGCGGTTCTAGGCGATTCAGTCGGGAACCGCGCTTCTGCTCGGGTCGCAGGTTCCACTCCTTTCTCGGGCAAGGATGTGTGTGACGTCCTTAGGTTACTCATGTTTAAGCAGTTCTATGTCTAGGGGACTGATGACCTTCGATGTTAAGTCCTATAGTGCGTGGAGCCATTTAAACCTTTTTTAAGAGTCGTCAGGGGCGTATTCCCTGATGTTTCGGCAGATATTTGCAATTTGATTTTTGCGACGTGTAGCTGGAGTTAGCCCAAATAAATGTTGCTCATCACGTCTTCCATGAGAGAGCCAGCGTCGATGGAAAGGACAGGTTTGTTTGCCATTGAAAACAAAATGATTTTCAGAGTGGAAGTTTACGTGCCCTTTCGACAGAACGGTCCAAATTAGTGCAGTGCTATATTGCTTTTATCGATGGGTATTAGTAGGGACAGTAAGACACGAGGAATAACTAGTACTCCTGCAGCGACAACACTACCCTGGCACGTGCTGATTGCTACTGCCAAGCAGAAGCGCTGCTCAGTAGCTGCTGAAGTACTGACTATTCTTCGTGTTTTATGGTTCCTATTAATACATATCGGTAAAACGACTAACTCGCTAGACAAATTCGGCGCCATTCTATCGAACGGGAACGTAAAATTCCACTTTAGTAATCATTTTGTCCGTGCTGGGAAACAAACCCACGCTTTCAGTCATCGCTGGGCGTCGTATGAAAGGCATAATGAGCAAGATCTGCTTGGGCTGATTCCAACTAATCGTCGCAAAGAGGAAATTCCATATACTGGCCGAAACATCAGAGAAAATACACCTGACTACCCATAGGAGAGACACCCGGTATAAACGTAAAAGCACCGGAGCATGGGGATAGCTCGATTCAAATAAAAACCCAGGATAGCTGATGCCAACAGCATTGCACATAACAAAATGATATAAGATACTATAAAACAGTCAGGTGTAAAAAATCATAGTGTTTCAGAGATAATAACAATAAGATTATATCTCTGACTATGAACAAATAATGGAGTTTGATCTAGAGTTATTCTTTCTGATCGTATATTAATTGCTGCTGTAATGAAATTTAGATCAAACACCTGCCAAGTGTAATGAGAAAATAGCTATATCTGATGTCATAATTATCAATGAAAATTTGGAGTTACTTTTGTTACAAAATACGAGAACAGAGAGTCACTCTTACTTTCTCTTGTTCCAACGTCTTTACAGTACATCGTACGACATTTTTTTTTTTTTTTTTTGTGAAATAATAATACGTTTCTTTACGACTTTATTTTTGTAGTCGAATCTATAATTCTGTACACCTGTAGTAAAGAAATGCTTTGTGTGTTTTTTCAAGCTCATGTGTGGTACGCAACGATCGTGCGCCACTAGCGTGTTAGCGTATTCGCATTCATCACTCATACGCTGAACCTGCATTCTATGGTTTTAATTAAGTCTGGTTGTAGTAACACGAGTTTTGTGCTACCGCGTTTAAGGTCTTCCAGCGACAACTTCTTGGCCTGCAGCGAAACACATGTGGGAAAAGATATACTCCTTTACGGAATTAATTTATGTCGAAAGAACAGTGTAAGGTTAGACACTGTATAATGTACAGTATATGCAACAATGTGGAACAGTACACATTAAGTTGTGCAAAGAGATAAAGAAATGAAGTGCAAGCGAAACCCAAACATTCAAAGGTAGAAGGTCTGCCACTTTAAAATGTCATATAACATTTGTATCTTGAAATCTTACAGTACCAACAATTGGGGGGGGCGGGCGGGGGGGGGGGGGGGTACACCCACCTTTCGTAAATATTATAATGTAGACTGCTATTTCACGTTTATGATAAAAATATGTGTGGTTTTCTGTTATTCCCTCGACCAGATCTTGTAAATATATAAATTTCTTCCGTAAAACTTAATCCGTTAATTTCAGTCTAATGGCGGTCGTCATAAAGTCCACCTCCTTACTAGTAGTTGTTACTTGACAAAGAATGTCTTATTCCATTAATTATAACATTTTGGCAGTGTAGACCCTCTGGGCATTGAATTTTTCTTCTTGGGTAGCGACAATGATCTCAACAGTGATTCATTTCCGTTTCGTTTCTGACTGTTTCTTGTTTCTTTTTATTTAGGGCCGTTTTGTCCAGTGTTAGGGGCAACTTTGATTTAACACTAGAACCGCGGTTGGGTCACTCGTGACCCACTTGATAATTCTTTTGTTTGTCACTCTTTTGTATTATTGCCTAGAGTGTTACATTTCCGTGACTTTTTACGAAATAATGTAATTATTGATTATACTTCATTTCACATTTTATGGCGAAAACATGAAAGAGAAATATGAAGATTCACCTAGAACGGCGGAAGGGTCAGTTCTGAACCGCCCGGCGCAGTCGCTATAACAATCGCACTTTTCATGTAGCTTCATGCCTATTGTTAGTTTGTGTTTGGTCAACAATCGTAAAACTCGTTTTACTTCACTTCCGGATGTCGTTCCGGTTTTCAGCAGGGGACGAGAGGGAGAGAGGTTCAAACAAGTCTGACCTTGTATGCAGATATTGCGCACCCAGAGTTTTGTACCACGAAAAAGGGTTTAGTAGTGCATTCTGCATGTGTAGATAGTGCTTGTAACTTACGAATATATTATGGCCAAATTTCTACGCACAGAAGAGGACATTATAAGTGCTCTAAATGAGATTTTAGATAATGAATCTGAGGGCGAACCGCTGGAGTCTTTATCTGAGGAAGAATTTCCATCGCCAATAGTTTCGGATTCTTCATCAGAAGACGATGTTACTCCTGAGAAGTTTCTACTGAATGCTGATGAGAAAAGTATGCTTGTTTATGTGTTTGTTTTATAATAATTTCTGTTTGTGTATATGTTGCGTAGACACTACTTTCAATTGCAGCACTTATGTTTATACTTTGTTTCGTGTTGAATTTTTAAAAGTTATATATTACATTTATGAAGGTGTTTTTTTGTTCTAATATTAGACAATATATTCAATATTAAATCGTGTTCTAATACGTATAACTACTATTAGAGGAACAGCTGCCACAAAGACTAAGTCAACTCGAGGAAGTGGACGTCCTCAAGGTTGGCGTGGACAACAAAATGCCCAGGGTTCTGGACTACTTCAGTTTCCTTCAGGTAGCAATATTGTAGCACCCGATGGAACAACCTGGAAAGTTGGAGTAACAGGTGACTGTCAGCTGGAAGATATGAACAACAGAATGTTTTCAAAGATAGGACAGTACCATCTCCGCATGCAAAACGAAACGTGAATGAGACCTGTTACAGTGCATGGCATCTAATGATAACGGACAAAATTTTGAAACATATTGTAAAATGTACAGAAACCGAGGCACGTCGTGTACTGAGCTCAGATGAGTGGACCATAAAAATTGAAGAACTGGAAGCTTTTATAGCTATATTGTACGTCCGTGTTGTTATTGGAGATAAGAGCTTAGAACTAGACACATTGTGGTCAGTGAAGTGGGGAAATAATTTTTTGAAATCAACAATGGCTCGTGACAGATTCAAGGAGATAATGCGTTATCTCAGATTTGACATTAGATCCACAAGATCAGAACGACTAAGAGAAGACAAGGTATCAGAAATCTGAAATGAGTTCATTGCGAATGCACAGTCTAGCTACATACCGGGTCCATATATATCGACGAACAGCTTTTTCCTTCAAAGTGCCGTTGCAGATTCACGCAGTTTATGGTCTCATAACCGGACAAATACGGGCAAAAATATTGGATGGCGGTAGATAAAGACTCAAAATATATTGTGAATGCTATCCCTTATCTACGAAAGGATGATACTAGCGGAGTGATGAGCGTCTTGGTGACGTTGTTGTAAAAAAATTGATGCAACCTTACCTCAACAAAGGAATAAATGTCACATGTGACAATTTTTTCACCTCCTTAGCGCTCTCTGAGACACTGAAAGCTAATTCTACGAGTCTTGTGGGCACAATAAATCGATCTCGCAGGGAAATACCAGTCTGTATCAAGAAGGCAAGAGAACAGTTATACAGCACACTATTGTTCAAAAAAGATTATACCACACTGACTGTTTATCAAGGTAAGAGCAACAAGAATGTCCTGATTCTGAGCTTATGCATCCTTATATGACGATTGAGGACGGTATAAAAAAGATGCCAGATACAGTTACGTTTTATAACTGCTCTAAATATGGAGTGGACGTGGTCGACCAAATAGCTCGCAAATACTCTGTCAAAGCACCATCGAGACGTTGGCTTGTTCACACATTTTACAACTTGCTGGATTTGGCTGGGATAGATGCGTGGGTATTGTTCAATTCTCTAAATGATAAAAACTTGAAACGCAGGGATTTCTTCCTGCAGCTGGGGGCGGAGCTTGCTGAGAAGTACGCAGCGACTAGAAAGACTAGCGTCCCTGTCAGACCTGAAGATATTCCTGACAGACAAAAAGAGCGAACACGTTGCCATGTAAAGTCTAACTGTGAAGGAAACAAATCATTTGTAAAGTGTCACATCTGCAAGAAAACTGTGTGCAACAACTGTACATCAAAAGACTATTATTTGTGTTCATTGTGTAACGGAAGCCAGTAAGAACACTCAGCAAATACATGTAAGTTTTAAAACACAAAATTATAATTTTTGTGTAAACCTTGTTTATTTTTGTTAATTTCATTCTAAATTTCCTAGTGCTTCTAAGAATAGATTCATTTTCAGTAACAATAACCCACTGACATAGGGGAAATAAAGGAAAAGATCCGGGTTCATTAGTGACCCAGCCGCAGTTCTAGGTATGTCCAAATATCAGCGGTTCTAGTGTTAAAATGTACCGTCCCTCTCTTATTGAGAGAGAATTATTATATATCTTAATAATGTAGAAGAATCTACAGATCCTGAAAGTGAATTTGTTGATAGTCATCAAGTGGTGACTGGAAATGAGATCAATTTGTTGCGCTCGAGGATGTGGAATGTGATGGCGTGCAATCTCTGTTGACGTAGTCTGGGCACCTGCTGCGGATGATGTCGCAGCTCGTAAGGTCGAGAAGTATCTTACAACCAATGTAAAAGTTCTTACTTCCAGACCACTGCATATCAGAAGGCGAGTAACCCAAAACGTAGTAAAAGAGTGACAAGGCATAAGAAATGAAGGTAGATAGAAAATCGTTTGAAAAGATTTATTTCTCCAGAAATTGTTAACACCACAATAAAGCATACCAATGAAGAAGCACTGAGACAGAATTTCCCAAAAAGCAAATTTGAGTTCATGGTCTATATGGCGTTACTTATTAGTATTGGAAAGGAGGGCATAGTAAGTCACTTATTCCCGACTTATAGCCCAACACTTCAGAATGGTTTGTTTATACTCCAACTACGAGCAGAACGACATTCCGTCAGCTTTCTAAAATAGTAAACTTTGATGACAGAGAGACGCGAAATGACCGCAGGCAATATGATAAGTTTCCTGCAGTACCAGAGTATTTCACAAAATGAATGAATTAATGTAAAGATATTTCCGAGCTGGGATGTACACTGTGATTGATGAAAGGTTGTCGTTCTTCCGTAGCAGCTATCCCTTCAAGGTCTTCATGAAGGAAAATCCTGGAAAGTAACGGTATACTTATACAAATGCTCACAAACTCTAAAACAAGAAACGTTGTCAGCATGGAACCGTATGCAGGGAACAAAATTCATAGTCCACAACAATCTCCGCTGCAGCTGTAGCGAAACGCCTGGTGGTTCCTACAAATAAATCAGCGTGCAATGTCACCACGGACAGATATTAAACTTCAGTTTATTGGACCGAAGATTTGTAGACCAATCACAAGCGAACTCACGTGGAAACATTACAAGCTATTACGAAGTATGTACCTGAAGATCAGAATGACATCTCAAGAAGAGCCGCGAGGGGTACCCGCGCGATCTGAGCGTCTTGTCACTGTCCGCTAGGCTACCCCCGCCGGAGGTTAGAGTCCTCCCTCGGGCGTGGGTGTGTGTGTCGTCCATAGTGTAAGCTAGCTCAAGTTAGATTAAGTAGTGCGTAAGCTTAGGGACCGATGACCTCACCAGTTTGGTCCCATAAGACCTTACCAAAAATCTCTAAATTTCCTCGAGAAGAGAGTTATGTTCCAGTAAATTTGCTTTCAGTGACTCTAGTACTGGAAATACCTCAGTCATAATTGTTTCTTATATCCCCCGTGAAAACACGCGAAAAGAAAGATCTGTTGCTGTCGACTCAATATTATGACGGTGCAATAGGTCCCTCGCATGACACTAAGAGGGAAACAGCCGTAAAAATGACACGTAAGACGGTGTTGGCACAATCCATCAAATGGTGAGGAAATTTTCAAGTAAATGGGCTACAAGAAGGTGACCGATATCTATTTTCTATACTCCTGTGGACATAGCAAAGTTAAATAGATACATATCTTTCTGCTTAACTTCACAGAGGGGAATGACACATAATCTAATAAGCGACGGCTTTTTCCTCAAGAGCTTGGGCTGTTGTTGTTGTTGAGGTCTTCAGTACAGAGACTGGTTTGATGCAACTCTCCATGCTACACCGTCCTGTGCAAGCTTCTTCATCTCGCAGTGGCTAATACAACCTACATGCTTCTGAATGTGCTTAGTGTATTCATCTCTTGGTCTCCCTCTACGATATTTACCCTCCACGCTGCCCTCCAATCCTAAATTGGTGATCACTTCATGCCTCAGAACATATCCTGCTAACCGATCCCTTCTTCTGGTCAAGTTGTGCCAAAAATTTCTCTTCTCCTCAATTCTATTTAATACCTCTTCAAAGCTTATGTGAGCTACTCATCTAATCTTCAGCATTATTCTGTAGCACCACATTTCGAAAGCTTCTATTCTCTTCTTGTCTAAACTATTTATCGTCCATGTTTCATTTTCATACATGACTTTATTCCATACAAATTCTTTCAGAAACTACTTCCTGAGTCATCTATACTCGATGTGAACAAATTTCTTTTCTTCAGAAACGCTTTCCTTGCCATTGGCAGTCTACATTTTATATATCCTCTCTACTTCGACCATTATCACTTATTTTGCTCCACGAATAGCAAAACTCATCTACCACTTTAAATGCCTCATTTCCTAATCTAATTCCCACAGCATCACCCGATTTAATTCGACTACATTCCATTATCCTCGTTTTACTTTTGTTGATGTTCGTCTTATATCCACTTCTCAAGGCATTGTCCATTCCATTCAACTGCTCTTCCAGGTCATTTGCTGTCTCTGACAGAATTACGATGTCATCGGCAAACCTCAAAATTTTTATTTCTTCTTCGTGGATTTTAATTCCTACTCCGAATTTATTTTTGTTTCCATTTCTGCTTGCTCAATATACTGATTTAATAACATCTGGGATAGCATACAACACTGCCTCACTCCCTTCCCAACCACTGCTTCCCTTTCATGTCCCTCGACTCTTATAACTGCAATCTGGTTTCTGCACATATTGTAAATAGCATTTCACTCCCTGTATTTTACCTCTGCTACCTTCAGAATTTGAAAGAGAGTATTCCAGTCAACATTGTCAAAAGCTTTCTCTAAGTCTACTAATGCTAGAAACGTAGGTTTGCCTTTCCTTAATCTTTCTTCTAAGATAAGTCGTAGGGTCAGTATTGCCTCACGTGTTCCAACATTTCTATGGAATGCAAACTGATCTTCCCCTAGGTCGGCTTCTACCAGTTTTTCCATTCGTCTGTAAAGAGTTCGTGTCAGTATTTTGCAGCCGTGAATTATTAAACTGATCGTTCGGGAGGTTTCACATCTGTCAACACCTGCTTTCTTCGGGATTGGAATTATTATATTCTTCTTGAAGTCTGAGAGTATTTCGCCTGTCTGATACATGTTTCTCACTAGATGGTAGAGTTTTGTCAGGGCTGGCTCTCTCAAGACTATCGACTTAGGTCTTTTAGTGTTCTGTCAAACTCGTCACGCAGTATCATATCTTCCATTTCGTGTTCATCTATGTCGTCTTTCATTTCCATAATATTGTCCTCAAGTACATTGCCCCTTGTATAGACCCTATATATACTCCTTTCACCTTTCTGCTTTCCATTCTTTGCTTAGAATTGGGTTGTCATTTGAGATCTTGGTATTCATACAAACGGTTTTCTTTTCTCCAAAGGTCTCTTTAATTTTCCTGTAGGCAGTATTTATCTTACCCTGAGTGATATAAATGCCTTTATATCATTACATTTGTTCTCTAGCCATCACTGCTTAGAAATATTGCACTTCCTGTCGATCTCATTTTTGAGACGTTTGTATTCCTCTTCGCTTGTTTCATTTACTGCGTTTTTATATTTTCTCCTTTCGTCAATAAATTCAATATTCCTTCTGTTACCCAAGGATTTTTACAAGCCCTCGTATTTTTACCTACTTGATCCTTTGCTGCCTTAACTGTTTCATCTCTCAAAGCTACCCATTCTCCTTCTACTGAATTTCTTTGCCCCGTTCTTGTCAATCGTTCCCTAATGTTCTCTCTAGTTCACGAAAGCACACAATGAAGAAAAGGCCACTGAGCCGGTATTGCTCGCTATTGAAATTTTTGTTTTGTTTTTTGAAATCACCCGCCTTCTAAGTACTCGCCGGGATGTCAACATCGAGATCGGACTGTAGTCTCTGGTCGCTGCATATCTTTGGCGAGTTGGCTTCCCGCGCACCGCGAGGCGGACAGTAGGAGCAAGAAGGGGCTTGGTGTGAGTTAGCTCTGGACTGTGCGTGAGGAGTGACGTCGGTGTTTGAGTGCAAGGCCGCTTGTTCGGTGGGCCCAGGAGAAGCAGTCGGCTAGTGATGGGATCCATGAGCTCGAAGATCCTAGTGTGGAGGGCCGGTGTTGTCCCGATGGAGATCATCGTGTGGTCATTCAAGGGCTGAAAAGTGATTTCTTGGTTCTACCCTTGGATTCCGACAAAGAATTACGGCACGTTTGGTGTATGGCGTGAACAAAAGAATTCTAAAAAGGTGCACATTGGTGGCACGTATGTCAGATTTGTAAGTGGTGTTAGCTTCGCCTCGGTATTGCAGTATCCAGTTAGAGCGCTGGTTGGGAGGAAAGCATTGAAAGCAAATGATTGTTTTCGATGGAAGGTGGAATCAAGGGAAGGACAGAAGACAAGCGAGGTAATCTCTGTTATCTACAGTTATAACGAGTAATTGACGCACTGGTAGTGTCCACGAGCGAACTGTGGAGGTACTGTTAAGTGTTTGCGGTAGGGGAGAGATTGGCTGTGGAGCTTTTCAGTCGGACGCTTATGAATCGTATTAATTGCAGTTCACTTCTTATGGTATTTTGCGGTTCTATTTGTGGTGGCGAAATCGCCGATAGTATTTTCATAATTTAGTTTGGGACGTCATTCGGCTGTTTGGTGTGGCCCCTCCCAAGCCAAAATATTTTCGCAGTGCCTTTCTGAGGTTGCCTTGCAACAGTTGTGGATTTGTCTCTTGTCTACCCCACCGTACTGCTGTTTGGTTCGGTGCGGTATATTCGAAGTGTTCAATAGTACTGCATCCTCTCTCTCGTCCGTTTTAAGATTTTCGAGCTCCATCCACGTCGACGTATAATCCCAATTTGCAATTTGTGTAAGTTGGTTGCGCTCTGTTAACGTTTTGTACATCACAGAAAATCTTTCCCGTGCCGCATGTGATCCTGAAGGAGAGCACGGTGCACAACAGCTCATGACCACGACGAAATCAGAAGATACGTATTGTATATTTTTTTAATGGATGTAATCACTGAGATTAAGAGTTGATTTTTTTATTTATTTTGAAAGGAAAAAATTACATACCTAGTTAATTATGGTGTAAAGTGTTTAACAGGATGGAAAACATTTTGTGGTACGGTGCGCATTGTAGAGGCTACGGGGTTTGAGTGTACGTTGATAGTAATCAGATTTTCTTTCATTAAGTTGTTTTACTGAAAATTTTGTAATCAACATTTTATTGCCTTTAGGGATCACATGTGATATCTACGAAAATTTTGGTACTGCCATGTGGCGCTAGAGTCTTTTACGTAACCTTGCATTATGGAATTTGTACTTATTCCTTTGCTTAGAAAAGGATTTTGAGTTTTAAGTGTGGTGTCACCGCCAGACACCACACTTGCTAGGTGGTAGCCTTTAAATCGGCCGCGGTCCATTAGTATACGTCGGACCCTCGTGTCGCCACTGTCAGTGATTGCAGACCAAGCGCCACCACACGGCAGGTCTATAGAGACTTACTAGCACTCGCCCCAGTTGTACAGCCGACGTTCGTAGCAATGGTTCACTGACAAATTACGCTCTCATTTGCCGAGACGATAGTTAGCATAGCGTTCAGCTACGTCATTTGCTACGACCTAGCAAGGCGCCATTACCAGTGTATATTGAAATGGAAATTATGTACAGTCAAGAGAGATGTACACCGATTGTGCATTAAAGTTAAGTATTCTACCAGTACCTCCTGTTTTGCTAGTCTTATTTCTCTGACCTGTTCCAGACCTCACGCCAGTCTGCGTGTAATTAAACGCGTGCATTTCGGCCTCCTCTAGCAACACGGTGTTGGCTCTTCTGCCAACACTTCATTAAGCGTTGTAAATTGATTCTAAGAGCTGTTCTATGATCTGTTATAATAATACTTCAGGAACTTTCGTTAACAAAGTATATTGAGAGGCTTGTTGTTCACGATACCGGATGTTCTCTTGCTATTTTAAAATCATGTTAATACAGTTATAAAATTTTAAAGGAAGAAAAGGCTTTTATTAGAGAAACCATGCCTGCCCATACCACCCCCCCCCCCCCCCCCCAAACTTCGATGTATTCAAAGCACTGGCCTTCGAGCGTTGTCTGATGTTTCCCCGGCATCTATCCGGGCTAACGCCTGTGGGGCCATGTCAAATATTAGAGGACTCCAGAAGTGGGTGGAATCAGCCATGGGAGGTATTCTGGGACGGAATATTTAGCAGAAGTTGACTGCAAAGGAAGGTGAGGAAGAGAGTTGAGGATATCATATGTTTTGTCATGAAAACCAGTCATAACCAATGACGAACAATAATGTGAATAACACTACAATGATCTGTTAACAATTGTAAGAGGTACACCTGCAGTAAACACAGCAAGAAAACTGATATACGTTCCAAGTGCGAAGGCGTATCGGAAGAAAGTGATGTAAACAGTTGTAATTAACCTAAAATACATATAAAATATTCAGTAACTCGGTAATGACTTTTACTACCTATGTAGAGATACTGCTCACGAAACCAAGACTAAATAACATTAAACGATGGAAAAAGTGAAAAATACTGAATGCTTTTTGCTGGGTGTTCTAAAAGATATTTACAGTTTTGGATCTTTATTACACATGAATAGCTCTTTATACAGTATTTTGTTAAAAAAGGTCAATAAAAATGAAAGAAATTTGAGCTGTAAAATTTTTCTGTGGTCGGTTTCGAAGTATCACCCCCATCCACCGCGCGAGGTGGCGCAGTGGTTAGATGCTGGACTCGCATTCGGGAGGACGACGGTTCAATCCCGCGTCCGGCCATCCTGATTTCGGTTTTCCGTGATTTCCCTAACTCGCTCCAGGCAAATGCCGGGATGGTTCCTTTGAAAGGGCACGGCCGACTTCCTTCCCTAATCCGATGAGACCGATGACCTCGCTGTCTGGTCTCCTTCCACAAAACAACCCAACCCACCCCCCATCCACTTCCTAGTGCGTGAAAAATACGTTTGTACTGTAGGGGTTAAAATTCAATGACTCGCCGTAGTTCGAGTTTGACGTCATTATTCCCACCATCCACAGAGGTGGCTGCATAGATAACGGCAGGGGTCTAGTTATGGAGGGATTAAGGGCGAATGTATGTAGGGTGCAGGGCAGGCATCAGTTCATAATGGCAAAGAGCATCTTTGCCGAAATATCGTGCAGAATTACGACGTAATGCGGGTGGGGATTCGAGAATTCTACAACTTAAAAGTACGCCAGGGGCAACATCAGACCGCATCTCGAGGACCGACTTTCTTTGCTGAGTCACGAACGATAGCATTACCGTGTCAATGGTCTTGAGTAAGGACATGTGCTTGTGTGGATCAAGACGAGGATCAACATGGGTGGTTCTTCGACGCATTTAGCACCGCAGTCTGTCAGCACGTAAACAGTGCTGCAGGTCCCTTTCGTGCGGCGGTAGCCAGGGACGCGCAGACACTTGTGCAGCCAATAACGACGCTGCACATGCGAATAGTGACAAATCTTATTTACAGTCGAGTGCCGGTTCATTGTACAATATAGAAATAGATGTATCCCTACTAAGGCTCGTACTCATTCCGTTCCTTGTGATAGTGGCGACCGTACACCTGGTGTGGTGGTATGGTGTGCCACTCGGTACATAAGCCGATCACCCCTGGTTCGGCATCAGGCATTGCGTTACTGGTTTGTTAACACTTTAACTGCTGCAGACAAGCTCCCTGCATTCCTTGCTGAGGGCGGCTTTTGTTATGGCTGTACTGCTCCATAAATCCTGTTGGCTATGTTGAGAGACGGCTTTCCGGCCGGTATGAAATACTTATCATCCTGTTTTAAGAAAACACCACTCTGAAAGAAACTCATTTTTCTACGGCTTAAAGTCGACACCTTCACTCTACAAAGGACTGAATTTCTTTTCCTTATATGCGATAGTTACTGTGCTGCATTACATTAAGTAAAACTCTGGGCGAAATTTGAAAGATTTTGTAGAGGTGAAAACGAGATGCGTAAACTTTGAATATGGTTTAATTTAACTCAAGCATTACTGTGAATGGAATGTAGATAAGATATGCAAATTTTATTTAAATAGACATCTAATTTCGTTCTTGTGTTACTGGGTCTTGTCTCCGAAGTCTTAGTAATATTTTCAACAAGGTATGAACACTCACTTAAGCTGTCTTGTACTGACTATCCACGACAGAGGGGTTGTTGGACTGCTGTGCTGACGAACACGGTCTTCAGATCTCTCACCCATTGAAAGGACCTGGTCACGCTTTGCCGAGAGACTGGACCAGCACAACCGCTCTCCTGTCGTGACAATTAAAAAACTAAGATACAGATTTGAAGCAGCATGTAAAGAAGTAACCTTATCTGCCATAAAACCTCATTCGACTCATTGCCCAGCCGTGTCAGGGCCACTACTTCAGCCAGGCGTGGCAGATATACAGGGCGAACATGAATAAAACCAGAAAAACTGTAGGGACGGATTCCTGACTGGAAACGGAGTAAGAAAAGTCGTAGGAGCATGTCTCTGGAAATGCATCGTTGGCATGGTATATGACACTAATGAATGAAAGTTCCTCCACGCACGTGCCCCGTGTTCCTTGTATGTTGTAGGCTGTCTCACTGACGGAGCACATTTTAAGCATCAAAATGGTGCGTTATTCGTGTGAGAATCTGTCAAGATGGTGCTTTTGTACGGCCAAGCACATGGAAACAGTCGAGAGGCATAACTAGGTTCATCAAATAAGATCTAGGCACAGACCGCAACCTCTTTGCACGTACGTCTGAAAACACATATTATCACACAAAAGCCCAAAAAGGACTTGAAATATTGTATGATATCGTTGCTGTCTGTTACGGTACTTGTTTTGATATAGCCGTGCTGCCTCGCGACTGTTTCCATCTTGGCTGTACACAAACACTGTCTCAGCCTGCTCAAGACTTAAATACAGGACCATTCTGCTGGTTGACAGTACATCAATCGCAGTGCATCATAAAAAGCACACACAGTACATGGTCAGAGGGACTTTCATTCTGCAGCGCCATCTACCCCAGCAACCATGTATTTCTGGACACTGTAAGGTGGCATGGTCTCCTGACCTTAATTTCTTGCATATTCCGTCCTCACAGTCGCAATCTGCAAATCAAGAGACTTCTTTTGAACCCAAACTCGATAAGGTAAAGTCAATTTTGTATGGATTCATGTAAGCCATATACTGTAACACCCCCTCCCCCCCCCCCCCGGCACTTATCTGGTTTTGGTGTGTGTTCACCCCAGGTAATTGACTAACAGACAAACAGAGAGTGCAAAACTGCCGAATGTCGGATAACGCAAAGAAAGTAATAAGACCCTGTGACCCCTGATTGCCCTGCTGTGGCAGTGTTGACATTAATTGGTTCAGAATTGATCCCTTTAATTAAAAAGGGGAGCACATTAATGTTATATTCAGCTATTGAACACAAGATGCAAATGTTGAACATAAGATTAATTAAGAAGGTGACTTGGTATTTCAACTACTTGTTTGAAAACAGATGCAGTCGATTAGCACAGATTTATTTTAACTCACGACCTTCAATCATTACATTACGTGACTACCCTAACAGGCAGTGGTAAGAAATTGCATTTGCATGGAGTAAAGCGTGATAAATCAAATGTAATTCCTATCGACTGACCTAGGCGTAATGCGAAGTGCGAGAAGAATTCTACAATACACGGCCCTTTAAATCCTCGTGGAAACTTTGCCGACGTCATCCAGCAAATTAATCAGTGGCCAGAGCGGGCGCAATATCACCGAATTCAGCGTGGTGGAGTGGTGTCACTGTGCGGACGTCGGCCGACCCCGTGGTTCAAATATGGTTCAAATGACTCTGAGTACTATGGGACTTAATTTCGGAGGTCATCAGTCCCCTAGAACATAGAACTACTTAAACCTAACTAACCTAAGGGCATCACACACATCAATGCCCGAGGCAGGATTTGAACCTGCGACCGTAGCAGTCGCGCGGGACCTCGTGGTGCTGCAAAGCTGCACTTGTCTATTCACTCCTAGATATCTTGCTCAGTACATAGCTGAACCAAAACTTCATATCTCTGAGCTCAATCGTTCCATTTGCTAAGTCCTAAACTGCAGAGATGCTCTCTCTTTCTCAGGCAAGCTGAGTAAAGAACGCCACGTCCGCACTCTAGGCAAGCTGGGAATGGAAGAGCTCTACGGGGACTTCTCCCAGTCCTCTCTTCGCCTTGGTTTCCCCTCCAGCAAAATCACTTACGCCAATTGCAGCGCAAGTCACGTTAATTATGTGTCACTTCCCAGCACCGACCAATGCCTGCTCTGGGAAGTGAACAAATTCCCACAAAATTTCCCTTCCTCTCAACTTCTGCTATTTAGCTCCTCCCAGGCCACCCATCAAGGTTAGCGTCTGCACAAATACCAATTGTTCTGGAATTCTGATTCCCAGGAGAGTACATCAAATTCCTTGGTCCTACGTTCCCACCGGAGGCCGGCGTATTTCATTCTGTCGCTCTTCACCTGATTTACTTCACGCTCTGTGGACCGTGAATTCAGCGTGAAGTTGCTGTAGTCACGAACACGCATATTTTGACCTCTGTTGACCGCTCCACCTCAGCTTTGCGCGGCTTTCTCGCACGTTTCACTGAAAACGGGACGATGGACATTTATCAACAGGCGTACAAGTTCCCGGTACACCAGCATGGGGTCAACCACCCACTCACTGTCACTCATCTTAAGGCAGCTGGAGGTCGCGCCCCGTTACGGCTTTCTCAGAGCTTGAGCCGCCCTAAGCTGCATATTGTCGCTTCCCTTCACCACTCCCGAGCCGCGTGCCGCAGGCATTTCTGAGTACTTCCCTGGGATAAACTAGTCTCCAGTAAATCGATGCATTTACACAAAGTTTTCATGTCATGTGAATTAATTTATAACCATCACCCGACAATGATTATTCCAATATGTTTATACTATACCATCTACAAGATGCATTGTGCCTTATCAGTCATTTTGTTCAGCCCTACTGTTCGCTCCAAGTGAATTAATTGATCTTTAATGACTTCGTGTAAGATGCATAGTTCTTGCCATCTTCCAATGCAAACATAATAAGTAAATCTCAAGTGCGCAACGAGGTTGAAAAAGTCGTGGCTGGCGTACACAGTATGATGACCACAGGAATTTTCATTCTAGAGGAAGGTGGTTGGCTCGCTGGGAGGCCCGTCCCTTCAGAGGGGAGGGTCAAAGCACACCTACTTCGGCTGGAACGACTGCCCAGAGAGAGGACAGCTTTTGCCTGAGTGAGAGGACAACAACCCTCGTGTTTGACTTAAAAACAAATTCTGCTACATTGTGTGGGAGCGACCAGAAGACGCATTTTTTGACGGACTGACTTGCGTGGTTACAGAGTTCTCACAGGAGGACAGTATACGCCTAACAGAGATGCCACATCTTTCTGCATTGGTTTACTTAACCGAAACGTCATTCTCCTGTTTAAAAGAGCAACGCTGATTGGAAGAATATTTCCAACGCAATGAGCCAGAGGACAGCGAATGATATACCCTTGCAACTTTTCCACAAAAAGGGGGCTTTCCATTGTCGCTCTTGGAGTGGGAACAGGTAACAAGAACGAGTGCCCTTGTATGTGTATGCAAAGATCGAGGAACAAAGTTTCTCCTCAGTACTTCACTGGAGGCGCTGCTCTGTCGTTAGCAAATCAAAGTGATACTCTATATTGAGTCGCTCGCAATTAAGCATTGTTCACTGTGGTGGCTGCAACACTTCTTGTGCGGTGTGAACACAGAGTACTAGTTAAACTCCAGCGAGCGAATATTGAGTGGCACCATGGTGGACTGGTTATCTGACTGGTGTACCACACCAATAGTTAGCGTAGGCGTGGTTAGGCGTCTTTGACTTCATCAAGATATGGGGTTTGATTGGCGAAGGTCAATCCAGATGTAAAGAGATAGTTGTGTTATTTGTCAGCAGCGAGCGACACAGGCAGCAGTGGTCACAGCTCACGGTATTGTGCGCCACACCGTATGCGAGCCCCATCTGTCAAATGGTTCAAAATGGTTCAAATGGCTCTGAGCACTATGGGACTTAACATCTGAGGTCATCAGTCCCCTAGAACGTAGGACTACTTAAACCTAACTAACCTAAGGACATCACACACATCCATGCCCGGGGCAGAATTCGAGCTGCGACCGAAGCGGTCGCGCGGTTCCAGACAGTAGCCCCCAGAACCGCTCGGCCACTGCCCCATCTGTCCTCTATAACAGTACACTCCATTACATTTCTCACGTGACAGCCTTGACCATATCTAGAGAAGTTATTCAAGCTATGTGGGCGCGGCTCTCAGCCATTCTGCAGAGTAAATAACATTCTTAAAGAAAAGGGAGAAAAGAACCTTTCCATACTTTGTAAATTAATAGCGTCCCTATCCATAAGAGGCAATCTACTGTTCCAAAAAGAACCCAGAAATTTGTTAATTTATAAGAAAAATTTCACTTGATTTCTCAGAATTTTTTTGCAATAAATAATATTTTCCTTTCTTTTAATGTTTTTCTTACACTAACTATCAATACTCCAGTACCCTAATAATCCGCTAGTTATGTAAGAATATAGAGTATTTTTGTGTCTTTTCCTTACAGCGGACGACTCCAGAAGATATTTGTTGCTGAATGTTTTTCAAGCAGATTTTGTTGGTAAATTAGGATTGTCTGTCTGACCTCTGTAGTAGTGTGAGGTGGAGATTATTTCTTGCAGGAGCCAAAGGGTACCTGCTGGATCAATCCAATGCGCAACTTGACAAAATAAAACCCACACACTCACAACATATGTTCATAGGACCTTTGTTTTCTCCATTTCCAGACAGGAATTTGTCGCTACAAGCTGCCGGTTTTATTATTTTTCACCTTGTGTGTAGTAAACTCCGCAACCTGTTCACCTCTAAATCACCTGTTATTTTAATCATGTAGTAAAAATCAGGATATGTGCAATACTTAAAATTAAGCTACTTTTTATCCTTTTCGGTACATCACTTCGAAAGGCCCGCAGTACCTGTTAGTTTTTGTTATGCTAGCTTGATGTGCTTGTTAGTGGTACTTCTTTTCTTGGAGCTGTAGTATGATTACTAGGGCCTGCCATCTTATTACTTTATGCAGACCTCTTAGCCAGCACCCAAGGCCACCATGTGCAGCAGGATTATGCTACGCAGTTGGGGGCACAGTTAACGTTGCCTATGGAGCATGATGTGGAGGTGGGGTTGTGTGGGGTGCTTTTGTCTTTTGTCTGCTCTTCAGTGTTATCTTCTGCTGCGTCTCTGGTAGCAGGGACAAAAAGCGAACGATATCCCTCAATGTGTTTTTATTGGGAAAGACCAGTAAACAAGAACATTGCTGATGTCGACAAAATAGTCGAAACAAAACACATTTTTTTAGCGTATGGCTAATACAGACATATCATAAAATTAAATTACATGTACATATGTACATATTTACACACAAGAAACTTAAGTCCTTCAATCCAGCGCACTGCATCTGGAGTTGCTAGCAAGAAGTCCTCTTCAGCACCATGATAAGCTCAAATCCTCATTCACTGACAATGTGGGGAACAGTCTGGTATAGAGCCCCTATGTCACAGGCAGGATTAGGCAGCTTCTTCCACTTAATGAGAGCATCCCTCCATAGGCCATGACCGGTACAGATTCTTTTGAGAGTAGTCCAGGTCTTGGGTGGTAGGTCTAATCCACTTGGAAGTTTAGCACCTGCGAAGTGTTATGCAGGCGCACATCTGTCATTGCTTCCCACCGACCTTTCCATTCTTCAAGGGGTTTGAAATCCTTAGCGACCCTGTCAGCAGCATCGCACAGAGTTGGATGGTTTGATTTCAGTCACTTACGATTTAAAAGTGGCAGGTCGCTATGCACGGGTAGGGTAGAATTCCTGGAGATCTTCTGGAATTCCCTCATAAGGGCATAACATCTGTGTGGATTAGGAGACATGATACAGTGGAAGTAGATCTGATTGCGCCAGATATTATACGCATTGCCGTATTCAGCTGGGTGTCAACAACCCTTGTATGATGACTGTACATCCAAACAGGTGCACAATACCCTTCACTTGTGTACACCAAGCCCCAAACTGAAGACCGCAGGGTGGTTGTTGAAGACCCCCAGGTAGTTCCGCATAGCTTATGGAGGATGTTGTTTCGAGTCCTCAACTTCAGAGCTAAGTTAAGAAGGTGTTGTTTGAAGCATAGTGTACGGTCCAGGATGACACCAAGATATTTTGGGTTCCAATTATTACGAAGAATTCTGCCTCTGAAACTTACTTCCAGTTTTTCCATTCGCCAACCGATTATTTACATGGAAGCAACACACTTCTGTTTTACTCGCACTTGGTTTGGGGTCTCCAGATCTTGAAGTAATTATCTAATACAGACAGGTCATTGGTTAGACTCTCTTCTGTTGTCTTCATTTCCTGGTACTGTACAGCTAGAGCCAGGTCATCAGCATAGCAGAATTTTCTAGACGAAGTGTCAGGTAGATCAGATATGGATTGAACAGTAATGGTGAGAGAACTGATCCTTGGGGCAATCCACTGTTTAGCTTCCTCTCTTTACTTACGTTGCTCCCAGTGATTACCTGGAACTTCCGAAAACTTAGAAAGCTGTGAATAAATCGAGCCATTGTTCTGCAGGGTATGATGAGGAGAAATTTGTAGATAAGGCCTTCCCTCCACATAGTGTCGAAAGCGGCAGTTTGATCAACAAACGCCACAGGTGTTTCCTGCTTCGTTTGGTATCCTGACTCTATGAAGGATGTGAGAGACAATACTTGGTCGCAGCAGCTACGCCCTGGTCTGAGGCCTGTCTGATCAACTGGAACATTCTCTTGGATAGCGCTACTTATTCTGTTATATACTAACCTTTCAAAAAGCTTGTAGCAGCAGCTAAGCAGGGTAATGGGGCGATAGCTTTGTACCATTTTGCTGCGTTCGCCAGGTTTCAGAACAGATATTATCATCGCCTTTTGAACTTTAATGGAAGTTGACCAGTCAGCAGGATGTCAGTGAAAAATTCTACCAGCCATTTCTTAGCTCTTCCTCCCATATGGATCAGGAATTCTGGATGGATACCATCGAATCCAGGTGCCTTAAGGGGTTTGAGGTCCTTCAGTCCAGAGCCAATGTCTGAAACTGTGAAGGGATGGACATATTCAGATGAGGGAGGTGTCATCTTTTTCAGGTCACGAAGCTGTCGTCTGATATGTCTTGTATGTTTCTTGTCGGGAGGCACTCTTGAGGTAGTAATGATGTGGGAAGAAATTTGGTCTGGTTTTACTGCCGCGCGGAGTGGCCGCGAGGTTAAAGGCGCTATGCCAGTGACCGCACGGCCCCCCGCAGGGGGTTCACGTCCTCCCTCGGGCATGGTTATGTGTGTGTTGTTCCTAGCATAAGTTAGTTTAAGTAGTGCGTATGTCTAGGGACCGATGACCTGAGCAGTTTCGTCCCTTGGAAACTCACACACATTGGAACACATCTTGTGTCATTTCAGAATTTTTTTCTGCATGCTGCTGCACTTCCTCCCAGTTTTCTCGGAAGACTCCATGCTTTCCTGCTCGAGTGGGTAATGTCCATATTTTCGACTCTTTCTGCCCATTTATGCCTCCGAGACGTGTCCCAGCTGGACAATAGTTCCGTAGCTATCTCTGGGTCACCACTTCGCTGAAAGTGTTGGTACAGTGTTTCACTTTCATCATTGCATCCTGGAACATATTATTTTCGGTAACCTCTTGGCACACACCTTTTAGCTGTTGCTCTTGCTGTTTCTGCACCAATGAACCGTTGATAGTCCTTATGTGATGGAGGCATCCAGCAAACGGTCTTATCCAGTTCCGTTGAAAACTTTGTCCAGACAGCTTTCTGGAAATTCCATCGAGCATGCGGTAATGATCGTAAGAGAGAAACCGTGCAACCAATTTGGATTATTACTTTCCTTGTGGCATGTATGGGAAAGCCACCTTCGTTGCAGCTAACAAAGCACAATTCAGGATTTGAATCCTTGTCCCAAACATCTGACCCGAAAGTGTCTTGATCCCTGGCATCAAACACTAGACGAAGATTTTTCTCTTCAACCCATTCTGCAAATGTGCTCCCATTTCAACCATTTTGAGAGTAGTTCCAAAGTTCGTGGTGACTATTGAAATCTCCTATGTAAATTGCAGGATGTTCTGCTGTGTGTAGGACAAAATCGGTCCATGTTGTTTTGGGTGGTTTGTAAATATTTGTGATAGTAATACCGCGAAATTGTATGACAACTGTATGTATATCTGTCTCCACACTTACAAAACACAATTTAAGCAAGAAACACTATATGGATCCCACTTCGGATCTTGTAACAGAATATTAACAAAATAAGATCTTAGATACCTTCAACATTTCGTGGCCCTGTCAGCAATTGTATAAATATTAATTTTAATTTTACTAATGAACAGCCTCAGTTGCACCGTTTACCTAGAGTTTACCTACGTTTCAGTCAGGATAATCCAACCTTCTTCAGAATAAATGTATCTGCCGCTAGTCCATAGTGGACATCGTCAAGCTATAGCTACAAATCCATAAATTATCGTCAAACTGTAAAACTTGTCTGGCACTGCCTGGCCCCACTTCGCGACCGCGATGCGGAAGCCACGAGTGCTGTACTGAAACTCATCGTAGCGTCATGAGGCCCGTCTAGGCGGACACAATACCTTGCGCCTGCACATAAACTGTATGATAGTTACTTTTTGGGACAAGCCGTGAACTAAACTCCGGACCTTGAATTTACTAGTAAAGTGAAATAAAAGGTACAGCTGCGGAAAAGGGCGTATATGTTAACTTGTGCAGAACGTACTTAGATTGACGGTATTAACATTTATGGAGCATTCACTGGTCATGATATGAGGAAGACACAATGTGCTTTTAAGGTATGGCCTATCTAGGAACATTTTTGTGCTTAAGCATGAAGTTTGATCACCTAAAAGAACTTAGGAGTGGGGAGGATAATATAAAACCAACATCTAGGTCTAGAAAGCAGTGGTGTTATCACGTTGTCATACACCACTTTTTATTAACTTAATTAATGGCAGTCATATCCATATAAGAATCACGAAAGGGTAACGTCAATTTGCCACAATCTACTGGATACTAAATTTTGGTTCAGACTAGGCGGATCAGTTTGAATTGATCTTACTCAATGACGTTTAAAGGTGTCTTTGGAGCGTTGCTCGGCAAATCACATCATAATTTAACCATTTCTCGTCATCCTCCCATAATTTAGACTAGTTTTTTAAGTACATATTGACCTATGTCGGTCAATTATTTTAAGTGTGTTGACCAGATGGATGTTCGCTAAGTCACACTTTAGCTTTGGGCATAATTGACCTATGTTGGTCAGTAGTTTTTAAGTGTGGTGACTGGAGCGATGTTCGCCAAGTCACACTTTAGCTTTAAGCATATTTCCGCTCTCATTCCTTAAGTTCAATGGCAGTGGTCTCCAGGCCCGAATTATGATGACAGTGGTCCACACACAGTTTTTACAGTATGTGTGTGGATCACCTCCATCACACCCATTGCTGCTACATTATCCCTTACTATTATGTTTTCTGCAACTCCTAACCATAACTTCGCCAAGAAGCTCAATCAGGCACTTGCATTAGTTTTTGACTTGATTCTAGACCATTTTAGGTCAAATATACTTATCTTGAATAATGACCTTCTGATTTATATGGCCGGTATTGCCGGATGTTACAGATTAGATTTAGACTTGTTCGTAAGTTCAATCATGACCATTTGTGTGCTAAGTCAAAAGGATGTTCATGCATTGTTACCATAGGTAAGCAAGTGCTTAACAATTACGTCTTAAAGAATTTCTAGACCTAGTCGTAATAACGACGATGATGGCTTTATATTATCCTTCCCACTCGTAAGTTCTTTTTAGGTGTTTAAACCTCATGCTTAATGTTAAAAATTTTCCTAGATAGGCCATACCTTGTAAGCACATTATGTCTTCCTCTTATCATGATCAATGAATACTTCATATTTGTTAAGACTGTCGATCTAAGTACGTTCTGCACAGGTTAACATATACGCCCTTTTCCGCAGCTGTACCTTTAATTTCACTTTACTAGTAAATTCAAGGTCAGGAGTTAAGTTCACGTCTTGTCCCAACAAGCAACTATCATACAGTTCATGTGCAGGCGCAAGGTATTGTGTCCGCCTAGGCGGGCCTCATGACGCTACGATGAGTTCCAGTACAGCACTCGTGGCTTCCGTATCGCGGTCGCGAAGTGGGGCCAGGCAGTGCCAGACAAGTTTTACAGTTTGACGATAATTTATGGATTTGTAGTTTTAGCTTGACGATGTCCACTATGGACTAGCGGTAGATACTTTTATTCTGAAGAAGGTTGGATTATCCTGACTGAAACGTAGGTAAACTCTAGGTAAACGGTGCAACCGAGGCTGTTCATTATTAAAATTAAAATTAACAAAGTAAAATGTTTTTCTCACAAGGTTCTCGCTCGAAAAAATCCACCAAAGAAAACTACTTATCACAAAGCTTTCCAGGAAGGCTAGACCACGGTTAAATGACACTCTTGAATCATAGTACGAAGCTGACACTCGTGACGCTTCGGGACTGCGAGCAGACGAGGAGCGTGGATGGTTAGACCAGGATGGCGGATCCCTGTAAGGCCGGGCGGAATGTCGAACTGCCTTCTGACCGTCGGTGCGCCAGGTGATAAGGCCAGCTGACGAACGGATCTTCTGAAACCGTTTGCTATCTCGTAAGTACCGTAAGAGAATACACCGCTTGTTGATGGTGAGCTAGCCGCCCGAAGTGGCCGTGCGGTTAAAGGCGCTGCAGTCTGGAACCGCAAGACCGCTACGGTCGCAGGTTCGAATCCTGCCTCGGGCATGGATGTTTGTGATGTCCTTAGGTTAGTTAGGTTTAACTAGTTCTAAGTTCTAGGGGACTAATGCCCTCAGCAGTTGAGTCCCATAGTGCTCAGAGCCATTTGAACCATTTTTTGATGGTGAGCTCCGCCGCTGCTGCCCCAGCGGTACTCGGATAGCGGGCCATGGCGGCCGTTGGTTGGGAGACGAGGCTGTGTTTTCATGTTCGGCAGCGGCCTCGGTCGTACCGTAAACATCTGGTTTGGTTTCACTCGCTGTGATGGAGGCATCCCGCATCTCTGTTGTGCCTTGCGGGTTGCGACTTCACAGGCGGACGAGACGGACGCTGCACAATTTATTTACGTGCAGCAATTGTAATTATTTTGGAAGAAAACTACAACAATTTGGAGGTAGCAAGTTATAGATTTGTGGGACATTTTAGGATGAGAACAAAAAGATAAGAGGAGAGAGTAGATGTAGATGCTTCTTCACCATCACCATCTGAGAATGGGGACTTGGTATTCATTTCAAGTCCAGCGTCCCCATTTGGTGTTACCAATGTATTATCCGCATGACGATCATTCCTCATGAAAACTCGATTTGTTCTGTCCATTCAGATCTAAGGTAATGTATGTTGGTGTTTCAATAGATTGGAAGTAAAAGCCCATCGTTAGCAAAACAACGGTTTATTAAAATTTGTCTACAATTTTTAGAGTTTAAAGACAGTCTTCTTTAGAAAGCATTATATGTAGAATCATGTACTAGCTACATGAGGGATTCGTAGACTCTGTCTAGTACATGTTGGAGTCATCCACTTAATTACCGTTTAAATACACTACTGGCCATTAAAATTGCTACACCAAGAAGAAACGCAGATGATAAACGGGTATTCGTTGGAAAAATATATTATACCGGAACTGACATTTTCACGCAATTTGGGTGCAGAGATCCTAAGAAATCAGTAACCAGAACAACCACCTCTGGCCGTAATAACAGCCTTGATACACCTGGGCAGTCAGTCAAACAGAGCTTGGATGGTGTGTACAGGTACAGCTGCCCATGCATCTTCAACACGATACCACAGTTCATCAAGAGTAGTGACTGGCGTATTGTGACGAGCCAGTTGCTCGGCCACCATTGACGAGACGTTTTCAATTGGCGAGAGATCTGGAGAATGTCGAAACACATCTGAAATGTAAGGTCCACTGTTCAAAGTGCCGTCAATGCGAACGACAGGTGACCGAGACGTGTAACCAATACCATCACTCCGGGTGATACGCCAATATGGCGATGACGAATATACGCTTCCGATGTGCGTTCACCGCGATGTCGCCAAACACTGAGGCTACGATCATGATGCAGTAAACAGAAGCTGGATTCATCCGAAAAAATTATGTTTTGCCATTCGTGCACCCAGGTTCGTCGTTGAGTACACCATCGAAGGCGCTCCTGTCTGTGATGCACCGTCAAGGGTAACCGCAGTCATCGTCTCCGAGCTGATAGTCTAGGCTGCTGCAAACGACGTCGAACTGTTCCAGCAGGTGGTTGTTGTCTTGCAAACGTCCCCATCTGTTGACTCAGGGATCGAGACGTGGCTTTACGATCCGTTACAGCCATGCGGATAAGATGCCTTTCATCTCGACTGCTAGTGATACGAGGCCATTGGGATCCAGCACGGCGTTCCGTATTACCCTCCAGAACCCACCGATTCCATATTCTGCTAACAGTCATTTGATCTTGACCATCGCGAGCAGCAATGTCGCGATAGGCTACAATCCGACCTTTATCAAAATCGGAAACTTGATGGTACGCATTTCTCCTGATTGCACGAGGCATCACAACAGCGTTTCACCAGGCAACGTCGGTCAACTGCTGTTGGTGTATGAGAAATCGGTTGGAAATTTTCCTCATGTCAATATGTTGTAGGTGTCGTCACCGGCGCCAACCTTGTGAGAATGTTCTGAAAAACTAATAATTTGCATATGGCAGTATCTTCTTCCTATCGGTCAAATTTCGCGTCTGTAGCACGTCACCTTCGTGGTGTAGCAATTGTAATAGCCAGTAGTGTAACATTATTTAAAAGTAATGGCATGTTACTGTAGGGCTTTGCCTTAAAACATTTCAAAATGCGTCACACCTGACAATGGGTCCCACAACGTGTAGTGTGCCACTTGAATCATTTCTGTATATATGACACATAAACATCAAATATTATATCGAATCCTAAAGAATGTCAATATGGAACGTTCAGAGCTAGTGAAATGGACGTGATTCAGGTCACTAGCTCCGAACGTGCCCTACTAACATTCTTTAGGATTCGATATCATGTTATATGTTTGAATGTTGTTGAATCCATGATTCAACATACAAAACTTTCCGAGGAAGACAGTCTTTAAACTGTTGAAACCATCGTCCAGGTTAAATAAACCTGTACTATACAACTGGTTGGCTGTTATTTACAATCCTTGAAGCTCTTGCATGCACAGGTACTGAAGCACAGTCATGTTCAAAACGTTATGTTGGTTTTTTTGTTAGCATGCTATGTGAGAATGTCTGTTAGGCTTCAAGACAACTGTTACTGCTAGGTTATAAGTACACAAATTTTACGTGGTGTTGGGGCAAGATGCTGCTTGATGCAATATAATTAAATTGTATGCCGTGCAGATCTTACAGGGCTACAGAGATAAATAATAAGCCACATCTTACCTGAAACTTCCTGGCAGATTAAAACTGTGTGCCGGACCGAGACACCAACTCGGGAAATTTGCCTTTCGCGGGCAAGTGCTCTACCAACTGAGCTACCCAGGCACGACTCACGCCCCGATCTCACAGCTTTACTTCTGCCAGTACCTCGTTCGCAGGAGAGCTTCTGTAAAGTTTGGAAAGTAGGAGACGAGGTACTGGCGGAAATAAAGCTGTGAGAACGGGGCGTGAGTCGTGCTTGGGTAGCTCAGTTGGTAGCGCACTTGCCCGCGAAAGGTAAAGGTCCCGAATTCGAGTCTCGGTCCGGCACACAGTTTTAATCTGCCAGGAAGTTTCATATCAGCGCACACTCCGCTGCAGAGTGAAAATCTCGCTCTGGACACACCTAACCTAACTTAATCTTGCAAAATCGTATTTGCGTAATAAAACTTGTTTCTTTGAGTAACGCAGTTGTTAATTTAGTGGTGCTAGAAGTGACCCGCGGCACACACCGAAAGGTGACCCTACCTGTACAGGTGGAAACGTGTACGACAGGTGGAGGAGCGACAAGTGTCGCCTGCCTCATCAAGCTGACGACACCTCTGCAGGCCTAACCGAGCTGCGCGCCGGGACGACTGCGGTTTCTCATCGCGTGGCTGCGCACCCGTTGCGATGCGGCTACGGCCCACGGCATGCGGCTCACGGGTGGAGCCGAATTATCCGTTATCTGCGGCCGGCCTGGGCGGGCCAGCGCTAAGAGATTGCATTGATCGGCGCCGCACGAGAAGAGTTTAATTTCCGCAGCGCGGCGATCCTCGCCGTGTCCCCCCACCCTCCCTCGCCCCCTCCACCTTTCCGCTACTCCAGATCCTCTTCACCACGGCGGGCAACACCGCCCGCACCCAATCGCTGCCTGCGTAAGCGGTCGATGCGCTGACGGCCACAGCTCGGGCCGATCGGCCCCACTGAGCATTGGCCGGTGTCGCGGCACTGGCGTGATTCTTTGGTCGCGCGCAAACCGCCCATGCGTCCTAAAATCACTGACGGGTTTCCGCACAACTGCGTTACTTCTCTGCCGATACCTCTGTTTCTTCATATGCTATTGAAACGGCTGAATCACGTTGTTCTAACAAACTCACAGACGTGAGGTCCACCGCATGTAAAGTCATAGCGTATGTGACGTAGTGAACACTAGTATCCGTCACGACATAGAGGATGTCGGAGGGCATTTGTGTGATTTATGTACACATACCTGGGTCGAAACAAGGCCCGGTAGTATACAACATTCCATTAGAACTACTGAGAGCCTTGGGAGAGTCAGTCCTGACAAAACTGAACCACCTGGTGAGCAAAATGCATCAGACAGGCGATATACCCTCAGACTTAAATAGGAATATAATAATTCCAATCCCAAAGAAAGCAGGTGTTGACAGATGTGAAAATTACCGACCTATCAGTTTAATAAGTCATAGCTGCAAAATACTAATGCGAATTCTGTACAGACGAATGGAAAAACTGATAGAAGCTCAACTCGGGGATGATCAGTTTGGATTCCGTAGAAATGTAGGAACACGTGAGGCAATACTGACCCTACGGCTTATCTTAGAAGAAACATTAAGGAGAGGCAAACCTACGTTTCTAGCATTTGTAGACTAAGTGAAAGCTTTTGACATTGTTGACTGGAACACTCTCTTTCAAATTCTAAAGGTGGCAGGGATAAAATACAGGGAGCGAAAGGCTATTTACAACTTGTACAGAAACCAGGTGGCAGTTATAAGAGTCGAGGGACATGAAAGGGAAACAGTGGTTTGGAAGGGAATGAGACAGGATTGTAGCCTCTCCGCGATGTTATCCAATCTGTATATTGAGCAAGCAGTAGAGGAAACAAAAGAAAAATTCGGTGTAGGTATTAAAATTCATGGAGAAGAAACAAAAACTTTGAGGTTTGACGATCACATTGTAATTATGTCAGAGACAGCAAAGGACTTGGAAGAGCAGTTGAACGGAATGCACAGTGTCTTGAAAGGAGGGTATAAGAAGAACATCAAAAAAAGCAAAACGAAGATAATGGAATGCAGTTGAATTAAAATCGGGTGATGCTGAGGGAATTGGATTAGGAAAAGAGACACTTAAAGTACTAAAGGAGTTTTGCTATTTGGGGAGCAAAATAGCCGATGATGGTCGAAGTAGAGCGGGTACAAAATGTAGACTGGCAATGGCAAGGAATTCGTTTCTGAAGAAGAGAAATTTGTTAACATCGAGTATAGATTTAAGTGTCAGGAAGTCGTTTCTGAAAGTATCTGTATGGAGTGTAGCCATATATGGAAGTGAAACATGGACGATAAATAGATTGGACAAGAAGAGAATAGAAGCTTTCGAAATTTGGTGCTACAGAAGGATGATGAAGGTTAGATGAGTAGATCACATAACTAATGAGGAGGTATTGAATAGAACTGGGTAGGAGTTTGTGGCACAACTTGACTAGAAGAAGGGATCGGTTGGTAGGACATGTTCTGAGGCATCAAGGGATCACCAATTTAGTATTGGAGGGCAGCGCGGAGGGTAAAAATCGTAGAGGGAGACCAAGAGATGAATATACTAACCAGATTGAGAAGGATGTAGGTAGCAGTAGGTAGTGGGAGATGAAAAAGCTTGCACAGGTTAGAGTAGCATGGAGAGCTGCATCAGACCAGTCTCAGGACTGAAGACCACAATAACATGTACAAAGTTGACGGCCAGCATTAGGACGCCGTCTATTTTCTGTAAGCATTCTTTCCTCAATACTGAGGGAATTACATCCGCACTCTGCTGTTGCGTGCGCGCTGTTAAAAATCAACGTCGTATGGCATAACGGCGTAACTGGATTTAAAACAAAGTCCTTCCTCAAATATCTTTAAACATGAAAACTGGGAAAAGTAAAAGGAAGGAAGATTGGGTTCATAATCCTGTCGACATCGAAGTCATTAGAGACGGAGCACGATCTCGGACTGTGTCTAGGATGGGGTAGGAAATCGGCATTACCCTTTCAAAGGAACTGTCCCCTCATTTGCCTGGAGCAACTTAGGCAGTCACGGAAAACCCGAATCTGGATGGCTGGACATGAGTTTCAACTGTCGTCCTCCCGAATGCAAGTCCAGTGTGCTAAGAACTGCGCCGCCTCGCTCAGTACGAACATTGGAGGGCGTCGAAATGTTGTGCATACGGTTTTTTATGAATTCAACCAGATCAGAATACGGCCATCAGGGATTCTCTTAAATAGTATCAAGGTTTTCCATTTATAATTCTTTTTACATCAGGACTGCTAAATGAGTGGGACTAATTTTAATGTGCGACGTAGTAAATATAAGGTACCAGACGGATAGTTTTGACGTAATGGAACCAAGACTGAAGAAACTTCAAGATACGCTCACAGATTTTGTAGACTTATGAAAAGCGTTCGACGTCGGAAAATGGTGGTAGGCACACGGCACTCTGAGAAAAATTGGAGTAAGCTATAGGGAAACAAGGTAATGCAGCAATATGCAAGAAGCAACGGAGCACAGTAAGAGTGGAGGAACGAGAAGTCCTTTGCATAAAAAGGGCATAAGACAGGGATGCAGTCCGTCGCCCCTTATGTTCGATCTGTACGTCGAAGGACAAATGGCGAAAATAAAGCAAACGTTCAAGAGTAGGATGAAAATTTAACGTGAAACAATGTCAGTGGTAATATTAACTCATGACATCGTTATCTTCCGTGAACGTGAAGAAGAGTTACAAGATGTACTGTATGGAGTGAACAGTCTGATTAGTACAGAATATGGACTCAGAATAACCCGAAGAGATGCGAATGTAGTGAGGAGTAGCAGTAATGAGAGTACGAGAAAGCATCAAAGCTGATGACAACAAAGTACACGAAATTAAAGAATTCTCCTACCTAGGGAGCAAAATAACCCATTGGCATTGATGGTCGGGAGACCCCATACGCGGAAGTTCGGCCGCCGGGTGCATTTCGTATATCAGGTGACGTCACCTTGAGCGATTTACGCGTCGATGAGGACCACACAACACCCGGTCAGCGAACCAAAAATGGCTCCAACCCAGCCGGGAATCCAGCCCTGGGCCAGCAGCATGGTAGGCAAACACGTTATCATTCAGCTAAGCAGACGGACATGACGGACGAAGCAAGCAAGACATAAAAAGCAGACAAGCACTGGCCAAACTTTTATTGGTATCACAGACAGGACTCAGTTTTAGGAACAACTGTCTGAAAATATACTTTCGGACACAGCACTGTACGATTGTGAATCGTGACCGGTGGGAAAATCGGGACAGAACAGAACCGAAACGTTTGAGATGTGGTTCTACAGAATAATGGTGAGAATCAGGTGGCTTCTGCAGAATCAGCGACTAAAGAAACAAGTCATCAGGGAATAACCCCCGTGGTACTAAAGGATATTGTATAGCATAAAAACGGTAGGGGAGGACAGAGATTACTGAGAACGTAGGTCCCAAGTTCTGCTCTTGAGATGGAGAGGTCAGCGTAGGACAGGAATTCGTGTCAGGTGGCATCAAACAAGTCAGACGAGTCAATAAATAAATAAATTAATAATGTAAAGGACACACTAGTGAAATTACAATTACAGAAAGGAACATGACTAACAACAACAATGAGATTTTCACTATGCAGGGGAGTGTGCACTGATATGAAACTTCCTGGCAGATTAAAACTGTGCGCCGGACCAACACTCGAACGCAGTACCCTTGCCTTTCCCGGGCAAGTGCTCTACCAACTGAGCTATCCAAGCACGATTCACGACCCGTCCTCACGAATTCAATTCTTCCAGTACCTCATTTCCTACCTTCCAAACTTCACAGAAGCTCTTCCGCCAGGTACCACAGAAGGCCGCGGAGGAGTAAAAATCGACATCTTTGGGATTGTTAGCCAATATTAAAACAAACGAATTGATCCGTATTCCTCGCTGAATATTCAGACATTTACTGGTTAAATTGTATTTTGAGGTCAATGAGGTGGATGAAATGAGGCATTAGTAATTTCACACGTGTTGGCAGTTTGGTCTCTGTGCAGCAGTAAATTAATTCTCACATTGTTAAATATTCATACTGCATTAGGTACCCATTCTTGATCTTAAAAACTTACCGTCATTATAACAATAAGAATTTAAATTTAATATCCATAAATCTTCATTTTCGTATCTATGAATATTTCCGGATTTATAAGCAACACTCTCCGACCTGTTTCGGAAAACGAAGAACGACGAAGTTAAGTGACCAGGCGTACCGAATAGTCTTACTCAATAGACAAGCTTTACCGTATTAATGTACTCAACGACAACAATGCTCAGAATCGCGCTCCCATGTTTCGCCCTTAGATTATTACTATCGATATCTGAGTGCTTACACAGTGTAAAGAATAGCCTGAAGTTGGATATAATATTGTTTTATGTACTGGAGAGATCTGACTCACTCCTTACATTGCCTCCCTGTCACTTCTTTAATAATTTGAACGGCACTTATGTACAAATAGGACAAAAGGAGTTAAAATTCTTAATTCAAATATTTAAACAAAATACATAAAGATGTAGAAGTTCTATTAACGTTAAAGGATAGTTCATTATTGGCTCAATTATCTTGTGACCATTTTGTAAGCCGTTCAAAATAAGTAATTAATCGCATTTTAAAACATGGAAAATTTCAAACTCTGAAGTTTGGGAATATCACAAGGAAAACAAGTAGAGTGTTATTGTTTTGTAAAAAGGGAATGTTCACTGCACAGGGAGTTTTGCACTGTTTTGCGGTTTGCACACTTGTAGAAATACGAGAGGAGAAGCAACGTCGTAAACTGTGTCCATACACTAACACCTCACTGTATAAACGTAGACTGTAGGAGAATCATGCAGTGCTCTGCTCAGTGTGTATCTCAATCACTGACACATTTACTTGGAGAAACTGCATTTTTGTTGAACCAGCGGCTTGTATTGTCAGTGTCCTTCCACTGAGACAGCACTGCGTGATTATGGCTTTCGAAGGAAAGGCTCAACGTTGGTAGCTGATTGCCACTCCAGAACAGGCATTTACTCCAGACACCCTTAATTATGACAGACCCCCTTGGTTCCTGCCATCATTAGAAGTGGCATCATTGTTGCAGACATAACGTGTGCATGTGCATTTTGTAATTCGTTTGTTCCCTTGCAGAGCTCATTTACTTGGTGCTCTACAGACAGAAAATACTTATCATAACAGCTTTACAAAAAATTTTACACATTTCTTTAAACATAAGCGAAGATAGTCAAGTAAGGAACTGCACATGCAGTTTGTATGAATAAAAGTTTTCAAATTGTTGCATATGAGACACAAATATATTAACATCAATCTAAATTTATTTTACTTAGAACAGAAATGTGTGGCATTATGAGAACTGTCTAATTTGTATTAAAGATGCCTGCTTTTATTACTATATACTAGTCAGCGGACCGCCTTCTGCCGTCCTAGTGTTTGAAAGAGTTTTTCTATTTTGTAGCTGGAGTTCTTCCATCATCGCAGACGTGTACGAGAACCATGACTCTGACACACCGGACGCACTGTATTCAGTGATATTGCTAACTGCTTCGGCATATTAGGGCTATAAAGCTAAACAGTTGCGATCACGTAAATATTATTTCCACTCACGTTGCACACCACTGTAGATCATATTTGAAAGTATTGTCTTCTAGTCTTTGGTACGTAGATGATGTCAATCATCTGGCGTTATTTATATTAGATCGCGGAGCTATAAAAAAGGGCAGATTTGGGCAACTGATCGATCATATTAATTAGGAAACTGATTTGTATCTCTTTACGTCCATTCTACATTGATATATAAACATTTGTCATATATAAAGGGATTTTAATCTACAATAAATGTATAAGCAGGAACAAAATTTATCATTTAGTAGTTACTAGTTCCCTTAGTCATTAATTTATGTTTATGTTGTAATTTTTATGTTAAAGATCAAGAAGGAGGAGATAATATCACGATTAAGAGAGCCTAAGATCAGCTTCGGGGGGGGGGAGGGGAGTCAGACAGGGCGAAATCTTCATTTTGCCTTCAGTATTTTCCATTGCGCACATTCATTTTTACACCTGCCTGGAGTAGCAACTTGGAAAATAATAAACGAACTTATTAAATTTCCACATTACTCCAGGAGATAACTCAATAACCGAATATCGACGTTCATATTCCGAAAGGATCCTACTGACAAAACTAATCATCTTAACTTCAATCCTTCTGCCCTTTTCAGGCGTTTGAAATTGACATCTACCGATTCCCGAATCGATGCGTCCATGGCAAAGCAAAAATTTAATTCATGTCAGAGTGACATAAGATTTGGCAAATTACTAAACCATTCTTTATTGCATCTTAATCCGTTTTACAGTTTTCTGACCAATGCCATGGGACGCTCTTTCTTTATACACTCAATAGTTCTGGACTATTAAATAACTTTCTAGGAACAAAACGACGAAGAAACATGTAACACTATAATTAATACTGCAAATATTTTGCACTGATTAATTCCGTTCAATATCAAGTATGTAATTTTCACTACGTAATGACTTGAACCTATCGTAATGAAGTGGGAAGTTGTGTAAAATGTTTTCTCTTTACTATTTAAATTCTTTACATTAATTGAAACAAAATGTTATATAAATATGTGGCTTTTGTATTGACATGTTAATATATTTAAATATTAAGGTTTTTTAAGGGGGGTAGGGCGTCAGACGCGCCGACTTGGAGCAGGAGAGGCAACTCAGGACATTTTAATTTCCAGTGTCTATACTTTTACAAATAAATTCATAAAACTTTGTCAGCATCACCAGGAAGGATTCAGGATTCACACTCATCGCAGTGGAAGTTCGAAAACATAAAATAAATTTCTTTTACGCGCAAAATTTCATATTTTCACTTACTAATGGCTGCATTTGTTGCTATAGGTAAACTTTTCTTCATAATTTAGGGAGATTCCTCGAAGAAGTTTGCACAGCATACGTACCATACTCACAGGTGTATGAAACTCTAGAATTTATTTAATTTATGAAAAAACGTATGAACTATTAAATTTTAAACTTCATGTTTAGAAGAAACACAAATTTTATAGTTAATTACCTCAATTTTTACCACAGTTTGTAATATATTTGGAAAATTCTACAGTTTCATACACCTTTAAGTATGATTTGCATGCTGTGCAAAATTCATCGAAGAATTTCTCTTTCTTATGAAGAAATGTGTACCTATAGCAACAAATGCTGCCATTATAAAGTGAAAAAAATGATGAAATTTCAGACGTAAAAAAATTTACTTCGTTATGTTTTAGAACTTCCACTGCTATGAGCGTAAATCCTGAATCCTTCCTGATCATGCTGACAAAGTTTTATGAATTTATTTGTAAAAGTATAGACAGTGGAAATTGAAATGTCCTGTGGTACCTCTCCTGCTCCAAGTCGGCCCGTTTGACGTCCTACTCCCCTTAAAAGGTGTTTGTTCACATCTATGAAGCTGGTTTATACCTAGGGACTTGCATTGTATAAAATTAAAAGCAACAGTACTCGTATTTCCCATTTGCAACGAAACTGAGTTGGCGGGTCCCAAAAAGTGGTTGGCACGGGTTAAAAAGGTGGATGTTGCACTCAGTCTGGGCGCCAGGTGAGAGAGTCCAGTCAGTTGGCAGCTAGCTACTGGACTGTCTGGTCTGGTCTGAGCAGCAAGTGAGTGAACAGCGGAAGTGCCGAGTTAGGCATGCAGTAGCTGGACTAATATGGAAAGGTCTCGGATGTGTGTACGACTCTGAACTGGTGATCTATTACTGGAAAGAGCTCTGAAGATGGTAATTTCTTTGCTAAGAAGAAAGTAACAGAGCAAATTACATCCAGAGGAATGACCATTTACCTACCATGTACTCGCCACCAATATTGCGGCATCACTTCAGAAAAATCTGAGAGGTTAGATTTATGTCAAAGTATGAACCAGTACATTTAAGTGTTGTTTAATTTGCAATAATAAGGCAGCTTATGTTAAACAGTGTATCCGACCCTTGAACTGGTTGCTCTTAGGATCCATTCCACATAATTACTAACACCCGAGTATCCTGTATCACAACATTTGATGAAATAATTTATATATGATAATTTATATATGACAAAGTATTACTGCTGAGAAGAGATAAAGTGTCAGTTGTTCCTGTGAGAGCTTGCCCCCACTGTTTGTAACTGCTAGTATTCACTGCATCACTTATCTGATTGTAGTTTCATAGCACTTCTCTGGGAAAGAAGTCGGTCTGCGAGAGTGGAGGGGTAATGTCGGTCGAGAGCTCGGAGACAGAAGCCGTGTCACGCTGCCCTCACGTCGGTGATGGCTGATCTTACCGCACTCAAGGCCTGATTTCATTTATACAGCCAGGAGAGATCTAGATGGCTTAACTATGCCTGAAGATTTAATTAGAGGTAAAATTCGTAAGCATACCGCAAAGACTCGTGATTCTTAGTCCGAGTTTGCAATAGTCCCATGTTTTGCTTGTCAGTGAAAGAAGCCTCTTTATCGTCCAAATAATAATAATTATTCTCCGCATCTAAATAATATGCTGTGGTTACTAAATGATAATGAAATTTTGAAACTGAAATAATTTGATAATCTGGCACTCAGCCATTATTCATGAATATGTCATTTGTCATTATCATTATTAATACTTCTTCATGATGATTCTGAAGTTTTGAATAGACTTAATTAACGAAATCCCTTCTCAGTATTTATTTAGTAGTTAACAGTACCCAAGAAACCTCCTTTTTATTAAATTCATTCTTAGTAACAATAAGCTTTATCCGCTGCTGCTGCGGAGATTGTTGCATATACGTTAGAACCTATTACCCACTCTAGGCGGCCAAATCACTCGCTTAAATACGAGCAACGTTACACAGTGCAGACTTAACCAGACTCCACCAATTAACGTCTCCGGTTAACCATACAGAGCCTTACACCGCATTATGTGTCCCGTGTAGTAGTGGAAAGGCGTCAGGACCAGATGAGATACCTACAAGATTCTACAAATATTACGCAAAAGGACTTTCAACCCTTCTAGCAGTAATTTATCGTAGAACGCTTAAGCGACGAAGGGTACCTAGTGACTGGGAGAAAGCGCAGGTTATTCTCATTTTCAAGAAGGACCGTAAGATAGATGCACAAAATTATAGACCTATATCGTTGATGTAAATCTGTTGTAGAATTATCGAACATGTTTTATGCTCAAGAATTATAACGTTCTTGGAAAAGGAAAATCTCCTCTG
This sequence comes from Schistocerca serialis cubense, assembly GCF_023864345.2. Classification (NCBI taxonomy): domain Eukaryota; kingdom Metazoa; phylum Arthropoda; class Insecta; order Orthoptera; family Acrididae; genus Schistocerca; species Schistocerca serialis. Next base: position 56,889,657 of record NC_064644.1, read on the forward strand.
TAGAAATCAACGTGGCTTCCGCCAACTGAGATCCTGCGAAACTCAGTTCGCTCTGAGACCACAGACAATGGCGCTAAGGTTGATACCGTGTTCCTTGACTTCAAAAAGGCTTTTCACACCGTCCCGCACTACCATTTAGTGAAACAAAGACGAGCTTATTGCATTAAAGATTTCCCTGCAAACAGAACTCAGCATTTCGCTCTTAACAGAACAAAATCGACAGATGTATAGGTAATTTTCGGAGTACCCCAAGGAAGTGTAACAGAACCGTCACTGTTTACGATTGTGTGAACGATCTAGAAAGGTTACCCTAGTAGGGACTATATAAATGACTGAAAACGTTGACATTATTTTACGTTCAAACAACATTTATTTTTTCTAAAAAAAAACCAGACCTAAATTAGGCTAAACAAGTTATTGATTGAATACCGTAAACAACTAGCACGTGGCTTAGGACTACACTGGACAAAGATCCTGGGTTGGAATAGTCGGTTTAACTGTGGCCCTGAAAATGTGGATAACGCAATCTGAATTGATTCGACGCTGAGAAGACTTTGATTGATCAAATGTACTGAAGTTTCTCTATACAGGTGCAGCTGAGAGCAAGTGGCGATTGAGATATGTGCGCCCTGACAATGCCGTAGTGTCAGTACCTTACCCTCTTTGCTTCGTACGGCGATGTAAATTGCAGCTGGCGAGATGTGTGAGGCGGAGGTGAGACGTGGAGGCGGCACCTGTGAATCGATAGCGGCCACGAAAGAAATGAAAAAATCTCACGGTCCAGCGGTCGGGCAGACGGATAGCAATTTACTCTCTACCAGAGCTCTGAAATCACGGTAGATATCAGTGTAGAACACCCCCTTTCGCTGGTCGTAGTAAGGATCCATTTGGATCACTAACACAATAGGGCACACAACGATACTGAGGTGTCAGGTCAGAGGGTTATTCTGAACACAATTTTGACACAAAGCAGCTCAATAGGCTGTGGAGTGGAAGGGGTTGGCTAGCAATAGAACAGTGCATCACCATTGACTAGACACATTTATTGAACACATAAGTCAGGTATTACCCAAAAGGAACAATCAGTACAAATTACAAAATAATATTCTTTTCCTTTAAGTCACTCAAACATTTAAACAGGCAAACAACAATCATCTAACTGAGAGCCTTAACTGAAAGCTTAAGAAAGCAAGATTAGAAAATTTGTATGATGAGTTAAAATCATATTTAAATAGGCTCTGACCGAGTACATATTTTAAAACGAAATACTTCCTTTAAGGAACCAGCAATCAAAATTGCATAATCCTCAACAACCATATTACATCCAAGATATTTAAGATTAAATAGTAATATATAACATCAGAGAGCTGCAGTTCCAAGTTTTAAGCAGCACGTTTCAGATGGACTGCACTGCAACAGTACAATACAAGTCCCTCAGAGGATCTCCCCACACAGGAAGCTACTGTCGCAATCGACAAAATATTGACATCATTCCATGCACAGACCTAAAACAAACTAAAAGCACTCATCACGTATCCTTACACAATCAAAGAACAGAGAACCGGCTCCCCAACAGCAGAATATTTAATCACGCTTAGCGTGCGGTTTTTAGGGATGCTAATCTCGCCCTTAAGTTCAACACAAGTTCAAATACTAGTCAGCCTACAATCTTGAACCACCATACACATTCCTTCAGTTACTGCATAGAAAGCCATTGTGATAGGCAAACAGACCGGCATATGATAAAAGCTTAAGCAATATCCTTACTAGATAACCCTTATGAATAGTAGCCGTAGTTTTTTTTAACGTGAGCACACCCACAATCAAAAGACAAACAACTCCTATCATAAGGACAGTAGCACATAAGCAAGTAGCAATGGTAACTTCTGCTTAGATTGGCTACAAATCAGCGCGTGATTTAACACACCAGAGAACAGTCTTTACAACATAACCATCAATACAATAGCAAATTACTAACACGTGTACTCCCCCACGATTTCGATTCGCAAAGCCATAGACAAAACGTGGGGAACGTATCACTTAAACCGACATAATGGTGCTCCATCAGTTACCCCAAATAACTGACTCCCTTAGTTGCACAGCAAAGAACCAGACCTAATGAAACCAACACAGTTTTCGCCTCTAAATTGTCACAGTACAAGTGAGACTCAATCAAAAATGTAATTTTACATCAGATCCCGTATAGTCAATACAAGCGCCTGATTTTCACCCGTTTATAACGGCAGGTAGCAACATCGTACGGAAAAGAGCGTAGACACAAGCTCTTACCAGTTCTCTTCTCCGAAAGCAGCCACCGCAACTCTCGAGAACCACTAGGACATCCAATGCAAAATCGTCACTCCTTCACACAAATTACAGGACGCCCGCTTCCCGCTGCTTGCTACGGCGCCTTCCGTTCAGAACCAACTTGTGTATCTCCATGTGATGGGTCCGGTCCCACACTCGCTGCGTCAACCCGACAACCGTATTCCACCACGTCCCGGAGCACACCCCCCACAGGACCTCGCCTCGTTAATCCTCGCGTAGGCCCCAGAGGGCGCTGCTTACCGCCCTGACCGTGGCAGTAAAGATAAACCACCAGAGTGGCACTATCGATATGAGCCGCCACGGCTCAGATACCAAACGTCAAGACTGGTAAACCAAGAATGAATAAGTGTGCCCTCGGCAGACAAGCAGTCCGAGACGTTTGAAGTCACACAGTCGGTATAGTAAGAACTTCATCACAGGCTCTTCAGTCTAAACTACTCGCAAGTGAAGTCAGTCTCAGGACAGGTCCCAAGTTCCAACCACACCCGCCAGATCCACGACCAGAAGTGTTTTTTTTTTGTCTTACACACCTCAGTTCTTGACAGTTTAACTTGTTCTTTGGCCACTGATGCGTCCTTTCGTGCTACTTGTGTTACCAGTCGCGCAGTATTGGCATCGCGCTTCGCCTGGTCCGCGACCTCACGCGTTTCTGCTGTAGTTTTCTTGACATTCTCTAGCTCTTCTCGGATTCCTGCGATCTCTTCCTTGACTCCATCTACACCATCTGTGACCGTTCTTATGACTAATTTGTGTCTTTCCTCCTCTTCCTCCCATCTTTTTTTCTCTGTCTCTTGTCTCTTCGCCGCGCGGGATTTGCCGAGTGGTCTGTGGCGCTGCAGTCACGGACTGTGCGGCTGATCCCGGCGGAGGTTCGAGTCCTCCCTCGGGCATGGGTGTGTGTGTTTGTTCCTAGGATAATTTAGGTTAAGTAGTGTGTAAGCTTAGGGACTGAGGACGTTAACAATTAAGTCTCATACGTTTTCACACACATTTGAACACCCTTGTCTCTTCCTTTCCGCCTCTTGTCTCTTCCTTTCTGCCTCTTGCATGAATTGCATGAGAGCCTCAAACTCCAGGACTCAATGAATGAGATTCCATCATTCTGTGACGTTTAGTTCGTGATTCTGATCTGCCAGTCTCACTGATGGTGCTTCTCATACCAGCAGCGCCCACATATCGTTCCGCTGTGGTCTTCCGTTCACTTTCATCACCTGACTGAGACATGTCATCATACTCTGCAGGTTCTACGTTCGACATTTCTACCCAGTCTACAACTGCATTTACCTGAGAACCCCGTGTAATACATGCCTGGTCACCGCTAATAATCTGACGTGGATCCGTGGTTAACAAAACACAATTAATTCCATTACTCTTTAGCAAACGTGCCTTGCTTCTTCTAAGCATGCACTCTAATTCTGACCTAAACGAATTTAAACACTACACATGCCTATGCCACACAAATTATACTTTAAATTACGCTCCCGTGAACTACTGATTTCTAATTCTGACAACAAATTCCAATGACAGCAGGCTTGTCCACGCTAACAAACAAAAATCTCAGTATCCTAACAAATTAGCGCAACGCCTTTCGCCATGAGAAACAAACAATGAAGTGACACAGAAGTCACAACCACAACATGAAAATACACACATACAATAATTAAGTATTAGTACCATGTCTAGGCGCCAGCAATGCGAATATACTCTACCCAGTGAGCCACGTTAAACTTGGAGAAAAGAAACGTAGCTATGCAACAGTTTTTACGATCTAACCGTCACAGAAGGAGCCACCAATTCAAAATTCTGCGCAAGGGACGTCAAACCGAATGACTACGCTAGGCAACATCATTTGATGGACACAGAAGGTGTCATCAATCCGAGATCCAAGGAGGGTCACCAGAATGAAAGGTGACGATGGCGGGAGCTGTTTAAGTAATTAAGAAAGTTGGCTTAATTTTAGTGTTCTAACAACATTTATTTCTTCAAAAAAAAAAAAAAAAAAAAAAAAAAAAGGAAAAAAACAGACATGAATTATGCTAAACAAGATATTGATTGAATACTGTATACAGCTTACAGGTGGTACACTGGACAAGGATCCTGGGTTGGCGAAGACATTTTAACTCTGGCCCTAAAAATGTGGATAACGCAATCTGAATTGATCTGACGCCGAGAAGACTTTGACTGATCAAATTAACTGAAGTTTCTCTGTATAGGTGCAGCTGAGAGCAAGCGGCGATTGAGATCTGTACGCCCTGACAATGCCGGAGCGGCAGTACGTTACCATGTTTCTTTTGTGGCCGCGATCGATTCACAGGTGGCGCCTCACGTCTCACCTCAGCCACACATATCACGGCAGCTGCAAGTTTCATCGCCACACGAAGTGAACAGGGTAAAGCACTGCGCTCCGGCATTGTCAGGGCGTGCAGGTGTCAATCGCAACTTACTCTCAGCTGCAACTATGTGGAGAAACACAGCAGATTCGATCAGTTAAAGCCTGCTCAGCGTCAGATCAATTCAGATTGCATTATCGACATTTTTAGGGCCAGAGTTAAACTGTCTTCGCCAACCAAGGATCCTTGTCCAGTGTAATCTTAAACCAAATGTTAATTGTTTAGTTTACTCAATCAATAACTTGTTTAGCATAATTTATGTACGTCGTTTTAAAAAAAATGTTGTTAGAGCACTAAAATGATGCCAACTTTCTCAGTCATTTAAACAGTCCCCACCAGCGTCACCTTCCAATGCAGTAGAAAGAATCGGATGTTCTCTAAAGCGGTTAGAAAGTGATGTATTTCTCTGTAACAAAGTAGCAATGCCATGAAATAGAAACGATTTGCAGAATGACCTCCAGATAATTCATGAATGGTGCAGGCTCTGGCAGTTGACCCTGAACGTAAATAAATACAACACATTGTGCATAAGTAGGAAAAGAAATCCACTACTGTAGAGCGACTCTATTGATGAGTAACCGCTGGACACAGTGTGTAAAATATGTAGGAATAACTAATCAGAGCGACGTTAAATGAAATGACCACATAAAATCAAGTAATAGGAAAAGGAGACCAGCTCAGATTCATAGATAGAATCTTAAGGAAATGCAAATCATCCATGAACGCCGGCCGGAGTAGCCGAATGGTTCTTGGCGCTACAGTCTGGAACCGCGCGACAGCTACGGTCTCAGGTTCGAATCCTGCCTCGGGCATGGATGTGTGTGATGTCCTTAGGTTAGTTAGGTTTAAGTAGTTATAAGTTATAGGGGACTGATGACCTAAGAAGTTAAGTCCCATAGTGCTCAGAGCCATTTTTTTCATCCAAGAAGGAAGTGACTTTTAAGGCGCTTGTTCGACCGATTCTTGAGTATCGATCATATATCTGAGATTCCCACCAGATAGTTCTCATAAATAGATAGAGAAGATCCAACGAAGAGCTACACGTTTTGTCACGGGATTGTTTAATCGGCACGAGATCGTTACGGTGATGCTAAACAAATTTCATTGATAGGCATTACATGAGATGGATTGTGCATCACGGAGAGGTTCACTGATGAAATTTCGGGGTAGTGCTTTACAGGAAGAGTCGGACAACGTATTACATTCCTCCGCCTCTGGTAATGACCAGGAGGATAAAATTCTAGGAATCACCGCCAGTACAGAGGCTGAAAGTATTTGTATGGAGTGTAGCAATGTATGGAAGTGAAATATGAACGACAAACAGTGTAGACAAGAAGAGAACAGAAGGTTTCGAAATGCAGTATTACAGAAGAATGATGAAGATTAGATGGGTAGATCACGTAACTGATTAGGAGGTACTGAATAGAATCGGGGAGAAAAGGAATTTGCAGCACAACTTGACTATAAGAAAGGATCGATTGGTGGGACACGTTCTGAGGTATCAAGGGATCACCAATTTAGTATTGGAGGGAAGCGTGGAGGGTAAATATCGTAGAGGGAGACCAAGAGAAGAATACACTAAGCAGATTCGAAAGATGTCGGTTGCAGTAGTTATTCGGAGATGAAAAGGCTTGCACATGATGGAGTAGCACGGAGAGCTGCATCAAACCAGTCTCTGGACTGAAGACCACAACAACAACAACAACAACAGAGGCTTACCGACAGTCATTCTCCCCACGCGCTATTCGTGAGTGAGACAGGGTTGGAAGGCTCAGTCTGTGGTATAGAAAGTACCCTCCTCTAAATATCAATAGGTGGCTGGCGGAGTATGATGTAGGTGTAATTGCAGGTGTCACAACGATAGTGGTGCTTGGATTCTGACTGCCTCCAGTATGGCTTCGCTCAACACCACGGAGGCTCCAAGAACGGACGAAAGTAAAGTTTTAAGGCAGCACTCAGAAATCATTTCCGAAAACTCATCTACCCAACCTACGCAGTGAGTCAAATGTAGCATTGGTAACAGGCGTGTAGCATATTTTTCCAACTATTATAAGTTTTAAGATGACTGTTCTCGAAAAACAGTCATTCTAGTTCTTAGTCGCCCCCTAATGCCATTTTTCAGTCATCACAACATGTGTACTCCTTACCTGTTACGATTATTAGTAGATTAGCTATGTATTCCACCACCGTTGGCTACTTAGTTACCAGCTCTGGCTTCCGATTTAGCAGAATTGGACGCACTTGCTGTGTCGCGGGAAGTGCTGCGGCCACGCTAGCGGGTGAGATCTGGCATCAGAAAAACGGCGAGACCAATGCGCGGTGGCTCCGAGTGGAGGAGCGTGTTTATGAAACGGGCGATTATGGCGCCGCAGCACGCCGCGCCGGCTCGCTTGCAAATTGCGCGCCCGTCGGCCCCACATTCCGCGCCCGCTGTAAGCGGTTTACTGCGGCGCCGCTCCGTAATTTGATTGCGGATTACGCCCAGTTCGCGGCAGCAGCTGGTCCGATCCCGCCTCCTCTGTGGTGTCGCTGGGAAATAAAGGAACAAGCGGTGCGCATCGGTTCGGCGATCCGATTCCGGCGCGGTGGGCAGCGGCCGGCTCGGCCGCCGAGTAAACCGGACGCAACATCACCCGCAACTGCGAGCGCGCGACCGCCGCTCACTGTGTGACGTCACGCCGTCAGGGGTATTCGTTCCGCCAACCGTCCAGTTGTTTATGCCGAACTCGCTGGGCTACCTCCGCTTTGATCACTGTGGCCTAAAGCGAGCTTAACACGACGATGGGGGTACACACGCAGATATTCACACCCCGATGGAGAGACTCGAACGAGTCGACATACTACAAATACGTATAGCGAGAACGCAGCCACTCTCGAACTGATGGGAAAAGTATGTGAGCAGTAACTAAAATTGACGCCATATTCAGTTCTACAGGAAAGAGGTATTGACTCACGCAAGCAATACTGCTCGCAAATCATCCCGACAGATCATAGTAATATTGAAGAGGACACTCAGCTACCTCTGCAACGTACACTTTTACAGGGTGTTCCGCGCACGGTTGGCGGACATTCTCCTTAAGAGAGGCAGTATCTCTCTCTTCCGGTTCCACAAAAGTAATCGCACACACACTGATTGTTTGAAGAGCCCTAATTAGAGAAAGGATGTATCTGACCGACAGTCTAATTTTTTCTTCGTGAACAGTCATCCACGCTGCTCCTATGTCTACGCCCTAATAAAACTTCCCACTCCAAAAGTCTATTCTGATCTGGAATACAGTCCAGCATCCGATCAGCAATAATGGAAATATAAAACAGGTTGAGGAGTGCGATTATAAATCATGGTGAAAGATTATCAATCATGAGATTCGTTGATGTTATTCCTATCCTTAAAATAAATGAGGTAGAATTACATGACCTGCTGAATTCAATGAACAGCCTGATGGCCACTTAATTTTCGCTGGAAGTAATCCAAGGTATGTCGAAAGTAATAGAGAGTAGCAGAATCGACATTAGCTACAAACGTAACATTCACATTGGGTACCATAAAGTAAACGAAGAATTCGGCTACTTTGAAAGCTGAATAGCGCATGACGGACGAAGCCAGAAGGTATAAAATGCCAACAAGTGCAGGCAAAAAAAGCATTTACGGCTAAAAGAAAACGATGTGCATCAAATATACAGCATATGAGTGTTACAGCGTTAAGTCAAGTGCCGGCACACCAGTCGGGAACGAGAGAACAGAGAGGACTGCGAAGAAGACGTCAGCCTATTGCACACTGGCCGACCCCGATCCAGGACGACAACAATACGGCAGCAGTCTCTTTGCGAAGAGGAAATAGGCGCCGTGTCCGACTGGTAGCGGTCCAGTTCTACGAGGAGCTTCAGGATTGGCGACCTGAATAGAAGTGCCAAAGCTCATTACTCTGCTCATACTTTCCATGTAGCTCACACATGAAATTGTCTATGCAGAACATATTTCTTATTTGCCTGTGGCATTTGCTTGCAGCACATCTGTATTTCTCAGAGTTATGTATTGTCATTTATTTTTCGTAATAAAACTCATTAATACGATTTGCTTGAATGTTGTCTAGGGATTCGAGAAAACAGGTTTCTCAGACACCCCACATTTGACGACTAGGTAGGATTCAACAACTAGAATGTACTAGTTTAACACACCGTTCTGTAGATCTGATTTACGGACTGCTGGTCTACTGAAATAAAAGATAATCGCACATTTTCTGATATATAGTTACAGGGGGATGTCGAAAAATGAAATCACCTATCAGGTAAGAACGGAGAAGTTTCATCAGAGAGCTGTTGACAAATGAAATACGTGGCAACCACCAACTAGAGGAAGGGATGTTATAATAGCATAATTGATTAGACATCAGGGAGTATCTACCTTGGCGCTGGAGAGAGCTGTAGATGGCGAACACTTTAGCAGAAGACAGAGTTTAGAAAATATGGAATAAATAATTGAGGAAGATCGGTTTAAGTTTACTCCGAGATGAAGAAGTAGGCTCTGGCGAGGAAATCATAGCTGTATCAAATCCGTAAGTACATAGATCACTCAGAAACAAAAAAGGCAGGAAGATGAGACATGTATCTCACATGATTACCTTCTATGTTGCACTTGGATGGACCAAATATCATATTATAATCACACAGTAATGACAATAAGTGATATGATACAATGCTTATATCTTTCTTACAATAAAGCTGGGCAGTAACTCCCTGTTGTCAGTGGCACACAGTGTTTCATTAGTGAGTTGGAGCAAGCTTCCAAGAAAAAGATGCGACTTATTTTTTGTCTACTGTGTGCATTTTAGTCTGAATTCTTAAAATTATGGGATATTTGTGTATCTTGTAGCCCGAGTTCCACGTTTTTGTACATGTGTAGTGTCTATTTCAGCTGCCTTTAGTATGGATACGGCCTGTGATTGTTTCGTTGAGATGTGAGCTGAGTTGGTGATCCTTTGCTCACACCTCCAGTTAGTGCTGGCTTCAGTCACACAGATTGAGTCTGTAGCTAATGGGCATCGCTGTGCAGGGCTGGACGTGGTGATACAGCGTACGAAATGGTTCAAATGGCTCTGAGCACTATGGGACTTAACTTCTTAGGTCACCAGTCCCCTATAACTTAGAACTACTTAAACCTAACTAACATAAGGACATCACACACATCCATGCCCGAGGCAGGATTCGAACCTGCGACCGATGCGGTCGCGCGGTTCCAGACCGCAGCGTACGTCCAGTCAGTCAGTTCACTGTTATGACTTCCCCAGTTACTGCCCGCACCTAGGATTACCTTCACCCACGGTCGACTGGCAGCTTGTTTCAAGGTGTGGCAGGCAGGGAAAGACATTTAGGGAGGAGGTAATTGAAGGGCCTCCCAAGGTCGCCTGAAGAACATGTGTCGGACGCTATCTGTGGCTGAAAAAGGTAGTAAGTACGATGCAGTCGCTCTCACTCTTCCAGAGCAAAGGTCTCGGCCTGCAAGACCTGTGAGTTCACCTGTGCGGTATCTCGTAGCTGTGAGTTCCAGGATAAAGTGTGTGTTGCTGCCTCTTACGGATACACCTGCCAACGAACGATGAAAATCCAGCGTGTACTCTGTGTAGATACTAGGAGTCATTCCAGATGTGGAACGAGTGCTTCTGGATGCCATGAGGACTGCCAATCTTGCTTGCGGAATGATTGCACAGCTCGCCATTGTCGGCGGGACCTACCATACGGTACAGAGCCTAGAGGGAGGTCTGAACCAGAGGCTTAGACGGTTCTGCGTCCGTGTAGGATGCATATTTCTCGAATTGTGCCGTAGGGTTCTGGGGTTGCTAGTTCCGATTAATAGGTTATGTGTTTACTACACGCAGAAGGCGGCAAGATGGGTAATGACGACCGTGTGGAATGAACTGGGCGGATTTTTACACCTGGGGAAACTACAGAAAGGGTTTAGGTCTCAAAGGGTACAGGAAGAACACAAGAAGAGCGTAGACATATCAACAATCACGGTATATTGATAATTTTTACTTATGGACCGTCTGACAGCAACCGAATAAAACACAATTTTAGTGCCATACGCATTTCGCCTTTATTTTCTGCAAGGCATCATCAGTGGCCTGGAATATGTACATATGTTAGGTATTTTACTTACATTTTTGTCACTGTGCCTATAGGTTATAAACAGTTCTGGTGGTTGGTATTTCCTATTAAGTAGTAATGTTTTGAACTGTACTTACAGGTTGCGTGGACAATTTCTTACATATTACGCTCCTGTTGCATTTTTGGTGTTGTTCTTCTTCTTATGATCGCCAATTTGCGGTTTTTTCAACATTCCACAGCACTATGCACTGAACGCTTGTTTTAGTGCAATGTTTTGGTTTCTGTTGTCGACTGACAAGTGGTTTTGCCAAAGATCGAATGTTAATTCCAAACTTATGAGTGTAACTATTAAAGTATCTGTGGTCTGTTCGTGTATGCATTTACGTGTGCGTTTGTGTGTGTGTGTGTGTGTGTGTGTGTGTGTGTGTGTTTTGGTGTGATGTATATTTTTTGTGCTGTGTGTGTCTGTATTTTGGTATGCGTACTTTTTTTTTTTGGCTGTGTATGTATGTATGTGTGTGTGTGTGTGTGTGTGTGTGTGTGTCCAGATGGTGTGGGGAAGAGCTTTTTTGTTTTATGTTATCATTTCCTTTATTAAGTGTAGTAGGGAGCCTGTGCTGACGTGTGTTTGTTCATTTATCACATGTTTGTTTTCTGCTATGGCTTTCTGGATGTGGAAGTTTTCTTGCGTTTGTATAAGATGTTTGTCATGGTTGCTTATTCTCATTACTTTCATTTCTTGTTCCATGTTTGTAGGATGATGGTTGTAGTGTTTTAAATGCTCTGCAAATGTGAAGTGGTTTGTTTCATACTTCCAACATCTGATATGTTCTTTGTATCTTGTTTCAAAATTCCTGCATGTCATGCCTATGTATGCTGCATCACAACTTTGACATTCAAGATTATATTTTCCTGATTGTTGGAATTTGTCCCTCTTGGTAGCTGGCTGGCTTAGGTGTGATTGAAGGGTATGCCCAGGCTTATATGCTATTTTGAAGCCCTGTCTCTTTAGGATGTTTGCAACTCTGTGTGTTAGTTTATGTGTGTAGGTCATGGTGTACCATCTGGTTCTTTTCTGTGTGGTGCTGTCATTGTGTGTGTTTGTTGAGTGTGTTTGTAAGTTTTCAGCTTGTGAGTTCTTTTGTATTCTGGAAATGTTGTGTTTGTTTTTATTTGTGTTTTTATTTTTTGATTGAGCCTGTGTACCACATGTGTGTCATACCCGTTGTTCCTAGCTCTTTGTATGGTTGTACTCATTTGTTGTTCATAGTTTCTCTTGCTGAGTGGGATTCTGTTTAATGTATGTAACATGTGTCTTAGTGCTGCAAGTTTCTGGCTGTGGGGGTGGTTGGATGTGGAGTATATTATTGTGTCTGTGGCTATTGGTTTTCTAAAGATGTTAAATGTATGTTTGCCATTTTCTTGTTTAATTGTAATGTCAAGAAAATGTATTTGATTTTCTTTTTCTTTTTCAAGTGTGAATTTTATGTTCTGATGAGCTTTGTTTATTTCCGAATGGAGTTCATCTATTTTTTCACTTGGCTCATCTACCAGACAAATACTGTCGTCCACGTATCTGTACCAGTATACGATTTTGAAACTTTCATTTGTGGTTATCTTTTCAAATATCTGATTTTCTAGGTGACTGATGAAAATGTTTGCTAGTGTTCCTGATATTTGGGATCCCATGGGCAGTCCATCAGTTTGTAGATAATATTCTTTCTCAAACTGAAAGCAGACTTGTTCAGTTGTCAGTCTGGGCATATCTGTTATTTCTTTTATTGCGTCTGTGGTGAGGTTGCTGTGGGATGAGAGATTTTGTTTAATGATTTCTATTGTTTCTGTGATAGGGATGGAGGTACACATATTTCCTACATCGAATGAAATCAGTGATGCTGTGTGTGGTACCTGTATGTTCTGTATGTCTTCTATTAGGTTTCCTGTGTTTATCACTGTTGTTGTTTTCTACTTTATAGTGTTTTGTAACTAACTTTTGGAGGTGTTTGGCTATGCGGCATGTTGGGGCTTTCTTGAAGTTGATAACAGCTCTCATTGGCATTCCGTCTTTATGTACTTTCGGTTGACTGCGGAGTGTTGGTGCTTGTGGGTTTTTCTGTGTTAAGTAGTATTTCTGTATGTCTGTGAGTGTGTGTTCAATGTTTATCAGTGTTCATTTCACATTTGCCTGGAATCGTGTGGTTGGATCTGATTTCAGTTTTTGTATGGCATTGGTGTTTATGTATTCCTTGGTTTTTGTAATGTATTCTCTTTATCCATGAGTACTGTTACCTTTCCCTTGTCTGCTCTTGTTATTAATACGTTATTGTTTGTAAACTTTTGTTTTAACCTTTTCATAGTGGCGGCTTCTGTTTGGTTGCTCTAATTGTGTGTCTGCTGTGTTTGTTTTATTATGGCTTTTATCTCTTCTTTTACTAGTTCTCTTGTCAGTCCTATGTTTATTTCACAATTGTTTTGTTGTTCTTCACGTATAAGGATGTGTCCAGTTTCTACTATGAGGTTTTCTATGTATTGATTGTTCACTTTGCTATTGGTGCAGTGTTTCAAACCTTTTTCCAAGAGCATTTTTTCATTTTCGTCTAGTTCTATCTCTATTAAGTTAACTAAGCGTGGATGGAATGTGTGTTGGTGTTCATGTGGTTCCACATTTAAAATTTAAATGTATTTTTGCGTCTTTTTTACTGTTAGTTTCATTATCTTCTGTTTATGTTTGTTTTGTAAATGTATCATTGTTGTTTATGTGTTGTGTTCAGTTTTTTCTACTAGTGCAATGAAAACTGCAGCGTTTCCTACGTTTTTTGCCAATTCTAGATGAGTCTCATAGAGCATCATGTTTAGGTACTGTTTTTTCGAATAGAGCATCTTAATTTCATATAGTAACCAATATTTCTGCAAATGATTTCGACTTTTGTGCCACTGTAGAACTGTTTTTAACCTTTACATTATTGTAACTTGGAATAAAAACATTCTTTTTGCATGTTTTGTCGAATTTTATGTGCTGTATCTTCTTATGGAGTCTCAGATGTATTTTCTTGAACCTGTTGTACACGTTGACAGGGATTGCTTGACATAGCTGTATTGACTTCTTCTACTTTTGTAGTCCTCTCTTCCTCAGTTGCGTGTAAAATATTACGGTATATTGCTAATTTTTACTTATGAACCGTCTGACAGCAACTGAATAAAACAGAATTTTAGTGCCATACGCATTTCGCCTTTATTTTCTGCAAGGCATCATCAGTGGCCTGGAATATGTTCATATGTTAGCTATTTTATTTACATTTACAACACATTTATTTACAGAGCATTACTGATTTCATTCGATATAGAAAATATGTATACCTCCATCCCTATCACAGAAACAATAGAAATCATTAAACAAAATCTCTCATCCCACAGCAACCTCACCACAGACGCAATAAAAGAAATAATAGATATGCCCAGACTGACAACAGAACAAATCTGCTTTCAGTTTGAGGAAGAATATTATCTACAAACTGATGGACTGCCCATGGGATCCCAAATATCAGGAACACTAGCAAACATTTTCATCAGTCACCTAGAAAATCAGATATTTGAAAAGATAACCACAAATGAAAGTTTCAAAATCGTATACTGGTACAGATACGTGGATGACATTATTTGTCTGGTAGATGAGCCAAGTGAAAAAATAGATGCACTCCATTCGGAAATAAACAAAGCTCATCAGAACATAAAATTCACACTTGAAAAAGAAAAAGAAAATCAAATACATTTTCTTGACATTACAATTAAACAAGAAAATGGCAAACATACATTTAACATCTTTAGAAAACCAATAGCCACAGACACAATAATACACTCCACATCCAACCACCCCCACAGCCAGAAACTTGCAGTACTAAGACACATGTTACATACATTAAACAGAATCCCACTCAGCAAGAGAAACTATGAACAACAAATGAGTACAACCATACAAAGAGCTAGGAACAACGGGTATGACACACATGTGGTACACAGGCTCAATCAAAAAATAAAAACACAAATAAAAACAAACACAACATTTCCAGAATACAAAAGAACTCACAAGCTGAAAACTTACAAACACACTCAACAAACACACACAATGACAACACCACACAGAAAAGAACCAGATGGTACACCATGACCTACACACATAAACTAACACACAGAGTTGCAAACATCCTAAAGAGACAGGGCTTCAAAATAGCATATAAGCATGGGCAAACCCTTCAATCACACCTAAGCCAGCCAGCTACCAAGAGGGACAAATTCCAACAATCAGGAAAATATAATCTTGAATGTCAAAGTTGTGATGCAGCATACATAGGCATGACATGCAGGAATTTTGAAACAAGATACAAAGAACATATCAGATGTTGGAAGTATGAAACAAACCACTTCACATTTGCAGAGCATTTAAAACACTACAACCATCATCCTACAAACATGGAACAAGAAATGAAAATAATGAGAATAAGCAACCATGACAAACATCTTATACAAACGCAAGAAAACTTCCACATCCAGAAAGCCATAGCAGAAAACAAACATGTGATAAATGAACAAACACACATCAGCACAGGCTACTACACTTAATAAAGGAATGACAACGTAAAACAAAAAAACTCTTCCCCACACCATCTGGACAGAAACACACACATACATACACAGCCAAAAAAAAAAAGTACACATACCAAAATACAGACAAACACAGCACAAAAAATATACATCACACCAAAACACACACACACACACACACACACACACACACACACATAAACAAACGCACACGTAAATGCATACACGAACAGACAACAGGTACTTCAATAGTTACACTCATAAGTTTGGCAATAACATTCGATCTTTGGCAAAAACACTTGACAGTCGACAACAGGAACCAAAACATTGCATTAAAACAAGCGTTCAGCGCAAAGTTCTGTGGAATGTCGAAAAAACTGCAAATTGGCGATCATAAGAAGATGAACAACACCAAAAATGCAACAGGAGCGTAATATGTAAGAAATTGTCCACGCAACCTGTAAGTACAGTTCAAAACATTACTACTTAATAGGAAATACCAATCACCAGAACTGTTTATAACCTATAGGCACAGTGACAAAATGTAAATAAAATAGCTAACACATGTACATATTCCAGGCCACTGATGATGTCTTGCAGAAAATACAGGCGAAATGCGTATGGCACTAAAATTGTGTTTTATTCAGTTGCTGTCAGACGGTCCATAAGTAAAAATTATCAATATACACGCAACTGAGGAAGACAGGACTACAAAAGTGGAAGATAGAAACGATCAGTACTGTCGTTGTAAATTGTTGTCGTAGCCATGCTGGGAGAGCACCAAGTGCTAACAAGCAAGCACTAAAGCTCAAATTGTTATAGGTACTGAAAGCTGGCTAGAGCCACACACAAATTCAGCCGAAATTTTTACGAAGGACCTACGGACGTTGAGAAAGGATAGGTTAAACACAGTTGGTGGCGGCTTGTTTGTGGATGTTAGAAGTAGTTTTATCTTGTAGTGAAACTGAAAAACATAGTTCCTATGAGTTACTGTGTGCTAGTATAGCAACTGTAATAAATCAACAATTGGTTCATTTTACTTGCACACCACCCCCCCCTCCCCTCCCCCGCCCAGGTGATTCAATTGCTGAACAGTTCAAAGAAAACTTGAGTATCTTATCAAATAGGTACCCCACGCACCGAATTGCATTCTTGAAATGTGTGCACAGCTGTGGATACTTACAACCATTAGGTGCATAGCGGAATGGCGACAGTGAAAATTGGTGCCGAGACGGAACCCTAAACCGGATAACCTGCTATACTTTCTCCGAAAATTATTTTGAGCAATTAGTTCAGGACCGCCCTCGAAGTTTAAATACTTGCGGAAACATACTTGTCCTAATAGCAGCAAATAACTCTGAGCACACAGGGACTGTCATGACGGACACTGGGACTGGTGACCACGAAATTGTTGTGGCGAGACTCATCACTGCAACGTTCAAAGTACACCAAAAGTAAAAGCAAAATACACCTATTTAAAAAAAAAGTAGATAAAAATTCGCCTCATGTCTTCCTAAGAGACAGTCTGCACTCTTTCACAACTATGTCGAGATTAAATGCACCTTAAGTTCAGAGAAACAACATCTGCGGTTGTTGAGAGATTTATACCGAATAAATTAATAAATGATGGCACTGAGCTCCCATGGTACATTGTACAGGTCAGAACATCGTTGCAGAAGGATCGAAAAAATCGTGCCAAATTTAAAAGAACACAAAATCTTCAAGACTGGCTATGTTTTATTAAATTAAAAACTTAACCTGGACTTCAATACGTTATGTTTTAAACAGCTTCCATGGAACTCTGTTTCGAAATTCTGAGAGATTCTGGTCGTATGTAAAGCACACCACCGACAATACATAATCAACATTTGCACTGCATGATACAAATGGTATTACGAGGCGCATCCAGAAAGAAAATTTCCCGATGTAGTTTCCCTTAAAGTAGATGTATTTAGTCGGGAAAACTGCGCCTCTGTGACGTGACAATCAAATGCGGGCCGGGCAGGTCCCTCCTGTTGTTAGTACGGCGGCAGCAGTGCGCCGAAACGGCGTCCTTTATTCACTTTCCCGTCGCCTGTGAGGTTCACTCAGTGATAAGGTTTCTTAATCCACAAAACATATCGCCCATCTAAATTCGTCGCCACCTCTGTTAGATCTACAGGCAAAACATCATGAGCAAGCAGGTGGTGCGGCGCTGTTTCCCGTATTATCAATGAAAGCGTCACTAAAGCGGAATTAATAAATTTCCTTTTCCGAAAATTTCGAAATTTGTGGTAAGGTCTTATAGGACCAAACTGCTGAGGTTGTGAGCGTGTTGTCATATCGCTGGCTTACTTGTGGAGTATCTTTGCGGGCAGCCGCGTCTGAAGAGAGTGGTACACGTGAGATGGAACTGTTATGTGGTGCTGTGGGTAGCTCTGCATGTGAGAGGTATTGTTAGTATGGAGGTTGAAGTGTTGCTACAAGAGCTATTACAGTAAAGTGATGAAATATGGAAGTGATTCATGGAATGTGCGTCAAGATGTAATTAAAAATGAGCAGTGCCGCCGGTAATGTATTTGTGTATCCTCCCGTTGCGTGTCGCACATCATCAATCATCCGCGCCATGTTCGGTCTCCCAGAGTGAACTGATGTGAATCAGTAAAAACTAGTTACCATAAAAGAGTGCAGTCAAGTGCCAGTGTCTTGTAGCGAGCGTGAGAACGTGTGTTCGATCATTGCGTTTCCGCATTATCAACAATCAGCCGCGCAGCGACGGTTACGCGCACGCTCGTACAAGTGAGAACTGAGAACTGAAGAATTAACTTTACGGACAGTGTTATATCATTACTAGTGACAAGGAGGACTATTAACAGATATCTGTTTGTGTGACGAGCGTAAGAACTTTCGTTCGATCATTCGGCTTCCGCATCATCAACAATCACCCGTGTCGTGTCGGTTACACCTACGCTCGTCTGAGTGGTATTGTGGACTGATAATCATCAAGATTTTTAATTGGGATAAACATTTACGACTTAGAATGTAAACAGTGGAACCTGCGTTTTCTTTTATCGTCTCAGAATATAGTTGTTCATACCAGACGTAGAACAGTGTTGTGCTTTGACGTTGAGTGGCTGCCCTAACTTGCTTGACGTATTACATGCATAATTTCAGGCAAGCCACAGCAGTGTGGAGCAGAACAGTACGACCGCCGCCGGATTACCAGGTACGTGGTGTGGGCAGGGCCCACGGTCGAAACGACAATCAGGTAAATGGTCCCCCACCACTATTTGTACCCCCGGCGTGTTACAACGTCATTGGTCCCTAAGCCTTCACACTACTAATATAACTTAAACTAACTTACGCTAAGGACGACACACACACCCATGCCCGAGGGAAGAGTCTAACCTCCGACGGGGGGCGCAAGGCGGGCCGTATCAAGACGCCTCTGACCGCGCAGCTACCCCGCACGGCTCCTTTTCAAAAATTCCTTCACCAATAAAGACGAAGTAATTATTACATGAGTAACTAAGAGATCTGTATCCAAAGTGTGGCGGAGCTGCTTAAATCACATAATATAGGCAAGTCTTCTGGTCCAGATAGTACACCAATTACGTTCCATTCAGAATATGCTGTTGCAATAGCCCCATACTTAGCCATCAAATACAACAGCTCGCTCGACGGAAGGTGCAGAATGATTTTGACAGTGTTCCACGCAGGAAACATCTAATCAAATTGCTTGCCTACGCAGTTTCGCTTCCGTTGTGCGACTGGATTCATGATTACCTGTCAGAAAGGTTACGGCAATTAGTAATTTGCGAGATATCGGTGAGTAAAACAGAAGATCGGCAGGGCTCGCGGTCCCAGAACTGACTTCATTTTAATCACTTTAGACGGTGCAATCAGAATTTTCACCATGACCGACAAGATTATACTCTCTCAAACAATTGAAAAATAACTGACTTGTGGAAGTGGATGAAATTAAATGAAACAACCGGCCCAGCGCCTGACTGAATGCTAGGGATTTCGTCATACAAAAAGATATGGTAGGCCTAATAAAAGTGAAATTTACTTTTTATTAAAATTTTGTTAATTCTCGTTTAACATTTATTCCGAATTGAATGAAATGTTGATTGTTTTATAATAAATACACTGTGTTAACGAAGAGTAAACGCAAACTCTGAAAACTATTTTCAGGAACCGTTCGATAACGTAGTGGAAATTTCTTTTGCAAGTTTGAGGTAAGGTCTTATGGGACCAAACTGACGAGGTCATCGGTCTCTAAGTTTACATTACTTAATCTAACTTAAACTGACTTACGCTAAGGACGACACCTACACCCATACCCGAGGGAGGACTAGAACCTCCGACGGGGGGAGTCGCCCGAACCGTGACAAGACGCCCGAGACCACGCGGCTACACAGTGCGGCGATAACACATTGGGCAAGATCCACTAAGAAATTTGTTTAGCCAGCAAACTTTGCTTCTAAGTCATACTTTCTTTGCGAAAGATAATTTTCTGTAGGAAATAGAAAATAGGATAATGCGTTCTATTCCGTAAAAAATACTAAAATAATCTACAAA
Organism: Schistocerca serialis cubense; assembly: GCF_023864345.2. Lineage (NCBI taxonomy): Eukaryota > Metazoa > Arthropoda > Insecta > Orthoptera > Acrididae > Schistocerca > Schistocerca serialis. The sequence goes on from NC_064644.1 coordinate 56,909,639, forward strand.
ATAGTGATATCAAGTATGACACTGTATATCATTTTCTACAATAAAGTTGTTAAAGACATTTGTTTTTGCCTATTCTTCAACATCAGGGTTAAACATAGAACATCTACATCTACCTCATTACTCTGCTATTCACAATAAAGTGCCTGGCAGAGGGTTCAATGAACCACCTTCAAGCTGTGTCTCTACCGTTCCACTCTCGAACGGCGCGCGGAAAAATCGAGCAGTTAAATTTTTCTGTGCGAGCCCTAATTTCTCTTATTTTATCGTTATGATCATTTCTGCCTCTGTAGGTGGGTGCCAGCAGAATTTTTTCGCAATCGACTCAGAAAACTGCTGATTGAAATTTCATGAGAAATTTCCGTCGCAACGAAAACCGCCTTTGTTTTAATGATTCCCACTCCAATTCACGTATCATGTCTGCGGCACTATCTCACCTATTTCGCAGTAGTACAAAACGAGCCGCCCTTCTTTGAACTTTTTCTTTGTTATCCGTCACTCTCACCTAATGCGGATCCCATACCACACAGTAATACTCCAGAATAGGGCGGACGAGCGTGGTGTAAGCAGTCTCTTTAGTAGATCTGTTGCACCTTCTCAGTGTTCTGCCAATGATTCGCAGTCTTTGGTTTGCTCTACTCGCAACATTACCTTTCTGATCGTTCCAATTTCAGTTATTCGGAATTGTAATCCCTAAGTATTTAGTTGAATTTACAGCCCTCAAATTTATGTGACTTACCGCGTAATCGAAATTTAGCGGATTTCTCCTAGTACTCACGTGACTAACTTCACGCTTTTATTTATTCAGGGTCAATTGCTACTTTTCACACCATACAGATATCTTATTTAAATCATTTTACAATTCGTTTTGGTCATCTGATGACTTTACAAGACGGTAAATGACAGCATCATCTGCAAACATTAAATCATTTTACAATTCGTTTTGGTCATCTGATGACTTTACAAGACGGTAAATAACAGCATCATCTGCAAACAATCTCCTATGTCGTTAATATAGATCAGGAGCAATGGAGGGCCTGCAACACTTCGTTGGGGAACGTCGGATATTACTTGTGTTTTATCGATGACTTTCCGTTTATTACTACAGGCTGTGACCTTTTTGACAGAAAATCACGAATCCAGTCGCACAACTGAGGTGATAGTCCATAGGCAGACCTTTGGTTAGTAGATGTTTGTGAGGAACTGTGTCGAAGCCTTCTGGAAATCTAAAAATAATGAATCAATTTGATATCCCCTGTCGCTAGTACTCATTACTTCATGGGTTGAAGATCTAGTTGTGTTTCACAAGAACGATGTTTTCTACGTGTATTCGAGGTAATTCTTAATGCTCGAACACAGTATATGTTCCAAAAGCGCTACTGCAAATCGACGTTACTGATATGGGCCTGAAATTCAGCGGATTACTAGTATTTACTTTTTTGGGTATTGGTATGACTTGAGTAATTTTTCAGTCTTTAAGTACGGAACTTTCTATGTTTCTCATCTTGGCAGTTCTTCTTGATTGGGATTCAGGAATATTTACTTCGTCTTCTTTCATGAAAGAGTTTCGGAAAACCGTGTCTAGTAACTCTGCTATAGTGGCACTATCATCAGTGACTTCACCGTTGTTATCGCGCAGTAATTGCGTCTTGCTACGGGTGTGCTTTATGTATGAACCGAATCTCTTTGGGTTTTCTGCCAGATTCCGAGGCAGAGTTTTGTTGTGGAAATTATTAAAAGCATCTCGCATTGAAGTATGCGCTATAGTTCGAACTCCAGCAAAACTTTGCCAATCTTGGGGTTTTGCGTTCTTTTAAATTTGGCGTGCTTTTTTGTTGCTTCAGTATTAGCGATCTGACCCGTTTTGTGTACCATGAGGGATCGGTACCATCACTTATTATATATCTCTCAATTGCAGTCGAAATCATTCCATATCTTTTCTACGTTTGCGTGATCAGATCGGAAGGAGTGGAGTCTGTCTCTTAAAAAGGCGTTAAGAGAATTTTTATCAGCTTTTTTTTAAAAAGATGTAGTTTGCTTTTCTTTTTGATGGTTGTAGGTGTTGCGGTATTCAGCCTAGTAGTAACAGCCTGTATTCGTCATGATACTCCCTATTTGTCCAGGATTACTTGTTGCTAAGAGGTCAAGTATGCTTTTGCAACCATGAGAAAGCATTCAGTACAATATCGGATGACGTATTATGCCTGTCGCCGGCTTCAAACGTGTAATTTTTCCAGCGTATCGAGGGCAGATTGAAGTCACCGCCGACTATAACTGTATGAGGGGGTACCTAATTGAAACAAAGCTCAATTTTCTTTGAACCGTTCAACAACTTTATCTTCTGAATCTGGGGCTCGGTGAAACGATCCAATTAACAGTTTAGTCAGATTGTCAAGTATAACCTCTACCCATAATATTTCGCAGGATCTACCTATGTCAATTTCACTGCCAGGTAAAGTACTTCTGACAGCAATAAATACTCCACTACCAACTGTATTTAAACTATCCTTTCTGAACACTGATAGGTCGTTTGAAAAAAAAAATCGGCTGAACTTATTTCCGGCTTTAGCCAGCTTTCTGTACCTATGACTGTACTGTCTGCCATCGGGTTCCCCTAAATGGCAGGCAGCACCGCATAACAGCCACGCTATGAGGGAAGCCAAACAGGCGAAGGCATCAGGTAAACACGCCGAAGATTCCAGTCGATTAATAGGAACCCTTCCTTGCAGAGGTCACCGCGACATATCCGGCCACGGATTCCTATTGGCTCCAGCTCACTATATAGGCCCGGCCGGTCGAAGGCCGATCAGTCTTCGTCAACTGCTAATGGCAACCGCTATAGCAAAGTCTCCGAGAAGATACCACCGAAGCCGCCGTACTGCACCGCCGATCGAAGTACCAGCCGACCGAGAAGAACCACATCTCTGGCTAGATCGACGGACGTCTACATCTATGGTAGTTATCCAAATAGACGACAGAGTGATAGAGAAACAATTAAAATCGCTCAAAAGAGGAAAGGCCGCTGGACCTTGTGGGATACCAGTTCGATTTTACACAGAGTACGCGAAGGAACTTGCCCCCCCTTCTTGCAGCTGTGTACCGTAGGTCTCTAGAAGAGTGTAGCGTCCCAAAGGATTGGGAAAGGGCACAGGTCATCCCCGTTTTCAAGAAGGGACGTCGAACAGATGTGCAAAACAATAGACCTATATCTCTAACGTCGATCAGTTGTAGAATTTTGGAACACGTATTATGTTCGAGTATAATAACTTCTCTGGAGACTAGAAATCTACTCTGTAGGAGTCAGCATGGGTTTCGAAAGAGACGGTCGTGTGAAACCCAACTCGCGCTATTCGTCCACGAGACTCAGAGGGCCATGGACACGGGTTCACAGGTATATGCCGTGTTTCTTGACTTCCGCAAGGCGTTCGATACAGTTCCTCACAGTCGTTTAATGAACAAAGTAAGAGCATATGGACTATCAGACCAATTGCGTGATTGCATTGAGGAGTTCCTAGATAACAGAACGCAGCATGTCATTCTCAATGGAGAGAAGTCTTCCGAAGTAAGAGTGATTTCAGGTGTGCCGCAGGGGAGTGTCATAGGACCATTGCTATTCACAGTATACATAAATGACCTGGTGGATGACATCGGAAGTTCACTGAGGCTTTTTGCAGATGATGCTGTGGTGTATCGAGAGGTTGTAACAATGGAAAATTGTACTGAAATGCAGGAGGATCAGCCGGCCGAAGTTGCCGTGCGGTTAAAGGCGCTGCAGTCTGGAACCGCGAGACCGCTACGGTCGCAGGTTCGAATCCTGCCTCGGGCATGGATGTGTGTGATGTCCTTAGGTTAGTTAGGTTTAACTAGTTCTAAGTTCTAGGGGACTAATGACCTCAGCAGTTGAGTCCCATAGTGCCCAGAGCTATTTGAACTTTGCAGGAGGATCTGCAGCGAATTGACGCATGGTGCAGGGAATGGCAATTGAATCTCAATGTAGACAAGTGTAATGTGCTGCGAATACATAGAAAGATAGGTCCCTTATCATTTAGCTACAAAATAGCAAGTCAGCAACTGGAGGCAGTTAATTCCATAAATTATCTGGGAGTACGCATTAGGAGTGATTTAAAATGGAATGATCATATAAAGTTGATCGTCGGTAAAGCAGATGCCAGACTGAGATTCATTGGAAGAATCCTAAGGAAATGCAATCCGAAAACAAAGGAAGTAGGTTACAGTACGCTTGTTCGCCCACTGCTTGAATACTGCTCAGCAGTGTGGGATCCGTACCAGATAGGGTTGACAGAACAGATAGACAAGATCCAACGGAGAGCAGCGCGCTTCGTTACAGGATCATTTAGTAATCGCGAAAGCGTTACGGAGATGATAGATGAACTCCAGTGGAAGACTCTGCAGGAGAGACGCTCAGTACCTCGGTACGGGCTTTTGTTAAAGTTCCGAGAACATACCTTCACCGAAGAGTCAAGCAGTATATTGCTCCCTCCTACGTATATCTCGCGAAGAGACCATGAGGATAAAATCAGAGAGATTAGAGCCCACACAGAAGCATACCGACAATCCTTCTTTCCACGAACAATACGAGACTGGAATAGAAGGGAGAACCGATAGAGGTACTCAGGGTACCCTCCGCCACACACCGTCAGGTGGCTTGCGGAGTATGGATGTAGATGTAGATGTAGATATCGTACAGCCAGCTGTTGTATTGTCCGTGTTTGATCCGAGTCTCGTTCCCTTCCCCTTTCCGCACGCTAGAGCGCTACGCCCAATGTAATGTATCATTTACCACTAACACTTCTAATTACAACATAACATTTTACAGTCGACAAGCAGACAGGACTTAATACATTGTACCTCTGGCGTATCATGCAGTTACGTTCATGCAGTTACGTTCAATAAACTGTTGGAGAATACAACAATAACCATTTGGGCTGATAGGTTCGGTTCTTTCCCAACACAGCTACGACAATTTACAACTACAGTACCAATCATTTCTAGAACTACCTTACTGTGTTTTACGTGCCATCTTCTAGACGGACGCCCTTTATGTGTTTTCCTGAGGCCCTCTAATCTAAAAAAAAACGCCCAGTCTTTTTCAAACAGCCCCCGCTTCCCGTGTAGCCGCTTCCTGTGTGTGGTGGACTCCTGACCTATTAGGTGGATCCCGGAATCCCGCCACCTGATGGCGCAAGTCAAGGAATCTGTAGCCTACTCGGTTACAGAACCTCCTGAGCCTCTGATTCACACCCTCCACTCGGCTCTGCACCAAAGGGCCACAGTCACCTTGTCGAATGAAACTTCTCTCTTCGTGTTGGTATGTGGGTAGCTCTATTAAATTCGTTTTGGTTAATGACAACAAATATAAAGTGAAGTTCGTAAATATACATTTGAAGGCCACGAATTAATACGAGTCTTCGAAGTTAGGAGAGCTTGTAACATCGTCAGAAGGAATTTGCAACACCGTGAAGAGGCCGGGGCGGAGGTACCAGAGACAAGAATTCCAACTCGAGGAGCGTTGCTAGCAGTGCGGCTGAATACTGCATTGTCGGCGAGATTGTCATTTGTCAGAACATTTACTGTACAAGTCCACAGTGAGTGACTTATTGGCAAGCTACAGCGGCGGAAGAGGTTTATCTAGATCAGAAGGCGGCATTCCTCGTTGTGCGTATCGCTCTTTGTATGAAGGTGGTTTGATAAGTCTGGTAAATTTCCATGAAAGAAGGGAATAATTTTGTAGCGCCTTCATGGTTCGTTAGCTCAGTTAATCCAAAGATCGTATAAAGAATTTCAACAATGTACAGTATGCAGTTTATTGCTGACAGCCGTCCTAAATTATGAGTGTACCAACTACAGTGGAAACTGGAGAAAAAAGTTTCTTGCTAATATTAAATGTTTTCATTTAAAGGGTTGGACTGCCACACAAATCAAAACAGAATAGGCAAAGTTCACACGGACACTGTACTGGTACTGAAGACTATTTAATTCTGTATTAAACCATTACTAACCCTTGTCCCTTTTTCGGGACGCGTATATTTTACTTATTTCTACGTATATAAACTTGCCGATTTTTTGTTCTCGCACTTGGCAGCACTGTATGTCTGCTGGTAGTTCCTGGACGACAATGAGCTATGACTTAGTTGTCTGGGCGTGTTTGTTATGAACTTATGGATGTCCATGTAAGATTAAGTATACTTCAGATATTTCAAGTAAGTGCAATATCGATATATTTTATGCGTCCCAATAATGGGACAATGGCACGTTACACTATCATTTATTGTTGATGTGCCCTATTCTTGTATACATGTATTATACAGAGAAGAATTGCATTTTACGTTCTTTATATCTGCTTTTTTCATGTTCTATTCGAATTTTAAGATTCCATCAGGATAAAAACATGCCGCGTGGACTTACACTTGAAGAAATTCTAGCAGAACTAGCGAACCATCAAGAGAGTGACAATGAAGATGATGACGTAGAACTGGCGATTATTCCACCCGATGCAGATGTAATAACAGATGAAGAAGACATTGACGAAAATGTATTGAACTATGAGTCTGTTGTACAAGATGTAGCCGGTACATCAGAGAGAAGCTCTCACTTTTGGATGTCCGACAGAGAATAGTAATGTTTTACTTATCAAAGAAAACAGGATCAGTGCCAAAACGCAGAGGACCACAAGGAAGCAAATTGATGGGAGGACGGGTGAGCACAGATGTACGACTAGATCCAGGAAATCATTTCATTGTGCCAAGTAAAACACAGAAGAGAAAAAAAAACACATAAGAGATGTGCTTACTGTAAGAAGAAAACAACAAAAATTTGTGATAGGTGCAATGTTGGTGTACACGACAAGTCTTTTGCTTCAGTTCATACTGAATGGACGTTCAATAATATTGAAACATTTTTTATTTATTGTTTGTGTTGTTTCTTACAATATTATGCATGGAGAATAATGTTGTGAATTTGGATAGCGCATTTGGCCAATGTCCCAAAATTGGGACGGTCAGTAGTTTTTGTTCTAATAAACTGAAAATTTTCAAAACAACTTTTTATTCAATTAATCACTCAATGTAACGTATTTATGCATAAAAGTTTGCAAAAAATGATCCGATAGAGTTTTGGCCAGTAATGGGTTAATGAATTTATACGTGGTCGGACAAGCATCGAAGGCGAAGTGCGGTCCGGCCGTCCAAATGAGGACACCACAAAGGAAACTAAATACAAAATCCTTAATATGTTAAAGCAAGAACGCCTAATAGCAATTCGTTACACTGCTGAGAGTCTAGGCATCTCAAGTGCATAATTTCCTGCGCGGAGAACTGGCTATGATGCTATGTGCGAACTGGGTGCTGCGACTGCTAACACTCGACCAAAAGCCCACCGGGCACAATATTTCAACACCATGTTTGGTGGTTTTTAATCGCAATCCGCAAGACTTTTGCACCGATTTATGACTGTTGATGAAACGTGGATTCATCGTTTCACAGCAGAGTCAAAACGGCGGTCAAATCAATGGACAAAGGCGGACGAAAGGGCACCGACGAAGGCAAAGGCCATTGTGTCAGCTGCACATGGTTTTTTTTTTCTTCCCAAGGAATTACTTGGAAAAAGGAAGAACTATAGCTGGACCCTTGTTGGACAGTTTGAAGCTTGGCTGAAGCAAGAACAAGGCTATCACGAAAAAAATGTTCTTTTTTCAGGACAATACATCATGCCACACATCAGCGGAAACGATGGCAAATGTGCATCAATTGGGCTCTGAACTGGCTTCTCATCCACCCTATTCATCTGTTCACCAGAGATAACAACAAGTGACTTCTTGCCACTCTATAACTTGAAACTTTATCGTGCTGGGAAGAAATTTCCATCAAATGAAGAAGTAATAATTGCAATCAATGAGTATTTTGCGGATTTTGCCACAACCTGTTTTTCCGATGGGTTCAAAAAGCTGGAGGATCGCTAGATCAAACGTATATTCTTCATGGGAACCTACGTCGAGAAGTGAGTTGTCTACGAAACAAACGTTTTTCCTTGCTTTCTTACTAGACATATCAAACCACCCCTAGTAGAAGATGCTCGTTCGTCGTCAAAACAGTACTGATGTAAACATTACGCTATTTATTCTTCGGCGTTTCCTGTTCTTAATGTCATTTCTATCACGTAGATCGGAAGTCATACCAGACCAGTAAAGTCATCAACAGTACTTGTACGATGCAGCGATTGTAAGCAAATGCACGACGCTCTACCGGCTCAACTGCGATTTGACGATTAATGACTAAAGTCTCTCATTTGTATTACTTAAAATCACTCTTGACACTTACTAGGATTTCGTTATTTTTAACAGTTTTTATTCATAGGTTGACCCCAGTGATATCTGTTACGGTACCACTTAGCCAGATAAAGGTAATCAAGTGTTGCAGATGCTACACCACCACAGAAATACAACGGTTTGTGTGAGAAGGCTGCCTTGTTTGTTTATTAATAATTTGTCAAATCGTGGTTCTGTTTTTGAGACACAAGTAAACAAATCATTTTCTAATTGAAACCTATTTGCCGGCCGGAGTGGCCGTGCGGTTCTGGGCGCTACAGTCTGGAACCGAGCGACCACTACTATCGCAGGTTCGAATCCTGCCTCGGGCATGGATGAGAGTGATGTCCTTAGGTTAGTTAGGTTTAAGTAGATCTAAGTTGGCGCTTACTGAGATACTGGTGCCCCTCTCCTACTTGCGGAGGTTTCATGTGGAGTATGGACACCTACGGGACGTTCTGCCCGTCTCTCGCTTACCAACGACCAGTCACATCTATCACACACTACTTCACCGTCGGCCACCTAATGTCGTCGAAAATAGGCCGCGGAGGAATGAAATAAAATGGAAGCGCAAAGAAGCTAAGACGAAAAGGCTGCAGGAAAAATATGAAGAAACTGAGAAAGAAACGGCTGTCGGAAGAACAAACTCAGCATACAGGAAAGCCAAAACAACCTTCGCCGACGTTAACAGCATGGGTGGTAACATTAAAAGTGCAGCAGTAACTCCACCTTTAAATGCAGACAGGTGCAAAGAATACATTGAAATCCTCTATGAGGGGAAGATTTGTCCGATGTGATAGAAGAAGAAACAGGAGTCGATTTAGAAGACATAAGGGATCCAGTATTACAATCAGGATTTAAAAGAGATCTGGAGGACTTAAGATCAAATAAGGCAGAAGGGATAGATAGCAGTCAATCAGAAGTTCTAAGATTATTGGGGAAAGTGGCTTCAAAACAACTATTCACGTTGGTGTGTTGTATGTGTGAGTCTGGTGACATACCATCTGACTTTTGGAAAAATATCATCCACACAATTCCGAATACTGAAAGAGCTGACAAGTGCGAGAATTATCGGACAGTCAGCTTAACAGCTCAGGTATCAAAGTTGCTGACGAGAATAACATACAGAAGAACGGAAAGAGAAAATTAGGGATGTGCTAGATGACGATCAGTTTGGCTTTAGGAAAGGTAAAGCCACGAGAGAGACAATTATGAGGTCGAGGTAGATAATGGAAGCATGACCAAAGATTAATCATGACATGTTCATGGGATCTGTTGACCTGGAAGAGTTTTCGACAATGTAAAATAGTGCAAGATGTTCAGAATTCTGAGAAAAGTAGGGGTAAGCTATAGAGAGAGACGGGTAATATACAACATGTACAAGAGCCAAGAGGGAATAATAAGAGTGGACGACCAAGAACGATGTCCTCGGATTAAAAAGGGTCCAAGACCAGGATGTAGTCTTTCGCCAGTACTGTTCGGTCTGTACACCGAAGAAGCAATGATAGAAATAAAAGAAAGCTTCAGGAATTGAATTAAAATTCAAGCTGAAAGGATGTCAGTGAGACGATTCTCTGATGACACTGTAATCCTGAGTGAAAGTGGATAAGGACTACATGATCTGCTGAATGGAGTGAACAGTCTATAAGTTCAGGATGTGGACTAAGGTAATCAGCAGTAACAGAAACGAGAACAGTGAATAACATAACATAAGGATTGATGGTCACGAAGTAGATGAAGTTAAGGAATTCTGCTACCTTGACAGTAAAATAACCAATGATTGACTGAGCAATGACATCAGAACCAGACTAGCAGTACCAAAAATGGCATTCCTTGCCAAGAGAAGTCTACTAGAATCAAACGTAGATCTTAATTTGAGGACGAAATTTCTGAGAATGTACGTCTGGAGTACAACATTGCATGGTAGAGAAAGATGGACTGTGAGAAAACCGGAACAGAAGAGAATCGAATGATTTTAGATGTGGTGCTGGAGATGAATGTCGAAAATTATGTGGACTGATAAGGTAAGGAATGAGGAGGTTCTGCGCAGAATCGCAGAGAAAAGGAATAAGTGTAAAACACCGACAAGGAGAAGGCACAGGATGATAGGACATCTCTTACGACATCAGATGTAACTCGAGAAACCGTGCAAAAGGGGGAAAAAACAAGCAGCCCCTAATGTACAGGGTGGTTACAGCCAAACTTGCTGTACTTGGGAGGGCCCCGCGTAAACTGTTGATCGTTGGACAATAAAACTTAGTCCAAACATTTGTAAGGATATGTGTAGGAGAAATAACGAATAAACCATTAAATGATACATATTTTATATCTCACTTGAAAGAGTAAGATTTGTTAATTTCGTTCTGTATATATGTACCGGATTACAAACTTTGCTCATTGTGATAACCACCTACATCAACGACAGTCTGGAACCGCACTAGAGATACCATTTCAGGTGTGTTGGGAGCACTTTTCGAAAGGTGGACCACGGAACGTTCAGATGTCGTGACGAAGCTCGTGCACTGCTTGAAGATAGCCCATTGCGTGCAGCATTCGCAGTAGTGGCAACTCCTTCGAGAATTTGTGGGCGACTGGCCGTCTGCCTCTCCCAAGAGCAATACCCAAATCGCCAGTTAATTCGAACTTCCGACCCCCGTTCATCAACTCCTGTATGGAAAGAGGACCTGTCTCCCTTCCTTTAATGCTTCTATAGTCATGAAAAGCAGCAGAACTCCTGCCGTTGTTTCGATAAGCTAGCTTTACGAGCAGAGGACTGCTCACCGTGTCCAGACCCAAGTTGACTGTCTCCAACGGTGATGTACACTAATGCTAGTGTTGCCCCCTGTGTCACCGTACAGAAGCAGCGCCTAACAGCAAGTTATGACACAAAAAACTGTTGTAACAACGCCAGCCCTATAAAGTTGGGTACGCAGTGTGAGTGGTAAATAGTTTTCGGTCTACACTGTTTCAAGTAGCGAAAGGTTCATTGGGTATTTGAGAGTGCAACTGGTGTAAGTGCATGCTGAAGCATACTAAGTAAATGAGTGCCAAAGTTATACAGCTGTTGCTAAACCATGTGTATTACTATCAAAACATCAGAGTTTTTCATCATGGTCAGTTAGTGTTCGCATAGTTGTAGGTTTTTACTGTGGTAATATTTTGAAGACTTTTTGGTAGCATAAACAATACATACGAGTAGGAGTAGAACCCACATTGATTATGAAACAAGGATATGTGAGCAATTAAAGCAAAGTTAATATAACAAGCTGACAAAAATTGATAAATAATACCTCAGCGTTTTCAACACACAGAAGACACTAGTGATAGAGGTATTGACGAAGGACCAATGTGGGGCCCCCTCAAATTCGCTTCTACTGATTCAAGAGTTAATTAATACTTGGACTGCACTGTTTGAAGATTTTCTTTGCAGGTATAGACCCATCTTACGTTCCTCTATCTTATTTCATTCAATTCTGTGTCTTTTGTAACTTTGTCCTTGGCTATTTCATCCATGGCTTTAATTGTTAGAAAGTTTTTTGTTTTCATTTCCACTATGGAAAAATTTCTGATAACCTCTTTCATTGCTTCCGTCCTGTCCTGGGTAGTAAATGCATATGCGGTTTCTTTTCCTTTCCACGGAGACCTAAACCTTTATCGCATTATGTATATGTGTGGCCAGGTTCAATGACCTTGTGACCTAGGCTGACACAAAGAAACAGGAATTGTGCGACATTAACGAAAGTTGTTAGCCTTGTTGCTACATCTGAAAGATGACGTGTACTCAAATTTCGCGAGAGTGGCATAAGAACAGCTCTAGTAGCACCGCTATGAGGAAGAAAATTAGGTTTGCTTTAAATACACGCTGTAATGGTTGCGATCGTTAGTTACCGTTGAGACTGGATGTGTTGGGCTCATGTTAGTCAAGAGTGCCTTTAAGATGAGAAAAAAGCCATTATCGATACCACACTCGGTTTGAACGGGGTGGTGTAATACTGCTACGAGACGCAGGATGTTCCTGTTTGAACTCTACACAAAGGCTTGGCAGGACTGTAGTCATTGTACAGGATTCCCTACAGTGGTGGTCACTTGAATGTACGGTCTCAAAAAAACCAGGGTCCAGACAGCCACTTGGCACTACCGAGAGGGAAGACCATCGCTGCGGCGCGTGCCTGTGGCTCATCGTACTTCATCTCCAGTAGTTGGCACCACAGTGGCAACAAAATGTTAAAAATCTGCTACTTCAACGACAGCTCCGAGCCAGACGCCCTCTGCGTGCTTTCCACTGACCCTAGACCATTACCAGGTGCGCCTTCAGTGGTGTCGATCGATAGCTCATTGGATAGCTCAGTGGATGTCTGTTACGTTTTCTGATGAAAGGTGGTTCTGCCTCGGTGCCAGTTACGGCTGCGTGTTGGTCAGAACGAGGTCATTTGAGGACCAGCACCCAAGCTACCTGCGAGATGGAAGCACTGGACCTGCGTGCTTGGAGTTTTAGTCTGAGTTGCGATTTCGTACGACAGCACGAACACTCTCGTCGTTGTACCACGCAACCTGGATGCAAACCTGTTCATCAGCCTGGTGCTTCGATCTGTTGTGCTGCAATTCATGAACAGTATTCCAGGGGATGTTTTCCAACAGGAATACGCTCTTCTAGGTACTGTTGCTGTAACCCAGCATGCTCTACAGAGTGGCAACTTGTTTTTTTAGCCTGCTCGATCACGAGATCTGTTTCCAATACAGCACGTATGGGACATAAGCGTACGACTAATCCAGCGTCACCAAAATGTTCAAATATGTTTGAAATCTTCAGTCCCTAAGCTTACACACTACTTAACCTAAATTATCCTAAGGACAATCACACAAACCCATGCCCGAGGGAGGACTCGAACCTGCGCCGGTCATCCATAACCAGCATTAACCGTCCCTGACCGACCAAATGCAATAGGCATGGAACTCAGAAACTGACATCCGGCACCTATTTAATAGGGTGCATGCACGTTTGCAGGCTGGCATTCAACATTCTGGTGGTTACACCTGTTATTAATGTACCAGCAATTCACATTTGCATTGGCTTATTCCGCGCTTGCTCTGTGTTCTTGGAATGTTATCTAGACATACGTATTTCCGAAATTTGATTGCTCAACTTTGTTTTTCGATGTTGCGATATCTTTTCCGAGATGTACAACCTGTAATTCAAAATATTCCCTATTTAAATACGAAAAAAATAGTACTGTAAGTACTCTTAAAAGCACATACATTAGGCTACTGCTGCGTTTTCTAGAAAATCCATGCCTGAAACTTCATTAGAGGTAACATCGTCTCTGCTTTCCCCTGCCATTTCACCTCTACTAGTTGTATTGTAAATGCAGTCCAGGCCTCGGTTTGGTCATCATCGCAAAGTGCAAAACTAAGCGGTAAATAGCTTGTACTTTTTTACTCTTAAGAGATCTATTTAGCGTACCAGAAGTGCATTCAGATTATTTTCCTGTGGAATGTCACTTACCCTACTTTTAATCTCAGACTCTGTAGTTTGCGCTAAAGGGCAAACACTCTGGATGGAGGATCGTAAAACCAAATACATTAGGCATTGAATGAATTAGGGTTAGAAACTGAAGGTACACGCTGGTTGGCTTAGTTGCGTCTCCCTCAAACGGGCGTTACACAGGGGAAGGGGAAGCGTGGCTAGGTGGCACTGTGAATCGACGCTACCGTTAGGAACCGTGTGGGTAATGGTAGCCGCCACGGGGAGTACAAGACCTGTATGTCAAACAGGCCACCTCATTCACGCTCCGGCGCGATCACCATTAAACTGGCGACAAAGCGCCGGCCGCTGCTTGTGCCTTCTTCTGGCTGGCGCGCCGCGAGCTGTGTAATCTGTGCTACAGATTGGCGTCCACGGCAGCGGCGGTGGCAGGATACCCGCGAAATGGGAGCGCCGCTCGTTGTGCTAAGTGATTACATCTGCGATGCTAATGCAGCGCTGATTCCGCTGCCCTCGGCGGCACCGCATCAACACAACACACGCCGGAGAGCGCGGGACAACGCTAGCGTCATCCCCTGCGGCTCTGAACCTCCCTCTCCCTTCCTCTCTGTCTCTCCGTCCCTCTCTCTCTCTCTCTCTCTCTCTCTCTCTCTCTCTAGCCCTCTCTTATGGCATGGCGCGCCGTGGCGACCGACAATTACCCAGAGTGCGCTGCGCTGCGCGCTGCGTGTCTAATCTGGAGCCGTATTTCAGGCGCGCCAAGTGGACGGACACTGTATCTGGGCCAGCTACAGCTGCTGCCGCCGCTGCTACAGAGGGGACACGCTGACAACAAGGCGAGCCGTTATTAATAACCGCCCTGTGCTACCCGCCAGACAACAGACAACGCCACCCTCTCTGGGCTAGTAGCGGGCGGACACTCAACACGAGCACACCTATCAGTTATCGCTGCCACCTTCTTTCATCGTGTGACAGAAATGTATGAAACTGTTGTCACTACATGAATAGGTATTGCTCTTCTCTACACACATTGCAGGGAGCGCCAGGTAGTGGACTGAGTCAAAAAATGTACCATGGAGGATGACGTCAGGAAATTAATCAAGCGCGGTGTTTCGAAGTGTGTATGTACAAGTGTGTCCAGTGTATCCGTTGGTACATGATGGGTTACCAAAAACAAGAGTGACAGTCCGTTGTCCGTTTCTGATTATTTATTTATTTGCAGCATTCGCATTTCACCTGCTGACTGGGTACTATAGCAGATTTTCTCACGTCTACCTTTGTCGCTTGGAATAGATGGTCACAGTGTATATGGCACAGTATTGAATCCATTATATCGACAAATGCAGTCAAATGGTATGCCATTTTATGTCAGTGGTACCATAAACAACAAGGCATCAACGATACAGGAAGTAAAGGGTGGAACTCGGTATAAAAGCAGTCGGCTCTGTACGGTGTTTTTGTGTGCGTGCGTGCCTTTACTGTAGGTAGGAAACAGATAACATTAATGACAGCGGATTTTGGGCGCATTAACCACGATTGTGATAATGCCACGCGGAAACTATTGTCACGTGATGGAAAAGCAAAACTCGGTACGTAATGGGACTCTCTAAATGTCAGTTCCCACAAAGATGAATGTTCCAAGCAAAGAATTTCGTTATGCTGGGGACACAACGTGAACAGACCGGAAAGAAAATGTGAAAGTTTAAAATTACCTGAGGCATAGAACGAGTTACACATGCGCTAACCAAGGGCCACAAACCGTTATTCCTCCCAACTTGATTTACAGTTGCCAGTAATTGCCAGACGTTTACGACTAATTTTGTCACATGACAGACATCTTCCATTCAAGAAACGACTGCAGGAACCCGCATTAACACCCAAGCGCAACAGGATGCTTTGAAGTTCGCTGAAAAATATGTGTCATGAACTTCACGATGGGATAAAGTGATCTACACTGATGAAAATAAGTTTCATTAAGATGGGCAGGATGGAATTCAGTATTACTGGCATGAGCTGAGAATAGAGGATCAGGTAAGAATGAGGATAAATTTTGGTGGTGGAAGTGCTATGCTTTTGGCAGAATATGCACTAGAGGTAAATCATGCACTGCTTTTCTGAACTCTAAAATGAATTGTACCACGTACACTGAAATGTTAGAAACATAATTGATTAGAATACATGAGGACCTAGGGGTTTCAACAAGGTAATGCATCCGTGTACGGTTTCGTCAGTCAAAAAGTAGTCTGAACATAAAACAGCGGTGACTTGCTCTGGCCTGCACGTAGCCCAGAGTTGAACCAAGTGGAAGACCTTTTGTCGTACTCACAAGGCGTGTTTATCGCAAAAGAAGGCAGTTTGTGGCCGTATGTGAGTTGAGAAGACCAATACGACAAGAATATGGGACAACTTCACTGGGAGAACTACATAACCTAACGGAATCAATCCCGGTGACAATTTTTGTGGTAGTTGGGAAGAATAGAGGTTGGACAAACCACTAACAATGCAATAATGCTTTATACAAATTTCCACCCAGGAAATGCAAACGTCTCGTTTCTTTACTCGTGTTCTGGAAAGAAACTCTGTAATTCAGTCGTAGTTTTTTATGTCTTATACGTATCTACAACTCTCATAGTAAATTCGATACACGTGTACTTTAGACATTGTATTATTACTTTCGGGGAGCCCTGCTTTTATCCTGATTTCCGCTACCTTATTATTACAGAATGGTTCAAATGGCTCTGAGCACTATGGGACTCAACTTCTGAGGTCATTAGTCCCCTAGAACTTAGAACTGGTTAAACCTAACTAACCTAAGGACATCACACACATCCATGCCCGAGGCAGGATTCGAACCTGCGACCGTAGCGGTCTTGCGGTTCCAGACTGCAGCGCCTAGAACCGGACGGCCACTTCGGCCGGCTATTATTACATGTTGTAACTGATTGTGCTGGTATTCTGTTCGACAGTATGAGGATGATATCCATGCGGCGAGAGGTGAGAACACGTAATGCACCCGGGAATATTGTCGAACGCGATAGTTTTGGTATGCTGTGGGGAGGCATTATGTTGCACAAGCGTACCGACCTCCAAAACTCTGAACACGGTAGACTCATAGGACAACGACATCATTTTAATGGAAGACAGTGTGCGATCTCATCGGACTGCGCAGGAACGAGAGATTATTCACCATATGGACTGCCCTGTCCATTCTCCCGACTTAAATCCGATCGATGATGCGTGGGATGCGTTGAGACGACGTATTTCAGTGTGTCCACGTGCACCGAAGACTATCCAACAGTTGTCAAAAGCACTGGCGGAGCAATTGAACGCTCTACCACAAGAACTTCTTACAAACCTCGTGGACAGTATGGGGGACACATTGGCGTCCCTAATGAGAACACACCCTACTACTATTCATGCCGGACATTTTGTAATGCATAGGCCACCTTCATAAATAGCGGTGACTTCAACGTAATTATTGTCTTTTAATACATGTGTCACTTATGTCCGTTCCACTGCGTATTTTTTTGAGATACTTTCCGCACTATACTGGAGCTATTCATTCTATGTATGGTCCAAGTTTCATCGAGCTAAATTACTTGAGAGTGAAACATCATGCAAGAGTGACTTCCGTCCTTAACTTTTGCACCCCAGTGTAGCAGCAAAAACTATACAGTAAGCAAGGATACGCAAAATTTGTTTGTGAAGTAAGTGCGAATGTGCTTTTACGAACCATGAATAACTCTAATATGCGACATTGCCATAATTAGTACAAATGGTCTGAAGCGCAAACGTTTACACGAAGTCCCTCCTCAAGTGAACTCATGTTTGACCCATGGCCTACCTTAACAAGATATACGATATCACTTCAGCACGTTACCTGTTACAGTTTACTGTAAATTCGTACCTTTTAAAGGAAATATTCCTCCTATCGCCCTCGCATTTGCTTGCAATATTACACTCGTCTCCGCAGTAAGTTACGAATTTCTTCAAACACCCATGGATCATCTCGTAAATCTTAAAAAGGCTGCTGAAATTCTTAATTGAAATCATCGTTGCTGCTGTATTCTGCATTGCTGATATATCTCCAGACAGAAATAACTAGAAATGGAGCTCACAAGGGAACTGTGCGAACTTCACATCACCGATTTGATTCATATTGAAAGATGATGCAGTGCACGACCAGGACTTCAACATACTTAAATAGCAAGATGGAACTCTCAACCGTTTAAGAGAAAACTGAGTTTGAACACTTAACGCGTGAATTACATGCTTCGTATGGTCGTTAGTACTCAAGATTTCCGCAGCCAAACGGTTAGTTTCATAAGCCCGAGACCTGTTGATCGAATCTCGTTCCCAGTACCTTTTTTTTTTTTTTTTTGTTTAGTTCCCAAGTAATTCCAATATTGGACATGGGTGGTACTCCGCGAAATTGTATGATGCCTGAAAACCACTTACGATTGTAATCCAAGTTTGTTTTTCAACAGACACATTTAAAGAACCATTCACATTCAAGGATTTGGCGTTCACTACATGTGCTGTATGTCGCAATAATTATTGTTTCCCATGTTTGTATGATCAGTATTATCCTGTTTCGTACTGCGCTCAGTATGTTACGCATTATAATTGCCACATATATAGATAAAAGAATATAAATAAGGTTACTGTACCGATTTGATTGAAAGTTTTTCATTTTCCATTTTTTCCAGCCTCAATGCGAATTTTTTTTTCTCTTTTTTCCAGGATACCGATTACGCAAATAATAATAGAATCATTGAGTAATGACAGTTTGTACAGTCATCATAATTACGTGGGAAGAAAAAGCGATTCACGGACCTCGCGCTCCTGAAACTAACCGCTTAACACGTTCGGCTCCACAATTCTTGAATACGAGCGAAGGTACAAAATTTATACATACGCGTAAAATTTTCTATCTCGACTTTCCCAAAAACGGCTGAGAGCCGCGTTTCCCTGTCTACATTTATTGAAGTCGTATTTGTGCCCTACACATTATAACCCTACCAGTACTATCGTAATTTAGTATGCTTTTACCTAAATAACAGAAAACATATGAACCTCTCACTCAATTTAGTTTAGTTTCTAAATAAAGTACACTATGGGTGGATAGTCCTGTTAATAGGAAAAACTAATCAATAGAGTTATCCTCCTTACAGGATTTGACCATGTGTTACGTCTAATGGATAAGTAAATCGGATTATTTAATTCTTTTCCTAAGATCTTACTCAGCGGTTAGAAAGAAACGCAATATGAACAGTATTGTATTGAAGCTTGGACAACTAATTTACAAGTTCATTTAGTGGTTTAAAATATGTACTAACGGTCGCCAACCTATCCAGGCAATGAAACTTTGAAGTATTGGAAAAGCAAAAGTATGAATTTTGCCTACTTTCTTGCTATTGTTTAAGTTGCTTCTTCAAATAAATATTACTCCACCGAAACAATTCTGGTGCAGACACTGCAGTTATTTGACTCATACACCCTTATGCATTATACATTAAGTTTTTAAAAGAAAAGCAAAACATTAGCTAACTTCAAGCAAGGCAAAAAATATGGCTATGGGAGGGGGGGGGGGGGGGGCTTTGGAAAAACACTCTTCATAACCAAGAGACTTAAATTTTAAAGTACATAGATACTAAAGCGCACACTTTTTATACTGAGCACTTCACTTCTTTCTTCCAGAAGTTACTTTCAATAGCTATCACTCTTTGAACTAACTATGTATAGTCATTTAACAGATTTTAATATCTTTGCTTCACGCTTACTGAATTCTACGCAAGCAAACCATTACTATAACACTTTACAGTAGTTATGAAAACTTTTAAGAAAGCCAGAATAGTTTGGCTTTATTTCTCTGTAATGTACTAAAACACGGACGTACTATTACTCGAACTAGAATTCTTATTACACCTTTCAGTGGTACAACTAAGACAACTTTAGTTTAACTATTGCTCTAGATGAAAGTATTTATGAGTTCTTTATTTTTATGATGCAAAATTACATTTTAATTTACTCTATTAAGTTTACACTCTTCCACTATTGAGACCTAACTTCATTACTACAAGATGTAGTCCCTCACACAAATACATCTCATTACATACACAAAAACAATGTAAATGGTACCCTTTTATATTGACTTGGCGCTTCATAAGTCTGTAAAACAGAATACTCGGATTAATCAAACACCAGAAAGGAACCCTATTTAGGTGTATAATTAGGATGAAATAATCGGGTGGACCAGTTTTTTTAAAGTTTAGGAAGATTATTCACTAACAAAACACTAATGGTTCGCGCTCTACAAAAGTAAAATACCAAATATAAAAATCTTATCAGGTGGCTGTAGGCTGGGGTGTGGCGAACAATAATTATAACGGCTACACTATCCCCAGTACGGCCTGAAAATATCTTGCTGTGTGGACTCAATTTCTCTTCTTGGTGTCATTCAATTTTACGTACAGTGGCCCAACAACTCTCAGCTATGCCGTAATCCGTTTGCAGCCCTCATCCGAAGCATTTTTGTGCAAATTTGCAGGAAAAGATTCTCCTGGTCCACAAGGCCTCAATCACTGCTGCCTACAGACTGTGTAACCTACTTTCCGCACTTGCTCTAGGTAACGCGCCAATTTGCCCCTGCCACCTTTTCTACTCCCCACAGCCACTTTCGTTTCAAACAAAAGTACACTGGCTTTTACATAACACGTATTTCTTACACTTATCCTAATAAGCGTGACCATTTCTTACAATTATCAAATTTACATCAACATGAACAGTTAATACACACCAATATTTTTAGAGACAAAATGTCATCAGAAAATTATTTAAGGTAATATACAATTTACATAGTATTTTACACACATTACTCACCTACAATGCAAAGAACTTCAACTTCCAGTATAGCACACTTTACTTTACATATACAGAAAATACAACGCCAATACGCGAAAATCTTAAAGCTAAAAAATATAAAAAAATTTAGATGAACCAGAAACAAATAGTGTTACAACATCCTGTCAATTGAAATCAGATCGGTAAGAGGACATTGTTACGGTTCATTTGTCCGTCGATCATAAAGCCTAGATTCCAGCTCTGTTGAACCTATCTATGTAGGACCACATTAATGAGACATTCTTCCATCAGCCGTTGCCCCGTCATACATCTACCACATCTCGCAACCATGTGCCGTTTATGAACCTCGAATCAAATTGGATTATGACTTATTTGAAAAGTTCACATTTCAAATAGATTTTTACAAATTAGGACAAAATTTCATACTGAGGTCAGTGTCGCCTGATGATCGGACATTCGCTATTATGTCGCAGAGGGCTTGTTTGCGGACCCATGTTAACTGGCAAGTGTTTTGCTCCTGTTTCCATATGCATTCACTTGTGTAAATTAAGGTTTTTTTTTTTGTTATTTTGTTACAGGCCAACTAAGGACCACGTCAAGATAACTATTTCTGTGTTCCGTCATTCTTATTTTCTCAGACTGAGCTCTTTTCCTCTCATCCGACGGTAGTTCCTCTGTGTCTTTTACATTCTTGATAACTTCTTAACTTATTTAGTTCTAGTACGAATTTGTCTTTGTTGAGCAAGGTCTTCTCCTGTTCAATCAACTTTTCTTGTACGTTTTTGTTTTGGACACGTTTCCCCAGCCATTTTCTTTGTGTCTTTTCCTGTTTTGGAAGATGTGTGGTTCTCATTTGTTAATGTCTTCCTTCATTTCCTCTAGATGACCATGGAGTGTAACACGACTTTTGCTGATCTCATCTGTTATTTTAGGGTACAATGAGTATGTTTCCTTATTTGATGCCAAAACCAAATTGTAGCTTTTATTCGTGATTGGACCTAAAAGTTTTCGCAGGATTCTTCTATGTTTTCCAACCAAATGGCTTTTTGCACTCAGATAAAGGTTTTGATTCCGATCCGTGGAGGACTTCTGAATTTACAACTTTGTTGTAATTCCTTAATTTCATGAATTCAGAAAACATAATTTTTGTACAGATTTCTCGCGCTCATTAACACTATTTTCGTTCTTCATTTCTGATTTTAACTGCCTCCTTTTCACTTTTTATATTTACATTTTCACTCTGACACTTGAAGTTTTCTTTCCTTTGATATTAGGTTTTAATTATGATACTAATTATATATAAATAGTACAGAATACAATATGAGCAGTCGTATTCAGTGTTTCATTGTTGGTGCCGTCTCTTATTGTCTGGGAAAGTCAACTGAAGATCAATAACGTTTACAAAATGTGATAGGCAAGATTTTTTAATGGCGTGAAAAGTGATAATTGGAATCGAATGATAACTAGTGTACTAATTGAAATGCTTTGACTTATACACTGCATTATATACTGACGGAATAAAATAACAGGACCAAGAAGGAGCTGATAACGGATAAATACGAGTGATGCGCCAAATAGTTTCGAACGAACTCACTAAGTTCGTGAAGATATAGCTGATGCAGTCAGTCGACACAAAGAGTGTGGAAACAGGTGAGAAAGTGCAGTACGTCAATGTTAGAGAGTCACGCTTTACTGTAAATTACCGCGTGATCTCAGTGCTTTTGTATAGGTGCGAAATAGTAACCAGAAAATTTGTTTTTGAGACTTCTCACTTTTTCAAGGCCGAGGAGGCTGCACTTGATGAGCAAACTTTTGGCCGAACTTCAGCATGCGTAGTTTGTCGCATGAGCGGGAGGGACCGTAGCAGCAGGTGACTAACGAATATCTTCGAGACGGTATTGGATGAAATGCGGATTAAGTAGGAAAAAGCATTTTTCATCAATCGCTTTTCATTTATGGTGTAAAGGTGTGGATGTCTGAAACTGAATGCACACAAACGTTAGGAAAACTACATCAGTTACAAGGGTTTCAGTAAAATGATGATTTCTGTTGTTGCACTTACTGATTGGTTGACTTAAGATAAGACGGATGGAAGAAATCGGTAGACATCTCCTTAACACAGTTTTCGGTATTCTGCACTTGTGCACATTGGATCTAGTCGGGCACTAGCGGTTTCCTGTAGATAATGCAAAGCGTATGGTACCAAATGTCAATAAACGTGCAAGGACTAACTCCTGAGGAAGCTATCACTACCATATTTATAAATATTGCCTAACTTTGTGAGGGTATTTTTGTTCTCTCATTGCAACTGGAACAGTGATTTTTTTTCACCAGACGCGTTTCTCTTTGTTGACGTAAAGCATCATAAGTGGTCTGCAATGAATTGTAAACCAACTACGAACAGTAAGGCCGCACAAATGAAGTGAATTGCCCATCTTGTTTTAAGGCAAATAACTAACTTAGGGAGCCGGCCGAAGTGGCCGTGTGGTTCTAGGCGCTTCAGTCTGGAGCCGCGAGACCGCTACGGTTGCAGGTTCGAATCCCGCCTCGGGCATGGATGTGTGTGATGTCTTTGGGTTAGTTAGGTTTAACTAGTTCTAAGTTCTAGGGGACTAATGACCTCAGAAGTTGAGTCCAATAGTGCTCAGAGCCATTTGAACCATTTGAACTAACATAGGGGATGTATGAAGATGCTTTGATTTTGTGTCATATTTTCTTCCTTTTGTGACACGACTCAAACTATGTAAATACATCGAGCGTTTTTAATGCAGGGAGAAAAGTTTGTGGTCTGACCGTGTAGCATTCGCGATCTGGACAAGAAGTTGTATGAACCTCGGCCAAAAGAAAAATTAGGACATGGTACACTTCACGCAGTCAGCACATGTTCTCCCATCCGTTGCCGGGTTTCCGACTTTGCTGCAGCTACTTATTTTTCAAATGTTCCAGTCCTCTCATCAAGGAAAAATCTTCGACAGTACCTGGGCCAGTAAGGCAGACTGGCAGCTCTTTTACGAAGGAGAACGAGAAATACTAGGGATTGTTTGGAAATATCATTTCCCCCAAAGGAAACAGAGTGAACTTAGCTATTCTATTCGCATTACGAATTAAAAGAAGGAGAATGAACAAGAAAGATAAAATTAGCCGCCGCAGTATCCACTCCGAGGCAAAATTAGAAGTAAATAGTGGTGCTACGACGAAAGTTGTGGGAGACAGGGTGTTTTGTTTACTGAAACCCTACGACCCGCGAAGTGCGGCCGGCGTCCAGAGCGACGTGTTTCCCCTGGCACCTGCGCCACCCGGCGCTCTGATTTCTCCGGTGTTTCCAGTCTGAGTGGGCGCCCGTTGATGGACTTTCTCCTCCCTCCACCGCCGTTACCTCGCTCTGTCATCCCCGTTTCTCTCACACTGATCCACGTCCATTCCACGGACTGCACAGTCTTTCCATCTCCCTCCGTCCTTTCGTCCTCCAGTCTGTGTTTTACCCCGCGTGCTTCTCTCACTGCCTCCCCTTCTCCCAACGCAGTCCACCAAGATAAACAGATCTCGGAGCAATAGATTGTGAAGTGGATAACGGGCATAAAACTTTCCTCCCTTGTGCGGGTTCTACGACTCGGGGCCAAGAAAGTTCTCCCAGGGGCAGGAGGCGGCGGCGGCGGCGGCGGCCGCGTTGTCCGGCCCAGCCGTCCGCCCCCATCACCCCCGCCGCGCCCCCCCCCTCCCCCCCAGAGGTCGCGACACCACTTGACGTCCGCGGGCGCGCCACTTCTCGCGGCTCAGATAACGCTTTGTTGTGACAATTCCTGGAAACTTCACCCTCACTCCAGTTGTCGCTGCTGTGTCCTATATTCACTTCTACACTGCCTGTCTGACGTAAAGAGAGGTCTCTCGTATTAACTTACACAAAACCAAGTCTGTCTTTGGAAACTGGTTTGATCATAAGCATTACAACCTCACTGATCAAGGAAATTAACCACTCTGATCACGAATTTATCCGACAGCTGAATGTTGTTACTCAAATTGACAATAATTTGTGATTAATATTCTCTTAAATGCTCGTGTAAATATTAGTTGTTACTCGAAATTGGCACTAAATTATTATTAATATTCTCCGGATGACAAATAACTTCCTGAGACTGATAACTGTTGTAACAGCAAGCACACTGCAGGAGTTTGTCGTTTTCCAGATGTGGAGACAATAAGGAGTGAGCAGTTTCAGTATTCGCGTATCTTTAACATTTAATATGCCCTTTTAGCTTTCTGTGACAAAAGAATGTACAGATAATTTTAAAACTGGGGCAGCCACAGCTAACGTCTTGTACATAATTGATTCATCAATTCATACTGTGTAACTCGTATTTACACACAGGTACCGTATGGCATAGCATTGTAAGTAACCGTCTTATGGTATGAAATTACGAATCTTATTTATTAAATACGTATAGACCCGTCCTTCGTGGGGTGTATGTGATACGTACCTAGCTTCCTAACTAGATGCATAACATATTCTTCCTTCCTTAAATCTATTCACTCAGAGTTTTAAGATATCTCAGATAACTTTATTTCCCCATTATCGAAGCACTGACTTACAAAATTCTCTGTACAGATATATAGCAGAATATGCAACTTAATACCCGCGAAACCGGTTGTGGGAGTGTCTAATCACTTTAACTAAATAAGCTACAGTGGACTATTGAACTTTTCATTCAATTTTATATTTTAATAGTTTTAACAGCTGTGTGTAAAAAGCAGTTATAATGTATGAACTGATCAATCACTTACGTACAAAACAATATATGTAATAAGCAACAGCAGAAAATTACTCATCACTAGATACATATGAAGACCCACTCAAACACACACATTTGGGGAATCAGAGAAAGAGTTTGAGAGGGGGTGGGGTGGATGGGGATAAAGATAGAGGAGCGAACAGATGTAGGGAAGGAAAGGTAAAAACACAGAGACTGTAGCGAATAGATACAGGGTGAATGAACGAACAGTTTGAGGCAGAGAATGGAGCACCGGGTAGATGGGAGGAAAATTAGAGTTTGACGTCCCGTCGACAGCGATGTCGTTGGAGTAGAAATTCGGATAGATTCTTGGATGGGGAAATCGGCTGTGCCCTTTCAAAGGAACGATCCGGACTATGCGAATTTGACCCTCTGTCCTGTCGACTGCGCGTCCATTGTGCTAACCACTGCAGCATCTCGCTCTGAGGAACAGCTGGCAGGAGTGCCAGAAAGTTGGAAAGAAGGTGGGGAGAGGGTGCGGGTGGAAAGTTGGGAGGTCTTTAGCAGGGAAAAAAGCTAAGTAGTTGGTGGAGAGAAGCAATGAGTTAGCTCTTCATTTTACTATACAGGAGTTGAAGTGTTATTGTGTTTGAGGTTTCAAGGAGATGATTTGTGAAAAGTGGAGACAGTGTGGTGCCGGTATTTTCTGCAGCAATTGCTTTTGTGGGAATGTCCTCATGAAATCGCAGACTGGAGTTGTGCGTGTCTCTGACAACTTTGGATAACGGCTTAAAGAATCATGGCTGCTCTACTACGTCAACAATTAGCCTGAATAACACGTCTGCCAAAGCACGTAAATCTTCTCAGTGATTTCAAATAACTCACTGTTCTGAGTTCATAAACAAGGCAATAACCTTGGGGTGGCACAAGGAACGTGTCTAAGATTTCTCAGCAGATGGTTCTCCATGCTTTCAAAGCTGCCAATTAAGTGATGCTGTGACATGGAATGGGAAGCAAACGATTGTTCAAGGAGAAGGAGACGGAGAATGGGCCGAGATTGCAACGTGACGTAGTAATTGCCAGTGAGTTGGTGTGTAACGGTTGTACCAACAACACTGGAGGATTTGCATGACGAAGAGTGCAGGCCTGAGCAGGCAACAACCATCCAACTAACACAATAGTAAAGCACTGAAAGATTCTATATGTGATAGATAGAGGGGATGCGTAGAAGACACCCGAGGTATCCTGGCGCAGGACACGACGTAGTAAATGTAATCCGCACAGCAGTGTTTTCCATGGCAGACTAGAGAGATGGTGCAAGAAATAAGTTTCCAGTGCTGGGGCACCGTTTGTAAGAGTGTCGAAAGCTTGACTGTAGTTTTCTGTCTCGTCTGTGTAAAAATGTTTGTATTCCAACAATCTGTCTACATTTTGGGCCTCTTTATTTGTTTTAATTGCTCCATTGTGGCCGAGCATTAGCAGTTAATTAACCTCCTATACTTAGTAGAACCAAGAAACGAACAACAGATCTTCCAAGATGAAAGAGTCAGAGGGCTGAACAGTGATTCAGATTGTGCATGAAAACGAAAACACACACACAAACACACACACACACACACACACACACACTCACTCACTCATTGACTCACTGACTCACAAACACACCACGCACACACACACACACACACACACACACACACAAAATTGCCTCACCTTGGTTCCCAGAACACCTGAAGACGGACATTGACTGTGGGTATTGTATCACAGACACAGTCCCTTTGACTGTTCAGAGATGTCACTAAACCAGCCCAAAGATGTAAACAACAATTTATTAGCAGTGCCTATTAGACGGTTCGATAGCGAGCGCATTGTTACTTTGTGCCAGGAAGGGCTCTCAACAAGGTGAGCGTTCAGGCGTCTCGGAGTGAACCAAAGTGATGTTGTTCGGTCATGGAGGAGATAGATACAGAGAGACAGGAAATGTAGATGACATGCCTCACTCAGGCCGCCCAGGGCTATTACTGCAGTGGATGACCGCTACCTACGAATTATGGCTCGGACAACGCCACCATGCTTTTCGTGCAGCTACAGGACGTCGTGTTACCACTCATACTGCGCGCAATAGGCTGCATGATGCGCAACTTTACTCCCGACTTCCATGGCGAGGTCCATCTTTACAACCACGACACCATGGAACGCGATACACGTGTGTCCAAGAAGATGCCGAATGGACCGCTCAGGGTTGGCATCACGTTCTCTTCACCGATGAGTGTCGTATATGCCTTCAACCAGACAATCGACAGAGACGTATTTGTAGGCAACCCGGACAGGCTGAACGCCTTAGACACACTGTCCAGCGAGTGCGGGTAGGTGGAGGTTCCCTGCTGTTTTGGGGTGGCATTATGTGGAGCCGACGTACGCCGCTGGTGGTCATGGAAGGCGCCGTAACGGCAATTCGTGCCCCTATCGTGCATGTCTTGTGAAAGACTGCCTTCAGCATAACGACATTGCTCGACTAGAGTTGCCAGCATATTCTGCAGACATCTACCCTGTCGAACATGCCTGGGATAGATTGAAAAGGGCTGTTTATGGACGACGTGACCCACCAACCACTCTGAGTGATCTACGCCGAATCGTCGTTGAAGAGTGGGATAATCTGGACCAACAGTGCCTTGATGAACTTGTGGATATTATGCCACGACGATTACAGGCACGCATCAACGCAAGGGGACGTGCTACTGGATATTAGAAATAACGGTGTGTACAGAAATCTGGACCACCACCTCTGAGAGTCTCGCTGTATAGTAGTACCACATGAAATGTGTGGTTTTCAAGAGCAATAAAAAGGGCGGAGATGATGTTTATGTTGATCTCTATTCCAAGTTTCTGGACAGTTTCCGGAACTCTCGGAACCGAGGTGATGCGAAACCTTTTTTGATGTGCGTATATCGAAGTCAGCAACTGGTGTCTCCAGTGGCTGTAGTTTCACAACGGAGAATGAGACTATCTAACCTGTTGGCATTTCGAAATTTCATAATACCTATCAAACATTTAATCTTTGTCGGCATACAGTGACCATCGTTACAACTATACCTGTGGCCAATACTGCTGGGACAGAGTTTTCTTCGCAGAAGCTTGAGAACAAAACCATCTCTACATAATCTGCTGCCAGTCCAGGTAATCATAACACCACATGAATAGTTTCAACAAGAATGACACTTAAATTTTTAACTGCACACATGCCAAGTATGGAAATCTCGCAAGATAAGTGAATAGCAGCTGAAACCGAAGGGGTAGTGTTCCAGAAAGAATAAGCAGCGAGAAAGTAAAGCTACTTTACATTCGAAGAATAGTAGCTAGTCTGTTCTAAATCCCATCCTCAATTTTATACTTTGACGTAAATAGAGCGTGAACCAAGAAGTACCAGTCCGACATTTATCAACACCAGTATGTGGTGTTGCCACCGCGGCCTCCAATGCACGCTCGTATTCGTTATGCATGCAAGCAAACAGCCTCCGAATGTCATACTGACTACTCTCTTGCCATCACTTAAACACATGCTGTGTCACTTCTTGAAGGTCAGGCAGGCCAGTAAAAGAACTGTACACAGATCAAGGCGTTCTCTGTGAACAGCTTAATCTAGCTGAAATACATTTGAATGGTCATGGGGAAAAAAAAGTAAGTCAATTTTTTTTTAAACTTGGTTATTGGAACATCTCGATTGGGAATGACCGTACACAACAGTTCGGAGCCTAAAAGAGAAAAAGAAAAACAAAACGAGTATATAGATGTTTGCAATCAAAGTGGTGCTGTATGGACAATCAACCAGGTATTCAGTACTGCGTGGTAAAGAAAACAGCCAGATCGGCTGTGACCAGGCCTCGTAAGGAAGAAATCTGATGTCATCTCTCCCGCCCGTATATTATAGTGTTGTGTCGATCCTCATGTTTTCGTCTTGCTGTGAGGTGTGTGCCGTGAGTAGCATTAACATTTAAGGCTTCAAGAGCATATGTTTGTGACAGTCTTCACAAGGAAGAGAATAAACCAGTTATGCTTAATTAACCGACAACTTTCGATGTACTCTTTCATTATCCATGTTCTTACAAAAGGCGAAACTTTTTCCTGTGTTTATCCAGAACGCGTTGGAAAAAAAAGAACTCTCAAATAAAGTGACTTCATTCGCTTTTCAATTCATCACTCATGTTTAGTTTGAGGAGACTGAAGAAATCTTTATACTTTGTAATATTGCTGGCATTCAAAATAAACACTTCACCATGCTCCGATCCATTCATTACGTAACTCTCAGTGAAATTAGTGACCTGAAGAAGATCAAAATTACATTTCATGTGCTTTGTAATTTGTACTCATAGTGCAATAAAAATGTTCGATTATGGAACACAAAGGCATTGATCGGTATATCAGAGGAGTGTGCACCGAATTGATGTGCAAGGAATTGATCTAAACATCCAGATGTAGGTCGTCCCCTTTCATTGCGGTCATCTTAGTCAAGAAATAGTATTTGACGGAAAAACTCTGTCGGACTCACCGTACGCTGCAAAATGTCCTTCCAAAATGCAGCTTGTTAATACGGTCTGAATCTAGCCACGGTGGTATGCTGAATTATCAGACATAACATGGAGAAAAATAAACGGGTATCATAAAGACACCACGACAAGGTCAGCCAGTGGATTGGTTGTTTGAACTGCCCATACCTGATTTTAAAGATACGTTTAGCTTCAGAATTCCTTGTTTGTTAAGTGCACAATACCTTTTTAACTATCTACTGTTCACTGTAATCTAACTCCTGCTCCTTCTCTTAGATCTCCTTCCGCTTTCCAGCGTAAAATATAAAGATTTAGGGAATGGCGTTTGAATGCACTTTGCGAATTCTGTTCATTCTGGGAACACGATGGATGCCATTAACACTATTTACACATAGTATGCACCGAAAATGTTTAATTTATGAAGTAGAAATTATCACAGTTGCATATATATCGATGTAAACAGTTCAGGCATTAAAACTACATTTTTTCGAGTATCGTAAAAACAGACTTACCTGTTTTTTTTTCATTGACCCTTCGTTCGGTACCGTTGTGATGAATTGTATGGCAACAAAATTTCTCATTGTTGTCGCCTACTGACGAGCGCTGAGCCCACTTGAGTCAGTATCAAATCTGTCTGTTGCTATATTCAGCAGTACCCCACATCAGGGTGTACAGACTTGTAGACACGTAGATCTCGAGAAACGCCTCTTCCTGTGAACTTCCACCAGGTCGTTTACGTTTACAACTAGAAACGGGTCTCAGTGCTGGAAACCACAGAATGTCGCTAGTGTCTAACTTGCATCTGCATCTACCACCACGCACGCTATTGTCGTCTCTGGTCTGTTTTCAGCCGTAAGCGATCCGTGGCAGCATGAGATCTCAACCCAACTCCCGATATTATGTTGCCGGCGATTTGTGGTCCCCTTGGGCATCAACCTCTGCCCCATTCCCACGTGTCAGTGCATTAGAACGAGTTGAAATATCCAACGGTCTTCAGGTAATAAATTCCTTTTGATCTTTTGCCAACCGTCAGTGGGATCAGTTGATATGATGGTCCCGTGGCCATCGTACCAGTGTTACGGCCTTTTTTTTTTCTTCTCGTGATGTCGACAATCTGTACACGAATGAACACTGGGTCTGCTTGGTTGTGATTCTTCCTGACGTATTATAGTAACTTTAGCCACTCCCAGTACCCGTCATGTAATCACACCATTCTACATCAGTAGGAATTACATTTTTCTGTACTGAAAATAAGCTAGTACAAGAATGAAATTTTCATCACCCTATCCCACAGGCCATAAAATATCGTAATATGGGGTTTGTAGCCATCGATCAAGTTGTTCGTGGTGTAATACGTACCATTTTTGTCAATGTATAAGCATGGATAGAATTCGTGTGTTCAATAAAATCTTAAAGGTTGTTGTCTCTAGTTAGCATTCCGCAGAAGTTTCGTCCCCACAGCAATAAAATCACATTGGCCTCAACTACTACCTTCCAGTTATTTCACCAGAAGTATTGAAATTTTACAATTTTTGTGGTGGCGGATCTGTAGCAGTGTCAGTCTTAACCTGAAGGTTACTGTGCCTTTTCAGACCTGATACTGAAGGTTTTTCTGTGCTTATTTAGTTAAAGAAGTACACAACACTCAAAAACCAGGGAAGGACAAATCAAGAAAACTAAAAGTGTCGATCCTGGATAGAAATGAGGTGTACGGCTGGTCGCTGTTTCCGTATCAACAGACATAAACAATCTCACTTGCTAATCTTCAGTTTCCTGTAGCATGCAGACATCAGCTTTCATCACCTGCATCATGGGCTCTATTACTGGATCAATGACTTAATTAACATACGGTACAGGGGGAAATCTATAGAGAAGTAATAGAACGTGAAATGAAATTAAAGCAAGTATACTCACGATAAAAACACCTATATGCTAGATAGTCACGTCACAGGGAATGAAATTGTGTCCGCCCACAATTCGGGGAAATACGGAAAGCTGTCGTTGTGCTGTAGGATAAGATAATTATACATAAGAAACGACGAGAATCAAACGAGAAACAAAGGTAACGCCCTCAGTCCCTAAAGGGAGCGATAATAGGAAAAACTGAGATGAATTTTTAGAATTTAGAATCGTGAAAGGACGTAGTTAGCAATGAGGAGTTACGTAAGACGAACACATTGTGGTAATGGGACAAACGTCACCAAACTACCTTCGATAGATACAGAAAAAAACAGCCTTGGTTGCACAAGATCGTACAAGCAAGACTGTTTTTCTGTGTCTAAAGATCTAGTATTGTTGCTGTATCAATGCTATAGCAGTAGTTATGGAGTGGATGGATTTTAAGTTAACCTTAGCTTCAATGGAATAGTAACGTCGGTTGCCTTCGGTGCAAATAGCATATATTCATCTTAATCGAGGTCAAAGTTTCCACGAGTATTCTACGCACGGTTGTTTCCAAGGATGGAAGCCAACACATACGCAATAAAATGGCGACAGATTCCGCACTACTACTACCAACAAAGTTAAGCCAAGAGACAACTCCGTCGAAATTGGGCCTGGAGAGCATTCCTCCATAGTTTTGCAACATCGGATGCAGCGCATCAGTGTGCCCCCTCCGGTAGACAGATGTCCCTGTACTCGACTAGAGGTGCCAATGCAAACAGTTCCTGCTGCCTTCGACTGGAGGGGCATTCATGTCGGTGATCCTGTAGTGGTGGAAGTTGTCCGAACACGGGTAGGACTGGCGATGGAGTAGCTGCAGCTTGAATTTGAAAGTAACGGCCTCAGACTTCGACAGATTTCCTCCATCTTATGAAGTTTCTGAACTAACGGAGAGAAGAACGTGAATGTAGCTCCAATCCCACCGTTTCACAGTCGTCTCCTCAGACGAGACATTGTTGGTTTCAGTTGGCTGGGAAAAATTAACTATAGCGCCAAGAATAACTAATTTATTCATTGGTTTTTTATTAATTAAATGATTTATAGGCTCATGACTACTTTTGTTGATCTCGTGAGTGCACAAGTAATACGGACTGCGACTGGATACTTCATTTGCATGTAATTTAAGTCTCTTCCTTTCTAAGGATGTAAGGAGCCTGGGACGAAAGCGCTTGGGGCTTTTCCACATGTCTTATACGCCTCAGAAACGTCTCTGGATTACAAAAAGACAAGTAATAACGTAAGCGATAGGCCACAGGAGTTACGAATGTATGACAATAAATGTTGTTTATTGTTTGCAATGTCTGCCCCTGGCAGCTGAGTGGTCAGCGCGACGGAATGTCATACCTAACGACCGGGTTCAATTCCTGGCTGGGTCGGAGATTTTCTCCGCTCAGGGACTGTGTGTTGTGTTGTCCTTATCATCAACATTTCGTCCCCATCGACACGCAAGTCGACAAAGTAGCGTCAACTCGCAAGACTTGCACCTGGCCAACGGTCTACCCGACGGGAGACCCTAGCCACACGGCATTTCCATTATTTACAATGATTATATGCAATAAATAAAAAAATATTAGGAGTAATACGTTGAACTCCAATATTATAGAATGACTGTTGTGTTCTCAGGGCGTTGGATGTGGTATAGTCAATGCCCACACCGTGGCGCCTGCAGCTGCGTGGCCGCGGTCCTTACATCATACAGCCAACGGCCGGCACACCCCGCTTATGCGCAGCTCTGCACAGCTGTTCAGCGCAGGCGCCGGCCTCACACGATGAGCGCCTCCGCACTGTCAAGGCAACCACGGCCGGCGTCCTCTCGAGAGATGGTTACGTGAGGCCGCGCCGGCAATCGTAACAGGACACGACAAGCGGACTCGGTTACGGCGGGCATATTCCTCCGCCACTCGCGCTATATAGCCGCATACGCCGCCACGCCTGGAGTCTCGTGTTGGGCTACCTACGTGCTACGTCGACGTCGCTCTCCGGAACGACTCTACACTACGACTGTTTACCACACCGGACTTGGACTCTGCAGCCCAGACGCTGCTCTTGATCAAGCACCAAGTTGTGTTGTTATTGTGGAACTGTTGGCAATAAACAGAATTTGGAACTCACTGCCAATCGTTATTTGTTGTTTCTCCAATTACTGATACAACATTGGAAACACCATTTCGTCTGTAATATGCAGAAATGTGATTCAGTTGGATACTTTGTTGATATGAACACAGGTATTATTTATATATAACCAACAACTCATGACGAGCTCAACTTACTGCTCACATTAGCGGTACAAAATAGCACCTAAGCATAGTTTCTGTCATAAGAAAAACCAACTTTATTTTGTCCCTGAGCTATAACTGAAACAGTCATATTTTATTATTATTATAGCAAGAATCATTTTTTAGTATTGAATCATATAGTTATAAATATGCGTTGATCATATTCAGTACTTTCGGATTTCGATCTGATGTCATAAGTGCACGAAAAAGCGTATCAAATTCTGACCTTCATGCATCTACCCACCTTAACAATGATAGTTCAGTCAGTTGCAGCCAATTAGTTCCCGAGTTGCACAAGCCATGAACTAAATTCTATATGACTGAATTCATGAGACTACCAAATGACACCAAACAGAAAACCATGTGGCATGAGGAACAACATAATGTTCAAAATCTGACATACCAGAGCGCAAACATTCGGCCAATAATTTGTCTACGACATAAATAAATCAGTTAATGAATATGTATACCAACAAGAATAATAGGTTGACGTAGGCAAGGACGTAGCTTGCAGCTGGCACTATTACTTAAGTTTTATATCGAAGATGCAATACAGCGCTTGCAAGAAGAAACAAGGATAAGAGCCAAGGAAAAGAAGATTCTACGAGTGAAAGACCAAATAAACCTTGTATCTCCATCTAAAGTCTGTTGAGTTAACAGAGCAGTCTGCTTAACGTAGAAAAGACGAAACTCGGAAGACGGAGTATAAGTGTCAATGGAAGTGGAAAGAGAAGTACACAAATTGTGTGTAGCAGAAGGACCTCTGTCTTACACTTGAATAGTTTCGTCGACATTCTGGCTAATATCAATGTGTGGTGTCGAAGAAATCTTCATGTAAAAGGGCTACTAATATCGAAGACAAAATATAATGACTACGCCTTGCGGTGCTGATAAAATATTTATTTAAACGACCAGTTTCGACTGACTGCATCAGGTTCTCAAAAGTATTTCCAACATCATACTAGCCGAAGACAAAACCACTGATGTCAGATGATGAAACGACGAATTTGCCACTGTTGTCGCATTGTAATATGAACTACATCGTCAATATATGATCTGTGATACGCAGTGCACTCTTTCATGTTACGTCATCAATCAGCATTAACGTTGTAATCTAAGTTACGATGTGACAGCAGTGACTATATCATGATTCTATTATCTGACGTCAGTGATTTTATATTTCCGTAGTATGATGCTGTAGACTCTTTCAACGACCAATCGACCGAAACTGGTGGTATAAATGAAGATTTTATCAGCAGCTCAAGGCAGTAATCCTGACATTTTTCTAATTTCTTCGAGCTGTGAGACACCACCTCCTGAAAATAAAGGAATAAGTGTCATAAATTGAACTATTGGGACACAGCACTGTATGAGTGAGAATCATATCTGCAGAGAGCACCAGAAGATATGAGACCAGATCAGCTGAAGTGTAATACCTTATTTGGGTGTCAAAAATTTGGTGAGGAGAGATTAAAATCATTTTCAGAAATCGCTATGTATTGTTCCACACGTGTTATAAAGCAATCAGAAATAGTTTGATTAGCAGAGAAAAGAGTAGTCAGATTGAAAGACTGTGGAGACAAAAAGAAAATGTATAATAACGAAAATCAAGGTACTGAGGATACTTAATGTACTTCGTTTCCGGAGACGAGGATGTTTGTGCAGGAAATTAACGGAGGACAACTTCAAACCATACTTATCACTAAGAAAATAGAAGTGAAACAGCCCCGACATATGCTAACAGTAATGGTTCATGTTTAACAGTGCAGCTGTGAACGCTGGTAAGGGACTTCGGACTGCTAAAAAGGTGGACGGGAGTGGACAGATAGATGAGTGAGTTTGCTTTCCGTGCGTCTATCAACAGCGGCGACTACCCAAGGACGCCGCATGGGCTACTAGGACAGCCAAGTGGAAGTTTCCCCCCCCCCCCCCCTCGTTGTCAAACCCCACCCATAGCAACACACATTACCCCTTCCCCACCCCCACCCCACCCCTCCCTCGCAAACACAACGCATCTGCCAGCCGCCACGCTTCCCACGCGGGCCTCCGAAAGTGTTGAGCAACTTGGTGCAAATGTCGTTAAGCGGCCCGTCCTCAAATTTCGCGGCCTCATTAATGGTTTGATGGTAACAGCGTAATTATTCCATAATCGGATATTCTATAAGTCACCGGCAGGACCCGTTATTAGGTTATGGCCGCGGCGCTCAAGCTGACGTACGTCGGCGAACTGCATCGACTTTCGGGCAGGAAATTTATAATACATTTCCTGGCGCAATAACCGCCACGCCCTCGTCTGCGGCAGGGCTGAATCACCGAGAACGACATCGTGTCGCCTTCACTAAAACTGATCTAGACACAGCTACAGCTATAGAGACTCTAAAATCATCTAAAAAAGAAAACGGAATATCTTCGTCCAAAATACGACAGTAAATTATTATCTCTTTTGAGCTAACAGTTGTGTCGTCATAGAAAGATGACCTTCACCATAGCAATGCCGTGGGGGGGGGGGGGGGGGGGGGAAGGGGACTTTGTGCCAACCCTTTGAAATTATTATAATCTATTCTGCTACGTAATGTTTTAAAAGTCTGAGAAAATATTTATTGTTTTAATTGTTGCTTATATCAGATTCCGTAACTGTTGTAAATTTTGTAGTAGAACTTAACCAAAAAATTTAAGTGTTAGTAATGCACTACCATAGTGGCCACTGCTTCGCTCGCGTAAGAGACTGTCTGGTTTGTTGAGTTTTTTTTTTTATTTAATCGAATTTTGAGATTGTTTACGCCTTCTTAGTTTTTCACGCTAATTAAGGTCATTCAAACGTGGTCTTATCCGAATGTACTTCTCGTCAAAAAATTGTGCTGGTATCTAGAGTCCAAAATTTTGTTAATCACATATTTTGCGTTCTTGTAGAGATATTCCTATAGCAATTTTCATCCCTTTACAAATATTTCCTTACATACAACGGAGAAGTAGTATACCAATTTTCATAAATTTAGGTTTAATTTTTTTTAATGTAACGGAACATTTAGTTAACAATTTTCATACCCTATTGCACTGCCTTAGGGATTGAATCTCCAGAAACACTGAAACACGTATTTTTTGTTTCCGATAGAGAAGTAAAACACCAGTTGTCATAGATGTACCCCTAAAGATCCTTTAGTAGTTCTTTGGTAATTATTTATTTTCAAAAAATATTTGACCCACTAGTTTACCTCCTTAGTGGTTGAATTTCCAAAAACGCTGAAACAGGTATTTTTCATTTTCTGACTTAGAACCCAAATACCAGTCTGCTTAGTTCCAGCTTCAAAATTCCCTTAATAGTGACATAAAAAATGGTTCAAATGGCTCTGAGCACTATGGGACTTAACTTCTGTGGTCAGCAGTCCCCAAGAACTTAGAACTACTTAAACCCAACTAACCTAAGAACATCATACTCATCCATGCCCGAGGCAGGATTCGAACCTGCGACCGTAGCAGTCGCGCGGTTGCAGACTGTAGCGCCTAGAACCGCTTGGCCACCCCGGCCGGCTAATAGTGACATAGTTCCAAAGAGTAATTCTTCCCCTATTTCACCCCCTTACGAGTGATCAATGGCTACAGTAATTTCGGACAATCCCTACTTAGACGATGTCTACAAAATTAACGTGCACACCCTCTCCAAACTTCCAGTACCTATCGTTGGCGTTTTTGGGCTGGGATATGATGAGTCAGTGAATCAGTCTGACCCAATTTCATCCCCTTGGAGATTGAATATCCAAAAACAGTGAAACACGTATTTCCTATTTTTTATTGAGAAGCCATATATAAATTTTCATAGATTGAACTTTAAAATGCTTTAATAATAAAACATTTTCATAATAATCTCATCCCCTGTTTCACCACCTCAGGGGTTCCGTTTCCAGAAACACTGAAACACGTATTTTCTTTTATTTCTAATTGAGAAGTCAGATAACACTGTTCATAGATGTAGCTTTAAAAATGCTTTAGTAGTTCTTTTATAACGATATATTTTCTTTTTTAAAGAAAGCTCTCACCTCCTCTTTCATCCTCACATGGATAAATTTCCAAACATTCTAGAATATGTCTTCCTTTATTTCTGACCGAGAAACTAAATACAAATTTTAGTAGGTCTCGCTTCAAATTGCCTTTACAGCGACTTTTTGTTTTGTAAAAAAAGCCTTTCATCCCCTATTTCACTTCCTTAGGATTGGAATTTCGAAAAATCACTTCTTGAACGACTTTCTCCCACCTTCTCCAAATTTTCAGTTTCTAACCTTACAGCTTGGGCTGGGCGATAATGAGTGAGCTACTACTCAGTAAGTCAGGACACGGTCTTTTATGTAGCAGTGTAAGTAACTTTTTGCAACAAATGTCTTAAGCATATTTTTAGGTTCAGGACCCTTCTCACACATCTGTATAACCTTAGAAGATGTGTTGTGAATAGAAATTAGCGAAGAAGAACGAATTTTTGTTTAAATAATTTGGGGTCATCATGTAGTACTTCTCCATTCAGTGTAAATATTATGGAAAATGCGTTGGTGTCACTGAGAATGAGCTAAAATATACTTTCAGGTGCTGTACCATGCATACATATTAGTATCTATTTAAAATGTTGTTAGTAAGAGTTAAACACCTTTAACGAAATTTTTATGGTATTTGGTGGTGGGCACAAAGTGTTGTCTCCCCCCCACCCTGCAGGTATCATGCTTTCTGCAAAACGCGTTGGTAGTGCGCTAGGGTTAGTCCTCAGTCGGTGTCGTGAATGTCTTACGAAATAAACTGTGTCTTGGGATAGTTACATACCGCGGAATGTTCAAATGTGTGTGAAATCGTATGGGACTTAACTGCTAAGGTCATCAGTCCCTAAGCTTACACACTATTTAACCTAAATTATCCTAAGGACAAAAACACACACTCATGCCCGAGGGAGGACTCGAACCTCCGCCGGGACCAGCCGCATACCGCAGACTCTTACCGTATTTTCTGTACAGAAATTTGGATATAAGTAAAAAGTAATGATTACAATCTTTTCCCGTTATTGTTTAGTACTTAAATCAAAACATAACAATGGCTTGTTTAAAAATCTACATCTTGTTAGCACACCAGCTTCACATTGAACTGTATCTGTTAATTACTAAAAAAGTTTAAGTCATATTTGGTAATTAACAGCAGTGCAGTTAAGTACATTAGCATAAAAATATATCAAAAGAAAAAAATTACACAGGTAAGCTTCAATTTATTTCCGCAAACCCTGAACTTGAACAAATTTTCATTCATCCACAAACTTCAAGCAGATTTAGCACCTCTGTTGACCACTTAACGGTTGCAGTTGTGTTCTGTTTTGTTCACCCACTAA
This sequence comes from Schistocerca serialis cubense, assembly GCF_023864345.2. NCBI lineage: Eukaryota > Metazoa > Arthropoda > Insecta > Orthoptera > Acrididae > Schistocerca > Schistocerca serialis. The sequence continues at coordinate 56,949,149 of NC_064644.1, forward strand.
GTCGTTCACACTCATCACTATATTATACATCCAGTTCGGATTCATTGTAGTGTTCACTGTTGAACTGGGGATCACTTTCGTCGACACTTTCAGCATCACTCTACAAAAATATCTTCCACCTCATATAACCACTGAGAGACGGTAGCCTTAAAGTCTCGATCTGCAACTACCACTCTGTCCTTGATAGCCATGCCGAGCAATATTTCTGTGAATGACGCAAAATATAAAACGTTTAAGGTTACTGAGATCGTAAAGTAAACTGTGTGATGGGATCGCGTCATACCCATCGCATCTTATTCTGCATAGCAAGTCAAAAATTACCAGCAGCTCGCAACAATGACTAGTCACTACAAATTCTCGTGAGAACTAAACTAAAGCTAATGAGTAGCAGAAGTGCATAGTACGGAAAGTTCCGACAACATGCGCATTTGAAGGTTGGAGGGAGAATCTTCGTACCTCACAACACCGATTGAAGGTTAAATGTGCCTTTTAACACACTGCAGTGTACTAGAGGTGAGAAGTTGACATCTGGAGTTCTCTCAGAATATATTGATTATCAAAATTTTCGTTCTGTTTGTACTCGTTTTATGTGGCACTCTTACCGACGGAACGGTTGCCTAAGATGCCACACCACTGCATCAGCAGGTGTATCGTAAACTTGACGTTCCACCGCATGGGTACACCGGCTGAACGTAAGAGTTTTCTGATAAACTGCTGTGCACTGTGAAACTGCTGCTGCTAATTGAAATCGTCAATATGCTTTTTCAGTTTCTTCAGACACAACTTATACTCTCTTTTTTTCTGAGATTTCCTTGTTTTATTCAACACTAGACTTACGTTTTTTCATTAATAAGGTCCATGAACATCTAATACAGGATACACATACGAAAGCAAATCGGTGTGGTTCTTGCAGCACTTAACGTAGAAACCACCAGAAATTGCAGGGAACGCAATAGGGACGACTCGTCAAAAAAAATTATGTATTGAACTGTTGATGATAATTTGATATCCTTAAATAAATGGTAAAGTACATCGTTTGATAAGATAATTTGTTTCAATCTATCTTCTGAGAAGGAAGCAGCAGCAGGAGACTGCAACACTACTGCCCATGATCTTTCGCGAATCGAACCGAGCATTAGGAAATTCATTGGTATAAATTGAAGGGACTAAGTGAGATAAAGTGTATCTGTGGCACTATCAGTATAACTATAACATATACTGACATCCGATCTAATTTTACTATATAGCGACAGAATTCGCATATCTGAGGAGTGGCATACCTGAGTATAATGTTCTTTATGCCAAGCGAATGGGGAGAGGGAGAAAAGTCTGCTGCATTGTGTTTACACCTGACGATATGACGTAAAGTTGTAGTTGAGTGGTAGTGGCTGCCTGAGCACGCCGTGAACCGTGCAAATTGTTTATCAAATCCGGATGTATTTTGATCCATAAGGCATTGACGTCACGCCAGTTGCGGATGAGCAAAAGCTCCTCAAAACGTGCAAAACGGAAGACGTTCTCGGGACCCTGATACCAAGCACCACGAAGTCTGGAGGAGTAGCAATACACAGCGCAGTACATTTAGTGCCGTGTATTTCAGATTATCGCATCTGTGTTACGTTTAACAGCATTCAAAGAAAAGTAACCAAAAATCCCCAAGGCGTCAAAAGTTCGGGTGTTCACGTGCTCCTGTGCTCTTACACAGCACCGCCTCTGGTTACAGTAACCGCCTAGTCCACAACAAGCAGCGGGAAGAATGCCGTGTCCTGCGACAGCAGAGTAGAGCCAACCAGTTAGACTCTTCAAGTTAATCTTCAAGTCCTCGCCTATGTTTGTAAATGTTTGTCAACTTTGTCTTTGGACAGTGCTACGAGAAAGAGTTTCTATTGACCAGTGCTTCGAGTAGTATTGCCAACGACAATCTATTTCAGCACAAGTATTAGGCTTGTTCTGTCAATAAGTATGTGTGTGTGTGTGTGTGTGTGTGTGTGTGTGTGTGTGTGTGTGTGTGTGTGCGTGTGTGTATGTGTGTGCACTCTGACTCACAGTCACAGTAAAGAAAAAAGTTGGATACAAAGAGACAAGTGTTCATTTCCACTGAAAATATGTATCTGTTCATATATTTTATCTGTGCACTAATCAAGTCAATTAGTACCTGTTCAGAACCCAATTTATTTGTGACAACCTATCACAACAGATTCATTATTTAATATAAGCTCAACTGAATGGATATTGCTTTTGGGAGTCTTCCGGGAAAATGCTTTCATTCAAAGCACGGTTTAAAACTGTTTTTATGGAATTACATTTCAGTTCACTGGATACACTTTATCGTGTAATTGTTTTAGATGGTTAAAAGTTACTCAAAGAGTGCAGTTATATAGGTAGAGTGTCTCCAGCGAGAAATATTTTCTTATACTGTTCACATCACTAAGAGAGGCTCGAACAATATTATGTCCTGAACAACTTACACCAACGCCTTTCACCTCTGCGAAGGCGTTCGTCCAGATGGCTGTAGGTTACGTGGAGATTTTTTCTGTCGAAGCACTGTCTTCAACCTAATTCCTTAGGTGTTAAACAACACCCTGGGCCTAATTGTTCTTCCAACGTTGGAGAACTCCTTCGCCTCATGTACTTCTTGATCCACAGCTTCGATGTTAAATTTATCAGTAATCTTCGTTTTGTTGCTCCTCAGTAGTTTCGTCCTTCAATTTATATTCTGTGCCAGTTAGACTGTTCGTTCCATTCTACGTGTTCAGTAATTCTTCCTCACATCCACTAAGTATAAATAATGTCACTAGTATATCTTGCAAGTAGCACCTTTCAATTGAATTTTTAAAACAATTGTGAATATATCCTTTATTTGCGCCATTGCTTCTTTGACATACATGGCTAGTTGTAGGAGACAGCCTGCATACCAATATTTGAACCAACTATTTATTTCTTCAGCTTCGATTCTTATAGACAGTTGTTGCTTCTTGTACATATTATTAAGTATGTATTATCATTTTACACAGTGAGTTCTTTTTGTGGGTAAAAAAATACTCAGAGTATTCTTCGATTTCTCTTATATGTTGCTTCCGTTATCAAGTGCAGCTTCAGAGCTGCCTCCGTGATGTCTTCCCTCCGCCTCATGCAACATTGGTAATCATCTAACACATTCTTAATTTATGTTCCATTCCTCTGTACATTATCCTTCGTACGGGGTCCGTTCGTAGTAAAGTGAACTCGTCTAGGAATTGTATCGATACGCATCTGACTGTACTCAAGCACGTTTAAACAGATATCGCTACGTCTATTGCACGCCGGTACAATCTATATTGCTTTGGAGATATTCTGATGTGGCTCGACCAATAAATAACCTCTGTATGCCACTAACGGCCAGTTCCTATCCTGGTATATAGGATAAAGAAATGAAATGATATGTACGTGATTGACAATGACACATCACAAGAAAAAAGGCATACGTGTTGCATTTGCAAAAACGATCTTATTATACAACAGTAACCAATCACAGAAATCTTATTTAGGTAGAAATAAGTTAAAAATGGGACTATCATTAATCGTAAAATGTTTAATTGTTTTTGCTTAAAAAAGATATGAGTTGGGGGCTTTCACTAAGGCAATGAAAATGGAAATTTCCAATAAATTTCTGATTTATTAGACTAATAAATATGACAAACCCTCACTTAGATTCCAAGACAACTCGAACCATCGGGTGGATTTAATAGTCACATTCAGCGATATTAAAGAAATAAAACCGCACACACATAAGCAGAGAAATAACACCAATCTGTTTGGTAAATAGAACAGTGACTAACTTCCGATCATGGATTCAACATCGGACGCGAACATAATCAAAAAGCTGTATATTGATATCAGCCTGACCGTCACTCTGCTACAGGGTTCACAGGAAACCAGTAACACCTTACCTCGTATCGGTTATCTGAAGAAAAAGAGAGGAGCAACATAGCCACTGTTACTACCAATTCCACTATTAAGTGCTCCTTCTCTTACAGTGAGTGACAGCAGAATTATCAGATGACGGCATGTCAGAAAGAAACAACCTTCAAACGATCTCTTCCGGCTCAGCGCTGCCTGCCAGCAGTTAGTCACGGTAGCAGACACATCACATCTAAAACTCGTCGGTGATAACTGACTCACAGTGACATGCGCTACATTAGATGGTGGGCCCATTCACGACAGTTTACGTTTGAGCACAGCAGACTGAATGACTCGATAGAATTGCCTCTCCTCATTTTTTTAAAACTTCTACGTGTTTACGTGGCACTATAATGCCGTAGCTGTTCACTGTCTGAGTTACCGCGTCTAAAGACCACAAGTAAACAACTACTACCCATGTAGCAAAGGTAAGTATCGAAATCGATCAATATGCGATCAGAAAATAAAGGCAAAGAGCTCTCCCGTAACCGAAGCGAAAACTACATGATTCAAACAAACGGTGACTGAGTCCAAAGACACCTTTCAACTGGTCATCAAATCTGACTAGTGAGCTAAAAGTTTATTATGAGAGATCTGTCTTTGATATCTTTGGGTTCCTGAACATATGTTTATGACATATCTCCAGTCTCATAAATTACACAAAGCAGCTTGAACAGTCGTTGCAACATTGTCCAATTATTCTACAAATTCCGAACGAATGTTATACACGGTCCATTGACGATAATGTGATAGGCGCCTATATTTGAAGTCAATGTGCAACAACGGTCCACACATGGAGGGACAGGCAATAGCAGAGGAGGCTGTATAAAGCGTTTGGGAGGGACGCAGGAAACAGTGCTGTCTTTGCCGTAACACGGAAGTGGTGCGATTTTCCTGACGGCCAAAGGGACGTGCTTATTGGTTTTCCGACCAAGAATGGAAAATATTTTGAAACGGTTTCGTTTATAAGCTTTTCGCGCGTCACCGTGGTTAAAGTACACTATGCGTGGTAAAATGGCGCTATCTGAAACTCGGACGGAGACAACAGTGGTGCACTCAAGTGCCATAGATGGCAGTTTGCTTTCCAGAACGTCACTACACCAGACACAAAACAGCGTGCCGAGCACAGGGTCAGCTATTTTTATTTCGGGGTCGATCTCACGTTTCATTGTTGTGAGCAAAACAGTACAATGTTAGAATCTTTTGATATTATGCTCGTTAAGCATATTAACTTTCAATGAACAGTGTAGGTAATATTAAACTTCGTCATTATTTCCAGTCAAATTTATTCAACTTTTATAACGTACTTCAGTACTGAGTTACAGTAAAATACATTACTGGCCATTAAAATTACTACACCATGAAGAAATGCAGATGATAAACGGGTATTCATTGGACAAATATATTATACTAGAACTGACATGTGATTACATTTTCACGCATTTTGGGTGCATAGATCCTGAGAAATCAGTACCCAAAACAACCACATCTGACCGTAATATCAGCCTTGATACGCCTGGGCATTGAGTCAAACAGAGCTTGGAAGGTGTGTACAGGTACAGCTGCCCATGCAGCTTCAACACAATACCACAGTTCTTCAAGAGTAGTGGCTGGCGTATTGTGACGAGCCAGTTGCTCGGCCACCATTGACCAGACGTTTTCAGTTGGTGAGAGATCTGGAGACTGTGCTGGCCAGGGCAGCAGTCGAACACTTTCTGTATCCAGAAAGGCCCGTACAGGACCTGCAACATGCGGTCGTGCATTATCCTGCTGAAATGTGGGGTTTCGCATGGTTAGAATGAATGGTAGAGCCACGGGTCGTAACACATCTGAAATGTAACGTCCACTGTTCAAAGTGCCGTCAGTGCGAACAAGAGGTGACCGAGACGTGTAACCAATGGCACCGAATACCATCACGCCGGCTCATACACTAGTATGGCGATGACGAATACACGCTTCCAAAGTGCATTCACCGCGATGTCGCCAAACACGGATGCGAACAGCATGATGCTGTAAACAGAACCTGGATTAATCCGAAAAAATGACGTTTTGCCATTCGTGCACCCAGGTTCGTCGTTGAGTACACCATCGCAGGCGCTCCTGTCGGTGATGCAGCGTCAAGGGTAACCGCAGCCATTGTCTCCGAGCTGATAGTCCATGCTGCTGCACACGTCGTCGAACTGTTCCTGCAGATAGTTGTTGTCTTGCAAACGTCCCCATCTGTTTACTCAGCGATCGAGACGTGGCTGCACGATCCGTTACAGCCATGCGGATAAGATGCCTGTCATCTCGACTGCTAGTGATACGAGGCCGTTGGGATCCAGCACGGCATTGCATACTACCCTCTTGAACCCACCGATTCCATATTCTGCTAACAGTCATTGGATTTTGACCAACGCGAGCAGCAATGTCGCGATACGATAAACCGCAATCGCGAGAGGCTACAATCCGACCTTTATCAAAGTCGGAAACGTGATGGTACGCATTTCTCCTCCTTACAGGAGGCATCACAACAACGTTTCACCAGGCAACGCCGGTCACCTGCCGTTTTGTGCATGAGAAATCGGTTGGAAACTTTCCTCATGTCAGCACGTTGTAGGTGTCGCCACAGGCGCCAACCTCGTGTGAATGCTCTGAAAAGTTAATCATTTGTATATCACAGCATATTCTTCCTGTCGGTTAAATTTCGCGTCTGTAGCACGTCAGCTTCGTGGTGTAACAATTTTAATGGCCAGTAGTGTAGCACTACGTGGTGGCCGCGTGGTTTGAGGCGCCATGGAAACGATTGCGCGGCCCCTCCAGCCGGAGGTTTGAGTCCTCCCTCGGGCGTGGGTGGGTGTGTTGTTCTAAGCATAAGTATAAGCTAGTTTAAGTAATGTGTAAGTCTAGGGACCGATGACCTCAGCAGTTTGATCCCTTAGGAATTCACAAACACATAGAGATAATTAGTTTTCACTAAGTACACTACCAGCTTCTTTTGGGATCTTATTAGATTTATTTTCATTATTTCAAATCCAGGCTTTCACTTAGATTGAAGTCTTGTTTCACGTTACATGTGCAAAAAAGGGCCAACCAATACTAAGTATTGCTGAGTTGCTGAGGACGCTATCTGAAGTACACGTTACACGAAGAGAACATTTTTTAAAAAATAAGGATATTCTTTATTTTTATTTGCAGACAAATTTTTATGGAAATCATACACCCTAGCCCCAATACCCCTCGATTTAAACTCGGTAGAGAGTCGGTGGCATCATTTCGTTCGGGCTGTTTGTGCCATGGAACCTCAAGCGGGAAACCTACAGTATCATAGCTGGCAACGGCTATGTAGTCGTCATGGCTCCATATTGCTGTCGGTACCTTCTAGAACTTCATTGAATCTCGAGTTACGTTCCATTAGAAATGTGGAATGCACTCAACGACTGTGATATGAGTTTGAAAATGGCGGAGAACAGCAGTCGGTCGTCCTTCCCTTTCAGGCTTTATTAACGCATAACAAGTCACCCCTTATTCTGCCAACGGCCTTGTCAAAGAGAGCTCAGGAGCGGACAGACGTTCAGGGCACTCTCTTGTCCGAGGGGTGGGAAACTGCCCTAAGGGCGGCGGAAGAATCAACAATGATCAACGAAATGAGGATGCAGAAGGCAATGGAGACCAGTGCATTAAAGACACAGGACATGTGGCCTCTAATTGGAGGAGTGTCATGATGATCTCTCCATTGACAAAAGATCCAGAAATAGTCCCCCATTCGGATCTCCGGGAGGGGACTACCAAAGGGGAGGTTACCATGAGAAAAAGACCGAATATTCAACAAAAGTATAATGTTCTACGAGTAAGGTCGTGAAATGTCAGAAGCTTCAACTTGGCGGTGAAACTTGAAAATCTGAAAAGGTAAGCGCAAAGGCTCAGTCCAGACATAGTTGGGGTCAGTGAAGTGAAGTGGAAAGACGACAAGGATTTCTGGTCAGGTGAGTATAGGGTAATATCAACAGCAGTAGAAAATTGTATAACGGGAGTAGGATTCGTTATGAATCGGAAGGTAGGGCAGAGAGTGTGTTACTGTGAACAGTTCAGTGTTAGTATTGTTCTTATCAGAATCGACAGCAAACCAACATCAACAACGATAGTTCAGGTACAGTTGCCGACGTCGCAAGCTGAATATGAAGAGATAGAGAAAGTGTATGAGGATATTGAAGAGGTAATACAGTAAATAAAGAGAGATAAAAATCTAATAATCATGGGAGATTTAAATGCAATTGTAGGGGAAGGGGAGGAAGAAAAGGTTACAGGAGAATATGGTCTTGGGACAAGGAATGACAGAGGAGAAAGACTAATTGAGTTTTGTAACAAGTTTCAGCTAGTAATAGCGAATACTCTGTTCAGGAATCACAAGAGGAGGAGGTATACTTGGAAAAGGCCGGGTGATACGCTAAGATTTTAATTAGATTACACCATGATCAGACTGAGATTTCGAAAGGATTTAGGAGCAGATATAGACTCAGATCATCATATGTTAGTGATGAAGAGTAGGCTGAAATTTAAGACATTAGTCAGGAAAAATCAATACGCAAAGAAGTGAGACATGGAAGTAGGCCTACAACGGAATGACGGGATACGGTTGAAGTTGTCTAAGGGTATAGATACAGCAATAAGGAATAACTCAGTAGTTGAAGAGGAATGGAAATCTGTAAAAAGGGCCATCACAGAAGTTGGGAAGGGAAACATAGCTACAAAGAAGATAACTGAGAAGAAACCATGTGTAACTAAGATATACATTCATTGATCAAGGAAACGAGGAAGTACTACAATGTTCCGAGAAACTCAGGAAAGCCGATATACAAGCATCTGTGGAATTAAATAAATAGGAAGTGTAGGGAAGCTAAGACGAAATGGCTGCAAGAAAAATGTGAAGACTTCGAAAAGGTAATCATTGTCAGGACAGACACAGCAGACAGGAAAGCCAAAGCAACCTTCGATGACATTAAACTCAAGGATCATAACATTGAGGGTGCAACGGGAATTCCACTGTTAAATGCAATGGAGAGAGCGGTTATATGGAAAGAATTCATTGAAAGCCTCTAGGAGGGGGAAGATTTGTCTGATGTGATAGAAGAAACAGGAGTCGATTTAGAAGAGATAGGGGATCCAGTATTAGAATCAGAATTTAAAAGGGCTTTGGAAGACTTAAGACTAAATAAGGCAGAAGGCATAGATAACATTCCATCAGAATTTCTAAAATCATTGGAGGAAGTGCAACAAAACTACTATTCACGTTGGTGTGTAGAATGTATGTGTCGGGCGACTTACTATCTGACTCTCGGAAAAGCATCATCCACACAATTCCGAAGACGGCAAGAGCTGACAAGTGCAAGAATTATCGCACGATCAGCTTAACAGCTCATGCATCCCAGTTGCTGACAAGAATAAAATACAGAAGAATAGAAAAGAATATTGAGGATGCGCTAGATGACGATCGGTTTGGCTATAGCAAAGGCAAAGGCACGAGAGAGGCAATTCTGACATTGCGGTTAATAATGGAAGCAAGAGTAAAGAAAAATCAAGACACGTTTATAGGATCTGTCGGCCTGGGAAAAGCGTTCGACGATGTAAAATGGTGCAAGATGTTCGAAATTCTGAAAACAAAGTAGGAGCATGCTATAGGGAGAGACGGTTCGTATACAATGTGGACAACAGTCTATAGGGAATAATAAGAGTGGAAGCCCAAAAAAGTGCTCGGATTAAAAAGGGTGTATGACAAGGATGTAGCCTTTCGCCCCTACTGTTCAATCTGTACATCGATGAAGCAATGATGGAAATAAAAGAAAGGTTCAGGAGTGGAATCAAAATTCAAGGTGAAAGGATATCAATGATGCGATTCGCTGATGACGTTGCTATCCGGAGTAAAAGTGAAGATGAATTACACGATCTGCTGAACGGAATGAACAGTCTAATGTGTACAGAGTATGGATTGAGAGTAAATTGAAGAAAAACCAAAATATTGAGAAGTAGTAGAAATGAGAACATCGAGAAACTTAACATCACGATTGATAGTCACGAAGTAGATGTAGTTAAGTAATTCTGCTACCTACGCAGTAAAATAGCCAATGACGGACATAGCAAGGGGTACATCGGAAGCAGACTAGGAATGGCCAAAAGGGCATTCCTGGTCAGAAGAAGTCTACTAATGTCCAATATCGGCCTTAATTTGAGCAGGAAATTTCTGAGAGTGCGCGTCTAGAGTACAGTATTCTATGATAGTGAAACATGGACTGTGGGAAAACCGGAACAGAAGGGAATCAAAGCATTTGCGAGTTGGTGCTAGAGACGAGTGTTGAAAATTAAGTGGAATGATAAGGTAAGGAATGAGGAGGTTCTGCGCAGAATCTGAGAGGAAAGAAATATGTGGAAAACCCTCATATGGAGAAGACATGAGGGCATGACTTCCATGGTTCAAATGGTTCAAATGGCTCTGAGCACTATGGGACTTAACTTCTGAGGTCATCAGTCCCCTAGAACTTAGAACTACTTAAACCTAACTAACTTAAGGACAGCACACACATCCATGCCCGAGGCAGGATTCGAACCTGCGACCTTAGCGGTCGCGTGGTTCTAGACTGTAGCGCCTAGAACCGTTCGGCCACCCTGGCCGGCTGACTTCCATGGTACTAGAGGGAGCTGTAGAGGGCAAAAACTGTAGAGGAAGACAGAGATTGGAATACATCCAGCAAATAATTGAGGACGTAGGTTGCAAGTACTACTCTGGGATGAAGAGGTTAGCACAGGAGAAGATTTCGTGGCGGGCCGCATCAAACCAGTCAGAAGACTGATGACAAATGAAGGCACATCTAAATTTCGGCTAGTAACAAGCCATTATGAGGGCAGTATTGCAGTGTCTTAATCCGTGCACTACTATGTCAGTTCCTGTTGTTTGGGCTAGGCATGTCTTAATACTCTGAAATATAGTAAATCTAGATTTCGGCTAGTAACTAGCCACGACTTGAATGAACTATGACAGGAGTCCGAACAACGGGGGATTGACGTACTGAGCGTGTATTAAAACTCTGAAAAACTTCCTTGATCAGGACTAGTTACTAGCTTAAATCTAGATTTGCTTTAATGAATCCAGAACGGAAAGGACGACTGATTGCTGTTGTTCATCATTCTGAAACTCACTGGTTCCCTACTTGCACATCTTGCAGTGTCCGCGCTTCAAAAGGTGGTTATTCAGATGGTCCCATCAGTGTGGCTGGACAGCGTCTCCAGCATGGGGCACGCTTTATTGTAATTTTTCCAAGGCCTTAACACTACATCTCATACGCCATCTAAACTGATTCTCAGTCTATCTTCAGTCGTGTGAGCAGGTAGTTATACCCCTCGTAGGAACTTCCACTGTACTCCTTTTCCCCATACCCTTCGCGAATAGCCGCGAGAGCTTTGTACCGGGGTATTTCTGTCGGAGGACGTGAATGAGCGGTGAGCTGTTAGGCGGGTGCCCGGTGGTGGGGGGTGCGTGCCCACCGGCCGGCCGGCGCGGCCCTCCGTGGTAATTAAGAGGTCCGCTCCGCGGCTGTTTTCGCGGATCACAGCCGAGTAGACGAGGCGGCCCGGCGAGGCGACGCCGCCTCCGCGCCACCCCCACCGCCCCCGCGCAGCGCCGCTCCCGATTACCCGTCAGCACGCTACAAACCTTAACCGCTCATCTGAAATTTAAATTAGAGAACAGAAAATGGAATAAGGTAAGAGGGCCGGGCTTTGGCGGAGGCGCGCCAGGTTGGAGCCCTAATTACAGATAACCTCTCCTGCCGCCCCCACCTCTGCGCGGCCCTTCTGCTCACTCCCCCTTGCGGCCGACCTCGTTTGCATGTCGTGATGTGCTCCTTACGCCTCGCCCTCGGCGGCGCCGAAATCTTCGCTCGAGATAAAGGCGCCACCACCGCCGCCGCCGCCGCCGCCGCCGCCGACGCCACGGCTGGGGCCGCCAGAGTTATTCAGTACGCTCGGCGGCAGCCGTAATGAACCGTCCTCTTCTGCCCGCCAACACGACAGTCTTATCACTCCTTTTCGCAGCGAAAACACTAACGGATAGGATGACATTTCAGTTTAATTCTTTTTTCCTCTGTTTGTGGTCTTTAAACTGGCGAGTTTTCCTCTAAACTCTATGCGTTAACCCTCTAAGTAAAACTGATCAAGAGAGGACTATTTGTTCTTTCAACCTTTTTTCGATTGCGAAATGGAAACCACAACGAGAGTCAAGAACGTTTTGCCGGCCGCTGTGGCCGAGCGGTTCTAGGCGCTTCAGTCCGGAACCGAGCTCCCGCTACGATCGTAGGTTCGAATCCTGCCTCACGCAAGGATGTGTGTGATGTCCTTAGTTAGGTTTAAGTAGTTCTAAGTCTAGGGGACTGATCACCTCAGATGTCACATAGTGCTTAGAGCCATTTCAACCATTTCAGAACAGGTTTATTTGCAACATTTAGTCACACCTTCCAGCTATTGCTCTACATAGTCGGCACTGCGACTTAAACTGTAACACAGGAAAGATAAAAAAAAACGCACCACGAAGGAGTTATGCAAATTGGTCACAAATTGATAATCATATAATCATACAAGTACGGACGGGAAATGCAAAACTGTAAACTTTAGCGGTCCATGCATGAATGTGTGACGTTGCAACGCAACTTCACCGAGCAGCTGCCAACGATAGTAAACAAGGGACACGTCGATACCATTCCGTGTACTCAGTTGGACAATTACGATGCCTCACACACACGTGAGGGAACAATATATACAGGTGGGCGTTAGAAATAAGAAGTGTAGTTGAGTTCAAAGAAGCCTGTAGTAGAAGTCGGCGAATCGCTCGATGTCTGAGTAGTATCATCTACATCTACATCTACATGGATACTCTGCAAATCACATTTAAGTGCCTGGCAGAGGGTTCATCAAACCACCTTCACAATTCTCTATTATTACAATCTAGTATAGCGCGCGGAAACAATGAACACCTATATCTTTCCGTACGAGCTCTTATTTCCCTTATTTTATCGTGGTGATCGTTCCTCGCAATGTAGGTCGGTGTCAACAAAATATTTTCGCATTCGGAGGAGAAAGTTGGTGATTGGAATTTCGTGTGAAGATTCCGCCGCAACGAGACACGCCTGTCTTTTAATGATGTCCATCCCAAATCCTGTATCATTTCTGTGACACTCTCTCGCATATTTCGCGATAACACAAAACGTGCTGCCTTTCTTTGAACTTTTACGATATACTCCGTCAGTCCTATCTGGTAAGGATCCCACACCGCGCAGCAGTATTCTAAAAGAGGACGGACAGGCGTAGCTTAGGCAGTCTCCTTAGTAGGTCTGTTACATTTTCTAAGTGTCCTGCCAATAAAACGCAGTCTTTAGTTAGCCTTCGCCACAACATTTTCTGTGTGTTCCTTCCAATTTAAGTTGTACGTAATTGTAATTTAGTTGAATTTACGGCTTTTAGATTAGACTGATTTATCGTGTAACCAAAGTTTAATGAGTTCCTTTTAGCACTCATGTGGATGACCTCACACTTTTCGTTATTCAGGGTCAACTGCCACTTTTCGCACAATTCAGATATTTTTTCTAAATCGTTTTGCAGTTTGTTTTGATCGTCTGATGGCTTTATTAGTCGATAAACGACAGCGTCATCTGCAAACAACCGAAGACGGCTGCTCAGATTGTCTCCCGAATCTTTTATATAGATAAGGAACAGCAAAGGGCCTATAAAACTACCTTGGGGAGCGCCTGAAATCACTTCTGTTTCACACGATGGCCTTCCGACCTCGCTGTTACGCGATGTTGGCAGGAATGGGTGAACCACGGCCGAACACAGCGTCAAGAAGGAAGCGGGCGACCTCAGGAGGCGGCAGGACGTGAGGGCCGAGTATTCGTCAGAGGGGCACTCAGAGTCCTGGACGCATCATTATCATCGATCCGACGTGCAACTAGCGCTTCAGTGATCACAATGACCTTTAATAGGCGGCTCACAGGAAGGAAGCTGAGCTCATGGCGCGCCTTGAGCCAACAACCATTGGCACCTGTACAGCAACAAGAGCCACTGTAGCGGTGGCCGGCACATTCCGGCTGGAATCTCACTGACTGGAATAGAACAGTCTTCAGTGACGAGTACCGCTTAGAACTGATCCCCGTTGACCGGTAAACACATGTTTGGAGTTGCCACAGACAGCAGTGATACCAACGTGGCTGTCTCCCATAACACGGCCCGACAACGAGAAATTCATTTCATACGAGGACCTCTTTAGTTGTCATCCACTGCACCTTTACAAGCAGCTGTACGTCGACGACATTCTGCAACCATTTTCTTGCCGTTCATGGGAAGCCACGTTTCAGCAAGATAATCTCCGCCCACACATACAGGGTGAGAGTTTCTACTGCTTGCTCCATTTTTGCCAAACCCTATCTCGGCAGGAAAGTCGTCGGATCTCTCTTCAACAGAGAACATTTGGATCATTTTGCGCAGAGCCCTCCAACCAGCTCGGTATTTTGGCAATGTAACGCGCCAGTGGCACGGAATGTTGCACGATATCCCTCAGGGACACTCCAACAACTTTATCAGTCAAGACCAAGCTGAATAACTGCTTGTATAAGAGCTAGAGGTGGACTAACACGTTCCTGACTTGCTCCGTTTGTGAAGCTCTTTCCCTTGAATAAATCATCCGATTTTTCTTAAGTTGTCATCATTTGTTTGTCTGTACATGTACATTACATCACATCTACAGACTTTCACCTTATTCGGATAGTTCCTTCATGATGCGTCGGGTTTCTTTTCCTTTCAGTGAATGTCATAGCATTTCACCAGTACCCTCGTCATAGAAAGTAGCCACCTATGATTTGCGCCAGCTCCCCACGCTTTTCTGCAGCTCGTTGTCTGTACCAAAATGCTATCCCATAGCCAACGGTTTGTGTGAGCGAAGAAATTAAAATCAGAGGGAGGTTTGTGGTAGGTGATCAAGCACTGCCTATCGAAAACTTTGCTGGATCGTCTTCCTTGCCCATGTAGCGTACAATACACACCTGACAGTTACGTTGTGTGAGTTGCATGAAATCTGGCGACACTTCTTAGCAGGAACCTCATACTTGCATGAGACACTATGCTCACTGTGCCCTCAGAACTGGAAAATATATTGTGATGCGATAAACTGGCGTACAACGACGTGGCACAACACATCGTTACAAAGCTTCACCCCACTCTGGTTTTAATTTCGCGACCGATACCAGCTTGCAACTAACAAGCGTAAAAGTTTACATGTACTGTTCTGTTTATTCAAATGCACTTTTTTACTTCCTGCAAGGAAACAAGGAAGACAAGCCTGATTACCAGGCAGTCAAGATACAGGTTTTTTTTACTTTAGTTATCCATAAGGTCGCTCTGTTGACTGAACGTGCTAGGAACCAACGACAAACCCATCCATTGCTCAGTGTAGTACAATACGGTGGAGCAGTGCCGGTACAGTATTTCCAGGTTGCTCGATTGGAAGAGGAGGTTCAATTCCACGGCCTGCGAAGTCACCCGATTTGAATCCCTTTGATTATTTCCTGTGGGGGATATCTAAAGTGACTTCGGTGTGATACCGCAGTCGATCCATCCGAGATGGAATTAATTGCTAGAACTGTAGCTGCCTGTGATGTGATTCTAAACACACCAGGGATAGTTGTCAAGCCGGCCGAAGTGGCCGTGCGGTTAAAGGCGCTGCAGTCTGGAACCGCAAGACCGCTACGGTCGCAGGTTCGAATCCTGCCTCGGGCATGGATGTTTGTGATGTCCTTAGGTTAGTTAGGTTTAACTAGTTCTAAGTTCTAGGGGACTAATGACCTCAGCAGTTGAGTCCCATAGTGCTCAGAGCCATTTGAACCATTTGATAGTTGTCAGATTGCGTCAGAAACTTGTTCGCCCACGTCATGCTTGCACTGAGGTTGATGGCTGTCAGTTTCAGCACATTTTGTAAGATACAGTACAAATAGTACGCTCATTTTGTCAATGGAGGCATTTGCAGTTAACTAACGTAAATAAAAAAGTACACAGTAATGAGGTTTTATTCCTATTCCTCAAGCTGGCTTCTCCGACCCCAGATTCCCTACCTCAAACTGTTGAGTGGAGCATCCTATATGTTCTGTTAATTTTTTGCACGTTATTACGGGAACACCCTGTATATGCATCACTGGCCATTAAATCTGTTTATTACATTATTTACCACAAACAATGGATTGTGTTAGTGTAATATATACACAGTAGTGTATCTGATTAGTATGAATGCCCTGTTTATGCGTCTAAGTCTGTGGCTTGAGATATCAGCGAATAAATGAGTAACGGTATAAATCTGTACCAACGGCCTGTGACGTACTCGTGATTTTTTGTGTTCAGCTAGCATTAGTCACCTGTGAAATCACTCTTCTAATTTCTTCCGATACAAACGACTGTTAAGTTCAGTTCACAGTAACACTTCCTACAATATAAAGTAGAAAATCAGTACAAGAGTTTTTGTCCGCATATTTTCCACCAGTTTCCTTCCATGCTGAACATGTAAGCAAATTTAAATTCAATTCCAGGTTACATCAAGTTATACCTCTTACATGCAGCGAAATGCTTCATCCGATGAAAAATTAACATTATAGATAATTTTAGTTCACGAATTATCTCTAAAAAAGTTACTGAGATAATCCACAAGTGGGATGATTACTAAAGGTGCCTAAAACAGTATATACACATACTTGAATGTAATAAGCGTGATGGTTACCTATTTTTGGATGGTGTATATTGTTGGAGGGATTATACTGACATTAATGAAGAATTCATTTAGATCTATGACGATGACTTCGTGACGGTGGCATAGTTCCAAGTCAGATGAAGTCCTGGCTGGCCGTTAAAGACGAGCGCGCAGAAGATGCAGAACTTCGAGTAGACTCTAATGCAAATGATGTAGCTACTGTTTCTACAACGTCAAACAGTACTACAGCAACTGATATTAGTCTGGGTAACACAGTGTGTAGTAGGTAAGTGGGTGAAACGTCTAGTACGGATGCAGAATTTAGGGTACTCTGTTTGCCTATTCTTCAACAAGCGTTTCATGAAAGTCGTGAAGTTGACTTTGATATTGAAAATGATGCAAATGTTGATTTGTATGCATTTGAAATGTCTCCCTCCTGAAGGAATATGTCTACTTACAGAAACTGACACTGCTGCAGATTTGTCCAAGCATTTTAGGCGCGGATTTTGTGCTGCTCTTTTAGTGGTGTCAATATTTATGACTCGATGATTCCTGGTGGACACAGAAATACGTAATTAATCGAGCAGTTTTATTGATTACTATTGAGAAAGAGCACGTACTGATACATATACTATTGTTATGCTGGATAGAACATTATGTCATGTAAAAGGTCAAAGTTATCTCGGTGTCCAATCAGATCTCACATTGCCGAGTTTGTGTTTGCCTTTTGTCTGAAAAGTACTGCTTCCTTCACATATGACTTGACGCATTTACTCATCAGGACCATTATCCTGCGCAACCGTGTGCAATAGGTAACAACTTCACGCGGTAATTTCGGAGCTGTGGACTCGTTCTTATGATGACTCATCGGAATAGAAATTGCGACCAACGCATATCTAAGGAAAATATCATTTCCCTGTGTCACTTTCTACACATTTAGAAAATAGGCTTAATCTGAAAATTTACACATACTGATATGTTCTCTAGTTCTAGTTGAAAGTATGTTAGTTCCTAGTCCAGTTACATGTTACTTGTGGGGAGAACCTCAGGACGCCGGCGTAAGGAGCAACAAACAACCTAAGATGACTCGAATGAATTCGAACGTCTCCGAAAAATCTGTGAGCCTGTAAATTAGCACAAGGTTGGAGAGAAAGATACAAACATGAACAACAGCAATTCTTCCAATCCATATGTGGCATACAACAAACCAGTGCTTAACAGTATTGGTTGCAATTTTATTATTTTTATTTTTCAACTACGCATTTCGCCTTATTTAGGCATCTTCAGGTTCATCTTAATTTGGTATCTCTTAGACCTATCCTTTAGATGTGTAGCCAAAGGGCATCGACAAATACATCAGGCCAAGTTTTTACTGAGTTTAACGAAAGCGATGTTGGCCTGATGTATTCGACGATGCCCTTTGGCTACACTGTCTAAAGGATCTGTCTAAGAAATACCAAATTAGGATCGACCTGAAGATGCCTAAATAAGGCAAAACGCGTAGCTGAAAAATAAAAAAAGTTAAACTGCAACCAAGACTGTTTTCAACCAGTAATGAACAACAGCAATTTGTACAAGTGGAAGTTAAATTTTAATTATAGCAGATCACATTTCCTATGCTGGTTAAAAGAAAAGTAGAGAGTGAAAGACGACGGGATACTCAGATATTCAACATAATACTGGAAGGAACACTATATTCCTCGAGACGGAAGTACGACGCAGAACAACATGGATAGACAATGTGTTGAGATCTGAAGACTGAGGAGATGTAAGGATGAAGATTGTGAATGGAGTGAAGCCTCGTCAACGGGAGTAGTGCAGTGATAGAAAGATAGACTGTGGGATATGGTGTACAGTAAGAGAAAATAGCATAACTGGCAAAAGAACCGATGCATAGTGCGCTAGAGCACTGGTTCTCAGAGTTTCTCATGCCATTATCATGGACTGGAGTCAGTTATCAGCCATTACCGCACCAGCCTTTAGCGCAAAGCTAAGCTTTACATAAGAAAACACTTGTTATCGAAACAACCAAAAAACCTATAATCAAAAGGGCAAGAAATGTATAATGATTTGCTACCGTTAAAATTAAACTGAAGTGTTTAGTAGGTGTTTATTCAAACTAACAAATAATCGGCTGCTGGTAAACACATAATTTTCCGCACTGTTAGATTTACTGATGTTACTAGTTATTGATAACTACAGTAAATTAATAAGAGTATTTCCTCTGGTATATGGTTAGGTAAAGTAACTTTTATCCGATAGCTCTGCACTGTATTAGACCATCAACGAAAGCATCTTTGGCTGTACTCGACGAAGCATAACAGGACCGCTAGTGTCCTCAACAAAGAGGCACCGTCTCCCAGGTAAGATCGCAGTGCCCTCAGATTGTCTAATGACGTAGTCTTTGTCTACAGAATAGCATCATCGCTAGATGACTGCAAGGAGATTCATACAACTTAAACCGGAATCACTGGAAGAAAAAGAACGTTGTTCTATCGGAGTCCTTTTTTTGCAATGTACAGAAGACTCGTAGTTCATCTTTGTTTACAGAAATATTTATATTAAAAATGGTTCAAATAGCTCTGAGCACTATGGGACACAATATCTGAGGTCATCAGTCCCCTAGAACTTAGAACTACTTAAACCTAACTAACCTAAGGACAGCACACACATCCATGCCCGAGGCAGGGTTCGAACCTGCGACCGTAGCAGTCACGCGGTACCGCACTGAAGAGCCTAGAACCGCACGGCCACCGCGGCCGGCTATTTATATTACCTAAAGGGAGTAGCTAAGACAAATCTAGACCACCCTCCATCACATGCTATACATTACGTGTCTAGAAAGAAGGATTTGCGTCGTAGTCCTCAACGCTAGTCCACCGTATAACAGTTCTGCTATTTTATACGTAATATTCATTTTCACTGCTGTCAAATACGACACAATACTGTTACACGGCGAACAAAGTATAGAGGGGCGAGGGTCATTGCAACAAGACAAGAAGCTTGTCATTTGTGGAATATTTAAGAGGTTAATTCAAAAAGAAATTTGTATGTTGTTAAATAATTATATTTGTTAATAAATAAGGGTGTAGTGTTTCATTTTGTACAAGGAAAGTGGAAACAATTTGTGTAATATCGTGAACCATGCGAACATCCAAATTATTAAAGTAATCAAGTGGAGTGCAAAGTGACCAATTAGAGCATTTCCTGGTGCGGGCAGCGAGCGGTGGAAGAGACTCGAGACTGGATCATTTGTGAGGAACAAGCAGGTGGAAGTGTGGCAGACACCGAAGGCTCGCCACTGTATATAGCTGGAACTCGGGACGGAAGGAGCATCCAAAAGGGTTATTTGGCGTGGTTCAGCGAAGAGGACACGGCAGTTGCTTCTACGTGACGCTGGCATCGTATACTACGATTCCGCGGGTCAGACTAATGGGCTAATTCAGCTAGCAATGCGTAGTCTGCATGTGTTATCTCTAAATGTGGAAAAATGTAGGTTAATGAGGATGAATAGGAAGAACAAACGTGTAATGTACTGTTACAGTATTTCCAGAGTCCTGCTCTACACAGTCAAGTCGTTCAAATATCCGAACGTAACGTTGCGAAGGGATACGAAATGGAATAAGTATGTCTGATAGGGAAGGCGAATAGTCGGCTTTGGTTTATTGGGAGAATTTTAGAGAAAAGTGGTTCACCTGTAAAGGAGACCGCATTTAGGACGCTGGTGCGATCTATGCTAGAGTACTTCTTGAGTGTTTGGTATCCATACCAGGTCGCACTGAAGGAAGACATCGAAGCAATTCATAGTCGGGCTACTAGCTTTGTTCCCTGTAGGTTCAAACAGCACGTAACTGTTACGAAGATGCTTCGGGAACTTAAATGCGAATCCGTAGAGGGAAGGGGAGACTTTGTTCCCAGAAACGGTACTGAGAAAATTTAGGGAATCGGCATCTGAAGCTGACTACAGAACGATTCCACCGCCGCCGACATTTACTGCGCGTAAGGAGCACGAAGACAACATTCGAGAAATGAGTGTTCATACGGCTGTGTATGCGATAGGAACAGGAAAGCAAATTTTAAATGAACGTAGAGTCTCGACCGCAAGAAAACTTCATTTTTGTGGTTACCACTGTCGGTCAGTTTCTCACGATCTTCAATCATGACAGTATGTAATGTTGGTGAACGGAGCAGGAGTAACGAACTCCTGGAACAGTTAACTCCACGAACAGTTGACGTCCCTGAAGATCGTAACTTCTTCTCCGTTCACCACGAGAAATGATCTCAAAAATTATTTCAGGCTAGGAAATATCCAGTAGTGGTGCAGGGTATGCTTCGTAAAGCACCGTATGGTGATTTGTGGAGAGTCTATGTAGATATACTAGTCTTTAAAGTAAAGATATCTGCCATTTTCTGTGCAAAATAGAGGAAGGAAATACCATCAGCTGGTGTAACGAACACTTTGCCTCCAAAGACTTGCTGGAAGAACTCTTTGTTGACCCATATTCAAGCTGTAGCAATGATTCAAGGCTGGCTTTACGTAAGGTAGTGTTTGCTGTGATAATAGAACTCTTAAAAGATATTTTAATGTGATATTTTATCTTCCTAAGTCATTATAAATTACTGACTTCTTCTTTCTTAGATTATCCCTCGTCTCCACAGGTCGGCATGTTAATTCTGATTTATCAATGTTAAGGCTTGGTTACACCTGTCCGCCTGCACCTAGTCCTGATACGGCTGTGTTCGTCCCACTCAAGTAGAAGTGCCCAGTGTGAACACAGGTATGAATGGAAAAACTCGTGTGCACATGTTGTGGAATAGGTATGAACCTTCATGCTTATGTCTCCTTTCGTTACCTTCGTGTGGGACAAGCACAGCCACACCGCACCGCGCTAGCAGCAAGGCGCACAGGTGTAAACGCACCTGCAGTGGTGGTCGGTTGCAGAATGGCCTCCCGGTCTCCCCTTTCCACCCCGGATGGAATTTGTGCAGCGCATTTTTATGTGTCAGGTGCAAGTGTAAGAACGTTTTCCTAAATACTCGCGAATCGTGTAACTGAAGCAGGACTTGGGTACTAGTTTGTTATTCACCTAGTTCTATGCGGGAAACTGCTTGCAAGCGGCATGAAGGCTTGCCAGCATACAAATCGGCCCTCATTTGTAATCCTATGAGGACTCCAGCTTGTGTCCCGGAAGCGAGTGCTTTAGGGTGTTCAGCTATTTGGGTAGGTAGTGTAAGTTACTGATTATGCTTATTAACACGTATTATATATATATATATATATATGAATAACAGCGGCCCCTCGAGAGACCGTTTCATAATTACTTATGCATGTAAGTAAAATTGATAAGAAAGGATAATATCCCCGAGAGAAAGAATCTTCCTCTAACATATATAGGGTGTTACAAAAAGGTACAGCCAAACTTTCAGGAAACATTCCTCACACACAAATACAGAAAAGATGTTATGTGGGGGTAGGAGAAATCCGGGGGGAGGAGGGGGAGGAAGGGAGGAGGGATAGATGGAAGAGAGGCTCCCCTAAGGGAAAGACACAGGACGTGGAAGAGGAGGATCAAAGTTGGTAGGAGGGGTAGATGGAGGGGATGAGGGCATCATCAGGGAGGGGGAGTTGATGGAAGCCACCTTGGGCGAGGGTGTAGAGAGTGTAGAGATGGAGAGCAGGTGGGATGTGGGAATACAGGTACGGCAGCGGATGGGGGAGGGAGAGGATGGGAGAGACAAGCGGGTGAGGGGGATCAAGTTCACGGGAAGTGTAGAGGATCTGTATCCATTTGAGGAAAAGGAGGAGGTGTGGGGACGGAATAATGTCACACAGGATCCGCGTTGAGGAGGGGAGACAGATGCGATAGGCGAGGCGGAGCTGACTGAGCGCGAGGCAGGCTCATAAGTACGCTATCAGGGGCGCCACTATTGGCTGCTGGGACCACGTGTTCCACTGTGGCGCCCTTACACTAAAGGCGGGCCAGGTGGCGTGCGCCGCCACAGCTTATGGCGCGATGGTGCAGAGACCTCTATCGGTCTTCGACGTCCATGACTTCTGGCACAGATTCAAATTCCGCGGCGCGCGGTACCAGATTAACAACTGTTCACACTTTTAAGTCATTCCAATTCATAGTTCAGTTTATCCGTCTTTTCACTATTTGAGCGTTCGGATAGTCACTTTTAAATTGGAACATTTTAAATTGGATCCGTGAGTTCAGTAGGTTATATGCCATGTGTATTATTTATTCATTCAACACTGATTCAGAAACTTCTGTCATTGTTGCGTTTGCAGCTGCCTTGCTTGCGCGTGGGTGTACCTGCAAGTGCCTTCAAGCTGGAATCAGTATGGAAGTTAAGAGATGATATTCTGTTTGAAATCTTTTATTACCGTACGCTAATTCTCGCGTTTGTACAGCGATTCGCTGTTAATGTGCGCGTCCAACGACCGTGCACTATGCTTCTTCCCTTTTCAAGGTTTATCCTGTGCAGAGTGTCCTTACGCAGATTCATTTGCTAATCTCTTTCTTGTCATGGCACTTGTTTAATTGCAGTATTCTCCTTCTCTCACAACTCACTCATACATACACTTAGCAACTACTCAATATCCAACAAGCTCAAGTATAAAATCAAATAAACATGAAATAAATCTTACTAACTAGGCATACAACTTACATCTGCCTTTAC
Organism: Schistocerca serialis cubense; assembly: GCF_023864345.2. Taxonomy (NCBI): domain Eukaryota; kingdom Metazoa; phylum Arthropoda; class Insecta; order Orthoptera; family Acrididae; genus Schistocerca; species Schistocerca serialis. Next base: position 56,972,523 of record NC_064644.1, read on the forward strand.
ACACTACACATTTTAGACTTATACCCCTAAGTAACCCTGGATATAAAGGGTTTTAAGCCCTTGTGCGGGAACAACCCTCTTATCTTTCCTGAGTCCGGGTCTGCCAGCAGGTAACACCCTAAAATCCTATGTGGTCCTGTATACAAGAGTTGCCACTTTCTGTTGACTTGGGATGACTCTTGAGCATCACCAAATCTCCTGTGTTGTACGTGTAGAGATCATTTAATGTGCAATCATACTTCTTCTTCCAAATGGTTGCTTTGTGTTACGTTGCGAGCAGGGCTTGCTGTAGCTTCTGCTCTCTGTTTACAACTCGTGGAATTCTTGGCAAAGGGTGTAACTACTCTTCGTTGGGTGAATCCTGTGTCATGAGTTTACTTTGTGTGCACCCAGTTGATTCATGGGTTATATTATTATGTATTTTCTCGAATTGAGGTACTAAGTCAATCAACTTCGTTTCATGATTTGCCGCATATTTGCGGACAAATCTGTTGAAGTCGCGGATGCAACATTCCACAGGGTTCGCGCTCGGGTTATACAATGACACACGAACATGTTTGATCTTATGTTCCCAAACAAACACTCTCCAGTCGTGACTTTTAAAATAATTAGCATTGCCAGTTAATAAGGTGATCGGCATTCCGACGTTCAGTATGTAATCTGATACCATTTTCCTAACTATTACTTTTGTGTTCGACATTTTTGTAGGATACAACTTCAAATGTATTGAAAAAATGTCCAAGTCTGCTACAACATACTTTAACCCGCCTCTTGCCATCAGCAAGGATCCTGCCACATCAACAGCAACAATCTGTGCTGGTGCTGTCGGCAGTATTGGGTGTAGCTCGTGTCTCGCGCTGCGAGTGCACGGTTTTGTCTTTTGACATATAAGGCAAGTTCTCACTAGAGCTTTCACCTTACGATGTAAGTCTGGGAAGTAGCAGTACCTAGAAAATAAGTCTGCGCATTTCTTTCCGCCAAAGTGTGTACCATATTAGATTCTCTACTGAATGTGTTGGTATACACACACCTGTTTTCAGATGTTTCAGTCCTTCGGTGACACAAAATATCATTCTGTGTCATATGTAATTTGGCAAGTTCCCTATACGGATCATTGCTTAAAGAATCCAATATTCTACACCACAACGAATCATCATGCCGCATATGTGCGATCTCTCGTCACATATGCACATATTTTTGCCTGATGGAATCCCCCAGTACCAAGATTTTAAATTCTGTAGATTGTTCTACAAGCCCTGCAAATTCTGATAGTACTCATGGTAATCTAGACAACGCGCCTGCCACAACATTGTCCGATCCTTTCACATGTCTGATTTGAAAATCACAGTCCTGTAGAGCTAAAATCCACCTCGTGACTCGATTGTGTAACAAATGGCATGTAAGTACATAGATGGGCGCCTGGTGGTCGCAAAAGATTATGACTCTTTTGCCATATACATAGTAGTGAAATTTCTTAAAGGCCCAAATTACAGCAAGGGCCTCTAATTCAGTTGCAGACCGCTCACATGAATTTAACACTCGGCTGGCAAATCCTATTATCTTTACTTCTGTTTTCTGGCCATTGTTGTCTACTTGGAATAAACAACATCCCAGCCCGCAAAAAGATGTGTCTGTTGCCAAATAGAAATCTCGTGACATGTCAGGATGGTGCTGGATTTCTGCATTCACTAATGCGGCTTTAATTTGATCGTAGGCTCTCTTGCAGTCTTCCGTAAAATTCCACGGCTGATTCTTTCTAAGCAAACCTAGTAAGTCCTCACTGTTTAGCAACTGCATCGGTAAAAACAGCCCAAAAAAGGAGGCCATTCCATGGAATGATTTCAATTGCTTTTTCGTCTTGGGGTACGGCATCTTCTCTATCACTTTCAGCTTGTTCAGGTTAGGTAGAATCCCCATCGGAGAAATAGTACGTCCCAAGAACTTTATCCTCCCATGAACCATGGACCTTGCCATTGGTGGGGAGGCTTGCATGCCTCAGTGATACAGATAGCCGTACCGTGGGTGCAACCACAACGGAAGGGTACCTGTTGGGAGGCCAGACAAACGTGTGGTTCCTGAAGAGGGGCAACAGCCTTTTCAATAGTTGCAGGGGCAACAGTCTGGATGATTGACTGATCTGGCCTTGTAACACTAACCAAAACGGCCTTGCTGTGCTGGTACTGCGAAAGGCTGAAAGCAAGGGGAAGCTACAGCCATAATTTTTCCCGAGGGCATGCAGCTTTACTGTATGGCTAAATGATGATGGCGTCCTCTTGGGTGAAATATTCCGGAGGTAAAATAGTCCCCCATTCGGGTCTCCGGGCGAAGACTACTCAAGAGGATGTCGTTATCAGGAGAAAGAAAACTGGCGTTCTACGGATCGGACCGTGGAATGTCAGATCCTTTAATCGGGCAGGTAGGCTAGAAAATTTAAAAATGGAAATGGATAGGTTAAAGTTTCATATAGTGGGAATTAGTGAAGTTCGGTGGCAGGAGGAACAAGACTTTTGGTCAGACGAATACAGGATTATAAATACAAAATCAAATAGGGGTAATGCAGGAGTAGGCTTAATGATGAATAAAAAAAATAGGAGTACGGGTAAGCTACTACATAGTGAACGCATTATTGAGCGACGATACACACGAAGCCCACGCCTACTACAATAGTACAAGTTTATATGCCAACTAGCTCTGCAGATGACGAAGAAATGTATGATGAAATAAAAGAAATTATTCATATAGTGAAGGAAGACGAAAATTTGATAGTCATGGTTGACTGGAATTCGATAGTAGGTAAAGGGAGAGAAGGAAACGTAGTAGGTGAATATGGATTGGGGGTAAGAAATGAAAGAGGAAGCCGCCTGGTAGAATTTTGCACAGAGCAGAAGTTAATCATAGCTAACACTTGGTTCAAGAATCATAAAAGAAGGTTGTATACATGGAAGAAGCCTGGAGATACTGACAGGTTTCAGATAGATTATATAATGGTAAGACAGAGATTAAGGAACCAGGTTATAAGTTGTGAGACATTTCCAGGGGCAGATGTGGACAATATATTGGTTATGAACTGTAGATTAAAAATGAAGAAACTGCAAAAAGGTGGGAATTTAAGGAGATGGGACCTGGACAAACTGACTAAGCCAGAGGCGAAATAGTGAAGGTACCAGAGACTCAAATAGGTGAAAAGACGAGGGATAGTAGGAATCATTGGGTAACAGAAGAAATGTTGAATTTAATTGATGAATGGAGAAAATAAAAAATTCAGTAAATGAGATCGACAGGAAGTGCAAAATGGCTTAGCAGGGATGGCTAGAGGACAAATATAAGATGTAGAGGCTTATCTCACTAGGTTCAAAATGGTTCAAATGCCTCTGAGCACTATGGGACTCAACTTCTGAGGTCATTAGTCCCCTAGAACTTAGAACTAGTTAAACCTAACTAACCTAAAGACATCACACACATCCATGCCCGAGGCAGGAATCGAACCTGCGACCGTAGCGGTCTCGCGGTTCCAGACTGCAGCGCCTAGAACCGCACGGCCACTTCGGCCGGCTATCTCACTTGGGGTAAGATAGATACTGCCTACAGGAAAATTAAAGAGACCTTTGGAGAAAAGAGAACCACTTGTATGAATATCAAGAGCTCAGATGGAAACCCAGTTCTAAGCAAAGAAGCGAAAGCAGAAAGGCGGAAGGAGTATTTACAGGGTCTATACAAGGGCGATGTACTTGGCTCTGAGCACTATGGGACTTAACATCTGTGGTCATCAGTCCCCCAGAACTTAGAACTACTTAAACCTAACTAACCTAAGAACATCACACACATCCATGCCCGAGGCAGGATTCGAACCTGCGACCGTAGTAGTCGCGCGGTTCCGGACTGAACGCCTGAACCGCTAGACCACCGCGGCCGGCGCGATGTACTTGAGGACAGTATTATGGAAATGGAAGAGGATGTAGATGAGGATGAAATGGGAGATATGATAATGCGTGAAGAGTTTGACAGAGCACTGAAGGACCTGAGTCGAAACAAGGCCCCTGGTATAGACAACACACCATTAGAACTACTGACGGCCTTGGGAGAGCCAGTCCTGACAAAACTCTACCATCTGGTGAGCAAGATGTATGAGACAGGTGAAATACCCTCAGACTTCAAGAAGAATATAGTAATTCCAATCCCAAAAAAAGCAGGTGTTGACAGATGTTAAAATTACGAGCTATCAGTTTAATAAGTCACGGCTGCAAAATATTAACGCGAATTCTTTACAGACGAATGGAAAAACTAGTAGAAACCGACTTCGTGGAAGATCGTTATGGATTCCGTAGAAATATTGAAACACTTGAGGCAATACTGACCCTACGACTTATCTTAGAAGCTAGATTAAGCATAGGCAAACCTACGTTTCTAGCATTTGTAGACTTAGAGAACACTTTTGAGGATGTTGGCTGGAATACTCTCTTTCAAATTCTGAAGTTGGCGGGGGTAAAATACAGGGAGCGAAAGGCATTTTACAATTTGTACAGAAACCAGATGGCAGTTATAAGAGTCAAATGACATGAAAGGGAAGCAGTGGTTGGGAAGGGAGTGAGACGGGGTTGTAGCCTATCCCCGATGTTATTCAATCTGTATATTCAGCAAGCAGTAAAGGAAACTAAAGAAAAATTCGGAGTAGGAATTAAAATCCATGGAGAAGAAATAAAAACTTTGAGGTTCGCCGATGACATTGTAATTCCGTCAGAGACAGCAAAGGACTTGGAAGAGCAGTTGAACGAAATGGATAGCGTCTTGAAAGAAGGATATAAGATGAACATCAACAAAAGCAAAACGAGGATAATGGAAAGTAGTCGAACTAAGTTGGGTGATGCAGAGGGAATTAGATTAGGAAATGAGACACTTAAAGTAGTAAAGGAGTTTTACTATTTGGGGAGTAAAATAACTGATGATGGTCGAAGTAGAGAGGATACAAAATGCAGTCTGGCAATGGCAATACAAGCGTTTCTGCAGAAGAGAAATTTGTTAACATCGAGTGTCAGGAAGTCGTTTCTGAAAGTATTTGTATGGAGTGTAGCCATGTATGGAAGTGAAACATGGACGATAAATAGTTTGGACAAGAAGAGAATAGAAGCTTACGAAATGTGGTGCTACAGAAGAATGCTGAAGATTAGATGGGTATAACTAAATAGGAGGTATTGAATAGGATTGGGTAGAAGAGAAGATTGAGGTACAACGTGACTAGAAGAAGGGATCGGTTGGTAGGACATATTCTGAAGCATCAAGGGGTCACCAATTTAGTATTGGAGGGCAGCATGGAGGGTAAAAATCGTAGAGGGAGACCAAGAGATGAATACACTAAGCAGATTCAGAAAGATGTAGGTTGCAGTAGGTATTGGGAGATGAAGAAGTTTGCACAGGATAGAGTAGCATGGAGATCTGCATCAAACCAGTCTCAGGACTGAATACCACAACAACAACAACAACAAAAACAAAAACAACAAGAACTTTATTTCTTGCCAGCCAAATTTCGACTTTTGGAGATTGGCAGCAACCCCGACGGCTGCAAATCTTGCCAGCACGCGTTACAAAATCTCCATGTGCTCAGACTAGGTTTCTGTGGCGATGAGAATCTCACTGACATACACCGTTACCTTTTCGAGACAGTCAGGTCCTAACGCGGTGTCCAGAGCTGCAAGTAACACGCCCGCACTTATATTCAGCCCAATCGGTAGAACTCGAAATTGATAGCTTCTACCGGCGAATGTAAACGCGGTATATTTTCTTGAATTTGGCGTTAACGGGACCTGCCAGTACGAACTTTTTAAATCCAGGCTTATTAAGTAGTTAACACTTTGAAATTCCTGAAATTGTTCATTTACCGGCCGGGTCCGAACAGATATTATTAATATTCCGCGCGTCCAACACCAGGCCGGCCGGAGTGGCCGTGCGGTTCTAGGCGCTGCAATCTGGAGCCGAGCTACCGCTACGGTCGCAGGTTCGAATCCTGCCTCGGGCATGGATGCGTTGTAACGCCGGAAATGCATATCCTCCTATTTCCATCTATTGTACTATTATTTTTTTTTCCTTGTTTTGTTACTTCAAGATATGACATTTCTGTCTCTTTATATATTGTAATTGTTTTACTGTTTGTATATATATATTTATGCACTCATGTCGATGTATAATTGGTTTGTTTCGTAAATATTATTTGTATTTTTACGCTGGGTCTTGCCTAGGGAAAACTGCTATCGAACGATTACATCGATGGGTCGTGTGAAGAATCAAAGTGTGTAGGATCTTTGGGAGTGTTAACTCTGCCGCGTGGAGCGCGGGCAGAGAGAGTCTGGCTGGAGTAGCGAGTGGAGCAGGTGTGTTGTGTGACGCTCCCGCGAGTTGCCGCGCTTTCGGGGTTTGGCAGCATGTAATTGCGCTCGACTCGCGATGATAGTTTCTGACATGGTGTCGCGGACGGGAAGCATTAGCTGGCGCACATCAAGAGCCCGTTTCGCCTGGTGACCGTGTCGAGAAGAAGGCGCGCCAACATCCAGCTTCTGCAACAGCGACGGCCGACAATGAGTGACTGTCGCCACCTCCTCGATCGACGGCTTCAAACCTTCAATCAACCAACAAGGAAGACTAAAAGCACGTAAAGTTTCAGAACTGTATGGCAGACCTCAGCTTTTCAAATTGTTCCATTTGCCTCGCAAAATTACAGCAACTAGAATGAACCTTCGTTGCTCATTGTCCCAATTGCATTGCCAAGCAGGGTCCCTTCCTTTTCCGAAATGAGCCCGAGGGTCGTTGAAATTCAAACGCCAGCATCATTCGATTTCACTGCTTTAATTTCAAAGTTCAGCTGGCTACAATATTTAGATTGCACAAGCACAAATTAAGAGTGCGAGTTTTGTTACCGTATTTTAGTTACCTGTGACTGCAGCTCAGCTTGGTACGTACTAAATTTTACTATTGTTAATTGTTCAGAATCATTTAATTCAAGTTCAAAGTTAATTCTCTTATTTCTAAATTGCGTAGATTCAAGTAGCTTATGAAATGATTGTTGAGGTAGTCCAAGACTAACCTTATTTTACTGAATGTCGATGTGCTTCAGAAAGAAAGCTCACTATTAACTTCAGTCACTAAATTAACTTTCGATTTTCCAGTTTTATTAATTCTTTGCTAAATTAAGTCAGAGTGTAGCGAAATTTATTACTTCTGACAAACTTTCAGTTTTCACACTACACGTGTCAACCTTCAGTTGCCACGCTTCTAGTGCTAATTATATGTGTAATTACCTTTCTTTTTCAGTTACTATAGTAATAGTCCTTTGGACTGGCGACCGTAATTTCCCCCAAATCTCAAATATCTAATTACCGCTAGTTAATTGTTAACGTAACGGCCGCACATTTACTTTCTTCATTAACTTTACCCCTTTTCAAAATTAATTTCCACCAGTTTCATTTGCATTTTTCCTTTCATTTAGATGTAACTCTTTCCTCCCTCTTTACCGACAGATTAACTTCGGTGACGATTGCTTTTCCCAAATTTCCATTAGGTACACGCGGTTTAATTTTTCACTGCCATTAAGGTCGATAAGTGAGGGGGAGGTTACAGTGTGTGATGTCCTTAGGTTAGTTAGGTTAATAAGCTCTTAGTTCTAGCCGACTGATGACCTCAGAAGTTAAGTCCCATAGTGCTCAGAGCCATTTGAACTATTTTTTCCAAAAGCAGCTGAACGTTGCCGTCTGATTTTGTAACCGCCAACAGCGGGCTACGATATGGTGATGTTGACGGTTCTATTATTTGCCACCGCAGCATTCTCTGAATTTCTCCCCTCCCACCGTTGGTCTTTTCGACCACGGTATTGAATAGGAGGCACGGCAGAAATTTTGGTGAGATTCTACTTACATATCGATCTCGTACTCTTTTATTATCCCCGGTTTTTCTGAAAACACTTGTACAAATTGGTTCAGCACTTGGTTCAAGTCAGATCGCTGTGACAGGCTCAGGTACGAAGTTTCAGCTATGCAATATGTTGCTTAATAATAGCGTTTTCCCGTTCCCAACCCGGTTCCGGTTCGCTGCTGTCTTGATTTGCAACACAGTTGTGATTCAACGCGTCAGGATCCTGTAAAGTTACCCGGACGTTCCGGTAGTAGTTCACATACGCGTCCGGAGTCCTCATTAATGCCAGATCAATTTCTCGGTTTAGATAGGTTAAGGTGCATCTGGCTCGGAAGACGTAAATTTTTGCCTTCAGTTCCCAACGACATCAAGGCTCGGGATGCAAGGTACTGTGGTATGGCTTCGTTTTCCAGGGCAATCTCTGCCTGCACCTGATTCTTTATTAGCTGCACCCTGCCCAAGGGCACCTACTATCCTACAATTTCCTACTGGCGGGCTCGGTAACTTTTTCACACGATCCACGCACTTGTATAACTGCTCATCAATACAAGAAGCACTCGCCCCTGTATCCAATATTATTGTTACTTCGACCCCATTTATCTTTGCCACAAAGGCAGCCCGCACATGTTCTATTTCTTGTTGGTCCGCAGGTCGCGGATCAACTGTCAGTTCATCTTTCTTCTCGCATCCGTCATTAGAGTGGAGCAGATTAACCCCCACATTCTGCCTGCCCCGGCCGGCCGAAGTGGCTGTGCGGTTCTAGGCGCTGCAGTCTGGAACCGCGAGACCGCTGCGGTCGCAGGTTCGAATCCTGCCTCGGGCATGGGTGTGTGTCATGTCCTTAGGTTAGTTAGGTTTAAGTAGTTCTAAGTTCTAGGGGACTCATGACCTAAGAAGCTGAGTCCCATAGTGCTCAGAGCCATTTTCTGCCTGCCCCCCCTCTTTCATCTTGCCGACTGTCTGGGAAGGGCCTACAGAGGTCGGCCAGAGTTTGACGCCCTGTCGCACCCTGCCGGCACGTGATCAGACACATGGGTTATTCGAACATTATCAGTCACAGCATGACGAGCACTGCGGTGCATACACGTGTGACTGATTGTTCGGAGGCTTAGGTGGAGGCGGTGGCATCGGGATGACATTGATTTGATTAACAGGCACATGGCCTGACGACATGTTTTGATGTGTCTGCCAGTTTGCTGGCCCTGCCCGTTGCCACTGCTCATTGTTAGTTCTCATATTTTTATTGCCGAAGTTGGAGTTTTCTCCCTCTTCGCCTCGTCTCTTTCGATTGTAGTTTTCTCCACCTCTTCTTGGTGAAGACGGGTTTGACTGGCCATGCCGGTACGTAATGTATCCAGTGCTGTGCCAGTGACCATCCACTGTGGGCACACTATTCACAGTGTTACCTTTTTTAGAGAAGTTTTCCCATTGCGAATATTCGTCACTCTTTGAATACCCGTTCTTACGAGGGCTATTGTTGGAATGGTTTTTTCGTTTACCGGTCGCTTGTCTGTTGTTTGCACTCCCCTGATCTCCCTGCCTGGTATCCTAGTGTATTAAATCGAGGGAGTCTATGGTTGAAATAAACAACTCCAAGTCCGCGTCAGAGACGTGTACGAGCTTCTCTCTTTTATCGTTATAGGTCGTTTACCCTTCAAAATTCCTAGAACGTTACTGTCAGGCATGCGTCCGTCCCAGTATCTCGTTTTGTTCAGGTATCTTTCAAAATATTTTCTCCAATTATCTGAACGGGGATTGAATAGTTCCGGGTTATACACTTGTTTGCAGAGACGCTCCTGAACAGACCTGGACCAGTATGTGGCAAGAAATTTACTTTCGAATTCAGACAACGACGGACACTGCTCCTTGATTTCCATCGCCCACAGTGCCGCGTCGCCTGTGATAAAAGAGATCGCAAACTGAACCTTTTGGTGCTCAGTCCATGATGCCGGGAGTACATTTCGGAAACTTTTTATACAGATTACCGGCTGGACATTCTTTTTCTCGTCATTAAAAATCTGGAACTGCCTGTGTTTTAATAGTGATTCCTCGTGCTTTACTTGCGCTAAAGTTGGTAGAACTACCTCTGTGTTCGCGACGACAACGCCTGAACAAATGACTGGCGTGTACGGTTGCCCTTTCTCGCAGTCAGCTTTTTCCACTCGGCATACATTTATCGGCACTTTTCTGTTTATTTATTTCTTAGTCAACCACGCAATAAACATTGTCTAATTGATCGACGCGCTCCTCTAATTGTGTGATCTTCTGTGGAATGTAGTTGTTGTGGTCTACCAACTCAGCCGCTTACTGTTTTATAACGTCAGTTTCACGTGACAAATTGCTGTAACCGCCTTGTCACGTTGTTCGAACATTTCGCTCATTTTCTGAAGAAACTGATCATCACGCTCCTTTTCCTTGCGTTCGCGGCGTTCTTGTCTTTGCTTTTCCTCTCTTTCGAGACGTTCTTCCGTTAAAATGTCCTTAACTTGTGTAATTAATGCCTGCTCCCGTTGCTTGTCACTCATGTCTAATTGTGCCATCAGCACCGTTAGAAAATCGGTCGCTGGTACAGGTACTTGTACAACATTTTCTGTCGATGCAGTAGCACCCTCCTTCCCTGTGCCAGAAATCGAGTGGATTTCTTTGCTCAATTGAGCTTGCCCTAGTCAGTGCCTAATATTTTGTCCGTTTCAGGTTGCTCAGCTTCCGGTTTTGGAAGTTGAGAATCTGTCGCTGTGGGTGGCTTCCCCACTGGAAACTCTTGTATATTTTCGTCCGTGTCATAGCCTGACAGATCTCTCCCTCTAACCATTTTGTCCTTGCGTGTCTTCACCATTTCGATTAGTATTAATCTTGACTAGTAAGACACGATTACACACAATATCTGTTTTCCCCCAAAAATGACACACAAACAAAATATACTCACAACACAAATCACACACAAATCACTGAAATCAAGTAAAGCAAAGAAGCTACTTACTACTATTACTACTGAAACTAACAGATACACTTTCGCACTCGTAAAATTTACGTTGCACTGTGAAAGATTTTACTTCTACTAAAACATTACTTTGGCAATCAACTGCACTAGTATTTATTTGATTCACACAGCTGATTTTGTGTCATCAAATCCAGAACACTAATCATTGTCTCAGGACTCTAGCACTGATTTCTGTTCAGTAGTAGTAAATGAATCTGTTTCACTATCCGCTGACGTTAAAACAAATTGAATAATCACTTCTGACAAATTTTAACTGAAGAAGATAAACACAGTGTATAGTCCCTGGATCCTTTCTTCCCTAGTTTGCAGCCCAGAAGCGCATGCATATACACCCTTACCTTTATTAGGTTATTGTTGCTTGGTCCTGTCTTCATTTCAGTCGAGACAATGTAGGCATCTAGTTAGCTTCATGTCGATATACCTTCGCTGGTTGGACCTTGTACAAGTTTTGTATTTTGTAGTACATGGAAATAGATTACATATATGGCATTCATTTCACAAACATACAATTACATATATAAAAAAATGTCTTTTAAATATAGTTTTCTAGACGGACAACCATATCTCAGTCAATTTCTGTGTACTTAATATTGGTACATAAAATTTCGGGCCCTCTTGTTGTTGGGAGCCATTTGTTGCGTATATATATATATATATATATATATATATATATATATATATATATATATATATATATAATCCCCCCCCCATGAACCATGGACCTTGCCGTTGGTGGGGAGGCTTGCGTGCCTCAGCGATACAGATAGCCGTACCGTAGGTGCAACCACAACGGAGGGGTATCTGTTGAGAGGCCAGACAAACGTGTGGTTCCTGAAGAGGGGCAGCAGCCTTTTCAGTAGTTGCAAGGGCAACAGTCTGGATGATTGACTGATCTGGCCTTGTAACAATAACCGAAACGGCCTTGCCGTGCCGGTACTGCGAACGGCTGAAAGCAAGGGGAAACTACAGCCGTAATTTTTCCCGAGGGCATGCAGCTTTACTGTATGATTACATGATGATGGCGTCCTCTTGGGTAAAATATTCCGGAGGTAAAATAGTCCCCCATTCGGATCTCCGGGCGGGGACTACTCAAGAGGATGTCGTTATCAGGAGAAAGAAAACTGGTGTTCTACGGATCGGAGCGTGGAATGTCAGGTCCCTTAATCGGGCAGGTAGGTTAGAAAATTTAAAAAGGGAAATGGATAGGTTGAAGTTAGATATTGTGGGAATTAGTGAAGTTCGGTGGCAGGAGGAACAAGACTTCTGGTCAGGTGACTACAGGGTTATAAACACAAAATCAAATAGGGGTAATGCAGGAGTAGGTTTAATAATGAATAGGAAAATAGGAATGCGGGTAAGCTACTACAAACAGCATAGTGAACGCATTATTGTGGCCAAGATAGATACGAAGCCCACACCTACTACAGTAGTACAAGTTTATATGCCAACTAGCTCTGCAGATGACGAAGACATTGAAAAAATGTATGATGAAATAAAAGAAATTATTCAGATTGTGAAGGGAGACGAAAATTTAATAGTCATGGGTGACTGGAATTCGAGTGTAGGAAAAGGGAGAGAAGGAAACATAGTAGGTGAATATGGATTGGGGGACAGAAATGAAAGAGGAAGCCGCCTGGTAGAATTTTGCACAGAGCACAACATAATCATAACTAACACTTGGTTTAAGAATCATGAAAGAAGGTTGTATACATGGAAGAACCCTGGAGATACTAAAAGGTATCAGATAGATTATATAATGGTAAGACAGAGATTTAGGAACCAGGTTTTAAATTGTAAGACATTTCCAGGGGCAGATGTGGACTCTGACCACAATCTATTGGTTATGACCTGTAGATTAAAACTGAAGAAACTGCAAAAAGGTGGGAATTTAAGGAGATGGGACCTGGATAAACTGAAAGAACCAGAGGTGGTACAGAGATTCAGGGAGAGCATAAGGGAGCAATTGACAGGAATGGGGGAAATAAATACAGTAGAAGAAGAATGGGTAGCTTTGAGGGATGAAGTAGTGAAGGCAGCAGAGGATCAAGTAGGTAAAAAGACGAGGGCTAGTAGAAATCCTTGGGTAACAGAAGAAATATTGAATTTAATTGATGAAAGGAGAAAATATAAAAATGCAGTAAGTGAAACAGGCAAAAAGGAATACAAACGTCTCAAAAATGAGATCGACAGGAAGTGCAAAATGGCTAAGCAGGGATGGCTAGAGGACAAATGTAAGGATGTAGAGGCCTATCTCACTAGGGGTAAGATAGATACCGCCTACAGGAAAATTAAAGAGACCTTTGGAGATAAGAGAACGACTTGTATGAATATCAAGAGCTCAGATGGAAACCCAGTTCTAAGCAAAGAAGGGAAAGCAGAAAGGTGGAAGGAGTATATAGAGGGTCTATACAAGGGCGATGTACTTGAGGACAATATTATGGAAATGGAAGAGGATGTAGATGAAGATGAAATGGGAGATATGATACTGCGTGAAGAGTTTGACAGAGCACTGAAAGACCTGAGTCGAAACAAAGCCCCCGGAGTAGACAATATTCCATTGGAACTACTGACGGCCGTGGGAGAGCCAGTCCTGACAAAACTCTACCATCTGGTGAGGAAGATGTATGAGACAGGCGAAATACCCTCAGACTTCAAGAAGAATATAATAATTCCAATCCCAAAGAAAGCAGGAGTTGACAGATGTGAAAATTACCGAACTATCAGCTTAATAAGTCACAGCTGCAAAATACTAACACGAATTCTTTACAGACGAATGGAAAAACTAGTAGAAGCCAACCTCGGGGAAGATCAGTTTGGATTCCGTAGAAACACTGGAACACGTGAGGCAATACTGACCTTAAGACTTATCTTAGAAGAAAGATTGAGGAAAGGCAAACCTACGTTTCTAGCATTTGTAGACTTAGAGAAAGCTTTTGACAATGTTGACTGGAATACTCTCTTTCAAATTCTAAAGGTGGCAGGGGTAAAATACAGGGAGCGAAAGGCTATTTACAATTTGTACAGAAACCAGATGGCAGTTATAAGAGTCGAGGGACATGAAAGGGAAGCAGTGGTTGGGAAGGGAGTAAGACAGGGTTGTAGCCTCTCCCCGATGTTGTTCAATCTGTATATTGAGCAAGCAGTAAAGGAAACAAAAGAAAAATTCGGAGTAGGTATTAAAATTCATGGAGAAGAAATAAAAACTTTGAGGTTCGCCGATGACATTGTAATTCTGTCCGAGACAGCAAAGGACTTGGAAGAGCAGTTGAATGGAATGGACAGTGTCTTGAAAGGAGGATATAAGATGAACATCAACAAAAGCAAAACAAGGATAATGGAATGTAGCCTAATTAAGTCGGGTGATGCTGAGGGAATTAGATTAGGAAATGAGGCACTTAAAGTAGTAAAGGAGTTTTGCTATTTGGGGAGCAAAATAACTGATAACGGTCGAAGTAGAGAGGATATAAAATGTAGGCTGGCAATGGCAAGGAAAGCGTTTCTGAAGAAGAGAAATTTGTTAACATCGAGTATTGATTTAAGTGTCAGGAAGTCATTTCTGAAAGTATTCGTATGGAGTGTAGCCATGTATGGAAGTGAAACATGGACGATAAATAGTTTGGACAAGAAGAGAATAGAAGCTTTCGAAATGTGGTGCTACAGAAGAATGCTGAAGATTAGATGGGTAGATCACATAACTAATGAGGAAGTATTGAATAGGATTGGGGAGAAGAGAAGTTTGTGGCACAACTTGACCAGAAGAAGGGATCGGTTGGTAGGACATGTTCTGAGGCATCAAGGGATCACCAATTTAGTATTGGAGGGCAGCGTGGAGGGTAAAAATCGTAGAGGGAGACCAAGAGATGAATACACTAAGCAGATTCAGAAGGATGTAGGTTGCAGTAGGTACTGGGAGATGAAAAAGCTTGCAGAGGATAGAGTAGCATGGAGAGCTGCATCAAACCAGTCTCAGGACTGAAGACCACAACAACAACAACATATATATAATGTTTAATTTATCAGGTGCATATGTTTTTTGCTCGAGCATGATTCTTTCTATCACGGATATTAACTTTTCTTATCACTTTTACTTACGTGCATAAGTAATTATGAAACGGGTTCTTGAAAGGCCACTGTTGTTCATGTACCAACTTTTGATTTTCAACGTAATGACTAAAACATAGTTGCCGTTAACTGAATTGAATGTAATTTTGTTAATTTCTATTTATTGATTGCAAAGCAAGGCTCGAGGGAATTTCGATTGTTGCCGTGGAGCGTCCCAGATAAAACTTCTGGACTCATGGAATCTGTTTAGTTTCAAAAATGAACTTTAACGTTAAATTAATTATCTGTTGCAATTTATAAACGTTCTTACAACTAAATCTCTCGCATTTACAGTTACTGTTAACACTTGGAAAAATAGGTTAATACTTCGGCGCGCAATGGCCGACCAGCATCGGAAGATGAGCTCCCCGCAGAGCAAATTACTGAAACAAAACCCTTATTAAAAATAATTAGCCGCTGCGAACATTTGAGGTGACAACTGTTGTTGTTGTGGTCTTCAGTCCTGAGACTGGTTTGTTGCAGCTCTCCATGCTACTCTATCCTGTGCAAGCTTCTTCATCTCCTAGTACCTACTGCATCCTACATCCTTCCGAATCTGCTTAGTGTATTCATCTCTTGGTCTCCCTCTACGATTTTTACCCTCCACGCTGCCCTCCAATACTAAATTGGCGATCCCTCGATGCCTCAGAACATGTCCTACCAACAGATTCCTTCTTCTAGTCAAGTTGTGCAACAAGCACCTCTTCTCCACAATTCTATTCAGTACCTCCTCATTAGTTATGTGATCTACCCATCTAATCTTCAGCATTCTTCTGTAACACCACATTTCGAAAGCTTCTAGTCTCCTCTTGTCCGAACTGTTTATCGTCCATGTTTCACTTCCATACATGGCTACACTCCATACAAATACTTTCAGAAACGACTTTCTGACATTTAAATCTATACTCGATGTTGACAAATTTTTATTTTTCAGAAACGCTTTCCCTGCCATTGCCAGTCTACATTTTATATCCTCCCTACTTTGACCATCATCAGTTATTTTGCTCCCCAAATAGCAAAACTCCTTTACTACCTTAAGTGTCTGATTTCCTAATCTAATTCCCTCAGCATCACCCGACTTAATTCGACTACATTCCATTATCCTCGGTTTGCTTTTGTTGATGTTCATCTTATACCCTCCTTTCAAGACACTGTCCATTCCGTTCAAATGCTCTTCCAAGTCCTTTGCTGGAGGTGACAACTATGACAAAGAAATTAGAATAGAGACTTCCTGAGT
Source organism: Schistocerca serialis cubense (assembly GCF_023864345.2). Taxonomy (NCBI): domain Eukaryota; kingdom Metazoa; phylum Arthropoda; class Insecta; order Orthoptera; family Acrididae; genus Schistocerca; species Schistocerca serialis. The sequence goes on from NC_064644.1 coordinate 56,988,758, forward strand.
TGTTTGGAGCCTGTATTGTTACGTGCTTTCCATCTAGTCCTAATTCACTATTACGAAAATTAGTGAACATGTTTTACAGCTTTCACAAACAGAAACACAGAATACGGAATAACGTACATAAAATATGTGTAGCCGCTCAATGGCTGCCTTCCTTACCGTGAAACAAAACAGTGTGTGTGTGTACCATAAAGTACGTACGTCCTACTCGGCCGTACAATCGCGTCTCTTGGCGATCCTTTTTTTATTTTCATGACCATTTTTAAATGAAGATTCTACTTTTAAATTATCGCTGCATATAGGTTTTTTTTTCAAGAACATTAACTGTACCTTTTATACTAATTATGTCCATAAAATACGTTAAGCGTTTACAAATAATTTTTAGTTCACTCTTAACACTTGAAACGCGTATGTATTCAGTACCAGCGATGGCGAGGCATGACAGAATCTCTGACCAGAGAGTTGTTTATCGTTGCTAGTCTGCGTTTGACTGCGTGAGAGTGCAGTTGCGAGTTGCGAGTTCGACTCAGTCGGAAGTAGTGTGTGTGAGGAGTCGGCGGGCGTCGACATGGGTCTCTAGTCAAGGTTCGGGACGAGGTATATTGTTAAATAAGGTAATGAAGCAGCATCGCGCACATATGATAATGTAATGTATGTTAATAGTAATTAATTTGTTCGAGAAATGCCCCAATAAAAATTCTGTTTTCAAAGCAATCGTTTTTTAAAAAAAGAATCATTCCGATTGAAACAATATTTCCTATGCTTTTCCTCCCTGAATCAATTTATCACATTAATTATTGCACAGGGCTTAAGGTCAGCAATGCTACCCTATTATTGTGGGTTTAATGATTAATGTTTATTTCTCAATTTTTGTGTTGAGTTTACATTGGGTCATTATTATTCAGCAATCTTGTGGGGAGCTAACTTTTGGCACGTTTTCATTATCATAGACTTTTCTTTTATTTCTGCTGGGAGGTTGCGTTAAGCACGATGTCCATTTACATTTAAATTATTGTCATACAAAAATATTGTGGGAAGGTTACACTTGGCGACATCCGGACCATGATCGTATTTCTTTGAGAATCTTTTGAGAAGTAGTCTGATACCTGCTTTTATTTACTAAAATATAATTAGCATTTGGCGCAACGCTTTTACTAATTTTGTGACTTTCTTTCCTCAGATCATCGGCAATTCGTTGCTCTTTGTTGAATTTGTATTTGTTGGATTTTGCATTGTCTTTGTCTCATTTGTGAATAATTGTGACTTGTGTAAAAATGCCGCGAAAAACTATTAATAGTACATCGCGAGGTGTAATGAATGAAATTACCGACTTAAACAACTTCACAGATAGTACTTGTGACACGCAGTGTAATGAGAACAATCCTGCGTTTACTGACAGTCAGTGCGTTCCAACCACTAATGATGATTTTTGTCTTAATGATGGACAAACGATCTCGGTTGTGTCCTCTGTTGATTTGACGACAATTGATGACGCGGGGCGTACTGTTGTAATGAGCGCTGCTCAGCTTAACAGACCCGGTTTGCAGGATTTACGTAACGTACAGACAAATTTTTCTAATGAAAATGGACAGTGTACTGAAAGTATGACGGATTTATTTAATTCCGAAATTGTGACTAACAGTGCGCATCCGATTAGCAAACCTTTTTGTGAATCACAGAATGACCTAATGGTCACACAAAGCGTGACAATTGCAGGTACACCATTAAATAGCACAGAGAATAGAAATGCTAATTTTGTGTCGGATCCAATTATGGCATTGTTGCTACAAATGAATAAACAACTTAATGAAAGTAGTGAAGATAACAAACAATTTAAAGAAAAATTCAAACAATTTGATGAAATTAATGAAAAAGTAGACAACAATTCCAGACGGTTTAGTGAAAAATTAGACAACAATTCGAGACAGCTTAGTGAACAAATTAGGGCCGTTGCTGCGCAGTGTTATGACACTAAGGAACAGTTACGCTAGGAAATTGAGGCTTGTTCAAGAAAAAGTAGCGAAGAAATTAGATCTGTTGCTCAAGAATTAAGGGAAATGCAAACAGCTACAACAGAAACAATTAGAGACGAAATTAGCGGAGTCGCGAAACAATGCTCTGAGAAAGCAACATAATTACGCGACGAGTTTAAATTAATGACAGCAGAACTTTCGCGCACAATGGATGTAAAGATAGACGCGAAATTCGACCAACAGAACACTCAGATTGACGAACGTTTTAATCTTCACCTACAAAACAGTGATACGCGTAAATTTATACAGGATCAGAATAAAGTAAAACGACAAGTAGTGGAAACAATTACAGCACAGAGACAAGAAGACAAACGTAAATTGTTCGCGAAAGCAAAAACATACGTAGACAACAATATTGCTTCAGTGTCCGATGAAATTAATACCATCAAACAGTCGAACACAGAATTACGTAATGAAATTTCTGATCTTAAATCGAAAACAGACAAACACACAGCAGACTTTCAGACAGTGACAGACAGACTCGAACAATTAGAACTAACACATGATTCTGATGTCATTAAAGCAGACGTTAAAAAATTGAACGAAACCACACGTAGAATACAAAAACAGATTAATACTTCTGGCACTAAGAACGATGATCAGGTAAAAATACTAACTGAAAAATATGATGAATTGGCCAGTCGTATTGACGTTATTGAAAGTAATAATGACAGCAAATCAGACGATACTGCACCGATTTTGTTTAACCAAACACCTGAATTCCAAAATTTACAGCAGACAATCAATGAGATCGATTCATCTAATAACACCTTACGTAGAAAATTGTCCTGTTTACAGCAAGAGGTAACAGAGATAAAAAATATTTCAGTTAATACCACGTCACAGCAGACGCCACTTTGCGAGCATTTGTCGGACTCACGCAGCGCGTATAATTTGAGCAATTTACAGAGACTACGCGACTTAAAATCCGAAAGGCCACGCGAGTTAAAATCTGAAAAGCTACACAACTTGAAATCCGAAATGACACAGACAAACAGATTGTCACACAAACCTGAACGTGCTCTCAAATTCAGTGACGAGAACGTAGATTATGAGCAATTTTTATCTGTAAGAAAATCTAAGGAATTTAATAAGGACAGAGCACAGATATACGATTTGAACTGTATACGACAATTTATTTTTGTATTTTCATCGCTATTACCTGTAATGCAGAAACTAGCTTTGAACCGGATACGACAATTTGCTATTGTATTTTCATCAGCATTGCCTATAATGCAGAAATTGGAATTAGCATGGATACAGCAACTTGCTTTTGAATTTTTACTGCCATTGCCTGCAACGCAAAAGCTAAAATTTATTTGCAGTGCGTAAATGACCTCAGGGGATTCATTACGCTTTAATGAGTATGTGCCGTAGCGTGCATAGGGTCCCGAGCTGTAGTAGTGCTGTTTCATCTTTAGTTTTCTGCACTGCTGACTTCTCTTCTACTATCCTTTACATCTATCAGAACAGCTCTTTAACTATTGCCCTATTTAGAATTAAGTAATCAGTAATAAAAGCCCGATAAGACAAATTTTTACCGAAAGTGACAATTTTCATTAGGCATTACAGAACCACGAGAACTTTAATAACAGATAAAATTGTAATCATCAGTATGTATAAAATTTTCAGCAGTCGCAACCACATTTTGGTAACAATAGATGTATTTCACCGCAAAAGCATGAAAGTCAGCCGCTTAGCATACCTAACCAACAATACAGTCTACAAGGTCAACCGAACTTTAATGTTTCGCCGCGTGCACGTATAGTCTCAGCTCCAACGAATAGTAACGCACAGCAGCAAAGAAATAACTACGTACAGAAACACACTATTTCAATTCCTATCGCAAATGCACCGTATAGAAACGACTATCACGACAGACTTAAAAACAATTAGCATAATTACCAACATACATTTAATAACAGTCGGTCTTACCAGCAGCAAAATGATCAGCAACAACATATTCTCATGAATGAACCAAACAGTAGGTATCATCCAGAGCGTAATACGTCTGGAAGAAATAACAGAACAGTTCAAAAAGTGGATATGCCACAGCATCCTCCCGTAAATAACAGCATGTACGATAGAATTTGACCAGATACAGTACAGGTTGCATATTCCAGTAACGTAAGCAATAATTTTGACACGCAGAATCTTGTTCACGAGAATGTTATTTGAAACACGCTTTGTTGAATGCACCACTTTTATCGCACCCAGAACTTACCAGAAATTTTTCCATTGCCACCGACAGTTCTAACACAGCTTTAGGTGTACATATTTTCCAGGAAATTGAAGAAGATGGTTCTACAGCAGTTAAAAACATCGCATTTGCAAGTCGCATTCTGTCACCTGCTGAACAAAATTATTCCGTTACAGAACTGGAAATATTATGTGTTGTATGGGCTTTTACGAGATTTAGGCACTTTCTTTATGGCAGACATACCACCGTATACACAGATCATAGAGCGATACAATTTTTACTTTCGGCTAAATTCACAAACGACAGATTAAGCAGATGGAAGCTTTATTTACAGGAATTTAATTTCATAATTGTTCACATTCCCGGCACACAAATTGTTATAGCAGACGCACTATCTCGTTCTCTCAGCAACAATCAGCAAGACATCGCAACCAACTTCTGTAAAGCAAATTTCAGCGTCATGTACATTCAACAAGTTGCATTTGAAAATTTTATTTCGTCGTCATTACAGGACATAGCAATAAGAGCAAAATAAAGACAACGTGTGGAAAGAAATTAAACACCTCTGGCACGATAGGAATAATGTTTCGATTAGAAACCATTACACTGTACGCAATGACATTCTATTTCGCCACTCTGATCCTGACAGCAATAATTGGTTATTATGCATTCCTGACGAACTGGTTAACAAATTAATATGGTATATTCATTTAAGTTACGCACATTACGGAGCCAGAAAATGTTTTCTTATACTGAGACAGAACTGTTATTTTACCAACATGGAGAAATGTATACGACGAGTTTTAGCGTCATGTAAAATCTGCCAGAAAGCTAAGTCAGACACAACTTCACATATTCCTCCATTACATCCAATTGTACCTGTTAAATTGAGACATATGGCCGCTGTAGACATTTTTGGTCCGATTCCCAGAACTAATAGAGGTTTTTGCTACATCTTTGTCACTGTTGAACTAACTTCAAAATTTGTTACCTTCACTCCGTTACGCAAAGCTACTGCTAAAACCGTTTCGAAAGCATTTGTAAAGCATTTTCTGTTTCATGTATGGCATTTGTTGAAAGTAATTTCCGATAATGGATCACAATTTCGTTCTGCTATATGGACACGCATGTTACGAGCTAGAAACATTTCTCCGATCTATATATCCCAGTACCATGCTTCTTCGAACCCTTGTGAACGATTAATGAAAGAAATTGGTAAACTGTGTAGAATATACTGCCACAAAAGGCATATTGATTGGGACACACACATATTCTCATTCCAAGATGTAATTAATTCCATACCAAAGAATCCACTATGCTATCTCTGCTGTTATACTGAAAAATGTTGAACCACCTAACAAAATTACAGAATTAGCAAACTTTCCTACATCTCGTCGATTACGACACCACGAAATAATCGACATTGCGCTGAACAACATCAAACGTGCCGCAGAGCGCCGGAGAAGACAGCAAAAACAGGTTTGTACACGCCGTGACTTTCACATTGGACAGAAAAAATTAGTACGTACACACTATTTATTCAACAAAGGAAAAGGTAGATGCAGTAAATTTGAACTTCTATACGCAGGTCCATATCGGATTCGCAGCATTCCACACCCTAATGTTGTACACGTCGAAACTTTGAGAACCAGAAAATCCAAAGGCAACCACCAATGGTCAAACATCAAACCTTTTATTGAATGAAGACATCTTATGATTTAACATGCTATAATGCCATTTTGCTAATTTTATGATCACTTATCCAATTATATTCATATGACTACCTACTGATGACTATCGTATTTTTTCTTGGCAAGTGCCCGGCAAGGTAAGGTTGATAGGTCGCTTTTCTTGTCGTTACACATTAGACAGTGCACATTTTCCAGATAAAATTACGTATGTTACGAATAATTATGCAATTCTATCTAGTCATATATTAATTTTACCAAAATTTTTCTCTATTAAAGTCTTCAATTCTCGCCTCTATTAACTACACAACATACAAGTTGAACACAAAGAAGGTCACATTTCTTGTCATCATTTTTTTATGTTCGTACGATTGTTTTCATGTTTTGTTTGTATGCACTATGAAATAGTTAAAATATAGCAAACACCAGTTGACTTTGACATTTTGCCTTATGATATCTCAACATCGTGACTACTTTACTGCTACGTTGTGATACACTGGGTACATTTTTGCCTCTGAACACTATCTATGTTTTTTCACATATTACGTTTTTTGTCATGTTATGCTGTATGCCTAATTATGTTACCATAAACCAGTCATTATTTAGTGAGTATATTATGTAAATGCAAGATATTAATCTTTGTTCATCAATTTCAGAAAGAAATGATGCGTGAAAGAAATAATGTAAACAAAATGGGAATTTCACCTTCGGAATGAACGAAAGAGAATGCAATACTTCGTGATGAAGAGTAAATGGATCAGAATTAACAAGCATTAACAAGAATATACTATACACATCGTAGAATAGCAGTCTTAACTAAATTTTTCTTTCAGAACACGAGGCGATTGATGCAGGCTGTCAGACAGAACTACACATCTTAGTTTTAGTGATGAAATATGATAGAAATAAGGAATAGTTGTATAATAAGTAATGAAGTGATTTTTTGCAGATGATAATGAATGCTGATGAATAATGATGAAGAATATGCTACTATGGATAATGAAGTTTTTCTTTACAGGTGATGATAATAATTGAGTTATGATAATATAGATAATGAAGTGATGGATAATGAAGTTTTTCTTTACAGATGAGGATAATGTGGAAGTTATGTATACATGCTATGTAGTTATTTAACTATTTATTGCAGTTCGCTTTGACAGCAGGTGTTATATTGCATAGTATAATGACTGAAGGTTTTGGAAAGGACAGGTATGTAACACATCTTTATACACATTTCACTACCTGTTAATTCGAAGTTCACTACTTTTCAGCATAAAATGCGTTTCTTCTTTCAGCTCAATAATCCATTTTTTTATATATTTTTGCAGGAGAAATTATTTATGAAATTAATGTGCTATAAGCAGTTGTTCATTATATCTATGTCACTTATGAATGTGCTTACATGTACTCTACTTGTTTCATAACCCTGCTACAGCTGACTCATGACGAATGACGTTACACATTTTCATTTACAGGAACAACCCAGAAGCAAATTTTTTCTTTTTCTCTTCTTGCTTTCCCCTATAAATACCCAAAGCAATGCATTGGTAACAAAAAAATATTACCAGTCCCAAATAATGATACCAGTTTAAGAGAGTTCTGAGTAATTCTGATTAGCTCTGAATAGTATGCCACTTGAATAATGAATGCGTAAATACTACGTGCATAATTTCATTACTCTATTAAGATGACCAATGATTAATTAATAATGCTTTGTAACTGGGAAATGAATGCTACTGATTACTGTATTGGGATGACCAATGATTAATTAATAATGCTTTGTAACTGGGAAATGAATGCTACTGATTACTGTATTGGGATGACCAATGATTAATTAATAATGCTTTGTAACTGGGAAATGAATGCTACTGATTACTGTATTGGGATGACCAATGATTAATTAATAATGCTTTGTAACTGGGAAATGAATGCTACTGATTACTGTATTGAGATGACCAATGATTAATTAATAATGCTTTGTAACTGGGAAATGAATGCTACTGATTACTGTATTGATATGACCAATGATTAATTAATAATGTTTTGTAACTGGGAAATGAATGCTACTGATTACTGTATTGATATGACTAATGATTAATTAATAATGTTTTGTAACTGGGAAAATAATGCTACTGATAACTGTATTTGGATGACCAACGATTAATTATTAACATTATTCTGTAATACTATGTTATTGACTACCTTCTGTTTTAAGTAATGACTTCTGATGATTTGTAATTAGGCAACGAATTTCAATGTTCTCTGTAAAACTAATGACTTCTGATGATTTGTAATTAGGCAATGAATTTCAATGTTCTCTGTAAAACGAGAGACTTCCGATGATTTGTAATTAGGCAACGAATTTCAATGTTCTCTGTAAAACGATTGACTACTGATGATTTGTAATTAGGCAATGAGTACCAATGTTCTCTTTAAAACAATTAATGAACATTTTTCTGTAATACTACATACATGGTACAGAAATGTTCAATAACTGGGCTATGAATGCCGCAAACTACTAATGTAATTCCCAATGAAGACTAGTATGTGACTTAATGGCCTTCACCTTCTGACCTAACTACCCTGAATTACTGCAATATCCATTTGTATATCCTCTTGATCATGGAGCACTATATTTGGTTTTTGCACTGATTCTACGTTGGTGTGCCTTGTAAGAGCGTGGTGTTGACACAACATGCTGTCCATCACCGTGAGTGATGGAGACGTTATTATGGTCCCACTGTTTGGTGTACCTGATGTAGTGCCAAAACGATAACATGGAATATTGCTACGACATTTCAGTGTCCTGGCTACGCTGATAAACACTTCTGGGAAAAGAACTTCAGATTGTCTCACTTGGTGTTGTACTTCTGTGGAATGATATGGACTTTCAGTGCAGCTGCGTGCAACCCAAAGTGCTACAACCCTGATGCAATCCTTCCCTTTCCTATACTAATTCTTGTAACATAGTGAAAACCATTTTTTTGCTAACATCATTTGTATTCATGGCCTATACATTTTTTCGATACATTCAGAGCTACAGTGCGTGTGCACTTTTATCATTTTTCTAACATGATTTCTACTTATTGATTTGCTGATGTGTTTTGAACTACAGTGCATGTGCACTTATGTCACTTGTCAACATGATATTTTTTGCCATTATATTTACTTGATGTGAAAATGCTAAAGAGTTTTTCACTGCGTGTGCACTTATGTCATTTGTTAATATGTTTTGTACTCACATTTTGTTTTTGTCTAATATGTTTTGTACTCGGTGCATGTGCACCACATTTACTTCATGTTCTACATCTGTATATTCTGTGATTGTAAAGTTAATTAGTGAAGAAAAAATTTGTTGCTCATGGCAAGTCCAAATGACTCACCTTCGCTGCCAAATTTTTGCCCCCCCCCCCCCCCCCCCCCCCGGTGGAGGGTTATGAAACGCGTATGTATTCAGTACCAGCGATGGCGAGGCATGAAAGAATCTCTGACCAGAGAGTTGTTTATCGTTGCTAGTCTGCGCTTGACTGCGCGAGAGTGCAGTTGCAAATTGCGAGTTGGACTCAGTCGGAAGTAGTGTGTGTGAGGAGTCGGCGGGCGTCGACATGGGTCTGTGGTCAAGGTTCGGGACGAGGTATATTGTTAAATAAGGTAATGAAGCAGCATTGCGCACATTTGATAATGTAATGTATGTTAATTGTAATTAATTTGTTCAAGAAATGCCCCAATAATAATTCTGGTTTCAAAGCAATCGTTTTTTAAAAAAAGAATCATTCCAATTGAAACAATATTTCCTATGCTTTTCCTCCCTGAATCAGTTTAACAGATTAATTATTGCACAGGGCCTAAGGTCAACGATGCTGCCCTATTATTGTGGGTTTAATGATTAATGTTCATTTCTCAATTTTTGTGTTGAGTTTACTTTGGGTCATTATTATTCAGTAATCTTGTGGGGAACTAACTTTTGGCACGTTTTCATTATCATAGACTTTTATTTTATTTTTACTGGGAAGTCACACTTGGGGTCTATTTCGATTAACATTCAATTATAGTCTTTTCAAAATTTTGCGGGGAGGTTACACACTTCACAATGTTGTTCACTGCTTACAACCGATAAAAGTGTCAATATTTATGTGACGTACCGTCACACTACCTAGCACTGTTACAAGATTACTTGCAAATAATGGACTTAAATGGTTCACGTGCCTTCCACTTAATTTTGTCACTGTTGTGATCTGCTGTTGGAAATGTAATCACTAATTTATTTCAGTAATATTTCATTACTAAATTTACTACGAAGGTTTTACTTTTCCTCTTACTCACGTAGGTGTGCACACTGATTCTTCCACGGATTCGAGAGTTTCCTTTCAACGGTAGTGCAGCCTGGGGAGAGTGAAAGTGGTTGAGGTTGCAGCCCGGTATGTTGTCGGGGCAGAGATTTTCTTGTACAGCTTTCACAACTCCTAAGCACTGGCATCATTATATGCCAACTGGTTATACAGAACGCTCTCTTCTGTCGTCAATAAACTTTGCTTCCGACTTGGCAGGTGTTATATTACTGCATATGACTAAATAGTGCAACTAAACCGATGTATGACAGCCGAAAAACTGTAGCAACCTGTAGGAAATGGCGTCGCTTTCGACATTTGGTTTTGATTCTTTATATGTCTTAATTTTAATATCCCAATCAGTTGCAAAGGTTACAAGTCATTTAGGGCTCCGCCATCTCACCCGGTGTGCTACAATTGGATGACATCTGAATCGTACCAATAGGTGTGATGAGAATGGGCCAATGCTTTTTTTATACTATTGTGACTTACTACATAAGTGGAAAAATGGGTTTTATGTTAACCTACAGTGGAGCATCTGATGAAGATAACATACTGCGTTATTAGTAACGGTGTGCTTTGCCATTTTCCAAAAAAATGGAAGCCGATTACAGGTACAGTAGGACTTATAGACTGCTTGTTGCTCACACTCACATGTCTCAGTTTGAACAGCGAGTCCGTGAAGGGTGGTATAAGGAGTGTATAGTATGACTGACCGTCCTTCCCTATCCGAATTTTTCGGTGATTAAGACAATCCATTCTTGGCCGGTCTTAGTTAGTCGACGTGTAGCATTCTGTCTACCTGTTTAGCCGAGAAGCTTTCGAAGTTTAAATCCGTCACAGAAGGAGGTCAGCGCCGTCGGATTCTCTGTAAACTGCAATTCTACTTCCTGTGATTCCAGGTAATGAAGCAGGAAGATATGTTTTCGTAACGTTCAAGAGGAAAGCCATTATGATGTATTTACAGCAGTGACGCAGATAATAATGAATTAACTAAAAGCTAACAGTTTCCTGAGAACATAGACAGAACTGGATTGGAAGATATCCTATCGGTGACTAGTGACTACGGCGCGCAGTCTATACTGATATTTCGTAGTTATTCGAACATTTTTGCTAGCTTAAGATGTTCCATTTATGGCCAAGTAATATTGTTGTAAGGAAGTTATTACGATCTGTAGACTTCTCGTAATATCTGTATTGGAGAAAGCGGCTTTTATTTGCAAATATTTATTAAGGAATATTACTTGTTTCGTGCCAGAATTAAGGTCGGGACACACACGTCCGGGCCGTGTCAGGGCCGAGCATCGGACGAGTGACGGCCGTGCTCCGGTCCGTTCCTGCAGGGGCCTCACCTCACCGGGGCACGTCCGTCTCTTTGTTGTTCCTTGTAGTGACTCAGACGCAGTGATCTGGGTTTCTGATTGTGAAAGCTGTAAAACATGTTCACTAATTTTCGTAATAGTGAATTAGGACTAGATGGAAAGCACGTAACAATACAGGCTCCAAACAACTCAGGAAGTCTCTACTGGAATTACAAAAAAACATATTCCGTTGTGCTTCTTGCTCTGGTTGACCCATGTTATAATTTTATTGCAATCGACGTGGGAGCGTACGGTAAAAACTCTGATGGAGGCATTCTAGTAAATTCAAACCTTGGAAAGTCATTGGAAAACAATACGCTTAGCGTCCCAAAGAGTAAAACTTTACCCGGAACTGATGTTGAACTTCCAATGGTAATTGCTGGCGATGAAGCTTTTCCTCTCAAAACATACTTGATGCGACCACATCCTGGCAGGAACTTAACAAATGACAAGGCTATATTTAATTATCGTTTGAGTCGGGCATTCGGTTTATTGCAACAGAAATTTTCCTTCAGGGAGATCCTAATACCCTTACAATGATTGTGACGCCTGCGTGTGTACTGTACAACTATATTCGAAAAATGGAAGGTTATAGGGTGCCCGAACAGAGGATGTATCAAAAGAAAACTGCTGAGGGATCCGGAAGATCATCAAATCTTCGAAACCTACCTCGAATTCGTGGGAGATCAACAGATGCTGCATTTGCTGTACGGGAACAACTCAAAAAATTCCTGAATTCTCCACAAGGGACTGTGGAATGGCAAGAACATGTCGCCTTGGCGATGTAACGATGACATAAACCAAACATCTGTTTGTAAAATAAAAAATATCTTTCGGGTATTAAAACTTGTATAGTTTTTATCTTACCTTTGGCTCGTAGATCTGTTGCAATTTTCTTCCAAGCTCTGTCTTTGTACTCCATATTCCTGTAGTTTTCACTTCCCTGATCGTAAAGAACAGGAAACTTACGAACTTCTTCTATTAGACGTTCTACAACCACAGTCTTGCGCAGTTGCATAGCTCGCAAGACAATTCTACCGTCAGGCCGTGTTCGTCACGTGAAAAATTAAACACGGCGGATCCCGCCAGGCCCGGCCCCGGTCCGTTGACGTTCCCCGTGCACGGCCCGGTCTAGTGGGGCCCGCTACATTTGTTTTAATGATGTATTTCGTTGTCCGGGTGACGGCCGATAGTCGAACGTGCCTCGGCACTGACAAGGTCCGGACATTTGTGTCCCGACCCTAACTGTAATTTCCCCACGTACGTCGGCAGCTGACGTAACGGGCGTTCTCATGTCTAGCCACAGCGCCTCACACCACCATCCACCGGCTACGCCATATGGTCCACCGGCTCCTTCAGCCAGCGTGGGAACTGAAAATCTTACTCCCGACTGTGTGCGTTCTACAGTATTGCTTTATTCGCTGAATGCTACATGATATCTTCAAATACGATAGAAAATTGCAAATGGTATAATAGGCCGAAATAGCAATTGTGGTAAGTGCCATTATAGACCAAAATAGCGATTATGGATAAATTTCATAATAGGCCGAAATTGCGGTTCTAAATAAATGGTATAATAGATTAAATCGTCGTTTATGGATAAATGGATAATAGGACGAAATAGCAATAGTGGTAAACGCCATTATAGACTAAAATAACGATTGTGGAAAATATCTTGCCGGCCGCGGTGGCCGAGCGGCTCTTTGCGCTTCAGTCCGGAACCGCACGACTGTTACGGTCGCAGGTTCGAATCCTACCTTGGGCATGGATGTGTGTGATGTCCTTAGGTTAGTTAGGTTTAAGCAGTTCTAAGTTCTAGGGGACTGATGACCTCAGATGTTAAGTCCCATAGTTCTCAGAGTAATTTGATCCGTTGTGAAAGAATCTCATAACAGACATGAATAAATGGCATAACAGACCGAAATAGCTACTGTGGATAAATACGCTTAAAGACCGTCCAGTCTTCCGACATTGTCATTTCTGGTACATCAACCAAATACTTTCCAGTGTCTAGGCCATGTCACCAGATAGACTAATCGCTGCTGAACATACCATCAACAACAGCTTACTACTGCTGACTGACGTCCAGAGTTTGAGGGTTTGACAGACACGCTATCCAGCCACATTAACGTGACCACCATTTCAAGAGCCTGAATAAGCGTCTTTTGCAGCGTGGACGTAGAGGAGTAGAATGTGTGAGCTTCTGGAAAATACCGACAGGAATGTGGAGCCATACCGACTTCAGTGCTGTGGCCAGCAGCGCCTGAAGATCCATGGCGCGAGCATCCCGATTGAGGTGGTCCCACAGATTCTCGACTGTATTTATTCCCGGGGTGTTTCTTGACCGTAGGAGTACGGTAAACTCATCCTGGTGCTCTTTGAACCAGTCACGTACGATGCGGGACGCGTGACATGCTGCACTGCATTGTAGAGGCCATCATGCCGAGGAAACAACATATTGCATGTAGGGTTGGACGTAGTCCCGAAGACAGATGTAGACGTTTGTTGATCCAATGTGCCTCGCCGAATGACGCGGTGACCCAGAAATTGCCATGAAAATATTCCCCAGGCCACAGTAGTCCCTCCTCCCGCCTGGATCCACATGTCGATTGTTGTTGGGTCATTCACACCAAGGACCATTTGTCTGATGGAGCATGAAACGTAAGTCATTTGAAAAAGACACCTGTGCCAAGTGAGTGGTCGACCAGTTGCGGTATTGGTGTGCTAATTCCAGCCTTCGCCGCCGATAAACAGCACTCACCTAGGGTGCAAGAAAGAGGCGCCTTCTCCGGAGGTACATACGCAGCAACGTTCGCTTGACAATCGTTGAGGAGATTGCGTTTTATTGATCTGGGAAGTCAGTTGCTTAATATGAACTTGCAGCATGCTGTAAGTGAAAAATAGGCAACTTGTATTATAATTGAAATAAAGGGTTGTTGCTTCTTCAAAAATTGCATTGAGAGATTTCTATTTTCTATTTCTTGATCCTGACTACTTTCTGACACCTCTATGACATTAGATAGTTCTCTATGTTCATCTGATGTGGTATAATTTTCTGTTACTAATTCGGCCCTATATCGCTTTGGTTACTGCAGGGGCAGTTTCCGTACTTGGGCTACCGCCTGTATTTGTCACACTTATGGCACGTATGGTTTGAAATTGGACACAGGTGTTCGAAACTAGTCGCCATCAAGAAATGAAAAATACATACTTCTCAATGCAATTTATAACGAAGCTACAACCACTTATTTCAGTTGCTCAGTAGTTATGCTTCTATTCGCCCGTACGCATTTCCGCAGCCATTGTTCACCCCGGACCGTGATACAACACAATTGCGTCGGTGCTGGTACAGGATCGTGCCATTTTGCCATGCACGGTATATTTTAACCATTGTGGCACGCAAACAGTTTACCAATTAAGTTGTTTCGGAAATGCTTCCTCCCTTGGCCTGAAAGTTAATGATCATGCCCTTTTGCACGTCATCTAAATCTCTTCGTTTCCGCATTACGACAAAGACTGCGCTGTCGTCCTTGCGCCCCCGGCATGCTTTATGCAGCCTCCACTGGTGATGCTGCTAGCTAACGTCTGCACGTTCACGTCTAACTATGAAGTGGTCGCATTAATGCGACTGCACCGCGTATAAGTAACAGCATTCCATCCACAAGCAAATACCGGGTGGTTATATTTAACCGTAGGATGGTCGACGGCAAGCCCTCGTCAACTTCCATCCTTGCAAGAAAGTGGAGAGCGAAATCAACACGTCGTTGGGCGTCCTTTGGTGCAAGCTGCTGTACGATACGGATCCTGTACGGACACAATTTGAGAATGGTTCGTAGCAGCTTCCGTACAGTGGACCACGGGATGTCCAACTGTCGTGACGCAGCAGGCGCACTGCCTGACTGTCGGGAATTGCGCGCAGCGTTGTCTGCAATAGCAACAGCGATTTCATCAACCACCTGTGGTACAACCAGTCGTCGGCCTCTTCCCGGAGCGACGCCCAACTCGCCAGTTGATTTGAATTTCTTCATCATGTTCCACACAGCATGTGGAGGAAGAGGACCCTTCCGTAATCCTTTGAGCACGCGATATTCTCGAAGCGCAGCTGCAGCATTACTGCTGTTTTGACAACAGAGTTTCACCAATAGTGCCCTGCTCTGTTTGTCCAAGCTTATGTTGACACGTCAACAAGTCCGCTGTGACCGGTCAAGTGTGTTAGGCTATGCGTCACGATGACTGATCATAGTTAGAACTGGACGATGGCGCTGTGACGCACGGAAATCATGCACCCCATACTCTGGGCATTAATACGAACACGCCTTGTACTCGGACGGCAATTAGTTTCCGCGTTACAACGTGTTAAATAGGGCAAGTTTAATTGTACCCACCCGGTATAGTTGTCTCTTGGAGTAGATCAAAATGTCCAGCTTCTGGTCGCTGTGCGCGAGCGGTTCTAGAAGCTTCAGTCCGTAACCGCGCTGCTGCTGCGGTCGCAGGTTCGAACCCTGCCTCGGGCATGGATGTGTGTGATGTCCTTAGGTTAGTTAGGTTTAAGTAGTTCTAAGTTCTAGGGGACTGATGACCTCAGATGTTAAGTCCCATAGTTCTTAGAACCAATTGAACCATTTGAAAAATGGCCAGATAGCGATCTTAGACGTTGTTTTCCAGAGGAGATCTGACGGTAGGCTGCGACACAGAGGTTACCGAATGGATACTCTCACCTTCTAGGCCTCTATTTGACATCACCGGTCCCAAAGAGAATGAGTGCCGAACACGCTAATCGACAGAGGTTTATCGTCTCCGACAAAGGAAGCTCAGCACCAGCAGTAGCCCACCTGATGGCGACTGTGACAAGAGTGGCTACGGAGGAAGTCAGTCCGACGCGTCGTCTGCGTCGTCAGAGAGGACACACTACGACCGTCACCCAAGGAGGACGAACCCAGGGTCACAGCGCACATGGGATCGCCAGCAAAATATCGAGAAAAATAGGCAGATTTCACTGCGTCATTAGTTAAAATACATGTATAACCCGCCAGCCATGGCTTAATCTCTTCTAGGTTACGGGAAAGGTAATCTGGGATTCCAGAGGCAAGGCATAGACCACACAGAGTGAGAATCCGGAAAATCATACGTCGGGAAAACGATTCGCATTTTCAAGAAACGTACAATGAACATAGAAGAAACACTAATCTCCAGCAGCAACTTCTGAACATTCCCTAAACACAAACTATGGAATGAGTTGCAAACACTGTATGTACGGAAAGGCCATCGAAATCCAGCTACAGAGGGACATAATCAACAAGAACAATGGGTTTTCAACTCACCTAAATGTGGAACCCCCACCGGAGCTGCCCGAAACGCAGCGGAGACAGAACGCCGACCACGAAGAACGTGGAGACCGTTCTAACGTCCACTATTCGACTCCCGGGAGTCAGCCGTCCCTACCGCTGCGGCTCGAGCTTCAGGTGGCTACTAGCGGGTCATGGGAGGAAAGGGGAGCCGTATCCCCTCCTGAATGATTACACTTTACGGACACGAAAATTCCTTCTATGTCGTCAAATCCATCCTGCTTCGTGCCCGAAAGAATATCATGCAGCACACGACAGGCCCATTCCTGGGTTAAGCTGGAAACAGAATATACGCGAAATCGGATTCTGAAGAATCAGACCTGCTGTCCACTGTGAAAAACGATGCATGTGCGGTTCACGTGCAGGAGTGTTGATTACTTTGGAAGAAAAATCTTTCACAGGGTGAGAGAAACTACATGTGATACTTGTTTACGGAGAAGCAACTCGAGGGAAGAACTGCTTCGTAGGCATTATGGTGTTCCGACAGTTGGCTTTCAACAAGGACGACAGTTCAACGAATCCGCAGAAAACAGTTACTGGAAAGGCGGTGGAGAACTACGCAGCGGGTATGGAACAAGCACAGGGAATTCAGCAGATCCGGCCGGGGTGGCCTAGCGGTTCTAGGCGCTACAGTCTGGAACCGCGCGACCGTTGCGGTCGCAGGTTCGAATCCTGCCTCGGGCATGGATATGCGTGATGTCCTTAGGTTAGTTAGGTTTAAGTAGTTCTAAGTTCAGGGGGACTGATGACCTCAGAAGTTAAGTCCCATAGTGATCAGAGCCATTTGAATTCAGCAGATGTTCAGGAAGCTATGTCTCTTAATCCTCTACTACCTACCAAAGGTTACGAATGCATCAGACATAAGACAATCTAGCGTTGGTCATATTTTAATCATAAGCAGTAGCCCAGATCACGCAAGAAACAGATTGCCTGATCGCTTGGTCTAGCAGGCAACCCTTGTCAGGGAACGGCCACCAGGCGGCAACAGCGTCACACACTTACTTCTGGAATCAACCACTAGATGGCACTCCGTTCTGTGAAATATGTGGCAACATCGGCCGAACGCGTGCTGCTTTCCACTATTTGGCGTCTGTGAAGTACAGCTGTTTCTGACATACCGGTGGTAGAGGATCGAGTCGTCATACCGAGGACCTACGAGTATATCAACTGTGGAAGGAGTAGACGAACAAATCCTAAACTAAAAATGTTCAGATTTCCCGTCAAAGATAAAGAAAGGTTACGCGAGTGGATTTTAAATTCAGGCAAATCAATAAATTAGTTACGAGTAAGAATTAATTAAGAGCCATAAGCATTGGATCCTATTTAAATTTTGTCGATGTTATATTGGATATAACGTGGCAGGCCTTCCTGTACAAGAATCATATCATATCATTTTTAAATGAAATCTTTGCTGCGATTTGGACTTTTTAAAACTGTTTATTCACTTCACTATCGTAATTTTGGGTATAGAGGCATTTTTGTGTGCAATGTGAAAACCGAAACCAATATAACATATGGATAACAAAATGCAAAGCATAGTGTGGTAACATTTGGTAAACATTTTAAGAAGCATTACCTTACAAGACCTTTCCCTTGGTACTTGAAAATGGCTCTAGAGCTGAAATCGCAACAGTGAAATATATGAATAATAGTCGTCATCTAACTGCTAGATCATCGCTCCCTCTAAATCCTGGTATATACTAGAGCGAACGAAGGGAACGAGTGTAAAACCTCGTTTACACTGCTGCAAAAGAGTATTCATAGATAATTCGCCAATGTTCACTGCCATTCGTTTATACTTGTGAACAAGCGTTTATACTGGAATGAAGGGAGGAGAATAGAAGAGAGCGAACATAACATGCAAACTATAGAAGCTGCATATTTTAATTTTTTTTTATCTGTGCGCTAATAATCCTCACACAGCTTTCACTCGAAAACAACACTACTTATAATAACAGGTCTGCGCGAGTGCGGATATCCCCAGTAATAACTGTGTTGCAGATAAAGGCGTACGTCTGTTGTGAATATTTGCGGGTTATTTTTAAACTGTACAAAGTAAATTTTCAACATAATTGTGGTTTGCCGTCTGTGGCTCTTCAAAGTTGACACCGCCAAAATATGCTCGAAAAACACGCTTTCAGTTGTATATTACCGCGTTTGCAGCCTCCTTTCAACAACAGTTCAAAATTCATCGTTTTGTGCCACTCTTATATCATTTACGATAAGTTACATGCGAAGTAAAAGAATTTAAATTTGAAATGACTGTCACTGAAATACGTCCAGCCTTAATTCGCATCATAACCGAGTGCGCATTTTGAAAACTTTCTAGTGTTAACCTGCACGTGGAGATCTTTTTTACCACCATAATCCGTATCAGAAGAGCTGTATAGCAAAGAGGAAATAGACGGCATGGAAGGCGAGTGTAAAACTCTTGCGACTGCAATACAGTCTGCATTTAAACAGTAACTCGCGAGAAATGTTTGTGTGTTACTTTTCATTTATTTCATTTCGCATATGATTGTGAGAAATAAACTTGGTTTGTAGAATTACAGGAGCTAATCTACATTCTCAGATTGAAAACTCGGGAAAAACCACAGCCGATCATGAGCTACAGTCAGCAGTGTGACGAATGCATTTGGCGCGCAGCGCTCTAGCCGAACGCAAATCAGCGTCATTCACGTCACCGAAGAAACAGCGTTGCCAATTCCGCGACATGGACAGGTCAGTTAGCATTGTAGCGTCGCCTGTGACATCTGTTGACCGACGGGAAAACTATTTTTACGGTTGCCTGTTCCGCCGTAAGGACGGTCAATCTGTTTCTTACGTGATCTGGGGCAGTAGCCATTGATGTCATGTGTCACCTCACCAACGGTTTATCCTTTGATATTTGAGAAGTAGCGAATTCTGTTACTAAATCCTGAGACTACATTAGTACAATAGGGGCTCGTTTCAAATAATTGTCTATACCGAAGAAAAAGTTGTCATAAATTATTTAAATTCGACAATCAGAATCGTCGTTTACAGGTCTAATTACAGTTTGCAAAAGTTAGGAACGCTTAACGTCACAGACAGTGGATTGCAAAGTTTGGTTTGGGGTTATTGGAGCCTGTGTCATTAGTCACATAAAGGGTGACGAATACGCACAATGTTAACAGCTACCTCATAGGAAATACCATTTGAAATACGTAAATCTTTGAGTACCTATATCGTGGCTGACTTTCCGTCGTGTCGCTAGCAAAAACACTCACCCAGCTCTCTCCCGCATGCTTGATCGAATATAAAGGCGTTATCAGTACGTCTCCACCTTAGCCCGAATCGAAGCCGCCGGACGTTTTCCTCTGAGTGAATCTCAGAGATTTACATTAAAATCATTTCTATCAAGCATTTATCGTCAATAGCTTTCCCGAGGAACCACTTATCCGTTGCTTCGGCTTGTAATATTTCTGGCTTTACAGTCATATTACGCTATAAGAAGCTCTTCTTAGAGCAGCCGAGAAGGCAGCAGAGGTAATATGACGCAATGTGGTCTGAGGTACCGCTGACAGACGGTTTGTTCGGTACGGGTATTGTGAGAAAGACCGCCTAAATGACGGTCCTCCACCGTGATTGGCTGCTGCGTTCGAAAGTAGCGCTCCAAAGTGATAACTTTCTGTTATTAATATTAGAAAAACTAAACAGTGAATTTACTTTAAGAAAAGCATCCATCAACAGCAGGCTATCATTCAGTTAGTTCAAAGGTATTGATAACCAGCAGTGTTTTAAACAAATGCTAAACGAAAATGCAGACGAAGTACTTCGCAAATCTTCGGATTGCGCTTAACTTGGATGGCGGGTGAAGTGGTACGGCTGTAAGACCAGAGCCGGTTCGGCTGTCTCTGAGGACACAAATAATATCTGCTTTGAACGGTGCCGGTTAAGAACTTAATGTCCAATAACATTTGACTATTTAGACATGTAACTGAGATTAGTCTGATAGTAATTACGCAAATGCGCAGTTTTATTTTTTTGCTTATTACCTATGAAAGTGTGAAGAATGGAAAATATTTGGGATCTATAAAGTGCGCTACAGTTGTGCAGTTTCTTGTACTCTGCTTATAAAAGCGAGTGGCATCCTGTTTAAAGAAACCAGTTCAAAATTTAATTACTTATACATTACCAGTTCCTCTCTAGCAGTTTCCTACTGCAAGATGATGGACTGACGACCTATGTGCTGTCATCTGCGTAAAAGACCACAACTACAGATGACTGCAGATTGGTGAACGTATTCAGAACATATTATGCATTCCACGCACGGCGGTAGAAGCACCTAGGGACCTCGCGTGTTCTGCAAACATAGTACAAATGAGATTAGTGACACGTCATCTGTGATAACACACAGGAAATTTTCGAGGTAAGAGGTTTATCCTACACCGAATCTCCCTCCCGTTATTTCTCTCTCTGTCTCTCTCCTCTCTCTCTCTCTCTCTCTCTCTCTCTCTTTCTCTCTCTCATTCACAGTTGATTTCTCGAGCGTTTGTGAGTTCCCCTTTCCTAACTGCGGAACCGACACTCGACAAAATTCTTCCCACTGTTGTCTTAGTTGCTCCAGAGCAGGATGTAGGCACCACGGACGTTTGGGAGCCCACGAAATATCTGAATCAGCAGCTGGCCCACAGATCATTCCCATACAACAGCTTCCTAGTGGCCTGGCTCGGAGGAATACGGCACGACAATTTCCCACAGCCCATTTTTGGAACATCGCAAATGCGCAACGCCTGCAACGATATTGCTGGAGTTCCTGCAGTTCCTCCGGAAGTTGTGCCGGTGACTTAATACGTCGAACGCACCAGACAGTGGGTGTTTTGAAGACCTTTCTTGTTGCTGTTTTCTATGTTTTATTTTTACAGCGGAAGTTTGTATAATCTAAAACACCTTACGTATTATTATGTGAAGTTATTTATTACTTTATTTAACAATCTTTTTGATGTGTTGGCGAAAGAGCCAACACCGTGTAGCTAGAAGGGGCCGAAATGCACGCTATAAGCTCACGCAGACTGGCGTGGGGTCTTGAACAGTTAAAGGAGTTGAGTCTAATAAATGAAGCACGAAGCTCTTGGAATACTTAACTTTAATCCACAATTGGAGAACATCAGTCTGACGGTACAGGCATCCATAGATAAATATTAAATGATACTGGCGCCTTGCTAGGTCGTAGCAAATGACGTAGCTGAAGACTATGCTAACTATCGTCTCGGCAAATGAGAGCGTAATTGTCAGTGAACCATTGTTATGAACGTCGGCTGTACAACTGGGCGAGTGCTAGGAAGTCTCTCTAGACCTTCCGTGTGGCGGCGCTCGGTCTGCAATCACTGACAGTGGCGACACGCGGGTCCGACGTATACTAATGGACCGCGGCCGATTTAAAGACTACACCTAGCAAGTGTGGTGTCTGGCGGTGACACCACACTTTTTATCACAGTTCCTTATTTTACAAACCATTTTAACTTTTGGCACGCGAATTTCTTCGTAGGCTCTAGCAGAAACCAAAACCGAATTTTCACCAAATTTAACTGGCAAATCGTTAAATGCTGCATTCTTTGCCGTTCAGTTGTTCTGTCAGTTGTAAGGGTACGGATATCATCGCTCCGGAGCTCGTGGTCGTGCGGTAGCGTTCTCGCTTCCCACGCCCGGGTTTCTGGGTTCGATTCCCGGCGGGGTCAGGAATTTTCTCTGCCTCATCATGACTGGGTGTCGTGTGATGTCCTTAGGTTAGTTAGGTTTAAGTAGTTCTAAGTTCTAGGGGACTGATGACCATAGATGTTAAGTTCCATAGTGCTCAGAGCCATTTTTTTTTTTTTTTTTTTTTACATAACGTAAACATTTCTAACGAACGCGAATTCCTACCCAGCATCTATTGTGCCTGTTAACAAACTACGAGAGATGTTAAATATTGTTTCTTCACAAGTAACTTACTTGAAATGCCGTGAAGTAAAGCTTTGAGTTGCACAGGGATTCGAACCCAGAACCTAATCGGATTGATACCGAAGCACAATCAACTGTGACATATCGGATTTTCTAGGCAGTAACTAGATGTTTTAACTGAAATGACGAGACGAAACATTAATTTTTTCATTCCCAGGACTCCAAACCGGCACCTATCGCTGTTATATTCTAGAGAAATGGAACGTTAAATATGGGTTTGTTTCACCAGCATCGACATGTGAGCATATTTGTACTAGAAATAATATAACGAAGAGTTCAGTGCTGACTGGGAATCGAACCCCACACATATCGTTGTTGACTGCACACAAACAGACGTCAGCTACCGAATTTTTCTCCACCAGCAGCTCGGAATAACATCCTTGAACTTAGAGTAATCTCGCAAATAGTTCTATGTCTCACTGGGAGTCAAAAACATCAAATATCGTTAGTATTGACGTCGAATGAAAATGCATTACAAATCAAAATTATTATCCATCAGCGGATAGGTGTTCTCATGCTAGAGCTCGATAATACATAATGAAAACCTTAGTGCCGGGCCAGGATTCGAACCCATTCACGCGCAATATGTGGAGATGTTGAGGAATCTGCAGTTTTGACCAAACAACAAATTGTAGTCGAGCTGTATTGTTACAAAGGGATCAAATTCCACGTTAAGGGCGGTCTGAGTTGCATTCCCAGCTCAGAACCATTTTTATCGACATACATAAGCTCAAATAAAAGATGGAATAAGTGTCTTGTGACCGTACATAGCGTTTGTTTCGTCACTAGAAATATATACCTTGTATAAGAAAGGTTACTGGTGGTAGTGTTTCTACATGTCGCCACGCCTGACTTTATTGTTGTTCAACCTAACGTCTACTTGGTAGAGAAGGAATATCATGTTTAATGTGAATTTCAGGCCACAGTGCCATTATAGCTTCATCACTTGGTTTAGCCAGAAGCGAATATGAAAAATTATCGGAACAAGTCGGAATCAAACCTAGACCGTCAGTATATCATCCTAGCAACAATCCAACAGTCCACCAAATGCTTTTCTCTGTGACTCATTTTTCAATCATAACACCGTTGCGGCGCACTCGATGAGAATTCTGACACACAGGCTCCCTGTAGTGGTTTGCAGCATGTTCAGTACATTCATTTACTTGGTTGACCGAATCCCCATGAACTAGCTGCCTCGGCGGCCCAGTTCATATATTCGACTCTATTTTGTAATCACCGAAATAAGATACGTAACTGCCACCTACACAGAACTGCCAACAGTTTAGGATGCAGAAATTTAAATAGGAAGTGTTCCTTTCCAATTGAGCTACTCTACTGCGCTATCTGGTTGTTGAAACCGTCGTGCGCTGCAAAAGACAAGCTGTAACTGTTTGTCTCTCAGAAGCCTAGATCTGGTCATATGCATTATCTTACAGCACTGTGGAATGAGGAAGTTCTGGAGGAACTGTTGTCTTCCCGCTGTGCTGCAGCTACATGACAGTTAGTAATGTAATGAATGGTAAGTGTCGCGCACTGTAGCTAAGACGTCACTACTTTTATTACATTTGCTGCAACATTTTTTAAAACCCAATTCTGCTGTCTGCTAAAGTTATCAATTTAATGGGACTTTGAACATAATTCCGTTCACTTCTCGCATGTGTAAAAAAGGCTAACTTCTGCGACGTTTTGTTCTTCTCAGGTTTAATAGACGGCCAGGCATCAGATGCATCTCGAAGCTTTTGTATTATGTAATGGGAGAGCGCATCATGCCAAAATAGTCAGGAAAGTGTTTTCTACATTAGCTGTCGTCTGGTAACGGCATTTTGTTCTTCTTCAAAACCTTGTTTAACAGCTTTAACTCAGAACAAGTTTTCTACATGCATGTAATCAATAAACTGCATGTGCATTGTCAGACTGTTACAGATAACATAAGAGAATACGCATATATCATTGATGATTAATTTCTCTCTCAAGGCTAGTATTGTTTTAACAACACTAAAAGAAACCTTACCTAAACTGTGCACTGTATTATAAGAAATGAAATAAAACTACCCACGATAATCTTACGATGAAAGTTTTTTGTAATAAAACTGTGTATCAGTACACAAGCGTGCCTCAATCGGCCTCTTTATTTCATAAATAAAGTTATGTATTCCTAGAAACCCAAATATCCTTGTCAGCAGCGGAAAGAGGAGTTACCTGTTGTGCAGCACTGTATGGTTTTCACCATTGCACTGTGAGCTGAAACTATTTTCTTACGATTTGCTTAACAATTCATTTCCTTCATACTTATCACTCTGGAATGTGAGTCTTAAGTGAAGAACAACATTGAATTTCGTATCGTTGACGGTCGATTCGAATTTCTTCAGAGACGCTTGTATTGTTAAGCAGCCTGGCAGTCAGAAAGCCGGATCTATGACCAATAACGCAACTTACTGACAAACTACCAAGAGGATTTTATGTGTAAAGGTTTTCTTCTGATTTCGTTACAGAATTTTTTGTTCTGGAAATTCGCAGCTCCATAAAATAAACCACAAAAAAATCTCGCATACGCTGGCCCCTACCATGGTTAGAACTGACGACTCCTTGAACCGTTGCTACGCGAGACCCCAGCGGTACCACGGGGCTACGGACACACTGCACCTAACACGCCATTCTTATCGTGGTATTGGTCGCTCAGCCTCATTACGCATCGTGAAAGATGATAAAGGTTGTCACTTATGTCAAGAATAGCATTTCTTTAGCCAAAAAATTGAATTTTCTGTCTCAGTATCTTAGTTTACGTGAGTATTACACAGCACGAGTCATTCAAACGGAAAGGGAATATCAATTGAATTTAGCGAGTCAATTCAGTACCATACGCGGAAGTGATTGCACTGTCACAGTGTTGCCAAATGTTTGAGACGATGTTGCCAATTCTCAGCAGTGCTAGGAACAGGTCTGCAGCGTTATAGGAGGAGAACCCCGTGCTTGTGTCATAGGAGGATATGGAGAGGAGGCGCGGGGTTTGGTTAATATGCAGCGTTTTCTCCTACCAGTTGCGTCAAACATTCAAGTGTGTAATCTTCCATCACGATTACAGTTTCCCACAAAATATATACGAATAAAACAATTACCTTGTTACTTTGTGACAAAACATTATTTCAGTACAATAAAAAGTCTTTGGAAATCAACTTTGCTCACCTGTCACGAAAATTAAGATAACAAACACTTTGCACCTCGAAATCGATTGCATCTATGTGCAGTCTTGTGATCATACAAGTAGAATTTTATGAATTGCACGAGAATGTAGAAAAATGTTGGTGCGAATGGAAGCTGTAAGAAACACAGTTAACTAATTATTCTGTACCACATAAAAATCAATTCATTTGAAATTTCAGAAGAGAAGAAACTAAAAATTATGCCCGTTAAGACAGATGCGGGCACTGTGCAGATCTGCGCTTTTTCATCTTCAGATCTATACAAATAATGTATACTAACCAGCGTATTCTTTGCTTTCGTAATGTTTCACTCTTGTTTAGCCTTCTAATGACGAACTGAGTCCACGCCCATGAGTCTGATTGTTTCTATGTATCCTTCGATCTCATATCTTTGTGTGTTATTGTTCGGTGTTCAAAAACCAAAATATAATGCCTGTTCCCACGAGGTATTAAAACGAGGTCGCAAGAAGGCAAACGAATTATAATCAAAATAAATTGAGACACCAATTTGTCTCTCGTCATGGTGTTAAGTCGACAGAAATAGTTGGGTGTTATTGCCTGCATGACTAGCATCCCGTTGTCGTCTTCTCTAATTGATATTTTCATATTACCCTGAACACAAGACGCTGAGATAAATGTGTATATTCTCCGCGACGAAACATCCCACAATCCATTCATCCTGATCCATTCGTTATGTGCATCGGCAGCAATGAGTGATAGGAAAGCTGTTGTGAGGTGCCGAATAACAATAACAGTGGTAGTAATAACAAATAAATAATCAAGAATGTTTACTACATTACAGACGATTAACAAAATAACCAAGAAAGGCTGAGTGTTTAATTGGCGCACTCCGTAGGTGTTCTTACCACTTTGTTTCTGAATTCTGTTCTGGTTGTTTGCAGAGAGAAAAGAAAGAACCCTGTAGCCACAGATATCGCTAGTACAACGAGATATTACCTATCAACTATCCTTGCTTTACATCACGAGACGAACATGGCGTCACTGAGCTGATATTTGAAATACATTTCTGTTTTCTCTCTCTGTCTCTATCTTTCTTTTTAATTTTATTTTTATTCTTTGAGGAAAGCATCGGGAAGCGCGAATAATAAGCAAGTAGGCATATAACCTGTTTACAGTTATTTTCATCGGGATACATAATGCAAAAATACAACTTATAAGTGTATTATTGCGTAATTCCAGTTATTGACAGTATATTTGTGAGCTTGCTCGCATTCAGTTGGGTGAAACCTATCACAGAAGCAAGCAAAACACAAATATTTCTTGCACCATGGGCAACACACAAAGGAAATCTCGCTGCACTGACGTGTTGTCCGACATATTGCGCGGAAAACATATTTGATTCATGTTGCTAAATACAGCTCTGTCAGATATCAATTTGGATGCGTACTAAGTGTATAAAAGTATATCTTGAAATACGCAGAAAGGGACATAGAGATATTCGACTTAAACATAGCTATGACCAAGATTTAACTGGGGTCGACAGCATCGTCGTCTACCACCCTGACAACTCGAACGGTGACAGTCCTCGGCTGGTTGCTTACGTTTACTGGTATCAAAGTTACAGTATGAAAACACAAAAATGTTAATAACCCGAAGATCATTAACTTTGGAACCCATAGTAAAGTAAAGGAGTCATCAGTCGGAAGATTGGTTTGAACAGCACAAGGCTTTAACAGGCACGGTCTTGTTGGAGGTGGTATGCTGTTGCTATCCTCCGACCACTGAGCTGACTTACCTAGCCAGATAATAAGGGAACCTACAGTGCAACTCGGCATTCTTCACATCAACAAACACTGCCCGAGGGGAAATACACTCCTGGAAATTGAAATAAGAACACCGTGAATTCGTTGTCCCAGGAACGGGAAACTTTATTGACACATTCCTGGGGTCACATACATCACATGATCACACTGACAGAACCACAGGCACATAGACACAGGCAACAGAGCATGCACAATGTCGGCACTAGTACAGTGTATCTCCACCTTTCGCAGCAATGCAGGCTGCTATTCTCCCATGGAGACGATCGTAGAGATGCTGGATGTAGTCCTGTGGAACGGCTTGCCATGCCATTTCCACCTGGCGCCTCAGTTGGACCAGCGTTCGTGCTGGACGTGCAGACCGCGTGAGACGACGCTTCATCCAGTCCCAAACATGCTCAATGGGGGACAGATCCGGAGATCTTGCTGGCCAGGGTAGTTGACTTACACCTTCTAGAGCACGTTGGGTGGCACGAGATACATGCGGACGTGCATTGTCCTGTTGGAACAGCAAGTTCCCTTGCCGGTCTAGGAATGGTAGAACGATGGGTTCGATGAGGGTTTGGATGTACCGTGCACTATTCAGTGTCCCCTCGACGATCACCAGTGGTGTACGGCCAGTGTAGGAGATCGCTCCCCACACCATGATGCCGGGTGTTGGCCCTGTGTGCCTCGGTCGTATGCAGTCCTAATTGTGGCACTCACCTGCACGGCGCCAAACACGCATACGACCATCATTGGCACCAAGGCAGAAGCGACTCTCATCGCTGAAGACGACACGTCTCCATTCGTCCCTCCATTCACGCCTGTCGCGACACCACTGGAGGCGGGCTACACGATGTTGGGACGTGAGCGGAAGACGGCCTAACGGTGTGCGGGACCGTAGCCCAGCTTCATGGAGACGGTTGCGAATGGTCCTCGCCGATACCCCAGGAGCAACAGTGTCCCTAATTTGCTGGGAAGTGGCGGTGCGGTCCCCTACGGCACTGCGTAGGATCCTACGGTCTTGGCGTGCATCCGTGCGTCGCTGCGGTCCGGTCCCAGGTCGACGGGCACGTGCACCTTCCACCGACCACTGGCGACAACATCGATGTACTGTGGAGACCTCACGCCCCACGTGTTGAGCAATTCGGCGGTACGCCCACCCGGCCTCCCGCATGCCCACTATACGCCCTCGCTCAAAGTCCGTCAACTGCGCATACGGTTCACGTCCACGCTGTCGCGGCATGCTACCAGTGTTAAAGACTGCGATGGAGCTCCGTATGCCACGGCAAACTGGCTGACACTGACGGCGGCGGTGCACAAATGCTGCGCAGCTAGCGCCATTCGACGGCCAACACCGCGGTTCCTGGTGTGTCCGCTGTGCCGTGCGTGTGATCATTGCTTGTACAGCCCTCTCGCAGTGTCCGGAGCAAGTATGGTGGGTCTGACACACCGGTGTCAATGTGTTCTTTTTTCCATTTCCAGGAGTGTAAGTGTAAAATGGCACATAAAACTCGTGGTACTGACGAGGTATCGAACCTCAGATATTCGTATCCGTAGTCTTGCTCTTCATCACCTTCCCACCATGCAGCCAACACTGTGGATTCTGCTTGGCATTAAAATTAAGGATCTCTCGTTAGTGCTTGCGTTGGCACTTGCGTGTCCCTTAGGAGACCTTACTTGTGGGATTACCCTCGTATACGTGTGTGTAAACGCCTTCCAATGTCCACTCAAGGAAGACAAGGATACA
Organism: Schistocerca serialis cubense; assembly: GCF_023864345.2. Classification (NCBI taxonomy): domain Eukaryota; kingdom Metazoa; phylum Arthropoda; class Insecta; order Orthoptera; family Acrididae; genus Schistocerca; species Schistocerca serialis. Next base: position 57,018,384 of record NC_064644.1, read on the forward strand.
CAGTCTAGCTTCAATATTATAAATACGCCTCAATTTGTGGATGAACTCAGACTTAGGTTGATAATAATTTTGAATATTTGGCAGTACTGTACCCACTGGTGTTAAACTCGTTTCCAACCAATGATTCCCACAGCTACAGGAACACTACTTGTGATACCTCTTAGACAAAATACTTACACAGTGCTATCAGACGAAAAGATCAATCTGACACAAAATGTGGGAGCTTGTTTTACAATCTTCGTACCTGGATAAAGAGCCTTTCCTATTTGAGATATCTGTGAACGTTGCTGCTTAAGATGATTTCAGAAGAAAGTAAATTCCTTCAGCTACGCCAGTGTTTAAAGAAGTCGTCTTAACGGCACTAAATCGTGGTTTATGATTCGTTTACAGGCCGTACTCTACCGCATTTCGCTGGTTGGAAGGCAAAAAGCTTACTGACAAATTTCACAGAAGGAAAAGGGGGACGAAATGTCTCCCACTGGAAGGTGTTTTATTTAAATGATTACAAAATCAGGTAAAACGAACATTAGTGTTGTCAATATCATGTTGCACTGCCCAGGGCCTGTAATGATCAAGGGCCCATTTAGGTCAGTCAAACTGTATACAGAAGTGCAAGAGAGAGCACCACGAAATTCTACAATTCGTATGCATTGCATACACGCAGAAATTACTGTTACAGTGTTCTTATGGAGCCCAATGAGTGACTTGCATATTTTTCGGTGAGAAAGAGCACTGGAAAACAGTCTTCGCTACATTAGGTTACTTAATCTGGTGTCACTCTGAGCTAGAATTTATGGTCAGCGACTAAGTGTAAGGTCAATGAGTCGGACGCGAGTTTTGCAACTGAGAAATACTTTCCTACATTATAGAAGCGAATATTAAATTTGAACTAATATTGCGAAAATTTTGGACTTGGATAGCTTAGAATGAAAATCTTGCTGTTTACTTCAAAGGAAAACAATTGATTTTCTAAAACATTCTGTGTCATAGATAACGTCGACCAAATCGTATGGATGAACTGACAGCGAGGTATTTCGGGAGGCAGTAAGATCCCTTGGCTTTTGGTTTGGCAGTATTCGACAGCCATTTCTAGGCGCAAGTAAATGAAGAAAGGCAGCCCGTTTTTGTTATCAAGTAACGTCTTCATCAATTACTTTAGTTTTAATATGATCTATGAGTAATTGCTGGTGTTTGATATTAACATGGAAAGGATTCCGTAGACAGGGAAAGAACCTGTTCTTGGGCAGCTACTTCTATAAAGACCAAAAGGCCTTAAATGATCTTCAAGCACATGTGTTCCAGCAGCGGTATGAAGAAAACGATAGTAATAATGGCGGTAATAATCGAATTATCCTGTAATTTCACACTTCACAGTGGATTTTCTCGAACTAAGACATTTCCTGAATTAGTGAAAATTTCAAAATGGCTTCACATCGAGGCTATGATGCCTAGAAGAGTCTTTACATCCTGCTAACATGAGAATAGCATAATTTCCACGTCAGAAGCTTGCTTCTACTTAACCATTTACTAGACTCACATTTTTTCCACCGTGGCTAATTTTGTAAGCTAAGCACATCATCCATTACAGCACCCTCCTGGGGCTGGAAAATGTGGACACGATGGTCTGGTGGAACGAACTATCACAAGTGCAATGCGTGGGTTCAGGCATTTACTTTTAGGAGGCGCGAACAGATTTAATTTACCTATGGAAAGATGTTATTATCCAGAATCCGCATTAAACATCACGTTCCTTCATTCCCAACTGGGCAGAGCCGGTTTGCGATGGGAAATGACATAGGTGGAGGTCATGATAAACAGAAATACTGTCGCCACTAAACTTACTTACATTAGAAAATTTAATTTTATTTGATGAACCCTTAAATGGTGATGATGATGATGATGATGAACCGATAGCCATTTAAAGGAACAGGACTCTTATTTTACTTGTACTTGATTGAACTAGAGACGTTGAAAAATTTGGTGCTGGACTGTGATTCGAATTCGTATCTCCTCTTTCGAGGATCTGAATCTCTCGGAACAGTATAATTCAATCTTTCGTTTCTTTTCCGAAGACTACAATGTTCTCTAGGTGTCCTGCAAAAGGTAGGTATGCGGGTCTGAATCCTGATCCAGTACAAAAATTTTCATAATTTCATTTCAAGCCCCATCACGTGCACACCGGCCTGCTAGTGAAAATTAACGTACATTTTTAATGTCTGTTCATGTGCTGCCAATAATTTCTGGTCAAACACCCACACATCTTGCTGTTGGTGAGTAAGCAACTGATACTTAAGCTATATTCATGGACGATAAAGAAGAACGATACGACTGCGGTTCGATTGTCGCTCAGGCACAAAAATTTGTATCCTTATTTTAGACTCAAACACTTATCAGCTGGTAAGAAATACCGATACGTAACTTTTGATTTCACTTAGTTAACAATCCGATTACGTTTTGTGTTTCGTATCTCCGCCACAGAACTTCACGTCATGTGCTTCATCTTTAAATGCATACGCACTTTGTTTCTTCTGAATGGAGGTGTATCAAACATCTTTCGTGGTTAGTTAACAGGTATGAAAGGGTCTTGATAGGAGTTCCAGTTTATTACAAAAACTGTCGTCTTTTATTTTCAAGTTTAGATTTGGTTACTGATATTGGCGAAAATTTCGGTAATTCATGACTTTTCAAGGCTAGTCAGCAATATGATATGATCAGATTAGATTAAATTAAAACTTGGTCTATAGATCATGAATACGACATTTTGTAATGATGTGGAACGTGTCGTTTTAATGAAAGATTTCTTTACATACCGGTATTCAATTTCTTTACAACAAATTTTTACCCTCTCTCTCATTCTTTTTTATTTTTATCTCTCTCTCTTCTATCTCTCTCTCTCTCTCTCTCTCTCATACTCTCTCTCTCTTACACACACACACACACACACACACACACACACACACACACACACACACATTCTCTTTTTATTTTTATTTGTTTGTTGTGCTCGACTATCGGCGAGGAACGAAAACGTCCGTGAATGAGTTTCTTAGTTTTGAGTACAGTTACGAAAGAAATATAAAACAACTATGAGAAGTACTGATTTATGATGCTTAGCTAGCAGTCAGTTCTGAGTATTACTAGTAACTAAGCTCCAGTGCCTAAACCCAGTTATAGAAATGCGAATCAGACGCATTACGTATTCCAGGCCGTAGCAGCCGCGTCTTTGAGACGCCAGCTATGATCACTTCCCAGCCCGCTGTAAGATCACCTCGGTTCGTCTTCTTCCTGCTGGTACTGTAACTGAGATTTGGCAACAAGGCAAGGTATATTTGGCAGCACTGTCATCGACGAGTTACTTCCTGGTGTGCACGGAATTAAGCCTCAAAGATCACTTGATTTTTCCTGTCATTTCCATTGAATAATCTGAGTGATTATCGCTTGAGGTGTAACAGAAGATTGTAAATTTACGGTTTTCAGCCCAGGAAAGTAGTTGCACGTGGCAATCGCAACTAATCTCGTCCTTTAAACAGTGGTTTACTACTTCTAGCACTATTGACCTTGTAAGAGGAACGCATGAGACACATATCTTCGCTAGCTGTGTGGTGACGTGCTGACCTGTGGAAAAACGTATGTTATGGTTCGCGTTTGCAGTCTCGCTGGCTGTAACGTTTTTATCCCTTCTCTAGAACGGCTACAAGCAGTCAGATCAAACATCGATAAGCATATCGCAAGAAAATACTTTCAGCTCATAGTGCAATGGTGAAAAACTTTCAATGGTGCACAACGGGTAAAGCCTCTTTCCGCTGCTGACAAGTAAATTTTGGGTTTCTAGGAAAACATAACTTTATTTTTAAAACGCCACATTTGCATACCTGTTAAGCATGACACAGCATACCAATTAAACACAGACCCAATCGAAATCCAAATGAGTAGTATTTTACAAATTCGTGCCGATAGAGGCACACTTGTGTACAGATAGTTTTATTAAAACAGACTTTCGTCGTAAGGTTATCGTGGGTAGTTTAATTTCATACAATACAGTGCACAATTTTCGTAAGGTTTCTTTTAGTGTTGTTAAAACAATGAGAGAGAAATTAATCATCAAAGACATATGCGAATTTTCTGATGTTATCTACAACAGTCTGACAATGCACATGCAGTTTATTGATTACATGCATGTAGAAAACTTGTTCTGAGTTAAAGCTGTTAAACAAGGTATGAAAAAGAATAAAATGCAGCCGGCCAAAATGGCCGCGCGGTTCTGGCGCTGCAGTCTGGAATCGCGAGACCGCTACGGTCGCAGGTTCGAATCCTGCCTCGAGCATGGATGTGCGTGATGTCCTTAGGTTAGTTAGGTTTAACTAGTTCTAAGTTCTAGGGGACTAATGACCTCAGAAGTTGAGTCCCATAGTGCTCAGAGCCATTTGAACCATTTGAATAAAATGCCACTACCAGAAGACAGCTAATGTAGAAAATTCTTTACTGACTTTTTTGGCACGATGCGCTCTCCCATTACATAATACAAAAGCTTCGAGATGCATCTGCTGCCTGGCCTTCTGTTAAACCCGAAAAGAACACAATGTCGCGGAAATTAGCCCTTCTTTCGCATGCAACTATTTTGGGTTAAGAAGTGAAGGGAATTATGTTCAAAGGTCCATTAAATTGATACCTTCAGCGCCGGCTTAGGTGGCCGAGTGGTTCAAGGTGCTACAGTCTAGAACCGCGCGACTGCTATGGCCGCAGGTTCGAATCCTGCCTCGGGTATAGATGTGTGTGATGTCCTTAGGTTGGTTAGGTTTAAGTAGTTCTAAGTTCTGGGGGACTGATGACATCAGAAGTTAAGTCCCGTAGTGCTCAGAGCCATTTGAACCTTTATGATAACTTCAGCAGACTCAGAATTGCGCTTTAAAAAATGTTGCAGCGAATGTAATGGAACTCGTGACATCTTAGCTACAGTGCACGACACTTACTGTTACGCTACTAGGTGTCACGTAGCTGCAGCACGTCCGGAAGACAACGGTTTTTCCAGAACTTCCTCATTCCACAGTGCTGTGAGTAAATGCATAGGGCCGGATCTAGACTTCTGAGAGACAGACAGTCTCAGCTTTTCTTTTGCAGCACACGACGGTTTCAACAAACAGATAGCGCAGTAGAGTAGCTCAACTGGAAAGGAACACTTCCTATTTAAATTTTCTGCATCCTAAACAGTTGGCAGTTCTGTGTAGGTGGCAGTTACGTTATTATACACTCCTGGAAATGGAAAAAAGAACACATTGACACCAGTGTGTCAGACCCACCATACTTGCTCCGGACACTGCGAGAGGGCTGTACAAGCAATGATCACACGCACGGCACAGCGGACACACCAGGAACCGCGGTGTTGGCCGTCGAATGGCGCTAGCTGCGCAGCATTTGTGCACCGCCGCCGTCAGTGTCAGCCAGTTTGCCGTGGCATACGGAGCTCCATCGCAGTCTTTAACACTGGTAGCATGCCGCGACAGCGTGGACGTGAACCGTATGTGCAGTTGACGGACTTTGAGCGAGGGCTTATAGTGGGCATGCGGGAGGCCGGGTGGACGTACCGCCGAATTGCTCAACACGTGGGGCGTGAGGTCTCCACAGTACATCGATGTTGTCGCCAGTGGTCGGCGGAAGGTGCACGTGCCCGTCGACCTGGGACCGGACCGCAGCGACGCACGGATGCACGCCAAGACCGTAGGATCCTACGCAGTGCCGTAGGGGACCGCACCGCCACTTCCCAGCAAATTAGGGACACTGTTGCTCCTGGGGTATCGGCTAGGACCATTCGCAACCGTCTCCATGAAGCTGGGCTACGGTCCCGCACTCCGTTAGGCTGTCTTCCGCTCACGCCCCAACATCGTGCAGCCCGCCTCCAGTGGTGCCGCGACAGGCGTGAATGGAGGGACGAATGGAGACGTGTCGTCTTCAGTGATGAGAGTCGCTTCTGCCTTGGTGCCAATGATGGTCGTATGCGTGTTTGGCGCCGTGCAGGTGAGCGCCACAATCAGGACTGCATACGACCGAGGCACACAGGGCCAACACCCGGCATCATGGTGTGGGGAGCGATCTCCTACACTGGCCGTACACCACTGGTGATCGTCGAGGGGACACTGAATAGTGCACGGTACATCCAAACCCTCATCGAACCCATCGTTCTACCATTCCTAGACCGGCAAGGGAACTTGCTGTTCCAACAGGACAATGCACGTCCGCATGTATCCCGTGCCACCCAACGTGCTCTAGAAGGTGTAAGTCAACTACCCTGGCCAGCAAGATCTCCGGATCTGTCCCCCATTGAGCATGTTTGGGACTGGATGAAGCGTCGTCTCACGCGGTCTGCACGTCCAGCACGAACGCTGGTCCAACTGAGGCGCCAGGTGGAAATGGCATGGCAAGCCGTTCCACAGGACTACATCCAGCATCTCTACGATCGTCTCCATGGGAGAATAGCAGCCTGCATTGCTGCGAAAGGTGGAGATACACTGTACTAGTGCCGACATTGTGCATGCTCTGTTGCCTGTGTCGATGTGCCTGTGGTTCTGTCAGTGTGAACATGTGATGTATCTGACCCCAGGAATGTGTCAATAAAGTTTCCCCTTCCTGGGACAATGAATTCATGGTGTTCTTATTTCAATTTCCAGGAGTGTATTTCGGTGATTGCAAAATAGCGTCGAATATATGCACTGGGCAGCCGAGGCAGCTAGTTCATCGGGATTCGGCCAACCAAGTAAATGAATGTACTGAACATGCTGCAAACCACTACAGGGAGCCTATGTGTCAGAATTCTCATAGAGTGCGCCGCAACGGTGTTATGATAGAAAAATGAGTAAGAGAGACAAGGATTTGGTGGTCTGTTGGAACGAACTGGCGTCAGGAGCTAAACTCAACCGCAATAAATCTGGTATTATGAACCTTGGTCGGGGTACAGAGATCAGAGCCGCTGGACGTATCAACACTGTGGAAAAAATAAAATGCCTTGGAATAGAATATACGAGTAATATCCGCCGCACGGCCGCTCTCAATTATAGAAAATTACTGCCACATTACGGGCAACCATAACACAACACAGCTAGCGTAATTTAAACGTAATACAAAAAGTGCAACTGGCCAATACATATATCACTTCCACAGTCAACTATGTTGCTCAAGTGCTGCCTCTGCCACGAACCATAGCACACCAAATGCAAGCAGCTCTTGGTTATTTTGTCAGCAGAGGTAAGATATTTAAGGTTTCATATGATACCTTGACGCTACCGGCACGCAATGGAGGGCTACATCTGACAGATATCTACCTTAAAGCGCAAGCGCTATACGTTAGCAAAACTTATAAACAGTGGCAACGATCACCGCGGACCTTAGTGGCTCATCTCTTACGTGAAATCACCCCAGTCAGCAGAGATCCACCAATCGATGTGCATCACATCTCCCACGAGCTGTACCACTATCAACATTTTCTTGTGGAATACAGCTATGTACGCCATAGAATACCGGAGAAGGACATATATCGGGTTAAGGAGGTTTACAATACCTTGCTTGAAGGAAAATTTCGCAATCGAATAGAAAACAAGTTTCGACATTATAACTGGAAGAATATATGGGATAACATATCTGACCCCTATCTACCATCCAATGTGCGATCGACGTGGTACCTCGCAGTCAATAGAAAAATCCCCACCAACTCCAAATTGCACGCGATACGTCTGGCACACACACCAAACTGTTCTAGCTGCAATGTCGTCAACACTGAAGAACATCGCTTCGTCTGTGACGATGTGAATGACGTGTGGAAACTCTTCAGGCAAAAACTAGCACATGTGCTCCGCACGTCACCTAACACGATTACACCGACACACGTCCTTCTGCCTGATGACGTGCCATATCCTAACACTAAAAGAAGGTCAGCCAACTGGCTCAAAGGACTGACAGTCCATTACATCTCAACGGCTATGACGAAGAGTGAAGCAGATTATTGGATGTACCTGATGACAGAACATCGAAAGCTCGAACGACAAAAGAAATACAAAGAAAATTACGCAAATTTCTTGAACCGAACATTGTCTTACCGACAGAGCTGAAGACCGATCGAACGACATTTTGTTCAATCTCAGGATTCCTTTTTTTTTTCTTTATGAAATTATCTATTAAGTTTCTCATTCATTTTACGCCAACAATGTGGCTATTTCGTTTACCCTTTGCCCTCGTGTAGCAGCACTAATAGGTTGCTGACGCAAACATGACACGCCAGCAGAATGAAGTGCTCCTGGCTCTCCTATAAAAATCGCTCCCGCACAATGATGGAAGAATGTAGCGGACCTATTTTCTTTCCACAACCCCAAAAGAACGGATTTTGTTTACTTGTATACATTTACTTCGTCAGTCAACTATCTCGTATGGACCAAACATAGCACAGAAGCTAGCCGAAGAAGGCACAAATGGTGAGCGGAAAGACGGGCTGTAGGGGAGAGAGGAGGCCCGACAAAAAAAAAAAAAAAAAAAAAAAGGATTGATGGAGTTGGATTGATGGTAGGCTTTTATATTGACGGTCTAGGTTCGATTCCAGCTTGTGCTAATAATTTTTCATAGGGGGAGACAGATTCTATTCGCTTCTGGCCAAACCAAGTGATGAAGCTATAATGGCATTGTGGTCTGAAATTCACATTAAACATGATATTCCTTCTCTACCAAGTGGACGTTAGGTCGAACGACAATAAAGTCAGGAGTGGCGACATGTAGAAACTCTACCACCAGTAACCTTTCTTATACTAGGTATTTCTTTCTAGTGACGAAACAAACGCTATGTACTGTCACAGGACACTTATTCCATCTTTTATTTGAGCTTCTGTATGTCGATAAAAATGGTTCTGAACCGGGAATGCAACTCAGACCGCCCTTAACGTGGAATTTGATCCCTTTGTAACAATACAGCTCGAATACAATTTGTTGTTTGGTCAAAACTGCAGATTCCTCGACATCTCCACATACTGCGCGTGAATGGGTTCGAATCCTAGCCCGGCACTACAGTTTTCATTATGTATTATCAAGCTCTAGCATGAGAACACCTATCTGCTGGTGGATAATAATTTTGATTTTTAATGCATTTTCATTCGATATTAACATTAACAATATCTCACGTTTTTGACTCCTAGTGAGACATAGAACTATTTGCGAGATCAAATGGTTCAAATGGCTCTGAGCACTTTGCGACTTAACTTCTGAGGTCATCAGTCGCCTACAACTTAGAACTAATTAAACCTAACTAACCGAAGGACATCACACACTTCCATGCCCGAGGCAGGATTCGAACCTGCGACCGTAGCGGTCGCTCGGCTCCAGACTGTAGCGGCTAGAACCGCACGGCCACTCTGACCGGCCTTTGCGAGATCACCCTAAGTTCAAGGATGTTATTCCGAGCTGCTGGTGGAGAAAAATCGGTAGCTGACGTTTCTTTGTGTGCAGACAACAACGATATGTGTGGGGTTCGATTCCCAGTCAGCACTGAACTCTTCGTCATATTATTTCTAGTTCAAACATGCTCAATGTCGATGCTGGTGTAACAAACCCACATTTAATGTTCGTTTTCTCTAGAATATAACAGCGATAGGTGCCGGGTTGGGGTCCTGGGAATGAAAAAAACTAATGTTTCGTCTCGTCATTTCAGTTAAAACATCTAGCTACTGCCTAGAAAATCCGATATGTCACAGTTGATTGCGCTTCGATATCAATCCGATTAGGTTCTGGGTTCGAATCCCCGTCCAATGCAAAGCTTTACCTCACGGCATTTCAAGTAAGTTACTTATGAAGAAGCAATATTTAACATCTCTCGCAGTTCGTTAACAGGCACAATAGATGCTGGGTAGGAATTCGCGTCCGTTAGAAACGTTTACGTTATGTAATTTAAAGTTGATATCTGCTAACTTGATATCTGCTAACTGATACCGTCTAAAATCGAGGTATATTACTCTCTGTATGCCTAGTCAGGAATGACTGTTAGTTTTCGTCAGTCACGAAATCTTAGTGTGCATTACCTGGGTTTGAATCCATATGCAGAACGAGACGGTTCGTCGTGTCATTTGAAGTTCATATATATATTCTCAACTAGCTGCTCGTGAATAACTTAAATTTTTAATGTCACTTTGTGTTAAACAACAAGTACGGTATGTTACCTTGAAGAGGAAATCATGAATACGACGAACTTACTACGTGCATTACGTATCTGACGTAATAATGAGCGTGGTAACATTTCAGGTATGTCATTTATTGCAATAAATCTGAGCTTACAAGCCTTAAGGACAGTCTTATTTGTGATAAGGTGTTCCCTGATATTTGTAGTATCGTGGTATTACTTTACATCTTGAGTTATTGCGATACCTTGCTGAGTTTTCTAGTGGTGACTTGTTGGATCCATTTTCAATAGTCAAACGACTGTACCAAGGAGCGATTAGAGGACCTGCTAGACAGCTGTGTTATGTGTGTTGCATGAGAATCAGGCGAAATGCAGTTCAGGTCGTTCGGATACTTTTGAGCATGACTGTACCTTGCGAGCAAGTTCACCCTCCATAACTGGCTACTCATGAATATGATGACAAATTTTTTACCCAGGCGTTCTATTGCAAGTAATAAGATGGTGTAATTCAATAAATACTGCGGAATAGCGGCTTATACAGTGCAAAGAGCTGTTGCCAAGTGAAGTTAGAGTAGAATTAAATCAAACTCTTCAGAGGTATTTCTACACTACTGGCCATTAAAATTGCTACACCAAGAGAAATACAGATGATAAACGGGTATTCATTGGACAAATATATTATATAAGAACTGACATGTGATCACATTTTCACGCACTTTGGGTGCATAGATCCTGAGAAATCAGTACCTAGAACAACTACCTCTGGCCGTAAAACGTCCTTGATACGACTGGGCATTGAGTCAAACAGAGCTTGGATGGCGTGTACAGGTACAGCTGCCCATGCAGCTGCTACACGATACCACAGTTCATCAAGGGTAGTGACTAGGGTATTGTGACGAGCCAGTTGCTCGGCCACCATTGACCAGACGTTTTCAATAGGTGAGAGATCTGGAGAATGTGCTGGCCAGGCCAGCTTTCTGTATCCAGAAAGGCCCGTACAGGACCTGCAACATGTGGTCGTGCATTATTCTGCTGAAATGTAGGGTTTCGCAGCGATCGAATGAAGGGTAGAGCCACGGGTCGTAACACATCTGAAATGTAACGTCCACTGTCCAAAGTGCCGTCAATGCGAACAAGATGTGACCGAGACGTGTAACTGATGGCACCCCATACCATCACGCCGGGTGATACGCCACTATGGCGATGACGAATACATGCTTCCAATGTCCGTTCACCGCGATGTCCCAAAACACGGATGCTACCATCATGATGCTGTAAACAGAACTTGGATTCATCCGAAAAAAATGATGTTTTGCCATTCGTGCATTCAGGGTCGTCGTTGAGTACGCCATCGCAGGGGCTCCTGTCCGTGATGAAGTGTCAAGGGTAACTGTAGCCACGGTCTCCGAACTGATAGTCCATGCTGCTGCAAACGTCGTCGAACTGTTCGTGCATATGGTTGTTGTCTTGCAAACGTCCCCATCTGTTGACTCAGGGATCGAGACGTGGCTGCACGATCCGTTACAGCCATGCGGATAAGAGGCAGTTGGGATCCAGCACGGCGTTCCGTATTACTCTCCTGAAACCACCGAATCCATATTCTGCTAACAGTCATTGGATCTCGACCAACGCGAGCAGCAATGTCGCGATACGATAAACTGCTATCGCGATAGGCTACAATACGACCTTTATCAAAGTCGGGAACGTAATGGTACCCATTTCTCCTCCTTACACGAGGCATCACAACAACGTTTCACCAGGCAACGCCGGTCAATTGCAGTTTGTGCATGAGAAATCGTTTGGAAACTTTCCTCATGTCAGCACGTTATAGGTGTCGCCACCGGCGCCAACCTTGTGCGAATGCTCTGAGAAGCTAATCATTTGCATATCACAGCATCTTCTTCCTGTCGGTTAAATTTCGCGTCTGTAGCAAGTCACCTTCGTAGTGTAGCAATTTTAATGGCCAGTAGTGTAATACGTAATTACCCTTTCTGAAGCTGTATCAGACTCGGACACTTCGAAAATTCCGTTAGACGAACTTCTTCATAAAAAAAAAAACCAATCCTCTTGATGGATCCCAAGACCTAAATATTGTTATATCTCTAATTCTACTTTCCAAATTTTAGAATATGAAACTCGGCGTAATTCGTCTTTTTAAGGTCTTATATACAAAAACCAAAAATAACTGTAATGACATGCAATGAGCGAATTTGATATAAATACTGTATAATTAATATATTCACCAAAGAATCTATATTTACGTGATTTGACGATTAATTTCTTATATTTCATTTGTGTGAAAAAGAAATTATGCTACCTTAAACAGACTTAGATGGACAGCTAAAAAGAAACAACCGGAGCTTTCGTGCACTACCTACTTTGGGAACTTGGGTGAACCAGCCTGCAGTTACATCGGTTACTCCAGCCACGAAAGAAGGAGGGGGGGGGGGGGTTAAAACTATGGGAAGAAATCCGCTAGGGACTGGATGCAAGCAATGAAAGATGTTGAAGTTGTACTGTCAGCGTTGCTTTCCAAATTTTCTTATAAATCAGTGGAAGAAAAGTAATAAATAGACATCCTTCTAAACATCTAACTTTCGAGGAACAATATTTGAAGTTTAGAAGTGGAATATAACACCTTTATCAGAAATCAATGGATGATCCGCTAGATATTATTTATGGTTTACGCTGCACTATCTACAATGTCTTGAAGTTTCGATGCTGGGTTCTCAAGCGCTGGAACCGAGAGTACTTGATGCCGCTGGCTCCGGCCCCTTACCCATCTTTCCTCTAAGAGTGGCAGTTACTCAGTAAACAAAGCTGCAGCCCGCTCCAGCGAGCCCCAGTAAACATTACAACCGCGACAGCACCTCGTTATTAAGCACAAAGCCGGCTGTAAACTTTTAATTACTCCGCGGAGCGGGCCCCTGTTCTTCCGAAGAAAACAATTAGAGCGAGTGTCCCCGCGGCAGTGATCTTCAACTTTAAGTCCTGTCCTAAAATAGTCCGCGTAAAAGAGGGCGCTGCGATCGTTGCATCTCGCTCAGCCGCTTGGAGATGCCATTTATTTCCTGCGGAACGGCCGTAGATTACTCGGGCTGGGACTCTTAATGCGCTCATAACTTCCGCCTCCAGTGTAAGTACCACTACACGCTTTTGAACGCCAATCCTTATTCCGTTTAGCAATTTTGTTGTCTACGATCTCGGGCGGACAGTCAACTGCCCAGAGACGATGATTTAGAAAATTTGTTCAGCTGCCGTCTGCGTAATCGCCGATTCTCGTAAATTTAGGAAAAATATAAAATATTGCTATGTAAACTATGACCTGGACGTGATGATATAAAGCGAGATTAAATTTAATGAAATCTCTGAGGGTATAGCACCGTGTCAACGATACCTTAACACAAATAACTACGGAAGGAATCGGTGGCAGCAAGTGGTAACCCTCAGATTACTAAGGATTATTCTGTTCATGTTATCTTTTGTATTTCCGAATGCAGCACACTCTGGACCTCATCAGTTGCATGTGTACCCATAGGAAACACCGTCAGCCACATTAATTCATTTGTATTTTATATTTATATTCTTGTGTTTGAATTTAACCGAACATGCAATGCACAATTATTCAAAACACGCTGTTGTGGGTTAACAATATATTCCGCCGAACCTTTCGATTTGACTTTCTAATATGCTTCAAACGAACAGGTGTTTTAGGACGAATTACGGCAGCACGGTTTCATTACTGCAAAGAGCTGTGAAGTGCATACCACATTCGATCGAAGTATTAAAACGACAGAGTTGCACAGTAAATTTGTATTATTTTGCTGTGTAACTGTGGGGATTAATAAAGGTATCAATACATTGTTCTCTTTTCTCGGGACATGTTCTTGGAACGGCACAGTCTAGTGATTTTATTTGTTATTTATAGTACTTAATTACGACGAAACTAAAAGTGCTACTAATACAAGGCTTGTAGAAAATGTCTTGCAGTCTCGGCCATTGTCTTTTCTGTGATAATATCGGTTGTTAATACTATAGTGCGCCGATACTTAATGAATAATAATACATCAAATAAGTATGGGAACTTACGGTTACTATTTCAGCTCGGTGTCGATTAGCCGAGCGGTCTAAGGCGTTGCAGTCATGGACTGTGCGGCTGATCCCGGCGGAGGTTCGAGTCCTTCCTCGGGCATGGGCGTGTGTGTTTGTCGTTACGATAATTTAGGTTACGTAGTGTGTAAGCTTAGGTACTGATGACCTTAGCGGTTAAGTCCCATAAGATTTCACACACATTTGAACATTTTTCAGCTCGGTTCACCAATGTTTAGCTCACTGTGTTACAGAGATCGAAAATAAGACACAAACTTTTCCCCTGATCCACAAATGTAACATCTGCCCAGCATGAACATTTGGTGGACAGCATCCTGTTTTAATGGACTTTTCAGTCTCCTCTGTTGATCAATTATTTTCTGTGAATTCAAGTTTTCTTCGCCGCTTTGTAATTGGCTTTCCATGGCTACCCTTCGCGTGTTTATTTTATTTCGGTCCAAAAATGGGTCTGAGTACTACTTAAACTTAACTAACCCAAGGACATCACACACATCCATCCCCGATGCAGGATTCGAACCTGCGACCGTAGCGGTCACGCGGTTCCAGACTGAAGCGCCTAGAACCGCTCGGCCACTCCGGCCGGTTTTTATTTTATTTTGAACATCCGACTTAGATTCACCTTTTTTCGGATCTCTTTCTGTCTTTATTTCTTCTGCTTTCACTCGCTTCTTTCTCTCTTTCTTTTTCTAAATGTGAAAATGCTTCAGGTGCCCCCCTCCCGGTCATTTTGTTACAAGTAACACTGATCAAATCCATTTTCATGTACTCTTCATTCAATTTCCCTCTTACTTTTTTCTAATTTTCTGCCATTTAAATCTAAAAAGAAGTAAGATGAAGGAAACATAATTTAAAAACTGAAGTTACTTCTGGCAGATTCTGAAAGACAATATGTTGGCCAGTCATGCATGATGAACACGCGGTAGGATCTAGACATAGTGTACTTTATTTTGTCGAAATTATCGTGAAAATATTGTTAGACGTCATTTCTTACACAGCGTAAATGAACGAAATACAGAGGAGAAAACGAACGAGGTGATGCAATGGTTAGCACACTGGATTCGCATTAGGAACGACGACGATTCGAACCCGCGTCCGACCATTCGTATTTAGGTTTTCCGCGCTGTCTCTAAATCGCTTCAGACAAAGGCTGGGATTGCTCCTTTGAAAGAGCACGGCCGATTTGCTTCACGATCCCTCCTTAATTCGGGCTTGCGCTCCATCTCTGATAACATCGTTGTCAAGGTTACTTTAAAATCTAATCTCCTCCTCCTGGCTTCAAAATGGATACTAAAGGCTTCAAAATAACTTCCCTGCGTTAAGAGCAACAAAAACCACCATCAAGCATTCAGAGCAGAGAAGGCACTGAATACAGGAAGAAGTCTCAAGTGCACATGGATACACAAACTGGCTGTTCTTACGGTACACTTCTGACCATTGGAGGCGGAAAGGGAAATCGCACTAATGGCCGGTACTGTAAACCGACCGATACTGCACGCCTCTCCTGTAAATGTTATATATGAATCCCACAACCTCACAAGAACCTCCCAGAGCTATAATGTCGTACTTATATAGAACGTCAATAAAAATAGCCCTGTGTGCGTAAGAACTGTCGTCTCGTAGTTCGAAATCGTCAGGTGCTGAACAAGCAATTGAATATAATGTGGTGTGTTCCCCTCTCCTTAAATTCTGCTTTCACAAAAGCATTCACAAACTCACACCTAAAATCTGAAGACATGGATGCATAAATTATCGTTCATTCATCGTTCCTTCCATGACATTTTGGGTACAAGGACGGTCTCAAATATCTGCTGCGTTTCCCGTGCACTTATGTGGCCTTTAGTTTATGATCGCGTGATAAGCTGAGTAGCACCGTGGTGTAGTGTTTATTATACTAATCGGTTACCTGGATGGTCGTGAGTTCAAAACTCAGCTGGAGTGTACAATTTTAATTTCTATATTCGGTTAGAGTACATTATAGAAGTATCCACAAATGTCAGGTATCATTGTACTGTAATATTCTGTAGCTGTATACATACCGTATGTGTTCTGGCCGGAGGCAGTTCGCTCCACACTCTTGTATGCGCAAGTGCTGAATAAACCTTCGTTAAGTGAAGTTAGTGTTCTTCATTCTTCTAATTACACCTCGTTTTATGTGACATTATTCTGGTGGAGACGCTGGATATGGTAACTTGTGATAGCGCACATTATCGACGAGACAGTGGCTCCCATCAGGCTATGATAAAGCCGCCGTTTACGTGGCGAGAAACCCGAGTTCGAGCCATATTCAACAGATCGCAATCTATCGGAGCCAGAAGAAGAAGAGGACGTTACAATGACAGCAACCGTGTGCCAGCACATGTGACATCCTTCCGGGTTCTCTGGTGACGATGGCCAAGATCCAGACAAGTGGCAGAAGGTATATTTAACGTATAGCCAAATTTAACAAATGGGGTGACACCGTGTAATTGGCTAACGTATTTTTCTACTTAGAGGGCACTGCCAAGCAATGGAATGAGAGCAACGGGGAGAAGTTCACAAGCTGGGAAGTATTCCTGGCGGAACTGTGCAAGTATTCCGGCGACAAACAACGACAGAAGTGCAAGGCTGAAGATAAATTGAAGTGCAGGGCACAACGTCCAGGAGTAACTACAGAGTCTTACATTCAAGACGTCTTGGACCTGTCAAAATAGTGGATCCTAGAATGAAGGAGGAAGATAAGGTTGCACATCTCATGATGGGTGTTGCTGAGGTATCAAGTCCTACTCCTGAAGAAGATTTCGACAGCAGGCGATTTCATAAAACGGTGCCAGTGTATCGAGACAATGCATCAAAAAAGAATTACACGCAAGAATTTTGAACGGCTTCCAAACGTCTGTGATGGAGGAAGCGACTGATTTCGATAGTGTTCATCGTCAGATAGTGAGAGAGGAAGTTCAGGACGCATTTGGATTGCACGGCGAGCAAAAAGCCGAGAAGCTTCAACAGGTCGTATGGGAGGAAGTGGAACAGACATTGAACCCAATCTCTCGTCCTTCACTTCCCTAGGAAACGGTGAAAAAGTCGAGACCTAGGCGGAGTTACGTTCCTACAATGCTGCATGAGGAACCTGTTTGGGCACCAAGGAAGACTGACGTCTGGAGGACCAAGGATAACCAACAAGTATGTTTCCACGGTGGACGACCGGGACAAGCGGTGCGCTATTGTTGAGAAAGGCGGCAGATATTTGATGACGCCCGCTCCAGAAGACAGCAGACCGATCTTTGCCGATGCATACTCCAGGACGACGAAGATGAACTAGAAGATGTGGGTGCAGGATGAAGTGGGTCACCACCGCCGCAAGCTAGCCGCTGGAGAGTACGCTTCGTAACACACTGATCAAGGTCTCCATCGCCGTTAAGAAGATCCAGCCGATCACCTCGCCGCCCCAACCAGGAATACTAAAAGGGTGCGACCTTCCTTGGAGGTGAGGCCGCCGAAGAGAAAAATCTCCATCGTCGATCACTTCATAACGATAGCGAACTACGTCGATATCTTCATGGATGGTGTGAAGGCACTGCTAATTACACGTATAAATTTGTTTTTCGTGATTTTCTTTAGATTTCTATTCGTTTTCTTTTGTTCATATGGGCATTTCTAATTGTGATTATGTAACATTCTACTGTGGTTTTTAAATGTAAAGACGTAATTGTGATTATTTCGTTTGCCAGTGGATAAATATGTTTCTTTGTACCTGTGGTAAAGTTAGTAAAGTTCTCTTTTGAATTATTATTCATTGTGAAACATGCAGTCAATAACATTTATAAAGATTTATGTAATTTACGATAACGATATAACATCTATAGACAGGGGACAGCGCCGGCCGAAGTGGCCGTGCGGTTAAAGGCGCTGCAGTCTGGAACCGCAAGACCGCGACGGTCGCAGGTTCGAATCCTGCCTCGGGCATGGATGTTTGTGATGCCCTTAGGTTAGTTAGGTTTAACTAGTTCTAAGTTCTAGGGGACTAATGACCTCAGCAGTTGAGTCCCATAGTGCTCAGAGCCATTTTTGAACAGGGGACAGCGATAATGATATCGATAGTCGAAAGGTTGTTGTGTAGTAGAGGGGATGGTGGATGGCGTGTCTGTGAAGCGTGCGGGGAAAAATAGGATTGTGTTTTACGAAAAGCACACGTAATTGTATGGACAGTGATACTGAACTATCACATTGTTAATTCTCTTTACCACTGCCGTACGTAATGCCATCGCCAGCTAACTTTAAGAGCAAATAAACCGGACTGTGAAAGTGCCGCTAACAATACTTTGACGTGGCCGACACGAACAGTGCTTTTATGCGAATGAACTTTGCTGGTATTGGTTTTGGGTGGTGGAACTGTTGTCTATCACATTCTATCAAGCCCTGAAAGTGAAGACTTTAATTAACTGTGCAGTATAAATGGCTTTCAGTGACGTTGTCGAAGTTTGAAATGCGAGAACAGAGTGGACATTGTTTACGGTGTGCTTCACACAAGAACAATTGTATGAACTGTGTATTTGTGGCTAAGACTATATGAATGTGACGAACTGTGTACTTACGGACGATAGCGTCACGGACAGTGCATAAAGTGTAAAACGAGCAATGTCTACGTAATGTACTTTGAAAGAGAGGACATGTCAACAACGGTCGTATACTGACGTCTTGTGGTTTGGGGTGGTTTGTTAATCACCACGGGGTTAATGATACAGCTGTGCCGAAACTTTATTTGCGTTTCACCGGAGAAGATTAACCAGCGGAACTGCCTGTATACAGCTCTCATCATCGTAACCCGCCGATATCGTGCTGCCCAACGTAACGCTTCGTATGCAACAAAATGTTAAGAGATTTCGCCGAACGCTATCCCCTGACCTAGAAACTTCCTTTCTGTATTAAAAGTATAATAATTACAGACTCTATTCAAATAAATTCTTTGTTTAGTTTATGTTTGCTTTCTGCTAACGAAAATAAAATTACAATCAGTGAATTAGAAGTTGCCTGGTAGTCATTGTTGAAACACCAGTAAATATAAACTTCTTCCTCCCGTTAGAACTAATTCTCTTTGCATGTCAAAGTTATTGTAGTTATTATATGTTGTTTTATGTATTGTTATGAGACTAGATACATGACAGTGTCTAATAAGAGTATTTTGTCTCGATATATGGCGTCGCGCAAAAATTACGGCGACCGCCATAATTGCTTGCGTTCTGGCCAATAACGTAAAAGCTGCTATTCCCGTATTGATGCATTTCCTGACGTGAGCGTGAACTATAAATGTCAGCTGTCAAACCACGTAGGGACTGTTTACCCAGTAATAAAAGTTTTTGATATTGTATTGCTACGAGTCGTAGTATTAAGAGACACTGGTTATACTCAAAGTGAGTAGATGTATGGTGAACCCCCCCCCCCCCCCCCCCAGTGTTCATGCAATAATTGTGTGTGATTCACAAAATTTTGTCACTTTTTCTAATTCCTTTCAGATATTGTCTTAGATGTCTCTGAAGTTTCAGAGAATATATACACAATTTTGTCGGTTAAGGTTAATTTCAGAGCAGTTTCTCGTGAATATTAGAGTTTTCAGGGATCGTGACGAATTGAGAAGTATAACAAAGAGTGTGGTTTTCCAACTAGAATTTTGGGTGACTTCACAGTTCAGATTTTGATAATTATTTTTCCTGTGGGTTGAGGTCATCACATGTTGTGACAGGACAGTGTTTTAGTAACACCGTCTTTTCGAACCTGCCAATCTTAGGATCGATGTTTGAGTTCTGGAAGAGTGAAAATTGTATTGTTTTGTTTTGTGTGGGTTACCTTTTGTAGACAAAATGACAATCAAAGAAAATGAGCGTGTAGCTAGGTTCAAGGTGTGGGAAAGTGAGCAAGGAAAAAATAAAGAAGAAGAGTTTGTTATGGAAAAGGTAGATAGAGGATTAGATATTAAAGTGGCAGCAGGTGTCAGAAGACAAGCAGATGAGAAGGGAGGAGTGGAAAGTATGTTAGCATTGCTGTTGACAAAAATGGAAGGAATGAAAAGTGAGTGGAAAGCTAGAAGCTGTCAGCAAACCACAGGAAAAAACGGGCGAAGAAATAAAAAAGCTAGATGAAAAGTTTGAAAAACATCTGAGGGGATCTAAACAGGAAATGGAAGATGGGTTGGAAAAGAAAATCTTTGGCTTTAAGTTAGAGGTTGTTGAAGATTTTGAGAAGTTTAAAGATGAACCTAAACAGACTTTTAAAAAGTTTGAGTTAAATAAGAAGCAAGAGAAGTTTGAAAACATCATAAAGGAAAGTATAAAATGCTCGGATAAAAAACCCAAGCTACTGAATGTATGAAGGGGAAGGATGAAATTAAAGATTATTGCAAAGGAATGTTCCGCGAATATAGACAAAAGACTAAGGCAGAAGTGGAAGATATTAGAGAGACCACTGCTAAGATTGAGAATAGGGTAGGGAGTTTAGAAAAGACAGTACAGGCTAAACAGTAATAGTGCAGATAAGGGATGGAAGTAATTTCAATAATATAGTTTTTTGATCCTAGTGGTGATGTACATCCTGTCTCTTTTGTGAATAGTTTAAGAAGCCAGTTTACTACAGATTGGACAGAAAAGGCCATCTAATGAGAGCAAGTGCTTGTTTAAAAGGGGAAGGTTTAGATTGGGGAGCTGATGCACCAGAAAAATATGAAACATTTGAGGATTTTGTGTCAGCGTTTTTGAAAGAATACTGGTTGAAAGAAAAACAAAGTGATGTCATGGAAGCTTTTAAGAAGGCCCCATGGTATGATAGGAGGAGTAGGGAGAATATGAGAGAATATTGTGAGAAATGGATAAGTACACTAAAACATTTGGACAGCCCATGGAGTGACAAGGATACTATAGAAGTACTGATAGGGAAGTTGCCTCCTAATAGAAGATGTGGGTTGATAGGAAATGTTAGTACTATCAAAGACTTTCTGAACAGAGTGAGGGATGTGGATAGATGGCAAGCGGGCTGATCATTTAATGAAAATAGATATGTGGATGGTCATTATGATAATCAGTATAGACTAGGGAGAATGAACCGAGTAAATGTTAGAGGTAGGGGAAGAGGCTAAGGCCGAGGAGGGTTTGGAGGAAATATCCAAGTTTATCAGACAGTAGGGGAATCACGAGAGGGGAAACGGAACCCTGCTACAGTGAAGGCCCGTTCTGGGGTGGGTCAAAGGTTAGGGCCTATTTAATTTTCAAATCACCATGGTAACGTAAGGGATAGAGTGATGGGTAGTAGTATTAGTAATGATTATGGTGATAGGGTGTGTAGTCATCATGGTCTGGTGATGGAAGAAATTGGACCTGAGGTTAATGGTGAAGGTGGTAAGAAATTAGGGGACCCATGTGCTGGAGAGATTTTCCCAGATGTATGAGGGAGTCAAAGAATATGAAAGGCAGCCAAAGGGAGTGATAAATGAAAAGAAAATATTTCAAAATGCAAGTGGTAATAGTGAAAGGGAGAGTTTGAGTAATGGTTGCAGTATAGGAGGAGAGAAAGAAAGTAGTGAAAGGGGTGCTTTACATGCTTGTGATGATTTAAGGAAAGATGCTAAGCTAAGAGAAAGGTCAATTTCTGAGTTCAATGGAGGGGTGATGAATACATATGCCTTGAACCATAAAGAGAAAGTAAGTAATGAAGATGTCAATGTTTTTATTATTCACAGAGATGTAGGAATAGCAGCTGATGAGGAGGAGAAAGCAGGTGTTTGTGCTCATCAGAAATGTTTAGAAGGGAAGGAAAGTGCAAAGTTGAATTGTGATGACTGGGCTCATAATGAAATTGAGCAGGATTTGATATGTGAAGAAAGTAGTGATGATGGTGATAGGATTAAGCAACCTTTTGTGAGAATTGGAATGTATGGTAGGGAAGAAAAAGCTCTTTTGGATACAGGTAGTGAAATTAGTGCTATTGCTGAAAGTTTATTTAATTACATAAAGGAGCATAATGAAGTTATGAATGTACCAATAATAGGTTTGAAGATAGTGGATGCTACAGGGAAATTGAAGGAGGTAATTAAACACCAAGTAATTTTGGAATTTGAGATTGGGGGCATAGGTTTAGTGCATAATTTCTTTGTGGTACCTGGGTTAACAGTGAATATTATATTGAGCATGGATTGGTTGATAGAGTGCAAGGTGGAGATAAATTGTGGAGAGAGTTTTGTTAATTTTGAGGGTGATGGGTCAAGGATCAGTGTGAAGTTTGATGGATTGGTGATAGATAAGGACCGATTGTTAGGGTATTTAAAAGTGAAAAAGATGCCTGTGGTAACTAATTTGGGTGATGTTAACCTGAACTTGGACTATAGGAGTGTGGAGGGTACAAGTGGACTGACTTATGGACGAATTGAATAACCAAATGTCTCAAGTTGAAGCTTTGAATGAATGCCAGAAAGAAGAACTGAGAGAAGTTTTGTGGGTGAATAGGGAAGTTTTTTCTGACAGGCCAGGAAGAGTAAAGAATTATGAAAGTAAGCTGGATATCAAACCGCATGAACCTTTTTCGAAAAAACCTTATTCCATACCATTGGTACAGAGGTAGGGGGTAAATAAAGAAATTGAGAGGATGTTGAATTTTGGTGTTATAGAGCGAGGGAAGAGTGAATATAATTCACCTCTGGTCATTGTGGGCAAGAAAGATGGTAGTGTGAGACTAGTTGATGCCAGGATGTTAAACGAAGTGGTAAGGAGAGAAACAAATAGGCCAGAGAGTATGGAGGGGATGTTACAGAGGTATCACAAGGTAAACTATCTTAGTAGTCTCGATATGAACTGCCGATAATGGCAGGTGCCACTTGCTAAGGAATACAGGAAGCATATAGCATTTTTGGTAAACAGGAAGTGTTATCAATACAGTGTTGACCCATTCCAGCTGGATATTAGTGTGTCTGTTTTTAGATCAAGTATTAGGACCAGAATTGAGTTAAAAACTGACAATATATGTGGATGACCTACTAGTTGCCACTGGGTTATGGGAAGAACATTGTTGTTTATTAAATGAGTTGTTTCAAGCCTTAAGGAAAGGGGGCATGACCCTGAGACTCAAAAAGTGTGAATTTGTTCGCAAAGAGATAAAGTTTTTGGGTTAGATTTTGTCAACTACTGGTATTAAGATGGATCCAGACAAGATGAAAGCAATCAAAGAGTGTCCATCCCCAAGAAATAGAAAAGAGTTGAAATCATTTTTGGGTATGTGTAATTTTTACCTGAATTTTGTGCCAGGGCAAACTTTTAGTATCCCATGTCTGAACAAGTTATTGAGTCCTAAGGTGAACTATATTTGGACAGAAGAGTGTCAGAAAGCCTTTAATGAACTTAAGGAAGCTTTGAAAGAGGAAAAGATTCTACACCATCCTGATGTTAGTAAACCATTCTGTTTGGGGACTGATTCGAGTGGGTACGGTATTGGAGTGGAATTGTTTCAAAATTTTGGGGATGAGGAAAGTGAAGATCATAGGACCATAGCCTTTACAAGTAGGCCATTGACCAGGTATGAGAGAAATTACACTGTGACTGAGTGTGAAGCATTGGCAATAGTTTGGGGTTTCAAAAGTTCAGATATTACCTATAGGGGAATAAAACTATCATACATACTGGTCACAGAGACCTTATATTTTTCGAAAAGCTTTGGCTGGTACATAGACGGTTAACAAGATGGACTTTGTTCTTACAACAGTTTCCATTTGAGGTAAAGTATATTAAAGGTACACAGAACAAAGTAGCAGATGCTTTATCCAGGTTACCGTTGAGTGAAGGTAATGATACAGGGTATGATATTGATGAAGAGCATGTACAGTTGTTTTATATAAAAGGTGTTCAAGGAGAGAAGAAAATTGAAGGTATTTGCAAAAACATGAGAAGGTATCAGAATCAGGATGAAGTGTGGAAAATGGTGAAGTGTGAACTGGAAAGGAATGGTAGTAACAATAAGATGCCAAAGTATTACAAAATTCATGATGGAGTGTTGTTTAGACAAACTGATGAAAATTCAGAAGATTGGAAAGTATGTTGGCACCGTGCATATATAGATGAGATAATATATAATATTCATTTGAGTTTTGGACATGTAGGTGCTAAGAAGTGTGTACAGAAATTGAGGGAATTTGTATCTTTTGACAACATGGTAAAGAGAGTGAATAACCGTATTAAGACATGTGTCAAATGTCAAAAAACCAAAGTTACTAACCAAACATGTAGGTTCCCTATGCAAAATATTAAACCGAATGATGTAATGGAACTGTTATCTGTGGATCTTTATGGTAAGTTACCAAAAACCAAGGGAGGTTTTGCATACATTTATGTTTGCTTTCTGCTAACGAAAATAAAATTACAATCAGTGAGTTAAAAGTTGCCTGAAAGTCGTGGTTGAAACACCAGTAAATATAAACTTCTTCCTCTCATTAGAATTAATTTTCCTTGCATGTCAAAATTATTGTAGTTATTTTATATAGTTTTATGTATTGTTATGAGACTAGATATACGACAGTGACTAATAAGAGTATTATGTCGCGAAATATGGCGTCGCGCGAAAATTACGGCGACCGCCATAATTGCTTGCGTTCTGGCCAGTAACGTAAAAGCTGCTATTCCCGTATTGGTGCATTTCCTGACGTGAGCGTGAATTATAAATGTCAGCTGTCAAATCACGTAGGGACTGTTTACCCAGTAATAAAAGGTTTTGATATTGTATTGCTACGAGTCGTAGTATTAAGAGACACTGGTTATACTCAAAAGTGAGTAGATGTATGGTGAACCCCCCCCCCCCCCCCCAGTGTTCATGCAAATATTAACAGTATTGTGTGTGATTCACGAAATTCTGTCACTTTTTCTAATTCCTTACAGATATTGTCTTAGATGTCTTTGAAATTTCAGAGAATATATACAATATTTTGTCGGTTCAGGTTAATTTCAGAGCAGTTTCTCGTGAATATTAGAGTTTTCAGTTCATAAACAAAGTGGGATCGTGACCAATTGAGAAGTGTAACAAAGAATGTGGTTTTCCAAGTAGAATTTTGGATGACTTCACAGTTCAGATTTTGATAATTATTTTTCCTGTGGATTGAGGTCATCACAATGGCCGACCAGCCCAAGCTCTTGTGGACTCTGGAGCAGCATATTCAGTCATTTCGGAGAAGTACCATCACCAGTAGCAGAAAACCGTATTCGTCACCAACAAAACATCTCTGGTGAGGGTGGCTAATGGCAAATATGTAAGACCTATAGGAAGATGTACCATTCGTATGGATATAATTGGCCTTACACAGCCCATTGAATTCATCGTCTTACAAGAGTGTTGTTATGACGTCACTCTCGAATGTGACTTTTTGAAAGTTTCTCAGGCAATTATAGGTTGTGGTGGCTCGAAGATTATGCTAGACGAGACGAGATACTGTGGACAGGAAGGAGTGTGTGGAGACTATGTGTGCTGGATGAAGTTATCACTGCTGCAGTTAGCACTAGAAAGGTAACTGTCACGTGTCATGCCATGCATCAACCCATGGATCTTGTAGTGGAATGTAAGAGAAACATTCAACTGAATAATAACTTGGTCATCCCAGCGTCTGTCTAAGAACGGATTCGGTGAATTGTGGATATTTAACTGTCGCCGTGAACCGTAGATCCTTCCAAGACGCATATGTGTAGCAAATGCTGAACGATTAATTGAAAAACAACTGAGCGTCATAGAAATCTTCCATGCCGAGTCTGTGGGCGAAATTAGCGCTACCACTACCAGAGAAGATTTTCTATCTCGACTATCAGCAGATCTCACTAACGAACAGCAGAACAAGCTACTGGCCATTCTTCAAGAGTTCTCTGAATGCTTCAATCCATAAGTGAAGAGCACATTAGACAAATCGACGGTGAAGCTCCAGATTAGCTCTGGAGACCATCAACGAATAAGCCAGAGAGCATACCGCGTATCAGCAACGGATCGTCGAATAATTCGTGACGAGGTAGAGAAACTGATGAAGAATGACATCATTCAGCCTTCGCAGCGCCCATTGTCGTCGCCAGTGGTCCTCGTCAGGAAAAAGGATGGCAGTTGGTGCTTTTGTGTTGATTACACGAAGCTTAATAAGACAACTGAGAGGGACGTTTACGCTCTTTCACGAATTGATGATACACTAGATTGTCTGAAGGGTGCTTGGTTTTTCTCAACCATGGACATATACTCCGGATACTGGCAAATTGAAGTAGATGAGGCTGATCGTGAGAAAACTGCAATCATCACTACTGAGGGCCTGTATGAGTTTAAGGTAATGCCGTTTGCTTTGTGTAATGCACCAGCAACTTTTCAACGGATGATGGATAATCTTCTATGTCACCTGAAGTGGACGATTCGTCTTTGTTATTTAGATGACAATATAGTGTTCTCAGAGACATTTGATCAACATATGAAAAGACTGAGGGCATTCTTAAGTGTCTTCAACAAGGCAGACTGAAACTTAATCCAAGAGAGTGTCTCTTTGGAGAAAAGGAAGTCTAACAACTTGGACACCTTGTGTCAAACGAAGGCGTACGGCCACACCCAGAAAAAGTGAGATTTATAACGGAATTTCCTATTCCTAAAAGTATTAGAGATATGAACAGCTTCCTCAGCGTTTTAGCAAAGACTTTTGTATCAATGCCAGGACACTCCAAGAGACGCTAAATTTGTCTGGGGTGCTGCTAAACAAGATTCTTTCGATTTGCTGCGAAAAGCTCTGACGACTGATCCTGTACTTGGTCTGTATGATGAGAGAGCACCTATAGAACTACACACAGATGCCAGTGGGTATGGGATCGGTGCTGGTCTGCTGCAAATTTCGGATGGAAAAGAGAAGGTTAAGGTTATAGCCTTTGCTTCTAGGACACTTACAAATGCCAAGAGAAACTACTCAACTACAGGAAGAGAGTGTCTTGCTGTGATCTGAGCCCTGTGCAATTTTCCACAGTACATCTATGGAAGGCCATTCACAGTTGTTACAGACCATCATTCACTTTGTTGGCTGACAGGTCTTAAGGATCCAATAGGACGACTGGCCAGGTGGGCACTACGGCTTCAGGAGTACGCCTTTCGCGGGCAAGGTCCGGAGTTCGAGTCTCGGTCCGGCACACAGTTTTAATCTGCCAGGAAGTTTCATATCAGCGAACACTCCGCTTCAGAGTGAAAATCTCATTCTGGAAACATCCCCCAGGCTGTGGCTAAGCCATGTGTCCGCAATATCATTTCTTCGAGCTATGCTAGTTCTGAAAGGTTCGTAGAATAGCTTCCGTGAAATTTGGAAGGTAGGAGACGAGATATTGGCGGAAGTAAAGCTGTGAGGAGAGGGCGTGAGTCGTGCTTGATTAGCTCAGACGTTTGAGCACTTGCCCGCGAAAGGCAGAGGTCCCCAGTTCAAGTCTCGGTCCGACACACAGTTTTAATCTGCCAGTAAGTTTCACAAAAAAAATTCTCATACCCGTGAGGACAAGGCGGCGAGCCTATATGATCAATTACAGAATTTTTATGGTGTAAAATACCTGACCTCGATCGATTTGAGAAGTTGTTATTGGCAAATCCCGTTAACTAAGGAATCCAGGAAATATACCGCATTCATCATCAAGGGAAGGAGTTACCAATTTACAGTATTATCCTTTGGACTCAATGTAAGCACTGGAGTATTCAATACCGCGCTGGACCAATCGCTAGGCGCAGATTTGTTCGAGAAAGTGACTCCTTACGTGGACTATCTGTGAAGATCACATAGAAATTTTAGAGTGAGTGTTGAGTAAATTCGCAGAGGCAAGTATAACTGCAAATTTCAAAAAATCCAAATTTGGAACATAACAGCTTAAGCTTCTTGGGCATATTATCTCACCATTAGGAATAATGCCCGACGCAAAAAAGCTTCAAGCTATAAAGGAATTCCCACAACCTACAAACAAAAAACAATTAAAATCATTTATGGGATTGGTTTCCTTTTCCCGACGTTTTGTGCCATATCAACTGCTCAAGAGTGAAGTTTTGCTCACCTTACTGCGCACGAACATTACCTGGAACTGGTCTGAAGAATGTCAGCAAGCCTTCGAAGATGTCAAAGTAGCCCTAGTAAACGCCCAATTGCTATATCATCCCAATACGAACAAAGATTTCTGTATAGCCACAGACTCTTCATCATATGGTTTAGGAGCATGTTTGTTACAATTAGAAGAAACCGAATGGAATTGTACAGTACAGGTTATAGCTTTAGCTAACAGAGTGTTTACCAAGTGTGAAAGGGTATATTCAGTCATGGAATTGGAAGCACCAAGTGTCGTTTGAGCACTGCAAAAATTTCACTACCATGTTTATGTCAAACAGATAAAATTGTTCTGCGATCATCAGTCGTAAGTTTTCTATTAACTTGCAAGTTATTACATGCGAAATTAGCCTTTTGGAACCTAGTATTGCAGAAATATAATCTAAAAATATATAAAAGTGCAGTAAATGAAGCAAGCAAATAGGTACACAAACGTCTCAAAAATGAGATCGACAGGAAGTGCAAAATGGCTAAGCAGGGATGGCTAGAGGACAAATGTAAGGATGTAGAGGCTTATCTCACTAGGAGCAAGATAGATACTACCTACAGGAAAATTAAAGAGACCTTTGGAGAAAAGAGAGCCACTTGTATGAATATCAAGAGCATATATGGAAACTCAGATCCAAACAAATAAGGGAAAGCAGAAAGGTGGAAGGAGTATATGGAGGGTCTATACAAGGGCGATGTACCTGAGGACAATATTATGGATATGGAAGAGGATATAGATGAAGATCAAATGGGAGATACGATACTGTGTGAAGAGTTTGACAGAGCACTGAAAGACCTGAGTCGAAACAAGGACCTGCGAGTAGACAACATTCGATTAGAACTACTGACGGCCTTGGGAGAGCCAGTCATGACAAAACTCTACCATCAGGTGCGCAAGATGTATGAGGCAGGCGAAATTCCCTCAGACTTCAAGAAGAATATAATAATTCCAATCCCAAAGAAAGCAGGTGTTGACAGATGTGAAAATTACGGAACTATCAGTTTAATAAGTCACAGCTGCAAAATACTAACGCGAATTCTTTACAGACGAATGGAAAAGCTGGTAGAAGCCGACCTCGTTCCGTAGAAATGTTGGAACACGTGAGGCAATACTGACCTTACGACTTATCTTAGAAGAAAGATTAAGGAAAGGCAAATCTACATTTCTAGCATTTGTAGACTTAGAGAAAGCTTTTGACAGTGTTGACTGGAATACTCTCTTTCAAATTCTGAAGGTGGCAGGGGTAAAATACAGGGAGTAAAAGGCTATTTACAATTTGTACAGAAACCACATGGCAGTTATAAGAGTCGAGGGGCATGAAAGGGAAGCAGTGGTTGGGAAAGGAGTGAGACAGGGTTGTAGCCTCTCCCCGATGTTATTCAATCTGTATATTGAGCAAGCAGTAAAGGAAACAAAAGAGAAATTCGGAGTAGGTATTAAAATCCATGGAGAAGAAATAAAAACTTTGAGGTTCGCCGATGACATTGTAATTCCGTCAGAGACAGCAAACGACTTGGAAGAGCAGTTGAACGGAACGGACAGTGTCTTGTGAGGAGGATATAAGATGAACATCAACAAAACCAAAACGAGGATAATGGAATGTAGTCGAATTAAGTCGGGTGATGCTGAGGGAATTGGATTAGGAAATGAGGCACTTAAAGTAGTAAAGGAGTTTTGCTATTTGGGGAGCAAAATAACTGATGATGGTCGAAATAGAGAGGATATAAAATGTAGACTGGCAATGGCAAGGAAAGCGTTTCTGAAGAAGAGAAATTTGTTAACATCGAATATTGATTTAAGTGTCAGGAAGTAGTTTCTGAAAGTATTTGTATGGAGTGTAGCCATGTATGGAAGTGAAACATGGACGATATATAGTTTGGACAAGAAGAGAATAGAAGCTTTCGAAATGTGGTGCTACAGAAGAATGCTGAAGATTAGATGGGCTGATCACTTAACTAATGAGGAGGTATTGAATAGAATTGGGGAGAAGAGGAGTTTGTGGCACAACTTAACAAGAAAAAGGGACCGGTTGGTAGGACATGTTCTGAGGCATCAGGGGATCACAAATTTAGCATTGGAGGGCAGCGTGGTGGGTAGAAATCGTAGAGGGAAACCAAGATATGAATACACTAAGCAGATTCAGAAGGATGTAGTTTGCTGTAAGTACTGGGAGATGAAGATGTTTGCAGAGGATAGAGTAGCATGGAGAGCTGCATCAAACCTGTCCCAGGACTGAAGACCACAACAACACTAATCTCGGAACGAGCCAGCAACGAAACCTTGCGTTATAAGATAGAAAACAATATATTGTATCACCGAAACGACACAGGCTCAGAAACCTGGTGCGTGTGTATTCCATACAAATGCATACAGAATTTTGTTTGGTACACCCATTACTCTCGTGGGCACGTAGGAATACAAAAATGTGTAGTCATCATACAAAGATATTGTTACAGTTCGAATGTTAAACGTATGGTTCAAAAATAGTAAGAGCATGTGACATTTGTCAGAAAGCCAAATACAGTAATCGCAATAATAAAACAGAGTTACACCCAATCATTACCATTCAGCCACTTCAAATTGTATCATTAGACGTCGCGGGACCATTACCGACCGCTCGCGGTGGTATGAAATATTCATTGGCTATTTATGATACCTCTACGAAATATGTGAAATTGTATCTGATGAAAACCACTATCGCCAAACGTATTATACAGCGCATATTAAAAGATTTCATACCAAGAGTAAGAAAACCTCAGAATATTTTAACAGACAATGCGAAATAATTTACTGGTCAACAGTGGAGAGCATTTTTACGCGACCAGGACATCAAACATATATTGGTTTCTCATTTCCACGAGGTAGCAATCCCCGTGGAGAGAATCTTCCCTGAACTCAACCGATTTATCGGAGGTTATACTCACAAAAAGCACACAAAATGGCCAGAATTGGTACCGTTATTTGAAAATATACATAACAATTTGCCTCATACATCCACAGGCTACACACCCAACGAATTGTTATTCGGTATCTCTGAGCCAAATGAATGGATTACGCCGCTGCCAGAAATACCGCGCACAGTTGAAAGTCAAGATGAAAAGATAAAAGACGCATTCAGTAACATGACAAAGTGTGGTCATCGGCGAAAAGTACAATATGACAAGACAATAAATAAAACATTCCAGCACCAAGTAAACCACGTACGTTTAATCAGAAACCATCCAAATTCTTCACTAATAGCAAAGTAAATAAGAAATGCCAAATGTTGTATAAAAGCCCTTACAAAATTGTGCAGATACCGCACAACTGCACGTACCTTGTAGCAGATTTAACTAATGGAAAAATAGAAGACTTAAAGAGATTCACTAAACATGGAAATGTAGCATAAATGATTTACAGTATCCCATGTCTAGTATGTAAGTTTTGAAAAGATTTCAGTATATATTTTGTATAGTTATAAGAATTATGTATCATGTTTGTATTCAGTACGTAATATGTTTTATTCATATGTAAATCAATGAATGACACATCAGCAGTTCAATGAATAAAGAGAAGGCAAAGGACCTTAAGTGAAATAGTAAAAGTTATTTAAAACATAACCTGTAATTACGTTATGTCTTATACTATTAGTAGATTTAATAGGTACAGCTTTTGATATGTTTCCTGATGAATATTTAATTAATGAGTGTACTGAATACCGCAATTTGTCACGGGAAAAGGGAGTACTAAAATAGATGTACTCATTATACTGACCCACGCAAACACCATGTGATACCTATGATGCTGTACTTTGAGACTAAAAAAGGAAAGTATAGTCATCAAACCATAACATCTGAGAATATGAAATAGTTCAGTTTTTGAGCTTTTCACATCCAATTTAAACGTCATAGTAGGATACGCGTTTGCGCTAAGTGTTTATGAAGCAAGGGCATGCATGTGTAACATGACGAATTCGTTAACCATAAACATGAAAATATTGCGAAGTCAGGCCAGAGTCCGTTGCAAGTATAATGTAACAATTGCATGCACGAAGAAACAATACTATGAAGTGCAAACTGCTCTGTAAATTTATTGTAACATGTTTCTATGTAATTAAACAGACATTTGTGTTACTACATAAACTCACAAAGCGGGAATCATGTAATGCAATTTTAGGAAAGTCATGCTACGGGCAATACTAACAAGAACAGTAACAGTGTGTTGGTATTCGCGAATGTAGTGTGAACTTTGAAAAATGTATTGATGATGAACTTGGTGAACACTTATATGCTGTGCAACGTTAGCCGTACGATAGACAAACATTGGCCAAACGTTTATATATGCAGTGGAATGAAACACAAAACGGTGGTCAATGTGTGTTTGAACCTGTGCAGACAATATTTTTAGTTTGGACGCTCTCTTCAGTGCGCCAACAATAAGATGCAATGAACAGCGTAGTGGGACGTGAATGCAACGACGACAGCACCAAACAGAAAAAAAAATATATACGAGACATTAATATTCCATACCAGTTAATTGTATCAGAGATGTGAAGGGCTTAATTAGGCATCATATCTGATGCAACGTTTAGCAACACGTTAATGCAAATAAACTGAAAAGGACAAGTGACAGAGCCTGCGCCTCGACGACGCAATATTGTCTACTAATCCATTCATACCCACAGCTGTAATATCTCATGAAACCAGTTACAATAAAATATGTAAGTTTGTTGCATGCTTTGAACGAGACAACATCCTCTCCCGTGCTGAGAACGCAAGCGAGCGGAACTTAACCACGCAAGAATGCTGACGCACCAGGCCAACAGAACAACGTCGTCGGTCCGTACTTTGATTCCTGACTACGGGTTCCCGCCGAGAATGCAAGCAAGAAGACATCAGTTTCCAGCCGACGCTCCATAGCAACGGGCACGAGACATCGAGATGCCTCGATACGACGCTACAGACACTGATACGCGACGAGAAATTCGCCGATTACAACAGCTTCTAACATCGTGACGAACTCATAAAATAAAACAACGCAATAAAAATAGTGAACAGTATTATATGATACCTATGTATTTGTTCTTTTTCAGAAAGACTGGTTGTATTTGATGTATATATATGTAATGACAGATAACGTAAGATCAGTTTGTATAATTAATGTAATTGGTAAAGTCTATTAGCTCTGCCGAGGTTTTTCTGGGGTTTCCCTTCGGCCCGCGTCCAAATGGAAGAGCTTACTGTACTTTATTTATCCCCAGCTATTATGAATGAAAGCCGCTAAACGAATTGAACCAAATATCCAAGACTGTAAGTGAAGTGAGTGGAAGTTTTTAAAAAAAACGATCTAAAAGTGACACTTGTGGTCTACAAGGACCAAACGTTTAGAAAGTGTGTTCCTTGGATCCCAGGGGGCCCGTGTAGTGTCCCATTTGAAATATTAAGGACAATGCATATGAAATGACTAAAAAAAACACTCTGAATAATATGAAATGAATACGAACGTCAAATGTACTATGATAATTTTTCAAATTAATTTGAAGGAAATATTACATCGATCGTAATCTAAACAAAAATACATTACATGTAATGGATGAAATCGTAGTCGTATACGAACGTCAAATTTATTATGATAATTTTTCAAATTAATTTCTAGGAAATATTACATCGATCGTAATGTAAAAAAAAAGACATTATACTGTATGTAACGGATGAAATCGTAGTCGTATAGACGCAATCATTATGATAATTGTTCTTATATACAAACTGAAAAAAGGCAATGAATTTTTCTTGTGCTATTAGTCTGCTGTCTGTAAGGTATGATCGCTATTGTATTGGAAAGATTGCGTATAGTGATTCCATTAGATCTGTTTGTTCTCTTGCTTAGCAATTAATTAGAGTGTATCCTGTGTATGATGAAACAGTTTTCAGTTGCTGCAAAGCTAGCAGCGGTGATAACAATTGGCCGCCATTACGCGGCATATTTAAAATTGCTATTTTGTGCAGATTACTTCAATAGCAAGCTTGGTAAAAATCATTCCAAGTCATTATTTAAAGTGGAAAAGTTCGATAACGTTATTTTGGTAAAAACTAAATATTTTCAAAGATGCAGCTATTTCTAGGTCAGTGGACTTGGCCGGAATTCAACTACGTTAAGAGCATTTGAGATAATTTGTAGGGAGCCTGGCGCTCAAGTATAAAATAAATTGACATATATTTTGGCCACCTACAAATCAATAAAATCTGCACGGCTAGTAGTTCCGGTTTTGGTCGCCGCCACACGAGAAGTTCGCATCATAAGCGTCGTATGAGAATGGCCGGCGGCCTGTACAAGGATATATACAAAACCTGGCAGGTGTATCGGCAGTCCGTATCTCGTTACTGAAACTTCCGAACGCCAGTCATGAACAGGTCTACGACTTTTCTCTTCCGTCCTGGCTCTGAACTTTGATTTGGAGCTACGAAGGTGTACTGAGAAGTAATACCTCCAAATTTTTCATGTTGAAACTCTTGAAGCTTTTTAAATAAACAAACATTCAAAATACTTTTTCTTCACGTCTACGCATTTATTTCTTAGCATACTCGCCCTGATAATGAACGCATTTCTCCCAGAGAGAGGCAAGCTTGTTGACGCCTTGACTGTAGAATGTTTGACTTTGTTGATGGAGCCACAACCTCACCTCTGCTTGCACCACTTCATCAGTATAGAAATGAGGTCCTTCCAGGTGTTCCCTTTGGTACGAGATGAAAATGGGATGGGAGCAAGTCGGGGCTGCATGCAGGATGTTCTAAGACAGTTAATCAAAATGGCTCTGAGCACTACGGGACTTAACTTCTGAGGTCTTCAGTCCCCCAGAACTTATAACTACTTAAACCTAACTAACCTAAGCACTTCACACACATCCATACCCGAGGCAGGATTCGAACCTGCAACCTGCGACTGTAGTGGTCGCGTGGTTCCAGACTGTAGCGCCTAGAACCGCTCGGTAACCCAGGGTGGCGACAGTGAATCCAAGGCGTCGGACTGTTGCAGATGAGACAGCACTCCAGTGTAGTCTAGCGTTGTCCTACAAAAGGAGAGGGAGCTCCGTGTGTGAGGTCGATCTCTTCAAATTCGCTATTTCTCACGCACCATCACAGTTATGTTACACATTACAGTTCGGGGCTCTCTAGAGGCAGAGGGCAACAAGTATGTATACGTGGAGAATGTTAACAAAGACTATTCTATTAGAAAAACCTTTGAGAGTTTTCATATTAAAAATCCGGAATCGTTGCTTTTCACCACGCTCTTGTATGTTTAGCTCTGTGCTGATGTTATAGACAACTACGTCTCTATTTATAAATTACAGAGCGCGCAATCAGTCGTCCTTTTTTTTTGTAGCTTTTATTTGGCAAATGCAGATTTCGGCTAGTGAATAGCCATTATCAATGTCCGAACAACAGGGAACTGACATGCATCGAGACTAGAAAATAGTGCATTGATAATGGCTAGGCACTAGCCGAAATCTGGAATTGCCAAATAAAACCTGCAAAAAAAGGACGACTGATTGCTGTGCTCTATAATTTATAAATAATATCACAGTCGCTGAGTGCACCCACTTTGCTGATGGAAGATAACCTGATGAATTATGTCGTTGCTGATTGGTGACGTTTTGAGATTCCGTCATCCACAGTCATAGCATTCGTCCTCTGTCATGTTTTAGGTCATCGAATTAAAGTCGGTGTTGGTTTCTGCTGCCTTTGTGGTTCGCGGCAGTGATTTGTCCAGTTCGTGTCACATTTTGACACAAAAATATGTATCGTGTTGGCTTGCACAGTAGAAAGTATCGGCACTTGGGCCAATCCCATTCTGATCGTTTCCACAAGGAACGCTGAGGGTGGTTAAGCCTCAAATATTACGGAGAAGCTGAACAGTTTGAGTCAGTATACTCAAGCGTAGTTAGCAGTGACTACTGACTGTAGTACCCTGGGAGTGACTCAAAACTACGT
This sequence comes from Schistocerca serialis cubense, assembly GCF_023864345.2. Taxonomy (NCBI): domain Eukaryota; kingdom Metazoa; phylum Arthropoda; class Insecta; order Orthoptera; family Acrididae; genus Schistocerca; species Schistocerca serialis. Next base: position 57,054,674 of record NC_064644.1, read on the forward strand.
TTATGTGTTATCAGTATCAACAAGTGAACTGACAACGCCAGAGGTTGAGCCTGTATTGGACGGGGGCCCACGCGGCCGAAAGCCGAATTAGTGCGTAGTTTATTTCGATTCTGAATGTTTATATCTTGGAATCACTTACGTTATTTGTCCTGTTTTAGCGTCTGAGCATATGTATATGTACAGTCTGAATGGGGCTTGTTTTTTCCCCTGACCTTTCAAATGAGATGCGGATACAGCGAGAGGTAAAAATGAAAACAACGAAAAAAATTAAGGGGTGCATATATGACAGTTTGTGGAAAACAAGTATAAGACCAAACGAGCAAGGAGTTAAATGAATGTAGATTTAAGTGGAATGGTACATTTGCGGAAAATTATCGGTGTTTCTTCTCATTGTGTTGCTTATATACCTAACGTTATCGCAACTGCAGGAAAGCAGAGAGAAATATTGACAAGCAGAAAATGAAATCTCTAATCCACAACCATCACCAGCAGGCTGACTGACAAGTACTTCACATCCGTAAAGGATATATGATGAGAACTTTTTATATGAACAACAAGATCATAACGTCTGTTGCTAAAAATATGATAGCCTCATTTTCAGGGAAACCAACCTAGAAACAGGCTCGCCGGTCGACATCTCGAACGAGCCAGGTACCAAATTTTTCTCGATAGCGTTACCGAAACCGGCTAAAAAACAACAGAAAGGTATCTCCCGCTTTACTACGTGTCATCAAAATTATACGAAGACCATATCCGCATGTCTGGCTAGTAAGAACAACCTGTAAAGTCAAATGCCACTGAAAGCCGTTTCATCAGTTAAGCGTTCATAACAAGAAACAAAAAAATTGGTATCTTTCAAATATTTGATAAGATTCTTATACAGATTGCGCATGCTCGATAAAAACAGAATTTGGTGTTTCACAATGAACTGACCGTTCATCAAGAATTTATTGGCTGATACGGAAATTATTTCCTTTTAAATGCTTTGCATTGAACTGGAAGACTTTAATGCCTTTGAGAATAGCTCCCACCACTACTAATGAAACGTAATGTTTTATTTCTCCTGGGAAGTTTTGGAAATTGAACTTACACCATTTTGCTCTAATGAGAATGAATTATTGTCACAGAAGAGAGAAACGTCAAAATTTCCACTGTATCCGACGTAGCATTATCGTCAGGTGCTGAGCTTTAATGCTCTTGCTTGCGTATATTATTTTCGATTTGGAACCGGTTCTTACACTAATCATATGCACTTCGAAACCGACTTACACTATGATAATTTGTCAGATTGAAGATATTCCTAAATACAGCTGTTCTCGTATTGCTCATTCCGGCAATAATGGGCTTTTAATTACGATAAGTTACTAGGTAACGTTATTGCTGTTTACAAATTTCACATTATATTGTTTATGTACATACTTCATGTGGTTAAGAAATTCTTCTCGGGTAATTCCCTGACGTAATTTTTGTCATAGTGGCGTGTTATTTTGCGTATCCACTGACTTTAGATTATTCATTTCGACATAATGGTAGATCTACAACGAATACACAGCGTATTAGCTTTGATTCCCGACACACGCCGTTATCCAGACCATTTTCAGTAAGCTTCGATTTCCACGGGATTAAAGCGCAATGAAACCGAATAGCCCGAATTTCAAACAAATTAGAGCGCATTTGTAGTTACATCAATAAATCGGATTTAGATAATTTATTGTTTAGTCGGCAGGTGTAAATTAGTATTTAGCAAATTGCAAACGCTGTTAAATGATAATACGAGTATCGGTTACCTGAACGCAGAGGAATAACAGACCCTACATTTACCTTCAGATTCTGCATTGTCTGGCGACGTTTTCACCACGTTCTCACAAAAATATATGCAACTGCCGTTTCTAGAATGTATTACTATCTCGAATACAGAGGTGAGTCATTCAAACAAGGTTAATTAAATACTTATTCGTACAAAAAAAATCACGCAATTGTGACACTGGATGTCCAATACCGCAGGTCGAAAAACGATCTTCAAACCTATGAGGAAAATAAATCTAAAGGTTGTAACTTAATAAACAACTGTCTATTCGTTGGCTGACAGTAAAAAGATATTTTATTAAACATCGTGAAAATGCATCTGTTATACCACATTATTACCAAGGCAGGAAATACATGAAAAAATATGTTTCCAATTCAAATGCATGCGATGAAAAAAATAAATTTACTCAGCCTTCACTACGTCGTGCAACGTAAAAACAGAGACCGCTATCAGGCGATGTGAAAAGAGAAACTGCCCCATCTGGTGGACTGTGAGCCAATGAGGACGTATTTGGACGTCGAATTTACCAGTATAGTGGTCGTGGTGTCCTTACACATATCTAAATGTGTCATCCAAAGGCATTTTATAGTATGTTTGGTGGATGAGTTAGTGACCTCACAGATGTTACAAAGAATTATCATCTCTTGCAATAATTAGCCAGACCCAGAAAGGACTGAATCCATCTCCCTGTCGTAGGTATAGGGAACCTCTGCTGACTCTCATAAGCAGGGGGTGTGATAGGATCCCACAGTACTTTATAATATGCTTGCGATAATGGGCTACCGAGAGGACAGAAATATACTTCCTAAGTGGAAAGAACGCCGCTATTATTCGCTCAGTGCTTTCCTCAATCGTTCCAAATTTTGATGTAAGGGGATAGAACAAAGTCGGTCAGTTAATTTTTCAGTGAAAGAAGAAGGCAGTCAGTTGTCACTCATCCGGTCGCGAGAGGACAGAACAAACAGAATATAATGCAATGTCTCCGTCCCTCCTCCACCCCCGTGCCCCACAGCGAACTGGGGACAAGGAAAAACCAATGAAAGCAGGCTATCTGCATAGACTTTACAAGAGATGTATCACTGCCAGGTATAGCAACCAATGACCTTTACTTTAAGCGACAACTTTCGATGTTTCCAGAATGAGATTTTCACTCTGCAGCGGAGTGTGCGCTGATATGAAACTTCCTGGCAGATTAAAACTGTGTGCCGGACCGAGACTTGAACTCGCGACCTTTGCCTTTCGCGGGCAAGTGCTCTAGGTCCCGAGTTCGAGGTTAGGTCCGGCATGCAGTTTTAATCTGCCAGGAAGTTTCAACTTTCGATGTATTCGTTCAATATACATGTTACTGTAAGAGGCGTATCCGGTTTTTGCGTTTATCTTGAGTGCATTGCGAACAAGAGCGCAACTGAAGTGTCATTATCTGTTTTTCATTTCATTACTCAAGCCTTGGATGAAGGCATTGAAGAGCTCAATACACGATGTCCCAGTAGGAATAATGATAATGCATGGGTATGAAAGGAATGATCATTCAAAGCAAACCCGTCTCGTAGGCACGGGCTCTAAAATGAGGACAATGAGCACATCTTCATCTTCGATTACATGAAAGAATTTTCTTTTACTGAAAGGTCTTCGCTTTCAGTATGTTGGGAGGAAATAATACGGACCAAAATAAGAAAAAGTAGTCCAGTAAGCATGGGCTTCAAAATGCACATCTTAAGAAGCCATAGCTCTTTAGAGCACGTGTTTACTATGAATTTTGGCTTCCTGTCATGTCCACGAATATTGACCATTCCTTCTGGGACACCCTGTACATTTTGTGAAGCTGGAGGTCAGAATAAAAACTTCACCGTCTTCCGCTTCGTCCATTAAGTAACTCTCAGTCAAATTAGGGGTCTGAAGAAGATAAGATGTAAAGCCCCAGTGTGTGGCCTTTCGGAGTGTGATAAAAATGTTGGAGACCAGAACATGAAGGCACTGATGGAAAAACCTGAATATTTCAAGGAAGCTATAGAAGGCCCCACATGTAAGGCGATAAAAATGTTGGAGACCAGAACATGAAGGCACTGATGGAAAAACCTGAATATTTCAAGGAAGCTATAGAAGGCCCCACATGTAAGCCATATCCTTTCACTATGGACAGTGTTAATCAAGAGGTGGAAAACACTGTCGGACACAAGGCACATTGCAAAACTCAGCCTATTCAGATAATATCACCTGAAAGCAGCCACTGCCGTATGCTTAAATATCAAACAATGTATCACACAGCAATGTGAACTGGCATTATAAGATCACCCAGACAATATCACCCAATGGTTGACTTGTTTGAATTGCCCATACCTACTCATAATGGTACGTTTAACATCAGAATTCCTTAGACGTCTACTGTACAGTAGCTTTACAGTTGGCTGTAATCTTACTCGAACGATTCCTTTCTTTATTCGAAATAGCCCTCTAGATTACAGGCTAAATTATAAAGATCTTTAAAGCCTGATTATATTTTCTGTCTTGATGGTATGAACCTCCTCATTCCGTCGCCTCACAGTTAAATATACATGATATGAGTACTGCAGCTGCATTACCGAGAGACGAAAATAGCTTAGTCGGGATTATTTTTATTATCTGTTTCTTTCCCTCAACAGAGTGGAGTTTGACTACATTTTGAGATCCTTTCGTTCTGGGAACACACAGGATGCCTATAACGCTATTTCCACATTCGATGCACCTAAGATGTTTAATTTATGAAATAAATAGCATTGTATGTTTTTTTACGTGGGAGGCTCGGGTTTGATTCCTAGCTGGGTCGGAGACATTACTCGCTTGGGGACTGAATGTTTTGTTGTCCTTATCATCGTTTCATCATCATCGACGACCAAGTCGCCGGAGTAGCCTCAAATAGGGACCTGCACCAGGCGGCTGAACAACGCCAGACGGACTCTCCCCGCCAATAATGCCATACACCATGCGATCGTTTCATATACAGATGTAATCACAATTCAGACACTTAAATAACCTTTTCTCGAGTTTCATGGAAATTAAATTACTATTTTTTAGCTGTTGTGGTTGCTTGTTCCCTTTTGTCATCGTGTAGTGTTGACAGAGATACTGTCTGAGCAAGTTCTCCCTTGCTCCTCCGCTTCCTCTTCCTGGGAGTTCTTTTCTCAGCAACACGTTGTATTGAACTATCAGAAGTGCGCCATTGTTCATTTCCCGAATCTGCACTAAAATCTTCAAAACAATAAATAGTCAAGCTTTCATCAGGCAATGACTGAACTCGAATCTGTTGAAGAAAGTGAAATATTTCTAATCACATCAGGGCAACCAAAATTGTTGTCTACTAAATTCAGGACATTGCATCAATGACATACCGATCTACCCATTACCCATACAATGATCTACCGCAAACGTCGCGTTCTGAATTGACTTTGCGTATCTCTGTTATCTTTGTCGTTCTCATTTCTGAGCGTCTAAGATAACCTCCCAACCCTTTAAGTTCATCAGGAAGGATTTTTGTCATGAGTGCCCCATGGAAGTGGGATAGAACTGCTCTTATCCTCTGTATAAATAAATGATTTGGCGGTCAGGGTGGGCAGTAATCGGCAGTTGTTCTCTGATGGTACTGTGATGTACGGTAATGTGTGGAAGTTGAGTGACTGTAGGAGGATACAAGATAACTAAGACAAAATATCTAGTTGGTGTGATGAGTGGCAGCTAGCTCTAAATATAGAAGAATGTAAGTTATATGAAATGCGACGAGCATGTGAAGATCATGATTGGAAAGGCGAATGGTCGGCTTCGGTATGTAGGGTGAATTCTGGGAAGGTGTGGTTCATCTGTAAAGCGGGCCGCATATAGGACGCTAGTGCGAGATATCCTTGGGTAATGCTCGAGTGTTTGGGATCTGTACCAGGTTGGATTAAGGGAAGACATCTAAGCAATTCAGGACGGGCTGCTGTATTTGTTATTGGTAGGTTCGAACAACATGCAAATGATACGCTGATGCTCCGGAATTCATATGAGGATGCCTGGAGAGAGCGACACTATAGAGCAAATTTAGAGAATCGGCATTTGAAGCTGACTGCAGAACGATTTTTTTGCCTCCAACATATATTGTGCATAAGGACCACGAAGATAAGATTCGAGAAATTAGGGCTCATAGGGGGACATATAAGCTACATAAGCAGCCGTTTTTCCCATGTTCCATGGAACGGGGAAGGAAACGACTAGTTGTCGCACGGGGAAACCCCCCCCCCCCTCCCCTCACGCTTCGTAAGGTATCGATGTAGATGGAGATGGAGATATATCACTCCAAACGGACGTAAAGCTCTTAACATTACGACACTATGTTTATTCAAGTAAACTAAGTCTAATCACCCAATATCTCTATCAGTGCTAACAGTAAATCAGTGACAATAATCCCATGCACCCCTATGGCTGTTGTAACTTGGCAGGAAGATAAAGAAAACAGTAACTAAAGTCAACAATGGCACCAAGAACCTGGGAAACACCGCACCATATCACTGTATGCCTAAGGCTATATTTAACCATCTGCTCCCGTTAGAAAATGTGTACACGAGAGGATACAACTCACTTAATCGTATATGCCCAACTCCACAAGCACAAAATGATAGTGCTTACGGTATTCCACTTAGATTTGTATCATTTTGCAAACACACAGTTATCGCTGTTCTCTCTAAGAGGGTGGTATTCTCTAGTTTTTACCTTTTCATGGACTTTTGTCCAAAGGAGACCATATTACTATATGTGAAAAATGGAAAATTGCGCCCATGTTCGGCGTTCACGCTAAGCTGCAAGTCTTTCTGCCACTGGCTGGCGGAGTTAGTTCCGATGTCGAAGGAGTGGAAGGACACGATTTTCATGAGACCGTATCTACTGAAACACTGTGTTTCTGGTACCAACTTTCAAGCTCAGGGCATCTTCACGTTTCAATCATAGTTATGTTTCGCAAATTCCACCTATACAGCTCTTCATTCGTGAACTTCATAGTCCTTTATCACTTGAGCAGAAATCCTGTTCGACCTGCCACCACACTTCACTGATTCCCTCAGAATCTAACTCCATCCTAATTTCTCTGAAGTTCTGTAACCAAATTACCCAGTTAATGGAACCAATAATCTACAGCCTGATTCATAGAGCTTCGGGTTGAATTTCAGATCCAAACGAAAAACTACTTTAGCGACTATGTTCCATCATAAATACTTTACCTAAGAGGATGCCAATACTATTAAACCACTTAGCATGTAACACCCCTGGGGTACAACTGGTGGGGACACTTAAACTGCTCTCTCTTTGATCGTCCTCTCTGTCCACTCCACGCACCTGGTACTCCGATGGCGGTCCTACTATTTCTGCTTCACACTGTTGCTGGCTTGCCTCAATTTATGTGTATAAATATGCAAGCGGGTTTAGGGGAGCCACTCAACACTAAACACAACACTGTCCTACGTCTGGTATGAACAATTATATTCTGAGACGATAAGGAAATGGCAATGTGCAGTGTTTACACACTAAGTGTTAAGTGTTGGTGTCAATTAACATTCCTGCTAATTTTGATGAGAGGTCATAATTGTCAGTCCCTTATTTCTGTACAGTATTCTTGACGATGTTAATGTCTGTCACTATCGTACTTCACGCCGTCACACGTGTTGCATAGTCTTAGTCTGGCCGAACCGGTAATAGAAACACAGCGAATGATGATGATTATCTGTCCACAACTACCACTCGGTCGACCGTACGCGTAACGGACACGACGCGGGTGACTGTTGATGATGCGGAAGCCGAATGGTCGAACTAAAGTTCTTACGCTCGTCACTTACACACAGATATCTTGTACCAGTCCTTCTTGACATTTGTAATAATACAACATTGCTCATAAAACATAACTTACGGTTCACAGTTCTCAACTGTATGAGCGTGCGCCTAACCGTCGCAACGCGGCTGATTGTTGATGATGAGGAAACGCGATGACCGAACTTAGGTTCACACTCTCGCTACAAGACACTGGCACTTGATTGTTCTCCTTCTGTGGTAAAATATTTCACTGATTCACATCATTTTCACTAGGAGAGACCGAACACGACGCAGATAACACAGGTCTGCAAAAAAATATTTTTTTAATGTTGTTTGAAAGTGGATAACTGACTTTTATGTACTTTTCAGCGCAGATTTCAAAAATGCAATCCATTTTTTCTATCACTTTCAGGTTTTCTCACAAAAAAGGGAGTATTTTTGGACATAATAACAAAATTTTAGCAATTTATCACATTTTTTCCCAACGTTATAAAATTTTATTTTATTTATAAATCATGTACTAAACTACATTCCAAGTACACTTCCATTTCTCTTTAAGCTCATAAGTTCTTGTAGTAACGCTTTCGCTTTCTGTCGAAGCTTCTTTTATTGCTGTTTCGTTGAGAGTCTTTTTATCATCCAGCAGTAGTCTGCTGTCATGTTGACGTTTCATCTCCCTCGATCTTTCCATTTCTTTGATGTATTGGTGAAATATTTCGCCCTGCTTTTCACTTACATCACCAAGGTTTGCAAGGAAGTAGTCACGATGTGAGTGGAGAAAATGAACTTTAATGCTGATGTTACAGCCCAGCTTCTTAAAGTTGTCGAGCATGTCCACGACGATTGTCTTGTAGTTTTGATATGTTTTGTTTTGTAGGAAACCGGTAACCACTAATTTAAAAGATGTCCATGCTGCCTTTTCTTTTGTTTCCACTTATCTACAAAGTTGGGATCTGTCATTAGTTTTCTATTGTCTGGCCCTACAAAGATTCCTTCATTTGGCATTGCAGCCGAGGTGGCCGAGCGGTTCTAGGCACTTCAGTCCGGAACCGCGTGACTGCTACGGTCGCAGGTTCGAATCCTGCCTCGGGCATGGATGTGTGTGATGTCCTTCGGTTAGTTAGGTTCAAGTAGTTCTAAGTTCTAGGGGACTGATGACCTCAGATGTTAAATCTCATAGTGCTCAGATCCATTTGAACCAATTTTTCGGATGGACCAGGAAATTGTAGTGTTGCTTTCTGTCTCTATGGTCCCACTCACAGAGAAAGCAAGGGAACTTTGTATAGCCACTTTCTTGACCAAGCAGCATTGAAATCACTTTTAAATCACCACATTAGTGTCCATTTGTGGTCTGAACAGCAGGGTTTGTTTAAAACCAGTTCAAGGTTTTCGTAACGTTCATTTAAGTGAACCGAGTGTCCAACTGGTATAGAATCAAACTTATTGCTATTGTGTAGAAGTGCTGCTTTAAGGCTTCTTTTTGAAGATTCAATAAAAAGTCTCCACTCACCAGGAGCATATTCTATTTTGAAACGTGCCGTAAGTCCAGGAACATGACTGCGAAACGCAAGGTCACCTTCTTGAGAGAGGAAAGATACAAACTCCTTCTCCCCCGACCGATACCAAGAAAAGGATGTACCCGGAGTCAACTATGTTTATCTTTCAATCTAGATCCTAAAACCTCTGCCTATTCTTTAGAAAGGCCTAGGTCTCTAACTAATTCATCAGTTCAGATTGTGAGAATGGAATGGGATCGGTTATGCCAGGATCGTAGCAATCTCTGCCTTCTTCACTATCACCTTGCTGAGGCAGTGGCTCATGATCATCTATATCACCCAAAGAATCTGGAGGAGAGGGTATTGGTTCTTCAGGTCCATGAGGAATAGGGCGAATGGCTGATTGAATGTTAGGGTAAGAAATATCCTCTTTGTTTTTCAAATTGAAACCTCGTACGTTGAAAGAATAAAAATTTTGGGCTCCCTCCAAACCACTGGTATTCCGAAACGTAACGACTGCTTTTTACGTTGAAACTATTGCCTTATTTCTTCACCACACACTGAACAAAATTTGTGTGGGGCTCGGGGCTTACCTCGATCGCCTAACTTATACCAGAATAGGCGAAATGCAATTTTTCAACAAAATCGGAAAGGTTTCTTTGTTGCTTTTTAATGGTATAGTAACCACAAATGTGGCGGAAGCAATCTGGCGAGTTTATACATCCTCTGGTAGCCATTGTCCATTGTCCATCAAACAACTTCACAACACAAGAAAACAGTCACTACTTTAAAGCACTAGTAACACCACCACATGAACAGCACAGAATGAAGAGGTACTGTGAACTGAAAGACAGTAGCAGAAACTCACTGTTTGGTGATGGCGGCGGAAGGGGCAGCGTGACAGACACTGACATGAAAATACTGCTGGTTTCTCCTAATTGCTCTCAATTTACGTATATCTAGTACAAAAACGGCTAAATAACACTTTGTGGAGATTCTGAAAACCAAAATTCAAGCTCACTAGAGCGCCGAAATATCGAAAAAAGCTAAAACTAGACAAGCAGTTTGTGAAATAACTGTACACGATGGAATTTTTCCCGAAATCGGCGTTGAAAACACTATAAAATCACTTAATACATTTGAAACATTTTTTATGTCGCAGACCTGTGTAATTGATGTTGCACGGTACGATATGCAAACGGGCGGATACTCAAACACGTTATTGGGGGCACTGCTCATACTTAATTACTTCTTTATGCACTTTTCACTGAATCCACTTCCGTATCTCACGATAATAGTAGTTCCATAATAATGCCTTTCCCATGCAGAGATACCCATAACACAACATAGCAGCTCCGTGTCCAGTGCTCGACTTGCAGTGCAGCCGCTCGCAAAGATACTCCGCAACCAAGCCAGCGATATGACATTAGGCTTAGAAGAAGACTTGTGTATCCTCCGGTAATGTAAAGTCTGTAGTTTTCCCTTGATTTCGTGAGTTTGAGGTGCCAGTATAGGAAAGCACATTTTTCTGATGTTAGAAAGACTCACCAGCCGTACGAACTGCTGCCTGTTGCCCCTACAACGACTGGAAAAGCTGCTGCCTCTCTTCATGAATAGTACGTTAGTCTGGCATCTTTACAGTTACTCCTCTGATGAAATTGCACATACGGTACGGTAGTGTATATGACTGCAAAACCACTTCAGAACGGTAATGTGCAATGGTTCGTGTGGAGCATTCATATCGTCACACTATGCTGGGATTCGGAAAAATCCTGTGTTCTCAGTTCAAGGCTCCAAGAAAGAGACTACTCTCAGACCGAGCGCTCAAGTCTACCTCCCAAAAAAATTCAGCAGATGCAAATCCTTGTTCCAATTACTATGGTTCTTTTCATTTCGGACGTAATATGTGTAAAGTCACACTGCAGATGGAAAACCCAACCGCGAATTTATTCCATAACAACAGCTGCAATGGGTATAAATGTATTACCCAATTGTTACTTACGAAAATTTGTGTCAGACTGGGACTCGATTCGGGATTTCTCTCTTATCACGAGCTTTCACCTGAACTATTTTTAGTATCCGTTATCCGTGTAGCCTCCGTGACTCGAGCCAGATTTCCAAACTTCACTGTCCACTTCCTTCTATCACAGTCTTACGTGCGTATGGAGTGCGTAAGGAATGAGGAGGTTCTCTGCGGAATCGGTCAAGATAGGAACGTATGGAAAACACTAACAAGAAAAAGGGACAGGATGAAGGACGTCTTTTAAGACATCAGGTAATAACTACAATTGCGCTGAAGAGAGCTGTAGATTGTAAAAGCTGTAGAGGAAGACAGAGATTGGAATACATCAAGGAAATAACTGAGGACGTGGGCTGTAATTGCTACTCTGAGATGAAAAGGTTGGCACAGGCCCGCATCAAACCAGCCTGAAGGCGGATGACTCAAAAAGCAGAAACCTACATCTCGCTTTAAGTTCACAACATTACCCGATTCCTGCTGAATGAGACTGATACTATCAGAAGGAGATTTGGATCGGGCCTGGCAGCTAGCTGAGATACGTAGGTAAGGCGACCGACCGCATTAAATGGGATAAACGGTTTCAAGTTGTTGTGTGGCAAAAATTTTGATACGTCACAGTTGGGTAATACATCTATATCCATAGCTGCTGATGTCTCTAATTTGGAATAATATTTCATATAGCTGTTGATCTTCACATTATGTGTAAGAAAAGCTGATTCTCCAATAACTCGTCACTGTTAGACTTGGGAAATTTACATACTCCTCAAGCCATCGCACGGTCCATGATGGTGGGGTAACTCGTAGCACTACTAGTCACTTTCCTCCCTCTTCCACACGCAAACATACCGAGGGCAAAACGACAGGCTGTATGCCTCCGCAGGAACCCTAATTTCTCTTACCTTATCTCCGTACACTTTGTACTAAACTCACGTCTACGGTAACAGAATCGTTCTGCAGTAGTCCTCGAATGACGGTTCTCTAAATTTTCTCAGCATTGCCTCGCGGAAACGTTGTTGCCTTTCCTGCAGGAACTGTCATTTGAGTTACCGAAGCACATCCATAATCCTCATTTATCTTCCGGTGACAAATCTAACAGCACGCTTCATAACTGCTCCGTGTCTTCCTTTAATCCGATTCGTCAGAGATCCCAGCAGTCTCAATACTGGGTCAGTCCAGTGTTTCAGTTGTCTCCTCTATAGATGATTGTAAAAACCGTAGGGGAAGAGAGAGATTGGAATACATCCAGCAAACAACTGAGGACGTGGGCTGTAATTGCTAGCCTGAGATGATAAGGTTGGCAAAGCCCCGCATCAAACCAGTCTGAAGGCAGATGACTCAATCCTCACACCGAGCCGAATTCGGCGTTGAACACTACCGTGCTTAAGTGCTTGTTCTGATTCTTATTGCTTTGCAACGTTACGCGTAATATTTACACTGAAGTGACAAAAGTGACAGGATAACTCCTAATATCGTGTCGGACCTCCTTCTGCCCGAATTAGTGTACCAACTCGACGTGGTATGCACTTAGGGAAGTCCACTTCAGAGACGCTGAGCCATGCTGCTTCTATAGCTGTCCATAATTGTGAAAGCGTTGCCGGTGCAGGATTTTGTTCACGAACTGATCTATCGATTATGCTCCACAGATGTGCGGTGGGATTCATTCCGGGCGATCTGGTTGGCCAAATCTTTCGCTCGAATTGTCCACAATGTTTTTCAAATCAACGGCAAAAATTGTGGCCATTGCCATCCGTAAAGTTCCGTCATTGTTTGGGAACGTGAAGTCCATGGAAGGTAGCAGATTGTCTCCAAGCAGCTGAACATAATCATTTCAGTCAATGATCACCCCACTTGGACCAAAGGACCCGGTCGATTCCATGTAAACACAACCCACACCATTGTGGATCCAACACCAGCTTGCACAGTGACTTGTTGAGAACTCAGGTCCATGATGTCGTGGGGTCTGTGCCACATTCGAGCCCTACCATCAGCTCTTACCAACTGAAATGGGAACTCATCTGACCAGGTCACGGTTTTTCAGTCGCCGAGTGTGCAAACGATGAAGTCACGAGTATCATTTCATTTTTCATTTCATTTTATTATCTTCCTGTATATCATTCACATGATGTAGGAATTGTCACAACAAAGTTATCATACTAGTACAAGTACTACAGACATAATAATGGAATATCACTTTCAAGACATTTTTTAAAAGTACAAGTTTAGACATACAAATTAAAATTTTTGGCAATAAATTTACACACAATCAAAGTACTCATCTACGTCATAGAAACTTTTGCTTAAAAGGTAATTTTTGAGTTCAGTCTTAAATTTTACTTCATCTATTATTGCCTTCATGTACACTGGCAGAGCATTGTAGAGTTTTATTCCAAAATAACTTACATGCTTTGGGTTTGTGTTGTCCTTACCCTTTCTACATACAAATTCTTACGAGTTCTAGTATTATAATTATGGCAGTCCTCATTTGTACGTAGATTTTTCATATGTGCTCTTGTACACAGAATGCTTTTAAAAATATACAGTGATGGTATTGTGAGTATTTGCAGTTCTTTGAAAAGGGGCCTACAATGAGTTCTTGGAGAGTTATGTGTTATGATTCGTACAGCTCTTTTCTGAAATTTGAAGATATCTGTTAAGCTTGATTTAGTTTTACCCCAGAACACTATGCCATAAGACACGATGGACTGAAAGTAAGCAAAATACACTAGTCTAGTACAGTCTGTGCTGCATACTCTAGATAATATCCTCAATGCAAAACATGCCAGATTGAGCCTATGGGATAAGTACTTGAGATGGTCTTTCCAGCTTAAGTTTTTATCAATGTGCATGCCCAAAAACTTTGTGGATTCTACACTCTCTATCTTCTTATCCATTAGTTTTAACTGGAGGTCCATATCTTGAGTTGCTTTGCCATACTGTATATAATTTGTTTTACTTAGATTAAGTGTTAACTCATTAGCATTAAACCAATGTTGAATATATTTCAGGACTATATCAGTTGTGGTGGTTAATGATTTTTTATCATCACTTATAATTATGCTAGTGTCATCTGCGAACAACATTATTTTGGTAGAAATAATAGGATTTTTTATGTCATTTATATAAAGCAAGAATAATAAAGGACCGAGAACACTGCCCTGTGGGACACCTATTTCCAATTTCTTCGCATCTGAGACCCACTTGATTTTCTGATTTTTGTGCTCTGCGCTCCATGTGATGTCATGCAATTAGCAAAGGCATTTGTGTCGGTCGTCTGCCGATATAGCCCATTAACAGCAAATTTCGCCGCGCTGTCCTAACGGACACACTCGTCGTACGTCCACTTTGTTTTCTGCTCTGGCAACTCTTCGCAAATGACGATGCTCTCGGTCGGTAACTCCCTCGGGCATGGGTGTGTGTGTGTTTGTCCTTAGTATAATTTAGGTTAAGTAGTGAATAAGCTTAGGGACTGATGACCTTAGCAGTTAAGTCCCATAAGATTTCACACACGTTTGAACATTTTTTTCGGTCGGTAAGTGAAAGCTGTCGTCTACTGCGTTGTCCGTAATGAGAGGTAAGGCCCTAAACTTTGATTCTCGGCACTCATTTGACGCTGTGGATCTTGCATTCCCTGACGACTTCCGAAATGGAATGACCTATGTGTCTAACTCTAACTACCATTCATCGTTCGAAGTCTGTTAACTGCCATACTGCGGCCATCATGACGCCCGAAACCTTTTCACGAGGATCACTTGAGTTCAAATGACAACTCCGTTGATGCGCTGGTCGTTTATACCTTGTGTACGCGATACTACCGCCATTTCTATACGATCATACAGCTATTCTATGATGTTTTGACCTCAGTGTAAGCGACTGGATCTATTCAAACAGCATAGTAATAATGCTGTATTCGATTCCTACAGGTTTTTCTCACTCATCTACATTAACTTACTTTTTGCTATACTTAAAGCTACCTGCCATTTGGCAGACCAACCGGAGATTCTGTCCAGTTATCTCCTATCCTCCTACAATCTTTTATATACTAGTCGTCAATAGGATAGATGACCTTAAATACACAACTGGCCATTAAAATTGCTACACCAAGAAGAAATGCAGATGATAAACAGGTATTTGTTGGACAAATATATTATACTAGTACTGACACGCGATTATATTTTCACGCAATTTGGGTGCACAGACCTGAGAAGTCAGTACCCAGAACAACCACCTCTGGCCGTAATAACGGCCTTCATACGCCTGGGCATTGAGTCAATCAGAGCTTGGGTGGCGTGTACAGGTACAGCTGCACATGCAGCTTCAACACGATACCACAGTTCATCAAGAGCAGTGACTGGCGTATTGTGCGAGCCAGCTGCTCGGCCACCATTGACTAGACGTTTTCAATTGGTGAGAGATCTGGAGAATGTGCTGGCAAGGGCAGCAGTCGAACATTTTCTGTATCCAGAAAGGCCTGTAGAGGACCTCCAACATGCGGTCGTGCATTATCCTGCTGAAATGTAGGGTTTCACAGGGCTCGAATGAAGGGTACAGCCACGGGTCGTAACACATCTGAAATGTAACGTCGACTGTTCAAAGCGCCGTCAGTGCGAACAAGAGGTGACCGCGACGTGTAACCAATGGCACCCCACACCATCACGCTGGGTGATACGCTGGCGATGACGAACACATGCTTCCAATGTGCGTTCACCGCGATGTCGCCAAACACGAATGCGACCATCATGATGCTGTAAACAGAACCTGGATTCATCCGAAAAAATGACGTTTTGCCATTCGTGCACCCAGATTCGTCGTTGAGTACACCGTCGCAGGCGCTCCTGTTTGTGATGCAGCGTCAAGGGTAACCGCAACCATGGTCCTGCGAACTGATAGTCCATGCTGCTGCAAACGTCGTCGAACTGTTCGTGCGGATGGTTGTTGTCTTCCAAACGTCCCCATCTGTTGACTCAGGGATCGAGACGTGGCTACACGAACCGTTACAGCCATGCGGATAAGATGCCTGTGATCTCGACTACTGGTGATACGAGGCCGTTGGGATCCAGTACGGTGTTCCATATTACCCTCCAGAAGCCACCGATTTCATAATCTGCTAAAAGTCATTGGATCGCGACCAACGCGAGCAGCAATGTCGCGATACCATAAACCGCAAACGCGGGGGCTACAATCCGAGCTTTATCGAAGTCGGAAACGTGATGGTACGCATTTATCCTCCTTACACGAGGCAACGCAACAACGTTTCACCAGGCAACGCCGGTCAGCTGCTGTTTGTGTACGAGAAATCGGTTGGAAACTTTGCTCATGTTAGCACGTTGTAGGTGTTGCCACCGGCGCCAACCTTGTGTGAATGCTCTGAAAAGCTAATGATTTGCACGTCACAGCATCTTCTTCCTGTCGGTAAAATTCCGCGTCTCTAGCAGTCGTCTTCAAAGTGTAGCAATTTTAATGTCCAGTAGTGTACTGCACCAGCTGCAGTTACGTACCACGACGCATGACTTCTTGGACGGTAACGATTAAGTATCCTGCTTACGTCGTTAGCACAACCTCGCACCAAACTGCGGAGAGAGGAACTGCGAAGCTGCAGGGGTGTGTCTTGAACCGCACAGTGTTCTGATAAGGGACGGCGAGGGGCGCCATCAGGCGATACAGCCGGGTCCCGCGGCGGCGCTCGCCGTTGGCGGCCGAGTGCCGGAAGGGTGGCGCATAGCGCCCGGGGAGCACGCCGCCGCCGCCGCCGCCGCCGTCGCTGAGATGTGCGCCGCTGGGCAGCGTAAAGAAAGCTCTGGGCCGGCCGGCTGCCACCCTTCCCAGCTCCTCCCGGAGACCCTCGCAGGTCGTTAACTTTTAGCACTGGCGCGGCTTCCGCAGGAAACCGCCGCTACCCGGACGCCGAACCCTCCCAGGCGACGCCAAGTCAGAGTCGAGCTGCTCTGCTGACCGCCTCGCCCCCACTGCGAGCCCGGAAATTACGCTGACAGCCGGCAGCACACGCACACACACACACACACACACACACACACACATATTGAAAAGGGGCGACATGCACTTACAGCTAAGGACAATTATAACAGGAAAATTTACATTCCCTGACAAAATGATCTTGTGAGAAGTCTGGTAAATCTCCACGAAAGAATGAAACATTTTTCTCGTACTTGCATGGTTGGTAGGCTTGACTATTCCAAGGGCGGTATAAAGAATTTCAAGAATATACTGTACAGTCCATTGTTGACTGCCATCTTAATTGGTTAGTGTGTCGACTGCGACTGAAAATGGAGAAAAGCGAGTTTCGCGCTGTTATTAAATATTTTCGTTTGAAAGGTTCGGCTGCTACACAAATCGAAACAGAATAAAATTCAGGAGGACTGTGCACTATTATTGAAGACCATTTACTTCTGGCTTAATGAATCTAAACGTGGCCAGACGAACACTGAAACAAAGCGCTCTCCGGCTGTCCAGTAGAGGTCACCACAAAAGGATACCATTCAAAAAATCCATAAATACGATAATGCATGGTTGCCGAGTCTGTAGGCAACTCCATTGAGCGATTGCATGATATCCTGGAGGTAGAATTGGCTATGGAGAAGCCGTGTGCGAGATTCGTGTCACGACTGCTCATAGTCAACCAAAAGCGTATCTGGCAGAACACTTCACTAGAATGTCTGGCGATGCTTAATAGAAACTAGCAAGAATTTTTGCGGCGGTGCATGACTGTTGTTGAAACCTGCATCCATCACCACAAACTAGAGTGAAAACAGGAGTCAAACAGAGGACAAAGGCTGGCGAAAGGCACCGAAGGAGTCAGAGACCATTGTGTCAGCTCGTAAGGTGATGGCCACTGTTTTTTGGGCTTCCCGAGCAGTAATACTCATAGATTACTTGGAAGAAGGAAGAACCATAACTGGGCTCTATTGTACTTCAATGTTGGATCGTTTCGAACTGGCACTGACTGAGAAAAAGACCAATGTTGGCGAGCAATAAATGTTCTTTCATCAGGACAAAACAGCATACTACACGTGAACGATAACTATGGCGAATGTGCATGAACTCAGCTCTGAATTGGTTCCTCATTAACCCTTTTCACCAGTTCACCAGAAGCAACCCCAGGTGATGTCTCTCTCTTCCCTAACGAGAATCTTTACCCCGCTGGGAAGAAATTTTCATCGGGAGAGGAAGTCATGGCTGCAGTATTTAGCGGAGCTAGGCAGAACCTATTTTTCCGATGCGATGGAAGAGCTGGAGGATCGTTGGAACAACTGTATAGCCCTCAAAAGGCAGGTGAGTTGTTTAAGAAACAAACTTTTTTTGGATGTTGGGCTCCATAAGGTTCCCTTCCTGTGCAGCGATCGTGGAATATCAAATTATAAAGAATATAGCAACCAGTCGCGGAAACATAATTTATTTATCTTGTTTCAAATCGATTTCGGCTGATATCAGATATTATCGGTGCATTTTTATAACCGATGCATGCCATAAGTAAAAGTACTGTCCTTCGCAGATTTTTATCATGAAGTTGACTTCATTGTAGTTACCTTGAGCTGTTAACTGCTAAAGCCTACACCTACAGCTTTTCTGATTACATCATCAATAAAGCAACGTCGTTTGGTGATTATCAGAAAGGTCGCCGCCGCATGCTCGTTTTCTGTTGTCAGCATCCACCAGGCTACAGCCTATGTTGTAATAACGGTGTTATTTCCCCGCTGTATACTGAAGTCCTAGACAATCTACTGCCAATGCCGTTTAAATATGAGAGAGCTGTTGCCTGATAGTTTGATATCCTAAGGGACAGGGCTGCGACCTTAGTAGTAAGTGAAGCTGTCGCCATTAAGGTTAATAAACATGCAATGAGCTCTCTAATTAAGAGTCAGCCTGGTCGTAGTCCAGTCAGTGGCCGTTTGAGTGTCTACTAATTCATAGCAACCATTATCAGAAACTGGGTACAAGGTAATATCTTGTTATGTACGTAATTAACTCTCATGTGGATTTTGTTTACTAATTGTAACCTTTGGTGGCCATTTAATCTGTGTGCTAATCAGTAACACTAGGTGGTTGCGTTTGTGTAAAATTTCACACACCGATTTCCAACTGTATGATAGTGAATTGAAGTGCGTAGATTTCCTTAATATTTAGTTTTCTTTGAAGCCAGGATTTTGCTTTCTTGAAGTGTTCGATTAATTGTGACCAGTGAATTTATTGCTGATCACATATTTGAATTGTGCGTTAGTAGCGTGTTTTTGTTTGGTGTGTTTCATATATGGATGTTGCTAGTAGACGGTGCTTTTAATCGGAGTGAGAACGGAGTTAAAACCTTGTAATTGATCATATTAGTTATTCAGATCTCTGTTTCAGCATAAAATCGCTTCAGCCTGCTATTTTCATCGATCCCCAGCAATTCCGAAATTCGCACCGTTGCTGATATCACAGTCACGCTGTCAGAGCTTGGTCACGTTCTGACGTCCTGCGCAGGTTTCACCCTGAAGGCGCAGAACGGGCAAACCTCGTCACATTACGAAGACTGAAAATTTCTTGATTATGAAATTTCGAGTTCAAGAACTCGGCGCAGTTGACTCACAGTCGCAAAAACTCAACACTCAACTCTCCAGTGATATTTTGTGGCTCAACATCATACACATACCAAAACGTTTTTCCTGATTCAAATCTCAGTTTGCTGCGCAATAAGCGGGTAACAACAATCATGCGTCCACTGCGGGAAGAGGCAGATATCATGACCCGAGGTCACGTAATCTCGTGACAATGGCGTCAGTTAGTAGCAGCTGGAGATATATTGTCCGACTGAGCGAGGGGCTTCCTCTGCTGACGTCCAGCGTACGTGAAGGCTCCTGCAGAGCGATATGGGCGCGATTGGTATTTTGTTTTAGATAAATAAACGTTCACATGCCGGTAGCAGCACGGGTGTGGGATATTAATGTAATTTACCCATTTACATACATACCTGTAAAAGCGGCCCTACTTGCAGTTCTCATTGTTATTTACAAGTACACTATAATATTTCAATTGTCTGAACGTGGTAACTGTTAACATTTATTTATGATATCGAAAAGTTGATCTTTTGGAATGTTAGTGAACAACAAAACTGTAAATTGCAGTGTAAGGCGACGGTCATTTATTGCGTAGTTCTTTTGTAAATTTCAAAAATACGAAAAGGCAGAAAAGGATGAGAGAACACGAGCGAAAGGCCTGGCTCTAGGTTGAATTGGTGGGGAAAAATCATTATTTTTAGGTAATAAGCCATTATAACAGAGTATTAAATAATGGTGATACATTATTAATAATGATAAAAGTGACAGCTAATTAATATTTGTGACAAAATTTATATGGCATTAATTATACAAATAGGACAATGAATTACGACGAGCTGTTAATACATATGATAAGGCTAAGTATCTGACCTGTGAAGCACAATGGAACAGCTATTTGACCCAGGATCTGAAAGGACGAGGAGAACTGGCTCAAGACTGTGACCCATGACCTTGACCTCAGATCTTGATTCTTAATTGCTCTCAGTGTGGTACTACCCACTGCTACCATTCCTCACATTTATGGTGCTTTCAGCCTTCTGTATAGGCCATTAATTAATTTTTGTTCCTTTCATGTGACCTTCAATTTTAAAATTTCCATCACCTCGTTCATTTCATTCTATCAAAGCCATTTTCTATACCTGTGAAACACTAACTCTTACCTATTAATCCTGCTATGTACACATCATCACTGATTCTAATTAGTCCATTAACACATTCTTTACTTCTCCCTTTCTGAAACCAAATTTCTCTTATCTTACATTCTCTTCCATGACAGTAGAAACCTAGAATGTGACGTAATTATTTTTTGTTAAAACATTCCACATACTGTACGCTCTTGTGTGATGAAAGTTTATGAAACGGATCAATTGTTCTGCGAAATTCTTGGTTACAAGTAGTTTGAATGAACTTGAAAAATAAATCTGAAAAGGGAAACGCAAAGGCTCAATCTAGATATAGTAGGGGTCAGTGAAGTGAAATGGAAGGAAGACAAGGATTTCTGGTCAGATGAGTATCGGGTAATATCAACAGCAGCAGAAAATGGTGTAAAGGTGTAGGATTCGTTATGAATAGGAAGGTAGGGCAGAGGGTGTGTTACTGTGAACAGTTCAGTGACCGGATTGTTCTAATCAGAATCGACAGCAGACCAACACCGACAACGATAGTTCAGGTATAGATGCCGATGTCGCAAGCTGAAGATGAACAGATAGAGAAACTGTATGAGGATATTGAAAGGGTAATGCAGTATGTAAAGGGGGACGAAAATCTAATAGCCATGGGCGACTGGAATGCAGTTGTAGGGGAAGGAGTAGAAGAAAAGGTTACAGGAGAATATGGGTTTGGGACAAGGAATGAAAGAGGAGAAAGACTAATTGAGTTCTCTAACAAGTTTCAGCTTGTAATAGCGAATACCCTGCTCAAGAATCACAAGAGGAGGAGGTATACTTGGAAAAGGCCGGGAGATACGGGAAGATTTCAATTAGATTACATCATGGTCAGACAGAGATTCCGAAATCAGATACTGGATTGTAAGGCGTACCCAGGAGCAGATATAGACTCAGATCACAATATAGTAGTGATGAAGAGTAGGCTGAAGTTCAAGACATTAGGCAGGAAGAATCAATACGCAAAGAAGTGGGATACGGAAGTACTAAGGAATGACGAGATTCGTTTGAAGTTCTCTAACGCTATAGATTCAGCAATAAGGAATAGCGCAGTAGGCAGTACAGTTGAAGAGGAATGGACATCTCTAAAAAGGGCCATCACAGAAGTTGGGAAGGAAAACATAGGTACAAAGAAGGTAGCTGCGAAGAAACCATGGGTAACAGTAGAAATACTTCAGTTGATTGATGAAAGAAGGAAGTACAAACATGTTCCGGGAAAATCAGGAATACAGAAATACAAATCGCTGAGGAATGAAATAAATAGGAAGTGCAGGGAAGCTAAGACGAAATGGCTGCAGGAAAAATGTGAAGACATCGAAAAAGATATGATTGTCGGAAGGACAGACTCAGCATACAGGAAAGTCAAAACAACCTTTGGTGACATTAAAAGCAACGGTGGTAACATTAAGAGTGCAACGGGAATTCCACTGTTAAATGCAGAGGAGAGAGCAGATAGGAGGAAAGAATACATTGAAAGCCTCTATGAGGGTGAAGATTTGTCTGGTGTGATAGAAGAAGAAACAGGAGTCGATTTAGAAGAGATAGGGGATCCAGTATTAGAATCGGAATTTAAAAGAGCTTTGGAGGACTTACGGTCAAATAAGGCAGAAGGGATAGATAACATTCCATCAGAATTTCTAAAATCATTGGGGGAAGTGGCAACAAAACGACTATTCACGTTGGTGTGTAGAATATATGAGTCTGGCGATATACCATCTGACTTTCGGAAAAGCATCATCCACACAATTCCGAAGACGGCAAGAGCTGACAAGTGCGAGAATTATCGCACAATCAGCTTAACAGCTCATGCATCGAAGCTGCTTACAAGAATAATATACAGAAGAATGGAAAAGAAAGTTGAGAATGCGCTAGGTGACGATCAGTTTGGCTTTAGGAAAAGTAAAGGGACGAGAGAGGCAATTCTGACGTTACGGCTAATAATGGAGGCAAGGCTAAAGAAAAATCAAGACACTTTCATAGGATTTGTCGAATTGGAAAAAGCGTTCGACAATATAAAATGGTGCAAGGTGTTCGACATTCTGAAAAAGGTAGGGGTAAGCTATAGGGAGAGACGGGTCATATACAATATGTACGACAACCAAGAGGGAATA
Source organism: Schistocerca serialis cubense (assembly GCF_023864345.2). NCBI lineage: Eukaryota > Metazoa > Arthropoda > Insecta > Orthoptera > Acrididae > Schistocerca > Schistocerca serialis. The sequence continues at coordinate 57,077,628 of NC_064644.1, forward strand.
ATAGGAGTGGGCGATCAAGAACGAAGTGCTCGTATTAATATGGGTGTAAGACAAGGGTGTAGCCTTTCGCCCCTACTCTTCAATCTGTACAAAAAAATGGTTCAAATGGCTCTGAGCACTATGGGACTCAACTGCTGAGGTCATTAGTCCCCTAGAACTTAGAACTAGTTAAACCTAACTAACCTAAGGACATCACAAACATCCATGCCCGAGGCAGGATTCGAACCTGCGACCGTAGCGGTCTTGCGGTTCCAGACTGCAGCGCCTTTAACCGCACGGCCACTTCGGCCGGCTCAATCTGTACATCGAGGAAGCAATGAAGGAAATAAAAGAAAGGTTCAAGAGCGGAATTAAAATACAAGGTGAAAGGATATCAATGATACGATTCGCCGATGACATTGCTATCCTCAGTGAAAGTGAAGCAGAATTAATTGATCTGCTGAATGGAATGAACAGTCTAATGAGTACACAGTACGGTTTGAGAGTAAATCGGAGAAAGACGAAGGTAATGAGAAGTAGTAGAAATGAGAACAGCGAGAAACTTAACATCAGGATTGATGGTCACGAAGTCAATGAAGTTAAGGAAATCTGCTACCTAGGGAGTAAAATAACCAATGACGGACGGAGTAAGGAGGACATCAAAAGCCGACTCGCTATGGCAAAAAAGGCATTTCTGGCCAAGAGAAGTCTACTAATATCAAATACCGGCCTTAATTTGAGGAAGAAATTTCTGAGGATGTACGTCTGGAGTACAGCATTGTATGGTAGTGAAACATGGACTGTGAGGAAACTGGAACGGAAGAGAATCGAAGCATTTTAAATGTGGTGCTGTAGACGAATGTTGAAAATTAGGTGGACTGATAAGGTAAGGAATGAGGAGGTTCTGCGCAGAATCGGAGAGGAAAGGAATATGTGGAAAACACTGATAAGGAGAAGGGACAGGATGATAGGACATCTGCTAAGACATGAGGGAATGACTTCCATGGTACTGGAGGGAGCTTTAGAGGGCAAAAACTGTAGAGGAAGACAGAGATTGGAATACGTCAAGCAAATAATTGAGGACGTAGGTTGCAAGTGCTACTCTGAGATGAAGAGGTTAGCACAGGAAAGGAATTCGTGGCGGGCTGCATCAAACCAGTCAGTAGACTGATGACCAAAAAAAAAAACTTGGCAGCTGTCCAAAGTACAACGTTCGTGATAAGTGGGGAGGCGCTGGCGCCAGTCGCTTTCTCTATTCGATTCACCCAGATCGATTGTTTCCCTCTGGCGTTGCTTATCTTTGCCTCGTTGGCCGGTGGTGGTGGTGCTGGCGGGGAGACTGGGTTTTGGCTTCGGAACGGCCGGTACGTGTCGCTGCTCAGAGTGTGAAACTTCTGTTTGCGTGGAGTTAGCTGGATTTGACCGGTGTATGTGGCTCGGAGTGCGGAAGCGGGCCTGGTATTGCAAGTTCTTGAGGCGTGACTTGGTCATGTGGTCTTCTACACAGGACACTGAGCGATGTGATACTCATTTTGACTAGTGGAGTGGAACTATGTAGCACGCAGCTGTCTGTTGAAGAAGTAGATATTCAAGCTTTCCAATTTTGCACTCGGGCCTACCCGTGTTATCTCTAGCTTCTACCTTTTCTTATTGAGTGCCAATATTGTATTGGAACTGCGACGTACTGGTGTAATAAAATTATGCTTTGTCTTATCGTTGCCCTTTTAAAACTAGTCTGTTTGTGCCGGGGCAATTTTACATATTTTGAAATTTGAGGTCTACAGTTAATTCTTTTAACCATTTTTTAATTTGCGTTTGTCTTGAGATGATCTATCTTTGCTGAATTTTATCTTACTATATTCTGGGGCTGTTAACATTGTTTCTTTTGGCTGCGGCTTTGGGTTTGTGCTTTTCTGTTGCACCACTGCAGCGGGCACCTAGTCCATGTCTAAATCGATGGCCGGAGTACGACGCCTTGTCCAACCAGTACCAGAGGGAACGGGAGGTTGCTTTGGCCGCGGGGAAAATGGCAACCGATACGGCGGCCACTGAGTTCTTCGGGTTGCAGTGAGTGGGGATCTTGCATTAAGTAAAGTTTCCTCTGCACTGGGACTCCAAGGCGTCTGTTTCGTTTGCTATACTGATTATATATTTACCTTTAAAACCATAAAGGAAGGAGACTAGTGTTCTGTATTATACCTTACGTGCAGCTGGAGTTGAACTTATTTACATGTTAAAGAGAAATTGGAAATTATGTGAACTGTCCTATTGCGCTTGCCCAGGTGACCTATTTTATGGAAACTTTTTTCACCTTTTTATTCAGGTACCCTTTGTTAAAAGAAACTGATGTTGCCTTTTATTATTGAAGTACATACAGTTAGTATAGAAGTTATAAGAAGTTCTTGTTTGCACCTTATTCAATTAGAAAGGTATTGTGTAATGTATTTTTCTGACTTCTGAATAAGAGACACTTGTAGAAAAATTTTGGTAAATACTGTACCCCTTCGGCTAAACAGTTGATCAGTAATAAATTAGTTGTGTCTTGCAAGTCCTCTATACTTGTTATTATTTCACTTGTCACCGGTTTGCACGTAACCTCCACGTTGCACTTCGGCCTTTTGTTTCATTTTTCATGACTATACCCACGTTCAAGGCACGTTTCTGACGATAACTGCCCCACAGTGTTCGAAACACAGTCTTAGTAAGGCACTGAATCAGTCACTGCTGTCTTATAATCAGGTAGAAGTAGCTATGATTTAAATGGAATGACCACATTTAGTAAAAGAGAAATTATGAATCGTGGGAATAAATCTCTCACTTTAACAACATTGCTGTCAGATTATCATTCATACTTTAGTGTTCCCCGGCACTACATTTGCTTGCTATCTGTGGCTAACGACTTTCTCTAGATGAAGAAATTGTGTGCAGAATTTTAATGTAACTGCATGTGTTGCCTGTAGAGAGCTTGCAACTGGAGGACATAGTGGAGGCGACTGAGAATGGAACATTATCATTTGGGGGCCACAAATGCCCAGTGCAGCAACCTAATTGTGTTAGTGATCCCGGGAAACAGAGTTGCGTGGTTCTTACCTGTAGAGGGACTTCTTGCCGAAGCTTTCTCCTCCCTCCACTTAGGGTTGGATAGAAGGGCTGCTGGTTCACAAAACATTTTACCTGGGCCAGGCGATAGTCCGTCGCAGAAGACATCTGTATGGCTCAAAGTTGGTGGAGCAAGCCATTTAAGAGAGAATGTTGTAAACTGAGCATTTGTGCAAACAGTGGGAAGATCATGAGACTCCATGCATTCACATTTCAGAAGCTAGGATGATATGTACAGACCAGCTGACGTATACGTCTAGTGAAGGCAGGAGGCAGGACTGTAAACCACCCCCCCCCCCCTGACAAAAGGAAGTAGCCAGGTTTTTAGTGACCTGCTAAAACATATATAGGCACAGCTGTCTCGGATGCCTAACACCATTTTTTCAGAAATTGGAAATGGTCGGCCTGGAAAGATTAGATCACTTCATGGAAATGAGCGGTTGGCGTCATTGGCCGGGAGTCCCCTCTGTGGGGCAGGTCCGGCCGCCTTGGTGTAGGTCTTATTACATTCGACGCCACATTGGGCGACCTGCGAGCCGGATAGGGATGAAATGATGACGAAGACGACACAACACCCAGTCCCTGAACGGAGAAAATCTCCGACCCATTCGGAAATCGAACCTGGGCCCGTAGGACGGTAATCCGTCACGCTGACCACTCAGCTATCAGGGAGGACGGATCACTCCATAAATGAGGGACTCTGGTCCCATCTAAGTAGATGTTCTTTGCCCAAAAGTGGCCACACTTACTGTCAGAACGACGCCTTCTTTCTTTCAGAGAAGAGAGATATGGAGTCGCTGATTAGCTCCTCTGAGGATATGCAAAGTAGAGGCTGGCTTCCCCAGTGTGTGAACCCTCTTGCTGTGTCTAGATTGTTTGCCAGGCCAACAGAATGCTCAAGAGGAGAGATTCAAAGTATAGTTCGATTGGTTTGTGCAAAGTGGGGGTGGTTTAGTTTTGCTAATTTTCCCATACCGAGGCTTGGTGAGAGCATGTGGTGGTTCTTTGGGCTTCTTCGTCATCTAGTGGAGAACTTGAGGTCTTTCCCTAGTGGGTGAGACTTCGGGTCTTTATCTTGTGGTGGACTAACAGTCTGTGGCAGTTTCCAACTCTACAGACAGTGAAAATGGTGAGAAATGGGATGTTAGTATTTCTTGCCCTTACCTTCTGATCTCACAAGGAATTAGCTTTTATGAGCTAAAATATTAGTGCCCACTGCTTAACAGCGCTTCGGTCAACCTTCGAACCCACTACTGCAGCGACTTCATCCAGTCTTCCATAATAGTCCCTCTGTACACTTCACCTCAGCCTGAGCAATTCAAAACATCAGATCCCTCCCTGGATTAGGACCTGGTTGTTTCTGAAGATGATTTGATTTAGTCCCTATTAACATTAGAGATGATACATTGTTTTCTTTACTGGTATTTTGTATGGTTGAGCTTGTTTTTCTAACAAATAATTTTTTTTTCGGAGACTCAGACAAAATCTCGAACTTTTTAAAAAATCAAATAGAAACAGTCTCGATCGCGTTTACAGATATTTTTTCGTTAGCAACCAGTTTCTGCCCCTACGTCAGACCATCTTAAGGCTTTTCCCCGCCATTACGACTACAAGTGACGGCAGGCGGATCGAGATCCGTAGATTTCTTATTTATAGTGGGTCAGTCACATTTTGGCAGCGTATAAATACTGGGTATTAAGACTACACATGTTAGTGTATCAGCGCCGGCCGCGGTGGTCTCGCGGTTCTAGGCGCTCAGTCCGGAACCGCGCGACTGCTACGGTCGCAGGTTCGAATCCTGCCTCGGGCATGGATGTGTGTGCTGTCCTTAGGTTAGTTAGGTTTAAGTAGTTCTAAGCTCTAGGGGACTGATGACGACAGATGTTAAGTCCCATAGTGCTCAGAGCCGTTTGAACCATTTAGTGTATCAGCACTCTGAGCTTCATTTCCTTCACGTCCTTAGTTTTTCCCCGATGACTGCACAGACAAATCATCTGTCACTGAGGAGCCGCATTTGTCCGTGGGCTCCTGTTGAACTCCTTTGCCTTCTTCAGTTACTGGTAAGTCGGCTCTCTCAGCGACTTCTGATGAAACAAAGTCTTCTGCTGTGAAGGCATCCGGATTCAACAGGACTACTGCCGTTGATTCGAAGGATTTATTAGTTGCCTCCCTGTGGGTATTCTATAATATGCAGCTCGAAACAAAGCACCACACCTGTCTGCCTAATAGGTCCTCCTGTACTAATAACCATAAGAAAAAAAGGCAGAACGGAGGGGCGGGGGGCTTAAGAGTACACTCGTAGTCTTTCCCGCTATCTTGATATGTACCCTTAACCGATGCGCCACTACGTTAAAAAAAAGTCACAAATTGCAGTCACTGCAAGGTTCCGCTGTTTGCCGTGCAGTGGATTGTTCCTCACAGAACTGTGATTCTTTGGGCAAATAATCTCATTTTCTAGTGCATACCAAGACAGCGCTTATTGACTACGATAGACAACTTAAAGATTACTTAAAATGAAACACAGACTTTTATTTACGCACTATAACCAATAAACCTGGGGGAGATGTTCAAGATTACATGTGATGGTGTCGACAGTTTGTCGTTGTCGGTCAGTGCTGCCAATGTAGAGAAAATGACACTGCGAACTCTTGCCCGACGCGTACTCTTACCCGAGCTTAGCCTAACGCGATTCAACTGACTGGGTGGAAGGTTTCCGTTCAGCCGCAGTCCAGTCTCAACGGTCCCGCACGCACTGCAGTCGTAGTTGACGATGTAGTCTAGTCAACATGGGAACACCTAGGGGTCGTATGCTGCGGAACCCTATGTTCAGCGGTGTAAGCTGACTATGTTCCCCGCAACTTGTATTCACTAGCATTGTACAGTATCGCCAATTCCGTCATAGATCGCCGCCTGCCCTGCTTTACACAACGAGCGAGCCTGTGACCTCCACGGTCTGTGATCAGCTGCACAGCTTCAGCAACTTATCAGCTGGTAGTGGTTGCACCGTCCTTCAGCCACTTTTCATAGATATTCACACGCCCACCAGCATTGCGTTTTCTGAGATGCACTTTCCCAGGCGCCGGGGTATAACAATTAACCCCTTATTAAAACCAGTTATTTTAGTGGATTTCCCCAATTACGACCCACATCATCTCTTAAATTATTACCTATTCATCACTGTTGACGTATTCGCAACTGACGTATAGAAAGTAGGAAGGTCAACTCTAATAAATAGTTGAACAAGGCTCTGCACATCGCCATGTGGATACAAGATGAGGAAGGAGGGATGGTATGATTTATTTGTTTACAGTTCATGCTTCTTGCGGAGTCGGTGTAAATGATGGGTCTAATTCGGAATCCGAGCGAACAGTATATGTTGAGAAGAGTTATGTCAGATCTTTTGTAAATGGCGCCTGGGATGTTTCTGAGTGTATGTTTCACTTGTAAATGTCAGTCGTGTGGTTTGTTTATGATTTGATGTGCGTTGAAAGTACGTGGCAGGTTCAAACTGCTACTGAAACCTGGGCTTTTTCTTTTCACAGGCAAATGCTCTACCGACTCAAGTGCTCTACCGACCTGTCCTTTCAGCTTTACTTCGCTACTTTCCTAACTTCACAGAAGTTCTCCCGCACTCTGTACGTTGCTCATTTAGTATGGGTATCGGCTTACATTGTTTCGTTTACTATAGTAGAGCAAGCAAAAGAAGATCCCTGACACCTGGCAGAGCAGTTGCCAGCTTTGAATTGCAAAGCGAAAATGGCTGCAGGTGAAACAATAAAGTTATGTAGAGCTGTGACAACACTGTGGCGTTGCCATTGAGACGTATACAAAATCGTGAAAGCCTCGCTCCATTGAAGGGAATTACCTTTTGGACGAGGCTGCAGTGGCAAACTGAGCTGCAGTGTAGCGGAAGTCTAGGTTACGTTGGAAGGAGACAATTTTATTGTGATCTGGAAGAGGTGACGTATGTGTCATTTCATTTTTTTTGTATACGTTGTGCATTTCATAATTAAATTTACGTTATTGATCGAAAGCACATTTTTCTTACAGTGTGAATTACGAGGAAACGTACATGCTTTGAGGGGTCCTAGCATCGGTGATTATGTACAAAATACTTCGAGTGAACGTAAGTCTTTTTTTAACCATATCCGACATACAGCTCTTTGAAAACCCCGGGCGTCAGTAACATGTCACATGCGGATACTACCATAGCATCCAGAACAGAGGACTAAACGAAATGAAACTTCATGGGTGGTGGGGGTACTGTATATCATGTTCTCGCTGTGATTACAAATTAGAGTTACATTTACAGAGAACTTGGTAATCTGAGCCCACTCATCAGTATCACGTTGTAGCTCCTTTGGCGCGGAAGCATACACTGATTCGCTTGGGAAGGGTGTCGTAAGGCCGTTGTATTCTCCTCTGAGGCTGGTTCTTGACACACTCGATACTGTCAGGAATTGACGTCAGAGCATATCCCACACATTTCCCATCGATGGATCTTACTGGCCATAGAGTAACTCATTATCACTCAGATAGTTCATGGAGACCAGTGATGTGTTTGGACATTGTGCGTTGAAGAACGACACAATGACAGTGTTACCTGGGAGGTAACACATGAGAACGCAAAACGTCCATGACGTACCCTTGTGCCAAAAGGGGTCTTTCAGACACTACCAGCTGCGATCTTAATTGACTCCCAATGACTTCCTACCCGATGACGTCATAGGTAACACCGCTGTGCCTATCCAAATCATTGGAGAAAACGACATCTTCCCAGTCGCGTCGTTGGTCATTCTGGGTAATGACGAAGCGTGATTCATCGCTGAACATAATTAGACGCTATTCATGAAGAGTATATGCTTCTCGGTCAAGAATCACTTCGAAAGTAGACCCATGTGTTGTGGTGTTAACTCACGTTCCCCTGCAGTCCGAAATCGGGCCACTGTTACATCTGACTGCCCCAGAAATCTGGATATTGCACTACTCGATCAGCCAGCCGCATATAGGCCCAAAATCACGCCGCCTTTATACTGTGACAGCGGCTGATAATGCTATCTCAGACCAAGACACGGCATCTCCCCGTCTTTACAGCAATCACTCAGCATCTGACGCTATTCACGTCCCTTATATGCCCTACCAATCTGGGTTAACAGTGATGAAGACGAACAACTCTAATACACTGTGGTGGTCTTTCTACATGTCACAGAGGACTGGAGCTCTAATGAATCATTTGGATACCCGCCGATGGTGTGCACGTGTACCAAGTTGTACTGATATCCGACCATTTCTTATGCATGCTTTACTTCTTTTGTCAGGCAATGCCCGCCACGCCACCAGTCGGTGTTCAGTCTTAGGGTGATTAGTTCTGCCAATAAAGTGTACGCAGCCACATGTGTGACAGAACCATTTTTTATGGAATCAGTAGAAAAAAGGTAATTTCTTCGATCCACCAATGTCTTGACTTCCAAACCACGATGTTAAAGGAAAGTGAGCTGTGTAAACTACAGCTGTGTCCGTTCTGACTTTTACATAGTTGTTAAGGCTAAGTAATTGTGATCACAACCTTCTAGAAAATTTAATATCAATTAAACTTTAACATATACGAGGGCTATTCGGGAAGTCAGGTCCGATCGGCAGTGAAATTGAAACCACAATCAAAAACAGACATGATCTATTTATAACAGTTTGCTTCACCTTTCACCTACTTTGTAGCGTTGTACCATCTTTCCAATACCGTCCTCATAGAAAGCGGCAGCCTGAGCTATCCGCCACTTATCTAAGCTGCCCTGTAGTTTTTTGTCTGTGTCAGAATGTTGTCATCCTAGTTAGCGGTTCATGGGGGAGGAGACGAGCATCAAAGAGAGGCAAGTGTGGCCTGTATTGCCGGTGATCATATAATTCCCATCGATAGTTCAGCAGGATCAATCTCAATGCCCCTACAATATGCAGCTGAGAATTGTAATGAAGACAGAAATTCATGACAGGTATGTTATGTGGGGTTGCACGAAATCAGGCGAAACCTCGCAGCAGGTACCCATACTTACATACTTATTGTTCTAGGCACCTTTACGTACTGACTGTATGCTCAGAACTGAAAAGGGCGACGTGTGGCGATCGAAAGGCATACTAAGACCCTGCCCAACACATTTCTGCAAAGCTTCATCGGATTTCCAGAGTCCTTTTTATTTCAGGACCTATCGGACGTTATTTTCCGAATAGCCCTCCTACAAAAATGTGATGCTGTGAACCTGTTAAGACGGAGTTACGAGACATGGTACAGAATTTTCGACATCAATAGAAAGCTACGAATTGTATAACAGTTACAACATATGGAGGTAAACGAATTTCACATTTTGTATCAAGTTTGAAAGAGAGCTGGACATAATTGTGGCTGAAAATCCTGAAAGAAGTTGTTACCCATTGCCATGTTTGTTCCGAGGCATTGGACGTTACTGTCCTGAATTATAAGAGAAATAGTCGTTTTCATTACACACTACCGGAACAGTACTTCCGCCAATAAACTGCCTGTGAGCATCTTCCTCGAATAAAATAGTTCTGCTAACTGACACATGTCACTTCAGGGCTTAATTACGTGACGTGACGTGAATGGTCAGTTCGCGTCATACGGAAAACTCTTTCCATGAATGGCAAACAACGAAGCTGGCATCAAAGGACCTAGCTCTAGGTATAAAGCGAGGTAAATTAACAGCAACTACGAAGCAAAGGGCAGCTCCTGACATTCCATTCCACTCTCAGTTACATACTCTATTCAGTCACTACGAGAAATCTGTAGAGGCTCGCTGCTTCTCAACTTAGCACAGTCGCACTTTTTGATCTAGACGTTCAGAGAATTCTGGAATTCTCGTGTATGCCTTAACACGATTTGGCCGAGAGCGCAGAATAATACTTCCTGGCGCTTCAGAGAAGAAGAAAATAGATTCATGTGAACACTGACGACGCTGTTCTCTGCAGCGGAATTGCTGCAACTCGCAGAAAAACACAGCAGTGCGAGGGACACTTGCGCGGTATAAAGAGAGCGTCCCGCCGCTCTGTCGTGCCGGCGCTCGCCTCAGCAGTGGGTCAGAGACCCGGCAAAGCGGCGCGGCCTCGCCCCGCAGCGCAGGCCGGCGACCGCCAGATAACGACCGCCCTGAGGGACGGCGCCTGGGAAGGCGTTAGGACACGCCGCGCAGTCGACCTGAGCTGAGCTAGCACCACAATACGAGTGGACACACTGAAACGTGGCTGCATATTCCTGAGTGTTTCATTACAAAATGTACGGTATTATGCGCCTCTGATGTGCAGAAAACGACTATCTGATGGTCTGCCAAACAGATTTACGAGGCTTGCGCGTTTCTTTTGAATTCGGAGAGATCGAAGTGAAAGAAATACGTTGAGGTGGCAAAAGTGATAAGATACCTCCTAACACAGTCGAACCTCCATTTGCCCGGCGCAGTGCAGCAGATCAAAGTGGTGTGGACTCAACAAGACGTTGAAAGTCCTCTGCGTATCTATCGAGCCATACTACCTCTATAGACGTCCATAATTCCGAATGTGTTGCCAGTGCAGAATTTTGTACACGAACTGTACTCTCGCTTATGTCACATAAACGTTCGATGGGATTCGTGTCGGGCGATCTGGGCCATTCGCTCGAACTGCCCCGTATGTTCTTCAGACCAATCGCGAACAACTGTGACCTGGTCCGTAGTGATCTATAAAAATTCTGGAGAAACAGAAGTCCAGCTTCAAACAGCCAAGATCGCTGTTGTACAACATCTGTGGTGATGACCGGTTTCAGCAAACTACGTTGCCATTATCAGACCCCATGTTCACGGAATATCGTTCTGTGATATGATACGATACAAAACGCATTTGATCAAGATTCAATGAAATGTACTGCAAAACGTCTGATGATGACGAAGTAGTTTGCTGAAACCGGTCAACACTACAAATGCTGGAGAAAAGCGATCTAGACTGTCTGAACAGGTACCTCAGTTTCTCCATTAATCTACACTAGTGGCCATTCAAATTACTACACCACGAAGATGACGTGCTGCAGAATCGCAATTTAACCGACAGCAAGAAGATGCTGTGATTTGCAAATCATTAGCTTTTCAGAGCATTAACACAAGGTTGGCGCCGGTGGCGACACCTACAACGTGCTGACACGAGGAAAGTTTCCAACCGATTTCTCATACACAAACAGCAGTTAATCGGCGTTGCCCGGTGAAACGTTATTGTGATGCCTCGGGTAAAGAGGAGAAATGCGTACCATCACGTTTCCAACTCTGATAAAGGTCGGATTGTAGCCTATCGCGATTGCGGTTTATCGTTTCGCGACATTGCTGCTCGCGTTCGTCGAGATCCAATGACTGTTAGCAGAATATGGAATCGATGGGTTCAGGAGGGTAATACGGAACGCCGTGCTGGATCCCAACGGCCTCGTATCATTAGCAGTCGAGATGACAGACATCTTATCCGCATGGCTGTAACGGATCGTGCAGCCATGTCTCGATCTCTGAGTCAACAGATGGGGACGTTTGCAAGACAACAACCAACTACACGAACAGTTCAACGACGTTTACAGCAGCATGGACTATCAGCTCGGAGACTGTGGCTGCGGTTGCACTTGACACTGCATCACAGACAGGAGCTCCTGCGATGATGTACTCAACGACGAACCTGGGTGAACGCATGGCAAAATATTTTATCGGATGAATCCAGGTTCCGTTTACATCAACATGGGGGTGGCATCCGTGTTTGGCGACATCACGGTGAGCGCAAATTGGAAGAATGTATTCGTCATTGCCGTACTGGCCTATCACCCGGCGTGATGGTATGGGGTGCCATGGGTTACACGTCTCTGTCACCTCTTGTTCCAGTGGCGGCACTTTGAACGGTGGACGCTGCATTTCAGATGTGTTACGACCCGTGGCTCTACCCCGGCGAAACCCTACATTTCAGCAGGATAATGCACGACCGCATGTTGCAGGTCCTGTACTGGCCTTTCTGGATACAGAAAATGTTCGACTGCTGCCGTGACCAGCACATTCTCCAGATGTCTCACGAATTGAAAACGTCTGGTCAATGGTGGCCGAGCAACTGACTCGTCACAATACGCCAGTCACTACTCTTGATGAACTGTGGTATCGTGTTGAAGCTGCATGAGCAGCTGTATCTGTACACGCCATCCAATCTCTGTTTGACTCAGTGCACAGGCGTATTAACTTTGTTATTACGGGCAGAGGTGGTTGTTCTGGGTACTGATTTCTCGTGGTCTATGCACCCAAATTGCGTGATAATTTAATCACATGTCAGTTCTAGTATAATATATTTGTCCAATGAATACCCGTTTATCATCTCCATTTCTTGTTGGTGTAGCAAATTTAGTGGCCCGTAGTGTACCTGTATACACGTCCATGATTCCGAATGTGTTGCCAGTGCCGAATTTTGTCCATGAACTGTAGTTTCGACTATGTCCCATAAATGTTCGATTGGATTCGTGTCGGTCGATCTAGGACATTCGCTCGAACTGCCCAGTATCTTCTTCATAACAATCGGCGAACAGCTGTGACTCCATGACATGGTGCGCGGTGATCCATAAAAATTCTGGAGAAACACAAGTCCAGCTTCAAACAGCCAAGATCGCTGTTGTACAACATGTATTGTGATGACGGGTTTCAGCGAACTACGTTGCCATTATCAGACCTCATGTTCACTAAATATCGTTCTGTGATATGATACGATACGAAACGAATTTGGTCAAGATTCAGTGAAATGTACTGCAAAACATCTGATGGTGGTGACGGTCATCACAACAAATGCTGGAGAAAAGCGATCTCGACTGTCTTAACTAGTTCTCCATTAATCTAGATCGACCACTAAGTTGACAATGTCAAGCATATATCATAACAATTCTATCTTTTCTTGGGAATGTAAGTTCCATGAGTGGCTGCAAATGGTTCCAAGTAACCTAACGTATAATTTTCCAGTCTATGATCAATGTAAGCAGCCCACACCATCATGAAACCATCACCGGCTTGCACAGCGCCTTATTGACAACTTGGGTTAACTCCTTCGTGGGATCTGTGCCACACTTGAACCGTAGCAGCAGCTCGTACTCATCTGAGCAGCCCATGGTTTTACAGTCGCATCGGGCAGAACAGAGAGCAGGAGAGGCACTGCAAGTGATGTTATGATCTTAGCAAAGGCACCTATTTCGGTCGTCTGGTGCCAGAGCCCATTAACGATAAATTTTGCCACACTGTTCCAACGGATACCTTCGTCGTACGTTCTACATTGATTTCTGTGCTTATTTCACAGAATGTTGCTTGTTCTTTACTACTGACAACTCTACAGAAAAGCTGCTGCTATCGGTCGTTATGTTAAGGCCTGAAGTTTCGGACTTTTCACGCACTTTGATACTGTGGATCTGCGAATATTGCACTACCTAATGATTTCCGAAACGGAATCTCCCATGCGTCTGGCTCAAGGTACCATATCACGTTCAGCGTCTGTTAATTCCGATCGTGCAACCATAATCACGTCGGAAACCTAGTCACAGGTATCACTTAGGTACAAATGACTGTTCTGCCAATGCGCTGTCCTTTTATACATTACGTACCGCCATCTACGAATGTGCATATCGCTATCCTGTGACTTTTCGTCACTTCAGTGTAAATGAGATCTGAGATCTGCCTGTCACCGTCTTCCCTACCATCATCTTAGAAGAACCTCACCTGATGATCTGCTTCTCAGACGGTGACGGCGTAGAATTCTTTTTCACGTACTGCCGGGATACCGATTTCTAGTTGAAATTAAAGCAGATATATTTTTGTAAACACATCGAATTGAGAGGCAGCTTCGATGTAAGTCCACAATTCCAGACTAATCAAGCGATCCGTAGGTCTGCTGTCCGCCAAGGCACAATTACAGTGAAAGACGCAAAATATGAACAAAGACAACGATAACCATTTCAGGTAAAATTCTCTCAAGCTTCCAGCCGCGTCAAGTCCTTTAAAATCCTCGAGCTTGGGACCGAGTACTCCTCAGCCAATCTCAAATGGTGACTGTTTTTTGGTTGTTCCTATCGTTCCTAAATAGCCATGCTGTCTCTTGTGACATCAGCACTTGACGTGGCTGGTAGCTCGAGTGAATTTTATGAGCACACTTGCCGCAAAGTGCGTAATCATTCCAGTCACTAGAGAGAGTTTTGATACAGCTTAACAAAGTTGAAATCCAGGATTCGAATCACATGTTATTAAAGAGCAGTGAGTGGAACACGTCGCGACCTAACGCACAGGGTTAGCACGATAAGGACTGCCGAATTAACACTGATAAAACCAGGAAGCTATTCTCTACCTGTTCAAACTGAATATTTACATTTTAAACATGGTCGGCGTTGCTATGAGAATTCTGTTGTGAATGACTTGATGTAATCTGAGTATGATGGTGCCTTGTTACAACTATGGCCGTGGCAAATGAAAACATGCAGTGCAAAGTGACTCATGCTGCGGCACCACGGCTGGTCTCGAAATAAACCCCAAAATGCACTGTCACGACCTGATCCCACCAAGCAATGCCACGAATTGAGACTGAGAGGGCGCCTCTTGTTAGTTCTGCGATCCCTGGTCATCACACACTCTTATGTTTACTCCGACAACAATATGTCTCACTTGCCATCGTGAGCGATGGCGGAAATGCCGGTGCTCGCTTACACTTTCGGCAGACGGGCTGCTCGGCTCGCCCAAGCACAGTTTGGCGTTACTGGAGTGGCGACACGCTCCTGATGGTCGGAGGGACCGCTTTTTGAAAACAACGGCCTCTGTGTATCCTACAGCTCTAGGCCATTTTGACGAATTTATGAATTAAAAGATTGGTGAAAGCAGACACTTCTCCGTCCCCATCATTTGATATTTCCGTACTTAGGCAAGCTATCTGTGGTTACAGGCGGTTTGAGAAAATTACTTTTTATGAATGACTAAGGGGATTAAAATTATCGTCTTTTTAATAAAGAGGTATGCAGCCCCTTGACTACCGCCATTAAACTCGTAATTGTATAAGCAATCCGCATCTGTAATCGGAACAGCTTTTCGGTTTTATTCTTCCCTTGTCTTTGTGTAGGGGCAGGGCTTGGCCACATGTGGTCTCGACTCGTCTGGAAAGTCTCTATGTTACAGTACCTTTGTCTCTTTGCTTTGATGACAGACTATCGCATCTTAGATACAAGCATGTCAGGAAAAATATTAGTCCACGCCTGGAGACATCTCGCTAATGCCGTGGAACACCAGACCTCATTGCTGCTAATTGCACTATTCGATTGGTAAGAGAGTCAGCAAATTTCTTCAGAAATGCCATATCCAACCGAAGCGTTCATTCATGATTGGATCATGTAGACGTACGAATGTGAAGGGATGTTAACTGAGCCGTTTTAGTCTCTGTTCCAAATTGCCACAAACAACGTCTATGAAATTAAAACAGAACGATTTGGCGGACAAGTAGCTGTGAAATAGATGGCCTGACTGTCGTAAGATAAGCAACATATTGGTGCCGCTCTCTCAGCATGTCTGTTGTCATCTTCGACGATGAGAGTGTTCCAGGATACCAGTCATACAGATGTAGAAGAAAGGTCAACTCTTCATCAAGAGCATGTTCAAATAAACATCCTGGTTCATGATCACATTAACATGAATGAGCGGGACCAAGTGACAGCGAGGCACATCGTAGAATCACTGACTGGCACATACACACCACCTCATTGCTATGCCCTATACCAGTGTTGAACGGTGACATGACCGTCTGATATCCGACTCCAGCTATTATAGCATTGTCAATAGCCTGTTCGTCCGGAGAATGGTTGCCCGGCATTCACTGACAGCAGCAACTCCAGCCGGGTTTGAAACGGATTGTCTGCCCCCGTAGCTCAGTGGTCACTGCAGCTGACTCCAGCACGGACTACCTGGTTTCGATACCCAGTACTGGTTTTCTTTGGCCAGAGAAGTGGTACAGGGTGTCTTCACTCTAGTGAGGCCAATTGAGAAGCTACTTGACCAATTAGTGACGGTTCAGCCGCAAAGAAACCAGAGAACGATCAGCAGGCCGATGTGCGGACAACGTGCCTCTGCATTCAGTATCCAGTGAAGCCCCTGATACAGGATGCCAGAACGCGGAGCCATACACTATGGTAGTCACACTTTCTCATTTGCTTGCATGACATGAAATCACGCAATATCAGCCCCGAGCAGAGAGTTTAGTAGAACACAGTGGTGGGTTTATACAGGGTGGTTATTGAACCGTGGTACTACTCAATTCTGTAGGAAATCAAAAATTACAATCTCACCACAGTTATTTAACGGGAACAGGAAGCCCGGGATCACTGGTGATGGACAAGCTTGTGACTGATTTGCATTTTTAATTTGACTCAAAACAGACTTTATTATAAACTTCAATTCGGACATTTGCCCACTTACTGATGCAATATACAAATCTTCACTTTAATTGAATTACATAAACACGAATAAGTATCCTATTTTGATCCACAAACAAAATCATTGATAGTAGGCACGATGAATAATCAATCATAAACAATCATTCTTGTTTAACCAAATCTCAAAAGACTATTAAAACTATACACTTCCAACCCAAAGTCACACAGCCACATAATACGACAACTTTATTGAAAAAAAACCAAAGATCTTAAAGCTTAATGAAACTGAACTGCCCACATAAAGGTCCACAGTGAAACATGCTTGGACTAAAAATGCACAGTGGGCCAACCATGGTCGCAAAACTGGCACACAGGAAAAATAACAAGTTGCACATTCATTAAAGATACACAAATGATCAACATAAGTGTTAAATAAGAATCCCTAGTAATACCTCAACCAGTAAAATGACTTACAGAAACGCTAATATTAGCAAGGTGCCTCACTTAACTAACGGACATAATGACTCAATGATTCGTAAATTGCACGTAACTTTAGGGAAGAGCGTTGAGGCCCACACCAGCATTTGGAAGCAATAACGCTACGGCCACCAGGCAATACGAGCGTTCACTCCCCACGGCTTGCGCACAGGCTCACTAGCAGGCGGTATATATTTACACTCCTGGAAATTGAAATAAGAACACCGTGAATTCATTGTCCCAGGAAGGGGAAACTTTATTGACACATTCGTGGGGTCAGATACATCACATCATCACACTGACAGAACCACAGGCACATAGACACAGGCAACAGAGCATGCACAATGTCGGCACTAGTACAGTGTATATCCACCTTTCGCAGCAATGCAGGCTGCTATTCTCCCATGGAGACGATCGTAGAGATGCTGGATGTAGTCCTGTGGAACGGCTTGCCATGCCATTTCCACCTGGCGCCTCAGTTGGACCAGCGTTCGTGCTGGACGTGCAGACCGCGTGAGACGACGCTTCATCCAGTCCCAAACATGCTCAATGGGGGACAGATCCGGAGATCTTGCTGGCCAGGGTAGTTGACTTACACCTTCTAGAGCACGTTGGGTGGCACGGGATACATGCGGACGTGCATTGTCCTGTTGGAACAGCAAGTTCCCTTGCCGGTCTAGGAATGGTAGAACGATGGGTTCGATGACGGTTTGGATGTACCGTGCACTATTCAGTGTCCCCTCGACGATCACCAGTGGTGTACGGCCAGTGTAGGAGATCGGTCCCCACACCATGATGCCGGGTGTTGGCCCTGTGTGGCTCGGTCGTATGCAGTCCTGATTGTGGCGCTCACCTGCACGGCGCCAAACACGCATACGACCATCATTGGCACCAAGGCAGAAGCGACTCTCATCGCTGAAGACGACACGTCTCCATTCGTCCCTCCATTCACGCCTGTCGCGACACCACTGGAGGCGGGCTGCACGATGTTGGGGCGTGAGCGGAAGACGGCCTAACGGTGTGCGGGACCGTAGCCCAGCTTCATGGAGACGGTTGCGAATGGTCCTCGCCGATACCCCAGGAGCAACAGTGTCCCTGATTTGCTGGGAAGTGGCGGTGCGGTCCCCTACGGCACTGCGTAGGATCCTACGGTCTTGGCGTGCATCCGTGCGTCGCTGCGGTCCGGTCCCAGGTCGACGGGCACGTGCACCTTCCGCCGACCACTGGCGACAACATCGATGTACTGTGGAGACCTCACGCCCCACGTGTTGAGCAATTCGGCGGTACGTCCACCCGGCCTCCCGCATGCCCACTATACGCCCTCGCTCAAAGTCCGTCAACTGCACATACGGTTCACGTCCACGCTGTCGCGGCATGCTACCAGTGTTAAAGACTGCGATGGAGCTCCGTATGCCACGGCAAACTGGCTGACACTGGCGGCGGCGGTGCACAAATGCTGCGCAGCTACCGCCATTCGACGGCCAACACCGCGGTTCCTGGTGTGTCCGCTGTGCCGTGCGTGTGATCATTGCTTGTACAGCCCTCTCGCAGTGTCCGGAGCAAGTGTGGTGGGTCTGACACACCGGTGTCAATGTGTTCCATTTCCAGGAGTGTATATATAGTCCGACCGGCCTCACAATGAGCGGCCCTGACAAGAATCCATAACCGCACCGACGTCAGGAAACGAGCAGGCTTAACAAATGGCCTGCGGCACAAATAGATTGCAATGATAACAAGGTCAAATCACAGCCACACTGGGACATATAATAAGCATGCACCCAAATTCATATGGAGCAATACTCTAACATTACCCATCTCCCAGTAAATTAGCAGGAAACTTAGAGATCACTTTCAGCATTAAATAAACATACCAAATCCTGCCGTGACAAATAATTAAACCTTTAACTCTACGGCTGCCGGGCGTGTACACAACCGCAACCAGTCCCAAAGCGGTCAATATGTCCTAAAACAAGTTAAAATTTGCATGAAAACCACTTAAAACACACACTCCACAGATGATGAGAAACGAAATGGGGAACATCAGCCTCCTTAAAATAGCCACTGTGGAACCCAGTTCAGAACCATCTCCGGCAGCTACTCATGCCACAATAAGTCTCAGCAATCTTCTTAGTTAAACACAGAATGAAAGTCTTACGTAACTTGGAGCTTGAAAATTACGAACTGGGAAGCTGTTCAGCGTGAGACGACGAACCCACCACAGTTTTGCACGTCAAGGAGCCCAATGATCGGCACCGTACATCCGGCGCTACATAAGACAAGGGTGGCGAGCTCGGCGAGGTCCATGCACCGTGGTTAGGGACGCAGCCTTGTTTGCAACGCAAGTTGGCTCGTTGAACGCCGACCGGAGAGTCATTCGTCACACGTTCACCCGGAAAACGGCCAGGGGGAGCAGTCAAAGATAGCAAGACAGCCGAATATCGACATCAGCGATGCTAGTAGAACACCCTAGCGCCAGCCGCCACCGCTCAGTTATAGTAATTAAATTTTCGCTACTTGAGGGGGCCCCCATGAAAAACGAGTGATCGTAGTACTATGAAACTTTGTGGAAGGAGTTGTAAGGATATTCCGAAGAGAAACGAATAAATCACTGAAATTTGACTTACATCCACTGTGCATGAGAGGGTTACATTTACTAGTTATATACCATGTTTACGTTCCATGTTACAAACGTTGCTCATTGTGACGATCATTTGCATCCATGACAGCCTGGAACCGCTCTGCAGCACTTTCCGAATGGTTGACCATGAAATGTTCAGCTGTCGTGACACAACTCCTGCACAGCTTGTAAGTAGGCTGTTTAGGCTTTTATGTTGGTGACGCTACGTAGCGCTCTGTATGAAAATCGCTGACTTGCGCTGTGTGCAATCTATGGATGGTTGGACTCACTGTTGGAATATTCGCTTGGGTAGTGCTGGGCAATTCGATGTGAACAGCCCGTAGCGTTGGGCAGTTGGGAGTGAGCAGCCAGCAGTGGTGGATGTGGGGTGAGAGATGCCCGAGTTTTGAAAGGTTACTATGAGCGAACGATCTGGACGTGTGTCTGTCAGAATTGTAAAACTGGTTGTCACCAACTAATATATGACGTTTGAACAGTGCGTACGTTGAGTTTTACTCAGATGTTTCTGTATCAAATAACGTAGAAGATTACCAGCACATTCACTTTAAATTTTTCAAAGGGAACGCTTCAAGCTTGAAGATCGCTCATTGCATCCAGCATTCTCAGCCACGGCCACAGCAACTTCAACAATTTGTGGCGAAATTTCCGGTCGGCCTCTCGCACAAGAATTTTCGAAATCGACAGATAATTTAAAGTTCAGAATAATGTTCCCCAAACCCGATGCGGAAGGAAAACCGCTTCATATTCCGTTCATGCGTACCTACAAGCGATGAGAAGCATCACTATTGCTGCTGTTTTGATAAAACAGCTTTATGAGGAAGGCTGTGCTGAGTTTTCCCTCTACACCGGCTTAAATAGCGAAAGTTTAGCTATAACCGCCCTGTGTTGTGGACTTTCAATCAGGCACAGCCTCCAGTCAGGTTTGCATGTCCTTTCGTATTTGTAATCACTACATTCGCCTCCAGATAACCTTAGTTTCACGTAAGTGAAGGATAAGTAATGTAAATCGGCAGTTTACATGGTTATCAATTCAGGTCCGTTAACATCTGTGTGTCTCGTTAATATAGTTCGTCAGCTAATGCTCTCCCGCTTTCGTACTTTTTTACATGTCCATGTTAGTAAATACAGTAATAGAAAGAAAGTAATGTCAGTTTTGTCACATGTTATTGACCACACATCACAGCTTTTTCGAATTTATAACGCTTCCATTTCCAATGTCTCCGCGTATCTCTTCCTTGAAACCTCATGCATGATTTTTTTTATGTATTCGATTCGCCAAACGTGTAAGAATATTACAGCATCCGACGCTGGGCTGAGACAAAGATGAACACAGCACTACTTTTGAGGCCTTAAGTAACATACGAAAGTACATAACAGCATCCGCCCCTGAGCTCAGACGTAACTTTTTGGAGTAAGCAAACAAAGCAGTTTTATTATAATGCGTAAGTTCGTCTCAGTTTGAGGTGCTATGGCGTTAGTAATTAGATTAGATTAGATTTACTTTCATTCCAATTGATTCGTAGTGAGGAGGTCCTCCAGGATGTAGAACATGTCATGTAATGACCGTGTGCTTACTGTAGTTCAATAATTTACGTAAAACCATTGATTTAGGGTGCCTAGTGTATATAGATCAGTAGCATACAGTAGATACACATGATATATCTAGTAGTAGCCTCATCAAGGACTCATAGAGAATCAAGGCCTGTTCTAACGGTGTTTATTCTTTTTGTGTGCTACTATTATGCGATGATTGACAGTAGCAGTAACTTAAGTAGTTTTTCCTAGTGACCGGGATGTGCCGCAATTAAAAAACTTGAAGCAATCAAATTTTACACGGCGTTAAGATGTAGTCTTCGTTACTCTGTGTTTTTTTTTTTTTTTTTAATTTTAATCAGAACGTTCATCCGACAAGAACACATACACCCAACATCTTCCGTTATTTATTGGATATATTCTAATCTCTGTCCTAGGCTACAGTATTTTGTCATTTGTGGCTCCCTATGGTGTCATAGCAGCTTTTCCTGAATGTCTTAATGCATGTTTTAGTTTAATGGACAAAATTTAAATTTATATGACATATCCAGTATCCGAAATCCAGCGGACTGCTTTTCGTATTCATGTGTCTGACTTCTCACTTTTTATTATATAGAGTCACATGCCTCATTTTGCGCCGTACGGATATCTTGTCTACAAGCATTTGATTTTTATCTTCTCGGGAGTTTAAAAGATAGTAAACAAGATCTTAATATGATAAAATCTCAGAATTTTCCTAAGTTTATATATATAAACTTAGGAAAATTCTGACTTTCCGTCAATTATACGAACTGTTGCCTTTCTGAAAAGACATTTCGATTCGAGTAGTACTACTCAGACAATATTTCATTCGCACGCTATTTGATTCGAGGCCTATGGGGAGGAACTTTGCCAAAAGCCTTCTGCAAATACGGAAATATTTACTCAATTTGATATCCCCAGTCAGTAGCACTCATTACTTCATGTGAGCAAGTGGGATATTTTCAGAATCCGTGCTGAGGTCAAAGATAGTTTTGTTCGAGGTAATTCATAATGTTCGAACACAGTATATGGTCCAAAATCCCAACGCAATAGAACGTCAGTTACATTGCTCTGTAACTGAGCGGATTACTACTACTTCCTTACTTGAATTCCAGTGTTACCAGCGCAACTTTCCATTCTTTGGATAAGGATCTTTCATGGAGCGAATGTTTGTATGTGGCTGCTGGGTATGAAGCTATTATGTCAGCGTATTCCGAATGGAGCCTCACTGGTATATCATTTTCACCGGGAAACGTGCCTTCGCAAAGTCATTTAATTCACTGTACGGAGATTATCTACTGCTTAGTTACTGAAGTAGTCAGCTGTTCTTGATTCCTGTTCTGGAATAATGTTTCTTCATTGGTAAAGAAATTTCGGAAAACAGTATTTAGTATTTCCCCTCTAGTGACACTGTCATGGGTAACATTGTCATTGCTACGATGCAGTGAAGATGTCGATTGTGTCTTGCCGCTGATGTACCTTACAATTTACTTGAACCACTTTGGATTTTCTGCCAGATTTCTATGCAGCGTTTCTCTGTGTAAAATATTAAAAGCCTGTCTCAGAGAAGTATGGGCTGAATGCTGAGATAATGTGAGACTTCACCCTTCTCGGAGGTATTGGGTTTTACTTTTAATCAGAGCTGCCAGTTTCGTTGTTTCTAAAATAGCGACCTGATATGTTTTCACATGAAAGTAGCCGTACAACTGTTTTACGAGTTTTAACTGTGGGGCCAGATTTGGCTCCCAAGATTTTTTGGGCCGAATGAATGAAATGGCCTTGTGGGAGGGCATTAGATTTGTATTCTGGAGAACAGTGATTCAAATCTTCGACCGACCATCCAGATGCAAGTTTACCGTAATTTCGTTATGTCGTTAAGGGCGAACGTCGGGGTGGGTCCATTGAAAGAGACCAGGCTTACAGCGCAAATTAATAAAAGCGCGGCACATTCATTTGAAATATTCAAGACAATTTAATAGACTTGCGAGACAACTCTAATTTATTGAAAATTCGTATTCTTCATTTCTAAAGCCACAGTGATGACCGCCATTGATCGAAGTACGGAGGACTCCTGACAGAGACCGCCCGAAAATTTCAGGTGACACCGCAGGAATTGCGGGTATTGAGCGCAGCCGCCTCGCCGGCCTCGTTTTCAGACGCGGCTCTCCTGCGCTCGCAAACATGAAAAATCAGAAGCACGGATGATTGCACGGCATGGCCAGCGGTTGAGATAGGGCGGCTCGGGTATTGTTTTCACGACACGACGACGGCGACGCCGGATGAAACGGCTTTCCCTTATCGCGCTCTTCACAGAGGTGCTATCGAGCAAAAAGAAACGAGCGGACTTGTATTTTTGTGTGTGTCGAAGCGTCGCTCGTTAAAACAGTTCTTCTCGTGTTTATTTTCGTGGATAGCAGGACAAAGAGTCTGCTTCCTACCCCAGAACATAGGAATGTTTCATTGTAGTCCACTGCATTCAGATGCTGGCGCTACCGTCCCATCTCGAGCAAAACTTCGTGAAGTGTGCTTCGCATCTTTACGCTCTCAGCGGTCTGTTCACTCACTGGAGAGCAACGACAGTGGTAAAATACTGGCACTTTACAATATTGCATTTTTGTCATTATTTTCTTGCATTTATTAGCACACTATAATTAATGGCAGCACTGCTTCGAGTGTTTACGCTCATTATTACGTCTTTATCGAGATAAAAAATACTTATGTGGATTATGTTGGCGAGAAGTGAGCTTTCGAGAGACACAAACGTTCTAACATATCCTCACACACTGAAGTGACAGAAGTCATGGTATACCTCATAATATCGTGTTAGACGTCCTTTTGCCCATTGCAGTGCAACAACGAGAGGTGGCAGAGCAAATCGTTGGAAGTCCCCTGGAGAAATACCAGCCCTCTAGCCGTCCGTAGCAGCGAAAGTTCGCCGGTGGAGGATTTTTTGCACCGGTTATCTCTCGATTAAGTCCCATGAATATTATGCGTTTGACGTCGCTCTATCTGGATGACCAAATCATTTTCTGGAACTCTCCAGGATGTTCTTCAAACGAATCACATGGCTCGGTGACATGGTGCATTAACATCCATAAAAATTCCATCGTTCTTCGGAAACACGATGTCCATGAGTGGTTGCAAATGGTCAGAAAGTAGCCGAACATAACCAGCGTGCAGTATATTCCATGTAAACACAGCCCACAGCATTATGGAGCCGCCACCAGCTTGCACAGAGCATTGTTGACAGATTAGTTCCATGGATTGGTGGGATCTGTGCCACACTCGAACCCTACCATCAGTTCTTATCAACTGAAATCGACACATGTGACCAGATCAGGGTTATCCCAGCATCTACGGTCTATTCGATATGGTCGCAAGCCCAGGAGTGGCACTGCAGACAATGTCGTGCTCTTAGCAAAAGCACTTGTGCCGGTTGTCTGTCGCTGTAGCCCATTAACGCCAAGTCTCGCCGCACTATCCTAACGGATACGTTCGGCGTACGTCCCAAACCGATTTCTGCGGTTATTTCACGTAGTGTTCCCTGTCTGTTAGCACTGACAACTCTACTCAAACGCCGCTGCTCTCGGTCAATAAGCCAAGGCCGTCGGCCACTGCGTTGGCCGTGGTGAGAGGTAATACCTGAAATTTGGTATCCTCGGTACAGTCTTTACACTGTGGATCTCGGAATATTGAATTCCCTAACGATTTCCCAGATTAAATGTCCCATTTGTCTAGCTCCAATTAGCATTCCGCGTTCGAGGTCTATTAATTCCCGTTGTGAGGCCTTAATCACGTCGGAAACCTTTACCACGAATCACGTGAGTACAAATGATAGTCCCGCCAATGCACCATCTTTTTGTACCTTGTGTACGCGATATACAATCGCCGTCTGTTTATGTGCGTTTCGCTTTCCGGTGACTTTTGTCATCTCGGAGTATCCAGTAATCTAATAAACGTGTTATTGCGAAAAATGTAATATGTACTGCAAATAATGAGACAAATGTGGTTGTGGAAAATGTGGCTCACAAGAAAAAAAAAAAAAAAAAAAAAAGACAGTAGCGTAACTACAGCAAACAAAGAACTCCTGTAAATCGTGCAGTTCAATTTCAGAAGCTGGCATAGTAATCCATGACCTATAACTTATAAATTCATGTACCTTAAAGTAAGAGAAGCCTTTTATAAACGTTTCTGATTAAATCTTACGCGTCACTTTTATGTGGCCTCTTTAAGTACCCTTTAACCCGTCCACACGATGTTGGAACGTTTTCTGTGATATTCTGGGTTTACCTGCATTTTCAAATTAAGTATTTATTCTTTTCTCACAGAATACATGCACTGGCTCTGACAGTTCAAAGCGTGTATGAAAATGACATACATTTGCTACAACAAATGAATACAAATTACTGTCATTTCTGTTGAATCATCTCACACAGCATACGTTATTATGATTGCCTATCCTACACTAGTGCAATGATACGAGAAGTGATATGAAGTAACTTTTTCTAATTTATTAATGTCCTTTGTGGATCAGCCATGCAGCCAGGCTCAGAATATAAAAACAGTTATCAGCTACATTCATTAAAACTGAACTTAGGTGAACGATCTAAGTAAATTAACATATTTAATATATTTTAATGTAGAAAAGTTCTCTCTTCCTATATTCTTATTTGACCCTCTGTTATAAACTTGTGTAAGAGCTTATACACATTTCTAGCTTCTGTTGCTATAAGGGATTTAATGTTCGTACGTAATGTTTCTTGGAACTTACTGTGGCAGCCGAAGAAAAGATGGTTAACATCTTCTTCACTGTCGCTTTCACATGAAGAAGACGTGATCATCTTGAGGCGGTGGAGATGTTGCCAGAATCTCGCGTTATTGTAGCAATACCATGCCATTGTCACTATAACGTTTGTTGTATCTGCTGTTTTCGTACCAAAGCCGTGATGGGAGATTAGGCACCACTGCGACATAGTGTCTCCCTTTAATTTAGTAAGACTGATGGACATTTTCATTCCATCAGACCCTGGTTGTAGACCTTCTATGACGACCGTAGGGTGGCACTTTCACTGAAACAGAGACTACAGCTTCCTTGAAGTATTTACGAGATGTCATTTAAGAATATGTGACAGATTCTCTGAAATGGGTAATTTATCATACGGTTGATGTTTATCAGTTTAGACTTATGATAGTGACAGGCGAACCTTAAGTCAAAATAGAAGGGTGCTCATGAGAAATTTAAAGACACTTGTTGAGAATTACTAGCTTAGGCGAATGAACATTAGAAGAGCCGTGGAAGTTGTTTGCTGAATTCTAAGAGATGAGCAACCTCCAGGCAATCTGTGGAGGAGGGGGGTGGGGGGGGGGGGGGGTAATTGACATTAAGAACTTTCTTGATATGCGTGGATGTGTAGAATCGAAGACCGTAAATCACCGAAAAAGCTGGAGGAGGCTTTTAGACAGGGAATGTCAAACGAGGAATCTTTCTGGTATGAAATTAGCTTTTAATAAAGAACTTTCCGCTCAGTTCACTGTTTCATTGGCACAGTTTCCATTCGTTCAGTTATTGGGTTTACTAGACACGACCACGTGCTGGCCATTGTTGCAGTGTTTGACACTGGTGGACGTCTGATGTTGTTGCTTGCAGAACCTTCTAGAGTATTCTACCAATGTATGGTTGGAAGACCTCACTTCAAATTACTCGGATATAGTATAGAGCTACTACTGAAGGAAACGTGCTCGGTTGGGTCTCTAATGAATAAGCCGCTTACTCTATTATCTGTAATGTCCAGTAAACGTTGACAATATCTCTTTCCACTTCGATTAGCAAGACTGTATGTGCATCCTAGTCAATTCATGCGTACATATAATTTTCAGTGTGTTATTATTTATGTGAACTATAAGATAGCACGTTGATTTAAATTTAAATATTGCTTCTTAAAGATGTTAATCAGCCTCGTCCAAACGAAATTAATATGTTATGCGCAATATCTTAGTTAATCCGGAATTGTGATGGAGACTGTTGAAGTCTGAAAGGACAGAGAGAGATACTTAGAAATCTGTTAAAGACGAAAAAAGGCGTCACAATGTAATTGAAGACGTATTTATTAAATTTAGAAGCAAATGAGAGAAATAATATGCTCTTTGTGTAGGATATCAATGCTACATTAAAAATAAAAGTGTTTGCTGTGAAGAGGAATTGGTGATTCTGTCCTGTGGTTTTTCAGTTTTCTCAAAAAGAAAGTTGTGTGACAAAGTTATACACGTAGCATATAAACTGAAATAACTACTAGTATTTTCCCTATTGGAATAAAAGGTCACTTGAGGTACTACTATCGTTGATCTTGTTGCATGTATATAGATATGAAAAAACGCCGCACCCACCGTATCTGGAAGACAACGAAAAGAGGCACAGAACTATAAAAGACGAGCTGTCAGTAATGACACAAAAGCGTAGTGAAGCCTTGCAATAAACACTGAACTAAATTACGAGTAGTATTGAGTGTACAAAAACGTAAGAGACAGTTTGAAGTCAGGAACATATGTTGCCACCGAAAGAACTATTGTCTGGGTTATTTACTTGATGACAACGATAAATAGTCCGATAAATATCCATGTAATTCACATGTCACATAATATTCTATCAGAAGAGTTTTATTAACGCAGTTAACTTAATTTTGAGGAGTAAGTCAAATTGGCTCAGCTATATGTAGACACTAAACAGAAAACCCATTGCAGTATGTTGGATATGAAGATAAAAAAGAAAATTCGGTGTGAAAATATGGTTAGTGTAGAGTCAGACCACGTGTGTGAGGCGTAACAGGATCTTTCGACTACACGTGTTCTATAAGGCACAGGTGAATTGAAAAACCACAAAGGTAGGTAAAGCTTTTAATCATGTAAGAACATACCAATTCACGGTTATTATGTTGACGAATAAAATGTTGTACAATTGTCGTGGAAAGGAAAGTGTGCAGTCACCGACAGAAAACGTAGCTTAAATGCGAAAAATGGCTCTGGGACTTAACATCTGAGGTCATCAGACCTCTAGAATTTAGAACTACTTCAACGTAACTAACCTAAGGACATCACACACATCCAACGCATTACAATACTTTCGGCAACACATTTTAATCAATTCGTAGGATCGGTTGGAGCCATTACCTGTTGCTTCCTGTCTCCAGTCGAGTAAACAACAGTCCCATTAGTTTGACGGTAACGCTTTCTGTCGACTGCTGTGCCTACCTTGTTATCTTCCTTCTATAAAATCTCGAGATCATCAAGCGTTACTGAGAGTAAAACTAGGAAATGAACTGGTTTCAGACAGGATGCCTCGGTTGTATCATGCTCTTTGATAATTGTGAGTATTCCAAAAGAATATTCTTATCTTACTATAGAGCTCTTTGCAGTGTAAATATTTCGCACATGCTGCAGGTAAAATAAGTACCATCTCTACGGTCAACAAAGAGCTTGTTCAATTGAAACCATTTACAATACGTAGCTTGATTCCCTGTCGGTATAGAATCTTGCCCACACTTTCGCTATCACGATGGTAGTTTCTACCGCTTTGATCAATGATAACTAATGAAAATAAATATCAAATACTAATTTTTTCGTTTTCCGTCGTTCCTTAGTTGCTGCAAAATTCATGAAGGTGTGTGCGTCTATGCAACTAAAAGAAAGGCAATTTGCTTTTTTCCATACGCGTTTCGCTTCTTTTACTTGTGAAGTATCCCCAAGTGGCCTATAGTAAATGTTTCTTTTTATACATACAATAAATTTATTATATGTATGAAAATATAATACATTTATTATGTGTATGAAAAGAAACATATACAATAGGCCAATAATAAAGGTACTATGTAGTAGTTACAGTATCTTACTGTGTTACATTTGGTTATGTTTTTCTCTTGTCTTTCAGATTAAAAAAGCTTTAGTAGCACACATACCCTGATGTTAAATTATCGTTTGCTGTTACTTATGATTTCCAATGTTGCAGCAGTGTTGCCAGTCCATATTAGTCCATATGTGTGGTCCTGGAGATGTATTCATTTGGTCCTAATGCTCCAGCTGACCGATTTCCGACGTTTTTTTCACCCACATTTGTTATGAAATATCACTCGCACTTTTCATTTTGTGAGCTATGTGTGTGTGTTTACAGAGTGTCGTGTGGTCAATAGTCGCTGTGTGTTTATCTGCAAACAGCAAACCGCCTGTCACATAGTTGCATAGACGAAACACACATCCATGGATTAATATCAAATATTTTCAGTAAAAAGCATCTGATATACCTCCACGTTAATCCAGTTACTCAGTCAAAATGAAGTACTCCAAGACCCACAGACTTTTTACATAACACATGCAGTGCTTTAACCACAGCCGTAAGTAGTCGCCCTGTTGAAGAATGACTACAGTAGCTGCCGAAACGTCGGAAGTTTTATGATATACGAAGCGATCACACACGTAGAAGTTTACTTTTTTTTTTAATTGAAACGGCTCCCGGCTGCAGAGCCTATATTACCTATGTTACTACCTTACTGATGTTAACGAACAAGTAATACCAAACACCGTATGGAAGTTTAAATTATGGAAGCAGAAAGGTATAGTGTTTAATGACCAGGTCTTTATGAGTATGTGTAAGGTATTGATGTAACACCTATTTTTTTCGGATAAGGATCAATTTCAGTTCCAACATTTGAACGGTTCTCTTATGAAAATGTTGAGAAACGAGTCAGAGTACAGGATATGCGCACAAGGTTAGTGTTAACATTAAAGAACACAGAGGTTTTGAGTCCTACTACTGCACCTACGTTAGAGGTAAGTGTTCATTTCCTTTAATCTAAAACTGGGCAGTAGTTTCTAAGAAGAAATTCGGCAGTGAAATGGAAGAAATCGTTAGGGAGAAATAATTTTAAGTTACATTTCAAAGCTGTTTTTCTAACTGTCGGACGTGTTGTGTTGTTGAGCAAACGGTCCAACAATTACTGCTGTAAATACATAAATCTAAAACCAGTCACTTTTTGGAGTATTTATTAATTATTCCACGAACCGGTTTTCAACCCTTTTCGGGTTCATCTTCAGATGTTTTTTTGGAAGTGACATCATTATTTCTACGCTGGGTGGTGGCTCTGTGACAAGAAGATGGAACACGCTTTCATGTATCGCCATGACTTGTTTATCTGTCGAAATGGATGCAAAATTTGGTTTTTTACTTACTGCGACAGTATGAGTGGCTGGGAAACATGGACGATAAATAGTTTGGACAAGAAGAGAATAGAAGCTTTCGAAATGTGGTGCTACAGAAGAATGCTGAAGATTAGATGGATAGATCACATAACTAATGAGGAGGTATTGAATAGGATTGGGGAGGAGAGAAGTTTGTGGCACAACTTGACCAGAAGAAGGGATCGGTTGGTAGGACATGTTCTGAGGCATCAGGGGATCACCAATTTAGTATTGGAGGGCAGCGTGGAGGGTAAAAATCGTAGAGGGAGACCAAGAGATGAATACACTAAGCAGATTCAGAAGGATGTAGGTTGCAGTAGGTACTGGGAGATGAAAAAGCTTGCACAGGATAGAGTAGCATGGAGAGCTGCATCAAACCAGTCTCAGGACTGAAGACCACAACAACAACAACAACAACATGAGTGGCTTACCGCGGCAGTAAGTAAAAGACTAAATTTGGCATCCATATCGACAGATAAACAAGTCATGGTGATACCTGAAAGCGTGTTCCATCTTCTTGTCACAGAGCCATCACCCAGCATTGTGTTAAAAATAATGATGTAACTCCCCGAAAAGCATCTGAAGATGAACCTGAAAAGGTTTGAAAACCAATTCATGGAATAATAAATATATATTCAGAAAAGTGACGGGTTACACATTTACAATCAGTCAACAGTCACGGGTTCTAAAACGTCCGTAGTGGATAATCTTAGTTTATTGCTGCAAATTGAACTGCTTTCTGAGTTCCTGGCAACTTTAATAACGGATAATAAATGCCATTTTGACCTTTCGTGTGTAGGTATGAACACCTTCTTCTCAAACTGACTATTTATTACGAATTTCATCAGCAAATGTACGTTTTGTGACAGCGTTCTTAGAATGCCTAGTTCCTTGACGAAGTATCTAGCCTGACTTCTGCCAGTGAACACCACAATGATCTTACCGGCCACTTTTGTACTATCAGTTCTTTCTAAGTGATGAGCTACCCGAGGAAATCATTCCATAAGAGGTAACTGCCTCGAAATGTCAGGAGGTTGCTTCGTGGTTACAAAATTAGTTTTTTACGGCGAGCAAAAGTAACTGAAATTAATTGTTTGAGGTGGTGAGCGGTATCCGACCCAGATTTTGCGCTAGATGGCCACATCAGTTTCACCATCCAATGAGTTTGCATCAGGAGAAGTTTCAACAGATTGGCGCAGAAAGCTGAGTAATATCTTTCCTCCAGTTCAAGTTTTCGTCAACATGTACACCAAAAGTCGGGAGCATTCCCCTATCTTTACTGACTCCATTAACAACTGGCTACATGTTAACTGTTTCAGCCTGAGCACTGTCCTACTATCTCGCTGCATACAAGTTGGAAATTAGCTTCTGAAATTAGATTGGAATACCCAACTAATGATTCTTTCCCTCTCTGTATATTTAAAGGAATCAACACTGAAAGCTCCCAAAACTGCTGACTGTCCCTTCTTGTGTGATAGATAGTTGATGAGTGCATCTAGAACTCTCATAAACTGCCGAAAACTTCCTAGAAGAATCTGTTGACTGTTAAAATCATCAGGGAAGTATTCTTCAGTAACAACTCGCAAGCACATGCTTCTAGATTCTGATCAACATAAAAACTATATGTTTCATTATTTTTGACTTTGTGTCCAACTTTTACATGTTTTGCAGCTCCTCCTCTTTCCATGGTAACCCTACACGAAAATAATACTAAGCTGTAATCCCTGATGCTTAATATCTCTATCTCTGTGGTTACATAGTTTTCAGAGAGGCACGGAACATCTGTTACTTCAGAATTTTCACGTACAGGAAGCTGATCTACCTTGTTTCTAAACTTTCTAATGATCTGATGAAACAAATTAATTTTATTATTCTGAAAACTATTACATACAATATGGTCCCGTTCTGCTCTAATTTCTTTCAATGCTGTCTCTAACCGGACTCTAGCCAAAAAATTGTTCCGTCTGTCTTCAGTAATCACAAGGATTTTGTCTCGTGTGCTAGTGGCCCTCGTCACACTTTCTGCAAGACACTCGACTGATTTTTCCACGCCGTTATTTGTGTATCCCCATGTCTCATTGGCAATAACAGGTCAGTACAGGTATGATACTTTTTTTCAGTCAAAAGCATTTCGCTCATCTCTTTGTTCATACGGTTAACAGCCATGTTAACCCAGCGCTGCTCATGTCGCTACACAACCTTCTCAAACAACACAAGAACATTTGCTCTCGCTGCTCCTATTTCCTTCCGGCCACCTACAACTCTACAATTCTAAGTTTTCCGTCACTTGACTAAGCCTGGAGCTAGGTTTCACAATGCTTACGACGGGGTGTTCGACATCTATAATTTCCTGTAGCATTTGGGTCAAACCTCTTCCCTGACTCTTGTGACAACGGGCAATATGAGTTCCGTTGTGTGACAGAATTCAATACGTCGGCAGCAAGCTAGACAGCCACAAGAAAAAAAGCTGAAATTGACTACATCTCTTTGTTATGAAACTGACAGTGACGAACTGGGAGAAGATCGATACTTTAGTACAGTAACAAGCCACCAGAAAAGGCGCAACTGAATCCGTTCCTGAAAAATAAAGCTTTTTCTCGATTGTCAACAAGTTTCACAGTGGGAAGTCTGTTGTAGACACACTGCGGACGGTTGTAAACCTCTGCAACTGCACCCTAGTCCGAGCAAGCGCCATCCAAAGAGGCAGACTTCGCAGTGGTTCCGAAACGGGTCCTCACAGAAGAAGTAAAAGAGTCGATGAATTACTCACTTTCGACCTACTCTAAGTAAAAGCAGAGAAGATCAGACAAGAGACAGTCAGGAGTACAGAAAGCTGGTATCTCAAAGGAAGTACGACATTTTGTGTCAAAAGTGAGTAACCTTTCTGACGATGTTGTGTTGCAAGCTTACAAGAGCCACACGTGCTTCTTTATGAAGAGGTGGACTACGACATCAGCATGGAAGGCTTCATCAACACAGGCTGTAATTAACGAGTCAAGATAACAGTGTGACACAGCAGGAAGGGTCTTGCCTCAGGTTCCGACTGCTCTCAGGATCGATAGGGAACTTAAACTACTCTAGAAGAGCTATAGGTAGTGACATTAATTTGCCTGTGTAGCCACTGAAGAAATCCATGACGGGAAACCTGAAACGCATCTTTACAGGCTAGAGTGTATCGCCCGCTGGAGCGCACAGCACACGACCTCATGTAGCGAAGACTGGTGCCCACTTGCTTCATGTGAAAAACAAAATTCCCTTCTGTCATCAATACCTACAGGTCCGTTAAAGAGATGTTTTGAAGACGTGGCACCATTCTGGGCTCCCATGCCCCCTAAATAATGGTTCCTTTAAGCGGATGACTCAGGAGAAACAGAGCTTGGGATTCACCTGTATAAAAGGCCTGGATATCATGATGTTCATGGCGGTTTGCTGCCATTTGCGGACGTGTAGGGCGACAGTACACGCACTGGGAAACGTGGTCACTTAGTTTTTAGGAAGAAGACAAGCAAGTACGTATATCTGAACACCAGGCTTCATGACCATAAACAACAGAAAAACTCTGTCATTTATAACTGCAGCTGGGGGGCGGATTTCGCAAGGTGAGAGGAAGTGCTGCAGCGAGGTCACCATAAAGAAGGTCAGATGGAACAAGAACTAGGATACTTCCGAAAGACGACCACTGAAATTCGCCGGTCTATCATACATAAGAGCTGATGGTAACAGGGTGTGCAAGATAGTTCAGCGAATACAATACGGTACGAGACTGAAAGATTTCTCCTAAAGACGGCCCTGTACTGGGTTGACACACCGGGAGTTTAAGACGTTAGCTACGATTGTGGACTTGCTAATGCTGATTAGGCGATGTCGATGAGAAGGAACGCCTCATCAGCACGCAAGCGATAGATACTTTATGGTCTTCATCGGTGACTACAGCATTTTTATGCAGTAAAGTCTATCTTGAAAAGAGCGAACGATGCTACGATTTCACGATGGATGTCTGCAGACGATATTTCTGTGGTGTTCAACTTTTTGATCACGTGTCACCATCGTATGCACAAATATCATGAATATGTAAAAACACACTCTGTCTCCTTAACATTTTGATCAGCGAATACGATAAGTCGTACCCCTTCTCGACCTTATCACTCTCCAGAACAAAATCCCTGCTGTTATAAGAAATTATGCAGAGTGATTCTCCAATGATCTTACAAACTTTCGGGGATAATTGAGAGAGGTATCAGTTTGAGGTAAGGGACTAATGCAGAAACGAGGGAGTCGGAGGCAATCTATTTCTGTCTTAGCCTCGTGCACCGCTCGAACTAAAGGTTACAACTTCAGAAACCCGATCATAACGTACAGAGTTTCCGCTGAATACGTCCCAGTACCGTCAGATAATTTACACTGTGGATGGACTACTAACGGGGCACGTAACTTGACGTCAGAGAGGTCGAAAATGCCTAGTCAACTGTACAGTTACAATGAATTCCATTTGCCTGCACGAGTTTCACAAAGTGCCACATTTACAACAGCTGTTAAGCTAGCGTCCCCAGGGTCAATTCAGGCTACGCAAGAAGAAATGAAGTCGGGTGAGAACACTTGAACGTGCTGGCTATGAAACAGAATCTCCTCTGCCTATCCACTATAAAGAGAATGTTAGATTAAGGTATACACGAACCCTCATTCGAATGTGTGGTGGGGTCCATCATGTTGTAACAACACCCCTTACAAATAACAAGTAGGATATGATCCAGCAACCTGCGTGTTTGTCTCTGTTAAACGCTGTGTACACTGGAGTATTTAAGGGGGGAGTGCCGGCCGCGGTGGCCGTGCGGTTCTAGGCGCTTCAGTCCAGAACCGCGTGACTGCTACGGTCGCAGGTTCGAATCCTGCCTCGGGCATGGATGTGTGTGATGTCCTTAGGTTAGTCAGGTTTAAGTAGTTCTAAGTTCTAGGGGACTGATGACCTAAGATGTTGGGTCCCATAGTGCTCCGAGCCATTTGAACCACTTTTTTAAGGGGGGAGTAAGAAGAAACAGGCCTGGTTCGTCATCACTGACTACGCTTGCCCACACGTTGACTGATAATCTATGTTGATGGTTCAAATGGCTCTGAGCACTATGGGACTCAACTGCTGAGGTCATTAGTCCCCTAGAACTTAGAACTAGTTAAACCTAACTAACCTAAGGACGTCACACGCATCCATGCCCGAGGCAGGATTCGAACCTGCGACCGTAGCGGTCTCGCGGTTCCAGACTGCAGCGCCAGAACCGCGCGGCCACTTCGGCCGGCTATCTATGTTGATGGCTCAACCGTAGCGTGGGGTTCTCATCGGCGCAAACATATGTTCTGCAACTCTGGTAAAACAGGATTCATCCGTGAGAAGAACGCACGTAGGAAAGAGAGGATCGATGGTAAGGCGATGCAAGAAATATTGGCTAAACACGACATGAGGTACGAAGTCAGCAGCAGTCAACGCATGCGCTCCCTGAGGATGGTGCGAGGCAGTTGCGTATCTTGAATACTCGCCACACAGTAGTCTGCGAAGCAGTCGCAACTTCCAAGTAGGGGGGTCTCCGTAGTTCGTCGTCCCTGTCGGTCGTCATACTGTGGTTCCAGTTGCTCTGTTTCACTTAGTGGATGGAACAGTCTTGGAAACATGTTGTGATCCGGGTGTATTCCACGAGGATATTGGGTTCTATATATCGTTTATGATTCTCTGTTGCTTACGTTACTTTAGCCATATACGAAAACCATGCTTTTAAGTTCTACTATCGGGTACAATTCCATTAGGTTAGAGCTGATCGAGATTTATACTTGAACTTGTAGACCCGTACTGAAGACTACTACAGTACCCGCATTGTGCACCACGACTGAACGTGTCAGTACACAGTATGCCATCTGCCTTGGATTAGTGCCGGCCGAAGTGGCCGTGCGGTTAAAGGCGCTGCAGTCTGGAACCGCTAGACCGCTACGGTCGCAGGTTCGAATCCTGCCTCGGGCATGGATGTTTGTGATGTCCTTAGGTTAGTTAGGTTTAACTATTTCTAAGTTCTAGGGGACTAATGACCTCAGCAGTTGAGTCCCATAGTGCTCAGAGCCATTTGAACCATTTGAACCTTGGATTAGTTGGCTTGCGATTCCAACCTCTACACCTTGGTTGTAATCCCAACCTCTACACCTTATGTGCGCGTCAGGATTGCCTAACCTATAGCACCGAACCGGTACATCAGAGTTATAAAAACGATTTGAGCTCATAACTTCCTATTCTGTCCATTCCACACTAGGATCACTTACCCCAGATTCACACATTTACCCCTAGCCTATGTCCCTGAAAGAATGTAACACTGTAACGGAATCACCCCGCTACAAGTACTTGTCTGTTGCAGTAACCCAACTCATGATCACCATTATAATATCAGAGGACTAAATTATATTAGAATCTTCAAAACACCGGTAGAGGCTTATGTACTGAAAAAACAATATCTTCGTTCTGCACGCACATGTCACCTCATTACACAGATGAACTCTTCTTTCCAACCAGACCTTTATCATTTCCATATGCCGCAAAAGGTGCAGTCTATCTGAATTTGTCTTACTTATTTCATAATATCTCACTTTTATATATATACTTTGGTATCTTTTGCTGTAGCTACTGTCATTATTGTTATTATTATTATTATTTCTTTCCTTTCTCAGACGTTGCGTCTGGTTAAAAATGGAAAGTGACGCGGACATTGATCAAGCGTGACTTCCTTTTAACTGTATGGTATATGTTAAATTCCATTCTGGGGTATTCTGTATTTGCTAGTATTGTACATCCGCTTGTGATGTGATGTACTGTTTCTATTTGTTGTTTGCAAGGTCTGCATTTATCTGTTGTGGTATTGGGATCATTAATAATATGGTTGCTGTAATATCCGTTGTTTATTGTTTGATCCTGTATTGCAATCATGAATCCTTCCGTCTCGTCCGCAGCTCGTGGTCGTGTGGTAGCGTTCTCGCTTCCCGCGCCCGGGTTCCCGGGTTCGATTCCCGGCGGGGTCAGGGATTTTCTCCGCCTCGTGATGGCTGGGTGTTGTGTGATGTCCTTAGGTTAGGTTTAAGTAGTTCTAAGTTCTAGAGGACTGATGACCATCGATGTTAAGTCCCATAGTGCTCAGAGCCATTTGTACCATTTTTCCTTCCGTCTCACTTATATATTGCCTTTTCTTAGCCATGTGTTGGATGCATCTTGATCGATGTGTGGCTGTGTTAGATGATACGGGTGCTTGGTATGTAGTGTTTTCTTTTTCCAATTTACTTTCATCGTATATGTTGATGTTATGTGATCTAAAGGGCTGTAGAAGTGGTTATGAAATTTCAATGGTGTAGCCGATGTATTTATATGAGTGATTGCTTCGTGTATTTTGCTAGTTTCTGCTCGTTCTATAAAGAATTTTCTTAGATTGTCTACCTGTCCATAATGTAGGTTTTTTATGTCGAAAAATCCCCTTCCTCCTTTCTTTCTGCTTAACGTGAATCTTTCTGTTGCTGAATGTATGTGATGTATTCTATATTTGTGGCATTGTGATCGTGTAAGTGTATTGAGTGCTTCTAGTTCTGTGTTACTCCATTTCACTACTCAAAATGAATAGGTCAATATTGGTATAGCATAAGTATTTATAGCTTTTACCTTGTTTCTTGCTGTCAATTCTGTTTTCAGAATTTTTGTTAGTCTTTGTCTACATTTTTCTTTTAGTTCTTCTTTAATATTTGTATTATCTATTCCTATTGTTTGTCTGTATCCTAGATATTTATAGGCACCTGCTTTTTCCATCGCTTCTATGCAGTCGCTGTGGTTATCCAATATGTAATCTTCTTGTTTAGTGTGTTTTCCCTTGACTATGCTATTTTTATTACATTTGTCTGTTCCAAAAGCCATATTTATATCATTGCTGAATACTTCTGTTATCTTTAGTAATTGGTTGAGTTGTTGATTTGTTGCTGCCAGTAGTTTTAGATCATCCATGTACAACAAATGTGTGATTTTATGTTGTTATGTCCCAATAATATTATATCCATAATTGTATTATTTAGCATGTTGCATAGTGGGTTCAGAGCAAATCAGAACCAGAAAGGACTTAATGAATCTCCTTGGTATATTCCACAGTTAATCTGTATTGGCTGTGATGTGATGTTATTTGAATTTGTTCGGATATTAAGTGTTTTTTTCCAATTTTTCGTTATTATGTTTAGGAACTCTATCAATTGAGGATCTACTTTGTTTATTTCCAATAACTGTAGTAACCATGATTGGGGTACACTATCAAAAGCTTTTCGGTAATCAATGTATGCATAGTGTAGTAACCTTTGTTTAGTTTCAGCTTGATTTGTCACCTCTGCATCTATTATCAGTTGCTCTTTACATTCTCGTGCTATTTTGCAGCAGCCTTTTTGTTCTTCATTTATAATTTTGTTCTTTGTTGTATGTATCATTAATTTCTGTGTAGTGACCGAACTTAATATTTTGTATATTGTTGGTAGGCTTGTTATGGGGCGATATTTTG
Organism: Schistocerca serialis cubense; assembly: GCF_023864345.2. Taxonomy (NCBI): domain Eukaryota; kingdom Metazoa; phylum Arthropoda; class Insecta; order Orthoptera; family Acrididae; genus Schistocerca; species Schistocerca serialis. The sequence continues at coordinate 57,116,575 of NC_064644.1, forward strand.
CTGGGTTTGCTGTGTCTGCTTGATCTTTAGGTTTCAGATAAGTTATTCCTTGTGTAAGTGTATCAGGGACTGTGTATGGGTCTGCAGTGTAACTGTTAAATTATTTAGTTAGATGTGAATGTGTTGAGATGAACTTCTTTAACCAGAAATTTGCTATTTTATCTTTTCCAGGGGCTTTCCAATTGTGAGAAGAATTAGTTGCTTGGGTGACTTCATGTTGCAAAACTATAACTTCAGGCATTTGTGGTATCATCTTGTATGTGTCTGTTTCTGCTTGTATCCACTGTGCATACCTGTTATGCTGTACCGTGTTTGACCATATGTTGCTCCAGAAGTGTTCCATGTCTGTTTTGTTTGGTGGATGTCTATTTTAATGTGTGTGTTATCTATTGTCTGGTAAAATTTCTTTTGGTTTGTGTTGAATGTTTGGTTTTGTTTCCTTCCATTTTCACTTTCTTTGTTTCTTCTAAGTCGTTTGGCCAATTCTTGTAATTTCTGCTTCTTTTCATCTAATTGCTCTATCGCTTCTTGTTGTGAGAGTTTACCAAACCTTTCTAGTTTTTTGTTTGAGATTTCATTTCTAAAAAAATGTGTTAGCTGTCCGATGTCTTTTCTCAGTTTTTCTACTCTAATCTGTAGCCTGTGTTGCCATGTTGGTTTTGTGGGTTTCTTCTGTGTGTTGGTTGGTTCTTATCTCTGCCTGGTGTGTGTATTTAGTGTAGTGAGTGCTCCTATATAAACCAGTAATTATAACTCTTCCATAGTTGTATTTTCATTTATTTAGTTGTGTATAATTGTGTTGATAGTTGTTATTGTTGTTTCGACTCGTAGGTTATTTGGTGGTCTGTGCAAGAATGGTCTAATGTCTGTATTTGTGTCTTTGTATTCTATATATTTCAGCTGAAATTTTTCTTCTATATCTAACATGTGTGTCACTTCGTGTTCTATTTGTGCTTGTTCTAGTGGCTGTCTTAAGATTTCGTTTTCCTCTGATTGTTTAATTGATGCGTGTGGTTCTTTGTTTGTTTGCTATGAGATGTTTGAGTCCATTACTGTATTTTATTCTTCTTCTGATTGCACATTATTTTGTTCCAGTATTTGTTGTACTTGTTGTTTGATGTTTTCTAATTCCGACTGGGGTATCCTGTTATTATTGATTATTACACGGATCTGATCAACTAGTCGTTGCTCTGTTAAAAATGTTAATTCTGGGTTTCTGGTAATAAATGTTGTGTATACTTGTGATCTGTATCCAGTTGTGTTGGTTCCTAAGTTTGTAGCTTGGTAATAACAGAACATGAGGTGTCAGTTAACTTCATCAGACAATCTCATCCTGTGTCGTTGTTTTCTTTCTAGAGTGGTTGCAGGATGCATATCCTGCAAAACATCTCTATTTGGTTTCAAATCATTTTCCGTGTGGCTAGCAGTGTCGTTACCATTGTGGACGGGCATAGGGTTCAAGCGTCGTCCCCGACCATGACAGCGCTTGTCCATGACTTCATTAGTTCTGTCCTGAACCAACTAATCACACTAAAAGGGGGGTTAGCCCTATTAGTGGTTTGTTCTTTTCGTCGCCTTTTACGACTGGCAGAACATACCGGAGGCCTATTCTTTTCCCGAGCCTCCACGGGATTTATTATTATTATTATTATTTGCGGTAGTATTGCTAGTTTGCCGACTATTAGTTCTTAGTCAGCACCTTTATATCACATGGCATTAGTTAAATGAGAATCTGCTTTCAACTAATTGTTAATTGTGTTACTGTCTTTTGATACTCTGCAGACTTCAAAACTTATCATTACTTTGCTGTAAGAAACATTGTGTGCGAATGCATTGTTTCACTGCTAAGTATACTGATAAAACTCACTCAAGTGTCCTGTTGCATCAAGTGCTTAAAATATCGAGCATATAAGACCCTGTTACGAGTTAAGAGAAGTCCTCAAGTCTCTAAACGCACCATGTTAGGTACATAAAGATAAGTAAACAATAATAAATGGAAAGTGTATCGACATATTGTATAATGCAAATGTAGCATCCACAGCACAGTGAATGAACTGTCCGATGCTTCATTCTGATGCACTTTCGGTCTCTTGCCGTCTTATGGTACGATTTCAAGGCAATTGAGATATTAAAGGATCAGGTATTTGGATCAAAGTACATGACAATGATATGAAAGACTAGCGAAACAATGGCTTCATCTGTTTTCTCCCTTGTTGACATTTGGCAATAATGGATATTTATGTCATACGTTGAAGTTTTGTCTGTGTGCAAAGGTATAAATGCGTCGTTTTGTCATGCGGATATCATGCCTTTTCTAAGGCATCTTCAGTGGCAAAGTGTGTTGCTGTCTGTCAGATCTGTGCTTGTTGGTATTCTGGTGAAACTGTTTCTCATGTTTAACAGCGCCGTAAGTTTGTGTACTGACCTGACATGATTTGTTAGTTCAAAATGCCTCTGAGCACTATGGGACTCAACATCTGGGGTCATCAGTCCCATAGAACTTAGAACTATTTAAACCTAACTAACCTAAGGACATCACACACATCCATGCCCGAGGCAGGATTCGAACCTGCGACCGTAGCGGTCACGCGGTTCCAAACCGAAGCGCCTAGAACCGCACAGGCACACCGTCCGGCCATGATTTATTAGTGAAAGGCGACATTTTGTTGCACGAGATAACAGTGATATCGTTTCATAATTTTATGATCAAGACCTTGTTGAGGTCTTATTTTTATTGCGATTACCGATTCCGGCTGAATTAGTCTTTCATACTATTAACACTTTGTGTCCCAATAATTTAAATTTTAGTAACATACCTAAGATTTTGTTTTTCTGTAGACATCGCAAGAGGAAAAAATAATAAATGAGATCTTTGGAAAATCATGTCCACCCCACCCATGTGCCGATTATATTCTCCAAAAGTTTTGCAACATTGTGAAATCAGTATAAAATTTCTATGACGTAACCATATCATGTGTGCTCCTCGTTATGCAACCTCTTGAACCAAGTGTTGTGTTTGTTCAAATGGGTCAAATGGCTCTGAACACTATGGGACTTAACATCTGAGGTCATCAGTCCCCTAGAAATTAGAACTACTTAAACCTAACTAACCTAAGGACATCACATACATCCATGCCCGAGGCACGATTCGAACCTACGACCGTAGCAGTCGCGAGGTTCCGGACTGAAGGGCCTAGAACCGCTCGACCACCACGGCCGGCGTTTTGTTTGTTGAAACATAATTCAAAATCAGAGTTTTCACACGTGGTCCTTGCACATATGGGCAATTTAAATCTAATCCTCTTGTCAGTCCATACTAACCAATGACGAACTTGGCTGAATGTACAGGTTTTGGTGACACATACTGAGGCCTGTGTGTTTCTTGGCCTGAATATCCTCGTCAACTGAAACCCATGATTTTCTTTCATCCTGGTGGTTTTGTGTATAGACTGTTCGGTACCTCCGCCAAATCGGGTGGGAATTCATAGTTTTCGCCGAAAATCCTGTCTCTTTAGGAACACATTGGTACACCAAGAAAGAAATCCCTACAGTCACGTTATGGAAATCGTAAACCATACGAAAATGCCATCTCTCTTTCCCCAGAAGTATTTTGTATCTCCCCACAACACAGTCGATCACGTCAACCCCGCCCATGTGCCGATTATATTCTCCAACAGTAAACTGCCACTGCCCTGATCAGCTTCTTAATGGAAACATACTTTCCTGAGATTTGTCACAGCGCCACCCCCGTGATTTAGGCGTTTCCCCTGCAAATGTTGATGACAGATTTGTTGTCTTATTACCTGTCCTGCTAATCAGAGAAACTTCTGCTCGGCTGATGTCAGCTAGATACTCTGCCAAATAACATTCCTCCTTTTTTTTCCTTCACAATTGGTATTTTAGATTACACAATATGGGATCCACCTTTTAGTAAACACATTGTCTTTTCTTTTTACGAAAACACGTTAGCGCCTCAGTGGGTTATTGTTTGTTGAAAACTGCAAAAAGTGAACACATTTTAGGCTGTAATTGATTTAACAAAGTGAAGCCTAAAGAAAGTTTTTGTTCGGTTTGCTTCTTACCATGAATTTACGTTACATGGTTCTGCAGGACCAACTGTATTATGTCCTGAACTGACAACTAGTCATCTGCAAACCAAACGATGTAAATGTGAATTTCATCGGTGAGTTAGCACATCCCTTGGCTTTTAAAGAAATGTAATTTATTTGCAAACGCGGAAAGAAAGGACAAGAGGTGCTGATCCAAAAGATGAAGATAGATATTCTACAGTTTGGAGCTCTGTTTGTTCTAATAGTACCAAGGCTAAGGATCCCCCCTTGATGCAGGTACTTTAACAAAGGAACCGATGTCAAGGTATTATCAGAAAAAAAGCATTGATTCTGATATCCCTTACCAGGCGAACACCTATATTTCAGGAAGCTCACTTATTATGTTCGCCTTCCATTACAAATTTCTCTATGCTGGTTGAACCTCCAAGTTGTAAGCAAACCCTGATACGCCACTGACGATTAAACTCGTTTTATATCCTCAGTTTTGTTGTTTGGTTGGCGCATTCCGTTTCACGCTGTTACGAGACTTTGTTGAGCACCCTTGTTCATCAACAGCCAGATATTGTTGAGCGGGTACTTTACCAAATGCTTCACAGAGTTTATTTGCCAGGGGTCTTACATTGAACAAGGAATCACAAGCTGGGTCTATAGTAGGAAGTAGATTACTTTTATCACTGAAATGAATCAGCTCTCATATTCAGCGCCATGCGGGAAGTGGTCAGTTTTTAAGGAACATGTTTACGTTATGTTGCTTTTATGCAACATACAAATAACTGATTTATGTAGGTAAAAATGCTATAATTTCCCAGATACATAGATTATTATGTATAAAATGGAAGTTCTGTTTTACATGAGACCTCTTTCCGATTTTTCGCGCTTTGAAAGCAGCTGACTTCTGATACATGTGTCCTTGGAAAACAATTGACGGATACTCACAGAAGAGATATCTGACGGAGTCTCTCAGTACGTAGAAAGGAAGAGGGGACTTTCGAACACTGCAGCACTGCAAATTTTCGTGGTCTAAGATTCGAGACAAATTAATTTTGGAGGTTTGAACTGTACACTGCAGGACTCTTACACGGAAGTACAAAGGCTTAGAACAAGGCGCTCCACCTGACGCAGATAGTAAAATCCGCTGGCCACCCTTTGGATCTGAACATGGCCGAATTCGACCAGGAAACGTAGATTTAGCTCGGGGCATGTTTCGAAGAGTTCATAGTAGTGTAGAAAGACGATGTAGGCACAGTACCTTCATCAGAATAACAGACACTGCAGGAAACCAACGTCTGACGACAGTAAGCAAGTCGAAATGGCTGTAGGTTGCGGTAGTCTCACAGGGATGAAGAGGCTTGCACGGAATAACGGAATATACTGTCTTGGAGAGTTGAATCTAAGCAGTCTTTGCACTGAAGACCACAACAACTGCATCTGAGCTATGCAGACCATCAGCATTGAAACACCGTATCTACAATTGCACCTGTTGCTTCAATGACATTGTCCGTTTCTTTCTGGACTATTTACATTCCTTCCTGTGCCATCCTACTCAGCCGAAATAATCACTGAACAAGATGCTCCCACCAACGTATAACATTCTTAGCCAATGAACCTGTTTTCCTTCGCAGGGAGATTGAAGCGAGAGCTAATCTAGCAGCAACTGAATACTGGAGGCTAGTAAAAGCTTAGACCAAAGTGAGGCCAGCACGAAGAGGGTGACTCTATCGAGCAACCATCTTGATAAATGCGGCTGCTGTGAGATGCGGGCGGCCGATGAAGACGGTCAGCGAGCTGGCGAAAGGGGTTGATGAGGGGAAAGGGGAAGGGGGAGTGGGCAGTGAAATGGGTTGGGGGAGGGAGGGGGCAGCGCAGCGCGAAGCCGACAACGCGCGTCATTTGTTCCGACCGGCATTCCTCGGCAATAAATCAGCGCCCCTAATGGCACTGCTTTTCCTAGCGTGATTTATCGCCCTTCGCTCTTTTCTCTCTTTTATTGTTTAACTGCCGGGCGCCTACTTAGCTGCGAGTACCAGCCGTTCGCGCATTGTCGCTTTTCCCCGAACTAATGCCACAAGTTCAGCAGTGGAGGGGCAATGTTTCATTGTTCTGAAGAGTCAACAGACGGGTCGGGTGATAGTGTGCGACTAAAATTATGTTCCGCCAAGTCTGTGGTAATATAACAGGAAGCAGTCAGCTACATTCTGATTTCATAATACTGAGTTTGATTTTAGATTGCTTCGGTTCATAAAAAAACTGTTTTAGGAAAATTTTGCGTCAGTTACTTCAATAAATAGTTCGACATATCTAAATAACTATTGAGAGTAAGTTGTGACTATGGCGGATTACATGACAGAAGGGACAGCATCGGTCGTAATGACACCTCTTCCAATCTAACTGAGGCACGTAGGAGCATTAGCCCAGTTAATTGAACTAATGCCTGTTCATCCCTGAGTACAATTTAAACACTTGTCTTCAGAATTACGTTCATTCTACTACTTATAACGCACTAATGGTGGAACGTGATTGTAATGACACGTATTCCAATATAAGCCAGGCATGAGCCAATATTAGACCAGTTACTTGTGCCATGTGGTCCACGCATGCCGTACTCCATTTACGTTTGTTAACCCCGGACACCACAGACGCCGAAAGGTTTGTCTAAGCAGAACAGTTAAGGGGACTCCACACCAACAGAGAGCAGACCCTGCTAAAGGTAAGACCACCGCCTAAAAACAAACGCTTTACAACTGTAATAGGTCCTATAGCTCATCGCTAGAAAACTTGATTGCGAAAGGAGGGGTGCCGAGTTCGATTCCTGGGAACGACAAAGGTGTCTTGGTAAAAGAACGATAGTCCCTAACCAAAACAATACGCACACTCCGTGTGCATACCGGGTGGAATCATCCCAGATGTGGAAAGGGTCCTTCCAGATGCCGTGAAGAGCACAGGGTGCAGCCAACTGCAAGTGGTTGGTCACGTCGGTACCAATGATGCGTGTCACTTTGGATCAGAAGAGATTCTCTCTGGTTTCGAGCGGCTAACAGAAGTGGTAAAGGCTGCCAGTCTTGCTTGCGAGATGAAAGCAGAGCTGACCATTTTCAGCATAGTCGACAGCACCGGTTGCGGACCTCTGGAGGGTCTGAATCAGAGGCTCAGACCGTTCTGCGACCGTGTAGGCTGCAGATGTCTCGACTTGCGCCAAAGGGTGGTTGGGTTTCGGGTTCCACTGAATAGTTCAGGTGTCCACTATACACAGGAGGCAGCTACACGGGTATCATGGGCCGTGTGGCGTGGACTGGGTGGTTTTTTTAGGTTAGAGGGCCTCGGGAAAACGCAAGAAGGGCTTCAGTCACAAAGGGTGAAGGCTGAACACAGGAAGAACGTAGATACCTGAACCTTTGGTATAACAGTTGTAAACTGTCGTATCTGCGTTGGGAAAGTACCAGAGCTCCAAGCGCTAATAGAAAGCACTGATGCTCTAATCGTTATAGGCACAGAAAGCTGGCTAAAGCCGGATATAAGCTCAGCCGAAATTATTGCGAAGAACCTAACGGTTTTTCGAAAGGATAGGCTAAACACGGTTGGCGGTGGCGTGCTTGTTGCTGTCAGAAGTAGTTTATCTTGTCGCGAAATTGAAGTAGATACTTCCTGTGAGTTAGTATGGGCAGAGGTCATTGTTGGAAACCGGAATAAAGCAATATTTGCATCCTTTTACCGACCTCTCAGTTCAGATGATACAGTTGCTGAAAGGATCAAAGAAAACTTGAGTTTGATTTCAAACACGTACCCAACTCATACGATAATAGTTGGGTGTGATTTCAACTTACTCTCGATATGTTGACTAAAATACATGTTTAATTCCGAAGGTACGCATAAAATATCATCCGAAATTGTGATGAACGCATTCTCTGAAAATTATTTCGAGTAGTTAGTTCATGAGCCCAAGCGAATTGTAAACCGTTGTGAAAACGCACTTGACCTCTTAGCAACACGTAATCTTGAGTTAATAACGAGCATCAAAACCGAATTAGGGATTAGTGGACACAGGGTTGTCGTAGCGAGATTGAATATTGTAATCCCTAAATCCTCTAAAAAATAAGCGAAAAATATACCTGTTGAAAAAAGCAGATAAAAATTCACTTGACGCCTACCTGAGAGACAATCTCCACTCATTCCAAACTAATAATATAAGTGTAGACCAGATGTGGCTTAAACTCAAGGAAATAACATCGGCAGCAATTGAGAGATTTATACCAAATAAATTAACAAACAACGGAGCTGATCCTCCTTGGTACTCTTAAAGGGTTAGAACACTGTTGCAGAAAGCACGAAACAAACATGCCGAATTTAAACAGACGCGAAATCCCCAAGATCGGCGATCTCTTACAGAAGCTCAAAATTTAGCGCGGACTTCAATGCGAGATGCTTATAACAGTTTTCACAACGAAACTTTGCCTCGAAACGTGGCAGAAAATCCAAAGGGATTCCGGTCGTATGTGAAGAATGTTAGCGGCAAGAAACAATCAATGCCTTCTCTGCGCGATAGCAATGGAGATGCTATCGAAGACACTGCTGCCAAAGCAGAGTTGCTAAACACAGCCTTCAGATATGCCTTCACAATAGAAGACGAAGTAAATATTCCAGAATTCGAATCGAGAACAGTTGCCAACACGAGTAACGTAGAAGTAAATAACCTCGGAGTAGTGAAGCAGCTTAAATCACTTAATAAAAGCAAGTCTTCAGGTCCCGACTCTATACCAATTAGGTTAATTTCGGAGTATGCTGATGCATTAGCTCTATACTTAATCATATACAACCGTTCGCTCATCGAAAGATCCGCACGCAAACACTGGGAAGTTGCACAGGTTACACCAATATTCAAGAAAGGTAGTAGGAGCAATCCACTAAATTACAGGCCCATATTGTTAACGTCGACATGCAACAGGATTTTGGAACATATATTATGTTCGAACATAATGAAATACCTCGAGGAAAACGGGCTATTGACACACAGCCAACATGGGTTTAGAAAACATCGTACCTGTGTAACGCAACTAGCTCTTTATTCACATGAAGTGTTGAGTGCTATTGTCAAGGGATTTCAGATCGATTCCGTATTTCTGGATTTCCGGAAGGCTTTTGACACTGTACCACACAAGCGGCTCGTAGTGAAATTGCGTGCTTGTGGAATATCGTCAGAGTTGTGTGACTGAATTTGTGATTTCCTGTCAGAAAGGTCACAGTTCGTAGTAATTGACGGAAAGCCATCGAGTAAAGCAGAAGTGATTTCTGGCGTTCCCCAAGGTAGTGTTATAGGCCCTTTGCTCTTCCTCATTTATATAAACGATCTGGGAGACAATCTCAGCAGCCGTCTTCGGTTGTTTGCATGTCACACTGTCGTTTATCGACTAATAAAGTCATCAGAAGATCAAACCAAACTTCAAAACGGTTTATAAAAGATATCTGAATGGTGCGAAAAGTGTCAGTTGTCCCTAATTAACGAAAAATGTGAGTTCATCCACATGAGTGCTAAAAGGAACTCGTTAAACTTCGGTTACAAGATAAATCAGTCTAATCTAAAAGTCGTAAATTCAACTAAATACCTAGGTATTACAATTACGAACAACTTAAATTGGAAGGAAAACACAGAAAATGTTGTGGGGAAGGCTAACCAAGGGCTGCGTTTTATTGGCAGGACACTTGGAAAGTGTAAAAGACCTACTAAGGAGACTGCCCACACTACGCTTGTCCGTCCTCTTTGAGAATACTGCTGTGAGATGTGGGATCCTTACCAGATAGGACTGACGGAGGACATCGAAAAAGTTCAAAGGAAGGCAGCTCGTATTGTATTACCGCGAAATATGGGAGAGAGTGTCACAGAAATGTTACAGGAGTTGGGCTGGACATCATTAAAATAAAGGCGTTTTTCCTTGCGATGGATCCTCTCACGAAATTCCAATCACCAACTTTCTCCTCCGAATGCGAAAATATTTTGTTGACACCGACCTACATATGGAGACACGATCACCACTATAAAATAAGGGTAATTACAACTTGTACAGAAAGAAACAAGTGTTTATTCTTTCCGTGCGCTATACGAGATTGGAATAATAGAGAATTGTGAAGGTGGTTCGATTAACCCTCTGCCAGGCACTTAAATATGATTTGCGGAGTATCCATGTGGATGTAGATGTAGATATTCTCACCGCGCGTGCGAAATTCTTCGAAACGCTCGATAACGTTCCGGGCAACATCGGGTTCGTCACAGATTAGTGTTTCCAGGACATGTTTTACCTAGAAACGCCCCTCTGTTTTTAAACGCATGTCTGTGCTGCTAAAAGCATGCGCAGAAAGTAGACGTGGCGATGGAGAATGGTGTGAATACAACATTATACCCTCAGCTGCATTGCGTTGCGTCTTCCCATAGATCAGTACCATATCGGGTAGTCCTCGCTGGAGTGTATTGCAGTTGTTATGTTTCTAAGACCTGTCTCGAACCACAAACAAACGGCCACGTAACTTATGAGAGCGGAACAGAAGGAAAATGCATGCTTATGGCGGCAGAGCTCGGTGGAGGTTCACTTGTACGTGCACTTCCCCTTTGGACAGCAGTGCCGAGGGAACCCTTTTTGCACTGACGTATGCGGGAAATATGACACAACTAAGGACGGACTGCATGAGCCAACAGGTACATTTCTGTATTAGACATGCGTATGTGACTTTATAATTACATTCAGTCTATATGACTACTTATAACGCGCTGACGATAGCTGCACTGTCAGTTGAAATCTAGATCTGCATGCAGTTAAGAAGACAGGTGAAATACCAGCGATGCTGACCTCCTTTCTGTACTGGTTTACATCACGGTCGTGAAGCACATTCCCTTCGAATCGTACATGACACAATACATTAATTTTAATAACGATCACAGTGTGCAGAGCTGTGCTCGCAGGCGGCCGTTTCCCTCCCCTCTCTGTTACTGTAAAGCCACCGCAACACTTAGTATTTGGCTACATGATGTTTGTTAAGTCCTGATGGAAGTTTACTCCATCGAAAATGGTCGACGTTAATTGTCTACTGGATTGTGCATGCAGCAACAATAAGAAGTGTCATTTACGGTAAACCAGCAGGAGGTAAACGCTGACGTCATGGAAGTCGAACAATTTCCTAGCTCAAAACATCATGTGGAATGGAAGCGGCCATGCAACGCACCAGTATTCCCGACCTCTCTCAGACAATTATCCAGGAAGATATAAAACATCAGCCAATACACCAACTATAATAACTAACTAAATTTTATACATGGTGTTCCACTCATAGTGACCGGGACAAATATTTCACGAAATAAGCATCAAACGAACAAACTACAAAGAACGAAACTCGTCTAGCTTGAAGTAGGAACCCAGATGGGGCTATGGTTGGCCCGCTAGATGGCGCTGCCATAGGAAAGCCGGATATCAACTGCGTTTTTTGAAATAGGAACCCCCATTTTTTATTACATATTGGTGTAGTACGTAAAGAAATATGAATGTTCTAGTTGGACCACATTTTTCGTTTCCTGATAATGGCGCTTTAGGTATTTGCTTCGTGATACATTACCCGTGTTGAAATGGACCGTTTACCAATTGCAGAAAAGGTCGATATCGTGTTGATGTATGGCTATTGTGATCAAAATGCCCAACGGGCGTGTGCTATGTATGCTGCTCGGTATCCTGGACGACATCATCCAAGTGTCCGGACCGTTCGCCGGATGGTTACATTATTTAAGGAAACAGGAAGTGTTCAGCCACATGTGGAACGTCAACCACGACCTGCAACAAATGATGATACCAAAGTAGGTGTTTTAGCTGCTGTAGCAGCTAATCCGCACATCAGTAGCAGACAAACTGTGCGAAAATTGGGAATCTCAAAAACGTCGGTGTTGAGAATGCTGCATCAACATCGACTGCTCCCGTACCTTATTGCTATGCACCAGGAATTGCATGGCGACGACTTTGAAAGTCGTGTACAGTTCTGTCACTGGGCACAAGAGAGATTACGGGACGATGACAGATTTTTTTCACGCGTTCTATTTAGCGACGAAGCGTCATTCACCAACAGCGGTAACGTAAACCGGCATAATATTCACTATTGGGCAACGGAAAATCCACTATGGCTACAACAAGTGGTACATCAGTGACCTTGGCGTGTTAATGTATGGTCCGGCATTATGGGAGGTATGATAATTGGCCCCCATTTTATCGATGGCAGTCTAAATGTTGCAATGTATGCTGATTTCCTACATATTGTTCTACCGATGTTACTACAAGATGTTTCACTGCATGACAGAATGGCGATGTACTTCCAACATGATGGATGTCCGGTACATAGCTCGCGTGCGGCTGAAATGGTATTGAATAGCATATTTCACGACAGGTGGATTGGTCGTCGAAGCAACATACCTCTGCCCGCACGTTCTCCAGATCTGACGTCCCCGGATATCTTTCTGTGGGGCAAGTTGAAGGATATTTGCTATCGTGATCCACCGACAACTTGCGTCAGCGTATTGTCAATACATGTGCGAACATTACGGAAAGTGAACTACTCGCTGTTGAGAGGAATGTCGATACACGTATTGCCAAATGCATTGAGGTTGACGGACATCATTTTGAGCATTTATTGCATTAATGTGGCATTTACAGGTAATCACACTGTAACAGCATGCGTTCTCAGAAACGATAAGTTCACAAACGTACATGTTTCACATTAGAACAACCGAAATAAAAAGTTCAAACCTACTTACGTTCTGTATTTACTTTTAAAAACCTACCTGTTACCAACTGTTTGTCTAAAATTGTGAGCGATATGTTTGTGACTACTACAACGCCATCTATCACAAATCGAAAAACGTAGTCCAACTACATCATTCATATTTCTTTACGTACTACACGAATATGTAATAAAAATGGGGGTTCCTATTTTTTAAAAAAACGAAGTTGATATCCATTTGACCTGTGGCAGCGCCATCTAGCGTGCCAGCCATAGCGCCATCTGGTTTCCCCCTTCAAGCTAGACAAGTTTCGTTCTTTGTAGTTTTTTGGTTTGACGCTTATTTCGTGAGATATTTGGCCCGGTCACGATCAATGGACCGCCCTGTATATAAAATAAAGTCTTATGCTTCTTAAACGAAGAAAAATGAATAACACAAAGTTAATACTCGCCCCACTTCTATTGCAAATTTAAACTCTTTTTTCATACTAGAATTAAAACGATACTGACCACCAAAAGAATTGCATACTGATTTCCTAAGTCAAGCGAAGAGCTTCGGATAACAGCCTATACGAACTATCTTAGGTAATTGTTTGGAGTGTAGTTGGCAGTTGAAGTAAGAGCCTGCATCTAAGTGGCGAGCCCGCATGAGCGGCGTTCATTTCCATGACACCGTGCGGTAATACGCAAGCATCAGCTGCCTCACTCGTCATCAAGTGGGCGAACATAACGCCGAGTATCGGCCGACAGGTGCGTGGCCCTGCCACGAGGTTGGGGAAACATGTGCTCTAGACGGCTCTGTCACAAAGTACCAGCACTGATTGGCTAGACAAGCGCATTTGGTACTGGAATTTCTGTTTAGCTGTCGATTATTCATGTTTTTTTATGGAGAATGAGTGTACTATATACCTGAAGTTCACAGCGAATAGGTTTGATTATGTATAGCGAAAATTAGATAATCGAATAGTTAATGTATTTGAAGATCACTAATTTAGCTACAGAACTCTAAATTAGCGTGAACAAATAATTGATGAAATAATGGCCACATTGAGTCTGCAGGAAAGAATCGCACTGACAGTGAGACATATTTTGGACATAAAAAATGAAAAACATTTGTACAGAGGAACGTAAAAACTGATAAAATGATTGTAATTGTCAACTGGTTATAGTGAACAAAAAGTTTCCATCAAGCTAGATGGTAGGCATCCGTGAGTAAATCGAGCAACTGAACTACGAGGACTAGGCTCTCGTGCTTAAATTGAGCAAATGGTGTAGAAAGCTTAGTTTTTCTCTGTAAACCATAAGATGCCACCGATAAACATCTCGAAAATGGAATGGCGACCCTCAGGTTTTGGGCTTCTTAAGGCGTGAGACGCAGCGGGACTTGTTGATTTAGCATAGGCTAAATTAAATGAAAAAGAGGTTAGACGCAGAAGATCTGCTGCGCCGATGTGGACAACCTCATTGGTTACAGCCAGAAACAGACAGAGAGTGAGATGACGTTTTTCAGTATAGAATCTTAGAACACAGATTGCTGGTAAAGTGACTTAGAATCCGCAGCTCGTGGTCGTGCGGTGGCGTTCTCGCTTCCCACACCCGGGTTCCCGGGTTCGATTCCCGGCGGTGTCAGGGATTTTCCCTGCCTCGTGATGACTGGGTATTGTGTGCTGTCCTTCGGTTAGTTAGGTTTAAGTAGTTCTGAGTTCTAGGGGACTGATGACCATAGATGTTCAGTCCCATAGTGCTCAGAGCCATTTGAACCATTTTTGAAAGTGAATAGAGTGTAGCCCACGGAAAGGCACTAGCGTGTTATAAGGAACATTTTTACTGGTCGGCGTTTGTAAGATCCAAAGCCAAGCCAATCTGAAGACAACGAGAGAAGCAAAACGCTGCAATGCAAGGTTTCCTCTTGTCACTGTCAACCGTTTTATAAGTAACATTATGAGAATAAACCAAAGTAACTGTGATTTTTGTTTCATTTAGTAGTTGCGCGATTCCTAATTCATTATTTTGAGGGCAATTAGTTAATATACGTCAGATGCAGGACCCACTTCCACTTTTTTGCATAAATTGACACACCCTCCCAAGTCAGGTCCACTAGCACTTTCTGTCTTCATTCACACAGAAGAAAAAAACTTCTTAAACTGGATGAATCCTTCTGAATCATTCAATACGTTTCTAGGTCTGTTGTTATCTTTAGTTTTCCATTAACGAATTTTTGGCATCTTTTGTAGCACTTAAGTGAGAACTGTTACCTCTGTAGGTGAAATTAACGTAGAAAAAATGAGAAACAATTCAAAATAACTGAAATACAGACCTAACACATAAGAAGCGTTGCCCTGTCATGCTAGTCAGCGAGACATCCAGGTAGATCAGCTGACAGATGGCAGGAGGAGTCATCTTGGTGGTCTGAACCTGTCCTGTGAGCGGTACTGGACCTAAATACGCCGCCACTGTCTCCTGGTGGACTTCACAGACTCTACATCAGCCACCGTATGAGGAAGTCTACCGCTTGTCCTCATGTTTCTTGCAGACAGACTGGGAATAATCTCTGGTTCTGTATGATTATTTTGCGTCAGAGCAGACCGTCAGCAACATACTTCAGTCCATTCCGACACTGTGCTAGCTGTTTGCTCATGGTTCTAGTCAGCCTCTATATGCAGACTCGATCTTCAAACTGACTCGCCTTGACACAGTCACCTGAAAGTGGACTCTAAGCCACGGTGGAAATCAAAATTTTTCACGTACACACTCACTGCTGGAGACGAGTGAATTTGCAAGTGACAGAAAAAGAATGGTAATGCAGACAGGGAATGGAACATCGATGACATTTTGATAGGTGGTCTGATATTATGCTGGGAATTGTTTCAAACGGCTCTGAGCACTATGGGACTTAACATCTGACATCTTCACTTAGAACTTAGAACTACTTAAACCTAAGGACATCACACACATCCATGCCCGAGGCAGGATTCGAACCTGCGACCGTATCGTTCACGCGCGGTTCCAGACTGAAGCGCCTAGAACCGCTCGGCCACCATGGGAGAATTTCCAAGCAATCGAACATCAGTTATTATTATTTTATGTCGCTGGTCTGTGCTCGAGAATTTTCGATTTTGGGAGACCCCCTGGCGAGCTGTTGGCTATTACGTAACAGTATGGAACAGATTTAGCTTTCACTTTCATTACTATTATCAGGTTCTACCAGATAGCAGAATCATGTGATATTCTTTCAACATTTTTACCCAGTAGGGCACAAAAAATAACTGCTAAAGATCAAAAGAGGTGGAATAACTATATCACAAGCGATAACCTCATTTTGACAGAGTAGTTCTCTGTTTATACATGGAGGTATTTGAATACAATACTGTCACCATGGCAATGGGCCTAACAAACGGCCATTATCAACTAGAAAGTCAAGCTGCCAGCCTATATGTACACGCTGAAAGAATTACGTTACGAAATAAGACACTGAAAGTAGTTGAAAAGGTTTTCCTTGTGGGTAACAAAATAAATTAAGACGGCAGAACTAAAAAGGATATAAACTGCGGAATGGTAATGGGAAAACGAGAAATAAGTCAACAACTGATACGAATTTAAATGAACTGTGATGTACCCACCTACTCCACTAGAAGAAGAAATGACCATAGTTACCCATTATTAAATCTTTCAGTGGCTCAGAATGCAGTTGAACAAGCAGCAACAAAAATGTTTGGTCATTTGACCAGCACCATGAAAGTTCCAACTTGCAGTAAAGCACGTGTTAATCTAACTTAGAATCATTTCTCGTAGACAATACATTGAAGTAAACGGACCGAATTATTTATTTGAAGAGTGGTAGCCTGAAAAACAACCCTCGTTCTTAAGCGTTACTGTGTGAATAGGACTAAAAAATAATATGTTCATTAATATCAAAACCAATCTTGTATACATGTCCTGTGAACTGACACGTCCCACACCATTTCGATAAAAGAATCGTTCACATGAATTGTGAGACATGTGCGTATTTTACGAAATATTAATGTGAGTCCCTAAAAGTATAAAAGACGTTAAACAGTTTACAGAAGAAAAAAAGAAACTCTGTTATAGATGAATGCTAAAAATTTGATGTAGGTGGAGTAGCTAACGATAGCTGATCACAGAGAAGAATTTACTGAACTTGACTAAGGTAAGAGCAAAGTTGATAGGACACATTGTTGCGTCTCGCCCACTCGTCTCGTATAAGACGCCTAAGGGATGCTGCGTTCTCGGAATGCTATACAACATTCAGACAAATAACATTAGTTGTTTCATTTATACAAAGCAAATTAACAATACTTAACTTTGGATTTAGAACAAGCGTCGCAAACGATGGAAGACATGCAAACAGTATATAATCTTCGCTATAGACAGAAACCAAATAAGCACTCGATACGGGGCACTACAGTCTATTCTGCTGGTCTACAACCGTCCACCATTGTCCGTAAACTGAGCCGTTGTGAGCGGCTGACGCTGCCAGGAGCGGCTCTTACATTCACTTCTTGCTGAGGTGGCTGCTGGCGCGACGCGGTCCTTGTCAGAGGGCTAAGGGCTGACCGTTCCTCACCGCCTTCTCTGCTCACGCGTTTCACATCTTTATTCCGGTGCTTGTGGTTACGCTAGAACACACATCATGAGGCAACACAGGATAGTTAATTGGCTAATGGGAGGAAGTGTCGAGGGGTAAAACTTCGTCGAGGGATATTATGAGTAGACTGCAGTAAGCAGGTTCTAGAGGTGGTGGATTACAGTGGTTATACATGGAGACATATCTAGAGGGTGGACCTGAATGGAGAGTTGCTTCAAACCGTTCTACTGACTGAACACCACGACGAAACTAATGCGTATTACTAAAGGGGGTAAGTGAAGAAGATGTCTGGAGATAGTGTGTGATAACTTTGCAATGGACACGTGATGCTAGAGAGCTCTTAACGGACACACTGCGTCTCGTCGCACATTACGACGTGCCGGATGCGTCACCATATGGGGGCGGCGGCGTGGGCTGCGTGGGTGGCGGAGGAGCTGAAACAGTTGTTGACGGCGGCGCTGGCTCAAGTGAGCCATTGGGCGTCCGCCTGTCTGGCGCCTCCTCCATTATGGATCCGACGCCGGCGGTGCGGGGGAGGCGCCGCGACGCTCTGCCCTTTTGACGGCTGGCTATCGGATTTGGCAACGAGAGCGTCTGGAAGCGAGTGTGCGTTGCGCTCCGGCCGCTAACATCACTTCAGCGCGGCCTACATCGGTCTGCTTAACGCTTGACGGTGGGAGGGAGAATAGCTGCGTAAAGAACCTACCAACTGGCTAGCAACCGATGACGATATTAACTCTGCTCATTCAAGGGTACCATCAATTAGGCTTATAATCAGACTGCACTCGCCACACCCTGTTGGTCAACTAGGACAATTTGCAATCTATGCCTTTCTTGTCTACTGTGGCCATTACTCTCATATTCCATCTCGCGATCATTGGAACATCACTCAAACATTTCTTTTATCGTAATTTTTTCTCTCTGTTTTTAACTCACTTTCAACTTAACAATATTCGGATAGTCACAACAGCAATTGAACTGTGGGAATCTTGTTCGTTAATTATTTGAGCTATAAGACCAAACTATGTGTTTTGTAGCAAATACGTCCGTAATTCCATCATAAGTAAATGCTACTCCATTCGCTACTTTTGAATCGCACACGCTTGTATTATCTTTGGAAGCAAGAATTCATGACATGGAATTGGAATGTACTCTAAAATTCCCGCATGATCGGACAGCGTCATCTACATTGAATGTACTGATACCTAGGTCTGTCGCTACTATTGATGCCTTCGGTATTCCTTAAATCACGGTTTCTAGTAACAGCGCAAGTTGTTAATGTGCCAGCCATTCTGTGTCTTTGATTCACTTTGTTATTTTCTGTGCTTTTTTTCTTGTAGAGTAGCTGTTGGCTGTCTCCTTTCTTTCCATAACCCATTAGTTTTTCGATACTCTCCTCTAACACCACAGTCCATAGATTTCAAATCGCCTCATTTCAGTCTTACCAAGTGTCAATATTTCGCACTACTACCGTGCTGTGCTCCAAATTTGCCCTTCATGAATCCATTCCTGATCTCAGCTTTGTTTTTTGATGCTAGTAGCTGTTTCTTTTTAAAGATTTCGTGTTGGCTTGTGCAGTCCTTCCTACAATGTTTTACTCGCATCTTCCTTCTTTACTGTTTCTTCTTCCCATACTTTCAGGGGCCTCTGCCAAGGTTTTACATTTAATCTTCCTTCACAAGTTATTATCTTGGCCTTATATTCGTGTGTACCGTAGCTAACAGGTAGCACACGGTCCAGTACCCCAAACACTAGGCACATATCCTGTTCACATGTGGCCACTACTCTTATGTCATCAGGGAAGCTTATAATGGTGATCTAGTCCACGACAAACAACTATCTCACCGAGTTGGTTCATTACTTCCTCCATTGAGCCGTTGATATACAAGCTAAATATCAGGGGCGAAACGGAACTACACTTGAGTTCACATTTCCTGAAGTTGGCTTTTCATCTCATTCCGCAAGAGCTAATTTCAGCAGTCTGTTTTATATAAAGGAAGGATCAGGCTTCTTACACAGTAAAATATATCACCATGCCTACGAGTGACAAATATTTTCTTCCAGTCCACACTAATAATATTCTTCTCCAGCGTAGGAATGCTGTGTATGTTTGCTTGTTTTCCCGTAAGATATATTTTATCATTAGCCGCAGAGCTGAACTTGTTGGTGAATCGAAAAAACAGAATGGTTGGGAAGATGTTGAAACAGGAGTTTTTACGGGAAACTGTCGTTTGGGCGATGATAAAGGGAACAATCGCCAGCGTTTCCCATAAAAAAAAGAAAACACCAACTGCCGCCAACAATCTCAGTTCTTCCTTCTGTTCTCTGGTAAAATATACTGTACATTACTTCTGATGCATGTGAAACTAGACTGTCCGGTAGTTTTCACATTCATTCCATCTTGCTTTCATCAGGACCCGGAAATTACATTCTTTAAAAATCTGATGTACCCTCCTAATTTACGTAGATTTTTTCACGAGGTTATAAAGTTCCTTCTGCTGTAGTATGTAATGCTTTGTGCTCGAAATTTTCTGTCAACAAGAGTTATTAGTGTTGGCGTTGTAGCGGTCTTTCGCGCCCCAGGGAATTAGTCAGATGGTTACCATCTGTGATTAGTATTGCATTATCATGAAGAATATATGGATTGCTTGTTGTCTTTCTAAAAATACCGATATAATGTACAGATATGAAAATGATAGGATAAAATAAACAAATAAAGAATGTGTGATCGTATCAATGACGGGAGCTGCAATGAAATCGGCGTAACCAGTAACTGTTGGTCTAGCGTTGATGAGATGATGCATGACTGTCATAAGAAAATTAAAGGAAAGGAAGAATAACATTTGTCATGGGTTTGTGTCGAAAGGAGTATCCAAACATGAAGTTACACCTCGTTACGTAAATTTAAAGGTTCTTGCATTGATCATGCTGTATGCATTTAAGGTCGCTATAATGGCGGCTGATCAGTGCCATCACAATACTAAGAAACCCGACTGGATTGCTAAACGACATATAGAAACAAGTTAGGACAAAGAATGTTTAAAAGTAATAAGTAATTGCAATTTGTATCTCTCTCAAACTGTAATTATCATAAAATAAAGAATAAAAATGAAACCACCTTCTACCTAACGCCTAGTTAGTAGGAAAACGTGAGAAAAAAGACAGTAGCAGTTGTTGTAGCGGGGCCAGCATTTGTTCTTTAAACAATGTACAACTAAAAAATGAACTTTATACGACATATATTTATTTAATCATGTTACTCTCATTTTGGAAAGTTGCCAATGTCATCCTGTAACGTTCTATTTCAGTTGTCCGTTGTAAATAATTGTGAATATCTTCTTGATGATGAATAAATGTCTGTTGACATATGTGACGATACTTAAATTAACATTGCCGTTTACACGTTCTTATTTATAGCTGAGAACCATCTGTATTTCTTAACGTCTAATATCAGGGGGAACCGTGTGCACCACGACCGTGTTATTGTCAATACATCTGGGATGAATGGCAGTATCGGTCGTAAATATTGAAATCCTTTATTTTGCAGATGAATTTCGGTCACTTTGTGACCATCCTCAATGCTAAAAATACCTAAGAAACAGCAGACATGAGGATAATATCACAAATGTGGCCCTATTTATAACCACTACCAACAAATACAGAAACAGAAAAATGTATACAAATCTACAGATTCACTTGCATACCAAATTATGTCATAATGGCACAACGTTGTCTATGAGGTGTACCATTTACTGTGATGATTACTTCCAACAGATACCGTACCTTCACTTTTACTTCATACAATAAATTTTAAATTTAACATAAGAGCCTATGTTGTAACCTTAGCAGTTGCCCTTAGCAGTTGATGATCCAACGTAGAGTGAGCCTATAACTTACTCAGTCAACTAGCTAAGCTCAATATTGCAAGAACAAGCGTCATAGTGCCCTCTATATTCCAAACCTTGCAATATGCAGACATCAAGTACGACAAGTACCATCAAGGGGAAAACCAAAGCTTACATAGAAAATAACATTTAAAATCGCATGAAAATATTACTCGTCAAAAGTCATGGCAAAACTTAAAAAAACGCAGTGCAGGCATAATAAAAATTAGAACTAAATTACGCCTTCAGACGTAAAGTATAAGATAAAACTTTGTAGGAATATACCTAACGTAAAAGCACATAGTAATTTCTTAAAACCAAATACAGAAAAAATTGCATTAGAAACAGCCTTTTTACATTTCTAAAAACATCGGTTAAACGTAAAAACAATATTTTTTTACAACGGGATATTACGTCCTCTCTCGTCATACTCGAAGACTTAACCAACGTAATGGTTGACATTATTAGCGTAAAATTTTAATAGACCTTTACAAAAGTAATAAAAAGACATGAAAAAAATACAGTGGTGTCCCTTGTGATGTACCAGACTTCTAATACTATTATTTTTCATCTGAGCAACTGACATTAAATTTCAATAACGAAACATTGGGTGGCTGTTGTAAAATCATTGAATAAACAGGCATATGTAAAATATACATTTCAAATAGAGCTCAAAAATAAAACTAATATCTACCATTTGCTGTTAGGAAACCAGCTGCATACTTCATAGCAAAAAATTGGTGTTGAAGAGGGTTGCCTAAATGGACACCATGTTTCCGCACAAACAGTGTGTTAGAGCGTCGTGCCGGCTAATCTTCCGTCTCATTGTTGGCCTTGTGGGCGGCTTTCTAGCTATGCGCTAGGCAGTTCTGAAAGTGCTCCAAAAACTGACACTAATGTCGACGTTAAGCAACGTGCCATTGCGAGATTTCAAATTGCAGAAAAACTTCATCTCCTCAAGGAGATCGAGATATCTGGCTTCTCGTGCCCTATGCAGCGGTTTAAGCTGCAGTATGAAGTCAGGGAAGCATGGGTCGTTTCAATAAAATGTGTCACAAAGTTGGATCCATTGGCAATATCCGTGCTGTCCAGCGCAACATGCTCACGGTATCTTTTTTCGAGTTTTCTGTATTTCCACACTCGTTATCAAGTCCCGGCATGGCACTTTGGAAGCCTATGCATGGCTCCAGAATCTGTCTTCAGTAACTGTTTCTTATGGCGTTAGTTTTGGAAAATTATGCTGACAATAAAGTCCCTAATTCCCACTCGCTGCAAATGGCGCAATTATACAGGGTGAGTCACGTAAGATGTAACACCCGTTTCATTTCGTGAACGGTTACATATGACGCAGTGTTCGATAAATTTTCGGTAAATGTTAGAGCCTTGAGAGGCACACATTTTTTGTTGGGTATCAACTGAGATATTGAAGCAAGTAGGTTTTGTAAATGGGGCCGTATACTTTTCACAACTGCATTAGATAACCCTTGAGGAGTCAATAACAGTGATATAGGGATTATTACTATTGGCGTTGAAACCCCTCGTAAAAAAAGACTATAAATGTTCTAGAATTTGAGTTCACGGTGCTGGAATCGACACTAGAGGTGCAAACACCGCCAAAACGAACTCTCATGCTACGCCATTCAGGATGGCAACACATTTGCCTGTTTACTTGTTTGCACGGCAGGGCGGTCATTTCTGCTTCCACGTTCCCTGGGTGCAGGCATACACACCAATGAGGAGAAGTTGAATAAGCTACTTTTATTTGGTGAATGTCAAAAACACGCCGTAAAAAAGTACAGAGGTCTAGGGCAGCCTATCCGGATCGCCAGCGTCTGACGCCCATGGCAGTTGCACAAACTATTAACACGCTAGTGCTGACAGCCTTCTTGAGCGTCAATAAGGGGGCAAGAAGTAACACTGCAACTGACAGAAAACACGAAGAAGCTGTCCTGGCAACAACGCTAATCGCACAGTAGTACGAGGCATATTGACAAGGGATATTGAATCAGCATCGGCAGAATTGCTATCCACATTATACATCACTATACGAGGTACTTGACGACAGTGGTTTCGAACGTCGTTCAGAATTATGTCGGTTTGCCATTCAGCGACTGGGAGACGACCCTAACATTTTGCAACGTGTGGTTTTTGCAGTTAAAGCAACATTTACTACCCACCCTAACGTAAATTTGCATACACCACTGGGAGGCCAATATCCACATTGGTTTTGTCAGGTGCAGCGGCAATGGCGGTGGAGCGTAAACGTACTGTGCGGCATCACAGAAATTACACGGTTGGACCTTAAATCTCAGGCATTCTAAATGGAAGAACATTCTACCGATTCTAGCAGAGGTACCACTGAGTATTCGACCATATATCTTCTTCAGCCCCGAAGTACTGTATATGATATCTGCAGGTTTTATTTTTTCCTTGCTGGTTTATCCGGTTGAACCCTTTCTCGCCTGTGGTATCGTTACAATAGATAACGCGCTTGCGTCAGCTCATTTGTTCGGCTCTCTGCCCAGCATCATGATGTGGCAACACTATTCCAAACATTCGGATTCGACGACTGCACGGCATGTCTCAGCCAAATAAATTTAGAGCCATAAATTTTGCTAATCACACGTGTTCTCACATGTTTTAATTTCATATAAAAACTGTACAAATATTTTTCAGTTAGTAGCGAACTATGAATTAACGTTATAATGAATTTATAAGCTTTCAACTTTTGGGTATCACCTACGATACCTCAGAACTCATTGTTGACTTTGCTCATGTCGGGTAAAGTGTGGTTATATTTTTTGCCATTGTTCCATAGACTAGACTGATGAAGATATCATTCAGTTGATCAAGAGAAGTAATCCACATGAATCTGACGTAGAGATTGATGAATCTGACAATGAAGATGGCGATTGATGCAGTGCATCAAATAGTGAAACAATGCTTCATGCTGAAATTCGAGAAAGAACAGGTGGTCACCAAAGTATTTTTTATAAAAGGCTCATTTCAACGAATATTGTTGTTGTTGTTGTTGTTGTTGTGGTATTCAGTCCTGAGACTGGTTTGATGCAGCTCTCCATGCTACTCTACCCTGTGCAAGCTTCATCTCACAGTACCTACTGCAACCTACATCCTTCTGAATCTGCTTAGTGTATTCATCTCTTGGTCTCCCTCTACGATTTTTACCCTCCACGCTGCCCTCCAATACTAAACTGGTGATCCCTTGATGCCTCAGAACATGTCCTACTAACCGATCCCTTCTTCTAGTCAAGTTGTGCCACTAACTTCTCTTCTCCCCAATCCTATTCAATACTTCCTCATTAGTTATGTGATCTACCCATCTAATCTTCAGCATTCTTCTGTAGCACCACATTTCAAAAGCTTCTATTCTCTTCTTGTCCAAACTATTTATCGTCCATGTTTCACTTCCATACATGGCTACACTCCATACAAATACTTTCAGAAAAGGCTTCCTGACACTTAAATCTATACTCGATGTTAACAAATTTCTCTTCTTCAGAAACGTTTTCCTTGACATTGCCAGTTTACATTTTATATCCTTTCTACTTCAACCATCATCAGTTATTTTGGTCCCCAAATAACAAAATTCGTTTACCACTTTAAGTGTCTCATTTCCTGATCTAATTCCCTCAGCATCACCCGAATTAATTCGACTACATTCCGTTATCCTCGTTTTGCTTTTGTTGATGTTCATCTCATACCCTCCTTTCAAGACACTATCCATTCCGTTCAACTGCTCTTCCAAGTCCTTTGCTGTCTCTGACAGAATTACAATGTCATCGGCGAACCTCAAAGTTTTTATTTCTTCTCCGTGGATTTTAATACCTATTCCGAATGATACTTTTGTTTTCTTCACTGCTCGCTCAATATACAGATTGAATAACATCGGGGAGAGACTATATCCCTGTCTCACTCCCTTCCCAACCACTGCTTCCCTTTCATGTCCCTCGACTCTTTATAACTGCCATCTGCTTTCTGTACAAATTGTAAATAGCCTTTCGCTCCCTGTATTTTACCCCTGCCACCTTCAGAATTTGAAAGAGCGTATGCCAGTCAACATTGTCAAAAGCTTTCTCTAAGTCTACAAATGCTAGAAACGTAGGTTTGCCTTTCCTTAATCTAGCTTCTAAGATAAGTCGTAGGGTCAGTATTGCCTCACGTGTCCCAAAATTTCTACCGAATCCAAACAGATCTTCCCCGAGGTCGGTTTCTACTAGATTTTCCATTCCTCTGTAAAGAATCCGCGTTAGTATTTTGCAGCCGCAACTTATTAAACTGATAGTTCGGTAATTTCCACATTTGTAAACACCTGCTTTCTTTGGGATTGGAATTATTATATTCTTCTTGAAGTCTGAGGGTATTTCACCTGTTTCATACATCTTGCTCACCAGATGGTAGAGTTTCGTCAGGACTGGCTCTCTCAAGGCCGTCAGTAGTTCTAATGAAATGTTGTCTACTCCCGGGGCCTTGTTTCGGCTCAGGCCTTTCAGTGCTGTGTCAAACTCTTCACGCAGTATTATATCTACCATTTCATCTTCAACTACATCCTCTTCCATTTCCATAATATTGTATTCAAGTACATCGCCCTTGTATAGCTCTCTTATACACTCCTTCCACCTTTCTGCTTTCCCTTCTTTGCTTAGAACTGGGTTTCACCTGAGCTTTTGATATTCATACAAGTGGTTGTCTTTTCTCTAAAGGTCTCTTTAATTTTCCTGTAGGCTGTATCTATCTTACCCGTAGTGAGATAAGCCTCTACATCCTTACATTTGTCCTCAAGCCATCCCTCCTTAGCCATTTTGCACTCCCTGTCGAACTCATTTTTGAGACGTTTATATTCCTTTTTGCCTGCTTCATTTACTGATTTTTCATATTTTCTCCTTTCATCAATTAAATTCAGTATTTCTTCTGTCACCCAAGGATTTCTACTAGCCCTCGTCTTTCTACCTACTTGATCCTCTGCTGCCTTCACTACTTCATCCCTCAAAGATACCCATTCTTCTTCGACTGTATTTCTATCTCCCATACTTGTCAATCGTTCCGTTATGCTCTCCCTGAAACCCTGTACAACCTCTAATTCTGTCAGCTTATCCAGGTCCCAAATCCTTAAATTCCCACCTTTTTGCAGTTTCTTCAGTTTTAATCTACAGTTCATAACCAATAGATTGTGGTCAGTGTCGACATCTGCCCCTGGAAATGTCTTACAATTTAAAACCTGGTTCCTAAATCTCTGTCTTACCATTATGTAATCTATCTGAAACCTGTCTGTATCTCCAGGCTCCTTCCAAGTATACAACCTTCTTTCATGATTTTGAACCAAATGTTAGCTATGATTAGGTTGTGCTCTATGCAAAGTTCTACCAACGGCTTCCTCTTTCATTTCTTACCCCCAATCCATATTCACATACTACGTTTCCTTCTCTCCCTTTTCCTACTGAAAAAATCCAGTCACCCATGACTATTAAATTTTCATATCCTCCACAATCTGAATAATTTCTTTTATTTCATCATACATATCTTCAATTTCTTCGTCATCTGCAGATATACACTCCTGGAAATTGAAATAAGAACACCGTGAATTCATTGTCCCAGGAAGGGGAAACTTTATTGACACATTCCTGGGGTCAGATACATCACATGATCACACTGACAGAACCACAGGCACATAGACACAGGCAACAGAGCATGCACAATGTCGGCACTAGTACAGTGTATATCCACCTTTCGCAGCAATGCAGGCTGCTATTCTCCCATGGAGACGATCGTAGAGATGCTGGATGTAGTCCTGTGGAACGGCTTGCCATGCCATTTCCACCTGGCGCCTCAGTTGGACCAGCGTTCGTGCTGGACGTGCAGACCGCGTGAGACGACGCTTCATCCAGTCCCAAACATGCTCAATGGGGGACAAATCCGGAGATCTTGCTGGCCAGGGTAGTTGACTTACACCTTCTAGAGCACGTTGGGTGGCACGGGATACATGCGGACGTGCATTGTCCTGTCGGAACAGCAAGTTCCCTTGCCGGTCTAGGAATGGTAGAACCATGGGTTCGATGACGGTTTGGATGTACCGTGCACTATTCAGTGTCCCCTCGACGATCACCAGTGGTGTACGGCCAGTGTAGGAGATCGCTCCCCACACCATGATTCCGGGTGTTGGCCCTGTGTGCCTCGGTCGTATGCAGTCCTGATTGTGGCGCTCACCTGCACGGCGCCAAACACGCATACGACCATCATTGGCACCAAGGCAGAAGCGACTCTCATCGCTGAAGACGACACGTCTCCATTCGTCCCTCCATTCACGCCTGTCGCGACACCACTGGAGGCGGGCTGCACGATGTTGGGGCGTGAGCGGAAGACGGCCTAACGGTGTGCGGGACCGTAGCCCAGCTTCATGGAGACGGTTGCGAATGGTCCTCGCCGATACCCCAGGAGCAACAGTGTCCCTAATTTGCTGGTAAGTGGCGGTGCGGTCCCCTACGGCACTGCGTAGGATCCTACGGTCTTGGCGTGCATCCGTGCGTCGCTGCGGTCCGGTCCCATGTCGACGGGCACGTGCACCTTCCGCCGACCACTGGCGACAACATCGATGTACTGTGGAGACCTCACGCCCCCCCACGTGTTGAGCAATTCGGCGGTACGTCCACCCGGCCTCCCGCATGCCCACTATACGCCCTCGCTCAGTCCGTCCAGTGCACATACGGTTCACGTCCACGCTGTCACTGCATGCTACCAGTGTTAAAGACTGCGATGGAGCTCCGTATGCCACGGCAAACTGGCTGACACTGACGGCGGCGGTGCACAAATGCTGCGCAGCTAGCGCCATTCGACGGCCAACACCGCGGTTCCTGGTGTGTCCGCTGTGCCGTGCGTGTGATCATTGCTTGTACAGCCCTCTCGCAGTGTCCGGAGCAAGTATGGTGGGTCTGACACACCGGTGTCAATGTGTTCTTTTTTCCATTTCCAGGAGTGTAGTTGTCATATGAACTTCTACTACTGTAGTAGGCGTGGGCTTCGTATCTATATTGGCCACAATAATGCGTTCACTATGTTGTTTGTAGTAGCTTACCAGCATTCGTATTTTCCTATTCATTATTAAACCTACTCCTGCATTACCCATATTTGATATTGTGTTTATAGCCCTGTAGTCATCTGACCAGAAGACTTGTTCTTCCTTCCACCGAACTTCACTAATTCCCACTGTATCTAACTTTATCCTATCCATTTCCCATTTTAAATTTTCCACCCTACCTGCCCGATTAAGGGATCTGACATTCCACCCTCCGTTCCGTAGAACGCCAGTTTTCTTTCTCCTGATAACGACATCCTTTTGGGTAGTCCCCGCCCGGAGATCCGAATGGGGGACAAATTTACCTCCGGAATATTTTACCGAAGAGGACGCCTTCATCATTTAACCATACAGTAAAGCTGCATGTCCTCGGGAAAAATTACGGCCGTAGATTCCCCATGTTTTCAGCCGTTCGCAGTAACAGCACAGCAAGGCCGTTTTGGTTAGTGTTACAAGCCCAGATCAGTCAATCATCCAGACTGTTGCCCCTGCAACTACTGAAAAGGCTGCTGCCCCTCTTCAGGAACCACACGTTTGTCAGGCCTCTCAACATATACCCCTCCGTTGTGGTTGCACCTACGGTACGGCTATCTGTATCGCTGAGGCACGCAAGCCTCCCCACCAACGGCAAGGTCCATGGTTCGGGGGGGGGGGGGGGGTGTCTCAACGAATGTATCCCATATGATATAATTTAATTTAGAGCAGTGTAGGTAGAACAGCTGTCAGACAATGTATTTTACCTCTAAGAAGCACATGGCCACCTACAGGAAAAGATAGATCAAATCTTCCTTCTAACATTTAGATATTCTACACAGTGGTTGCTTTTTCCATCGCATAGTACCTCTTTATTTTAGAAGAATGAACGTTTGGTTTCTCTATTTTAGGTCAAGTAAATCAGGGAGGATACACAAATGTGAAGTAGTTTACCCAAGCCCTTTGTGAACGCTTGATTATAGCCTACAACATTCATAGGTGAGCCTACATCTAAGTTGTAAGATGGTTCGTGGTGAAGTAAGGTTTTACTCTTGTAGTGTAGGCCTACCTTACGAAATGCAAATACGCAACGTGGACCGAGACCGGTGTTTGCACCGCAAGTAATGTTTCCGGTCACCGTGCTCTCACATTCTAAGACATGTCTCGAATTTTTTAACGACAGGTATTAACGTCAGTATCAACAAACGCTATATCACCATAATTGTCTTATCAAGAGCTGCCGAATGCTGTTATAAAAAGTATATGGTTCCATTTAAAAATACCTACTTGCTTCAGTATCTCAGTTGATACTAGAATTAAAAACATTTAACAAAACGAAGTCGTACGTTCCCTCGAGGACCTAACATTTCTCCGAAAACCACGTTTTTATATGTGTAACCGTTCACGAAGTAACAGGTGTGTTATGTCTTATTTGACCAAGCGTGTATTGCAACCATCGACTTTGGTGCGTGTTATCTCTGCCCAAGGCAGAAGTAGTGCAGCACTGGGTGGAGTGTACTCTTAGTCATGAATCTCCCTGTGGACGAGGAATGGAACGCACGGTCCGCTGGAATGCCTTGCGTATAGTCCACGCAGACTACCGTGGACGGTAGATGCGCAGACGTCAGGGCAGGCGTATGGAAAGCGGTAGTGGTGGGGGTTGCGGCTAGGCGCTGTAAAGGAAAAGCCGAGCGAGCACTAGACGGGATGTGATGTTCTAAACTGAAGTGTGTAACCTCCCCGCAAAATTTGTTAAATATTAATGGAAATGGTGCCAAGCGTAAACTCCCCACAAAAATTAATAAATGAAAATTTGAAATGGAGCCAAGTGGGTGGACAGCATGTCGTGTCAACACCATGTTCATGTAAAGTAGACCAACGTAGAATTAGTGCAAAAACCAAATATAGTGCTCCATGATCATGAGGATAGACAGGACAAATGGATATTGCAGTAATTTCTGGTAATTAGGTAAGAAGGTGAAGGACATTAAGTCACATAGTAGTCTTCATTGAGAATTACACTAGTCTAACAACTGATTTGAGTAATTGGTGGCACTCATCACACAGTTACTGAACATTTCTGTACCATGTATGTAGTATTACAGAATAATGTTCATAAATTATCTGAATATAGTAATTATTGGCACTCATTGCCCAGTTACAAACCATCAGAAATCATCATTCAAAACAGAAGCTAATGAATGGCATATTATTAACGTAATTCACTTAATTATAGTAATCATTGGCATCATAGGTCATCTTATTACAGTTATCAGTGGCATTCATTGGCCAGCTAAAAAGCATTTTTTTTCAGAAGTCATTCTTCAAAATGAGTTAATTATTGGCATACCATTTATGCATAATTAATCTATTTATAGTAATCATTGGCATCATAGGTCATCTTAATACAATAAACAATGCCATTCATTGGCCAGTTACAAAGCATTTTTTTGTATGTATTATTCAGAAGTCATTATTGAAGTGACATACTATTCAGAGCTGATCAGTATTACTCAGAACTCTCTTAAACTAGTAGTATTATTTGGGACTGGAATTCCTTTGTTTGTTTTTGAGTTATTGCTGCAAATGAAGATGTGTAACGTCATTCGTCATGAGTCAGCTGTAGCAAGGTTATGAAACAAGTAGAGTATATGTGATCACATTCATAAACGACATAGGTTTAATAAACAACTATTTTTACCACATTAATTTCATGAATAATTTCTCCTGCAAAATATACAAAAATGGATTGTGAAATGGAAAGAAGAAACGCATATTATGCTGAAAAGTAGTGAACTTCGAATTAACAGGTAGTGAAATGTGCGTAAAAATGTATATGTTCTCTAACTGTCCTTTCCAAAACCTTCAGTCATCATACCATGCGATATAAGACATACTGTCAAAACGAACTGCAACAAATACTTAAATAACTACATAGCATCACTTAACTAACAGCAAATATATAAACTTCATCATTATTTTAATCTGCAAAGAAAAACTTCATTATCCATATCACCATAACTCCATTATTATCATCACCTGTAAAGAAAAACTTCATTATCCATAGTAGCACATTCTTCATCATTATTCATCTCCATTCATTATCATCTGCAAAAAAGTCACTTCATTATTCATTATACAACTATTCCTTATTTCTAGCATATTTCATCACTAAAACTAAGATGTGTAGTTCTGACTGACAGCCTGCATCAATCGCCTCGTATTCTGAAAGAAAAAATTGGTCAAGACTGCTATCATACGATGTGTATAGTATATTCTTGTTAGTGCTTGTTAATTCTGATCCATTTACTCTTCATCACGAGGTATCGCATCCTCTTTCGTTCATTCCGAAGGTGAAATTCCCATTTCTGTTTAATTTATTTCGTTTACACGTTATTTCTTTCTGAAAATGATGAACAAAGAGTAATGTCTTGCATTTAATTCATATACCCATTAGATAAAAACTGGTTTATAGTAACATAATTGAGCATACAGCATAGCATGACAGAAAACGTAATATGTCAAAAACATCGACCGTGTTCAGAAGCAAAAATGTACGCAGTGTATCACAATGTAGCGGAAAAAAAAAAAAAAAAAAAAAAGTAGTCACGATGTTGAGATATCGTAAGGCAAAATGTTAAAGTCAACTGGCGTTTGTTATATCTTAAATATTTCATAGTGCATACAAACAAAACAGGAAAACAATCATACATACAAAAAAAAAAAATGGAAAATATGCAGGTCTAGGGTGTATAACGACAAGAAATGTGATCTTCTTTGTGTACAGCTTGTATGTTGTGTAGTTAATAGAGGCGAGAATTGAAGACTTTAATGGAAAGAAAATTTGATAAAATTAATATATCACTAGATAGCATTGCATAATTACTCATAAGATACGTAATTTTATCTGGAAAATGTGCACTGTCTGATGTGTGACGACAAGAAAAGCGACCTGCTAACGTTACCTTGCCGGGCACTTGCCAAGAAAAAATTACGATAATCATCAGTAGGTGTTCATGTGAATATAATTGCATAAGCGGTCATAAAAAAATTAGGAAATGGCATTACAGTGTGATAAGTCATAAAGTATCTTCATTCAATAAAAGGTTTGACGTTTGACACGTGGTGGTTTCCCTTGGTTTTTCTGGTTCTCGACGTGTACTACATTGGGGTGAGGAATGCTGCGAATCCGATATGGACCTGCGTATAGAAGTTCAAATATACTGCACCTACCTTTTCCTCTATTGGATAAATAGCGTGTACGTACTAATATCTTCTGTCCAATGTGAAAGTCACGGCGTATACAAACCTGTTTTTGCTGTCTTCTCCGGCGCTCTGCGACACGTTTGATGTTGTTCAGCGCAATGTCAATTATTTCATAGTGTCGTAGTCGACCAGATGTAGGAAATGTTACTAATTCTTTAATTTTGTTAGGTGGTTCAACATTTTTCAGTATGACAGACGGAGATAGCATAGTAGATTCATTCGGTATGGAATTAATTACATCTTGGAATGAGAGTATGTGTGTGTCGCAATCAATATGTTTTTATGGCAGTAAATTCTACACAGTTTATCACTTTCTTTCATTAATCATTCACAAGGGTTCGAAGAAGCATGGTACCTGGATATATAGACAGGAGAAATATTTCTAGCTCGTAACATACATGTCCATATAGCAGATCGAAACTGTGATCCATTGTCGGAAATTACTTTCAACACATGCCCTACATGAAATAGAAAATGTTTTACAAACGCTTTCGAAACAGTTTTAGCAGTAGCTTTGCGTAACGGAGTGAAGGTAACAAATTTTGAAGTGAGTTCAACAGCGACAAAGATGTAGCAAAAACTATTAGTTCTGGGAACCTGACCAAAAATATCTACAGCGGCCATGTGTCTCAATTTAACGGGTACAATGGGATGTAATGGACGAATGTGTGAAGTCGTATCTGACTTAGCTTTCTCGCAGATTTTACATGACGCTAAAACTCGTCGAATACGTTACTCCATGTTGGTAAAATAACAGTTCTGTCTCAGTATAAGAAAACATTTTCTGTCTCCGTAATGTGCGTAACTTAAATGAGTATACCAGATTAATTTGTTAACAAGTTTGTCAGGAATGCATAATAACCAATTGTTGCTGTCAGGATGAGAGCGGCGAAACAGAATGTCATTGCGTACAGTGTAATGGTTTCTAATGGTAACATTATTCCTATCTTGCCAAAGGTGTTTAATCTCTTTCCACACGTTGTCTTTACTCTGCTCTTGTGCTATGTCTTGTAATGATGACGAAATGAAATTTTCAAATGCAACTTGTTGAATGCACATGACGCTGAAATTTGCTTTGCAGAAGTTGGTTGCGATGTCTTGCTGACTGTTGCTGAGAGAACGGGATAGTGCATCTGCTACAATATTTTGTGTGCCGGGAATGTGAACAATTGTAAAATTAAATTCCTGCAAATAAAGTTTCCATCTACTTAATCTGTCGTGTGTAAATTTAGCGGAAAGTAAAAACTGTATCGCTCTATGGTCTGTATAAACGGTAGTATGTCTTCCATAAAGAAAATGCCTAAATGTGGTAAAAGCCCATACAACACATAATGTTTCAAGTTCTGTAACAGAATAATTTCGTTCAGCAGGTGACAGAATGCGACTTGCAAAAGCGATGTTTTTAATTACTGTAGTGCCATCTTCTTCAACTTCCTGAAAAATATATACGCCTAAAGCGGTGTTAGAACTGTCGGTGGCAATGGAAAAGTTTCTGGTAAGATCTGCGTGCGATAAAACTGGTGCATTCAACAAAGCATGTTTCAAATAACGTTTTCGTGAATAACATTCTGCGTGTCAAAAGTATTGCTTGCGTTACTGGAAGATGCAACCTGTACTGTATCTGGTCAAATTCTATCTGACGTGTTATTATTTTCGGGAGGATGTTGTGGCATTTCCACTATTTGTACTGTTCTGTTATTTCTTCCTGACGTCTTACATTCTGGATGATACGTACTATCTGGGTCATTCATGATAATATGTTGTTGCTGATGTTCTTGCTGCTGATAAGGTCGACTGTTATTAAATGTACGCTGAAAATTGTGCTCATTACTTTTACGTCTGTCATGATAGTCATTTCTATATGGTGCATTGCGATAGGAATTGAAATGGTGTGTTTTCAGTACGTAGTTATTTCCTTGTTGCTGTGCGTTACTATTTGTTGGAGCTAATGCTATACGTGTACGCGGCGAAACATTAAAGCTTGGTTGACCTTGTAGACTGCATTGTTGGTTAGGTATGCTAACCGGCTGGATTTGTTGCTATTGCGGTGAAAAACCTCTATTGTTACTAAAATGCGTTAGCGACTACTGAAAATTTTGTACATACTGATGATTAAAATTTTGTCTGTTATTAAAGTTCTCGTGGGTATCATTTCTGGAGCGTCTAATGAATAATTGTCACTTTCGGTAAAATTTGTCATATCGGGTTTTCTTTATTCATTTCTTAATCCTAGATAGAGCAATAGTTGAAGAGCTGTTTTGATAGATATAAAGGATAGCAGAAGAGAAGGCAGCAGTGCAGAAAACTAAAGATGAAACAGCACTACTACGGCTCGGGGCCCTGTGCACGCTACGGCACATATTCATCGAAGCGTAATGAATCCCCTGAGGTCAATTACGCGCTGCAAATAAATTTTAGTTTTTGCGTTACAGGCAATGCCGTTGAAAATTCAGAAACAAATTGCTGTATCCATGCTAATACTAATTTCTGCATTACACGCAATGCTGTTGAAAATACAAAGGCAAATTGTCATATCCAGTTCAATGCGTGTACCTGTGCTTCGTCATTTTTAAATACCTTAGATTTTCTTACGGATAAAAATTGCTCGTAATCAACGTTATCGTCACTGAATGTGTGAACAGGTTCTGAATTGCATAAGAATCTGTTAGTCTGTGTCTTTTCGGATTTTAAGTCACGTAGTTTCTGTAAATTACTTATGTTATACTGGCTGTACGAGTGTGAGAAATGTTCGGAATGTTCCATATGCTGTGACGTGTTATCAATTGAAATATTTTTTATCTCTGTCACTTCTTGCTGTAAAGTTGACAATTTTCTACGTAATGTATTATAAGATGAATCTATCTCACTGATTGTCTGCTGTAGATTTTGGAATTCAGGTGTTTGATTAAACGAAATCGGTGAAGTATCGTCTGATTTGCTGTCATTATTACTTTCAATAACGTCAATATGACTGGCCAATTCATCATATTTTTCGGTCAGTATTTTTACCTGATCATCGTTTTTAGTGTCAGAAGCATTAATCTGTTTTTGTATTTTATGTGTGGTTTCGTTCAATTTTTTAATGTCAGCTTTAATGACATCGGAATCCTGTGTTAGTTCTAATTGTTCGAGTCTGTCGGTCACTGTCTGAATGTCTACTGTGTGTGTATCTGTTTTGGTTTTAGATCGGAAATTTCATCACGCAATTCGGTGTTCAACTGTTTGATAGTGTTAATTTCGTCTGATACTGTAGCAATATTGTTGTCTACGTATGTTTTTGCTTTCGTAAACAATTTGCGTTTATCTTCCTGTCTCTGTGCGGTAATTGTTTCCATAACTTGCCGTTTTTCTTTATTTTGTTCCTGTATAAATTTACGGAAACGCGTTTCACTGTTTTGTAGGTGGTGATTAAAACGTTCGTCAATTTGACTGTTCTGTTGGTCGGATTTCGCATCTACTTTTGCATCCAGTGTGCGCGAAAGTTCTGCTGTCATTAATTTAAACTCGTCGCGTAATTGTGTTGCTTTTTCAGAGCATTGTTTACCGACTGCACTAATTTCCTTTCTAAGTGTTTCTGTTGTAACTGTTTGCATATCCATTAATTCTTGAGCAACAGATCTAATTTCTTCACTACTCTTCCTAGCACTAGCCTCAATTTCCTCACGTAACTGTTCTTTAGTATCATGACACTGTGCGGCAACGGCTGTAATCTGTTCACTAAGCTGTCTGGAAGTGTTGTCTAATTTTTCATTAAGTTGTTTGAAATTTTCATTAAGGTTGTCTTGTTTTTCACTCTGTTGTTTGGAATTTTTGTCTAGTTTTTCATTAAAGTTGCCTTGTTTTTCATTAAATTGTTTATTCATTTGTAGCAACAATGCCATAATTTGATCCAAGCTAAAATTAGCAACTCTATTCTCTGTGCTGTGTGATGGTGTATCTGCAATTGTCACGTTTTGTGTATCCATTTTGATATTCTGTGATTCTTGAAAATGTTTGCTAATCGGATGTGTACCGCTAGTCACTACCTCGGAATTAAATAAATCTGTCGTATTTTGAGTATACTGTTCATTTTCGTTAGAAAAATTTGTCTGTTCGTTACGTAAATTTTGCAAACTGGGTGTGTCCAGCTGGGCAGCGTTCATTGTAACAGAACGTAGCGCGTCATCAATTGTCGGTAAATTAACAGAGGACACAATTGAAATCGTTTGTTCCTCATTAAGATAAAAATCATTATTAGTGGTCGGTACGCACTGATTGTCTGTAAATGGAGGATTGTCATCATTACACTGAGTGTCGCAAGTACTATCGGTCAAGTTATTTGAGTCGGCTATTTCACTCATTACACATCGCGATATACTATTAACAGTTTTTCGAGGCATTTTTACACAAACCAGAATTAAGCACAAATAAAACAAGGACAATGCAAAACGCAACAAACACTATTACAACAAAGAGCAACAAATTGCCGATGATCTGTGGAAGAAAGAGTGACAAATTAGTAAATGCGTTGCGCCAAATGCAAACTACATTTAAGTAAATAAGAGCAGATATATGACTACTTCTCAGAAGATTCACAAAGAAATACGAACCTGGCCGGATGTCGCCAAGTGTAACCTCCCCGCAAAATTAATAAATGAAAAATGAGAATGGAGCCATAGTGTAGCCTCTCCGCAAAAATTAATGAATGATAATTGATCATCTAACCCACACAATAATATTAAATAATGAAGCATGAACGAAATGTAACCTCCTAACAGAAATAATAATATCTGGTAAATTTTATAAGGACAGCAGCGCTGACCTTCGGCCCTGTATTCTGGATAAAACAAAAGCAAAACTCTTATCTCAATAAAAACTGCAACTATATCTGCTCTTGATTATACATTCTTCAACACAGGTTCGTGCAATGCTGGCCTATATATATTTTTTTTTGGATCCTTGGAAGCAATAATAATGCATTGGAAAACTTCTTTAAATTGAAATGAATGTTTTTCTTTAAAAGAGTTACTTTATTAAAAAAATTATTATTGGGGCAATTTTTTTTGATCAAATTAATTGCAATTAACATATATTATTAAATATGCGCAAGGCTGCTTCTTTACCTTCTACAACAATACTCATCCTGCAGAGACCCGACCAGACCAGACTGCCGACACGCGCAGGCACGCGCCGACCGCCAACTGAATCCGACTGACCACTACTGTATCCGACTGACTACTACTGTCGACTCGCACAGACTAGTACTGTCCACTCGCGCAGTCAAGCGCAGACTCGCGACAAGCAACAACTAACAATAAACTACTCTCTGGTCAGAGATTCTGTCATGCCTCGCCCATCGCCGGCGAAGCATACACCTTACAAGTGTGCGTTAACACTTTTGTAAGTATTAAATGGGGACCCACCACGCCCACACTTACGTGGTGACCATTCGAAACGATTTGTCACATCTGCTTTGGTTAGTATCTAAAAAAAATTCCGCCGAAAATGCAGCGATTTATTTTCGCATGGCTTGTTAACCATTTGCAACTTTCAAAGAAGCGTAGCGAGTTGTGAATTTGGAGTAAAAGCCATACACTTCTGTCGTTGCATTGTTAAAATTTGCTTTCTTGCCAAAACACGACGGAGTTTACGCAATCTCACCTCACGAACACGTTGTGCAGACGCATTTGGGAGATAATCCTGGAACGGTGGTTTATTAAGTCTACTAAATGAGGAACTGAGGAGAATTAATGGTCAGTATCTAATGGAAAAGCACATCTTCAGTACAAAATAAACGTGGAATGTCTTAACTAATGTTGTTCCAAAATCCGTAGCATTTCTCGGTTCACCAGCTATCGATGGCCCTTAAAAATTAAACTCTTTCATAAAAAATTCTGTAGTTAGTGGAATAACGTGGTACATAATGAAGTTTTGGATAATATCCATATGGCGAATTCTCTCTTCAACTGCTGTTATTTGCCAAAACATCATTCCGATATCTCAAACCTTTTATGAAATATGAGGAATGTTGTGAATATTTCGCTCTGACTTTATCACTGGCGCTGCACGATCGCAAATGAGTGTGGTAAGTCACATCAGTTTTCTCGAGACTGGTGATAGATAGAGACCTCCACCCAAATCTAAGGTTAAAGTTCAATACGTTACCTTAATTTCGTGCGCAGCAACATATTATACAATATATACCAAACGCAAAATCTTAGCGACGTCTACTTTTCACTCAAAAGTTTTTCGAATTTCACGCAGTGTGTTACGTCCATGTAAATATCACAGTAACTATGACCATTAACGAAATGATGGGCACATCATCATGAACCTGACATACAAAGCTACAAATGAAGCAAGATTGAAATATTTTCATCAAATAGTTTCTGTAAAATCATTTGAGACAGATTGCACGGCGTGTGCCTCGATTTTATCATCGCGAAGGGTGGCAGACACTATCGACTTTCCCTTCTGAACAAACGAATGAACTCGCCCAGTGGTTTGGACGAAAATTGGTCACTGTACATCGCCCACTATATTCTGTGCAGACTCTAGCTGCCGGTCTGTGTACTGGAGTTGTGCCCACGACTGCTGTGCAGGGAGGGCAAACCTGATCTCTGCGCTTTGAGTGCAGGTTGTTTATCTCCCAATTCTCAGTGTAGTGCACGGAGGATGGCGCCTGCGTCGATGTTGTGGAGTAACAGCATCTGCTGCAGGATGACAGTGTAAAATAACCTCGGCGCTGTGTACCGAATACGGTGGCCAGACGGACGCTGTGGAGTCACCAGCAACGAGTGCAAACTGTCAGCACTCCATTTTCTCAGTTCTCTGTGAGTGCGCAGTACGGTTCAAAGGGGCGTAAGCATGGTGCGCAGCTGAGTCTGAAGGAGGTCTTGTGCCAGCCAGTATCCTAGATAAACTATGTACGTCAGTTCGTCGGTCTCTTGTATAGATGAAGAGGTCTTTTACACTACGTCAGACTTCGTCCTCGTTCGTTTCCATTTGTTCAAATTGGAGTTGAGTGTTGGTGGTCGTTTGTTGAACTATGGTTGTAACCATGTGTTTTAAATCGTACAAAGAACTGTCATGCTTTATTGAGATGTTTGGTTGCGAAACTTCCTGATTTTCCAATACCTTTCAGTGGTTATCACGGTAGTAGTCCTGAAATTGAAATCGTATGTCAGGTATTTGAGTATATGATTTTGACCCCGGGTAGCGACCATTTGATTCCATAAAGTTTACAGTGTAGTTGCGCCAGCATTGTAAGGATTTCGACATGTGTCAAGTTAACCGATGTGCGTGCCGTGTATGTTCAATTGAGTAGAATTTTTGCGTGAATATTTATTTTAAACACTTTTCTGATTGTTTGTAAAGCTGTTTCTCGACACACAACAAATATTTAAATTTAGAGTGACTGAAACATCGCAATCAGTAGTACCCGTCCTACTGATTGCGAAGTTTCAGTCACTCTAAATTTAAATAATTGTTATAATATGATTTTGTTTTAATAGTGGTCATTAGCACTCATTTTGTTATCACCTTTTGTGAATTGTTGTTCCTTAATAGTATACGTACCCAAGAGCTTGTTATTTTCTTTTTAAAACAATGTACACGATGCAACCCAGCCGTATATTTTGCTACCAGTTGAACATCAAAGATTTATATTATAGGCAAATGTGATGAAATATATTTCTAGATCAATCTGTAGTGATCAGTGATATGATGTGTGAAGCTCAGACTAGGTTTCTATTAACAAATGGTGACCTGAAATTTGTCCAGTAAAGTCACCGGCACCTTCCACTCCCAGTCCCACACGCATCCTGTCGTTCCAACAAAAACTGAGATTCTCAAAACCCAACAAAAATATTATTGGATTGCCAAATAACTCTGCATACGATGCCATTTTTTCCTTCCAAGTTCGCGAAGATAAATGCTAAACAGAATATTTGTACTCCCCAATCATTTTCTTGCATTTTCTAATCATTTTCAGGTCTCCTAATTTTTCTTTAAATCCTGCGAAGCCTCTCCAAGTATTCTCTTCACTTTAAACTTCCGGGCTGATAGGCCGTGGCCGATGTATAAAACTCTCCCCTGACGTCTCGTCTCCGATAGCAAGAGACGTTCTCCGAGGTAAAGCGGCGAACCTCGGGGAATGTCTCCCGCAGTCGGAGACCAAACGTCAG
This sequence comes from Schistocerca serialis cubense, assembly GCF_023864345.2. NCBI lineage: Eukaryota > Metazoa > Arthropoda > Insecta > Orthoptera > Acrididae > Schistocerca > Schistocerca serialis. Next base: position 57,157,368 of record NC_064644.1, read on the forward strand.
GGGAGAATTTTATACATCAGCCACGGCCTATCAGCCCGGAAGTTTAAAGTGAAGAGACTACGGGTCGTGAAAGCCTACATTGCACTCTCCAAGTATTGTTCGCATCTTTTCAGTTTGAGCTGAATTCTTATTAACAGCCGGCCTTAGTGGCCGAGCGGTTCTAGGCGCTACAACCTGGAACCGCGCCACCGCTACGGTCGCAGGCTCGAATCCTGCCTCGGGCATGGATGTGTATGATGTCCTTAGGTTAGTTAGGTTGAAGTAGTTCTAAGTTCTAGGGGCCTGATGACCTCAGAAGTTAAGTCCCATAGGGCTCAGAGCCATTTTCTTTTTAACAATAACCTTTTTTTAAATTATTAACCATGAGCCTCTTATCCTGTGAGTATCTACGTTATCGGGTTCAAGATGTTACCACGAAAGTACAGTCACCTGAAAGTGGGTAGTACTTTACATTCAAGCGATTAAGCGACACATTTGAGCACGCCTATCAAAACGGAAGTGGCACATGGCACTCGGACAACACATTAAGTCAGAGATGGCAAAATTTCATAATGGATCTATCACAGCGATAGAGACCTGAGATGTTCGCGTGTAAGCTGTCCAACTGGTTACATTTAGAAGGATAAGGAAGGTGACATATTGTATAATAGCCTGCCAACGTGGAGTGCGATTACGAATACTGACTCCCATCTTCTTCGCTCGCCAAGAGCGCTCGCCGTGATGCCCTATCAAGGCTCAATGGGAGCCGCAACCCACTGGAAATACTTTTGTCCCGCAACGTACCTGTGGCGTCACACCTGTTGTCTTTCCCGGCGAACATCGCGAACGCTAGGCTATGTTTGGGGCAACTCGGGATAACAATGCATCTCTAACTTTGCCCTATGTTATCGAGAGAGTGAACTTATTTAAAGGCGCTACTACAAAGTATTAAAGATGCCTGAAATAGTAATTCGCCCCCGCTGGATACGATCACTGCAAATTGTATGACCTGTAGTGTCACGTGCTGTGACGTACGCCACAAACAGGTATGTCTCGCTGGCTCCAGTAGGAGCAATAATACTTCATAGCCGTGGCATCCCATCATTCACCAACTCCAATCAGAGGGAGTTAAAAATTAGTTTCCCTGAAGGACGACAGCACCTCTATTTACACATCATCCAATAAAACACCTAACGAAGGCCATCAATAATTGGCGCCAGCAGTAGAACGAAATAGCAAAATACACACTAAAGAATGTATTAGAAACTAGGGCCTCCGCGAGCACGCAGAAGTGCCGCAACAGCCGGCCGGAGTGGCCGTGCGGTTCTAGGCGCTTCAGTTTGGAACCGCGTTACCGCTACGTCGCAGGTTCGAATCCTGCCTCGGGCATGGATGTGTATGATGTCCTTAGGTTAGTTAGGTTTAAGTAGTTCTAAGTTCTAGTGGACTGATGACCTAAGACGTTAAGTCCCATAGTGCTCAGAGCCATTTGAACCAAGTGCTGCAACAAGACGTGGCATGGACTCGACTACTGTCTGCAGTTGCGCTGGAGGGAATTGGCACTATGAATCCTGCAGGGCTGTCCATATATCCGTACGAGAACGTGGGGGTAGAGATCTCTTCTGAACAGCACCTTGCAAGGCATCCTAGATATGCTCAATAATGTTCATGTTTGGGGAGTTTGGTGGCCAGCGGAAGTGTTTAACCTCAGAAGAGAGTTCCTAGAGCCACTCTGTAGCAGTTCTGGACGTGTGGGGTGTCCCTTTGTCCTGCTGGAATTTCTCAAATCCTTCTGAATCCACACTGGACATGAATGGCTGCAGGTTATCAGTGAGGATGCTTACATACGTGTCACCTCAGAGTCGTATGTAGACGTTAGCTGACATGCAGGTACTATGGATTCATAGGTTGTCTCCATACCCGTACACGTCCGTCCACTCGATACAGTTTCAATAGACACGTCGACCAGGCAACATGTTTCCAGTTACCAAGAATGTTGATGTTGACGGGCTCAGGATAGGCGTAAAGCTCCATGTCATAAGGTACACGAGTCAGCCTTCGCTCTGGGAGCACATTTCGATGATATTTCGTTGAATGGTTCGCATCCTGACATTTGTTGATGGCCCAGCATTGAAATCTGCAGCAATATGCGGAAGTGCTGCACTCCTGTCACATTCAACGATTCTCTTCAGTCGTCGTTGGTTGCGTCTTGTAGGATATTTTTCCGGCCGTAGCGATGTCGGAGAGATGAAGTTCTACCGGATTCCTGATATTCACGGTATACTCGTGAGATGACCATACGGGAAAATCCCCACTTCATCGCTACTTCGGAGATGCTGTGTCCCATCGTTCGAGCACCGACTATAACAACAGGTTCAAGCTCACTGAAATCCTAATAACCTGCCAATGTAGCACCAGTAACCAATCAAACAATTGCGCCAGGCACTTGTTGTCTTATACAGGCGTTACCGACCGCATTACCGTATTCTGCCCGTTCACTTATCTCTGTATTTGAATACGTGAGCCTATACCAGTTTCTTCGCCGTTTCAGTCTATAATCTCAACATGGGACTGCTTGAGTTGTAAACTGACACCAAGCCCACTCACAACAGTAACAGAAATGTGGGTTCACATAACAACACAACCGCGGCATGACATATCTACTAAGGTCTGTCGAAAACGATTTGAACGGCGAAAGATTGTGTAATGGGTTGGACGTGAAAGTCTTCTCCTATTAAAGGGCAAAACCCTGCATTTATTCCCTCATTGGAACGTGTCCACCACTGACATTGCGGGCTTTCAAATAAAGAACGAAATGGTGGCTCTCAACTACGTACCCTCCGACTCAGAGTTGAAATATTGAAAGTTTTGGCTGATTTCGTTGTCTAGAGGCTGGGATACGTAGTTGCCACATTACAAGCCAAATACTGCTGAGTCTACAAAATACAGTATGAATATACACATGAATCCAAAGGTAGAAGGTTCCTATCACTCGGCAATTGCGAATTTTGAGCGTAATATAGACAGACAGAATTTTTCACTCTGCAGCGGAGTGTGCGCTGGTTTTGAAACTCCCTAGCAGATTAAAACTGTGTGCCGGACCGAGACTCGAACTCGGGACCCTTGCCTTTGGCGGGCTAGTGCTCTACCAACTGAGCTACCCAAGCAGGACTCACAACCCGTCCTCACAATTTTACTTCCGCCAGTACCTCGTTCCTACCTTCCAGACTTCACACAAGCTCTCCTGCGAAACTTGCATGACCAGCACTACTGGAAGAAAGGTTATTGCGGAGACATGGCTTGGCCAGAGCCTCGGGGATGTTTCTAGAATGAAATTTTCACTCTCCAGTGGACATAAACAAATAGATGAATAAATATATTTATAAGCATGCTGCTACCGTTCTCTCGTGTAACTGTGGGGTACTCATGGCCTGACGCGATCGATAGTAACCGGCCATTTTGACCTCCAATATCTCATGTACTATTCCAGTTACATGCCTGTAATTTATACCAATTTAGGTTTACACTAACAGCTTTCTAAAGACATGTCGATCGACAAAATCGGTCCCGATTTCGATTCCCGGCGGGGTCAGCGATTTTCTCTGCCTCGTGATGACTGGGTGTTGTGTGATGTCCTTAGGTTAGTTAGGTTTAAGAGTTCTAAGTTCTAGGGGACTGATGACCATAGATGTTAAGTCCCATAGTGCTCAGAGCCATTTGAACCATTTGACAAAATCGGATGAACCGTTTAGATTTTGGAAATTCGTTGCTGGGTGTTACTTGTACAATTTACAGTCAGATACTAAACTTTAAACTAATAAAGATATTGAAAATCTAATTACACCATCAGAATCGTCGTGCAAATCGGATGAACCGTTTGGATTACCGAAATTCGTTGCTGGGTGTTACTTATATAATTTGCAGTCAGATACTAAACTTTAAACTAATAAAGATATTGAAAATCTAATTACACCATCAGAATTGCCGTGCAAAGAATGGTAATGTACATGTTTCTTTTTGAGGTATCATGATTCCTCTGGCTACTATTAATTTCTATATGAACTGTGAAATGTCTGCCATTAAGGTTTCACAAAGTCCGCCATCTTTGACACTCCCAGCGTACAAGTCTCTTTCATCGACACAGCGTCACCAATGATGCCAGCCACGCGGTCGGCTAGCAACCACGTGGTCCAGCTATTGTGCAGCATCACGCGGTTGCCAAAGAGCCGCGGCTTTGACGAGCGTCCTGTGCGGCCCCCCGATCTCCGAACACAGAATATTTCCAGATCGCCACCACTCGTCCGTTACCTCACAGCATGCTGTTAACAGCACAGCTGCGCCACTAGCAAAGATAGTTGACAATCGGCAACTTTTATCCGCAACCAGATATCACTTCAGTATGGCAAATTCTCAAGTTCGAGACAGGTGTGAAACGAACATTGTAACGACAGAAGTGCAATATAATTCGCCAATGATTGTCTAGGGAAGCTTACTACGTGCTTCGTCGAACGGAAGAAAGCTTTCACGTCAGACACAACTTATGCTATAAATGCATCAGTATAGTGCCTGTATTCATTGAAAATGTACTGGTTAATAAAAGGCAGCTAGGCCATACCATTAAGCATTTATTATAGGAACCATGATTGATTCCAGAATCTCTCAGTGGAATATAAGTGGTCATTTTTAAAAGGGGTCACCTCCAATTCAATTTTTCCGGTCTTACAGGAGAAACAGAAAACGTATTAGAAAGCTTACATTTTGCAGAATTGTAACGAATATTTTTTCTTTCATTAGCAAGTTACTATTTAAGTAGTTCTACTGCACAGGCATATAAATTTTACACGAGAGAGGTGACCAGTTCTCAAAATGATTTTGGGGTTTAAGAAAAGATTATTTTTTCAGGTTTAGGTCCTATCTGTAATATTTAAAAAATTCGAAATAAGTGCTATGCGCCCCAACAAATAAACTGAAAAAACCTTGAGAACAACACGATGGTTCTGGGAAGTCTGCACATGGAAATAAACCTGGTTTTATAATTCTTGTATTTCATCGGTCGTGGTTGTAGGCCAAAGGTACATCTCATCGTAAAATTCTTTGAGTGTATCTGGTTTTTATCGGTACAAGTTTTTTAAATCTGCGATTTTATAATGAGTTCTCCCAGCATGAGATGGATTATTAGATGGATCTGGGATGGACAGCAATGACCCAGTTTATCGTTTTTCCAGTAAGGGAAATCGCTTCTCTACTATGCAATCTGTAAAGCGTTTCGCTCCTAGTTCTTGACTCATAAATGGAAATTCGTAGTATTCACTGCGAAATAAGATTGTCCTTTCTTAGGGGTTACTCGGCCAAGGACCTTCTTTGTGAAGAGCTTAGGCCACTAAGTTTGAATACTGCCATATCTTGATGAGTAACATGCTTTACATTCAATTTATTCGAATCTGATTACCTTTCAATTAGTTCTTCATGCTGTTGAGGAGAATAAATCCTACCCTGACGTCGAACTTTCCTCTTCACCGTCGTAAATCATTGTAGGAGTCAGGTGATTGGGTGTCACATGCGTCATACGTCTGTAGGCGAGATTTCCACACTACTAAACATCCTTAGGTCCACTGTTTTCGATGCGATAGTGAAGTGGAAACGTGAAGAGACACGTACAGCACAAAAGCTTAGAGGCCGACCTCGTCTGCTGTTCACAGAGACCGCCGACAGCTGAAGACGGTAGTAATGTGTAATAGACAGACAGACATCTATCCAGACCATCACACAGGAATTTTAGACTGCATCAGGATCCACTGCAACTACTATACAATTAGGCAGGAGGCGAGAAAACTTGGATTTTATACTCAAGCGGCTGATCATAAGCCACACATGACGCTGGTAAATGCCAAACGACGCCTCGCGTGGTGTAAGGAGCGTAAAGATTTGACGATTAAACATTGGAAAAATATTGAGTGGAGTGATGAATCACGGTACACAATGTGGCGATCCGATGGCAGGATGTGGCTAAGGCGAATACCCGACGAACGTCATCTGCCAGCGTATGTAGTGCAAACAGTGTAATTCAGAGGCGGTGGTGTTAGGTGTGGTGGTGTATTTCATGGAGGGGGCTTGCACCCCTTGTTATTTTGAATGGCACTATCACATGGGAGGCCTACATTGATGTTTTAAGTACCTTCTTGTTTCCCGCTGTTGAAGAGCAATTCGGGGATAGCGATTGCATTCTTCAACACTATCGAGCACCTGTTTAGAATGCACGGCCTTTGGCGGAGTGGTTACACGACTATAACATCCCTGTAATGGACTGGCCTGTCCTATAGAGCACCTTTGGGATGTTTTTGGAACGCCGACTGACATCGATACCTCTCCTCAGTGCAGCACTCGGTGAAGAATGGGCTGCCATTCCCCCAAGAAATCTCCCAGCATCGGATTGAACGTATACCTGCGAGAGTGGAAGCTGTCATCACGGCTAAGCTTGGGCCAACACCATATTCCAGCTTTACCGATGGAGGGCGCCACGAACGTTTAAGTCATTTTCAGCCAGGTGTCCGGATACTTTTGATGACACATTGTAAGTGTGGGGTTCATTTTGAAAACGGGTCATCTCCTAGAGCTGACTACTTTTCAAAATTAGTGGTATGTTTCTTCTCGGCTACAACGTCCTGTGAGGATAAGACGTGACTTGTTTTCATTAGGACTCACTGAACCGACACTCAGAGCACCCTCATCCATCAAAGAAGCATTTTGTAAAAAAAAAAAAAAAAAAGAACTGATGACCTCGTTTCAAAATGACCGATTCAATTAAAGATCGGTGAAAGTAAACGGAGACTCCTCATAACAAATATATCCAGTGTACATGTAGATAGAAGCGACGAATGAAAATTTGTATTAAGATAGTGACCCGAACCCAGGTCTCACACTCAATAGGCCGATGTGCCAGCCACCATGACGCCCTGTCACACTGACTTTGCACAACCTCACGAACTATCGTAGCTGTAATCCCTCGTCAATCCAAATCCCACTGATGCCTCAACCCACTAGGTATTTCCCATAAATACGAACAGCAATGCAGAGGCTCTCCAAATGTTTTGGTGTATCTCCTGAGAATCGAACTAAACAGAGGATCCTGGCTGAAACCCAGATATAGGTGCTTTAATCAAATGAAACTATACGGTCCCAGAGAAATTTTCAAGTTTCAGACACCTGTGATGTGTACATGCAGACTAGTCACCTCCGACCGTAGTATAAATTTTCATGTCACTTCACTCTGCATAATTCATCATAGATGTTTGAGACGAAAATGTTTCTGGAACTATATAGCTTCATTTGATTTAAATGTATCCAGATCGTCTGGTGTGAAAACTAAACTATAGCTATTTCAAAATACAGGGTGGTCCAAAACCCCGGAAACACCCTCATAAAATTCAAATGGAGTAGCAAACAAGGAAACAGAGACCCTACACACGAGGAACGGGAAGGGGAAACTTAATAGGCTATGCCACCAATATGGCGGCCATCTTGAAAGCCGCCATCTTGGATTCAACTCTAAACTTTCAAATGGGAATGTGGTCTTGTGACATATCAAACAGATAGAGAATTTCACCAGAAAAACAAAGCCGTTGTTATTTTAAACATAGCTTCATTCATTCTCGGGTCATAGCCAGTTACATGTGGCAGCGGTGGGACGCTCGGCAGCATGTGTGTTATGTGCCGAAGAGACATTACGCCGATGTTACACAGTCCCGAGAGACCACCAACAGTCATAGGAATAGCTTAATATGTTGCCCATAATGTTGGATTGTTAATGCTATCGTCCAAACCCAGTCCTGATGAACATTGACCAATACATCTGGCTGAATCTGATCACACCCATCAACAATGCGCTGCTTTTGATGAAGCAAATCCCGTATTTTCACAGAATAAACCAGTGCTTTGACATGACCCCAAAGATAAAAATCCAAAGGAGTCAGATCTGGAGAACGTGGTGGCCACTCCACAGCACCCCTGTGACCAATCCACTTTTGAGGGAACTGCTCATCCAGATATGCTCGCACATTGTGCCCATAATGTGGTGGGGCTCCATCATGCTGGAAGAATTCCGGAAATGTTCCGTCCTCCGTTAACAACGAGGGAAACACTTCTTCATCCAATAACCTCAGATAACCTTTGACTGTTAACCTACCATCAATAAAAAAAGGTCCAACGACTTTGGTATCCCACAAACCACACCACACTAGTCCATCACTTTTCGTGAGCCAACCGTTTTGGGAGCATCATTCCAGTGCGGATATGTGTCGGACCAGTATCTGTGATTCTGCATGTTCACTTCACCATTGATAAAGAAATTGTCTTCATCACTGAACTGCACGTGATAGGGGAAACGTGGGTTTATCTGGAGCTGCTGTGTCACCCATTCTGCGAACTGTACCCGACGGTCTGGGTCATCCTCGTTCAGGTGTTGGAGCAGCTGAATTTTGTACGGGTGCCATTTGTCATGCGTTAAAATTCGCAGTATGGAGGTACAGCTAACCCCAGATTCTTGTGACAGGCAACGAGTGCTCGGACTCTTGCTAAATAATGCCAACACGCTCACTGTTGTTGCTTCATCGGTGGCGGATTTTGGTCTTCCAGCCTTAGGTTTATCTGCGACAGAACCTGTTGCTCGGAATTTGGCCAAAAGCTTGGCACATGCGCTGCGAGTGATGGGCTGTCTGGTTGGGTGACGACTGTTCTTCTTCTCCTTATATCAAGATGATTTCAATGCGTTCTTCATGTGTTAAAGACATTTTCTAACCTGTAAATAAGGAAACAATGATTAAAACGTTAGCATGAGTAAATGATACCTAACAGTTAAACACATGTAACATATCAGGCTTGGGATACTCACTTTGACCCGTTTCAGTCTCCATTTTATGACTTCTCAGTGCGTAATACTCACGCTGCCGAGCCTCCCACTGCTCACGCAAGTAATTGGCTATAACCCGAGAATGAATAAGGATATGTTTAAAATAACAACGGCATTGTTTTTCTGGTGAAATTCTCTATCTGTTTGATATGTCACATGACCACATTCCCATTTGAAATTTTGGAGTTGAATCCAAGATGGCGGATTTCAAGATGGCCGCCATGTTGGTGGCATAGTCTATAAAGTTTCCCCCTTCCCGTTCCTCGTGTGTAGGGACTCTGTTTCCGTGTTTGCTACTCAATTTGGATTTTATCAGGGTGTTTCCCGACTTTTGGACCACCCTGTATATCACCTAATTAGAACAGAGGAAATTCCTGGCTAAGATAATAACTGATTACTAATCGTTTGTAAAATTTATCCCAGGCGGGAGCACATAAACATAAATTTTTAAGCAGTGGCTTCGAAAATTATGATCCACTGTGCCTGTTTCTGCTTAGCTTCAGTAGAGAAGTCGTTACACTACTTTAAGTACAGTGTTGGATGCTAAGCTATTTTATATTATTCTACCTCAAACCTTCATTGGTTTCAGCATTTCAGTGACGCTCTCATAGGGGTCAAGGTGAAAGTTGGTCCTGTTTGTTTTTTCTTACGTTCTATAACCGGGAATAGTTCGACAAAATTTTTCCACACAAGTGACGTATCATTTGACGCCGCCGCAGCCTGCCCCTCAAACACATTTATCCACACAAAAGATATTACAAATTATCCCCCCCCCCCCCCCCGCGGCCTCCAACCGTCTCTTCTAATCCACCCTTGGACATTAGTTGTCATTCTTCGTAAGACTTTTAAAATTTAATCTTCGAGGACGTGCTGAAGAATAATGTCTCCCAATTTCTTACGTGAAAAGTTTTAAAGAATTTAAAATGAAACAAACTTTATTAATTTTCTACATATTTATTCTACATATCTACATATTAATTCTCAACAAAGTTACCCTGGAGACGAACGCATTTATTCCATCGAAAGCCCGTCACTGTACAATATTTGACCTTGATGACGGAGCCACTTCATCACTGTCATGGTAAAGTCCTCCAAGGTGTTTTCTGAATCTTGAAAACAGATGAAAATGGGATGAAGTCGACACTGTACGGAGGATGATCGATGACTGTGAACTGAAGGAGTCAGATTGTTGCAGTTGTCGCCGCGCTCGTGTGTGGTCTGCAGTTGTCATAAAGAAGGAGAGGGTGCTCTGTGTGTGGACGAACTCTTCGAATCCGAAACTCGATTACAGCAATCTGTTTCTCGTGCACCTACACAGTTACGTTATACAGCGCCGCTACAATTCGGCGCCCTCTAGCGGCCGTGGACTGCAAGTATGTAGACATTAAGAATGAAGATGTTAATGTTCACAACGTACATTTTCTTTCAAAAATTTTCAGAGTTTTCCCAAAAAAATATCGTAGGGATTACTTTTCAGCATGCCTTTGTAAATAAACTGAGTGTGGAAACGGGTTGTTGTTGCTGCTATGATTTGGCCTACCTACAAATTTTGTACTGGGGACACCCCTGGCGGCCGGCCGCGGTGGTCTTGCGGTTCTAGGCGCTACAGTCCGGAACCGCGGGACTGCTACGGTCGCAGGTTCGAATCCTGCCGCGGGCATGGATGTGTGTGATGTCCTTAGGTTAGTTAGGTTTAAGTAGTTCTAAGTTCTAGGGGACTCATGACCTAAGATGTTAAGTCCCGTAGTGCTCAGAGGCATTTGAACCATTTTTGAACACCCCTGGTGGCCCCCACAGTTTGGCGACCCAAGTCGCCACTTGGTTCGTATGAGCTTCAAACCGGCCCTGTCAATAACCACTGTTAGTCATATTTAGTAGCAGTGATTGTGTTATTAAGACGTATGCACAAATTTCCGAAGGAAAACGCAGTACAACGACTACAGGTATCAAGAAACACAGGAAATGTATCCACAATTGAAAATGTGAACGACCATCGCCAATATATTGGAATCATGATAATGAGAATTTGCCGACAGTGGCACGAAACCCGGTTTACCGCTTTAAGCGACCGGTTGGCTTAACCGCTTAGGCTATTCGTTCACGCTGGTTTGTATTTATGCTATGTATTTATTAACCACTACCGGGCCCTCGACTTTAAATAATATACAGCCGATGGTTGTTCATATTCGCAACTGTGAATACATTTACTGCATTCCCAAGTAATTTACCGATAACTCGAAATTTTCCACCTGTTTAACCTTTGTCTGAGTCTACAACATCATTCCGTTTCACATACACACAAATTATCACATACAGGTAATTGTATGATCTGACTCATATGAGTTGTGGATCATCGGCATTGCAGCCACAAGACACTATTTTTCTGCGTTACGTGAAGTGCACAAGTTTACATTTCTAAATATTTAATAAAGTAGCCAACCTTTGCTCAATTCTGTAGCCGTATTACGATCTGACTGAATGTTTACGTATGTTTTTTGAGACAGTATTTTATTAGAGATAGCTGCATCACTTGCTAATAAAACGAGGTTACCATTAATATTATCTGCCATGCCGTTTTCTAGCATGCAATATAAGCTGCAAGAATCCCAATACTGTGCCCTGGAATTAGCCTGACTTCTACATCTGTCGCTGACTCTCCACGGAAGATAGCTTCCTTGTTAATATTTGTTAGGAAATCCTCAACCCAGCCGCATTTAATGTGCATTCTCCTGTTATCCCCGAAGTATGCCTCCCTGGATGTCGTACAAAGAGACCTAGAGTTCCTCAAAGACATCATGTTTACACCACTGACTGTTCAACTTTTTTTCCACTATTGCAATTTCGGCCTTAGGTCATTATCAAGTGCAGATATTTTGGCTTTAAGCCATGTCTACTTTATACAAACTGACCCATTTATATGTTGTTGTCATTTGCTATATGATGTAGACATGGCTTAAAGCCAAAATGGCGTAAACATGATATCTTTAAAGAATCTTCGCATGACTGTAAATCCCAGTTACAAAAACTTAATTAAGAGCTAGAGTTGTTTCTCGTATAATTATTGATTTAGAGTAGAGTAGAATATCGCTCTGATCGATATACTTCATTACATTTGAGAATATAATATGTTCTATGATTCTGACAGAGTAATGCCTATGATACTGAGAGCAGCGGGGGGGGGGGGGGGGGGGGGGGGGTAGTGTTTCACTTCCAACCCGTCCGCAGCCTACAAGCTACTGACTAACGATTTGATTGTTTCCCGTTAAGCGTGGGAAATTCGTCCCGTGCCATAAAGTGGTCTGAAGCTGCGAATAAAACTGGCATTAAGTTACTCCTTCCGTGATCCATTAGTTTTCAGCATGCTACCGTTTAAACTTCATTTCTTTTAATGAAATTTTAGCCGTATGCTTCCGACCACGTTCCGAGTAAGCCGACCGACTGAAGATAGGGCACGTGCGTCCGTTTTACTTTCCAAAATAGCTGCGGCGGTATCACTTTGCGTGAGATAATAAGCTATTTTCTGCGTATACAGTGTGGTATTCTTGCAGAAACTGGTGTACCTTGAGCCTTTTCAACTTACAAAGGAAGCAAGTATTCCCTGGCCAGCAATAGTCCACAATATCAGGGCCAGGCACATAGCTGGGGCATAGCTGTTAATGCCTCGCATCCCAAAAATGCTGCCTTGTTGAGATCACTCACTTACGAAGATAATTGTTATAGTATAGGTTTCTAGTGGGTGCCATTTTTCATAGAGCTGCACATACATTGCAGCAATTTGCACGAAATTTGCTTCCTCCATCAAACACTATTTCTTTTTTATTTATGCACTCAATGAAGATGACGTGTTAAAAGGCGAAAAGAGTCTGGGTGCTTAAATAAAATTAAACAAAACATAATACACAGCAGGCTAAAGACGTTTTCCTTCTGACCTACTGGAATTATACAAAACTGTCCCACGGTTCGGCCGCTGTTGCAAGTGGCCTTCATCAGGGCTTTATCCTGAGCTGACTGCTGAATGAGAGAGACTTCAGATCTTATACAGTGGCGGAAGAAACTATTTACGTAATTTGATAGGATGCTTGAGGACAGTAGGAGTATAGTTGGACGTTCTCTATTGGTCTTTACATTATTCCTAGTCGCTGGTGGTTAAAGCGGTTCTTGATCGGTGTTTACATTACTTCATGCCATTGGTGGAAACAGACGAATTAGAAACAGGCGGTAGCTGTGACGATGCGCTGTTGAAGATTAGAGAGGCGATAGAAATAGCAAAGCGATCCACCAACATGGATAGCGAGGACGAGTTCGCTTATCTCCACGAATGACAAGAAGTAACGCAAACACCAGTGAAGTATGTCTTTATCCAACAGTGACAAGCAATAATATGAAGACCAATAAAGTACGCCCAACTCCCTTTCTCCTGTTCTGAAGCGCCCCATCAAACTACGTAAACACTTTCATCCGCAACTATACAACATCTAAAGTCCCTCTCATTCAGCAGTCGGCCTCGCACAAAGGCGTGAGGAAGGACGCTGGCAACAGTCGTCACAACGTCGAACCATTTTAAGTAATGACAATGCGGTCAAAAGTCCAGAAGACTTTTAGTGACAGTGAAACTGGAATTATTTAGTGTACTTGTTAAAATTTCACGTCCCTATTGTCATTGTCGTCATCATCATCATCATCATCATCATCACATCATCACAGTTCCCTTTCAAAGGTTAGGCTGTAGCCTGTTCCGAACTCACAAACAAAGTCATTTCCATCTTTTTCTAGATATTCCAACATCTCTTTTCCCATTCGGCTCGTATTTCTGGATGTCAAAAATGGTTCAAATGGTTTTTAGCACTATGGGACTTAACACCTGAGGTCATCAGCCCCCTAGAACTTAGAACTACTTAACCCAACTAACCTTAGGACATGTGTATCCATGCCCGAGGCAGGATTCGAACCTGCGACCGCAGCGATCGCGCGGTTCCAGACTGTAGCCCCTAGATCCGCTCGGCCACCCGGGCCGGCGCATACCAACAATTTCGGAGCTGCCGCTGATTTTCTATAAACAGAAACGAGCATCGGGAACAACATGAAACCAGGCAATTCAGAAGTAAAAATAATCAAATTTTAAAAGGTTTGTAGGGATGTTCTCCTGAACGAAGCACATTGATCTCAAAATGTAACAAATGAATTAGTAGTGAACCACGTGAAAGAAGATAGTAAGTTTGGAACCACTTTATTTCCTCCGAGCTTTGCTTGCAGCCATACTTGACGAATACTGTTGAACGAATGTGGTGTACTTTTCTTTGAATACATCCTCCATGAATCATTAACATGAACTAATTTCTGATTGCAACCTGTGTGGGGAAACCGTCATTTCTCGCAATGACGATTTTCGAAGACAAATGCTATAGTCAAAATACGTAGAAAATCACGCTGTATAAGAGAGTCCAGAGATTATTATGTTGGACAGATGACAATATGTCTTCCTGAAACAGCAAAACTTGTTAGTCTGTGTGTAATTCCTAATGTGTGTTCGTTTGTATTGAATACAGAATGCCTTCCAAGAAAATGTTCGGCAGTCTCCAACTGTTCCTATATCAACCACTCTGCAACATCATAAAATTTGCTACGTGCCGCCACAACAATATTAGTTTCTCGGGATTACGACTCAAAACAGTTCTATTCTTCTACTTATATAATTGCGAGCGAAAACCAGTAGAAAGCATTAGAAGAAAGTTTTTGGTTGTTACTGACGTTTGTTCTTGGAAATATCCGAAAAAGAGCCTAACGAAAAAAAATTCTTACTGTCATTTAAGAGAGGACTCCTGAACTGGAAGTAAGATTTTACATATCTAATTAAACGTCTTAGCACTGCAACTTCTGCTTCACGGATGAATCAGAGTTTGGAGATTACAAAGTAGAAAAGCTGTCTTAAATTTCCTGTTCTTATTCACTATTGCCTTATAGCAAAAATTCGGGAGTGGATTATCATCAATGACGAAAAAAGTGTTTGTCGCACAGAAGGGTATAATCAGGATATGGAGTCGTGTCTGCTCTACAATTTCTTGGAGGCACATATTTAAACAGTTGCGCACATTGACACCCTCATAACCATTCCGCCATCAACTTTGTTGTCAACAATAAATAACAGATTGAAAACAACAGCAACATTCCATCAGGCAGACTTACTGCAGCACGGAAAGAAGTAAGGTCTTCAGCCTCATGAATCTTTGAACAGATACCCAGCAGAAAAATGAACTTAGTGAATAAAAAAAACCAACTTCTGTCAGAATCTTAAATCACAGACTCTTAACAGCTCCTTCTGTTGCACAGAAGGATTTCTGAATGTGTAGTGACATGATATTGTGTTTGTGTATGCGTATATCTGTGAGTGTGTAGGTGTGTCTGTGTGTCTGTGTGTGTGTGTGTGTGTGTGTGTGTGTGTGTGTGTGTGTGTGTGTGTATTGGTGGGTGGGTGGAAAGCTGAGTGGTGTGCGCTTATGTGTTCGTGCAAGTTTAAGAGACAGAGACAGAGGCATTGAGGTAGTTAAAAAAAGCAGTGAATATAAAAAAGAAATACTTACAAAATCATATAAATAGTTAGGATGTTGCCCAATTTTCCACTGAGAAGAAATACGAGGATGAATCCAAAACGAATTCAAAACATAATTTATATTTCCAACAATATAACCTCCATTGCCCTTTGTAGTATAATAAATATGTAATGTACTGAATCGACTGTGGGAAAGCTAAGTAACAAAGACGTTATCTGAGAGACTCTATGATAATTATATCGTTGACTCGGAATATTACTCTCTCTGTGGTTTACTCGTAACTAAGGTTAACTAGAGTTTTCTGTTCGCTTCTTTTGATGTTATGTGGAGAATTGTACAAGAGACACAATAAACCGTTATTCTTTCATGAGAACAAAGATGAGCGTCACGACCTTTATTAGTATTTTTGGAAGTATTGAAATAGCAGAATTGTTTAAGATTGAATTTGACGTGTACCGGAAGAGACGTGGACAACAGCACTCGAACCTGCAATCTCATGTAGGAATAGTTGCTAAAAATATCCAGCCGTCTCTCCAAAGACTCTTCATACACGCAACAAACAGTAATTCTTTTAACAGCACTATCAGAGACAATTTTATCATGTTGTTACGACCTTTTACTGCGAGCATAATACATCGACAACAGATAAACAAAAAATAGACGAACACATAAAAGAATCTACCACACCTTCTTATTTGTTCATTGGGGTCATAGCAACATTCTTCCCGTTTGGATTCAAATTTAATACAACTTATTTCCGCAAGTTGCACCTTTGTGGTACTCCGTCAAGATGATCACTGTATTTGACGTTCGTCTGAAGCAACATGCTATTGCAGAGTTTCTGTGTTGCGATAGCGAGACAGTGGCAAACATTTAAAAGGGACTGGAGAAGGTGTACAGTGGTGACACTGTAGATCACAGTGCAGTTAGCCGTCAGACATACACGTTGGAGCCGGCCGCGGTGGTCTAGCGGTTCTAGGCGCTCAGTCCGGAACCGCGCGACTGCTACGGTCGCAGATTCGAATCCTGCCTAGGGCATGGATGTGTGTGTTGTCTTTAGGTTAGTTAGGTTTAAGTAGTTCTAAGTTCTAGGGGACTGATGACCACAGATGTTAAGTCCCATAGTGCTCAGAGCCATTTGAACCATTTGAACCATACATTTTGGAGATGCCAGTGTTCGGCAGCACCTAACGTTTCAGTGCCAACTGCGGCAACATTTTCCAAGGTGAATCAACGACTGGCTGCTGGACCGTGGAGGCCCCGTTAACTTGTATATAGAGCTCACAGAGTGCGCCACCACGCGTCACGTGCTGTCGACAATGAAACTATGGGTGACTGACGTCGTTACTCTCGACCACAGGTAATTCATCCGTCTTCGTAAACATATTCCACTGCAACCGATTTGTTGTTGCGTCCCAGACGACACAGTTCCTTTAGTGTTCGGTTAGGCGGGTATTAACACTTCTTTTCGTTATTCCAATATAAACCTTACCACAACTGCTACGAATTTTATGCACCTTAGTGGTTGCAAAAGGGTGTCGGCCGTCTTTCGCCGATCTTAAATGTTCTCTGATCTTCTTGGTGGCTGTAAAGATTGTTTCAACTTGAAACTTGGCCAGAACTTTCCCAATACGGTCCGCAATATTGTGGACAAATGTATGGAAAAAAATTTCCCCTGTAGACGGTTGTTGTTGTTGTTTCATGTTTACGGAAACCTTTCTTCTGGGGTGGAGTGTTCGATCTATCTCATTACCAGCGTATCCATTTTTCTTAAAAGCTCTTCAAAATGGTTCAGTTCCTCTTGTAAATAAACAGGCTCACAGAATTTATTAGTCCTGTCCACAAATGTTTTAATAACGCCTATCTTCTTTCTGGGATGTTGGTTCGAATCCTTATGGAGTTAATTAGTGGTATGCGTATCTTTCGTATATCCCTTATGAACTAAAGTCCCATCTGCCCGTTTAGTTACTGAAACATCCCAAAAATTAAGTTGTCCGTTACTCTTTGCCCCAGACTAAATAATATTTTGGGAATAATAATATTTAAATACATGAAGAAACCATTCATTTCCTCTTCACTTCAGAGGACGTTTATTGGCTGACTGCAGCGGCTGCTGTTCAAAACATTCCACAGAAAAAGTAGCAACAGCTGAATTAGGAGCTCCCCGTTCCCGCACCTTCAATTGATTTGTAAAAATCATTATTCTACTTAAAGTAAGCCGTGGATAGGCGGTGAGAAACGTATCACATATGTAAGAAGGAGTTGGTGAACAGGGATACCACATCAAAACCGACAATGGTATCACTTCCACTGACAGTAATCTCCTTTAGTTTTTCACTAAAGTGCGTAGAATTTTTAATATGATGGTCAGTTTTTCCGATATACGGTTGTAACAAAGAGGCGAGATGTCTAGCCAACTGTTGGATAGGGGGTCCAATAGCACTCACTATCAGTCATAGTGGGCCACTAGGCTTATGTGCCTCAGGTAGTCCATATAATCTAGGAGAGTAAGCATCCATTTTGCAAAGATATTTTTGGCGGACTGCTACCTATGTTTCAATAAAAATATTTATTTGTTCATCATTTTGGCGGCAGGTCACTGGGACGACGGCCATTTACTATTGTGTGAAAATAAACACTTACACCTGTCGTTATGATTTTATTTATTTTGTTGCAACCAGTTTCGGCGCTTTTGTGCCATTTTCAGGCTGCAGAGGATGCGGAAGGGATTGACACGATTCCTATTTTTTGCACTAGTGGCCAGCATTACTGGATATGCTGCCCACTGATGCGATGTGTATATATAGGAGTCGTGTCAACCCATTTCGCATCGACTACAGCCTGAAGATGGAACATTGAAGCGCCGAAACAGGCTGCAAATAAATAAATAAAATCATAAGCACGGTTATAGGTGTTTTATTTTCTCACAGTTTATTAAAAAAGTCTTCCATTTCTACAGAGAATGAAAAATATCTTTGCAAAACGGAAACTTACCCATCAAGATTGTATGGACTACCAATAGGTCATAAGCCTTGTGTCCCACTAAGACCCACAGTGAGTGCTATTGGATCCCCTACCGAAGAGTTGGCTAGACATCTCGCCTCCTTGTTACAACCGTACGTCCGGAAGACTGATCATCATGTTAAAACTTGTACGCACTTTATCGAAAAACTGAAAGCGATTACTGTCAGTGCAAGTGATACCATTTTCAGTTTTTATGTGGTATCCGTGTTCCGATTAACGAAGCCCTTTGTTACATAGCTGATATGTCTTTCACTGATTTAGTAGTTTTGTTTCGACACTGCCTATCCACGACTTACTTTCCCTGTAATAATGATTTTTACGAACCAATTGAAGGGAGCTCCTAATTCAGCTGTTGCTACTCTTTCTATGGAATGTTTTGAACAGCAGGCGCTGCAGTCGACCAATAAACATCCTCTGAAGTGGTGTCGATATATGGATGACACTTTTATGGTATGAAATTACGGTAAAGAGGAACTGAATGGTTTCTTCATGTATTTAAACAGTATCAATCTCAAAATATAATTTAGTTTGGAGGCGAAGAGTAATGGAGAGCTTAATTTTTTGGATGTGACAGTAACTAAACGGGAAGATGGGACTTTAGTTCATAAGGGATAGAAGAAAGATACAATACCACTCGTTACCTGCATAAGGATTCGAACCATCATCCTAGACAGAAGAGAGGCGTTATTAAAACATTGGTGGACAGAACTAATAGAATCTGTGAGCCTGTTTATTTGCAAGAGGAACTTAACCATTTGCGAAAGGCTGTTAAGAAAAATGGATACGCTGATAATGAGATAGATAGAACACTCCATCCCAGAAGAAAAGTGTCCGTAGGCATGCAACAACAACAACAACAACAACAACAATAACCGTCTGCATGGAGAGCTTTTCTTTTCCATTTGTCCACAATATTACGGACCGTACCGGGGAGGTTCTGGCCAAGTTTCAAGTTCAAACCATCTTTACAGCCACCAAGAAGACCAGCGAACGTTCGGTGAAAGACGGCCGCCAACCTTTTGCAATCCCTAGGGTGTATAAGGTTTATATTGGAATAACGAAATGAAGTGTTAATACCCGCCTAACAGAATACAAGAGGAACACACCGAAAAATTGGCTGTAGCGGAACATATTCTTGAAGACGGCGAACATACAATAAGATTTAGCGATACAAACGTCCTAACTAAGAGACCATATTATTATGCACGTAAGTACAGAGAAGCCGTAGAGATTTATAAATACGAAAATAATTATAACAGATATGAAGAGGGCTTAAAATTGATGAGGTATGGCGATCGACTTTGTGCCAAGGATTTGACAATGGATTACCTGTGATCGAGGGTAATGACTTTAGTCAGAGATAGTTTCACTGTCGATAGCACGTGACTAGTGGTGGCGCGCTCTAGGAGTTCTACGTAAACGGTACCTCCAGGGTCCAGCAGCCAGTTTTCGAGTCACCGCGGCAGATACTGCCCGCAGTTGACAACGAAACGTCAGGAGCACTTATTTGTACTGTTCGACCACGTTCTCTTGGACGGAAAGTCGTAATTAATGAAGACGCCGTTCTTGAAAGCCTGTAAGTTACGATTACTGTTGCTTTTGCTTGTGAACATAATGCCACAAGGAACCACTATCAACTGTGATGCTCGTGTGGCAGCCCTTAAGCCTTAAACTTTTTAATATCAATAATACTATTACATATATAATTTTAAAAGTTGACAAAAGTAGCCTTTATTATCGTTTTAAGCGACGAATAAAAGAAGAAACTGGGAGAAAGTAAACCCTCAATTGTTTTAAGGAGGTGGTTTCACTTTGGAGTAGAATTTTAAAATTTTTCACAAATTGATCATTTATTATCATACTAAACAAAGAATACAAGAAGAAATTGGGAAAAAGTAAGAAGGTATTTCCACTTTAGAACAACCAGGACATACAGGTTTCAGCCGCTGACTGTTTCATGTGGTACGTTTGAAAACAAATTCAGATTTTTCCCAGATACAGTCTCACATCAAGTAACGTCCAAGGGCTCATACCAACGCAAACAAATTATAGTTCAAAATAACAAGCAAAAGTAGGCCCAATTTCAATCATTTTTGTATCAAAACTACTTACTGCCCCAGTGGTTTCATTTCGAAACCACTGACAAAAGCTGTATGACAGAGTCTAATTCACGTTACAGTAACCTCAGATGTAATTACTTCCACGGACAGTGATCTCCTCAGTATGGCCAATCAGCTACAATCACGGAGCACTGTCTCCGCGCCGGACTGTTGTTTTGAACGCTCTGAGTGACTGCTACAAAATCTTGAATTGGTTGCTGTACCTCTATGCACTACTAAATGTCTTTCTCTTGCAACACTATCGGTAGTTTCATCCAAAAGTCACAGACATTTCAAAAACAAATGATAAAATAGTGATTAACGGTAAGAACCACATGTACTCAAAGGGTTAAAAAAACTCATGCTCTGAGTATCGCGATCGACAACATGTTGACGCTGGCGGCGTATGAGGGAGGAAACAAGTAGTGAGATCAGATATCCTGGAAGGATAGCACTGAAACACCTATCCGACTGAATAACATTTATTGGGTATGGAAGGCGCAACCGTTCGTATCCCTCTTTATGCCGAACATCTTAAACTATGCGCACATTTCCCTGTTAAATTGGAGGACACTGTTATTTTCCATCAGACAGAGATGGGTTTTAGACTGTATTTGCTGGAAGTGTTTCAAATTTTTAAGCACAATTTCAGTTACAGAGACTTTATTCTCAATGACGAATTGCAGCTTTAAAACACAAAATTTTTCGATGGCTTTCAGCCTGTTATTAAATTGACATAGCAGCTGTAACGGGTTATCCACGCTGTTTCTAGATGTTATTTTTTCTCAAAGGCACACTGTGGCATTGTTACACTTACGTGTACGTTGTAGCTTTGTTCGCCATTTGCATGGATTCATATACTTTTATATAATTTTTTGGTACGTTATTGCTTCTGTACGTTATTTTAATATAATGTTATTAACATGTCATGTGTCTTGTATGCTAGGCACCGCTTCTAATGTAGCACCTGGCCTACGATTCCTGCTGGTGTGTCTCTTACGTCGTGCTAGATGTCTGTGTGTATGACGCAGATCTTCCGTGGAGTTTACATGTATCGCATTTACCACTGACTAAGATTTTTGGCTATGCCATAGCATTTTTATGCATCATTGTACGGTTGACTAAGCCTTATGACTTCGTTTCTCTTTTCACACAGCATGTAACACGAAAGTTTATTTTTATATTTCCACTATACGTGATTTTTGATGCACTTCCCTGTAATGATTTTAATAAATCATATTTTTTGGTGTCATTACTTTTTCTAAGGAAGACAGGTTTATATCTGTCGAGACCTTGGTAAAGCTTCCTACAAATTTTTGGCGTGCAACTCGTTGGCTGTATGATTCGCATCGTACCCATAATGCTACAGTTTGTGCCGTGTTTGGGATACAGTCCCACAGCCCTGATCTAGCACCATGTCATGACCGCATCTTCGGTTAACTGAAAGGGTCATCTGAAGAATATGATTCCCTTGTGGAGTCTACCAAACAGTGGCGGAAACGTCTGGTCCTGATTTCTACCACGTCAGTTGAAAGGGACGCAGGTTATGTGGAATATGATTCTTTGTCCCTCAAGAATTTGTCAATGTAGAGTGAAAATATCAACGGCATGAAAATTAAATTAGATGTTAAAAAAAGTATTGCAATTTCATATAAGAGTGAATGTGGTAATATACACTGAAGTTACAAAAGTCGTTGGACAGCGATATGCACTTATGCAGATGGAGTGTACAGAAACTACAAAAGGGCATTGTATTGGCACGGTTCTCATTTGTACTCAGGTGATTTATGTGAAAAATTTTCCGAAGTACCAGAATATTAGTTGGAGACAGACACATGGGACAGTCGATTTCGGAAATCGTTTCAGCCATTACCTCTCACCACCTATAATGCAGTGGCCGATGGATTTTTTTTTTAACGACCGAGAGCAGAAAGAACAGCATAGAGTTGTCAGTGCTAAAAAAGAAGCAACTCTGAGTGAAATAACCGCGGAAATCAATGTTTGACTTACGACGGACGTACCCGTTAGGACAGTGGGGCGAATTTGGCGTTAACAGGCTATGGCAGCAGAGGACCGCCGCGAGTGCCCGTACTAACAGCACGACATCGCCTGCAGCACCTCTTCTGAGCCCGTGACCTCTTGGGTTGAACCCTAGACGATTGAAAACTGTTGTCTGGGAGATTGGTCACGATTTCAGCTGTTAAGAGCTGCTGCTGGGATTGGAGCGTGGAGCAGACCCACGAAGCCATGGACTCCAGTCGTCAACAGGGCCCTGTGCTGGCTGGTGGTGACTCCATAATGGTGTGCGATCTGTTTACGTGGACTGGACTGGGTCCTCTGGTACAACTAATCCGATCATTGACTGAAAATGTTTGTGTTTCGCTACTGGGAGAGTGTTTGCATCCGTTCGTGGAAACCATGTCCCCAAACCAAACAACAACGCACCAAGTCACCAGGTCACAGTTGTTCGTGATTGGTTTGGAGAAGATCCTGGACAATACTAGCGAATGATTTGGCCTCCGAGTCCGTCTGACATGAATCCCATTGAACATTTATGGCTCGTAGTCTGAAAGTTAATTCAGGCACAACATTCTGCAGTGGCAACGCTTTCGGAATTACGGATGGCTATAATGGCAGGAAAGCCAAATCTACATTTCTAGCACTTGTAGACTTAGAGAAAGCTTTTGACAGTGTTGACTGGAATACTCTCTTTCAAATTCTGAAGGTGGCAGGGGTAAATTACAGGGAGCGAAAGGCTATTTACAATTTGTTCAGAAACCAGATGGCAGTTATAAGAGTCGAGGGACATGAAAGGGAAGCAGTGGTTGGGAAGGGAGTGAGACAGGATTGTAGCCTCTCCCCGATGTTATTCAATCAGCATACTGACCAAGCAGTAAAGGAAACAAAAGAAAAAATCTGAGTAGGAATTAAAATCCATGGAGAAGAAATAAAAACTTTGAGGTTCGCCTGTGACATTGTAATTCTGTCAGAGACAGCAAAGGACCTGGAAGAGCAGCTGAACGGAATGGACATGGTCTTGGTTCAAATTTCTGTGAGCACTATGGGACTTATCTTCTAAGGTCTTCAGTCCCCTAGAACTTAGAACTACTTAAACCTAATTAAACTAAGGACACCACACACATCCATGCCCGAGGCATGATTCGAACCTGCGACCGTAGCTGTCGCGCGGTTCCCGACTGTAGCGCCTAGATCGGCTCGGCTACCCTAGCCGGCGTACATGGTCTTGAAAGGAGGATATAAGATGAACATCAAAAAAAGCAAAACGAGAATAATGGAATGTAGTCGAATTAAATCGGGTGATGCTGAGGGAATTGGATTAGGAAATTAAACAATTAAAGTAGTGAAGGAGTTTTGCTATTTGGGGAGCAAAATAACTGATGATGTCGAAGTAGAGAGGATATAAAATGTTGACTGGCAATGGAAAGGAAAGCGTTTCTGAAGAAGAGAAATTAGTTAACATCGAATTTAGATTTCAGTGTCAGGATGTGGTTTCAGGAAGTATTTGTATGGAGTGTAGCCATGTATGGAAGTGAAACATGGACGATAAATAGTTTAGACAAGAAGAGATTAGAATCTTTCGAAATGTGGTGCTACAGAAGAATGCTGAAGATTAGATGCGTAGATCACATAACTAATTAGGAGGTATTGAATAGAATTGGGGAGAAGAGGATTTCATGGCACAACTTGATTAGAAGAAGGGATCGGTTGGCAGGGCATATTCTGAGGCATTAAGGGATCACCAATTTAGGGTAGCGTGGAGGGTAAAAATTGCAGAGGGAGATCAAGAGATGAATACACTAAACTGATTGAGAAGCGTGTAGGTTGCTGTAGGTACTGGGAGATGATGAACTTTGCACAGGATAGAGTAGCATGGAGAGCTGCATCAAACCAGTCTCTGGACTGAAGATCACAACAACAATAATGGCAGCATGGCTCAACAGTTCTGCAGCGGATTTTCATCGATTTGTTTGGTCCATGTTAGGTTGAGTTGCTGTAGTCCGCAGGGCAAGAGGAGGTCCGGCACGCTATTACGAGGCATCCCACGACTTTACTCGTATCGGTGCAATTGCAAATCTGACTCGCTCCAGTCCGGGGCCGCGCGACTGGTACGGTCGCAGGTTCGAATCCTGCCTCGGGCATGGATGTGTGATGTCCTTAGGTTAGTTATGTTTAAGTAGTTCTAAGTTCTAGGGGACTGATGACCACAGATGTTAAGTCCCATAGTGCTCAGAGCCATTTGAACCATTTGAACCATAGCGAGGGCCCTGTATACACGGGACATGACAGTAACTAACTGAATGCGATAAGCGCACGCAAACCAGGAGACGTGTGGGTGCAGGCGTGACGCGGCGCCGGCCACCCGTGGCGGGGCGCCGCCCTGACGAACTGCGGCAGCCGCCCGCGGCCTGCAGCCTGTGGGCGGCGCGCCGCTGCTGGCGCCGGTCATCACGTTCGGCAAACACAGGCGTCCGGCCGACGCAGCGCCGCCCCGCGTCCCCCCATGCATTATTCCGGCCGCCGCGCCGATACGTGCGTGAGAGTGTGTAGCGTGGGCGGCGCGTGTCGGCCAGCCTGCCGGCGGCCCTCCGGCCACTGCCGTCGCAGTGCGTGCAGCAGGCGCCGTCTGCTTCTCACAACAGTCATTAGGGCTCCGGCAGGTTCAATTCAGTTGTGTTGGCAGAAGAGCCAACACCGTGTTACGAATGGAGGCCGAAAAGCACGCGTTTTAGGTCACGCAGGCTGGCGTGAAGAGGGAAGAACTATACTGACGTGAGATCTGGAACATGACAAGGAATGAGAATTCAGAAAGCGGACGAAATTAGTTTGATACTTAATTTTATTCCACTAAAGATGAACGTCGCTCATGACGGTACATGATTCACAATATTATCTGTTCAGAATAGTAACTAAATATGGCGCCTTGCTAGGTCGTAGCAAATGACGTAGCTGAAGGCTATGCTAAACTGTCGTCTCGCCAAATGAGACCGTATGTAGACAGTGAACCATCGCTAGCAAAGTCGGCTGTCCAACTGGGGCGAGTGCTAGGGAGTCTCTCTAGAGTAGACGTGCCGTGCGGCGGCGCTCGGTCTGCAATCACTGATAGTGAAGACTCGCGTGTCCGACGTATACTAACTTACCGCGGCCGATTTAAAGGCTACTACCTAGCAAGTGTGGTGTCTGGCGGTGACACCACTCATTCATTATTGGAAGGCGTAGTATCGGCGTCCCTCCGAACTCACTTAACGAAATACCAATCACCATCTTAAAAGAGTGTGCCTGTAGCTGCAGACTGCTTTAGATGCTGTGTAAACGGTATCACGTGAGAGCATTTTATTCTGTTTGGATAAGTGACCCTATGCTGACAAGGAAATCACGGCAAGTAACGTAACTACATGTCCCAGAAACTTCCCTCAGTGGAAGATGAGTCAAAATAAGCGAACACGAGTCTCTGCTTATCTGTCGATATTCGACCGTCTGCGGAAAAACGCAGGTAAAAGTTCTCGACCTAATTTAGATGTCTTTTAAAGCGCGACTCTGTCAGCGGGAAGTGCTGTATAGAGGCTAGTGTCACAGCTTTTCACTTTTGCGTCCCTTGATCGAAATCCGGTAATTTTATTACTTGTTTTGTTCCACTTTCATCTCTGCATTTTCTACTCATGTCTGCACCAACTTATTACACGAATGTTTCTTATCGAGTTACGGGATACAAGAGGGTTACATCAGTTATTGAAATACAACTGGATTTCTCAATATCATGCAGTTATCACGTAATATACAATAAAGCACCAAAGAAAGTGGTACAGGCATGCGTATTCAAATCCAGAGATATGTAAACTGGCAGGATACTGCTCTGCGGTCGGTAACGCCTATATAAGACAACAAGTGACTGGCGCAGTTGTCAGATCGGCTATTGCTGTTACAATGGCCAGTTATCAAGATTTGAACGTGGTGTTATACTCGGCTGGAAAAAAGATCCTGGAAGAACAGGACCAACCACGACTGAAGAGAATCGTTAAACGTGACAGAAGTGCAACCCTTCCGAAAATTGCTGCATATTTCAGTGTCGGGCCACCAACAAGAATCAGCGTGCGAACCATTCAACGAAACATCATCGATGTGGTCTGTCGCAGCCGAAGGCCCATTCGTGTACCCTTGATGACTGCACGATACAAAGCTTTACGCCTCGTCTAGGCCCCTCAACACCGACTTCGGAATGTTGGTAACTCTAACCATGTCGCCTGGTCAGGCGACTCTCGTTTCAATTTATATCGAGCGCACCGACGTGTACGGGTATGGAGGCAACCTCGTGACCCCAAGGACATTGCTTGTCAGCAGGGAAATGTTCAACCTGGTGGAGACTGTGAAATGGTGTGGGGCTTGTGCAGTTGGAGTGATATGGGAGAAATGATACGTTTGGATACGACTCTGACAGGTGACACGTACGTACGTATCCTGTCTGATCACCTGCATCGACTCATGTCCCTCGTGCCTTCCGACCGATGTGGGCAGTTCCAGCAGGACAATACGACACCCCACACTTCCAGCATTGCTACAGAATGGCTCCAGGAACACTCTTATGAGTTTAAAGCCTTTCACTGGTCTCCAAACTCCCCAGACATAAACATTATTGAGCATATCTGGGATGCTTGGCAACAACCTGTTAAGAAGAGCTCTCCACGCCCTCGTACTCTTACGGATTTATGGAGAGCCCTCCAGGATTCATGGTTTCAGTTCCCTCCACCACTACTTCAGACATTAGTCGAGTCCGTGCCACCTCGTGTTGCAGTAATTTTGCGAGCTCACGGGGGGCTAAAAGATATTATGGAGGTGTACCAGTTTCTTTGGCTCTTCATTGTATGTTCAGGGTTTACAATCTTTTTAAATTCCTATATATCATTCTTATATCTATTTTTATGGTAATACGTACATTTTATTCTTACGTTCATTTTCCTTCTGGAAGATTTGGTGCAATACAGGAAATCCGAACGCCATGAGCGTCGCCCAAAAGCAAATATGTCACAGTGATATTTGTTCTTATGAATCTCACTTGGGAAAGAGTCCTCCTTAACATGACAAAAAATTTCACCCGTTTCCAATCTTTTCGTAGCAAACCACTCGTAACGTTTCATTTTCCAAAACTCGCACTTGCAATGCACAATCAGTGAAGATATACAACAGGAAGTTCATCGAAAACAATTTCAAACAATTTTGGCATTCATCTGTTGTTTTATTTAATTCAGTCCCCAGAGATACTATTAGTAGACCAATAAGGACGTTATTTCAACATAAATTGGAAAAATATTTGTAAGGACCTTCTAGAGACATGGATAGATAAATGAAAAACGAAAAGAGAAATAATACCAACTTTCGAACACGGGGTCAAAAGCGTGAACCCACGATGCTAGCCGCTGCACCATCATTTCAGTTGAACATCTTACTGGCTAAAATATACATAGAGTACCTCGAAACTTTGACCATCGTTTTCTCAGAAATGGTCGAGTATCTACAGATGAAGTAACACATGTGTTCACTTATTTTGACCCCACTCCAACCAAGCTCTCCTCGTCAGATGTGCGAAACCCGTAACATTGTGGTTTGTTAGGAGGCGCTTATTCTTACCAGGTAGTATATCATATGTAAGCTCTAACTTTGTGCAGTACAAGATACATTCTGCGACAAATATTTTATAGTTGGTGTACATTCGATGACATGAAATCACTGAACATTACGTTTTGTCTTCTCCTACTGACTGTCCACCGCATGCCCTTCTAAAGAAGAATCGCCTTTCGTGGCCTCTGCTTGGTTAGTTATGAGAACAGAACGGCCTGACATGGGCGGCTGGCGCCAGTCTGGTGGTGCTGATGTACAACGAAAAACGAGCTTAACACAGAGATACGGTTAGTTCGTCTTTCAGTTCCTGGTCATTTTTTGAATTATTTGGTTGTGAGTCGTACACATTTCATAAGGATGATTTTTCTAATGAATAAAAAGTGTCATTGCATCACTAAACATTATTTCAGTACACAGTGCAACAGTCAAGGAGCGTATGTGTAACGATCCTCATGCTGTCAATAAAACCATGCCCGTGTGATACTTTCTGTGTAAGGAACAAACTACAAAAGACGCAATGTGAATGGAAACAACATTAGCCACATATCCTTGCAGTGCACCTGTCCAGCTACAGCACCTGCATAGTGTGTGTGAGCGTCAGAACCACTCCATATCATCATGTTTCCAGCAGTAAGTGCAGCTATTGCAGCATGACCGTGCACAGCCGTAGCATTCAGAAGGTGTTTATATGTCAATCAGTTGTGTGAAATCTGTGCATCAAAGAGAAATGCGAGGATGAGAGATGAGAGAGGGCTGCAGGCGTGGGTAGAAGATGATAATGATGTTGGTTTGTGGGCCGCTCAACATCGTGGTCACCAGCGCCTGTACAATGATGATGGGATGATGAGGACAACACCAACACCGAGTCTCTGGGCGGAGAAAATCCCCGACCCAGATGGGAATCGAACCCGGGACGTGTATGTAACCTATGAGAGAACTGTGGTGGGATGTAAGCATACGCCTAGTCAGGGCACTTTCAAATGAGTTGAGTCACGTGGTAAGTATAGGAGACATAACCAGAAGCGACATCATGATTAGACCTATGTCATCTGCAGATGAACATTGTCACACGCTCCAGGTATATACAACAGAGTCAGCGTAAATGTATGTGTGCTAGCTCAGACAATGATGATAGTGGGGTAATGACAATCAACATGTTAACTGAAAGTCATTGTCCCACCTATAGTATCTGTGGTAATACTAATTATCAAAATTGTTCGGTAATGG
The DNA here is from genome assembly GCF_023864345.2 of Schistocerca serialis cubense. Taxonomy (NCBI): domain Eukaryota; kingdom Metazoa; phylum Arthropoda; class Insecta; order Orthoptera; family Acrididae; genus Schistocerca; species Schistocerca serialis. Next base: position 57,186,782 of record NC_064644.1, read on the forward strand.
TAATCATCTAGTAAAGTAGCCGGTGTATAGAGGCAATGGCACTCACTATAACTGACCATTATTGCCCCAATAATATCCACAGTAACGGTTTTCCTCTTATCTACTTGTCATCTTTACCTCCAATGGTATGAAGAGTAAAGGTAGTCTCCATGTAAACTCATTATCATTGCCTCACCCAGTAGTATCTAGGGTAATGGCAGACACATATAAACTGACAATCAGTGCACCAACAGTATCCACCATGCATTCATGATTTATGTGGTAATTTGTTACAGTTTTGCTGTAACATATCAATATATGGGATAAATTGGGAAAAATATGCTGTAAGAGTCACATATGAGGCCAAAGTGTAACGTAGCCTCTGTTGTGTGATAGAATCAGTTAGCTTCATCAGCGGAAGATAAATATTTTGTACTGGAAGATTAAGTTAATACTCTAGCATGGATGCGCTATAATGCTTGCATGACTTTTAAAAGTAGTTGAGAATACGTAGGTGTAAGCGTAGCAACCCTCATTTCTTACCTATACAAACGTGTATGTTACTGTTCAGTACTCTTTTCCCTCGATGGTCATGTTGTTTCTACAGCGCAAGTTAGCATTACCAGCAAAAGGAAACAAGCCATTTATATTGAAAGATGAAGGTAATCCTCTAGCAAGTGGGTCACTGTAATATTTAGTTTTCTCCGAAAAGCAGTTTAAAGTGGGTAGTGGAAAGCACAGCAATCCTCAATTCATAGCGACACAAATGAATATTGCTACTTTTTAGTATACTCTTTCATCAAAGTTATGTACTTTACCAAGTTTCAGATCATAACTCAGTCAAGTCCCTGGTAAGTGCGCTTTAACCAATATACTATACCATTAGTGCCATATATGTTTTGATAACTAATAGAGACAGTTTATTTTATTACGTTAAATTGTAGTACAATGGTCGGACTGTTATCATTCAAATGTGCACAATACGGTGTAGGCTAGATCAGCAGAGGTGTCCATGTATGTTTTGCAATTTATAGAGCAAATTCTTACTTACTCTGTTAAATAACACAGACAGTTTTTCATTTCTTTAAAGTGTGGCATGAAAACAGAGGAGAAGCTCGTTGGCAGGAGATACTTAACATGTATGTTACATCATCAGCGCCAGTAACACAGCTACATGAATTTTAATAAGTAATGTAGACGATTTAGAAGCGGAAATATTTAAGATGAATTTCCGTTGTTGATTGCAAAATGTGGTGCACTAATCGGACTAGTCTTGCCGACAAGTGCTGCTTAGCCTGGAACTTACAACAGTTGTGCCAACACCAGACCATGTATATTTTTTTAATCTCACAGTACTATTAAGTTACAACAGTAGTATTTAAGTTACAACACTAGTATTCCATGTGTTTCTACACTAACTATTTACACGTTTTGGTAAATAATGCGGACAATTTTTTTAGTGAAAATACTTCGTTATGTCGTTATGAAAAGACAAATTATCTGTGCGTGCCTTACACCTACCTTCGCCGTTAACAAAAGCCAGAAAACTATTTTTGCGGTTAGCCAGAAAGCGATGGAGAACATACAGACTATAATTTCCAGTCTGTATGTCCCCATATTACTCACTGAGAGAAAATGTTCCTACATGCTGTTCACTCAGTGGGATCAGGAACTGTAACTATAAATAGATGTTTTGAGTTTTAACTCATTGATTGTTTTGTTGTTGTTGTTGTGGTCTTCAGTCCAGAGACTGGTCGGATGCAGCTCTCCGTGCTACTCTATCCTGTGCAAGCTTCTTCATCTCCCAGTACCTACTGCAACCTGCATCTTTCTGAATCAGTTTAGTGTATTCATCTCTTGGTCTCCCTTTACGATTTTTACCCTCCACGCTAGCCTCTAATACTAAATTGGTGATCCCTTGATGCCTCAGAACATGTCTTACCAACTGATCCCTTCTTCTAGTCAAGGTGAGCCACAAATTTCTCTTCTCTCCAATTATATTCAATACCTCCTCATTAGTTATGTGATCTACCCATCTATTCTTCAGCATTCTTCTGTAGCACCACATTTCGAAAGTTTCTAATCTCTTCTTGTCTAAACTATTTATCGTCCATGTTTCACTTCCATACATGGCTACACTGCATACAAATACTTCCTGAAACCACATCCTGACACTTAAATCTAAACTCGATGTTAACTAATTTCTCTTCTTCAGAAACGCTTTCCTTGCCATTGCCAGTCAACATTTTATATCCTCTCTACTTCGACAATCATCAGTTATTTTGCTCCCCAAATAGCAAATCTCCTTTACCACTTGAAGCGTCTCATTTCTTAATCTAATTCCCGCAGAATCACCCGATTTAATTCGACTACATTCCGTTATCCTCGTTTTGCTTTTGTTCATGTTCATCTTATATCCTCCTTTCAAGAGACTATTCATTCCGTTCAGCTGCTCTTCCAGGTCTTTTGCTGTCTCTGACAGAATTAGAATGTCATCGGCCATCCTCAAAGTTTTTATTTCTTCTCCAAGGATTTTAATTACTACTCCGAACTTTTCTTTTGTTTTCTGTACTGCTTGCTCAATATACAGATTGAATAACATCAGGGATAGGCTACAACCCTGTCTCACTCCCTTCCAAACCACTGCTTCCCTTTCATGCCCCTCGACTCCTATAACTGCCATCTGGTTTCTGTACAAATTGTCAATAGCCATTCGCTGCCTGTATTTTACCCCTTCCACCTTCAGAATTTGAAAGTGAGTATTCCAATCAACATTGTCAAAACTCTCTCTAAGTCTACAAATGCTAGAAATGTAGGTTTACCTGTCCTTAATGTACACTCCTGGAAATTGAAATAAGAACACCGTGAATTCATTCTCCCAGGAAGGGGAAACTTTATTGACACATTTCTGGGGTCAGATACATCACATGATCACACTGACAGAACCACAGGCACATAGACACAGGCAACAGAGCATGCACAATGTCGGCACTAGTACAGTGTATATCCACCTTTCGCAGCAATGCAGGCTGCTATTCTCCCATGGAGACGATCGTAGAGATGCTGGATGTAGTCCTGTGGAACGGCTTGCCATGCCATTTCCACCTGGCGCCTCAGTTGGACCAGCGTTCGTGCTGGACGTGCAGACCACGTGAGACGACGATTCATCCAGTCCCAAACATGCTCAATGGGGGACAGATCCGGAGATCTTGCTGGCCAGGGTAGTTGACTTACACCTTCTAGAGCACGTTGGGTGGCACGGGATACATGCGGACGTGCATTGTCCTGTTGGAACAGCAAGTTCCCTTGCCGGTCTAGGAATGGTAGAACGATGGGTTCGATGACGGTTTGGATGTACCGTGCAATATTCAGTGTCCCCTCGACGATCACCAGTGGTGTACGGCCAGTGTAGGAGATCGTTCACCACACAATGATGCCGGGTGTTGGCCCTGTGTGTCTCGGTCGTATGCAGTCCTGATTGTGGCGCTCACCTGCACGGCGCCAAACACGCATACGACCATCATTGGCACCAAGGCAGAAGCGACTCTCATCGCTGAAGACGACACGTCTCCATTCGTCCCTCCATTCACGCCTGTCGCGACACCACTGGAGGCGGGCTGCACGATGTTGGGGCGTGAGCGGAAGACGGCTCAACGGTGTGCGGGACCATAGCCCAGCTTCATGGAGACGGTTGCGAATGGTCCTCGCCGATACCCCAGGAGCAACAGTGTCCCTAATTTGCTGGGAAGTGGCGGTGCGGTCCCCTACGGCACTGCGTAGGATCCTACGGTCTTGACGTGCATCCGTGCGTCGCTGCGGTCCGGTCCCAGGTCGACGGGCACGTGCACCTTCCGCCGACCACTGGCGACAACATCGATGTACTGTGGAGACCCCACGCCCCCCCCCCCCCCCAGGTGTTGAGCAATTAGGCGGTACGTCCACCCGGCCTCCCGCATGCCCACTATACGCCCTCGCTCAGTCCGTCCACTGCACATACGGTTCACGTCCACGTTGTCACGGCATGCTACCATTGTTAAAGACTGCGATGGAGCTCCGTATGCCACGGCAAACTGGCTGACACTGACGGCGGCGGTGCACAAATGCTGCGCAGCTAGCGCCATTCGACGGCCAACACCGCGGTTCCTGGTGTGTCCGCTGTGCCGTGCGTGTGATCATTGCTTGTACAGCCCTCTCGCAGTGTCTGGAGCAAGTATGGTGGGTCTGACACACCGGTGTCAATGTGTTCTTTTTTCCATTTCCAGGAGTGTATTTTCTGAGATAAGTCGTAGGGTCAGTATTGCCTCACGTGTTCCAACATTTCTACGGAATCCAAACTGATCTTCCCCGAGGTCGGCTTCCACCAGTTTTCCCATTCGTCTGTAAAGAATTCGTGTTAGTATTTTGCAGCCGTTGCTTATTAAAGTGACAGTTCGGTAATTTTCACATCTGTCAGCACCTGCTTTCTTTGGGATTATTATACGTAAAAGTTGACATGTAAAAAATATATCTTACAAGGAGAGGCCGCCAATTGTGAAATTCAGATTCGATTCATACTGCGCATAATAAAAGGTCATGGCCAGAGGTGTAATGTGGCAAAGCACCAAGATGCACTTCTCAGCCGTTGTCGAGAAAATCGACCGTTAAAAGAAACCGTTGCGGTGAAATACTCTCTACGATTTATAATTTCCTACAGCTTCGTGGCGCAGAGGTAAGCGCTCGGGTTCGTAATCTGAAGGTCGCCGGATCGAATCTCGCGCCATCCAACCGCTTTTTTTTTTTTAGTATTTGTTTTTTGTAATTCAAATATATATATATATATATATATATATATATATATATATATATATATATATATATATATCGTGGGGTCTCTACGCTAACTCGAACGTTTGACTTACGCTATACGTATCCGTTTCGGAATATCGTTTCTACTTCCGTTAACTACACGTGTACACATTATGAAGACAATTAATAACATTTGCGAAATACAACTTTGTTTGCAGAAAACATAATCATGTTCGAAGTCGCCAGTTTTTCCACGACAAACGACTTTCAACGACTTATTATATGCATAATTGTTGCAACTGATTGCCGGGAATATATATATATATATATATATATAACAAATACTAAAAAACAAGTTGCATTGCGCGAGATTCGATCCGGCGACCTTCGGATTACGAACCTGAGCGCTTACCGCTGCGCCACGACGCCGTAGGAAATTGTAAATCGTAGAGAGTATTTCACCGCAACGGTTTCTTTTAACTGTCGATTTTCTCGACAGCGGCTGAGAAGTGCGTCTTGGTGCTTTGCCACATTACACCTCTGGCCATGACCTTTTATTATGCGCAGTATGAATCGAATCTGAATTTCACAATTGGCGGCCTCCCCTTGTTAGTATTCTAGCTAATATTGCTATTGGAAACAGCACAGTTAACTGTTCAGAGGCGACCTCTACAGGAAGTCCCAAGTAAATGGTCTTTCGCCCAGATTTCTAATCACTGCAAGCTAATTTCTCACCTTGTAGGCTGGGTGTTGTGTGGTGTCCTTAGGTTAGTTATGTTTAAGTAGTTCTAAGTTCTAGGGGACTGATGACCCTAGATGTTAAGTCCCGTAGTCCTCAGAGCTATTTGAACCATTTTTTTTTTCACATTGTAGGAGGAAAATAATCTCGCCACTTGCCGCGTGGTTTTGCCAACATTACGGACGGTACACAAACAGTTACTTCCGTAAAATCTAAGCGACCCACAACGGTGCGCATGCCTCTCGAGTCCACATTCTACTTTTACCGAAAACGCATTCAAGTCTGCCCAACTCCGTCACACCACTCGCAGGCGCAGGACTGACGCCGACGGATTGATGTCTCGGTGCGAGGTAGGCTATCCCTTCTACTGCGTCTCTCGCTGTATTTATGTAGAGGCGCAGCGGACTGCCGAATACAACACTGTTATCAACTGCCATAGGCACAGACAGCAATATCTAAATGGCCCATTTCGCGGACAAGTATTAAATAATAGCTCTGTCGTTTAGCAATTTACAAATTTCTTAATTTGTGTATAAATAGAGTTAGTATGCTTTAGTTACTGAAAAGGTTTTTGCTCGACTGCTTTTAAACTTTACTGGTTAGAAGTTTCAGGACGGAACCGACAGCAGAACGTGACCACTGAACAGCCTCTTTAAGATTCCGAGTAAGCGCTGCTATTTGCAGACTTGAATGTAATATTTCATGAACGTAATCCAGTGCTGTAATTAAAACTTTATATTACAAATACACACAATACTTAATCTACCATGAGTAAGAACGTATTCGTTCCAAATTTGATTTTTGCTGTGTTATTACATGAATGTAATCGAGTGCTGTAATTAGAACCTTCTATTAGAAATACATAAAATACTTAATCTAAAATGAATATGGACGTTTTCGTTCAAAATTTGATTTTTAGAAAATAACTTCAAAACTAATAGAGGTAGGTTATTGGTGTCACGTAGTTTATGTTTTTTCATGAAACCGAGGATACATATGAATTTTCGGCTTTCTGAGCATAATATCTAACGGCTTCAGTTTTTCGTAAAGACGCCGATTTTAACTACAGTAGCGCTTTGATCATGTTCTGACTATTAACTTTTCAATGTGACATACATTTGCATATTCTGAACAATTTTTTAGCGTTTGAGTTTCATTATTCAGCGCCACTGAGTTTTGTCTTACGATCGTACATTTCGCCTGACATATTCATGAACTTTACAATGTTAACATTAATACCCTAAAGCAACCAGTGACGATGTCTGGCGAAGGTATGCTAATTTTTAATTTCATTCTTAGATTATGATGCAATCTGTTGTATGTTAAGCACAGGCCCCTTACGAAGACGTGCCGCTGGTAGTAGTGGACTGGGTTAGGTCCCGGAACACTCGCTCGCCTCTGTACTTCTTACGACGTTACAGTGCTTGTTTCGTGTCAGCTACACTTTCACTAATGATGATCGATCTGTAATTTGTATTTCCATGTTACAATAAGCAATCAGTGTATCTTTTGTACTCGAAATTTATATGTATTTTGATAAATAATTTTTTTTTGTAGCAAACATTGCATTTTCTAGATACTGAACTTTTCCCTATTTTTAGAACTTTGTCCACCATATTTTGCTCATGTTTGTATGTGGAGTACGATGAAAATAAGCAGTTTATGTTACGGGACAATAGTTTGCATGATGTTTTTTGTACTCAGAATCCGTATATATTTAAAAAGTAATTTGTTTTTGTACAAAGATCATATTTTCGTGATATCAGTCATCCCTTTCTGTGCCTGTCATTGGCCTTGTTGTATGATTACATTTCACATTTGCAGCATTACGATGTTATCCTTGTATATGACGAAAATGTGCAGTGTAAGCGATGCAATACATTAAAAATCTTTCTAAACACTCATTTGAACTGTGGTTTGTTGTGGTAAAGAGTCGAGAAGTGTAGCATAGTTGGATAATCATGTTACCCCACGTAGGCCATAGGGTAAACGTAACAAGAAGCTTTTTAGCCACCTAATATCACCTGCTATATTTTTATAGTGGAGAACATGATCCATTATCTTCTTCCTCCGTAAAATAATCCTTAGTGATGCGAAGCATTACCGAAAAAATGCTAAAAAGATCAGATGATGAAAGTTCAATCTCTGTACCATGAGTAAATTGCCTCGAATACGCTAAGATCGTAAGGCCAGTAGCTTTACGAATTTTGATAAATGTAACATGGAATGTAGACATGTAAGTAGCAATGTAAAACTTGATTTGAGATTCCACAGTCGTTTTCAGTCGTCAAGTCTAAGTTGCACATTCATTGCACTATTTCAGTAGCTGACAGTTACAGAATAGTAATTCACACTGCCTTTTTGTTTGTGTCAGCTGTTACTGATTGCTTGGCTGATGTAGTACTTTAGCCAACATGCTTTTTGTGCAGAAGCTTGGTTAGGTTCGTTTCTGTAACAGAATTATTTGTGCCTAAAACGCTGTTTCAACTTTCTGTTTAGCTTTCAGCCAGCAGAGCTTTGTACTGTTACAGAAAGTAACCGTTAGAGAAAAATGAAATTTACTGATGAGGTAATAGAGTATTTGACACAATCTTTTCTAGTGATGAGTAAAGTAGACAAGTGAAATTTACTAACAAGGCAGTACATTATTTAACGTAAACGATTTTTATATGTGACAGAGATATGGAGTGTTTTACGTTGTGTGCGAGCGTGTTTGTGTTTGTGTGTGTGTGTGTGTGTGTGTGTGTGTGTGTGTGTATGTGTGTGTCTGTGTGAATGCTTAATTTTTTAAAAAATCTAATTAATATAGACCCTTTGGATACTTTGGATATGGCATGCGAATGTAATCTTCGTTTGAACACTTTTCAACATCCTGTAAAATTCTGATCGTTAAGGTTCGTTTGAACTTGGCACTATTTTTCACAATTCAGGTAAGCTCTATTATGTTCGATAAATAATACAGATGTGGAAAATCGAGCGAGTTGGCGCAGTGGTTAGCACACTGGACTCGCATTCGGGAGGACGACGGTTCAATCCCGCGTCTGGCCATCCTGATTTAGGTTTTCCGTAATTTCCCTACATAGCTCCAGGCAAATGTCGGGATGGTTCCCTTGAAAGGGAACGGCCGACTTCCTTCCCCGTCCTTCCCTAATCCGATGAGACCGATGACCTCGCTGTTTGGTCTCTTCCCCCAACCTGACTCAAAGATATGGCAGATATGGAAATATAGTGAGTTACAACTTTTACATATTTTTGATAAACAATTCTGATCGATCTGATACTTTTGAACAGGACAAAAAATTAAGATGGTGCGTAAGTTTTGAACATGGTGCTATAATTGTCCCTTGCACAAAAGGGCAAGTTCCGCCATCTTCCAATCTCTATTTCCTGCTAGAACAACTTCGACAGTTGCACTGTTTCTGACTTTTTAAATTTTCTGCCTCTGTTATCTTGAAATTTCGAATTTTCCACCAATGGCTACCTTGGATTTTGCGGGTATTGGAGCACTGACAAACGACGTCCGCTTGAACTGCGGGCTGGAATAGCTATAGGCGTTCTGTGATCGGCTTTTGTAAATTGGTGACGTGACACAAATGTTCTCCATTGCCTTACTCTCTTTCTTCTTCTCTGAAAATGAAGTGTTCTGCTTATACCTGGGCCTGCTTAGATCCAGTCCAATACGATAGTGGCCTGATTGTCCCTACGCGGGCTCAAATCGATACCTTTTATAATATCCTGAAACGCATTCATTCCTGCTTTAGAAAAGTCCGCTGGAAAAAGCAATACCTTGCCATATATCGGCCAGAGAAGACAGCAAGCGGTCCACCAACAATGAATAAGACAGGCTGGGTTCCTACAATGAAAGAAACAGGTGCCACGGGCCACCCGAACCGTAAACCACAATAGCTCCCAGTGTTTATGTCGGACCAGACGGAACAGAATACACCTACCGCGATTTGGCCGGCTGTAGGAACGCATGTAATTTGCAGGTGTTGTAGAAAAGGTACTCATCACTACAAAGGAGGGCCTTTCCAGGTACATTTTCTTCGTGATTGTGTGCGTGGTCTTTGTAGTGTAGCAAAGAGGGTAGTATCCTATAGTTATGAATTTCCTCTTTGGTGTCCTTACCTCTCATAAACCCCAGTTATTAGTCGTCAAAAGATCCTTATTTTTACCATTTTTTGTGTATTACTTTAATCAGCAAACAGATTCAAGTGATTTTAGTTTGATAAGAGTTAGTGTGATTGTTCTCACACACACTAGCCCTTCCTATCTCCGGGATTTGGTGTATGATATTTTGCCGAATATCTGGTGCTATGTGTCCAGACTTACAGATTCTAGAAATCATGATGAATAGTCGTTTGTTTGTCACTTTGATATTCCAAAGAGATGTTGCCTATGACTTTCGCCTTATTTGATCGCACACCATAAACCCATTCGAAAAATGAAACTTTTGGATGAATTCTGTCCGCTCAAAATGTCAGCTCTCCGGATGCTAATTTTTATGAACGACGCTGACTTAATCTCCGGAAGAATTTAATAACAGCTCCTTCGAATAAAACTGTTAAAAACGCTTTGCTGCCCTCTGGCACTGCAGTGGTGCCATAATCCGAAAAACCCAGATCCTCGATTAACGAAATCTCTTCTGAGGAGGCAAGTCTACGAGCGAACAGTTCTGACACACGGCCTTTTGTAGTTAACTAAACCCGACCGCTTCCTGGTCTCGCGATTTATCCTGGAATCCGCTTGCGACTCACGCAAACAGCTAATCAGCGTTCGACACGCTTCGCCCACTCTGAGCCCACGAAAGACATTTATTTATTCATAGGTGGCCAACTCGAGCATTACGAAACACGAAACTGCACTCGAGAGCAAGTGGATTAATGACGGCAGCCGTGCGCCTCTCGCCCTCGCCGCGGTTACTGCAGTACGCCGCGCCGGCGCCGGCCGTTAGCGCGGCAGTGAAGTGCAGAGTGGACAAGACACGCGCCTCATTTAATTACAGCCGCACGGTCTGTGCCTGACGCATCCCCGAAGCAGAATATACACTGGTCTATTTCCGAACTGCCAGGTCAAACGACTGCCATCGACACATCAATAAAGGGCAATGCATCGCTTCTAGACGCCAACTGCGACCCGTCGCCTCAACATGGGGCTGAAAGCTGACCGACACTCGATTATGTTGGCTCACCGATGCCCTCGGTATCTTATTGTGTCTACATCATGAAGCATACCTGGCGTCATCAACGTGATAATGAGAGCCACCCTCAAATATGTATGCATCTACAGGGTGTAGGGTGCAATGGGGTACATGTATGAAGTGGAGATTTCTGTATACTGTCTCTAAGAGGTGGTATGGATTAAAATGTTTCTCATAACCCGGTTATTCTCGTCTAGAATGTCAAATTACTTATTGCACTGTGGTACATCTATTTACCATTGTTATCTATGAAAACCTAAGGTGACACCGTCAGCACTACACTGTTGCCTTTCCTTTGTCTTTCCTTTGTAGGGGAAAGGAGAGGAGGGGAGAGAGACTGCGTCAGTTCTCTGACTTCATTGATGTGGCCCACCACATCTTCCTCTTCTGCTCCAAACTCCTTATCACGGAGTAGCTCTTTGCAGCTAATGTCTTGTATTGTTTGTTTGACGTACAGTGAGATGCAAAAGTTATGGGATAGCGATATGCACACGTACAGCTGGCTGTATATCACGTGCACAACGTATAAGAGATTAGAGGATTATTGGATGTGTCATTTGTACAAAGGTGATTCATCTAAAAAGCTTTGCAAAGTGATTATGGCCCCACGACGGAACTTAACAGACTTTGAACGCGGAATGGTAGTTGGAGCTAGACGTATGGGATACATGATTTCCGAAATCGTTAGGGAATTAGGTATTCAGAGATCCACAGCATCAAGAGTGTGTCGCGAATACCATATTTCAGTCATTACCTCCTAGTAAGGACAACGCAGGGGCCGACGGCATTCACTTAACGACCGAGAGCGGTGGCACTTTCGGTCAGGCGTCAGTGCTAAGAGGCAAGTAGAACTGCGCGAAATAACCACAGTGTCGGACGTATGACGAACGGAGGGCTATCCGTTAGGACGCTGCGGAGGAATCCGGCGTTCACGGGCTGTGGCAGCACACGACCGATGATAGCGCCTTTGCTAACAGCACAACGTCGCCTGCGGCCCCTGTCCTGAGCTCGTGACTATACCGGCTGGACCCTAAACGACTTAAAGTAGTGGTCTGTTCACCTGATTTCTGTTGGTAAGAGCTGATGCTAGGGTACGAGCATGGCGCTCATCTCACGAAGCCATGGACCCATGTTGTCAATAAGACACTGTGCAGGCTGATGGTGGCTCTATAATGGTGTGGGCTGTGCTTACATGGAACGGACTGGGTCCTCTGTTCCAAATGAACAGATCATTGACTGGAAGTGGTTGTGTTCTGCTACGTGGAAGCCATTTATTCCAAAACAAAATGGAATTTTAATGGAAGACAGTGCGCCATTTCACCGACCCGCAGTTCTTTGCGCTTGGTCTCAAGAACATTTTGAACAATTTCAGCGAAAGACTTGGCGCCCAAATCGCCCGACATTAGCCCAATCGAACATTTAGGGGACGTAATCTAGAGATTAGTAGATGCTGCACAGTATCTTGCACCGGAAAATCTTCCGCAATTACGGAGGTCTATAGAGGCTGCGAAGCTCAGTACTTCTACTGGGACTGCCAACGACTTGTTGAGTCCGTTCCACGTCGAGTTGCTGCAATAAATCGGGCAAATGAGGTCCTACACGGTGTCGGAAGGTATCTCGCGACATATGTAACCTCACTGTATTGCAATTTCAGTCTTCACATTGAGGTTTTATCCTCTAAAGCTCCCTCCGAAGCTGTAGAAGGTATTAAGTGATGTCTTACGACTTTTGTCAGCATGTCCGTTTTCCTTTCTCAGTGATTTCCACATATTTCTCCCCTCACAGATTCTGTGGTGAAGCATTTTTTATTTTATCAGCCCACTTCATTTCAACATTATTTAACAGCTCCACGTTTCTAACACTTCGATTCTTTTCTTTACTGGTTTCCCCACAATCTTTGATTCACTTAATACAATGCTGTGCTTCAGACGTCCATCTTCAGAAATGTATTCTATGAATAAAGGACAGTGTTTGATTCTAGAAGATTTCTTATGGCAAGTATGCCCTTTTTCTCTATGCTACTGTTCTATTTTTGTGTCGTTCTTGGTTCCTTGGTAGCAGAATCCCTTCATTTCCACTACTTTGTGGTCTCAATGTCTGCTCCTCCTAATTCCTGTCGCCTTTCTTATGTTTACTTTCAGTCCTTATGCTCGATAGATTCCTCGTTCCGTTCATTGTGTGTTGTAATTTTCCTCGATTTCGCAAAGGGTAACAATACCATAAGCAAATTTTAGTATCGATATTCTTTCGCCTGAACTTTAATACCACGCCTGAACCTGTATTTCATTTCCGTCATGGCTTCTTCAACGTACACGTTTTAATCTGAACACTACATGCTCGGTCTACCATTCTTATCGCCCCTTCTTGGTTCTTATTCTCGTATATTAGCCACTTTTCCGTGGAACTTGCACCTATTTTCTCAAGTATTTCGAAAATCTTGCACCATTTAAAATAGTCGAACGTTTCATGCTGCACGAAACACCATTGACTTTTCTTAAGTCTTGCTCCAGTTATCAAGTGCAACTCACAACTGCCTCTCTGGTCCTACACGTTTCCTAAAACCAAACTGTCATTTAACAGATCCACGGTTGTCTTTCTGTTCTTTCATGTATTAGTCTGTCAGCAGCGTTAGACTGACTGTACGTGTGACGTGTACGTGTGAGATTTTTAGGATGGAGAAATCCCTCCAAAGGCTCGAAATGATAATTTCAGATTTCAGACAGGGAGGAACACTATTCTCATTTATTAAAGAGGATAGCATTCGTTATGGCAGATCAGAGAAAGAAAATGTCAATATAGCATCACTAAACTGTAGGAGCGTCTATTGAAAGATCCCAGAACCAGTCCCGCTTGTAAACGGCAACAGTGCCTCCATAGTACTAGGGACAGGAAGATTACTGAATCCAGTTGTTAACAGCACTGCAATTATAAATTCAAATTGGAATGTTTGCCGTAAAAATAGATTTAACGTCAGTGATGGATTCGTGGTGCTAACTATAAGAATACGGTAGAAGATTATCTAATAAGTTCAGTAGATGATCCGATGAGGACATAACTTGTAACCAAATAAGTATTAAAGGAAGATCAAACAGGGTCATCGAATGCCTTTATGGGGCCCCTGCCTCAGGAGCACTAATAGCGGAACATTGAAGGTAAGACATTGATAAGACTTTGTGTAAGTTTCCTAGTTATATTACAGTATTAGGTGGAGATTTGAACAAACTGGCTATATACTGGAAAACTCAAGAGACTAATGATATTATCGAAATCAGGGAATCTTGTCAAACTGGTCTGATATCAGACGTTCAACGACAGCAGATAATCAGAGAACCTACTAGGGAAGCAACATGAAACGCCTGGTTAAATACGCAGGAGAGAACAGGTAGTTGTAATCGTGGAAAGGGGCCAAAAATGACCGGCTGTCAATTACACTCGAACACATATAACTTCATTTAGTTGCCCCAACATTACAGTGCAAATTTCCGAGCTTAACTATCGACTGAATATTTCACACAATTTTATGGCGTAATGGCACAACCTCGTTAATTTTTGAAACGGTTGAAGACCCATGATTTGAAACACAACTACAACAAATTTTCAAAAGGGAGAAAGCGCAAGGTTTTATCCTTAAGTAACATTTCAAATGAGGCTGAAGGCCCAAACAATCTAATACTTAACAAGTAAGGAACTTTCAATTTTAAAACGGCTGAAGGCCCATTATTTAAAACTCAACTAAATGCGTACAAATTCAAACCATCGGCTATGAGTCGTTAAAATACACAATCAAACACCAATTAGAAAAGGCAGCTAGGTACTTCAGTCTAGAACCGCGCGACCGCTACGGTCGAAGGTTCGAATACTGCCTCTGGCATGGCTGTATGTGATGTCCTCAGTTCGGTTCAAGTAGTTCTGAGTTCTAGGGGACTGATGACCTCAGACGTTAAGTCCGATAGTGCACAGAGCCATTTGAACCATTTGAAGAAAAGGCAGTACAGCCAGCGGTGCTCAGAAGTTTCCGGCAGTCGGTCTCAACTTGTAATATTAACATTCGCTTAGGGACTGTAGGTAGTCGGCCCAACTACATCCGATCCGGCGGCAACCCAACCAAGAGACAGTCAACGGACCCACCGACAAGACGACTTGCTTTCCACCCGACTAGCAAACAAGGAACTTCAATGCCAAATCGTAAAAGGCGTAGCCGCTCAGAACCAAGTATGCATAAGCTGTCAAAACTACACACACGTGTTGGACAGCGACAACACGATGAGGAAAGGGCCTGTATTTTACGTCAGCGGCCAGAGCAGGTAAAGTGTTCGAATGTGTGTGAAATCATATGGGACTTAACTGCTAAGGTTATCAGTCCCTTAGCTTACTCAATACTTAACCTAAATTATCCTAAGGACCAACACACACTCCCATGCCCGAAGGAGGACTCGAACCTCCGCCGGGGACCAGCCGCACAGTCCATGACTGCAGCTAACGGCCACAAGGCAGAAAATTTCGCTGGTGCACTTGGACTTCAAATAACCAAAATACAGTTAAACTCCACCGGATAGTGGCCAAACTTTCGCCAACTCGAACACAAGCTGTTGCTCACGGGAATACTCCCAACAGCCAACGATGAAAACCAACGGCACAATGTGAACAGTCTGGCTTCGGTCATTAACTCACCACTCAACTTTGATGTCTTGGGTCGGTGAGCCACGTACTTCGTAGCAATCGGAACAGCTCCCACACACTCCGGCACTACGTAGAGACCGACAGAGGGCCGGCCCACTGCGTCACGCGGAGATTTCCTAGCTGATCCGTAGCAACCGACCGACTGGCACACCGGTTAGCCGAAAACTATAAGCACCAGAGCAAAGATAGTACAAGGTGCGACTATCGATACACACCGCTGCTGCCACAAGTAGAAAGAGGAAGAACCACGGCATAGCCGCAACAACCGTGGTAAACCAAATACAGAGTAACAGTCAAGGTTTAAACCAACGCATTAACCGGGGCCAGCACGGCTCACAACATATTAGATCTCCTAACACAACATAGAATAGAGAATCTCTGATCAAAAAGTTGTTGCAGCATCACTGAATACAGCAGAAAACAACAGTATAATGGAGGGGAAAACGATATTTATGTTTAGTAAGAGTGACGGAGACAACGTTCACGATACCTGAACAGACAACATGCAAACATCATCCCCAGGATCGAAAACGTTGAGCAGTGAAGGACGAAGTTCAACAGCATTGTACAATATTCCTTAGAGAGGTATGTGAGGGAAATTGTGAGTGATGGGAAACCCATTCTGTCGCCCGATAGCTGTGGCAGAAAGTTGCTACGAGAGCAAAGTAAGCTTCACTGAAATTCAAACGTAGCTGGAGCGTCATACACAGACATTGTAAAATGATTTTTCTACATTTCGGAAATATTGGTGCCAGTTGTCACCCATAAAAGATCCTGAGCAGGATCTCACATAAAAGTTGGGTTTTATACACTATTTTTAAAATTCCACGGCAGCGAATGTGACGTAAAAGCAAACGCAAGTGCTCATCAGTATTTGCACGTACATCAACCCCTATTTTTGTTCTGCATGAAACACACCCGTTTAAATTTCGAATACTGCGATTAAATGATCTACACTGAAGAAGAAAGTAGTACACTTACCTATTATCGAGTAGGGTCCCCCGCGAGCACGCAGAGGTGGTGCAACACGACTCCGGTTGGTCAACTAATGTCTCAGGTAGTGCTCGAGGGAATTGATACCATGAATCCTGTTAGGCTGTCCAAAAATCCGTAAAAGTATGATGGGGTGGAGATCTCTTCTGAACAGCACTTTGAAAGACATCCTAGATATGCTCAATAATTTCATGTCTGGTGAGTTTGGTGGCAAGAGTAAATGTTTATACTTAGAAGTGTGTTCCTGGATCCACTATGTAGCAGTTCTGGACGTGTGGGGTGTCGCATTCTCCAGCTGGAACTGCCCAAGTTCGTCGGATTGCACAATGGACACAGGTGATCACACAGGATGCTTACGTATGTGTCACCTGTCAGAGTCTTATCTAGACGTAACAGGGTTCCAATATCACACCAAATGCACACGTCCCACACCATTACAGAGCCTCCAATTGCTGCGGACATGCAAGGTCCATGGATTCGTGAGTTTGTTTCCATACCTGTACACGTCCATCCGCTCAATACGGTTTGAAACCAGACTCGTCCGGACAGGTAGCATGTTTCCAGTCATCAACAGTCCAATGTCGTTGTTGACTGCTGCGGGCGAGGCGTGAAGCTTCGTGTCGCGCTGTCATCAAGGGTTCACGAGTGGGCCTTCGGCTCTGAAAGCCCACATAGATAACAAATCGTTGAATGCTTCGCAAGCTGACACTTGTTGATGATCCAGCATTGAATTCGGCAGCAATCTGCGTAAGTGTTGCTGTTCTGTCACGTTGAACGATTCTCTTCAATTGTCGCTGGTCCCATTCTTAAAGGATCTTTTTCCGGCCGCACCGATGTGGGAGATTAGGTGTATGCCAGATTCTTGATATTCGCGGTACACTCGTGAAATGCTCGCGCGAGAAAATCCCCACTTCATCGCTACCTCGGAGATGCTCGTGCGCTGACTATAACATCAGGTTCAAACTCAATGAAATCTTGATAACCATGCTATTGTAACAGCAGTAACCGATCTAACAACTGCGCCATACACATGTTGTCTGATACAGGCGTTGGCGACTTCAACGCCGTATTCTGCCGTTTTATGTATCTCTGTATTGGAATTCACATGGCTATACCAGTTTCTCTGGCGCTTCAGTGTAGAAGCATAATCTATGATCTTGGGTGCCCAGGGATGCCACATAAAAGGGGTTCCCAACTATTGGCAATAAATACATCTGAATAGGGATGCTTGTAGCAGATCCATGGTTCCTTACTCTAAGACATGTTTTGCTCGCACAGGGCGAGAATAATTAAAGAGTGGATTGTAGAGCGCCGGTAGCACCGAATGAGTATGTGACAGTTATCAGACAGTAATAGATCTGTGACTGAAATGGCGTAGTTGGAGGTGGAGTTGTGGAAGTATCGTGTCCCTGTTAATAATTACACCGATCAGTGACAAATTATGTATTTTTAGAAAAAAAATGACTGTGAAAATACGGAGTGCCGATAATACACATTCGCAAAAATTGGAGTGAACAATGAATTGCGGTGAGTTTCACTTGTCCAGGTTACTATAACAACGCGTGACCATATTTCGACGTATGTGGCCTTTGCGGAGATTATACGGGAATAGATATGTGTGGCTGCCTCCAATTGTGTCTGACAGTAATATATTGCTTTACACAGCGTGAGCTTACAATAACCCTGATTATTGAGAAAACTTGTATTGTTTGAAAACAATGGTATTGGCCGCTAAAATCCCGTTTAAACAATTCCCGTAACGGATAAAAGCGACCAGCTAACTGTGAGATCAAGTTCACGTAGAACAAACGTCAGGCGTCTGGAGCATTCAGTAATAATATTCGAAATTTAAACGGGTGTGTTTCATGCTGATGAAAAATAGGCGTTAATTTACGTGCAAATACTGATGACCAGCTGCATATCCTTTTATGTCAGATTCGCTGCTTTACATGCTTGTATACTGAATCTGAATAGCACGATGGATGTGTCCTAACAAATAACATAGTGTATGATTTTGTACAACAGAAACATAAGGACGTCAGAGACGTTAACGCTACGGAAATCACAATAAGCTGTAGCGTACAGTTTTCTTTAAATGTATTCTAATACTACACGTTCGTTGATCTTTCTGGAGTATGTATACGTGGGCGTATGGAAATCGGTATGGGAGGGGGATAAATTATTTACGAAAGGGGTGAAACTCTTTTATCATGAATGGTGAAGACTTCTTTACGCAAAAGCATAGGACAGTGAAGTATATTCAACGGACATCAGCAATTATAAAAAATCGTGTTGATGTTCATTTACTTTATTTAAAAAGTCCGACTTGTTTCGTAACGTGAATTCCTGAAGATAAGGAGATCGTGAAGTAATAACAGTAAGTGACAACTTTGTATAAAAAGAACGTCACATCATTCCCGAAAGTGGCTGAATATAATTAATACAAAATGTGGCGATGAGCGATACTTACAGTCACAACATGATATTGGAGTGCAAATTATATTAAAGTTTCTCCCGATACCTAGCATGTCACGCCATTCTAAAAATTGTGTCACAGCCCATCATAGATAGTACAGAAAGGTGGAGGAGCAATTGCCGGAATCTGAAAAAAGAATATAAATGAACCGCTAAAATAAGGGCCAATTGTCCTAACCTAAAAAGGAACATAAGTAAACCGTTAAAATATCGCATTTTAGCTATTTATTTAGATTCCTATGACGTTTCCGGCTGTTGCACTTCCCACTCTTCCCAAAGGGCTGTGATATGATTTTTAAAATTGGGTGGAATTACAGGAATCAGGTGAGAGTTTAATATTATTTTCACTCCAATATGGTGATGGAACTATAAGTATTGGTCACTGCCATATTTTGTATTACTTGGATTCAGCCACTTTTGGGAATAATATTACTGTTTTTTAATTAAAGGTTGTAACTTCGTGGTGATATTTCACGGATTGCTACTTTCCAGGACTTTACGTGATATAAAAATGGTTACGAAACCTGCCATACTTTTTAAATAAAGTAAACAACAGTTACAGCGGTATTTTTTACTCAACAAAAACATAGAATTGTCACTGACAATGTATTGAAGCAATTTATCAAATACAATTTATAGTGCAAGAAGGGGCACGTGATCATAACTCATTATTGACTAGTGGCCGTAAATTCGTAGTGGAGATTTTTGGAAACATAGATCATTGCGGCTTGATGCACACTCGAAACCGGGATATCAGAGCTCCAAAGTGGGGAGTAAAAGTCGCGTAAATCACACAGCATGTTGTTCTCAATGGAGAGACGTCTACAGACGTTAAAGTAAGCTCTGGCATGCCACAGGGGAGTATTATGGGACCATTGCTTTTCACAATGTATGTATATGACCTAGTAGATATGTCGGAAGTTCCATGCGGTTTTTCGCGGATGATGCTGTAGTATGCAGAGAAGTTGCAGCATTAGAAAATTGCAGCGAAATGCAGGAAGATCTGCAGTGGATAGGCACTTGGTGCAGGGAATGGCAACTGACCCTTAACATAGACAAATGTAATGTATTGCGAATACATAGAAAGAAGGATCCTTTATTGTATGATTATATGATAGCGGAACAAACACTGGTAGCAGTTACTTCTGTAAAATATCTGGGAGTATGCGTACGGAACGATTTGAAGTGGAATGATCATATAAAATTAATTGTTGCTAAGGCGTGTACCAGGCTGAGATTCATTGGGAGAGTCCTTAGAAAATGTAGTCCATTAAAAAAGGAGGTGGCTTACAAAACACTCGTTCGACCTACACTTGAGTATTGCTCATCAGTGTGGGATCCGTACCAGGTCGGGTTGACAGGGGAGATAGAGAAGATCCAAAGAAGAGCGGCGCGTTTCATCACAGGGTTATTTGGTAAGCGTGATAGCGTTACGGAGATGTTTAGCAAACTCAAGTGGTTGACTCTGCAAGAGAGGCGCTCTGCATCGCTGTGTAGCTTGTTGTCTAGGTTTCGAGAGGGTGCGTTTCTGGATGAGGTATCGAATATATTGCTTCCCCCTACTTATACCTCCCGAGGAGGTCACGAATGTAAAATTAGAGAGATTCGAGCGCGCACGGAGGCTTTGCGGCAGTCGTTCTTTCGCGAACTATACGCGACTGGAACAGGAATGGGATGTCATGACAGTGGCACGTAAAGTGCCCTCTGCCACACATCGTTGAGTGGCTTGCGGAGTATAAATGTTGATGTAGATGTAGATTCGTTCTGCTAAAAAGCAGCCAACGACTTATTCTACCCAGTACTACTAGCAAGGCAAACAGAGAGCGAACTGAAGGACTGGTGTACGCCGGCACATCAGTTACTCGTTGCCGTAAACATTTTGTTAAGAATTCGAAAAATGATTGACGGACAATAATTCTTCTTGGATATAGGTGTTCATTTGGGACAGAATTTCACGCACTACAGAGCTCCTAGCACTGTACGAGATCACGAACATGTGGGATTGTAATGCACTATCTTCCCGATACTACACAGAAAGTATCACCCATTTAGATAGTACTAAAGTTCACTTAAAATTCTTTGGACGGTACATGGGTTACTAAACAAAAGCAGCGAAAGCTGAGTCGATGGTGCTAGGGCACCAGGCTCTGGACACGCCGATTGACGGCACAAGTTCGAACAGAGCGGTCACCACTAGATTTCTCTCACGTACAAAATTACTTTAACGAATTAAAATATGTGAGCTATAAAACGTTTCCCTAATGTAAATGTGGGAGAAATGGAATGGATTAACACATCTGCAGACTGGACTATTAGATTCACATAGCTATATCCACAACTGAAGAAGATAGCTCAAGAGAACATGCCTGTTATTTTTCTCAGCGGGACTCATCAGCAGAAGCAGCATTTTCCTGAAGATGGCGAACAGTTGGATCTCCGAAATATCGAGTCAAGTTGATTTTAGGATCCGGCAGCAAACCCAAAGAGACTTTCAAGACTTATTACGCCGGGAAAGCCTACGTAATAACATGCCTGTTAGCTTTCCAGGGGACGCCGTCAATGTGATGAACGCAGGGCCTAGCTAAACGGCTCCTCTTTCAGACAGATGGATGGATCTGGCCGAGTGCCACGAATCAAAGTTACAAACTCGCGTCTATCTTTGGTTCTGCCCTCAACCTTCATTCTGTGCTAAATCTCCCCAGAAGGTTAGGTTAGAAATGACTACACGACAAGCATGCTGACTGTGGCTGCCCGCGAAATATGTGAATTCAGGATATACAACTATCCAGTAACGCCTGATCGGTTGTGGGGTATATGTGGACTGAAAAGAAGTAATATAAGAAACATAAATCAACAGACTCGCACAAACCTTCTCCAGAGCTGCACGGAGTGGCCGCGCGGTTAGAAGCGCCATGTCTCCGATTCCGCTGCCCTTCCCGGCGGAGCTTCGAGTCTCTCATCGGGCGTGGGTGTGTGTGTTGTTCTTAACATAGGTTAGTTTAAGCAGTGTGTAAGTCTAGGATCGATAACCTCAGCTGTTTGGCTCCTTAGGAATTCACATACATTTGAGATTTTGAACCCTCTCCAGAGGCTGCTAGTTACTGCAGCATGAAAACAGTAATGCACGCATGACAGATGTGTCATATTGCGACGTTTATGAAACGGCTCTGCTTGACCCATCTTAATCGAAAGAAATAAAAATTAGCAAATTCCATAACATGTATGATGCGTTTGACGAATTTTGAGGTAAAATTCAATCTACTGGGTTGATAAGAAATTCTAAGGAGTTTTGGTCTCACGTTAAGCCAGTAAACGGATCGAAATCGTCTGTCCAGTCTGTCTACGAGTGAGAGCGAAATGCTAAGCACGTCCTTCCAAAACTGTTTCGCAGAGGAAATTCGTGCTGTGGTTACACCTTGAAATCATCGTACGACTGTGACAGATACCCAAATAGCCGGCCGAAGTGGCCGAGCGGTTAAAGGCGCTACAGTCTGGAACTGCACGACCACTACGGTCGCAGGTTCGAATCCTGCCTCGGGCATGGATGTGTGTGATGTCCTTAGGTTAGTTAGGTTTAAGTAGTTCTAAGTTCTAGGGGACTTATGACCACAGCAGTTGAGTCCCATAGTGCTCAGTGCCATTAATTAAAAGATACCGAAATAAGCGACGATGGGAAGAAAAACAGATGAAATCGCTGGAGCAGTGGAAAGGCAACATGATTCGATGGGATACCAGTGCTGTCCTACATATGGTATGCGAAATAACTTGCTCCTCTTCTAGCTACAGTGTAACTTACGTAGGAGTGCAGAGTTACTTACGAAAACAGAGCGCTGCTCATAACCATTTTCAGCAGCCGCACAAAGTTATAGGCCTTTACCTCTGGTGTCTGCCTGTTGTAGACCAGTGGAACATCTTTTACCCTCGCGTATTACGGACTACACGAGTAAGCTGCAGGGAAAGATGCGTGATATGAGCCTTCAATACGTACAATAACGAAGACGGAACAGTAAGACTGGAAGATCAAGAACAAAATAGTTAGATTAAAGGGGTGTACGACTGAAACACAGTTGTCAGCACCTGCGGTCCAATGTATAGATCGAAAAACGATGACAGAATTAAAAGAGAGGGTCAAGAGTGGGATTAAAATTTAGTGTAAAAGAGTATCAATGACAAGATTCGCTGATGATATTGTTATTATCAGTGAAAGTGGAGAAGCATTACAGAATCTTTTGAATGAAATGGACAGTCTAACGAGCACATCATATTGTTTGAGATGAAACCGGAGAAAGATAGAAGTAATGAGAGGTAGCAGAATTGAGAATACCGAGGTACTCAGTATCAAAGTTGGTGGTGACGAAGTAGACGAAGTTAGACTATTCTGCTCCCTTAGACGCAAAATAACCCATGAGAGACGAAGTTAGGAGGGCATAAAAAGACAGCTTACGACAGGCTCAGAGGGTGTCCGCAGCTTGAAGAAGTCACTTAGAGTCAAACACATGCCTTAATTTGAGAAAGAAATTTCTGAGAATGTAGGTGTGGAGCACAGTATGGTAGTGAATCACGGACATTGGGAAAGCCGGATCGGAAGTGAACCGAAGCGTTTGAGACGTCGTGCTGCAACAGAGTGTTGAAAATTAGGTGAAGTGATAAGATACGAAATAAGGAGGTTCTCCACAGAATCGCGGAAGAAAGGAACGCGTGGAAAGCACTGACAAGAAGAAGGGACAGGGTGACAGGATACCTGTTAAACGCAGTAAATGTCTACAGACATGTTGATGCTGTCTTCCTTCTGTTCAGTGGTACTTAAGATAGGTAAATAAATTAGTGAAATCAATGTAAAGTGAAGTAGAAATTAGAAAATAAATGAAAAACTTAGTTTAGTTTAGAAGAATTACACACTGGCAAACAGCGGCAAAGCAGCAGTGGCAACGGCCGGCGCTTCAAGTCAGCACGTTCAGGAGAGAAGCGGAAACTGTCGATTCAGCCGTCAGAGCATCGCCCGACCGGCTCACGTCAAGAAGACTCCCCAAGAAGCTTTTCACGTGACAGAGGAAGCCATCGCACTCCCCACATAAGCGGACGCTGTCGATTCAGCCGTTAGGGCATCGCCCGACCGTCTCACGTGTTCCTCAATTGTCACATGCGATCAACGGCCCTCGCCTACATTCCGAGAGGCAATGACCGACGTTAAGAAGATTCTTCGAGAAGCTTTTCAACGTGACAGAAGAGGCAATGACCGTGAAGTCGTTCACCTCCAGCGAACTGAAGTGAATAAATACGCGAGACGCAGTGGGCCCGACAAGAAAAAAATGGTTCAAATGGCTCTGAGCACTATGGGACTTAACATCTATGGTCATCAGTCCCCTAGAACTTAGAACTACTTAAACCTAACTAACCTAAGGACAGCGCACAACACCCAGTCTTCACGAGGCAGAGAAAATCCGTGATCCCGCCGGGAATCGAACCCAGGAACCCGGGCGTGGGAAGCGAGAACGCTACCGCACGACCACGAGCTGCGGACGCCCGACAAGAAGAGTAGTTTTCAGATCACTTTCGGTGCTGAAGACCGTCATGCAGGAAGAGACTATATCGTACACAGAAGCACCAAGTCCGCCGCTGTAATGGAATAGCAAGAAGCAGCCTCGCCGCCAGAAGACAGAAGTTATAGGGTATTTGAAGACTGATTTTTATGTACTCGGGTGACTCGTGAAGACGGGAAGGAGACGGCCTCACATCAGCAGTCACCTGCTTTGATGAAGATGGGACAGCCGAAGACTGGCAAGCTGGAGTCCGTTGTTCGAGTCCGGGACACTGGCCATCCCCCGCGACGCCGCTCCGCTGGCCGACGCACAACACTGGCACACGCGGCCGTTTAGAGAAGAGAAACACCGGGACGCCACATCCAAAGAATCACCATCCGATTCACGACTTCGTTCTCAATAATTAAACGGGCCACAGCACGATACGCGTCTCCAGTCAACTGGGCGAGACGGCGACACGAGATACACACCGCCACGCGTAATAAGACGCCGCCGCTGCCGCAGCAGAAGGCTTCGCAAACGACACAGCTGCCGCTCTCAGCGCCAGAACATCCAGTAAGGGAACAGTTGTACAAAACTTTCAATAAATGTTATCTTGTGTAAAAATGCTGTTCCATTCTACCTCATACCCGAGCCAAGGAAGAACCCACCCTGCCCACATGTTGTTAAGAGAGAATAAGTAATTTATTTAGTGTTTTTCACTGTGGTAGAATGGTTTAGAATCAAATGCCCTTTGCAGAAATGTTCATCCTGACAACTGACTAGCATCATAAGAGAAAACCCAGTTACATTTAGTGTCAGAACTGTTACACTTCATATCTGGAAGGTGTTCGATACGACTCAGCACTGCTGCCTATTCAACAAAATACGAGCCTAAAGGATATAAGAACAACCATGTGACTGGATCGAGAAGTTTCTAGTAAACAGAGCACAGTATGTCATTCTCAACAGAGAACAAATCTTCAGACATAGAAATAAACCATGAGATTATTATAGTATCATTACCATTCACACAAATTTTAATAATCTATTGCATAACGCCGAGAGTTCAATTAGAATTTTCACGCATGACACTTTTGTATACACAGAAGCCGCAGAGCTAGGGAACTATTCCGAAATTCGATTGGTTCTGGCACTGGCAGTTGACCCACAACTTACACAAATGTAACGCACTGTCCATAAATCGGAAGAAACACGCAGTATTATATGATTAAACGATTGTAGAAAAGTCATCAGAAGCACTTACGCTTACATATCTGAATATATGTGTAGGAAGCGATTTAAAGTGGATCGACCATGTAAAGCTAATCGGAGGCATGGCAGTTGCGAAACTGAGATTCATTGAAAGAATATTCTGGAAGTGCAGCCCATCCACAAAGGAGATAACTTACGAAACCCTTTCGATCAGTACTTGAATATTGCTCGTCAGTCTGGGTTCCATACCAGGTAGCACAAATACATGAAATATAGAATATCCAAAGACGAGCTGTACGTTTCGATACAAGGTCGTTTAGTAAGTGAGAAATTGTCACGGGGATGCTCAGCGAACTACAGTGACAGGCGCAGAAGGGAAAGGCAAGTGAGTTTGCATCATAGCATGGTTTCTTGTAAAAATTCCGAGAGCGTTCCCAGAACAGCCTACAATTATTTGCGTCCCTATACGTGTATTTTGAGAAAAAGCCACGAACGCAAAACGGTGGCTTACTGACAATCGTTCTTCCTGCGAAACCTTCGTGACTGGAACAGGAAAGCAGGGAAGTGGCTGTGGTACATACAGTGCCACACACATTGAGTTGGCTTGCGGAGAAGAAATTTAGATGTAGCTTGTGCGATGAATATCGCGCTTATCTCATGTACTACCCAATCGCCTATGCTTTTAGGCAGTTAATGTGTGTCGGTATGTAAATGCCCAATGAACACTACAAACTATCACTTGTTACGCAAGAATTTTTTGTTAACGGTAAACTATGGTCCTGCAGACTTCAGAAGTGTATTGGAATAGTGACAATGTAAATTAACTTTGTGACCAGATGAGATGCGTATGTAATGAAAGTCAAAGTTGCAATAAGTTGTACAGTATATTATAAACCCTCACACAAAATGAGTGCAGTAGTTGCACTGAAGTATAACACGAATATGTTTAACATCTTCCTATTCACAGATTAATTGTCACAAGAACATGAAACAGTTACAAGTAACTGAGGTTGGCGGAGTTTCAAGACAAAGATCCGATAGGGAGGTTACTACATTATTAGCACACTCATCCGTTTCTGCGATCTGACAACAGTGATTGAAAATATTTGAGTTCTTAAAATTATGCATGCCAGAAGGGCGTCTTTCTCCTACTCATCAACACTCTAACGTTTACCTACACACGGCGAAGCCGACTGCAGATCTCATAATTTTGTTTAACAGCGTCGTGGTGTTGTCTGCCAGTGCTGCTGTTGGCCTCCATTGCGTCGGACTATGCTTCTGAAACCAGAAAAGCTACCTAACACAAACATGTCCCAGTTCGACCTGCAAAATCAAATAATTAATTCTCGCATCGAATTTTGCGAGCAGAATTCGGAGTGATTCGGAGTGAGACGACGAAATGTCACCTCAGTTCCACTCTTCTTCCGTCGTCACATTCACCCCTTCTTCGAGAGCCACTCTGAGCCTGTCACGAGCAGTCATCCTCTGAAAAGTATCAATTCTCCACTAGAGCGTCTTCCCACTTCTCAATAATTTTCCAAAACAACTTCATCACACCAGGCTGACCAATGAAATTCCCACATCTTCGCGGCCAGAGACCTATAGCTAAGGAAAGGGAAGTGTGTTTTGGCCGCGTCCTGACGATGTCTCAAACTAGTGTGCTAGCATGTTGTTTCCTACGACCCTCCCAAGGTTCCTATCTGCTTTATGTGCACGAGGGACGAGCTACAAGTATGTTTGGGACGAGAAATTTGCAGTCCCAACTTACAGAGTCCACACAGCTCGCCTGTAATGTTCTGCTGAGCATAGAGCCACAAATACCTATAGCTTTAACAGAGCCTGGATAGGCCTGGATAGTGTTCAACGGTATATTGCTCTCCTCTCGGATGGCCGTGGGTTACCAGCTGTCAACACTGCATCGCCTCATGACGGGAACCCCCTCGTTGTGTCCAGTACACACAACAGTCTTCGCCGAATGCTGTCCTACCAGATGTCAGTGGCACCTTCTATAGCCTGCGTTAAGTTAATGGTGCCCTTCGGCTTGCTTTGATCTTCTGTCAGGCTGTGAAATTATCAGACCAGCCAAACTCTATTCTCAACAAATAATATGCCTACAAGCAGTTCATTTACTGTCAGTGAAAATCGGATAATTTTCAATAAAAACATAGGAATATACTACATGTCGATAGCTTGAAAGTCAACCAAACCGTCATTTTTGCAGTCTTTCAATTTGGCATTGGTATTTTAGAATCAAGTTGATAATATGGTACTTTTCCGACTTTCTGATGGAATGTCATCAGTTACATAGATTCTGCTCACCAACATTCTACTTATTTGTTTGCCATTTCCCACCAGCACTTTAAAAATTCTGAAAAACTGTTATCATGCCTTGTTCTTTACTTGATAGCAAGTCTTGGAAAGGTATGTAAAACTCAGGCTGTATTTATTTTGTTCCTAGGTGATCTATATTGCCTTCCCTGAGCATTTTTGTACTTTTTCTTCCGTCGATCAACAGACGTAGTTCTTCTGTTACCCAAAGTTTATTCGCAGTTACTTGCCTGCTTTTGTCCGCCCAACTTGTGTGACAGCAGTTTTTAGAGACTCCATTCCACTCCAATCGAACTGCCTACTGTAGTTCTTGAGGGGGTTAAAATAGGCCCTAGGTATTCATCCCTGTCGTAAGAAGCGGCTGAAAGGAGACTCACACCTTCCGGCCTTTATGTGATGGTCCCCTTTAGAGTTTGACCTCCAGTTTTCAAAATTTTCCCGAAGAGCGAGCCTTTTGGGGAAGGGCGCCTTAAATGGTGCATCGTGTCCATCGCGCACTGAGATCTTTAGCCCACTTTCTCGTCGATGCACTGCAGTCCTGCTCATCACTCATCTCTTGAGCGAGGACACCTTCCTGGCTGCGTTTTCCTCCACCCACTATGCAGTGTCTTTCTCTACATCTACGAGACCCTGGAATTCTTTGCAACTCATATCCAGCACGGTAGCCAGTCCGTTGTGGTGGGGCCGCCATGTACCATGTTGGTCGTAGCCCCCTGACAGTACAGGGACCGCTCTGCTGATGCCTGAGCCTTTAACTCCCCAGTATGACAAGGAGTAGATGCCCGTCACCCTGGGGCACCGAGACTCCCGGCAATGGCCATCCCGCCAGGTAGCCATTGCTGTGGCTGGGTAGCGCCTGTGGGGAGTGCCCTTGGTCGGAGTCGGTGGCATCAGGGCGGATGATGCGTGACGAAGTTTACCACGACATCCCTTGTTGGAGATCAAACGCCAGCAGTCTCTAACGTTCCAAGTCTCAGTAAAATGCAAGGAAGTATGATCCTGAATCGTTCCCCTCCCTGGCCACACCATGGGAAGAACGCCAGGCTATGGATGGCAGTAAACCCTATTTGACCCAGTACCACATATGTATGAGAGGTGTCTCGATGATCCCTCAGTTTTTGTAGAGCATTTAGAGAACAAGTTTGGGAGGTGGAGGGCCTGGCCAAAATGCGGTCAGAGTCAGTCTTGATAAAAACGACCTCTGGCCAGTCATGGGATTTATTCGCTTGTGACAAACTGGGGGATGTTTCCGTTACCATCACGCCTCATAAGAGGTTAAATAAGGTTCAGGGTATTCTATTTCACAGGTACATTCTTTTGCAGTCTGACGACAAGCTGCGCCCCAACTTTGAGTGACGTGTAGTTCATTTCGTCCAGAACAGCCATTGGGGTCCAAGGGATAGCCTTCATCTTGGCCTTCGAGGGTGACAGCAATGAAGGTCAAGGTGATGTTCTACCACTGTGATGTCAAGCTGTATATCCCTCCCCCAATGTGGTGCTTTAAGTGTTGCAAGTTCAGCCATATGTCTTCTCACTGTATTTCCAACATCACATGTTGAGATAGTGGACATCCACCCCATCCCAATACTCTGTGTGCCCCACCTCCCATCTATGTCAACTGCAGAGAGCATCTTTCCCCTTGCTCACCAGACTGCAGGTTTTTACAGCGAGAAAGGAAATTCATGAATACAAGACCCTGGACTGACTGACCTACACTGAGGCCATGAGGAAATTTGAGTGCCTATATTCTGTGGCTATGACCTCATCTTATGCCACAGATGTGAGAACAGTTGTAGCCCCATCAATAGCACGAGTTCCAATCGGCTCTCAGAGCTAGGCAGCTTCATCTGACCCCTTGATGGTGGAGGGCAGTTCCCACCCTGTTGCTCCTGCACCACCTACTTTGGGAGCACTGTCCCCCAAATCATCGGGGACACCAGTCCCAACTTCTCAGCTGAAGAAGAGTAAGTCTTCCTCGCCTCCACTCGCTAGGAATGGGTCCCTGGAGTTACTCAATTCCCGAGTTTCTGCTAGTGGGAAAGATGACACCCACCAGTGGCTGAAGTGCCCAAAAGCACCTGGTCATAAGGCTTCACAATCAACCTCAGTTCCGGAGACCGAATCAGTGAAGCCCTCCCAGACAGAGAAACCCAAGAATCAGAAATCCAGAAAGAAGACCTCCGAGACCAAGGGAATTGTGGTGGCACCCATTGTTTCCAGCAATGTTGATGCCTGCCCTTCACAGCTACAGGGGATATTACAAGAACCGTAGCAGATAAATTAATTTGATCTGGATCTCTGTTTCATTAGGTAATTAGATGAACTCTTGGCATAAATTTTATATACTGCTGGATGGTCAGTCCAAGTCTTGTGACCCATTAGGTTCATTTTCATGAAATAAATTCGATTCACACCAGCCTAGGAAGTTTAGTCATATCCAGACGTCGACATCTAATAATTTACAACATGACCATAGTGTCAGGTATTTATGTCCTGAACTCGGTATTTAGTGAAACTGTGTTCCTTTAGTCTCCTCTTGAAGCTGTGGCTGTCAAGATACAGATGACGCAGTAAGCAACTGCCTGCAATCTATATCTCCCCCACAGATGATGTGGCACCCGTGAACTATTTGGCTGCACTGACTGATCAACTCCCTAAACCTTTGCTACTTTAGGGAGATTTTAACGCACGTAGCCCATTGTGGGATAGCAACATGCTTACTGGCAGCAGAGGTGTAGAAAATTTACTGTCACCTCGACCTCTGCCTCCTAAATACTGGGGCTACCACACAATTCAGTGTGACTCATGGCAGTAACTCGGCCATTGATTTTCAATTTGCAGCCCAGAACTTCACCCACCTGTCCACTGGAGAGCGCATTTCTATGTTGTCTAATCACCATCTGTAATAAATTAATTTGATCTGGATCTCTGTTTCATTTGGTAATTAGATGAACTCTTGGCATGAATTTTATATACTGCTGGATGGTCAGTCGAAGTCTTGTGACCTACTAGGTTCATTTTCATGAAATAAATTCGATTCACACCAGCCTAGGAAGTTTAGTGATGCCCAGACATCGACATCTAATAATTTACAACACCACACTAGGCGGAAGAATCAGCAATTATCAACGGCATAAGGATGCAAAAGGCAATGGAAACCACATGTAACGTGTATCCACAGGACATGTGGCATGCAACTGAAGAAGTGTCATGACGACATCTCCACTGGTAAAAGATTCTGGAATTGTCCCCCGTTCGGAACTCCGGTAGGTGACTGCCAAGAGGGAAGTTACCATGAGAAAAAGATTGAATTATCAACGAAAGGATGACGTTCTACGTGTCGGGGAGTGGAATATCAGAAGCTTAAACGTGGTAAGGAAACTAGAAAATCTTAAAAGAGAAATGCAAAGGCTCAATCAAGATATAGTATGGGTTAGTGAAGTGAAGGGGGAAAAAAGACAAGGATTCCTGGTCAGATAAGTATGGGGTAATATCGACAACAGCGGAAAATGATATAACGGGAGTAGAATT
Source organism: Schistocerca serialis cubense (assembly GCF_023864345.2). Taxonomy (NCBI): domain Eukaryota; kingdom Metazoa; phylum Arthropoda; class Insecta; order Orthoptera; family Acrididae; genus Schistocerca; species Schistocerca serialis. Next base: position 57,218,226 of record NC_064644.1, read on the forward strand.
CGTTATGAAAAGGAAGTTAAGGCAGAGAGTGTGTTACTGTGAAGAGCTCAGGGTTCTTCTTATATGAGTCGACAGCAAACCAATACCGGCGACGGTAGTTCAGGTATACATGCCGACGTCGCAAGATGAAGATGAAGAGTTAGAGGAAGTATATGAGGATACTGAAAGGGTAACACCGTCCATAAAGAGAGTCGAAAATCTATTAGACATGGTGGACTGTAATGAAGTTGTAGGGGAAGCAGCAGAAGAAAAGGTTACAAGAGAATATGGGCTTGGGACAAGGAATGAGAGAGGTAAAAGACTAATGAGCTCTGTAACATATTTCAGCCAGTAGTAGCGAATACTCTGGTCAAGAATCACCAGAGCAGGATCTTTACTTGGAAAAGACAAGGTGATACGGGAAGGTTTCAGTTAGATTACATCATGGTCAGACAGAAATGCCGAAATTAGATACTGGATTGTAAGGTCAACCCAGGAGCAGCTATACGTAGAACCAGATCGCAATGTAGTAGTCATTAAGAGTAGGCTGGAGTTTAAAACATTAGTCAGGAAGAATCAACACGCTAAGAAGTGGGATACGGAAGAACTGAGGAATAACGAGGTAAGTTTGAAGTCCTCGAAGGCTATAGATACAGAAATAAGGAATAGCCCAGTGGGCAGTACAGTTGAAGAGGAATGGATACCCCTAAAAGGGCGACATCAAAAGTTGGGAAGGAAAACATAGGTACAAAGAAGGTAAGTGCTAAGAAACCTTGGGTAAAAGAAGAGATACATCAATTGATCGATGAAAAGAGGAAGTACAAAATGTTATGGGAAACTCAGGAATTCAGAAATACAAGCCGCTGAGTAATGAAATAAGTAGGCACTTCAGGAAGATAAGACGAAATGGCTGTAGGGTAAATGTGAAGAGATCGAAAAAGAAATGATTGTCAGAAGGACAGACTCAGCATACAGGAAAGTCAAAATAGCCCTCGGTGACCTTAAAAGCAAGGGTGATAACATTAAGAGTGCAACGGGAATTCCACTGTTAAATGCAGAGGAGAGAGTGGATAGGTGGAAAGAATACATGGAAAGCCCCTATGAGGAGGAAAATTTGTGTGATGTAAGAGAAGAAGAAGCAGGAGTCCATTTAGAAGATATAGCGGATCCAGTACTAGAATCAGAATTTAAAAGAGCTAACAACGCACAATCAGCTTAACAGCTCATGCATCCAAGTTGCTTACAATAATAATATAAAGAAGAATGGAAATGAAAATTGGTTAAAATGGCTCTGTCACTATGGGACTTAACATCTGAGGCCATCATTCTCCTAGAACCTAGATCTACTTAAACCTAACTACCCTAAGGGCATCACACACATCCACACCCGAGGCAGGATTCGAAACTGTGACCGTAACGGTAGCGGCCGGCGAAATGAAAATTGACATTGCGCTAGACGGTGATCTTTTGGCTTTATCAAAGTTAAGGGCACGACAGAGGCAATTCTGACGTTGTGGTTAATAACGGAAGCAAGACTAAAGAAAAATCAAGAGAGGTTCATAGGATTTGTCGACCTAGAAAAAGCGTTCGACAATGTAAAATGGAGAAAGATATTCGAAATTCAGAAAAAAGTAGGGGTAAGCTATAGGGAGAGACGGGTCATATACAGTATGTACAATATCCAAGATGGAATAATAAGAGTGGACGACCAAGAAGGAAGTCCTCCTATTAAAAAGGTTGTAAGGCAAGGATGTAGCCTTTCGCCCCTACCGCTCAATCTGTACATCGTGGAAGCCATGTTGGAAAGAAAAGGAAGGTTCAGGAGTGGAATTAAAATTCAACGTGAAAGGATATCAATTATACGATTCTCTGATGACATTGCTATTAAGAAGAATTACATGATATGCTGAACGGAATAAGCAGTCTGATGAGGACAGAGTATGGACTGAGAGTAAATCGAAGGAGGACGAAGGTAATGAGAAGTAGTAGGAATGAGTACAGCGAGACACTTAACATCAAGATTGATGGTCGCGAAGTATATGAAGTTAAGGAATTCTGCTACCTAGGCAGTAAGATAACCAATGACGGACGGAGCAAGGAGGACATCGAAAGCAGACTAGCAATGGCAAAAAGGGCATTCGTGGCCAAGAGAAGAGTATTAATATCAAATATCGGCCTCAATTTGAGGAAGAAATTTCGGACAATTTACGTCTGGAGTACAGCCTTGTGTGATAGATCAACTTGGACTGTGGGAAAACCGGACTAGAAGAGAATCAAGGAATTTGGGATGTGGTGCTACAGACGAACGTTGAAAATTGGGTGGACTGATAAGGTAAGGAACGGGGTGGTTCTGCGCAGAATCGGAGAGGAAAGGAACATGTAAAAAACACTGATAAGGAGAATTGACAGGATGATTGGACTTCTGTTAAGACATGGGGGAATTACTTCCATGGTACTAGAGGAAGCTGTAGAGGGCAAAAAGTGTAGAGGAAGACAGAGATTGGAATACATCCCGCAAGTAATTGAGGACATCTAGCACGCAGTTCTTAGTGACACGTGCCGATGGTACAAGGCTACTGCATAATTAGTTTTAACACAATAGGACAAATTAAATATGTTAAGAGCAGTTGTGCGTTACAATTTTCTACACCATTAGCAGTAGCTACCTGAAATCATGTCCGACGGCTCCTTATTCCATGACGAAATGAGTAACAATGATGTGTAACCCTAAAACATTGACATAATGTTTCCTCTATCCTCTGCGTCGTCGCATTAGCAGGCGACGTTCGTACGAGGCTGTGCTGAACTAAAATTCACTGACCATGTTGTGAAGTCAGTCGACAGCAAACTATGCTTATATGTATGCCAAAATTCCAAACACTGCAGTCTCTGTTCTCGTGTTACCGGTAACCCTAGTATCGGATGGTGATTCGGTAGTCGGCTTTTGCTAGACCTATGGTTTATGATGACACCCGTGTCCTAATTGTAAGTGCATGTGATTTATGGTTATTATATGCTTTGTATAGTCAGTCTCGATCGACCAGAAACTAGACACCGCCATCCGTTTCCCGCCAAGTTCATTTCAGTACAATATCGAGCCACTGGCAGATCCTACTGGCCCACAGTCCTGATTACATCGTTTTTCGACCAGCCAGCAACATGCAGGCACACAATGATGCCAGTGTCGAACTTTGTACATTGACAGGAACATAGCCAAATATCATCATTATGATCCTGATGTCAGATTATACTACGTGTGCTGCGTGCTCTGTGATTGACACTGACAAGTGAATCGATTGTGTAGCACAAGATTTTTACATTATCAAGAAATTCCTTTGCAAGAATGTGCACAACTGTATTCCACACTAGGGATAAACGGAACTAGGTTGCGCTCGTGTTAATTGACTGTCCCCACTTTTGGGTGTGGTGAAGTCCACAGTTCCCATTCATCCACCTGGTTTAGGTTTCTGCCGAGTTCTTTAACTTACTTCACGTAAATACTGTGTTCGTTCCGATTGTTAAGTCCATAGTCAACAACTGTCCTCATTGCCAAAAGCGATCGATAAGTATGCCTGTCCATGCGCATTATGATTATCTTAATAAACTCTGATGTTAGCGAAATGTCTCATATCCTCGTAAAAGTGATCACACTTGAGTAAAGCTACTCTGATACTGTTACCTATCTCACAACAGCATAGATTATTTTCTCTTGTCTTCCAAACCTATGACTACCCATATCCCACAAACCACGCACTTTATATACTGTCTCAGATCTAACAACACGGTCACTCTGGTGTCTGTTCTATGGCCACACGTCATTGCAACTATTAAAATGATTTCTGTGATCACTTGTATGAAACGGCATTTAGAGCTTACAATTTCTTTCAGGTTATTCTCATTGTCAGTATGCATTCATCTGTCGGGTTCAGTCAATGTAATATTTTAGAAGAACCGTATTTAACCAGTTGATAATAACTCTTCTTTACTTTCGAGAGAATTCCTACTTTTCCTGCTTCTATTCTTGTTTTCAGGGCCGTCCTATACAGAATTGTTATCTGTTATGGATTAACTGGTTATTGTCATGTCTGGACAGTCAGCCTAAGAGTAGAGCCAAAGTCGATTACTCCTACATTTTGCCATTCGTATATATTTCAATATGTACGACCTCGCCTTTTAGACACTTCCTGGTTAATTTATTGTGGCGGAAACAAGACTTACATCTGTCAATACTAAAGTGAGAAACCCCATTGGCCCGTCATCAAACCTGGGTAGACAATTCATGGAGCACATACCACCCGAGTTTGGGCCATACCCATATCTTCTACGGCTGCTCCATACCCACTAAGCTACTTGTAGTACTTTTGAATACTGTACTGAGCTGCTTCATCAAAACGACAACTCTTCATCCACTGAGAATTAGCCCTCTAATTGGAACTGCAGTCCATTGTTTATCACAACAACTGAGTAAACATTATAAACCGAACAACTTTATAAATTCGTTAGCAAGAAGGAAGGAACGAATCTACTGCTGTCTTCACTCTTTCGCTCTAAAGCGTCAGAACTGCATCGCTTGACCTTTCCAACGCTCTCCTTGACACTCAAAGTTCATGGCTGCATTTCTAACCTAACCTTTCCACATAATATTTCCATAAAATTGTGTTCTCTTTCGCATGCTCCCAACTGTTTAAAATCAAAATCAAACATTCTTCGTGCATTTCTACTACGTTGTTTCATCTGACTTTTTGATTGTTTTGTTTAGCAGCGGTCAGTCAATAAAATATGGTTTTCACTGATGCATTTTATTTTTTCTCTGTTTCAGCCTTTTTTTTATTTTATTCCAATAAGTGTGTAGCAGGTGCAGTTTTAGCTTTGACAGCCTCTATTTTAACGATAATCGCCACCGCATCATATCATCAAATATAATTTCTAGGCCATCATCCGAAAAGTTACACCATCAATGCCTTACATATAATGGATTGTTTTACGAACTCAGTTCCACCATAATAATCCATTTTATTCATTAACTATATAAATTAATAGAGAGGTGGTGAAAGTGAGTTATTATTAAATTATACCTACGTAGTTTCGTACTATGTTGAAAAACTAATGTTTCGAAAATGGAAGAAGAAGCGATATGTCCCAAATCGTCACGCGTGCGTATCGTATCATAGGTAACAAACTATGATAAACTGCATTATGGAAGCGTTAGTCAAGAGGAGATAATATTTCAAATTACCCTTGTTGTAGGGAATTTAATGAAGCGAGCGTCTATAAGAACACCCATTTCCTGCCAAACATGAGCGGATGCATAGCACTCCCATGAATCCTCAGACAGCAGTACAAAGTTCCCAGCCCAAAAGGTACCGCGGAGGTTTCCCAATTAGGCCATTGTCAACTCAAAAATCAGACCTGATTACCAAATCAGGAACAAAACTAAACAGATACTAAACATGGCAGATAAATAGACTGACAACTGCTCAGTAAAATACAGTCAGCAGGTAACTGACAAAATTAAATCATCAAAATCTTCAATTGAGCGTACCTAGTGTCTTTTGACACTACTAACCTAGAAACAACCATACATGTCCTAGAATTACTCAAAATCGTGGAGTCAAACCTTGTAATACACTAAAAACTATAACAACCTGTAACTGTTGAATTCGTGGACCTGTTTGAACTAGTATTAAACTACAACTAATACAGACACATAATAGAAAATTTACATGCTACATAAAAGTCTCAGAGTGTGTTCAAGACTAGCAGGTTCAATCGCCAATATAATGGGTGAGTAACTAGCTACTTCCACTTAGAATAACTCTGTAAGTGTGATAGGAGCTGAAAAGCTTGTGGATCAAAAGTTGCATGGTACAACGGGGGCCACAATATGACGCTGGTGTTTTGTTGCTAGGTGGGGTCACTTTAGAGATATGAAGGCAAAAAATGGCTCAGAGCACAACGGGACTTAACATCTGAGGTCATCGGTCCCCTAGAACTTCGAACTACTTAAATCTAACTACCATAAGGACATCACATACATCCATGCCCGAGGCAGGATTCGAACCTGCCGGCGTAGCGGTCGCGCGGTTACAGACTGTAGCGCCTAGAACCGCTCCGCCACCCCGGCCGGCGCTGAGATGTGAAGGTCAGCTTTGTTTTAGTAAATGGGATGCTATAGTTTGGTTCTTATTATCTGATAGTGTCTATCGAGACGAATCCAGTGATGTGTAACAGCAAGGACAAAAAGGTGGCATGAACGTCCATTTACAGAAGGTGTTCGAAGTGATGACCATTGATACCAATGCAGTGCGGTAATCTTCTTATCATGGATTGAGTGGTATTCCTTATCACATCGGCACTTGTCGAAGCTAATTCTCTGACAATTCTCTCTCGTGTATCTTCAGGTGTACTGGGAACGTCTTTATAAACGATTTCTTTTACGAATCCTCATAACAAAAAATCCAGAGGTGTCAAGTCTGGCAAACGAGCCGGCTACGAAAAATCTCCGTGTGCAATCCAACGATTTGAGAACTGTCTCTGCAACTCATTTCTAGCCATCAGCGAAAAATGTGCCGGACACCCATCGTTGGGACATCACATTCTGTTCCTTGTTCCTAAAGGTGTTTCTCCCAATAACAGACCTTATGTTTCTTGCAGGAATGTGGTGCACTTCCTACCATTAAGACTTCCTTCGATGAAATAGGGGCCTATTATTCTGTCCTCCAATATCTCACACCATACATTCACCGACCACGATTTTGGTGTGCAATTTGCCGCAGCCAACATGGATTTCCAGTTGTCCAGTAATGCAAATTAACATTCCCATGGTTCGTGAATGTAGCCCCGTCAGTAAATTAAATCAAATTAATAAATGAGTCATGCCTCTGAACATGAAGTTGAGCCCATAGGCAGAATTCAATCCGTACCAGTTAAATCTTGGTGGATGATATTAATGACGATGTAGAACACGGAAAACCCTACTCTGGCTCAAGCCAGATTCCCTTGAGATCTGACATGAAGTAACACAAGGATCTCGAACCACAGTGGCGAGAGTACCAATTTCCGGTTCTTCGTTAGTAACTTTCCTTTGCCGCATATGTTTCCGATGCGTTAAAGATCCAGTTGTTCTCAATTTATCATCCACAGATTTAAATGTCCGGCATGAAGGGTGAGTGCTTTAAGGATACCTTTCAGTGAATCAGTCACTATCTCTCACTGGATTTCGTTGGCATTCTCCGTAAATGAGAAGCATATCGACTTGTTCTTCGAAGGAATACATCATTCACATTCGCTTGATTCGACGATACTAGTCTTACCGTTCCTATTACTGTTGCACTGCGAAGACGTAATATGGTGTTTACATATCAATGGCACGTTAGATGGATACGCCGTATTCGGCGAATATTTACTATTTGTACGATGTGCGAGAGACAGTTGTCAGAGCACGTGCTTCGATAAGTGCCGATGTGATAAGGAATACCATTCAATCCATGATAAGAAGTTTGCAGCACTGCACTGATACCAGTGGTCATCACTTCGAACACCTTCTGTAAATGGACGTTCATGCCACCTTTTTTACATTCGTTGACCTTCAAAGACAGTACTGTCACTCATTACTGGTTTCATCTCGGTAGCCGCTATCAGAAAATAAGTACGAAACTATAGCTTCCGATCTAAAAAGAAAAAAAAATACTAAGTTGACCTTCATATCTCTGAAGTGACCCCACCTAGCAAAAAAAAAAAAAGTCATATTATGGCCTCTGTTGTCCCACGATACATTTGTCCCACAAACGTTTCAGCTACTATCATACTTTCGGAGTTATTCTAGGTGGCAATAGCTATTGACCCACACTGTGTACATTAACGACATGAAACATAAATCTCCTCTAATGAAATCATTCTCTATTTGGAAAATTATTCACTACTAATATTATGTTTGGGATGCAGTGCTCTAAATTGCTGGGGACACAAGTAATATTAACAACACAATCGATACATTCTGAGAGCTAGGCATAAGTGTAAATCTTCTATTGAATATGAAAAACATTGGTAGTATAAACTTACTGTAACTGAACATTAGTAAAGAAAATAACGGGAGACACCACCACAGCCAGCTCATCTAGCCAACGTACAACACGCAAACATCCTGTGTGCTGAAGGCTAATTAACTCTGAAAGGCACAAACGAATGTAGCGAGTAAAGGATAATGATAGCAGCAAATATTTCTAATAAATATGGATTCGGAAACTAACGGTTTCCCCAGCAAGACGTGTTACAACCCAGTGCACGATCCTTTTAAAGGAATCCCCAAATATCCAAACTCCAGACATGTACCTGAGGATAGACCATGCACGTTAATGCGGGCTTCATCACGTCTCCTGATCGATGGACATACACATTCAAAAATCTCAAACCTGTTATGAATGGGCGGACAACCGTCCACAATGTTCTGCGAGGCAACACCAATACTAACAAAAGGGCCAGAATACACTACAGTATTTAAATATCCCCACACACAAAAAAAACAGTGGATTCAAGCCGAAGGACTTGAGAGGAAATGTTATTGGTGAGCAACAAGCAATAACATATTTGCCAAAACGCCATTTACAGGTACGTAGGTATATGAAACAATGCTAAAATCAAGCGACGGCGGCCCGTAGCTTTACAATTTACTCCACTCTTGTAGTGTTTTGAAATAAACATAGCAATCGGTGTTACTATTGGCGTCACTGCACTTGTTCATAACTCGTATTGAGGAAACCATTGCTTTGCAGATCTAGGTTTATTGGAAAAATCTGTTTTTTGGTTATCTATTGTTGCTGCTTTCGTGCGGGCCTGTAATAGGCAAACACCCCCTAAACCTTTGGATAAACATGTAACTCACTGCGAACTAAGCAAGCTCAAAAAAATTGCTGTGGCTAAGATCATACACTTACTAAATCCCCAAACGAAAAAGAAAAACAATGATAAACCAACTATTACACAGAAAACAAAAAAAAAGAAAAGAAATCCACTGTCTTGATACCATTCACAATCAGACTCTCTTACAAATCAGTAATTTTTTTCAGAATGCAAAACATCAATAATTGTTTCACAACCATAGCAAACTTTACAAATACTGCAACATAACATCAACACATAGACTGATGAACACACAATGACGCATTTGTAAAAGAGTGTGTAGTTCATACAAATCCCTGTATGTAGGACAAACTGGGAGGGACTTCTGAAAAAGATACAAGGAAGAAACAGACAGCTACCAGACAAACAATTATGTGTAGGAGAGGAGTGCTCTCATCAGATGTAATTTCACCTTAGATCTTTGAGGTACTATACGCAGAGGCAAAATCATAACGTTATCATGTGCACCTACCAAGCCATGCCCAATTCCTAAGCCATGCACACCTTTCCTAATCGAAGACCACCCTCCTCCCCCACTCAACCACCATGACCCTCTCCAACCCATTCCCCACACCTGACTCCTGACTTCTATTTCTTAAGCCACGCCTTTTAGTTAGAAACAGGTCACTGAAATAAATAATTAACTCTCCCAGTAACAGCACAGTAATTTATTACCATAGCAGCGTTGTTTAGCATAATGGACTCGCATTCTGAAGGACGATACTTCAAATCCAGATTATTGTTTTTTACGTGATCTCGCTAAATCACTTAAAATAAATGCTGGGTTGGTGCCTTTGAAGAAGGGCACGGCCAATTTCCTTCCCATCCTTCCCTAAACCACGCTGTGCCCCATTGCTAACGACGCCATTGCCAACGGCACCTTCAACTCTAATCTTCCCTCTTTATCAGCTCATCCAACAGCTTTGTGACCCCCTTCGAAAGCCACGCCCCGTTTTTGCAAGTAGGTCAGCTCCGAAGCAAAATGTATTACACATATTTAACTCCCCTAATCATAGATCTGTATTGCACTGACATAAAAATTAACGAGCCAATGAGAGGCTTCTCAGTGGTAAGGATGTGCAACATGAGTTTTTCATCCAGTGGTGGTGGAAACTGCGAAACTGTCCACCTGGGATGGTGTAAACTAGCATAAACTTTGTTTATCTACATGCACCGAAGTCCTACCACACGCACCCTTTCGCAAAGCTACCTAGGAATAATATGTTCTATCAGAATCTTATCATTTCATGAAAGTTTTGTTTCCTATAGGTATATGGATGGATATTTGGTTTGCTGTAGTTATGTGCTGTAAAAACCTCCTGCTACATGTTGCACCAAGACATCTTCCAGCACATACTTCCTTCGGTTCGTTTCCTGAACTGCTCGAATTCTGAATATGTGTGACCAGTTGAATTCGAGTATTTTTCGAAAATAATCGAATGTCTGCTAATATTGAAAAAATCGTTGACTCTGAATTTTGCTTTTTATGGATCTACCAACTTGATATTATTAAATGCAGTGAACAAACGGCTTTTAACCTTCACATCAACGTGCCTCAATAATTGTTCTGTGTTTTGTGTGAAGGTGTTGAGTTAGTAGATATTGCAACAAATCACACATTTGAAAGAACCTTGTTCTTTGAGATGCTCAGAACATCATACCTTTGAGTGTTAAACTGAATCGCTCCACAACTGAAGCTGTCGAAACACAAAATCATGAGAAGTTATTAATTTTCTGTTTCTACATTAGATAGTTTAAATGCGTGTTGTAGAATTCTTTACCTTCGATGGTTCGTAAATTTTCCGAATCATATTACTCCTTCTGCATGTTTTTCTATCTGAATTTGTCATCTGAGTGCCAGTTTTCGAGTTGCGACTCATACTTGTTTCACGTACACATCAGTCATTGTTAATAAATAATTATACCGCAAAATGTATTTGGAATATCACGTGAGGTGAATTAAATAAACCTGATATAGCCGAGCGATTCCTTTCGTGATAACTACCGTTCTTGGATAAATTTTAGTGCTCAGTGGTGCAGTTCTTCAACTATTTCAGCTTACATGCCAATTAGAATGACAGTGGTTAGTGAAGTCAGCTACGTGAGCAAGATCTCGTCGAAATGAGACTTCAAAAACAAAATATTTCCGTATAGATTAGATGGTAGTAAACAAACAAATGTACTCTAGAAAAAAACTTTTCTTCTTGGATGTGCCAACAAAGGACCATGTGACACTTTCAGTTCCTTCTTCATTGTTCTGTACTCTTATTCGTATGATCACTGCGTTTATCTTCCTTTCTTCTGACCATCTCGTACAACTTTCTTCTATTCTGATATTTTCGAATCCTTACAAAGTCAAAATATTTTCCCCTACGCTTTTCTCTTTCAGTTGTTTCTTCTGCTTCCGTATTATTTCTTTCTTAATAGTTTTTTTTTTTTTTTTTTTTTTTTGCTTTGTTGGTCCAGCGTGTTGTTGGTCTCACACCCCAAATTTTTTGAAGATACTTTTCGTTATTCTGCTGTCTTGCATTCTACATAAATCTCCTAAGCATTCAGTCTTCTTTTTCACATCTCTTCTCATATATTTTCTGTGTTTCGATAAATTTGCTACGTAATTTCCAACCTTGCGAAGCTTTTCTTCAGCCTCCTATTTCTCCTAATGATTTTATTGTATATTATTTCTAATTTATCTAAATTACAGATTAAATCTAGATATTAGGTTGCGTTTACACATACTGTCTGTATTTATTTTTAGATTGTTAGACAAGCAAAGAAGTCGTTGATTGTACCATATACCCTTACCATTTTTTGCACTCTTTACGCAAAAACAGCTTTTTCCGAACTATTTCTTGGAGTACTTTCCCAAGATGTTTAAATTTTTATCCGTTTCTACCCGGCAAGTATATATTTTCTGAAATTTCGGTGCGTTTTTAATACTTGTAGCAAATTAAGTTTTTCGAAAGAAATTTCTTCTGCCAGTCCTACTGATTACATCTTCTAAAAGATCAGCTTGTTTTAAAGCAGATGTCACATTTTCATTTTCTGACGTCTACAGCCAGGTCTAACGAACCCATGGACCTTTCATAGTTTTGAGGTGATATTACTGAGTTTTAACTGCCATGTGTCCAGTAACGAGCGCCCACTGTAACCTGCTAGGCCATAGTGCGCCGAATGCAGGGTCAACACGAGTTAAATGTCACATCTGTCACAGGTTGGCCATTGTGGTAAACAATGTATCGAGATAAGATGGGGAAGCAAAGACGTATGTTTCATGTCGCGAAGATGTAATAAATGGGCTTACTTTCGAGCAAATGAAATAGGGTCTCGTGCAGTGTTATGTAAGAAACAGAATAGCCCTCGAAACTTTGGGGAATTACTAAATATGAGATCGCAGAGATGTAAAGAATTGCTAGAAATTCTTGTGGATAGAATAAGAAAGATTTATGCCAGTTACGTCGAGTTCACAGGGAACAATGATGTCGACGTATTTACTCTGCTGGAAGCAAGACATAGTTCATTGGATACTTTCCCAATCAGATTACCGCATAAGGACGATAAGTGTGGCGTTAGAATCCTTGAAGGATACGGCTGGTGTCATTAGGTTGGCTATAGATCTCGAAGAGGCTTAGTAACAAAAGTATTAGATAAAAAGAGCGTCATCTCTACTGATAAGTACTGTTATCAGTGTGAACATTTGGGTCACATTCAGAAACAGTGTTGCAAACCACAGTGTAAAGGATTTGTAATTGTTTGGCACCAACTCGCTGCTGTGGAAGTTAAACTGCTGGGCAGGGGTAGTGTATGGGTAGTCGGTGTGAAATACCATTGGATACTCCAGATCCGTCTGACGGCTTTCCCAGTAAGTCTCGATGATATAAAGCCGTACTCAGAGGCAGTGGGTTCCTTAATTGGCTTACTAAATGGTGGAGAGCATAGATATTTATTATTATTATTATTATTACACACTGTGCTTCATCTGTCCGAGGCGAATATAGACCTCTTGGGGGAAGGGGTGATTAAACCACCATGACGTACTTTATGTAGAGTAGGGGATAATGACAAGGTCACTAGATTTCGTGCATCAGATTCTCAAGCGGGAGCAAAATGGTTGTAGGGAAGTACAGAAGTTTTGCATATTTAGATCAAATGTACTCTGCAGTCCTAGACTTATATTTCACGTATAAACACCATGAGAAAACGGATATTCAGCAGTACATTCATTGTTGTTGCTACGCATAGTTGTTGCCAATGATATACTGCCATAAAGTTCACCCCTCATGAAGCAGGAACCAACTAAATTCCATGAAAAATTAATTGAAGTCGATTTGTGTGATAATGTGCTGCAAGGTGCAGGAAAACTACTTTGGGTGAACGTGAGAGCAGAAGTGTATTGTTTGTGGTAGACCTAGTGGAAGATGATGAGGAATTACACGTGCATACAAGATTTAGACTGTGAACAACTGTTTCCCATTAGTGTCGATATTTCCAGTGTTCCTGATATACTTTTGTCCAAAGGATAGTTAGTTGCCAATTTAACGTTAAAAGATGAGGGTGCTCTTCACATATCGAGTTTGGACCTTAGCTACAAGAAATCCGCTAATATAACTGCATTATGCACAAAGTGGAACGTTTATAAGGAGCAGGGCGTATAGCAATGGAAAAGAATTTGTTATAATTCGAGGACATATTGTATTGTCAGAGCCTATTGCTGGTAACACAAGTGATGCAGCACCGGATTCCAACTGGATATTAATCGACTGTGTACTGTAAGCCATACAGAGTGCCCCATCATTTGCAACCAGTACTGGGACAATTCTTTTACCAGCAATGGAACAATGGCATCGCTAACGAAGGTACTGGTCTGTGGGGTGCACCAGCCGTTACTGTGCCATAAAAATCATTGAATGTTTCAAGGAAATATAGATGCTGTTGTCACTGTCATTACTTGACCTGCAGGACTGTTACAGATGCATGTTTAACACCGAATATTACGGAAATCCTGGATAACTTGGGTTGGTGTAAGCACTTTTCCACAATGGAACTTAAAAGCGGAAATCATCAGCTAACCGTGGTGCCTGTGGAACAGTCAAAGACAACATTAATTGTTCCTTGGGGTCCTTACCAATATTGGCGATTGTCATTTGGGTTGGGAAATGTATGCCCACATTTCAACAATTGCTGGAAGAAGTACTAAGCGATTTGAGGCTGAGACAATGCGTTGTGTACCTTGACAACATTACTGTATTTTCAAATGATTTGGAAGCATATGTATTATTGATGAAGACCGTTTTCAAGAGATTACATTCTGCACGGCTCACCCTAAGGATCGAAAAGTAAAGTTTACTATTAAAAAAAGTAAATTACTTATGAGGCACTATTAGCCAGGATGGAGTAAAAACAGATGTGAGATTGCTGTACACAATGAAGTTTCCGTAATGGATGCAGTCATTCTTGGGATTAGAAATTAATTACAGGAATTCTACAAAGGGATTTGCAGATATTGCATGACCACCTATGTATTTCTTGAACAAGGGTGTCCTGTGGACAACAGAATGTCAAGTTGCATTTGAAAAATTTTAAGAATTACTAGTCTGAGGTTGATCATCCAGGATTATGAAAGGGAATTTATTTTATCAAGTAATGCAAGCATCCATACGGTAAGTTCTGTTCTAAGCCAGAAAGTACCAGATAAGGAGTATCTAGTTTGTTACATATAAAATAAATTAATAAGCCTAAATAAAACTACAGCGAAAAGATGATATTTCGTATAATATACAGTGTATTATACTTCTGATGGTATCTGCTTCGGAAGAAGTTTATGGAATTTACACATTATGCAAGAATGAAGTGATTTTTATGTTTGAAGAATCCACCAAGTAGACTTACAAATTAGTGTATGGGATGGCAAATAACTGGGTGACAAAGTTTAACGTTTCAGAGACGATAATCATAGATCATGGCACTGCCTTACGTTAGAGGTAGCGAGGCAATTGTGTCGCTTATTACGTATTCACAAACTGCGGAATAGAACATTAAACCCAGAAACTAATGTAATGATGGATTACGTTGCTCTTGTGATCAGTAAGATGCTGGGCTATTTCATCAGTAGCAGTCACAGTGATTGGGACTTATTCTTACCATAAATGGCAGTAGCGTACAATATGTAAACATGTGTTGTTACAATTTTCTCGTCATATGAGGAACACAAGGGAGGCAAATGCCTTTAGTATTTGATGTGATCAAGCCTAAGATATTGCCGAACGGGAATTTCTA
Organism: Schistocerca serialis cubense; assembly: GCF_023864345.2. Classification (NCBI taxonomy): domain Eukaryota; kingdom Metazoa; phylum Arthropoda; class Insecta; order Orthoptera; family Acrididae; genus Schistocerca; species Schistocerca serialis. Next base: position 57,233,376 of record NC_064644.1, read on the forward strand.
CAGAACTTCACTAGAATGTTGAAGGATGTATGGAAACAGAAGGTGAACAACAAGACCCTTGAACACGAGGAAAGAATGGGACACCATAACCGTAGAGCACCAGAATGTATGGTAGGGTACTGGATGACGATCACTAGGCTGTGTACCAAAAATTGTAAGAGATGTTCGGCACTAGGATCAGCTTACGAAGTTTGAAATGAGGTCCCTGGTGAATGTAAAATCACAATTGCCTACAGGTACTACTGTTGTTCACATGTGGTACGTTCTTCCTTTTAAAGGTGCATTAGATTCATTGTCACATATGCGGCACCATTTCCTAGTGGTCCTATAGGTGGTAAGAGGAAGAACAACGAGCCAGATTGACTCACAAAAATCACAAGCGAATATCCAAATGCATGTAAGTGGGGAGGGGGTGGGGAGGGGGGAGAAGACTACCAAATTTTGTTTTGGATTGCGGACAAAACGGGTCTTCCAAAAAGGAGAGGGTGAGAGACTACAATTTTCTTTCCCCAGGTTGTGTTATCAACAGATATGACCACTGCTATCTGGTAAGATTGGAGGCTTTCTGGAAGTGAGCAGAAACTAGTAGAAGAATGAAGCAATTCAAATTTCCAAGGCCGCGCAGAATCACAATGTCAGCACATAAACCCTGTTTCCATTACAGAAGGAGCGGATCATGATATACATGATCCAAGTGATTAAGAATAACACGGGCTCACAGTAGGTGCAATTATTATTAGGAGAAGCAGGAGTGGAACGATGACCTTGGTACATCCTGGCACCGCATCCTATTTTCAAAGGGTAGGCGTACACTGTATACAGATTATAGGTACGAACAGGAATTGGTTGTTGTGAGTTTCTGTGACAAATGTCATCCTAACGGTGTGATTCGTCTAGATCTACAAGATAATGGTCTATCAATTAACTGCACGTTTGTGACATCTCTGGGCCAACTTTTCATCTCCTGGCTTCCATAACTGTAGCTGCGATTGTGAATGTGATTTGACTTGCGTTGTACGGACCAGATAAACCACTGAAAATATTCCCAGCCCTGAACGTAACCTATCTCAATAACACCATGTAATCGACCTAGTCCGCAGCTCGTGGTCGTGCGGTAGCGTTCTCGCTTCCCGCGCCCGGGTTCCCGGGTTCGATTCCCGTCGGGGTCAGGGATTTTCACTGCCTCGTGATGACTGCGTGTTGTGTGATGTCCTTAGGTTAGTTAGGTTTAAGTAGTTCTCAGTTCTAGGGGACTGATGACCATAGTGCTCAGAGCCATTTCAACCATTTCATCCTAACTAGGTGCTCATGTAGCCTCAACTTCTGCTTGGTGGATGGGCACTGCTCTGCGTGCCAGTCTTGACAGGAATCCCTTTGGTGACTTAAGCACACTCCACTGACCAAGACGAGACCGTCACCCAACACCTCGTTGATTGTCTATTGCAACACGAAATAAATGAATACATGAAACTGTTGTTTTCACGATTGGTTGCCGGGTACTCACCTAAACCTAATACTTCCTTGCCAAAACGCTCAGAGTGGAGAGCTGAAGTCCTTCCTGGCCACTAGCGGCCCAGCTCTCCTCTCCGCCATTGGGGTCTTTTGCCTCAAACCTCTATATTTGGCAATGTACGTGGACACTGCAAGGTTTTCAAGCGGCTCTGCTGATGAAAAAACGGCAGAGGCCTGTGTCTGCGCTTTATTCCACCACTTAGTCCCCTCTCTTAATAATAAAGTGACTGACAACTGCAATAATTTCATACCATTCCACATTATTCTCCGTTCTAAAATTAAATGAATAATTCTCTTCAGGGTGTTTGGATAAATTCAGATATCGTCCAGCTCTTTTGTGTTTGTTGCATCGAATACGCTGCAATCATTGGGATTCGGTATCGTGTTTGACTGAAAAACTAGTCTCGAGAACTGAACTGAATTTAATTTGTCGCACACGTGTACAGATTCCTGGCTCTACACTTTCAAACTGATATTTCTAAGAGTCCCTAAGACATTCTTTAGAGGACATTTTTCGACGTTGTGTCTTTTTTTTCTGAGATAACATAATTTCTGTATTGTTTGTTACAAACTAGTACAAGTTTATGGCCAATGTTTAGAATAACCCACCTGCATTCCTTGCCGTGTAAACATTAGAGAATCGGATAACAAAACAGTCAGTATTCACTTGTTGAGAAAACTCGTGGAAAATAAATGTTGAACTAGACTAAAAGCTGAGTACTGACTCAGCTGCTGTCGCTGTAGCTGCTGGACCCTCCTCTCTCCTGGATAGCGGCGGACCCTGCCTGGGAGCATTCAGTGTTCGTCTACTGTCTGTTGTTTCCAGCAGGACTTTGTCACTTAAAGTCAGACGGGGTGTTTGTCCGAAAGTCTGCACTTTCCCAACATTCTAGTAAGATATAACGGAGAAGGAACAGAATGATGCACATTTAACGGTAACTGGAGACTGAAATAACTTGGTAGATGAAGGCTCACACGAAAAAGCTATAGGAAAGTATGGATTAGTATAAATAAATGGCTGAGAAGGCTTTTGGTGCACTTCGGTAAAATGGACTCCTTAGATCAGCCTCATCCAAGAATTGCGCGCGGCGGGCGCGCCAGCACCCTGCGGGCGCAAGGCAGTGTGGTTCAGCGCCCCGTCCGCGACCGTGTGTCGCTAGTGTCGGCATAGGAGCGAGAGAGAGAGAGAGAGAGAGAGAGAGAGAGAGAGAGAGAGAGCTGCGGAGCGAGTGAGACTGCACACCACTGCTCTGCGGTGGACTGTCCCAAGGTCAGATCTAACGTAAACAAAATATCCTATTTTAGAATTAATTTTATGTAAGGGATATAGAGTCTCATTCTTACTGTTAGTAGTTACAAGCATGTATTTTGCGTTATACTTCGTGCTACAATCTTTTTTTATCCCTTTTCAGAGTTTAGGAATCGGATCCATAGTTTGCTGTTTTGTACGTAATAATTGTAACTGACCAAATTTGAAAACTTATTAAAATAGAATTCAGGTTATAAGGCTCTTTAATTCTTACAGTCAACCTTGTTAAAGAAGATAATTAACATTTTAGACGTTTTTATTTTTCGAAGAAACGATTTTGTCTACGCTTGGTACAATATTCCGCGAGACTGCTAAACCCAAAGAATTGCTCAAATTTTTATCGCCAAGGAATGAACAGTTCTTAGTTTTAGCAAGCTTTAAAATAGAGAAAAAGCGCTCACAAAAATACGTGGAACCAAACATTGAGAGAACTTTGGCCGCGTGCTTGTGGAAAAGAGGATATTTCTGTCGTGGAAGACAGTTGTAAAAGTCATCCAAAGTTTTACACATAATAAAGCGGTCCTTCATGCGGATATCGCACTGCAGGACAGTCAGCTCTAGTTGAATCACTTGTGAGACGTCCTCTGCCCGAAGGGAAAACGGGCGAACAAATACACTCCTGGAAATGGAAAAAAGAACACATTGACACCGGTGTGTCAGACCCACCATACTTGCTCCGGACACTGCAAGAGGGCTGTACAAGCAATGATCACACGCACGGCACAGCGGACACACCAGGAACCGTGGTGTTGGCCGTCGAATGACGCTAGCTGCGCAGCATTTGTGCACCGCCGCCGTCAGTGTCAGCCAGTTTGCCGTGGCATACGGAGCTCCATCGCAGTCTTTAACACTGGTAGCATGCCGCGACAGCGTGGACGTGAACCGTATGTGCAGTTGACGGACTTTGAGCGAGGGCGTATAGTGGGCATGCGGGAGGCTGGGTGGACGTATCGCCGAATTGCTCAACATGTGGGGCGTGAGGTCTCCACAGTACATCGATGTTGTCGCCAGTGGTCTGCGGAAGGTGCACGTGCCCGTCGACCTGGGACCGGACCGCAGCGACGCACGGATGCACGCCAAGACCGTAGGATCCTACGCAGTGCCGTAGGGGACCGCACCGCCACTTCCCAGCAAATGAGGGACACTGTTGCTCCTGGGGTATCGGCGAGGACCATTCGCAACCGTCTCCATGAAGCTGGGCTACGGTCCCGCACACCGTTAGGCCGTCTTCCGCTCACGCCCCAACATCGTGCAGCCCGCCTCCAGTGGTGTCGCGACAGGCGTGAATGGAGGGACGAATGGAGACGTGTCGTCTTCAGCGATGTGAGTCGCTTCTGCCTTGGTGCCAATGATGGTCGTATGCGTTTTTGGCGCCTTGCAGGTGAGCGCCACAATCAGGACTGCATACGACCGAGGCACACAGGGCCAACACCCGGCATCATGGTGTGGGGAGCGATCTCCTACACTGGCCGTACACCACTGGTGATCGTCGAGGGGACACTGAATAGTGCACGGTACATCCAAACCGTCATCGAACCCATCGTTCTACCATTCCTAGACCGGCAAGGGAACTTGCTGTTCCAACAGGACAATGCACGTCCGCATGTATCCCGTGCCACCCAACGTGCTCTAGAAGGTGTAAGTTAACTACCCTGGCCAGCAAGATCTCCGGATCTGTCCCCCATTGAGCATGTTTGGGACTGGATGAAGCGTCGTCTCACGCGGTCTGCACGTCCAGCACGAACGCTGGTCCAACTGAGGTGCCAGGTGGAAATGGCATGGCAAGCCGTTCCACAGGACTACATCCAGCATCTCTACGATCGTCTCCATGGGAGAATAGCAGCCTGCATTGCTGCGAAAGGTGGATATACACTGTACTAGTGCCGACATTGTGCATACTCTGTTGCCTGTGTCTATGTGCCTGTGGTTCTGTCAGTGTGATCATGTGATGTATCTGACCCCAGGAATGTGTCAATAAAGTTTCCCCTTCCTGGGACAATGAATTCACGGTGTTCTTATTTCAATTTCCAGGAGTGTATATCTATCGGCTGGCGCTGGGGCGGTCCGCACGGCCAGCTAAGCGGCGCGGCTCGGCCACTGCAGCAACATACACGAATTCGCCCGGGGCGCTGGCCGCGGGCGATTGCGGGCGCTGGCGCCCCGGGGGCACAGTTTGGACGAGCCTGCCTTAGATGTAATAAACAGATGAAATTAAGAACATACGAGAAGGCTGTGCACATGCAGATTTTACACACGAAAGACTGAGAAGCGTTTGTAAAATGCTAAGACATTACCAGGAGCAGACATGAATTCAAATCCTGCCCTTTTCATGGAATAAGTAATTATTCGGATCAAAAAGAAAGAAAAGAGAAAAATTTGAAGAATATCTAATTTGCAGGGATCTATAAAATTCCGGGAAAATCCAAATATGTTAGTTACAAGCTAGCAGCGGATATAGGATCAGTCTCAAAAAGTGTGAATGGCGAGCTGCAGAAGAAATAATTTGTGTCAAAGAGAAGGAAACGCGACCAACCGCAGGTAACATATTATATGTGAGAAACAAGCAATGGTAACAGTTCCGTCATAGAAAGGAATAGAAAAAGATGTAGGGCTCTAAGCAATCAAGTCAGAGAAGAAACTAACAGAGTGGGAAGGAAGGACATAACCTAAGCTTCAGACATCGGAAGGGGGACACTGTATGGGTGATGAAAAATGAGAATTGTAGTGAAATTGCAGAAAAGCAAGGAATAATGAGTTATTGAAAGAGGTACTTGGAAGTGTTATATGGAACAAGAGGACATTGAGGATAAGAAATAATACAATAGCAACGAGGACATGGAGGATAAGAAAGAATATCCCAGAGAAGAGAGAGGACTAATTATTTCATTCGTGAAAAATGTTGCTAAGGATAAAGAATAAGCGATTGCATCTAATGTTCAGAGGGATGAGGTTGAGGACTGTCGTAATATGATTGAGATGTCGAGAGTGTTGTCGCCCGGCCGTGAGGGGGCATTCACAATAGTGTCTGACTGACAGGTATAGGAGAAGTGAAGTGGTTCAGAGGAGCGACTGCAGACGGCACGTTTCTGCGCAGCGTTGACCGGCCTACAGAGGGGCCGACCAAGGTTGAAGTCAGGAGGTGTGTGTGTGTGTGTGTGGGTATTGAACCGGGGACCTAGAAACTACGGAAAGGCTTTTCCCCGCCGTAGCCCTCAGAGGTTCACAACCCCACAACAGGCTACATCAGTCCACCCACCCCATCGCAGCCCCACAACGAAACCAGGGTTACTGTACAGTTCGGCCCCCAGTGGATCCCCCACCCTCGCGGAATCGTCTCATACCAGACGAGTGTAATCCCAAATGTTTGCGTGGTAGAGTAATTATGTTGTACGCGTACGTGGAGACAGTATTTGCGCAGCAATCGCCGACATGGTGTAACTGAGGCGGAATAAGGGGAACCACCCCGCATACGCGGAGGCAGATGGAAAACCGCCTTAAAAACCGTCCACAGGCCGACCGGCACATCGGACCTCGACACTAATCCGCGGGCGGACACGTGCCGGGCAGCGGTGCGCCTTCACGCTCAGGAAGCAACGCGTTAGACCGCGCGGCTAGTCAACAGTCTTCGGATATCACTGGCGCGGTCGTTATCTGCACAGAGAACAGTTTGCCGGGCGTGGTGAACTCCAGTAGGAATGAAAAAGCACCACATACAGTGAAAAATGTACAAATCCAAAGAGTTACGAAATACTGAGGAATTTATATGTAATGGAAACTGACCCTGCCTTGAGGCAAAAACATTTTTCTTAAGTTTTTTAGTGAATTCCCGCCACCATCAGTGAGCTCGCTTTACGTTCTGTTGAATACTAGGTAAAAATGGTCGTATGAAGTGACTGAACACAATAGTTCAAATGGTTCAAATGGCTCTGAGCACTATGGGACTTAATATCTATGGTCATCAGTCCCCTAGAACTTAGAACTACTTAAACCTAACTAACCTCAGGACAGCACACAACACCCAGCCATCACGAGGCAGAGAAAATCCCTGACCCCGCCGGAAATCGAACCCGGGAACCCGGGCGTGGGAAGCGACAACGCTACTGCACGACCACGAGATGCGGGCTGGGACTTAACATCTGAGGTCATCAGTCCCCTATAAATTAGAACTACCTAAACCGAACTAACCTAAGGACATCACACACATTCATGCCCAAGGCCGGATTCGAACCTGCGACCGTAGCAGTCTCGCGGTTTCGCACTGAAGCGCCTAGAACTGCTCGGCCACCGCGGTCGGCCACAATAGTTCAATTTCAGCATTGTACTATAGATAAATTCTTATTGGTTGCACATACTATTAATGGTATAAAAAGAACAGCTATACTGCAAACGGCAGACAGCTATAGGATCAGCAGTAAGTCCTGTTCAGGTACCTAGGGGAGAGCGTTTTACCTAAGGTATAGTGTACGAAGGAGCACGTGATGTCTTTTCGTCGTTACTTCAGTCTGTTGACCGATTTTACAGTCATATGAAGGAATACGTAATGGAGACCGCAATAAACAGTTTCCAACATTTTCAACAATTGTCATTGTTGCTAGACATGAGGCTGTGATTTATGCAACATTGTAAATATTTCGAGCCCCACACACTTATGTGCTAGATAATACAAGTTTGTTGAATATATCGTTAATTCATCAGTTATAGAATTGCATGGTATGTGACATTCTGTATATTTTTAAAACTCTTTGCATTTAAGTATGGAAGGTAAGCCATAATTCTTCGGTCGTACACCACCTTCTATCCTGAAATAGAAGACGGTCTTTTAGCACGGAACATGGCATATTTTCAAATTAACAGAGTTTCGTTACTCGTTTTGAAAATGGAAACCTATGTTAGTTTCCGAAGCCTTCAGTTTCAAAATCTGTTTAGCTTGTAACTAGTTTTTGATAATATTCCGGCATAATTTTGTTTCACCTACTGATTATTGATGTGTCGTAGATTAATAACGTAACAGACAGACGACTAAATAGAATTACTGACAAGATTTTCTCGACTGCAAAGTTTTTGTATTTCTACATTATATTTGTTCCTACGTATTTGATCAATTTGTTCCTTGGAACTCCTTTTTACTTTTGGAAATTGGTTACTTTCGGGGGTAATTTTTGTAATTTTCGAAAATGACTGCAGAAAAGGAATGCCATAGCTTAAAAGTGGAATAAGGAAATGTACAAAACTTGTATTGTGGAGCTGGCTGAAGGTGAACAACACTACTTTGTTACTACAATGACCACAATCCCAAAACTACGAAAAGTAATGCCCCAAGGCCTTCTGGCACTAGAGGTCCCCGAATTGTAGTGTGTGACATGTGGATGTGTAACGTAACCATGTGCGTTAGAAAGAGCGTAATGTAATCGAGTTTCTAACAGTAGAAAAATCGGTCCACTCACAGACTAACCTATCCTTCGGCATGGCAATGCCAGACAACTGACTCGTGCTCCGACTTCTGCAGCAGTCCGATGACTTGGTTTCACTGTCACCATCATGCCCCATACAGTCCCAATTTAGCCCCAAGCGATATCAAATGGTTCAAATGGCTCTGAGCACTATGGGACTCAACTGCTGAGGTCATTAGTCCCCTAGAACTTAGAACTAGTTAAACCTAACTAACCTAAGGACATTACAAACATCCATGCCCGAGGCAGGATTCGAACCTGCGACCGTAGCGGTCTTGCGGTTCCAGACTGCAGCGCCTTTAACCCAAGCGATATCCAGCTGTTTCCAAACTTGAAGGAAACTTTCGTGGATTTCACTTTGATGATCAGGAAGCGGTGCACGCAGACATGTGGTTGCGCCTCCGTCAACAATGTCAGACATTTTACAGTGACGGTATCAACAAATTGGTCTCTCGATGGCAGAAATCTGCTCGGCGCCCGGGTGACTATGCTGAGAAATAAATAGGAAGACATGAAGAATAAAGAGTGGAGAATGCTTATAAGGTTTGTTTTATTCAAAAAGAGTTATCAAATTAAAAATTCGGATAGATTACTTTTCAGCACGCCCTCCTGTACGTATCAAAATACAAATTTTAGCTATTATTCGACGGAAAATTAAGGAAACACACTTATTTTCGTTCAACGTAAGTCAAACATGATGAAAAGGGAAATAACGGAACCCGGGCGCAAAAAGTAGGTTTTAATTTCGGGATGAGCTGCGGAGTAAAATGGAATCTTTATCTCAGCTGTATACTAGTAAGTGTAACGTTTTGGAGGTTATTTTTAACACTCGACTATGAAGCAGTGGAGGGAACTGTTACGACTATTAAACAGAAGGCCGCTCTTAAGCCTACGTGGTGCGGTGGATGGAGAGCGCTGAGCGGGAAGCGGGAACTGGCGGGATGGCGTGGAGGGAGGCGGGGATGATCCGGCGCCGGCGCCGGCTGGGCGTGGGCGTCGCCTGCGTCTGGCTGGCGCCACGGCGGCCGACGAACTGGCGCCAGTCCCGCGGCCTGCTTGCCGAAAAACAACCTCTGTCCTGCCGCCCGCCACCGCTGCTGGAGCACCGCCAGCGCTACTCTGCATGACTCACCGGCGCGCACCGTACTCACCACACTACTGCCCGCTAGCACACTAGTAGTTGTGTAGAGACTGCTCCACGGTTCCTCCCAAGTGCTCGATTTCTTTCCCACCGAGGAACAAATCTATTCATGTCACTGCAAGAGGCATTAAGTCTCTTACCAACGCGAGATGTGGTGATATCAGAACTGTCACTATGCGAAATTAAAGAATGTTTCCAAAAATTTGACGCCATCGTAATGAGAAATGGTTTTTCTGTTTTGATCGTATACCTCCTTCTCACAAGGGAAACTCCCCATCGCACCCCATTCTGTGATGAGAAGGCCCGATGGATAGCCAGCCAAAAGCTGAACACAGACCGACGCATGAAGACAGCGAGAAGGAGTACTGAACAGTGAGAAAAAAACAATATAGAAACAATGAACGTTCCGAGAGCAAGAAGTGCAATAAATAGCAACCTAAAACAGCAATGGCGTCGTTGGTAAGTGATCAAGTTATCGGACCGCCAAGCGGGCGAGCCGTTTTACAAACTCCCTCGTGCCGTTTATTTATTCACTTTTTTTTCACAACATTATGAACTCTCCTTCCAGTCACTGAAATGTTTGTTCCCTTTATCTAGTCTTGGCACCTGTCATATTACATATCAGCTATAGAGCATGAGTCATGTGGTAAGTGTGGTGTCACCGCCAGACACCACACTTGCTAGGTGGTAGCCTTTAAATCTGCCGCGGTCCGTTAGTATACGTCGAACCCGCGTGTCGCTACTATCAGTGATTGCAGACCGAGCGCCGCCACACGACAGGTCTAGAGAGACGTCCTAGCACTCGCCCCAGTTGTGCAACCGACTATGCTAGGGATGGTTCACTGACAAAATACGCTCTCATTTGCCGAGACGATAGTTAGCATAGCCTGCAGCTACGTCATTTGCTACGACCTAGCAAGGCGCCATTACCAGTTACTATTGATACTGAAAATAATGTACCGTCAAGAGCGACGTACACCATTTATGGATTAAAGTTAAGTATTCCGCCAGCTACGTCCGTTTTTTCTAAATTCTAATTTCCTTGTCCTGTTTCAGACCTCACGCCAGCCTGCGTGAGCTAAAACGAGTGCCTTTCGGCTTTCTCTTGTAACCCGGTGTTGGCTCTCCTGCCAACCCACAACAGTAATAATAGTTTACCGCCGTGAGGAAATGTGATTAACAGTGAGAGCAAGCGAGATACCACATAGACGTCTCACACAAATGAAATCAACTAATTAAGGCTGTGAACCATGTCACCAAGAAGGCATTCGAGAGTCACGACGCAACGCAACTTCAAAAACGTCAAAAACATATGCTTTTACAGAGCAAATAGAAACTGTGCGATTGTGAAATTGTTCCTTTCATTTGTTGCAGCTTATGTGACAAACTATTATGTTTCCATCACGTTCATAAGAACACCTACAAGGGGGAAGCGGGGCATATCTCACTTACGGGTCGTACGAATTAGGTGCGTCGATGAGAGATTCCTGATTCACGTACTGTCACTAAAGCCGTGTATGACTTACGTGACGTGCATTCGGTTGACTTGTCGCCTTGTCATCAAACCTTTGCGGATCCCATTCGGGAGCCACTTTCTTCCGGTTGGTAATAGAGTAGTTGTGCAGAATCAACTGTCACTATAGCTCTCTACCTTATGCCTCATTGTCGCAAACGACACAGACACAAATTTTGATAAAGCGAAAGAGGAAAAAGCATTGGTTCCAGGAATGTTGTACACTGGTTGGCAGTCCAACACGGTAACCATGTTTTCCTTTTTTTCTCCTTTTGTTCGGTATTGTTCGTTGCGTTTGGTCTCGGCGGACGGCACAGGACATCCGCTGAAACTGATCGTTGATTCCTTTACATTTTTTTTTCTTTTTTTTTTAGTTTTGGATAGAGGAACCAATCCTCTGACCCAAAATTTAACCAAGACGAAATCTGTCTGCCTAGTTGCTCCGTATTGCTCTTCTTATTCTTTGACCTCTCACTGTTTCTATTTAGCTTTTTGTCACAGTCCAGTACATCTTCTTCCTGTTGTTATGCTTGACGTGTGTTCATTTGTGACGGGCAGTCCACTGAACCCTCTTACCACCAGATCTGAGTGGGGCATGATGGGGAGTTTCCATTGTCAGTATTCTTTGACGGTAAGGTACCACTACATACCACTTCCTGCATCATGGAGAAAATTAAATCCAAATTATCACTGAATTTCGGTAGAGCACGTTGTGGATTCTATCATGACAGAGACGATGCGTAACATCTTCTGTCGCTCAAGACTTCTCCAAGAGCCACTTACCATTTAGACTAGGCGCGCATTGTTACTTTTTGAAGCGTTGACGACATGGGAAATCGCAAACCCAATTGGTGTACATCACAGCGTTATCATTAAAATATTCAAAGAAATTCGTGAAACATAAATTATCAAAGTTCTGACATGTAGTGAGCGCTGACCGTCAAGAGCATCGGCTGAAGACTAGTACCAATAATCACACGTCCTATGTGCCTCGAGGAGATTGCAGCAGTACTGTGGATTGGTTTTTCTGGAAGCAACTGACCAGCTGTGTCAGTCCAGAAAGAACGAGACTGAATACAACAAAATTTGGTCTCTAGACGTCCATTAAAAACAATTATCGAAAGGAAACACCATTCTGCATGAATAAAGTGGCTAAGGGAACATGTATAGTGATGTCTAGATTATTGGCGCAAGTTCTCCACGTTCACAAGCGCAAGATGCGTCTGAATTCTGAAGATCTCAGTTCATTCTGGTAAAACTGTGTGTGACAGGGAGGAGTAGGGGCAGGAATCAATTCGCATCTCAGGGATTCAGCTCTGGATCACTCTTCCTTCGAGTTTACATGATGTGTGCATATCAGATGCCTCTCATAGCAACCGAAAGAAATTTGAGCATCGTGCAGTACCATTGATGGATTCTTCAAGCCATGGTCATACCCTACTGCTACTATTTCATCGACAGATTCGTCTTTCAAGACGATATACGACGAACACACAACACCCACTTCGTCAATACTTCCCTCAAGGCAGTAATTACAAATGAAATAGTTTGCGGTATATGCTCAGATGAATATGAACATGTTTGTAACAATTTTAAAACTTCAATGGGCCGAAACACTCTTCCCCGCCCCCCTCCTCGTCAAGCCTCACCCAGTGAGTGGCTTCAGAACGGTTGCTGTAGAAAGATAGGACGGAAAAGTCTCGACCACCTAGTGAACTGCATACCTCAAAGGGCCCATGCATGGCACTACGCACACAGAGGTTCAGCACCACAATGAATAGCAAACAGTCCAATCTGATTTCACAGATAAGCAAAGGTGTACTGTTTCGATTACAAATTCTTAATTTTTGTTCTTATCTGGTTTTTATCCAAATAAAGCACATTTATAACTTTTAATTGATTATTATTTCATTCCTACTATCCTTGAATATTAACACACATCCTTACAGAAATAGTAATTTTGTTTGAAAATATAGTGAACTTTTTTACATGAAAATGTTAATAAATGCGTTGTAGACTATTATATAAGTGAAGCATTTGAAATAATAGAAAATACGAATAAATTGTGTCATAATTTTGTATCGAATGGACATCATATTTCAGTTTAGACGGAAGATGCCGAAATTATTAGTAAATGATGGGAGTATTACATATACTTGTAATGGACATATTAGTTGCAAATCAGACAAGAAGTTATAATCTTGTTGGTCTCACGATACCACCAGTGATGATTTAGTAATTAAAGTATCCAAGAATAGACAGGCGATCCAATGGTTTCAAGACAGAGTAGCTCTTAGTAAAACACGAGGCCAGCTGGAAAACAACTGAACTGGGGAAGCAGACCTGGTGTCTTCGAGAAGACCCATTGTTCTTGCTTGGGAGTGGGGCAGCCACTGCGCCATTAAAAACTCCAGCCTCCACCAAAGCAGCGTCCTCGGTTCACAGCCCTGTATTTAACCTATGATCAGTTTGCCAATAAAAGTGCTATTATACTTAATGGCAAAGAAAATCTATCTGTTAATCAAGTCATCTGAGAATAATAACGGGTTTTCAGAGGCCACATTACTTTATAAATTCTATTGAAAACAAGAACCGTGTACGCATGTGCATCCACAGAAGTATATTGAAGAAGGGATACGATATTGAAATTGAAACGATTTGTGTAATAGATGAAGTAAATTTAAAAAGGTACATAAAACTTATTGTATCTCAAGTAACTGATAGTTATCCACCCAATATATTTTAAATAAAGAGACTTTCATAGCTATACTCTGTCACAGATTTAGCACTAGAAAGGTAGCCTCTAGCACCAGTATCTGCCATCAGGAGCAAGTGACAGGCAGCTGTCTCAGGTTTCCCTCGTGATCGTGGAAGAATAGCTGTACATCCTTGAATGGCAGCCAGAGACCCTCAGGGAAAGGTGGCAACAGTCATAGTTGATTACTCCATGTGACCCACAGGTCGAAGATGCCTAACTTCTTCCCATCAGTATCAGCATGGATCATAGAACTGTGACTAGCAGTGGCCGGCCAGTGTGGCCGTGGGGTTCTAGGCGCTTCAGTCTGGAACCGCGTGACCGCTACGGTCGCAGGTTCGAATCCTGCCTCGGGCATGGATGCGTGTGATGTTCTTAGGTTAGTTAGGTTTAAGTAGTTCTAAGTTCTATGGGACTGATGACCACAGATGTTAAGTCTCATATTGCTCAGAGCCATTTGAACCATTTTTTTTGGTGACTAGCAGTGTAAAACTCCACAGGTTGTGACGTGCTGTTCCATAGGGGCTGGTTGGCAGCTAGCTGAGTAGACAGCAGGCCTTCCCCGGGATGATCAGCTGCAGGTAGAGCATGCTCCCACTGGAAATGAGAAATAGTTTTGGGACGCTGGCTCAAGTTGTCCCGCTTCTTTGAGGCACCAATTTCGTGACTTCTTTTTAATTTTATCCATATTTTGCAGCTTCAAACGTAACTGTACTCAATACAATCGAGGTATAAATTTAAAAAAAAGAGCCACCTTCGGTCACAAAATTTATCTGGTTTTATTCAGTACACGATGCATTTCGGACCCTTTGGGTTCACCTTCAGGTGTAATTCGTCTTAATACATGCTTTATTTGTTCTCTTGAATGAGATGAAATGCATATTCCTGTCACGAAAAGGTTTGATGTTAGGTTATGAATTTCGTAAGTCAGACGCAGAAAATAATGTGCGATATAATGGAAAAGATGAATAATGTAAACTTACCAAATAATCCAAGAGAAGCTTTTTTAGCGTTTTGGCAACGGAATAAGTTTTTTCCTCCATCGTTTTCCAACGTATCACTTCATTCAAGAGGCACATTCGCAAACACATGTTTGTAAACACTTCACAGATATTTATGTACATGTTATGGTCAAAGATGAATTGTTCTTTGTGCTAAAGGTATAATTATTAAACAATTGACATATGCAGGAAACAATTAACATATGCAGAAAATAACTTTGGAACAGATCTTTAAAATTACTGAAATAGCTGTTGCTTGCGAAATCTGTTTGTTCATTTAACATCGATTCTGGTTTCTTTGATTTTGTGGAGGTACACCTATTGTTGTTCTTCATTATGTAATACTACCAAATTGTTGTCTAGATTGTTGATTACATGTTTAGTTTCCAACGTATGTTGTGCAATGACTGATCTTTCAAAGTGGTTGAGCCTGAAAGCATTTACATGTGTTTGGAAACGGGTTTTGAAGTTTCTGACTGTTTACCCTCCATAGTAGGCAGGACAACTGGGGCATGATATTTTGTACACTCCACTGTTGTTGTATGTTTGAGTATTTGATTTTATGTTATGAATGAGTAAGTTTCTTAATTTATTATTAGCTGAGAATGAAACTGTTACATTTGTTTGTTTTGAAAAGGTTAGCTATTTTTTGTGCTATGGGCCCAAGTATGGGATACTAGCGAATATTTTCTTTCATAGTGTTGCCATTCGTTGTAAAAAAAATGGTTCAAATGGCTCTGAGCACTATGGGACTCAACTGCTGAGGTCATTAGTCCCCTAGAACTTAGAACTAGTTAAACCGAACTAACCTAAGGACATCACAAACATCCATGCCCGAGGCAGGATTCGAACCTGCGACCGTAGCGGTCTTGCGGTTCCAGACTGTAGCGCCTTTAACCGCACGGCCACTTCCATTCGTTGTATTTGCCTGTCTAAATCGCCAATTGTTTTGACTGTGTAGCCATTGCTTATGGAAATGCTCTTTATTGTATCTTTCTTGAGGGTGTTTCCTTCTTGATCAAGAGAGTGTACTCTGTGTAGCATGGACCTAAATGCCGCATGATTCTGTGCTGTGGGATGGCATGATGAGTTATCCAGTCTTATGTCAGTGTATGTGCGTTTGTTGTGTACGCTGAGCTTACGTTTTTGTTGGTGGTCGGTGATTTTAAGATCCAGGAAATTTATGCTTGTGTTTTTCGTGTTCTATTGTGAATTTTATGTTTTTGTGGAAAGAACTGAATACTGCTAGTAGTTCTTCGATCTCATCTTTGTTCCATCAGCATTTTGTTCCAGTATCATCACCATATCTCCAGTAATACATTATTTTACTTTTGAATCTATTGTTTTCATTAAAGAACCTACTTTCCAGATGATTGAGAAACATGTCAGCCAGAAAACTTGATATGCCACTGCCCATGGCAAGACCCTCATTCTGTTGGTAAACTTTCCCATTGAATGTAAAGTAATTATGAGACAATATTAGCTGCAAAAGTCCTTGACTTTTGATATTTCTGCAGATCTGTTGGTCATTTCAAGTTTCCAAAACTTTCACTGCCATAATACTTTTTCTGTCACGGTAGTGTACTGAATAGTTACTCTTCCATCCTACTTACGTTTTCTTGTTCTACTTGGCTTGGTCACCGTTCTGACGTCATCACTCTGCCACAAGGATGTCATTCTGCTGTTTTACTTGCATAAGCAACCAGCCCATATCGTGTGTCCCTGTCGCTTCCATACTCACTGCAGTCTCACCAGTCTTTCTTGCTGCACTTCTGTCTGGTTAATCACCTGTGCTGCGTTGCCTTTTACGTCTCCAGGGAAGGTTCTAAAAGCTTATCAGGGTGCACCAGGTGCACCATTCTACGATACTTCAATGCTAAGATATTTCATTGGAACTGCTTATGAATTTTGATTCTGTTCATGTCATTGACTCATTAATATGAAACTGGCACACACTTATATCTATTCGTATGTCGATCCAACAGTGTGCATAGGTCTTTGGGCTCACAGGCAGTGAGAGATATGATACGTGGGCTTTAAGGCTGTGATGACCAATCAGATCCCTCCTGCAGCCGAATCGTGGCATTACTCTTTTTTCTTTTATGGTTTTGGTTGGCCACTTGGTGGTCACTTGTTGTGTAAATGTGTTGATGAGATTACTGCATGCTTTTGGCTTAAGCAACATTACAACATAACTGGCTATTTTCATGGGCAGAAAACTTTTTTTTTTTTTGATCTCGCAGTTACATACACTATATCTCTTACTTTTACTTCCTATTATTTGTGGGAGGGTTTCAGTCATGGTTTAATGTGGACTGGGTTATTCATGCATGCATGCCTTTGGTATTCATGCCTATACCCCTCTTGTTCAGGAACCTATACCCCTCTTGTTCAGGAACCAACCAAGCTGACCTTTCGGCACCATTATTTCATTTATTCTGTAATGAGGTCTATTTTTTATACTTAGTTTGAGTTTCCGTGCTGATCAATAAACTTCAGTGCACTCCTGCTAGCTCTGCAAAAACGAGTGGTATTCCTAATGGAGCAAGCTATTACCAAACGACTTTTTTTCCAAAACTATCTTTGTTTTTCCATCAGCCATATTCTTATATAAAATCACAATCTCCAACAAACCATATTAAGATTCTACGACCTGTCTAACTGTGCTGCCACTCATATGTACCTTTGCACAGTCCCCTATGCTACTAATTGTGTTGTTACCATATACTAGTTTTAAGTAGTTAATCAGCCAGGGGACGCATCAGTGTAGCCAGCACAGCTGCAGATCATTTCTCACCGAATAGTACCGTAACAGTACGTTCTACAATCAAGAACTAGGGTTGGTGCACATAAATTTTGTTCAGAACTGTTACAGGTTATGCGAATCACACAAACATATCTATGGGACTGACGATTCCCTGTAAGGACCTCCTTGTTACGCTACTTACAATTTTATAAAACGAAGTAATTCTTATCACATTAAAT
Source organism: Schistocerca serialis cubense (assembly GCF_023864345.2). Lineage (NCBI taxonomy): Eukaryota > Metazoa > Arthropoda > Insecta > Orthoptera > Acrididae > Schistocerca > Schistocerca serialis. The sequence goes on from NC_064644.1 coordinate 57,251,042, forward strand.
CATTTGTTTCCAATATCCAAAACGTTGCTTTCCTCTACGCTTGTGACGCGTAACTATTGGTGCCACGTAAATAATAGCGAATATCTCTATTTACATGTACTTTCCGGAAAACAAGTGTAAACAGTTTTCAGATGGTTTTCAATGTGCTTAATTTATTAAAAGAATGACGAGACGACAGCAACTGGATTTCAAAATAGTACAAACGAAGTATATCTTTCGGTTAAAAGTTTTTAAGTTAATTATGGTATGATTATACATAACCTATCTAAACAAGTGCGGAATCCAGTTAGATAATATTATTAAAAAAAATTTTCATGGTCTGATAATGTTTGGTTCAAACTGAAAACTAAAAGTCTGAAACAGATAAAGAAATCGAAATGACTGAAGGAGTGCTATTCGATGTCAACAACAGCAACCAACAGAATATTCCACCTTAATAACAAAGAAGGATGACATTAAATCTGTATATTGAAAAAGCAGTAAAGGAAACCTAATATAAAATTGAAATAGGAATTACAGTTTAGGGGAGGAAATCAAAACTTTGAGGTTTGTCGATATTACTGTAATTCTGTCATAGATAGCAAAGGATTGGAAGACCAGTTGAACGGAATGGATAGCGTCTTGAAAGGAGATAATGGAATGTAGACGGATTGAATCAGATGATACTGGGGGAATTGGATTAGGAACCGAGACACTTACAGTAGTAAATGAGTATTGCTAATGAGGCAGCAAAGTAAATGATGATGGCCGAAGTAGAGAGGATATAAAATCTAGACTGGCAACGGGAAGAAAAGCATTTCTGAAGAAGAGAAATCTGTTAACATATAATATAGGTTTAAGTGTCAGGATGTCTTTTCTGGAAGTATTTGCCAAGAGTTTGGGGATGTATGAAAGGGAAACATGAACGATAAAGCTTTTTCGCAAAAAGAGAACAGAAACTTTCGAAATGTGGTGCTACAGAAGAATATTGAAGATTGGGTGGTTGGATCACGCAACTAATGAAGAAGTCCTGAAGAGAATTAGGGAGACAAAAAATGTGCAGCACGACTTGACCAAAAGAAGGGATTGGTGGATAGGACACATTCTGAGACGTCAAGGGATCATCGGTTTAGAATTAGAGAAATCTCCTGGCAGACTCAGGCAATCACTATGCACGCACTGCAGACTTACGTTTCCATCATTCATTGATAGGTCGTGGTTTTATTTCACTCACGTAAAGTTTATAGTCTTTTTCAGGCCTCTCAAGTGTTAGTTTAGAACTGCTCAGCATCATTAATTATTGTTAATTTTCTTATTCTCTGTATTTGTTGGGATCGAACAGATAGTGTAACAATTAGTTATTCATGTATGTTTGCACGGAACTTTCTTATAGAAAGGGATTAATAGAAGCCACTGTTTCATTTCGAAGTTAGATGGTGACCCTGTTCGTTATCTTTTGTGAGGGGCCTTACCATTCTTACTACCACCGCTGTCCTTTTAGTTATCCATTCTATGATGCATTTTTATCGAAAATGGTCTGATTGTCGGCCAGTGCCACTGATGTGGGTCACTCAGATACACCCTCACACAATTATTCGTGAAATGTCCGCCGACAGTAGGTTTACTGAATCTTATTGTATTATTCGCTCGGAATTGGTAGTAAGTACCTTCATGATGCGCAATTCCTTCTTGCATCAGCCACTGGAGTCTGCTGAGCATCTCGTAACGCGCGTGCTGTTACTAAATGATCCTGTGACAAATTTCCCGCTCTTCATTAGATATTCGTCATCTTTTCTACACTACTGGACATTAAAATTGCTACACCACGAAGACGACGTGCTACAGACGCGAAATTTTACCGACAGGAAGAAGATGCTGTGAAATGCAAATGATTAGCTTTTCAGGGCATTCACACAAGTCTGGCGCCGTCGGCGATACCTATAACGTGCTGACATGAGGAAAGTTTCCAGCCGATTTCTCATACACAAACAGCAGTTGACCTGCCGTTGCCTGGTGAAACGTTGTTGTGATTCCTCGTGTAAGGAGGAGAAATGCGTAGCATACCATCACCTTTCCGACTTTCATAAAGGTCGGATTGTAGACTATCGCGATTGAGGTTTGTCGTATGGCGACATTGCTGCCCGCGTTGGTCGAGATCCAATGACTGTTAGCAGAATATGGCATCGGTGGGTTCAAGAGGGTAATACGGAATGCCGTTCTGGATCCCAACGGCCTCGTATCACTAGCAGTCGAGATGATAGGCATCTTATCCGCATGGCTGTAACGGAACGTGCAGCCACGTCTCGATCTCTGAGTCAACAGATTGGGACGTTTGCAAGACAACAAACAGCTGCAGGAACAGTTCGACGACGGTTGCAGCAGCACGGACTATGAGCTTGGAGACCATGGTTTCGGTTACCCTTGACGCCTGCGATGGTGTACTCAACGACAAACCTGGGTGCACTAATGGCAAAACGTCATTTTTTCGTATGAATCCAGGTTCTGTTTACAGCATCGTGATGGTCGCATGCGTGTTTGGCGACATGGAGGTGAACGCACATTGGAAGCGTGTTTTTGTCATCGGCATACTGGCGTATCACCCGGCGTGATGGTATGGGGTGCCACTGGTTACGCGTCTCGGTCACCTCTTGTTCGTATTGAAAGCACTTTGAACAGTGGATGTAACATTTCAGGTGTGTTACGACCCGTGACTCTACCCTTCATTCGATCCCTCGAAAGTCTACATTTCAGGATAATGCACGACCGCATGTTTCAGGTCCTGTACGGGCCTTTCTGGATACAGAAAATGTGCGACTGCTGCCCTGGCCAGCACATTCTCCAGATCTCTCACTAATTGAAAACGTCTGGTCAATGGTGGCCGAGCAACTGGCTCGTCACAATACGCCAGTCACTACTCTTGATGAACTGTGGTATCTTGTGTACCTGTGCACTCCATCCTAGCTCCGTTTAAATAGTCAAATGTGTGTGAAACCTTATGGGACTTAACTGCAAAAGCCATCAGTCCCTACGCTTATACACTACTTAACCTAAATTATCCTAAGGACAAACACAAACACCCATGCCCGAGGGAGGACTCGAACCTCCGCCGCGACCAGCCGCACAGTCCATGTCTGCAGCGCCCGAGACCGCTCGGCTAATCCCGTGCGGCAGCTCCGTTTGACTCCATGCCTAGGCGTATCAAGGTCGTTATTACGGCCAGAGGTGGTTGTTCTGGGTACTGATTTCTCAGGATGTATGCACCCAAATTGCATGAAAATGTAATCACACGTCAGTTCTGGTATAATATATTTGTCGAATGAATACCCGTTTATCATCTGCTTTTCTTCTTGGTGTAGCAATTTTAATGGCCAGTAGTATATTAATCCATACTGATAAAGGTTTCAGATTGATAAGAAAAATTTCAGAAACTCCAAATGAGTGTTTTGTCAGCTACCTGTTTCGAGGTTGAGTTATACACAAGAAATGGCACCACAGCCAATCATCCTGCTTGTAGGGCCGTATGGCGGGAAAGAGAATGTCTGGTATCCCACAACTATCTACGGCGTCTCCAGACACGTCTTTGTTTGTTTTCGGGAATGAATTCAAAGCGGGACTCATCACTGAAAACTCTGTTATATTCAATAAGATTACAGGCCGACGACATGTCTTAAGATGCCCCAAGCATCGGCGGGTAACCAACCTGGCTCCCGCCCGCTATAGGGCCCGACAAGCGGTAGTGATGGTCTGCTGTGTCACTTCTTTTCATAGCAGGACCCCTTTGGCTGTCATCCGCGGCAGACTTGTGGCACAGAGGTACGTTGACCATATTCTACTCCGGTAGTTGTTGCCTTTCATGGCAAGTCATCCACGGTTTACATTTCAACAAGATAATGTCCGCCCGCGGACGACGAAAGTTTTTACTGTTTGTCTTCGCGCTTGGCAAAAACCTATCTTGGCCAGCACAGTCGCCGGATCTTTCCCCAACTGATAAAGTTTGGAGTATTATTAGCAGGGCCATCGAACCAACTTTGGATCTTAGCGATCTAACCCTACAGTTGGACAGAATTTGGCACGCTATCTCTCAGGCAGACACCTAACAAGTCTGTCAATCAATACCAAAACTAATGAATGTCTGCACAAGGTCCGGAGGTGCACCTACGCGTTAGAGACTGGTTGAATTTGTGAAGCTCTTTCTCTTGAACAAATCATTCAATTTTTCTGAAATCGTAATGTTTTGTTTGTCTGTACATGTACATCATATCTACTGACGACCGTCCCATTCAGATAATTTCTTCGTGGTTAGTTGTTTTCGTTTTGTCTCATATCCTTAATATTCACTCAATGAATCTCAGCCTGGCATCTGATTTTCCTGTAACTATCTTTATGTAATCATTTCACATTAGATCACTCATGAAGGTAACTCCACATTTAATATCCAAAACTAACATTACATTCAAGGTTAATAATCAATCCTTTCACCAACTGTCGATCTCCATCCAATCTGCTGCACTGTACTGAAACTCTCTGCTGTTGCAGCTATCCTACACACAACAGCATTGTACCCAAACTTCTTCACTGAGGTTCTGATATTATCTGGTAGATCGTTTGTATACATATATCGTAAACAATAATGGCCCCAAAACACTCACCTGGGATTCGCATGAAATTACGTCTGTATCTGTCTGCTTCTTAAGAACGTTGTGAAGAATTATGTCTAAAAGGAACTCCTGAATCCAGTCCTAAATCTAGTGCAATACTCAGTAAGTTCTTAGTTTCTTCACTAAAAGACGGTGTATAACTGTGTCAAATGACCTCCAAATGCTGCTTAGCTTGTTTTGGGTTTCATGAATGAATAAACCGAACTTAGACTGCGGAACTCATTTTGATATTTATAAAGGAGATTCTCGGTCTCTAAAAATATTACGTCACCTGAGCACAAACATTTTCTATAATTATTCAGTAGAGTGATGTCCTTCATATAGGTCAATAATTGTGTGTCTATGCAAAATTCCTTCTGGAAAATGGGTCTGGAGAGGGTGGGAGGGTAAGAGAGGGCGCCTAAGCTTTCTTGCAATCACTTGGTACCCTTAGTTACTCCAGCCACCTACAATGAAGCGTTGCTAGGAAGTGAACACATTCTTCCGCATATTACTGCAAAATCTCACAGGTATTTCACATAGTCCCAACTCGTTTCCATTGTTAAGTAATTTCAGTTGGTTTTTTTATTCCATGATCAGCTGTCTCACTTTCTGCCATTTTCGGCATACGCAACGATAGTGACAAGTGCAAATGTTGTAGTCAAATGGTGTCAGTTGTTTAGGAGCGGAAGGACGAACGTTAGTGATGAAAACAAAAATGGCCGGCCGGGGGTAGTCAGCAAGGAAGTGGTGCAGAAATTTGACATAAAATTTCCTGAAAATCGGTGTTTCACCGTGGATTGAGTCCTGGAATGCTTTTCTGAAATACTGTGGAGCAAATATGCGTAGATTAGAAGATAAGCTGGTTAGGTCGCAAAAAAATCATAAAGCAGGCGAATACTGATCGCGAAGTACGTATGACAACTTTCGGATTTATTTCCATCTTCAGAAATCCTCGTGAAAAAAGGTAACACAATGACAAGGTCGTTACCAGTTGTGTACGGAACATGAGATGGCCGACTACAGTAGTCCGTCGTCTGACGTTACGAACACAACTGGTGACGCTTTCGTTCTTGTATTACATTTGCAGTTGGAATTCATAACACGTAAATAATTCCGAAACGCGTTTAGCATGCTTTATGATCAATAATGTCATTCTTCACTTGCTGTACGACTTTTTATGTGACCTAGCTTGCTACCCAGATAACTCTGACGTCCTTCTGGAAGGACGACGTCACTCACTGTTGAAATTATTTATTTTTGCAAATAACGCATTGTTGCAACGGACTGTGACGCATTGTTGTATGAAGTAGACAGAGTCAGTTGTGCGCTGCGACAGTCAGTTTGACGCTGTCGTTCATAGAGAGTGAGAAACTGTGTCTTGAATATAGGGCCGATTTTACCATGGACGAACTGACTGCCCTTGTCATCGATGTGTATGTATATTTTCTTTCACACTGCGTCAATAATTCTGAAACTTGTCATATAATATCTTAAAGAAGTAACCTATATTATTTATGGGTTCATATTATGATTGAAGGATTTTGTCAGTTGTAATACAAAAATTTTTTCAATCGCCCTTCCAGAAGGACGTCAGGGTAATATGTTGTCATTTTGTATTCACAGAAAACGATGTACACTGATGGAACTTTTAGACAAAAAAATTGTTCAAATGGCTCTGAGCACTATGGGACTTAACTGCTGAGGTAATCAGTCCCCTAGAACTTAGAACTACTTAAACCTTACTAACCTAAGGAATTTAGATACATCCATTCCCGACCTAGGATTCGAAACTGCGGTCCCTCGGTTCCAGACTGTAGAGCGTAGAACCGTTTCTAGCGAACAAAAGAAAAGGATTAGCATGCCTCAACTAACTTATTTCACTTCTACAATATGGGAAGCATAGATCGGGCTGACCAAAATATATCTCTATATAGATGATCTATAAGAGGGGAAAAAGTGGTATTTCCCGATCATTGCACATTTTATAGACATTGCAGGGCAAAATGCCTGGGATCTTTACAAGCACAATGAAGAACCCATAGATCATCTGACATTTCTTCGTCGAATTGTCACTGCAATTCTTGAAAGTAACAAAAGAATCACTACCAGCAGATGACCTCCTAGTAAGGGGGCAAAACTGGATTCTATATTTGATGGAAGAGAACATTATGTTGCTGAATTACCAACGGACGAGATAACAAAAAAGAAGAAGCAGCTGAAATATTGAAGTTGCCACAAAAAAAAACTAGTACTATGTGCGTAAAGTGTGACGAACCACTTCATGTTTGTTGCGTTTTGTCTTATCATACTAGTGCATAAAATATGTATATAGGTTATTTTCTCTGTTTTTTGTATGTATTCTGTGTTTTAGCCCATAATTCAAATTTATTTATGTTTATTTGAAAGTATAAAAACCAAAACAAGTTAATTGTGTAATGTCATATACTTGAAAAACATGTCCCCTTATTGTCCTGACGTCCTTCTGGAAGGACGCCCAGTTTTGGAAATACTAAATAAAAATAAATACTCAAAATTGTTTTTACTTTCTTCCTTGCAACCTTGTGAGTGAATGTACATAAGATATAAATCAGTTTTAAAAAACAAATAATTCAGGACTATCTGGGTTTGTACAGGTATACAAATATTTACTAGAATCCTGAAGATAAATTTAAGTCTTTTGTCTTAAAAATTAAATTAAAAGATTTATTAAGAGCCATTTGATTCCTCGTCAAGCCATTCATTCCAGCCACTAATTAAGAGAATGATTACTAGCCTCCCACGTCACTTTATGTCACAGCTTTACTGTTTCTTTGAGTAATAATATCGTGACACAGCAGTCAGGATGCCACATATTAGCTCTTTCCACAGAGTCACAAAATTCTAAGGAAGACTGCGTATCTGATCAAATTTCACGTTTCTGATAACCAAATTACTAGCCCAAACTGCGCTCCAAATGATTTCCACACCATAGTGCACAGTAAAAAGTGCTCCAAGTGCTCCTAACGCTTTGAATCTGTCGCTCAACTTGAAGACCCTGTGATGGGCTGTCTGCAATCGCAGGAGGAAGAATTTCGTGCTGAGGCCTTAGATAACTATTTACGAGTGTTATAAGTATATAAATTTGAGTGGTGATTATGTCTTGTAATGCGAAGGGAAATATTAAAATTTTATTAAAAAAGTGTACTTGTTCTATTCCAGAATTAAGTTACAGTCTAGCGGACGTTGCATTTCGGATAGCCATTGTAGAAGTGTAAATAACAGGAAAAGCTGGGAAAAGTGAGCGTCTGTTTTGATTAACAGGGTGTAATGGACGCACGGGAAGTGCCGAGGAAAGCGTGTAAGCGTGTGTTAACTGCGCCGCTGCATTTACCTGCAGTGGGCATAAATTCAGCGGCTGGTGAAATGGAATGGTGGTCGGTGGGTTACACGGTCCCGGCGGAAGCGGCGGTGGAGTCACAGGGGGATAAGGGCTGGTCAGGGGAGGGGGGAGGAAGGCAGCGAACAAGAGATGGAAACTGATAGCAGGGCCCGGAAGGGCGCGCCTTGTGAAATAGTGGCAGCGATATCGCCGCAATAAATTAGGGGCGTGGTGGGGGCAGAGGGGAAGCTACAGTCCGGCGTTTTTAACGGTGCGTGTTAGCTGGCCGCGCGATTCAATTTGGGAGAGAGCCCCTTCCTTCTCCCGACCCCTATTGTCCCTTCCCCTCCTCTGCCCCCTGCGTGCCACCCACCTGCCGTCGATAATTGTTTTACATGCATTACAGCGTTGGCCGCGCCGACTACCTAAGCTTTTTACAAGCAGCTCACCCAAGCCTTGTCCGTGTGTGGGCTTCTGTCTACAATAGTTACGGGCAAAGCTGAGAACATTGCTTCTTGCTCTGTAAACATCACACGTTTATCGATCCCGACCGTTACAAACAGTGGAACAGTTCAGCATCCGTGACGATAGTCAAGTGGAACGCGAGGCACGACAGTTGTCGTTTCTGCTCATCAGACACTTGTACGAGGGTATTTCGGAAAGTGAAGATACGCCGTACGCCAGAGGAACAGAAGAGTTTTGGCGAGCAAGTTGCAACACTGGTGTTAACCTTGAACCGTTAGCTTTCTCCTCGCGGTCGTTCGGTACTTGAACGTTGCTTCTGGTTGGAGTAGGTCGTGTTTAAAATGGTTGCGCCGATTCAGAAACCCGCCAAACGCGAAGTGCGATCCGTCATACGTTTTCTTCATGCAAAATTGTTTCTGTTTATGGGAACATTATGAATCGACAAAATGTAACGAAATGGTGTCGTCATTTCTCTGAAGGTAGGACCCATGTTCATGACGAACAAGGAACAGGTCGGCCATCTGTGATCTCTGATGCCCTTCTTCGGAGAACGGAGGAAGCAATTCGTGCGAATAGACGACTCACATTGAAAGAATTGCATCAGGTCAGACCGGACGTGTCAATGACAACTCTTTATGACGTTGTGACTGTTGAGTTAGGGTACAGGAAATTGTGTGCTCGCTGGGTTCCAAAACTGTAAACGGAAGAACACAAAAAGAAAAGGATGGGCTTTGCACTCGACTTCCTCACATGCTATGCTGAAAGAGGTGATGAGTTCCTTGATCACATTGAGACAGGTGACGAGACGGGGGTTTATCACCATACACTTGAATCCAAGCAACAATCAATGCAATGGCACCATTCGAATTCACCAAAAGCCAAGAAATGTAAAACGTCGATTTCAGCGAAGAAAATCATGGCTTCTGTTTTTTGGGACAGACAAGGCATTCTTCTGTTGGAATTTATGCCTCCTGGAACGACAATTAATGCTGCTGCATATTGCCAGACTTGAAACGTCTTCGGTGGGCAATTCAAAACAAACGCTGGGGAATGCTGACAAGTGGAGTCCGCTTGCTTCATGACAACGCTCGGCATCACACAGCGCTCGTAACCAAAGCAAACAATTCAGATGGGACGTATTGGACCATCCGCCATACAGCCCGGACCTTGCGCCCACCGACTTCCATGTCTTCCGTTACCTGAAGTCACATCTTGGTGGAAAATCATTCCACGAATATGAAGAGATCAAAGATGAAGTTGAAATGTGGTTCCGACAACAGGCGGCAACCTTCTGTGACTGGGATACAAAAGCTTGTGCTCCGACGTAACAAATGTTTGGATAACGAGGGTGATTATGTCGAAAAATAACAAATAATCCAGTTAATAAGATGTAACTGACGTTTTCTAAATATATGTTCTATTTAAGGACTGCGAGCCACTGTTTCTTTACTTTTCGAAATGCCCTCGTATCAGCAACAAAATGATGCTCAGCAGACACTTGTATCAGCAACAAAGTGATTTTCAGAACGCCCTTTACCATCGGCAACGTAAATTAGGAATGACTGGCTGACTGGTTATGTGGGAACTCAAGTAAGGAAATAGCAGGTAAATTTCTGAAAGTGTCTTGGAAGTTGAGTGTGGCGTCGTACCTTTCCACTTTCCACGTGAGGCGTCGTAATACGGAATTCCAAGGGAACACTAAACTTATACCGCCATCTTAAACAAGCATGTGGACCTAGGATTTGGGAACCTAACACCAGACATTAGAAGTGTTTTCTGAATGAGTAACTAAATCGTACCTGATTGGATCAAACCGCTCACTGATTCGGTTCAGGCTACCTCAATCCTGTCCACTCCTCACAAGATCAATGAGACTGTGACTAATGGCTGTAGGACCTCCACCATATACTTACTCTTACCCTAATACCCGGGTATACCGTATAGCATCAGCCCATACTCAGTAACCAGTTAAATTCAAAGTTTAATAAAAACGGCATCTTACTTCATTTCGCTAAGGACAAAGAGCAAAGGTAAAGCAGCGGGCCTATATTGTGGCCAGCCTGAAGTGATACAAAACCTAGCGTCAGTCATAATGTAACTCTTAACATTTGTGTTGACTGAGGCACTGAGACATAGCAGGGCATCAGAGACTTCGAAATCTTTATGTGCAACGGTTTCGATAAAGATCTCGCGAAACCGTTATGAAACCGTTATATTTAACTAACACCTTGATGAAAGCTCAGAAGCGGCCACTGTGTTAACGCTTTCAAGACGACAGCAGCTGTGGTGACTTAACACCTGCCAGTCGGGCTTTCGTAGAGGTAAATCGATAAATCACACTATGGATCAAGGTCTCCAAAACACAGAGGAGCGAAAACCATAGATTATCCAACAATTATGATCAACATTGCTACTGCTTTTGACAGTCTAGGGATGCCCTACGTTGATGATCGATTGTCTAAGAGCCTTCAGGATCAACCAATACATTTTTCTTGTCCTTTTTTTTGTTTTCTGTGGCATTGTAAGTGGAAAGGCTCGCTAGGTGTCCCAAGAACATAAAAAAAAGGTCCACGATGATTTTACAAGGGAATCAATATCAAAAATATTTAGTATTTCTCGACAACAAAGAATCTTTACAATACCTTCAATACATTCAAATTAATTACAGTTAAAAATGATGCTTAAAATTGCAAGCTCAAGTCAAGTAGGTACAATTTACACAGTGGAGGGTGGAGGGTATCTGTGGGCGGGGGAGGGGGGGGGGGAGGTTGGCTATGAAGATATACCTCAGAGCAGTTGTGACTGCCATTGTATACTTTGCAGCCACAGCTCCGTCTGGTGCAACACAGAGTCTTCGGTACTTCACTGGCAAAGGCTCTCGAGATGTTCTGGTAACACTGAAAGCCTTCTACTCACGTTTCAAATCTAGACTTTAATAATAAAATGGGAAGGTACTGTTAATCAGAACTCAGGGAGAAGTTGTGATGTAAATGACAATAGATTTATTCATCCTTAACATCACAAGACAACAATAATGACTTAAGAAAAGTAACACAAAGATTTTTTTCACTAACAAGGGGTCTATGGCGGACAAAGTGATCAGCTGGGGATCGGCACACGACACTAACTGGAACACGGGTCGCATTATCTGATTTCATACATATGAATCCGGGCTATGGCACAAGAACTACGCTAACATCAAGCATCTGTATTCTACCATTCCGAAAAGAAAAATATGTTTCGAAAGAACAATGTGCTGGGAAACCTAAATTAGAGCTCTATGCTGTAGCAGCGAATACCTTACCCTCCCACTGGTCAGGGCGGCACACCACGATGCATTCGGCCACTGAAGTCATGGACGGCTGCAACCTGTTATTAAGGGCGCGCTCCAGAATAATGCAAGTATGCGGTCTTGCATTAGGATAATTCGGAATGCAGGTACTTTGCTGTGAACCTCTGCAATCCTGGTGGATTCCAGTGTGCTGGTGGACCCATTTGCTGGTCCGTTAAACCAATTTGTCTCTGTGCCACATCTACGCGTGACGGAGTATGTCAAATGTTTAGACGACCTACTCAAGACAAGTACACCCACACATCACCCGTTGTGTGCGTGGTGGTAGAAGCAGTACCTGTGACAGTTGAGAAGGTGACTGGCCCAGGCTTTACGTGACACCCTCGCAAAGGACACAAGTCTCACTGTTTAGTAGAGACCTGCAGTTCTTTACTAGCGAAGCGCCAGTACAAGAGTGATCTCTTTCCGTCCGCTTCCTCCTCAGCTCAGTAGCAAAAGCCCATTTACATCTTAGACTTCCCCCACTTTAGCACAAGCCAGTCACGAGCTGGAGCGCGGCATTCGAAGCTGGGAGAACGCCCTTTGCTCTGCATACACCGATTTGACCAATCAGAGACTTTAAAGTTAATTGGGAAGAAAGGAAAAAAGATTCATCTTCGTGGCCCCTTTCCCACGCGTTTATGCCTTGACGTTTGCTAACAACATGACCAGGATGGAACCACAGCCCTCCATAAAAAGCTTGTTACCTCTCCTGTTGCGTCCATTTCTAAGTTTCCAAAGAAACTTGCTGAAAGCCTCGTGCTGTCACAAATATGTTTTGTAACGTCTGGGCGTCTAGACGCCACTGACCTGTTCCATGGAAATTCGCAGAACGCACACAGATGTCCCATCGGCTCCCTGACTAACAAGGCCCCATCCTCTGCTTTTACTGCCAGTCTACAATGCCCTGGTCATTGCAGCAGCGACTTTTCGGCGCTACTCATTCTATCTGGACGCGGATGCCGGCTGACTGGCGCCAACCAACATGGTTGCACAATGAGGCCACAGAACTCGGCCATCCGGAAATATTTCCACCCTGGTTCCGCAGAAAAACGCGCTTCCCTCGGCTCACCGTCGCCGAGCACTTATATTGCGGTCGTTTAAATCGGCACTGTATTCCTTTGAACGCAGGTAAAGCTTAGCATTATTCTTTGCCTAGAGCACGTAAGCAAGAGCATTAACTACTGCACACCATTTGATCATGATGTATGAAGTCAAATCGAAATAAAGATGATATTCCCTAAGAACATGAAGCGGCATCACACCGAATCAGAAGTGAAAGTTCCCTGCAATATCTCAATATGTCCCACCGAAGTAACAGTAAGGTAAAGTGCTGGAACGTATTTGCTATGGTTAGATATCTCAAAATACAAGAGGTTAAAGGTTACAGAATAAATAACGGATGAGACCATCGAAATTGGAACTGATGACGGCAGCGGTTTCGGAAAGCGAAAATATGGGACAAGAAGAGCAATGTTTATTTCCGGATGTCATAGAGAGACTGTAAATGAGTCACATCTTCCCTAGTGGGGTCAGAAATCATTTCACTACAGGACACCCATACAGATTGGGGAAGATACCATCACTTTACGGTGAATGTGGTGGTTTAAGATGAAATTGCCAGGTGTCTTCGCCGGGTGGAGTCTACAGGGCATGATGTCTTTCAAAGCGAAGTTCGGTTATCAATTACAGCTGTGGTGAACATTCGCGTAACTGAATCTTGCAACAAATAAAGGTTATTGCAAATGATTGAAGCGATTTCACAGCTCTACAATAACTTTATTATTTGAGATATTTTCACAATGCTTTGCACACACATACAAAAACTCAAAAAGTTTTTTTAGGCATTCACAAATGTTCGATATGTGCCCCTTTAGTGATTCGGCAGACATCAAGCCGATAATCAAGTTCCTCACACACTCGGCGCAGCATGTCCCCATCAATGAGTTCGCAGTTCTGGCACGTTTCTTGGTAGAGGAGGTTTATACACTGAATCTTTCACATAACCCCACAGAAAGAAATCTCATGGGGTTAAGTCGGGAGAGCGTGGAGACCATGACATGAATTGCTGATCATGATCTCCACCACGACTGATCCATCGGTTTTCCAATCTCCTGTTTAAGAAATACCGAACATCATGATGGAAGTGCGGTGGGGCACCATCCTGTTGAAAGATGAAGTCGGCGCTGTCGGTCTCCAGTTGTGGCATGAGCCAATTTTCCGCGGGCTACGCGTGAAACTTGCCCGCACGCGTTCAACCGTTTCTTCGCTCACTGCAGGCCGACCCGTTGATTTTCCCTTACAGAGGCATCCAGAAGCTTTAAACTGCGCATACCATCGCCGAATGGAGTTAGCAGTTGGTGGATCTTTGTTGAACTTTGTCCTGAAGTGTCGTTGCACTGTTATGACTGACTGATGTGAGTGCATTTCAAGCACGACATACGCTTTCTCGGCTCCTGTCGCCATTTTGTCTCATTGCGCTCTCGAGCGCTCTGGCGGCAGAAACCTGAAGTGCGGCTTCAGCCGAACAAAACTTTATGAGTTTTTCTACGTATCTGTAGTGTGTCTTGACCATATGTCAATGAATGGAGCTACAGTGAATTTATGAAATCGCTTCAATCATTTGTAATAGCCCTGTATTTTCACGCACAGAGGCAGAAGCACAGATCTGAGAAATCATTGTAGACATAAGGGACAGAGAGATGGTGTAGATGTCACTGACGGTGTGGTGTGAATTGGTGTCAGCAGTGGCGAAGGTGAGGAACTACGTCTCATAATTTGACGTGACAGTGGCAGAGAACACGAATTCATGAGTGAATGTACGTTAGTAAGTAACGTAAGAACAGTGTGACGTGAGTGAAATGTTGTGTGTGTTACACAAAGTATCCTTACAATAGCACCAAACGTAGTTGTAGAAAATTAAATGGACAAATAAGTTGTCAGCTAGTACGAGAATAGTACATATATCTACAGAGAATAGCGATGACTCAATATTTTCTCGAGTCCTACAATAATCATGATATAGGTTTGAAATGTATATCACAGTTAGATAGGAAGTTTGTCAAGAACTTCTATATAATACGTGTGTGTTGTGCTGGTGACTCGGGACTTAACGAGCCACACATTGCGTGCAAAGATAATCATACTGGAGCACAAACATTGTAAATTAGTTGTAATGTGTGGACAAAATGCACATGCGGCTATAAGTGCAGAAAATTTTCCTAGTCGTTGCAGTCAAAATTCGCCAATTAACTACGCTATTTGACGAAAAGTGTCTGGACACATCTATGATATGCGGAAATGACTACAAGGCGTCACGTGAGGGGGACCCTGCAGTATGAAAGGAGGCAGGGTTTATTGTGTTGTCAGCAGAAAAGCTGTAGTAGCACAATGGGTCGGACAGGAGGGCTCAGTGAGTTTGAACACGGATTAGTCATTGTATGTCATTTGAGTAAGAGATCCATCAGGAGTATGATAACCATTATAAAGTTGATCAAGCCGGCTGTTGACGATATGACTGTGAAGTGGAAGCACTAAGGAAAGGCCAGAGCTAAATCAAGACGAGGGAGACCTCACGTAGTGATGGACAGGGACCGTCGAGCACTGCCGAGGTTGGTTGTAAAATATCACGAGAAATCAGTCGAAGGGATCATTTACGAGTTCTAAAGTGCTACCAGTAGACCAACTAGCACAGTGACTGCGGGAAGAGACTTAAAAAGAATGAGCTACTGTGGTCGAACACCTCCTCACAAACCACAATTTCTTTTAGTCAAAAGCTAAGCGACGCCTGTAGTAGTGTTAAGACTCCTCTCAGTTGGGCAGGGAATGATTGGAAACGAGTGATTTGGAGAGATGAATCACGATATGGCTCGTATAAATCGGATGGAAAGATCTGTGTTTGGTGAATACTTGGAGACCACTTCCTGCGATCATGTGTAATGTCAGCACCGCAGTACAGAGCAGGTGGTGTTACGGAATGGGAAGCTTTTTTTGTCGTTAGGGTGTGTGGTCCCCTTACTGCGCTTAACCAAACGCTTAATGAACAAGAACATGAATACATTTAATGCCATTTTGTACAGTCTACGGCAGAGCAACAGTTCGGAGATGATGGTTCCGTCAGCACGAAAATGCACTCTTGTCTTAAAGTAGCATCAGTGAAGTAACACTTGTTAACATTCTTGAACAGGAATTCATTAAACCCCTGCCATAACCCAGTGGAACAGCTTTTGGACGAGTTACGACTCCGGCTTCGCTCCATACCAGAGCGTCCAACACCAGTACCTACTCCGGTCTCGGATATTCAGGAAGAACGAGACATCAGATCTCCACAAACATACAGAGACTTCATTGAAAGTGTGCCCATGAGATTTCAAGCCGGAATAGAGGTGAAGGGTGGACAAGCCAAAAAGTAATGTCCAATAATAGGTAACCGGATGCTACTGTTCAGAGAATGTACATAGCCAAGTGTATTGGCACCTAATTTCGGATAACTGATAACTTATGGCCTTCACCTTTTTGTTACTTCTTCATTTCATACATTCTAATTAACGTAGATTTTTATGTACGTATTGTAAAGTCATAGCCAACAAACGCCTATCTTCTGTGGTATTAGAGATGAGAACAATACAATAGTACTATGTACACAATATACGACGAGTTTTTTGTATTGACGTTTTTTACGTTCTGTTCTGTTATGCAGAGTGGCCAAATACAGTCTGAAGAGACTGTAAAAAGTTGCAAGGGAACTGTACTGACAAATAATTGTTATGAATAAATTCGATACATTGCTCTCTCTAGCGGGACATCCTCGTCTAGCATTACATTTCCTCAACAGTAGTGGTCAAAACCAGTAATATTTTTCGAATTTTGGACAGGTCAGTATTATCTTAATTGCTTTCTGAAAACTTTCGTACGATTTTATATACAGTAAGTTGTATTTCAAGCTAAAATTTACGAAAATGGAATTACTTTATAAAATATTTTAGTTTTGATGTTATAATCGATAAGTACTGATTCTGAATGTACCGTCAAATTTTGTTTTAGAAACATTTGAAATTACGAATTATGGGCACACTTAAAATTTCTATTATTAATCACGCAATCCTGTACTGTTTACTATATTTCCTTCTGGATTCATTTATCAAATAATAATCGAAATTAATAATGTAACGGAAACTAATTGTTATTTCCGCATAGTGGAGAGTCGTAGGCTTGCCTCTGACGTGATCGCCGGTATTTTTGTATTTTTAAGCGATTAATGTAATTTCGGCTTTGGTAATGTGAAAATAGTGTTTGATATACTAAAATGTGAGGAAATATATTTACCTAAAAATGCTGCAAAAATAATCTTCAGATTTATTTAGTTCACACCAACCGTGAGGCTCCAATGTGAAATTTTTAGTTACAAGAATCAGACCCCTAAACAAGACGATCTGGAGCCATCTCAACTTGACAAGCTAAGTAAACTATGAAGTTTATTGTAACCTTCGCTCCTCTCACTTCTTCCTAAAAGGCCTTGTCTATTAATTACTTGGACTGGACATAGTTTAATGTGGAACTAGGAAAGACCGGAAATATTACAGCTGTTTGCATGCACGATGACTTTGTTCGATAACTTCATTGCTACACGTAAACAGCTCGGAATATGTGTAACTTATCGAACTTTTTACTTAACAATTATTTATCAGCACAACCTCCCCTGCAACATCTTAACGAGTTTTTCAGACTGTTTCTGAGCACCCCGTATGTCCCTTCATACAGATTACACTGAATTTCTATTTATGCAGTTGTATTACACACATTGTTGAATGTTTGGCAAAAAACGAAATTTCGATCGTAAAGCAGACGTCAGAAACTGCTGGAATGGTTTTTGTTTACGGTGTGGCACCATCAAACTTAATTACGTCACCGACCATCAACAGACCTACAACATAGGTAATAAGGAAAATAAATTTAAAAGTAGTAAGAAAAGCTGTGCATATTACATAATTTCACATCGGGGAAATTACAGTGATGTCATAGCATAAGAGGAAACAGTAGTTCACTGCCATCACCTTGAGAAAAACATTTTTTCAGTGGGAATGAACGATGTGCATGACAGATGTTCGTCGTGAGCACACAGCAAACTGTTAATGTACTTTTCTTTAAATATTTTGGTTTAGGTGGGTAACTTTTCGTATGTTTCTGTTTAAATATCTCACTGTATATGGAGTAGTACACATGAATAGTTAGTTATATGTTCACCATCACTTATAGATTTTTTGAAATAGTGTATTGTGAGTGCCTGAAGATATATCAGTTTCCACAGACATAAAACAACACATTAAGTAATGTTTCCACTGCGTAAGCATAACACAGCATTGAAAGATGTCGCTTTTATTCAGATTTGGCTCAATCTAGCTCGCCAGTGGTACATCGCTTTGCACGCATTACACTAAGAACACGGATTTACACTCATCTGGACTCATTACTGCACATTTATTCATCAACAGCAGAACAGAATCTTTCAAATGATAATGACGTCAAATTGCAATTTTAATTAAAAATGTATGTGTCATGCATATATCACTGAAACATCAAAAAGTAACAGTGAGTGGGGGATGCCTGTACCTATTTAACTGGGGGCTACCACAGAAAGCTTTCATCACCAAAGAAGATTGGAATTATAAATTGAATACTAAGTCAGTTTCACGCGAAGCCATAAAATTTATTCTGTGGTTACATTGCGATGGCAAATGTGGTCTGCGAGCAAGTCGTACTGGCAGTAAACACAGTGGCCTCTTTCTGCAGACAAAGAACGATGGCTGGCTCTTTGTAGGTGCTCATTACTATTCATGAGGTGTCAGGAGTTATGTAAAAACAATGGAATTCAATAAACGCCTCTCAGTTCTAAATGAAACAGCAGCCGATGTTTGGCATCCGGCGAATCTCAAAGTCTAAATTCGAGGGAATGAATTTTTAAAATCCATTAGCCCAGACTCGCCATTTAACAAGCTAGTAATATTTTACTTCACCTGCAGCAAGTTCGTTCTTCGATAGTCAGATTTAACATCGTTAAGGACTAATGATATTGGCACGCTCATGTATTAATGTGTAAACATATTCCAGTTTATATGAACTGCACTTTACTATCGCTGTTATATTCCAGTTTATATGAACTGCACTTTACTATCGCTGTTAGATTCTCCATTTATGAACATTTGCAGTCTGAAACCATCACGCCAGAAAAATATGTACAAGCAGGGAAGTGTAGAATAAGTATATTCTACGATTTAAAAGCTGATAAAATATAACACTTACTGCCCAACAGATCGTACTGTAACGGGAAAAGCCAAATATAACGCTTTACTGCGCTGTTTGCTATACCGGCATAATGCGTATTACCAAATATGTTATTACGATGCAGCAAATGTTACCCTCTAGGAGGATTTGAGTAAATTGACCCTGAGTTGCCTAATGGGTTTGGATTATCGAACCTGAATTTAATATAACAGTTGAAACGAGATAGCTAAAGATTGAAATTTGAAAAATATCTTAAGTACCAGCTTACGTAAATTAAGTAAAATACGGTCGCCAGCCTAATTAGGTATAGTAATATAATCATTACGTTTAAAGAATCTGTATTGAATTTCGCCAAAGGAAAGCTACCATCACTACATTTCCCAGAGAAGTGCAATGAAACTCTACTATAATCAGATGAGTGATACAGTGAATACAAGCAGTTATAAACAGTACGTGCAAGCTCCCACAGAACAATTGACACAACAGTAATACTATGTGATGTATAAATTATCTCATCATCAATTGTTGTGAAAGACTCTACTAAACAAAAATTGGACATAGACATAGTCCTGTTTCAAGTAGTTACTTTTCATATAGTACAAAGATTATTACAAGTCACTCACAATAGGATTTTTATACTCTCTGTGAAGCAATCCTGTTTCTAATATAATGAATAAAAGCAATTACAGTAACTTTATCTTTTATAGGCAGAGACTTAGGTGGTTGGCCTCAAACTGTCTTTGCAGTTATTACTGCACAAAGCACACAAAACTATAGAATTATTATATAATGCAATTAGTAAATTCATTGTTCAAGAATGTTTCTTCGTATTAAGCAACAGTAAAGTGGGGATTCTCAAATTAACCATTACACTAACGCAAACTAAACACGCTTTTCTGAGACGATTTGTAAGATGTAAATTTAGGTATTACTCTTTCACAAATTTCAGTCACCTTGCAGGACTTTTAAAACAGTTAATGCCGGTGATCTTTTCTACAGGTTCTTAAGTATGACTTTAAATGCAT
The DNA here is from genome assembly GCF_023864345.2 of Schistocerca serialis cubense. Classification (NCBI taxonomy): domain Eukaryota; kingdom Metazoa; phylum Arthropoda; class Insecta; order Orthoptera; family Acrididae; genus Schistocerca; species Schistocerca serialis. Next base: position 57,271,121 of record NC_064644.1, read on the forward strand.
TTTACTCTGACTAACCTCAAGACAACATGCTGCATTATTGCCTTTGATACAACCAGTAATTTTCGTTAACAGAATTTAGTGCAGTTCATCTTTAAACCACAAATACTTTGAAATAAAGCTAATCAGTGACTATGGAGGTTTTTATAAATGCAATGCTAACATCCTCCATTAACTTCAATTGAAACCACAGTATCCCTAGATTCTTTCTTGCATTCAGTATTGTGCAAAAATCAACCATCTATTTTCATTAGATTTTAACACACAGGATACTCGGATGTCAGTATTTATGTGGAGTGGATCCTAAGAGGTATCATGAAAGGAACCAAATCAAGGATCAGACATAAGTTTCACATAATTTGCTGATTACTGCAAATTAAACAACACTTAAAGGTACTGGTTCATACTTTGACATAAATCTGACCTTTTAGATTTACTAAAGTGATGGCGCAATATTGGTGACAAGTACATGGTAGTTACCTGGTCTTTCCTCTGGATGTAATTGGCTCTATTATCTTCTTCTTGGCGACGACATTTCCCACATTAGCGGCTTTTTCAATAATAGAGCACCGTTCTACAGTCGTACACACATCTGTGGCCTTTGCATATTAGTCCAGGTACTGGATGCCACCCTCGGCATTTGCGCTGTTCACTCACTTGCTGCTCAGACCAGACTGTCCAGTAGCTAGCTGCCGAGTGACTCCTATTCCACCTTTTAGCCCGCGCTAACGACATTTTGGCGCGCGCCACCTCTTTTCCGTTGCAGATGGGAAGCACAGTTGCTTTTCATTTTATTCAGTGCATGTCCCTAGGTAGCTTAAAAATAATTATAAAAAACATCTTTTAAAAAATGTTAATATTTAAATATATTAACATGTCGACTCAAAAGCCATATAATTATATAACATTTTCCTCCAATTAATACAAAGAATTTAAATAGAAAAGGGAAAAGATTTTACACAACTGTTCACTTTATTACAATAGGTCAAAGACATTACATAGTGAAAAGTACGTACTTGACATTGAACAGAATTAATCAGTACAAAATATTTACAGTATTAATTATGGTGTTACAAACAGAAAATATAATCTGATTTTTATTAAAAATCTATGGGAAGAAGTTATTTATCCAAGAACCTTAAATAAAGTAGAACAACTTACTAGTGAAACTCTGATTTATGATATACGAGGGCAGTTCAATAAGTAATGCAACACATTTTTTTTTCTGAAACAGGGGTTGTTTTATTCAGCATTGAAATACACCAGGTTATTCCCCAATCTTTTAGCTACACAACACTATTTTTCAACGTAATCTCCATTCAATGCTACGGCCTTACGCCATCTTGAAATGAGGGCCTGTATGCCTGCACGGTACCATTCCACTGGTCGATGTCGGAGCCAACGTCGTACTGCATCAATAACTTCTTCATCATCCGCGTAGTGCCTCCCACGCATTGCGTCCTTCATTGGGCCAAACATATGGAAATCCGACGGTGCGAGATCGGGGCTGTAGGGTGCATGAGGAAGAACAGTCCACTGAAGTTTTGTGAGCTCCTCTCGGGTGCGAAGACTTGTGTGAGGTCTTGCGTTGTCATGAAGAAGGAGAAGTTCGTTCAGATTTTTGTGCTTACGAAGACGCTGAAGTCGTTTCTTCAATTTCTGAAGAGTAGCACAATACACTTCAGAGTTGATCGTTTGACCATGGGAAAGGACATCGAACAGAATAACCCCTTCAGCGTCCCAGAAGATTGTAACCATGACTTTACTGGCTGAGGGTATGGCTTTAAACTTTTTCTTGGTAGGGGAGTGGGTGTGGCGCCACTCCATTGATTGCCGTTTTGTTTCAGGTTCGAAGTGATGAACCCATGTTTCATCGCCTGTAACAATCTTTGACAAGAAATTGTCACCCTCAGCCACATGACGAGCAAGCAATTCCGCACAGATGGTTCTACTTTGCTCTTTATGGTGTTCAGTTAGACAACGAGGGACCCAGCGGGAACAAACCTTTGAATATCCCAACTGGGGAACAATTGTGACAGCACTACCAACAGAGATGTCAAGTTGAGCACTGAGTTGTTTGATGGTGATCCGTCGATCATCTCGAACGAGTGTGTTCGCACGCTCCGCCATTGCAGGAGTCACAGCTGTGCACGGCCGGCCCACACGCGGGAGATCAGACAGTCTTGCTTGACCTTGCGGCGATGATGACACACGCTTTGCCCAACGACTCACCGTGCTTTTGTCCACTGCCAGATCACCGTAGACATTCTGCAAGCGCCTATCAATATCTGAGATGCCCTGGTTTTCCGCCAAAAGAAACTCGATCACTGCCCGTTGTTTGCAACGCACATCCGTTACAGACGTCATTTTAACAGCTCCGTACAGCGCTGCCACCTGTCGGAAGTCAATGAAACTATACAAGACGAAGCGGGAATGTTTGAAAATATTCCACAAGAAATTTCCGGTTTTTTCAACCAAAATTGGTCGAGAAAAAAAATGTGTTGCATTACTTATTGAACTGCCCTCGTAGTAAAATCACAGAAACTGGAAGGAACCCTCACAAAGGAAATTCTGTCTTCTACGTATAGTATCAGTATTCGGAAACTAAGACGTACTTATCTACAATACAGTTGCTATTTTCCAGACCAAAGTAATTAAAAGACCGGAGATGTGCATCGGATCAGGTCTCCTGTTTTCCATATTTAAGTTAATGGCGTTAACACTGACTTTACTGAGAAATTATATAGTTAATGACTTCGGTAGAACAAAATGCGTATTAATCGTGATGAAGACATTTTGGCAAGGTGTCACATACATTAGTACTTCTTTATCGCATCACAAAATACTTCAATTCAAATACCCAAAATAATTATGAACCTACCACCTAAGGATTTTGGGTCTCTTGGTTTCCTATGGTTGTTGTTTCCTAGAACCAGTGCTAACGTGTTTCACCGAAATTCTTTACACAGGACTGAATGGCACCCGTAAAGGAGTTGGATCAATCTCTCAGCTACATTTAGCCACATTCTAGTGTGAAACTGCATAATAATGTGTTGAGTAACCATTTAAGAAAAGCTGAATTATTCAAAAGGTCTTAACAGGACATAGACGAAGTTATCTGCATTCATAGCGTACGTCTATCGAAAATCTAAGCTACTGTGAACAGTGTGGCGAGTGACATTGAGAACACATTGTTCCATCTTATAACAGAAAGTTCACGACAGAGAATAAACGGGTCGGTAATCCCAATATTTTTGTATCACAGTATCGTGGAACACATTATAAGCTGGAATTTATTATATTCGTTTAGGAAATTAGAATATTATACTAAAAAATCTGAATTTATTTCCGAATCACAGGTAGTGTGATGCAAAGTTCGTTTTCTTCATACATAAATTCTTGGAAAGTTTGAAAAACTAAAACCGATATATTTCATTACAGTCATTACGAAAAGTGTTCCACGGAGTAACATTTCGCCCTGATCATAGTAAGAAAGAAACCCGACTGTGAATCACGGCTTGACTAAATGAATAGGAAAATGCCACGACGAAACTTTCTAATGCAGTAAATGCACAGGATGATGTGAAACGCGCTCTCAAATTGTTCACTGACGATGCTGCCTAGTTTCACCTACGTCTACATGCGTATAGTCATACACTAAATTGGAGAATTTTACAATTTACCCAAGTTGTCTTATATAACAGTAATAGTCGTCGATTAATCTTGAAGATTGGAGGTTTGTTCCTGTGTGTGACCAATGAGTAAATTAAATGATAAACTTCTCATAATACAATGATTAATTTACATTAAATTTCCTGTCGCAAATCCCAGTTACACGAATATACTGACGGATGCTGGTAAAACATATGTCGAACACACCATGTCTAAGCCTTCAACTTCTCGCCGTTCAGGTCAAATACGTGCTATAACGGTGATATCTCTCTTGATAAATCAACGCTAAATATGCTGTTAGCTTACACATGAGATATATTTAGGTACTCATAATATTAAGAAGAACTCGCCAAACAGGTATTCTCTTCATCCACGCAAATAAAGTTTATACACAGGTGTTTAGTCAGCATACGTAAGAGGAAGGCAGGGTTATAAACGATCGAAATACCAAATTTTATCAAAATTGAGTGGAATGTCAACATAATACTTATCAGATGATAGCACTGTCTCTGAAAAAGGTCAAACAGAATTTATAGCTCTTCTAGACAATTTGTACGAAATTACATCATATTTCTCGTTGATATTGCAATAAAGTCGTATTAATAAAAATAACCGCCTATGTTTGGACCTGTGTGCTTGGGTCGACATATTTTGAAGATGTAGTTCATTTCTGGTATTTGAGAGGCGTGTTTAGAAAAAGTGCCCAAGACGAAGTGGTGCTCTTCTAACAGATTTGATGTGATTATCTCATGCAAGCAGACCCTTGGAGAACCCATTATCTCAGTGAGAAATGAACGTTAGCAGTCATGAACTTTGTCAGTTATAATTTACCAATTTCCATAAGTTTCATTTATTGTGGGTCTATTAGTTACGAGCACCGTGCGCTGTAATATCTGTGCCTACTGAACGATTATTAGTATATTCACCAATGGCCTTGCTCGGCTCGTTTATCTTGCCTAACATCTTTGATGCAGCATCAGCCGCAGCAAATGGGAATGAAGTGATCTGAGATTTCCCACATGGCTCTAAGTTCGAAGAAGAACGAAGCATTCTTCATCATGCTTCTCTGTTTGAGCTGCTCTGGATCTCGGTATACTTTCGCTTGTGTGTCGTGTGGTGTGCTTTACAGTGTGGTTACATTGAAGTATACTGATGATGTTGGAGAGCACTATCCGAAAACCGCTTAATGTTTGCATTCATAAAGTGCTATTGAGAATTGCACGCAACATTTCTCTATACGTCTACCACATTAAGTGTTTTCTTATTTACGACTTTGTGAGCCATACAGAAAAAGTAATATTCCGTGGCTAATCAGTAGCAGGGTGGTATTCGTTGTTATAGTTAATGTGAGGCAGCTTCCGACCTATTTACATGCTGGATTTATTCGTAACTGAATTAGGTGGGACGGTATTTCATTCACCAAAGGGTTTATTTCATTCACCGAAGGCTTGTGAGCTTTCTGATTACGCAGAAGAATAGCGCTTTGTTTAACAATGGCGTGAGTACCATGCGATTATTGTAACATTAATTTTATATACCATTTAAAAACTACTTTATATTAGTTGGGAGTTAATAACTACAAGTCCAGAGAAAATTCCTATCTGTATTTATAATTTCTCCGTTCATCATTTTAATCAAAGAATGTACACTTTTCACAAATGTGGTGCTGCGCAACCATGAGGTCTTGCACTAACGCTTTAAGCAGGAACAATAAGAGGAATTAGCTCGCGCCCTTTGCTCAGTGATTAGATGCATGATTAGCATTTCTCATCCTGTCCATATTGTACATCTCGAAAGGATTTCTAGTTTTTGATTCCACGCGTTAGTTTCCCTTCAGAGTTATTGACAAGTGGTTGTTTGCTGTACTGATATAACGTTCTGGGAGAGGATGTATTACCAGTTATGAACAGATGGCCTGGTTCTCTTTCACATGAGCAAAAAGGGGAAAAATTTGAAATTCTTTTGAGACAATGAAAAGACATACACATGATTTGTTTGGGGTTATGACTGATCACATTTTAAACTTTATTCTAGATTTTCAAAGCAAAAAATCAAAAGGAGGCCAGTTGTTATATTTTCATCAGGGGCCTGCACGTTTAAAGTACGCAAGTGCGTGCAATGTGGTCCCTCAGAAGTTGTCTGAAAAAAAAAAATAGATAACATCAGTCGAAACAACATTAAATTTAATGGAGCTTATACCTGTTGTTGTTGTTCTGGTCTTCAGTCCTGAGACTGGTTTGATGCAGCTCTCCATGCTACCCTATCCTGTGCAAGCTTCTTCATCTCCCAGTACCTACTGCAGCCTACATCCTTCTGAATCTGCTTAGTGTATTCATCTCTTGGTCTCCCTCTACGATTTTTACCCTCCGCGCTGCCCAACAGTACTAAATTGGTGATATCTTGATGCCTCAGAACATGTAATACCAACCGATCCCTTCTTCTGGTCAAGTTGTGCCACAAACTCCTCTTCTCCCCAATTCTATTCAATAACTCCTCATTAGTTATGTGATCTACCCATCTAATCTTCAGCATTCGTCTGTAGCACCACGTTTCGAAAGCTTCTATTCTCTTCTTGTCTAAACTATTTATCGTCCATGTTTCACTTCCATACATGGCTACACTCCAAACAAATACTTTCAGAAACGACTTCCTGACACTTAAATCAATACCCGATGGTAACAAATTTCTCTTCTTCGGAAACACTTTCCTTGCCATTGCCAGTCTACATTTTATATCCTCTCTACTTTGACCAATATCAGTTATTTTGCTGCACAAATAGCAAAATTCCCTTACTTCTTTAAGTGTCTCATTTCCTAATCCAATTCCCCCAGCATCACCCGACTTAATTCGACTACATTCCATTATCCTCGTTTTGCTTTTGTTGATGTTCATCTTATATCTTCCTTTCAAGACACTGTCCATTCCGTTCAACTGCTCTTCCAAGTCCTTTGCTATCTCTGACAGAATTACAATGTCATCGGCGAACCTCAAAGTTTTTATTTCTTCCCTATGGATTTTAATACCTACTCCGAACTTTCCTTTTGTTTCCTTTACTGCTTGCTCAATATACAGATTGAATAGCATCGGGGAGAGGCTACAACCCTGTCTCACTCCCTTCCCAACCACTGCTTCCCTTTCATGTCCCTCGACTCTTACAACTGCCATCTCGTTTCTGTACAAACTGTAAGTATCCTTTCGCTCCTTGCATTTTACCTCTGCCACCTTCAGAATTTGAAAGAGAGTATTCCAGTTAACGTTGTCAAAAGCTTTCTCTAAGTTTACAAAAGCTAGAAACGTAGGTTTGACTTTTCTTAATCTAGCTTCTAAGCTAAGTCGTAGGGTCAGTATTGCCTCACGTGTTCCAACATTTCTACAGAATCCAAACTGATCTTCCCTGAAGTCGGCTTTTACCAGTTTTTCCATTCGTCTGTAAAGAATTCGCGGTAGTATTTGGCAGCTGTGACTTATTAAACTGATAGTTCGGTAATTTTCACATCTGTTAACACCTGCTTTCTTTGGGATTGGAATTATTATATTCTTCTTGAAGTCTGAGGGAATTTCGCCGCTCTCATACATCTTGCTCACCAAATGGTAGAGTCTTGTCAGGACTGGCTCTCCCAAGGCTCTCAGTACTTCTAATGGAATGTTGTCTACTCCCGGGGCCTTGTTTCGACCTAACAGAACTTAATAACATTACATTTACCGTTATGGTGCTAACTCGAACTTTGAGTTCGATTTTTGGTTCTTTCGTTCTGTAGGGCTTTCCCAAGAACATTTAATATTTAAAAATTTCGTGTATTATTCGTATAAGCTCCCAAAAAAGTGTTTAGTTTTCTTGGGTAAAAGGTAGAAGTTAATCGGTGGAACCGTCTTTATTGTACTCTGCACGCAGTTTTGAAAAATCATTTCTTCAGAAAAACGTATAGGGAAAATTTTTAAATTTATAATTTGTCCGATTTGCATAAGAACTTCATGTTATCGTTTTTTTCATGTTTCTGAACACAAATGTCAGGTTAGATTTTCAAAATTCAAATTGGCTAAGCCAATATAGCAGCCAAAACTTTTGTTTTGACCAATTTGGACCAAAATTTGATCAGAAAGGGTGTTTTCGTTACTTTCTTTTAGTCTACAATTCCAGGATCGCATATCAATCCTTCCTCTAACTCGAATGGTTCCTGGAGAGCAACTCCATCGCCGATCTGGCTGAGCTGGATGTGCTGTGTTCGGCCGCCTGCACACGTTGTTCGTCAGATTTTTCGGCGAATATGCTGCAGTATAAATCATCCTATGAACGTGCATCACGACACGACCCGAGCCGCGCGTCTCCGGCTGAGAGCGCCCCACGGCGGTCGCGACACAAATTCGAACAATGGGCTGTAGAAACTTCTGTTACGTATGGATTAAAAACTTTTTCGTCCCAACGTTCTACATATCCATCGATTTTTCGACCATTTTGACTGAGACCTGGCATTAAGTGCTGTAAGCCACAAGTGAATTCATGATAAGGTATATATCCTTCCTATAGGTAGTTGGCAAGTTAATACTTATGGGGTCAATCGTTAGATTCAGCGATGATAAATATGCTCAGTTAATAACTGTAAATCAGATACTAATGAGTATCTGTTACTTTATAATGTATTAAAACGACGTCAGAGGGATCATGTGTCTCATGAGCTGTTGAAGCGACTACAACTATCACCATACGACTGAAGCGGCCTCAAGTAAGAACCAAAGTAAGACCAACAACGAGAAGTAGAAAAAGAAATTTGCGTTAGTACCGTTCTACAATTCCGTGTTGGGTAAGTTCAGACGCCTGCTGAAGAGACACACAATTAAATCGATTTTTAGGCCTTCGTCGAAAATCTGGTAATTACTTCGACCAGTTAAAGATGCAGCAAGTCTAAAGACACCAGGGGCTTAAAAAGTATCCTGCGACTGCCGCCAGTCTTACGTCGGACAAACAAGCGCAGTGTACAACTCAGGAAGGAGTATGTGGGTTACGCTACCTATAGTACCCTGAAGAGTTTGCTGTGGGTGAACGGCGGTTAGCGGATTGAAAATGACAGATCCTCGCGTGTTGTTCAGACTAACTGCATCTGAGATAAAGTAATTAGAGAGACGATTGAAATACAAAAAACTTTCTACTCTTCCAATAAATGATGCATACAACAAACCGGTTGCAAAATTTGGTACCACTAAAGATATCTTCTTCAGAAGGACTTAAGTCGCCTATACGGTTTTAAGTATAGACTCTAAGGAAAGAAATTACAAAAAAGTAAACGATGAACCACGCAGGAGCTATGCAAATTGGTCACAAACTGATGTTCATACAGGTATATACAGAAAATGCTAAATTATTAACTTTGGCGGCCGATGGATGAATAAGTAATGCTACGTGGCAATTTCATCGCGCAACTGGCGAGGATAGTTAACAGGGACATGCCGACACCAGGGCATAAAGTCTTTGCAAATTTCATTGAGTGTACTCAGCTCTACAATAACTATGCCATGCGTGTGAAACAGTATCCACAGATGTCAGCATTTGAGAGAGAACGTATGGTCGGGCTCAAAGAAGCCAGTTGGACTAATCAGCGAAACGCTCGACATTTATATAGGAGCGATGCCATTATTCGACGATGTCGGCAGGAATGGATGAACCAGATTCATCACTACCTTGGTTCCGCGTGAATTTGGTGCTTCAGTGACCACAAGGACCATTAATAGACGGTTCACAGAAACGGGTCTGAGCTCACGGCACCTTTCAAGCCGACTGCCATTCACTTCTGTCCATCAGCAGGCACGTTTATAGTGATTTCGGCCACGTTTTCCTGACATCTCATTCACTGGAGTGTAATCGCCTTCACTGATGAGTGCCGCTTGGAACTGAGCTCCGACGACAGGCGAAGACATGTCTGGAGACGACCTGGACTGTGGTGGGGTACTTACCTGACTGTCGCCCGCCGTATCTCCCGACAACCAGGAGTCTGGGGTGGTATTTCTTTTCGTAGCAGGACCACTTTGCTTGTCATCGTGGGCGCCTTTGCAGTACAGCGCTACGTCGACGATATTCTGTCACCTGTTTAGAAACCCTTCATGGCAAGCATCCACGGCCATCATTCCAACACACGGTGACTATTTCTTGTGCTTACCTTCGTGCTTTCCAAACTCTAGCTTGGTCAGCAAGGCTGCTGAATCTCTACCAACTGAGAACGTTTGGAGATTTACGAATACGGCCCTCCAACGAGTTCGAGATTCTGTCGGTCTAACGTGACATTTGGACTAAATTTGGCATGATTTTCCTCAGGAGGACATACAAAAAGTCTATCAATCAGTGCCAAGTACGGCCACACAGAGCATCAACACTTCCTGCATTTGTGGAACATCTAAACTCCCTCAATCCCAGCATGTGCTTCTCCAAGGAAATGGAGAAAAATGGAGAACTACCGTTTCTTGATATCTTGGTCCGCAGGGAAGAAGATGGTTCCTTGGGTCATGTGTGTTTTTAAGATGAGGAAAATTCTGTAGACATATCGGTTCTCTGTTTGTCTTAAAAACTACGTAGCAACAAACAGTTAAATGTTAAGGACTATGGGATAACATGGCACATTGGTGGAATTAATACGAAAACAGAAGAACTTTCAACGTCGTATAAATTGACCACAATTTCGCAAGTAATGAAACAAGCGGATTTTATGTGCATCAGAACCTAGAACCATTTGATTGTGAGTAGTTACTGCAGAGTATCCCTCTTTAAACTGTAACAGCTTGCAGTCCTGAGTGGTACTTTAGCAAAAAATACTTAGGATTACGGAATTAATGTGCAGCCATTTATTACTGGACTATCTGATAAGGATGCTCAGTTTTGAAATGTAAGCTACGTAGCACCTCACAGCTTTGAGGAAGCTTCATACGAGGGAGTGAAGCTTATTCATGATAGCAACATAATGTTTCACGAACAATCTAAAAGAGTCATAGAGTAAAACGGGAATGATATTTGGCGTTCCCCCAAGAAACTGTTATAGAGCTGTGCTGTTCCTAACCCGTGTACATGATTGTAGAGACAATCTGAGCAGCCACCTGAGACTGTTTGTTGGTGATAGTGTCATTTACTCTCTAGTAAAGGCATCAGAGGATCACAACCAGTTGCAGAATTATTTAGACAAAAAATCAGTGTAGTCGAAAAGGGACAACTGTCTCTAAATAAAGAAAAGTTTTGGCATCGACCTGAGTCGTACAAGATATCTGATAAATTTCGGTTACAATATAAATCGCACAAATATAAAGGCTGCCAATTCTACTAGACATCTAGCGACAACTGTCACGAAACCGGGAAAGCCTATCTGAAATAGTGCTGGAGGGAATTGACCTTATCAATCCTGCAGGAGTGTCCATAAATCTGTAAGCGTATGAGGCGGTGGAGACCTCTTCTGAACAGCACGTTGCAAGGCATTTCGCATATGCTCAATAACGTTCATGTCTGGGGAGTTTAGTGGCCATCGGGAGTGTTTAAATTCAGAAGAGTGTTCCTGGACCCACTCTGTAGCAGTTCTGCACGTGTGAGTGTCGCATTGTCCTGCTGGAATTGCCCAAGTCTGTCGGAATGCGCAATGGACATGAATGGATGCAGGTGATCAGACAGAATGCTTACGTACATGTCACCTGCTAAAGTCGTATCTAGACATGTCAGGGGTCCCATATCACTACAACTGCACACGTCCCATATTATCACAGAGCCTCCACGAGCTTCAACAGTTCCCTGCTGTGCAGGGTCCATGGATTCATGAGGTTGTCTCCATATTCATACACGTCCATCCACTCGATACAATTTGAAACGACTCGTCCGAGCAGGCGACATGTTTCCAAATATCAGCAGATGAATGACGGGCCCAGGAAGGTTGTAAGGCTGTGTGTCGTGTGTGTCGTGTGTCGTGTGTCGTGTGTCGTGTGTCAAGACTACAGGAGTAGGCCTTCAGCTCCGAAAGCCCGTAACAATGACGTCTCGTTGAATGATTCTGGCCGGCCCTTGTAGCCGTGCGGTTCTAGGCGCTTCAGTCTGGAACCACGTGACCGCTACGGTCGCTGGTTCGAATCCTGCCTCGGGCATGGATGTGTGTGATGTCCTTAGGTTAGTTAGTAGTTCTAGGTTCTAGGGGACTGATGACCACAAGATGTTAAGTCCCATAGTGCTCAGAGCCATTTGAATCATTTGAATGATTCGGACGCTGACATTTGTTGATATCCCAGCACTGAAATCTCCAGCATTTTGCGGAAGGGTTGCACTTCTGTCACATTGAATGATTCTCTTCAGTCGTCGTAGGTACCGTTCTAGCAGAATCCTTTTCCGGCCGCAGTGATGTCGGAGATTCGATGTTTAATTGGATTCCTGATATTCACGGTACTCTCATGAAATGGTCGTAACGGCAAGTCCCCACTTCATCGCTACCTCCGAGATGCCACCGTTCGTGTGCCGACTGTAACAATACGTTCAAACTCACTTAAATCTTTATAACCTGCCATTGTAGCAGCACTAATCGATTTAACAACGGCGCCAGACACTTGTATATAGGCGTTGCCGACCGCTGCGCCGTATTCTGATGTTTACATATCTCTGTATCTGAATACGTGAGCCTATACCAGGTTCTTTGGCACTTCAGTGTACATATACTTTCCGAAACTGCAAAATATTTGTCACTGTCACCCTGAATTGTGATTTACCTATTGCTACTATGACCTATGTACAGGCCGAGGCAAAAATTCAGAATGCAAAATACATTTTCGGACACAGGGTAATGTATATCCAAGGATGTGTTATAAATTCATTGATTATTTTACTTCGTTCGATTCATTTTTGATGAAGTTTTCTCTTCATTCACCCAGTTACTTTTACCCCAAGGGCCGGCCACCGTGGCCGAGTGGTTCTAGACGCTTCAGTCCGGACCCGTACTGCTGTGCTACGGTCACTGGTTCGAGTCCTGCCTCGGGCATGGGTATGTGTGATGTCCTGAGGTTAGTTAGATTTAAGTAGTTTTAAGTCTAGAGGGCTGATGACCTCAGATGTTAAGTCCCATAGTGCTTAGAGCCATTTACCCCAAGGACTACACTTATTCCAATTACTATCACTATTTAAAAGCATAAAACTAACAAGGTTTAGCAGAGGCCAACAGCTTTTTGTTAAATGCAGGACAGTGTGCCATTTAGGAGGTTGGAAATGACCAGAATGTAGCTGTCCACTGTAACTAATTATATCTATACATCCGGTGAACTACCTTGTTCGACATCATTTCATTAAATATTCGTTCAAATGGCGTAGGGAACATATAACCATCTAACTGTGTTCCTATGAAAGCAGTTGCACGAAACCTCCGGCAATGTTTATTACGCAACTGAGTGGACATCATGTTTCCTCACATGAGTGAGTTCATTGTCAGCTATTACGGAGTTGGTAACTGAGGTGATGCGAATCCCGCATTGGCGTGGGATGACTTGTAAAACAGTTGGCTGGAGTGAATCTATGAAAGTGTCAGGCAATGGATTTCACCACTTTCCTGTTAGTGTCACAATGCAGTATACCTTCTTCTACGTGTGAACTACGTATGCCAACTAATGATGTGATTGAAGAGTTAGAACAGAGATGAATGTCTTCACGTGGAGTACCCCATTCTCCTTGTTTGATGTTCCGTCTTTAGTATGGGTTCCATGATTTTCATTCGATCTGTGAGATGTTTTCCACCAAATGTGCTTTCTGTTGCTCGGCATTCAAACTTCATACTTGCTCATCATATTTCTCAACACTGACCATGTTTGTCCCATTAGTTAGTTCTTCACAAGTTTGATAGTTACTGAATGTATTGTGTATTACAATTATTTTTACGCACAGTTGACTCAGGTAGTCCTAATACAAAATTTGTTTTTTCTTTTTAAGCTCGAGAATGTTTTACATCTTGACATGAAGTCCTGTTCATAATGATCGGTTTTCATTACAAGCTTCTTGAAACTCTGGTATGCACTGTCGCTGTGAGCCTTATATCTTTTCACGCTAATGGGGTAACAAAGTGCATTATTGTGAAATAAAAATAAAACATGAAAATAAGTATTAACAGTGGTCTCTTATGTAAGTAGATAGTGGACACCTTTAGTAAGGTTAGTGGATACGCAAAGCCTTCTAAAAAGTTAAATTAGCAATAAACGTCGGAATGTTACTAAGGTGCCAAGAAAACCATACCCTGATCCTCTGTAAATTTCTTACTAACTGCTTCTGCTTTAGTTTTACATTGTTCTGAGCCCCACCGGATTTACTGCAGTCCTTACGGAGTGCAGAGGAGTTGGTGATGTAAACTGTCCACCAGAATCCGATTCGCTATGCATCGGTTCCATCGGACACAAATATCCATTCGGTACGAGACCGCGGTAGCGGCGCCGGATGCTGTTTATAGTGCGGCTCATAAAATTTAATTTTCTCGTTGCGCTGTTGCTGCTATTTATTAATTCATACTGCATTTCCTGCAACCGGTGTTGTGCATTTACCCTTGGCCCCTGTAGCTATCCGAACGTAGAATTCATTATGCTGAACTATTATCAAAATTTTGTTTTTAATGTGCTAATTACAACGTACTTTTCTTTTTGATTTCATCTCTTACATTGGCAGCTGATTTTCTGTATATCCTGTGCATAAACGTCCACAGACAGGGGACAGAAGAGCAGAGACATTGCACACCTTTCGAGGTTAGCCTACATTTGCAAGGTTGTGCACGGAATTGTCGTGTTGGTACCCTGAATTACGAGTATGAAAACTACCACTCTCAAGTATGTAATAGATCGGTAAACTAATCGATGTCTCAGTGAGGGATCATCCACTGACACGAAAGTCTGAGGTCCCAAATCCGGTAGTATTTATTGATGAAATGTACTGTTTGAAAATAACATAAACGAGGAAGACCAAGAGATGGCGAGAGCAATGAAAATGAAGACGTGTCGGCGATGGGGCAAGGTTTCTGCACAGGGCTTCTCTGGCGGTCTGTGCAGGTAGTCATGACATTAATACAGAATCTGAAGCAAACAAATTATAGGTAGCTTCCGTAAATTTAATAATGAAACTTAAGAGCACAATGAGTGGGAAAAATATTGTAAAAATTTGAGATAGAAAGTTTCAAAATTGTGGTCACCGGAAGATGATAGTCGTAGTCATAGTCAGGTTGAATGTTGCCTCGGACAGCATTTGAATTAATAAGCAAGAATTCAATGAGGTTGAAATGGCCAGCTGTCTGTTTCCCCAGCTGTAGAAAGCCAAGTGAGTATGGGAGCTTCTGGGAAATCCCACATATTCGTGTCAAAGCCTATGTAAATCACAACTGTTGGGGCATATGCACACCCTCCGTCTCTAAAAAAACCCGTAGGTAATATTTAAGGCATATGTCTATTTGTGATTAGTGTCTGTATGTGGATGCAATGTTAGTGCTAATTCAACACCTACTGCAGAATAGTGAGGCCACCGCATAGAGGCGGTTGACAGATATAGTTTTGTTAAGTCCATTCATAGTACAAGGACTCGAATATGTTGGTCAAACGTTATGTGGATGTGAGAAGAACTCTCAGCAAGGACGTGAAGTATCAGAACATCACTCGAAGAACATCACCCCCACCCCCCCAACCAGCCATCAAATTACGCCCACTTAGGACGATGAAGACTGTTAAAAAGTAAGTTTCGATAATGATAGTGATCTAATCATTTCTCGTAAGGTATAAGATCCCAGAAATCAGAGAGCCGAAGTTATAATGCGACAAGCAGCGACGAAATCAAAGAAGAAGTGAGCATAAATAACGACGGACAAAGAAATATCAACACATGCCACATTTTTAACATAAATGACGGGTAAGTTGTTGCGCGTGTGTTGAAATTACAA
Organism: Schistocerca serialis cubense; assembly: GCF_023864345.2. Taxonomy (NCBI): domain Eukaryota; kingdom Metazoa; phylum Arthropoda; class Insecta; order Orthoptera; family Acrididae; genus Schistocerca; species Schistocerca serialis. The sequence continues at coordinate 57,286,690 of NC_064644.1, forward strand.
CGAAATTGCGATGGGGAGAATGCAAATAATAATTAAGAGCTGAAACACAAAGTGTACATATGCCTTATTATTAAAATTAGTTCTGTAATGAAGTAATGGGAACACTACACCTACCACAGCATGCATCACTATACACCTTGAAGGCATCAGAAGGATGTTTGGAAGAGAAAGGCGTGAGCAGCCCATAAAAGCCAGTTAACAAGATTAATAGAAGTGTTAAAGGAAGTTCTCTATACCATGGAACTGAACATCAGAAAAGAGCCGGTGAAACAGGATTAGTACTGAAAACATGAAAATTTGTACTAAAGAAGAGACCGAACAGCCTAAGAGCGGCATAATGTGGGCTTAAATTAGTGAAATAATGTTTAGGAAAGGAGTATGGAGTGCAGGAGCACCACTGTGTAAGTTAAAAATAAGTTTTCCATTGATTAACGTCGTTACTTCGAAAGACATTTGGACAAGACAGCTTGTGTCATCGAATGTTTGACAGCCATAGGAGATCATGGTAATTTTGAATTGCATATATGAAAAAAAATAGAATAAAGGATATAAAATAGCCACAGGTCGAAAACAGGAGACATATACAGCTAAAATGGGAGAAATTAATATAAAGACGGTGTTCCTACGGAAGTAATATATGTTTGAAGCATTCTTCTATGGAATTTATTATGGAAGTACCGTAGTAGATACATGTAAGATATAAATAATCATTACGGAATTATATAGTTTCCTTCATTATAAGATTAATGAAACCAGACGTTTGTATTTTTGGACGGAAGATGGTATAAAGACACCCAGAGTCCTGTTGTGTTATTGCATTTTCAGTATCTTGTCCAACCTCCTTATTTCATAATTGCTTCAAAAATTCTCTTCGTCGTTGATTTTGTTAGGGCTGTAGTTCTCGCAGTGAAATTGTCGCCCATTCGTTTCGTATCACTATTTTCAGTTCGCTTACGGCCTCAAATTGCCTCCCATTGTGATGAACACGCCTTGCAAGCAATACTCAAGGATTTCACACGGGGTTCAGATCGGACGCATTACCTTGTCGAGACTTTGAACTTTCGTCTCTTATATTCTCACACATTCAAATCCATTCTGTCCCTGTCATCTTAGTATACATGTTACAGTTCAGTCTAGTGTTTACCCAAGCAACGCGTGATCTACCATTACCGCAGAAGGCTGCTCAAATCATATCACTTTCACCACCCAAAACTTCTGTTCATTCTTACCTACTGGTCTGTTCTCATATGATGCTAATCATATTGAAATCCGTCCACATCACCTAAATAAACCCCGTCTCATCACCAAAGATCACTTTATCCCGTTCCCAAGTAGATAATATTTTTTTCAGCAAACTCCAAACGAGCCTGCTTGTGTTAAGGTGTTACAATAAGTTTCTGCTGTCGCTTCTTCAATGCAAGATGTTTGTTACTTGGCAAATTCTGACGTTCACATGTGGCAGTTACTGTCAATTGTACAACAACAACTAAGTGAGAAGAATAGTGGTTTGTGGTCCTTGCTTTGACCAAAAATAACAGTTCCGATGCGTCAGTTAATTTGGTACTTTGCCCATATTCTCCGCTCTATCCACATCGTGTGCCAAGTCTAACGAAAATATCAATCACTGTACTTCAACGGTTCAATTTCTTGGCTGACTGACTGATGTGGGGGAGATGACCAAACAGCGAAGTCATCGGTCGCATCGGATTAGAGAAGGACTGGGAAGGAAGTCGGCCGTGCCCTTCCAAAGGAACCATCCCGGCATTGGCCTGGAGCGATGTAGGGAAATCACGGAAAACCTAAATCAGAATGGTCGGACGCGGGATAGAACCGTCGTCCTCCCGAATGCGAGTCCAGTGTGAATTTCTTAGCGATTTGACGATTACAAAGCACATTGCCTTCCATGCACCGATTTTCGATTTTTTTTTTTTATCACGTGATAACTGTTTTCCGCGTGGCATTGTCACAGTCATGGTTTTTGTACACTATACACATTGTCATTAATGATGCCAGTTTCGTATGTGCAGAAAAGGCACGTACACCCACACACACTATCGTCGCAAGAAGTCGACTGCCTTTCTACGGACTTCCACACAGTACCTCTTGAATCGTTGACGTCATTTTATATACTACACTACTGACTCAAATAACACACAATTGCCAGTGTTTTGGATCTCATACTATCGCATCTACACCGTGCACAATTATTCCAACTGACAATGTTCTTTTGCCTACAGTTAACCATTCCTTTATACTACTTTATTACTTTGTGCGGGCTTAATTTCCGATATTATCGAGCAAAGCAGCTGAATTACGGAAAACTGTACCGTAATACGGAAAAGGAAAATGTGCTTAAAATCAGAACAGAATATTTTAAGTGTCAATCGAGAGGTCCGCATTTCTTGTCTTTGAGTAAGTGGTCGGCAATTGCGCTCTTCCGATGACAGCAGTGGCCAGCGCTTTCCCGCTAGCTCGATGGTCCGGGACCTCCCATCCTCATACCCTAAGGGCACTCAAAAGCGCAGATGTTCAGGATCTAGCAGCCGGAGCTTCATCATCTCCTCGCTGCCTTTCAACACGAATCTTTCGCCACACATTGGAAACAAACCTCCGGGCAAGGTCGAAAGGATGTCGGTTGCAGTAGGTACTTGGAGATGAAGAAGCTTGCACAGGATAGAGTAGCATGGAGAGCTGCATGAAACCAGTCTCTGTACTGAAGACCACACCAACAACATGGATTTTAGAATTTTTTTCCCAATTGTACTATTTTTGGTGGTTAATACCAGTGTAATTTTATTATTGCAGTATTTCAATATTATGTTTGTACCCTTGGGCGTCTGTTACTTGTCTGAATTTTAAATATTTGCCTTTTGGCCCGATCTAGAGCCTATCAGTCTGTAACAGAATCTTTCTTGTTAATGTAACTTCGCATAGGAGTGTATCACAGTCACACTTTAAGTTCTTGAACCTGATCGTAAAATTATTTTTGATACTTTATTAAATGATCGTCTTAGAGATCACTGGCTGTCACGTCTCATACCTGCCCTATCACTCCCTACTGCGTTACATTGTTAACATAGTGCTGCGAAGCAGTGAAATAGTAGTAGTGTCATCTTCTTTTGCCTGTAGTATAGTCTAACACTAGGATATGAAAATAATGTAAACGCCGAATGGTACTGCCAGATGGGATGTCCCATGGGATGGGTTCAGCAAGCTGTCAGAACGAGTGTTCCTCCTCCGTGCAGTTTGGCCCCTTTCCCTTATGGATCTGTGAGAGTTGTGTCGTAAAGTGTATTTTTAGAGTGTAAGTCAGTGTCATGGATTCATGCATAGCGCAGTGTAATATTTGTGTTGTATGATGAAGATGAGCGACTGACTGTTGAAGTGACGCTGCTGTGTGTTCATCGGGGTACTTCCGATACTGACATCCTGTTTTGCCGTAATGCGTCTGTGTGCGCATGGTTCGAGTCTAAGGGGGGTAGGACGTCAAACAGGCCGACTTGCAGCAGGAGAGGCACCACAGGATATTTTATTTTCTACTGTCTATACTTTTACAAATAAATTCATAAAACTTTGTCAGCATGACCAGGAAGGATTAGGGATTTACACTCATAGCAGTGGAAGTTCAAAAACATAACAAAATAATTTTTACATGTGAAATTTGATTATTTTTTCGCTTACGATTGGCTGCATTTATTTCTATAGGTACTTTTTTCTTCACAAGTAACAGAGATTCTTTGTTGAATTTTGAACAGCATACAAACCATACTTACAGGTGTATGAAACTCTAGAATTTTCCAAATCTATTAAAAACTGTGGTAAAAATTGAGATAATTAACTCCAAAATTTGATAGTTTTCTAAACATAAAGTTTAAAACGTAACAGCTCATTAATTTTTTCATAAATTAAATAGATTCTAGAGTTTCAGACAACTGTAAGTATGGTTTGTATGCTGTGCAAAATTCATCGAACAGCCTCTCTTACTTATGAAGAAAAGTGTACCTATAGCAACGAATGCAGCCAATAGTAAGTGAAAAAATGATGAAATTTCACATGCAAAAAAAATTATTTTGTTCTGTTTTTGAACTTCCGGTGCTACGAGTGTGGATCCTGAAGCCTTCCTGGTCATGCTCACAAAGTTTTATGAATTTATAAAAGCACATACAGTGGAAATTAAAATGTCCTGTGGTGCCTCTCCTGCGCCAAGTCGGCTCGTTTGATGTCCTACCCTTGTTAAAATAACCTCTGGAGGCATACTGACCGGTCCGCAGCTCGTGGTTGTGCCGTAGCGTTCTCGCTTCCCGCGCCCGGGTTCCCGAGTTCGATTCCCGGTGGGGTCAGGGATTTTCTCTACCTCGTGATGACTGGGTGTTGTGTGATGTCCTTAGGTTAGTTAGGTTTAGGTAGTTCTAAGTTCTAGGGGACTGATGACCATAGCTGTTAAGTCCCATATTGCTCAGAGCCATTTTTGAACCATACTGACCTACGGAACAGCGTGCACCGGCAGCCTCTTCACATTACGATTGGAGTCATACTTCGTTGTACTGAACTTCAGTGACTGTTCACCTTCACTTACATTACACACGCGGCCATTCCTACGGTCAAAAGAATACTGACAAAGAGGTTTCCGTTTTAAAATCTTTGAAACTATGCAAGTTCTGAGAGCGGAGCAAAGCATGTTGGAGTTAATTTCATGCGTGTTTGGACCAAAGCAATGACCACAATCAGCTCCTAGATGACTTGTCGTTAGCTGCAGTAGTTCGGAACAATAAGCAGGCTCCCCGCTGCGCTGACAGCCGTTTAACTCCCCTGTTCATCGCTAACAAAGCGTCAGAGAGGGACCCTTACCACGGGAAATACCAACCGGTCGCGGCGGTGAGTCTATCCCCCCACCTCACCGCGCACCCCTTGCCGCTCGGCTGCCACCATTCGGCTGGCCTGCGCGGCTGCTCGCGGACCCCGAGATTAGTCTGTCGATCCCATGTCCCAGTCGCGGGCGGCTTACCGAAATGCAGTCTCAGCGCCGCCGCAGTAATAGAGTACCAGCCGCAGTGCTCCTGAGGGGAACGAAAGAGAAATAAATCTCTGAGATGCGTATAAGGGCGGCCGAGGCCCCTACCCCTCTGGAGAGGAGCGGAGGCGATGCTATCCTGTTTGCTCGCAAGCGGAGGTGCCCCAGACAGACTTTCAGAGCCCAGGAGTCTCATATAGACCTGAACGTTTCTTCAGCAACTGTGTGCCGTGAATGTGGTAGTAATTCAATAAACTATTACTTCTTAAGTAATAGAACCCAGTACGTTGTCCTCGATGGTGAGTGTTCATCGGAGGTGAGGGTATCATCTGGAGTGCCCCAGGGAGTGTTGTAGGTCCGCTGTTGTTTTCTACCTACATAAATGATCTTTTGGATAGGGTGGATAGCAATGTGTGGCTGTTTGCTGATGATGCTGTGGTGTACGGGAAGGTGTCGTCGTTGAGTGACTGTAGGAGGATACAAGATCTCTTGGACAGGATTTGTGATTGGTGTAAAGAATGGCAGCTAACTCTAAAAATAGATAAATGTAAATTAATGCAGATGAATAGGAAAAAGAGTCCCGTAATGTTAGAATGCTCAATTAGGAGTGTAGCGCTTGACACTGTCACGCCGATTAAATATTTGGGCGTAACATTGCAGAGGGATATGAAGTGGGACAAGCATGTAATGGCAGTTGTGACGAAGACGATACTCGTCTTCGGTTCATTGATAGAATTTTGGGAAGATGTGGTTCATCTGTAAAGGAGACCGCTTAAAAAACATTAATACGACCTATTCTTGAGTATTGCTCGAGCGTTTGGTATCCCTATCAGGTCGGATTGTGGGAGGACATAGAGGCAATTCAGAGGCTGGCTGCTAGATTTGTTACTGGTAGGTTTTGAAACGTCCCCTTTGAACAATTATGCACGAGACTGTGCTTAACCTGACACACAATATTTTTAGCTCAACGCAATCTGACTTTCAAAATTCCCTACTAAAGAATGGCCCTGACAAACATTAAACTACACCTTTCACAAATCACTTACCTCACAAAAATCTTCGCTGCTCAAGCTACTGCAATACAGCGAGCGCCACTACTGCCAGCTAAATAGAAGATTCAAACTACTGAAGGCACTAACTACTGATAGGGATAGTTAGCAAATGAAAGATATTAATAGAGAACAAACAATGTATTTACCTTGATATCATCATATATAAATATAGCAGTTCATGACAAATTACAAATCTCCGCCATCTCTCTCCCCACATCCACCACTGCTGGCGGCTCACCTCCAACTGCGCAACGCTACGCGCTGTTCACATCCAGCTGCCGCTGCCCAACACTACAATGGCGAGTATTACAACAATGGAAAGCAGCCACAGACTGCACACAGCACAGCCAGTGATTTCATTTTCATATTGAGCGCTACGTAACATTGCCAATAAGAAAACATAAACAGCCTACTTACATAGAGAAAACATAAACAGCCTACTTACATAGAGAAGACATAAACAGCCTACTTACATAGCCCCCATGCTCCCCACAAAAATTTTTACAAATTGGTTTGGGCAGTGCCCAATACAGATTTGAAAAAAATTTTTCATAATTACAATAACAAAGATATCAAATGCACACACTTATTGATACAACGTTGGTCAAAAGCTAAAATTTTGTCACAGTCCATAAAGACAGTCCTGATCATTCATTACGGTAAAATATAGTGTTTTTCTCAAAGTCTGGGCAGTAAAAGAAAATGCACACGGAAGTAGTGGATTTCCATGCAGTCTTGAAGAAGTAGTGTTGTCCTTCCAACGGAAAGACAGTGCTGACTCTCGACATGCAGACAAGTATTGGGTCACAACAGAGCAAACCCACAGCAGAGTCATTCGAAGTTCTGACGAATATTGGTAGGTAGGTCATCACAGAGCAGACCCACTGTAGTCCTGGTAGAGATTACGATATTGGTGGGCCATCGAAGGTGCAGACCCACTGTAGTCCTTGTAGAAATAATGGCATGGTGGGTCATCAAAGATGTAGACCCACTGTAGTCCTTGTAGAGATAATGGTATTGGTGGGCCACCAGAGGTGCAGACCCACTGCAGTCCTTGTAGAAATAATGATATTGATGGATCATCAAAGATGTAGACCCACTGTAGTCCTTGTAGAGATAATGGTATTGGTGGGCCATCAGAGGTGCAGACCCACTGTAGTCCTTGTAGAGATGGCCAGCAGCCATCTGTTGCGATTGTGCAGGTGCACATTCACCATTGAAGAGTCTTGCAGAGAATATAGCAAGTCCACAAACCACCACTTGTGCACTCACAAAGTTTTTGGAATTGTCCTTAGATCCAGCAATGCTGTTATCCAGTCCCTTGCTGAATTAGTAACACACGTGCAAACACTAACAGTCCCTACGTCTCACATATTGTCCATATACTATGACCAACAGAAACGTGTGCAGTGAAAGGAATGCTTACAAGTTACTTAATTTGATGAACTGGTGTCAATTACAATATTATAACATGAGAATACAATAACAAAATACAAAATACATCATTAAAAACATAACAATACAGATAACATTTGTAGTACAGGCTTTACAAAAGAATAGTAATAGACATATACATCAGTGGAATTATGACATGAGTACATACATAAAAGATCACAATAACACATCAACTTCACACATGAGCATTAAACAGAATAAATAATGTGTAAGCATATTTATAAGGTAAATAACATATTATTAATGCCAATTATATTTGAGGATAACAGTATTCCTCATCATAGTGAATGTAGCTTAATATTAAAAGAAGAAAAAATTCTATGAAACTACACAGAGACAGGAAGAAAACAAATACACAAGGGTACACAAACACATAGTGGGATAACACCAATAGGAAAGGACAGGGTTTGTTTTCAGTGTAACATTTGGTACTGCAGTCCAACCCAAAACTTCATATATCTTTCCTCTTATTTCATCCTTTGTTTCCACCAAAAAAAATTCTATCTAAGCATGCTTCCTGTATTTATATGTTCACACATTTCTTACCTCAACATTTATTTCCAAGAAAATCCTACCTAAACCTGTTTTCTCAATGCACTTCTTCCAGTTCATCATAGTTAGTTTCTTATATAGTCTACCCCCTCTTAAGCTAACTTAAATCTACTGAGCTCAGATATTAAACTAAGGGACGAGGCAATTCAGCAGCACATAAAACAATTAACACAAGCAGCAATGACAAAAAAAATACAGATTGGCAAAGCTAGCAGCAGCAATTGTAATAACTTATATCAAAACATGACATAGCGCAAGCAGAAAAAATAGTACACTAAAGATAACAATGCAGATAAGGGAAATGTATAATCACATCTCAATGTCTAAGTAATTAAAGTGGTGCACCACAACAACTTATTGTAAAAAGAAATATTACCATGTACTTGAAAAGAAAATTATGTGTTACTGTTACTAGTTCCTTCTTATTGTTCTTTCCTTTCCAAGTGCTCCTTTTTTAAAGAATGTGGATCATAAAATAATTATTTAATAGATCTGTTGACAGAAAGTGTTCACATTAGCAAATGCATTTCATTTTATAAAAGCAATGCTGCAACACAGCTGGAAACCAGATATCAAATGAAATAAGCAATTACGCAAACCAAAGCATAAAAACATCATTCAATAGCTATGTGGCATTTCGTAAGTCAGTAGCTCTCAATTCTCGTAGAAAGACACTTCTCATTATCAGGTTTGCAGATGTAAGAATATTTCCAAGGATAATGACCTCCCCTTTTTTTTTGTTCTACCTGTGCCGCTGAAAAGGGCTTGCAATAATGGCTTTTTCTCCAGGCGTCTGACACAGCTGGGTGCCCGCGACGCATTACGTGCAGGTGGTCACTTAACTTTCGTACGGAAATATTTACGACAGCAGTTTCCGCTACAGTGACAGTCTCACATAGAAATATTTCACAGGTCAAGAATTAGCGTTGCAAATCTGTAGAAACAAAATCCTATGAATATAACAGTGTCCAAAAAATTTTCGTCTGCATTGTAATACATTCACGAATATACACACACATTTAATAACTCTTAAAGTACGATTCTTGGTTTCCAACAACCTTTTCATAAATCAGAGTCCCTAAACACTACTCATTATTCCTTACCTCATTATACATATACATATTCGTCGACACTTCTTCAATATTTCATCGTGAGAAATACGTAGCATAATAAACATTCCTCAACAACATAATACACATCGTCGTCGTAATAATAACATCATAACACCTCAGTCAAATCTCAAAATCGTCGTAGCTTTCTGCAATAATTTCAAAACCTAAAACAATTCTCTGCTCATTTCAATAGTGTCATCTTCCTCAAACGTAATTTAAAATCATGCTCCCTTACCAAATACATCATTCAAAGCTCTCATAGTATCACAATGATTCCGAAAAAATATGAACAGTTTACAAAGTATGGACAAAATACAGTTTCATAAGTGTGAAGTTACCCAACTGTGTATTGCGTAAACATCTGTCACTGATGTAATAAAATAAATGTTTGTCTCTCTCAGTTAAATAATCAGATAGCTGTGTAATTTGTGTGTTAGAGAAATAAGGTACCGATGTGTAAAGTTGTATAAGCAAATACCATATTAGCTAGGGTTCCTTGTGGTTGCCACACACATGGTACACAAAGTAAGCGTGTACCCCCCTGAGGATTAATGTAATTATACCCTCAGGTGTTACAGATTACACCAATGGAATGAAATATATCACGGAAAACTTTCTTTGTAATTCAAAAATCTTTAAAAATAAATGTTCTAAGTATAAAATTGATCACTGAAATGCGTGTCCTGTAGCGCTAAATGTGCATCTTGTTGTAAGATAATCTCTGTGGGAGTGTCGTAGTTATTTTCCTCCGAAAGCTAAGTTCTGCAGAAGCCAATGTACTTACCTCATGATAAACAAAAGTGAAATGCTTTGCGTATAGATATCGTAGTTATAATGTTTATTGGCGTGATGAAGAAAGTACTGTACAGTAACGTAATGTTGTGCCACGAAAAAGGCTGTCTCATTGTTGCTATACCACAAAAGTTACTACTAAAACATGTTTTTCTTTCCAGAAGAATTCAGAAAACTGTGCAGATATAAAACAGATACACCACAAAAGCAACATTGTAAATTGTCACTCATTAGTAGCGTCGTGATAAAAATCGTGTAGCTGTCACGTAAACTAACCTCTGTGTCATCTGGTATCTCTCAGAAAGCACTTTAAATTCAGAATGTATTTTCAAATAAACCAAAATGTTGCATTAAAATCTCATTGGCAGTACTGGTAAATGTTCTAAGTATGTGAGCCTTATAGTCGTTACGTAATCGTGCAACAAACAAGCAAGAATGTACACACACAATAACACTGTGACGTCTGTTTACTATAACAATGCATTCGTCATTTCTGTTTAAATAAGTTCTCTTGGTTCTTGATTGGATATTTAACTTCAAACATTGTTGTATGTTAACAGATTCTAAGTCTGACAAAGCATATTAGTAATGTGAAGCGAAAAATTTTATGACAAAGACTAAGTTAAAAAGCAGATTATCTTTCAATAAACTGTTTTACATCTGAAATGTGGTGTAAACCTTTAGTCTTCCTAGTACGCAGACTTTCAACTGCAAAGCAATTGTCATGTTTTACACGTCGGTAAGGAATGCTAAATCTTTTCTCAAGGTACGCGTCTTTGTTATTTTTCTCTGAGCCAGCCGGCGCACGCGGCTGCCTGCGGTGCGAGTCATTGTCTGTCTCTTTGTTGGCGCGCGTCGTTATTGGGATTAGGAGACCTAACTTCTACAAATTCGCCTTGCCGAGAGGGCCCAGCCGTGTTAGAATCCCGCCAGTTCTGATGAAATTGACGTCTGTCGTTATGATCATATCGTCTGTCGTCATGTCGGTAGATTCCGTAGTTTCTTCCTTGTCCGTCACGTGGTGGAGAATTTCTCCCTGAATCGTAACTGTGCGCCGAACTGTTGCGTCTGAAGTTATTCTGCCTCCCTTGATAATAATTGTTTTGGTTCCCATATTGTCTGTTTCTCTGATTGTCTCTGTAATAGTCATTACTACGGAAATGCGATCTTTCTCTGTAACTATTATTACTCTGCCAGCGGTTGTCATATGGATGGTGTCTGTTTTGGTCACGATTTGCGTTGTAAGAATAGCCTTTTCGTGTCCAATTATTGTTTCTGTCATCACGGAATTGTGACGTATGTGACCTGTAATTGTTGTGTTCCTGCTTTCCGCGATTGTCTGTGTGAATTTCAAGTTCTTGTAACAATCCCTGAAAAGCCTCAATGTCTTCTTTGCAACGTCCTGCAAAAATAATATGTCGTAAATATTCAGGCAATTTGAGTAAGCAAATGCGGATGAGTTCTGAGGGGCTGTATGGGTTTGACAGGTACTGATTCTTGTGCAACATGTCTTCAAAATATTTCACAAGACTGGAGAATTCAGATTGTTCGAAATGTTTCATCATTATGATACCATGTTTTACTCGATCTTGTGTGGCTTGAGACCAATATGCTGAGAGGAAGGCATGGTAAAATTCTCCTTCACTGTGGCAATCGTGAATGACCGATCGCATTCTTACAGCTGGTTCATTCTCTAAGTAGCCACACATAAATTCTAATCTGGGCTCCAATGACCAGTTGGGAGGAAAACAATGAGAGAATTGATGGAGCCATGCTTGTGGATGAATGTCGTTGCCAGAATTTTTAAATGTTTTGAATTTACGTGTAGTAATGAACAGCTTATAGTCAAAATCATCATGTCGGCGAGTCGCATATCGGTCATTGTTAGGTCGTGTCGGCCGTTCCATCTCAAAATTCGGTGCACATTGCCAATTTCTTTCATAACTTCCGAAATGCCCTGTGTTATTATTTTGCGGCTTTTCCGTGTTTCTAAGTCCCTCTTCCCGTGTTGGAGCGCCAGTGTCCTCTGAAATACGTAATTCTTGTATTACCTGCGTCAGCTGGTCTTGTACTTCCCGGATTTCTCTTTGGTGTTGTGTATTAATTTGATTCTGATTTTGTTTGAATTTTCTTATTTGTTCATACTCTTCTGTGTCAGTGAAGGCTACGGGTCTTGTGTCATTCAGATCATCATCTACCTTTGCAGATAAGTTAGTAACCTGATCGGAAAGTTCGGCTACTTTCTCCGATAGTGAACACATTTCCTCAGTGTGTTTTTCTGAACCAAGTTTCAGAGTGTCCATTTGTGTTGAAATCGAATCTACTGTGTCCTTTAAGTTTTCTTGAGTTTTTGCAAGTTGCGTAACCGTATCGGTAGATGCAACTGAGTCAAATTTTGCTTGCAAGGTCTCATGATTTTCATGAACAATAGTTTGCAGTTCTTTTATGGCTGCTTCGTGATTCTGTAATGCATTTTCATGCCGCGAAAAAATAGGTTGAAAATGCTCACAAATTTGTGTTTTTACGTCATTACACACTTTCTGACATTTCGATTCAATTTTATGTAACTCAGTGGTTAAATCTTCACGTGTTTGTTCAAGTGTAGTGTCTAACTTTTGAAGATTTTGTTCCATTGTGTCTAACTTTTGAAGCTTTTGCTGTGTTTGTCTCTGATTTTGTTCCATTGTGTCTAACTTTTGAAGATTTTGTCCCATTTGTTTCTGATTTTGTTCAAGCGTTGTGTCTAACTTTTGTAGCTTTTGTCCCATTTGTTGCATTAACTGTAATAACAATGCACTGGTGTCTGAAACATGTTCCTCAGTGCTTTTCGGCAGTGAATTTGCACCGGCAACATTCACATTTTGACAAGCGGAAAATGTGTCTTGACTCATTTGAGAAAACGGTGAGAACCCAAAACCTGAGTCTGCAGTATTTGCGAGATCGTGTCGTGTCATTTCGGCTTCCTGAGGCGAGCTATTGCCGACCGATCGATCGATAATGCTTCCCTCTTCACTAATTGTTTCACTGTCCACGCCATTGTTTGACGTCCGCTCCATTTCCCTGAGCACAGTTACCAAATTACTACTTTGAACATTAGTAAATTCATTACTCTGCGGCGCTGATAAGCTACGCTCGTCGTCACTATTATTTCTCAGTTTAGTTTGGAGCCTAGTATTACGTTTTTCACACGCCATAATTGTCACAGTATTTCACACGATAACACAGAAAAGCACAATTTGAAGAGCAAAATAAAATAACATAGCAATGGAAATAATGTCTACTTAATTGCCAGCGTAGCTGCGAAATACTTGGTGCAAATCTACATGCATGCCACAACTGTTTTACTGTACAACAATGAAAGGCTACAACTACAAAGGAGTTTCTCTCTACAATTACGCGCTAGCAATAAACAAAATCTACACTAAATACACAAACTACAAGAAAAAATCAGAAGATTCCAGTGAGGTATCGTAGGCTAAGGGTCGACATATGAAACGTCCCCTTTGAACAATTATGCACGAGACTGTGCTTAACCTGACACACAATATTTTTAGCTCAACGCAATCTGACTTTCAAAATTCCCTACTAAAGAATGGCCCTGACAAACATTAAACTATACCTTTCACAAATCACTTACCTCACAAAAATCTTCGCTGCTCAAGCTACTGCAATACAGCGAGCGCCACTACTGCCAGCTAAATAGAAGATTCAAACTACTGAAGGCACTAACTACTGATAGGGATAGTTAGCAAATGAAAGATATTAATAGAGAACAAACAATGTATTTACCTTGATATCGTCATATATAAATATAGCAGTTCATGACAAATTACAAATCTCCGCCATCTCTCTCCCCACATCCACCACTGCTGGCGGCTCACCTCCAACTGCGCAACGCTACGCGCTGTTCACATCCAGCTGCCGCTGCCCAACACTACAATGGCGAGTATTACAACAATGCAAAGCAGCCACAGACTGCACACAGCACAGCCAGTGATTTCATTTTCATATTGAGCGCTACGTAACATTGCCAATAAGAAAACATAAACAGCCTACTTACATAGAGAAAACATAAACAGCCTACTTACATAGAGAAAACATAAACAGCCTACTTACAGTTTGATCATCACGCGAGTGTTACGGAAATGCTTCAGGAACTCGGGTGGGAGTCTCTACAGGAAAGGAGGCGTTCTTTTCGTGAATCGCTACCGAGGAAATTTAGAGAACCGGCATTTGAGGTTGACTGCAGTACAATTTTACTGCCGCCAACTTACATTTCGCTGAAAGATAAGAGAGATTAGGGCTCGTACAGAGGCATACAGGCAGTCATTTTTCCCTCGTTCTGTTTAGGAGTGGAACAGGGAGAGAATATGCTAGTTGTAGTACGAGGTACCCTCCGCCATGTACCGTATGGTGGACTGCGGAGTATGTATGCAGATGTAGATATTAGTTTATTCGCTGGGTAGATCACATAACTAATGACCAGGTATTGAATAGAATTGGGGAGGAGTTTGGCACAACTTGACTAGAAGAAGGGATCGGTTTGTAGGACATGCTCTGAGGCATCAAGGGATCACCAATTTAGCATTGGAGGGTAGCGTGGAGGGTAAAAATCGTAGAGGGAGACCAAGAGATGAATACACTAAGCAGATTCAAAAGGATGTAGGCTGCAGTACATACTGGGAGATGAAGCAGCTTGCACAGGATAGAGTAGCATGGAGAGCTGCATCAAACCAGTCTCAGGACTAAAGACCACAACAACAGCAAGATTTTATATTTACGTCTGCATCGCAGAGAGCACATGCAGTATGTAGCGGATAGTATGTAGTGCACCATAATCGTTCGTCTGCGCCCTCACAATCTTCTCTACATCATTCGTACACCCTAGTCTGGAGATGGAGAGTCATATTGTAACGGTCCACCGACCACCTTAAAGCTGCAACCGATGCTAACGTTATAGCTCTGAGAGCAATTTTTAAGTACCTGAGACCGTGAAATAACCGAATGGAAACAGAACACTCAAACTGGGGTTCGTTTCCGAAACACTCCAGCAGAGTATAAACAGTAATAAACGGTGGGTCTGGAACAGACATTCTGACAGCACAAAAGCAAGTTGTGACATCACATATTAATACTGGTCGCCAACATAACTAGGCATTTTTGTGTCAAGGAAAATGATAAAGCAGAAGGGAGTGCTTAGACTGGCCTACTTTTCCTTGACATACTCACACTAAATTCTTCCCTTACATCTGTTCACACCACAACACAGTAACCCAACCTTGCAGATAAAGTTGCTACTAACTAGTAAGAGCCGGCCGTTGTGGCCGAGCGGTTCTAGACATTTCAGTCTTGAACCAGTCGACGCTTCAGTTGCAGGTTCGAATCCTGCCTCACACATGGATGTGTGTGATGTCCTTAGGTTAGTCAGGTTAAGTAGTTCTATTGTAGGGGACTGATGACCTCAGATGTTAAGTCCCATAGTGCTCAGAGCCATTTGAACCAACTAGTAAGTCAGATAAACAAATGGCCAGTGAGAAAGTAAACAGCAACATATGTCTCTCAACAAGACGTACCTTAAATGAAGTAGGTGTATCAGTTTATAAAACCAATTACCGACACACACGAAACTAGTATCAATACCGAATAAGAAAAGGATTAAAATGGTTTTGAACTTAAATCAGAGGTCTGCTAATGATCACTCGATAACTTGACTGCTTAGTAAAGGATCTCTGTACCTGAGCATTATCCAACTTGCATTGGAATAGATAACACAGTGAATACTTCTGTCGCGTCCGGCAGAGTTTTGTAGAGCAATAGGAAAGCTGACTACAATCTGAGGGTTATTGGGGTGTCCACATTTGTTGTCGGAGATGAGAGGGAAAAAGCTCTCCGAGGTAGAACTGTGGTTATTGGTTGCAGTGGTAATCTGTTAGCTATAATGGCAGGATGGGTATGCTGAATAGTTCAGTATTTATTTTAATAAATCATTTATTATCTCTTTGATAACTTATAAAAGAGGTGCCAGTTTCTAACCCTTTCTTTAATAAATGTCAGACTCAATTTATTCTTATCAACAGGCCAGTCGCCTAAGCTTACAAGACAATGTTACAATTCTGTAAACTGTTCTTGTTAATTACGAAACTACAAATGCTAATTGTTCCTTAAGACAAAGATCGTCTATGTTCGAATCTATTCCCCAGAATAGATAATGATTACTTATCTTGCAGTTGATGTGCGTGTCACCAGATCTGATCACCGACTTCTCGCTGAGAGTATTACTTCTGCAGCCTTCTGCTGCTGCTGCCTGGCGTAGCTACACGGTTGCTCTTCAAAGCGGCTACTACTTCTCTCTCTCTCTGAATCCTCTCTCAGAATTCTCTTGCTTATATACCGTTCTCAGTCGAGGCTGACCTATACTAGGCGTTAGGGATATTTCCATCAGCTGGCTCCTTCGACACGAATACACTTTAATGTTCTATTTCTCTTATAGGTTTCCACTCAACCTTACCACTTACTTACACTGGAAAGCTTACTTTAACGTCAGAGCTTGTGCCTCTTGGTGCAGTCTCCTTTCATTTGACCTGATAAGTATTGCTTAATAAATTTTTTCTTGGGACTGGACACCTTCCCCCAAAATTACAATAATGTGCACTATTCAGAGTGCCTTTAATACATTTAAACATTAATCCATTTGCAAGAAAATGTGTTACACTTATACACTTCGTTTTATCAGACAATTTTACATTTAGTTTAACATAAGGGTTTCACATTTCCCTTTTACATAATTCCCATTTTCCATCTGTAAGAAATAATCTTATCGTCTATTGGTAATTATTACTCGGTCATCTCTGTTTCTGAGATTTCCTTCATATATCGCCACATCTTCTTCTCTTTCGGCTGATGTTAAAGGAATTCTATTTACTTCAGGAGTTCTAGTTACTATCGTCTTGATACAAACAGAGCGACAGCAATTTCCATCTTTTGGATCATCAAAAAACCTTTTGTATAAATATTTGCAACATTTACATTTAGCACAGCATACAAATGTTATAACACCTATGATTAAACGTATGCTTAAGTAAGTAACAATGGAATAATTGTGTACTTCCTTTTTTCGCTCTAGTTCCATTTGTTCTTTATCTACAAATTTATCAATATCTTCCAATTTCTTTCCAGCTACTCTTAAATCGTCTAAATTGGAAATGATGTGTTTTAGTGGTAAGTCAAATGTTTGATTCACTAATTTTTGTTTCCATTTCCATACAACAATCTAGATTCATATTCACATTTGGGATTACGTCCCTTCTAGTACAGTCTGTCTGTATTACTTTGTCTGTTTGAATACACATACGTGATCAATAACCTTTAAAATTTTTTTACCTATTCCAGCTAATTTACCATCTTTTGCCGGATATGGGCTACACAGAACTGACATGGCTTCCTCCTTAACGACTACATTATAACCATTCATCAGAACTTAAACTAGTCCATAAACTTCTTTCTAATGAAATCATTTTCTTGGCACAATTAGTTGGAATATGACTGTATTGTAAGAATTTTACCTCACAATTGTACACGGAAATTAATCGAAACGTTTGCTTATATATCTTTCTTTGTGCATCTACATATTTACAATTTAGTTCATCCCTGGTTGTGTAGATGCATATTGATCAGCATCTAAAGTTAATGTAATTGGTACTAGTAATGTTCTATACAGGCTAAAATCTTTGTTATCAGTAAGTGGTATACTAATAACATGTTCCAATATTCCATTAGTTACGAATACATAAAAACCCATAATTTTCAAAAATATATATCCATATTCTTCCATTAAGGGGTTTGGGATTTAGACTTCTCTTAATTCTTTTTGGATTTCTCTCAGATACGTGACAATCTGTACTCGATTAACAATATGAGGTGCAAGAATACTCTTTTGCGCATAAATTATTGCATTTACTAATCCTTCATATTCCCTACTTATTTCAGTACATACCATTTGTAATTGTAAGAGTTGTTCATTGAGTGACATGAATGCAGCCATTTTCTTCAGGCCATAATCTGTGGTCCCCAGAGAACATTTAATAAAATTTTCTAACTTATTCATTCCATTTTTGAGCAGTTGGTCACTGGTGGCGATTGTATCTACTGTTTTATTCAACCCTGACAATGGTAGCTCTGACTACTGCTAGTTGCTCTTTAGATAATATTAACACTAGTTCAGATCTCGACTACATATTATCGATGTGCGTTTTATAATATGCAGCATCTACTTCGTCTAAGGTTCCAAATAAAATTTTACTTATTACCCCTACAGAATTAAAAGTCCTCTCTTTTGCCTTCTCTCTGGACTGGTTAACTGATTTATGAGGGACTTGGTTTCTTTCAATTGCTCTATATGGCGCGTAAACACGTTAGTCAACATATTACACTCTACTTTACTAATGTTTAACAGTTACAGTAGCTGTTTGCACTGCTGTATCATTTTTAATCCTACTATTTTCACAGCGTGAAATTTGTTGTCTAAAGTTTTCACATTTACATATGTTACCAATTTGCATGTTGAACTCGTAATTTCAACGTCGCCTTTGAGATGGTAAATATTCCTGGTAATGCTCTTGTCTGATTAATCTTGCCCGTGGCAGCTGTAAATCAACCATCCATTGATGATAATTAGAATTAGGATTGATGCCATCCTGATGGGTCTGTAATAGAAATTATGATGCTACACGTCTAGCTTCTTTAGTAATATGGTTTTAATCTATTTGCATGCACTTCCAATTCCTGTCGCCTGTTCGTCTTTATGATTACATTTGGCAGTTCCACTTTCTCTATCTTTTATGGGCCTCTGAACTGAGAACCTTTTTTTTTTTTTATCTCCCACGTCGTATTGTTTCGTCATGCATTTGAACTCTGTCGCCTGTTTGAAAAGCTCTCTGATGCTCTATTTTGTCATATTTCACCTTGTTTATTTCTTTGACCTCTCTTATTTTTTCTCTCGCAACTCGATGCGCTTCTTGCATTCTAGCATTGAATTTGTATACATATTCGTCGTAATCATATCCTATTGTGGCTGTTTCCTTTTGCAATATTCCTGGTAGGTTCACTGCCTTTCCCCAACATTAATTCAAACAGGCTTTCTTGATGAACTGCCTTAAATACTTAAATACTAGACTCCTGTGCGTTCGTTCCAAGGCTCCATTTGTCTGCGGATGAAATGCGGTCGTTTGTATCTTCTTTAACCTTAATAATTTGAATATTCTCTGGAACATTTGACTTAGAAAATTTGATTCTTTATCTTTCAGTAATACTGGAGGAATACCAAACTTCAAAATAACTTCTTGCATGAACTTCTCGGCTACTGTGTCCGCATCTTGTCTCTATGTTGGAACTGTTGCTGTAAACTTGCTCAAATCGTTCTGAAACGTCAAAATAAATCTGTTCCCTTTCGTGGTTATGTCTAAGGGACCAATCATATCCATATAACATTTATCAAACACTGTTTGTGCCGTGTCCGTAATAACTGATGGTATTTTTGTTTTCCAGTGCTGTAATTTATTCCATTGGAATTTATCACATGTTCTAATATACTCTCTACATATTTCTTCATTCCTTTCCATGAACCTTATCTTTTTAAACGATCCGGTGTCCTATGTTTTCCTTGATGTCCACCTTATGGACTGTCATGTACTTCTTTCACAATGTCGGCCTTTTGTTCCTCGCTTACCTCTGTGGTGTCTTTATTTAATTCCCTGTCATCAATTATTCTTGTAACTGGCTCTTGGTTTCCGATTACCTGTGCATCTTCATGGCTTTGCCTCATTCTGCTTAAGGAATCTGTATTGTGATTTAATCATCCTGGCTTATATATAATCTCGTATGTATATTCATCAAATTTTAATCTCCATTCTAATAACCTGGTTGATGGATTTCACACCAAAAATCGACGTTAAGGGCTTGTGATCTGTTACTATTTTAAATTCTCGTCCATACACATATGTTCGAAATTGTATCGTTGCCCATACAAATAATAAACATTCCAGGTCAGTGGCTGAATAATTTCTTTCTGCTTTATTTAATGTTCTGGAGGCATACGCGATTGGTAGGTCGCTTCCCATTTTCCCTTGTGACAGTATTGCACAATTGGAGGATTGATTGATCGCTCTTTTAATGCTTCAAATGCTTCTTGCTGTGTCCTTCCCTATTCATACTGTTCGTCATCCTTTAATAATTTATGAAAGTGCTGCAATTTCACAGAAATCCTTTAGAGATTTGCGATAGTATCCTACCAGACCTAGATATCTCTTTAATTCCTTCTTTGTCTTTGGTACTGGGAATTTCGTTACCTTTTCTACATTCCGCTCATCTGGCTATACTCCTTTATCTGTTAGCTTATGCCCCAAAAATATGACTTCGGTTCATAAAAATATACACTTGTCTGGCTGTAACTTCAGCCTGTGTTCCCTTAATCTATCAAAAATCTCTCTTAATTTTGTATTATGTTCTTTTAGGGAACTTCCATACCATATTACGTCGTCTAAAAACACTAAACACTTGGTTCCTTGTAATCCTGATAACACTACGTTCATTAACCTCTAAAACGTACTAGGCGCTCCTTTTAAGCCCATAGGCACCCTCTTATACTCTTAATGTTGATAATTAGCGCTAAACGCTGTTTTCTCCCTGTCTTTGGGTTCCATTAATATCTGGTGATATCCACTGGCTAAATCCAATGTTGAAAAGTACTTTCCTTTTCCTAGCTGGTCTAATATTTCTGATATATTCGGGATCGGGAAGGCTTGCCCTACTGAAATCTCGTTTACTTTACGATAATGTGTCACCAATCTACACTCCTGGAAATTGAAATAAGAACACCGTGAATTCATTGTCCCAGGAAGGGGAAACTTTATTGACACATTCCTGGGGTCAGATACATTACATGATCACACTGACAGAACCACAGGCACATAGACACAGGCAACAGAGCATGCACAATGTCGGCACTAGTACAGTGTATATCCACCTTTCGCAGCAATGCAGGCTGCTATTCTCCCATGGAGACGATCGTAGAGATGCTGGATGTAGTCCTGTGGAACGGCTTGCCATGCCATTTCCACCTGGCGCCTCTGTTGGACCAGCGTTCGTGCTGGACGTGCAGACCGCGTGAGACGACGCTTCATCCAGTCCCAAACATGCTCAATGGGGGACAGATCCGGAGATCTTGCTGGCCAGGGTAGTTGACTTACACCTTCTAGAGCACGTTGGGTGGCACGGGATCCATGCGGACGTGATTTGTCCCGTTGGAACAGCAAGTTCCCTTGCCGGTCTAGGAATGGTAGAACGATGGGTTCGATGACGGTTTGGATATACCGTGCACTGTTCAGTGTCCCCTCGACGATCACCAGTGGTGTACGGCCAGTGTAGGAGATCGCTCCCCACACCACGATGCCGGGTGTTGGCCCTGTGTGCCTCGGTCGTATGCAGTCCTGATTGTGGCGCTCACCTGCACGGCGCCAAACACGCATACGACCATCATTGGCACCAAAGCAGAAGCGACTCTCATCGCTGAAGACGACACGTCTCCATTCGTCCCTCCATTCACGCCTGTCGCGACACCACTGGAGGCGGGCTGCACGATGTTGGGGCGTGAGCGGAAGACAGCCTAACGGTGTGCGGGACCGTAGCCCAGCTTCATGGAGACGGTTGCGAATGGTCCTCGCCGATACCCCAGGAGCAACAGTGTCCCTAATTTGCTGGGAAGTGGCGGTGCGGTCCCCTACGGCACTGCGTAGGATCCTACGGTCTTGACGTGCATCCGTGCGTCGCTGCGGTCCGGTCCCAGGTCGACGGGCACTTGCACCTTCCGCCGACCACTGGCGACAACATCGATGTACTGTGGAGACCTCACGCCCCACGTATTGAGCAATTCGGCGGTACGTCCACCCGGCCTCCCGCATGCCCACTATACGCCCTCGGTCAAAGTCCGTCAACTGCACATACGGTTCACGTCCACGCTGTCGCGGCATGCTACCAGTGTTAAAGACTGCGATGGAGCTCCGTATGCCACGGCAAACTGGCTGACACTGACGGCGGCGGTGCACAAATGCTGCGCAGCTAGCGCCATTCGACGGCCAACACCGCGGTTCCTGGTGCGTCCGCTGTGCCGTGCGTGTGATCATTGCTTGTACAGCCCTCTCGCAGTGTCCGGAGCAAGTATGGTGGGTCTGACACACCGGTGTCAATGTGTTCTTTTTTCCATTTCCAGGAGTGTATAACTGTCCACTGGCATCTACTTTCTTAGGGATTAATAGAACTGGCGCATTCCATGGACTTTGGCTTTCTACAATAATATAGTCTGCTAATATTTTTTCTTCTTCCTCTCGTAAGGCTTCTTTCTGGGATTCTGGTGTCCTATATGATCTGACAATGATTACTTTTCCTGCATGCTCTGGCCGTATCGGAAGTCTATGTTTTACCATCTCTGGAAATCATAATTTATCTCCTATTAAATGGAGAACATCACAGTACTCACTACATAGCTTTTTCACTTCATATTTCGCTTCCTCGTTTAAGTGATCCACTTGTAATACATCTCTAACCTGCGCTGTACGATTCTTGTAATCCATTACCTGTTCTGGCGTTTCTTTTACCCTCCTTACTGTTGCTTTCACATACAATGGTTCTGTGCTTAAGTTTACTGAACTCACATCACATTTTACTTCATTGGTATTTAACATATTAATGATACATTCCCCTTGAATGTTTTTCACTATTGCTTCTGGAATTGTACACATCCTTATGTGCTTCTTGTTTCGGTACTATTACGTCTGCTCCCTCGGGAATTTTTTTGTATCCAGCTAATCTAATTAGCATTACTCTTTCTTCCCTAGGTCCGATTATTTTCGTAAGTTTGTGCTGCAGGTGCTCCAGATCTGGTTTCCTTCTATGCTGCGACCTTAACTTGCCATACTGTTTATCTCTTCACTGTCCGTCCACTGCTAACGCTCCCTTGAACTTACGTAATTCTGTTGTTAGATCCTTGTCTTCCTGGTAACGTGCCCTTGGTCTTGACTGTGATCGCTGTCCTTCTGGTTCTGGCATGCCCATTCACTCTGTGTTGTCTACCTGTGGTAATCGATAATATTTCTCTGCCGTTGTAGAAAATCTCTTCCTAATAGTCTATCATATGGAACATCTGTTTCCTTGCATAATACATGAAATGCCTGCTTACCCAACACTTTTCCGTTTAGTCTTAAATTCAATTCCGCTATGCCCCTTGTGTTCATTGTACCTTCCGTAACCCCTTTCAATCTTCTTATTTCTCTATGATTCACAGGTATTTCCGCAGTTATTGCTTCTTACTTGAGCACTCTTATATGAGCACCTGCGTCAATTAAAAACTTCAACCTCGTACCAAATTATTTGCAGTGTATCGTAATTATTTCATTCTTTGCCTCGCAGTCTACTACCCGGACTTTGGACCATTTAACGGTGGCTACGTGCGACTGCTTTGCATGCCACCTGCTTTGTTTCCCGGCCATTCTCCTGGTTGTCTTCCGCAGTTTTCTCCACCTTTAAGCCTTATATGCCCGTGTTTATTGCCGGGAGTTCGACAATCTTTCGCCGTGTGTCCTCTCCTTCTACATTTTTGACATATAATTATCTTAAACAACATCAAAATGTTTAACAAAAAAAAGGGCATCACTTACGATGGAGATGCGTAAATTTTGTTAAAAGTTTAACTTGTGGATATTTTGTGACATTGTACAACAACTCGCTGTATGTAAATATTTTGTATTGCGATTTTCGTATGGCCAGTTCACAAAAGTATAAATTTGATAAGACATATGTACTGTAGTTTTGATAAGTTTTCTTATGTAATATTTTTGTGTGTAGATTTTAAACCCAATTTCTATCATCACTTGTTGTCATTGAGTTGTCCAGTTAGCTATTTCCAATATCTATCTAGTCAATTCAATGAGGGGGTGATGTGACGAAGCAAGCTGGGATAATTTTAATTCCCCCCCCCCCCCTTGTTTTGCCATCCGCCTCCTTAAATTCGTTTTTTCACTTTTAACAATTTACCATTAACATACGTGAATATAATCTGTATTTTCATAATAGAGAAAGATTGACCCTCAGTTTTAAAGCATTTAATACCAGATTTTGTGCTTAGTTTTATGTATGTAATTGATTTTCTAATTATTTTGACTATTTGTAGGTAGTGTCTTTCATTATTGGGTGAAATCTGTAATGGTTTCGTAACTTAAATGCTATTATCGACATACAAACAAATATAAATTCTGTGCTAATTATAAACATTTGGAAGACAAAATACTAGTAATCTTAAAGTATCTAATTGGCTCTACTTGAAAACATGTTAGCAAAATCAGCCCTTCGTTAATTCCAGAGTAATTAACAGTTTTGTCAAAAGTATTGTTTGTGTAATTATATATGTTAATTTCATGATTTAAACAAATAATTTGGCTTAATTCTTGCAGTAGAAGAAGCTGTTAAAAAGAATGAATTTTTTGATGTATTCAGTTAAATTAATGAGTTAAGTTTTAATTGTAATTTCTGTAAATTAAACGTCGCACAATGTGTAGTTTCAGTACCTATTATTGTGATGATATATAAGGGCCCGGTTTTTGGTCGCAAGACAGTCAGTCCAAGGCCGAGTTTCAGACGAGGAACCTGTGTTTCTTATTACGACAACAATGTATCAACAGTGAAATAAGTGTTACACCAATAGGACGTGTGTTACAGCTAGGACAGTGACTGTTCAATTTATTTGAAGACTGTGAACTATGTGGTTATGTTTTTCCTGTTCATAGATGTTCAACAGAAAACTATTGTAGCAGTATGTTGAGGTTTGCCCGCAAACTATTAATGAGGCTTATGAAATGTTTAAACAATAGTGCGCTGACCATATATATATAACTGTGTATTATTGGGGGTTTGTGCAAAGTGAAGGTAAACTATGGTGAAACGCAAATATGTACCTGTCGGCTACAGTATTTACTACAGTATTTACAGTAGTCAGGGTCCACATTACAAAATCCATTTTTCACCCAGTGTAGCAACGTAATACTTCAACACTGAGGACAACAAACGAAGAAATAAATAAAGCAGGTGGAACTGCTACAGTGGGAAACACTCATTGCCACTGTAGATGTCTGCTGTTATGAACACAATTTATTTGGCTTATCACACTAAGACAGTAATAACCCACAGTAAAGCAATAATGTATAGGACGGTGTCACACAGACAGAAGGTAGTCTGCCAGTATTAAGGTCTGTATGTAGTCCAGAATCAAAGCAAAAGTCATCAACAGCTAGCAGCCGGTACAGTGATCATTCCATCTAGGTAGTACACAAGAGAATGAGTCCTCTGCGCGGCAGGTGTACAGTTATAGCCAATCTGAGGTGACAATGTCCTGCCAGGTGATGCGACATGAACTGCAGTGGTGTGGTCTCTTCCCAGAGCGCTTCTTGTGGATACGGCTTGTAGATTACTGTGCCACCAGTGGTGAAGGCCGGAGGCAGGGAATGATCTCTGACAGCTCTTTGTCACTGTACAAGTCATTACTACAGAAACCTTTTGAGGTTCAGCACATTACGATCCTCTGGTCCATTTATTTTTGTCCCACTTTGACAGTATTTTTTCTTTACGTTACTTCATATCACCCATTTAGTGACTGGTTAGTGAATTTTTCATTCCTTGTAGCATCGATCTTTTGTGTTAACTATCAAAAGATGCAACTGTCTTTAGAGAGAAGTTGACGTTTTAAACTTATAGTGTATAACAATACTCAAACAAGTTTGGTAATTTGTGAATGATAATGAAACCTTCCCCCCATGAACCATGGACCTTGCCGATCGTGGGGAGGCTTGCGTGCCTCAGCGATACAGATAGCCGTACCGTAGGTGCAACCACAACGGAGGGGTGTCTGTTGAGAGGCCAGACAAACGTGTGGTTCCTGAAGAGGGGCAGCAGCCTTTTCAGTAGTTGCAAGGGCAACAGTCTGGATGATTGACTGATCTGGCCTTGCAAACAATAACCAAAACGGCCTTGCTGTGCTGGTACTGCGAACGGCTGAAAGCAAGGGGAAACTACAGTCGTAATTTTTCCCGAGGGCATGCAGCTTTACTGTGTGATTACATGATGATGGCGTCCTCTTGGGTAAAATATTCCGGAGGTAAAATAGTCCCCCATTCAGATCTCCGGGCGGGGACTACTCAAGAGGATGTCGTTATCAGGAGAAAGAAAACTGGCGTTCTACGGATCGGAGCGTGGAATGTCAGATCCCTTAATCGGGCAGGTAGGTTAGAAAATTTAAAAAGGGAAATGGATAGGTTGAAGTTAGATATAGTGGGAATTAGTGAAGTTCGGTGGCAGGAGGAACAAGACTTCTGGTCAGGTGACTACAGGGTTATAAACACAAAATCAAATAGGGGTAATGCAGGAGTAGGTTTAATAATGAATAGGAAAATAGGAATGCGGGTAAGCTACTACAAACAGCATAGTGAACGCATTATTGTGGCCAAGATAGATACGAAGCCCACGTCTACTACAGTAGTACAAGTTTATATGCCAACTAGCTCTGCAGATGACGAAGAAATTGAAGAAATGTATGATGAAATAAAAGAAATTATTCAGATTCTGAAGGGAGACGAAAATTTAATAGTGATGGGTGACTGGAATTCGAGTGTAGGAAAAAGGAGAGAAGGAAACGTAGTAGGTGAATATGGATTGGGGGACAGAAATGAAAGAGGAAGCCGCCTGGTCGAATTTTGCACAGAGCACAACATAATCATAACTAACACTTGGTTTAAGAATCATGAAAGAAGGTTGTATACATGGAAGAACCCTGGAGATACTAAAAGGTATCAGATAGATTATATAATGGTAAGACAGAGATTTAGGAACCAGGTTTTAAATTGTAAGACATTTCCAGGGGCAGATGTGGACTCTGACCACAATCTATTGGTTATGACCCGTAGATTAAAACTGAAGAAACTGCAAAAAGGTGGGAATTTAAGGAGATGGGACCTGGATAAACTAAAAGAACCAGAGGTTGTACAGAGATTCAGGGAGAGCATAAGGGAGCAATTGACAGGAATGGGGGAAATAAATACAGTAGAAGAAGAATGGGTAGCTTTGAGTGATGAAGTAGTGAAGGCAGCAGAGGATCAAGTAGGTAAAAAGACGAGGGCTAGTAGAAATCCTTGGGTAACAGAAGAAATATTGAATTTAATTGATGAAAGGAGAAAATATAAAAATGCAGTAAGTGAAACAGGCAAAAAGGAATACAAACGTCTCAAAAATGAGATCGACAGGAAGTGCAAAATGGCTAAGCAGGGATGGCTAGAGGACAAATGTAAGGATGTAGAGGCCTATCTCACTAGGGGTAAGATAGATACCGCCTACAGGAAAATTAAAGAGACCTTTGGAGATAAGAGAACGACTTGTATTAATATCAAGAGCTCAGATGGAAACCCAGTTCTAAGCAAAGAAGGGAAAGCAGAAAGGTGGAAGGAGTATATAGAGGGTCTATACAAGGGCGATGTACTTGAGGACAATATTATGGAAATGGAAGAGGATGTAGATGAAGATGAAATGGGAGATATGATACTGCGTGAAGAGTTTGACAGAGCACTGAAAGACCTGAGTCGAAACAAGGCCCCCGGAGTAGACAATATTCCATTGGAACTACTGACGGCCATGGGAGAGCCAGTCCTGACAAAACTCTACCATCTGGTGAGCAAGATGTATGAAACAGGCGAAATACCCTCAGACTTCAAGAAGAATATAATAATTCCAATCCCAAAGAAAGCAGGTGTTGACAGATGTGAAAATTACCGAACTATCAGCTTAATAAGTCACAGCTGCAAAATACTGACACGAATTCTTTACAGACGAATGGAAAAACTAGTAGAAGCCAACCTCGGGGAAGATCAGTTTGGATTCCGTAGAAACACTGGAACACGTGAGGCAATACTGACCTTACGACTTATCTTAGAAGAAAGATTAAGGAAAGGCAAACCTACGTTTCTAGCATTTGTAGACTTAGAGAAAGCTTTTGACAATGTTGACTGGAATACTCTCTTTCAAATTCTGAAGGTGGCAGGGGTAAAATACAGGGAGGGAAAGGCTATTTACAATTTGTACAGAAACCAGATGGCAGTTATAAGAGTCGAGGGACATGAAAGGGAAGCAGTGGTTGGGAAGGGAGTAAGACAGGGTTGTAGCCTCTCCCCGATGTTGTTCAATCTGTATATTGAGCAAGCAGTAAAAGAAACAAAAGAAAAATTCGAAGTAGGTATTAAAATTCATGGAGAAGAAATAAAAACTTTGAGGTTCGCCGATGACATTGTAATTCTGTCAGAGACAGCAAAGGACTTGGAACAGCAGTTGAATGGAATGGACAGTGTCTTGAAAGGAGGATATAAGATGAACATCAACAAAAGCAAAACAAGGATAATGGAATGTAGTCAAATTAAGTCGGGTGATGCTGAGGGAATTAGATTAGGAAATGAGACACTTAAAGTAGTAAAGGAGTTTTGCTATTTGGGGAGCAAAATAACTGATGATGGTCGAAGTAGAGAGGATATAAAATGTAGGCTGGCAATGGCAAGGAAATCGTTTCTGAAGAAGAGAAATTTGTTAACATCCAGTATTGATTTAAGTGTCAGGAAGTCATTTCTGAAAGTATTCGTATGGAGTGTAGCCATGTATGGAAGTGAAACATGGACGATAAATAGTTTGGACAAGAAGAGAATAGAAGCTTTCGAAATGTGGTGCTACAGAAGAATGCTGAAGATTAGATTGGTAGATCACATAACTAATGAGGAAGTATTGAATAGGATTGGGGAGAAGAGAAGTTTGTGGCACAACTTGACCAGAAGAAGGGATCGGTTGGTAGGACATGTTCTGAGGCATCAAGGGATCACCAATTTAGTATTGGAGGGCAGCGTGGAGGGTAAAAATCGTAGAGGGAAACCAAGAGATGAATACACTAAGCAGATTCAGAAGGATGTAGGTTGCAGTAGGTACTGGGAGATGAAAAATCTTGCACAGGATAGAGTAGCATGGAGAGCTGCATCAAACCAGTCTCAGGACTGAAGACCACAATAACAACAACAATTATCTTCTCACATGTTGCATCCGTATGCCCCGGTTTATCACAGTGATAACAATAATTCTGAAATTTATGCACCTCTTCCGCTTTGTTGGGTGGTGGTACCCATCTGACTTGCATATTACTACGACAATATTTGGATACATGTCCTATTTTTCCGCATTGGTAACAGTTCATTAATCTTAGAGGTTTCTATCTGCTATTGTGTCAACTCATTCCCTTCGACTCCTGATCTTTTTCCTTCATTGACATAATAGCACTTTCTTCTTGTTGGGGTATTTCTACTGCTTCCCTAATTTCACATTTTCACCTCTACTGCACACAGTAGTTTGAATTCTCTCGTTTTCTAATCCTTGTATAAAACATGCATGCCCTAGTTCATATATCAATTCTACAGACCCTTTTGGGTGCTCTCAATCCATTGCCCTAGCTACAGCAACCCTGAAAGATTTTGACAATTTGTCTATCTTACTTCCCCATGAGGCAATTGATCCCCCTAAATACTGAGTTGCTTTAAACATATCACACGCATAATAATCAATACCTCTTTTATCTGAATAATTTTCTTCTAACACACTTCTTATATCCACCCAATTTTTTGTGTTCTCCCGTGATATTAACTTTGATCCCGCATCCCCAAGTGATTTTAGACTTTACATATTGAATTGGTAATTTTGCGTCCTGGATTTTAACTATTTAGAAAGCAGCATTCTCGTTTTCTATGAACTCTTGCAATTTTCTCTTATTCCCAACGAACGTTTTCGGAATCAATATTACAGCATCCTTAGCACTTATACCTATATTATCGCTGCTGGAGGACGTTATCCTGTTCCAAGTTAAAAGAACCTAATTATTAATTCGTCTCGTTGGTTTGCCTGTTTTGTTGGGTGGATCTTCTTGTTCTTCTGTTGATCTGCTGCGTTTGGGTGTCGCTGCCCGTGTCGTCTGCTGAGCTGTCCGGAATCTTGGTCTCTGCTTTTCGTAAGTGGCTCCTTCTTCTATCGGTGAGATTCTGGGACACTACTGCAATTGCCTATTCTCCTGCCTCTTATATTCAACTATCCAATTAGTTCTTCATTCATCAATTCTTACCCACCAACCAATTAATCAACTATCAATTATCTATCAAACCAACCAGCATGTGACTCCATATATTTTATGTCGCGTCCCAGCAGAGTTTTGTAGTGCCATTGGGACGTTGACAACAATCTGAGTGTTATTGGGGTGTCCACCTTTGTTGCCGGAGATAAGAGGAGAAAGCTCTTCGAGGTACAGCTGTGGTTATTGGTTGCACTGATAATCTGTTAGGATTAATGGTAGGAAGAGTATGCTGAATACAGTAATTCATTTATTATCTCTTTGATAACTTATAAAAGAGGGCCAGTTTCTAACCCTTTCTTTAATAAATGTCAGACTCAATTTATTCTTATCAACAGGCCAGTCGCCTAAGCTTACAAGAGACAGTTACAATTCTGTAAACTGTTCTTGTTAATTACGAAACTACAAATGCTAATTGTTCCTTAAGACAAAGATCGTCTATGTTCAAATCTATTCCCCAGAATAGATAATGATTACTTATCTTGCAGTTGATAAGCGTGTCAGCAGATCTGATCACCGACTTCTCGCTGAGAGTATTACTTGTGCAACCTTCTGCTGCTGCTGCCTGACGTAGCTACACGGTGGCTTTTCAAAGCGGCCACTACTGCTCTCCCTCTGAATCCTCTCTCAGAATCTCTCGCTTATATACCGTTCTCAGTCGAGGCTGACCTATACTAGGCGTTAGGGATATTTCCATCAGCTGGCTCCTTCGACACGAAAACACTTTAATGTTAGATTTCTCTTATAGGTTTCCACTCGATGTTACCACTTAAGTACACTGGAAAGCTTATTTTAACGTCAGAGCTTGTGCCTCTTGGTGCAATCTCCTTTCATTTAATCTCACGAGTATTGCTTATCAAATTATTTCTTGGGACCGGACAGTTCATTCTTAGACTCGGTTTGAAGCAACTAAACAGCATGAAAATCAAAATACACTTGCCCTGAAAGTGCCTTTGCATTGCTTCATTAACTAACTAGCCTAGTAGATGGCGACCCTTAAGCTTTCATGGTTTGAAGAACCATGCTCATTAACAAAACTACTCCAGTATGTATGAGAAATCGTAAATATTCTTATAATTAATTATTAACTAAGCACAAACTATAACTCTTCAAATAACAAATGTACTTTCATAAGAAGTTTTTCGATCTACTCAAGATTATAATTGGCTGTGCAAACGACAACAAAACTTTAAATTCAAGTTCAAGCACTTTTTCATTATAAATTAGGAAATTCGGAATCAATTTCGCTAGGATAGGATTTCTGTCCCGGATTTTCATTTGGGATAATCACGGTTGTAAGAAAGATTTTTTAGTATCACCGCGATTATTATTATTATAAAATCGACCAAATTTCACTAATATCTGGTCCATTTCAAGAGCGCCGAATGTAAACTGTTTAATGGAAGACTTGTGGTTCTGGTGGGGTAATTTGCAGTGGCTCTTAATCTTGCACGATGCTGTCATGGTAGTACTGTTGGTCTCCCCTTTTACTTATCTTCTAAGGGTCGAAATAATATTTTATAGAGCTAAAACACTTGCTTGATAATGGTATCACGCAACGCAGCATCCGAGCCCCTTAAATACTGCCCTTCAGCCCTTCTGGCCTCAAGACTAAAAAACATAAGCCGCGATCATCCACTACTACTAGCGAGATGTTAACCTACATCTACATCTACATTCTACATCTACATTTATACTCCGCAAGCCACCCAACGGTGTGTGGCGGAGGGCACTTTACGTGCCACTGTCATTACCTCCCTTTTCTGCTCCAGTCGCGTATGGTTCACGGGAAGAACGACTGTGCGCGCTCGAATCTCTCTAATTTTACATTCGTGATCTCCTCGGGAGATATAAGTAGGGGGAAGCAATATATTCGATACCTCATCTAGAAACGCACCCTCTCGAAACATGGCGAGCAAGCTACACCGCGATGCAGAGCAGCTCTGTTGCAGAGTCTGCCACTTGAGTTTGCTAAACATCTCCGTAACGCTATCACGGTTACCAAATAACCATGGGACGAAACACGACGCTCTTCTTTGGATCTTCTCCATCTCCTCCGTCAACCCGATCTGGTACGGATCCCACACTGATAAGCAATACTGAAGTATAGGTTGAACGAGTGTTTTGTAAGCCACCTCCTTTGTTGATGGACTACATTTTCTAAGGACTCTCCCAATGAATGTCAACGTGGTACCCGCCTTACCAACAATTAATTTTATATGACCATTCCACTTCAAATCGTTCCGCACGCATACTCCCAGATATTTTACAGAAGTAACTGCTACCAGCGTTTGTTCCGCTATCATATAATCATACAATAAAGGATCCTTCTTTCTATGTATTCGCAATACATTACATTTGTCTATGTTAAGGGTCAGTTGCCACTCCCTGCACCAAGTGCCTATCCGCTGCAGATTCTCCTGCATTTCGCTACAATTTTCTAATGCTGCAACTTCTGTGTATACTACAGCATCATCCGCGAAAAGCCGCATGGAACTTCCGACACTATCTACTAGGTCATTTGTATATATGGTGCAAAGCAATGGCCCCATAACCCTCCCCTGGGGCACGCCAGAGGTTACTTTAACGTCTGTAGACGTCTCTCCATTGATAACAACATGCTGCGTTCTGTTTGCTAAAAACTCTTCAATCCAACCACACAGCTGGTCTGACATTCCGTAGGCTCTTACTTTGTTTATCAGGCGACAGTGCGGAACTGTATCGAACGCCTTCGGGAAGTCAAGGAAAATAGCATCACCCTGGGAGCCTGTATTTTTTTCTGGGTCTCATGAACAAATAACGCGAGTTGGGAAACACACGATCGCTGTTTCCGGAATCTATGTTGATTACTACAGAGTAAATTCTGGGTTTCGAAAAACGACATGATACGCAATCAAAAAACGTGTTCAAAAATTCTACAACAGATCGACGTCAGAGATATAGGTCTACAGTTTTGCGCATCTGCTCGACGACCCTTCTTTAAGACTGGGACTACCTGTGCTCTTTTCCAATCATTTGGAACCTTCCGTTCCTCTAGAGACTTGCGGTACACGGCTGTTAGAAGGGGGGCAAGTTCTTTCGCGTACTCTGTGTAGTATCGAATTGGTATCCAGTCAGGTCCAGTGGAGTTTCCTCTGTTGAGTGATTTCAGTTGCTTTTCTATTCCTTGGACAGTTATTTCGATGTCAGCCAATTTTTCGTTTGTGCGAGGATTTAGAGAAGGAACTGCAGTGCGGTCTTCCTCTGTGAAACAGCTTTGGAAAAAGGTGTTTAGTATTCCAGCTTTAGGCGTGTCATCCTCTGTTTCAATGCCATCACCATCCAAGAATGTCTGGATATGCTGTTTAGAGCCACTTACTGATTTAACGTAAGACGAAAACTTCCTAGGATATTCTGACAAGTCGGTACATAGAAATTTACTTTCCAATTTACTGAACGATTCACACATAGCCCTCCTTACGCTAACTTTGACATCGTTTAGCTCCTGTCTGTCTCAGAGGTTTTGGCTGCGTTTACACTTGGAGTGAAGCTCCCTTTGCTTTCGCAGTAGTTTCCTAACTTTGTTGTTGAACCACGGTGGGTTTTTCCCGTCCCTCACAGTTTTACTTGGCACGTACCTGTCTAAAACGAATTTTACGATTGTCTTGAACTTTTTCCATTAACGCTCAACATTGTCAATGTCGGAACAGAAATTTTCGTTTTGATCTGTTAGGTAGTCTGAAATCTGTCTTCTATTACTCTTGCTAAACAGATAAACCTTCCTCCCTTCTTTTGTATTCCTATTAACTTCCATATTCAGGGATGCTACAACGGCCTTATGATCGCTGATTCCCTGTTCTGCACTAACAGTGTCGAAAAGTTCGGGTCTGTTTGTTATCAATAGGTCCAAGATGTTATCTCCACGAGTCGGTTCTCTGTTTAATTGCTCGAGGTAATTTTCGGATAGTGCACTCAGTATAATGTCACTCGATGCTCTGTCCCTACCACCCGTCCTAAACATCTGAGTGTCCCAGTCTCTATCTGGTAAATTAAAATCTCCCCCTAACACTGCACTGATCAGTCCAGGCTCCTTACCCGTCACTAAGGACTAGTTGCCACTTGCGCGCCAAGCACTCCTTATCCACTCCGCCAGGCTATTTCCGTAGCTGCGGGGTTTCCCAACATCTTTTACATTCAACCCTATGTTCCCTAATTATGGATCATGTCATTGATAGTACATTACATAACAATCATTTCAGTAGTTAATTAAATTCAGAAGCATAATTGAAACAACGTCGTTCTAAAGTTCACATAAATGAAATATTTATACAAAGGCAAAGAATTTCCATGAGAGATACAACATTATACATAAGCAACACTAAAAACTGACATAGAATTATCGATACAGATACAAAGTAGGTCGAAAATAGGTGTCACAATACTATCTGCACAAGAGAAAGTCGCTGCAGCAATTTCTCAATTGAAGAAATTGAAACGTCCCCTTTGAACAATTGTACATGACTGTGCTTAAACTGACACACAATATTTTGTTAGCGCAACGCAATCTGACTTTCAAAATTCCCTACAAAAGAATGGCCCTGACTAACATTAAACTATACCTTTCACAAATCACTTACCTCACAAAAATCTTCGCTGCTCAAGCTACTGCAATACAGCGAGCGCCACTACTGCCAGCTAAATAAAAGATTCAAACTATGGAAGGCACTAACTACTGATAGGGATAGTTAGCAAATGAAAGATATTAATAGAGAACAAACAATGTATTTACCTTGATATCATCATATATAAATATAGCAGTTCATGACAAATTTCAAAACTCCGCCATCTCTCTCCCCACATCCACCACTGCTGGCGGCTCACCTCCAACTGCGCAACCCTACGCGCTGTTCACAGCCAGCTGCCTAACACTACAATGGCGAGTATTACAACAATGCAAAGCAGCCACAGACTGCACACAGCACAGCCAGTGATTTTCATACAGAGGTGGCGTTACCAATAAAAAAACCTAAACAGCCTACTTACATAGCCCCCATGCTCCCCACAAAAAATTTTGCAAATTTTTTTGGGCACTGGCCAATACATATTTGTTAAAATTTTTTCACAATTACAATAACAAAGAAATCAAAGGCACACACTTATTGATACAATGTTGGTCAAAAGCTAAAATTTTCTCACAGTCCATAAAGACAGTCCTGATTGTTCACTACAGTAAAATAGTAGTGTTTTTCTCAAAGTCTGAACAGTAGAAGAAAATGCACACGGAAGTAGTGGATTTCCATGCAGTCTTGAAGAAGTAGTGTTGTCCTTCCAACGGAAAGACAGTGCTGACTCTTGACATGCAGACAAGTAATGGGTCACAACAGAGCAAACCCACAGCAGAGTCATTCGAAGTTTTGAAGAATATTGGTAGGTAGGTCATC
Organism: Schistocerca serialis cubense; assembly: GCF_023864345.2. Taxonomy (NCBI): domain Eukaryota; kingdom Metazoa; phylum Arthropoda; class Insecta; order Orthoptera; family Acrididae; genus Schistocerca; species Schistocerca serialis. The sequence goes on from NC_064644.1 coordinate 57,322,320, forward strand.
ACAGAGCAGACCCACTGTAGTCCTGGTAGAGATTACGGTATTGGTGGGCCACCAGAGGTGCAGACCCACTGCAGTCCTCGTAGAAATAATGGTATTGGTGGGTCATCAAAGATGCAGACCCACTGTAGTCCTTGTAGAGATGGCCAGCAGCCATCTGTTGCAATCTGTTGCGACTGTGCAGGTGCACAATCACCATCGAAGAGTCTGGCGAATAATATAGCAAGTCCATAACCACCACTTGTGCATTCACAAAGTTTTTGGAATTGTCCTTAGAACCAGCAATGCTGTTATCCAGTCCCTTGCTGAATTAGTAACACACGTGCAAACACTAACAGTCCCAACTTCTCACATATTGTCCATATACTATGACCAACAGAAACGTGTGCAGTGAAATGTAACTAACAAGTTAATAATATCATGAACTGGTGACAATTACAATTTTATAACATAAGAATACAATTACAAAGGTACAAAATACATCATTAAAAACATAATAATACAGATAACATTTGTAGTAATATGGGCTTTACAAAAGAATCGAAATAACGTATACATCAGTGTTACAGGAATTATGAGATAAGTAGATACATAAAAGATCAGAATAGCTTTGGAAACAACAACTTCACACATGAGCATTAAAACAAAACAGAATAAATAATGTCTAAACATCTTTACAAATTAATAACACATTATTAATGCCAATTGTATTTGAGGATAACAGTATTCCTCATCATAGTGAATGTAACTTAGTATTAGAAGAGAAAAAAGTTCTATGAAACAGTACACAGAGACAGGAAGAAAACAAATACACAAGGGTACACAAACACATAGTGGGATAACACCAATAGGAAAGGACAGGGTTCGTTTTCAGTGTAACATGTGGTACTGCAGTCCAACCCAAAACTTCATATATCTTTCCTCTTATTTCATCCTTTGTTTCCACCAAAAAAATCCTATCCAAGCATGCTTTCTGTATGTATTTCACATATTTCTTACCTCATTATTTATTTCCAAGAAAATCCTACCTATACCTGCTTTCTGTACGTTTTTCGTATAGATTCTCAATGCATTTCTTCCAATTCATCGCAACTCATTCTCTTCTATAGTCTACCCCCTCTTAAGCTAACTTAAACCTACTGGGCTCAGATACTAAACTAAGGGACGAGGCAATGCAGCAGCACATAACAAATTATCACAAACAGCAATGACAAAAAAATGCCAATTTGCAAAGCAAGCAGCAGCAAATCTAAATTAACAGATAAAATGCAAAATTACAACTAATATGAGCCATTGTGCAGCAACAATAAAAATAAGTCAGTAGTAAAACTAGCTTAACAGAGTAACACAATTTAAAATTTAGTAGCACTATGCCTGGCAAACAGCAGCAGCAAATATAAAAAATATAAAACTTATATCTATACATGACAAAGCTCGAGCAGAAAAATATTACAGTAAAAACAACAATGCAGATAAGGGAAATGTATATTCACATCTTAATGTCTACGTAATTAAAGTGGTGCACCACAACAACTTATTGTAAAAAAAATATTACCATGTACTTGAAAAGAAAATTGTGTGTTACTGTTACTAGTTCCTTCTTATTGTTCTTTCCTTTCCAAGTGCTCCTTTTTTAAAGAATGTGGATCATAAAATAATTATTTAATAGATCTGTTGACATAAAGTGTTCACATTAGCAAATGCATTTCATTTTATAAAAGCAATGCTGCAACACAGCTGGAAACCAGATATCAAATGAAATAAGCAACAATGAAAAGCAAAGTATAAAAATATCATTCAGTAGTCATGTGACATTTCATAAGTTAGTAGAAATTCTCTCAACTCTCATAGAAAGACGCTTGTCACAATCAGGCGTGCAGATGTAAAAATATTTCTTGTCATTTTAGTAGGCATTTCAGTAAATATCATAAATTACGAGCTCCACAGTATGCTTTCAACAAGGAAATGTCAGTAGCGCAGACAATGGCCTTCCCTTTCATTTTTTTTCTACCTGTGCTTCTGATGAGGCACTCACTAATGACTTGTTCTCCCGGCGTCTGACACAGCTGCGTCCCCACGACGCATTACGTGCAGGTGGTCACTTAACTTTCTTACGGAAATATTTACGACGACAGCAGTTTTCGCTACAGTGACAGTCTCATATAAAAATTTCATAGGTCGAGAATTTGCGTTGCAAATGTGTAGAAACAAAATCCTATGAATATACCAGTGTTCAAAAAGTTTTCGTCGGCATTGTGATACATTCACGCATATACACATATTTCACAACTCTTAAAGTACGATTCTCGGTTTCCAACATCCTTTTTCACAAGTCAGAGTCGCTAACCACTATTCATTACTCCTTACCTTATTACACATATACATATTCGTCCACACTTCTTCAATATTTCATCATAACAGATACGTAGCATACACAAATAACTCATATAGCATCAGCTTATTGATCATAAACATACCGCAACAGCATAATACACATAGTCATCGTAATAATAACATCATAACACCTCAGTAAACTCTCAAAATCGTCGTAGCTTCCTCCAGTAATTTAAAAACCTAAAAAAAAAATTTCTCTGCTCATTTCAAAAGTGCCATATACCTCAAACGTACTTTAAAATCATGCTCCCTTACCAAATACATCATTCAAAGCTCTCATAGTATCACAATGGTTCCGAAAAAGTATGAACAGTTCACAAAGTACAGACAAAATACAATTTCGTAAGTGTGAAGTTATCCAACGGTGTAATTACGTAAACATCTGCCACTGCCGTAGTAAAAAAGTTTGTCTCTCTCAGTTAAGTGATCAGATAGCTGTGTAATTCTGTGTTAGAGAAATATGATACCGATGTGTAAAGTTGTATAAGCAAATACCATATTAGCTAGGGCTCCTTGTGCTTGCCAAACACATGGTACACAAAGTAGGCGTGTACCCCCCTGAGGATTAATGTAATTATACCCTCAGGTGTTACAGATTACAGCAATGAAATGAAATATATCACTGAAAACCTTTGTATCATTGTACTTCAAATATCTTTAAAAATAAATGATTTAAGTACAAAATTAATCACTCAAATGCGTGTCCTGTAGCGCTAAATGTGCGTCTTGCTGTAAGATAATTCTGTGGAAGTGTCGTACTTATCGTCCTCCGAAAGCTAAGTTCTGCAGAAGTCAATGTACTTACCTCATGATAAACAAAAGTGAAATGCTTTATGTATAGATATCTTAGTTATTACGCTTATTGCCATGATGAAGAAAGTACTGTGCTGTAACGTATTGTTGTGCTACGGAAAAGGCAATCTCATTGTAGCTATACCATAAAAGTTACTACTAAAACATGTTTTACTTTGCAGAATAATACAGAAAAACTGTGCAGAAATAAAACAGAATCACTGCAAACAGATTCTAAGTCTGACAAAGCATACTAGTAATGTAAAGTGAAAAGTTATATGGCAAAGACAAAATTAAAAGTCAGATTATCTTTCAATAAACGGTTTTACATGTGAAATGTGGTAAAATCCTTTACTCTTCATAGTAATCAGAGTTTGAACTTGAATGCAATTGTCATGCGGTATACGTCGGTAAAGAAGCTGGAATTTTTCTCAAGGTTAGCGTCTATGTTATTTTTCTCTGAGCCAGCCGGCGCAGGTCCTGCCTGCGGCGCGAGTCATTGTCTGCCTCTTTGTTGGCGCGTGTCGTTATTGGGGTTTGGAGACCTAACTTCTACAAATTCACGTTGTCGAAAGTGCCCAGCTCTGTTTGAATCCCGCCAGTTCTGATGCAGTTCAGGTCTGTCGTTACGATCATATCGTCTGTCGTCATGTCGGTAGTTCCTGTAGCTTCTTTCTTGTCGGTTAAGTGGTGGAGAATTTCTCCCTGAACCGTAACTGCGCGCTGGACTGTTGCGTCTGAAGTTATTCTGTCTCCCGTGATAATAATTGTTCTGGTTGCCATATTGTCTGTTTCTCTGATTGTCTCTGTGATAGTCACTACCGCGGAGAGGTGATCTTTCCCTGTGATTATTACTACTCTGCCAACGGTTGTCGTATGGGTGGTGTCTATTTTGGTCACGATTTGCGTTGTAAGAATAGACCAGACGTGTCCGGTTATTGTTTCTGTCGTCACGGAATTGTGACGGATGTGACCTGTAATTGTTGTGTCCTTGTTTTCGCGTTCCGCGATTATCAGTGTCAATTTCTAGTTCTTGTAACAGTCCCTGAAAAGCCTCAATGTCTTCTTTGCAACGTCCTGCTAAAATAATATGTCGTAAATGTTCAGGCAATTTGAGTAAGCAAATGCGGATGAGTTCTGAGGGGCTGTATGGGTTTGAAAGATACTGATTCTTATGCAACATTCTTCAAAATATTTCACAAGACTGGAAAATTCAGATTGTTCGAAATGTTTCATCATTATGATGCCATGTTTTACTCGGTCTTGTGTGGCTGGAGACCAATATGCTGAGAGGAAGGCATGGTAAAACTCTCCTTCTCTGTGGCAATCGTGAATTACCGATCGCATTCTTACAGCTGGTTCATTCTCCAAGTAGCCACACATAAATTCTAATCTGTGTTCTAACGACCAGTTGGGAGGAAAACAATGAGAGAATTGATGGAGCCATGCTTGTGGATGAATGTCGTTGCCAGAATTCTTAAATGTTTTGAATTTACGTGTAGTAATGAACAGCTTATAGTCAAAATCATCATGTCGGCGAGTCGCATGTCGGTCATTGTTACGTCGTGTCGGCTGTTCAGTCTCAAAATTCGGTGCACATTGCCAATTTCTTTCATAATTTCCGAAATGCGCTGTGTTATTATTTTGTGGCTGTCCCGTATTTCTATGTCCCTCTTCCCGTATTGGGGCGCGAGTGTCCTCTGAAACACGTAATTCTTGTATTACTTGTGCCAACTGATCTTGCACTTCCCGGATTTCTCTTTTGTGCTGTGTATTGATTTGATTTTGATTCTGTTTGAATTTTCTAATTTGTTCATACTCTTCTGTGTCAGTGAAGGCTACAGGTCTTGTGTCATTCAGATCATCATCCACCTTTGTAGATAAGTTAGTGACCTGATCCGAAAGTTCGGCTACTTTCTCTGACAGTGAACACATTTCCTCAATGTGTTTTTCTGAACCAAGTTTCAGAGTGTCCATTTGTGTTGAAATCGAATCTACTGTGTCCTTTAAGTTTTCCTGAGTTATTGCAAGTTGCGTAACCGAATCGGTAGATGCAACTGAGTCAATTTTAGCCCACAAGGTCTCATGATTTTCATGAACAATGGCTTGCAGTTCTTTTATGGCTGCTTCGTGATTCTGTAATGCATTTTCATGCCGCGAAAAAATAGGTTGGAAATGCTCACAAATTTGTGTTTTTACGTCATTACAGACTTTTTGACATTTCGATTCAATGTGATGTAACTCAGTAGTTAAATCCTCACGTGTTTGTTCAAGAGTTTGCTCCAATGAGTCTAACTTTTGAAGATTCTGTTCCATTGCGTCTAACTGTTGCTGTGTTTGTCTCTGGTGTTGTTCCATTGTGTCTAACTTTGTAAGATTTTGTTCCACTGTGTCTAACTTTTGAAGCTTTTGCTGTGTTTGTCCCATTTGTTGTATTAATTGTAATAACAATGCGTTGGTGTCTGAAACATGTTCCTCAATGCTTTTTGGCAGTGAATTTACACCGGAAACATTCACATTTTGACAAGCAGAAAATGTGTCTTGACTTATTTGAGAAAACGGTGAGGATCCAAAACCTGAATCTACAGTATTTGCGAGATCGTGTCGTGTCATTTCGGCTTCCTGAGGCGAGCTATTGCCGACCTATCGATCGATAATGCTTCCCTCTTCACTAATTGTTTCACTGTCCACGTCATTGTTTGACGCCCGTTCCATTTCCCTGTGCACAGTTACCAAATTACTACTTTGAACATTAGTAAATTCATTACTCTGCGCCGCTGATAACCTACGCTCGTCGTCACTATTATTTCTCAGTTTAGCTTGGAGCCTAGTGTTACGTTTTTCACACGCTATAATTGTCACAATATTTCACACGATAACACAGAAAAGCACAATTTGAAGTGCAAAAATAGGAGAACACATTAACATAGCACTGAAAATAATATCTAGTTAATTGCAAGCGTAGCTGCGAAATACTTGGTGCAAATCTATATGCATGCCACAACTGTTTTACTGTACAACAATGAAAGGCTACAACTACAAAGGAGATTCTCTCTACAATTACGTGCTAGCAATAAACAAAAGCTACACTAAATACACAAACTACAAGCAAAAATCAGAAGATTCCAGTGAGGTATCCTCGGCTAAGGGTCGACATATGAAACGTCCCCTTTGAACAATTGTACATGACTGTGCTTAAACTGACACACAATATTTTGTTAGCGCAACGCAATCTGACTTTCAAAATTCCCTACAAAAGAATGGCCCTGACTAACATTAAACTATACCTTTCACAAATCACTTACCTCACAAAAATCTTCGCTGCTCAAGCTACTGCAATACAGCGAGCGCCACTACTGCCAGCTAAATAAAAGATTCAAACTATGGAAGGCACTAACTACTGATAGGGATAGTTAGCAAATGAAATATATTAATAGAGAACAAACAATGTATTTACCTTGATATCATCATATATAAATATAGCAGTTCATGACAAATTTCAAAACTCCGCCATCTCTCTCCCCACATCCACCACTGCTGGCGGCTCACCTCCAACTGCGCAACGCTACGCGCTGTTCACAGCCAGCTGCCTAACACTACAATGGCGAGTATTACAACAATGCAAAGCAGCCACAGACTGCACACAGCACAGCCAGTGATTTTCATACAGAGGTGGCGTTACCAATAAAAAAACCTAAACAGCCTACTTACAAAATGAGAGGCATCTGGTTTGAGAAAATCTACGCCGATATTTTACACAAATAGTGACTAGGTTTTAGATTAAGTGATTAATTATACCATGACTTTTATTGACAACATACAGGCAAAATAAGTGGAGCAGATCATGGTGAACGTAGCCAGAGTACTCGCCAATTTATAGTGGCTTACTCTGCTCACAGAGTTTAGGCGAATGAATAGCACTGAACCTCCTCCACTGTACAGTAGTTTTAAGCGCTACCATCAAGGAAAAGTATTACTGTGGGAAACAAACACAGACAACATTATTAGGAAAATTATGGAAGCATGGCCACAGGGCTCAGTGTGTGGCTTTCTCGACTACCACAATCGGATCAAAGTACATCATTTAGTGCTGACATAATGGTCACTGTTTCAATGACTCCATAGAAAAGCTCAGTTTGATTTAAATATAATGTTCACATTACAGAAAAGCTATATTAGTTGAAAAAAGAAGCTACTTAAAGGCCAGCTGGTGAGAAATGCCACATTAAATCTAGACGGTCGAATAAGTGAAACATGTAAGTACGAGGGTTGTAACTTAAATAGTGGCCCTTATTTATTTACAACCGATACAAAAGAGATACATGTTTGCACCTGTTACTGTCCTTCAAAGTAATCACCAACGTTGTGTAGAACCCGTTGCCAGCGATGTGGAAGGCGTAGTATATCGTTAGCTGAGCCTGTTCTGTTGATGATGCGAATGGAGCGGTCTACTGCCTGTCGAATCTCTAGAACAGTTCTGAAGCGAATGCCACGAAGTGGTTATTTCATCTTCGGAATCAAATGAAAGTCACAAGGACTTAAGCCCGGGGAGTATGGTGGATGGTACAGTACTTCCCAGACTCATCTACCGAACACACCAGCCACATCTTGCACTGTATGCCCCCGCTCATTGTCATGCGAAATGGTGGGTGGGTTGCGCAGAAAGTGTCGCCACTTCTTTCGCAAAGCTGGACGCACTTGATGCTCCAAAAACGAACAGTAATACCGCGCACTGACGGTCTGCCGTTGTGGAAGGTAATGGATTAGGATGACACCATCACAGTCGTACACGAGAATCACCATAAGTGTAGACCGCTCCATTCGCACCATCAACAGAACAGCCTCTGCTAGCGGTATACTACGCCTCCCATATCGCTGGCAACGGGTTATACACAACGCTGGTGACTACTCTGAAGTACAGTAGCAGGTGCAAACATGTAACTCTTTTGTATTTGTTGTGAATAAGTAGTTTCCACTATTAAAGTTCCAACCCTCGTACTTAAATATTTTACTTATTCGACCGTCTAGCTTTAATATGGCATTTCTCACCAGCTGGCCTTTAAGTAGCTTCTTTTTTCAACTAACTCTTTAGTGTAGGTTGTGAATAAATAGTTGCCACTATTTAAGTTCCGTTCCTCGTATTTGGGTGACAGAAACGCAATTTTTCGAGTTATTACCGTTAACAGATAGATAAGTACATGGGCTATGCAGAACATTGTGAGACTTTTTACCAACGAATGCCAGCCATCATCATCTGTATTCAGTGTATATCACCATCTCAATAAGAGAGTAGCGTTCAGCTTCGCCGCAGGTGAACATGTTACAGTCAAGTAAGGTAGCTTCTAGAGAGGATCAACGCTCATGCTTTTAGAGCAAGGCCGTCGAAACTCTCCTGGACTTAGAAGGCATAAATATACGATGTCTATGGTCTTGTCATTGGGTGCATAAAGATATTATAGCAAACGCCCTAGACGATACTGGCCACAACCTCAATGACAAGAAACAGTTACAGGAAAGGATGCTTGTCGAATTGCATTGTGAAAGGGAAGCAGGATTTACAGATACGTGGATGCGTAGTTTTTCCTCATGTGTCTTATTCGGGCTTCAGCTAAATTATATTTAATCCTACAAAGAGACGATATAGCTTTTTGACAGGAAATCACCCATATTCTATGCATTTATGCAGAACTGACGATATTAGGAGATAGACGTGCAACTGGGGAATTGATAGAAACACTTGAACGTACTTTTCTCGACCGTGGTTAGTACATTGATTTTAGGCAGTGACTGGACGTAAGATGAAATAGTATATTCTCCATAGACCGTCGTGAAAAAAAAATGCATATGGAGAAACATAACTAGAAGTTGTGACGCAATAGAGCTAAAGACGTATTCCTTCCATTGATGAGAGTAGTCATCAGGATACGAAAGATGTGATAAATGAACTACTAATAGAAGACGGTTTTATTAACTAAATGGACGGGATCAGGAGTCTGGTTCCTCATTTCCCCTCAATATTTCATTAGAAATGGCTCGGTACGAGTCAAGCGGGAACGCAGTGTAAGATACAGGCAGATCGCAATTTTGAGGGTGTGGAGCCACTGATGTGATACCAGGAAAACTTTCCTGGTGACAAGGTGGTCATCATGCTCATTGTGGCACACGCTGCAAGTGAATCGTTGTGCATCACGAAGATGTTAATTACTGAAATTCCGAGGTAGTGCATTCCGAAAAGAGTCGGAAGCAATACGTTATTGCTTCCACTCACAGACGTCTCTCAAACCAACTACTACGAGAAAATTCGAGAAATTAGAGCTAGTACAGAGGTTTAGAGACGATCGTTATTCCCAGGCGCTGTTCTCAACAGGAACAGGAACGAGGGATCAGACAACAGTACCAGAAATACCCTCCTCCACACACCTAGGTTGCTTGCAGGGTGTTGATGTGGTTGTGGTTATTTCGAGTCAGGGGCATTCCCACTGAACTTAACAATGGAACAATTGACAGAGTGACTTATTAGCACGCTGACGGCAGTAATATAGTGTATTGGTGTTGTAACACGTATTAATTTGTCTTTCTTGAATGTTTAAATCAAGATTCTGAATGTCGGAGCACTCTGTCCTCCACGTGTACCTGGTTCATAAGTCATAAGTAATAGGTACACCTACTGAAACCGACACAATTCGGGCATATAGTTTTAAATGGTTAAGAGGTGCGATTTTGGATTCGGTTATTCTAGCTTTAGCAAACTTATTCAGCAATGAATAATGACGTACGAATGAATACTTTAATGCGGTGATTCTAGAGTCACTAATTGTGTTATACAATCTGCATTTGCCATCGAAACTGCAGGTTTAGGTTGTTATAAGAATTAATTAACATACCTTTAGTGGATGACATGCAGGGAATAGGGTTTTTGATGTCTCTCTGCATTAGCTTACGTGCTGCTCTTTTCACCGTTGTGGTCGTTAAGACTGATGTATACGGGAAGAAATAATATGTATGTGAACTGGTACTGGAGCGTAAGCTCTGACACAGGATGGCACGTTACATACAGCACCACAATAGAATGTGTACTCTGTTGTTGAATACTAGACATGTAAATGGGTTACAGATATGTTGGAAATATTGACGCCCAAGTAAATAACGTATTGAGAATTACTACTTGTATACTAAAACCAGCACCAATTCCCTGACTTCTGGTGTTATCTAATACAGCACCATCACATCCCGAGACGACAACGGGCTGTAACCTGCGAAAGAAGTTGATTGTGTAATAAAATTACTTCCTATCTCTTACATAATAATAGAGTGGTCCTATGCCAGAATGAACTAAGCGACATTTTTAAAAAAATGAGTTCTTCGCTAATTTAAAATGATAGTGTTTCATTTTGCCTTATGACAAAACGAACTCTCTAACAACTCGCCTCGTTCCGTTGCTGTAGCAAGGGATTCCTTTGGCAGAAGGTTGGTACTATTCGTTCTCTTATTCCAAAGTGAACCATGCGCCATCACAAGATGGCTACCGCGGTATGTAGCTAAGGCACACGTTCCCGCGCAATGGCAGAAAACGATGAAATTTGTGAAGATATAGTTTTTCTGATGTATATGAACCTAGTGATGGTGCCTCTCAATCATCAAATGGTAAGTGGATTTTAATAACTAGTGATACTTTAGTTTATAGAATAAACTCGTTAATTGTGGGTTATGTTGTTTACCTCACATGCCAGAATGAACCATGACCACAAGTAGTAGATCTAAGGTCACTGCACGATCAATAGTGAGTGTATGTCGATATTTCGGCCAGTGCTGCCATAAATAGTGAGGGGCGAGAAAAATTGACCACGTGGAAAGAAATACCTCTTTATTTAGGGCAGGAAATGCGATTTGATGTGGAGATGGTTCACTCTGGCAGAAGAGTTCCTGAAAGAATCGTGTTTCGCATATTCGTCAGCAACAAGAGTAATGAAATGGAATATCGTAACTTGGTCTCATGATTGACATTCTTAATGAATCAGTTTTGAAAAAGAATTTGTAGATCTAAGTAATTTTTTTTCAGATGAACATGAAATTTCTGGCAATAAAAGAAAAAAAGGAAACAGGGAACAATGGGAGAAAACCCTAAGCAAGAAAAAGCGAAATAGTGGGGAAACTTACGTTAACAGTAAAGGGGAGATAGTCCCAGGAAAGACATTTGTTGATTTTAATTGTTCATGTAGACAAAAACGCTGGCAAAAAATAAATTGTGAGGAAAAGAGAAAGTTTTTTGCCACATTTTATGGAAGTGAGTCTTGGGATGTGCAGACATCAATAATAAATGGTTCAGTTAAAAATGTTTCCATCAAAAGGAAGCGTTCTAAAACCGACAAGAAGAAGTTTTCTAGGAACTATTATATTCCTAGTGCAGATGGAAATGATGTGAAGGCGTGCAAAGAAACTTATCTAAATACACTACAGATATCTGGCAGCAGGGTGCATCGAGCCATAGCCAAAGCAAAGAAAAGCTCTTTATGTGACCAGCGTGGAAAACACGTAGCTCATAATAAAAGTGCTGACTCAGTTATTATTCACGTCTATATTGATATTAATAGTTTTCCTAGTACATTGAGTCACTACTGCAGAAGAGATTCGTCAAAAAAGTACTTGGACAGTGGGGTTAATCTTAGTTTGATGTACAGATTATTCATTGATAAGCTGAAAGAAGAAGATCCCAATGTTAAACCACCCAGCCAATCACTGTACGAAAAAGTATTTAGACGAGACTTCAATCTCAGTTTCAAGCGTCCTGAAAAGGATGCATGTCAAACATGTGACAGGCTAAGCACGCTAATTACAGCAGAGGAGACACCTAGAGCTGGTGAGGCAGACACTAAGAAACTACGAAGATTAAGAAACGAACAGGAATTGCACCACAGGAAGGCTGAAGCTGCTAGAGATTGTCTGAAAAGGGATATGGAGAACTCCAAAACAGAAGATAATCTTATAGTTTCTTCATTTGATTTGCAGAAAGCATTACTTCTGCCAAAATTGACAATAAGTGTTGCATACTATAAACGTCAATTCTCTTGCTTTAATCTTGTAATTCATGACTTTAAACGTGGAAAGGCAGTAATGCATTATTGGAATGAAAGTATTGCTTCAAGGGGAGCTCAAGAGGTAGGCTCTTGTGTGTTGAAGTATGTCGAATCTCATGATATTGGTCCAAGGATGGTAGTATGGTCGGATTCGTGTGGAGGGCAAAACAGGAATTTTAAAATAATGGCAATTTGAATGTATTTGGTTCACAGTGACAAAACAAACATTGAGGAAATTACGCAAAAAATTGCTGACCCTGGTCACTCGTATCTTCCGAATGACAGTGATTTTGGGGATATAGAGAGGAAACTACGGCATTATCCAGAAATATTTGCCCCAGAATAGCTTTATTGTATTATTGAGAATGCCACAGTGAAGAAAGGTAAATTTGAAGATGTAAAAATGGGTTGTAGTGACTTTAAAAGTACTATGCTACTCGAAAAAGCAATGACTAACAGAAAAGTAAATCTTTCTTGAGAAAAGGTTGGCTAGCTTAGGGTTAAGGAAATGAGATTTTCAAAAGAGAAGCCGGGGATAATGGAGTACAAATACAGCCACAGTGACATGGAAGGTTATTCTTCAGTGAATTTAAATAAACGCTTAAAAGCTCGCCACTGTTCTCTCAGTCAAATTACACTAGGTACACTGTACCAATTAGGACCCACTCGACGCCCTGAGAAACTGAAAGATATTCAGAGCCATCTAATGTACGTACCCCCAATATACCATGAATTCTATAAGGGTCTCAAAATGGCTGAAGAATCAGAAATGAGCAGTGACAGTAACGAAGAAGATGAGTAATGGGGAAGCATAATCATCGACTTAAGTATATTCCAATGTTCTCTGCTAATTCCAAAAATTGCTTAATAATACTTCATTACATAAATGCTGAAATTATATCCGTGCGTTTCAGTCGCCAAATAGATATATATATGAATATAATACACAAACAAGAAAACTTCACTTTATATTTCGTACTGAAGTGTATTAATGTGATGTGATAACAAAATAACCTGACGTACATGGATATTTTACATTGTTTCTCTGTAGTTTTAAGTCTCAAACTGTAATTAAATAATGTGCTGCAAGGCTCAAAATGCTTGTAAAAGTTTTTGACACCCATAATGCACCAGACCACATGTATATTCATAAATATTTTTGAATAAATAAGTTGCTGTAAAGTCATAACTTCAATCCTTTGTTTCTCAAAGCTAACTAAGTGTCACTTAGTTCATTCTGGCAAAAGACCACTCAATTTTTAACATAAAATGCCTTCATGGGATCTCAACGCCCTCGTCCAACTTATACGTGACGATTACTAACATTTTTTCGGAAAAGAACTTGCGATCAGATTAACAAAAACACTTTGTTTGCGGTCATGTAGCTGCCAAGAGAAATGAGGACCCACCTCAGGCGTATCAGAACAAGATATACAAGCTGGAAAGCATCCCTTTGTGAACTGGGTTATCATACTAGGTGGTTATAATTAAAGTGCAACTAATCAAACAGATCCAATGTGGGATTTTACTGTCGTATGGTAGTGAAAAAATCTAATGCGTTAATGCGGAACCGATTTACGTTGAAAAAAAAAAAAGACTAATTCCTATTTAGGCTACCAGATGCAAATCTGATGCTGAGAAGGCAAGCAAGACGTATAGAAATGCTTCCATATGTAATGGATTAGGAATGAGACTAGGGTAGGAAAGAACAAACAAGTGAGAAGGGCATAATTTTGATTATATTATTAACCGCCACTTACGGAGTCTGTTCAGTATGAGCACCGGAGACGTCGACGAGATGTACAGCGCCACGTTTGCACCTCGTGGCCAAAACTGGAAATAATTTTTTTCCTGCGTAAATCACATCCTCATTAAGGAGTATTAGAATACTTACTAAGTTTCTTTGCCATTAAATAGTTACAGCCCATTCTGGACCTCCGTGAGCAGCTGCACTTTAATTATAACCACCCAGTAAATAACACCAAACGTAACCAACAGCGGAACACGTCGCTATTTAACTGGCAATAAAAAGGATGCAAGGCATTAAATAGAGGCCTCCCCAACGGCTGCTGCACGGTTAAGTTCTCTAGTCACGTATCTCTGGTGGAACTGCGTTATTCATATAGTTCTAAAAGCTCACATGCTTCAACTTTTGAAGCACAAGTTTTGTACTGCGTATGCATCGTTCGGTGTTACAATTCCAGCGCTTTTAACTCATGTGTGTAGTCTAGCCGACCGATTTCTGGCGTTCTCTCATTCTCATTTGTCACAACGCATGTTCCACTTGCACTTTCCATTTTGTGATCAACATATGTGTTTGTGTGTGTATTTTGCTGTGTGGGAATGTGTGTTTCCTTTTTTAATTTTTATATGAGTTTATGTGCCTGACTGTGTGTGTGTGTGTATTTTGCTGTGTGGGAATGTGTGTTTCCTTTTTTAATTTTTATATGAGTTTATGTGCCTGAGTGTGTGTGTATGTGTGTGTGTGTGTATGTGTGTGTGTGTGTATGTGTGTGTGTGTGTGTGTGTGTTGTGTAAGTGTCTGTGTGTCTGAAGAAAGAGAGAGGGAGAGAGACGAGAGTAAGGAGATTGATTAATTATTTATCCTGGTAGCATTTCGGTTTGTTATTGTTTTGGCGGCTAAGATGATCAGAGAGTTATTTTTTTGTTTTTGTTTCGGGGAAGGAGACCAGACAGCGAGGTCATCGGTCTCATCGGATTAGGGAAGGATGGGGAAGGAAGTCGGCCGTGCCCTTTGAAAGGAACCATCCCGGCATTTGCCTGGAGCGATTTAGGGAAATCACGGAAAACCTAAATCAGGATGGCCGGACGCGGGATTGAACCGTCGTCCTCCCGAATGCGAGTCCAGTGTCTAACCACTGCGCCACCTCGCTCGGTCAGAGAGTTATTGTTTATATAGATTTCGTCATTGAGTACCTTCTTTTCCATTGCTATGGCTCTTTTCATGTGAAAGTTTTCTTGCAATGTCAGGAGATTTTCGTTGTGATTATTCACTCTGATAACTATTATGTCACATTCCATGTTGGATGGTTCATGCACACGTCTTTTTAGGTGTTCAGGGAAGATGGAATGGTTATTTTCATACTTTCAACTCCTTATATGTTCTTTGTAACGAGTCTTAAAGATTCTGCTTGTCATTTCCAAATATACTGATTTATATTCTTGGCACACCCATACACTACAAAAACTCAACCACAAAATTAAGACACAATTAAATAAAAATCAAAAAATCAAAACAGGCAGAGAACGAAAACACCAAAGAACCCCACAGACACTACAGCAAACACAAAACAATAACACTCATGACATGAATAACAGAAAAAATGGTACACTCTTACATACAAACATAAAGCAACACACAAGACAGCAAAGACACTAAAGAAACAACGATTAAATATAGGTTATAGAACAGGAAACACAGTCCAATCACATTTACAAACAACAGACAAACCAGATAAATACCAAGGAGCACGTATATACCAGCTAGAGTGCCAAGAATGAAAATCAGTATATCTAGGAATGAGAGGCAGGAACGTTAAAACTAGATATAAAGAACATATAAGAAGTTAGAAATATGAAAATAGCCATTCCACCTTCGCCAAAAACATGATAAAACATGGACATGAACCATCCAACAAGGAATGTGACATGACAGTTATCAGAATGAATAGTCACAAGGAAAAGCTCCTGAGCTCCTGGCATTGCAGGAAAACTTTCACATGCAAAGAATCATTGCAATGGAAAAGATGAAAAAGAAGGTAGTCAGTGACCAAAAGCATATAACACTCTGCTCATGCTAGCCACCAAAACAATAACAAACCGAAATGTAACCAGGATAAATAATTAATGAATTTCCTTCCCTTCTCTCTGTTTCTCTCTTTCTCTCTCCCTCTCTTTCTTTCTCTCTCTCTCTCTCTCTTTCTCTCTCTCTCTCTCTCTCTCTCTCTCTCTCTCTCTCTCTCTCTCTCTCTATACACACTCACACACACACAAACTCAGATCGAAATAAAAAATACATTTACGTACAGAAAAATACACACACACACACACACACGCACAAACCCATATTTAAAATAAAATACAATTGCACACTGCAAAATACACACACACACACACACACACACATACACATACAAAGACACACAACAAATGGAAAACGTCAAACACAACACGAAGCAAAGACAGACAAACTCACAACACCAGTTGGCTACACTACACAGCAAAAACACACATATGTAGATCACAAAATCGAAAGTGTAAGTGATTTATGTGGATGAAAGAACGCCAGAAATCGGCCAGTTGAAGTATGAAAAATAACAAATACATGTCCAGGAGCACACATATGAGTTAAAAGCGCTGGAAATCGTAAATAACACAAAACGGTTCATTCACAGTACGCAACTTGTGGTACAAAAGTTGCTTCTGATCCAAAAAAAAAAAAAAAATTACAAAATTTAATACAGCAGCATATTCTATTTTCTACATGTATAAAAGGAAACATTTATTGCAGACCACACATGATGCTTCGTAAATAAAGGAAGGGAAACGCGTATGGCAATAAACAAACTGCTTTCATTTAGTTATCTAGATAGTACATACCTCCACGTACATATACATGTTTTCAGAATTAATATTCATCTTTCAGCTACTTCTACAGAGTAGAGAAGGCAGCCGCTTGCGCTTTCGCAAAGTGTCTACGCAGGACAGCAACTCGTTGTATGTTACAAAATGTTGTCTTCATAGACAGCGGTTCATGTGAGCAGAGATGGAACCCAGGGGAAGCCAGTTATGGGTCGTATGGATT
Source organism: Schistocerca serialis cubense (assembly GCF_023864345.2). NCBI lineage: Eukaryota > Metazoa > Arthropoda > Insecta > Orthoptera > Acrididae > Schistocerca > Schistocerca serialis. The sequence goes on from NC_064644.1 coordinate 57,339,402, forward strand.
ATCAAACACTTCCCAAGGAAAACGCTGCAGGAGCCTCTTCACTGCTCTGCATTCTGGGGCCGGGAATTGTCATGAAGGAGGAAATACATGACAGTTACGCTTGGTGGGCTGCATAAATCAGGCGAGATCTCTCGGCAGGCACCCATGCTTGGCGGGAGAGACTACATTCCCGGCGTCCTTACGTGGTCACCGTGTGCTCAGATCTGAAAGGAGCGACATGAATTGGTCGACAGAGGTCCTCAAGAAACTGTCTAACACATCTGTACAGCGCTTTTCGAATTTTTACTGTTTTTTCCATTTCGCAATAGGGCGGACCTTACTTTCCGAATCGCATTCGTACATACGCAGAAACAATGTTGCAACAATGGACATTAGCCTGATCCTTCTATAATGATGAACATTAACATTGCTTTCGTTTGTAAGGACTGGAAACGCTGGTGTCTCTATTCAGTTTTAGAGATTACTCTGGTCTTCCAGCAGTGGCCCAAAGGAAATTTTATTGTTGGCAGCAAATGCTGAAGCTGACCGAGCGGGTTGTGAAGAACAGTGTAGCGGGAGAGTCGAGTGCCACCCGGAGAGTGGTTTGCATGGGCTCCATCTGTAGTTGGCGTGATCCGCAGAGTGACTACTACAGTTATTTAGTTCATCTACGTGTACACTCGGCAAATCACATGTAAGTGCCTGCCAGAGGGCTCATCGAGCCCTCGAAGTTGAAATAGAACAGGAAAAACTGCAGACATTTTATCGAAACTGATATGGCCTGACAGTAGAAAATTTGTGAGCAGTGTCCTTGTGTAACAGGATTAGAAATGATAGATGTCTGCTTCACTAGAGACTGGTAGGAGGAACATTAACTGTTAAGCTACTTGAATGTGGGCAGTTGTTATTCCCGATTTATGAATGTGCTGTAACTTATCTTTGCTGCGACCTTTGGGGCTCACACTCTTGGTTATTACAAACTTGAGTGCTGGTTTCTGATATCAGAACAAAGAGGTCTTTTCATTACTCTTTAAATTGGTTGTTTCCAACCCCAGCTGTGGTGGCTGAAATTATTTTCCCTGTTTGCCTACTTGATAGGTATTTTCCAATGGAGGTATTAAGGGATGGTGGTGATGGACATATGGATGGAGCACTCAACAGCGAGGTCATCAGCGCCCATACTCAGTGATCGGAAAAGAATGTGGTTTTGTTTTGTGAAAAGTGTGCAACAGATGGTAAAACGTAAAATAAAATCCTCACCCATTCTGGGACAGTCTCTCTCTCTATTACCTTCACTCGGCTTTCTCATAGAATACCAAAAGGTGTATGCCTTAAGATAGTGTGTGATTGAAATAAAGACAGTAACTGCGCAGTATCTAAAACGGGGGATTGTGCCTGATAGTGGATTTGGAAAACAGAAGAAGAAGTGCCGGCCGGTGTGGCCGAGCGATTCTAGGCGCTTCAGTAAGGAACTGCACGACCGCTACGGTCGCAAGTTCGAATCCTGCCTCGGGCATGAATGTGTGTGATGTCCTTAGGTTAGTTAGGTTTAAGTAGTTCTAAGCTCTAGGGGACTGATGACTTCAGATGTTAAGTCCCATAGTGCTCAGAGCCATTTGAACCATTTTTTGAAGAAGAAGTAACCACCATGGAAACACATTAAAATATGTTACCTAAGATACACACAATCTTAAAACACCGAGGACAGTCAATTGATTGTCTCCTAAAGTAGGGCGCAGATCAACTAGTAAGCTGGTTGCAGCTCTCAGGGCTTGCTATAAAACACATGCTGTTAAAATGTGGAGCAAGGATACCTGTATTCGTGAAGCACAGCATACTGGCGATTCGTAAGGGGACTTGGCGCTAAAAACTCATGCAGTACATTGCTTTGAAGCCGACGCCACAATATTTGTTGTCCCAACACATTAGCAGGTTACTGTTTATGTTTGTTTCTTGTTCCTATTTTCTGTCATGACCACACAATAGTTTTTTAACAGGTAAAGGTTTGAGTTCTTTCGTGAAAGCATTTTTAGACGTTTCTCTCGTCTTAGCATCCTGTAATACGTTGAGTTTAGCGTCATTAGTGTTATTTTGTTTTCCAATAAAGAAGAAGAGAAATATGTACTTTTATAAGGGTGCTTTCGTAATCCAGAATTTTCTTTAATGCAGACTGACGGAACTGCTGCTAGGCCCATATCCTTTTCAATATAATACTGAAAACATATTTTGCTATATTTTGTCGGATTCCAGTCATTCCTTCTCACAAACTAGACATCATTAAGAGTTTGATTGATACGAAACATAAAGGCGAATAAAAGACATAAATCGCTACAGTAAAAGTAATCATCCGAAACAAAAGTGATGTGTGTGGAGAAAAATATCGATGTAACGAGTCCAGTTACGGTTGAAAAGTGATTTCTTTACACTTAAGACTACAATCAGAATGAATAATATACCCATAAACATCACAAGTTGGCATTTTCGATCAAAATACTTCCACCAGAAGGTAACGTTCTGGGCAACTGACATGGCAGACGACGGCCTAGAGTTCGTGATGTCATTACGACTCCTATTATTAAATATCCATGTGTTTTCCAGTATTTCTTGGAAATAAACTTTTCAAAAGCATTGACAGCAAGCAGGAGTTTGTAAAGGATTATTATCTGCATGAATGTCAAATTAGCTGAAGGGCATTGACGTACACTTTTGAAGAGTAGCTTAAAGCTCGCTGTCTGCCATCCGTAAATGGTGTACGAATCATGTCATGGGCCATGTGGGACAGAGGAAATATTTTTTTTTATCTCAAGAGGGAGTAATCATCAGTAATTAAGAAAATTACTCAACTAACGTGGAGCCTACGGGAATAAGACAGTACTTTCCCCTGCTCAAACGGATAATACGGATTATCTGTTTTGTGATTTTCTAGGCGAACGTTACGATTTTGTGAACAAGTTCAGAGACTAAGTCCTCATATCAGAGCGTGGAGCCACACGCTAACTGTAGGGTTTATTCGATAAAGGCTACGGACTTACCGAGGGCTATTTAAGGCAATAGGTTTCATAAGTTGAAGTCCTCATGTTTGGTATTATTTGCTTGACTTAGCGCCCCTTTGACTCAAAACTTCATCTTTTTTGCATTTTCGAGTAATTTATGGGTTGGAGTTGCTAAGAATCACCTGCAGGCGGTGTTGCATGTCTTTGGAGTCTGAATTTTTCATCGTAGGTGTAGGATCTGACAGTCTTTTGAAACTGGCTGATTACGTCATGGCACGTGTTACCGAATAAAGGAGCAGGGACAAATTAATCCTGTCTCGCGGGTCAAAGCGAGTCTCCCGATCCTTGTTTATAGTGATTCAATAGTACAACATTGCTGAGGGTAATTCTAGGCCCGCCAGCAAACGTTTCTATGGAGATCTGCGCAGTTGTGTGTGTCCTAACACATTTTCTGCAATGCACAACGCAAGGGGACGTGCATTCTGGCCGGACTCACCAACTGAACTCGCGTGGCGCCATGGATGCTCAGAACACTCGCCGCGGGAAACGTTTTAAAAGTTTTGTCGTTGCTCTTGCCACTATCTGTTTACAACGCGTGTTCAAATTTTTCACTGAGACCTAAACTGACAGAAATTAATCGCGCAATTTCAACACAAAGTATCAGCAACACACGTCTACAATCTTCCGATGAAAGATTTTAAGTGGCTAACACAAGGTAACATTTCGTTAGAAATACTGAAAAGAAACATTGGCGGCGTGATGAATTAATAATGAAGGAATTTTCGATCCCTGTAATATAGTTTGTGCTTGAAAATAATGGTGGAGAGCGGGACTGGGGCATCGAAGAGGCCTCCTTTAGCTGATCATGACGACGTTCCTCTAGAATGTCACCATAGTCTAATCACAGAGATGGCGAATCGCCGTGAAAGACGTAAGATTTTGGTCTGAATGTATATCTGTGTACAACATTCAGTAAGAAGAAATCTTGGTAAGTAATGCGTTTATTCTTACTGTTTAGAAGCATGCATTACGTGCGCTTTTATTAAACCTGTTTCATTAATATTTTGAAATGAAGTATACGTGGTCCTCTCCCTTAGCAGTGGTGATGTAGTATGTCAATAGAATTAATGTGAAAAAAGTAAATCTAGGGCAAAGTCTCGCTAGGAAAAGTACAACTTCAACTATTGTGCTGCATTTTTGTACATTCGTCTCATCATTCATCGTTCTGTCCACTCTGTCCATCTTTCCCGCATTTAGTTCTAGAAGATCGTCATACACAACAATTTGCTCTTTGTTGTGAGCTCAGTGTCATATCCTTATTTTCATCATGCTGCGAACAAGTTCAGAGGCAAAGGCCATGGTACGGCCAGGTCTATCGGGTTGCCTAACCACCAGATATCAACAGCAAAACTACAACTTCATTACAGTCAGAACAGCAGATACGCAACTTGGGCAGATGGCGCCAACTTAGCTGCACTATTGCCTTACACCAACCACGTGTGCGATAATAGAGCGTGTCAAGTAACATTCCGCTCCACTAGTATTTAAGAGGCTGTGCTACTGGATGAAATGCAGTCAAATCGTGACTCCAGCGAAGTCAAGTGATTAGCAGATTCCTCCGATTTCCATGAGCGGTTATCAAAGAGCTTCTCAACTATGGTCATCGATTAACCTTCGATTGACCTCCAAATTTCTACTCTGGTTTATGAATATGCAGGGTGGCCAGGAACTGTATGTATAGTTTATATAGGTGTTGCAGAGTAGGGTGTGCTGAGAAAAAATCCTTAAGAAAAAAATTCTACACATTACGCCGTTTCTGAGTCCATTAATATTGAAGTTAGCCAATCAGACCACTGTGCGCAATTTAAGGGGCTCGCCACAAACAGTATCGTCAAATGTTGTCTTCGTTTCGTTTACTAAAACAAATGACCGATACAAAAATTGTGCATCGAACCAGAGCCAAAGGCTGACAATGCGCTAATCTGATGTGCGCTATGACGTATGGTATGAAAACAACTGACATTATTTGTATCTGACTGGCAGCTCGAATTTGCACACGCAGTGAACTGATTGGCTAGCTACAGTGCTAATCAACTCGGGAACGGCGCAAAGTATTGAAAATTTTTGTTTAGAGTTATTTCTCAACACAACATCCCCTGCAACGCCCTTTAAGCTTCACAGACCACCCTGTATACAGGGTCAACTACGCCCAACAAGTCGGCTAGCCTGAATTTGATACTGAACCAGGAACACTTTACCTAACAAATTTTTTCTTCGTTTCCAAATGATCTCTCGTGAACTTGTGAATTTCACGACAGACTGTATGTACTGTGCCTTGAATAAATGCGGTCACTTCTATTATGACTGTCACCTGTAGTTATACAGACCGTTTGGAGAAGCTGACATTTATTGGGAGGCGATGCGACACTCTATGACCACCTTCATAACACACCAATAGATATCTTTATATCAATAGATATCTTTTATTGTAAGAAAGTGCATTTTATGGCATTATTACCTGCGAAATTCCACGGTACGCGTTCAGCTGCCTGTTGAAAAGGGAGTTGATCCTCCGTGTACACTGGCCCATTTCCTTGCGGATGAGTTATTTGTAACATATGTGTATTTGTAACGTGTAGGTGAATGTAACAGTTGCGTACACGTCGTAGCTTAATGTTTGTTTAGTACGATGATGATAATGATGTTGATGATGAGAAGGAAAAAGGTGGAACCTAGCGCAGACACATAGCCTACTCTTCTCCGGAAACATCAAGGTGGCCGCTGACCTTAATGTCCACATCCGATGGACGTACCACTGTTAATAGTGTTACATAGCCTTACTTCATGAGACACCGTGAAGACGTCTCTAATTTCAGTACATTCGCGCTAACACTGGTGACCATTAACTTTACGCCACGACCTATTGCTAACCTATTTGCCAGCTAAATACTGGGAATGAAAATTTACTTAAAACCAAGGATTCATACTGCTTTACCTCCTAGGCGAGCGCCGCTGCACAGGCGTGCATTAGCAATCACGTCTGCGGAAGCGGGTATGTTACACTGTTTTGGTTTAATTGAAAGAAAAAAATTCGTGATGTATTCTAGTGAAGGGTGTCGATACCCGTGCCATTAAACTCCCTTTTAAATTAACTGCGTGTCCCAGACCAGTCTCAAACTCAGAACATTGCTTATTTCCGGATATTCTCTTAGCTGCTGGGCTATCCAGGCCAGACTCACTATCCGTTATCATAGCTTCAGTTTTTTCAGTACCTCTCTCCTACTTCCCATTTGTCACGATAAATCGGCTGCGTACTTCGGCGGACCAGCACTCTCAACATTTTCGTTTGGATTTTGTTTTTTTATCCAATACCCGATTATAGCCTATACACTGACTTATTCAGTTTTAATTACTTCCTTTACTTGTAATGACGTGCTATGCCACACCTTCTTACACGTCGTGCGTATCTCTAAGTAGCAGATGTAAACGAAATTGCTTAACATGATGTTAGTTTACAGTATATAAGTTTCGCCTTTGTGCAAAAACGCTGTTTCTTCTTTTCACGCAAACATGTTTGTGAACCTCTGCCTCTGCCGAAACATGTTTAGGTAAAAAGAAAAAGAAACAGTGATGGTGCGTAAAGGCGGAACCTAAATTCTGTAATTTAACTGCAGAGACAGAAAGAAAGATAAGAGCCACAGATTCAAAAGATGAACAATACGTTAGGTACCTATGTACCCTCATGGATGATGCCAGTGACCCAGTGGCACTGTACCTAGTGTTTTCGGGAATAATCCACCAATTCAGAAGCAAACTAAGTTGTCCCGAGAAGTGTATGTAACGTTCCAGCAAAATGACAATATTACCCCTCTGGATTTCATAAATATTAAATCTATTAAATTTTTAGTGCAGATGACAATGGGGGTTCCGTATGCTCACAGAAAAGGTTTATCAAAGGGGCTGAATAATTTAGTAACACGGTTGCCTGTCCATTGTGGGCGAAAAGGAACGTTTTAGCTAATGGGTTATTACAATAATAAATCATCTGTTCTGGAGGTGTGTGTACCTAATCTTTTAGTGGACGTAGCACACTCAGAATGACACGAACTATTCTTAGCTACAGGAAAGCTGAAATCCCACGCTCAAGAAACATTTAGCTTCGGAATTTGCAAAAATATGCGTCCTAAAAGAACTAACACAACAGCTGAATTTAGTGTCTAGCGTCTGACTACACAACTGCATAACAAACAAGCAGTTCCACAACTGTAGAGTTTATACAACCTTAATACGGTCACAACTAATTATAAATACTTTTTACCTCAAATTTTAACATAAACTATATTAAAATAATCGCACGACACCATAATATTGCACATCAAGTGAACTCATTGTCAGAAAATGAAGGGACAATGTTTAACATTGGAACACTTCTCAGACTTCGCCTCTGGCCGAGGTCTAGCAGAAGGTTAATACATCTTCTTATTCCATTTTCAAATTTTTTCAACAAAGTGAATACAGATGTTCCTTTTTGAAAAATCTGTCAGAACGAAATTAATCTATTTTCCTATAAAGTTTGATATATCATTATTGCAAATAACTGTTGGGCAGAATACTGATAATTATTTTGCTAGGTTCTCACAGCTCTCCAAATTTCTGTGAAAAGAAATCTTGTGATTTTTCTCTTCCATAAATGCCTTACTCTTGTAGTAAATGAATATTCCTTCGACAGAGTATTTCACTATTGTACTGACTAATTTCATGTCAAATTTAAGCACTATAATGTGACTGGTTCGTGAGAAAAATATAAATGAAGTTACCAAAATGTAAGTTACGGAAACTCTGAATAAAAAATTGGACAATGTTTGCATCAGGTCTTGTCTTATCAGGGTTATGTGGTGCATTCTCCTCTTCATTCTCAAGCAGTATTTTCTTTACTTGTCGTCTTGTAACCTGAATTTCAAACAGAGTATCAATAACGTCAACTGCATTCATTCTGCCGTTACCAGTTTCCTTCAATATCGACAATGTGAAAGCTCATGGATCAAACCCTCGGCTCTGTAGAGTCCGCAGTCTGCCAAGATTAGCACGGTTAAAAACGAAAGAAGAATAATACTCTATAACATCACCAGAAGTTGTGGAAACAAATCTTGTCTTGGTCCCGTTCCTGTCAGAGAGTTGTAAGTTCCATTATGATTTTGAGCTAGTCCATGCACAAACTTTTGCAAAAGTTCTGGATCTGCTGAACATCGAAACATTCCCCACATTGTTACTGAATTAATCTGAAAGAAAATACCGCAAGAATAAAGAATACGAGGAAACAGAACAACAGAGTGGAGTGGACCCGTGCAAGCATTTGTTAAATTTTATTTTTATCACGTTAAGAAGTGGAATTGGAACGTAATATTCAGAAATTGAGATTTCATTATCTTACTGTAAATAAAGATCCAACAAAAAGTTTTTCACAGTTATGAACGCGTATGTCCCCACTCAACAAAGACCAGTTCCAAGTTAAATACAGTGCGAAACTAAAGCTATTGGGAACAAACATAAATTTCCATTTTCAAGACATCGCCACTCAATCAACACTTCTTTTTTTTTAAGTTTTGATGTTGCGCACTCGTGTTGTAAGGGTATGTGTCTAACTGGAGGATTGTTTACTTGGGATCACATGACGGCTTCCGGCCGGTGCTTCAGTTTGGTGACTGATTTCAGAATCACGTGAAGGGATGCGCAGCAGTGACCACCACAAGCAGTTTCCAACATTTTTGTGTTGCCAGACAAGAGGTCGTGATTTGCGCAGCATCTGCATATACACTACCGGCCATTAAAATTGCTACATCACGAAGATAACGTGCTACAGACCCGAAATTTACCCGACAGGAAGAAGATGCTGTGATATCGAAATGATTAGCCTTTCAGAGCATTCACACATGGTTGGCGCCGGTGACGACACCTACAACGTACTGACATGAGGAAAGTTTCCAACCGATTTCTCATGCACAAACAGCAGTTGCCCGGTGTTGCCTGGTGAAACGTTGTTGTGATGCCTCGTGTAAGGAGGAGAAATGCGTACCATCACGTTTCCGACTTTGATAAAGGTCGGATTGTAGCCTATCGTGATTGCGGTTTATCGTATCGCGACATTGCTGCTCGCTTTGGTCGATATCCAATGACTATTAGCAGAATATGGAATCGGTGGGTTCAGGAGGGTAACACGGAACGCCGTGCTGGATCCCAACGGCCGCGTATCACTAGCAGGTATCTTATCCACATAGCTGTAACGGATCGTGCAGCCACGTCTTGATCCCTGAGTCGACAGATGGGGACGTTCGCAAGACAACAACCATCTTCACGAACAGTTGGACGACGTTTGCAGCAGCATGGACTATCAGCTCGGAGACCATGGCTGCGGTTTCCCTTGACGCTGCATCACAGGCAGGAGCGCCTGCGATGGTGTACTCAACGACGAACCTGGGGACACGAATGGTCCGCAGCTCGTGGTCGTACGGTAGCGTTCTCGCTTCCCGCGTCCGGGTTCCCGGGTTCGATTCCCGGCGGGGTCTGGGATTTTCTCTGCCTCGTGATGACTGGGTGTTGGGTGATATCCTTAGGTTAGTTAGGTTTAAGTAGTTCTAAGTTCTAGGGGACTGATGACCATAGATGTTAAGTCCCATAGTGCTCAGAGCCATTTGAACCATTTTCGACACGAATGGCAAACCTCATGTTTTCGGAGTAATCCAGGATCTGTTTACAGCATTACGATGGTCGCATACGTGTATGGCGACATCGCGGTGACCGCACATTGGAAGTGTGTATTTGTCATCGCCATACTGGCGTATCACCCGGCGCGATGGTATGGGGTGCCATTGGTTACCTCTTGTTCGCATTGACGGCACCTTGAACAGTGGAAATTACATTTCACATGTGTTACGCCCGTGGCTCTAGCCTTCATTCGATCCCTGCGAAACCCTACATTTCATCAGGATAATGCTCGACCGCAATTTGCAGATCCTGTACGGGCCTTTCTGGATACAGAAAGTGTTCGACTGCTGTTCTGGCCAGCACATTCTCCAGATATCTCACCCATTAAAAAGTCTGGTCAATGGTGGCCGAGCAAACTGGCTCGTCACAATACGCCAGTCACTACTCTTGATGAACTGTGGTATCGTGTTGAAGGTGCATGGGCAGCTGTACCTGTACACGCCATCAAAGCTGTTTGACTCAATGCCCAGGCGTATCAAGGCCGTAATTACGGCCAGAGGTGGTTGTTGTGGGTACTGATTTCTCAGGATCTATGCACCCAAATTGCGTGAACCGTTACCTGCATTTCACATGTGATAATTGCAAATTAGCTGAGTTTCGTGAATGTCTTCACATTTAGAGAGCACAAATAAAGGAGATATGAAAGGTGGACTAACAATAATACCACCAGATACCTCTCAAATGATTACTGAGCCATGGCGGCTCTAATTCTGGCTGTATGGCATTCCACTGCTGACGATAACTACTTAGCTCGCCGATATTGATTCGATCGTGTGTCGCGAGCTAAGGTCTTTGGTCGTGGTGTGTGTTGTTGATTTGGTGGAGGGCCACGTGGCTGGCAAGTTGACGATTTTGGCGCAATCCAACCGTCCGGTGCTCGTCTCGAGGAGTGGCGTAGTGTTAAATCGGTCGGGGGCAAGTCTGGCCGGCTCGTTTAAGAATTGGTGGCGGCGCAAACACAGGCGAACATAGCATGCAACCTGGTCAGTAAGTTCGCGGCGTACTCTGCAAACTTCGGGTTTACGCCATTTCGACTATCGCCTTTGTGGCTGGAATCCTACAAGTCGCGACTCCTTCACATCTGAGTGGAGTTCAGTGTTTTCTTACTTTCAGTACTTGATACTGTAAGGCCATTTCTGAGTTGCATGGAACTGGATATGTTACAATAACGAGCTTGACCATCAGTCAGTGCTACCAATCGCAATTTTCGTTCTGGACCATATGCCGTGCAAGTGTAAGAGTATTCCCTGTGACAGATTTCGTGAAGGGAATAAACTGTGGCTGAATCTGTGTGGCGGCCGAAGTGGTACATGTGCAAGTTTGTGTTACTGCACTAGCAGGCCATGATGCGACCACTCGTGAATACCGGAAATTTTTAAGGTGTGTTAAGTTTAACCGTACTGGTACGTGCTTTGCCATTAATTTACACTCCTGGAAATGGAAAAAAGAACACATTGACACCGGTGTGTCAGACCCACCATACTTGCTCCGGACACTGCGAGAGGGCTGTACAAGCAATGATCACACGCACGGCACAGCGGACACACCAGGAACCGCGGTGTTGGCCGTCGAATGGCGCTAGCTGCACAGCATTTGTGCACCGCCGCCGTCAGTGTCAGCCAGTTTGCCGTGGCATACGGAGCTCCATCGCAGTCTTTAACACTGGTAGCATGCCGCGACAGCGTGGACGTGAACCGTATGTGCAGTTGACGGACTTTGACCGAGGGCGTATAGTGGGCATGCGGGAGCTCGGGTGGACGTACCGCCGAATTGCTCAACACGTGGGGCGTGAGGTCTCCACAGTACATCGATGTTGTCGCCAGTGGTCGGCGGAAGGTCCACGTGCCCGTCGACCTGGGACCGGACCGCAGCGACGCACGGATGCACGCCAAGACCGTAGGATCCTACGCAGTGCCGTAGGGGACCCCACCGCCACTTCCCAGCAAATTAGGGACACTGTTGCTCCTGGGGTATCGGCGATGACCATTCGCAACCGTCTCCATGAAGCTGGGCTACGGTCCCGCACACCGTTAGGCCGTCTTCCGCTCACGCCCCAACATCGTGCAGCCCGCCTCCAGTGGTGTCGCGACAGGCGTGAATGGAGGGACGAATGGAGACGTGTCGTCTTCAGCGATGAGAGTCGCTTCTGCCTTGGTGCCAATGATGGTCGTAGGCGTGTTTGGCGCCGTGCAGGTGAGCGCCACAATCAGGACTGCATACGACCGAGGCACACAGGGCCAACACCCGGCATCATGGTGTGGGGAGCGATCTCCTACACTGGCCGTACACCACTGGTGATCGTCGAGGGGACACTGAATAGTGCACGGTACATCCAAACCGTCATCGAACCCATCGTTCTACCATTCCTAGACCGGCAAGGGAACTTGCTGTTCCAACAGGACATGCACGTCCGCATGTATCCCGTGCCACCCTACGTGCTCTAGAAGGTGTAAGTCAACTACCCTGGCCAGCAAGATTTCCGGATCTGTCCCCCATTGAGCATGTTTGGGACTGGATGAAGCGTCGTCTCACGCGGTCTGCACGTCCAGCACGAACGCTGGTCCAACTGAGGCGCCAGGTGGAAATGGCATGGCAAGCCGTTCCAAAGGACTACATCCAGCATCTCTACGATCGTCTCCATGGGAGAATTGCAGCCTGCATTGCTGCGAAAGGTGGATATACACTGTACTAGTGCCGACATTGTGCATGCTCTGTTGCCTGTGTCTATGTGCCTGTGGTTCTGTCAGTGTGATCATGTGATGTATCTGACCCCAGGAATGTGTCAACAAAGTTTCCTCTTCCTGGGACAATGAATTCACGGTGTTCTTATTTCAATTTCCAGGAGTGTATATACCGTATTTTACTCCCTGATTATTCTTGCATGAAGCTATAGCTGCTCAAATTACTGTTCCCTTCTCATGTCTGTTGGTAGGGTAGCTTTGGCAGCAAACTACGCGTTCCTGTTCCACGGGCCAGGAGCAGAAGTGTGTTTGATTAACTTCTCATGGTTGGGATTCACAGTCATATAATGTTTCTTAAAACACATCATAGTTGCCGTTGACTGCGTAAAATATTTACTGTTACTATTGCAATTTCGTCCTTACGGCCATTTTAAAGTAACACTGCAAAAGTTACCTAATCACAAGTATACAGAAGCACAGGGTGTATGAAAATAATTAAGCAAACATTTCATTAAAAATGTATCGTATCTCTTATTTTGTGTATTTTAAGATCGGCAATTTTGATGTGATGTATCTGACCAGTTTTGTGTTAAATCATAAGTAACAAATTTTATCAGTAATCCTGGTGTCATTTACTGTAAAGAAAAGTTTATGGACTATAACGAGGGAAGGAAAGCATACTCCCATGTATTTAACTTTTGTGCGTTTTATAAATGAAATGTAGCCTCGACATTTCATTGTATCCGAAGAATGTGACATATTGTATCAATCTACTTCAACAGTAATTCATAAAACTGTACAGTTATTTTAGACACTTCCCGAAAACATTTTAAACAGTTTAGATGGAATAGTATACACATTTACTTTACTGTTTGGTATAATAGAGCCTGGTTGAAGGATGCAACCTGTATTTGTGCGGAGGCATTGTGATGTTTTGTCAGAATTTGTGGTGCTGCACAGTGAATTGGATTGCTGGTGAGCGTTTTACGTCATTCATATTCACAAAATTTATGCGCATACAAAGCATTATATATCAGAGCTCTCTTCATCTCATTTACGAGCCCTTAGTCAATGTGAGAGCTTATTAACAGATAAAACATGTATTATCCTCTATTATCTTATAAATAAATATTCCCATTCTATCCTACTGCCTATTACAATCATAGCACTATTTAGTAAGCTGTACGATGCCGACAGATGAAAAGACTTTTCTTTTTTTTTCCTTTATTGTAATTTTCATCACCTGATACAGAAGGGCGGGCAGCAGCGTAGTACGCTGCTCTTCAGCCTTAAGTGGAACAATAACAAGACATATAGGTGATACAGACACTACAGTAAAAACGGCGGGCAAAAAAAGGAGATTTAAAAAACAATAAACATGAAGCTGTTCACGCTAGACTCGAAAAAACAGGAAACAGTTGGTGACACGGCACACAGAACACGGATGACGGCGAAGGCACACATGAACAGTTGATGCGTGACGGTGACAGAACACTAAACACAAATCGAGGCACACACACGACACACAGATGGCGACGATCTCCGGCGCGCGAAAGTCCACTGAGCGTGTACGAGTCCGGGGACCTGCCAAGAGAGGAGGAGGAGGAAGGGGAGTGGGAGAGCGAGAGGGGAGAGCAGAGATGCCACGGGCAGGGGAGAGAGGTGGGGAGGGAGGAAGGGGGAGGGGAAGCCCGGGGGAAGAGGGTTGGAGGGAGGGGATGGGGGAAAAGGAAAAAGAAGGGAAGAGAAGAGAAGGGAGGGAGGGTGCCGAAAGGAAACGACACCGGAAGTGGGGGGTGGGGCAGGGTCAAAGTTGATAGGAGGGGTAGATGGAGGGGACGAGGACATCATCAGGGAGGGGGAGCTGGCGGAAGCCACCTTGGGAGAGGGTAAGGAGGGTGGAGAGATGGAGACCGGGTGGGACGTGGGAATACAGGCACGGCAGCGGGCGGGGGTGGGAGAGGATCGGGGACACGAGCGGGTGAGGAGGATCGAGTTTGCGGGAGGTGTACAGGATCCGTATCCTTTCAAGGGAAAGGAGGAGGTGGGGGAAGGGGATGAGATTGTACAGGATTCGCGTGGGGGAGGGGAGACGGATTCGATAGGCGAGGCGGAGAGCATGACGTTCAAGGATTTGGAGGGATTTATAAAAGGTAGGGGGGGCAGAGATCCAAGCCGGATGGGCATAACAAAGGATAGGGCGGATGAGGGACTTATAGGTGTGGAGGATGGTGGAGGGGTCCAGACCCCACGTACGGCCAGAGAGGAGCTTGAGGAGACGGAGGCGGGAGCGTGCCTTGGCTTGGATTGTCCGGAGGTGGGGAGTCGAGGAGAGGCGACGGTCGAGGGTGACGCCAAGGTACTTAAGGGTGGGAGTGAGGGCGATAGGACGGCCATAGATGGTGAGATAGAAATCCAGGAGGCGGAAGGAAGGAGTGGTTTTGCCCACAATGATCGCCTGGGTTTTGGAGGGATTGACCTTGAGCAACCACTGGTTGCACCAAGTGGTGAACCGGTCAAGATGGGATTGGAGAAGGTGTTGGGAGCGCTGTAGGGTGGGGGCAAGGGCAAGGAAGGCGGTGTCATCGGCAAACTGGAGAAGGTGGACGGGGGCTGACGGCGGCGGCATGTCCGCTGTGTACAAAAGGTACAGAAGGGGGGAGAGGACGGAGCCTTGGGGCACACCGGCAGAGGGGAAAAAGGTGTAGGAATCTGTGTTATGGATGGGAACAGACTTTACGCTATAAAGCTTATAAGTTGTATCCTTGGTGTGCACTATCTTTGCCACGTGCACAGGCAGTATCTTTAGTAAATGTATTTTCGCGCCAACTGACTTAGCTCCACATGTTGTAAGTGTACCTGAACCTGTATGTGTGATAGATTATTAGAGTTTTTTATTCTGACAGAATGTAAGTAACGTAAAATTTTTATAATTGATCTGCTTTCTTAATGAAATGTTTGCTTAATTAGGTATACAGGGTGTTACAAAAAGGTACGGTCAAACTTTCAGGAAACATTCCTCACACACAAATAAAGAAAAGATGTTATGTGGATATGTGTCCGGAAACGCTTGATTTCCATGTTAGAGCTCATTTTAGTTTCGTCAGTATGTACTGTACTTCCTCGATTCACCGCCATGATTTCATACGGGATAGTCTACGTGTGCTGCTAGAACATGTGCCTTTACAAGTACGACACAACATGTGGTTCATGCACGATGGAGCTCCTGCGCATTTCAGTCGAAGTGTTCGTACGCTTCTCAACAACAGATTCGGTGACCGATGGATAGGTAGAGGCGGACCAATTCCATGGCCTCCACGCTCTCCTGACCTCAACCCTCTTAACTTTCATTTATGGGGGCATTTGAAATCTCTTGTCTCCGCAACCCCGGTACTCTTCGTGCTCGTATTGTGGACGCCATTCTCCAGGGCTGCATCAGCGCATCAGGGATTCCATGCGACGGAGGGTGGATGCATGTATCCTCGCTAACGGAGGACATTTTGAGCATTTCCTGTTACAAAGTGTTTGAAGTCACGCTGGTGCGTTCTGTTGCTGTGTTTCCATTCCATGATTAATACGATTTGAAGAGGAGTAATAAAATGAGCTCTGTCTAACATGGAAAGTAAACGTTTCCGGACACATGTCCACATAACATATTTCCTTTCTTTGTGTGTGAGGAACGTTTCCTGAAAGTTTGCCCGTACCTTTTTGTAACACCCTGTATACACCCTGTGCTTCACTTCTGCATTTTTGTGTTTAGGTCACTTTTGTAGTGTTACATGAAAATGGCCATAAGGCCGAAATTGAATTAGTAACAAATAATTTATACAGTCAACGGCGACTATGTCTTTTAAGAGGTGTTTGTTTGTTGGCGCGGCGGCACGTTTGTCACCGCACAGCGTCTTGGTTGACCGGCAGTCTGCTGCCCCTCTCTTCATGGTGGCCCAAGTAAAGTAAAGTTCTTCGTTCATGCGTGCGACGGCGTCGTGTTGCCGTTTATGCAGGAACCAGTAGTTAGATCTGTTTGATGAATTTAAAGAGTTCAGGAGGTTGCGGCATGTTTGTCAAGCCTAAGGTTCTTCCTCATTATACCTCTGTAACTGTTCTTTTAAAGTTGGCACTCTCGTTACTAGTTCTCAGCGTGTGCAGCGGCCGAACCTTACTTTGATATACAGCATTACGTACTAAAATAGCTGCCAAATTTGGCTGCTCGTTCCTTGGTTGCTGTGACAGCATTACGCTGTAGTTCTCAGCTTACTTTGAATTCTGGGTAATTGAACAGTTACTAAAGGATGTCTTGGTTTCTATTGGTGTGTACCAGTTGAGGTAAATTTCAGTTGCATGTACTTCAGCTGATTGAGAATATAGGGCAGTTAAATATTTATTAATTGTTGTTGTTGATGTTTGATTTCAATATACGGGTGGGCATTGATTTTTAAATTGTATACAGTTCCAGTTGTCTGTTTTAGGAATGAGCTGTTGCGCTATTGAATTAGTAGACCGTTCTGTCTGGCGCTCCTGGCTCAGGTCTAGTATCTACTATCCCTCTTGCAGCTCCATGGTCAATATCTATGAGCAAGAGTTTGTATCTGTGGGTTGTGTCGTTAAGAGGCCTTTGCCTGCCGATATATATATGAGTTTGCTGGCCCGAGAAAGGGGCACGAAGTTTGGGGACTGACGGTAGCGTCGCGACAAGAGGTGGTCACGAGGTCCGAGCGGCCGGTCACGAGCTGCGCAAGGAGGGCCTGCGCAGAGTAAAGACACCGGAGTACTTAACCGGGATCAGCGTCGACTACAAGCAGCAGGCCGACATCCCGTCGGCTGGTTGGCAACATTCGTGTCGGACGACCGCTTGTAGCCTGGCTGCCCTCTTCTGGCTGGCTTTCACATCGGCACCACTCAGTAGCCGGTGCGACGCACCGTGGATCCATGGAACTGCTTGCTGATAAAGAGTAACGTTCTGTAATCCTCATGGTGATTTGTTTCATTGTCTATCTGCCCTCCTTATTATTTTCCGGTTTGTACCCGACCCTCACAGTTTTACTCTGTCGGCTCTTTGGATGTAAATATAGGTAGCAGTATTGTACTGAGAAATTAGTTGTCGTTTGAAAATTTATCCCGCTACTACATTTCCTTTGTCTGCTGGTTTGTAACTGATCATTAATGTTCCATTAATCAGCTCTTGGTCCTAAATACAGCCGGAACAATTGTACTAAGGCACACGTTGCAGTTAAACAAAAGAGAGACCTTGTGGTTAGATTTAGCTGTTAACCGGTTTAATTCTTTGATTGAAATTGCATTTCTCATTCATTAGTTACAATCTGAACAACTTGTTGTTCTAAGCTGTTCGTTTCAGTGTTTGAAAGACCGGGTCATTATTGGTGTATTTTAGCTGGATTTTGTTGCTCCGCTGAGTTCTCTTGTAATAAGTGTTAATAAGTAATGTTTTAAGACGTTCCTTCAGAGCGGTCTTAATAACTAATAACAAGTTGTCATGAAAATATTAATAGCCAGCTGTCACCAGGGCATTAGTCAAAATAAATTTGTCAGAGGGGACGGATTGAGACCCAGTCGCATGTTTGTTGCCGATTAAAATTGAGGTTGGTTGCTTTGAAGTAACCCACATCATTGTCATATTGTTTGCTAATCTGTTTAACCTTTAAGCACAAGTGCGCATTTTAACCCCCGACCTTTCGACATACAGCTTTCAAATTAAAGCTTAAGTCATCTGTTTCGAGTAACTGAATCACGCTTGTCATCAATGGTGCTTATATAGTTTTCATGTGTTGCAGAAGGGCATTTATTAAGACAGACTGCGTCCGGCACCGTAGTAAACGCCGCTGTTTCAGCCGATAACGCGCGGGTTGCAGGTCCGGCCGTCTGGTACTCATTGTCATATTGTGTGCTGTTTTGCAATACAAAACATGAGATTTATTTTGAAAAGATTGAAAGCTTATTCAACTTAAGGTTTAAGGTCAAAAGAATTTTGGAAACTTGTTAATTTTGTTAAAGAAAATTTTATGGCTAAATGCTTCGATTATCCGTAAAACACGGTCTACATATTGTTAAAAAAAACAGGTTGTGTGAAAAGAAACTCATATTGATGGGTCCTCCCTCCCCCGTTTTCATTAATTCCAGTAAGTACCACGTAACAAGGAACTGTATATTTTATTGCTTATGTGATTTTCTTATTAAGGGTTAAGAATTCCTAAGCGGCTCTCCAACAGCTCCATCAGTAGCGTGTCTTGTGATCATTCCCGTATTTGGATGAATGTTGTCCGATTGTTCAACGGTTACCTACGCTTGCATTTTGTTGTTACATTTAATGGTTTTCATTGTAATTCATTTGCTTGATAAAATTGTTTGTTGGACCTGTTTGCAGCCACACCCAGATGACGTGACTTTCCATGTTTTGGGAACTCCGTACTTCCGATTTTCATGTTCTGGTGTTAATGATGCTATTGTTAAGGTTTTTTAAAGATTTGAGACCGTTCAAGCTTTGGTGACAATTCTGATTCTTTTAATAAGTTTTAAATTTTAATGTTAATGTTGTTGTAAAGTAATAAAGTGTGTTACGTGAAACAACAAACAATAGGAACATTGACGAAAATTTGAGTGTGGTTGTGGTGTCGCCTTTGTTGTCGGAGATGAGAGGGAGAAAGCTCTCCGAGGTAGAACTGTGGTTATTGGTTGCAGTGGTAATCTGTTAGAATTAATGGCAGGATGGGTATGCTGAGTAGTTCAGTATTTATTTAAGTAATTCATTTATTATCTCTTTGGTAACTTACAAAAGAGATGCCAGTTCCTAACTCCTTCTTTAATAAACGTCAGACTCAGATAACTCTTATCAACAGGCCACTCGCCTGAGCTTACAAGAGACAATTACTATTCCGAAAATTGTTCTTGTTAATTACGAAACTACAAATACTATCTATTCAGATCGTCTATGTTCAAAGCTGTTCCCCAGAATAGATAATCACTACTTATCTGGCAGTTGATATGCATGTCACCAGATCTGATCACCGACTTCTCGCTGAGAATATTACTTCTGCATACTACTGCTATTGCTGCATGGCACAGCTACACGGTGACTCCTCAAAGCGGCCACTCGCTATTCGATCATACTACTGCTCTCTAATCCTCTCTCAGAATCTCTTGCTTATATAGAGTTCCAAATCGCTGCTGACCTTCTATAACATCCGTTCGGGATATTTCCATTAGCTGGCTCCTTCGACGCGTAAACACTTTAATGTTGGATTTCTCTTATAGGCGTCCACTCAACGATACCATCTACGTTTACTGGAAAGCTTGATTTAACGTCAGGGCTTGCGCCTCTTGGCGCAGTCTCAACTAGATCCATCACGTGAAACTTTCTGGCAGATTAACGCTGGCTAAGCCATGTCTCCGCAATATCATTTCTTTCAGGATTGCTAGTTCTGCAAGGTTCGCAGGAGAGCTTCCGTAAATTTTGGAAGGTAGGAGACGAGATACTGGCAGAAGTGTGTGAGTTGTGCTTGGGTATCTCAGATGGTAGAGCACTTGCCCGCGAAAGGCAAGGGTCCCGAGTTCGAGTCTCGGTCGGGCACACAGTTTTAATCTGCCAGGAAGTTTCATATCAGCGCACACTCCGCTGCAGAGTGAAAATCATATTCGGGAGATCAATCACGTGTATATTCCGTGATCCGTCTTGTTACTTGATGTTCCTACTTTACGTAACATATGGTAAACTTCTGTTTACGTCTCACTGCGGTTCAAATACTGCCTTAATAAGCGTGTATTTATCTTAAGCGTCTTATCTCTCTCCCAGTTCTTAAACTTGATACTTCTTATTTCATGAAGCTACAATTGTTTCTCTTTCAAGTGATCTGATAAGTATTGCTCATTAAATTTTTTCTTGGAACTGGACACAAGATGTTGACGTGCAGTCAAAAGTTTGTCTATCCATTACTTACTACTTTTATCCGAGTTTTTGCTGTCTGCTAATGATATCATATGGAAGCTCGAAGTTAATTTTCTTCACTTTCTGAACCACCCGGAAAAGCAAAACCGTCAACGAAACTTCCTGTATCTGCTTAGACATCGTGAGTTTCCACGCCCTACAGCAGCCAGCGGCCACCAGGCATCCGCCGCAGTTCGCTTGACGACCGACGCCCTCCGACAAGGTGAACAAAGTGATCCACATCTTCAGTACTTTCGCACTGGTAAGGATAAAATATTTTTTCCTTGTAGATTCATTATCACACGAAATAAATTCGATAAAATGAGTGTGCATCGCGCTGTTACACAGCAGACTTAGGTTGCTACGGCTATATTTGCCACTGGTCTTGCAGTTACGGATCAGACTTTGCATAATTTTATCTTAACAACATTGTTTAAGCGTTATAAAATAGTGTAGCAGGTGGAAAAAGTTGTAACATCTGGGATATATTGTTCGCTTTGTATGTAATACAGAGGTGAAGCCAGTACAGATAGCTTGAAACATTTTTCTCGGGTAAGTGCTATCGGACAAGTCGAGTTAGATAAGTATTTTCTTGCTTTAAGGACGATCGCTCCCACATAAAAGTGTCAATAAGTGACACGTAATGAAGTTTCGTTTGACATTTGCATTCAATAGGCAAGGTTCAGAAATCGGGTGTGGGATCGTTACACGCACTGAATCAAAGCACCAAAGTCAAATGGGAATGGCCGTATTTTAGTTTGAACGTCACCAGTTAGCTCTCTGACATTCTTACGTAGTACTGTTAGCAAGTTTATGTAGTACTGTTACCAGTGATGAGTTATGAGGTCTTTTCTTTAACTTATTAAGAAGAAATTAAAGGTTCAGCAACAAAAATATCTTATTGAGCAAAAGGTGGTTGAAAGAATAATATTTTGCATCATCTGGTACAAAAAGGGTGTTATGTACTACAGACTCCTTCCCAGGGGTCTATCCATCACAGCTGACTTCGGTACAAACATCTGAGCACCTTTCAGTCGCCATGTTAGGAAACAGACCTACAAAACTGTATCTGCTGTTACTGGTACGTAGTAAAACATTGTGCTGAGTTCGCAGACAAACCATCCAGGACTTAGGGAAGTCATCCCACATGCGTTTATTGCGCACGGGGAGGTGAACAGACTGTACGTTATGTATAAATAGGAAGATCTGGTTTAACCTCCAGTCAACATCGAAGTGATTAGAGAAGAAGCACAAGCTCGGACTGTATCAAGGATGGGGAACAAAGTCTTCCGTGCCCCTCCAAAGGAACCATCCGGCCAGTTGACTGGAACGATATAGGAAAATCACGGAAGACCTAAAGTAGGATGGCCAGATGCCCGTTTGAACCATCGTCCTACCAAATGTGAGTCCAGTGTGCTAAACATTGCACCAACGCCCTCGGTATAAATTATAATTATATGTATCATATTCTGAACTGAGATGGTAAGCTGTCACGATAACCAAATATCACTAAACATGCAATTATTAGCACCTGTTGCGCTCTATTAATTGATTATAGAGGGAAATACATCAGCTAAAGAAATGACATGTAGATATGTAATGTTGATCTCAGGGTATTCAGTAGCAAAGGATTTTAGTTGACATTGGTCTACACACGATAGAGTATCAAATGTTGATTTTCACTTTATCACTAAGACCGAGTAAGTCGCTACATACTTGTCTGAGCAGTTAATCGGAGAAATACGGAAAACCAATACCTAATCCGCAATCAATTCCTGAATTTGAAATTTAAGAGCTTACTGAAATTCCTCTGACGAATAACTCGAGTATCGGTGTACTCGAGTATCGGTGTGGACAAAAACAAACCTGTCATGGAACTCACGGAGCAACGCATACCACCAAGCAGCTGGAATCGCCCATCTGAATCCAAAATTTCTAAGTCCAGCTATGGTCATCAGAACGTTCCTTACATCGTAGTCTCACATCTGTGGCCCTTGCATCTGGTACTGAAGTTTTCTTCCTTCTGTAACTGAATGCAGAATGAACACTGCCGCTTACTTTTTACTTTCTGAATACCCGTTTGTCTCTACGTAAGAAAACGCGTGTGTTCATTTGCTAGGCAATGGCGTAGCTAGAACAGTTTCCATCTTCCCTGTATGTTAATTTGCGATGGCTGTCTAATAAGACGCAGAACAACTGAAATCCTAGCAGACTAGATTGGAAAGTTACCATGTGAGACTAGAGAGAGAAAGACGATAAGAATTGAGATTGCGTTTGTTGGCGCCACACAGCTTGGCCCCAACTTTACAAAGGAATTTGGTCTCTTCCTAGAAAATACACTCCTGGAAATGGAAAAAAGAACACATTGACACCGGTGTGTCAGACCCACCATACTTGCTCCGGACACTGCGAGAGGGCTGTACAAGCAATGATCACACGCACGGCACAGCGGACACACCAGGAACCGCGGTGTTGGCCGTCGAATGGCGCTAGCTGCGCAGCATTTGTGCACCGCCACCGTCAGTGTCAGCCAGTTTGCCGTGGCATACGGAGCTCCATCGCAGTCTTTAACACTGGTAGCATGCCGCGACAGCGAGAACGTGAACCGTATGTGCAGTTGGCGGACTTTGAGCGAGGGCGTATAGTGGGCATGCGGGAGGCCGGGTGGACGTACCGCCGAATGGCTCAACACGTGGGGCGTGAGGTCTCCACAGTACATCGATGTTGTCGCCAGTGGTCGGCGGAAGGTGCACGTGCCCGTCGACCTGGGACCGGACCGCAGCGACGCACGGATGCACGCCAAGACCGTAGGATCCTACGCAGTGCCGTAGGGGACCGCAACGCCACTTCCCAGCAAATTAGGGACACTGTTGCTCCTGGGGTATCGGCGAGGACCATTCGCAACCGTCCCCATGAAGCTGGGCTACGGTCCCGCACACCGTTGGGCCGTCTTCTGCTCACGCCCCAACATCGTGCAGCCCACCTCCAGTGGTGTCGCGACAGGCGTGAATGGAGGGACGAATGGAGACGTGTCGTCTTCAGCGATGAGAGTCGCTTCTGCCTTGGTGCCAATGATGGTCGTATGCGTGTTTGGCGCCGTGCAGGTGAGCGCCACAATCAGGACTGCATACGACCGAGGCACACAGGGCCAACACCCGGCATCATGGTGTGGGGAGCGATCTCCTACACTGGCCGTACACCACTGGTGATCGTCGAGGGGACACTGAATAGTGCACGGTACATCCAAACCGTCATCGAACCCATCGTTCTACCATTCCTAGACCGGCAAGGGAACTTGCTGTTCCAACAGGACAGTGCACGTCCGCATGTATCCCGTGCCACCCAACGTGCTCTAGAAGGTGTAAGTCAACTACCCTGGCCAGCAAGATCTCCGGAACTGTCCCCCATTGAGCATGTTTGGGACTGGATGAAGCGTCGTCTCACGCGGTCTGCACGTCCAGCACGAACGCTGGTCCAACTGAGGCGCCAGGTGGAAATGGCATGGCAAGCCGTTCCACAGGACTACATCCAGCATCTCTACGATCGTCTCCATGGGAGAATAGCAGCCTCCATTGCTGCGAAAGGTGGATATACACTGTACTAATGCCGACATTGTGCATGCTCTGTTGCCTGTGTCTATGTGCCTGTGGTTCTGTCAGTGTGATCATGTGATGTATCTGACCCCAGGAATGTGTCAATAAAGTTTCCCCTTCCTGGGACAATGAATTCACGGTGTTCTTATTTCAATTTCCAGGAGTGTATTTTTGATCAGACCTACAAAAAGTGTTTACTTCAATTATTTGAGACCTTTCGAAGTGCGTATTTCGGGTGGGAGGAGTAGGGGGGGGGGGAATATTTGTTTTACCACATCCCTCCAGGCGCCATCGGACCACGCCGTATGGGAAGCTCCAAATTTTTGTGATTAGAGAGGAGCTAAACAACAGTTATGTGTTTCACCAAAGAGTCGCCAAAGAATTTCTCTTCTTCGGTTTTGAGACCATTTATGTACAGTGCACAACTAGTGACTATTGTCATGGAGGACGTCCTTGCTAGAGTCACCCCCAACCCAGCTTGCAGTGTGTCTGGTAGAGCGGGAACGTGTCTCTTGCGACCGACGCGCCCCTCCTTCAGAAGAAACTTGCTCCATCCAGGGTATGTCTCCAGGTATTAGACTACAAGCCAACATTTACGGAAATTATAAACTTCACATCATACGGTAAAACTAACAAAGACTGGTCATACTCTGTCTAGGCAATGAAATCCATCTATATGAGAATCAGAGGATAGGAAGACCCTCATGCATTGATGTTCTGCAACTGCTCCTCATAATTACAATTTACTCGCCCACTTCTCCCATATTTAAAGAGAGCGGTAAGTACATAAATCCCACAAACTGAGATTGCTCACAATGTAATGACACATCTAGCATTTTTATAGGACACTTCCACCCAGACGAGAAAGAGCGCCACTTTCGTCTCGCTAACAGCTGAGATAATGTGATACACACAAGAAATTCTTTTTATCATTACTCTGTGGTTAACTGTGGTCAGATCATATTCCCCACTTCCTTTGCGGCATGGCATTAGGACAGGGACTGAGGTCACACATGATTTGTTTAACACTATTCTCACTCAATCATGCAAATTTGAAGGGAACAAAATTATATTATAAACGTCCATAGAATGCACCATTATATTTCATTTAGCAGTTCATAGTTTAGTCTTCACCACGTTTGTAACCTACACTCACTCTTCGAATATGTTATGTAATCACATCATTATCCGAATCCACACGTCCTTGACTGAGGTATTGCAATGACTACATTACATAGTGAGACACCCTCACAGAAAGTCAAAATCAATCACACTTCAATTTTAACATTTTGGCGTTCCGTGCCTTTCATACCAACATTCATTTCAAGTTTCATGTCATGGACAAATTACATAAAACAACGCATATCTACAAAAAATCATGAGCTCTAACTAAGACCATTAATTAGTACAAAAACATATGAACACGGACACAAATTTTCTTTCTATAAAAAACACGTAACATGAACCAAACACCCATAAGTTTACTAAAGAAGGAGTTTAAAAAAAATTGGTGACACAAGATACCTACAAAACTGGTATCATGCCCTCTCGACGACCAATCACTATGGACAATTGTGAATACTGTACAAATATTTGATTCATTATATAAAGGAATAACCTGCTTCAAAATAGTAAATATCTGGCGCTCCAATGAATTATCTTATTTATGAACACGGTGCAAACGATACATACAGTGTGATAAGATTTTAACATGATTAAACCCCAGTAATATATATAACAGAATCCGTTCACAAAAATGAGCATGTGTAGTCGTACTTAACGTTAATGACAATAAACGTACAAGCCAACTACATCGTGAGCTCTAGAGGTTCAATCAGTACAACGATTTTCAACACTGTCAAAAACATAGTCGTGGTCACAGTATTGACAAATGACCAAAATAAGTGATTACATTCAAAGGCGCCACAAGTTACACAGTTCATTTACTGTTGAGATGTTTCCAATCATTTGGAACCTTCCGTTCCTCTAGAGACTTACGGTACGCGGCTGTTGGAAGGGGGCAAGTTCTTTCGCGTACTCTGTGTAGAATCGAATTGGTATCCCGTCAGGTCCAGTGGACTTTCCTCTGTTGAGTGATTTCAGTTGCTTTTCTATTCCTTGGACACTTATTTCGATGTCAGCCCTTTTTCGTTTGTGCGAAGATATAGAGAAGGAACTGCAGTGCGGTCTTTCTCTGTGAAACAGCTTTGGGAAAAGCTGTTTAGTATTTCAGATTTACGCGTGTCATCCTCTGTTTCAATGCCATCATCATCCCAGAGTGTCTGGATATGCTGTTCGGAGCCACTTACGAACTTCCTAGGATATTCTGTCAAGTCGGTACATAGAATTTTACTTTCGAATTCATTGAAAGTTTCAAGCATAGCCCTCCTTACGCTAACTTTGACATCGTTTAGCTTCTGTTTGTCTGAGAGGTTTTGGCTGCGTTTAAACTTGCAGTGAGACTCTCTTTGCTTTCACAGTAATTTCCTAACTTTGTTGTTGAACCACGGAGGGTTTTTCCCGTCCCTCACAGTTTTACTCGGCACGTACCTGTCTAAAACGCATTTTACGATTGCCTTGAACTTTTTCCATAAACACTCAACATTGTCAGTGTCGGAACAGAAATGTTCGTTTTGATCTGTTAGGTAGTCTTAAATCTGCTTTCTATTACTCTTGCTAAACAGATAAATCTCCCTCCCTTTTTTTATAGTCCTATTTACTTCCATATTCAGGGATGCTGCAACGGCCTTATGATCACTGATTCCCTGTTCTGTGCTTACAGAGTCGAAAAGTTCGGGTCTATTTGTTATCAGTAGGTCCAAGATGTTATCTCCACGAGTCGGTTATCTGTTTAATTGCTCGAGGTAATTTTCGGACAGTGCACTCAGTATGTCACTCGATGCTCCGTGCCTACCACCCGTCCTAACCATCTGAGATTCCCAGTCTAGATTGGGACAAACGGAGCCAGTGGCCGCCTCTGGGAAGCCACCATGTTGATGGGACCGTGCCAGTGAGAAGTGAAACTCACCTTCGATAGCATCCGCTATCTGCTGGGAATGTGCTTTCCAGGGGTAAAGACCTCTGAGGTATTTGCCGTCCCCGACAAAAGCGGGTCGGCTTTTCACCACGCACAGGTTCGGTCGGGAGTGTGTGGACCAGCATATATGTGTTCCTTGCCGCACCTCCGCGGTTCCAGGAGCGTCAGAGGCTGCATGCATCCGCTATTGGTTGTAGGCCTTCGGCGACTCAGCAACATACCAGGTGAGTTAAGTGTCATGCTGGGACACTCCACAAGGAGGGGCGAACACGGCTCGGAACTTGCCGCAAGTTTGATCGCAAAGGCGGTCAGCGGCTTGTGTGCGAGGCATAGAAACTGCTATTTCCACCCAGATTTGCAAATACGGAGACTATATTCCCCACAATAAGAGAAATACGTACTCCAGTTAAGCTGTTTCACTTTGCTGTTTCCTCTAGTCAAGTGTTTTGCCTGTCTGAATACATGTTTTGCGTGTTGGACTTCACATTTGAAGTAGAAAAGAAAAAAAAATCTAGATACGTTCATGGGATTTGTCGACATGGAAAAAGCGTTTGACGGTATGAAATGCTGCAAGACGTAGTGAAATAAAAGTAAGCTATAGGGAAAAATTGATAATATACAGTATGGACAAGAAAATACAAGAAACAATAAGATTAGAAGACCAAGAATAAAGTGGTCGTATTAAGGAGGGTGTAAGACAGGGATGCTATCTTTCGCCCCTACTATTCAATAAATACATCGAAGAAGCAAAGAAAGAAATAAAAAATAAATATTGAAACTGAAGGTAAAACGATATAATTGGTGGGATTCAGTGACAACACTGCTATCAGCAGTGAAAGTGAGGAAGAATTAGAGGATGTGTGAATGGAATGGTCTAACGAGTACAGAACATAGACTGAGAGTAAACGAAATAAAGACGAAAGTAATGTGAAGTAGCAGAAATGATATTGGCGATAAACTTAGCATCAACATTGTTGCTCACGAAGTAGGCAAAGTTTAGGAATTCTACTACATTGGAAGCTAAATGACACACAATGGATGAAGCAAGGAGGCCATGAAAAGCAAATTAGCGCAGGCATTGACGCTATCAAGAGAAATCCGGAGCACAGCACATACGGCAGTGCATCATGGACTGTGCGACAACCCGAAACGAAGAGAATAGAATCAATTGATTGCTACAGAAGAATGTAGATGATTTGGTGGACTGATCAAATACCAAAGGAGGAGGTTATCAGCAGAATTAGTGAAGAAAGGAATGTGTGGAAAGCACTGACAAGAAGAAGGAACAGGGTGAAAGAGTACGTTTTAAGGCACAAGGAAATAACTTCCATGGTACTAGAGGGAGCAGCAGAGGACAGAGACTGGAATAAATTCAACAGAAAATGGCGGACGTGGTGTGCAAGTATTACTCTGAGATGAGGTGGCAATAAGAAAGAAATCTGTGACAGACTGCATTAAACCAGCCACAAGACTGAAGACCTTATCCCCTTTCCCAAAATAAAAACAAAATGGGGACTTTAAACCGTATCTGACAATGAGCCACTATTAAAGTATATTCAGTATATAATTTCTCGACTTTGCAGAGTAATGTTTGTCACCTTTCATCTCGGAACACGTTCTATCACCCTGCTCTCGAAAGTGTTGGGCCTGACAGGTACATAGCAGCTGTTATCTGCCACGAAAGATAAAGGAAGCAAAATATGGGGCCACTGGGTTACGTATGGCAACTTTGTGAAACACTATTTCTCTAGAAATGTACTCACTGTTGTCTCGATAGTTGCTTTATATCTTCCTGAGCTACAAGTATTCGTTCCTATTATTGCTGTCTACTCTAAGAGATCGAAGTGAACTATTAAATATTTGTTGCCGCAATCAGAAGCTTTATTATTTAGTTCCTCGTCTTTATGCGTCCTAGCGTCAGTTAATACGCCAGTGTGTGTGTGTGTGTGTGTGTGTGTGTGTGTGTGTGTGTGTGTGTCTGATAGGAAGAAAGACTTGATGAGGAGGAGTGAGACGGTTGGATGCAAGACAGCGAAATGGAGAAACAGAACGAGAGAGAGAGAGAGAGAGAGAGAGAGAGAGAGAGACAGGAGTGGAGAGGTAGCGAGATACAGGGAGAGGAAGCAAGCAAGAGTTGCCGTTAGATTTTTGTTTCAGGTGCTGTTTTTTTACTTCCACATTTTTATGTTTATGCTGAGTAATTTGCTTTTACTTGGCGTCATAAGCATTGGCTCTACGGTCCAACCTTGAATTTGTGATCGAACGAATGTGGCATTTAGGAAGTCTTTGTCCACCCTTTACACAGTTACATTACATAAACACTTTGAGGAAACACGTTTCTGTTTCAACTTGAAAATGGAAAACATAGGTTATGGCCAATTGCCAATTGCCAATATTTGTAGCCGCACTGTATGACCAATAATAAGCTACAAAACGTTGCGCACTATAATTGAAAAGATCTGTAATCCTCTGAAATAGGAGATATTGACATTAGTGAATTATATGTAAGCGAACACGGCCTGCCAAAAATGTGTAGGCTACGTAGTTTTTAGTGACAAAGCTCACTTTCCACCTATAATTGTTCCAAAGCATTATAATAACCGGAGGCGAGCGAAATACAATTCCACGGCGCATAACCAGCTGGTGAGGCATCGCCGACCGCTTGTTACGCAGTGGAAATTGGTGGCCGTGGCGCTGTGGCGAAATTGCTGCAGTTTATTGTCCATGGAGCTCGTAAACAACTACCGGCAGAAGGGTTACATTCGCCGCTAAAATTTATACCGAATTGTTTCACAGAACTGCGAAATTCTCAACCTGCGGAGAATATGTTGGCTCGCGTTTCAAACGGCGGTCACCGCTCTGTCCGAATGATTACCAGGCGTGCGGGCAAGGCCGTTTCTCGCATGAAGGGGGAGGGAGGTGACGACGCGAATCTGCGCGAAGCGACCCGCCAGCTGCGGTAGCGATTTCATCAGAACTGCAGCTCGCGCCGGCCGGAGGCGAGAGCGATGCACGGTCGGAGGCACTGGTGGTGATGGGACATGGAAAGCCTGAATATCCAACAGATCAAGAGAACCTCAGTTACCATGAACGATGTCTACGAAACTTTTGAAAAACGTGCAGTTTTCTTCAGCATATCCATTATTAAAAATGACAGGACGAGGCGCACCAATTACAGAGGCGTATGAGCGATAGCTATAAAATTTTAACTACCATCTCAAAGAAATTGAGTTATGTAAGTAATATTTGTTCGTTTACAGTTACATGTCTGCCGCTTTGATACTCATTGAAATCCCTGCGCCACAGCACTACAGCACTCAGCTAGAGAAGCCAAAGCGACGTGGCGGAACCCAACTTCACGTTATCAACTGATTGTGATGTCAGTGTGTGTCAGGAGGGCGGCCATCTGCAAACAAATGAGTTGGGTTATTTTTCCGAATGTTGCTGCTGCCGTTTGACCGTAATAATTACCTTATTCTTATACGATCCAGATCTCGGCCTTTAGCCATCTTCAAATACAAAAGCTTATCGAACAAATAACTGTCAATTATGTAACTGTTTTCTCCAGGTGATGATTAAAACTGTAACTGTGACACCAGTAACATCTCTGAAGGCACCCATCAGGACAATAGAAAAAAAAGCTGTATAATGTGGTCCGTAATTCCCATTACACATTTCTAAGAGTTCTAAAGGGGAAAATGTAGACAATATTTTGAACTGGAACCAGTGTGCTATAACCATCTGAAAACATGTTGGTAGCACGATCACTTTTAAGAGTAATCGATTAGGCTCGACGCAGCACATCACTTGTTTTACGGTTTCACTCATTAATAGCCAGAGAAACTGCTCGTTTACTCGTCCACGGGTTCTCTTCAAAGTGGCGCGGCTTCTCCTTCGAGCACTACAGTCACGCCTGCTGACGGTGAACATTACATTTCCTCGAAGACGTTGCATAGTTGGGGGGAAAAGGGAATGCGAATGAGTCGGACGTGGTGGGGAACGATCTTGATGAAGGTGGGGAGCAACTCTTCCATTACTGTGAGCTTCACCGTTGAGAAGGATGTTGCTCTCACATTCACAGACGTGTCAATGAGTCTCTAAACATGTCAGAAAGGTACACTACTGGCCATTAAAATTGCTACACCAGTAAGATGACGTGCTATAGACGCGAAATTTAACCGACAGGAAGAAGATGCTGTTATATGCAAATGATTAGCTTTCCAGAGCATTCACACAAGATTGGCGAGGGTGGCGACACCTACAACGTGCTGACATGAGGAAAGTTTCCAACCAATTTCTCATACACAAACAGCAGTTGACCGGCGTTGCCTGGTGAAACGTTGTTGTGATGCCTCGTGTAAGGAGGAGAAATGCATACCATCACGTTTACGACTTTAATAAAGGTCGGATTGTAGCCTATCGCGATTGCGGTTTATCGGATCGCGACATTGCTGTTCGCGTTGGTCGAGATCCAATGACAGTTAGCAGAAATGGAATCGATGGGTTCAGGAGGGTAATATGGAACGCCGTACGGGATCTCAACGGCCTCGTATCACTAGCAGTCGATATGACAGGCATCTTACCCGCATGGCTGTAAGGGATCGTACAACCACGTCTCGATCCCTGCTTCAACAGATGAGGACGTTTGCAAGGCAACAACTATCTGCACGAACAGTTCGACGACGTTTGCAGCAGCATGGACTATCAGCTCGGAGACCATGGCTGCGGTTACCCTTGACGCTACATCACAGAGAGGAGCGCCTGCGAAGGGGTACTCAACGATGAACCTGGGTGCACGAATGGCAAAACGTCATTTTTTCTGATGAATCCAGGTTCTGTTAACAGCATCATGATGGTCGCATCCGTGTTTGGCGACATCGCGGGAACGCACATTGGAAGCCTATGTTCGTCATCGCCATACTGGCGTATCACCCGGCGTGATGGTATGGGGTGCCATTGGTTACACGTCTCGGTCACCTCTTGTCCACATTGACGGCCCTTTGAACAGTGGAAGGTTGCATTTCAGATGTGTTACGACCCGTGGCTCTAGCCTTCATTCGGACCCTGCGAAACCCTACATTTCAGCAGGATAAAGCACGACCGCATGTTGCAGGTCCTGTTCGGTTCTTTTGCATTCAGAAAATGTTCGACTGCTGCCCCGGCGAGCACATTCTCCAGATCTCTCACCGATTGAAAACGTCTGGTCGGTAGTGGCTGAGCAAATGGATCGTCACAAGACGCCAGTCACTACTCTTGATGAATGTGTTGTGGTGTTGAAGCTGCATGGGCAGCTGTACCTGTACACGCCATCCACGTTCCGTTTGACTCAATGTCCAGATATATCAAGGCCGTTATTACGGCCAGAGATGGATGTTCTGGTTACTGATGTCTTAGGATCTATGCACCCAAATTGCGTGAACATGTCAGTTCTAGTATAATATATTTGTCCAATGAATACCCGTTTATCATCTACATTTCTTGTCGATGTAGCAATTTTAATGGCCAGTAGTGTAGTATGAACGTCAAATGACCTCAGCTAATCCGACTTATTCCTCCCCCACCATGACACCTTTTTTCTCATACCTTCATATCAAACATGTTTTCAAACGGCTGTAGCATGGAAACGGTACGTTTCCGGACATGGGTTCCTGTTATAAATATTTTGTACTCACTCCCCTCTACTAGTCCAAGAAGATTATAATGGGAATTTCCGAGCTCCCTATAGTCTACGCTTGAGGAGGAACAAAATTCTCAGAAGAATGCTAGATGAAAAGTACTGAGAGAAGAAAGGCCTGCAGTCATTCTCACGGACGTCGAGAAACAAACCTTTGAGTGTGTACCGGGCAGGCATATATGAAAGTTCTTGATAACATGACATCGAAACAAAACTATAGGGGAACTGGGTGCAGAAGTCAGAGCCCAGAACTGCAACGTGGCCGCAGCCGGACAGCGTGTTGAACTGCGTGTCGTTCGACCGCGAGCGCCGAAATGAGGCCACGAGCCCAAGACACTGGCCGCAGCCGGCCGTCACTCCTACTTGTTCGGCACCCCCAAGATGCAGCAAGACTTCCGTGAACCGCCTTGGCCCTGGGGCAGCCTTCAAGAAGCCACTCCGGCTCGATTGATCTCGGCGTCGCCAAGGACTACGCCAGCCCCCTGCTCGGGGATACAAACACAGTCCTTCCACAAATTCAGCGCAGGGAATGAAGATTTCAACACTGGTCCAGCCGAGCTCGTCACGTTTGGGTACGGCAAAGCCACACCCCGTGCCTGCTGAGTGTCAACCAAGATTCCTCGCTTTGAACTCTGCCGCCACCGGACGACGTAGGTGGGACCTCAGCCTGTTCGCCCAGCCTGGTCAGGGAAACGGCGCCATTCGCCCTTCCTTGCTCCTCAGGGTCGGTGCAGGCCTCGACTCCGCGCACCGCCATCTCAGTTCCGGTGGAACGACGCGACCTTCCGCCTTAGAGAAGACCTGGTGCCGGCCGTGAATGCAGTGCGGCCGCTCCCTGCCGTCTCATCCCGCCTCTCGTACCGGAGACGCCAGCTCAGCGCTCTGGTCGCCGAGCAGCGCGTACACGCTGCAACCACACGTCAACGTCTGCAGCTCCGACGCCGGAATGTTACGACGGTTCTCCCGACCACGCCAGATAATGGAGCACAGTCCGAAGACTGTCTGAACTTTTTGAACTAGTAAAGGACTAACAAAGAATTCTATGTTCACCAGGCCCGACCCCTGCAGCTGTCCACATCCCCCTTCTTCGACAGAGATAATGCATATTTATGCGATCGGGAATGTTCAGTAGCAGCTAGGTTACATGTACATTTGACAATTTAGCGTCAGCAAGGAGCATTAGTGATGAAATCATAGGAGGCAATGTTGTGCAACCTCAGTAGGGACAAGATCCGACTATTCGAGAGTAGGACCTTACAATCTGAGTCAGTGTTCAGAGACAAACTTCCAATGTCTGCAAACGTGACGTCAGATCCGCCTAGCAACAGCGATCTGAACGCCCATTGACTGAAAGTTTGTATATATTATATATATATATATATATATATATATATATATATATATATATATATATATATATATATATATATAGGGAACGAGGGAAGTGTCCTTATTGGCTGAGGTAGGAAATTGGGGTGGTCTCTCTTGTCTTTCAGGAAGAGAGGGCGAGAGTCGCGAGGAGCCACTCAAAACGCACGGCCAAGTTACCGGGGTGGCTCTACAAGAACGGTCGCGAGTGCATATTTCAGATGTTAAACAAGAAATAAAGTGAAGTTATTACTTATAAGAACGCCACGGGTCATGGGCAGTGTCTATCCTTATGTAAAGTCAGAAAACGGTGTTAATGTGTGGAGAGGGTCGAATATAACGGCGTAGCCCAGAGCCGCCCTATTGCAAATGCTGATTCTGTGACGTGTGTGACAAAGCAATTTCTGTATTAAAACAAGTTGACCAAGCGAGGTGGCGCAGTGGTTAGCACACTTGTCTCGCATTCGGGAAGACGACGGTTCAATCCCGTTTCCGGCCATCCTGATTTAGGTTTTCCGTGATTTCCCTAAATCGCTTCAGGCAAATGCCGGGATGGTTCCTTTGAAAGGGCACGGCCGATTTCCTTCCCCATCCTTCAATCCCCCGAGCTTGCGCTCCGTCTCTAAAGACCTCGTTGTCGACGGGACGTTAAACACTAATTTCCTCCTCCCCCTCCTCCTAAAACAAGTATACTACAAACGTTGTTCACAGTTAACAACTGGCATCCCTAAACACTTCACTTCAGTAGGATCACCACCTACATGGAATCTGACGACTGAGCGCTACTACTGTGCTACGAGGGACTTACCGAAGCAGCAAGACACCAGGTTAGTGATACCGCCCAGAGAAGTACTTCCTTCTCGCTACAATGGCAATGAGGGTGTTGTATGTTCAGAAGTACAGGGTTACTACAAACGATTGAAGCGACTTCACAGCTCTACAATAACTTTATTATTTGAGATATTTTCACAATGCTTTGCACACACATACAAAAACTCAAAAAGTTTTTTTAGGCATTCACAAATGTTCGATATGTGCCCCTTTAGTGATTCGGCAGACATCAAGCCGATAATCAAGTTCCTCCCACACTCGGCGCAGCATGTCCCCATCAATGAGTTCGAAAGCATCGTTGATGCGAGCTCGCAGTTCTGGCACGTTTCTTGGTGGAGGAGGTTTAAACACTGAATCTTTCACATAACACCACAAAAAGAAATCGCATGGGGTTAAGTCGGGAGAGCGTGGAGGCCATGACATGAATTGCTGATCATGATCTCCACCACGACCGATCCATCGGTTTTCCAATATCCTGTCTAAGAAATGCCGAACATCATGATGGACGTGCGGTGGAGCACCATCCTGTTGAAAGATGAAGTCGGCGCTGTCGGTCTCCAGTTGTGGCATGCGCCAATTTTCCAGCATGTCCAGATACACTTGTCCTGTAACATTTTTTTCGCAGAAGAAAAAGGGGCTGTAAACTTTAAACCGTGAGGCATCCAGAAGCTTTTAACTGCGCATACCATCGCCGAATGGAGTTAGCAGTTGGTGGATCTTTGTTGAACTTCGTCCTGAAGTGTCGTTGCACTGTTATGACTGACTGATGTGAGTGCATTTCAAGCGCGACATACGCTTTCTCGACTCCTGTCGCCATTTTGTCTCACTGCGGTCTCGAGCACTCTGGCGGCAGAAACCTGAAGTGCGGCCTCATCCGAACAAAACTTTGAGTTTTTCTACGTATCTGTAGTGTGTCGTGACCATATGTCAATGAATGGAGCTACAGTGAATTCATGAAATCGCTTCAATCATTTGTAATAGCCCTGTAATGCCTCCAAATTTTTTATCCTGTTCTCAATATCGGTTGAGGTGTTACATATTACGCATATTAATCAGTCGACTTTCCCGCATCGCCGAATGAGTAGCAACCCTCTGCCGCTATGAGGGCTCCGAACAATAGCGTGCGGCTAGGCGGTGTGTAATGTAACGATGTCGGTGAGTGAGCAGGCTGTAATTGAGTTTCTAACAGAAGAAAACAGCTTCCATTCAAATCCATAGATGAATTAATGCTGTGTACTGTTATCATGGCACGTGCGTGCGACGAAGTGTTGAGCGTGCTCGTATTGAATGCAACGGTGGCGCTAACCTCATCGTGTGTGACAGAGCTCCGACTGGACGAGAGGACCTAGAATCGGGTTGATGAACTCATCAGAGCGACTGGTCGGATGATGCAGACACAGTTCTCGGTAAGCGCGGTATAACGCGAGAGCTTGTACAGGAAATCACTGGAGAACTTAGGTACAGATGAAACGTCCCCTTTGAACAATTTATACATGACTGTGCTTAAAAACTGACACACAATATTTTGTTAGCGCAACGCAATCTGACTTTCAAAATTCCCTACAAAAGAATGGCCCTGACTAACATTAAACTATATCTTTCACAAATCACTTACCTCACAAAAATCTTCGCTGCTCAAGCTACTGCAATACAGCGAGCGCCACTACTGCCAGCTAAATAAAAGATCCAACTATGGAAGGCACTAACTACTGATAGGGATAGTTAGCAAATGAAAGATCTTAATAGAGAACAAACAATGTATTTACCTTGATATCATCATATATAAATATAGCAGTTCATGACAAATTTCAAAACTCCGCCATCTCTCTCCCCACATCCACCACTGCTGGCGGCTCACCTCCAACTGCGCAACGCTACGCGCTGTTCACAGCCAGCTGCCTAACACTACAATGGTGAGTATTACAACAATGCGAAGCAGCCACAGACTGCACACAGCACAGCCAGTGATTTTCATACAGAGGTGGCGTTACCAATAAAAAAACCTAAACAACCAACTTACACAGAAAACTGTGTACACTGTGGCTGCCTCGAATGCTCGTTCTTGACATCCAACAGAGGAGACTGCGTTTTGAGCGTAAGCGTGATGTGTTCCTTAATAACATTGTGACAAGTGATGAAAGCTGGGTTCACCATTTTGACCCCGAAACAAGAGGGCGTCAGTGGAGTTTCACCACAATTACCTAAGCAAATATAGTTGAAGACCATGCCTTCAACAGGCACAGTGATGATCACAGTGTTCTAAAGTATTAAAGGTGTGGAGCATTTGGAATTCATGCCTAAAGACGCTACCATAAACTAGGAAATTTTCTGTGGGGCCCTCAGGAAACTGGAAGCACAAATTCGAGGAGTTCGTCCACACATGGACATGGAACACCCTCTCCTTCCTCATCACAATACCAGATCACACACTAGCGCTGCGACCACTGTAAAAATCCGACACCTTAGGGTTACTGTCATAGATCGTCCTCAGTAGACTTACCCCATCCGCTTTTTAACTAATACAACGACTTCACTTTGATAGTGGATGCTGCGATGCAAGTGGAGGTGATATAATTGCGTAGGCTTCCGCGGCCAGAGTCAGTCGACGTAAGTTTTCTGGGTTTGGTACCACGTCATAATGTAAAAACTACTGCTGCTATATGGTTTTTTTTCTGTAGCAGCAGTAGTTTTAACATTATGACGCGGTGCAAAACCCAGAAAACTTTTATGTCGAAGTGGAGGTGAGGTTGTGGCTCAGTCAAATGAGAACAAATATTCTACTGAGATGACGTCAATAAACTGGACCCCCTTCGAAGAAATGTGTTCGTTGCCAGGCTGACTATGTTGAGAAATCTGTAGATATGAGCAATGGAGATGTAGAACGTTAATAAGTATGTTTTATTTAAAAATCATCAAAGGTTTTTTGAGCCGTATGCGGCTCGCGTAGATACCGTTCATAGCTTGGCATCTTGTAATGGCGATAGTGGCGTCTCGTTTTTATAGTGTGTTCACTGTCGCCACTACGTTTGTTCGCCTGGTCTGTCCGTGAGCAGCAGCGCTTGCACCCGGCGAATGGTCTGCCCGGCGGGAGGCCCTAGTCACACGACATGTAGATTTTATTTAGCACCAGCACTTATCGATAGCGGGTACTGCGGTACCATCTTTCGAGAGGCCTCTAGTATTTTCAGGTCTTCGTGTGTGGAGCGAGTTGAGTTGAGTTGGGTCGGAGCAGGAGTGAGGACCAGACAGCCAGTGCTCGCCTGACCGCTGGCGACACACATGCCCTGTCCGAGAGAAGGATGTCGTCCCGAGAGTGCACGACCACGCCGAGGACAGGATTCAGCGAGTTGTAGTTGAAGGGACCGTGATATTCGAGTAGTGCAACTTTCGCCTGTGTGTGTGTGTGTGTGTGTGTGTGTGTGTGTGTGTGTGTGTGTGTGTGTCCGCCCGCCCGTCGAAGTGCCCTCATGGCAATAACGTGTCAGTGGACGATTTATACTGGGATCTATCCCACGCCTGACTTGAGTGGAAACGACCGTTGGCTGGTCGTTCGGCCAGCCGTCGCAGCGGACGAAGTGTATTTCGTCTTCCGACCGCTTCTGTCTTTTCTGTGTTTGTGCTGAGTAATAATTCATCCGTGCCCTGAGGAAGGCCGTTGCAACTCGGCCGAAACGTCTCAGTGGTAGCAGAGAATGGTTGCAATTGTAATATTCGCATTACAGTCACCGTTGGTTTGAACTGTAACATGACATTTGTCTTGCTATTTGTTGTTTTAGGTGACTGATTCTAATGGCGGTCAGGAAATGCCCGGGAGCGGCCTGTTAAGGAGGGACCACCTCATATATGAGCTGGCGATAAGGCACCAGTCTACTGAGGGTAGCGTTCCGGACTTAGCAGCCCGTTTGTGTGCCACTGTTCTTCAGCCTGTTCTCGTCACAGAAGATGTCGTGGGTGACACAGAAGCAGATATTGAGGTTTTCTTTAAAGCCCTTAGGGGCCTTGAGGACAGCATAGGGTTTTTGGAAGCCACTCAACCTAGTGGCACTCCATTAGACAGGATGCGGGCACAGTTAATGCATGTTTTTGAGTAGGTGGCCAAACTTTGGTGCCCTTTAAATTTTGGTAGCTACTTTTTCTTCATCTTCGACTAGTTCTTGATGTTGGTCATCTTATGAGACTTAGCCCAGTACCGTCTGCAGTAGAGGGATGTCAGTTCACCTATGGGCATGTGTTCCCTCTGCATGGCTGAAGTCTGAGCGTGTACTCGCTTCTTTGTTGAGGAGCTAGAAAGTGTCTTGGATTGGTCATCTTGCGGGACTTAGGTCGGTCCTTTTCTGGTGCAGTGATGTCAGGTGGGCAGTAGGCATGTTTGCGTCCGAGGAAGTGTCTCACTTGGGGCTTCATCATGGCCGTTGTTTTTCGCCTTAGTTAAGGAGCTGCCGGTCGATTTCTTTTTGAGCTCTGATTGCCTGTAAAATTGCTTGTGTTTTGGGTTATTCGGTTAACGATAACTAGGTGCTACCTTATCAAACTAAATTGGTTAGCCCTCTAGATGGTCGTTCGGTCGGTCGTCGCAGCGGACGACGTGCATTTGGTCTTCCGACCGCTTCTGTCTTCTCTGTGTTTGTGTCGACTAATAATTCGTCCGCGTTGTTTCACAGTGACTGGTTTTAGTATATTGAGTTGTTGGCGGAATTGTTTCCCAGATCCGTGTGTATCTTGTGATTCTGAAGGAGCATTCATTTTAGTACTTTCTGCGTACTGGATTTGGAGAGGAGAGTGCCGAACGGACAACAGCTCGGCTTCGGACGGAACAGTGAGGCGGTCTGCAGCACGAGTGCAGGCCGGGACCGCTGGAGCCCTGCAGGCGCTGTCGGACCGAGGGCTGTAGCCGACGACCGAATCCAGGACCTTTGAAGTTGAGTGAACCGTGTCCAGTACTGAAACCTCCACTGTTTGAGATCTCGCTGTCGTTTGTGTGTTGCTGCTCCCTGGGTCGGTGAGATCAACCGCAACAAGTGGAGTCTGTCAGGTTGGCGGAAGCTGTTAGCCGCCTTCTACTCCTTGATGTTAGTTTGGATTTAGTATGATTCTTATTAGTGAATGCAACAAGCGGTATTTTCTGCCTTGTGGCCGCTAACGCTCCAGTTACCTGCCCTGGATGTTAGAGTACTTTTTTGGCAGTGTACCCTTCCTCGTCGTGTTGATGCTGTCCGACACGGCGTGTAGTTAGACAGCCTCTTGAATTGTACTGTGCATATGATTTTGGGAGGTCTACCTTGGTTCTAGTGCTTCCTTCGGCCCTGGGTGTGTTTCTGAAGACGTGGTGGTGTCCGACTCTTCGCCCATCATTGTACTAGTGATCGGACGGTAGGCAGATTGGTTAGTCGGTCGGTCGGCGCTTAAGCTACCCCTAGTGTGAGTTGCCATCCTTTTACGTGAGTACAACTCTTGGCTGCCTGGCTCACCGCTTTCACAGCTGTAGTCACCTTCCCAGGTCGACCAAGGGAGCACTGTCTGTGGATCACTCCGTCTTATTTGGACTAGTTGCCATAATTGTTTAAAATTTACCCTAATGTTTTAACATGTTATTGCCTTCCCATCTTTTAATTCCGGCCTTGAGACATTAATTGTTTGTAGCTGCGCTCTTGGCCTCCAGCCGAGAAATTATTTTCAATTTCCTATAAAAGAGGTCTGCATTCGTCACTATAACCTGTTACATTTCATTAAGATTGTTTTAGAAACGTTTTAGAATTTTAACATGCAACTGCCCTCCTTATTTGTAATTCAGGCCTTCCGCCCTTGTGTATTCTGAAATTGCTTGTGGCTTTCAGCTGACAAACAGTTTCAATTCTGTCTTGATAAGGCCTTCAGCCGTTACTATAGCTCGTTACCGTCTTGATTGTTACACGAAAATATCTTAGTATTTGTTTGCAAAAACAGACGTAATGTCTGATGGGATAACAGCGATCAGCGATTTTATAATGTTACTTATAATCCGTCTTGATTGCAAATTTTTTTTTATTCATATGACCGGTTTCGGTTCATTCAGAACCTTCTTCAGATCTGATATTTCAGTTACAGGAGTAACCCTTCCAAATCCAGCAAATTTCACATGCTGCGTCACAGCCTACAATAACTTGCAATTCTGCTAATAAGCTTCTCAGCCGCCAGGGTAGTAAAATCTTTCAAAACTGATTGTTGAGAGTTTTGTTATTTAAAAAGTGTGTTTTCTGTGCAACCAACAGTAATTGATTAAGCCCCGTTCACAACTTTTCCTGCTTTCACTAAGTCCAACGTCTCAGTTTTGACATAAAAAATTGTTTCGAGCCAGCACTTTTCAGCACGCCCTCATATGTTGAAACGGAGAGCTGTGCAATGGCGCAAAATATGTTTGGTTTGTTCGAAACAGGTAAATGATTTGCAATAACAAGGGTGTATGTCTGCACCCGTGGCATGCGGATAGCGTCCTTGATTAATAATTTAAACGTCATCGGTCCCGGGTTCCAATCTCACCACTGCTTGAATTTTGATTAATCATCAGCATTGACGGCAGAAGACTTCCGGCACAAGAAGTCACTTTCATTCTGCCAACGGAATTGTCAAGAGGGCGATGTAGAGGGCCGAGTTTCAGCGCACCCTCTTATTCTAGTGGTGGCAAAATGCCCCTAAAGGTGGAAGAATCAACAATACTCAACGGCAAAAGAATGCAGACGGCAATGGAAACCACTACATTAAAGACACGTAACTTGTATCCACTGGACATGTGGCCTGTAATTGAAAAAGGAAAAATGATGATCCCTCCATTGGCAAAAGATTCCGAAATAGTCCCCCATTCGTATCTCCAAGATGAGACTGCCGAAGGGGAGGTGACAATGAGAAGAAGATTGGATAATCAACGGAAGTATAGCGTTCTACGAGTCGGGGCGTGGAATGTCAGAAGCTTGAATCCGGTAGAGAAGCAAGAAAAATCTTAGAAGGCAAATGAAACGGCTCAATCTAGATACAGCAGGGGTCAGTGAACTGAAATGGAAAGTTCATCATTTTGATTTGCAGCACCTTGTGTTGGCCGTGTTTGCAGTTAAAATTGTTGGATGTGAGGTCCACCAGTTATGCAAAACACCGTTTTTTCTCACTACCAAGAGAAAAAACGGTGTTTTGCATAACTGGCGGACCTCACATCCAACAATTTGAAATGGAAAGAAGACAAGGATTTCTGGTAAGATACTGTGTGGATGGTCCCGGTGGAAGTTCGAATCCTCCCTCGGGCATGGATGGGTGTGTTTATCCTTAGGTTAATTTAGGTTAAGTAGTGTGTAAGCTTACGGACTGATGACCTTAGCAGTTAGGTCCCATAAGATTTCACATACTTTTTTCTGGTCAGATGAGTATGGGGTACTATCAACAGCAGCAGAATATGCTATAACTGGACTACGATTCGTTATGAATAGAAAGTTACGGCAGAGAGTGTTACTGTGAACAGTTCATTGATGAGGTTGTTCTTACCACAATCGACGGAAAACCGACAACAACGACGACAGTTCAGGTATACATGCCGACGTCGCATAATGAAGATGAAGAGACAGAGAAAGTATATGAGGATAGTGAAAGGGTAACACAGTCCATGAAGGGACATGAAAATCTAATAGTCATGGGGGATTGGAATGAAGTTGTAGGGGAAGCAGTAGAAGAAAAGTTACATCATAAAATGGGCTTGGTACAAGGAATGAGAGAGGACAAGATTGAGTTCTGTAATAAATTTGTGCTAGTAATAGCGAATACTCTGTTCAAGAATCGCAAGAGGAGGAGGTATATTTGGAGAAGTCCGGGTGATACGGTACGATTTCAGTGAGATTACATCATGGTCAGTCAGAGATTCCGAAATGAGACACTGTATGGTAAGGCATACGCAGGAGCAGATATAGACTCAGTTCACAATATAGTAGTGATGAAGAGTAGTTTGAAGTTTAAGAAGTTAGTCAGGAAGAATGAATACACAAAGAATTGGGATTCGGAAGTACTAGGGGATGACGAGATACTCTTGAACTTCTCTAAGACTACAGATACAGCAATAAGGAATAGCTCAGTAGGCAATGCAGTTGAAGAGCTGTGGGCATCTCTAAAAAGGGCCATCACAGAAGTTGGAAAGAAAAACATTGGTATAAAAAGAGTAACTGCGAAAAAACCATGGGTAACAGAAGAAGTACTTCAGTCGACCGATGAAAGTAGGAAGTACAAAAATGTTCCGGGAAACTCGGGAACACAGAAATACAAGTCGCTGAGGAAGAAATAAATAGGAAGTGCCGGAAAGCCAAGACGAAATCGCTGCATGAAAAGTGTGAAGAAATCGAAAAAGAAATGATTGTCGGAAGGACAGACTCAGCATATAGCAAAGTCAAAACAACCTTCGGTGACACTAAAAGTAAGGGTGGTAACATAACGAATGCAAAGGGAATTCCAGTGTTAAACGCAGAGGAGAGAGCGGATAGATGGAAAGAACATATTAGAAGCCTCTATGAGGGAGAAGAATTGTCTGATGTGATAGAAAAATAAGCAGTAGTAGATTTAGAAGACATAGGGGATCGAGTATTAGAATCTGAGTTTAAAAAAGCTTTGGAAGACTTACGATAACATTCCATCAGAATTTAAAAAATCATAGGGGGAAGTGGCAATAAAATGACTATTCAAGTTGCTGACAAGAATAATATACAGAAGAATGTAAAAAGAAACTGAGGATTTGCTAGATGACGATCAGTTTGGCTTTAGAAAAAGTAAATGCACGAGAGATGCAATTCTGACCTGCTGATGATAATGGAAGCAAGACTAAAGAAAAATCAAGACACGATAGTAGGATTTGTCGACCTGGAAAAGCGTTCGACAATGTAAGAAGGTGCAAGATGCTCGAAATTGTGAAAAATACAGTGGTACGCTATAGGGAGAGACGGGTAATACACAAAATGTACAAGAGCCAAGAGGGAATAAAATTAGTGGACGAACAAGAACGAAGTGCTCGGATTAAAAAAGGATGTAGTCTTTCTCCTCTACTTTTCAATTGGACATCGACGAAGCAATGATGGAATTAAAAGAAAGGTTTAGGAGTGGAATTAAAATTCAAGAATTACACTATCCGCTAAGTGGATTGAACGGTCTAATGTGTACAGAATATGAACTGAGAGTAAATCAAGGAAAGATGAAAGTATTGAGAAGTAGCATAAATGAGAACAGCGAG
Organism: Schistocerca serialis cubense; assembly: GCF_023864345.2. Lineage (NCBI taxonomy): Eukaryota > Metazoa > Arthropoda > Insecta > Orthoptera > Acrididae > Schistocerca > Schistocerca serialis. Next base: position 57,383,488 of record NC_064644.1, read on the forward strand.
AAATTTAGCGTCATGATTGATGGTCACGAAGTAGATGAATTTAGGGAATTTGCTACCTAGGCAGTGAAATAGCCAGTGACGGATGGAGTAAGGAGGACATCAAAAGAAGACTGACAATGGCAAGTAATAGCAAGAGAAGTCTAGTACTATCAACCTTAGGCCTTAATTTGAGGAAGAAATTTATGAGAATGTTGGTCTGGAGTACAGCATTGTATGGTTGTGAACCATGGACTATGGAAAAACCGAGAATCAAAGCATTTGAGTTGTGGTGCTACAGATGAATGTTGAAAACAAGGTGAACTGTTACGATAAGGAATGAGGAAGTTCTACGTAGATAAGGAGAAGGGAAAGGATGAGAGGACATCTGTTGTGAGGGAATGATTTCCATGGTACTAGATTGATCTGTAGAGGGCAACAACTGTAGAGGAAAAGAGAGACTGGAATAGATCCAACAAATAATTCAGGCCGTAGGCTGCAAGTGCTACTCTTCAGATGAAGAGGCTGGCACAGGAGAAGAATTCGTGGCGGGTCACATAAAACCAGTCAGGAGACTGATGACCCTCCCCTCCCCCCTCTCCCCAAAAAAATGGTTGTGGTCTTTTGGAATTCCTCTTCCTTCTCCTAAGTCGTCAAGTTTTAAAACAAATAAACGGAAAGATCAAAAAAGGTTTTTCTAAGGTATTTCTAAACAGGAAACAGATTGGAAAGGGGTAAAAGTAACAGGATTCGCGCTGAGTAGAAAACTCTCGTATAGTCTACGTAAGAATTTGAGATCACGAGATCATACATTACAGTTAGTCGACTTGCAATATTTTTGATAGCGTAGTTTCCCGACATAAAGGACTTCAAAATTCAGATAAGTTGTAATCATCCTGCAGAATAAATACGTCTTTTGTATTCAGAATTCTGAAATAGTCAGATACAGACACTGAGACTGGTATTAACAATTATCAGGTTTCTGAAATGAATTTCCTCCATTCTTGGCTGCATAAATGTGTAGTAAATAGTGAATATCAGGAAAGAGAGGAGATTAGAAATAAGTCTTTTAGATAACCTTGAATGGCAGAAATTTCAGTGTTAGGGCATAAGAAGTGGTTGGTTCCACGCAGGACTCTTAGATGTAAAGAAATAAACAACAAATATTGGCAAGTCGTGTGGTAAACACGGCAGCTCCTTGAGAAGAACCTCGCGTTGATCATTGAGATCTACATCTACATCCGTACTGCACAAGCCACCTGACGGTGTGTGGCGGAGGGTACTTTGAGTATCAGTCAGTGTGGGATGATAATTGTGTAACGTAAAGTAGAAATAAAAATCACTGTCGTTCCACAATGTACTTACACGATATAATGCATTTTGCAGGAAAACACTAGAGAGAATATCTGTAATTAATAATATTTATCTGAGCACAGTGTGCGTATGTGGATTTTTGGAGTCGGTTACGTATGCGTTTCACATTTAGGCCTACTTCATTTCCTTCTTCACGCTGAAATACAACTTGATAATGTGGACTTAATGAGGCCCTGTGGTAAGTCAACAAGTAACTAAGTAATTAATGTAAAAAATTAAATGGTGCATAAGAGAGTGACCAATAGGCTATACTATCTAGGAAAGAAAATGATGCCGCTCTACACGTCAGAGTAGCGATTACACCCTTGCAACAGCATATTGAAACGGTTCAACAGAACCCTTATCATAAATGTAAATTGCAGCTTGTGCCTCCACAAGCTGACAGCAACTATTTTTCTTGTTTGTATTTTCACTGCCACAACCCAAGCCTCAGGTGAAGGAGAGTGCATCTGTTCATTTCTTTTATACAGTCTGTTTTCCTTCCCACCTTTTCCTGTGTGTGTGTGTGTGTGTGAGTGAGTGAGTGAGTGAGTGAGAGAGAGAGAGAGAGAGAGAGAGGGTGAGTGAGTGTGAAAATTGCAGGATGCCAATAATTTTCAAGTCCATTCCAAAGTATTTAGAGCCCTTCGTATAGTCGAAGCTTCGTAGTGCCAACCTAACCTTTGTGCCATTTGTGCCAGAACCGGAGGCTCTGGTAGTAAGACAGGATTTTAGTCCCGTTTCGCGAGATACACAGGCATAGATGGCAATGATTATTTTCCTGTAGCACTGGCGCTGGGTGAACAAGCGTCCTTACAGCGAATCCTGATACTTTTAGGCGGTAACTAGTAGGTTATGGATACTCTTTTGCCTGCATTGCTCAAGCATCATGGACAAAACGTTTTGTTACATTAGTTCGATTTGAACTTGCAGTTAATTTGGTAACAATCTTTGGGGAGATAATGGAAAGTTTTCATTGGTCTTCTTTATTTGTAAGTTTATCATGTGTTAACGTCAAGTGTTTTATGCAGTCCTGTGGGTCTAACCTTGTCTTAAGAGAATAAACGTTAAGCTCTTAATATTGTGTGGTTGTGGTGGAGTGGAATGGGCGACATTACTTGCAGTGTGTTTCCGTATTTTTCTATTAGTGTACTGCATTCCAGCTGCTGGAGACTTTTCCTCATTTAAATGCTGTTTCCTTTGTGAAAGTTAGATTCTGTATTGGCCTTCTGCCAACTACATGCTACTCAGTTAAAGATTATCTTCCCATGGATATGTTTAATCGATCGATCTCATTCTTTTGAGTTTAACGTGTATACACATGCATGATTCCTTCCGATTTATTTCGCAGTTTTTTGAATTTGTGAATAATGAGCATCAGTCAATCACGTGCTTCTCAGTTCAAGATTATCTACCTGTGGTTATGTTCAATTGGTAGATCTAATTCTCTTGAGTGGAATGAATACCCATATGCATGCGGAATTCTGATTTACTTTGTGGTTTCTGAATTTCATTAAGGTCCACTGACACGTGCATACCATCTTGCTTCTATTTTGATCCTCCGTTCCCCACTGAGTAGACTGTGCTTAATTACTTTACCTTCTGTACTTCCTTACTTTACATGGGTGATAGTTCAGTAAGGAATCATTAAGAACACGGTTTTTCACATTACTTTTAGAAGGCTTTGCATGGAACTATGTAATGTAAAAGGTTCCTCTCTTTGATGCGCCGGCCGAAGTGGCCGAGCGCTTCTAGGCGCTACAGTCTGGAACCGCGCTGCCGCTACGGTCGCAGGTTCGAATCCTGCCTCGGGCATGGATGTGTGTGTTGTCCTTAGGTTAGTTAGGTTTAAGTAGTTCTAAGTTCTAGGGGACTGATGACCTCAGTTTATCATGTGTTAACGTCAAATGTTTTATGCAGTCCTGTGGGTCTAACCTTGTCTTAAGAGAATAAACGTTAAGCTCTTAATATTGTGTGGTTGTGGTGCTAATGAATACATTAATTTTGTGATTAGTAGATTTCGAGATGAGTAACCGTAACCCACCATTACATAACCGCTTCTCCAAACAGAAACTCAGAAACCCCCTAGAAGTACAATCTCCTGTATGTCCAGCAAGTATTCAGTAAATTCCTATTATAGTTATTCGCAGCGCATCAGAACTAGATCTACCATCCATCAGTTAACTGGTCTAATTAGTGTGGTACGTAACTCATCTGACTGGCATGGAGTGTGGTGAACGTGACGAACGTGAGCGACACCTGGTTGCCAGAGACGGTCGTAGAAGCTATTAAAAAAATATCAAGGAGCACCGAGTCAGCTTTCATAAACTGCCAACTAGACGATGTTCAATATACTTACTGGCAAGTTATGGTCGCTCATTCGTACCCTGTGGCACAGTAAGCATTCACCAATATTTTATTTCAGTAAATTTATTACCATGTACAAAAAAACGTTTTAGATATGACAATGGGGTAATAAATAGTGGTAATCTATCTACACATCGAAGCGTACATACTGATCCATTTGCGCTACTGCACTTCTTTGGGACTTTTACTACTGCTCGACTGTACTCAGTCAGTCTCGTAGAAAATGTAAGGCACTTCTTTCCTGCAGCAGATCGCAACCCAGTGTCAGGTCCCATTAAAAGGCCTTAGCCGGCGTTCGTTCAGGAAGTACTCAAGTGCACTGTTATGAATTAAGCCAACTGGCATTCGTCAGATCCCCAGATTACCAACATATACCAGGCCCCTACCCCTATAGCAATATACGGACGGTGTATAATAATAATGCAACGTACGTCTCCCTTTAGTATGAGTATTGTTTTTAATCTTATGAAATCATACCGCTCACTGCGCTAATAATTCGTAATTGACGACTCGTTGTTATACGCCAAAGTCTCTTCCCGCGGTTTCTCTGATGATTCACAAACTCCTCCGTCTCGAGGACAGGGCGGAGGGAAAAGTGATAATCGTTCTGTGCCGGCTGCTTGGAGTAATAAACATGAAATCAACCACCTTAGGGGTGCAACTTCCACTGATCGGACAGCCGACCGTCCACGCCGGGCATTAAGGCCAGCTGTTTTTACGAAAAAAAAAAAACACGAACTCGCAGTATTCAAGCAAAATATTGCAACGCTGGATGTAATCTATCACGAGAGACACGAAGAACAAACAGGAGTGGCAGTAGTGTCGTAAGGACCTAGTGTTAGGATAAAAAGTGTGACTCTGTGTTACTCTTTACTGAACTGGCCTACTGAAGACCACGTGAAATAACTTATGTCTTCTTTCCCTTATCATTTCGTTCTTTCCAGTACTTTTTAATTCTTATCTTCATTTATTCTCCCCCCCCCCCCCCTCCTTATGTCGATATTGCGCATGTCTACTTCTTTCTTTTCGACTGGGCCCTTGAAACGTTTTACTTTCGCTGTGAACTTTTTCTGATGTTTTTGCATTTCTGCCAAGTAATTAAAGGAAAATTCTTTTTAATCTTTTTTCACCAAGCCTTTCTAAGTGTCCAAGGAATACTACTCGTGTCTTTTTTATTGTGTCTAGTATTCGTTCTACTCTTCCTTAAACATCTTTATTAAATCGTAATTTCTATTTCACGTTGTCGTACCTGTCTGAAGATTATTTTCCTTACCTTTATTTTGTACCATTTAGTTATCTGGTCGTAGTTGACAAAAGGCATTCTGAAGGCTAAAGGCAGTCTTGCCTAACGAAAGTGTTGTAGAGCTGGAGTTGTACATTTATGGATAAAAATTCAATGTTATAGAGATTTTTTGTTAATTGAAAATCCACTTCCATTTTCCTGGCCCTTGCTAAATTAGTTTCTTTGTAGAAAGTATATGGTGGTTTTATTTTACCTAAATATTTAAATTTTGTAGCCTTTATTGTTCTTCTATAATGTGTCGGGGTACTTCGGTGCCCTCTTCGTGTGTGTCATATAATTCGATTTTTGAAAAGATATGCAAAGGGCTGGTTTTGAAAGTCTGTTGTAGGAAATTTACCTGCATTGTTGCATCTTCTATAGATTCAGCTAAGATAGTAAGATTGTCTGCGCAAGCCAATCGATCTCTGATTATCCCCTTTTCTCCCAGTGACGATTTTTTACATTCCTTCTTGTGTTCTTTCCCTCTATCTCCTGCTTACATGTAACTCTTTCCTTATAATTCTTTAAATAAAATGCCTAACATGAGGAGTGAGCACTCTGTTTCTTCTTTTTGTTTCGGTAAAGAAATTTTATATACTTTTTAAATCTCATTGAGGTTTTGAACAAACAGTATCAACTACTAGTAATAATAGCAACTTTATTCAGCTGTGGGTCCGTTTTACAAGTATACAATGTATGCCCACCAACTGAAGTACCCAATCACGATTCAAGACACGTTCTCACAGCTTTTCTTCCGCCAGTACCTCATCTCCTACCTTTCAGGCTTCACAGAAGCTCTCCTGCGAAACTTGCAGCGTTGGTACTCCTGGAAGAAAGCAGTTGCAGCTCCTCGGTAGAATACTTGCCCGCTAAAGGCAAAGGCCCCCAGTTCGAGTCTCGGTCCGCCACACAATCTTAATCTGTCATGAAGTTTCATATCAGCCCACACTCTGTGACAGAGTGAAAATTTCATTCTGGAGACATCTCCAAGTCTCCGTAATAACCTTTGTTCCAGGAGTGCTACTCCTACAAGTTTTGTAGCAGAGATTCTCTAAAGCGTGGAAGTTAGGAGGCGGGAGACAGGAGGAAGTAAGGGTGTGAAGACGGGTCGTGAGTCGTGCTTGAGTAGCTCAGTTGGAAGAACACTTGCCTGCGAAAGGCAAAGGTCACAATTTCGAGTTTCGGCCCTGTACATACTTTTAACCTGCCGAGAAATTCCAAGACTAATAATTAATTGCGGACGACGGAAATTCTACATACTGCGGCTATAACTTGGCGAAAACCGCACCTTAGTATATTTATTAATTCTTGACGTACAGAGTCATTATCGAATGAGAGTTTTACTCTGCAGTGGAGTGTGCGCTGATATGAAACTCCTCCGAGACTCGAACTCGGCACCTTTGCCTTTCGCGGGTAAGTGCTATACCACCTGAGCTTCCCAAGCACGACTCACGACCCGGCCTCACAGCTTCAGTTCGGCCAGTACCTCGTCGTGAGTGGTGCTTGGGTAGCTCAGGTGGTAGAGCACTTACCCGCGAAAGGCAAAGGTCCCGAGTTCGAGTATCGGTCCAGCACACAGTTTTAATCTGCCAGGAAGTTTCAGGGTGATTATAATTAAATTTCAACTTTCAAACCGCTGTAGAAATAACAACACTCGTCGGAATGACGTCAAATTGCAACTGAATATTATTGGAGAAGGGGGAAAACGTATGGCAGAGGAAAAGTAAATAGTTAACAAAATGTAGCAATGGATAGCGTTGTAAGCGCCATAATTTAATAGTGGTCGCCTACAAATGACAAACGAATCGTACAACAATGTTTGACGTTAAACAAACTGTACTACAAAGTGTGCATGGGTGTACAGGTGTGATACTGTTAGTTCCGTCAACCCATCCACCACGGCGAGGTCATATCAAGTAGTATGGGAATAATAGATTTTTAACTGTCCTGAGTCCATAAACCGCATAAAAAGCATCAACTACATCCGTTAAATGAAGCCAAAAGCTGCATAAGAAACATCAATCAAAATTAAATGGGATTATCAATTTCCGTGTGATTGGCGCAATACCTGTTCAATATGCTGTCCACCGTTGAAATCGAGAAACGGCGTGTTCCACCACCGATCGAAGTGTTTTCGTGGTCTCGTTCAGAATCTGTTGCGCAATGCTTGCCTTCAATGCAGCTAAATGTTCAGTCGGAACACTGAACACAACATCTTTCAGATAGCCCCGCACCCAGAAGTGATACAGATTAAGATCAGGTGATCGAGACGGCCAGGCTGTAGGGAAATGGCGCCTGATAATTGTAGCATTCCATAAATGGCGATTGAACACCTGCTTAACTGGATTTACAGTGTATGGAGGTGCGTCATCGTGCGTAAAAATGATCCCATTCACACATCCGCACTGTTGGAGAGCTGGAATGACGTGTTTGCACGTAAGGAACTTAAAAGCGCTATCAGTGACGGTACAGGTAAGAGGACCGAAGCACCTGTGTCTTCGAAAAAATATGTCCCTATGATAAATTATGCCGTAAACCCGCACCACAATCACCTTTTCAGGATGAAGTGGTACTGGTTGATCTGCGTGTGGATTTTCCGATGCCCATATTCGACAATTTTGTCTACTGACATATCTTGTCAGATGGAAGTGGGCTTCGTCTGCCCACAAAATCTTCCACAGTCAGTGACTGTCCACTTCCATGCCAGCAAGAATTTCTAAAAGAAAGGTCTCTCTTGCTGGCAAGTCAACAAGAAGCAACTCATGCACATGGGTAACTTTGAATCGATAACAAAGGACGTTTAGTAGGATTTTACGCACCGTACTCAAGGGTATGTCCAAAGCTCGGGCAATTCTCTGTGCACTAGACTTCGCACACTACCAATCGTCTCCTCCTGCATTGCTGTGGCCAGTGCTTCCACTGACGTAGATTCAATTCCTTTCCTCCCTCTACCAGGTTGCACACCAAAAGAACCCGTATTTTCGAATTTCCGAGTCATTTTCTCCAGACCCACGGTAGTCATCTGACCAACGCCTTTTTTGAAACCCTTCAGTGTCCGGTACTTCTTCAGAGCGACGTGTGCACAGTCGCCCATCTTGTAATACAGGTTCGCAAGCAGAGCGCGATCCTATATTGAGACGGTCATGGCGAACCTGGCAGACGTGGAAGGAGGAAGAGCCTCGTACCCGACGTGTTAATACCAACTTCAGTATGTGTTGTGTATAACAGGTGTTTTCATTTATGCATTATGACACACACAGCGCCATCTATTGATCAATTTTCACACTATTTTTTTCTTCTGCCATACGTTTTCCACCTTCTCCGACGATATTCCGTTACAATTTGACATCAGTCTGACCAGTGGTGTCACCTATACAGCGTTTTGAAAGTTTAATTATAATCACCCTGTATATCGGGTGGGCTATTTTAATTGCCTCACCCTGTATACATGCATCTCTAAATCAACAGGTAAGGGCAGGTAGTCGACAGTGATCTTATAGTAGGAACCTCCCCGATATTTGCGTGAATTAATTTTCGGAAACCAAGGAATACCTAAAATGAGGATCGTCGAACCGAGACCTGAGTCTGTTTGAAACAGTGAAATGTCGTTCTTCTTATCCCTAATGCACAATATTGTCTTGTCTTCCATGGAAGCTATTTAACAACGTCAAAAAATAAAGCTACACCAGTCATTCGTTTCTGAATAGTAGTCAGTGCAGATTGTCATTCGCAGTATCAGCAGGGCAGGATGACCATGGCAATGATGGTAAAGCATTTTCCAGGAAGAGGATTTCATGTAAAGGGCTGTAACGAAAAAATGAAAATCTATTCAGTGACTAAAATAGCACCTATAGACGAACAATACTGCCACTCATAGACACGTTACAATGAAATGAAACAAAAGGCATAAAAGGAATATAAATATGAGCACATAAACATACGAGCACAAGCACGAACACGTGAAAATTAGCAAGAGCACCCCGTGTATCACATCACTCACCAACTCTCATCACTACGGTATCCGGACTGTGCTTCACTCTCAACAGTCCTTCCCATTATGCCCCATTAAACCTAAAAGTGCAGAAAAGTATTATGTAAAACAACATGAGTCAGTAAATGCTAATGGATATACACAGGAAACTTAAAAGTAACCGCTCAATAACCACACTTTATTCATAAATTACCTGAATACTACATTAACCTAAAAGTTGTGCTAAAGAATACAAATAATGTACAGTAAAACAACTGATTTCCAAAATGCCTAAGCAAATCATTGCTGCAAACATCATATCCCTTTTAGACCAAACAAGATGCTCAAAACAATTCAATGAATGGCATTTGGTTAGATTTATAAAATAAAATTTTGTTGCATAAATAAGTAATACAAGACAAAGAACAGTAAATTACTACGACTATTACGGCAGGCACTCAGCATTACTGTCATTCGCTTGGTATGTTGATTTTCTCACGTTTTCGGTGGTTTTCCCACATCGCTTTGTAAGGCACGGATTTTCTTTTTAATCTCGGATTACATGCAAATGTGTATTGTGAAAATTGCCGTGAATAAATACCCTCTGCTACTTAAAGCTTAAGACCTAAGAAATGATTTTATAATGCTACCTCTCTACAGCTTCGAAACGAATGAGGTATATTGAAGGGCATGAGCGAGTCACTTTACGCAAAGACAGGATAACAGGCATAAATGAACAGTTCCATGAATTCTGTGGTTTAAGTGTCTTGTAATACGGTCGTAAAATGAGTTAAAGAACGTTGCTGGCAGCTCAGGTACTATTAGTATGCTTGTCTCAATCTGTTACTCTAACTTCCTCTATTTTGAAGAGCTGAAGTCAGAAAATTTGAAAAAAAAAATCCTGATGTAATCGATGCAGGTCGAAAAATGCACACACTCACGTAGCGAATAATAGAATCGTTAAATGGTGGAACCGGATAACGAATAAACTTCATAAAGTTTGATTCAAGTGTTATTAGGGTTTCATATAAAACACAGTAAATGCCATATTAAAGTACACACTCATCTGTGTGTGAAAAAGTCTTATAATAAATCACCACAGTAGAATTAACTGAACAACACAAAATCCACTTGTACTAGAAACTACTTATGCTAGACTAGTGTGTGATGAAGCCAACCGTCCTATTATTTTTATGGAATGCCTAGAAAAGTGACCACTTCAAAGGACAATGAAGGTGACTTTTGTGCCTCTGTTAATGCACGTTAAGGATCTGGAAAGTCTGTAAATAAGATAACGCTAAAATAAAATGTGCGATAAAAGCCAGAGTCTCACCAATTGGAACACTTAATCTGAGGACTGTCAACATAAAGCGACTTCAGTGCAGCTTAATACATTACTCAGCTATGGCAGCGCCTCGGCAGCCAGAAGGTGACGGCGGGAAATCCAGACGAGGAGAGACTAACAGCGATTCGTCTCCCATTGCGCAGTTCAAGTGTCCAGTTCCCAACGCACGCTTCCAATTGGATAGCTCAGCCGCTTTGCAAAGTCACATGAACTATCGCGACTAACTTTGTTGTTAAAGTTCGCCTACGTATCAACGGGTTCGGCGTGGTGGTATTATAAGCGAATGTACTCGGGTTCGATTCCCGGTCGGGTCGGAGGTTCTGTGTGCTCGGGGACTGGATGTCGTGTTGCCCTTACGTACGTATCGTCGTAACCGACTTTAACTAATGATGTGGCTGAATGGATGCGTCCCAAAAGCGAAAAACAAGCTTTGTCCAAGGCAGTTATAGCAGCGGTGATCGACTGCCTCGTACAGAGGCATCTCTGCAGTACATCTGCGATTTAGAATAGGCACAAAAAGATCTTTTCTGAATGTGGCCTGCCACAACGGTAGCTTTCAACTTCGAGCATTTGCCAGGATAACTGTGGCAACAACATCCTGAGAAAATTGGATGGCTCGACTTGGGGAGCTCAAGCATCCACCTTACGTACTGCCGCAATAGCCCTGGTATATCCTGTGGCTGAATATTGCTCTGCTGTCTGGCATTCGAGCACTCATACTAAGAAAATCGACGTCCAGTGGAACTAGTGTATGAGTATAATAACTGGTACTATTAAATCCACCCCAGTCCCTTGGCTGCATACTCTAAGCAATATCCCACCTCCACAATTGGGAAGGCAAGAAGCAGCAGCAAGAGAGTGGTCAAAAATTCATTACTCAGTTTACACACAGAATCTACCAATCCATGATGTTTTGAACGAAATACCATCGACCCGCTTGAAGTCACGGAAGCCTATATGGGTTAATACACAAGAACATCAACCTGACATCAAGGAGCAATGGCGGCACTTTTGGAATGATTCTAGAATTAATAAACAAGGTATTCAAGATCCTATTCTGTAATTACTGACCTGAAGAAATTTACCTGGACTAAATTAAACACTATCAGAACGGGCCATTCCAGATGCAATGCATACAAGTGGGGTCTATGCGACTCACCAGCCTGTGACTGTGGACCACCAGAACAGAACGTCCGCCATATTATTGAGGAATGCCCCTTAAGGAGATATGCCGGACCTGTCTCTGAGGTTATATATGTGAAACCCTCTGCTTTGGATTGGCTGTGGAATCTAGATATTGAGCTTTAAATACATGAATGAGTTTCTAGTCAGGCTTGCCAAGCTTTTAACGTGTAGTTATTTGTCTTGAGTGTTTGTACTTTATCCTTTTGTGCTGTTGCTTTGCCGGCCGCGGTGGCCGTGCGATTCTAGGCGCGTCAGTCCGGAACCGCGTGACTGCTACCGTCGCAGGTTCGAATCCTGCCTCGGGCATGGATGTGTGTGATGTGTTTAGGTTAGTTAGGTTCAAGTAGTTCTATGTTCTAGGGGACTGATGACCTCAGATGTTGAGTCCTACAGTGCTCAGAGCCATTTGAACCATTTTTTTGCTATTGCTTGTTTTTTACACATGTACTACTTACACATTGTTTTGTTTTATACGTATTGTTGTACGTATATAAAATATTGTAGCTGCATTGTCATACGCAAAATAAATAAATAAGCTTGCTTTCAGCTATTGCTCTCTTTTTTTCCTCCGAGGTAGTAGAGGGATGTCCGGAAGTACTATCTTTCGTTACTTCTTTACTTGCTAAAGCAGGTCAACGACCTCAGCCGTTGCCATGGACTCAGTGGGTACCTGCTTGGCGTCGCCAGAACGTAAGTCCTTTAATACCGCCTGGGCTACACGCAGCCACCAACTACAGCCCGGAGCGCTCGCGGGCCCTAATGAATTTGGGTGGCTGCTCGGCAAACCAATTGTTTGTTGCCTTTGATTCGGGTTCGGTGACAAAGGCGCAGCGGAGCGTCGCGGTGAAAGCGCCAGTCGGCAGTCAGGGGTGGGGGTGGGCGAGGCCTGCGAAAGGCGAGCGGCGCCGGCGTGGGGGTGGAGGGGGCGGCGGCGGAGCCGGCGAATTCCGACGCCTCCGCCCGGCTCTTCTCGCGGCGGCAATTACACGCGTCGCCGTCCGCCGCGCGCAAACTCGGCGCTCCGAGTCGCGTTACGGATCCGCCCTGGCAGAGCGCCGCTCGCCCCCTTGTGTGCTCGCGTTACGACTGCCGGTGGCGTCCTTCGAACGCCGAGCCACCTGTAGGCGTAGCCTTAATCCCCAGCCCGTAATTCGAGCTGCCACCTGTCACACGCTGAAAATAACTAGGAGTCTAAGCCGATGTGGATATATACATGCTGGACAAAAATTCATACACTTGGACACCAGAACAGGATTCAATGCATGCCGTCAGAGGGAAAAATACATGTAACAATACTTCCTGTAGTGCATACGTTTCGTGGTAGAAGGGCGTCAAGGAAAGGAAACTTGGCAAAACTGCATATGCTGACCCGTTAGAGCAGTGCCTAGATTTCCGGGTTACTCGGATTCGAATGTTTGATTAAGAGGTATGGGTGTAACTTTTTATTTTATATATTTAGAGCGCTTTGTGTGTGCAACGGCGCCGTTTCCATATCGTTCCTACACGAAACGTCCACACACCTTTCAGTGATACCTTCTTCTGCAGTCTGGTCAACAGGTCTACCCTGGTAGAAACATATCAGTGTTGCTCAACTGGACACGCAGTAGTACAAAAAAATGGTTCAAATGGCTGAGCACTATGGGACAAAACCGCCGAGGTCATAAGTCCCCTAGAACTTAGAAATACTTAAACAAAACTAACCTAAGGACATCACACATATCCATGCCCGAGGTAGGATTCCAACCTGCGACCGTAGCAGTCACGCGGTTCCGGACTGAAGCGCCTAGAACCGCACGGCCACGGCGGCTAGCGCAGTAGTACAAGCAGCCGCGCTAACTGTACCTGCAGGTTGCACTAAGGATGTTTGGTTTTAGGTTTCTAATTTTAAATGATCGACACTTTATACAGGGTGACAATTATTGAACTACACTAATGGCCATTAAAATTGCTACACCACAAAGATGACGTGCTACAGACGCGAAATTTAACCGACAGTAAGAAGGTGCTGTGATATGCAAATGATTAGTATTTCAGAACATTCACACAAGGTTGGCGCCGGTGGCGACACCTACAACGTCCTGGCATGAGGAAAGTTTACAACCGATTTCTCATGCACAAACAACAGTTGACCGGCGTTGCCTGGTGAAACGTTGTTGTGATGCCTCGTGTAAGGAAGAGAAACGCGTACCATCAAGTTTCCGGCTTTCATAAAGGTCGTATTGTAGCTATCGCGACTGCGGTTTATCGTATCGCGACATTGCTGCTCGCGTTGGTTGAGATCGAATGACTCTTAGCAGAATATGGAATCGGTGGGTTCAGGAGGGTAATACGGAACGCCGTGCTGGATCCCAACGGCCTCGTATCACTACCAGTCGAGATGACAGGCATCTTATCCGCATGGCTGTAACGGATCGTGCGGCCACGTCTCGATCCCTGAATCAACAGACGGGGACGTTTGCAAGACGACAACCATCTGCACGAACAGTTCGACGACGTTTGCAGCAGAACAGACTATCAGCTCGGAGACCATGGCTGCGGTTACCCTTGACGCTACATCACACACAGGAGATGCTGCGATGGTGTACTCACTGAAGAACCTGGGTACACGAATAGCAAAACGTCATTTTTTCGGATGAATTCAAGTTCTGTTTACAGCATCATGATGGACGCATCCGTGTTTGGCGACATCGCGGTGAACGCACATTGGAAGCATGTATTCGTCATCGCCATTCTGGCGTATCACCCGGCGTGATAATATGGGGTGCCATTGGTTACATGTCTCAGTCACCTCTTGTTCAAATTGTCGGCACTTTGAACAGCGGACGTTACATTTCAGATGTGTGTTCGATCCCTGCGAAACCCTAAATTTCAGCAGAATAATGCTCGACCGCATGTTGCAGGTCCTGTACGGGTCTTTCTGGATACAGAAAATGTTCGACTGCTGCCCTGGCCTGCATATTCTCCAGATCTCTCACCAACTGAAAACGTCTGGTCAATGGTGGCCGAGCAACTGGCTAGTCACAATACGCCAGTCACTATTCTTGATGAACTGCGGTATCGTGTTGAAGCTGCATGGGCTGCTGTACCTGTACACGCCATCCAAGCTCTGTTTGACTCAATGCGCAGGCGTATGAAGGCCGTTATTACGGCCAGAAGTGGTTGTTGTGGGTAGTGATTTCTGAGGATCTATGCACCCAAATTGCGTGAAAATGTAATCACATGTCAGTTCTAGTATAATATATTTGTCCAATGAATACCCGTTTATCATCTGCATTTCTTTTCGGTGTAGCAATTTTAATGGCCAGTAGTGTATATGAAAAAAACATTAATCCGTTACAAACTGCTCAGTGCACACAATGTATTCAACATTTAAAGTTTGCGACAGATATTTGGATTTACGTTATGACTGTTCGATATGCCTGCCACCACTGGCAGTGATGTGCCGCAGAGGAACAGCGAGATTTTGCATGACCCACTGTTTACAGCTCAGCAATCGTTTTGGGGTTATTGGCGTACACCTTGTCTTTAATGCAGTCTTACAAAAAGGCGTCGCATGTCCTCAGATCCGGAGAACATGGCGGCCAATCGAGGTCCACTACAGCAGCCTCTTCGTATCCCAGAGCCAGAATGCGGTTCGCGAACTGCTCCTCCAGGGCATCAAACACTCTCCTGCTTCGAAGGTCGACCTACGTGTTCCATGAATCTTGTAGAAATCAGGGCACTTTTGATAATGGGGGTGAAATCATCTTCCAGAACCTTCACGTACCCTTCGGTGGTCGCCGTGCCATCAAGAAATATCGCACCGATGATTTCGTGAGGTGACATTGCACACCACACAGTCACCCGTTGGGGGTGAAGACACTTCTCGACCGCGAAATGCGGATTCTCAATCCCCAAAATACGCCAGTTTTACTTATAGATAAACCCATCCAAATTAAAGTGGGTTCCGTCGTTAAACCGCACTATATTGCGCATATTAATTTCCATCATGATCAGCAGCCAACCGTGAAGTTCGACGTCCTAACTCAAACAATTCAGAAGTTATGACGATTTTATTTCATATAGTTCAATAATTGTCACCAGTTCTGTGAAAACTTCAGTACATTTTCACTTGTTTGATATGAAACACAGCCAAGTCTGTCCTAGGCTTAAGTTACAATATCTACCATTACACACAATCATTGTCACTCGTGATAGCCATCTCATGGTATATAACGGACTCCGTTACCAAAAAGATTACAAAAAGCATTACCCGTGACAGAGCTGCTCGCTCAAATATTTCACAACTCGATGCCGTTGAAAATTCAGTTCCCAGTCCAATTAGCACAACACACTGCGTGGATTTTAGTTAATTCAAAAGTAACAGGTTACACACAAACATTGGAATTTCGCGCTTTCGTGTTTCCCCCACGTTTGCGTTCGCTTTTCGGGATTCCTCTATCAAGTTTAACTTGTTATTCATCAACGTCATCACAGCCATTCAGAGCTCCAAACGTATGTGTCCGAGCATGATGGTGGTTGAGTTAGTTTAGACTTTAGAAAGCAATTATATTAGTCCACCAAAAACGCGCTACTGTACTGTCCTCTGATTCGCTAATATATATCATAGCCAATCCGATATTAGCATTAAACCACTCAATCCTCCGTCCTTTACATTTGACCAATCACAAAGTCATTTTCCCTATCGCAATCCCACAAACTGGCTAGTACCATTTTACTAAACTCCCCTGGGAGTACAACCACAGTTCTTACTCAAACATATACTCACTTAATAGAAATATCAATATTAATTTATTTTATTACTTTCCTTTCCCATCACCGGTCACAATAACATTTAAATTGCCCATAAAGGTGGAAGAGTTAGCAATGATTAACGGAGTGAGCACGCAGGAAGGCAATGGATACTGATGTATAGAAGTCGTCTGCGTAGAAGATTCGCTCACGTCGTATTAGGTTCAGATGCTTCGAGGTGGACGGAGCAACTACGTCAGTGCAAACGAATTAGTGACACACAAACGTACGTTTTATTGCGCTGCGATATGAACCTAAAATTGTATAGAAACTCGTTATATGTGCTTGCTGACAGATTCAACTAAGTAGTGGAGTGTTAAGGTGTGCATTACCAAATGTAATGTCAACAAGTGTATGCCTGTCCAGGACGCCATACTGTCAATCACTGTAGGAAACATTTGTCCCTATGCGAAGGCCAAACGCGGCTCCACTTGCAGACTAAGTCTCGAAAGCTTATCTCAACGATGAACGGCAGCTACAAATTGATACCTTGGAGCTCCATAATACACTACTGGCCATCATAATTGCTACACCACGATGATGACGTGCTACAGACGCGAAATTTAACCGACAGGAAGAAGATGCTGTGATATGCAAATGATAAGCTTTTCAGAGCATTCACACAAGGTTAGCGCTGGTGGCGACACCTACAACGTGCTGACATCGGGAAAGTTTCCAACCGATTTCTCATACACAAACAGCAGTTTACCGGCGTTGCCTGGTGAAACATTGTTGTGATGCCTCGTGTAAGGAGGAGAAATGCTTACCATTACGTTTCCGACTTTGATAAAGGTGGGATTGTAGCCTATCGCGATTGCGGTTTATCGTATCGCGACATTGCTGCTCGCGTTGGTCGAGATACAATGACTGTTAGCAGAATATGGTATCGGTGGGTACAGGATGGTGATACGGAACGCCGTGCTGGATCCCAACGGCCTCGTATCACTAGCAGTCGATATGACAGGCATCTTACCCGCATGGCTGTAAGGGGTCGTACAACCACGTCTCGATCCCTGCTTCAACAGATGGGGACGTTTGCAAGGCAACAACCATCTGCACGAACAGTTCGACGACGTTTGCAGCAGCATGGACTATCAGCTTAGATACCATGGCTACGGTTACCCTTGACGCTGCATCACAGACAGGAGCTGCGATGGTGTACTCAACGACGAACCTGTGTGCACGAATGGCAAAACGTCGTTTTTTCGGATGAATCCAGGTTCCGTTTACAGCATCACGATGGTCGCATCCGTGTTCGGGGACATCACGGTGAACGCACATTGGAAGCGTGTATTCGTCATCGCCATACTGGCGTATCAACCGGCGTCATGGTATAGGGTGCCATCGGTTACACGTCTCGGTCACCTCTTGTTCGCTTTGACGGCACTTTGAACAATGGACGTTATATTTCAGATGTGTTACGTCTCGTGGCTCTACCCTTCATTCGATCCCTGCGAAAACCTACATTTCAGCAGGATAATGCACGACCGCATGTTGCAGGTTCTGTACGGGCCCTTCTGGTTAGAGAAAATGTTCGACTGCTGCCCTGGTGAGCACATTCTCCCGATCTCTCACCATTTGAAAACGTCTGGGCAATGGTGTCCGAGCAACTGGCTCGTCACAATACGCCAGTCACTGCTCTTGATGAACTGTAGTATCGTGTTGAAGCTGCATGGGCAGCTGTACCTGTACATGCAAACAAACCTGTGTTTGACTCAATGCCCAGGCGTATCAAGGCCGTTATTACGGCCAGATGTGGTTGTTCTGGGTACTGGTTTCTCAGGATCAATGCACCCAAATTGCATGATAATGTAATCACATGTCAGTTCTAGTATAATATATTTGTCCAGTGAATACCCGTTTATCATCTGCATTTCTTCTGGGTTAACAATTTTAATGGCCAGTAGTGTAGACATGTTATAGGCCGAAACCGAACATGAATCACCGTTGCAGTCTGTGGCCGCCTCTTGTTGCCACATGGAAGTCCATCTCATTGGCGAAGGCGCTGAGATTTCTGATTGGTCCGCCCTTGTGGTTGGCGCTGAAATCGAAAGCTCTGCCCGTGGCGCCAGTTGGAAACTGTCTCAAGGCACCAGCTCCAGTTGCGTTCAGTTGCGGGGACACAACAGGAACCACTGTATTAAAGACACATAATTTGTATCCACACGACAAGTAGCCTGTAACAGGAGAAAATGTCATGGTCATCCATCCATTGACAAAGCAGTCCTCCCTCCAGCAGGAGACTACCCGAGGGGAGGTGACCATGAGAAAAGGATAATGTTCTATGAGCCATAGTGTTAGTGTCAATAGCTTGAACGTGGTAGGGAAGGTAGAATGTCTAAAAAGGAAACTGCTAACGCACAGTCTAGATGTAGGTGGTGTCAGTGAAGTGAAATGGAAAGAACAATTTCTGTTTGCTGAGTACAGGGTTACATCAACAGCAGCAGAAAATAGTATAAGGCGTTTAGGATTCGTAAAGAATAGGAAGGTAGGGCAAAGATTGAGTTACTGTGAACGGTTCAGTGATAAGCTTTTTCTCATCAGAATTGACAGCAAACCAAATGGCTCTGAGCACTATGGGGCTCAACTTCTGAGGTAATTAGTCCCCTTGAACTTAGAACTAGTTAAACCTAACTAACCTAAGGACATCACACACATCCATGCTCGAGGCAGGATTCGAACCTGCGACCGTAGCTGTCTCGCGGTTCCAGACTGCAGTGCCTAGAACCGCAAGGCCACTTCGGCTGGCGACAGCAAACCAACAAACACAATAACAATTCAGGTAAACATACCGACAACGCAAGCAGAAGATGAAGAGGTGGAGAAAGTGTATGAACATACTGAAAGGATAATTCAGTACGTAACGAAAGTTGAAAATCTGATAGTAATGAGAGAATGGATAGCCATTGCAAGGGAAAACATAGAAGGAAGCGTTACTGGAGTATGTGGGCTTGTTTGTAGGAATAAGAGAGGAGAAGGCTAATAGGGTCCAGCAATAGTTTTCAGCTAGTAATAGCGATTACTCTGTTCAAAAGTCAGGAGGAGGTATACTCGGAAAAATCCGGTAGACACTAGAAAATTTCTATCACATTACGTTATGGTTAGGCAGATATCCCGAAATGAGATGCTAGATTGTAAGGCGTACAGAGGCGCAGATATAGACTCTTACTACAATTTAGTAGTGATGAAGTAGCAATGTGCAAAGAAATGGGATAAGGAAGTATGGGATAAGGAAGTACTAAGGAATGAACAGATCATCTTGAAGTTCTCTGATGCTAAAGACACATTGATGAGGAATAGCTCGCTAGGCAGTACAACTGAAGAGGAATAGACGTCACTAAAAATTGCAATCACAGAATTTGGAAAGAAAAACATAAGTGCAAAAAAGGTAACTGCAAAGAAACCATAGGTAACAGAAGAAATGCTTTAGTTGATCGACAAAAGAAAGAAATACAAAAATGTTCAGTGGAATTCGGGAATACAGAAATACAAGTCACTTAGGAATGTAATAAACAGGAAGCGCAGTAAAATGTAGGAGAAATGGCTGAGAGGGGAATATGAAGGAATGAAAAAGAAATGATTCTCAGAAGGACTGACTCAGCGTATAAAGGATGTTTCCGTAAGAGCGTGCAAAAATTTAGTAGGACTTAGAGGATGCTCCACTGAACAATTTGAGGTAGGAAACTTGGGGTCGGAGAAGCCGGGTTAAGGAGACCATAGGAATAAAATCAGTTTAGGTGTCCCTATTTATTTACGTTACTTACAGTTGACTGCCACTACCATCATTGATACGACGATCGTACCATTTGTACCGTGTCTTACAAAATGTGCTGAAATTGATGGCTATCAACCTCAATGCAAGCATGACATCGGCGAACAAGATTCTGACGCTCGCTGACAAACGTCCATGGCGTGTTTAGAATCACATAGCAGGGAGCTACAGTTCTCGCAATTCTTGTTTCCTTGCAGGAAATAAGGGATGTACTTGAAAACAAGCAGCACAGTACGTGTAAACATGCACACATATTAGTTGTAGATAAGCTAGAAACCATTAATGCTGGACAAAGCGGTAGTCAAGTTTTCTCCCATGCCTCCTTGAGCTGGATTCTCCGAACACGGTGTTCCCACCTCAACATTTTTAGTTCTCTATGTCCTGTTACATTTTTGCACGCTCTTTCGGAAACGCCCCATAGAAAAGTCAAAACATACGGTGAAATTAAAGGCACAGGCGGTAACATTAAGAGTGCTTCGCTCTTTTAAATGCAAAGGAGAGAGCGTATAGGTGGAAAAAGTACACTGAAGGCCCCTACGAAAAGGAAGACTTGTATGATGACGTGATAGAAGAAGAAACTGGAGTTCACAGGGATGAGGTTGGGGAATCAGTATCAGAATCAAAATTTAAAAAAGATCTGGAGGACTTGAGGTAAAATTAAGCAGAAGGAATAGATAAAATTTCATTGGAATTTCTATAATCGTTTGGAGACGTGGAAACAATACGCTGGTGTACAGAATGTATGAGACTGGTGGTACATCACCAGGCTTTCGAAACACTCGTCCACTGAATTCCGAAAATTTCTAGAGCAGACAATTGAGAGAACTGTCACACAGTCATCAGAACAGCTCAAGCAACCAAGTTGCTGACAAGAATAACATACATAAGAATAGAAAAGAAAATTGAGGCATTATGTGTGTATGTATATTCCCAGTGTTATTGTGCGTTTCAGCCACCAGTGGACCTCCCCAGTAATGTCTCATACCAGACGAGTGTAGCCCCAAATGTTTGCGTGGTAGAGTAATTATGGTGTACACGTATGTGGAAACAGTGTTTGAGCAGCAATCACCGACACAGTGTAACTAAGGCGGAATAAGGGGAACCAGCCCGCATTCGCCGAGGTAGATGGAAAACCGCCTTAAAAACCATACATAGGCTGGCCGGCACACCGGACCTTGACACTAATCTGCCAGGCGGATTCGTGGCGGGGACCGGCACGCCTTCCCGTTCGGAAGGCAGCGCGCTACACCTCGCGGATAGCCGGACGGGAAAATTGAGGCATTGTTAAATTACGATCTGTTAGGCTTTATGAAAAGTAAAGGCACCAGATAGGCTGTTCTGGCGTTGCAGCTGATAACGGGAGGGAAAAAAAACTAAAAGAAAATAAAGAGACGTTTGTAGGACTTGACCATGCAAAATGGTGCAAAATATTCGATATTCTGAGAAACATAGGGGTACGCTGTAGAGAAAGACGCGTAATATATAATATGTATGGGATCGAAACGGCAGCAATAAGAACGGAAAACCTAGAACGAAGTGCTTGGATTAAGAAGAGTGTAAGAGAGGGATACAGACTTTAAGCACTACTGTTGAATCTATATATTGGAGAAGCAACTACGTTAATAAAAGAAGATTCAAGAATGTAATTAAAATTCATGATGAAAAGATATCAAAAATAAGATTCGCTGACGCATTGCTGCCTTTAGTGAAAGTGAATAAGAATTACAGGCTATACTGAGTGGAATGAACGGTCTAATGAGTACAGATTATTGACTGAGGGTAAATCTAGGAAAGTAAAAAGTAATGAGAACACCAAAAATGAGAAAAACGAGAAAATCGGCATCGTAATTGATGAGCATGAAGCAGATGAAGTTAACGATTTCTGCTACCCAGATAGGAAAATAACCCATGACGAACGGAGGGTGGAGGACATAAAAAGCAGTCTACTCATGGCAAGGGAATTGTACTAGTATCAAACAAAAGTTTTAATTTGCGGAAAACGTTTCTGAGAATATATGTTTAGAACACTGTGCTCGTGAAAAACTGGAAAAAAGAACTGAAGGATTTGAGATCTGGTGCTACAGAAGGATGTAAAAATACCTAAAATTAGGTAGACTGATAAGGTAACTAACAAGAAGGTTCTCCGGGAAATCGGCAAGGAAGGATATGTACGGAAAACACGGACAAGAAGGAGGTCAGGACGATAGGACATATGTTAAGACAGCAGGAAATAATTTCCATGGTACTACAGGGAGCTGAAGAGGGTAAAAATTGTAGAAGAAGACAGAGATTGGAAAATAGGCAGCAAAAAATTAAGCACATAGGTTGCAAGCGCTACTCTTAGACGAAAAAGGTGACACAAGAGAGGACTTTGTGGCATGGTGCACAAACGAGTCAGAAGACTCACGACAAAAAATAAATAAAAATAAGAAAATGAAACTTGTAACAGTCACAATAGATATGGTGTCTATACAGTGCATATATGGTGTCTGTAAGGGGCAATCCAAAGAAAACGAGACAGGATATTCTTAGGCGTCTGGACCTAATGGCGCACTTTAGTTGTTGCATAGTGCCCATGTACTGTGGTGCATTAATTCTGGTGCCCTGTTGCAGAAACTCAATGAGCAGCTGGTTGAAGGACGGTATTATTCTGCTGCAGGATTATGTCCGACCGCATGTTGCCATGGCTATTTGGCTACACTGCAGATGTTTCTCTGGGAAGTCCTTACACTTCCTCCATACAGTCGAGATATCTCCCCAAGTGATTTTCATATTTTTGGAGCCCTAAAGAGACACACATGTGGCGATCGATTTGCTTCAGGCGGAGAGGTGGACTCCTGTGTACAATAATTGATCTGTAGGCTACTGCAAGCATTTTTTCATCGAGAAACTCACAGTGGGACAAATCTATTAACAGTTATGTGCTGGTATAACCTGGCGCCATCACGCCAGGCGGGAAAGACGTTGCGAGAAGATCGATAGCGGCCAAAGACAGATTTGCAAGAAACGTGCCACCAACGCCCTCTCGGCTGCCAGTATTTAGATCACATTTGTGGACTGGACGGCGAGTCTGTCGCAGCGAATGAGTTTGTGTCATCGAGCGAGTCACCGAGCTGGAGTCGCAGTCACAGCCTCTAGCTCAGAGTCAGGGAGTCCATAGCGACCAGAGTGGTCTACATAAGCAGACTTTGAACTTCAACAGCAGTGAGACTAACGTGTACTATCACAGAAAGCTTGTATCACAAGGATTACCTTAAGTAACTTCCCATTTTTATGAATAAAGAACCCGGTTAATATATGCGTGCAGTTTGTTATATAGGAAGAGGATACTGGCCGCCAAACAAGATCCTCTCCTCGCTCTTTTGATACAAGCCTACAGAGACAACGAGTTCATATAAAAGTTACAGCAACAGTTTTTCAAATAATAGCAGCTAACTTGTTTTTTCCTGTGTGTCTGTTTTCATTTGTCTGTCCCTTAAAAGTTTAATAAGCTTTGGTATCTGGCTTCTTAGTCATTAAATGCAATTACAGCAGGTTTTATACAGAACCGCCCAGTTACTTAATTCCTTAGTAAAAATGAGAGTGCAGTAATTTCTACTAGTCCCTGTTCCATTTTCAAAAGTGCAACGGTGGTCTTCTCTTAATGATCCCTGGAAAGGTAATATAAAAATCTTAATAAAAGATTGTTTGAAAATTAATTTGTGCAAACCACGTCTTAGTGGCTGAGTGTTGAAGGTTTATTACAGACGGTGCAGGACCTACCTGTATAAACAGTTTAACACTGCGCTATATGTTCGTGGATATTGCTGACATAGTATTGGGCTCGGCTGCCTGGATTTCACGGAATATATCCTCACATAAATGGTCGACGGTGTCTAGTTTGTTTTTATATATATATTAATTTTCACGTGCTCCCACACTAAAATGTCAGTGGAAGGGGGGGGGGGGTTAAGTCAGGTGGCCTTGGGGGAAAATAATTGTGTCTTTTCCGATAACTGTGGACGCACCCTGCCATGCAGATCTAACAATGTTTCCTTTGTCTCCAGCTTCCTCACTAATCCTATAATGCTGTGTTTACATATTTTACGTCAGTCATCGAAACGTCTTGACAACAGTCTCGGACATGTTATATAGGATGCGCTTATCCAGCGCTGTTTTGCAAGAAACACGCTCTCTTGCACAGAATACATCATGAGAATCACGCAGCACCGGAAGAAGCAAGTCGCACAGAACACAGCGAGAGTCAAGTCGTCCTCTCACCGGACGTAAGGTGATGTAAGGTAATTTCATAGCGAGGTATTTCCACGGAGCGTGAAATAAGGAATCCTGCACGCCAGGTTTTCGTCTCGTGGAGAGAAACGAAGCCAATGTGCGACATAAGCAGAACATAGGAACCGCCGTATTGCTAGGAGCTAGACATCGTATTTGGTGGGTTTTCTTACTCATAATGTACATGGTATTAATACCAGCTGCTTCAAAGCATTAGTAAATCGAGGATAACTCTAAAATTAGTCGTCTGTATGCTACGAAAATACACCATTTCAAAGCTGCAATACAAGAATGATCAATCAAACGCGCGTATTTCTGGTAAATTAACATGGTAAATATCAAAAAACGACATTTGCAGATGCGGTCTTTAAACAGTCTGTGCTGTGTATGGATGTGATTCTGCTACGTTGGAGATGAAGCACAGTTGACAGCGTCGTGAGCTGAGAAAAGTAGCTGGTTGCTGATCACCCTCCTTCAAAAAGTTTATCAACATTTCTTCTGAAGGATCCTGGGCCTCTTTTATTCGTTTGATTGGAGTTTTACCCCAAAACTCGATGTTATTAATTATCTTTAGTATACACTCTACAGGGTGGTCCAATGAAGGAAAGTTATGGAAAAATGTCACGAAATAAGCATCAAACGAAAAAAAAACTACAAAGAACGAAACTCGTCTAGCTTGAAGGGGGAAACCAGATGGCGCTGCCATATGTCAAACGGATATCCACTGCGTTTTTTTAAAAATAGGAACCCCCACTTTTTATTACATATTCATGTAGTACGTAAAGAAATATGAATGTTTTAGTTGGACTACTTTTTTCGCTATATGATAGATGGCACTGTAATAGTCACAAACGTTTAAGTACGTCGTATACGTAACATTCCTACAGTGCGGACGGTATTTGCTTCGTGGTACATTACCCGTGTCAAAATTGACCGTTTATCAATTGCGGAAAAGGTCGATATCGTGTTTATGTATGGCTATTGTGATCCAAATGCCCAACGAGCGTGTGCTATGTACGATGCTCGGTATCCTGGATGACATCATCGAAGTGTCCGGGCCGTTCGCTAGATATTTACGTTATTTAAGGAAACAGGAAGTGTTCAGCGACATGTGAAACGTCAACCACGATTTGAAACAAATGATGATACCCAAGTAGGTGTTTTAGCTGCTGTCGCGACTAATCCGCACATCAGTAGCAGACAAACTACGCGAGAATCGGGAATCTCAAAAACGTCGGTGTTGAGAATGCTACATCAACATCGATTGCACCCGTACCATATTTCTATGAACCAGGAATGTTCTGCCACTGGCCACAAGAGAAATTACGGGACGATGACAGATTTTTTGCACGCGTTCTATTTAGCGACGAAGCGTCATTCACTAACAGCGGTAACGTAAACCGGCATAATATGCACTATTAGGCAACGGAAAATCAACGATGGCTGCGACAAATGGGTCATCAGCGACCTTGGCGGGTTAATGTATGGTGCGGCATTATGAGAGGAAGGATAATTGGCCCCCATTTTATCGCTGGCAATCTAAATGGTGCAGTGTATGCTGATTTCCTACGTAATGTTCTCCCGATGTTACTACAAAATGTTTCACTGCATGACAGAATGACGATGTACTTCCAACATGATTGATGTCCGGCACATAGCTCGCGTGCGGTTGAAGCGGTATTGAGTAGCGTATTTCATGACAGGTGCATTGGTCGTCGAAGCACCATACCATGACCCGCACGTTCACCGGATCTGACGTCCCCGGATTTCTTTCTGTGGGGAAAGTTGAAGGATATTTGCTATCGTGATCCACCGACAACGCCTGACAATATGCGTCAGAGCATTGCCAATGAATGTGCGAACATTACGGAAGGCGAACTATTCGCTGTTGAGACGAATGTCGTTACACGTATTGCCAAATGCATTGAGGTTGACGGACATAATTTCGAGCATTTATTGCATTAATGTGGTAATTACAGGTAATCACGCTGTAACAACATGCGTTCTCAGAAATGATAAGTTCACAGAGGTACACGTATCACATTGGAACAACTTAAATAAAATGTTCAAACGTACCTACGTTCTGTATTTTAATTTAAAAAATCTACCTGTTACCAACTGTTCGTCTAAAATTGTGAGCCATATGTTTGTGACTATTACAGCACCATCTATAAAAAAGCGAAAAAAGTGGTCCAACTAAAACAGTCAAATTTCCTTACGTACTACACGAATTTGTAATAAAAATGGGGGTTCTTATTTAAAGAAACTCAGTTGATATCCGTTGGACCTATGGCAGCGCCATCTAGGGGGCCAACCATAGCGCCATCTGGTTTCCCCCTTCAAGCTAGACAAGTTATGTCCTTTGTAGTTTTTTCGTTTGACGCTTATTTCGTGAGATATTTGGCCCGGTCACGATCAACGGACCACCCTGTATAGTTCTTTTAGCGAAGTCCGACGACTGAAATGTCCCCGAGTGCCCACAAATCTTAAAGTGATTGTCAGTCTGTGTCTGAAAATACATATATACCTATGTCTGGGCTTATGGACTGGATCACATTTGCATGTTGCCACTGAATACGTTGTCGACGTCACGCGGAATCATACAGAACTTAGAGTTTTTACCATATTTCACGTTTTAATACTTTTAAAACCATTTCCTAAATGTTTTGATAGACGTCAAAATAATTAAATCTCTACTAAATTTTACCTAATTGTGAACAGCAAACCAATAACCAACACCAAAAGAGGCCCCAGCGAGAAAACAACGATACCTGTAGCAACCATCTGAAGAAGGATTCGTAAGGACTCCTAAATCGGACATTACGATATTGCAGTGCCTGTGTTATTCCGAATTAAGATGAGAAGTTCCTTCGGACATGCACGCACGCACGCATGCGACTTTCAAGTAAAATGTCTCCCCTGCTCATGAATATACATATGGATACAGGGGTACAGGTTGCAGACACAAGGTTGGCGGTATTTGGAAGTTTGAGTGTGGGAGTGGGTCGTACTCGGTCAGCCAAATGGTAAGGCGACCGCTCGCGATAAGCGTGAAATCCGGGTTCGAATCGAGGTCCGCACAAATTTTCATTCTCGTCATAGCAGTATGCAGCTGATGGCAATCCACATTCGCAACAGGAAAAACATTTTACAAGCCGTTAGCAATTTGATTCATATAAAAAAAAGTGGCTTATTGCTGTATAATTTCTCACTGATGGCGAGCAGGTTCAAAAAAATCTCCTCTGCCATTCGAATGAAACTAAGAAACGAATCTCGATCTCTAAATCTATGTTACTTCGAAGTGTTGGTAGTCTTCGATAATATGAATATCGTGGTTCAAATGGCTCTGAGCACTATGGGACTCAACTGCTGAGGTCATTAGTCCCCTAGAACTTAGAACTAGTTAAACCTAACTATCCTAAGGACATCACACACATCCATGCCCGAGGCAGGATTCGAACCTGCGATCTTAGCGGTCTCGCGGTTCCAGACTGCAGCGCCAGAACCGCGCGGCCACTTCGGCCGGCTATGAATATCATGCATGTGCAAATTGACGTTAACTTAAGTACAATGAAGCGCCAAAGAAACTGGTGTGGGCATGCGTATTAAAATACAGAGATACGTAAATAGCCAGAATACGGGATGCCGTGGCCAACGCCTATATAAGACAACAAGTGTATTTAGCGCAGTTGTCAGATCGGTTACTGCTGTTACAGCAGGTTATCAAGATTTCAGTGACTCTGTACAGCCCGCATCTCGTGGTCGTGCGGTAGCGTTCTCGCTTCCCACGCCCGGGTTCCCGGATTCGATTCCCGGCGGGGTCAGGGATTTTCTCTGCCTCGTGATGGCTGGGTGTTGTGTGATGTCTTTAGGTTAGTTAGGTTTAAGTCGTTCTAAGTTCTAGGGGACTGATGACCATAGATGTTAAGTCCCATAGTGCTCAGAGCCATTTGAACCATTTTTTGACTCTGTACATGGTGTTATAGTCGGCACACGAACGATGGGACACAGCATCTCAGAGGTACTGATGAAGTGGGGATTTTCCCGTACAGCCATTTCACGAGTGTACCGTGATATCAGGAATCCGGTAAAACATCAAATCACCGACATCGCTGCGGCAGGAAAAAGATCCTGCAAGAACGGGAACAACGACGTCTGAAGAGAATCCTTCAAAGTAACAGAGTGCAACCGTTCTGCAAATTTCTGCAAATTTCAGTGCTGGGACGTCAACAAGTGCCAGCGTGCGAACCATTCAACGAAAAGTCATCGATGTGGGCTTTCGGAGCCAAAGGCCCACTTTTGTATCCCTGACGCAAAGCTTTACACCTCGCCTGGGCCCATCAACACCGACATTGGACA
This sequence comes from Schistocerca serialis cubense, assembly GCF_023864345.2. Classification (NCBI taxonomy): domain Eukaryota; kingdom Metazoa; phylum Arthropoda; class Insecta; order Orthoptera; family Acrididae; genus Schistocerca; species Schistocerca serialis. Next base: position 57,412,157 of record NC_064644.1, read on the forward strand.
GTTGATGATTGGGTACATGTTGTCTTGTCGAACGAGTCTCGTTTCAAATTGTATCGAGCGGATGGGCGTGTACGGGTATAGAGACAACCTCCTGAAACCACGGACTCTGCACTTGAGCAGGGGACTTTTCAAGCTGGTGAATGTAACGGTGTGTGGCGCGTTCATTTCGAGTGACATGGGACCCCTGATACGTATAACTACGGCTCTAACAGGTGACAAATACGTAAGCATCCTGTCTGATCACCTGCATCCGTTCATGTCCATTGTGCATTCGGCGACCTGGCCAATTCCAGCAGGACAATGCGACATTCCATACGTCCAGAATTGCTGCAGAGTGGCTCCAGAAACACTCCTCCGAGTTTAAACACTTCCGCTGGCCACCATACTCACTAGATTTGAAAATTATTGAGCATATCTGGGAAACCATGCAACTTGCTGTTCGGAAGAGGATTCATGGTGTGAATTCCCCCCAGCACTACTTCAGACACTAGTCGAGTCCATGCCACGTCTTGCTGCGGTAGTTCTGCGTCCTCGCGGGGCCCAACACGATGTTAGACAGGTGTACCAGTTTCTTTGGCTCTTCAGTGTAGATTCAATTTTAAATGAAACTAGGATGAAAATTCAGAAGACTTAACGAGTAACTTCCGTTAGTGTACACCTCATATCGCTGTGAAGCATTATGTAGGGTTCGTCTACCAGAAATTCGCTATTCAAGCCATCGACGGATCCACAGATTTCTTCGCGGTTGCCGGCAGGGGTGGCCAAGCGGTTAAAGGCGCTACAGTCTGGAACCGCGCGACCGCTACGGTCGCAGGTTCAAATCCTGCCTCGGGCATGGATGTGTGTGATGTCCTTAGGTTAGTTAGGTTTAAGTAGTTCTAAGTTCTAGGGGACTGATGACCTTAGAAGTTAAGTCCCATAGTGCTCAGAGCCATTTGAACCATTTGAACCATCTTCGCGGTTTTCTCCGTCTACTTCAAAAGTCATTAACTGAGTTAACACTGCTATTTTACCCGCGTCAATTTTCGCGAGGAAACTGTCTGGTTTTCGAGCCAAATAATACCGAGAACGGCCTCTGGAGAGGGCTCAGAGCGCAAACACGTTAACCAGCTCTTCCCGCGTGCCGACAGCGATGCCTCTCGCGAGGTCGGATGTCCTGTCCACGCCACCGTCAGCTGCCTCGTCCCAATGCAACGCTGCTCGGTAACACGAGAACCACCACAGCCCATTGTTGCCAAATTTCACCACGCCGCCACGTCGACGAGACACGTGACAGCCTCCGCCACAATATCAAGGCACTCGCACCCAATACTCTGGCCCCAACATCCACGAACTTGCAGCGCTGTGTTGGACTGTTTATACAGGTAGGAAAGGATGTGGGAAACACCTCTTGTACCTTTACTCCTCAACAATAACGATATGTCATGCAGAAATTATGTTTCATATTCTCATTTAATAAGATTATTTTCTGGGGGCCCTTACGTGTCAGAAACCCTGTGTAATGAATCTGTATTCACACGCGAGGATATCTTGGAACCAATTTGTTGCCTGATTGGTTGGCTGGGCGAATATAAGTTCGTTACAAAGAATTTGCCTGCAACCCTATAATATATTCCACTTCTTATTGTGGTTCCGCTTGCACACCTTGGAAGATACTAAAGCCGAATCTTTCCCGGGGAATGGATCGGCCGTTGAGATTCTGTTTTAAGGTCTTCACATTTATCTGCACAAGAATATCATCCTATTGCGACGCTAGAAGGAAAACACTACTGCTAAACAGAAAGAGCAGGTTGCGCCCTTCCATGCTGCTCTTCCAGCTTTACATGCAGCTATGATGCGAAGAGTTCTGAGAAGCCTGACTTAAAAAACGGGTGACTGGTCTGAAATGCAGTTAGATTGCTCTAGTACCTGTTCTGAAGACAATAGAGGGTGAAGAAAAAATGCCACCCGTGGAGGTCTGCATGCGATTCCTCATCCAGACAAAAGTTTATCAGGCAAAATTATATCAGGTGCATTTTCAAAAAAGATACATGAAAACGAGGAACCTGAAACACTGTCACATCATGCGGCACATCGGAATGTACAGAGGAACGCGTATCGCCGCTCACTACAATACCAGTTGGCGTAACTCACTGAGCAGACCGCTGTGACATAAAACCAACATCTACGAAGGAACCATGGTTCGAATCCTCGTCGGATTCATTCCAATTCTTTAGACACCCATGCCCTATTTCTCATCATTTATAGGCTGGGCATCATTTTGTCACATGACAGTAGCCTGTTACATCACAGTGGGATCCATTAAACTGCAAGTAAGTGTCTACTAATCTCACAGCAGTGCACAACTGTAACTGGTCCTGATGGAGTACACAAATGACGAATAAGTCGATATGCTTCTGGCTGTAGGTGCATCCGATAACCACAGCTGCTGCTGGTCCTCGTGTGTATCCTTCACGGCTCCCCCATGGGCGCCATCCCAGTAAGAGTGTTTTTTGTTGCCTGGAGCAACACCTCTTGGAAATCGACAGTCTTCATCCACAAGTAATGAACAGATACCATCCAAGGACTAAACACACTCCACAAACAGAGGATGCGATTATTGAATCCGTCCACAAATCACCTCGGCGAAGAACTGCAAGCATAAAATTACATGTTAACTAAATACCAGTGGCCAGAAGTCCCAGTCGACCAGTACACTGGCTTTTGCGCCAAGTGGAAGACAAGGAATGTTTTGTAAATAACGTGGTATGGACTGACGAATCTAACTTCACTTGAGGAGGTATTTTCAACCCTCACAACAGCCGAGTCGCAAAACTCAGCGGAGATGTCCAGCGCAGTTCTGGACGAAATGTTACGAATAGAAGAGTTGCGTGGACCACACGCTTATACCTCGAAAGGTATACCAGCAGCAACGTTTCTGTTGAGTTCTAGTAAACAGAGGACACTCAAGTTATAAGTGACTGTTGTCGCAATGTGGATTCAGGGCTATTCCACCACACTACACCCAATGGATTTTTACTGCGTAGCCTGACTCCTGCTTGTATTTCACTTACGACATAAATACTGTAAGATATAACGCTTACAGATATTTCCAAATTGACGATGTGTGGCCTACTGTATAACATCGAGGTATCTAGGACATCAACGTGGTTTAAAATTCTGATGAGTTAATGGACATTTCATTAACGAAGTATATGGGTAACATTTAACAGTATGCAAGGTGTGACGACTACTTATAATATGATTTCATTTGACTTCCCAATGTTGAGTCAACATTGTACAGAACTTTCTACAAACACGTTTCAATAATTACGACAGAAAGCTGCACCTTACGGAATGTATAAACCATGGACACTACGGTATCTTTTACTAAAATATTGCCATGATCTGCATCTACGTCTTAGCCTGTAGCAATCTGAGCTAGTGCGTACCCAGCTGGTTTACAACCTCTTCAATATCCACTGATGCGGATAAACCACTTCCGGGTGCGACGCGGATAGCATTTTTCTTGTCTGCATAGACTATAATTTTTAGCCCATAACACCTGAAGAAATACTCGTTTGGCTAGTGTTGAAGGTCGTGATGATTTCTTATACGCCACATGAGGACTTGTAGCGAAGTGAATATTTTCAATTGTTAGTGCACTGATGGACTTGTATTACAATGCAACATCACATTTTTATATCCAAATTCCTTACAGTAATTATGTAATTAAGATGCAAATAACTGAATTTGCATTTGAAAACTGTTTAGATAACACTCATTGAAGAGGTACTATAATCGTTGATAACAGTAGTTTCTGTGTGGCTACTAAAAAACAAACACATTTACTTAGATCACAGTGCATACCGCAATAAATCAGGTCAGCCGGCCGTTGTGGCCGACCAGTTCCAGGCGCGTCAGTCTGGAACCGCGCGACCGCTAGGGTCACAGGTTCGGATCCTGCTTCGGGCATGGATGTGTGTGATTTCCTTAGGTTAATTAGGTTTAAGTAGTTCTAAGTTCTAGGGGACTGATTGCCTCCGATGTTAAGTCCCATAGCACTCAGAGCCATATTTTACAAAACAGGTCAATAAACAAGATAAGGAAGACCCAAAGCTCCAAACAGCTGAATCTAATAATCAGTATTTATGGGTAATTGTAATTGTTCTGAAGCTACGTCCAGTCAAGGAAACAACGTCTAATTAGTACAAGTCACTATATGACGTGGACGCGAAGTCCATCTTGAAGGTAACTGTCCGCTTGGAGCCAATGTCCGATCAATGGGAGGTACATTCTTTCTTGGAGACTTAAGTCCAACGAGGATCTAAAATATTCACTTGGTGACAAAGTACACCGAGGCAGCGGTCGATGGTGAGAGCGGCGGCTTCAAGTGATAGACTACTTGGCTGCTCACGGACTTGTTTTAGTGTGCTGTAACCAGAATTGGCTCTCTAGCTGCTTCCAGAGGGCTAAGTGCCGGGCAGTCCTTGCCTTAAGGAAAGTTACATGTTCTAGTGCCAAGCGAAGACGTCGGCGGCGTAGGGAAATAGTCCAGTGACTACAGCGACACTGGTGGCGATGTTTGCCTTCTGCAAGCCAGCCGGTAAATACAGTGTGGGCCAACTAAAAGTGCCCCGGACGAGTGGATACGACTGGACTTGAATGTCTGCGTATAATCACACCCTGCGACGTGCACACCACGTGTAAGCATGCCACGTGATCCATAACGGTTCAGAGCGTAGCGCTGGCTGTGTCAGTGTGAGTGGGCAGTGCGAAGAGGACGATGGTACGCACGGTGGAACAGCGGGTATTCGTTGTGGAAAGTTACGTGACAACAAAGTCGTGGAAACGGTGTGGACAGTTCTTTGCAGTGAAGTTTTATGGTGTCAAAGAGAAGAAAAAGTGTACAATGCAACACTTAGTTCTGAAATTTTATCAGACGCGATCTGTTTTGAACAAGTCAAAAAACATTCCGAAACGTGCCGGCACACAGAAAATCTGTCTGGGGTTCACCAGAAAACATTTCAGAGCCCTACTAAATCAACTCGACGCCTGTCGCAAGAGACGGGCATATCACGTCGATCATACGGACGAATACTCCATCTGGATCTGCTCGTGAACCCCTCCGAGTGTCTGTTCATGCGCTAAAACCCGGAAGATGCTACTCAGCGCCACCATTTTTGTGAGTGACTGTCCGCTGAGATAACAATGAATGGCTTGGAAATGGATCTGCTCTTTATGTCTGATGAAGCCTTGTTTCGCCTCAGTGGTTACGGCAACTCATAGAATCACAGGTTCTGGGCAGTGGAGAATCCGCGTAACTTCCACAAAACACCATTGCATGATCAAAAGGTTGGGGTTTAGTGTGCAGTGCATGTACGCCGCATAATTAGTACCACCTTCTTTCATCAGACGCTGACTTTGGCATGTTACATAACCAACATTATGAAACCAGTTGTGGTAAAGGACCTATAGTTACTTCCAACAGGATAGAGCAACTGCCCATATAGCCAACTGCACCTGAAGCCGGCCGAACCTTGGAACATATTTACACAAACTTCGCAACTGACAGAGGTCTTAGCAGATGTCCTTCGCGTCACGGCACTTGCTGGCTACGCAGGTCACCTGATCTGTCAGTGTACGATTGCTATGTGTGGGGAGCCCTCAAGTATAAGGTGTATCGTAACTCCCTTGATAGTCTTCAAGAACTGCAGCAGAATATTTCGTATGAGATTGCACCAATGCCAGCAGTACAGCTTCGATCCACCTTCAGTAACTTGCTGACCAGGGCCCAAAACTACCAAGAGATGAATGGCGGTCACTTTCAACATTTTTAAAATTGTCAGGTTAGTACTGCATTTACTTTTCTCTGCTGTGTTTCTTCCTACACTCGAAGACAATTCTCCAGGCCACTTTTGTTTCTCCCACACTGTACTTACCGGCGGTTAACACCTGCCTTTGCGGCAACCCTTCAGCCCCGGCTGAGTTGCAGTGAAGGCGGAGTCCTAGGAAAATGTACAGTTATACTGCGTGAATTCACGATGACATTACAACTTTCAGGGATATGGAGAATGGTAAATGTATCAATCTGAGGTAAGCTGATACTGATCCAGGAACTACCAAGAGTTATAATGAAAGTCGATTTCATACTTCTGGCCGTGCAATACATCAGTAGGCACTATTGTTGTTCATATGGTATGTTGTGGTGTTGGTTTATGAGGCGATCAACATAGTGGTCAACAGCGCCCGTAGAAGTTCTAAATTTTTCCATTTCCAGTCTCGGCACTTCCCGAATGATGATGAGATGATGAGGACAGCACAAACACCCGGTCCTCGGGCGGAGAAAATCCCCGATCAGGTCCTGAGTCGAATCCGAGACCCTGTGATCCAGAGGCAAAGATCGTAGTGTAAGCAACTTTTAGAGGTGGTAGTATGGACCAAAATAAAAAAAAAATCGAGGATCTGAACTGAACACCACAAGAGGGATGAGCTCTTGTTCAGGAGAAGAGATGAGTTCCTCAGTAGCGAAGATAAACGGGTTCTCATAGCTCTTCAGGCTGGGATTTTCGAACCACGTTGAAAAGATATTTTTTTCTTGTCCTGGTCTGTACTACCATCTCTGCAAGTTCCCTACACCGGAATCCTCAGCAACAGTACCGGTACGTGTATTCCACTGTCAGAGGTACCAGAACAACTTTCGCTTATAATTACGACTTGTTCGTTAACATACCATGCTCCCTTAACTCAAATCAGTACATTAATCCTTCTCCACAGTCCCTAAAAGTTTGTAACATCATGAAGTAATCACCCTGTGCTTTATTTCGTATGAATTTCCTAGTAATTTCGATACACTCAGTGAGAAAGAATCTCACGCAAGGTAGAAAGAACCAAATGGTATTTGCAACGCAAATGTTCAATACTGCACAAATTTCGTGACACTGCTGGAAGTGGCGAATGTTTGAGAGCCAGACAGTTTTGTGCAACTGCCACCTTTTCGGACTGTAGGTAAGGGCACCATTCTGGTCTTCATACTCTGTGAAGTAGACAAAGATGTTGTCACGCTGAGAGCTTAGAAGGAAATCGAACTAATCAGGAAAAAGATCAGAGATGAAAGTCTTTCCTATGAGAATGTGGTAAAAGAGCGTTCCTGCAGTGGCGAAAAGGGTTGGAAATGTGAGATTAGCTGAAGGCAGAAGAGACTCCGTTCGCAGAAGCCGAAAAATACCAATGGTTTCCGTTGACAAATAGGAGGAAACAGCTAGGGGTCATTGGAGGGGGCAAAGATGTCCTAACGATCTTGAACTTCCTTATGAAACTTGAGCGATTGGCTGAAAGGTTATTCAAAGTAACTAATACTTCATATGCTCAGTCCTTTTTCCATGAAGATTGATGGGATTGTTGGGCACTTTTGCCAGAATCCGAAAAATATCCGCCCTATACCTGATGTGGAAGTTCGCATAGAGCTCACGTCACTGTCGAAGCCGCTGTCCACGTTGAAGTTTAGAGAATGAAAGCTGGCCAATACTTTTGTAATTTTCAATCTTTAATTTGCAACTTGTTAGTGTACGACTTGTACAAAATACAATTATTTATCTTGTTAACTGTGAACAGCGTAGCTTATCTTTGGGTCAGTCTGTGAGGTATTCAGGTATTATTATTCGAGTTGAGCTAGCCAAACAGGCCACAGCTCGCTGCATTGCGAATTCTGTTTCAAGCGCGTAGGTGTGAGGTCATGTTTTATAGCCTGAAGGGGCGGCGGCCTATTTACAGCCTTGCATTGTGGTAAGGTGTACTTGTACAGCGTGCGGTACGACCACATTTTTAACATGAGTTTGCTATTCGTTCACGGGAATCGTTCGGTTCTTGGATAGATATCTGCGTGCTTCGCGTCGGGAAACTTAAGGAAAAGGATCGCAGTGAATCTTCTATGGCTGTGAATCTTGTCTCACACATGGATGTCAGTTCACTGTGATTCTGTGAAGGGAGGAGGTTTCTGCACTTGATGCAGAATTTGTTTGTCTCACTCATTCATGTCGTCGAATACTTCATTTAGGCACATCCCTGTCAATGTCTCTCAGTCAGTTTTTTCGATTTTAATACCTCTTGCTTCACTTGTTTTTCACAACTGCTAAAATTCGAGATGTTCTGAACATTAATGTTTGTCGTGCAATTGTCGTCAGTTACGTTAGGAGACTGTTATATGGATTTGCATTCAAATGCTCTTTCAAATCAATTTTTGCCAGCCAGTAACTTTACTACACTACTGGCCATTAAAATTGCTACACCAAGAAGAAATGCAGATGATAAACGGGTATTCATTGGACAAATACATTATACTAGAACTGACATGTGATTATATTTTCATGCAATTTGGGTGCATAGATCCTGAGAAATCAGTACCCAGAACAACCAACTCTGGCCGTAATAACGGCCTCGATACGCCTGGGCATTGAGTCAAACAGAGCTTGGATGGCGTGTACAGATACAGCTGCCCATGCAGCTTCAAAACGATACCACAGTTCATCAAGAGTAGTGACTGGCGTATTGTGACAAGCTAGTTGCTCGGCCACCATTGAACAGACGTTTTCAATTGGTAAGAGATCTGGAGAATGTGCTGGCCAGGACAGCAGTAGAACATTTCCTGTATCCAGTAAGGCCCGTACAGGACCTGCAACATGCGGTCGTGCATTATCCCTCAGAAATGTAGGGCTTCGCAGGGATCGAATGAAGGCTAGAGCCACGGGTCGTAAAACATCTGAAATGCAACGTACACTATTCAAAGTGCCGTCAATGCGAAGAAGAGGTGACAGAGACGTGTAACCAATGGCACCCCATACCATCACGCCGGGTGATACGCCAGTATGGCGATGACGAATAAATGTTTCCAACGTGCGTTCACCGCGATGTCGTCAAACACGGATGCGACCATCATGATGCTGCAAACGGAACCTGGATTCATCCGAAAAAATGACGTTTTGTCATTCGTGCACCCAGGTTCGTCGTTCAGTACACCATCGCAGGCCACCGTGTCTGTGATGCAGCGTCAAGGGTAACCGCAGCCATGGTCTCCGAGCTGATAGTCCACGCTGTTGCAAACTTCGTCGAACTGTTCGTGCAGGTGGTTGTTGTCTGGCAAACGTCCCCATCTGATGACTCAGGGATCGAGACGTGGCTGCATCATCCGTTACAGCGATGCGGATAAGATGCCTGTCATCTCGACTGCTAGTGATACGAGGGTATCTAGTACGGCTTTCCGTATTACCCTCCTGAACCCAGCGATTCCATATTCTGCTAACAGTCATTGGATCTCGACCAACGCGAGCAGCAACCCAAACAGCAAGAACCGGCACATGAGCGGCCGGCGCTCTCTGCCCACTACCGGGCTATCGTTTTTGTATACAGCTGCTGGCCCATTCTACCGACATCCCCGAAGCCGCTGCCATTGCTCGCAGCTCAAAAATGGTCCAAATGGCTCTGAGCACTGTGGGACTTAACATCTAAGGTCATCAGTCCACTGGGACTTGGAACTACTCAAACCTAATTAACCTAAGGACATCACACACACACATGGCCAAGGCAGGATTCGAACCTGAGACCGTAGCGGTCGTGCGGTTCCAGACTGAGGCGCCTAGAACCGCTCGGCCACAGCGGCCGGCGCTCTCTGCCCACTACCTGCCCGGATGAGAAGACATTCACTGCCAGTATTTGGGTCAATGTTTTATATAGCAAAACCACACCACACTGTCTCATGAAGTGAGGGCAAGTGACACTGTTGATGGCGAACTGTCCGTCAGGTGGCGCCGTCAAGGTTGCCGGCCGCTTTGCTGCTACTCGCGATTAGTGGGGTACGTGCTGGCTCCGCGATTCACCCTCTCCCTTCCCTTCATCATCATCATCATCATCGTAGAACACAAACTCTGCACAGCACATCTCAAACACACACGTAGGGTTAAAAAACTGTAGTGGAGCATCTTGCAAATAAATAAATAAACAAACAAAAAGACTTCCTGTTCCAAACTATCAGAGATCTGGCCACCGTGGCAGGCCATAAATAGGTTGTCACATCGTGAGACCTTCCCCCTGGTGGTGGATTTACTGCTTGTTCCACAGTTACCACTAGCGGTGTTCCAAGCTGAGGCACGTATCGATAGAGTGTGATAAGGAAAGGATAGCTTCGCGTAGCACAAATACCCCCCCCCCTCCACCCCCCACCACCCTTAAATTCGAACAGATGTGGTTAAGGTGGGTTAATGATCAGACTGCGCCCCAGCTTCCTTGTTAATAATGACAGTTTTAAGTTGGCTCATGTGGGCCCTAATACAGTTTTGGGGAGAGGAGCATGAATCAGAGTATTGACTGGGGATATGGCTTTAACCACCTTATAAAGCTTCACTATACTCGGTAGCATTTTCTAGGTGACGTTCTGAGCCCATTTACTACGTGCCCAGAAGTTCTTTAAATCCACCATACTACCACCTGTAGATGTAGCACGCCTTCCCTGATTACAGCATGTGGCTTCCCTTTATGAGCCAAGTGCATGTTTTTCTTGGTAACCTCCACACTGTGAAGGAAAAGTTGAAGCTAGGGGGAGTCGTTACATGGGACTCATGAACGGCGGTGTTCAATACAAAATTTGTCGCTTAGTCGATTGATTCACTTTGATATGTGTCTGTGAATGCAGGATGTTAAGACTTGACTTTAAATTGCGGCTCACCTGTTTTTTGAAGGATGGTTGAGGGTAGTAGGGAGTTGTGGTCGTTTGGGATATCCCACTGGCAAAACAGAACCTTCTGAATTATTTTGAGGCAAAATCCGTCGCATTATCACTTGTTACTACTCTAGCAGAACCAACAATAACAAACACAATAAATGTTCACCCGTACTTCCGATGTATCGTGACTTCCTCGCCATTAACCACACAAACCTACAAAATATATTGCCTGTCACAAGTAAATATTGCTTCCCATGCCTAGTTCGCTTTAAAGGACCAAGATAATCGAAAAACGTTTTGTCCATCGGATGTTCCTCGCAGGTTGAAGCAAGTTCCCCTCTACATGTTTTTGTACTGGGCTTTGCTTTTCAACAGTTTTGCCATTTATTCACTATGTTCGAACATCCCCATTCAGGCTAAGTGACATTAAGTTTTGCTTTATTTCCATAATTATATGTTCCCAAATAACTCATCCACAACGATGAAAGAAAACAGTGGAACACAGTAGGGAACCTACTCTTTATCCTTCCACTCCCCTAGAACTGCAAGCAAGGAGGGATTCTCACCTAATACTACTCCCACGAAAATGTGCCGATCGATTTCTTCTTTCGGTTTTCCGGACTTATTCTCCTCAGAAAATATCAGGCTGAGTGCATCTGCTACTTTCTCGTCGGTAGCCTTTCCTCGTATATAACTCACCTGAAAACGAAACGCCGAGGTCCTTACCGCCCATCGGGCTAAACATCTAGACTTACAGAATGGTCCAGAACCCATGACAATGAGTGATGATCTATCTCCAAATGAAATAAATCATGTTCAGGGTAGAATTTAAAACGTTCCAAACCATACAACACCGTCATTCCCTCTAGCTCGTGAACTGAATACTTCTCTGCGAGGGACAAAGACGTAGAGACGTAAGCAGTGGATTGTCTTTGTCATTCCCTTTCCTGCAGGAGGATTCCAGCAACTCCTCTAAAACCGCTTCTGGTAAGTGAAAGAATGCCTGCCGAGATTCACTCCATTTAAAAAAAATTAAAAAAAAGTTCTCCCTTCGCTTTGGTTGGTAGCAGAGTGTCCCAAGCTGGGCTAAGTTCTGGACGAATTTCAGCATTTGGCAGCTTAACTGTTAATCCTGCCGAAAGCAGTTGACATAAAATCTGCCCTACATAGCCCTGATGGACATCAAAGGTTTTGTTATAAGTAACATCATCTAAATAATTTTATACATCCGTGACCTTTAAATCACCCAACATATTATCAAACAGGGAGGACAAGACTGCGGCACCCATGACCAGTGGGAAAGAGACTCAGCTGTACTGAAAATAAGTACCAGTCCATACATAAAGCGATCAGGGGCTTGGACTTTTCTGCGAGTGCTACCGCTGATATGTTTGTTTCATATCAAGCAGTGAAAAATACTGGAAGTGCCATGCAAATCAGGATGTGGGAGTGAATCTAAGATCTCTTTCTGATTACCTTGACAGTAGTTCTACATAGATACTCTGCAAATCAGATTTAAGTGTCTGGCAGAATGTTCATCGAACCACAATGACAATTCTGTATTATACCAATTTCGTATAGCGCGCGGAAAGAATGAAGAGCTACATCTTTTCGTATGAACTCTGGTTTCCGTTATTTTATCGTGGTGATCATTCGGCCCTATGTAGGTCGGTGTCAACAAAATATTTTCTCACTCCGAGGAGAAATTTGGGAATTGGAATTTCGTGAGAAGATTCCGTCGCAACGAAAAACACCTTTCTTTTAATGATTTCCAGCCCAAATCCTGTATCATTTCTGTGACACTCTGTCCATATTTCTCGATAGTACAAAACGTGCTCTCTTTCTTTGAACTTTTTCTATGTACTCCGTCAGTCCTATATGGTAAGGATCCCACACCGCGGAGCTGTATTCTAAAAGAGGACGGACAAGGGTAGTGTAGGCAATCTCCTTAGTAGGTCTGTTACATTTTCTAAGTGTCCTGCCAATAAAACGCAGTCTTTGGTTAGTCTTCCACACAACATTTTCTATGTATTCCTTCCAATTTAAGTTGTTCGTAAGTAATACCTAGATATGTAGTTCAATTTACGACTATTAGATTAGACTGATTTATCGTGTAACCGAAGTTTAACGAGTTCCTTCTAGCACTCATATGGATGACCTCACACTTTTCGTTATTCAGGGTCAACTGCCACTTTTCGCACCATTCCGATATTTCTTAAAAGTCGTTTTGCAGTTTGTTTTGATCTTCTGATGACATTATTAGTTGATAAACAGCAGCGTCATCTGCAAACAACCGAAGACGGCTGCTCAGATTGTCTCCCAAATCGATTATATATATAAGGAACAGCAAAGGGCCTATAACAGTACCTTGGGGAACACCAGAAATCACTTCTGTTTTACTCGATGACTTTCCATCAGTTACTACGAACTGTGACGTCTCTGACAAGAAATCACAGATCCAGTCACATAACTTAGACGATACTCCATAAGCACGCAGTTTCACTACGAGCCGCTTGTGTGGTACAGCGTCGAAAGCCTTCCGGTAATCCAGAAATACGGAATCGATCTGATATCCCTTGACAATGGAACTCAACACTTCACGTGAATATAGAGCTTGTTGTGTTTCACAGGAACGATGTTTCCTAAACTCAAGTTGACTGTGTGTCAATAGACCGGTTTCTTCCAGGTAATTCATAATGTACGAACATAATGTATGTTCCCAAATCCGGCTGCATATCGACGTTAACGATATGGGCCTGTAATTTAGTGGATTAATCCTACTACCTTTCTTGAATATTGGTGTGACCTGTGCAACTTTCCAGTCTTAGGGTACGGATCTTTCGTCGAACGAACGGTTGTATATGATTGTTAAGTATGGAGCTAATACATCAGCATACTCTGAGAGGAACCTAATTGGTATACAGTCTGGACCAGAAGACTTGCTTTTATTAAGACATTTGAGTTGCTTCACTACTCCGAGGATATTTACTTCTACACTATGTTGGCAGCTGTTCTCGATTCGAATTCTGGAATATTTACTTCGGCTTATTTTTTAAAGAAATTTTGGAAGGCTGTGTTTAGTAACTCTGCTTTGGCAGCACTATGTTCGATAGTATCTCCATTGCTACCGCGCAGAGAAGGCATTGATTGTGTCTTGCCGCTAACATACTCCACATACGACCAGAATCTCTTTGGATTTTATGCCAGGTTCCGAGACAAAGTTTCGTTGTGGGAACTGTTATAGGCATCTCGCGTTGAAGTCCGCGCTAAATTTCAATCTTCTGTAAAAGATAGCGAATCTTGGGGTTTTGCGTCCGTTTAAATTTGGCATGTTTGTTTCGTTGTTTCTGCAACAGTGTTCTAACCCGTTTTGTGTACCAAGGAGTATCAGCTCCGTCGTTTGTTAATTTATTTGGTGTAAATCTCTCAATTGCTGCCGAAACTATTTCTTTGAATCTAAGCCACATCTGGTCTACACTAATGTTATTAATTTGCAATGAGTGGAGATTGTCTCTCAGGAAGGCGTCAAGTGAATTTTTATCTGCTTTTTTGAATAGGTATATTTTACGCTCATTTTTCGAGGATTTAGGGATTACAATATTTAGTAGTTGAAGACCAAATAGCATTCCTGACCACCTGCCTCCGATACTAAAAATTTTTGGGTATCATAGGGCGACATTGGTGGATGGGTTACCCCGTGCGCCAGTTACTGATCGATTATCTTTCTTAGTTCATAAATTTTTGTGATGTTAGAATTGCGACTGACGCTCGGACACCCTATCTGTCAACTCATTGTTACACTTACTGTTGTTGTGACACAGTTCCTGTATTTCATTATTCCAAAGCGTGTAACGAGGCTCCAGTTTGTTTAAGATTCCAGTGAGACAGTTGAAAATAAGATCCTTTCTCTCTGACCAAATATTCTATACACCGCTGCCGGAACAATATTTAAACATAATCAAATAATCCAAAAGAAGCCTAATGCGTTTAAGATAATTACATCCTAGCAATATACCGAGCGAGGTGGCGCTGTGGTTAGACACTGGACTCGCATTCGGGAGGACGGCGGTTCAATCCCACGTCCGGCCATCCTGATTTAGGTTTTCTGTGATTTCCATAAATTGCTCCAGGCAAATGCCGGGATGGTTCCTTTCAAAGGGCACGGCCGACTTCCTTCCCCGTCCTTCCCTAATCCGTTGAGACCGATGTCCTCGCTGTCTGGTCTCCTTCCCAAAAACATCCTAGAAATACTTCAGTACTCAAACCCCGTACCACAATGATGTAAATCGATCATGACGACTGCTGGGTTATAAGATAAAGTACCACCTTCCCGACAACCGGAAGGAGTTCCTCGTTGACACCCTGACAGCTAAATGAGATTTTTGGAGTACAGGGGAATTTCGAAACACGCAGAAACCTTCGATACCAGGACACATCGGTCAACGGGTCATTGTATCAAAAATCTAACAAAGCGCAAATAGTTTAATCGCCTATAGTGGCACACATAAAGGGCAGATCAGCTTTGGAGCACGCTCGGCTTATCCTAGTTCTTCTGAACAATCGGTGAAGCCCACACGGCATCTATGCGCCTCTGGCGTCAGCTTCGATTCCCTTCATCTCTGGGCAGTGGACGATCAAGCACCAAACATCCATCTTTATTACAACGAAAATCTACCCCTCACCTGGACGGTCTACATTCTAAGGGGCGTTGACTGTCTCGAGCTTCCCCACACACTAAGCTAGAGTGGCTAGAGTTACCACCAATGGTATCATGCTTCCTATCGCTAAATAAAAACTTTTCTACTTTTGCTACTAAATCGCCTAAATCAGAGAAAAATTTTGTGGTTAATTTGCAAAGAGCACTTGGGACCAAGCCTCAGGATACATCCCCTCTACAATGCTGTTCACACCATCTGCCTCAAGTATCGTAGAAGAGTAACAGCCATACACCCTCAATGTATCGGGCCAAGATCTCCCCATACCCCTGGACCAAGTAAACATAACAATTAACCACACGTTTACTGAAACGACTGGACAAGCTACTCCCTAGTAGGCCCTGGCAGAAGCTACTCACCAATGACATTCCTTCCGTGATAGTATCAGCAATCACATTACATAGGTTTACTTAGTTTGCCCCGAGATAAGGTAAACAAGAGCAGGAGTTACACCATATCTGTAAGTAGCAATGCCATAGCCTGATCCTACAATGAGGCTGTTAGCCATAATGAACCAACAGTTTGTTCTTTCGTGTCCATATTCGACTTAGATATCCTTTGACAGATAGAAGAGTGTTGGAAAGTTAATTAAACACATTCCTAGTATGAAACCCAACCCCCACTCCCACACCAACAGTTGTCGATTTACTACTTTCCATGGGACTACAACCCTCTACCCCAGACGCATTAATTTGGCAGTCCAACATACTTCCTTCGAGCTGCAATGTAAATACTTTGGTACGTAATGCTTGAATTACTGGTATCTGTTTAGGGTCAAAGTTAATGATGCTGAGGTCTTGCACATGGTTACCAGATGGTTTAATTACGCTGGAAAACGAAGTACTTGCTTGAAGGCTGTGACACTTCTCTGCAGTAGCTGAAGGTTGCCTAGTATACTATCCAGGAGGCTGAACAAACAGAACAGGTGTCACAGACCTTCTCTGCCGTGATGGTGGTGACAATAGACACTAGTGACTTAGTGCCCTGCACAACTGCTGTGGTGGCGCGGTTATGGCGTTTCCGCCTTTTGCCCGCGGGTAGCAGCTGGTATTTCAGTTGATCTTTCGTCGGGAAGGAGATCCCCAGCATCGGCCTCTGATTCAGGAGTCACGACAAGCACACAGATGGGAAGAAGACATAACGGCGTAATAGTTATAAAAACAAAAGTGGTAGTTTTGGAGGATCGATGAGGGACTCACTAACAGCCCCAAATA
The DNA here is from genome assembly GCF_023864345.2 of Schistocerca serialis cubense. NCBI lineage: Eukaryota > Metazoa > Arthropoda > Insecta > Orthoptera > Acrididae > Schistocerca > Schistocerca serialis. The sequence goes on from NC_064644.1 coordinate 57,428,779, forward strand.
ACGGAGATTGCTAGTAAGCTGGTGCTTTCGCCGTACGGCTGTATTTCAGAAACCATGAGGCTGAAGTAGATAGGCAGCCCTTACACCAATGGTAGGAACAGACGGATAGGTAACAAACAGGCCACCACAGCTGACACTGGGCTCCTCCGTCAGATACTCAAATCTTGAGCACAAGTAAAAGTCCGACCGCCTCGCCGAAACAAGTTTCCTACAGGCGAGACTCGCTGTCCAAACAGCAGCAACCTGCACATTGTAACAGAGCAGGCTATCGTTTGTAGCGTAGCAGCTGGCCCGTTCTACCGGCGTCCCCGAAGGTGCTGCCGTTGCTCGCCGCTCACTGTCTTCCCGTAACTGAGAGTTGTGCCCACTGCGACTGCCCTTAAATCACCCGTCCCTGCATGTTGCCATCACGATGGTGGCAGATACGCCGCTTGCTCCTCAGCCACGACGAGTGCTGCTGAAAAACTGAGGCACATACCTATAGTACTTCAAAACACACACACACACACACAAACAATCTCTACCGTAAAAACAATTATTTTGGGGTAACCAGTTTCGGTCAGTTTTTGACTATCTTCAGGCCCTCACACCATAATGGTTGGCAGTGGCGGTGAGTGGAGCAGATATTATAATTCCACAAACGTCGACTGGTTATCACAAAGTAAACTTTTTTTGCGCTCGAAACTGTGCGCTTCATTTTTAAAGTACTTTTTGCCAGACCGTACTCTATGAGAAATGTTCTCGAAAATTACCTGTCGATATGGTGCGTTAAGAACTGGTTATCTTGCACGGCACTAGGACATAATAAATTGTAGCATAAAATTCAGAACTCTCATCTAGATATAATTTCTTTATCAGATGTTTTCCTTTCTTACAAAGTGTGTTTCGCCTGACAAATGGTCATTAGTAAATATTGTCATTTGGTTCAAATGTCTGTTCAAATACTGCGCTATGAGCACTTAATGATTAAGGTACAGTATAGTAAAAGAAGTTGTATCGTACGTTTTAATGTTAATCATAAGGTCAGAGATTCAGAGAAATTTGTAGTCTTTTTAAATTGCCTGTCAGATTGAAACTTCGAGCCCGGTTGGCATTGTGATAAACCAATGCATTTGAGGGCAAGTGCCCTACATACTGAACCATCCAAACGTGACCCACTACCCATCCTTCCGGCATTACTTCCGCCAGTACCTCTTCTCTGTCTTCTTCTATCTTCCAAACTTTACAGAAATTCTCCCGCATATTTTACGGGACTAACACTAATGAAAGAAAGGCTACTGCAGAGAAATGGCTTTGTCACAACCTATAGGTTTTTTTCCTCAAAGAATTCTCACTATGCAGCAGAATGTGCGGTGGTTTGAAACTTTGCTGCACTGAGATATAACCCAGTACATGAGCAGAGACAGGACAGCTCAGTCAGTAAGAATATTGATCTCAACCTATAGGTTTTTTTTCCTCAAAGAATTCTCACTATTCAGCAGAATGTGCGGTGCTTTAGAAACTTTGCTACACAGGGATTTAACACAGTGCATGAGTGGAGTCAGGACAGCTCAGTCAGTAAGAATATTGATCATGAAGTGCCAGGTCCTTTGTTTGAATGCTGTAGTGTACAGTGTAATAAATATGTAACGTACTGAATCGACTGTGAGAAAGCTAAGTGGCAAAGGCGTTATCTGAGAGACTCTATGATAATTATATCGTTGACTCGGAATATTACTCTCTCTGTAGTTTACTCGTGATTAGGGGTAACTAGAGTTTTCTGTTCGCTTCTTTTGATGTTATGTGGAGAATTGTACAAGAGACACAATGAACCGTTATTATTTCATGAGAACAAAGGTGAGCGTCACGGCCTTTATTAGTATTTTTGGAAGTATTGAAATAGCAGAATTGTTTCAGACTGAGTGCGACGTGTACGGGAAGAGACGAGGACAACAGCACTCGAACCTGCAATCTCATGTACGAATAGTTGCTAAAAATATCCAGCCGTCTCTCCCAAGACTCTTCATACGCGCAACAAACAGTAATTCTTTTAACAGCACCATCAGAGACAATTTTATCACATTGTTACGACCTTTTACTGCGAGCGTAATACATCGATATCAGACAAACAAAAAATAGACAAACACATAAAAGAATCTACCACATTTGGCGACATATGATCAGGACACCATACATGAACACACACACACGATTGTCATAGCAACAAAAAGTTTGTATGTGTATTGTGATTAATATTGCATGATGTTAATTGTATTTTCTTTTTCGTGTAACCATTTGTGACGAAACGAGAGAACAAAGCTACAACAAAGGAGATAAATAGCGGAGATATGCCAGTCTATATCGCAGTTATCTACAAGGAGTAAGTGTACGTTGTCAAATTCTATTCTGCTGACTCGTCTATGGGTAGTTTCACAGAGTTAAGTGTAGATAGGCATATACTTCCTTAGTAGATTAGCGGTAGTTTGTGTTACAAATTGTGTGTCAGTTCAATACGACAAATTGTCACAAAACGGTCATCTGCATAACCATTAGTATGTCATTAGCTACTGAGTAGACAGTATATGTTACACTCGTTTTTAACGGATCGCTTAGTATTAGTTATTGTGTGATCATATAGTTAAGACACGATCTCAGACCAAGATAGTTCAATCGGGTGAAACTAGTGTGCCTCAAACTAATGTGCAGGAGGTAGTTGACCCTATGACAGTTTTACTGAAACGAATAGAGGAAATGTCTCGAGAATTTAGAGAAAGTCAATCTGCGCCTCATAACGAACTACAGTCTGCTCTGCAAAAACAAATAGCAGAATTACAGTAGATTTTTAAATCAGAGATTAATATAATAAAACAGCTTTACAAATGCAGATTGTAAATACACAAGAGGAACTTAAAACTAAAATACAACAAGTTTCTCTTAGGCAGACAGCTTTAATAACAGAGTTTGAAATTTTTCGGGAAGCACACAAGCACCTACCCGAAGCAGTTAACAATCTTCAGTTAGAATTTGATAAAGCGTCACAAAACCAAGAGCAGCTATCGGTCACAGTTGCAGAACTGTCACAGGAATTACATAACGTTACAATAGGGCAAGCTAACGTGGTTAAGCAACAGCTTACACATGAGATGGAACACTTTTCCGATGTTTTTAATCAGTGGCTCGGTGAGCGCGATTCGCAATTAGCGGACGCTGTTGAGCAGAAAGTTCAGTCTGCAGTCACCGAAACTGTAAATGACAGAGATTCTCAGAACAAAGTATTATCAAACGACTTATTGAAAATTCGGAAACAATTCGAAGAAGTATTGACAGACACAGAGCTTGCACACCAAGAATTTTTCAAAGGTCTGCAAGAGGTGCGTAAACAAATTGACGATATGCGTCAGTCTGACCAAGATTATCAGTCAGTAGGTTCCGAGAACATCTACTCAAGCGAGAGAGTTAATCCATCTCGCATCCAACAAAATGCTGGTGTACATGAACATCGACATACTGACAATTCCCCATATAGTAGTGGCATGCAGGATCGTGTATCAGATTATGCAACACTTCATATGTAGGAAAAAGTTATTAAATATAGACAATTTCCAACTTTCAATCCAGAAAAGAAAACTATTCATCGCACCGTGTTCATAAAATCGTTTAAAGGAGTTTTACCCACGATTTGGACAGAAAGATAGAAAATTAGTTATGTAAGTGGACATATGGTAGGAGACGGAGCTATGTGGATTAGTGAGGCAACAGACACTTATCTTATGTACTCAGATTTTGAGCAGGCTTTTATCGACAAATATTGATCTCCTACAATACAGGAAAGGATAAGAAAGCAAGTATATAGCCCAGAACCATATAATTCAAGACTTGGAACACTCAGGAAATATTTTGAGTTATATCTCAACAAAACAAAATATTTGTCTGAACCAATTTCTTCCAAAGACTTGATTAGAGTATTAAAATCCAGATTGCCAATTGACATACAAATAAAACTGCAGCATGTCAACGACAATAACCTGGAAGAATTCTTGACAGCAGTCGATGCAGTCGATATGCTATTAGAGGATATTAAAGCTAGGTCCTACAATCCACATGAGATCAATGGTTTAAATGAAAGGAACTATAGCAATAGTAATCACAACAACAGCAGGCAACAACAATCAAATAGCGATAATGGGCCACAAGGACAGAGCTATGGATCAAATAGTAATTCTCGTCGGGATAGTGGTAACAATCCCATAACAACGGGAAACCGGGAAGAAGATATAATCCTGGATATCGTCAAAATCCCAGAACATCAGTCACACAATAACAAAATACTCCACACAATCACAACAATAACAACAATAATTGGAGAGATTATTCCCCAATAATTACTGATGTTAGTGATGAACACAACTTACCTAACAGTTGACAGGAAAACTAAAATCGACCAACTTTAGCCCCGAAATGCTGGTTGGAACTTGTGAATGGGATCGTGACCAAAAATAAAATTGATTAGATACAACCATGCTGATATCAGGGAAGAATTGCTTGAAGGTGATAAAACTTGGAACTTTAAGCCACAAAGCATGCCACAAGTGGCTATAGAAATTAATATTGAGGGTTTTAAATTCACAGCAATATTAGATACAAGCACAAGTGTACATGCTATCTCCACGGCTCTCATGAAGAGGTTACGGGAACGAGCAGATATACCGACCTTACCCGTGGCAAACTGCAAAGTATTAGGTGCTGTAGGAGGACGCTCCAAGTCAGTGAAGCTACAGACAAGAATTAAAATGAATTTGGATAATGGAGTCATTGATTGCACGTGCCTAATTGTCCCAAATCTTGCCGTAGACTTAATTTAGGACATGAATTACTGAGAGAGTTAATTGCAATTATTGATTTCGCCTCCAGTTAACTCATGTTGACTGTTGATGGTGTACCTCTGACAGTTAATTTAATTCAAAAGCAGGAATTGTATGAACGCTACTGCTGTAGGATCGAAATTAAGCTAATAAAGAGATGTTTCAACAGGAAGATTTCTAACGCTCTAACCAAAAATCAGAGTTAACTATAGCAGAACAGATTGATGTTAAAATAACTGAAGCAAATGTCCTGATATCTCAACAGAAGCATGAGTTGAAACAATTGTTAAGCAATTAACCATAGTATTTGATAAGAAACAGGGTGTTATCAAAAATTATGTGTGTCATTTAAATATTAGGCCACACAAAACTTACTGTCACCCATATTACTCCATTCGATGGGCATTAAGATCCGCTACCGATCGGTAGATACAGCAAATGATTAGCTGGAACATCATTGAACCATCCAAGAGTCATTACTGTAGTCCACTACATGTAGTACCAAAGCTAGACGGTAGTGTACATTTGGTTTTGGATGCTAGGGAGATTAACAAAATTGTTCTTCCTGTGAGAATCCAACCTCCCAATATAGAAGAAGTAATCCATAAGATTCCTGGTGTCAAGATTTTTTCTACAATTGATTTGAGATCCTAATTTTGGCAGGTTGCATTAGACATGGAATCAAGGAAGTACACAGCATTCCTTTATAATGGCCGCAGTTATCAATTCACGGTATTACCATTTGGTTTAAACGTGAGTTCAGGTGTTTTTATTTCACCATTGGATACTGTTTTGGGACCTGAGCTGCGTGAATTGGTTACCCCATCTGTGGATGATATGTTGATTGCTACAACTAACTGGGAGCAACATATTGTAATCCTTCGAAAAGTCTTAGAAAGTTTTAGATTATCAGGAGTAACTTATAACTTGAAGAAATCCAAGTTTTCTTTGGATGAAATCAATTTCCTAGGACATCTAATTACATCCTACAGGATTTTGCCAGCTCAAATGAAAATTGACACAATAGAAAATGCGCCATCACCACACAACTGAACACAGTTAAAGGCATTTCTGGGATTAGCTTCATTTTATCATCGTTTTATACTCACACAGGATCTTAGTTCATAAGCATTAATATCCTTACTTAGGAAGAATGTGTCATGGCAATGGACTTCAGATTGTGAAGAAGCATTCAGCAGAATCAAAGTGGCACTTGTCAATGCACCCATACTACACCATCTCGACATGACAAAGGATTTTGGACTAATGACAGATGCATCGTCGTATGGTTAAGGAGCTTGCTTATTTCAAATTCAGATGATTGACAATAAATCTATTTTTTGTGCCATATCTTTTGCAAGCAGGACACTCAATCACTGTGAACGAGCATACACAATCACACAGCTTGAAGCCTTAGCAATTATATGGGCATTTAGAAAGTTCCACTATTACCTACCTGGTGCTTATAGAAGAGTGTACTGTGACAATCAGGCACTAAGTTTTCTAAACAACTGTAAACTCCTTCATCCAAGATTATCAAGATGGATATAAATACTTCAAGAGTACCAGTTTCAAGTGATATATGTCACTGGGAAAGAGAATATTATAGCTGATGCTCTTTCCAGACTATCAGAAGGAATAACTGAATCTGCAAATACAGAAGATCAAACAACAGAATTCTAAATCTTATTAATGAAGGATGTTGAAAACAGAAGAGGTTACATTAAGATGTGCAAAGACATGACCCATTTACAACTATAAGATCCTCGATGGACACAAATAATTCAGAAGATACAGGCAAATGACTCACCTAAACTGAAAGAGATGTATCAATTACATGACAATGTCTTATTCCATAGAAGACATTCCCAATCGAAGCAATGGTGTGTCTGCATTCCACACGATTATGAAAGGAAATTAATATGGCATACACACATAGTCTGGGGACATTGTGGGGTAAGTAAATGTACAGAGAAGATAGGTAGATACTGTCACATTCCTAACTTGAGAAAGGTTGTACAAACTACCATAAGCAGTTGTCAGATTTGCCAGCAGGCAAAGTCTTTGAATCATGGAGCAAGAGGACTGTTGCATCCGATTGTGGTTGAGGAACCTTTGAAGGTAGTAAGTGTTGATGAAATGGGACCCCTACCACGAGGCAGAGTAAATGTTAAGTGCATTGTAGGATTTTACGATTTATTCACCAAGTATGTAAAATTTTACCCGATCAAGACTTGTACTGCAAAGACAATTATTAAGAAAATCATCACTGATTATATCCCAGGTGTCGGAAAACCCAACGTTTTATTATGTGATAATGCATCAAATTTCACCAGATACAGATGGAAAAGATTCTTGAAGGAAAGCTGGGTTAAACAACTATTAATTACTAGATTTCATCCAGAAGCCAACCCAATTGCGAGGCTATTCCAAGAAGTTAATAAAATTTATAAGGACATACTGTCACCATAAACAAACTTTGTGGGTGGACTATTTAAAACAATTTGAAGAAGGTTACCATAATTTACCACACACTTCAGCCAACTATACACCCTCAGAATTGATGTTTAATAGAAAAGAAAATAATTAGTGGATAAATGGTCTTCCTAAATTATCAATCAATGAAGAATCTAGGGAGGCAAGATTCGTCAGGCACTATCAGTGATTAAAAGAAAAGCTCAACAGAGAAAAATTAATTATGATGAAAGTTTAAAAAGGACAATGACATTTCAGACTGGGACGAAGGTGTTACTCAAGACACATCCCAAAGCATCATTGCCCAAGAAAAGGAATAAGAAGTGGTCATTAATTTTTTCTAGAACTAAAGAGTAATTTCAATGCCAAATCCAGGAGCCTATATTCTAGGACATCCAACGATTAACAAAGTAAAGGGCATGTACCTGCATAAAGATTTAAAGCCACATTTCTCAAAAGACTGATACAGTCAATGATCTAGGATTATTGTGAAAAGTTTGATTTTAATTGGTATGTTGTACTAGTGGTATTGTGTTATTTGATCTTGTATGTTAGTGATAAGTGTTTTCAAGGTGATGTTCCTATAATTTAGTAGTTATGAATATAAGCGCTTTGCCATTGAACTTCATACACAGCACATAAAGGAGACTAAGTGAGGGTTGTGTCTATCTATTCTTATCCTAAATGTAATCGAGATGAATATTTATTTGACTCTCTGTGGGAGGAGTTAATCCTTTTGTGACATGATGTATTAGGAAGTCTGTTGCCCTTGGGATGAGTCGGTAGGCATGGATATGGAGACATACACAACGTGGTATCAAAGGTATTCATGTTATTTAAGTTTTAATTTAATTGTATGATAGAGTAATAGAATATCCGAAAATTGCGAATATGGGACGATCTGTTTTCTACAGATATTCGGACACAGTGTTTGATAAGGATTGTTCTGTGGATTTGTTTTCCTGTGCAATGACTTAAATGGACACATTATTATGTGTGAAAAGTTAGTACAGTGGATGACTTCAGTGTTTCAGTGGCGAACTGTATTTTTGTGCAAAGTTTGGTATTGGTGCGAGAATGTGCTGCCACACAATGTGATGTGATCTGACATGAAGGCTCATACAGTGTCATGAAATATGATCCAAACTCTATTCACACAAACTTGAGTGGACAGTTGTGTTGCAATAAACATCACATTTCCTAAAGTGATAAGCTATAATTTCTTACGAAACCTATGATAGTGACATTTGACAATTTTTCTTTTTAAATTTTGACTAACTTGATTGAGTGTTGGTTTCACTCAACTGTGCGAACTGAATATTAACACTTACAGTGTTGTCTGGGGAATTCAAGACAATAAACTCTGAATCCGAATCTCCCAAGATCACAGATCCGTCATGTGAGAATGGGTTTAATATGTAAATGCATCCTTCTTTTACAGGTGTATCGAGTACTATTCCAAAACTCTAATATTTAATTTCGAATGTTTCATGTCCTATCCTTGAGCAGAGTCCCAAACCAATCCTGTGCAAGAGTAGAGTTCACGTATGTCATCAACCCTGAACCAGAACCTCGATCCCGATCCTGGTCTCATCTTCCCATCGTCTTCAACGTTGCTCACCACGACCAGCATCGTTCGTTGACGTTTGAGGAGAATAATTTTATGTATAGGAGCAGAAGATTGTAAAACATCTAAAGTTTTCCTCTATTGAGCACAATTAAAGATCAATGTGTCATTATGCAAACAAATAAAGAAAACCATTGCAATTCTCAATACAGACAGCCTCGATGCGGTTTTTTGCCTGGTTTTCCCGTTATCCATGCTCAAATGAGGAGGCAAGATATAAATCCAGGATTGTCTTTTTGTTTTCCAGTATTGAGAACTGCAGTGGACACACACACACACACACACACACACACACACACACACACACACACACACACACACACACCATACAATACGATCATTCACAAAACAAATATTAAAAATTGTTATCAGTTTGTTGATATTATACATGTGTGTTAAATAATGAACAACTGTGGGTAGGAGTTCATAATAGACCTTCAGTACTGTATTGAGAACTGCAGTGGACACACACACACACACACACACACACACACACACACACACACACACACACACACCATACAATACGATCATTCACAAAACAAATATTAAAAATTGTTATCAGTTTGTTGATATTATACATGTGTGTTAACTAATGAACAACTGTGGGTAGGAGTTCATAATAGACCTTCAGTACTCTTATGTACTCATAGGGAGGCATGAATAGTGTAATAAATATTTAATGTACTGAATCGACTGTGAGAAAGCTAAGTGGCAACGACGTTATCTGAGAGACTCTATGATAATTATATCGTTGACTCGTAATATTACTCTCTCTGTGGTTTACAAGTAACTAAGGGTAACTAGAGTTTTCTGTTCGCTTCATTTGATGTTATGTGGAGAATTGTACAAGAGACACAATAAACCGTTATTATTTCATGAGAACAAAGGTGAGCGTCACGATCTTTGGTAGTATTTTTGGAAGTATTGAAATAGCAGAATAGTTTCAGATTGAATGCGACGTGTACGGGAAGAGACGTGCACAACAGCACTCGAACCTGCAATCTCATGTATGAATAGTTGCTAAAAATATCCAGTCGTCTCTCCCAAGACTCTTCCGCTACGGCCGCAGGTTCGAATCCTCCCTCGGGCATGGATGTGTGTGATGCCCTTACGTTAGTTACGTTTAACTAGTTCTAAGTTCTAGGGGACTGATGACCTCAGATGCTAAGTCCCACAGTGCTCAGAGCCATTTTTGTTACGAGCTTTCACTGCGAGCATAATACATCGACAACAGACAAACAAAAAATAGACAAACACATAAAAGAATCTAACACAAGTGACACATAATTTAAATCTCCCATGGAGTTTCAACCATAGAGCTGATGATCGTAACGCTCTCAACAAATCAGATGAACATGCGATTTGTGATCTACTTGTAACCTCCCCCTCACTTACCGACCTTAATGACAGTGAAAAATGAAACCGCGTGTACCTAATGGGAGTTTTGGAAAAGCAATCGTCACCGAAGTTAACCTGTCGGTAAAGAGGGAGGAAAGGGTTACATCTAAATGAAAGGAAAAGTGCTAATGAAACTGGTGGAAATTAATTTTGAAAAGGGGTAAAGTTAATAAAGAAGGTAAAATGTGCAGCCGTTACGTTAACAATTAACTAGCGGTAATTAGGTATTTGAGATTTGGGGGAAATCACGGTCGCCAGTCCTAAGGACAATTACTATAGTAACTGAAAAAGAAAGGTTATTACACATATAATTAGCACTAGAAGCGTGGCAACTGAAGGTTGACACGTGTAGTGTGAAAACTGAAAGTTTGTCAGAAGTAATAAATTTCGCTACACCCTGACTTAATTTAGCAAAAGAATTAATAACCGGAAAATCGAAAGTTAATTTAGTGACTGAAGTTAATAGTGAGCTTTCTTTCTGAAGCACATCGAAATTCAGTAAAATACGGTTAGTCTTGGACTACCTCAACAATCATTTCAAAAACTACTTGAATCTACGCAATTTAGAAATAAGAGATTTAACTTTGAACTTGAATTAAATGATTCTGAACAATTAACAATAGTAAAATCTAGTACGTACCAAGCTGAGCTGCAGTCACAGGTAAGCTAAAATACGGTAACAAAACTCGCACTCTTAATTTGTGCTTGTGTAATCTAACTATTGTAGCCAGCTAATGCTTGAATTGAACTTTGAAATTAAAGCAGTGCAAACGAGTTAGCTATATTACTTTAATGCTGGCGTTTGAATTTCAACGACACTCGGGTTCATTTCGGAAAAGGAAGGGACCCTGCTTGGCAATGCAATTGGGACAATGAGCAACAAAGGTTCATGCTAAGTTGCTGTAATTTTGCGAGGCAAATGGAACAATTTGAAAAGCTGAGGTCTGCCATACAGTTCTGAAACTTTACGTGCTTTTAGTCTTCCTTGTTGGTTGATTGAAGGTTTGAAGCCGTCGATCGAGGAGGTGGCGACAGTCACTCATTGTCGGCCGTCGCTGTTGCAGAAGCTGGATGTTGGCGCGCCTTCTTCTCGACACGGTCACCAGGCGAAACGGGCTCTTGATGTGCGCCAGCTAATGCTTCCCGTCCGCGACACCATGTCAGAAACTATCATCGCGAGTCGAGCGCAATTACATGCTGCCAAACCCCGAAAGCGCGGCAACTCGCGGGAGCGTCACACAACACACCTGCTCCACTCGCTACTCCCGCCAGACCCCGACTGTTCTGCCCGCGCTCCACGCGGCAGAGTTAACACTACCAAAGATCCTACACACTTTGATTCTTCACACGACCTATCGATGTAATCGTTCGATAGCAGTTTTCCCTAGGCAAGACCCAGCGCAAAAATACAAATAATATTTACGAAACAAACCAATTATACATCGACATAAATGCATAAATATATATATACAAATAGTAAAACAATTACAATATGTGAAGACACAGAAATATCATATATTCAGGTAGCAAAATTAAGGAAAACAAATTATAGTACAATAGATGGAAATAGGAGGATATGCATTTCCGGCGTTACACGTGCCCCACATTGTCTGAGGATGTTCGTGTAACGTAAACAGACTCAGAAAATGTCCCAAAAAAGAAACAGCGGAAATGCATATGCTCAAAACATCAACAAAATTTAGCATTCGTCTAATTAACCATAAATCAATTTTTTAGACCATAATAATCGAGTGGAGACACTCCTAATCTTATTCCACTCTGTCATCTTGATCAAAACAAAACAGGTTGACAACATATCAAAATTCATAGAAAACATAGAAAACGGTTTAGCTATTCCAAAATCATTAAAATTCGTAACACTATAAGAAATGGAATACTATTTGCAAAATTGATCAGAGTACATGGTCATAAAAAACAGGTATATCAAAATACGCAAACTAATAATTAATTACATAGAATACACATATTTATGTAACCTTTTCATAATTAATATTCTCGTCATGTCCAATTAACGCTAAACAAGAAAATAATATACAGCAGATAAAATAAAACATAAATATTGACAGCAGAATCCTTTCACATCAGCTGTCCGGGAAGAAAAGCAACTCCACATTCCGTACTCGCAAGTACAAAGGATGCCGACAGCGGCACAAGAGCCAACAGCGGCACAAGAGCCGACAGCGGCTCGCCTCGCCAGTATTGTTGCGCCCGCGTGTGCGGCACGCTTGATCTCACTCGCCCTTATGACGGCGTTTCCTGAACGTCCGTTTCACTGAATTCTTTCGGAAAAACTCACTCCCGAGTAATCTCAAGGAGTCCATAAACACTATCACAGTGGATAACTCAACACTGTCCATCATCACACGCATGTACTAGCCTGAAACTTAAAACAGCGTCTAAGTACATCGGCAATGACTAGTAAATCACATATTCATGAAATCTTACAGCTATTTACAAAACCATATTTACATTCCTTAATCTACTGTGACTCAGCTGAAAAGTTAAACTAGCAGCTTGGATTTTTCAGTTGATTAGATCATGATTAAATTGATTAAAATTAAATTGATTAATCAAAATTAATTACTTATTAATTACAACTTCTTTAATGACCTTGGTCAGTCAAAAGCATGGCAATCTAGCAAACCTTAAATCTTACACTCTATATTTACATATTGTACAAATTACCCATTGTGTGGTATTAATCGATCCTAGGTTGGTACAATTTCAAATCTACTATATTTCGTATACCTAATAGCTTTCCAGAGCTTGGATACTCTAAGCAATAAGCATTTGTGTGAGGTATACCAATGACTTTATATGGTCCATCTCGCTCGATTTCTCATGAGCTTTTACAAGTACTAAGTCTCCGATCGCAAACTTAGCAAAACGCGCTTTAGCGTCATGACGACGTATGCGAGCATCGGCTTTTAACTTCATTACTTCTCGCAAACGATCTTTTTTCACACCAATACTAATGTTAATCCGTGGAGGGAATTTGATTATCTCTTCCACTAAACTTTCTACACTTTTGTCAATGCCGAGATTCCTCACTTTACGGCAGTTCAAATTCATACCTACATCAATACCATCCGGCCAGTTAACAATGTGTATAGGCTGGTATTGCCTATGCACACCGTCTCCTGCCTCGTCAAAACTAACTACTATTGTTTTATCTTGGGACGTACATGTCAAAGTTTTGCTTTCGCAATTAATCACTGCACGGTACTTTAATAGCCAATCTAACCCGATAATTACTTCCGCAGTTATTAAGTCTGGCACGACGACAAACTCTTGTTCAAATCGTGCCCCACATATCTTGAAGTTGACAAAAATCTGTTTTGTGACCGGTTTACTGGCCTTCCCAGTAGCACCGATAATTTTCACTCCTGTTACTGGCATAACTACGATGCCAGGTCTGTCCTTCAGTAACTCAAATATTTTCCCAGATACAGCACTCAATTCTGCACCGGTGTCAATCAACACGTTTAGTTGTAGGTCGTGCGTATTAACAGACACTACTACCCGTCTACACTTGTCCTCGACTGTTTCTTTATTTTCCCACAGTAAATCCTCGTCTATATCCAGGTCATTCCAGAAAAAACCATCCGGCATTGATCCTAAATCCGGTTTATCTGGCGGCTTTTTCAGTCTCTGTTCACATACAGTTTTAATTTCAACACGTTTGTCCTGAGGCTTAGTCTGTAGCGTCGCCTCCAATACCGAAACCTTTTCCTGTAATTCGTCAACTAGTGAGTGTTGCTTTGCTATCAATTCACTAATTGTCACCTTCGTTGATTCCTCTTTAATCAGATTGATCTCATCTGCCAATCTACCTGGAGACATGTGCCCAGTAGTATCTGCAGTTACTTCCTCTAGATCTGCGCAACCCACACTGTTATCTTCTGACCGTATAATGTCAGCTCTAACCTCATACACGCTGTAATCTACGTGCTTTTCTACCAATCGTGTCCGGCTATCACTAAAATTTTCGTAATCTTTCTCCTTAATACTCTCGCAATGTTTAAACTGGGTGTTCGCGTCGGATGGGTCGGCTACTTCTACCACTACAACTTTCGGTAAAGTCTGCCGGTTAGGGCCAGAACTTTCCGTTACTACTTCAACATTCAACTCCTGCGGGACGAAACACGACGCATCTTGCTCGTGCTCCCCCTTAACATCAACTATTTCTAGTAAAGTCTGCCGGTTAGGGCCAGAACTTTCCATCACTTCACAATCACTATCTTCCTGCGGGACGAGACGCGGCAAATCCTGCCCGCGCTCCCCATAAACACTTCTCCCGTACACGCCCCTATAATCTCTTAGTTCGTCGTATAAGCGACCGAACTGCCTTAACCAGACCTCATCCCTCTCTGCATCCCCTCGCTCGATGACGGACGTTTTATCCGACATCTGATCTTCTTTCAACACTTGCGAATCATTCTTAAACTCAATCTCCAGTTCCGCTGTGGGTATTACAGCTGCCACTTTATAATCGATTTCCGGAACACTACTTAAATTGTTCTCACTGACAGTGAATGTATTTTCTGCTGCCATGTATACAGCTGATTTACTACTTGTGGGCGCACTCCTTTCTCCTAACACTGGCACACTCTCCCGCCGTTGATTATTCCATACGGAATTTTCATAACGACGACACCTGGGTTTTCTCCTGTTATTGGGCCGCCAAAATTTCTCCACGCCCGGTCGGCCCCTCACCGGCGCGGCTAATGGTTTCCCTGTCTCGTCCCAGCAGATACGCTCCCCGGATACTGCTGAGGCGGCTGGTCACACCCTCTGGCGTTATTACTATTCTGCGCAGCCCGTATCACGCTAGTATGATACTGGTTTCCGTCATTCCGGTTATTATTTGCATTGTACCGATTGTTATTACGGTCCGAACCATTATTGTCATTGCTGCGGTATGCATTATTCCCATGGTTATCGTTGTTATGGTTGGGGTGGTACCCGTTGTTGTTACCACGGCCTCTACCACTGTCGCGATTATTGCGCCAATTGTCCTCGTCCTCAACTCTTTCCAGGAAATCATTGATTGTCCTGTAATTGCTTCCTACGTAGCGTTTTGTATCATCTGGAAGCTTCTTGTAGAGTTCCCAGACTATTTCGGATTCCGTGCGGCGATCACGCAAATATTCCAACTTGCGGATCCAGCCCTCACAAAACTCCCTCATCGAACCGCGCGAATTCGCATCGAAAGGCCTCGATACGACAAATTCGCGCCAGACACTTTGCTGTTTTTGCTCTGACCAGTATTCAGCCAGAAACAAATTTTTAAACTCGTCAAAAGTCAGGTTCGTAATGTCGAGGTTTAAGCCCCAATGCTTGGCATCACCAGCCAGCACATCAATAACCGCATTAATTTTTCTCTCATTAGTCCATGATCTGGGTAAAACTCTTTCACAATTTTTAATGAAATCCGTCGCGTGTATACCGCCTTTTTTCAAGGGGTCGAACCGCTCCTCTTTCGTCAACAATTCCGAACTATGTGCACAGATTGGCACATAGCTCTGTTTTTCGTCAAGTTTCTTTTCTAATTCCGACACTCTCGTAATTACTTGGCAAGTGGTTGTCGCAAGCGTTTCCAGGTATTAGCCTGCTCCCTCACTTTAGTGTCTACTTCGGACACTAAAGCCTTTAAAGTTTCCACCTTCTGTTGATCCTCTTTTTTCACTAATTGAATTTGTTCCGTCACCTTATTCTCAATGATCGGAGCAACTGCTTCTCCTACACTTTTCTCGATTCTGCTAATTTCGGAATCAAAACGAGTATTTACGCTCGCAATTTCCGCCTGAACGCCTATCATTTCCTGTTTAAGATTACCGATTTCGGTATTAATTACAACAATATCTTCTTTGATTTTATCAACTTTTGTATTAACAACTCCAACATTGTTGTTAACAACATTAATAGCTTCGTTCTGATTGTCTAGCTTTCGTTCAATTTTTTCAGACTGAGCTTCTTGCTTGGCAGACAGAGCTATAATTTCTGCCGATTGACTCTTGATTTCATTAATCAAAACATTCAATAAATCAGTTAAATTCCCGGAGACTACCGGTTTTACTTCCGTAGCTGGTTCCTCTATACTTGTTCCCCCGTATTCATCATCAAGGGGTACAGATTTGATTTTCGCTTCCGATTCCGAAACATTTTCTAAAGTTTGGAATTCCATTTCTGCTCTTTGTTGCGTTTCGGCGGTCGCGTCTTTCATGCTAGCCGCCTGTCCCTGAACAATGGGAACCGCCGTGCGCGTTTCCCACTGTTCGACCGATTGTTCCGTATCCAAGTCTACCAAATTTTGGTAATTGTTGCCTTCACTCATTTTAATAATTTTCAATATAAATGACAAATCTCAAATATAAATAGGATTACTCCCACTACTTATTCTCGCTGACGTAACGGCCTGTACGTAACTAGTACTTTGTTACGACATTTGCACCGAAGAAAATTCGTGTCCAGAACAACCTCAAATCTGAAGATTGTCCTGTCACCAGGTCGCCACGTGTAACCTCCCCCTCACTTACCGACCTTAATGACAGTGAAAAATGAAACCGCGTGTACCTAATGGGAGTTTTGGAAAAGCAATCGTCACCGAAGTTAACCTGTCGGTAAAGAGGGAGGAAAGGGTTACATCTAAATGAAAGGAAAAGTGCTAATGAAACTGGTGGAAATTAATTTTGAAAAGGGGTAAAGTTAATAAAGAAGGTAAAATGTGCAGCCGTTACGTTAACAATTAACTAGCGGTAATTAGGTATTTGAGATTTGGGGGAAATCACGGTCGCCAGTCCTAAGGACAATTACTATAGTAACTGAAAAAGAAAGGTTATTACACATATAATTAGCACTAGAAGCGTGGCAACTGAAGGTTGACACGTGTAGTGTGAAAACTGAAAGTTTGTCAGAAGTAATAAATTTCGCTACACCCTGACTTAATTTAGCAAAAGAATTAATAACCGGAAAATCGAAAGTTAATTTAGTGACTGAAGTTAATTGTGAGCTTTCTTTCTGAAGCACATCGAAATTCAGTAAAATACGGTTAGTCTTGGACTACCTCAACAATCATTTCAAAAACTACTTGAATCTACGCAATTTAGAAATAAGAGATTTAACTTTGAACTTGAATTAAATGATTCTGAACAATTAACAATAGTAAAATTTAGTACGTACCAAGCTGAGCTGCAGTCACAGGTAAGCTAAAATACGGTAACAAAACTCGCACTCTTAATTTGTGCTTGTGTAATCTAACTACTGTAGCCAGCTAATGCTTGAATTGAACTTTGAAATTAAAGCAGTGCAAACGAGTTAGCTATATTACTTTAATGCTGGCGTTTGAATTTCAACGACACTCGGGTTCATTTCGGAAAAGGAAGGGACCCTGCTTGGCAATGCAATTGGGACAATGAGCAACAAAGGTTCATGCTAAGTTGCTGTAATTTTGCGAGGCAAATGGAACAATTTGAAAAGCTGAGGTCTGCCATACAGTTCTGAAACTTTACGTGCTTTTAGTCTTCCTTGTTGGTTGATTGAAGGTTTGAAGCCGTCGATCGAGGAGGTGGCGACAGTCACTCATTGTCGGCCGTCGCTGTTGCAGAAGCTGGATGTTGGCGCGCCTTCTTCTCGACACGGTCACCAGGCGAAACGGGCTCTTGATGTGCGCCAGCTAATGCTTCCCGTCCGCGACACCATGTCAGAAACTATCATCGCTAGTCGAGCGCAATTACATGCTGCCAAACCCCGAAAGCGCGGCAACTCGCGGGAGCGTCACACAACACACCTGCTCCACTCGCTACTCCCGCCAGACCCCGACTGTTCTGCCCGCGCTCCACGCGGCAGAGTTAACACTACCAAAGATCCTACACACTTTGATTCTTCACACGACCTATCGATGTAATCGTTCGATAGCAGTTTTCCCTAGGCAAGACCCAGCGCCAAAATACAAATAATATTTACGAAACAAACCAATTATACATCGACATAAATGCATAAATATATATATACAAATAGTAAAACAATTACAATATGTGAAGACACAGAAATATCATATATTCAGGTAGCAAAATTAAGGAAAACAAATTATAGTACAATAGATGGAAATAGGAGGATATGCATTTCCGGCGTTACATACTTTTAAATTGGCACAAATGAAATGACGCATAAAATTTGTCTTACAACCAGACCCATTCTGGATTGTCATCAATGACAGGCATATACTCCCGAAGTGCCGACTAAGAGGTCAGAAACAAGCCACGTATACGATGCCGTTACTTAAAAGGAAAACTCCAGGTTACGTGGTATCTCCACATCTCAGCCCAGAAGATATTGCAACACCCCGAATCAGTTGAGCATCCGCTTCAGCAACGTAGTACAATGATACCTTGGCAACAGTGGGATGTTGTCAAAATGGTGACTGCACAAAGTGTCACAACAAAGCTTCAGTGAGATAGATGCAAGTGTTAATTGTCCACTTGCTGACGTGGCATAAAAGGTGTCTGAAAGTCGAAGTTGTGTTATCCCGCAATGGCCAATAGAGCTGACCATAAGAGAACAATAGGACGAATGATGATATCATTCCTGCCCCACCATAGCAGAATACACAAGCTCGTCCTGTACAAATATTACTTCTATTTTTGGGTGGGCAGCTATCGAGCTCGTCCTGACCTCAATCTGATCTTTATAAACCACCCACTATAGCGTCCTACCCCAGGATATTACATCTAACTCATTCTGTGAGCAAGAGAGAGGCTTCTACCACAGTATATTGTACTATTACCTACATTTCCAACTCCTCAGGCTTCGCAGTGTCCTCGGGAATCCAGACATAATGAACATTATATTGTCAGTTCATCATTTAGTCTAAACCGTGACTTTTCTGCACAGCGATGTAATATGTCTCCTCACATTTTATGGATTACCCAAGAATCCATATTCTTACATAGTTTTGTATCGTAACTGGAAGGCGGCGCGTTGGTCTGCTCCTGTAATTTAGAAGGTAGGCCGAATAGGGGAAGCTAGGAGTAGCAAATGAGATAGAACTGTCACTACTGCAAGTAAAGTAAAAGTGGCTTTACTTTATCTCAGCACAATAATAATTGTGAATACATAACTTTGTACTGAGGAGGACGTAGATGCGAAGCTGGATGTATCAAAGCTAACAGTAGTTACACAGGCAAAATCTGTAGTGGCTCGCCCACTATGAAAATGAAACAGTGTTGGTTGGTCATCTGCTCGTGATCAAATGGGCTGAATGTAGAGTAGCGTTCGTAGAGCTGCACAGCGCTGGCTAGAGGACGCTGTCGTCGCTGTGGATCGTCCACTCTCGTTGTGCCAACCTAAGAACTTGTACCTACACTGTGGCATCGTAGCTATCGATACCACACCACTCCCCCCTGAAACGGCGTACCGTCGTGGAGTAGGGCTTGCGACGGCGGGTGGTGGGAGCAAGGGGCGACGCGACTGAGGAGGTGGACAGTAGAACTGCTGGGGCACGCTCCCCACCAGCATCCCAGAATAGCTCGCGAGGGGGCGAGGAAAACGCCCCGTTGGAAACCGCCCCAGGACGCTCATCGCCACTGGGTATGCTCGGATGAGGAGGCAGAGCAACGACCTCCATGGGCGACGGCGGCGGCGGCGTGACGGCAGCCTCAGCGTCCATCGGTTCCAGCAAAGAGGAGAAACACGGCGGCGGCGGCGGCGGCGGCGGCGGCGGCGGCGGCGGCCGGACGTGAGGCCGTGGCGGCTACGAGAGCGCAGGAGACCGGACCGGCAACGGCTGCGGCGGCAGGAGCGCCCGCGGCGGAGGCGCGAGCGGTGGATGCGCCGTCGGTGGAATCGTGGGCTCAGCCGGCGGAAGATGCGAGGCATCCAATTCTGCTGGAAAAGAACCAGCGGCAGAATACCGAGGGCGGCACTAATGGATCTGGTTCCGGTGCCGCTTGACGGTGTGGGAGGGACCAAAAATTACAAATAAGGTGCGGTCAAGCTGGCGAAGATTGCGCCCCTGCTCCCAGCGCTGCCTGCCAGAGAAAATGCGAAACAACACCAAATCATGTGGCGTCAAGCCAGAACGAGGCGAAGCAGCACATTCCCGCAGTGGCGGATGCAATAGCTGCAGGAGTGACCGATGGGCGCGGCCATGTAGGAATTCCTCTGGGGAACGGGTGCCGCGCTGCTGGGAGCGATATGGAGCAAGGAAAGTCCAAAGTGCGCCCTTGCGAGAGTGCATGGCGCGCAGCCTGCTCATCTGTGACTTAAATGTACGCACAAAGCGTTCAGCCTCGCCGTTCGACTGGGGGTGGAACGGAGCTGAGGTCAGATGGCGAATGCCATTAGCAGCACAGAACGCTTCAAACTCCGAGGACACAAATTGGGGGCCATTGTTGGAGACAATACCCTCAGAAAGGTCCTCAACGCAGAAAACAGATATAAAAGCCCGAACAGTTCGGGCAGATGTAGTAGAAGACATAGGCACAAAAAAAGGAAACTTGCTGTATGCATCAATAACCATCAACCAGTGGGTATCCCAGAATGGACCCGCAAAATCAATATGAAAGCGCTGCCAAGGGGCAATAGGAGTCGGCCACGCAAAGAAGTGCTGGCGGGGAGCAGATTGATGCTCCGCGCAAGCGCGACAGTTAGCAAGCAAGTCCTCAATTAGTTTATCAATGCCGACCAAGTGCAGAGACGACGCGCTAATTGCTTCGTCCGTACTATATCCCAATGACCAGCGTGCAGTAATCAGAGGATTTCCGACTGCAACGAACGAGGCGCAACCACACGAGACTGATCATTATCAGTTCGTAACAAAATAACACCATGGTCTACAGATAAGTAGTGACGTTGCGCAAAGTAACGTCAAAGAAATTGATCACGAATCTGCGTAGCAGACGGAGGCCATTGAGAACGAATATACTGCGAAAGAATCTGCAAAGAAGCATCGGCGTTTGTCACGGAAGCAAAGCAACGAAAATCCACTAGAAAATCATCAGTCAATTCCTTACCTGGCGAATCAATAAACGTGCATGACAAATCGGAAGAATCAAACACTTTGTCAGGACCGATAGTTAAATGAGACAAAGCACCAGCACTGCCATGCTGGGCCATAGGCCGAAACAAGATTTCGTAATTGTAGTTAAACAAAAACAAACAACAATGTTGCAACTTTTGTGTTTTACGGGCCTGAACTGGCTTTGACGGGTGAAACAACGACGTCAAAGGTGACCAAACAGAACTTGCAACCGTACAAAATATGATGAAACTTTGTCACTCTATATACAATAGCTACAGCTTCTTTCTCGATTTGAGAATAGTTTTGCTGGGCAGAATTGAGCAATTTAGAGGCAAAAGCGATCGGGTAATCGACAGAATTAATGCGGTGCGAGAGAAACGCTCCGACGCCGTGAGAAGATGCATCGATAGCCAAATCAACTGGTCTGGAAAGATCGAAAAGAATCAAACATCGATCACTCTGCAAATCAGATTTGAGCTTGTGGAACGCAGCGTCACATTCCGAAGACCAAACAAAAAGAACATTCTTACGCCGAAGGCTGCAATCTGCACAGCACTTGGTATACACCGAATATAATATGTAATTTTGCCCAACACAGATTGAAGTTGTTTCAAGTTCCTAAGTGCTGGCAAGCCTCTAAGCGCACGGAGATGTGACGGTGAGGGGTGGATACTCTGTCAGTTAATCATATGTCCTAAACAATGAATCACAGTTTGAAAAAAATTGCACTTGTCTCTGCTACACTTCAGTCCTGCCTGCAAAAGAACAGTAAATAAGGCACGCAAATTCTGCAGATGTTCGTCAGGGATTCGACCCGACGCAACTATATTGTTCACATAATTGGAACAACCAGGGACAGTGGCACACAACTGCTGCAAGCAAGACTGAAAAATAGCAGGAGCCTAAACACAACCGAACGGAAGGCGGCGAAACTTGAACAAGCCAAGGAGGATGTTGATCACGAAATAGCGCTGCGACTGTTCGTCGAGCGGAATTTGAAAGTATGCGTCCCGCAAGTCAATCGTGGAAAAGAATTTTCCCGCAAAAGCGGGATCCCGAATTCTTTGTTTTGTATGCAGTCTCCTTCGATAACTTTCCCATTTCCCTAGTACGTCTTCAGGACGCGGTAAGGGAAACGTAGCTATCACTGTCTGCGGATTTACTGTAGACTTAAAGTCAGCACAAATACGGAGACGACTATTTGGTTTCTTCAGACACACTGCAGGCGAAGCCCATTGTGAAGCAGAAACAGGTTCAATGACACCACTGTCTAGCAAATGTTGAAGTTCAGGTGCTATGGTGTCGCTCAGTGCATGCGGTACCTGGCGCGCGCGCTCGAAAATAGGTATGGCATTGTCTTTAACTACAACATGCGCTGCAAAATCCGTGGCACAACCAAGTCCCTCAGAAAAGAGGAGAGCAAAATCATCGCAAAATGCGGCAACACTGTCTGCATGGTCACTAGCGTTGATGCAAAGTACATTGTCCTGAATTGCGAGACCAAAAAGTTCAAATGCGTCCATGCGAAAATGTTCGTAGCATCACTAGAGCGGAGCACATGGATAGGCACAGTTTTCGTCGTTGCACTATACGTGGCTTGCAAACTACACACGCCGAGCACCGAGATTTCCTGTCCAGTAAATGCAGTCAGCGTGGAATGTGAACGACGAAGTGTAGGCAAACCAAGCAAGTCATACGTTGATTTGTTCAGTAAAGAAACTGACGCACCAGTGTCCAGCTGCATGCGAACAGAACGTCCGCAAATGCGCAAAGCCACAAAAAGTTTCTTTGCATTGCTCTGAATGCGAGAGGAAGTGTCTGGCAAAACTTGTTTATTCACACAACGAGCTGTAGAAGCAAGTGAAGCAGAAGGCTTTGAATGAATGGCATTAACGTCCATAGGCTGATGTGAATCATGATCACGGCAGTTTCCCTTGCGGTGACGCCCACGCGAGTCACGCGAATGGGAAACAGGCTGCAAATCAGAGCTTCTCTTATTGCACACAGCTTGCACATGTCCTTTCTTACTACAAAAATAACACTGTGCTTGACGGGATGGGTAACTGTCCTGTTGGTGTGCACGAAATCATTTCGGACATTATTTCAGTTTCTTAGTAGGTGACTGGTTTCGAACTTCTTAACTTGCGCCCGAGCTGGGCAGCGTGGCCCGCTGTGCCGGGTCTGGGTGGGAGGGCACGTGTTGTGCCGCGCTAACAGTACACACACCCGGGGTCACGTCGAACACGGAAGTAGCCATATCTAATCTATCTTGTCTGTCTAAAAAGTGCACTACTTCCCGCAAAGACGGGTTTTGAAATTTGAGGATTAGCACGTGGATGCGGTGATCCGCCACATTCTGCGCAATAGCGTCTCTAATCATTACATCCGCATATGAGCGTTCACACGAGCAATTAAAGTCACAATCAGATGTTAGTTCCTGAAGGTCCGCTAAGCATGATTTATTGGGCTGAGTAGGGCCACGCGGGAGACGGAAGAATTTGCAGCGTGCAGCTACTACATTTACACTGTCATGGAAGTGGGAATTCAAAGCGTCAATCTCTTCGTCGTAAGTTTTAGTTTCTGGGCGGTGGTGGGAAACAATTTTACGAGCACACGGTATAACACAACACCTGCGTTGGAAATGAAAAAGGCAAGCTGCTCTGTACCTGGTATGTTTTATGCAGCGAAGCCACAAAAAGTTTCTCTCGAGCTGGGCAATTGTATTCTGGCCAGCGTTTAACGTCGAGGTTGAAGGCACGAAATGGCGGCTCCTGTGGTGTCGTCGGCGTTGCTACAGGCGGAGACGTCGGAGGCGCCATAGTAGCTGCAGTTTGTAGTGTGACCAGTCCATTTATGGCAGCAAACAGCTGCGTCATTTGCTGAGCCTGAAAACGTGCAAGAGCGGACAGCGGAGCCTGTTCGTGTCGGAAAGAAGGTACGCAAGTATTCTGTCAGATCGCAACAGGATTTCAAAGTGGCTTTATGATTGGCATCTTGCTTCAAATCGGAAGTTAAAAGTTATGTACAATACGAAAACACAAAGTACTATATGGCAGTAACATCAGTTAGTCACGGTTGGAATCAGTCGACTCATACAGATACTAGTGTGTAACTGTTTGTAGAAAAATGAAATGAAGCACTCACACAGTCTTAGTCGTGAGTAAACCAGGAGGCAGTCTGTGATTCATTGGTAAAATACTAGGGAAATGGGGTAAGTTATCGAAGGAGACTGCATACAAAACAAAGAATTCGGGATCAATTGCAAACATGACTAAGAGATGGACACTGAACGGGCACATTATGATTTTTCTACGAAAATTAAGGTATAGTTAGTGAGGGCACACTTGGCTTCAGTGTTCTACCCTCATATTTTCTGAAATACATAGGCTTTAAAAGAGGGCAGTGGCGTCACAGTTTCTGCTGTAGTGTTGCCTACTGCAGATATCATAACTGTGCAGGCAAGCAGCGCTACGGAATTGCAGCATCGAGGCAGGTACTGTGGCTCAGTCTATTTCATAACGTATAGTGGTTAGAGCTGTGAAACCAAGTCTTTCATCACTAACTGTGTCTCTAATTTTCATTTCCGTAGAAAAAATGTGTATGTAGCATTTAAAAATACTTAACTTTGTGTAGAAAGTGGCGTTCGTTTACTTGTAGGGACTGTGCATTCGTACCCACTGTGTGAGCCCCTGACGTAAGTGCACTCCTGGCCAATTGCATTTTTGAAATTAGGTTTTGTTTCGGGAATACAGGGTGAATCACCTAACGTTACCGCTGGATATATTTCGTAAACCACATCAAATACTGACGAATCGATTCCACAGACCAAACGTGAGGAGAGGGGCTAGTGTAATTGTTTAATACAAACCATACAAAAATGCACGGAAGTATGGTTTTTAACACAAACCTAGGTTTTTTAAATGGAACCCCGTTAGTTTTGTTAGCACATGTGAACGTATAAACAAATACGTAATCAGTGACGTTTGTTGCATTGTAAAATGTTAATCAGATCCGGAGATATTGTAACCTAAAGTTGACGCTTGAGTACCACTCCTCCTATGTTCGATCCTGTGTATCGGAGAGCACCGAATTACGTAGGGATCCAAACGGAACGGTGATGGACCTTAGGTACAGAAGAGACTGGAACAGCACATTACGTCCACATGCTAACACCTTTTTATTGGTCTTTTTCACTAACACACATGTACATTACCATGAGGGGTCGGGACACACTCTATTCAACTCCGTAATTGAAAACGGAAACCACGTGTGTACGTGTACCTCATATCCAGCGGTAATGTTAGGTGACTCACCCTGTATATGAAGTGGCAGGGTTACATGGGACATCCTGAATTACAACCCCAAAGCATCGATCCCCAAGGAGCTCGAAGACGAGTGTGGACTATATACAACAATCGTTCTTCGTGAAATCCACATGGGAAGTCGTAAACAGAATGAAAGCGATCGGACAGTACATCGTCAGAAAGCCACTCGTTTTGTTGTACGAGTGTTGACGTGTAAACAGAATATTACGGGGATTATGCGGATATCCGTTTCATGAATGGTAGGGTTAACGGCAATGCACGGAGGCTGCACGCTTGTACCAAGAAAAATACCCTGCCCGAAATCAGCCCGAGAGTTGATCGTTTACAAAGGTGCATCAGCACCAGAGAAACTACGAGCTTTGCACATGCTTCGTTTAGGTTTAGGTCTGCACGAATTATTTTCCAGGGAGAAGCGGTGCTGGAAACAATACAAACTGTACAGGAATCTCAACAAGGAGACTTGCAACACAAATTCCTGGAATGAGCCACTGCTGCGTTTGGAGAATAATGCATCACCTGCAGTGTGCCCGTACCACCTGCAACAAGTCGGAGTCTTGGTGAGGCGTATTTTGGTCGTACACTAACGTCCTGACAGTGGATGGAACAGAAAGCATTAGGTAATCTTAAATTTGTCAATAAAATTTTATTTCGAGATGGAGCAAGATTCACCTGTGATGATGTGTTTAACTATCACAATTCTCAGGTTTGGAGTCACCTAGGCTCCAACTGTGACGTTTCATTCGATATGTGGTTAGTGCTAGTTGATGCTCTTATTGGGCGTACATGTTACCAGACAAACTCAACGGACGGAATTAGCTTCGGTTTCTGCTGCATTTTCTGCACTGATGCTTGAGCATAATCCTTAAGAGCAACGCGACGCGGTGTGGTGCATACATGATGGAGAACCGGCACATTTCGCTGCTGCGATGAAATGACATCTGTCGCGCTGATATGGCCAAAGATGGACCTCAAAAGTGTAGCGTACGACACTCAGGTTAACAAGGTTGAAGAGCTGGGGCAGGGCCTTTTCACGTCTTGCTAAGAACTTAGAAATGATGCAGGCGATTTTGAAAGAATTCGAAGCTCATTGCGGTGAGGGGTACGGGCCTGCGTCCGGCTGAAAGGACAACACTTTCATCACCTCTTTCAACTACGAGTACAGCCACGTTACTGCTGCCGCGGTCATTCAAAACACGGACACATCTAACAAAGTATCTGTAATAACTTGTTTTAATGTTTTAGGGTATTGTTACCTTTTCATAACTGGGATGACGTTTCGATATACACTCCTGGAAATGGAAAAAAGAACACATTGACACCGGTGTGTCAGACCCACCATACTTGCTCCGGACACTGCGAGAGGGCTGTACAAGCAATGATCACACGCACGGCACAGCGGACACACCAGGAACCGCGGTGTTGGCCGTCGAATGGCGCTAGCTGCGCAGCATTTGTGCACCGCCGCCGTCAGTGTCAGCCAGTTTGCCGTGGCATACGGAGCTCCATCGCAGTCTTTAACACTGGTAGCATGCCGCGACAGCGTGGACGTGAACCGTATGTGCAGTTGACGGACTTTGAGCGAGGGCGTATAGTGGGCATGCGGGAGGCCGGGTGGACGTACCGCCGAATTGCTCAACACGTGGGGCGTGAGGTCTCCACAGTACATCGATGTTGTCGCCAGTGGTCGGCGGAAGGTGCACGTACCCGTCGACCTGGGACCGGACCGCAGCGACGCACGGATGCACGCCAAGACCAGAGGATCCTACGCAGTGCCGTAGGGGACCGCACCGCCACTTCCCAGCAAATTAGGGACACTGTTGCTCCTGGGGTATAGGCGAGGACCATTCGCAACCGTCTCCATGAAGCTGGGCTACGGTCCCGCACACCGTTAGGCCGTCTTCCGCTCACGCCCCAACATCGTGCAGCCCGCCTCCAGTGGTGTCGCGACAGGCGTGAATGGAGGGACGAATGGAGACGTGTCGTCTTCAGCAATGAGAGTCGCTTCTGCCTTGGTGCCAATGATGGTCGTATGCGTGTTTGGCGCCGTGCAGGTGAGCGCCACAATCAGGACTGCATACGACCGAGGCACACAGGGCCAACACCCGGCATCATGGTGTGGGGAACGATCTCCTACACTGGCCGTACACCACTGGTGATCGTCGAGGGGACACTGAATAGTGCACGGTACATCCAAACCGTCATCGAACCCATCGTTCTACCATTCCTAGACCGGCAAGGGAACTTGCTGTTCCAATAGGACAATGCACGTCCGCATGTATCCCGTGCCACCCAACGTGCTCTAGAAGGTGTAAGTCAACTACCCTGGCCAGCAAGATCTCCGGATCTGTCCCCCATTGTGCATGTTTGGGACTGGATGAAGCGTCGTCTCACGCGGTCTGCACGTCCAGCACGAACGCTGGTCCAACTGAGGCGCCAGGTGGAAATGGCATGGCAAGCCGTTCCACAGGACTACATCCAGCATCTCTACGATCGTCTCCATGGGAGAATAGCAGCCTGCATTGCTGCGAAAGGTGGATATACACTGTACTAGTGCTGACATTGTGCATGCTCTGTTGCCTGTGTCTATGTGCCTGTGGTTCTGTCAGTGTGATCATGTGATGTATCTGACCCCAGGAATGTGTCAATAAAGTTTCCCCTTCCTGGGACAATGAATTCACGGTGTTCTTATTTCAATTTCCAGGAGTGTAATCAAGTCATTGGTGGCTGTTAACCACTAACTCGCTGAACTTCGTTTGTGAACACGCGTTTACTGAGACATTTTTGCTTCTAATATCTTGCGTCTTGAACTGTATGCGTTTACACTGTTAATTATGATACACCCCGTAGTCCTAGATACACGGAAACGAGACAGCCAGCGTGTGCCAGGTAGCGCCTAACCGGCTATGCGGTGCCGTACCGTGGTGTAAATCGCGTTAGGTGGAAGGTGCTGAAGTCACTGTTGATGCTTCTTTGCAATGTTGTTCGAGTGCTGTGAAGAATTGGATGGGAGTATTTTTATGAAAATGTACCGTATTGGCTGAGAAATGGAAATCTCTGTTGTTCTCGTACATTCGAACATGAATTATTGTCAAGAGAAGTGTCCCTTCTGGTGAGAAACAGCAGTAATATTACAAAACTGAACTGCCCTTCTTCTCTAAACGTGTTTAGCGACAATATATAAATAAAATAAACAAACAAATAAATAAGAGTTTGAATTTAATTGCACAATAAGTAATTAGTCTCGCCACATGTGTATGATTAACAATTACCAAATGTAAAGGGCATCTGATTACTTCCATTGAAGGACCTTCAGAACATACGCGAGTGGTTTTCGCGTGTGTGATACGTTACTGGGAACTGAGTATCTACGAGTAGTGCTTAGAAGGCGGTACCCGTTTTTAAATTTGTAGTCTTTGGGAAAGTGTAACTCAACATTTATTTCTTGTGAACAGTGAACTTTAATGAATATTTATTTATAAAGAACAACGAACTTCAATTGTTATAAAGTGTGTAGTAGCGTGATTAATTGCTAAAGACGGCACGCGCAATGTACCTACACTACAGCCTTCCGTGAACTAATCCAAAGTTCGCTGAGTAATCGTTCTGGATTACTAGCACGCGGTGTTTGTCCGCAACAAACGGAATGCAGTACAGGTGGTGGATCAGACTTCGTCTTCCTGGAAAATAAGACTTCAGAATAAGTATCACTGTCCAACCAGGCTAAGATTAGGTGACAATCCACCTAGCATAAAAATACATGCGAGTGCTTAACTGTAATGAAACAATAATTGTGCTAAATGACTACATGGGAGTTACCCGCTCATGAATTATCGGATAAATTAATTCAGTTCGTATTTCCCAATATATGGAAATGTTCAAGGTAATGCATGTATTTTTTTTTAGGAAGTAGACTTCATTGTCAGTCGCATTACTAGTATTGTGAATGCACTTTATAAATCAGTGCAAGCAACTTCTGATCTATGTTTTTCTATGCTAGTATTACCATTATTCTATCATAATTCTGCATGGAATTGTATTACGCTACTTATTTTGTGTGTAGCCGTGTTTGTTACTAAAAGTTGATACTCTGCTCCGCGATACGAGTCGCCTATTCGAAGTCTACAGTCTGATACACTATTTTAACGTTCCTTACGTTTTCAAGCAGTTGTCATATTGTTGATGTGTGTTTAAAATACGACATTGCTGTCGGCGTGTAAGCAGGCTAATTTCAAGGGACATTTTACCACCATTTCGTACAATTTGTGCCTGCACTGCTAATAGCTTAACAGTGGAAATGTTGTAGTTATTGATTAGGAGGACACATGAATCTCACATAGAGAAGATCGGAAAACAACAGATTCAGTTATTAGTGAGTGCAGTGTCTTTGCTAGCTTGGGAGAATATTCATCATGAATCATCAAAAAAAGTTATGTCAAGACAGAGACGAAGATGATATACTAGGTGTACTACTTGCACGAGTAATCGAGAGTTCTGAGAGTACCAAGCAGTTAGAGAAAATATTTGATGACCATGGTGAGAGGTTCGACGAAATGTTTGAGGAAGACAACGAAAAATTGTACTAACAGAACAAAATACTCAGTACAATAAATTCATCAGTTGTCAGTTTGAAGCGTTGTTGGAGGACACCAGATTGCTGAACGATGAGACAAACAAGTGGAACAATTGATTAAAAGTCTCGATAATGTCTGTACTAGGTGATGCCAGATACCACAAGAGAATACAGAACATCAGTAAAGCGAAACATCATGTCAACTCACTTATAGATGTCACCATCAGGATTAAGGGGAGTTACAAACAGAATTTAAAATGTCTGTAAGCAACAAGAGACAGCTGTAGATGATGTGCCCGACTATGCTCACATAGCTAAAACTGAACACAGTAGCTGCGTATAAAAACTGAGCCAATGCAAACGTATCAGTAGTTGGCTATATTCAGCACGATGGGACTTAACATCTGTGGTCATCAGTTCCCTAGAACTTAGAACTACTTAAACCTAAACAACCT
This sequence comes from Schistocerca serialis cubense, assembly GCF_023864345.2. Lineage (NCBI taxonomy): Eukaryota > Metazoa > Arthropoda > Insecta > Orthoptera > Acrididae > Schistocerca > Schistocerca serialis. The sequence continues at coordinate 57,459,514 of NC_064644.1, forward strand.
AAGGACATCACACACATCCATGCCCGAGGCAGGATTCGAACCTGCGACCGTAGCAGCAGCGGTTCAGCAAGAGCTTGGTAACTTTGTGAAATAAGTCGACAACAAAGGTAAGTCGATTCTTTTGGTTTCGAATACAATCTTTTTCCAGAACTGCATGGCATCCTATATCAGTAACATATAAAAACATTCCTGCGATAGTGAACTTAAAGTTATTACCTGCCTTACCTATGTGTGGATTGCATTCTGGTTTCCATAACATACTCGAACGCAAGAATTAGCTAATCTCTGAGGTCATGTAGCTGTGAACTAACAGCTTCATCAAAACTGCTGTATTAGATTACACACGTTAAATGCTGTCTCGGTTTCCTACAGCCATAGTGTGGGATGTTATTAAAATTAAAATGTAGCGGAAACGTAACACCTTGCACTTTGTGCATTGATTTGAATCGGCGTCGAACGAGTTGTAAGTTTAAAATAAGAGATAGCCGCCAAATATTTTAACCGCTACTAGAAGGCCATTGAACAGGAATGTACTAGGTATCAGATGAGGTGAAAATCTACACCTTTATAAAGAAGATAACTGTGGCTCGTAACAGCTTCCCTGCCACCTCAGTTGATCTTAGTGTGTGGAAGTAATTCAGCGACTCTCACTGCGGCCACTGACAGATCGCTGAAACTTTCATGAAGCTTTATTTCTCAAGCAAGGCCGGCGGACTAGCAGGCAAAAGACATTATTCATCCAGGAAATCTGCGAAGATCTATTTTTCGTCCACTACTCCACCACCACGTATAAGCCACAAATCCATCAGACGTAAACGGGTCTCAATGAAGTCCAGCAGCTGTGAGGAGATTGTTAAAAGAGAATAAATAAACAGGTTAAAGCTGTTTTTTATTATGTGTTATCATAGGAGTGTCTTCACTTACGAATTTTAGAAATAACCCGAAAAGCTATTTATTCGTTTGAGAAGATTGCAAAGCGGAACTATTCACACGTCACGTCATCTATATGAGTCGAATTACCTCACATTGATTTTGAAGGGAATCATATAAAAACACGTAGGGAATACGGTCAAGATTGCCATTTGTTCAGTATTCAATAATATTCAGTTTCAGTGCTACTTCTGTGATCCTTTTCTGTCCTCTTCTCCTTATGCCTTCGACCTTCCACAGCATTAAAGTCTTTTCCAGAGGATCATGTCTTCTCATGATGTGCCCAAAGTAAATTAGTTTTTGTTTTAGTATCAGACATTACAAGGAGCAGTCTGGTTTTATAAGCTGTATTATCAACCTACTAGGTCTCTTTGCAGTTCATGGAAATCTAAGGAGTGTCCTCCAGCACCATGACTCATTAATTACTTTTAGTCTTTCTTATGGTCTAGGTATCACATTCGTACGTCGCTAATGGAAAGACCATTCCCTTACTACAGGGATCGATTTTTGTTGATAATGCTACGCTACTTCTCAGCGTTTGGAAATGCCTTTCTACCAAGTAACAAGCGTCTGTTGGTAGCGTGGCAGCAGTCACCGTAAGTTATCTAGAAGCTGACATAGCTGAATATAAGGAAATACCTCTTTTATTTCTCCTGTTCCATACCAACAAACGACAGGTGTGGCTGACATAAATTTTGTTGACATTTAAAATTTATCCAGCCTTTCCAACTTCCGTAGGAGGATCTTAAACTCCCTTCACACTCTCCCATCGGGATGGTATCATCGGCGTGTCTGAGGTTATTTATATTTATGTGAGTTACTTTCGTAACTGGCAGGTATAAATACGACAGTCGCCAGATACGGAATCTTAGTGTATGGCAACAATCCAGGCAGTCTCCAACACGCAGGCTGTTCAGTATGTCACATACCACGTGACAGAGGTGTCACACCATGAATATTTTAATTAAATTGCTGCGGGTGAAACGAGCTGCGCAGCTACCTCCCAACCTAAGCAACCCCTTGTAATTTTTGACATATTCGTAGAAGACGGTCAAATATGTGCTCGTTTCACTCACAGCAGTTTAGACTCTACTGTTAGATCCTAACTTAACCACTACCTCAGTTACGTATCTTGTTCTGTGATTGGTAGTAGGTTGGCTATATTATTTGTCCTACGTCATGAGGAGTTGACGGAACCCAGTTGAGCAACCGTCACGTTGATTTCACTGTTTGGGGGGCTATCATATGGTTTTGGGTGGTTTTAGCATTTACAATTGCGTATTACGAAAAAATCGAGTTCTAATGACAAAAAAAAAAAAAAATGGCTCTGAGCACTATGGGACTTAACACCTGAGGTCATCAGTCCCCTAGAACTTAGAACTACTTAAACCTAACTAACCTAAGGACATCACACACATCCATGCCCGAGGCTGGATTCGAACCTGCGACCGTAGCAGTCGCGCGGTTCCAGACTGAAGCGCCTAGAACCGCTCGGCCACTCCGGCCGGCAGTTCTAATGACACAGCGCCTTAAATACTTCCCCAAAATGCATCATTTTGATACGATATAAGCTGCTAAAGTGTTGGGAAATGTGAAGTCGGTCTATAAAACCATTAATTGGAATATAATGAGAATCATATCCTAAATAATCTCTTTCATGATGCCTAGAGAACTTCACATAGCTTTAATAATTTGTCACTGAGAAAGAAAACCTAATTATACTACTGGCCATTAAAATTGCTACACCAAGAAGAAATGCAGACGATAAACGGGAATTCATTGGACAAATATATTATACTAGAACTGACATGTGATTACATTTTCACGCAATTTGGGTGCATAGATCCGGAGAAATCAGTACCCAGAACAACCACCTTTGGCTGTAATAACGGCCTGGGCATTGAGTCAAACAGAGCTTGAATGGCGTGTACAGCTTCAACAAGATACCACAGTTCATCAAGAGTAGTGACTGGCGTATTGTGACGAGCCAATTGCTCCGCCATCATTGACCAGACGTTTTCAGTTGGTGAGAGATCTGGAGAATGTGCTGGCCAGGGCAGCAGTCGAACATTTTCTGTATCCAGAAACGCCCGTATACGACCTGCAACATGCGGTCGTGCATTATCCTGGTGAAATGTAGGATTTCGCAGGGATCGAATGAAGGGTAGAGCCACGTGTTGTAACACATCTGTTCAAAGTGCCGTCAATGCGAACAAGAGGTGACGGAGACGTGTAACCAATGGCACCACATACCATCACGCCGGGTGATACGCCAGTATGGCGCTCCTGTCTGTGATGCAGCGTCAAGGGTAACCGCAGCCACGGTCTCCGAGCTGATAGTCCATGCTGCTGCAAACGTCGTCGAACTGTTCGTGCAGATGGTTGTTGTCTTGCAAACGTCCGGATCTGTTGACTCATGGATCGAGACGTGGCTGCACGATCCGTTACAGCCATGCGGATAAGATGCCTGTCATATCGACTGCTAGTGATACGAAGCCGTTTTGATCCAGCACGGCGTTCGGTATTACCCTCCTGCGCCCACCGATTCCATATTCTGCTAACAGTCACTGGATCTCGACCAACGCGAGCAGCAATGTTGCGATACGATAAACTGCAATCGCGATAGGCTACAATCCGACCTTTATCAAAGTCGGGAACGTGATGGTACGCATTTCTCCTCCTTACACGAGGCATCACAACAACGTTTCACCAGGCAGCGCCAGTCAACTGCTGTTTGTGTATGAGAAATCGACTTTTTTCATGTCAGCACATTGTAGGTGTCGCCACCGGCGCCATCCTTGTGTAAACGCTCTGAAAAGCTAATCATTTGCATATCACAGCATATTCTTCCTATCGGTTAAATTTCGCGTCTGTAGCACGACATCTTCGTTTTGTAGAAATTTTAATGGCCAGTAGTGTATAATTACGCTGAAGGAACGGTTAATTTTGTCGTAACTATTTAAGGCTTAAGTCTATCTTCACACGTGTACATACATTGACGGAAAAAAGTCACAACAGCAAAAATGCAGCTGTGGAACGTAAAAGGAAGTTGGTAGGCGTGTTTCTACGTCTGAAAGATGAAGTTTATTGAGATTCCTCGCCATTAGCATAAGAGCTGCGCTGGTAGCGCTACTGTGAGGGTGCAAGTCAAGTTCTATTTAAATACGCTCTGTAATGATTATGCGCGTAAGTTTGAGATTGGAAGTGGTGAGTTCGTCTTACTCAAAAATACCTTTAAGGCAACGAAAACACGTTTATCAATACATCCTTGAGTTGGAGCGAGGTCGTGTAATTTGGCTACGAGAAGCTCGATGTTGATTCTGCGATACTGCTGATACACTTAGCAAGAATGTAATCACTGTACATGACTGCTGGCAGCGGTGATCACGAGGATGTACGCTCGCAAGGTCACCGGGCACCTGACGACCACATGAGGCTATGGAGAGGGAAGACCACCGTGTTTGGCTTCTGGTTGTGGCGCGTCTTACTGCAGCTGCTGCTGTGATTTGAGCAGCAGTTGGCACCACAGCGACACAACGTATATGTTACTTGAAGGACACCTCCGAGACAGAACCCCCGTAGCGCGCATTCCACTGACCCGAAACCACAGCCATTTGCAACTTCAGTGGTGTTATACAGGAGCTTACTGGAAGGCAGGGTGGAGGACCGTTATGTTTTCTGATGAAAGCTGGTTCTACCTCGTTGCCAGCGATGGCCGTGTAGTGGTTAGATGGAGGGCAGATGAGGGTCTGCAAACGACCTGTCTGCGTGCTAGACAGACTGGAACTACACCTGGAGTAATGGTCTGGGGTGCGATTTCGAACGACTGCAGGAACATTCTCGTGGTGGCTCCAAGCACCAGACAAAAATAAAAATAAAAAAAGAATCGTAAGTCAATATGGTGATTCGACCTGTTTTGCTACCGTTCATTAACAGCCTTCCAGAAGGTGCTTTCTAACACCATAACGCTCGCCTACATAACGCTGTTGTAACCCAACATCGTCTACAGTGTGTCTTCATGTCTCCTTGGCCTGCTCCATAAGCAGATCAGTCTCCAATCGAGCACAAATCGGACACCACCGGACGATAACTCCAGTGTTACCTACAAACTGTATAACAGTCTCTGTATTGACCCACCAAGTGCAACAGACATCGAAACTCCATCTGACAAGCTGACAAACGGTTCAAATGGCTCTGAGCACTATGAGACTTAACATCTATGGTCATCAGTCCCCTAGAACTTAGAACTACTTAAATCTAACTAACCTAAGGACATCACAAAACACCCAGTCTTCACGAGGCAGAGAAAATCCCTGACCCCGCCGGGAATCGAACCCGGGAACCCTGGCACGGAAAGCGAGAACGCTACCGCACGACCACGACCTGCGGACGACAAGCTGACATCCGGCACCAGTACAAAGCAATGCATGCTCGTTTGCATGCTCGTATTCAACACTGTGGCTTTTGCAACAGATTATTAATATATCAGCGTTTCACATTTGCAATGGCTTATCTTGCGCGTACTTTATCGTGAGGTCTGGCAATGTTAATCACTTAAATATGTTATCTAGCCACATGTATTTTATTCTCTACGTTAATTAGTTTTTGGAGTTGCGATATTATTCCTTCAGTGTATTTCACATTGAGAATACGACCTCTTCATGAAAGACCATTATATTTGGGTAAAGAACACATGCCCCTTTCGGAAACCAGTTACCTTCGTTAAATGAGATTATAAGTGTAAAGAAGTTATCAGCTCAAATATTTAGCGCCTTCGTGGCGCTTTGTAATGTCCATTACTGTCTCCCCCTTCAGTGTCCTACCGTCATTTGTAACCACTGACTGTCGTTGGTGTGGCTAATTACCTATTGGCCATTGCTAATGATGAGGTCGAGTGGGAATGGGCGAAAGGAAGACCTGGAAGAAATAGATTCTCAGTTTTAATCATCTATCTTCAGGAGATGGTTTGAGTAGACATTTGTTTTACGACAATGATAACATCGATTTATGATTTTATTGCTTGTTGTTGTTGTTGTTGTGGTCTTCAGTCCTGAGACTGGTTTGATGCAGCTCTCCATGCTAATCTCTGCTGTGCAAGCTCCTTCATCTCCCAGTACTTACTGCAATATACATCCTTCTGAATCTGCTTAGTGTATTCATCTCTTGGTCTCCCTCTACGATTTTTACCCTCCACGCTGCCCTCCAATGTTAAATTTGTGATCCCTTGATGCCTCAGGACATGTCCTACCAACCGATACCTTCTTCTAGTCAAGTTGTGCCACAAACTTCTCTTCTCCCCAATCCTATTCAATATCTCCTCATTAGTTATGTGCTATACCCATCTAATCTTCGACCTTCTTCTGTAGCACCACATTTCGAAAGCTTCCATTCTCTTCTCGTCCAAACTATTTATCGTCCATGTTTCACTTCCATACATGGCTACACTCCATACAAATACTTTCAGAAACGACTTCCTGACACTTAAATCTATACTCGATGTTAATAAATTTCTCTTCTTCAGAAACGCTTTCCTTGCCATTGCCAGTCTACATTTTATATCCTCTCTACTTCGACCATCATCAGTTATTTTGCTCCCCAAATAGCAGAACTCCTTTACTGCTTTAAGTTTCTCATTTCCTAATCTAATTCTCTCAGCATCACCCGACTTAAACCGACTACATTCCATTATCCTCGTTTTGCTCTTGTTGATGTTCATCTTCTATCCTCCTTTCAAGACACTGTCCATTCCGTTCAACTGCTCTATGTCGTCGGCGAACCTCAAAGTTTTTATTTCTCCTCCCTGGATTTTAATACCTACTCCAAATTTTTCTTTTGTTTCCTTTACTGCTTGTTCAATATACAGATTGAATAACATCGGGGAGAGGCTACAACCCTGTCTCACTCCCTTCCCAACCACAGCTTCCCTTTCATGCCCCTCGACTCTTATAACTGCCATCTGGTTTCTGTACAAATTGTAAATAGCCTTTCGCTCCCTGTATTTTACCCCCGCCACCTTCAGAATTTGAAAGAGAATATTCCAGTCAACATTGTCAAAAGCTTTCTCTAAGTCTACAAACGCTAGAAACGTACGTTTGCCTTTCCTTAATCTTTCTTCTAACATAAGTCGTAAGGTCAGTATTGCCTCACGTGTTCCAACATTTCTACGGAATCCAAACTGATCTTCCCCAAGGTCGGCTTCTACCAGTTTTTCAATTCGTCTGTAAGGAATTCGCGTTAGTATTTTGCATCTGTGACTTATTAAACTGATAGTTCGGTAATTTTCACATCTGTCAACACCTGCTTTCTTTGGGATTGGAATTATTGTATTCTTCTTGAAGTCTGAGGGTATTTCGCCTGTTTCGTACATCTTGCTCACCAGATGGTAGAGTTTTGTCAGGACTGGCTCTCCCAAGGCCGTCAGTAGTTCTAATGGAATGTTGTCTACTCCCGGGGCCTTGTTTCGACTCAGGTCTTGCAGTGCTCTGTCAAACTCTTCACGCAATATCGTATCTCCCACTTTATCTTTATCTACATCCTCTTCCATTTCCATAATATTGTCCTCAAGTACATCGCCCTTATATAGACCCTCTGTATACCCCTTCCACCTTTCTGCTTTCCTTCTTGGCTTAGAACTGGGTTTCCATCTGATTTTTTGATATTCATACAAATGGCTCTCTTTTCTCCAAAGGTCTCCTTAATTTTCCTGTAGGCTGTATCTGTCTTACCCCTAGTGAGATAAGCCTCTACATCCTTACACTTGTCCTCTAGCCATGCCTGCTTAGCCATTTTGCACTTCCTGTCGATCTCATTTTTGAGACGTTTGTATTCCTTTTTGCCTGCTTCATTTACTGCATTTTTATATTTTCTCCTTTCATCAATTAAATTCAATATTTCTTCTGTTACCCAAGGAGTTCTACTAGCCCTCGTCTTTTTACCTACTTGATCCTCTGCTGCCTTCACTACTTCATCCCTCGGAGCTACCCATTCGTCTTCTACCGTATTTCTTTCCCCCATTCCGGTCAATTGTTCCCTTATGCTCTCCCTGAAGCTATGTACAACCTCTGGTTTAGTCAGTTTATCCAGGTCCCATCTCCTTAAATTCCCACCTTTTTGCAACTTCGTCAGTTTATATCTACAGTTCATAACCAATAGGTTGTGGTCAGAGTCCACATCTGCCCCTGGAAATGTCCTACAATTTAAAACCTGGTTCCTAAATCTCTGTCTTACCATTATATAATGTATCTGAAACCTTTTAGTATCTCCAGGGTCCTTCCATGTATACAACCTTCTTTCATGATTCTTGAACCAAGTGTTAGCTATGATTAAGTTATGCTCTGTGCAAAATTCTGCCAGACGACTTCCTCTTTCATTTCTTAGCCCCAATCCATATTCACCTACTAAGTTTCCTTCTCTCCCTTTTCCTACTGTCGAATTCCAGTCACCCATGACTATTAAATTTTCGTCTCCCTTCACAACCTGAATAATTCTTTTGTCTCATCATACATTTCTTCAATTTCTTCGTCATCTGCAGAGCTAGTTGGCATATAAACTTGTACTACTGTAGTAGGCATGGGCTTCGTGTATATCTTGGCCACTATAAGGCGTTCACTATGCTGTTTGTAGTAGCTTAACCGCACTCTTATTTTTTATTCATTATTAAACCTACTCCTGCATTACCCCTATTTGATTTTGTATTTATAACCCCGTATTCACCTGACCAGAATTCTTGTGCCTCCTGCCACCGAACTTCACTAACTCCCACTATATCTAACTTTAACCTATCAATTTCCCTTTTTAACTTTTCTAACCTAACTGCCCGATTAAGGTGTCTGACATTCCACGCTCCGATCCTTAGAATGCCAGTTTTCTTTCTCCTGATAACGACGTCCTCTTGAGTAGTCCCCGGTCTGAGATCCGAATGGGGGACTATTTTACCTCCGGAATATTTTATCCAGGAGGACGCCATCATCATTTAACCATACAGTAAAGCTGCATGCCCTCGGGAAAAGTTACGGCTGTAGTTTCCCCTTGCTTTCAGCCGTTCGCAATACCAGAACAACAAGGCCGTTTTGGTTAGTGTTGCAAGGCCAGGTCAGTCAACCATCCAGACTGTTGCCCCTGCAACTACTGAAAAGGCTGTTGCCCCTCTTCAGGAATCACACGTTTGTCTGGCCTCTCAACAGATACCCCTCCGTTGTGGTTGCACCTACGGTATGGCTATCTGTATCGTTGAGGCACGCAAGCCTCCCCACCAACGGCAAGGTCCATGGTTCATGGGGGGGGTTTATTGCTTGAGATTCGTTATAATTATTCTTTGTCAATAAATGTATTGTCAGTCGAGAACAAAGAGAATGTAGATGTAATTATAATCCCTGACGGTGCTGCAGTCGTGTGATGTTTTGAACCTTCGTCTGGTTGCCATTGTGGTGGTAAGCGACAGGCAAGTTGCAGCATATTTCATGTTATAAGGACACATGTAGAAAATTACATATTAGTTGCAGGAAAAATACAGAAGTTGTTAGTCGTTATTATACTGCATGCACAATCCAATCTACGGGAAGAAAAATGGTGATGAGCTGCATAGCGTATAACTGCAAAGATAGATTCTATAAAGTAACAAATATAGCCTTTCATTAGTGCTTGGATATTTCTAGATGTTTTGTATGTCAACGTACTTCCGTGATGAATGTGTACACGCCGTGTTATTAATACTAGGGTGGTAACTGTTTATTTACAGCTCGAACAAAATAGGGCGTTTTTCAAAGTTTTACTGAACTTCAAAGTAGTCACCAGCATTATGTATAACCCGTTGCCAGCGATATGGAAGTCGTAGGCTACTCTTAGCAGTGCCAGTTGTGTTGACAGTTCGAGCGGCGCGTTCTATTGCCTGACGAATTTGTAGCAGTTCTGAAGTGAATGCCGTGAAGTGTTTCCTTCAGTTTAGAAATCGAGTTGAACTTGTAAGAAGGCTGTTTAGGTTTTTTATTAATAACGCCACGTAGCGCTCTGTATGAAATTCACTGGCTGTTCTGTGTGCAGTCCGTGGCTAGTTTGCATTGTTGTCTGCCATTGTAGTGTTGGGCAGCTGGATGTGAACAGCGCGTAGCGTTGCGCAGTTGGAGGTGAGTCGCCAGCAGTGGTCGATGTGGAGAGAGAGATGGCGGAGTTTCGAAATTTGTAAGACTGGATGCCATGAACTGATATATGTAATATGACTTTTGAACACTATTAAGGTAAATACATTGTTTGTTCTCTATCAAAATCTTTCATTTGCTAACTATGCCTATCAGTAGTTAGTGCCTTCAGTAGTTTGAATCTTTTATTTAGCTGGCAGTAGTGGCGCTCGCTGTATTGCAGTGGCTTGAGTAACGAAGATTTTTGTGAGGTAAGTTATTCGTGAAAGGTATAGGTTAATGTTAGTCAGGGCCATTTTTTTGTAGGGATTATTGAAAGTCAGGTTCCGTTGCGCTCAAAATATTGTGTGTCAGTTTAAGCACAGTCGTGTATAACATTTCTAAGGGGACGTGTCATAAACTTAAGAGGGCATAAGTCAGGGGAGTGCAGTAGGTGGTATAGCACTCAGAAGCCCCATCAGTCAAGCAAATCAGTAACAGCCTGCACTGTACGTGCTTGAGCATTCTCCTGCAAACTGATGGTCAGGTCCTGCAGAAATTGTCAACGCTTCTGTCTCTATGCCATTCATTTTTGGAACACAACCAACGACCAGCCACTCACAGAATGCTGGTGACTACTTTGAAGGTCAGTAAAACTTTGAAATACGTATCTATTTTGTACGAGCTGTAAATAAGTAGTTACCACTATTAAAGTTTCAACCCTCGTATAATGATGGTGCATTTATTTAGAGGTTTCCTGTTTCAAAATCATAAATTTTCACTGGAATTGATTACCAATTTCTGAATGCAAGCATATATAAAATACGCGAATTAAATGCATTTTCAAATTATCAGTAACAGTAGAGTCAATTTTAGTGTTTTGTGGGCTGTGAATCACATTAAGAATTATCAAGTTTCTTATGTTACACCATCAATTACTGTTTCACTGCCAGTGTTTATGACGCTACTTTCATCTAAGTAAGTGTGATATAATCCTGCAGTTAAGAACTGAAAATATTCTTTCTCCAGCTAAAGTCTGATAGCTTTCGTAGAGAGATAGATAATGTCTGTGGTCCAGGAATAGTAGAAAGTAAAATTATCTCTCTGCGCTGTAAGTCGATCTATCATAGGGAGGTAGATATTCCATTTATTCGTGGATAATAGGAAGAGTTGACTGCTTAACCTCCCGTGAGACAAGACGTTATTAGAGACTATAAGTCACGGTACTTTTTAGAAAATATACATTACTCACATTACATACTTTTTTTTAACAGTTACTCTTAATTTTGAAAGTGATGATGGACATAAGACTCAAATAGTTTCATTTTGTGATGCTTTAAAATAATTCAAATATTGATGAAAAGCCGCACAATCAAGTATATATTAAACTGTGCATGTTATAAAATTCATATTGTTTTTATACAGAACTCATCCGCATACAGTACATGGCTCTAAACTGTATTAATGTAGTGTACTAGGTATCGGAGAAAACATGTGATGCTAAATACATTTCACTTTATAAATTTCGAGTACTAAACGTCGAAATTCTACAATTCGCGCTAATGGTAACGTAGTAAGTTGCATTTACTTGGGAACAAACAGCTGCTACGAGTTTCTTGTAATACGTAAAATGAATCGGCAAACAGTGACTGGTTGATGCTTGTTCGTTATTTTTAAATTTATCTTGTAATTACATACTTAAATGAGATATCATGTTCTTTACCTAACCCACAGGAAGATGTGTAACAACCAAAGGCGTCCTAAATACAGTCAAGGTTAGTTCGTAAATTTACCACCACAATGGTCACTGAGGTGTATTCATTTTACCCACTTTTAGTAGTAGACTACCTACGGAACTGTACGAGGTGTTGACGGAGAAGGAAACGCGTGTTACCCGTTAATCTGTCTTATTTCTAGTATACAGAGATCACGATGCGTATTCGCCATAGATGAACAGTCACAATTTCCGCCATCAGCAGTGGTGGTAGGACAAATAGCTTCTGAGAAACATAACATACACGGTGCGTATAGGCAACATAACAGCGCTGCTAACCGCTAATAGCTCGATGCTAATCTTTACAAGCTCGTTCTGATCAATCCTGGGGCTGTTGAAAATTTCTAATAAATTTCCTATACTAATCTTACTTATACCAGTTTCAAATTTTCACCGTAGTGAGTCGGATGTCTGGTATTGTAGACGTTTCATCGGCCGATTGCCTCACGTGGAAGAATGTAATTCCATGCTTATGCTATGTAGAAAATTGTTTTAATTTTTGTCGGAAATGTGACACTCTACCCATATTTTTACTTGACATTGGCAGAGAGTACCAAGGGTACGGCAAAAACGGAATGCTTCCCTTAGCATACGTATCAAATGGACTTTCTCATAACGACAACGTCGACGACCAGTGAGGTAAGTCGTTTCCTTTGTACTTACAACTATTTTAGTAACTCCCTTCTTTTGTCGTTGCTATAGTGACAATTATAAACATGCTCATAACGCCCGTCACCACAGTCGCATGACCGATTTAGAATTGTACTTTCGATATCTATCGTTTAGAGCTCGCGGCTTCTATAGGAAAACATTCTTGGAAATCACCCAGTATTTTTTGGAGACAGATGTCAGCAATGAGAAAAAATTTGACAGACGAGAGTCTATTATCATTTCGGCGACACTCTCGTCAGAGAGGAGCCTATGTTCATATCGGATAGAGGAAGGGCAGGAAATAAACTGCGGCCTTTTCTGCAGCCACCATTCCGGCATACGCCATAAACTATTCAGAAAATCAAAGGAATACCAGGATATGAACGACACGATCAGAGTTTGACTAAAATCTTGTATAAAACGAGTCTTGTGCCTGAACCGTTGAAAAAGGATTCATCACTTAAGTAACTCAGTGTAGTTCTAACTTCAAATAAAAAAAATTGAATATTTTCTACAACAGTTATTTTTACATCAAGAGTTATTTTTAAGCGAATCTTCGTCTGATGACGTAGGACGGACGTAAGTGCTATCAGCCTGGTTTTAAAGGCTATTCTTGGGAACTGTGGACTATCTACTATTGAACTGTCCAACCCTAAATTATCTGCTACTGACAGAAGAAACGTTTTTAAATATTTTTGCAGTTTTTGGGCACCAAAACGTTGTTTGTCGATAGAGTATCAACCAAAACACCTATTTAGTCCGTGCTGCGTGCTGTCGTCTAGTAGAACATGTGTAACTCGTAATTAAAAGTAACATTAAAACTACGGACCACAGGAAAAGCGCATCTGTGAGTGACTGATCTGAGGCCCTCGCGTAGGTGAGTTGGTAGGGCGTCATGTCGTCTTACCAAAGATCCTGCGTGCAAACCCCACTCATGACAATTTTTTAATTGTTTACATGTGAAACTGATTTACGGGAGAACATTTCCTGTCATGTAAAAGGACTTTTCGGAGTTTATCGTAATGTCCTTTAGGCAGTCTGCATTCGCTTTTGGTTGAAAGTAGCAAACATACACAAATGTACTCAACAGGTTTCCTAATTTCAACTAACGAAGAGAAAGCAGACTGCCGAACGAACATTGCTGCAAACTCCGGAAAGTCCTTCTACATATCAGGAAAATGTTCTCCGATATAACAGTTTCACGCGTAAACTCTTAAAAAAAATTGTATATGGTCGGGTCTGAACGCGGGACGTTTGAAACGACGACGTCACGCTCTATACACTAACCTTCGCGAGAACTTCGTAAAATCCACTCACAGATATGGTTTGCTTTTACTCCGTAGTTCTGCTGTTGCTTTTATTACAGTTTACGCATCTTCTACTGGAGGAAAGCACGCAGCAAGAACTAAATCGATGTTTTGGTTGATACTCTACCGACACACAACGTTTCGTTCCGATCTGAGTGGCTGACATCTGAAGGTTCTCACTCCATTTTTAGGCTACTATCTAGGAGCATTCAACCTACTTTCATCATTTAATTTCTTAGATAAACTATTTACAATGCAGCACATGACTTTGTTACAAAATCCATTATATTTCTCATTGACACAATTACTGTTGTCTGAAACTCTCCAGTTTATATTTTTTATTTCTTCTTAAATTCTTCAGTTCCTTTATCCTTATAGCTTTTCACTTACCTGTGTTTTGTCGTGCATCTTGATACTAAAGGTCATCAGTCGATCATCATGGCCACTGACTACAGGAACTGCGGTCTCGTTGCATATACGAAAATTTTTCCAGTAGAATTGTAGCTGATTTCCGTAACTCTTATTTGCAAATTGCCGCTACTGATTTCCGTAACTCTTGTTTGCAAATTGTATGGGCAAAGCTGAGATGAGATGAAATGACAAGACGCTCTCGTGTAGGTCTACAGCGTGTTTGCTCTAAAATATCTAATTGAAATTTACACTAATTATTACGTCACATCCTTTGGCAGGGAACAATATTAATAACATATCAACTTGTTTCACGAATAATGCAGTACAACCAAATGGAACAATACACTCGTATATCGTGGCTATTATTAGTAATATTCCATGGAGATCTACTTCAGCGGCACGTTCTTGTAAATACTCATCACTGCAAATTCAATCGGCATAGATGTCTTTATTTATGTATTTTAAACCGCCAGCCATAATTGTTGTAATTTTTGCTTTTATTAAATCTTTCTTCTGAGACATTTTCAGAAGATCCGGTCTGTCCGTAGTCGAAGATTTTACAACGGCAATTTCGCTTCTGAGTTATCAGCTAGTTGTTCCAAGCAGTTGTCACACAGTGTACTTAGAAATTCTTCGCAAGACTGTTTGCCCTACCGATGGTAACTTACGCAAAAATACGGTGCTGTACAGTTTAAAGTAGCAACTAAGTACTCGCATTCAGTATGAGTATTTTTGTGCTATCGAGCTTACGTTACATTTCAGTGACCCTACGATCGATGCATCAGCCGTAGAGCTACCCGATTATTAATCTAACTTTACTCACCCCGGTTCTCTCTCTAGACCCAATGTTCCTGCCTGTTGCTATAAACACTGCTCGTCCTGGAAGTAATACCCATCTTTCCTATTTACGTCCCTAGTATTACCTAAATTATCCTTACTGTATAATTCTGGTTTCAGCCAACTCACAATTCTTAGTGTGATGTGTGTGTCCCTATTTTCATTGCAATAGGGATGCAATGAGACTATTGTGCAAGCGTTTCCGAACGTTACGGGGTTAGTTTCAGATTCGGATTTTATGTTTATTAACTGAGTCAGCAATGTGAAATGTGGCTGCTTAGGAAACGACAGTGTTGGCAGTACAACGTGTGGTTTAGCACGACACTTGTAAACTTTAATTTTGTTGTTTCGTATTTACTGGGCAGCAGCTTATATAATGAATCATCACAAGTGAAGCAAAAAGCACTCGTGGGGAACATACCTTGCAGTACTCTTGCACGACGTTTTGCTAATAACAGTCACAGGTGAACATTTGGAATCGGTCTTTCTATATTTTAGAAATGCATTCGAGAATGTACCACCTAGTCGACCTACAGACATGGTAGAATCATATTGAGTATCATTACACATATATGGAGGCTCAATGACATTTGTCAAATACTACCCAGAACGTTGTACTGGACGGCCAATGTTCAATAGAGACGAAAGCAACATCGGGTGTACGACGAGTTGTACAGTAGGGCCAATAACGTCCTCAGTAAGCGTTAACAGTTTATCAGATAGTATCGGAGATCTATCTGATGGTGCTGATATCCTATTTCGATCTGCGTTAGTGAATGACAGCTTTATTTTAAAAATGATATATGAATGGTAATGGATATACGAAAGAAAAATATGACGGTATCCGTTTAGAAGATTGTAATCGACAAAGGACCAGACACGTTAGTGCGTGTGAATATTTGAGGATAGTATTAAGAAGCATTATTATACTGAAAAACATGTAGTATATGTATTAGGGTAGACGAATTCAGAAATTAAATTCATTTGAATGCTCTTTGGAGCCTGCCGTATATTTGGAAAAGAAATTTCATTCTAGATACTAATGCGACAAAGCCTAGAGCATTATTCCTGAGTTCCGATTCCTTTTCACCGAGCCATGACCACAGACAAAGAACAATTCAATTATTTGCTGTTAGGATCGCAAGAGATCGATGTAACCAATGAAATGAAATGATCGTATGGCGTTGTAGGCCGGGAGGCCCCATCCAGGGAAGCTCGGCCGCCGAGTGCAAGGTTTATTGCAGTCGACGCCACATTGGACGACTTGATTTCCGGTGATGAGGATGAAGTTATTGTGAGGATAAAACAACACCCAGTCCACAAGCGGAGAAAATCTCCAACCCGCCCGGGAATCGAACCCGGGCCCACTGCGTGGGAGGTAAGCACTTACCACCTTTTTATAATTTTTTTATTTTCTCCCACTTTTTCATTTTTTCTTAATTTTTTTTGTGGGAGATGCGTCAGGCAGTGGGGTGGCGGAGGCAAGCTGAGCAGGGGTCGCAACCCGAGGCCTCTCCACCATGTCTCCTCACACCCATCCTTGGGATGTGGTACAAAGGATGCAGTTAGTGTATTATTGTGAATGTTTCTTTAAATTTTATTTATTTATTTTAAACTTTTTTGTTTCTTTTTCTTGTATTTTTCTTAACAGTAAGTAACGGAAAAATAGTAAGTACACTCGTTGCGTCGAGTTGGGGACGGACATAACTAAAAACATGCTTATAGTTGTAGCAAAAGGCATAAAGAAAGAGAGTAAAGTGCGGGGTTAAGGAAGCCATGAAACAAAACCTAAGGGTGGAATCCATACCACCATTAACCGGTGCTACATTTCCCGTATGGGAAACAAAAACTGCGAAGACCTTTTCGCTCCGGGGACAAAAAGAGGAAATGGGGCAACTACTGCCATAAGCTATAGAGTGCGAGGGTTCACGACGAAACTCTCCATTTTCTGTATCATCCAGGTATGACTTCTCGTAATGACCAAGGTAGATCCTACGTTGTACCGTGTAGTGTTCTATCATCGTCTTGTAATTTTAGCTTCTCTTACCCGTGATGTTCCAGCGACGTGGAACGGACTCTACAAATAATTGGAAAAATACTGTCTATACTTCGGGTTACGGAGGATCTTGTAATGTCGTTCCTGCAGATAGTTCCAAAAGTCTAAAGTGTCCTTAGTGCCGTCTTGAAACAAATAATGCACCGCATGTCCACGAAGCAATGTCATGGCATTAGTTCAAAAATGTTCAAATGTGTGTGATATCTTATGGGACTTAACTGCTAAGGTCATCAGTCCCTAAGCTTACACACTACTTAACCTAAATTATCCTAAGGACAAACACACACACACCCATGCTCGAGGGAGGACTCGAACCTCCACCGGGACCAGCCGTACAGTCCATGACTGCAGCGCCCCAGACCGCTCGGCTAATCTCGCGCGGTATGGCATTAGTTTTCGTGCGTGGGTAATAGTCTCATCCGGGAATAAGATAGTCTTGGGGTCGATATGATTCGGCGTTACTCGAAAGAAGTATGCTGACATTTGCCTCACTAAGTGCCACACTGCCGTAGACTCGCCACAGCTTAGACGGTGTTCGTCGTTGTCTCGAACGCCACAGCTCGTGCACCAGGGTGAGTCTACCATGTGGATCGCATGTAGCCTATATCTGGTCACCTGCTTACTGTTGCCAGTGATGTACCACATCGTTGTGACGTCAGTGTCCAGTGTTACGTGGTGAATTGTCCTCCACACTACTCGCCAGTTGACGTACGGGTGCTCCCTCTCCACGACGTTATCTGGTCGTCCACGTAGCAGGACCCGATAAACCGTCTTTGCCGTCGCCAGTTGAGTCGCTGGTAAGGCAAGTCGAACGTAACTGTGTTCGAGGTAGAAGACACCGATGTAGAAGAGCAAGGAGGGGACGTGGTGTATCGGAACAGGTGGCAACAGGGAGGGCGGTGCTAGTTCTTCTATTAACAGACTCGTCAGACTGTCCGGACGGCGGTGCCATAGTTTGACTAATGTCCTCACAAATAGGCGACCGCTCTGACATGAACGTGATAAAGGCCAAGGCCTCCCCGACCCGCGGGAAGGGTGAGAGTCTCATATTTGATTTTAAAAAGCATTCCTGAACTCAGGGAGGACCCGAAAGCCGCAAGTATACGGCGAGCTAACACCACCTGTATAGGTAACATCTGGGCAATGTGCGGAACACGTGACGCTAAATGTGTGTTGACATACTGGGTCCGTTGGACGATGTCCAGGGCTCGTAGGCGGTTGTTGGAAATCCCAGTCCGAACATTTCGTAAAAGCCGTCGAAAGTTGTGAGCAGCGGTTCGTTGTATATCATCTGTAAAATCTATGATGAGACATTGCAAAGTATCTTTGAGCTGTGAGGGGGTAACACTGTCCTCCGACCCCGATTTTGCGACGTTGACACGACTACCAGTGGCCGTGCTATATGTCGCTATCCAATTCAGTGCGCTAGCGGTATTGTCGCCGTTGCGGATGACAATCACCAGGTCGTCAGCGTACGCTTTACATCGGAAAGTGTGGACTCGTAACGTCATATCCGTTAGTCGTTGGCGCAGGCCGCATAGGAGTGGTTCCATGGCCACAGCGTAAAGTAAAGTAGAGAGATGGCAGCCTTGGCGTAACGATCGAGAATTGGTGAGGGGCTGTGTAGGTCGGCCGTTGACGATCACCTTGGATGTCGCACCACGGAGTAGTCGCATGACGACAGTGATGAATGGCTGTGGGTACCGCATATGTTGGACGAACGCTTCCAAATATTCGTGGTCCACTCGGTCGAAAGCTTGACTGAAATCGATAGCCGCCAGTGCACCCTTCAGACGACATGCCCTCGCCAGTGAGATCAAGTCACGATATTCACTGAGTGCTGTTTGAATATTATTGTCGCCTCCTAATGACGTTTTATCGGGTGAGATAACGTTTCGTAAGGTCTGGTGTATCCGCGCCGCCAATAGTCGAGAAAAGATCTTAAAGTCGCAGTTCATTAGCGTCAAAGGGTGGTAGTCCTGCAGCCGTGAGCCACAGGACTGTTTGTGAATAGGAATAATCATCCCTTCCACAATGACCGCAGGGAGCGGCACTTCCGGGAATAGTAGTTCGCGACAGATGTCCGTCCATCGGTTGGCTAATAAATATTGAAAGGTCGAGTAAAATTCCAAGGCGAGGCCATCGGGATCCGGAGACTTGTTGACAGCTCCTTTTTTAATGGCGTCGATCATTTCTTCTTCCTTAATTTCTTCCATCAAGGCCGCTTCCATTGACGGGGTGACGATGCCGTAAATTGTTTGAGAGACGTCCTCCAGTGCTGTTGGATCGTAGAACGCTGTGTTTATGTCTTGTTGCTTGGTGACGCGGCGACCGTCCTCCGTGTCGATGAGGCGCATCAGCGCTCGTTGGCGTCGTTTACGTTCACGAAGTACGTGGAACATCGACGGGCTTTCGCTCGGTCTCCGATCCTGCGTCCTCGAGAGGATGACCGCCACCTCCAGGTGACGCCGCATATTAACGATGATCTGAGCCTTAGCACGGTGGACCGCCGTTTGTCGTTCCGGAGACGGTGCCATAGCATCGCAGTCGTGCAGTACCCTGAAGTAAAAGTCGAGTGTATGTCTACTCCAAGCAGCGTGGTCGCGACCGTAGGTTATCAACATTCGCCTCAATGCCTGTTTGGCGCAGTCCAACCACCAGCGGATCGTTGTGGGTTATGCACGGAGGCGATTTTCACACGAATGCCACGTATCCTCAACGGCTTGGCGGCAATCCGGGTACGACAGGTGAGCGATGTTAAATTTCTACGGGCGCTAAAACCGTGTGCCGGACCGAGACACACTCAGCTAAGCAGGTGGACCGGTGTAACCAATAAGTAAGCATAAAACAGATACGATTGGAGCCTGAGTGGCAAGCTTTTGAGGAAAGGCGACGTTTTCCTCGAAACCGTTGTTGGGTCAATTAGGGAACGTGTTTTCCACGAACAATATGTTATCATTCTGCTAGCAGCAATATATGTCTCACGTATGGATCATGATAACAAGATAAGAGAGATTGCATGGGTTGAGAGAATCAGCCAACTTTTTGCAAATATGAAGGTTTATTAACAATCCCATTACCATTGTTTCAACAAATCTAAAACTTTCTTCTTCAGAAGTACTTAGATTCGTAAAATTACGTACTGTCCATGCACTTATGAAGACAACAATTTTACAGTTGTTGGAAGTATACTCACGCGTTTTTTAATAAACACTTATACCTGTAACTCGTTGGTTGATTTTCTCAAATCACTCATTTATGTGCATTCACCGTTGCTGAACAGCAGCTATGTTCAGAAGTCTAAGAGAGGGTGGTTTTGAAATATAATGCAGTTCCTGGGCGCGAGTCTCATCATCAGTAGACAGTCACCATCACCTGTCTTCTCGTTTCTGGCCTATTATCAGCGATAGAGTGTTTCATCAACAGGATTAGACCCTGCCACCCATATTCTAGTGCCTCTATAGCAAAGTGCATTAATAACCTCAGCCGCAGAGGCGGGTTGCATGAAACAAGGTAGATACATTTACACTGCCTGACGAAGAAAGTGAAGCGCCAAAGAGACTTCGTGGGAGGTCAAGACAACTTCATACACATACACGCCATCGGCAGACATGTTAATGACTGTACTTCCATCGGCCACCATAGTTTTTTAATGTTCATCGTGTTTAGTGATGTTTTTAGATCTGGAAGGTAATATGCACCACGTGTATGGCGCCAGATGTGGCGTGATCACTGAGAAGGACACGGAGTTAGTAGCATCTGACGGAGTTTGAAAGGGGGCTTGTTATGGTCCTACATTTGAAAGTCTGGCCCAGTCGTGCAATATGCTGTCCGCAGCTCGTGGTCGTGCGGTAGCGTTCTCGCTTCCCACGCCCGGGTTCCCGGGTTCGATTCCAGGCGGGGTCAGGGATTTTCTCTGCCTTGTGATGACTGGGTGTTGTGTGATGTACTTAGGTTACTTAGGTTTAAGTAGTACTGAGTACCAGAGGACTGATGACCACAGATGTTAAGTCCCATAGCGCTCACAGCCTGCATTATGCAGGTGCACGAGGCTTGCAGATGTGATAACAGCCCAGTGTTGGATGGCAAGGGGATGTGAGGGCAGGCATAACTGCAATGCTACAGTCCATCACCAGTGACACTGCAACGGACAACAGATGAAGATGTGCACCACGCACATAGTATCACTTTCACATCTGCGCCAGGCATCCGACGACATGTAATGGATTCTCTCCAACACTCTTTGTCATCCTACAACATTGGTCGGTGTCTAGAAGCGCCCGAACTATTGTATTACAGTCCCACTTGTTAACACAATAAAACCAGCTGCATTTGGAATGATGCCGTGATAGTTGAGCATGGACTTCTGACAAATGGCGTCACATTGTCTTCAACAATGAGATGCTGTTCTGCGGCGACTTTGGGAGGGTTTCCTTTTCCCAATGTTTTGGAAAGGCATAGGGTTCCTCCTTACGTCATGTATGACTTCAGGTAACAGCTGGTACTAATGTAGTGTACATCATTACGTCATGGACATCCTCTGTTCTCATGTTACCTTTCAGGACACAACATTGAGGTGCCATTTTTCAACAGAGTAATTCTCATCCACAAAGGGCACTTGTGTCTGTGAACTATCTTCGTTATGTTGAGCTACCCTCGTGGGCAGCAACAGCCCAGATCTGTCCCCGATACAACACGTGTGGGCCCAGCTCGGACATCATTTCCGTCCCGGAGGCAGTATCTATGACACCAAGGAACAGTAAGAATTTTAGCCCAGCTTGCATCAGCAGATGATACATCGGCCTTATGACACATTTCCTAGCCAAATCTTTCCACTCATGCAGTGTACAGGGGGTGCAAAGTAACACCGGTAAGTGGGTTTATGTATCCATGATCTTTCTAAGACTGCCTCGATCTCGTAACCATTGAAATAGCGTCAGATATCGTACATGACCCGTAAGTTTCATTTCGTTTCCTCCTTCCGACTGGATACTTCGACTTTTTTGAAAGGCAGTGTAGTAACTCGAAAGATGTGTAGCAAAGAAAGCTACTCCATCTTGTCGTCGCCGGCCGGAGTGGCCGTGCGGTTCTAGGCGCTACAGTCTGGAACCGAGCGACTGCTACGGTCGCAGGTTCGAATCCTGCCTCGGGCATGGATGTGTGTGATGTCCTTAGGTTAGTTAGGTTTAATTAGTTCCAAGTTCTAGGCGACTGATGACCTCAGGAGTTAAGTCGCATAGTGCTCAGAGCCATTTGAACCATTTGAATCTTGTCGTCAGCTTATTTGACATTTAGAGAGGAGCTGGAAATATTATCAGAAGTAACATTGACGTTTCAGTGTTCAGTGCCTTTCCGCTTGTAGCACACCGTGTCCACATCTGCAAATGAAGCGTGCGGCAATAACACGTACCGCGCCGGCTGTAAGCGTGGCCGCCGATCCCTTTATTAACCCATTTCCTCGCGAGCGCCGCTTCCCCGTTACACGCACGCGCGAGAGAGGAAGCGAGATAAATTACCTGCCTCCAGCGCGGAGCGATACTATTTCCACACATTTGCGCCCGTCGTGTCATGCCGCTTCCCGCCGCCAATCCGCGGCACCCATTTACGCTAAAATCCCACTTCATTACGAAATTGCCGGTGGCCGTGCGACCAGCAAAACAGTCCGCATCGCGCCATTAATAACGGGTCCGCCGGCAGCGGTGGCGGCCGCTGGCGCCACCAGAGGCGGGCCCAAACAAAGCACCGGCGCCATGCATTATGCAGCGCGTCACTCATTATTTTATTACTACACGCCTCTGCCGGCCCTCCCGCGTACCGCGCCGGCCCTGCCGACAGCTGGGCGCTGACAAGGCTCGCGTCCTCACCTCACCAAGGAATACGCGGCCCTCCCTAACAGCTGACCGGCTGAGCCATGGCACCTGCGTCCCTGCTGATGAGAGTTCTGACAACAGAGTACTGTCAACGTCGCCACGCTGTCCTGTGTAGCACAGGGGAATCTCTCCGGACAATTTCAGTTTTTTGCTCATTGTTAAGGATGGTCATACCGTGACACTCGCTCCGCAGGTGCAATGTAACGTGGTCAGGACAGACAAGATGTGCTCATCGCCAGTACGGGTCCTTAAAAGAGAAAACTAATTGCTGCACGCACATTTGAGCTAGCCAAAGAGGTTCGTAAGGCCGTCCGAGTTGGCGGTTGTAAGATGATAACCTTGCATATGTAAGGTAGACTATTTAGGATCTTCGTTCATAAAGGAGAAGGAAATAAAACAAATGCTGCGTAGGAGCGTGCCAGTGGAATACGGAGTTTGTGATATGGGCCGACGCTCTTGGACAGCGACCAGCAGGCTTGAAGTAATTACTGCTCTTAGTTCTCTACTGGCTACATACACTAAACTGCACCCGGCCGGAGTGGCCGTGCGGTTCTAGGCGCTACAGTCTGGAGCCGAGCGATCGCTACGGTCGCAGGTTCGAATCCTGCCTCGGGCATGGATGTGTGTGATGTCCGTAGGTTAGTTAGGTTTAAGTAGTTCTAAGTTCTAGGCTACTGATGACCTCAGAAGTTATGTAGCATAGTGCTCAGAGCCATTTGAACCATTTTTGAACTAAACTGCATAGCGTCACTTTCGTTGTCAATACCTGGGAGAACAAACAGGTATTGCCGACGTCTTTTACATCGCAGTGTGATGTGCCCTACGAAGACCACTGCCGGAAACTTAGTAACGTGTAGGAACTGAGATCGACGCTATGTATATTTAGGCAACAGTTTTAGAAAACAAAATTTATAAATGAAAGTAAAGTGAGCTCAAATCAGTGTTAAGGAGCGAAGTCAAATTCTTCGTAAACGCAGAGACAAATATCCGGTTCAAAATACACATAAAGGGAGCGAGTTCACTGTCATATTTGAGGCTCGCCGTACCGAGTCTTTTAGAACATACGAGCTGTCCATATAGCCGCCGTGCCGGGCATTTATTTCCTTTGGCGAGCCAACGGCCTTCTCCATGTCATTTGTTTGGTGCACCCTTAGAGTCCTGGAAAAAATTAAACTATCCACCACACAAATAATACCATCCCCATTTTCTCCATGTTGCTTTAGCGGCGAGGTGTTTCTTATCCACCTACACTTCAACCGGTTCATGAAAACTGTAATGCCTGGGTGAAGCTGGGATCGGCCGGCCGCGGTGGCCGAGCGGTTCTAGGCGCTTCAGTCCGGAAACGCGTGACTGCTACGGTCGCAGGTTCGAATCCTGCCTCGGGCATGGATGTGTGTGATGTCCTTAGGTTAGTTACGTTTAAGTAGTTCTAAGTTCCACGGGACTGATGACCTCAGATGTTAAGTCCCATTGTGCTCAGAGCCATTTGAACCATTTTGAAGCTGGGATCAGGGTCTAAGAGGAATCCCTGAAAATTCACAACGACAGTTTATGTCATAGGCTGGGCCTGAGGGAATTTTTCTTCCAGGTGAGATGGGATTTAACCAGCACTGGGTACTAGTTTGTCATCCTTTGGTTCCCCCATAGTGTAATGCCCACGGCGGAAGCGCCATGGTGTGCCTGCGCTGCACTGGCTGCTGCCATAGAGTGATTGTATGTAGACACCATACATGGCCCTGCCATGCTGATCACCTCCTAAGTCGGGGGTTTAAAAGCAGCTGCCCACAACTGACTTTGCGGAAGGGCTGCCGCACTGTGCCAAACATAAATTCGTAGAACAGGTTCGGTGATTGAGGTCTGGCTGTTGTCCCATGGCAATGGGTCGAGCCACAAAAGGTTCTCGTATGCTGGTTAGTTACCAGGCTGTTGACGCGCGGAAGTCTGATGACGTGGAGGTGGTTGTTTCTGCTAAGGTTACTGAACAGACAGGGCGTCGAACAACGTAGGTCATTCCCTGGTTCGTTGTCCTTGGCTCTGAGCACTGCTATGGTCTATCACATTATAAATGAGAAGCACAGTTTGCTTTTGTTCTACAGTATTACTTTTATTGTGTTAACCAGTTTTCAGCTTACAAGGCATCTTCAGACATTTACTGAGTACTGTCAGCAAAGAAGATGCAATGTTTGCAAACAACGTTGGAAGAGAAGTAACGCGTATAGACTGTAGCAGAAACATACAGTAGGTAACATCTTTGACAGTGTGGTGGTAATGCAAGGGAAAAGTAAAAAATTGAACAGTAAATAAATAAAAATGGAGTGGACAGAAAAAACTTTAACACAAAATAGGAACAGCTTGCCTACATAATTCTTTCTAGTAATAAACAAAACTAATAAAATAAAATTAGTAATTGACATGGCTACATGAGGAGGTATAAAACATGGAGAGTGGTATAAAAACCAATTAAAACAAGAAAAAAAATTATCAATGTTACTACAGAATACACAAGAAACTTAAGCAATATCAATAAGATAAACAGAAATAAATAAATGCAGGAAACTGGAGGTACTTCAAGGAACATACAGTAAATGCAATCTTTGAGAGTGTGGTGGTACTGCATTTTAACATTAACATTATATTCAAAACAGTGGCTATGTAACAGTGGCATTAAATAAAGAAACAAAGTAAAATTTGAACAATATGTGATGAGACAATTACAAGAGGTGTTAAACATGGACAGTAACACAAGTACTAATTGAAAGAAAGCCTTAGCTATTGAAACTACAGTCTATATGGAATACATAGAAAACTTTGATAAAAAAAGCGTTTAATGAATAAAGGAAAATGGGAATGTGTAGGAACAGACAGTGTGGGATGTAATGAACAACAGAAAAGAATATATAAAGCTTAGAAGAGGGAAGTGTTGAGCTATGATTAGATCTGGTCTGTGAGCAAGATGTTTGTTAATTTCCATGGTTTCCAGCAGGTTGAGTTTATGGCCGATCATATTATTTGAATTAAAGGCAATCTTGGTTGCTACTCACTCCTTTATTAGCAAGACTTTTCACCTTAGTGGGGCCTCTTCAAATTGTCTTGAAAGCTACCCTTCAGAACATATTAAAAACCATAAAACGGTTCTGTGCTAGAATGAAGCACCCGTTGAGTCAGGTGAACCCGCAGGGTCATTTCCGTTTTCAACATTTTAAAGCCATAAAATTAATCTGTGCTAGACTGACGTACGCATCGAATCAGAGGAACCCGCAGAAACTCTGGGGTGGACTCAAGGGGATGTTGTGTCTTGTATTTGGCGTCAGTTCTTTGAAGTATTGGATAGACGACAGCACTTGGTACAATATCATAATTATCTGTGTCTGCGACAAACAGAGGATGCTGCGTCCTGAAATGATTCGTCAGGTCGCAAACAGACTGGTTCACGGTTGCGTCTGGATATGCCGTCAGCCAGGCAAACGACTTCTCAAAACTTGTGCCGCGATCTCCGGGATATCTAATGGTCTTCCATTGACCTTGTGTTGGTAATAGAGGGACTCATGATTGCTACGTCCACAATATTGCAGACGACGCGCATCCCTTCATGCTCGATGTCTTCCCCATCAGCAGTATCATCTTCCGCAACAACAACTGGATGTTTTTAAAGAAGCATGAGAGCGAACGGAGAATTCTAAATCCAACCGCAAATCACTTATTCTACAGGACTGCTTCTAATTTCCACTGAAGCGCCAATGAAACTGATATAGATGTGCGTATTCAAAAACAAGAGATATGTAAAAAGGTAGAATACGCCATTGCGGTCGGAACGCCTACATAAGATAACAAGTGTCTGGCACAGCTGTTAGATCGATTTAGTGCTGCTATAATGACAGGTTATCAAGATTTAAGTGAGTCTAAACGTGGTGTTACAGTGCGCGCATGAGTGCTGGGACGCAGCGTCCCCGAGGTAGCGATCAAGTGGGTATTTTCCCGTACGACCATTTCACGAGTGTACCGTGAGTATGAGGAATCAGATCTCCGATATCGCTGCGGCCGGAAAAAGATCCTGCAAGAACGGGACCAAAGACGACTGAAGAAAATCGTACAACGGCATAATAGCGCAACCCTTCCGCAAGTTGCTGCTGGGCCATCAACAAGTGTCAGGGTCGGAACCATTCAACGAAACTTCATCGATATGGGCTTTGGGAGCCGAAGGCCCATTCGGTACCCCTGATTACTACACGACAAAAAGTTTTACGACTCGCCTGGGTCCGGCAACAACGACATTGGACCGTTGATGACTGGAAACATGTTGTCCGGTCCGACGAGTCTCGTCTCAAATTGTATCGAGCAGCGTATAGACGCGTGCGAGAATGGATGATGATAATAAGTTTTGGTGTGTGGGGTGCTCAAATGCGTGTTCATCAGCGCCCGGACAAAGTCCCAACTTTTACACAGTCCACTTTTTTACAGTCCAGTCTAGTCACTCTAATACAAATGATAAAGATGAAATGATGAGGACAACACAATTCCCAGTCCCCTGGCAGAGAAAATTAGCAACCCGGCCAGGTATCGAAACTGGGACCAAGTAATCCATAGGCAGCAATACGAAAATGGAACCTGCATGTCAGCAGGGATTGTTCAAGTTGGTGAAGGTTCTGTAATGGTGTGGGCAATGCGCAGTTGGAGTGATATGGGACCCCTGATACTTCTAGATACAACTCTGGCAGGTGACATGTGCTTAAGCATCTTGTCTAATCACCTGCATCATTGTGCATACAGAAGGACTTTGGAAATTGCAGCAGGACAGTGCCTCACCCCATACGTCCAGAACTGCTACAGAGTGGCTCCAGGGACACTCTTCTGTTTTTAAACACTTCCGGTGGCCTCCAAACTCCTCAGACGTGAACGCTATTGGGATGCCTTGCAACGTGCTGTTCAGAAGAAATTTCCACCCAGTCGTATTCTTACGGATTTATGGATAGCCCTGCGGGACTCAAGGCGTCAACTCCCTCCACCACTACTGTAGACATTAGTAAAGTCCATGATACGTCGTGTTGCGGCACTTCTGCTTGTTTGCGGGGGCCCTACGTGATATTAGGCACGTGTACCAGTTTCTTTGGCTGATGAGTGTATTAAAAACCATAAAAAGGCTCTGTGCCAGAATGAAGCACCCATCGAATCAAGTGAACCCACAGGGATCTTTTTCGTTCTCAGAATTTTTGTGCTATAAAATGACACGGTGCTACACTGAGGTACGCGCCGAATGAAACGAACCCGCAGAAACTCTGGATCGAGTCAAGGGGGTGTTGTGTGTCATAGTTGGTATCAGTTCTCTGAAGTATTGAAGAGACAACAGCACCTTGTACACCATCACAATTAACTCTGGCCGGCCGGTGTGGCCGTGCGGTTCTAGGCGCTTCAGTCTGGAACCGCGTGACCGCTACGGTCGCAGGTTCGAATCCTGCCTCGGGCATGGAAGTGTGTGCTGTTCTTAGGTTAGTTAGGTTTAAGTAGTTCTAAGCTCTAGGGGACTGATGACCGCAGATGTTAATTCCCATAGTGCTCAGAGCCATTTGACCCATTTTTTGAATAAATAAAAATACCACACGTTATTAACGAAGGAATAAACAAGTGTAAATAATAGTGTTTTCAGTGAGTTACAATTTAGCAAATCACCACTAATACAGATAGAAAAGATAATGTTTTAAAAACAAGCCACTGTAATCTGGGCAGAATGCCTTACACGCCCAGAATGGTAATAAATTAAGAACTGCTTAAAAGTCGCTGCAACTTACAAATTACAGGTACTGAAAAATTAAAGGCAAGTCGCCACAAACACAGCAGACGGCATCAGACGCCAGGAATGTCAGTAAATAAGATTTTAAAGCTTACTGCTAAGATACCAATACTAAATTAGAATTTTGAAGCAAATGACCACAATCACGGCTGAAGGCCTCACACGCCAGAAACGGTAATAATATAAAAAAAATTTTAAACCTACTGTAAAACAGCAAATACAGTAGTAAAAATTAATTAAAAAAACAAGCAGCTGACCCAGACGGTGCTCCAGGAATCGACCTCTGAGAAGGTCCGCCAACCAAAACTTTCGCGAGCGATGAGATAGGCAGCCAAGGTTTGCATTCACTTCACAAGATGGTAACTCAGACTAGTGGCAGTCTAACGAATGGCTAATGATAATCTTGCTGAAGCTACCTGACGTCCGATAAACCAAATGCAACGATGGAACTATACGCCAAAGCCGGAACCGGCGGCCTGCACTACATCCACAATACTGTGTTTAGAGTGCTTGGAACGAGAAAGGAATCACTATCACCAGAGTAGAAGAATCACCAACCTGCCTACAATCAAGAAAGCTGGCAAAACTACACGCCTTAGCGGACAGCAGCGGCTAGGCGAGGAGATGTACACGGCTGTTACATACACTAACACGCAGGGGAGGTAACTGGGGCGTTAGCGGACACCAGGCAAGAAAAATTCCCGCTGGTTCAACTTAAAAAACTGTAACAAGTAAACGTAGAAAATAGTAATTAGCAGTCGAGGAAAGCTAATCAGATCCGCCTCCTCCAAACACTCCACTCGCTTCTCTTCGCCCTGGCGACACTATGAGCAGCAACACGAACCCAAGTCACTAGAGAATCGCGAGATATCACAATGGTGGAGGTTTCTCTACTTCGATTGAAATCCACTCATCTTAAAGCTTGCTGGATCCGGTTTAGGACGAGGTCGTGCACCCTCGTGACCACAGCCCTTCCATCCGGCTGTCCATGCGTGCCGCCAGTGGTCCTAGCGTGTTCTCGCACAGCGCGGACCTGGTTTCTTCTGAGTCCCCAACCGAACTCACACACTCACACGACCCGGAAGAAAACGACGTCGCCCCAAAGATAACCACCGCTGCTGCCACTAGCGGACAGGCAACGCTTGCGAAACCGAGTGGCGGCAGTCAACACGAGAAGATAACAAACAACCGCAACCATGTCAACTAAACGATAGTCTGGCCTGCAACAGAGGGCGGAAACCCACAAACAGTACCAACGTGAACCGCAGAACGGCCCAGCCTGTGAAGAAGAATGCCATGTCCCTTCGGACAAGCATACATGTCCGAAAGAACAGGCACTGCGGTGACTATGGCCATTATGAATTACATGAAATGTACTGGCTGTTGCGAATACGAGCTACCTCAATGCAGCTGATGGTTGTTCATATTACAGTCGCTGAATGAAGAAAGCTGTTGGTTGAGACTATAAAGTGTACGTGTTCACGTTACGCAAACTAAATTACAGAAAGTGATGTGTGAATGTGAGCGTTATTGCTCAGTAGGACACGGGTTTTCTAATCTTTCGAACCGCACATTATTCAAATGTTTTTGAGACTTATTAGTAGTAGTTTTTCACTTCTTATTTTTGACTTTTACAGCTACAGCAAGAGGCCTCGATCACCATTGCACAGTGGTCCACTGTAAGCCGGGCACCATTACAGTTGGTAATGTTAATAGAATCATAAGAATTGTGACTACGTAGGCTCTCCCGGCGTAATAAGTCTTGAAGGTCTCTTCGGGTTTGTGGCCGGATCCTAAAATCAACTTGATTCGATATTTCGGCGATCCAACTGTTCGCCATCTTCAGGAAATGCTGCTTCTGCTGATGAGTCCCACTGAGAACTGACGCAAGATTGCAATTCGACGTCCTATATAGGCCACCGTTCAGTACACGGCGCATGCGCCGCCCATTACGGTTTCTGGCTTCCAAAACAGGGAGGTGGCGCCGCCCTTAGTGAAACACTGCTGGCAACGATATATCGCAATCAAGGCCGCACCGAAGAACGTTCAGTTTTGATGCGAGATAATACAGGATTCCACGTTTTGCTGAGAGGAAACCCATTGTCCCTGTTGATTAAATTATCAGCCAACCTAATTTCAATCGCCTCTTTACACACACTATTCCAAAAACTGGAAATGTTGGCAATCACAACAGTTTCCTCAAATTTCATTTCGTGTCCCTTATTTAGGCAGTGTTCTGCTACGGCCGATTTTTCCGGCTGTTGAAGCCTCGTGTGACGGCGATGTTCCACACACCTGTCATTCACTGTGCGAATAGAACGGCCAACGTAAGCTTTCCCACATTGACACGGGATTTTGTACACCCCGGGTTTCCTAAGTCCCAAATCATCCTTCACAGAGCCGAGCAGAGCCCTAATCTTAGAGGGTGGACGGAACACACTCTTAATGTTAAAACTCCTTAAAATTCATCCAATCTTAAACGATAAGCCTCCAGCATAAGGAAGAAAGGTCACAGATCTATGTTCCTCTTCGAGCACCTCCGGAGACGGTCCAAATTCCATAGCCCGACGAATCTGGTTCTCGGTGTATCCATTTTCCTTAAAAACAGTCATCAAATGCTCAAGTTCTTGGGTTAAGCTGTCTGCGTCGGAAATGGCATATGCTCTCCGTACCAAAGTCCTAAGGTCGCCACTACGTTGGTGTGGTGGATGACAACTCTTAGGGTGCAGATATCAATCTGTGTGTATCGGCTTTCGGTGAACACTGTTGTAAGTGGGCTGTTTATGTTTTCTCTATGTAAGTAGGCTATTTATGTTTTCTTATTGGCAACGTTACGTAGCGCTCAATATGAAAATCACTGGCTGTGCTGTGTGGAGTCTGTGGCTGCTTTGCATTGTTGTAATACTCGCCATTGTAGTGTTAGTCAGCTGACTGTGAACAGCGCGTAGCGTTGCGCAGTTGGAGGTGAGCCGCCAGCAGTGGTGGATGTGGGGAGAGAGATGGCGGAGTTTTGAAATTTGTCATGAACTGCTATATTTATATATGATGATATCAAGGTAAATACATTGTTTGTTCTCTATTAATATCTTTCATTTGCTAACTATCCCTATCAGTAGTTAGTGCCTTCAGTAGTTTGAATCATTTATTTAGCTGGCAGTAGTGGCGCTCGCTGTATTGCAGTAGCTTGAGTAGCGAAGATTTTTGTGAGGTAAGTGATTTGTGAAAGGTATAGTTTAATGTTAGTCAGGGCCCATTCTTTTGTAGGGATTATTGAAAGTCAGGTTCCGTTGCGCTAACAAAATATTGTGTGCCAGTTTAAGCACAGTCATGTATAAATTGCTCAAAGGGGACGTTTCACTGTGTCCCAAAGTTCCATCTGGTTTTTTATAAACCATTACGTCTAAAAATGGAAGCATCCCATCAGTTTCAACCTCCATAGTAAATTTGATACGGGGATGAAGACAGTTGAAGTGGTCCAAAAATCTGTTAAGAGCATCACGTCCATGCGGCCATACGAAGAAGGTATCGTCCACGTATCTCCAGAAGCACGTTGCTTGCAAAGCTGAAGTCCTCAGTGCCATAGCCTCGAAGTCATCCATAAATAAATTGGCGACTATGGGTGACAAAGGACTACCCATAGCCACTCCGTCATTCTGTTCAAAAATGTTACCGTTAAATAAAAAATACGTGGAGGTCAGCACATGATGACAAAGCTTCAGCAGCTCTTCATCCAGTTTTTCACTGATCAAACTAAGGGACTCTTCCAGAGGAACTCGTGGAAATAGGGATACCACATCGAAACTCACTAACAGATCTGAAGGACTCAACTTCCAAGATCCCAATCGTCGAATAAAATTCACCGAACTGGATATATGGTGTTCACATTTGCCAACAAATGGACTGAGAGCAGATGATAAATACTTTGCCAGGTTATAGGTCGGTGCACCCAAAATACTAACAATAGGGCGTAGAGGAACCCCTTCCTTATGCAACTTAGGCAGACCATACAACCTAGGCGGAACGGCAGCGCCAGGATGAAGTTTCTTACGTAAATCATCTGACAACGAACTCTTTTTCAACAGTGAAAGTGTATTACGTTTGATCCTTTCTGTGGGGTCATTAGATAGTCTTCTGTACGCCGGGTCGTTGAGAAGTAAATCCATTTTGAGGACATAATCATCCCGCGTCATTACAACCGTAGCATTCCCCTTGTCAGCTGGTAAAACTACAACTTCGTCATCATTCTTAAGGGAATGAATGGCTGCTCTCTCTGCGGAAGAGAGCCCGACGTAATATGTGCGACACTTCTTGCCTTATTTCTTCTGCTTGATCCTCGGGTAGGCTGTTTACTGCTTGTTCTACAGAGCATATGAACTCTGTGATAGGAAGTCTCTTGGGAGTGGGCGAAAAATTTAAACCTTTCTCCAATATCGACACTGTGGGCCCATCCAACGCCTTGTTAGAGAGATTAATCACGGTACGCCGACGTTTACATTTGAACTTGTCATCGCAGTTTTCAAGGGATGTTTGGCAGTGGGTTGATGATTCCACGTGGGCGCTATCAGATTGGACACATAGGAGTGCCGTTGCCAGACAATCCTCGAAATTTGAAAGGCTTCTTTCTGGTTCTACAGCATCAGAAGTGGATAAACGTCGGCGTACCGTGATTAATCTCTCACCATATATCCAGTTACGTGAATTTTATTCGACAATTGGGATCTTGGAAGTTGAGTCCGTCAGATCTGTTAGTGGGTTTCGATGTGGTATCCCTATTTCCACGAGTTCCTCTGGAAGAATCCCTTAGTTTTATCAGTGAAAAACTGGATGAAGAGCTGCTGAAGGTTTGTCGTCATGTGCTGACCTCCACGTATTTTTTATTTGACGGTAACATTTTTGAACAGAATGACGAAGTGGCTATGGGTAGTCCTTTGTCACCCATAGTCGCCAATTTATTTATGGAGGACTTCGAGGCTATGGCACTGAGGACTTCAGCTTTGCAAGCAACGTGCTTCTGGAGATACGTGGACGATACCTTCTTCGTATGGCCGCAAGGACGTGATGCTCTTAACAGATGTTTGGACCACTTCAACTGTCTTCATCCCCGTATCAAATTTACTATGGAGGCTGAAACTGATGGGATGCTTCCATTTTTAGACGTATTGGTCTATAAAAAACCAGATGGAACTTTGGGACACAGTGTTCACCGAAAGCCGACACACACAGATTGGTATCTGCACCCTAAGAGTTGTCATTCACCACACCAACGTAGTGGCGTCCTTAGGACTTCGGTACGGAGAGCATATGCCGTTTCCGACGCAGACAGCTTAACCCAAGAACTTGAGCATTTGATGACTATTTTTAAGGAAAATGGATACACCGAGAACCAGATTCGTCGGGCTATGGAATTTGGACCGTCTCCGGAGGTGTTCGAAGAGGAACATCGATCTGTGACCTTTCTTCCTTATGCTGGAGGCTTATCGTTTAAGATTGGACGAATTTTAAGGAGTTTTAACATTAAGAGTGTGTTCCGTCCACCCTATAAGATTAGGGCTCTGCTCGGCTCTGTGAAGGATGATTTGGGACTTAGGAAACCCGGGGTGTACAAAATCCCGTGTCAATGTGGGAAAGCTTACGTTGGCCGTTCTATTCGCACAGTGAATGACAGGTGTGTGGAACATCGCCGTCACACGAGGCTACAACAGCCGGAAAAATCGGCCGTAGCAGAACACTGCCTAAATGAGGGACACGAAATGAAATTTGAGGAAACTGTTGTGATTGCCAACATTTCCAGTTTTTGGAATAGTGTGTATAAAGAGGCGATTGAAATTAGGTTGGCTGATAATTTAATCAACAGGGACAATGGGTTTCCTCTCAGCAAAACGTGGCATCCTGTATTATCTCGCATCAAAACTGAACGTTCTTCGGCGCGGCCTTGATTGCGATATATCGTTGCCAGCAGTGTTCCACTAAGGGCGGCGCCACCTCCATGTTTTGGAAGCCAGAAACCGTAATGGGCGGCGCATGCGCCATGTACTGTACGGTGGCCTATATAGGACGTCGAATTGCAATCTTGCGTCAGTTCTCAGTGGGACTCATCTGCAGAAGCAACATTTCCTGAAGATGGCGAACAGTTGGATCGCCGAAATATCGAGACAAGTTGATTTTAGGATCCGGCCACAAACCCGAAGAGACTTTCAAAATCTTAAGAACTACCTTATTTTTCATGCTCTGTTTGCTATTCATTGAGATGTACGGTTTAAATAACTGAGCTACTCTTTTAATTCTGTTTTTCAGAGTGAAAGTTTTAAGATACCTTACACTCCTTTTCTGTCTTGAAGATCGCAGTAGTTAAGTCCCTCTACTTTTTAACAAATTTTCCATTCCGTCGTGGTGTGATATCACATCAGCCCTATCATGGCTAATATTAAAAACGGTTGTAGGTTGCACAAAGTCCTTTATTAATTCAGGAAGAGTTGATGAAGATCGTTATGCGACCTAAGACTATTTTTAATAGTACTTTTAATTTGGTCGATATACTCCAGAATGGTATGTTGGATCAGATCAGGGAATGACCACCAGTCTCAATCACTTACGGTTTTATCTGATAGCGATAAACTTGTTAAGTCACAAATATGCTGATTTATTAAAATGTAGTAATAAATGGAATACAAATTTCGTATTTTAACATTTGATAAAACACATCATCAATATTGTGGCCTCTGCCATTTGATACAACTAAGTATAGTACAAACGCGCACAGGCGGAAGCGAGATTTCCAGCCACTTATGAGGTTTTAACAGTATATCTCGCAGCCGCTGTCTTGCTGAATATCATTACGTCAGCCTACAACAAACCCCCCATAGTCAGCGTTAAAAACTACTTCATTGTGTCATAAATCTGATTGTAACGAGGGACTTAATGGTTCTACTTGTACTAGTAGATCATTTGCTCAAAAGATTACACCGACGGAGAGAAAGCGCATCACCTAGAAGGAATTGTGCGAGATAGACGAAAGTTGGTAGGGGAGTTTCTACATCTGGAAGATGATATTCATCGAAATTCCGTATCAGTCGCATAAGAGTGGTGTTAGTAGCACCATCACGAGGATGCAAAACATGTTCGTTTAAATACACGTAGCAACGGTCGTGAGAGTTAGTTATCTGTGAGACTCGTCGTGGTGAGTTGATGTTATTCAAGAATGCCTTTAAGGCGACAAAGGCGCTAGTATCAACACCTCACTGAGTCTGAACGAGGTCGTGTGATAGGGCTACGAGAATCTGGATGTTGCAGCAATATTTGACAGGATTGTAGCCACTGTACATTATTGCCGGCAGCAGTGGTCACGAAAACGTCTGATTGCAAGAAGACGAGACTCTGGGCGGCCAGGCGGCACCTCCGCGAGAGAAGACCGTCGCGTTTGGCGTACAGATCTGTTACAAATCGGTTACTGCAAGGACAGCTCCCAGCCAGAGGTCCTGTATCGTGCATTCCACATACCGCAAAACAGGCCGTGTAGTGTTCAGCAGGAGCCTAGTTGAGGGTCTGCCACCAATCTGTTTGTGTGCTGGACACATTGGACCTGGGCCTGGAGCCGGCCGGAGTGGTTGAGTAGTTCTAGGCGCTACAGTCTGGAACCGCGCGACAGCTCCGGTCGCAAGTTCGAATCCTGCCTCGGGCATGGATGTGTGTGATGTCCTTGGGTTAGTTAGGTTTAAGTAGTTCTAAGTTCTAGGGGACTGATGACCTCAGAAATTAAGTCCCATAGTGCTCAGAGCCATTTGAACCATTTTGAACCCAGCGCCTGGAGCTTTGGAAGCAGGAGCACTCTCATTGTTATCTCACGCACCTTAACTGCAAGTTTGTACGTTAGTCTGGTGGTTCGACCTGCTGTGCTGTTATCCATGAACGGCATAACAGGGGATGTTTTCCAGCAGGATCCCAAAATGCTCTACAGCGTGTCGACATGCTGCTGTCGTCTGCTCGACCATCAGATCTCTCTCCAATCAAGCACAGTTGGGCATCATCGGACGACAACTGCAGCGTCATCAACTCCGAGCATTCACAATCACTGTATTGACCAACCAAGAGTAACAGACATG
The DNA here is from genome assembly GCF_023864345.2 of Schistocerca serialis cubense. NCBI lineage: Eukaryota > Metazoa > Arthropoda > Insecta > Orthoptera > Acrididae > Schistocerca > Schistocerca serialis. The sequence goes on from NC_064644.1 coordinate 57,496,347, forward strand.
GAACTCCATCCCACAAACTGGCATTCGGCAACACAATACCGGGACGTTTGTATACTTGCATTCTACATTCTCGCGGTTGCACAGATTATTAATATACCAACATTGCACATTTTCAATGACTTGTCTCACACTTACATTAACCTGCTATCTTGCAATGTTGATAACTTACATTTGTCACCTAGACAAATGTATTTCCGAAATTACGTTACTCTACGTTAGTTAGTTTTTGATGTCGCGATTTTTTTCCGTTGGTGTGTTTCAGGAAGTATCAGAACTTTAGGAGTATACGGTTGTTTGTTGTTGTGGTCTAGTCCTAGGACTGGTTTGATGCATCTCTCCATGCTACTCTATCCTGTGCAAGCTTCTTCATCTCCCAGTACTTACTGCAATCTACATCCTTCTGAATCTGCTTAATGTATTCATCTCTTGGTCTCCCGGTACGATTTTTACCCTCCACACTGCCCTCCAATGCTAAATTTGTGATCCCTTGATGCCTCAGAACATGTCCTACCAACCGGTCCCTTCTTCTTGTCAAGTTGTGCCACAAATTTCTCTTCTCCCCAATTCTATTCAATACCTCCTCATTAGTTATGTGATTTACCCATCTAATCTTCAGCGTTCTTCTGTAGCACCACGTTTCGAAAGCTTCTATTCTCTTCTTGTCGAAACTATTTATCGTCCATGTTTCACTTCCATACATGGCTACACTCCATACAAATACTTATAGAAACGACTTCCTGACACTTAAATGTATACTCGATGTTAACAAATTTCTCTTCTTCAGAAACGCTTTCCTTACCATTGGCAGTCGACGTTTTATATCCTCTCTACTTCGACCATCATCAGTTATTTTGCTCCCCAAATAGCAAGTATACTTTATGCAACAGCATATTCCATCCAGTCACTCAGTGATCAGTGTGGCCTGACAACGGAAGACAGCAAAACTAAAGCTGAAATTTTAAATTTAGCATTTGAGAAATCTTTCATGCAGGAGGATCGTACAAACACACTGCCGTTTGAGTCTCGTACAGATTCCCGTATGGAGGACATAGTGATAGACATCCCTGGGGTTGTGAAGCAGCTGAATGGGTTGAAAATAAATAAATCACCAGGTCCTGATGGGATTCCAATTCGGTTTTACAGAGAGTACTCTACTGCATTGGCTCCTTACTTAGCTTGCTCAACATAAAGTCCCGAGCGACTGCAAAAAAGCGCAGGTGACGCCTGTATATAAGAAGGGTAGAAGGGCGGATCTTCAAAATCACAGACCAATATCCTTAACATCGGTTTGTTGCAGAATTCTCGAACATATTCTCTGTTCGAATAAAATGAATTTCCTTCAGACAGAGAATTGCTGCCCATGCATCAGCACGTCTTTAGAAAGCATCGCTCCTACGAAACGCAACTCGCCCTTTTTCCACATGATGTCTTGCGAACTATGGATGAAGGGTATCAGACGGATGCCATATTCCGTGACTTCCGGAAAGCGTTTGACTCGGTGCCCCACTGCAGACGAGCATATGGGATTGGTTCCCAAATATGAAAGTGGCTCGAAGACTTCTTAAGTAATAGAACCCAGTACGTTGTCCTCTATGGTGAGTGTTCATCGGAGGTGAGGGTATCATCTGGAGTGCCCCAGGGAAGTGTGGTAGGTCCGCTGTTGTTTTCTATCTACATAAATGATCTTTTGGATAGGGTGGATAGCAATGTGTGGCTGTTTGCTGACGATGCTGTGGTGTACGGGAAGGTGTCGTCGTTGAGTGACTGTAGGAGGATACAAGGTGACTTGGACAGGTTTTGTGATTGGTGTAAAGAATAGCAACTAACTCTAAATATAGATAAATGTAAATTAATGCAGACGAATAGGAAAAAGAATCCCGTAATGTTTGAATACTCCATTAGTAGTGTAGTCAAGTCGATAAATTTTTGGGCGTAACATTGCATTTGCGATATGAAGTGGGACAAGCATGTAATGGCAGTTGTGAGGAAGGCGGATAGTCGTCTTCGGTTCATTGGTAGAAATTTGGGAAGATGCGGTTCATCGGTAAACGAGACCGCTTATAAAACACTAATACGACCTATTCTTGAGTACTGTTCGAAGGAATGGGATCCTTATCAGGTCGGAATGAGGGAGGACATAGAAGCAATTCAGAGGCGGGCTGCTAGATTTGTTACTGGTAGGTTTGATCATTACGTGAGTGTTACGGAAATGCTTCAGGAACTCGGGTGGGAGTCTCTAGAGGAAAGGGGGCGTTCTTTTCGTGAATCGCTACTGAAGAAATTTAGAGAACCTGCATTTGAGGCTGACTGCAGTACAGTTTTACTGCTGCCAACTTATATTTCGCGGAAAGACCACAAAGATAAGGTAAGAGAGATTAGGGCTCGTACAGAGGCATATAGGCAGTCATTTTTCCCTCGTTCTGTTTGGAAGGGGAACAGGGAGAGAAGGTGCTAGTTGTCGTATGAGGTACCCTCCGCCACACACCGTATGGTGGATTGCGAAGTATGTATGTAGATGTAGATGTAAATATAGATTTGCCTGCTACTGTGTTACTATATAGTCAGCAGGTCTTGAAATAATTCAGGGAAACATTTTCGCCGCCACGACCTGTATCTTTTATTTCCCAGTTGAAGACTGTATACGGTTTGATTTTCTATCTTTCTGATAAAGCAGCTCAAGATCGGAATATCGAGTTTCACAACAGTTCTCTGTTTGGGAAGGCTAACCCAGCCAGCCGGGCAGGTGGAGCACAGCAGAACACCGCGTGCAGCCGCTGCAGCCGACCGGCGCTTTGGCAGCAAGCCAGGCCCTGCCCCCACCCGCCGTATAATCAGAGGCAGACGCTCTTCCGGCCGAGATTAATCATAGTATCCGCAGCACAACCGTTAATCAACACGGCGCGCATTCCTCACAAATCCGCATGCATTCCTTCGTCGGAAACTTTATTCAGCCGGATTTTCCCGCTTTTAATTTCGCAGTAATCCACTTGGTAACCGCTGGGATGTCTGGAATTCCACTCTTTTGTGTGTGCCCGTAATTGTAAAATTTATAACTAGGAAACGTTACTATACGGAATGTATACGCACACTGCTTTCCAGGAAGATATTTCGGGGAAATTAAACTTGGATCACGTTAAGCATTCAAGTAAAAATTATGACATCATCCATCACGGTGAAGGTTGAAGTTACAATGCGATGTGTAGAGAAGAAAATGCTAAAATGTTAGCTCGATCGTTTTTGCCAATTACCCAAGTGTATTCATTTGCCAAGTAGACTGTTCGGTCACATTTGTTTTTCCTATATTTAGTTTACAGGAACTTCCAATAACAATTAACGTACCAGACATGCCCTGCATGTATGGAGTGGCTTCAACACGTATATCATCGACGGCAACACAGGCTGAAATGCTTTAGTCTCCGATCCTTTATTTAGCTCCACGATAAAAAAAAAACTCTGCGATCTTTTTAAGATAAGCAAGGACACTGTTGGGATGCACATTAGTTATGTACATACGTCTGTAGCGTTTATCAAAAATGGTTCAAATGGCTCTGAGCACTACGGGACTCAAATTATGAGGTCATCAGTCCCTTAGAACTTACAACTACGTAAACCTAACTAACCTAATGACATCACACACATCCATGCCCGAAGCAGGATTCGAACCTACGACCGTAGCGGTCGCGCGGTTGCAGACTGTAGCGCCCAGAATCGCTCGGCCACTCCTCCGGCTGTAGCGTTTATCCATAAGATTAATAAACACCACAGTTACAGACTTTACTCAACAATATTATATTCTCTTTCACTGTTTACAACAGTCTGCCAACGCTGGGGTAGCTTTTCGATTCCGCGATTGTAGAAATCACGGCGAAGAACTCGTCGAATCTCGTTCGGAGTGCTTTTCCACCGGAAATGAAGTTCCTTGAAGGCTGTTCGATAGAGAGAGGGAAAGGTGAAAATCTCAGGGAGCAAGATCAGGTGAATAACATCTGTGTGGAATGCCTTCCAAACCCAACTCCAGTTTTCTGACAGCCGAGCAAGACGTCATTCTGCAAGACGTCTTAGTTGTTGACGATAGATGTCAGCAGTGGTGGCTGCACTTCGGGGAAGCAATTCGCTGTAGCCACACCGTCACTGTTCCACCAGACGCAAAGACCATAAGGTCACCAGTTCTCGTCACCAGTAACGACACAGGATAGGAATGGTAGGTGCTGATCATGAGTCAGTTGGTGCTGAGGAAGCATAGATGAACATTTGGTCACCATCTAATTTTTTGATTTTGAGCTTACATACACCCGATTTTTGAACACTCTCCATTCGTGCAAAAGTCATATGATCCCATTTCATCACATTTTCCAGTTCTCGACTATACGACGTGGATCATACTGGGTTAATCCCTTTAAACGATCTGCATCAAGCCTCGAAGGTATTCTTGAAGTTGGAGGGTCGCTGATGGCAAACCCATTTATAACGACAAAACCATTATATGCGAGTACAGGCTTTCTCGGTGAGTTTCATATATGAATTCTCGTAGCTACGAGACGACGATGCTACTCGGCTGACAACCCGTGAAGACTTCATATAAGACAAAACCATTTTCTAGCAGTGCTCTGTCCAGTGGCGCTATCCCCATACCGGCCCAAATATTTGTGTCTGCCTCCGCTGTTGCCACCACTTGTCACCCTCTACTGATCTCAAAAAGAAGATAATGCCGAAAATGTTCCGACTTCTCAAGTTGGCTCTCCGTTTTCTCCACTCACTATCTTCAAATGAGTAAATGACAATATGTTAACTCAATCAGCAACAGCGAACTATAAATAAAAAATGACTTTCAATAAATAAACCCATAATAAAATGAATGCCAGCATGAAAAATAAGAACGCTACGAACTCGTGCACCAACGTAAAACATTGTCGCCATTTTTGTGACCTATATTATACCTATCTAATAACGTGGAGCGTCGTGATGCAAGCCCTTCAATTTGACGCCACTTCGGCATTTTGAGCGTCGGTGAGGGTGACATGAAGTGATGAAGACAAGAGAACCAACCAGTTGTAACAACACCAACGCTATACTGTTGTACATACGAAAAATTTTTTTTCTGATTTTCGATAAATTAGTGTAAGCAATGTTCTGATTTCATTTCTTTTTTCTTTTTATGTCGTTATGTTAAAGAAACTGTAAACAATTTTCGATGTGAATATTAATATTTATGTCAAATTTCAAGCAATGCTATAACAGAATTGAAGTGTAACCCATGTTGAATCTATTGTAACATGTTTAAAATTGTAATTGTGTGTCTGGTCCATACGTAGGCAATGTATTAGGATATGTAGAATGCAAAACCTCGGGTGAATACCCTGTCTGTAAGGGAAGCGGTAAAAGGTGGATGGCAGGCGAGCGCGGGAAAATGCACACGGTCGCGGCACGGCATAACGGGCTCAGCAGTGGTAGTCGGAGTCGGGCATCGGTCTGAGAAACACGTTCTGGATCGAGGAGGCTCTCCTGGAAAACGTGCTTTCGTTGAGCCTCGGATGTGCCGTTTCCGACGCCTATACAGCATGGCAATATTCCAAAGGCACTAAATGGAAAAATATTGTGACGCTATGAAGAAGTAAAGTGCTGATACATCAAGAGCCATAGCTGTGATTGTATGTGTGCTCTGCGCCTCGCCATCTCGCCGCTCGCCTACCGCCGCATCGATACGAACAGGTTGAAACTTTTAGTACTGTATTCGTGTGGACCAGTGTTACTTTTGTTCCTGACTTTACTTTTACCAGAACTGTCCTATCATTTAATTATCGTCATCACTAACCTAGACAGGGTCCTTTCCACATGTTGTGCAATCCGAGTGTCCCGAAATGAAGGTTTGAAGTTTATGTCAATAATAATTACCTGCAGACCTATCTATGTTAGAATGATGTTTAAAGAACTTTGTTGTTAATGAATATATAGGCAAATAATATAGGTCTGAGAAAGTTGAAGGATAATTTTGAAATTGGTTTAGTAATGAAGTTTAGTCAATTTGAGACAAAAATAATGGTAGTTAAATAAGCAAGAAATAAGACAAAAAGAGTAGTAACTCATATATTGGAAATCTTGAGTGCTTAACGATTCCATAATCAAAATTTTCAGTACAGTGATCATAACAGTTTCAGGGTTCCCTTCCCCCCCCCCCCCCCTTTTCTTTTCTATTCATGTAAATTCTGAAATGTACTGAACTAATTTGACCAGCAAAGTTAAAGTCAAGATAAAACCAAAAGTTATTAGTGTTTTACCTTTTTCCAAATTGACATTATATGTGTGTTTCAAAAGTGCTATTTCTAGGGTAATCTATGCCCGATTTTAATCAGATCAGTAGACAGTACGGAGTTTGTAGTAAACATTACAGTGTATTGTTGTGTATTTATGGCTTGTTCATATTAGCACAGAAAGTGAAATTATTAGTTCAGTAGATTTTCGGGTTCTAAAATTTACCATATTATGCAATGTCATTACGTGCTGTTTTGTATGAACGTACATCAACTTGTATTGGGAAGAAACACAATTAATGCCTAATTAGGCTGGCGACCGTATTATTAACAATTTGGTAGCATCTAATGTGTTGTTTCTTGTCCGTCCTAACGTGTAGTTGCACTTCAGACTTAACGTTTGTGTTGTTATACAGTCTCCCATTGGTGGAAATATCCGAACCGGTTGGGAATCGAACCAGGTTCCCCATGATATGAAGCAGCACTGCTAACCATTAGACCAGGAACTGGACTGAAATATCGAAAGGTGATTGTTTACAAATTGTCCTTGCAAAAATTCAACAGTCATAAATCTAGATTACTAGCGAAAATCTGTCATCAAAACATCTCGTATACCTGTTGCTACATCACTGGTGTGTGCTGCCTTACATCGGCAGCGGTTACCTACACTGGTAAACCAATTTGAAGGTACAACAGTGATCACATACTTCACATATACAGATGGACAATGTATGGCTTTATCTGAAACATCAGCTCTGTATCGGCGCTATTTTGTGTTGCGCTCTTTAGTGGTAATTGAAAAATAAATTCTGATAAGAGGAAACGAACTGGAGTGTCCTTAATTAAAAGAAGCAAGCAAGTTTAAATTATCATATGGCATAGCTAAATTTACCATTAAGAGAGAGATAATTAATAATTCAAGTTTTTGTCTAGCCTGCTTTGATACCGTGGAGCGGACGCACAGCGTACATCGATCGTTTGTTGGCCGTATGCCGATCATTAATATTAAGCGTTGTACATTGAAGTGCTGCCCGGAAACTGAGTTTACGCATCAGCTTAACAGATCTCAGGGACGCTCCAGTGGCTGCTATAAATTCGAACATCAATGGTGTTCGGCAGCGGCCAGCAAACGATATGTCGGCAGTTTGCAATTGTCCTACCTGAAACATAGAAAAGTTGACAGGCAAGGTTAGTGTTGTTTAAGTGAAACATTGGTAAACAATGATAATTGTTCATATATTGACGATACTTTTACATAGTCAAATACTTTATCTCTCAAGTACAACTGCCTGTTACAAAATCTTTGGCGGGAGCGATCATTACGAAAGAGAGAGAGAGAGAGATCCAGACGTCACTCGTGCTTATATACAAGTAGACAACGGAAGGCAATTTTACTGTAATTTTTCCTGAGTCTCTTCCTGTTCTGGAAGCCTCTTCGGTGGAGAAACGTTCGAGATACCTCGCTAAGCCCCTTTCCGGTGCGGCTGATGGCGTAAAACTTGATTGTTGACGCCGCTTGCGCTGCGTCTGATGCATTATTAGCCAATTAAAAAGTACAAATTCTCTCTCACATTTAAGAAGTAATTACAATTTTACATTATAATACAATTTAAAGACAATACACGGAATTAATAAAAAAAATGCAGTGTTTCAGACGTAGGTTTACATAAATGATTTTAGTTTCGGGGCCTAAGATTATTTACGCATAAAAAGAAAAGTTTTAACTTAAAATACTAATACCAATAAAAATGTTATATTCTTTTGAACAACTGATGTAGGCAGCGACACGAAATTTATACTGAATGAAGTGGTTAGGTATTCACTTACTTTGATCACACAAACATTTAAAATTGTGGTCCTACAAATACGCATTTAAGCATGAAATAGTAATAATAATAATAATCATCATCATCAAATGTAGTAAACACTGCGTGACTACATGTTTAATGTGGTGGCAGATTCTGCAGATACTAATTAAATGCCACTGGTTCACGAGAAGCAGAATCTACATCTACATATACATCTCCATGGATACTCCGCAAATCACATGTAAGTGTCTGGCAGAGGGTTCATCGAACCACCTTCACAATTCTCTATTATTTCAATCTCGTATAGTGCGCGGAAAGAATGAGCACTTACATCTTCCCGTACGCGCTCTGATTTCCCTTATTTTATCGTGGTGTTCGTTCCACCCTATGTAGGTCGGTGTCAACAAAATATTTTCGCATTCGGAGGAGAAAGTTGGTGATTGGAATTTCGTGAGAAGATTCCGTCGCAACGGAAAACGCCTATCTTTTAATGATTTCCAGCCCAAATCCTGTATCATTTCTGCGAAACTATCTTCCGTATTTAGCGATAATACAAGACGTGGTGCCTTTCTTTGAACTTTTTCTATGTACTCCGTGGGTCCTACCTGGCAAGGATCCCAAACTGCGCAGCAGTATTCTAAAAGACTACGGACAAGCTTAGTGTAGGCAGTCTCCTTAGTAGGTCTGTTACTTTTCTAAGTTTCCTGCCAATAAAACCCAGCCTTTGGTTACCCTTCCCCGCAACATTTTCTATGTGTTCTTCCCACTTTAAGTTCGTAATTGTAATACCTAGGTATTTAGTTGAATTTACGGCTTTTAGATTAGACTGATTTATCTAGTAACCGAAGTTCAACGCGTTCCTTTTAGCACTCATGTGGATGACCTCACACTTTTCGTTATTTAAGGTCAACTGCCACTTTTCACACCATTCCGATATTTATTCTAAGTCGTTTTGCAGTTTTGATCTTCTGATGACTTTATTAGTCGATAAACGACAGCGTCATCTGCAAACAACCGAAGACGGCTGCTCAGATTGTCTCCCAAATAGTTTATATATATAAGGAACAGCAAAGGGTTTATAACGCTACCTTGTGGAACGCCTGATATCACTTCTGTTTTACTCTATGACTTTCCGTCAATTACTACGAACTGTGACCTCGCTTACAGTGACAGGAAATAGTAAATCCAGTCACATAACTGAAACGCAATTTTACTACGAGCCGCTTGTGTGGTACAGTGTCAAAAGCCTTCCGCAAATCCAGGAATACGGAATCGACCTGAAATCCCTTGTCAATGGCACTCAGCTCTTCATGTGAATAAAGAGCTAGTTGTGTTTCCCAGGAACGATGTTTTCTAAACCCATGTTGACTATGTGTCAATAGACCGTTTCCTTCGAGGTAATCCATAATGTTCGAACACAATATAGGTTCTAAAATCCTTCTGCATATCGACGTTAACGATATGGGCCTGTAATTTAGTGGATGACTCCCACTACCTTTCTTGAATATTGGTGTGACCTGTGCAACTTTCCAGTGTTTGGGTACGAATCTTTCGTCGAGCGCACGGTTGTATATGATTGTTAAGTATGGAGCTAATGCATCAGCATACTCCGAAAGGAACCTAATTAGTACAGAGTCTGGACCAGAAGACTAGCTTTTATTAGGTGATTGGAGTTGCGTCACTACTCCGAGGATATTTACTTCTACTTTACTTATGTTGGCGGCTGTTCTCGATTCGCATTCAGGAATATTTACTTCGTCTTCTTTTGTGAAGGCATTTCGGAAGGCTGTGTTTAGTAAATCTGCTTTGGCAGCACTGTCTTCGATAGTATCTCCATTGTTCTCGCACACAGAAGGCATTGATTGTTTCTTGCCGCTAACATACTTCACATACGACCAGAATATCTTTCTATTTTCTGCCAGGTTTCGAGACAAAGTTTCTGTGTGGAAACGGTTATAGGCGTCTCGCATTGAAATCCGTGCTAAGTTTCTAGCTTCTGTAAAGGATCGACAATCTTGGGGATTTTGCGTCTGTTTAAATTTGGCATGTTTTTTCGATGTGTATGCAACAGTGCTCTAACCCGTTTTGTGTACCAAGGGGGATCAGCTCCGTCGTTTGTTAGTTTATTTGGTATAAACCTCTCAATTGCTGCCGATACTATTTCTTTGAATTTAAGCCACATCTGGTCAACACTTATATTATTAATTTGGAATGAGAGGAGATTGTCTCTCAGGAAGGCGTCAAGTGAATTTTTATCTGCTTTTTTGAGTAGGTATATTTCTCGCTTATTTTTCGAGGATTTGGGGATTGCAATATCCAGTCTCGCTCCGACAACCCTGAGTTCACTGATCCCTATGTCAGTTTTGATGCTGGTTATTAACTCAGGATTATTTGTTGCTAAGAGGTTAAGTGTGTTTTCACAACCGTTTACTATTCGCGTGGGCTCATGAACTAACTGCTCGCAGTAATTTTCAGAGAATACGTTTAGCACAATTTCGGATGATATTTTATTCGTACCTCCGGAATTAAATACGTATTTTCGCCAGCATATCGAGGGTAAAGTGAAGTCACATCCAACTATTATCGTGTGAGTCGGTTACGTGTTTGAAATCAAACTCACGTTTTATTTGAACCTTTCAGCAGCTGCATCATCTGAAGTGGGTCGGTAAAAGTATCCAGTTATTGTTTTATTCCGGTTGCCAACAATGACCTCTACCCATACTAACTCACAGGAAGAATCTACTTCAATTTCGTGACGAATTAAACTACTTCTAACAGCAACAAACACGCCACCGCCAACCGTGTTAGCCTATCTTCTCGGAACACGGTTAGGTTCTTCGCAAAAATTTCGGCTATTCACAAATTATTCGCCAGCTCACAAATAAATGCAGTTCACTATGGCGATCACCATATCGAAACTCGCGTAATCATCAATAGATTTTAACAGACCAACTGGCAAAGATCAGCGCATCCGAAACGAGTGGATCCTCTGCTGAACGATGCCTGTCGCGTAATCACGGGATGCCTAAGACCTACCCCGGTCAGCCGACTTTATTTGCTTAGTGACATAGCTCCACCCAACATCAGACGAGCTATAGCAAGCGAAGCAGAGCGCCTCAAGCAGCTGCGCGACCAGCGCCATCCTCTCTTCGGACTAAACCCTCCACACACACGTCTAAAATCAAGACGCGGTTTCCTCACCTTAGTTCAACCACTCGAAACCTCAAAACAAAAGGCCAGATTGTCAAAATGGCAAGCAACACTGCCTACGGGAGACCAGGTACCTCTAATCTCACCCAACGAACAATTGGCCTCTGGAAATGAACTAAAATGGCCATTATGGAGAACCCTCAACCGCCTACGAACTGGGGTGGGCAGATGCAACGTAAACATGTGTAAATGGGGATACCGAGACGGGACGGACACGTGCCAGTGCGGACAGACCCAAACAATGGACCACCTCCTGGAATGCAGCAACATGGGGGAAGTGTGCAGGAAAGAAGATCTGGCAAACGCTACGGCAGTGGCAGTTAAATGCGCTGAATTTTGCCGGGACGTGATATGATATATATATATATATATATATACTATGTTTGTCTTTATATTGTAATGTGACTCCCCATTTTGGGTTTGTTTTGTTTATACATATGTGTATTGTATTTGTATCTGTGTGTATATATAATATGTGGGTTGTCTATGGCTTGGACACGATTAAATAAAAATAAACAGACTAACTGTAAATAACTCCAAAATGAAGCTGAAATGTCGGAATTCAGAGCTACTGGCCACCTAATACTCTTGAAAAGTTAAGTTCCAACTGGCTCACTATTGTTTCCCTTCAGCACTAATTAATACAACTGGCTCACAGATCCTAAATTCTAAAATATTTTGAGTCTGCATTTTGCACCCGAAGCCTATCAGTTTACAAGTTCTAACCATACTAGCAATTGTGCAACATGTAAGAGGATTCCGTGACAGTCCAGCGTGGAGTGACCTGAAGTGGCAATTCTCACGGTCATATAAGCCCTGTATTTCCCTTCCAAATCTTACAAGGAACACAAAATACATAGAATGGACGACCTGCTAAAATATGTGTAACTCAAACATAAAAATACTTGGTGAAATAAGGTTCTTCCTCTGCCAGTCTCCCTCAGACCATCCCCAATGTCCTTTGTCTAATACTTTACAGAGAATTAACTAAAACATGAAATTTACAGAAACACCCTCAGTACAAAAGCCAAGGAATTTCTGTAATATACGATAAACTGTAAACATGGTCTGTTAAACAGAAGCATCTCTTGGCACTATTTTTAAAGTTGTTTATGTGTTTTACGTACAAGTTACCACTTTCAAATGACAAGTGCCTTTCATACACAATGAATTAACATGTCCTTAAATAAACATGACCTAACTTAATGAACTTTCATATAACTCATGGTTACATAGGTAAGGGTATAACGGATGTTATATTGCGTTAATTTTCTGTATAAGGGCTTAGAATACGATTTTATGATACACTGACGTAATTAAAAAGATATAAAATGTGATATAAATCAATATACACTCCTGGAAATGGAAAAAAGGAGCACATTGACACCGGTGTGTCAGACCCACCATACTTGCTCCGGACACTGCGAGAGGGCTGTACAAGCAATGATCACACGCACGGCACAGCGGACACACCAGGAACCGCGGTGTTGGCCGTCGAATGGCGCTAGCTGCGCAGCATTTGTGCACCGCCGCCGTCAGTGTCAGCCAGTTTGCCGTGGCATACGGAGCTCCATCGCAGTCTTTAACACTGGTAGCATGCCGCGACAGCGTGGACGTGAACCGTATGTGCAGTTGACGGACTTTGAGCGAGGGCGTATAGTGGGCATGCGGGAGGCCGGGTGGACGTACCGCCGAATTGCTCAACACGTGGGGCGTGAGGTCTCCACAGTACATCGATGTTGTCGCCAGTGGTCGGCGGAAGGTGCACGTGCCCGTCGACCTTGGACCGGACCGCAGCGACGCACGGATGCACGCCAAGACCGTAGGATCCTACGCAGTGCCGTAGGGGACCGCACCGCCACTTCCCAGCAAATTAGGGACACTGTTGCTCCTGGGGTATCGGCGAGGACCATTCGCAACCGTCTCCATGAAACTGGGCTACGGTCCCGCACACCGTTAGGCCGTCTTCGGCTCACGCCCCAACATCGTGCAGCCCGCCTCCAGTGGTGTCGCGACAGGCGTGAATGGAGGGAAGAATGGAGACGTGTCGTCTTCAGCGATGAGAGTCGCTTCTGCCTTGGTGCCAATGATGGTCGTATGCGTGTTTGACGCCGTGCAGGTGAGCGCCACAATCAGGACTGCATACGACCGAGGCACACAGGGCCAACACCCGGCATCATGGTGTGGGGAGCGATCTCCTACACTGGCCGTACACCACTGGTGATCGTCGAGGGGACACTGAATAGTGCACGGTACATCCAAACCGTCATCGAACCCATCGTTCTACCATTCCTAGACCGGCAAGGGAACTTGCTGTTCCAACAGGACAATGCACGTCCGCATGTATCCCGTGCCACCCAACGTGCTCTAGAAGGTGTAAGTCAACTACCCTGGCCAGCAAGATCTCCGGATCTGTCCCCCATTGAGCATGTTTGGGACTGGATGAAGCGTCGTCTCACGCGGTCTGCACGTCCAGCACGAACGCTGGTCCAACTGAGGCGCCAGGTGGAAATGGCATGGCAAGCCGTTCCACAGGACTACATCCAGCATCTCTACGATCGTCTCCATGGGAGAATAGCAGCCTGCATTGCTGCGAAAGGTGGATATACACTGTACTAGTGCCGACATTGTGCATGCTCTGTTGCCTGTGTCTATGTGCCTGTGGTTCTGTCAGTGTGATCATGTGATGTATCTGACCCCAGGAATGTGTCAATAAAGTTTCCCCTTCCTGGGACAATGAATTCACGGTGTTCTTATTTCAATTTCCAGGAGTGTATAAAATATACTGTCCGCAGATGTGTGAATTTCAGTGATGATAACTAGTGTTCTCCGTTATCATTCAACACGTTGTTTGTAAAAAAATACGTGAAGCGTTCAACAATTTTTAATTTTCAATGGTGTGTGCATTATCATTCACTTACCGCAGCCTGCTGCCGTGGCGACTGTGGCCCGCCCAGCCTCCTTAGGCTTACCCCAGTACCTCCTCCTTACGCCAGCCGAGACAATTTTTACAAACTCATGATTTCAATAATTCTACCCTGATGACAGCTCACCAGTATCTATTATGATACACTATCTCCTAGAATCCAAGGAGTATCAAATACACGATGGGTAGTAAATGAAGAAAGATATTCTTAGAACCGCATGCTGCTGTGCCCAGCAAGTGATGAACCATGGTTAATTTTGTTCATCTCAGTGTATTGCACACATGAAACAAAAGAACGATTAACCATTTAAGGAGAAACCGATAAAGGCCACAATCACTACATGTTATTCACCCATACATGCATCACATGATAAATCAAAGAACTGATTTGTAACTGCTAACGTTTCAAAAATACGAGAAAGAAGAAATCCCATAGTAGTGTATGTTGAATTTTGAACTTGGGAACGAACCGTTGGCTGCGGTGGCAGAGTGTGCAGCCTAATGTCAGGGAATATTCGTCTTGCAAACGGAAAGAGTGGTCACTGGCGGAAGGAAAACCGCGGCGTGCCTGAAATTTTTCTAACAGTACTGCGGTGTTCGCCCCAGCCGATACTCGCCGTGCCGACAGCTGTATACGGACCCGACACAGTGTTACCACTGTGGAAAGTTTCACGAACGGGGAATACCCCGAAATGCGCCTCACCTTTAGTGTTGCGAAGAACGAGCTGACATTGCCGGACAACAGTATCACTTTTTCTAACTGGCGCCTTCCATACGCAAAAACATTTTACTTCGCGGGTAGGCGCTTGCGGAATTATGGTGCATGCGTAGCACCTCCAGGATTTAGCGGCGAAGGTCAAATGTCGACGTACAGTGAGGATGACCAAAAGAGTTTGTTATAAACTGTTGCGGAGGACCGAAGAATAAGCAGCGGCTGGAGTCTCGCAGTCTACTGATATGAGGGTACTGCTCAGAAACCATTACCATCTCTTCTGCGTGCGGAAGATACAGGTATTGTCCCTGGGAAACTACCAGCAGAGGACGGACTTCCGCAAGTTCACTCTACGGCCTCATATGAACGACCAGGTTTTGTCACGAACAATATCGTTCACCGACGAAGCCCGTTTCACAAAGGAGGATACAATGAATTCTCATAACAGACACGAGTGGGCAGAGGGAAACCATATTACACAGTGGTGCAAGGGTACCAGCAATGATGCACTGACAATATATTGTGTGGTGTTGTTGATCGGCGTCTCACAGAGCGACATGTACTACGACGAGGGCTGAGAGGACAGCAATATCTGCTTTTAATGGATGCCACGTTACCTGAATTTTTGGAATTTAATTTGGCCTCTCATATGTTCCTGCAGTTCAAGCGTGATGGAGCCCCCACTCACTTCAGCGGCACAATCCGACGCCACGTGGACAATTCCTTCCCTTCCAAGTGGGTTGCTTATCGAGGTCCTGTACCATAGCCCGCCAGACCGCCAGTCCTTAGTCGACTGGACTTCATTTTGAGGGGCCATCTGAAGTCAGTGATTTATGAAAGAGAGATTGTTGATGTCAGTAATATTCGACGTAAAATGCAACACGACAGTGATATTACGCGAAAAGATGCAAACATGCAGATTCCTCTTCAGCAATCCTTTCGGTGAAGAGCCAGACATTGCCACACGCATCGCGGCCGTAATGACAAACAGTGCTTTTCCTTTGGGGAGGGGGAGGGGGGTTGGTCATCAGTCTTCTGCCTGGTTTGATGCGGCCCGCCACGAATCCCTCTCCAGTGCCAACATCTCAGAGTAGCACTTGCAACCTACATCCTCAATTATCAGATGGATGTATTCCAATCTCTGTCTTCCTCTAGAGTTTTTGCCTTCTACAGCTCACTCTAATACCATGAAAGTGAATCCCTCATGTCTTAACAGATGTTCTAGCATCCTGTACTCCTTATCAGTGTTTACCACACACTCCTTTCCTCTCCGATTCAGCACAGAACCTTCTCGTTCCTTACCGTATCAGTCTAACACATTTTCAACATTCGTCTGTTGCACCACATCTCAAATGCTTCGATTCTCCTCTGTTCCGGTTTTCTCACAGTCCATGTTTCACGGTCACACAATGCTGTATTCCAGACGTTCATTCTCAGAAACTTCTTCCTCAAATTAAGACAGATATTTGATATAAGTAGACTTTTCCTGGCCAGGAATACCCTTTTTGCCATTGCTAGTCTGCTTTTGATGTCCTCGTTGCTCCGTCCGTCACACGTTATTTTACTGCCTACGTAGCATAATTCCTTAACGTCATCTACTTCGTGACCATTGATGCTGCTGTTAAGTTTCTCGTTATTCTGATTGCTGCTACTTCTCATTACCTTCGTCATTCTTCGATTTACCGTCAACCCATACTCTGTACGCATTAGACCGTTCATTCCATTCAGGAGATCATGTAATACTTCTTCACTTTCACTCAGGATAGCAATGTCGTCAGCGAATCGTGTCATTGATATCCTTTCACCTTGAATTTTAATTCCACTCCTGAACCTTCTTTAATTTCCATCATTGCTTCCTTGACGTACAGATTGAACAGTAGGGGCGAAAGACTACATCCTTGTCTTACACCCTTTTTCATAGCAGCACTTCTTTCTTGGTTGTTCACTCTTATTAATACCTCCTGGCTGTTGAACATACTATATATGACCTGTCTCTCTCTACAGCTTACCCCTATTTTTCTCAGAATATCGAACATCTTGCACCATTTTACATTGTCGAACGCTTTCTCCAGGTCGACTAATCCTAAGAACGTGTCTTGATTTTTCTTTAGTCTTGCTTCCATTATTAATCACAATGTCAGAATTGGCTCTCTGGTGCCTTTACCTTTCCTAAAGCCAAAATGATCATCCAGCGCATCATCAATTTTCTTTTCCATTCTTCTGTATATTATTCTTGTAAGCCACTTGGATGCACGAGTTGTGAAGCTGATTGTTCGGCAATTCTCGCACTTGTCAGCTCTTGCCGTCTCCGGAATTTTGAGCACGATGCTTTGCCGAAAGTCAGATGGTATGTCGCCAGACACAGACATTCTACACACCAACATGAAAAGTCGTTTTCTTGCCACTTCCCCTAACGATTTTAGAAATTCTGATGGAATGTTATCTATCCCTTCTGCCTTACTTGATCATAAATCCTCCAAAGCTCTTTGAAAGTCTGATTCTAAAACCCGGTCCCCTATCTCTTCTAATTCGACTCACTTCTTCTATCACATCAGACGCATCTTCCCCCTCAAAGAGGCCTTCAATATATTCTTTCCATCTCTGCGCTCTCTTCTCTGCATTTAGCAGTGGTATTCCCGTTGCACTCTTAATGTTATCACCCTTACCCTTAATGTCACGGAAGATTGTTTTGACTTTCTAGTATGCTGTGTCTATCCTTCCGAATATCATTTCTTTTTCGATTTCTTCACGTTTTTAATGCAGCCATTTCGTCTTAGCTTCAATTCAGTTACTAGTTATTTCATTCCTCAGCGTGTTTTATTTTTGTATTCCTGGGTCTCCCGGAACATCTTTGTACTTCCTCCTTTCATCGATCAATTCAAGTATTTCTTCTGTTACCCATGGTTTCTTCGCAGGTACCTTCTTTGTACCTATGTTTTGCATCCCAACTTCTGTTATCGCCAGTTTTCGGGATGTCCATTACTCTTCGACTGTACTACCTACTGAGCTATTCCTTATTGCTGTATCTATAGCCTTAGAGAACTTCAAGCGTATCTTGTCATTCCATAGTACTTTCATATCCCACTACATTGCGTATTGATTCTCCCTGACTAATGTCTTAAACATCAGCTTATTCTTCATCACTACTACGTTGTGATCTAGGCCTGTATCTGCTCCTGGGTACGCCTTAAAATCCAGTATCTGATTTCGGAATCTCTGACTGACCGTGTTGTAATCTCACTGAAATTTTCCCGTGTCACCCAGCCTTTTCCAATGTTACCTTCTGCTCTTGTGATTCCTGAAAAAATTATTCGCTATTGCTAGCTGATGTTTATTAGAGAACGTATGTAATCTTTCTCCTCTCTCATTCGTTGTGCCAAGACCATATTCTCCTGTAACCTTTACTTCTACTCCTTCCCCTACACCTGCATTCCAGTCACCCCGACTATTAGATTTTCATCTCCCTTTAGATACTGTAATAGCTTTTCAATAACCTTATACATTTTCCGTATCTCTTCATCTTCACCTTACAACGTCGGCATGTATACCTGAACTATCGTTGTCGCTGTTGGTTTGCTGTCGATTCTGATAAGAATAACGCTATCACTGAAGTGTTCACAGCAACACACTCTCTGCTCTACCTTCCTATTCATAACCAACCCTACTCCCGTTATAACAATTTTCTGCTGCAGTTGATATTGCCTTATACTCATCTGACCAGAAATAACTGCCTTCTTTCCACTTCACTTCACTGACCCCTACTATATCTAGACTAAGCCTTTGATTTCCCTTTTCAGATTTTCCAGTTTCCCTACCACATTCAAGCTTCTGACATTCCACGCCGTGACGCGTAGAATGCTAACATTTCGTTGATTATTCAATATTTTTCTCATGGTAACCTTCTCCTTCTCAGTGCCCTCCCGGAGATCCAAATGGGGACTATTCCGGAATCTTCTGCTATAGGAGAGACCATCATGACATTTCTTCAATTATAGGACACATGTCCTGTAGATACACGTTACGTGTCTTCAATGCTGTGGTTTCCATTGCCTTCTGCATCCTCATGCCGTTGATTATTGCTGATTCTTCCGCCTTTAGGGGCAGTTTCCCATCTTTAGGACAAGAGAGTGCCCTCAACCTCTGTTCGCTGCATCGCCTTCTTTGACAAGGCCGTTACCAGAATGAGGGTGACTTCTTATGCTGGAAGCCTTCGGCCGCCGATTCTGGTTATTAATCAGAATTTAAGCAGCGGTGGGATTAGAACTAGGGACCGTAGACGTTTTGATTATGAATCAAAGACGCTACCCCATTGCGTCTTCTGGTAGTATGCTTCTGCGTTAGTTTAGATTTATACAACTGGAATTTATTCGTTACGATTAAGTGAGAGATAACTGAGTGGTCGTATTTTGTATTCCGATCCTTTGTACTCTTTCCTCAAGACTACATCCAGCACAAATAAGCAAATAATAAAACATGCACAGTAGTATAGTTCGTCCTCAGTTTTAGTTACCTATGCTATCTAGCCACGACATGTAACACCGGCTGGCGAAAGAGGAACGAGACAGATATGGACGCTGTCATTGCTCACATTGTCACGCAGACTGCTGATTGACGCTACATGCCTCGCCTTCTAATCGGCGGCGTTGACTACCTACAACACTCACATGTTGTGCATTGTTACTGACGTTTTCCCTTGGTCTGTTTCAGCGCACAGGTATGCCCAGATGCCCTCTTCACATTTTCCGGTCTTATAACATTCAACTGCGTTGCCATTTAGTGTCTTAGGAACATGGGGAAAACGAATTTATGTTTGTAGCTCATTGTGTGACACTTTTTTTCTCATTTGCGATTCGCTCTGTATACTACACGCACAGTAATTAGCTAGTTGGAAACATACCTTTAATTTCGAACCGAAGGATGTAAGTAAAGTGAAAAATCTGTGAACAGAAGACGCGAACATCGCTCCACAAATCACTATCTGGACAAAAGGAGAGCGAGGAGAAGCCGTATGTTGGAATGTCCTCCCGTTGCCAAAAATTGACAAAGAAAGAACCGACGTTTTAAGGAAAAGGCTACATCATGGCCCTATGATTTGAAAATGTGAGGATTATTGCTGTACTTCAATCATTTTATGACATCTTACTTGCTAGCCTCTCAAGTGCACCTGTGAGCAGAAGTTAAGAATGGAAATAAATATGGCATGATGTATCAATGTCGATTAACTTGGACCACACATAGAAAAACTATTACAGTACAGTGCACAATGCCGGCCGAAGTGGCCGTGCGGTTAAAGGCGCTGCAGTCTGGAACCACAAGACCGCTACGGTCGCAGGTTCGAATCCTGCCTCGGGCATGGATGTTTGTGATGTCCTTAGGTTAGTTAGATTTAACTAGTTCTAAGTTCTAGGGGACTAATGACCTCAGCAGTTGAGTCCCATAGTGCTCAGAGCCATTTGAGCCAGTGCACAATGTAAATGAAAGAAGTACGCAATGAGATGAACGGGAACGATAGTTTTATTCAAAGACAATAATTACACAAATGAATCCTAATTTATGATTATCCCCTAGACCTTACTAAAGGTGGGACGTAGTACTCAGTGTGGTGTGTGGCAATGCGTACTCAGCAACGTGTTTCCACGTGGCCACAAGCGTGGTAAGTGATTCTTGTGGTACGGTCTTCCATTCCTCCTTCAACGCGACTCACAAGTGCTGGGTGGCCATTGGTGTACGTGGACTTGCAGCAATGTGTCTCCCTGCCAGTCCATTCACCGATCATGTTCGGTAATGTTCCACAGTGCGTTACGTGTTCCCATCTCTCACCATAAGAGGGTCCGTCCATGATTTTGGGACTTGATCGTATTGGTAACCAAGGTGGTTATGTTGTGGGAAGGCATGACGCTGCATGTGGGTACTGAACTCCAAATCGTCAACGGTTAATGTTACAGTGAAACTGTACTTCTTCCCCATGTGCGTCTTTTTAGGGGTACATTCACCCCTGACTATTTCCATGGACGACAGTGCGCTGCCGCTTCAGACAGAGTAGATGGAGGAGGTCTCGGAACGAGAGGATGTTCAGAGAATGGAGTCGTTTCACGCTCGCCCGACAGGTCCCATCGAGCACTTATGGGATGCCTTAGGGAAACTTAAATGTTAAGCCTTCATATCAGCTCTAATACCTATTATCTTCCTATAGTGATCAGTTCATGAGATTTATGTAGAAGGAAATAGTACACAGTACTCTGCCTAACTCTTCTCGACCGAGCGAGGTGGCGCAGTGGTTAGCACACTGGACTCGCATTCGGGAGGACGACGGTTCAATCCCGTCTCCAGCCATCCTGATTTAGGTTTTCCGTGATTTCCCTAAATCGTTTCAGGCAAATGCCGGGATGGTTCCTTTGAAAGGGCACGGCCGATTTCCTTCCCCATCCTTCCCTAACCCGAGCTTGCGCTCCGTCTCTAATGACCTCGTTGTCGACGGGACGTTAAACACCACTAACCTAACCTAACCTCTTCTCGATAACTATGAACTTGGCTTTTTGGCAGTAAACCTCTCCGTAATGCAAAGGGCCTCTCCTACTGAAAGAAATCATGACGAAAAGTACTGCATTTCGTTGGATCAACACCAAATCCTCTATTATAAGGTACACCCAACTGAAAGGAGACTTCTGCGTAACTGCTTTATATGTAACTCCAGCGAGTGAACATGTTTACCGAGCGATTTGGTGGTGATATTCATAGCTGGACAAGAGGACTTAATGGCTCTGCAGCCGTTCCCCAGTTTTGGATAGTTGTTTCCGCAGTTCGTTGCGTGATGATTCCTTCCGATCAGGATAAAAAGCAGTCACCCAATTTTTTCGTCCAGAATGGGAGCATGCTTCACGATTGTATCGAAGGATGAGTTATGGTGCTCGGAAAGCTGTGCCGCCCACGTTGCACATTATACCGGTGGTGTCACCGTTATGTGGATCCTGTACGACCTTATTCCGTTCCCAAACCTCCTCCTTTTCCTTGAACGGATACGGATCCTCTACACTTCCCGTAAACTTGATCCCCCTCACCCACTAGTCTCTCCCATCCTCTCCCATGCCCATCCGCTGCCGCCACTGTATTCCCACATCCCACCTGCTCTCCATCTCTTCACTCTCCTTACCCTCTCCTGAGGTGGCTTCCACCAGCTACTCCTCCATGATGATGCCTTCATCCCCTCCATCTACCCCTCCTATCAACTTTGATCCTCCTCTGCTACTTCCTGTGTTTTTTCTAAGGGCACCCTCTATCCCTTCTCTCCCTCCTCCCTTCCTCCACTGGGCTTCCCCTACTCTTCGTACCTTCTTTCCTCCCCCCATCTCCTCGGCCACTGGCATCTCCACTCCCCCCTCTCCCTCCTCCCCTACCTTTTTCCCCTTTTGGCAGGTCCCCGGACTCGCACACGTCACGTGAACATTAGCGCGCTGGAGATCATCGCCATCGGTTTTGTGTGTGTGCCGTCATGTTTGTGCTTCAGTGTTTTCGCCGCTCACGCTCCATCGTTCACGTGTGTCATCTTAATAATCAGTGTTCGTGTGCAGTGCTGACAGATTCTTTGTTTTTCTTCGCGTTTGAACGGCTTCGTGTTTTTTCATTACTGTGTCTACTGTTTTTTGTCCACCGTTCTGTTATGTTACTTCTGTGTCTTCATTGTTTTTCTCTCTTTGTTCTGCCTGTGGCTGAAGAGCGGCGTAAAGCTGCTGCTGCCAGCCCGCCTTGTGTAAGGTGTAAAATGACAATGAAGAAAAAAACCGTTATATGGCGGGACGTGTAAACGTCACTGCTATGCCACGCCCTAGGCAGGGGCACGTTGCTATTACCAGTGTCACGACTTCATTTGTGGATAGCTCATGCAGTCGAATCATCCGATCACTGTACATAATATTGTTGTCGATGTGTCGATGAGCATAGGAACTGTGCATCTAATAATTTACGACAACCTTCGTTATGGTGAAGTTTGTGCACAGTGCATTCCCAAGCATCTTTTAGAGGAACAGAAGACTGCAAGAATGCGTGTTTGCCTGACCCATCAGCTGTGCTGCTCGGATCAATGAAAGGACTTCATTTCTCAGACTGTTCCTTGTAATGAAACACAATGTCAGCACTTTGATCCTCCCTTGCATAGAGTGGCAGCATCTCAGCTCCTCTAGTCCAAAACAAGCCCATTCTTCCCCAAAGGCCGAAAAAAGTTTCGGTCTCTTTTTCGTCGAAGGTTGTCGTATACACAACGACTGGCTAACACGGGGTGGCACAGGTAACAATAAGCAGTACTGTAACACGTAGCTGAAGCTCGAACAGGCGCTTAAGAAAAAGCAGAGAGGTAACCTATATAATGGGATAGTGCCTCTTTAGAACATCGTTTGGCCATACATCCATATACGGCCAGGAAATACCTCTAAGTCCCTCAATAATTTTTTTGGTTGTCCGCAATACCTTAAGCAGCAATACCTCCCCCTCGCATATCGTCTCTGAAAGATGGGTATTCCACTTATGACCAAGAAGTCCAGGACACCGTGGGAAACTGCATCCGTAGTAACACATGAGATTCCAAACTTTAGCCACTCACTTGCTTTCTACCCTCCGGGGTGGTGTATCAATGTCAATGTCAATTATATATAATTGCAGGGCTCCATTTGAACAGTAATTACAACACGGTTACTAAAATTGCTTTGTGTGTAACTGTAGTCTGCTATTGAGATTTATCACACCTTGTAATTCTAAATCGTCTGGGTCCCAGACTGACTAGGAAGACTCAAAAATCTATCGACTCTACGACACTTTTATCATGGTTTTATTATATTTCCTTTTGGTTGTTCCTGTAAGTCTCAGCCGAACATCAACTTCCGCTACAAGCGGGCGTAATTTTATAGAGCTTTAAGAGCTCTTTCCCCTATAGGTCATCTCGAAAGGATAATCAAAGAAATTTTACGGTACTTTTGTTTCCATTCATTCATCACCAGCGGGCCGAACAAAGTATTTGCTCTTTTTGCCGGTTAACTTTTTGTACGAAACATTTATTTACGTCCAGAGTTAATCTGCAGCCCCATCTTATCACAATTCGCTAATATTTTCTTTTGTTCTAACTTTCCTGAATAGGCACTATAGTGCTGCCTTAAGAACGACATTAAGAAAAACTTGTGAATTCTACCCACTAGGATGTTTTGAATACTGCCTCAGAGCTGATAACGTTAAATGAAGCACGTATGTGTTCATTTTGTTTCTGAAAATAAGAGCATTTTGGGCAGTACTTAAACAGAACAGTGCGTTCTGGTTTACTGGTCTACCCAGTTTAAGGCCATCGTGTGGAGAGAACGTTTCGTGGAACCTCAATTCCCTCATAAATTTTCTGTGTCATATTTACTACGTAATTTCTCCTTAAACCTCGTTCCTAAGGAATTTTTCTGTAATGTACGCTTTGGGGGAGCAGAAACAAATAATTTCGCGTCCTTACGGTCGCAATATATTTCTTCTGGGAAGAGAGGTGTTAAATTTTTTAACTGCCTATAACTCCTGGCTTCAGTGCTTTCTGACATTCAAAGATCTGAGGTAAAGCGTAAAAGAACATACTGAGAGACGTCTCTAGAAACGTAAGTATTTTAAACAGTGAAGGCCGTGGATCATTCATTACGGTTCCGTGCCTTACTGTGTAAAAATGGAACCTTTGTAGGATCACTTTGTTGTCTGTCTCTCTGTCCGACAATTAAGAAACTTTTCCTCAGGAACGGGTAGACGCTTCTAGTTAAAATCTATGTTAGACACTCAGGTCTACCGTCAGTTGGCGGTGTAAAAATTTTAAGCTTTTAGGTCATTGCAGACAGAAGATACCGCCATTTACGTCACATATTTTGAACTCGCAAACTCACACATCAAAAGCTAAGGGTACTTCACGTTAACTTAGTATTGTAATAATATGACATAAAAAAATCTTGTTGCCACTAGAATAGACACAGCGTTCATTACCCGTCAAAATCAAAACAGACGAACATTACTGCAAGCAACCACAAAATATAGGGCGCTGTCACGTTTCAGTGTCTACATACACTAATCAGCCAGAACGGTATGACCACCGACGAACTATCGACATAAACCCGTCCAGGTGATAGAAGCGTCCCCTGTCGAGGAATGACTGCTGGTCAGACAAACGCACGGTGCATGTACACTACTGGCCATTAAAATTGCTGCACCACCAAGATGACGTGCTGCAGACGCGAAATTTAACCGACAGGAACAAGATGCTGTGATATGCAAATGATTAGCTTTTCACAGCATTCACACAAGGTTGCCGCCGGTGGCGACACTTACAACGTTCTGACATGAGGAAAGTTTCCAACCGATTTCTCATACACAAACAGCAGTTGACCGGCGTTGCCTGGTGAAACGTTGTTGTGATGCCTCGTGTAAGGAGGAGAAATACGTACCATCACGATTACGATTTTGATGAATGCCGGATTGTGGTTTATCGTATCGCGACATTGCTGCTCGCGTTGGTCGAGATCCAATGACTGTTAGCAGAATATGGAATCGGTGGGTTCAGGAGGGTAATACGGAAGGCCGTGCTGGATCCCAACGGCCTCGTATCACTAGCAGTAGAGATGACAGGCATCTTATCCGCATGGCTGTAACGGATCGTGCAGCCACGTCTCGATCCCTGACTCAACAGATGGGGACGTTTGCAAGACAAAAACCATCTGCACCAATAGTTCGACGACGTCTGCAGCAGCATGGACTATCAGCTCGGAGACAATGGCTGCGGTTACCCTTGAGGCTGCATCACAGACAGGAGCGCCTGTAATGGTGTACTCAACGACGAACCAGGGTGCACAAATGGCAAAACGTCATTTTTTCGGATGAATCCAGGTTCTGTTTACAGCATCATGATGGTCGCATCCGTGTTTGGCGACATCGCGGTGAACACACATTAGAAGCGTGTATTCGTCATCCCCATACTGGCGATGGTATGGGGTGCCATTGGTTACAAGTCACAGTCACCTCTTGTTCGCATTGACGGCACTTTGAACAGTGGACGTTACATTTCAGATGTGTTACGACCCGTGGCTCTACCATTCATTCGATCGCTGCGAAAGTCTACATTTCAGCAGGATAATGGATGGCCGCATGTTGCAGGTCTTGTACAGGTCTTTCTGGATACAGAAAATGTTCGACTGCTGCCCTGACCAGCACACTCTCCAGATCTCTCACCAACTGAAAACGTCTGGTCAATGGTGGCCGAGGAACTGTCTCGTCACAATACGCCAGTCACTACTCTTGACGAATTGTGATATCGTGTTGAAGCTGTATGGGCAGCTGTACCAGTACACGCCATCCAAGCTCTGTTTGACTCAATGCCCAGGGGTATCAAGACCGTTATTACGGCCAGAGGTGGTTGTTCTGGGTACTGATTTCTCAGGATCTATGCACCCAAATTGCGTGAAAATGTCATCTCATGTCAGTTTTAATATAATTGATTTGTCCAATGAATACCCGTTTATCATCTGCAGTTCTTCTTGGTGTAGCATTTTTAATGGCCAGTAGTGTAGTATCAGTGAGCTTGCTGACCGAGTGTAGAATGGGGAAGGCTCGCGATCTATCTGAGTTTCACCGAGAGTAGTTTGTGACGGCCCGGAGACACGACAGGAGCGTTTCGAAACCTGCACGACTTGCCGGGTGTCTGAGGAGAAGTGTGGCGAGTGTCTCCAACACATGGTGAAACCAAGGTGAAACCACGTCCAGATGTCGTCGGGTTGGACGGTCACCCCTCTTTACAGATGTCGGATGTCGTTGGCTGGCCAGACTGGTAAAGCAGGACTGGCGGCGAACTGTGGCGAAACTGACATTAGACTTTAATTCTGGTCACAGTATAAGTGTGTTTGAAGACACAGCACACCAAGGACTCCTAACGAAGGGCTTTTGCAGCCGACGACCCATGCGTATGTCAATATTAACACCACGACATCGGCCACTACGACTGAAATTGCCATGTGATGATCGGTTCTGGACGCTGGTGAAGTGGCAGAGCGACACATGGTCTGATGAATCCCTATACCTTCTTCATCATACCGTTGTGAGGGTGCGAATCCGTCGTCTTCCAGGGGAAGAGCTCTTGATACCTGTACGGCGGGTCGGAGACAAACTGACGGTGGCTCCATTACGCTCTGAGGAACATCCGTGGGTCCACTGGATCTCGTGCAAATCACCATGACGGCCAAGCAGTACCGAACACTGGTTGAAGACCACATACAAACCTCGTGACAGTCATCGTTCCCGACGGCAGTGGCTTTTTTCAACAAGATAATGTGGCAAGTCACAAGATCAGGAGTGTGGTGGAGTGGTTCGAGGAACACAGTGTCGAGATAAAATTGACGTTCTGCCCCCAACTCTCTTGATGTCAACACGATCGAACACATCTGGGAATGTGATTAAACGTGACGTCAAAGCCCATCGCGCTCTTCCCCGTAATTTACAGCAGTTAGGTGACCTGTGGGTGCAGATGTGGTGTCAACTCTCTCCAGAGACCTACAGAGACCTCATTGCTTCCATGCCATGACATGTCGTCGCTATTATCCGAGCCAAAGGCGGACATAACGCCTATTAGGTAGGTGGTAATAATGTTCTGGCTGATCGGTGTATGTAATCTGAAGCCAGTTCTCAGTTTATTCTTACATGTTTGACCTAATCTGAAAAACTTCTGTAATTCTGATACCGCCATGGAACTCCCGAGACAGATACCTTGCCAGCATTAATGAAATCGCTGAGATCCTAGATTCGCAGACTGGATGAAATCTGTATGTAGGAATACTCAGTGTGCAAGTCCTACTTGCGCGCGGCTCATGTTTTTCATTGTCTCCTACTTTCACTTCATGGTTTTAGTCCGCAGTTTTGCTACTTGCGTCCTATTTAGGTATGTTATCAGTTGCTTCATCATTACATTATGTAACTGTAGAGTTTCTAGTTTAGGTTTTTTTCTTCTTTTCAATGCAATTTTTAGCACTTTACATCTCTTATCACGATGCTACTTATAATACTTGGAGACCCGACTTAAAAGGAAATCTTAATGAAACTTATACAGGTTGGTCAAAAACAGTTAGCTGAGAAATAACTGATAATGAAAATTGGTACTTTACGCTGTTTTCAAGTTGTTTAGCACTGATTTAGCCAATCAGGTCATTTCGCATTCAAATTCAAGCACTTGCACGCGCTAGAATGTGCTATTGCAGACGTTTGTGGGTCTGTGAGTTACCTCTTTTGAAAGGCTCATTGCCATTTAAAATGTCCCATTCTTGAAAGGGATGATGAATTTGGACTAGGTGGTAAATTTCTACATATCTTCCGTCTGCGGATACCAAACTAAGAACACTTCTGGCGACATTGTCTAAGGGAGATTGCTTGAATTAGCGCGCGATCACATAATTGGCTATTTAACTCGGAAATGGTGCAACGTACCGACTAGTTTTCTTACCAATTATTTATCAACAGAATCTCCCTTGCAACACACTTACAAGCTTTTGAGACTGTGTCTGACCACCAGGTATTTCGACGCCACGAATTCAAAGATATATCCAGCATTATATGCACTATGTGATCAAAACTACCCGGACACCTGGCAGAAAATGACTTACAAGTTCGTGGCGACCTCCATTGGTAATGCTGGAATTCAATATGGTGTTGGCCCACAGCCGTGATGACTCCTTCCACTCTCGCAGGCATACGTTCAATCAGGTGCTGGAAAGTTTCTCGGGTAATGTCAACCCGTTCTTCACGGAGTGCTGCACTGAGGAGAGGTATCGATGTCGGTCGGTGAGACCTACGCGAAGACGGCGTTTCAAAACGTCCCAAAGGTGTTGTGTAGGATTCAGGTGATGACTCTGCGCAGGCCAGTGCATGACAGGGATGTTATTGTCGTGTAAGCACTCTGCCACAGGCCGTGGATTATGGACAGGTGCTCGATCGTGATGAAAGATGCAATCTCTATCCCCGAATTGCTCTTCAGCAATGGGAAGCAAGAAGGTGCTTCAAACATCAATGTAGGCCTGTGCTGTGATAGTGCCACGCAAAACAACAAGGGGTGCAAGCCCCCTCCACGAAAACACGACCACACCATAACACCACCGCCCCCGAATTTTACTGTTGGCCCTAGACAGGCTGGCAGATGGATAGAGGTCACCAGCCACGCATGCTCGATTACCTTAGCATCTTGAATTGTACCCAGAAAGTCAAAAAGCTTCATTAAGTGGAAGAGCTGGAAATTCTTAAATACGTTTGTACATAATTTGGGTTGTGCTCTTCGAATGGGTTTCCATTTTGGTTTTATTAATATCCACTCCCCTCTACCATTTCATTCAGTCTTAGACGTTATTCTTTCCACGACATGTCGTGTCTTACTGGTTAATAATTTCTTTTATCCCTAGTTACCGGGATGACCTCCATATTTGCTGGTTGTTACGGTTTTTTTTAGTTACGGCTGGTGTTACTATTTCATATATTTGGAGTAATTTAAAGTTTCCATTTATATGTGACTATTTTTTTTTATTAATTGTAACCTTCAAAATTCATTACAGTGATTCAACCATTTATAAATGTTTTTTGTAAGCTTTAAATTCACTGACTCTCATACAACAGCTTTGGGCACCACCTATGTGTGTCCTCTGCAATCAATATACACAGAGGCGACAAACGGCATGGGATACCTCCTAGTATCGTGTCGGGCAACTCGATGTGATAGGGATTCAACAAGTCGTTGAAAGTCCCCTGCAGAAATATTGAGCCGTGGTGTTTCTATATCCGTCATAATTGCGAAACAGTCGCGAGTGCCGAATTTTTTGCGTGAACTAACCTCCTAATTATGTCACATAAGTGTTTGATGGTCTGTATGTCGGGCGATATGGATGGTGAAATTATTCGCTTGAACTGTCGACAATGTTCTTCAAACCAATCACGAAGAATGTGGACCGGTGACATGGTACATTGTCATTGTGGTGTCACCGCCAGACACCACACTTGCTAGGTGGTAGCCTTTAAATCGGCCACGGTCCATTAGTATACGTCGGACCCGCTTGTCGCCACTATCAGTGATTGCAGACCGAGCGCCGCCACACGGCAGGTCTAGAGAGACCTCCTAGCACTCGCCCCAGTTAGACAGCCGACTTTGCTAGCGATGGTTCACTGACTAATTACGCTCCCATTTGCCGAGACGATAGTTAGCATAGCCTTCAGCTACGTCATTTGCTACGACCATTACCAGTTACTATTGATGCTGTAAAACATGTACCGTCAAGAGCGATGTCCACCAATTATGAATTAAAGTTAAGTATTCCAATAGTTACGTACGTCCTTTGCTACTATAAATTCCTTGCCCTGTTCCAGACCTCACGCCAGCCTGCGTGATCTTAAACGCGTGCCTTTCGGCTTCCTGTCATAGTGGATTGGCTGTCTCGCCAATCCACAACAGTCGTATATAAGAATTGCATCATTGTTTGGGAATATGAAGTCCATGATTGTTACAAATGACCTCCAAGTAGCTGAATGCAATCTTTTTCTGTCAATGATCGGTTCAATTTGATCAGAGAACCCCGTCCATTCCACTACCATCTCGCACATTGCGTTGTTGACAACGTGGGCCCATGGCTTCGTGGGATCTGCGGCATGCTCGAAAACTACGGTCAGCTCTTACCAATTGAAATAGGGACTCATCTGATCAAGTCACGGTTTTCCAATCGTCTAGGGTCCAACCGACATGGTCACAAGCCCAACGAAGATGGTGCAGGCGGTCTCAGTCTGTTTCCAAAAGCATTCGCATCGGTCATCTGCTGACACGGCCTGTTAACGGTAAATTTCGCCGCACTGTCTAACGGATACGTTCTTCGTACGTCCCACATTGATTTCTGCCGTTATTCCACGCAGCGTTTCTTGTCATTGAGCACTGTCAACTCGTAACGCCAGAAGTGCAGATAAAATACCTTCTGCACTATTCAAAATTTTCGTCGTTTAATATCCGTTAATAACTTGCACTGTCCCTTTGATTCTGAAGCTGTGTTACAGAAACCATATTTAATACGCAACCGATTTACTAGTGTAATTAATTTTGACTGTATATAGCTGGTTGTAATTACAACGAAAATATTGTAAACTGCTGGGTAATAGCCAAGGGAACTTATGTATCGATAGCAACGACGAAATGGTAGTATCTGTGGCGTTGTTTACCTTTGAGCGTGGAGAGTCCCTGTCGCTTTGTGAACGGAGAGGAAGCGGAGCAGATTGAGTCACGAAAGAGTGCGGAAGTGTTTGCTGAGAGCTCCCGCCGCCGTGGCATGCAGTTATGCTCGTGCCAGTGTAGACGCGCCTGATTTGTTAACCCGCACGGTAGTAGAGGACAGGCGGAGGAAACTGCAATTCCAGCTTTTGCCTGTCCCATAATTATCCGTGGCTCTGGAGACGACTCGGGCTTCTTCTTATCGAACAGTAGCAGTAACAACGTCAGCTCAGCATTGTCGTCGGCTACATTCTTCATTGTCCACACAGCTACAACATCGTAAGACTCTCAATTGACAAACATAGTAATGTAGAAGCTTGTCGCAGCAACGTTTCTTTAATTAAGAATGAATAAATTGAATAATAACTTGAAATAGTTAAAACTTGTAGGGCACCTGTGTTGTCATTGTCCTCAGACATTATTACCAAGCAGGGTCCCTTTCCTTTCCATGCAATCGCCGAATGTCTTAAGAATAGAAAAGTTAACAATTTACTGCCAGTCTAAAACTTCTGCCTCAGTAACTGTTCATTCTTTTATTGCACAACCCAGGGTAGTTAAAGTAAAGTAAAATTTCACAGGCAAAACTAATAACTAAAGATACTGCACAAATTAAGATAATTTCATTTGTTCTACATTTACCTTAGTGAGTGACCTCTGCTGCCTTTGTATGTACACTACTGGACATTAAAAAGTTCTACACCACGAAGCTGACGTGCTACAGACCCGAAATTTACCCGACAGGAAAAAGATGCTGTGATATGCAAATGATTACCTTTTCAGAGCATTCAAACAATGTTAGCGCCGGTGGGGACACCTACAACGTGCTGACATGAGGAAAGTTTCCAACCGATTTCTCATACACAAATAGCAATTGACCGGCGTTGCCTGGTGAAACATTGTTGTGATGCCACGTGTAAGGAGGAGAAATACGTACCATCACGTTTCCGACAATGATAAAGGTCGGATTGTAGCCTATAGCGATTGCGATTTATCGTATCGCGAAATTGCTACTCGAGTTGGTCGAGATCCAATGACTGTTAACAGAATATGGAATCGGTGGGTTCAGGAGCGTAATACGGAACGCCGTGCTGGATCCCAACAGCCTCGTATCACTAGCAGTCGAGATGGCAGGCATCTTATCCACAAGGCCGTAACGGTTCGTGCAGCCACGTCTCGATCACTGAGTCAACAGATGGGGACGTTTGCAAGACAAAAACGATCTGCACGAACAGTTCCACGACGTTTGTAGCAACATGGACTATCAACTCGGAGACCACGGCTGCGGTTACCCTGGACGCTGCATCACAGACAGGAGAGCCTGCGATGGTGTACTCAACGACGAACCTGGGTGCACGAATGGCAAAACGTCATTTTTTCAGATGAATGCATGTTCTCTTTACAGCATCATGATGGTCGCATTCGTGTTTGGCGACATCACGGTGAACGCACATTGGCAGCGTGTATTCGTCATCCCCATACTGGCGATGGTATGGGGTGCCATTGGTTACAAGTCACAGTCACCTCTTGTTCGCACTTTGAACAGTGGTTGCTACATTTCAGATGTGTTACGACCCGTGGCTCTACCCTTCATTCGATCGCTGCGAAACTCTACATTTCAGCAGGATAATGGACGGCCGCATGTTGCAGGTCCTGTACAGGTGTTTCTGGATACAGAAAATGTTCGACTGCTGCTCTGACCAGCACATTCTCCAGATCTCTCACCAACTGAAAACGTCTGGTCAATGGTGGCCGAGGAACTGGCTCGTCACAATACGCCAGTCACTACTCTTGATGAATTGTGGTATCGTGTTGAAGCTGTTCTTGGGCAGCTGTACCAGTACACGCCATCCAAGCTCTGTTTGACTCAATGCCCAGGGGTATCAAGGGCGTTATTACGGCCAGAGGTGGTTGTTCTGGGTACTGATTTCTCAGGATCTATGCACCCAAATTGCGTGAAAATGTAATCACATGTCTGATCTAGTATAATATAGTTCTCCAATGAATACACGTTTATCATCTACATTTCTTCTTCGTGAAGCAATTTTAATGGCCAGTAGTGCATGTTATAGATGTATTGTTAAAAGGAATTGTTCATTTGCTTAAAGTACATCAATTTTATCTTTCAATAATCAAGAGTAAATTGTTTGGATTTTTCTAAATTTTGCATTACGTTATACTGAGGTTACTGAGGTTACAAAACAATGTTTAACTTAAGCCAGTAATTTAACCAGTAATTTCATTTAAATTTACCTTCAAAATTTAGTATTTCAGAATAAGTACGTACAAACTCAGTGCATCCTGATTCATTTATTTTCTCGTGAAATGTTGTGCTGTGGAAAAAGCGTGAAACCCTTTTGCTGCACTCCAGAGATTATTTGCTGAAATTGCCCGCCGTGGTGGCCGTGCGGTTCTAGGCGCTACAGTCCGGAACCGCGGGATTGGTACGGTCGCCGGTTAGAATCCTGCCTCGGGCATGGATGTGTGTGGTGTCCTTAGGTTAGTTAGGTTTACGTAGTTCTAGGTTCTAGGGTACTGATGACCTAAGATGTTACGTCCCATAGTGGTCAGAGCCATTTGAACCATTTTGCTTAAATCTCATTGCCATTACCTTTCTCAAGATTCTGGAGATTCATTGTGCTAGTGTGCTGGCGACCCTTTAACTAACCCTTTCTATACATAAACAGAATTTTCTTCGTGTTAACAGTGATTTTTGTAGTAAATATTACGTGGTACCCTTTTCTAACCCCCTGTGCGGTTCGTGAGCGACTGCACTATATTCCTCCCATTTCAAAATGATCGTCAGTATTTAGCTCAAGTTTAGAATATATTCTTCCTTCAGAAGTGTCTGCTGAACACTTTCCTCCATCTAACCGGCGTTATTTTCCTTCGGTAAGGGTAGTCTTACTCACTGTAAAATTTCCTTAGGAACATGCGATCAGGGTCAGTTATACGACAACCCAGTAGTCAGATTAGGAAGGGGGATGTTACAAACTGAATGTAAACGCCACTGCCATCGTTCGTTAAATGAAAGCCGTCGTCCACTGCGTTGTCCGTGGTGAGAGGTACTGCATGATATTTGGTATTTTCTGGCGCTCTCGTCGCTGCGGATCTCGGAATATTGAATTGTCTAACGATTTTAGACTACCATTCCGCGTTCAAAGCCTGTCAGTTCCCATCGCGCTGCGATAATCAGGTAGTTAATGTTTCCACGTGAATGTCTTGAGTGCAAATGAGAGCTACGGCAATGCTCTGTCCTTGTATAACTTGCGTACGTGATACTGCCGTCATCTGTATATGTGTACATCGCTATCCAATGTCTTTTGTCACTTCAGCAAACGCAAGCTCTATTCCACTGCTCGCATTAGTGTCCGCTTGACTCTCCTGTAGTGTTAATGCGGCGGGATGTTTGTGTACTCTGTTCAAATGTTTATTCTTCCTTGTGAGTGTAGGTCTACCATTGAAGCATCGTGGCCTGCTGGTATGACTTTAATGAGGCATGTTTCGTGCCAGTTGGTTCGAATCCAGCGATGGCCATTGGAGTCCCGTGCCTGTTAACACAGCCATGACACCAGTGCAAACGTGCCGTGTTAACAGACACGGGATTCTAGATTACGTTGCTGCATTCGAACGTGCGTTCTCTGGTAGGCTTTAGGAAGAAGATGGTGGGGGTCTATCCACGGTGTCGTGTCCTGATATGGGTGGGAAAGGGAAAAAGGGGTTGCTGGTCCATCTGCGCTCCCGAGCAGTACAGAGTAGAAGGCAGAAGGACAATTCACAGTGAAGGCATTTAATTGTTTTCTTCTATCTGAGCCAACACTGGTACAGACATTTTCTAGAAATGCAGGGGGTGAGACTCGGCAGGGAACTCGTTGTGGAGACGCTTGGTCAAACAGGATTTTGAAATAGTGGTTTATTCCAGACAGGAGTACACTGCAGGCTAATTCTAGGGTTAGAAAAAGCATGAATAACACTGTTACAACAGAAGCCAGTGCAGAAGTCCCAGGAGTGGATGCTAAACACAGTGGAAAACACTAGCAGAATCTTAACGCTACAACTTAGTTGCAAAACAAAACATAATGAATGTGATAGTGTTCACTGAGGCACTCCAAGTGAGAGAGCAGACTTACGCGGAGCTAGACCGAGGCAGGAGTCAACGGACGTGGTTTCGGCGCCCAGATCGTCTGACTGAGAACTCTGCCAAAATGCGGAATCTAGGGGTTTTAAAGAGTCACGTGGGGGCACTGTTTTTCCCATTTAAAGCCACTCAGCCAATCCCGTAGATCGCTTGCAGGTGCCCGCTAATCATGTTTTAGTTAGGTCCCCTCTAGTGCTCCTAAGGCGGGGATGTTAATGCAGTTGCACTAACTGAGTCCGTATTTGATATCAACATTGTTCAGCTGAAAGCTAAACGTTGTTGCTCTGCCAGATAAGGCTTGCAGCATTGTTGTTATACGTCATTTAGCCCCGTCACTTGGGCTCCCCGGAGTAGGGACTGCTAGGTCAAGAGTTTTTGGCGTTTTCGCTCTCTTTTTAACCCTTGTGAGTCTACTGACGTTGCTGTTCTCAGATCTGGTATCAAACTGGCTTTATACACTAGTACGTTCTGCGTTGAGAACCTACTACAGCGTCTAGATGACATATGAAGTTACATGTCAATTCCTTGAAGAGTAACTAACGGCCTGTGACCGCGTCCGGGGGCGTCTGCATTTTCGCAAGGCTCTCCCCTTCCTGTTTACGTCATGTAACAATATCTCTTCCAGTTTCGTCTGCCCTCAGCATCGTCTCTGCTTCCATGTCTTTGAATGCCTGTCCTCCTTTCTCACAGCTTCAAGATAACACTACAGTAGCAAGGAATAATCTGTATATTACAACGGATGGATCCTGATGACAGAATAAGAACATTTACTGATCAGCTGCAGTACAATGTTTGTGGACCCTTTGGGCGACGTGTGCTTCCACTCATAATTATTGTGGGCAGCGACAAAGATGGTCGGCGTAGCCTCACAGGCTCCCCCGCGGCGGCTACCGTAGCCGCACTGGCGTAACTGGAACCCGCTGCCTCGACAGCGGCGCTGCGGCCTTGCTGGGTCCTACTGCGCCACCTTCTGCAGGCCTCTGTCGTGTGAGCTTGGCGGCTGTGGAGGTATGGGTCAGTACCCGCTCTCAGCGACCATTCCCAGCTGCAGCTGCCTGGCGTCGGCGGGCCAGCCTCACGGCTCCAGCCCTGGTGACGGCGTTTGTGAAGGCAGTACCCCAGAAGGAGGCAGTGCGCTACCACAACGTGCCCTAACTGGTGGACCAGCAGCTGCCTGTTGTCGGCGTCGGACGAGAGTTGCGGCAGCGGCTTCGCTCTGGCGCTCCCTGGGCGACGACCTGCGTTGCGACAGCAGTTATTACGGTGACCGTGACGAAAGTGACGACTCTGAACTGGTAGCGGCCCTAAGTGATACGGGCTCTGTATCACGCCAATGCCTCACGACGGACGATGTTGACGGGGTCTTAAACGCGACTTGCTGCCGCTAATGTCTAAGGGTCTTCTTCCCCAGCAGGTCGGTGGAATATTGTTGTGTTGCTCGACTGGCGTTACTGACCCTACTACCGCCCTAGGTGTTGACGCCCCTGCGTGTGGCGAGCTGGCGGCTGACTCAGTGTTCTCCTTTGTGTTGCTTCACTCGGCACCCCGCCGACCCACTTACATCAAAAGTAAACCGTGCAGCAGAATATAGCGCACGGGAGACTTCTGGCTCCCAATATTCCTTCACATTTTAACTAACTTCATTACTGTAAAACTCCTCCTTCAACCAACTTGATCGCTCTAATCATTCGACCCTATACCGCACAAGAGGGCGTCTGCTCTAACTCGGGCTGGGAAACAAGAAGTAGATGGATCACAAAAGGCTGTCCGCGAGTGTGCTGAGTCGTCCTGAAAAAAGCGACGCTAACACCACCCCCTCCCCGCCCCCTTCTCCCACTAACAAGACCCTCCAGCGACCAAACACTTGACTCGCGTCCCACGGTCGTTATTGTTTAGCTCGCTGGCGTGGCCAGGCCAGTGCGTTTAGCAGAGATCTGAAACTGGAAAGCGTACGTTACCAGCGGCTCGTACCGGAATAAACTGCTTCTGTCCTGTAGAAGAGACTGGTTTGTCACGTAGGCACTGCAAGAACTCACGGTGATAGCTTGTTTGAAAATTATTAGGTTTCTCCTTAATTTCGTAGCATTGTTTATTATGTTGATATTCTTAATTTTTATTTTCATTTCACTGTTACTATTTGAGTTCACGTTTTGTCATTTGAAGATAGTGAGTGGACATGTAGACGCAACACATTGGAGCACCAATCGGATAAATCGGAACATTTCCAGCATATTCTTCTGTCTGAGTTCAAAAGAGAGGTGAGAGCAGCAGAGGCAGCCAGAAACATTTGCGCCGTTTATGGGGACAATGCCGCTGAGCAGAGCACACCAAGAAAACGATTTCTCGTCATTCAGGCAAATCTTCGAGGTTCGATGAAGATAGTTTAAATGCATTAATCCACAATCCATGTCAGTGTACTCGAGAACTGGCACATGTGATGAAATGTGATTAATCCACCACTGTGAAACTTTTTCATGCAACGGGAAAGGTTCACAAATGGGGTGTTTCCGTACCACATGCTCTAAACCAAAATCAGAAAAATCTGCCAATTGCAATATGTGCTTCTCTGCTTGCACGTCATCAGTTGTGAACGGCACCGACCATTCCTGTCCTGGTATAGTTATTGGTGTTCAGACACTATGTCTTTATGCTACCACTGGAAAAAGAAAGGAATGGTTGGTTCCAAACAAAGCAGCAACTCCCCATATGAAGACCTGCATGCCTCCACAAAAGATAATGTTATTCATCTAGTGCAACAGCGACTGTTTGGTGTACTACGAATTGCTTCACCAAGGTGTGACCGTCACTGCCGACGTTAAGTGTCAACAACTGAGACGTCTTGCAGACGCAGTCCTACAACAACGACCGGGTAGTCTGCAGGGAGTGAAACTACTCCACGATAACGCCCGCACGTATTCTGTTAGAGGGACTAGATACATTGTACAGGGTTTGGGGTGGGAAATCATTCCGAAACCACCTTATTCAAACAATCTTGCATCCTCAGATTTTCATCTAGCCCGCCCTGTACCGAACAACCTTCGACCAAGTTCATTTCTTGTGTAAATGCGCTCTGAAAGTGGATCGACTAGTTCTTCCCCACAAAACCATGTGATCTCTACATTCGTGGAATCGAAATCTTACCTTCGCGGTGACAGACTGTTGTGAATGGTGAAGGACAATATATTAGTGATGACTTAAGTCTCTGTTATGTGTGTCTGTTGTGTTTATTAAATTTATGGAAAAATGCTACGAACATAAGCACCAACCCAATACACGAGAAAAATTTCAGAATAAAATTTTGCTATGAAATCCAGGATATTTCTATGGATAGTCACCCTGTACATACGTAACACTGATCTAATTTGAGGTGACTCCTAGCAACCATAAACCGCGTGGCTGGCAATTTCGTAATGTTGCATGTTCAAAATAGTTGGCATGGAAGGACAGTATATAGAATATAATTTACCATAACAGAAAATTTGCACAACACCAGCTTTAATATTAATAATAAAATAAATGCCTCTTTTGAACTTCAATTTTATTTGATAAATTTATATGATAAATTCAGAACATGTGTGTTTGTTTTGATTCCTCGTTCATAATCGTTGATAATCACATAATACAGACAAACCATTCCTGTTTTTATAAAAATGTTTAGGAATGGTTTAGCAGTTGGTGCATCATAGTTTGGAAAGGAAACGTACTTTGAATTTTATCTAGTTCTGTGCTTGTGATTAACGTCTGCACTCAACACTGATAGGGGATCAACAATGTGAGCTGAATTACTTCTACTCCACTACCTTGAAACTCAACTTTTATAGTAGATATTTAGTTCCATATTCCATTATGCGCATCCATTCAGTTCATATTAATTATTCTATGTTACATTACATGCAAGAGTACTTAATAATACTATTCTGGTCACAGTCAGGTAACATAGATTCATAATAGATTCATTTGCATACAACTATGTATTTATTCAACAGTAATTTCGAAAGTGAACATACAACGTTGATCAGCTGAGTGGGTGACATTAATGTTACAGACAGCGGTTTTAATAACCATTGTTATATTAGTACTAGACGTCTTATTCGTCCGTTGATTACTTTTACAAGAATGTGGGACATGACATCGTATTAGAGTGTAAAACATGCATAATATATACTGGCCTAGTTTGAAATAGATGGCACTAGTAGTCAACTACGACTTTATAATGGAATTATCCCTGCATTTGTCGTAATATAGTTAGGAAAACCACAGAAAACTTAAAAAAGAGTGGATCTTCAGTTCCCCCCTATAGAAGGTCTGTTGAAAACCGCATAACCTCATTCGGTTTGTCCCTAGTCAAGAATACTGTTTTGTTTCTACCTTCTTTTATATACGTTATATCATAATGTAAAAAGTTAGTTATCATTGACCGATCCACCTTCTTTATAATCTAAATCTTTCCTCAACCCAAAGGTTGGTACGAGTAACTCAGCGTTTCGATTCTCATGATCCTATGGGAGACGGTGTACCCTTGTCTCCATCCTACCCCTTAACTGACCTTACCAGTCAACATCTTAACATATGAGACCAAATTGTTTCATACACTGTACAATAATTATTTGCTGCATGAAATTAATATGTGAACTGAAAGAAAATGTGAAATAAAGGTTCTCACATGCCGTGTTTCGTGATAACTTGGCGCTTTGGCGCTTGTTTGTCTGATTGGATTTAAACTGTATGTTATCTGTTGTATCTGATTTTTTATAAAATTAATAACTGAATGTTTTCTGTTCTGCAACTTATATAGTGTGCCCAACGAAAGACTCTCTGACTTTAAAAATATGTAACATGAAAACGAAATTCGGCAGAAGAAGGCTAAGATAATTGTGAAAGCTGTATGAATTTTACGTAGACGTTCCACAACAGTAGTCATACGTGCTAACAGATGACGCTGCTCGCTGTAGAGTTCATATCAGCGTGAATAAAGAAAATCGAGCTCTTGATGCGCTCTTTACAATCACATCACAATGTTTTCGGAATGTCCACCACTCGCATTACAAAAAATGGTTCAAATGCCTCTAAGCACTATGGGACTTAACATCTGAGGTCATCAGTCCCCTAGACTTAGAACTACTTTAACCTAACCAACCTAAGGACATCACACACATCCATGCCCTAGGCAGGATTCGAACCTGCGACCGTAGCAGCAGCGCGGTTCCGGACTGAAGCGCCTAGAACAGCTCGGCCACAAAGGCCGGCACTCGCATTACA
Source organism: Schistocerca serialis cubense (assembly GCF_023864345.2). NCBI lineage: Eukaryota > Metazoa > Arthropoda > Insecta > Orthoptera > Acrididae > Schistocerca > Schistocerca serialis. The sequence goes on from NC_064644.1 coordinate 57,536,918, forward strand.
GAAGTGGCACAAGTGTACAGTGAAATTCTCCTTCACGTCTTGTGGAGATTTTACGGAAATGGGTTAAGTTGCCACACAGATCGACGGTTCAGACTCGTACAGCTTCGGATAGTTACTCTAATTTCAATGTGCTCACAAAAATCAGTCCCAAGGAGTCATGTCGGGCGAATATGAAGGCGAATCAATGTATGCGCCAGTAAATTAGGAATAATCCAATATAATGACTCTATTCCCGAAGAAATCAAACATCTGTTCGGTGCGAAATGGTCGTTTGCCATACTGCTGAAACTCCAATGGTACCTGTAAGGTGACAAATTTTTCCAAGACGGCAATGTAACCTTCACTAGTTACCGATCTTGACATGAACAAAGAAGCGATAATGCCTCTGCTGCATATCCTAGTCCAAACATTAACTGTGGGAAAACCAGTAGTTTTGCTTCCACCAAATGGGGATTTTCGGAACCCTCACATCGTCAGTTCTATTTATTCTCGAATCCATTCTAGCAGACGTATGATTCATTTGTGATCCAGATGGAACCAGCATAAAATATTTCACTGTAATTTTAACAATGTGGTTTGCAAAGGCGGCTCCTTAATCGCACGACGGACCAATCTGACTTTGGATACACGTATTGCCTCTTTCTTAGCATTCAGGATATTCTGAAACGCTTCGAACCAATGTCTGCTACAATTCTTCGGAAGGATTCCCTCTGATGTTGCTGAATAAGTCCAGAAACTGTCTCGACATTTTCCAGTGTACCTACATATGGCCTGGTGCTAACATTCCCCAGTACGTCATCAGCCACACAGACTGCCCGTTCAAATTTGGTTAAGAGTTTGTGAACAGTTTTCACATCGGGCCCTTATGAAATATTAAATCGTGTTTGAGAACAGCGCCTTGTTGCCTTAATGTTGCGTCCTAACTGGTGACATTCCAGTACTAGAAACACAGGTTATTCACAATATACGTGATTTGAACTACCTTTAACCTTTCAACGGTGAAAATGGTGGTCATGAGTACGGAATACTATTTGTAGGTACTGTGTATTGCCAGTTCTGAGTACTATTTATGATCACCAGTTACTGCGAGTACAGCGCCATCTGGAGAGCTTTTGCAACTACTACTTTTGTTTCCTTTATTGTTATTTTATACCTGCACATACAAACAGGTAGGCTGGCAGCAGCATTCTACGCCGCTCTTCAGCCTTAGAGGAGACAATGATAGAAGACAGATAGAATACTCAGAAATGACAGAATGGTGGGTAAAAAACAGTAGACATAAAATACAAAACATGGAGCTGTTCACACCCGACGAGAAATCACACCACAAGCTGTTGACACGACGCACAAATATCGATGATTGCGATGGCACATGGGAACGATGGAGCGTGACGGTGATCACAAAGCACGACGGCACACAAACGAGACACTGATGGCGATGATCTCCGGCGCGTGAATGTCCACGCAGCGTGTGCGAGTCCGGGGACCTGCCAAGAGGGGAAGATGGTTGGTTCAAATGGCTCTGAGCACTATGGGACTTAACATCTGTGGTCATCTGTCCCCTAGAACTTAGAACTACTTAAACCTAACTAACCTAAGGACATCACACACATCCATACCCTAGGCAGGATTCGAACCTGCGACCGTAGCAGTCGCGTGGTCCTGGACTGAGCGCCTAGAACAGCGAGACCACCGCGGCCGGCTAGAGGGGTAGAAGGGTGAGGGGGAGGGAGAGGGGAGAGCAAAGATGCCAATGGCAGAGGAGAGGGGAGGAGGAGTAGAGGGACGGTGGTAGGGGAAGCCTGGGGGAGGAGTGGGGAGAAAGGGAGGAGGGAGGGAAGTGGTAGAGAAGGGAGAGAGGGTGCCCAAAGGAATCAAACACAGGAGGAGGGAGGGAGGAGGGGTAGATGGAGGGGAGGAGGGCATCATCAGGGAGGGGGAGCTGGCGGAAGTCACCTTGGGAGAGGGTGTGGAGAGTGGAGAGATGGAGAGCAGGTGGGACATGGAAGTACAGGCGAAGCAGCGGACAGGGGCGAGGGAGAGGATGGGAGAGACCAATGGGTGAGGAGGATCGAGTTTGCGGGAGGTCTAGAGGATCCGTATCCGTTCAAGGAAAAGGAGGAGGTGGGGGAAGGGAATTAGGTCGTACAGGATCCGCATGGGGGAGGGGAGATGGAGGCGATAGGCAAGGCGAAGAGCATGGCGTTCCAGGATCTGAAGGTACTTGTAAAAGGTAGGGGGAGCGGAGAGCCAGACAGTGTGGGCATAGCAAGGGATAGGGCGAATGAGGGATTTATAGGTACGGAGGATGGTAGAGGGGTCCAGACCCCAAGTTTGGCCAGAGAGGAGTTAGAGGCAGGAGCATGCCTTGGCTTGGATCGTCTTGAGGTGGGGGGGTTCAGGAGAGGCGATGGTCAAGGGTGATACCAAGGTACTTAAGGGTGGGGGTGAGGGCGATAGGACGGCCATAGATGGTGATGTAGAAATAGAGGAGGCGGAAGGAAGGAGTGGTTTTACCTACTGTGATCGCCTGGGATTTGGCAGGATTGACCTTAAGCAACCACTGGTTGTACCAAGCAGTGAACCGGTCAAGATGGGATTGGAGAAGGTATTTGGAGCGCTGCAGGGTGGGGGCAAGGGCAAGGAAGGCAGAGTCATCAGTGTACTGGAGAAGGTGTATGGGGGGGTGAAGGTGGCGGAAGGTCCGCCGTATACAAGAGGTACAGAAGAGGGGAAAGGACAGAGCCCTGGGCACACCGGTGGAGGGGAAAAAGGTGTAGGAATCCACATTGTGGATGGTGATGTAGGAAGGACGGTGGGACAGAAAGGAGCCGATAAGACAGACGTAGTTAATAGGAAGGGTGAAGGTTTGGAGCTTGAAGAGGAGACCGGAATGCCACATGCAGTCATAGACTCGTTCAAGGTCAAGGGCGAGGAAGATAGTGGAACGACGAGAATTAACTTGTTCATAGAGGGGATGAGTGAGGTGAAGGAGAAGGTCATCAGAAGAGAAGGATGGCCGAAAGCCATACTGGGTAACGGGAAGGAGGTGGTGCTGGCAGAGATGCTGGTTGATGCATCGGGTGAGGATGGATTCCAGGACCTTGCTGAAGACCGAGGTAAGGCTGCTGGGTAGGAGGAGACAGCAGATGGTGGTTTACTGGGTTTAAGGGCCATCAGGATACAGGAGGTTTTCCATGGGTCAGGGTAGTAGCCGGTGGACAGGACTACATTGTAGAGTCTGTTCAGGGTGGAGAGGAAAGAGACAGGAGCTTCACGAAGGTGGCAGTAGGTGACACGATCGTGACCAGGGGCGGTGTTGCATTTTGTGCAGAGTGTAGCAATGAGATCCTGTGTAGTGATAGGGGCATTGAGTTCCATGTGTGCAATGTTGTCCAAGTACTGGAAACCAGGTGCGAGGGGAGGAACAGAGGTGTCAGTTCGATCGGGGACATCCAGGAAGAGGGAGTAATCGAACTGGGGATCGTCGGGGATGGAAAATACATTGAAGAGGTAGGAGGCAAAGTGATTGGCCATACTAAGGGTGTCAGGGAAGAGGTGATCATCATGGAGAAGAGGATAGTAGGAGGAGGGTTTAGTTCCGGTAAGGTGACGGAAGGCTGACCAGAAGTTGGACGAGATTATAGGAAGGGTAGCATTTAAACGGGTGCATGTCTGTCGCCAGTCCTGGCGTTTCTTAGCTGCGAGCAAGTTTTGGGTGTGTTGCTAGAGTTGCCGGTGGTGTCGTAGTGTGTCCAGGTCACGCATGTGGAGGAAGGCACAGTAGAGATGGCGGGATTGACAGAGGAGGAGGATGTGCTGTGGGGGTAGGGTAGGAAGGTGGGGGTGGATGGCGATAGTAGGGATGTGGGCCTCCACGGCCTCAGACAAGGTCTGTTGGAGAAAGGAGACAGCATGGGTAATATCATCAGGGTGGTGGTAGGTGAAGGGGTGGCTATCGACCTGGGTGGAGAAGGTATCCCGGTAGGCATTCCAGTCGGGACGGGAATAATCATTGACGTATTTTGGGGGAGGGTCATGACTGGGGTCGGGGCGGGGGCGATTACCGTCTGAAATGGTGAGGAGGACAGGGTCGCTACCAATGGGGTCCAGGACATCCACCGTTATGCGGCCAAGGAGGTTAGGGGAGGAGAGGATGACATCAGGACTTGGATTCCGGGTGGGTGTGCTGGGGAATGGGGACAAGGTCGCCTTGAAGGGAGGAGAGGAACCGATGATGCCAGTGCCGTAACTGGGCAGCGGAACGACTATGGATGTTTAGGTCAGCAGCGATCACGTAGGAGAAGGTACAGTCAATGTGGGAGAGGAAGTCAAAAGGAATACGGGTGTTAGGACGGACATAGATGGTGATGCAGGTGATGGTAAGGCCAGGGAAGAAGAGACTAAGGATCAGGTGTGCAGTGGGGTTGGGAAGGAGAGGTTGGAGACTAACTGGGATCTGGTGGTGGTGACCAATGGCAGCTCCGAAGTGGTGAATGGTGTGGTGGGGCTGAAGAAATGTTTCATTAAGGAGGAAGGCATGCATTTGGTGGGTGGCGAGGGTGTGCATGAAGAGATTCTTGTTGGTGGGAAGGGAACGGATGTTGTTGAATGGGATACGGTGCTGTCGCGCCATGACAGGGATTTGGACGAGGGTGTCGAGATGGGAGAAGGTGAAATGGGCCTGGTTGTGGGAGTAGGTGGCATACATTTTTAGGTGGAAGACAGAATGGGCGGCGAGGGAGACCTGTTGGAGGGTGTGAGGGCGCAGGAAAGGGTGGACATTTTGCAGAACAATGGTGACGAACCTGATGATGTCCTAAGCGGTGGGAGGAGGGGAACGAAGGGAATTGCCATGAGGGGTGGGGGCATCTAGAGGGTGGACAGGGATGGAGAGTTCAGGGGTGGTCGGAGGGGGTCGGGATTTACATTTTTGGGAGTAGGTGGGATGCGGGAGATTGCAGGTATTACAGGAGGGAGGAGACTGAAGGTTAGGGCACTGCCAGAGGAAGTTCTCTTGCTTACAATACAGGCAGGTGGGGGTCTCGCAGCACTCAGCTGTTGTGTGTGTGTTGTAGCGCAGACACCTCTGGCAGCAGAGGGATTGAGTAGGGGAACAGGAGTGGTCGACTTTGTAGCGCTGGTTGAAGAGGAGGGCACCCTCCTTCAGGAGGCGGTCAATGGAGGAGGCGTCCTCTGAGAAAACCCGCATAAGGCGGGTGGGGCCAGAAGAGTTAAAAATGCGGTGGACCACCCGCACCTCCAGCGAGGGATGCGCCTCGAGCTCCGCCAGCACCTCCTCCTCCGTGATCGTCAGACTAAGCCGAGTGATCACAGTGGTGAGGGTCGGCGGGCGACGCGGGGGTTGGGGTTGGCGGGTAGGAGATGGGGAAGGAGCAGGGGTGAGGGAGGCATTGGGGCCAAACCGGGTGATGGGTATGCGGGAGAGGATGTCCGTATGGAGGGTGGGGCTGAGGGAGGAGATGAGAACCGAGTCTGTTCTGGGATGAGGAGGGAGATGGGGGCTCCAGGAAAGTGTTGGTGGAGAAGGAGGGAGAAGTTCTGGGCCAACGAGGAGGGAAGGATTGGGATGAGAGAGGACATACTAGTAGGAAGAGGGAGGGGAGGAGGAGGAGGAGGAGGAGGCGGAGGGAGCAGGGCAAGATCGGGAGACATCCATGGCATCCTGGGGGGGGGGGGAGGAGGATGTTTCGGGGCCCTTTTTGGGAGCGGAGGAGGTGGTGGTGCCACTAGGGCGTTTAAGGGCGGCGGAAGGGTGAGTGGTGACATGAGGGACGGGAGCTATTGGGAGGTGGAGGGAAGTGGTAGGTCCCAGCGTGGACGCAGTAGTCAGCGCTGGAGATGGTGATGAAGAAGGCGACGGCGATGGCGGTGGCGGTGATGGCGAAGACGATGGGGAGAGGTAGGCATGGGCAGTGGCGTGTCGGGCCACCACCTGAGCTGGTGCTGCAGTGACAGGCTGGGGAAGTGGGGGGAAAGGATCAGAGGTAGAGCTGCGGGAGGAAGTAGCTGGGGAGGGGGCGACGAAGAGTTAGAAGAGGAGGAATTGAAAGATGGAGGTGGGGCGACTGGGCACACCATGTAATGGTGGTGGTGGCGGCGGAGGGCGAAGTATAAACTATGGCAGTGGTGGTAGTACTGGCAGTGGTGGTGGGGGCTGACATGACGACAGGTAGAAAATAAGACAGTATAGGACGAAAAACGAGAGAGGAAAACCGGGGACGAACGGGAGACGGACGAAGACGGACGCCGAAGTCCCACGCTGCTGGCGCTGTCGACTGCTGGCTGGAACGCCGCAGCTGCTGCAGCCGCGGACGGGGTCGCCGCCGCTGCTGCTGCCGCTGCTGCTGCTGCTGCTGCCGCTGGCTGGACCGCTGCTGGCTGGCGGGACCGCTGCTGCTGCTGCTGCTCGGCTGGACCGCTGCAGGCTGGCTGGCTAGCTGGCTGGCACCTGCTACCCTAACGCTTCGATTCGGGCACGAAAACACTAACCGAAGGGCGGTACTCGTAGCGAGGTATCGCCGGAGTTGGCAACTACTACTTTGGACCCTCTGTATAAAACTCTTCCAGTGTTACAACACAGATACTGTTTGTTGCATTTTTCTGTCGACCTTTATTTTCACATTAATTTTTCAATCTGTTGGGCACATTGTTCTGTAATATAAAATATGTTTGTGTCAGTAATTTCAGTGTTTGGTTTACTGAGATAGTTGGTACCAGATGTACCGCAGGCGCCAGTTCACAGAAGGAACATCGCTGCGCGCAAACCACTCAGGCTGTTCGGGGGCAACACGCTTCCTGAAGCGGCAGCGCCACTAGGAAGCGAGACGGACGCAAGCAGAAGTTCTCAGTGGCAAGATGCGAGATCGAGTCTAACTATGGAGTTCCTGCAGAACGTTCGTCGTGTCTTCAAATTGTGAGAGAAACAGTGGCCGATTGGTAGAGACGCTAATTCTTCAGTGCAAACAGAATAACGAATCGAATGATCGTGTACGGACAAAGACCGCCTTTCTAGAGGTTTAAATGAGAACTGTTATTTTGATAGCTGGCCTAGGTGGTTGAGCGGTTCTAGGTGCTATAGTGTGTAGCCGTGAGAACCACTACGGTCGCAGGTTCGAATCCTGCCTCGGGCATGGATGTGTGTGATGTCCTTAGGTTAGTTAGGTTTAAGTAGTTCTGAGTTCTAGGGGACTGATGACCTCAGCAAGTTAAGTCCCATAGTGCTCAGTGCTATTTGAACCATTTGTTATTTTTATACTTCAGGACAGAAGATTAGTGTTCTTGCAACTTTAATTCAAAGAATGTTAATCAGTTTGCGTTCATGGAGCTGTAATCAACGCAGGACAGGTTAAGGTAAAACTGCATTCTACGACTGGTGTATCCAGCGTTACCAGTTTTGAGTCATATATTTTACTTTCACTATTCTGTGTTACTTTCATTGTGTGTGTGTTCTGGCCTAGATCCCATGCATCGTTGTACTAGGACACCCTTATTATTCTTTTTCAGCGGCAGTGAGATTTTAACGAAGTGTACGCCCCCCATTCCTCAGCACTGGAGTTCGTAAAATTTCAGGTCAGTGTTACACATGTCAGCGGAAAAACTAGAACCTTAAGAATTTTGTTTCTAACATACAGAATCTGCACTGTGTTATGGTATAAATCCTATTATCGACTGACATATCAGTTTCAGAAACAACAATTTAAGTAGGCTGTTTACGTTTTTATGTTGGTAAGGCCACGTAGCGCGCTGTATGAAAAACACTGACTGTGCTTTGTGCAGTCTGTGGCTCATTTGCATTGATGGAATATTCGCTATTGTAGCACTGGATGTGAACAGCGTTTAGCGTTGCACAGTAGGAGGTGAGCCGCCAGCAGTGGTGGATGTGGGGAGAGAGATGGCAGAGTTTTGAGAGATGACGATCTTGACGTGTGTCAGCCAGAAAAAGGAAATTTGTAAAGATGGATGTCATGAATTGAGATACATTATTAAGGTAAATACACTGTTTGTTCCCCATCAAAACCTTTCATTTGCTAACTATGTCTATCAGTAGTTAGTGCCTTCAGTAGTTTTAATCTTTTATTTAGCTGGCAGTATTGGCGGTCTCTGTATTGCTTTAGTTTGAGTAGCGAAGATTTTTGTGAAGTAAGTGATTCACTAAAGGTATAGGTTATTGTTAGTCAGGGCCATTCTTTTGTATGGTTTATTGAAAGTGAGATTACGTTGCGCAAGAAAGAAAAAATTCTGTGTCAGTTTACTGTTGATCAGAATAAATAAAGAGAGAAATGTCTGAGTACGTTCAGTTTTGCTCAGCTGTTTGATAATCAAATAACGTGAGAGATTTACCAGCACTGTTATTCATAATTTTTCTAAGGGGATGTTTCACAATCACACCTACGTTCCTAAAGATAAGTAAGTAGTCTCACCAACCTCTTGTAACCCAAAGCAGCGAGTCGTTATTTTCTGCTCTGCACACGGGTGCTAATTCCTGAGGTGGCCCGTGCATCCTTAAGCTATTTGCAATATTTAACCAGTACCAGGGCAGAAATTTCTCACACAGACAGCGATAACCTTTTCTTCAATTTATATTTCCTTCTACCGTTCGCGCGGCGAACGCGGCAGATGGAAACACGGCACAGAACGGACAAGTCATCAACTATAGTTTACTACACGCATGAATTGGTAATAAAACACGCACACATAAATACGTCTGGAATAAATTGCCCCAGATATAAGTTAAGATAGTGTCGATGTTTCAGTGCTGTCTTAATTCCTATGATTCTTTTTCTGTCGCTAGGTGAATATTGGAACTGGATACCTCTCCCAAATATTTTCTGTTGCCGTGAACTTTGGCTCACTAACAGCTCTCCTCTTATTTGGCTCAAATCTGACTCTATAGCAACTAGTTTTCACAATGCATTGCATCTGATACTGCTTACTCTGCCCTTCATGGTAGGGATTTAACAGCAAACTTACAACTCATGTATACGTCATCGCATGTGCAGCAAATTTTATCACATTCAGGAATAGGTATGTACACACACGTGTTAGTCTTTCAGACCTGTGCCTGTCTCTTGATGCCCCAGAAACACGTTTAAACAGATTCGGTCACTTGGTTCTGAGATTGGTTTTCAGATGATGAAAGGCAGATTCTGGAACTGAAAACCTTCAAACCGCCCATTACTAATTGTTCGTCCCTCTAGTCCACTTCCAATTCATTTTGAGCAGTTTGAAAAGAACAGATTTCTGTTATACCTGGGATTAAAAGAATAGCTGTACGTGTGCAGGTAGCAAGTGAAAACAGATTTATGGACAGCATCATCAAATTTCTACTGTTACCAAGAGAGTCTGGATGTGAATGCGTAATTTAATTTCAGAAATACATTAGGTAATTGTAATAGCTTTATTCAAACTTCTAAGAATACATTGCGATTAATATATCAGATATATATCCGTCAAAACTTCGACAAAAAAACTTAAGCGTTTTAATATCAACGACATTTTCGTACATTTCTGGTCGATTTTCGCAACTACGTACTCGATTTGGTCCTTTAACTTCATTTTACCACCGGAAGTAGTCACACTGTGTTATGTTGGAAGATCTTAGTGGTCAATTATCTTGGGTGTGAGATGACGCGACCAGCAAATTTCTCCAGCTAACAATGTTAGTCATTCGTTCGCGAAATGATATGTGGCGCCTTATTGATGAAACCACGTTTTTCCTAGATCCATTTCCTCTAGTTGGCAGCAAAGAAACTCACCTAATATTGCGATAATATTCTCTGTGTCATCACTGCGTTACCTGCGTGAATCTCGATGAAAATGAGGGCCAATCTCTCCACCCTCCCAAAATCTGCATCCTCCATCGGCTGTTGAAGTGTTATGCGAGGACTGTCGTCGCCAAAATCCCATTTTACGCTTTTTGTTGTGGCTGTCTAGTTGGCAAAGCGCCTCACCGTTAAATTTGTTTCCCCTCTTGGTTTACTAACACTCAGACAGCGAATTCACGCCCTTGCAAATGGTCAGTGGGCAGTTGTAGTTGTTGAAGATTGTGAATTGGAGCTTTTAAGAAAATAGATGAAAATCATTTGTTAGAATTCGCAGTAAAGTGCTCAATGGAATGGTCCGTTCTTGTGACTGAGAGTGAATCGAGTGTTGGGGACTTTGAGCTAAATTCTCGTGTACTGAGGCAATAATTTCAGTGGATTCTGTGCCTTAACATCAGTAACTGAACCCTTTTCCTCACACTTTTCAATTATTCCTCGAACTGTCGAGCAATCGTATACAATCAAAACTTGTACACGGGCGATAATGTGTCTCTAAAGAATATTCCTGTATTTTTAGTGCGTTGAGACGAAGAAAAGACGTTATTCGACATTGAATGGCAATGTCTATAAATGACGTGGAATTTAAATGGCGCATTTTTACCGGAATACACTATGTATACCTAGAATTTAATTTATTTTCCTCTTTTCACCAAATCAACAAAAGCACATACAAATACTGAGCCCTTGTGCTTTCGAATATGTCGGACTGATCCAGAAAGAGATTATTAATAGTTCCAACCCACCGACCTGAGCAAGAGTTTTTCCGTTGGTTGTAATACAATCGTCCGAAATTGAGATCTCTTGTTTCAATACTCCATAAACTGAAACCGTCGCCTCCAATATCAGTTTAGTGTGATTTGGTTCAAAAGGACGGCTTTTTACACTGTTCTGTATTCAGAAAATGAATGGTGATTCTGACTTCATTTCAATTCCTTGCATTTGTACACCAATGGCTATTTAATTTGCAATACCACGAGGGAAAGTAAATAACTAAGTTTTGCTTGTTGTACTTATACGTACAAGAGGAAGAGTACGTGGCAAATTTTGCACATGAAATTTGGTACACAGAGCTCCTGCATCCAACTTCAACAATGGCTCTAACTCCGATGGGCGTGCTGCGCGGTATGGCCGCGTGGTTCGAGGCGCCTCGTCACGGATTGCGCGGACCCTCCCTCCGGAGGTTTGTCTTCCCTCGGGCATGGTCGGGCATGGATGTGTGTGTTATTCTGAGCACACGTTAGTTTAAGTAGTGTGTAAGTGTAGGGATTGATGACCACAGCAGTTTGGTACCTTAGGGATTCATATTTGAACATTATTTTTCGATGGGTGTCAGGTGGAACTGACCTTAATTGACAGAAACTTACGTTAGGTGATAGGTATAGCTACGTCATTTCTCGGTATTTCAGATCTACAACGAGTTCATCAACCTTAGTGGCTATGTGGGTGGTAGGGGGTGGGGTGCCAGTCTTTCAGTATATAATGATCATATGGTGTCAGCGGGTGAGATATCTGAAGAACGTCCTGACCAGACTGACAGTCAGACACACTGTGTAGGATAAGTTAGGACATCACGAGCGATGTGAAGTTTTGCTTTATCCTTTTGGAAGATAACGTGACGGAGACCTCTTGGACAACGCACAGCCACAGATCTTAACTCGTAACTGCTGCTGTATCGGTTACCTGCTATGTGAATCCGTTGCGAATGTGTAACTCACGCGATTGCTCCCCAAAACCTTGAAACGTCCCCTTTGAACAATTTATACAAGACTGTGCTTAACCTGACACACAATATTTTTAGCGCAACGCAATCTGACTTTCAGAATTCTCTACAAAAGAATGGCCCTGACTAACATTAAACTATACCTTTCACAACTCACTTACCTCACAAAAATCTTCGCTGCTCAAGCTACTGCAATACAGCGAGCGCCACTACTGCCAGCTAAATAAAAGATTCAAACTACTGAAGGCACTAACTACTGATAGGGATAGTTAGCAAATGAAAGATATTACTAGAGAACAAACAATGTATTTACCTTGATATCATCATATATAAATATATCAGTTCATGAAAAATTACAAAACTCCGCCATCTCTCTCCCCACATCCACCACTGCTGGCGGCTCACCTCCAACTGCGCAACGCTACGCGCTGTTCACAGCCAGCTGCCTCTGCCCAACACTACAATGGCAGACAACAATGCAAACTAGCCACAGACTGCACACAGCACAGCCAGTGATTTTCATATTGAGCGCTACGTAACGTTGCCAATAAGAAAACATAAACAGCCTACTTACATAGAGAAAACGTAAACAGCCTACTTACATAGCCCCCATGCTCCCCACAAAAATTTTTTACAAATGGTGTTGGGCACTGGCCAATACAGATTTGACAAAAATTTTTCACAATTACAGTAACAAAGATATAAAATGCACACACTTATTAATATTATGTTGGTCAAAAGATCAAAATTTCTCACAATCCATAAAGACAGTCCACATTGTTCATTACGGTAATCACAGGGTTTTTTTTTTTTTCACAAAGTCTCATTAGCAAAAGAAATTGCACACAGAAGTAGTGGATTTCCATGCAGTCATGAAGAAGTAGTGTTGTCCTTCCAACGGAAAGACAGTGCTGACTCTCGACATGCTGACAGGTAATGGGCCACAATGGAGCAAACCCACAGCAGAGTCATTCGAAGTTTTGAAGAATATTGGTAGGTAGGTCATCACAGAGCAGACCCACTGTAGTCCTGGTAGAGATTACGGTATTGGTGGGCCACCAGAGGTGCAGACCCACTGTAGTCCTTGTAGAGATGACCAGCAGCCATCTGTTGCGATTGTGCAGGTGCACATTCACCATTGAAGAGTCTTGCGGAGAATATAGCAAGTCCATAACCACCACTTGTGCGCTCACAAAGTTTTTGGAATTGTCCTTAGAACCAGCAATGCTGTTATCCAGTCCCTTGCTGAATTATTAACACACGTGCAAACACTAACAGTCCCTACTTCTCACATATTGTCCACATACTATGACCAACAGAAACGTGTGCAGTGAAATGTAACTAACAAGTTAATAATATCATGAACTGGTGACAATTACAATTTTATAACATAAGAATACAATTACAAAGGTACAAAATACAGCATTAAAAACATAATAATACAGATAAAATTTGTAGTAAAACAGGCGTTACAAAAGAATAGAAATAAACATATACATCAGTGTTACAAAAATTGTGACATAAGTACATACATAAAATAATGAGAATAGTTTTCGAAACATTAATTTCACACATGAACATTGAAACAGAACAGAATTGTAAACAACTTTACAAAGAAAATAACATATTATTAATGCAACTTATATTTGAGGATAACAGTATTCCTCATCATAGTGAATGTAGCTTAATATTAAAAGAAGAAAAAATTCTATGAAACTACACAGAGACAGGAAGAAAACAAATACACAAGGGTACACAAACACACAGTGGGATAACACCAATGGGAAAGGACAGGGTTCGTTTTCAGTGTAACATGTGGTACTGCAGTCCAACCCAAAACTTCATTCTATAGATCTTTCGTCTGATTTCAACCTTTGCTTCCACCAAAAAAATCTTATCCAAGCATGCTTCTGTATTCCGTTCATATTTCTTTCAAAATAATTATTTCTGATTGTACAATACTCATTTGGGCCCAAATCCTTTTTATATAACTTCGCAATGCATTCTTTACCTATTCTCCATAGTCAGTTTCTCATATAGTCTACCCCCTCTTAAGCTAACTTAAATCTACTGAGCTCAGATGCTAAACTAAGGGACGAGGCAATGCAGCAGCACGTAAAACAATTATTATAAACAGCAATAAAAAAATGGAAAATTGCAAAGCAAGCTACAGTATAAATTAGCAAAAGTCAAATTCAATAACACTATGCCTGGCAAACAGCAGCAACTTATACCTAAACATGACATAGCGCAAGCAGAAAAAATATTACACTAAAATGGCCATGTCTAATACCTATGTCACATCTTAACATTAGAGTGATGCATCACGAGAACTTACACTAGCAGATAAGTTACCAAATCGTAAAGAAATTATTTATGCAATTCCTGTGAAGGGAAATGTCTATTTATGTGCCCTCGTTTTCTTGTAAGTAGATCATAAATTTCTTATTGACTGGATCTGTAGGCATAAAATAACTATATTAGTACATATATTAAATTTTATTTTAACCAATGCTGCAGTGCAGCTAGAAACTTGATATTAAACAAAATGTGTAAATAAATACATAAAGCAAGCCATCTGGCATTTTTCTTAACTAGCAAGACAATAGCTGTGAAATGTTTCTCATCGTTTCATTAGGCATTTCAGAAAAATATCATAAATTACGAGCTCCACAGTATGCTTTCAACAAGGAGATGTCAGTAGCGCGGACAATGGCCTTCCCTTTCTGTTTTTTTACCTGTGCTTCTGACGAGGCACTCACACTAATGGCTTGTTCTCCAGGTGTCTGACACACCTGGGTGCCCACGACGCATTATGTGCAGGTGGTCACTTAACTTTCGTACGGAAATATTTACGACAGCAGTTTCTGCTACCGTCTCACATAGAAATATTTCACAGGTCAAGAATTAGCGTTGCAAATCTGTAGAAACATAATGCTATAGATATAAGAGTGTCCAAAAAAATTTTCGTCTGCATTGTAATACATTCACGAATATACACACACATTTCATAACTCTTAAAGTACGATTCTTGGTTTCCAACAACCTTTTCCACAAATCAGAGTCCCTAAACACTACTCATTATTCCTTACCTTATTCGTCGACACTTCTTCAGTATTTCATCATAAGAAATACGTAGCATAATAAACATTCCTCAACAACATAATACACATCGTCGTCGTAATAATAACATCATAACACCTCAGTCAAATCTCAAAATCGTCGTAGCTTCCTCCAATAATTTCTAAGCCTAAAAAGAATTCTCTGTTCATTTAAATAGTGTCATCTACCTCAAACGTACTTTAAAAATCATGATCTCATACCCAATATATCATTCAAAGCTCTCATAGTATCACAGTGATTCCGAAAAAATATGAACAGTTTACAAAGTACAGACAAAATACAGTTTCATAAGTGTGAAGTTATCCAACTGTGTAATTGCGTAAACATGTGTCACTGATATAGTAAAAATAAATGTTTGTCTCTCTCAGTTAAATGATCAGATAGCTGTGTAATTTGTGTGTTAGAGAAATATGGTACCGATGTGTAAAGTTGTATAAGCAAATACCATATTAGCTAGGGTTCCTTGTGCTTGCCAAACACATGGTACACAAAGTAAGCGTGTACCCCCCTGAGGATTAATGTAATTATACCCTCAGGTGTTACAGATTACAGCAATGGAATGAAATGTATCACGCAAAACTTTCTTTGTAATTCAAAAATCTTTAAAAATAAATGTTTTAAGTATAAAATTGATCACTCAAATACGTGTACTGTAGCGCTAAACTGTGCGTCTTGTAACATAATCTCTGTGGAAGTGTCGTAGTTATCGTCCTCCGAAAGCTAAGTTCTGCAGAAGTCAATGTACTTACCTCATGATAAACAAAAGTGAAATGCTTTGCGTATAGATATCATAGTTATTATGGTTATTGGCGTGATGAAGAAAGTACTGTACAGTAACGTATTGTTGTGCCACAAAAAAGGCTGTCTCATTGTTGCTATACCACAAAAGTTACTACTAAAACCTGTTTTACTTTCCAGAAGAATTCAGAAAAACTGTGCAGATATAAAACAGATACACCGCAAAAGCAACATTGTAAATTGTCACTCATTAGTAGCGTCGTGATAAAACCGTGTAGTTGTCACTTAAACTAACCACTGTGTCGTCTGGTATCTCACAGAAAGTACATTAAACCCAGAATGTATTTTCAAGTAAACCAAAATGTTGCATTAAAATCTCCTTAGCAGTACTGGTAAATGTTCTAAGTATGTGAGCCTTATAGTCGTTACGTAATCGTGCAACAAACAAGCAAGAATGTACACACACACAATAACACTGTGACGTCTGTTTACTATAACAATGCAATCGTAATTTCTGTTTAAAAATGTTCCCTAGGTTCTAGACTGGATATTTAACTTCAAACATTGTTGCATGTTAACAGTTTCTTAAGTCTGACAAAGCATACTAGTAATGTGAAGTGAAAAGTTTTATGGCAAAGACAAAGTTAAAAAGCAGATTATCTTTCAATAAACGGTTCTACATGTGAAATGTGGTGTAAACCTTTACTCTTCCTAGTACGCAGAGTTTCAACTTCAACGCAATTATCATGTGGTATACGTCGGATTCTGTAAGGTCCATTGTAAACTAGAAAGAATTTGTGACTCAAGTGTTTCTTCTTATGTGACAATGAATGAGCTTTAATGAGAACTTTCTGACCAATATACAATTTCTTTGTATTTGCTTTACCGTGTAGTTTTCTCCTTTTGTCTGCTGCAGATTTTATATTTTTAAGAGCCAAATCAATTATGTCTTTGTGTCGAAGTTTACGTGTATTTGGGAAAGGTACAAGCTCTCTGATTCTGTTCGGCGGTTCTTCATTCTTTAGTACAAGAGTAGGTGGTAAAGCAGTGGAATCATGAGGCATTTCATTCAGCACATTTTGAAATAAGTGTAAATATCTGTCCCAATGCTGATGCTTTCTGTGACAATAAAGTCTGCAAAGCTTATTGATTTCTTTCATAATCCGTTCAGACGGGTTACAATGTGGTGAGTACAATGAAATAAAAACAGGTTTGATTTTATGGTTGCGAAGCATGCGTGACCAAACAGCAGATCTGAATTGCGGTCCGTTATCTGAAATGACTTTACTAACGTGTCCAACTTCACGTAAGAAATTTTTAACAAAGACGTTGGATACAGACCGTCCAGTGGCTTTACGTAACGGTGTGAAAGAAACAAATTTTGAAGTAAGTTCAACAGCGACTAGAACGTACGAAAATCCATTAGATGTTCTGACAAGCGGTCCCAAGAGATCAACAGCAGCAAATTCTTTTAATTTAGAAGGAATGATAGGAAACAACGGAGCACGATGTGAGACAGTAGATGGTTTCGCCTTTTGACAAAGTTTACAAATAGACAAGACTCTTCGAATTCGCTTTTCCATATTGTTAAAATAACAAGTCGTTCGAAGAATATGATAACATTTTCGTGGACCAAAATGTGCGTAGCTGAAATGAATGTACCAAATGAGCTTATTAACAAAATCGTCAGGAATGCAAAGTACCCATAGCTTGTCATCAACAGTGCAGCGTTTGAACAGTATGTTGTTTCTAACCAGATAATAATGCCGAATCTGTGTGTGTGTCCTTTCATGCCATTTGCTCTTGATGTCTTTCCAAATCGGATCTTTATCTTGTTCATGAGCAATGTCCTTTAAAGATGTGGTGATGAAGTTTTCAAAGGCGACTTTCTGAATGTAAAGAATACTGAAATTTTTCTCGAGGTTGCCTTCTGTGGTACTTTTCTCAAGCCCAGCCGGTGCGCGTGACAGTGCGTCCGCAACAATGTTCTCCATGCCGGGAATGTAGACTATTGTGAAGCGGAATTCTTGCAGAAACAATGCCCAACGTTTTAACCTGTCATGATTTAATTTTGAAGACATAAGAAATCGTAATGCACGATGATCACTGTATACTTTTACGTGCTTACCAGAAAGAAAGAAACGGAATTTGTTAAATGCCCAAACGATAGCTAAAGCTTCTAATTCAGTAACGGAATAATTTTTTTCAGATTTTGTTAGCACTCGGCTAGCAAAAGCAATGGTTTTCTGAATGGTAGTGTCATTTTCTATGGCTTCTTGAAATAAATGGGCACCAAGACCGACTTTAGAAGAATCCGTGCTAAGGCAGAAATCTTGTGACAGATCTGGATGAGCTAAGATTGGCGCGTGAAGTAACGCTTCTTTCAAAGAATTGAATTCCAATTGTGCTTGTTCGTCCCAGTTCCAAATAGTATTTTTTCCAGTGAGAGAACAAAGTTTTGGTGTAACAAGAATTTGCATATTCAGAAAACGACGGTAAAAATTTACGAGACCTAGAAAACTGCGGACTTGTCTTTTTGTGGATGGAACTGGAATGGCTCTGATTGCTTCTAACTTTTCAGGATCCGGCTGAATCCCTTCAGAAGAAATAATATGTCCCAAAAACTTCACCTTTGTCCTACCGAATTCAGACTTTTCCAAGTTAACTGTAATTCCAGATTCTGCAAAAATACGTAACAAACTGTTGAGGATGCGATTATGTTGTTCCCATGAAGCTTCTGCTATCAGAATATCGTCCACATACAAGGTGATGTGACGTTTTAAGAACTCAGGTAATATGGAATTTAACCCACGAATGAATGCTGCCGAAGAAATGTTCAAACCAAAAGGAAGTTTCCGAAACTGATAACAAACGCCGAAACAAAGGAAAGCTGTGTATTTTCTACATTCTGGATGAAGTTCGATCTGATAAAAGCTGGATCTGAGATCAATGGAAGACAACACTTTTACACCATTAAAATTTTGAAGAAGTTCTTCTAACGTTTGCGGCCTGTCTGTTTCAGGAATAATGATCGTATTGATTTGTCTCGAATCTAAGACAAGCCTGATCGATCCATTTTTCTTCTCAACAACATGTAATGGATTGTTGTATGAGCTTACTGCAGGCTCAATAATGCCCTCATCGAGCATAGATTGTATTTCTGTTCTAACACGGTCCCTATAATGTGCTGGAATTACATATGGTCTAACACAAAATTTAGTATGCTCACGAACACGAAATTGGTATTGAAATCCCTTGATTGTTCCTGTTTTATGAGTAAAAACTGTGGAATGTGCTTGTAAAATCTCAAAAAGGTCCTGCCTATCAGTGTCATTACAATTCTCAATTGTTTGAATTTTATTCTGAATTAACTTATTAGTGTCAAATGCGCCGTCGATATCATCCCTGTCAGTACTTGCAGAGTGATTGTTAGTGTCTAGTTCCGTAGAAAATTCCGAACTGTTGTCTAACAGAACGTAAAGCCGATTAATTTCCTCATCATGGTTTGAGAGCCAATCTTCAAATTTCAAAGCTATTGACTTACCTTCTTTTTCTAAAGTTATTTCAGCATCGTGAAAGTTTAAGATTGCTTTGTATTCATTCAAAAAGTCTACTCCCAGTATAATTTCCGTCGACAATAATGGAACAATAAGGAAGTTCGTAGAGAAGCTGTGGCTTTGACAAAAGAATTCTAGGTTGGTTTGTTGGCGTACATCTACACTTTTTCCAAAGATTGCACCTTGTAATTTAATCTTACGTAACGGAAGTGTGGGGCAATCGTTCGATTTGTTGCATTTGCTAAAGGCTGTTTCACTGATTACTGAAATGGGACTGCCAGAGTCAAGTACTGCCGTAAATTTTACGTCATTTACTGTAATGCAAATCACAGGATATGCAACGTTGTTATGTTTTACGTTGTGTTCTTGGAGTAAGATGTCCCTAATATCTTCCATTTTTACGTAATTACTAGCTACGGCAGCTGCGTCGTTAGTGTCATAAGAACGTTTTGTGGCTGCCAGCGGTGTGAGTCATTGCCTATTGTCTCTTTGTTGGCGCGCGTCGTTATTGGGGTTTGGAGACCTAACTTCTACAAATTCACCGTGACGAGAGGGCCCTGCTCTGTTTGAATCCCGCCAGTTCTGATGCAATTCAGGTCTGTCGTTACGATCATATCGTCTGTCGTCATGTCGGTAGATTCCATAGTTTCTTTCTTGTCGGTCACATGGTGGAGAATTTCTCCCTGAATCGTAACTGCGCGCTGGTCCGTTGCGTCTAAAGTTATTCTGTCTCCCTTGATAGTATTTATTTTGGTTCCCATATTGTCTGTTTCTCTTATTGTCTCTGTGATAGTCATTACCACGGAGAGGTGATCTTTCCCTGTAGTTATTACTACTCTGCCAACGGTTGTCATACGGGTGGTGTCTGTTTTGGTCACGATTTGTGTTGTGAGAATAGCCTTGTCGTGTCAAGTTATTACTTCTTTCATCGCGGAATTGCGACGGATGTGACCTGTAATTGTTGTGTTCCTGGTTTCGCGTTCCGCGATTGTCAGTGTCAATTTCTAATTCTTGTAACAGTCCCTGAAATGCTTCAATGTCGTCTTTGCAACGTCCTGCCAAAATAATATGTCGTAAATGTTCAGGCAGTTTGATTAAGCAAATGCGGATGAGTTCTGAGGGGCTGTATGGGTTTGAAAGATACTGATTCTTATGCAACATGTCTTCAAAATATTTCACAAGACTGGAGAATTCAGATTGTTCGAAATGTTTCATCATTATGATACCATGTTTTACACGATCTTGTGTGGCTTGAGACCAATATGCTGAGAGGAAGGCATGGTAAAACTCTCCTTCACTGTGGCAATCGTGAATTACCGATCGCATTCTTACAGCTGGTTCATTCTCCAAGTAGCCACACATAAATTCTAATCTGTGTTCCAACGACCAGTTGGGAGGAAAACAATGAGAGAATTGATGGAGCCATGCTTGTGGATGAATGTCGTTGGCAGAATTCTTAAACGTTTTGAATTTACGTGTAGTAATGAACAGCTTATAGTCAAAATCGTCATGTCGGCGAGTCGCATGTCGGTCATTGTTACGTCGTGTCGGCGGTTCCATATCGAAATTCGGTGCACATTGCCAGTTTCTTTCATAACTTCCGAAATGCCCTGTGTTATTATTTTGCGTCTTTTCCGTATTTCTAAGTCCCTCTTCCCGTGTTGGAGCGCGAGTGTCCTCTGAAATACGTAATTCTTGTATTACCTGTGTCAGCTGATCTTGTACTTCCCGGATTTCTCTTTGGTGTTGTGTATTAATTTGGTTCTGATTTTGTTTGAATTTTCTTATTTGTTCATACTCTTCTGTGTCAGTGAAGGCTACGGGTCTTGTGTCATTCAGATCATCATCTACCTTTGTAGATAAGTTAGTGACCTGATCCGAAAGTTCGGCTACTTTCTCCGATAGTGTACTTATTTCTTCAGTGTGTTTTTCTGAACCAAGTTTCAGAGTATCTACTGTGTCCTTAAAGTTTTCCTGAGTTTTTGCAAGTTGCGTAACCGAATCGGTAGATGCAACTGAGTCAAATTTAGCTTGAAAGGTCTCATGATTTTCATGAACAATAATTTGCAGTTCTTTTATGGCTGCTTCGTGATTCTGTAATGCATTTTCATGCCGCGAAAAAATAGGTTGAAAATGCTCACAAATTTGTGTTTTTACGTCGTTACAGACTTTTTGACATTTCCATTCGATTTTATGTAACTCAGTAGGTAAATCTTCACGTGTTTGTTCAAGTGTTTGTTCCAATGAGTCTAACTTTTTAAGATTTTGTTCCACTGTGTCTAACTTTTTGAGATTTTGTTCCACTGTGTCTAACTTTTTGAGATTTTGTTCCACTGTGTCTAACTGTTGCTGTGTTTGTCTCTGGTGTTGTTCCATTGTGTCTAACTTTTCAAGCTTTTGCTGTGTTTGTCTCTGATTTTGTTCCATTTGTTGCATTAATTGCAACAATAATGTATTAGTGTCTGGAATCTGTTTCTCTACGCTTTTCGGCAGTGCATTTGCACCGACAACATTCACATTTTGACAAGCAGAAAATGTGTCTTGACTTATTTGAGAAAACGGTGATGACCCAAAACCTGAATCTACAGTATTTGCGAAATTGTGTCCTGTCATTTCGGATTCCTGAGGCGAGCTGTTGCCGACCGATCGATCGATAATGCGTCCCTCTTCACTAATTGTTTCACTGTCCGTGCCATTGTTTGCCGCCCGCTCCATTTCCCTATGCACGATTACCAAATTACTACTTTGAACATCAGTTAATTCATTACTCGGTGGCGCTAACACACTGCTTTCATTTTCACTGTCATTTCTCAGTTTACTTTGGAGCCTAGTGTTACGTTTTTCACACGCCATTATTGTCACAGTATTTCACACGACAACACAGAAAGACACAATTTGAAGAGCAAAAATAAGAGAACACATTGACATAGCACTGAAAATAATATCTAGTTAATTGCAAGCGCAGCTGCGAAATACTTGGTGCAAATCTACATGCATGCCACAACTGTTTTACTGTACAACAATGAAAAACTACAACTACAAAGGAAATTCTCTCTACAATTACGCGCTAGCAATAAACAAAAGCTACACTAAATACACAAACTACAAGAAAAATCAGAAGATTCCAGTGAGGCATCCTAGGCTAAGGGTCGACATATGAAACGTCCCCTTTGAACAATTTATACAAGACTGTGCTTAACCTGACACACAATATTTTTAGCGCAACGCAATCTGACTTTCAGAATTCTCTACAAAAGAATGGCCCTGACTAACATTAAACTATACCTTTCACAACTCACTTACCTCACAAAAATCTTCGCTGCTCAAGCTACTGCAATACAGCGAGCGCCACTACTGCCAGCTAAATAAAAGATTCAAACTACTGAAGGCACTAACTACTGATAGGGATAGTTAGCAAATGAAAGATATTACTAGAGAACAAACAATGTATTTACCTTGATATCATCATATATAAATATATCAGTTCATGAAAAATTACAAAACTCCGCCATCTCTCTCCCCACATCCACCACTGCTGGCGGCTCACCTCCAACTGCGCAACGCTACGCGCTGTTCACAGCCAGCTGCCTCTGCCCAACACTACAATGGCAGACAACAATGCAAACTAGCCACAGACTGCACACAGCACAGCCAGTGATTTTCATATTGAGCGCTACGTAACGTTGCCAATAAGAAAACATAAACAGCCTACTTACATAGAGAAAACGTAAACAGCCTACTTACAACCTCTACGCCAAGGGCATGGCCAATATGACGATGATGAGTGCAGCCTGGCACTGTTCATTCTCCTCGGCGACTCCACACACAGGTATGTCCATTGCGATAATGTACATGGAACTGGGGTCTGCCTGCAAAGATAAGGTGTCACTTATAGGTCCAATGTAGTCGCCGGGTACATCACCGTTGGCCTGTTTGTATTCGCCGTCTTGTGAAGGGGAGCTGGGACAATGGATGCCTTGCTGAATACCCTTGGTGCTCCAGACGTCGCCAGCTATCCATGTAGAAAGTTGCTATTAACAAGCCAGTTTTCTGATTTAGACTACGGTCTCTTACTGCAGAGTCGTACACAGCTAAGAGGGTCTCCGCCCTCTCTGGCGCTGGTCGCGTGAGGCCAATGAGATCCTGCATGGGGTTTTGTACGTCGGCCGAAGTGGCCAAGCGGTTCTAGGCGCTTCAGTCTAGAACCGCACGACCGCCACGGTCGCAGGTTCGAATCCTGCCTCGGGCATGGATGTGCGTAACGTCCTTAGGTTTGTTCGGTTTAAGTAATTCTAAGTTCTAGGGAACTGATGACCTCAGATGTTAAGTCCCATAGTGCTCGGAGCCATTTTATTTGGGGTTGTGTACGATCCTCGTGACGTCGGAGATAGTTGAGGTAGTATGGTTGTTTCAGGATCCCGAACGACACGAGATACCATATAGCTGAACCATAAACCTGTCTCGATACCCCAGTATCGTACCGCTTTCGAATTTCGATATGTACCATTGGAGTTGTTTCCACTTTCACGAGGCGTAACAAGATGATCTCATGAACATTAACATTGAAATGAGACTTCCGAATGAGTACTCCAGTTATTACTTATTCTTTATGTACCCTCTCATTTGTGCGATGGAGCTGAAATCATGATTAGTTACGTATCCAGTCATGTAGTACCCTCCATTAAATTTTGATGTTTATTGCTTGTCTCCTTCTTGCAGCAATTTAATGGTCACTGTAGTATGACAGACATTGAGGCACAAAAATAGTATAAAAAGCACAAGACGAAATAACTGCTTAGCATGGATGATACTCATCGTTTCCATTAATTCGCCAAACGGCAGCAGGTTGGAGCACCCAGCGGCAGACAGTAAACTCGAGCATGGTCCTCCCTGCAACAGCCACGTTTTGCGCTCGCTGCTGGTGCCGGCGACATCGCTGGCTGTGATACGAGCCGTGACGCGCGCCCACCGTCCTCCGAGCACAGGCGTGTGCTTCGGCGGCGCGCCGCAGCGAGCGCTGGCATCGCGGGCGCCTCCGCGTCGGAACGGCGCGCGGCAGTAGCGCGGGGTGATCCGCCGCCGCCGGTACGCCGCGACGCCGACGCCGCCCCCGACGCCGCCCCCGACGCCGACGCCGCCCCCGGCAGCGAGTCGCGTGTCGCCGCTGGCTGGATGACGGCGACCGGCCGCTGCTAGGTCGGCATGGGCTGGTGCGCGGCGTGTGCACCGCTCGCGGCGCTCCTGCTGCTGGTGTGCGCTCACGGTAAGTCGGGTACCACGCTGCCGCGTTCTTCCCTCACCTGCGCACTTCGCCTTGCCGAAGTTTGATTATTTCTGAGAAATGTAGCGGCTGGGAAGTATCCGTCAGCCCATATTTCGGATACTCAATGGACAGGAAAGCTTGACAGTCTCAGCTCAACCTATCATGAAATTTCGAGCGTATTTACACTGACTATATGCGTGATAAATTCGTAGCCTTCAGGAAGCATAATGAAGAGCAGGCGGACTCATGTTGAATTTCCTTTTACTACTCATGTTTATTTATTTTTTTTTTTAAAGAGAGCTCTTCGGCGTTTTGACTGCTAAAACACGATTTCCTTTTCATACTTCCCAATTGAACCGGTTTTCTAGACCCCAGAGGAAATTCCAATAATTAAATGATAAACATTTTTCTGTAACCTAAGTGCAAACTATCTGTATGCAGAAAATGGAGAAATCCCCTCACCATAAAAAATTATCGAAACCATTTATTTACATAATTAATTTACCGCTTGAAGGGTAATACGATTCTTTTATACATTTCGGAAATCGTTACTCAACAGTCTTCGTTTGTCCTGAAGAAAATTTAGGTACGATAACCTACACACAAACATGTTTAATATTTCCGTATCAAAAAACTTATGTCAACTAAGACTGAATTCGAACAAAAACTTCTTACGAGTTTCTATCCAATAATTTTCCTTTTCATTCAAATTTTTGAAGACAAATTTTTAGTTTACGTTCTTTCAATATACAACCGTCTTTCAGTTTTCTATTTTCCCTTTGCCAGGCCCTGCCCCAATCCTGCCATACAGTACTGTTTCTTCGTGTCACCTAATGAATGTAAATAAAAAAATCCCGCTTCATTTTTTCCTGTCTATATTCGGGATGAATTTTCTAACCCCGCATCTTCTGATTATTTCACCGGGTTCTTCCTCGTTTACACATCCAAATAGGTCACTCCTAGTAATACGGTCGTAAGTACAATAAAGTAACCTAGTAATAATTACTTTGTTATCACTTTCGTCGAGTTAATATTAACGCAGTTCAGTTATTATACTTGCTAACATGCAATTAAATATTATTCACTCAATTGACATTCATCTGAAGAGGAATTTTATTGCGTTCCTTCTTGCATCTATTGACGACTTATAGCATTGGTTCGGACTCAAATTCTTAAGCCAACGTTACGCCGCGATTCTATTACTTCTCAGTATGATAGAGTTGGTAGATTTTCAAGAAAACCGATAACGCTCGATGTGGGATAAAATACACATTTGTCGCTTTCCGTTATAGATAAGACGTAAGGAAAAAGTAATACAATATTTCTTGTATGTTGATGTTGTCAGTGGTGCATTTGCCGATGAGATAATACAATAAACATGAAATTAAATATGAAATTAGAATGTTGTTAGTTCTACATTTGATGAGGCATTAAAACTACTGTCTGGCAATATACGCCTGCTCTTGCTGTTTGTCAGTTAATGTGTATTAGGGAAAGCTGACAACCATAAAGGCATCGCATGTCATCAACGTAGTTGCTTGTTCTAGCTGTAATTGTCGACAGGCATTATAGAGAGAAAGGGCACTGATGTACTCTACACGACCTGTCGGTATACTGGACTCTCGGTAATGTACAGCTCATCAGCGTATGAATATTGTAAAATTTGTTCAATGAATCACTCATTAGCTTTTTCACGTCAGTGCAATTCAATTAAGAGCTGTACTCAGTTCAATTACAGTATTAGCTCGTTCCAGCAAGTAATATACCACAAAACACAAACACCTTACTGTTAATGACTTGGCAAACAAAAGTGTCTTGTACCTTAAATACATGGTCCAAGTAGGTTGCGCTCTGTTCGTTATCCGCGCAAATGGCCAGTTTCAACCATGGATATTATTCAAACACATATTCTAAGCTTTTTGCTTCATTTCGCAATCTGATACATCGTTGGGAGATGTGGACAGGTACACAGAGTATTTATGTGCATATGTCAAAATGTGAACTGAAACGTGAAACTTAATAGACATCTTGAAAATGTATTGAACAGAATACAGTCAACTTGGACCATGTTTTCATTCTCAAAACACGCTGAGGCTGTGGAAATAAAATATTAAAAATTACCCGATGCCATCGTCGGCCATAGTGATCTGCTTATGTGTGCCTCACAACGGTCAATCAGAAGCCGTCCATTTTTTGTACTATGTTCGCCTGACCTGCCTTTTTACTTCAATCAGACAACTGACTCTTTAAATTCACTGTCGATAAGCCAGATAAAGTGTGTCAATAATGGAGATAATAAGTAGTGCTTTCTTAAATACTAGTTTCCCTTAAATGCATTTGAAAGAATCTTTGGAAAGGTGCAATATATGCAGTTTGTACTTTAAGAAAAATATCGCTATCGATAAATTTAGTGCCCTAAAAAGAACCGATGTGGAGCAAGAATACTACTAGTTTCAGCGGGTGAAAATTCAGATACTTAAATAACAATGTAATGTAGATCCGCCAATATGCAAATAAATTGGCCAACTTCCTCCTAAAACAGAAATTAGCGAAGTACAACACATATATGATATTGATATTTTTGGAGCACACTGAGAAGTATGCTGGAGTATTCCCTCAGCTTGACAGTACGTGTAAATATATGTGTATGTTGCAACACGTGCAGAATTTTGGACACAAATATAATCGTATCGCAGAACTGAAAACCTTCTGGACATGTTTGTATACTTCGATAAAACTGATTACTGGAAATCTGTCCCACATTAACGTTAATAGTAATAGTTGTAAGTAAATACCCTGAGAAAGAAGGATCTACACTACCGTGATGCTTCTTCAGAATAAAGCTTGGAAGAAGAGATATTTCAAACCAGTAAATTATACTGGTAAGCTAACTGATAGCAGCAGAAACGTTTCATAGTGAGTGAAAATTTATCGTCTTTGATAACTTCATCTGGATCGCAGTGAAGTTCTTGAATGATAAAGAATATTGGGTTGTGTAACTGTGAGCCTCTACCGCATATCTTTACATGACAAAATATTTGAAATGTCTGAATGAGATTTTTCACGTACTAACGTCTGTATTGGATACAATATGTGGTTGGGTAACTAATTAATGAGGTCCCTACGAGCAGCATTTACAGATGTAACCGCATGGGTGAAGCACAAATTTCAAGTTAAAAATACTTATTTAGAGTCTGTTTATGCTAGGACGTTTGTGAAATGGTTGTATTTTTTCATAGAAAGAGGTACCTCTAAGTCCGTTATTCTAACCACTATTGAGATTTTCTCCGCATTTCAATCGCCACACACATTTAAATTCTGTACCTTCTATCGGGACCATGTAGATAAATATTTCAAGCGAATTATCTTCTTTCAAGGGTTGATAACATCACGCTAACGTCATATGGTGATATTTCGCTTATATTAGTCCGATAATGCAAGCGGTACCTTATTACCCTTGAAAGATAAGAACACTACTCAAATTACTGATCGCTGTATATATTTAACTTGCCTTCAATAATTGTATATTTTTATCTTCTCCCATTCCATTCAGGGAAGGCATGTGGGTTTAATGACGTCTTACTGTTTGAAGTAATCAGCTAAAAACGATATTTCTAAAAAACTTATCCATATTATATCACTTACTCAGTTATAGTAATCAACCTCGTAGTTTATTGAATTTCCGTGCAACTGAAGCAATATGTATCGTAAATACTATATATTTCATATAAACTATTTTGTTCTTTAGAAATTTTATGCTACATTGTGTCATCTAGACTCAGACAGGCATTACTTAATTTGAAATTAATTTGAAAAATGATAATTATCATCAATATCTTCCTCTAGGGTTCCTCTCAGTTCATCCATGACTTAATAAAGTAAGATATTGATTGTATTTAAGTTACTATTTATGGGTTTTCATTTAATTGACCCTAGCATTCATAACCTGAAGAGCAACTGAAGTATAGATCTGCAAATATATCTTGGTGATCATACACACAATGTAATACGTACAATCCTGCTGTCCTGTAAATTCACATCTTTTACTGGAAAATTCTGTTAGAAAGCTAAACACTGTCCAGAAATTCAGAAGACTTACAAAATTAACTTTGTCATAGCCAAAATAGAGACTACGTCATCTGGTTCTAGTCTATGATATATGTGACACGTTTCGAATGTGTTAATTTACTTATTACTTGTGCAAAGTGTGAATTCAGTAATTATAGGACGCCTTTAGACAAATTACAGTGTGACTTATCCTGTCTTGATTGGGATGCAAGTGGCAGCTTCAAGTCAAATGTTTCATATTATTTGTTTTGGTTTTTGGTCCACATTTCATTTCCCTATCTTCCTTAACTGAATCACGGTTTACTGATGACAGTTTAAATCGTCATCCTATATCTACTTCGACAAAAGTCTTGTCGCTATTCTCTTCCAGAATATACAGAATATAGCAAATAAAGAGTGATTTGTTTAGTACAGCAGCTTAACCACCTCTTCTGTAGTACTTTTTGATCAGTTCGCCATTCTCTTAATACTTTTCTCCAGACCATTATCTTTTTTGTATTGAGACCTCAGTACGCCTGTTAATTCTACAGCGTCATATTCTGCTTCCTGTAATTGATTCTGTCTCAAATTACTTATTAACTGTGCTAATTTCAATTTTCCTAAACGAAACAAATTTTCTTTTCTAATTTTGAAATTTTTGTTCAGTTTAGCTTGTAGCCTTCTAGTCGTATCTTTTAAATATGTCTAGTAAGCCGTAAATGTTTCTCCTCAAACTAGCAGTTACGCGACTGTGTACTTCTTTCATCTAGATTCTTTTGCGTATATCAGCTGCAATTTTGCTTATTACAATTTTTCTTCGTGACTTTTTCATTTCCCCTGATCAATCTCAAAATTAAATTTTCTGAGACTCAAGTACTTTCTTGTGAAGTTGCTGTTTTGTAAATGGCGAGTGAAAAAACACATTCTGCGTCAGAAAACCTGGAAGTCTTAGGGCATCTTGGCAATTCGATTTACAATTAAAACATTTAAGCATGCTCCCAATCAATCTGAAACAAAACCATTTCACATTAAACTTTATTTCAGTAATGTCTTTAACAATAGCACCCAAAATACACCACAGTTATAGAAATACTGAAGAAACCAATATCATTACTACAGGAGCTGATAGATGCTCTCATAGACACTTTATTTCCGAACCACAAACTCTCTCGTCTGGAGTCAGACTTTGCCTCCATTAGAGTATTTGTATTAAAACACTTCTGAAATTTGGGCTACACCCTTAAGAGATACGAAGCCTGATTCGCGAATAAAACTTCAGCCATCAGTATACTTCATAAGACTGACAGCCATCATGCGCTAAGACCGCCTGTCTCGCAGCGTCGTCTCAACTCCTTGGACAGCTTCTTTTCTTCCTCTGTACTGCTTCTTTCCACCCTTCTCCAGCGACACCGGTACTGAAACTCTCCCAGTGGGGGAGGGGCAGGGCGCAGGCCGATGGCGAGGAGAACACACAGAATACGCATTCTCTTAATAAAGCACGTCCTCGGTGCTGCGCACTCCGGTTGTGAAACAAAGGGAAACGCCATTTCGCATTACGACGGAAAGACAACTAGATTTAATGTATACACTTTAGTCTGTACTTCCAGTTCCTTACACGCTTCAGTTTCGTTCTATTTTCGACACTTTAACTGGGAATTTCTTTGCAATGTTCTTCATCTGTAGTATAAAGAATGATAAATAGTATTATTTATGTGTCTTGGTTTTCCATTACGTTAACTTAAAATATTTTGCACTTTCGTGGGAACCCACATTTCTTTTTGGAGTGAATGCAATTCTTTCTTACTTCTCTAAGGAAATAGTTTATACAACAATATGGAAGGTTTATTTTCTTCCGACAACATTCAACTGCAGGGTCACCAATTCACAAATTTGGAGTTTCCAACGCCAGAGTTTCAGATTTTCGTATGTGTAAATAAATAAAATGATGCAACGTATACAACGGTAACATTTTGCAGGTTTCTTCTGAACAGCCATAGGAGTTGATAATATTCTTATCGGGTGTGCAGCCGGATCATAACGTCTTCACGACACAATAGTTCCGCGGTCCAACTGGCCGCCATCTTCAGGTGAGTGTGCTTGTGCACAATCTCGCCGGAGATTGTGCATCAGCACACTCACTTGATGATGGCGGCCAGTTGGACCGCGGAAATATTGTGTCATGAAGACGTTATGATCCGGCTACACACCCGAGAAGAATATTATCAATTATTACGCCGGGAAAGCCTTCGTAGTCACAGCCATAGGAATTTATCCAAACCAAATACGTTCCACCTTCAATGCTTTCCCTGCACTAACAGATCACTTCATCACATCTGCACTGTGATTTGTTAAAAAGTGCACTTCTTTAAAAAAAGCACGAAAATAAAATTTTTGATATAGCGAAATGTCCTAAAATAATTTACCATTGAAATGCACGGAATCTATTTCCGTCAATGGACTTGGTAAAGTGCTTCAACTATTTCTACTGCTTGTATAATGCCACGGAAAATGACCTTCTTCTCATAACAGTAGTATTATCACTCACCAATTTTAGTAGTCTGACGCTTTCCCCTACATATTCTCTTCCTCTACCTCTTATCCTCAGTAGTGTACTCTACCTTTTCCACCCGTGGTTTGCCCTCTGAAGTGTACACCAGGCATTCAATCATCATGATGTATGTCAGTGTTCTCGGTCCATTGCCACAGTGTATAAACCTGGTTGCCTGCCACAAGGATGAAATACGTGTTCCACCTACGCACCCCCAACCGCGGGGCCGCTGTGGTAGTACACTGGATTCATATTTGACAGGTCGGTGATTCCAATGCCCGTTTGACTAGTAACGTTAAAATTTTCCGTGATTTCCTCAAACCGCGAGAAGCGAATACGGGGCTCGTTCCTTCGGGAGGGAACAGCTTATTTCCTTGCCCCATCCCAGTTTGTATTCTGTCGTATGGGGTAAGTGGCGTAAGACCCTGTGTGGTTAAAATTTCGCACCGAGCTTTTGCATACTGTCATCCAAGCAGGAGCTGACAGCCTGGTGGCAGAGTTGTCTTATAATATTTTATTGTTCCATGAAATTTCGTCTCGACAGGTCGCTCCACCCGTGAGAAAATCAGGACAAACTGTTTTTTACTACTTGTAACTTTTGTAATGGCAAACGTTGTATAATGTCGGGTTTGAAAATAAAAAACAACGAATTACTCGTTAATACTATTGCATCTATTCTTCACTTTAATGTGGAAATAATTGAAGCTACATGTCCCCAATTGTCAGAAAATGGGAATGTGGGGCAAATCCTCGCAAAGGTTTTGGGATGAATCCCCGCTGGTCCAAAAATGTGGCAACAATTCTTTTAGGACAACCCCCGAAAAAGATGACATTCAACCCACTCTGCCTAAGATTATCTGACCTGAAGGTAGTATTCTGCTGTCGAAATTAAAGATTTATATGAAGCTCTCTGACTAAGCATTGAAATGTACGCTTCTAACGTAGTCAACCAATAAAGAACAAATGGAAGAAAAATGCGCGTGGGAAAGTAGAAGCTTGCTTTAGAGAAGGAAAGGCGTGCTAAAGAAAGAAATGAGAGTGCTATAGAAATAAAACGATTTCAGGTAGATTTCATTCCATCAATGATAAAAAAGGAAGAAGACAGATCAGCCAGCTGATTATCATTCAGCGTCAGAGTCACACTTTTCACATGAAGACAGTAGCTCAGATATGTATATGGATGTACTGTTTGGCATAGAAGTATCAGAAAAAGAAGAAGATGAAGAGGAGTCTGGAACTTCAAGGAAGAACCTTTTTACCATGGAGACTCAGTAACTATTTCAGGTTACCCCATTAATCCTACTCGCTTGGAGGATATAGTGCTTGGCAGTTTGACTAGAATACAACAATGTTACAAAGGGTGATTTCAAATGTTCATACTATGCCGTCATCTCTTTTTATCCATGTTTATCTAAAATGGGGCAAAGAGCCGCAACATAGCTTAACCTCATTTTGTGGCCTAAAATACCACAATTTTCGTTTCATCTAAACTGTAAATTACTCTGTAATTTACAATCAGACAGAGCTGTAGTTTGGAAATATCATAGGTAACAACCCAACCGGTGACTTCAATTGAAAATCGCACGAAAATCTACCCCTCATTCCCCACAATTGTAGAAAAACTGAAAACTGCGTGGTCATACCACCACATGCACTACGGGAGGTTGAACTCTAACCATCTCTCCTTCTTTCGACTATTCAGTCTTTATTTCTGGCCTAAAGTGCGCGTCATTTATGACGGCGGCCGAGTTTAGGTTCGTTCTGCGCATCTGACGTCACAAAACACAGTCAGCCAATGAACAGAGAACGACGTTGCCAGAGCTCGACTGCAGTGCAAGCACAGACGAGTGTTTTCAGTTTTAGAAATGTTCAGTCATAAATAAAGTAATTAAACGAAAGTAATGTCTTGATAGCAGACTTCCTTTTATAGAAAGTTTGGAAAAAGCATTCTTTATGCCAGTTTCTTCATATTCTGTTAATTAATTAAACCAAACAAGCAATAAGCCTCCTAATTCAAGCGATAGCAGGGAAAGGTGTTTGTATCGTTCTCACTAACCGCTTTTTCGCAATAAAGAACAGCGGTAATTGTTTATTTCCTATTGCACTTCGACGAAACGTGAGTAATTCATAATCATACCAACAGTGTTTGTCGGTATTTTGCGTGATATTTTAAAGTCCTCCGGGAGATATATCGAATGACGAGGTTCGTTAGCGTAATGGTTAAAGTGTATGGCTGCTACGCGAAAAGTTCTGAATTCAAACCTTGATCGGTGCTAAATATTTTCTTTGTTTAAAAACAATATCGAAGTGTCTTACTTCATGAATTTTATTCGAATGAATGAAATTTTTTGAAATTTCTAGTGGCAACTAAAGTCGACCAAGTATACGCAATGGACTTTTACCTCTGCAAACTCTTCAAAATTTCGTGCAATTACTACATCTAATTCTGCACAATGCTGCGTTGAACATCGAAACAAAATTAAGTCATTTATGGGGGGAAGGTATCAGATAAGAAGATGTGTACAAATCAAATTTTTGGGCCAAACAGTTTTTGTGAAATCGAATGATAAAGTGTGTCAAAGCAGTCGAAACACCATGTGTCTGCACAGTCGAGCAGTGCAGTGATGACAAAATCGCGTACATCGCGGAATGCGGGGAGCACGTCCCTGTAGCAGCGAAAGGTTTAATGCGGCCGTGGTGGCTTTACGTCGTAAACTGCGCGCTCCCCCCTAAACGTAAGTTTGCGAATTATACTATGGCGCCGCTTCTCTTGGCGCGTACAACTGGCAACGTAGCAATCTCCCGCGTCTGGGCGGGCATGCGCGAACCGCCAAGATGAAAGAATTGAACTATAGTCTAATATTTCTGCGTATGATCTTCACGTCTGTGTATGTAAATATTAATGGATTTCTACATACTCCTTATTCCTTATTTTCTCCTAATTTTTTAGTGTGCATTGCATCATATAATAATTTGTCTCAAATTGGTCTCCGGGAAAAATTCACCTAACCTGAGTCGACATTTGGCAAAAATTATTCGGCTTATTTGAAGAAAGGTATTTTTATATGCGTTACCAGCCTTTCGGAGTTCCATGCACCGCTGCTGTGCTTTAGTGGCCGTTACGTAGCTTTTAATGGACGACAACTATCGGTGCCACTTGCGACGTAAGTAGCGCCGCCACCGTTGGTCCACAGCTGATGGACTCTGTTCGCTGCGACGACGCTTCTGCCACCGGCAGCTCCGAGGCGCCGCTGGCAGCCGCCGGCTAACCGGCTCCGTTTCACTCAGTGACCTGCGTGTCGACGCAGTCGCCACAGGCGTCGCCATTTGTCCACGGCTAACTGCGGTGCACGGAATTCCTTGTTAGTCCCATATTCCTGTTTAAAACTGCATTAATTCAGGTCGCCGAATCTAACATCTATTACAAGCCCCCAGTTGGACAAGGTAAACTGTACAATTTGTCCACTCTTCCCGTTGGGGGAAGAATGTCATCATCTAACTTATTACCATCCAATGGGGAACCATTCTGCCTTCATCAACGTTCACTGAGTTCGGTTTGACCTGATACTAGCTTTAAAAAGGCCCGATATTTCAAACAGCCCGCAGTATCCATTACAACACGATCTGAAAAGTATAAGAAATAACATTTGTAGACCTAATTTCTCAGTAACTGGCACTGTAATAGAAACAGCTCCCAACCATCCATTCTCTGATTTCTTTGTTAACACATTTCAATGTTAGTCACACAGGAACTCTTAATAGGCAGTAGCGACCAACTGATACCTGTTAGAAACGCCTGAGAAAAGCGCTTCGCACTTCTGAATAACTTGAATAACTAGCGCATGGCAAGTGTAGTTATATCTTAAAGAGGTGTTCTACATAACAGTGCCAAATGTTCTCTAAGGGGCATATGCTGGGAGATGCTGGCAACAGATCATTTATGCACTCTTCGAATACAAAACTTTTAAATAGTATTCAAGTGTTAATCTCAATTCAACGTGTTCTGTGCCACCGTAACTAGTCTCCAATAATCTACGGTGGTTTGTCACAGTTTAAGTTTATATTTCAAAATCTGACAAATTTCTCCATGAGGCCCGACTGACGTAACCAGCAAGACCTTTTAAGCTTATCAACAAAGTGCTCATGTCATTTTTATAACATGATATGTATATTTCCAGGAGGAAGATCAGGTGGCCATATTTATGTTTAGAAGACGAAAATCTATTACTGACGGCAGGCATAGGTAGAAAGAACTATTCAAGCCTTAGGAACACTTATTCTCTTCGTCGAGGAAAGAGGGAAAAACCTGAGAACTAGAAAGGACAGAATAATAGGACATATGTTAAGACAACAGGTAATTACTCCCATTGTACTCGAGGAGACTGTATAGGGTAAAAACTGTAGAGGAAGACATAGATTGGAATACATCCAGCAAATAACTCAGGACGTAGGTTGCAAGTGCTCATATAATGTGTATAGGTTAGCACAAGAGAAGAATTCTTGTCGGACAGCATCAAATCAGTCACAAGTCATGAAGAATAGCTTTTGTTAGGAATGTGGAAGTTGAAAACTGAGACGTCAGAGATACTAGGTTATAGATGTTATTCTAGTAAGTAACGTGTATTGAGAGGAAGCGAAATGAGAAGCGGAATAAATAAATCAATTAAGAACAAAGATGAAAGCTGTAAGCCTGAGCTCGTAATACCAAAAAGAAAGACAGAGGGTAGTAAGATGGAAAAAACAAAAAAGAAGAGGAGAAGAGTAGACACAAAAAGGAGAAGTATTTTTTGTACAGGAGGTGAAAAGGGAAATAAAAAAATTAAAGTCACAAATTAATAGTGTTGAAATCTGGGTAGGTAAGACAGTAATGATAATGAGCTCTCCATCTGATACAAAGAGTATCTTTCATCTTCCGTGAAGTATTGTAGATGACATTCTTTGACTTTCTACTTCTTGTTCATTAGCGCAGCATACAGCCGACAACAGAAAAAAGTACGTTTGATTTCTTTTATAATGCACAACGCACGGATCAAGTGGCTGAATGTATTTTCAGAGACGGTATCGTAATTATATGACAGAAGGCCGCGGCGAGTGTGTTTTAGCCTAAAAGCGACACTCATTATGTAGCGTTCCGATATGGCAGTGGCATCACCAATAGCTGCGCACTATGTCCGCCGCTAACGACCACTATAAATTTTTCGCAGTAAACCCAGTCTGATTTTTGTAATTAGCTAACATCGTGCTGTGTGACCGGGGCTATTGTTGTTTGAAATTTACGGGTTGCGTGGTAGCGTAAAGAGTGGATAAAAGTTTTGTGCTCCATGGCAGGACGACCTTCTTTTGAGCGTTAATGCTGCGCGAGGGAAGAAAAATTTTTCTCAACTGTTTATTAGTTCTTACTACGGGATAAAATGAAACTTTGTTGTGCGTTCTTTGTTTTATTTGATTTTAAAGAGAAATTGGGTGCGTTCTATTACAGCTGGAAAGTGTATGCAACAAAGGCCTGGTCGTTCAAGATGAGAAATTAGCTCAGCAGGACCAGAAAATTATGAGAGCCGGAAGAGGCCGCAACGTTCTCACGGGAACTGTCACAGCATTCGCCAGAGAGATTTTAGGAAAATGTGAAATTTTAAAATCCTGATGCCACCTCAATATCACGTGACGAAAGTCATCACATTACATGAATTATGATAGTTACGTGACCTCTGACCTCGATTGTGCGATTTATTCACTGTGATAAAGAATTAAAATTTTTAAGCCAATTTTTTGAGCAGAAGAGGAATAAGGCTTTTTCAAATGCTCAGAATGTACTGACCAACGTGACTGGACGGTTTCAGAATTGCCAGTAAAAGCATGGGTGTTTCAAGTAATATCTTGTGATTTTCTTTGTACTTTATAAACAGCTGTTAGACTAAAGACTACCTCGTATGCCACTTCCATGACGATCGCTTCTTTGTTGCTTTCACAATCAATTTTAGAGAATTTAGTGACCGTATTATTCCTTTTTTATGCTTTATCAAAACACATTTCGCTTTCTTAGTGTAGTTTAATATATAGTTTTCAGGAATTATGAGGCTGTCCTAATTCTTGCTGAACTGCTCGAAAAATTGCATTTTTTTATTCAGGATTGTATTTTGCACCTCCAGAATTGGTCTGGCCTCAAAAGAAAGAATTAAAAACTTTATGGAAATACATTTAGGAGTATCAAAGGTCATTTTTTTACGAGTGCTTCAACGAAAGCTGCAATACGAACAGAAAGAAGTTCTATATTCAAATGATTTTAGGAACGAAGGTTAGTCTTTTAGATTACTGCGAAAGCACTGGCAAAACATTGAATTCGTCAATATCTATTATATTTACTAAGACGGTAAAACATATATACGGTATACAACAGAACTTTCCGCAGTACTTATCTGTGAGTAATTGTCTACAGCTTTTCGAAGAGAGGGTAGTTATTATTGGATGTCCTATCGACTTTGAAGTACTTGTAGGCGAAGCAAACCAAGTTAACATTCGACGGAAGATAATAAGAGGACAGAACGGTAAATTTACAAGACAAATACGGAGTCTTGAAAACCGTTCTCCCTGAAAAGTGTATCAGTGTCTTAACTAGTGTATCACGTGCTGCATATTGGTTCATTTCCCGAGGTCAATTCACATCAGAATATGAGTACAAATACTCGCTTGGGAAGACGAAATTCCCTTTCCCTTTAAATCTACAAGTAGGAGAAAGCATGTATTTGAAACCCGTTATAGAGTTTTCAGTTTAGCACGAAACACGGTATTGTTTTTATTTTCTTATGGAACACTTTGGTGCGAAGTTCCTCTTGAATATTAGACATATTGCATCAAGTAGCATATTTACAGATTCCGTATTTCTTCTCCTACCAATTTACTACCTTTTTTGCGGTTTAATCAATAAATTTTTTCATTTTCGTAGTTATAGTACTTCCCTTTGTACACATTCCTTGTTCAGACGTCAGTGTGATTCGCATTCACACATTTCGAGGAAAAATGAAAGCTTGCCCCATTTTTCTATGGAAAGATATTTCTATCCCGCACTTGACCATTTCTGAGGCACTTACTATTCATTGCCCATTAAACATTCTGCCACTTTTCTTCCTAATCTGAAGAGATGACATCCATCATCCATTCTACTGAAATCAGTTTTTGTAGTTATCCGTTTTGTACCTGGTACTTATCTTAGTCATGGACTTCACTCATCTAACTGAATATTCTGTGCGTTTGTGCATTTTTCTACGCTGGGAGACATCGCTAATAGCTAAATCAGTGGTAATTCTTCACGCTGTTGCCGACATTCCACATATCTGTCTTCTGTGTTATATTTTCACTACGCACGTCGTATTCTTTTTCATACTACAGCTTAAAATATAGTTTTTGTTATTTTGTTACTGTTTACTTCATACCTTTTTTATTTGTGAAACACTATTAATGGAAGGTGTATGGTATTGGGAAAGTTTATCAGTTAACTAAGCGCCGTTTTCATGTATATTAGTCCACGACGCACGGTTTACTTGAATTAATTCCAACAACGTGGTGATTCTTTTCGTTTCTTCGTCTATGTTGAATTATGAATAATAATAGTGAAATTTTAACATTTTAAGATTGGGGTGGTTTTCTTTGTAACTGTCCTGTCATCTTTTCTGTACATTTTTCGTAGT
Organism: Schistocerca serialis cubense; assembly: GCF_023864345.2. Taxonomy (NCBI): domain Eukaryota; kingdom Metazoa; phylum Arthropoda; class Insecta; order Orthoptera; family Acrididae; genus Schistocerca; species Schistocerca serialis. The sequence goes on from NC_064644.1 coordinate 57,575,441, forward strand.
CTATTGTCTGTCTTGTAGTTGGTTTAATATGCGATACAATTTGCACTCAGGAAATATCTGATGCATGTTGCCATCGCAGTGTACTAATTACGACGGTTCTTTGTCGCTTTCTAACATCTCGTCTCAAACTTCCTGTCTTAGGCGTTGTTTTTTTCTTTTGTTTTGTGAATATTTATTCAGTTACGTAAAATTCCTCAAATACAAGCTATAAAGGAATGAAATTAGTGTCATTCCAATTCAATATTAAGTTAAGAGGTCGTTTCCGCCTACACATCTAAAAGTAATAGCTTGTTCCCTTTTGAGAAAGTTGTCCTCCATGCTACTTTTTGCCACCTGCTAATATATTGTTGTTATCTCCTTTCAGTTTTCAGTAGTCATTTTCTAGGTATGCCCTTTTTACTTTTCACTTTCAAAGTACATTTTTCTCTGGGTAAACGAGTCTTGTGATATTGTTATATACTAAGTTGTCGCTACACGAGTAAGGGCCTGAGATAATCCTTGATACTTACATTTAAGCTTTGTCTGGATCGTAATAATAGATATGGCGTAAATGTCTCATAAGAAACTGTAAACACATATCGATATGGAAAACATTCTTGTGGAAGAATATCCAACTGTAATATTTTACTTTCATGAGGTTTTATTAATGCCACTGAGTGAAAGTTCGTTGATGCCTCACATCGTACCCATTCTTCCGCTTCGTACGCTCTGTGGTAAATGACTGGTTCTTAGCAGCGCATTTTGAATATTGTAAAGAATCTATTAGACCGACTTTCATTTTTTGGTTCTCGGTTTTCTATCCGAACTACTGCTATAGCCCTGGTATTACGTTTCTATTCGGCTAAAGCAACTTTAGTGCTTTGATCGGTCTCTAACTACGTAGCCGTCAACGGCAGTCTTTCTTCCGCATAATTCCTTCGCTTCTGATGAGACTTACATTACCCGTTGGTCGTTAGAGATGAGCGATAGTTCATCCCAAATGCACAAATATTACCGCAGCCTCAGGCGCTATTATATACACTGATGATTCGTTTTCTGTAGCACATTAACTTGAAAGCAAAGTACGTTTATAATCAATTGTAGGTTCTCGTAAACTGTAAGTTCCCAGCCTCGTCAAATGACTGTTGCTTGTATCACCAAAATGTAATCACTTGTTAGTTACGCGACTTCTTCAGGTTAGTCACTAGCTCATCATTATTTCTGCTCTTAGCTTCTAAAGCCAATGACTAACATAACGGAATATGCCGAATTTCAGTCAAATAACTAGCACCGAGTCTTTTACTATAACTTACTGTCACACCGAGAAGAGCCACCGCTTGAACAGTAGAGGCTTCAGTCCGACCCTTTGTTGTTGATCTACAGGAAATGATTAGGTTAGGTTAGATACGGTTAGTACTATCTCTGAAAAATGAAGTTACAGGACCGTAGCGGACAGTTTCATGTAAGTGATCACCCTGAAACTGATGGCAGGTACTTCCCCTCCCCAGAACAACCAACAATTTCCTATGGTATGAGGTTCCAGAAGGGAACGGGAACCACTGTGCAGAAGACACGTAATGTCTATCCACCAGACATGTAACCTGTTACTGAAAAAGTGTCATGCTGATCTCTGCTTTGGCTGAAGACTGGAGACTAGTTGCCCCATTCCCTGGGTGGGGACTGCGAAGGTGGAGGTGACTGTGAGAAAAAGAGTGGATAAGGGATAACGTTCTGTGAGCTGGTGCATGAAATCTCAGAACCTGTAAAGTGGTAGGGAAGCCAGAAAATCTGAAAATGGAATTTACATGTAGTGAGTGTCAATGAAGTAAAATGGAAAGAAGGTATAGTGTAGTATCAGTGACTGCAGAAGAAGGTATAACGGGAGTAAGATTCGTTATTGTAAGATGTTAGGGCAGAGAGTGAGTTACAGTTCGGTGATACGATTTTGAGGATCGACAGAAAGCCAACACCTACAGTAGTTCAGGTATATATGCTGACAAAGCAAACAGGAAACAGAGACAGTGAAGGTATGTGAAGATATTGAACGGGTAATTCACTACGTAAAGGAGATGGAAGTCTGTCATAGGGGATTGGAATCACGTTCTACGGGAGCGAGTAGATGAAAGGGTTACAGAAGAATATGGGCTTGGTACTATGAATGAGAGAGGGAAAGGCTAATTGAATTATCCAATGAGTGTCAGCTAATAATAGCGAATACACTCTTCAAGAATCAGAAGAAGGGTAGGTATACTTGGAAAAGGCCGGTATGTACGGGAAGATTTCAGTTAGATTACATCACGGCCAGACAGAGATTTCGAAATCAGATATTGGAGTCTAAAGCATACCAGGATCAGATATAGACTCAGATCACTGTTTAGTATTGATGGTGGGTAGGCTGAAGTTTAGGAGAATCATGCGAAAAGGAGATGGATACGGAAGTACTAAGGAATGGAGATAAGCTTGAAGTTCTCTGAGACTTTCGACACTCCGATACTAACTAGCTCAGTAGCCAGTTCAGTTGAAGAGAAACTTGGTAGGTAAATGTGAAGATACAAAGGGTTACAGAAGTGATCGATGGAAAAAGGAAGTACAAAAAATTTTCACGAAAATTAGGGAATTCAGAAATACATGTCATTTTGAAATGAAGTAAATAGGAAGTTCAGGGAAGCGAAGACGAAATGGCTGCATGATAAATGGGAAGAATTCAAAAAAGAAACGATTATAGGAACGACTGACTTAGCAAATATAAAAGTCAAAACAACCTTCGGTGAAGTTAGAAGCAAGGACGGTAACATTAAGAGTGCAACGGGAATCTTACTGTGAGACGGAGAAGAGAGTGGGTAGGTGGGAAAACTGCACACAAGGCCTCTACGAGTGGGAGGACATTTTTGATGATGTGTTAGAAGAAGAAACAGAAGTCGGCAGAGAAGAGGTTGTTGAACAAGCATTAAAATGAGAATTTAAAAGAGCTTTGGAAGACTTAAGATCAAATAAATGACTATTCACTTTTATGTGTAGAATATATGCGACTGGCGATATACCATCAGACTTTCGGAAAAACATCATCCAGACAATTTAGAAGAAAGAAAGAGCCGACAAGTGGGAGAATTGTCGCACAATGAGCAGAATATCACATGTACCGAAGATGCTGACAAGAATAATACACAGAACGAGGATTTATTAGATGACTATAAGTTTGGCTTCAGGAAAGTAAAAGGCACCAGAGAAGTAGATCTGACGGTGTGGTTGATAATGGAACCAAGACTAAAGAAAAATCAAGACACGTTTATAGGATTTGTCGACCTGAAAAAGCTTTGGACTCTGTCGAATGATGCAAGATATTCGAAGTTCTGAGAGAACAAGGGCTAAGATGAAGGGAAAGATGGGTAACACACAAAACGTACAGGAAACAATAGGGAACACCAAGACTGTAAGTCGAAGAACGAAGTGCGGATTAAAACGGATGTAAGACGGGGAGATATTGTTTCGTCGCTACAGCTCAATCAGTACATCGGAGAAGCAATGACAGAAATGAAGGTTCAAGAGTGGGATTAAAATTCAAATGAAATACATCATTGATAAGATTCGCTAATGACATTGCTATTCGCGGTCAAAGTGAAGAAAAATTACAGGATGTGTGTAGATTGAACAGGCTGTTGAGTACAGGATATGTATTTAGAGTGAATCGAAAAAGGCCAAACTAATGAGAAGTAGGGGAAATGAGATTTGCGAGGAACTTAGCATCAGAATTGGGACTCGCGAAGTAGACAAAGGAATTCTGCTACCTGGGCAGAAAAATAATTATCACTCGCAAAAACAGCATTTAGGGCCAAGAGAAGACTGTAATCAAACATATATCTTAATTTGAGGAAGACATTTCTGAGAATGTGCGTTTGGAGCTTAGTATTGTGCGGTATTGCAACGTGGACAGTTTTTACGATAATGGGACGACAGTAAGGATTGATTGTGATATTGTGTGGCTTCAGAGCTCCTTCCCAAAACGATTGAACGGAGACTTTGATGTGCCTCACGATAGCTAGTTCAGCCTGTTAATTCTACGATTATCCAGTCATATTTAGACGCTAATCTGCTTCATCAGTATTTTAAACTTATGGCAACAGATTACTATGGCAGATATTGGTGAATGTATGTTCAACGATTCTAACTAGTTGCATCATTATAGTGAGACTAGGCTTTGACGGTCTCGCTGTTTAGCGCCCATAATTAAACCATCTATCAGACAAAAGCCCCTATCAAATGTGAACGATACATGTGGGGAAGTGGAAACACGCTGGACTGCTATTTGGATCCGGGTCCAGCCATCCACATTCAGATTTGCCAAGGTTACTTAAGGAACCCGTTGATTAAGACAGAGCCCATTTCCTTTACTAATCTGAGTTAGTGCTCCGTCTGTAACGACCTTGTCTTCGAAGACGCCTTTAACTTCCACACTTACTAACAGTTTCTGAAATATTCATTGGCTTTACAGCATTTCACGGTCACGAATCCAGATAATGGTTTTTGAACGTTCTTTGGAAAAAGAACAAGCCCCCACCACGTGGAATGTCATATTCGTTATTTTTTATCATTTCTTTATTGGAGGCGTGTTTTTCTGTGGTAGGATTGCTGCCCTTACATTAGCCTGCTGCCAGCAGTAAAATATAGGAAAAATAGTTTCGTTGTGGAGCTTTGATCTTCTGTCTATAGTAACTCCTAATATAAGTCGGCTTACGGACTTTAGGGTCGTCAGGAAAAATCCAGTATATCAGATGCGAGGATATGAAGTCTAACAACACACTTTACCTGACTGTGCCACTTTAGAATAACTAAATAGGAATGCAATAATGAATAATTAAGTAGGTAGTCCAGTTGAAGATTACTGGAGAACTATCTAAAACGGATTATCTCAGGAATTCTACAGAATCCAAAACAGTAGAATGAAAAAGAAAGCTAAAACAAATACTTCAAGAAACGTGTGAAGTAATCAAAAGGAGAGAGTCTTCACAAAGACAGATTCCCATTTAGAAAAGACAAAACTTTTCGATAGTTTAAAAAGGAAAGAATTCCAGTGTTAGTTCCAGAGGGGAAAGCTGACAGCCAGAGGGAAAGGGTATAAGAGTGGCTCTACGAAGGGTAAGAGGTGTGTAGTTACGAAGTAGAAGAAGAAATGAGTGTCAGTTTGGAGAACGTGCATGACCCTTTATGCATGCGTGCATTAATATTAGGCAGAGACTTTGAAGATTTAGGAACAAACAGAATGGATAGACAGCACAGAATACAAAAAGTGTCCCAGGAGGAATTGTCAGTACTCATGGATATGACAAGATCGGTCTTTCGACGCAAAAAAATCTAGTAAACAAGGGCTGCCAAATGCAGACTAGTAGCTATCAGTACTTCTTTATCTTCGATACTGTGAAAGAAATCTCTTTCACTGCAACGTCCTTGCCTTCCGTATTTTGGGAGGAGATAGAACGGATGAAAACAACCAAATATCTTATAGAAAACATGGGCTGTTAAATAAACCCCTTAATAGCTATGAGCACTTGTTCTGTACAGGAAATGAGTTTCGCAGTAGCGGAGACGAACAAGAGTTCATAGTTTCTAAATTATGGAATTCGGAGGCCATAACTATAGATCTTTTTCTTGGAATCATATGTTTCTACTGGGACACCATGTATATGTCGTAAATCATATGTTTCTACTGGGACACCATGTATATGTCGTAAGACATACCGTCAAAGAGTTCGGAAGAAATCTATCCACACAGTTCTGAAGACGGTCACGATTGATAAATGCGTTAGCTACCGTACAATAGGAATAACAACTCATGCAATCAGATGGCCGAAAAAACTAATATATAGACGAAAAGGTAGGAAAAATTAGGACATTTATAAGAACAGTTTTCCTTCAACGACGGGAAAGTCACGATCATTATCAATTCTGACCCTTCATTTCTGAAGCAGGGAGAAAACCAAAACGTAAATGTATCTAGAGAATTCCGTCTAATTTATTCACCTGGGAAGTGTTGTATGTAGGCTGTTTAGGTTTATATGTTGGTAACGTCACTGGCTGTGCTGTGTGCAGTCTGTGGCTGGTTGGCATTGTTGGAATATTCGCTATTGTATTGTTGGGCAGTTGCATGTGAACAGCGCGTAGTGCTGTGCAGTTGGAGGTGAGCCGCCAGCAGTGTTCGATGTGGGGAGAGAGACGGCAGAATTTTGAGAGCGGACGATCTGGACGTGTGTCCATCAGAGTCAGTAAATTTGTAATACTGGATATCATGGACTGATATATTTATTATGACTTTTGAACACTATTAAGGTAAATACATAGTCTGTTCTCTATCAAAATCTTTCATTTGCTAACTATGCCTATCAGTAGCTAATGCCTTCAGTATTTAGAATCTTTTATTTAGCTGGCAGTATTGGCACTCGCTGTATTGCAGTAGTCTGAATAACGAAGATTTTTGTGAGGTAAGTGATTGATGAAAGGTATAGGTTATTGTCAGTCAGGGCCATTCTTTTGTAGGGATTATTGAAATTCAGATTGCGTTGCGCTAAAAAATATTGTGTGTTACTTTGGTGTTGATCAGAATAAGTAAAGAGCGAAATGTCTGAGTACGTTCAGTTCAGCTCAGCTGTTTAAAAATCAGATAACGTAAGAGGTTTATCAGCACAGTAATTCACTAATTTTTCTAAGGGGATGTTTCAGTGTGTCGAAGTATAAAGTGGTTAAATTTTTTAAATTCTGAGAGAAATTAGTACACCCTAAAGAGAGTCACATATACCGAACATCATGTAAGTATGTCAACCATGAGGAGGCAAGAACGAAGACCAAGAGAGTAAGATTTGGATTAATAGGGCGAAAGACGGAGATACAGTCTTTGTCCTCTACCTTTCAATATACATATCAAAGAAGAAATGGTGCAAATAAATGAAAGTTTCAGCAATGAGTTTAATGTTCAGTGTGATGTTGTATCCATGATAACAATCGCTAATGACATTGCTATTTTCTGTGAAAATGAGGAAGAATTTCAGTACCTATAGAAAGCAGTGAACAGTCTACTGAACACAAAAAATGAAGTAAGAGAAAAACAAAAAAGAAGAAATTATTGAGGATGAGCAGAAACGAAAACAGCGAAACACTTTATATTAAGGTAATAGAAATCCATCTTCAAAACAATTAAACACATTCTTATGGGCTGCAAAAACAGGTTTGTAATATCTTACGCAATTATTTAGTAATGTAGGAAACTGCAGCGACACACGTGAAAACTTCACATCAAAGTAGGGGACCACGTTGTAGAGGAACTGAATGCAATCTGCTTTCTTGTAAAGAAATAACGCATATATGACAAATGTAGTTGTTTCAGACTGGTACAGCCAGCCGGGGTGGCCGAGCGGTTCTAGGAGCTACAATCTGAAACCGAGCTACCGCTACGATCGCAGCTTCGAATCCTGCCTCGGGCATGAATGTGTGTGATGTCCTTAGGTTAGTTAGGTTTAAGTAGTTCTAAGTTCTAGGAGACTGATGACCTCAGAAGTTAAGTCCCATAGTGCTCAGAGCCATTTGAACCATTTGAACCAGACTGGTACAGGAATAAAGCTTCCCCCGTCAAAACAAGCCTATTAACAGATTCTACATTGGCCTCAGACGCCCTGCATGGGGCCTGTGGAGTGATGTTTGTAACAAATTTTTGAAAACACTCCTTGCAGACACGGATATGGTCTTTTATCATACCTTTTATCAGCTGAGATAATTTAGAGATATTCATTTAAGCAACATAGTATTTCAAATTCTTCACTACATTATTTTCTTTTATTTATGATTCACCGGAAGTTTCAGCCACGCAGAAATCTGGATCAATATTAGAATCATCAGACTTTCATTATGAACAAGAACAGCCAATTTATTCTTCCAGGACATTGAAACCATCTCTATTATCGAAATTCACAGCGTCAATACTATGTGAAATGCGAAAAGTGGGCCAACAAAGGTAGCAGATATAGCAGTATGGAACACAAGAGAGAGCGGAAACGCACAATACGCATTTTTGGAGCAGAGCTAGTTCGAAATTCGGAAACTACGAAGGACAACTGAGAGACTTATCCTTGTGCAGTAAGAGAATCTGGGGAGGGTGAGTGGGGAGGGAGTGGGGGGTTATCGTTAGAGACCAGGAGGCGCTATGTTTGTTACGTGGACTCCGTCCGAGTGACAAACTGCCGCCGCTCGAGGCCCACTCAGGCTGCATCCACAATGTGTTAAAATCGATTATAAATCATAATTTCACAAAGAAAATAGAATATTCGTCTGGAGAACAGTATTTCAAGGAAGCGAGTAATAGTCGGTGGGAAGTGGGGAAAGAAGTCTAACATTTGAAATATTGCGTTACAGAAGGATGCTGAAAATTACGCACAGTGTTAATAAACGAGGACGTTTTCCACAGAATCGTCGAAGAAAGCAATATGTGAAGAACATTAACTAGAAGAAGGTTGAGGATGATATGGCGCGTGACATCAGGGAATAACTAACGTGGTACTACAGTAAGAGTCTTAGAGAACGGAGTTCTAGGAGAAGACGAAGATTGTGTCATATAAAAGACATAACAGAGGTTGTTCAGTGTAAGTGCTACTCCTTGCTCGAGAGCTGCACCAATCGATGCAGTAAATGTTTGATCCAAAGGAGGAAACGAGACATCAGTCCCAGCATATAAGCGAAAGCGACTGACTAATTGCGGTATATTGTCAGTTTCACCTTGCAGTGTTCTACAGTTTTTTGAATTATTCATAAATTTCATGTACTGAATCTCCCTACACTCTATTACATACACACGAGCGCTCAGTAATCATTTTTCACTCTTTACCGGACGCGGCCTTACCGCCTGACATTAAGCAGCTACCTTCAGCTAGACAGGTTCTGAATTTCCCTGTAATGAGATATCTACGCAGTCTCTCTCAATTGTAATTTATAATTCCTCATCCGACACAGCTCCGCAGTCAGTCACTGCGTAGCTAACTAGTCGGCCACATATGGAAATTTTATCGCTCATTGGTGACTCAAGTACCTATCGTAGATTTTCTGAATCATTGGTTTAAGTCGAAGTCATAAGTAGCACAAAGGTACAGAATACAAAACTAAGACCGAACATGGGCTAACTCATAATTTTTTTATTTGTATTGACGAAAGAGCTCAATTGAAATATTTACAAACGTCATACTGATCTACGTACGGAGTGTCATAAGTCGTGACCATCGACTAATCACTAAATTCATACCCTACTACTACTTTTATAAGTGTGCTATCAATGGAAGAAGACGTGTCCATGGCAGGGATAGGTACAACTTTAGCGGCTCTGTCAAAAGTAGCGGTGGCTGCGTCACATTACTGACAGTCACAGAAGACTGCCGCCTGATGATTTCTGAGGACAGCAGTATAACTGGGCTCAGGGCAGACAGACGTGAATTTCTTCGGGCAGCCCCCTCAAGCTGAAGTCATCACCAGATGCACTATGCCACAATCTTGTCACCGCCACTACAGCTGGGCTAGGCAGAATTCGTCGTTCCGCACTGCTGTATTGCCAGGGGGCTTGGAAACGGTAGGTCGTGCTCAGCTAGAGGTGACGAATTGTGGCACATTTTTTCAGGATAACTGTGTCACCCTTGCATTTCTCGTGCGGAAAATTCTGAACTTATTCGTGTTAGTATGAGGTCCCGCTGAGTGCATCCTGTGATAGACGTTCAACTGCAGACGCTTCAAGTGTCGGTTCATTCTTCTTCATTTATTTTCTTGTGAACTTTAATTTTTCACAGTTACAAGCATCCGCAGCTTAATATCTTCGTTTGATGAACAGTAAATATAGTAACATTGTTTATTTATGTGCTATAGGTTACATCTGTTGTATACGATGTGGGCAACAGCCTTTATTTTTGTTAATGTATCGAATTATCCTGGTCAGATTAGTGGCTACAGGCCCTCTCCCGAACCAGACGAGGGCTTTATGCGTCGAACTTTTTACATCACAGTTAGTTAAGAAAGGACGTTGATGTGGTAGGATAGCAGGAGACGACTTTTCGGAGTGGTGAGATAAAACCCAACTCGAGGATACAGGAAAAACATATATTTTTGTCTTTTATTTGCCGATACAGAATACACAGGTGGCAAGAGTAGAAAAATTAAGCAACTTATTATTTTACAGAGAAGATCTGCAAAACAATATGAGTAGTTTAACCGAGATTCAGCACAAATATTAAGGCAGACTTTAATTAAAGTAAGGGTTTCGCTTGAAAAAAGTAGCAAAATTTGACTTTATAGGTACGCTCAGCAATCTAAATAGTAAACAGGTTCAAATTCAATGTTTATACAGATCATAATTAAAACAGAAGTTAAGTAAATATTTTTCAGTGTAATAAAAACGGGAAAATTCAAATACTTGAAAATTACACGCACATACATCGATACGTTTATTAATAGGTTGAGATAGTAGGCAACTTTTTCACGATACTGAGAACAGTATATAACATGCTGACCATGTGCCTGTCCCCTTAACTGACCTCTCGTCGGGCTGCGCGTAGAGTAACTTCAGCAACGTTACAGAAATAGGATGAGTCGACGGACGAAACAGAAATTACTACACGCTGTTCTGCCAATCAACAGATTAGCTGAAGCAACTGGTCGAGACTTAAACCGATTTTTAACGCAAGCAATGACAAGGATACAATAGGGATATTGTGGATTGATTCAAACTAATGATTATAAATGCCATAAGTCAGTCTGACGAACTCTTAAAACATGTGCAGAAACCTTTCCAAAATCAAGGTCAACATTACTCGCAACCACCTTTAAAGGAGAGATTGAAATAGCAAGAAATTATCTTTACGCGCTTCTTAAAGTGAATTCAAAGACAACTCCTCAAGTTCAAGCAACTTTCAAGGGATACTTACTCATTTAGAGAAATGTATACAACTAAAATAGTGCGATCGCACAGATCAGCCCTTAGTGGGATATAACAACTTTTCAGACATTAAACAAATAGTAATATTAGAATCATCCACTCTGAACAGGCTGATACCTTTTCTTCTAGATTCCCTTCCTCGGGTCAGAGACAGCACTTCCGGAATTACAATACCAACAACCAACAACCAATTAGCAAGCTGTAAGTTTGCGAGCTAACATCAGAAACATGTGCGGGCTCAACTGCGGTTCCTCTTCGCCGAAATCTCTCAGCTGAAACTCGTCTAGGGGTTGAACAACACGTGTCAGTTTACACGCCCTAAATTAGACACTTGTGGCTTTTTTGTTAAATTGTCTGGCTTACGGCAAGTTTTCTAAATTGCATAACATACAACGTTAAAATAACATCCAACAACACTAATAATAATATAGGGAGCTAATTAGCAACCCACAATCGTGTAGGCCACACTATTGCGATTTGGTTAGAATAATGTTTATTGAGAAAGCAAATTAATAGCGTAAGTGGTCGTATTTATAATTACTGTTACACTCGGGCTTATATCCATTTAACACAGTTCGATCATTCACAATATCGTCGTGAATTACAAATCCAAAATTCCACCACGTTCACTACACGAGCAGTTGGAGTTCACACCAGACGCGCGGCTGCTAACACCTCACAGACTAAGTCCCGCGATACCACACAATGCGAAATTTTCTAAGTCGTCTCACTTCCTAGCTACCTAAAGGCCGCCGTCCGCTTTCGCTTCTTCGCCAGCACTGTTCCTGTCTGGTGTTCCTGTCTGGTGTTCCTGTCCAGCCGAACTGTCCGCTTTCGTGTCTGCTCCAGCACTGTACCCTTTGGTGTCTAGACCAAAACTGTCCCTCAGCCCGTCCCCGGCCGCGTTTCCCGATCGCCGAATATCCTTGCTCAACTGACTAGGGCAGTTCTCTTTCCTGAAACCATCCATCTGATTGGCTACAGCTTATTCTACATTATTTTACATTTTAACATATTTAAATAATCAAACACTGACCACTTTAGCGTTATAAAAAAAGTAAAATTAATATCCATTACATAATGGATGTTAAATTCATTTACATAAAACCGATACAATTACCTTCTTAGCTTTGAATGTCATGGCCAGTAGCCTTTCACCAATGTCCTTTCTGATAAATAAATGAAGAACAAAAGTAAATATTATGTACTAAACTTTACAACAAATATTCTATAATCTAATTATTCAATATGGTGGCATGCTGTCATCGTTCAATGTGTTTTGAGTGGAGGAAATGATGATCTGATGCTTAACTGAAAATAGTGATAACTTAAATTCACTACATCTTTTAAGCAAATAGAGTTACAGAGTTATAAAATTTGTCATTGTGATTACACACTACTATATGAAATGTCGATCGTTAAGATTGATGAAAGTGTTCATATTGTAGCATTTACGTTTTTGTTACAAAACTTGTTAACTTCACTATAACAGTAAATTCTAAACTATTATAGATATATCAATACCTTCTCTGCACCATAGTAATAGAGATACTATTGAAGACAGTGCTGCCAAAGCAGTGTTACTGAACACAGCCTCCAAAATGCCTTCACAAAAGAAGACGAAGTAAATATTCCAGAATTCGAATCGAGATCAGCTGCCAACATCAGTAACGTAGAAGTAAATATCCTCGGAGTACTGAAGCAACTTAAATTCCTTAATAAACCAAGTCTTCTGGTCCACACTGTATACCAATTAGGTTCGTTTCAGCGTATGCTGATGCATTAGTTCCATACTTAACAATCATATACAATCGTTCGCTCGACGAAAGATCCGTACCCAAAGACTGGAAAGTTGCACAGGTCACAACAGCCTTCAAGAAAGATAGTAGGAGTAATCCACTAAATTATAGGCCCATATCGTTAACGTCGATATGAAGCAGGATTTTAGAACATATATTGTGTTCGAACATAATGAATTACCTCGAAGAAACCGGTCTACTGTCACACAGTCATCATGGATTTATAAAACATCATTCTTGTGAAACACAACCAGCTCTTTATTCACATGAAGTGCTGAGTGCTATTGACAAGGGATTTCAGATCGATTCCGTATTTCTGGATTTCCGGAAAGCTTTTGACACTGCACCACACAAGCGGCTCGTAGTGAAATTGCGTGCTTATGGAATATCGTCTCAGTTATGTGACTGGATCTGTGATTTCCTGTCAGAGAGGTCACAGTTCGTTATAATTGACATAAAGTTATCGAGTAAAACATAAGTGATTCTGGCATTCCCCAAGGTAGTGTTATAGGCCCTTTGCTGTTCCTTATCTATATAAACGATTTGGGAGACAATCTGAGCAGCCGTCTTCGGTTGTTTGCAGATGGCGCTGTCGTTTATCCTAATAAAGTCATCAGAAGATCAAAACTGCAAAACGACTTAGAAGAAATATCGGAATGGTGTGAAAAGTGGCAGTTGACCTTAAATAACGAAAAGTGTGAGGTCATCCACATGAGTGCTAAAAGGAACGCGTTGAACTTCGGTTACTAGATAAATCAGTCAAATCTAAAAGTCGTAAATTCAACTAAATACCTAGGTATTACAATTACGAACAATTTAAATTGGAAGGAAGACATAGAGAATGTTGTGGGGAAGGCTAACCAAAGATTGCGTTTTATTGGCACGACACTTTGAAAATTTAACAGACTTACTAAGGAGACTGCCTACACTACGCTTGTCCGTTCTCTTTTAGAATACTGTTGCGCGGTGTGGGATCCTTACTAGATGGGACTGACTGAGTACATCGAAAAAGTTCAAAGAAAGGCAGCACGTTTTGTATTATCGCGAATTATGGGAGAGAGTGTCACAGAAATTATACAGGATTAGGGATGGACATCATTAAAAGAAAGGCGTTTTTCGTTGCGACGGAATCTTCTCACGAAATTCCAATCACCAACTTTCTCCTTGCACAAAAAAAAAAAAAAAAAATATATAAATAAATAAAATAAAATAAAGAAAAAACTTATGTTACGAAACAACAGACAATCTACAATAAATCCCGAAATAAAACATTGCAAATTACCCCTCCATTTCGTACTTGGCCCAAAATAATTCATTAAATGCTTCTTTTTCCCCAATTTCATATTTTCTCCTTTCTAGACCTCTCGCTTACTTAAACTTCTCTCGAGTCTACAAATGAGGCAATATCGATCGTAATGTTCTATTATACCATCGCCAATCAGTTACACTAAAATCACATTCCTCCTTAAGATACCATTCTGTCCAAATGTCACTTTCTATATTATAATCAAACTCACTGTATTCTCTCTTAAAATTGTCGACATTAGTAGCTACAACATCATTATCATAAAATAAAACATTACTTTTTACTTCCACATCATTACAAACACCTTCACAAACAGCCCTTCCAACAGCCGCTGATACATCATACAACTCGCTACATAAAACCTCATTTACCTCTGTTGACAAATCGCCAATATAATAACCGTTCATAGATTCACCATCCTATGGCATTACATCACATAAATTATAGCTACAGTGTTGTGGAATTTGAGATTCAACAGTACCATTAAATTCCGCTGCGTTTTGATTTAAACCTGAGCATAATAACTTTTTCTATCCTACGCACTCCTGCGCCACATTTATTCCAGATCGCACATTAAATTCAGATCCACATTCGTTCTCAAACAAACATTCAAGATCCACAGATACATCCAGAATTTTGGGTTCACCTCTATTAGCGTAAAGATACGCACAGATTTCTTCCACTGAAGTATCAATACCAGCAGCTTCAACTTTCGTAACTTCAGCACACAAAACATCGTTAATACTTTCCTTAAAAAATAATTCACGAATATCCGGCGATACACACACAAATTCACCAACAGCTGACGAGACTAATGCTACGCAGCCCTTATTAACCTCCTTAACAGATTTCTCCGTCACAATATCACCTGAAACATCATCACCTTCATTACTATAATCGTTACCGCTGGTTAGTACCCCTTTAGAATTTTCTATACGATCTAACTCCACCAAGTTCAGCTCACCTCAGCCTCCTTTTGGCACATAGAATTTTTCACTGTATTAACATTCACACACTCTTTCGTCTCACATTCATAAAACAAATCATTTAGCCGTAAATCATCGTCATCATCAGTATCGTTATCTTTCATTATCTTAGGATTATGCCTTTTATGAACGTTCTGATTTGAAAATTTACCTATATGATACTCATTTCTTACTAATTTCATTTCAAAATTCTCACGCCTTTGTGCCAATTTATTAACACCTGTCTAATTTCTGTTTACTCGCGCCCTATTCATCTCCGAGTTATTTTGCCATTTCTGGACTTGAGATGCGGCGAAAATTTCCCGATCTCCCACTACGCTGGTTCATTTCGCCAGGTGCCGGTCCCTGAAATCTACATTCTTGGTATCTGTCACTGTACGAAAGTATCCGTTCCCATAACCCCTTTGAAATTTATCATTGGATGTGTTCCTGTTACCGTTTCCCTTGTCAAAACTGCTGTTTGCGTTCCGTTGATAATTTCCCGGATGTCCTTCATAGGAATCACTCGGACAGTAGTTATGATTTCCACTCTGAAAACAATTTGTCTGCTTACTTTGTGGTTTAAATTTCAATGCCCTTTCTAATTTTTCTACGAAGTCCAAAAAATCGTCTGTTGAGTTGCTATGGCTGTGCACTAGATCCCACTGCAAATTTTCCGGTAACCTCCTTTTCAACGTCGTAATTTCACTAAGCACTCCCAATGGATGTTTCACATGCATCAATCTTGCAAGTTCACGTTTTAAAACTTCACTCATCGACAAATTCTCATACTTAAACGCTGACCCGTTTAGAAGCTCATTTAGGAGTCGCATTTGCTTCGCTTTAATCCAGAAGTTATTCAGTAAAGTGCTTTCAAGTATTTCATAGGTAGTGACCATATCACTATATATGTTTGCCCACGATTGCGGCTCACCTTCCAAATGTCTTTTCACGAATTTTATCTTCGCCTCGTTGGACATTCCCCTTAAAAATCCATCCCTACATGCTGCTATAAAATTTACTGGGTGATACTTCCTGTCGTCTCCAAAACATTTGACTGTTCCCGAGTTCATGCATGGAATGATGATCACTGGAGAGGTTTGACGTGCAACTAAAGAATTCACATCGCCTTTTATTGCATTGATATGCTTTTTAACTTCACCATTTTCTATTTTAATGCCAGACTCTACTTGTTCCTTTATTTTATCTACTTCTTCTACCCTTTGCCTATTTGAACGGATAAGTTGCTAATAGCCTCTTTCGTCTTAGCCATTAGAGCACCTTGCCTACAAATACAATTTCTTACGTTGCCTCTCAGATCCGCCTGCAACTTTCCACCTTATCACTTAAATTTTTCTCCGCTTGATCTACCTTAGAGTCAAGTACCCAAACTTCATCCGAAATTTTGCGCACTTCATCCAGCATTGTTTTTAATTTTCCGCCTATCAATTCCTCGATTTCAATAGCTATTTTACCTATTTCGTCTTTCATAACCGAAGCTATTTCGGATTTAACGGAATCAATTTTTATATACTTGTCAACCATAGCGGTTTTAAAAGAATAAATTTTGGATCCCAAACCTCTTATCACTTGCATTAATTGCGACATCACTCAGCCAAATTCATCTCCCTTGCCTAATTTAGGACTACTGGCCCTGCTAAATTCATCGCCGATCACGCTATCCCGCTTCGACTTCAGACGAAGCAGCTCGCTGGTATTTTCAGACACACAACTTGGCTGACTGCTTACTATTAGAGACGTGTATTATTGTACTACTGAATCATACATAAGCTCGCTATCAGCGCAAGTACTTAGCTTTGTCGTGCTGGATCCTTCTGCCATGTTATTGGGGTGCGATGTGGCAGCTGAAGCTAACGCTGAAGATCTCGTAGCCTCTGCTGTGGTGCTGCAACCGCCGTTGCGCGATGAATCGCCGTTGAAAATGCCGCTGCTGGCTGGAAACACGTGCTTTCGATGTCACCTCTTCTTCTGTGTTAGTTTTTTATCACTCCTAAGCACTGGTGTACTCAGTACACACAGCTGTTGCCAAATTCTTAGCTCAGAGCCGCCACGCAAAGTGCCTAACCTGCCGCAGACTTGGAACCTAGATCACAGAAAGTCGTTAACTGTGAGAACTATACTTGTAACATTACAACTATTAAAGAAACCTGATATTCAGTCCCGAACCAATCTCACATTTTTATTTTGCGAGAGGTCCTGCGTATCGAAGTTCTGATAATACTTTTGGAAACACTTTGCAGAATTCTAATCCAATTGTAAACTGTCCAGAGTTCATACCCCGCATCTAACACTTTCCAAAATCCAATCCTGTTCCAACACTTTGCTAGATTCTGATCCCTCAACTAACACTTTCCAAATTCCTAACCCGAACTAGACCCAAATTGCGAGCTAACATCCCAAAGATGTCTGGGCTCACATGCGGTTCCTCTTCATCGAGATGTCTTGGCTCAAACTCCTGTAGGGGTTGAACCGTACGTGTCGCATTA
This sequence comes from Schistocerca serialis cubense, assembly GCF_023864345.2. NCBI lineage: Eukaryota > Metazoa > Arthropoda > Insecta > Orthoptera > Acrididae > Schistocerca > Schistocerca serialis. Next base: position 57,592,948 of record NC_064644.1, read on the forward strand.
CACGCCCTAAATTAGAAACTTGTTACCTTTTGGTTAAACTGTCTGGCTGATGGCAAGTTTGCGAAATTGTACAACATACAGTGTTAATATAACATATAACAACAGTAATAATAATATCGGGAGCTAAATTAACGACCCATAAATGAAGTAGGCCACAGTATCGGTTTGGTTGGAATAATGTTTATTCAGAAAGAAAATTAATAGCGAATGTAGTCATATTTAGAATTACAATTACACTCGAGCTTATATCCATTTGACACAGTTCGATCATTCACAATATCGTAGCGAATTACAAATGCAAAACTCCACCGCTTTCACTACATGAAAAGTTAGAGTTCACACCAGGCGCACAGCTGCTAACCGCTCAGAGACTAAGTCCCGCGATACCACACAACGCGAAATGTTCTAACTCGTTTCACTTCCTAACTACCTAAAGACCCACCGTCCGCTAACGCGCCTGCACCAGCACTTTTTCTCTCTGGTCTCCAGCCAAATTCTCCGCTTTCGCGTCTGCTCCAACAGTGTATCACTTGGTGTCTAGACCAGAACTGTCCCTCTGCCCGTCCCAGGCCGCGTTTCCCGCGGACCGAATATACGCGAATATGCACCGAACCTGCGTCAGTAATGCTACTTTTCCTAGGAGCTTGACCATCTGGAACCTTCACTTTTGTCCCTCCAGTTCTGGCCACTGAATTCCGTTTTTGGCCGCTGAATGCCACAGCTCCAGATCGCGCACAGGCTTTGGTTGGCTTTGCTTCACTTTGCGCTGCTTTGCTGCTGTTTACAAACAGATACACGCTTCCAGTACTCGATATTGTCTTTGATATATGAGAGGTGCGCTCTTGGCTGGCATCCGCGTAGCGGCTTATGAACAAAGTGAGCGCCACTCAAACACAACCATATGTAACGTTTTACGCTAGGAAAAAATTTCATTCACATATTATAATTTCTACTTTTCCATCAATATGTCTAGATAATATCAACAGCAAAACGCAACTGCAAATCTGCAGCTATATTCGACAACCCGCATTGGGATATGTCGCTAATATTTCACTTTGTAACTGTATGTATTACCCCATCCCTTCCACATTTATCAGTTCTTAACGCTGACTGGATGATGAAAGAGCGCTTTCTTATATGCACTTGAATCTTGTATTTTAGACGACGCAATGTATTTCATGACACGTTACGGCATTTTAAGAGTACACATATCAATGCAAAAAGTCTGCCCAACATTGATTCCCGTCGGACAACGACGAGTATTTTCTCGACCTACGTACACTGAGTAAACATACCGGCACATGCAGTTGAAATGTACTTGAACTGGTACATACCGGCAGAGACTCTGACACAACCTCTAACAGCTAGGAAACGCCTAAAATTCAAAGTAAGCTGAGAGCTGCAACACACGGCTATCAGAGCCAATAAGGAACGAGCAGACAAATTTCACAGAAAGTGTAGTAGCTAATGATTGTGGATCAAGTTTAGGATCGGCAGTTTATATTGATAAGTAACAGGTCGTAAACGTATCGCGCTGAGGAGCAGTAATAAAACTGCCAGCCTCAAAAGAATAGTTACAGAGGTACAATGAGGAAGAACCTATGATTTGTCAGACACGCCTTAACTTTCTGCTCTCTTTAAATTCACCGAACAGGTTCAAATACTTTTTCATGCTTAAAGGGCACCACTGCACCATTGCACACGTGAAGCGACCGACTTAACTTGAGCCACCACGACGCGACTGGTAGGGGTGGCTGACTACCGGTCAACCCAGACGCCGCTCCAACAGATAAACACGCCTCTGCTCTGGGCCCAAGGAACAGAAACGCGTCGTTTTCCGCCAAAGCTACCCCCTGCCAAAACACATCACAAGGGAACAGTAATCTGAGCAAATAAAGATTCATACAAGAATGTCCAGGGAGTAAAAGATTCATACAAGAATGTCCAGGGAGTAATGGCAAAGCGGGTACCAATAGGTTAAATGTAACACACCTTAAAGTTATTAGTATTCACAAGTAATCATACCACCCCCTGCTGATGCAATAACACTAACATACGCTTATAAACATCGCCTTGCCTCCCACACAGATCATGTTATAATTTATTCCCCTCAAGGAACCTATCACAGGGGACACTTTCGTACTTGCGCGGCATATAGCCTAGAATACAAATTGCTATTGGTAACACTCGTAGGGGAGTTGCTATAACAGGTCCAGTTCCATGTAACACACACTTGGCCTTACAATATCAAGGACTCAAAATAAGAAACCAACACTTAACTGCACACAGGTGTGAAGCAACCATGACTTGCAGGAATCCATCCAGGGCGCTATTGCCTCCAACCCATACAGGCGACCGTCGAGGTGCCGTAGCTCTTAAGTTCGCAGGGTAACCCGGCAACTTGCCGACCATGTTGCACGCGACCTCCGTCTTCGTTCGCATCGCCAGCCGCCACCAGTTCTTAAGCGAGACGGCCAGGCTTGTCCTCGAACGATTTAACCTTACGCCTCTTCTCGAGACCGGCGCCAGACAGCCGGCGTCTCCCAAAAGTCCCAACTTGCCAGCCACGTGCCCCTCAGCGAACTGCCGCTCCAGGCCCGGCCAAACCAACAACACACACACCTCAACCAAAGACCTTAGATCGCGACACGCGACTGAATCGATATCAGCCAATAGCTTGTGTTGCCACTGGAATGCCACAGCGCCATGGCTCATACGCATGGTTTCAACATGACGGGGTCCCGCTGGGTCACTAACTAATGCTGATACGCACATCGCTTCTCCACATCTCGAGATAAGGCAGGGCCTAAGTAAAATCATATGCGTAAATAACAAGAAAAAAACAAATCTACGAGACATAAAGGTGACACTGAACGAATCTGTCTTTAGCCTTCATAGTGGTCTCAGTTCGACGAGGAAAATATTCTACAAGCTCTGCCGGGTATGCTGTATCCAATTGAATCCATTCATTGACGACTAGATCCCCAAAAGGTACCAAACTGCGCTTGATACTCCGACACATTTACTCTAAGATAGAATGATTTATCGGCTAGTCGAGGTGAACGGGGTACCTGGGTGTTCATCAAATCAGGGATGTTATGCTAGCAGGCTTTTGAACACTGCTGTGTATTGCAAGACGGGAGCAGGTAAGAGAAATGGTAACACTTGAGCATTGGGAATCTTGAAATAAACCTGTCCAAGCTCATGTTCGCTGAATAAGTATGTCTAAGTCATGGTACGGAAAACACCTCCAAAACATTACAGTACCGCTTCTGGCTTGCACTAGCCATCTACATACTACGAGTTAAGTCTCTCATTGGATCGTCGGTGCATTCGACGCCTTGCGTCATTTGAAATGAGGCTAAATTGGGATTCCAGTCAGCCACAGTTCATTTTCTGTGTTGTGTAGCGTGTCGTGCACGCAACGACCGCTATGATGCCTGAAAGAGCCGCTCTTCCAATTATCAGGAAGGCGTCCATCCCTCCTACAAGGCCATTGTTGGTTCGCTGCAGAAGACCGCCGAAGGTGTAAGGTATCTGCAGTCAGACAGACGGCTCTCATATAAAATCTTTTTGTTTCTGCAAGCATGAACAGTTACAGGTGGGTGCCCTCGTGAAGTGATGAAGAAGTTGATCCATGATGTTTGTATTGTGCCGCGTCGTCATTTGTAGATCTCATGGCCCACAGCAGCGAGTGCTGTGGTGAAGTCCACGACAGCTACTTTGCTGGGAGCAACCTGAGTGCACAGCAACCTTCCGCAGTGTAGCGTTCTCCAGCGATATTGCATCAGGTGCTGATGCAGTACCCTGGTGTTGTTACACCGCTATCGAGGCTGCCGCAGCTGCTCAGCTGCGTACGAACACGTCTGGCTGGCTGCAGCTGGCACTGCTGGGCGCCCACGGACATGGCCGGCCTTGGCCGGAGGTGAGGCTTGCGATCTTCAAATGGTTCAAATGGCTCTAAGCTGTATGGGACTTAACTTCTGAGGTCATCAGTCCCCTAGAACTCAAAACTACTTAAACCTAACTAACCTAAGGATATCACACACATCCATGCCCGAGGCAGGATTCGAACCTGCGACCGTAGCGGTCGCGAAGTTCCAGACTGTAGCGCCTAGAACCGCTCGGCCACTCCCGCCGGCACTGCGATCTGTTGGCGCATTTTGAGACGGAGGATTCGTCAGGGTATTCACCCCGCGCCTAACTTGTCTGGCAGATGGCGGCCTGGCCTTAGGTGGCAACGTGTGTTTACGGCGGATGGCAAAACGACAGTGGTTCAAGGCTTCATCACTTAGTGATCCGTCCGATGCCGATTAGACCGAAGATCTGCCAGGCGAGATGGCAAGTGTTTACACACTCCAACGCGATTTGCGGTGTTGCGGCGGCTAAATGCACGGTTTCCACATACCGAAGTGCTTTTGGCGAGTGCCGGGGCCACCCGCTGTGGCCAAGCAGTTCTAGGCCCTTCAGTCTGGAACCGCGCTGGTTCGAATCCTGCCTCGAGCATGGATGTGTGTGACGTCCTTAGGTTAGTTAGGTTTAAGTAGTTCTAAGTCATAGGGGACTGATGACCTCAGATGTTAAGTCCCATAGTGCTCAGAGCCATTTGAACCATTTTGAACGAGTGCCGGGGATCGTACTGGCAGGCTGTCGGTGACGCCAAGGCGTAACGCTGATTAGGTAAGTTGCTGTTAGTAGCCAGTTTCACAGCAACAGGTGCATCTAACTAGACCTACAGGGATTGAAAAAACATATACAAACAACGCCAGAAATTTACTGTTGAAGGTAACCGCAAATACCAGCCAAGCTTTCGTGCTAAGCTGTTGTATTTGACTTCGAGCGGCACCTGTACAATATGTTCAAATGTGTGTGAAATCTTATGGGACTTAACTGTTAAGGTCATCAGTCCCTAAGCTTACACACTACTTAACCTAAATTATTTTAAGGACAAACACACACATCCATGCCTGAGGGAGGACTCGAACCTCCACCGGTACCAGCCGTACAGTCCATGACTGAAGCGCCTCTGACCGCTCGGCTAATACCGCGCGGCACCTGTGCAATATCCTTAGTATGTTGCAAGTGTCATTCGTGGTCAGAAAAGTATTCTTCGCAGTTGTGTGCGCATTATGTCAGAGCTACGTGAACTCAAACGAGGGCAGGTCGTTGATACTCGTAAGGTGAGTGCTTCCCTAAATGAGGTAGCCGAAGTGTTTGGTGTTTCAAGAGGCACTCTATCGAATACTTATACCACACGCATGGAGAGCGGAAAAACATCATCCATTAAGCCACGACGTGGACGAACGTGGATATTGAGTGATCATGACGGACGTTCATTAAAGAGCACTGTGACGAAACCTCAGATGAACACAACTGCAAATGTCACTTCATAATTGAATGCCGTACTCGCGAGTCATGTCAGATGCTGGATTTGCAAAACCGCTCATCAGTGATGCAAATGTCCATAAAAGGGCATATAATGCGGAAACCTTAACACCTGGACTATGGAACAATGGAAGAAAGCCATTTCATTGTCTGAAGCAAATGATAGAACATAGGGCCTTAAAAAACAAAAAGACAGTAATAACCTTCGTGGACTTCACAAAGGCATATGACTCCATCGACAGACAGCCTCTTGTTAGGATCCTGAAGAACAAAAGACTTGATGGAACTACACAAGAACTCATGAAGGAAATTCTGGAAGACACCAAGCCAAGGGTGAGATCCAGAGGAGCAGTGTCAGAATTTGAGATCAAGGCTGGTGTTAAAGAGAGGGATGGATTGTCACTATTGTTGTTCAATATAGCACTGGACGAAGTGATCAGGCAGTGAGAGCAATAAACGAGGAAACGGGATTACCAAAGACCCTTGTGGGGGACAAAAACTACAACAGGGTTCAAGTGGACTGCCTAGCCTTTGCAGATGACATAGCAATAGTAAGTGAGACGGAAGAAGACGCAAAGACACAACTCAACAACTTAAGTAAGGTAGCCAGAAAGGTGGGACTGTGGATCGCCTATAACAAGACAAAGACATTAAACACCACTGCAGACTGGGAAAAACCGGAAGGCACTGGGTGCACATGGTAGACAAATTTAAATACCTGGGAGAATTTATAACGGGAAGGAACAGGAGCAAGGAGGAAATAACAGAGAGGATAAAGAAGATGAGGTCAGCTTTCTGCATGACGAGAGAGATATACAATTAAAAAGAATATATCCACAGAGGCAAAGATAAGCCACTACAAGGCAACAGTGAGGAATGCAGCGTTATATGCTGCTCAGACGATGGCACTAGGAAGAAATGGGGCAGAACAACTAGAGAAAGAAGAGAGAAAAATGCTGAGAAAAATACTGGGTCCCAGAAGAGGTGGAGAGAGGTGGATGCGAAGACCTAGGGAAGAATTGTACCGGAACGTGAGAACAATATCCGGGGAAATCAGACTCAAAAGGGCAAGGTTTGATGGGCATGTAGTTAGGATGAGTATGGACAGAATGACGAAGAGAGTGTGGGAAACAACAGCGAGGACAAGGGGAAAGACAGGAACCAAGTGGGTTGTTGAACTTCGGAAGGACTGGTTGGAATTGGGGATCAAGGTCGAAGGAAAGGAAAATTGGAGGAACAAATATACACCGACAAATATGCCGGTGATCAATGACAGAGAAGAATACAGGAAAAGATTAGAATGTCACCAGTGGAGCCGCCAAGAGAAACGGAAGCTGAAGATCTCGGAAGAAGAGCGGGAGAGAAGAAGAGAAAGAATGAAGAGGTTCTGGAAGAAGAGGAAAATGCAGTCGACTAAGGGGCTACCCGTGGTCCTACAGAGGCCGTAACGCAAGAAGAAGAAGAAGTCTTCTTTGACATTGTTTCCAACCTCTGGCAGATTTTATGTCCCAAGAGTGAAACAGGGCGGGAGTTCAATAATGATTTGGGCAGCCATACTGCAGTATTCCAAGCGCCCCATGGTTGCGCTGCAAGGCTGCACTACTTCCAAGTATTATGTCGATTTTGGCTCATCAGATCTATCCCATGGTACAATGTTTGCCCCCAACGGTGAATCTGCGTTCTAAGTTGACAGACCCCTGTTCACGCAGCGCATATCGCGCAGGACTGGCTTTGTGAGCACGAGGACAGCCGTTTCTCCCGTGACCAAGACGGTCACCAGATACCGCCGAGCCTCCGTGGCCCAGAGAGGAGGACGGGTGATCGCTGTCGCACTCCACCATCGTTACCTGAACTTGCCACTACCTTGCAGAAAGAATAATGTAAGATTCCCTCATACACCATACAGGACCTGAATTTTTTCTACGTCCTTTTATCCATGGTAATGTATTGCGTGTTTGGTGTTCCCATATTTTTTCCACCAACTGCGTCTCTGTATGAGATCGTGTAAACATTACAGTAAACAGCATTGCAACATCTGCGTCTTTAGTTGTTATACTAGTATGAACATTTCATCATTCTATAACTTTATTGTAGTTCTTTAGTTTACTTTTATACTATTTTCAACAGCTCTAAAGATGACTGTCATCATAAGTGCAAGATGTTGAACAAGTGATTGACACCAGGTGAAATAAAGGAATAAAACATAATTTCTCATCATTGCTTCTCCTTGGTTTCTAGTTTACGGACTGTGTAAGTCTAGTGCTGCGACTCACGAATCACACCCAAACCACGGTTGGTTTAATGATTGCCGCGCGGGATTAGGTTCGAGTCCTTCCTCGGGCGTGGGTGTATATGTTTGTCCTTACGATAATTTAAGTTAAGTAGTGTGTAAGCTTGGGGACAAATGACCTTAGCAGTTAAGTCCCATAAGATTTTACACACGTCTGAACGTTTTTTTTTACAGAATTAATTTTACATGGCACACGCTACTCTAAGGCTGATAGCACAATCACGGACAGTTGGACGTGTAGACAAGGGACTGAATGAACTAGGAAGCTCATTTGAACGGAATAGGTATTGTCATGGTAAGAAATTATAAAATCAAGCAAAATAAAAGTAAAACATGCTTCATGGATTATAACAGAAATAGAGAAGGTGAGACAGATTCACTTAGATTAGAAAATGGGACACTAAAAGAAGTAGCCGTGTATAGGTATTTGGAGTGTAAAATATAAAATGTGTACTGTTTACAGAAAGAATGATTTCCTGAAACAGAGAAATAAGTTAATACTGTTGTTGTTGTTGTGGTCTTCAGTCCTGAGACTGGTTTGATGCAGCTCTCCATGCTACTCTATCCTGTGCAAGCTTCTTCTTCTCCCAATACCTACTGCAACCTACATCCTTCTGAATCTGTTTAGTGTATTCATCTCTTGGTCTCCCTCTACGATTTTTACCCTCCACGCTGCCCTCCAATACTAAACTGGCGATCCCTTGAAGCCTCAGAACATGTCCTACCAACCGATCCCTTCTTCTAGTCAAGTTGTGCCACAAACTTCTCCCCAATCCTATTCAATACTTCCTCATTAGTTATGTGATCTACCCATCTAATCTTCAGCATTCTTCTGTAGCACCACATTTCGAAAGCTTCTATTCTATTCTTGTCCAAACTATTTATCGTCCACGTTTCACTTCCATACATGGCTACACTCCATACAAATACTTTCAGAAACGACTTCCTGACACTTCAGTCTATACTCGATGTTAACAAATTTCTCCTCTTCAGAAATGCTTTCCTTGCCATTGCCAGTCTACATTTTATATCCTCTCTACTTCGACGATCATCAGTTATTTTGCTCCCCAAATAGCAAAACTCCTTTACTACTTTAAGTGTCTCATTTCCTAATCTACACTCCTGGAAATGGAAAAAAGAACACCGGTGTGTCAGACCCACCATACTTGCTCCGGACACTGCGAGAGGGCTGTACAAGCAATGATCACACGCACGGCACAGCGGACACACCAGGAACCGCGGTGTTGGCCGTCGAATGGCGCTAGCTGCGCAGCATTTGTGCACCGCCGCCGTCAGTGTCAGCCAGTTTGCCGTGGCATACGGAGCTCCATCGCAGTCTTTAACACTGGTAGCATGCCGCGACAGCGTGGACGTGAACCGTATGTGCAGTTGACGGACTTTGAGCAAGGGCGTACAGTGGGCATGCAGGAGGCCGGGTGGACGTACCGCCGAATTGCTCAACACGTGGGGCGTGAGGTCTCCACAGTACATCGATGTTGTCGCCAGTGGTCGGCGGAAGGTGCACGTGCCCGTCGACCTGGGACCGGACCGCAGCGACGCACGGATGCACGCCAAGACCGTAGGATCCTACGCAGTGCCGTAGGGGACCGCACCGCCACTTCCCAGCAAATTAGGGCCACTGTTGCTCCTGGGGTATCGGCGAGGACCATTCGCAACCGTCTCCATGAAGCTGGGCTACGGTCCCACACACCGTTAGGCCGTCTTCCGCTCAAGCCCCAACATTGTGCAGCCCGCCTCCAGTGGTGTCGCGACAGGCGTGAATGGAGGGACGAATGGAGACGTGTCGTCTTCAGCGATGAGAGTCGTTTCTGCCTTGGTGCCAATGATGGTCGTATGCGTGTTTGGCGCCGTGCAGGTGAGCGCCACAATCAGGACTGCATACGACCGAGGCACACAGGGCCAACACCCGGCATCATGGTGTAGGGAGCGATCTCCTACACTGGCCGTACACCACTGGTGATCGTCGAGGGGACACTGAATAGTGCACGGTACATCCAAACAGTCATCGAACCCATCGTTCTACCATTCCTAGACCGGCAAGGGAACTTGCTGTTCCAACAGGACAATGCACGTCCGCATGCATCCCGTGCCACCCAACGTGCTCTAGAAGGTGTAAGTCAACTACCCTGGCCAGCAAGATCTCCGGATCTGTCCCCCATTGAGCATGTTTGGGACTGGATGAAGCGTCGTCTCACGCGGTCTGCATGTCCAGCACGAACGCTGGTCCAACTGATGCGCCAGGTGGAAATGGCATGGCAAGCCGTTCCACAGGACTACATCCAGCATCTCTACGATCGTCTCCATGGGAGAATAGCAGCCTGCATTGCTGCGAAAGGTGGATATACACTGTACTAGTGCCGACATTGTGCATGCTCTGTTGCCTGTGTCTATGTGCCTGTGGTTCTGTCAGTGTGTTCATGTGATGTATCTGACCCCAGGAATGTGTCAATAAAGTTTCCCCTTCCTGGGACAATGAATTCACGGTGTTCTTATTTCAATTTCCAGGAGTGTAATTACCTCAGCAACACCCGACTTAATTCGAATACATTCCATTATCCTCGTTTTGCTTTTGTTGATGTTCATCTTATATCCTCCTTTCAAGACACTGTCCATTCCGTTCAACTGCTCTTCCAAGTCCTTTGCTGTCTCTGACAGAATTACAATGTCATCAGCGAACCTCAAAGTTTTTATTTCTTCTCCATGGATTTTAATACCTACTCCAAATTTTTCTTTTGTTTCTTTCACTGCTTGCTCAATATAGAGATTGAATAACATTGGGGAGAGGCTAGAACCCTATCTCACTCCCTTCCCAACCACAGCTTCCCTTTCATGTCCATCGACTCTTATAACTGCCATCTGGTTTCTGTACAAACTGTAAATAGCTTTTTGCTCCCTGTATTTAACCCCTGCCGCCTTCAGAATTTGAAACAGAGTATTCCAGTCAACATTGTCAAAAGCTTTCTCTAAGTCTACAAATGCTAGGAAAGTAGGTTTGCCTTTCCTTAATCTAGCCTCTAAGATAAGTCGTAGGGTCAGTATTGCCTCAAATGTTCCGATATTTCTACGGAATCCAAACTGATCTTCCCCGATGTCGACTTCTACTAGTTTTTCCATTCGTCTGTTCAGAATTCGCGTTAGTGCTTTGCAGCAGTGACTTATTAAACTGATAGTTCGGTTAATTTCATATCTATCAACACCTGCTTTCTTTGGGGTTGGAATTATTATATTCTTCTTGAAGTCTGAGGGAATTTCGCCTGTCTCATACATCTTGCTCACCAGATGGTAGAGTTTTGTCATGACTGGCTCTCCCAAGGCTGTCAGTAGTTCTAATGGAATGTTGTCTGCTCCCGGAGCTTTGTTTCGACTCAGGTCTTTCAGTGCTCTATCAAACTCTTCACACTGTATCATATCTCCCATTTCATCTTCCACTACATCCTCTTCCATTTCCATAATATTGTCCTCAAGTACATCGTCTTGTATAGACCCTCTATATACTCCTTCCACCTTTGTGCTTTCCCTTCTTTGCTTAGAACTGGGTTTCCATCTGAGCTCTTGCTATTCATACAAGTGGTTCTCTTTTCTCGAAAGGTCTCTCTAATTTTCCTGTAGGCTGTATCTATCTTACCCCTAGTGAGAAAAGCCTGTACATCCTTACATTTGTCCTCTAGCCATGCCTGCTTAGCCATTTTGCACTTCCTGTCGATCTCATTTTTGAGACGTTTGTATTCCTTTTTGCCTGCTTCATTTACTGCATTTTTATATTTTCTCCTTTCATCAATTAAATTCAATATTTCTCTGTTACGCAAGGATTTCTACTAGCCCTCGTCTTTTTACCTACTTGATCCTCTCCTGCCTTCACTACTTCATCCCTCAGAGCTACCCATTCTTCTTCTACTGTATTTCTTTCCTCCATTCTTGTCAATTGTTCCCTTATGCTCTCCCTGAAACTCTGTACAACCTCTGTTTAGTCAGTTTATCCAGGTCCCATCTCCTTAAATTCCCAACTTTCTGCAGTTTCTTCAGTTTTAATCTACTGTTCATAACCAATAGATTGTGATCAGAGTCCACATCTGCACCTGGAAATGTCTTACAATTTAAAATCTGGTTCCTAAATCTCTGCCTTCCCATTATATAGTCTATCTGATACCTTTTAGTATCTCCAGGCTTCTTCCATGTATACAATCTTCTTTTATGATTCTTGAACCAAGTGGTAGCTATGATTAAGTTATGCTCTGTGCAAAATTCTACCAGGCAGCTTCCTCTTTCGTTTCTTACCCCCAATCCATATTCACCTACTACGTTTCCTTCTCTCCCTTTTCCTACTGACGAATTCCAGTCACCCATGACTATTAAATTTTCGTCTCCCTTCAATATCTGATTAATTTCCTTTATTTCATCATACATTTCTTCAATTTCTTCGTCTTCTGCAGAACTGGTAGGCATATAAACTTGCACTACTGTGGTAGGCGTGGGCTTCGTATCTACGTTGGCCACAATAAAGCGTTCACTATGCTGTTTGCAGTAGCTTACCCGCATTCCAATTTTCCTATTCATTATTGAACCTACTCCTGCATTATCCCTATTTGATTTTGTATTTATAACCCTGTATTCACCTGACCAAATGTGTTGTTCCTCCTGCCACCAAACTTCACTAATTCCCACTATATCTAACTTTAACCTATCCATTTCCCTTTTTAAATTTTCTATCCTACCTGCCCGATTAAGGGATCTGACAATCCACGCTCCGATCGTAGAACGCCAGTTTTCTTTCTCCTTGATAACGACATCCTCTTGAGTAGTCCCCGCCCGGAGATCCAAATGGGGGACTATATTACCTCCGGAATGTTTTACCCAAGAGGACGCCATCATCATTTAACCATACAGTAAAGCTGCATGCCCTCTGGAAAAATTACGGCTGTAGTTTCCCCTTGCTTTCAGCCGTTCGCAGTACCAGAACAGCAAGGCCGTTTTGGTTAGTGTTACAAGGCCAGATCAGTCAATCATCCAGACTGTTGCCCCTGCAACTACTGAAAAGGCCGCTGCCCCTCTTCAGGAACCACATGTTTGTCTGGCCTCTCAACAGATAACCCTCCGTTGTGGTTGCACCTATGGTACGGCTATCTGTATCGCTGAGGCACGCAAGCCTCGCCACCAACGGCAAGGTCCATGGTTCATGGGGGGGGGGGGGGGTGGAGTCTTGGCGTGTATCCGTGCGTCGCTGCGGTCCGGTCCCAGGTCGACGGGCACGTGCACCTTCCGCCGACCACTGGCGACAACATCGATGTACTGTGGAGACCTCACGCCCCACGTGTTGAGCAATTCGGCGGTACGTCCACCCGGCCTCCTGCACGCCCTTGCTCAACCGTAATTTAAATTTAAATTGCAAAGAAGTGTCTTCTCACAGTATTAGTTTAGTGTTATGTGGAAGTGAAATGTGGAAGGGACGGTAAATCGCTTGTGCGACCATTACGGAAGGCGAACTACTCGCTGTTGAGAGGAATGTCGTTAAACGTACTGCCAGATGCATTGTGGTTGACGGACATCATTTTGAGCATTTATTGCATTAGTGTGGTATTCACAGGTAATCATGCTGTAACAGCATGCGTTCTCAGGAACGATAAGTTCACAAAGGTGCATCTATCACACTGGAACAACCGAACTAAAATGTTCAGACGTACCTATGTTCTGTATTTTAATTTAAGAAACCTACCTGTTACCAACTATTTGTCTAAAATTGTGAGCCATATGTTTGTGACTGTTACAGCGCCATCTATCAAAAAGCGAAAAATGTGGTCCAACTACAACATTCAGATTTCTTTACGTACTACACGAATATGTAATAAAAATGGGGGTTCCTATTTTAAAAAAGGCAGTTGATCTCCGTTTGACCTATGGCAGCGCGATCTAGAGGGCCAACCATAGCGCCATCTGGTTTCCCCCTTCAAGCTAGACAAGTTTTGTTCTTTGCAGTTTTTTCGTTTGAGCCAGCTGGTGTGGCCGTGCGGTTCTAGGCCCTTTAGCCTGGAACCGCGTGACCGCTACGGTCACAGGTTCGAATCCTGCCTCGGGCATGAATGTGTGTGATGTCCTTAGGTTAGTTAGGTTTAAGTAGTTCTAAGTTCTAGGGGACGTGACCACAGATGTTAAGTCCCATACTGCTCATAGCCATTTCAATAATTTTTTTTTTTCGTTTGACGCTTATTTCTTGAGATATTTGGCACGGTCACGATCAATGGACCACCATGTACACACCGAAGAAGGAATGACGGAATTAGTGGAATGTATTAGACGAAGGTAAGGAACTCTACCACCTTGAAAGCAAAATGACCCAGGTCGGAGGAAGCAGCACATAAAGGAACGGACCAGCACAGGGAAAGAGAACATTCCTGACAGAGGGAAATCTACTGGTATCAAACATAGGCCTTAATGAGAGGAAGAAATGTTTAAGAATGTGCGTTTAGTGCACACCTGGTCTAGCGGTTCTAGGCGCGCAGTCCGGAACCGCGCGGCTGCTACGGTCGCAGGTTCGAATCCTGCCTCGGGCATGGATGTGTGTGATGTCCTTAGGTTGGTTAGGTTTAAGTAGTTCTAAGTTCTAGGCGACTGATGACCACAGTAGTTAAGTCCCATAGTGCTCAGAGCCATTTGAACCATTTTTTTACACACCGTTGTATGGTAGTGAACCATAGGTAGCAGGAGAACCAGATCAGAAGAGAATAGACGCATTTTAGATGTGTGCTAAGAAGAATGTTGAAGGTGGACTGACATTGAATACTCCTCAGAATCAATTAATAAAGGATGCTGAAACACTGACAAGAAGAAGGGACAGGATGATACGGCATGTGTTAAGAAATAAGGGAATAACCTCCTGATACAGAGGGAAACTATGAAGGCTAGAAACTGTTGGCGAAAACAGTGATTTGGCTAAATCCAGAAAATAACGGATCATAAGGCGCAAGTGCTACTCTGAAATGAAGAGGATGGCGCAGGAGGGTATTTCGTGTTGGACCGTAGGAAAGTTGTCAGAAGATTGGTGACTCACAGTAAACCCGCCTAGAAACTGCGTACTCACGGGTGGCATGCATGAAGTGGTGGGCGAAGAACATTTGCCCAAGACGGGCAACTGAAGTCGTATCTGTATCAACGTTTCTCGTCCAAGCGGCGCTGCTGCGGCCCCGCAACGATGAATCAGGTGGCGCTGCTCCGGCACCGTTGGCCGCTGGCGGAGTGAGCCTGACCTCAAAATGAACAGCAGCTGGCGGTGTTGCCCAGAGACAAACCCAGGAAAGGTGGCTGGAAAGTGGAGGCAGGCGCCAGCCAGCGCCAATTGCTCATGGCTGCGAGGCCTTCATATGTCGGTGCATTGAAATGAGGGCTGCATCTCTGGCAGGCGTTCACATCGAGGTGGCAGCAAGCCAAGGCTGTCAGGAGTCGAAGACTGTCCGGCAACCGTTGTTGGTCTGTAAAGCTACTGCGTAGATGATACTTGCGTGAGTGTGCGTCGACCGCCCTGCAGCAGAGACCGACACACGGCGAGCATCAATTCATGGCCCAGTTCATGACATGATCACCTGGCCCAGGGATTTACTGGGTGTTAGGCACAGATATTGTGATCATTGGTGCCTCCAGTGTAACAGTATTTTTTTCTCTGAATGTAACCACCTTCCCGCAAAACATCACATTATTTACTACCTAATGTTTGCTGCACAGTCCATACTGTGCCACAAAGAGCACAGTGCCTGTCAAGTATAGTCTACCAGTTTTGCGTCCAGGTGGCCACACTTCCATACCCAACCTTCTGCCAAGGAAAAATAAACAGTAATGGATACTTGGGCCATGCGTATTTGGAGGTCCAACCAATACTACTCATAATAGTTACAATCATTAGTCTGCAAACGAAGTAAATACTGGTGTAATATCGTTTAGTACACTGTCTGCAGTCATCAGTAGAAATATATATATACTTATATGCCCTATCTTTTAAGCGAAATAAGCCTTGTTGATGTGGAAGGTTCAACAATCGTTCAAATGGCTCTGAGCACTATGGGACTTAACATCTGAGATCATCAGTCCCCTAGAACGTAGAACTACTTAAACCTAACCAAGCTAAGGACATCACAAACATCCATGCCCGATGGAGGATTCGAACCTGCGACCGGAGTGGTCTCGCGGTTCCAGACTGAAGTGCCTAGAACCGCTCGGCCACACCGGCCAGTTGATGTGAGAGGGACATACCACATACTTCAGTGCTATTATAACGTCTCGAAAACTAGTCACTGACCAGTGCATTGGGTAGCTGTTCAAGAAGCTGTCAGTATGTCGAAACCCTGTGTCGGCTGTCTGAAACTGAATTCCTGAACATGGCACTTGGCTTCTATATCGATCCATATTGTTACATTTTCATCCTCTTGATAATTATTCGGCTCACTGAATTCCCACTTGAGATACTTGCTTCAACAGAAATGTTGACATACTTACAATTGTTTTGCACTTTGGATTCTCCTACTCCAGTGCAGAGTAAACACCCTTGAGTAGCTTACACCTTTGCGAGTCTCTTTCCCCTTGCCATATTTTCTTTACTTGCGTCATTTCACATTCATGTTGTTCATTCACTGAGTCACTGATTCTTAATACTACCTGTATTGAAATCTTTCAAAGTAAATCGTTCCTTTACTTACAGGAAGGGCGATAGGTGTCAGGGAGGCACTCTATCGCTATATATCCCTACCTCACTAACCTCATGTTACTTTTCATCGGAGATTCCGAGTAATTAGTAGGAAGATTTGAGTAACAGGTATGTCCTGTAGGACTATGCCATGTGTTTCCCTAAGTAAACATTACCAGGTGGTCTTGCAGCGCTGAAGACCGAAGCAAGAACTCCTTGGCCTATACGAACTTGCGCAGTTCCCTATTGCACCTTATTACTACGTTATAACAAATGAACCTAATTATTTACAAACGGAAGGAACCCATGGAGGCGTTGCTACAGTCGTATTCGCAGACACAAAAAACTGGAAAGTATCAAACCCCACTATTCTACGTCTCGTGTCACTACAAAATATCGATACATCTTGCACCGAGAGACCTGTCTAGCGCATTGTGCTGCATAACTTCACCATTATGACTTCTGAGCCATTAGTACGCCGTTGGTACTTCACAATATTCCTTAACAACTGATACATTCACCCAAACGCCATACCTTTAACTTGGACAAATATCTTATGTGGATTTTCTGCTGTCATTCTCACTATATGTCGAGTTGTATGATAGCGTCCCATTAACTACCATCTCGCGCCTCTGCTTTTCCTGCGCTGTGTGTGTGTGGTTAGTGCTGCGTGACGCAGAGACAAGAAACCCTAAACATACAATACTATTGCGACACATCATCCATGTTCGTCTTTGTCAGAACTGTACCTCTCTTAACACCTGCATTATTAAAACTTTCTGGTATTCATAACAATGATATTGATCTAGAGGCTGTCATACTATCAGATTATACTTTGCTTGTCAGGTAACAGTTACCCTATACCATGATGGAATTCACTCTACCTTGTACAGACATATCACATACTCTAGTACAGAATACTAAATTCCTTCAACAACTGATGCTTGTATTTGCCTATTACTTACAATGACCTAAATTTTCTCAATACATACCTTAGCCAAGGGTTTACTCTGCACTGCTTGGCCAAATGCCTTTTCCTGTCGGCATACCCAGCATTCTATATCGAGTAATTGATCGCACTGGGCTACAGGCCAGGTAATTTACATTGGGGACAGAAAACCTGTGTCGTTGATACATTGGGAAGAGAAAACCTATGTTTCTAGCTCATCCCTCGGATCCTTCCTACGTAGTATAAATATTCTGCTTGTGAGAGAACGGGAACAGAAGAGCGGGAAGGAGACAAACCCAAAGGTAAGGGAAGGTACAAATGGTGTAAGCCGTGCAGTGACAGCCACTTACACTAGCCGCTCTCACACACATTGAACCACCATTGCCGTGTCCATAAGCACTCTGTCTCCATCTGCGCCATACCACTTTTCACACCACTGTTCTGGTAAGGATGATTATGGAGGAGTGGTCCTCTCAAGGAGCTAGAAAGTAGGTGAAGAGCGTATAGGCAGCCAGTGGCCGGCAAAACAATTTCCTGATTTTCTAGTAAAGAGTCGTGAAACTACGTGTCCATGGGAGGCCTGCACCATGTGCTGTGTTATAAACTTCAGGCCAGGAAGGGTTGGGTAGACTTACCAGTTCCAGCGGTTCTGATGCAGCCTTTCCAGCGGTTGCCTCGTGACAGTGAGTCACCTGGCAGCTCCCAGTTTCCATGGTTTCCGGTGCAGCGAGCATATATTTACCTTGGACGGCAGTCAGAAGTGTTTCACACGGTCAGACCGATCTGGAGAACGAGCCCAATGGCTTGCTGGTGGGATGAATTGATTTCGTATCTCAGAGCACGAGGCAGCGACTGAAAATCTAGCAGACAGGCACATGCAGTTGCTGGCATAGCGTAGATGGCTAGATGGTGAAGACCCTCAGGCAGCAGTCGTTGATTCATGGATGACAGTTGTCAGAGTTAGTCAAATGAAAACAGAACAACCGCCACAACGATATCGGGGAATGGTTCCATTTAAAAGTAATCTCCACACGAAACAAGATATTCATACCACTGCTACTCCATACGCTGTAAGACATTCATAGCACTGGGAGACGATCAATTTCTGTTTCATAGAACGCTGTCAGCCGCTGACAGATTCACAGCTACACCCATTCTTGAACATCCTCGTCTGTCTGAAACTGACGTCTAAGCATGTCTTTCTTCAGATCGCCAAAGAAGCAAGAATCACACGGTTCAAAATGGTTCAAATGGCTCTGAGCACTATGGGACTTACCTTCGAAGGTCATCAGTCCCCTAGAACTTAGAACTACTTAAACCTAACTAACCTAATGACATCACACACATCCATGCCCAAGGCAGGATTCGAACCTGCGACTGTAGCGGTCGCGCGGTTCCAGACTGTAGCGCCTAGAACCGCTCGGCCACCTCAGCTGGCAGAATCATACGGTAAAACACCCTCTCTTTATGAAGGATGATGCAATGTTTTCGAACCACATTGCTGAAGAGTACCCTTCGTCCGATTGCCAGTGTGCGGGCGGGATTTGGCGTGCAACAGGATGCTTCCATCTGACAGCGTTCCTGGGTGTTCTGACTTAAATTGTGTGTTTCTGCAAAGTGTCTTCGTAGCGCTGCGCATTGATTGTGGTTCCACGTTCGTGGAACTCGACGAGCAGAGGGAAGTCAAAGTAGCAGGTCATAATGACCTTACTGGAATTTGTTTGAAAGGCTTTGGATGTGTTTGGCGGAAGAGTTGTGGGAATTTTCCACTGCTCGCTGTGTCGTTTGCTGTCGGGCTGTAGGAATGCTGAGTGTTTATGGAAAAAGTTCAAGGCAATCGTAAAATGCGTTTTAGACAGGTACGTGCCGAGTAAAACTGTGAGGGACGGGAAAAACCCACCGTGGTACAACAACAAAGTTAGGAAACTACTGCGAAAGCAAAGAGAGCTCCACTCCAAGTTTAAACGCAGCCAAAACCTCTCAGACAAACAGAAGCTAAACGATGTCAAAGTTAGAGTAAGGAGGGCTACGCGTGAAGCGCTCAGTGAATTCGAAAGTAAAATTCTATGTACCGACTTGACAGAAAATCCTAGGAAGTTCTGGTCTTACGTTAAATCAGTAAGTGGCTCGAAACAGCATATCCAGACACTACGGGATGATGATGGCATTGAAACAGAGGATGACACGCGTAAAGCTGAAATACTAAACACCTTTTTCCAAAGCTGTTTCACAGAGGAAGACCGCACTGCAGTTCCTTCTCTAAATCCTCGCACAAACGAAAAAATGGCTGACATCGAAATAAGTGTCCAAGGAATAGAAAAGCAACTGGAATCACTCAACAGAGGAAAGTCCACTGGACCTGACGGGATACCAATTCGATTCTACACAGAGTACGCGAAAGAACTTGCCCCCCCTTCTAACAGCCGTGTACCGCAAGTCTCTAGAGGAACGGAGGGTTCCAAATGATTGGAAAAGAGCACAGATAGTCCCAGTCTTCAAGAAGGGTCGTCGAGCAGATGCGCAAAACTATAGACCTATATCTCTGACGTCGATCTGTTGTAGAATTTTAGAACATGTTTTTTGCTCGAGTATCATGTCGTTTTTGGAAACCCAGAATCTACTATGTAGAAATCAACATGGATTCCGGAAACAGCGATCGTGTGAGACCCAACTCGCTTTATTTCTTCATGAGACCCAGAAAATATTAGACACAGGCTCCCAGGTAGATGCTATTTTTCTTGACTTCCGGAAGGCGTTCGATACAGTTCGGCACTGTCGCCTGATAAACAAAGTAACAGCCTACGGAATATCAGACCAGCTGTGTGGCTGGATTGAAGAGTTTTTAGCAAACAGAACACAGCATGTTGTTATCAATGGAGAGACGTCTACAGACGTTAAAGTAACCTCTGGCGTGCCACAGGGGAGTATTATGGGACCATTGCTTTTCACAATATATATAAATGACCTAGTAGATAGTGTCGGAAGTTCCATGTGGCTTTTCGCGGATGATGCTGTAGTATACAGAGAAGTTGCAGCATTAGAAAATTGTAGCGAAATGCAGGAAGATCTGCAACGGACAGGCACTTGTGCAGGGAGTGGCAACTGACCCTTAACATAGACAAATGTAATGTATTGCGAATACATAGAAAGAAGGATCCTTTATTGTATGATTATATGATAGCGGAACAAACACTGGTAGCAGTTACTTCTGTAAAATATCTGGGAGTATGCGTGCGGAACGATTTGAAGTGGAATGATCATATAAAATTAATTGTTGGTAAGGCGGGTACCAGGTTGAGATTCATTGGGAGAGTGCTTAGAAAATGTAGTCCATCAACAAAGGAGGTGGCTTACAAAACACTCGTTCGACCTATACTTGAGTATTGCTCATCAGTGTGGGATCCGTACCAGATCGGTTTGACGGAGGAGATAGAGAAGATCCAGAGAAGAGCGGCGCGTTTCGTCAAAGGGTTATTTGGTAACCGTGATAGCGTTACGGAGATGTTTAATAAACTCAAGTGGCAGACTCTGCAAGAGAGGCGCTCTGCATCGCGGTGTAGCTTGCTCGCCAGGTTTCGAGAGGGTGCGTTTCTGGATGAGGTATCGAATATATTGCTTCCCCCTACTTATACCTCCCGAGGAGATCACGAATGTAAAATTAGAGAGATTAGAGCGCGCGCGGAGGCTTTTAGACAGTCGTTCTTCCCGCGAACCATACGCGACTGGAACAGGAAAGGGAGGTAATGACAGTGGCACGTAAAGTGCCCTCCGCCACACACCGTTGGGTGGCTTGCGGAGTATAAATGTAGATGTAGATGTAGATGTAGACGGAGTCATCCTGTTGCACGATAACGCTTCAACGGCTTGTTTCAGAAACGTTGGCACATCCTTCGTGCAGGCCGGAACTTTAACTGTGTGCTTTCACAATTTTGGCGACTTGAAGAAAGACAAGCATGGACGTCAGTTTCAGTCGCACGACGAATTGCACAGTGGGGGCGATTGTGGATCCGTCAACGGCCAACCGCGTTCTACGAACCAGGAATTGATCGTCTCGTTTCCCATCAGAATAAATATCTTAACGTATGTGATGACTGCTTCCGAATGGAGCCATTGCTTGGTTCCGCAGAGTGGGTGTTTGGTTCGTATTTGGCAACTCCTGACACATCTTTGATCCCGCGATAAGGGCGGACACACGGCGGGTGACAGCGCAGAGCATGGATATGTCGATGAGCTGCTCGGCTGACCAAGGGTATACATCCAACGAAATTAGGCCTGTTAATGCGGGAGTCAAGTACCAATGCACATGTCAGGGTTGTCAAATTTCCTGAATCCTCACCATCCCAGAGGACTGGTCGATAATGAGGAAGCCGTCGGTATTGCGAAACGCTGTGTCGGTTGCCTGCTACTCGCACACCGAATATGGCATCCGGCTCCTGTTTCGGCCTGTACCGTCACAACAACGTCATTTGCTGTTCACACTTTCCACACAAATTATCTAACAAGTGATGGACAGCATAAATTAACAGTAAAAGCTTGATTATAGGATGTATTATAGTTATTTAGTGAACACAGTCGTGGTCGCGTATAAGTTGTTACTTTTTATTTTGGGATAACCAGTTTCGATATACTGTAGGGATCATCATCAGATCTACGCTCCTTGGTGGTAGTGGGAAACCCTGACGCGGAGTAGGCCCGTCCGTGGTGGCGTTGAGAAAATTTGCATCTATGTACGACACTACTGTGTTCGCGTCGAGATTGACAGTATAGAACTAGTTTCTTACGTTAAGAAATAACCATTAATAAAGATGTCTAATCAAAGGTACATTGTACACTAGGGATAAACTGAATGAGCTTTAGTTGTCTTAAACATATTAGCCTTGGTATCCAGCCATAGTGATTTAGATTTTCCTTGGTTCCACTAAATTACTTCGGGCAAATAATAAAATGGTTTCGACTCTAAGAGTACTGCATACTACCTGCCCGTCCATTAGACCCATCATCATCATCATCACCGTCATCACCATTTATTGCACATGCCATAAGGGCCCGTGACAGAAAGCAAAAGAAATATTGCAAACCAGAATAACACTCTACACAGAGATAAATAACACAATCAGTGACACTGGAAGGAGCATTGTCCTGATCACAGTTGCAGGTGTTTCCGCAGATGTTGTTCCACTTTCTTCTGTTCATTGCATCTTCCAGGGATCCTGCTGGTTCTACCTTCTGCAACGTTCTATCACTCTATCTTTCCACATAGTCCTTGGACGAGGTCTTGGACGTCTTGCAATCAGCTGGAAATTGAACACTCGGTTGGGGGGATCGATTATCCAGGTTTTAAGACATGTTCCAACCACTGGAGTCGTCGTCCTCTGATGGACCTACCAACGTCAGCTTTTCCGAAACAGCCGGCTGGAGTGGCCAAGCGGTTCTAGGCGCAACAGTCTGGAACCGCGCAACCACTACGGTCGCAGGTTCGAATTCTGCCTCGGGCATGGATGTGTGTGATAGCCTTAGGTTAGTTAGGTTTGAGTAGTTCTAAGTTCTAGGGGACTGATGACCTCAGAAGTTAATTCCCATAGTGCTCAGAGCCATTTGAACCTTTTTTTTTTTTTTTTTTTTTTTTTTTTTTTTTGCAATGCATTGGTACAAGTCCTCTTTTTGTCTCCTTTCCCAACTTCCATCTTCTCTGTTGAATGTAGACCCATAGATCTTTCTTAGCACTTTCCTTTCAAATGAGTAAATGCGCCCTTCAAGTATTTGTGAAGTCGCCCATGTCTCGCAGCCATATAACAGAACCGGTTTTACCAGTGCCATGTAAAGTTTAATCTTGCTGTTTTGTGAGACCAAGAGTGACTTGAATAAGTTATTTACACTGAAGACGGTACGATTAGCATTGATTATTCTCTTTCTCAACCTCGCTTTTATTAGACAGAATGTATCTCGGGTACTTAAATTTCTCTACTCGTTCAAAATTTTGTCTTTCTATATCGATAGCGGTAGGGAAATCCCGTCGGCGTCAGATGATCATATATTTGGTTTTCTTGTCGTTGACAACTAATCCCACTTTGCTTGCCTCTTTCATGACCCCAGTGGTGTCACACCTATTACAAAATAAACATTTGAATTAAAAACAGTGTTGGTTAGAATTTATTCTTTTATTAACTACTCGTTCCGCCTTCGGGTGGCATCTTCAGTTTATCCTTTTTTTCGTTTACAACCTTTTAAAAGCCATAAGAGTCTCTGTGCTAGACCGAAGCACGCGACGGATCAGATGATCCCTTAGAGACCTTAATGAAGTCGTACCAGCAGGCTAGAACGGCGCAGTGGTAGTATCACATTCACAAAGAAGTTAACACATTTGAAGCTAACACAGGGATGTCGCCGTAACTTCACGGCATGAGCGTTAAGTGGAAACATAGAACATCAGTGGAATGATCTTTAAAATACCGTAAAAGGAAATGACCTTTGCAGAATCATAAACCATTGCACATGGTTGCTAAATACGGAGCTATTACATCAGCGCTATCCTAACAGAACTTCATTGGTATACAGCATTGACCGGAAGACTTGCCCTTCTTAAGTGACTTCAATTGCTTCGTTACGCTTAGCTTATCTGTTTCCAAGTAACTCGTGTTCCCAGCTGTTCCTGATCCTAATTCTGGAATATTTACTGTATATTCTTTGGTGAAGAATTTTGGGAAACCATGTTTGATTACTTCGCTTCAGTGCCTCTATCATCGGTAACATTACCTGTACTATTGCGCAGTGAAGCTATTGATTGTGTCTACCCGCTAGTATAATTTACAGACGAATGAAATATTTTCGTTTTTTCTTCCAGCTACGTAGTTTAGTTGTGGAAATTACTAAAAAATCTCGCCTTGAAGTCCGACCTAGATTTCGCCAATCTAAGAGATTTTGGGTTCTTTTAAGAGTGATATATTTCTGTGGCTTCTGCAACAGTGTCCTGAAGTGTTGTGCGGAGCACTGGTGATCTTTTCCATCTCTTATTAATTTATTTGGTCTGAAATTTCAACTGTCGTCAATATTATTTATTTGAATTGAAGCTACATCGTGTTACATGGTTTGCTTAGAAGGAGTGGAGACCAAGTAAGGAGTTAAGCAGCTTCTGTCTTTCAATAGACATATTTCACGTTTATTTTGGTGGCATTTTATCGGTTTCGCTTCAACGACCTTGTGGCCACTAATCACTGAGCCTGCTTGCTCCGGATTATTTTCTGCTAATAGATGGAAGTAGAAAGATGTTCAGAGAAATTCAGGAATACAGAAATATAAGTCACATAAGAATTAAACTAACAGATAGAGCAAGGAAGCTAAGGTGGAGCGGCTACATGAAAACCGTGAGAAATGAAAAATGGAAGATTGTCAGAAGGACTGACTCAGCTTACAGAAAAGTCAAAACAACCTTCGGTAAAATTTAAAAGACGCAAGGGCCGTAACATTAAGAATTCAATGGGAATTTCAATGTTAAATGTAGAGGAGACACCGGGTTGGTGGAAAGAATACACTGACTGTCTCTATAAGTGGAGTGCTGCCTGATGACGTGGTAGAAGAAGAATTAGAAGTCGACAGGGGAGAGTTGTGGATCCAGTATTAGCGTCAGGATTTAAGAGAGTTATAGATGACCTAAGATCAAACAAGGCAGAAGCGACAGATAACATTCCAACAGAATGTCTAGAATCATTGTTGAAAATGGGAAAAATCGCGTTGGTGTGCAGAAAACGCGAAACTGGTGACATGCCATCAGACGTTCGGAAGAACATCATCACACAATTCCGAAGAATTCTGGAGTCGAGAAAAGCGAGGTTTATCGCACAATCTGCTTAACAGCTCATGCAGCCAGGTTCCTGACAAGAATAACACACAGGCCAACGGATAAGAAAATTAACGATCTGTTAAACGACGATCAGTCCGTCTTTAGGAAAGGTGAAGCCACCAGAGAGGTAATTCTGACGCTGCGAGTGATAAAGGAAACAACACCGAATAAAAAACAAGACACGTTCACTGAATTTTTCGACCTGGAGCAAGCTTTCTACAGCGTCAAACGGTGCCAGATGTTCGAAACTCTGAGAAAAATCTACATCAATCAAGAGTCACCAGTAAGACTGGAGGACCAAGAAGAAAGGGATGCAGCCTGTCACTCCTAGTGTTCCATCTACACATCGAAGAGGCAGCGACGGCGGTAAATGAAATGGTCGGAAGTGGGATGAAAATTCAAGGTGAAAGGATATCAGTCAGAAGATTCGCCGATGACGTTGCTACCCTGAAGTAAGTGAAGAACTACAAGATGTACTCAGTGGAATGAACAGCCTAATGTGTACGGAATACGGATTTAGAGTAAATGGAAGTAATTCGAAATTAATGAGAAGTAGCAGAAAGGAGAACATCGAGGAACTTAAGGAATTCCGCTACCTAGGCAGCAAAATATCCGATCGCGGAAGAAGCGAGGAGGACGTAAAAATCAGCCCAGCACAGACAAAGACGTCATTTCTGATCAAGAGAAGCGAACTAAAACCAAATGTAGGTCCTAAGCTGAGGAAGAAATTTCTCAGACTGTATGTTTGTAACACAGCATTTTATGATAGGGAAATAATGACTGTGGAAAACCGCCAAAGAAGAGGATCGACGCATTCGAGATGTGATGCTACAGAACAATGACGAATATTGGGTGCAGTTTTTAAGGTAAGAAATGAGGAGGTTCTCCGCAGAATCGTCGAGGAATGGGATATATGGAAAACAGTGACAAGAAGAATGGTCAGGATGACTGGACATCTGTTAAGACATCACGGTATGACTTCCATGATACTAGAGAGAGCTGAAACTGTGAAAAGACTGTAGAGGAAAATATAGATTGGAATACATTCAGTAATTGAGGACGTATGTTGCAAGCGCCACTCCGAGATCAAAATGTTGGGAAGAATTTACACTTTGAGCGTACTCCTGTCGTAAAGGCTCAAAATAATTTTTGGAGAAAGTGCATGGTACAATTTCAGACAATGCTTTACGAGTAACGTCGACTTTAAACGTACTTTCGCCAACATATCGAGAGTGTTACAGCCAGGGTTCCGGCTGTGAGGTCATTGTTTCTCAGTCCATCGCCAAAAAAGGCATTATTTATGTTTCGTTTCAGCTTCAAGTTCGCGCCTTCTGGAACTCATGATCTACCCATTCTTTGCTTGCCCCTTCTACCAAGACTGTTTTCTGAGGTTTAAACTTTAGCAATGCTATGGATGATAAAATAAAACAAAAAGTGAACAGCATTACAAATTATTGTTTGCTTTCCTTAAGGGAAAAGGGTGAAAAGTGAAGGAGAAGAGAATCTTGAGCGTACACCTCATCGAGCGCAAAGCAAACACGAGCTCACCGCGCAAAGTGGCTGTGAAATAATTCAGACTGAGCGACGCTGCTTTGTTGATTTACTTAACGACGGCAATTCTTTCTTCTTTTTTTTCCATTTCTCTTTTGTGTGTGTCTGTGTGTGTGTTTGCGTCTCCGGCTGACAGCGCAGCAGGGAGGACGCGCATTTAGGCTGCAAGAGCCGCGTGTTCCCCCGCGCGTGCACTTTGCTGGCTGGCTGGCGGAGCACAAAAGAAGGCTGCGCGGCGGTCGTGGTCGTGTTCGTGGTCGTGGTCGTGCACTCACGGCTCGTTAGGGCTCCACCAAATGTTGCCCACGCAGCTAACGACCGGTCGCCCGCCGGCGCAGCGCGCAGCATCGACCCGCGGCCGCCGCTTTCTCCGGCAATTCCTCAAAGGAGCTATCTGGCTTTTTAGGCGGCTCTTTCTCTAAGTGAGTCCGCGACGCAAGAACTCGGCCCGCATTCAGTGCCCGCGCTGCGGCTTACAGACGGGATGGATAGTAAAACATTTTACGCGAAAGTACGGATGGAGGGAAAATGGGCAATTTATGCATAGTGACAGGAACATCTCCGGGGGGAGGGGGGGATGGGGTGCAGATTCTTGGTAAATTTTGTACCGTTAGCGGCACTTCTTCTTGCGTCGATATTTGCCGGAGGGGCTACTGTATTGTGAGTGGAAGATGGATAGTCAGCGGTGCACCACCGACCTAGAAATAAAGTTTCGAAAGGAAAAGTTTCTGTAAGATGTCAAACTGACATGTAAGGAAAAAAATACTGTTCGAAATATTATCGAATAAGTGCAGTCCGTGTCTATATTAAATTCCGAAACTGATTATAAGTCAATCAGTTCGATACACTTTACGGCCATAAAATCTCAACAGTCTTTGCTATCCATGCCAAAGAAACAAACATGTAGATCATACGTATCATAAATGCGGAAGTAAGTCTGTTTTTGACATTGTCAATAGGGAGATATGCAATCTGTTGGTTTAAAACATGTGTGCATAAAATTTCTACGTAATTACAGCAAATTGTCTTTAATGATTTCGGCGATTAATGTTAGAAATGGTAGCTTGCTTGCATCCACTCATGGACGATGCAGCTATCATTTCCGTCGATCATTTGTACATATTTGTGGCAAAATAGGCATTATAACAATGTTTAACTAGCCATTAACGTTGTCAACTTAAATAACCAACAACGATTTTCTACTTAATTGTGGTGACAGCTCTAAAAACTACGACGATGTGTAATAAGTGTCACACACTGAACATTTTAGACTGGTCTGAAAGTGACTCAGTAATGAGCCGAAGCCGATAACCAATAAAGAAAAACTGTGGGCTTGATGTAAGATTTTTACCCAAACATGCTTGAAAGTAACTCTGCCAGTTACGATTTGCGATTAAGTCGCTGAACCTAAGCCGATGAAATCTGCAACGGAGATAGCTTGAACTCTGGGGAAGAACGTAGGCAAGTTGCTAATACGGAGTACTTACTTTTGATGCACGTGCAAATTTTTCTGTTAAGAACTGTGTTGTTTTAGGTTCTGGTATATTAAGAATGGAATAAGCTTTTTGTTCTTAAGCACATTGAAAGTGTTTTCATTTTAATTGCGTACTGCGCATTACATGTCTATCCACATACATTTTTTTAATTTTTTGTAGTTAATTTCTAAAATTTTATTACAGATTTATGGACTGGTTTAAGTTAGTAGGATACAAAATCTTTGCTATAATTACGTGGAGAACTAGACGTGCCATTGATGCGATGGGAAACACAAGCATTTCCATAATTCATGAACTTCTGTGTGCTTCTCTAGTGTGGCCACAAGATGGGTTCAAGAATGAAGACCACGAGTATATTTTATCAGGCCTGTGGTCGAATTTTCTTTATTCACAATTAACACTTTGCTATCCAAAAGATATCCGATGAGATCGGCTTTGAGCAGCCAAATTTAGAAAATATCTATACTTTTCCTAGGTAACGATGCTGTGGTCTGTTATTTGGGGGATCCTTCTCTCGGGTTTACCAAAAAGAGCCTTCGATTCAAATTACTGTTCCAGTGCGGGAAGCACATTATCACTTGATCTATTTTCTCAATTTCCTGTTTTACCTTGACTTGTTCTATGATAGAACCCATTGATATGTAACAACTCTTCCTGCAGAAAGAATTGCAGAACAATACAAAGAAATCCTGGAAGAATAGTGGAAACGACTGACGAATGGTACTTTCACCTTTGTTTCGGACAAACAAACTACTAAAGTTCTGTGGGATGTTAGAAGGTAGGGATCATAAACGCCGACATGCAGGACTGTGACCTATTCAAGGAGAAAGCAGGAGCGTAGTATTATTCCCATGAACATGGAAAGTATAAAATATAAAATATGGAGTGAAGAGAGAGCAAAAGCTCACAGAAAGCGAAAGAGATAGTACTGGATTTAAATTAATGCTTAATGAAAGAATCAGTTCAAAAACCTTGGTTCACCTCTTACCGAAACGAAAGAAGAAGAATCAGAAAAAGAAAAAAATTATGCTTGTCCCATTCTCCTGGCATTTGTAAGCTAGTGTTTGGCCGTACCCATGGCTTTACGGTGTGTCAAGTTGCTGGTCTTATTGGTGTTTCGCGGCGGACTATTGAAAGTGTCTACAAGCAGTGGTGTAACACACGCGGTCATGAAACACGACTTCATAATTCTAATCGGAAAAAGATCCTTACTGAGAGGGAACGTAGACGCGTTTCACAGCTTGTGAGTCAAAATGACTTCCAAACACGAAAGGAATGAGTGCTGGCAGTGAATGGAGTTTCATCCCAATCTATTAGCGGGCGCATATTGCTTAGGGAATTGCATGTAAGAAATATTTCGAGTCGATCGCCTTTCAAGTCACATGAATGTGACAACACATAAGTTGATCGGGCTGGGAGGAAACGTGAGTGGTTCACTGAACACTCCCCAACCCTGTAACAAGTCGCTTGGCCTGCAGAATCACCTGATTTGAATCCCATAGAAAATTTGTAGGGTATGTGGAAACGGCGGGTAAAACGCCGACATCACCATCCAAGAAATTTGATGGAACTTCACGATTAAATCCTCAGCGAGTTTCTTAACCTGGATGTGACGTAGCTGTACAACCTTGTTGACTCGCTTTCTAAGGCTATCAAGTACCATGGGAGAATTACACGATATTAAATGATGCTTGTAATTATTTCTTTTGGGGTGGCTAATTTTTTGCCCGATGATCTTGTTGTAGATGTGATCTTCAGTCCCGAGACTGATTTGATGCAGCTACCCTATCCCGTGAAAGCTTCTTCATCTCCAAGCACCTACTGCAACCTACATCCTGCTGAATCTGCGTAGTGTATTCATCTCTTGGCCTCTCTCTACGATTTTTACCCTCCACGATTCTATACAGTACTAAATTGGTGTTACCTTGACGCCTTATATCGTGTCCTACCAACCAATCCCTTCTTTTAGTCAGGTTTTGCCACAAATTCCTCTTCTCCCTAATTCTATTCAGTACCTCCTCATTAGTCACGTGATCTGACCATCTAATCTTCAACATTCTTCTGTAGCACAACATTTCGAAAACTTCTGTTCTCTTCTTGTATAAACTAATTACCGTCCATGTTTCACTTCCATACATGGTTTCACTCCATACAAATACTTCCAGAAAAGACTTCCTGACACTTAAATCTATACTCGATGATAACAAATTTCTTTTCTTCAGAAACTTTTTTCTTGCCATAGCTGGTCTACATTTTATATTGTCGCTACTCAACCATGATCAGCTATTTTGCTCTCCAAACAGCAAAATTCATCTACCACCTTAAGTGTCTAATTTCCCAATCTAATTCCCACAGCATCCCTTATTTAATTAGACTTCATTCCATTATCTCCGTTTCACTTTTGTTGATGTTCATCTTATATCCTTCTTTTAAGACTTAGTCCATTCCGCTCAACTGCTCTTCCAGATCCTTTGCTGACTCTGACAGAATTACAATGTCACAGGCAAAATTCTAACTTTTTATCTCGTCTTCATGGATTTTAATTCCTACTCCATTTTCTTCTTTTGTTTCCTTTACTGCTTGCTCAATATAGAGATGGTATAACATCGAGGATAGGCTACAACCCTGTCTCACTCCCTTCCCAACCACTGCGTCCCCTTCATGCCTCTCGACTGTAATAACTGCCATGTGGTTTCTGTACAAGTTGAAAATAGCCTTTCGCTTCCTGTATTTTACACCTGCCATCTTCAGAATTTGAAAGAGAGTATTCCAGACAACATTGTCAAAAGCATTCTCTAAGTCTAAAAATGCTAGAAACGTAGGTTTGCCTTTCCTTAACCTATCTTCTAAGGTAAGTCATTGGTCAGTATTGTCTTGTGTACTATGACATTTCTACGGAATCCTAGATGATCTTCCCCAAGGTTTGCTTCTACTAGTTTTTGCCATTTTGCTGGAAAAAATTCGTGTTGGTACTTTGTAGCCGTGACTTATTAAACTGATAGTTCGGTAGGCACTTGCTTTCTCTGGGAGTGGAATTATTATATTCTTCCTGAAGTCTGATGGTATTTCACATGTCTCAAGCACCTTGCTCACCAGATGGTAGAGTTTTGTCATGGCTGGAGCCCCCAAGGCTATCAATAGTTCTAACGGAGTGTTGTTTACCCTCGGGGCCTTTTTTTTTTGTTTTTACTTATGTCTTTCAGTACTCTGTCAGATTCGTCACGCAGTATCATATCTCCCATTTCGTCTTCATCTACGTTCTCTTCCATTAGCGTAGTATTGTCCTCAAATACATCGCCCTTCTATACATGCTCAATATACTCCTTCCACCTTTCTGCTTTCCCTTCTTTGCTGGTTTTCCATCTGAGCTGTTGATATTCAATCAGGTTTTTCTCTTTTCCCCAAATGTTTCTTTAATTTTCCTGTACGCAGCATCTATCTTACCCTTAGTGACTATTTCTCTACATCCTTACATTTGTCCTCAAGCTATCCCTGATTCGCCATTTTGCGCTTTCTGTCGATCTCATGTTGAGACGTTTTTCCGCTTGCTTCATTTACTGCATTTTTAATATTTTCTCCTATCATCAAATAAATTCAGTGTCTCTTCTACTATCCCTTGTCTTTTTACCTACTTGGTCCTCTCCTGCCTTCAATATTTCATCTTTCAATGCTATCCATTCTTCTTCTACTGTATTTCTTTCCCCTGTGCATGTCATTCCTTCCCTAATGCTACCTCCGAAACTCTCTACAACCTCTGGTTCTTTCAGTTTATGGTTTTATGACAGACGTATTACATTATCTGCAGTTTCTTTTCTCGAACGCTTTTCAGCATAGAAAGTATCGTATCAAAATCTGTTTATCTAATAATGTGGTTTCCTTTTTGAGAAATATATACATGTAATTTTATAAACAGCAGCAACTCTAGGCATCCCGATATCCCAATATACGCGATCCTTGCAGACTACTCTAAAGCATTCGACAGTATCAACAGGAAGATCCTCATTCATAAGCTAGAGAAAAGACTAGGTGTACCACGCTGCGAAATAGAAATAATCAAGTCGATTCCAGACGCAAACCGCGTAACAGTATACAATGGCATATTAATATCGCAGGGCGTCTTCCAAACAAGAAGAGTACTACAGAAAGTTCCGATGAAAAATATGGTTAAAATGGCTCTGAGCACTATGGGACATAACTTCTGAGGTCATCAATCTCCTAGAACTTAGAAGTACTGAAACCTAACTAACCTAAGGACAACACACACACCCATGCCCGAGGCAGGATTCAAACCTGCGACAGTAGCGGTCGCGCAGTTCCAGACAGTAGCACCCAGAACCGCTCGGCCACTCCGGCCGACCGAAGTTCCGATGAGTCCTGTGCTCTTTAACGTAATGACATCGGACATCGTGCAGGGTACAGACCCAAGAAATGTAAAACTGCTTATGTACGCAGATGGCATAGTCATCCCCACCAGGAGTTTAGAATTGTAAGCAACCATGGCGACCAACAGAAACTACATGCCTTAGTACTAGTCTTGTACTTAGTAAATAAAGTTGCGTTTTATTTAAATAAAATTAGCGCTCAATTGGTGATCTACCATCGGAAAATCGGGTAAGTTTTCGAGTGGGTTATGGACTGACATGACGACTAAGCAGATTCTAACGATCTCGTTGAAAAGTACCGTAGGGCTTAGTCATGTTCGCGGCATTTCAGACAATACTTTGAGTGGATGGATTCTGACCACGTTGACTGTTACTACAGTGGCCCAGCAGGCTGAAGAGTTTAATGCGGTATCACTCACTACTTCGCTGCAACACGTTTTAATGCGAGGATGCCAGAGTGCAGGGCGACAATGCAGACTTTCAGAAGTTTATTGAGTGGTTTCAGTCCCACGATACTTTCTATGTTACTAATTTTCTTACGTCCATCTCAACAGAAGTCGTCTGAGACGATTGAATCAACTGCCACAGACTCTTTGAAATTGACAGTTCTTCAGTGCTTGCCCTGGTTGGTCAAACATTTGATGACATCGAATCTGACCGAAAAAAAGGGTAAGAGTATACAAGGACTCAAATCTAAGGTGAAAACAGATGGGGAGGTTGTGATAGCGAACCCTGAAACCATATTCCACCGAGCAGCACTCTCTAGAATACCGAAGAACAGCGTAAAAAATTCTTCCATAATGAGCTGGCCTCCTATAACCTGTCTCCGTCCGATGCAGTTGGAATGAAGACACAGAAGTCAGTTGTTAAATATTCCTTCACACCACTGAATGAAGCAAACCTGTAAGGAGCAGCTTTCGATATCGACGGTGGCTTTCTTCTCCAGTAGGTTGTGTGGAAGAATGGTGAAACATTCCAATTAATTCTGACCAAATACGTTTGTTACCGAAAAAGATTCTTCAGCCGAAGTGCGGCAAGTGTGGTTTATGATGGCTACCCAGAAGACCTGCCCACCAAGAGCATCAAATATGCTGAGCGCCTCTGCCAAAGCAAAAGACACACTACTTCTCAGGTCACCATTACCGAGTATATGGTGGTAACCATGACTCCGGAGCAATTCCTTTCCAACGACGGAAGTAAAGCGCGTCTCATTAGCTTGCTTGCTGGGGGGTGGGGAGGGGGTGGGGGGCTTGCAGGTGAAGGCGTCTCAGTAAAGCAAGCTAATAAAGATGCGGACCACCTGATTGTTATGACGTCCGTTGTGGTATTACAGGAGCATGAGAAGGCTGTGGTAGCTGATGAGGATACGGACCTTCTTGTCATGCTCAATGCCCTAGCCACATCATCGGCAAATATACATCTCTCAGACCATGGAAGAGGAACGACCCTATCAAAAATATTTCATTCCAACAGGCTGACACTGGCAAACAATATCAGACAGCTATTCACATTTCTCCAAGCCGTAAGTGGATGTGACACAACTTCAGCACCCTTCAAGTAGGGTTAGAAGAAGGTGGTCCAGCTATCGATGGAAAATAAATATCTAGGAGAAATCAAACCATAGCATGGTACTCAAGCTGAAGCTATGCTTTAGATAAACGCCAATTCGGCCTGTTTGCCAAAGCCCTTGTGAAATCCAAATTCAATCTAAAATCGCTACCATCAACATCCAAAGCAGCCCGCCAACATTGCTTGAGAACTTGCCTGAAAGTGCAAATGTGGTTAAAATACCAGAGGGACCCGCTCCTCTGGGGATGGCAGACTTCAAAGATTGGTCTTTACCCAATTCCTACCTCCACGGAACCAGCTAAACAGTCTCTTCTCTCCACAATTTTCGCAAAGGCAACAATGTCTGTACAGGTTGTTGTGGATGCCGGAAGGCTGGAATTAAGTGTCATTGTTTTGTGCCAGCCGTAAGGGAACTCCTGCACTAACTCTGTCCAACCAAATGAAACTGACGATCCAGATGTCGGCGAAGACCTGGACTGCATAAATAGGGCTACGGAAATTACGCACTTTGAGGAGCCGAGTGATGGGTCGACGGACTCGATGGCACTGATATTTGTGTACCTGTCTACTTTTCTCCGCTTTTCATCTTAATATCTTTAGCTACAATAAATATAATGATCGCTAAGATTGATTTCAAGAACTGTGCGGCTTAGCCTGCCTCTATGTACATCAGCTGAATGGATCTCATGGTATTCCATATGAACCCAATTCTTGATATTATCTTTTTGTGTATTCTGCACTCTTAGTAGTTTATTGTATTACTATATTTCCTAAGTATTAGAACAGTGGAGTGATATAGTTCTATATTTAATATAGTGTAAATAACATTTGTTAAAGAATTGCTGTTTAAACAATCTTCATTGTTGATGAGAAATTGTGAAACTTCAAGGTGGAGCTGTACGTATATGAAATGCCCAAAAATTCACTTTTGGTCTCATCGGAGGCAGAATTTATTCCTCTATAACTTTTGTATGAACTACTTTATTGATAGATGGGTTAGGTTAAATGACATTGCCAAAAATGGGAAGG
Source organism: Schistocerca serialis cubense (assembly GCF_023864345.2). Taxonomy (NCBI): domain Eukaryota; kingdom Metazoa; phylum Arthropoda; class Insecta; order Orthoptera; family Acrididae; genus Schistocerca; species Schistocerca serialis. Next base: position 57,628,122 of record NC_064644.1, read on the forward strand.
TAAAACGAAAATTTTTTATAAACATCGAAAATTTGTCCAACTTTGTTGCAGACTAATACGGGAATGGGTGATCCAAAAATGTTCTTGTGTCATTCAATGCGGAATTTGATGCCCTATATCCTTTAATGGGGCTATGCTTTCGATATTGTGAGTCCTTTACAGGATATAACAGTAAAACTGCAAAAATACCACTTTTGGGGGTACGTGCCAACAACTGCCCATGCCCCCACCCCTACCAATTTAGCAAAATTTCGCCGGGGAAGAAAATCTAGGACAGATATGTTGGACTGCAAAAGAAACTATTAAGCCATTATTTCCGTTTCGTTTCATTTTTTTGTTTTACGCCAATGGCCTATTATGGACCGACATAACAATTCTTTGCAACGTTTGCAAAATGTCGAAATAATGTAATCCATTAACAACCATGTCATTCTCTGGGCTCTGGCAGAGGTTATCCTGGAGACGTCCAAGTACATAAAAACTGTGAATCCGCAAGATGCACTCTTCCGGGCGGGGTCGGAGCAAGTGCACCTTGTCGGGTCCTTGCTCTCGCAGCTGTAATCGGGTGGCAGAAGGGGAGGGCTCTTGGGAGTAGGGGGTTGAGGACGGTGGGAGGGCTGAATGCACGCGCCGCAGCAGGTCATTAGACGCGACGGCGGCCGAAAGCCGCGCCATAATGCGATAGCGGTGTCGCTGGGCTGCCGCCCGTGGCCGTGGGGGCCGCTCCGCCCCCGCGCATGTCTGAGGGCAGCGGCCGCGGGCTACCCTGCGCTACCAGTGCCCACCCGTTCTCTGCCCGGCAACCAAACACAGTCTTAGTCCAGAACGATTTGAGAATTGCTGTTGATTACGTCTGTAACTGGTAGCTGTGTGAGTATAACCCGTGAGTGTCTACGTGTAAGATACAAGAAGAATAGAAATTCAATCACATCATACTCTAAATCAGTGGATGTGTAATAAGTAGCGCAACACTTCTTTTTTTTTTTTTTTTTTTGGTCAACTTCGGTTGAAATGGTGCGTAGCTCGTGGCGGGAGATCACGGAATATTCCCGCTTCTGCCCCTATAGTTTGGCTCAAATGGCACTGACCACTATGGGACTTAGCTTCTGAGGTCATCAGTCCCGTAGAACTTAGAAATACTTAAACCTAACTAACCTAAGGACAACACACACATCCATGCCCGAGGCAGGATTCGAAGCAGCGACCGTAGCGGTCGCGCAGCTCCAGACTGTAGCGCTTAGAACCGCTCGGCAACTCCGGCTGGCCCCTATAGTTTCATGAAGTTATGTTGCCTTCAAAATGGGCTCTGTAGCGGAGGTCGTTCCAAGCAGAGAGCTATCAATGAGTTTCTTTTGGTGGAAAACCAGAGCATCAAGGATATTCATAGGCCCTTGCAGGATGTCTGTGGAGAGCTGGCAGTCAACAAAGCACGGTGAGTCATTGGGCGAGGCACCTGTCTTCATCACAAGATCTCACGAACCTATCCCATCTCCCGCCTGCCGGCCGGATGCTGACAGCTTTGACTCCTGCAGTGTTTGAACGTGCGGACACTCTCATTGGAGATGATCAACCGACCGGAACCAGACATGTAGGTGGTGAAGTGGACGTTTCTGTTGACAGTTCTAACAAACTTGTCGACCAGCTGGGGTACTCAAAGTTGTGTGCACGCTGGGTTCCCCGCCGCCTAACGGAAGACTGTAAAGATCAATGAAGAACCATCTCTGCGTAATTGCTTGCGCATTAGAAGGCTGACGGAGAGATTTCTTGTCGAACACCTTCACAGGCGGTGAAACATAGCCTCATCACTTCGAACCGGAAACTAGGAGGCCTCGCGCCACATCATATCTTCTCTGAAGAAAAAGTTCAAAGCCGCGCCCTTACTCGGTTAAGTCATGACGACCGGCTGATGGTTGTATGAAGAGCTTATTCTGTTCGATTTACTCCTTAATATTGCAACGATCAATTCGGTAGTGTATTGTGCTGTCCTCCCGAAATTGAAGAAACGACTTAGCGTGTTCGTCGCCACAAAAATGGAAACGAACTTCTCCTCCTCCGTGACAACGCTAGGGCTGGCACAAGTCTGCGCAACGCGGAGGACCACAGAAAACATCATTGAACTGTTCTTCCTCATCCACACTACAGCCTAGATCTCGTATCTTCCGCCCAATGAAGAATTCATACCGCGAGGAGCAGTGCGTGGATGAGGTGGACGTTAGTGCGGCAGGAAGACTATGGCTCCGACGTCGACCAGTGGAACGGCACCATGCGAGCATGGTGTGAGGTGGCGTAAGGGTGTCGCACTGAACGGCGGTTATGCTGAATAATAGGGTTTTGTAGCCAAAGCAATGCCATTCTCAATAAAACCAGTCAGCTTCCAGAAACAAATACTTATTGAAATTAGAAACAATTACTTAATGAATGCTCCTCGTATTTCATATGAGGATAGCCCAGTGTCACTACTGTTCTGATTTAATCAGATTTCACTTCCAACTGCACCGATGCCGTATCCACTACATAACTTGAGACGTTAGATGAAGGGATTATTTTAAGGAATTTTCATGTTATTTTGGTGGTAAGTTCCTATGGGACCAAACTCCTGAGGTCATCAGTCCCTAGGCTACTTAGTCTAACGAAAACTAACTTACTCTGAGGACAACACACACACGCATGCCCGAGGTAAGACTCGAACCTCCGAAAGGGGGATCTGCGCGAAGCGTGGCGAGGTGCCCTAGACCACGCGGCTACCCAGCGCGGCAATTTTCGTATTATTGTAGCTTCAAACCTCAAGGCAGTGGCTACTAAGTTGCTTTATAGAAATGACAGTTATACTTACTTTGTTCTAACCATGATGGCATTGGACAAACCTTTTGCTACCATTTTGGTGTATAACAGGTGACGATCAAGGCTCCAGAGCACAGATATTTCCGTCATACATCAATGCAAGACTAAAAATGTGTGGCATCACTGCTTCCTCTGACTCTTAAAAAATTTATATACAAATACCTTATGACATCTCATAGGCCCAATAATAAATAGGCCAAAATAATTATACATTTACTTGCTTTTTCTCATTGTTGTATGACAACGTCCGCTGAATGCTGCTACGCACCGGTTTATTCATTGTTACATAGGAACTAGATTTTCTTCCTTAACCTTTTTAGCCTGTACGGCGACAGGTCGTCTTGGTTGTCCCTCATGTTTATACAGGTGTGCTTAAGTGAAATGAAAATGAAACGTGTAGATACGAGTACTCATACAAATCATTCTAAGGCGAGAGACTTAACTAATTATTTTCTTTCGTAATTATCACAAGTACCTTACATTGTAGTGGTATTACGGAAATGTGTCAGTGGAACGAGTTTCGAAGAAACTATTACTGGTAAATATTTGAGTTTCCAGCACAAAGTATACGGTCATCTAGCGACTGCTTTGTATTTTCACCGAGAACTGGGACGAAACAGAAACGCTTTCACGTGACCAACTACCAACTGTTCCCGTGTAAACAGGATTGTCGAAAATCCCCCGTGCGCGTTGTGCGGCAGGCCGCCGGGCTGACGTCACAGCGAAACGAGCGTTGTCCGTGAGAGACCCTGTACTATGAAATTCAACTACAATGTAATGAAAAATGGTATATAAAAAAGATATTCGGACAGAATATTGAAACACAAGTGGTTTTAATAACAATACCACAATGCCAGTTACAATAATGTTACAGGAACGATAAAACTAAGTTCATCCAGTCGAACCTCAACTATTTTCATTCAGATTTATAACACAACGCTCTTCTCCATAATGCAATCTAATTTCCCAAATTGATTTTCAATTTTTTCCACCACACGGAGGACACATTTGTTCAATTTCTCTGCAGTTGCTGCTCTTACTGGTTGTTCTAATAGTACCTCAGATATTTTGTGTATTCTGTTTTTTGCTGCAACTCAGCCATTGATTTGGCCCAAACTAACTCGATGGCGTTTTGAGCAGTTCATGTGCTGCGTATTCGTTGTGTGCTACTCTGTTCTTTTTCTGTTTTATTTACAAAAAGGACTGCAAGTAGTTCTTTCTTCAGCATAACGGCTTCAAAACCGATATTTTTAGGATTTAGCCATTTTGATGTATCTTGCTTATTGGAATTTGCATCAGAAACTTTAATTTTTCGACGAGAACGGGACGCCGCTCTAACAAGAGGAATAACTGCTTTTTCCTGAAACCAAGAAAGAAAATCTTGAAACTGCTTATCGAACGTACCAGTGCCCATCTGATATAATCTTCAGTCTTCGTGGATTCGAAAATCCAAAAACAGCTGTCGACAAAACCTGCTTTTCTCCCAGTGTGTACGATATTCAGGCATTGTCCTTTACTCGGAGTGCCATTGTGCCTGGGGATAACCCGGACAACAACGCTTATTTTGAGGATTTTATGCCTTCATGTACCCAGATATTACTTCGGGTACGTCCTGCCATCAACCATGTCTCTTACAAATGGTATTGAAGTATCCCCTCATCTCTCAACAATTTAATGGTTCGTAGGTAATTCCGCCTCCATAATTTGATGTTATCTAATAGCATGCTATCGCGTCCACGATGGACTTACTTAAATTCATTTCTTTTAATAATTTGCAAGATGTAGTTTTACAAAAACTGCCCAAACCTGGACCTTCGTTCACAGCAGCATGCGCTATGTCGTGATTTTCCTTTACTTCACGTCTATGGTCAAAATACTAGTATAATATTATTTACATATGTTTGACGAAGCTGGCGCTCGTTGTGGGTTTAGCATTTGACGATGCCACTATGGCTCCAGTATATTACGACATGTTTCTATAAAACAGATCTGAAGATGATCATTATAGACCAAAATCGGTAGACCGATGACATAGAAATTTGGAGCCATAGACGTGAAGTAAGGAAAATGTAGACTATTTTCGGGTGATTGTTGAATTCGCGACTATGTGGCAGCTTGTGAACGCTATGAGAATTGTTGGCAATTCATTACGAAAAAAAGTTCTGGATGCAGCAGTTCCATTCTGAGCATATTACAAACCGTTTGTTTCTCTGCGGAACTTTATGATTTCTCCTTTCATAGCTTCTTGAGTGCACTAGAAACTGAAATCTAGAGCTCGCTCGGTGTATGGAAGAAAGGGTCGACGCAGAAACAACGAAAGTTGAATGTGATTACAAACACTAAAGCCACTATTTGTGGAGGGCAACCACAGCGCAGAGACAGCATGAATAAAAGTAACAACACCCAGCACTCAATAACCATTTCAATTATCATAAAAATTACAATAATTAAAACGTCAAGATCGATGAGGTGTTTACAAAAGCCACATAACTGTAGGAAGATGCTTTATCCGCAGCTACCTGTTTCACGTCAATATACACGCATCTTCAGGTTTATAATGGTTACGTTTCCACAAGATGGACAACTATGGAGTCCCATCTTCCGGGAACGTGGGAAACCTCCCGAAAGCTGGGACTCCGTAATTTTCCGTCCGCAGTATGGAAATGTTTCATCATAAATCTAACGATGTGTCTATACCAACGTGAGACCGGTAGTGGCGAACAAAGCACATTCATACAGCTGGTGGCTATATTATTCTCGACTTATTAATTTTTGTAATTTTTATGATAATACGAAATTTTATTGAGTGTTGAGTGCTATTGTTATTCACATTGATATTTACTTCAATAATCAAATACTGGTCTTTCGAACATGATTAACTTTACAATCAGATTCTGAACCTACACGCTGACCACTTATACTCGCAACGAAAGCGACCACAGTGGGCGATCGCTGTATTGTTCACCCCTCGGCGGCAGCGCTTTGGTCACGTGGCTTGACGTATCTACAGGCTGTCTCTCGTTTAGATGAATGGAGTATAGATCACTTCTAGACATACTGTAGGATGCTTACTTACAGAATACCAAGTGAACTTAATCATCTCATCCTCGTCCTCCTTCATTGCGAGTGTAATTTATGATTACAGTGTTAACCATGTCGAAGTTATATCGAGAAAAAGTAGTGCGTTGTGTAACGCTACAATTTCAAGATTCAGAACTTTGTTTCTAGATGTGGAAACGCACTACAGCACTTTATAAGTTAATGATTTTGAATCCACCTTTTATTCTCCTGAAGATCCAAAGAAACTGGTACGGCCATGCGTATTCAAATACAGAGATATGTAAATAGGCAGAATACGGCGCTGTGGTGGGCAACGCCTATATAAGAAAAGAAGTGTCTGGCGCAGTCGTTAGATCGGTTACTGCTGCTACAGTGGCAGATTAACAAAATTTAAGTGAGTTTTAACATAGTGTTGTAGTCGATGGGGGACAGCATCTCCGACGTAGCGAAGAAGTGGGGATTTTTCCGTACGACCATTTTACAAGTGTACCGTGAATACCAGGAATCCGGTAAAACATCAAATCTTCACATCGCTGCAGACGGAAAGAGATCGCCCAAAATGGAACCAATGACGACTGAAGAGAGTCGTTCAACGTGACAGAAGTGCAACCATACCGCGAAGTGCTGCAGACTTCAATGCTGGGCCATCAACAAGTGTCAGCGTGCGAACCATTCAGCGAAACATCATCGAAATGGAACTTCGACGTCAAAGGCCCACTCGTGTACTCTTGAGGACAGCAGTACACGAAGTATTACGCCTTGCCTGGGCCCGTCAAATCTGACATTTGACTGTTGATGACACTGTTGATGTTGCCTGGTCGGACTTGTCTCGTTTCAAACTGTATCGAGCGGGTGGATGTGTACGGCTACGGAGACCAGCTCATGAATCGATGGACCCTGCATTTCAGCAGGGGACTGTTAAGCTGGTGGAAGCTCTGTAATGATGTGGGATGTGTGCACTTGGAGTGATGTGGGACCCCTGATAAGTCTAGGTACGACTCTGACGGCTAGCACGTACGTAAGTTTCCTGTCTGATCATCTGCGTCTATTCATGTCCATTGTGCATTCCGACTGCCTTGGGCTATTCCAGCAGGACAATGCTACACGCCACACGTCCAGAATTGCTACAGAGTGGCTCCAGGAACACCCTTATGAGTTTAAACACTTCCGCTGGCCACCAAACTCCCCAGTCTTGAACATTATTGAGCATATCTGGAAAGCCTTGCAACGTGCTGTTCGGAAGAGATCTCCACCCCTCGTACTCTTACGGATTTATGGTCAGCCCTGCAGGATTCGTCGTGTTCTTTCCCTCCAGTACCACTTCAGACATTAGTCGATTCCATGCCACTTCGCGTTGCGGCAATTCTGCGTGCTCGCCAGAGGCCCTACACGTTATTGGGGAGGTGTACCAGTTTCTTTGGCTTTTCAGTATAGGGATAGGCAACAAACGCCTCTCACAAAATCGCGGAAATTCGAGTTACTAATAGGGTGTGAAACAGTAATAGTGAATAATCTTCCCAAGTAAAGCTACTTACAATATTTTCTGATTGATGGAAAAGCAGAACAAAAATTATTACTAATTGGCAATAAACAGTCACTACACTTGACCTTGAACTTGAGAGAGGGTCCGTCTCGAATCCTAGGGATTCAGATCGGTTCATATAACCACAATGCAGGCTGAAAGCATCTATCATTAAAATCAACTTGGCACATTTCATTACTTTGCACAGAAATTTGTTTGAGCGTGTAGAGAGAGGAACATCATGTGTGATATGGTGCAGCAATTTTATGGGGAGTCAACATATTTATCGCTTCACATTCCGAAATTTTCTTGAATCCTGAGTGACACAAGAATAATGTTTATCCAAAACATTAATACGAAAGGAAAAATTATCCTCTTAAAAGACTCGTCTGTCGTATTGGTACTCACTTCTTTTGCGTTCAGAGGTTTCAAGCCCAGTACACTGTTTATATACCGTCTCATGCACAGTTGTTGAATTACTGCCTCAATAACACATAACTACAGTTCAACGCGTATATGTTACTTCTGCGTAATGTGTTAGAGGTTTCCATTTTTCTTTTTCTAAGTATATAACTTTCCAATACAGAACCAAATACTGACATCAAAATTTCAAATTTGGCCATCTCTCATTGCCTTCCAATTCTGACAATCCAGACAGAGACAGAAGTAGAACGTGTTGATATACAAACCGAAGAACAACGAATAACTTGCAGAGCTTAAGATATTTAGTACTTATTGAAGACATCTGACTTTTGCACCTTGAGTGTGTTTTCCGAAGTCTTACAGGCACTGTCTTCAAAAAGAATGAAAAGATAAGTTTTGTCTAATACTGACGTATACAGTAAACTCTTGTGAATACATGTGTGTATGTAGTTTCAACATTAAATTGCTGATGAAACAGCGCTTATACTTTTAATAATTCGGGATAGAAACACAGTACGTCTAAAAATAACCCACTGCGTGGTCTCTTAGATACGATGTGAGCTGAAGATGGACGAATATGTGTTTACATGAGTACGCCTCATTAGTCCACGACAAAATCGAGTTTTTTCTTCTTTTTTTCAACCAATTACGCATCCTTCCTTGTCAGGATTACTAAAATAATTTGATCAGCACGGGATATGAATTTCAGCTTAATGCTGCGGGTGATGTCCGTCCCATAAGTTCAAAATGGCTCTGAGTACTATGGGAATTAACATCCTAGGTCATCAGTCCCCTAGAACTTAGAACTACTTAAACCTAACTCTCCTAAGGACATCACACACATCCATGCCCGAGGCAGGATTCGAACCTGCGGCCGTAGTGATTGCACGGTTCCAGACTGTAGCGCCTAGAACCGCTCGGCCACTCCGGACGGCTCCCACAAGTAATACGGAATATTGTTTCTGTAGTGCTATAGACAACGAAAGTAATTAATGTAATCATGTTGCAGTTTCAGTCTCAACAAATATAGTGTATATTCGTTATCTGTCTGCGTATGTAGATAAACTTTCGTTCAAATTATATTTATGCACATACGTTTTAACCTAATTAGCCTCGTGCCATTTACCCAGCCTTTCTTTCTCTTCAAGTTTTTTTTTTTTTTCATCTGTCTTCTAACTGGTTTCACGTGGCCCACCAGATATACCTCTCCTGTGCCAACCTCTTTATCTCAGAGTAGCACTTGCTACCTACGCCCTCAGTTAGTTGCTGGATGTCTTCCTCTACAGTTTTTGTCGTCTAAAGCTCCCTCTACTTCCATGGACGTTAGTCCCTTATGCCTTAACACATGTCCTGTCACATCTTCTTATCAGTGTTTTCCATATATTCCATTCCTCTCCGATTCTGCGCAGAATCTCCTCGTTCCTTACCGTATCAGTCCAACGAATTTTCAACATTCGCCTGTAGCACAGAATCTCAAAGGAATCGACTATCTTCTGTTCTCGCTTTCTAACAGTTCATCTTTCGCTACCATACAATTCTATTCTCCAAACGCACATTTTCAGAAATTTCTTGTTCAAACTAAGACCTATGTTTTTTAATAGTAGACTTTCCTTGGCCAGGAATGCCCTTTTTTGCCAATCTGATTTTAATGTCCTCCTTGCTCCTGTCCGCCATGGGCTATTTTACTAAGTAACAAAATGCCTCAACGTCATCTGCTTTGTATCAGTCCTAATGCCAAGTTTGTTGCTGTTTTCATTTCTGCAACTTCTCATTACTTCCGTCTTGCTTTGATTTACACTCAATCCATACTCTGTACTCATTATAATATCCATTCCTTTCAGCAGATCTTGTACTTCTTCTACTTCTTCTTCACTTTCACTGAGGATAGCAACGCCTTCAGCGGAACTTATCACTGATATTCTTTCACATCGAATTTTAATTCTACCCTTGAAGCTTTCTTTTATTTCCATCACAGCTTCTTCGTTGTATAAATAGAGCAGTAGAGGCGAAATACTACATCCCTGTGTCTTACACCCTTTTTAATCTGTGCACTTCGTTCTTCATGTTGTACTCCTATTATTCCCTCATCGCTCTTGTTACTATCGTATATTGCCCATCTCTTTTGTTGTGTTGGCTGAAGAGCCAACACCGTGTTACTATAGGGGGCCGAAATGCACGCGTTTTAGCCCACGCATACTGGCGTGAGGAGGGAAGGACTATACTGACGTGAGGTCTGGAACATGACAAGGAATTAGAATTCAGAAAGCGGACGTAGCTAGTTGATACTTAACTTCAATCCATTTATGATGAACGTCGCTCTTGACGGTACATGATTCACAATATTATCTGTTCAGAATAGTAACTGAATATGGCGCCTTGCTAGGTCGTAGCAAATGACGTAGCTGAAGGCCATGCTAAACTGTCGTCTCTGCAAATGAGAGCGTCTGCAGGCAGTGAACCATTGCTAGCAAAGTCGGCTGTACAACAGGGACGAGTGCTAGGGAGTCTCTCTAGACTAGACCTGCCGTGTGGCGGTGCTTGGTCTGCAATCACTGATATTGGCGACACGCGGGTCCGACGTATACTAACGGACCGCGGCCGATTTAAAGGCAACCACCTAGCAAGTGTGGTGTCTGGCGGTGACACCACATCTTCCTTATCTCTATTCCCGTCAGATATTCGAACATCTTGCACTATTTGATATTATAGAACACCTTTTCCAGGTCAACGAACCCTATGAACGTATCTTGATTTTTATTTACTCTTGCTTCCATTATCAACCGTAACGTCAGAACTGCCTCGTCGGTGCGTTTGGCGAGTCATCTACCACATCCTCAATTTTGTTTTCCATTCTTCTGTAAGTTCTGAGTGTTCAGTGTGACGGAATGTCATACCTAACAACCCGGGTACGATTCCCGGCTGGGTCGGAGACTTCCTCCACTCAGGGATTGGTCCTTATCATCATCATTTCTTCCCCTTCGACACGAAAGTCACCGAAGTAGCGTCAACTTTAAAGACTTGTACCAGGCGAACGTCTACCGGACGGGAGGCCCTAGCCACATGGCATTTCTACCAGCAACTTGGATGCATGAGCTGTTAAACTGATTCTGCGATAATTCTCACAACTGATAGCTTTCGCAGTCTTCGGAATTGTGTAGATGATATTATTCCGAAAGTCAGATGGTATATCACCAGACTCATACATTCCACCCACCAATGTGAATAGTAGTTTTGTTGCCACTTACCCCAATGAATTTAGAAATTCTAGTGGAATGTTACCAACTCATACTTGCTTGTAATACATTGTCTGTGTCGTGAATATTCACTTCACAGTTCCACTGAACTCAAGAGGGACAGTGGAAGGATGGAGAGACGTTGATGTATTAGTTTCGAAGACAGAATATAGATGATATCTACATCGGTAGCTCAATAGGCGGAAGTCTGGATTGTGGGACGTGTATAGCAATCTGAGTACAACAGCAAATTTCGTCGCGAGCTACAATACTTGGTCATTTACTTTTGTAATAAAAATATGAGAGGCTTTAATGTAGAAAGGGAGTCAATGTTTTCTTTCGTCTAACAGGGAATTGTACTTAACTGCGTGATCATTTCAGGTCATTTCGCGAGGTAGTACCTCTGGAAGACACAGTCCCAGCTAAACTACAAGGAGAAATATTATAGGTTGTATATAGTTTGAACCCCTCTCCCATGAACCATGGACCTTGCCGTTGGTGGGGATGCTTGCGTGCCTCAACGACACAGATAGCCGTACCATAAGTGCAACCACAACGGTGGGGTATCTGTGGAGATGCCAGACAAACGTGTGGTTCCTGAAGGGGTGCAGCAACCTTTTCAGTAGTTGCAGGGGCAACAGTCTGGATGATTGACTGAACTGGCCTTGTAGCACTAACCAAATCGGCCTTGCTGTGCTGATACTGCGAACGGCTGAAAGCAAGGGGAAACTACAGCCGTAATATTTCCCGAGGGCATGCAGCTTTACTGTATGGTTAAATGATGATGGCGTCCTCTTGGGTAAAATATTCCGGATGTAAAATAGTCCCCCATTCGGATCTCCGGGCGGGGACTACTCAAGAGGACGTCGTTATCAGGAGAAAGAAAACTGGCGTTCTACGGATCGGAGCGTGGAATGTCAGATCCCTTAATTAGGCAGGTAGGTTAGAAAATTTAAAAAGGGAAATGGATATGGTTAATGTTATATATAGTGGGAATTAGTGAAGTTCGGTGGCAGGAAGAACAAGACTTCTGGTCACGTGAATACAGGTTTATAAATACAAAATCAAATAGGGGTAATGCAGGAGTAGGTTTAATAATGAATAAAAAAATAGGAGTGCGGGTAGCTACTACAAACAGCATAGTGAACGTATTATTGAGGCCAAGATGGACACGAAGCCCATGCCTACTACAGTAGTACAAGTTTATATGCCAAATAGCTCTGCAGATTACGAAGAAATTGAAGAAATGTATGATGAGATAAAATAAATTATTCAGGTAGTGAAGGGAGACGAAAATTTGATAGTCATGGGTGACTGGAATTCGAGCGTAGGAAAATGGAGAGAAGGAAACGTAGTAGGTGAATATGGATTGGGAGAGAGAAATGAAAGAGGAAGCCGCCTGGTAGAATTTAGCACAGAGCATATCTTAATCATAGCTAACACAAGGTTCAAGAATCATAAAAGAAGGTTGTGTACATGGAAGAACCCTGGAGATACTAAAAGGTATCAGATAGATTATATAATGGTGAGACAGAGATTTAGGAACCAGGTTTTAAATTGTAAGACATTTCCTGTGGCAGATGTGGACTCTGACCACTATCTATTGGTTATGAACTTTAGATTAAAACTGAAGAAACTGCAAAAAGGTGGGAATTTAAGGAGATGGGACCTGGATAAGCTAACTGAACCAGAGGATGTGCAGAGCTTCAGGGAGAGCATAAGGGAACAATTGACAGAAATGGGGCAAAGAAATACAGTAGAAGAAGAATGGGTAGCTCTGAGGGATGAAGTAGTGAAGGCAGCAGAGGAACAAGTAGGTAAAAAGACGAGGGCTACTAGATATCCTTGGGCAAAAGAAGAAATATTGAATTTAATTGATGAAAGGAAAAAATATAAAAATGCAGTAAATGAAGGAGGCAAAAAGGAATACACACGTCTCAAAAATGAGATCGACAGGAAGTCCAAAATGGCTAAGCAGGCATGGCAAGAGGACAAATGTAAGGATGTAGAGGCTTATCTCACTAGGGGTAAGATAGAAGCTGCCTACAGGAAAATTAAAGAGACCTTTGGAGAAAAGAGAGCCACTAGTATGAATATCAAGAGCTCAGACGGAAACCCAGTTCTAAGCAAAGAAGGGAAAGCAGAAAGGTGGAACGAGAGGGTTTATACAAGGGCGATGTACTTGAGGACGATATTATGGAAATGGAAGAGGATGTAGATGAAGATGAAATGGGAGATACGATACTGCGTGAAGAGTTTGACAGAGCGCTGAAAGACCTGAGTCGAAACAAGGCCCCGGGAGTAGATAACATTCCATTAGAACTATTGACGACCTTGTGAGAGCCAGGCCTGACAAAACTCTACCATCTGGTGACCAAGATGTATGAGACAGGCAAAATACCCTCAGACTTCAAGAAGAATATAATAATTCCAGTCCCAAAGAAAGCAGGTGTTGACAGATGTGAAAATTACCGAACTATCAATTTAATAGGTCACAGCTGCAAAAAACTAACGCGAATTCTATACAGACGAATGGAAAAACTTGTAGAAGCCGACCTTGGAGAAGATCAGTTTGGATTCCGTAGAAATGTTGGAACACGCGACGCAATACTGACCCTACGACTTATCTTAGAAGAAAGATTAAGGAAAGGCAAACCTACGTTTGTAGCATTTGTAGACTTAGAGAAAGCTTTTGACAATGTTGACTGGAATACAATCTTTCAAATTTTAAAGGTGGCAGGGGTAAAATACAGGGAGCGAAAGGCTATTTACAATTTGCACAGTAACCAGATGGCAGTTATAAGAGTCGAGGGGGCATGAAAGGGAAGCAGTGGTTGGGAAGGGAGTGAGACAGGGTCGTAGCCTCTCCCCGATGTTATTCAATCTGTATATTGAGCAAGCAGTAAAGGAAACAAAAGAAAAATTTGGAGTAGTTATTAAAATCCAGGGAGAAGAAATAAAAACTTTGAGGTTCGCCGATGACATAGTAATTCTGTCAGAGACGGCAAAGGACTTGGAAGAGCAGTTGAACGGAATGGACAGTATCTTGAAAGGAGGATGTAAGATGAACATCAACAAAAGCAAAACAAGGATAATGGAATGTAGTCGAATTAAGTCGGGTGATGCTTAGGGAATTAGATTAGGAAATGAGACACTTAAAGTAGTAAAGGAGTTTTGCTATTTGAGGAGCAAAATAACTGATGATGGTCGAAGTAGAGAGGATATAAAATGTAGACTGGCAATGGCAGGGAAAGCGTTACTGAAGAAGAGAAATTTGTTAACATCGAATATTGATTTAAGTGTCACGAAGTCGTTTCAGAAAATATTAGTATGGAGTGTAGCCATCTATGGAAGTGAAACATGGACAATAAATAGTTTGGATAAGAAGAGAATAGAAGCTTATGAAATGTGGTGCTACAGAAGAATGCTGAAGATTAGGTGGGTAGATCGCGTAACTAATGAGGAGGTATTGAACAGGATTGTAGAGAAGAGAAGTTTGTGGCACAACTTGACTAGAAGAAGGGATCGGTTGGTAGGACATGTCCTGAGGCATCAAGGGATCACCAATTTAGCATTGGAGGGCAGCGTGGAGGGCAAAAATCGTAGAGGGAGACCAAGAGAGGGATACACTAAGCAGATTCAGAAGGATGTAGGTACTCGGAGATGAAGGAGCTTGCACAGTATAGAGTAACATGGAGAGCTGCATCAAACCAGTCTCAGGACTGCCGGCCGGGGTGGCCGAGCGGTTCTAGGCGTTTCAGTCTGGAACCGCCTGACCACTCCGGTCGCAGCTTCGAATCCTGCCTCGGGCATGGATGTGTGTGATGTCCTTAGGTTAGTTAGGTTTAAGTAGTTCTAAGTTCTAGGGGACTGATGACCTCAGATGTTAAGTCCCATAGTGCTCAGAGCCATTTTTGTCTTAGGACTGAAGACCACAACAACAACAATAGTTTGTACCTGTGTTCTGGAAAGAAACATAGTGGCCTCGTTCGTTTTCTGTGGGAAAACAATGACAACAGCGTACGAAGAAATCTTATAACTGCTAAAGTTTAAAAATAAATTTTGTGTACTGTTAATTATCATCACTCATTCCACAGACATGTCAAAAAATTTTATAATTAAAATCATGGCGTCTTAATAGAATGTAATTTTCGTTTTGCTTTGGAAAGCGCTGATACGAGACTTTCTGAGGGGTTAAGACTACGTGCCGGAGCGAGACTGAAACTCGGGAACCTTGCCTTCCGTGGATAAGTGCTCTACCAACTGAGCTACCCAATCACGGCTCACGACCTCACATCGGAGCTGTACTTTCAACCAGTACTTCATCTTCTACCCGCCAAAATTTCACAGAAATTCTCCTGATAATCTTGCAGGGTTTCGCAGAAGCAGGGTTTCGCAGAAGACTTTCTGTGAAGTTAGCATGACAGGAGATGGGGCGCTAGATGAAGTAAATCTGTGAGGTGAGGTCGTTAGTCGTGATCAGTTGTGCTCAGTTCGTAGAGCACTCACCCGCGAAAGACGAATGTCCCGATTTCGAGTCTTGTTCCAGCACACAGTTTTAATCTGCCAAAAAGCTTCATGACTCTTAGCAATCCAAAACGAGTACTGGTAATTGCACGGAAATAATGCAGCACAAAACGGAATACATTTTGCATCACAAGGTGGCTTGCACAATAGGTCGAAACCGGTCCTGTAAATGTAAAATAGTGAGTGATACTGAGAGGGTTTTTTCTTAAAAAAAATTATAGTTCAAAAGTAACTATTTCGTCAGGAATAAATTCACGTGTCGCATCCACAAATCTAGAATATGTTTACATCTCCAATGGAAATTTTACTGGCCATCTACAGGAAACAGAAAGTTATGATGAGCGTTAGCGAACTACCTTCGAAAGTCCTCTAGTAAATTCACGGCAGCAGTACGCAGTGAAACGATACAGAACGTACTGAAAATCATTTACATGTAAAACAATTCCAGGGTCAGCTACTGTAGAACCTGAAGACCATAAAAGAACGATAATCGTTCACAATAAATTTTTCTAGAACACAGAGAAAAGAGTATTTCCCTTTTATCGATTAATTATAGTTCCATTATATATAGTCAGTATATCCATGAAGAGCTACTTTAACTACTCTAACACCGAAATTTAGGTTACTTACCTCTGGAAGGTGATATGTGCTTGCTTCAACAATTCAAAAACATATTTCTATGACGTCATCAGATGGCATCGTCAAGCACCCGTCTGTATTTCAAATATTTTCAGTCCTGATCCCAAAATTTGATAATTTGTATATATGTCAGTAAGGGAAGGCACCTCCTGGTATTACGAGTGTATCACAAGAAGTGTGACGCAGTCGATAGGCTGGGAACTCTTAGTTGATTGTTTTTATAATAAACCGAGGTGATAAATGATAATGTTTTGTTTGAGGTACGTGAGATAAGTGTTGGAAGATTGTAAGTGTCTTTAGAATACGGCGCGCTAGTAGAAAAGCTTCATATAGTCCTAACAAACCCATGGAATCACTTCCGTGGGTAGGATACCTGCGTGGAGTGATTGTCCAACCAGGACGCGGATTGTAGCACTGTTATCTTCTGTTTACTGCCCTTGCTACCTACACTCCTGGAAATTCAAATAAGAACACCGTGAATTCATTGTCCCAGGAAGGGGAAACTTTATTGACACATTCCTGGGGTCCGATACATCACATGATCACACTGACAGAACCACAGGAACATAGACACAGGCAACAGAGCATGCACAATGTCGGCACTAGTACAGTGTATATCCACCTTTCGCAGCAATGCAGGCTGCTATTCTCCCATGGAGACGATCGTAGAGATGCTGGATGTAGTCCTGTGGAACGGCTTGCCATGCCATTTCCACCTGGCGCCTCAGTTGGACCAGCATTCGTGCTGGACGTGCAGACCGCGTGAGACGACGCTTCATCCAGTCCCAAACATGCTCAATGGGGGACAGATCCGGAGATCTTGCTGGCCAGGGTAGTTGACTTACACCTTCTAGAGCACGTTGGGTGGCACGGGATACATGCGGACGTGCATTGTCCTGTTGGAACAGCAAGTTCCCTTGCCGGTCTAGGAATGGTAGAGCGATGGGATCGATGACGGTTTGGATGTACCGTGCACTATTCAGTGTCCCCTCGACGATCACCAGTGGTGTACGGCCAGTGTAGGAGATCGCTCCCCACACCATGATGCCGGGTGTTGGCCCTGTGTGCCTCGGTCGTATGCAGTCCTGATTCTGGCGCTCACCTGCACGGCGCCAAACACGCATACGACCATCATTGGCACCAAGGCAGAAGCGACTCTCATCGCTGAAGACGACACGTCTCCATTCGTCCCTCCATTCACGCCTGTCGCGACACGACTGGAGGCGGGCTGCACGATGTTGGGGCGTGAGCGGAAGACGGCCTAACGGTGTGCGGGAGCGTAGCCCAGCTTCATGGAGATGGTTGCGAATGGTCCTCGCCGATACCCCAGGAGCAACAGTGTCCCTAATTTGCTGGGAAGTGGCGGTGCGGTCCCCTACGGCACTGCGTAGGATCCTACGGTCATGGCGTGCATCCGTACGTCGCTGCGGTCCGGTCCCAGGTCGACGGGCACGTGCACCTTCCGCCGACCACTGGCGACAACATCGATGTACTGTGGAGACCTCACGCCCCACGTGTTGAGCAATTCGGCGGTACGTCCACCCGGCCTCCCGCATGCCCACTATACGCCCTCGCTCAAAGTCCGTCAACTGCACATACGGTTCACGTCCACGCTGTCGCGGCATGCTACCAGTGTTAAAGACTGCGATGGAGCTCCGTATGCCACGGCAAACTGGCAGACACTGACGGCGGCGGTGCACAAATGCTGCGCAGCTAGCGCCATTCGACGGCCAACACCGCGGTTCCTGGTGTGTCCGCTGTGCCGTGCATGTGATCATTGCTTGTACAGCCCTCTCGCAGTGTCCGGAGCAAGTATGGTGGGTCTGACACACCGGTGTCAATGTGTTCTTTTTTCCATTTCCAGGAGTGTATATCCTGAAAGTTTCTAATCCGTCATATGGATTTCGTCTCATTGAACTATGAGCGGCCTGTTTATCACTTAATCAATATTTCGGAAACGTTGAAGAGCATTAGGTTTGGTAGTGAATAACATGACAGTTAAGAATATCATTTTAGTTTAATTTGCATAACTGCTAACTCGAACACGCAATACGATTATGGTCATCAATCGAGTACCAATAAATTCTCAAACTTCGACCAATATGAAACATCTACCTTCGCCCTGATAAGGACGTAATCAGTATCAGAATTCATTCTACACCTACCTTCATTACCTTCTATCTCTCTAATGACTCGAATTCCGCCAATACTGAATTACAGACGAATCGAACGTACGTTTCTTTTTCACTTCTTCCCTCTTCCTCCGAACCCTGTCACATGATATAGCATATAGCTCTTATGTCTCGTTAATAACTCCTGATGAGGCGCACACTCGTCCTCACCAGTCAATGGAAAATTCATTATTTGTTAGGGCCGTGGTTTTACGTGGCTTTCCCTCGTTCAAAACGTGGACGTATCAGGGCTGCATAAGATTCTCTGAATATTATTTGTAATAGTATACTACGAAACACCCTGCAGCCAAGTGTATCTGTTTGGTCACAGAAATACTTCGTTTCATTTTCAAATAAGATAATTTGCAAATACAAAAATTTAAATGTCGAACAAGCGGCCAACCACTGTGGTTTCGTAACCGGCCCATAACGTGTAATTACGAATGCGAATTGACACATATTCAGTTTCGGCACGAAAGCAAATTGCACTGGTGAGAAATATTGCATTCATGAATGTGGAGGGTTAAAAGCTGCATGTAAGGGAATTAATGACTGAATTACAAGTATAATTAATTATTCATTTAAACACTGGTCTGCATATAAATTTCTGTCCATCGTATTTATCTTTTCATGTTTAAACTGAACTCCAGTTACAGCACACACAGGTATCTATAAGTTTAAATACGCGCTATTAATTGCTTTTTTGTACTCCCTGTGGTAATAAATTACAGCAGACATTGTAAACTGAACATTCAGCGCAAGTTTTAATTAAAATGTATTAATTTATTGGTTGTGATAATGAGTTGACCGCCGTGCAGCATGTGTTCGTAGCTCGAGCGTTGTGCGTCACGTTCTTTGATAACATTGATTCTTAGGGGGCATTTCCCTTAGTAGCACTGTATATGAGTACAATAACACAGATGTAAAAATTGTCCGTTTGGACTCTATATCATCTTCAAGGTACGTACAGGGCTTCCATCTCACTGGACGGCGAGAGTTTGACTGAAACAAATTTAACATATGACAGTCCTCAAGGAGACTTAATAAGAGCTATGTTAAAAATATCTAAGCGTATGTCAACGGCATATCCGATAGTGGTAGCAGCGTCATCTAATTGTCCACGGATAATAGAAATGCCATCAGTTCTAAAGAACAAATCAGCAGTAAATTCAAAGCCGATATGACAGCACTATTTCATGATACCCATTCCTCAACCTACTTTCTTTTCAACAGTGAATATTTCGAGCAAATTGATGGTGTTACCATTGGTAGTCCTCTATCTTCTGTTATCAAACTTTTTTCGGAAGTCTTCCATAAGAGCATACTTAATTCGGCAGAATTTGTACCAGGCATTCTGGGCGTATGTTAATGACGCTTTTCTAAAAAATGGCTCTGAGCACTATGTGACTTAACTTCTGAGGTCAAGAGTCGCCTAGAACTTAGAACTAATTAAACCTAACTAACCTAAGGACGTCACACACATCCACGCCCGAGGCAGTATTCGAACCTGAGACCGTAGCGGTCGCTCGGCTCCAGACTGTAGGGCCTAGAACCGCACGGCCATTCCGGCCGGCACGTTTTTCTAGTGTGGCTCCATGGAGAAGAGGAACAGTCATGATTTTTGCAGCATATGAATTCAATCCACGAGAATATCCAATTTGTGATGTAAGTGAGGAATGGCGGCCGTCTGCTTTTTCTTGACGTCTTGGTTGGTCGGAGAGTGGGACGGGCCACTGGATTATTGCGCTTACCGTTCCACTGGATTATTCCGCTTACCGTACGCCCATACATACGGACCTGTATTAACCAACAACTAGCTGTCTCCACCATTACCAAACCTTGGGCGTCCTTTGAACGTTGGTGCGTCTGGCGTTTGTTGTGTATGTTAGAGACATCCTTGCAAAGGAGAACAGCAACATTTGTTAAAAGATAATGAATATCATCCACATCATATCATCATACCTTTAAGCAGGAAGAAACGTGACGACTCACAAGATCACGAGGCGAAGATGCTGTTCAAATCCAGAGCATTCCTCCCATATGTTGACAATATTCAATCGAATATAGGCAGAATCAAATAGTAAGATAGTGGTAAGGTAATCGTCCGACCACATTCAAAGGCTTGTGCTCTTCACCGTTCGATTTTAGGACGACCTGCCGGGATTGCAGAAGGCTAGACTCTACAGAATATATTGCAAATTTTGCAAAGCCTACACTGTATAGACCGTAAGCACATTACGTGAAAGGTACATTGAAGATTATCAGCACACAGCCCAATAAGTCAACCATACCTGAGGACTGTATCTCCAAAGAACATTCTACGGATCATTCTGCCACGGAGATCCTTGCCTGGTGAAATATCGTGCGATTCAATTAGGAATTGTGCAAGTAAATTTGGCAAAAAATGGTGGAGTGTTATGGTGTGGTCGTGTTCTTCATGGAGGGGGTATGTACCCCTTGTTGTTTTGCGAGGCGCTATCACAGCACACACCTAAATTGATGTTTTAAGCACCTTCTTGCCTCCCACTGTTGATGAGCAATTCGGGGATGGAGACTGAATCTTTCAACACTCTCGAGGACCTGTTCATAATGCACGGCCTGTAAAGGAGTGGTTCCACGACAATAACAACCCTGGAATGGACTGGCCTGCACAGAGTCCTGACCTGAATCCTATAACACACCCTTGGGATGTTTTGGAACGCCGATTTCGTGCTAGGCCTCACTAACCGACATCGATACCTCTTCTCAGTGCAGAACTCCGTGAAAAGTGGGCTGCCATTCCCCAAGAAACCTTCCAGCACCTGACTTAACGTATGCCTGCAAGAGTGGAATGTCATCAAGGCTAAGGGTGGGCCAACACCATATTGAGTTCCAGCATTACCGATTGTGGGCCCCACGAACTTGCAAGTCATTTTCAGCCACGTGTCCGGATACTTTGATCGCATAGTGTATGTATGTATGTTCCACATCTCCTCTAAACCACTGGACCGATTGCAAGCATAATTGGTACACTGACCACTTACTGTATGGACAGAATTGCTATAGGGATAAGAACCACGTATCTACCAATCGGGTGGGGACGGAGGTGAAAAAGCGGCGTAGCCCACTACGCATCGTCTAGTTTCTCAGAATGAGAGTGAAATGCAAAAGCTTTACCCATAATTTCCAACATTGAAGAAGCTGTTTCCCACTGACAACCTCCACAAGATGATGAAAGGGAAAAAGTTTATCTCTTACTACATTTTAGATCTTCATGCTGTAAAACTCCCTTATGTAGCATGGCCTCCTAATTTATTGCCTCTTTACTGCTATCTATATCCATGATACATTTTCCAGACAATATTTACATGTAATGCTATATGTACCAGCAAAATTATGTCTTTTTACGACTCATAGTTTAGGAGATATGACGTCATAATTACTGAGATGGGTGAGAAACTATAGCCTTCTGCATGAAGTTTTAATTTAATACTTATTTATTACTAACTCTACTAGCAACACATTTCGTAGACAGTGTCTACATACATTGCTGTGCGACACATATCCCAGGAGATATGTCTTCATGAACAATGAGAGGCGTGAAACTGAATCTATAGTGCGAAATTCACTTGAGTTGCAGGATAAACATGCGCCCTAAAGCGTATGAAATATAGTGACATAAGATTTCTTGTAGTCCCGATCGCACTATGCATTGTTTTTATTCCCTCAATGACCGGCTTCGACAGAATCTAGCTCTCGTTTTAGGATCTTCTGCAGATAATGCTACTGTGCATCAATCGCACAAGCATAACGATAGCACAAACCGTTTCTGAAACAAAGCCACCGCATTGGCTTGTCCAATACATAAGAGAGAGTAAATAACTAGTCCATTGAAGTAACAGTATGCCCCGTATTGGAGGCGAGATCTCCGTTGAGCCTTTATAACTGCAGCGCATCAACAGAGACTGAATAATAATAAAAATATTTCAATTCGCAATCTTGACCACAAATGTTCTTATACACTACTGGCCATTAAAATTGCTACACCACGAAGACGACGTGCTACAGACGCGAATTTTAACCGACAGGAAGAAGGTTCTGTGATATGAAAATGATTAGCTTTTCAGAGCATTCACGCAAGGTTGGCGACACCTGCAACATGCTGACATGAGGGAGGTTTCCAACCGATTTCTCATACACAAACAGCAGTTGACCGGCGTTGCCTGGTGAAACGTTGTTGTGATGCCTCGTGTAAGGAGCAGAAATGCGTACTATCACGTTTCCGACTTTGAGAAAGCTCGGATTGTAGCCTGTCGCGATTGCGGTTTATCGTATCGCAACAATGCGGCTCGCGCTGGTCGACACCCAATGACTTAGCAGAATTAGAAATTGGTGGGTTCAGGAGGGTAATACGGAACGCCATGGTGGATCCCAACGGCCTCGTGTCACTAGCAGTCGAGATGACAGGCATCTTATCCTCATGGCCGTAACGAATCGTGCACCCACGCCTCGATCCATGAGTCAACAGATGGGGACGTTTACAAGACAACAACCATCTTCTCGAACAGTTCGACGACGTTTGCAGCAGCATGGACTATCAGCTCGGAGACCATGGCTGCGGTTACCCTTGACGCTGCAGCACAGACAGGAGCGCCTGCGATCGTGTACTCAACGACGAACCTGGGTGCACGAATGGCAAAACTTCATTTTATCGGATGAATCCAGGTTCTGTTTACAGCATCATGATGGTCGCATCCGTGTTTGGCGACATCACGGTGAACGCACATTGGAAGCGCGTATTCGTCATCGTCATACTGGCTTATCACCCGGCGTGATGGTATGGGGTGCCATTCTTTACAAGTCTCGGTCACGTCGCATTGACGGCACTTTGAACAACCGACGTTACATTTCTGACGTGTTACGACCCGCGGCTCTACCCTTAATTCGATCCCTGCGGAACCCTACATTTCAGCAGGATAATACACGACCACATGTTGCAGGTCCTTTACATGCCTTCCTGGATACAGAAAATGTTCGACTGCTGCCCTGGCCAGCACATTCTCCAGATCTCTCACCAATTGAAAACGTCTGGTGAATGGTGGCCGAGCAACTGGCTTCTCACAATACGTCAGTCACTACTAGTGATGAACTGTGGTATCGTGTTGAAGCTGCTTGGGCAGCTGTACCTGTACACGCCATCCAAGCTCTGTTTGACTCAATGCCCAGGCGTATCAAGGCCGTTATTACGGCCAGAGATGGTTGTTCTGTGTACTGATTTCTCAGGATCTATGCACCCAAATTGCGTGAAAATGTAATCACATGTCAGTTCTAGTATCATATATTTGTCCAATGAATACCCGTTTATCATCTGCATTTCTTCTTGGTGTAGCAATTTTATTGGCCAATAGAGTATATCATGAAAGATCAGGTCGCACTATCAACAGGGGCAGCTTGCGGAAAATGTCATATATATGTGAAATGCCTTTTACATGTGTATACGAGGGGAAAGCCGTGCTATAAAAAGATCTTCCTATTGCAATGGGGGTGAAAACGTGGATAGCGGAGGAGGATAGATGGGATGGGCAGACAGAGAGGTGAAGGAGGAGATGGACACATAGCGGGGGGGGGGGGGGATGACATTAGGGGGAGTGAGAAGGAGATGGAAAGAGGGGATGACAGAGGGGGAAGGAGCAGGTGGACAGAGAGTGAAGAGGTGAAGAAAGTGGACAGGTAGACGTCCACACACATGACAATGTTGCACCCCACTGTGATTACGCTTCAAAGGATGCGAAGCAGGTGAGCTGAAGAAGCGTAAACATACTTTGCTGCTTCGAATAATGTTCAGATATCGTCGGATGGTATTTAATATTTCCTAGTGGTTCAACCAAGTATATGAGAGCAAGAACTGCAGTCGCACTACCAAAGGGGTCAAATCACGTTCAGTGTGGTTGGAGGTCCGCGATATCCTTAGAGTTGGGTTCAATCGTTCGGGGGTTGTCAGCAGCGACGATTGTAGTCAACAACGTCGTTCTGCTGCTGTTCTCACAGTGAGTAGTCGTTTCCGTCGGTGAAATGTATGGGAACCAACGTCCCAAGGAAAAGTAAGGTTTCGTTGACGGCCTTTATGCCACCTCCTGAGGCTTTTTCCCGTCGATCCTGAGCGTCGGGGTGTCTGAAATGTTTCATGTGACCACCTATAAGACAACGAGTGATTTCAGCTCTGGCCGTGTCGGTTCTGACCTCAATGGCTGAGGCGCCGAAGGAACGGGTGAAATCGGGGTGGAACACGTCCACTGTGGCGTTGGGTAGGTTTTTGGTGAAACTTGATACCAATGCGGCATCACTGACCCACCTCATCCTCACATGATTTTCAGAGCTTTTTCCTTGCATGTGTTCAGACGTTGGTGTATAATGCATGGTCGGGCCTGAGGGTAACGTCACAGGACACCACGGTTTTGCACCGTTACAGACGAAGTTGGTAGGAGTGTTTTTGAGCACATTTCGAACATCTGCGTCGGAAAGGGAAACAGCTGCGGGCTTTCAAAAATTTGTCCCTTTAATTGTGTTGCGCAGAGTATTTATTTTCACAATTGCATTTTCAGCCTTAAAGCCTTTACCAAGTGGTGTATTGCAAACGAATCTGTTTTAGCACATGTAAAACTTAAAAAATCCTGTAGGGTGCGCAGATGTCATTGCCATGTATGAAAGACCTAAAACAATGTTAACATCTTTTACACAAATCCCATAAAACACTGTTCTTATACACTGTTTGCATACAATATGTAAGTAGGAAAAGTGAAGAGCACCCCAATGTTGGATTCCGTGTCACCTACAGTCCCATTTTTATTGATCGCGATTCGCCATGAAAGAAGACAATATTGCACCTCCTTGGATACTCCTTCCTTCAGCGTCTGTAGCTAATCGTCTAACCGTCCCGTATATCAAAAGCAAGAAACTTTGTTCTATGATTACACAAGCACGTGTGTAGAAAACACATTAATCAGCAATGTACATCAAGAGCTCCTCCACAGGTCTTGTGTGGGCCGTTACTGTGCATTGACTTAATAAATAAAAGGGTTAAGTTTGTTCTATGAAGATAAAGGCGGTTTCGTTTCGAATTACACCTCAATAAAAAGTAATTAATGGACGAGGAAAAGTTGCAAGTTGCTGAAATTCAGAAGTTACGTTTCCTTTTGGAAATATGAGAAATACCACTACTTAATAATTTTATTCGTGGCTTTAGTTTTCAGCAAATATAGTATTACCTTACACCGAAAAATATTTTATAAGGAAAGCTATGTACTAGTCTTACCTATATTTGAGACTGAGTCGTATCTCATACTGAAATTGCCATTTCGAATAACTTACCTGGGTAAGCGATCAACTGTGAGTCGCTGCTGTAGAACATGTTCATTTTATAAAAAAATTATTCAAGTGGTGTTAATTTGGTTAAAGATGGGATGTAATATAAATTGTTTATATGTGGTCTAGTAGTATTTAGGTGAGAATAGAACCTGACTGGTATAGATACAAATAATACATTAAAAAAAGTGTGACGTAGTTTTTCTTAGCGTTGATTTTTACTATGAAATTTATCAACGGAGATTATGTGATGGAAAGCATTGTCATTCCCCACTTCGTTCTTTACCATTAGTTACTATTTAATTAGGGAGCAAGGAAATACAGCTAAGTACATAAATTTACTTCTATTGATTTAACATTTGTTAGAAAGCAATAGCTAAATAGAATTACTAAAGTAAATTGATGGTTACCGTATATTGCCAATTGTGACCCATGTACTGAAACAGGAAACCACTGACTGAATACTGTTCAGAAACTTTGAACTGATCAGTTAGTGACGGAGGGTGAGAATTACAAACGAGTTAATGGATCAGCGCCAGCCTGAAGTGGAAGACGTTTTATGACTGTTATGAAAATGGAACGGAGGTGCCTAGGACATACAATTCAGATGAAAACGCGGTTGCTGGACCAATGAGGTAAGGTGTTTGACCCTAATAGAAAAGGAAAGATCGAAAAGACAACCTGATGAGAAATTGTCAGACAGAATCAAGAAACAACCAGGAGCAACACAGCTGAAAAATGTAGTTCGTGAATAAATTTTATGAAGATTTTTCGAGAAGTTGATGTCAGTTGGCGGATAATCTGATAAATAAAAAATATGATCCAAATTATTAACTTACTGATGGAACTACATTACATAACATAGCGTTGGCAACTAGTGATGCAGTTCGTGAAGTGCCACGAAATTACATTACACGTTTCCTATTCACTGTGACGTTTACACTAGCTTTTTCCCTATCTACTTGCAGCGTCTTTACTTCATATTGACTTTTAACTGTTCACTGTAAATTGCGAAATAGAAATATTTCCTAGTGACTTTAAAACATCAGTTTAAAGTATTCGTAACCTTTAGTTTGTTCTTTACTTTTTAATATAATTTTGTTGCAAACGCAATAAGCGACTTGCATTAATTTTCTGTTTCAAATAAAACTTATCAAAGACATAGAAAAAACATAATTTACCGAAACAGTGTCCGATTTTCTAATATTTGTTAATAGATTCTGGAGGATACTCTTGAGAGAAGCAGACTTCCACAGACCATGCTGCTGCATTTTGGAATAGATTTCGCTGCATACATGTTTATTATATGAGCTTAATAAATTAAAATTACAGACGTTTGAAGTATGTACGTCATTACTTAACGAAAATTATCATCATGCACCCGCAATACGTATAATCAATGACGTTTGGAAATTCTGTATAAACATAACGTCCATGAGGACGGGGACTCTCTGACTCAAGTCATAACAGATATACGATACAATACAGCTGCTGCAGTTCCGTTTAAATATCACGATACGTGCACATCAACGAATGGACTCGTATGCAACATCGTGTACCACACGAATTTCAGGAGGCGTGAATATATGTTAGTCTTCATTTGCCTCTAGAGAAAATTTCTTCCAATCCTTACTCACTTCTACTCTACGTTCCCTTCGCGATAATGAGGCAGAAAATCTGTCACAGATTCTCTGCTCTAACACGGCCGACAGATTCTCGATAATTGGGTGGGCCGGGAGAGATGTCGAAGTTGATGCATCGAAAAACGCCTTAACGGGACTAACAGTGTTAATTTAGGCACTGGCACCTTGGAAATTATTTTCCTTTCTAAGGGAAAAATGAGACCAACGCTCTTTAAAATTAAGTATGCTTTATTATCTAGAATATCAGTACAAAACTTCCCAGTTATTCGTCATCTGAGAATAGTGTAGTTTCTTTCTTCTTTTACTAACGATGGTTGGTTGGTTTAATGCCACATCCTGTTCTTCCGGTACTCTGTTAATCTACTATAGTTTTTCACACTGCAATTTTTGTAAATGCCAAGATTTTTCCGTAGCACCGTTCCTAGCGTTATCCACCTGTCTCTTCGTAAGAGACTTAGTTGATGCCACTCAAAGCTCTACATTCGTCTGTTGCCTATAGGGGAAGGTGAGGCAAAGTGGCCACTCTAAGACAAACTTAATTTTCATAAAACCATAGCTGTTAACAGAAGCTTAGCTTGTGACATATACATTTCGAATCTACATACTGTAAGATATCACACCAAATATTTATAGATAAGGTAAAAGTATATTTTATGAGATACATAGACATTTTTTTCTGAACGCTTACGTGCGACCACTTTGCCCTACACAATGGAGTACAGTTTCGAGTCTTTGTCAGCATTTCCAAATAAACTGTTCAGTTTAAAAACAAGGGTCGGCTTATAATTTTTATTTCACCATTGATTATTATTATGACAATAATACAAATGAGAAAGAAACGTGATGAAATACCTTGTTATCACACAAAGGTCAACAAATGATAAATATTAATCATTCCTAATGATTTAAATAGATAAATCAACGATTAAGTATTGGTTACTATTCCAGTCTAATTCATTCACTATTTTTCCATTCATAAACAATATTAAGATATGTACAAACTTCTTAGGTAAAGTTTTCATTGCCCTCATCACATCCAGCGCTCATTTCATGAGCTCAGTGTTTACAGCTCCGACATCTTATCCATCCATCGTTTTCTTTAGCACTAGGAAATGATTCCTTTCAGGAAAGGCAGTCTGCGTTATGTTATCATGAATTGGCTTTTCTTCTTTCGCTTCTTCTCGAAAATGTTACCTTTTAGCAGAAACTCTCTTAGCTCTTGGTCTCACTTTTAGCTTCCTACCCTTCTTTTGTGTTTTCTTACATTGTAGAATATTGGCCTTACCCCTTTGTTTTTCTTCGAACTTCGTTTTTCTATTAAAATCTCTCTTCATATCCCTTTCTTTTAGCTTCGTCGAACACATTTTTATAAGGACTTTAAGTGATTATGGCAGGCTTTCCTTTTTCACTCCTAGTTTCTCTTTGATTCACACTTTGTCTCTTAGGCAAAGGTATTACATCCTTTGGGCTTATGTGGAAACCAACTGTTGGATACCTAGAGGGACGTTCTTCAAATCCGGACGCTGAAGGGAACTTTCTGTTGCAGAAAGATTATCACTTATAATCTGAAGGCAGCATTCACTTGAAGATACCTGTAAAGTTGGTTCCGAAAAGGCCTCTTTGAAAGCAGTTGGGCGTCCAGAAGGAATAGATCTTGCACAGCAGTTATGTAATGAGAAGAATCAATATTTGAACAAGGAACGATATTACTGTCCCTATCCAAAGGAATATCAGTAACCTCACCTGCAGCATAGTCTTCATCGGTAAACACGTTAGGATTCAGAGGAAAAATTACACAATTCCTAAGGCCATTGATTGCTGTCATTGGAACAGGTGAACGAACAAATGCTTCACCCAAGAGCGCACATACTTGAAACTGTGTAATAGTTCTTCCTGTGTTGTTGCGAAGAAATTTTTCACAATCTTGTGTGTAGAAGGTTTTAAAAGCAGACATGAATGGCACATGCAAGGGTTGGTGTTTGTGACTACAGTGTGAGAGCAAAGACACAATAATTGTATGATTTTCTCCGGCCTTATCAATGCAACCTGTGTTCTTAGTATGGGTAGAGTTTCCACCTAAGATTAGTAGAGCTGGATCTAGGGCAGATAGTCTTGTATTTTTATTTTGTTAATGTTCAAACCAATACAAAGAACCATCACTCTGCATCCACCCGCCTGGGTGGCACGCAAATTCAGTTCCTCGGGGAGTCCCATTCTTAAGTCCAATTTTTATTCTCCGCCTGGTGAAGATTACAAAAGAGATAATAAAACTTCCTGCTGTAGACATGCGCACTACAGACGTCGACAGCGAACCTCTATCAGCTGAAGTAGCGGCTCTGACTTTTCGTCTTCCTTTGAGTGCAAACACCTTGCTGTTCTTGTACTTGTTTCATCTACATCTCAATTACAGATACGATGAGCAGAATGAAATCTTTTATGTTGCAATGGTTTAAGAATATCATAAAATTTGTCGACGTTCATTTTGTTAAACGTTTCTGCTGTAGCCGTAGAGGTAGATTCTGTATTCCTGAGACTAATATTAGGACGCCTTTCTCTAAAGCATGCCACCCAGTCTTTGCCTACCATTTCAGACACTGTTTCGAACGACGTGGTATTTTGTTGCGTTCTGCCAACTGGAATGCCAGTAATTCCATAAAATGGTTAATTAAGTATTTATTTGTCTTGTTCTTCATTGCCTTTAAGCTGTCCATAACCTTTCTACTGCCAACTGCGTCTCTATTTTTCTCTAGAACTGTGCATTTCATCGTATTACCTGGAATACTAAATTCTTTTGCTGCTGCTGAAAAAGGTATGTAATCATTCTTTACTGCTTCAGTTACCTTTCTCATCGTAACATGGTCCCATTCTTGTTGCTCTCTTTTCCGGATATATGTTCTTGGCGTTTAGATGCCCTTGCAAACCCTTCCGGAAGAGCAGGATAACGAATATTAGTTTTGCGTGTAAAACGATTTGTTTTAATTTCAATTGTTATGCTATTCGTAAAGTATGGAACTAGGTGATTCCCACTGGGATAAACAGACTTAAAATGAACTGTCGGGAGTAGTGCCCATCCGTTGGGAAAAGTGGTCACCTTGGTCACTTTTTCCCAAGGTGTAGCCTGACCAGTTTCCCCGATCGAATGACATGTTCCTATTAGTGGTTCACATGCGAAACAATACAACCGAGGGAAACGACAGCGACTTACATTTGCAAGCGGAAAAGCATTGGGTGAAACATGATATTGCCTATTACTCTACATAAAAGTGGAGCAACTTAAGTAATGTGGGTGACTTACATTTCATCAAATGATCTAAAAACCTAAATGTATCCACAGAAAGATGTCATAGGAAGCTTCCTTCGTCAACGTCTCTGACAACATTAATGATGTCAATTACACCTAAAATAGCCACTTATTGGTAGGAAGCACTACTGCTGAAGACATCAAATAAGTAATGGTCCCTTTTCCCAACCTGGCCACATTACCCTTCTTTCCCCAACTGCATCATTTCTAGCACCTTTTCGTACAGAGCTCTACTTGTCTACTTAGCTTCGAACATCCCTCTGCACTAATACGTTAAAACGATTTCAATGTAGTCTTGAGATCTCACACTACATATTCTTCATTTGGACACAGTATATCTTGTTTTAAAAACATCTTCCTCAGTTTCATGTAAAAGCGAGTAGCTTTCTTTTCTGAAGCAGTGCCAATCGACTCCAGATGATTCCCGTGTTTCTAACACCTTGACTAATATTTCCGTCTCAGCAAATGTAGAGTTTCACTTCCTCACTACATATTATTTTGACTCTGACATTGTTATTAATATCTTCATTCGCTTTCTTTTCTGTGAATTACGTCATGTTGACGCTGTGTAGTTCAGCATCATTTTACAGGATCTATAAAGAAATTGTTGGAATCTCTACAATCATAGGCGACTTTCAAAATATTGAATCATGACGCCCTCATTTTACTTGCACGAGCAGAAAAACTTGTGGATCTCAGATTTCTGTACTCATTCAGAGAGACTTGAAGGGTCTGGAACGGACTTTGACTTTTCCGCGAGACTTTAATTGTATATGGCTACAAACAAAATATTCGATGTCGTTACTGAGAATCTCCTAAAATTAATACGAAAGTAATTGAAGAATGGAAAAAGAACGGTTCATGGATGTTGCAGTCTCGTACATTTCTGTCTTGGAAGAAACATAGAACTTGATGAGTGCGGGATTAAAGTATTTAAGAAATATCAATCCCTAACGTGTGGAGATTTAAATGCGCTAAAGGAGACACCATAGCCCTCTCAGGAGTAGCGGGCTCATTTGGAGAAAAAAAGAACAACATAAGAAAGTGATTATGAACTTACACAGTGTGCAACCTAACACACTTTGCAGGAACAAAGAGAGACATAAGATTATATGGGCTGCTAAAGATTATAAATCTTTAACAGATTACGTTATTGCTAACGACGTGATATGTAATCAGCTTTCAGATACAAACGTACACCAACGCATCAATATCTATTCTGATCAACATTCAATCATTATAACAGTTTCAATGATAGCTAAATGGAAGGAAGTTATGCAAAGAAGACAACAAAACTTAAGATGACATCAGGAACAAAAAAGTAATAGAAAATTTTATCAAAATCGGCTACAGAAAGATATACTGTGCACTCTGTGTGTTCAGGAGGTGGAGAAGAAGTGGCAAAAATACTGAGCAATGGACTTGCGGAGTGGCATGTTACACATCTGGAGAAAAGATGAAAGGATTAACGGTGCCAATTTCGTTAAGGACCTGATGTAGAAAATGGTGGCATCTGCATTTTACGCTTGGAATTGAGTTTTTTTTTTTTTTTCGTTCTCTACTCTGGATAAAGGGGTTACTTTGAAGTCTCGTCCTACCACTATAGAACCTCGGTTCTTTTCAACAAAATACCAGCTCTGTTGATAATAATATAAAACGTCTTTCCGCTTACGGATGATTGTGAAAAATTTGGTTTAAAATCAAGGGAAGCCTTCGACAGAACCGGATGATAAGAGCTATTTTTAAACTGATTCAGGGACGGTAAACTACAGCAAAAAATAAAGATGCACAGTGTACATGAATGTACAGTACTGGCCATTAAAATTGCTACAACAAGAAGAAAAACGGGTATTCATTGGACAAATATATTATACTAGAATTGACATGTGATTACATTTTCACTCAATTTGAGTGCATAGATCCTGAGAAATCAGTACCTAGAACAACCACCTCTGGCCGTAATAACGGCCTTGATACGCCTGGGTATTGAGTCAAACAGAGCTTGGATGGCGTGTACAGGTACAGCTGCCCATGCAGCTTCAACACGATACCACAGTTCATCAAGAGTAGTGACTGGCGTATTGTGACGAGCCAGTTGCTCGGCCACCATTGACCAGACGTTTTCAATTGGTGAGAGATCTGGAGAATGTGCTGGCCAGTGCAGTAGTCGAACATTTTCTGTATACAGAAAGGCCCGTACAGGACCTGCAACATGCGGTCGTGCAATAGGTGACCGAGACGTGTAACCAATGGCACCCCATGCCACGACGCCAGTATGGCGATGACGAATGCATACTTCCAATCAGCGTTCACCGCGATGTCGCCAAACACGGATGCGACGATCGTGATGCTGTAAACAGAACCTGGATTCATCCGAAAAAATGACGTTTTGCCATTCGTGCACCCAGGTTCGTCGTTGAGTACACCATCGCAGGCGCTCCTGTCTGTGATGCAGCGTTAAGGGTAACCGCAGACATGGTCTCCGAGCTGATAGTCCATGCTGCTGCAAACGTTGTCGAACTGTTCGTGCAGATGGCTGTTGTCTTGCAAACGTCCCCATCCTTTGATTCAGGGATCGAGACGTGGTTGCACGATCCGTTACAGCCATGCGGATAAGATGCCAGTCATCTCTACTGCTAATGATACGAGGCCCTTGGAATCCAGCACGGCGTTCCGTATTACCCTCGAGAACCCACCGATTCCATATTCTGCTAACAGTCATTTGATCTCGACCAACGAGAGCAGCATTGTAGCGATACGATAAACAGCAATCGCGATAGGCTACAATCCGACTTTTATCAAAGTGGGAAACGTGATGATACGCATTTCTCCTCCTTACACGAGGCATCACAACAACGTTTCACCAGGCAACGCCGGTCAACTGCTGTTTGTGTATGAGAAATCGGTTGGAAACTTTCCTCATGTCAGCACGTTGTAGGTGTCGCCATCGGCGCCAAACTTGTGTGAATGCTCTGAAAGGCTAATCATTGGCATATCACAGCATCTTCGTCCTGTCGGTTAAATTTCGCATCTGTAGCACGTCATCTTCAGGGAGTAGCAATTTTAATTGCCAGGAGTGTATACTTGCTTACTCCTGTCCTAAGTAAAGTCTACGGGGAAGCGTAGGATAGATTAGGTGGAACGAAAAGTACTGCGGTTTGTGGATATTTTGATATTCGTCTGTCATTTAGCAGGTCATTGTGTACTCAAAGTCGTGCCAAAGAGATTTTGAGGTTAGACTGACTTGTTTACTCGTAAATAATTAAATCTTAAGTTTTTTAGAAATTCCGGTGAAAAGGCAAGCCAAAAATCAGAACAAATACATATCGGGCATCGTATGCTTTCTCAGATTTGCAAGGGTAACAGCGCAAGAGTTGTTACCAAGGACATTTGCGATGTTTATACAAATGTATTGGACGTTGTTAAACGCTAAAGGGGATTTCT
The DNA here is from genome assembly GCF_023864345.2 of Schistocerca serialis cubense. Taxonomy (NCBI): domain Eukaryota; kingdom Metazoa; phylum Arthropoda; class Insecta; order Orthoptera; family Acrididae; genus Schistocerca; species Schistocerca serialis. Next base: position 57,662,267 of record NC_064644.1, read on the forward strand.
AAGTTCAAATCCAATAGTTTTGATCTTTCGTTCAAGAAGACCAACAACGTACGACAATAACGTTTTAAGGGCGGATGTGGAAGCATGTCCACCTCAGACAATCCACCTCAGACAATCGAGAAACGTTAAACACTCATACTTAATCTTAGTCAACCATCGAAGAACATTTGCAGCGGTTTGGTAAAGGCAAAAAGCTAACCGATTCACCACCTGTAAACTGTAGCTTGAGCAGTGCCGTGACAAATAATTTCTTGATCGCTTGATCACTAGAATGAGATGATAATTCTGAACGCAAAAGGGATTGTCTCTTTCCGAATGAATCTCCAAGAAGTACAGCTATGCATGGTTAAACCCCAAAAAGGCGCTTTTGTGTGCTTGATTGAACATTCGCCAGGTTGCTCACTTTGGAGAGCTGAAATCGGGGAAAACTGTGATTGCAGACCTTTACTGTGAACAACTGGATCCAGTATCAACACGTAATTGAAAAGTTCCCAGCGATTGTCAACAAAAAAAGCTTTATTCTGCAACATGATAATGCATTATTGCTCTGTGCAACTCGAAGCCTGAAAAAAATTAATGGAAAGGGATTTGAGATATTGTTTCACCCAGCATACTCGCTCGATAGTGGGGCATCGGACCTCCGTTTTCTCCTATCAATACAACATTTTGAAAGTGGAAAAAAATTTCTAAAATACCATCTGCAGATACTATGCTCAAAAACCAATTGAGTTTTATCGAGCCAGCACTGAAAATTTGCACACTAGATTTAATGTAAAATAGCCAGCCCGGCAATGTTTCGCGATTTCTAAATATGTAGGGGAATTGCATATACATTCTAAATTCCAGGTCCCACCGCGCACTGTTCTCGTCCTGCCTTCTCTCTCCGGACATCTCCTCCCCTCCCACATACCTCTTTGTGCAGAATCTCCTCCCCTCTCTCTTTCTCCATCTCCTCCTCTGCCCTCTCTGTGTCCATTTCCATCTGAACGTGGGCCTTCCAACGCCTGTTCGGAAGGAGTTTTAGTTTATATATGCTGTAAATATAACAAAAAATTATCTGTGTCCGTATCCATCCAAGCGTCAATAAGCGTGTCGTGTAAAAATTTCTAGGAAATCGGTTAAGAACTTTTCGAGACTTTGGGTAACTACGTTTCCTCCATACATAAAACACATTTTTCGTAATGAAACATGTAAGAGCATATCTGTCATACAGAATACAATTTATTTTCTTTGCGTAGCAAAAATACCATTACCATCAACAATTGCAACACACACATGCACAAAAAAGAATTTGAACCATATCGGTCAACCCGTTCTCAAGTGATGAGTTTTTATAACTGATTTTAATTTCTAATTATTTCGGTGGACTTTCGAAAAATTTCCTTTCATACAAACCTTCTTCTGACAATATCAAAAACCACAAAGACAAAAATCAAGCAAATCAGCCGAGCCGTTCAAATTGATATTTCATACTTTCGAGGACTGACGTTAATTTCCGTTTTCCAAGTTGGATTTTCAAGACGTTTTTGTCCTTGAAAGCCTTGTCCGGACTATACCAAGCACAAGAGTAAAACATCCACGAAATAGGTCAAGCCGTTCTCAGTAGATGTCCTTTCACACACGCGGCAACCGATTTTTATTTGTATACATAAATGACATTACTTAGTGGTCGCCCTGAGAGCGCTTCGTACTATGTAGTCACACTGTACACAGAACCAGTAAGTCCGAAGCGCCACGTGTTTGTGTTTAATTTATGTTGTTGTTGTCTTCAGTCCTGGGACTGGATTGATGCAGCTCTCCATGCTACTCTATCCTGTACAAGCTGCTTCATCTCCCAGTACTTATTGCAACCTACATCCTTCTGAATCTGCTTAGTGTATTCATCTCTTGGTCTCCCTCTACGATTTTTACCCTCCACGCTGCCCTCCAATGCTAAATTTGTGATCCCTTGATGCCCCAGAACATGTCCTACCAACCGGTCCCTTCTTCTTGTCAAGTTGTGCCACAAACTCCTCTTCTCCCCAATTCTATTCAATACCTCCTCATTAGTTACGTGATCTACCCATCTAATCTTCAGCATTCTTCTGTAGCACCACATTTCGAAAGCTTCTATTCTCTTCTTGTGCAAACTATTCATCGTCCATGTTTCACTTCCATACATGGCTACGCTCCATACAAATACTTTCTGAAACGACTTCCTGACACTTAACTCTATACTCCATGTTAACAAATTTCTCCTCGTCAGAAACGCTTTCCTTGTCATTACCAGTCTACATTTTATATCCTCTCTACTTCGACCATCATCAGTTATTTTGCTCCCCAAATAGCAAAACTCCTTTACTACTTTAAGTGTCTCATTTCCTAATCTAATTCCCTCAGCATCACCCGACTTAATTCGACTATATTCCATTATCCTCGTTTTGCTTTTCTTGATGTTCATCTTATATCCTCCTTTCAAGGCACTGTCCATTCCGTTCAACTGCTCTTCCAAGTCCTTTTCTGTCTCTGACAGAACTATAATGTCATCGGCGAACCTCAAAATTTTTATTTCTTCTCCTCAGACTTTAATACCTATTCCGAATTTTTCTTTTGTTTCCTTAACTGATTGCTCAGTATACAGATTGAATAACATCGGGGAGAGGCTACAACCCTGTCTCACTCCCTTCCCAACCACTGCTTCCCTTTCATGCACCTCCACTCTCATAACTGCCATCTGGTCTCTGTACAAATGGTAAATAGCCTTTCGCTCCCTGTATTTTACCCCTGGTACCTTTAAAATTTGAAAGAGAGTATTCCAGTCAACATTGTCAAAAGCTTTCTCTAAGTCTACAAATGCTAGAAACGTAGCTTTGCCTTTCCGTAATCTTTCTTCTAAAATAAGTCGTAGGGTAAGTATTGCCTCACGTGTTCCAACATTTCTGTGGAATCCAAACTGATCTTCCCCGAGGTCGGCTTCTACCAGTTTTTCCATTCGTCTGTAAAGAATGCGCGTTAGTATTTTGCAGCTGTGACTTATTAAACTGATAGTTCGGTAATTTTTACATCTGTCAACAAGGGTAAGTCACAAATAAAATAAGGAATTCGCCGTACTACAGCAAAGATGACGTAAGCTGCTTGTCGGCCGGTCCGTCGCTGCCTCTGGAGCCCTGTCCAGCCAGCAGCCGGCAGGCGGCCGTAAAACCAGCGCCGCCTCGCCTCCATCAGCGCCAGTCAATTACCTCGCCAGATCCTCACACATGCGGCCACTTCCTGCACCTCCTCCGCCGCCGCCGCAGGGCTTTTAATTAGTAAACGCGCTTCATCATCATCGTAATTAATATTCGCCCATTAATTAAACGGGCCGCGCACGCTTCGCGGACACGCCGACTCCCTTCCGTTGCGCCGGCCACTTGGCCATATGAGCAGAGGCGGAGGGAGCGAGGCGAGAGGTGGTGCAGTAGGAGTCGGCGGACTAGCTCCGCTTTTAGCCTTACAATGCCGGCCTCTCGCAGCCGCCTGCAAAACTGTGTGTGTGTGTGTGTATCCAAAAGTCGTGTTCTGGGTTCAAAACATTTGGTCACACAGCTTTTAGACATTATTTACCATAGCAGTGTAGTTGTCACTTTCAAATCGTAGACATTTTAACGACCGTAAGTTATATGTTCGTTACTAAGGAGAAGAGAGATTCGTAAACTCATAAGTGTGCCAAATATTCTAAGTTCACGCGTGTACAAACAGAAGCTGCTTTCTAATCCTCCAGGCTGTTTCATCATTCAATACTGGGGTCCGCAACTCGTGGTCTAGTGGCTAGCGTTGCACCCTCTGGTTCACGGGGTCCCCGGTTCGATTCCCAGCCGGGTTCCGGATTTTCTGTGTCCGGGGACTCGGTGTTTGTCTTGACATCACCATTTCATCATCATCATCGTCATCATCATTCGCGGCAGTGCCTAGATTGGACTGTGTAGACAAACTGGACTGTATAAAAATCGTTCACATTTAATGTTAAGAATTTGCACTTTGTACAGGCGCTAATCAACGCGCAGTTGAGCGCCCCCAAACCAAACATCGGCAATATCATCATCATTCAATATCTGGAATTAACCAAATCCAGCATTCTATTGTACTAGAAGCTCTGTCAATAATCTTGCCTAGCCCAGCTTTCTGTGGCTTCAAGATGTAGTTTCTTGTAATTTTCTCTTCATGGCGGAAAAGTAATTTAATTAATATTTTGTCTCGTGTGAAATTTTTCTCTGTGTATTTACTGTGACGCAGAACAACCTGATACTCACTGTAAATATTGGTTCACTCCATCTTGGACACATCTCATTAGATTGTTTGGTACGATACCACCACCATTTTCCATGCAGAATGCAGTATTTTTACCTATGATACAAAAGTTATTTACAAACGCCTTCCTTATACCCATAGGCTATTCCTGCCCTATATTGATAAATTACTTCATTTCGAACAACTGATACCTTAAGGGCTAGCTGGCAGTTCCAGGAACTCTGATGAACACTCTGAAGCCGACAAGCAGATAGCGAAGTCAGACTGTGTTTTACATCTACACCTGCACGAATCCTCTGCAAATCACATTTCAGTGCCCGGCATGGGATTCATCGAACCACCTTCACTATTCTCTATTATTCCAGTTTCGTATACCGCGCGGAAAGAACGAACACCTATAACTTTCCGTATGGGCTCTGATTTCCCTTGTTTCGTCATGGTGATCGTTTCTGCCTATGTAGGTCGGCGTCAACAAAATATTTTCGCATTCTTTTAGAGTAAAGACACTTCAGCTGTCAACATTTATTCAGTAAATAGTCGAAGTAACAAAGCTCCCTTAACTCACTCCTCCACAGTAAATTTGATGCACTCAAATTATTCCTGGATCCAAGAGGCGGCCGAAATTCGGAGCAAAATGCTCTGATACATCTAGCGAGTCATGGAAAGTAACTTGAGAAAACACATTAGATGCCATAAGTGGAGGAGCGTTTGTTGCAGTCGACAAAATATTGTCACTATTTAGATCGAATTTAAGTCAGATTCCAAGAAGACTCGCAGCTGTATTGCGGGCAAATAGGGGTCCAACCCCTTATTAATAAACAATTGCCAGATAAGTACAGATGTTCACGTTATCTTTCCTATCTCCTGTATGTAGGGGAACTGCATATACATTTTAAAACTATGATAAAAATGCGCACAATATTCAGATTAGTGTATCCTGTAAATTAGAATAAATTCTGGCTAGAAGTAGTGCACTTGACTCTTCGAAAAATACAACTTACGGGGAACAGTAATTAAAGTTGTCACTGCATTTCAGCTACGTAAGATAAACTGTCTGCATCTATTTCCATCTCATCTTTCCGTGTCATTTTTCCTGTCCCTGCCTTGTTCTTGTTTCAAGGTCTCTAATAGCCCTCTCTGACGCCATAGCTCCACCATTATCTAAATTTAAAGTGTTTTTTTTTCATTTTGAAGCTAACAACAGTTTGTAGCAGTTTTTTTCAAGACTTCACACTATGCAATGTTTCCTTCACTGAAAGCTGCCACTGCCTCAAAGAAACAAAAATGAACTTTATACTAGTGCAGTGTACTAATTGAAACAAACCCTGTCTGGGAATTCTGGCCTACATTACGCTGCTGATGAACTCGTTAGGATTCACGGAGGCATTTCTTTAACACTCTTAAATCTAACAAATCTCCGGAACCTTCTTTCAAGATCTCTAAGTGGCAAAAGGTACAGCTGTTTTGTGAATAAATTCTCACCATTTTTCTGCGGTCTGTTGTATTTGCAACACGAATCGCTTCCTGTAGAGCTTAGGCCGTGAATGGGTTTATCGTCAGCTGAAGAAAGCCTAAACAAAACTGCCCTTATAGCTTTTCTCATATCTCCTACGCTACTAACATTTTGCTTGTTGGCCATGCCACAATAATTTTGAGTTTTGCCTATGACAGATTCTGAGAGTCTATGGTTACCATCTATTCCTTTGCCATCTTCCAGTGTCTTTCCCTTGTATGTAGTTTTCAGTCATAGCAGCCTCACACCTATTCTCTTTTGCTTAGTGATAGCTAGATTTTTCTCTATATAGCTCCCTTTCGTCAACTGCTTTGAAAGCTTTCACATCTTCATCCCCTAAATAAATGACGACTCTTACGTTCTTAAACTGTTGAGATTCTTGGAAAACCTTGAGAGCACCTGCCACCTCTATGACTCCACTGTTGCTACTGTAGTTTGCAATACGATCCTCTGAACGTTCATTTTCAATTTTATTTTCATATATGTAGTGTTTAGACATGACACCATTACGTAAAACTTTTCCTGTGTCGACACATGTATATTTTACTACGTCGTCCACGGATATGTCACTTTTGCCAGGATCCATCGGATATTGCTGAAATATCTCTGCTGCTGTTATTTTATGTAACATCCTCTTTTGTAGCATGATGCCTAGACTCTATGGAAACATATTCAACAATAGCATCAATCTGTTCAATATATTTTGCTAATCTAAGAGGATGAATGCCAAATCCGTTAGGCTACAGGTCACTGTATCAACCGACGCGTGTTTACTATTTGCCCTCAACACCTTTGGACTTGGGTTATCATACTTCTGAGAAACAGCTAAATTACAGAACGTGGAAGTAAAATATTATTTTTCATGTTTTAGCTTGAGTGCAGTAGCCCTGCTTTCAGTGTAGCAAGACCACAATACCCAATCTATTTACAAACTGTGTTTTGTAAGGATTACGCAGCACAATATATCCATATTATTTATTTTCAATCATCTCTTCTTCAAATGTACTGTATTGCTGTGAGATCTTTAATTTTTCCGAGAACCTCTACGTTTAGATTATCGTTAAATGTGTGAGTTCCCCATGTTCGTTCGTTTTTTAAAAACTTTCAAGTCATTCGTACCCATACCTTTCATATTCGTAATGAATTAATTACATATTAACAACACTAACAATTTCACTGTATACCGAAGAAAACCGAAAAATACACAAAACAACTAATACTTACAAGCTGACTCAAACAAAACCATAAACAAAACGAAAACAAAGTAAACAAATGACGATCGAAAAGCGACCTTGTGGCTGCAGAGACGTCTACGCAGTGCACCTAAGGCAGTAATGTCTCAGGTGTGCAAGGAATGTGCCCCACGCGGCTGATAAACCAAAGAATTACAATACTGGCCATTAAAATTCCTACATCAAGAAGAAATGCAGATGATAAAGGGGGATTCATTGGACAATTATACTAGAACTGATATGTGATTTCATTTTCACGTAATTTGGGTGCATAGATCCTGAGAAATCAGTACCCGGAACAATCACCTCTGGCCGTAATAACGGCCTTAGGTACAGCTGCCCATGCAGCTTCAACACGATACCACAGTTCGTCAAGAGTAGTGACTGGCGTATTGGGACAAGACAGTTGCTCGGCCACCATTGACCAGACGTTTTCAATTGGTGAGAGATCTGGAGAATGTGCTGGCCAGTGCAGTAGTCGAACATTTTCTGTATACAGAAAGGCCCGTACAGGACCTGCAACATGCGGTCGTGCAATAGGTGACCGAGACGTGTAACCAATGGCATCCCATACCATCACGCCGGGTGTTACGCCAGTGTGGCGATGACGAATACAGGATTCCAATGTGCATTCACCGCGATGTCTACTAACGTGATGCGACCATCATGATGCTGTAAACGGAATATGGATTCGTCCGAAAAAATGACGCTTTGCCATTCGTGCACCCAAGTTCGTCGCTGAGTACACCATCGCAGGCGCTCCTGTCTGTGATGCAGCGTTAAGGGTAACCGCAGCCATGGTCTCCGAGCTGATAGTCCATGCTGCTGCAAACGTTGTCGAACTGTTCGTGCACATGGTTATTGTCTTGCAAACGTCCCCATCTGTTGACTCAGGGCTCGAGACGTGGCTGCACGATCCGTTACAGCCATGCGGATAAGGTGCCTGTCATGTCGACTGCTAGTGATACGAGGCCGTTGGGATCCAGCACAGCGTTCCTTATTACCCTCGAGAACCCACCGATTCCATATTCTGCTAACAGTCATTGGATGTCGACCAACGCGAGCAGCAATGTCGCGATACGATAAACCTCAATCGTGATAGGCTACAATCCGACCTTTATCAAAGTCGGAAAACTGATGGTACGCATTTCTTCTCCTTACACGAGACAGCACAACGTTTCACCAGGCAACGCCGGTCAACTGCTGTTTGTGTATGAGAAATCGGTTGGAAACTTTCCTCATGTCTGCACGTTGTAGGTGTCGCCACCGGCGCCAACGTCGTGTGAATGCTCTGCAAAGCTAATCATTTGCATATCACAGCATCTTTATGTCGGTTAAATTTCGCGTCTGTAGCACGTCATCTTCGTGGTGTAGCAATTTTAATGGCAAGTAGTATAATTTTAATCTGATAACTTTCAAATTTATATGTCACGCCAACACAGCGTTTTGTTTAAATGAATGGATAAACCGGAAACGAGACAATAATACTCAGGTGTTATAGATCATTGGAAAGGGCAATTTCCTGAATTAAAATCAATGAAAGAATGGGAATTTTCGCCCTTTCAACAGGTTCTTTCCTAAAGGATGAACCTGTTTTATGGCAAGCAAGAGCTCGCCTTCCAATAATATGTGTCTTTCTTATTGCAAACTGAGCACTGTCCTTACAGTAGCACATGTTCCCATTATGGCAGATACCCATACGAGCTGCATGTTCCACTGGAAAGGCAAATACGTATTTGCAGTAAGAGAGAAAAGTTCCGCTGGGAGGAAAATTCACAGTCATTGACTTACTGCAGCATGTGCAGGGAAGACCAGGATATTTAAAGAACCGACATTTGAGGCCGACTGCCGCAAAGGTACATTACGCGTAACAACCGCAAAGAAAGGATGATAAATATTAGGTATCTTACGGGAGCTGGTATGCAGTCATTCTTCGCTTATTGTATTTGCTAGTGGAACAGAAAAGGATATGAAACTTCCTGGCAGATTAAAACAGTGTGCCGGACCGAGAATCGAACTCGGGACCTTTGCCTTTCGCGGGCAAGTGCTCTACCAACTGAGCTACCCAAGCACGACTCACGCCCCGTCCTCACAGCTTTACTTCTGCCAGTACCTCGTCTCCTACCTTCCAAACTTGACAGAAGCTCTCCTGCGAACCTTGCAGAACTAGCACTCCTGAAAGAAAGGATATTGCGGAGACATGGATTAACCACAGCCTGGGGGATGTGGAAGTTTCATATCAACGCTCACTCCGCTGCAGGGTGAAAATCTCATTCTGGAAACATCCCCCAGGTTGTGGCTAATCCATGTCTCCGCAATATCCTTTCTTTCTGGAGTGGTAGTTCTGCAAGGTTCGCAGGAGAGCTTCTGTAAAGTTTGGAAGGTCGGAGACGAGATACTGGTAGAAGTAAAGCTGTGAGAACGGGGCGTGTGTCGAGCTTGGGTAGCTCAGTTGGTAGAGCACTTGCCCGCGAAAGGCAAAGGTCCCGAGTTCGATCCGGCACACAGTTTTAATCTGCCAGGAAGTTTCATATCAGCGCAGACTCCGCTGCAGAATGAAAATCTCATTCAGGAAAGGATATGTCTACCAGCGCTAAAAGAAGCCCTTCGCCATGTGCCATACGTTGGCTTGCGGAGTATATACACTGATCACCCAGAACATTGGGACCAACGACCGACTATCGATACAAACCCTTCGAGGTGATAGCAGCGTCACCTGACGAGGAATGACTGCTAGTCAGACACACGCATGGTGCGTGCAGTATATGTGAGCGTGCCGTCCGTGTGTACAATCGGGAAGGCGCCATCTAGTGAGTTTGACTGAGGGCAGAATGTGATGGACCGGAGGCTTGGCACGAGCACTTCGGAAACTGCACAGCTTGTCGGCTGTTCAAGGACTGCTGCGCTACCAAAGTAAAACCACGACCAGACATCGGAAGGTTGGGCGGCCATCTCTCGTTACAGATGTCGGACTTAGTAAGCTGGGCAGTCTGGTAAGATAGGACAGGCTGGGGAGAGCACGCGTGTGTCTGAACGCACGGTGCACCAAATACTCCTAAGGATGGGGCTCTACAGCCGAAAACGCACGCATGTGCCAATGTTAACACCACGACGTCCGCAACTACGACTGAAATGGGCAAATAGTCATCGGCACTCGTCGTTGGCGCAGTTGCAGGGCGTTGCATGGTCCGATGAATCGTCGATACCTTTTTCATCAAGGTGATGGAATGTTTTCCAGGAGAGCAGCTCCTTAACACCTGTACTGTAGGATGGGTACAAGCTGGCGACGCCTACATTATGCTCTAGGGAACGTTCACGTGGGCATGCATGGTTCCAGTGTAGCTTGTGCAAAGCAGCCTGACGACCGAGATGTATCGTACAACCCTTCACATCGATCCAGTCTTCCGAAGTCAATGACATTTATCAACAAGACAATGCTCCATGTCACAAAGACAGGAGTGTGATGGAATGGTTCGGGGAACACAGTGGCGAGTTCTAATTAAGGTCCTGGCCTCCCAGCTCCACAGATCCACATTTATCAACAAGACAATGCTCCATGTCACAAAGACAGGAGTGTGAAGGAATGGTTCGGGGAACACAGTGGCGAGTTCTAATTAAGGTCCTGGCCTCCCAGCTCCACAGATATGAATTCGACTCAACACTTTTTGGGTGTGATTGAACATGGCGTCAGAGCTCGTCGCTCACCACCCTAGAGTTTACGGGAATTAGGTGACCTGTGTTTGCGGATGTGGTGCCAACTCTCTCCAGCGATCTACCAAGGTTTCAGTGTTTCCATACCACAATGTGTAGCCGCGGTTGCCAGTGCCGAAGACGGACATACTGGCTATTAGGTGGGTGGTCATAATGTGGCTGATCGGTATAAGTAAATGTAGATGTACTGCAAACCAGTCATATATTTTTCCAGTTGGTCACACGGCTCTTGTGGGTTTCTCTTGTGGGTTTCTGAGGGTACTTCCTTTCAGAAAATATGTCTCGGTTAATTCCAGAATTATGTTATCTCCTACTGCAGAACGGTGGTATTTTATTTCCTGCAGGGTATTATTCTCTAGCTCTAAACCAATAACGCTTATTTCCAGGACAACATATCATTCATCATTGTTTACGCATCTAATCTTCAGCATTCTTATGTGACAGAATATTTCCAAAGCTTCTATGCTCTTCTTGTCTCTACTGTTTTCGCTCTTGTTTCATTCCCATACAAGGCTACACTCATGATAATTACCTCCAGTAGGAGCTTCTTAAGGCTTCATGTAATGTATTTTTCTTTTTTAGTAAGTTTTTCTTGCTGCTACCTAACTAAATTTTATATTTCCATTACTTCTGCCATCGTTAGTCATTCTGCTGCTCAAATCTACTGCTTTTGGTGCCTCATTTCCTACCTTAAATGCCTCAGCACCGTCTGTAACACCTGAGAAACCAATATTGCTTTTTTTCTGTTCTGGTCTTAGGATTAACATACATAAATAAAAATGTATGTGATTCTGCTTACACCTGAAATTCAAACTAAGCAGAATGCGTACATTTCATAGACACAATGCATTGAAAATTATAAGAGGACATGAAAACGTCTATTTGTAAATATACAGAAACTTGTTATTAGTAACACTGTGTAATTTAGATGGAGTCCAGATAGAAAGAGTTACGTCCTGTTCAGAGACTCCAGAGGAAGTTATTTTTCATGGTTCTGTGGGCTTGTTATAGATATACACTCCTGGAAATGGAAAAAAGAACACATTGACACCGGTGTGTCAGACCCACCATACTTGCTCCGGACACTGCGAGAGGGCTGTACAAGCAATGATCACACGCACGGCACAGCGGACACACCAGGAACCGCGGTGTTGGCCGTCGAATGGCGCTAGCTGCGCAGCATTTGTGCACCGCCGCCGTCAGTGTCAGCCAGTTTGCCGTGGCATACGGAGCTCCATCGCAGTCTTTAACACTGGTAGCATGCCGCGACAGCGTGGACGTGAACCGTATGTGCAGTTGACGGACTTTGAGCGAGGGCGTATAGTGGGCATGCGGGAGGCCGGGTGGACGTACCGCCGAATTGCTCAACACGTGGGGCGTGAGGTCTCCACAGTACATCGATGTTGTCGCCAGTGGTCGGCGGAAGGCGCACGTGCCCGTCGACCTGGGACCGGACCGCAGCGACGCACGGATGCACGCCAAGACCGTAGGATCCTACGCAGTGCCGTAGGGGACCGCACCGCCACTTCCCAGCAAATTAGGGACACTGTTGCTCCTGGGGTATCGGCGAGGACCATTCGCAACCGTCTCCATGAAGCTGGGCTACGGTCCCGCACACCGTTAGGCCGTCTTCCGCTCACGCCCCAACATCGTGCAGCCCGCCTCCAGTGGTGTCGCGACAGGCGTGAATGGAGGGACGAATGGAGACGTGTCGTCTTCAGCGATGAGAGTCGCTTCTGCCTTGGTGCCAATGATGGTCGTATGCGTGTTTGGCGCCGTGCAGGTGAGCGCCACAATCAGGACTGCATACGACCGAGGCACACAGGGCCAACACCCGGCATCATGGTGTGGGGAGCGATCTCCTACACTGGCCGTACACCACTGGTGATCGTCGAGGGGACACTGAATAGTGCACGGTACACCCAAACCGTCATCGAACCCATCGTTCTACCATTCCTAGACCGCAAGGGAACTTGCTGTTCCAACAGGACAATGCACGTCCGCATGTATCCCGTGCCACCCAACGTGCTCTAGAAGGTGTACGTCAACTACCCTGGCCAGCAAGATCTCCGGATCTGTCCCCCATTGAGCATGTTTGGGACTGGATGAAGCGTCGTCTCACGCGGTCTGCACGTCCAGCACGAACGCTGGTCCAACTGAGGCGCCAGGAGGAAATGGCATGGCAAGCCGTTCCACAGGACTACATCCAGCATCTCTACGATCGTCTCCATGGGAGAATAGCAGCCTGCATTGCTGCGAAAGGTGGATATACACTGTACTAGTGCCGACATTGTGCATGCTCTGTTGCCTGTGTCTATGTGCCTGTGGTTCTGTCAGTGTGATCATGTGATGTATCTTACCCCAGGAATGTGTCAATAAAGTTTCCCCTTCCTGGGACAATGAATTCAAGGTGTTCTTATTTCAATTTCCAGGAGTGTATTTATATATTCATAGATTCGTTCACATTATGCCCTGTACCTTAATGAAGTACATTGTAATATAGCTACATACCGGGTGTAATGGTGTTGTGTGTCGATATTTCTGTTGGTGACTGAGGCAGGCGTACCAAACAACATCACATCAGAATTTCCGTCGTTTGCCGACTAAAAATTATACCTAATAAGAATAGTATATCTGTAGATTTGTTAGTAACTCCTGGTACATGTGGCAAGAGCAGGGCAATAATGTTTATTTTCGCCTGGGCACCAGGTCAGGTGTTGGTGTGTAGATCTTTGGATGCAAAACCGTCTGTCTATACTGAAAGGCGTAGTGCGTGTAATGGTGCAATTGCGGGTGTGAAGAATGTAGCAAGTACTAAAGGTTGTGACGTGTTAATGGGAAAATTGTTCGGCAGAGAGCAAAATCAGCCAACACCTTCATGTGTGCAAGTACAAAGGTACCGCATATAAAAATATCTGCACTTACAACATTCACGACCTGTACGCATAAATAACTGGAGTGAACGTGAATACTGTGCACTAGTTAACTGACGAAGCAACACCTTTATACACGTTGATGTAATCTCTTTATAGGTTATTGAGCAACAACGGGAAGCCCGTTCGTCACACAGGTTTTCTTGTCAGGGCATGTGATCTCTATTGTTATATTAATGAGGTTCCAAAAGCGTTTTCAAATTCATGAAAAACATGTATCGACTGTAGTGAAAACACATCGTGGTTTATATAGACTTTTCATTATTGGACAACGTGATAAGTAGACTGCTTTTTGTTTGCTTCTGTGTAGTTACCTGAGGCATGAGTGTCAAGTAATGAAACACAGCATTGAGACACCTTCAGACCGTTATGGCACACACGTTCAGGTTCTGCATTGGGAAAATGAAATTTATATTTTCTTTAGGGCACTTTGTGTCGACAGACTATCATAAACTGAAAGGTTCTAGGCACTGTAAGTGTAATGCGTATCTAAAAAAGTTGGAAAGATGTAAGTACAGCCCTTGCTAACATCATTGTTATCAGTTGGAGTTTCCATCTGAACATACATATGACAGTAAGAATTTGCAACTTACTAATAGTCCATTACTTACTGTTTCTATTAAAAGAGAAATTATTAAAGTTAAGATAAATAAACAAACCAGCCAGTTTGATATGAAGAGTTACTGCAGTCATATTATATAAATATAATAGTATATATTAGAACTAAAATAAATGATATCGGATAGATGTACATAAATAAATATTGCAACTGTTGATATATTGTGCAAATATAATGGCATACACTGAAAACAAGTTAAATGATATGGATTGGATTACATAAACAAATATTACAACAGCGGACTTTACATTAATTTTTTATATGCAGGTGCTGTACAACAAAGTGGACTGTTGTATTTAATGTATTGTTTCATGATTGGGTAGTGTCTGCATGTTATTACTTCTAATGGAAGTATTGTTTATTTTAAACTCAAAACAAGGTAAAAGAAACTTTGAAGAAGGGCTGCATTGGCTAACACTTGAGAACTGTAGTTTCCTCCTAACCAAATGTTAGGTGTGTGACTGCATTTCCATAAACCCCACTGCATCTCAGCGCCAATCACAGCCTAATATCCACAAACAAACCGGTCCTATCAGCTCTACTAAGGCTGCATATGATTCTGCAAAATTAAATTCCAGGAAAATCAATGCTTTACCTTTCAAAGCAAGTAAAATATAACACAACATCCCAAAAACAACAGTTCACACAGGAACTGTGACCTAAACGATCTGAAATATTTCAACTCCAAACATTCTAATGGTAAATTTTCAATAGGCAGCGCTGATAAAAGTAACTGTACAGTCATGATGTGTGAAAATGGCTATCCGGACAAAAACATGGAATTCTTCAATAGTAACAACATAACGAAAGTAGAATTTGATCTAACATCTACGTTCCAGGCCTAAATTAAGAAAACAATTAAGAATTGTAATTTCCTCCTAACTAAATGGGAAGTGTGTGACTACATTTCCATGAACACCACTCCACAGCTTAACACCATAAAGAAATCTAACTGTCCTATGAGAACGATGTTTTCCTCTAGGAACAGTCCTTTGTATAGGTTAAATATCAAACTGTTTCCGATGTGTAACGCCCACTACACTTTTGAAAACAAATTCTCCATTAAGAATACACATAAATTTACTGACAAAATTAAATATGTTTACATTCCATCAACAGCCAAATTTGTATTGTTTCACATGTTGTTGTTGTTGTGGTCTTCAATCCTGAGACTGGCTTCATGCATCTCTTAATGCTACTCTATCCTGTGCAAGCCTCTTCATCTCCCAGGACCTGCTGCAGCCTACATCCTTCTGAATCTGCTCAGTGTATTGATCTCTTAGTCTCCCTCTACGATTTTTACCCTCCATGCGGCCCTCCAGTACTAAATTGGTGATCCCTTGATGCCTCAGAACACGTCCTACCGACCGATCCCTTCTTCTAGTCAAGTTGTGCCACAAACTCCGCTTCTCCCCAATTCTATTCAGTACCTCCTCATTAGTTATGTGATCTACCCATATGATCTTCAGCATTCTTCTGTAGCACCACATTTCGAAAGCTTCTATTCTCTTCTAGTGCAAACTATTCATCGTCCATGTTTCACTTCCATACATGGCTACATTCCACACAAATACCTTCAGAAGCAACTTCCTGACACTTGAATCAATACTAGATATTAACAAATTTCTCTTCTTCAGAAACGCTTTCCTTGCCATTGCCAGTCTACATTTTATATCCTCTCTACTTCGACCATAATCAGTTATTTTGCTGTCCAAGTAGCAAAACTCCTTTACTACTTTAAGTGTCTCATTTCCTAATCTAATTCCCGCAGCATCACCCGACTTAATTCGACTACATTCCATTATCCTCGTTTTGCTTTTGTTGATGTTCGTCTTATATCCTCCATTCAAGACACTTTCCATTCAGTTCAACTGGTCTTCCAAGTCCTTTGCTGTCTCTGACAGAATTACAATGTCACCGGCGAACTTCAAAGTTTGTATATCTTCTCCATGGATTTTAATACCTACTCCGAACTTCTATTTCGTTTCCTTTACTGCTTGCTCAATATACAGATTGAATAACATCAGGGAGAGGCTACAAAACTGTCTCACTCCCTTCCAAACCACTGCTTCCCTTTCATGTCCCTCGACTCTTATAACTGCCATCTGCTTTCTGTACAAATTGTAAATAGCCTTTCGCTTCCCTGTGTTTTACCCCTGGCACCTTAAGAAATTGAAAGAGATTATTCCAGTCATTATTGTCAAAAGCTTTCTCTAAGTCTACAAATGCTACAAACTTAGGTCTGCCATTCCTTAATCTATTTTCTAAGATAAGTCGTAGGGTCAGTATTTGGCTCACGTGTTCCAACATTTCTGCGGAATCCAAACTGATCTTCGCCGAAGTCGCTTTCTACCAGTTTTTCCATTCGTCTGTATAGAATTCGCGTTAGTATTTTGCAGCTGTGACTTATTAAACTGATAGTTCTGTAATTTTAACATCTGTCAGCACCTGCGTTCTTTGGGATTGTAATTATTATATTCTTCTTGAAGTCTGAGGGAATTTCGCCTGTCTCATACATCTTGCTCACCAGAAGGTAGAGTTTTGTCAGGACTGGCTCTCCCGGGGCTGTCAGTAGTTCTAATGGAACGTTGTCTACTCCTGGGGCCTTCTTTCGACTTAGGTCTTTCAGTGCTGTGTCAAACTCTTCACGCAGTATCATATCTTCCATTTCATCTTCATCTACCTCCTCTTCCATTTCCATAATATCGTCCTCAGGAACATCGCACCTGTATAGACCCTTTATATCCTCCTTCCACCTTTCTGCTTTCCCTTCGTTGCTTAGAGCTGGGTTTCCATCTGAGCTCTTGATATTCATGCAAGTGCTTCTCTTTTCTCCAGAGGTCTCTTTAATTTTCCTGTAGGCAGTATCTATCTTACCCCTAGTGAGACAAGCCTCTACATCCTTACATTTGTCCTCTAGCCATGCCTGCTTAGCTATTTTGCACTTCCTGTCGATCTATTTTTGAGACGTTTGTATTCCTTTTTGCCTGCTTCACTTGCTGCATTTTTATATTTTCCCCTTTCATCAATTAAATTCAATATTTCTTCTGTTACCCAAGGATTTCTATTAGCCCTCGTCTTTTTACCTACTTGATCGTCTGCTGCCTTCACTACTTCATCCCTCAGAACTACCCATTCTTCTTCTACTGTATTTCTTTCCCCCGTTCCTGTCAATTGTTCCCTTATGCTCTTCCTGAAACTCTGTATAACCTCTGGTTTAGTCGGTTTATCCAGGTCTCATCTCCTTAATTTCCCACCCTTTTGCAGTTTCTTCAATTTTAATCTACAGTTCATAACCAATAGATTGTGGTCAGAGTCCACATCTGCCACTGGAAATGTCTTACAATTTAAAACCTGGTTCCTAAATGTCCGTCTTACCATTATATAATCTATCTGATATATTCTAGTATCTCCAGGATTCTACCATATATACAACCTTCTTTTATGATTCTTGAACCAAGTGTTAGCTATGATTAAGTTATGCTCTGTGCTAAATTCTACCAGACGGCTTCCTCTTTCATTTCTTCCCTCCAATCCATATTCACCTACTATGTTTCCTTCTCTCCCTTTTCCTACTCTTGAATTCCAGTCACCCATGACTATTAAATTTTCGTCTCCCTTCACTACCTGAATAATTTATTTTATCTCATCATACATTTAATCAAATTCTTCATTATCTGCAGAGCTAGTAGGTACATGAACTTGTACTACTGTAATAGGCATGGGCTTCGTGTCTATCTTGGCCACAATAATGCGTTCACTACGCTGTTTGTAGTAGCTTACCCGCACTCCTATTTTTTTATTCATTATTAAACCTACTCCTGCGATACCCCTATTTGATTTTGTATTAATAACCCTTTATTCACCTGACCAAAAGTCTTGTTCCTCCTGCCACCGAACTTCACTAATTCCGACTATATCTAACTTTAACCTAGCCATTTCCCTTTTCAAACTTTCTAACCTACCTCCCTGATTAAGGGATCTGACATTTCACGCTCCAATCCGTAGAACGCCAGTTTTCTTTCTCCTGATAATGACGTCCTCTTGAGTAGTCCCCGCCCGGAGATCCGAATGGGGGACTATTTTACCTCCGAAATATCTCACCCAAGAGGACGCCATCATCATTTAATCATACAGTAGAGCTGCATACCCTCGGGAAAAGTTATGGCTGTAGTTTCCCCTTGCTTTCAGCCGTTCACAGTACCAAAACAGCAAGGCCGTTTTGGTTAGTGTTGCATGGCCAGATTAGTCAATCATCCAGACTGTTGCCCCTGCAACTACTGAAAAGGTTGCTGCCCCTCTTCAGGAACCACACGTTTGTCTGGCCTCTCATCAGATACCCCTCCGTTGTGGTTGCACCTACGGTATGGCTATCGGTATCGTTGAGGCACGCAAGCCTCCCCACCAACGGCAAGGTCCATGGTCTATGGGGGTATCACATTGTAAGCCTTTCTACTAACATCCCTATATGAGACCCCATGATTGTTGTAAGAGACAATCTACTCAAACATAAGAAAGTAAGTGTATAATATATCTACGATATCATTGACTTTTTTATCTTGGTAACATCTTACAACTACTTCAGTATTAATAACAAAATGTACAAGTAGAAAGGTAGGCTGGCAGTTGGTAGCAGCCTAGCTGGCATTATAGCAGATATCACTTACAGCAGACATTTTTCTAAGCTAACAAACATAAACAAAAAAATTATCTACTACAAAAGGTATGCTGATGATACAGTTACACTTTGTGATGGCACCAATTAGGAAGTAGGCACATTAGAAACAAATCTGAGCAGCATGCACAAAAACATTAACTATTAAACATGAGACCAACAACAGTGTCCACTACCTGAGCTTAAAAATCTCCAATTTCTGTGAACATGATTTTGAGATTTATAGAAAACTATTAGCCACTGATGTATGTATCAACAGCCCATATTGTCATCCAAACCAGAACAAGATGACATATTTTAGATCCACATTGAATCGGCTACAAAAAATTGCACTTTAACAAGTTCAAAATGAAAAGAAACCAATATCCTTAATACCATAGCCTCAAATAGTGGATACAGCCCTCTCATGGAAGACAAAAAATCCTAAACGTATCAGACAACAAAGCTGCATACGAAACAGTCAAGCAGTTAAATCAAGATACAGTAGAAAACAGCAGCAAATGTGTAGCACTGCCTTTGTTAGGGAGCATAACCTATAAAATAAGCGATCTATTTAAAAACTCAAACAATAAGTTAAACTTTCATACAAACAACAAACATCAGCAAACAGCAGTTCACAACTTAAAGAATTATAACCCCCACATAAAAAATCTGAACTGTACAAACTCTGCCATCAGGTTTGCCCCTTCTGCTATACAGGACAAACTGGGAGAAACGTTGACACTCAGTTTGGAGAGAAGATGCCATACATTTTAACAGCATATCACAATCCATATTTTTCATGCACACAACTACTAACAGTTATGGAATAGAGGGCATGGAGCACAACATCCACATATTACATCTTGATGACAAAGGTAGCATTATGAATTAGCTTGAAGAGATTGAACTATATATACATAAAATAAATCACCACAAAACTTCTCCAGTGAACAGATTGAGTCATCCAATGCAACATAATGTGTCAGTAGTTGTACATTTATCCCTTATCGTTTACCTTGGCTACAGTGTATACTATTATATTTACATAATATCATTGCAGTTACATTTTAAAACAAACTGCCTGTTTTTTTGTTTATCTTAATTTTACTCAGTTCTCTTTTCATAGATGCAGTAAGTAGGCGTAATCGAAAGTTTGCAATTTGTAAATTCAAAGTACACATCTATGTGTAGATCGCAATATGCCTGTGAGTGAAAGTCTTTGGCATGGTTATTGCTGTGGTATCGCCGTCTTTGTATACGTAATTCCACGTGGGGAAACTTTTTGGTGTGTGGTTGGTGCTACATATTACGTGCATACACATACATAAATGAAGTGCTTCATACAGACTTAGCTGCTGCGTGATTAGAAGCAGTCAGCATAATTGCTCATATTTTTCAACGGTAGTAACCAAACCATCATCACTTCAACAATTAGTTTATATCGTTTAAAATCGTTGTGAGGCACAATTACAGTTAAAAAGACATTGTCTCATATCTTGTTTTACTTGTAGGGCACCATCACTCGAAGGAAATGTCATCATTTTGGAAAACGAAAAGTGAAATCTAATGTAAAATGTATCTTAACGTGAACGAACCGTTTGAAGATGCAGTTTAAATAAATAAACAGCATTATAAAACGTTGCTTGCTGCTGTTATCTTCTCTGTAAGACGAACTGATATTGTATACACAGCCACGGGCTCAGAATTTCAATCTTCGAGCAAATAGCATCTTCCTCAAGGGCCGAAACCAGGTATAGCGAAGTTACAACACCACTGCCGGGGGCGTGCTACATTGCTACAGTACTGCACCTCTCTCAACACGTCCCAATGGTTAATTATTTAAGGATTAAGGACCTTCTTATTAGCAGACCACGAACCGTATGGTTTATTTGAGAAGGCACTACTCACAGCAAACACTTTTAACTACACACGGTTTAACATAATTGCACATGCCACTATACGACATCGACCTTTTCACAAGGAAACTCCCAAGTGAACAAATGCGACGCAGATAATCATATTAAATGCGCTAATCTCTGACCCTCAGACTGTACTCTACTAGACTGTCACACTAAGTGCTCGCGCTCAGTTACAACAATGAGATACTATTCATTACATTGTTACCGGGTAGTAAACACTTTGGATTTCTGCCTCGGCTAAACCGGAGGTAGCTGCAATAGAATCACAATCGTGAAGCAAATCGATAAATTTTGTCTCGAATACTAGACGTAGTGAGAAATAGCTTGACATGTGACGACATAGGATCCTCACAAACCCTGCTATATCTCACTCAGTGAGATTCCCGAGAAACAACATGTTCCAGATCAACAAGTTAAAAAATTATTCCATCACAACAGGATACTAGGTAGACAATAATACCAAACTCTAATAGACTTCTGTCAGGATTTGGCCTGGAAAATAACGAGCCGGCCGCGGTGGTCTAGCGGTTCTAGGCGCGCAGACCGGAACCGCGCGACTGCTACGGTCGCAGGTTCGAATCCTGCCTCGGGCATAGATGTGTGTGATGTCCTTAGGTTAGTTAGGTTTAAGTAGTTCTAAGTTCTAGGGGACTGATGACCACAGATGTTAAGTCCCATAGTGCTCAGAACCATTTGAACCATTTTTTTGAAAGTAACGAAGTTAACGGAGATGAAGGGACGTAAAGACTAATTCAACCAAATTTCCCACACAAAGGATGAAGAGTGTACTCGGTAGCAGATGGCCGAAGATACTTCTCGGAGGCGACAATGGAGACGGCGGTGACTCCAAGCGGGTTCTGACTGCACGGGTTTTATTAGCTGGCACATGAGTTCATCCATAGCGTCGGCGGAGAACTGCCGATGAGTGGATTTGCAGCGCTATAAATATCCGGAAGAGAAATTTGTGGCCCAACTTGACTAGAAGAAGCGATCGGTTGGCAGGACATGTTCTGAGGTATCAAGGGATCACCAATTTAGTATTGGAGGAGAGCGTGGAGGGTAAAAATCGTAGAGGGAGACCAAGAGATGAATACTCTAAGCAAATCCAGAGTGATGTGGATTGCAGTATGTACTCGGAGATGAATAAGCTTTCACAGGATAGAGTACCATGGAGAGCTGCAGCAAACCAGTTCCTGTACTGAAGACCACAACAACATAAATAACCGATGCGCGGAGGTATACTTCTGGATCTGTTTCCGCGACCGTTACTCAGCGGAGGGAAGTAGGTACCCAGCGAGGAGGACCTGTGGTTGCGCTTTCCTTGTCGTCTATCGGTTCCGATACGACACCCACCGGTGGTCGAAATTCTTGGAGGCGACGCCTTTCAGTTATGCACAGGCACGGTGCAACTCCATCTGCAGAGTTGCCGGTACGTCAGGCGTACTGCCGGTATATGACAAAATCGAGATCGTAACTCATTCAAATGGCGTTGAGCTGGATACGAGTCGGAATTACGAGCAGGCCAAGGCATTTCAGGAATATTATTATCCACAAACCACTTCGCCACAGATACTGATCTACGACAGGGTGCTTTACCATGTCGATCATCGAACTGTTCCTCTACTGCACACAGGAAGCAATGCAGTAAAATTTAGCCGTATCATGCAGCATTTAGCGTTTTTCTTGGCTCAATAAGGGACCACACTCTAACAAGGAAAACACCCCCATACCATAACACCCGCTACGGTACTTCAATGTTGGCACTACACGTGATGAAAGGCAACGATCGCCAAGCAGTCGCCAAAACTATGTCCTTAAGACTACAGAAACATGTGGCTTACGACATACTGCTCGATCATTATACCCCCATCTTTTTAATACCTCAGCACACTCATCGTGCTAGCACTTTGGAAGTCAGGGGTGATGCTTCCACTGATTTAATGTTATTCTCGAGAGTCCCAGTGCGTTAGTAGGCCAACAAGTGGTTTACCTGTTCTTTGTTTAGCTGTGGTTGTTTCTCATTATATGGAAGTATGCCGATAATTTTGATCAGACATGTTTTATACGCGTTAAATTAAAAATATAGTAGGGCAGAACTAAAGCTAAAATGTCGAAACGGAAGGAAAACTCTACAGTCCACGCCACAAACGGGATACACGGCAGAATTTAGTTCCTGATTTTGAAGAACGAGATTCTTTTCGGCCTACTGTTAGTTTATATGTGTACTTTAATAAGCAGTTATAGTTAGTCTCCAGGCTGTGCTCGTTCTCAGGAGCACACGATCTAATCTAATTAGTACTGCTTAATAAGATATTCTTTAAACTAACAGCATGGTGGAAACGATTTCCCATTTTAAAATTGCACAGGTTGTAGCATCTGCTGTTTCAAGCGATGAAGAAGAAAACAAGCTTAAGAAAAAATATGTCTGCTTCTCTGTTTTCCCTATTTTGCGATCCTTTGTGACTTAATGCATATCTTTATCTCATTTTTCAGCAAAAATCACAATTTCCTGGTTTTAAAGCCTTGGAAGAAGTCTCCTGATAATTATGGCACAGCATTTATAAAAAAAAGCGAAGTGACGATTTCATTGACAAAAAGTTACTAATTACGAACAGATTCTGAAATGTTACCTGTTATTCCGCCACGTGGCGCGGTCCATATGGTGCGATATTTCACCAAGTTGACTTGTTGCCATCTTCAGGGATGTGACCACATGAAGATGGAAACACGTGAGTTTGGAGAAATAACACTCTTTTTACGACACCTCCCGGTGGAATACCAGAAAACTCCTCCTCCCGCACAGCCCATGAGGGCCCAAAGGTACCGAATGGCCGTCGTATCATCCTCAGCTCACAGGCGTTACTGGATGCGGATATGGAGGGGCATGTGTTCAGCACACCGATCTCCTGGCCGTAAGTCAGTTTCCGAGACCGGTGCCGCTACTCCTCAATCAAGTAGCTCCTCAGTTGGCCTCACAAGATCTGAGTGTATCCCGCTTGCCAACAGCGCACGGCAGACGGGGTAGTCACCTATCCAAGTGCTAGCCCAGACCGACAGCGCTTAACTTCGGTGATCTGACGCGATCTGGTGTTACCACTGTGGCAAGGCCGTTTGTCTGAATACCAGAAAATAAAGCAAAATCATCACGCAGCGGGAAAATGCAAAATCTAGAAGAACGGTTCACTGAGCATTCACCTTTGTAAAGCCGTAACGAAACGTGAAAGGTACAATGAATGTAAAACACTTGTAAGAAGACATAAAATATTAGTGGTATAAATAAATTAGGGAAGGATCGCCACATGTTATATGTGTGGCTCGACGACTCAGCGGACGAGTGCCAGACTGCAGACACCACGGTCCGAGCTTGTCCTTTGTCCTACGAATTTTCGTATCACTGATCGCTTCTTCGAACTATGGAAATCCTCTTTCTCCATCTGCACTACATGGATTAGACAACGAGGCCTGTGTCGGCTCCAAAACATGTTTGACGATCGTGTCCTTTGTCTTCCTGGCTGTCTTGTTCCCTTAGGCCTATACTACAACTCTCTTCTTTGATCCTCCCCTTCGGCAATGTATGAACATGCTTTCTGCCGTCACTTCTATTGTTTCGAATTTTTCCCTTCCAAATAGTATTTCGTAGTTATTCGCTTTTTTTATCTGAAAGGTTCTTAAGAAGCTCATTTGAACATCTTATGCCAGCTTTTGTCAACGTCCTTGATTCAGATCCGTAGAGATAACCAGGAATACCAGTTATTTTGTAGGTCTTCATTCGTGTTCCTCTTCTGGTTCTAGTTTTTAGGCTTCTATTGTTGTAACACATGTTTGCTGGAACATGGGTACTTTCCTTCTGAGATCCTTTCCGTATTTATAACTGACATAACTAACTAATTAAAACCTCTAACTTCTTCTAATAATGTGTCACTGATTACAATTTTGGTTCTAACAGTATAGTTAAAGCCGTTTCTTTTTGTCTTATTTACGGAAATTTTGAAATTGTATTTCTCACATAACTTCTGTAACACGTACACTGACTACTCTTTGTACCTCGTCTGTAATTATACCTATGATAATCTAAACATCAGAAAATAGCATCACCTTAAGCGTAAAATTTGATTCAATGCAAATGCCACCGTTAATTGCATACATCTATTCTGTGACAAATCGTTTGTATAAATTGTAAACAAAATAAGAGACAGAATGAAACGCTGCCTAACTCCTTGCGTTATATGTATCTTTTGCGATACTTTCCGTTTCCGACATGTAACTCTGATTATTGCATCTTTATATATACATCTTAATCATTTAATTAGGTGATTCGGATGTCATCTTTGAATCATGATTCCCCACAATTTTTCTCTACGTACTCGGTCTAATGGTTTTCCCTAATCAACAACAGCAAACTCAGTTTAAAGGTTAAAATATCGCCACGTTAGTTATACAAGTTTGCTGCGTTACGTATAGAAGGGTCGTAATATTATGTAATGCAAAAGAGTGATTGCTGCTACTGCCGCTAGCTCGCGTACTTTGGGAGAACGTGCTCGCTTAAAGATTTCGTCTACACTGAACAGACTTGGTACTGGTTTGGTATTTAAAGCTGTGCACTTAAGAATGTAAAATCCTATCTATCTAACTTTGGGTTGATTTAAGTAATTCATAATTCATGAAAAAGAATGGCCTGTAGTTAATTATTGCACCAGCAAATGCTGTAGGATGCCCCCGAAATCAGAGATGGATGGGGCGTGGGATGAATTTCAGTTATGGAAAGACTGAATACTATTACTGGTAAAAATGAACATTTATTGGCTTCAATGACTTAAGTAAAAATACTTGTGAACATAATAAATACTGACGATTGCTTGTGCCTGATACACATTAAGTGCTACTCATGCTAAATCATAAATTTTTTCTGAATTCGCTGCTAAATTAGTGGTGTATGGAATGGGAATAATTAAAGGATGGGTAAACTATATATGCACTTACGCTCACATTCTTTTGATGAGATTTACGCAGAGGAGAAAATACCATGATCACACGTGACTAGCAAAGAGATGCTGCTCCCCCGATTGTAAGGCGCGAAAATACACGGTTTTAAATACACGAACGAAGATGAAACCATTTCATTCAAACGCACAGTGTAAGAGGAACATTGCGGAAACTGCAGCATAAAAGGATCTTAAAGCAGAACACAAGCACGTGCTGGCAACGAAACGAAATTAAGTACCGAAAAAATTGGAATTTCTGGATAAACGGATTAGAATTGCACTGAATTTATCTCAAAGGTAAAAAGATGTGAAAGATGAAAGCTCTTAAACATGAACATTAACCCTCGGTGGTAATAAACAAAGCAAGTACCGAATAGTGGAAGGTACGGAATAAAACGGGTGGAAAAATCAGTGCCAAAATCACTGTGAGATGTATAATGCACATGCACTCCTGGTTACAAAAATGAAGAGCTGGCTGAACTGAATCGTTACCCACTCAATACACCTCCACGTGTTCACGTGACTAATTGAAAATAACAAAACACTATGAAATCATTTAAATTTCAAAGTATTCAACACACGCGATATTAAAATAAAATTACTCATCATACAAACTGATAGACTGTAAAGCTATAAGAGAAAGTCATTACGGCTTCAGTTAGACTGAGAACTTCCACAAATTCAGTTATTAACTAAATTGTCTAGGAGAAGCTCTCACGACCAACTGATCTTACAAAGCTCATAGTGAACAGTGACGAGCTTCACAAACGAAACTGGGGTTTATACATCCAACGACAGTGACCAGAGAACGAACATTTTAGCACCCTCCACAAAAGGTTCTACCACGGAAACCAAAAACCTGTTTGCTTCCCATGAAAAATCCACTGATGTTGGCCATACTGTCAAAGTAGCTATTCCAAATGTTACAGAATTCGTAAGTGCACACACATGTTCATTGTTTTTATTATTTGAAGAGGGGAAGTACAGGACAGGTAAAGAGAAAAATGACACTGAAGCTTTCTAAAGATGAATGTGGGATTCAGATAAGTAACAAAACTTAATTGACCTTGTACAAGTGCATCTGAATCATACAATTACCAGACAAGTTTAGTATTAAGAAATATGAAAAATATGTAAACTGTTACTGACATGAACGCACTCAGATGCTCACTCTTCTTATACGGAGGAAATTTACTAATTTCATCGTAAACTGAACTGCTACAGATAGTGCGATGAGGTTAGTATAAATACGAGGGCAGTTCAATAAGTAATGCAACACATTTTTTTTCTGAAACAGGGGTTGTTTTATTCAGCATTGAAATACACCAGGTTATTCCCCAATCTTTTAGCTACACAACACTATTTTTTAACGTAATCTCCATTCAATGCTACGGCCTTACGCCACCTTGAAATGAGGGCCTGTATGCCTGCACGTTACCATTCCACTGGTCGATGTCGGAGCCAACGTCGTACTGCATCAATAACTTCTTCATCATCCGCGTAGTGCCTCCCACGGATTGCGTCCTTCATTGGGCCAAACATATGGAAATCCGACGGTGTGAGATCGAGGCTGTAGGGTGCATGAGGAAGAACAGTCCACTGAAGTTTTGTGAGCTCCTCTCGGGTGCGAAGACTTGTGTGAGGTCTTGCGTTGTCATGAAGAAGGAGAAGTTCGTTCAGATTTTTGTGCCTGCGAACACGCTGAAGTCGTTTCTTCAATTTCTGAAGAGTAGCACAATACACTTCAGAGGTGATCGTTTGACCATGGGGAAGGACATCGAACAGAATAACCCCTTCAGCGTCCCAGAAGACTGTAACCATGACTTTACCGGCTGAGGGTATGGCTTTAAACTTTTTCTTGGTAGGGGAGTGGGTGTGGCGCCACTCCATTGATTGCCGTTTTGTTTCAGGTTCGAAGTGATGAACCCATGTTTCATCGCCTGTAACAATCTTTGACAAGAAATTGTCACCCTCAGCCACATGACGAGCAAGCAATTCCGCACAGATGGTTCTCCTTTGCTCTTTATGGTGTTCGGTTAGACAACGAGGGACCCAGCGGGAACAAACCTTTGAATATCCCAACTGGTGAACAATTGTGACAGCATTACCAACAGAGATGTCAAGTTGAGCACTGAGTTGTTTGATGGTGATCCGTCGATCATCTCGAACGAGTGTGTTCGCACGCTCCGCCATTGCAGGAGTCACAGCTGTGCACGGCCGGCCCGCACGCGGGAGATCAGACAGTCTTGCTTGACCTTGCGGCGATGATGACACACGCTTTGCCCAACGACTCACCGTGCTTTTGTCCACTGCCAGATCACCGTAGACATTCTGCAAGCGCCTATGAATATCTGAGATGCCCTGGTTTTCCGCCAAAAGAAACTTGATCACTGCCCGTTGTTTGCAACGCACATCCGTTACAGACGCCATTTTAACAGCTCCGTACAACGCTGCCACCTGTCGGAAGTCAATGAATCTATACGAGACGAAGCGGGAATGTTTGAAAATATTCCACAAGATATTTACGGTTTTTTCAACCAAAATTGTCCGAGAAAAAAAATGTGTTGCATTACTTATTGAACGGCCCTCGTAAAATCTCACGAGAAGCTTCTCATAGACCTTTCCTCCTCTACTATCTGCTTAACGGTGAATGTAGCGTCTGTACAGGATTGTCCCTTTCTAAAACAGATTTTTTTCTTCTACTAATAAAGCATCAGCAATGGGTCGTACTCTTTTACTTAGCATTCTTGGATGTATTTTATATCCTATGTTAGAAATGCTTATTGTTATGTACTTATTTCATATTTTCGTGTCAGAAACTGACAACTTTTCGGCCCAATACTGGGCTAAGTGGGAAGTTTCGGCGTTGCTTGGCCAGAGATCATTTAGGGAGCAGCGTGCAGGGCAATTTCGGCATGATAGGAAATGTTCCATGCTTTTTATTCCTCCAGTGTTATTGTCACCAGTTTCTGATAGGCTCCACTTTATCAGATTGAGTTTTACAAGGTTTCACCAGTTCTGATACGGTTTAACACAGGGGACTGATCCAAAGTTTAACTTGGGTACTGATACCTTGATTTTAGCCTTTTTAATCCATAAATGCTAACGTGTAGTGGATGACGCTCATCAGATATCTTTCTGAACTGCTCGTTATGTTGAAGAGCTGCCTACGAGTCTTGGTAATGCTAAAAACTGAAGCGTGGGACGGATTTTCCAATGAAGTGGTCGTCATGCATCCTGTGACTAGCCTCCGGGTTTCGTTAACCTTCATCTTCGTTCTCCACCATCTTTGCATGCGCCGATCTAGCCCAAACACGGCAGCTGCGGAAAAGCAAAGTACTAAAGCAAAATCAGGTAAAAGGCACATGTCGAAACCATTTGTCTATTCTATTCTCCTGTAATTTTCACACCTGTTTCTAGCGTCGTTTGCAAATGCAATGAAGCATTGAGGATCAGAGTCCGCATTAAAGCCTAGATCACGCTTTATAAAAAGCTGGATGTATCAGCTGAAGGTCAAACAAAATCAAGGATATGCCACGACCTATAGGACTCTGTCTCGCAAGACAGTTCGATACTAAAACTTAGCACTAAGGATAGTGCGTAACGTAAATAACTCATTTTAAGCTTTCCGATATACCACTACCATCAGCCCTTGTCTCAGGTTTCAAACGTTGCCGATTACACGTCTTTACACGCGTACGACGCACTCATTTAGAGGCAGACACGAAGTGAGGCCTGGCGCAGGGAGATGGGGACAAGTTGGCAGCCACGCCCGCTGCCGCCGGTGGCGGAGTATTTTATAGGAGGAGGACGCGCGATAAACGCTTCTTGCGAACTCCCCTGTTGGCCGGCGTCCAGCTCAGCGGCCCCTGTCGGTTGGGGGCGACTGGGGTGTGAGGGAGGGAGGCTGAGGTGGGGTTGGGGTGAGACGCCGCCGGACAACTTCACGCGGCCCGCTCTGCCCTGCAGGTCCCGCTCTATTCGATTTCGGAAGTTGGACAAAGAAAACGTTTGCCGTCGGACAGGACGAGTGCCCCAATAGCTCTGCCGGCGGGCAAGTTGGGGACGCTCGTTTGGTTGCCGCGCTCGTAGGCGTCATATCGTCCCGTCCCGTCCCATCCCATTCCATCCAGTCTCCTCCTCAGGGTCTCCGGGAAAACGCGACAGTCCAACGGAAGGAACAGCGCCACGGTAAAAGAACTATTTCCATGCCTGCCTCGACAGCTTCACTCACACTTTTCAAAATCGCTGTGAAGTACCTGACACAAGGTCTCTTCCATAGGACCCAACACTGAACTATCAGCCAGGTCACGGCCGGTTTCAGGTCGTGCGGAGCGGGTAACATTGACATTTGTAATATTTTTTTTTTTTTACTTCTATATAATATGCGAAGACAATGTCTTATAAAATTAAATCCAAGAACGAAGTGCTCGACTTAAAAAGGCTGCAAGACAGCAATGAAGCCATTTGCCCCTACTGTTCAATTTATACACTGAAGAAGGAATGATGTCAATAAAAGAAAGTTTCAGAGTTGAATTAAAGTTAAGATTGAAAGGATAGCAACGAATAGATTCGCTGACGACCTTGCTCTCCTGAGACAAAGTGAGGAAGAACTGCAGGACCTATTCAATGGAATTAACAGTCTAATGTGCACACCCTATAGATAAACAATCATCAGAAAATAGAACCAATGAAGAATGGAACAAATGAGTGTGTTGATAAACTATACTTTAAAGTAGAGGAGTACGGAACTCTGCTTCCTTGGAAGCAAAATTATGCACGACGGACGAAGCAAGGAGATTACTTTTGTATCCTGCCTGGAAGGCGGCGCGTGGGTTGGATAAGGAAAAGGTAAAACTCGTCGGTACTGCTGTATGAATTTAAATCTCCTTTACTCAAGCAATAAGAACACATAACTTGGAATGAGGTGCGAAGCTGAAGCAAAGTGTCCTGGCTGGCTGCACCTGATGAAATGGGATGAATCTGTAGCGGAGCTCCTAGTGCTGCACAGCACCAGCTAGAGGGCGCTCCGTCGGTGTCTCGTAGTAGTGCCAACCTTTGAAACTATGTGGCATCATTACTGTCGATACCACAATTACAATAAGCATATTAGCACACGCAAAGAGAACATTCCTCGTAAAAACACGATGTCTATTGGTATTAAACAGAAGCCTTGATTTAAGCAAGAAATTTCTGAGAATGTGCGTTTAGAGCTCAGCATTGTATGGTAATGAATCTTTGGTTGTGACTAAACTGGTGAAGAAGAGAATCGAAGTGTGCAAGGTGTCATGCTATAGAATTATGCTGAAAATAGGGTGACTGACAAAATACAAAGTGAAGAGGTTCTTCGTAGAATCAGCAAGGAGAGGAGCTTGTGGAAAACTTTGACAACATGAAGAAAATGAATGATAGGACATGTGTTTGGAGATCAAGAAACTATTTCTATAGTACTTGAGGCAAGTATAGGAGGTAGAATATTTAGGGGTGGTCGGAAGACTGTAATATTTCTTAAAAATAATTGGGACGTTGGCTATGGGTGGCACTCTGAGCCATGAGAGGAGTAGTTTGGCGCAGGAGAGGAGATCGAGGCAGGCAGCATCAGACCAGGAAATAATCTCTCCCTCCCCCCGCCCCTCTCAGAAAGAAATAACAATTTCACTAATTCCAGCACTAATGAATTCCAGCAGCTCTAATGAATATGAGATTAAATTTGTCCTGTTGAACACTTAACAATTATAGTGAGTGATAGATTGCGAAGTTTGGCATTAGCGAGAAATGGCATGATGTCCATAAGTCTGTAAGTTGCGATGCTATGTTCAGCTTTGGTTCTCTGGTTGTTACCCGTACGTATCGGTCCTCTTCGTGTCGACTGTCTTACGTTTGTGACTGCCGCCAACCCTAGTAATCTCACAGCTGTAACATTACAGTAGAGCGGCGAACTCGTATTACGTGTCATCTGAAAAACAAATAGCGTAACAAGTGCGTTTGAACATGAACAACTCTATGGAGTGCTTTCACTTAACATTGTTAGTTCCATGTGTCATTTATACCACAACTTATGATTATTCTGTGTACGCAAGCACAGCAGACAGGTAACATTCCACCTTATATGTCCCTCCTCATCGTGGGGACGAAGTGGAACTTCCTGCTTTCTTCGCACCTCACACTCCAATGTGATCGAAGTAACAAAGCACAGAGATCTTAAATTGACCTCTATAGATATTTATGGAGCAGAGTCTAAGGTCACTAAATCTTGAAGTAAAAGAAACATGCCTTAAGCAAGACGATACCTACCAAAAAATTTGACACTTTTAGTGCTATAGACTTGTAGAGTGACTCATAGTCTACTTTGTAGTGATATAACAGCAGAATATCCATAGATATCACTAAGGGGAGGCCATATGGTGCACTTGCCACCGGGAATCGGAAATACAGAGATTTTATTCGTATACTGAATGAATAACCATCAGTTCTCCGTGATATTACCTGTTTATTTCTGTCACATATTCAGTTTAGTTGTTATTGCATGACATGTCTTAAAACTGACCAACTCATTTACGTAAAAAAATCTGAAGTCCTTCCTCTCCCACTAGTGGAAAAGTTTCTGCAAACGCCGAGGAGTACTTCTAATACATACAGGGCGACAGTTATTGAACAATATGAAAAAAAAACGTGAATTACTGACAAACTATGACGTGCGCACACTTTATTCAACATGTAGACATCACTTCAGATGTTCGGATTTAGGTTACGACACGTTCGATATGCGTGCCATAATTGGCGATGATGTGACGCAGACGAAATTCTGCATGACCCGCTGAAGTGTCGGAGTAACGATGTTGTCGATGACCTCCTGAATGACTGCTTTCAGCTCAGAAATTGTTTTTGGTTTGCTGATGTACACCTTGTCTTTAATACAACCCCACAAAAAGGAGTCGCATATGTCCAGATCCGGAGAATATGGCGGCCAATTCGAGGCCCATTGCAGTGGCCTCTCGGTACCACAGAGCCAGAGTGCGGTCCCTAAACTACTCTTCCAGGACGTAAAACACTCCTCTGCTTCGATGGGGTCAAGCTCTGTCATGCATGAATCACGTCTTCAACAAATCAGGGTCACATTGGATAATGGGGTTTAAATCAACTTGCATAACCTTCACGTACCATTCGGTAGTCACAATGCCATTAAGGAATATCGCACCGATTATTCCGTGACTATACATTGCACATGGCACAAAACAGAGTCACCCGTTGAGAGTGAAGAGACAATTCGATTGCGAAATGCGGATTCTCATTCACCAAAATGCGCCAATTTTGGTTATTTTCAAGTGCATATGAGCTACAACAACAAGGCGTGTGCACATGTACATACTAAGTCTCAACATGCCCCGCGATCAATCGTGCAGTTTGAACGTCCTAACGTAAACGGTTCAGAAGTTTTGACATTATTTCATGTGATTAAATGATTGTCACCCTGTAAGTTAGACCCGCCGCCGCTTAAATTTTTATTAATAATCTGCACTGGTGGCCGAAGACATAGGCATGGAAGACACCCCCATTCTGTCAACGGCCTTGTCAAAGTGGGTGGAGCGGTTGACAAAGGTTCAGGGCACTCTCTTGTCCCTGGGGTAGAAAATGCCCCTAAAGTCAGAAGAATCAGCAATGATCAACGGCGTGAGGATGCAGAGGGCAATGGAAGCCACAGCATTAAAGACATATAACCTGTATCCACATGACATGTGGCCTGTAATTGAAAATATGTCATGATGATCCCTCCAGTGGCTAAATATTCCGGAATGGTCCTGCCATTCAGATCTCCATGAGGGGACTGCCAAGACGGAGGTGACAATGAGAAAAAGATTCACTAACTAATGAAAGGATAACGTTCTGCGAGTCGGGGCGTGGAATGTCAGAAGTTTGAACGTGGCAGGAAAGCTAGAGAATCTGAAAAGGGAAATTCAGAGGCTTAATCTGTGTATAGCAGGAGTCACTGAAGTGAAATCG
The DNA here is from genome assembly GCF_023864345.2 of Schistocerca serialis cubense. Lineage (NCBI taxonomy): Eukaryota > Metazoa > Arthropoda > Insecta > Orthoptera > Acrididae > Schistocerca > Schistocerca serialis. The sequence goes on from NC_064644.1 coordinate 57,696,100, forward strand.
AAAGGAAACAATGATTTCTCCTCAGACTGAGTATAGGATAACATCAGCAGCAGCAAAGAATTGTTTAACGGGAGTAGGATGCGCTATGAATAAGAAAGTAGGCCAGAAAGTGTGTTACTGTGAACAGTTCAGTGTTAGGGTTGTTCTAGTCAGAATCCGCAGCAAAACGACACCGACAACGATAGTTCATGTATACATGCTGACGTCGCGACCTCAAGATGAAAAGATAGACGAAGTATATGAAGATATTGAAATGGAAATACAGTACCTAAAGGAAGAGAAATACTAAGTCATGGAGGGCTGGAATGCAGTTGTAGGGGAAGGAGTGGAAGGAAAGGTTACAGGAAAATATGATCTTGGGACGAGGAATCAGAGAGGAGAAAGACTAATTACGTTCCGTAATACATTTCAGCTAGTAACTGAAAATACTCTGTTCAAAAATCACAAGAGGAGGAGGTATACTTGGAAAAGGCCGGGTGATACGGGAAGATTTCAGTTACATTACATTTTTGGAAATTTGTGGTAATGTCTTATGGGACATAACTGCTGAGGTCATCAGTCCCTAAGCGTACACACTACTTAATCTAACTTAAGCTAACTTATACTAAAGACGACACACACACGCACACACACACACACACACACACACACACACACACACACACACACACATACACACACACACACACACCCATGCCCGAGGGAGGACTCGAACCTCCGTCGGCTGAAGCCGCGCGGACCGTGACAACACGCCTCAGATCGCTCGGCTACCCCACGCGTCCCAGTTAGATAACATCATGATCAGACAGAGATTCTGAAATCAGACACTCGGTTGTAAGGCGTAACCAGGAGCAGATACATACTCAGATCACAATGTAGTAGTGATGAAGAGCAGGCTGAAGTTCAAGAGGTTAGTCAGGAAGGATCAGTACGCAAGGACGTGGGAGACGGAAGTACTAAGGATTGACGTGATACGCTTAAAGTTCTCTAAGACTATGGTTACGGCAATAAGGAATTGCTCCATAGGCAGTTCAGCCGAAGAGGATTGGACATCTCTAAAAAGGCTATCCCAGAGGACGGAAAGAAACACATAGGTACTAAGAAGGTATCTGCGAAAAAACAGAAGAAATACTTGAGTTGTTCGATGAAAGAAGAAAGTACAAAAATGTTCAGGTAAATTTGGGAACACACGAATACAAGTCGCTGAGGAATGAAATGAATAAGAAGCTAAGACGAAATGGCTGCATGAAAAATGCGCAGAAATCGAAAAAAAAATGATTGGCGGAAAGATTGACTCAGCAAACGGGAAAGTCAATACAACCTTCGATGAAATTAAAAGCAAGCGTGATAACGTTAAGAGCGTAATGGGAATTCCACTGCTAAATGCAGAGGAGAGAGTGGATAGGTGGAAAAAGTACACTAAAGTCCTTTATGAGGAGGAAGATTTGTCGTCATAGAAGAAGAAACAGGAGTCGATTAAGAAGACATGGGGAATCCAGAATTATTTAAAAGAGCCTAATATGACTTAAGCTTAAATAAGACAGAAGGGATAGATAACATTCCATCAGAATTTCTAAGATCATTGGGGAAAGTGGCATCAAAACGACTATTAACGTACGTGTATAGTATGTATGAGTCTGGTGACATACAATCTGACTTTCAGAAAACTATCATCCACAAAATTCCGAAGACTGCAATAGCTGACAATTGCGAGAATTATCGCACAATCAGCTTAATAGCTCATGCACCCATGCTGCTGGTAAGAATAATATACAGAAGAATGGCAAAGGAAATTGAGAATATGTTAGCTGATGATCAGTTTGGCTTTAGGAAAGATAAAGACAACAGAGAGCCAATTCTGGCGATGCAGTTGATAATTTAAGCAAGATTAAAGAAAAATCACGACGCGTTCATGGGATTTGTAGACCTGAAAAAAGCATTCGACAATGTAAAATGGAACAACATGTTCGAAATTCTGAGAAAAAATAGGGGTAAGCTATAGGGAGAGACGGATAATATACAATATGTACAAGGGCCTAGAGGTAATAATAAGAATGGACGACAAAAAACGAGGTGCTCGGATTAAAAGGGTGTAAGACAAGGATGTAGTATTTCGCCACTGCTGTTCAATCTGTACATCGAAGACGCTATGATGCAAATAAAAGAAAGGTTCAGCAGTGGAATTAAAATTCAAGGTGAAAGGTTACCAGTGATATGATTCGCTGATGACATTACTATCCTGAGTGTAAGTGAGGAAGTATTACATGATCTGCTGAATGGAATGAACGGTCTAATGCGTACAGAGTAAGGATTGATAGTAAACCGAAGAAAGACGAAGGTAATGAGAATCGGTAGAAATGAGAACAGCAGGAAACTTAATATAAGGATCGATGGTGAAGAAGTAGATGAATTCAAGGAATTCTGGTACCTAGGCAGTAATATAACGTGTGACGGACGGAGCAAGGAGAACATCAAAAGCAGACTAGCAGTGACAAAAGCGCATTCCTGGCCAAGAGATATCTACTAATATCAAATATCGACCTTAATTTGAGGAATAAATTTCTGAGAATGTACGTCTGGAGTACGGCAATGTATGGTAGTGAGACATGGACTGTGGGTAAACCAGAACAGAAGAGAATCGAACCATTTGAGATATGGTGCTGCAGACGAATGTTGAAAATTTGTTAGACTCTTAATGTAAGGATTGAGAAGGTTCTGTGCTGAATCGGAGAGGGAAGGAGTATATGGAAAACACTGATAAGGAAAAGGGACAGGATGATAGAACATCTGTTAAGACATGAGGGATTGACTGCCATGGTACTAGAGAGGGAACTGCAGAAGGCAAAAACTGTAGAGAAGACAGAGACTGGAACACATCCAGCAGATAAGTGAGGGCGTAGGTTGCAAGTGTTACTCTGAGATGGAGGTACGCACAGGAGAGGAATTCGTGGAAGCCTGCATCAAACCAGTCAGAAGACTGACGACTCAAAAAAAACAAAAACAAAAAAACATGAATCACTTGGAGGCCGTGTCCTAGGGTCACTAGCCAATCACCGAGCACATGTTTGGTTATTTGTGGGTTAAAGGACGAATGAAGTCTGTGGAAATTTTAAAACGTTTCATCACACTGATAGAAAAAATTAAACTGCAGTACTTAGCATGAATGAGATCGTGTTGTTTGTCCAGCTCACTTGAAGTGATTTTCCAACGGATTTTTTTTTTTTATTTGTGTTTTGGTTGAGCGCAGTTTTATTATATAATTTTGTTAATTTAGTCGCATTAACCGCACATGAAAATAGTTCTAACTTTTGTTTCATCCATTCAATATTAAAGCCAGTGTGCGGTCAGAAACAGTCTGAAAAGCTTGTAAGGTTATTGCAGGAAGGTAATGGTGAGAAATAAATGTTGAGAAATAAATTCGATACGGTGCCCCTGTTCCGAGTTATTTAGCATTGAAGTTAATCAAACAGGTCGTGGTGCGCTCAAATCTAATCACTTGCACGCACTAAAATTCGGTAGCGCCAAGACTTCTGTGTGTCTATCAGTTACCATTTGTTCAAATTCTTATTACCAGTGAAAATGTGCTTTCTTGGGAAGTGATAATGTTGATCTAGATGGGCAAAAGTTACGTTTGTTCCTATTGAGGAAACCAAAGGAAAACACGCTTGGCGACACTGTCTCTGTCTGGGAGTCTGAATGTCTGTGCGCCATGAACTGACTGGCTAACCTCAGTGCTAGATAACTCGAAGACGGCACAACGTATTCAATTTATTTTCTTATCAATTACTTCTCAGCACAACCTCATATATAACGCCCTTGAAAGCTTTCCAAGCTGTTTATGACCATCCTTGATGAACCAAAAAAATAGTTTGTTTCTAGTGGCCTTCTGTATTATTAAAAATTAGGATAATGCTGCAGGAGACAGGCCCGATGGAGAAAAACAAGCTTTCAGAGCGGAAATGTGACTTTATCTGTACTATAATGTAAAGAATAATGTTCGTAAGCGAACAGAAAATGTTTCATTGCTTACTTTATTGCAGAAATGCAGTTACCAGTACCATAGGGCGTGCTGTACGAGGGAATGGAGAGGCTACAAAAAAGTCATCGAATAGTTTTAAATACCTAAATATATAATTTTGCTTATGATTCATGGTTCATTTCGATAGCAGTTCCAAAGGACTACTGATCCTTTCCATGAATGGCACACTTAAAAATTATGCCTTGAAACAAGCAGTTTTGAGAGTATTTTCAAATTATGTTAATCTAGAAAACTGATAACATAATGAAAGAAACTAAAGACTACTGAATGCGATGAAATTACGTAAATCCATTTTCTCTCGATCATAAGCCAGTAGCAGTATAGATTGTTCAATGTAATGTTTGGGGGAGAGGGAAATCTCCCGCACATCTGACGATATCGGCAGTTCAACTTACGATGTGACCACTTACTGTGTAGGGAATGGCGCAAGGAAGTAACAAGGTCTTGTGAAAGCGAGTTACAGCTTCTTTCACGTTAACATGAATATGAAATGCAATTAAATTAATGCCACAGCTCAAGGTCAAGAGGTTCACTGCAAAAAGGCCAGTGGGGTGCCGTTTAGTATCAGCTCGTACACATTTTCAAGCACTGTGGCAAGTGTCACGAAACCTTACAGATTCTGACGACGAATTCTGAGCAATACTGCGGACACCGCCTCAAGAAAAACTGGACAAGCTGTATAGTTGGGTCACGCTACGTTAATGCCCTAAAGTAAAAAGTAAGAAACTACAAGGTACTTGACGCAAACATTTAAGTATGATGCAGGTCAGATTCTTGGATTGCCGCTACGTGAGTATGAAAGAAAAGGGAATAGTATATTGCATATTCACTACTTTCACTTAGATATGGAAGCTTTTCGATTTTAAATTTAAAAAAAGGAAAAAACTTGAACATTTAAACCCAAAAACTTCAAATTAGAAGTGTAAGTCATAGATACAAAACTCACCACACCTCAGATAACTGTATTTATTAATTAAGCTTCTATGCTTTCCAAAACTAAAAATAAGATATGGTGATTACTGATTGCTCACAGAACATAAAAGATATACGATAGGTACGAATGTGAGAAAATCTGGCCCAGAACTAAAGGAAGCCCTTCAAATTTGTTATGAAAATTTGTGTATTATTACTCGGAAATTTTTTACTTTGGAAAGGTCCCTATTGAAAATCGAGAAGCAGAATATGGCACCGTTCTCTGTAGAATAAATCAATTTTCCGTTGAGTGAAGACAGCAGTTGGTTGCAAATGAATTCTTGTTATTATCCACAAATTTAACGTTGGTATGTATCGACTGAAACGCCTTTCTTTGGTCGGCGTTAATGGAAGAGGGACGCCATTCTTTGGTAAACGGGTGTCAGATACCTTCTTGAACAGATTCAAGTCGTTTGGTGCACTTTACACTGCTCTCACGACACCTGTCTTGAGGAACGCATACTTGACTACACAATGTTTTCTGACTGCAAGCTAGCAGCAGTGGAATATTTGAAGAGGTGGTCTAACCTCAGTGAATTAACCTTCATTTTGGAGCGACATATGAGCTGGATACCGTTTAAAATGTCGCAGAAACTGTTTTACCAGTAAGCTTTGTCTACGTCTACATTGATTTTCAGCGTAAAATTCGCAAGTATTTGGTTCTTGAGTAACAGTGAGGTCGACATCAGGCTTTATTAATATCAGTTTGATAATTTGTAATTTAGGTCACTGCAACAACTGGGAACATTTCAGTAAAACACAACCCCATCCACATAACGTATCACACATTTTCTGTCTTTTGCTATGTCGCTGTCTTTCCCTGTTGCTTTATCCATCTCTTGCTACCTCGCTCTCTCTCTCTTTCTCTCTCTCAATCACTCACACACACACACACACACACACACACACACACACACACACACACACACGCACACACACACACACACACACACACACACACAGAGAGAGAGAGAGAGAGAGAGAGAGAGAGAGAGACAAACAGGCAGACTGAGTAAAAGAGAGAGAAAGACGCACATACACACACATAGACAAATACATACTGTACCCAAGTAACATATTTCCTTTTTGAAATTAGTAAATAAAATATGTCACAATACGAGAACAGGCATAAATGCCGAGCCCTACTAGGAGCACATCTGTAGAAAGTACTACATTTATATGATACGAACTGATCTGTTTTATGGACTATATGTATATAAGAACATTTCAATACGTTGTAATGGAAACGTTCACCATGAGAACGTAACGATATTAGCTCCTCGTAGGCTTCTGTGCTCGCTCGAGGCTGCAGAAGCACAAGAGTGGAGCAAACTTCTCAGAGCTGAGAAGAAACTTCGTGGCCCGCGGTCTTAACTAAGTCATCCTTCGCCGAAGACGGAGGTAGTCGTGGCTTGTAAAATTAAGTTGATAATGAGACCCGTGTTCCTAAATCTTTCTACACTAAGAGTGATGAACTTCCACACACACAAGCCAAGCAAGCCGCTCTCCCTGTCGTTTAAAATTTTCCATGACATTATAATTCTACTTTCAGTTCTTACGTTTCACATTTTCTGTCTAAGAATTGTGTGCAAAATGTAAATAACAGAGCTCTAAATATTTTATTAACAGCGTGAGTGTTGCCTGCGTACATTCGACGAAAATACAAATATTACGTAACGTAACAAATTTGAATAACATAAACACTTAAAAAGCTGCAATTTTTGTATAAAACTTATTTCATTACATTTCTTAGCGAACATACACTTAAGAGAAATATTTTCTATTTGTAAAACAGCTTGATTCATGTGTCCCTCATACTACACAGACCAGACGGGAGGAAACTTCAAAAGGAGTTAAAACGAACAGTTAAAGGCTTCCAAACCTTCTTCCTCATGAATTAGGAGAGATCCTCCCATGCTGATGGATGTGTCCATTATTTCAACGATAGAAACACAGGGCTTAAGATACTTTCTACAGATACTGCAGAGAATGAACCTGGACAGAGAACTAGAAATATACTACAACAGTTTACGAAAGTGACATAAAGGAGAATGTTTTACCCTGAGTTACTTCAAAAATACTACGCCGCTGAATTAGTACACCTGATATGAGGGAAGTTCGATAAGTAGCGTAACACATTATCTTTCTGAAAGAAAGCTGGTTTTTATTCATGATTCCAATGTACCATATTATTCCCCACTCCTTTGGCTACAAAACCCTATTTCACAAATCTCCCTTCAATGAGACAGCCTTACGCCACCTTACTGGGAGGGCCTGTATGAACGCAGTACAGCTTCACTGCTCGATGTCGCAGTTACCCTCTCATCACTCATGTCCTGATTCCCATGGAGTGCATCCTGCATTGGATCAAACAGATAGCAGTCAGAAGCTGTGTGGTCTTCCGTTAGGTGCCGACCGCTGTGGGATCGGACGTGGATGTGTGTGATGTCCTTAGGTTAGTTAGGTTTAAATAGTTCTAAGTTCTAGGGGACTGATGACTTCAGATGTTAAGTCCCATAGTGCTCAGAGCCATCTGAACCATTTTTCTTCCGTTAGGTATTGAGGGACCCAGCGGTCATACACCTTTGAGTACGCTAACTGGTTCAAAATGGTTCAAATGGCTCTAAACACTATGGGACTTAACATCTTAGGTCATCAGTCCCCTAGAACTTAGAACTACTTAAACCTAACTAACCTAAGGACATCACACACATCCATGTCCGATGCAGGATTCGAACCTGCGACCGTACAGTAGCGCGGTTCCCGACTGAAGCGCCTAGAACCGCACGGCCACAGCGGCCGGCCCGCTAACTGGTGCGCGAGCGTGTAACCACTACCAACAGAGAAGTCCAGTTCTGCAGTGAGATTTTAGTTTGTGATATTTCAATCACCTGGAATGAGAGTATCCACACATTCCAATATTACAGAAGTCACAGCCGGCCAGCCAGCTATCACGTGGAAGATCGGATAGTATTGTGGGACATTGTTCTGATTAAGACAGATGCCTCACCCAATGACTCACCGAGCTTTTTTTCACTGCCAGGTCTCCGTTGTCATTGTTCATGCAGCAAAAGAAACTCAATGACAGCTCTCTGCTTGGAACGCACTTCCTTCACAGACGCCATTTTGAAGGCTACGTTCAGCTTTGCAACCTATCGGATGTTCAGGAAACTATATGGGCAGAATTGGGAATATTCCACGATGTCCCTTAACAAATTCCACATGTTTTTAATCGAAAATGGGCGAGGAAAAATGTGTGTTCCATTACCTGTGGAATGACACTTGTAAATTCATTTCAAATTATGTCTGAAATTTTACTTGTTGTAAGTGTATATCCTTTCTTGGCTAACACACTGATACCTACGTAAGGTATAGTCTTTGATTTAGAAGTTGTAAATTACATTTAATATGTCGTGCCTATACGTGATATTATCTATATTACTGATCACAAGCAATATTTTTGCATTATATTACGAAGCTCGGGATGTTACTTGATGTAAATGTTTTCTACTCCTTGTCTTTCTTTCTGCAATAAACCTTTGGGGCCTAATTGAGGTTGCAGGAACCCTTCAACCTTAACAGTTTCGTCTACATAACACTGCATAATCTGTAACCGCACTGGTCTGGCCAAGCAATTTTTAAAAGTAGCTTTTCCTAATGGTATCCGGAACGAAAATCACGAATGTAAAACCAAAAAAAGCTGGCATATGGACGAAAATTTTCATTTATTCCTTAATTTTCAGGTAACTTCTGATAAAATATTGTACCGGAACTACTATTTAATTGCCGATTTTAATCAGTAGACTAATGGATGGACATAACATTCCCGCTCGGACGGTCAGAAAAAGGAAGACAGTAGTTCGTGTTGGAACACTGTTAAATGAAGATGGCCAGTTTAGGCCCCTCAGCGTTTCATGTATATAAAATACAAAAGTGGATAAGGACACTTGCCTATTAGTAACACTACTTCACAACCGTTTCATCTTGTGACCATTTTACAAAATGATACTCATCTAAGCCAGAAACACTCCAGAGCCGAGAACGTTGCCTTTAAGTTTGTGTGAGTCCTTAGCTCGGTTATTTAAAATTACAATATCATTACTTTAGTGAGGGAAACAGAACTTATTGTGTGGCTCATGCTGAAACGTTTTTATTATTTTTTTGTGCATGAATAATTCCTTTCATCAATAATGCATCCACCTATCTGCATACAGTGTCGTTAGTAAACAGAAACAAACAAGTAAATTTTCATGTTTCTATACAGCTCTTCGGTACGCAGGTGCATGAAGAAATCATCGTTAATTTCCTGTATGTTTATCAATAACGGTAGACTACGTCGAACTGTCCGAGAAACAGGTGTCTGATTTCGAAATACTCACAGAGTTACTTGCAGTTTTCAAGTTATCCTACCTAGAAATTGGAAGCGATTCTAACCAATCTGTGTTTTCCAGCTGCACGTAGCTTAATATTTACATTATAGACGACATACTCGTCTTGAGAGATTCAGCAACCGTATTCATATTTAAGGTAATTCTTATTATTGCTCCGTTTCAGTTTCATATTTTTAATTAGATTACACAATTCGATCACTGTGGAACATCTTCACATCTATGTAATTATTGACTCAGCTGACCGTATCTGCCCTTTAATATGGTGTGGTCAGAGCAAAAACGCTTACTGCAATGCATGTATGTGAAGCAAGCACGCACCCAAGCCATGGAAAAGAACTCGTGCATCTTACGGCTAAATGAATGAGTTTGAAAGGGAGATGGGGTCAAAGTGTGGCCTTGCGATTGACGGGATCGTCCTTTCGGGGAATTGCTACACAAGTTGGACTCACTGGGTCAGTTGGGCAACGATGGTTGTGTTAGAGGTCACGTGAATATTACTATACCTGTAATCAAGGTTCTGAACGTCCATGTCGGGCGCTGATGACCGCGCAGTTGAGCGCCCCACAAACCAAACATCATCATCATCATCATCACGTCCATGAAGCACAGTCGCTTGCCAGAATCATTGTACTGTAAGGACAGCAGATATCGTACAGCTACCACAGAACAGATAAGAGCTCCTATGAGCACAGATGTGTCCACACGAACTGTTGCAACAGGTTATTAGCAGTGGGACTGCGGGCGCGCTAACCTCTATCCCGTCTTCCACTCGCGCCGCAGCATTGTCGTGCATGGCTTGACTGGTGCCAGCAGAGGCTCACAGAGGGTCAATTGGAAGATGGAATGGCGCGCCGTGGTTTTCAACGGTGAAAGAAGATTCCGTATGCATGCAAGTGATGGTCGTTCGCCGCTATGATGTACACCTGGTGAGCACTGCCTAGAGTGCACACGTCCAAGACACACTGGTCCGCCCCATACCTAATGGTCTGGAGAGCGATAAGCTAAAACCCACTGGAACCAGTTGAACAATATAAAGAAACCAATATCATCAAACCCATAGCTCTAAACAATGCATATAACCCACACATGATCGATAAATTATCACAAAAATCCAAAAAACAGCAACCAACAAAGCCCCACACGAGAAACCTATGCAATCAACACAAAAGCCTTCACAAAGCAGCAGAAATATGACCCAATTCCTTTTCTAGGGAGCATATCCTATAAAATAAGTAATCTTTTCACGAACACAAACATAAATATAAGCTTCCACACAAACCATAAACTTCAGCAGCTAACCATTCATAACATTCATAACAAAAATAACAATCCCCATACAAAAGATCAGGTATATATAAACTTAGATGCCAAAATTGCCCCTCCGTCTATATTGGACAGACTAGGTGAAACTTTGGGATTCGATTCATAGAACTTTTAGATGCCATATGTCTGAACAATCCTTCTAAATCTGCATTTGCAATGCACACAACTCTCAGTAAGCGTGGAGTACAAAACATTGAAGACCACATCCAAATATTGCAGCATGCTGAGAAAGGTAGCCTCATAAATCTACTTGAAGAGATAGAAATATATACACATAAAAGCAAATCACTACATCATATTCTCAATGAACAGACAGAGCTAGCCAATGCAACCTTTCTATAAAATTTCACTCACATATTATCCAGTTTAAAACATAAATAAACATTACTCCTTTTAACAGCAACATGCAGTCAATAATCCAAATAAAGTATTACATCATAATATGCCTGCCTGCTCAGTCACATATTACTGCAACTGTAAAATTGATTTAAAAATAAAAGTGGTCTGCCATACTACATTAATATAATTACTACTGTCACGTTATTCATTATCTCATGTATATGATGTCACCTGCGTATTGCATTGTATTTAGACAATACCATGTAAGTAACATACATACAACTGCCCACCACATTTTCGCAATTTATTTGTAATTAATGATCACTGAATATGGTATACTCACAATGTAACGTTAATTCTTTGTTATATAGATACCTGTAATGCTACCTTGATTCCTTGGGGAAAAAATACCTTGCTGTAACTATACTTGATTCAAAATTTCAGGGTACTATGTGATGTTAATTGTTACTGTCATATTATTCATTTATATCTTACCTCTATGTTGCTCCTTGTATATAGAACAGTATTTACATAATACCATGTAAATATCATTCACACAAGCAATCCTGAAACTTGGCAACAAAATCACGCGGAATTTTGGACGTAAGTACCACAACCACCTAACCTCACATGTCTATTTTCTCTGTATTTCATAGTTTGGAGGTTAATTATGTTCACATAGGGCACTTCTACTACTGTTTTCTACCATAGGGCACCAACACACCAAGAATATTTCGCCACAGTGGAAGAAAAAAAATCGAAAACTGACGATTATGTAAAGTGTATCTTGCAAATCTTGTGAACAACCGTCTGATGATGAACTTGCCTGTTCGATACCGGTTACGGCGCTATGTACCTAAATAAATAGCAGTGTTAATAGTGGCTGGTTGCTGTCTTCTTCTTTGTAAGAATTAATCTACAGTAACCTAGAATACTCACTTTTGAAATTTCATACATATCATTCCAACGGCTGCAAGAGATATTCAATTGAAATTATTGTTATGGTATTAAGAGTTTCACTTAACGTTGTATCTATATAATGAATATATGTTTTAAAAATGGCACAAAGAGGAACAAGCTCGTCGGTTATAGTAAAACATTGTTGTTCTTCTTGTTGGTATTTTTCTTGGCATATGGGAACATTGCATGAGTAACCTGATTTGATGTTGCACTCCAAGGTAATCAGTTCTGCAGAAGTCTCTTCATTTCATAATTACTGCAGCTTTATATCCATTTGAACTTGCTGACCACATTTAAGTGTTGATTTTTCCATCGCAATTTTTATCCCATACACTTCCCTCCATTCCTTGAAGACCCACAATTTGCTCAATCAACTTAGCTTTTCTTGTACCCGAGCTGTGCCATTTAACGTCCAACATTATTCCTTATAACCATTTTTCAAATGCCTGTGTTCTCTCCCTCTCAATCCAGCGTACCACTGAAGTTTCACTTCCACATAGAGCAACACTCCAGATATAAACTTTGAGAAAAAAAAGTTCCCAATACTCTAATTTTTACTAGATGTGAACATATTTCTCAGTTTTAGTAAAGTTCTTCTCACTGTTATTAAAATGCATTTTATATCCTCTTTACGTCTGCAGCCAAGTAGCGTCTGATTCCCTAACCCAATTATGACATGCGGTGCCCCGTTGTATCTTCTCTAAAACTTAAAGCCGCGCTCCTTGGGCTACTTGAATGCCAGATACAGGCTCAGCTTCCCCGCAGCTCCGGCGTCTTCTGCTTGCATCAAATTCTTCTCCGAGAATTCTATATTTTGAAGAAGGTGAAAATTCATCTACTATTCCAAAATCCTATTATCTAGTCCAAATAAAGACTCTCTCAGAATTCAGTTGCTGTTAACATATTCTACATTCAAAATTCAATATACCATTTCACTGCCACATTAAACAGTAAGCCCAACCTTTCTTAGGGCATTCGCACACGACTGAATTCAACCAAATTAAATAACATTTCTTCTCAACAATACAATACTAATATACATGTCCGTCTGCTCGAGACCAAGTCACTATTAGTAATAATCAGTTTTTTTCTTCCGTTGTCTCTCCATAACACACAACAATCACCATCGTGTTTCGTTCATGAAATTCGGCCACGGAATTCTGGGCCGGAAATTTTTCTTTTCTCTTAGCTGCAACAGCACGCGTCACTTGTTGGCCCGGTTTTGCTCTTCTTTGTCGGTTATCCTGCACAAATAACGTTCTGCGGCAGTGTGTATCTGTTTGTGCTACAACCCACTACAAAATAACGTGTGTTCGAAGCGACTGGAACACAAGTGACTCCAGACATTCGTAAAATTATGGGGGCACTACAGACAGTAACACATAGATTAATCCGATTAGAGTCCTCCATCTTTCTTTATTTTTATAGAGAATCACGTAATAACCTCTGCTCACGCCGGTCAGCATATATTTGGCCCTCTGCCATCTCTCACGGAATTACTATGGCATTAGCAAACGATGACGATTTTTATATCTTTCCTCTGAACGACAATTCCTTTTTCTTAAATTTTTTCTCGGCTCTCTTTTCAGCTTATTCTTTGTATAGGGTGAAAAACATGGGCGATTATAACAACGTTTCACTTCGTTCTGAACAACACTCTTCCTTCCATATGCTTACAATTTTGTAACTGTAGTCTGCATACTACACAAATTGCAGGTTTATTTTATACACATCACCACTGATAACTACAGTATTTAAAAAAACACATTCTTGTATCAAGAAGGAGATATGTGATTACAACGAAATTTATTTCACAGGTTAGGGATACAACAACACACAAATGGTCAGAATTAAAGATTTATACATAGACTCTGACCGTGGGAATTAACTACGGTGTGGAGACGACATTTGCTGCAATTAAAGGCTTTAGATTTCATTGCATGGAATCAAAGAGGGCCTGGATGTGCTGTTGGGGAATAAACTGCTAGCGAGTTGTGGTTACCGTGCGTCAAGAAAGAGTCGACATTGGTTGGTGGAGGACGAGAACCCAAAAATTGCCGTGTCCATATCCCAGATACTTTCGATGGGCAACATGTCAGGCAAACATGTAGGTCATGGACCCATCAGTAGTAGTCTTCCTTCGAAGAAGACTTGCAGATTCCTTGAAATATCTGGCTGGCAACTTTCCCTGCTAAAATGTGGCATGTGAAGCTCCCTGCAGGAGATGCAGTGTCTCGGAATCTAAACTCTTCATGTTGTAGCGGTTACTGTTTAGATTCTTCCCAATACGTAAGGGGGGGGGGGGGGGGGGTCGCATGCTATAGCCAATCACACCCCACAGTATGTGGCTTGGAAATGGTTACCCTACAACCTAACAACTAAGTCTGACCGACTGTGTTCACCACGGTAGCGCCTGAAACGCACACGGCCATCACTGATGGAGAAGGTGGACTGGGACTCGTAATAAAACAATAATTTTTACCACTCAGTCGACCAGTGAAGGCGTTCATGTACCGTTCTTTGAATCGTCGGTTATTCCTAGTCAAAGGAAGGCAACGCAATGGAAAGCGTGTCACCAATCCTGGCAACAGCAGATGGCGTCTATCTGTCTACGCAGACATGCCCACAACCGTTGCAGTCTTTAAATTCGAGCCAACACTGTGGACGAAGTTCTTTTTTTTGTAACAGTCATACGGACAAGATGTCTGTCATACAGCGCTGTGGGCATGTTTTGTGATACTGAAGCCACTGAACGCTGTGAACAACACTCTTCTATCTAATGTTACACCGACGCAAACCATAGCAGCATACCTGTAAGAGCCGATTTGAGCGATATAGCAAATCATTTTTCCTCTGGAATAATCTGTCGATCCGGTGGAACTCACTTACGTGGCAATACTGGGTCCTTTGACGTCGACGAGGCATCCCCATATTTGCTTCCACTTTTTCACCTCGTTTGATGGCTCTCCACCGACGGAGTGTGGCGTAACACAGACCTACTCAGTCTCACAAAAGAGGGTGCTATTGGGCCCACTTGAACCCCATTTCTCTGCAGTCATAATCACTCTTCTCCACATTCTATGATTTGGGAATGATTCATATCAGTCCTTCTGATTATTAGAGTTTCAGAAACAGTAGCGTATTTCTGACATGTTAAATAAATATTTTTTAAAGGAAAAGCTTTTAATGCCTACGCCGCAATTTTCGTACTTCAATAAAAGCATGGTATCTAGTTTCTATTGCTATCTACAACAATCTTCAGAACTGTACACAACTGGGAAAACAGCCTATGAAAAATATATACAATCAAGTAGAATATAAAAACACTGTGTAAAACTGACCAAAAAATATAAGAAGAGCCAGTTCCAGTAGCGAAAGTATACTTATCAATACAGTACAAAAATGTTATTGTTCATAAGGTAACATGGCCTTAAAAAGGTAAAAAGGTGGCTAATATTCATTGGAAAGCGTCATTAGTTGTAGTCATGCCATGACGTACATTCCTAAATTCCAAGAAAATGACGGTACATAGTTTAAAAACACTACACTGAGTGTGTCAGGTTTGTAGACCTACCGAAAGAATTTTAGACAAGGAAGAATTCAGACTAGAAATCATAAAATGCTTATATCTAAATAAATCGCAGCATACCTGTCTCATAATTATAAGTTCATGTCATTGATGTCTCTAAAATTTTAAAATTCACTTTGATGTAGACTTGTATTCTTTAAGATTTTTTGCCTAAAATTATTTCGAAACATCTACAACCTGGCTTCCTAGTGATGATGTTTTTAAAGTATGTACTGCCATTGTCGTGGGTTTTACCACTACATGTCATTGCATGTTTTGAACTAAGTTATCTTTTAAACATTAACATATTTTCTACTAAACTGTAAAACTGATTTCTCGAATGTTCATTTTTACAGTTGGAACTGGCACCCTGTTACATTTCTGATAAGCTTTTATACAGCGTTTTTATATCCTACTTGGCTGTAAAAAATTTTCTTGGGCTACTTTTTATCAGGTTGTTTACAGACTGACATCAGTTTTACACAGCAATTGAATCTAGTTATCAAATTGTGGTTGTAATAGGAACACTGTGATATAGGCATTAAAAATTCCTTTACATAACAAAATTAAGAAACTACAGTAAGACAGTTATCTCCTCCCTGACAATGTCAGGCTTCAGTTAACTAATTGTTGCATTAGGCGAAACATTTCAATGGATGCTAATTTCTCTATTTCTTACTTTGTGTTCTTCTACAGCTGTTCTTTGGAGTGTAATTAAATGCGAAATAAGACAGAGGAACGAGTACATCTGGCACTGTAACGTACCTCATTCCTAGTTGGGACGTGCGTCTCATAATTCGCAAGATTCCACGGTACGCTGCAGCTTTTGGCAGGTGTCTGTTCCTTGAGGAGGTCGCGACAGCTCACTAGAATGGCGACCCTGCCAGGGCGACGTGTAGAGGCGGGGGTGTGGGAGGACAGCGGCGCGCAGCTCTAATGCGCTCTCGGCGGCCTTCCGCCACTCGGGCCGAGCACCGCCCCTACAGGCATCGACCGCCGGCCCCTTATCTCAGGCACCTACGCGCCAGCCACACGCTGCTAACCTAACCGCCTATCTGCAGCAGCATCTTCAAAGGGACCACCAAAGGCAGGCCTACACTGGGGCCACTGCCAGCACCTCCACTGCACTGAACTATATTCATTGGATCCGACAGACCTCAATCATTGATCAGATATTGCGCGTTTATGAAACAACACGCTATGGTCTACGATGAAAATGAGATATTCTGCAGTTTTGACTGTTTTCACTAATTGATAATATGGAGGAGATGAACCAGTCTTACTGTCTGAAATGACATCCTTTCAGCTACAGTATGTAGAATTTTTTCTGTAGTTGAGCATTTGTTTCCTTTAAGTCAGTACTCTTTTGGCGGATGTGACTCCGTACATTACTTTTTCTGTCCTGGACTAACATTTACTTGACATCCTTTGTAATCTATTTTGGAAGTTTTATCCATTTCCTGCACACACAATTTTACCCCACTACAGCTACTGTCATCTCCAAGTTAACTATTTCAGGCTGCCATAGCAGATTTCTAAACTGAGACCTTCTCCGATAAGGATCTACCACAGTCTTCTTCTCATATTTTTATCTTTGTAGCACTTTATTGCTTACTTATTTCGTTTGTTATTTACGAACTAAATTATATCGTTCTTTGATAAAATCACGTTTCAAATGTTTCTGAAGTCGTCTTCCGATGGACCACGTTTTACTTCCATATAATGCTGAGCTCCAGACGATTACTGTAAGCGTCTTCTCTCTCATTTCTGTCTGAAGCTCTCATACCGGCAGAATCCTTTCTCGAAACAAGCTTTTTTCTGCTGTGCCAATCTACTTGTGATGCGTTGTCGTCTTCGCCCGTTTGGTGTAATTTATTTCCTAAATACAACGACTCTTAAGACTCTGTATTTGTAACTTTGATGATCTAGAAGTCTTCATTTCTTTTAGCTAATGTCCACTATCTTCGTCTATGTTTTTTCTTGGCCGGCCAGTAGTGGCCGAGTGGTTCTAGGCGCTACAGTCTGGAACCGCGCGACCGCTACGATCGCAGGTTCGAATCCTGCCTCGGGCATGCATGGATGTTTGTGATGTCCTTAGGTTAGTCAGGTTTAAGTAGTTCTAAGTTCTAGGGGACTGATGACTTTAGAAGATAAGTCCCATAGTGCTCAGAGCCATTTTTTTTTTTGTTTTTTTTCCTTAAGCTATATTCTGTGATATGCATTTCCTCCGTCCCTTTCAAAACGGCTTCTGATTCTTTCTTACATCCTATTAGAAGGGTTTTGTCGTTAACAAACCTTAGCACTGGTATCTCTTCCATTTGTATTTTTGTTCTAAAATTTACTTTCACTTCCTTCATTGCTCCTAGGACGTACTAGCTAAAGAACAATGGTTATAATGTGCAGCCCATCGTTAGAAAACTTATTAACAGGGGCATGTCTTTATGAGCAGATATTGCATTCTAAAAAGTAGATCTGGTATTGCATTCAACTGAACGGTGGATATTTTTCGTAAAAGATGAGATTAATTACCATTTGAGAATGTCTTTCATCATTAAATGGGAGTCGGTAAGTTATTATTAATTATTAACTGGGCTTCATTTAAAACACATGCTTGTTCTTTAATTTCCATTCACCAAAATAACTTCATACATGACACCTACAAGTTAAGTATATTGATTACAATGTTCAGTTGAAATTACGGTAATCATCAATATATGATCTGTTAAGATGAAATTCTGTATCTTTGGCCCGAAAAGAAGTTGCATGCCATCGCATATTTTTATGCTCAAAACTGCACAATAATCGTTTGACTGTCTTGGTTATTTTGAATACTTGTATTCATTCCACTCAAACGAAAGTATGTTGAGAAAATAAATTTCTGTGGAAGAGACTACCATGTCGTAGTAGCATTCTCAAGCCTGTTAGTGGCACACTACAGTTTTATTGATTTATTTTGTAACATTGTGTAAAGTAAATGCCTGAAGTGGTATGTATAACGCTGAGGAATCAATGCAGGCTCACTGTATATTAAAAATTCGGTATCGAATGTGGTGAGACAGCTATTACGATCCACAGTTCTTCAGGTGGAGATATAGTTTTCAAAGGTCCGTGCTACCGACCTCGTTAACTTCTTGAGTAGACAGGAATCATTCAAGAAAATCCTTGTGATTTGCAGATCTCTGTACAGGGCTGAGGCTGCTTTCGACTAGTAGGTAATCGATAAGTAGCCTACTTGTGGGAGAAAAGGTTTTGAGTCAAACTGGCCCATTACACAGTGTATCAGAAACAGCAATCCGTATCCGTGGCATTTTAGAGCTTTACACGATCAATGAGAGGTCCCTGCTGGCCATGGCACACGTGAAGAAACTTGCTGACTTCTTTCGTCACCAAATTATGTCATTAAGCAGGGTAGCGCCAGCGTTACACAGTGTTATGATTGATGTGTCCTGTGGATAATTTTTTATGCTGTGCACTTAACATAAA
The DNA here is from genome assembly GCF_023864345.2 of Schistocerca serialis cubense. NCBI lineage: Eukaryota > Metazoa > Arthropoda > Insecta > Orthoptera > Acrididae > Schistocerca > Schistocerca serialis. The sequence continues at coordinate 57,715,175 of NC_064644.1, forward strand.
CAGTAACAGTTTCCATCCAGTAATCCCACTCCAATGAACTTAGGCTGGAATGACAACTTCGATGTCATTCAGACGATATGGTCTATGTGGTCACATCACTTGAGCCGTCATACTTCTTTGCATTCACATAACACTCAAAACAAGTTCCTCGCGAACGTTATAAATTACGTACTAAGACTCCTCTAACAATACGAAATCACTACATAAAGCCACCCTTGTAATAGGGGCAGAAGTAAATACCTGTTCTCAGTGTGATTGCAGCAGAACTCGCTGTGTTTCGTGAATGGTACACACGGCTTGTGTACACTCTTCAATCAGTGAACATGTCGCGAGAGATCATTTGAAGCTGAGACAGTACGTCCTTCGTCGCTTTATGGCTTCGGTGATCCTCATTACAGATACGCGTACACCATAGCAACGTGGTTCGAACGTTCAGCCGCTGTCAAAAGGCAAGAACAGATTGAAGCTTGGCTTCGGTCATGGACACAGGCTGATGACTCCGGTCTACGAATTTTGGCGCGAAGCTACTTCGAGGTGAATCCAACAGAACAACACCTTTCCTTTTTGGAAGAAACTACAGGGGTTGTCTCGATCAACACAGTACACAATCGTTGTCATACGTCGTTTACGAACAGTACTAGACATCTTCAAGAACCTTTGGATCAGAGTGCGAAGGTGGATGCAAGTACGACGTTCTGTGTTACCCAGCAGTACTTTTTGCTTCCACAGATGTGCCAAAGAGGACCCAGTAGTTGTTACAACTTCTACTGTTGTGCCAAGAACTATCCAAGCATGTTATTCAGTACACAATAAGTTGCGTTATCTAGCAATAGTATTTGCTTCCTTAGATGAACTAAGGAAGATCTAAGCAAGCTACGGAATACATGCTATATTCTATGTTACACAGCGGTAGTTATTTCTTCCACAGTTGTGCGAAAAAAGATTAAAGTATGTTAGTTAGTGCACGATACCCTATGTTACTGAACAGTACAGATGTGCCAAGCAGGATCCATACATGTTACCCAGTACTTGTATGTTATCCAAAAGTGTTTCTAACTTCCACGGATGCTCTAAGATGTATACTTTCGAGCAGACTGTTTTATTTTCGTTATTGCTTTGTATCTACTTAACAAAACTCTGTAGTTTTAATTTCATAACAGTAATTCTTTCAATCTCTGTTCCCAATCAGTCATGTTCCACAGAAGTGATACACACACAGGTGATGCAAAAATTAATTATCTTAAATCTCCTCATCAACTGAGACTACAGTTTCCTACAAAGCACTTTGTCAGATGCTCTTCATTGTACAGCTTTTGTACACTCTGTTGTCGATTAACGGCGCGAAGTGCCCAGTTAAGTGGTACGAATGCCACTGCATCAGAGATATCAGAGTCGCTGGTAGAACACAGTGTAGAGCTTTGTCGCCACGAGCGCCGTGAATCGCGTGTGCTCGGGCAGCGTGTCCCCAGACCGGCAACACAAGTGCGCTTATCTGCGCGGAAATCTGGAGGGCGTGGCCCTGCATACTCCAATATTTGTGAGCGCGCCACCGTCACAAGCCCCCGCCCCTGCCCCCGCCCCCCCCCCCCCCGCCACTCTCACTCACTCTGTCTCTGTGTCTCTCTTTGACCCTCTCTCTCCCTGACCCCTCTCTGTCTGCTCTCGACCGGGCAGTCCTCTGTAACATCAAGTTAATGAGCGTAAACGTTCGCGACCCCCACTCCACGTTTATTTGCGTATTAAATAATTTTCAGACTAAACAGTCTGCACTACAGTCCCTAACAATACATTCAAAATGTTTCTGGTCCCTACTAATCCGTGTGATCTCCTCTGGAGTTTGTTAGCACCGCTTCCTTCATCATATTCATATTTTAAACAGTGATCCATTCGATTAGTTTATGGTGTCTCAAACCTTTTCCTATCTTATACTAATATTTTTATTTCCAAACAGTTCCGCACGCAACACTGTGCGGACAACACGAAACCTGTTTACCCACACTATATTATCTTCTGGGAGTGCTAGTCCAGCAGTGTAAAGCAAGCAAGTTTCTATCAATTTTACGCGGTAGGAGAGAGCTGGAACTGAAGGTATATGGACGTGATTTTAGTCCTGGCTCGGCGGCTCAGTCAGTAATCTCACTGTCTGTGCAACCCAAGGTTCTGGTTTCGTGTCTCGATCCGATACACATTTCTGTTATGACATGGTACTTCAAAAACAGTGCACGTTCTACATTGGAGTCTAAGACTCAATCTGTAATATGGACGCTGTCTCCCGAAGGCATCGTATGCTGTGAACTCATATTTATTGTACCCGACAACTTCAGGCCTTGTGCTTGAAAGCATTGACAGCTGAATACGTGCCGTAATTTTACAACAAATAAGCACTACCGTGATGAGGGGCCCGAAATGTTGTTTCACGGTCTCCGACTGATAAGCATTGATAACCGAGTCAAAAATGGTTCAAATTGCTCTGAGCACTATGGGACTTAACGTCTGAGGGCACCAGCCCCCTAGAACTTAGAACTACTTAAACCTAACCTAAGGACATCACACACATCCATGCCCGAGGCAGGATTCGAACCAGCGACCGTAGCGGTCGCGCGGCTCCAGACTGTAGCGCCTAGAACCGCTCAGCCACCCCGGCCGGCGATAACCGAGTCCTCGACGGCGATAAAACTTCGCATAATGACGTACTAAATATAGCGTTTTCTTGGCAAAAGTGAGAAATATTTTGCCTTAAGTATGCTTTGCAATGTTTCCCAAAATGCAGCAACGAAAGGTCCTAAGTTCAACGGCAATTTATTTTTTTCCTGATATTTGCAGCTCATACAGTTTCACCATGAATGAGAAGACCTTCCAAGGGCGGCATAATGAAAAGCAGTCGGCATAACTTCGGTGAAGTGACGCTTGTCTATGCAAGCACGGCGTCACGTAGGTGACTGTGGCCAGAAAATAAATTTCTGGTGGCAGATTCTTGCCTCACCTATAAGTAACCATATTACCCACCATGTTTTGTACTATCATCTTTTCGCTACATCATCTTCTTCAGTCGCGTGGAATATAGTAAAGATAATTGGCAGTGAATCCATTAACCACTTGCCTTCCTACTGTTCCACCTACCTACACTTACTACTTATTAAAATTATAATGACGTCTTTCAGTTACGCTGTTCCTTGAGTAATTCGTTTCTCTTTACGTATGTGCTAGCTATTCGTCTTACGAATCTCTCTGTCATTCACGAAACAACAGCTAGTTTTCCATTGGTTTTCTCATTACGGGAACATTCGTTACTCACATTAACTAAAACTTGTATCTTAGTTTGTTGGCTTTAATACGCTCTTAGAAATTATGTAAAACTTAAGGATAAATTTCAAGGAGCAAAAGGTTATTTGCAACTTGAACAGAAAGCAGACCGCAGCTATGAGCGCCGAAGGACTTGGTACAAAAGCAGTAGTTGAGAAGGGAGTGAGCACGGCTGTTACCAGTTCCCGATGTTAAACAGATCGTATATTCTGCAAGAAATGAAGGAGGTCCACGTGATATTTCGAAAGGCGATTACTTATCAGGGGCCGGCCGGAGTGGCCATGAGGTTCTAGGCGCTACAGTCTGGAGCCGAGCGACCGCTACGGTCGCAGGTTCGAATCCTGCCTCGGGCATGTATATGTGTGATGTCCATAGGTTAGTTGGGTATAATTAGTTCTAAGTTCTAGGCGACTGATGACCCCAGAAGTTAAGTCGCATAGTGCTCAGAGCCATTTGAGCCAACTAATCAGGGAGAAGAAAATTCGAGGTTTGTCGTTGAGATTGTAATATGAATATCAGAAAAAACATAACAAACGTAATGTAGTCGAAATGAATCAGACGATGATGAGGGAATTAGATTACCAAATGTAACATAGGTAAGTGCATATTTTCGTTAGCGCAGCAAAATACTTAATGATGGCCGAAGGAGAGAAGATATGAAATGACAGTAGGAATGCGTGTAGAAAACAGAGGAATCTCTTAACACAGAATATAAATTTTAGTGTTCAGAAGTCTTTTCTGAGCTTAATTACCTGTAGCCTAGCTCTGTACAGAGGTAAAACATGGACGACATACTGTCTAGCCAAGACGAGAATTGAGCCTATTGAAATGAGGTGATACAGGAAAATGTTGAAGATTTGATTGGTTCAGTGCATAACTTATAAAGAGGAAACGAGTTGAGTTGGCCATTTAATAGGACACATCCGAAAACATCAAGGACTTCTCATTTTCGTAAAGCAGGCATTGCGCAAGGAGGAGAGCAAGACAAAGGGTTGCAGTAACCACTTCACACAGATGTAGGTTTCAGTGACTACTCGTAGATGTAGAGGATTGAAGCTGCGGGCTTTCAAAAACATTAAAATTATGAAATGATGTTGGTGGTGTGGTGGCCCTCAACTATGTACCCTCTGACTCAAAGTTGAAATATTAAAAGTTTTGGCTGGTTTCGTTGCCTAGGAGCTGGGATACGTAGTTGCCGCACTAAAAGCCTAATACTACTGAGTCTACAGTGTACAATAGGAATATACACATGAATCGAATGGTCGAAGGTTCCTATCACTCGGCAATTGCGAATGTGACGTAGAAATTTATAAATGAAAGATTGCAATTAAATAAAATCTGCAGGTACTATCTTAACGACTTTAAATGATGAGTACGATAGTAGAAGTACTTTTGAGAATGTGGTGTATTTCTGCAAAACACTTATTGATGTCGATGGTCCAGCTATTAATTAAAAAATAAGTTGAATAACAGGGAAACAATAGCTTCCTACTTCACGTAATTAGTTATGAACGACAACATAGCTCGCGAGTTATTCATTTATAAACGCATACTACGTCTTCACTATAGAAACCACAGAAATCTCACACATTCAAAAGTCGTCTGAAGTATTACTATCTCTCCACACTCTCCAAGTTTTTCCTGTGACCGTACGTCCATCGCGCCATCACGTCCTCTCCCGTACTGTCGAAACAATGCTCCTCCCCCCCCCCTTCCATTCGGTCTCCCCACATGTCCTTTTTGGAACGATCGCTATGATTGGCTAGAGCGCTCCTGCCATGTCTTGAGGTATCATGATTCGTCTGGCTACTATTAATTTCTATATGAACTGCGAAATGTCTGCCATTAAGGTTTCACAAAGTCCGCCATCCTTGGCACTACCGGCATAAAAGTCTCCCTCATCGACACAGCCTCACCATGGAATTCCCAGCCACGCGCTCTGGCTGGACCCCTCTTGCTTTGGCCAACGTCCGGCACCACGTGGTCAGCCTGCCGTGTGGCTCGCGCCCGCCGAGCAGCCCGTGCGGTCAGTCCAACTCCGAACTTAGAATATTTTCAGGGCGCCACAATTCGCTCTTTACCTCACAAAGTGGACAAAGTACAGTTGAGATCTGCATAAAATCGGCCTTCTATTTTTCGATGCTTGGTAGCACAGAGTTTGTTGAAACTCTCAGTATGTATAAATACCAGAGAAAACAGTAGCTCATACCCACACGTATAGTCGAAAACTGTAATTCATGGAAAAGTTTTGAGAAAACATTTATCCATCACTGGAAGTAATAAGGTTGGTGATCTTTTGATGAAGTAGATGCCACGCTCTGCTGCCTTTGAAAAAGGCACAGCTGGGATTATCACTTCCCCCAAGATAGACTAACGAGATCTGTGGCTGGCTGCCGAGTTTGCCAGGGATACTCGCACGACTCGGTAAGGGGACCACCTTGTCCTGCAGTTGTAAGGACATAATATAGGAGGTTTACGAAAGTTCAGTTAAATGCTGAAATCATGTGACAGGGAGGAAGGGGAAAAAAATGGCTCTGAGCACTATGGGACTTAACTACTGAGGTCATCAGTCCCCTAGAACTAAGAACTACTTAAACCTAACTAACCTAAGGACATCACACACATCCATGTTCGAGGCAGGATTCGAACCTGCGACCGTAGCGGTCACGCGGTTCCAAACTGACGCGCTTAGAACCGCACGGCCAACTCGGCCGGCAGGAAGGGGAAAAGAAAAAAAACATTTCTGCCAGAAGCTGGAGGAAAAGAATATAGTAGCCAATAATGACCGAATAAGCTACTGACAAAATAACTGTAATCAATCCTACCAGAGTGATGAGTGTTGGAGAGAGCCAGAGAGAGGAAAACGAATGATTAGAATAGGAGATAGGTCTCATTGGCTAAAGACAGATGAAATGAAACAATCGAATGTCACTTTTGTTCGGGAGTTCTATTTGGGATTGTTCAGCAACCTACTGTAAGTCTTTGTAGCTGACGTCGCTTGGATGACTTGTGCGTCTTTGTAGGAGGGATGTGATGGTCCCAGAAACACCCTATGCTTGAGCGAAGAAAATTTCCTGCGCGACTGAGATTCGCTGCCAGGATATAGCGACCTAGAAGCAAGAGATATTTCCTGTTTACTGCAGCTTCATCGTTCTCTCTGCTCTTCAGCAGCTACGGAAACTGCTAGTTGACCGCTAGAAAGACCGTCAGAGACTAACACCGCTGCTCAGAACACATAAGCAGAAGGCAATGGCACCGCTACAGGTCCGTTCGCCGCAGACGAGTCTTTCCAGAGAGATAAGGATTGTAAATGAGCCGCGGACATTTCAGTCACATTTTAAAGCACCTTAGCTTCCTATGACTTCACGTAGCAGTATATGAAAGAATATACGGTGTCCAGATTTAATATTTGATACGGCACACAGTTCAACATATTCATCGGGGCCTGTTCAGCGCTAAAGAGACCGACATATCCTTTTCGTAGACAGTTCCAAATCTGTCTCTGTGAGTAAGTTATCCGGTTCCTCAGATTTTCCGTAGTAACATCGCAGATTCTCTGAAATATCGTAGTGTCTCTACCGAAAACTTGTTCATCTTGACAGTCTGCATCACCTCTTCATTATCACTGTAATTGGTGGAAATATTGTGGAGTTTTGTAATAACTTTCCGACAGAGGGTCCGATGCTTGAGCAAAATATAAAACAACTGGAGAGCCTTCAAAAGGAAAAGTATGGTTTACCTTCTTCCGTTCTGTTTCATGGTCAAAGATTTCCAATGAAAGGTGCATGTTGGCATCAAAAGAGGTATCTCCTCTGTAAACAAGGTGAATCAACAAATACTTGTAACCCTTCCATCTCGTGAATCGTTCGAAACATTGAAGCAAAATTTTAGGTATCTGACAATGTGTAGTGGGGTAAATAATTCTGTTTGATGTTTAATCCACTTCACTCGTTTATCAGCCTAAGTACTAAAGCCAATATTCTTGTATTATGGAACGATATACCTTTTTAAATCGCTTTCGAAAGTTCTTGAAAAGATGAGTGCCATGCTAAGGTTGCTAAGGTTAGTTTTGAAGCATTACAGAAAAATATCTGAGGAATGAGCTGAAACTGAAAGGTAATTTAGGCCAAAACTGGTTACAGCAATGTAACCACTGCCAAGAGCGCTCTGGTGCCAGACTTGGTTGACAAAACAGTTAAGCGGATTATATGTGAAACCACATTAGTTACCTGTCATATGCCGAAACTCTCATTTCCTTATTTTGAACATATCACAGAAAAAAAGAGTGCTAGTTTCATCTGTGATGCTAGAAATGCGTTGGTTCTCACGGATGACTTAACAAAGTTAGAACCACCAGTTCACCATCTTTGGATGTTCGTATAGTTCGACGTGTAGCAGACACAGAATTTCCAGAAATGTTGTAACACAAGAAGAAGAGCAAATAGAGTTTGAGATCAGTACAGAAAAGTGCTGAAACAAGAACCGGTAGGAAACTTATACGACTGAGCTCTCTTCCTTTTCCTCTTTCTTTTATAGTTCGCTGCGAATACAGATGTGACATTGTGACTATCGACCCGGAGTTCGAAATATTTGTACTGATGCTATAAAAATATCTGCCAAAGGCCTTGCCACTGCTGATACGTCAGTTCCCGTCAGATCACCGCAGCTAAGCCTGCGGGTGCGCCTAGCAGTGGGGTGAATGTCTGAGTGTGCTGTGCGCCGCTGGCAAGCGGCGCGCACTCAGCCCTTGAGGCCAACTGAGTAGTTGTTACTTCATTAAGAGGTGGCTACCCCAGGTCACGAAAACTGACTGCTGGCAGCAGAGCGATGTGATAGCCCCCACGCCTCACTATGCTCGCATACTCTGATGCCTGTGGGCTGGGAATGACACAGTGGCCCGTCGGTACCGTTGATTCTTTCGCAGCTTTTTCTGATGGAGAATTTAAATATACATTTGAATCACCTATAACTTGCACTGCAAATACTGCGGAAGTGGAAAGTGCTATTGATGTTCAGTTTTCAGAGAATGAATTGGTAGTCACGGGATCGTATTGTTAGTCAATAAAGGGATTGTAATAATTCTTATCCAAATGTTTTTTTTTTTTTTTGTTCGAACATAATCTTTTAAATGGAAAAATTCCCATTGCCATTAACAAACTAAAAGTAGGATAAATCAGAACGTCAGTGGTGTTTGTTGCAGGATTATAGTATCGTTTACGAGATATCGTATTTTCAAAAGGTTCCACACCGAGAGATGTACAACAGCACACACTAGAGAGTATCACAAGTGCATACACTAATTACGTAGAATATGACCAGTAACGAGACAACTGACCGTCACATATTGTGTTCAAAATGACAACAGGCAATACGCGCTTCCAGTCTGGTGTGGAACGACTGCTGCACACGGGAAAGCATTTCAGCGCAGACGTCCGAGCAGGCTACAGTAATACGTCGTTGGATATTATCGTGTATAGTTGGTACTTCCAAGTATATAGTATATTTCAGCTTTCCCCACTGAAAAGAATCTACAGGTGTCAAATTCGGGGAACAGGCCGCCCTCGGTATAAGTCTTTCGCGTCCAGTCCAGCGATTTGGAAACAAATTTTTTCCTATCCACATCACACTCCGCAGGCCAGCTAATGGTGAGTAGTGGAGGGTACTTTCGGTACCACTATCTGATCCCTTCAACCCTGTTCCACTTGCGAATAGTGCGTGCGAAGAATGATTGTCGGTAAGCTTCTGTATTGGCTCTAATTTCTCGAATTTTCTCCTCGTGGTCAATAAGCGAGATATATGTGGAAGGAAGTAGTATGCTGTCTGACTCGTCCTGAAAAGTGCTGTCCCGAAATATCAATCGCAAATCTCTACGTGATGCATAACGTCTCTCTTGTTGATGTCTGCCAGTGGAGTTCGTGTAGCATCTCCGTAACGCTCTCTCGCCAGCTAAACGATCCCTTGACGAAACGCGCCGCTCTTCGTTGGATCCTCTCCATCTTCCCTATCAGTCCTACCTGATAGGGATCCCAGATGGATGAACAATACTCAAGAATCGGGCGAAAAACACCTTGTAAGCCACTTCTTCCGTGGATGAGTTACATTTCCTAAAGATTCTTCCGATGAATCTGAGTCTTGTGCCTCCTTTTCCCACTATCTGCTTTACATGGTAATTTCATTTAAGGTCGCTCTGGGTAGTTACTCCAAGATATTTTACGGAAGACGCTGTCTCCACCTATTTGTCATCAAAAGTGTAGCTGTACAGTAGTCGATTTCATTTCCTATGTATGCGCTATATGTTACATTTATTTACGTCCAGGGTCAACTGCCAGAATCTGCACGATTCATGAATTCTCTGCAGGTCTTTTTCCAAATTCTTACAAACTTCTGGCGCTGCTACTTTGGTATACATAACTGCATCATCTGCGAATAGCCTTAAAGAGCATCCGACGCTTTCTACTAGATCATTTATATACACTACTGGCCATTAAAAGTGCTACACCAAGAAGAAATGCAGATGATAAACGGGTATTCATTGTACAAATATATTGTACTAGAACTGACATGTGATTACATTTTCACGCAATTTGGGTGCATAGATCCTGAGAAATCAGTACCCAGAACAACCAAGTCTGGCCGTAATAGTGGCCTTGATACGCCTTGGTATTGAGTCAAAGCTTGGATGGCGTGTACAGGTACAGCTGCCAATGCAGCTTCAACACGATACCACAGTTCGTCAAGAGTAGTGACTGGCGTATTGGGACAAGACAGTTGTTCGACCATCATTGACCAGACGTATTCAGTTGGTGAGAGATCTGGAGGATGAGCTGGCCAGGGCAGCAGTCGAAAATTTTCTGTATCCAGAAAGGCCCGTACAGAACCTGCAACATGCGGTCGTGCATTATCCTGCTGAAATGTATGGTTCGCAGGGATCGAATAAAGGGTAGAGCCACGGGTCGTAACACATCTGAAATGTAACGTCCACTATTAAAAGTGCCGTCAATACGAACAAGAGGTGACCGAGACGTGTAACCAATGGCACCCCATACCATCACGCCGGATGATACGCCAGTATGGCGATGACGGATACACGCTTACACAGTGCGTTCACCGCATTGTCGCCAAACACGGATGCGACCATCATGATGCTGTAAACAGAACCTGGATTCATCCGAAAAAATGACGTTTTGCCATTCGTGCACCCAAGTTCGTCGTTGAGTACACCATCACAGGCACTCCTGTCTGTGATGCAGCGTCAAGGGTAACTGCAGTCATGGTCTCCGAGCTGATAATCCATGCTGCTGCGAACGTCGTCGAACTGTTCGTGCAGATGGTTGTTGTCTTGCAATCGTCCCCATCTGGTGACTCAGTGATCGACACGTGGCTGCACGATCTGTTACAGCCATGCGGATAAGGTGCCTGTCATCTCGACTGCTAGTGATACGATGCTGTTTGGATCCAGCACGGCGTTCCTTATTACCCTCCTGAACCCACCGATTCGATATTCTGCTAACAGCCATTGGATCTCGACCAACACGAGCAGCAATGTCGCGATACGATAAACCGAAATCGCGATAGGCTGCAATACGACCTTCATCTAAGTCGGAAACGTGATGGTACGCATTTCTCCTCCTTACACGAGGCATCACATCAACGTTTCACCAGGCAACGCCGGTCAACTGATGTTTGTGTATGAGAAATCGCTTGAAACTTTGATCATGTCAGCACGTTGTAGGTTTCGCCACCGGCGCCAACCTTGTGTGAATGCTCTGAAATGCTAATCATTTGCGTATCACAGCCTCTTCTTCCTGGTGGTTAAATTTCGCGTCTGTAGCACGTCATCTTCGTGGTGTAGCAATTTTAATGGCCAGTAGTGTATATTGTGAACAGCAACGGTCCTATGACACTTACCTACGGTACTCCGGATGTTACCTTCACATCTGTCGGTGTAGTTCCGTTAAGAGCGACGTGTTGAGTTCTGTCTGCAAGAATGTCTTGAATCCAATCGCAGGTCTGCTCCGATACTCCGTAAGCTCATATTTTTCACATTAAATGGCAATGCGGGACGGTGTCAAATGCCTTAGTGAAATCAAGTTATACGGGCTGAGCCTGTGCGCCGTTGTCCATTGCGGTGTGGGTCTCATGGAGGAACAGAGTGAGCTGTGTTTCGCAGGATCTCTGTTTGCGGAATCCATGTTGATTTTTATAGAGGATCTGTTCATTTTCAAATTCCGTCATAATTCTTGAGCATAAAACATTTCCCATAATTCTACAACAGATTGCCGTCGACGATATAGGTCTATAATTGTGTGGATCTGTCTTACGGCCTTTCTTAAAAACGGGAATGAAATGCGTCTTTTTCCAGTCGTTAGGTACGTTTCGTTGCTCCAGCGATCTACGATTTTGCATAATAGTTGCAAAATCTTATAGGTATCTCATCTGGTCCTGAAGCCTTTCCACTATTAAGCGACTGTAGCTGCTTTTCAGTTCCGCGGTCGGTAATCTCATCATCTGCCATTTCGACGTTCTTACGACGGTTGAAAAGAGGGACATTGTTACGGTCTTCCGCGGTGAAAAAACTTCGGAAGAGTGAATTCAGTATTTCGGCCTTCTATCTGTTAACTTCCGTTTCGGTGCCAGTGTGGTCCCTGAAAGAATGAATAGACGATTTTGACCCAATTACTGATTTTACATACGACCGAAATATCTTAGGGTTTTTACTCAGGTCGGTTGGCGACGTTTAACTTTGGAAATCATTGAATTCTTCTCTGATTGCTCTCCTTACGTTCATTTTCGCTTCGTTTAGCTTTTGTTTGTCAGCTAGGTATTTACTTCTCTTCGATCTGAGATGAAGTGCTCTTTGTTTGCCGGCCGTTGTGGCCGAGCGGTTCTGGGCGCTTTAATCTGGAACCGCGCGGCCGCTGCGGTCGCGGGTTCGAGTCCTGCCTCGGGCATGGATGTGTGTGATGTCCTTGGGTTAGTTAGGTTTAAGTAGTTCTAGGTTCTAGGGGGCTGATGACCTCAGATGTGAAGTCCCATAGTGCTCAGAGCCATCTTTTGGCTCTTTGTTTACGTTGCGCCTTTGTAACACGGCTATTAAACCATGTCGGATCTTTCCCATCCCTTAATACCTTAATCGGTACATATTTGTCTAGGGCATATTGAACGAAACCTTTGAATTTTTTCCATTTGTTCTCCACATCAACGTCCTCATCACCGAATATTTGATGCTGACGGCTGAGATATTCTGAAATTCGTGATGACTTGCGATAGAGCTTCGTCCACCATGAGTTGGACAGTCGTCTTACTGGTACATAGGTTCGTCAAAGTCTGCAGAGGAATATCTAGTAGCCGTGTAAGACGGCCGGTTAGGAGGCTGCGGTACTTTTGCGCATTCAGTGTTTCGTTTGTGATAAACGAGCCTATGGACTGACGGTTCACTATCCCATACGACACGTTTACACTCCACGGACGCTGACATTCCACCTGACGAAGCCAACGCGGGTTGTCGACAGACCAACACTGCATCTTTCGGCAGTTTACCTGGCCATGGTTGGCAAATGTGGCTTCATGATAAATTCCTGATAAATCTGGAGTATCGTGTCTTAAGGCCGGCGGGGTCAGGGATTTTATCTGCCTCGTGATGGCTGGGTGTTGTGTGCTGTCCTTAGGTTAGTTAGGTTTAAGTAGTTCTAAGTTCTAGGGGACTGATGACCATAGATGTTAAGTCCCATAGTGCTCAGAGCCATTTGAACCATTTTTTCTTAAGACCCACGTACTCTCATAGTCGTTTCCATGTAGCTCTTATTGGAGTGAGATGTGGTAGGCATGGAACCTACGTCGATGACTTTCCTGACTCAAGCCACTTCGTCGTGCTATTGCACAGGAGCTAACGTGCGGATCAAATGCAAGAGCAGCAAGAACATTAATTCTCCTCTCTTCTCTCATTACTTCTTTCCTTTTGTTACGTTGTCTTGGTGTTAAACTACCACTTTCACATAACTGCTTGAAGAGCTTGATAAATAATTGTCGAGATAGTTGACGTCTATTGGGATATCCTGCCGCATACACCGTACAAGAACGAACTGGATTATTTCTGCACAATCTATAGACCTTCAGCACGTCGTCTTTTTCATGCTTTGGTAAATCCCATCGTCCAGTCACGACCTACTGCCTGGACTGCCACATGCTACCTGACGTAATGCACTCACGAAACATACAAATACGCTGTAACCAAACATAACAACATCGCTCCTTGCAACTAAGGAGGCAGAATGGCACAAAAAGTGTCTCTGTGGAAACTTTTCAAAATAGGATATCTCGAAAACAACTCGCAGTGGATTCCGGCAACAAACACCACTGACATTATAATTTACCTACTTATAGTTTGTTAGTAGCAATAGGCATTGTTCCATTCAAAATATGTATGTTTGCACAAAATATACACTTCCTAAGCATTATTACAATTCGTTTATTGGCTAACACTATGTGCTTCTGAGTACTGATACGTTCTCTCTGAAAACCGAACATCCAAGCACTTTCCATTTCCACAATATTTGCAGCGCAAATTTTAGATGATTCATTATGTACATACAATGCCGTTGTAACAGTGTGAGCATCGTGAAACTTGAATTTTCTCCAGCGTATTAAATGTTCAAGTAAGTTGTGGATATTGAGCTGAGCGACGTCCTACACAGTCGCTAAAATATGGACCAGCGCAACCCCTGTCTTATTCAAGGCACAAATTCAACAAGAAATCATTGTGCAAGAAACTTAAAAGCTCGATATGTCGAAATATAATTGATAAACACTCTAAACTCTAGCACCGCCACGCAATCCAACAAGATTGGTCTTATTCTGCGGAATCATTATTTGAAATGAGCATTTCGACTACCATCTAAGATTACAGCCCGTTTAGGAAGCATAAAGGATGACCTTCGTCACCGTAAGGAGGGTGTCTATAAAATTCCTTGCGCTTTCAGCATATCATGTATTGGTCAGATCATGAGAACCGTGAAGGACAGGTGTACTGAGTAACGCGGCACACACGTTTACAGCAGATGAGTAAATCTGCGACTGCAGAGCATTGTCGTAACACCGCTCACACTGTTGGATACACTAGCAAACGAGATTCTGGCGCGCTGTTGCGATAGTGCTGATCTAAGGAAGACGCTGAGATCAAATGAATAAGTAATCTGTAAATAGAGGTGAATATTTTGCGCAATTTCTGCTTGGAATCCTGATCCCTGCCTGATCTAAAAACTGAGGGACGAGATGACGCTACATCAACTGCAGACAGCATGTCGATAACTTCTGACGTCGACTATTTGATGTTGTCACGCTAGCGTTTATGGTGTACGAGAGTTATTTTTTGGCACATCATCGGCACACCGACGTTTTAAATTTCCTTCTGCAGCTTTCTCTGTAGTAGCACTTGTGCCTTGAAATTAGCAGAGTGTACCCCTTTAGAAATATCGGAGGCTGTCTATGACGGTTCTACTCCCATTTAAGCATTTTCTCATCACATTTTTTTTCCCCTTCCCCTGCACTTTTCTCAGCTATAATACCACACCTACGTTTGTGGCCCTCAAATAATACCACGCAGCGGCGGCCTCGTACAGTGGTCTGGGATCTGACAGAAGGGCCCTCAATTGTGTATTGTGAGTGTACTGGTGTAGAGACCACGGTGCGACGCGTATCAAACGCAGCCCGTGGCCGCGACTCGGCGAGAGTGGGCGAATCTGCAGCTGTGGGCGCCACCCGCCCCCGCGATCGATGCCCATCCATAATGAATCGCGTCCACCTGACGCCTAAAGATGAGCCTCTGTCCATTCCGCAGCAGCACGAGCCACACAAATCCCAGTCCTGGAACGTGAGGCATCAGACACTCTCACACGACCTGTCTGAAACCATGTGGACATGTCTGATATTTCACGAAGGTTCCCAATAATGAAACCAGATTTGCGAGCAGTGACAGGTGTTTCATTTATAATTTTTAAGAAACCACAAATTCAAGCAAATACTATTTTAAAACAAAGAATGGTGCCATCTCTTTAGTAACATTCTAAATCTGGTTAAAATTAATACGATTCGACCTCCATTGCGTTCTGGTTTCGTCAGTATGAAAAGAAAAGTCTGTTGTGCCGGCAGCTTCTCGTCACATCTGCTGAGTCGCTAGTGCGTAAAATTTTTTGTCTATGAACTAAAATCATCCTTTCAAGATTCTGTTCAGTTAACGATACTTGTGACGGTAAAAGCGTGAACTGAGTCTTAACGACAATGGCTGAACCTTTCAGAGCCTCTGTTTGGATATTTCTTTTTAACTCTTACGACGAGGCTCAAGAATTTGAGAAAACTTACTACTGTTGATGTGAACTAAAACGTATCTTGACAGTAGCTGTGGACATTTCTTCCATTTTCTTCAAATTACTTTCTAGTCCTCTCAAATGATGACAAGAAAAGCATATGGTTCCATTTAAAGCATCCAATGCACTTTCAGTTGTTTAATTAATACAGAGATGAGACCGCTAACTATATGGAAGAGCAGTAGACTATTTACGACCTATTCATCGACAAATATTTTTCCGATATTTCGAATGATCTTGGAAAACTCTTAGTTTCTGTCCTAATTTAGAAATATTGTGGTGTGACAAGTGAAATTTCGTTCCAAAACGAGAATCGAAAACGGATCTTCTACAGCTTATCGCAAGCGGCCGCCTTGACCTACAATGCATCCGAGCACACCTGCAACCAACGGATATGTTGGAGAACTGTTCCTCTCTTTTCATCCTTAAAAAAAAAATTTTTTTTAAATTATCAGTCCACTTTCATTTCAGCCGCCACGACTTCCTCTATTGTGTCTATTTGGCCGTGCGGGATTAGCCGAGCGTTCTGAGGCACTGCAGCCATGGACTGTGCGGCTGGTCCTGGCGGAGGTTCGAGTCCTCCGTCGGGCATGGGTGTGTGTGTGTTCGTCCTTAGGAGAGTTTAGGTTAAGTAGTGTGTAAGCTTAGGGACTGTTGACCTTAGCAGTTAAGTCCCACAAGATTTCACACACATTTGAACATTTTTTTTGTGTCTATTTGGGCATAATTTCCTTAGTTATTTGTTGAATGTATTTCAGTGTCTGTCTTCCCCTACAAGTAATCATAACATGTAAGCTTTCACGGCCGGCGTCTTTATTTATTAAAACTTCGGGGATGAATTGCCGTGGTCCATATATAACATTTCTTCTGCTTCCTGACGTTTCGTTGCCTACTGCGGGCAACATCTTCCGAGCTGAGTCGGTGACTGGCTGCGAGGCGCTGGAGATCCCGCTTATATAGTGCGCTTAGATGGCGCCACCTCTCATCACGTGCTTTCGACTTTAAAACTATCTCTGGTTAGTGCCATCTCCCTCGATTACATGTAATCGATTGTCACTTCATTGGTGCAAAGTCGACCGCCCAATCTTGTCTACTTTTAATCCTTCTTTTTTATTGAAATTATTTTCGTGTTTGTAGATCTCTACAGCTTCTCTATACATGCGGGTATAATAATGTGAGGTCCTAGCTATTACGTTTGTCTCACTAAATTTTATTTCACGATCACCGTCTTTCAAAACGCGTTCCGCTACAGCTGATTTGTCAATTGGTCCCAATCTACAGTTCCTTTTGTGTTCCGTTTGGCGGGTATTAACACTCCTTTTAGTTGTTCCAATATAAACCATGCCCCAACTACACGGAATTTTATACACTCCTGGGGTGGCTAAGGGGTGTCGTGCGTCTTTCACCGATCTTAAACATTCACTAATTTTCTTGGTAGGTCGAAAGATTGTCTCCACTTGAAACTTGGCCAAAACTATTCCAACAAGGTCCGTGATGTTATGAATAAATGGAAGACAAATTTTTCCAGCCGACGGTTGTTGTTGTCGTGTATTTTCGGACACTTTTCTTCTAGGGTGGAGTGCTCGATTTATTTCGTTGTCAGTGTACCCATTTCCCTTGAAAGCCGTTCGCAAATGGCTTAATACATCTTGCAAATAAATTGACTCACAGATTTTACTAGCCCTGCCCACTAAAGTTTTTATGACTCCTCTCTTCTGCCTAGGATGTTGATTCGAATCCTTATGTAGATAACGATCGGTGTGTGTGTCTTTCCCCTACAACTTTTCGCCTCCATATCTTCCTCTAGAACACACGTTTAGATTGGACAGGGTCGAGGAGGTAAATCAACTGTTTTCATGTGAAAGGAAACATTATTGATGTCATGGATTTTGGGAAAGCATAGAAAACTTAAATCGGGATGCACGGATTGGTTTCGGGATACAGTTTCCAAAGAATTCATCCAATGGCTTGATCACAGCTCCTCCTCGACACGCACAGGTGGTTTGTGAACACTGGAAACCATGATAAGTGAGGTACCGATCGACTGCCACAATCATTGACCACAACAGGTGAGGTATCGACAGCCACCGCCATTGATCATAGCAGGTGCTCCACAACACTGGCTCGCCAGAAGTTAGCCTTCATGTTGTCGTCTGCCAAAACTCTCGTGGTGCAGTTGACATAACTTTAGAACGCAGTTCACCATCTGCACGAGCACCCGTGAGAGGATTTGCTTGTGCTAAACTGTTCCTTCAGAACCTGCTGTTATTGATACTCTTTAAGTTCAATTGATCCATTTATAGATTTAATTCAAAATTATAATTAGTGCCTTTTCTCGGTCTACTCATTACATCTAGGCATCAATACAACAATTAATTCATTTGTTTCTTCTACAGCATCCGTTGTGTCAGCCAAAATGTCTTTCAGTGGAGCACCTACTTTGTCTTCAACAGTTGTTTTCGTCTGAGCATCAGCTGAGGTTTACTTGTATACATTTCAGATAATGCTGACGGGAAACTGTGAGGTGAGCTTTGCTCTTTAGCAGCGGCTGGGTGATACGGCGTGGGCATATGCAGCGCCCGCTGGCAGCGTGGATCGACTGCGGTTTTGAATTGCAGAGGCCGAGCGAGTGCGTAGGTTGAAACACAGTGGTGCGCTATTTGAAAATTGATAACGGTTGCTCGCCAACCGAAACCGGTCTTTAATAAGTTGTAATGTCAAAGGGGAACTATATACGGCATACTATTTACTACAGGGCCAAATCTGCTTACCGTGTCATTATCCTCGCCGCTAACGCTACGAACGAAAAATACGGATTTAGTATCATGAATGACTTTAATTTTTCCTTCATTACAAAAGGCAAAACATCAGATAGTCCTATCATTGATAACTTACAAACCTCATTTAAAATCAACTCAAGCTTATCTCACATAACATCCTAAAAACATTGAACAAAGGCAGTCAAGAGGCTGCCAGGTTCCTTGACTTCAGAAAGGCATCTAACTCAGTACCACACTTGTCATCGGAAGTAGGATCCAATGGGCTATCGAGCGAGATTTGTCACTGGACTGTATGATGCACCACATTATCTTGTATGGAGAATCCTCAACAGATGTCGAAGTGAGTTCACGTGTGCCCCTGGAAGGTGTGTTGGCACTTCTGCTGTTCAAGTTGTACATATCTGACCTTGTAGACAATACTGACAGTGGCGTGAGAGATTTCATAGATGAAGCAAATATATGTACCTCGTCAAGTGGAACGACTTTTGTTAGACACAAAATGTTTGTTGATACTTCCCGGCGACACTATTTGTCTTTTATTCTTGGTTATGCCCATAGAGGAGGCAGCACGTTGCCTCTCTGCAGTGATGGTATTCAGTATGTATTGCCTAAAATCCAGCAATCTGCTCACCCTGAAAACATCCTTCTCCACTTTCATATTTTTGATTCTTAAAGTTCTCTGATTAAAAGTCACTCTATCAATTTACTGGGGTAGGAACTGAGTAAATGCTGCAAACCTGGTTAGTAAACCCTAATACATAAGTTAAACCTCCTCTACTTAGTGCTAGCGAATTCCATAAAAGTATGTCTAGTACCGTTGGGAAGTTAGCGAACATTTCGTGTATAACAAAAGTTGTCCCCCATCACGTCTTCTGTGACCGCTAGGCGTCTGAGACAAAGACCTTGAATCAAACTGTATACTAATTACTTTTTCAAAATAGCTGCACAAATATCAGGTGGATCGTGATAAGATTTCAGTCTCGTACAAAGATTGGCAGCTTGCTTTAAATGTTCACCCACACAATGTTTTGCACCTAACGAAAAGAGAAAACGTAGTATTCCATGATTCACAGGTGGAGTCTGTCAACTCATACAAATAGTTGACTGTAACAGTGTGTGGAGATATCGAATAGAACGACCACATAAGCTTATTAGTACATAAAGAAACAGACGGACTGTGTTTAATTGGTAGAACACTAGGAGCGAAGGAGGATAGCGATCATTAGAGGCGGAGTACAAGCTCGGAAAATTGGAAGGATGGAGTAGGCAAATCGGCGGTGCACTCTGAAAGTAACACATCGGAATTTGTCTGGAGCGATTTAGGTAAATCACGGGGAACCTGGATGTGGATGGCCGAACACGAATTTGAACCGTCGTCTCCCGGAATGCGAGTCCAGCGTGTTAAACACTGTGCCTCCTCGCTCTATAGAATACTAGAGAAACAAGACTAGACTAAATGCAGCCTTCACAGAGGGGTCTAAGCAACGATTCTTCTCCCGTCCCACGCGTGAACGCAAGAGGAAAAGTGCTTAACGATTCCTACAACGGGAACAATCCTCTGCCATGCCTTTCACTGTGGTGTGCAGAGTATGGATTTACATGTAGAACATATGCCAACAGCATAACTGCTTCAAGAGTATTTGGTTCACATATTTAGACAAACCACAACGTTTTGATCACAGACCATCGCGAGAATGACTGCCGTCTCCTACAGCTGCAGGGACGTGATACATTGGTGGGAAGTACACTACTGGCCATTAAAATTGCTACACCACGAAGATGACGTACTACAGACGCGAAATTTAACCGACAAGAAGGAGATGCTGTGATAGGCAAATGATTAGCTTCTCAGAGCATTCAAACAAGGTTGGCGCCGGTGGCGACACCTACAACGTGCTGACATGATCAAAGTTTCCAACCCATTTCTCATACACAAACAACAGTTGACCGGCGTTGCCTGGTGAAACGTTGTTGTGATGCCTCGTGTAAGGAGGAGGAATGCCTTCCATCACGTTTCCAACTTTGATAAAGGTCGGATTGTAGCCTATCACGATTGCGGTTTATCGTGTCGCGACATTGCTGCTCGTGTTGGTCGAGTGTAATGCAGAACGCCGTGCGGGATACCAACGGCCTCGTATCACTAGCAGTCGAGATGGGAGGCATCTTATCCGCATGGCTGTAACGGATCGTGCAGCCACGTCTCGATCCCTGAGTCACCAGATGCAAGACAACAACCATCTGCACGAACAGTTCAACGACGTTTGCAGCAACATGGACTATCAGCTCGGAGACCACTGCTGCGGTTATCCTTGACGCTGCATCACAGACAGGAGCGCCCGCAATGGTGTACTCAACGAAGAACCTGGGTGGAAGAATGGCAAAACGTCATTTTTTCGGATGAATCCAGGTTCTGTTTACAGCATCATGATGGTCGCAACCGTGTTTGGCGACATCGCGGTGAACATACATTGGAAGCATGTATTCGTCATCGCCATACTGGCCTATCACCCGGCGTGATGGTATGGGGTGCTATTGGTTACACGTCTCGGTCACCTCTTGTTCGCATTCACGGCACTTTGAACAGTGGACGTTACATTTCAGATGTGTTACGACCCGTGACTCTACCCTTCATTCGATCCCTGCGGAACCCTACATTTCAGCAGCATAATGTACGAGCGCATGTTGCAGGTCCTGTACGGGCCTTTCTGGATACAGAAAATGTTCGACTGCTGCCCTGGCCAGCACACTCTCCAGATCTCTCACCAATTGATAACGTCTGGTCAATGGGGCCTAGAAACTGGCTCGTCACAATACGCCAGTTACTACTCTTGATGAACTGTGGTATCGTGTTGAAGCTGCATGGGCAGCTGTACCTGTACACGCCATCCATGCTCTGTTTGACTCAATGCCCAGGCGTATCAAGGCCGTTATTACGGCCAGAGGTGGTTGTCATGGGTACTGATTTCTCAGGAGTTATGCACCCAGATTGCGTGAAAATGTAATCACATGTCAGTTCTAGTATAATATATTTGTCTAATGAATACCCGTTTATCATCTGCATTTCTTCTTGGTGTAGCAATTTTAATGGTCAGTAGTGTATTTCAGAAAAGCAGAATACCTTGGATGACTAGAGATAGGACGTTCGTATTCACAGGACCTGTACGTTAGTGTGTTCTGCAGAAACAACTGGCATTTCAGTTACCTCGGTTTATCACGTCACTTATTGCCCATCAGATATAGAGGCCACAATCGGGCCCTGACAATTTGTTTCATGAGGTGCGAATGACTTCCTGTGGTGTAGCCAATGTGCCCTGGTTTCGAAGTCCATCTGTCGTCACTGGGTCACAGTGCTGCATCCGTCGTTTAACCACATCCCACGTATTTTCGATTGGCGACGAGTTTGGCGATCTGGCGGGCAGGGCGGGAGGCTGACGTCGTCTAACACCAAAAGGCACGTGCCCGCGCAGCAGCAAGTGGTCGTGCATTACCTTTCTGAAAAATGGTGTCTGGGGTGTTTTGCAGAAAGGGCTTGCCTACGGGCCGCAGGACGTTATTCACGCAGATCACGCTGACCCCGGCGACCTGGGCAGGCACCGGATGTGATATGTGCCTGTACCCAATGAGATCTCAGTGGACGCCCCAGGGTTCGACAACCTAACGGCGCGGGGAGGAAGGTGCGGGCTGAGTTTACGGAAAGCCATTTGTGGCTTCACAATAGTTGGTAAGCTTTGAAAGGTATGTGCTGAGATTCGATCAGGATAGAGTCAGTGAAAAATGTCGATAGTTCTCAACCGCAAGGTTGGACGAGTAGTACATCTTCGAGTAGTAAGATCTTTGACAGCTAACAGAGCTAGGTGCACGCGGTAAAAGTTTGAGTAGTGGTGAGGAGATGCGCAGAGACAGCAGACGTGTTTCGAGTCGGAGCTAGATGCCTGCAGGAGGCAGCCGGGTCGTGACAGCATGAAAGTAAGAATTGGCGCTACGCACATAATAAGCTATATATTGAGCGAAACTCGGCACATACCTGGGGAAAATAGAGGGAATAATTAATAAAATAGGTTTTCTTTGGTTAAATAATGTCTAAAAGCTAGATAGAAATCCCATTGTTGATGCCATAAGAGTTTTGTGAAACTTTCTCGTAAATCCATGCTATAGAAGTTTTTTTTTTTTAGTTTTTCACATGTGCCTTAAAAGTTTGAACAATAAATATTTTTTAGATAAAATTAGAGTTTCATCTCACACCTCGTTCTCCACATCCTGAGTTTGCATTGAACCAAAAGGTACATTAAAGTAAAGTTCCCATGAGTAAAGCTAACAATTTCATTTATCAGGGTAAAATAATATGTATGTCATTGCACAGTTGGCAGATTATTCAGATCAGGACAGAATTTTTATTAAGTAACAAATGAATAAAGTTATCTAGAATGACAATTTTATGCCATTGCACTACGGCTGAGTTGAATATATGTTTTATTATCGGCTAAACGGGAAGGAGTGCACGAGCTAAGTCCTCAGACGCAGTCAGATGCAGGTTGTGACTTTCATTTATTTTTACCACTAAACTTTCATGCAGTCAGATGTGTATTTTGAGTATTAATTTTCTAACAATATTTTCATGCAGTCAGATAAAGTTCAGTTCAGTTAAATACGCAGTCAGATGCAAGTTTTATTAAAGACTAAAGCAGTCACATGCAGTTCAGTCTAATTTAAATAGAGAATTTTATTAACAACACTTTCAGCTTTTATTTAACAAGATGTACTTAAAACATCAATAACATGTGAATCAACAGAAAGTGTTTGAGGCTGATTTCAGGAAGACAAACCACAAAGACTAAGCTTACGGTAAATATTTTTTTCAGGACAAGTAATGCCTCTTTAATTAAGAAGATCAACATTCATATAAATACAACTCGAGAGCCTTTTAGGCACCCGTCAAATTTCAATCAGGCAAATGTGACATCTCTCTAATTACGTAAAGAGCATTACCATTACAATTTGAGAATCACTCATTAAAGCTTCAACCAAAGAAGGTGGCCCTTACTTAGAAAAATTTTACAAATTCCGGATTATGATTAAAGTTGTTGCGGGGCGTTTTTGGAGCTAGCAATTTATAAATCGAAGGATTACACTTTTTTATTTACATGTTGAGCATTTCGGCAAACTAGAGGAGCCCTTTGACATTTGCAACTTTTCAAACAGTAAGGTAACAATATTCAAAATTTTACAAGTTCAGCATTTGACAATATTTCAAAATTTACAGGTTCAGGTTTACAATAAAGGATTTAGAGCACCCTTATGGGTACTTACAATTTTGTAACAGAATGGTAACAACGATTTTAAAATTTACAGCAATCCACAATTAAGGGTTGAAAGATCCTCAAATCAAGAAAACGTTGAGGCTGCAATAATAAGACAAGGTCGTACTGGTGGAGGCCAGACTTGGCTAGGATGGCTTAGAGCAGCGGACACTTTGATTTCAACTTAAATTCAAGTACCATAAAGATTAAGAACTTGACTTGTAGAAAGATGCCGTGGTAAGCGAGGAGACCGGGCCGCCCCAGTGGCTGCCGCAAAAATGGAGGCGGAACGCCCAGCCCCACCCACGCACACAGCCGACGTGGACAAGCCGCGCACGGTGAATCGGCGGGTAGCGGATGACACGCCGGGGCCAATGGCTTCAACTCGGCTAACCGAGGGCAAACAAACTCACCTATAATTCATGCTGGACTGAGGAATAAGTAAATTCTCAACGCCAGGCGCAAGAATACAAAATGCAAACGCCGCCCCAGACACCGACAAAAATTTAAGGCTTGCCATAACTGCATAGTTAAAATACAGGTGGTTAACCAGTTAATTGTTTAACAGTAAAGACCAAACAGAAAAAATTAATCTCATTAAACAGCCAGCTGTTAACAAGACCCTCAAAAAACAAATTCACTTAAGTAAACTTAAAAGTAGCAAGAATTCCATGAGCGCTAATATCCAAGCACGAGATAACAGCAGTAATAAAACATACAACAGTAAACAATAAATTCCTTCTTTTAAGAGAAGTGGTGGATCTCACCAAGACCTTCCAACGCCAGTGCAGAAAACAAGACAACATGTATCAGACCGCTGGCGTTTGCTGTCGAGACCACGCCCGATGCTACAATTCACGCACAAATTGCGTAATCAAGACCTTGCCACCTTAAAGGTCAGGCTCGATATTCGACCTCAGTGGTTACTTATATATGTGATGCCCTAGAACATATCACAACCAAATTAATTTAACACCCAAGCAATAATGGCAAATGCTAAATAAATTGCAATAAAAAGGAAAACAGAATTTAAATACATCAAATATATCATTATAACACTCCCGTCTGCTACTGCTATACCATAACCTCGAAACTGGAGGCAATTTGCAAAACAGAATTATTTTGTTAGAGTAATAATGGTATAAAGCAACAGATCAGTGTTACCCTCTGAGAGGAATTTTGATATGTTGACTGTGTTGTACCTAACTGAGGTGGCTTATCGGAAATGAAAGTCAGAATTACGTAAATAGTCGAACGGTAACAAACAAGATTTTTGCCTATCTGCACTGTTTAACGTATAAAGAAAACGGTCGCCAGCCTAACTAGGCAAGAGAATGATTAACATTCTCGTTTAAGAAAGTAGGTATAAGTAACTATAACGGACAAACACAACCTAGACTTGGCCACACGCGAGTGCAATGAACTCTGACACACATATGTTTTAAGATTGAAGCTAACAACTGGAGCAGCACAAACTATTTGCAAAATTATAAGAGATACCGAAACACCCTATTACTTTGAGGCTTACACAAAGTGAATGGTCTTTATAACATTACTATTAATATGCACTTCTAATACACAAGGGAGACAAACACTTAGCAAACATGAGTATGTAACGTTTCACAACTGCAGCTTTCTCACTTTTACTACAGCGAAACACAATACTGAGCAAATTGCAAGAAACTGACTCACCTTTTAGAATTTACTACAGACAACAATGTGATCATTTGTTTTATAAGCCTCAGTCTTAAGAACTTTTAATTTTGAAGTTAGCAACAGCACTTTAAATAGCAGTTTTAATAGGAAAATTATTTTCAGCAAATAACATTTACTTTAACTCACTCTCTTGCCACATTAACTTTAACTTTCTCTTTACTATGTTGAAGAGGCATTAATGAGCAAAATATTGGGCTTTAATGTTCTTTTAGTAAGGGCACTCGGATATCACTTTAGCTCAAATGGAGAGCAACCTGAGGGGTGTTATGATGAGGAAAAAAAAATCAGGGTAGGTACATAAATTCAGATGTAAATTACCTTATATTTGAGCAAATTAGCACATCCATTAAGCTGATCCTTCACTGTACATCATTATAGTATTACGTTACAGTGATTGCGCAACGTGGTGGCAACTGCATGTTGGTAGGTGGATTCGCAGACAGAATTGCTGCACTCTGTCATTTCTTGGTGGCGACGACAGATACAAATTCCAGAATAGTTCCAGCTATTTATCCATCCATCCGAGGCATTGGAAAGTAGCAGGAAAAGCCTCTCTCGGAACCAGCACAATATGCATCTTTTACATGGCAGTGCACGTCGTAGCTTGTCCACGACTGACTATCAGTTCCACCTTTTCTACCTAGGCCAACCACAATTTGCGCGCGCTACACAGTTCCGTTCCCGAGGGGAACCACTACACCTTTTACATACAAACTAACCCTAAGTGAGGATCAGCAGTTTACATAACAGCAACCAAATACATTAAATAAAACAAAACAATCGCATATATTGACGATTCTACCAAAAATTATTCACGCAAAATTACAATCATATACAATAAGTTTTGTTCCCTCCAAATGGGACAAAGAATATAAATTGCAGATACACTACTTTGCATTGAACCAAAACATGACGTCAAAGTTTGTGCAAAGAAAGAAATATACAGTTTTATGTTATCGATTCAATCACACACATTTACAGAAGCTCAGGGATGTAACATTAAATGAAACAAAATCAAAATAAATCAGTAGAGCATTAGAGCTATGGTGTTACATCATCCATAAAGGGAATTCACACACACAGAGGGGACCGAATTTAGTATCTTGAGTACGGAGGGACGGAAATCAGCAGGCAAACCATCCTAACGGGAGCAAGTCCAGCATCGCAGCACATATGCCAAAATCCATAAGCAAAACTACCTTACCCAAAATATAGGGTGTAACGGGTGGTTATCAGAAAAAATCGTCGCGATCACGACACCCACACCAGCTGACGGTCACACCAAAATCCTAATATTCAATGAGACGGGACAGCGTAGATCCCAACACTCCACACGAAGAAGTAAAGATATGACAGCTCAGGAAACGAGCCATCACGGCTCACCCAATAGCACACCTCGCCATAAGATCTTTAGCTGGCGCTGTATGCTTAGTGCTCACTGTGGTGCCGGTCCCCCTGCCTGCTACGAATCAAAATGTGGCCATGTTTATCAAAGAAACAGTACTTGGATTTGTCCGAAAACACTATCTGATGTAAACATATAACACGTCAGCTTCAGTTTTTCTTTTGCAACTGAGGCTGACGTGTTATATGTTTAACTATCACATTTGCTGACGGGGCTAAACGATATTAAAAATTCTTACACTATCTGATGCCATTTCGGTCCCCGGTGACGTCGTTCCACGCACCATTGCCCTGTAACGTGTTTCTGTACATTTTTGTCAACGGTAGGCGGAGAAGTGGACGACGCTAACGCAAACCACACCGTAATAAACGGCGACCGACTGCCACTGATAGTTTACCATGTGTTACAGTGTTCCAGAGCCGAGGAGGACGCAGATCTGCTCTGCAATGCCATTCGAATGGAGTGTCAATCATGTCGGGGAGGTGGTCTGGGTGGTGCGACCCGACCCATCTCGTCGTGTTATACGGCCTTGCATGAACCATTCCGCACACACTCGTTGCACTTCCAAAACGCATCGTTCCACACGAAAAGCAATTTCCCGGATGGAAGCATCACATTCTCTCATTCCAATAATGCGTCCTCTTTCTTAGCCACTGATTTGGCGGTGCGGTTCGCGCATGCGTCTGCGAGCCATCCTGAGCGTCTGCTCAGTTGCACTCACCCATTTATAGCATCGAGAGCCGGAGGCACATTTTACCGGTAGGTGGTGTTGTGCTTCGATATTGCCGGCGACATGAATCAAATGCTAATCATTTCTAGAGAACATTCTACTGTACATGACCTGTGAATATGAACGTCCTAGTTGTAGTCTTCAGGGTGATATGTTTTTCTGAACATGAGTGTAGCTATACTATTTTGTGGAGTGAAGACAAAAGGGGAATTATTTTAGAGACAATTCGGGCCCCAAATGTAGAAATCTACAGACAAAACAAGCGACTTTCACAAAGGACAGTCTGTTATGGCTCGCCGTCTGGAAAGGAGCACCTTGGAAACGGTAAGGTTTGCCGATTGATGGCAAGCTACTGGCGTATGCGTCTACGGAAACAGGCTGAATGATGGTGAAAGTAGATAACGAGGAGCTAGACAGAGATCTCTGCCCGCTCTGCCAGTACGATGTTTCAGAGAACTCGATGAGAGACAATTGACGAACATGGAACTCTGTAGTAGACGACCCCTACATTTCCCATGTGCAACCAAGGACATAGTCCGTTACAGTCGCAGACGACACTGGACCAATGACATCGGACAGTTGATCGATGGAAAGGTGTCACCTGGTCGAAAAAATGGCGTTTCTTGTAACGCCAAGTCGATGGTCGTCTCTGGATATAGAGTCACGGCTGTTCGAAACATGCATCGCATCATACATGCAGACTGGTTGAGGCAGTATTATGCAATGGCGGACATTCACCTGCACTTCAATGGGACTTCTGATAGTAATCGAAGGCACCTTGCCGTCTGTGGACTACATGAACGTTATTACGAACTACCCGCGTATCTTCATGCTTGTCTTCACTGGCGGAGTTGGCATCTTCCGACATGATGACCGTCTATATCATAAATCAGAATCATGTTAGGTGCATTTAGGAGCTGGATATTGTCTCACATGGGTCTCTTTACCACCAGGTTCACCTGACCTGAACTCGGCGGAACACATGTAGGATGCTTTTCCTTGCCACATACGTCCTCACTATTCACAATTATTTAAATAAAATGTATAATCTGTGTGCAGATATGTGGTGGTACACACATCCGGAAACCGACCAAAACTTTTCGAATCCATGCCACACAAAATCCTTCATATTGTGTTAAGGAATTGAAGCAACTCGTATTTAATCTGGTGGTCATAATATTTTGGTTCATCATTGTATATATATCAACAGGTGTTTACTCATATGTTCATTATGCTACCACATCTACTCCTCTGTCAATGAAATGCCGATGAAAATGTATTTTATCATCAAGATTCAAATCAGCCACAATCTACCTGCACTTAATATGTCAGTAGTATCAACATAGTAGCATAAATCTCAGTGCTCTCAGGGTCGCCTGATTAGGAGCTAGCATTTACTGTCCTTTAAGGTTGCCAATAGGAATTAAAAGCTCTTGTGGTGATTCCTTCACGATTATCGTACGTTACGATTTCTGCACAGTATTTTAAATGCTGTAAGCTTCTGGATGCTTTTCATCGCTCCTATTTAATATCAGTGCATTTCGTTTCCATACAAGATGTTAAGAACAGGACGTGAAAGTCTGAAATGAAGAGCAACAGAGGAATGGCTCGGAACTGGTACGTATTACTGAATTACTGTTAAGGAGAAAAAAAGAAGAAAATACAGTGAAAGGAACAGGGGTAGAGAGAGACAGACTGAGAGAGAGAGAGAGAGAGAGAGGGAGAGAGGGAGAGAAGGAGAGAGAGAAGGAGAGAAAATATTACACAACGCAACTTGGAAGGCAACTATCACAAAGCGTAGATGTACTCTGCTGTGCAGGATACTTACTTGCGAAGTCGGAGAGGATTCGATTGTTGGAAAATTCGTCTTTCACAAAACCTAAACTACTGAAATCGCTGCTCTTAGAATGATGAGGAGGTCCCATCAACTGTTGGTCTGGAAAGTTCCATTTAGCCCAGTTGGTTTCGCTTTTTTCTTTTGTTGCGTGCTTTGAAATTATTTGCAGATATTATATTCGTCGGTCCGTGTACAGTTCTGTCAGCCAGAACGAGGTTTATTGTGTGTGTGTGTGTGTGTGTGTGTGTGTGTGTGTGTGAGTGAGTGTGTGTGTGTGTGCGGGGGATGGGGGCGGAGTGAGTGGGTGGGTGGGTGTGCGGGTGGGTGTGAGGGCGGATGTGTGTGTGTGCTTATGTGTGTATAGCGAAGATAATGACTACGTATTACTTCAGAGACCCCAGTCGTCAATTCGTGTACTGACAGCTATAGGAGAAAGGAACCCAAACTCTAATCATGTTACCTTCCATTCGGAAAGAGGGCGCACTCAGCGACAGTTATGTGATTTGTAAATTATAGAGCGCAGCAATCAGTCGTCCTTTTTTTTGCAGGCTTTATTACGCAAATCGAGATTTCGGCTAGTGCCTAACCATTACCAATGCACTAGTTCACCGTTATTCGGGCGTCAGTCGCAGTTCTTTGAGTACTTGCTGGAAGAAAATAACTTTAAACACACTAATCTCACAGTACCGCACTTCAAGCAGTTCCAAATTAACTGATCCGGCGAGTGAGTTTCTTGGTAAGTGACACGAGACAACTCGCAACTGTGAGAGTGCACAGGTACGAGTGTGCGAGTGAAAAGAGATCGGTAGAGGGGTGACAACGCTATGTGGACCCCGGGGCGAGTTAAATATTCAACAGACGTCCGTATTTACACACCGTGACGCAAATTTCCGTCGGACAGGTTGGCAGGTGGGCACGGCCTCCGTTCCTACCTCCCCACCTCCCACCTCCCCCTTCTCCCTCTCTCTCTCTCTCTCTCTCTCTCTCTCTCTCTCTCTCTCTCTCTCTCTCCCTTCTCCCCCCCCCTCCTACGCTCCTACAGGACTTTACATGTAAACCGCGACCCAGACGGAGATGCAACGAGCGGTCCCTGGCTGCCAACAGTGTGGCCGTGGCGTTAAGTATTCACTGGAGCACGGGGGAGAGCACCGGCGCTCCTGCACCCGGCGTGTCCTCCTACAGCAACAGAACGGCAGTATGCGAAAGTTGGCAAAGACCGGTCATGATACTGAAAGGATAACACAGTATGTATAGGGGGATGAAAATCTAACAGTCATGGGAGACTGGACGCCAGTTGTAGGGAAAGGAGAAGAAAAGGTTGCAGGAGAATATGGGCTTGAGACAAGGAATGAGAGAGGAGAAAGATTAATTGAGTTCTGTAATAAACTTCAGTTTCTAATAGCGAATACACTGTTCAGGAATCACAAGAGGAGGAGGTATACTTGGAAAAGGCCAGGTGATACGGAAAGATTTCGGTTAGATTACATCATGGTCAGACAGAGATTCCGAAATCAGATACTGGATTGTAAGGCATGCACAGGAGCAGACAAAGACTCAGATCAAAGCATACTAGTGATGAAGACTAGACTGAAGTTTAGTACATTAGTCAGCAAGAATCAATAGGCAAAGAAGTGGAATACGGACGTACTAAAGAATGTCGAGATACGCTTGAAGTTCTCTAAGGCTATAGCTACAGCAATAAGAAATAGCTCAGTAGGCAATACAGTTGAAGAGGAATGAACATCCACCGGCCAGTGTGGCCGAGCGGTTCTAGGTGCTACAGTTTGGAACCGCGCGACCGCTACGGTCGAAGGTTGGTTCGAATCCTGCCTTGGGCGTGGGTGTGTGTGATGTCCTTATTTTAGCTAGGTTTAAGTAGTTCTAAGTTCTAGCGGACTAATGACCTCAGAAGTTAAGTCCCATAGTGCTCAGAGCCATATGAGCCAATGAACATTTCTAAAGAGGGCGACAGCAGAAGTTGGGAAGGAAAACATAGGTACAAAGAAAGTAACTGCAAAGAATCCATGTGTAACAGAAGAAATACTTCAATTGATCGATGAAAGGAGGAAGTACAAAAATGTTCCGGAAGACTCAGGAATAGAGAAATACAAGTGGCTGAGGATTGAAATTAATAGGAAGTGCAGGAAAACTAAGACGAAATGGCTGCATGAAAAATGTCAAGAAATCGAAAAAGCAGTAATTGTCGGTAAGACTGACTCAGCATACAGGAAAGTCAAAACAACCTTGTAACCTCCACCTCACTTATCGACCTTAATGACAGTGAAAAATTAAACCACGTGTACCTAATGGAAATTTGGGAAAAAGCAATCGTCACCGAAGGCTAATCTGTCGGTAAAGAGGGAGGAAAGGGTTACATCTAAATGAAAGGAAAAATACAAATGAAACTAGTGGAAATTAATTTTGAAAAGGGATAAAGTTAATAAAGAAAGTAAATGTGCGGCCGTTACGTTAACAATTAACTAGCGGTAATTAGATATTTGAGATTTGGGGAAAATTGCGGTCACCAGTCCTATGGACAATTACTACAGTAACTGAAAAAGAAAGGTTATTACACATATAATTAGCACTAGAAGCGTGGCAACTGAAGGTTGACACGTGTAGTGTGAAAACCGGAAGTTTGTCGGAAGTAATAAATTTTCCTACACTCTGACTAAATTTAGCAAAAGAATTAATAAAACCGTTAAATGGAAAGTTAATTTAGTGACTGAAATTAATAGTGAGCTTTGTTTCTGAAGCACATCGAAATTCAGTAAAATACGGTTAGTCTTGGGCTACCTCAACAATCATTTCAAAAGCTACTTGAATCTACGCAATTTGGAAATAAGAGATTTAACTTTGAACTTGAATTAAATGATTCTGAACAATTAACAATAGTAAAATTTAGTACGTACCAAGCTGAGCTGCAGTCACAGGTAAGCTAAAATACGGTAACAAAACTCGCACTTTTAATTTGTGCTTGTGTAATCTAAATATTGTAGCCAGCTATGAATACCTTAACTGAACTTTGAAATTAAAGCAGTGAAATAAAATGATATTACTTTAATGCTGACGTCTGAATTTCAACGACACTCGGGTTCATTCCGGAAAAGGAAGGGACCCTGCTTGGTAATGCAATTGGGACAATGAGCAACAAAGGTTCATGCTACGTTGCTGTAATTTAGTGAGAAAAATTTAACAGTTTGAAAAGCTGAGGTCTGCCATACAGTTCTAAAACTTTACGTGCTACCAGTCTTCCTTGTTGGTTGATTGAAGGTTTGAAGTCGTCGATCGAGGAGGTGGCGACAGTCACTCATTGTCGGCCGTCGCTGTTCCGGAAGCTGGATGTTGGCGCGCCTTCTTCTCGACACGGTCACCAGGCGAAACGGGCTCTTTATGTGCGCCAGCTAATGCTTCCCGTCCGCGACACCGTGTCAGAAACTATCATAGCAAGTCGAGCGCAATCACATGCTGCCAAACCCCGAAAGCGCGGCAGCTCGCGGGAGCATCACACAACACACCTGCTCAACTGCACTACTCCAGCCAGACTCCGCTCTGCCCGCGCTCCACGCGGCAGCGTTAACACTCCCAAAGATCCTAAACACTTTAGTTCTCCACACGACCTATCGATGTATTCGTTCGACACCATAGTTTTCCCTAGGCAAGACCCAGCGTAAAATACAAATAATATTTACAAAACAAAACAATTATACATCGACATAGAGGCATAAATATATATACAAATAGTAAAACAATTACAATATATAAAGGCACACAAATGTCATATCTTCAGGTAACAAAATAAGGAAAAATATTTATAGTACAATAGATGGAAATAGGAGGATATGCATTTCCGGCGTTACAACCTTCCATGACATTAAGCGCAAGGATGATAACATTAATAGTGCAACTGGAATTCCAATGTTAAATGCAGACGAAAGAGCGGATAGGTTGAAAGAATACTTTGAAAGCCTCTATGAGGGGAAGATTTGTGTGATGTGACAGAAGAAGAAACTGGAGTCGATTTAGAAGAGATAGGGTACCAAGGATTAGAATCAGAACTTAAAAGAGCTTTAGAGGACTTAAGAAAAACTAAGGCAGAAGGGATAGATAACATTCCATCAGAATTTCTAAAATCGTTGGGGGAAGTGAGAACAAAACGACTATTCACGTTGGTGTGTAGTATGTATGAGTCTGGCGACATATCATCTGAATTTCGGAGAAACATCTTCCACACAATTCCGAAGACGGTAAGAGCTGACAATTGCGAGAATTGTCGCATAGTCAGCTTAACAGCACATGTTTCCAAATTGCTGAGAAGAATACTATACAGAAGAATGGGGATGCGCTACATGACAATCAGTTTGGTTTTAGGAAAGGTGATGGCACGGGAGAAGCAATTCCGACGTTGTTGTTAATAATGGAAGCAAGATTAAAGAAAAATCAAGGCACATTCATAGGATTTGTCTACCTAGGAAAAGCGCTGGACAACGTAACATGTTCGAAATTCTGAGAAAAATAGGGGTGCCCTATAGGGAGAGACGGGTGAGATACAATTTGTCCAACGGACGAGAGTGAATATTAAGAGTGGAGAACCAAGAACAATGTGCTCGTTTTAAAAAGGGGATAAGACAAGGATGTAGTCTTTCTCTCCTACTATTCAATATCGAGAAAGCAATGATGGAAATAAACGAAAGATTCAGGTGTGGAATTTAAAATTCAGAGTGAAAGGATATCATTGATATGATTCGCTGATAACATTGCTATTCCGAGTGAAAGTGAAGAAGAATTAAATAATATGCTGAGCGGAATGAACAGTCTAATGAGTGCAGAGTATGGACTGAGAGTAAATCGAAGAAAGAGGAAGGTTATTAGAAGTAGCAGAAAAGAGAAAAACGAGAAACTTAATATCAGGATCGATGGTCACGAACTACATGAACTTAAGGAATTATGCTACCTAGGCAGTAAAATAACGAGTGACGAACAGAGCAAGGAGGACATCAAAAGCAGCCTAGCAATGGCAAAAAGGGAATTCGTGGCCAAGAGAAGTCTACTAATATCAAATATCGGCCTTAATTTGAGGACGAAATTTCTTAGAACGTCCGTCTGGAGTACAGCATTGTACGTTAGTGAAACATGGTCTGTGGGAAAATCGGAGCAGAAGAGAATCGAAGCATTTGAGATGTGGTGCTACAGACGAATGTTTAAAATTTGGTGGACTGGTAAGGTAAGGAACAAGGAGCTTCTGTGCAGAATCGGAGAGGAAAGGACTATCTGGAAAACAATGATAAGGGGAAGGGACAGGATGATAGGACGTCTGCTAAGACATGAGGGAATGACTTCCATGGTACTAGAGGGAGCTGTAGAGGGCAAAAACTGTAGAGGAAGACAATGACTGAAATACTCCCAGCGAATAATTGAGGACGCAGTTTCCAAGTGCTACTCTGAGATGAAGAGGTTAGCACAGGAGAGGAATTGGTGGTGGGGCCGCATCAAACCAGTCACAAGACTGATGACCTGGAACGTGTCCTGAGGACTGGCTAGCGGAATTTCCTGCAACAGTCCCAAGCTTCTGAGGAAATAGATGTTGAAATTTTATACGTCACGTGTGACGTTTGAAGTTTTACGAACAAACGAAAGTAGTGCAGCGGCTCAAGCTCACAGTTATCACACTGCTGATACGGGTTCGAGTCCAGCCCGCGTATTCTTCTTTCTTATTTCATTGTAAAGAATACCATTGAATAGTATAAGTAACGCAAAATTATTAAAAAATAGTAATTTTCTACGTAGTGACTTCATCAATAAATCAGTCATTACAGCCCAGGTTCTTGACATGCGTATTCCGTTTGTCACAACATAGATTACAGAAACGTCTTATTTGCTATCGCTTGGTGTGCTGGAAGAGAAATTCGGAGGATACTGCTTCTCGCAGAACCAAGTGAAACACAAATTCGTTAAACACCACGCACATTTTATGGATGATACTGCCTTGCTAGCAAACGGATTTTTTAGTAGTGAGATCGAAACACACAGTTCATTTGAATTCCAAAGACTGTTCTTTCTTCGATTAGATTCGATGAAAACAGCGCGTATTTGATTAATCCTGTGAAAAAAGATGCACTAAACTGATGTAGAAGTAGAGGATGTGTTTTTATGGAATCTTCTCTCGGAGCGATTTCTCTTTTCGTTTTTTGCAGGTTGGAAGCATTTTCAATTTATTTCATGAAACTTTAACCTGTTTTTAAAAATAAGCAACACGTAATTGGGAAATTGGAGAAAGTTTTGATGCGACAGTTTTTACGGTGCAGGCGCTCGCTTTTCTTTTATCTACGATAATTTTATTGTGAAGTGTCTGATCCGTCTGCCTTCCCCAAAAAACAAGCCAACGTTATCTCAATATTTGACACTTTAACTAAGAACCTCTAACGGAACACCCATTTCAAGAGTGCTTGCTATAGTGATTGATATGTTAATGAAATTACTACAGCGAAGTAATTTTGCATGACATATCCTATTCAGTGATATTTTTCACGAAGAAATCCAACAAAAACAGTACACGGGTAGGAACTGAACCTGTACTGATAGCGAAGGCCTTGAACCTTTGTCACTTAGCTACCTTCGATTGGTCGAAATAAGACTAACGTTACGTTTGTAGGAGGTATGCATAAAACCCCACATAAAGTATCTCGGAAACTGGGGAACGTCGTATGAAAATCCTGTAGCCAGATATTCAGGAGAGGCCTCTCTACAACATAAGACTCACCGAAATCCTTGAGTAACAGGTCTGATGATCCCCTTGTTAGATAACTGTAGCTAAAATACAGTGATGATATTTTGTAACTAACCACGTTACTACGGGTTATCCCTTATTATTGGGAATGGAAATACTTATTGCTTATGAAATCAACGTGAGAAGAATAGGGTCGCCACCGACTCAAACCATACAACTAATAAAAGATTTGGTCGAGTCGGAAAATAAATTAATTTGATCACAGACCAAAAAATCACAAAAATGCATACGTTGTGAGGTCGCTCACAGCGGATACGATGTAATTAATAGTATTGCCCGTGTGCTGTTCACGACAATCAAACATTTAAAATAAAATAGAAAATGCATGAACACTGCATAAGATCAGCTCCCAGCAACACACCTGAAAATATGACTTAATCTAAGGCATTTAAAATACAAGAGGAGACTAATCGCTGGACCTGTGCATAAGGAAACGC
This sequence comes from Schistocerca serialis cubense, assembly GCF_023864345.2. Lineage (NCBI taxonomy): Eukaryota > Metazoa > Arthropoda > Insecta > Orthoptera > Acrididae > Schistocerca > Schistocerca serialis. Next base: position 57,751,829 of record NC_064644.1, read on the forward strand.
ATTGGATGTGCTAATGGGAAAGCTACGAGGTGAGTGGCTTATGCGCAAAACCGTAATCTCGGAACACAAGAGAAAATTGTAGATAAAATCATTTATTCCTATACTAAGGATGTGAGGCATGTATACGATTCCTGATAACACGTGGTTTGTGGAGGCACAATTTCTAGGTATAGTGCCAAATTCCAACAATATCACATCATACAATCATGTTAACATTTTCTAAAACAAACATGTGATCGGACAGTTAGTGATGCCGGTAGCCCAACAACTATAATGTTCTACCACGTGGTTGGCTCTCCACGGACGAAAGACACGGAAAGTAAGGAAAATTTACGAGAAGGCAAGGCTCTAAATATTTAGAAAGGTGAAAGCTTATACAGGCACAGCTGAAGGCAAACAGACATTCATACAGAAGCGAGTGCTCACTTCTTATCGACACCTTTGTGTGGCGCTCTACCGGCGGATCCAAGTCTGCTACAGAAATTTGCTAAAAGAAAAATCTGCCAAAGTTTTGCATTCCTTGCTGCGACAAGGCAAAGCAATCTTCCAGATTTGAAAAGCGAGACCAAACGCTAACAGCTCTCCCCTCGCCAAGTAACAACGCGCCACGCGGCCTGTCTAACTCGCCCTTCTTCGACTGGAGCACAGCTAGGGACGCTTCCCGTACCGGCGGCAGACTGCCTCCCGCTTCTACAGCCTCTTCCACGCTCCGCATGGACCGGAAAACCCCAAGATGCCATTTCCGCCACCAATCTAACGCAGGTGGATTTCTCACAAGTAGCGAAAACCTCTTTGCCGACTTGACCACTACGAGGGTTGGCTGTTCTGTACCACTGCTGCTGAATCTGTACGACTATCGCAGACTTTCTGCAGCAGACTACGCCACCGTCTAGCAACGTGACACACAACCACATTCATTCAATCACACCACTATGAGAGTAAAGAGAAAAGAGAAACAAGGAAAAGAAAAAGAAATGATAATGAAAATGGGCTACCGGACTAATGAAAGGTGGCTACAGGACCCTTTCATCACCCCAAACGTCCCGGAGAAGACTGTGCCGCGAATTTTCTCGCCATGCTAGGAGATTCGCCAACAGTCTTCAAAACAAACATACCCTTACGAGCAACAATTGAATCAGGCAAACAGCAGCACAAAAGAATTTATTGATCTCTTAGATCCAAATGAGTTTTATCTGACCTTAGTCAATAATTGTGACCTCATGCGGTCCGCAAGGCTAACAAAACAAATTAAATTAAGTGTGATACTGTACGCTAACATCATGTCATCTGACCTACAACGACAACAAACATGAGATGTTATCTTAAAATTGCTTAAACCTATTATCAAAAGTTAACATAGAGACATAGATGAACAGGTACACAAAATATATACATATATAAACAAATTCAATATTGCAAAATCATTATCACGAACCAAAGCAGTATCAGCTGGTGCTGACATAAATAAAAACATGTAAGTGAAAGTGCAAAATACAATTTTCACAACAAATACAGTGATACAAAATCATTAATGAACCCAATGGAATGACAGCTGGTAAATAACCCCCTATGGAAAAAAGACATGAGTACAAAAACACACCCAGAAACCAGCTCGTTGACACGCTGTCATTTTGCAGTTTCGTCACATGGTATTTTCACTGGGTATTCTCTTTAGGTGCTGGGGTGGGCGTCTCTTCTAAAGGCGACCTTGAGGATAAGCTACTAGGGGACCACAACACTGAACTGGGGAGTTCGCAGCGGCGTTGATTGTAACGTCCGTCGTAACCCAGGTTGTTCATCCTAGACAGCACCCCGCGACGTTGCCTCGTGCCCCCACCCTCTGCGTCCATACTGTGGGATGGTTCGGCGTTGCAGATTTGCAGGACATCGCCACTTGTGGGCCCTGCCTCATCATCGAGAAGGCGGCTTGGCGGTCGTCGTCCGTGTGTTGTGGAGGAATGTGTTTTACCGACACACGCCCCCGTCTCCTGTCGTGTCAATGGGGAGACACGCGCTCTTCTGCGTCGCATCGAGGTCGACGTAAACTCGTGCGGGTGTCGGGCTTGAGACCCGCTTATCACCTCTTTGCACTGTCTCAGCTGATGCGTCAGTGGTGGGACCCGTGACCCTCCGGGCAGTGGGCGTTACCTCACCGCAGCAGCCGTCTGGACTAGCGGCGCTCAGAGATCGGCGGCCTCGCCTGGTGTGCGTCATACTTTCCCTTTCGCTTGTCAGATGACTAGCGCATGGAGTGGAACGCCGGCCGTCAGCTGGCGCTGCCGTGGTGACACGCCTGTGGGCTCCGGTGTGAGCCTGGGCTTGGGGGAAGACCAGCATCCCCTCCCCTCTGATGGGGAAACAGCTGTGTCCGCTAGCCGCACCACTGCCTCGCCGTTGATAGAAGGGTTCTGCAACGCCTGCCGGTGGACCAAGCGTTGTGCTTTCTGATGCGGAGGCTCCCTCGGCGCTCTTGCACCCACTTAAGAACTGCGCTCACAGAGATCGTTACAAAATATCATGTGTACAGATTACCACAAAATCAGCGGAGTTTCTTACTCCTGAACAATACGTGGAATATTGCCCAAAATTAACTTGACAAGAAGGGCCTTGTTAACAATACCAACAAAAAAAAAAAAATGAGGAAAATTACATAACCAATATTCAAACAAACAAAAAATCATTTTTATAAAATATAGTTCCAGCATTACATCTGCTGTCAATCATTCAGGGTAGATCTTGTACAAGGTTTTGTCAGGATTTGGATAGGATTTGGCGCCGCTGCTAACTACAGGCACAAAACTATACCTACTAACTACGCCCTCACACACAATCTACAGATCTCGTACTAGTCACCATCACCATATAGCCCGACTACAATTCCCACATATAAACAAAATATTCCTTTCAACACCAATACCCATATCGTTGTTCATTGACTGCTCCTCCAAGGTTTGCAGAACATGTTTGCTGATCTGTGAAAAATTTCCGAGACTTCTTTTCTATGGACATTGCATAATAAAAGTTATGATTAATGAGACACAGAAGGTTCATTCAAGTCACATCTGGAATGGTAAATGTTTCAACATCTATTCATCAGACTAATGCAAAAGGTCAGTGGACATAAAAATGGAAATAAAAATCATCCTATCCTGTTAGCAGACACAAAAACACTTCGTCCTATAAGTACATAAAAAATACTGTCAAAAGAAATCCATTGTCCAGGGCCATGAGTACCCAACTTACTGCTGTCATAAGATAGTCATAATGATTACACAATTACTCACCACATGTCCCCATGGGTCCTCACCTGTCGTCATGTTATTTCCGCTTAGAGGTAGTCGCATTGATTCTCTATTAAATATCAAGCTGCTTGAGTTTATAAGCTGTTTCCATTTATGTCTTCTGGGATTTCACATTCTGGTGCCCTCAACCGTACCTAGTAGTATGTGGCGGCAAGTTACACTTTCCAAATATCTTATAAGATGGCAATCTGAAAATCAAACACTATTAATCTCCCTTCATACACAAATCCTTCACCTACAAGTCACCAAGTCGCTTCATCAACATCGAAGTACATTTGAAGAATTCACTGAATCATGCTCACCTAAGGGAAATAAGAACACTACAACTGCAATTATCATCAAGAATTACCTTACGACCATTGACTCGCCACGCCAACACACCCGATACCTTTTTAGTCATCAAAAAACGAATGCCATCTTACTGTAATAGGAAGCGCTTTATACGAGCCTCATAATCATTCACATTCAGACGTTTTGAAGCTGCACAACACTACTCCTCTCTGCTGAGACGAGGAAATAACTACACATATTTTTGGGGGAAACTTTACAATTCATAGAAAATATAAACTTTAATTTCAATCACACCAGAGTGAATCAAAACATTGGGAAATATACACTGTAATTTTACGAAACAGAGGCGACTGGGTTTACCGCGGGCACACCAATACTGTGGCCCTCCCTCAACAAATCTTCCCTAATATCGTCTTCCTTTATTCAAATGCACATCAATATCATCAATAGCACCGGTCCTCATTAAGTTTGACGCCAACCGAGCCAGCCAACAGTCATTGATCCCTTTGATTAGAGGCATTTGTCGGATTGTGCCGCGGGTTTGCGGGAAGAATTTCAACACTCTCTGGCGGACCACCCGTACTGTTTACGGCACCCCTGTTGTTGCTTGTTCGATAATTATTTTGTGGTCGGTTACCACTACCGTTCCTAGGTCCGCTATAATTGCGCCTAAATCTCTGCTCATTACCAAATCTTGTAAACTCACTGGGGTGTCTTTGATTTCCTCTCGGAGAATGATGACCATTGGCATATTTTGTTCTGTCCGCGTTCCGTGAGGAGTCGCGACGCTGCCAACGCTCGCGCGCTCTGTAACTCTGAGGCGACCCGTTACGTCTGTATTGCCACCTGTCTCTACGGCTGCGGCTTCGCTCGCGCGGCCGCTGCTCGTAGGCGCTCTGACCGTAATTCTGCGTGGTGCCATTCGCATCACACTGAAGCTCTAAAAGAAGATTGCGAAAACTCTCTACGTCATCCTTACATCGTCCTGCAAGGATAACGTGCCGCAACTGCATTGGAAACTTTCGCAGGCAAATACGAATAATTTCCGCAGGTCCATAAGGATCGTCAAGATGTTCATTAGCCTGCAGCATGTGCTCGAACATCTGCACAGGGCTGGATAATTTTGACCTGTCTAAGTCTGGTAGCATAATGAGTCCGTGTTTTACACGACTTTGCGCTGCCACTGACCAATAGATCGACAGGAAGTGTTGTCGAAACTCCCCAACAGTGTAGCAATTGCGTGCAATTGACCTCATCCGCGCCGCTGGCTCATCTTCGAGGTAGCCGCACATATACTCTATCCTGTGCGCACTGGGCCACGTAGGAGGGAGGGAGAACTCGAACTGCTGTAACCAGGCCAGCGGGTGAATCCCCGTAGCGGAGTTACGGAAGACTTCAAACTTCCTCACGGTCAGAAAATGTTTAAAGTCAAATTCGTGAGTTTCCCTTGGAGAACGTTCCTGAGGGGATCTGCACCGTTCCCACCTGGTACGAGATCCGTGATCATGACGATGATCAAATTCGCCATCGTTCCCGGAATCATCGTCGGAATAATAGCCCTTTCGTTCATTTCTTTCAACTTCATGGGCCTTTAACCCTTTTAGGTGAAGTTCTAAACGGACCAAGCGCTCACATATTCCCTCGGTAACCCCTCTTTGTTGTATTTTTATTTCACACTGTCCACGCGGACATTTCGTTACCGACCGTATTTCGTCTGCATCCGCTGATGACGAGGTAATCGTTTCCCTATTATTGTCAGACTTACGCGCCACTGCGTCTGAAATTCTGGCTATTTCTTCTCGCATCTCTCGGTGGGCCGTGTCTTGTTGTGTTTGCGTAAGCCCTTGCTCTCGCTCGAGAGCTATTATCGCCTGGTTGAGGGTTTCTACCTGCGCACTAAGGTGGACCGGGCACTTAGCCGCAGTGTCCTCTATTCGGGACACAAGAGCTGCGTGGTCACACTGGCATTGTTCTGCTAACGCGCGGAGATCCCTGGCGGAATTTTGTCCTACTCGGGACTCAAGAGCCGCTTGTTCACTCTGGCATTATTCTGCTAGTATACGTATATTTCCCAGCGAACCTTTCTTCTTGCTCCATCACCTGCTTGCTAATGACTTGCTGCCCCTCTTCTAAGGCGGAGATGCGTTGGTCAATGATCGCTAGTTTCTCCCCAACACCCTGTACTATTTCACTAGTCAATCTTTTATTTGCTTCCTCGATATGCCTCCTATTTTCTTCTGCTTGTTTTTTATTCACTTCCTCGATATGTCTCCTGTTTTCTTCCACTTGTTTTTTATACACTTCCTCGCTATGTCTCCTATTTTCTTCCGCGTGTTTTTTATTCACTTCCTCGATATGTCTCCTATTACTGTCTAGTAATTGTCGTAGCATAGTCTGTAATGAATTTGCATCTATCGAATGATTCGAAATCACTACAGCAGGCTCAGGATGGACAACACTTGTACTTGCGTTTTCCGCCTTTCGTTCCTGGTCGGACTCGACGTTTTGACCTCATCCTTGTTCAGGGTTATTGTCTGGCAGGTTTTTCCGATCACGGCTCAATGAACAGCTACGCGTCTCCATCATAAGGATGGTTACTCCGTGCTCCAAAATACGACAAGAATAATGCCAAAGTCTCCTAATGGACTCACAGTCCCCACAAAGCACCCAAGATTTACTATATGACACCGGTACACGCCACAGGACAAGAATCAACCCAAACTTGTAACACAATTGAATACTAAATCACAATGTCTATACAGTAATACATATACAAGTTAAAACATGTAAGAAAATGCACGCCTATTTCATAAATTCACGTAAATTCTGTATTACAGAAAAACAATATACCAATTAGCACATCCAACTGACAATAACTAATCCTCACTGCGCATCAGAAGTTCGCTGGTTTACCGAAATCCTGGCAGGGTCGCCATGTCTAACTAACCACGTTACTACGGGTTATTCCTTATTATTGGGAATGGACATACTTATTGCTTATGAAATCAACATGAGAAGAGTAGGGTCGCCACCGACTCAAACCATACAACTAATCAAAGATTTGGCCGAGTCGGAAAATAAATTAATTTGATCACAGACCAAAAACTCACAAAAATGCATACATTGTGAGGTCGCTCACAGCGATACGATGTAATTAATAGTATTGCCCATGCGCTGTTCACGACAGTCAAACATTTAAAATAAAATAGAAAATGCATGAACACTGCATAAGATCAGCTCCCAGCAACACACCTGAAAATATGACTTAATCTAAAGCATTTGTTATAAAATACAAGAGGAGACTAATTACTGGACCTGTGCATAAGGAAACGCATTGGATGTGCTAATGGGAAAGCTACAAGGTGAGTGGCTTAGGTGCAAAAACGTAATCTCGGAACACAAGAGAAAATTGTAGATAAAATCATTTATTCCTAAACTAAGGATGTGAGGCATGTACACGATTCCTGATAACACGTGGTTTGTGGAGGCACAATTTCTAGGTATAGTGCCAAATTCCAACAATATAACATCATACAATCATGTTAACATTTTCTAAAACAAACATGCGATCGGACTGTTAGTGATGCCGGTAGCCCAACAACTATAATGTTCTACCACGTGGTTGGCTCTCCACGGACGAAAGACACGGAAAGTAAGGAAAATTTACGAGAAGGCAAGGCTCTAAATATTTAGAAAGGTGAAAGCTTATACAGGCACAGCTGAAGGCAAACAGACATTCATACAGAAGCGAGTGCTCACTTCTTATCGACACCTTTGTGTGGCGCTCTTCCGGCGGATCCAAGTCTGCTACAGAAATTTGCTAAAAGAAAAATCTGCCAAAGTTTTGCATTCCTTGCTGCGACAAGGCAAAACAATCTTCCAGATTTGAAAAGCGAGACCAAACGCTAACAGCTCTCTCCTCGCCAAGTAACAACGCGCCACGCGGCCAGTCGAACTCGCCCTTCTTCGACTGGAGCACAGCTGTGGACGCTTCCCGTACCGGCGGCAGACTGCCCCCCGCTTCTCCAGCCTCTTCCACGCTCCGCGGGGACCGGAAAACCCCAAGATGCCATTTCCGCCACCAACCTAACGCAGGTGGATTTCTCACAAGTAGCGGAAACCTCTTTGCCGACTTGACCACTACGAGAGTTGGCTATTCTGTACCACTGCTGCTGAATCTGTACGACTATCGCAGACTTTCTGCAGCAGACTACGCCACCGTCTAGCAACGTGACACACAACCACATTCATTCAATCACACCACTATGAGAGTAAAGAGAAAAGAGAAACAAGGAAAAGAAAGAGAAATGATAATGAAAATGGGCTACCGGACTAATGAAAGGTGGCTACAGGACCCTTTCAATTTGACGAAAAAATACGCTATCCAAAATTAATGATCAACAGTAAACCCCGTAGAACAGATATCTTATTTCTGCCGTCTACAAGCACACAAACGATCTGGTCACATTAATGTGACGTACAATAACCACTCACAGACGGCAAATGGCAGCAGTAGCAACGGCAGGTGTATAAAGCGGGTCGGGGTGACGCGGAAAACAGTGCAGTCGTTGTCGTAATGCGAATACAGTGTGATTTATCTGACGTCCAAAAGGCAGTGATCATCGTCTTTCGGGCCACACATGGAAGTATTTTGCAGATAGTTAACCTTATGAAATGTTCGCACACCATCGTAGTACACTGCGCATTGCAAAATGGTGCTATCCAGTACCGGCGCCGACGCTACTGTGATGCACCACGGGCCATAGATAAGAGGAGTGAACGACGAGTGCGGGGATGTGGATGGGCACACAGTTTTAATCTGCCAGGAAGTTTCATATCAGCGCACACTCCGCTGCAGAGTGAAAATCTCTTTCTGAAAACATCACCGAGGCTATGGCTAATCCATGTCTCCGCAGTATCCTTTCTTTCAGGAGTGCTAGTTCCGCAAGGTTTGCAGGAGAGCTTCTGTAAAGTTTGGAAGGTAGGAGACGAGATACTGACGGAAGTGAAGCTGTGAGGACCGGCCGTGAGTCGTGCTACGCTAGCTCCGATGGCAGAGCACTTGCCCGCGAAAGGCAAAGGTCCTGAGTTCGAGTCTCGGTTGGGCACACAGTTTTAATCTGCCAGGAAGTTTCATATCAGTGCACACTCCGCTGCAGAGGGAAAATCTCATTCTGGAGACGTGCAGCAGTTGACCAGGTGACTGCCCAGATGAGCCAAGGGGCTGCAAACAGTGACTACTCAACGACCGTTCGGCGATCGTTGCTCATTTCAGCCAGCGCAGCAGGTGCCTTAATAATGCTACCATGATGAATGCTGTTCACCGGCTACTGAGGCTAAATTTGCACGCCATTATCGGCAACTTGACATCCAAGGAGTGGCGGCAGGTGGCCTCTAGAAATGAATCACTATGCTCCATCGGGCAAATGCCTGTTTGCATGTACGACGTGGAACGTCTGAAAGCGAAAGGACCAGTTCGGCGCAGGAAATGCTATTGTCTGGTAAATGTTTCCATGGCATTCCCTGAGCGATACCGTCATTGTGAAAGGACAAGTGTCCGCAGCTCGTGGTCGTGCGGTAGCGTTCTCGCTTCCCGCGCCCGGATTCCCGGGTTCGATTCCCGGCGGGGTCAAGGATTTTCTCTGCCTCGTGATGACTGGGTGTTGTGTGCTGTCCTTAGGTTAGTTAGGTTTAAGTAGTTCTAAGTTCTAGGGAACTGATGACCATAGATGTTAAGTCCCATAGTGCTCAGAGCCACTTGAACCATTTGAAAGGACAAGTGGATCAACACAAGTATGCATCTATCGATAGAATGAAGACTTTCACTTTCGGATGACAGTGCTGCTGGTAAACCCTTCAGGGTATAAGGTCATGGTGCACGACAGTCTTCTGTTCCTAACGTTTCGTCCCGAACTGCCACACCACAGTCCTGCACGAAACATTACCAACAGAAGTGTCTAGCTGAATATTAAAGTACTGTGCTGCGCATGTTAGCTCTGTATTTAGCCATATTTGTTATTTTTACTTTAGGAATGGTCCGAGCGATTAAAGTACTCAGTAGTAAACCCGGTCTATAAAAAGGGAGAAAGGGGTAATGTAGATCATTTTAGACCTATTTCTATGCCATCAGTGTTTGCAAAAGTTATTGTAAAGGCTATGTATGTAAGGATAATTGATAATTTTATATCACACGAGTTGCTATCAAATGCAGAGTTCGGCTTTAGAAGTCGTTTAACAACTGAAAATGCTATACTCTCTTTCCTCTGTGAAGTACTGGATGGGTTAAACAAAAGGTATCGAACGCTTGGCATATTTTTTAATTTAACTAAAGTATCTGATAGTGTTGATCACAAAATATTGCTCCATAAGTTGGATCATTACGGAATTCGGGAGTAGCTCACAATTGGTACACCTCTTACTTTAGCAGCAGGTTGCAAAAGGGCATTATTCACAATGTTGATAACGGCTGTGATGTGGGGTCTGACAAGGGAACCTCCCCATCGCACCCCCCTCAGATTTGGTTATAAGTTGGCACAGTGGATAGGCCTTGAAAAACTGAACACAGATCAATCGAGAAAATAGGAAGAAGTTGTGTGGAACTATGGAAAAAATAAGCAAAATATACAAACTGAGTAGTCCATGCGCAAGATAGGCAACATCAAGGATATTTTGAGCTCAGGAGCGCCGTGGTCCCGTGGTTACCGTGAGCAACTGCGGAACGAGAGGTCATTGGTTCAAGTCTTCCCGCGAGTGAATACTTTAATTTTTTATTTTCAGATAATCATCAAAGTTCAGGCACTCACACATAATCAACTTCGCTCTCCAAAATTCCAGGGCATGTTTAGATTTGCTTGGACATATGCAGGATTTGACGGTCTACACACGAAAAAATTTGAAAACGTTAAAAACAAATGTTTTGACAGAGCACAGGGAAAACTGTGCGACTGTGAAACTGTTGAATTCATTTGTTGCAGCTTATGCGACAAACTCTTGTTTTCATCACTTTCTTGGGAGTGATTGTCACATCCGCAAGAAAACCTAAATCGGGCAAGGTAGAAGAATCTTTTTACCCATTCGCCAAGTGTATAAGTTAGGTGGGTCGACAACATACTCCTGTCATGTGACGCACATGCCGTCACCAGTGTCGTATAGAATATATCAGACGTGTTTTTCTGTGGAGCAATCGGTTGACCTATGACCTTGCGAAGAAATGTTTTCGGTTTCCATTGAAGAGCACGTCATTTCGTGTACTAATCACACGGTTTTGCGGTGCGGTCGCAAAACACAGACACTAAACTTATTACAGTGAACAGAGACGTCAACGAACGAACGGACAGATCATAACTTTGCGAAAATAAATGAAATAAACTTTTCATTCGAGGGGAGACTTGAACTTAGGACCTCTCGTTCCGCAGCTGCTCACGCTAACCACGGGACCACGGCGCTCCTGAGCTCGCACTTTCCTTGATGTTGCCTATGTTGCACATGGACTACTCAGTTTGTATGTATTGTTTATTTTTATCATAGTTCCACACAAGTTCTTCCTGTTTTCTCGATTGATCTGTGTTCTTTTTTTCAAGATCTATCCACTGTGCCAACTTATAACTAAATCTGAGGGGGGTGCGATGGGGAGGTTCCCTTGTGAGTGGGATACTGTCAAGTGGGGGGTGCCCCAGGGATCAGTGTTGGGGCCACTCCTATTCCTTATTTATATAAATGATATGCCGTCTAGTGTTATGGGTAACTCTAAAATATTTCTGTTTGCTGATGACTCTGGCTTTGTAGTAAAGGACGTTGTGTGCAACACTGGCTCGGTTTCAAATAGTGCAGTTCGTGACATAAGTTGATGGCTTGTAGAAAATAAACTAACGCTACATCACAGTAAGACTCAGTTTTTACCGTTCCCAACACACAATTTAACAAAACCTGACGTTTTAATTTCACAGAATGTGCATATGATTAGTGAAACTGAACAGTTCAAATTTATAGGTGTTCAGATAGCTAGTAAGCTGTTGTGGAAAGCCCACGTTGATGATCTTGTTCAAAGCCTTAATACTGCCATTTTTACTATTCGAACGGTATCGTTCGACACGAAAATTAGTCTACTTTGCTTATTTTCATTGTCTATTGTCGTATGGTATTATATTTTGGAGTAACTCTTCTCATTCTAAAAGGATATTTTTGGCTCAGAAACGTGCGGTTCGGGCAATAAGTGGTGGTAGTTCACGAGCCTCTTGTCGACCTCTTTTCACGAATCTGGGTATTTTGACATTGGCCTCACAATACATATATTCCTTATTGTCGTTTCTTGTTACCAATATTAGTTTATTCCCTAGAATAAGCAGCTTTCACTCGGTTAATACTCGACAGAAATCAAATCTGCATTTGGATCGCACTTCCTTAACACTTGTGCAAAAAGGTGTGCAATACACTGCTGCATCCATTTTCAATAAGCTGCCACTCGAATTCAAAAATCTTAGCAGTAATCCACGTACTTTCAAATCGAAACTGAAGAGTTTCCTCCTGGGTCACTCCTTCTGTAGTGGAGTTGCTTGAAAAATTAAGCTGTTATTTATTGTATTACTGATAACGTCTACTTAAACTTATGGACGGAATTTTTTAAATTTCACGAACATTTATTTTTATCTATTATTACGTTTCTGTTGTAATTTCATGTTCTGACATGTCTCATGACCCTGGAGATTTGCTCCTTAATTTGGTACTACGGAAGTTGACGAGTAAATAAAAAATTAGAAAATAAGAGTTTCGTAGACCACGACCTTATACCGTGAAAGATTCAACAGCAGCTATATTCATATATCCTTTGAGGCCATGTCCAACCCTAATACGCATTTCGTTTTCCTCTGCGCAATGGCATGTACTAGCAGGACGATGCAACAGTGCTCGCAGTGGACGTGCGTGGTTCGAAATGCACCAGGATTTGTTCACCATACTCCCCTGACCACCAAACTCCCCCGACTTTAACCCAATCGAGTATGTGTGGGATCTCTTTGATTAGGCTCTTTGCATCACGGAGAAACCTAGCGCACCAGGCCATAACACTGCAGTCAGCATGGATTCATGTCCCTGTCTTAACCCTTCGGAATGTCTCTGACACTGTCCCTGCAGTCTCGAAGAGGTCGGTATATTTCAAAGACAGACAAGGCTTTACAGGTCAGAAAGAAGAGGAATTACAGGAAGACTTAGGAAAACATTATAACAAGTCCAAATGTATAGACTGAACAGGCATTTCACCTAGGTAATCGGCTCTGAAGAAGAAGAGTGTATGAACGGTAGGCTTATTTGAGGTAACGAAAACACGTTCCAGCAGTCGCTCTCCCCCCTCCCCGCAAATGATACCTACACTCGCTGTTACTTAAGACGTTGTAGCATTAAAAGCATTTCATGCAACGAATTTAACGACTCTTTTTTTCAGGAATCTCGTTGCAGTTTAAACACACTGAAGATTTTACATATTGAAGATTTGTCCAATACATTTCGTAGATGTGTAACCTCCTTTTCCAAAAAGAACCAATGAGATTATAGTTCCTACATGGCGGAAATTTTGCAAGCACCACTTTCGATGCAAATCGTAATTTTCAGATGAAAAAAAATGTGTGTTCAAATGTGTGCGAAATCTTATGGGACTTAACTGCTAAGGTCATCAGTCCCTAAGCTTACACACTACTTAACCTAAATTATCCTAAGGGCAAACACACATACACATCGATGCCCGATGGAGGACTCGAAACTCCGCCGGGACCAGCCGCACAGTCCATGACTGCAGCCCCTAAGACCGCTCGGCTAATCCCGCGCGGCTTTCAGAAGAAAGTGGGGCCTCCACTAGCTGCTTTGGGAAGACTAGAGTAGATGGTCAAGCACAGCTTCATCTAGATATTCAGACATTCACTTACAGCGCAAGTTCAGGAAGTACCCGTAACACACGACATCTGACAACGCGGCCCTTCAGAAACTGCCATCGCTTAATAGGTGTTTTTTTTTTTTTTTACATTTGGGAGGCCTACGATACAGCTTGGAGACATAGTTTTTACAACTAGTTCCCAGCGTAGGGGTTCAAAAATAGGAACTCTCAAATTGGGGAAATACACTTCATTCCGCCGGGCCATACCACGTTGTCAATAGGGTATGTGCCAACGCCCGAGGAACTAAACCAATTGAAACGTTACACATGCCAGAAACGTCAGTAGCACAAATAATATGCCAAAACAGCGATCTTAAAGAGTGAGAGAAAGATACCACTAAGAAAAACCAGTTGTCTATGTGTGGCAGAACGGCGAGCGTGGATACCAAATTAAAATCGTCAGAAAGCTCCACGAATAGGTTCTTCAAATACTTGTTCCCCATGTTCACATGTCGCTGGAGTCCTCGGAGGCCGCTTTGAACAAGAAAACAAAGAGGAAAGTAACTTTCGCATGATACGTCACTGCCAAGTAACACAGCTCCATGGAACTTGGATCATACATAGAGAGGACTGTTACAGTGTAGTGGAGCAAGTAAGTGAAAGCAATACGCAACGAGGTAAGTAGAAACTACACTTTTATTCAAACATAATAAATACAGTGAGATCACCGCGATTTATGATGCTCGTTACAAAAGGTGGGCCTTAGTCCTTAATGGGGTGTGTGATCACAACGCCTCTGACACCTGCTACCATGCTGGCCACGCGGGTGGTGAGGAGTTGTTGTGGTGGTGAGCTCCATTCTGTAAGTAGGCTGTTTATGTTTTCTCTATGTAAGTAGGCTGTTTATGTTTTCTTATTGGCAACGTTACGTAGCGCTCAATATGAAAATCACTGGCTGTGCTGTGTGCAGTCTGTGGCTGCTTTGCATTGTTGTAATTCTCGCCATTGTAGTGTTAGGCAGCTGGATGTGAACAGCGCGTAGCGTTGCGCAGTTGGAGGTGAGCCGCCAGCAGTGGTGGATGTGGGGAGAGAGATGGCGGAGTTTTGAAATTTGTCATGAACTGCTATATTCTATATGATGATATCAAGGTAAATACATTGTTTGTTCTCTATTAATATCTTTCATTTGCTAACTATCCCTATCAGTAGTTAGTGCCTTCCATAGTTTGAATCTTTTATTTAGCTGGCAGTAGTGGCGCTCGCTGTATTGCAGTAGCTTGAGCAGCGAAGATTTTTGTGAGGTAAGTGATTTGTGAAAGGTATAGTTTAATGTTAGTCAGGGCCATTCTTTTGTAGGGAATTTTGAAAGTCAGATTGCGTTGCGCTAACAAAATATTGTGTGTCAGTTTAAGCACAGTGATGTATAATTTCTTCAAAGGGGACGTTTCAATTCCTCCACAAGCACGAATGACAACTGCACGTGGACATGCTGCAGTACTTTTCCCAAAGCATACCATGAATGTTGATTGGAATTTAATTCCGGAGGTAGGGGCAGGCCAGTCCATATGACGAATATTCTCTCGTTCGCCAAGTGCTCCTCCACGTGCGATGTTCGGTGCGGTCACGCACGGCCATCCATAAAAATGAAGTTAGCGACATACGCTTCCCTGAAAAGACACACATGGGGAGCAGTGGAGTGTGACAATAATGTCGACAAACGAGTACACGGTTTTCAAAGATCTGCAGGTCAGTACGTCCAGACGGTATTATGTCTCTCAGCAACATAACACCTGTACCACCAAAACTATCGCGTTCGACAATGTTTCTGCGTGTATTACGTGCTCCCACCTCTAGCAGTAAGTGGGTACGTCCTGAATCGCTACTCAGATTGAATTTACTGTCATCTGAGAAGAACACGTGACACACTCCTCGTTGGTCCAGCCCCTATACTCTTGGTATCATTCTACATCTGCATCTACATCTACATCCATACTCCACAATCCACCATACGGTGCGTAGCGGAGGGTACCTCGTAACAAAACTAGCATCTTATCTCCCTGTTCCACTCCCAAACAGAACGAGGGAAAAATGACTGCCTATATGCCTCTGTACGAACCCTAATCTCTTGTATTTTATCTTTGTGGTCTTTTCGCGAAGTATAAGTTGGCGGCAATAAAATTGTACTGCAGTCAGCCTCAAATGCTGGTTCTCTAAATTTCTTCAGTAGCGATTCACGAAAAGAAGCCTCCTTTCCTCCAGAGACTCCCACCCGAGTTCCTGAAGCATTTCCGTAACACTCGCGTGATGATCAAACCTACGAGTAACAAATCTAGGAGCCCGACTCTGAATTGCTTCTATGTCCTCCCTCAATCCGACCTGATAGGTATCCCAAACGCTCGAGCAGTACTCAAGAATAGGTCGTATTAGTGTTTTATAAGCGGTCTCCTTGACAGACGAACCACATCTCCCCAAAATTCTACCAATGAACCGAAGACGACTATCCGCCTTCCCCACAACTGCCACTACTTGCTCGTCCCACTTCATATCGCTCTGCAAATGCTACGCACAAACATTTAATCAACGTGACTGTGTTCTTTTTCCTATTCATCTGCATTAATTTACTCTTATCTGTATTTAGAGTTAGCTGCCATTATTTACACCAATCACAAATCCTGTCCAAGTAATCTTGTATCCTCCTACAGTCACTCAACGACGTCACCTTCCCGTAGACCACAGCATCATCAGCAAACAGCCGCACATTGCTATCCACCCTATCCAAAAGATCATTTATGTAGATAGAAAACAACAGCGAACCTACCACACTTCCCTGTCGCACTCCAGATGATACCCTCCGATGAACACTCTCCATCGAGGACAACGTTGCAGCATTGCAAGTGATGTCGCCGATGTGCGGATATTAACGGAGCCACGCACTGGTCGTCCGTGCCTCTCTGTAGAGTGACATCACGTGCCTTGCACTCCTGTTAAATATAGCTGCAATTGCACTCTCTGTCCGACGTGGGTTCCTTCTCGAATGTTGCACAATTTAGCGGTCATCTACTTCTGAACAAGTACCAAACTCCTAGGCCTCACTCGTCACACGTCGTCCTTTACCAGTTTCCTATGGTTCGTGCTCGACTGAAGTCACTCAGATGATGTGCCCGGGCCATACTGTAAGGATTAACACAACGACAGTGCACCATCGTTTCCCGTTGATTGATACACACTGTGTTTTCCCGTTCCTTCTATAACCTGTTGTTGCAGGGCCTGTCACGTTTGGCTCTACAGTCATACTGATCTGACGCCATGTGACGTCCAACTTTGTGCGCATGAGGCGCATGAGTGGGGGGCGTCTGGCAACATCCTCCCTCACTTTCATTCATTTCCCGCAGCTGATGTGTATAGTAGTTTATGTGTCTCGTTCTTCAGTTTTCCACAGCCATGTAGTATGGTATTCAAAGTCCTACCCGTTGTTATTGAGACCATTTTTATCGCTTCGTACCTCAGTCAGTAAAAACGGAAACCTTACAGGACCACTTCGTTGCTCGTCTCTCTGTCGGTCTGTCCGACCGTTAAGACCCACTTTTGTTTCAGGAGCGGATGGACGTAGCTAGTTAACAATTCTGTCACATACTACAGTCTACGGTCCCTTGGGGATATCAGACATTTAAGTTTCTACGTCAATGCAGTCAAAAGGTAAGGCCATTTATCTCACATACTTTGGTACCCGCGAACTTACCATAAGCTACAGGGTACTTTCCGTTGACCTAGAATCATGAAATTAGCATGATGTGAGGTTTCACAGTACAAGTGAGGGGAAAATCCATCAAATTGTTAATTTCTCATGATATCAGTTAAAAAAAAGTTATTTTCAATTGTTATACGACTGTCTCAAAGTCTTTTCAGACTCCTTTTTCTCAGGAACGGGTAAACGACTCAGACTGAAATTTGGGTCTCATCTTATGGTCTATGATCTCTTAAAGCTGTAAAAAATTTAACTCTCCAAGTAAATGCAATCAAAAGAAAAGACAATTTTTGTCATTCGCAAACTCCCTCCTGAGAACACATATACATATACGAATGTATGAACTATCTACATACGTAATTCCAGTTGGTGGTGAACCCCCAGGCCATGAGTCCTACTCATTACAATGTCATGCAGAAATTTCATTTTAGCACAAATGGCGCATTTATAGTACTTTTCTCCTGCCTGAATCACGTAAAACAATTACATCCTTTTCCAATAACAACGACGTGTTACGTCAAGTCATCATCTATTACGTCCTTTATTAGTTCTTACATAATTTATAATAAAAAGTTCCTAGGTGCAAGATATGTGGGCCAGTGCGAATACGATTATATGAATTGAACTACATAAGCAAATCGGAATAAATTACGTCCGACGTGATATTTTTCATTCGGTTTTACAATGGATGTGCATTCGTCGTTGACTACTCGCCTCCCTGGTCCATCGTCACTGGTAACAATCAAGACCGTGCGGCATCAGAGTTTCCCTTGTCAGTCTGCTGAGTGTCTTTGCACTAAAACAACACTACTGCGCAGTGCAATAAATGCATGTCTCATAGAAGTATATAAAATTATTTCATATATCGACGTATTAATTAATTAATCCAAGAAATATCTAACCGTTCTTTTTCCGTGTGTTTTACTTTGGAACGATTAAACTGCTCTGTGCGAAGCACGTTCCACAGTTGTCAACTCACCTGTAATACATAAAATTGCGAGTATTGATAACTGTCAATCTGGTCATTAGTTTCTAACTCACTTCTCCAGCAAATGCACATTTAAGTGAATTCCGTATTGTCACTGTAGGCATTATGCTTTTATCTTCCGTTGCTTGTAAGCTGGTGATGAACTTTCTGTTGCCAAAATGAAAACGTGACCAATACAGACATTTTTCCTCTGCTTCTCCATATCTAGACACCCTGCAAAATACTGTACGGTGCGTGGCGTAGCGCACCCTGTACATATTACTAGTCATTCCTTTCGTGCTCCACTCGCAAATAGAGCTGGGAGAAATCGACTGTCTATATTCCTCCGTACGAGAGCTAATTTCTCGTATCTTATCTTCGTGGTCCTCACGCGCAATGTATGTTGGTGGCAGTAGAATCGTTGTGCAGTCAGCTTCTCTAAATTTTGGCAATAGTTTCAGCCGGAAAGAACGTCTCATTTTCCTCCAGGGACTTCCATTTTATATACGAAGACAGTAACTTGTTCTCGAAAGAACAGTTACTGTCGATGACCGTGCAGCTTTTCCCTGGAATAAATGATGACTAACTGAAAACCTCAGCTTCCGAGAGGTGTTGTTGATATACCTCGAAAAGCTACATATACCTTCGTCTGTGCGAATGCGCACAGGTTGCCTAAACTCTTACGGGAATCGCCAAAGGGTGCGCGAGTAATGAGTGGGTGGGCAAATGTCTATAAGGTACAATACATATGTAGAATTGTGGACAGTTGGGAATGTGAGTCTCACGGGGAGCATGCAAGGGTTAAGTCCCTGCAGTCGCGCTATTCATCTGTGTCCTCGGTGGCTCAGATGGATAGAGCGTCTGCCATGTAAGCAGGAGATCCCGGGTTCGAGTCCCGGTCGGGGCACACATTTTCAGCTGTCCACATCGAGGTATATTAACACCACCTGTCGGCAGCTGAGGTATTCAGTTAGTCATCATTTACTTCCATTTTAGTTCCCGCAGTATGTCCCTAACAACTGCGGGTTCTTCAGACCAACCGGCAACATCTAGCAGCCAGCCTCTGAATTGCCTCGATGTTTTCCTTCAATTTGATCTGGTACGGATTCCAAACATACTCAGGAATAGGTCGCACTAACGTCCTATATGCGGTCACTTTCCTACAATTCTTCCAACAAGCTAAAGTCGTCAATTCGCCTTCCCTACCGCTGTCCTCGCATGCTTGCTCCATTTCATATCGCTTTGAAACGTTACGCCCTCATATTTAAACGACTGTCTGTGTCGAGAAGAACACTACTTATGCTGTATCTGAGCATTAACTTGCGTCTGAAGGGAGTGCTTCACACGAAACTTCTTTAGTCCTGACTGTTAGCTGCCCTAAACGCATCTGTCTCCTTTCCACCGCCATCATTCTACCTTGGGTGTCGAATGACGTCGAGATGAACTGTCTGCAAACGTGGTACAAATCCGTCCTTTATTGGTTTATCCTCCATGGACTGGTTGGATGCAGAATCACTCACTGCAGAGCTAATCAACTTTCAAGTTATTACGCGCAAGACGCCGAGCGTTTCCCTTGAAAGTAAACGTAGTTACGACCTCTTCATTAACGTCCCACCCCGGACGAAAATTCGCGATCTGCAACGTTTCCCCGTTTATTCAAGTTCCCAGCAGAGCTTCCACAAACACTGCCTCCGCTTCTTTTACTTTATATTAAAGGCGGAAGAAAAGGGAAATATGAAAGACAAACATGGCTCGAGATTTTTCCTTGTGAACTTACCTGAGATGAGGCAGCCTCCTTATTTAAAGCTGCGCTCCTTGCACCGTGGAGGCAGCCACGCAGCTCTCCCGTGCCCTTCGCCTCGTTCGGATCTGTAGCTCTTGTGTGATTTAGACAATGTGCGTAAGGGCACAATGGCAAGTGTTTGTGATGGCGGTGCAGACCATTACGTTTACACAAACCCCCAAGCCCTTCCCCTGTTGTCCCCCCACTTGGACCTCATCCTGGCGTGACGGCTGCATACGAGAGAGTATTAAATTTCTCATATGTGTGTACGCAACCTTTTAGAACCGTAAGAGCTTAACCCAGCTAAATACGCGTTGCCTCTACCTGTCACGATGCATGTGTTGTGAAACCAACAAAGTAGACGTCTCGATTTCGTATCTGACGACCTTCATGTTAGTCTGCGACTACAATAAATACTGAAGTACATGATTGTACTAATGAAGCTTGTGAGCTCCCCCTCTATACATTTCACCAGGCTATAACTTAGCACGTACGTGAAATTGTCATCAATTCATTTTCACTCTGTGAACCAAATGCTCATATTTCAATAAGATTAATGCTTTTATAGGTCCGCTATGAGGACCCATCATAAGAGCTAATTCTGTTTTATATGTTTGTTGGATCACCTGTTACATTACGATATTACTGCATTGTTTTCGCACCGAGCGAGGTGGCGCAGTGCTTAACACATTGGACTTGCATTCAGGAGAACGATGGTTATGGAATTAAATGAATTTAAACCCAGAATTGTAGTTGAAGCTGGGAGCATAGGATATTCCATTTTGGAAATAGCTTGGACATTCAGCATTCCAAGACCCACAGTGTCAAGAATGTGCCGAGAATACATTACATTACAGGCATTGCCTGTCGTTGATGCGCTTTGCTTAACGATCGCGAGCAGCAGCGTTTGCGTAGGGTTGTCACTGCTAACATTGAGTGAAATAACTGCAGAGATAAATGTGGGACATAAGACGAACAAATCCGTTAAGACAATGAGGCAAAGTTTGGCGTTAATGGTCTGTGGCAGCAGACGATCGACGCAGGAGCTTTTGTTAATACGATATATCAATACGGCTCCTCACCTGTGCTCGTGACCGTTTCGGTTGGAACCCTAGACGAATGGAAAATCGTGGCCTGGTCAGATGAGTCCCGATTTCAGATGGTAAGAGCTGATGGTAGGGTTCGAATGTGTCGCAGGCCTCACGAAGCAATGGATCCTAGTTGTCAACAAGGCTAAGTGCACTCGCAAGCTGGTTGTGACTCCATTAGGGTGTGAGCTGCGTTCACGTGGAAAGCACTGGGTTCTCTGGACCAGCTGAACGACCATTGACTGTAAATGTTTATGTTCGGCTACTTGTTCCCAAATAACGAAGGAATCTTTGTGGATGACAATGCGCCATGCCACAATTGCTCGCGATTGGTTTGAAGAACAGTCTGGGTAATTTGAGCCAATGATTTAGTCACCCAGGTCGCCCAACATGAAAGTTTACGGGACATAATCGAGAGGTCAGTTGGTGCACAAAAAACTGCACCGGCAACACTTTCGCAATCGGCTGTAGACGCAGTGTGGATCCGTATTTCTGCAGGGCACTTCCTACGACTTATTGAGTTGGTGCCACGTCGACTTACTGCAAAAGTAGGTCCTACAGGATATTAGATGTATCCCATGACTTTTGTCGCCTCAGCTAATTTATTCTGTGATTCGCAGTAACTTATCCGTTGTGGCATTACGCCCTATATCAGTCCACAGTTGGTTACGTTTCATTGTACAGTGTAGTAAGGTGAACAAAGCTGTAAGCCAGCAAGTATTCGGCAGCATTCCCCTCCACGAAAACGACAGGTTGTTAGGAATCGTGAAAACAAAAGTGCGAGTAGGAGCTATGTCGTATTGGAGAGTATAGAGAATGCGTGATTGTAATGTTTGCCGGTAAATGCATTTTGTGTATTAATGTGTACTGTTGAAATATTTACACACTCTTCCTGATAGACTGCGGAAGTGATCAAATGGCTCAAATGGCTCTGAGCACTATGGGACTTAACATCTATGGTCATCAGTCCCCTAGAACTTAGAACTACTTAAACCTAAGTAACCTAAGGATTTCGCACAACACCCAGTCATCACGAGGCAGAGAAAATCCCTGACCCCGCCGGGAATCGAACCCGGGAACCCGGGCGCGGAAGTTATCCACACTAACATCTTACTAACTGTGAGGTCACTAACTCCAAAATACAGTTGTGATATTAATTAGAATTTTTTACGTAGTGTTGTCAGACCTGGGACAGCTAATCTGACCAGCCAGAAACGCGCTTTGTGAAGGCAGGCGCGAAACACTGAAGTTGGCTTGCATTTAGTCTTCGACTAGTATTCACACCAACACCATGTACACTGTTGGTAGCAGTAAATTAGTTTACTTGGAAATACGACTTCAGTTCTGACCCGATGATGGCACATGCCAAGTCGGTGATAGCGGATATTCTGATAACGGTTTCAGTGTGATCCGCTAACAGATACTTGTAGTGACATAGCGACCAGAGCCCCATCTGTGTCTACCCTTTAATAGGGAATGCTCACACTCATGAGGTTCAATGTGGTGAAAACGTGTGTAGCAAGAAGTTAACCATTCCAGGATGCACTGTTGCTTTCTACAGCCAGTAGATCTTGTCTGAAACGAATCAAATTGTGGCCCTCCGAGTGGCTGGATGGTCCTTTTGGAGAATTACCACACACCTAGGACGTGCTGCGCCAGGTGTGCTAGGATGCTGGTATCAGTCGTCACGTGAACATTCTCACACCCTTAGACGAGGTTCTGGACTTCCACGCAGCAGTGACGCCCGTCAGGATCACGGCACTGTAAGGGCAGCTGTGGCATAACGTACAGCTAATACAGCACATGTAAGAGGGCTTCTGAGCCCAGACGTTTCAACACGAATATTGCGAACCCGTTATTACCAGTGAGACTACAGGCACGCCGCACACCTCTAGTCTGTCTTCCACTCTCGCCACAGGATGGACATGCGCGGCTTGACTGGTGCTGTCAGAGGGAGATAGAATGGCCCACCGTGGTCATCAAGAACAAAAGCAGATTCTACCTGCACGCGAGTAAAAAAATGGCTCTGAGCACTATTGGACTTAACTTCTGAGGTAATCACTCCCCTAGAACTTATAACTGCTTAAACCTAACTAACCTAAGGACATCACAAACATCCATGCCCGAGGCAGGATTCGAACCTGCGACTGTAGCGATCGCGCGGTTCGAGACTGTAGCGCGTAGGCCTTCCGGCATCGTTCACCTTTCATGTATCTGGAAGGGACGCTAATCAGGGCTCGTTATGTGCAGAATATTGTTAGACCCGTCTTTTGCAACGGTAGGGTGATGTGTTGTTCCAACAGGACAACGCTCGCTCACGCACGGTCCATGGGACTCGACATTTTCTGCAAGACGTGCAGCAACTTCCCAAGCCAGCACTACCTCCGAACATGTCTCCAATCGAGCAAATGTGGGGTATGATGGAATGGGAAGTGACTCGTGCATCTTGTCTACCATCTACTCCTACTCAAGTACGTCAATGGTTCGAGCAGGCGTGGCATAACATACCCGAGTACAATTATCATACAAGCAGGATAATATTCGCCATCTGTACGATCGACATGATGCTAGAGTCAGCGCCCTCATTCCCCCCCGTAGAGCCTATACCACATACTAACACGGGGGTTTCGGAATGGGTCGATACCTGGTACCACAGAAGCGCTTGTGCTATTGATCTGTAAGTGAAATTATTTTCATGCAGGCAATATGCACTGTTACAACAATAAATCTTCAGTGAACTGGAAAGCTCTAAAGGGTTTAACAAATTTTTTTTCTGGTAACGTTTTTACTACTATTATTCATCTTATGTGAAAGTATTATTTGGCTTCAGGAAACGTTTGTCTGCCATCTGGCGTGTGTGCGATTTCGTATGGGAATTAAAGTCGTGTGCAGTTTACTGTTAACCTGCAGTAGTAGTCATTAAGTGTAGATTAGACTCCGCGAACTTAGAAATTACTGCTAGACTGGCTCTAAAGAATATTATATCCTTATTTGTAATAAAATATGACGGCATCCTTTTACTTCGAGAATGTCTCTGAAATGATCCAAGACTTTCCCATTTGCCATTCCATCGTTCACAGTTGATCGAAAAAAAAGAAAAAATGCTCGATAGAATTAGAATCTAAGGTTGTAAGTAGGCTATTTAGGTTTTTATGTTGGTAACGTCATGTAGCGATCTATATGAAAATCACTGACTGTGCTGTGTGAAAGCTGTGGTTGGTTTGCATTGTTGTAATATTCTACTGTAGTGGGCAGTTGGCTGTTAACAGCGCGTTGGAAGTGAGCCGCCAGCAGTGGTGGATGTGGGGAGAGAAATGGCGGAGTTTTGAGAGCGGATGATCAGGACGTGTGTCCATCAGAGACAGTAAATTTGTAATACTGGATGCCATGAACTGCTGTATATATTATGACTTTTGAACACATAAGCTGGCAGTAATGGCGCTCGCTGTATTGCAGTAGTTTGAATAACGAAGATTTTTGTGAGGTAAGTGATTTGTAAAAGGTAAAGGTTAGTGTTAGTCAGTGCCATTCTTTTGTAGGGATTATTGAAAGTCAGATTGCGTTGCGCTAAAAATATTGTGTGTCAGTTTAAGCACAGTCATTTATGAAACTTCCTGGCAGATTAAAACTGTGTGCCCGACCGAGACTCGAACTCGAGACCTTTGCCTTTCGCGGGCAAGTGCTCTACCAACTGAGCCACCGAAGCACGACTCACGCCCGGTACTCACAGCTTTACTTCTGCCAGTACCTCGTCCCGAGTTCGAATCTCGGTCGGGCACACAGTTTTAATTTGCCAGGAAGTTTCATATCAGCGCACACTCCGCTGCAGAGTGAAAATCTCATTCTGGAAACAGTCATTTATAATTTTTTTAAGGGGACGTTTCAAGGTCGGTGGAGAAGCAAACCGGTGAGGACATCGAGACAACTTTAGAAGACACAAGGTACGCTAACCTTTGATGATGAGCTGGGGGACAAGCAAGTTTGCTGGACCTTCTCGTTACAAGGTGGTTAACGTACCACTCGACATGCACCAATTCGCGAGGAACAACTTGTCCTGTTAGCATGTCTGGTGTAGTTTCGTGCCACGGCGAGAACATCCTAATTAATTAATTATGCAGGATCTGGTAGGAACCGCTACACTGTGCCCAGCTGAAGGTTTCAGACTGTATATACCCTACAGGCACGTGACTCAACCCACTTACCTTCAATGAGAGCGAACGCTATTAACTGAAAAACAGACTGAAACTCTGTCGGAACTATTTATTGACACAATTTGCCTTGAACTACTTACTTCCTTGCGCTGCCCTCGATTTGCATCGTCTGCACAAGGTGAGCAAATATGTAAAGAAGTGAGAAAATATGTAAAGATATCTTGTCTCACGCATTTGTGTGCGTGTTCTCTCGTCTTCATTGTCTGTGTTTCGTCTCACGTAAGCTACATCCGCTGGACTTTACTGTAGGCCGCTGCTCTCGAATGCAGAATAAGTTCTGAGGGGGTTGTTGCTCTCTGCAACTCCAGTCAATAAAAGTCTCACACAGTGGTGTGGAAATCTTGATGTAACAATTGAAAAATTCACGTTTGGCGGATGGTAGATTTATACTGTTGCTGTATCAGATTTCTTACCACACTCCCAATCACCAGCTTAGAGCGCTTATCGCTACGAACACTCACAATTGTTTCTCCTCTGAGAGGAGAGATACGGACAAACACTCTGCTAGCATGCTCAACTTTAATTTCGTGAGATTATTTATTTCCTGGCGCTATAATGCGCTTTCCGTGCTGTCGGATAAGCAAATGCCTAGCTTTGTGGTAGAAATGTACGATAAATTGCTTTCAACAACGAATGAAAGCGTGGCAGTTCCGACGTTTGTATATCGAATGACGTCAGCGCGAACGGTGGAAACGACGCCGGAGGTTATTCACAAGTGTCACAGCTGATAGAGCATATCTGAAAAATGTGTCGCGATACTACCATATATCTCCCATATTACTCGAATTAATCTTTTATTACCTGCTAACAGATTATTTTCACTTATAAGACATGGTACAATGAGTCAATAAAACTTAAAAGGGGCAATAAAATTTTTTTTTTGCATATGCCAGATGACGTGGCTTTTTTATCGAGGTCACACCCTCGAAACTGAATGTTACTCGTACCATGTGCTGTATCTTTCACTACAGTTCAAAACTGCACACCGGTGCGGTGGGGAGAGAGGAACTCATGAAAGTAGCATCCGTGATAGAATGTTGCTCAGCCACATGTGATCAACTTCGATCCGTGCCATACTGTACTTAGAACGTTTCTGGGAATCATGATGTTCCGGTTGTTGCACCGTTTGCATCTTGCACAATACCAGTCTAATACACTCGTAGACGGCAATACTTTGCGTAATGTTGATCGAAGGATGGACAATTCCCGTGACACACACGAGCACTAGCATCCCCCGGGCACGCGCTGCATGATTAGTTACAGCAACAGCAACCTTGTCAGAAATTTTCGTCAGAATAGGACACCTTTCTATTCCAGGTGCCACACCAGGTTGATCCATGATTTAGAAATTCATTATCGTCAACCATTTACTAACATCGTGCGTCTCCTCAGAACTTTCGGCCTGTGATACTCCCTCAGGGCGTCACTGTAATTGCTGGTCTTCACATAAAACAATTTTCAGTAAGAGCGCACCCTCTCTCTTCTCTATAGCCTTACTGTTCATTCACGTGATGCCTTGTCAAATGACAGCGTGGATGCCACACTCACATACAAACGGTGTACTGCGCCGCATATGTACCTGGCACCAAAAATTTGAACTATTTTTTTGAAGCGTATATCGGTTCGTTATTACAGCCTGCACTGGATCTCCATGAGTAGCTGCTCTTTAATTATCACCATTGGGGTCTAACTTCTTCTTCAAGTATATTAATAGTTAAGCGATGTGTATCATAGGTAACTTTTTTTTCGAACTAGAAGCTAGTTTACAGCATCCAGTCTAAGAACAATAACATCTTCATGAATATAGAGTTACTCATTTTGGGCCGGAAAGGTGTCCGTTAATCAGGATGACCCATTTTCTGTAACCAATCAGTAAGCATAAAGAACTTAACAAGTACTAACGAAATGTGAAAATGTGTTGTATTACTTGCTGAACGGCCGTTAGATGTGTGGGAATGATCGAAACTAGTCACGTCACAAAGTTAATCAATGTGGAACTGAGACGGCAAAATGAAGGACCAATTTTGAAGACCAAATCGGCTGCGAGTCGCACGCGACGAATATGACAGCTATAGTGATAATAAGAACTGGTTGAGAATCACCTAAAACATTTATTGGAAGTCAAGTCAACTCATAAACTTCTTAGTGAAAACAGTTTAGTTTCTTCGTTTGAAGCAGACGGCTGTGAATTCGTCTTCTGTGACAACCTCTTCATGTCACAGTAGCAATTGCCAAAAAACGTCCTGAATTACTTGCTGGATGTGTTCCAGTCTCTGTCTTCCACAACAGTTTTACCCTATACAGCTCTCTAATGCCTTGGAAGTTATTCCGTGATGTCATAACAGACGTCCTATCATCGTGTCTCTTCTTCTTATCAGTGTTTCCCACATGTTCCTATCTTCCCCGATTCTGCGGAGGACCTTTTCATTCCTCACCTTATCAATCTCTCTAATACGCGATATTCTTGTGTAGCACCACACCTCAAAGTCTTCGATTCCCTCCTATTCCGGTTTCCCACAGTCCATATCTCACTATCACAGAATAATGTGCTCCAAACGCAAAATCTCTGAAATTTCTTTCTGAAATTAGAATCTGTGTTTTATACTAGCACTCTACTCTTGGACAGGAATGCCCATTCTTCCAGTGCTGGCCGGCTTTTTGTGTCGTCCTTGCTCGGATCATCATGGATTATTTTGCTGCCTGCCCATTTCTGATGTTAATTTTCTCACTGTTGTCATTCTGCTAGTTCTTCATACTTCCGTCTTCCTTCGATTTACTCTACGCCCATGTTCTGTACTCATTAGAATTAGACTGTTCATTCCATCAACACATCCCGTAATATTTCTTCACATTTACTGCCGGTAACAATGTCGTCAGTGAAACTTATCACCGATATCCATCCACCCTGAATTTTAATCCCACTTTTAAACCTTTCCTGTATTTCTGTCGTTACTTCTTCGATGTGTAGATTGAACAGTAGAGACAAATGACTAGATCCCTGTTTTACACACTTTTTAATCAAAGCACTTCGTTCTTGGTCTCCCGACATTATTAATCCCTCTTGCCTCTTGTAGATATTGCACACATATTACATATTATCTGCCTTTCCCTATAGTCCATCCCTTCTTTTCTCAGAATTTTGAACATATTGCACCACTTGACACTATTGATCGTTTTCACCAGGTTGACAAATCCAATGAATGTGTCTTGATTTTTCTTCAGTCCTTATTCCGTCGTCTGACGTCAGAACTACCTCTCTGGTGCCTTTACCTTTCCTAAACCTAAACTGATTGTCATATGTCACATCCTCCATTTTCTTTTCCATTCTTCTGTATATTATTCTTGCCAGATACTTTGATGTGTGAGCTGTTAAGCTGACTGTGCGATAATTCCCGCACCTGTCACAATCTTAGGAATCATGTGATGATGCTTTCCTGAAGTTCTGATGGTAAGTCGCCAGTCTCAGACATTCTGCACAACAACGTGAATAAATATTTTGCTGTGGCGTCCCCCCAGAGATTTTAGAAATTCTGATGGAATGGTATGTATACTTTCTGCCTTATCTGGCCTAGGTCATCCAAAGATATTTTACATTCTGATACTAACAATGAATCCCATAGCTCTTCCCTATGGACTTGTGGTTTTTTTTTTATTACTCATCAGACACGTCTTACCCCTCTGTTGAGTGGTACTTAAGTAAACAAATTAGTGAAATCAAAGTGAAGTAGAAATTAGAATATAAATGAAAAATTGGTTTAGTTTAGAGAGTTACAAACTAGCAAACAGCGGGCGGAACAGCAGAGCAGAAGAGACAATGACCGTGAAGTCAGCAAGTTCAACATAAGCGGACGCTGTCGATTCAGCCGTCAGGGAATCGCCCGACCGGCTCACGTGTTTCTCAGTTGTCACATGTGAGCAAAGGCCCTCGCCTACATTCCAAGAGCCAATGACCGACGTTAAGAAGATTCTTCGAGAAGCTTTTCAACGTGACAGAAGAGGCAATGACCGTGAAGTCGTTCACCTCCAGTGAACTGAAGTGAATAAATACACGAGACACAGTGGGCCCGACAATGAGATGAGAGTAGCAATTGTTTTCAGTCAGTTTCGGTGCTGAAGACCGTCATGCAAGAAGAGACTACATCATGCACAAACGCACCAAGTCCGCCGCTGTAATGGAATAGCAAGTAGCAGCCTCGGCACCAGAAGACAGAAGTTAAAAGGTATTTGAAGCCTGATTTTTACATACCCGGGTGACTCGTGAGGACGGGAAGGAGACGGCCTCACATCAGCAGTCACCTATGAGCTGGGATGAAGATCTGACAGCCGAAGACTTGCAAGCAGGAGTCCGTTGTTCGAGTCCGGGGCACTGGCCTTCCCCCGCCGCGCCGCTCCGCTGGCCGACGCACAACACACGCGGCCGCTTGGAGAAGAGAAGCACTGGGACACCACATCCAAGGTATCACCATCCGATGCACGACTTCGCTCGCAATAATAAAACGGGCCACCTAGCGCTGCGTGTCTCCAGTCAGCTGGGCGAGATGGTGACACGAGATACACACCGCCACGCGTAATCAGACGCTGCCACTGCCGCAGCAGAAGGCTCCGCAAACGACACAGCTGCCGCTCTCCAAGCCAGAACATCGAGTAAGGAAACAGTTGTACAAATCTTCAATAAAAGTTATCTTATGTAAAAATTCTGTCTCATTCTACCTCATACCTGAGCCAAGGAAGAACCCACCCTGCCCACATGTTGTTAAGAGAGAAAAATTAATTTAATTAATATTGTCATCCTGACATAATGCTTTAGAATTAAATGCCCATTGCAGTAGTGCTCATCCTGACAATTGGCTAGCATCAAAAGAGAAAACCCAGTTACATTTAGTAGCAGAACTGTTACATTTGGTGTCAGAGAAAAAACCCTTGGCTCAATATGAGGTGTGAATGACGGTCACTAAAGGTCCACAGTTAGTATTGTTTAATGTGTGAAAGGATAGGGGTTTCCATAGCAGTCGTAATATTTTCTTTGTTTAAAAGTGTAATTTCTCTCATAATTTTAAGAGTTTGCCGCAAATATTCAAACTTCTTTTTAATTCAGTGTAGTAAGATTGTGTAACTAATAGTTTTTTGTAAAATGTGGTGTCACTGCCATACACCACACTTGCTATGTGGTAGTTTTAAATCGGCCGCTGTCCATTAGTGCATGTCGGACCCGCGTGTCGCCACTGTGTGATCGCAGACCGAGGGCCACCACAAGGCAGGTCTCGAGATACAGACTAGCACTCGCCCCAGTTGTACGGACGACGTAGCTAGCGATGCACACTGACGAAGCCTCGCTCATTTGCAGAGCGGATAGTTAGAATAGCCTTCAGCTAAGTCAATGGCTACGACCTAGCAAGCCGCCATTAGTAACATTGCAAGTATCTATGGAGTCTCACTTATATCGTCAATAGCGATGTACCAAGGATGGATTAAAGTTAAGTATTCCAGAAGCTACGTACTTTTCTTTATAGCATTCATTACATATCCTGTTACAGATCTATCTCTTGCCTGCGTGAACTAAACGCGTGCCTTTCGACTATTTCCGTGGCGTGGCTGTCTTGCTACGCCACAACATAAAATGATGACACGAAATCGTACAGAGTCAGCACCACACGCGGTTTCTCCTGAGGAAGCTATTCAGAGCTTAGTTAATCAGATAGCACAGCTTAAAAGTGACAATAATGCATTATTCAAACAGTTGTGTGAGGTTAGGCAAACCAGTGCAATCAAAAAATGGCTCTGAGCACTATGGGACTCAACTGCTGAGGTCATTAGTCCCCTAGAACTTAGAACTACACTCCTGGAAATTGAAATAAGAACACCGTGAATTCATTGTCCCAGGAAGGGGAAACTTTATTGACACATTCCTGGGGTCAGATACATCACATGATCACACTGACAGAACCACAGGCACATAGGCACAGGCAACAGAGCATGCACAATGTCGGCACTAGTACAGTGTATATCCACCTTTCGCAGCAATGCAGGCTGCTATTCTCCCATGGAGACGATCGTAGAGATGCTGGATGTAGTCCTGTGGAACGGCTTGCCATGCCATTTCCACCTGGCGCCTCAGTTGGACCTGCGTTCGTGCTGGACGTGCAGACCGCGTGAGACGACGCTTCATCCAGTCCCAAACATGCTCAATGGGGGACAGATCCGGAGATCTTGCTGGCCAGGGTAGTTGACTTACACCTTCTAGAGCACGTTGGGTGGCACGGGATACATGCGGACGTGCATTGTCCTGTTGGAACAGCAAGTTCCCTTGCCGGTCTAGGAATGGTAGAACGATGGGTTCGATGACGGTTTGGATGTACCGTGCACTATTCAGTGTCCCCTCGACGATCACCAGTGGTGTACGGCCAGTGTAGGAGATCGCTCCCCACACCATGATGCCGGGTGTTGGCCCTGTGTGTCTCGGTCGTATGCAGTCCTGATTGTGGCGCTCACCTGCACGGCGCCAAACACGCATACGACCATCATTGGCACCAAGGCAGAAGCGACTCTCATCGCTGAAGACGACACGTCTCCATTCGTCCCTCCATTCACGCCTGTCGCGACACCACTGGAGGCGGGCTGCACGATGTTGGGGCGTGAGCGGAAGACGGCCTAACGGTGTGAGGGACCGTAGCCCAGCTTCATGGAGACGGTTGCGAATGGTCCTCGCCGATACCCCAGGAGCAACAGTGTCCCTAATTTGGTAGGAAGTGGCGGTGCGGTCCCCTACGGCACTGCGTAGGATCCTACGGTCTTGGCGTGCATCCGTGCGTCGCTGCGGTCCGGTCCCAGGTCGACGGGCACGTGCACCTTCCGCCGACCACTGGCGACAACATCGATGTACTGTGGAGACCTCACGCCCCACGTGTTAAGCAATTCGGCGGTACGTCCACCCGGCCTCCCGCATGCCCACTATACGCCCTCGCTCAAAGTCCGTCAACTGCACATACGGTTCACGTCCACGCTGTCGCGGCATGCTACCAGTGTTAAAGACTGCGATGGAGCTCCGTATGCCACGGCGAACTGGCTGACACTGACGGCGGCGGTGCACAAATGCTGCGCAGCTAGCGCCATTCGACTGCCAACACCGCGGTTCCTGGTGTGTCCGCTGTGCCGTGCGTGTGATCATTGCTTGTACAGCCCTCTCGCAGTGTCTGGAGCAAGTATGGTGGGTCTGACACACCGGTGTCAATGTGTTCTTTTTTCCATTTCCAGGAGTGTAGTTAAACCTAACTAACCTAAGGACATCACAAACATCCATGCCCGAGGAAGGAGTCGAACCTGCGACCGTAGCGGTCTTGCGGTTCCAGACTGTAGCGCCTTTAGCCGCACGGCCACTTCGGCCGGCCAAGTGCAATCCCTCCCACCCTAGATTCCTCAACAGCAGCATTGGTAACTCCTTTTTTCAGATAAACCTGGCGAGGACATGATAGCCTTTTTTGATGATTTAGTAGCAGCTGCAAAGTTAGGATCATGGTCAGATGAACAGCTCTTACAAATGACAAAGTTAAGATTGCTAGGAGAGGCTAAAGCACACGTATTATACCATGAAGAATTACGGAATGCTCCAACATTTGAGGAATTGAAGAAAGGATTGCTTAAACGTTTTCAAAAACAGATTTTATAGGGAACAGTTAAACACTGTCACTCAGAGGCAAAACGTGTCGTTAGAAAGCTTTGTAGATAGGATTAGAAAAGTTAATATTAACACCTATCAGTTGACAGCTAGTGATGAAGCAAATAAAGTTATTTTTGAAGAGGCAGAAGATAGAGCTTTGGATACATTTTTACGCGGGTTACCTCCTGAAACGTTCCGTCGTGTCAGGGCAGAGTTCCCAAAAACTTTAGCGGAAACTGTATCTGTGGCGACGGCTTTCGAAGAAATAGACATTGCCACCAGATACAAGGAGAAGCGAAATGTATTTTCAGCAGGAGTACGATGTTTTAGGTGCGATCGACAGGGACATATAGCAAAAAATTGCAGACAACCTAAATGCACTAATGGTCGAAGAATAGATCACACATTCAAGGAATGCAGGGCTAAGAAAGTTTTTGGAAATGGAAATCAGTTAAACTCAAACGGGAATGTCGGAGCCACCGGCAGGAGTTCCCAATAAAATTTCATGCTATTAAGGCGAATGTGAAGGCGGAATGCTGGTTATCTGCTACCATACAGTATAAACAGGCAAGGATACTGGTGGATACAGGCGAAAACGTATCAGTAGTGAGTAATGAATATATTGGAGAAAAGAAATATGACCCTCCAAGGTATAGATTGAGTGGAGTAGGAGGAGTTACAGTGAAGTCATTGGGACGTACATCACTGATTTTCTATATTAACGGTGTACAATTTCAAGAAGATGTAGAAGTGGTAACAAAGGTAACTGACGGGTACGACGCGATCCTAGGGTTGGATTTCCTGAATAAACATCACGCTAAAATCGACCTCAGACAGCAAATTGTTGAACTTAGCGGAATAGTGTTGCAGCTAGGTGACACCGCTGCAAAGGGCTCGCTGCCGCAAGATTTCCCCTACCGGAAGGCGAAATCAACTATACTGCGTGCAACGTCCTTGAAGGTTGATTCACGGGATAAGATACCATTTGGCTCAGGAAAACTTTTCTGGAAGACCGTTGACCCCGAGGTACCTACAGATACAATATGTCTAGTAGAGCCACTAGAGGAAAATGAGGAATTAGATGTATCACATTGTTCTGTACGAAGAAGTGTTGTACGGTTTCAAGACGTTGAGGGAGAAAAAAAAGTACCGGTACATATTGACAATTTCGGAGGACAAAGAATTGCATAAGGGAATAGTAGTAGCTACAGTCAGTACTTTTGAAGAAGAAGATTTCATGTGGTCAGATATTGATGATGGTCAGAAACCAGACGCCTACAAAACCGCATTACGCCAGAAGATTGAGCATTCGAAAGGAAATGACAGAAACACGATAGAAGCAGTTTTATTTGAGTTCCAAGATTTATTTAATGCAGAAGGTCCACTGCCAGCAACAAATATCACACAGCATAGGATCCCAACAGGAAATAGACCCCCAGTTTATAGGAAGCCTTATAGAGTTCCGCATCACTTACAGCCAGTACTGGATGAATTTTTAGAACAGCATCTAAAAGATGGAATTATAGAATACTCTGATTCGCCTTATAATTCAAATATCGTAATTATTCCAAAGAAGTCTCCCGACGGTACGAAACGATATAGATTTTGTTGTGACTACAGACATCTTAACAAACAAACTATCTCAGATGTTTATCCTCTTCCAAACATTACAGATATCATTGACAGTTTAGGTAACAGTAAATACTTTTCAAAAATCGATTTACGTAGCGGATATCATCAATTGGAAGTTGCACCTGAAGATAGGCATAAAACAGCATTTTCTACCCCTGGAGGCCACTGGCAATTTAAAAGAATGCCTTTCGGTTTGAAAAATGCACCAGCAACTTTTCAAAGACTATTCGATGGAGTATTGCGAGGACTCAGAACTCAGCAATGTTGTGTATATCTAGACGACATTATTGTATTCTCCAGAGACATTAATGAACATGCTGTGCGTCTGCGTAATGTTTTTCAGAGACTTGGAAAAGCTAAATTAACATTAAATATGGAAAAATGTAGTTTTGCATTGACAGAGGTTTCATACCTTGGGCATGTCATTAGTGAGGACGGAATTAAAACAGATCCTCGATTAATTTCGGCAGTTAAGGACTTCCCAACACCACAACGTGTTAAGGAAGTACAAAGTTTCATTGGTCTCGCATCGTATTACCGAAAATATGTTCAAAATTTTGCTGAAATTGCCCGACCCTTAACCCAATTATTGAAAAAGGGTGCAAAATTTCGTTGGTCTGAAGATTGTGAATCAGCATTTCAAACCCTTAAAGATAAGTTAACACACAGTCCAGTATTAGCCCACCCAGATTATAATAAAGAATTTATTTTATCCTGTGACGCAAGTGGTCATTCAGTAGGAGTTGTTTTGAGTCAGAATATTAATGGCGCGGAACACCCCATAGCCTACGCTTCGAGGCAACTAACAATGGCAGAAAGAAATTATTCCACAACGGAGAAAGAATTGTTAAGTGTTATTTATGCCATCAAATACTTTAAATGCTACTTGTATGGTAGAAAATTCAAGGTTATTACAGACCACGCAGCTTTAAAATGGTTGCTTGGATTAAAGGATCCATCTAGTCGTCTCACCCGTTGGGCCCTACATCTTTCCGAAATAGATTTCGAAGTTATCCACAAACCAGGCAAAAAACACGCGAATGCAGATTGCCTAAGTCAGAAAATAGCACTTTTGGAAGCAACAGGCCAAGATACTAATGACTGGAGAAAGGCACAAGATGGGGATACAGAATGCAAAAAATACGCAACTCAAAAACAATTTTGCTTTGAAGATGGTGTATTATGCCGTAAAACAAAACTTCGACCGCGAATTGTTGTTCCCCAACAACTTAGACAAGAAATAATGGCAGAGGCCCACGATCATATCCTTGCAGGACACGGTGGACAGCGGACAACCGAAAGACGTGTAGCAGAGCGATTTTGGTGGCAAACCAGAAAGCAGGATGTTGCGCAGTACGTTCGTAATTGCACTGCGTGTGCACAACGAGCTGAACTTTCTCATTCAAAAATACCCTTACAGAGGCTCCCCGAGGCTTCATGTCCATTTCAAATCTGTGGACTGGGTCTCTATGGGCCATTTCATAAAACACCTGCTGGTAATAAGTATGTTCCTACAATTATAGATCACTTTTCACACTACCTAGCTACGATGAGTCTCCCAGATCAGCTAGCAAATACAGTTGCCCAAGCTTTAGTTAACAACTGGATACTTAAATTTGGCGTCGCTGAAGCTATTATCACAGCTCAGGGATCTAATTTTATGTGTGAATTAATGAAACAGCTAGGCCACTTACTAAAAATACGTAAATTACGCACAACTCCGTTACACCCTCAGTGCAACGGACGCACAGGAAGAGTTCATTGGACAATTGGCAAGATGCTTAGTTATTATATTAACAAACAACATTCTAATTGGGATACGTATTTACCAATAATCGTGTCGGTATACAATGCCAAAACGCATGAAGAAACTGGCATGTCACCTTATGAAGTAGTCTATGGGAGAAAAATGCCCTCCCCTTTTGATGTAATCAGACAGAAAAACGGAAAAGTCGGAGAAACAGTAAGAGATTTCAGTCGAATGATGAAGGATGTATGGAAAAAGGTTTAAAAATCTAATACAAAGGCTTTGGAACGACAGGAAAGATTAGGTAATGCCCAAGCTAAATATCCAAATTACAAAATCGGTCAGTGGGTGATGCTGTCAACCCCATATATTGCGAAAGGAAAAACGAAGAAATTTGTAACAAATTACTGAGATCACGTCACCAGTCAACGTTAAACTGCAACTGCCCACCCGAACTACTATTGTCCATGCAAGTCGTTTAAAACCTTTTAAGGCACTCCAGATGTAATTCCTTCAACAATAGTGTCTGTTTTTCCGAAGAGTGGACCAACTTCCCAAAAAGCAAAAAGAGTGGCTACGCCAGCACAACATACAGACATAGCACCATACAATCTCCGACCAAGGGTGCGAATGTAATAGTTGAATCATAGTAGACTGTGGATAATATACAAATGTAAATAATTAATAAATGATAATGGTTTATTCTTTTTAAGAAAAAAAAGGTGAACGTAGAAACATGTTGATCTTGTAGTTAACAATGTTTTCCTTCTTTTCCTTGTTTTTGTTTTTACTAGGTTGGTAGGTCCATAACCATGTTATTTGCTTTTTTCAGAAAACGCCATGCAAGCATGTCCTTCACGTAACCTATCCTACCTCAATGACTCCCTTGACAGTTCCCTTCTGAAGTCATTAGATACGTTCATAAACTCACAGCAAGGCAAAATTGATGCCAATGTTATGATGCAACATGTCTTAAAATTAGAAAGGTGAACACAAAACTGAAATTATAATGCTAGGAACGTGTATATCTGGAACCATTGTGTTGGTGTTTCTGCTTTGTACACTTTTATTTTATTTAAGACGAAAATATAAGCCAAATATTAAAAACCACTTCATCAAATCCCTGTTAACTTGATACCACACTCTTAACTGGTGTGCTTCAGTGGTTACTTTCGAGCAGTAGTGTATTGATTTTGTTTACTGTACTTCAGTCTTTACTAAACAGTCTCATGTTAAAATAAAAAATACTGTAGAATAGATATTCTTGCATTAATATAGGGTAGATTAAACAGGTGTTGCTATGTAATTTTCTAAGTGAAAAATCTATTTTTTGTTTATTCATTGTCATCAAGATTTGTTAAACTTATTACAACGAAATATGTGTGAACTATGTGATTCATGCGTGTACAGTGCTTCAGTAAAGTGATAAAGTATTTGCAACATACTTAATGTGAAGCGTGTGTAATCTTCTAAGTCGAGAGTTTCCATTGCTTGTGTTAGTGCTTTTGCTGTGTGAAGAGTGGAGGAATGTTGAGTGGTAAATTCGAGGGCGAATTTCTCCGAAGGGTGGAGGAATGTTGAGTGGTACTTAAGTAAATAAATTAGTGAAATCACAGTGAAGTAGAAATTAGAATATAAATGAAAAACTTGGATTAGTTTAGAGAGTTACATACTGGCAAACAGGGGGCAGAACAGCAGAGCAGAAGAGACAATGATAGTGAAGTCAGCAAGTTCAACATAAGCGGACGCTGTCGATTCAGCCGTCAGGGCATCGCCCGACCGGCTCACATGTTTCTCAGTTGTCACATGTGAGCAAAGGCCCTCGCCTACATTCCAAGAGCCAATGACCGACGTTGAGAAGATTCTTCGAGAAGCTTTTTAACGTGACAGAAGAGGCAATGACCGGCTCACGTGTTTCTCAGTCGTCACATGTGATCAAAGGCCCTCCCCTACATTCCAAGAGCCAATGATCGACGTTAAGAAGATTCTTCGAGAAGCTTTTCAACGTGACAGAAGAGGAAATGACCGTGAAGTCGTTCACCTCCAGTAAACTGAAGTGAAGAAATATGCGAGACGCAGTGGGCCCGACAGACGAAGAAGACGAAGGAAGAGGAGAAGAGTAGCAGTAGTTTTCAGTCAGTTTCGGTGCTGAAGACCGTCATGCAAGAAGAGACTACATCATGCACAGACGCACCAAGTCCGCCGCTGTAATGGAATAGCAAGCAGCAGCCTCAGCGCCAGAAGACAGAAGTTAAAAGGTATTAGAAGCCTGATTTTTATGTACCCGGGTGACTCATGAGGACGGGAAGGAGACGGCCTCACATCAGCAGTCACCTTCGAGTTGGGATGAAGATCTGACAGCCGAAGACTGGCAAGCGGGAGTCCATTGTTCGAGTCCGGGACACTGGCCTTCCCCCACCGCTCCGCTCCGCTGGCCGAAGCACAACACAAGTGGACGGTTAGAGAAGAGAAGCACTGGGACGCCACATCCAAGGTTTCCCCATCCGATGCACGACTTCGCTGCGCGTCTCCAGTCAGCTGGGCGAGACGGCGACACGAGATACACACCGCCACGCGTAATCAGACGCCGCCGCTGCCGCAGCAGAAGGCTCCGCAAACGACACAGCTGCCGCTCTCCGAGCCAGAACATCGAGTAAGGAAACAGTTGTACAAATCTTCAATAAAAGTTATCTTATGTAAAAATTCTGTCTCATTCTACCTCATACCCGAGCCAAGGAAGAACCCACCCTGCCCACATGTTGTTAAGAGACAAAAAGTAATTTAATTAGTATTGTCATCCTGACATAATGCTTTAGAATTAAATGCCCATTGCAGTAGTGCTCATCCTGACAATTGGCTAGCATCAAAAGAGAAAACCCAGTTACATTTAATAGCAAAACTGTTACACCTCCTAGAGGTCTTCAATGCACTCTTTTGACCTATCTGCTCTCTCTTCTGTATTTAACAGTGAAATTCCTATTGCACTCTTCACGTTACCGCCCTTACTTTTCATTTCACTTAGGGTTTCTTTCTATGTGATGAGTTACTCCTTTCAACATCATTTCTTTTCCCATATCTTCACGTTTTTCAAGCAGCCATTTCGTGTTACCTTTCGTGCACCTCCTAATTACTTCATTCCTAAAAGACATGTATTTCTATATTCTCGAATATCCCTGAATATTTCCAGTTCCATTTTTCGTCAATTAACTGAAGTATTTCTTCTGTTACCCATGGTTCCTTTGAAGTTACTTTCCTTGTATATACGGTTTTTTTTTACAACTTCTATGGTAGCCCTTCTCGGAGATATCCTTCCCTCCATAACTGAACTGCCTACTGTGCTATCCATTATCACAGTGTTTATAGCCTCAGAGAACTTAAGGCATGTCTCTTCATACTTTAGTACTTCCGTATCCCACTGCTTTGCGCACTGATTCTACCGATTAATCTCTTAAACTTCAGCCTGCTCTTCATTATTTCTAGCTGTAACTAAACAGCCTACTGAGATATCCATTTTTAAATGTCTATACCCTCACAGAACCTTAAGCGTGTCGCTTCAATTCTTAATACCTCCGTATCCCGCTTGTTTGGGCATTGATCATTCCTGACTAGTCTGTTAAACTTCACACTACTCTTCTATTTCTTTCATTACTAAATTGTGATCTGAGTCTGTATGGGTTCCTGGGTATACCTAACAATCCACTATCTGTTTTCGGGAACTCTGCCTGACCACAATCTAATCTAAGTCAGATATTCCCTTATCTCCCAGACTTTTACAATTGCACTTCTTCTGTTGTGATTGTTGAACAAAGTATTCGTTATCACGAACTGATATCTGTTGAGAACTCAATTAATCTATCCCGTTTCTTCTACCAAGCCCATATTTTCTGGCAACCCTTTCTTCTACTCCATACCCTGCAACAGCATTCCAATTCCTCATCACTGTTAAATTCTCATCTCCTTTTACGTACTGAATTATTCGTTAAACATCCCCATATACTTTCTCTGTGTCTTCATCCTGTGCTTGCGGCGTCAGCATGTGCACATGAACTATTGTTGTTGGTTTTTTGTTCGTCGTCGATTCTACTGAGAAAACCCTGTCACTGAACTTTTCACATTAACTCACTCTCTACCCTACCTCCCTATTCATAATGAATCCTACTCCCATTATACCACTTTCTGCTGATGTTCATATTACCAGTGGCGGCTCGTGGGTATACGTTTCGGGTGTTAACGAATTTTTAGACTCAGATCAACCTGAATGTGTGAAATATCATCTGCTGTATAGCAGTGATGATTATCAACAAATTTACACATTTTCAGCCACTGTCAACAACAATAATAACAACAATAATAATAATAGTATGCATAACCTGTCTGACGAAAGGAAGACTCACTTTTGTGAAATTTTTTTACTTTTTATATAGTTAGGTTGAGTTTAGGGCAAGAACGAAGTAATGTATAAGCTTTCACTACTCTCCCTCCCGTCAGCCAAATATTAACATTACTAAAGTTTCTCAGTTTCTGAAGCAGGAAAACAGCATAATCTGTTCTTACGAAATGTTCTACCCTTCCGTATAGCCCACAGGAAAGTAAACATTAGTACAGGCCATGCTGCAATCTTGTTTCTCATTAAATAGAGAAAACTATATTAACATGACTGACATTGAATATTTATAATAGTATCATTCACAATCTTTTTTTCAGTAGCAAGTATTTCCAATGCCGAAAGCCTGTTCTGTGTCATTGCCTTTCGAAGAAAGGCTTTTATCTTTTTCATGGTTGGGAAGCAACGTTTAGGTACAACTGTTGAAAGAGGAGTTGTTACAATTAACCTCATTAGTTCATATAACTT
The DNA here is from genome assembly GCF_023864345.2 of Schistocerca serialis cubense. Lineage (NCBI taxonomy): Eukaryota > Metazoa > Arthropoda > Insecta > Orthoptera > Acrididae > Schistocerca > Schistocerca serialis. Next base: position 57,792,963 of record NC_064644.1, read on the forward strand.
CTGTAATGTGTTTAAATCCAAGTTGCTGTCTGGAAGATGTTTCAGAATTGCAACGGCGCAGCCTGCAATTTGAATTTCTTTTCTGCTTTAGAGTACTTCTAGCTCTGTTCTCAGTTGCGTCTTCGATAACCATGGGTACGTTTCAACGCTAATGTCATGTTCGCTCTCAGGAAAATTTGTGGAAAGTAGAGGAAATGAGCTCATATCTAACAATTTTGATACCACAATGTGAGTCGTGAATGAAAATCTTTCATTCATATGAGTCACTATGACGTCACAAACTTCCTTCGAATCTGCTGCTTCGTTTTCTGATTTTTTTCCTTCTGAATTTGTTCTTCGTAAGATGACGAAATCTCTTCAATAGTAGTATTTCTTAATCTCGAATTACATCTTCAAACTCCAGTAAATAGTGTCTAGCGGTTACTGCTTTAAGATTCCGATGTTGTAGAGTCCTAAAGAGTATGTCTACATGTGGCCTGATCGTATGAAAAAAAATCTAGCCAAAACAAGAACTCAGGATGTTTCGCTTTGGAGAGGAAACCGTAACTTTCTCGTCTGGTTTTATCATCTGCACGAAATGAGAAGGTAATTTCTTCTAAACACTCGATCAGATTTTACTTGTTCTCTTTGACGGTGTTGACTGTCCGAATGTTAAACACCCAACTTGTCGTTGCTGCCCGCGGTAGTCTAGTCTGTAAAACTCTGTCTAGCACTCTTGTCCTATGTGACGACCGGGAGAAAAAAGCTGGAAAGACGGTGACATTAGAAAAATAAAATATTCTAGGAGATTGTTTATAGATGCTGCCTTTTTCAGGACCAGATTAAATTGATGAGCAGAGCATTGAACACAATAAACTCTAAGATACACCTGCTTAAACCTTGCCTGAATGCCGTTAATGCCTCCGCTCACAACGGCAGCAGCATCATAGCATTATCGATCACTTTTTCATTCTATCCAACTACATGCTTTTGCAATTCAGAACTTACAGCCCTAAATAACGTCTCATCGTCCTGTGCATCAGGGTTAATGAAGGCCTAAAACCGCTCCACAGCAGAGCCATGAGGTTCGTATCGATACACCGTCACCAATTGTTGAATGGTAGACACATCTCTTGTTTCGCCTGCCATTATAGACAAATAATGAGCACTTAAAATTTCTTGCTTTATTATTTTCCTGCATACACTTAGCATACAATCTAGAAGTTCAACTTGAACTGTTTTCGATGCATCTTTAAACAAAGTCGCAGTTTTTAAGTGTTCCTTCATTAAGCTGTCAATAGTACTTATTACAATTAGAAGCCCACGAAACACTCCTGGATTTTCTGAGTGTTCCCTTTCATCGTGACTACGTAAAGCTAACACAAACGCTTCCAAAATTTTATACACGCTATTAGCCTGGAGAGAATATATGTCTATCCCTGTCCACTTGCTCATCACGTTTTCTGAGAGAATCCCTGTAATCATTGTCAAGCAGAGGACCGATGTTGATCTTACCAAGCACTGATAGTTCAGTGCACGCATTTTTGTGGAAATGGGTGTTCTAGTGCCTTTTCTATTTCTCCAGACAAATTTACAGTATCCCTAACACCTGTATTAGTTCACCAATTAATTTCCTGGCTGAAAAGCCGGCCACGGTGGCCGAGCGGTTCTAACCTTCAGTCCGAAACCGCGCGACGGCTACGGTCGCAGGTTCCAATCCTGCCTCGGGTATGGATGTGAGTGATGTCCTTGGGTTAGTTAGGTTTAAGTAGTTCTAAGTTCTAGGGGACTGATGACCTCCGATGTTAAGTCCCATAGCGCTCAGAGCCATTTGACCCATTTGAACCGGCCTGAAAATCAGACGTGGGAAACAATACAGTGCCTGGCTGACATTGAACCCAAACAATGACTTACGCCTATTGTACACTTCTTTGTGAAATGGTCTCTCGTAGTCATGCTTATTTGATTTTGTAAAATTCTCAATCAACAAATCTGGTCTGTGCGGCCCTAGTTCCTTGGCGTCTAACTTGTCCTGCTAATTTAATATTCTGTTAGCTCTTAAAATAGATTCAAACGAGTTCAACTTGACACTGCTCACAAAAGCCCATTCACTGTTTCCTGTCCATACTGTCACTCACATACTACCCAACCAACTGCCGTTTATGGAAATAATTACATCCAGTACTAACGTGGTAATGTCTGGAAATACAGGCACCTGACAGGTAAATGAAACCAACTAAAATGTGGCACTCTCCAGTTACGAATGCGAAAGGATTACTGTATGCTAAAACCCAACATCATCATCATCATCATCATCATTTAAGACTGATTATGCCTTTCAGCGTTCAGTCTGGAGCATAGCCCCCCCTTATAAAATTCCTCCATGATCCCCTATTCAGTGCTAACATTGGTGCCTCTTCTGATGTTAAACCTATTACTTCAAAATCATTGTTAACCGAATCCAGGTACCTTCTCCTTGGTCTGCCCCGACTCCTCCTACCCTCTACTGCTGAACCCATGAGTCTCTTGGGTAACCTTGCTTCTCCCATGCGTGTAACATGACCCCACCATCTAAGCATGTTCGCCCTGACTGCTACATCTATAAAGTTCATTCCCAGTTTTTCTTTGATTTCCTCATTGTGGACACCCTCCTGCCATTGTTCCCATCTACTAGTACCTGCAATCATCCTAGCTACTTTCATATCCGTAACCTCAACCTTATTGATAAGGTAACCTGAATCCACCCAGCTTTCGCTCCCATACAACAAAGTTGGTCGAAAGATTGAACGGTGCACAGATAACTTAGTCTTGGTACTGACTTCCTTCTTGCAGAAGAGAGTAGATCGTAGCTGAGCGAACCCAAAACTTAATATAATACAACTCATTCAGAAACCTAGAAAATAGATTTTTCTGTCATTATAACATATACTGACGTCCAATTTAATTCTATTATATGTCGAATCAGTTGGCATATCTGACTTGTGTCCTACCACCTAACGGGATTTACGCCAATTGCCAAGCGAATGGAGTGTGCTACCATGCAGTGGCATTGATGCACACTAGCAGTTGACGGTAATTCCTAGCCATGCACACCACAACCCATGCACATTGTTTTTCTGATACGCATGCATTTGACCCATAAGTCAATTACGTGATGATAGTCGCGCATGAGCAGAAGCATCGTAAACCGTGCACAACTGATGGTGTCCTCGCGGCCCTGTTGTCAAGTTTAATAGAGTCGAGAGGTGTAGCAATGTCGCATTGGGCGCTATACTTAAGTGCCGTACATTTCATATTACTGCATCTACACTACATTTAACAGCATTCAAAGAAAATAACCAATAAAACCGTAAGGTGTCAGAAGTTGGATGCTCATGTGCTCTTACGCAGCAGCCACTGCTGGATATTACCCTTTATTTGTCTGACTAGAAATCCTTGTCTTGTTTCCACATCACTTCACCTACCCCACGTGCATCTAGATTGAGCTCTTTACACTACATTCAAAATTTCTGACATTCCATGCCTTAACCCGTGGAACATTAACCTTTCATTGGTTGTTCAACCTTTTTCTGACGGTCATATCGCATCTTTCAACACGATCGACTATCTGTCTTTCTGACAGTCATATACTTAGAAGTGGTTGCCAATCGGATATTTCCGTCGACGCTCAGCTCTTCACGGATTTCCAGCTCATGACGTAGACCAGTGGAAGTTTTGCTTACTTCGTCCTATGCTATTTCGCCACCTCTGGAATTGAACAACAAAGAGAAACAAGTTTCCAGTCTCAGCACGAAGTTGTGAGCCATGTGTTTATATGCGAGCAGGGAGTGCAGGAGGACGTATTTTCGCCTTTGGGTCAGTGCTGACAAAACACAAACACATGCTGTTCACTGATTACGGCCTAAGTGTGCCCGACACATTAACAGACGCAAATGTTGTTGGCAGTAGGAGAAAATGGCACAAAATTTACCGATTACTCGCAAAATGTGCCGATTTGACCAACAGCAGTAGTGGATACAATTTTAACAAAGCTGTTACCTGTTGTCTGTTCACCGTTTGTTCTATGATACCATTTCAAGATGTCTGGTATCACAACATCTAATTTTACATTTACTTACGTGTTGTGAATGTTTTTGCAAAATTTGAAACTGAAATTTTTAATACAGCTACCGCAAAACTTCGTTAATAAAGATATAATGTTCACGAAGCTTAAATAAATATAATCATGGGATGATGCGGTGAACACAAATGAATGTACTTTCAAATTCGAATGATTTGATTCATAATTTGTTTGCGTGGCGTTTCTGGAAAGTGGTGCCATAGAAATCGGTACGTTACCTCATAAAAATAACGTTACGGACACTATGGCTTTGACTTTACTTATAGGAGCGCTGTTCCCGCATCACGTATCACAGCGGCCTGTAAACTTAACTGTGTGAATCAGGCCCACGGAACACAGAAGATTGCCCATGCCTGCTCTGTAACATTGATGCTCTGCGATGTTGTCTGGTAAAGTTATGGATGTGGGCCTTTATCTTCAGTTTGTAATGATTAAATCGTCAAAATCGTGCCTAATGCTAATATCAGTTTTTTCTTACTTATTTATGGAAATTCTGTATTAAATACTTCATTCCTTAATTGGAACAAGTCTTCTTTGCTTTCAGCCAGTGGAACCATGATATGGAGTAGTTCTTCTTTCCATTTTGCACTTTCGCTGATGAAAAATTCTTTTTTGTTTCTTTTTGAGGACTTTAAAATATCAACTAAGCTTTAATCTGCTCCTTGATTGCTATCTTTCTCATACGAAGCTGGTGACTTATCATTTACCGCATCGCCGGCCGAAGTGGCCGTGCGGTTCTAGGCGCTGCAGTCTGGAACCGCGAGACCGCTACGGTCGCAGGTTCGAATCCTGCCTCGGGCATGGATGGGTGTGATGTCCTTAGGTTAGTTAGGTTTAACTAGTTCTAAGTTCTAGGGAACTAATAACCTCAGAAGTTGAGTCCCATAGTGCTCTGAGCCATTTGAACCATTTACCGCATCTTGGTATTCTTTTTTTATTTTGTAGATTTTTCATCTCTTTACTTTCTCGGTTTATGTGACATTTTGATCACATTTATTATTAACTCACGAACTTAATGCTATAGCTCCAGAAACGCTGAGAATTTTATTAAATGAAATCAAATCTACCGACAAGCTGAATGAAGGCAGCACATTCCAGAGCAGGGCGACCAAGACATCGGTTCAGAGGCAGTGCCCCAGCATGAGTGCCATAGGTCTTAGCATCGCTGTACGTTTCCCCCACCACCACACCATGGTGTCTGAGTGCTTTGAGAAGGAAGACGGGAACAGCTAATGCGCTGAATTTAAATGGCATTGTAGGTGCACTCCATACACCTCGGTTTTATATTTTACTTTTCTCATCAACACTGACCACAAACAAAATAAATTTTCAGTGTTATATAATTATTTTTAGCTCACTAAAGACATAATAAAATTTTTGGCTGGTTCAAACCATCAGAATATGGACAGACACCGATAGTTTTACAGATTATCAGACTCAATGTGCCATATAAAGTGGCTTATTTAGTTTCATAATGGAAAAAATGTCTTAACACAAATACGTCAAACGAAATATTGTAGCATTTACGCAAACTCGTTGTAGAGACGTGGAAACTAACTGACGAAAGCAGTGTAGGTGTCCTGGCAGCCTTGAAACGGGAATTACCAATCAGGTCAGTCTGTTAAGACATCACGAAATAACGTCCATGGTACTTCAGGGAGCTGTAGAGGGTGGCAAGTACAGAGGAAAACGGAGAGTGGAATACATGCAGCAAATAACTGAGAACGTAGGTTGTAACTGCTGCATGAAACTAGTCAGAAGACTGATGGGAAAAGAGAAGCAGGACTTGTTCTAGAGGAACAAACGGTTAAAACAGTTTTCGGTTCATGTGTGATAACAAGGAAGGTGAATGAAGTGCATCTACAAGCAACGATAGGAACAACAACTGACTGAGCAGAAGTCGAAATGAATTTTATAAAAAGAAAAGAGTAATGGCAGGAATTATATCAAACCAATAACTACTTCTATCACGAGTGTAGCTGTTTCGAAGTTAAGAGGCACGCAGACCAACGACTAACAGTGATCAAGTGTTCAAGCTACTGACTGCATGACGTCACTTACTGCGGACCCCTTGCTTATGCCTTCACACCCATCGATGAAGAATATACTGATAATGCTGGGCAATTTATTTTGATCTCTTTAGCGGGGTGAATTTTGTATTGCAAAGACGGTACACCACTAAGCTGTAATTGACTGAATGCAATTTATGTTCACACTTTTCGTATGACATCATCTTACGAAGAAGCGTTTTCCATGGAAGACCATATAATGATTAAATAGAACTATTAATATCTAATGAGGCAAAGGTTTCCACTACTGGTTTACGGTAAGCTATTTGAAATAAATTTTGTTACAAAAGCTGTATTTTTCAGTAACATTGTGAAACTGTGAATATTACTTGTAAAAGTGCAGATCCGGGAAAAGTAATCAAACCGGAAAAGTAACCAAATAATGAAATGTGGTCATATTTTAATCATGAAACACTCATGAATCTTAAGTTTCTATCATTTAAATTCCCGTTCTAAGTAATGAAATGGTTACTAAATTACATCAACATGATCATACTGAAGCTTATAATCAGGTGCTTGGCAGAGGGTTTATCGTGTCACTTTCACAGCATTTCTCCACATTCCCACTTTATAGTAGCCCACGTGCGTAACATACGTTTAAATCCGTCCATGTCTGCTCTCACAGAAGTTTTATATTCCAAATTTGTTTCGCCCAGTGTATCCAGCAAATACAACATCAATGTGGCGGCACAAGATGTTATTTGAAGCATACTAGCGTGCAACTGACTGCGAGAAACCAGCATTATATCTGATGCTCTCTCTGTTCCCTGAACTAAGAGAGCTTTGGTTCGATGTTAACTGTTGTGAAAAGATGTAGTCTTCCTTCTGATCTTCATGAGTGTGGACGAATGTATTACGGATTAAGAGAGAAGGCATTGTTGCAAGACCGCGATCTTCAATTGAAAGGGATTTTCTGATTTTGTGCGAGAATAATACACCAATTTTTCGGCATCATAAACGAGGTGTTTATTTCGTAAATTATTCTCCGTCTTATGGTTTCACAAATTCAAACATTTGTGCATGCCCACGAGACATTTCTTTGGACAATGGAAGGTCATACCTGCAAACCCTATATGGTCATTCTTTTAAAGACTTTCAAGCAAATTCACTTCGACATACGGGCTTCCATTGAAAGGAGGATTGGACAGTACTCAACGTAGACTATGATTCCTACAGATTCAACACATAGTTCGACGACCGGCAGTGCCATCGAGTACAGATTAGATTCGATATACTTTCATTCCAATTGATCCGTAGTGAGGAGGTCCTCCAAGATGTGAAACAAGTCAGGAAAACAATAATACATGACAAATATTTACAACTAAAACAAATAAGTTAATGTACCTTCCACAGGTCCCAGGTGGAATGATCGTCCTTCCATTTTTTTTAATGAACACTTTGTGAAAGGATCATTTTACGACACTCATTTAGTAAGATCGCATTAATGTACTGAATTTAAAATAAGAAAAAAGGTTATTTATTTGTAAGGTTATAAACATGTAATAGAACTACTACAATACTTATTTACAATTAACACGTTACTACTCTGAAATGGTACAGAAATTAGATTGTACTTTACATATTGACATGTGGAAGAAGGTGTAATTAGATGAATGACGAACACTAATTTCAATTAACGAATGTTTATTCAGAACTTGCACATGCGAGTACAAGAGCACGGTGCGAGCTGCCTCTGGCCAGAACACATACAGCGTATATACAGCTACAGAACATCCCAGTACAATAATTCTTGATACTTGTGGATACTTCTAGAATGTACTCAAAGCGAATATATAAATTAAAATTGTACTGAACAAGTGAGTTTTGAACTCAAACACACACACAAAATCAATTGGTTCTTCTGAAAAATTCGTAAATGGAATAGGAGTTTGCCACCAGTAAAATCCTTCATGCTTCTCTTAAACTGAATTTCATTGGTTGTTTAACTTGTTATGGCTGCTGGCAAGTTAATGAAAATGTGTGATCCTGAATAATGCACACCTTTTTGTGCAAGAGTAAGTGACTTTAAATCCTTGTGAAAATTATTCTTATTTCTAGTGTTGATTCCATGAACTGGGCTGTTGGTTTGAAAAACTCTTCGAACGAAACAATATCTACTGCGTCTGTATTTAAAAAATTTCAATTCTTTTCTCATTGCTTAGTCTGAAATGTCTCACATGATGAATAGCTGGTCACGAATAAGGGTGCACAAACTGCTTACACTTTCGCTCTGTCACAGTCTAAGTGAAACAGTCATACGAGTAGTTATTCCTAACGTAAATCAACTGTACAATACAATCAGTTCTTATTAACCGACCTAATCTGCATACTGGTTCCACGTGTCTCGCTTCGTTGTTGTAGCTAAAATTCAAATTACAACATTCCCACACGTATTGACACAATTTGTTTAATACTGTATTGATGTACAGAACATATAAAATTACAAACACAATGCATAGACAGGTAAATGTGTAAATTTGTCTAACAGAGCGCAACACTCGGCCCCAGTTCATGCAAGGCCTTCAGACCTCCTTCCAAAGCATGGAGTGGCTAGTTCTCCATAATACGTGTTATTACCTGCTCCTCTGCAGCACAGTAACGTGCAGCACTTTTACAATGACCAAAAGTCTTCAGGATGTGGTCAAACCTCCGTTCTTCCTCTGGGATGTGTTAGAGTGTCGGGCACACACAACGGGAAAGATAAAAATCCTTCTAACTTCATAGTAGGATTTTGAATGAGGTGGTCGTTTTGGAGTGGATCTTAATACCAATTTCCATTCCGCAGTGACAGCGAAGACATCAGTGAGTCGCAGACTTCAGTGCGTATGTATGGCGGAATCTGGAAAGCGACACTAAGGCTGCAGTTCTTGTTGGACTCTGTCTTGTTAAGAATTTCAATATTGGCAGCTTTTCTTCAGAGATCCGATGAAGCAACATATTGTGGACTAGGTAACCTCCAAATGGCAGTGAATCTACTAGTGACAGTGATGGTCGTTCACACGAACGTATACTTTGTATGTATGAGCGCTGTTTCCCCATGCAGAGGCACAATATTCAGCAGGCCAATCCCTGTGGGAGTTGGAGCGCTGCGGTCTCTGCTGTCACTGTCTTGTACTTATGTAATGGACATATTATTTGAATGTTGCTATGTTATAACACGTATTAAGGTTTTGAAGAGAGGTTTTGTATAAAGATAGAGTGACAACAGTTGCACAAGTGTGCGTGTGGGGTAAAGTGTATTAATAGTATTCAACGTTTTCGATTTCTGTTGCGAACTTTGCTGACCGTGATTGGCATTAAACTTGTTGTCGTATGCAATTAAAGTATTATCTCTGTATTTAGGAAGAGTTATCCTGAAATTGTCGACGGAAATTAAATTTCCCGCTACTCGAGATATAAACTGTTAACTTCGTTTCTATACTCCGATAGCTTTGTTGACTGGATTTGGCCAAAATAATGGCGGGATTAATTTAATCCGAATCCTTGCGCTGCAGAAGTGATCTAATTACGATACGCCAGCAGCGGTTAGGCTACCGTAGATGTGTCTGAATACAGGGATGCGGAAGTACGTCATTACGAATTTTTTGAAAACAACCGTCATTACGAGAGGACTATTTTTTAAAAGCGCCATCCACTTCCAAATTTCCATAAACAACCGGTTATTACTATGATTCAAGTCGCAGTTAGTGTCAGCGTTAAGCGAATGAACGACAGTAGAACAATTTTATCGTATTGCGCTGAAGAGCTGTGTTTAAGTGTTGATACATAGTACATGTGCCGCTGCTCATGAGATTCAAAAAAATTTAATGTGTGTCGTATGGTAAATGAATAAATCAACATAGTTTCAAAGTCAGACTCTGATGTCAGCTTGTAAAACTGTGAAACATTTGGCATGATGTAAAAAGTGTTTACTGTCTTTCTTTCGTGTCTTCATGGAGAACGTTATTTAGTTAGAGTGTCCATTACTTACTCACTGATCCGCCAAAGTAACTGGTATAGAAAAGCGTATTCAAATACAGAGATACGTAAACAGGCAGAATACGGCGCTGCGCTTGGCAAGGGCCATCTAAGACAACAAGTGTCTGGCGCATTCGTTAGATCAGTTACTGCTGCTACAATGGCAGGTTATCAAGATTTAAGTGAGTTTGAATGTGGTGTATTAGTCGGCGCACGAGCGAGGGACACAGCATCTCCGAGGTAGTGACGAAGTGGGGATTTTCCTGTAGGAACATTTCGCGAGTGCACCGTGAATATTAGGAATCCGGTAAAATACCAAATCTCCGACATCGCAGCGGCCGGAAAAACATCCTGCAAGAAAGGGATCAACGACGACTGAAGGGAATCGTTCAACGTGATAGAAGTGCAACCCTTCCGCAAACTCCTGCATGTTTCAGTGCTGGGACCTCAACAAGTGTCAGTGTGCGAAACATTCAACGAAACATCATCGATATGGGCTTGCGGAGCCGAAAGCCCACTCGTGTACCCTCGATAACTGTATGACACAAACAAGGCTTTACGTCTCACCAGCGCCCGGCATTGGACTGTGGATGACTGGAAATATGTGGCGTGGTCGGACGAGTCTCGTTTGAAATTGTATCGAGCGGATGTGCGTGTACGGCTATGTAAACAACCTCATGAATCCATGTACCCTGCATGTCAGCAGGGGACTGTTCAAGCTGGTGGAGGCTCTGTAATGGTGTGGGGCGAGTGCACTTGGAGTGATGTGGGACCCCTGATATGTCTAGCAATTCCAGCACACCCCACACGTCTAGAATTGCTATAGAGTGGCTCCAGGAACACTCTTCTGTTTTGAAATACTTCCGCTGGCCACCAAATTCCTCAGTCATGAACATTATTCAGCATATGTGGAGTACCTTGCAAAGTGCTTTTCCTCACCCCCTCGTACTCTTACAGATTTATGGACAGCCCTGCAGGATTCACGGTGTCAGTTCCCTCCAGCAATACTTCAGACGTTAGTCCAGTCCATTTTACGTCTCGTTGCGGCACTTCTGCTGCTCGCTGGGGCCCTACACGATATTAGGCAGGTGTACCGGTTTCTTTCGTTCTTCAGTGTATATGGCACCGGTCGAGATTACAAACCACTACCCTCCGTGGAATCCAGCAATACCTTTCCCTCGGTGTCCACACTAGTATAACGGCGGCCTCTATTTACTGCGGTTCCTGTGCCACTCCTCCGTATTTTCTAAAGTCGTCTATCCACCAGCCCGTCTTCCTGGTCTTTTCGTATCTCTGAAAGTTCTTCCATGTTCTGAAAAGTACTTCGTTGGTCTATATACCATCTGAGTACGTCCTGCCAATTCCCATTTTATTTCCAATGCTGTTGTTACTAGATCTTCCACTACAGTCGTTCCATTCATCACTTGGTTTTCCTCTCCCCTGGTAATTCCCAACAAGTACATCATTTTCAGCTAGATTTGGAGCGTTACAGCAAATGTAGCGATAAACACTTTAAGAAGCACTTGAATAATCAACCACTTTAATAATCTTTACGCTTTATTCTATTACGCCGATTGCTGTTATTGTGCATTATTTTGGGTGCGCTGGGGCTTTGGGAGAAATAGCATCCCCTAAAATTATTCGCTTCCATGGTAGGAGATTATACAGAAAGACGGAAGTGGCACTATTCACTCTGGCATATAAAAGGAAAGTAATCTATTTTTGCGTAAACGTCATGACAGACCCGTTGTTTCTATAGTATCAAATCCAACTGATGTGAACTCAGCAACTAATGGGAAACGTTATTCTCAGCGGTCAAGAAAACACGTTCAAGTTCATCGGCCTTCCATGCTGAAAGAATACAACAAGCACATGGCTGGAACTGATCGGAAGCATAAAAATAGGATAGGACCAATATCCATTACAGAAAATGGTACTCTGCTCTTTTCAGTTGATTATTGGATTTCACCGTGCACAATGCGTGGATACTCTGCGGCAAAAATGACAATGTAATCTCTCATGTAGATCTTCTAAGAGAAATTGTGCAGGTATACTTGAGGAGGTCCTGACGCCACCGAGGGGACCTGGACGAAAATGCTTTCCTGAGTTGCAGCAGATGAGCTCCACTTTGATGGAATGGACCACTGGGTTGTGAAAACACGGGAACTTAAGAGAACGTGCTGGAATAAACCGTAAGACATCAGCACGTGCCCATTGCAAGAAATTTAATGTGTGACTGCGTGCTGAATGTTCTGCTGCTAATCACACCAAGTAATGTGCTGTTTTTGTATTTCTTTTGTAATATGTACTCATGTTTAGTTTGTTTATTTCAGAACAAAAACGTGTAACGTTTTCATAGAAATGTGAGTTTTGCTTTCAATAGCAAATAGATGTTATACTACACTGAAATTTTTACAAAAAACTATCGGATACTAAAGGCTAGTCGCCGTGTTGTAGCAGAGTTAATTGCTGTACTGCAGCAAACTTTCATTCGTTGACAGCATGCTTTGATCTTTTGACGAATAAGTATTTTATGTAATTAGATCACCTGTGAAAATTATTATTATCATTACTATTTTTCAAACTGGATACTGATATGTTTAGGGATTAGCAGCAAAACATATTCTTAGCATGTGCTGAAACTATCTCCCCTTAATGATGAAAGTACATAGCCACGATTAGACATTCTGCTGCTCAATCAGCGCTCTCCCTCGTAGGCCTGTGGTACAAGGTGGACCAAACAGCCCATACGTCTGACTCGTCCAAAGAGTCGTCACAGGAACAGAAATAGTTTAACTTTGTGGTTGCCTATTCTTAACCATGCATGTCCCCATTTTTGCGGAGATAATATGCTCTCAAACGGGAGTTTACAACAATAGCAGTTGATCCTTCTCTCCCAGTACACGAGGGCATTACTACACTCAGTAAAAAAAGACTTGGTTGGTCAGAAATATGACAGAAACTGCTACCCTAGAACAGCTTAAGATACGCGGCATATCTTCCAGGCCACCAAGTTCTGAAGTGTGTGGCAAATCTGGTCTTTGCTCAAAAGTATGAAGAGTAGAAGTGGAAGTTGTGCTGAGTCATTGTACAATTTGGGATTGACAACATCGCCCAATGACTCTGGTACAGAACGACAAATTGTTCCGCACATTGTACTTTCTCAAACCAATCATTTTCGGGAGATCCGGAGGACTTCCTGGTGGCAACGTAGACATAAATTCAGCAGTTTTGCTTTGTAAATACTGTAATTAACATAATTATAAATGTATTGCTAAAGAAGGACCTGGTATTTGTGATGTCATACTGCCCATATGCTAAATGAAGCCGGCCGCGGTGGTCTCGCGGTTAAGGTGCTCAGTCCGGAATCGCGCAACTGCTGCGGTCGCAGGTTCGAATCCTGCCTCGGGCATGGATATGTGTGTTATCCTTAGGTTGGTTAGGTTTAAGTAGTTCTAAGTTCTAGGGGACTGATGACCACAGATGTTAAGTCCCATAGTGCTCAGAGCCATTTTTTGCTAAATAAACTTGCAAAGAAACCTTCGCAGACTAGTACGTAATTGGCATATGTCTTCAAATTAATTATCAGTGGGCGTGGGCCACCTGTGAGGTAAAACAAGCATTTACGAATTCTTACGTAGTCGATGGAATTTCAGTGTAGCCTATTTTTAATAGGCGACAGGCGGTCTTTTCACTACATTGATATAATGAGGCAAAAACAAATGCGTATGTTAATTGTCTTAAGTACTTACGTCACTGAATAAAATTGAAGTGTAATATATTATGGGTTACGCAACGCGACCTTCATGTTCAGTGGTTGCTGCGGTTTAGAGGCTTAGCAAGACAAATGTTTCCCAGCCTGCAACAACAAAGACCAGTTTCAGCAAAGCAGGGTGACTTCATGAGACGCTGTCTCTCACTCGTAGACGGTTGTATTTTCATAGCGACGCACTCTTCCGCTTTAAGCTTGATATAGGACCTGGCGCTGTGGACTCGCCTCGTCGTATTTCATGACTACGGACAGAACGCCTCTGGCGCGTTAGCCGCGTCACCGCCCCCTGTCCTCTGCGCCTACACGCACACGTACAAAGACACACGCACGCACGCACGCACACACGCACACACACACACACACACGCACACACACACACGGTGGAACAGGTGTGCTTGCTGACCGCACGGAGCTTAATTACTGCTCTGACGCCAGCGGAGGAAAGGCCTTTTTTTAAATTTATTCCGCCCCATATTCTAGTGCAATATTTCTCATTCGTTTTAATACATCTGCCTCTCTCAGTGCCCATTTGAATTTTTTCCTCTTTTAGCCTTTATTCCCGGAGGGGAGTGTGTGCACACCTGCACTTTGTTGACATTAAAGTTATATTGACGTATGTGGAACAGCCTGGAAGCTTAAATGTGATAACAATTTATACAGCCACTTTAGCGACCGATTCCGACTTTTTTGTACATATTGCACCGTTAAAAATGTTAATACACGTAAAGTAAGCATAAAAGGTAAAAGGAAGAAGAATTTTTTATTATTATGAGGGTATGAGACCAATAGGGTGACCAACAAGTTGCGTACCAAGGAACACTATACAACATTCATATAACATAATTTTATCCATTGTTTTTCAGTGTTTCGTCCGCGACTGTTTTACTTTCGTAAAATGGAGAACAAACCGCCCTCAGTCACAAGTTGCGTTTATTTACTGCACTATGCGTTTCGAGCCATGGAGGCTCAACTTCAAGTGCTTTTTAGTGATTTACATAAGGTTTTTTAGTTGTTTGCCTGTTGATATTACATTTTTGTGTTACTACATGGTATATTGTAGATATAAGTGTAACAACGTTAATAATATGAAAATAACTTACAGTTTAACATTGTATGATGGATGCTTCTGTTGTGCAGTTATTTTCATATTATTAACGCTGTTAGACTTTTATCTATAATATACCATGTTGTAACACAACAATGTAATATCAACAGGCAAACAACTAAAAAACCTGATGTAAATCACTAAAAAGCACCTGAAGATGAGCGTCCAGGGCTCGAAATGCATAGTGCAGTAAATAAACGCAACTTGTGACTGAAGGCGATTTGTTCTTCATTTTAAGATTCATATAATATATTTTAGCTGTCTGCCTTATGTGAACTTGCAAGATGACTTAATACATTTCCACTAAAGAACAAAATACGACGAGTAAGCGACAAAACTTATCGAGAGCGAGCACCAGAACAATACAGCAAAGAAGTACATGTATAAAGATAAAACTCAATGAAACATTTCACTGCCGTCTATGTCCACTGATCTTCCGGGTGATCAAAAAGTCAGTATAAATTTGAAAACTTAATAAACCACGGAATAATGTAGATAGAGAGGTAAAATTTGACACACATGCTTGGAATGACGTGGGGTTTTGTTAGAACAAAAAAAAAAAATAAATAAATAAATAAATAAACAGAGGTTCACAAAATAGCGGACAGATGGCGCTGGACAGCAAAACGTCAGTAACTCCTACAGTGACGGGTGAGAGGTACGCCGATATGTTACAGAATCGCATCAGCCCCAGCCTGGGTGATAAACACCTACTGGAATGTACGATATTTATGCAGGATGGCGCTCCACCCTATATTGCTACACGCGTGAAAGATCTCTTGCGCGCGTCGTTTGGTGATGATCGTGTGCTCAGCCGCCACTTTCGTCATGCTTGGTCTCCCAGGTCCCCAGACCTCTGTCCGTGCGATTATTGGCTTTGGGGTTACCTGAAGTCGCAAGTGTATCGTGATCGACCGACATCTCTAGGGATGCTGAAAGACAACATCCGACGCCAATGCCTCACCATACCTCCGGGCATGCTTTACAGTGCTGTTCACAACATTATTCCTCAACTACAGCTATTGTTGAGGAATGATGGTGGACTTATTCAGCATTTCCTGTGAAGAACATCATCTTTGCTTTGTCTTACTTTGTTATGCTAATTATTGCTATTCTGATCAGATGAAGCGCCATCTGTCGGCCATTTTTTGAACTTTTGTATTTTTTGGGTTCTAATAAAACCCCATGTCATTCCAAGCATTTATGTCAATTTGTACCTCTCTCTCTACGTAATTCCGTGATTTATTCAGTTTTCAAATTTATACTGACATTTTGATCACCAGGTATATCGCTTGCCACTATACCAGACCCCTAACTCAAGTCCGTTGCCGCAGGTATGTCGGGGCAAAACAATCTTCCCATCTGAGTGGACATTTGAGCAATACGTAGAGGCTCTGTAGGCGGAACGGCATGGTCCGTAGACCGAGGTCTGTGTCGCCCCTACAGGTCGTGGTTTGTAGCGGCGCACTCGAAGTCCTGTTGTTGCGTGCGTCGAGGTGATCGTGTTTCAGCCGTTCTGTCAAGACCGGTTCACGCATTACGTTCCAGTTTATCACGAAGTCGCTCGACAATGTGCGCAGCGCCCGGAACGGATCTGTATACGGTTGGAGCGGAGAGGGACGTACAGTGTAATGCAGTGTGATGTGGCCACGTTCTTCTGTAAGAAAACTACTTTGTTGCCATGATGTGGTGGAGGATGCATGTTGATCCTTGACATTCACTCTTTTAATCGTCTGTCAAAATCGGACATGTGTTCCTCAGACGGTTGGACTCTTGGTTTGTCGGTCATTAGATGAGGAGGTTGGCATACTTGCACGACAAACGCCAACTTTTCCGGTGAACAACCTGGCCTTCCCTTCACCACTAGTCGACGGCCTAACAACGCCAGAGGCAAAGCTTCCGTCCACTTAGAACCATGCACCGTTAATGCAGCCTTCGTATATCGGCGAAATCATTCATTTAATACGTTAGTTGACGGGTGCTAACGTTCGTATGTGACTGCAGTCGCATACCTGTAGCGGAACTTGAAATTGACAAGCCTCAAACTATCTACCGCGGTCAGACTCGATCACTTGCGATATGCGATGGAGAGCAAAGCACCCTGCCCATTGCGTCGTGAGTGCTTCAGGCGAAAGTGTACGCCGATTCACCACTGTGAAAACGTACCTATAATTTTCGGAACACAGAAGAGGCCTCACACAACCAATATGCAGGTGCATAAAATGGGCTGTCGATTCAGGGAACGCTCCCACAGGCAATTTCACATGTCTGCCAACCTTACTTTCCTGGCACTGTATACTACATTGAGCCCAGCGGCGTGAATCCTTTCTTATTCCGGGCCATACGACGTATTTTCCCAGCAGTTTAGTTGAAGTCCAAACTCGCGGGTTTGCTGAATTATGAAAGGCGCAGAAAACCTGTTTCCTGTGTCTCGGTGGAATGTAAGGACATAATCTATCCTATATATCACACCATGAGGTAAGTCACACCTAACCATTGGACTGATTAGCAAACAACTGGGCCAACCGCTATTTTCTCTGAGCAGAATGCCTTGACGCTGGCGCAACTACGCTATAAATAATCAGCCGCAACATAATTCATCGCGCTTATGTGTCTAACGTGTGTGGATTTGAGTGCTATGACGGGGAGAAGCTAGGTCTGTCGTCTTGCAAAAGAATGCTGTAAGCGGTGCCTGATCTGCATACTTTGTAAAGAGCTTGACTTCCAGGCATTCTATGAAGAATTTAACCACTGCGTGAATGGCTAGTAATTTGCGGCCTGTAGAGCTCCATCTGTCCTACGCTTCTGTCACCATTGATGGTGACCCTGATTGTCAGTTTTGCATTGTGGATAGCATGGTGTAATAGCACAACCTCTGCCATAGCATCCCTAACATCATTGAAGATCCCCAGTAGATTCTCTGTCCCCGGTGCCTTCTTGTTCCTTGAGGTGAACTTTCCCTTCAGAAGTGCTGTCAAAAGAGCCTGTTCGACCACTGCCTGTAGAAGATGGCGTCAGCAGAAGTTAATCGTCCACAAGTGTGTTCGTAATACCTTGAAAGTCCTCGGAACGAGGAATTCACCGATAGGTTTTTACTCTTTCAGGGATCGGTGACAGATCTCTAGCAGAAACGATGAACCCGAAAAACTATATGCTCTCTTTCCCAAAAATGCACATGTCTTTGTTTGTTACCAGTGCGAAGTCATTAAGCCTCTGGCAAAGGTTTCGTAGGTGCTCTTTACGTTCCTCCATTTTGTCGGATAAGAGGAGAATGTCGTCCGTGTAACAAAACAGCAATGAAAGCCCTCTGAGAACGAGGTGAATAAATCTTTGGCATGTTTTTGCGACTTTTTTAAAACTGAAATGAAACAAACCAGACGAAATTGTGATCATAGTCTTCTTACTGTCACTCCTTGCGACCAGAATCTGTGCATACTGCTTAGCGGCAGTCGACAACGCTTCAAAATCTCCCCCCTGCTATGGAATTGTTGCTGTCTGCCACTTGAAATAACGTACATTCATCGGTAATCGCACGGGAATTTGCGACACTATAATCCGATTTTTATAGTATGTGGTTCGGTGACTCGCACTTTCTATCTGACGGAGACACGATGACCTTAGTAATCTGTCTGTCTATGTAATTAGCTACGGCGAATTTTCTGGCGTAAGCCTGCTAGGTCGGACAGTTACTGGAGGATCGGATAAGTACGAATATAGTGCAGTTTTCTGATTTATTTAATTTCAGGAAATTGTTGAGGATCCGCGTCACATCCTCTGGAAACTTGCGCCAACTGAGCCATTTCTAGGAGTCGGTTAGAAGACAAATCTGGAGCCAGTCGGAGGAATTGCTAAAAATCAGCTTTCAAAAGCCACGAGGAATGGCCAGTAGAACGCGTAGTCCACGATCGATTGTCAAAACTTTTCTTGCCCTGATCTCAATTCTGGAATAATTTGCACCTTTAGGGTTAGCGGAACCTTGGAACCTTTGCCTGTGAAACTTCCAGCCGTTAAGACACTGCAGTCAGAACCTGTGTGTACCAAAAATGTTGTTACTGACGTGTTGTCCCTGGCAAATAACAGGCGAGACTGCTTCTGGGTTGCACACGCAAAGCCAGTTGCCTCCTAAAAGACTGCTGCATCTCCTTAAAACTAAATTTTTCGAATCCCTCCATGAGTTTTATGCACTGTCTTCTAGTGGGTATCTCAGTTGCATAGTAGTGATTGCCTTCCCTCGACGTAAAAGCAGACCAGTTTGCCCCGTTACACGTCAGAGGCACGTGACCTGTTGATAGACAGCTCATCGAACGGCGAGCCCGCGGAAATATTCTCGCATGACATACCTGGGTATGTTCCGCATTGCCTACGTGCGGTAGCGATTGACACCTGTAACCCTGGCGGTAGACGGTGGTGTAAGTGGGGCGAGTTTTTTGTCGATGACCACCTTCCGCCCTTCCGGGATCTTCGAACTAGTTTGGGAAATTTGCACGGACTGAAACAATGGTATCCGTTTCTGCTGAAACGCCGATGAAACCAACACCACTGATGGTTTTTGTTTACGCGAGTTTACTTTTGTTTGCAGAGGGGCTATTCGCTCGCGTTTCGGAGCCGCCACCGTGGCCTTTAATTCCCTCACACGCTTCGGCAGTTCTACTTTGCTCTGGGGCGTGGCGTACATTACACCAGCGTCGGGGTCGCCTTGCCAGCCTTCACTGGTAACGCTTGGTTCGGGGCTTTCAGTCATGCTCGTCTGTTTTAACATTGTTACAGTCTTTACCTTCTGGGTACTCTGCCTTCGTATCACATG
The DNA here is from genome assembly GCF_023864345.2 of Schistocerca serialis cubense. Taxonomy (NCBI): domain Eukaryota; kingdom Metazoa; phylum Arthropoda; class Insecta; order Orthoptera; family Acrididae; genus Schistocerca; species Schistocerca serialis. Next base: position 57,812,769 of record NC_064644.1, read on the forward strand.
TGTTGATCAAGACTGCCAAGAGTAATTCGGTGTGTGCTCTTAAGACAGTGCTGATTGTTGGTGCTATCTGCGTAAGTCATAATAACGGAAGGGAAGCCGCAGACAACAAATTAATGCCAGATAGTGATTCTAAATGCATCAAAATTTGTTTTGGAGATATGCCATCAATCGACGGCTCCTGAAACACTTTATGTAGTATGCTCCCAGGGGTTAAAGAATACTCTTTGATTAAATCCGCTTTTAGAACCTCATAACTGTTTGAACTTAACAAGTTCTCTGCTTGCATAATTTCTGCCACGTCCAAACATGCTACATACAACGAAACCTGTTGAGTGAAGCTAGGATGATTTGTTGCGAAAATATGCTCTCTACCTGCACAAACCTTTGGTGATGTTGTTTCGTCCAGAAAGTGGGAATTTTAACTGTTGAGTGCATGACGGGGTCCTTTCAAGCTCATACCTTTACTCATTTTAAAATCTTATGTAATAGGACTTATTTGATACAATCATTGAAAATACCACTAGGATTTAAAACATGATAAAATTGTGGAGCAAAGATTGTATGAAGACAGTGCTTTCTTAGCGGTATGCACATAAAGCATGAAGGGGTTTTTCAGGCCAGTTGTAACTGATGCTTCAGGAAGCTATTTCCTGCCAGTCTTTGAATGTTAGTACCTGTGATACTGGCAACTGTTGCACCTACTAGACTCTAGCAGCAACAATAATGGACTTCCTGCTCAATGCTGAAGTCGACTTCAGATGTGAAAGGTGTTATCTCATAGCCGATTTAAGTTAATATATTTGTCATTAACTCTGCTTTTGTTTCTTCTTTCTTTCTCTGAAAAAATAACTATTTGGAGTTTCTCTCTAACCAAAAAACGTTCGTTCGTTACAGTACGGAATCATCTAGTACTTCTCGATAAACACAACCTATTTTTACTATAAATGTACACTATGTGATCTAAAGTATTCGGACACCTGGCTGAAAATGGCCTACAAGTTCGTGGCGCATTCCATCTGTAATTCGGGAATTCAGTATGGTGTTGGCCTACCCTTAGCCTTGATGACAGCTTCCACTCTCTTAGGCATATGTTCAGTGAGGTCCTGGAAGGTTTCTTGGGGAATGGCAACCCGTTCTTTACGGAGTGCTGCACTGAGGAGAGGTATTGATGTCGCTCGGTGAGGCCCGGCAAGAAGTCGGCGTTCCAAAACGTCCCAAAGGGGTTCTGTAGGATTCAGGTCAGGACCCTGTGCAGGCCAGTGCATGACAGCGATGTTATTGCCGTGTAACCACTCCGCCACAGGCCATGTATTATGAACAGCTGCTCGATCGTGTTGAAAGATACAATCGCCATCCCCGAATTGCTCATCAACAGTGAGTGGCAAGAAGGTGCTTAAAACATCAATGAAGGCCCCTGCTGTGACAGTGCCACGCAAAACAATAGAGGGTCCAAGCCCCATCCACGAAAACCAGACCACATCGTCACACCAGGGCCTCCGAATTGGCGCTATTACACACGGTGGCAGATGACGTTCACAGGACATTCACCATACCCACACCCCGACATCGGATCGCCACATTGTGTGCCGTGATTCGTCACTCGACACAACGCTTTTCAAATGCTCAATCGCCCAATGTTTACGTTCCATACACCGAGCTAGGCGTCGTTTGGCATTTACCGGTGTGACGTGTGGCTTATGAACAGGTGCTCGAACGTGAAATTCAAGTTTTCTCGCCTCCCGCCTAACTGTCATGGTACTTGCAGTGGATCCTGATGCAGTTTGGAATTACTGTGTGATAGTCTAGATATATGTCTGAATATTACACATTACGACCCTCTTCAACTGTCGGCGGTCTCTGTCAGTCAACAGACGAGGTCGGCCTGTACGCTTTTGTGCTGTATGTGTCCCTTCACGTTTCCACTTCACTGGCACATCGGAAGCAGTGCACCTAGAGATGTTTAGGAGGCTAGAAATCTTGCGTACAGACGAATGACACAAGTGACAGCCAATCACCTGGCCACGTTAGAAGTCCGCGGAGCTTCCCATTCCGCTTTCTCATGATGTCCAACGACTACTGAGATCGCTGATATGGAGTACCTAGCAGTAGGTGGCAGCAAAATGCATCTAATATGAAAACCGTATGTTTTTGGGGTGCCCGGAAACGTTTGATCACATAATGTAGATGATAAAAGGCTTCAACGATTATTTCTGAATAGCTGGACGAATGTACATCTAGTACTGCTTCGGAAAATGAAATTGATTCTGCAGATGGACCTATGTTGAATGCGCAGACTCTGAAGAAAGTAGTGATAAATCTTCCGAAGTAAACGATGCCCGATTGCCTTCTAATATGGCGCAACCTGCAGGTTCAAATAATGTAGCAAGTGCAAACCAGAATGAAAATGCAAATAATGAAGAAAATCGATCTCAGTCTGTAAACTTTTTTACCGGACGCGGTAGACCTCTGTGGAACAAAACACCATATTCGTGTAGTAGAATACTTACTCATCATACATTGAAAGTTTTTCCAGATTCTGCTAAGGGAACAAATACACAAACGTCTAAAGATGCTTAATGCTACTTCAACACAAATGATATTATGGATGAGATGGTCCATTGCACCAATATAGAAACACAACGCTCAACAACTATGAAAAATCAAATATGGTGTAGTGTCACAAACGACGAAATCAGTTTATTTTTTGGAATTCTCTTGTTACCTGGTAGTTACGGAAGGTGAGATGTTTTTGTAAGATAATTACTTCACGACCATACTGGTAATCCTGTTTATATGGCAACTTTTTCTGTAAAGATTTGAAGAAATACTGAGACCAATAAGTTTCGATATTCGATTCACCCGAAAGGCTGGGAGCTAAGATGATAATAAAGCAACCTTCTGCAATGTGTGTAAACTATTGGTAAACAAGAGCAGACAAATATTTCATGCAGGACAGAGTTCCACAATAGGTGAGCGGTAGTGTTTTCCAGAGGGTGCTGCAGACTTCTACAGTTTATTCCAAGGAAGCCAGGCAAATATAGAATGACGATTTGTGTATCTGCGACTCGTTGACATCATACACTACAGATGGGCTAATGTACTCAAGAAAAAACCCAGATCGTCCTCGTGAAGCTAATGTTGCAGCTCATGTGGTAAAGACGTTTCGAGGAAGCTCAAGTAATATCGCGATGGACAGTTACTTTACAACTGCTTCCCTGTTTCAAGATCTATTGAAGAATAACATTACAGCAGTCTGTACTCTTCGCTCTAACTAATCACAAATTCCACCTAAAATGAAACCGTGTATGAAAAAAGAGGTTCTATCTTCAGCATTTGGATTCAGAGATGATTTGGCTATTGTGAGTTATGTACGAAAGAAGAATATGAGTATCGTGTTACTCAGTTCTACGCATCACTTCATCATAGCTAATGAGACTCACGGAAAGAAGAAACCACAAATGATTTTATTTCATAACAAAAGAAGATGTGGATTCCCTTGCCCCAAAGGTATCTACTTACACTTACAAAAAACAGACAAGGAGACGGTGGTTTCTTTTATGGACTTATGTAAAGGATGTTGCAGCTAACTATGTTTTCTGCTTGTTCACAAATCAACATCGAGAACGTCACTATGAAAAATCAGATAAAAGGAATATTTTCTTGAAAGCCTCGGCAATAGAACGTATTGGTCCACGTGTGGAATCCGAAGCCAAAACTCCAAATTGCAAATGAATGTCCCACAAGCCTTGGCTAGATGTGATGTCAAAAGGGGCTAGGAACTGGAAATCATTCACCAAAGAAAAATGCCCAGGTGAAGCTGCTTTTTGTGTACACGTGAATTGCAAATGGGAACCACTCAGTGTCGTTTAGAATGTTCTAACAGTGTTTACAACGAACATAGTGTGCTTCTTTGTGAAGATAGTTTCTAGTAATATGTAGACCTCTGAGAAAGACGGTCTATAGTTGAATTCTTTTATCTTGGCGGCTCGCGCATGCCCGCCCAGACGCGGAAGATTGCTGCGTTGCCAGTTGCACACGACGCACGGGCAAAGAGAAGCAGCGCCATATTATAGTATAGTTCGCAAACTTACGTTTAGGGGGGAGCGCGCAGTTCATGAAGTAAAGCCATCACGGCCGCATTTCGCTGCTACAAAGACATTCTCCCCGCATTTCGTCATCACTCCACTGGTCGCCTGTGAAGACACATGGTGTTCCGGCTGCTTTGACAACTTATCATTCGATTTAACAAAAACTATTCGGCCCAAAAATTTGATTTTTACACATCTTCTTGACTGATACCTTCCCGCCATAAATGAGTTAATTTTGTTTCGATGTTCAACGCAGTTATTATGCAGCATTAAATATAGTCAACCATTGCACGAAATTTTGAAGAGTTTACAGAGGTAGAAGTCCATAGCGTATACTTTCCGTATGGTCGATTTTAGTTTCCACAATGTTGAGAATGAAATGTATACAACATACCTAAATTTCATATAAAATTTACTGTATAACAGTATCTCATTTAATTTAAGTACCAGATAGGTGTCGTATGTAATATTGAGAAACATTCCTTCTTTCGCGACTGTAACAAAAGTTTTATTTACACCGGGCTCGTTTGGCTTTATTTTAAAGCACTTCAATCAATCAAAAGGAAGTAGACAAAATACATTAAACGAAACTGTGGATTTACGAAACATTAGGACTTGAATATACCGTCTATCAGTGAAGTGCTCTGAGCTATGTCAAACGTAATTTTTGTGTGTGGCACAAACAAGTAGCATTTACTCGCTAAAACACTGATCAGCCGACTCAAACGTTGAATATTGTGTTACCGCAGCACAAAACAACGAAAGGTTACTTGGCAATGCAGAAGACAAAATATTGTCCACTGAAGATGTTTCAAAAGAGAAAAACGCATCTGGTCAAAATAAGACGCTTATTACAGTTGCAGAAGAGAAATATGTTTCAATTCCATAGGTAAAACTGCGACTGTTGAACAAAAACAAGAAAGAGAACATGAGTACCATTGTGTATGTGCCTTACCTTTCATTGATTGAAGTGCTTTAAAATAAAGCCAAACACGGCCGGTTTAAATAAAAGTTTTATTTCAGTCGCGAAAGACGGAATTTTTCCCAATATTACATACGACACCCATCTGGTACTTAAATTAATTGAGATATTGTTATACAGTAAATTTTATATCAAATTTAGGTATGTTGTCCACATTTCATTCTCAACATTGTGGCAACTAAAATCGACCACACGGAAAGTATACGCTTTGGACTTTTACCTCTGCAAACTCTTCAAAATTTCGTGCAATAGTTTACTACATTTAATGCTGCACAATAACTGAGTTGATCATCGAAACAAAATTATGTCATTAATGGGGGGGAAAGTATCAGTCAAGAAGATGTGTAAAAATCAAATTTTTGGGCCAAATAGTTTATGTTTAATCGAATGATAAGTGTGTCAAAGCAGTCGGAACACCATGTGTCTGCACAGGCGAGCGGTGCAGTGATGACAAAATCGCGCACAGCGCGGAATGCAGGGAGCACGTCTCTGTAGCAGCGATAGGGTTAATGAAGAGACGAAGCACTAGAAATTTCAAAAAATTACTTTCAAACGAATAAAATTCATGAAGTAAGACACTTAGATATTGTTTTTAAATAAAGAAAATATTAAGCACCACACAATGTTTGAACTCATAACCTTTCGCTAAGCAGACCTACACCTTAACCATTACGCTATCGCAGCTCATCAGTCAATTAAACTCTTTGCGGACTCTACAACGTCACGCAAAATACCAACAAACACTGTTGGTATGACTATGAATTAATCACGCTTCGTCGAAGTACAATAGGAAATAAACAATTACCGCTGTTCTTTATTGCGAAAAAGCGGTTTGTGAGATTGATACAAACGCCTTTCCTTGCTATCGCCTGAATTAGGAGGCTTATTACTTGTTTGGTTTAATTAATTATTAGAATATGAAGCAATTGGTATAAAGAATGCTTTTTCCAAACTTTCTATAAAAGAAAGGCTGCTATCAAGACATTGCTTTTGTTCTATGACTTTATTTATGACTGAACGTTTCTAAAATTGAAGACACTCATCCGTGCTCTGCACTGGAGTCGAAATCTGGCAACGTCGTTCTCTGTTCATTAGCTGACTGTGTTTTGTCACGTCAGATGCGCAGAACGAACCTAAACTCGGCTGCCGTCATAAATGATGCCCCCTATAATCATTATTTGGATAATTACTGTGTAACGTAATTTTTGTTAGGCCTATGTAATTGGCGACATAGCTGTTTTTTTTCATTCTATTTATAATTTGGATGTTTTATGTATAATGATTTGTATTGCACCTCACCCATGTACAATTACTAGTTTATATAAATGCTAATCTATATTAGCATTTATATAAACTAGTAATTGTACATGGGTTATTATATGCCGATATAACAAAATTTGTAAATATTAAACTGCATCTTATTCCAATGGAAATGGAAATGTCGTGTGGCTAGGGCCTCCCGTCGGGTAGACCGTTCGCCTGGTGCAGGTCTTTCGATTTGACGCCACTTCGGCGACCTGCGCGTCGATGGGGATGAAATGATGATGATTAGGACAACACAACACCCAGTCCCTGAGCGGAGAAAATTTCCGACCCAGCCGGGAATCGAACCCGGGCCCTTGGGATTGACAGTCTGTCACGCTGACCACTCAGCTACCGCGGCGGACATCTTATTCCAATGAAATTAATGTGCAAACTTTTTCTTTAGTGATTTCCTAATTTAAACTATAGGTATATTTTATAAGAGTGTGTTCACTCGTTTGCAAAAAAAAAGTCCTCCTAATAAACGTAACAAGGCTGAAAAATAGCCATATTCATAGAAATCTCAATAGCTGCTTCTGAGGCCCATTAACGTCAGTCAGAACACCCAAGCATCGAAGGCTTAACACTTCTGAAGTTCATACCTTGAATTGTAGATACTGCAGGTTCATTTGAAGAGCTTCCCTCTGCAGTGGTGACCTGTGTCGATGCTCTTCGAGGTTCCTGCTGTGGCACCGACTGGATTGTAGCGCCGTCGGTATTGTTAATTATGATTGTAGTTCTTCGTCAGGGTCATCAGTTCAGCTATCTATCGTAAGTGAACAGAGTTGATGGAGAGAAAAAATAAGCTACACACTTGCAAGATAACTTAATATATTCACGCTAAAGCACACGTTACAAACACGGAAAGACAGCGTCAAAACATGTTGAGAGCGAGCACTAGGAGCTAAGTAATCGGTGAAAATTGGATGACCGGGCGGCTAGGGGAAGTCACCGTCTGTTGCCTAACAAACCGTACAAAAAAGGCGGAGTAGTGTTGTAGGCGCTGTGGATACAGTTCCAGTGTGCTTCCTGCCCTGCGTGAAAAAGTTGGGGTTTGTTCCTCCTTCATCTCTCGTATCCTTGTAGCATCACAGAAGCTAGACGGCGATAGCGCGCTTGCACACTCAGCATCCCCCGCAAATGGGTAAAGTTACAATCTGCGAAAAGTTCAAATAATGACTTACATACTTGTAAACGTTGTCATCGCGAAATTATTCTACAGGCCACAGTCATTGTATATTACTTACTGTTCCTTGTGTGCTTAACTGGCCGAGGAATGCTGACACAAGTGTAATCCAATGTATTCAACAGTTGGTGTATATTAACTCGTCATTTGTCTAACTGGCATCAGATAGTTCCCTTATGTAAATTACAACGAAATTTAATATCTAGTTTGCTTAGCACTAACTGAACATGCGTTTGTACTCTTACTGGAACCACTTGGTCGCCGACGTCTGTCACACGGCGCAAGACCGTAGCCAGACTGGATTCCATCTGTTACCTTGTTAGAGGCGATGGTTATAAAGGGTTACTTCCAAGAGAATTCGTGTGTTTTTCCCGAAACTGCGTTGGAAGTACTCGCACTGAGACGTGACGAGAATGCAAGACGATTTTTCGGCACATGGTTTTCATCAGCTAACAAGAGAAACACGGGTAGTCGATGTCTCTGTTGTAATTTATTTACACTAAGTTCACTTCTATCCACAAACAGTGTGTAATTATTCGAGAAAATGATAGTCATCAATCCGCGGCAGCTATTGCAGCACTGTTTGTCACTGTCGCTGTGGGGGGTGGAAATCGAAATTAATATCACTCCTACCATGCCACTCTGTCCACTCCGCGTATCAACATTTGACGGCTTGCAAAAGTTTTGAATTTTCAAACACAAATTCCTGAGGACGAGTGACAAAGTGTGACAATAACGATTCACTTAAAGTGTTCGATTGCTTTCTACGATGATAATAACTGTAACTCCGACTTGCTTCTTGTGTGGAAGGTTCCAGATCGTTTATCTACTCCCTGCCGGTATACTCCCGCCGGTCTCCAGCTGAGTTAATTATTCACAGCTCGTTTAATGCGTTGAACAGCCGTGCTGCTCACTGAGATCAGTGAAAGACAGTCGTCAGGTTAATGCTACTATACGATTCTTCAACAAGAGTAACCGGTCACATTAGTCATATTATTACCTCCAGACATTCTCTGTATCAAAATTAGGATTATACATTAATACCTTCTGCTGCTATCGGGAGTTGATATATATCAACGGGGACAGGTGAAAATGTGTGCCCCGACCGGGACGGGAACCCGTGATCTCCTGCTTACATGGCAGCCACCAAATGCGCAGCCGATAGTCCGACTGCAGGGACTATCTTGCATACGCCTCGCGCGAGACCCACATTGTCACCTAGTAACCTCCCCGCAAAAATTTAAAAATTGAAATTAAAAATAATTATTATGGATAGAGATTCTCGTTTTTGTGTGACATCAGAACAAAACTGGTTCCCATTTAATGTGCCCACAAAATTCTTTTCTCATTTAATGTAAGCACGAAACAGAAAAATTCCTAAGCCTCATAATAAAAAATTAATTCAGTAACCTGGTAAAATTTGGACGACAGCAGAGCTGCGTCGTGGCCCTGTAAGATCATTCTGAATAAAAAGCAAAAATTCTTACCTCAATAAAAAGGGCGAATATATCTGCTCTTACCTAAAAATTTTTTTTGGCATAGGTACGTGCAATGCTGTCTTATATATTTGTGATTTGTGAAAGGAAGCAACAGATTTTTTTTAATGAATGTTTTTTTTAAAAATTACTTTATATTACCAAAATTATTATTAGGACGTTTTTTAAAAAATTTGGATGACAATTCAGATACATTACTAGATATGCGCGACGCAGCTTCTTTACCTGATACAAAGATACTCCATCTCCAGATTCCCGACCAGAGCAGACTGCAGACAAGCGCAGACAACCTCAGACAAGCGACTAGCAACAACTAACTGCTACAGTTACACAGTTCGTACTGCAGTCAACACTGCTCTCTGGTCAGCGATTCTCATATCGCAGACAGCAAATACCTCTTACATAACCCTCCACTGGGGGGGCAAAAATTTGGCAGCGATGGTGAGTCAATTGAACTTGCCAGGAGCAACAAATTTTTCTTAATTAACTAAGTTTACAGTCACAGAGTATATACATATATATAAGAGCAGAATATGAAATAAAATATAGTGCACATGCAATGAGTACAGAACATATCAAGCAATGACAAAATGTACACGCAATGAGTACAAATCATATTAACAAATGACATAAAATGCACAGGCACTGTAGTACAGAACATATCAGGTAATGACAAAATGTATACGCAATGAGTACAAAACATATTAACAAATGACATAAAGTACACACGCACTGTAGTACAGAACATATCAGGAAATCACAAAATATATACGCAATGAGTACAAATCATATTAACAAATGACATAAAGTGCACACGCACTGTAGTATTTTTTTTTACCAATTTACAAGAACTAGGATAGGAAAGGGAAGGATTGCATCATGGTTGTAGCACAGTAGGTTGCACGTAGCTGCACTGAAAGTCCATATCTTTCTACAGAAGCACAACACCAAGTGAGACTATCTGGAGTTCTCTTCCCTGAAGAATTAATCAGTGTAGCCAAGACACTGAAATGTCGTATTAATATTCAATGTTATCATTTTGGTAGTACATTAGGTACACCAAACAGTGGGACCATAATAACATCTCCATCGCTCAAGGTGGTGGACAGCATGTCGTGTCAACACCATGTTCTTGTAAGGTACACCAACGTAGAATTAGTGCAAAAACCAAATATAGTGTTCCATGATCATGAGGATAAATAGGACAAACGGATATTGCAGCAATTCCTGGTAATTAGGTCAGAAGGTGAAGGACATTAAGTCTTATGCCAGTCAACATTGAGAATTACACTAGTGTATCAACTGATTTCAGCAATTGGTGGCACTCATCGCCTAGTTACTAAACATTTCTGTACTATGTATGAAGTATTACAGAATAATGGTCATAAGTCATCTGATTATAGTGAACATTGCCACTCATTGTCCAGTTACAAACCATTTTATGCATTATTCAAAAGTGATCATTCAACAAGAGTTAATTAATGGCATACTATTTACATAATTCAGCTAGTTATAGTAATCATTGGCACTCATTGGCCAGTTACAAACCATCAGAAGTCATCTTTCAAATCAGGAGCTAATGAGTGTAGCATCAAGCTACTAGTATTCATATATATAGCATGTAAGTGACATAATACAAATATAAGAAACAGTGGCATTCATTGGCCAGTTACTAAACATATAGCAAATATTGAATATTACAAAACATTTTTCATCATTCAAGTGACATACGACTTATTTAAAAATAATTATTGGCACTCATTGGCCAGTTACAAAACATCAGAAGTCATCCTTCGAAACAGGAGTTAAAGAGTGTAGAGCATGTATGCATTATTACAAAATATCATTCACTATTTCTCAGAACTCATCATTCAAGTGACAAATGACATATTTAAAATGTAACACACTGTAACTATTACTCAAGGTCTGTGATTAGAAAAACATCATTCAGTGTTACTGAGAACTCTCTTAAATTGGTAGCATTATTTGGGACTGTTAATACATTTTTTTTTATATACTAGCAATGCATTGCCTTGGGATCGATAATTAATTGCTGGGGCATAACAATATTTACTCTTGACTTATTGCTGCAAATGTGGATAGGTAACGTCATTCGTCACGAGTCTGCTGTATCAAGGTCATGAAACAAATAAAGTACATGTGATCACATTCATGAATGACACACACAAATGGGTAAAAAAAATTCAAGTACTAGAACAGGTTTAATGACCAACTGCTTATAGCACATTAATTTCATGAGTAGCTTCTCCTGGAAAAAAAAAAATGCAAAATGGACTATTAAGCTGAAAGAAGAAACGCATATTATGCTGAAAAGTAGTGAACTTCGAATTAACAGGTAATGAAATGTGTATTAAATTTATATGATCTCTAGCTGTCCTTTTCAAAACCTTCAGTCATCATACCATGCGACATAAGACATACTGTCAAAACGAACTGCAACAAATACTTAAATAACAACATAGCATAAATACATAAACTTCATCATTGTCCTCATCTGCAAAGAAAATCTTAAAAGCGGTGTGTTTAGTGGCCATATAGAGATTATCACTATCAACACCTGTAAACAAAATCATCATTATTCATATTACTACATTCTTAATCACTATTCATCACCATTCATTATCAACTGCAAAAAGACGGTTCATCATATAACTATTCATAGTATAGAGTTCCTTATTTCTAGCACATTTCATCACTAAAACTAAGGTGTGTACTTCTGTCTGACAGCCAGCATCAATCGCCTCGTATTCTGAAAGAAAAAATTAGTTAAGATCGCTATCATACCATGTGTATGGTATATTCTTGTTAATGCTTGTTAATTCTGATCCATTTACTCTTCGTGACGAGGTATTGCATCTTCTTCCATTCATTCTGAAGGTGAAATTCCCATTTCACAGCAATCCACTGTGGATTGTTTAATTAATTTCTTTGATATGTTATTGCTTTCTGAAAATGATAAACAATGATTAATGTCTTGCATTTAAATCATATACCCATTAAAGAAAAACTAGTTTCTAGTTATATAACTGAGCATATAGCATAGCATGACAGAAAACGTAATATGTCAAAACAAAAACAAAGACAGTGTGCAGGTGCAAAAATGTACACAGAGTATCACAACGTAGCAGCAAAAAAAAAAAAAAAAATGTAAAATAGTCACGATGTTGAGATATCATAAGGCAAAATGTCAAAGTCAACTGGTGTTTGTTACATCTTAAATATTTCATAGTGCATACAAACAAAACAGGAAAACAATCATACATACATGAAGAATGGAAAATGTGCACGGTCTGATGTGTAACGACAAGAAATGATTTTCTTTTTTCAGCTTGTATGTTGTGTAGTTGATAGAGGCGAGAGTTGAAGACTTTAATGGAGAAAGAATTTGATAAAATTAATATGTCACTAGATAGAATTGCATAATTGGTCATAAAATATGTAAGCTTATCTGGAAAAATATGCACGGTCTGATGTGTAACGACAAGAAAAGCGACCTGCAAACCTTACCTTGCCGGGCACTTGCCAAGAAAAAAAATACGATAATCGTCAATAAGTAGTCACATAAATATAATTGCATCATTGGTCGTATAAAAATCAGGAAATGGCATTACAGTGTGATAAATCATAAACTATATTCATTTAATAAATGGTTTAATATTGGAGACATGGTGACTGCCTATACTTTTTCTGGTTCTCAAAGTTTCGACGTGTACTACATTGGGGTGAGGAATGCTGCGAATTCGATATGGACCTGCGTATAGGAGCTCAAATTTACTACACCTATTCTTTCCTCTGTTGGATAAATAATGTGTGCGTACTAATATCTTCTGTCCAATGTGAAAGGCACGGCGTGTACAAACCTGTTTTTGCTGTCTTCTCCGGCGCTCTGCGGCACGTTTGATGTTGTTCAGCGCAATGTCAATTATTTCATGGTGTCGTAGTCGGCGAGATGTAGGAAAGGTTACTAATTCTATAACTTTCTTAGGTTGTTCATCATTTTTCAGTATAACAGTCGGAGATAGCATAGTAGATTCATTTGGTATGGAACTAATTACATCCTGGATTGAGAGTATGTGTGTGTCCCAATCAATATGTTACAGATAGCCGTACCGTAGGTGCAACCACAACGGAGGGGTATCTGTTGAGAGGCCAGACAAACGTTTGGTTCCTGAAGAGGGGCAGCAGCCTTTTCAGTAGTTGCAAGGGCAACAGTCTGGATGATTGACTGATCTGGCCTTGTAACAACAACCAAAACGGCCTTGCTGTGCTGGTACTGCGAACGGCTGAAAGCAAGGGGAAACTACAGCCGTAATTTTTCCCGAGGGCATGCAGCTTTACTGTATGATTACATGATGATGGCGTCCTCTCGGGTAAAATATTCCGGAGATAAAATAGTCCCCCATTCGGATCTCCGGGCGGGGACTACTCAAGAGGATGTCGTTATCAGGAGAAATAAAACTGGCGTTCTACGGATCGGAGCGTGGAATGTCAGATCCCTTAATCGGGCAGGTAGGTTAGAAAATTTAAAAAGGGAAATGGATAGGTTGAAGTTATATATAGTGGGAATTAGTGAAGTTCGGTGGCAGGAGGAACAAGACTTCTGGTCAGGTGACTACAGGGTTATAAACACAAAATCAAATAGGGGTAATGCAGGAGTAGGTTTAATAATGAATAGGAAAATAGGAATGCGGATAAACTACTACAAACAGCATAGTGAACGCATTATTGTGGCCAAGATAGATACGAAGCCCACACCTACTACAGTAGTAGAAGTTTATATGCCAACTAGCTCTGCAGATGACGAAGAAATTGAAGAAATGTATGATGAAATAAAAGAAATTATTCAGATTGTGAAGGGAGACGAAAATTTAATAGTCATGGGTGACTGGAATTCGAGTGTAGGAAAAAGGAGAGAAGGAAACATAGTAGGTGAATATGGATTGGGGGACAGAAATGAAAGAGGAAGCCGACTGGTAGAATTTTGCACAGAGCACAACATAATCATAACTAACACTTGGTTTAAGAATCATGAAAGAAGGTTGTATACATGGAAGAACCCTGGAGATACTAAAAGGTATCAGATTGATTATATAATGGTAAGACAGAGATTTAGAACCAGATTTTAAATTGTAAGACATTTCCAGGGGCAGATGTGGACTCTGACCACAATTTATTGGTTATGACCTGTAGATTAAAACTGAAGAAACTGCAAAAAGGTGGCAATTTGAGGAAATGGGACCTGGATAAACTAAAAGAACCAGAGGTTGTACAGAGATTCAGGGAGAGCATAAGGGAGCAATTGACAGGAATGGGGGAAATAAATACAGTTGAAGAAGAATGGGTAGCTTTGAGGGATGAAGTAGTGAAGGCAGCAGAGGATCAAGTAGGTAAAAAGACGAGGGCTAGTAGAAATCCTTGGGTAACAGAAGAAATATTGAATTTAATTGATGAAAGGAGAAAATATAAAAATGCAGTAAGTGAAACAGGCAAAAAGGAATACAAACGTCTCCAAAAGGAGATCGACAGGAAGTGCAAAATGGCTAAGCAGGGATGGCTAGAGGACAAATGTAAGGATGTAGAGGCCTATCTCACTAGGGGTAAGATAGATACCGCCTACAGGAAAATTAAAGAGACCTTTGGAGATAAGAGAACGACTTGTATGAATATCAAGAGCTCAGATGGAAACCCAGTTCTAAGCAAAGAAGGGAAAGCAGAAAGGTGGAAGGAGTATATAGAGGGACTATACAAGGGCGATGTACTTGAGGACAATATTATGGAAATGGAAGAGGATGTAGATGAAGATGAAATGGGAGATATGATACTGTGTGAAGAGTTTGACAGAGCACTGAAAGACCTGAGTCGAGACAAGGCCCCCGGAGTAGAACAATATTCCATTGGAACTACTGACGGCCGTGGGAGAGCCAGTCCTGACAAAACTCTACCATCTGGTGAGCAAGATGTATGAAACAGGCGAAATACCCTCAGACTTCAAGAAGAATATAATAATTCCAATCCCAAAGAAAGAAGGTGTTGACAGATGTGAAAATTACCGAACTATCAGTTTAATAAGTCACAGCTGCAAAATACTAACACGAATTCTTTACAGACGAATGGAAAAACTAGTAGAAGCCAACCTCGGGGAAGATCAGTTTGGATTCCGTAGAAACACTGGAACACGTGAGGCAATACTGACCTTACGACTTATCTTAGAAGAAAGATTAAGGAAAGGCAAACCTACGTTTCTAGCATTTGTAGACTTAGAGAAAGCTTTTGACAATGTTGACTGGAATACTCTCTTTCAAATTCTAAAGGTGGCAGGGGTAAAATACAGGGAGCGAAAGGCTATTTACAATTTGTACAGAAACCAGATGGCAGTTATAAGAGTCGAGGGACATGAAAGGGAAGCAGTGGTTGGGAAGGGAGTAAGACAGGGTTGTAGCCTCTCCCCGATGTTGTTCAATCTGTATATTGAGCAAGCAGTAAAGGAAACAAAAGAAAAATTCGGAGTAGGTATTAAAATCCATGTAGAAGAAATAAAAACTTTGAGGTTCGCTGATGACATTGTAATTCTGTCAGAGACAGCAAAGGACTTGGAAGAGCAGTTGAATGGAATGGACAGTGTTTTGAAAGGAGGATATAAGATGAACATCAACAAAAGCAAAACAAGGATAATGGAATGTAGTCTAATTAAGTCGGGTGATGCTGAGGGAATTAGAGTAGGAAATGAGGCACTTAAAGTAGTGAAGTCGTTTTGCTATTTGGGGAGCAAAATAACTGATGATGGTCGAAGTAGAGAGGATATAAATGTAGGCTGGCAATGGCAAGGAAAGCGTTTCTGAAGAAGAGAAATTTGTTAACATCCTGTATTGATTTAAGTGTCAGGAAGTCATTTCTGAAAGTATTCGTATGGAGTGTAGCCATGTATGGAAGTGAAACATGGACGATAAATAGTTTGGACAAGAAGAGAATAGAAGCTTTCGAAATGTGGTGCTACAGAAGAATGCTGAAGATTAGATGGGTAGATCACATAACTAATGAGGAAGTTTTGAATAGGATTGGGGAGAAGAGAAGTTTGTGGCACAACTTGACCAGAAGAAGGGATCGGTTGGTAGGACATGTTCTGAGGCATCAAGGGATCACCAATTTAGTATTGGAGGGCAGCGTGGAGGGTAAAAATCGTAGAGGGAGACCAAGAGATGAATACACTAAGCAGATTCAGAAGGATGTAGGTTGCAGTAGGTACTGGGAGATGAAAAAGCTTGCACAGGATAGAGTAGCATGGAGAGCTGCATCAAACCAGTCTCAGGACTGAAGACCACAACAACAACAGTCGGAGATAGCATAGTAGATTCATTTGGTATGGAACTAATTACATCCTGGAATGAGAGTATGTGTGTGTCTCAATCAGTATGTTTTTTATGGCAGTATATTCTACACAGTTTACCAATTTCTTTCATTAATCGTTCACAAGGGGTTGAAGAAGCATGGTACCTGGATATATAGATCGGAGAAATGTTTCTAGCTCGTAACATACGTGTCCATATAGCAGATCGAAATTGTGATCCATTGTCGGAAATTACCTCCAATACATGCCCTACATGGAATAGAAAATGTTTTACAAATGCCTTCGAAACAGTCTTAGCTTTGTGCAACGGAGTGAAGGTAACAAATTTTGAAGTGAGTTCAACAGCGACAAAGATGTAGCAAAAATCTCAATTAGTTCTGGGAATCGGACCAAAAATATCTACAGCAGCCATGTGTCTCAATTTAACAGGTACAATGGGATGTAACGGAGGAATATGTGAAGTCGTATCTGACTTAGCTCTCTGGTAGATTTTACATGACGCTAAAACTTGTCGAATACGTTTCTCCATGTTGGTAAAATAACAGTACTGTCTCATTATAAGAAAACATTTTCTGGCTCCGTAATGTGCGTAACTTAAATGAGTATACAAAATTAATTTGTTAACAAGCTCGTCAGGAATGCATAATAACCAAGTGTTGCTGTCAGGGTGAGAGCGGCGAAACAGAATATTATTCCGTACAATGTAATGGTTTCTAATGGTAACATTATTCCTAATTTGCCAAAGGTATTTAATTTCTTTCCATACGTTGTCTTTACTCTGCTCTTGTGCTATGTTTTGTAATGACGACGAAATGAAATTTTCAAATGCAACTTGTTGAATGTACAGGACGCTGAAATTTGCTTTGCAGAAGTTGGTTGCGATGTCTTGCTGATTGTTGCTGAGAGAACGGGGTAGTGCGTCTGCTACAATATTTTGTTGCCGGGAATGTGAACAATTGTAAATTGAATTCCTGTAAATAAAGTTTTCACCTGCTTAATCTGTCGTGTGTAAATTTAACGGAAAGTAAAGCTGTATAGCTCTATAATCTGTGTAAACGGTAGTGTGTCTTCCATAAAGAAAATGCCGAAATCTCGTATATGGCCAAACAACACATAACGTTTCAAGTTCTGTAACAGAATAATTGCGTTCAGCAGGTGACAGAATGCGACTTGCAAAGGCGATGTTTTTAACTACTGTAGTGCCATCTTCATCAATCTCCTGAAAAATGTGTGCGCCTAAAGCGGTGTTAGAACTGTCGGTGGCAATGGAAAAATTTCTAGTAAGATCTGGATGTGATAAAAGTGGTGCGTTCAACAAAGCTTCTTTCAGGTTCATAAATTCAGAATGTGCGTGCCTATCCCAGGACCAAAGTGTTTTTACCTGTCAATTGACATAATCTAGGGGTGTCTAAAGCAGAGTAATGAATAAATTTACGAAAAAAGTTAATTAAACCCAAAAGTTGCGTAGTTGTTTCTTCGTCGTAGGAACTGTAATGTCACGTAAAGCTTGAAGTTTTTCCGGGTCATGCGCTATGCCTTCTGCTGAAATTACATGTCCAATAAATTTTATAGAAGTTTTACCAAAGTGCCACTTACAGAGATTAACTGTGAGTCCTTGTGCGCGAAAAGTTTGCAACAGTTGTTCAAGAATCAGATTGTGTTCAGACCAGTTAGCTTCTGCAATAAGAATGTCGTCTACGTACGTTGTGATTCTGTCTTTAAGTTCTGTCGGAAGTATGCTATTCAAACCGCGAATAAATGCTGCTGAAGAAATAATTAAACCGAACGGTAATTTACAAAATTGATAACAGTCACCAAAACAGAGAAAAGCCGTGTACTTTCTGCAGTTCGGATGGAGCTCAATTTGCCAAAATCCCGATTTCAAATCTAATGTGGAATAAATAGCAGTACCATGAAATTTCTGTAGAAGGTCTTCTAGTGTTTGTGGGCGATCTGTTTCATTGATAATAATGTCGTTGATGTGACGCGAATCAAGTACGAGACGAAGTGAACCATCCTTTTTCGTAACAATATGGAGTGGATTTATGTACGGACTAACTGCCCGTTCAATAATACCTTGGTCAAGCATAGCTTGCAATTTTTTCTTAACTTGTTCTCTGTAAATGTATGGAATGTTTGACTTTAAATGTGTCGTGCTGTTTAACTTGAAATTCGTACAGAAAACCGGACATAGTACCAGGAACGTTGTCAAAAACTGGAGCTTGCTGTAAAAGAATTTTGCGAAGTTGCGTGCGTTCGTCGTCTGTATTTGCACTGCTCTGTTTAACTTTATCAGAAATCATTTGCATAACGTCATAGTCAGCTTCGTCTGGAGTATTATAGTTGTGTACATACGTATCTGTGAACAATGTGGAATGACAGTCTATGTCACGTGATCCCGAAATGACCTCTGTACGATTAATTGTTTGTTCTTCCGCAGATAAAGAGTGCTGAAATTCTAAAACCAGTTGTACATTTTCATCCTTTAACATTAAATAGGAGTTTTGAAAGTCAATAATTGCGTCGTGTTGTACCAGAAAATTCGTACCTAAAATAACGTCTGTTGTCAATAAGGGAACAATCCAAAAATTTGATTGAAATGTATGACCTTCAATACAAAATGATAAATGTGTCTGTAATTTTACGTCTACTCCTTTACCAGATACTGCTCCTTTTACTTTAGTTTTGCCTAATGGTAACGTAGGATAGGTATTCTCTTTGTTACATTCGTTGAAAGTTTCCTCATTTATAACTGACATAGGTGATCCAGAATCGATTACTGCTGAAAATTTGGATGATCCTATCTTTACTTCAATGAAAGGGTGTGAAATGGTTTTTTGAATAACCGATCTTTCCTGCAAAAGTGTGTCTCGGATGTCGTCAAAAGTAATAACATTTTCGTGAACAAGATTCTGCGTGTCAAAAGCATTGCTTGCGTTGCTGGAAGATGCAACCTGTACTGTATCTAGTCAAATTCTATCTGTCGTGCTATTATTTTCGGGACGATGCTGTGGCATTTCCACTATTTGTACTGTTCTGTTATTTCTTCCTGACGTATTACGTTCGGGATGATATCTACTGTCTGGTTCATTCATGATAATTTGTTGTTGCGGATGATTTTGCTGCAGGTAAAGCCGACTGTTATTAAACGTACGCTGAAGATTGTGCTCATTACTTTTACGTCTGTCATGATAGTCATTTCTATACGGTGCATTACGATAGGAATTGTAATGGTGTGTTTTCTGTACGTTCTGATTCCCTTGTTGCTGTGCGTTACTATTTGTTGGAGCTGAGGCTATACGTGTAGGCGGCGAAACATTAAAGCTTGGTTGACCATGCTGACTGCATTGTTGGTTAGGTATGCTAACCGGCTGTCTTTCATGCTGTTGCGGTGAAAAACGTCTATCGTTACCAAAATGTGGTTCCTGTTACTGATAATTTTGACGATTCTGATAGTTAAAATTTTGTCTGTTATTAAAATTCTGGTGGTTGTCGTTCCTGAAGCGTCTATTAGCTTTGCTATTGAATTAGCGTGACTGATCGTAATTGCTGTATGTTTGTTGACCCTGGTTATTATATGAAAAATTTTGGTTTGTGAAGGAATAATCTGATTGCTGAACTTCCAAAAGCTGTAACAGATCTCTAAATGCTGAAATATTTTCTTTCTGCTGACCCGTTAAAAGTGATACTCTTAATGATCGTGGTTATTTAGAAATACATAATTGAATAAGTGCAGATTCACTGTATGGTTCACCTAGGTACTGGTTTTGTTGGACCATGTGTTCAAAAAACTGCATGACAGTGGAAAAATTTGAGTTCTCATAATTCGGTAAACTAATTAACTGATCCTCGATTCCGCGCTGTGTCGTCTTCGACCAATACGCTGATAGAAAGGCATTCTGAAATTCGTCTACTGAATAACATTGTCTCGCGATCGGTCTCATATGAGTTGCCGGTTCGCCTTCCAAAAAACTGCAAATAAATTCAAGTTTGTGTGTTACGGGCCAAGTCGCTGGAAAAGCAAAGCTAAATTGTTGTATCCAATCCAGTGGGTGAATCTGTGTTCTGTCATTTTTAAATACTTCAAATTTTCTCACAGATAGAAAATGCTTGTAATCAAAATTATCGTCTCTCTATGTCTGAACAGGTTCAGGATTGTATGAGAATCTATTTGTCTGTGACTGTTCGGAATCTAACTCACGTACTCTCTGTAAATTGCCTAAATTATACTGGCGGTGTGAGTCTGATAAATGTTCGCAAAGTGGCGTCTGCTGTGATGTGTTAAAGGCTGAAATATTTTTCATTTCCGTCACTTCGTGCTGTAAGGATGACAATTTTCTACGTAATGTATTATTGGACGAACCTATCTCACTGATCGTTTGCTGTAAATTTTGGAATTCGGGTGTTTTATTAAACGAAACTGGTGAAGTATCGTCCGATATGGTGTCATTATTATTTTCGATAACATCAATACGACTGGCCAATTCATCATATTTTTCAGTCATTATTTTTACCTGATCATCGTTTTTAGTCTCGCAAGCATTAAATTGTTCTTGTATTTTAAGTGTGGTTTTGTTCAACTTTTTAATGTCTGCTTTGATGGCATTAGGATCCTGAATTAGTTCTAATTGTTCAAGTCTGTCGGTCACTGTCTGAAAGTCTATTGTGTGTGTATTTGTTTTTGCTTTAAGATCGGAGATTTCATCATGCAAATCGGTGTTCAACTGTTTGATAGTATTAATTTCGTCTGATACTGTAGCAATATTGTTGTCTACGTATGTTTTTGCTTTCGTAAACAATTTACGTTTATCTTCCTGTCTCTGTGCAGTAATTGTTTCCATGACTTGTCGCTTTACTTTATCCTGTTCCTGTATAAATTTACGGTAACGCGTTTCACTGTTTTGTAAGTGGTGATTAAAGCGTTCGTCAATTTGGCTGTTCCGTTGGTCAAATTTCGCGTCTACTTTTGCATCCAGTGTGCGCGAAATCTCTGCTGACATTCATTTAAACTCGTCGTGTAACTGTGTTGCGTTTTCAGATCATTGTTTAGCGACTGCACTAATTTCGTCCCTAAGTATTTTAGTTGTGGCTGCATGTGTATTACTTAGTTCTTGAGCCACAGATCTAATTTCTTCACTATTGTTCCTAGCACAAGCCTTAATTTCATCACGTAATTGTTCTTTAGTATCATGACATTGCGCGGCAATGACTGCAATTTGTTCACTAAGTTGTTTGATCTGTTCATTTAGGTGATCGTGTTTTTCATTCAACTGTTTGAAATTTTCATTAACTTGTTTGTTCTGTTCATTTAAGTGATCGTGTTTTTCATTCAACTCTTTGAAATTTTCGTTAAGTTGTTTGTGATTGTTGTCTTGCTTATCATTCGACTGTTTAAGACTTTCATTAATTTGTTTGACATTTTCATTATTTTGTAGTAATAAAGCCATAACTTGATCCAAGCGAAAATTAGCGACTCTATTTTCTATGCTGTGTAATGGTGTATGTGCATTTGTTACGTTTTCTGTAACCATTTGGTCATTCTGTAATTCACAAAAAGGTTTGCCAATCGGATGTGCACTGTTGGTCACTATCTCGGAATCAAATAAATCTGACGTATTTTGACTACATTGTTCATCTTCGTGAAAAAAATTTATCTGTTCACTATTCAAATTTTGCAAACCGGGTGTGTCAAACTGCGCAGCGTTCATTGTATCGGATCATGCCGCGTAATCAATTGTTACATTTATGGTGGACATAGTTGAATTTGTTTGCTCATCATTAGCATTAAAATCATTACTAGTGATCGGTACACACTGATTGTCTGTAAATGGAGGATTATCATTATTACACTGAGTGTCGCAAGTATTATCGGTCAAATTATTCGAGTCGGCTATATCACTCATTACACATCGTGATGTACTGTTAACAGTTTTTCACGGCATTTTCCACAAATCAAAATTAAGCACAACAATTAAACAAAGACAAAGCAAAAATGGAACAAACACAATTACAACAAAGAGCAATAAATTGCTGATGATCTGTGAAAGAAAAAGTGACAAATTAGTAAATGCCTTGCGCCAGATGCAAACTACATTTAAGTAAATAAGAGCAGATATATGACTACTTCTCAGAGACTCACAAAGAAATATGATCCTTGCCGGATGTCGCCAAGTGTAACCTCCCCGTAAAAATTAAAAATTGAAATTAAAAATAATTATTATGGATAGCGATTCTCGTTTTTGTGTGATCTCAGAACAAAACTGGTTTCCATTTAATGTACCCACAAAATTCTTTTCTCATTTAATGTAAGCACGAAACAGAAAAATTCCTAAGCCTCGTAGTAAAAAAATAAATTCAGTAACCTGGTAAAATTTGGATGACAGCAGTGCTGCGTCGTGGCCCTGTAAGATCATTCTGAATAAAAAGCAAAAATTCTTACCTCAATAAAAAGGGCGAATATATCTGCCCTTACCTATTTAGGACATTTTTTAAAACATTTGGATGACAGTTCAGATACATTACTAGATATGCGCGACGCTGCTTCTTTACCGTATACAAAAATACTCCACCTCTAATTCCCGACCAGAGCAGACTGCAGACAAGCGCAGACAATCTCAGACTATCGACTAGCAACAACTAACTGCTACAGTTACACAGTTCGTACTGCAGTCAACACTGCTCTCTGGTCAGCGATTCTCATATCGCAGACAGCGCATACCTCTTACAACCTTATATGTCCTTACACTACATTCGTAGTACCCTACCCGACACATTACTCGTGGAAGACATTATTTGCAAGTCCCGTAAGAGTTCGCGTAATGTGTGTGCATCTGCACAGAAGAAGGTCATGGCCTGTATTGCCGGAACTACACACTTATATGGATATTCTCTGTATGAAGTCCATCTGTTTGACCCTACTAGAAGCCACGGAGAACAACATTGTGTCCGTTGATAGATTACACACGAGTGTGGATAGTAAAAAAAAATGTATATTACTTGGGTTGGTCATGAAAAGAAAAAAAAAAGCTAAGAAAACACGACTCCTGAGAAAAATTACATGTAATCTTTATGAGTCTCATCTGGGCAAGGTGTGAGAAAAATCAAAAGAATTTCATTGAGCGTGGGATCAATCAGAGAAGCAACTGTGCAATGGTTTTTCTGCGTACGAAGTTTCCGATGTGGATTACCGAGCAAGGTGGCGCAGTAGTTCGCACACTGGACTCACATTCCGGAGGACGATGGTTCAAACCCGCCTGCGGCCATCTTGATTTAAGTTTTCCGTGATGTCTCTAAATCACTCCATCCATTGCCAGGATGGTCCCTTTGAAAGGGAAGTGCCGATTTCCTTCTGTAACACTTCTGCTACTAAATGTAACAGGGTTTTCTCTTTTGATGCTAGTCAATTGTCAGGATGAGCATTACTGCAAAGGCCCTTTGATTCTAAAGCATTATGTCAGGTTGAAAATACTAAATAAATTAATTTTTCTCTCTTAACAATATGTGGGCAGGGTGAGTTCTACCTTGGCTCGGGTATGAGGTAGAATGAAACAGCATTTTTACATAAGATAACTTTTATTGAAAGTTTCGTACAACTGTTTCTTACTCGATGTTCTGGCTCGGAGAGCGGCAGCTGTGTCGTTTGCTAAGCCTTCTGATGCGGCAGCGGCGGCGTCTGATTACGCGTGGTGGTGTGTATCTCGTGTCGCCGTCTCGCCCAGTTGACTGGAGACGCGCAGTGCGAGGTGGCCCGTTTAATTATTGCGGGGGAAGTCGTACATCGGCCGGTGATACCTTGGATGTGGCGTCCCAGTGTTTCTCTTCTCTAAGCGGCCACGTGTGTTGTGCGTCGGCCAGTGGAGCGGCGCGACGGGGGAAGGCCAGTGTCCCGAACTCGAACTACGGACTCCCGCTTGCCGGTCTTCGGCTATCAGATCTTCATCCCAGCTCACAGGTGACCGCTGATGTGAGGCCGTCTCCTTCCCGACCTCACGAGTCACCCGGGTACTTAACAATCAGACTTCAAATACCTTTTAACTTCTGTCTTCTGGCGCCGAGGCTGCTGCTTGCTATTCCATTACAGCGGCGGATTTGGTGCGTCTGTGCATGATGTAGTCTCTTCTTGCATGACGGTCTTCAGCACCGAAACTGACTGAAAACAATTGCTACTCTTATCTCATTGTCGGGCCCACTGTGTCTCGCGTATTTATTCACTTCAGTTCACTGGAGGTGAACGACTTCACGGTTATTGCCTCTTCTGTCACGTTGAGAAGCTTCTCGAAGAATCTTCATAACGTCAGTCATTGGCTCTTGGAATGTAGGCGAGGGCCTTTGCTCACATGTGACAACTGAGAAACACGTGAGCCGGTCATTGCCTGTTCTGTCACGTTGAAAAGCTTCTAGAAGAATCTTCTTAACGTCGTTCATTGGCTCTTGTTGGAATGTAGGCGAGGGCCTTTGATCACATGTGACAACTGAGAAACACGTGAGCCGGTCGGGCGATGCCCTGGCTGCTGAATCGACAGCGTCCGCTTATGTGGGGCAATGGCTTCTTCTGTTACGTTGAAAAGCTTCTCGAAGAATCTTCTTGACATGAGCGGGTCGGGCGATGCCCTGACGGCTGAATTGACGGCTTCCTGAACGTGCAGACTTCATGGTCATTGGCTCTTCTGTCACTGCTGCTCTGCGCGCTGTTTGCCAGTGCGTAAGTTTTTCACTTCCCCATCCTTGACACCATCAGTACTTGTGATCCGCCTCTAATGACCTCGATGTCGACGGTACGTTAAATCCAATCCTTCCTTCCTTCCAACGTGGATTGTGACGGATAGGATGAATCTTAGTGCTGCATGAGCTCCAGAGCCAGATGCGGCGTGAATGTTTCTGAAATTAATGAAAACTGCTCCAGTTACTGTCGAGAACTTTATTGCGTGTAATATTGGACTCGGGATTTTTTGTTAGGCCATTTTCAAGTGGTTCTGAAAAGTACCATAAATATAACAGATGCATAACTGTTTTATATAACACGTGAAGAAAACAAGGACTAAATGTGCGTAGTATAAGTACAGATGGAGTATAAAAACTTAATGTAGAGGAATTACTTCATTTAATAAAAAAAGTATAGGTATGGTGGATTTGAAAATTTATGTGCCCAATGATTTCGTGTGAAAAATTGTTTCTGTCAAGGTTATTAAAACCGTACAGCCTTTCGTTTTAAGATGACCTGTGGCTAAACGTATTTCATGTTTCACCAATAAAAGGTTAAAAATAATTTTACAATTAATAAAAGCGTAAAATAGTTGTAGCTGACGGGGAACCCTGTCGAGTGTAGAGTTGCGTCCTCTAGCGGGCAAAAGTTTGACCACAAGAACTCTAGAGGGCGTTAGCATAACTTGGACTCATCGTGGACTTCTTACAAAGCGTGTTTACAAAAATGTGGTTGGTTGGTTGGTTTGGGGGAGGGGACCAAACAGCGAGGTCGTCGGTCCCACAGGATTAGGGAGGGAACTCGGCCGTGCCCTTTCGAAGGAAGTATCCCAGCATTTGCCTGAAGCGATTTAGGGAAATCACGGAAAACCTAAATCAGGATGGCGGAACACGTGTTTGAACCGTCGTCCTCTCGTGTGCGTGTCTGGTGTGCTGACCACGCGCCACCTCGCTCGGTGCAAAAATATGGTTGCACCTGTTAGATTCATGGTGTGGGTTCCTGTAGTCATGTCCTAGTTCATGAACCACGGGCAACGTATGAGTGGCCAAGTAAAAGGTCCCGACAGTCGGGATACCAGTTACTTTGGAATAAGGCTGGGCATCTCGGACATATTCTGAGTCGTGGTCACCTTTGTGCTCATACGGCAAAGACTATGAAATCCACCGGTTAGTCTCTCAGCCGTTAGGAGTAAAACCCAATGGGACTCGGGGCAAGTAAGCTTAGAAACCTGCTTCCCTGGTACTTTAAATATGATGCTGGCAACAATCAGAGCAAAATGCCTCGGACCTTTGGAGGTGACGGAGTCCCACCTCTAACTGACAAACCAGGGACTCCAAAGATACGACTTGGCAAACAAATGGTAATGAGATGGGGAGCTATTAATATCAATGGGGGCTACTCTGGGAAGAAGGTAGAGCTGGCAGAGGCTGCAAGTAAGATGGGGCTGGATGTTTTAGCTGTTAGTGACATTCGGGTAAGGGGTGAGAAAGAAGAGGAAGTGGGAGAATACAAGGTCTACCTGTCAGGAGTCAAAGCAGGATTAGCACAATGAGGTGTAGGGCTTAACATCAGGAAAGAAATGGAACCCAGCGTAGTTGCAATAAGGTATGTAAACGAACGACTGATGTGGATAGATTTGACAGTGTCTAGCAAGAAAATTAGGATTGTGTCAGTATATTCGCATTGTGAAGCGACAGTTCAAGATAAGATGGAGAGTTTTTATGAGGCACTCAGTGATGTAGTTGTTAGAGTAAAGGACAAGGACAGTGTTCTGCTCATGGGTGATTTAAACGCCAGGATTGGAAATCGAACAGAAGGGTATGAAAAGGTTATCGGTAAATTTGGAGAGGATATGGAGGGCAACAGGAACGGGACACAACTCTTGGATTTCTGTGCCAGTATGGGCTTAGTAAGCACAAACTCCTTTTTTAACCATAAGAACATTCACCAGTATACT
This sequence comes from Schistocerca serialis cubense, assembly GCF_023864345.2. Lineage (NCBI taxonomy): Eukaryota > Metazoa > Arthropoda > Insecta > Orthoptera > Acrididae > Schistocerca > Schistocerca serialis. The sequence continues at coordinate 57,839,847 of NC_064644.1, forward strand.
TGGGAAGGCAGGGGAACCAGATCTGTCATTGACTATATAATAACAGATCAGAAATTCAGGAAGGCTGTGAGGGACACACGTGTATTCAGGGGATTTTTTGATGACACTGATCATTATTTAATCTGCAGTGAAATTGGGATTGTGAGGCCGAAAGTGCAGGAGGTCAGGTCCATATGTAGGAGGATAAGAGTGGAGAAACTTCAGGATAAGGAAATCAGCCACAAGTATATAACAGCGATCTCAGAAAGGTACCAGTTAGTTGAATGTAGTCTATTACAGTCATTGGAAAAGGAATGGACAAGGTACAGGGACACAGTACTAGAAGTGGCTAAAGAATGTCTTGGAACAGTAGTGTGTAAAAGTAGGATGAAGCAAACAGCTTGGTGGAATGATACAGTCAAGGCAACCTGTAAAAGGAAAAAGAAGGCGTATCAAAAATGGCTACAAACCAGAACCCAGGTAAACAGAGAAAGTTATGTTGAAGAAAGAAACAAAGCCAAACAGATAACTGCAGCATCCAAGAAGAAATCATGGGAAGACTTTGGAAACAGGTTGGAGACTATGGGTCAAGCTGCTGGAAACCCATTCTAGAGTGTAATTAGCAGTCTTCGAAAGGGGGGTAAGAAGGAAATGACAAGTATTCTGGACAGGTCAGGAAAACTGCTGGTGAATCCTGTGGATGCCTTGGGCAGATGATGGGAATATTTTGAAGAGTTGCTCAATGTATGTGAAAATGCGATCATTAATGTTTCAGATTTCGAGGTAGAATGGGATAGGAATGATGATGGAAATAGGATCACATTTGAGGAAGTGGAAAAAATGGTCAATAGGTTGCAGTGCAATAAAGCGGCTGGGGTGGATGAAATTAAGTTGGAACTCATCAAATACAGTGGAATGTCAGGTCTCAAATGGCTACACAGGATAATTGAAATGGCCTGGGAGTCGGGACAGGTTCCATCAGACTGGACAAAAGCAGTAATCACACCAATCTTTAAACATGGAAACAGAAAAGATTGTAACAACTATAGAGGTATCTCTTTAATCAGCGTTGTGGGTAAAATATTCTCAGGTATTGTTGAAAGGAAAGTGCGAGTATTAGTTGAGGACCAATTGGATGAAAATCAGTGTGGGTTTAGGCCTCTTAGAGGTTGTCGGGACCAGATCTTTAGCTTACGGCAAATAATGGAGATGTGTTATGAGTGGAACAGGGAATTGTATCTATGCTTTATAGATCTAGAAAAGACATATGACCGGGTTCCTAGGAGGAAGTTATTGTCTGTTCTACAAGATTATGGAATAGGAGGCAAACTTTTGCAAGCAATTAAAGGTCTTTACATGGATAGTCAGGCAGCAGTTAGAGTTGACGGTAAATTGAGTTCATGGTTCAGAGTAGTTTCAGGAGTAAGACAAGGCTGCAACCTGTCTCCACTGTTGTTCATATTATTTATGGATCATATGTTGAAAACAATAGACTGGCTGGGTGAGATTAAGATATGTGAACACAAAATAAGCAGTCTTGCATATGTGGATGACTTAGTTGTGATGGCAGATTCGATTGAAAGTTTGCAAAGTAATATTTCAGAGCTAGATCAGAAATGTAAGGACTATGGTATGAAGATTAGCATCTCCAAAACGAAAGTAATGTCAGTGGGAAAGAAATATAAACGGATTGAGTGCCAAATAGGAGGAACAAAGTTAGAACAGGTGGACGGTTTCAAGTACTTAGGATGCATATTCTCACAGGATGGCAACATAGTGAAAGAACTGGAAGCGAGGTGTAGCAAAGCTAATGCAGTGAGTGCTCAGCTACGATCTACTCTCTTCTGCAAGAAGGAAGTCAGTAACAAGACTAAGTTAACTGTGCACCGTTCAATCTTTCGACCAACTTTGTTGTATGGGAGCGAAAGCTGGGTGGATTCAGGTTACCTTATCAACAAGGTTGAAGTTACGGATATGAAAGTAGTTAGGATGATTGCAGGTACTAGTAGATGGGAACAATGGCAGGAGGGTGTCCACAATGAGGAAATCAAAGAAAAACTGGGAATGAACTTTATAGATGTAGCAGTCAGGGCGAACAGGCTTAGATGGTGGGGTCATGTTACACGCATGGGAGAAGCAAGGTTACCCAAGAGACTCATGGATTCAGCAGTAGAGGGTAGGAGGAGTCGGGGCAGACCGAGGAGAAGGTACCTGGATTCGGTTAAGAATGATTTTGAAGTAATAGGTTTAACATCAGAAGAGGCACCAATGTTAGCACTGAATAGGGGATCATGGAGGAACTGTATATGGGGGGCTATGCTCCAGACTGAACGCTGAAAGGCATAATCAGTCTTAAATGATGATGATGACTTGTTAGATGACCACTATATTATTGCACCTTGGGGTGAGAGCACTTTGGTCTGCTTATTGTGAGTTTTTATAATATATATCACAAGGCCACACTGAACCACTTGAGGGTATATGAACAAGTGCCATGAAATCATTGGCAATGCGATGCCTTTTCCTGGTCACCAGTGTAATTGTTTACTGTAACGTCACAACCAGTTTTGGATGACGTCCACGGACAGCCAAGTTCAATAATATCGTGGTCTGGTAACGCTAACTTGAGCAGCATATTTACACGAAGTTGTCAACAAAAGGGCGGCAGTTCAAGAAACTGATCTTCATAAGAGTGCATTGCTCGTGAAGCATCCTTTCCTTGGATTTTTTCGGGTGATAATAGATTTATAATTCTTCCTATATGGCCATAAAGTATGCCGTCTTCATTTTATGCAGAATTACGAAATTATTTTCGATACTGTGCTCCATGTGTCTCTCTTGTATGAGGTGAGCCGCACAGACGGATTTGCTTCCCATATTTCTTTCTTTTTAATTCTGTGCGATTCTAATTTTTTTCCTCTAGTCTACGTTCAATAAGAGTAGTTTTTTTATACGAAAGAAAGATTATTGAGTCTATATCAGATCTGACAAAAGATGGGAAGCGATACAATTGTCTTTTTATATACTGCATCGATTTATGTCAATTGGGTCCTTTCAGACATCATGCAATTACAAATTTCATCAACTATTACGCTGTGATCGACGTTATTCTTAGCTATAGTTCTGAAGCAACTAATTCCCCCTTTTATATCTGGCAGATTAAGTAGGCAGAGACGCAACACAAGTTCCATGATGATAACGATCAGGAAGGAAACTGGGGAAATTCATATTGTCAGTTGTCTTGAGAGATATATAATAATCATGGGAAATGTAAAAGCGAAATGTCCGACCGGGCTTTTATTCTGCTACCCTTGGAGCAGATTACGCTGACACTTTCTGGCAGATAAAAACTGTGGGCTGGACTGGGTAACAAAGCCGGAATCTTTGCCTTCCTCCTCCCATTGCCGGACATTCAGTTGGTAAATCAAAATTAGAATTATGGAAAAAACTGTGATTACTTCATTTAAGTGCTTGTTCATAGTAATAAACAATAAAAAAATCGAAATAAATGAACCAAATTCATTCTTAACAGACAATAACTTTCACCAAAGTGATCTCCTTTCGTCATTATAACGATCAAGCAAATAAAAACTTTAACATGATAGTTCTTGCTCAAAAGAAGACTTCTTTATTGTTGAGTAATTTTTTCTTAGCGTGGTGTTTGTCTTTTGCTTTTATCTTACTTATGTCTCACTAAAGGTGTACGGTAACTTTAGTACGAAAAACTGGTTGAAATGTTGCTTAGCATTTCTGTCTTGACATTTTTCTGGTGTATCGTAGTGAGAAATTACAAATAGTCATCGAATTCATACTGCTTTGCTTATTTATTACATAGCACGTCTTACTCGCAATGAGCCACTTGTGTGAATACTTTTTCGTTTTAGGGTGGAAAGACAAGTGCGCGAATTGAATGTCTTCTGGGTTGTATGCGTTTCTAGCGGTTCTTGTTATGTTAGGAAGTATCTGTTGAATGCTGCCAAGTCGTCGAATATCGGGTGTCTTGGAAACCTGCTTTCTCGGATCACTAGACAAACAATTCAAACAAATCATATTAATGAGTTTTATTGCGAAAAGTAAATGGCAATACTTAACCTCGAATATTACACGGATATGTCGCAAGCAAAGGGCGACAGGCAAAATAATCGAGTTTCTTCAATGTAACAGGTCCAAGTTTGAGCTACACAGAATGTAAGAGGAAAGTAGTGAGCATGATGCTTCTGTTCGGGTCGCTGGTCTCGAAGCTTCTCGTAGAACTGTCTCGCGACCATTCGAGAGCGGCTCTTATGTCCTCTCCGCATACAGGCCGCTGCTGTCGCGTTGTCGTCCTGGAGAGAGGTCGGCCAGCGTGCGATTGTCTGTCGTCTTCTTCAGAGCCCTCTCCGTTGTGTCGTTTCCGACTGGCGTGCCGGCGCTTGACTTTACGGCGTAACAGTGTCTGTGTACTTTCTGTTGACGGATACCTGGTTTCTCAAGGGACATTAGCTGTAAATTTAGCGATTCTTCTAAAGCACATCGCGTACCTGCAGACAAGGAGCGCTTTTTTACACAGTGAAATTTTCTGTTTCTTTCGGTCATTCGTGGGATTAAACGGTACTACCGAGAGTGCGCTTTAAGGTTCATTAGCGGATTTTGTACATTTGACAACGTTTTCCTCCAGCTTCTGACTGGCAAGTCAGGACATGTGCGAGTAACTCTTGCGCTCTGAGGGTTCCGGACAAACTTAACTATGTAAATATACAGTCCTGCTAGAGGTTTTGAAGACTGAGTTCGTATCAAAATGTGACCTATATGACCGAATCTTTTGATTGCATTAACTTAGCTTCACACGAATTTCCACTTGGTATGCCTACACGTTCCTGACGAAAAGGAGTCATAGCATACGACCCAACAGACAGACACACAAAAAAGAGAAAACAAATGTTTGTTATGAGAAATAATTACAAATTAACAATTTTCGGAATTTTTCCTCTACTTGTGCTACGAAACCTTGCTCATTGAAAAGTTCTCGATCAACAGAAAGCGTCCCACACGCTTTGATGAGTGAAATTTTTGTTAGGTGACTGTTAACAGCCGTCAAGTATTTTTACTGAAAACCGTAAGCATCGACTGATTTCGATCTTAGACTATCAGCAACAGAATTCCGTCCTAAGTTACAAACACAGATTAATACAGTGCACTGCAATATGTTAAGAAATTATAAAGAGGTAGAAAACGAGCGTAAATACTCACAAGGTTAAAAACAGTTCAAATAAATACATCCAGTTCAAGCAAATACATCTCAAATGCCTCTCACTTCATGATCGATATAGTTTGTATCATATGATGAAAAAGTTTAGTGAAGGTCTCTGATCAGCTCTTCAGTATTTGTGCCATGCCAGTATTTACTACTCTAGCATTCTCATTAGTGTGTATACTGTCCTGTTAACTGATGTCACTATTGAGTGCACTTCAAATGTCCTGGTTCAAATTGTTAAAATGGCTCTGACCACTATGGGACTTAATATCTGAGGTCATCAGTCCCTAGAACTTAGAACTACTTAAACCTAACTAACGTAAGGACGTCACACACATCCATGTCCGAGGCATGATTCGAACCTAAGCGCCTAGAACTGTTCGGCCACAACGGCCGGCTAATGCCCTGGGTACAACTCCAAAGTATTACATATTACAACGACTGAGATGTATCCAATGTCAAATGACGGCAATTGAAATTTATTTGCTTGAACTGTTATTAACCTTGTAACTATTCACGTTGGTTTTGCGCCTCTTTATGATTTCTTAACGTATTTCTGTGCATTATTTACCTGTGTTCGTACCTTTGGGTCAATATCCGTTGATGATCGCGTAAGACCAAAACCGGTCGATACTCAAGATCTCCAATACAACAGCTGATTGTCATATACACTTTTCATGAATTTCATAAGTGAGTTTGCGAGTATCACAATATGTGACATAGATTGCTGTATGTCTTAGTCGCGTTATTTTATGAGTTAAAATTGTTTTCACCACGTCTGGGCCGTAAACATAATATTTGAGATAAATTTAACTTAGTATCACTATCCGTTACTGAAAAACAGGATCTTAAGAGGTCAGCAGAAAATGTACAGCAAAATCAGCCTATTGTTTTATTTTTGGTGACTGATGTACAGAGCCCTAAAAACGATCGAAACTGACGAACAAGTGGTTTGATGTTACCCACGTCTGTTGGTGATTTCTTGCTCTTCGGCTCTGTCTCTTCCAAGACACATTTTGACAGGTATTTATCCGTGTCTCGACGATGAATTAATATTTTCCTTTTTCCACTGATATCGATGAATTTGAATCCTAACAACTGACCTATGCACACAAATTTAACGAGCTACCCTCACAGCGTTACTACCATTTGTACCTCTTCTGCTACTTTCCATTCTTCGTTTCTTCCAAGAATATTAGCCCGAAGGATATGCAGGAGACCACCTGTGCAGATTGAAAATTGGGAGAGAAATACTTTCGGAATTCAAGTTTTGAGGGAGTGGTGAATCGTGAGCAGATAGCTCAATCGGTAGAACATTCTCCAACGAAGGGGAACAGTCCGATACGCAAATCTACCAATAAGTTCTAAATTCCGAAGAGTACAGATCATTAATCACTGTGCTACATCAGCCAATTTACGTAAATAACCGAAGAACGGGGAAAGCATTGCTGTATTAAATTAAATGCAGCTAATACACAAAATAAAATTGTTATTGAAAGAAAGACGACTCCATCAAATCTTCTTTAGTTCCAGTACAATTATTCTCTATATCCATCCTGCGTATACTAAGTAAAATAACAATAATAACTGACAAAATCATTTCAAAATGGAAATTTGACCAACGGTGCTGTCAGTGGAAGTAATTCGGATTACTCTATGAATCTGCTTTTCATATGGCATAACCACTGAATACGTTAGTTCTGATACCGACTTTAACTTCAGGTGATGACCGAACGACGTATACAACAAATTGAAAAACTACCATGTTGTTAACTATTGAGATGAAAAATTTATTGAAGACCTAAAGAGGACACTAAATTTGATAAACAATACACAATTAAAAAATTAATTTTCAGCTTATGCTCATTAATGTTACTAACGAGATTCTCAAGTTACGACGGCTTTCCGCCGCTGACGTCCAAAACCTAAACCCGGTAGTTTAATGGCGTTAAATTATCCAATTTCTCACATGCAATTTTTTCAGCGTAGCCTTGATCCTCTAAGAGGTCTTCTTCAGTGAGGATGTTATGTACTTGCTCGATGTATGTTATTTTCTTCTTGAGCTCGATGTGTGTGTGCAGTCCATTGAAGTCTCTTACATTGTCAAGTCCTCCATATTGAGTATATGCTCTTAATGCGTATGGAATCTTTCGCGATGGAGTACTTGGAAATAAGATTCTCAGTTCGGAAAAAATAACGAGCTTTCAATGATTGCCTCCATTGTCGTCGGCAGGGGTTAAGTGTGATTGTCGTGGAAATGGCGAGGATACCACTTTCATTCCAAGAGGACGGCATGTGACAGGCTAGCTTACGTCACAGTGACGTCAGAGAAATAACGGGTACTGAGGTCGTGCCACGTTTGTCCATAGATAGTCTGTCCACAGTCGACTGCAGCACTATCCCTCGCACTGTGAGAATTCTTCATCTGTGCCTTTTCTTCATCAAGATCATGCTTCAGTGCATTGCTATAAGCATAGCCGTTGTCTCTGTTAATGTTGTTAGCACATGGTCTAATTTCAACTGCTTCCTTCATCTCAGAAAGAGCAAGAATTATCCTTTGTTCAAACAAAACCTTGTAGTTAGTTAACAGGCTGTGCTCGGCAACCACAGATTTTTCGAAATACTTTATTTTAATGTGAGACCGCCTAATTTATGGATTTATAGGGGGCCGCCTAAGTACAAGTCATTTCCGTGATATCAGCATGACGTAATCTAGCCAATCAGATACGATGCTCTTGGCCTAAATGTTGGAGGGTCGCCAGTCAGACTCACTCTGAATTTGACGTGGCCATAAAAGTAAACCGAGAACTTTTAATCAATATACTTCTTCGTTTGTTAACTTTCTGTCTTCCACTGTATTCTTATCCCGCCTAATATCTTCATCATAAATTTCCTTTCCTATATTCTAAATTTTGCTTCTGAATATTTTTTATGTCCACGGTTGTACGAAAGTGCTCTTTCAAAGAGTAACTATGCAATATTTTATGGCGAAAATACGTCTGGAAAACACGATCCCGGAACGGATTTCTTTGTCAGCCAGCACTTTATTCACCATCTAACATTGGGTCTCCAAATTCTGAGGACGGTAGAGATGTTTTAAATGAATATCCTTAGGCACGGTACCACCGATCGGAAATAACCATTTTAGATGGCATGTTATATCGAATGTACAGTGAGTGTGAACCACTTTGCGATAGATGTCTACCTGCTGCATCACAGTTTCGATAGACCGGCCTGCATATGTAATTTTGAGTAAAGGATAAAGATGAAGAAGCCGTGCAGCCAGCAACGCCTGTAAAGAAATGGATGCACAGTAAATCGCTTGTCCTCAGCTCGTGGTCGTGCGGTAGCGTTCTCGCTTCCCACGCCCGGGTTCCCGGGTTCGATTCCCGGCGGGGTCAGGGATTTTCTCTGCCTCGTGATGACTGGGTGTTGTGTGATGTCCTTATGTTAGTTAGGTTTAAGTAGTTCTAAGTTCTAGGGGACTGATGACCATAGATGTTAAGTCCCATAGTGCCCAGAGCCGTTTGAACCATTTTTGTAAATCGCTTATTAACAAAAATGCCAACAGTTGTAGTATTTATATTTGGTCACTTACCCTCCACGCTGCCCTAAATTGGTGATCCCTTGATGCCTCAGAACATGTCCTACCAACCGATCCCTCCTTCTAGTCAAGTTGTGCCACAAACTCCTCTTCTCCCCAATTCTATTCAATACCTCCTCATTAGTTATGTGATCTACCCATCTAATCTTCAGCATTCTTCTGTAACACCACATTCCGAAAGCTTCTATTCTCTTGTTGTCCAATCTATTTACCGTCCATGCTTCACTTCCATACATTGCTACGCCCCATACAAATACTTTCAGAAACTAGTTCCTGGCACTTAAATCTATACTCAATGTTAACAAATTTCTCTTCTTCAGAAACGCTTTCCTTGCCATTGTCAGTCTACACTTTATATCCTCTCTACTTCGACCATCATCAGTTATTTTTCTCCCCAAATAGCAAAACTCCTTTACTACTCTGAGTGTCGCATTTCCTAATCTAATTCCCTCATCATCACGCGACTTCATTAGAATCCATTCCATTATCCTCATTTTGCTTTTGTTGATGTTCATCTTATATCCTCCTTTCAAGACACTGTCCGTTCCGTTCAACTGCTCTTCCAAGTCGTTTGCTGTCTCTTACGAACCTCAAAGTTTTTAATACCTACTCGAACTTTTCTTTTGTTTTCTTTAGTTCTTGCTCAATATGTAGATTGAATAACATCGGGGATAGGCTACAAACCTGTCTCACTCCCTTCCGAACCACTGCTTCCCTTTCATGCCCCTCCACTCTTATAACTGTGATCTGGTTTCTGTACAAATTGTAAATAACCTTTCGGTCCCTGTATTTACCCCTGGCACCTTCAGAATTTGAAAGAGAGTGTCACAGTCAACATTGTCAAAAGCTTTCCCTAAGTCTACAAATGCTAGAAACGTAGGTTTGCCTTTCCTTAATCTATGATCTAAGATAAGTCGTAGGGTCAGTATTGCCTCACGTGTTCCAATATTTCTACGGAATCAAAACTGATCTTCTCCGAGGTCGGCATCTACGAGTTTTTCCATTCGTCTGTAAAGAATTTGCGTTAGTATTTTGCAGCGTGACTTATTAAACTGATAGTTCGTTAATTTTGACATCTGTCAACACCTGCATTCTTTGGGATTATAATTATTATATTCTTCTTGAAGTCTGAGGGTATATCTTGCACATCAGATGATAGTGTTTTGTCAAGACTCGATCTCCCAAGGCTGCCAGTAGTTCTAATGGAATGTTGTCTACTCCCGGGGCCTTGTTTCGACTTAGGTCTTTCAGTGCTCTGTCAAACTCTTCACGCAGTATCATATCTCCCATTTCATCTTCATCTAAATCCTCGTCCATTTCCACAATATTGTCCTTAAGTACATCGCCCTTGTATAGACCCTCTATATACTCCTTCCACCTTTCTTCTTTACCTTCTTTGCTTAGAACTGGGTTTCCATCTGAGCTCTTGATATTCATACAAGTGGCTCTCTCTTCTCCAAAGGTCTCTTTAATTTTCCTGTAGGCTGTATCTATCTTACCACTAGTGAGATAAGCCTCTACATCACCACATTTGTGTATTAGCAAGCCTAAATCTAACGTTTGAACTTGTGAAGAAGCACGTGTGTACTGTCAACAAAATGTTAAAACTGAAAAAATCTGAAGTAATTTATGTTGCAGTTCGGAGAAACCAAACCGGATAATGAATACACTGGCGATTGTCAGTTCTTCACACATCCACTTCCTAAATGTACGTGTACTACTGAGCCTCGGGACGCGGCCGATATTCTCGTGTATTTCCTGCGGGAACAGCGACGAGTCGGCGCCTGCCAGTCACGCACAGTGGATTGCCGTGGTGACAGCTTGCGGCCCCGCAGGACCGCCACCGCCCGCCGTTCGATATTCAGATCGGCGTGCGCTCGTATCGTTGACGCGCATCCAGGGAGCACTGTCAGCTACGGCAATGACAATTCTCATGTACCACGTCCGTAGCTTGGCACGTCCGATCGGCACACGCAGCCAGGCATTTCGCAAATCCCACGCTAGATAGAAGCACAATTCCTGAACTGACATGTACCAAAATGAATATACATTCAGAATGAAAGCGGCTTTCCACCCGTACGGGTAATTTCTTGCAACATGGGAAAAAATTAGTATGGTTTTCGAAAGAGCGTTAACGAATAAATTTCAAGGGTCGATACGAGGATTATTTCGATAATAAGGTCCCATCGGTCGCGAAATACAAGCCACAGTATAAATCCGATAAAGCTTTGGAAAGGTATGTTGGAAAGTGTCTGCAGTGCGACCACTGATCGTGTCACGTCTGTCTTTTCAGTTCTGAGCGCACAGTGAGCACGTAAAGACGCCTAGCAAACAGTGGCTCCCCATTTTCATGTGAAAAAGTGTCGTTTATATCCAAGCTGAAATTAAGAGAACATCCAAGAAATATACAAGGTCCATCGACGAGAGCGTGGGCTGCAACACTCTTCACTGGAATCCGATTTTTCTTGTCTCCTGATTTTGTTGTAAGTTCAATGTTTTCTATGGTTTTGTAGACTGTTGTGCGGGTACGACGAAACCTCCTGTAGGGCACATTGAAAGGAGCTCGGGCAACGAAATTAAGATAAGCGGCATTTAAATAGCCATAGGCACATAGACGCGTGCTACTTCTAATATCAAAATGGCTTAGCTTTCAACCTGCTTTCCTTCATGCATACACAGGCGGCTACAATGAAGCACATGCTGAAAGCGTCAGGCGCCGCAGTCGGGCCGCGCTCCAGCACACAACGACTCTCAGCGGCTCTCGAAGGAAAACAAGCGAAACACACTAAAATTTTAATATTAGAAAGAAAAAGATAATGGTAGCACGCCATTTTCTCTCAATACCATTGAATATCATTATCAAGATCAAATTTATGCCAGCTCATTAGGCAGCTTAAATAACGCATACGAGGAAATCAGCTGAAATTTCCCCCCTATTTTTTTAAGGCAAGTATCATTGAATTTGTTGAGGCTCGAACCTCATATAACAGCTTGAAAGACACTTCCTAAATCACCCAATGAACAGCGCCACTTGTAACAGCAGAAGCAATTACAAAGCATGGAGTGGGCGCTCAATCACATAAATTCAGCCATCTTGCCAATAGTAGACACTTGACTTTCCGGCTGGCCGAGAGTTAAGTCGTTGACGTAGGCGAAAGCCCTACCTATGAATCTTCGAAAACATGGCAACGCTCAAGAAAGTGCTCCTCCAGGACCACCACGAGCTCTGCCACATCACACTACGGCCAAGCAAATGCCAAATCCTTCTGCCTGGTCGCACAGAGAAGCACTCCGTATCTCTGCCCAGTTCGTGTCCATTTTCTCAGTAGGTGCCTGTACTCGCCCCAACACTCCTGCGGCCGCCGGGCGCCACCTAGACGACTCTAACTGCAGCCGCTACGGCACAACGTGTATGCATGCCGCTATGGTCAAAATCTGCCGTGCATGGCGAAATGGCGCTATCCAAAACTGGCGCAGAGGCCACTGTGGTGCAACATGTGCCGTAGATGACTGGTGAAGAACAGCTCCGGAGAGGTACGTGGGAGAATTTGCGCGCGACTGTTGACCAGCTGAATGCACTGATGAAGCAAGGGGCAAACAAAAGTGTCTCCTCAACGACTGTTCTGCGAACGTTGCCGCGTGTGGGCCTCCGCAGGAAGCACTTAGTTCAAGCTCCCGTGCTGACTGCAGTTCATCGGTGACGAAGGCCGCAATTTGCATGCAAGTACCACAACTGGAGGTCCACTGGATGACGACAAGTTACCTTTTCACATGAATCACGTTTTATGATCCATCGGACAGATGACCACTGGCGACTAGATTGCTAGGCCGGAGGGACGAGTTTTATAATCTGGGTAATGATTTCGTAGCATTCCAACCCTGCATGCAGTTTGTTTTTCCCCAGCAGGACAATTCAATGGCAATGGCCTTGCCGCAGTGGCTACACCGGTTCCCGTGAGATCACCTAAGTTAAGCGCTGTCGGGCGTGGTCGGCACTTGGATGGGTGACCATCGAGGCCGCCATGTGGTGTTGCCATTTTTCGGGGTGCACTCAGCCTCGTGATGCAAATTGAGGAGCTACTCGACCGAATATTAGCGGCTTTGGTCAGGAATACCACCTTACGACCGGAAGAGCGGTGTGCTGACCCCACGCCCCTCCTATTTGCATCCCCCATGAGGATGACATGGCGGTCGGAAGGTCCCGGTAGGCCACTCGTGGGCTGAAGATGGAGAGAACAATACAATGTGTCACGCAAATCAAGTGAATGTGCATGGTTCTAAGAGTAGCAGGATGAGCTAATAGTTCTTCTCTGTCACCCAATCTCTCCGGATTTAAGACCAATCGTCAATCTGTGGACGGCCTCAACCGGGCTGTACACACCATGGATCCTCAACCGAGAACCCTAGCGGAGCTGGCAATGGTATTGGAGTCGGCATGGTTCCACATCCCTGTCTGTACCTTCCAGAACCTCACTAATTCTCCTCCTTCGCAGGTGTCCGTGCTGCAAAAAAATGATTATTCAGGCTTCTGACAGATGCTCTCATTTATGTGACTGGACAGTGTACAACGAGGCGTCTACCCTCCTAGAAGTCACTTCTTATCACGGTGATTGGTATTTAGACAAGACTTATACAATTCTCCAACTTTCCCTATGTTATCTAACCTTCAAACCACTGTATGTTTACAACGCTCTTAGAAAGCTATTTCGTAAAACTTAATCGTTGTCTGAGTTACTTATGAAACACTGACTTTTCTTATACACTGCCTTGTTACTGTGAAAGAACTATTGAACCGACGCGATTCGTTCAGAAATAAAGAGTGAAAGTAGAAGATAAAATCGCTTGAGGCGTAATAATGATCCTCATTGCATTCCTCTACTTGATCTACGTTTGCAGAAAATGTGATTTACTAGGATTTGTACAGTACCACTTCATACCATAAGCCATATTGAATGTTATAAAAGCAAAATGATAAAGATGGTAGTTTGCAGATTACTGTATGTGGAATTAAAATTGCCACGCATAGTGGCTGCGCGGTTAGAGGCGCCATGTCACGGATTGCTCGGCCCCTCACGCCGGAGGTTCGAGTCCTCCATCGGGCATGGGTGTGTGTGTTGTTCTCAGCATAAGTTAGTACAAGTAGTGTGTAAGTCTAGGGACCGATGACCTCAGCAGTTTGGTCCCTTAGGGATTCACATACATTTTTTGGAATTAAAATTCATAAAGCCAAAGGGCGACAGAATGGGAAAGGACTAAAATGCACCTAAATAGCCTGTAAGTCATACAGAGAAGACTGTCAGTTTCCTCCGTTACCGAAGTCATGCAGCCAGTTGGTTTTTACCGGATTTTAGGGTGGAAAAATTTAATGAACGAATTGCGTAAATACGATCTGTGATCAAAAAACCGGTTATGATCTTCTTTAGCAGTAACTGCTGACGACACAACCATTCGTTGTAATTCGTGCGTTAGCCTAATTTACTGACACAGGTAGGGTCAAGTTGGAGCACTTCCTGGCTTGTTAGTTAGCACATAGAGACGTTTGAATGTTTACAGCGCCTGCCACACATCATGGACTTAAAAAGCGCGTTATTGTTAAGATCTGCTTTAAGTTTCAGAAACTGCCCCAGGAACTCATGAAATGTTGAAATCTGTGTAAGGCGATAATTTTGTAACTATTTAGACTGCTTACAAGCAGTATTAGCGATTTAAAGGATGAAATGAGTCAGCAGAAGGATGTTCGGTAGGTCAAGCAACCTCGAAAACAGAACAAAATCTGCAAGAAGTCGCAAAAATTGTTCGTTCAAACAGGCGAGTAGCTATTCATGAGCTTACCGGAAAACATAGCATATTGTACAGGTCCATGAAAAGCAAATGCAAATGGGACGGTTGGTTGCCAAACTTATTCCCTGACTTTTGAGTAATTAACGTGAGGAACATCACATGTGAGTTTGAAGGATGTGATGGTTCTTCTTCATTCAGATATGGACCACATGTCTAAAATAGTAATTGGAGGTGAAACGTGGGTCTATTGGCATGACATGAGACAAATGTTCAGAGCTCCAAATGGAAAGTCAGTGAACTTCCTCACCCTAAAATGTCACATTAGTGGAAATCTATATCGGAGTCACGCTTATTGTTTTTTTTTTTTTTTTTATATCAGGGGTTTCGTGTGATCAGAGATAGTTCCAAGGTGTACAACTCGTAGCTTCGAAGTTTGCAAGGCCGTACTGCAACTTTTGCAGTTAGATGTACGAAGAAAGAGACCACAAAAATGGGGCAGTGGCCCCTTCCCACATTACGACAGCACGGGGTGCCACATCTCGCTTATGATTCGCGAGTTTTTGGCCTAAAAAAATATTCCAGTCTGTCCACATCCTCCTTACTGACCAGATACAGCACCATGCGAATTCTCTATCTTCCCAAACATTAAAATCGAGCTTAAAACAAAACGACTTGACACCGTTCCCTACACTGCGAGGGCCTCTCCAGAGCAAATGAGCGCCGTTGCAGAGGAGGCCTTCCAGAAAAGCTTCCAGTTATGGACCGAAGGTTTGAATAAGTGCACTGGTAGCCACGGGGCGTACTTTGAAAGAGTTTTGATCGAATTCCACATAAGATTATTATTTTGTTTAAAACTATTCATCTTTTTTTTTGATCACACCTCGTATCTTGGCAAATTTTACTGTTACGTGATACAAAATTAATACCGTTATTAGGACCATACGTTATCTGCAAATTGAACCCATTTACCACTTCCTGTTCTCTAAACAAAACTAATTCGTATGAAACTGCGATCCAAAGAAATTTTTAATGTTAATTAAAACTTTTTCTTTTCTTCACAAGATAGGAGCATATAAAAAACAATCATACTTATGCAATCTAAATACAGTACCATTTTAGAAAGCAGAATAAAACAGGTAAAGGGTTCATCAAAGACAAAAGAAGTCTACTAGTATCACACGTTCGCCTTAACTTTCGTTTGGAACTCGGCACAGAATGGAAGTCAATTATTGACTGTGGAAACACCGGAGAAGAAGTGATGTGGTGCTGTAGAATGGTGTTTAAAGCTAAATGGACAGATAAGGTAAGATATGAGATTTCCTGCAGAATCGCCGATGTGGGGAACATGTGGAAAATGGTGACAAGATAGTTGTGATAGTAGGACATGGGCAAAGACATCAGGAATTAGCTTCATGATAGTGTAGACAGCCATAGAGGGTAAAATATTAGGGGAGGACGGGGATTGGAATATATCTCACAAATAACTAGGGAAGTCAGGTGCAAGTGGTACTCTGGGATCAAGAGGTGGTGGACTACAGCAAACCATTCAGAAGATGGTGGCAGCAAAAAACAATGAGAAAAGTTTCACACAATCTGCATTACAAATGAAATCGCACACTTGCCGGAACTTGTTGCCACATCAAATTGATCATGTGTCGCTGGTGTTTACAGAGAGTAGGGGAAGTCAGGCTATAATAACACACCTGGATAAAATGAAGTAATAAGACTATGGACGAAATTAGTTGAGTGGCACCATCTCCACTAAGCTGTATAGAAAAGTCAATTGGTAACCCTGTTCCTACGTATATGGAGATGAGCTACCAGCTTCCTTCTTGGTTCTACGAACAAAAAAACGTACAGGTAAGCCTCCGAATTTTTACTTTTTCACATGTATTCACCCAGTAGTATTGTAGGTAACTACGTGTTTAAACAAAGTATAAGGTATCTTGTGAAGCATACCTTTAGTCATGTTTTGAGTGGTAGTAGGTTCTGCCAGAGCACGCAGTAGTAGAAAGTTTCTTGAATAAATCAAAGAAGGCGTATCGGGCTACAATAACATACCACCTGGCAGAGTGAAATGACAGAATTTGTCATTTTACCACGATGTGGACTCTAGTTATGTTCTGTGTGATTTTTGATAGTATTTAAGCTATTTATTTTACAGACCAGTATAAATTTAACAAAAATAGAAGCAGAATAAATTAAACAGAACTGATAAATGTGTAACGATAAACAAATGCAAGAATTTACGTAGGTCATATATAAGTACGTGAATTTCCCCATCCAGATGGCAATCAATAAAGTAAAGAAATCGTCAAGACAATCTTGGAATGCGGTGCAGATGCAGCAGATGCAACAGATGATGTTACCAGAGGAGAGATGTAATGGCTGCGGGCTTCGAAAGCATTCGGATTTCTGTGGGCTAAGCTTATAAGAAGAGCTAGGAATACGAAGAAAATCTTGAATCGTGTTCAGAAAGGATAGGGTATGTTCCAGACAACTTTGGACGTTGCCTTGGAACGTGAACTGTTACAGCACCTGAAATTATTGAAGTCGCAGATGCTTGGTATGACTATGAACAACGTGACACAACTTGCATTCCATATAAGATGAGATGAGATAAGCGAAGAGGAAACGTAGTTTTGGAAAAGAAACATTGTACGAAAATGACCTTTTTGGTGACAACAATGATACTTCCGCAGATTGTACTGCTTAAAACTATACTCGCATTCAAAATCTGGAGAACATTTGTGAAGGAATCAGTAGCGTAATTTGTGGCCACAAACTGAATTTGCTGGAATGAGCTATAGAAGAAAAACTTTATTTGTGACGTATGCAAAAAGATAGGAATAGTAAAACTTATGTTTACTAAACCAGAATTAATCGTGTTGTTTCATGGATTAACATTGTTTCATGGATTAACATAAGCGACTCTTCTTTGAGTCTTCACTTTTGGTATGAGTGGACTGAGAAACCTTAATTGACACTGTTGAAGAACTATTTCAGGAATAGTCTTTTATTTGTTCCTCGGTACAATTCTATTAAATGTATGATACATCAAAGGTTTATCTGAATCTTTTACTTTTTCTTAGTGCCTTGACATTTAACCTTGACATCACTCTAAAATGACTTATAATGCACTTATTACAAGAACATGAAAATTGTATGGTTATTAAATTATAACCGTTGCACCAAGATAGCGAAATCTACAACTAAGCGAGGCACGATTCTGAAACAAATTTTATTTACCATCACAGTTTATGAAGCAATAATGACTTAAAAACGAAATGGTACGGCATTTTAGCCATACTTTCTCCACCTGGTTAAAGGTACAGATCCTCTTCAATGTAGTTTGTCACACAAAATGGCAAGCAGGTGATTGAAGCGGGACGTGCAGAGCTCGCGCTTCTAAATAACGTACGCCGTGCTGCGTGGCAACGGAGGCGCGCCTGACTGCTAGGCAGGCCCGCGACGCAGACCCGACTTCATCGCTCGCGAGGGACCGCTCAATTATTCAGCGGGCCTTCCCACCCTGGAGGACCCTTATGAGGGCCGGGACGGCGGCTGACTGCACATGATGCCCAGATCTCTGGCCCTCCGGGCCCCTAAAGTATTGCTAGTCCTCTGGCTTACAACAAAGTGCGGCCAGCCTACATCCCCAGCGATACATCTCCCGTCATGCAGCCTACCCTTCGCTATTTGTTCGCAGAATGACGCGCGCAAGTCCACCACACGGCCTCAGAAAATAAAAATGGCAAGCTAAAGGGTAACGTCTTGACAAACAGACAACAGGCAGTGCGTTCAGTCCTCCATGCCGCGATTGTACTTTGAAGTAATTAAAAATAGTAAATAAAGTAATAGGAACTTCATTTCTCAAAATTAGTATTAAACCAGTATTTTTAAATAAAAATACAATCCTTCCCATCTTCCATATTTTTAGCATGTAGCTACGAATGAATGCTGAGGATTAGACATTTGATAATACAGGATTTAATTTCGCGACTGAACATCCAATATCAGATTTTCCGAACTTTCCCTAATTCTATATTACTGCAAGTGCAATGACAATACTTTTGAGAGGTTACGGTTGATTTCCCATCTGTATACAGCAGTCTTGCGTTTCTAGTCCATATCTAGTAACCTCGTCGTCAGTGAGAGTAATTATGCCATAGTCTGCACACAACTAAACTAATATTTCGAAAATTTAATTCAGTACAGTACTCAAGGCATCAATTAAAATTGCATGGAGAGTACATTCAAGATAACGACATTGCCCTGACTGAAGTCATTTAAATAGTGATAATTATTCTTCACAGAATCGTGAAGTGGAGGGTGAGTACTCTGGTTTTAGATCTCGTATAGCAGGAAAAAATGTCGACCTTGTGCTAGTACTATATCACAGTTGCTTTCTATGATATCGTAATTATCAGTTTGTCGCAGCATTTTTGGAACACCCTGTATGTACACGCACACACATGGGCACACTACACGCTATACTGATTGTGTTTCTTTTGCCGTCTGTGTTAACTGCCATAAGCGCCTGTACTCTGGTACTGAATCCAAAGTTTTCAATTCTATGTCTGTATGTTAATAGCTTAATATTATCAGGTTTTTTATATTACAAATCTCTGTTAAGAATTTTTAAAGGTTCTCTTGCAATTATGGCTAGGATCTATTCTGAAATTTGTTTCTGAATTTTTTATTGTGTACTATTTACCTGTTACCATGTTTATGTGTGTTTTTAAATGATTTAGTTGCTAATTTAGTGCACTGGAAACATTGTAAAATAGCATCATCTTACTGTGCGGGCACACGTTAGGAGTATTGGTGACAGAGGCTAACTGCTTATAGTAAATTTGGTTTATGATGCACATTTTATAAATCCTTCTAATGCCTGTTGAGTACGTCATTCTCATTCTCATGCATTTGTGTTTTCCCAGATACAGCACTGACCTCAATTCGAATAAAATAGTTTTTTTTTTTAATGATGGGTTTTAACCCGTAATTCCCACTCCACGTTCCTCATTATCTGTATTTCCAGAAGATATTGCAAACTGGTTTTACTTCTCTAGATTGGTTGATTAGTCCTACATACCTCCTACAAAAAAAAAAAAAAAAAAAAAAAAAAAAAAAAAAAAAAAAAAAAAAAAAAAAAAAAAAAACCTCTCGATCGTTCCGTTCCTGAGCCCCACATTATTTGATTACATACGACATACTACTTCAAAATAAAAAGCCTCTTTCACCTTACTACTAACAACACGTCCGAGGAATTGAACAAAGTCTTTATAAGCAACTTGCCAGAGCAATGTGTCGTAGTGGCACCTACAAACCTCTACCAAGTGACGTAGCTGCACTATTGGAATGAACAGTATGTGAAGAGAAATGAGGCCGGAAGATAGTGACTGCTGGCGGAGAACATCGGGTGGCTAGCTGATCACATGGAAAATCGACCGGCGAGGTGTGAAATGCGAAGAATACAAACAAGCTCCGCAGGGACATCGGGCGACAAAAATTGAAAACGTAACAGGAACGATAGACATCGTGAACATTAATGACGAATCGGAAACTCATTTTCTATATTGGTCAGGTCATATTACTGTTCGCAACCTATTCTAATATTCGCATGAAAAATGAAAGTATGACAATACACGTTTTATTTGAAACATTGGCACACTGCCAAATGGATGGTTTGCTCTGCTGTAGCAGTTCACCAGAGATAGCCAACACCGCGTACCTTACTCCACAGGCAGTACTTTCCCCATCGACGAATATAAAAGCGGACACGAGGTTTTCACAAAGTGTCTCACCGTGTGGCCTGTTAGCATCACATGTGTAATCAGCCAAGTCGCTGTGTTCACGGACGTCCTGTTGCAATTGTCTTAACTGTTCAGGTGCCGTAATGTTCCTGCACTCAGTCGTTTGTTTTAAATTTTGGTATAGTATTTACTGTCTTTAAATTTGCGTCTATTTTAGATTACTTTGTTCAATCAAACAAGAACCTGATTTTGGTGAGGGTTCTGTGGTTCATTCAATGAGCCTTGATTTTCGTTTTACCGTATGCCCTCGTTGTCGCATGTTGCGTAACATACTATTGTTCTACCCTTCTGGTAGCTCGTTTCTTTACTGTACAGCATCAGGTCTTATACGAACACAATTCTCCAACAATGTGGACGCCCATGGTATGTTTGGAAGTCGTCCCTCATTGCTGCATGGAACGATATATTCTTCACGATTGGATTATGTCTTACCCCCTTGATAGTAAGTAGGTATTGTGTTCTCTTCATTAAACCAATTAATGGCAACTCTATTTAATGTGAGGGCACACAACTCTCCACGAAATAACCTTAGCGGTTACAGGAATCCTCACGCCAGGCATCCGGATAAACAAACACTGACGAACTTCCAATTCTAGTAACGACATTCTCAGAGGATATACTGCATTGAACAGGTGTCGCATACTCTACACCAGAGGCACAACTTCTTCTCGAAAGACATATGATTTCATTTCCATCGTTGACGGTGGCACATAGTGCTGCACGTCTTACTTGAGCTAACTGAACTGTACCTGAGCAGGGGCTTGTAATACTGTCCGACACCTCGAGGTTATGCCTCAGTTCAAATTATGAAACGCGTCGAAGACATCGACCACATAGTAAAATGGTTAAACAGCAATGTGCGGAAGTTGTATTTCCGGCCGGAGGTGGTTCTGTGATGTTTTGGCGGTATTTCCTACAGTGACTTGGATCTGCTCATTCCAATTACTGTGTACATTATCCACAAAGTTAATAACAACATTATCTGAAATCATGAATTGCACTTCCTTCTACATTTGACTAATGAGTATGCTGTAAACACTCCCCTCTTTCCAAATGACAACAACTATGCTCACAGGGCTGTACGCGCAGGTCGTACGGGCATAAGGTGCATTACGTCAATGGCATCACGCTGCGAGACTTTAACTTTACTCATTTGTTTTGTTTTATTATGTACGTGAAGATACTGTTCTCTAACTTGTTGCAAAGTATGTTACCTAAGAGGCAACGAAACGGTGATCCCATTGACAACCTTTCGTGTTGGGAATTTGCTAAACATAAACAAAACAGTTACACAATGAAGTTACAATGTACACTTAAGAATCCATATCACTTCAGAAGAGGAAGCAGGAAACAGATTACATTTTCCGGATCTCCCCACAAATGAAATACATAAAACTCAGGCTTCACGATATTTAGGGAACCGACAACCACAGGCACCAACATTTACAATCAATCAAATGACCCACTGATATATAAACAAGCACACTTCATATTCGTAATCACCTGAATAACGACAACACCATAAGCGAACTCCACTACACAAATGACCTAAATGGTTATGACACCCATGTGACTGAGTACACAGGAAACTAGTCCAGGAGCGAGGAGGACGCGCGCACTGATCATTCTGTAGAAATATAATTATGTATAGTTCCAGTAATCGGGAATATGGGCTATTTCGCCTGTTGTCGATATTGATACTGGCAACATATTGGTCCGAGAGGTTCCAAGACGTTCGAGAACGTTTTTATCTCGCATTTGAAGTCGGATAACGAATGAGAAAAGAAATATTTTTTCGTGTAACATAATCACCAATCAACAAATTCAGATTTTTTATTTTACTTGTATTGTGAAACCCTGCTTATTGACAAATTTCACGATTATTGGCCAACGGGAAGTACACTAAAATTATTGATGAGTGTGTTTTCGAGTAGCAAAATGTGGGACATAAATGGCCGTATCTGTTTGATGACTTGACTTAGGAGCTTCAAATTCTTACTTCGTCAAGGATCCATTGACATTAATAAGTGACATCAATTTGAAATTGAGGCCTCTAACCGTTTCCGAGATACAGGGTTCTTAGCAGTAGTACAGACAGACAGATGGATGGACAACAAAACGAAGCCATAGGGATTCCTTTCTTACAAACTGTAACACGGAACCCTAAAAATATGTGAGCTAAAAGAAAATGAACAAGCCACAGGTATACAGAACCCTGTCCAACTTCAGAGAAGAACACAATACACCAACAGTAGCCATGCTCAAGACAACCGATGAAGAACACACAAATAAAACAAAATGGCACACACTCACCTACGCTTTTATCATAGTTCACAGGATAGACCACATTTTAAAGAAACATAGGGTAAGGAACAAACACAGCTTAGAAAAAGCTCCTAACACAGCAGACACTCTTAGATAAATTCAACAGATCAGGCATGTAAACATGCAACTCTTGTCAGTCATCATACATAAGGCAAACATGCAGGAGCACTAGAGCAAAACGTTAAGGACAACTCTAGCTGTAAAAACTAGCAGTTCCATTGCACATTTGCTAACTGTCTAATATCTCACAACCATCAAAAAACTGAAATAGATACTTGTACACTTGAAAATACTAAAATCCAGCCACAGCCTGTACTATAAACTTACACTAGAAGAAAACTTTCACATATCCAAGGCATTAACAGAAGGAAAACGCTTCATAAACGACCAATACACTATGCGGTGGCACACTCTTTAACCCATTAAAATAACTTTGCCAAAAGAGAGAGCGAGAGAGAGTAAGAGAGAGACAGGGAGGCAGGAAGGGAAGCTGAAATTAAACATACACTCCTGGAAATGGAAAAAAGAACACATTGACACCGGTGTGTCAGACCCACCATACTTGCTCCGGACACTGCGAGAGGGCTGTACAAGCAACGATCACACGCACGGCACAGCGGACACACCAGGAACCGCGATGTTGGCCGTCGAATGGCGCTAGCTGCGCAGCATTTGTGCACCGCCACCGTCAGTGTCAGCCAGTTTGCCGTGACATACGGAGCTCCATCCATCGCAGTCTTTAACACTGGTAGCATGCCGCGACAGCGTGGACGTGAACCGTATGTGCAGTTGACGGACTTTGAGCGAGGGCGTATAGTGGGCATGCGGGAGGCCGGGTGGACGTACCGCCGAATTGCTCAACACGTGGGGGGTGAGGTCTCCACAGTACATCGATGTTGTCGCCAGTGGTCGGCGGAAGGTGCACGTGCCCGTCGACCTGGGACCGGACCGCAGCGACGCAGGGATGCACGGCAAGACCGTAGGATCCTACGCAGTGCCGTAGGGGACCGCACCGCCACTTCCCAGCAAATTAGGGACACTGTTGCTCCTGGGGTATCGGCGAGGACCATTCGCAACCGTCTCCATGAAGCTGGGCTACGGTCCCGCACACCGTTAGGCCGTCTTCCGCTGACGCCCCAACATCGTGCAGCCCGCCTCCAGTGGTGTCGCGACAGGCGTGAATGGAGGGACGAATGGAGACGTGTCGTCTTCAGCGATGAGAGTCGCTTCTGCCTTGGTGCCAATGATGGTCGTATGCGTGTTTGGCGCCGTGCAGGTGAGCGACACAATCAGGACTGCATACGACCGAGGCACACAGGGCCAACACCCGGCATCACGGTGTGGGGAGCGATCTCCTACACTGGCCATACACCACTGGTGATCGTCGAGGCGACACTGAATAGTGCACGGTACATCCAAACCGTCATCGAACCCATCGTTCTACCATTCCTAGACCGGCAAGGGAACTTGCTGTTCCAACAGGACAATGCATGTCTGCATGTATCCCGTGCCACCCAACGTGCTCTAGAAGGTGTAAGTCAACTACCCTGGCCAGCAAGATCTCCGGATCTGTCCCCCATTGAGCATGTTTGGGACTGGATGAAGCGTCGTCTCACGCGGTCTGCACGTCCAGCACGAACGCTGGTCCAACTGAGGCGCCAGGTGGAAATGGCATGGCAAGCCGTTCCACAGGACTACATCCAGCATCTCTACGATCGTCTCCATGGGAGAATAGCAGCCTGCATTGCTGCGAAAGGTGGATATACACTGTACTAGTGCCGACATTGTGCATGCTCTGTTGCCTGTGTCTATGTGCCTGTGGTTCTGTCAGTGTGATCTTGTGATGTATCTGACCCCAGGAATGTGTCAGCAAAGTTTCCCCTTCCTGGGACAATGAATTCACGGTGTTCTTATTTCAATTTCCAGGAGTGTATTTCAAATTTGTCGCCAAACAGACTTGAGAACAAGTGAACGGCAACTGGATTTTTGCACACAATTTGTTTGGTGAAGTGGAGAAGCGTTATTTTCGAATGAAAATCGTCAAAGTGTGTACTATTTGCATGCACTTTTCAACAACCTTCGCGAGAAAGGATTTTCAGTACCAAAACGCAAGTTACCACATCGCAAAATTACGTTTAGATACAATGTAACGTTTTAACTCGTTAAGCAAACTCACATAACATCATTTACGTGCAGATTGAAAGCTAACAATATCCGATAATGTACAGAGGGTCCTACGTAGCCCAATAACATAGAAAATTTAAGGTAATGACAACAGAAGACAAAAAGTATTTTAGACCAGATCTTCATTAAACTAACTGTCATGTAAAACACGTTACGATTTTACGTATTTAAATAAAGAGTACACAATGACGGTGGCACGTAGGTGCTGAAACATGTTTGTGTCTATATGAAATAAACAATTGTTTGCATAACAGCCGAACTTTATATCCAGCAATTTGGTCACCAGGCACTCTCACTACCAGAGCAGCTAAACCAAATGGTAGATTATTTTTGCTCGAACACCCCTTTGGATTTCGGATTTCATTTGATATTATAAACACAGTGTTTTAGCTGTTGTAAGTTTCACAAAAGGAAAATAGGGTTTAAAAGATGTATAGTTTGAATGTTTTAGGTATTTTATGCAATAGTGGAATCAAACCAATTCATGAGTGAAAAACTGGTTTAAACGTAAATTGTTTCGTGGTGAATAATTTACGTGTTATGTAAAAACGCCAATTCTGAGACATTATAGGTATGATGATTCTTCGCTTGTTTCGACGTGTTTTCGTCAGTTAATAAGAACAATCGGTTTTCTTCCATACTTAGGAAGCAGCATGTGGCACATTTTTCTGAGAAATTCTAACGTTTTGTAAAGCTGTATTCTCAGAGCTTGATTCTCGGGTATTACATATCACCTAACTGATCCTTGAGAGTTATCTTTATAAACGCACCACAAATTAAGTCTATATAGGTCCCCAGACGCTTTTACGATAATACATACATAACTTTCGGTAACGAAAAAAAAAATCTCCAATTTTGCCAATTCATTGGGCACCACTGTTTTAATAAGAGCTGAAGTCCAGACTTCACGGATATAAAAACTGATACAAGTAGTGGAAGTTAAATTCCACTGAATGGACCCATATAATGCCAACAGAAGACGAATGGCTGGGAGATTGGTATTATAATTTGCTAGAGACACTGCAAGTGTTCAAGGAGTTTTGAGCACTCCAGTGGTCCGATACCTTACTGTGTAGTAAAGAAAATACAAATCAGGGATATTTTCAGTCATTCTGCTTTTAAGATTAGTTAATTACCTGACTATTTAGAGGAATCCCTCTTGAGACGAATGCATTATTTTCGTTTTGGCAATAACTGCATTCCTTTCGAATATTTTCGTATTATCAAAGGACGAGATGCAATGAATTTGAGTTATAATATCAACATCATCCGCAGCTCGTGGTCTCGCGGTAGCGTTCTCGTTTCTCCAGCACGGAGTCCCGGGTTCGATTCCCGACAGGGTCATGGATTTTCACCTGCCCCGAGATTACTGCATGTTGTTTTGTCGTTTTCATCATTATCATCTATCCCAATTACGGTCGGAGGAATGCAACGGCTAACCACCTTCATTAGGAACTTGCCTAGTACGGAGGTGCGGGTCTCCCGCATCGTTCCCCTACGCTCTGTCAAGAAGCATGGGACTTCATCATCATCAATATCAACATCTGTGAATAACTTAATGAAACAAATTTTTACCCATCAAATTGAAGAGCCGTCCTGTTAAATGATTTTTAGATAACCCTATTGCGGTGTACTTACCACATCTAGTAATGTTCACCGGTGGAGGATGACACGGTGATCGGTCGGTAGCCTTAGACCACCCGGGGCCTGTTTGGACGGAGTATAGAGGAGAGATAGCCCTATTAGCACAGGGAATTATCATCTACGATTAATTGAGGAAACAATTAATCAAAGACAATTTAGAAACAACATGAAGGAATGTGAAGTCTTGGCGGATAGAGTTAAAGCCTCTAATCAACGAACACACGTTACAAGCGAACAAGGGGCTCGTTTTCTTCATTACTTAGTAGAATCTCCTATGTCCATGTGTACCATATTCTTATGGCATATGTCGGCCGGTGTAGCCGAGCGGTTCTAGGCACTACAGTCTGGAACCGCGCGACCACTAAGGTCGCAGGTTCGAATCCTGCCTCAGGCATGGATGTGTATGATGTCCTTAGATTAGTTAGGTTTAAGTAGTTCTAAGTTATAGGGGACTGATGACCTCAGAAGTTAAGTCCCATAGTGCTCACAGCCATTTTGAACCATCTTATGGCACAACATTTGCTTTTGTTAACATGGTATGAAGGCAGGCTTGCCGACCACGTCTATGACGTGTGAATCTATCTTTTCTGTAAGAGAAAAAGCTTCGTCAGAATCTCATTAACTTCTCATGCTCGGAGTCCAGAGTCATGCAGAATTTTTTAAAAGATATAATCTCCCCTGTTGCTGAAAAAATTATTTATTTCACAATTGCAATTTCGGTCTCAGGGTTATTTTCAAGTGGTACTAAAAAGACTTTACTTCAGCTCATATAAGACTTTAAAATCCCCCGAGATGTATAGATGTCGCCTTTGACGATGACTTGTATAAGTGTTGGAGGGTTTTAAAGTCCGACACGTGCTGCAGCAAAATCTGTAGCAGTCACATTTGAAAATGCCTCAAAGGCTGGAACAGCATTTGCGAAATAAATAATTTCTACAGTCAACCGCGAATATGAAGTCCTTTAAGAAAGTCGTTAGGACCTCGTCGGCAAATTAGCTCTCTCATATACACAGCTCTTGTCAAAGAAATGAAGCCGCACACTTCAGTCGAATGCCAAGATACTGATTTGTGCGTTAGTCATGTATTTCTCAGAGTGTACAGGGCCGCTTATTTGCCACTAACATTTCACCTTCGGTAAAGCAGGCTAAGGGATGTTCAGCTTTAACCTTCCCCTTGATTCACCAAGGATTTACAAACAACTTCAAAAGATATTGCCGAGGTCTATCATCACACGGTAGCGTTACAGGCGTAATCAGGTCTGACTACTTGCCTGTTCTATTTCAGAAGACATGTCCCTGGACCTTTTTCTCAGAAAATCACATTGAAATATTCATAAATAGTCAGAGATAATAATGGTTTAACTCACTGACAGCGGTCGTCATCGTAGGCACAATTTTACAATCAATACCTGATATATCTGTGTATTCGGTAGACAGCTTAAGGTCAACAGTCTTACCTAAAATGGAGAAGATCAAGCCAAACATAACACAGTAAGTGTGTAATACAGGTTATTTATGGTAACAAAATTTCACTGGGGACTGCAATATACAGAATGGTCAGAAACTTCAAAGCTAATTAACTCCGATACGACGCAACATATAGACATTTTTCTTACCAGATATTCCTCAACACAACGTACTCTGCAACGTCCTTATGAGCTTTGGATTTTTATTGTTTCTGACCACCATGTGTAGGGTTTTCATTCAACATCGAATATCAATTTGCATTAAATATATGATACCAGTCTACGATAAATAATTACTGTTGTAGTATCTTAATGTAAAGTTAGGAACACAATATAAAATAACCAGAAACACATTGACGGAAGAGGTGCAACACATCGACGTGGTCAGATTTGAAAGCCCCCATCTCCTTTGATTACCAGTTCTCTGCATTTAACCGCCAAAATTAGTAGATTAAATGCTTCTCACCAAGACTCTAATCGTGTATAATATTGAAAACTGTGGGATACTTTCAGAGACCACATATTTTCTAGGACACTTTAAACAAATAAATAATCATAGCATATGCTAAAGGAAGAGGAGTCCCACAGCGAACTGAGATTGCCGAACATGTGCGCACGGGGTAACGGGGTACATTGTCCACCAAGTCCTTGCATCTTTTCTGCGTCTCTGGACTACCTTCCATCATCCGCTGTTGCTCACACCCTACAACATACATCTCCACTGCGAAACTACGAGACGCGCTGCAAATGTACGGCTAAGAAATATGTCAGCGCTTTGTCATTAGCATGCGTACCGTAGGATATTTTTATTACCATTCGTAGCATTGATTTTCTTTGTGGCAGTTGTGCCGTGCTGTGTGTATGTTTGTGTGTGTGTGTATGTGTGTGTGTGTGTGTGTGTGTGTGTGAGAGAGAGAGAGAGAGAGAGAGAGAGAGAGAGAGAGAGGAGAGAGATGTAAACGTAAGCGAATTGATGTAATATGTAAGTTAGTCTATTCGTGGGCAGTATGATTCCTTATACTGGAGTAGCCACAGAATAGTATTCAGACCACAATGGCAGATAGTTTGAAAGGGTGCGTAGCGCTAACACAGATACAGGTCTTACTGAAAACAGCTCATTTTCTGAATGTGTCTAATGGCTTGGCATACTCTTAACAATAGGCTGGCCAGATGGACATGGGTAACATTGGTCTATGGACAACCAGTACAGGAGAGCGTAACAAATGCAGCAAAGGAGCAACTAGGAAACAACAAGTCAATAAGAACTCGTTATGGAAAGAGCTTACTCAAGAGCAGAAACACTTGGCAGGGACACATTGAAATTTCTGATGGCAAAAAGTTTGATAAAGTTCTTTTGTAAGATGAACAAAATTTACCAAAGTGTGTAATACGTCACCACAATGGTTTGAGATTGCATCGCAGACTAACGAATTTTGAATAAAGTGAAGGGACAAGAGGAAGACCAGTAAAGCACCTTATGAAAGAATCATATTTTGTAGGACTTGTGCAGGAGACGTGTCACTAGCTGCTGTTGCTTTGAAATTGTCGTTTCACTTTTACATGCCACCGCTGCCTAGTCCAAATTCTTCATAACGACGGTCCGACATTCACTGATCCATCGCACCTGGTTGAGATCGGCGAATTCCCAATTGCCTGGTCACCACTGCTGAGTCGGTTGCCTCAGATCTCGCCACTATCTGCGTCTAGACAGAGTCTCGTAGATCGAGTCTAGTAGCGTTAGTCCTCTCACTATACTCATACTAGGCAGGAACTTAGTGTCTTATGTAACACGCGTCTCAAGTGTTACCCATGCCATACGCCACATCAAAATATAGAGTTTCTAATCAGTATTCTATTTCCCCAGTTAATCACTCGTTTTAAAGGTTTTATCTTAACGCTTACGTTCATTTTAAATGGTTCAGTCACTGTACTTGAAAGGTCAATGTTTCAAATAATGAATTATGAGTTGTTTTCTATTATTTCCTCTTTCAGGACCGTTGTTGTTGTGGTCTTCAGTCCTGAGACTGGTTTGATGCAGCTCTCCATGCTACTCTATCCTGTGCAAGCTTTTTCATCTCCCAGTACCTACTGCAACCTACATCCTTCTGAATCTGCTTAGTGTATTCATCTCTTGGTCTCCCTCTACGATTTTTACCCTCCATGCTGCCCTCCAATACTAAATTGGTGATCCCTTGATGCCTCAGAACATGTCCTACCAACCGATCCCTCCTTCTGGTCAAGTTGTGCCACAAACTTCTCTTCTCCCCAATCCTATTCAATACTTCCTCATTAGCTATGTGATCTACCCATCTAATCTTCAGCATTCTTCTGTAGCACCACATTTCGAAAGCTTCTATTCTCTTCTTGTTCAAATTATTTATCGTCCATGTTTCACTTCCATACATGGCTACACTCCATACGAATACTTTCAGAAATGACTTCCTGACACTTAAATCAATACTGGATGTTAACAAATTTCTCTTCTTCAGAAACGCTTTCCTTGCCATTGCCAGCCTACATTTTATATCCTCTCTACATCGACCATCATCAGTTATTTTGCTCCCCAAATAGCAAAACTCCTTTACTACTTTAAGTGCCTCATTTCCTAATCTAATTCCCTCAGCATCACTCGACTTAATTAGACAACATTCCATTACCCTTGTTTTGCTTTTGTTGATGTTCATCTTATATCCTCCTTTCAAGACACTGTCCATTCCATTCAACTGCTCTTCCAAGTCCTTTGCTGTCTCTGACAGAATTACAATGTCATCGGCGAACCTCAAAGTTTTTATTTCTTCTCCATGAATTTTAATACCTACTCCGCATTTTTCTTTTGTTTCCTTTACTGCTTGCTCAATATACAGATTGAACAACATCGGGGAGAGGCTACAACCCTGTCTTACTCCCTTCCCAACCACTGCTTCCCTTTCATGTCCCTCGACTCTTATAACTGCCATCTGATTTCTGTATAAATTGTAAATAGCCTTTCGCTCCCTGTATTTTACCCCTGCCACCTTTAGAATTTGAAAGAGAGTATTCCAGTCAACATTGTCAAAAGCCTTCTCTAAGTCCACAAATGCCAGAAACGTAGGCTTGCCTTTCCTCAATCTTTCTTCTAAGATAAGTCGTAAGGTCAGTATTGCCTCACGTGTTCCAACATTTCTACGGAATCCAAAGTGATCTTCCCCGAGGTTGGCTTCTACTAGTTTTTCCATTCGTCTGTAAAGAATTCGTGTTAGTATTTTGCAGCTGTGACTTATTAAACTGATAGTTCGGTAATTTTCACATCTGTCAACACCTGCTTTCTTTGGGATTGGAATTGTTATATTCTTCTTGAAGTCTGAGGGTATTTCGCCTGTTTCATACATCTTGCTCACCAGATGGTAGAGTTTTGTCAGGACTGGCTCTCCCACGGCCGTCAGTAGTTCCAATGGAATATTGTCTACTCCGGGGGCCTTGTTTCGACTCAGGTCTTTCAGTGCTCTTTCAAACTCTTCACGCAGTATCGTATCTCCCATTTCATCTTCATCTACATCCTCTTCCATTTCCATAATATTGTCCTCAAGTACATCGCCCTTGTATAGACCCTCTATATAGTCCTTCCACCTTTCTGCTTTCCCTTCTTTGCTTAGAACTGGGTTTCCATCTGCGCTCTTGATATTCATACAAGTCGTTCTCTTATCTCCAAAGGTCTCTTTAATTTTCCTGCAGGCGGTATCTATCTTACCCCTAGTGAGATAGGCCTCTACATCCTTACATTTGTCCTCTAGCCATCCCTGCTTAGCCATTTTGCACTTCCTGTCGATCTCATTTTTGAGACGTTTGTATTCCTTTTTGCCTGTTTCACTTACTGCATTTTTATATTTTCTCCTTTCATCAATTAAATTCAATATTTCTTCTGTTACCCAAGGATTTCTACTAGCCCTCGTCTTTTTACCTACTTGATCTTCTGCTGCCTTCACTACTTCATCCCTCAAAGCTACCCATTCTTCTTCTACTGTATTTATTTCCCCAATTCCTGTCAATTGCTCCCTTATGCTCTCCCTGAATCTCTGTACAACCTCTGGTTCTTTTAGTTTATCCAGGTCCCATCTCCTTAAATTCCCACCTTTTTGCAGTTTCTTCAGTTTTAATCTACAGGTCATAACCAATAGATTGTGGTCAGAGTCCACATCTGCCCCTGGAAATGTCTTACAATTTAAAACCTGGTTCCTAAATCTCTGTCTTACCATTATATAATCAATCTGATACCTTTTAGTATCTCCAGGGTTCTTCCATGTATACAACCTTCTTTCATGATTCTTAAACCAAGTGTTAGTTATGATTATGTTGTGCTCTGTGCAAAATTCTACCAGGCGGCTTCCTCTTTCATTTCTGTCCCCCAATCCATATTCACCTACTATGTTTCCTTCTCTCCCTTTTCCTACAGTCGAATTCCAGTCACCCATGACTATTAAATTTTCGTCTCCCTTCACAATCTGAATAATTTCTTTTATTTCATCATACATTTCTTCAATTTCTTCGTCATCTGCAGAGCTAGTTGGCATATAAACTTTTACTACTGTAGTAGGTGTGGACTTCGTATCAATCTTGGCCACAATAATGCGTTCACTATGCTGTTTGTAGTAGCTTACCCGCATTCCTATTTTCCAATTCATTATTAAACCTACTCCTGCATTACCCCTATTTGATTTTGTGTTTATAACCCTGTAGTCACCTGACCAGAAGTCTTGTTCCTCCTGCCACCGAACTTCACTAATTCCCACTATATCTAACTTCAACCTATCCATTTCCCCTTTTAAATTTTCTAACCTACCTGCCCGATTAAGGGATCTGACATTCCACGCTCCGATCCGTAGAACGCCAGTTTTCTTTCTCCTGATAACGACATCCTCTTGAGCAGTCCCCGCCCGGAGATCCGAATGGGGGACCGTGTGCACACTGTAATATGTTTAATTGGCTTGCAGCAACAGAGACGGAAACCAGTTTATGACTTATACGCACCAGTTTTGAAAAACAGATCTTGCGTCCTTAATACTCCGGATTTGATTAAAACAGAATGTATTTATCTGGTTGAAAGACACCTGAAAGTCACGTGATTCTAGTATCAAAATGGCAGACATAACAACTTGTTAATGGAATATCCGTGTGTGTACTTCTCTATCGACTTCTACGCCTATTATTCAAAGCCACCTTCTGATGTGTGGCTGAGTATACTTCTCTTTTTCCCTCATCGTTTTTGTTCCATTCGCGAGGTCTAATTGCTCTTAGTTTTCACTTTGTGAGACGTTTATCGGAGGAATTTCAACTATAAGCGTCTACACGTTGTGCACGGCGCCTCTTTCGTGGTATCTGCCCCCACCCCTGTCTTTCCCCGAATTCGTTGAGTATGTCCGTGACGCTCTCCCGCAGACTATGTGACCGTTCATTACATCTTTACTGTCTCTTCTATTAGTCGCACCTGATAATGGTGTCAATTGTGAGCGATTCTCAAATTCTCATTAATTGATTTAACAGGTGTTCTTGAAGCCATAACGTAGGTGAATGAATTAAAATTGTTTGAGAGTCATCCAACAACTCTCAGCCACCTCTTTTTCGTAAAATTTGATTTATGTGGCCGTTACACTGTAGAACGTTGTAGATGGTTGCATCTAGGTAGTTAAAGTCTCCAGTGGCTTATCAACAATTATGGTATCGAAAAGAAATAGGTTCCTTTACATTCAGTTACTTCCTGGGTGAGCTGTAAGTGTCTGTCCCATCAGTCTTCAGCAAGTGTCCCTGTGAAATGTCGTGTGACGAGGGCCTCCCGACGGGTACACCGTTCGCCTGGTGCAAGTCTCTCGATTTGACGCCACTTCGGCGACTTGCGCATCGATGGGTGATCGCTTAAGTATACTGGTGCTGCTTCTTTTCCTAAAACAACTGTCTGAGATCAGCCTCCTGAGGCTTCCGTTGGCATCTGTTAGATCATATGTATACAGGCGGAATTCAAAGTGAATTAAAAATGGACATACCTAATTAATATGTAGCGATACTTCGATCAGAATTACGGAGAATGTGAAAGAACATAATTTAGAATATCCTGTGATTTAGAACGTTGGTAGAAAATGGTAAATTTGGCTACGACATTGTTGGAAGTTGTGGAGGAAGAAATGCTTCCTGCAAGTCCAATTTTCTGCTATTAGGCAACGTTGCATGTATGTGCCAAGTTTAAAATCAAGCTCATTCATATATAGGGTAATTAAGAGGCTTAGAGTGCAGTTTAACATGTTGTTGTTGTCTTCAGTCCTGAGACTGGTTTGATGCAGCTGTCCATGCTACTCTATCCTGTGCAAGCTTCTTCACCTCTTAATACTTACTGCAAAATACATCAATCTGAATCGGCTTAGTGTATTCATCTCTTGGTCTCCCTCTACGATTTTTACCCTCCACACTGCCCTCCAATGCTAAATTTGTGATCCCTTGATGCCTCAGAACATGTCCTACCAACGGCTCCCTTCTTCTTGACAAGTTGTGCCACAAACTCCTCTTCTCCCCAATTCTGTTCAATACCTCGTCATTAGTTATGTGATCTACTCATCTAATCTTCAGCATTCTTCTGTAGCATCACATTTCAAAAGCTTCTACTCTCTTCTTGTCTAAACTATTTATCGTCGATGTTTCACTTCCATACATGGCTACACTCCATACAAATACTTTCAGAAACAACTTCCTGACACTTAAATCTATACTCGATGTTAGCAAATTTCTCTTCTTCAGAAACGCTTTCCTTACCATTGCGAGTCTACATTATATATCCTCTCTACTTCGACCATCATCAGTTATTTTTCTCCCCAAATAGCAAAACTCTTTTACCACTTTATTTTAACATAAGCATGAATTATTTTAACAACGTCAAGCGAAGATTGTGAGGTCCATTTTTTTCATTCAGCTATATGTTTCATCAAACATTTTCATGGACTGAGACAGTGCAGTCTTTTTTCAAGAAAAGTAGCAATGGTGGATGCTACAGACTGATAAAAATTGCAAAAATTTTGCCCTTGTAACGGGACATCCTCCTCTAGCATTACTTTTCCTCAACAATAGTTGTCAATACTAGTATTATTTTTCAAATTGTGGGCAGATTATTATTACCTCAGCTGCTTCTCTGAAAACTTTTGTATAATTTTATACACAATATGTTATATTTCAAGCTGAAATTTATGAAAAGGAATTATTTTATTTTCGATGTCAGTCGATAAGTCTGAACGTACAGTTAAAATTATTCTTTTTAGAAACATTTGAATTGATGAATTATATGGCGAACTTAAAACTTCTATTACTAATTACGCGATCTAGTAGTGTTTACTATGTTTACTTCTCGATTCATTTGTAAAATAATAATCGAAATTAATAAAAATTCATTTGTCAAGAAAAATTGCAAACCCTTTGGAATTTGGTTATTAGCGCAGAGTGAAGTAGTAGTAAGCATGCCTATGATGTGATCGGTCGTAATTTTGTATATTTGGCAAACAATGTAATTTAGGCTTTGTTAATGTGAAAATTTAATAGACCGTACGATATGCTAAAATGTGACGAAATATACTAACGTAACAACAAAAATTCTGCAATAACAATCTTCAAATTTATTTAGATCAATTGAACCATGAGGACCTAAAATGTGAGATTTTCAGCTTCAACAATCAGACCCCTAAACAAGAAGAACTGGAGCCAACTCTACACGAAAAGCTAGGTAAACTGGAAAATTTATCGTAATGTTCGCTCCTCAGCAATACTTTCTCTAAAGGGAGTCCCAGAAATGTTGCCACAGACTTGGAGGGGGTCGTAGAGCGTGTCTTGAGAAGCAAATCGACGATAGGAACTCGTGTCTAGAAACATCATCCAACAACGCTAGAGAGATTCGAAGTCACGGGCGCCACCGCAGCCACCAGGCCACCCCTTTGGCAATAAATGTGACTCCTCACACTAACGGAGCGTAGCGCAATGTCTCGCAATGTTATTTGTTAATTGGTGACCGTGGCTGATTGCCACGATCACCAGTGGAGTAAATGGAGCTGGATGCTACGTAGAAAGGCCTTGTCTCCAATAACGGATGACGGTTTCGGCCAAGAGGCTCTATTTGCAATTTATTTCTCCTCTGCATACCGAAAAGGATTGGAGATTTTAGAAGGTCCCTGGAGGAAAAGAAAATTTCCAAAACTGTCATCCACGCGGCAGCAGACCATCGCATGTATAGGAGACAATAACCATTTAAACAGCAGCTAGCTCCTTCTCCATTGTCGGTGTTGGGAATCGTGGCCTAATGGGAGGTTCTGCCGCCTGTAACTTCGACGCTCTGTGCGTCGATGGATATGTTCCCGGACACAAATTCCTACCCTCGCTTTGTTCCTCAAGGTACCCTCCACAACCTCTCGAATATTACACAACATTTCTGGGATGCCCTAGCCTGTCACAGTTTTATTTTTCCTACTGGCTACGGGTTTCGATAGCAAGTACCATCATCAGGCCATTCCCTCACGTGCAGTCAACAATGTCGTTTCCGAAGCAGGTGCATCATCAGAGTAGGTGAGAATATTACGTATATATCAGGGAAGCGAGCTTGTCGACAGCCCAGCAGGAGATGGCCTGATGGTACCGAACAGGTAACCAGTAGACAAAATAAAATATTTATATTATAGATAAAGCACACACTTTTTTTTCATTGTGTTGGTCGCTTTAGCAACATACCAGTACGTCGGGAATATGTAATGTATCAGACCGTTAGATCGGTCGTACTGGACTCTACGATTGTTGTCTCTCTAGACCACTTATTTCTCCGGACGTGGTACCTAACGTAATCCTCTTATTTTTGTGGCGGCTTGAAAAAGAACATGTTTACGTGGTTCCTTTGCAAAAAGGAACTCCAGGACTCATAACGCCCACTTATAGTATTCTAGGATCAGTAACACCACTTATCATTATAAATTTATGTATCGACATTGACTACCACCTAGCCATTGTTCGCACAGCTAGAGATCTCTTATATAACATCTAAAATGCATGTGATTTGTTAAGTTTCAGTTGCAACGATATAGTTGGAGAGACCTCTTCAACTCTCAAACATCTATGATGTACACATCTGATAAATTATACATATTTACTGTGTATAACAATCATTTTCTGAGCATTGCTGATGAATTAAATAAAATTTAGTTTCTACAGGGAATCAAATAACTCTCTTGGTAAATGCCTTTCCAAGATTAATGTTGAAATACTCGTCCGCTATACAGACAAGGGGGAGATTGAGGCAATAACTGAATCACTGAAGGGTAAGGACTCTCATGGATATGATGGAGAGACTAGCTGAATATTAATGTACTGTGCTGCACATGTTAGCCCTGTATTTAGCCATATTTGTAATTTTTCCTTTAGGAATGGTCAGTTTCCTGAACGATTAAAGTACTCAGTAGTGAAGCCACTTTATAAAAAGGGAGAAAGGGATAATGTAGGCAATTTTAGACCTTTTTCTATGCCATCACTGGAAAGACTGTGTATGTAAGGAAAATTAATCATTTTATATCACACGATTTCCTACCAAATATACAGTTCGGCTTTAGCAGTCGTTTAAAAACTGAAAAATGCTGTATTCCCTTTTCTCTGTAAGGTACTGTATGAATTAAAAAAATGTTTCTAACGCTTGTCATATTCTTCGATTTAACTAAAGCGTTTGATCGTGCTGATCATAAAATATTGCTCCAGAAATTGGACCATTACAGAATACAGGGAGTAGCTCACAATTGGTTCACCTCTTACTTTAGTAACAGACAGCAAAAGGTCATTATTCACTGTGTTGAGAATGACTGTGATGTTGGGTCTGAGTGGGGTATGGTCAGGGATCAGTGTTGGGGCCACTCCCTTTCCTTATTTAAGTAAATGATATACCCTCTAGTATTATGGGTAACTCAAAAATATTTCTCATTGTTAATGACACTAGCCTGGTAGTAAAGGATGTTGTGTGCAACATTGGCCCGGTTTAAAATAGTGCAATTCGTGACATAAGTTCATGGCTTGTAGAAAACAAACTAACGTTAAACCTCATTAAGACTCGTTATTACAGTTTCTAACACACAATTCAACAAAACCTGTCTTTTTAATTTCAGAGAATGGGCATATAATTGGTAAAACTGAACAGTTCAAATTTCTAGGTGTTCAGATAGATAGTAAACTGTCGTGGAAAGCCCACGTCCAGGATCTTGTACAGAGATTTATTTTCATTCTCCTATGTCGTATGTTATTATATTTTGGGGTAACCCTTCCCCTTATAAAACGATATTTTTTGCTCAGAAACGGGCGGTTCGGGAATTAAGTGGTGTAAGTTCAAGAACCTCTTATCGACCCATGTTTACGAGTCTGCATATTTTGACATTGGCCTCTCAATATTTCTGTCACTCTTTGTTAGCAATTCAGTCAGTTAATATTCGGCAGAAAACGAACCTACATTTGGATCTGAGTTCCTTAACTCTTGTGCAGAAAAGTGTGCAGTATACTGCTGCATTCATTTTCAATAAGCTACCAACAGAATTCAAAAATCTTAGCAGTAATTGACACGCTTCCAAATCGGAACTGAAGAGCTTCCTCATGGGTCACTCCATCTGTTCTGCCGGGAGTTCCTTGAAAACTTAAGCTAATGCTTCTTGTATGTTGACTGTGTTTACTT
This sequence comes from Schistocerca serialis cubense, assembly GCF_023864345.2. Classification (NCBI taxonomy): domain Eukaryota; kingdom Metazoa; phylum Arthropoda; class Insecta; order Orthoptera; family Acrididae; genus Schistocerca; species Schistocerca serialis. The sequence goes on from NC_064644.1 coordinate 57,878,574, forward strand.
GAACTTTTGTCTTGACTTTTTTCGGGTCAATAAATGATTTATTTTTATCTGTTATTACTTCAATGTTGTGATTTCATGTAATGACATGTTCCATGACCTCGGAGATTTGATCCACAATTTGGTCCTACGGAACTTGACGTGCAAATTAAAAATTAAGTTAAATGGAGATGAAGTGTCGAATGAAAGTTTGTACCAAGTCTAGGATCCGAGTCGTGCTCTCCTGCTCACTAGGCGGATGCGTTAACCATCACGCCAACCTGGCACAATGAATTTACACAACTGCATAGACTACCCAAGCACTTCTCAATCCTAATTCCAATTCGCACCCAAGTCCCCTTGGTATTCCGATTAAACTCGAACAGCATTGCAGGGGCATTCTAATTTTATCGGAGAAGCATCACTATGCTGATTATAATGAGGAATCTTTCCTCAAACCCAGACATAGGTACGTGAATCAAATGAAGGTTTATGGTTCGAGAGACCTTTCCAAGTCTCAAACATTTTTTACGTATATATGTATACAGAAGCGACAGGTAGGATCTCCAGATTTGTTCGATGACGATATGATATTCCAATACTGTTAGAGAGCCTTTGGAGTGGTCTTCGAGTTAGGGGCAATATCATGTTGGCTGAGCGTGAATGGGAATTTAGAATGGACAGAGGGGCCTGCTAGGGTAGTCCGTGCAGTTGTGCAGCGCCGTTGTGCCAGGGTGGGCGTGGTGGTTAGTACATCTGCCTAATGAGCAGGAGACCTGCGTTCGAATCCTGGCGTTGGTACTAATTTTCATTCGTCGTTTCAGCCTGCATTATCACGCAGCGACGTGGCGCAGTGGCTAGCACACTACACTCCCGTTCGGTAGAACGACGGTTGGAACCCATGTCCTGACATCCGGACTGAGACTTTGTATGGTATCCCTAAATCGTTTTAAACAAATGCCAGGATGGTTCCTGTGAAAGGGCACAGCAGACCTCCTTCCCCGTCCCTGACTCCTCCGATGGGAACGATATCCCCCCTGTTTGGTCCCCTCCCTCAAGTCAAACCAAATCAATCAACCTGCATTATTAATTTTCTTTAACATTATCTTTAAAACTTATCGACGTTTTTATGAATTGAATACGACAGTTAAAGCCGTTTGTAAATGTTGTACTCAGCATGAATGTCTGTATATCGTAAAGAGTACGGCACCATCACACATCGTTGGTGCAATCCAGAAAATTCGTACCTTTCGACTTTTTTTCGTTAAATCACAAATCACGTATTGGAACTAAAGTTTTGTGACATTCAAAAGGAACTGAAATTGGAAATTTGTGGTAAGGACTATGGGACCAATCTGCTGAGGTCATCGGTCCCTAGGCTTACGTATTGCTTAATCTAACTTACGCTAAGGACAACACACACACCCATGCCCGAGGGAGGCACGAACGTCCGAGGGGGAAAGCCGCGTGAACAGTGACAAGACGCCCTAGACCGCACGGTAACCCCGCGGCCAAGGACCTGATATCGAGTTCTAACACTCTACTGACGTCTGAGTGTTTACAGATAATTACCAAAAATGGTTTATTACGCACAGTATATGTTACCCTCTGAGAAGGTGTTTAGTTATTTGACAAAGATTACCTAACTGATAATTTGGAATCCAACCTTAATTCCGTGAGAGTGGGTTTAATTAAATAACATAAAGAATTAATTTTGCAATGGGTAACAGTAATTAATTACTGTTAACTGAAATAGTTATACACTAGCCAGCCTAGTTAGGCATAAGGATGCAAAAGCATTATTCATAAAGAACCTGTTATTATATTACAGAAAATGAACTTTCATGAAACACTGTTCTCTGAAGTGCAACAACCACACACGAATGGACAAATTACACAGGGGGAAGCAGCAGCTGCCACCTTAGCATTTAAGCAGACACAAGACTTGCAAAAAAACCCTTTCTCTTGTTTACCTGAATCATTACTTTAGTCTACAGTTAATATGGCTGAAACCTGCCCTTCACTAAGAAGGACAGACAGCACATGATAATAGTCAGGTACAACAATCACACTCATTCACTATACAAAACAATAAAGAACAAACAATACACAAACCTCCTATCTTTGTCATTCATTGATTACTTAAGGCTCCATTAACTAGAAACCTAGTAATCAGTTTTACCCTTTTTATTATGTTGCAATAGAAATGTGGTCTTTCTTTGTAGTAGCAACAAAACTTTGTTTCCTCTCAACAGTAAATATTTTTGTCATGTATAAATTATTTCATTACTAATTGTTGTAAAATATACTACTAAACTAGAACTGGACAGGGGCTTAACGCTATTTCAATAGTTGCTTCTCAAGTAGTACAGGTATAATCAAAAGTCACTTGCAATTCGAATTTTACACCCTCTATAAAGCCAAATTGTTTTATTTTCATGAATTAAAGCAGCTATAGTAACTTTTTATAAACAAAGGCTTAAGTGAGTACCTCAAACTGGCTTTCCAATTTCTACTACAGAAAGTACACAAAACTCAAGTATTTCTTCATAATGCAATTAATAAATTCATTATCTCAGAATTTTTTATCATTTTAAACAATACAAAAGTATGAACTCCTAAAATGTCCATTACCATGAAGCTAACTAAACACTCTTTTCTGGGACAAACTGTGCACTAATCTTACTTACCTTAGATGAATTTTAAAACAGTTAATTTCAGTAACCTTTTTTAACATAATTTTCATGCATCAAGACAAAGGTTTCATAGTATCACATGTGAAGTAAGTAGGTTATGAAAGTAATTTTGACTCAGTTAACTTTATCATTCTCTTTTCCTAAACTGATTTTTGGTTCATTTTATAGCTAAGTTGTAAGACTTTCAAACTAAGGTAGTCACTGTTATAAGTGTGAGAAATGAACAGTTCTTTACTAGCACATTAAGTGTAGTTGCAGAAAACTTTAGTTCACATCATAAAATTTGCACTGTATTTTTGTTAATACTATTATGCAACAATCACTCTCGGAGTTCATTAATCAATGGTGGGGATCCTACTGGGATAAGTGCATAGGATACACACATGGGTGGAACACAATTCTTTTAGCTGTAAGATTATATGTCCACTGACCCAAATACAGCATAACTGGTTCACATATTCTTACATATCGGACCTTTTGTGAGTGTGGTCTTTCCATTGGCACAAATAAGCTCTATATAGTTCTTCTTGGCTTTGATCTTAATAATTTCAGAGCTTTTCCAAAACGAGAGCACCATTTAGGAGCCACGTATTACATCCGAGGCCTTTCCATTCCACTGGTAACACAGTAGGCATCACTCGGCACCTGCACTGTTTACTCATCAATGTTTCACTGCCGACTGACTACCGTGCTCTCTCGTTTGGCGCCCAGACGAACACTACATCCACTTTTCGTTCGCGCTAACCACATTTAGGCGCGCGCTACCTCACTTCCGTTAAGGGGAGCACATTTACTTTTCAGTTTATACAATGCGAAGTCCCTATGTATGAACCGTGTTTCAACAATATTACTAATATACATACTTTAAAAAAACTTTTTCAAAGCATATTAAGAAATGAATTCAACATTTATCTCATTGAAAGACAATCTCCATCAAATCATACAAAGAACTTAACACATACAGAGCAACCATATTACAGATCTTATCGTTTGTCCACAGTAGGCAAAAGATATTACATGGGAAGGAAGATACACTTTTCATTATTCAGGATCAATCTGTAAAAATTATTTACAATATTTAACAATAGTGTTGCAGAGTGCTCACATACATGATAACTCAAATCGCAGGTGATATGCGCGCGCACACACACACTACACAGACATGCATGCGCAGTAAGACAGTCGGACACCGGACACACACAGCAGCACCCACACCTAGCAGCGTTCTCGTTCGGTGCGCACGAGTTCGAGAAGAGCTGCCTAATAAATATCACTCAGAGCCGCGGCCGTCCAAAGCCCCGCCGGGGCGCGCTGAATTATTCAGACGCCAGCGGCAGCGCCAGCAGAAGCAGCCAGCTCCCCAGGAGGCGCCGCTCACGCCCTGCAGTATCTGCAACCCGGCGCGCGCCGCGGGATGGAGCCGTCCGGCCATCAGATAGCGCCTCGTCGCTAATTCCCACTACTGTCCCTTCTGCGCGCGGCTTATCTGGCTCGTTTCACGGTCCCCGCCGCCCGCGCGCTCGTCACAGGCCCTCCCCCTGCACAACCCTTCTCCTTCCAGGCCCTTGCAAACGTCCAGCCTGGAACTTTAACAGCCGCTACTAAAAATTAACATACGGCGTGGCCCGGTGCGTTGCGGCGTCGCTGATGCAGCGCTGCCGCTGCACAGCACTGCCCGCTAAGTGCCGCGGCAGTGTGCGGCGCGGTGTTTCAGCCCTCTTCACACCACTCCGCCACTGTACACTCGCCTGGATTTTATTACCTCCGGCTTTACTACCTGCGGTATTAAAATTACTAATGTAAGCGAGACGTTTTCTTATCTCCTGCGTAATATCTGGCGTATTAAAACTTGGCTGCGTTAAGTATGCTTATATACACCACAATACTGGGCAATGTTATCATACAGGTTCATAGTTTCGCTTGTATTATGAAGTTCATTCTTTTCTGAAAAGGTGATTTTCACATAAATTACTACACTAATCGTCGCCACGAACGAATTATCTGAATAAGACAGAAAAAATTGAATGTTGTATTTATGGGTAAAAGCTTCAGATATCGAGCAAGTCAAATAACGCGTTGGTCTACCTCTGTCCCATATGCCAGCAGTTATTGGGCTTCTCATTGATTGACGGAGCTGTTGAATGTCCTCCTGAGGGATATCAATGAGAAATTCTGTCCAATTTGTGAGTTAGTTCGTCAGAATCCCGACCTGGTTGGGGTGCCCTGCCCATCATGCTCCAAACGTTCTCAAATGGGGAGGAATTGTGACCTTCCTGACAGGTACGCCCAGGACAGCTCACCATACCGGGCAACGAATGAGGTTTGCTTCAAATGGCTATTACCACTATGAGACATAACTTCTGAGATCATCAGTCTCATAGAACGTAGAACTAGTTGAACCTAACTAACCTAAGGACATCACACACATCCATGCCCGAGGCAGGATTCGAACCTGCGACCGTAGTGGTCGTGCAGTTCCAGACTGTAGCGCCCAGAACCGCTCGGCCACTCCGGGCAGCAAACGAAAGAGGGCACAGAATATTGTCAACGTACCGCTGCGTGGTACGCTGCCACGGATAACAACCAAAATGGGTTTGCTGTGAAACGAAATGAAACACCGGTTTATCTCTCCTGGTTGTCCAGTTGTATGACGGGCGATACTTATGTTGGTATCCCACCACTACCGCTGCGTCTCCAGGCAGGTCTTCGGCTGTAATCGGAGCTCATTTCGAAGCAGGGTTGATCAAGACAGTTCTGCTCCAGTCAATGAGGTGCTACGCAGAAGACGCCCATGGAGGCGCTCGGACAGTGGTGGGATACCAAGCTGACTGTCACCCACTACACTGCCCGACATCCGGGACTGAAGGTCCGGGGTGCCATTTCATTCCATAGGACAACTTCGGTTGTCATCCACCGCACCCTTACAGTGGCCGAGAGGTTCTAGGCGCTACAGTCTGGAACCGCGTGACGGCTACGGTCGCTGGTTCGAATCCTGCCTCGGGCATGGATGTGTGTGATGTCCTTAGGTTAGTTAGGTTTAAGTAGTTCTAAGTTCTAGGGGGACTGATGACTTCAGAAGTCAATCCCATAGTTCTCAGAGCCATTTTAGAGCACCCTTACAGAACAACGGTACGTCAACGATATTCTACATCAATTTTGTTGCCCTTCATGGCAAGTCGTCTTGTGCTTATATTTCAAGTAGATAATATTCACCCGCACACAGCGGAAGTTTCTCCTGCTTGTCTTCGTGCTAGCAAAGCCCCACCATAGCCAGCAACATCGCCGGATATCTCCCCATTTGAGAACGTCTGAAGCATTATGGACAGGTACCTCCAACCATTTCGGTAAGTTGACGATGTAACGAACCAGTTAGACAGAATTCGGCACGATATCCATTAGGGGGGCGTCCAACAACTCTAACAATGAATAGCATGCCGAGTAGCTCCTTGTGTGCAGGACAAAGGTGGACCATCGAGATACTGACCTGCTCGATTTGAGACGCTTTTCCTCATGAATAAATCATCTAGTGTTGCTGAAACTGTTATCATTTGTTAGTCACTACGTACACATCTATTAATTTATGTCTCATTCGGATAATTCCTTCATGATATATATTTTGCTTTTTTTGTGACTTACTGTAATATCATTATTTTCTGTTGGCCAGTTTCAGCCTTGTGCTCAGCTTCATCGTTATTATGCTTATGCTCGCCAATGACGATGAGGCTGGAATTGGCCAGAACTAAATAAAGGTACTACATAACTAGCGAAAGTTCCCTGTTTCGCGCAGGTAGTTCCTCAGAGTAGTTTTCACGTAAGGCATAATAACGGACGACTTCATCAAAATTCAGTCAATTTGCCCAATATTTATAAAATACACGCACAACCGTTCCTCGTGAGTCAGTCCACTACTGTGTCAATATCCATACAATAGCTCCTGAGGTTATTCTTTGCATACAGACAAGAATAATGTACTAATTCCGATTCCAAAGAAAGGATTTGCTGACAAGTGTGAAAATTACCGAACTCTCAGTTTAATACATCGTCGTTGCAAAGTATTAGTACCAATTCATTACAGAGTACTGGAAAAAACTGGTGGAAACCGACCTCGGGGAAGCTCAATTTGGATTCCGGGGAAATGGAGGGACGCGTGAGGCTATACTTAGGCTATGACGTCTTTTAGAAGACCGGTTAAGGAAAGACAAACCTCCATTTATAGCAGTTGTAGACTTAGAGAAAGCTTTTGACAATGTTAACAGGAATATTCTCTTTGAAAAGCCGAAGGTAGCACGGATAAAATACAGGGAACGAGAGCTGTTTACAACTTGTACAGAAACCAACCGCAGTTGTAAGAGCCCAGGAATATGAAAGGGAACCAGTGGTTGAAAATGGAGTGAGACAGTGTTGTAACCTATTCCATATGTTATTCAATATGCACATTGATCAAGAAATAAAGGAAAGAAGATGAATTTTGAGTAGGAATCAAAATTCAGACAAAAGAAATAAAAACTTTTAGGTTTGTGGATGACATTGTAATTCTGCCACAGATAGCTAATGACTTGGAAGAGCAGTTGAATGGTATGAATAGTGTCTTGAAAGCAGGATATAAGATGAACATCAACAAAAGCAAAAGAAGGATAATGGAATGTAGTCGTGTGAAACCAGGTGGTGCTTAGAGAATCAGATATGGAAACGAGACGCTTAAAGTAGTGGATGAGTTTTCCTGTTTGGGCAGCAAAATAACTCGTGATGGGCCAATTAGAGATGATATAAAATGTAGACTGGCAATGGAAAGAAACGAATTTCTGATGAAGAGAAATTTCTTAACATTGAATATAGATTTAAGTGTATTTATCTGGAATATAACCATATGTGGAAGGGAAACATGGACGAGAAACAGTTTCGACAAGAAGAGACTAGTTGATATTGTAATGGGGTGTTACGGAAGAATGCTGAAGATTAGACGGGTCGATCACATGACTAATGAGGAAGTACTGAAGAGAGGTGGGGAGGCAAGAAATTCGTGGCACAACATGACAGAAAGAAGGGATCGCTTGACACGACATATTCTGAGAGATCAAGGGGCCCCCAATTTAGTTCTCGAGGGAAGCGTGGGGAGTAATTATTGTAGAGGGAGACCAAGAGATGAATACAGTAAGTCGTTTCAGAGAGATGTAGGTTGCAATACTTATTCCGAGATGAAGAAGCCAGCACAGGATAGAGCAGCACGGAGAGCTGCATCAAAGCAGTCTTCAAACTCAAGACCACTAGGCTGAACAGACAGAAAGACGCAGCGAGAGATATAATTTATTGTGTTGGCGATAAAAGGTACGTATTCTTACTGATTTTTTCGCCAGATACACCCCCCCCCCCCCCACCCATCTGCATCCGACTAGTTCGGAAGCATTGCAATTGTCACGGTATGTCACTCCTAACGTCAAATAAGTATGGAACAGAAGTTACAGTCTCAGATTAAATATGTCTTCATCTAATAAATTATTTTGATTTAATGTATAATAAAGTAGTGAAACCAGAACATGAGAAACTGAAGCAATGATGTTTCGTAACTATCTTGGCGCCGAGTTCTCCTTACAATCGGCAAGTGCACAAGGAAAAGTGTTTTTTCCTTGCTCTGTAGAGTTTCACTCTGTAGAGTTTTACTGCTTGTACCAAACACCGTTCTTTCTGTACAGCAGTCTAGAACCTGGAGAATCAAAGTTACGCAAATATATCGATTAATTTGTAGCAAGTAACCAATTGCCTAAACAATATTACATAGAGTAAGAGGTCTAATGATAAATGCGTGTTAGATGCGGTCTCGAAAACTACACATTTTTCATAATAAACAACTACCAGCTTCATCGCTACATAGAAATACAGTGAATATGGCTTTATTTATTTTAACGGTTGTTAAACTCCATGTCTGTGGATTATATTAATAAATACAGCCACTATCCACTGGTTTATATATTTCTATTTGTGCCAGTACGCACTTACGACTTCAGTTGGCTTAATACATATTAATTTTTTGTTAGTAGATCGCTAAGAGCATCGACTCCAGTTTGGACACTGTAGCAGCCATTTACAAATTAACAATTCCTTTAACAACTACACATCATGAGTGGCATTTTATGATATATAACTTTTTAGATGTATTCAACTTCTATTCTGCTTGTTGTTGCTCCGATAAATCGCATTTATAATCGTATCAAAGCATTTTCTCCTCACCTATTGCACTTAATCAACGGAATAGCCTCAATATTACCAGCTAATATGTTTGTTTTATCCGAAGATAATGTCTATGTTCAGAATTTATTTCGCTTACAGGTTCAGAAACTGCTGTTGAAGTAAAGTTTGATGCCTGAAATACTCCTCTCTGATAGAGACAAGAGGGAGTTGAGTCAATAACTAAATCGCTGAAGACTAAGGGCTCTCATGGTTATGATGGAGTGTCTAGCAGAATATTAAAGTACTGTGCTGCACATGTTAGCCCTGTGTTTACCCATATTTGTAATTTTTCCTTTATGAATGGTCAGTTTCCTGAGCGATTATAGTACTCTGTAGTAAAGCCGTTTTATAAAATGGGAGAAAGTGATAATGTAGATAATTTTAGACCTATTTCTATGCCATCAGTGTTTGCAAAAGTTATTGAAAAGGCTGTGTATGTAAGGATAATTGATCATGTTATATCACACGATTTGCTATCAAATGCACACTTCGGCTTTAGAAGTCGTTTAACAGCTGAAAATGCTATATTCTCTTTCTGTTAGGTATTGGACGGGCTAAACAAAAGGTTTCGAACGCTTGTCATATTTTTTCATTTAAGTAAGACATTTGATAGTGTTTATCACAAAATATTGCTCCAGAAGTTGGAACACTTCGGAATACGGGGAGTAGCTTACAAATGGTTGACCTCTTACTTTAACAACAGGCAGAAAAAGAACATTGTTCACGATGTTGATAACAGCTGTGATATGGGGTCTGAGTGGGGTACTGTCAAGTGGGGGGGTGCCCTACGGATCATTGTTGGGGCCACTCCTGTTCCTTATTTATATAAATTATATGCCCTCTGGTATTATGGGTAACTCTAAAATACTTCCGTTTGCTGATGACACTAGCTTGGTAGTAAAGGACGTTATGTGTTTACAGTTTCTAACACAGAATTCAACAAAAACTGACGTTTTAATTTCACAGAATGGGCATATGATTAGTGAAACTGAACAGTTCAAATTTCTACGTATTTAGATAGATAGTAAGCTGTCGTGGAAAGCTCACGTTCAGGATCTCGCTCGAAGACATAATACTGCCATTTTTACTGCCATTTTTTCTTGGTGTTCAGATAGATAGTAAGCTGTCGTGGAAAGCTCACGTTCAGGATCTCGCTCGAAGACTTAATACTGCAATTTTTACTATTTGAACGGTATTAGAAGTGAGTGATCGTTCGACACGAAAATTAATCTACTTTGCTTATCTTCATTCACTTATGTCGTATGGTACTATATTCTGGGGTAACTCTTCCCATTGTAAGAGGATATTTTTGGCTCAGGAACGGGCGGTTCGGGCAATAAGTGGTGTAAGTTCACGAACATCTTGTCGACCCCTGTTCGCGAGTCTGCATATTTTGACATTGGCCTCTCAGGATATATATTCCTTACCGTCATTTGTTGCTAACAATACTAGCTTATTCCGAAGAAAGCAGCTTTCACTCGGTTAATAGACGGCAGAAATCAAACTTGCGTTTGTATCGGACTTCCTTACCCCTGTGCAAAAAGGTGTGCAGTATACTGCTGCATCCATTTTCAATAAGCTACCACTCGAATTTAAAAATCTTAGCAGTAATCCACGCGCTTTCACATCAAAACTGAGGAGTTTGCTCATGGGTCACTCCTATTCTGTCGAGGAGTTCCTTGAAAAATTAAGCTGGTTCTTCTTGTATTGTTTATTGCGTTTATTTAAACTTATGGGATTTTTTCGGTTTCATGAACACTAATTTTTATCTCATATCACTTTTATATTGAAATTTCATGTACTGACATGTTCCATTAACTTGGAGATTTGCTACTCAATTTGATCCTATGGAACTTGACGTGTAAATAAATAAATAAATAAATAACATGGATTCGTTCAACAGATTGTACAGTAGACATTGTACAATAAACCAGAGGGATATCTGAGAGAATGCAGCAGTATTTTGTGTCCTTTTATTGTGCATGTATGAAGACTAGTGGTCATAGTTTTGAGCAGTTGCTACTGACTTTATTTATTGCTATATGATAAGCGTTTTCAGTGTCAATAAAGAACTAAATTATTAATCTGTACTTTAGTACTTCATTTAAAAGTATTAAATTTTTTGTTCCCTGCCGTTTCTAAAAATGTCATCCAAAAATTTTGGTACGTCCAATATTTGTTAGACGCATTTGGTAGTACATTTAGGGAAATTTTGTACAATTGTAGGATTAGACATACGGAGAAATATTTTGGAAGCGAACGTAGGCCTTAATTATCCTAGCTATGAGCGAGGTAGTAACTCCACAAATTCATATGCGATTTCAGTATTTCTCTGCTTTTTCCACTGATGAAAATGATGAGTACGAAACTCACTGAAACGTTGCGACAAGACGACGCCACACCTCGTCTGATAACCCGAGAGGAATTCATCACTCCACAGATTCAGTTGGTTACGCAGTTTAAATCTATAGATGTCGAACTGCGAACACTGAATCGAGATTGTGGTTAAAATGTGTACGCGGACTGGAACTGACAGCTGACCTTTGGTGTTTGTGGCAATGCTTCGACCGTCTATGCTGTCCGGACACAACACTCGACCACCTTGACAGTTTCTGCTCTGCTCTTACCACCTATAAACACTGTCCCCTACTGAACAAAAGTCTGAACGCGATGCTAATAGCGAAGACGAAAGGAAGACAAATTGACTTCTGGCAGAGTGCAGGGGATACTCTAATTTGACGTAGAGTGCTATTGTGATGTGGGTGTCAAGTCAAGGGAACTAAACAGGTCTAAAGGACTGAGACCCACTAACTCGGACTTTATCACGTTGGCGCAGTCAGAAGAATGTAAAAGGTGGTAAGAAAACCAAAATCTTTATGTTTTGAAAAGGAAAGACGTTGTCCTTACAAACAGATTGAATGATTTCAAAGAAGTGGATTAAACAAAGACAGAACATGTTCTAATAGCCTCGTATGTATATTTCGCGTATAAACTACAAGGGCGGTTCAGGGGAAATGTGTAGTGAAGCACTTTCCCTTGTGCCAAAACCTGGCCTCTCGGAATGGAACACCATTCACCACCCATTCTACAGTTGATTGCGGAGTATATCCGTAGTAGATGTGGAACAGGAAGTCCTACCTACCTAGCATGGGTGCTAGTTTTAAAAAATATCCAGCAGGTGGATTGAAGCTAGGCTCGAAAAGCGATATTTTAAGAGAGTGGAGGCTTGCGTAGAATTCTGAGAGCTTGACAGCTCGACTAACGAGAGGGGCAAAGATCTGGATTCTAGGATACCGATGGTCTGAAAAATTCTAGCATAATGATGGCCTGAAATATTCTCAAGTATTGGCCTTACGATAAACATGAAATAATTAATAAATTACCTGCATAATGACATCATGTTGCTGAGTGAATAGTTCTTTCCGACACTAATTGGAATTTGCAGAAACTTTTGAAACGACCTGTTTTATTTGGTGCTGAAATATTAAGTCATACTATATCCTGCTTTGTAGGAGGAGTATAAGACGAGTCGATTTGTCTTTAACAATTTCCGCTTGGATGGAACTGTAACATATAAACGACAATTACCGTGAGACAGGTACTACTCACATGTGAACAGTTCTCACAACAGTGACTTTTTATATGAAATTTCTTTTCTACCTGTCAGCCTGGAACTGAATGGAAACCCATGATCTCAGGGCCCTAGAAATATAGATAAGTATGAATTTTAACTTATTTATTTAGATTTCTCACTAATGTGATTACGAAAACAAGTACTTACACTCCCCCCATCACATACACCATCTCAATAACGCTTTTATTTTCAGCCCCTGGAACCAATAGTAAGTGTACATTGTGTACGGTTTAATGACTTCTTGAAAATGAAATTTATGTTTCGATTCTTCAGAGCACAGTGGTGGGAGGCTATCCAGTGAAGACATCCAAACTCGGAAATTCGATTATCTCATACATTTATTGAGTAATACAAATCGCTACTGAAGAACCCAGAAAGTTACTGGAAATAAATTGATGTTACATGTAGGAGTAAATTGCTGAGAGAGATATAACATTTAAAAAATGTTACAAACGAACAAATTTTCTGCTGCTTATCGTAGCCTAACTAACAGGTACAGCAATATAAGAAGCAAGAAGAATAATCTTAGGTGGAGAAAGTATGAAAACAATTTCGTATACATATGATTAAACATTATTAGCTGAATCACGGGATGAATTGCAGTTTAGTTGTAGAATCGGCAAAAAGAGTATGGATGTGCCAGAAAAGTGGCTACGACTTTCAGGGTGTTATAAAAAGTGTCTTGAGGAACATACGGAAGATAGGGAACCGTGTAATGAAAATTCATCCAACAACTCCTCAACTAACGACTCTACATAGCGTCGAAGTAAAAGACTAGGGTACCCCTTCGGAAGAAACTTGAATTTGTACGCTGAAGAGCGCTGCAGATTTTAGAGCGTTCTAGCAGAAAAACTGTGAACGGAAACCCTGTCAGAAACAGTCTTCCACCGAGGCGACATTGCACCACGTTCATAGGAGACGAGGCCTTACTGCGCAACAGCATGTTCATTCTTCTCCACTGGCAATGGTGGCCGTGAGTCAAGATCCCTGCAAAACATCACTGCTAGACGTTCCGCCAGTGGGCCATCAGCGTACAAAGTCATATTTCCGGCCAAAGGGGTTGCCAAGTGGCAGGCGCCGAGGCCTGTTACTTCCACGATCTGTAGCGATTTCGGATGACGTTCTCAGACATGGGTTCCAATCTTCCGTTTGTCCATTAAGACACCCTCAAGAACACCTCGAAGTTTGTGTTAACATTTCTGCGACACCCTGCATACAGGAAATATGAAACTGGTGAGAAAATGCAAACATAATAGTTCTGTCAAAATATTGTTGAAAGGAAACAATTAGGAACAATTAAGTCTCTTATTACCTTGTAAGTTTAATAATAGGAAATCGAATCTGATTGGAGGAAGTAAGAAAGAGCGTGTGTATGGGTAAAAGAGGCTTTGTAAAAGTGATGAAAGATATGTCAGCAACAGAAACAGCTGCGAAAAAGTTAGGAAAGAAGTTGACCAAGTGTTTTTTCTAGAGAGTAGTATTATATGGCAATGTCTAGAGAGCAGTATTAAATGGCAACGAATGATGGATCGTCAAGAAGAAAGAGGGAAGTTACTCGACAATCCTGAAATGTGATGGCCGTGAAAAATGCTAAAACTGAAATGGATTGACGCAGACAAATGATGAAATACTTTAAAGAACAGAAGCGTCGAAAAGCTAGTACAAAAAATGTATGAATACACGTCTCACAGCGATATGAAGTAATAAAATTTTCTCGTGCTTCCAACCTCGTCAGTTGGTTAACATCCAACGAGCTTTCGACAGAGTTCTCCTCGGCACTTGACAATGGCCGAAGACAGCTCGGTCGAAAGCTCGTCGGATTTTAACCACTTAATGCGGCAGAAAGTCCGATAAGACTTTATTATTACAGTAAATATTGGTTGGAATACATATTGTGAAGAAACTACTTGAGATGAAGCATTATCGGAGGAAATATTCCTGGGAAGAGAGGAAGAGTAGATTTGGAATTGTAGACGGTATTAAAAAGGGGCGAAGTTAGCGGCAGATGAACAAAACAGAGGAAAGTGGGCCCCACCCTTTCAACGTCTGTCGTAACACAGAATACCGAAGGAGGATACGGAGACCAGCGCCCACCTCCGCCGCAGCTAGAGGACAGCTTGGTACGGTGCGCGCCCGCCGCTGCTTCCCGTCTCGCCGTTCCGCTTCTCCTCGGCCCGCCTCGCTCCTGAACGCCACGCCACGCCGGCAGACCGGTCGTTCGGTCACTGGTGTTAACTCTGGCTGCTCGCAAACCAATTAAAACTTTAGCCATTATCCCATCTTGCCGGCAAGAATCTACTTTGAAAGTAGCGCCGCCATTGTGCAGGCAGATGGCGACGGCCTTGCGCGCCTTCGCCTCACCACTTCGGCCACTTGCTGGAACGCCACAACAGCAACAACACCTCCCCTGGCGACTCGCTGCAAAGCGACAGCTAATGCGGGTGATTAGCAACACCTCCGTCTTCTCATCAACTGAACTTCCATCGCCAGACTCGTTAGACTAACAGCCGAGCAGGGATACGAAAAAAAATATTTTAAAAAACAAATTCAGCTAAGTTTTCCTTGTGAGATTTTAGGTTTCTAAAATCTGGCGATATCTTTACACAATCACCAGTTGCACATCCTGCAGGTGAGATGCAAGTCAGCTAGCCGAGGTATCGCAAAATCTGGAGGTGTAGTGCTCCAGACCGGTGAGCATTACTCCTCTTATTTTCTGCTTGAGTGACATCAGGTAAGAAACAATACTGTATGCAATACTGTATGCATTATAATATGTAAATTTATTTCTCTGATTTATGTAATGTAATGTTCTTGTTTCGTGTTTGTTTTATGTTGCACGGAACAGATCCTGACAAGTGATTCATCGGTGTTCCACCTACGCGGCAAATCGGCGCCGACCACCCGCCACAGTGGCAGAGTGAACATCGGTCCAACATTGTCAGCATCCTCTTTGCGCTTTGTTGAAACTTTATGTCCGAAATGAATATTTAAAAATGTATTAATTCTACGTAAGGTCTTGAACTTCTATGACCACTGTATGTTATCAATATTCGTAAAACAAATCCAATGCATAAGTCTTCTGCTCAACGCAGTAATTCTACAGTAGAAGCCTAGTAAGGTTATTTAAGTTGAATTTCTTACAAGAAAACTGTAAAAGGCTTTCGAATGATCTCTATTGGAGGGAGAGCTCTTCTTTTCCAAACTGGTGGTGACTGCTGAAACCAGTTTAGAACTTACTGATGGACAAGGTAATTTTGGTAGATTCCTGATTGATGGGATGTATAGTGAAGGGTGCTCCTTTTCGTGAAAAGTGCAACAAAGTGCAAGAAGTGTTATACCACTGAAA
This sequence comes from Schistocerca serialis cubense, assembly GCF_023864345.2. Lineage (NCBI taxonomy): Eukaryota > Metazoa > Arthropoda > Insecta > Orthoptera > Acrididae > Schistocerca > Schistocerca serialis. The sequence goes on from NC_064644.1 coordinate 57,894,451, forward strand.
AACAGTAAGTCACTCCAAAGGAGTGAACTATGAACAGTGAGTGAAATAGTTTGCTTGTTTGCAAGACTTCCACTTTGATCTTGGTAGTCATTTAAGTAATCGATATCATTACGCGACTGTATCCTTGCATTAAAATCCGTGATCAACGTTTTAGATAAGAGTTGTTTGACGGGTGTCAACGTAGGAAGTTAGGCGAATAATTATTGCAGCTCCTTATCAGTTAGTTTTCGGTATTTAAGAAGAAGAAAGGAATTGAAACTGATATATTTTGACGTTACACAGCAGAATTGTTAAACAATATCTGTGATGAACCGAATTTAATCAAGACGCTGTAGCATTGTTTTAACCAGCGGAAAGCTATTCTTACACGACGAAGACAACTTATTAACTCGAAGAACCGGTACGTCTCATCTAGGAGATAAACGCTCCTGATAACCATTTATTTAACAGGAAGTGGACGAACGAACATATAAAAACATTTACGAAGGCATGAAGTCTAGTCCCGCCGATAAACATAGTCATTTATAGTATCGGAAAGATTCTCTGATAATTTTAATTGAATGTCTGCACCTCTGAAGGAAGAGTACAACGTTTACTATATGCTGAACATAACTGCATGTCTCCATGAGTAAGTGAAGACAGAGATGCCTTAAATGATGAAGATTGTATTTAAGAAGGGAGAACATAACCAGTGGAAGAGAGTATCGCGATAGTAACAGAACGGACCATCTTACAGGACGCTACCCGATATAATTACCAAGAACAGTTCAAAACGTACACATGCCTTTGGAAGTGTTACTACACATAAAACAGCTAGGTATAATACATTTACATCTCTTGCATTCGAAACGAAAACTGCTGTAAGAGAAGGAGACGACATAGTATCTTTAGATTTAATTGTAAGTTACCAAAATACTTAGGGCTGTAGGCCACAAAGTGAAAATAATAAGTTATTCTTACTAGTGGCTCCAATTAAAATGAAATGGCTTCGATTTGAGACTACCTTCCAGTGTTAAAAGAAATCTGAAGTAAACTAAAACACATGCGTGTCTTGCAGGTAGAAATGCGAAGATATATGGCCAAACAGTTTGAAATGTAACAAATGTATTACAAAAATATGTATTGCAAAGAACTCGAAGGTAACAAAAGCCTCTAAGAACTGATATAAAAATTTAAATCAGAAAAATTAGGAAATAATAAAAATCTTTGCAAAGTGGAGAATAAATTACAACCATAAACCGATGTTAGTATGACTATAAACGAATGAGCATAAGATTGAAGTAACAACATCGGTAACGATACATTTGTTACCTGAAATAAAACAGTAATGCATCATACTTAGGTTGTTTGACTGAAATATCTGTTTACATGTAACTAATTGGGTAAACTAACTAGAATACAGATTCAAGAAATGAATTGGAGGAAACTGATTAATGATAAAGAGAAGGATCCATGTAAATGTTAAGCTAACTGTATGGATAAAAATGATATTATTAAATTTATTGTGATAAAATTGTGGAAACTGTGTCTCTCTATCAATTTAGTGGTTTCCTTCGCAGTTCATTACACTACATTTAACTTGGTTGATGGTGTACCATTAATGCGGACTTAGAGTTCTGTCACGTCTTACAAGGATTTCCTTCCTTCTTGATCTGTTTTAAGGAACATGATTAAGGAATAACATGTAGCTGGAAAAATGAAGTAATAAGTAAATTTGCAAAAGTAAACTAAAACTAAGGAAGTTGAACTGGTACAGAAAGATAAGCTTTTTAGGTATTCAAGTTTATGTGGAAAAATGATCAACAATATCCAGTCCCACAGTAATTAAATGTATTCTAAAAAGAAACAATATTGTACATGGATCTCATGAAGTGAGTTCTGTGCAATATAAGAAAATACTTAAAGATACACATATTATTGACATGTAATGAGGTGAAATGACAAATTTGTGAAATCTGTATTACAGAGACAGTAGTAAATATATATTTAAAATAATGGACAAGAGTTTCTGCGACTATATTACCTACTTGCCAAAGGAGGATTTTTCCCTCACTCATTACGCGGAAGGATAAAAAGAAAATCGATAATGGTGGTATGATGTACCGTCCACTACGCACTGTATAGAGGCTTGAGGAGTTTATATGTGCATGAATAATTAAATGTTTCGTTTTTGTAGGCAAATTGGAGATCGTACGAGCCAGGTAGCACACAACCATTTCCACCTAGTTAATTCATCCACATGTGTCCATGACGAACAACTGTACTTATCCCCACTACCGTGTTGCGACGTGATAGTAAGCAAGTGATACTGACGATTTAAGGTTTTGTACCCGGGTGATCGTCATAGAAGACTATAGAGGTGACCAAATGCCAATGTACTTCCTATGTACCGTATATAGTCTCAGGGGTGAGGTTTCAGGTGAATTAGTCGTATTTTGGAACAATGCAACGTACGGATGAAAAATGCCTCGCACTGCTATCGACGGTAGTTTCAGGTATCGGGATAGCACCGTCCGGTTTCCTACCATATTGGACGCCTTCCTACAATACACAGTAACCCACAGAACTGCGTGGCCTGTGACGTATTCCGACATAAACCCTGTTGAATATGCTTAAGGCAGTTCCCACCTGTAGCACATCGTCGTTAGAAAGCACCTCACATAGCGGCGATCTCAGGAGAGGTGCCGCCATAGAGCGGGACAGCCGTATGCGATAACGTCTACAATAGCTTGTGGGCAGCATCGTACGGAGGAACCTATTCTGCTACAATTCATGTTGTACAGAAAACTTGGCTCTAAATTTAACCTCGCAGCAGACTGTAATTTCAGAAATTTGTAAACCTGTAACTTATTACCTTTATTTTAATTGTAATTTTTAGTTTATTTACATGGATTTCTTTCATATGGTGAATTCCTTAATTTCCATCCCTCTCTCAGTTTAACCCCTTATTCTTTGAACAACTTTTTTGAGATTTTTATGTGGCACCTGTAATTGTCTTCAGTAATGTCATCCTTGTATCAAGCTATGAGCAGGCAGTATATCACTAAATCTGGAATTTCGTACCTGGGGCTGTTCTTAAGCAGAAACTGATCACACGAAGGCCATTGTTTTATGAAATTTGGCGACCGAGATACCATTAGCTCTCACATGACGTTTAACTGATGAGGAGTTCCAACATAAACGCTAAAAAAAATAAATCCTAATCGGTCGGATACCGGTAGATGTGATGTTCATGAACAGACAAAAATGTGATAAATGATTATAGTGTCAGAAAAACTGGACGATTTTTTCAAGGGAAGCAGTTTCAGAAATTGAGAAAGTCAATAATCCGTTGGTTCAGCTCTGACTCTCATGCAGGCAGGTTGTAAGGAAGGTGGCGCATACAGCCGTCAGTCGCAATGGCATTAGTTTTTAATACGCTTGCAAACCTACATTTCGGCTATAAATATCCGTCTTCTCACTAGAGCGTCCTTCTGCCTATACACTTGTAAGAACATATGGTGACATGAGCTGCCACCAGTCTGTTGAACTGTAACGAAAATGCATCGAAGATGGCTATTTATAGCCGAAGCCTAGATTTCCAAGGATATTAAAAATTAATGGGATAGCGACTGACTTCTATGTGCCTTTCACTCCTTGCTGACACAGGCCGTTATTTGGTTTAGCGCAGACCGATATAGATGTCCTCCTGAGGGATATCGTTCCGAATTCTGTCCACGTTAGATGTTCGAAATACCGAGCTATTTTGTGCGTCCTATCCATAATGCTCCAAACGTTCCCAATTGTGTAGTGACTCGACTAACTTTCTGGCCAAGATAAAGTTTAACAAGCGCGAAGACAAACAGTAGAAACTCGCCATGCGCAGGCTGACATCATCTGGACGAAAGGTAATACCAGGATGGATAGCCATTAAGAGCAAGAAAAAGAGGCGTAGAACGTCGGCTAGAATCCACTGCACTGACGGTCAAAGCAGTCTTGCTGTGAAATGAAATTGCGCCCCAGACAAAATTACTGGTGGTCGTTGGGCCGTATGGTGGGCGACAGTCAGTTTGGTATCAAACTGCTGTCTGGGGAATCTCCAGACACGTTTTCGGCTCTAGCTGTCTTCCGTGATGAGCCCCGCTTCGAACCGAGCCTCGATGACCAAGGAGTGGCTGGAGACGCCACAGACAGCGGTGGGCTACCAGCCTGATTGTCCCCTGTAGCAGGGCCGACAACCCGGAGTAGCGCTCTGAGACGCCATTTGTTCTTTTTTTCCACAGCAGGACGCTTTTGGTTGTCATCTGTGGCACTCCTCACAGGGGTACGTCTACGATATTCCTAAACGTGTTTTGTACCACTCATGATAGGACATTCTGGGCTTTTATTTCAAAGAGATAATGCCCGCCTACAAACGGCAAGAGCTCTACTGCTTGTCTTCGTGCTTTCTGAACCGTACCTTGGCCAACAAGTTCACCGAATCTCTCCCCAATTGAGAATATTTGGAGCATTATGGACAGGGCTGTCCAACGATCTCGTGATTTCGGCGATCTAATGGCCGAATCAAACCGAATATGTGAAGATATCTCTCAGGGAAACATCAAACAACTACACTACTGGCCATTAAAATTGCTACACCACGAAGATGACGTGCTACAGACCTTAAATTTAACTGACAGGAAGAACATGCTGTGATATGCAAATGATTATAGCTTTTCAGAGCATTCACACACGGTTGGCGCCGGTGGTGACACCCGCAATATGCTAACATGAGGGAAGATTCCAACCGATTTCTGATACACAAACGGCAGTTGACGGGCGTTGCCTGGTGACACGTTGTTGTGATGCCTCGTTTAAGGAGGAGAAATGTCTAATATCACGTTTCCGACTTTGATAAATATCGGATTGTAGCCTATCACGACTGCGGTTTATCGTATCGCGACACTGCTGCTCGCGTTGGTCGAGATCCAATGACAGTTAGCAGAATATGGAATCGATGGGTAATACGGAACGCCGTTCTGGATCCCAACGGCCTCGTATCACTAGCAGTCGAGATGACAGACATCTTATCCGCATGGCTGTAATGGATCGTGCAGCCACTTCTCGATCCCCGAGTCAACAGATGGGGACGTTTGCAAGACAACAACCATCTGCACGAACAGTTTGACGACGTTCGCAGTAGCATGGACTATCAGCTCGGAGACCATGGCTGCTGCATCAGAGACAGGACCGTCGGCGATGGTGTACTCAACGACGAACCTGGGTGCACGAATGGCAAAAAGTCATTTTTTCGGATGAATCCAGGTTCTGTTTACAGCATCATGAGAGTCGCATCTGTGTTTGGCAACATTGCAGTGAACGCACATTGGAAGCGTGTATTTGTTATCGCCATACTGGCGTATCACCCGGCGTGATGGTATGGGGTGCCATTCGTTACACGTCTCGATCACCTCTCGTTCGCATTGACGGTACTTTGAACAGTGGCCGTTACATTTCAGATGTGTTACGACCCGTGCCTCGTTCCAGGTCCTATACGGGCGTTTTTGGATACAGAAAATGTTTGTCTGCTGCCCTGGCCAGCACATTCTCCAGATGTCTCACCAACTGAAAACGTCTGGTCCATGGTGGCCGATCAACTGGCTCGTCACAATATGCCAGTCACTATTCTTGATGAACTGTGGTATCGTGTTGAAGGTGCATGGGCAGTTGTACCTGTACACGCCATCCAAGCTCTATTTGACTCAATGCCTAGGCGTATCAATGCCGCTATCACGGCCAGAGGTGGTTGTTCTGGGTACTGATTTCTCAAGATATATGCACCAAAATTGCGTGAAAATGTAATCACATGTCAATTCTAGTGTAATACATTTGTCCAATGAATACCTGTTTATCATCTGCATTTGTTCTTGGTATAGCAATTTTAATGGCCAGTAGTGTATCAATCAATGCCTAACCAAAGACCTGTTTGCATAAGGGTCTGGGGTGTACCAATCGGCAGTTGACTTTCTTAGTTTGCGTAGCTCTTTCTCTTGAATAAATCATCAAATATATCTAAAATTGTGATAATTTTTTTTGGACGTCACATGATCTGATTTTAGACACATTAGGTTACTTCCTTCGCGGTGCTGCTTTTTTTACGTTGTTGGAGTGTATGTTGAGGGTGTTGAACCATACTTTGTACAAAGTGTACACCGATACAATAGAAGTCGGAATGAAACGTTAAAAAAATATACAGTACCATAATTGAAATGATTTCATTGCAAAATAATGAAAGACAAGAATGGCCAAATCTTCTTCTACAATATTTTTCTCTTTATGGGTGAAGTTTATGATGCTGGAATGGCATTAATGTTTGGTAAACCACCAGGCGGCTTTCCTTGAATTTTCTATCGCTATCGATCTATTGAGGAGTGTGGCTGCACTGCAGATAATTTCCCGGTCGCTCTTAGTGTCACAAGGTTTTATAATTCTGTGCGAGTTCCGGAAGGTCATCAGGGTGTTGAGGCAGGTTCAGCGTAGTAGGCAGGTCGGCGCATTCGTCGGGATTCCTGAGGCACTCCGACTGACAGTTTGATTGCCTCCACCGACGCCAGAGGCGCTGCGAGACATCCGTCGCCACACAATGGGTGACGGCCTGGGCGGGCCATTCCGCAAAGTGAATTGCCTTGGGGTCGGACAGAAACCTCGCACGTGCCTTCCTCAATTCCTTCTCATCGTTCGCACTCTTCAGAATGGGTCGCTTCGATCGGCATCGTACGGAGTACATCTCAGAAATAACGGCCGATTGGCTGGGAAATATCATAACAGATGCAAGTCAAAAGCTTAGTATGACATACAAGTACCTCAGTATCATAAGCTAATACAAACAAAATCTGTATAAATGACGATATCTGTGATTCAATCACGCGATGATGATATGCCATTGCTCGGGAGAATGTATCAATTTCTGTGGACAACTAAGCAACAAGCTATAACCATATGTAACAACGGAAGTGTGTTACAGATGCGTCGAAACTACTATACCCTAATCTAATCCAGATTTTGTGCTAATAAAATACAGTGATAACTAAAATTTACTGCTGCATGCGCAGTATGTGTATCTACATCTACATCTTACGGTATGTGGCGTGGAGTACTTCTCATATATTGCACTAACTGGCATTTCTCTCGGTTCTTGGTATAATATTTTGCACATTGTGAATGAAACACACGCAAAACTTGTGTAATATTCTACAATGCATATTATTTGCTACACAAACCGACTTTCGGCTGTTATGTCACCATCGGGTACAAAGATAAGTATGTGGTGCAGTGAAACTTTGTCGGCTCAGAGATTTTAAACTAGCATATCTACCGAGTATCTCCATTTCTAGAGATGAAACGGTTAATATGTGAAGCAGGAATAAAACAAGACGGATTATTTTAGTCTAAATGTGATGTAAGATTATTTAACTAAGGTAAAATATGTTACAAATTACTTAATTTGCTACAGACAGCCGGCCGAAGTGGCCGTGAGGTTCTAGGCGCTGCAGACTGGAACCGGGAGACCGTTGCGGTCATAGGTTCGAATCCTACCTCGGGCTTGGATGTGTGTGATGTCCTTAGGTTAGTTAGGTTTAACTAGTTCTAAGTTCCAGGGGACTAATGACCTCATAAGTTGAGTCCCATAGTGCTCAGAGACTATTGAACCGTTTTTTGCTACAGACACATTACAACAGTTCTAGATATAAGAAAATAATTGAACAATAGGCGGTAGCTTAGCTAGCAGAAATGTCACCCATGCCGTATAGGACGAAGGGGAGGAGCCAGACCGAGTGTGTCCCACAACGACCTATCGAAAACCTGCCTCCTATCCTTTTCCTCTCCCTAGCCCATCCTTTTCCATCTCATTTCCCCACATAGGCGGTTAAACCATGTATAGGGGTGCGGAGGAAATGCCAAACATATGGCCAATCGTCAGTGCCTGGGCGATAAGGTTCTTAAATTATAAAATAACCTGATCAATGAAATCGAGACGATAATACAAAACCGGATGGATAAACGGGACCAAGAATTAGATGACATATTCCAAAAATGTGGCTGAATAAAACAATCTTGTCTCTAATAGTTCTTAAATGACAAACAAATAAGAGATAATAGTGATATTAAACAGGTGCGTGACGCAGTTCTGATTATACAAAGAAATTTTTATAAGATAACAAGATAAATTACTTTGACTGAAATAAAGAAAAATGAGGCATATCAGTAAGAGGGCTAATTTCCAACACGGCTGGGATGGAATTATGATTAGTCTCTGCTGTTAGAAGTGGTGATTAAGGCAAATGAGTCTGGTCTTAACAGTACTAAGCTCGAGTTGATGTATATGTGTTTATTAATATTCATTATTTCAAAATAGCACATCTTCTTTCCTTTATGGATGTGATGTAACATCTTATGTTTCACCCTGTAATTGTGGCCTTCTTTATGCAGGAGATCTTGAAAAGAAAAGTCTCCGTTTCTAAGTTTATAACTGTAATAGTGTTCCTTCAAGTCCGTACATACCGTCCTGTCAGACTGACCTGTATAGAATTTGCCACAGTTATAAGCAATTTTATATATTTCTCTCTTTTCTAAAGATGCAGTGCTGTACTTGCCATTGTGGAAAAAGCGTCCAACAGTGTTGCCCAATGATTTTTTTTTCCTGGATTAAACTTTCTAGCTGCATCGAGTGAGACATCACTTAACTATGGAATTGCACACCATTGAGGTGGCAGGTCAACGGCAAGGTAGAGGGTACACCTTTTGTTTCTGATTTCTGTCCATTATAGAATCTACTAAGGTAAGAGGATAGCCAATGTTTGAACGCATTTAATTCAATTTGGAAAATGTCTTCACTCGTGGGGATGGATATTAGGCGATGTATCATTGAATGAGAGGCAGCATGCTTGTGGGCCACTGGGTGTTGAGAACTGGCGGCTATTACCATATCTGTTGTGGTAGGATTGCTAAACAGTTGGAAAATATGCATATGGTCCCAGATGCTTAAGGCTGGATCCAAATACTCTTTACAATTAACCCTAAGCTCCGTTGAGAAATTTATATCGTTGTGTAGGAATCTAGTTGTTTGAGGAATTTTTGAAGTTGTCATGTCATACCTGACAATAAGCACAACATATAATCACCATACCTAAAACAGTATCCAATCTTGAAACAGAGTGGATTATTTATCAAAATACATGAAATGTATTCGCTGTTGCGAATATGGACTTCCACTAGCTGTATAGTGGAACGATGAAAATCTGTGCTGGACTGGGACTCGGATTTCTCTCTTAATGCGAGATGTCGCCTTACCATTTGGCTATACGACCACGGCTCACGGCCCGACACGAACATCCATATGCAGGCACGACCGAAGGTATACACATTAAAAAAGTTTTGCATCACCTCGGTTCCGAGAATTCCGGAACCAGTACAAAAATGGTTCAAATGGCTCTGAGCACTAAGGGATTTAATTTCTGAGGTCATCAGTCCCCTAGAACTTAGAACTACTTAAACCTAACTAACCTAAGGACATCACACACATCCATGCCCGAGGAACCAGTACAGAAAATTGGAAATGATATCAACATAAGCATCATTTCCGCCCTTTTTATTGCTCATGAAAAGCACGCAGTGCGTGTTGTACCACCATACAGTTAGATCTTAAGAGGTGGTGATGTGGTGATCCAGATTGCTGTACACACCGGTACCTCTAGTAACCAGTAGCACGTCCTCTTGTATTGGTGTGTGCCTGTATTCGTCGTGGCATACTATCCACAAGTTCATCAAGGCGCTGTTGATCCAGATTGTCCCACTCCTCAGCGGCGATTCCGTGTAGATCCCCCATAGTGGTCGGTGGGTCACTTCGTCCATGAACAGCCCTTTTCAATCTATTACAGGTTTGTTAGATAGGGAGGTATCGAAATCACTGTACAACAGTTTTCTGGACTACTGTAAAGACCGAGTAGTCGAATGGCAGATGGACAGCCGGAAAGTAATTAAAAGAATTACCAAAGGCTGTCCTCAAGGGTCGATCCGCGGCCCCATCTTCTGGGACATAACAATCGAATCCCTCCTACAACTTCTGGATGGGGATGACAGGTCAGACGGAATTGTCGCCTACGCAAATGACCCATTAGTTGTAGTCACTGCAAACAACAGAGCCCAGTTAGAAGAGAAAGCCAGTGGATTACTACAAACAATTACTCAGTGGTGTCACAACAACAAACTCAGGATAACCGAAAACAAAACAACATACACTTTACTAAAAGGATCACTCCAAAGGAATCCTTCGGTTAAAATTGGGGACACAAACATCAAACGAGCACACATTACGCGCTATCTTGGGGTACACATAGATGAAAAATTGAATTTCCACGAACACATAAGGCTGACAACAGACAAAGCAGAAAAAAATACTCCACAAACTGGTGAGGCTAAATTCAAAACAGTACAGACTACCTCTACCAGTCATACGTACATACCACTGTGAGCTCTTCGAATCAGTACTCAGCTTTGCAGCTAGCACGTGGGCACATAGACTGAACGTGGTCACCAACAAAGCATCCGTCAGACGAGGGCAGAGAAGTGTCCTACTTAGGCTATCTGGAGCCTTCGGTACCACCTCAGCGTATGCACTGTGTGTGGTGCTCGGAATATGCCCCATAGATATCTCTATCAAATACAGAGCTGCGAGGTATTGGTTAAAGGTGGGGAGACTAGATAAGGTACACACAATAAACGGTGTGCCCATAGAGACGATACGTCACCTTAAAAGTTGGCGTTTGGATACATGGCAAGGTGAGTGGGATGTAAGTGATAAGGGACGTAGGCTGCACGACTTCCTCCCTGACATAAGGGAGCGGTTGAGAATGAGACATATCGATCCCAGCCGCGGTATGGTACATTTCTTAACCGGGCACGGACCTTATCCCACGCACTTAAACCGCGTGAGTCTGAGGCAGACACCTACATGCACATGCGGGGAAGAAGGTTCCCCAGAACACACTGTCTTTTTCTGCGGGCAATACACGAACAATAGACATACACTACACTTAGCTTACACAGACACAGACATAGATATATACACAGCAATAAGAGACGAGGAACAATGGGCACAATTAAACGCACTGACAAACAGTATTTCAAAAACAACACATTAAGAGTATATGCGGACACGACATCACAGACATGCCTATGTGCAGCGTAACAGAAATCTCCAGAGGGTGGATAGCGATACCCACAGTGACAGCGAAAATAGTGAAAACGAGGAGGAACAGGAGGAGGAAGCTGAGATGTGACAGTAAATAAGCAAATTGCTGGCAATCTAGCCAAGAAAACACCAAATGCTGTACAAGGATGCGCACCTAATGTAGTTAATACATAGGATTAGTAACAAATAGGATAAGAAACATTATTTCCCTACTAATAACCATTTGTGTGTGTGTGTGTGACTGGCGGTCAACGGCTCGATGAAACCATTCCGAGGTATTCACCGTCAATCACACTCGGTGATGGTACTAACATATCTCTCATCTATCGTATCTTCTTTTTATATTCTTCTTAATAACAACAAAATTTTATTTATATCTCAACCTCAAATTATTGTTATTTTGAATCATTCTTTGTAAATGTTGTAGATAAAACAAAAGGAAAGAAAACTGTAAAAAGATGAAAAACGAAAATTGTATGACGTACGACCTATTTTAAACATCAGGTAACAGGTCTATAATTTGGCAATAAATAAATAAATAGGGTTCATATCTGGAGAACATGCTGGCCAATCGAGCGATGTCGTTATCCTAAAGGAAGTCATTCACAAGACGTGCACGATGGGGGAACGAATTCTGCCGATATGGTTGCACTATCGGTTGGAGGATGGCATTCACGTATTGTACAGCCTTTACGGCGCCTTCCATGAGCAGCAGCGGCGTACATGGGCACCACACAATGCCACCCCAAAACAGCAGGGAACCTCCACATTGCTGCACTCGGAGGACAGTGTGTCTAAGGCGTTCAGCCTGACCAAGGTGCCACCAAACACGTCTCCGACAATAGTATGCTTGAGAGCATATGGGACACTCATCGGTGAAGAGAACGTGATGGCAATCCTGAGCGGCCCATTCGGCATGTTGTTGGGCCCATCTGTACCGCGCTACACGGTGTCGTAGTTGCGAAGAGGGACATCGCCACTGTCATCGGGAGTGAAGTTGCGCATCATGCAGCCTATTGCGCACAGTTTAAGCCATAACACGACGTCCTGTGATTGCACGAAAAGCGCTATTCAACATGGTGGCGTTGCTGTCAGGGTTCCTCCAAACCATAATCCAAAGGTAGCGGTCATCCACTGCAATAGTAGCCCTTGGGCGACATGAGGGAGACATGTCATCTCCTCCATGTCCGAACAACATCGCTTTGGTTCACTCCGAGACGTCTGGACACTTCCCTTGTCGAGAGCCCTTCCTGGCAGAAAGTAACAATTCGGGCGCGATCTAACTGCGGTATTGAGCGTCTAGGCAAGCCGTGTACCTCCTCCTTGGTGGAATGACTGGAAGTGATCGGATGTAGGACCCCCTCGGTGAATAGGCGCTGCTCATGCATGGTTGTTTACATCTTTGGGCGGGTTTAGTGGCATCTCTGAACAGTCAAAGGGACTCTGTCTGTGATACAATAACTACAGTTAACGTCTATCTTCAGGAGTTCTGGGAACCGGGATGATGCAAAACTTTTTTTGATGTATGTGTATTACATCGTTATTCGGAATAACAGGCACTGAAATATCGTATTTTCCTAAAATTGTGTTTCACAATTGTCCATGAAGATTTGAGCATGTACTGGATTGAGTTGGAAGATTGAGGTGGATCCCAGAGCTAGACATCTCAGCTGTTTGTATAGCCTGCCATTGAAACGGAAATAATTTTGCACTGGACAAGTTTCTGTTACTAACTGTATGCCATCTGTGACAACCAAGTTAACTCCTGATTTATCTTGTTAGTCCGTGAGTGTGTTTAGGCATTCAGGAACAGGTACATTAGTGAATAAGATGCTAACATTAAAAGAAACCAGCTTGGCACTAGGGGAATCTGCATGTCTTTTAACTGGTCACTATGTCAACCGAATTAAAGTTTCCGTGGCCCCCTAGGATGTCTTGGAGCTAATCACAAATTTTCCTCATAATCAAAATATTGCTACCTCTTCATCTATACTTGGCAGCAGCCTCAGTGTGTGCTGTAAAATCCCCCCTTTCCTTTCGAGAAAGGTGGGTGGGACGAATAGCTGTTGATAAGACTGGATATCAGCTCGATTAGGTTTCATTTTACCTCCATCGACGTGTATCTCGGAGGACGGAATACACTGTTTGTACTAAAAACCTGCGTTCTGGAAATTTTCACACTGCGCTGTACCATTTTTCTTTTCTCGCATATGCCATTGGAGTCGTATGAGAATATTCACATCTTAGAGGGTGTTTCAAAAATGACCGGTATATTTGAAACGGCAATAAAAACTAAACGAGCAGCGATAGAAATACACCGTTTGTTGCAATATGCTTGGGACAACAGTACATTTTCAGGCAGACAAACTTTCGAAATTACAGTAGTTACAATTTTCAACAACAGATGGCGCTGCGGTCTGGGAAACTCTATAGTACGATATTTTCCACATATCCACCATGCGTACCAATAATATGGCGTAGTCTCTGAATGAAATTACCCGAAACCTTTGACAACGTGTCTGGCGGAATGGCTTCGCATGCAGATGAGATGTACTGCTTCAGCTGTTCAATTGTTTCTGGATTCTGGCGGTACACCTGGTCTTTCAAGTGTCCCCACAGAAAGAAGTCACAGGGGTTCATGTCTGGCGAATAGGGAGGCCAATCCACGCCGCCTCCTGTATGTTTCGGATAGCCCAAAGCAATCACACGATCATCGAAATATTCATTCAGGAAATTAAAGACGTCGGCCGTGCGATGTGGCCGGGCACCATCTTGCATAAACCACGAGGTGTTCGCAGTGTCGTCTAAGGCAGTTTGTACCGCCACAAATTCACGAAGAATGTCCAGATAGCGTGATGCAGTAATCGTTTCGGATCTGAAAAATGGGCCAATGATTCCTTTGGAAGAAATAGCGTCCCAGACCAGCACTTTTTGAGGATGCAGGGACGATGGGACTGCAACATGGGGCTTTTCGGTTCCCCATATGCGCCAGTTCTGTTTATTGACGAAGCCGTCCAGGTAAAAATAAGCTTCGTCAGTAAACCAAATGCTGCCCACATGCATATCGCCGTCATCAATCCTGTGCACTATATCGTTAGCGAATATCTCTCGTGCAGCAATGGTAGCGGCGCTGAGGGGTTGCCGCGTTTGAATTTTGTATGGATAGAGGTGTAAACTCTGGCGCATGAGACCATACGTGGACGTTGGCGTCATTTGGACCGCAGCTGCAACATGGCGAACGGAAACCCGAGGCCGCTGTTGGATCACCTGCTGCACTAGCTGCGCGTCACCCTCTGTGGTTGCCGTACGCGGTCGCCCTACCTTTCCAGCACGTTCATCCGTCACGTTCCCAGTCCGTTGAAATTTTTCAAACAGATTCTTTATTGTATCGCTTTTCGGTCCTTTGGTTACATTAAACCTCCGTTGAAAACTTCGTCTTGTTGCAACAACACTGAGTTCTAGGTGGTGGAATTCCAACACCAGAAAAATCCTCTGTTCTAAGGAATAAACTATGTTGTCTACAGCACACTTGCACGTTGTGAACAGCACACGCTTACAGCAGAAAGACGACGTACAGAATGTTGCACCCACAGACTGCGTTGTCTTCTATATCTTTCACATCACTTGCTACGCCATCTGTTGTTGAAAATTGTAACTACTGTAATTTCGAAAGTTTGTCCGTCTGAAAATGTACTGTTGTCCCAAGCATATTGCAACAAACGGTGTATTTCTATCGCTGCTCGTTTAGTTTTTATTGCCGTTTCAAATATACCGGTCATTTTTGAAACACCCTGTATGAACGAAACCTCAACGAAACTCGCAGTTCCTGATTCCATTTCTTCCGTTTTCTCTGCAAGTCTATCTGGTAAGAGTCCCACACCGGACACTACTGAAGTACAGCGGGTGGCCAAAAATACGGAAACGCTTAGTTACACAACACATTAAAAAGCCGAATGCGGTGTGGGAAACCAGTTATCGTTGAAAACAGTTTCCAGCTGTCTCTGAATTAATAAATGACGGTTCTGTACAGTTTTCGACGGAATGTTACACCATTCTTATTGCAAAATAATGGAAAGTTCATGGCGATCATGCATCTTTCTCTCCTAAAAAGTCTCAATAATACTGCGTCATACTAACAGTGGTGCCAAGAGGAGATGCGAAAATTCATCTTCGTCATCCCAAAATCAGTCCTGGAAGACGCGAACTGTGTGAACAGAGCACCCGTTGTGTTGCAACACAGCATCACCATTGAGGAACAAAAACTATACCGTGAGATGGACCTCATCAGGCAGAATGATCACACAATCCTTGGCAGTAATTCAACCACGTAGAACAAATTTGGTGCTCATGGAATACCACGATATAGGTGCCCAAATCATGAACGCATTCCCAAGGGTGAAAGACAACTCACCCCACCAACTGACTCTCTTCCATTGCTCCAGTACTTGGTGCTATACTTTCGGCACCACATTTTCCTTCTACGGGAATCGGCATCGCGGATTTTTGAGTGCGACATTCAGTTTACAGTGACTTTTGTAGCTAACGTCACCTTACGTTTCGTCGTAATGGTTCTCATTGTCCGTCCGTCACGATCATTCAGGACACACTTTCGTCTGCGTTGTGATTTAGCGGACGACGTTTCTCCACTTTCCTGGTGTTCGGTATAAATATTAGATTCGTTGTCTTTTAAAATACGAAACACATAGGCTATCTTGGTCACGGAAAGATCCACCATGCAAGCACCAACAATATGCCTACGTTCGATCTCACCCAGCTCCGGCCTACTGCGCTCACAACACAGAACACCCTCTGACCACGATTGACACTTGCAACGTATTCAGGACACTGCAGACGTGCCGTTCGTCTTCAAATACAACAGCGCAACCGGCAGGCTGGGCTTGTATCTCCGTTTATGTTCAAATTTCCATTTCTCGCGCTATTTCCATATTTCTGTCTGACCCCTGTGTGTCAAACGAGGCTTTTGTAAGGTGTCTCCTTCGTGGGTGTACAACCCTACCATTACTAATGTAATTTAGTATGCTTTTACCTAAATAACAGAAAACCCTGTTTCCATGCTGCCACGTATAACCTTCTTACTAAATTTACTTTAGTTTTGAAATAAAGTACACTATGTGAGGATAGTCCTGTTAGTAGGAAAAGCTAATCAATGGAGTTAGCCGTTTCACAGGATTTGACAGTGTGCTGTGTCTAATGGATAAGTAAATCAGACTATTCAGTTGTTTTCCTAAGTTCTTACCCAGCGGCTAGAAAGAAGCGCAGTATGAATAGTATTATATTGAAGCTACGACAGTTCAGTTCCAAGCTCATTTAGTGGTTTAAAATATGTACTAACGGTCGGAAGCATATCCAGGCAATGAATCAGTGAAGTAATGGAAAAGCAGAAGTGTGAATTTTGCCTACTTTCTTCCTACTGTTTAAGTTGCTTCTTCAAATAAATATTACTCCACGTAAACATTGTTGGTGCAGACACTGGAGTTTCTTTTTGACTACTACACCCTTATACATTACGTTTTTAAAAGAGAAAATCCCAGTAGATAGCTTCAAGGAGGCTAAAAACATTTTTGCAAGGGGGGACCTTTAGACAAGCTCTTTTCATAGTCAACAAAATTAAATACTAAAATACTTAGATACTACAGCACACACTTTTACACTAAACATTTCACTTAAAGAAAACCTCTTTCTTACTAGAATTTACTTTCGTGAGCTACCATACTTTGAATTAATTCTGTATAGTCACTAAACACGTTCCAGTAACTTGGCTTCACTCCGACTGAATTTTAAGTAAACAAACTTTTACTATGATACTTTGCAATAGTAAAGAAAACTTTCTGGTTATTTACACAGGAACAATTCAAATGATGCCTCTTTATATTAACTTGGCACTTCATAAGTCTGTAAAACAGGATACTCTGATTAATACAGTAGCCCAACAACTTGCAGGTATGTCGTGAGCCGTTTGCAGTTTTCATCCGAGATATCTTTGTGAAAATTTGCAGGCAAAGCTTCTCCTGCTCCACAAGGCTTTTGCCTCGATCACTGCCGCCTACAGACTGTGTGACTTAGTTCCCGCGCTTTCTCTAGGTAGCGCTCCACTCCCCAGAACCACTTTCGTTTCAAACAAAATCACACTGGCCTTTACATAACACCTACTTCTTACATTCTTCCTAAGAGTGACCATTTCTTATAATAGTCAAATTTACATCATGAACGGTTTATGCACACAGATATTTTTAAACACAAAATGTCATAAGAAAATTGTTTAAGTTAACAAACAATTTACATAGTATTTTAATACATTACTCACATAAAACACAAAGAACTCCAATCTCTAGTATAGCACACTTTACTTTACATATACAGAAAATGTAGTACCAATATGCAAATATTTTAAAGCAGAAAAGAATAATAAAAAAATTCAGCGGAACCATAAACAAATAGTGTTATAGGTGGGCTACACTTGCCAAAGATTTTCCCTCTGAATCCTGTTCTAACAGACGCATTTGCTACGGTTAATTTTGTATTATCATTCCACTTTTAATAGCACCGTATACACGCTTCCAAAAATATGATAGATGTGCCTGTATCTAATGATCGTCCGGCAACTGTGTAATGGAATTACGACGCGCAATTCCGACTATTTGTACACAACACTTCACATTCGCCAATGTACAGGGCCAGCTGACAATCGCTGCAACAAGCGCCGATTCCCCGCAGGTCGCCCTACGTCTCGTTACAGTTTTGTAGCTTTCCGACCTCTGTGTACAAACCGTTTGGCATGAAGTACGCAACTCCGGTCCTTTAAGCTGATATCATAGAATACGTGACTTGAAAACGTCCCGTGTCCGAAACTGGATGTGCACCAACATACAAACATTACACCAGCTTCAAATGGTTTCGTGCTCCCGATGTCTGAGAGCATCGAAGCTCGGAGCACGGTTTACAGAAAATACACTGCAGCAAAAAAAATGCAACACCAAAAATAAATTAAATTAGAGTAATGAAATTTCGGGAATACATTTACCTAGGCAACATATTTGAATCATTAACATAGCAAGACTACAAATTAATGTAAGCAAGACGTAAGTCACTGCAAATCTCAACTGCTGGTGCATTAATAACTTGTGTAACCGCCAGAATATTGAATGAAAAGATGCAGATTTGCATGAGTTGTGTTGTACAAGTGTCGGCTGGCAGTCTGTGGGATGGGAGTCGAAAGCTCTCCCACTTGGTTAGTCAATACAGGGACGGTTACTGCTGTTTGTGGAGGACTCTGCAGATGTCATCCGATAATGTCCCATGTGAGCTGTTCTGGGGACAGATCTGGTGATAGAGCAAGCCAAGGCAGCATGTCGACTGTCTGTACAGTATGTTGGGTTACAACAACGGTATGTGGGCGAGCCGTATCCTGTTGGAAGACACCCCCTAGAATGCTGTTCATGAATGGCAGCACAACAGGCCGCATCACCAGACTTTCGTACAACTTTGCAGTCAGTGTGTGTGGGATAACCATGACAGTGTTCCCAGTCTTGCAAAATCGCTCTCCAGACCACAGCTCAAGGTGGAAGTCCATTGTATCTAAAATGCAGTCAGATTGGTTACAGGCTGTCAACTAACTTCCCTCTAACCAACAAACGCTCATAACTGACACCTAGGCAGAACCAACTTTCATCAGACATCATAGTACCCTTTATTTCAGTTACTACATTTTCTTTCGTCGTGTTAACAGAACTTTACTTTGTACAGTCACAGCTACTTTACTCAGCTGCTTAATATCACTATTGTATCTTGCACGTTTGTAATATAGGACTTACCAAAAACAAGGTTATTTTATTCAGCCACATCTCTGGAATAGGTCACCAAAGTTTATTGTTTAATTATTTTCTTCTGCATACAACTGTCGTAATTCGTCTATTCTTCATTAGTAAACGCGTCACATATTTTATCTTAGTTAAATAATCTTACATCGCATTTACACTAAAATAATCCCTCTTTTTCTTCCTAATTCACACATTAACAACTTCATCTCTGGAAATGGAGATAATTTGTAGATTCATTAGTTCAAAGTCCCTAATCCAACAAAGTTTCACTGTACCACATACTTATATATGTACCTGATGATGGCGTGACAGCCGAAAATCGGTTTGTGTAACAAATAATAAATACTGTAGAATATCACACTAGTGTTGTGTGTGTTTCATTCATAATGTATAAGATATTCTATCAATAACCTACGGGACAGTTAACGCAGTTAAGTGTGACAACACAGCACAGTTATCCTTTGTTTACAAGAGCAAAAGTTGGTCAACATATTTGGTTCCACAGTCAATATATTCAGAAGAATATCGCTCCGCAGTATGCACGTGTAAGACTAAAATCTAAGACGGTTCTTCTAAAACGGCAGTAGACGTTGCACAAGAAACATGGTGAAAGAAGAAATAAAATGGTGGTGCAGCATTCGTGAGTACGCGAGTACACATCTTAAATTAGCGCGCATTCGAATTGACACCCTGTGGAGTTCCATATATTGGACAGTGGGAGTAAGGCAGGAAGTTAATGACGTCGTGCATACCAGGTACGAAAAACACAAGGCTAAAATTAAGAAATTATTCAGGGATAAAGAACTTTCAAAACCAATTCAAAAGTTAGAGTTCGCAGGTCGTATAAATAATATTCGGGACTTAAAAACGACCAAAGAGAAACAAACAGGCTTTAAATATGCTGCACCACCAAAAGCCTCCTGAAAACGAATGGAAATAATAAAAACTGATTTGTAACATCCATTAGGTGAGGACTTTTCTACTAAATATCTCGTAGCCCATGAACTGGATGAATCTAACCTCGCTTCTAGTGCCCCACCAGCTAGAGAAAAGTTAGTATTAGACAATTTCAAGAGGGAAATGAACGACAGTGTTAATGAACAAGTTTGACTCTTTTTTTCAGGAGTGCTAGTTCTGCGAGGTTCGCAGGAGAGCTTCTGCGGAGTTTGGAAAGTAGGAGACGAGATATTGGCGGAAGTAAAGCTGTGAGGAGGGGGCGTGAGTCGTGCTTGAATAGCTCAGATGGTAGAGCACTTGCATCCGAAAGGTAAAGGTCCCGAGTTCGAGTCTCGGTCAGGCACACAATTTTAATCTGCCAGGAAGTTTCAAGTGTGACTACGTTAAAAAAAGTGCAAACTTTCCTAAAAGCCACCAACTTCGAACAGATACAGGAAGACCCCACACAGTCCGATAACAATAAAATTAAAAGTGTTATCAAACCATAAATCCTACAGCCCTTGACTCCATGGCCTCTCTAAACTCCATAAAAATAGTATCGTAATCCGTCCTGTGGTGTCTTCATTCTCAGATCCATGTTACAAATTAGCCAGAGCTAAATGACCTTATCAAGATCAAAACCAAATTCAAGATCGTGGTCGCTAGGTGTGTGGAGCCAGCCAGTGAGAGCCACGTGGACTTCCAAGTTTCATTGTCAGACAGTATCGGATGGAGACATAAACGGATCTTGTTTTGGCTAGGTGATTTTCAGGTTTCAATAAAACGCAACTTTACGTAACAAAAGTTTGTATTCGGGGAATCCTGTCCCGGCGGGGTCAGGGATTTTCTCTGCCTCGTGATGACTGGGTGTTGTGTGATGTCCTTAGGTTAGTTAGGTTGAAGTAGTTTTAAGTTCTAGGGGACTGATGACCATAGATGTTAAGTCCCATCGTGCTCAGAGCCATTTGTACCATTAGAATCCTGTATTGGTGAGTGTGTTCACCTTTCTAGCGCGTGAAAAATAGCATTACCTACCACTTGTGAAAGTAGTTGTAACGTGATTTAACTGGCCAGTAGTAGAACCTGAGTTGACCGGTCAGAAACACAAACATACCCGTTGAAAGCGTTGGAAGCCCTTGCCAGAGAGTTCGTCCTAATGTGTCATGTGAAGCAATGCTTTACAGTAGATGCATGCCTACACGTGAGACCACTGCAGTTCACTAAATGCTTCTGGTTCTGATTACAAAGATCGTCAGCGGCTCATGGTCGGTAGTCGTTCGCCGCACTCTAACGTATTCTCCACAGCGTCTATGGCCGCCACTGCGGTGTATGCAGAAGTCTCTGCCCGGCAATACTGTAGATAAGCACCCACCGCCAGAAGTCCCACGCGAACCATCAGTCACGCACCTTTTGCTAAACGGTGTGCACTTCAGCAATCATTCCACAGTCAATCTATCGATATTCCGCATGTTTCTAATATTAACTGAAGCCTAGGAACGTAGGTATAACGTGCACATTAGTGTTTTATCATTTTATTCGCTTTTTAGTTAACGTCTTTTAAATCGTAACAGCCGTAGTCCAGACATATTTAGTGAAAGAAATGACTGTAACAGAATGTATCTAAATTCTTTCTGCTGGGACATCTACTGCCATCTGTGTAAGGGGATAAACAATAGATACGAGACGTTTAACTAAAGAGCTTTTCAGAAAGGGTATCAACACTAACAATTCGAGCAAAGAACGAGAAACAACCATTTGCGACAGAAGCAAAGTGTCGGAGAATTTTGCAAACTGACAATGCGGACACATACCAACAAGAATTTTGTTGACTATTTCTTTCACATTAATAATTGTGGAACATGAAGCAAAATATTTTCCTTTAGTTACTACAAAGAAGACACTGCCAACACTACCAATCCACTACTTTAAAAATCCATTGCTACAAATACTAATACCAGTTTTTTACAATGGAACGGAAAAACTGATGGAAGTCGATCTCGTGGAAGATCACTTTAGATTCCAGATCACATAACTAATAGTGTCACTACGTTCATTACTTAAGACTTCCAATCTATTAGGCCGTGGTCGATGTATAAAACTTTCTATTAAAGTTTCCTCGCCGGCCGCGGGAGATATCCTCATAGGTAGTCATTTTATCTCTGAATATGTCTCCTGCATTCGGAGAGGAAACGTTAGGAGAAAGTTTTTTGCATCGACTACGGCCTAATAGCCCGGAAGTTTTAAATAATGTCAGTACCAGCCGTGAAAGCTTACACTGTATGATCAGTTTCACTACTACTTATGTCAGAAGACAGATTGAAAAAAAGGCAATTCTACATTTATAGAAGTTGTACATTTAGAGAAGATTTTCGACAGTGTAGGTTGGAATGCACTGTTTGTAAATTGAAGGTAGTGGAGATAAAAAAAAGGGCAGCTAAAGATTATCCGCAATTTTTACACAAACCGAAGACTCGAGGGTCGTGGGAAGGAGAACAAATAGAAATGACTGTAGCCTATCACCCATATTACTCACTCCGTGCACTGAGCAGAAAATGAAGAAAAACAAAGAATAATATTAAAATCCCTTCATTAAGTTTCATGGAGAATAAATAAAAACTTTAGAATAAGAAATAAGAACTTTAAAGTTTGTCGATGACATTTTAACTATGTCACAGACACTGCAGTACCTGGAAGACCAGCTGAACGGAAGTTATACTGTCTTCAGAAAAGATTCTAAGGTGAACGCTGACAAAACTGAAACAAAGATACTGGAATGTAATCCAATTAGGCGATGCTGAGGCAAAGAGGTTAGAAAAATGAGACGCAAATAGCAGAAAACGAAGTTTGCTAGTTTTTCAACAGAAGAATTGCCGATGTAAGAGGTAAAAAGGATATTAAATGTAGAGGAGTAGTAGCAATAAAAGACACATCTGAAAAAACATTTATTAAAATTTAGTATACATTTAAGGACTTTCATAGAACGTCTGTGGTATAGCCTCCTATGGAAGTGAAATGTGGATGGCAAACGGTCCATATAGGAAAAGAAGCTTTCGAAATGTCGAGCTCCAGAGGAACGTTGAAAATGCGATGGTAGATTGCAAAACTAATGGAGAGGAACTGAATCGAATCCCGAAGAAAATATGTGTATCGTACATCTTTATTGAAATCAGGCGTATGACGACAGCTATCAAGAAATAGTCACTTTGGCATTGGTGTGAAGTATGTGATATTGGTGGAGGTGGTGGTGGGGTACGGGGGGAGGGGTGGGGGTGGGGGAGAGAGAATTACTTGTCGTAGGTCAAGGCTTTACTACAGTAAGCAGGTTAAGATGATTTTGTTGTTGTTGTGGTCTTCAGTCCTGAGACGTGTTTGATGCAGCTCTCCATGCTACTCTATCCTGTGCAAGCTGCTTCATCTCCCAGTGCCTACTGCAGCCTACATCCTTCTGAATCTGCTTAGTGTATTCATCTCTTGGTCTCCGTCTACGATTTTTAAATTCCACACTGCCCTCCAGTACTAAATTGGTGATCCCTTGATGCCTCAGAACATGTCCTACCAACCGTTCCCTTTTTCTAGTCAAGTTGTGCTACAAACTCCTCTTCTCCCCAATTCTATTCAATACCTCCTCATTAATTATGCGATCTACCCATCTAATCTTCAGTATTCTTCTGTAGCACCACATTTCGAAAGCTTCTATTCTTTTCTTGTCTAAACTATTTATCATCCATGCTTCACTTTCATACTTCGTTACACTCCATACAAATACTTTCAGAAACAACTTCCAGACACTTAAGTCTATACTCGATGTTAACAAATTTCTCTTCTGCAGAAACGCTTTCCTTGCCGTTGCCAGTCTAGATTTTATATCCTCTATACTTCGACTATCATCAGTTATTTTGCTCCCCAAATAGCAAAACTCCTTTATTACTTTGAGTGTCTTATTTCCTAATCTAATTCCCTCAGCATCACCCTATTTAATTCGACTACATGCCATTATCCTCGTTTTGCCTTTGTTGATGTTCATCTTATACCATCCTTAATTTGGTCCCACGGAACAATATATAAATAAATAAATAAAGAAAAAGACAATGTCCAATCCATTTAACTGCTCTTCCAAGTCCTTTGCGGACTCTGACAGAATTACAATGTCATCGGCGAACCTCAGACTTTTTATTTCTTCTCCATGGATTTTAATGCCTACTCCAAACTTTTCTTTTGTTTCCTTTACT
This sequence comes from Schistocerca serialis cubense, assembly GCF_023864345.2. Taxonomy (NCBI): domain Eukaryota; kingdom Metazoa; phylum Arthropoda; class Insecta; order Orthoptera; family Acrididae; genus Schistocerca; species Schistocerca serialis. The sequence continues at coordinate 57,918,663 of NC_064644.1, forward strand.
GCTTGCTCAATAGACAGATTGAATAGCATCGGGGAGAGGCTACAAACCTGTCTCACTCCCTTCCCAACCACGGCTTTCCTTTCATGTTCTTCGACTCTTATTATCGTCATCTGGTTTCTGTACAAATTGTAAATAGCCATTCGCTCCCTGTATTTTACCCCTGCCACCTTCATAATTTGAAAGAGAGTATTCCATTCAACATTGTCAAAAGCTTTCTCTAAGTCTACAAATGCTAGAAACGTAGATTTGCCTTTAGTTAATCTTTCTTCTAAGATACGTCGTAGGGTCAGTATTGCCTCACGTGTCCCAGCATTTCTACGGAATCCAAACTGACCTTCCACGAGGTCGGCTTCTACCAGTTTTTCCATTCGTCTGTATAGGTTTTGCGTTAGTATTTTGCAGCTGTGACTTATTAAACCTATAGTTCCGTAATTTTCAAATCTGTCAACACCTGCTTTCTTTGGGATTGGAATTATTACATTCTTCTTGAAGTCTGAGGGAATTTCGCCTGTGTCATACATCTTGCTCACCAGATAGTAGAGTTTTGTCAGGACTGGCTTTCCCAAGGCTGTCAGCAGTTCTAATGGAATGTTGTCTACTCCCGGGGCCTTGTTTCGACTTAGGTCTTCCATTGCTCTGTCAAACTCTTCACGCAGTATCATATCTTCCATTTCATCTTCATCTACAGCCTCTTCTATTTCCATAGTATTGTCCTCTCGAACATCGTCCCTCTATAGACCCTCTATTTACTCCTTCCACCTTTCTGCTTTCCCTTCTTTGCTTAGAACTGGGTTCCATGAGAGCTCTTGATATTCATGCAAGTGGTTGGCTTTCCTCAAAAGGTCTCTCTAATTTTCCTGTAAGCAGTATCTATCTTACCCCTAGTGAGATAAGCCTCTACATCCTTACATTTGTCCTCTAGCCATCCCTGCTTAGCCATTTTGCACTTCCTGCCGATCTCATTTTTGAGACGTTTGTATTCCTTTTTGCCTGTTTCATTTACTGCATTTTTCTATTTTCTCCTTTCATCAACTAAATTCAGTATCTCTGCTGTTACCCAAGGATTTCTACTAGCCCTCGTCTTTTTACCTATTTGATCCACTGCTGCCTTCACTATTTCATCCCTCAAAGCGACACATTCTTCTTCTACTGTATTTCTTTCCCCCATTCCTGTCGATTGTTCCCTTATGCCCTCCCTGAGACTCTGTACAACCTCTGGTTCTTTCAGTTTATCCAGGTCCCATCTCCTTACATTCCCACCTTTTCGCAGTTTCTTCAGTTTTAATCTATAGTTCGTAACCAATAGTTTGTTGTCAGAGTCCACATCTGCCCCTGGAAATGTCTTACAATTTAAAACCTGGTTCTTAAATCTCTGGCTTACCCTTATATAATCTATCTGAAACCTTCTAGTATCTCCAGGGTTCTTCCATGTATACAACCTTCTTTCATGACTCGTGAACGAAGTGTTAGCTATGAGCCGGCCGCGGTGGTCTCACGGTTCTAGGTGCGCAGTCCGGAACCGCGCGACTGCTACGGTCGCAGGTTCGAATCCTGCCTCGGGCATGGATGTGTGTGATGTCCTTAAGTTAGTTAGGTTTAAGTAGTTCTAAGTTCTAGGGGACTGATGACCACATCTATTAAGTCCCATAGTGCTCAGAGCCATTTGAACCATTTTTTGTTAGCTATTATTAAGTTATGCTGTGTGCAAAATTCTTCCAGGCGGCTTCCTCTTTCTTTCTTAGCCCTAATCCAAATTCACCTGCTACGTTTCCTTCTCTTCCTTTTCCTACTGATGAATTCCAGTCACCCACGGCTATTAAATTTTCGTCTTCCTTCACGACCTGAATAATTTCTTTTATCTCATCATACATTTCATCAATTTCTTCATCATCATCTGCAGAGATAGTTGGCATATAAACTTGTACTACTGTAGTAGGCGTGGGCTTCGTGTCTATCTTGGCTACAACAATGCGTTCACTATGCTGTTTGTAATAGCTTACCCGCAATCCTATTTCTTTATTCATTATTAAACCTACTCCTGCATTACCCCTATTTGATTTTGTATTTATAATCCTGTATTCACCCGACCAAAAGTCTTGTTCCTCCTGCCACCGAACTTCACTAATTCCCACTATATATAACTTTAACCTATCCATTTCCCTTTTTAAATTTTCTAACCTACCTGCCCGATTAAGGGATCTGACATTCCACGCTCCGATCCGTAGAGCGCCAGTTTTCTTTCTCCTGATAACGACGCCCTCTTAAGTAGTCTCCGCCTGGAGATCCAAATGGGGGACTATTTTACCTCCGGAATATTTTACCCAAGAGGATGCCATCATCATTTAATCATGCAGTAAAACTCCATGCCCTCGGGAAAAATTACTGCCGTAGTTTCCCCTTGCTTTCAGCCGTTCGCATTACCACAACAGCAAGGCCGTTTTGGTTAGCGTTAAAAGGCCAGATCAGTCAGTCATCCAGACTGTTGCCCCTGCAACTACTGAAAAGGCTGCTGCCCCTCCTCAGGAACGAAACGTTTGTCTGGCCTCTCAACAGATACCCCTCCGTTGTGGTTGCACCTACGGTACGGCTATCTGTATCGCTGAGGCACGCAATCCTCCCCACCAACGTCAAGGTCCATGGTTCATGGGGGGTTAAGAGGATACATGTAGCTAAGTTGAAGATATGGTGATGGTAAGGATTCTGAACATGTGGCGCTCAACAGCTTAATCATCAGCGCTCTTACGAAGAGACAGAATGCCAAACTGAAATCTACAACGGCCTGTTGGTATTGTGAATTTGAATCATTGACGTTGGGTCACAATCGGCGTTATTTTGAACCCTTTTTGCTATTTTAACACCTATAAAGATGAAACGATGAAGGCATGAGACACGGGCTAGCCATGCACTTAAGATTTGTACTCAATACTACGCATGTGAGAGCTGATCACAACTCGACAATCCTAAGTAACATCTCTTAGCATTTATGGATATAGGGATGTCATTCAGTTTCATGTATACACTTCAAACAGACATTTTTAGTTGTGCCCACCTAATCGCAGTGATTCAACTCGAACATCCCACCCATATCACTTAGAGTACTGTTTTCGTATCTCGCATCCGAATCTATGGTACTAACTCTTCCTCTCGGTCGTTATGTAGGATACACGGGGAATCTGGAAATCAGTTCCTGCTCCTTCAGTACTGCTGCCCTGTGATAAAGGTTCCAGAAGATCAAAGTATCATTTCACCTCCAATCATCCCTCCTCATGTAAAAAGTTCCTTCTCAAAGGATAGGCAGATTGTAATTACAAGTAACAACAAACGAAATGGTTTACAATATTATTTCTGTCTCTTGGCACACCTTCAAACACTATAAACTATATTGTTCCAGATCTTAACTCGGAATGACGTGGAATTCTCACTCTCTGCTACAGTATACCGACTAATAGAATAATAAGTCCCTTACTTCACTCTGTCATAGTTTTACGAACGTCTTCTAAATTTATACACATTCAGTACGCTAGAAAACTCTCCGAAAGAATGCCATACAGTCTGGCTTGGTTTCAATTTACTAGCACTGCAGATATTTTGAAATTCACCTATGTGTATAACTATTTCGAATAATTATAACAATATTATACGACACCACTTTTCGAAACCAACCGTTCTACAGTTCTACACGGAATCTGCAATACCGCTATTCTACTACGTGTGTACCATTACGTCTCTAGACTCTTACATCCGTCCGGAATGAAATTCAATCTAATATCTCTGTCTATTAAAGAGGAATCGTGATTCTCAAAATTTGAATATGTAAGACAGGCCCTCAAATTCATTATTTACTATCTACATTTTGTGTCTCATTCCACCTACCAATTCATTTTCCTACTGTTCCTTCTCGTCCTTACATTTTATGCCCATCAACTCTGAAAATCACCACAGGTTTGACTCAGTTTGTTATTAACTTCTACTAAAATTCGTAAGTCCTGTACTTTAAATGTCGACAGGGAAATTACCGCGTCGCCACCTCCTAACGGACGTGAAGGTGGTGTCTGATCCAGAAAGGCCTTCCGGCATAAAGAGGCATTATACAATACAGCATTTTATGCTGTCTACTGTAGGTTTTGCTTTCCCTAAGTTTAGAGGACAGCTTATCAGTAATACTAGCCGTTCATTATCCGGGAATGTTTCTCCTCGTGACAGTCCGATTCAATCAAATCAAATAGGGGTTTTAATAATGAATTGTTGTTATTGCTTTCGCTCGCAAAGGATTCTGGGGGTCTAAAAGAGACTCGCATGTTCAGGCAACTACATGTTAGCAGTAATTTAGTCTACTTGAACATCAAGGTTATTAGAAGCAAAGGAGGCAGATTAGTGTTTGTGCTACCTTCGACATCGAGGTCATTAGACACTAAGTGCTACCATCGCCTGGAGAAGGATTTAGAAGGAATTTGACCATATTGTACTCAATGGTGCCACTCCGGCATTTTTCTAAACCTATCTACGGGAGTGATGAAAAATCGCTGTTGGAATTAGCGGATATAGATTTGAAGCACCTTTTTCCCTTCGCAACTATTGCAGAACCTCGCTCGGTAAAAGCCACGAAATGGTATGTGACAAAGTGTACATGTGTTTTTGTTGTGAAACTACTCATCATTGACCTGAAATGATTAACAGAATTCAAAGACATCTTGCATCCCTATGTCCAAATATATACATGAATCACATCGTTCAAGTATGGCAGACTTACCCTTCGCATCACCTCTCTTGGAAAGAAAGCATAATACAGCTAAGGTGAGGTCATGACACACAGTATTTTAGCCAACGACTATTTCGTCTTAACAGCCGTCCATCTCCTTCATCCACAACTTAACTCGACGGTAAATGTATTGCCGTGCCAGCGTAACTACCTCCTTCTGCGAAACAGTGTTTCGCTGTCACGCTCACAGGCGATTACTGAAGTACCCTAAACTCTTACCAGATGGGATGAAAGGTAATATAAACTCTTCTCTTCGCACTTTTCGCGTTAATTCACTATCAAAACTCGAGCCTCCGCCAATAATTATCGTTGTCTCCGTCAGGAAAGCATCTGAATGTCCGGGATATCATGAGATCACATTGGTCTAACAGTTGTAGCAGTGCTCTCAGTGACCGTTGAGCAAGAATACCTATTGAGTGAGGAAAGCGTATTGTGCCTGTTACCAGTAGTAAAGCGAAATTGGTACGTGGGTTACGTTGTTTACATCGGGAGCTTCAATTGGAACATTAGAATTTCATTTATTTGCACCGTTTTCCCCATCATATTCATCAGTAGCTTCGGTGAATAACCATTGTTGCTACGGATGCAAACAGATACGTCAAAGGAGAAAAAACCTAGTTTATATAAGTAAGTATTACGAAACTCTAGTTCTAGTCATATGTGCGTCAGGGAGCGCGAGTATAGGCGATTAATAATTAGGATCCATAAAAATAAATGAAGAATAAGTGTATGGCGCCATAGAGCTAAAGAGAGGAAATACGGACCCCAAAAATGGTTCTGTGCGTGACAACCGCTTATTTTCTGCATGTGGTAGCTCAAAATATGGCAGTTTCTGGGACACTTTCACTTATCGTACTAGGAAACGATTTAGCAATCCCGCGGTAGCATAATTTATTCAAACATGTATTCGGCAAATACGATCAAGTAAGGAAAATAACCTAAAATTAGCGGTTGATCTCTCTTCCCTCCCTATATCAAAAAGAAATAGCGAAATAAGGAATATGACACATGTCGCTAGCAATCGAAATTGCCTTCCATGAATCTCTTGGAAGTTGTGATTTCAGACAAGGAATAACAATTACTAAAACGCCTATGAAACTGGTGTACAAAATATTTAGTGCTTTAGAACGGCACCTGATGTATTAGCGATGTAATGACGCTGGAAACTTGCAGAGAGCTTATGTGAAAATCTTAGGTCGTAAGGTTTTCAGATATGATTTTTGCAGTCAACGTACGTTTGCATCCGAATCCTCAAGCCATAGCTATTTCTATTATGTGTTACGGCCACAAATTACATTAGCTGCAACAATTTAAGTTTAACTCTCTGTGTCTTTATTTTCATCATAACGTATGATACCTGACATGCTGACTTGTATTTCAAAACCATCTCAGAACTTCAAATATTCCAAGTTAGGATTCCCAGAGTCCCGCTCACAGCTGGAACAAAATTGTACAACAACACGATGAAAGGGAAAAACATAATATATCTTGGTGTCAGCGCCAGTTTGTACACCGCTCAGAGCTAATCCCGTACTTCTGTTAAAATTATTAACATAATTTCTAATATCCTCAGCATGATAAATAATTGAGTCCCTGGTGCTCGAAGTGTGAACTGGAATTCTTGTCACTTTAAATAAATTTGGAAAAACATAATATATCTTGGTGTCAGCGGCAGTTTGTACACCGCTCAGAGCGAATCCCGTACTTCTGTTAAAATTATTAACATAATTTCTAATATCCTCAGCATGATTAATAATTGAGTCCCTGGTGCTCTAAGTGTGAACTGGAATCCTTGTCACTTTAAAAAACTTTATGTACTTATTCGTATAGCCTTTTTCGGCAACAGCAGTTTTTTCTAGACTGCCGCACTACTTGCTGCGATAATGTTCAGCGTTATAGCGCTGGGTGACTTTTCCAGTGGGAGTGTTCCACGTAGCTATCTGTCTCACTCACATGAAAAATTGTTTAAGCCAGGGACCCTGCAGAATTGTGCATGTTTCATAGAACGTAGTATCTTTGACATGTAAAGCAAATGTTGAGCTCTGTTTCCCAGCGCCGTACAGAACACCAGCGGAACATTAAGTACGGAATGTTACCGCCATACCCATTATGCTACTTATCCATATTTTTTAGGTTTTTTCAAATATTTGAACGGGAAGTAACACGTGTATGAACCATCAAACGACATTTTGGTCATTCTACAGATCTCCAACTCTCCTCAATATCGCTGACACCCGTTTCGAAGTATCGCTGACACCCATTTCGAAGTCATTCTCAACCCTGATTGGTTACCAGTCAAGCAGTCAAGAAGGCTACCGTATGATTGTGGACACCCCCTCTCCTCCCAAAATCTTGATTGTGGTGAAAGTCTTATCCGTAGTGTAGCCGATCTAGGTTAGATTGGAGGGTGATAATTTGGTTGTGAGCTGGCGAAAACAAGGGATGTGAGTGACAAAGCTTGTGGTAACAGATGCTTGTAGCGTGGCCTAATGCTTAGAGTTTGGGCTGCATTTAACACACTTTGCCATACTTAACGTGCTTCTCGTCATTAAAACAAAAATTGCTGTTTACATTCAGAGAACGTAATTTAAGTAGTGGAGAAGTCTCCGTTGAGGATTCTGATGCATATTACATATATATTTCGTACAGAGACTACGGTAAATGCAAGAAGGGTTCACCATACTTATACGTTTCACCGACAATCATCTAAGATCGATTGTTGCTTAACAACGTATTGTGAACAACTAAATGTAATTATATCGGAATATTGATCACTGCTGTAGACACCACACAGAGTGTAGTAAGGGACCTTCTGAATATAGAGGATGAACCAGAACTCTACCGGAAAACTTCCAGAGATTACACTATGGACATCAAGAGATTTTACTACGGACCAAAACAAAAAGAAAACGTGTAATAAACCTGTGCTCTAATGTTCATAGCTTAAGAGGTATGAGCGCACATTCATCTCTGCTCATGTGAGAAAAATCTCCTCTGCTGCAATCTATCTGCTTTCCGTATTTTGAGAGAAGAAGATATCCAGTAAATATGGCTCTAACTTGTTCATCTTTGCTACTTTAAAGTACTTCTCTTCTACAACAAGTGTTCATAGCTTTTAAGTATATACTTTAGAGCCCATGTTTACTAGGCATTTATTTCTTGCTTTGGTCCCTACTTCCGAAAATTCGTCAGTGTATCTCTGGTTCATCCAATATGCCATACTCCTGCTTAGCTGGATAAGCACCGCTGTCTTGGACACAGACAGGCCAAACCGGCAGGCCCTACCGATCATCCTTCAAGCAGTGGTGTGACAGCTGTATGGAGGAGTTTGGTTTGGCACACCGCTCCCACGGCCATTTTCCATGTTAGCAGGCGTGATGCGACTACCAGTCAAATCGCCAACTGGCATCACAACCCGTTCCATTCCTCTAACCAAGGAAAATTACCTGGTAGTACTGGGAATCAAAACCAGGTCCCACTGCATGGTAGTCATCCACACTGACCATTCAGCCACGAAGAATGACTGTTTTGCTGGCATGCTTTCAGTATTTTTCACCGCGAGACGAGCCTCTGCAGTGGAACGGCAGTCTTCCGCATTCTGCAGGACGCCATTTACCATTTGACCGTCCCGTCACCCATCCACAGCCCCGATATGTTTCTCATGGGTTTGTCGATTTCCTTCTCATTTCCTGCCCAACATGTTGCGCATTTTGTCTGGTGACCTTGTCAATGGGGCTTCCCTATTTCTTCTTCCTCAGTGTCGTGCCTTTCCCTCAGTAACTAATTAATGGCAGTAATTACTCATTGTCGTGTACCACGCAAGAGGTACATAACTAATAGTGCGTGAGGCTGCTACCACACAGGTACACTCATTCGTCTGACATGCCTCAGTTACGTGCAGCAGCCTCCACAGGGCAGTCTCAAACCCGGGTGTCTTTTTGCTTGCACGCCAATTTCTCCAGAGCATTGTACTTCCCCTAATAGAGTAGACATCATCCTACAGGGAATGATGTCAACCGCGCACTGTTTCGCTTCCACCTTGTACTAGTGGCCTTGAGGAATCGTTCCGACGACAGGCTCAAAACAGGATACGCAACGGACACTGAGACAGCTCTGCACCAACAGTTAGACAGTACCATTCAGTGCCTGCTGTCAGGTGAAATGGCTCTGAGCACTATGGGTCATAACTTCTGAGGTCTTCAGTCCCCTAGAACTTAGAACTATTTAAACCTAACTAACCTAAGGACATCAATGCCCGAGGCAGGATTCGAACCTGCGACCTTAGCGGTCTCGCGGTTCCAGACTGTAGCGCCTAGAACCGCTCGGCCACCCCGGCCGGCGCCGTCAGGTCAGTTCAGAATTCTGAAGACTACGTTCCGAGCTTTTACAGAATAATTGGACTATCCAGCGTCTGCTCAAATATTATCTCTAATAGTGACAGTATATAGACTACTGTGAAACAGGATATTATTTTGTTATTATGGTACCGGGAGATTAAAAAAGATATAACATACTTCAATCGTTTATTATAGACAAATTACACTGAAGCGCCATAGAAACTCGTATAGGCATGCGTATTCAAATACAGATATACGTAAATAGGCAGAATACGGCGCTGTGGTCGGCAATGCCACCGTAAGACAACAACTGTGTGGCGCAGTTGTTAGATCGGTTACTTCTGCTGCAATGGCAGGTTATCAAGATTATCATTAAAGATTTGAGTTTGACCGTGATGTTATAGTCGGCGCACGAACGATGGGACACAGCATCTCCGAGGTAGTAGTGAAGTGGGGATTTCCCCGTACGACAATTTCACGATTGTACCGCGAATATCAGGAATCCGATAAAACATCAAATCTCCGACATGACTGAGGCCCGAAACAGATCCTGCAAGAACTGGACCTACGAAGACTGAAGAGAATCGTTCAAAGTGACAAAAGTGCATCTGAAACTTCCTGGCAGATTAAAACTGTGTGCCGGACCGAGACTCGAACTCGGGACCTTTGCCTTACTGGCAGAAGTAAAGCTGTGAGGACGGGGCGTGAGTCGTGCTTGGGTAGCTCAGTTGGTGGAGCACTTGCCCGCGTCAGGCAAAGGTCCCGAGTTCGAGTCTCAGTCCGGCACACAGTTTTAATCTGCCAGGAAGTTTCGTATCAGCGCACACTCCGCTGCAGAGTGAAAATTTCATTCTGAAAAGTGCAACTCTCCCGCTGCAAATTTCAATGCTGAGCCATGAACAAGCGTCAGCGTACGAACCACTCAACGAAACATCATCGATATGCGCTTTGCGAGCCGAAGGCCCTCTCGTGTACCCTTGATGATTGCAGGACGCAAACCCTTACGCCTCCTCTGGGCCCGTCAACATCGACATTGGACTGTTGATGACTGCAAAGATGTTGCGTGGTCGGATGAGTCTCGTTTCAGATTTTATCGAGCGGATGGGCGTGTACGGGTATGGAACAATCTCATGAGTATATGGACCCTGCATAACAGCAGGGCACTGTTGGAGCCGGTGGAAGCTCTTTAATGGTGTGGGGTGTGTGCAGCTGGAGTGATATGGAACCCCTGATACGTCTAGATACGAATCTGACAGGTGACATGTACGTAAGCATCCTGTCTGATCACTTGCATCTATTCATGTCCATTGTGCATTCCGACGTACTTGGACAATTCTAGCATGACATTGTAACACCACACACGTACAGAACTGCTACAGAGTGGCTCGAGGAACACTCTCCTGAGTTTCAACACTTCCGTTGGCCACCAAACTCCCCAGACAAGAACATTGTTGAGCGTATCTGGGATGCCTCGCAACGAGCTGTTCAGAAGATGTCTCCAACCCCTCGTACTCTTCGGATTTATGGACAGCCCTACAGGATTCAAGGTGTCGCTTCCCTCCAGTACTACTTCAGACATTAGTCGAGTCCATGCGACGTTCTGTTGCGGCACTTCTCCGTGCTCGCGGGGGGCCTACGCGGTGTAAGGTGTGCCAGTTTCTTTGGCTCTTCAGTGTATAAAGATACAAACATATTGTCCATGTCACTGTACAGAGAAAGGTTCAAAGTTTTGACACAGCTGCGCTGTTGTTTGTTTGCAGCAACGTGGTGACTACACCAGAAGATAAGTAATTTTGTGTGTTGTATTTTGCGCGAAGTCAGTCCATTGTTCACGTGGAACGTGTATTCCGCCGTCGATTCAACAACAAGCCACCTCTGTACAAGTAGATTTATGACTGACTTACAGAATTGATGGAAGTTGGTGGCAAGTGTGAAGGGAAGAGCAGTAGTGGGTCACGCAAGTAAGATAAAAATTTTAGGCGTATGTGACACGCGTTCACACGGAGCTCTCGGAAGTCCTCGACACGGACAGGCCACAAACTTCAGTTTCTTCAAACTACTGTTTGGCGTGTACTAAAACGACACCTGCGTATAAATTGTTACAAGCTGCAGTTACTGCTTCACCGGAATTAAGGGGATTTACGGAAACTGAATGTGTTTTGTGCCGCTCCTGTCTACAAAGTTGCGGAGGAGACTGTGACGGGAATGTAATACCTGGACATGCTGCGAAACTGGTTGTTCCCTCAACTTCACTAAACTTCCAGTATTTTCATTTTTAAGCATGACGACGCTCGGCCTCGCTTTCAGCTTGATGTACGACTTTATGTCAACAACACCATTGCACAGCGTTGGACTGAAACGGCTTGACGACAAGTTCTTTTTAATTCCTTTTGGCCTACGAAGTCACCAAACCTACAATTTGCTATCTTTTCTATGGAGGTACATAAAAGACATTTGTCGCACCTACGGCAGTTACACTTTAAGATCTGCTCAAACATGGTTCAAATGGCTGTAAGCAGTATGAAACGTAACATCTGAGGTCATCAGTCCCCTATACATAGAACTACTTAAACCTAAGGACATCACACACATCCATGCCCGAGGAAGGATTCCAACCTGCGACCATAGCAGCAGTGCGGTTCCAGACTGAAGCGCCTAGAACAGCTCGGCCACCAAGATCTGTGAAATCGAACTGTTGCAGTTGTCTATTCAGTATAAAGGGCCTGTTGATTCGCGCGTGGAGTGAAATGGAGTACCGTTTTCATGCTACATGAGAAACAATGGTCCTCATGTTGAGTATATGATATAGTGTCCGTGCGATGATAATACTCTGAATGTGCAATGTGTCTCTGCCCTTCATAGTGCCGCCCGCTGGAGGCCGAGCGGTTCTAGGCGCTTCAGTCTGGAACCGCGTGACCGCTACGGTCGCAGGTTCGAATCCTGCCTCGGGCATTGATGTGTGTGCTGTCCTTAGGTTAGTTAGGTTTAAGTAGTTGTAAGTTCTAGGAGACTGATGACCTGAGATGTTAAGTCCCATAGTGCTCAGAGCCATTTGAACCATTTGAATCATTCATAGTTTGTCCATAACAAAGGAATGATATCTATTCTTTCTTATTGAATCACCCTGTGTTAGATTGTGGAAATAAAGAGCCACTGATTAGACTTCACCGCGTGGATGATTGGCGTGAATTAACAGTAGCCTTGAGTTATTACATTCACAAGTCTTATTTCTCGTAGATTCACTGCCAAGGACAATGATAATAATCCTAGAGCTAGTGCAGGATCACCGAGCAGGTAGTTGTACATGCCAACGCCCCCGCAGATCTCAAGATCCAGTGACAAGTGACGGAAGAGCCGCCTGTTGCGTCCCACGCACACACCTCGCCCCGCCTGGCAGAGACGCGACTGCGTGGCCGGAGGCCGCCTGCGACACCCGTCGCTCCCTCCCACTGTCTCTACCCTCTCCCTCGCCGCATCCTCCGCCCACCCCTTCTCGCTGCCTTGCAATTTCATTTCCTGCCACGGCGACATTAATTTTGCAGCAACAGTTTTCGAGGTAAGCGCTTCCCGTCCACTCCATGTTATTTGATGGTGAATTCTTTATGCGACCGACTCGGCGACTTGCCTTCCCCTCTGCCCTCTCCACCTCTACTCAGCCGCCGTGTTGCTCCCCGGCCTCGGAGCTTCCTCTGTCTGCAGGAGGCGAGCCTGACGAGTCCGGTGCGTTTCTCATGACTGGCCGACGCGCTTTTTGGCACTGCGGGCCAACATTTACAATTTAAAGGAAGATCATTGCCAATTATACATTTTGCCGTCGTTTACTTCGGCTGTGATAACAAGAATTAAATCCACGGGTGCACCATGAAATGTGTGTACCAATTGTTTCTTTCACAATTTACGACGCACATTAGATATCCCGCTGGGATCTCTACAGCAGTACCAGCAGAGCTTGGAAGAACCAATGAGTTACGAAATGACGCGGAATGCACGATACTGCCGCTAGGAGACTAGAAAGCAGCAATGGCTGACAATGGAAGACTGACGACACAGCAACGATCGGCAATTGTGTTACTTTTTCATGAAACGAAAAGCCTTGTTGTGACTCAGAGGCGTTTTCGACAACAGTTTAGCACACGATGAGTCCCTTGCAAGAAGACCATCCACAGGTTGTACGATAAATTTGTACAGGAAGGAACAGTATTTTAAGCGAAGCGACCTCGGCCTAAGCCGGTTTGCTCGCCGGAGAATATTGAAGCAGTACGAGTTGCTGTACAGAGAAGTCCTGGGAAATCGTGTAGAAAGGCAGCAGTGCAACTTGGAATATGCAGACGCTCCGTTCAACGCATTCTTAAAAGTGACCTCCATATGTACCCATACAAGATGACCTGTGCACAGAAGCTCACTGAAGAACACAAGCAGCAGAGGCTACTGTTTGCTCAGCGGGCGGACGATAGGGAAGAAACTCTCAACAACGTTTGGTTTTCAGACGAGGCGCATTTTCATTTAGACGGGATGGTTAACAAACAAAATGTACGCTTTTGGGCCACTGAAAACCCACAAGTACTTCATGAACGCCAACTTTAAGCTCCGGGGATTACAGCGTGGGCAGCATTTCCAGTCACGGGCTTATTGGACCCTTTTTCTTTGAAGAAACTGAACAGCGAGCGTTTTTGAGCAAGCTTCGCAATAGCTTCATTCCACAGCTTCTTGCTACTGCCTTTCCATCCAATACGCAGTGGTTCATGCAAAGTCACACACCGCAAACACTGTGTTGGAGGTTTTACACCAGCATTTCGACATGCGGATCATTTCACTCAGGCTTCCAGGTCGCTTCAATGACGGACAAAATTGCCCCCCCCCCCCCCAATAGTCCAGACCTCAGTCCATGTGACTTTTTTCTTTGGGGGTACCTAAAGGAAAAAAATTTCCCGAAACGTCCACGTGATTTAATGGAGAGCAGAAGATTGATTCTTCAAGCTTGTAGTGAAATTACGGAAGACATCTGCCATAGGGTATTCACTAACTTCAGTGTTCGTTTGAAGGAAGTAAGGAAACTAAATGGTGCACATATTGAGCATGTGCTGAGTTATAACAAATCTCCATGGACGGCTCTTCATTGTAGTATATGTTCCTTTCAGATTGTATTGACAGTAAAGTTTATATTCAAAAAGGAAAAGGTAACACATTTCGTGCGCCACCCCGTATTTTATGCGCAAATGTTCGATATGTAGATTAAAATTTTATTTTTGCATTTTCACGTCCATCATTCGGTTGATATTAACGGCATATAATGAGGAATCCTCTGAAACTGCGAAAATTTGCGCCAATAAGCAGCCTCAGCTCTCTGCGTTGTACTCTGCCTGGGAAAAGAAAACTAACTATCCAGAAATACAAGACCAAAAGAAATCAAATTTCATAGATTCAGAAGGTACGTGATGCTGTTTCAAGCTGCAACATCGGATCCAACTTACAAAGAGCTCGGCATTATCAGCCAACTTAACTGTATCGCTTTACACCCCTTGTAGCATATAGTGATTCGTTAGGGCAAAAAGCGGTTGAATCCTCTATTCACACAAGCCGGCCAAATGGCGCTATGGTCTTTGGTTTCCTGGATGGTGACACTGGCATGAAGTTGACTTACGAGCTGGTCTCACGCATGTTTCACCAGGGATGGATCTAGAGACGTTATTGACCACGTGAGTACGTCGAAATCACGGAGACAGTACGTAGAGAGACGTTTCTTTTTGTGGACGAGCATTGTCATGTTGAATAATGGTACCCTCAACCTGGAACATGGTTACCACCGGAGGATGTAGGATGCCCACGACGCATCATTGTGACGTCAGAGTTCGCTCAGTCACCGCCAAGCGACAGCTGTCCATGCTTCCCTCTCCTGGCGCCACTGTAACGCAGCCGTTTCTGTTAAGGTGTTAAGGGCAGCCTACGCATGTGACGGTAATTCCGTACTTCTTCAGCCACTAGTTTCTGATCAATGACCCAAAACGTAGAAGGGAGTTCATTTCCTACTCGTGGATGGCAGGTGGAGATGGGAGGAACTTACGATGTACCTGGTGATAAGAGCTGGCCGACTGGAACCTTGATGAACAGTATACCTTCCCTCAGGTTCCCATAAAGCCCATCATCAGGCCACTGCCTCATCCGAAAGCCCCGCAAGGTTCTACGAACGTCCAAATGGAGCCACACCACTTCTCAGACGAGACTCTTGGCTGTTCAGCTTGTCACAGAGAATTGTAACTAAGATGTTTTACGTACCCGCCGATGGTGTGAATGCGTACCAAACTACACTGACATCAGACTCGTCTTTTGGGTGATTCACTGATTTTGTCAGGCAAGGTATGTTTCGAACACACTTACGAATCACTACTACTTCTCATCCTACTTAACGTCAGAGGCGATCAGCAGACCGAACAGAAGGGCCGGTCATCGCGAAAAGACATCAGATTAATCCCGTGTAGCACCGCCTCTAGCGTAGATGCTGGCCTACAAGGAGGACAGATACAAATTTTTCCAGTTACACAGCATCTGGCTGAAAACTGTAATTAACGATTAGACTCTACTCCTCGTCAAGCTACAAAATTGAAACGTTTCATACACTTCTCAAATAGTCTCAAACAATTTCTGCGGGATTAATATGGAGTGAGGTGCTTAAGGGTGCGCAAATGTTGAAACAGCCAGGAACTTACGCCCTGAGAATACGCTTTTCGTCATCCTACAAGGCAGGGTGATAACAGTGTAGGCATGGAGACATGGAACGAAAGAAATCACTTGGTCAACGAAAATGTTGAACTAAACATCCTACTTCATGTCCATGAAACTTGTAAATGTGGAAGCAACGCATGGCTTGAATCACACCTCAAAGACATCATAGAACTACCTCTGGTCTGGTTGGCTGCTTCATGTTGGGGAAGAGGAACAAACAGCGAGGTCATCGGTCCCATCGGATTAGGAAAGGATGGGGAAGCAAGTCGGCCGTGCCCTTTCGAAGGGTACCATACCGGCATTTGCCTCAAGCGATTTAGTGAAATCACGGAAAAACTAAACCCGGTTGGCCCGACGCGGGTTTGAGCCATCGTCCTCCCGAATGCGCGATCAGTGAGCTAAATACCGCGCCCCCTCGCTCGTTGCTCCGATTTGGACAACACCCTCACTCACGATTAAAGGCCTCATTGTGCCATCAGTATTCTAGACAATTTGGGAAAAGGAAAAATCGCTACTCATCGGACCAAACCACACTTCTGTCATCTGCTGTCCTTTTTTCTGTTTTTTTTCTGGCCCATTGCAGCTATATTTGTCACTATTATCAATGATCTTTTGTGAGTTACCCTACTATAAATATCAAGTGCATATAGTTTGCTTTGCAATGTCTTTCTCGGAAACTGGTTGACAAGGACCTGTATTCTCTAATAGCAGCAATTCGTGTCGGATTTGAAAGCGACTGTCATTTACAAGACATGAAACTCGCCTACAGTTCCTGTCGACTGGGAGCTGTTCACAACAAATATTGTTGTTTTGTCTTAAATGTCGTACACCACTCCATTCTACAGAAACACTTGCCAACCTGCGTCTATGCCCAACAAATCAGACTTCTTCATTCAAGAAATCGTATTGGGCACATCCAAACATGATAGCTCATTTCTTCAGCCGCGCGGGGTAGCCGCGCGGTCTGGGCGTCTTATCACGGTCCACGCGGCTTCCCCCGTCGGAGGTCCGAGTCCTCCCTTGCGCATGGGTATGTGTGTTGTCCTTAGCGTAAGTTAGTTTAAGTTAGATAATGTAGTGCGTAAGCTTGGGGACCGATGACCTCAGCAGTTTGGTCCCATAAGATCTCACCACAAATTTCAAATTTTCAGTTCCTTTCTTCCATTCTGTCATGTCTTTTCGCCGTCTCATTTTACTGTACGAATCCCACATAACGTATTTACAGATCCATATAATTACACTGCTACATTTTAAATTAGTGGTGAGGTGTCGCATTGCCATGTACGAGCATTTCTACACTATCCAACCATTCCGAAACGGCCTCTGTGCTCTTTGAAGCTATGGCAGATTTACCCGGTGAGCACATTATCATGACGCATATAAATCCAGTCAGCTCCTCTATATCCGATGATGGCTTGTAACAGATCTCTTACGTCTTTCCTCTCCTTTCTTTGCAGTGCCTAGTTACTTTGAGAAATAACTAACAATGTAACTCAATAGATACCTCTGTAATGGCAAATTTGAAACGTTTGCAATGTGCTTCGAATGGTGTCCTCGTCATCTGCCGGTAGTTAAATCCTAAAATTCTCCCCACACTGTGTACAGAGTGAATCATTAACTGTGTTACAAAGGTCCTAATTTCAGGAAAACATCAAAATGGAGCTTGTCTCCTTAATCTGTATTTGCCCTTTCAGCGTGCTATTTTTCTGTAGCCATCTTTCTTCCTGTGTTACATCATCCGTAGTTCCTCCTTACGGTAATTGCCATTACAGTAACAGGAAATTTCATGGATATAAAGGGAATGATAGTTGGGTTGCATACAAATAGGAAGCTAAACAGGAATTTCCTTCTTCTCTTTTTATTTTAATTTAATTTTTTTATTGTAGAAGAGTTCATAGCAACCGCGACCTCTCCGAATAACAATATTCTGGCACACTGGTTGCCACTGGAGAGTATGCTGCATCACCGCTATTCAATATGTATTTGATGTGTGGTCTTTAATTGTTAAGTCAGGCAGACACCTTCAATTTCTTCCCTTCTGTGGATCCCATAATTCATTTTTACCACACGGTGGAGAGTGAACTGATTTTGAACTTCCTGGCAGGTTAACACTCTGTGCAGGACAGGGACTCGAACCTGGGACTTTTGCACTTCGGGGGCAAGTGCTCTACCGACCGAGCTACCTAAGCACGACTCACGACATGCCTGCTCAGCAGGAAAACTACTTTTAGATTAGATAACATTAATTATTCATTCCATAGACCAATAAAAGAGGGAATCCTCCTGGGTGTGGAACATGTCAGATAAACACATTACAAAAATGTAATTAGAAAAACTTGAGTTTAATTAATGTTAATGATCCTCAGTCAATAAACATCAAAATTACGTACATGAACTAAATTTAAACTTCTAATAGTTACAGGTTTAATACTTACATCTGCTTTTATTAAATCCATCATTCAGACATTTGCTAGTTTCTTGGCTATTACAACCAAGTATTGTCAAAAATTAAAGTAAGTTATTAATTTCAGTGATCCTTAGCTAAGAACAGTCAGATTATGTACAAGATTTAAAATTAAACTTCCACTATTTACAGACTTAAGACTTACATCTGCTTTCCATACATCCATCATTCACACAGTAGGTAGTTACTTGGCTGTTACAACCAAGTATTGTCAAAAATTGAAGTGTAATAAATTTTCATTAAGATGGTCTACTGCACTTGTTGAGAAACTCATCGATGGAATAGAAGTAGTTGGCCACCAAAATTTCTTTGAAATTATGTTTAAAGTGTGCCTTGTCTGAAACTTTGCTGGTAACTTACTGAAAATATGCGTTGCTGAATACTGGACTCCTTTCTGGGCAAGAGTAAGTGATTAAATCGCTATGTGTATTGTTCTTATTCCTAGTATTGATACTGCGCACTAAGCAGTTAGTTGGAAAAACTGATGTATTATTTGCAACAAACTTCATTAAGGAATAAATATACTGAGAAGCTGGGATTAATATGCCCAATTCTTTCAATAGGATTCGGCAAGACGTTCTTGGATTTACACTACTCATTACTCTTATTATACGCTTCTGTACTCTAAAATTTTTTTCTCTATTTGTGGAGTTACCCCAAAATATGATACCATATGACATAATGGAGTGAAAATAAGCAGAATATGCCAGTTTTTTAATATTTATATCTCCTATGTCGGACATCATTCGCACTGCAAACACAGACTTCTTTAGGCGCTTTAGCAGTTCGTTAGTATGTTGCTCCCAAGTAAATTTATTATCAAGTTGCAATCCCAAGAATTTTACACTCTCAACTTCTATTTCCATGTCGTCATATTTTATACACACACCAGAAGGAAATCTCTTGGAACTGCATATAGTGGGTCTTTTCAAAGTTTAATGACAGTGAATTGGCTATGAACCACTTATTAATGTCAGTAAAAGTTTGATTAGCTGCCCTTTCTAAATTTATATTTGATTTACTATTTATTGCAATGTTTGTATCATCTGCAAAAACTTGGCATCTGGTAATGTAACAGATGACAGGTCATCAACATACATGAGAAACAGTAGTGGATCTAGTATGGAACATTGGGGGACACCATATGTAATTTCTTCCCAGCCAGATGATTTATGATTGCCTACAGCTGAAGTGTTACATAATGACACCCTTTGTTTTCTATTAGTAAGATATGACTGAAACCACTTTGCAGCACTACCAGTGACGCCATAATATTTTAATTTACTTAAAAGAATGCTGTGTTTCGCACAGTCAAACGCTTTTGACAGGTCAAAGAATATGCCAGTTGCCTCTAATTTGTTGTCCAATGAATTAAGGACATTTTCGCTGTAAGTATAAGTAACTTTCTCAATCTTAAGAAACCCAAACTGTGACTCTGACGGTATGTTATTTTCACCAAGGTGCTTAAGTAGACGCTTGAACACAACTTTTTCAAAGATTTTTGATAAAGCTGGCAAAAGTGACATCAGTCGGTGATTTGACGGCATTTCTTTGTCCCCTTTGTTGTGGAGAGGTACAACTTCAGTATATTTAAGCCAGTCTGGGAATGTTCCTGTGGCAAGTGATTGATTACACAAACAACTTAAGATATGACTAAGCTCACATGAATACCCTTTCATTAACTTTGTTGATATGTTATCATAACCACTAGAATGCTTTGATTTCAACGACTTTATGATGGATTCTATTTCTTTGTGTGAAGTAAGTGTCAAGTCCATGTTACTGAGACTGCTTGTGTGCACTGGTCTCAGATATTCCATTGCATTATTTACTGAACCGGACCACCCCATGCTATCAGTAACAGAGACAAGTACTGGTTTAAATGGTTTGAAACATAACATGCGTTTGTTACCAGGATTTCATTTACTTTTAGTGCTATTTGTTCCTCCTCATTTTATGGTCCTACCTGTCGCTGACTTAACTATGTCCCATATTGTTTTTATTTTATTGCTGGATGTATTTATCTACTTCTCATAATGCAGGTGTTTGGATTTCTGTGAAATTTGCAAGGTAGGAGTGAACTACTGGCATAATTAAGGCTGTCAGGTAGTTTAATTGTGTGAATGGGCGAATTGTTGGTGCTATTTTGACGGTCAGCATTATACAGTCATTTAAAAACTGCTACACAATTACAACAGCACTTTATCGATTAAGGACGGTTATAATCGCTGCAATCACGCCACCGTACATAATTTTCTCATTAAGTTGTTACTGTAATTATCTTCCATTAACTGTTTGTTTTCCTATTTCTCCAACTATTTTTCAGTAGGTAACCCTGTACTGAACGCTGAGCGTGCCTTAGAGGTACACTGTTTCTCACATTAAATCTCCACGTCTCGCTGTGACAAGCCAGAACTGTAACAAGTGGTGACTATAAAGTTTAATTGTCAGATAAATTTGAAATCTTATTTTGAAAATCCTACTTAGTTTACTAGTAGTGTTTCAAGATATTCTAACTATTCATTGAGTCGTTGTCTCCGTCTGCCCTGAATAACAAAACTTAGCAGACGGTTGCATAGCGTCATCGGAAGTTAAAACTTTCTTTTCGATACGTCACAAATAACTGTAGTCAGTTTGAATTGTAATTATAAATGCTGTATTAATTTCTTGAATCTGTCGTTGAAGCCTATCAGCACAAAGCAATGAGCAAAACGAATGTAACACAAACGAATGTATTAACACATATTCCATATTTGTTCATATTCAAGAATCCGTAAACAGCAGAAGATTGGCCATGGAATCAAATATCCCAACGGTTTTACACACACACACCGTGTGCGAATGAAATCTGAGTATTGAGTTACGCATCGAATTATTTGCAATTCCTGGTATCCGAACACGAGGAGCCCTGTTTTTAGCTGGCCGCTATTGTCTTGTAAGAGGAAGCCATTTCCTACCTGCAATGACTTGATGGCAGTTACATATCGGTTTTTGATACAGTTATGAGATGACAAATCCATGCTATGAACTATTTTTCTGTAATTTTTTCTCTCCCTTTATCGCGTTTTTCTCTTTAGCCTCCCAAATTACTCTCTCTGCCTCTCAGAATCTCTAGCTAAATCTTCATCACTGTATATGCACCACAACCAGAGTCACTTACACTGTTAATTTTATTTCTTTATTTTTTTGCGCCATCTACTATTTAACTGCGCAGTCATCTTCTCCTCGTTCCTATATCTTGCAGCGCTGCTATTCATTAGTGTATTGTCCGAATGTAGGTTTGTAGTGCTTCAGTCGTGAAAGTAGCCTCAGGTTGGTTCTGATTGTGGGCCACCAATGTGATAGGTTCATTGCACCCTAGACACGTGTCCAGATGGCAGCACATGCAGCGGCTCGGGCTGCGCCACCTGGAAAACACATCTATCGACAAATACGGTAGCGAAACTGCAGAGGTAGGAGATTTGCCCTCATATTTATGGAGAACCGTTTTGTTTTCCTTGCTACCGGATTGGAATTTTTGTTGCGGCCAGAAATATCCACAGGTCGTATTCGTTGCCCACCGGCAACAAACAGGAAACTTCATTAAGCGTTCAAATGTAAAATATTGGAAAAGTAAACCGAGAATATTTGGTGACCGGACTGCGGTACCTGTGTGCTTCCCGGAACCCACACGTGCGGTTCCGGTGAACTGATTCCATAAACAGCGTTGCCTATCGCTTTGCAGGCTACGTTATTTTACAGTCCGCATCCACCACAGACCATTCGGTTCTTAGTAAACAAAGCGATCTTCCTTGAGCAAAGTGTCCCTGTTTACTTCACGTAAGTGAGTAAATGTCATCTTTTTCTCTGATGTTTCCCGGTTTTGTCCTAACAAATTAATGGCTAGTGAGGATAATATACAGATGTTTGTTAACTTTTCAGATTCCCGAACTGTGAGGGAAAACACAAGTAGCATTGCTAAAGCCCGGCAAAAACCTGACTGAGCCGAAAAAAAATCCGTCCTATTTCATGTATAAGTAATTTGCTGGTATGGTTCTGTTAATTGCACCAAAAACCTCAATATAAAATCTATTCCTGGAGAAACTGGATGCAGATCAGGAAAAGCATAATGACACTTTCACTCTGCAGCGGAGTGTGCGCTGATATGAAACTTCGTGGCAGATTAAAACTGTGTGCCGGACCGAGACTCAAACTCGGGACCAAGTGCTCTTGCCCGCAAAAGGCAAAAGTCCCGATATCGAGTCTCGGTCCGGCACACAGTTTTAATCTGCCAGGAAGTTTCAGGAAAAGCAGGTTGTTGTCAAATACTTCGTCTCACACGACACACCGAAGACGGGTTTGATAGGAAATTAATAAATGCTCCTGTCTTTGTTGACATACGACTGGCTTATATGTTAGGATGCATCCTGCACAATCTACGTTACCCACCAAGAGAAGAAAAGTAGATGGACCAACCAAGAGAATGTATTAGCCCCAGGGAGCGTTCTTCCACCTGTTCTTGTTGTGGTCTTTAGTGCGAGGACTCGTTTGATGCAGCTCTCCATGTTACTGTGCGAACCTCTTCATCTCCGAATAACTACTGGAACCTAAATCCCTCTGAATATGTTCACCCTATTCATAAATTGGTTTCCCTCTACTATTTTTAGCCCTAACAAGCCTCTTCAATACTAAACTGGTGATCCGTTGATGTTTGAGAATGTGTCCTATCAACCGAACCATTTTTTGGTCAAGTTGTGCCACAAATTTGTTGTCTCCCTAATTCTCATCAGTACGTCCTTATTAGTTACGTGATCTAGCCCTCTAATCTTCAATATTCTTCTGTAGCATCACATTTCAAAACTTTCTGTTCTCTTCTGTTTATCGTCCATTATTCACTTCCATTCATGGCTACACTCCATACAAATACTTTCAGAAAATATTTCCTAATATTTAAATCTATGATAGATGTTAATAAATTTCTCTTCTTCTGAAAAACTTTTCTTGCCATTCCCAGCTTACATTTGATACCCTCTCTACTTCGGCACAATGAGTTGTTTTGCTGCCCAAATAGCAAAACTTATCTACTACTTTAAGTACCTCCTTTCCTAATGTAACTCCCCCAGCATCAACTGATTTCAATTTACTTCATTCCATTATTCTTGTTTTGCTTTTGTTGAAAGTCATCTTATACCCTCCTTTCAAGACACTATCTATTCCGTTCAAGTACTCTCTCAAGTCCTTTGCTGCCTCTGAAAGAATTACATGTCATCAGCAAACCTCAAAGTATTTGTTTCTTTTCCCTGAACTTTAATTCCTACTCCAAATTTTTCTTTGGTTTCCTTCACTGCTTGTTCTGTTTACAGGTTGAATTACATGGGAGATCGGCTATAACCATGTCTCAATCCCTTCTCTACCACGGCTTCCCTTTCATGCCAGTCGACTTTTAAAACTTCCATCTGCTTTCTGTACAAGTTGTAAAGAACCTTTCTTTCCCTTTGTTTTACGCCTGCTATGTTCAGAATTTAAAGAGAACATGTCAGTCAATATCACCAAAATCCTCCTCTAAGTCTACAAATGCCTTAAACGTAGGTTTTCCTCTTCTTAAATTATCTTCTAAGATATGTCGTGGGGTCAATATTGCGTCGCGTCTTTCTACATTTCTCCGGAATCCAAACTCGCCTTGACTTCTTATACTGATAGTTCACTAATTTTAATGCCTATGAGAAATTGCTTTCTGTAGTATTGGAATTATTACATTCTTCCTACAGTCAGAGTATTTCGCTTGTCTCATACGTCTTGCACACCGGGTGGACCAGTTTTGTCGTTGCTGGCTCACCCAAGGCTTCTAACGGGCCTTGTTTTGACTGAGACATTTCAGAGGTCTTTCAAATTCCTCTCGTAGTAACTTATCTTCAATTTCATCTTCATCTGCATCCGTTTCTTTTTCCATAATCTTTCTTTGAAGAACATATCCCTTGTATAAACCCTCTATATAAACTTTCCACCTTTCAGGCTTCCCTTCTTTTCTTAGGATTGGTTTTCCATCTGAGATCTTGATATTCATACAGCTGCGCCTCTTTTCTCCATAGGCTTCTTTAATTTTTCTGTAGGCGGTATCTACCTTTTCCCCTAGTGAAATATCCTTCTAAATCCTTACCTTTGTCATCTAGTTACTACCGTTTAGACATTTCCTGCCAGTGTCATTTTTTAAACTTTTGAATTATCTTTCGCCTCCTTCACTTGCTGCATTTCCATATTTTCTCCTTTTATCAGTTAAATTCAATACTGTTTTGTTATCTAAGGATTTCTACTATGCCTTGTCTTTTTACCTATTTGATCCTCTGCTGCCTTCACTATTCAATCTCTTAAATCCACTCATTCATCTTGTACTGTATTCCTTTCCCCTGTTCTAATCAAACATTGCCTAATGCTCTCTCTGAAACTCTCAGCGAACTCTTGTTCTTTCAACTTATCAAGATCCCATCTTAATTTCCTACCCTTTTCCACTTTCCTCACTTTTCATCTACAGTTCATAAACAATAACTTGTGGTAAGAATCCACATTTGCCTTCGAATTTAAAATCTAGTTCCTAGTATCTGTCTCACCATATACAGGGTGACAATTATTGAAATATATTAAATAAAATCGTTATAACTTCTGAACCGTTTGAGTTAGGACGTTCAAACTGCATGGTTGCCCGTGGGGCATGATCGGAATTTGGTTTAGCGAGGACGTCCACTTTTAGATAGGTCCGTCAACAAGCAAAACTCACGCATTTGGTGGACTGCAAATCAACATTTCGCTATCGAGAAGTGTCTTTATCTTCAACGGTTGATTGTTTGCTGTGCAATGTCCAGTCACGGAATAACTGATGCGATAATACCTGATGGCACTTTGACTACCGAACGGTACGTGAACATTTTAGAAGATGATTTCTTCCCTATTGTCCAAAGTGATGTCGACAAGATATAGTTCCTACAAGACAGAATCGATCCCATCGAAGCAGGATGATGTCCTGGAGCAGCACTTTGGGGACCACATTCTGACTTTAGGGTACCAAGAAGATACTGGTATGGGCCTCGAGTGGTCGCCATATTCTCCAGATCTGAACACATCTGTCTCCTTTTTGTGAGGCTGTATTAAAGACAAGGTGTAGAGCAATGATACCAAAACCGTAGCTGTGTTGAAAACTGCCGTGCAGGAGGTCATCGACAGCATCAATGTTCCTACTCTTCAGCGGGTAATACAGAATTTCGCTATTCGTATGCGCCACATCATCGCCAAGGATGGCAGGCATATCGAACACTTCATAACCGAAATCCGAATACCTGTAGTGACGGTTTCATGTGAATAAAGTGTGTGCACGAGGTAGTTTGGAACTAATTAGGTTTTTCTCATATAATTAAATAATTGTCACCCTGTATAATCAATGTGTAACGCTTCGGTGTCTCCAGGTCTCTTCCACATTACAGCCTTCTTTTATGATTCTTAAATCAAGCGTTAGTTTAGCACAGAGCATAATTTAACATTGCTGTCAGAAGGCTTCCTTTTTGATTCCTTTCCCTAAGTCCACATTCACCTACAATTATTCCTTCTCTTCCTCTTCCTGTTATCGAATTTCAGTCCCATCTCTTTTAAACTTTCGTCTCCCGAAACTATCTTAAAAATTTCTCTTATCTCGTTATACAGTTCTTCAACCCCTTCATTATCTGCTGAGCTATTTGTTGTACAAGCTTGTACTACTGTGGTGGTTGGAGGCTTCGTGTCTATCTTGGCTACAATAATGTGTTCACTATACTGCTCATAGTAGCTTACCCGCATTGGTATTTTCGTTCATTATTAATGCTACACCTGCGTTACCCCTGTTTGATTTTCTATTTATAACCCTGTATTCACCTGACCAGAAGTCCTGCTCCTCCTGCCACCGAATTTCACTAATTCCCACTATATCTAACTTGAACCAATCTATTTCCTTTTATAAATTTTCTAATCTACCTAACTGATTAAGGGATGCAAAATTCCACGCTCAGATCCGTAGAATGTCAGTTTTGTTTCTCCTGATGACGACATCCTCCTGAGTAGTTCCCAAACGAAGATGCAAATGAGGGACTATTTTACCTCCGGAATATTTTCCCAAAGAGGACACAATTAGCGTTTAACCATATGGTACAATTGCATGCTCTATTCTGTACAGTGTGTACACAAATGGTCAGCTAAACCAGCTGGAAATAGAGAGATTCGTATCCGCAGACGTCACTGCCATTATTGCTCAAAGAAAAACATTTGAAGTTGAAAGAAAACAGAGAGGAATAGGATACCGTCCGGTATTACTATGAAGAAAATCACTTGAGACCTAATGTAGAAAAAAATAAAGAAGTATGCACACTCTACCTCCGAAATAGAGAAGCCTAAAAACAGTTGGAAATATAATGGAGAGGTATTAGACTACAGCAGTGCGCCAGATCAATATACCTGAAAGTCAGCCTAGACTTTAAACTCTCTGTACTGATCGGACAGGAAAAAAAATATGTACTAGTAACAATATTACACGTAAACTGACTTGTTCAACGTGGGGAGAACAAACTGGTGGTTTTCGATTATTAGCAAAGGGATTCTGTTTAGCAATGCGGAGAATATGCGGCGCCACTGTGGGATGGGAGGCGTCTGGCCGCTCCATACACCTAGACGTCGCTTTAAATGAGACTGTCAGGATTGTAGCCGGACGCTGAGGCCTACACCTGCCCATATAATTTACCCACTAAATGACAGCCGCAAAGTATCCAGTGAAACAGAGAGGAAAAAGCAGCAAGTAGATCCACGGCAGTTAATGTGTAACCAACAAACAGTTCCAACTTCTCTTGCGCGAAGGAAGAGCCATGTATCCATTGGAAAGCGCCGCTAGAAGGCCACATGTGACCCGCCGCGTATCTTTATGGTTGCACTCTCTGCAAAATACAAATCTGCACTACAAAGAAGAAACCACACAAGGTCAGTAGCTACAGTGTAGTACACGGTGAGCATTGAACAGCCTAAGAGCAGCAGTCGCAAAATGCGTAGTATGTGTGGTTAAGTGAGGCTACAATCTGAACGTGGAGAAACACAGTCGTGGAGTTTACTTGCACCGCGAAGATCAATTTGTATGCAATGACAAGGGCACTAAAGCTGCAGACTTTCGGAAGAATATAGCTTAAATGTTCTCTTCCT
Organism: Schistocerca serialis cubense; assembly: GCF_023864345.2. Taxonomy (NCBI): domain Eukaryota; kingdom Metazoa; phylum Arthropoda; class Insecta; order Orthoptera; family Acrididae; genus Schistocerca; species Schistocerca serialis. Next base: position 57,946,126 of record NC_064644.1, read on the forward strand.
GACACAAAAAGCAAAAGTGAGTACAAAAAATGCACAACTTCTTTCCAAAATATAGTAATACACTACTGGCCATTAAAATTGCTACATCAAGAAGAAATGCATATGATAAACGGATATTCATTGGACAAATATATTATACTAAAATTGACATGTGATCACATCTTCACGTAATTTGGGTGCATAGATCCTGAGAATGCTAAAGATTAGATGGGTAGATCACATAACTAATGAGGAAGTATTGAATAGGATTGGGGAGAAGAGAAGTTTGTGGCACAACTTGACCAGAAGAAGGGATCGGTTGGTAGGACATGTTCTGAGGCATCAAGGGATCACCAATTTAGTATTGGAGGGCAGCGTGGAGGGTAAAAATCGTAGAGGGAGACCAAGAGATGAATACACTAAGCAGATTCAGAAGGATGTAGGTTGCAGTAGGTACTGGGAGATGAAAAAGCTTGCACAGGATAGAGTAGCATGGAGAGCTGCATCAAACCAGTCTCAGGACTGAAGACCACAACAACAACAACAGATCCTGAGAAATCAGTACCCAGAACGACCACCTCTGACCGTAATAACAGCCTTGATTCGCCTGGGCATTGAGACAAACAGAGCTTGGATGGCGTGTACAGATACAGCTGCCCATGCAGCTTTAACACGATACCACAGTTCATCAAGCGTAGTGACGCGTATTGTGACAAGCCAGTTGCTCGGCCACCATTGACCAGACGTTTCCAGTTGGTGAGAGATCTGGAGAATGTGCTGGCCAGGGCAGCAGTCGAACATTTTCTGTATCCAGAAAGGCCCGTACAGGACCTGCAACATGCGGTCGTGCATTATCCTGCTGAAATGTAGGGTTTTGCAGGAATCGAATAAAGGGTAGAGCCACGGGTCGTAACACATCTGAAATGTAACGTCCACTGTTCAAAGTGCCGTCAATGCGAACAAGAGGTGACCGAGACGTGTAACCAATGGCACCCCATACCATCACGCTGGGCGCTACGCCAGTATGGCGATGACGAATACACGCTTCCAATGTGCGTCACCGCGATGTCGCCAAACACGGATGCGACCATCATATTGCTGTAAACAGAACCTTTATTAATCCGAAAAATTGACGTTTTACCATTCGTGCACCCAGGTTCGTCGTTGAGTACACCATCGCAGGTGGTCCTGTCTGTGATGCAGCGTCAAGGGTAACCGCAGCCATGGTCTCCGAGCTGATAGTTCATGCTGCTGCAAAAGTCGTCAAACTGTTCGTGCAGATGGTTGTTGTCTTGCAAACGTCCTCATCTGTTGACTCAGGGATCGAGACGTGGCTACACGATCTGTCACAGTCATGCGGATAAGATGCCTGTCATCTCGACTGCTAGTGATACGAGGCCGTTGGGATCCAGCACGGCATTCCGTAATACCCTCCTGAACCCACCGATTCCATATTCAGCTAACAGTCACTGGATCTCGACCAACGCGAACAGCAATGTCGCGATACGATAAACCGCAACCGCGATAGGCTACAATCTGACCTTTATCAAAGTCGGAAACGTGATGGTACAGATTTCTCCTCCTTACACAATGCATCACAACAACGTTTCACGAGGCAACGCCAGGCAACTGCAGTTAGTGTATGAGAAATCGGTTGGAAACTTTCCTCATTTCAGCACGTTGTAGGGTTCGCCACCGCGCCTACCTTGTGTGAATGCTCTGAAAAGCTAATCATTTGCATATCACAGCATCCTCTTCCTGACGGTTAAATTTTGTGTGTGTAGCATGCCATCATCGTGGTGTAGCAATTTTAATGTCCAGTAGTGTATAAATCGATACATTGCGGATAGTAGTTGAAGGAGTAAACTGATGTCAGCAAAGCTCTTCTAGGAATGATACTGATGTGTGGCATTTTATGAGAATCATTTGTGAACTCCTAGTATATTCAAACGGAAGCTCATTCGCCAAGTTACATACAGCGCCTCAAGTTGTTCGATGACACGTATGTGTAAATCTTTCGGCGCTGCAGTACAGATACTTCGGAACATTGTTTAATTTATTTATTGAACCGCATCATATGAAGCCCATTGTCAGATCAGTCAAGCGGTTTACAGATACACTACTTTTGCATTATACCCTCTGGAGTAATAATTTTAATACGATAAATACTAATACAACTGTAATAATAGAAGAGAAAATGATTTGAAACAGGACTTGAACATGTCTCATGGAAGTGTGAATAACTGCACAGACTAAAAACCAACAGCGTTAACACTATCAGTACAACTAATAGTAGTAATAATAATACTAATAACCATAATAATAATAATCACAGTGACTGCAGCCTGTACGAAACTTAATTTTGGATGTACAAAAACGAAATTTTGGCGTTCTGTTGAAATGAAATGTAGATCGGCTCGTAAAACTAGGGGCTTTGTGAAATAAAGACGTTCTGGAGGAAGGAAGGGATTTTAATTGTAGTGCGGTAAGAAGCACGTACAAGACAAGGACAAAGATTATCGTTAGTCTAGTTGCTATGTAATTAACTGTGTTCTGAAATGTTGAAAGACACCATCCCATAATCTGATACCTGCTACTGAAGAAGAATCAAGCAAAGTAGCTGAGTGGCGAAAGAGAACAGAAAGCATTTTCCTGTATTTGGAGCGAGTGTTTGCCTGAGTTATTCAGACAAAGAAGTTAAAAATGGTTCAAATGGCTCTGAGCACTATGGGACTTAACATCTATGGTCATCAGTCTCCTAGAACTTAGAACTACTTAAACCTAACCAACCTAAGGACGTCACACAAGAAAGTTAAAGTCGAGGAGGGAAATGGGGGATAGTACACGCTAATGAGACGGTCGAGAGGACGGACTGTATGGAAATCTCCGTTTGTCTGTGATTAGTAGAGATAGCTGTGCGTAAGATGGTGACGTATGATCAAAAAGTCCAACGTCAGAGATACATAGCACAGATCCTAACACCTTGATGTTCCTTTGTTCCGAGAAGGAACAATAATTTTTATTATTTCCCACCTTTACTTTTATCTCCCGTTTGTAGCTGTATTCCGCTTTCTGTACATAAATGATATTGAAGAATTCTACTGAACTGAGTTGTCCCATAGTGCTAATCGTGTGAGATACGCAAGAGAGTTTCTAGAAGTCATCCGAGATGTATTTGCTATGAATACTAACCCAGAAATATATGCAGGACAATTTCTGCACAGTGTGAAATGAAAAGAGAGTGCAAAACATTTCTCTCTCTTTTTTAATTTATCATTTAAATATGCTCTGTCATTCCGAAACAATCATGAACCGTGAATGGTGCTACTCGCTCTAGAGCTTATGAAGTGCCGTAGAGGTTATTTCAAACAAATTTTCCCCTACAGTATTGTAATAACTGCAGGATAATTTAGTCTCGAAAGGCTAATGCTTCAAAATTTCGCCTCGGCTGTCGAGAAGCTGATCCTCTACCACCCTGCTAATCATTGCTCATGGTTTTATTTTAATTAGAACTGCCCCCAACAGCAACAACGAAAACCAGTCCCGGAAGAACTGAGCTGTAACAGCTGATCTGAGTTCTACAAGAATATGTCTACCGTTGGCCGTTAAATGCAACCAAGAATGTTCGAGTGCACGTACGATAACATTTTTTTTTCGTAAGAACTCTCAGTCACAGTGGAGAAAGTAGCGACAACTGATGCTCCTGTGTTACACAGGCAGGCTTTGGCCTTCAACGTTCCTGCTCTCAGAGTTCCCTCAGATTACATTACACCGATCGAGGTGGCGCAGTGGTTAGCACACTGGACTCGCATTCGGGAGGACGACGGTTCAATCCCGCGTGCGGCCATCCTGATTTAGGTTTTCCGTGAATTCCCTAAATCGCTCCAGGCAAATGCCGGAATGGTTACTTTCAAAGGGCACGGCCGACTTCCTTCCCCATCCGCCCCTAATCCGATGAGACCGATGACCTCGCCGTCTGGTCTCCTCCCCCACAAACCAACCATTACATTACATGATGTCCCGTTGGGAATTGCCTGTGATTAATTTCTGCACATGTATAATCTTTGACACAAAATCAACCTTACGACACACTACTGAAATCTGTGCGTGGTGAACTATCTGAACGCATATTAACTGATGTTACGGTACTATAATACATCGTTACACGGGCATCCACTGCTGGATGCATAAAATAAGGTCCACATTTCAACCCCGGTACATCCTAGTCCACCCTTTCTGTAAGAATTTTGAAAGGTGATTTTGGCAGTGAGAGGTCTATGATGGAATAGTGTATGAGAGTCGTAGCGCGAATAAAATTTTATAATTTACTTAAACAACTGTTTGATTGACAAGGTAGCTCCTTACCAACCTGTCTTCTTTCTCGCATGGACCACCCAAAATATGCCGTGCACGAGACATCGGTAGTTGTAATCTACAGCGGCTGCATCGACGATGATCTATGGAAAAGTTATATACGTTTCCTACATCTCTGTAAAAATCTATCACTCAACTGACGTTCCACATGGGCACTGATTGAAGCTAGACTAATATAAAAGACACCGAAGAATAGAGGTAGTTATCCAAACGAATAATAAACTAAATATATTTTATTATAACTAATACTAAAATTGTCTGGGAGTTAAACACTGTTAAAATTAGTGCAAAAATTATGCTAATTATGTTTTTCTTAACACCAATGTGTTCAACAGAATGCTAGTTGGTTATTGACGTGACAACTGTTAATAAATCTAAATATTTTATATAGCTGTTAATAAATCCCCCTGAAATAGTTCAAGCTGAAATGTACCCAATTCCTACAAAACCATTATTGAAGTGATTCGTCAAGGACAGCATTTTTGGATCTCCAGTATCTAATATGGCACTTCGATTAAATTAATTTGGGAAGAGTACATGCAACAAATAATAAATTCTAACGTACTTAACGGCTTAATAATGGTCCTGATTCTGATTCCAAGATTAAAACATGGGTCTTCTCTTTCGTTCGAGATTAGCTCGGGCACATTCAACATTGAAGTTGGTTTCCACTTCGACATTAATAACTGCCAAAAATCCACTTCTACACCTTGACTCAGAACACACTCAGTAGCAAACTACACTTAAGGGTAACATAACAGCGGGACCACAGGTTCAGAGACAATGCTATAAGAAAAGAGTTATATTTACATATTTAGCAGAGCGGTCTAAGGCTCTACCGTCATGGATTGTGCGGCTGGTCCTGGCGGAGGTTCGTGTGGGTGTGTGTGTCTCCTTAGGATAATTTAGGTTAAGTAGTGTGTAAGCTTAGGGACTGCTGACCTTAGGAGTTAAGTCCCATAGGATTTCACACACATTTGAACATTTTTTGAACATATTTAAAATGACGTAAATGTTTACTACCTTTTCTGATATTGGAAACAAAATCAGTACTCATGTAATAACTTCAGCCATTTAAATTATTTCTATCTCACGAAAGATATTATTTTTTATTTTTACTCTAAATGGATGAGGAAAGCATCAGGCTAGCATTTTGGCACATACAGCAAGCTCCAGACCAGTGTAGGGAATTGTTAGACATCACAGGCGGCTGCCGTCTATGGTGAGGGTATAGTAGAGTTGGTACTACACACGATAAATGTCTAAGTTGGAGCAGTAACTACGTAGAGAAGTAGCTGAAGGTTGTAGCTAAGTGTTACAAATTACATTTTTTTTATTTTCACTGTGGTTTTCATTTCGAGTCCGATCGGAGTTCGAAAAAAATTGCCATCGTACTGATTTTAGGTTATTGCGAATGTGAGAAAGCAGGAGTCAAGCTATCGACGTATAGTTTCAATGAAGCTCAGTTAATTTTCTTGAAACAGTAGTGAGCTAATAGGCAGCACTACGAATGATTGTTATTCACTGCGGTGACAGATAATCATTTTAGCAAACAGCAGAGATATTTGAGGGTAGAAAAACGGTATTCTTAGACAGTCAGTATCAGTACTTCATATTACCACATTATGATCAAGTTTTAATTTTAACGGTTTTACGTTCTGGCGACAGTGACATACATGCAAGTGGTCATTTTAACGAGATTCAACAGTATTTCAGTAGCATTTAGTCAGGTGTTCCCCATATTGTTTGGCTCAGGTGTTTTCTGGGCCGGCAGTAAATGCATATAATTTGAGCTATTTACAGCTATTTATTCACCCTATTGTTAACCGTATTACACAGTCTTTCTTACTAGGCGACCAGTTGGCGAAACGTGCCATTCTCTACCCTCTTTACAGCTAATGATAAATCATAGAAGCGCGGGGTACTAAAGAATCTGTCTAACAAGTGTTTTGTAAGCCACTTCCTGAGTGTATGAGCTATATTTCTTCAGAATCTTGCACTGTCTCCTATCCTAGCATAAGCTGAACGTTCTACTAGAGGTTGTGCAGAAGTTTTAGTACGAGATGTTTTACTGTTGTTACTCTTCCACTGATTTATCGTCAGTAGTGACCTCGAACAGGGGAGTTTGTTTCAGTTTCTCTGTGCGCAATACGTTAGTTTTAAGCCGGCCGGAGTAGCCGTGCGGCTCTGGACGCTACAGTCTGGAACCGAGCGACCGATACGGTCGCAGGTTCGAATCCTGCCTCGGGCATGGATGTGTGTGATGTCCTTAGGTTAGTTAGGTTTAAGTAGTTCTAAATTCTAGGCGACTGATGACCTCAGACGTTAAGTCGCATAGTGCTCAGAGGCATTTCGTTAGTTTTATTTACGGTCAGGGTCACCCACCAGTCGTTGCACCAACCGCCGATATTCCATTGGTCTTCGTGCATTTCAAAACAGTTTTCTAGCTGTACAGTTTTCGCATACCGTACACGAGTGAATCATCCATGAAGAGCCCGACACAGCTTCCGACGTAAAGCGCGTTTTCTCTGCTATTTCGGCTGATATTTGCTTCTGAATGTATGCCCATCAGGTGTGACGCGAGGACCTCTAACGATGGAAACTGTGGGTTCCCTTCTTGTTACGGAAGAAACGCTTATTAAATTGAATTTTTAGTGACCGATCGACAGAGTCTACCGAATTAGCCTAATGCGATATTCGACTTACCGATGTCTCCTTAGACGCCGATCATATCAGTATACTGTGTTTAAGGAGGGTTTTTGCCTGAGTGTCCCCGTCTCGTGTGGCGGTCAGGGCCGTGCTGTCTGTCTGTTAGCGCTTTACAGCAGCGCTACTCAGTTCCTGCTGGAGTACTGGATATTCTTGGTCTTCCCGTTAGAAAATATCACTGGCAGAATATCACTTTAATCTGTTTTGGTACATATATACGGAACAAGGTCACAAAATTCATTTTTAAAACCATTTTATTTCTATCGCGAAAGAGAACGACGTTCTCTGTTGATATCGAGTGTCTCATGATCGCAGGTTGAGTAGTATTTATTTGAGGCGGTTCCATCTAAGCACTGAAAAATAAATGCAAATAACTGCGAATACAGCTCTCAGAATAAGTTCAATTACTGTTAGGAGAGATACCAGTTTGTGTTTGAGTGTGTCAATTATTTGTTTGCCTATAGTATGCTAAGTTAATAGCTAGAATCTCCAACGTAAAAATATAAAGGAAAAGAATTTAGAGGGCACATATATTTGAAAGATTAATCACAAAAATGAAACTGAACAAAAATTGATACAAATCACAAAACAGAGCTATGACACAACTTTCCGTATTTACAAACCTTTATCAGGATTTTATATCCAGTTAACAGGGCAACTTTTGCTTCAAGAATCTTTTCCTGTTGCGGTTGTATTGGAATATCGGTAGCCATTAGAATGGAAACCTGTTAAGCCTCGCATCTCTCTTTCACGCGTTCACCAGGAGAAAGATCTCCTGCTGGAACCGAAGTTCACCTTACCACACAGGTCTACGGAACACGAGTTGGGAGTGTTTAGCGTTAACGAGTAACGAAGTTAATCGGAAGTACTCTTGGAAACATGGGAGCATGAGGCGTGTCTCGTTAATTGTGTCCTGTGGTCATCTCAGGCCAGCCGGCCGGTGTGGCCGAGCGGTTCTAGGCGCTACAGTCTGGAACCGCGCGACCACTACGGTCACAGGTTCGAATCTGGCCTCGGGCATGGATGTGTGTGATGTCCTTAGGTTAGTTAGGTTTAAGTAGTTCTAAGTTCTAGGGGACTGATGACCGCATAAGTTAAGTCTCATAGTGCTCAGAGCCATTTGAACCATTTTTGATCATCTCAGGCCCTGCAGAACGATGTCTACAAACGCAAGGAATCGAAGTGCCTGTTTACTTGTGTGTGTACGTGGGAATTTAAGTGGAGTAGGACGACAAACGGACCGACTTGGAGCAGGAGAGGCACTACAGGACATTTTAATTTCCACTGTCAATACTCTTACAAACAAATTCATAAAACTTTGTCAGCAAAATCAGGAACGATTCAGAATTCAGACTCATAGCGGTGGAAGTTCGAAAATATAACGAAATAATTTTTTTTACATGTGAAATTTCATCATTTTTTCACTTACTAATGGCCTTATTGTTGACATAGGTAAACTTTTCTTCATAAGTAGGAGAGATTCTTCGATGAGCTGTGCACAGCGTACAACCCATGCTTAAAGGTGTAAGAAACTCTAGAATTTTCCAAATCTATTAAAAACTGTGGTAAAAATTGAGGTAAATAACTATAAAATTTGTGTTTCTCCTAAACATGAAGTTTAAATATAACAGTTCATTCGTTTTTTCATAAATTAAATAAATTCCAGAGTTTCATACACCTGTGAGTATGGTATGTATGATAAGCAAAATTCATCGAATAATTTCTCTAACTTATGAAGAGAAGTGTACCTAAAGAAACAAATGCAGCCATTAGTAAGTGAAAAAATTATGAAATTTCACACGTAAAACAAATTTATTTTGTTATGTTTTCGAACTCCCACTGAAATGAGTGTGCATCCTGAATCCTTCCTCGTGACGCTGACAAAGTTTTATGAATTTATTTGTAAAAGTATAGACAGTGGAAATTAAAGTGTCATGTGATGCCTCTCCTGCTCCAAGTCGGACCGTTTGACGTCCTACCCCCCCCCCCCCCTCCCCTTAAATGTTCAGGGTTAAAAATAGTGGAGTTTAGCATCATTCAGAATAACCACTCATGTTGTTATCGGTGACTCCTGTTTACCGATTCTGTCATTCGGCGCTGCATCAATTATTGGACTGACATCGTCGACTACTGACAGGGCTCATTAACTGCATCCCTATCACTCAACACAGAGGTCGGACACGCACACGAGACGCACTACGGATAACGAAATGTTTCGCGTTAACAACCGTGCTATGATGTACAAGGGGTGAGTGGGACTCGCCTAAAATTACGTGTCCGTGCCGTGCTAATGACAAAAAAGGCAACATTGCCCTTAACGAGTTACAGTGCAGCGGCTGTTGCCGGAATATTCGCGGAAAACCGGCGGCGAGGAGACCGCAGAGTCGAGCGCGTCGCTACAGCAGCCGCGGCGCCAGAGCAGCTACCGCGCGCGACCCTGCCCCGCCCACTTGAGCGCTAATGGCTTTGTACGCGCGCCACTCGATAATTGGTTTATCGGCTGGCGGCGTGCATTATTCATCGGTGTCGCGGCCACACAATGAATGAGGAGTGACGGCTGGGCGCTGCCTTCCTCCTCTGGGGAACAGATGCCGCGCTTTCAGCCGCACCACCCCGAGCCGCACCTCACTCCAGAGAGAGAACAGAGAAACCGGGGTTGAAAATCTGCCTGTGCAGCATTAATATAAACTAAAAATCGTCGGAACATGTACGACAATCCTCGTCTCCCCCATTCCACACCATTCTCTCTCTCTCTTTATCTATCTATTTACCTATCTCCCTCTCTGTCTCCCCCTCTTTCACTCGAAATGTAAATGCCTTACTTAACTGTCGTGTACCACGCAACACGTACACAACAAATACAGTGAGAGACTGCCACCGCACAGGCATAATCGCTCGCCCGGCGAATACCAGTCTCCTGCAACAGCCTTTAGATGGCTCTTACAATTTCGAACTTCATCCTGCTTCTGCGCCACTTCCTCCAAGGCCTCTTACAAATCCGCCGTTAATGTGGACAGCCCATCTAGTACGCTGTCACAGCGGACCAGATAGATTCTGCTGGCGTAACTGAGCCGGCCGAAGTGGCCGTGCGGTTAAAGGCGCTGCAGTCTGGAACCGCAAGACCGCTACGGTCGCAGGTTCGAATCCTGCCTCGGGCATGGATGTTTGTGATGTCCTTAGGTTAGTTAGGTTTAACTAGTTCTAAGTTCTAGGGGACTAATGACCTCAGCAGTTGAGTCCCATAGTGCTCAGAGCCATTTGAACCATTTGGCGTAACTGGATATCATTCCACCGACAAGCACTAAAACATGACGTGGCGCTGACACTGACGCGTCTCCTGAATGCAAATTTGATAGTACTGTTCAGCACCTGCAGTCAGCTCAGTATAATTCAAAATTGCTCTGAGCACTATGCGACGTAACATCTGAGGTCATCAGTCCCCTAGAACTTAGAACTACTTAAACCTAACTAACCAAGGACATCACACACATCCATGCCCGAGGCAGGATTCGAACCTGCAACCGTAGTGGTACCGCGGTTCCAGACTGTAGCGCCTAGAACCGCACGGCCACACCGGCCGGTTGCCCCCTACATTCTGCCAAACAGATGCAAGTCGTAAGGCATGAGATCAGTGCTGTAGAATGGACGAGGAAGAACAGTCGAGTCAACCTTTATGAGCTCCTCTTGGGTGCACAGACTTGAGTGAGATCTTGTGGTGTCCTGGAGAAAGTACTTTCTTTTGCGTTTTTGTGGCGATGAACGTGCTTAAATCGTTTCTTCTATTTCCTGAAGGTAGCAGAATACATAAAGTTTTAAATATGGCTGCGTGGTCAGCGACAGTTTACAAAGTAAAATTAAAGCAGCAACAGCCCTCGTTTCGGCACTACTATGAGTACCTTCATAATAAGTAAAACATTTAATCTAGTCTATAACGTAAGTACCAAAATTACGGGATTTTTTTTACATAAGTGTAAGTAATGACTAACAGTACAAGAAAGAAACATTACTTACATGTCAAGTATAATATGAATTTAGTGACAAAATTTTAGAAGTAGAATACGTGGAGCAGAATGTACTTCGGAGTCAATCGTTGGAACATGAGGAAGGCATCAAACAGAATAACCCCTTCAGAGTCCTAGAAGACAGTCACCATGTCCTTAACGCTTGAGTGTGCGTCTTTGAACCTTTTTTCGTATGACAAGTAGTGTGGCGCCACTCCATGGATTTTTTTTTCCGGTTGGAAGTGATGAATTTTTGTTTCACCTCATGTGAAGATGTTCGATAGCAAAATTGTTGCGATCAGCTTCGTAACCCGCAAGCAATACCGTACAGATGGTCCATCGTTACTCTTTACGGCCTTCTGTCGGGTAGTGACCAACCCAGGGGTCATACCCCATTCAGTATCCCAAGTAGCGGACGAGTGTGTCAGCATTAACAACATAGATGCCCAGTTGTGCGGTGAGGTAGTTGATTGTGATCCGTTGAACACCCCAAATGAGGGTCCAAACATTCCAACACTGCAGGAGTCATAGATGTATGTGGCCGGCCGGCATTCGGGTGATCGAATAGGTTTTCGCGACCTGGTTACGCCTCGCCCAACGACCCACCGTGCTTTTGTTCACTGTCATGTTTCCGTTGACATTTTGGAAGCACATTTGAATACCTGCAATGCTCTGGTTTTCCACCAGAAGAAACTGACAAGTCTGCTTGGAACGCTCCTCCGTTACAGACGCCATTTTGAAAGCGCCGCCACCTATCGGAATTTCATTAAATTATAGGGGCTGATGCCCATCTACAAATTCCGAAATTTTTAGCAGAAATGGTCGAGGAAATCGAAATGCGTTGCACTGTATAGTTATTGGACGCCCTCGTACATTTATCTATCTCACAAGATCAAAGACATGATTGATATCATTCTATTAGCTTTAGGGCATCAAGTGCCACGTATGAAAATGTACCAACGTTAAATACCACTTTGTAACATATTCGTAATAAATGTTATTTCTTATTGATTAAAGTGTTGACACTTTGTTTTCTTTTAGTATCCCTGCCATTCGGGCACGGCGATTGAGGCACATGAGCAGCCGTGGGTAGCGTAGCTGAACAGTGCAGAAACGTACTATGGACTTAACATTGGACGCACACGTGTCACGTAGTATGGGCAGACCCGCTGACGGAAGTGTTTACCTGTGGACAGCAATCGCCCTAGCAGGCCGGTGTTTACACAGAGTTCAACCACATCGGTCCTCACCTTGTGCCTCGGTCTGAGTGTTGTTGTCGAGTGCTCAGTCGTTAGTTACCTGCGCCAGCCGTGCAATGAATTTATTCTCACGCACGTCTCCATGTGGTTTCAGAATCTACGCTTCCTGTTGACTGCTTCACATGGCGAATTTAGATTCCACCCATGGGGTTCTGTTCCCTGGTTAATAGCGAGCCACTGTCGGCCCGTGAAGTGCCCACGCCGAAGGTGTAGTGTAGTGGTCAGACCTGTGCACATACTAATTCCTTTATTCGCCGCTCTATCGAACACGTGTCAAATTTCAAGTACGTAATGACTGCCTTTCTTGGAATATAGCAGTTTTCTACTACTGTGGATGTTTGGGGCTGAATTTAATGTTTGGATTATGTTACTACATTCGGAACAATAATAAATAAGGAAAACTGAAACAGATGGAGTGCACGACAGCAGAAGCCAAAGCTACTTCTTGTGGCTGGGGTTCATAGTCATGTAATATCTCGACTTATTTTGAATTTCTGTTGGGTGTCACATTCTTCTAACGTTATTGTTTATGTACGTGCATTTGACATTACTGACATTGCACTCATAGAGAACTTAAGACAGCCTACTTCATAATAGTTACATGTTTTATAGTGAAATACGTCCTTGAATATCTTTTTAGTTTTATGATTTTATATTTTTTTTTCTTTACTTAAGTTATTTTATTTGTCCGTGAATGGAGACTGTTGATGCTGCGGTAGTAAAGTGAGTAGTGAGATACATAGAGGGAGCTGTATCAAATGGTTTCACTGAGGGAAACTGTAGTCGGGAGAACTCTAAAGAGTTCACTAAGGGTCACTGTAGCAACCACAAAATAAGCATCGTAATAGAGTGTCAGGAAGGGAGATGAAGAGAGAAAATGATTAGAGGTTTTTGGGAACTGGCAGTGGGTAAACATTTCGAAGAAGTAAGGATGAAGGAAGCCAGGTGTTGTTGTGATACCAGTAACAAGTTCCAACTGCCATAGTTAAGAAGAGAGGAACCTCGAGATAGTATACAGTGGAAACACGAAGCACACCATGCCACTGAATAGAAAGTCAAGGGATACCATTAACGTTAAAAGAAAACAGTACTCCTGCTTGGCAGCAGTCATGACGGACGTGTAGACCCTCAAACGCAGCAGCAATTACTCGATGAGTACCAGATTACGAACGAGCATTTCGAAACAGAATTATGGGCACAGTCAGGTGGTTGAGGGATTTGTGCATTTGGGCGAGGATTTCAAGAAAGATAATTAGAAAGGGACAGTGTGTACAATATAGGTGGTGATCTATGAAAGATAGCTTCCGTAACTGGTAAATGATGTCCAATGAGAATACCGTAACACATTAGGCAGAATATCGAGTACCGATCAGTTCACAACATACTACGTCCAGATACCGAGCACCGAGAAACAGGTTGCTGAGATCTCTTCCGTCCTTTCAAGGACATAAGGCGTACAGTTCCCATGACATTTCCCTGTATGCAATTTGTGGACCTGTTCCTTTGCCAACATTGAATGTTTGCGTTGCTGAGCTGTTCCGGAGACATGAGTGTGCTCGTCTTTACAGTGTTGTACAGGGAGTCGGTGTGGTGCTGGAAATGGCGCTGACGGTATCTGACCAGCCACGCATTGTACTGGAACCGGTGGGGACTGGAAGCTGGGTCTACACTATGCATGGTGTGTACCTTAACAGGGTTGGTAACGGGGGTTAGCGTTGATAAGTAATGAGCGTATAGCAGGTAGCCATTACGCTATACATGGTCAAGTTCTTGTTGTCATGGGTAGGAAGACTACACCTTTTATAATAAATAATGACAACAGGCGCCTTTCCTTTAAAAGTGTCTCAAACAGCTTAGAAATTCCTTCAACGTTGTAGACGGAAGACAGAATTCGCCACAGCAGAGAATACGATCGTCAGTTATGAGAGAAAAAAATAAATTTTAAGACGAATTCCTCAGAAAATGGCTCAGGATTATGACTTCTTCATCATAATACGCAGTCTGTTAGGAATAAAATACAACAGCTTGAATGTGACTTACAGGTTTGACAAGTACAGTAGTATGCATTACAGAGCTTTCGTCATACGAATATGCAAGTTGTAGATGCAGAACTAATCTAACGGATGGCGCAAATTTTATTGATAAAGACCAGTATTAGTGTATTATGAACGAAAAACCAATTGTATGTATAATGAAGCCATTTGATGTATGTTATGAATGCCAGATACATGTCACAAAAAGAAAAGCTGATACGTCAGGTCTGTTAATCGCTTACGGAAATGTGAATATGCAGAAGTATAAAACATCGGCTTCAGAAACAGCGAAGTATGCATCCACAGTCCGCATCTATTCTGTCACAGACTTCTAAAATAATTTTTCAAAACTGAAGGAAGTAGTAGTTTAGAACGATCTTTTCCTTTTTTTATATGTATATTCTAACACTCATTGTAAGTAAATCGGGTTACTGATTACAGTTACTAAAAACAATGTCTGACTTTGGAACAGCGGCAGCACAACTCGAAAACGTTTGAGACAAGCACCTCGCACGGTACTGTTTGCGTTAACTAAAGGTCAGCCGACAGACAAATATTTGTGCAGTGCGTGAGCGTGAGTACACAGCTTCTTTCACAGAGGACATCAGTATTTGAACAGCTATCGTACAGTCAAATTTGCATTGTTTAATATGAAATGTAAAGTGGAATGAAAGGACAGTAGTTAAAATTACTAGAAGTTTCCCATGAGGCATTCACAACCTTCGCTTGTAGCGTTCTCTCTAACGAAACTGCCACAGACGTTAACATTGTTTCCCCCGATGAGACGTCGAACTTCGACAGTTGTCTTAGACTGGAAATGCGCTCTGTGTGTGTGTGTGTGTGTGTGTGTGTGTGTTTGTGTGTGTGTGTATGTGTGCGTGGCGGTGGTGGTCTAACAGTTTGGTGTTAATACTTCTCCACCTTCCTTCTCCACCCGCTTTCCACCAAAATGTAAGTTTTGTCAGCTTCAAATTTAATGTGCCTCACATAGGTTAAATTTAACAAAAACTATAATATAATACAAGAAATGTATTCGCAACTGCAAATCTGATCAGATTCCAGCTGCACAAATCATTGGTGACAGTGGCAATTTGGGCAGAACTGGGACTCGAACCCGGATTTTGCGCTCTACGTGAGCGGTCCCCTCAACCACCTCAGCCGTTCCAGCTCGCGGCCAGGACAGACACAGACTTCCATACATCACGGTGCGTCGACGTCCTGTACTCCCAAAACTGCTGTGAATCCCACACAGGAAGATACTTACGATTATCGTCGCAGCCTTGTCTTGACATAAAATACTATAATTCAGTGCCTCTGTTTCTACGATGTACTCTGCAACGTCCTTCAGACATGTATGCAGGCACATCGCTAAAACACAGGCACTGCAATATAACGTATCTGTAGTAATTTGTTTACCTCACTGCTCAGTTCATCGCGATGGTACAGCTTACAAAAAATCGCAATTCAGAGACGTACATTATTTGAAGAGTATCTGTTTGGGAATTTGAGAAATACGTCTCATTCAGTTGCTTTAAAATGCTTAACAGAAACAATTCTCACAAATGTGACTATGGCAAGGTCTTAGCTTACATGACGTGAAACTGAAAAACTAGCGTTTTTTATTCACTACTACGATTGTTAACCCAGGGCAGAACGCGGAGTCAATGTAAGCGTGTAAGCGAGGGAATTTTCTTCAACCTCTAACGATTTGCTGCTTCTACCAGAGAACTCAAGAACTGTTCGGCAAGTGCAATCAACCTGTAAGTGGTGGCTTTAACTAACTTGAATGTTTTCTGCAGATGGGCGAACTGAAAGCCCATTCACGTGGTCAAGCGACTGGAAAGTATTCTATTTCATAAACAGTTTGTAACTTTCTAGCATTCCTTGTCATTTCTAAGACATGGTTTTGATGCTGCTGTTGCTTTGAAACTTAGTGAGAGGTGTGGATACATATGTAAAAACATAAATATCTTTCGTAAAACCTTAGTTGGTAGTGAGAGCGTATCTTGAGCTGTCATAATACAGTTTTTCCCTCACATCCCCTCCTGTAAGAGTCGCCTGCGAATGAAAGATGATTTAATACGCTTGATTTCCAGCCCAGTGAAATTAGTGCGCCTGTATTAGAGCTCCCTAATAGTTTTTCTCATGATGTTGCCTTAATTAAAAATAAATAGATACCTAACGACACTGACACAATAAAGTCCGTCGTACTGATTTTCATACGAGGAGCAACTGATACAGAGATCTACATCCAAAATACACTTTTTGTTTCGTAGCTTTACTAGCATTCGCAAAAGAGACGCTTCTCGGAACTAGAGAGTTTTAGTGTCTACGATAAACGAGGTAAATCCTGAAACGTTCAAGTGAGCGATGCCAGGAAAGTATAAATATATGTCATAATTTTGTATTATAATATTCAGATGAACTACTGTGGTACAAAAGCTGTGACTTATTTGTAGCATGTCCAGACAAGGTGTTCCAGTGCTGAGCTTGACCACGCGGCAACGGCCACACCTGGCTCTGCTGGAGCCAAACTGAAGGCCAGCGAGCGGCAGCTGACATGGAAGTCGTTGTCGAGACCTACTTTGGATTATTAATATGTCTAATAGAATGAAAATCTGAATTTGTACTCACTGTTGTATCTGATGTCAAACTGTGAACATTAAAAGCTGTATTCTGTGAGATAAGTGTCTAATGGTAATTCTTGATAAGCAGCAATTCATCTGAAAAAGTCTTGCAATGTATCAGATGAGAGATGATATATAATACCGAGATATATACTTCTGAGGGCTTCTATTCAAAGGAGGATTTATTAAGCAACTAAGGAAATTAAGGAATTAGAGTTAAGATGAAATCTAAGGAAGTTTAAATTGACGACTAATGACGACAGATGATATTATGCATCGTGTGTGATCGGAAGTCATAGCAATATCCCTGACGGTTTATAGTGAAAGTTCAAGAATGATTAATTACCTCGTCAATATTCAATTACGTACTGAACTTTAAATGAAACTTAATGTACTGTTGAAGCTATTTAGCCGTCATTAATAATGATTGGTTAGGAGAAAGTACCCAACAATAACATTACGCAAGTTTATGAATTCGGTTCACATGAATCAGTTATACTGTAGTAAAGAACTTATATAGCCAAATTTGTTATAGATCTGCTACAGTCTTTTAAATAATTTACGGAGTACATATTCTACTACCCATTATCACGATTCTTGGTGAGCTTGTTATCACTGACTGCGCTTCCTATCTAATTTGAAGATTAATATTTAACCGAGTCCAATGAAGACTAGAGAGTGATATAAAGTAGAGGTAGTATTTAAACCTTTCTGTACTCTGGAAAGGCTTATCGGAAGAAATTATCATTATAAATGTAAATCAAAAAAGTAATTGCCACTAGGGATTATGGAAATGTTTGAACATCAATTTACTGAGACTTTGTTTGCTTCACAGAAATTGCAAACTTTTTGCCCATGAACGTAATTCGATAAAATGCATCCAAAATAGTTCCGGTTCTGCTCCTTCTTAGCGAAAACGATGTGCTTTTAAGAAATTGGATTTAATAGAAGGAGAATTGCTTGTTTCTGGATAGACTACGATTCTCCATCTGCGGCGTGGCGACACGCGGTCATATCAACTATATAAGAAGTACAAGTCCTTTTCCATTAAATAATTTCTCGTATGAAGGATGAAGTTGACATGTGCCGATTGGAATAGCGCAGATGTTACCATATGTAATCAGACTTTCAGAAAGCTTATCAGTCAGACACGTGGACCTAAAAATTAAAATAAAATAATGCTGTTTGAAACGCATGGCCACAACAGCGACTTAACTTAAAGAGTCTTGGACTAAACACGACAAAGCCATCTGCAGACGAAAATAATTGCGATGTGCAGTTATAATGTCTGCCTTATCCAAGGACTTACAAAGTTTAAAAGTACATAGCTGTGAACTTGTTTTACGAAATGTGGAAGGAGAGATAGCCTGTGATAACATGGCTTACTTACCGCATGAGGAGTAAGTATTATCTTATCAAAAAACTTGGCATTAACATTAGGTACGCAACTGGGACGAGTAAATTAATGAATTATAGTAAGCGGTTCCCTTTTTCATTAATAGGAATCGTATGTAAAAAAAAAATCATTTTGAGAAATAAGTTGCTTAGAAAACATTTGTGCCATCGCAGTAATTCACTGTTCCCTTGGTTATTGGTAGAATACTTTATACTTTGCGAATCTACATCTACATCACACTCCGCAAGCCACCTAGTGGTGTGTGGTGGAGGGTACTTTCGGTGCAACTATCTCAACCCTCCAACTCTGTTTCACTCGCGAACAGTGCGTAGGAAGAATGATTGTCGGTAAACGTTTGCAATGGCTCTACTTTCTCCAATTGTCTTTTCGTGGTCAATACGCGTGACGTATATGGGGGGAAGTAATGTGTTGTCAGATTCCTCCTGAGAAGCGCTTTCCCGAGATCTCTCCGTTACGCAAAACGCCTCTCTTGTAATGACTGCCAGTGGAGTTTATTTAGCGTCTCCGTAACGGTCTCTCGCCAGCTAAACGATCCCGTGTCGAAACGTGCCGCGCTTCGATGGATCTTCTCCATCTGTTCTATCAATCCTGCCTGATAGGGATCCCAGTTAGATAAACAGTACTTAAGAATCTGGCGAACAAGCGCCTTATAAGTCACTTCTTTCGTGGATGAGTTACATTTCCTTAAGATCCTTCCGATGAATCTGAGTCTGGTATCTGCTTTTCCCACCATTCGTTTTGTGTAGTCATTCTACTTAAGGTCGCATTGGACAGTTACGCCTAGGTATTTTACGACAGACGCTGTCCCCAGCTGTCTCCTTTCCTATGTATACGCATTATGTTACACTTATTTCGGTTCGGGGTGAACTGCCAGTGCCTCCACCACTCCTCAAGTCTCAATTCTCAGCAGGTCGTTCTGGAAAATATTGATATTTTCTGGCTTTGATACTTTGGTATAGACAACAGCAACGGTCCTATCACTCTGGATTTTACCTTTACATGTGTCGATTTTCTTCCGTTAAGAGTGATGTGTTGCGTTCTATCTGCAAGAAGGACTTGGACACAATCGCAAGTCTGCTCCGATACTCCGTAAGCTCGTATTTTTTCCATTAAACGGCATTGCGGAACAGTGTCAAATGTCTTACTGAAATCAAGGAATACTGCATCAACCTGATCCCAGTTGTCCTCTGCGCTGTGGATCTCATGGAGGAAAAGAGCGAGATGAGTTTCGAAGGATCTCTGTTTGCGAAATCCATGTTGATTTTCATAGAGGAGATGTTCATTTTCGAAAAACATAATTCTTGAGCGTAAAACATGTTCCATAACTCTACAACAGATTGACGTCAACGATATACGTCTATAACTGTGTGGATCTATGTTACTGTCTTTCTTAAAAACGGGAATGACCTGCGCTTTTTTCCTGTCGTTAGGTGCCTTTCGTTACTCAAGCGATCTACGATAAATTACTTCCAGAAGGGGAGCAAGTTCTTTCGCATAATCATTGTAGAATCTTATAGGTATCTCTTCTGGTCCAACGCCTTTCTACTACTAAGAGATTGTAGCTGCTTTCCATTTCCGCTATCGATAATCTCAATACCTGCCATTTCGACGTTCGTACTACGATTGAAAGGAGGGAATGAAGGAACTGACGATACTGCTGTAATATTATACAATATTTATATCTCACACACCGCTTTTCGGTTGCTACTCGGCCATCAGGAAAAAAAACAAAACTTGTGTTCCGCCTTACGGCCGGTCTTGTCATGGGGGAAGCCTCGTCAGAGGGGTCCACCGCATGAGCGCCTAGGGAAAAGATTACTGTGGTGGTTTCCTGTTGCCTTCCACTGGTGATGATGAAATGATAATGAGGACAACAACACCTAGTCCCTGATCGAAGAAAATCTCCGTCACACCCGGGTATCGAACCCGGGCCCCTGGGCGTGACAGACGGCCGCGTTGACCACTCAGCTATCGGGGCTGACTGGCCAGCAGGTACAAAGATAAAAATGTGTGGTCTGTCATTACAACAACATCGTGTGGTTTGCATTTGTTTCTGTGCTATCCATGTTTTAAAGTCATTCAGTTGTTTGGAACATTTATCAGGTCGGTCGAGTAGAAAGCATCGAGGGTGTGTTATAGTGTATGGCAAAGGCTAGTTGGATTGGTTAGAGAGTAACAAGTGCGATCCAAAATTGAAACTGACATCAGCTCTACAAGAAGCACGATAAACTTCGCGAAAGCAAGTTAATAAACTACAGCAATCAGTTGTCTTTCGTGCTTTATTCGCTAATGTGAAGAGAAAAGTTCGTAATGGTTCTGTACAGTTTTGAGCTTGCTTATACAGTACGTAGGAGGTGTAGGTGCGAGGCCAGTTTTGTGATAAGAAATTAGGGGAATCTGTCCATTCTGGTTGCTTCCCGTTCACACCTTCCATAAATTTATCCTGGAAATACTTCAAAAATGTTAAGGATTTTATAAAGGTTATCCAAGGACGAATGGTCCGTGTTTGGGGATATGACACCAACGATAGCTTGAAGCACAAAAATCCAGTAAACACGGACTCTAAAACTCTTAAGAGCTATGGGCACTTCATCTTCAATAGTGTGAAAAATCTCTTGCCAGATGTTCGCTTTTCATATTTTGAGAAGTGGTAGTATGGCCCAAATAAGAAAAAACTGCATACATTAAGAGCCATGAGTACATCTTCACTACTGTGAAACATCTCTTATGCTGAACAAGTGCTCATAGCTCTTAGGATATGTAGCTTGGAGCCCATTTTTTGCTCCTAATTATCGTTCCTGTCATGTCCTTGAATACTGACCGTTCCTCGTGGGACACCCTGCTAGATCTTTAATTTGTCTGATACTTTCTCTGCAGCACTTGATATACGTCACTACAAGACAATATTGGATCGACATTTTCCTCTGTTGATTATATCAACTTACTTGGGTATTTCTTACTCGCTTGTTCCATACAGTCATAACGCGGTATTCTCAGAGATGTCATTCGAGCTGTTGCCTGAGACTTCCCAAACTGACAGCTACATTCATAGCAAAACCTGCAGTTTTACCGCCAGTCAACTGCTTGGCAGTTGCCGAAAAATTTTTCATAGCAAACTTCAATCTTCCGTGGCTCGATAGGTGCGCTACGGCAGGTATGGAAAGAATTTTTTCGTTTGGGAATCACAGGATGTGTTTAGGAAAATATTTCTATCATCTAATTTCAGTATTAGCAATCATGTCACCCAACAACATACACTTCTTCTGTATGAAATTCATGACCCGAATTTGGATTGTATCACCACTGTATGCACCATTAGCTGGCTGATATACCCGACTGATATTAAGCTGGATCGAATGCCTCATTTTGCTACGGTTTTTCTTGTTTATGGAAACACTCCATCTTTTTCAAGTTGACCACATTTGAAAATAAATGAAATAAACTTGGAAAAAAGTTTCCACATCATATGGCTAGTTATAAACTAGACCGCCTGCATACCGTAGAGCCTATAAAAATTTCAAACCATCAATATACACATATTAAGTCTCTTAACATCCAGATCTAGGAACAAATACTCAGACTCAATTCGTAGTCATATGGATAAAAATCTCTACATTTTTCTGAGAATGAAGAACTGAAAGAGTTTCAGCAAAGGTCATGCTGGGACAAATTGTTTGCTAAAAGATCTTGAGTCATTCTTTCTGCCAGCGAAATGGGATAGCTACGTCTTACATGAAGTTGTTGACTAAATGACAGCGACGAGAGCTTGTGTCCTGAGCTCAGCCGGACTCAGACAGTGATATCGTGTGACTGACTCAGCAGGCTGTACTGAAAGAAGAAAAATGTTTTAACCTATTATGCTTAAAATTTATGGCCGCTCCATCTCTCACTTCACGGATTCCTTCCCAGTCATAGCTGTCATCAGGAGACGCTATGCGCTACTGCATTTATTTGGTTCAATTATGTCATGTAGCAGTAAAAAAGTTACAGAATTCCCGTATGTTAAGAGAATTTATGTCTATGGCTATGGTAAACTAACATTGACAGTGAAGCTGGTTGCGTTAGATGACGGGTAGCTCATTTCTCTGTATTATTTGATCTGCGCTTCCATGCTACATTAAGAGTCTTACTGATGTTCTGGTTAAAGTTATTCTTGCCTATTATGATCTCAGAGGTAGAATATCAGGAGGCAGATGCATGGAGCGGGACGTCCGGTCCATTAGCCAGATAATTCCGAAGGCCGACAACAGAGGTAATCAGTAAGTCTTAACAACACATAAAAAAAGAGCGTCAAGAAATCAGTGACACATTAACGCATGAATGTTGCTCCGAAAATTTACGTTTTCAAACTATATGTAAACATTTTTAATCGTTTTTAATATTTATTTATCTGTGTTTACCGGGAGAAACGCACTTAATTGACATTCTTCAGCCAGCGCAAAATTCTTGCCTCAAAAACTATAAAAAAATTGTCTTCATCGGAAATTGGTAAACGGAACAGTTACTGAGATGGTATGTGTATTAAAATTTAGTGCTCTAACCAATTACTTAACATATGAGGCTATGGAGTTTAGGAAAATGACAAATCACAGTAATTAGTCCCATCAATACTTGTAGCCCTATTTCAAAAACATTGCGAAACATTTTACTTAAACAATGAACTAGTAATTGCAACTGGTTAAATACAAGATTCTAACGTGTTTTAACCCTTCGCCTGATTATTTAATGTTACCTTTAAATTATTTTCTTCATATATTTGTGCAGTGTAATGGATGTCTTTGATGACATTATACGCCTTTAATGCTCGGAACACCTCACTTTCGCTAGAGATAAACACATAATTAAAAACTGTCTGAGGTCCAGTCACCACTCCAAGTAGTTTGGTGGATTCTGATGAAAATTTTTACCTTTTTATTTCTGTTATAGACTTAACGCACAACTGCACCTCACATTTTTTGCAGTATTCGGAATGTGGTAGAATTGTGTTTCTAGAATTAAATTGTTACCACTGACATATTTTGTCAGTGCTACTGAAGTAGTTGAAGATAAATTAACAGCGATTTAGTAATATAAATTAAACATGAATCAGAACGAATAGTCTAATTCGTACTGTAAAAATCACAGGAGGGACGACCGATTCATTGAAACAATCTCAAAGAAATTTCATTCACCCACGAAACAGATGGCGTCATATAGGACCGAGTGTTGAGTACTGCCCGTTGCTCGTCAGTTCCCTGTTGTTCGGGTCTCAGTCGCAGTTCTTAAAATACTACTGTATAAAGAAGGTAGGCTGTGTGGAGAAGACAACGATTGCTTCTACCGTCATATCAAGGGTAAGACCAGTGTTTTTAGTGAAAATAGTGTCAATAGATGTCTTCTCCACACAGCCTATCTTCTTTGTACAGTAGAACTGTGACTGACGCCTGAACGACAGGGAACTGACATGCATCGAGACTAGAAAATAGTGCACTGATAATGGCTAGGCAAAAAAAAAAAAAAAAATAGATTGCTGCGCTCTATAATTTATATGTCAGCTATCTATCGTGTAGTGTACTTCTCTGCTGAATGTCCGTTACTAATGCTTTCATTTACTTAATATATTACGCATTTATTATTTTGGGGCAGCCACCAAACCACTAAAAGCCCAAACTAAATAAACAAATGCTATTTTGTCGAAAACTGATACACTGTGGCCGTAAACGAAATGTATATTGATTCTTTCATAGAAAAAGACAGCAACCAGGCAGTATTAATAAAAAATTTATTTAAGTAAATATCACCGTAACCTGTTTCGTTTCGACAGGTTTATCTTTAGACGTCTGCTTACAAGAATCACATTTGTTTGAAGTTTACACAAGTTTTGCTCTTTATTCCATTTTCTTGCGAAATATTCTAGGGATGGTGGTGCCCTACGCTTAAAAATGATGTTGACCTATTTAAAAGTAACTGTACTTCACAACGATCTAACGCAAACTGCCTACTGGCTTCTGTCTCTGGTTCTTCGGCCGACGTTCATCTAATGATTTTTCTGACGTTTCGCCAGCACGAGTGGCTGGCATTGTCAAAGCTTCACCCTCCATTGCCGGTGGTGAACTGGAGCCGAGCTCGCGGGCGCAGACTATATGTACCTGTCGCGCCAACGTCCGAGGGCTTCTCCGCGGTCATTTCCGGTGCGGTTCTCCTCTTGCTACCTGCGACGGTCGTTCGCTGCAGTACGGGAAGCCAGGATCCGTTTACCTTAAGGCTTTCCTCTTTCTTGTTCAAACTATTCGCGTGTTTTTGTATTTCCACAGCTTCTCTGAACAAGCGCGTGTGATAGTGCTTCTCTACAGCCACAATTTCCGTGTCGGCGAATTTTATTACGTGGTCGGTCTCATTCAGTGCGTGCTCTGCCGCGGCCGATTTCTCCACCTGCCCCAACCTGCAATGTCGTTTATGCTCTTTGATCCTGGTGTTAATGGATCGTCCAGTCATTCCGACATAAACTTTTCCGCATGTGCATGGTATACGGTATATTCCCGACATTGCAAGTGGATCTCTTTTCTCCTTCGCCGATCTAAGACACTCTTTGATCTTCCTTGTCGATTTGAAAACCGTCTTTACGCCATGTTTGCGCAATATACGGCCGATTCTGCCCGCCACTCTGGGAATGTAGGGCAGAAAGGCCGTACCCGACAATACTTTTACTGGTTCCTTACTTCGCCGTGTGTTTGGCTCTGTTACACTTCTAATATAATTTGTGGAGTACCCATTGCTCCTCAGGACAGTTTCCAGGTGTTGCATTTCTCGTTTGAGGTGTTGCGGCTCACATATTCGTCTTCTCGTTACGAGCGTACTAATCATGCCTCTTTTCTGGCTCGGGTGGTGGTTTGACAGTTTGTGCAGGTATCGGTCCGTGTGTGTCGGTTTTCGATACACACTGTGTCCCAGGTTTTCGCCGTCCCTTGTGACCAACACATCTAGAAATGGCAGTTTCTTGTCCTTTTCTACTTCCATGGTAAATGTTGTGTTGGCATGGAGGCTGTTCAGGTGTCTTAGGAAGTCACCGAGCGGTTCTTCACCATGGCTCCACACCACTAAAGTATCATCGACGTACCTGTACCACACCTTAGGTTTGCAAGTCACCGAGTCCAGTGCCTGTGCTTCGAATTGTTCCATGAAGAAGTTGGCCACCACTGGACTGAGAGGACTACCATGGCGACGCCTTCCAGCTGTTCGTAGAAATCGCCATTCCACGTGTAATAGCTCGTGGTGAGACATGCATGGAAGAGCTTTCTGATGTCTTGCGGGAAAATGGAACCGATGTGCTCCAGAGCGTCACTCAGTGGCACTTTCGTAAATAACGAAACAACATGAAAGCTGACCAGGATGTCGTTTGGTGCAAGTTTCAGTTTCTTAAGCTTCTGAGTGAAATATCCTGAGTCCTTAATGTATGTGTCGGTCTTCCCCACGTGTGGCTGGAGCAGAGAGGCCAAGTGTTTTGCCATTTTATATGACGGTGATCCAGGAGCGCTAACGATCGGTCTCAGTGGAACGTTGTTCTTATGGATCTTGGGTAATCCTTGATCAAGGCGTCTTCTCTGCCGGCGGACATACAGAGAAACCTGCGCAACACAGAAGCCCTACCACCTCGGCTGAATGGATTACCCAGAGAAGCCCTCGGACGTTGGCGCGCCAGGTACATATAGTCTACGCCCGCGAGCTCGGTTCCAGTTCACCACCGGCAATGGAGGGTGAAGCTTTGACAATGCTAGCCACTCGTGTTGGCGAAAGGTCAGAAAAATCATTAGATGAACGTCGGCCGAAGAACCCGAGACAGAAGCCAGTAGGCAGTTTGTCAACAAGTGGCCACGGAAGCCTCAACAATTTTGTGATCTATCGCAACGTAAACAAATATTTAAGACTGGTGGTAGTCCTAGTACATATGTCGAAAGTTCCGCGTGGTTTTGCTATGATGTTGTAGGCTTGTATTCATGAAACACTGTGGAGCACTTATACGATTTGTATATACCCACACTTCGCAAAGCATCACACTCAAACACTCTAAAAAGTTTTTGCCACATGGTAAATGTACAAAATATGCGATGTCACAAATAAAAGAGTGCCATAAAAATTCTGTCTCAGAAGCATTATAATATATAATTGGTCTGACAGTACAAAACTTATAAAGAATTAACATTACCTTTGTGCATTTAGCGAGCATTATTACGAAATCGACAGATGTAGCAATCGGTTTGTTAGGGAATATTACTTAATTATATTATGGAAACACTTTGGTACACAGAGGAACGACACAAGTAGTGAGAAATAAATTAAATATAATGACAATAGAAATTATGTCTACATATGATGAGAAATCAAAAGTATAAATTAACTTAACAATTGTATTTATGTGTGACTGAGGAGGCTGCTATATTTTAGCGTAGTGTTCTCATTTGATTACTGACTGCATGTTGTTGTCGAAGAGAGTAATGCTGATTAATGTTTTAAACTGGAATGTAGGTGAGTGAAATTTTATAGAAAAGCTGGATTTTATAGTTCAATCTGTTCTTTGAGGAGATGAAGTGGTGATTTGCTTTTATATAAATGTAATTGTAAAACCTTCACTTACGAATAGCTAGCAGCTGAAGCGTAAGGTTTGTGTGGAAATTTATACTTAAGGAATAATAAATTCTTATACAAAAGCTCGAGTATATAGAACTCAGTTTCAAAAATGGGCTCTACTTCTATATAAGACAATTCGGGAGAAGTCTTACATACAATATGTTTGAACAACCCACCAAAATCTGCATTTCTAATGGTTACATCTCTCAACAGACATGGGGTAAAAAGCACTGGAGATGCTGAGGAAGGTAGCCTTATGAATGAAGTTGCAGAGGCAGAAATATATTTACATAAAAGCAATGAAAAGACAGAGTTAGCCAATGCAGCCTTTCTGCCAAATTTTATTCATCTACTTTCCGATTTAAAACATATGTAAACACTGCTTAGTTTGACAGCAACGGAGAATCAGTAGTCCAATAAAAACACTACACTAAAATATAGCACTTAAAAGAAAAATTGTGTCGACAAGAAAAAAAACATTGATTCTGATGGTAACCGGTTTCGGTCAGTTTTTGACCATCCTCTGATCCACATATCGTGATGGTAGACTGTAGCGGTGAATGGAGCAAGTGTTGTAACTCCACGAAAGTCAACTCTTAGAGTGACAACATCCACTCCAATCACTGCCACCTCCAACCAGCATGGCATGAGGGTCTGAGGATGGTAAAAAACTGACATGCCGGTTATCATCAAAATAAATGTTTTTGCGGTTAAGACTTTGTGTCCATTTCTGAAATACTTTTTGCCCAATCACTGTTTTCCAAGAAAAGCGTTCTCAAAAATTATCAAAATATAGCAACCTGCTCAGTCACACATTAGTATAACTGTTAAATTCATTTTTTATTATTTCAACTACCCATCATATGTTAATACTCGTATAATTTCTGCTGTCGTTGTATTCATTTATTTCTCACTACTTATGTTCCGTGTGTGTACCACAATATTTCAGTAATATCATTGAAGTAACATTTGTTAACAGACTAATTGCAACATCAGTTGACTTTGTAATTAATGTTCAATGAATGTTAAATGCACAAAGGTTACGTTCATTCTTTGCAAATATTCTACTGTCAAATCAGTGTATAAATTGTAGTATCTCTGAGGTAACACTGACCGACTGGAAAACTTCAACTTTATGAATTTAACCGATCTAAACCTTACTGCAAATTCTGTAACTCTATTGCTGCACCATAGCAGACCAATGATTCACTGAATGTTAAATGCACAAAGGTTACATTCATTCTTTATAAATATTCTATTGTCAAATCAATGTATATATTGTAATATCACTGAGGTAACACTGACCAACTGGAAAACTTCATGAATTTGACCGAGCTAAACCTTGCAGCAAATTCCGTAACTCTGTTGCTGCACCACAGCAGAAAAATGATTCATAGCAAACAGCTTACATACAAATACCTCAATCACGACACTGTGGTAGTGCACAACAGTTCACAATGAGGTAAACCAGAAATTTGAGTTCCACAGCTTGCAGTTCGTGGTAAGATTAGTGTTCAGTATCTTACAAGGTGAGTAGAGAGTAAAATGAACATCAGAAGGTGATAATTAAAGCCACTATAAAATACACAAATGATATTCAGGGTGAATTCTTGGAATAATAGCAAGCGGTGAAGGTGGCCCAGGCAAACAGCTCGCTTCCATCTGGGGCCACCAAGCTGCAGAGTGTACCAGGTCACACCTCGTCCTAAAAGAACAAGTACATTTGACGTACAACAAGTGATACAACTCTACCAAGACTCCATCCCGTCATTTAGATCACAAGTCATGCCGAGCACGAAAGTATGCAGGCTGCCCATACCCGTGTGAGAATGAGGTCTGCCACTTGCACCTAACGGAGTCGGTCGTCAGCGGTACCACGACTGCGCCTGCATCCCTTGCTGACTCTGCGCGCAACTGCACAGATAAACATTGACCGATGCTGACCTCAAGTCACAGCCATGGGCCAGAACTTCAATGTTTCGCTTCACTGGCTGACACCGTGTGAGCGCCTCAACATAGCACCAGAATATCCCGCCCCAAATTCCACGGCAGTGCCACCAGAGTGGACACTGTCAAACCGAGATAAAATCAGACCGAGCTGTCGCACTAACGCATACGTATATTTTCCCAGCAACGCACATTCAGTGTTTTAAGCAAGTTTTATAATTAATGTGTATGTAAAAGGAAAAGGCTTCAAATTTTTGACATTATCCACTTACTTGAGGGCCATCTCAATTAGGATCTGAGGAAGTAATTTTTCAATAGCAACTGTTTTGTATGCATTGTAATGTGTTCACCAGGTTCTGACTTCTCCAGCTGTAAGCTGGAGCCTAGAAATGAATGGCGTCACAAAGATCCTCCAGGTACGAAAGTCTAGCGGTATGGAGCGGATGTGACTCCTGTTTTTGTCAGTATCAGGGACCAAACACTTGCACAGTAAAAGCTAGACCAGTAGAGCAGAAAAGTGGACAAGTCAGCAACATATTGAGCATCCTGATACCGTAGAAACTGAAATCAACCAGAAATAATGAAGGGACGCTTTAAGAGAGGAGCTCTTTTGACATGTGTATGTGACCGTTTCTGTGGAGAAGACGCCTTTACGTGTCAGATGCAGAAGCCGTTGTTACGAAAATAGAAAGGGCCTGAGTTTGCCAATCAGATGAATGGTCATGTCGATAGTAAGCTTTGCAAAGGCTAGCACAGATATTGTCCGAGTGTGTGAGACAAGACACGTGAAATAGAGCCCAAACGTCCCTCAGTACGTTACAGTCGTTAGCCAGTCATATCAGACTCCTGCCTGATACGTGTTACAAACCGGACACAATAGGAAGGACCAGGCCCCTTTACTTTTTTCTTTTATCACTTGTTTATTACATCAGAGAAATACACCTTTTAAGACAAAATTTAACTACAAGAAATATTGCTCCCAGTAAAGGTTAACTTAGGCAGTGACAAAACTTAGTTCTCGTAAGGGTTTCTTCTGGCAACAAATTTTAAGGACGCAATGTAAGGTTTATATCAATTCAGCTCACACAATTAGCTAGTGATTGAATCACGACACAGACACTTTAACAATTTTTGCAACAAATAGCGTGAATTTGCACTCACAGTAACCAACTAATCAACAACCTTGCTATTGAATAAGTAGTAGGCCATTTGGAACGAATTAGCAACACCCAGCAACTAGGGCAGTTAATACCAGCAGTCTTTAAATGTCTTGCTCCCCATTAAATAAACAAACTTACAGTAATTAAATGAAAAACAAATCAAACATACTACGCTCCACCCAAACTCTTCAGTGGAAGCCAAGCCAAACTGAAGATTCCATTAACTGACTATCACTGAAGTCACACTAAAACTCATCTCTGTGTTCCCAGACACACATGGGGCAAACTTATACAAGACAAGATTTTGAAGGCAGCACATCAGTAAAACCGGTAGGAGGGCTATCTCGTACCACTGAAAATTAAGGTACTAGACCGGGGCACAAGGTGGTATACAATGAGGTTGCCTTAGTGCTATACTGCGCACCAAAATATTAATTCAAATGGCCAATTCAAAATTAAGTACACATAAACGAGCATTAATAAACGAGGAGTGACACCAGGTCGCTCGAAGGGATGACAACACTTAATTGAAAAGGCGAATGCTGAAGGCGGCAGTAACATCAAACACCTTCTCCGAGTTTTAGTCAGGAGTCACTTCCCGCTATGCAAGTACCAAGTACCAAGCACAAGGAAGGAACCCCAAAGCGAAAATTTAAATAAAACCCCCAAAAGATTATAAAGGGCAGGGAACCCTAACTATTTAAATTTAAAAGAATTAGCTCTCTCCAAAGGTAGTGTAAACGCGAAGGCCACACTTACGAGGCCACCAAAATTGGTTACGAAAGTCTCATACATTTGTTCCTTTTCTTTAAAAGAAACACAAGGCTGCTTAACTTCTGCTGGACGTCCGGTATGGGTCGTGTAAGATACACCAGGCAGCAACCCAAGCTAGGCGGTCTCAAGGCACGGCGAGCAAAATCGGGAGACCAGAGAGGCAGGCCTTCTGCACGACAGGGGATGGGATTTCCTGTCACATCTGAACTGCATTCAGTTAATGCTGGAAACAGATCTGTAATCGTTGATTAACGACTTGTGCTCTCTCAGTTGCCTGTGCGTCAGTTATGTCTGTCTGACAGTATTAATAAATTTAACATTCAATGGGCCCACAGTGTCGAAGATATCTCTTAGAGACCCTATGTAACAGAATACATATTGCTGCTATAGTAGTTTAATGTTTTTATTGTGGTGGATCCATTTCGGATAGATCGTTGCCTCCAGTCCATCTGTGAAATTTACTTAATATTGTTTTATGTTATTATTGAATTTACGGATATACGATTTGCGTACTTACATCAATATCTTGTCTATGGTTGCTGTCACTCTGTATCGTATTACGACGTGTTGATTTTGGACTTCGACGTTATTAGCTGCTTTCTGGTTTTCTGCTGCTGCTAATAGTCCTTTCCCGTAATTTTAATAATCTGGCCTTTTATCATCAGATTTGACAGTCTGACAGTTGTGACTGATGACCAAAGAGGCTATATCGCTACATTACCTGTAATGTGTTGATGTTTGACAGTTCTGACTGCTGACTAAAGATGCTATATCGCTACATTTTCTGTAGTGTGTTGATGTTATCATTTTGGGCTGCGTGTATGATCTTTGTGAGCGATGAGTCTGTATATAGTTGTTTGTGTCCATCCGCTTTATTAGGAATTCTACAAAATTTTCAATGCATTCCTGGGATCGATACAAACATCTATCCACAGACTCATCGATTACGATCATACATAAGTCCAAAATGATAACATGAACACACAATAGCAACCGATCTTAAGTGAACATTTCATAAAATTACAAGGCTTGTAATGAAACATCCCAGCAAATTAAACTGTGACCTTGAATAGGACTAGAGCATTGAATCAGCTTTCACAGACCAAGCGTTTTAAGATACCACGAGTTGTATCACTGTAAAAATGCCGATTCACAGTTTAACTATTATCAACACATTCTTAAAATTTTGTACGTTAAGGAGAAGAAGAATTTATAAAAAGAGCTGTACCAGTCAACATTTTAGTGTCCAAAAGGACATAACATTTTGTAAACTAAATAATTTGATTTTAATTTCTTCATCTGCAACACTACATTTTTGCAAGTTTGATACCTTTTAGAGAAGCACAACCTTAAAAGTTGCCACGTTTCGCTTACAGCAACCGTCCGGGTTTAATTCCACTAGTTAACCAAGAGTGCCACTTGAAAGAAAGAAGATTTCAACGAATGTCCGATATGGTGGTATTTTCCATTTGTTAATAGGTTGAAGAAAGTTTCAGAATATCTGGTCTTACTAACTTGATGCTGCCGCCGCTGAAGCAGCTGGTCTATTGTATAACTAATCACCAATAGAGGGCAGCCGACGGCGCGGCGATAATACAAGGGGCATCTGCGAATCATCGTCTACGCGACCACAAATTGATATCATAAATTTATACTGTATAAAAGCTGAGCTCTTGTTTGCACTCAGGGTCAACATGATAGTGCCACACGTAGACTTTTGTATTAGCTCACGCAATACTAAGGAGGGTGGAGGAGGAGGAAAGGCTGCTTTGTGCCCACCTTCTCAAAATGTTATCTAGTGGGGTACCGCATATTTCAAAATTTTAAAAAAATTGTTTTCGTTCTTAATTATTTCTTTCACCAGATTCCATAATTGTTTAATATTCTTCAGTAGAATTGAACCCAAAAATGTAAGTCTTAGTAGCAGAGGGCACTTTTCACAACAAATGTCATACTGATATTTTCAGATTCAGGACCATTCTTACACAAGAAAATACCTTTAGAATGTATGTTGTGAGAAAAAGTCAAGGACAGATTACGAAATTTGTTTTTTTTTTTTAACTTTTTCTGGCAGTGATAAAGTACAGACTTTTGGTTGTGGAAAATACGTTGTTTAGCTAAGATTGTTCCAAAGGGTATTTTTAGGTTTGAACCCTACTTACACATCATTACCACTTTAAAAAGTGTGTTGTTAATAAAATTTAACAAAAAGCAATGAAACTTATTTTTTTCTTAATTTTTTGTGCTGGGTATAGAGTATCACTCTCCCCCTCCCTCCCTTGGTAGTACAGGTTATGGATAACACTTTGGTATTGCTGGGGTTAATGATAATCACTGAATCAAATTCAGATTCACATAGACAGGGAATATAATGGTACATCACGTGTAAATTGTAATACAAAGCATATTAATATTTGTGACAAATGTGTGTGCTTCTCACTTCTAGCGGGAGCCACTGTAGTGTTTATGCTGTCAGCTGAGAATGACTGAACAGGTTCAGGTGGAAACGATTATTTCAAAATTGAGTTTTGCTAAATATTAACGCAAAAGTTGAGTTACTTCTTCCTTGGGTTTTCTGTAACTTCTGAGAGTTTGAAGAGAAATGGTTCAAATGGCTCTGAGCACTATGGGACTTAACTGCTGTGGTCCCCTAGAACTTGGAACTACTTAAACCTAACTAACCTAAGGAAAGCACACACATCCATGCCCGAGGCAGGATTCGAACCTGCGAGCGTAGCGGTCACGTGGCTCGAGACTGGAGCGTCTAGAACCGCTCTGCCAGTTTGAAGATTTCAAGTAATCGTGGTGTTACGGTTTCCCCTGACTTCCTTCTACGTAATCAGATTATGGTAATTATTTCAAGGCTTGGCAGCTACTTAAAGTTAGCGAACATTAGGTGGATTACGTTACTGTCCCTCATGTGTTGTGTCTCCCGGAAACGATAACGTGATATCAGTGCTCTCGGGTATGGTGTTCAATCTGGTGACATTAACACGTAATCCAGGAAGAGGTGTGTCACAAACTTTAAGGTGAGTTACGACCTTCTGCTGTAAATTAATTTTTTTGTTACAGGCACTATTCAGGCACGCCTCATGACCCACAGTCCAGTTTCCTCCACCTTCCAAACTGAACCTGTAACAGCAGGCTGTGGGTCGTGCCTGAGGAGTTTAGATGTTAAGTACAATTACAGTCGAAAATCAAGATTCTGTGTTCGAGTCCTGAAGGAGCACACAAATATTCTGGAAGTTTTAAAACAACGCACAATTCAGTGCAGAGTGAAAGGTTCGTTCTCAAATTGATTGTAATATACTCCATTGATGTTAAGCAGCTGATATGTGCGGAGTAGCCGCGCGGTCTCAGACACCTTGTCATGGTCAGTCCGGCTCTTCCCCCCCCCCCCCCCCATCCCCCCTCCCCACCCGGAGGTTCGAGTCCTCACTCGGGAATGGACGTGTGTGTTGCCCATGGCGTAAGTTAATTTAAGTTAGATTAAGTAGTTTGTAGGTTTAGGGACCGATGACCTCAGCAGTTTGGTCCCATAAGACCTTAGCACAAATTTCCAAATTTTTAAGCAGCTGACACACCTAACCCTTTTATTTATTAAAATCACAACAATGTTTGCATTCAAGTGCCCTTATCTTATAATTAATAAATGAAATGGCAACGTCAACCGAAGTGCTAATGACCTGCCCTTAAAAAGATTCCGTCATCATAACATTGGCCCTCAGTGTGCGATACAACAAGATGTCTCTCGCTACGTATGTGGCAACCAGCGTGGGGCTGAGAAATTTATCATTACAAAATATACTACTTTCGTTTTCCTCACATGTTCCATATTATCAACGATATCCGTACTACGGGTGTATGGAACGAACAATATATCTAGTCTAATATCTGATTTTAAAATGTACGTAATATTTAAATTATCAGTCCTTTTTCTGGATCAACATCGGTTTGTATAATTAAATGCGTTGCTTTTCTAGCCTTACAGTGTTTTCTCAGTTGTACGTATGGTACGACGGCCTCCCTGTGGACTGCCATCACATTGTGTGTGCATGCCAAGCGTAGCTGAAATGAGGACAAAGTTTTCAGTATTTTAAACCAACTGTTCTTTAGCAGTTATCCCTGTTGCAATAACTATGCACGTGGCTTCGTTCTCTCCAAACAGCGCTAAATAGTATAATGTTTCATCTTTAACTCCTAGCAGACGGCAATCGAAGGACTCTGAGGACCTGAAAGATATTAGTTCTGCACGTCATCCGTTTACACCAGAAATCTGAGCTCTTAGGCATTTTAAGCGTCTTTGTATTTATATGCCAGACTTTCTGTAGAATCTTCGCCATTGAGCTTAAATAGAATAATAGTTATTTATTAAGAGCAGTTAAATTTATCATCCAAAATCATAACTATTCGCCTTATAAAGCAAGAAAGTGTGAAAACTGTAAAAATCATTGTCATTTTTGAGGGTACTGCTTCGCTACAGTCGCAGGTTCGAATCCTGCCTCGTGCATGGATGTGTGTGAGGTCCTTAGGTTAGTTAGGTTTAAGTAGTTCTCAGTTCTAGGGGACTGATGACCTCAGAAGTTAAGTCCCATAGTGCTCAGAGCCATTTGAACCATTTTTGAGTCTTTCGCATGCAGCACATGTAATGAGGGCACCTGGCATATGTTGCTTGGCGTTTTCCCGTAGGAACAGGGTGTCGTGCAGTTGTCATGACCACAGTAAAGTGAAATATGTCTTTTAGCAGTGATTTCTATTTACTGACATAGATGTATGGTATATGATCTGGCACTGAAACTGGCATCGCGAAACTGGCAAGCAACTGAAATTTTAATCATCCTACAGGGAGCCCTTCGTAAATACTTCGTGGCCAGCAGTGTTAGGTATCTTTATAATAGGTACTTTAAATCGTGGTAGAGAATACGCCTACTTCTCTTGTTGCAGATGTCTACATACTCTTCACAACGCATTTCATAAGATATTTTAGGGGATTTGAATAAATTCGTCTATCGTTACTACCACACGCGAGACACGATAATTGGGTGTGGAGGCACTACCTGTCATCCTGGGATGGAGCAGCGGTATTACACTGGACTCGCATTTGATACAAGTTAGCTTCAGATACCTTCTCGAACATCGTACTTAACTTTGTCCGTCGTTTCCTTCAATCTCTCGAGGTGAATACCGTGTTGACCCTCAAAACGACACACATCATTTCCTCGTTATTCCCCAGCCCGAGTATGTGCGTCGTCTTGTGGGGCGGCGAGTTAATTTGTAAAAAAACTCTAATTGCTGTATAAATGCTTGCATGTTGAATCAGTTTCAGGCTTTTGGAATGTTGTTAATGCTGTCTTTCGCCGTTCTCAACACTGGCTCTCTATTTACTTTTTAGCACCCAGAAAGTGATTTAACAAACGTGAAGCCTGTAATTAGAGTTCCTAGTGCCCACTTCATCTGAGAATACCATTATAGCTGCAGCTTATAGCTCTGAGGAATTAGGAGATTGTCCGGGATTTCTAATCAAAAACGATTTTCCAAAATAGTTGAGTATATTCTGAAATTCACTGATAAAAAACACAAGTATCCCTACAACCTAACTAACAGAGCAGTTCAGAGTCTAATGCACTGATGCAACTATAAATGTCCGAATTCAATGTTAAAAAGAATGCTACCCATAATTTGATGAAAATATTTCATCAAACGCCACGCTAAATAATTGGTAGAATGTCTGTCCCGCAACGGCACGTGAAAATACGACAATACGCAAACTGAAGCTAGATAATGAAAATCATCACAGAATTAACCCTTCACTTGAAATGATTTCATGGTTCCGCGTATCTCTAGTAACTTAATACGGCACCCGAGGCTGTTTGTAGCAGTGATACCGATGCGACGCGACCCCCAACACAGATGGCGTGTTATTCAGCATCTGGAGAGAACTGGGGCCTTGCTTCCTCGCGCAGCATTCTTATATATAAAGCCGCGGTGCGGACGGCTAAGGGAACGCCTGATCAAATCGGCTCTCCCGACTAGCTGCTGGGCTAGTAACGCACCACTTCAAGTTACATAATAATTTATAGCTTCTTTTGCTGAAGGCCGATGAAGCTTTTAATTTAAATGTGCATTCAGCACGCAGGTAAGTATTGATAATAAATTTTTGACGTGGCTAAGTTAAATATTTTGGGCGAGAGAATTAATTTAATTACACTGCACGCAGTAGATGAGCTCTGAACTGGCCTTTTGAGATCCGCTATCGCTATAATTTTATAGGTATTCAAAAGAAACTTTTCACATCTTCATAGTCATAGCGGACCTCCAACCTATTTAAATCTAAACATCCTAGCCTTATTTACTAGCCTACTTGATCTATCTTGCTTCCTTCAGTTTTGAGACAAAAACCACAAAATCATGAATTTCCACTAAAATCTTAATTTGTGAAATCCAAAGTACTGTTTTTATTAAATCATTCTGAAAGATGAATCTAAATATAAATTTTGAAGTCTCTAGCTCTTTTCTGCTGCGCCAATGATTTTTTTAGAAAAACGTCCAAATTTCGAAAATGGCTGAAATTATCGAACTGATATTTAACACACATTAATTTAGTATTATTCCTGACATGCTAGAAAAGTTTTAGGTCATTTGCTTGATTTTTAAGGTATTGCGCAACATTTATGACGTCAGAGCTAGTTACAGCAGACTGGCTGGCACACAATGGAAACTGATGTGAATTTACTACAGCGTGAGTAGGCTGCTTCCCTACATCACCCTCTACTTAATTTTTTTTGTTTATGAATGTTAGTGAATGAAAAAAAATTTAATTACCCATAAGGAAAGCAAGAGTACAGCTTAACTTCCTATGAAAAATCTAAATTGAAATATAAACCTGTAGAAACATTAAAGAAAACTGATTACCTACATTAATTATTTAAATTGTAGGCATGTTCACTGCCTTTTAAACAATGTCATTACTCAAAATTTTAAGCAAAGTCAATGAAATATTTTGGCATACATATTGCCTTAGACAAACAAACACATATGAATTGAAAAATTATGAAAATCTTAGATCCCTTAAATACATTTTTACATACACAAATTCAAAGAAAATAACATGATACATAAACAGATGATTATCTCTTAGCAGTCTATTCTAAACCTGAAAGAAAATTTCACAAATAATTTTTACACATGTGGTTGTAGCCGCTTTGGCTGGCGTCCTACACTTCCATTCACAAGGGTAGAGTAGGGGAAGTTGCTATGGTGTGCGTCCTTCACGTTCTCTCTAAATTACATGGGGGAAAGGGCAGGGGTCACTGTGAGTTGTGTCCAAGTCACTCCACGCTTTCACGCAGCTACCAGGCTGCCATTATCTGGTTTGTCCTGTAGAACATACAAAAAGAGTGCCTCAGACTCTGTTCACTTAATATCTATGGGTGGGTCACAATGCAATGGGGATATATACATTTTATCCTTCAATATTTTGCTGGAACAAAGTTAACAGAGCTTTTTCAGTATTACTCTCGCGGTTACTTAACTGTCATAAAATCGTTAAACAAATGGCTCAAAACGCCTTTAGTCATGTATTAGAGAAAATTTATGCTCCTAAGGCATACAATCATAAATCATATTTAATCTGAATTTATTATTTCTGGGCTGGAACACTGAACCAATGCTCGGTACATTCCTGATACATTTGTATTTTAAGCACTTAACTGAATCATCTTTGATTACCTTATTCTTAGAGATAGTATGAGTATGATTAGTGGTTGTTTTCTCAGCTTCTTTGTACATGTGAGTAACTTTTGGTAATAGTACAACTCTGAGTGTTCAAAACACACTACGTTTAGTTGACTACTAAATCCACTTATTGGTCCTCTGCTGTTGTCAGTTCCACATCTGCAATTAGGTACTTACTTACTTTGAAGTGTATTTATGCTGAGCTAAAATAATGTTTCACGTCTGTCAGTATGTTATTTATTTATTTTGCTAGTGTATGTACTTATTTAACACTCACTCTATTAATATTTAAAGCATAGGATAGCACATTTATTTCATATTCATAGTGTACTGCAGCTGATTAGTTTGCTCACGTGGCAATCCATTTCCACTCGATCGGACGCTGAAACCACAGGTAGTCTCTCTCAGACCTACCACTAAAGTGCATCAAGTAATTATGGTCGAGCGTAATGCTAAATTCCTTAAACTTATAGGACACCATGAGCTGCTCTGTCTCATCTAACATAAGGGTACCTATGGTCGCATTCACGCCTCCAACTCATAACCTCAATACGTGTAGGTGTATCCTGTCACACACTACACTAAAATAATGGCCAGCTCCAACCTTATAGATACTTCAGGGACGTGTCCTTCACGTCTCAACCATAAACACTGCTCAATTCTATTACACTGCCTTTCCTTGCTACACCAGGTGAGTTTAATCTTACAACTTATCTGCATATTTCTCCTAACACTAAGCAATCTCTTTTACTATTTCTTAGTTTGCTCTAATGCATACACTAGGTTTCACTACCACTTCAGATCCTATTTGTACATGAATTCATATATCTTTTTAAATTACTGTTGGTGGACCATTTTCAATAAAACAACACTTTGTAGTTACGATATTGCCTGGGTTCTATACATAATTGTTACTCAAATACATTTTATATCTTAATTACGTCATACTTCTCTATTGTTTGTCACTATTGGGTTTGTCACATTAGGTATTTTTCTTCACTAATCGGTAGATAGAATGGTTACATAACTCATGGCTTGATAGCCATGACAGAAAATTTTCATGTCTGGAAAGAAGAGGTCGAAATTTTTGTGGATAGGAAAGATGAAGAATGAGTGAGACCTGAAAGGGAAAGAAGATCTCACACAGCTGGGACTGCACAGCTGCCACACTGTGTAGAGGTTACAGAACAATCTCCTCCCTACAGCATTCATTGGTTTAATGCTGTATTGATAACCATACCGGAAAATTTAATGTATGAAAGAAGAGGTCGAAATTTTTGAGGACAGGAAAGAGGAAGAATGAGTGAGACCTGAAAGGGAAAGAAGATCTCACACAGCTGGGACTGCACAGCTGCCACACTGTGTAGAGGTTACAGAACAACCTCCTCCCTACAGCATTCATTCATAACCTTTGACCACACCACGTTGATCTGAAAATACTTTATGATGCCTTTTTAGAACTTGTCTCAGTTCTTCCTTCTGATTGGCTGAAATCTTATCGATTTCCTGCAATTTAGCTTCTATTTTGTCTAAAATAATTGCGTCTTCTTCTTCTTCTGTGTTCAGCTTACTGTTACTAAGATTAACACCTTCGTCCCAATACCTCCTATTTTTCAGAACTCGTATAGGCAGCTCCCAAGTTTCATGATCAGTTACTACATGTTTATCACTAAAAGGGACTGTAATTACTCCGGTTATTGGCAAGACCATTTTTAACTGGCTTCTTTCAAAGTCAACAACACTCTGATATTTTGACAAGAAATCTATGCCAATTAAAACCTCAATACTGAGATTGTTTACAATTAAACATGGATGATGAATTAAATTACCATTAATGTTAAAGGGCAACAAAGCTTCTTGATTTATCGTTTTTGACACCTTGCCAGTAGCACCAATTATTCTTAGTCCTGATACCCTCATTACTGTAAGCTTGTCTTTACCAGGTAATGCATCAAAGAAGGACTGAGATATTGCACTCACCTCACTTCCACTGTCTAAGAGACAACGTACATTGATCCCCAACATTTTCACTATTATTATAGAGTGGCTTATTCTAGGTTGTACAGGTGGTTCCTCAAATTCATCTAGTAGTTCCTTTTGGATTTGTCTCCAACTAAAGTGATCGACATCTGTCTTCATTACATTTAGGTCACAGTGTGTAGGGGTTTCCTGAATTACATTTTCAGCTGCCTTTCCCAGTCGGTCTATTAATTTTAAATCGAAACACTGCACGACTTCATTACATTTAGTTTGCTGAACATGACCCGAATTACTGTAGTCTGGGCGATTCTGCGCCTCCAGACCGGGCATAACATTAGTTACAGCTAAACCACTTTCACCATTATCGTCGGTTTCCTTCTCAAGTGACAACTGGTCACAGCTACTGGGTTCATCGACCCTCAACAGCCTACCCTCTACATTCTCACTTACCTCCTGTCCTAAATCTATTAGTACATTATCAACATCCTGCACAGGCACTTTAGATAAGAGCACATAATCTTCATCGTAAATATAAGCACGAACTTCTTCTGCTTCTTCACCTGTCAATTCAGTATTTTGTAGCTCGTCCCTATCGTTACACTGCTGCGCCTTCTCTTTCTCTTCCCACTTAGAAAGCGTCTCTAACACGGTATCTATCAAATACTGTGAGTGATCTAATATTTCTGTTGTATCCTTAGATGCTACCGACACTTCATTCACCTGTTCAGTTTGAGTATTCTGATTTATCTTACCAATTCCCGTAACTACTGGCTTAGGAAAAGTAACCGCCTGGTGAGCGCCAGTGTCCTCATAGACGGGAACTAGTTTTCCTGCCTCGGCCTACTACTGTTTCCTTTATTTTCATTATAGTTGACTGGCACAGCATTACTTTCCGTACTGTTGTTTACATGCATATTTCTGTTTGGAACAAAATTATTATCCCTTGGACGACATTGTTGGTTCTGATAATTATTTCCCCAATTCCTACCTGTCTTAGGATGGCGAACACCTACTGTTCTGATGTTTACATTGCCATTTTGCTCGTTCCTAAAATTACTACTATTGTTATTAGCATTTCGGTTATTACGTGCTTGCTCCTCATTGGCAGCAACACGTTCTACACGTTCCAAATACTCAATGAAACGATCCAGATTGTCTCTAGGGGCAGATATAATTCTAGTTTGCCAATACCATGGCAGTTTGGCTTCAAGACCTAGTATTATCATTTCAGGTTTCAGCTTTTCGTCCAAATGTGACAAACGTGAAATCCATGACCTAGCAAACTCTTTAATGGACTCCTTGCCTGCATTGAAGCGTTTTCCACTCCAAAATTCTCTCAACACTTCATTTTGCTTATTGCTAGACCAATACGCATTAATGAAAGCTGTTCTAAGCTCCGCTAATGTTTTACACTTCAACATAACATCAGCTGACCAACGCATGGCGTCACCTGCTAAATGGCTTCTAACAAATGAGATTTTCTCTCGCTCAGACCAAGTTGGTGGAATCACATCTTCAAAATCGTTCCAGAAATCTAGTGGATGGATATTTTTATCTGGATCGAACCGCAAGAACTGCCGACACCCGATAAAAGCGGCGTTTGCAGCTACAACTTGTTGTATACTACCATTACCAGAAGTTACTGAAGCTACTTTACTCTCAATGTTAGCAATGTTAGTACTGATATTTTCTACTTTCATTTCAACATTTTCTACTCTTTGTACAATATGCGTAGTATCAGTTTTGATTGCATCTACATCTGCTTGACATATGTGTACTTTTATATTAACATCTTTAAACCTATCTGAGCACAGTTCAGACTCCGCCTCGATCTTTTCTGTTAACTTGTGCTCCAGCTTCGCATCTTCCATTTGGAAGTCTTTGCGAACCTCAGCAACTTCGGATTTTACTGTTTTATACATTTCAGAAAACTGTTGAGCAGCCTTTTTCTTAATAGTCTTATGGTTGTAATCAATTTTATAATTCAAACTGTCTAGATCCTCTTTCAACTTATTGCAACCAGCCTTGAAGGTATTGTCCATTACCTCCAATCGTTTATTAAAATTAGTTTGACTGGCCACAATCCTGTTATTTACCTCAATTATATTAGATTTTAATTCAGCATTATTGGATTCTAATTTATTGTCCATTGCCTCAAACCGTTTATTAAAATTTGTTTGACTGCCAGCTATTGCTTGTAATATAACATTTAAATCAACAGCCCCAGCATCTTTGGGTTGCTCACTAGCTGGCTTTTTATCACACTCAGGTGACGAAAAACTAGCTCCAATACCAGAATCATCAAAACTAAATGAAACTTCAGATTGATCAGTTATATCTAACTTCTCCTTCTTAAACTTTACCACCTCCGTTGACTGATTCACTTTTAACTCATCAGATAAACTGTCATCCAATAAATTAACAATTTCTGCTTTCTGCTTAACTACAGGGGTCTCTATTATTGAATCATTGCCCCTTTTTAAACTACTGTCAGGAGACAATACTTCATATTTCACTTTAACATTACTAATTTCATGCATATTTACACTTGAACCGTTGTCTGGATTTACAGTTCCCTCAACAGACATAGGTTCTGATTTAAGTTTAACCTCAGTTTCTTTTGGCGGTTCCATCACCGACAGTCTTTTAGTACAGGTTTGTAAAATTTTTAACAGCTTTTCACTTAACTTAGTTCCTTCTGCACGACGTATGGCGTTGCCGGCGCGGCGTACCAGGACTCCTGATGCGACGTGGCACGTTGAACTGCAGACGGCTCTCCGACGGCTGTTGTGTGTTTGCGTGGCCCGCAATTGCAGGCTCTGCGCCGGCTGCTCCAGCGGACGACTGCGGTGCGGCGAGACTGGCTTCTCGCGATGCCGGCAGCACCGCTAGACTCAGTGCCAGCTCCGTCAATCCAGATGCGTTGTTAATTCAATTGCGTCGTCCACATTCACACGTAACACATTCACTGTTCTATACTCAGTTCCGTGTCGCCTTTCACTCGCGAATCCGAATAGTTAAAAAACACTTTCACTTAGTCGATTTCCCGGCCGATGCACCATATGTGGGGTGGCGAGTTAATTTGTAAAAAAAATCTAATTGCTGTGTAAATGCTTGCATGTTGAATCAGTTTCAGGCTTTTGGAATGTTGTTAATGCTGTCTTTCGCCGTTCTCAACACTGGCTCTCTATTTACTTTTTAGCACCCAGAAAGTGATTTAACAAACGTGAAGCCTGTAATTAGAGTTCCTAGTGCCCACTTCATCTGAGAATACCATTATAGCTGCAGCTTATAGCTCTGAGGAATTAGGAGATTGTCCGGGATTTCTAATCAAAAACGATTTTCCAAAATAGTTGAGTATATTCTGAAATTCACTGATAAAAAACACAAGTATCCCTACAACCTAACTAACAGAGCAGTTCAGAGTCTAATGCACTGATGCAACTATAAATGTCCGAATTCAATGTTAAAAAGAATGCTACCCATAATTTGATGAAAATATTTCATCAAACGCCACGCTAAATAATTGGTAGAATGTCTGTCCCGCAACGGCACGTGAAAATACGACAATACGCAAACTGAAGCTAGATAATGAAAATCATCACAGAATTAACCCTTCACTTGAAATGATTTCATGGTTCCGCGTATCTCTAGTAACTTAATACGGCACCTGAGGCTGTTTGTAGCAGTGATACCGATGCGACGCGACTCGCGACTCCCGACACAGATGGCGTGTTATTCAGCGTCTGGAGAGAACTGGGGCCTTGCTTCCTCGCGCAGCGTTCTTATATAT
Source organism: Schistocerca serialis cubense (assembly GCF_023864345.2). NCBI lineage: Eukaryota > Metazoa > Arthropoda > Insecta > Orthoptera > Acrididae > Schistocerca > Schistocerca serialis. The sequence goes on from NC_064644.1 coordinate 57,990,517, forward strand.
AAAGCCGCGGTGCGGACGGCTAAGGGAACGCCTGATCAAATCGGCTCTCCCGACTAGCCGCTGGGCTAGTAACGCACCACTTCAAGTTACATAATAATTTATAGCTTCTTTTGCTGATGGGCGATGAAGCTCTTAATTTAAATGCGCATTCAGCACGCAGGTAAGTACTGATAATAAATTTTTGACGTGGCTAAGTTAAATATTTTGGGCGAGAGAATTAATTTAATTACACTGCACGCAGTAGATGAGCTCTGAACTGGCCCTTTTGAGATCCGCTATCGCTATAATTTTATAGGTATTAAAAAAAAACTTTTCACATCTTCATAGTCATAGCGGACCTCCAACCTATTTAAATCTAAACATCCTAGCCTTATTTACTAGCCTACTTGATCTATCTTGCTTCCTTCAGTTTTGAGACAAAAACCACAAAATCATGAATTTCCACTAAAATCTTAATTTGTGAAATCCAAAGTACTGTTTTTATTAAATCATTCTGAAAGATGAATCTAAATATAAATTTTGAAGTCTCTAGCTCTTTTCTGTTGCGCCAATGATTTTTTTAGAAAAACGTCCAAATTTCGAAAATGGCTGAAGTTATCGAACTGATATTTAACACACATTAATTTAGTATTATTCCTGACATGCTAGAAAAGTTTTAGGTCATTTGCTTGATTTTTAAGGTATTGCGCAACATTTATGATGTCAGAGCTAGTTACAGCAGACTGGCTGGCACACAATGGAAACTGATGTGAATTTACTACAGCGTGAGTAGGCTGCTTCCCTACAGTCTCCTATTATCTTAACATCGTGGGAATGGTAATCTCTATTGTTCCTTCCTTCCTGATGTCACAGTATAGAAAGGTTGCTGAATAACAGACCGCGACAGCTGACAGGGGATTCAGCAAAGCTTCAGAACACTGCTGAAAAAGGAACGTGCATACAAAACTAGAACTTTAAGAACATTACTTTGACATTAGTAATTATAATACATAAAGGTTGAAAGGAAAACAAAGTTCTCTGAACGAAAATCTCCGTCTCTCTTGAATTCGATATCGGCGAGTTGTTAACCTAATGTTTCGCTATTCCTTCCGTCCATTTTCATGCTTCACAGTACGTATATACGACCCCTAAGCGTTTCTTAACCATATTCTCATGAAATATGTAAACTGGAGGAAATTTTCATTTAGATATCATGAATTTTTCCATTGTCTCCACTAATCCCCTTGCACGTATTGAACTATTACCGAGTGGTAATACAGTCTACTGTGCTCTACATAAGCTGATATGCCACAGACAGCAATCATCAAAGATAAAATCAAAAACTTTAGCGAATTATAACACTAATGATAAATAACAATTTTGGATGTCTCCTCAAGAGAAACTCATGTCAAACAGCTATATCAGCAGAGTTCACAAGAGACAAATCTGTTAACATTCGTACTGGCGTCATTAAGTTAAATCAAGATACAAAGTTAGGAACACACCCGCTTAATTGAAGAGACGGAGAAAAAGAGGTGATAAGCTATAGTTTTAATCCGATCCATGAAACGTTCTCGTATACCGTAATTGGCAGAGATTGCCAGGGATTCTAATTCCACAGTTGGTGTGGTGCACAGCTTAATTCACCACAAATTTTGTTTGCTATTGTATGGTTGCAGTGTTAAGTGATGACGCCTAGGAATAATTGACGGACAGATATACTGAACAAAATTTATTGTCTGTTACAGGAACATGGGCCAGCTGGGAAGAATGGTGGACATATGATGGAATTTCAGGTAAGCGTGTTACCAATTGGAGCACTACATTTAGATTCCAAATGGTGTGTTAAAGTTGTTACTGTCCCTGCGACATCAGCGTCACTTAGCCTGTTATGATAATGTTGATGAACTATCATTCTCTCCTAGAGCTGAAGTTACGATAAGGAGATAATTCTACACCTCGTGACTGAACTGCGCCTCACGATCACACTTATGTTTCGGATAAAATACTTCTGCGTCTTTAGAGTTTCACTTACTCGCCGTGTTTAATGATATTTATATCATAAATAGTTAACACTCTGTACGCTGTGATCTGTTACACAGATGCTAACTAATAACAATTCATGATGTCACGCTAGGAATTCCTCAGTGTAAGCCCGCCGACTAGATGTATGACCTATGTAATGGCAGCTTATGCTAGCCGCGTTTGTTTTTCCTTTTAGTTTCCACTGCGTCGTGAAATATGTTCAGTTAATGCTACTGCTATAAATTTAAAAGAAAAACTTCAGCCAACGCTTCACTAGCCCAATAATTATCATTATACACACAAAAATGAAAAAAATGCTCGTTTTCGATAACGCAAATATGGAATCGTTTTTCAAAACATTTGTTGCTAAGTAAATAGACTATTGTAATGTTGAGAGACGTTTCATTTGACTATACACGATGTAGTGATAGTATTGATAAAGAATCAGTGCGTAAAATTTAATGAAAAGTGCACAGAAAGTGAATTAAGTTACTACGAATTACCTAGAAAAAATTGTAATCTGTCCCGTACATAGAAGCTTATTCTGCTCTGTAAATTTTAATACTTGGGAATTTTATGCAGGCATCTATACACATATTCTGAAAGGTATAATACGCTGCTTGATGGAAAGTACCTTTTACCACAACTAGTCATCCCAACTCCTGCTCCATTTGCCAGAGAGAGAAAACTTAGAACTTACACGCTCCGTATGAGTCATAATTTCTTTTATCTCCTCTTTTCCGTCTCTACGCAAGATATATGTTGATAGCAGAAGACTTTTTCTGCCATTAGTCGCATATGCCGATCTTCTAAATTTTCTCTACTGTGTTACGTGAAAAGAACCTTCGAGGTTTTCCCATTTGAGTTCACGAAGAACGTCCGTAATACTCGCATGTTGATCGAACCTACTGCTAACAAATCTAGCAGGACATCTCGGAATTTTTCAGTGTCTTTTTCTTAATCAGACCTGGTGGGAATCCCAGACACACCAGCGGTAGTCAAGGATGAGAGTGCTTTATTGATGTCCTACGTTTTCGAACACTTCTATCAACAACCCGAAATCCATTATTATCCGTCAATAACACTGCCATTACGTGCTCGTTCCAGTTCGTATCGCCCTGCAACTTTAGACCAAGATGTTCGACTGACAGTTATCTGTGTCTAACAACACATCTCTAATTTTGTATTCCACTGCAGCGTCGTCAGAAAAGAGTAGCAGTTTTCTGCTCACCTTATCTTCTTCTTCTTTCTTCTTTATCGTCGCCTGCCCACGTCACTTAGGGTCGTCGTTCATCTTCTGGATCCTTTTCCTCCATAGTATTCTATCCATTGCCTCTTCCTTCTTCCATCCTTCCTCCCTTAGGTCCCCGGATATCTTATCCTTCCACCTCATCTTCGGTCTTCCTCTCATTCTCGTTCCTTCAGTCTCTATATGTTCAACTCTGTTTCCGATATACTCTTCCCCTTTTCTCTGTAAGCGTCCGTATCACCTTAGTCTGCTCTCTTGTATCTTTTTCCCCCATGGGTCCCACTTTCACAGCTCCACTAACAAATTCATTTCTAATCCTGTCCTCCTTGTTACCCCACACATCTACCTCAGCATCCTCATTTCTGTCACTTCCATCTTCCTTTCCTGGGCTAATGTGATTGGCCATATCTCTGTCCCGTATATCATAGCAGGCCTTACCACCGACTTGTACATTTTCCCTTTCAACGCAATGCTCACCTTCTTGTCACACAACACTCCACTCATTTTCCTCCAGTAGTTCCAACCGCAATTTATTCGGTGTTGTATCTTGCTTTCCAGTCCCCCGTCCCTCTATGTACGAACCCAGGTATTCAAATTTGCAGAATGATTTCAGCTCATCATCCTGGATCTTGCAAGACCTCATCTGCACATCCTTCAATGCTAAATATTCTGACTTTGTCCTGCTAATTTTCATTCCTCTTTCTTCTAGTGCTCACCTTGTGAGTCAGATCATTTACGTATGTAGTGAACAAGAGCAGCTCTAACATATTTCCCTCGAGTACTGCTGACGATATCCTTTTCTTTGATGAACACTCCCCATCATATGGTACATAGTTCTGTAAATGAAAAAGAATTCGAACCGTTCACGTATCTCTGAACGTTTTCCGCATGCTCGGAACTTTGTTAACAGTTTGCAGTCGGGCAACCTGTGAAACGCCTTTTGGAAATCTAGAAATATGGAGTTTTCCTGTTGATCTTCATCCATACACCGCGTTACATCATGAGAAAAAGCGCAAACATCTCATATACGAGCTGTTGGCCTTCGTTTCCCACGTGTCGACAACTTTTGCGTTTGAGGCGTCGCTGAGCCCGAGGCTGATGTCACAGGCGCCACGCTTCTGCACCACGACAGAGGAAAGTTGTAGACGCCTTTGAACCAAATTTCATGCTTATGAGTCACAGTGGGAGACATTTAAGAGGTTTCAGGGAAGTTGCCATTTTATTTTGGTGCGCAGTGTAGAGTCTAACATTTATTCCAAGTGTGGCGAGGTAACGTCACCTTTTAGGCAACCGACACATGTTAGTCACTATCAGGTAGGCTCCTAAGGTACTTGTGATTCCTCTGGTTTTTAGGCAGTGCTTGAATGGAACAAAGAAGTGACATGTTTGCAAGTTAGTGGGCGTACATTGGTTGTAAGCTCCGTAGTCTTGATAACTGCGATGTTAATATGTATGAGGCCTCATACCGTCTTACTGCGTCTGAGAACGCAATTCAAGTGTCACCTATTTATTCTGATTTGTTGATACATTTGTTACAGCTTGTTAATGCGAGTACATCGTTGAACTCAGCTCTAATTCTGTATTTTGTAGTGAAAGATAAGCCTACTATGACGTATGGCTCAAAGATGGTGACGCAAGATTCTTGCAAAACGATATCATTCGCATTTCTAACATAGATGAACAACTGTCAGGGTTACCATCCCAATACTTTGTCACAACAGGTGTACCGTCTAGATGAACCAATACTTGTTGGAGAAGACTTGTTGGAGAAGTAAGTAGCTAAATGTTTCCGAGTGTCGTCCCGTAGAACATCACAAAACTGATGTTGCTCCGTAAGGAATTTGTGATTTAGGTATTTACTCCTCGTATGGAGAGATGACTTGTTGGCCTCGTTTAAAAGCTTTGTTTGAGGTCCAAGAAATTCTCGAAGACAAAATATTGTTTTCTGATTATTTTGATATGAGAGACATGAGATCTTCGGCCTGTAGTTAGACATTAATTGTATTTCGTTTGATTTGCAACGCTCGTTTATCTTTTCATCTGTATGGTAGTGACAATATGCTCACAACCGTGAACACTTGGATAGTGTGCGCTTTATATTGCGCTTTATATCTTGTTTGGTAACGCACACTTTTTTTCATACATGGGGAATACTGACAACAACAGCATTGCCCACTTTATGCTCCATCCTCAAGATTGCGTTCTGTGTTGCTCGCTTCTGCTTGATGTTTGGTTTTCTGACAGTGATGGTTGAAAGTAAACAGTAGTACATTGTGTGTGGAATGCGGTAAGGAGCTGGTTTTGCATGGTAGGATACTGGGCCATAATTTTACTAACAAATTTAATAAAAAATAAAGAACTCCATTGACGCTTTAAAAAGATTCAAAATATCTCGGCAGCTACCACCAGACTTTATTAGTGGCTTTTTCTTCTGCAAGCCAGACAAAAGCTCTAAAATAACATCTAAGAAAAAAATTTAATAGCAGAATCGTAAGAAAAATTTTTTGACTGATGACCAAACAGTTTAGTCCCTTTACTTCACAAACGAACCAACCAAAAATTTTCTAGAATCCAAACATTAAATTCAGGGCTTAACATAGATGTTAAATAAGATCTACAATGTGGCATTTAAAAATATATTCCAGATTTAAGCTCTAGAAACCTGCAGAAGTGATTATCAAGCAATTAACATCCGGTATCCATTGGCAAGTAACACGGATCACATGTAATTAGGAAAAAAAACATGCAAATCCAAATAAATACACTAATGACAAGCGTACATGAAATATAATCAAATGGTCCAGACAAGGTGCCCATGTAGGGCCAAAACAACTTATATCATTTGTTTATGAATAACACTCTACCTTGTCTGGCAGCTGAATTTTTAGGCTCTCGCTTTAGTATAGTTAACAGAGAGAGCAACCACTTTAGGACTCAGTTCCCTTGCTCAAGATTCTTTCGACGGAACTCACAGTACAAGACACATGTGCATTCAAGCTACCTTGTAATATACACTGAACGGCCAAAGAAACTGGTCCGCCTACCTAATATCGTATAGGGGCCCCACGAGCACGCGGAAGCGCCGCAACACGACGTGGCATGGAGTCGAATAATGTCTGAAATAGTGCTGGAGGAAATTGACACCATTAATCCTGCAGAGCTCTCCATAAATACATAAGAGTACGAGGGGGTGGAGATGTCTTCTGAACAACACGTTGCTAGGCATCCCAGATGTGCTCATTAATATTCATGTCTGGAGAGTCGGGTGGCCATCGGAAGTGTTTAAACTCAGAAGATTGTTCCTGGAGCCACTCTGTAACAATCATGTCGCATTGTCCTGCTGGAATTACCCAAGTCCTTCGGAATGCACAATGGTCGTGAACGGGTGCAAATGATCAGATACGATGCTTACGTACGTGTCACCTGTCACAATCGTACCTAGACGTATCAGGGGTCCCATACCACTCCAACAGCACACGTCCCTCACCGTAATAGAGCCCCCACCAGCTTAAACAATCCCTTGCTGACATGTATAATTCGTGGATCAAAGAGGTTGTCTCCATACCCGTACAAGTCCATCAGCTCGATACTATTAGAAATGAGACTCGTCCGACTAGGCAATATGTTTCCACTCATCAACGGTCTATTGTCGGCGTTGACGGCCCCATGCGAGGCGTAAAGCCTTAAGTGGTGCAGTCATCAAGGGAACGCGAGTAGACCTTCGGCTCCGAAAGCCCTTATCGTTGATGTCTCGTTGAGTGGTTCGCACGCTGACACTTGTTGATGGCTCCTGCATTGAAACCAGCAACAATGTGCGGAAGGATTGCACTTCTGTCTCGTTGAACGATTCTCTTTAGGTGCCGTTGGTCCCATTCTTGCAGGATCATTTTTCGGCCTCAGTGATGTCGCTGATCTGATGTTTTACCGGATTCCTGACATTCACGGTACACTCGTGAAATGGTCGTATGGGAAAATCCCCGCTTCATTGCTACCCATCACTCGGGTGCCGACTATAACACCAAGTTCAAACTCACGTAAATCTTGATAACCTGCCATTGTAGCAGCAGTAACCGATCGATCAACTATCCAAGACACTTGTTGTCTTATATTGGCTATGCCGACCGCAGCGCAGTATTTTATCTGTTTACATATCTCTGTACTTGAGTAAGCATTCCTATACCAGTTTCATTGTTGTACCCGTCAAGTTTATAACACCAAATGACACGCGAAAAAAATTTTAAAAAGCGAGCAGTGCGCTGAAGTCACGTTATTTATGGCTTAATCTGGATACGGTCTTGTGGCCGGGAGAGCAGTGTGCTGACCACCATCTCCGCATCCAGTGGCACCTTCGATTCTGAGGATCACACTGCGGCCGGTCGGTACTGTTGTGTCTTCACGGCCTGTACGGGTGGAGTTTAGATTTGTTTTGTTAATGTTTATAACGTCAATTAGCGCGGACAAAACCTGGCAGGAGGCATTCACATGGTAATACGACTTAAATAAGACCAGTTCAAAGACTCACAGACGGTGATAGATGAGCGGGATGGCAAGTAAGAGAACGAGAATTTCCCACATAGACTATAATTGTTTCGACTGTAACTGAATGCTCACCACGATTCCCAGTAAGTAGGAACATAAATCAACAACAGCCCGATAAATGGCTGCAATAGGGTGCGTACATCCACCAGTCGCCCTTGTGTTCATTCCCTTGGTACTGGCTCACAAGATACCAAATCTGCACCACAGTGCTCACAGGCTTCTTCCGAATTAGCCAAATCCGAGTACCAGTAGGCGCCCAAGCGACACACGAAGTAACTTGTACTTCGGACAATCTCCACTGATCCGGCCCACACGGAACATCACGTAATCCATTCTGACTACCATTCCAAATGCACAGCGAGTCAGGGATCTTATCGGCTACGACGTCTCGGCGCTTACTACCCGCCGTCGCCACACCAAGCCCTCGACACCCGATCTCTGAGCAAGCCCAACCGTACCCGCGATGGCACTTAAATCGACCTAATTCGTCACTGTGCTTCCCTCTGGAGGCGAGAAATCGCTGCACCACCAGCAGTGATGCTGCCAAACAGAGCACCACGATGTACTCTCACGGCAAAGGGGTTCCCGGGTTCGATTCCCGGCGGGGTCAGGGATTTTCTCTGCCTTGTGATGACTGGGTGTTGTGTGATGTCCTCAGGTTAGATAGGTTTACGTTCTAGGGGACTGATGACGATAGATGTTAAGTCCCTTAATGCTCAGAGCCATTTGAACCATTTGAACGGCAAAGGGTGAGTGGCACAGCGACGTGAGCCGTTACTATAGTGACAGGAGCAACCACGTCACAGTACGTTCGGATGTTTGCTAGGCGCCTGTGATGGACCGAATGTGTGTTATGGCGACTGCGTATTACAGGCTTTTTCCATGTTGTGGACGTATTTTCACAGGATAAAACCGAATAAATAGTGAAGCGTTCGTTGTGAGAAACTATTCAGAAAATATTCCTAAACAGCCTTTGAAATTTTGTCTGCGGAATATTTGTGCACTATGTGTGTGCCAGTAACAAAGTTTGTATGGAAAAATAAAATCCTGCCCTAGTGTTGTATGTGAAGTGTAATCTCTCACATGTGAAGAACATCTATCACCACCGCTTGAATACAGTTTTATCGCAATTAATGTACCCGCCCGCAAAAGAGAGACAGTTGTTTTTTTAAAAAAATGAAGCGCGCGTCAGACTGTAAGTGCACGGGTCGTGCGTTCAAAGCGGCGCTGTGTTGATTAATGGCGGATGTGCAATCAATTGCCCGGTGTGCGGAAAACATGCGTAGGCCTGTTTATTCTTCGCCGGGAACAAAAGCTCGCAACGGGTCCGCGCGACCGATATGCTGCCGCCTGCGACACCAATCGGCACGCGTGTTTTACACGGGGCGTTCGCACGGGAAACTGTAAATAGCCTTTTTTATTCTGCCCTTTCTCCCGCACCGGAGTCGCTGGCCTGACATCTATGGTGTGTTAAAATGAGCAGCAGTTGTCGAAACAGCCCCCGGGGCTGCGGTTTTTCCGCAGATGTCACACACAGGTTTTGCTCCCGTGCAGTATCGACTGATGAGGTAGGGAGCTCATATGCATCAAATAACGCTTTCACAACTGACATACGTTCGTTTTAAAGTACGATAAACGAAACAACAACCCGGGCTTTCCGCGAACATCCCGGGAAGGCGACGTCGATTGGCCTAAAATGTTGCAAAAATGCTTACAAAACTGCAAAGCCGAAAACAAGTTGAACAATGAATTACGTGAAGAATGATAGATTTACACAAGGAAAATAAATTCATTTCTTACTTTTTTTTGCTTATTTGTAGCACATTGACACCTTAAAAAGTTTACACCACACGTCACAACATTTCATCAATAAAATTAAATAATAATGTTAATAATAGTTATCTCAATATCTCGGAAACTGAGGAAAATCCATACAGCCTGTCCTGCACATCGATACCGTTACTTCATAACAAAGACGATAAAACATGAAATTTCTTCCACTCAGTTAGGCCGTATGGTACAGCAAGCGTATGTGGAATATTTGAATTAAAAAGAGTGTTGGTTGCAACGTACCCTTTTGTTAACAACGTGTTGGAGCCTTCGTGGGACATCTTCAAATTATCTAGAACAATAACAAATAACCAAAAATTAGGGTGTATTACTAGCTTGCACAATGCTAAATGTAAGATATTGTTACTGAAGTGAAGTTTTTTTTTCTTTTACAACACAGTAATTTAATAAGACGGCTTTGTGCTAGAATGAACCACGTGTCCAATCAGAGGGATCGGCCAAGACCTTTTCCTTTTCTAACATTTTAAAAACCATAATAAAGCCCTATGCTATACTACCGTTACAGGACAATGTATTATCTGTTTTCACTAGGTCTCTGTGGTTCGATTCGTTCCTAAGTCTAGCAAAGAGCTGTTTTATGGTTGTTAAAATGCTGGAGAAGGTCTCGGAGTGTCTTCATGCTTCAGTCTAGCGCAGAGCAGTTTTATTGTTTTTAATATATTTTAACAGAAAAATGTTAAGGTCAACAACCACTGGTTATTCACATTTATAATCCTGCAATCTAATACTGTTCCCTAATTTTTTGCTTCTTTGCTATCTCTGTATGTGATCTAAAGGACGTAAACAACTGTTGAGACATTAATAACCTACAATATCCTTCCGGAAGCGCTTCAGGCTAGGGGAGAAGAAACAACTGGACTCACAGAAGGTGGAATACGAAAGAGGATTCAGGAATGGACGCTCGTATACCAAACAGGTCATGATAGCCTCTCTTACCCAAATTGTAGAGATAGTAAATTCGTATTCATCCTCATAGTTTCCAAAAAAAATTATATTTCAGTTGAACGAACATCTCATATCGAAATCCTCGAAGAGTTTTCTTAAGTAGGAGAACAAGGACTACTGTCCGACACAGTGAACTGACAACATCTCCAAAGTAAATATTGTGGATGAGATTTTAGGTACTTCTCGTATCATAACACGAGTAATAGATACACATATATTACTCAGGTCCTGATTTCAGAAGTATCTAAAATCTCGTCCACAAATTTCACTTTAGAGTTGGTGTGAGTTGACTGTGTCCGACGGTAGTCCTTGCTCTGCTACCTAAGAATATTTTTCCAGGATTTCGATTATATATATATATATATATATATATATATATATATATATATATATATATGCGGAACAGTTTCAGTGAATTAGAAATAACAGCCAACCAGTTGCAATATACAAGTTTACTAAACCTTCCCTAGGTCTCGACACTCTTAAAATCAGGTTCTTCAGAAGATATTGTGCGTAGGAACAGATATTATCTACATCCAATGCTGGAGTCATTTCCAGTACAGGTGCGTGTCATCCACTTGATCACCATTTAAAATATATGTCTTAAAACTAGTCTCTACTGGCTAAAAACTTTTTTATGTATGTATACATTCCACCAGAAAACTGGAGAAGGATTGTCAGCTGCCATTTCTGGATACATCGGTCAAAAGAACAACCGATGGCCACAGCCTGTATCGAAAACCAGCACACAATTATTTATACCTGCCAGCTGGCAGATTCGTCGCCCCATGCAAAAGAGTGTAGTTGCGAAGATACTGGTTCACGGGGCATAATACCGTGTCAAATAAACTCCGTTTTACGTCAGAAATGGATACATGGTCATTCAGATTAGCAAGGCTCATCCAGGCACTCGGGCACGTCATTGAGAGGAAGAGCACCGTGAAGCAAAGACCGTGGATTACCTGCTGGCTCTTTTTCTGCAGGGTTCTCATGACACATAACACAAAGTTTGTGTTCCCTTCAACTACCAAAAAATGGGACTACCGGAAGATACGGAAGCTGACCGTGGTTTACGAAAATCAGGAATTTATAATATATTTTTTACCGGTGCGGCATACAGTACATTGACCACACCATTAGGACGGTGGACATCACATGGCAAGAACATCAGAGGTACACCCGGCTGAGACAAGGAATTCCAGGGGGACAATTACTGAACTATATATAAAAAAAGTAAATTAGTTACAAACTACGAGGTGCACACACTTTATTCAACATGTAAACGTCACTACAGGTATTAGGATTTAGGTTATAAGATGTTCGATACGGCTGCCATCACTGGCATTGCACACCATTCAGTCACCCGTTGAGGGTGAAGAGAATTATCGATGGCGAAATGCGGATTCTCAGTGCCCCAAATGCGCCAATTTTGGTTATTGACAAACCCATCCAAATGAAAGTTTGCTTCGTCGCTAAACCAATTCACATTCGCACACTAGTTCCCATCATGCCCCGCTGCCAACCGTGCAGTTGGAACATTCCTGACGCAAACTGCTCAGAACTTATGACGATTTTATGTCATATAGTTCAATAGTTCTCATCCCGTAAATCAGCCATTGACGAGCTCTGCCTGGAACCCAGTCATGCCTCGATGTTCGAAAACACGAGGGCGCTGGCATAGACCCCCACAGAGTCACAAGACAATCAATAGAGGTAAAGCTGGAGGAAGAGCTTTGAAACCACATACACAATAAAAAGTGCACGTGAGTTAAGAACACTCATCAAAGATGTAAAAATCCCCGTAGAAGCTAGATTTGCCTCATTTGATATTACCAACCTGTTCACAAATATATCCGTGAAAGAGACAATTGAAATTATTAGAAAAAACCTCATCACACACAAAAAACTAACCATACCAGAGATTACAGAGTTGATAGATCTGCTTGAACCAGTACTGTTCCACAACTACTTTTCAATTAATAATAAAATCCATCAACAGAAAGAAGGCTTAGCTATGGGTAACTGCATGTCAAGTTTTCCTGACATTTTCACTTAGAGAATAAGTTCTTCAAAGGAGAAAATAAACTTGTTACAAAATTGCGTATTACAAGAGGTATGTAGATGACACACTACTCTTATTTGATGGCACTAAATATGAACTTCAAGAGCTCCTCACATGATTCAAATCACTCCACAATAAAATAAAGTTCACAATAGAACATGAAACAAATCAATGTACAAACTTCCTAGACCTCACAATTGTGAATGAACAACAAGAACATAACTATTACATTTACCGAAAATCAGCCTACACCGACATCACAATACATGAATCTTCATACCACACAAACACGCATAAGTATGCTGCATTTAGATCAATGCTGAACAGCGCACATACGTTACCTTTAAAACCCAAAGCACTAACACAAGAAATAGATAGTATCAAAACAATTGCTGTAAATAATGGTTACTCTGTAAAATCAATTGATAAACTATCTAGAAAAATTCAGACCAACATCACTCACAAAAACACTGAAAAGAAAAATACCGACACAAAACAAATCTTCACAAGCATTCCATACTTAGGTACAGTATCACAAAAAACAATATTAAAATATCTTTCTCCACAAACAGCAAACTTGGATACCACTTACCTCACACAGTGAACACAAACAAGCCAATAACACAACACAGTGGAATATATAAATTACAATGCAACAGTTGCCCTGCATTTTACATTGGAAAACTGGAAGAACCTTCCACACACGGTATGAAGAACACCGACGCCTTTCGACTAAACCATTTTGAAAAATCTACAATAGCTAACCACATGTATATTAATAAACACAGACTTGACGACATCCACAACAGCCTAACTGTATTTCACACAGAAACCAACAGTAAAAAACTTAATCTACTAGAACAGTTAGAAATAATGCTACACAAAGAAAAATATTCCGAAAACTTGTTGAATGAACGAACAGAGTTTAACGGTCGCAATTTTTTCTTCACCTTTAAATTTTTTTTCCTGAGGAATCAAATCTATAATAGTACAAACAGCTGACAACCTACAACATGGTGCCAAATAATTATTTTAATAATACTTGTATACTAATAATACTATATCATATTATCTTCTGTGAAACAAGAAAATCGATTATATTTAGAAATAGAACATCTGTATGAACGAGAATCTTTGGCATGTATACGTTTTGCTACTACAATGTGCGAAAAAGTGTGTGACTATGTATATATCCCAGTATGTGCTGCACAATTAAAGATGTATATTGTGTATACCAACTGCACAACAGAAGCAGACATCATGCAATGTTAAACTGTAAGTTATTTTCATATTATTAAGCTGTTAAACTTATATCTACAATATACCATGTTGTAACACAAAAATGTATTATCAACAGGCAAACAACTAAAAAACCCTGCTGCAAATCACTAAAAAGCACCTGAAGATGAGCCTCCAGGGCTCGAAATGCATAGTGCAGTAAATATACACAACTTGTGACTGAAGGCGGTTTGTTCTTCATTTTACGAAAGCTCACGAATCGAACCAACGAAGCAATCTTGGGATCCAGAACTGGAATTTGTCAACACGCAACGACTGCAGCAAAAGAACTCAGCAAAAAGAATGACAATGAGAACATGGGGAGCGCCCCCGGACAGAGCACAATATCAGATCGCTGTCGGGTACAACGGACCGAGAACGGAACGCTTCAGGACGATTTTAGCGTGACGGGATCACAGGCGCAGCATCTAGGACGACCATGTAGGGGAAGTGCAATATGTATAAATGCTGGACCCGTACTACTCGCCTAGCAATCTGACGTTGCACCACATGAAGAAACGGATCCCGTTATCGAAGTACTGCGCATCGACGACAGTGTTGTTTGAGGGAACCCCCAACTCTTCTATATGTCAGTGAGAATAATAGTGATAATAATAATAATAATTTTTATAAGACGTTTAAAGAACATATTGCAGGATACCAGCCACCCAATCTTTGTTTCAAGAAACCGGATGGTTCACTAGAAACTAACACGAAGAATAACTGCCAAATCCTCGCAGACTATTTCAACAAACTTCTAAACTGCGAAAGACCTACAGAGGATATTCACTATGAGACGTCTACACCAAATCCTGACGCTAAACCGCCAACCATCAACGAAATAGTAGAAATTATAAAGAAGATGGAATTATTGCAGAACTATGGAAATTAAATGATGAAAGATTAACAGGTTAAATTCACAAAATCATTTTAAACAATTGGGAAACAGAACAGATCCCTTCTGAATGGAAATGCGCACTCATCCATCCACTCCACGAAAAAGGGGACAAAACTGAACCAAGTAATTACAGGGGTATCTCACTCGTACCGGTCACATATAAAATCCTATCAAAAGTTCTCATGAATAGATTAGAAGAACAAGCTGACCCACAAATAGGAGAATACCAGGCTGGTTTTCGCAAGGGACGATCATGCATAGAGCAGATCTGGAATCTGTAAATGATTCTCCAGATGAGAAACACCCGAAACACAGTGGTTGCTTTTGTAGATTTTAAAAAGGCCTACGACTCAATAGACATAGTAGCGCTCTGCAAGATGCTGGAAGAATTCAGCGTTGACAGAAATACAAGAGCAATCATTCGGGAAACATTAACTGACACAGTCTCCAAGGTTAAATTTATGGGGGATATCTCGGAACCATTTGAAATCCAAACTGGAGTGCGACAGGGTGACGGACTTTCACCATTACTCTTTAATATCATTCTTGAAAAAATTATCAGGACATGGGAAAAAGAAGTCAAAGGAATCCAAATTGGAATTAGAAAAGATAATAGATTCAATGTGAAGTGTTTAGCTTTTGCGGATGACCTTGCAATCTTCACAAATAATAGAAAAGAAGCCACTAACGCTATAGAGAAGTTACACGAAATTGCACGAAGAACTGGCCTGCAAATCACATGAGAAAACCCAGTACATAGAAAGAGTGCCACAAGACAAATTGCCTATTGTGACAATCCATGGGAAAATCGTGCAAGTACCACATTTTAAGTACCTGGGAGAAATCATCCAGCCATCAGGGATCAACCTAAAGGCCAATGATGAAAGAATAAAAAAACTACAGAAAGCATATAAACTCAAGTGGAACTATTATAACAAAAAGTCCATATCCATTAACGCAAACTTGAGGCACTACAACACTGTCGTACTTCCGGAGGCACTGTATACATCAGAAACAACACAAATACACTCCTGGAAATTGAAATAAGAACACCGTGAATTCATTGTCCCAGGAAGGGGAAACTTTATTGACACATTCCTGGGGTCAGATACATCACATGATCACACTGACAGAACCACAGGCACATAGACACAGGCAACAGAGCATGCACAATGTCGGCACTAGTACAGTGTATATCCACCTTTCGCAGCAATGCAGGCTGCTATTCTCCCATGGAGACGATCGTAGAGATGCTGGATGTAGTCCTGTGGAACGGCTTGCCATGCCATTTCCACCTGGCGCCTCAGTTGGACCAGCGTTCGTGCTGGACGTGCAGACCGCGTGAGACGACGCTTCATCCAGTCCCAAACATGCTCAATGGGGGACAGATCCGGAGATCTTGCTGGCCAGGGTAGTTGACTTACACCTTCTAGAGCACGATGGGTGGCACGGGATACATGCGGACGTGCATTGTCCTGTTGGAACAGCAAGTTCCCTTGCCGGTCTAGGAATGGTAGAACGATGGGTTCGATGACGGTTTCGATGTACCGTGCACTATTCAGTGTCCCCTCGACGATCACCAGTGGTGTACGGCCAGTGTAGGAGATCGCTCCCCACACCATGATGCCGGGTGTTGGCCCTGTGTGCCTCGGTCGTATGCAGTCCTGATTGTGGCGCTCACCTGCACGGCGCCAAACACGCATACGACCATCATTGGCAACAAGGCAGAAGCGACTCTCATCGCTGAAGACGACACGTCTCCATTCGTCCCTCCAGTCACGCCTGTCGCGACACCACTGGAGGCGGGCTGCACGATGTTGGGGCGTGAGCGGAAGACGGCCTAACGGTGTGCGGGACCGTAGCCCAGCTTCATGGAGACGGTTGCGAATGGTCCTCGCCGATACCCCAGGAGCAACAGTGTCCCTAATTTGCTGGGAAGTGGCGGTGCGGTCCCCTACGGCACTGCGTAGGATCCTACGGTCTTGGCGTGCATCCGTGCGTCACTGCGGTCCGGTCCCAGGTCGACGGGCACGTGCACCTTCCGCCGACCACTGGCGACAACATCGATGTACTGTGGAGACCTCACGCCCCACGTGTTGAGCAATTCGGCGGTACGTCCACCCGGCCTCCCGCATGCCCACTATACGCCCTCGCTCAAAGTCCGTCAACTGCACATACGGTTCACGTCCACGCTGTCGCGGCATGCTACCAGTGTTAAAGACTGCGATGGAGCTCCGTATGCTACGGCAAACTGGCTGACACTGACGGCGGCGGTGCACAAAAGCTGCGCAGCTAGCGCCATTCGACGGCCAACACCTCGGTTCCTGGTGTGTCAGCTGTGCCGTGCGTGTGATCATTGCTTGTACAGCCCTCTCGCAGTGTCCGGAGCAAGTATGGTGGGTCGGACACACCGGTGTCAATGTGTTCTTTTTTCCATTTCCAGGAGTGTAGGTGGGCAAACTAAAATCAAAGAAATAGAGAAACAAGAAAGGAAAATTCTCAGGAAAATTTTTGGCCCGATACAAGAGCAAGGAATGTGGACGAAAGACCAACATCAGAATTATATGAATACACAGACAAGATTACGGATAAAATAAGGAAAAGAAGAATGCAGTTCTACGGACATATCCACAGGATGAATGAAAACAGAATTTCAAAGCGCATTCTTAAAGTCGTCAACTCAGGCAGGGGAAAAACAAAATGGATAAAAGAAGTTGGAGAGGACCTCAGACAAGCACACATAACAGTAAACGATGCAGAAAATAGAACTGAATTCAGGAACATCATCAAAAAACATAAATTTGACACCACAACAGATAAGAGACCAGGATGCAAATGGACAGCGGGGCTAAAGAAACAACACAGAGATCACATGAAGAAAATTTGGGCTCAGAAAAAACATAAACAATCATCATAAAGGAATTCAAGTTCAAACGCTCTCTTAAATGGGAATAATCGAAAATAATAATAATAACAGTTTTCTGTTGAAAAACAGAGCACCTGACGTGAGAAATATTGTGGCCGAGCGGTTGTAGGCGCTACAGACTGGAACCGCGCGACCGCTACGGTCGCAGGTTCGAGTCCTGCCTGGGGCATGGATGTGTGTGATGTCCTTGGGTTAGTTAGGTTTAAGTAGTTCTAAGTTCTAGGGGACTGATGACCTCAGAAGTTATGTCCTATAGTGCTCAGAGCCATTTGAACCATTTGAGAAATATTGCAAGAGCTAAAAGATTCTAAGCGCCATATGAAAGCAAGTCTGTAACCTGGAGCAGGATCTTCATAACATCAATTGATTACCCCCTAAAGTGATAAACGTAGACATAAACACGATTTGATATAATTTATTGAAAAAGTAAAGATAGATGGAGCCCACAGGAAGCTGCAGTATGCCTTTAATTTACTGAGCCGAGCAACAATTTTCTATAGCATTTTCATGATACTTTCGGCGTAATTGATTAATACTGGCTAACAACCACAAGCCATTGTCAAACAATTTACTTTGTATATACAATTTTCATGGTTGGCCAATATTAATTACGCTGAGCATAAAGCGATTATGTTATCAATAATATTTGATAAATATAGTAGTGTCATACTGCAGCTTCTCATCGGACATGTCTTTCTTTTACTTGAGAGCAGTGGAACACCACACTCACGAAGGATATCGATTCCAAAAAGTGATGCAGATAACAATATTAAACACTCATTGTTTTTGCACAACCCTTTGGATCAGTTCATGGTCGACGGCCGAAGTAACAGGCATAACACAATACTTTAGATTGGGAAGAGAATTAAATGAGATTAATGTCAGCCACTACCCTGTCAATTAGCTGACGTCTTTGAACAATGCACCAATGGACGAAAGTCTCCGCGCAAAATTTGGAGAGAGGTCTTCTTGTAAGTGTTATATCGGGAGTTCATTGCGACAACCAACTACTGGAGGTATCTGGCGAAGAAAAACTGCTGTTTTTGCTGTTGTTGCTTTTGTCTTCAGTCCGAAATTGGTTTGATGCAGCATTTCATGCTACTCTATCCAGCCCAAACCTCTTTATCTCCGAGTAACTACTGAACCTACGGCTTCTGAGTCCACTTCTGTATTCAATTCTTGGTATCCCTTTTCAATTTTCACTCCCTACACTCCCCTCCAATACGAAATTGATCCCTTTATGTCTCTGAGTGTATTCTTGTTTTATATTAGTTGTGCCACAAATTTCTTTTCTCCCTAATTTAATTCACTAATTCCTTATTAATTACTCTATGTGCTCTTCTAATCTTCAGCATTCTCCTGTAGCAGCAAATTTCTAAAACTTCTATTATCATCTTGCCTAAACTTTTACTCGTTCATGTTTCCCTTCCATACATGTCTACACATCCAGTCAGATATCTTCAGACTATTTTCGACGTTAACAAATTTCTCTTTTCCTGCCATTGCCAGTCTATATTCTATATAATGTTTACTGCGGACATCATCACTTAATTTCATAATGCGATTTTGAATCTGCAGCGAACCTTCCTGGCAGCTTAAAACTGTGTGCCGGACCGAGACCGGACCTCGGGCTCTTGCCTTTTACGAGAAAGTGCTCTACCGACTGAGCTACCCGAGAATGACTCACGATCCGCCCTCACACCAGTACTTCATCTCCGACCTTCAAACTCCACCTGGGCACGTGGAACACTAGCCTTCCTGGAAGGAAATATATGACAGGGACATAGCTTAGCCGCAGCCAAGAGGATGTTTCCAGAATACTAACATGACTTCCGTGATTGGGTGACTCCTCGGTAGAGAACTTGCCGGCGAGGGCAAAGGTCCTGAGTTCGGTCTGGTACACAGTATCTGTTTTACTGCCCAAACAGCAGACAGACTTCATCTACTAATTTAAGTCTTTCACTTCCTAATCTAATTCCCTAGGACTTACCTGATTTAATTCGACTGAATTCCTTGTTCAAAACAATGCCCCTGGTGTAGACAACATTCCGTCAGAAGTACTGATATCTTTTGTAGATACAGCCTTGATAAAACTATTGCATCCGATGTACAAGATATATGAGACAGGCGAAATACCATCAAACTTCAAGAAGAAAGTAATAACTCCAGTTCCAAAGAAAGCAGTTGCTAACAGGCATGAATATTACCAAAATATTAGTTTAATAAATCATGGTAACAAAGTATCAACACGAATCCCTTAGAGAAGAATGGAAAAACTAGTAGAAACAGACCTTGGGGAAGATCTGTTTGGATTACGAAGAAACGCAGAAACTTGTGAGGAAGTAACGATCCTACGAAGAAAAACTAATAGGACTGAAAATGGCCAGGTGGTTTAACCTACATTGAGAGTGAGTACAATTTATTTACGTAAAATGTCAATACTTTTCCTTTTTTTCACTGAAGAGATATATTACTTTTGTAAACAAAGTGATTCGTTGTAAGGGTACCTGTACTCAAACTTTTACTGACGACTGGCGACAGCCGCTATGGAGTCGCTGACCTTCTAGAACATTGTGGACGTCTGAGATTTAATGCCAACATTCAGGTCACTGGGTCTCATTGTCTACGTGGTTCTTCTCTCGTTGTAGTTTAAAGAGTAGTGGGGAGTCACGAAGAAGATCTTGAGTTGGTAGGACGCATAGCGCAATGATATTTAACGTGATAAAGTATGCTAATCTTAAAACCAGCGTTCACTCAAACTGTCCCAGTCTTGAAAACGGTTTTTGTGAGTTGTATTCAGGGAAATATAAGGGCAACTCAACTAAAAAAAGAGACGGATGGAAAGAAAGTAAGTAAACTGTTTAATATTTCAAAAATAGTTGACGTAACAGCTATTACATTTATCGCACTGTGGGGCAAGGCAGTGTATGTCTCCATGGAAAAATGTTTGCTGTTGCCTACGGGACCATGACCGTACACAGCCGTGGGTCTCTCCGTCCGAAACAAATCAACGGCTGCGAATGACTTTCTTCAGCGCTTCGAAAGCATGGAAATCGCGTGGACTGGTTTGATGCAGAGTGGCACTTGTAACTTTCGTAAACAGTTATTTGCTGGATGAATTACAATCTGTGTCTCCCTCTACAGTTTTTGCCCCTTACAGCTCCCTCTAGTAACATGGAAGTCATTCTCTGATGTCTAAACAGATGTCCTATCATCCTGTCCCTTCTTCTTGTCCGTGTTTTGAACATATTCCTTTTCTCTCCGATCAGTCTACCGAATTTTCAACAGTCGTAAATAGCACCACATCTAAAATGCCTCAATTCTCTTCTTTTCCGGTTTTCCCACAGTCCATGTTTCACTACCATACAACGTTATCCTCCAGTCGTACCTTCTCAGAAATTTCTTTCTCAAATTAAAGCTTATATTTGACACTAGTAAACTTCTTCTGGGAAGGAATGTCCTTTTTACCACTGCTAGTCTCCTTTTTATGTTCTCCTTGCTCCGTCCGTCATTGGTTATTTTACTGCCTAGGTAGTAGAATTCCTTAACTTCATCTACTTTGTGACCATAAATTCTAATGTTTAGTTTCTCGCTGTTCTCATTTCTGCTACTACTCATTACTTTCGTCCTTCTTGGATTAACTCTCAACCTATATTACATACTCATAAGACAGTTCATTCAGCAGATCATTTAATTCCTCTTCACTTTCACTCAGGATTCCTCTTCACTTTCACTCAGGATAGCAATGTCATCAGGGAACCGTATCATTGACATCCAACTTAGAATTTTGATTCCGCTCCTGAACCTTTCATTTCTTTCCATCATTGCTTCCTCGATGTCGCTGCGTTCTTGGTCGCTCACTCTCATTATTTCCTCTCGACTCTTGTACATATTGTGTATTACCAGTCTCTCCCAATATATTAGCTCTATTTTTCTCAGAATTTCGAGCATTTTGCAGAATTTGAAACTGTCGAACGCTTTTTCCAGGTCGACAAATCCCATGAAGGTGTCTCGATTTGGGTGTCTCGATTTTTCTTTAGTCTTGATTCCATTATCAACTGCAACGTGAGAGTTGCTTTTCTGGTGCCTTTACCTTCCCTAAAGCCAAACTACCCGTCTTGTAACACATCCTCAATTTTCTTTTCCATTCTTCTATGTATCATTTTTGTCAAGAATTTGGATGCATGAGCTGTTAAGCTGACTTTGCGATGACTCTCGCACTTGTCAGCTCTTGCAGTGTTCGGAAATGTGTGGATGATATTTTTCCGGAAGTCAGGTGATATGTCACTAGACTCATACATCCTACACATCAACGTGATAGTCGTTTTACTTCTACTTCTCCCCAAGATTTTAGAAATTCTGGTGTGATGTTATCTATCCCTTCTGCCTTGTTTGATTTTAAGTCGACCAAAGCTCTTTTACAGTCCGGTTCTAGTACTGGATCCCCCATCTCTCCTAAATCGACTCCCTCTTCTAATCACATCAGCCAAATCTTCCCCCTCATAGAAGTCTTCAGTACGGTCTTTCCAACTATCCGATCTCTCCGCTTCATTTCACAGTGGAATTCCCGTTGCACTCTTCGTCTTAACACCCTTGCTTTTAATTTCCCCAAAGGTTGTTTTGGCTGTCCTATATGATGAGCCAGTCCTTCCGATAATAATTTCTTTTTCGATTACTTCACATTTTTCATCCAGCCATTTCGTCTTAGCTTCCCTGTACTTGCTATTTATTTCATTCCTCACCGACTCGTATTTATATATTCCTGAAATTCCCTGAACATTTTTGTATTCCTTCTTTTATGTATGAACTGAAGTATTTCTTCTGTTAGCCATGGTTTCTTCGCATTTACGTTCTTTGTACCCATGTTTTCCTTTCGAACTTCTGTGATTGCCCTTTTCGAGATGTCCACTGGTCTTCAACTGTACTGCCTAATGAGTTATTTTTTATTTCTGTATCTGTATCCTCAGAGAACGTCAAGCATATCTCTTCATTTCTTAGTACTTTCGTATGACTCTTGTTTGCGTATTGATTCTTCCTGACTAATCTCTTGAACTTGACCCTACTCTTCATCACTGCTAAATTGTGATCTGAGTCCATATCTGTTTCTGGATACACCTGAGAATCCAGTATCTGATTTCGGCATCTCTGTCTGAGCATGATGTAACCTAACTGAAATCTCCCCGTATCATTCTAGTATACCCCCTCCTCCTGTGATTGATGAACAGAGTATTTTTTATTACTAGCTGAAATTTATTACAGAACTCTATTAGCCTCTCTTCTCTTTCATTCCTTGTCCCAATCCCATATTACACTGTAAACTTTTCTTTTATCCCTTCCTCTACAACTGCGTTCGAGTACACTGTTACAAGTAGATTTTCACCTCCCTTTGTGTACTGTATTACCTCTTCATTATCCTCATGTACTTTCTCTACCTCGTCGTCTTAAGCTTGCGACGTCGGCATGAACACCTGAAATATCGTTGCCAGTGTTGATTTGCTTTCGATTCTGATAAGAACAACCCTATCAGTAAACTGTTCACAGTAACGCACTCTCTGCCCTACCTGACCACAAAACCTTGTCCTCTTTCCATTTCACTTCGCTGACCCCAATTACATCTAGATTAAGCAATTTCTAGCTTTCCTATCACGTTCGAACTTCTGCCTTCCATACCCCGCCTCGTAGAACATTATCCTTTCGTAGGTTATTCAGTCTTTTTCTCATAGTCACCTCCTCCTTCGGAGTCCCCTCTTGGAAATCTGAATGGGGGACTACTCCGGAATCTTTTTTCAATAGAGAGATCATCATGCCAGTTCTTCAATTACAGGCCACATGTCCTGTGGATACACATTATGTGTTATTGCTTTCTGCATCCCTATGCCATTGATAATTGCTGATTCTTCCGCATTTTGGGGCAGCCTCTCACCAAGGACAAGAGAATGCCCTGGCCCTCTGTCCGCTCCTATACCCACTTTGTCAAGGCTATTGGCAAAATGTGGATGTCTTCATATACCGGAAGCCTTTGGTTACCAATGCTGTTTATTAAGCAGAAGAAGCGATGGGTTTCTAACCCATGACCGACGACATTTAGATTACTAATCAAATACTCTGCTGTCCCAATTTTTTAACCATCCTGGCGCCCAAAGGTAGGGTTGACGATCAAGTGGACAGGGGGTACAACTCGAGGCCTGGCCACCATTACCCGTTGTACGGATCCCACTATCCAGGAACCAATGAAAGCTTAGAAAACATAGGGTAGAGGTACAATGAACATCAACGATTTATTTATTTATTTTCCTTCTTATAAGTGAACATCAGTACCACCGACAATAAGAGGAAACCGGCGACGCGAGGAGGACAGCACAGCAAAACGTCAGACTCACCGAGACTATCGACGTATATTTTTTCTGAGAAGAGCATTCCGATAGTCTGAGATTATATTGGTTCTATATGTGGAAGACGAGGGGATTAACTCTTCATAACACGAACACTCCAGCCATGGAGTAGGTTAAGGAAGACAGTGCAAAGGAAATTGGAGAAAAATTTTCTATATTTTGGATTGCGGACAATTACACAATGGCTTTCATTACAGAACTGCCAAAGTGAAGGACACTTTTCTCTCCATCAGCAAGCAAGTAGTGATCTGCGTGTCCACAAATCCACTTCACAGACTTTGTCTTTACTTGCGAGATGTATCCCACGTTAGGAAAGAGGAGTAGGCATCTGATGAGGAGTTATACGGGTAATTAGGGACAACATCTGTCGTTCCAATAACCAGACACCTCCTGATCAGCACATCAGGCGATGCTCATCTGTGTGCAAAACATCACAGGAGACACACAACAGAATGTCTGCGAGGTGAATCCTATGGAATTTCGAGCGGCATATTTCTTCCCATTCAAAAATGGCTCTGAGCACTGTGGGACTTAACATGTGAGGTCATCAGTCCCCTAGAACTTAGAACTACTTAAACCTAACTAACCTAAGGACATCACACACATCCATGCCTTCGGCAGGATTCGAACCGTAGCAGTCGCGCGGTTCCGGATTGAAGTGCCTAGAACCGCTAGACCACACCGGCTGGCTGACCCAGGAAATGAAGCGTGACTGAGAAGAAGGTAGAATGTTCACGGTGGCGACCCGAATGAAATAGTGCATAGACCTTCCTGGCTCCACTAAACATGCGATACCTATGGCATCAGGGAGATAGGCAACTGCATCACATACTGATTGTCATGAAGTAAAGCCAGTTTGCGGCATATGCGAATAGTATTGACATTGACTGTGGCTATGCGATAAGTCTGGAAAGCTGCCATCGCCGGGAGGACGGGCGATTCAAACACGGGAGAAGCACACGGAACTCTCTGTTAGGCCACCGTGGAAGGACAGTCACTGTGACGGGGAGGGAGCCAACCCCACACTTCCAGAACGTCCATCCTCAGCGTCGAGTCGTCCACCCAGGGTACAGACGTCTCACTGGGCCGGTTCAGTTGGAGCACTGTCAGAGGTGCGCCCACAGGTAGCATCAGGCACAGAAAGAGAGACGCAAGTAGGGGAAGATCGGAGTCCGGAGGTGGACAGTAACTGGAGACGGACGCGGGGGGGACGTCGCGTCGACACAGGACAGCGCACTATCAGTAGCAGGGTGATCATCCTTTACATTCGTCCGATACAGGCAGTCATCAGAAGAGGTACGGCGTTGTCTCTTCTCTTTCCTCGGATACCGTTCCTTCCTTACACGCTCTTCCGCGTCACCTGACGGGCGACTATCGTCCGACATTGGGTCAGATGGAGAAAAGCGCAGGTTGGCACAGCTCCATGATCAACAATCATTCCGTCGGGACAGACAGCTTGTGCCTGCTGATGGTCATCGTTCATTCGTATTGCCTCTGGCAGGAGTGTAGGAGAGACAAGCAAAATGTTCATCGCGTCGTCAGAGGGGGCGCAGCTAACAGCAGAGCCGCAGAAGCCTAAGATAGCGGTAACACAGTGGGCGCCGCAGGAAGAACCATGTCTCCGATCGGCGTCTGAACCAGTCTACGCCAGAGACATTCATGAAAATGGACTAGACCTTCCCGGCCAGTACCTGAACAGGTGCGCGGCTGGCCATCGTACATGACGACAGGCCTGCAGCCGACAATAACGAAGTAGGAAGGCGTGTCTTTTCGTAGTTCAATTTTTAACTGATGAACACAACTGAGGGCAGGGTATGCTTCGAATGTCTTCCACGCTTCAGCAACGTGACTGACGACGCTGCCGTAAGGTTTAAAGGTGGCCACCGCACCTTCCGACGGTGTCTCAAACAGGAGTTCGAAAACTCTCAACGTTCGGAGGCAAAAACCAGCGCGATCAACCACAACAGGCCCTGTACGTCCGTCAGAGTATCGGGTCTTAAGGGTGTTAGCGTGGTTCAGCGCAACGTCGGCGCACAGCTCGTCATTCACCAGATTTATGCACACCATATTACTGACGATCGAAAGATGATTTCCGTAAACATCTTGTAGCGGGAGGAGCATTTCATTCCGTATAAAATGTTCCACTTCATACGACCATAGTCGTTCGTGATCCAAAGTAAGAGTTAATTTAATTGTGCCTTTGTGGTAAGAAAGCGAAGGGATGGTCGATAATGTCGGGATCTGAGACAAGCCGCTACGCGGAAGTAAACTAATGCGCGCTCTCTCGCAAACAGCACAACAGGCGAGACGCATACGAGGCTGTTGAAGGCCGACTGATCCCTAGACTACGGATCAGCGTATTCGGTACAAAGTCAGCAGCAACGGGCGGGTTGTGTACTCCTGTTTTTTCGGGGAGTCTCTTTCACATATTCCGTAAATATTTTCATATTCATCTTCTTCTTCTTCGCTTCAAGTGTAAGCAATCTGCCTGTTACGGTACTCAGTCTCCCGTACGGTCTTCCTACATTTCTTCTCACAGTGCATTCACAATTGAAAACCTTTACTGGGAACCTTTCCCCATCCATAAAGTCTACATGTTCCTTCCATTTTCCCCGTTTTCCTAACTCATTCCCAAAGTCTTCATTTCTTCTTCTCTCTTCCCTTGTACATCCTTCTACTGTTCTTAGACATCTTATTTCTTGAGCCTGTATTTTATTATGATGACGTTTTTGTGATGCCCATGCTCCACTTCCATAACTAAGGTGTGGAACTGCTATTGTTTCGTAAAACTTAAGCTGGGTTTCTTTCCTGGCTTTATTCTGCAATTTTTTTTTTTTTACGATGATCTGACATACGAAAGTAAATTTACTTCTTTTTTGGTTCACGTACTGGTTATATTCGTAAGTGATACATCATCCTACATATTTAAATCATTTTGCTTCATTCGACATTTTATTATTCAATACTATTTTAGATCGTACTGGTATTCTGCCCTGATACGCCATTACTTTCCTTTTTATCTACCGACAGTGTTAGGTTGTACTCTAAGGCTGTCTGCTGGACTCCCATCTCAAAGTAATTTGCATATAAACTTACATTTTGTCTAGTGTCATGGCCTAAGTGAATCCCATCTATGTTCAACATTTTCTATTTGTTGATCACTTCATCTACATTTATATTGAAGAGTGCTGTAGTGTTCAGCATACTTGTCTTGCCCCTTTGTTTGTGTCTGTGTTCATTGGCTTTGTTGTGTACAGGCTCTTAATGGCATTTATGCGGTGAGATGGATAACTTCGTTCAGCCACGATATTCCGTAGCATTTCTCTATTCACATTATCGAATGCTTTCTTAAAATCCACAAAAGCAAGATGGGTTTCTCTATTGAAATCACGTCTCTTTGCCATCACTTGTTGTAGTGTAAAACCATTGTCAATAGCTGATCGTCTTTTTCACAAACCTGATTGTTCTTCAGATATTAGCTCTTACGTGATTTTTTAAGCCTTACAGTCAGAATTTTGAGATATATTTTATAGGCTGAATCCAAAACGCTTATTCCTCGATAGTTACTACATTTATTTTTATCACCCCTTTTAAAGATAAATATTACTTTGGCTCTCAGCCAGTCTTTTGGTACCTACTTATTTCTCCAACATAGATCTACCATGTGAATAAGTCTTAGATGTGTGAATAACCTTCCACATTTCAATAGTTTTATATTAATACCGCCTAAACCAGCGAGTTTCCTATTTTTTTGTAGCTTTTAGAGCTTCCGTCAGTTGTCTCTTATCAATATCGCCTTTTGTGTCATTCAGCTTAGGTACCATCGTAACTAAAACACCATCATACCACAGTTCTTATAATGACTTATCCATTCGTTCACTCTTATATTCTGTTGACTGTTGAAGAATTTCATCACTTTATATGCGGCAGTTTGTCTGTCATAGAAATCATGGTCTATGTTGCTAATAAACATTTTCCATGATTCTCCATGCGCTCTCCGAGTTATGTATTTCGCATTATTTCTCTTCCCTTGATATTCATTATGAATTTCGTTGGTGGGATATTTATATAGATCTTGAAAGCTTCTTGTTTCTCTGTAATTGCTGTTTCCATCTCTGGTGTCCAAATACTTACTCCAATACGTTTCCTGTACTTCCTTTCGTTCTCCACAACCTCATTAGTTGTGTTCGATACGGTTGTTTTTAACTTTTTCATTCTTCTTCCAAATCTTCTACCGTTTGTAAACTCGCTAATTGTTTTGTAAATGCGTTTAGTAAACGTGCTTTATGCTACTATCTTCTGAAATGTAAGCTTGAGGAATTTGTTCTTCCTCTTCGCTGTTACCTGAATTATCCCGTTTTCTCCATTTTGCATAGATGTCAATTACTGAGACAAGTAGGAAGCGCTCTAATCCAGTATCCACTCCCCGATAGCCGCGCGGAGTGGCCGCGCGGTTAGAGGCACCCTCTCAGGGATTGCGCGGCCTCTCCCTTCGGTGTGTTGTTCTTTCCATAAGTTAGTTTAAGTTACTTTAATAGTGTGTAAGTCTAGGAACCGATGACCTAAGCAGTTTGGTCCCTTAGGAATTCACACACTTTTCATTTCACTCACCGATAAACTCCGGTATCTCTAATCCGTCCAGGAAATACCTCGTTTATTATTATATAATTTGTAATAGATCTATATCCTCTTGCTGACTAGATGAATTTGTACATGTCTTTCTTCCTAAAGAAACTATTGGTAATTTTTAAATGATAAAGGTAGGAAAATGTCGAAATATTTTCCCGTTTCAATTATACACGTTTTCTCTAAATGTGCCAATATGTTTGGAATTAATATATTTCAGTTCTAGCATTGAAATGTCCCACTAGTAAAATCTGACTTTTATTGTGTCGGCCTAAGATCACTTATAATTGTTTGCAAAAGTTCTTGGACTCGTCAGTTTTTCGTTCTTCCAGAGCATAACTCAATATTATTCTTAGGATTCTTCTTGGAGCTTCAATGCCTACTAGTACAATGCGGTCACTTGCAATTTATAGTCCAATATTTTAACTTCCCATTTTTTATGAACGTAGATGGCAACACCTATATTTGCTTTTTGTTCTTGCAGATAAATCGCAGATCACAATATAATCGTCTACATACTTAGCTCGAAATATTTTCGTCTTTGTTTCAGTAACTGCTGCAAAATCTATTTCCTTTTTCTTTCAGATGTTTAGCTAATTCGACTTCGTTGGAGCAATTCCCCTAACGTTCGTGGTGGCAGTATTCCAAGCTCCATTAAAGCATTTTCTCCTGTTCCTTCTTCTTACCCATGTCGTATCCCGGTAATTCGCCATTTTTCCGAGGCTAGACTGAGCACTGGAAGCATGCTCATCGAGACCCTGAATGGGGTACTGGCCCATAACAGGTACGACTGCACATAAATAGGTATGGTACAGCATTTCCTCTGTACTCAATGTTATGGTTCTACTGCCTATACTCCGTCGTCAGAGCTTCGTATGCTTGGCAGGGGCATGCGCGGTTGACTGTTGGATGAGAGAGGCTGTATATCCGCGTCAGCCCATTGCAAATATAGTCGTGTAAAGGCGCGATACTTGAATACCCGCGTACTAATTCAGGTAACAGTGATTTCTAGACTGTGTGAAAGTGATTAGGACCGAAAAACTTGCTCTAACCAAATCAGCAATAAAGGTGGTTAAAATTTGATGCATTCAAATTTGATGCATTCTTTCTTCTTATTTTATGGACTGTTCTTTATTCAGAAAACACAGTTTGATCAGCTAACTGCAGGGTAAAATTAGTATTTCACCTGTGATTCTTATTTAACATCGGAGTTATTAAACTTTCAATGCCATAAATGACTGGAGTAGGTGCTTAAACCATTACCAAGTCACATCGAGGTCCACTGAGTATGCGGATAGCCGAACTAAACTGAACAGACCTGTTGCTGAAGTTGGAAACTTTTTGTTTTCTTTTGGTTGTTAGTTAAATTAAAACGGAGTGTAATTGTGTTTGGCTAGAATTGGAAATTTACTAGACCAAACTCAAACTTTACGGATGTGTATGTGTGTTGCAACATATCGCTTCTGTGACTATGAGAAGGATAGAAAAGTTCGCTCGTTGCTTTCACCAACAGCAGCATGTTGACATTTATCTTCGTGCTATTGGTAAAAGGTTTGTTCCGACAGCGCCATGGTAGTCTCAAGCGGAGACGTGCTTGTGTCAGGGAAGGATGTGGAAAAATCTCAGTCTTGCCGCTTTCATAGGTTTTAGAAACTTACCCTGGAATTTACCTTTATCAGTTTAAGGAAACTATGGAAAACCTATATCTGTATGGCTGATCAGCAGTTTGAAGAATGATGATTAGAGCTTTTAACGTACCATCGATGTCGAGGTCATTATAAGCGAAACGGGTAATTGAACCACTGTTCTACCGTATGAGGCTCCATCGCCTTACCACTGCGCCACCTCTATTGGTGAAGGTATTCAAGAAGGCAAACGTTGTCGGAGAATATGAGAAACTTTATAGTTTACACCTAAACTGCTCCATTGTTTTCAGGATCATATACGACTGGAAGTGTGCGAGGTGCCGGGGTGGAGAAAAGTTTGTACCTCTTTAACTCAGACGAAATTTGCATGAGAACGAGACATGCACTCGACCCCCCCCTTATCTACCACCTAATTCACTATGTGCACAACGGTAACGGAAGAAAATGATGGTGGCCCCTGCTAGCTGGTGAAAAAGGAGTGCACACTCACTATAATTTAATAGAAAATTGTAATCTACTCAGAAAAATGAGAACTTTATCGTAATAAACAACAGGAAATGGAATTCTGCATTTATCCACGAAATGATATGCGGATTAAATATTACAATGAGATTTATTACACATCAGAGCGTAAATGCACATGATTGTCGACACACACAGAAGGTTAAAGGGTAGGGTATACTGAAATATTATGAGAATAAGAGTTGGCTCGAGAACAAGGGGCTCCTACTCTCCGTGAGGCAATAGATTGACGATAATGACTGGAGGTCCTAATGAATCAAATATTAATCTTCTGACTATAGAGCAGTATCGCGATTAGTAGTGAGTGCTCAAATAGTATCACATGGAGAAACAAGCAAGGTGGACTTGTAGCAAAGCGAGCGCACGTGCTGCTGAGGGATTCAGTATAAAACTGATAAGGTTCTACAGTGCCAGAGCGGCAAAATACTGTACCAGTACTGAAATCTGCAGCACGTCGTCGGTAGGCAGCATCCTGATGATGTAGTCGCCGACTTCTGCCATGCAGCAACTCTGTGTCAACCTCTGGCCTCGAAGGCTGGCCGAGAATTCTAAGTTCTTCCTAAAAAGAGCGACCAGATCATAAGTCCGTCCGACTTCAACGAAGATCAGACCCCGAATCCCCCTGCCCGCCCAACCCAAGAGTGAAGCCAACATTACTCTACTCCCTACTCTCCTCGAAAAACCGCGAGTCAGCATTCCAAAATTCCCTCACACTGTCTGAGAACACCATTCGCGTCAATAGCGACCGTTCCCTCCAATTTCGAGCAGGGCTTTATGACGTCATCTAGCTTCAGTTTAAGTTGACTGTTCAGCTGAGGGCACTGAACTTGCCGTTTGACCGGCTACGAAAACAACCTAAGACCACTGGCCATCCGGTGCAAGACAGTCGCACTCAGCAGAGCACAGTCCACAAGTTTTCTCTGAATCAAGAGGACAATGCAGTCAGTCGGTGACAGGAATCTTCGTTCCGGACGCGCCGGAACGGTAAACACATAAACTGCGGCGACACTGAGACGTCTCGTAGGTCGTTTCGCGCTGCATACAATAGGCGAAAGTCGACCAACATCAGTCGTTCCGCCAGGCGCTTAAGCCTATTGTACGAACCCCTCAGAATTCAGGGAAGTGCAGGCCCAACCGGAAACGCAGTGTGCCGCGTCCTCCGATGCTCGCCCCGCACAGGCCACCCAAAGAAGTAAAACAAGTGAAAAGTAATTTTTTGAGCTCTCGGTACAAATACCCTCATTACAATAACCTTATTCGGTCTGTTACTACACTGCAATGACATAGGACATTAATAAAATTGATAAAAATGAGAGGAGACATGCAAAAGAGGGCATGGAACCTCTCAAGTGTAGCAGATGCTTATGGGACTTTGGTTACATGTAAGTGAGAATGTAACATCCTCAGGGAGTGATGAATCACTCGGAACGATGTCACGGAGCAGTGCAGCCAGGACAGAGAACACGGTACCACGGGCTAGGCAACCACCTCCTGCGATGACGTCATGCACAGCCGTTTCCGCGGCTGTCCTGCAGAGGCGGTCGCGTGGGCGAGTTGCGGGCAGTTGTTCAGCACGCACGCGTTTAATTTAATTTGTACGGCCACTCGCAGGGACCGCCGACACGCCGCACAGTGGCCCCTGTTTGCTCAGCGAGGTGTCGCCCGCCTGCCTACCGCAGCACCGGATTATGCTCGCAGATTAGCCCCGTTAATGGCAGCTCACCATCCGGCCCGCAGCGCCGCTGTTGGTGGGAGTACTCGCTGCAGGGTGTGGGGTGTGGAGCGCCAGACGGTAAACTCAGAGCAAAACATTCACATGGACTGTAAAATGCCTGTTGGAGCGGAACATCTATCAGTAGATAGTTCTATGTTGATAGATGATACGTGCAATATGTGTGTGTGTGGGTGGGGGATTAAACGCTCGTGCGCTCGCTCACGTTTCGGCGAAAACAACCTGTGATGGGGTAGGGAGTGGTGAGGGAGTTGAAGAAGTAAAAGTCTGTGTGTGTGTTTTGAAAGTGAGAAGCAACTGTTGTGTGAGCTGAAAGAGAGAGAGAAAGAGAGAGGGAATGTATGTGACGCAATCGAAAATGGTTTAAGCGTATCATAAAACTGTAACTTAAATTTCTACATCCAGTAAACAATATGGGCAAGGCCGTCGGCATGAGTCTCATCAGTCTTCTTTCCGCATGCGGGCTTTCAAAACGATTACGCACCCTCCGACACAACATTGCAATATTAAAAGTTTTGGCTGGCTTCGTTGTCTAGGGGTTGGGATACGTAGTTGCGCATTACAGGCTGTCCCGTGCGGCCACTGTTTCCTCCGAACCTATATTTTCAGAGCGCGATGATTCACCCGTTCCTTCACACGCATTTGATCTGTCATCTACGCACCTTCCATTCAGTCATAGTCCCTGTATATATTTAGGTGACACCCCACAGTTCGTAAGTATTTGGAGAACGCCACGATTACAATTAAGAGCTTTTGTTAATATTTACGCCGTGTTAATCTAATTTATTACACACAATTTTTGGGTTTTCCTCGGTGTGTACAGTAGAGTTCCGTAGCGCGTGTCGATAGCGTTTGTTCGTTGGTTTTGAAAACTAGTGACCACTCGTTGGTGTTGGTCAGTCAGTCACGCAGCAGCCGCCGGTCGAGACACAAGCAGAAACAGGGGAGTAACCGATTTTGTGACATTTTACTTGTTTCCAACAAGTAGAGAATTGCATAGATTCATCTGTGTGCTTTGATAGTTTAGTTTCTTTAATTTCTGCATGTTCATTTAATGCTTAACAAACACCGTTCTCCCATTTCCGTCTGGGTCGAAAAGTAAACCGATTTACTATCTTATTACAAGTTCCTAATCAGCAGCGAATGTTTTGGTAGTTTAGCTTTTGAATCTCTGCGTGTTAATCTAATTTATTAGACACTGTTCATACGTATCCTTCAGTGTCTAGAGCATTTTAGATAGTCCTTTGTTTGTCTGCGTGTCGTAGTTTTCCACTGTCTTTAGGGTACATAGAGACTGTGTTCGCTGTGTGCGGATGCGAGCCGAACCGGTGACACTGCGCTCTCAGCCCCTGGCAGCGATGCCTTGGGTTAAACAGCTTGAAGGTGCAGTGGGAATCAAACGGACGTCCAACACGTCTTATTCCGTCGATCTGTCCGCACCGGTGGCCAGCCCAGTTACTTTTCGCACTGAGGATGACGCCTCACCTGTGGTCGACTGGGAGGTCGGATGGGGCGTGGCAGGCGTCAGAAGACTTTACAGCTGGTCGAATATAACGCCTTTCCGGTTAGTCTGACAAACAGGTTCCAGGTGATGTCTGTGGCTGACTCTGTCCCTCAGTCAGTTGCAGTCGCTCAGTCGCTTGTCCTGTTTCAGAGGAAACCTTCCAGCTTGCAAGATCCCGGCAGTCACAGAGGGTGGGGCTATTGGTACTTTGGAGCCCCAATGTTAGGCGGGTTATGGGGCCCCTTAGGGACATGGCTGCCAAGAAGGAGAATAAAGCCAGTTCAAATGGCTCTGAGCACTATGCGACTTGACTTCTGAGGTAATCAGTCGTCTAGAAATGAGAACTAATTAAACCTAACAAACCTAAGGACATCACACACATCCATGCAGGATTCGAACCTGCGACCGTAGCGGTCGCTCGGCTCCAGACTGTAGCGCCTAGAACCGCGTGGCTACTCCGGCCATAAAGCCAGTGTGCACTCCGTGTGCATAGCAGATGGAGTCATTCCAGACGCGGAACTGGTTCTTCCAGATGCCCTGAAGGTGCAGCCAATTTCAGGTGATGGCTCACGTCGGTACACATGATGCGTGTTGCTCTGGATCGGAACAGACACTTTCTGATTTCAAGCGGCTAACATAAGTGATAAACGCTGCCAGTCCTGCTTGCGAGTTGAAAGCAGAGCTTACCATTTCAGCATAGTCGATAGGACCGATTGCAGACCTCTGGTACAGAGCCGAGTGGAGAGTCTGAGTCAGACGGTTCTGCGACTGTGTAGGCTGCAGATTCCTCGACTTACGCCATTGGCTGTTTGGGTTTCGGGCTCCGCTAAATACGTCAGGAGTCCGCTGTACGCAGAAGGCGGCAATGCGCGTAGCAGGGGCTGTGTGGCTGTGGCGTGGTTTTTCTTTTCTTTTTTCTTTTTTTTTTTTTTTTTTTTTAGAGGATCTCGGGGAAACACAAAAGGGATTCACTCTCAGAAGAACGTAGATACGGGAACCATCGGTATAAATGTAGTAAATTGTCGTAGCTGTGCTGGGAAAGTACCAGAGCTAGAAGCGCTAATGGAAAGCAGTAATGCTGAAATCGTTATAGGCAGTGAAACCTGGCTAAAGCCGGAGACAAGTTAAGCCGAAATTTATGCGAAGGAACGGTGTTCGGGAAAGATAAGCTGAACACAGTAGGCGGTGGCGTGTTTGTTGCTGTTACACGTAGTTTATCTTGTAGCGAAACTGAAGTACATAGTTCCTGTTAGTAGAAGCTGAGGTCATTCTTGGCAACCGCAGTAAATCAATAACTGGGTCCTTTTACCGACCTCCCACCTCAGATGATACAGTTGTTGAAAGGTTCGAAGAAAACTTTAGTCTAATTTCAAACACGTGCCCGATTCATTCAATTACGGTCGTTGGTAACCCAATTTACCC
Source organism: Schistocerca serialis cubense (assembly GCF_023864345.2). Lineage (NCBI taxonomy): Eukaryota > Metazoa > Arthropoda > Insecta > Orthoptera > Acrididae > Schistocerca > Schistocerca serialis. The sequence goes on from NC_064644.1 coordinate 58,026,113, forward strand.
TCGATGTGTTGGCGAAAATACATGTTCAAAGTGGGAGATAGACATGAAACATGGTCCAAAAAAAAGTGGTTCAAATGGCTCTGAGCACTATGGGACTTAACAGCTGAGGTCATCAGTCCCCTAGAACTTATAACTACTTAAACCTAACTAAGCTAAGGACATCAAACACATCCATGCCCGAGGTAGAATTCGAACCTGCGACCGTAGTGGTTACGTGGTTCCAGACTGAATCACCTAGAACCGCTCGGTGACTCCGGCCGGAAAAACATGGTCCGAAATCCTACTAAACGCATTCTCTGGAAATTATTTGGTGCAGTTAGTTCATGAGCCCACTCCAGCAGTTAACGGTTCTGAAGACACACTTGACCTCTCAGCAACAAATAATCCTCAATTATTAACGAGTATGAAAATGGGTACAGGGATTCGAAAACACAGGTTTGTCGCAGCGAGACTGAATATTGTAACACCCAGATCCTCCAAAAATAAACGGAAAATACACGTATCCAGAAAAGCAGATAAAATTTCACTTGGCGTCTTCCTGAGAGACCATCTCCACTCCTTCCAAATTAACAATGTGCCCATAAGTGTAAACCAGATTTGGCTTGAAATCAAAGAAATAGCATAGACAGCAATTGAGAGACTTATACCAAATACATTAACAAACGACGAAGCTGTTCCGCCTTGGTACACAAAGCGGGTCAGGACTCTTTTGTGACAACGACGAAAAAAGCAGGCCAAATTTAAACGAATGCAGGATCTCCAAGATCGGCAATCTTTTACAGATGCTCGAAATTTAGCACGGAATTCAGTGCGAGATGCTTATAATAGTTTCTAAAACAAAGCTTTGTCTCGAAACTTGGCAGAAAATCTAAAGAGATTCTTGTCATTTGTAAAGTATGTTAGCGGAAAGACACAATACCTCCGCTGCGCGATAGCAATGGAAATATTATCGATAAAAGAGCTGCTAAAACAGAGTTACTAAGCACAGCATTTCGAAATTCCTTCACCAAAGAAGACGAAGTAAATATTTTTTTCATAAAATGCATTTTAACCTTCAGATGTTTACTGTCCCATTAGTCGTCTACCGGTTTCAGTTATTAACCATTATCCAGGATGTGTGGTGCAACAAATTAGTTAAATATCCCATGTTCTTTTGGAGTTGAGCTACATCGCAATTATCTACACTTGTACAATCATTTTGACTTAGAATAGTGACAGTCATATTTTATGTCAAACTTACAAACATCACAGGAGAAACAAGATGAACAATTCATTAATTCCTGTTTAAAATATATGTACTGCTGTTCTTATATTCGTAGAGAAGCAGGTTATTAGAAAGGCAGCCATGGTCTTTTTTATGCCTCTGGAAACTAAACCACATTTTCTTCACAGGAATTTTAGTTTGCTTCTGGACAAAAAGACGTCAAGGATGCTAAGGTAAATGGGATACCTTGTATCCATAATTGTTGTCATCGTTGTTAGTCTCCTTTGGGGAATCTGAAAAGTCCAAATCTATGCATTCGAGATAATTATTACTTATATGTATCATATATCAGAATATAATATGTTCCAAACGCGTGCACGTCTGGAGGATCTCTATTGTCAATCTGAGTCCATAGTGTAGCGGTCAGCATGCCTGACTGTCATGTGAAGGACCGGTTTTAGATCCCCTGATTTACTGGGGTCATTTGCACCGTGGAAGGACTGGAAGCGAGGGCACTCACCCAAAGAAGGAGCTGCCTGTGTGACTAGTGGAAGCTCCTACATTCCGAAAGCTTGCAACAGCTATAAGAATGGTATACCATATTCTTATTAATGACGTGTTCATATGACATTGTTGGCCAAGGATAATACGTTGGCTGCACGGTAATTTAAAATTTCTCACATCTGTTCACCGATTGCGTGCACGGAGATTAAGCGGTAAAATGTCATACTTTACTTCCAGAGTTTCGAGGTGAAACGCCGGGGCTTCAAATGTTTTTTTTTTTTTTCTTTTGCCCCTGACACTGTTAGTTTTTTTCCTTTATTATCATTCCGGTGGTAATACTGATACTAGAAAGATGCCTAGTGGGTCGGCGGTCAGTATTAACCATCTTTCCCTACTACTGACAGAGTGAGTCATTTCATGTTTGGAGATAGGGAGGGCGTATTTCCTTCAATAAGACCACGCCTAATAATGTAGATTCTTTTATTTATTTGTGGTTCATGTATCAAATATATTAGTGTATCTCAGCATTCGTTACTGAGCAAAGGAAGATAAAATAAATATGAAAGAAGGAAAACGGAGAGAGTGAGGTAAACAGAAGTAGAATAATTACATGCTGAGGGAAGAAAAAAACCGACTTAGTCTAGCTACTAACCGTTTAGCCGTCTGACACAGGTTATGCACGAAATCCGGAAGGCACATGGTTCTGCACGATTGTACTGTAGCCCATTCCGATTTTTAACAACGTATTAAAACTATACAAAGCATTACACTAAATTACACTATTGTGTTTGAATTGTGAGTCAGTGACAAGCAGGAAAAAGGCGTCGACGAGGACATTAGAGACGGAGCACCAGCTCAAAGCGGGAATGTAAGGGGAACTAAATCGGCCGCATCCACTTCGAAGGAATCATTACGCGATTAAACACGGGTACAGTGTCCTTTGTACGAGCAGCCTGGTCGGAGGTGGGCAAGTGAATAATACAGAACATCTGACTGGAGTACGAGCTGTAAAGTACCTTGGTATTTGAATCAATTTTCGGGCTGAGATCAGATTTACCTTTCCTTCTGAGCATTGTTCTCTAACGTGGCAAGGTGACACGGTGAGGCAGACCTAGTGCTAAAACTCGACTACCATCTTCTCCCAAAGACAGGAGCACACTTTCTGTTAATGCCATTGCACTTGCATTGCTAGCAATATTTGGAGCACCCCGACCATACATGACTGTCTGAACGGTCTTTCAAGGCGACAGTCTTTTCTGGTGGCTGCCATTAATCGAAATCTCTCATCAGCAGTTATTCTTATCGAAATATAGTACAATGTTTTAATTTAAATCTTATCTCAACAAAAAATGCCTTATATACTATACAGGTAAATTACTTGCTTCATGTATATTGAACTTTCACTCTGCAGCGGAGAGTAGGCTCATTTGGAAGGCCCTGGAAGAAGTGAAGTGTGGGTAGTAGGGGATAAGGTAGTGGCGAAAGTAAGACCTTGAGGGCGCATCGTGAGCCGTGCTTGGGTATCTCAGTCGAGGGAGCACTTGCCTGCGAAAAGCGAAGGACCCAGTTTGGAGTTCCGGACCGGCACACAATTGTAATGTGCCAGGAAGTTTCAAATTTGGTACATATTTGGAGACCTATGTTCGGACGGCATTGTGAATGTTTGGGTAATGATGTGTTTTACAGAAAAATACCTTCCTTCCGTACGATCCTATAGTACCTGAAAGTGTATACGCTGATGAGCCGAAACATTACGGCCATTGCCCACAGCGAGGTGCTATGATGCCTGGTAGCGCTGAGGACAAGTGACGCGGTTACAGAAGTACATCAGCGGTGCAGAGATGAATATGGAATTATTCCAGCAGCGATAAGTGGCGCAAATGCGGAAATCCGCCGACTTGAGTGACTTTAACAAAATCTATATTGGTGAGTCATAGTGCATGGGAGCGAAGCCGAGGATACATGGCTGTTCGCGTGCTACAGTCGTGAGCATCTGTGGAAAATGGCTGGAGAAGGCTGAAACTACGAGTAGGCTACAAGACGTTGGACGTCCACACCTCGTCACTGAACCCAGGAATCGGAGGCTTCCCTGCTCTGTGAAGCAGGACAGACGGCGATCTGTGGCAGATCTGACGACAAAGTACAGTGCTAGGGCAGGAACAAGTGTTTTGGAGCTCACCGCTCGGCGCACAATGTTAAACACGGTATTCTGCATCAGAGGACCTCTAGGTGTTCTCTGGCGTTAGGAACTTGCTTATTTTGTATAAGAAATAGTAGTAAATAATAATAGTGATGCTGTAACTGTTGCTTGGTAATATTTACTGACAAAATGCAACCTAACGGTACGTCGCGTACTTACGGCTATCCTGGTTGGTTGGTTGGTTGGTTGGTTTGGGGAAGGAGACCAGACAGCGTCTCATCGGAATAGGGAAGGATGGGGAAGGAAGTCGGCCGTGCCCTTTCAGAGGAACCATCCCGGCATTTGCCTGGAGTGATTTAGGGAAATCACGGAAAACCTAAATCAGGATAGCCGGACGGGGGATTGAACCGTCGTCCTTCCGAATGCGAGTCCAGTGTCTAACCACTGCGCCACCTCGCTCGGTGGCTATCCTGTGTGGCCGCTTTTTAGTACGGCTTAAAAAGGGAGAGAGATTATTAATTGATCACCGACGCGTCGGTTCTCGATTGTGTTCAGGAGACGTACGGATTGCTTACGCGAAGAGGTTTTCTTAATTGACCTTTTGACCCGGATTGCCTTCACGCAGTCAGAATCTTCGATGCAAATACCTAAGGGACCTATTTTAATATAGAAATGGAAATGAAAGCAAATTAGTGGAATTTCGTAAGAGAAAGATTAATAGATCGGAAGTTGAACACATTAGTGGTCTTCCAAATACAATCGAGACATCGCGATAAAGAGCGAACCTGTAACAAAGCTCATATACAATTTGAACATCAGTTTTGGTTAGTGAAAGAAAAGAATAAGAAGAAAATTACTGGTAAACATTTTCGGAAAGCAGTGATCAATAAATTGTTATATTTTGACTAAAATTCAGTCTTGATCACGTCATGTATGTTTTAATGATACAGGTGACCGGTTTCGGTTCTTTCTACAAAGTCATCATCAGACCCTGGCTCCTTTAGGATGGTAGGCGGAGCTCTCCTCGCTGCTACGCAGTCAACTGATCAGTTGACTGCGTAGCAGCGAGGAGAGCTCCGCCTACCATCCTAAAGGAGCCAGGGTCTGATGATGGTTTTGTAGAAAGAACCGAAACCGGTCACCTGTATCATTAAAACATACATGACGTGATCAAGACTGAATTTTAGTCAAAATATAAGGAAATTACTGCAGCGTAAAATATTAATATATTTTGAAGAAATTAGCTTTAAGCTTCTAGACATTGAGAAATAGACAATAAATGCATGACTTACATCTGATATTTCTTTTGTACGTGATGCAGTCCAATAATCGCTGCTTTGTCAATCCGTTCCTTCTTAAAAATTAAATGTCCTTGCGTGTGTGTAAGTACATTGTATCCTCACCCGAGTTACCGAAATGTTTGTTCTTCGTTTCACGTAGTTTTTACACAAAATACAACTTGCAGCAATGCTATGTAGTACGTCTTAACATGTCGGCGACCAAATGTACAAGGGATAATAAAGTCTCTAGAACATTTCTTAACAAAAGGTAGATTGTTCTTTCCTCTGTTTCGCAGCTTCTTGCAGTCTAACACTGCGGCAATGACTTTAAATATCTGTGCCCAGAGACTGATAGTGTTTATTTGAAATATTTTAAGTAATTCGCCTCTTTACACATGCATTGTAATGCGTAATGCGAACTACAGCCCAATGACTGTTCCTTTCTTTTATGACAAATATCTCATTTGCAAAGTCTCTGAAATCCAATAATATTACAGTTCCCATTTGACGCAACAACACTGTCAGTTACGATTACAGTGGGAACAGGATTATCGATATCTGACCGCGGATCAATGGAATCGTGTAGCCTGATGGCATTAATCGCGTTTATTGCTAACCAGGTCGATGGTCGTGTCCAGATACGCCGTTATCCAGCCGAACGGCTTCTCAAAACACACAATGCGCCACGGGCAAAGGTGATGGGATCAGTATTATGTTGTCGAGAACATTCATCCGGACGTCCGTGGGACCTGCAGTAGTAATCGGAGGCCCTATGACAGCTGTGGACTACGTGAACTTTATATTAGGGACCAATTGTAAACCCTTATTCTTGGTCCAACAGCGACAGCATCTTCCAGCAGGATAACTGACTGTGTTGCAAGACCAGAATAGTGCTGAAATGGTTTGAGGAGCATGATACTCAAATAACGTTGATGTCTTCGTCATCAAATTCGGCTTATTTTAATCCGATGATACCCAACTGGGACGCTACCGTACGTCAGCTCAACACCCACAAACCAACCGTCCGTAAATTACGGGAAGTGTGTGACCTGAGCTTAGACATCTGGTGTCACAAACCTTTGGAAACCTATCAGGTACCTGTCGAATCCATTGCACGCAGAATAACTGTTGAACTGCGTTCCAGAGGTGTATCAACACGCTAATAAGTAGATAGTCCTAATGTTTGGGTCACTAGTTCATTTACTGAGTTAGGTTCTTTATATATTTTTCTGCTTTAGAGCTATGAAAATGGCCAGTAAACCAAATGAGACCTGAAAAACGACGTAAAGCCTCAAATGATAGCAGGATATTTCTCTTCATGGTAATAAGCTACGCCACAAATTTTCTAACTTCCATGCTCTGACCACAGTATCAGATTGCGAGTAGAGCATTTTATACCTAATCTCAAACAGAGACTACCGTAAATTTTTATGTTTTCTCTCTTGAATTTTGCATTATACGTGTGTTTCTGTAGCTTTACTTGATACACACTCATTAACTGTTGATCTGCAGCCCTCTAACAAGCTGTGCGTAGCACCAAACCCTTATTTTGTCAAGGATCTGCTGTGACACGGAAAGCATTGATGGGTCGTCCTGATTTATGACCATTCAGCAGGCAACACAGTTCACAAAACTGATCGGAGCTAAAGCACGGAATTTCTTTAGTGTGAGTCCCAAATGGTTCAAATGGCTCTGAGCGCTATGGAACTTAACATCTGAGGTCATCAGTCCCTTAGAACTTAGAGCTACTTAAACCTAACTAACCTAAGCACATCACACACATCCATGCCCGAGGCAGGATTCGAACCTGCGACCGTAGCAGTCACGCGGTTCCGGACTGACGCTCCTAGAACCGCACGGCCACCGTGGCCGGCCGTGAGTCCCAAATATTAGATTAGGTTTATTTGTTGTTCCATGAATACACAGTGAATAGGTGTATGAGGATGTTGAACAAGTTATAAAACAAGAACACATAACAAACATATTCAGAACAAGAGAACCTGTTCTTATTGAACAGGTAATAACAAACTCGACACGAACGTGTAACTGGATAGACATTTAAGTGCATAAGATAATTATCAGGCAGTTGTAGCCACACACCATCAAACTGAAAGCAGTTTACAGCTCTTATCGACATTGACCACATCGCTTTACTGAAGACGAGCGGGTATCACTTGCTAAAAGCTCGCCTTATTTGATACTAATAATATAGACAAGGGATTACACATAGCAGTGAAGTCCATTGCTCGATATGAAGGGCGCATTGTTAGGGATTAATTGTTCTGTGTTTCCTGCGGACACATTCTGCTCCTGTACGGACAACAGGTGCGTCACAGTCTGGGAGAGAAAAGGCGCAGCAACTGGAAACGCACTCAAATCCTTAATTACGCGGCACAGTACGCTTCTTGCAAGTAAAACGTCTAAATTCCACACCGATTGATCGAGAAATCCTGGCGGTGAAGGCATCAAATTCAGTGTCGCATCCAGCATTAGTGAAATGTCCAGGTAATTGAGGAACGGATTCAAGACAACTGCAGCTGTTCCGACGATTAGGACAGTCACACAGCGGTTCTCGAATCGCTCCGCGTCCAAGGACGAATTTTATCGCCGATAAATCAGGTGGTAGAACGTTCTATCTTTTATTTACAAAGGCTTCGTGACTATTTCAAAAACAGTGTCACTTATGTCTGCACTTGAAGTATAGTACAGTATGCCATAAAAATTACTTGGCGTGGTATAGTACTGAATCATTTACATTTTAAACCAACTCGTACATCTATTTTTTCTACTAAGAATTTCGTTGGGGGCGTAGGAAGAGATGGGAACTAATAAATCATTCAGGCTCCCCTTATAGTGAAGTATCTTATTAACTAAACTATTTACGACTGCTGCGAAGTTATTAAAGTAATAGAGATCTTTCTGGACGAAAGTAAGTCAGCTTATGGACTTGCGTTGATAATTATTATTTCCTGGATTCATTCAATTGGTTTGGGAATAGAATACATTATGTAAGACAAATTGATGTCATTAACTGCTCATTCAAAAATTTTATCCGCCGTACATTACATTGTTTGTATCATACGCAAGCAAACTAAACTCGCTCTGTGGTACTGTTATTGATGGAAGGTTATTAATAACAACAAGAAAAGTAAGGGCCAAAATATGGAACCTTGTGGGACACCAGACAATATAATTCGTTCCTAGCTCTATACTGGCTAACACCTCAATATACTACTCTTCCCCATAGACCTCCTTTCTACCAGTGAGAAGGCTACCACTATCACAACTTCGCAGGATTTCGGATAACTTCATAAAGCTCCAGTATACTTCACAATGTATTGTGGTTTACACGGTCAAACGTTTTGTGCTTCATGGGATCCAGGTCAGCTGTCCTGTAGAACTCCACACTTGACGGTTTGTATTTTTGAAGTTATAGTTGTGACTTTGGTTACTGCAGATGCATAAATGGATTGAACGAACAGTAGGTACATGCATCGTTCACCAGTAAAAGACGATGACAAGCGTCTGCAGGGACCATCGTCATACTGTACATACTTCCACATCTAACAAGCCTGGCGACATTCCTCAGACTAATAACGTCAATTATTTTAAGGACATGGTACGAAAACAAAACGAAAATCAGAGTGTAAGTTCAAGTCGACGATGACGTTATCAGAGTCGCGATAGAGGCTATGATCAGAAAAGGCAGTTGGCCCTTTCCTTTCCTGAGGAAAGCCATAAGCCATTTAGGAAGGCCTAAAACTGCATGGTCGGACAGAGATTTGAAACAACTACTGATTTCGAGTTTAGTGTGTTCCTACTGCGTCAGCTAGGTTACGGATGTCTAGTACTGAAAGCAGATGATATCATATTCAATGCAGAAACACAGCTCTCATATTACAATTTCATTGAGAAATGTGACCTTAAAGTTTTCGGCGAACTTATCATTATGCGTGTACGTAAAATGTCTTGTTTTGGTAGTTTATTAGCGATTTTCCATGCTTATCCATTATAGTCGTAATGTGTTGTAATATTTAGATGCTAGGGGATAGAGTTCACGCATTATAAATATGGCCATTGTAGAATTTAATCTGTCAATTAATTATGAGCGTAACATTGTCATGAAAAGTACATTTTTATGAACAAATCCTTCGATAAATTCCAGCAGGGTCAACTACGACATCCAGGAGCCAGAAATCAAGGACGAAACTTTAGTGAGGCTTATTTGAGAAGGGAGTTACTATCTACCGTATCGACAGCTGTCTTTCGCTGAGCTGTGGAACCAAATACCTGCCAAATCGGATAGCGCGCAGACTGTCGACTTTAAGTCCAATCTCCCGTAATTCGGTTATTCAGTTTTGCTATGGGTTTAAGAAACAAGTGATGCACCAGAGTCGGCGTGTCACACTTGTGTACGAAAAGAGACCGAAGTCACGTGACTACAGATTCATATACATCGTTCCATGAATGGAAAGACACCGAAATGGCAAAGTGTATCAAAAATCCTTGACATGGCCACCGAGGGCAGCTGCCTGATACCTGTCGACTAGACGTAGCCATCGCCATTTACAGCTGTTTCCTATATTGGCCTATTCCCCATGCATCCGTACACAATGCGCGAAACTCTAACCATCTTCAATTTGTGTTCATGTACACAATACGGAATACTGTGCGAAATCGTTAAAGAATTTTTTTTTGTTCAGGGAGGGGTGTATTAAGTTTTACCTCTTTCATTATTATATAGAATGGTTTCGGAAGTTAGAAGCACATATAATTTTTAAACACATGCAATTAAAACACTGAGACGTGACCTTCTACTAGCAGTGGTATAGTTATTGTTAAAACCCGGCCTGGTAGGAAAATCATCGTCGCTTATCATGTCCTACAGCTCCTACGAGCTACCCTATGTGGGAATGGTTTAACAAATTCATATGGTCCGCGAAGTTACAGGCCCCTGCGAGTTGTAGCCGGGAATTAATCATTTCTGGTGGGTGGGTTAACCAACTGGAAAAATTTGAACACAACGGATAACACAATATTTTTTAGAACTACTACAGGAGGCACCTATGTAGGGATTATTAGGTAGCAAAGAGCTTTTTTCATTTACTTTCGTTTGTAAACCCACCATTCGACTGTGGTAGTGACTTTCACCTATTCTTTATGATGAAGTGAGGAAATAATCAGTCGCGTGTACAGATTAATAGATATTTCTTCAGTGCCGATGGCACTTTAACAACTAGCCGTGAATCTGTTGGAATATACATCATCACAACTGGTCGATCTAGTTAACATGATTCACTTTCGCCAGGTAATTATGGAAAGGGAGAGGGGAGTGCAGACTGGGCTTCAATGTAATTTTATGCAGGCACACAGTTATACCTAAGCCCATGCTTATTACGTTTAATTGCTATAGGTCACGCAGAACAAGTTCAGCAAAGACACTACAAGCGAACTCGGTCAGTGTGGGAGAGTTTCTGCCTAAATATTTCAATTTTCATTAAAACGTAAGCTGAAGAGGGGATAGCAAGTGGTGCACTTGACTATGACTGCCAATTTGAGTTTAAACTCCCTCATGGGGGTTTCGAGGTAATCTCATACCTGATTTCAACACCTGGACCCTATTAACAAGCAGATTTGACACATTCTAATACCTATGTTAACATCACCAAAATCGAGAGATGTGTCTCCACATCTGTCCAGCGCCACTACCCAGGAACCAGTGGACCTGCGGCTACATTGCCTAACCGTTGTTCGTTCAAAAGATGGTGGAGGGGATGGTTCGCCAACCCAACACAGCCAATACTCGTGCCTTCGCGACCTCTCTGACCTGACATCTCACCTTCTTTGGTGAATTTGTTCGTGTTTAGTGGGTTGGTACTATAAAATATTCACTAAGATGTTCACAGACACTTTCCAGGTCATAAAAAACAAGGGAAACTTATAAGTAGTGATGGGGGTGAAGGAAATGTGTAGTATTAAGAAATGCGAAACCAAACCATTATGACAAGAAATGTGCTAAAGACCATAACTAATAGTCAAAGTAGGTATGTTATCCGTTGATACTGATATTTCGAACAATAAAAGCTCCAAAATAGATGAATTGGAAATCATTCTGTCGGATTGTGCAACTATTAGAGTTGTTTGTTTAAATGAACACTGGTTTACTGAGGAAACAATTAAAATTCCAAACAAAATACGGAAGTACATTTTGCAGAAGAAACAAGTCACATGGAGGCTCATGTAAACTTCTACATAGTGACATAAATTATGAGACAAGAAACAGTTTTAATTATTTGAATGAAGAATATGTGTTTGAGAGCTACTATGTAGAAATAGTGGACCCACTAGCAAATGTTATAACAATCTCAATATAAGGAATTCCAGGACATCAGCAACAGAATTGTTCTTATCTAAGCTTCAAATTATGCTAGAAGACCTTTGTAGAGAAAGAAAGTAAAAAATTATAATAACTGCTGATTTTAATATTGATACCACATGTGATAGTAGCCACGCTTTAAGATACACTGACTTAGTTCATTAATATGGTTTCGAATTGAATTTCTTTGAATCTACGACAGGCAATGGGCAATCAGCAACATGTTCTAACTAACTATGTAAATGAATATGTGCATGAATTTCGTCTAGATCTAGGTATTTCGGATCATTGTGCATTGTTCATTGAGCTGCCACACACAGACAGGAATATTTCATTTATGACAACCCATATGAGCAGGAACTTTAGCAAAGAAAACTTGCTAACATTAAGAGAGAAGCTAAGAGAGAAAACATGACCTTTTGATCATTCTAACTCAAGTGGCGAAAACTTTGAGAAATTCCTAAATACGTTTCTTGGTGTCTTTAATGAAACATTTCCGCCTAGACTCGTCAGCAATAATTTAACAAATAAAGTGAAGTGGATTACCCGGGGCATAAGAATTTCCAATGTAAGGAAAAGGCAACTGCACAGAAAACTAAAATATAATAAGGACACTGATTTCATTAAATAGGTTACACTCTATAAAACGGTATTTAAAAGAATTGTCAGTGCAGCAAAACAACTGGCAAATAACAGGCTAATTTTAAGTCATAAAAATAAGTCAAAGGCTGTGTAGGCAGTTATTAAATGCGAGTTAGGTGTTAAAGCCTGTAACCAAGAAATTTTAAAAACTGACATTGATGGAATTATTATTGTAAATCCAACTCAAATACCAGAGTATTTTAATGAATTCTTTATAAATGTAATGTAATGTAGGTGTAACAGATTATCACAACAAAGTAAATCCCTTTGGGCTAGGTGAAAACTCTGAAGACTTTACAAAATACTTAAAAGTTTCTGTGGAGGATGTAGATAATGCTATTCTAACATTAGGAAACAAAAAATCTGCAGCTTGGAATGGAATATCCACTAAAACAATTAATGTGGTACACAATAGAATTACAAACCCACTAGATCAAATAATAAATCAATATTTTGAAGAGGGCTGTTTCCCAGATGTACTGAAATAGGTTTAAGTCAAACCACTTTTCCTGAAGAGATCATGAGAGATAGTGGGAAATTGTCGTCCTATCTCAGTTCTATCTAAAATATTTGAAGAATTTGCTGTTGCACAAATCCAAAACTTCATTGCAAAACTTCATTCAAAACAATCAATTTCGTCTTCAGCCTGGGAAAAACACCACAGATGCTGTAAACAGTTTCATTGAGAAAATAAGTACATCATTAGACAGGAGAAATAAGGTGGCAGGAATTTTCTGTGACCTCACAAAGGCGTTTGATTCTGTAAACCATTCACTGCTTGTTTACAAATTTGAAAAGTATGTCATTAGCGGCAGTGCCCTACAATGGGTTAAATCCTACTTATCAAACAGAAAACAAAGAGTTAGCATCTCTTCAAATGACGCATGTTATTTTTCTGACTGGAGGAAAATATCTCACGTTTTTCCACAAGGCTCCATATTAGGCCAAGTCCTATTTGTCTTCTATGTTAATGACTTACCATTAAGTATCAGCTACCCATCAGTTTTCTTTGCAGATGATACTTCTGTCTTAGTTGAAGATCAGTATTCAGTAAAAATTCCCAAATCACTGATCATTACCCTCAATACCTTAGAAACTTGGTTTCAGCTAAATGGGTTGACTCTAAACTATCTAAGACTCACGTGATGCTGTAGAAAACCAAACAGTCAAAATGTGAGCAGATTAAAATTGCACACAACAACCAAGGTGTAGAAGAAGTTGACTCACTCAAATTCTTAGGTTTAAATGTAGATAAAAATTTGAGCTGGCACACATACATTAAAAACCTGGCAAACAAACCGAACAGCTTTGTATTTGCAATGCAAATGCTATCAACTGCCACTGACATGGAAACACGAAAAGTATCATATACAAGCTACTTCCAATCCGTTATTAGGTATGGCATTTTTGGGCGGGGGGGGGGGGGGTGAGGGGGGTGAATGGACAGCATATTGCGCATACTAAAAATACAGAAAAAATCATTCGAAATATGTGCACTACAAATCACAGAGGAGCATGTAGACCATTATTTAGGAAAATTAAAATATTAACTGTGCCATCCTTACAAATATATGAGATTATTATATTTTTGTACACCTGACATGAATTATTTGAGGGAAACCATTTTATCTATTCACATGATGCTAGAAACAAAGAGAATTATATGCTACCCACTCACCACCTCACACTGTATACCCAGGGACCTCCAATATATGGGAATGAAAATTTGTAATAAATTAAAAGGGAACAAGTTGATGCAGATGAATTTAGGTTCACTTAAAAGGAACCTATGTGAGGTACTGACACTGAAGTGTTATTACTCAGTTGATGAATTCATGTAGGACAAACTGTAAATTTGAGCTGGATACAATGGGTTACACAGTACAAGAAATATCCTCGTAATGATATTATTTATTTTAGTGCTATTATTTATTAATGTAAAAATCATCGTAAATTTATTACACATTTTTGACATGTCTCCTGTACACAAACGAAATGGATTGCAAATGTATGTCATGAGAAGAAAAAAACACAATCCAACAATTCCTACTACAGAACCACTCTACTCATGCAATGCCACGACCTCTGCTACTTCACATAATATCTCATTCATACAGTTCAGGTTGCACAAGAGAAAGGATGCAGGGAAACGTAGTACATATGAAATTAAAAAAATAAATAAACAACGCTTGGTCCATTCTCTCCTGCTGGTTACCCACTAATTTATCTCTGCCGAGTAAAAACACCCTCGCTATAATTCTCCTGCACCGGAATTTATTGAGGAAAATATGGAACGGGACCACAAGTTCCATTTCAACACTACCGTTTTAAAAGAAAGATAGAGATTAAAAATGTCAAACAAAAGTAAGCTTGACTTGAAAAAAATTCGGGTCGTACTGTGCTTCCTTCTTTCCTTTAACGACTAAGACTGATCTGCCAAATGATGTCAGGAGATGATCCATCTATCTGCGGCGGTAAAGGCATCCCACAAACTCAGTGGAGGCCCATTAAATTTAATTGTCATTGGAGACTGTAAGGTTTCCACCAACAAACGATTTCTTTTGACAGTTTTGATGCTATGAGCAACGTTGATACCTGGGTCACAAGCGGCAGTTGAGGGAGGCACTGAACTGACGTGTCGCATTAATTTTTCCAGAGTAAGAAAGGCATTTAAGGTTAGAGAGCATGAGATGTACAGTCTCCATTGTGACACAGCAGTGTCACCACCCAAACCAAGCAACTCAGCTGCTTTATATACGTTACAATTACTGTACAGTCCACTTTTGCCGATAATTTTATTTTCTTCAAAAACTGGGAAACATTCTATCACTTCACGTAAGAAAACATTCTTTCAAGTCATTTATTAAAACGTGACTTGTTTGTCCTCTAATTCCGTCAAATTCTTTGTATTCACCTTCATCTTCAGGTTGAAAGTTACAGTTCTTTAAGCAACTGTCTTCGGGAAGACTCAAATGAAGATCATTTTTAACATTCATTTATTACTGTTTCTGTTGCGAAATTAATTTGTTTTTTTTTATTTCACTGTAACAAACACGCTATTTTTGCACTATTGTAGTAATTAGAGCAGAACACATGATGCATCCAATAAGAAACCCAGCGAAAGAAAAATTTTTTCTCAGTGAAAGCGTAATATAAAGCCTTGCCCATTTACAACGGTCTCTGCGTAATAACTCACGACTCTCGGGACCTATGTATAGTAACTTCTTGATACAGCGAAAGTCTTTGAATATTGTCAACAAAATAACCTAGAAATCCAACGAATATGAAACAGCTTTTTAAACTTCATTTAACCCCTGACGTGCATAACCCCCACGGATTTCTTAAGTTTTGCATCTATGTGAGGCTTAATGAAAATTTTGTAAAGTTCTTATAACAAGCTTTCAAAGTTATGAATGGTATTTATGTCATTAAAAAGTTATTGAGAAACAAGGTCAAACCTACGAACCATACATTGTACACTAATTAGGTGTGGAAACATATCTCTCCTAATTCTAGCTGCAACACCTTCTTTTTCACTGATAAACACTGCCATTCCATCTAGACCACACCCTACGAGCTTCTCATTACACATTTTCACACCTGTGCCCTCTTCTAAGACAGACTGCACAGTTTCTTTTTTCAAGGAATTTTGCATCAGCATTTCCCACTGGTACCAATTCATAGAAACAGCAGCATAATATATTTTTTCTTTACATACGTAACATAAAGTTTTCAGGCAATCTGTCGGTTGACTCATCTGAAGGAATTTGTAAAAGTCAGTCAATTACCAAACACTAACTAATTTTAAAAGCAATTGCTCTGCAATTAAATTAGTTGCTGCTAATGCAGTTTTACCTCCACGATGATGTTTTCGCTTTCTAGGCCATTCCCAATTTGTGGCTGTGTAGGATCTGGATTGTCAATAATACTTCATTCGCTTTTTACGGACGCAAAAAAAGAACATAGCACTTTAACATTGTTCCCGTTTTTTAAGTATAGCTCACGAGAATTTAGTATACATATTTTTAGGATCTGCTTTTTGCATATTCTTTCCAGCTACAACAATCCAAATGAATAACCGTTTTTCATTTTTATATAAGGCGTCTAGTTTCTTTTCCGTATTCTTCCTTCTAACCTGTCTCTTGGTGTAGGTAAACAACTAGATGAAGTTCTGATTCGCTTTAAACACTTACTGAGACTGTTTAATGGAAGCTCTAGAGGACATCACTAGTCAATGTTTTTCTTTAGTAATAGTAAAAATTATTTTCTATCGCACTGTAACGCTTTGAAGACGTAAGTTCACCTTCGTCGTGACTTAAAGCTGTATCTATACCTTCAGAAAAATATACATTCCACCTCCGAGTTCGCTTCATCACTTCTAGGTATCTTTTTCGTGTTTTTCTCGGACTTTTTCACATACCAAATCTTGTGGTATAACCGATGATACTGATGGTGGTGTATTAGTATTAGGATCAACGTTATGACGTTTAATGAACTGGGTAATCCACCTTTTCAACGTTTCATTGTATCCGTTTTCATTGTTTGCACCTCTGCTTCAATAAATATTCTAACAACCATCATTTACAGTTTGTACCGCTGCTCAGTGAGGAGTTGCGAAGCTAATCTCAACCGCCACTCTGTGTACCACTAGACAGTCATTAGTTATCTAACGAGAAATTGTTCTGGGTTTGTAAATATTTCAGGTTTTGGTAATGTACATTTTGCTGTTAATCTCGTTACAATTAACCGCTGCCGAACCCCGTCCCCCAGCGGTTATTTTAGTTGGTGGTTGGACAAAATCCTACCTATCCCTCCGCCCTCCAGGATTTCGCACCCTGATATTAGATATACCACTAACACAGGCAGCCGCTAGTACTATAGCTACGGTGCTTCTGGATATCACAGCGCAACAAGGCTATCCCGAGCGACTACAACGCTTTTTAAAAAAAATAGAAGACTTAGAAAATATTAACAGACACTAGGCAACATAGTTAAACATACAGATACTCTTCATTCCCTTACGGAAACAGGTGACAAGAACACAAATTGCATCTGAGTTGGTGCTAATGTAGTGTGGATATTTTAGCGTGGTAGTATTAAGATGCTTTCACACCTGTGCTACTTTCCGTGCTCACTGGGTGTATGCGGCTGTTTGCACGAAGAGGCTTGGAGGCGAATGGACTGGTCCGAAGTCACTCTTGCCTCTGACTTGTGCGCACATACCATTGTACGCAGTGACAAGAGTCTCCCCATCCCAGACGGGGGATAAGGTGCCACAGCTGTGTGACTGTACACGGTTCTCTCCGTTTGGTGCTTCGTTTCATTGCATTTGTCCGAGTAGTCTAATGGAAAACCATGGAATTTGGACAGCATTGTCGTGCATTTCATTTCTTATAGCTGGTTATTTCCGCACATTAAAGAGACAGAGCGACTCGAAGTAAATAACAACTATCTGGAAACAACAAAAGCTACCCTAAATAAAATAAAACCTCACATAACTAGGGTTTGGACGCTGAAGGTAACCAAAAAGAAAATATAAATTCCAAGTAATCGTGTGGACAAAGTTACAAGCTCCGTTCTCCTCCCTCCCAAACACCAATTCACATGCGCATGTTCAGAAATTAACACGTACTCATATACGTGCCACTTGGTGGGATTTTGAGAACATAACTTCGGATTCAAAAAAAGTACTTATGTGTAAAAGTTATACTTAAATCAATTAGTTCTGCGTACTGTTCTAAAATTCTATGGAAATCCAGCGAGTATTCCAAATTCCGGGAGTGTTCATCACGTGCATCAGGTTCACCTTCTTCTCTCTTGATTGTGTTGTATATGAGCCTATATTCTAACTGGCGCTGAAAAGTACACGGGAACCATTTATGGTTTCACAAATAAGAAATCCGTTATTTGTGGGCAGAGTTTCCTCTAAAGCACTAGACTGTGCGAGCTGTAGTGAATGACGGAGGCAATGCAACAAAACAATAGAACTGATCTCAAATCATTGTTTTATCTGAACATCTACCCACCTTAATATGGCACATCAAGCTGGTATTATCTGTTCCGAGCCCCTGCATTTACATAGGATCACCTTTCAAATGCACATAAAGCTGTTTTATTCCTGAAAGCATAGATACAGGATCAGATTTTTCTAGTTCATATTCACAAAAGTGGACAGTATGTCGCTCATTTGTGCGCTGCAATGTTGCATCTCAACTGTCAATTGTCTGGATACTAAAATGTCAGTTGATTTTTGCTTAACTACAACACGAGAACCAATACGGACAGCAGGACTTTGGAGTTCTGTACGATGACACACGAAAGTTCTGCAGGATGGATAGAAAGTACCCTTACATTTTGCAGTGTCACAGACTGAGATTCATTTGGTTCACCGCTCGATGCCCTCCAACAGTGGTACTTTCAGTATCAGGTCACAAGTATGGAAATGTTTTACAACTATACTTGGCGTTCTGTCATTGATTATTTAATGTTAAAAAAGTGCAGAAATACCATCAAAAACAAATGATAATTATTTCTGTATTACAGCACAACTAATGTCACCTAAAAATAATGTTTCCAAAATGACAAAGTTAATTCTATTTTATTGTATATTTCGAAATGCACGAGGGTGATTCAAATGAAAACGTTAAAAGTACTGCAAAATTTCAAAACGACTGAATTTCTATCCACCTATATCCCTCACTAATAGATCAGTGAAGGGCAGGTCTATTCACAAGTGCTCCTTTACATTTGCAGACGGACATCGACCGTGTTACTGTCACTGAAAAAAAAGTGTTATTGAGTGACTGTGTTAGATGATCAATGCTCATTATTGCGTTGAGTGTTGCAATGTACTATACTAATGTAGCTTCTGTCTTTTTACTACCCGTGATTTCATCAACTCTTTTAGAAGTGATCTTCTTTTGATATTTGCTACTGGATGGAACACATCTTGAAATCTGTTTTCTAGAACTTAACTGATGTCTTAATTTATATAATTTTGCCCCCAGTGCTGCTCTTAAAAACCTACAAAATGCTCCAGTTGTGTCTGTTACAACTGGCTGTATCCACTCCTTAAAGTTCAACATATTCTCCCTCTCTGTAAGTTTGTATGCATTGTAGTTTTTAAATGACATGATAATTAGCTATCTCAGTTAGTAAGTACACTATATTCGTGCAGTACTCATTGCTCAAATGCGTTATAAACAAGTACGTCCACACAACAGTGCTCTAACTTGGATTGCATTTCCAAGCAAGTGCAGCTGTGTTACTGGAGGTGTAGCTCTTTAGCTGTTAGCTCTGGCGTCCGGATTTATATCGGATGGAGAATTAACAAGTAATGGGGATAAGACATTCTCACTGCATGGCATGCGCATGCAGTGACGTCCAGTGTCAACACACGCCACTTGCGTGGTATCTGCTGTTTAAAGGAGTAAAAGGCGTGTTAAATAATTTCAAATATATTCATAATAAAATACAAAGTTGTACTATTTTTGCGTTTTTATTGCGAAATTTGTTGAGTAATAAAGGTGGTTAGAAATGTCAAAAGCATTGTTTTTCAAAAACAGAGTCTTGTTGCCCCTTCAGAAAGGTTACATATAACCATAAAATGACTAAGTTGCCAATACGGTCACAATCAAACCCATTGCCCACTGGCCAGCCACGAAGGCGCATTTAACTTGCAGCTGCAACTTATCCACTGGAGTAGCGTGCGTCCTCCTTCCTAAGTGTAAACAGCATCGCTCTTGCGCAAATGTTGAACAAGAGGGATGCACCTACATGCGTACCTCTACTTGCGTATGGTGCAAGTACTGGCGCAGTGCAACGAGAAACAAGGAGCATAAGTGGGAGCGCAGCATTAAGAGGGAGGGGTGCGGGGGTAGACGATATTTTTAACTATGGTTGTGTAAAATACCAGCAGAGGTCGGATATGTACTACATCGTCAGCAAGCAGTTGTCCAGTAACCTTTAGCAAATGCGTTATGTACTCCACTTTGTTTTGTGCTATACGTTCCATACTGTTTCCTTATCTTATTTTGAAGTGAATGACGAGACTACTCCTTGTCCACCATGGGTTGCCATCTGCGCCAGAAATGATCGGTAGTCCTTATGAGCATTAGTCAGTTCAGTCACGACTGACAGCCCTGTGAGGAGCGGTGGTGGGGGCAGAGGGGATCACGGCACTTCTCTCCTGCGCCTCTCCTCTTCCCGCGGACTTGTTTCTATTTGATTACTTTTGCGGTGATTGGAAGTGTCCGCACTACTCTCTCATCTGCGTTTCACTCGGTGGCAATATCTGTGCTGAGTATTCGATACCATTTTCAGCCATTTCAGTGAGCCCACGGTAACGCTTATTGAGGAACGAAAGGATACTTGTAAGTCAGCTCACGAAAATGCTCTGAAAATGTGCAGATACCTGGAAAACATCAATAGGCACTGGTTCCTAGAAGTACGTGAAAACGAAGGGTAACTAAATGCTGTAGCGCAGGATGTGGGTGGACCGGGGATTGGCCTGGTGGAGTCGTGGGCTTACTTTGAAAATAATATTTATTAAGCAAAAGTATCTCCCTCCAGGATGAACAAAATAGTAGTTTAACGAACTAAATTCAAACGAATGGCCCACTTATCGTTTCTGAAGATTTAGGCATTAAAACAAGACAATGAACGAATTAAAATTCGGTACAATAAGAAAAAGAATTTAAAATCAACGCCGCTCCAGTAGCACTTAAATCTGGAGCAACAATGACAACACTGAAAGTTCACAAAATCCGGTCTCTTACCTCGAAAATACAATAGATATAAAATGAAAAATAGCCTTCAATGATAACCAAATTAATATGAGAATAAAATCCTAGTACCAGGGCTTGGGCAATTATCCATTTACAATAGAAATACATGTAGCATCTTGGCTAGACCTACAGCGTACTGAGTACGAACGGGGTTTATAGGGCTGAAGTTTTGAGGCAACTAAAGCACGCTGAGCCCGAAAGGAAACAACATAGCAGACAACACTTTGCACCTAGGCCTTCCTTGTGGAATATGAATTGAAAAATCTTTCTACTCAATGCACAGTGCTTGCACCCCTCACTGTACACTCTGAAAGAAATCAATTGATCCATTCCACTGCCAGTCGCCAAAGCAAAGTGTTTGTGGACTTCTTGTAATGTGGCAGCCCCCGCCTGTGTACTTCTGGCATCGCCGTCCGGTCGTCTGGGAAAGACAACAATCGCCCTCCTGTCCCGTCGTTAGTGGATGCAGTATCTCGACTCCTCGGCCTACCATGTCTGCGGTACACCTCGTACTCGTTGGCAGTCCACCGACTATGGCCACCGCTACACCTCCGGCGTGCTACACCAACCGAGTCGGGCCAACTCCCCAGTTCACGCCTGAAGCCATCTTGCGGCTCGTCAGCCTCTCGTGTCACGGCTGCAGGCATAGACTTTTGCTGACGTCGCCGCCTCTGCTCTGCTGTCCACACCTCGAAGCGCAGTCCACTTCATAAACCTCGGACACCTCCCCAGCCTAGTCATGCGCAGCGTTGACCGCCAGCGAGGCTGCAACATTCCCTATCTCCACAACGGCGCTGGCCTCCGGGAGTGGTTTCGTCGTACCGAGCGCAGCGGGTCTCACCGTCGCTGGTTCTGCCCGCGACGGCCCACCTGGTCGTGGCGCTAGCTGCGGGCCCTCTGCCAAACACACCAGCAACAGCAGTTCTACCACGGCCACCTAGCCACGAAAGTAAAACAAAGTTCCAGCATAGGAATCACACAGCCAGCCGGTTGCAAATAACTGTCTGATACACTGATCTAGATTTCGACATCTCTTAAGATGTCTTCATCACATTGAAATTTTAAGAAACCATGAACTTACATTGCCAGAAAGTAAAGGTCAAAATTTCGAGCAGATGTGCTCAAGTGAAAAGTTAAAATTAAACACGTTCCAGCTGATGTTCTTACTAGCAAAGCATACGTGCCAAAGATTGGAATGTGTTTAATATTAATTTTTGATTTGCGTATATCTGCTCGCAATTTTGACCATTACTTTCTCAAAAGGTAACTTCACGTTTTCGAAAAATTTCATTCTGTTGAAGACATCGATAGAGGTGTCGAAACCTAGGTTAGTGAAACAGTTATTTGCGACCGGTTAGCTGTGTGATTCCTACGCTGAAACTTATGTACGATTGCTGACGGACAGCCGTGGTTGAAACTGTAAAGTAAGGTCGTAAGGCATGAATGTCTAGGAGACACTGAAAAGCAGTTTCAGTAGCCTAATTGGAAAAGTTTTCCAATCGCTCCCAGGCATCTTTCCTTCGCGAAATATGAGAGCTGTGTGCTTAAGTGTATCTGTTGAGTGTAGGTGATTATAACTTGCTTGTGCGTGTGTGTTGTGTGTGTGTGTGTGTGTGTGTGTGTGTGTGTGTGTGTGTAGTGTGATTTTTGTGTTGGAGATGAGAGAAGGGTCAATCTCGGTACCAGCGCATTACCTACATCTACATCTACATCTACATTTATACTCCGCAAGCCAACCAACGGTGTGTGGCGGAGGGCACTTTACGTGCCACTGTCATTACCTCCCTTTCCTGTTCCAGTCGCGTATGGTTCGCGGGAAGAACGACTGTCTGAAAGCCTCCGTGCGCGCTCTAATCTCTCTAATTTTACATTCGTGATCTCCTCGGGAGGTATAAGTAGGGGGAAGAAATATATTCGATACCTCATCCAGAAACGCACCCTCTCGAAACCTGGCGAGCAAGCTACACCGCGATGCAGAGCGCATCTCTTGCAGAGTCTGCCACTTGAGTTTATTAAACATCTCCGTAACGCTATCACGATTACCAAATAACCCTGTGACGAAACGCGCCGCTCTTCTTTGGATCTTCTCTATCTCCTCCGTCAAACCGATCTGGTACGGATCCCACACTGATGAGCAATACTCAAGTACAGGTCGAACCAGTGTTTTGTAAGCCACCTCCTTTGTTGATGGACTACATTTTCTAAGCACTCTCCCAATGAATCTCAACCTGGTACCCGCCTTACCAACAATTAATTTTATATGATCATTCCACTTCAAATCGTTCCGCACGCATACTCCCAGATATTTTACAGAAGTAACTGCTACCAGTGTTTGTTCCGCTATCATATAATCATACAATAAAAGATCCTTCTTTCTATGTATTCGCAATACATTACATTTGTCTATGTTAAGGGTCAGTTGCCACTCCCTGCACCAAGTGCCTATCCGCTGCAGATCTTCCTGCATTTCGCTACAATTTTCTAATGCTGCAACTTCTCTGTATACTACAGCATCATCCGCGAAAAGCCGCATGGAACTTCCGACACTATCTATTAGGTCATTCATATATATTGTGAAAAGCAATGGTCCCATAACACTCCCCTGTGGCACGCCAGAGGTTACTTTAACGTCTGTAGACGTCTCTCCATTGATAACAACATCCTGTGTTCTGTTTGCTAAAAACTCTTCAATCCAGCCACACAGCTGGTCTGATATTCCGTAGGCTCTTACTTTGTTTATCAGGAGACAGTGCGGAACTGTATCGAACGCCTTCCGGAAGTCAAGAAAAATAGCATCTACCTGGAAGCCTGTATCTAATATTTTCTGGGTCTCATGAACAAATAAAGCGAGTTGGGTCTCACACGATCGCTGTTTCCGGAATCCATGTTGATTCCTACATAGTAGATTCTGGGTTTCCAAAAACGACATGATACTCGAGCAAAAAAATGTTCTAAAATTCTACAACAGATCGACGTCAGAGATATAGGTCTATAGTTTTGCGCATCTGCTCGACGACCCTTCTTGAAGACTGGGACTATCTGTGCTCTTTTCCAATCATTTGGAACCCCCCGTTCCTCTAGAGACTTGCGGTACACGGCTGTTAGAAGGGGGGCAAGTTCTTTCGCGTACTCTGTGTAGAATCGAATTGGTATCCCGTCAGGTCCAGTGGACTTTCCTCTATTGAGTGATTCCAGTTGCTTTTCTATTCCTTGGACACTTATTTCGATGTCGGCCATTTTTTCGTTTGTGCGAGGATTTAGAGAAGGAACTGCAGTGCGGTCTTCCTCTGTGAAACAGCTTTGGAAAAAGGTGTTTCGTATTTCAGCTTTATGCGTGTCATCCTCTGTTTCAATGCCATCATCATCCCGTAGTGTCTGGATATGCTGTTTCGAGCCACTTACTGATTTAACGTAAGACCAGAACTTCCTAGGATTTTCTGTCAAGTCGGTACATAGAATTTTACTTTCGAATTCACTGAACGCTTCACGCATAGCCCTCCTTACGCTAACTTTGACATCGTTTGGCTTCTGTTTGTCTGAGAGGTTTTGGCTGCGTTTAAACTTGGAGTGAAGCTCTCTTTGCTTTCGCAGTAGTTTCCTAACTTTGTTGTTGTGCCACGGTGGGTTTTTCCCGTCCCTCACAGTTTTACTCGGCACGTACCTGTCTAAAACGCATTTTACGATTGCCTTGAACTTTTTCCATAAACACTCAACATTGTCAGTGTCGGAACAGAAATTTTCGTTTTGATCTGTTAGGTAGTCTGAAATCTGTCTTCTATTACTCTTGCTAAACAGATAAACCTTCCTCCCTTTTTTTATATTCCTATTAACTTCCATATTCAGGGATGCTGCAACGGCCTTATGATCACTGATTCCCTGTTCTGTACATACAGAGTCGAAAAGTTTGGGTCTGTTTGTTATCAGTAGGTCCAAGATGTTATCTCCACGAGTCGGTTCTCTGTTTAATTGCTCGAGGTAATTTTCGGATAGTGCACTCAGTATAATGTCACTCGATGCTCTGTCCCTCCCACCCGTCCTAAACATCTGAGTGTCCCAGTCTATATCTACTCCGCTCGAAGAGCACCAAAGGGAACGCTGACATTAACTTCCACATCCGACGGACTGGACACCATCAACAGTGTCATGAAGCACTCCGGAGAGGTCAGGATTTAAGGGCACGATATTTGGAGCAAAGATTGGTGACCAGAGATTCCACGCCAGCACCCCTCCTGTCCTCTCTACAGTAAAGGCAAAAGGGAAAATGGCATTTACGGGCGGTGTACCTGGATGGTTTACCCATCGCTGTACTGGACACGTCTACGGTGCGTAAGTTCGGTGATCTGACGGGAACCGGTGTGGGCACCACCTCATCACAGCGGTTGACTGGCTGGCAACTACGGCGCTGAGAGAAGATGGAAGTGGTGGGGGGGATGTGTAGCCATAGTGGCCGAAACTGAACTATAACCGAATGTGAGGAATGCAATCAGTGCCCAGTGCAAGACGGGCTCTCCACATTCACTCATTCTGTCCCTATTCTGTGTTACGACAGATAACATGTAACTCTTCCCATATGTACTGGAAATGGAGGTCATGCGAGGGGCTTGTGTGTATTCTACCACATCATGGTAGAGCACTGAGATTCTGTAATTATTCATCAACTTGATGCGTTGTAAAGTTATCGAGATCCCAGTACAGATGTAGCATTCAGATCGCGAATCCGTTGTTCTTGAGGGGACGCTGCAATGAACTAGTGAGATGGCTATGGCTCTCAACTCACCGAAATAATCTGCTGAGATCGAATTTTGGGATTTTTAACCACGCGAATTACGTTGCAGCCAAATTATCAAACTGCAGACAATATATTTTAAAAACGTACACCTACATAGCCTCACGTATCACAGTCTACTTTAGAAACACTACTAATTTGAACATTAAGTATATTGGTGAACTTACATTCACAAACCAAGTTACACAGTTATCCTTATCTTCCCTGGTTCGCATGCAGAGTCACTATTCTTTAATATCACCTAACACTTCTGTGTAAAGAAATTTCCGCCGTTTGGCTCTTACTTGTTCATTTATTTTACACAATGATTATTTCGGCTTTATACCCATTCTTAAATGAATATTGAAGTGTTAAAATATATCTGACCTGTGTATGACATGTAATCTTCGAGAAAAGTATTTCTCATGTTATAGAGCAGTTGAAGAAGACCATATGTATTTCCTTCGACAATGACATGTCACAGACTGATCTGATATGTTACATTTCTGTATCCGCTTGAGAATGGATATGAAGCCGAAATCATCACTGCGTAAAATAAATGAACAATTAACAGTCAAATGGTGAAAAATTTCTTTTACAAAATTCTAACTGACTGTGGTTCCCCCACGAAGAAAAGATAATTTTGTACGACGTGCAACTCAGATTTTAATCGTGCAGCTCAGACGCTTCCTAGCAGACTGAAGTGGTCGGCACGGATCATTTCGCTCGATCCGCACTTTTGGATGAAGCCGGAGATGCACAAAGTGCTTTGTCTGAATCGTTATTCTGGTGTTAAGGAGTTATTAAAATGAGATCTGAAATGAGTGGATGATGGCGTACTATTGACAGGCTAGTTGACACGGTTGTTTATTAAATCTAAAAAATGCGTCATAAAATATGATCTGGCGCACTGGCTCTAGTGATGGCCGGACGCCATTTCTGACGTCATACCACAGCTAATGCAATGTCAACCACGCTGTAAAGTGGGGTGGAATATCATTGCTTGTAAACCTAGAAAAATCACACTGGGTAAGAAGTAAAAAAGACGTGCCGCGAATTTCTAGTAATTAGAACTGCTGGTACTGGTGAAGGGTGAGCTCAACTCGGTAGCCAACCACAAGCCAGGCCTTGAGAGAGAGGTACCAAGTCCAGTCTTTACTTAGACTCATTTGATAGTGTTGTGTTACTAGTTATGGCAGGTAAAATATCAGCTGCTAATGTACATCAGGATAGCGACAGAAAATGAGTGTCCGGAAGTTGTAGATATCAACCTTCTGTGGGGTGTATGTATTACACTTCACAAAAATGGACGTCATCAACATTCAAGAACAGTTGAAAAGAAATCATTAGCTTGCACCATGAACACCGAATGAAAAATGATCCACAGTGATGATAAAGATTCACACCACCAAGATCGAAAGCGAGCTCCTTGGGAGTTACAATCCGTGCAGGACGTTCAGCTTGGTGTGCACTCTTAAATGATGTAGATAGAATCTTACTGGTGTAATGGGATACTGAGAACTGACGCGAAGTGGTAGTATTCAACCGAATGCCAGGATCCTTAAAACCCGCAAACATAAATTTCCTTAGTAGCAGCGCCTTGTCCTTCCTTGAATTTCCGTAGTTGCGGTACGCGGTCATACTGCTTCGAAATTATTCGAAATCTGTTCATAATTTTATTTTATTTTTAACTATGCTGCGGATGATCGTCCATTTATGTAATTACGTTTAGTATCTGCTCCTTGGACACCGACTGTTCTTCACTACGTTTCACTGGAGGCGGGATTTGTGGCTTCATGTCCGACAAGGATGATAAACTGCGTGGCTCAACACTTGTTTTAATATAACTCTCACTTGTTAAGCACATATAGTCATGAATGAGATTTTCACTCTGCAGCGGAGTGTGCGCTGATATGAAACTTCCTGGCAGATTAAAACTGTGTGCCCGATCGAGACTCGAACTCAGGACCTTTACCTTTCGCGAGCAAGTGCTCTACCATCTGAGCTACCGAAGCATGACTTACGCCCGGTACTCACAGCTTTACTTCTACCAGTATCTCGTCTCCTACCTTCCAAATTTTACAGAAGCTCTTCTGCGAACCACAGTTTTAATCTGCCAGGAAGTTTCACGTATAGTCATCATTTTATTCATTACGTGCATTGTTCGCACAGTTGAGCGTATATGACACCACTGATTGCACTGACTCATCTTTCAAAAACGATAATATTTCACCTGCCGCTTCTTTCTCACTCTACGTAATTCTTTAGATTCCTTGCTGACGAAATGTCGGTTTCGGCAACTTCTGTTGAGCAGGTAATGCAAAGTTTGCTTTCTTTATCGATGGCATTGCTCTGCTTTGTATCAGAACTGTATGTTGTGAGTTACTTTCTGACGAAGCATTTCACCAACGCTCTGTAACCTCATACTGTGCACACCGCTGGTTAACTTCAGCGTCATCCGTGTTGCTATTAGCTGCCAATACTGTAGCTGCACTGGAGACAAAGTGCGCTCGTCGAATTCCGCGAAACATCATTGACTTTTTGCGTCCTCGCACTCAGGGAGTTACTTGTCAGTTTAATTTATTGGTTGTATTCTACTGCGTGAGTCTCATTTCACATGATTCCCACGCAAAAACGCTTCCTTGTCTGTAAGATGATTATAGGATGCACTCTCATCACACTCCTTAGTGTACAGCCGCAGCTGTTGATTCTAGGGATGGAGCCATTCCGAGTGGAGAGCCGGGCGCGACGGCGCTCGTACTGCGTGTCGCGTGCGGTCCAGCCAGCTGCCTGACCGACTGCCGGTCGCAGCTGGGCCGTGGGAACCGTGAAATATCGGCGCAGCGCCTCCCCGCCCGCTTTTATTCGCCGCTGCGGGGCGCCCCGGGCCCAGATTGCGCTGTAAATAACTTAGCGGGGGCGGAAGCGGGGGCGGGTGGGGGCGGCAATTGTCTCAGGCCCGCCGCCGCAGCGCCACGCCGTCTCATTCCCTGGCCCGCGCGGCCTGCCCGACTGCCCCCAGACTTGCGGCCGCGCCCGCATTAAACTTAAGAAAGCTCACCCCCCCCCCCCCCCTCCCGACCCTCTCACCGCACTGCATCTCTCTCTTCCTACCCAGTCACCGTGCCAGCTGTAGGCACCATTGCGGGCCGTGGAGCTGCAATTAAGCGAGCAGCCATCCACGCTATAAATGCCTCCCTCTCAATCTCGCAGCAATCGATTTCCCCTTGCTCCGCCTCAGAAAGGGGCAGCCTCCGAGCAGATCCTCGGAATTCTTGTTAACGCGACAAACTTTGCACTTGGTCATACTCCTCTTCTAAGATCCTCATCAGTTTCTTCTAGGCGTTACTTATTCCAAAGCACAGCTTTCATTGGGTATGTAAACAGATCGCCAATCAGAGGTTCCTTGCGCGAGTATACGAAGCATATTTTGCAGTATATGATGGATCTGCCCCTGTGACAGTTTAGTTTCCAGGAGTAGCGTAAGTCTTTTGTCTTCTCTAGTCTCGCCTCAAAATTATCATTTAGTAGTAGTATTGAAGACGTGGATGCCTACTGCAAGGTTTCAGTTCGCAGACCGTGCAACTCTTCTTTTCCTCTCTCTAAATCGATCTTTACTCATATGGTTGCAAGACCTCGTCCGCTCGGTATAAAATGTTGAATCAACACAACTTCAAACGTCGAAATTTACAGCTGTTATTTTATCTGAGGAACCAGTTTTAGCGTTACATTACAGGTCCCTGACTGATGTGCAGGGAGAATGCGACCTCTGGTCTAGTCAAAACAGGGACCAGCATTCAGTGACTTGTATTCGTAGATTTCTTCTTGACACAGCGACCACTTCGAACATCACTTCCCTAGAGTTGGATAGCAGTCACTGAGTGTCGGCCCATATTTTGACTGGACCAGACGTGGGATTCTGCTTGGAGGTCGTTCAGGCGGTCTGAAGATAGAGTGATGTAGTGGTGAAAGTGGTTGCTCAAACAAAAATAAGCTGGAAAGTTAAAAGGCTGCAGATATTTTTATTCGACATTTTCTATCCTTTTTCCATGTTTTGCAACTAAATTAATAAAACTTTTCTACCACAGTAATATTTTACTAATAACAAAGTGTATGGACTGTAATTGTTACGGAGTATGTAGCACACAGTTACTCTTGTATCAACGTACACTGCCGGAAAAAAAATGCAACGCCCTCAACGATAGGGTCATTTAATTGACAAATGGTGTGACACCTAGTTCATCAATGTAGCACTGTATGATAACAAATTCAGAGCAAATGAAACAAACATGGCACAGTAATGGGCGTCCAAAATGTCGTATCAATACACAATGCGAGTGCCCGTCTGGCGACAAGGCAACTGTGTACTCAAGCGTGCAAATGACCATGATGGTGCCGACTGGCAACCTGCGATGCACCGCCCCAAGCATCTTGTGCCTTCTGTTGCAGTTTGGCAACGGTATTTGAAGTTCCTCCTTCCTCATCTCCCATACGTGTTCAGTTATGCAGGATTCTGAGGATATTGCGGTTATACACCACGAAGACCACGTTGCCATGCAGTAGCTTCTTGTGTATGTCATTGTTCTGCTGAAAAAGCACATCACGTTCCAGTAGAAGAAATGGCAGTAACATGGGAATAACAATCAATGCAATGAAACCGGTGGTGGTTACCTTACCCTGCAGAAACACCAGACCTCCAACCCCCCGCCCCTCCTCGCACACACACACACACACACACACACACACACACACACACACACACACCATAAACCCTGCAATGGGACGGGTGAATGCACTCTGGCGCAGGCAGCTCACCAGGTCTATGCCACACACTTGAACGACCATCGCTTGTATAGGGCCAGAACGTACTCTCATCACTGAAGACAGCAGAGCGCCGCTCCACTCTCCAAACAACTCTTTGGCGACACCAGATTAGCCATGCATGGCAGTGTAGTGGTGTCAGTGGTACGATGTGCTGGAGTCAGTGGTACGGTGTGGTGGTGTCATTGGTATCTTGGCGAGACGCACGCTTTACCTTTAATCCTGCTACAAGCAGACAGTTCCCAATTGACCCTGATGACCCAGTACGTGCAACGTATGTACGGGTTTCGTCCACGGATCATGTTTACTCGCCCACTCCTGCTCGCAGATTGCGTCGATCTTTACGTTCGCCTGTACTGTGCTGACGTTGAACTCTGGTCCAAAGGTGTAGGAATTTTCAAAATCGACTTTTATAAGCAGCTACACAGCATCGGTCCATTCTGCCCAAAATGTTCAGTAACGCGCCGATACGTCCGTCCAGCTTCCACAGACCCAAAATGCGACCCCGTTCAACAGGAAAACGTACTCGTTAGCTAGGCATCGTTGTACCCTGTAATTAATGTTGGAAACACAGTTCACCTCTAAACTAACCTTCGTTGATGCCTACAGAGTACTGCACTATACAATCAAACAAGAAAATGAAAAACACACTGGTTGATCAGCGAAGGAGTCCTTCATATCGAAACAGAATATCCCGGAAACTAAGATGATTCTACGAACGGAACAAACGGCGTTTTGTGTGAAACCTGTAAACATATTATACAGAAGTTATGCAAAAGTTTTGATGTATTTCAAAAACCTGACAGCAGATGCTGGTTTAATAGCAATACGTAATGCCTATAAATGGAGCGCCGCAGCTCAAATCTTTGTTCCACCGTTGAAGCATGAAGGGAGTTTAGCGTACGAAAGGAAAAGGTTGCAATCACGCATCCACGTATTTTGGCGCTGGACTACCACAGGTTGTAACACATGGAAGATAAGCGCAGTTTTCAAACATCATTTAATGATGCAAAAAGAGACGATGCGAAAACCATTCAAAAGATATTCAACAAATGCCAACGGAGAGGCAGCGTTGCTGATGATTTAGCGGGGGATTTTGGCACCAGGCAAACTGCAGTCACTCCTGAAACTGTCGCCTCGGTTTCTGAAATTATTCATCAAAATCAGTAACTTCATCCGAAGAATTGCATCTAGGGCATTTCAGCATTCATAAATTGCGAAGACAGTCTACACATGTTTCCATTAAAAATCCAAAGCCACGACGCCATGTCTGTACGAGCTGTGCGATGAAGGACAAACTTCGCGAACCAGATTCTCACAATGGTTTATTTGGGGGAGGGGACCATACAGCAAGGTCATCGGGTAAATACGGGGAAGGAAGTCGGATGTGCTCTTTTAAAGGAACAATCCAGGCATTTGATTGAAGCGATTTAGGGAAATCGCGGAAAACATAAATCAGAATGGCCGGACACTGGTGTGTACCGTCGCCCTCCCGAATGGCAGTCCAGTGTGCTAACAACTGGGCCACCTTCACAAATATCTATAATGAAGGATTCGATGTTGGCTGCAATTATTTCACAGATAAAGCACACTTCCACCTCAATGGAGTCGTGAATAAACAGAATTTACGATTGTGAAGTTCTGAACATCCCCATTTGTTTGTTAGCGAAACCACTGTATTCTTCCAAAGTTACTGTTTCGACTGCGATATACAGCAGATACATTAGCGTCCCTTTTTTTCATGCGAGAAAACACCAAAAGTGAACGTTAAGTTGCAATTTCTGAACACTTTATAGTTACAGAGTTTGCGCTGGAGTATCGACCAGGTACTTAATGGTTCATGTAAGATGGAGTCAAACCCTATCGCACCGAACTGATATTTCGCTTCCTTGATGAACACTTTGGGAATAGAGCCATTGTGTAGGGTTATTTTAAATTTACTGGCATAGAGACAGACTGGCTTCCATATTAGCTGACTCCTCCTGACTGCTTTTTGTGGGACACACTGGAACGCATTGTCCACCGGAACCATTCCACCACACTTGTGAGCTTCAGTCGGCGATCTGTGTGGCATCTGCATCAATTCCGTTGAGACACTAAAGGATACGAAGGCTAACTTCATTGTTCGTTCGTACCATCTCCGTACTGTGAGACGTGGACATTTCGAACATATTGTGATGCGACTGCCAGTACTGCTTCCAGAGGACAAGTTTCAGTTCGCTGGTAACGTAGGACTTGCACAGCGTACAACGCCTTGTTTTAGCTGGCTTTTCGAACTGTTTCGAAAATTATTTTTAATTTCTTTCAGTCGTCACAATAACCATATCTTTCGTTGCACTTATCGATCGATCTCGGCGTTAGTAGTATTTCAATTTGAAATCAGACACTCGTTCGCTGGACGCCCTGTAGATAGAAACGTGTCATAATGGTGATAGGGTTACAGTTGTCCTCAGAGCTTAAGCAACAAAGGAAATCAAATAATAAAGTATTTATTTCTGAAATATCTGATCAGCATCTTCGGAGAAATTACGATGCTTATAACTTAGAATTTATCTGTTTTGAACATAACTTGTTGACTTACGCTGAATTTCTGTTTGATACAAGGAACTATAGCCTCAAGCTCATAGAGTGGTCGGGCTAAGATCATCTACTTACAAAAACAGGATGGCGGAGAAAAGTTTATCTTAAAGGTGATACAAATCGCACTTTGTTCGAGTTGGTTTGACCTACCAACAGGAAAGCAAGGGACGTGGCGTGTGAGGATGATTCACCAGATTGCCATTTTTTCTGCCGTGTTGGTACCACATGCAGGTTCTTAGTTCAGGTGGCACTGTGGTGTATTGGTGACTTAATTAGTTTTACCATGTTAAGCTTAAGCCTGTTGGAAGACAGCGAGGGTACTCCAAGATAGGACATCAGAAACACAATGCAGAGAGGAAAAAAAGTGTTAGTGTGTAGGGTACCAGAGGTAAATAGTAACGGTAGAAGCCTGTGAAATTGCATACTCTCTAACGAGCTGTGCCAGGGTAGAAGCTTCGTTCAGAGAATTAACCACTACCTTCATAAACCACCTGAACTCTGTTGGAAGGTGTCAGAGTAGATGACGGTAACAAACAGGCACGTCTTAGCGTAGGCAGAAAGCCTGATACTGGCTCCTGGGAACAACAACGTCAGTGGGTTTACACAGGTTACAGTGAGATGGCAAATTAGTAAATCTGTTATAACAGGGGTACTCACTGACGAGAGTCTCAGGACGGGGCGAATTCACGTGGAACACTGTTGCTGCTAGCCATAATAGGACAGGCAGTGAGGTTTAACTTTCAGCTGAATGCTGTGTTACCAAAATTGGAAATTGTTAATGTTAGTACCTACAGAGTATGTGAAGAGGAGGGAATGGAATGTAGTTGTCCAGAGGCATCCTAGAGATGCACAGTGACACGTCTGATTGCCCGCTGCCTTTTGAGTGCCGATGGATTCGTGGATTGACTATAGATGGGGGAGAAACAGTGTGCCGCCACAATACATTAAAAAAACGTTTTTTGTATTCAGTGGGGTTCTCAGACAGATCGTTGCGATATCAACTCCCTGTCTTTTGTCGGCTGCCCCGGCTAGGCCCGACAACTCGCTCCCTATTTTTTCATTTAAAATGGTGCTCTCAATATCTGTACTTTACAATGTTCTTAGAGATCCCTACTTCTGTTAGCTCTAACCCGAGGGGCTCACACTGGGTTATGTTGTGCATCCAGTTCTATCCGTTGGTTTTCTAGTGCTTAGAATTAGCCTGCAATATGGTAGTTAGTCTGATGTTATTTTCTTTCAGTCTTCAGTCTTCTGACAGGTTACTTGCGGCCTTCCACGAATTTCTCTCCTGTGCCAACCTCTTCATCTCAGAGTAGCACTTGCAGCATAGGTCCCCAATTATTTGCTCGATGTACTCCAATCTCCGTCTTTCTCTACAATTTTTACTCTGTACATCTCCCCCTGGTACCATGAAAGTTATTCCCTGATGTCTTATCAGTTGTACTGTCGACCTGACTCTTCTTCTTCTCAGTATTTTGGGCATATAATTTTCGTTGCCCATTCTGCAGAGTACTTCCTCAATCATTACCTTACCAGTCCACTTCATTTTTAACATTATTCTGTAGCATCACACTTCAAATGCTTCGATTCTCTTCTGTTCTGGTTTTCCTACAAACCATATTTCACTACCAAACAATGTTGGGCTCCAAATATTCCAGTCTTATTGTTCCCACTTGGTTCTTGTGCATATTGTATATTTCACGTCTTTTCCTATGTCTTACCCCTGTTTTTCTCAGAATTTCGGAAATTCTGCACCGTTTGACATTATCCACAGATTATTCCAGGACAAAAATGCTGTAAACATGTCTTGATTTTTCTTCACTGTTGCTTCCATTATCAACTGCAATTTCAGAGCAGCCTTTCTGGTACCGTTATGGTCATCTGGTACCTTGATGTAAATCTGACAGATCCACAATTTTCTTCTCCTCTGCAGTCCTAGAATCCGCACCTCTCGTAGATGCACTGTAAACGTGTTTGGTTCTGATCCAAGAAATCAATGTGCCATCACTAAAAATTTGCCTTCCTGCGTTTGATTATTTGTTTCTAACCGCTCGGGAATTGCAGACTGACCTTTTACCCCTTTTTCCTTCTACGCTATTCTAGAACGCGACAGTACTTCCCCTAGAACAGCCGATACCACTTCAACGAAGTAAGTGTTAATGCATTTTCCGATAATCTCGCACCAGACTTCCACACTACACTGCTTCTGATGCTCAAGGTGCCTCAGTCAGTGTGGACTCTAAACAGTAATGCACTTCTTACGTTCAGCTTTCCATTACTTATAAAGTTAGCTTCATCGGTAAAAGTTCTTTGAAGAAAGAACGTCTTCTGACGTCGCTTCAGAACCGCCAGTGAGAATTCCGCGCGTCATGCCCAGTTTCGCTGGTTAATCTGCTGGCGAAGTGGCACGTGATGGGGATGGAAGCTGTTTCCTCGAAAATTGCGAACAACGCTGAGCATACTTATTCCAGAGGAATTTTCAATTTTTCTGAAGGTAGCACGTGGATTAAGAGCGACGGCCGTCACAACATTTATTTCGTTAGCTCCGCTCACTGGTTGTTTCATTCTTACTCTGTTCACATATTTCCAGTGCTCGGTTACTAGCATTCTCGTTGCACACTTGCTGAATTATTTTTGTCTCACACTGTCTGTCGAGATACATTTGTGGGTACAACAGTTCTCTTCATGTTCCTTCTGCTTTTCGTAACTGTTTAACTTCTTTTGTTTTGAATAATGCGCTTGTGCACTTAATTTTCCTGTGTGATTATATTGTAATGTGAACGTTCTTTCAACTGAACAGTGAGAGTCGTACGCTTAGTAAGCGCTGTCTGATGAAAGGACTTGCCAAATCCATCTAAAATTGTGTAACTGTGTTAGGATTAACTTTTACTAAAAGTAGTTCAAGAACCGAAAACTTTATGCTAAAAAAGCTATTGTGTGAAACTTTGTACACTTAGGTGACACAGGTCATTGGATGGCAATACGCGCATATAGACAGGCTGTAGTATCATGCACACGAGAACTGTCATTTGTACACAGGTGATTTCTGAAGGGATTATGGCCTCACGAGAGGAATTAACAGACTTTGAACGCGGAATTGTAGTTAGAGCTAGACGCATGGGACAGTTCGTTTCGTAAATCGTTAGTAAATTCAATATTCCGACATCCATGTCAATAGTGTGCCGAAAATACTAAATTTAAGGCATTACTTCTCACCACAGGCAACACAGTGGCGGACTGCCTTCACTTAACGACCGAGAGCAGCGGCGTTTGCGTAGTGTTGTCAGTGTTAACAAACAAGTAACAGTGCATGAAATAACAGCAGAAATCAATGTGTTACGTATGAGGAACGTATAGGTTAGGACAATGCGGAAAAACGTGCCATTAATGGGTTATGGCAATACACGACAGATGCGAGTGCCTTTGCTAACAGCACGACATTGCCTGCAGCGCCTCTCCTGGAATAGCGACCTTATAGTTTGGACTTCAGACGACTGGAAAACTGTGGCCCGCTCGTTTTTATATCCGATTTCAATTTGTAGGAATTGAGGGTAGGATTCGAAAGTGTCGCAGACCGCATGGACTGAAGTTTTCAACAAGGCCTGGCTCCGTAATGGTGCTGGCTGGATTTACACTGAGTGGACGTGGTCATCTGGTCCAAATGAAGCTATCATTGACTGGAAGTGGTTATATTCGGATACTTAAAGACTGTTGTTTCCAACCATTCAAAGTCTTCATGTAACCAAGCAACGATGGAATTCCCATAGACGACAACACTCCATACCACAGGGTCACAATCAACTTCTACATATACATCTGCATGGATATTTTGCAAATCACATTTAAGTGCCTAGCGGAGGGTTCATCGAACCACCTTCACAATTCTCTATTACCTCAATCTCATATAGCGCCCGGAAAGAACACACACCTACATCTCTCCGTACGAGCTCCGATTTCCCTTATTTTAGCGTGATTATCGTTTCTCCCTATGTAGGTCGATATCAACAAAATATTTTCACATTCGAAGGAGAAAGTTGATGATTGAAATTTCTTGGTAAGATTCGGTCACAACGAAAAACGCCTTTCCTTTAATGATGTCCAGCCCAAATCCTCTATCATTTCAGTGAAACTCTCTCCCATATTTCACGATAATACATCATGTGCTGCTCCTCTTCGAACTTTTCGATGTACTCCCTCAGTCCTATCTGGTAAGGACCCACACCGCGCAGCACTATTCTAAAAGAAGGCGGACAAGCGCAGTGTAGGCAGTCTCCTTAGTGGACCTGTTACATTTTCAAAGTGTCCTGCC
Organism: Schistocerca serialis cubense; assembly: GCF_023864345.2. Taxonomy (NCBI): domain Eukaryota; kingdom Metazoa; phylum Arthropoda; class Insecta; order Orthoptera; family Acrididae; genus Schistocerca; species Schistocerca serialis. Next base: position 58,063,520 of record NC_064644.1, read on the forward strand.
AATGAAACGCAGTCTTTGGTTAGCCTTCCCCACAACATTTTCTATGTGTTAATTCCAATTTAAGTTGTTCGTAATTATAATTCCTAGGTATTTAGTTGAATTAAGGCCTTTATATTTGACTGATTTATCGTGTAACCGAAGTTTCACGGATTCCTTTTGACACTCTTGTGGATGACCTGACATTTTTCGTTATTCAGGGTCAACTGCCAATTTTCTCAACATTCAAAAATCTTTTCTGAATCGTTTTGCAGTTTGTTTTGATTTTCTGATGACTTTATTAGTCGATAAACGACAGCGTCATCTGCAAAAAACCTACGACGGCTGCTCAGATTGTCTTCCACATCATTTATATAGGTAAGGAACATCAAAGAGCCTATAACACTACTTTGGGGAACGCCAGAAATCATTTTACTCGATGACTTTCCGTCTATTACTATGGACTGTGAACTCCCTGACAGGAAGTCACAAATCCAGTCACATAACTGAGACGGTATTCCATAAGTACGCAATTTCACTACGAGCTGTTTGTGTGGTACTCTGTCAAAAGCCTTCCAGAAATAGGGAATCGATCTGAATCAATAGCACTCAACGCCTCATGCGAATAAATAGCTAGTTGTGTTTCACAAGAACGATGTTTCCTAAACCCATGTTGACTGTGCGTCAATACACCGTTATCTTCGAGGTAATTCATAACGTTCGAATACAATATATGTTCCATAATACTGCTGAATATCGACGTTAATTATGTGGACCTGTAATTAAGTGGATTACTCCTACTACCTTTCTTGAATATTGGTGTGACGTGTGCAACTTTCCTGGCTTTGGGTGCGGATCTTCCGTCGAGCGAACGGTTGTATATCACAGTCAAGTATGGAGCTAATGCATCAGCATACTCTGAAAGAAACCTAATTAGTATGCACTGTGGACCGGTAGACTTACTTTTATTAAGTGATTTAAGTTGCTTGACTACTCCGAGGATATTTACTTCTACGTTTCTCATGTTGGCAGTTGTTCTTGTTTGGAGTAGGTCTGAAGAACATTCTAGGCAATCCGAGTGTAACATAAATGTATATGTTACATAAATGTGTATGTTGCCCACCAAGATCGCTCGAGATGAATCTCTTTTATGGAATATAATTGATACTTCAGTTCTTGTACAAATTCCTTCACCAGTAACACTTTGCACTTACGGACGGTTCTAGAGGTAGCGTGGCTCCGTATATCTGCAGGGAACCTCCAACGATTTGCTGAGTCCGTGCCATGTCCGGTTGCTGCACTACGCAGGGAAAAAAAGAGGTCCGACACGTCATCTTAGTGCACTGCGACGTGCAGTCAACAGTGCTACGATGCATGACGTTTGTAATACACAAAACTAACAGAGTAAAAGTCCCGCATAAAAGTTCAAACTTAACAGTAAATGAATAAATGCTCAAAATGCTTCTGTTAAAATGGCTTCAAATTTATCCACCCAAACTGAAACGGTTAGATTAACACGCGAACATTGAACACAGCACTATAAAAGAAAGAAAGTCCGAAAAAGAAATGAGATCTTAACTAAATTTTAACTGAACCGACCCTGATGATAATTTGTATTGCAAAGCGTGGGTATAAATAATCTTACTGTGCCGTAACAGTGATGTTAAGCCGACGCTAACAAACTTTCGTGACTTACCTTGTGGCAACGGAAACTCGGTAGTGCTCGAAAATGGTGAATGTTGGAACGGAGCGTAGAAGCAGACCTGCTAAAGAAACAGTTGTCCAAGTACAATCCAAAGAAAAGGAACTATGTTAAGCATATCATACTACAAGCTTTAATAAGTGTTTAACGTTACATACAGTGGTGTTGTAACCTACCCCTCTCTTATCGACCATAATGACAGTGAAAAATTAAACCGCGTGTACCTAATTGAAATTTGGGAAAAGCAATCGTCACCGGAGTTAATCTGTCGGTAAAGAGGGAGGGAAGGGTTACATCTAAATGAAAGGAAAAATGCAAGTGAAACTGGTGGAAATTAATTTTGAAAAGGGGTAAAGTTAATAAAGAAAGTAAATGTGCGGCCGTTACGTTAACAATTAACTAGCGGTAATTTGATATTTGAGATTTGGGGGAAATTACGGTCGCCAGTGCTATGGACAATTACTATAGTAACTGAAAAAGAAGAGTTATTACACATATAATTAGCACTAGAAGCGTGGCAACTGAAGGTTGACACGTGTAGTGTGAAAACTGAAAGTTTGTCAGAAGTAATAAATTTCGCTACACTCTGACTTAATTTAGCAAAAGAATTAATAAAACCGGAAAATTGAAAGTTAATTTAGTGACTGAAATTAATAGTGAGCTTTCTTTCTAAAGCACATCGAAATTCAGTAAAATACGGTGAGTCTTGGGCTACCTCAACAATCATTTCAAAAGCTACTTGAATCTACGCAATTTAGAGATAAGAGATTTAACTTTGAACTTGAATTAAATGATTCTGAACAATTAACAATAGTAAAATTTAGTACGTACCAAGCTGAGCAGCAGTCACAGGTATGCTAAAATACGGTAACAAAACTCGCACTCTTAATTTGTGCTTGTGTAATCTAAATATTGTAGCCAGCTATGAATACCTCAACTGAACTTTGAAATTAAAGCAGTGAAGTCGAATGATATTACTTTAATGCTGACGTTTGAATTTCAACGACACTCGGGTTCATTCCGGAAAAGAAAGGGACCCTGCTTGGAAATGCAATTGGGACAATGAACAACAAAGGTTCATGCTACGTTGCTGTAATTTAGTGAGAAAAATTTAACAGTTTGAAAAGCTGAGTCTGCCATACAGTTCTAAAACTTTACGTGCTACCAGTCCTCCTTGTTCGTTGATTGAAGGTTTGAAGTCGTCGATCGAGGAGGTGGCGACAGTCACTCATTGACGGCCGTCGCTGTTGCAGAAGCTGGATATTGGCGCGCCTTCTTCTCGACACGGTCTCCAGCCGAAACATGCTCTTGATGTGTGCCAGCTAACGCTTCCCGTCCGCGACACCGTGTCAGAAACTATCGTAGCAATTCGAGCCCAATTACATGCTGCCAGACCCCGAAAGCGCGGCAACTCGCGGGAGCGTCACGCAACACCCCTGCTCCACTGCACTACTCCAGCCAGACTCTCTCCGCTCTGCCCGCGCTCCACGCGGCGGAGTTAACACTCCCAAAGATGCTAAACACTTTGGTTCTCCACACGACCTATTGATGTATTCGTTCGACGGCATAGTTTTCTCTAGGCAAGACCCAGCGTAAAATACAATTAATATTTACAAAACAAACCAATTATATACCGACATAAACGCATATATATACAAATAGTAAAACAATTACAATATACAAAGACACAGAAATATTATATCTACAGGTAAAAAAATAAGGAAAAAAATTTGCTGTGCAATAGATGGAAACAGGAGGATATGCATTTCCGGGCGTTACAGTGTGACACTCGATTACAAAGTAAAAGAAAGAAACTGAACCAAGCCGCGTGAAGTCGCCGCGTGGTTTTGGGCGTGGTGTGACGGACGGCACGGCCCCTCCCTCCGGAGGTTCGAGTCCTCCATCGGGCATGGGTGTGTGTGTTCTTCTTATCATAAGTTAGTTTAAGTAGTGTGTACGACTTTGGGACCGATGACCTCAGCAGTTTGGTCCGTTAGGTATTCACACACATTTGAAACTGAACCTACTCTATGATAGAGGAGAGACTAGCATTTAAATGGTTATGATATGAAACTGAATTTTTCTATTGCAACAATCTTTACAAAATCAGCTTCTTGTAAAAAGATACGCACTGATGAACAAGAACAGCATGACTGCCTACCTAATAGTCCGTATGTCCACCTTTGGTGTGGATAACAGCGGCGACGCGTACTGGCATGGAAGGAATGAGGCTTTGGTAAGTCGCTGGAGGGAGCTGGCACCACGTCTGCACACTCAAGTCACCTAATTGCAGTAAATTCGGGACACGGGGCGACTAAATCTGACGACAGGTTCAATCACACCTCAGATGTGTTCGAACGGGTTCAGATTCGGCGACCTGGGGGGCCAACACATCAACTGAAACTCGTCATTATATTCCTCGAACCAATCCATCACACTCCTCGCCTTGTGACAAGGTGCACTATCTTGCTCAAACATGCCACTGCCGACAGGAAAGATGACCGTCGTGAACGGGAGTAAGTGGTCTGCAACCAGTGTACGATACTCCTTGGTCGACAAGGTGCCTTACATCAGCTTCACTGGAGCCATGGATTCCCACGTGAATGATCCCCAGAGTATAATGGTGATGCAACCAATTTGTCTCCGTCATGCAGTACTGGTGTCAAGGAGCTGTTCCTCTAAGAGACGACCGATGCACGCCCTTCCATCGGCATGATGAAGAAGATATCGGGATTCATCAGACAATTCAGCGCTCTGCCACAGCGCCAGTGTCCAATCCGATCGTCAGATGCCGATTTCGGCCATAGTCGCCGAAGCTGTGGTGTTAACATTGGCATATGCATAGGTCTTTGGCTGCGGGGGACCATAGTTAGAAGTGTTCGGCTCGCTGTGTGCTCAGACACATTTGTACTCTGCCCAGCATTAAAGTCTGATGTAAGTTCCTCCACAGTACGCTGCCCGTCCTGTTTTACCAGTCTGCCTAGCGTTCGACGTCCGACATCTGTAACGGGAGATGACCGTCCAACCCCGCAATCTCTGGACGTCGCTTGACCTTGGTTTCTCCCAATGTTGAAGACATTCACCACAGAACTCCTCGAACACCCGAAAGGTCACGCACTTTCCGAAATGCTCGTGCCGAGTCTCCGGGCCATAACAATCTGCCATCGGTGAAACTGGGATACATAGCGCGCCTTCCCCATACTACAAACGGACAGCACGCTCGCTGATAATACATGAAACGTGCGTGTGTCAGACTATCGGTCATTCCTCATCAGGTGTCGCTGCTATCGTCTCGACGGGTTTATATCGATAGTAGGTCAGCGGTCGTAAGGTTCTGGCTGATCAGTGTAACTCTGCCATACAAATCGTCAATGAAAGTAAAGGAGTGGTGAATCTATGATTCTGAGTCCAAGACAAGTGAGCATTTAACTCTGTTTAGTCTCATCTCGTCGATCGAACTAACTGGGTCGAATCAGTAAGGAAAAATCATACAGGAAATTAGCCTTTCTCACACTTATCATACATTACACGAGAGCAAGTAATGAAGTGGCAACATTAACTCAGTAGCTTTATACTTCTGGAATCAGTCTTTATAAAATCACATTTCCTAAAAACAAATTCCTCTGCGTCTTCATCTCTGTGTTCTTCTAATTATTTTCCCAAACCGCTAAGCAGCGTGACCGACTCAAGACTCTGCCACTTAACACTCGCGAATGCTGCTTGCAAAGACAGTACTACTGACAACCAAAGATCACATTGCTTGTACTCAAAACCTCTGTGGCGAACATATGGACTACAGAAGTCATATCTCTGAAAAATATCCAGTGTACAAGAATGAAGTATGACTCACGGCAAAAATAGAAAGAACTCACATCAACTCTCATCGACTACCAAAAGTAAGCTAGAGACCTTATGCACCTTGATTTGTGTAACTCACGTGATTTTCAAACTAACCAGCACGCAACACATGTGACCTGACAAACGGAATGAAAGACATTTCCTTGGTGTCCATCTCCTAATGGAGTACGGTGATGAAACATACTGTTCCTTCTTATCCGATGTGACGCATTTCCTTATATTGGTATCAAATAATGGATTTCTATGTTACATAGAAATCGGTATCGTGTTCAAACCAGATATACCCAAATTCTGAATATTGTAATTACTTCAAAACTAATAATGGGATGTTTAAGACGGAAAAGCAGTTGAACTGGTCTCTTTTAGTACTGCTGTACTAGCAACAGAAATGACTGTAGTCTCATTTGAAAAAGAGAAGTAGATACCGTTACGTCTGTAGTTGAAAGAGTTGTGGAAAGAGACTATACTTCAATTAGTGAGGACTTTTTCACAATTCATCTGGGTGAAAAGAAAATTACGATATTTTGATAGACTCTGGAGGCATTTGAGGTAAACAATTTAATTGAATCATCCTACATACTCAAGTTTATGGTGAAGAATTATCCACAGTCTGAAAACAATGGTGCCATTCATAAATAAATCACAGGAGAAAATATACCCACTATTAACCGTAAAATTAAATGCCTTTTATACGGAAAAATGAAACGTACACAATTATATAAATACTTTTCTAGTTGCAGTTATGAAAATATTATACTAGCTTCCTTCTGAATTGAAATTTTTGGCAAATAATAAAACTTAAATACAATTTACATTATTTCTTCTTGGCACAATTCCATAAGTTTGGTGAAAATGTATAATTTTTGTGACAGTGAGTTGTATCAATTAATTGTTGTAGACTGAGATTGAGGAAAATATCCAGTTGTGTAAATGACCGGCATTAACCTTATTTTCACTCAACAAATCTACAATATGTGCAAACCTTCTGGTTCGTTCCGCATAATAGCGAGTAGTTACCAAATACGATCAACGGATCGTGTTAATAATTAACATTAACTAACTTAATGATTTAGAGAATAATTATGCATTATAGCTGGATTTCGGTGTAAATTCTAAAGAGTGACGAAAAGCCTAACACAACTAATGATGATACAGCTGATGACATTTTTGCTGCTTGTGTATTACTAAACGGATTGAGGGAAACCTGCATAATTCATAGCGGTGCATCTGACGCCACGTATTTTCCTTCCGTGTGGTAACGTCATTGTCTCTGGCATCGTGGGTGACTCCTTGCAGTGACAGTGCTGTTGCCGCAGATTGCTTGGTTCTTGGACTATGGACAAAGGGTTGCCTCTACGACGGCTTAGGCATAAAGTCGTGTTTCCAAATGGGTAATGAATTTACAGCTGGAACTGTTTGGTAATGCAAATGGAAATAAAATAAAAAGAAATTTTACTCCATTTAATAAGAATCACTGTGGAAACATTTTAAAAATCTGTTGTGGCTGAGGGCCCAATTGCAGCCAAAATAATGGGAGGATAACGAAGTTCACGGCTGACAGAGCACACTTTGATAATATTTTCCGATCCATTAAATCTATAGCAGTTCCATTATTCATAGTTAGTCCATCAAGCGATAAAACTCATCAAATGCTATTTCAAGATTAAAAATCTGTTACGATTAAAGTCCGTTATTCAGAAACAGAGTGAAAAAAATGCCTTTGTGGAGAGAGCTATGGTAAGTGCGCTGCACTTGTTAATAAATATGTAAATTCTGCGTAAAAATGCATGCTCAGCAATTAAAAGAACTTAATATGAAATACTTGGTACTGGTCTGGGAGATCTGATTTGGTTAACCTGATATTGTATCAATTTATGGCATGCGGCCCGTTTACATTAGAATGACTCTTGTTAAAGAGAGAAGTTAATCCAATTTACAGATGGCGCATACTATAGAGTGGGTTGTAATCAAAATATCAGTTAAATGAGTACCCGTACGGGCCACCGGATATTTCTTTCCACATTGTGTTGATAATTTTGTAGGATAAATATGTTGACCTAGAGGCGACCTGTGTCCATACGTCCAATTTCTGTTTCCATTCAAGTCATTCACTCTTGATTCATAGATATATGAGCATGTTTCATAACATAAAAGACGCTGTGTCAATTCTATGTGATCTACATTTTCATGTAGATGTATAGACAAGCGCGCTTGTATTCCTCATTACACGGCACAAACGCAAGTTTATTTAGAGATCACTACCTTGAAGCTCCACCCTTGTAGGTCAAGATGAATGAGTACCTACTTTTAGCCAGAACGTAGACCGAACGGTGCTCCAGTATATAGCGTTTCCTGGACAGAGATTGATGGAGAAGGTTTAACGCGAGCGACCGTAACAGCTGGGCGATAGTCATCAAATGCGCTTTGCCACACGCGTAAAACTGAACCGATGCCCTCACAGCTAACACTTCTTCCACCAGCACATAGGTACCCTCATGCGAACGGGTAATTGGACCTAATTATATACCGTTAACGTCTATTGCAGGGCATCGGCGTCAGATTACTTTAAAGACAATCACCTTTTCAATATGACAGGACTCTTCACAAACTTACGCAACTGCATTTGTTACTCGATCACAGTCTAAATGATTTTTTAACTCACTTTATATTCCCTGTTGAATGTACTGTTTATTTCAGTGTCCACTATTGGTGTTTAGACCTTAGTTAATTATCAGTTGATGTGTTTTCAGCTCCTGTAACCACTTCATAATAAAGTCGAAGTAGCAGAAACCGATGTTGCAACAAACAGCAGAATCAATGCCAGATATAACGTATTTACTAATTAATTAAGAAAAAATCCCTTACCACCATGGATTTTAATAAAAATTTAGTTTTGTTTTGCATGCCTCCAGATTATGCCTCATATAGATTTTTAATAGGCCTTTTTTACTTTAAAAGGTTCCTAAATTTGTTCTTGTACTTCTTGGATTACCACTTATTGTTGTTCTCTGACAACTACCTATCCCTGTTCAGTTAGCTACGACTGTTTCACGTATTTTAATTAAGCTTGTAAATAACGTAAATCACAAGACCTCCTGCTGCAACTACAAGTGTAATGGAATCCAGTACTCTTGCTTCTCTACCTATAATACACCGATAGTAAAAGTTCACAAAATTTTCGCAAATGCATACCATCATAGCAAACATCTTGGCCTGAACAAAACCTTCCAGACCAAAATCAGTTCTAAGTGCCACGCCCCTTTGACAGATTTATCTTAATACAAAATTCTTCAGATCTGAATAAATGTATCTATGAAATCATCTAGAGGACAGCTTTCCTCTTGCGTGTGCTGGTATGAGAAAGCAACACTCTCACACACGTCACTTGTACTCGTATAAGATAATGAATACAAAAATACGCATGCATATACGTATATCAGAAGGTCTAATGTGATGACATATAATAGGAGGTTGACTGTTTGCTACTGAAAACGGCTAGGTGCCCAATTCTATCAATTGTGTTCCATGCAATATGATGCAAAGAGAGAGTGCGCATGTGCACTGTTGATGTGTATTGGCTATTTGGTCATGCTTATGATATTAAGATCGAAAGTAAATGACACAATACTGGGTTACATAAGTATTTGCGAAACTTGCAAAAAGTCATGTTATTGCAGGAAGAATAACAATACACGAATGACAAAATCTAAAAACCTAAAATCGAAGATCTTGGCAAGCGCACGATACATTTTCGGAAACATCAGTTGTATGTATAATAGCATCCTTTCCTTAATCTCATTTTGTTAAACAAAATTATTGTGCCACCTTCCTTTTACAACTCACGTATATGTACAAGATAATAATTCATAGACAAGCTCCAGATCTAATGCAGTTCCGGTTAAACGGTACGACTGCAAAATCAGCATACTAGAGAGAGTTCTGCAATGAAATTGCGTTATTACTTTTCGTAGGGCATAGTAACACCGTTCTTCTGTCTTTGTCCACGATAATAATAATCCGTCAAAATTCTGATTACATTTAGTGCAAAACAATGACAGTAGCGGTGTGTTATACATGAAACGTACATATACCTCATATTGTGTCGTCTCGCAGTGAAAGCAGCTCTCTTCTGCCACCGTGCTGCTGCAGCAATCGAAATGAATTAATTACCACATATGAATTAAATGGGACGTCAGATAGCAGAACTCACTGTACAAAATTTTAAGACTGTTTCCAGATAGAGTGCAGGACCTATAATGAAGGCTAGATAACGTTGACACTGTTTAAAGATGAACAACAGACATCTGCGATGTTGTTGTCGCATTCAGTCTACAGACTCGTTTGATGCAGCTCTCCATGCAACTCCATCCTGTGAAAGCTTCTTCATCTCCCAGTACCTACTGCAACCTACGTCCTTCTGAATCTGCTTATTGTATTCATCTCTTGGTGTCCCACTGCGATTTTTACCCTCCACGCTTCCTTCCAATACTAAATTGGTGATCCCTCGATGCCTCTCAGCGTGTCCTACTAACCGATCCCTGCTCCTAGTCAAGTTGTGCTACAAATTCCTCTTCTCCCCAATTGCATTCAGCACCTCCTCATTGGTTACGTGATCTACCCATTTAATCTTCAGCATTCTTCTGAAGCACCACATTTCGAAAGCTTCTATTCTCTTCTTGTCTAGGCGCTACAGTCTGGAACCGCGCGACCGATACGTTCGCAGGTTTGAATCCTGCCTCGATCATGGATGTGTGTGACGTCCTTAGGTTGGTTAGGTTTAAGCAGTTCTAAGTTCTAGGGGACTGATGACCTCAGTCCCATAGTGCTCAGAGCCATTTGAAACATTTCTTCTTGTCTAATCTGTTTATCATCCATGTTTCACTTCCATACATGGCTACAAACTGTAAAAACACTTTCAAAAAAGACTTCATGATACTTAAATCTATAGCCGATGTTAACAAATTTCTCTTCTTCAGAAACGTTTGCCTTGCCGTAGCCAATATATTTTTTATATCCTCTCTACGTCAGCCATCATCAGTTCCTTTGCCCCCAAATAGCAAAACTCATCTACTACTTTAAGAGTCCCATTTCTCCCCCGTTGGAGGTTCGAGTCCTCCCTCGGCCATGGGTGTGTGTGCGTTGTCCTTAGCATAAATTAGTTTAAGTTAGACTAAGTGCTGCGTAAGCTTAGGGACTGATGGCCTCAGTAGAAATTAGACCTTACCACAAATTTCCAATTTTGTCTTGTTTCCTAGTATAATTCCCTCAGCATCACCTGATTTAATTGGACAACAATCCAATATCCACGCTTAGCTTTTGTTGTTGTTCATCTTATATCCTCCTTTCAATACAGTGTCCATTCCGTTCGCTGCTCTTCCAGGTCCATTGATATCTCTGACAAAATTACAGTGCTGTCAGCAAACCTCAAAGTTCTTATTTCTTCCCCATGTATTTTAATCCCTACTCCATTTTTCTTTCTTTCCTTTCCTGCTTGCTCAAAATAAAGGGTGTATAACATCGGGTATAGGCTACAATGCTTTCTCACTCCATTCTCAACCACTACTTCCCTTTCGTGCCCCTCGACTCTTATAACGGCCGTCTGGTTTCTGTACAAATTGTAAATAGCCTTCCGCTCCTTGTATTTTACTCTTGCCACTTTCAGAATTTGAAAGAGAGTACTCCAGCCAACATTGTCAAAAGCTTTCTGTAAGTCCACAAATGCTAGAAACGTAGGTTTGCCTTTCCTTAACCTATCTTCTAGGATAAGTCGTGATAATTTTCACTCCTGCGAACATCCGATTTCTTTGGTATTGGAATTATTATGTTCCTCTTGAAGTTTGAGTGTATTTCGCCTGTCTCATACATCTTGCTCACCAAATAGAAAAGTTTTGTCATGGCTGGATCACCCAACGCTGTCAATAGTTCTAATGGAATGTTGTCTACTCCCGGCTCCCGAGGCCTTTTTCCGGCTTAGATCTTTCAGTGCTCTGTCAAATTCTTCACGAAGTATCGTATCTCTCATTTCATCTTAATCTTCGTCCTTTTGCATATCCTTAATATTGTCCTCAAGTACATCGCCCTTGTATACACCGTCTATATACTCCATCCACCTTTCCGCTTTCCCTTCTTTGCTTAGGAGTAGTTTTCTGTCTAAGATCTTGACATTAATGCAGGTGGTTCTCTTCCCTACAAAGGACTCTTTAATATTCCTGTAAGCTGTATCTATCTTAGCCCCTAGTGATATACGCCTCCACATCCTTACATTTGCCCTTTAGCTATCCCTGCTTAGCCATTTTGCACTTCCTGATGATCTCGTTTCTGAGACGTTTGTATTACTTTTCGCATGCTTCATTTACTGCATTTTTATATTTCCTCCTTTCATCATTTAAGTTCAATATATCTTCTATTACCCAAGGGCTTCTACTAACCCTCGTCTTTTTACCTATTTGATCCTCTGCTGGCTTCACTATTTCAACTCTCAATGCTATCTATTCTTCTACTATTGTACTTATTTTCCCTGTTCTTGTCGATCGTTCCCTAATGCTCTCTCTGAAACTCTCTACAACATCTAATTCTTTCAACTTATCCAGGTCCCATCTTCTAAAATTCATACATTTTTGCTGTTTCTGGAGTTTTAATCTACAACTCATAACAAATAAATTGTGGACAGAGTCGACATCTGCCCCTGGGAATGGCTTAGAATTTGAATCCTGGATCCAGAATCTCTGTCTTACCATTATACAATCTATCTGAAGACTTCCAGTGCTTCGAGGCCTCTTCCACGTACACAACCTTCTTTCAGGACTTTCACAACTGTGAAATGGGAGATCGATAATTCATTAATTTCACTTTAAAATACTGTAACTTTTGACCATTGCAAAGGGCAGCCTGTCTTTAGAAGTAGTTATGAAATGGATACACCAAACAATATTGGTCTGTCACCATTCGTAACACAACCCATAGGATGGGAAATATCGCAGTCTCCCCTCTGTCGTAGATAACGCGAAAAATAGCTTGGCAAACTGCTGAAAGAAACCGGTGCGTTTGCACTCTATTGGCGCACTCACAGCAACAACAGCGAAGCAATCATGTTCATGGAAGTTCTGAGTTTTCATCTTTTTACGTGATCACAGCGTTCTTTATCTCCATACACTGTCTTTGTAATCCTCTTACGATCAATCACTACTAAAACTGTTCGGCTTTCTCCAAAACAGTGAATTTTTCCAGTGTTTAACTCTGTTTTACGAGACTGTTCAATTTTAAATTGCTCTGTATGTGTATTCCCAGATATTTAATAAGGTAGTTTATTTTAGTGATTTTCGACAATAGAGTTGTCAAACAGTAACTTATTCGCAGCATCTTGCGTATCTAAACCTGTCTCGTAACGGTGCTACGGTTAGAGTCGTAAAAGAACGGTATCTTCCGTGCAAATAGCGTGTTTTAAAATTGGAATATGCTCTACAGACTATATCAGTGATACAAGAGGTTTTGTTCTCTTTTTTCTTTTCAAATTCCTTTCGTCATTACGCGATGCGTTCTAAGATACCATTTTGATGCAAAAGTGGAATTAAAAATCTTATTTTTAACCAAAAATACCCGGATCTACAAATAATTGGTTCAAATGATTCAAATGCCTCCGAGCACTATGGGACTTAACAGCTATGGTCATCAGTCCCCTAGAACTTAGAACTACTTAAACCTAACCAACCTAAGGACATCACACAACACCCACTCATCACGAGTACAAATAATTAATTCACATTCACGTACACATATGGATCTCTGTAAACGAGCTGGTGATTTGTCCTCGACATCGCAACACATCTGTAGGCTTCTTAAATTAATAAAGGTTGAGAAATTCTTTGTTAGGAGAAGCAGCATCATCCATTTACTGATTAGAAATGGAGGAAATGTTTCACCAACTTTTATTTGAAGAGGTTGAAAATCATCCAACAAGTTGCAAATAAAGGTTAATTAGCCCTTGACCTAGATTTCTATATTTGTAAGAACATAATGTTCAGAAACAGTGGGCCTTGTTACATCACATGATGGTCCACTACCTCTGAAGAAGATATTTCTGCAAATATTGAAGCCTAGGTCAAGGGCTAATAAACCATTATCTGCAACTGATTGGCTGTTTTTTCAATCTCTTCAGATTTACATAGTTACTGTTTCGCAGTCATGTTCTACATTTGAACATTTAACTTATTTTCTTATTAAGGCAACAACAGGAAGATTTTCCAGTCAAATTTGAAAGGTTGTCTCCTTGAAAATCCCACACGTTTCCTGTCGCAAAGTTTAACTGAATGACAGCAACTGAAACTATAGGCAATGAACTGAAAAGCACGAGATTCCGTTTACGTTTTAATAATATTAAATAATTTGGTTGTGTTTTGACAGTTACGGAAATCAGCAGAATATTAGGAAACGACTCCTTATACCAAAAACAATTTAGGCGTGTCAATCTGTTCCAACATTGTCAAACTGCGTTTTACTTTATTGTATCCTGCTACTTCAGACGAACAGTGTATCGGCTTCCACTAGATAGTCAAATTCAATATTTATTGCTTGTTATTAAGCTTCTTAATTGATTTAAAGTCTTGCACTCATAGTTTGTTATTATTATTTATTTGTTTAAATTGTTGAGACCCATAGTGGATCATACAAAGCGACCTACGATCTGTGGTTGTTATTTTTCTTGTCCTCCCAGAATTATCCCATCCTCTCACTATGTTTAGCTCGACGTTCTTCCGTCCATCATCCCGTAGATCTTTTGGGCTTTTCTTCTGGTGCAACTACCCAGCAGTGGATCTTCTGTCTGAAGATTTTTCGATCTGTGATGTCTGCGGTTATGATGTTGGCATTTTTGAGATAAGTTTGAACTATTTTGATCCTGACTGTTGTCGGTTTTAGTTTCTGAGAGTACATTAGAATTTTGTTTGTTAATCTGTTGTCGTCCAGTCTCATGATATGTCCATTAACTTCAGTCGTCGTTTACGGAAGTCTGTTTCAGTGTTGGAGTATTTTTCTGTTGTCGTGTTAGAATGTAGCCGATATCGTTCGTCTGTGACCTTCGGATCCAGGTATTTGCGAATAATTTTGCTTTCAACGTTATTGACGTTGTCTAGATCGAAGTGAGGTTTAGGGTCTCACTTGCATACAGTGTTTCGGGTTTGATGACAGTCTCATAGTGTCGAGTTTCTGTTTTGATATTCATGTAGCTTTTGTTGTAGATGTTCGCAATTTTCGCGTAAGCTTATCGCATTTTGACTTGACGCGCTTTTTGGGCTAATCCTTCTGTTCCTGTGGGTTCGAAGATTTCACCCGAGTATTTAAAGTGATTGATTCTGTTTATTGTGGCGTATCCTATGATCAGATTTTCTACTTTGGCGTGTTTTGTTGCCATAAAATCAGTTATTATTATTATTATTATTATTACATGTTAACGGAACTTGTGTACTTTAAAAGTAACTAAGGTGCAGGTGCAATATATTAGCTGTTATTGGACACTTCCTGTAAATTTCCTAACTATTCTTGTTACTCCATGCATCTCAGATTTCCGCAACAACATTTATCTTTCTGTCAGGAGGTGCAGTGTTCTCTCGCACCCTAATCCTATGTAGATTCATTCCTTCGTAAAACAACCGCGTCTCCCGACATATCGTCGTCCTCAGAACTCTAATGTTGTCACAGACTTTGTGCTCCTATAGTGCGTCAAACAGTGAATATGTTATTGTTGACAAAACTTTGTACATTCTTTCTAGCCGTATGTGTAAATTACTTGGAGACGGTATGTTCAGTATTTGTTATAAGGGGGAGTGGAGATATTGTCAAATGTACATTAATGGATATGATTGTAGCTGTATACGCGTTGCTATAAAAATAAAGCAAGCTGATGCTACCAAAAATGAAGAAACGAACAGTTCTTATGTAGCCATCCTGGGGCCTCGTTGCAGTACGCTGCCCTCCGGGACTGCCCTCTGGGTGCTAAACAGCTTGTTTTACTCCTTTGCTTGAAATGTGAAGCAGCTATCTTTGAGACAGCTCCATCAGTCCTACAGATTTGTGTAACTTTGACATAAATATTATATGCAATAAATTATTGTGGTTCTGTAACCTGAGCCCGGACTTTTAATCAGTGCCCCACTTTTACTGGTGTCAACAATTTTCTTTTCGATATCTCGTACTAGAGATGATTCGTGTCACCAGCTCCATCACCCTACATCAGAATGAAAGGGCAATCGTTACAAGGCTAGCGACCATTCTGTCATAGGTTACAAGCGTTTTTCGCTTTTTTGTGCCTCATTTTCCAGTCACAAGGTTTAGCCGAATAAATAGAGCTTCCAGGATTATCATCTACATAAAGGTAGAGCTAGGCATAGAAACAATAACTTCAAGTTTACAACATGTCTACTGCATCAAATAACCTAATAGATGGTAAACTATTGGAAGTACTTTTAATAACAAATACATTTTTACATTTACTGATGAAAACTAAACATACAAAACATTAGTCACCTGCCTCAGAACACAAATAACACATCCAGAAGCAACAAAAGTTCATGGCAGAACATATTGCACAGCACGGTGGGTGTAAGAGAGTTGATTATGCAGCTGTTCCTGCCACAACTATTCAGATAAGTTGTCAAGATTTTGTAGACAACATCGAAGGCACTTAGTGCCTCTTTCATGACACATGCTGTCATCAGAGGATCAGACAACAGGCTGCTGAATGTTCACGACAGGGTGACGACGCCAGACATATCGGTGGGCCCAGCGCAACCGGTTTCAACAAGCTCTCCAGGAGAACACTTCCGTCCCCTGTTTGCACGATGCCCTCTTGGCTAGCGGGACGTATCACCGAGCTTGCTTGTCGACTTCCTCAGTCCGTGACATGGACATATGTTAAACTGTACAGCGACGTACCACCCGAGACGATCTCTCTCTCTGTCCTTCAAGCGTCCAATACCGGTATTCCTAGTTCCGTGATAATTTTCGTATCTCATGATGTGCAGTGAGCAGAGGTGAACGTTTGAGAGGTGATGGCTTCTTAAATTCGTAGCCGATTCTTGATGACTCGGATGCTCGCCTGTTCCTACTGTTCTGCACTTCGAAGAATAGTTACTTGCAGCCCTGCGACTCATCTAGCATCCGTCTAGTTACAATCTGCGAAGTTCGACGGTGATGCGCGTCGTCAACGCGTTGTTAGCCACTGCGACTATATCCGGAGACAGAGAATTTCATTGTATCTAATTTGTCTCTTGATATTCTTTACAGACAAATGGAAAAACTAGTAGAAGCCAACCTTGGGGAAGATCAGTTTGGATTCCATAGAAATACTGGAACACGTGAGGCAATACTGACCTCACGACTTATCTTAGAAGAAAGATTAAGGAAAGGCAAACCTACGTTTCTAGCATTTGTAGACTTAGAGAAAGCTTTTGACAATATTGACTGGAATACTCTCTTTCAAATTCTAAAGGTGGCAGGGGTAAAATACAGGGAGCTAAAGGCTTTTTACAATTTGTACAGAAACCAGATGGCAGTTATAAGAGTCGAGGGACATGAAAGGGAAGCAGTGGTTGGGAAGGGAGTAAGACAGGGTTGTAGCCTCTCCCCGATGTTGTTCAATCTGTATACTGAGCAAGCAGTAAAGGAAACAAAAGAAAAATTCGGAGTACGTATTAAAATCCAGGGAGAAGAAATAAAAACTTTGAGGTTCGCCGATGACATTGTAATTCTGTCAGAGACAGCAAAGGACTTGGAAGAGCAGTTAAATGGAATGGACAGTGTCTTGAAAGGAGGATATAAGATGAACATCAACAAAAGCAAAACAAGGATAATGGAATGTAGTCTAATTAAGTCGGGTGATGCTGAGGGAATTAGATTAGGAAATGAGACACTTAAAGTAGTAAAGGAGTTTTGCTATTTGGGGAGCAAAATAACTGATGATGGTCGAAGTAGAGAGGATATAAAATGTGGACTGGCAATGGCAAGGAAAGCGTTTCTGAAGAAGAGAAATTTGTTAACAGCGAATGTAGATTTAAGTGTCCGGAAGTCATTTCTGAAAGTATTTGTATGGAGTGTAGCCATGTATGGAAGTGAAACATGGACGACAGATAGTTTGGACAAGAAGAGAATAGAAGCTTTCGAAATGTGGTGCTACAGAAGAATGCTGAAGAGTAGATGGGTAGATCACATAACTAACGAGGAAGTATTGAATAGGATTGGGGAGAAGAGAAGTTTGTGGCACAACTTGACCAGAAGAAGGGATCGGTTGGTAGGACATGTTCTGAGGCATCAAGGGATCACCAATTTAGTATTGGAGGGCAGCGTGGAGGGTAAAAATTGTAGAGAGAGACCAAGAGATGAATACACTAAGCAGATTCAGAAGGATGTAGGTTGCAGTAGGTACTGGGAGATGAAAAAGCTTGCACAGGATAGAGTAGCATGGAGAGCTGCATCAAACCAGTCTCAGGACTGAAGACCACAACAACAACAACATGCTACAACGGGACGTTCTTTCTGACGTTCTTTCTGGCAGCGACCAGACGCACTGGCCAGCCAGAACATTATGACCACCTACCAAATAGCCGTTTGGTACGGATAAAAGCGGCGTGAAAGAATGAGGCGTTGGTAGGTCGCTGGAGCGAGTTGGTACCACATCTGCACACCTAAGTCACCTTATTGCCGTAATCACCGGGGAGTGGGGAGTCGTGTTCGAACGTGCTGATGTCTAGCGACTTGGGGGAAGGGGTGGGGGGGGGGGGGGGAAGCATATCAATTGGAACTCACCACTGTGTTCTACTTCATCACACTCCTGCCCTTGTGACATGGCGCCTTTTCTTATTGAAAAATGGCACTGTCGTTGGGAAGCATGATCGTAATGAACGGTTGTACGTTGTCTGCAAAACTTACAATACTCCTTTGCGGTCGTGGTACCTTTCACCAGCTCCACTGTACTAATGGATGCCCACGTGAATGTTCCCCAGAGTATAAGCTTTTCTGCGTTCCGAGTTTATGTGTCAGGGAGATGTTCCCCTGGGAGACGACCGATTCGCGCCCTCCTGTCGGCATGATGAAGAGTGTATCGGGATTCATCAGACCATGCAACGCTGTGCCAGTGCACCAGTATCCACTGCCGATCGTCAGGTGCCCATTTCGGTCATGCCTGTCGATGCAGTGGTGTTAACATCGGCACATGTATCGGTCATCGGTTATAGGGATCCATCGTTAGATGTCTTCGGCGCACTGTGTATTCAGACCTACTTGTACTCTGGCGAGCATTAAGGTCTGATGTGAGTACCGCCACAGTTCACTGCCTGTCCTATTTTACCAGTGTACCCAGCCTACGACGTCCGACATCTGCAACGAGGAACGGTCGTCCAACACCACACTGTCTGGATGTGGTTCCACCTTGGTTTCGCCACGTGCTGAAGACACTCGCCACAGCCTTCCTCGAATATCCAGTGAGTAGCACTGTTCCCGAAATTCTCGTGCTGAGCCTCCGGGCCATCTGCTGTCGATCAAACAGATAGATCGCGCCCCTTCCCCATTCTACACACGGACACACGGATAGCAAGCTAACTGATAATGCGTGCACCGTGCGTGTATCTGGCAGTTATTCCTCGCCAGGTGACGCTGCTATCCCCTGGACTGGTTCATATCGATAGTAGGTCTGTGATCATAACGTTTCCGGCTAATCAGTGAATGCTGAAATTGGGCTTATCGCCCTTTCAGCGTTGGAGCATCATGGTGAAGGTCCAGAACTGTAAAATATGGATAAAACTATGTTTTTTCAGAGGACATCGAATCAGATACTGGTAAGTAACCTGTCTTACTAATAAAGATGAAGAAAATTACATGTAGCTGATGTAACAGTTTAGCCCTCACCACGATTTTCGCGACTGTCAAAACTAATCACAATATTGGATTTAGCCATCAGCAATCTCTTAAGGTAAAAATACTCGCAAATAGAGGATATATCAAATGGAGGATATATCAACAGATTAGATACTGGTGAATCACTTCATGAAGCAATATTTCACTCACAGTGATCATTCAAACATACAGTTACTACTGCCTCTAACGTTTCGTGTTATTGCAACGCACAGTAGGCTACCATTTAGAACTAAATGGAAGATATTAGAAGGAAAAAGTTCGCACTGCCGATTAGATTACAGGCGGCCTTAACGCCAGCGACCAAAGACGTCCGAGATTTTCGGCTTAAAAAAGTACTTGCTAATGTCCAATGAGACAGTGGGTTATCTTCTTTACTGACAGACTTCATCAGGTCCGGTTCGAGAACATTTTTCCGTGCAAACGACTTACCACATGCCATCCTGTCTGCTCTCCCTCCACCCAATCCTCCCTTTTCCATTCTACACTTTAACCCGTGTCAGTTTTCGGCACTCATCGTGAAACGCTATACATGGCATTTCTCTGGCACCCCTGACGCCCTCCTCACCTAGGCACCCCAGGCGGCCACTGACCATTATGACACGTCCAGCACAGAAATCGTACAGTAGCTGCGCCTCTGGTGCCCCTTCAGCCCGGTGCCAAATGCGGCGACTTGTGTCGCTTGCGCCTTGAATCGGCCCTAGAAGTCATCGATCAAACAACAGGTGGAAGCAAATGAGTGAGAGGAGGAGAGACAGACAGACAGACAGAAGAAAGAGAGAGAGGGAGAAGGAAGGAGGGCAGGAGGGAGAAAGGGAGGGAGAGATAAAGAGAGAGAAAGACACCGATGAGAGGCAGAGAGAAAGAGAGAGGGAGGGAGAGAGAGAGAGAGAGAGAGAGAGACAGACAGACAGACAGACAGAAAGAGAGGGAGGGAGAAGGATGGAGGGCAGAAGGGAGGAAGGGAGGGAAGATAGAGACAAAGAGAGAGAGAGAGACACCGATGAGAGGCAGAGAGAGACAGACAGACAGGGAGACCGCCCACACCAGAGTCAGCGGCGCCACTTAAGCCAAACTTGGATTGTCCGTTGGGACTGCAAACAGAAGGAGTGAAACCGACGTAGTCGCAGATCGACAGCTCCGGTTGCAGCGCGGAGTGTGCAACTGGCCCGTAATTACCCGAGTTACACGCCAGACACCTGACAGCCGCCGAGGAGGAATAATTTATCCACCCACAGCAGACGGAGCTGCGCTTCCGAAGCCAACGTGATGTCCCTCGCGCCCTCGGCGTCAGACCCTGGACACCCTTCCGGAACAGCTCGTACCATTCTCCATGCTGCCAGCAAATTCACGCTGCGGCTGTGAACAGAAATATCCCGTTTATACACAATGGAGCACTCTCACACAGCTGTTACTGCAGCCAGTGACATAATGTCAAGACTATCTGAAGGGAAATTCAGTAACAATCGTTCGTGTATGTGACGATGTCATCGAGCGTAGGAAAAACGTATCTTCGAGCTTCTTCTGTAAACAGCTTTCGTAATGATAAATAATATATTTTGTGTGTCTTACAGAGTATTGCAAGCATACCGATGGCTTCGTCAGAACATTGCCCCTCATTAAGGCATTCTCTTAGATGCTCTAATCAACGAACTCTTCCTCGACAGTTAGTGTTGCTAACCCTTACACTACTGACGTGGGTACTGCATATGTGCTGTTATATGACTTCCTGTCCTTCGCATGATAACATAAACGGAGCACCATAGTAGCATAATTGATGATTGGCTGGACTATTTGATGTTTGTTTTATTGTTTCTGAACTGTGAATCAAGCAGAAGTGTTTCTTGATTGGGTTTTCGACAGTATTTTTAATTCGCAGAAATGAAATTATGTAGCACATGCTCTATTATTTATTCCGCATTCTATGACCGGTTTCAGTCAGAAACTGTTTACCACACGTCATTGCGTCGTACGTCCGACCTTTGTATCTGCACAGTGAGTGTACTACGTGTGCAAACTTAGCTTATCACTTAGGGCGCAAATGGACAAAACATCTCAACTGTCTTCTCAAGCCCAGGCTGTCAAATAGATATTCTAAATAAACATGACCCTGGCCCTGTAATGCAGGTAATGTAAGGTGCAGATAGAAACAAATATCATTAGAAATGCTGCTGTCACATTCCTAGAATGCATGAATTAATAAAAGTGGTAGTATTCAGCTATTGTAGATCAAGCATAGGAAGATAGCATATACCTGTCATAGAATAAAGAGTATTTTTTTCATTTTATGCTAAATATACAAATTTAGTCTAATTGTCAAAGGACATTTAGAAATAAAATACAAAAATTTACACTGAAAATGTTCGTGATACTTTATTACAAATATAAAGCTAGCAAAGGTAATTATTTCCAGTCTTGTTTTATGCATGCTTTCCGTATTTGTGTAATTGACACACCATGCATCTACCTCTGCGTGACAAAATAGTATAAATATTACATTATTGACATTAATTTATATAATTTCCGGGCAAAAATGACCTTGGGAAATCGTAGTAATATACAAGCAATATTTTATGTATAACTCTAGCTGTGTAAGTATTGATTGTATGTTACTACGATTTTCCAACATCCTTTTTGCCCGCAAATTTTCTTGTACCCATGATGTGTGTAAAACTGGTCCGGAAGATGGGCTGTGATCGAAACTAGTCGTACAATAACGAATAAATTGTAACTAACGTCATTTCTACAAGCAGGAGTTGTTGGATAGGTACTATTTCCTGTTGATTGAAATTCACAATGCCAGAACGAGAACAATAAGTATGGTTCACAAAGGAATGGTTTTACCTGCCATGTTATACGACAGTCAACATTAAGTAATCCATGTACCCGATATCAGACGGCAATAAGAGCTGGAGTTAAGACAAATAATAATGAACATATTCCTGCACAGTTTCTACGTGCACCTCTTTCAGACAATTTTATTGCTATTGTAACTGTTCCCGTTGATTTGTAAACGAATGGACGTAAGATATTAATGTTATTGAAATCTTTCTAAATCTGTTCAGGTAAATACACCTCACGTTATCGTAGCTGCTCGTAGAATAGACACTCCGACATTCTTCGATCTGAGTACGCACTTGCATTCTCTCTTAAACAACAATATAGTAATACGTTTTCTCGTCATTTTTCCTGTTCTGACCTGCTCCACTATGCTCTGCATTAGAAAATCAGCCATTCAAGGCTCTCAGCGTTCAGCCCAGTATTCTCTGAACTTCCTGATCTTGTGAACGTGTAATACGGCATTTGATTTACCTTAGTTTATTAATAGTGTCTGTGTATGACATTTTCTTTTATTTCCTTCAACTACATAATTAGTGTCCGTCTTCCATATACTTTGAAGCCTCTCAGTTGTTATCTTCACTCTTAATATTCTGATGTGACTCTAGAATTATAATTTATTTAAAAAGATTCGTGGTTTCTTAGAAATAAATGATACAATTCCTTCTGCGGTTAAAATTTATTCCACTTTCCAGCATTTTTCAAATGCAACATCATCGTATTTCTTCACGTTTTCTTCGTGATCTCCAATAACTACTTCTCAACCGACAGGCGTACAATTACACTTACTTACGTTCTACCTTCATCACGTTAACTTCATATCTGAGCTTTGCAACGATTAGGTTCTAGTACTGTTGGGAGCGTCTAATTTTGAGAACACTGTGCCGTCAAATTGTATATGTAGAACGTATGCAACCAATTATCGATCAGTCTAAGGTGGATCCACGGAACACGCTTAATAACATTCCTGCACATACTCTGAATCCGTGCATGAAATTTGTTCTCATTATCATGCTGGGTATATGAGTGTGTTGTACGATTTGAGTATCAGTTTTGGCATCTAGAATAACTCCCAGACTACGATAGTAGCTAAAAACTTAGTGGGACAAATGTTGCATGGGACAATGGGGGCCATAATATGATGTTGGTTCCTTGTTGCTAGGTGGGGTCGCGTCAGAGATATGGAGGTCAACATTGTTATATACATATATAAGGTATGCTATACTTTGAACTTATTTTCTGACAGCGGCTATCAAGACGAGTTCAATGATGCGTAACAGTAAGGTATTTGAAGGTCAAAAAGGTAGCATGAACGTCCGTTTACAGAAGGTGTTCGAAGTGATGAGCATTGGTATCAATGCAGTGCTGCAATCTTCCTATCATGGACTGAGTGGTATTCCTTATCACTTCGGCACTTATAGAAGCACATGCTCTGACATTTCTCTCTCACATATCGTGCAAATAGTAAATATGTGCCGAATGCGGCGTATCCATCTAACGTGGCACTGACATGTAAACACTATTCGACGGTTTCGCAACACTACACTATTAGGAACGGTAAGACTAGTATCGTCGAACCAAGCGAATGTGAATGATGTATTCCTTCGAAGAAGAAGTCGATATGCTTCTAATTTTTGGAGAATGCCAATTAAATTCAGTGAGAGCTAGAGACGTATACGCTGATATATATATATAACGTACTCACCCTACACACATAAATATGTGTAGATAAATTGAGAACACCCGGAGCTTTAACGCATCGGAAACATATCCGGCAAAGGAAATTTACTAACGATTGAACGGAAATTGGTACTCTTGCCACTGTGGCATGAGCCAGAATAGTGTTTTCCATGTTCTGCATTGTCATAAATATCATCCTTACCATATCAGTCTCCGCCAAGAATTAACTGGTACGAATTGTATGAATCGCACTGAATTCTGCCGAAGGGCTCAACTTCAGATTCAGAGGGATGATGCATTTATTAATTTGATTTTATTTACTGACGATGCTACATTCACGAACCATGGGAACGTTAATTTGCATAACATGCATTATTGGACAATTGAAAATCCATGTTGGCTGCGGAAAGGTGTACGCCAAAAACCGTGGTCGGTGAATGTATGTTGAGGGATTCTCGAGGATAAAATCATAGGCCCTTATTTCATCGAAGTAAATCTTATTGGTAGGAAGTACACCATATTCCTGCAAGAAATATTAGGTCTGATATTGAAACAAATACCTCCTGGAACAAGGAAAAGAATATGGTATCAGCAAGATGGGTGTCAGGCACATTTTTCGCTGATGGCTAGAAATCAGTTGCAAAGACAATTCCCAAACCGTAGGATTGGACGGGGAGGAGATGTGTCGTGGGCGGCTCGTTCGCCAGACATGACGCCTCTGTATTTTTTCTTGTGGGGTTCGTAAAAGACATTGTTTATAAAGACGTTCCAACTACACTTGAACATATACGAGAGAGAATCGTCAGAGATTGTGCTTCGATAAGTGCCAATGTGATAAGGAATACAATTCAATTAATGATAAGAAGGCTGCAGCACTGCGTTGATACCAATGGTCATCACTTCGAACGGCTTCCGTAAATAGATGGTCATGCAACCTTTTTGACATTCTTTCACCTTCAAAGACCTTACTGTCACGCATCACTGGATTCGTCTCGACAGGTGCTATCAGAAATAAGTACTAAACTATAGCGTCCCATTTTTAAAAAAAGTTTTCCTTCATATCACTAAAACGACCCCACCTACCAACAAAAAACAAACGTCGTATTATGGCCCCCATTGTCCCATGCAACTTTTCACCCCCAAATTTTCCAGCTCCTATCATACTGTCGGAGTTCTTCTTGGTGGCAATTGCTAGTGACTCACCCTGTATATTAGACGTATTATGTTCTCTTCGAAGCCTTGGTCTCATGTCCTACTAATGAGTGGAGAGTTGTCTGTGAATAAACGCTCCACCCATTACCAAGAAATGCTATTGGACGACTGCCCACGACGAGCTGAGTTTGTAAAATGGTATCTATACGTTAAAGATTCCACCCCAAATACCCCAAATTATCGACCTTCGGGCTGGTGAACGTACGTTCATTTCGGTCGAAATAGTAGACTTTCAATACATTCGAATTTCGGAAAGAGAAACTCTGTGAGTGGAAATGGTTAGTAGTAACTAACATGAGCTTGCTGTGAATGTTGAGCTACGATAATCTGTGAGCAGGTTGTGAGCTGCATCTGATTTCATCCATACTAATAGAACCGATGTACTTCACTTTTATCAAGGGTCAGTACTCAGAACGTTACGCACCAGTCACGGAAATATATATGATTATCACAAGTTTGGGACTTACATTGTCCCATTGTCCGGTGCTATAAAACAAGAAATATAAATCATTAAATCACTGTACCACACATACTGACAATAGCTAAACATATCGACGCTGTCCTGTAGTATTATATACCTTAAAATTACAGAGGCATTAGATCCTGTTACAAGTAAAAATGTATCAGCAAACATGTTTGGGCAGTATTGTCCCTGAACTTCTCTTGTTGGCGCATAACACCCTCACAATTCTCATAAACTGAAAGAAACTGCCTTTATCTACCAATGATTGTACCATACTGTTACGTTTGTATCCCACCTCGCAGAATGCTAAAGCCTGCAGTAAATTATTTGAAAGTTTGTATACTAATTCTAGCAAATACTAAAAACCAATATTACACTGTAGCATTGCAACACAGGAGTAATAGTGGCGTTCAGAATCTGCTAGCACCTGACGTGTAAACGTTCAAAGCCTCCAACTACGTTATTGTCAATAGTAAAACATCGTTGGGGCCACGGATATATAGGCTACATTGCAAGATAGTGCAATCTTTAGTATGTGAAAACAGTTGCCCTTAGCTCATAACTGAGCTGTCAAAGAATGTTACGTGCTAACGCGAGATAATCAAGGAAGATTTCTGCGTCTTTGATAACGCATGTTTGCTGCTGGCTTTTTACTTTTCATGGTTTCTAATGGCACAGTAGCTATGAGATCTGTAATACTACAGGACAACGTAGATAGATATACATGCTTGTTAGTATTGCAGTATTGCCATGTAATCATTTGTTTTTCCTTGTTTTTTAGCACTTGGTGCTGGGGTAACGTAGGTCCGAAATATGTTGTGATAAACATATCACACATATCCATAACTGGCGCTTAACATTCTCTGTACCGATTCACAATAGAGTTGTACGATGTGTTAACAACAGATAATTTATCAGAGAGATTTGTCTTAATCTACTGGGTGTGGCGACGCTATGCCTTCGTCAAATAATGTCACAGTGAAACATTGGACAATGAGCTCGTATTGCTGAAAATACTAAGCACCATTTTTATGCCTCATACATTCGATGGTTAAAAAAGTGGTTCAAATGGCTCTGAGCACTATGTGACTTAACTTCTGAGGTCATCAGTCCCCTAGAACTTAGAACTACTTAAAACTAACTAACCCATGACATCACACACACCCATGCCCGAAGCGGGATTCGAACCTGCGACCGTAGCGGTCACGCGGCTCCAGACTGCAGCGCCTAGAACCGCTCAGCCACATCAGCCGGCTACGATGGTTATTTGGAAAGTAAGATCCGATCGGCTAAGAAATGAAAACCACAGTGACAATCCGATGAAGCGTTTAGCAGATGTGTTGGGCAGTGTCTCCAGTATGCCTATCCGTCGCGCCAGTTCTTACATTTCATTTCTGAGCGCACAGTTAGCCCGTGAAGATGCATAGAAAAGTGTGGGAGCCTGAAGCGGAATTTCGCCTGATTTCATGCAACCCCACATAAGGAAATTGTCATTCATTACATTTCACATGACAGTTGTCGGCCGCGCACTACAAGTCCAATGAAGGCCCTCCTGCAGCGTTTTCGGTGGGAATTGCTTGATCACCCGCAATGCAGCCCGGACTTGGTTCCCTCTGATTTTCGTATCTGCTCGCTGCTATGAAGACAACTTTTTGAATTAGACAACGAGCTGCAGCCAAAGGTAGAGAACTGGCAGAAAGCACGGGGGGCTGCATTCTATAACGAGCACGTATGTCAAAGTTGGAGCGAAGATTGTGAAGAGAAGTGGCTGGAAGATGCAGCTAACTGTAGAAAATAAAATATCTTTGATTTGCACTGTGATTTTCATTTCGCGACCGGTCGGACCTTACTTTCTCAATAACTTTTGTAAATCGGTGCACTGGTGGAGGATAAACACCTCCATGGCCTCCATAGTCACAAGGATTACAGTATGGGGTATGCCACTTCCGTAATACCAGTCACGGACCTCATTGCACGAGTTCACACTGTGACTGAAACGTGAAACCCAAACCACCTGTATTTTACCGAGTTTAGGTGAAAGTGCGGTAACTTGGTGCAACTAAGGCATTTTGACTATAATCTTTATTCTATAAAACCTAGGATCTCCAATTTTCGCCTAGTATTAGCCGAATATGTTTACTGTGTCATATCTTAAGATAGTAAATACACAGCTACAAATTTTAAAAAATAACTGATAATTATGGCACTATTGCATTGTGTCCTTGTACCCGACATACCGGGTATAATGATGCAGCAGTTGAGATAAACTGGCGCAACGAATGCTATAAGTTATTTAATCCCATATATCTAATAATACAAGGTGCATGTATTGACTGTTATGTTTATGAAACAAAATACAGAACAACATTGTTTACAAAAATAAACTAGTGAAAATATCAGATTAATTACCTATGGAATAGACACATAACAATAATAATAGTTTTCTTACAAAATAGCGACAAAAGTAAAAAAAGGAGACTCGAGTAAAAGTGAAGTCAGTAATTGGTCTGTTGCATATCTGTAAAACAACTAACGCTTCTTCAGATAGCAGTCACAGTTACAGTTTTCAAGACTGCCCCACCCATCGCATTCAGAATGCCACCAAAATGCACAAGAAATACACTGGCACCATTACTCGCTATCTTTGCAGAATTCACCACAAACTACGCACAGGTCTTTGCCGTTGATATGGCGATCTGTAGAACAGAAGCACCATTACGAACAGCACTGACGGCATTTACTAATGCAGCCACCATCCAAAAGCTCGATCTGTTTTATGGGTGTAAGTCGTCGGCAGCTGAACAGAGGAACCAATTCTTCTATAAAATAATGCACTATGTTATTTTGACTTTCATTAAATATACATTAACGTGTCTCATTTAGCTACATACTTTCATTAGTGTGAAACTGAAGCGGGGTAAAATGCACTCGTCTCCTGTGCGTCAGATTCCTCAACAACCATGGCTTCTATAAAACACTCGCGCTTTGTTTAAGAGAAATAATGCTTACACGATCCTAAGTGTTAATGTGCAGAGATAGGCATAATAACAAAATCTTGTATTTTAACGTAACAGAAAATGGCATACTTATTTGAAAGCAGAGATCAAATATTAGAAGAAACAAAGCCAAAACACAGTATTGTTTCTTGCGCCGACATCAGCCCAGTATCGGTTCCCGCGTTCTGTATGTTTATTTGTATAACTGACCACCAGATGGCAGCACCGATCAGAGAAGATTAGCTCTCACAGGTAAAGATACACCGACATGCGTTATTTTACCCGCTGCGCCAAATTCCCCCGCTCTCCACAATCACTCTCTTGTCAGCTTATGTGCACTTCGCATTTATGTCGGAGGTTTTGAATCCCTTGTGTTGTGTACTAAGTTAATCTTACAAAACTCAAATTTATTTCTTAACGTACACCAAACCGTACCTATATCCGCACTGATATCTAACTTTAACGCTCCATAGCTTCCAACCCATGAACTTCCATACTCAGGCCGTACTGAAAATTCATTTGTGTGCCGCTCCCCTCACCGTACATGTTTCGTTTGAATGTCCGCGTGTCTATTTTACCCTGACGGGTAATGGTTTGCACAGCCACTTTGGATAAGACGGAGACACTTTGACGACCGACAGAGAAGCGACGAAATTATTTATTTACCTACAGGGAATTACTACTGAAAAGTTTAGCTGTTCGCCATCTTGTGAACATAATATCGTCTATATTACTATAACACATCATATATAAACCTTGTAGCTCTCTTTATGGCCACCGGCCTTTCTAACACCGATTCCCGTCAGATCACCAAGTTAAGCGCTGTCGGGCAGGGCTAGCACTTGGATGGGTGACCATCCCGTCTCCCGAGCGCTCCTGGCATGCGGGGCTGCACTCAGCCCTTGTGAGGCAAATCGAGGAGCTACTTGATCGAGAAGTTGCGGCTCCGGTCTCGTAAACGACATATGGCTGGGAGAGCGGTGTGCTGAAGATATGCCTCTCCATATCTGCATCCAGTGAAGCCTGTAGGCTGTAATGGTTCTTTATTTACGTGACCATTACGGCACTCCAACCCCAGCTCTCGATACCAGTAATATCGTACTACTTTCCTGCGAAGTAACAGACATATTTTTGTGACAACATTCACATTTCGTTTTATTAATGTATAGGTACTGTATCGATATGTTACAGTGATATGGTTCTTGTGTGTATTCATTTCTGTGAGACTGTCATAATCTTTGACTTACTTGTAACCGTTTTGGCGCGAATGCGCACAGAGTAATCTTTGTTTCACTTGCAGAAGTTGTTATTTCGCTTTGTAAAAGAACAGTCAAGTCTTGTGTTTGGTTAAAGTGGAAATTAAATATATGAAGATTGATACAAAACTCTTTTCTTGATGATGTGACAATTAAGAAGAAGTTTAATAAAAATGTGGATCGTGAACACCAAGTCAAAAATTATTTCTAACATACCACTGTTCTGATATGGGATTGTTCGATCATTAAGAATTTCCTGAAAAACGCATTTGTTAGGTCTTCCAATATTGCTAAAATACAGATCTGGACCTTCTAGCAGTCAAAGAGGAATCACCCTAGAATCAACAAGATGAGCCATAACAACTTCGACGAAATCTGCGTGGGAGTCCACTCAAGATAAGTGCCAAAATTAATGACTTTTTTACAGTGACTTCATTATTTCCTTTCTGACGATACCATCTAAAGTCAATAACTTTGTTGTTGCCCGATAAAACGAACATGTGCTGCGTGAGCAACATTATTAATCTTGATTTCTAACCTACTTTGCAAGTGGTTGTATTGTTAGCAGGCTGAGGATGACATGGTGGCCGGTCGGTGCCATTGGGTCTTCATAGCCTCTTCGGACGGAGTTAAGTTTTTGTTTAGCTCTCTTTATATTGCCCATCCAACAACTACCAGAATTTCAGCACTTATTACTTCCACATTTTATTTTATTTAGTGTTTTATGGAATTTGTTGGAGGTCTGAGTTATTTTTTATTATCAGTTCTGTTTTTATGGTTTACTTTTAGAGTAAAAACTGGTACGTAATATTCACTTTCATCTAGCATGGTGATCGTAGAGTGAGGGACAGCAACAGTCTCATCCTCACAGTAGAAGTGTCTGCTTAGAAATGCAACAGCGAGAAATCCGCACTGCCCCTTGATGGCCTACGACTGCCGATCGAAGAGATCATTGGAGAAGAGGAATCTCAAATTTATTCTGTAATACGTTTTCCTAACATAAAATAACCCAGTGCTGTTTGCACTCATCACTGTATTTGAGCTGACTGCGGCAGAACGTGAGAGTGAAGGTATCGTGCGTAGACGATACCATCAATTTCTAATTTGAATGACGAATATTAGTGGGAATTGTAGAAGTGTCCGTTCGTATGTAGTCAAAAACGAATTACGGAAGAATTTTCACCACCAAGTAGGTAACAAATGGCATCGCCCACATCCTGACAGCAATATTTGTCAGACACGGATTGGTTATCTGCTGTGAAAGTCATACAGCAAGCCTGTGACTGTACAGATACCTTTCAGTCGCTTCTGGTTACAAGCGACAGAACAACAGTTCTTTTGGGTAGGAAGGGCAGAAACAAAAGGTGTTCACAGGCAGGCTGAAAATGACATTTGGTAAAACAGGGAGCCATAAAGCAAAGTTTAATGTACACAATTCATGCCAACAGCCCCTGATTGAAACTAGAGACATTCAAAAATTGACAGTATTAAGGTTCATCCAATTGTAATTCCGACAGTGCACAAAATCAGTTATCCTTATTAAATCAGAATATCCGAGGACTAACAGGTAACCTTAATGAGTTGGGGTAGTTTTGGCAGGTGAAATGGTGAAGGCAGCAGAGGATGAAATAGATAAAAAGACGAGGGTTAGTAGAAATTCTTGGGTAACAGAAAATATATTGAAGTTAATTGATGCAAGAAGAAAATATAAAAATGCAGTAAATGAAGCAGGAGAAAAGGAATTCAAATGTCTCACAAATGAGATCAACGGGAAGTGCAAAATGGCTAAGCAGGGTTGGCTAGAGGACAAATGTAAGGACGTGGAGGCATGTATCACTACGGGAAAGATAGATACTGCCTACAGGAAAATTAAAGAGACCTTTGGAGAAAAGAGGAACAACCACCTGTATGAATATCAAGAAATCAGATGGAAAACATGTCTTAAGCAAAGAAAAGGAAGCAGAAAGGTGGGAGGAGTATACAGAGGATCTACAAAACGGCGATATACTTAAGTGCAATATTATGGAAATGGAAGAGGACGTAAATCAAGATGAAGTATGATACTTCGTGAAGGATTTGATAGAGCACTGAAAGACCTAAGTTGAAACACGGCCCCAGCAGTAGACAACATCCCATTAAAACTACTGATAGCATTGGGTGAACCAGCCATGACAAAACTCTTCCATCTGGTGTGCAAGATGTATGAGACAGGCGAAATACCGTCATACTTCAAGAAGAATATAATAATTCCAATCCCGAAGAAAGGAGGTGTTTACAGGCGTGAAAATTACCAAACTATCAGTTTAATGAGTCATGGTTGCAGAATACTAACACGAATCCTTCTCAGACGTATAGAAAAACTGGTAGAAGTCAACCTCGGGGAAGATCAGTTTGGATTCTGTAGAAATGTTGGAACACTCGAGCCAATACAGATCCTACGACAAGATAAGTTAGGGAAATGCAAGCCTACGTATGGCAGATTTACAGAAAGCTTGTGACAATGTTCATTGAAATACTCTCTTTAAAAATCTGAACTAGGCAGGGGTAAAATAAGGGACCGATAGGCTATTTATAATTTGTCCAGAAACTGGATGGAACTTATAAGAGTCGAGGGGCATGAAGGGGAAGCAGTGGTTGAGATGAGTGTGAGACAGGGTTGTAGTCTATTCCCCATGTTATTCACTCTGTATATTGAGTAAGCAGTATAGGAAATACAACAAAAATTTTGAGTAGGAATTAAAATCCATGGAGAAGAAATACAAACTTTAAGGTTTACCAATGGCATTGTAATTCTGTCAGAGATAGCAAAGGACCTGGGAGAGCAGCTGAACGAAATGGACACTGTATTGAAAAGAAGATATAAGATGAACATCAACCAAAGGAAAATGAGTATAATGGAATGTAGTCGAATTAAATCGGTTGATGCTGAGGATATTAGATTAGGAAATGGGACACTTAAAGTAGTAAATGAGTTTTGCTATTTGGGGACCAAAATAACTGATGATGGTCGAAGTAGAGAGGATATAAAATGTAGACTGGGTATCAAGGAAAGCGTATCTGAAGAAGAGAATTGTGTTGACATCAGGTATAGTTTTAAGTGCAGGAAGTCTTTCCTAAAAGTACCTGTATGGAGTGTAGCCATGTATGGAAGTGAAACATGGACGATGAACAGTTCAGACAAGAACAAGAATAGAAGCCTTCGTAGTATGGTGCTATAGAAGAATGCTGAACATTAGATGGGTACATCATGTAACTAATAAGGAGGTACTGAATAGAACTGGGGAGAAGAGGGATTTGTGGCACAGCTTCACTAGAAGAGGAGATCGTTTGATAGGATACCGTCTGAGTCATCAGGTGATCACCAATTTAGCACTGGAGGGAAGTGTGGGGTTTAAAAATCGTAGTGGGAGACCAAGAGAGGAAATCACTAAGCACATTCAGAGGATGTAGGTTGCAGTAGGTACTCGGAGATGTAGAGGCTTGCACAAGGTAGAGAAGCATGGAGAGCTGCATCAGATCAGACTATGGACTGAAGACAACATTTGTGTTGAAGAATTACATCCGAGCAACTATGGGGAAAGGAGGAGTTGCCACCTTTGCAGAAAATGTTCTGATTTCAAGAATACTAACATTAATAAATTTTGCTCAGAACAGAACTTAGAAGCATATGCAACAGAAGTAGTATTTCATAATAAGTCCTTTTAAATAGTAAGTATATGCAGACCACTTTCAGGAGACTTAATCCTCTTCATAAACGATCTGGAAACTCTGTTGTCCCATATCACAGTAAAATAAACAAGGAACTAGTGGGTGCAATTGATTTTAATGTCAATTTATTGAAAAGCTCTTTTGGTGAAAAAAATTGCTATTAGTAACAGTTACATTCAATTTAATTCCTACTGTAAACTTTGCAAATAGGATACATAAATTCGCTGACACTACTACTGATAACATCTTTGCAGACAAATCTAGGAAAAAAATTTCATGCCAAGAAACCAGTAGTAAGTGGGCTATCTGATCATGAAACGCAGCATCTTAAATGTTGAAACTTGACAATATATATAATCTATTAAATCTGAGTACAGTAGTGTAATAAACCAGTCAAAAATTGAGAATTTTAGGAGACTGCTGAAGTACATGAACTGGATACATGATTACAATGCTTCTGACTCGAATGGAAAATGATTCTCACTCATTAATAATGTTACTTCCTCTTTTGAAAATTGTTTTCCCCTAAAGTAAACTCAACTGTAATGGAACTCTAAAAATAAACAATGGATTATACAAGGAATAAAGATATCATCTGAGACAAAAAGGACAATGTATCTACTATCCAGGCACAGCTGTGATGTTAATATTGTAATGCATTACAAAGAATACTGCAAATTATTGCAGCAAGTAATCCAGAAAGCTAAGCAATTTATTATCAGGAGAAAATGATTGTATCAGGCAACAACAAATGAACTATATGAGATATAGTCAAGAAAGAGACAGGTGGGGCAAAAAGAAAGATGAATAGGTAGCTCTAAAATGAATAATACGTTGATAACAAGTACATGTAGTATTGCAAACCTCTTATAAAGTACTTTATGTACTTTCTTTCTGTTACTCGGTGCTTGGGGTTATCAGGATCGGTAAACAGTGCAATTGAGTATCTGAGATTAGTCTTTCAAAATAACTTAGGTAGAATGGAAATGATACTCACGTCTCTCAAAGAAGTCGCATCATCATAAAATCCTTAAAAACCGATTGTTCTAGTGGTTATGGTAACATGTCATTGAAGTTAATCAAAGAGTGCTCATGTGAGTTGAGTTCTGTCTTATTTGTGTATTCATTCTCTTATCTGTGGAACATTTCCAGCTAGGCCAAAAAATACAGAAGTTAAGTCTCTTTACAGGAATGCTGATAAAGAGATACCATAAATCTGTCGACCAGTTTCACCGGTTTCTTTAAAATTATTCGGAATGGTTGGTTAGTTGCTTGGTTGATTTGGAAGAGGGAACCATACAGTGAGGTCATCTGTCGTGTAGGATTAGGAAAGGATGGGGTAGGAAATCAGCTGTGCCCTTTCAAAGGAACAATCCTGGCATTTGCCAGAGTGATTCAGGTAAGTCACAGAAAACCTATATCAGAATGGCCTGATGCAGATTTCAACCAATGTCCTCCTCAATGCGAGTCTAATGTGCTAACCACTGCGCCAGCTTGCTCTTTTTGAAAACTTTATGTTCAAGCATTACCTTAAGTACTTTACTGCAAATAATATGCTGTCCAACTCAGTTCAGGCTCCTCAATGGTTTAGATACAGAGAAAACTATTTACAGGCACATTGGGAACATTCTTAATTCATTAGATAACGAATAAAATGTTACTGGCATTATCAGTAACCTGTCAATAGCCTTTCAATGTGTGAATCACATCATTCTAATAAGTAAATTATAACATTATGGTGTCACTCGCAGTGCTGCGAAATTGTTCGAGTCTTATGTAACTAACAGGAAACAAAGGTAGTTGTCACTCATCATCTGATTAGGAATTAATTACATGCTGTGTTCCTCCAGGTTCCATCTGAGTTCTACTGCTTTTTCTTGTGTACATTGATGACCTTTCGTCTGTTACAACGCCAGATGTTAAGTTCGTTTTATTTTCAGATGATACAAACATTGTACAAAGTAGTCAAAAGACCCACTTACGCAGTTCTGAACCTGCAGGAAATTTCCTTCCAGCATGCATATAACTTATGAAGACATGTAGGTCGAAGAGGTTGACAGAGTTAACTTTCTAGGATTGGCACTGGATAATAAATTTAGTTGGAAATGGCATGCCAAAGAATTGCAGAAGCGCTTAAACAAGTCTGTATTTGCAGTGAGAATGATGGCAGATGTAGAAGATATAAATATAAAAAACTGGCATATTTTCATTTTATCATGTTATACGGAATCCTAACACTGTACACAAAACTGATGGTGTACAAAGCTGTAGTCATTTCCACCTTGCTATATGGTTGCGAAACCTGGAAGTTATATTGCCGTGATCTGAAGAAACTAGAACGCTTCAACCTATA
The DNA here is from genome assembly GCF_023864345.2 of Schistocerca serialis cubense. Lineage (NCBI taxonomy): Eukaryota > Metazoa > Arthropoda > Insecta > Orthoptera > Acrididae > Schistocerca > Schistocerca serialis. Next base: position 58,099,461 of record NC_064644.1, read on the forward strand.
GAAGCTAAGATATATCATGAACCTGAAATGGGATGACTTCATATCCAACACGGCTGTTCTTGAGAAAGCAAAAATGTATAGCATGGATGCTCTTACCATTGGGCATCAACTCAGATGGGTCGAACATGTCCAGCGGATGAAAAATGACAGACTTCCACACCAAATGCTGTACAGCGAAGTGAGCACAGGTAAAGGGTCACGAGGTGCCCCTCTCCAACGTTATAAGGATCAGTACAAGAAAAATCTGAAAAACTTGAACATCGATCCGAGTAACTGGTCCACAATAGCAGAAGATCGAAGTCGCTGGCGCTGATTTACCTCAAATGCTCTTCAAAACTTTGAGCTGGAACGTCGAAGAATTGAGAATGACAAACGCCGGAGACGTAAACTCCTCCAGGCTCAGCCACGTCCTCCACCTTCCATCAGCTGTAATGTCTGTCGCCGCCTGTTCCACGCTAGGATTGGATTGCTAAGCCATCAACGACACTTACGCCTGAACCGTGACAAAGGGAATCTCAGGAGAGAAATGAAAACTCGAATACGAGTATCAGCCGACGACTGAATCACATTCAGGGGTACCTCGTCAAACCGTGCAGTAGCTTGTAATATGTCTCATTCGTGGAGTAAACTGAAGAACTTCATGTAGAGACCTGTTCAAGGAACTTTTTATTCTAACCACTACTTCTCAGTACATTTATTCTGTAATGAAATTTGTTACACTGCATCTTTGTTTCTACCCAATATGTCAATACGTACTAGGAATAAGAAGAATCTACATAAAGATCTAAATTCACCTACCTTTCACCAAAAGGAATCCAATATTTGGGAACACACAAAAATCAATAAATTTCCAGAAACCATTAAAAACGTGGCTTCAGATAAAGCACGGTTCAAACAGTGTCTGAAAGACATTTGGAGAGGCATCTCCTTCTAATCTATAGATGGATGTCTTAACAGGGACTGTTAGATCAACTGAAGTAAGATTCTCTGTTACGTTTCAGTTTCGGCAGCTCTTGGTCACAACAGTGAAGATTAGATATTTTGTGTATGATAAATTTGAAAATTCCTGGCAGATTAAAACTGTGTGCCGGACCGAGGTTCGAACTCAGGATCTTTGCCTTTCACAGGCAACTGCTCTACCGACTGAGCTACCCAAGCACAACTCAAGTAGTGAGTCGTGCTTGTGTAGCTCAGTCGGTAGAGCACTTGCTTGCGAAAGGCAAAGGTCCCGAGTTCGAGTGTCGGACCGGCACACAGTTTTAATCTGCCAGGAAGTTTCATATCAGCGCACACTCCACTGTAGAGTGAAAATTTCATTCTATGATAAATTCATTAAAAGTGCGTATGTATGTTTCATTCTGATGGTGTATTTACACTGTAACGTTTTAACCAGTTTTGACACCTACTGACAAATGATCAGGATAGTGGGTATTATAGTCAAATGTTTTACGTTTACGTTCTACTTTCAGACGTGTTCCACACCCACGAGGATCATATCATCTTTGGTTCTATGGAACGAAACCTGAATCTAATCTAATCTAAACCAAAACTGGACTCTGTCTAGTGGATCGACACACTTTCGGGATTTGGACTTCGTGGCAACTGAATCCAGTTCGTAATGAGAAACTAAATATGAGAAAAACGAAATGAGTGAACAGTCAGGTCAAGAACTCTTAAGAAAATCAAGGCAAACCAATGATGTTTAGGCACTCTTCAGTCCTTCGACTCCCTCAAAACAAACCATTATTAGGAGAGCATCAGTAAGCCCATAACGAATCTCCCCTGTCCCGACTCAACAGAAATGAGTAAGAACGAGAGTAATATTATCTGCTGTTGATATCAACGGTAGTCCTTACAAGAAGGTACTCCATCTCAAAGAACCTGAGGAAAACAGAAGTTGATCCAACAAAACTCAAAGTGAAAAACAGAAGCTGATCCAACAAAACTCAAAGTGACAAACCAAAAGCGGCAGTAAGTCTTCAAGCTGATCCTACAAGATCTGCGACCAGGAGGCTGAAATAATAAAGTTCGTCAAATGCTATTTGCGGTTCCCAACCTAACCTTCGAAAAGAAGTGTTAAGAAAGAGTTTTTTGTTGTGGTAGTTGTAAACCAGAATGAGTAACAATTATTCAAATTGTTACATATAAGTCCAAAAGCAGCTTACCATTTTTAATAATGAACATCTACTAATGGCTCAAATTTTTTAATTAATCTAACATTAACATCGAAGGTACCTTCTTATTTTTTCTTTATTTCGAGTGAAGTGATACTTCCAGCCGGCCAGAGTGGCCGTGCGGCTCTAGGTGCTACAGTCTCGAACCGAGCGACCGCTACGGTCGCAGATTCGAATTCTGGCTCAGGCATGGATGTGTGAGATGTCCTTAAGTTAGTTAGGTTTAATTAGTTCTAAATTCTAGGCGACTGATGACCTCAGAAGCATTTGAACTAAGTGATACAGGCGATGTACTCAATTATTCACTAGATCTATCCCACAATCCCTGACTTCCTCCGCACTTTTTATCTTCTACAGGTCCCTCTAGTACCATTGAAATGTTTTCTGATGTCCGATCACCCTGTCCCTTCTCTTTGTAAGTGTTTTCCGTATATTCCTTTCTTCGACAAGTCTCGCACTCGTCGGCCCTTGCAACCTTCTGAATTGTGTGGATAACGGTTTCCAAAGGGCTGATGGTGTATCGCCCGTCTCATACGTTCTACACTACTGGCCATTAAAATTGCTACACCAAGAATGCAGATGATAAACGGGTATTGATTGGAGAAATATATTATACCAGAACTGACACGTGATTACACTTCCACGCAATTTGGGTGCATAGATCCTGAGAAATCAGTACCCAGAACAACCACCTCTGGCCGTAATAACGGCCTTGATACGATTGTGCATTGGGTCAAACAGAGCTTGGATGGCGTGTACAGGTATAGCTGCCCACGTAGCTTCAACACGATACCACAGATCATCAAGAGTAGTGGCTTGCGTATTGTGATGAGCCAGTAGCCCGGCCACCATTGACCAGACGTTTTCAATTGGTGAGAGATCTGGAGAATGTACTGGCCAGGACAACAGTCGACGATTTTCTGTATCCAGAAAGGCACCTACAGGACCTGCAACATGCGGTCGTGCATTATCCTGCTCCAATGTAGGGTTTCGCAGGGATGGAATGAAGAGTAGAGCCACGGGTCGTAACACATCTGAAATGTAACGTCCACTGTTCAAAGTGCCGTCAATGCGAACAAGAGTTGACCGAGACGTTTAACCAATGGCACCCCATACCATGACGGCGGGTGATAAGCCAGTATGGCGATGACGTATACACGCCTCCAATGTGCGTTCACCTCGATGTCGCCAAACACGGATGCGACCATCATGATGCTGCAAACAGAACCTGGAATCATCCGAAAAAATGACATTTTGTCATTTGTGCTATCAGGTTCGTCGTTGAGTACGCCATCGCAGCGTCAAGGGTAACCGCAGCCATGGTCTCCGAGCTGATAGTCCATGTTGCTGCAAACGTCGTCGAACTGTTTGTGCAGATGGTTGTTGTCTTGCAAACGTCCCCATCTGTTGAGTCAGGGATCGAAACGTGGCTGCACGATCTGTTACAGCCATACGGATAAGATGCCTGTCATCTCGACTGCTAGTGATACGAGGCCGTTGGGATCCAGTACGGCGTTTCGTATTACCCTTTTGAACCTACCGATTCCATATTCTGCTAACAGTCATTGGATCTCAACCAATGCGAGCACCAATGTCGCCATACGATAAACCGCTTCAATCCGACCTTTATAAAAGTCGGAAACGTGATGGTACGCATTTCTCCTCCTTACACGAGGCATCACAACACCGTTTCACCAGACAACGCCAATCAACTGCTGCTTGTGTATGAGAAATTTGTTGGAAACTTTCCTCTAGTCAGTAAGTTGTAGGTGTCGCCACGGCGCCAACCTTGTGTGAAAGCTCTGAAAAGCTGATCACTTGCATATCAAAGCATCTTTTTCCTGTCAGTTAAATTTCGCGTCTGTAGCACGTCATCTTCGTGGTGTAGCTATTTTAATGGCCAGTAGTGTATACACCAGTGTGAAAACTAGTGGCCGTGTTTAGATAACCTTCGTGTAAACTGTACTATTTCCCACTTCTCCAGGTATTGTACTGCATATTTTAAGTTATAGAAAAATTACTTTCGAAACTTCCGCCATACCTGAGTGTAAGAGTTGGCTTTACATAAATAGAATTACTTTTAGAATTTTAGATAATGTCTATTACATTTCAGTGAAATTACAGAAATGCTAAAGGTGCAAAAATTTATTAGACTTTAGCCTAATCTTTTGTTTTGAGTGCATAGTGATAAATCCAGCACTCACATATGGTGACGTTGGTTACGCTCAGAATGTTGTGCAAGCTACTAAAAACTGTTCCATGACTGATTTTCCCTTTTTTCATTTTGCCTCGATTGCAGTACATCGATTATCGAGCTGAAGGGCCTATACTTCTCTCGCGATTTCAGATGCTTGATTGAATGATAGTTTCCCACTTCGTTCTTTGTTACTTCGACTTTTTCGATAGTACTGGAAGCAACTGCACCATCTTCCTCTGTCATACGATGGTGCATTGCTGTCGTACATTTCCAGCAACCCAGCGTGGGCTTTTCTACCGTTGTTCGCCTTCAAATGCAGGAAATGAATTACTGTACGATAATGTACTTTTTGAATGGGCTATGGGATTTTGTTTTGGATCCTCCAGTTGTGTTCTGCAGTATTGTGGAACAGTGATTCCATTGTGTACCAGAACAGGAAAGTTTCATTTAAAGTGTTAACTACACAACTTTATTTTCTCAAGGCGATAAAAAATACTATACAAATGCATGTATTTCCTACCATTTCTGAGTACCACACGTTGTGTTTGTCAAGTTGGGAGGACGTGCAAAATCTTTCATGCATATGTGTTGGAGCTTTGGTATCATGCACTAAATTTCACGTGTAAACTCAGATACAGTTCCTTACCATGTTTTGAGTTTGTTAGACCGGAGCAGGTGATGTTTACCGAAAAGTAAGTGCTGTATCATAGCAAGAGAAGATGCTACGCGTTATTAAGTAGTCTATATGAAAGAAAGTAACACATTGCAATGCAAACGCCTTTTTTGTGCTAAAAGGCAGTTAATAGCTGTAAATAAAGTCTACAATGAAAATACACCTTTAGAAATTACATTCGAATGTGGACACACTCTCATTTGTACGAACTATTTGGACAAGTTCTGTTTTGAATGATTTTCAAAGGCAAATATCTTTCTTTTGTTGAAAATAATTTGTACGTTATTGCACAGTGCTTGTGATACTATTTCATAATATTTATTTATAACAATGTAGTATGTGATATCACGGAATAATTATTGTAAGTTGGCAACTGTAACACTGATACTTTTATTATTTATTTATTTAACCTGGCAAGATATTCAGTGTTACAATGAATATCCTGATATAGTTGTTCCTTCATACTTATTTAAAATATTTAAAATCAATATAGGAGAATACAAAGACGTAACAACGGCATTACTTGTTAACAGAATGGTTCTTTGAGGTAACTATTGCACTTAAACAAATAAACCAGAAGAATCATCTAAACAATCACGAGAAACTTTCTATACCTCTGTTTTGAACGACGTGGGTATTTCGTCAATGCTGGAAGTAAACGAACCTCAGTCCTCCTGATTTTTCCAGTATTCATCGTAAGTAGTTTACAGTAAACCATCAACGTATTTATTCTTGTCAGCTGAGATTGAATCACTCAGCAGTACTTCGGCTCGGGGTTAAGAAAAGCGTTTGGTAATGGTCCACCTGCATTTCTCAAGAGGCTTCCCCTCTTGGTAATTCTTCTGTGAACTCTAGAATGCAATAGCGTCCATATCAATATGAGTGCTTCCCATAGCTTTGTACCTATATGTGAATATTCGTTTCAATGTACTTATGTGATCTAAATTTCGTAGGCCTTTAGATGGAGATTTCATGTCTCTCACTCTACAATCTTCATCAATGTTTCTTACTTCACCCACTGATTGGTAGATCTCATCATCTTTCTCTTTTACTGCAATTGTCGGCTTTTTTCGCAGAGGTCTCTCTACTCTATCATCGAAAATATTGTCAGGAGGTAAGTGATCATATCTTCGTAATAATAATTATTAATACTAGTTCTATGGAACATTATTACGAGGGAGTACAGAAGAAAGTGATGCTAGCAGCTGCTCTGCGGGGGAACGTCTGGAATGGAAACCGCGACTGAAATCAACGCCTCCTGTTGGTCATGACGGACTACTTCTTCTCTGCACGAAATTTAGATTGGGACGGGTTCATGTTTGCTCTGAAATGTATATTTTCACAGGGTTGTATCAAGGCACATTTTCGATTTCACCACAACTGCGTGGTGTATTTGGATTTGGATTCTGCTGATCCTACATGTACTATTCCATTCCGTATCTCATTTGTGGACATGTTCACCCGTGCATCTCACCTCCTCAGTTGTCAACAGTTTTAGCTTTTAATGAAAAAATGTGTGTGAAAACTTATGGGACTTAACTGCTAAGGTCATCAGTCCCTAAGCATACATGCTACTTAACCTAAATTATCCTAAGGACGAAAATACACACCCATGACCGAGGGCGGACTCGAACCTCCGCCGGGACCAGCAGCACAGTCCATGACTGCAGCGCCTGAGACCGCTAGGCTAATCCCGAGCGGCTAGCTTTTAATGCCAAAAGCATTTTTCCGTAGGGCAGACGCAAAGAAAAATGGGGAAAGGGATAGGGAAAGAGAGAGAACGCCTGTTTGAGACTCAGCTGCCTGAACAGACCTGTCGCACTTGGTTTGTCTTGGTACTGCAGAACCGGCGGAGTCGCTGATCGACGGCACCGATTAGTGTGTGGTCTGTACAAGCGGCCGCAATTACTCTCCTGACATGCCAGACACCCGCGCACCGCCAAGCAGAAATAATTCAGGCACCAGCAGCGCACGGGGCAGTGCTCACCACGGCTAACTTGTACATCCAGGAGCAGTGGTGTTACACACGGCCAACCCGTCTCTGGACAGAGCGCCCATTCTTCCCGGCAGCCAGTCCACTCACGGAGCCATCTGTACATGTGTCTCATCGTGACACAATACTCTCTTCTCATAGAGAAATTTGCTATTCACATATTCAGATGTGGCATTCTGCGAAGTAAGTAAAGTTGATTGGAGTGGAGTCCAATAACATACATCTGTAATTATAACATACACTTACAGCTTTCGTAAAGGCAAATAATAATTTCTGGATGACTCAGCCAAACTATGCATTTGTGCTAGTTTATGATTCCATGGCTGGCGTTTAACGCAAGCAGGTTCTCATTTGCCTGCAAAAGGCAATACTCATTCAGTGCCAACCAATCCTACAAAGAAAAAATGTGAAATGGTGGATCCAGAAGCCCTGCATAAAGATCCAGTGTTTTTGCTGACCACTGGTCTCAAGCAATGTCCCGCAGTAGTTCGGATACTGAACACCTACACTGCGACTACAACAGTTCAGATTTCCGTTCAGCCTCCCAAATTTTGGTTCCCGTTGATTTCCACAAATCCCATACAGAAAATTTGGAGATGATTCGCCCGACTAGTACAGAATTAATGTCCTTCCACAACCCAGGCATGTGCTCCCTCTAGTTCCGTCAGAGACAGCAAAGGACTTGGAAGAGCAGCTGAACGGAATGGACAGTGACTTGAATGGAGCATATAAGATGAACATCAACTAGAGTAAAACAAGGGTAATGGAATGTAGTCGAATTAAATCGGGTGATGCTGAGGGAATCAGTTTAAGAACTGGGACACTTAAAGTAGTACATCAGTTTTGCTGTTTGGCAACAAAATAACTGATGATGGTCGAAGTAGAGAGAATACAAAATGTAGACTGGCAATGACAAGGAAAGCGTTTCTAAAGAAGAGAAATTTGCTAACATCGAATATAGATTTAAGTGTCACTATGTCTTTTCTGAAAATGTTTGTTTGGAGTGTAGCCATGTGTGGAAGTGAAAAATGGACCATAAACAGTCTAGACAATAAGAGTATAAAAGCTTTTGAAATATGGTGCTACTGAAGAATGTTGAAGATTAGATGGGTAGTTCACGTAATTCATTAGGTGGTACTGAAAACAATTGGAGAGAAGAAGAATTTTTGGCACATTTCGGCTAGAAGAAGGGATCGGTTGGTAGGATATGTTCTTAGGCATCAAGGGATCACCAATTTAGTATTGGAGGGCAGCGTGGAGGCTGAAAATAGTAGATGGAGACCAAGAGATGAATACACTAAGCAGATTCAGAAGTATGTAGGCTGCAGTCGTTACTGGGAGATGAAGAGGCTTGCACAGGATAAAGTAGGATGGAGAGCTGCTTCAGACAAGTCTTTGGACTGTAGACCACAATAAGAACAGTCTTTAACAGAGCGGCGACGGTGCAAGCCGCGGTAAACGTTTTCCCCACTGAGGTCGCTCACTCGCTTGAACGATGGACGTCTGAAACAAATATAAAACACTATTTATTAGTAAAATACATTAGTTGGATATCAATTAAAAAAAACAGTTAATACGGAAGTGCACAAATATCCAAGTGAATAGAAACAGAACATTGTAACACCTTAGAACAGGAGGGTGATATTGGAAATAGCCATGTCCACATAGACACCAATATTGCGGAATTAGTGAGCTGACTAATGAAAAGATATAGAAATATACATGTAAGCACTAATTCTCTATACTAAGTGCATGCTGAACATAGCTAGCCGACCGGGTGAATAAATTTACGGGTGCAAAACCCCGACTCTAACTTGCAACAAAAACTTTACAGTCCCCTCTTGAAAACTCACACAAATGCCGATTACATTTGCCATTCCTCTAAGACAGGTACACAGGATGGCTGACAGCTGAAATTTAAGCGGTGCGGTTGGCCCCAGAAACTATTAACAGTTCTGAGATGAGATCCCTCCTCTCTAGAAGAAGTTGAAGTCTCCACACTCAACAGTTCTAAGGTTGCCTCTCTGCAAATCTAATATGAAGTGACTATCTCTGTCCTATTCAAAAACCCTGCTGGTTCTGCCAACACTAGAGGCTGTTAAGCCAATCGCTATAGACCTTCTGAGTTTTAATCAATGAGAGGTTTCTAAAACTAAGAACAATTTCCTTTCTCCTGTATAATCGGTCATGATTAACCCTTACTGCATGGCTCCGTATTGTCGTTGGGTTCAAAGCAGAACTGCTTTCGCATCACGAGAGTGGTTCCACTCTTAGCTAGTGACAAGGGCTGCATGTACGCACTCACGAGTTTCTTCCATGTTACAAGAATAATTTTAGTATACAAAACTGGGTCTGTCTTACATAATCAAACAACTACTGTTGACCTCCTTGTATTCCGGCTGGTTCTTCTCATCCTGAGTGCATCATGTTTGCCGCCCCTTGCAGATTGTATCTTTCTCAAAAACGTTCTTTCCTGGATATCTCACAATTGGAGTTTACGGTCTGACGAACGGCTGGAAAAGTTTTTACGACACGCTAGCTATTGGATGGTTGTGCCACTCACTTTCCCCCTGTCAGCCAGGAGGCCCAACTTCCAAAAAGAAACCTTAAATGTCTCTTTCACCAAAGTGAAAAGAAATAGAGAAGAAGTTATTACGCTTGCAGTCATTGGCGTTTCTTTCATTTATATTATTGTCATGCGTCAGTAGTAATTTGGATGTAACTGAGAACTTAAATGTTGGATAGAAGGCTAGTAGTTAAGTTACTGAGCAGTTTTGGAAAAACTGTCCCGTAACACAAGCTCACAGCATACATTTTCAAAGGATGAAAGTGAAATTAAGGGTGTAATTTTGCAGTCAGGTGGGTTGTGGACAAGCTCTCTCAGCTTCTTCACAAAATAGGTCTGACTTCTTTCTGTCTACATATCAGCAATACTATAATTCCTATCACGTAGAACTATACCGTGGTCACTAACTGATTTTATCTGGCTCTATAAAAGTGCTAAATGTCCATCGTTATTCTCGATCAACACTTCACTGTCTTCAGCCTTCGTTTTTCCGGGTATTTAATTCACACTGGGGACGATCAAAATGTAATTAGTTTCGAGATGCATGAACACATTGTAATCACCTTCGTCCAGTCAGTGGAACATAGTTTGATAGTTCACTCATTCCTCAAATAAAACTTATTTTTTTCGATGTTTGTGTAAAAATTAACCACTTAGACAAATTTCGGACGGTCCTCACCTATGGTAGGTCTGTCATGATGGCATCAACAAGTAGGAAACATACACTCACGTTCCTTACAACGGTATTTTCCAAGAGCGTCCAGAAATCAAATATAGAATCAGCGATGTTTGCTTCCTGTCTGTCAGGGCACTCGTTTACAACATGGCTCATTGTCTAAATATCAAGAGAGTCACACGTACTGTCAGTGCGAAAGCTCCACTTGTGCGTGTTGTATTTGCACATACCTTCTTCAGTTTGGTATCTATTAAGGTGAACTCAAACGTCCCTCTGTTGATGGAAGCCTGGAACTTTAAAAGGAAACTTCGACAACATTTCCTTCTTTCAATTATCTCAGCGGTTTCAGATATAATGAAACATGACAGAACTAAGTCAGTGGAAAGATGGTGGCCAGACGTCCAATGTGCCAGTGATCGTCTTACTGGAGGGGGGAGGGGGGGGGAGACTGTGGTCTGCGCATGCGCACCAGAAGCTAGCCGTCAGCCAGCGCGGCGGAGGCGACCCCTGCCCAGCCTGCGACAGACCCGGTAATGAGGCGACGGCAGCGCCTCCACGGCGCGTTGCGGGTAATCCAATCTTGAGGATTAGCCGCCGCTGCTCGCCACCCAAACAACACGCCTCCGGCCGCTAATGAACGCAATTACAAGTTTGCGCTCGCGTGCTCCTGCCGTAATCAGCGACGAGCAGTTAAACGTCGCACACCTCTCCAGAAGACGGCCCCTGTCCGCACGTACATCCATCCCTTACCCTCGCCCCAACCCCAGCCCTCACCGAATTCAGCCAAGATCCGAGACGCTACTACCGCCCCTAGTCTCAACTCTCTAGAGGCCCCGAGTCCACCTGGGCTCCATGCTAATGGAAAACGTCTGAACGTACTGTCCACCTCTGGAGAGGAAGAGATCATTACAAGCTTTATACATTTACTGCTCTACGTCGTAAATGCGTTTCTACTGTTACTATGCACAAAAATAAGAGCCAGATGGACGTGATTCGACACAGCAATGAGAAGCAAAACTACATGTAATGAACCTTTAGGCTACTGCCCTGTGTCAGACAATCTGCTTTTGGAGGCACCAAAAAATAGTCACATAAAGATGCTAGAAGACCGTCTTTCGACTCAAAGCAATCATCCTGCCACAAATTTCCTTGGATATGAAACAGAAGAAATTCAAACAGCAATAAATCTATGTGGCGTAGACCTTTCGACAACTCGTAGCTGAAATTTGGCAGCGACATTCTCCTGATAAAATATGTCTGTCCTTCACTAACCATTGTCTCGCTTCACCTGTTTCTCCATTATTTCGTCTAGCATACTTTCATAGTACACTCAGGTGACAGAAGTCACGGGGTACCTCCTAATATGGCGTCGGACTCCTCTTGCCCGGCGTAGTGCCAAAAACATGACATGCACGGACTTAACAAGTCGTTGGAAGTACCCTGCAGAAATCTTGAACCACACTGCCTCTATAGGCCTCCATAATTGCGAAAGTATTGACTGTGCAGCATTTTGTGAACAAACTAAGCTCTTGATTATATTCCAAAAACGTGCAATGAGGCCGGCCGGAGTGGCCGAGCGGTTGTAGGAGCTACAGTCTGGAACCACCCGACCGCTACGGTCGCAGGTTCGAATCCTGCCTCGGGCATGGATGTGTGTGATGTCCTTAGGTTAGTTCGGTTTAAGTTGTTCTAAGTTCTAGGAGACTGATGACCTCAGAAGTTAAGTCCCATAGTGCTCAGAACCATTTGATCAATGAGTTTCATGTTGGATAATCTGGCTGGCAAAATAATCCACTCCAATTGCCCAGAATGTTTTTCAAACTAATCGCTATCAATTCTTATCCGGTCGCATGGTGCATTGTCTTGCATGAAAATTCCATAGTCGAATGGCTCCAATTGGTGCCCAACGAACCGAATGCAGCCATTCCCGGTCAATGATCGGTTCAGTTGGACCACAGGACCCAGCCCATTCCATGTAAACACAGGGAACACCTTATGGAACCACCACTAGATTACACAGTTCCTCGTTCACAATCTGGGTCCATGACTTTGTGGGGTCTGCGCCACAATCGAACCCAACCGTCTGATCTTACCAACAGAAATCGGAACTTACAGGAACAGGCCTCGGTTTTTCAGTAGTCTAGGCCCTTGTGTCAGAGATCTGCTGCCATAGCCCATTTATGCCGAATTTCGCCGCACTGTCGTAACGGATATGTTTGTCGTACGTCCCACATTGATTTCTGTGGTTATTTAACGGGGCGTTGCTTGTCTGTTAACACTGACAACTCTATGCAAACGCCACTCCTCTCGGTTATTAAGTGAAGGCTGTCGGCACATTTCGTTTTACGTGGTGAGAAGTAATGACTGAAACTTGGTGTTCTCGGGACATTCTTTACACTGTCGATCTCGTATTACTGAATTCCCTAACTATTTGCGAAGGCGAAGGTCCCATGCATATAGCTCCAACTAGCATTCCGCACTCAGAGGCTGTTAATTTCCTTCGTGCAGTGATAACCACGTCTGAAACCTTTTTACGTGAATCACCTGAGTACGAATGGCAGCGTCGCTAATGCATTGTCCTTTAATACAACCGCCATATGTGAATATTTGCCGTATACAGATCTGCTATTTGTAACGCAAAAGAGAAGAAAAGTAGTATTCTGAGTATCTGAAAATATTGAAAACTACACTCCTGGAAATTGAAATAAGAACACCGTGAATTCATTGTCCCAGGAAGGGGAAACTTTATTGACACATTCCTGGAGTCAGATACATCACATGATCACACTGACAGAACCACAGGCACATAGACACAGGCGACAGAGCATGCACAATGTCGGCACTAGTACAGTGTATATCCACCTTTCGCAGCAATGCAGGCTGCTATTCTCCCATGGAGACGATCGTAGAGATGCTGGATGTAGTCCTGTGGAACGGCTTGCCATGCCATTTCCACCTGGCGCCTCAGTTGGACCAGCGTTCGTGCTGGACGTGCAGACCGCGTGTGACGACGCTTCATCCAGTCCCAAACATGCTCAATGGGGGACAGATCCGGAGATCTTGCTGGCCAGGATAGTTGACTTACACCTTCTAGAGCACGTTGGGTGGCACGGGATACATGCGGACGTGCATTGTCCTGTTGGAACAGCAAGTTCCCTTGCCGGTCTAGGAATGGTAGAACGATGGGTTCGATGACGGTTTGGATGTACCATGCACTATTCAGTGTCCCCTCGACGATCACCAGTGGTGTACGGCCAGTGTAGGAGATCGCTCCCCACACCATGATGCCGGGTGTTGGCCCTGTGTGCCTCGGTCGTATGCAGTCCTGATTGTGGCGCTCACCTGCACGGCGCCAAACACGCATACGACCATCATTGGCACCAAGGCAGAAGCGACTCTCATCGCTGAAGACGACACGTCTCCATTCGTCCCTCCATTCACGCCTGTCGTGACACCACTGGAGGCGGGCTGCACGATGTTGGGGCGTGAGCGGAAGACGGCCTAACGGTGTGCGGGACCGTAGCCCAGCTTCATGGAGACGGTTGCGAATGGTCTTCGCCGATACCCCAGAAGCAACAGTGTCCCTAATTTGCTGGGAAGTGGCGGTGCGGTCCCCTACGGCACTGCGTAGGATCCTACGGTCTTGGCGTGCATCCGTGCGTCGCTGCGGTCCGGTCCCAGGTCGACAGGCACGTGCACCTTCCGCCGACCACTGGCGACAACATCGATGTACTGTGGAGACCTCACGCCCCACGTGTTGAGCAATTCGGCGGTTCGTCCATCCGGCCTCCCGCATGCCCACTATACGCCCTCGCTCAAAGTCCGTCAACTGCACATACGGTTCACGTCCACGCTGTCGCGGCATGCTACCAGTGTTAAAGACTGCGATGGAGCTCCGTATGCCACGGCAAACTGGCTGACACTGACGGCGGCGGTGCACAAATGCTGCGCAGCTAGCGCCATTTGACGGCCAACACCGCGGTTCCTGGTGTGTCCGCTGTGCCGTGCGTGTGATCATTGCTTGTACAGCCCTCTCGCAGTGTCCGGAGCAAGTATGGTAGGTCTGACACACCGGTGTCAATGTGTTCTTTTTTCCATTTCCAGGAGTGTATGTATGTACTGGTCTACGGGTTGCGTCTTCGATTCATCTTCGGTCCCGGGTTCGAATCACACCACTGCTTAAATTTTGATTAACAATCAGCATTGGCATCCCAAGACTTCTGGCATAGGAGTTCACCATCATTCTGCCAACGGCTTTGTCAAAGATGGTGGAGGAGCGGACAGACAACCAGGGCACTCTCTTATCCTAGGGGTGGGAAACTTCCCCTAAAGGCGGAAGAATCAACAAAGATCAACCGCATGAGGGTGCAGAAGGCAATGCTAACCACTGCATTAAAGACACGTATTGTGTATCCACAGGACATGATGCCTGTAATTGAAGAAGTGTCATGATGATCTATCCATTAGCAAAAGATTCGGGAATAGTTCCCCACTTTGATCTCCGGGAAGAGACTACCAAGGGGGAGGTTAACGTGAGAAAAAGATTGAATAATAAACAAAAAGATAGCGTTCTACAAGTCGGGGCGTGGAATGTCAGAAGCTTGAACGTGGTAGGGAAACTAGAAAATCAGAAAAGTGATATGGAAAGGCTCAATCTAGGTATACCTGTTGTCAGTGAAGTGATGTGGAAAGAAGACGAGGATTTCTGGTCAGATGAGTATAGGGTAATATCAACAGCAGAAGAAAATGGTGTAACGGGAGTAGGACTCGTTATGAAACGGAAGGTAAGACCGAGAGTGTGTTATTTTTTGTGGTAAGGTCGTATGGAACCAAACTGATGAGGTCGTCGGCCCCTAAGCTTACACACTATTTAATCTAACTTTAACTTGCGATAAGGACGACACACACACACCCATGCCCGAGGGAAGACTCGAACCTCCGACGGGGGAAGCCGCTCGGACCGTGACAAGACGCCTCGGACCGCGAGGCAGTGTCTTACTGTGAATAGTTCAGTGACAGGGTTCTTCTTATCAGGATCGACAGCAAACCAACACCGACATCGGTAGGTCAGGTGTATATGCCGACATCGCAAGCAGAAGATGAAGACATAGAGAAAGTGTATGAGGATACTGAAAGGGTAATACAGTATGTAAACGGGGATTAAAATGTAATAGTCATGGGGACTGGAATGCAGCTGGAGGGGAAGAGTGGAAGAAAAGATTACAGATGAATATGAGCTTGGGACAAGGAATGAGAGAGGAGGAAGACTACTTGAGTTCTGTAACAAGTTACAGCTGGTAATAGCGAATACTCAGTTCAAGAAACGTAAGAGGAGGTGGTGTACTTGGAAAAGGCCGGGTGATACGGGAAGATTTCAGTTAGATTACATGATGGTCAGACAGAGATTCCGAAATCAGATACTGGAATGTAAGGTGTACCCAGGAGCAGATATAGACTCAGATCACAAATTCGGTGACATTAAAAGAAAGGTTTATAACATTAAGAGTGCAACGGGAGTTCCACTGTTAAATGCACACGAGAACGTGTATGGGTTGAAAGAATACCTTGAAAGCCCCTATGAGGGGGAAAATTTTTCTGAAGTGATAGAAGAAGAAACAGGAGTCAATTTAGAAGAGATAGGGGATCCAGTATTAGAATTTAAAAGAGCTTTGGAGAACTTAACATCAAATAAGGCAGAAGGGATAGACAACACTCCATTAGAATTTTCAAAATAGTTGGGGTAAGTGGCAACAAAACGACTATTCAAATTGGTGTGTAGAATTTATGAGTCTGGCGACATACCATCTGACTTTCACAAAAGTATCATCCACCCAATTCCGAAGACGGCAAGAGCTGACAAGTGCGAAAATTATCGCACAATCAGCTCAACAGCTCATCCATTCAAGTTGCTTACAAGAATAAGATACAGAAGAAAATTGAGGATGCGCTAGATGAGAATTAGTTTGGCTTTAAGAAAGTTAAATGCACGACAGAGGCAATTCTGACGTTGCGGTTAATATTGGAAGCAAGACTAAAGAAAAATCAAGACACTTTCATACGATTTGTCAATCTGGAAAAAGCGTTCGACAATGTAAAATGGTGCAAGGTGTTCGAAATTCTGGAAAAAGTGGGGTTAAACTATAGGGAGAGACAGGTCATATACAATAAGTAAAACAGCCAAGAAGAAATAATAAGAGTGAAAGACCATGAACGAAGTGCTCGTATTAAAAAGGGTGTAAGACAAGGATGTAGCCCATCGCCCCTACTGTTCAGTATGTACATCGAGGAAGCAATGAAGGTTCAGGAGCGGAATTAAAATTCAATGTGAAAAGATATCAATGATACGATACGCTGACGACATTGCTATCCTAAGTGAAAGTGAAGAAGAATTACGTGATATGCTGAACGGAATGAACAGTCTAATGAGTATAGAGTATGGATTGAGAGTATATCGAAGAAAGACGAAGGTAATGACAAATAGCAGAAATGAGAACAGCGAGAAACTTAACATCATGATTGACCGTCACAAAGTAGACGAAGTTAAGGAATTCTGCTACCTAGGCACTAAAATAGCCAATGATGGACGGAGCAAGGAGGACATCAAAAGCAGACTAGCACTGGCAATAAGGGCATTCCTGGCCAAGAGAAGTCTACTAATATCAGACATCGACCTTGAGTAAGAAATCTCAGAGAATGTACGTCTGGATTACAGCATTATATGGTAGTGAAACATGGACTGTGGGAAAACCGGAACAGAAGAGAATCGAAGCATTTGAGATGGTGCTACAGCCGAATGTTGAAAATTAGGTGGACCGATAAGGTAAGGAATGAGGAGGTTCTGCGCAGAACTGGAGAGGAAAGGAACACGTAGAAAACACGGAGAAGGGACAGGATGATAGGACATCTTTTAAGACAGAGAGAATGTCTTCTATGGTACTGGAGGGAGCTCTAGGGGACAAAAACAGTTGAAAAAGGTTAATATTGATAGTTTGTAATGCATGGCCAGGTTTCCATCTACTGCTGCTCGTTTCTTTTGTGGAATGACAGGCCCACGTCTGACCAACAGTACCGATTCGGTGCATAAAATATGCCGAATATTACTTTAAATAGCCCAATAGCTGCCGGCCGGTGTGGCCGAGCGGTTCTGGGCGCTTCAGTCTGGAACCGCGCGACCGCTGGGTCGCAGATTCGAATCCTGCCTCCGGCATGGATGTTGGTGATGTTCTTAGGTTAGTTAGGTTTAAGTAGTTCTAGGGGACTGATGACCTCAGAAGTTAAGTCCCATAGTGCTCAGAGCCATTTGGTGAAAAGAACGTCTGCAAAAAGAATATGCGGGTTTCAACATCGTAGACCAGTTGTAACTACGACTGGCTGAAACTCGTAACCACATGTATAAGGAAGAAGAAGGGCAATAGGGTGAAGAAGTTTCGTGGGGACACATGGCGCTCCTACCACCTGATATAGACATTGGACTGGGATTCGGGAAGTCGATGGTTCAAACATTCTTCCACACACCGACACTCCAATTTTCCATGATTTCCCTGAATCGATTACGGCAGATGCCGAAATGGTTCCTTTATGAAGGAAACTGCTGATTTATTTTCCCAGTCCTTTGCTTTTGATACTGAATTATCGCTTTGATTCTTGCAAGCAGCAGGTGTAGACCGCCGTCTTCTGATTAAAACAGAGGAACATTTGTCATTTGCGATTAGTGAATTCTTCACTGTCCTGAGACTGTGCACTGTTTCCGTTCACAGGTTAGTTTAATGTAGCAAAAATTATAAACGATAACTATCCACAGTTAATGAGTTAAATGTATGTACCGGCCAGAAAATAAATGGCAGTAACTGGCGTGTATTTGCTTTAGCTTTATTCAATGTAAATGTCAGTGTAATAAAGGGCAGAAAAATATTTCGATCTCTCGCTGTGAGAGGGAAGTGCTGCTTATAAAAACAGCATAGTTCAGAAAGAATTAATTGTGGTCCTCAAGCATTTGACTAGAATGCATGAGATATGACATTTGGCCGCACTTATCAAGAAAAAACCTAAATAGGGAAATGTTACGTCCAGTCTAAAAGCCGAAAGAAAGCAATGAATTATTATCTGCAAATGGTAACAAGACTTTCGAATGTAACACTGAAAATTAATCTCTCCCATTTTCTCCAGATTTTGTTACGTTAATTACAAGATTTTTCTAAGTAAACAGCATTTCTTCCAATTTTTGGTCCTAATCTGCCTTGATGCTCCTGAAGACAGATATAGCCCTGCGGCAACAGTAATTCACTGATAATTATCACAGGCTTTGTTGTACATGCATGTGCTGTAGCATCCAACTGTACAAAAAACTCTATCTTTCCTTCACTCGAAATGATAAAGTGGGGTTTACACGCAGTTCTTGCACGAAAACTCACTAATTTGCTTTATACACTCCTGGAAATTGAAATAAGAACACCGTGAATTCATTGTCCCAGGAAGGGGAAACTTTATTGACATTCCTGGGGTCAGATACATCACATGATCACACTGACAGAACCACAGGCACATAGACACAGGCGACAGAGCATGCACAATGTCGGCACTAGTACAGTGTATATCCACCTTTCGCAGCAATGCAGGCTGTTATTCTCCCATGGAGACGGTCGTAGAGATGCTGGATGTAGTCCTGTGGAACGGCTTGCCATGCCATTTCCACCTGGCGCCTCAGTTGGACCAGCGTTCGTGCTGGACGTGCAGACCGCGTGTGACGACGCTTCATCCAGTCCCAAACATGCTCAATGGGGGACAGATCCGGAGATCTTGCTGGCCAGGATAGTTGACTTACACCTTCTAGAGCACGTTGGGTGGCACGGGATACATGCGGACGTGCATTGTCCTGTTGGAACAGCAAGTTCCCTTGCCGGTCTAGGAATGGTAGAACGATGGGTTCGATGACGGTTTGGATGTACCATGCACTATTCAGTGTCCCCTCGACGATCACCAGTGGTGTACGGCCAGTGTAGGAGATCGCTCCCCACACCATGATGCCGGGTGTTGGCCCTGTGTGCCTCGGTCGTATGCAGTCCTGATTGTGGCGCTCACCTGCACGGCGCCAAACACGCATACGACCATCATTGGCACCAAGGCAGAAGCGACTCTCATCGCTGAAGACGACACGTCTCCATTCGTCCCTCCATTCACGCCTGTCGTGACACCACTGGAGGCGGGCCGCACGATGTTGGGGCGTGAGCGGAAGACGGCCTAACGGTGTGCGGGACCGTAGCCCAGCTTCATGGAGACGGTTGCGAATGGTCCTCGCCGATACCCCAGGAGCAACAGTGTCCCTAATTTGCTGGGAAGTGGCGGTGCGGTCCCCTACGGCACTGCGTAGGATCCTACGGTCTTGGCGTGCATCCGTGCGTCGCTGCGGTCCGGTCCCAGGTCGACGGGCACGTGCACCTTCCGCCGACCACTGGCGACAACATCGATGTACTGTGGAGACCTCACGCCCCACGTGTTGAGCAATTCGGCTGTACGTCCATCCGGCCTCCCGCATGCCCACTATACGCCCTCGCTCAAAGTCCGTCAACTGCACATACGGTTCACGTCCACGCTGTCGCGGCATGCTACCAGTGTTAAAGACTGCGATGGAGCTCCGTATGCCACGGCAAACGGGCTGACACTGACGGCGGCGGTGCACAAATGCTGCGCAGCTAGCGCCATTCGACGGCCAACACCGCGGTTCCTGGTGTGTCCGCTTTGCTGTGCGTGTGATCATTGCTTGTACAGCCCTCTCGCAGTGTCCGGAGCAAGTATGGTGGGTCTGACACACCGGTGTCAATGTGTTCTTTTTTCCATTTCCAGTAGTGTGCATAACACTATAAGGGACAACAACAACTTCGTCTTCAAGTCAGCTACGAATTTCTCTGTAGTATTACCTATTAGTGACAGAAACTCTTCACACTGAACTGTGCTACACTTCGCAGTTTTGGGACTACTTTGCCATATAATTTCCTGAATCTGTTTCACGAATGGGAATCAGTGAAATTCACATCAGTTGCAATTCAGAGTGTCCAGTCTCGTAGATCTCCCTCAGTAAGGCGCATTGACTTTCACGAGCCGTTCTTAAACTTTTTAACAGTTTTATTTTACACTTTTGAGAGTTTCATTTTGGAGCATTTTCATATTTTGTGAAAATCTTTATTCCGTCTATACAATACATGTCCAGCTTTTTTTGAAATGAGAACGGATTTGCATAGTGCCTAAGTTTAAGCATTTCCCCCCTCCTTCGTTTAACCAAAAAATTTAAAGCCTTTTCCTTGTGACTGAAATCTATCACTATACTGGTTCTTTGGGGGCTTGGAAGGTATTCTGTTTTTGTTCTGGACTTTAAGTAGCGTATTTCGAACTACTGTTCAAGGAATCTTCCAAATTATATCCTGTTTCTTGTAATTCTTTCACACTTGCTAACGAAATGTCGACATCACTCAAATGAGTGTCCAAGATATTAACTAATAAATAATACAGGGGGTGCATCTCAGGCCACACATGGCCAAATACCTGCTGTCACAGATAAGACACGTAGGTCTTTTGTCGGATAAATCCAGACAACAGTGTCTCCTGCTTAAAGAGTATCTCCAGCAGTTTCAAAAATATTGAAACAATCACTCACAAAACAGATTTTAACCCTTCAAATATCACATACACCAACGACTGGAAAGAGTAACATGGGGCATTTCACATACTTAACTATCCTCCATCAAAACATACAATCAATAAAAAAGTATGACAGAACTATTAGAAGTTGAGCTCCAATCTTTGAGTTGCACAATAGTTTGTATTACTAAGCACTGGTGCAGGGACACAGAAATGCAACATGTAGTATTATCATTGTATGAAAAGGCAAACTCTTACTGTAGAACTACTTCAAGGGGCGGGAGATAATGAACTTATATCAGAGAAGGAACACAGTTCAAATCAATACATGACCTCAGTACACTAAGTGAGGACAAACACTTTGAAATATCAGCTGTTTAATTAACAGGGCTTGATATCACCAAGAAATTAATCATTTTGTAGGTATAGATCTCCCAGTGGCAGTGTGGACACTTTTTTCAATACATTAACAGAACTTCTGGATAAAGTCTCAGGCACAAAGGTCCACATAATTCTGTGTGGGTATATTAACATCAACACTAATATCATAAATGAATCCAGCAGCAGCTTCATAAACATCCTTCAAAGTTTTGGTATGTCTCTGTTGGTCAATAGTGCAACAGGGTTTACTACAACGACTGCATCAGTAATTGACCATGTGGCCACAAACAAAGACAGGGAAGAAAGTAATGTAGCTGTAAAAGATCTCTGACTATCATACCATCTCTGTCAAACACCAACAGTAAAATCAGGCATCGAATCATACCCTAAACTACAAGCCTACAAACGACATCTATCAGAAATCAAAATAAAAGATTTTTAAAAAGAACTAGAAAAAAAGCTGGGATGAAGAGTCTAAGGAAACCAGAGTGAATATGAAATTCTCTAAATTCTCCACATTGTTTATTGTTTAAATTGAACTTTGAAAAGGCATTTCCAAAAGTATGCATGTCTGTATTAATAGCTCACAAAAACAGATGGATAACAGCAGGTATTAAGAAGTCCTCTCAAACACTTAAACACCTCAGTTCCATGAAAAAGATTCGCAATGATCCAGAATTCAAAGAATTGCTATCATGGATACAAAAAGATCTATAGGAAGGTGCTGATTGCTGCAAGAAAGTGAATTAATGACAAAATAATATATAATGCAAGAGAATAAAAGCAAAGCAGTCTGCGATGTTATAAAAATGGAAACGGGGAGAGGCAAGTGAATGCAGAATAACATACCGCTAAGAAAGTGGGATAAGGTAACAAATGAGCCACAACACTTAGCAAACTATGTAAACGAGCATTTTTCAAGTATTGCAGTGAAGTTACAGCAAAAACTCCCCTGAACAATTATAACACCTGTAAATAAAGCTGCACTAAATACAATGATGTTACTCTCACCCACAGAGAATGAAGTCAATAAAACTGTTCAAAACAAAAAAATAAAATGTCAGTAGGCTTAGATGAAGTACCTATGTGTGTACTGAAACAATGCATAGGGTTTATGCAAGGCCTCTTAACAAATATAGTAAATGAATCCTTCACATCAAGGACATTTCCAAAGCAGTTAAAACAGGCAAGAGTTGTACCTTTGCTTAAGAAAGGTAATGCAGAAGACATAGAAAATTATTGGCCCATTTCCATGCTATCAGCATTCTCAAAAATAATAGAAGCAATTATGAAAGACATATGAATGAATTACCTGAATAAATACAATCTTTTAAGCGAATCACAGTTTGGTTTCCAAAATAGCAAAACTACGGAGTCAGCAATAATAGAATTCACAAAAATAGTACTTGATGCTGTTGATAAAGATGAGTGAGTGAAAGGCATATTTTGGATCTTTCTAAGGCATTTAGTACAGTCGACCACAGTATTATATTTAATAACTTAGGAGCGTTAGGAACAAGATAGGTACTTAAGGATTGGTTTTGATCATAAGTAACAGATAGGGTACAAAGAGTAGAGATAACATGTCAAATAGATCTAAAAGTTTAGTAAACCACTCATCAGCATTAAAATACATTAATATAGGGATTCTTCAAGGTATCATATTAGGACCAATACTGTTCCTGATATAAATCAATGATTTTCCCAGTAGTGTTACTCATGGTGAAAAATTCTCTTCACTGATGACATCAATATTATAGTCACTGAGAAAACAAGAGAACTCCCTACTAAGAAAGCAAACAAAACTCTCAAGGAAGTTTATGATTGGTCAATAGTCAATAAAGTGACATTGAACATAAAGAAAACTAATGCCATGAGTTTCAGTTTGAAGAGGAAAAATGTAGATTGCACCTCTATAGACTGTGTAACATAGACAAAGTTTCTAGGAATGAAGATTGATTCTCAGTTTAAGTGGTGTGAACACACAAAGGTACTTACAAACAGAATGTCATCAGCATGTTATTCCCTTAGAATCCTTTCATCAGTGTGTAACATGCAGTGTCTTTTAGTTACATATTATTCAAATGTACACTCATTTGTTAGATATGACATTTCTTTTTGGGGAACAAACACACAAAATGTGAACACAGTTTAGAAATCCCAGAAAAGAGCCATAAGTGTAATAACCAAAAATACTAGTCGAGCTCACTGTAAAGATCTGTTCAAAACACTGGGAATTTTAACTGTTCCATGTGAATACATTTACCAGTCAGTTGTACACATCAAAAGTACTACTGGTAATTACTGCACAAGCAGCTCTGTCCATGGCCATGCTGCAAGACATAGACTCAACTTACATTTACCAAGGAAAAATAAACATGAAACTCAAAATAGCGTTTTCTATCAAGGAATAAAACTGTACAATAAATTACAAAAGAAGTTAAGCAAATTGCAAAAATACACTTATTTAAAATGGCAGCTAAAAGTCCAAGTTATGCAATACATTTTATACATTGAAGGATTACTTAAATAAAACAGAGTAGGGGTTTGATAAAAAAAAGTTATACAAATAAATAATAATAATAATGATGATTATAAAACACCTAACATTTCACATAACGCCTTTACTTTATATTTATTTCCTTCTTTTTTCCTTGCTGAAAAAATTTATCCCACTGCTATGCATAGCACAATACTAACACCTCTTCCTCTTCCTGAGCTCAACATCTCACTCATTATGGAGGGATGCTGACTCAGTTTTTAAGGATGGCAAATGGGAATTTGCAGTACAGAAAATGGCCCAGAGATTACCAGTGTGTGTGTGTGTGTGTGTGTGTGTGTGTGTGTGTGTATTTGTGTTTGTGTGTGTAGTGAGTGAAGTGTTATGAAACAATGTTTGTATAGGGAGAGATGAGTGAACAGTGTGGCATTACATATTTCAATAAATAATTTGTAAAAAAAGTATTGTATACCAGGAGTAAATCTAATGATTTTATTTAACTAGAAGTCTGTAAATATATGTGTATACGAATCAGCTTATTTTATATTGATCTAAACTTGTAAATAATTTGACATATTCTATACCCTTGCAAAAAGAGATCTATAGATGAATAAAGCTACTACTACTACATGTACGTCAGGAGAAGTATATGTTTTCTATTGTGTACTATGTTCTCCATATTTCTTGTTTGCAAGGTTGAAAACAATATCTGGATCCTACATTTCCTTGTAACTGTGGAACCTGAAATCTGCACAAAGAGAAATGCTATTAGCACGCACATGTGAAGAAATCAAAAAGAAAATTTTATGCATATTATATCTGGAGCTACCATTTTTTGAAGCTATGTTCAACAACTGTACAGTTAGGCGATAAGCACACTTTTCAAGTGAACTGCAGTTACATAGCGCTATTAGTATTTGCGAATTTAAGTTACACGTCTGACTAGTTTTTTAACAGTGTGCTGAGTACTTACTTTCATATCCATCGTTGACGTTATACCTGTCAAATATTACTGAGTATTGTATTTGTAGCAGACATTGTGTCGCATTTGTATGTGCATTCTCAGCAGTAAATGCTGTTTCTGAGTAATCTTTGTTGAAATTTTCCTTTTCTACAAGTTCGACATATTTACTTGATAGAAGTCAACGGTGTTGTATAGTCACGTATTCATCTTTTTAGAAGAACCACGTAACTCCATAGATGAGTAAGATAAAAATACTTATTGTATCTGCAGCGCAGAGCGAGTTGATTTTGTTTATATATATATATATATATATATATATATATATATATATATACAAAATCAACTCAGTCTGCGCTGCAAATACAATAAGCATAAATCTTTGGCAGCAACAACGTCAACCATGAGATATGTACTTTAATACTCGTCAGATTGTTACAGTTCATGCATCTGCCTTTCTGTGTAAGGACTCACATACTCTTTCTAATCGCTTCATTGATTCTGAATGTGCTGAGATGCCCGGAAGACAAGATTATGTAGTGGGTGCACATCGTTTGTTGGAGAGCACAGATCAATTGCTTTATGGGTCCCCATAACCATAAGTCTAGTGTGTTTAAATCCACAGAATATGCAGGTTAAGATATGTGACCCCCCGGCCAGTCCATCGTTTTTCAAATGTCCTCGTCAGGTCCCAGCGCACAATGCAGAAAAATGTTCTGGTGCGCCATCCTGCATTAACCACATATGTGAAGCGGCGTAGTCGACCATACCTCCAGTCAAACGGTTGCACATACAAAAACATCTATAATCTGTCTTGACATGGCACATCCTCCAGGGAGAGGGGCAGTACGTTCTTCAGAAAGTGGTGATAACGAGCCTCCATTAATCTCTGTGGTAGCACATGTGGCCCTAATAACCTATTGCCTAGAAGTTTACCTTTACATCGATTGAGAATCGATCATGATGCTTGTTTCTTGAACTGAAAAAGGATTTTGATTGATGCGCAAATGCTGATTATGGAAATTTACAATGCCATCTCATGGAAACCCACCCTCATCAGTAAACAAAATCTTGAGGCAAATAGTGGAGCGGCAGTACACTGCCGCTACAACCATTGGCAGAATTGCTCTCTGGTAGGATAGTCTTGTGCCGTAAGGGCGTGGATGCGCTGAACGTGGTACGGATACAACAACTGCTGATGATGTATCCCCCAGACCAGTGCATGACCAGCACATTTAGCTGCTTCTGTTCGTTGCACACTATTTCCAGGATTGTCGTTCACTGCACCTACAACATGCTCCTCCATTTCAGGCGTCTGTCTACTTTGTTTGGTGCTAGGAACCTGTCTCCCCAAGACGCTGCAACAATCGGCTTAACAGCTTAACAAATGGCACTGTGCATGTTGGAAATCGTTTAGTGTACTCACAGATTAACTGCATCTACTAAATCAAGCATTAAACCTAGTCTGCCATTTCCCTTCTGGGATGAAGGTTCTCCATTGCCAGGCTGTGTGAAAGTATCTACAGGACCACGCTGTTCACGCTGGTGTGACACGGAGTGCCAGGGTAACAACGATGCTCATATCCACATGTGCATGTTCGTCATGCTTTCCTACCTTGCAGTATTCCATGCCAGGAGCTGTATTTAACGTTAATTGTCGGGTAGTTGTCCGTAATAGGAGAAGGAATGCATTGACACGGGTGTCATCACAAAAGCTTCTCCTATGAACACATGTTCTTATGTCAGAACGAATGCTTTGCAAGACACATGATCACAAGATATTTTTGTCTTCGTTTGATGCATACTATTATTCCCTTTTATATTGGATAATTTTAACATCTTATCGCTGTTTACAGAACTTGTGTAATGGATATCGAGGAGAAAGTGCAGTTCGCTCCTGCTGAAAGAAACTAAATGCTTCATCACAGTGATTCTGCCTGTCATATTATAAGGACATGTGCGACAAGCACAACTCTTCTTAAATAACAGTCTATCAAATTTCAATTAAATAGATATAACATTTCATAGGGATAAAAACATACAACTGCAAGATGACGCACATACACTAATGGCCATAAAAATTGCTACACCACGAAAATGATGTGCTACAGACGCGAAATTTAACTGACAGGAAGAAGATGCTGTGATATGCAAATGATTAGCTTTTCAGAGCATTCACACAAGGTTGGTGCCTGTGGCGACAACTACAATGTGCTGACATGAGGAATGGTTGTTGGTTGTTTTTGGGGAAGGAGACCAGACAGCGTGGTGATCGGTCTCATCGGATTAGGGAAGGATGGGGAAGGAAGTCGGCAGTGCCCTTTCAGAGGAACCATCACGGCATTTGCCTGGAGTGATTTAGGGAAATCACGGAAAACCTAAATCAGGATGGCTGGACGCGGGATTGAACCGTCGTCTTCCCGAATGCGAGTCCAGTGTCTAACCACTGCGCCACCTCGCTCGGTGACATGAGGAATGTTTCCAACCGATTTCTCATACACAAACAGCAGTTGACCGGCGTTTCCTGGTGAAACGTTGTTGTGATGCCTCGTGTAAGGAGGAGAAATGCGTACCATCACGTTTGCGACTTTGGTAAAGGTCGGATTGTAGCCTATCGCGATTGCGGTTTATCGTATCGCGACATTGCTGCTCGCGTTGGTCGAGATCCAATGACTGTTAGCAGAATATGGAATCGGTGGGTTCAGGAGGGTAATACGGAACACCGTGCTGGATCCCAACGGCCTCATATCACTAGCAGTCGATATAACAGGCATCTTATCCGCATGGCTGTAACGGATCGTGCAGACACGTCTCGATCCCCGAGTCAACAGATGGGGACGTTTGCAAGACAACAGCCATCTGCACGAACAGCTCGACGACGTTTGCAGTAGCATGGACTATCATCTCGCAGACCATGGCTGCGGTTACCCTTGACGCTGCATCACAGACAGGAGCGCCTGCGATGGTGTACTCAACGACGAACCTGGGTGCACGAATGGCTAAACGTCATTTTTTCGGATGAATCCAGGTTCTGTTTACGGCATCATGATGGTCGCCTAGTGTTTGGTGACATGGCGGTGATCGCACATTGGAAGCGTGTATTCGTCATCGGCATTGTGGCGTATCACCCAGCGTGATGGTATGAAGTGCCATTCGTTACACGTTTCGGTCACCTCTTGATCGCATTGACGGCACTTTGAACAGTGGACCTTACATTTCAGATGTGTTACGACCCGTGTCTCTACCCTTCATTCGATCCCTACGGAACCTTACATTTCAGCAGGATAACGCACGACCGCATGTTGCAGGTAGTGTACCGGCCTTTCTGGAAACAGAAAATGTTCGACTGCTGCCCTTGCCAGCACATTCTCCAGATCTCTCACCAATTGAAGATATCTGGTCAATGGTGGCCGAGCAACTGGCTCGTCACAATACAGCAGTCACTACTCTTGATGAACTGTGGTATCGTGTTGAAGTTGCATGGACAGCCGTACCTGTACACGCTATCCGAGCTCTGTTTGACTCAATGCCCAGGCGTATCGAGGCCGTTATTACGGCCAGAGGTGGTTGTTCTGGGTACTGATTTCTCAGTATCTATGCACCCAAATTGCGTGAAAATGTCATCACTTATCAGTTCTAGTATAATATATTTGCCCAATGAATGCCCATATATCATCTGCAGTTTCTCTTGGTGTAGCAATTTTAATGGCCGGTAGTGTATTTAATAAATTACAAAGCACTTAAATGAGCGGCGAAAGCGCTGGTACTGAACATGCTCGACAGTTATGCGACCGATAGACAGAGCCCGGTCAAAACAGTAAAACCACGTACAAGAAACGATGCAGTATACATGAACATCGTTTTTCTTCGGAGTAGCACTTGTCACCTACGTCCGCGATTACTTGTCACCTACGTCCGCGATTACTTCTTGGATATACTGCAGCCTTACCCTTTAGTTTTTTCCCTCTATATCCCTCTTTAGCACCATGGAATTCCTGACGTCATAAGATATGTATTTTTTGTCACCGTGGTCCTTCCACCAGTCAATGTTTCCCATGTATTACTTACCAGTACTGGCAACCATGCTCAAAAAAAGTAATTGGATTCAATTACAGTTCCTTGGGAAAATATGTGTTCAATTACAATTACAAGTTACATTGTCAAAAAGTAATTGTGCGCGATAGGCAAAGGTCCCGAGTACGAGTCTCGGTCCGGCGCACAGTTTTAATCTTCCAGGAAGTTTCATCTCAGCGCACACTCCGCTGCAGAATGAAGATCTCATTGTGGTATAATTACAATTATAAATTACAATTACTATTCAGTTGGGTGGATTAACGATCTAGCTTAAAAGCATTACTAACAGAAACGCTGCATGGGGAAAGCATAAAACGCAGTAAAAGAATACGCTGATTAACTTACAGATCAAAAGAACCCAACATCCCCTACTCCAGCCCACAGATGTCCACCTCACTACCGCCTTAGCCAATTCCTTCTCTTACGTCTAACGACTGGTACGTTGCTCAGCAGGCATCATTCACTTACCGATAGTATTGTGCGCAAGAGAAATGTGAAGCCGTCCAACCTGTACCTTGACGATTAGAATTCTGAATGAGAAAGAATGGACATTGTGGCAACCGTAACAGGCAGAGGAACATAGGACAATGTGAGGATCATCATACACCATACACGTAGAAATTACATTTTCTAAAATGTAATGTTTCAGTACTCTATTTCCCCGGTTTTCCCACTGTCCGTGATTCACTAACATAATGCTATCCTCCAAACATACTTTCTCAGAAAATTCTTCCACAAATTAAGGCCTATGTATGGTAACAGTCAGCTTCCCTTGCCCAGAAAAGCCCTCTTTGCCTGTGGTAGTTTGCTTTTTACGTCCTCCTTGCTTCGTCCGTTATGTGTTAGTTTGCTGCCACAGTAGCAGAATTCCTTAAATTCGTCTGCTTTTTATGTTAAGTTTCTCGCTGTTCTTATTTCTCCTGTTCCTCAGTGCCTTATCTTTATCCGGTATTATCTCGATACACACAAAGTACGCTGTTCATTCCGTCCATTGTTGACTTTCACTGAGGATAACAATGTCATCAGCGGACCTTATCACTGAGGTCTTTCCACCTTGAATTTTAATCCCATACCTGAACCTTCCTTTTTCCGCCGTTGCTACTTGAATGTTTAGACTGGACAGTAGGGGCGAAAGATTGCCTTCCTGTCTTACACACGTTTTAATCCGAGCACTTAGTTTCTCATCTTCAGTCTTACTGTTCCCTCCTGGTTCCTGTACAATTCGAACATTTTACAGCATTTTACATTGTCGAACGCTTTTTCTGTGTCGGCAAAACCTAAAAGCGTGTCTTCAGTTTTCTAGAGTCTTGTTTGCTTTACTAAATGCAACGTGAGAGCGGCCCATCTGGTGCACTTACCTTCCTAAAGCCAAATTGTTCGTCATCTGCAGTTATGAACCAAAACGTTATGACCACCTGCTTAATAGGTAGTTTGTCCGTCTTTGGAACGAAATACATCAATGATACTGCGTATCAGGGATCCAACAGTTTGTTAGTGGGTTTCTGGAGGTATGTGGCAGTAGATGTCTACGCACACTGGCTGGCCGCTGTGGCCTGGCGGTTCTAGGCGCTTCAGTCCGGAACAACGCAACTGCAACTGTCGCAGGTTCGAATCCTGCCTCGGGCAAGGATGTATGTGATATCCTTAGGTTGGTTAGGTTTAAGTAGTTCTACGTTTTACGAGACTAATGACCCCAGATGTTAAGTCCTATAGTGCTCAGAGCCATTTGAACAATTTTTACGCACACTTTTTGATACATGTGTACACGGTTAACGTTGTATATTTTGTAACCATGACGAACTTCTATTTAAGTACGTACATAAGAACTAAAGCGGTTCAGCTCAACAAATTATGGGTATGTGTAATGCCTGCTGGCTGATACACACTAAATTAAGCAATTTCTTTGATTGATCTGAAAAACATGAAATAGTAGCGAATATGGAGAATCATTAGGTGGGTCATGAAATGATAGAAGTGTAAATATGTGCCGGACCGTGGCACGAACACGCATTTCCCACTGAAGAAGGCTCGTCAAGGAGATGAAACTAGTTTTTAGTAAGGGAATTTTTAACGTAAGAGATCGCCTGTCTCCCTGTTTGACATTGTCAAAGAACAACGATTTCATTTTCTATCTGATAATCTTCCGAATAGAAAGACGAAATATTTTTAAATTACTGTTCACTATTAGTTAATTAACGTTTTAATGTATTAATGATATGAAAATTAAATTAAAGAAAAAATTCCGAAAAGCGAGATTCCAACTAGCGATCTTACGAAAATAGTACTTGTACGTTAAGCGCTACAAATTGGAACTGAACCAGCGCCTTCACAATAATAAGACTTGCATGCTACACACTCAGCTAGAGGCGATTACGCTAATAAGCTAGAAATGTTTTGTACTTAACGGCATCCATCTTCCACGTTGATTACTGTCAAAGTATTTTCGTGCTATTTTGCCGCAGTGCATTAGGAAACTGACAGCCGTTCAGTGAGCTTCAGGTTCCGTAATTATGAAGAAAATCGGAGACGGTTGGTCAATAAGGTCCGCTAGTGAGCATTTTCACAGCTTTGAGAAAGTTGCACAGTCCCGAATGGTTGCCAGACACCGATGCCTTCTAAATGCTGAAGCCACCTCTCCAATGTACCGATGCACGAGTAATCCGCGTTGCCCAAACAGCTTCCTTTTAACGGAAAACGCCTGCCTGGTGAAAATTACTGACTTCTCAGTGAAATGGAATAAGTTACGGCAAAACCGGTGGAAAAATATCTGTATACCTACGTATCATAACCAATTCTATAGCATTTGTCATCTGTCTCCACATCACACGTGTAATTAGAGCTCGCAACTACGTTATCATTAACAAATTCATGTTTCAATGTTCTGTGTCGCTTCAAGTGCTTCCTGCTCCTTAAATACCCTGACTATTCGCTAAGTTCCACCTTCTCTAAATAGCGTACCATTACAGTTTCCTTCGGCAGAGTGATTGCTTAAGAGTGCTAGAACGCTGCCGCACACTTTCGATTTCGTCCGCTTCCACGAAGCGCCGTGCAGGCGGAGCAGAGCAGAGCAGCAAGTAGCTAGCGACCGCCTCCGGGCCGTCACTTGGCGCCTCCCAGCCCTCCGCCCCCCGTGTCCCTGCGGCGGGGGCGGACAGAGACGTGGAACGCCGGCGTGCGCTCGCCAGGCACGGCCAATAAACATTCCTGGCGCTCCGGAGCCGCTGCTGGGACCTGCGTAGGAGGCACGGGACAGCAGGCGGGCGGGCTGGAGCAGCAGACAGCGCCAGACGCCGCCGCCGCCGCCTTTCTGTTGAGTTCATTACGAGCTCACAGCTGCGGCTCGAGTTGTCTGCCGCCTACTTGCCGGACGCTTACGGGCTTAGAGGGACGCTCGGGTTCCCTCTGGCTCCGCTGGATCAAAGGCAGTTCTGCCCTTATTCGCAAGGACTGATTCTGCTGCAACCGAGTGTATTATATATATATTCAAATTCCACGTAAAGATAAATCAAACTGGCCTCTCTTTCCTCTTTTTTGACATGTAGTAAATTTTTTAATTCAATTATGACGAGAAACAGCTATCTGCTTACTTACATCTCCACTGATGGAAAATATACCACAACACAAAAAAAATAATTAATGTACAGTAATGAAATTTCGATAACACATTTGTGTAGGTAAAATATGTAAGTGAATACACTACTGGCCATTAAAGTTGCTACACCTAGAAGAAATGCAGATGATAAACCGGTATTCACTGGACAAATATATTATACTAGAACTGATATGAGATTACATTTTCACGCAATGTGGGTGCGTGGATCCTGAGAAATCAGTACCCCGAAAAACCACCTCTGGCCGTAATAACGGCCTTGATACTCCTGGGCATTGAGTCAAACAGAGCTTGGATGGCGTGTACAGATACAGCTGCCCATGCAGCTTCAACACGATACCACAGTTCATCAAGAGTAGTGACTGGCGTATTGTGAAGAGCCAGTTGCTCGGCCACCATTGACTAGACGTTTTCAGTTGGTGAGAAATCTGGAGAATGTACTGGCCAGGGCAGCAGTCGAACATTTTCTGTATCCAGAAAGGCTCGTACAGAACCTGCAACACGCGGACGTGCATTATCCAACTGAAATGTAGAGTTTCGCAGGAATCGAATGAAGGGTACAGCCACAGGTCGTAACACATTTGAAATGTAACGTCTACTGTTCAAAGTGCCGGCAGTGCGAACAAGAGGTGACCCATAGCACCCCATACCATCACGCCGGGTGATACGCCAGTATGGCGATGACGAATACACGCTTCTAATGTGCGTTCACCGCGATATCGCCAAACACGGATGCGACCATCATGATGCTGTAAACAGAATTCATCCGGAAAAATGACGTTTTACCATTCGTGCACCCTGGTTCGACGTTGAGTACACCATCGCAGGCGCTCTTGTCCGTGATGCAGCGTCAAGGGTAACCGCAGCCATGGTCTCCGAGCTGATAGTCCACGCTGCTGCAAACGTCGTCGAGCTGTTCGTGCAGATGGTTGTTGTCTTGCTAACGTCCCCATCTGTTGACTCAGGGATCGAGACGTGGCTGCACAATCCCTTACAGCCATGCGGATAAGATGCCTGTCATCTTGACTGCTAGTGATACGAGGCCGTTGGGATGCAGCACGACGTTCCGTATTACCTTTCTGAACCCACCGATTCCATATTCTGCTAACAGTCATTGTATCTCGGCCGACGCGATACGATAAACCTCAATCGAAATCGGAAACGTGTTGGTACGCATTTCCCCTCCTTACACGAGGCATCACCACAGCGTTTCACCAGGCAAGTCCGGTTAACTGCTGTTCGTGTATGAGAAATCAGTTGGAAACCTTCTTCATGTCAGCACATTGTAGGTGTCGCCACCGGCGCCAACTTTGTGTGAATGCTCTGAAAAGCTAATCATTTGCATATCACAGCATCTTCCTCCTGTCGGTTAAATTTCACGTCAGTAGCACGTCATGTTCGCGGTGTAGCAATTTTAATGGCCAGTAGTGTATACTGTAAGATCACATGTTAATGCAAGCGCGAGGTAAGCCATCGCAAATGTGAAATTCAGTATTGTTAATAACAGTTGTAACCGCCAGAATGTCGAATGCAAACATACATGCCCTGAGTTGTACAGGTGCAGGATGTCAGTTCGAGGGATGGAGCTCCAAGCCTTCCTACAGTTGGTTGGTCAATTCTGGGACGGTTAATGCTCTTTGTGCATCACTCTGGAGTTGTCGACCGATGATGTAGAGATGTGCTCAATTGGAGACAGATCTGGGGATTGAGAGGGCCAAGGTAACGAGTCGGCACTCTGAAGAGCATGTCGGATTACAGCAACAGTATTCGGGCGAGCGTTGGAAAACATCCTCCGACATGAAGTTCGTTAATGGCAGCGCTACGTGTCAAAGAATTGGAGTACAAATTTGCAGTGCTCCAGTTATCATAGGAAATGGCACCCTGGCACCCCAGACTACAATGGCAGTTTTAGGTCAAGTGTTTCAGTTCCTCAGCTGGCCTACTCCTGACTAGCGAACGCCCATCACTGGCTCTGAGGCAGAACCTGCTTTCATCAGAAAACGCAACAGGCTTCCTCCCAGCCGTCCAACGAGCTCTCGCTTGCCACCACTGCAGTCGCTAATGGCCATGCTTTGGGATCAGTGGAATGGACGCAACAGGGCGCCTGTCTCGGAACTGTACGATTTGTAACAGTTCGTTCTGTCACTTTGGTGCCAACTGATGCTCATACTGCTGCTACACATGCAGTACGATACGCCATAGTCATACGTGAATGTGAGGGACTTCCCTCTCGCCAGCTGGCGTGGCCGTGCGGTTTTAAGCGCTTCGGTCTGGAACCGCGTGACCGCTACGGTCGCAGGTTCGAATCCTGCCTCGGGCATTGATGTGTGTGATGTCCTTAGGTTAGTTAGGTTTAAGTAGTTCTAAGTTCTAGGGGACTGCTGATCACAGATATCAAGTCCCAATGTGCTCGGAGCCATTTGAACCATTTTTTGAACTTCCCTCTCGGTAGTGCTACGAGACCACCCGGAGTCTGGTCTTCTTGCGACCCCACATTCTCGTGACCACTGCTGCTGCCAGTCATGTACAGTGGCTGCATTCCTGTCAGTACTTTCTGCAGTACCGCGGAAGGAACATCCAGCTTCTCGTAGCCCTACTGCACGACCTCTTTCAAACTCAGAGTCGTGTCGATAACGGCGTATTTGTCGCCCTAAATTCCTTCTTGACTAACATCAACACACCAGGTCCAAAGGTAATTAATGCTCACAACCATTACAGCGCGTATTTAAAGTAAACGTGATCTGCCTCCTCATGGTAGTGCTAAATGGCTCTGAGCACTATGCGACTTAACTTCTGAGGTCATCAGTCGCCTAGAACTTAGAACTAATTAAACCTAACTAACCTAAGGACATCACACACATCCATGCCCGAGGCAGGATTCGAACCTGCGACCGTAGCGGTCACACGGTTCCAGACTGAAGCGCCTTTAACCGCACGGCCACACCGGCCGGCCATGGTAGTGCTACCAGCACCACTGTTATGCGACTCTCGCCTATTCTGAACAGACATCATCCTTCAGATATGGAAACACGCCTACCAACTTCCGTTTGCGTCGCGCAACTCCTTCTTGGTTTTGCGATTCTTTTCATGTCAGAATATATAACGGGCATGTCTCCGAGGAAGCGTTAGGTGTAATTTTTTCTCGTAGTTCTATAGGTAATTGCAATTTTGTTTCTGATGTGTGTGGATGCAGTCAGTCAAAACAAATACCAATCCTGTAATATATCACTTGCTAACCTTCTAGCTATTTTTGGTGTTAATGGTAGTGGTGTGGGCTCTCTTTTTATTCGACGTATTACGCTTCGTATTTGTACACTGCATACACTTTTTTTTTCAAACAGAAGTCTTCAGCAATCGATACGTTACGCCACAGAGGTTCTGAGTATGCAGTGTGATCTTTGGTTGTCACGAGCATTTTCGTTGCTAGCGTAGCATTCAGTGGGAAGTGAGTGAGGGAGTCGTTTGATGGTTAGCCTGCAGAGTGTCCAAGAAATTACCAGCAGAACACAGAGAGGAGAATTCAGAGGATGCGGCTTTTTGGAAAAGTGAAAATTGAGCAGAAATGTTGTCTCTGCATTGCTCGCTCGCACGTAAGTCATCAGTTTGAGTAATGTACATACCTAGCACGATTTTTCTTTAGTGACTCGGGTCACCTAGTTCGACTGTCGGAATGTGATTAAACAAAGTTAGTTGTTTATTTACTCTCCACTCTGAGTCGCAAATTCGACATTCCTTTAGCATTTCAGCAACGTAATATCGTAATATATGGCCCAGTAAAATTTTTTGTAAGAAGTGAATTTTGTGAAGATCGTTGTAACGGTTAACCAATCAGAGATTTACTAATATAGTTGTTTTAAATTCTAGATTCTTTTCAATCATTCAGTAAGTTCAGCTTCTTCCACCGTCTCCCCATGTAATTGGTTTCGCGATCCTGTGGCCCAAAATTGCATTTAGAGGATGCAGTCATTCACAACGTAAAGCATGCTGTGCTTGGTACAGATGCATTTCCTTGCATTGCTCTTGGGCAAGGATTATTTTCTTTGACTAGTTAACAGCTATGCTGCATGTTAACGTTCATCACTTTAGAGCAGCAGCCAGTTTCCATTGTGAAACGCCCTGCTAATCCCGCAGGGCAAGACAGGTATTTGGTATTGTGGAAAGGGGCCAAAATGAGCGACTGTCAGTTACACTTGAGCACATATAACATTATTTATTTGACCAAACATTACAGTACAAATTCTTGAAATTAGTTATCGGCTGAATACGCCACACTGTCTTATGCCTTAAGCCACAACCACTTTAATTAAAAAAAAAAAAAAAGAAAAAGAACGCTAGAAGCCATTAACTCAATATTTAGACGCCAAAAGAATATTTAGAAGGCAGTGAAGGCCTCACGTTTAGTAAATTCTATGTTTTGGCTGACGGCCCAAAAATCTAACGCTTGAAAAGCAACAACCTTAATTTAAAGACGGCTGAGAGCCGATGATTTAAGACTCAAGGTAAATAAATAAACACAAGGCAGAAGGTCTTATCCTCAGTTAGGCTGAAGGCCCCAAACAGTCTGATGCTCGAAAGACAAAGATAATTTAAAAACGGCTGAAGGCCCCATGACTTAAAACTCAAGGTAAAGTAAATTTAAACCACAAAGCATTATCTTAAATTAGGCTGAAGGCACCAAGCAATCTAACATTTGACAATTAAGGAACTTTAATTTTAAAACAGCTGAAGGCCCATGACTTAAAACACAACTAAAATAATTTTATTAGGCAGAAGGCCCAAGGCTTTATATTTAAACAATATATTAATCAGGCTGAAAGCCCAGACAATCTAACACTTGGAAATCAAGGAACTTTAATTTTAATGCAGCTGAAGGGCCATGACTTAAAACACCACTAAAAACAATTCAACTTTAATTCTAAACCATCGGCAACGAGCCATACAAATACACACAACAGGAAATAAGAAAAGACAGTGAAGCTAATGGCGCTCATAACTTTCAGGTATCGGCCTGCACTTGAAATACTAACGTTGACTTAGGTGAGACAGGCAGTCGGCCCAACCACTCTCGATCCCACGACAACCCAACCAACAGACACTCAGCTGACCCACCGCCAAGGTAACTTGCGCTCCACTCGATCAGCACACAAACGGGAGTTCAATGCAAACGTAAAATGCACGGACGCATACATTTGTACTTTTAGTGTGTTCCAAAGAAGGCGAGGTTATCCGGGCCAAAACCTAGGTCAATATCCGGTTTCTGTTTGCAGTCGAGGCGGATTCTTTATAATCATTAAATTATTCACGATTGCTGATGCGCTGAAATGTTAAACGTTCTCAACAAGAGGTACTTGGTGACCCGTGTGGCTACCTACCGCATGGCAGTGCCGTGCGCCTGATGCGTGGCTCCTACAGTGCTCTCAGATAGTCTGGGGTGAATGTCTTGCCTCTTGCACTTCGAAAGACCGACTGGGCTTGAGTTGAATGATCTTCAGAACAGCACAAGCAGTTATCTGCATGAGTTGCGAAGTATAACTTAGCCCAAACCTGCTGCATCTTAATTATTTGATGAAGGGTATTTGTCTTCACCAAATATCATTGTTTACCAAAGATAATGCTGGTGGCTATGGACACAGTGGTCATCTGCATGATTACAGCTTAAATAACTGTTGAACTACTCCTTCTCCAGCACAAACATCTCGTCCATTATGTCCGTCCTCCCAGACCATCATGTAGGCACAGACTTAGTCCTTTTCCCACCACACATACTGCTGTATTGTATTAAGTCAGGGAGGGGAGGGGAGGGGATCGTCAACAGTGCCCTCTGATGGTGGTGTTGTGAATTAGGTCAGTTGGATTCCAAGCATCAAGGTGAACACACTGGATGGAGCTAGTGTGTATGATTAAACAATGCAAACAAAATAAAGACTTGCATCTGTCCTATCTGGCAGCCCAGCAGAAAATGAGTGCGTTTCCTGCTATTTTCCATATTGGAGAGGGAAGAGGACAGTGACAGGAGTAGGGGGAAGAGGAGAGGATGGAGTTAGGTTAGTGGAGGTAGCCAAATTGACCTATTTCCTGGCCAAAATTTGAACTTACCACCATGATGTCATTGCTACATTGCCACATCTAAGGCCGCCATCTTGTATCCGCCATCTTCAATAAATCTGGCAACTATGTAGTGTGGGGCAGTGCCCACATTGCCTTACTACTAGCGCTCATTCTGGGAGAAGTTGCCTTTCTCAGCAGAATGCTACAGCTGCCATAGTGGATGGAAGAAATGTAGTGTAGTGCTGTTACTAACTCATGTCTGTACACTATGTAGTATTAAAGCACTTTTTGGGTAACAACTCCCCCCCCCCCGTGGCATTACTCCATAGTGTGGCGCCAGTGAGTCACAAGACATGCTGGGGAAGGTCGGTATAACTTTGTGAAACACCCTGTAGTTGCTTCTTGTGACATAGTAAAGTAGAAAGAGTGGGAAATCACCTTCTTGCTCTTCAGTTCGCTGTACCACAATCTGGTGACCTATCTTCGACGCACTTCAATCCTCCAACCCCCTCCGTGTGACACAATTTATTTCCTAATACGATTCTGCTGCACTTTTTATCCCTTAGTAGACCTCTCCTGCACATAGATCTGCTGCACACATGTAATATTTATTATTTTTACTCTTTAACAGTATAGAAATGTTTCCTTTCGTTATAACACCGTTTTACCATACCATGCAATGGAGAAAAAAATATTCCTTGAGTAAAATGAGTCGAATTTTTTGTAGAAAGTTTAATGTAGTTCATTACTGTACTGGCAAACATTAACGCTGGAATTTTAGAGTTATTCAAGAAAAATTTTAAAAACTGACCTCTGAACGATCTCACTTCCCCACCCCCCGTCCCCTCCCCATCTTCCTCTTGCAACCACAGTCACACTCCACTGGTGGGGATTTTCAGTGTGTTCTTCATGTCGTTCCCTTTTACCACTGTACAACAATTAGCGGTTATACGAATTTTCCCTTAGATTTCCATCGCTGACTGGACTACAAAGGGTTTTTAATTATTGACTTCAGAGTTGTGAAGTTTAATCTTGTCACATGAGTCACTTTACGGAAGCTTTGAGACACGAAGGAAAGAATTGTTTCAGTCCTGCAGTGTTTAATTCGTCTTCCAGGGGCGACGATAAACGTCGGTACGTTTTTGCGTTGCAGCCAAAATGATTTTGTAAGTGGAACTTTATCTTTGGATTCTGTATAGTGGGGCTCAAAATTTGTCTACCGCTACACTGGATTTAACTATGTGCGTTAGTGGGTACTGTAAACGATGGAGAACAACCAGTAGTCATCTATATCTACATCTACGTGATTACTCTGCTATTTACAATAAATTGCCTGGCAGAAGGTTCAATGAATCACCTTCAAGCTGCCTCTCTACCGTTACAATCTCGATCAGCACGTGGGAAAGACGAGTACTTAAATTTATCTGTGCGAAACCTGATTTCTCTCATGATGGTCATTTCTCCCTATGTAGGTGGGGGCCAACAATCGGAGAAAGCAAGTGATCATTGAAATTTCATGAGAAGATCCCATCGCAACGAAAAACGCCTTTGTTTTAATGATTACCACTCCAATTCACGTATCATATCTGGGACACAATCTACCCTATTTCACGATAGTACAAAACGAACCGCCCTTCTTCGAACCTTCTCGATTTCATTCGTCAGTCTCACGTGATACGGATCCCACACCACATAGCAATACTCCAGAACAGGACAGACAAGCAAGGTGTAAGCAGTCTCTTTAGTAGGCCTGCTGCACCTTCTAAGTGTTCTGCCAATGAATCTCTACCCACAACATTATCTATGTGATCGTTCCAGTTGTGAGTGTGTGGGTTTTATTTTGTCAAGTTGCACAATGGATTGATCTAACAAGTACCCTTTGGCTCCTGCAAGAAGCAATTTCCACCTCACACTACTACAGAAGCAGATGCTCCTAATGTACCAACAAGAACTGCTTGAAAAACATTCAGCAACAAATATCTTCTGGAGTCGTCTGCTGTAAGGAAAAGACACAAAAATATTCTACATATTCTATATTCTTACATAACTAGTGGAATACTTAGGTACAGGAGTATTGCTAGTTACTGTAAGAAAAACATTAAATGAACGAAATATATAATTTATAGCAAAAAAATTCTGAGTAATCAAACGAAACTTTTTCTTATATAAAAAAGTAATAAATTTCTGGGTTCTTTTCAGAACAGCAGATTGCCTCTTATGGATAGGAATGCTATTATTTAACAAAGTATGGAAAGATTCTTTTCTCCCTTTTCTTTAAGAATGTTATTTATTTGGTAGAATGGATGAGAGCCGCACCTACACAACTTGAATAACTTTTCTAGGTACGGTCAAGGCTGTTGTGTGAGAAAAGTAATGGAGTGTACTGTTATGGAGGACAGATGGGGCTCGCATTCACTGTAGCGCACAATACCGTGAGCTGCGACGACTGCTGTCTGTGTCGCTCTCTGCTGACAAATAACACAACTATCTCCTTCTATCTGGATTGACCTTCGCCAATCAAACTCTCCCTACACCTTGATGAAGTCAAGGACTCCTATCCGCCCCTAGTCTAACTATTGGCATGGTACACCAGTCAGATAACCAGTCCATCGCGATGCCGCTCAATACTCGCTCGCTGGCGTTTGACTAGTACTCTGTCCATGTTCATACCACACAATAAGGGTGGCAGCCAACACAGTGAACAATGGTTAATCACGGGCCGACTCAGTATAGAGTGTCACTCCGATTCGCTAACGACAGAGGTGCTCTCCCAGTGAAGTACTGAGGAGAGACTTTGTTCTTTGCTCTTTGTGTACACGTAGGAGCGCACTCGCTCTCGTTACGCGTTCCCGCTCCGAGAGCAATAACAGACGACCCATTTTTCTGGAAAATTTGCAAGGGTATATCATTTGCTGCCTTCCCTCACTCCTCTGACTCTTTGC
Source organism: Schistocerca serialis cubense (assembly GCF_023864345.2). Classification (NCBI taxonomy): domain Eukaryota; kingdom Metazoa; phylum Arthropoda; class Insecta; order Orthoptera; family Acrididae; genus Schistocerca; species Schistocerca serialis. Next base: position 58,140,888 of record NC_064644.1, read on the forward strand.
GTCAGAAATATTCCGCCAGTCAGCGTTGCTCTTTTAAATGGGAGAATGACGTTTCATTTAAGTCGACCAATGCCGAAATCTGTAGCATCTCCGTTAGGTGTGTACTGTCCTCTTGTGAGAACTCTGTAACTACGCAGTCGGTCCAGGAAAAAATGCGTCTTCTGCGCGCTCCCACACAATGTATTAGAATTTGCTTTTAAGTCGAACACGAGGGTTATTATCCCTTTGCTCCGGCAAAAGCTGCCTTCTCTCTGGGCGGTCGCTTCGGCCAAAGTAGGTATGTTGTTGACCCAGCCCTCTTAAGAGACAGTCTTCCCAGCAGGCTGATTTGCTCTTTAGAACGAAAATTCCTATGGCCTTCATGTTGTGTACGCCAGCCTCGACTTCTTTCAACCTCGGTGCACACTTGATATTTACTTATTAGATTTGCATATTGCTTACATTGATTCATACAAAATTGACTCTACCTTATCGAGTTTGGGTTCGAATGACTGTGAGGACAGAATATGTAAGAAATGAAGGTCAGGAGACTACGCCACCTTACGTTATTTGTAATTGTAAACTCTAAATATTTAGTTGAATTCACAGCCTTCTGATTTGTGTGACTTAGTACTCACGTGAATAACTTCCACTTTTCCTCATTCAGGGTCAATTGCCACTTTTCGCACCATACAGATATCTTATCTAAATCATTTTGCAATTTGTTTTGTTGATCTGACGACTTTACAAGACGGTAAGTGACAGCATAGCCTGCAAAAAATCTAAGATGGGTACTGAGATTGTCTACTATGTCGTTAATATAGGTCAGACAGATATAGTCGACAAGGGATCGAGTATCGCTGATGCATGGAGCTAGCAGAGTGACATCACGGCACACGAAGTGAGGTGTGCAGTCATGTAGTGGCAAGTCTGGCAGGCAAGACGTGGACAACAAGTGCTTGCAAACATTTTGTAGTCTGGCGTTACTCTCGACTGATGGAGAGCTAAGTATGCCACCACAGATGAATAACGTTGTCACGTTGAACACGTTTCTGCAGATCATAATTACGATGTCTACGCTTTGATTCCACAGCTCGCTCCTTTACTTCTGTCCTCGAATGCTGGGCTGTACTACCGCCGTGCTGCAGCGACATTCTGTCGCTGTTGGACTACTGGCTGTTTCTCATGGTTTGCTGTCCCTGTAAACACGTATGTCGAGCCGAATACTGCGCTGTACTACTCTATCGAATGGAAGCTGCAGGTAAATACATTTTCTTTAAAACGAAAATAAGCAACGTTTTTCGTCGACTCTGGGTGTCGAACGAAACACTGGATGATTAGTTATTTTTTGGGCTAACTCCGCACATTACTAGAGTGTAATTGCAGTCATCTTGCGAAACAACATATGCAACGTATCTAATGCCTCTTGGGACACCTAGTGTAAACCCCCAAATCAACTTACGTCCATGAAGCGCATGGTCTTCTAGTATCAATTTCTCCTCCTTCATTTCTGAAGGGTGTATGAGAAGAACAATAGCAGGTAAGCTTCTCAATTAGCAGGAATTTCTGTGATTCCGTCGCCGTCGGCGTTTCACGAGAAGTGATTAGCTAGAAGTGATACGTTTCTCGACTCTTCTTCGGCCGCCCTCTCTCGGCGCTAAAACAGTGATGCTCTCCATTATGTGCTACGTCTTTTTTGTAGCGCTTGTCTCCGCAGTTTTCTTGAACATAGCCGCTCTCGCGCTGATCAAACGATCCCGTGATGAAACGCGCTACTCTTCGTTGTATTCCTGTACCTTTTCTGCTGACTCGGTTTGATAATGGTTCCAAATTGGTGAGCAATTCCTTAGTAGAAGTCGAACGTGTGTTTTATCAGCCATTTCTTTCGTGGATGAATTATACGTACTTTATACTCTTCCATTTAATCGCAGCATGACACTTGCTTTTCGTTCAACAGCTTTTGTTTGTCAGTGTCACTTTAGGCCATTTACTACGGTTACTCCCAGATAATTTACGGATTTTTCCGCTTCTGGTCATTCATCTCCAGCGTCGTAATCCAACACTGCTAAATTGCTTAGTGGAATACTCAATAATCCTAGAAAATCCAACACTTTACTTAGACACCAGTCAGAGTTCGTCAGGCCTCTCGCTGTCAACATAATCACAGTCTAGATCAAGTTTTAGTGGAAATTACCTACCTCAGCCGTATTAAGCCATCTTCAGGCGTAAAAGCAGAATTAAGAAAAATAAAAATATTGTTATCTATCATCTACGTTACATACTGTAATACATAAAGTTAATGTACAGGTAAGTACACCAACTACTCTGTGTCATTGCAACAGAGAAATGCGATAATATAAGAATGCTACAAATTGGAGATTACAATCAGAATAACAAGATAGCGTTACATCGAGTGTAGATACTGACACGTACATTTGTGTCTCCGTCCGCAGCTCGTGGTCGTGCGGGTTCGATTCCCGGAAGAGTCAGGGATTTTCTCTGCCTCGTGATGACTGGGTGTTGTGTGATGTCCTTAGGTTAGTTAGGTTCCTTAGGTTAGTTAGGTTTAAGTAGTTCTAAGTTCTAGGGGACTTACGACCATAGATGTTATGTCCCATAGTGCTCAGAGCCGTTTGACCCATTTGCGTCTCTGTCATACTCTCAACGGTTATACTATGAAGAAAATACATTAGCACATAAAAGCTTGAAAATAAATAACATTATCGTTTCACAGTATGGTTCTTTGTTTGTCAGGCCCATTTAAAACTATGATTGTAATCAAAGGATTCTGACGACATACAATAACAGACAAAAACGCAAATGGTATAGAGTATCGAAGTATGTGTCACAATTACCATTGTATCACGTGCATTGGTGAAGCCTGATTTCTTCATAGAGTGCGACACTTTTTTTACTTCCGAAGGGCATGGCAGGCAGTGGACCATGTGGGACTGCGCTGGGGTTGCCGCCCACGCCTTCGCCTTCTAAGAGAGTTCAAAATGGCTCTGAGCACTATGGGACTCACCAACTGAGGTCATAAATCCCCTAGAACTTAGAACTACTTAAACCTAACTAACCTAAGGACATCACAAACATCCATGCCCGAGGCAGGATTCGAACCTGCGACCGTAGCGGTCGCGCGGTTCCAGACAGAAAGCACCTAGAACCGCTTCTAAGAGAGTCTCTGAGGTTCCAAACTCGAGACATACACTTGAGTACAAACACATCACATCGATCAAATAACTTCCGGGAATTCAGCCAGGTAACACTTTCAGCGACCGCCGATATTTCGCCCGGAGAACACCCCGCCACTTTCAAGGCAAACTGCAACGGACAGGCGACGTACATGCAAATTTAAAACCTCGGTTCTCGGACTGAAGCAGGAAAGATAACACACACACTGAACACTAGTGCCACTAAAGAAGACCAAAGTCTGAGATATCGATAGTTAGACTACTAACTCGCAGTAGAGGTATCATTGACTCTGTCCATCTGTTTTTTGACAAGGGAGAGTGCCGGATCCCAGACAGAGATTTAAAAAAAAAAAACCTCCATCACTGTTAACGAGGTTTCTCGCTAATTTAATCTCAACTGCCTCCTTAATAACACTGTCCGAATAGCTGGACGTGCATGCTAATATCTCGGTGTTATTATATAACATGGGGTGACCAGTATCCAAGAAATGTTCGGCAATAGCAGTTCTACTTGGCTGCTGTAATCGTGTGTGCCGTTTATGCTCAGTACATCGGTCCTCCACGGTCCTGATAGTCTGACCAATATCTGTCATGCCGCAGCTACAAGGAATGCGATATACACCCGCCTTACGCAGACCAAGATCATTCTTAACAGAACTCAAAAGCACTCTTATTTTTGATGGAGGTCGGAAAACACATCATATTTCCGTAAAATACGACCGATCTTGTTGGAAGTGTTTCCTACGTAAGGCACAAAGGCAGTAGACCTAGGTGTCGACTCAGAATTATTATCAATCACCCGATGTACAGTTGGTCGTTAGCACAACGAACGTTCAATCTGTCTACCACTATAACCATTTTGACGAAACGTAACTTCAAAATGGGACAGCTCAGCTGGCAAAGTCTCGGCGTCAGAAACGACGTGTGCCCTGTGTACCAAGGTACGAACTATCCCTTCACGTTGAGCCGGATGGTGACCACTATTAGCCTGTAAGTACAAGTCGGTGTGAGTACGTTTCCTGTAGACCGCGTGTCCCAATCATCCATCATCTTTCCATGTCTATAAAGGGAAGGCAACCATCCTCTTCCACCAGTTCACCTTGAAAATGGCGGGATGTTCTCCCGCCGAAATATCGGCAGTCGCTGGAAGTGTTACCTGGCTGAATTCCTGGAAGTTATTTGAAAGTCGTATACGCCAGGAGAAACTCAGGTTTCACATAACATCGAGTTTCTCAAATTACTTCTGTTCACGTGATGGCAGGCTTCAACACGTCTCTTCGTCCAGGCCTGTGCAACTTAAAAATCCCAGAAACGTTCCGAGCGCATTAACAACTAATCACACTTCATATCTGGAGTTCATCGGCATTATCAACTGGTTTGGGATACACGAAAGTATTTGTGTATCTTCACGCAAAGTAATCCTACTGGTTCAAGCCGAGCTGATAAACGCTATTTAACAGTAACTAGCAAGATGGTAAAACCATGTGAGAGCAGTTTATCGTATCGTAAATTACCTCTCACTTGCAGTGTTTCGAAATAAACATTCATTAACAGTGTTTTAACATTGGCATGGCTACAATAGTGCAAACGTTGCACAGGCTAAACCGTTGGTTTCAGTACCTATTTTTATAAGGATAATTTGCTTGTTTCATTACCCTCTACTCGCCATTTGCCTTTATACCTACAGTAGTCTGACAGGCTGTGTACTGAAATAACTGCTATGCTTTAACAGACTCTCTTCGTTGAAAGCAGAGTCTGCCTTATTCTTCCTATTTGTGTAAATTATAATTCTTTTGACCAGGTTTAAAGGACTGACCCTGTAACACCACAGCTCTCATGCTGTATGGATTTATTTTTTTTTGCTTTTGCTTTATTTAATGTTACATTGTTGAGCTTCTGTAAGTGTGTTTGCTTGAATCGATAACATAAAATTGTATACTCCTTTCTTTGTACGAATTTTGATATCATGATTTGATTGTATGCTGTGTAGCATATCTCTCGTTTAAATGCTTTGTCCCATTTGGAGGGAACAAAACTTACTGTATATAATTGTAATTTTGTGTGAATAATTTTTTTGTAGACATGTTAATATGTGCAAATGTTCTGTGTTATCCAATGCGTTTGTTTGCTGTTATGTAAACTGCTGATCCTCACTTAGGAATATTAGTAATTTTGTGTATAAGAGGTGTAGTGGTTCCCCTCGGGAACGGAACTGCGTAGCGCGCGCAAATTGTGGTTGGCTTAGATGGAAAAGTTGGAACTGATAGTCAGTCGGGGACGAGCCACCGGTCGGAGATGAGCTACCAAACTGTGCACTGCTAGGCAAAGTGTGCATATTGTACTGATTCCGAGAGAGGCTTTTCCTGCTTCTTTCCAAAGCTTAGGGTGGATGGATAAATAGCTGGAACTATTCTGGAGTTTCTATCTATCATCGCCACCAAGAAATGACAAAGTCCAGCAATTCTGCCTGTAATTCCACCTATCAACATGCAGTTGCCACCACATTGCGCAATCATTGCAACGTAATACTATAATGATGTACAGTGAAGGATCAGCTTAATGGATGTGCTAATGTGCTCAAATATAAGGTAATTTGTATCTGAATTTATGTACCAACCTTGATTTTTCTCCTTATCATAACACCTCTCAGGTTCCTTTCCGTTTGAACTAAAGTAATCACCGAGTGTCCCTACTGAAAGAACTTTTATGACCAATATTATGCTAATTAATGCCTCTTGAACTTGGTAAAAAGAAAGTTAAAGTTAATGTGGCAAGAGAGTGAGTTAAAGTAAATGTTGTTTGCTGAAAATAATTTTCCCATTAAAACTGTTTATTAAAGTGCTGTTGCCAACTGCAAAATTTAAAGTTCTTAAGACTGAGGTTTCTAAAGTTTTGCTTAGATAATGATCTCTTTGATATCTGTAGTAAATTCTAAAAGGTGAGCCAGTTTCTTGCAATTTTGTTAGCATTGTGTTTCGATGTAGTAAAAGTGAGAAAGCTGCAGTGGTGAAACGTTATACACTCTTGTTTGCTAAGTGTTTGTCTCTCTTGTGTATTAGAAGGGCATATTAATAGTAATGTTATAAAGACCATTCACTTTGTGTAAGCCCTGAAAGTAATAGTGTGTTTCGGTAGCTGTTATAATTTTGCAAATAGTTTGTGCTGCTCCAACTGTCAGTTTCATTCTTACCGTAATCATATGAGTGTGCCAGAGTTCATAGCACTCACGTGTGGCCAAGTATAGGTTGTGTTTATCCGTTAAAATTACTAATAACTATTTTCTTCAACGAGAATGTTAATCATTCTTTTGGCTAGTTAGGCTGGCGACCGTTTTCCATTATCAGTTAAACAGTGCAGATAGGCTAAATTTTGTATGTTACTGTTCAAACATTTACGTAATTCTGACTTTCATTTCCGATAAGCCATCTCTGTTAGGTACAACACGGTCAACATAACAAAATTCCTCTCAGAGGGTAACACTACTCTGTCCCTTTATACCATAGTTACTTTAACAAGATAGTGTTATTTCACGACCTGCTTCCAACTTTAAGGTTATGGTATAACAGTGGCAGACAGAAGTGTTATAACCCTCCACTCATATTGTAGAACAATCAGGTTTCCTTTAATATTTTTGACAGAACTGTTCAATAGAAGTAACACAAAAGCCACTCCTTTATTTTTCACTAGCGAATATACATTGCAGTGTATTTAAAAATTACTCTCCGTTTGTCCTAAGTACTGTTTACTGCAGTCACCATATGGGCTCATCTGCTTTCACTTGGGGTAGTCTTCATTTGTGAATGCTGTTTTCTTTAGGCCATGTTCCAATCACATTTCCGTAACTGTTTACGGATACTGCCTCGCTCGCCATCATTCATTATGTTATTGTATTGTCAAGATTTCTGTCTCTTTGTCAGACAGGCATCTTGTTGAGAAGAAAACTTTAAGGCATAATTATTATATGCGATTTGGGCATGATGCTTTCCCACTCGGTATCGATATTATTATCACACTAATTTCTTGCATACATGCGGTATGGTTATTCGCTTCTTGCTAGTGGTTAATTGTCTCCTTCATGTTGGTCTTAATTCGTTTTCTATGATAGTATGGAAGATCATAAGCACCTGATTTCTTGTTGGATGCTACTGCTTCTACTACTTCTTCAGTAATTAGCTTAGTCAGTGGTAACAGTGGAATGGTTTGCTGCTTCTTCCTTGCTAGAGGTTCTTCATACAACCATTGTCTTGCTTTTACTATTATAATTATTATTATTATTGCGTAATTGTTATTATTATTGGTACTAGCTTTACCAGTCATGCATTGCTCTGGCTGGTTAAAGGGAAAAGAAGGTGAAGTGAAAGCCCACGTTTTTAACATATATGAGAGTTGGATATACGTCCCTATCCACTTCTCCCCCCTGTCTCTGTCAATCTCCTCCTTCCCCTCTCTTTGTATATTCCCTCCTCTTTCCCCCTCTCTTTGTCCATCACCACCTCCCCCCACTCTCTGTCCATCTTCTGCTCTTCTTCTCTCACCATTTCCTCCTGCCCATTCCTACCGTCCATTTACCCCCCCCCTGCCTTGTATCTGTCTTCTTCCCCTCTCTCTCCAGCACCCTCTCTCTGCCCACCTCCACCTCCTCCTGCCCACTTCCTATGTCAATTTCCTCCTATTCCACTGTCCGTCTCCTCTTCCCCCCTTCTCACCGACATTTATTCTGGTTTATTGTTAGTGCAAATTCATATTCTGCAGTAATTTTCTAATCGTAAACCGATAAGCTATGAATACAACTTTTGTGTTTCCTAACAACGTATGTATATATGTAGTTTACGTCCGTCGAAATGTTCGTTAGAATACAGCGTACAAATTTGAAGTAAGTCGCTCAACATCTTTTCGAGATTTACGGTAAAAACTTCTCCATTTTACGTATGAAATATTTATTTACGTGTTATATATACACTGAGAGAGAAAAAAACCGCAACACCAAGAAGGAATTGTGCGACATGAACGAATGTTGGTGTTTCTAAATTTGCAAGATATCTATTCAAATTTCGCGCCACTAGCATAAGGGAGGTGGTGGTAGCCCCAATATGGGGATGCGAGTCAAGTGTGCTTTAAATACACGGCGTAACTACCGTGAGTGGTAGTTACTTTTGAGACTGGACGTAGTCAGGTAGTGTCAGTGACGAATGCCTAGAAGGCGACAAAGACGCAATTACCAACGTCTCAAGAAATTCCTTCTGCGATAGCGCAGAAAGACTAGGCACGAGTATAGCCACTGTACATGAATGCTGGCAGCGGTGCTCACGACAATATATGGTCAGAGGAAGACGGGGCGCAGGTCGGCCACATGACACAACAGGGACTGCTCCAGTAACACAAAGAATTGTTACAAATTGATTACTTCAAGGACAGCTCCGAGCCAGACACCCTGTAGCTTGCATCCAACTGACTCCAAGCCACAGTCATTTCTGACTTCTCTGGTGTCAAGCGTGAGCTCATTTCTGATAAAAACTGGTTGTGCCTCGATCCAGTGATGCCTCTTTGTTGGTTAGAAGGGGGCTCTCCAATTGGTATGTGAAAACATGCTCATATTCGAATGCAGCGTTGTGTCAAAATGTCAAGGCAATCGGTGAGGGGCCGGCCGGAGTGGCCGAGCGCTTCTAGGCGCTACAGTCTGGAACCGCACGACCACTACGGTCGCAGGTTCGAGTTCTGCCTCGGGCATGGATGTGTGTGGTGTCCTTGGGTTAGTTAGGTTTAAGTAGTTCTAAGTTCTAGGGGACTGATGACGTCAGAAGTTAAGTCCCATAGTGCTCAGAGCCATTTGAACCAATCGGTGAGGAGCTCTCCGTTATTTAAGATTTTTAACAAACGATCATTTATATTTATATTTATGTGGCTCATTGATGTTCTACTTATTCTTACGACTGTTACTGTTCTAAATAACATCCGTCTTGTTAATTTTACTGAAACTGTATTTTTTAATAAAAAGATTAATGTAACTTGAATAGAAAAGTGAAAATTTAGATTTAAGGACCCAAACTAAATATATAATGGTAGTGCTAAATACTATGTAAACACTTCCAGTAAGCAAACTTACCAATTTTCTGTGCTCAGTTAGTCCTTGAATTAATCGTTGCTGCTAATCAGTTTTCACTCAGGAAGAGTAATTCTGCTTAACTGTCGATCTCTATTCATTGTCAAAGATGAAGATCACGGTTTCTGGAGTGTAGCTTTGAATTTTTGTATACAATTTATTTCTGTTATGTGAATATGACAATTATCCTCAAAATGTTCGGTACTGCTGAAGTAGATAGCTCCACTCCAGCTTTGTTAGTGGTTTGCGGTTTGTGAACTTGGCAGAAGTCAATTCAGAAGAATCATTTCAAGAAACTACAATGGCATAAATTGCAGTAATTCTCATTTGAGGTCAGGAACGGGCGTTCGTGTAATTTCGAGCACGTAAACCGCCTTTGCCTGCCTTCGACAGTGGCACGAGCGTTCTGCAACTGCACTTGTTAGTGATTTGTAGCGGCGTATCGTCTCGATTTATACTCTTTAATGATAGTTCTGCGGCGACGTCTGGATACTCACACGGCCCATCAATTGGGGACGGAGTGGCAGAGATAGTATCTAGGAGGATAGTTTCCGCCACGGCACCTGCACTCGGCTCTACACGAATCTCTCGTGATGATCACACAGTCGAACGCTCGGCAAGACTGCAGGTTTTGTTCTCGGATAATAGCTTCCAAGGAGAATTAATTTATCACTGTCCCTCTGCAGCGAAATGAACTACGTCTACCATTTCAGGCGCGCATGCGCCAACTGCAGGAATTTCGCAAACTATTCCGAGGGACATTTGTGCGCTGCGAGCGGTTGGTGAAGTTAGGGACAGACGCTCCGAGTTGCGTGTTCCTGCGTTGGCATGCTGCGAGTTAAACACTTTGCTGCTGTGATCAAGTGCTAGCAGTAAATTACTAGTAACTGAAAGCTGACATCGAACTTCGTGACACGATGAAAAAACTGTCCAAGCTTCCAAAGTAATGTATATTGTTCACAGTGACCTAGAACTCCTCTAACAAGATACTTGGGAGCTGTTCAGGGATATTTCCTAAGTACTTCCTTATGAGGAACCCGAGATCTTACTTGATTTTCTAACACCATTTACCTTCCTATCTGTACTGTTCTGAAAATATCTGCAGAAGTGTGAAAATGCCAACAATATGCACTGTGTGTCTTTCTTGTTCCAACAGCGATAAGTAGAGATATACATAGGTCCACACTAACGAAGTTTTCTTTTCAAGTGTGACTGCTTTGCACTGTGGTTTTTGTTCTACATTTTAGTGACTGCGGATTGCAGAATTTTCGAGTGTTGTAAAAGTATTTTCACGAAAACGATGGAAATTTGGGTAACAAATCGAATAAATCATAATTAAATTATTACTTATCAACAAGCCACAGGATACCAGGAGTCTCTCAACCCAAAATTTCGCTGAAAATGTCGCCCACAAATTTACGAAATATCACTAAAATGTCTCAGAAATTTTTTCGGTGGAGTCTTGGTTCAAGCTGTATAAATAGAAGACGAGAACTGCAGCACTTCAGACTTCATGCTCAGCTGTTTACGAGGTTGTTCTTGTTTGTGTTAGAATAAGTTTTCGTAAGAAAAGTGGTTTATCAAATGGTATACGTGTTGACTGCCTTTTACGCTGTGACTTCATGTAATGTAACATAGCAGTTTTATACTAAGATTGAGGCGTGGCGCCTTATGTGGCTCCTGTCTAGAGTGATATGAAGCGGGTGCAGTCGAGTACGTAGTTCTAATCTTCATCTGCTAGAGGACAGTAGTGCAAAGAGACATTCAAGAATCAGGTCAAGAGAATCATATTTAATTCTTGAAGAGCTTTTTTGTTTACTTCGTACTGTTTTGTATGTGCTTTTAGGTGTGTCAGTGGTTCTTGAATGTGATCATAAATAAATATTTAGATCATTATTCTATTGATGAACGTTGTAAAACGGAGAATTTTGTACCATAATATGTTCAGTACGTTAATGGTACAAGGAACGCTAATTCGAGTGCAAATCAAAATAGTTGATAATGTAAAGTATAAGCAAAATATCAGAATGTTAAATATTTATTTCGGGAAGAAGTACAGTTCGAAAGTGTGTCATTTGTTGATTGGTTAGTCATGAAAAGCGCGGACTAACGCAGGAGAATAATGTTTTTCTATTGGCCTGACAGAAAATTGACCAGTCAGAACGGAATATTCTTTGCGCGTCTTTCCTCTTGGAGATATAGGATGCTTACAGCAGTCTAGGTGGTCGGGGCCCAGCCTTTCAATGACACGGTCGTGCGTAGTGTGAGCTCCGAAGTTGTGTTACATGTTTCAAAAGTTTTTTTTAAGTGAAGGCATATTTATTCCGGTGTGGTTTGTTTAGAAAGTACTGATTTTTTAAAGTAATTTTGTCTGAGAAAAGACTGTAATTCTGCGTGGCATATTGAGCAGAGCGGTGATTAAAAACCTGAGTGCATTAGACACCGATAAACTTAATAGCATGGCAAGCATTGTCGTTTAAGAACAATACGTGCTTAGTAGCTGTTCATATTTCGGGAAATACTTTACCACAAACTTGCTAACGTGAATGAAACGGTTTGTGCATGACTGTGTTAAGATTAGCATGGGTTTGGCAGTGAAGGTGTACATTATCAAGGTTCAGAATATGCCGAAGTTTTGACAGTATTTCCACCTTTCATTCAAAATTAAGATCTTTCTCCGATTCTTTGAATAGTTACGTTGTACGCAGCCTGGTGCGAGTTGCAGTACGGTAGGTTTCTGCTCGGCTCTCCTAACGGCGATATGCTGCAACGAGTTCACAGGTACTTGCAAGTAAAGGACGAAAGAAACAGCGCCGCCACAAGATCCATAAGATACGTGGAATTTTGTATATCTTATATAATCCACGATATTATTTGTAGTTTCCCTTCACCATCCCCCACCCCCTATTATCTTTCTGTTTCTCTCTTAGATCAGATAATGGCATCATGAGACTTTTCAAACCGGTCATCTTAGAACATTAAAAGCGTCTACCCTGCGATCGCGGAGTATGAGATCCATAGCGATAGCCCTAAAGCAAAGCATGTGTACCTCACCAGGTTTCATGAAGTTCTACATGTTGTGGAGCATTGCTCTGACGCAGAAAAACTCGCTGGAAGAGAATCACAGGTACGATGAACGAATATTTTATGAGACATTTCTTCCTCGTCTTTCATCTTTTCTTGTGGAATACATACTGTGAGGAAAATGCTCTTGTGGTACCATTACTGCATCAACCTAATCTCCAGTAAACCAACAATCTTTAGTTCTATAGCATTTTCTACTGTAACACTTCTCATTTGAAAATTGTTACACCATCGATTGTTTGACTTAAGGTTACCACGCTGATACGCCAGTATCTTCAGTATTTTCTAACACAGAAAATGTGTCATTCGTACAGATAATTAATGTTGATTGCACGTGATAGCTACTGGATGTTTCACCTGAAAAGGTGAAAATCACGTGGCACTTGTAGCATATCACCATCTTTCGAACATTGATAAAACTCAAAGAACTGCAATACGAGAAGATAGATCAACTGCTGGACTGCCTCTGACTCATAGGCACCAGAAAACAGCTGAAATCCTGGCTTAAGTTCCAGGCAGTGTGTCTCCACGAACTATTGACAACAGTTTGCAAGAGCTGGATTCAGATGTCGATTTCCTGTTCATTTTTTGTCGCTGGCACTGTAACCTCACACAACAGGGACTTGGGGGCACAGAGCGAGGTAGCGTAGTGCTTATCACCCTGGACTTGCATATGTTTCAAGTCCCACGCAATCTTCCTGGTTTAAGTTTTTCGTGATTTCTGTTAATCGCTTGTGGAAAAGCCGGGATAGTTTCTTTGAAAGGAGGCAGCCAGTTTCCTTCCGTAATCCGAGCCGTAAGGGTACAAGCTGTGGCCAGAGTTCAGAGCGGCAGTTTCCATCGCGCAGAGCATGTGGCTGGGTGGTTGCTATGGGGCCATGGCGAGCGGCTAGCGTCTATGCTGCCTTGGAAAAACCCGAGAGGACGCTCGGCAGGGGCGTATAAGGCCGTGTTTGGCGCTTGGAGAAATTTATATGCCAGAGAAAAATTGATAGAAACAAAACCAATAGTGCCACGGAGATGCGTGTTGGCACTCATGGACAGAATAATATGTAAAGCAAAATTATCTAGACGCGCCACAAAAATATGTTATAGCTTAAAAGGTATTCTTGTCTTAGAAAGTATAAATTTATGTAAGTTCAAAAGCTAATATCTCGGCAGTTTGTTGGCCGATTGATATGAACAAAGTGTTTACGAGTGCAGCTATTAGAGTTGCATCGAGCAGTCATAGCCGATTTAGCACATTGTGCACCATTTTTAAATGAGAGGTCGGAATATGGGATACGACTGAGAGAAACTATATTTTTGGTAATAAATAAATTTAAAGAGACGAAACTAGCAGCAGTATTCTAAAGTTTGAAGAGGAGGATGAGTAATTAAGTATGTATTTTTATTAGTTTATTTATGCTTTTATAAAAAAACCGGGAAACGCAATATCACGACACAAAACCATTATTTGTGAAAAACGGTGGCACATACAGAAAACTGCACCTTAAATTTGTCATATTTTTCAACGTATCGCATGTGTTTTTTGTTTTTGTGCATAGTTTTACAATATTCGTAATTTTGTCACATATTGTTTTGTGTTAGGCTGTCGTTTCGAGCGTGGCTAGGGCGGCCATCTTTGAGCACAGTGGGTTTTGAGCGACGCTAAGAGCCGGACTTGCCGCGCATCCGGGGTTTGGAGTGGGTTTGTAGCGACGTTCGAAAGCGATCAAGTGGAAGGCAATATAGTGGTTTAGTACAGCAGACAAGAGTGTATTTTATGAATTGTGAACAGACTGTCAAGTGCCGCGATCGCGACATAAGAATTTTATAGTGAAGAGTTGTAACATCAGTTATTTACGGCCACCCCTACGTGAGAGTTCTTCAGACTGCATTTTATTCTGCGGTGTTCAGTGATTATTCTCGTTTCTCGTTTCACCCGTGGTGTACGACGATGGGACTGGTTTGAAAACTGCTGACAGCAAGTTACTGCTGTATCTTAAGTGACAAAAATGTTAAAACCTGTTGTCAAAGCTTTAATCACCAGGTTAAAAAAAAAGACACAATCCAGCAACCCCATCACAGCGTTTCACGCCTTCAGATGTATAGGACTTCTTGAATGGCCTGTGTGGCGCCTTTATTTACACACATACAGCACGTCTGGAATGACAGAATGTCGCTCACTTTCATATCAGCCTGCAGGGAGCATTCATCAAATGACACACTGTGTGTTTCAGCCAAGAAAAGAAATATCTCAAGACGCCATTCAGAGACTGATGTCTTCCTTGACACAATGAATACAAGAGCGTAATAGAAAGCATGCGATCACAGTTAAAATGATGTCGATGACAGACATCAGTTCCTAATGCACTGAAAGTGATGAACGTCTCTACAAAGACTGATGGATGCCGGAGTGGCGTTTCACGGTGTAACACTCCTAGTTTCCATTAGCGTATCTGCAGTCTCCCGCACAGACATGAAACTCTCTTAGTCAATGATAACAGCTCACTGTGTTATCTCGTTTCCTATATACAACAATGCCACAAGGAGGTGGTCACACGGTGATTAAGGTAAGCAGAGAGATAGGATTCAAAGTTCTGATATCCCACTTTAGTTTTTAGGTGGTCTCTCTAAATCATTTTAAGTGAGGGATCACAAGGTTTCTTGGAAAAAGGCCAAACCTATTTCTTTTCCTACCCTTGCTGCACTAATTACAGCACTGCCAACAGGATGTCACTAAGCCTCATTCTTTTGACAAGAAAATCATCATGCAGTACACAGTTCACAAGCAGCTGCTTGCCCGTAGTCTCTTTGTTAGAAGGTTTCGTGATTTTGCATTTCACATAACTTTATTGAATTAATGTCAGCTGTAAAGCCAACTCATTAGATTTTTTTGTTACTTCAAACACTTTTATTCCTTCAGTAGCATATCTATGACGATTCTGGGCAATTTCCGATGTATCATAAACAACATTGTTGTTCTCATGGTCTTCAGTCCAGAGATTGGTTTGATGCAGCTCTCCATGCTACTTTGTCCTGCGCAAGCATCTTCAACTCCCAGTACCTATTGCAACCTACATCATTGTGAATCTGTTTAGTATATTCATCTCTTGGTCTCCATTTACGATTTTTACCCTCCACGCTGTCCTCCAATACTAAATTGGTGTTCCCTTGATGCCTCAGAACGTGTCCTACCAACCGATTCCTTCTTTTTGTCAAATTGTGCCACAAATTTCTCTGCACCCTAATTCTATTCAATACCTCCTCATTAGTTATGTGATCTACCCATCTAACCTTCAGCATTCATCTGTAGCACCACATTTCGAAAGCTTCTGTTCTCTTCTTGTCCAAACTATTTATCGTCCAGGTTTCACTTCCATACATGGCTACACACCATACAAATACTTTCAGAAATAATTTCCTGACACTTAAATCTATGCTCGATTTTAACAAATTTGTCTTCTTCAGAAACGCTTTCCTTGCCATTGCCAGTCTGCATTTTATATACTCTCTATTTTGACCATCATCAGTTATTTTGCTCCCCAAATCGCAAAGATCCTTTACTACTTTAAGTGTCTCATTTCCTAAGCTAATTCCCTCCGCATCACTCGATATAATTCGACTTTCCGTTCAGTTGCTCTTCCAGAATTACAATCTAAAAGTTTTTATTCCTTCTCCATGTATTTTAAAACCTACTCCGGATTTATCTTTTGTTTCCTTTACTGCTTGCTCAATACACAAATTGAATAACATCGGGGATAGGCTTCAACCCCGTCTCGCACCCTTCGCAACCACTGTTTCCCTTTCATGTCCTTGGACTCTTATAACTGTCTTCTGGTTTCTGTACAAATTGTAAATAGCCTTTCGCTGCCTGTATTTTACCCCTGCCCCTTCAAAATTTGGAAGAGAGTATTCCAGTTAACATTGGCAAAAAATTTCTCTATGTCACCAAATCCTAGAAACGTAGGTTTCCCTTTCCTTAATCTATCTTCTATGATAAGTCGTAGGGTCAGTATTGCCTCACGTGTTCCAATATTTCTACGGAATCCAAACCGATCTTCCCCGAGGTCGGCTTCTACCAGTTTTTCCATTCGTCTGTAAAGAATTCGCGTTAGTATTTTGCAGCTGTGACTTATTAAACTGATAGTTCGGTAGTTTTCACATCTGTCAACACCTGTTTTCTTTGGGATTGGAATTATAATATTCTTCCTGAAGTCTGAGGGTACTTCGCCTGTCTCATACATCTTGCTCACTAGATGGTAGAGTTTTGTCAGGACTGGGTCCCCCGAGACTGTCAGTAGGTCTAGTGGAATGTTGTCTACTCCCGGGGCAATGTATTTACTAAGGTCTTTCAGTGTTTTATCAAACTCTTCACGCAGGATCATATCTCCCATTTCATCTTCATCTACATCCTCTTCCATTTCCATAATATTGTCCTCAAGTACGTTGCCCTTGTATAGAACCTTTATATACTCCTTCCACATTTCTGCTTTCCCCTCTTTGCTTAAAACTGGGTTTCCATCTGAGCTCTTGATATTCATACAAGTGGTTCTCTTTTCTCCTAAGGTCTCTTTGATTTTCCTGTTGGCAGTATCTATGTTAACCTTAGTGATATACACCCCTAAATCCTTACATTTGTCCTGTAGCCATCCCTGCTTAGCCAATTTGCTCTTCCTATCGATCTCATTTTTGAGACGTTTGTATTCCTTTTTGCCTGCTTCATTTACTGCATTTTTATATCTTCCCCTTTCATCAATTAATTTCATTATTTCTTCTGTTACTACTAACCCTCGTCTTTTTAACTCCTTGATCCTCTGTCGCCTTGACTACTTCATCCCTCAAAGCTACCCATTCCATCTTCTACTGTATTTCATTCCCCCATTCCTACCAATCGTTCCCTTTTGCTCTCCCTGAAACTCTGTACAACCACTGGTTTAGTCAGTTTATTCAGGTCTCTTCTCCTTAAATTCCCACCTTTTTGCAGTTTCTTCAGTTTTAATCTACAGTTTAGAACCAATAGATTGTGGTTAGGGTCCACATCTGCCCCTGGAAACGTCTTACAATTTAAAACCTGGTTCCAAAACCTCTCTCTTACCAATATATAATCTATCTGAAACCTTCCAATATCTCCAGGTGTGTTCCATGTATAAAACCTTTTTTTATGATTCTTGAACCAAGTGTTAGCTATAATTAAGCTATGCTCTGTGCCAAATTCTACCAGACGGTTTCCTCTTTCATTTATTACCCGCAATCCATATTCACCCACTACGTTTCCTTCTCTTCCTTTTCCTACTCTCGAATTCCAGTTACCCATGGCTATTAAATTTTCGTCTCCCTTCACTATCTCAATAATTTCTTTCATGTCATCATACATTTCATCAATCTCTTTGTCATCTGCAGAGCTAGTTGGCATAACAACTTGTACTACTGTAGTAGGCATCGCTTCGTGTCTATCGTGGGCATAGTAATGTATTTTCTATGCTGTTTGTAGTAGCTTACACGCACTCCTATTTTTTTTATTCATTATTAAACCTACTACAGCATTTCCTCTATTTGATTTTCTATTTATAACCCTGTATTTACCTGACCAGAAGTCTTGTTCCTCCTGCCACCGAACTTCACTAATTCCCACTATATCTAACTATTTTTTTTTAATTTTCTAACCTAATCTTTGATAAAATTATTGATTATTTATTAGTACCAGACTCTCTCTCTCACACAGACACTCATATTCATATGCTTATCATAATACAGTACAATTATTACAGATATCCAAAAAATTCTAACTTTGCAGAAAATAAAATTGTACAGTATAGAAAATTTTGTGCGCAAGACACACCTCAAATAGGCACAATCATTTGTGATAAAACCAATAATTGTCAATTGATTATATTTTTTTAGTGATGCATTACTTTCGCCCCTCCTGAAATGGTGGTGCAACATTACCCAAGAAACGTTTGATGACGTCAGTACACAGCATCATATTTAACAGCCTTTGCATATTTAGACACCACTGTAACAGTTAAATGCTTAATTTTGGTGTGTTATACCAAGAATGGGCCTTAATACATTAAGAATGCCTACTTGTTTGTGTGTTTTAGAGTTTTAGCTGTAGAGATTAGTTTCTATCATTTAGGCCAAACTAAATGTCAAGTGTCTGTTATATCTTTGTAGCCACCTATGTCTGGACATGGGTGTAGCATACTTAAGAGTTCACGAACATGTTGTAGACACCAATCTGACAAATGTGTGTGTGGGAGACACACACACACACACACACACACACACACACACCCAGAGAGAGAGAGAGAGAGAGAGAGAGAGAGAGAGAGAGAGAGAGAGAGAGTGGGAGAGGAAAATTACGTTGTGATATTTGATGTAAGTATTTTGATACTTCACATAAAATTGGACTTTTGGATTGCTGATGTATTTTGCAGACATGTATAACTTTGAAAGCATATTGTGCGTTTTGATGATCATTGTAGATATAGTGAATTATTAATTTGACGATCTGTTGGGATTCGCACGTTACTTTAACTTTGAACTTTTAAAAGGGCAGCCATGTTGGGCAATGGAAGGAAAAGGGTCATGTACCTGCAGTTGATTTTAGTGTGCATTTTTAAAGTATTACCAAATAGTGCAGCTCATGTTCAGGAACTACATATTAATAATTGCTTTATTCTATAATAAACATTACTTTTGAAGTATTTATGGAGATTATGTTTGATACTCGTTCTGATAATCCATCGCGATTGATATGTACCTTTCAATGATATTTACACATGCAACTGGCGAGCCAGTCCACAAACGATTTTCTGTCGTCGGTAACGAAAACATAGTTAAAAAATAGTTGAATTATTTTCTATCTGGCGCCGTTTTACATATTTTAGGTATTTTATAAGTGCTTATGTATTTTGATGTCGCATTTACGTTACAGGAGAAAAGGTTGAAGAGAAAAGGTTGAAGACATGGATGCTGAAAGAGGATGAATGGAGGACCCAGTACCAGACACTGATCAGGAAGAAGCTGCCAAAGGAAGATCAGAGAACAGTGGAAGAAGAATGGGGAGATTTTAAGAGGGCTCTAGTTGAGGCAGCTGAGACTGTGTGCGGAAGAACTAGCACAAAGAGGAGAAGTAGGGAAACCCCATGGTGGAACAACATATGTAAAGAGGCAGTACTTCGAAAGAACAAAGCCTTCAGAAAATGGTTCCAGACCCGAACAGAGGAAGCTAAGGTAAAATATAAGGAAAGCAAGAAAGCGGCACAGACCATAGTAAGGGTGGAGAAGAAGAAGTGGATGGAAAAATGGACAAGAATGTTACAAGAGGACAGTGAAGGGAACAAAAAAGTACTTTACACCATGGTAAGAAATAAGAGGAACGACAGAAGCGAGTGCCTGAGGATCATGGATAATAATGGAAGAGTTGTGGAGGAAATGCATGAGCTCAAAAAGATTTGGAAGGAGTACTTTGAATGCCGCCAAGCGGGTAACTAACAGCGATGGAGAGCCTAAGGCAGCAGACGATTATAATAGTGGGGAAATTGATGATGTAACTTGGAATGAAGTGGAAGAAGCCATAAAGAGGATGAAACGGGGCAAGGCACCAGATTGGGACGAAGTAACAGTGGATATGATACGAGCAGCGGGAGAAGTAGGAACCCAGTGGCTATACAGAGTGCTGAGGGTGGTGTGGAAGGAAAACAGAATTCCTGAGATTGGAAGAAAGGAATTATAGTCCCGATCTTCAAGAAAGGGGATAAAAGGAGATGTGAGAACTACAGGGGAAACACCCTGCTATGCCACTGTGGAAAAATCTATGAAAAGATCCTGGAGAAGAGAATAAGAAGCAGTATTGAAAGTAGACTGCAAGAGGAGCAGTACGGTTTCAGACCGGGAAGATCAACAACGGACCTCATATTTGCGGTAAGGCAACTGCAGGAAAGGCACTATGAGTACGGGAAGGACTTAATCATGGCCTTTTTGGATATTGAGAAGGCGTATGACAGTATCTGTAGGGACAAGCTCTGGGATGTGCTGAACGCAAAAGGGATAGATGAAGAGATAACACGAAAAGTCAGAAAAATGTATGAAGGAAGTGAGAGTTGTGTGAAAGTGGGGAGGGAACGTACTGCATGGTTCAAGCTGGAAAATGGGCTGCGACAAGGAAGTGCACTTTCGCCTTCATTGTTTATTATTGTTATGGATGAAATCCTACAGCAAGTATCAGATGCAATTGGAAATCATAAAATGAAAGCGGTGCTTTTTGCCGATGACCTGATGTTATGGGGAAATATCGTGAAGGAGGGGCAAGAGCAGTTAGATGCATGGGAGGCAACGGCAGCACAATATGGAATGCATTTCTCTGCAAAGAAAAGTGAAATAATCGTCACAACAAGGAAGAAGAATAGGCCGATTGTGGATATAACTTGTGGAGGGGAAAAACTACAAGTGGTAGAGAACTTCAAGTACCTGGGAAGCGTGATTGAAAGTAAGGGGGGAAACGCAATGGAAATAAATGAAAGGTGCAGAAAAGTAGGGAAGTTCTACAAATGCATTCGGGGGCTTATTTGGAGCAAGGAGGTGCCACAGAAATCCAAGGGAATTATATACCGAACCTACTTTGTCCCCATATTGACATACGGAAGTGAGACATTGGTAATGCACAAAAGCGACAAAAGTAGAATACAGGCTAGTGAAATGAAGTTCCAGAGGAGCAGGTTGGGTGTAACAAGACGAGACAGATAGCGAAATGTGTATGTGAGGGAAAGACTAAAGGAGGAACCAGTACAGAACAGGATAGAAAAATCAAGACTGCAGTGGTATGGACACATGAAGAGAATGGATGAGGGAAGAATTCCAAAGAGGATGTTTGATCTGCAACTGGAGGGGAAGAGGCCCAGAGGAAGACCAAGAGATAGATGGGTGAAGGGAGTGAAGGAATGTGTGATGAGAAGAGGAGAGAACTGGACGAAGGTGGAAGAGGGGGAATGATGGAAAGACAGAACACGATGGAGAGGCTTGTGTTCCCGACAGACCCAGCCAGTGGCTGGAAACTGTCCAAGATGATGATTTACGTTGTAGGGAAACGGCACACATATTGATATGTAAGTCGGATAATATTTAGCACAATCAGAATTGGCGCTGCAGGGTGGTTGCCCATTCACTTTGATGAAGGTAACCTAATAGGCAATATTACAATGTAGTACTGTGTTGGAGTTGATAGGTCGCTTCAAATAAGTCATAGAGCTGGTTAAAAATGACTTTGTTACTCGGATTGCTCACTCGACGTGTTTCGGATTTATTTCCATCAGCAGTATCTATTACTTCAGCGAAATGGTCGGATTTCTATGCCAAGCGAATCTCACTTTTATATACAAACCTTCGCACTTGACCTTAACACTGTTTACACTCAAAGCTAAAGATTTAAACTTGTACTAGGCTTTAAATGGATAAGAGGAGCTACAGGTAGTACATTATGCAGTCTGGATCTATATCTACACCTGCATCTACACAGATATTCTGTTAGTCATCGAATGGTGCGTGGTGGAGGGTACCTTGTAACACTATTAGTCATTTCTTTTCCTGTTCTCTTTGCAAGTAGAGCAAGGGAGAAACGACTGTCTATGGATCTCAGTGTGAGCTCGTATTTTTCATGTCTTATCTTCGTGGTCATGTTGGCTGCTGTGTATGTTGGCTGCAGTAGAATCGTTCGGCAGTCAGCTTCAAGTGCCGGCTCTCCAAATTCTCTAAATAGTGTTTCCTGAAATTACCGTCCCCTTCCCTCCATGGATTCCCATTTGATATTCCGAAGCATCTCCGTAACACTTACGAATTCTTCGAAACAAACTGTAACAAATCTAGTAGCCCGCTCTGACTTGCTTCGACGTCTTTCTTCAAACCGACCTGGTACGGATCTCAGACACTTGAGCAGTACTCAGGAGTAGGTCACCCAGCGTCCCATATCCGTCTTCCTTGTATGTGAACCACTCTTTCCTGAAATTCTCCTAATAAACTGAAGTCGACCATTCGAAGTCTACTAAACTTCCAGTTCATATCGCTTCGCAACGTTATGCCCAGATATTTAAACTACTTGATGTGAGAAGTAGGATAATAGTAGTATTGTATCCGAACATTACACGTTTGTTCTTAACATTCATCCGCATTAACTTAAATTTTTCCACTTTTAGAGATAGCTCCATCCATCACACAAACTAGAAATTTTGTCTGAGTCGTCTTGTATTTTCCTACAGTCACTCAGTTTTGACACCTCACCGTACCCCACACCATTATCAGCAAAGAACAGCAGATTTCTGTCCACCAAATCATTTGTGCAGATAAAGAAAAATAGTGGTCCTGTCAACATATTTCTGGGACGCTCCTGACAATACCCGTGTCTCTTATGAACACTTGCCGTCGAAGAAAACACACTAGGTTCTGTTACTTGAGCAGTCTTCGAGCTGCTAAAATAAAAAATGGTTCAAATGGCTCTGAGCACTATAGGACTCAACTGCTGAGGTCATTAGTCCCCTAGAACTTAGAACTAGTTAAACCTAACTAACCTAAGGACATCACAAACATCCATGCCCGAGGCAGGATTCGAACCCGCGACCGTAACGGTCTTGCGGTTCCAGACTGCAGCGCCTTTAACCGCACGGCCACTTCGGCCGGCCTGCTAAAATATCAGTGAACTTATTTCATATGCTCGATCTCCGTTAACAGCCTGCAACAAGGCACCATATCAAACGCCCTTCAGAAATGTAACAATATGTCATCTACCTGTTGCCCTTTACCCATAGTTCTCAGTATATCAGTTTCGCACGAGCGATGCACTCTAAACCTTCCTGACTCATGAACATAAGCTACTCAGTCTGAAGAAAGTTTCTTATATTCAGAATGTGAATATGTTCAAGGATTCTGCAGCAGACCAAAGTTAGGGAAATTGGTCTGTAATTTTGCTGGTCCATTCTTTTATTCTTCTGATATAGTAGAGTCACGACCCTTTTTTCCTGTCGTTTGGAACTTTGTGCTGGGCGAGAGATTCACAATAAATGCATGCTAGGTAAAGTGCTAATGCCATGAAGTATTATTTGTAAAACCGAAATGGATTCAATCCGGACCTGATGATTTAGTTGCTTTCTAATCATTCAGTTGTTTCTCTAAGCCAGGGATGCTTATTACTGTGTCGTCCATACGGGATGGCCAAATGACGGTATATGAAATTTAAAACTTCGGCTTTCGTTTTCCTGTCCTCAACTCCCACACCAGGCTGGCCAACAAGGGACTGAATGATGGGAGCCTTAGACCCGCTTAGCAATTTTACATAGGACCAAAGTTTTCTCTGGTTCTCTGCTAGATCTTTTGTTAAGGTGATAGTTCAAAAATGGCTCTGAGCACTATGGGACTCAACTTCTGA
Source organism: Schistocerca serialis cubense (assembly GCF_023864345.2). Lineage (NCBI taxonomy): Eukaryota > Metazoa > Arthropoda > Insecta > Orthoptera > Acrididae > Schistocerca > Schistocerca serialis. The sequence continues at coordinate 58,164,646 of NC_064644.1, forward strand.
GGTCATTAGTCCCCTAGAACTTAGAACTAGTTAAACCTAAGGACATCACAAACATCCATGCCCGAGGCAGGATTCGAACCTGCGACCGTAGCGATCCTGCGGTTCCAGACTGCAGCGCCTTTAACCGCACGGCCACTTCGGCCGGCAAGGTGATAGTTGTCGTATGCTTCACACACGAGTCTCTACTAGGACCCTTTGTGTCTCTGTCTACACGCACGCGCGCGCGTGACTGTGTGTGTGTGTATGTGTGTGTGTGTGTGTGTGTGTGTGTGTGTGTGTGTATACATGCAGTTAATAGGTAAGTATATTACCCTATTTTGAGCAACTAGACTGACAGCATCAGCTTACTGTTACTCTGATTAAATACAGAAGTATTTATGTGTACATATATACATTTGTCTTTCATAGAAATCATCCACTTTGTGCTATTTTTATGCCTCATATTAATACTGTTCTGACTGACTAGAGAGTTGAAGTGGTTCAGGGGACTACGAAGCCCAACTGAGCTACTTCTGCCATCTTTGACTTCAAAAATTAATTTTATTCATTTACTGAAGCTATATCCTGAATGGTTGCCTCTCTTTAATGTCAAGCAGTGACTGAATGAAGAGGGTGAGGTGGGGAGGGGATAGGGAGGAGGAAAAAGGTGAATGGCGTGACTTCGTCACTGATCAAATGATTACATCACTGACAATTGTGATAGCATTAGGGCTGTTATGATTCCAAGGCACATTTCAGGCGTTAGTCGTGGGGAAAGTGGCCCGGAAATCCCAAACAGCACAAAACTCTCTGTCCGGCATACAGTTTTATTCTGCCAGGAAGTTTCATATCAGCGCACACTCCGCTGCAGAGTGAAAATCTCATTCTGGAAACATCCCCCAGGCTGTGGCTAAGCCATGTCTTCTCAATATCCTTTCTTTCAGGAGTGCTAATTCTGCAAGGTCCGCAGGACAGCTTCTGTAAAGTTTGGGAGGTAGGAGACGATGTATTGGCAGAAGTGAAGCTGTAAGGACGGGGCGTGAGTCGTGCGTGGGTAGTTCAGATGGTAGAGTACTTGCCCGCGACAGGCAAAGGTCCCGAGTTCGAGTCTCGGTCCGGCACACAGTTTTAATCTCGCCAGAAAGTTTCATATCCGCGCACACTCCGCTGCAGAGTGAAAATCTCATTTCCAAAGAATACACTTTGTTCACTCTTTCAACCCCCAACTTTCAATTTCATTTGGTTACTTGAGGACAAAATACTGCACTTGAGCAACTTAACCACGAAAAATGTTTCGTAAGCAAGTTCCCACCAAGAGAATATGTTCTTATGGACCTTTTATGAAGACTTTTAGTATGATAAAAGAAAAAAAAATAAGTTAAATATATTTCTTTTTTTCAATTTTAATCTGATAATTATGTATAAATTGTGTTTCATACTAGAATGTCGTGTTCCCAGTTTGGCACAGCTTTGCCACAGGAAACACGAAAGCGGTCGAAGACGTCCGTCTTCTGGTCGGCTCCTGATCGTTGTCAGAAGGAGACTAGTTTTTGATTACGCAAAAGTTTCTATTATTTGTAAAAGAACAACCCGGATTTCTTTACGTAATCAGTATGAATTTTATAATTACCTAAGAGACCTTTAACAATAAACAATAAAAAATTGCATTTGCAAATGAAATCATTAATAAATGGGACAGCTATGAGTTGTATAGAAGGCAAAGAGGGGCCTTCTGTCTACGACGAGGATGCCGCAGTATTCTCTGCTGTAGTAAAGGCTGTTTGACATTTAAAAAATAATATGACATGGAGGTTAAAAAAAAAGGAAAAGAATAGAACACGAAATCTGATAAACACTAAATATATTCAGACAGTTCTCACAAGTAATTAGGGCTTATTTATAAATCGTATAACTTACATAAGTAATTTTCTAACTGTATGGTGCGATTAGATTTCTGCCTGTCCTGTGCTAGCTTCTTGGTTCACGTTTTTGTCACAAATTACAGTCATTACTTTTCTCCTTCCTTCGAGATAATTCTTGCACCGTTCAAAACCGTCATAAAAAGAACCTGCCGGTTTACAGTATCGAACATAAATTACTTGAATTTTATTAATTAATAACTGTTGTCTGCACGCTGGCAAGCTCGCTCACTTTTATGGCTTAAAGACGACCTTCTTTACGCTTTCACATTACAAGCAGAAGTACGATAAAATATGAAGATCTACAAAACTTTTTACTGTCATCTTTTATTTGGATCGAAGCGGAACGTTCAGTTCAGCTTCTGTTAAAATGTATCTTTGACTGCGCAAGAGTTTTATTAGCGTCCGCGCTAGAGGCTCATCTTTACAGTTACGTAAATTATATAAAACAAGTGTCTTTCAAAGAATAGGTCTCATCTCTTAAGCTGATCATTTAATATACAGCTAGGTGAATGCATTTCCAAGGGTACTCACAGCTTTCATACGTCGGAAATCCCAATAATATTATAGTTACGGACCTTTTATGAAGACTTACAAATGAACCACTTAAATCAGTGATTATGAAATAACTTTTCATGAAATACGTATTCGGCACCCTTTCGTTGTGACTACATGGAGTCTCATAATTCAGTTTGTTAATAGTATGTTTTCATTGTAAGTACTGAGGCAAATGAAATATTCCCTTCCCCGGATATAATGGTACACAAAGGAAATGGTTCTTGGATCTTGGGATAAAACCATGCGTAGCAGTTACTGACCTGTATTTACGAACTACCAGATACAGTCAGTCATCTCAACGAAGCAATGTGCAACAGACAGTCATTAATAAGACACGAGTTTTTAGGAATCATGAGACCTTCCCTGTAGAGATATGTGTTTCTCTAGAATGGATATTCCAAGGCGGAGAAACACCATGTATTTTGGTAATTGCCTGGATCCTGTGTTCATCCAAGCCACGCCTCTAAGTTTTCTTATGTGGGGTCATATCATGGTCAGTTTTTAATGAAGCAAGGTGTGCAACACTAGTCTCATGTATAGCTTCATTTGTTCTATTTCAAGCAGTGACGAGACTACACTTCAGCGAGTATGGAAATATATGGATTACCGCTTTGAAGTATTTGTGCAACCAATGGCAGAACTGCCGAGTGTTAGTAACTGCTGCAAAATAAATTCAATGTGTGCCTTAAGACTTAAATACCATCCACAGTTATGCCTGTACATTTTATTCCGTAAAGAAGGAGTTCTATTAGGAAGAGAGTGTTTCTGCAGCAACATGCAAGATCATGTCCTTCAAACTCATGAACCATCGAAAGAACTCTTTTGAACACTGAACACGATTTTACACATTTTTACTGCCTGTTGTCGTATGGAATAATTAGTGCTGCATTGCCCTTAAACTAAATAAAGTGATTATTCAACTGAAGCTAATAGCAACAACATTGTATATATACGAGAAATTAGAGTAAATACGGAGACTTACAAGCAGTCGTTCTTCCCACGCACAATTCGTGAATGGAACAGGGAAGGGGGGATCAGATAGTGGTACAATAAGTACCCTCCGCCACACACCGTAAGGTGGCTCGCGGAGTATAGATGTAGATGAAGTACGTAACGGTACATCTTTAAGGAGGATCGTGAAATGCTTACACTCACTTCTCAAACTGTTTACTCTTTATGATTCCCACTGTTGACAATAAATAACTGTTTCAGCTGACATGCGATTTACACAGTCAAAATAGGAAACAAAAACAATTTTGTTGAGGACTTTGTCTCCTATTCCGTGTACTGGGAAGATATTCAAAAAGCTCCAGTTTAAAATAAAGCAAGATATTGGAGATTCCTTCCAACTCAATAGGAAGTATAAAACATGCCCCTTTAGCGCCTCTTTCAACAGATTAGCTGAGTATGATCATCAGGAATTGAAAAATGCTGGTAGATACATGCTAAGCTGAAGCTACCTAGTATAGCTAACATTTTTTTCTCAAGGTGAGCTTTCTTTCTAATTTATTGGACAAATTTAGCTGGCATCAACGTAAATAACATGGAAGGACTTCAGTGACATGTTACTGTGAATACAGTATACAGACTAATTTTTTATAATTTCACTATCTTTGGGCAACGGATTCCTAAACATGTTTCAAAACATTCAAGGATGTACTGTTTAATGGGACCTACGATACACAGTGAATGAATGAATTACTACCCTTCATGTATGTTCTTGAGTTGAATCGACATCCATATGTCCTTACTGATCGTACCTCCTTTAGAAAAATTATTGACCCTAACCATTAAGAACGTAACCATATCACCTTACCCCTTCTCTAAAAGGTTATCAATCACTCGATTTAATAATAAAGCAAATTCCCCCTTGATTACTTTACTTCGCGAAGAACTTTTCGCCATGCCAGACACTAGTGACCTCGTTAACTTCAAGCAAAAGAAAAATATGATACACCCTGCACGATGTTAGAGTGGGTTTCAGCTTGTAACTGACCGTGTACAGAGAAAGGGTCGGTCTCAAGACAAAACTGATGCCTCGGTCATACACTAAATCCGATTCCCCAGCGTTGCTATTCCTATTTCGTAGAGAGCATTTCTCACAAAATCCCGAGTGTCTGCGTTCTGACATGAGCTACATACAACGTCCCCCAGCACATGTCTTGCGTGACGACCAGGGATCTAATATTATAGGAATTATGCCTCATGCAGTGGGGTACCAGCAAGTAGAATCCGAAAGTAGAAAACGGGAGAAGAAGGTAATGTTGGTATACTACGTACCCCATGTTGTACGCCGTACAGAGACTTGTTGACTACAGACGCAGACGAGAGAACTTCTGTTTGTTGTTCGTAAATAAGAGGAGAATATCAGTGACGATAAAAACAGTAGTTTTTTTTCTATTGGTGTGCTCGGGGATATAAAAGATTACGGTATTTGGTCGTGATGTACAGATTTTCACTTGACTCAACATAATCAAGCGAGGCTTGCGACCAGTTTGTTGACTTTCTGGCAGGCAGAACGCAGCACATTTTTCTAAACGGTGTTTAATTTAGAGGCCCAGAAGTACATTTACTGTTCCCCAGATACGTGCGGTGCGTCATGCCTGAAACTGCTGTACACCAGTAAAACCTATAACTAATCCGGGTGCGGTAACACTTCTTTTGCAGCTTCCAGAGACAAGAACATTGATTTTCAATACCTTTTTCGAATTTAAAAACTTGGAATGCTGACATAATCTAATCAGTAAGAGGTATAAATTTTCATGTGGTAAGTTCAACACAGCAAGAGAAGTATTAAAACAACGAACAGCGTATGTGTCCTGAGGCAGCACACCTTAACGCGCGTAAATACCAACTATATTCATCCAGTACTTGAAAATGAGAGCACTTAGTGACTTGCAACATGTGTTACAAATAATTCCAAATTTTTATGAAACTTTTCCCGCTGACGTCATCCACATATTTATGAAAGGAAAAACTGTGATCGCTTACTACATTTTCTCTGTTTATAAGGTAAAACTGCCGCATAAGGTGTGACAACTTTATTCATTTGTTCTTTACCGCAAACTGTATTCATATTTTGCAGACATTGGCCGCATACAGGGTGAATCCGTGATGTTACAAACTTTTAGGGATCGTGAGGAAGGGCAAATGTGTCAATTTTGAAGCAAGGAACCCTGAACCGGGAACGACAGAGTCGAAAGTTATAAGCGGAAATCGTTCTGATACCCCTACAGTGGACCTCTTCTACTGCGAGATCTTTGCTTTCCGTATATTGCGATGTGGCAGTATGCACCAAGAGAAGAAAGGAATGTCCAATAAACATGGGCTCCATTTACTACCTCCACACGATCCTAATTTGGTATCGTTTGATGGTATATGAATGACCGTCTTCTGTTTATAGTGACATTCTACACCTTTTGGATAAAAAAATGGACCGATTTGTGTTTAATTTATGTACCACACTCCTGTCCTTTGCCTTCATTCCCATTTCTGTGTGTCTGAAGACATGAGAGCGAGGACGAGGTGGAAATATTAAAGTTTGTGGCTAACCATAGACTATGTGAGTAGAATGGAGGTTGTATCAGATCAACATATGTGGGAAAATTCAGTAACGGGAAGTTAGTGGCAAGGATAAACTGAGTTACTAGTATAGAAGAAGTGAGGTTGGTCATAGACAATGAGAAATTCATCTACTCTCTAAGTCTGAACCAAGCACCGCTGTCCCTTCGCTTCCACCATATTGTGAAATTTTTCGGCAGGTTGTATATATATGATGGTGTCCCATCACGGCTCCTCAGGTAAAGGTAAAAGGGAGGTACAGGAATGTGCTGTTCAGTTGTTGAAACATCACCGTAGTCAAGGAAATCTTGGGAGACGTGTTAATAATTGCTATTTTGGCGTTTGGACGGTAGAAAGGGAACGTAGTAGTGACCCTTCAGTTGGGCTATGAACCATAAGTTTACGCTGTCATTACGTTTGCAGCGCGATTGAGAAATACTGTATCCAATTTAAAATCACATGATTTTTGCTAGCATAATTTGGATACCTACTGCGAAAAAATATAAAGATTTAAATGTACATTTATATGTACATGCTTCCGCCGTTAGTCGAGTTATAGATTAGCTTTATCCAGATTGCACCCTTGGTCTAGGAGTAGCGCCTTTGACTAGTAGTCTTCGGTCCAGGGTTTGAACCCTTCCAGTACTTAAAAACTGAATAAAAATCATCAACAATGGCGGCAGAAGCACGTAGGAGCGGACAGAGACTAAAGGAACTTTCTTGCCATAGGGGTGGGAAATTGCCCCTAGAAGGTGGAAGAACGAGCAATATCAACGGCACGATGATACAGAAGGGAATCAAAACCAATGAATTACAGACACATACAGAGTATTCACAGGACTTGTGGCCCGTAGTTGAAAAAGACTGCCAAGGGAGAAGTGATCATGATAAAAATATCGGATAACCAACGAAAGAATAACGTTCTACGAGACGGGGCGCGGAATGTCAGGAATCTGAACATGGTAGGGGAGCTATAAAATCTTAAAAGGGAAGTTCTAAGGCTCAGTCTAGATATAGTGGGCATCAGTGAAGTGAAATGGAATGATGACAAGGATTTACGGTCAGAAGAAGACATGGTAATATCAACAGCAGAAGAAAATGATGTAACGGGAGTAGGATTCGTTATGAATAGAATGGAAGGGCAAACAGTTCTGTGAACAGTTCAGTGATCGAATCTACAGCCAACCGACAATGACAGCCATAGCTCAGATACACATGCTAACGTCGCAAGCAGAAGACGAAGAGGTAGATGGAGTATGTGACGATATTGGAAGAGCAATCCTGAACATAAAAAGGAATAAAAATCTAAAAGTCATAGGGGACTGGAATGCTGTTTTAGAGGAAGGAGTAGAAGAAAAATTTAGGGTAGGGTAAGGACTACGTAACAGGAATGAGCGAGGAAGAAGACTAATTGAGTTCTGAAATGAATTTCGACTAGTAACAGCGAATACTCTGTTCCTGAATCTCAAGACTAGGAGGTGTACAAGAAAATAGTCGGGGACGCAGGAACATTTCAGTTAGATTGCATCCGGCAATGATTCCAATATCAGATGATGAGGATGATAAACGTATGGCATTGTTGGCCGGGATGGCCCCCATGCGGGGAAGTTCGGCCCCCGTATTGCAAATTTAGGTGACGCCACTTCGGCGACTTGCGTGCGTCAATGATGATGACATGATGATGAAGAACACACAACACCCAGTCATCACAAGGTTGAGAAAATACGCGACCCCGCCGGGAATCGAACCCGGGACCCCGTGCTCGGGAAGCGAGAACGCTACCGCGAGACCATGAGCAGCCGACCCAAATACGACATCGGATTGTAATGAGTACTCAAGCGCAGATATAGATTCGGAAAATTTAGTAGCGATGAAAAATATCCTAAAGTTTAAGAGACTAGTCAGGAAGAATCCATGTGTAAGGAGGTGGGATATGAAAATACTAAGGAATGATGAATTCTCTGGGGCTATAGATACTGCTATAATGAATAGTTCAGTAGGCTGTTTAGTTGAAGAGGAATGTGCATCTCTAAAAGAGCAATATCAGAAGTTGGAAAGAAAACCGTTGGTAGAAGAAACGGAAGAAATATTGAAGCTGATAGGTGAAAGAAGAAGGAAAGACAAGCTAAGGAATACAGAACAAGTCATAGGAATGAAATAAATAGGAAGTGTGGGAAAACTAAGCCGAAATGGCTGTATGAAACGTGTGCAGAAATCGAAAAGAAATTGTTGCCTGAAAGATTGACTCAGTATATAAAATAGTCCGAACAACCTTCGGTGAAATTAAAATCAAAGGCAGTAACATTAAGAGAGCAGTGGAAATTCCGCTGTTAAATGCAGAACAGAGAGGGGATAGGTGCAAAAAGTACGTTTCAGGCCTCTTTGTGGGGGAGTAGTTGTGTGATAGAAGAAGAAATGGGAGTCGACAGGGAAGAGATAGTGGATCCAGTGTTAGAATAAGCAATTATAAGAGTTTTAGAGGACTTGTGATCAAATTAGGCAGAGAGGATCGATAACATTCCATCGGAATTTCTAAAACAATTGCGGGAAGTGCCAAAAAACGACTATTCACATTGTTGTGTAGAGTCTACGAGACTGACGATATACCACCAGTCTTTCGGGAAAACATCATCTTCACATTTCCGGAGATTTCAAGAGCTAACAAGTGCGAGAATTAGCAAACAATCAACAGCAGCCACAGGAATAAACATAAAGGAAAAGAAAATTGAGGCTCTGTTAGATGACAATGTGTTTTTGTTTAGAAAGAGCAAAAGAACTAGAGAGGGAGTTCTGACGTTTTGGATGATAATGGACGCAAGATTAAGGAAATATGAAAACATTTTCGTAGGATTTTGTACCTGCAAAAAGCATTCGACAATGTAAAATAGTGCAAGATCTGTGAAACTATGAGATAAAACAGATATAATTTTTGGAAAAGGTGGGTACTATACAATATGTACAAAAACCAAGAGAGAACAATAAAAATGGGAAGCCAAGAAGGAAATGCTGGGATTAAATAGGGTGTAAGACAAGGATGCAGTCTTTCGCCTCTGCTATTCAATCTAGACACCGAAGAAGCAATGTTGTTGTTGTTGTGGTCTTCAGTCCTGAGACTGGTTTGATGCAGCTTTCCATGCTACCCTATCCTGTGCAAGCTTCTTCATCTCCCAGTACTTACTGCAACCTACATCCTTCTGAATCTGCTTAGTGTATTCATCTCTTGGTCTCCCTCTACGATTTTTACCCTCCACGCTGCCCTCCAATACTAAATTGGTGATCCCTTGATGCCTCAGAACATGTCCTACCAACCGATCCCTTCTTCTGGTCAAGTTGTGCCACAAACTTCTCTTCTCCCTAATCCTATTCAATACTTCCTCATTAGTTATGTGATCTACCCATCTAATCTTCAGCATTCTTCTGTAGCACCACATTTCGAAAGCTTCTATTCTCTTCTTGTCCAAACTATTTATCGTCCATGTTTCACTTCCATACATGGCTACACTCCATACGAATACTTTCAGAAATGACTTCCTGACACTTAAATCAATACTGGCTGTTAACAAATTTCTATTCTTCAGAAACGCTTTCCCTGCCGTTGCCAGCCTACATTTTATATCCTCTCTACTTTGACCATCATCAGTTATTTTGCTCCCCAAATAGCAAAACTACTTTACTACTTTAAGTGCCTCATTTCCTAATGTAATTCCCTCAGCATCACCCGACTTAATTAGACTACATTCCAGTATCCTCGTTTTGCTTATGTTGATTTTCATCTTATATCCTCCTTTCAAGACACTGTCCATTCCATTCAACTGCTCTTCCAAGTCCTTTGCTGTGTCTGACAGAATTACAATGTCATCGGCGAACCTCAAAGTTTTTATTTGTTCTCCATGAATTTTAATACCTACTCCGAATTTTTCTTTTGTTTCCTTTACTGCTTGCTCAATATACAGATTGAACAACATCGGGGAGAGGCTAAAACCCTGTCTCACTCCCTTCCCAACCACTGCTTCCCTTTCATGTCCCTTGACTATTATAACTGCCATCTGGTTTCTGTACAAATTGTAAATAGCCTTTCGCTCCCTGTATTTAACCCCTGCCAAATTTACAATAGGAAAGAGAGTATTCCAGTCAACATCGTCAAATGCTTTATCTAAGTCTACAAATGCTAGAAACGTAGGTTTGCCTTTCCTTAGTCTTTCTTCTAAGATACGTCGTAAGGTCAGTATTGCCTCACGTGTTCCAGTGTTTCTACGGAATCCAAACTGATCTTCCTCAAAGTCGGTTTATACCAGTTTTTCCATTCGTATGTAAAGATTTCGAGTTAGTATTTGCACCCGAGACTTATTAAGCTGTTAGTTCTGTAATTTTCACATCTGTCAACACCTGCTTTCTTTGGGATTGGAATTATTATATTCTTCTTTAAGTCTGAGGGTATTTCACCTGTTTCATAGATCTTGCTCACCAGATGGTAGAGTTTTGTCAGGACTGGCTGTCCTAAGGCCGTCAGTAGTTCCAATGGAATGTTGTCTACTCCGGGGGCTTGTTTCGACTCAGGTCTTTCAGTGCTCTGTCAAACTCTTCACGCAGTATCATATCTCCCATTTCATCTTCATCTACATCCTCTTCCATTTCCATAATATTGTCCTGAAGAACATCGCCTTTGTATAGACCCTCTATATACTCCTTCCACCTTTCTGCTTTCCCTTCTTTGCTTAGAACTGGGTTTCCATCTGAGCTCTTGATATTCATGAAAGTCGTTCTCTTATCTCCAAAGGTCTCTCTAATTTTCCTGTAGGCAGTATCTATCTTACCCCTAGTGAGATAGGCCTCTACATCCTTACATTTGCCCTCTAGCCATCCCTGCTTAGCCATTTTGCACTTCCTGTCGATCTCATTTTTGAGACGTTTGTTTTCCTTTTTGCCTGCTTCATTTACTGCATTTTTATATTTTCTCCTTTCATTAATTAAATTCAATATTTCTTCTGTTACCCAAGGATTTCTACTAGCCCTCGTCTTTTTACCAACTTGATCCTCTGCTGCCTTCGCTACTTTATCCCTCAAAGCTACCCATTCTTCTTCTACCGTATTTCTTTCCCCCATTCCTGTCAATTATTCCCTTATGCTCTCCCTGAAACTCTCTACAACCTCTGGTTCTTTCAGTTTATCCAGTTCCCATCTCCTTAAATTCCCACCTTTTTGCAGTTTCTTCAGTTTTTATCTACAGGTCATAACCAATAGATTGTGGTCAGAGTCCATATCTGCCACTGGAAATGTCTTACAATTTAAAACCTGGTTCCTAAATCTCTGTCTTACCATTATATAATCTACCTGAAACCTGTCAGTATCTCCAGGCTTCTTCCATGTATACAACCTTCTTTTATGATTCTTGAACCAAGTGTTAGCTATGATTAAGTTGTGCTCTGTGCAAAATTCTACCAGGCGGTTTCCTCTGTTATTCCTTACTCCCAATCCATATTCACCTACTACACTCCTGGAAATGGAAAAAAGAACACATTGACACCGGTGTGTCAGACCCACCATACTTGCTCCAGACACTGCGAGAGGGCTGTACAAGCAATGATCACACGCACGGCACAGCGGACACACCAGGAACCGCGATGTTGGCCGTCGAATGGCGCTAGCTGCGCAGCATTTGTGCACCGCCGCCGTCAGTGTCAGCCAGTTTGCCGTGGCATACGGAGCTCCATCGCAGTCTTTAACACTGGTAGCATGCCGTGACAGCGTGGACGTGAACCGTATGTGCAGTTGACGGACTTTGAGCGAGGGCGTATAGTGGGCACGCGGGAGGCCGGGTGGACGTACCGCCGAATTGCTCAACACGTGGGGCGTGAGGTCTCCACAGTACATCGATGTTGTCGCCAGTGGTCGGCGGAAGGTGCACGTGCCCGTCGACCTGGGACCGGACCGCAGCGACGCACGGATGCACGCCAAGACCGTAGGATCCTACGCAGTGCCGTAGGGGAACGCACCGCCACTTCCCAGCAAATTAGGGACACTGTTGCTCCTGGGGTATCGGCGAGGACCATTCGCAACCGTCTCCATGAAGCTGGGCTACGGTCCCGCACACCGTTAGGCCGTCTTCCGCTCACGCCCCAACATCGTGCAGACCGCCTCCAGTGGTGTCGCGACAGGATTGAATGGAGGGACGAATGGAGACGTGTCGTCTTCAGCGATGAGAGTCGCTTCTGCCTTGGTGCCAATGATGGTCGTATGCGTGTTTGGCGCCGTGCAGGTGAGCGCCACAATCAGGACTGCATACGACCGAGGCACACAGGGCCAACACCCAGGCCAGCACGCAGCATCATGGTGTGGGGAGCGATCTCCTACACTGGCCGTACACCACTGGTGATCGTCAAGGGGACACTGAATAGTGCATGGTACATCCAAACCGTCATCGAACCCATCGTTCTACCATTCCTAGACCGGCAAGGGAACTTGCTGTTCCAACAGGACAATGCACGTCCGCATGTATCCCATGCCACCCAACGTGCTCTAGAAGGTGTAGGTCAACTACCCTGGCCAGCAAGATCTCCGGATCTGTCCCTCATTGAGCATGTTTGGGACTGGATGAAGCGTCGTCTCACGCGGTCTGCACGTCCAGCACGAACGCTGGTCCAACTGAGGCGCCAGGTGGAAATGGCATGGCAAGCCGTTCCACAGGACTACATCCAGCATCTCTACGATCGTCTCCATGGGAGAATAGCAGCCTGCATTGCTGCGAAAGGTGGATATACACTGTACTAGTACCGACATTGTGCATGCTCTGTTGCCTGTGTCTATGTGCCTGTGGTTCTGTCAGTGTGATCATGTGATGTATCTGACCCCGGGAATGTGTCAATAAAGTTACTCCTTCCTTGGACAATGAATTCACGGTGTTCTTATTTCAATTTCCAGGAGTGTATGTTTCCTTCTCTCTCTTTTCCTACACTCGAATTCCAGTCACCCATGACTATTAAATTTTCGTCTCCCTTCACAATCTGAATAATTTCTTTTATTTCATCATACATTTCTTCAATTTCTTCGTCATCTGCAGAGCTAGTTGGCATATAAATTTGTACTACTGTAGTAGGTGTGGGCTTCGTATCATCTTGGTCACAATAATGCGTTCACTATGCTGTTTGTAGTAGCTTACCCGCATTCCTATTTTCCTATTCATTATTAAACCTACTCCTGCATTACTCCTATTAGATTTTGTGTTTATCACCCTGTAGTCACCTGACCAGAAGTCTTGTTCCTCCTGCCACCGAACTTCACTAATTCCCACTATATCTAACTTCAACCTATCTATTTCCCTTTTTAAATTTTCTAACCTACCTGCCCGATTAAGGGATCTGACATTCCACGCTCCGATCCGTAGAACGCCAGTTTTCTTTCTCCTGATAACGACATACTCTTGAGTAGTCCCCGCCCGGAGATCCGAATGGGGGACAATTTTACCTACGGAATATTTTACCCAAGAGGACGCCATCATAATTTAATCATACAGTAAAGCTGCATGCCCTCAGGAAAAATTACGGCTGTAGTTTCCCCTTGCTTTCAGCCGTTCGCAGTACCAGCACAGCAAGGCCGTTTTGGTTATTGTTACAAGGCCAGATCAGTCAATCATCCAGACTGTTGCCCTTGCAACTACTGAAAAGGCTGCTGCCCCTCTTCAGGAACCACACGTTAGTCTGGCCTTTCAACAGATACCCCTCCGTTGTGGTTGCACCTACGGTGCGGCTATCTGTATCGCTGAGGCACGCAAGCCTCCCCACCAACGGCAAGGTCCATGGTTCATGGGGGAGGGCGAAGAAGCAATGACAGAAGTGAAAGAAAGGTTCTACAGTAGGATTAAGATTAAAGGTGGAGGGATATCAGCGATAAGATTCGCTGATGATATTGCTATCCACAGTGAAAGTGAAAAAGATTTGTAGAATCTGTTGAATGAAATGAACATTGTAACGTGTACAGGCTATGGACTGAAAATAAGCCGAAGAAAAGAAGCAGAAATGAGAACAGCACGAAACTTATCAGATTTGGTGATCACGAAATATGTGAAGTTATAGAATTCTCCTACCTAGCCAGCAAAATAACCCATGACAGACGCAGGAAGCAAGACATAAAAAGCAGTCTTGCTCTGGCGAGAAGAGCATTCCTGGCCTGAATTTGAGGAACAAATTTCTGAGCACTGTATGGTAACAAAACAAGGACTGTGAGAAAACTGGAACTGAACAAAACAGAATAATTTGAGATGTCGCGCTACAAAAGAATGTTGAAAATTAAGTGTACTTAAGAGATAAGGAATGAGGAAGTTCTCCGCAGTATCGGCGAGTAAAGGGATGTATGGAAAATACATCCTAGAAGAAGTGAGTTTATAGTGGTTTCTTTGTATGAAGTGTTCCACAAAATTTTTCCAACGTTTGCTGTGTGCTACATTAACTAGATCCAGGTCACACTTCTGCGTGGTTTTATACGGTAAAAGTTTGGTCAGTTGAATATCTTTGAGTCTGTACCCATTTTGTGTGGAAATTTTTTTAAATTTTTGCGGGCTACTTTGGAGATAGTCTTCACCCATAGGTGCCCGGTATTAGTGACGTGTTATATTAACTCTATCCAAAGTGCGATATCTTTTCGTCTCATTTACATTTCAAATTTGCTTATGTGTATGCAATGACGCTATAACAGCTTCGTTGATCTTACTGCTGCATTCGACACAGTAAACAACACAAAGCTATTGCGCAAATTATATCACCTCACAGGGGACTGTAGGTTGACGATGGTTATTGGTAGTCTTCTGCAGAATCAAAGATTTTATGTCTCCCTAAATAGTAAGAACAGTAGATGGCAAAGAATGGCTTACCACAAGGAAGTGTACTTTCTCCCATCCTTTATAATGTGTACACTAATGACCAACCTATACCTGAAGATGCAAGACTGTTCGTATATGCTGATGACACAGCTGTGGTGGTCCAGGGGTCCAATTTTGATGCAACATCTGGAAATCTCTCTAGAGCGCTTGACGAACTGGCTCAATAGTACGACACCAATCACCTCAAGCCAAACCCTGACAAAACCCAAGTATGTGCTTTCCATCTGCGCAATAGAGATGCTGGAGTTGATCTCGACGTTACATGGCAAGGTAAGAAGCTAAAGCACTGTCCAACACATAAATACCTTGGGTTGTACTTGACAGAACGCTTTCCTTCAAGCAGCATTGCCAAAACACCAAGGCTAAAGTCTGCTCCAGGAATAACATCATCCGCAGGCTGACAAACTATGAATGGTGAACTCAACCACCAGTACTGAGAACATCAGCAGTTGCTCTGTGTGTTTCTGCAGCAGACTATGCAGCGCCAGTATGGGAAGCATCTGCACATGCTAAACAGATTGATGTAAGTGTAAATGAGACAATGCGAATTGTTACAGTCTGTCTCAGAACCACACCAACGGGTAATTTGTACCTACTTGCTGGAATTGCCCCATCCAAGATCAGAAGACAGGTGGCAGCAGACGCTGAGAGAACAAAGAAAGAAACAGATTCTTGACACCCACTGAATGGGCACGTCACTCAGGCTCGGAGGCTTAAGTCTAGAAATAGTTTTATTGCAAGAACCAAGATCCTTGACGGTTCACAGGAAGATAATAGAGTCCGCAAATGGGAGAATGTACAAACCGTACTGCAGATAATACCAAAAGAGCAAATGGCACCTGGAAACAAACTTCCTTATACAGTGTGGAGAACACTAAATAGGCTGAGGGCTGGTGTACCCATATGCAAAACTAATCTGTGCAAGTGGGGACTGCTGACTAACGATGATGACTTTCTTTGCGGATGCGGAGAGGTACAAGACGAGGCACATCTGCTCATGTGCCGACTACTGCTGGAGCCCTGCAGTTTTAGTGACCTGCTACAAGCCAACGACAAAGCCGTAGCGGTGGCTAACTATTGGAGAAATAAAATTTGATCTGGTCGCGGAAAAGTAAAAGTAAAGTACAGCTTCGTTTGGGGATTTTATTGACTTCCTGTAATTCCTGTAAGTAGTGCCCACTCCGTGTATCGGACATTGGGGCCATTTACGTAATCGAAGCTGCCCCTGTTTCGCGAAAGAATTTCATTAGTTTTAGTGTGCTTCCTTTGTAAGTGTTGTACGATCATATGTTCCCGCCATACGTGCCCACTTATCTGCTTGACACCAAAACAGTGATTATCGCCAAACATCTAGTATGAACTGTCAGATTATATAATTCTGAAGCTTAATTATTATCTTACCACATGCTAACACCACATAGTTTTGGCATGATTCAGTCCACTCCCCTCTCCCTGTATGATATACATCAACTGATAAACTACATTTATCCAATTCGAAGTTGTCCCTTTGTACGTGGGATATCTGAGGTTGTGACCGCCAAAAGAGATAGAAAACGTTTGGTTTGTCACTCCTACAGGGCATAACATTGTTTAACTTGCTGATGACATTATGCAGTTCTGCGTGTCCACCCAGAGTCACAATAATCGCGTGCGAAGGTAACATGGCATGCTTGTGGTACTGATGAAAGTATTAATCAGATCTGTCTCTGACGACGTTATTAAAACTCGTGTGGCGAGGTCCGTTCTTCGTTAGGAGACCAAAATTAATCTCAGAAAAGCATTTAAGGCTGGGAATGTGGATATGAAAATTCACATCAATTGTCAATGAAATGTTAATCTGTTTTACCACCTCATTTCAAAGCAGATGTGAGTTTTACAAATAAATTCTTCTTTGCGGGCTTTCAAACAAAAAATGACTCTCAACTACGTACCCTCAGACTCAAAGTTGAAATATGAAAAGTTTTGGCTGGTTTCATTTTTTGGGGGCTGGGATACGTAGTTGCCGCATTACAGGCTAAATACAGCTGAGTCTACAGTATACAATATGAATATACACATGAACCCAATCGTCGAAAGTTGTTATCACTCAGTAATTGCGAATTTTGAATGTAACATAGAAGTTCATAGAAGAAAGATTGCAATTAAATAAAATGTGTATAAATTATTCTTAACGACTTTAAATGATGAGTACGATAGCAGAAGTACCTTTAAGAATGATGTTTATTATTGCAAAACACTTATTGGTGTCGATGGTCCAGCAATTAAATAAAATATAAACTGAATAAGACGGAAACAATAGATTCCTGCTTCACATAAATAGTTACGAAAAACAACATAGCTCATGAGACATTCGCTTGTAAACGCATACTGCGTCTTCACTGCAGAAGCCACAGGAATCTCACAAGTGCACAAGTGGGCACTAAGAAATATTTCTATTGCCAGTGACCACGCGCAAAACTCCACACTCTCCATGTCTTTCCTGCGACCCCCTGTCGCGCCTTCCGGTCCAACACTCCCCCATGTCCTCTGCAACCCGATGCTCCTTCCCCACTTCCATACAGTCTCTCCATTGACCTCAGGAGTCGCCTACCGTAGTAACGAGCACTGTGATTGACTAGAGCGCTCCCGCCATGTCTCCAAGTCAATGCACACTCACAAACATATTGCAACACATAATAAATACTGAATTTACCTTTAAATAACTTGAAATTAAATAAATATTCCTACGGCTGGACCATAAACATACTCCAACACATATTATTAAATACATAAACGGATTAAGTAAACATGTATCAAAGGACTGCAAACAGAAGTAGGTCAGTAGCGTAATGCCTCTGTGCTTTCTAAAACAAAGTAAATAATTGACCAATTTCTTCATGAATAGTATATATGTGATACAAACAAAGAAGTAGACGAATAAATATATTTATAAGCATGCTGCTACCATTTTTTCGTGTTACTGTAGAGTTATTATTGCCTGACAATGATCCATAGTAATTGGCCAATTTGACCTCCAATAACTCTTGTACTATTCACGTTACGTGCCTGTAATTCATACGCGTTTAGGTTTACACTAATAGCTTTCTAAAGACACGTGGATCAACAAAATCGGACGAACCGTTTAGATTTTGGAAATTCGTTGGTGGATGTTACTTACATAATTTAGAGTCAGATACTAAACTTTAAACTAATAAAGATATTGGAAATCTGATTACACCATCAGAATTGTCGTGCAGATAGCTGTTATGTACCTGTTTCTTTTTAAGCTATCATGATTCCTGTGGCTATTATTAATTTCTACATGAACGGTGAAATGTCTGTCATTATGGTTTCACAAAGTCTTCCATCTTTGACACTCCTGGCATACAAATCTCCTTCATCGACACAAATCACACTCCTCGACACAGCGTCAACATGGAATTCCCAGCCACGCGGTCGGCCTGGACCACGCATTTTGGCTACCGCTCTTGCTCCGGCTAATGTTCGGCACCACGCGGTTGCTGACGAGCCCCGGCTTGCCGAGCGGCCCGTGCGGCCGCGCCGACTCCGAACTTGGAGTATTTCCAGGGCGCCACAACTCCCCCGTTACCTCATATCCTTCATTAAAACTCTCCCATTAAGTGTTAATCCAGAGATAATAACGGAGCCCCATAGCAATTGCTGTTTTACCAAGGAAATGAAAAAGATGTGTATGGCAAACGAATTAATTCTTGATTATAAAATGAGGAGGTACATGCTCCATGTGCTGTTATTGGTTATCCTTGGAAGCTTGCGATTCTTGTGTTACCAGTTGCTTCATTAGGTAATTTTCATATCAGTTTGTACTAGATTCAAATTCATCCATGTGTTGGATACATTACTGGGCCTTTCCTTGTAAATAATTCAAAGTTGAACTATTGACCACGGAACATAACTCTCAATAGGACACGGAGCACGTGTGTTACTGAACAACAACTAAACCTAAGCATATAAAAAACGCTTTCAGTATTTGCTACTGTGATCACATCTTCCCTTACTGAACAAGTTCTCGTAACTACTGAAGTACGCATTTAGAGCACATTTTTACTACTGAAATTTCCCACATAGGTTAATCTGGTACAGCTCCCATTCGACTCCCACTGTCTATGGATAGTCCTACACATCCCTGTTTTCACCTCATCCTCGCTCTCATGCATTCAGACAAACAGAAGTAGATGGAAAGTAGAGGAATGTGAATATAAAATAAACACAAATAGGTTAATTTTTCTACCAAAAAGGCGTGGTATGTCCATATGAGAGAAGGTGGTCATTCACATGCCATCAAACGGAATCAAATTAGGATATTCATACCATCCTAATTTGATTCCGTTTGATGGCATGTGAATGACCACCTTCTCTGCAGGGAACGGAACTAATGCTGCCATATCAAGAGATGAACAATGTGTATGTTTACTTGGATTTTTTTATTCTTTTGGGCCAATTCCCACCTCTCAAAACGTGGAAAGCATAGAACTCGAAGTAAAAGTGGTTCACCGTCAGAGGTGTCAGAACAATATACGTTTATATCTTTCGACCTGGTCGTTAACGGACCGTGTCCATGATGTCAAACTGCCACATTTACCATTCTCCATCATCCCGGAGTATTTGTCACATCAGAATGGAATCAACCTGCTTGGCACTGGAACTACCAGCAAAATTATACCATTGTACGATACATGGTTCAGGAGATGGAGCTCATAGTCATTGAACTGCGTGAGAAACTACCTTTTGCTTCGAACGGAGAGCAAATAACCAAGAAAATATGTATTTACGTTTCATAATAAGAGCACTTAGCGACTTCCAACAAACATTTAACATAACTGCACACCTTTCCTAAACCTTTTCTCGCTTAGACGCTTATCGTCTAATATTTAACACATTTGCGCTCTTTCAAATTAATTAGAAATTTGAAGCAGTTCTTTACATGTGAAATCGACCTTTTAAAGAATCGGGGGTTCAATAGTTCTTGTATGCTGACGAGAGTAGGAGGTGTGCTTGGAAAGGCCGTGAGGTACGGAAAGAATTTAGTTAGATTACACCATTAGGAAGAGATTCCTCAAACCGATACTGGATTGTAAGGCGTACACAGAAGCAGTTATAGACACTGATCACAATGTAGTAATGACGAAGAGTACGCTGAAGTCTAAGAGAAAGGGTTCAAATGGCTCTAAGCACTATGAGACTTAACATCTGAGGTTATCAGTCCCCTAATTTAACCTAATGACATCACACACATCCATGACCGAGGCAGGATTCGTACCTGCGACCGTAGCAGCAGCGCTGTTCCGTACCGAAGAAGTCCAAGAGATCAGGAAGGAAGAATCTGTAAGCAAAATGTGGGACACAGAAGTACTAAGGAATGACGAGATTCGCTTGAACTTCTCCAAAGCTATAGATACAGTAGTAAGGAATAGCTCAATAGGCAGGACAGTTGAAGAGGAACGGACGTCTCTAAAACGGGCAATCACAGAAATTGGAAAGAAAAACATAGGTGCAAAGAAGGTAACTGTGAAGAAACCATGGGTAACAGAAGAAATACTTCAGTTGATCGATGAAGGAAGCACGAAATTAAGGAATACAACAATACAAGTCGCTGAGAAATGAAATAAATAGGAAGTGCTGGAAATCTAAGACGAAATGCCTGCATGAAAAGTGTGAAGAACACGAAAACGAAATGACTGTCGGAAGCACTGACTCAGCATACAGGAAGGTCAAAACAACCTTCGGCAAAATTAAAAGCAATACTGGTAACAGTAACAGTGCAATGGGAATTCCTCTGTTAAATGCAGAGGAGAGAGTGGATAGGTGCAAAGAGTACACTGAAGGCCTCTATGAAGGGGAAGATTTGTCTGATATGATAGAAGAAGAAACAGAAGTCGATTTGGAAGAGATAGGGGATTCTGTATTAGCGTTAGAATTTAAGAGGGCTTTGGAGGACTCATGATCAAGTAATGCAGAAGGGATAGATAACAGTCCATCAGAATTTCTAAGTTCATTGGGTAAAGTGGCAACAAGCCACCTATTCACTTTGGTGTGTAGAATGTATGAATCTAGCGAGATACCATCTGACTTTCGGAAAAATATCATCCTCGCAGTCCCGAAGACGGCAAGACAAGTCCTAGAATTATCACACAAGCAGCTTAACAGATCACGCATCCAAGTTTCTGAGAAGAATAATAAACAGAGGAACAGAAAAGAAAATTGGATATGTATTAGATGATCACCTGTTTGGCTTCAGGAAGGGTAAAGGCACCATAGAGGCGATCCTGATGTTGCAGTTGATAATGGAAGCAAGACTAATGGAAAATAAAGACACGTTCATAGGATCTGTTGACCTGGAAAAAGCGTTAGACAGTGTAAAATGGTACAAGATATCCGAAATTCTGAGAATAATACGGATAAGCTGTAGGGGGAGACAGGTAATACACAATATGTACAAGAGGCAAGGGGGAGTAATGAGAGTGGACAATCAAGAACGAAGTGCTCGGATTAAAATGGGTGTAAGACAGGGATGCAGTCTTTCGCCACTACTGGTCAATCTGTACCTCGAAGAAGCAATGATGGAAATAAAAGCAAGGTTCACGTGTGGAATTAAAATTTGGGGTGAAAGGATATCTATGATACGATTCACTGATGACATTGCTATCCTGAGCGAAAGTGTAAAAGAATTACATGATCTGCTGAATATAATGAACAGTCTAATGAGAAAGAACATGGACTGAGGGTAAATCAAAGAGAGACGAAAGTAATGAGAAGTAGCAGAAACGAGAACAGCAAGAAATTTAACATAAGACTGAGGCTCACGACATGGATTAAGTTAATGAATTCTACTACCTACCCAGCAAAATAACCAATGACAGACTAGTAATGGCAAGGAGGGCATTCCTGATCAGTCAAAGTCTACTAGTATCATCATAGGTCTTAATGTGAGAAAGATGTTTCTGAGAATGTACGTTTGGAAACACAGTATTCGTATGGTATTCGAACGTGGACTGTGAGAAAACCAGAACAAAAGAGAATCGAAGCATTTGAGATATGATGCTACAGACGAATGTTGAAAATTAGGTGGACTGATAATCTATAAGGCATTAGGAGGTTCTGCGCAGATCCGGAGAAGAAAAGAATTTGTGGGAAACAGTGGCAAGGAGAGGGACAGGTTGATAGGACAGCTGTTAAGACATCAAGGAATGGATACGATGGTTCTAGAGGTAGCTGCAGAGTGCACAAACTGTAGAGGAAGACAGAGATTGGAATACATCCACTAAATAATTGAGGACGTACGTTGCAATTGCTACTGTGAGATGAAGAGATTGACACACGGGAGGAATTCGGGGCGGGCGAGTAAAAAACTCTGCGCTTTGTCTTCTCGCTTTTCGCCTTACAAGTGTCCATAATCTTTTGCTTGGAAATCTATTATGATGTTGTTGTACATTGAATTTCTTCGTAGTGTTCAAAGTTTCGAAGCACATTAATAGAACACTAACCGTGTTAAGATACCATCACGTACAGTGAACATGTAAACTGGGCATCCTGCACAATACGTAGGTGTTGACACCATTTGAAGTTCTTAACCCGACCATCATGCTACGTTTCATTCCTTTAAAAACAGCTGCTGTCCATGGCAAGGGGAGACTTCACCCTAAAACTTCAATAAAAAGAAAGGAGCTAACACCCGCAGACCGCTGTTTAGCGGGTGACTAATTTTGTGATAAGGAAGTATCATTCGATAAAAACTGTACAATTTTCCAGGTAGATCCTAAGACAAAGTGGTGTAGACACTTAACAATAATAGCTATTTTAAAAGGTATGGAGTTCACCACTTGTATAGTTGCCTTAGAGTACGATTCGGGAATTGTACCTGTAGTTAGTTACTGATTTCTGATATTTATTTATGATACCTTTGACACATGCTATCGTATTTTAATGTATTGAAGGAATTTCCATGGTGAAGCTACATTTGGATTGCAAATTTATAAATATGCAACGTTACATTTGTGATTACGTCATGCGACAAGAATTTGCTCTTTCTACATGTTGATCTTTCTACTCAACTGTATCGAGCAAAAGATGCTTGCGAACAGAAGTACATAAATTAGTTTTAGTGTTATGTTGCTTGAAACTAATTAAGTGCGTAAGATTGGCCTGCATCTGTGAAATGAAATGTTTGTTTCCAATAAAAGAATCTAAAAAGTAAGAAAATAGGAACTTCAGGGAGGAAAATGCTTTCGTTCAAGATCCTACCAGATTGTCAGACGTTTCCGAATGAACAACCGTTTCCACTCGGATGCAGTACGTTTCAGTAGCGTTACACACCATTCAAAGTACATCCAGGAAGACAAGCAACAAATTTGAATTCTTGATGATAATATATGTCTCTCTAAGTCCTGGTAGAAGTGGAGATTCTGTATCCTACTGGACAGCAATGGCGCCTAAATTTTTACGTAACTGAAACGTTCTGATTAATGCAGCTGTTAATAAACGCCACCTGAAATTAAATTTGTAATGTTATTTGAACCATGCTTTCATGTGGTTTTGAGCAAATTAAATCATCTGAGTAATTAGTAACAGAAACATGCGAATACGAGTTGACAATTAATTCATTATGAATACTTCAAATAAAAAATTAATAAAAACGTTGTTCTGCTCACAGAAGTAACTCACTCGTAAAACACAATTTCTGCTGAATGAAAATTGTGGGACTATGTACAAAAAATTTGAATAACGATAGCAGTGCAGTTAATTGTCAAAAATTATAAATTTATAAATTACTTCACATCAATATTCTCGAAAAGTAATCTTTCGCACGGTGAGAGCAACTCTGCCCTGTGGGTACTTCATAGAATTTAGCAGCATCTTTTATTAATTGTGCATTACATGTGGGCCTATATTCTGTTGATGAGCTAGCTGTCGTTGAATGTGACTGGTAAGTCACTGTCATGAGTCACTGTCACGTCAGGAACAAATTCTTTCTCCGATCGTGACTCCATCCATCCGAGAATGTAATCTAGGTAAGGCAGCATCTGATAAACGTGTAGACTGCACGATAACTTTCGACCACCTCCATGCTGCCTTACACTTCGAATCATAACAATTAAGGTCCCATGTAGCAATAACGTTGTTGTTGCTCTAGTCTTCATTTCGTAGGATGCTTTTATGCAACACTATAATCCAATTTATCCTTTCCAACATTCTTCATCTGTCTACTATTTACTGAAAGATACACCCTCTTCAACGTTGTTTACCGCACTCGTACTATGCAATGTCGTCCTATACTTTCTTTTACCCAAACTTTACCGTAATGCGTATTTTCCTCGATCCTATTCAAAACGGTAATTTTGAAGAGAAATAAAGGCCTTCGGATATAAATAATACATAATGATAATTGATAATTGTACAGGCCAAAGTCAGATGCAGTAAGAAATTCAAGACACTGAAATTATTGGCCACTAAATTATCAAATGGTGGCTGTACTTTACACAGTCATTCGGAGAAAGATATCACATGATGATAGTACATACGGGGACGAAATGATAAATTTGGTAATTTCCTACGAAATATCTTGGAATTTTGATAAATCCACATGACTACTGGTAAACTGATTTACTAACCGTTTTGTTTAGTTTCTGAATCTCCTCTTTTAAATGTTTTTTATTTAATCAGTACCACACATAACCATTTCTCTCCCACTTCGTCTGCTGTTTTTTCTTCTTCTTCTTCACCTTTTCCCGTTCCTCTACAGGGTGGGCATTATTGTATGGCTTTTGGCAAATGCTAGTGACAGTTGGTGGTCGGATTCTCTTTCTTACCACTCCTTCGAGACGGAATATGTGCACCCCATGAGTCTGAATTTAGTCGAGATCTCTTCCTCAGGTGTGAAATTCAGGCGAGACCTGTGTACCTACCCAGTGTCTACCTACCTGGATTTGGGAAATCGCTAAATAAGCCACGTCAAGACTGGCCTGATCACTCACCCTCGCCAATAAACCACGTAGTGAATCTGATCGGGTGCAAGGTTAGCCTCCCAGAATCCGGTACGTGGCGCGTTAACGAGCTATCCGGCCGGATCACAAAACATTAATTGTCCTCCACACACAACACTTTTTAATTTAAGTAGGTTGATACTGTTCCGCTCACAGACTGTCCCCCTATGCATAGCGAGGCAAGTGCAATCATCATAATAGGATTAAGAATATGGAAGAAAATGTAACTATAAATGTCACTATAAAACTTGATATTGCTCTTTTTTTAGATTCACTGGCTGTCATCGTAGTTGACTTTTAGGAAATGGGTAACACGGTTTGCTCTTCTCACGCCGTGGTAACCTTTGCATAGTAGTGGGCTCAGTCAGAAGATTGACGCTCGAAAATATTCACTCCCATGTGTAACATTGGTCTGACGTAACTTCGGCCATTGCGAGGGCAAAATTTTACAAGCAGCATTTCGAAATATTTCCCCACTACCTTATTTCCATCTTCGATCCATGCTAACATTTTGTTTCCTAGTTTCATGTTGTTGTTTGTGTAATATAGTAATGATCTATCCATATCCATTACTGCCTTTCTCTCACTCTCTGAGCTATTTGTTCTGGCGACTGGGGTCTTAGGGCAAGATACAACACGTGTCTGGATGGGAATTTCGCGAAGAGGACTCTCAGCGACAGGTTATTTCTGTTAACATATACATTTTAAATCTTTCGGGATGTCTTAGCACGACAATATATCGCAGCCAATCTGCTTGCAGTTATGGACAGTGCCATCCACTACTTTGAGCTGCTTCAGCTCTGGTGACGGCCTACGTCGGAATACCGATTAGATAATATAAACCACGTAAGCTGCTACGAGGTCTTCCTTTGGAAATATAATGGAGCTCATTAAATACACTCCTGGAAATGGAAAAAAGAACACATTGACACCGGTGTGTCAGACCCACCATACTTGCTCCGGACACTGCGAGAGGGCTGTACAAGCAATGATCACACGCACGGCACAGCGGACACACCAGGAACGGCGGTGTTGGCCGTCGAATGGCGCTAGCTGCATAGCATTTGTGCACCGCCGCCGTCAGTGTCAGCCAGTTTGCCGTGGCATACGGAGCTCCATCGCAGTCTTTAACACTGGTAGCATGCCGCGATAGCGTGGACGTGAACCGTATGTGCAGTTGACGGACTTTGAGAGAGGGCGTATAGTGGGCATACGGGAGGCCGGGTGGACGTGCCGCCGAATTGCTCAACACGTGGGGCGTGAGGTCTCCACAGTACATCGATGTTGTCGCCAGTGGTCGGCGGAAGGTGCACGTGCCCGTCGACCTGGGACCGGACCGCAGCGACGCACGGATGCACGCCAAGACCGTAGGATCCTACGCAGTGCCGTAGGGGACCGCACCGCCACTTCCCAGCAAATTAGGGACACTGTTGCTCCTGGGGTATCGGCGAGGACCATTCGCAACCGTCTCCATGAAGCTGGGCTACGGTCCCGCACACCGTTAGGCCGTCTTCCGCTCACGCCCCAACATCGTGCAGCCCGCCTCCAGTGGTGTCGCGACAGGCGTGAATGGAGGGACAAATGGAGACGTGTCGTCTTCAGCGATGAGAGTCGCTTCTACCTTGGTGCCAATGATGGTCGTACGCGTGTTTGGCGCCGTGCAGGTGAGCGCCACAATCAGGACTGCATACGACCGAGGCACACAGGGCCAACACCCGGCATCGTGGTGTGGGGAGCGATCTCCTACACTGGCCGTACACCACTGGTGATCGTCGAGGGGACACTGAATAGTGCACGGTACATCCAAACCGTCATCGAACCCATCGTTCTACCATTCCTAGACCGGCAAGGGAACTTGCTGTTCCAACAGGACAATGCACGTCCGCATGTATCCCGTGCCACCCAACGTGCTCTAGAAGGTGTAAGTCAACTACCCTGGCCAGCAAGATCTCCGGATCTGTCCCCCATTGAGCATGTTTGGGACTGGATGACGCGTCGTCTCACGCGGTTTGCACGTCCAGCACGAACGCTGGTCCAACTGAGGCGCCAGGTGGAAATGGCATGGCAAGCCGTTCCACAGAACTACATCCAGCATCTCTACGATCGTCTCCATGGGAGAATAGCAGCCTGCATTGCTGCGAAAGGTGGATATACACTGTACTAGTGCCGACATTGTGCATGCTCTGTTGCCTGTGTCTATGTGCCTGTGGTTCTGTCAGTGTGATCATGTGATGTATCTGACACCGGGAATGTGTCAATAAAGTTTCCCCTTCCTGGGACAATGAATTCACGGTGTTCTTATTTCAATTTCCAGGAGTGTATATGCAAGTTTTGGAGATATCTGAACAATTTGTTTAGTAGTATTTCATTGATATTGCCTGCAATAAGAGTTAAGATACCTTTAAGAATATTTGTAAAATATAGTGTCTAGTAAAAATGTAAATCACCCATAAGGGGAGGGCGAAACGAACTGAAACTTCCGGGGTTGAGAGGGTATGTGATGTTATTTCTGTGTTTACAAAATCGAGTGAGATTTACAAAGAACTTGGCAGTAAGTGCCAACTTATCAGTAGTATGTTGCATTCTCTCTGCATGCACTGGTTCGCTCAGTAAGAGTTTCACTAACCCTCGTATTCTCCCTGAGGCAGACTGGCCCACAGTTGTCCATTGCTACCAGCCAATCATATCTTGGGTCCTGGGACTGCGACAGAGTTGGCATCCATCCCGGTCCCACACTAGTACTTTCTGAAAAATATCTGGCGTTCTGGCTAGCCACAACACATAGACAATTCATAGAAACGCGTGTCAAGTGTGCATGAGCATTGTCCTCTTGAAAAATGGCACCACGATACTGTCGCATTAGAAATAACGTATATAGGACGTCCATGACGTATCGTCGTGTCGTTAGTGTTTTCTAAGTCACTAACAGTGAAAGTCATACCTACTGGCTCCCCAAACTTTGACGCTAGGAGCAACGTGGCTATGCCTCTGCGAAACAATGCAAGAACGCAGCCTATCCCGAGGTCGCCGCCATGCTCGCCGACGATGGTCATGCTAGGTAGCATATAACCACCATCACTGAACACAATGCTACGCCATTCATCAGTAGTCCATGTGTCTCAGTCACGGCACTCTTCCAACTGCAGCTATTTGTGCTGTGGTGTACTCGGCAGCCTACGTTTGGGATTTGAATTCCGTTGTTCGACTACTGCTGCTCTCCAACCTACTGTCTAAAACGAGACCATTACTTGCTCTCAGATGGCAGTCAGTCACAGATGTGAAGGAGTTACCATGTGGTTAGTGCACATAGGGCGGTCTTATGGTGGGCAGACGTGGCCCACTGGGACCTTGACGACGAGTACTGGCTCTCCACTTCGGCGGCGTTCTGCTTCTTACAGATGACTGCAAAGTTTAATCATTTACGAACCTGCCAATTGTGTCTACGTGTACGAGGTTATATTGACATTCCGGTTCACTTTTATCAAAGTTGACTTGTCTTATATTTTAGACAATGATGAAACGTAAAAGAGCAAGAGATCTTGGCAAGTCTGTAGCAAAACGATGAAAACAAAAAGAACGGCGAAAAACGAAACAGACGAAGAGCGAGAAGCCCATTTAAGTTTCTAACGGACGACAACGAGCACCGTGAGGAGTGGCGAAACGAATGAGGATAAGCAAACTACAATTTAAAAAAATGAGGCGTTCCACTACGACCCGACGAAACAATATAACAAACACACCTAGTAATTGGAAAAATGGATAACACTTGCCAGTTTTGCAAGGTGAAAAAATTCAGAAGTGAAACACTCTTGCATGAATGGAAAAATTCGTTTACCACCATTGGAAGCACCTCCAAATGGTTGAAAATTGTTCGAATGGCTCTGAGCACTATGGGACTTAACCGCTGAGGTCATCATTCCCCTAGAACTTAGAAATACTTAGAGCTGACTAACCTAAGGATATCACACAGATCCATGTCCGAGGCAGGATTTGACCTTCCGTAGGAACATTTACATTACATGACAGGGGAAACTCCTGAATCAAAACACTTTCTCGGAAAACATTACACAATCTCATATCAAAAATACTTCATTCTGTCCTTCATTTTGCTTTTATAGATGTTCAGGATGTCACATAATGTGCAAATAAAAGATGAATCCTGGCCATGGATGGCACTGACATTTCTTTTTGTTTATGTTGGCACATACAGCACAGTGGCATAAGTCTTATGTCGACGAGCAAAAAAAGTTCATACATATGGCTTTTTAAAGCACGATACTGGGTGTTTCATTGAAACGAATCAAGCGACATGTCATAAAGTTCTTCGTTTTCTGTACCTTACTACGCAGGGTATTATTCGAAATTTGCTGGAAGTTCGTGTGGAGTTCGCCTTTTGGATTTTCTGTTAGCAAGTGTATGGGAGAATCAAAATGCGACTGTATGTCTGTTAATGAGATCAACGTGAAACACGTACCGGAACCATTACCATAGTATTCTGAGATCGGTAGTTACGAGCAAATCTGAAGCTATAGTACGGTACATATTAAATACAGAATTCACTACGAAAAATTTTGTAGAAGCTAGGCGACGCATTTATTGAATTGTACTGAAAAAGTAATGGTGAACTTAATTTCAGTGCTAATCTGACGATCTAAGAAGAAGCAAACAAAGTTTGTATGATGATAAAGAGCTGAGGATGAGATGTACGTACAGCACCTCATGCCATAAACGAAATAATAAAGCTGTGAGTGGGACCCATCGGTTCTTCATAATAACGACCTAGTAGATTCCTTTCGAAGAAGAAACAAATCCGCGGACCACAAAACCTAAATACATTTTCTTAGTTACAGGAGACTTCTATGCTACCGCTTACAAGAGTGCGTGGATCTCTTAGTCCTCTACCAGTCCCATATCGTTTTAGAGTAAGGATAGACACTGGATGATGCGATGAATCAGGCACTACGTACAGTGAGAAGAAGAAACCCGTACTGGTGACTATACATATTTGCTATGTTACCGAGTGTAAGTGCAGTAGAAATCATGTGCGACACTGCCGACGTCCTTGATCATCTTTTGTAGGCGAAGATGGTCGCACGACTAAGAGCGATAAACTCTCTTACAACAACTGTTATTACTGTTGGTAAAGTATAGCTGAGCTTGTAACGTAACGTAAAAAATGAATCATCGAACGATGGGAGTAAGCATCTTTCTTTGGACCTATAGTCTAAGGTATTTACTTTGAACCCCTTCGGTATGTGTGACGGCGACATGAATTTTAATGAGGTTGTCCAATACACAGACGAAATGTTGACAGTGATGTCATAAAAGTTCTGAAGCGAAATGAAGAACGTGGCAGTGGATTTTATGGCTCATATACACCGAAGGAGACCTGTTGTCAGGGAAACGGTATATATTTTGTTGGAAGGAAAACACTCCTCGAACCGTACAGCAACCATAGGACTGGACCACTCATACCAAGAATGACCTTTGAGTATTAAGCAGTCTATATTAATGACAGATTACATTTCCATAATCACGTCTTCCTGGCAGACATCCAGGCAAATACGGATAGACAGGCTGCACAGGGAAACTACCTCTGCAGGTGATATGGGGCTATCGCAGCGTCTTCTTCAGTGTCATAACCCAACGAGATGGAGCAGTGATAAGAACGCTGGACTCGCTTTCGGGAGGACGACGGTTTCAATCACAGTCCGACCATTCAGATTAAGGTTTTCTTTGATTGCCTTAAACTGCTACAAGCGAATTCCAGGATGGATCACTTAAAAAGCGCACGGTCCATTTCCATATACTCGTACATACTTTCGTAAACCGAGCTTGTGTTCCGTCTCTTATGGTCTCCCTGTCGACGGGAAGTTTAGCTCTAAGCTCCCTTTCGTTTTCTTTTCACTATCATTTGAGATTCAATGTCAGCGTTTGAACACATCGGCTCTGCTATGTGAGGCATAGGGACACTTCAGGCTTTTTCGGAGGGGGTGCGTTCGTGAAGCTTCCAGAAGCACTCAGCACCAAAACAATTTATTCCTTACTGGCCATCTTCAGGTTATTTCATAAGGATATGACTATCAGATACGATACCGTCTCCTACAGGCTAGAAAACAATGATCTGAAAATTCCAGAGATAATGATAAACAGAAGAATTAGAATCGTCATAAAATTCAGGAGAGCAGATGCTCGGCAGATGGACTATGATACAACTGATGAATACCTTTGCGGCTACAAAGAAAATATAAGAATATTCTTTCTTCCAACATGGGGCATGAAACACTTTCTGATTGGTGAGACGCTTCTTTTGATTGGTCATAATCTTTATCTGCAATATCTACACCGAACACAGTAACGACGGACAGGATAATGCATAATTTTGAACTGCAGAATATGTGTTATTTCAGTGATAGAGGTACCAAGAGTAAAGAAATGAAGGCGTTCTACTCTTCCTTCCGGTTAGGTTAGCTGGCGACTCAGTGCTGTGGCAGCTTGTCGCTCGGGCTATCTAGGGCTGTCTATAATCTGATTTTTTTTTCTTATGCGGCGTGGTGGATCTCACGTTCAATGACAGGCACGTGAATATGGCAGCATCGTTGCGCATGAAACCGATAACGTGAGTGATGTAATCAGTGATGCTGTAGCATGTGCGCGATATACTTTGGAAATGTACTCATGAAATTCCTCCCGGTGCTGCGTGTCGTGGCAGCGTTTATAATCGTCAGTAATATCGTTACTTTTATGTTGTTTTACAGCGACACGGGCGGCGCATTGAACTTCATCATCCACATTGACATTCATTTAAGAAATGTCACGAATCAACTCAATACTTTGCATTATGTTGTGAATATCAATGACATATAACTCATATTAGATTGTTGTTAAGTTGCTATATACACATCTGATACAATATGGCTTGCTATTGGAAACTGGATGATGC
The DNA here is from genome assembly GCF_023864345.2 of Schistocerca serialis cubense. Taxonomy (NCBI): domain Eukaryota; kingdom Metazoa; phylum Arthropoda; class Insecta; order Orthoptera; family Acrididae; genus Schistocerca; species Schistocerca serialis. The sequence continues at coordinate 58,196,476 of NC_064644.1, forward strand.
CTCAAGGGCAATAAAATTCCAAATACAATAACCATAATTACATATACTACACACGCACACTGGACTAAATGGATTATGAAACTGAGAAGAGGTCTGGACTGCTGAAGGAAAGTATCTTCTTCCTCGGAATCATCCCCTTTACTTCAGAATTACTTTTACTATGAGAAAGGGGAAGGATCGATATATAGGAACGTGCATTATTTACTAAATTTTGCATACTTTGAGTTAAATATGTTTGTATAAACTGAAGAAATTAGCGGCTGCAGAGCACTTTTATGTGAAATAAAGAGTGTTTTGGAGACTGGAGTCTGCCAAATGTAGGAAAAAAATACTGTGTCGTAAAATCTGAGGGTGTTAAGAACCGAAAGGCTTTTTCCAAGATAACACATCCTTCATTATCCTGTCATATTTCGTATATCGGTGCCAAACTCTCGAGAAGGTGCGGATGCACCGTTTGGATATGGCCACACTTTTTTACAGGCACTCAGGCCGCAGTCCCATCCTGGAGGTGGTAATTTTTTGAAAAAAATCGTTGTCTCTTCCATGAAATCTTCGCTTTCACGCTCTTCTTTCTCTGAAAGTTAGTTGAGAAATTTGGAAAGGGATGATAAAGACCGCCGCCCCCCCCACCCCCCACCCCCGTCTCACGACACTGTTCCTGCCCCTCCCTGATTTGGATTCCAGGCAAGTGATCAAGAGCTTCAGCTGTTGGCTTCTTAGAAGAATTAAGAATGTTCTCACTGGAGAGTAAATCTTGGGAGGAACCCGCTCGTGTTTGCGAGATCTCGAAACAGGAGGGAGTAGATCCTTGACGCGGCAGAGCAGGCGGTAATCCCTCATCCGAGCGCCGTGCTGCTCGTATCCCGTTACGAGCTCTCTCTGTCTCTCCGGGGCATTGGCACGGTCTTTGAGCAGCGCGGCGCTGCGTGGCGCTGCGCCTACCTGCGCGTGTTTGCTTGTGTGTGTCTTTGTGCCGGCGCCGGCGCGGCGCACAAAGGCCGACAGGGAACATTGTTTCGTCATTCCACTCAGGGCTCATTACGGGCCGGCTTTCTTCGCACTGCCACGCCACGCCACGCCACGCCACGCCGGCGGAAGGCCTCTCCTTCATCACGCGCTGCTCGCTCCGCGCTCCAGCATTCTCAGCCACGAGACGCGTGGCGACCCAGGCAACAGCCGGGGCTTCCTTTTGTCCCGCACGCTTTTCTCGTCGCGTTCACTGGTGAGTCCCGAGAAACGAATATTAATTTAAAAGTATGCAACCACTGCCACTTCATTAGACGTCTGCTACGCTCGTCATAAACTCGCTCCTTAGCTAGCTTGCGTAATTACCTCCAGTGGAGCTAACTTTGTGGTTGTTTTCGTTTCATTTGCATTCTCGCTTCATATTCTCCGGTAGTCCTCTCTTGGTACGGAGACGTTACAGATGAGCTGCTTCCTAGTTCTCGATATGTGTAACAGACAAAATAAAAATCTTTGCCAAGGGCTGTTCGGAAAGTAAGGTCGCGAAGTGGAAACAACAGTGAAAATTAGTTGAAGCTTTGCTCAGAAGTGTTGGGCAGTTTGTCCAGTATGTCTGTCCATAGCGCCACGCCGTTCTTCTCGGCTCTGAGCGCACAGTAACCACGTAAAGATGCCCACCAAGTACGGGTGCCCGCTGAGGGGATTCGCCTGATTTAATGCAACCCCACATAACGTAGCCGTCAGACATTTTGCTCACCACAGTTCTGAGCCGCTCACCGCAGGAGCAGTGGGGGCGCACCTATAGCGTTTTTGATGGAATGTGTCTGACCGCTCACCATACAGCCCGGACTTGGCTCCCTCTGATGTACATCTCTGCTCACATGAAACCGCTGACTGGTAAGATGGCATTTCGGCATAGACAACTAACTGCAGAACAACGTAGAAAAACGGCGGAAAGTGCGGGTGGCTGCCTTCTATGACAGATGCCTAAGTTGGAGCGGTGACCACGAAAGAAGCAGTTGCAGGATTATCAAACTGTTGCAAATAAAACATTTATGATTTTCACTGTGTTTCCCATCTCGCGACCGATCGGACCTTACTTTCCCAAGAACCCTCGTACATCAACCTCTACAACTACGCCCCACAAACCACTCTGAAATTCACAGGAGATAGTAACGTCTCTCTCTCCTCCATTGCACCATTTATTAGGATTCCTTTCCGTCCCATTCTCGAGCATTTTCTGTCACTAAGGAAGTGATTCGTAGGTGGCAGCACATTCCTAAATTAATCAGTTAGACTCGTTACTTGGAAATATTAAAGTAGGCTTTTGCGATATAGTTGATGTAGTTCTAGAAGCGTCAGCATGTCGCGACGCTCTTTCATGGGCCAAAATAATGTCATGTCATTTGAGATGCCCTTCTCTTCATGAGTTCAATATTGCTGCTCGGCCTAATTGATATCGATCCCACATACTTGACGAATACGCTCTTATGGGTCGCACGAGTGTTTTGCAGGAAATCTCCTCTGCCGATTTATTACGTTTTCTGGAAGGTCCGTCAGTGAACCAAATTCTGCCACGACTGAACCTACGTAATCATTCTCTTTCTCATCTCTACAAATTTTTGTACTCAGATATTTTCATCAATTGATTCTCTCCAATTGTGACTCAAATTCTAGTCCACTACACTGCGCAACACAATTAAAGAGTCACTTTTTCGAAACTCAGTAGCTGTCTCCCATTCAAACGCAAAAGTCTGACATTTGGCTCAATGATGCCTAGAGCCGTCGTCTGCAAATGGACATGCTAAAGGGAGCGCTCTGCGAAGTCACGCTATGGCTTGACGCCGTTTCAGAGAGCAAGTTCGACAGCCTGTGTGGGCTGGTGACATCACATTGGCACCAAAGTTCACCACAGTTCTGCCCATCGCCAGCATGCAAGTGTCACGCCATGGGGAGGTCGTCACACCCCTTCTCACCCACATTTCACACCTTCTTTTGACGTATCTGCGATGGAGGTCAGATCCGCGACACCAATTTTAGAAATCACGCCGTTTTCTTGTGGATTGCTGAGGGAAGCTGTAAGACGACCTTATGTGGGACAGGGGGAGTTCAAACTGGAGTAAAGACCAATGTTAGGCTGGCCACTCCCTTAAACGTAAGCATATACAAGGTGACTAAAATCTTTTGGTTCTAATTAAAACAGTTGATATTGGGTCCACAACCGACTACGTTGAGGTAGGGAACTAACGGTGGGAAATGGATATTTGTTGTTTTATGGACCTACACATGGTAGTATGTAAGAGCAGTCAGAACCGCGACAAACAGCGTTCAAGTCACGCGATTTTCTTAACAGGGTTCAAATCACGCGATTTTCTTACGGATGGTCGAGGAAAACATTTCAGAGACACGAGAACGCCTTAGGGAGCTGCATACGAGGATTCAATGAACCCCCCCCCCCCCCCCCCCTTGGTTTGGGGCGTTGATTCTGTCACGTCTGCCACAGACGGCCCCTGCCAGGCCGACTACACTCAAGACACCTCTGTGAACCATATAACATACACAAGCACTTGCAGGTACAACCAAGAGGAAAGCAATTCTTCAAAACTTGCTAGAGACTAATGCGAACCTTTTTCTGCAGAGGTCGCCGCACAGATACAGGGAGAGTTGGAGTACTCCGCCGGCTTTATAAGGCCAGCGCAGCAGTAGTACAGCAAGTTCCCCGCCGAGCTAGGGCCAGATCCGACGGACCTCACCGACGCTCTTGATGAATGGTCGTCTACATATTATTTGATTTTGTGTGTTTATAGTGATTGTTCGAGAAGTGTAGTTCAGTTTAAATAAACGACGTTATACTGAGTGTTCTACAATACTGAGTATACTCCAGATTGCTATACATTTCGCGGTCTAAAATGACGATTCGCAGTGCAACGTACAGGAGGCGACGTTCTTGACAACGCTCTACACTGCTTCCACCCTCTGGGGGTTTCAATCCTCTCTAAGTGCATCGTGAGGCTGCAACCCCCTTGAACGTGGTCTAACGCCTGTGGAGGATAGCGCGAAAGCAATTTTGGCTCTACTGCACAGACTGGCGTCAGTGCGAACTGTTAAAAAAGACTCGACGAACTCTAAAGTGATCTATATACTATACATCCCTTTCGCACCATCCTATGGCGGTATCAAGTGGGGTGCAACATTAAGCTCTTCGTGAACAAAACAGTAAAGGATCCCTGTAAGACACCCCAGTTCGGCAATACCCTCTGTGCCACCCATGCACCACAGTTGAACGATTACTAAAGTACCTGTCAGAAACTTCGGCACACATTCGGCCTCGTGGCTGTCTAGCAACCCCCTTCGACACCACTCAGGTGGTGTCTGCAAGGCATTCTGTGTGTCGAAGTTTCTGACAGGTACATGTGTATTATTTTCAACTAAGGTGTGTGTACGGCAAAGAGGGTGTTGTCAAATTTGGGGAGGGAGGAGGGGGTTCTTAGAAGATCGTTTGTCGTTTTATCAGATTGGTTTACATGGTGAAAAAGAAGGGATGAAAAATCAGAAAAGCGTTTTCTGCTTCCGACCACGTTAAAATTTCGTGCAATGATTTTCAGGGGTCTCTAAGTGGTTCAACCTTGTATGTCTGAGGAAAAATTTTAGTCTCACTACACTTCGAAGGGGTCAGATCACGTTCAATGTTTCCACAGCTTCACGTCGTCTTTAGAGTATTGTTGAAACGTTCAGGATGTGGCAGCAGAGTAGAAGGCTGTTAAGAACGTTGTCCAATTGCTTATCGCTCTGATAAACGTCGTTTTCGACTGCGATATTTGTGGGAAACGACGCACCAAAGGACATGGTGGTCGATTCTGAGTGGTCTTGACTCTGAAAGTGCGTTGTTTCGACTTCGGTCTTACAGTGTAATATCAAATATTTCTCCCAGGTTCACATTTCTAATGTCAGTTTCACCTGTTCTCTCTTCTTGGTCCATATTACCTCGTTTCCTCTGAACATTCAGTCTTCTCTTCTCCACATGCACCGTCCACCACCCAGCGGCTGTCAACCGCGCTGCTGGAGGAATAGAATTCCTCACTAAACGAACTACTCAGGCCTTCCAACCTTGTGCCCTGCATGGAAGTACGTCGCAGCACTTGCATTTGTCGTCCGTGGTGATGACAGACACCATTAACAACATTGTTCCGCCTTTTTCATGCCCAGGGAACCATCATAAATGGGGTGACTTTAGTGTAATTACTGTCTTTGAATAAAAGTGTCACTTCTGTTCATCTCATTGCGTATTTCTCTCAATTACATGTTGTGCTGTGCTGTAGGAGTTCTTTCTATGTATACTCTAAATTTCAACAAACTATTTCACTTGACAGTGGGACATCATGCGAGAGTTACTTTCGCCATTAAGTTTTGCACACCAGTTTTGCACACCACTTTATTTGTCATGAGACTGAAGGAAGAATTTCAACAAACATTCACTCGGAAAGATTTAGATATTTATATTACTGTCCTTCCCTCATTAATAATTTATTATATGGTTTATTATTGACGGAGAAACGAAATGATTCCACAGCTCACCAGGTTAGCTTGCCCCGCCCCAGTGTAATATTTTGTAAGGCATAAAATCAGCGATCCTCTGCTTCCTAGTTTGCATGTTTGTAGCCGACTATGGTCAGTGCACTATACTGCCCGCTTCTTTAACAAGACCGGATCCCTCAAGTCTCCTTAAATTATATGATCCTCAGTGTGACAAGTTCCCTAATGGGCTGCTCAACTACCCCAGTCCGCTCTCTATTCAATGTTACTTTTACCATCGCGTTCTCTTAACCACTGTTTAATCTAGGTTCTGTTAGTTCCTATTCCGTTAACATACAGTTCCCTCTTCTGCCTCGCACGTTTGGGGAATCCAGCCCACCAGATCTGAATAGTTGCTGAGTCCAAACTTCATCTTGTGTTTCATTTCTTGTACATCTACATCTACATTTATACTAGGCAAGCCATTCAGCGGTGTGTGGCGGAGGGCACTATACGTGCCACTGTCATTAGCTCCCTTTCCTGTTCCACTCGCGTATGGTTCGCAGGAAGAACGACTGCCGGAAAGCCTCCGTGCCCGCTCGAATCTCTCTAATTTTACATTCGTGATCTCGGGAGGTATGTAAGGGGAAGAAATATATTCGATACCTCATCCAGAAACGCACCCTTTCGAAACCTGGACAGCAAGCTACACCGCGATGCAGAGGGCCTTTCTTGAAGAGTCTGCCACTTGAGATTGCTAAACATCTCCCTAACGCTGTCACGCTTACCAAATAACCCTGTGACGAAACGCACCGCTCTTCTTTGGATCTTCTCTATCTCCTCAGTCAACCCGACCTGGTACGGATCCCACACTGAAGAGCAACACTCAAGTATAGGCCGAACGAGTGTTTTGTAAGCCACCTCTTTTGTTGATGGACTACATTTTCTAAGGACTCCCCCAATGAATCTCAACCTGGCACCCGCCTTGCCAACACTTAATTTTGTATGATCATTCCACTTCAAATCGTTCCGGACGCATACTCCCAGATATTTTTCAGAAGTAACTGCTACCAATATTTGTTCCGCTATCATATAATAATACAATATAGGATCCTTCTTTCTATGTTTTCGTTACATTTGTCTATGTTAAGGGTCAGTTGCCACTCCTTTCACCAAGTGCCTATCCGCTGCAGATCTTCCTGCATTTCGCTGCAATTTTCTAATGCTGCAACTTCTCTGTATGCAACAGCATTATCCGCGAAAAGCCGCATGGAGCTTCCGACACTATCTATTAGGTCATTTATATATATTGTGAAAAGCAATAGTCCCATAACACACCCCTGTGGTACGCTAGAGGTTACTTTAACGTCTGTAGACGTCTCTCCATTAAGAACAAGATGCTGTGTTCTGTTTGCTAAAAACTCTTCAATCCAGCCACACAGCTGGTCTGATATTCCGTAGGCTATTACTTTATCAGGCGACAGTGCGGAACTGTATCGAATGCCTTCCGGAAGTCAAGGAAAATGGCATCTACCTGGGAGCCTGTATCTAATATTTTCTGGGTCTCATGAACAAATAAAGCGAGTTGGGACTCACACGATCGATGTTTCCGGAATCCATGTTGATTCCTACAGAGTAGATTCTGGGTTTCCAGAAATGACATGACACGCGAGCAAAAAACATGTTCTAAAATTCTACAAGAGACTGATGTCAGAGATATAGGTCTATAGTTCTGCGCATCTGCTCAACCACCCTTCTTGAAAGCTGGGACTTCCTACGCTCTTTTCCAATCATTTGGAATCTTCCTCTAGAGACTTGCGGTACACGGCTGTTAGAAGGGGGGCAAGGTCTTTCGCGTACTCTGTGTAGAATCGAATTGGTATCCCGTCTGGTCCAGGGGACTTTCCTCTGTTGAGTGATTTCAGTTGCTTTTCTATTCCTTGGACACTTATTTCGATGTCAGCCATTTTTTCGTTCGTGCGATGATTTAGAGAAGGAACTGCAGTGCGGTCTTCCTTTGTGAAACATCTTTGGAAAAAGGTGTTTAGTATTTCAAATTTACGCGTGTCATCCTCTGTTTCTATGTCATCATCATCTCAGAGTGTCTGGATATGCTGTTTCGATCCCCTTACTGATTTAACGTAAGACCAGAACTTCCTAGGATTTTCTGTCGAGTCGGTACATAGAATTTTACTTTCGAATTCACTGAACGCTTCACGCATAGCCCTCCTTACGCTAACTTTGACATCGTTTAGCTTCTGTTTGTCTGAAAGGTTTTGGCTGCGTTCAAATTTGCAGTGAAGCTCTCTTTGCTTTCGAAGTAGTTTCCTAATTTTGTTGTTGAACCACGGTGGGTTTTTCCCGTCCCTCACAGTTTTACTCGGCACGTACCTGTCTAAAACGCAATTTATGATTGCCTTGAACTTTTTCCATAAATACTCAACATAAGTGTCGCAACAGAAATTTTAGTTTTGATCTGTTAAGTAGTCTGAAATCTGCCACCTATCACTCTTGCTGAACAGATAAACCTTCTTCCCCTTTTTTATATTCCTATTTACTTCCATATTCAGGGATGCTGCAACGGCCTTATGATCACTGATTCCCTGTTCTGCGCCTACAGAGTCGAAAAGTTCGGGTCTGTTTGTTATCAGTAGGTCCCAGATGTTATCTCCACGAGTCGGGTCTCTGTTCAATTGCTCGAGGTAATTTTCGGATAGTGCACTCAGTATAATGTCACTCGATACTCTGTCCCTACCACACGTCCTAAAGATCTGACTGCCCCAGTCTACATCTGGTAAATTGAAATCTCCACCTAAGACTATAATATGCTGAGGAAATGTATATAAAATGTATTCCAGCTTGTCTCTAAGTTGTTCTGCCACTGATGCTCCTGAGTCGCGAGGTCGATAAAAGGAGCCAATTATTAACCTAGATCGGTTGTTGAGTGTAATCTCCACCCATAATAATTCACAAGAAGTATCCACCTCTATTTCACTACACGATAAACTACTACTAACAGCGACAAACACGCCACCACCGTTTGCATGCAATCTATCCTTTCTAAACACCGTCTCTGTCTTTGTAAAAATTTCAGCAGAATTTATCTCTGGCTTCAGCCAGCTTTCCGTACCTATAACTATTTCAGCCTCGGTGCGTTCTATCAGCGCTTGAAGTTCCGGTACCTTACCAACGCAGCTTCGACAGTTTACAATTACAATACCGATTGCTGCTTGGTCCCCGCATGTCCTGACTTTTGCCCGCACCATTTGTGACTGTTGCCCTTTCTGTACTTACCCGAGGCCATCTAACCTAAAAAACCGCCCAGTCCGCGCCACACAACCCCTGCTACCCGTGTAGCCGCTTGCTGCATGTAGTGGACTCCTGACCTATCCAGCGGAACCCGAAACCGCACCACCCTATGGCGCAAGTCGAGGAATCTGCAGCCCACACGGTAGCAGACCCGTCTCAGCCTCTGATTCAGACCCTTCACTAGGCTCTGCACCAAAGGTCCGCAGTCAGTCCTGTCGACGATGCTGCAGATGGTGAGTTCTGCTTTCATCCCGCTAGCGAGACTGGCAGTCTTCACCTAATCAGATAGCCGCCGGATTTTCTCCGATCCATAGCGACACACATCGTTGGTGCCGACATGAGCGACCACCTGCAGATGGGTGCACCCTGTACCTTTCATGTCATACGGAACGACCCTTTCTACATCTGGGATGACTCCCCACGGTATGCACACGGAGTGCACATTGGTTTTCTTCCCCTGCCCTGCAGCCATATCCCTAAGAGGCCCCATTACGCGCCTGACGGTGGAGCTCCCAAGTACCAGTAAGTCCACCCTATGGGACAGCCCGGATCTTGCAGACTGAGGAGCAACCTCTGGAACAGGCTTGTTCACATGGTTCTGAGCACTATGCGACTTAACTTCTAAGGTCATCAGTCGCCTAGAGCTTAGAACTAATTAAATCTAACTAGCCTAAGGACATCACACACATCTATGCCCGAGGCAGGATTCGAACCTGCGACCGTAACGGTGGCTCGGTTCCAGACTCTAGCGCTTAGAACCGCACGGCCACTCCGGCCGGCTCTGGAACAGGACAAGAAGCCACATCCGGCTGAAGATCAGTATCAGCCGGAGACAGAGCCTGAAACCGGTTCGTCACACAAACTGGAGAGGCCTTCCGTTCAGCCCTTCGAAATGTCTTTCGCCCACTGCTACACCTTATACGTGCAAACAAGGACTGCACTTAGCAAAGTCTCCTCGTGTCACCTAGTATGGCAATGGTGAACGGCGTTTCCCTCTGGTCTCGGTTATCCCTGTATTGACTCCACAGAGATACATCCATCTTGCTTGTTACCGAGTTTGTATATGGACAGAATTAAATGTCTTAGTAAAGTCGTTTCTGAAAGTATTTGTATGGAGTGTAGCTATGTATGGAAGTGAAACATGGACGGTAAATAGTTTGGACCAGAGGAGAATAGAAACTTTCGAAATGTGGTGCTACAGAAGAATGCTGAAGATAAGGTGGGTAGATCACGTAACTAATGAGGAGGTATTGAATAGGATTGGGGAGAAGAGACGTTTGTGGCACAACTTGACTAGAAGAAGGGATCGGTTGGTAAGACATGTTCTAAGGCATCAGGGGATCACCAATTGAATATTGGAGTGCAGTTTGGAGGGTAAAAGTCGTAGAGGGAGAAAAAGAACTGAATACGCTATGCAGATTCAGAAGGACGTAGGTTACAGTAGGTACTGGGAGACCAAGAGCTGAATACGCTAAGCAGGTTCCGAAGGACGTAGGTTGCAGTAGGTACTGGGAGATGAAGAAGCTTGCACAGGATAGAGCAGCATGGACAGCTGCATAAAACGAGTCTCAGGACTGAAGACCTCAACAACAACAGTAGTAAAGTCTTGTTAAATAGTCAGATTTGTGGCAGGTAACACTTCCATGTGTTCCCCGTGGCCAGTACAATGGAGGTTGCAGAATGCTTAGACGAATCATGTCTAAAATTGTGGCAGTTGGACAGAAAGTAGCTCCCGCTCATTTCACATGATGTTCCGTTTATTAACAATCCACTGCCATTCAGCTCTAACCTTTGTAAGTTAGCTTGCGTCGTGGTAACTATAAGTTGCGGAAAAAATTGCCGTTGTATGTAAGTTACGCGAAGCTCACTTTGAGTAAGAAACTGCTGTCTGACATTGAAATCACCGTAAAAGATTGGGTCGCCACCAACTCTAGCCACACGAGAAATAATGGGTTCGGCTGAATCGGAAAACTAATTAATCATCAGAAAAAGGACTCATAAGAGAACATTCATTGTACTATCACTCGTAAAGAATGGGGATGTAATTACTAGTTTGGTCTAGTCATTGTTCACGTGCATCAGATATTAAAATAAGTAAATAATGTGTGAACACTGTGCATAAGAGCAGCTTGCAGGAGCACTCCTGAAAACAACATCTATTCTAAAGAATTTGTTTTAAACAAAAAGGGAACACTAATTATTGGATCTGTGCGCATGGGAACTATATGGATGGGCTAACAAGGAAACTACAAGGTAAATGGCGTAGGTAATAGAGACGTAACATCGGTACACTGGATAAGATTGGTGGCAAAATTATTTATTCCTTAAAACATTGATGTAATGCATCTACAAAACTGCTGTTGCCTGGTAACTAAGTACACTTTCTTGTGAAACGGTACACGATTCACAACACACTCGTGTGCCCACGTGGTTTGCGGAGGCACAATTTGTACATACCGTGGCCAAGTTTTAAACACATTAAACCCCGCAGCCATGAACAATTAACTTTTTTCAGAAGGCACATTTGAATGGACAAAGGGTGATGGCAGTGGGCTAACAAACTCTAACGGACATAAGGTAAATGAGACAAAGAAAATCCACGAAGAGGCAACATTATTAAGGTTCAGGAAAGATTAGAACGTATACAGACGCAGTTCCAGGCAGACAAACATTCACACTGAATCGAGGGCGCACTTCTTACATATGCAACCCCTTTGTGTTACGTACTTCTTATGGATCAAAGTCTGCATTAGGAATCAAAGTGAAAGTCTGCAGCAGCCTTGTATTCCTTACTGCGACAAGGTTAAACAAACTTTATAAGACGAGACGCGAGACCAGAAGCTAAAAGTTCCCCTCTCACTACGAGACAACGCGCCACGCGGTTAAACCAACTCATCATCCTTCGAAGAGACTTCGGTTGCAGACCCTCGGCGCGCTGGAAGCAGACTGACCATTCACACACTCCAACGTCTCCCACGCGATTCCGTGGACAGGAAAACCCAGAGATGAGGCTTCCGCCACCAACCTAACACCGGTAACTTTCAAGCAAGGAGAGCAAACCTCTTTGTCTACCCGAACACTACAAGGGTTGGCCATTCTGTACGACTACCGCTGATTCCCTGCAGCAGACTGAAGCACCGTATAGCAACATGAAACACACGCACATTCATTCACTCATGCGTGCTGGAGAGTTCTGTATAATTGGAAAGCAAATAAAATGATAATGAAATGGGAGTACAGGACCCTTTCACCTTTTCGCTGGCGTGAGTTCCCTCTTTTCGAAACAACTAGCTACTGCTGTCACTTTTTTGTAGGTGAAATACAACCAATGTGCCTCAAACCACTGGAAGTCCAACTGAGGGCTAATTATCTCTTTGTTGCAAATGTTTTCCGTTTCCTCACTCAACAGTAGTTTCACTGCACAGGAGTACAGACCATCTCCACCTTGTTGATACAAACCGTAACTTCATCCGGTAACACTTCTGCAACTCTGCTTCATCCATTTCGGCATGCCTGCTCTGGTATTCCGAAAGCGAATAACAACCACTGCACCCTTACCCTTAAAACATTTTTCCGCACCCCCACTTAATGGAATGTATGTGGACTTTGTAACATTGACACCATGCTTGCATCTCTGCTACTGGAAAGAAAACTGAAATGTACACTTTTGGCCCATAGGTCTTTTCTTCTAACGTTGATTCACTAAAATTGAAAGTTTCCAAAGTCAACCCTAATTCTGGTGGTAGTTCCTTTAGCACTTTCTATAGCTACCCCAGTGACAACAATGTACTCCTAGTCGTCTTCACATCGCCTGGCGCGTAGCTTCACGTAACTCTAACAACTCTTTCTGTGCTTCCCACACACTGTGTTCCAAGGAGTGTAAACACTTCTTTATCACAACTTTCTTGCGTAATACTTCTACTTCAGTTTGCAAAATCTTAATTTTATAGTTCACCTATTCCTCCATAGTTTTCTCGTACTTCATTCCTTCCTGAGTCAGCCCGTCTAATAACCGAAACGTCTTTCTCCAAACCCGTGATTTGCGTTGTGTGCCACTCACTAGGTGCCTCGTTGTCTTTTACTCATTGTTTCACTGCTTCCACCGTATCATTGACACTTCTGATGTCCTCCGCGTCAGCTGTTCAAAACACAGTTTTCAGAAGTTGGCCGCCCGCATCGGTCTAACCTCTCCTCGTTCTTCTAATTTGTAGTATAATCACCAGAATCTGCGTTCCCTCAACTTCTTATATTTCCCGCATATCCGCTTACATGTTTCTGTGGCTTTTTTAAGCTATCCGTGATTCTTTGTCTCCTGCTGGAGGCTATTGAATCCTTCCATTAGTTGTCTCACTTCGTTTTACATCTCCCATGAGTTAAATACCATCTGCATCATCCAGCGGTGACGACTGATAACCACGCATTCTAGCTTCGCGAACATCGCTCTCCCTTCCAGGTGCTGGTTCTGCAATGCATCCACTCCGGTGACGACCAGAATCACAACTATGACCTGTATCACCTTGTCTCCTCAGGATTTCCATTACCGTTTTCTCCCCCCTAACGTCCTCGCTAACCCTTGACACTGTATTTCGTATACACATATCTATTCCTACATTTAAAACAGATGAAACGTAAGTCCAATCTTACCTCTTAAGTTAACGCATACTGGCGTCTTGTCATTGGTTCGCCTACAACATTTCACTCACTCCTTCACACCTTCTCTTTCACTATTCCTTTTGATGCAAACTCTGGTTCAACAGATAACTTCTGGGCTTTCCTAGAACTGTTTCAAACGTCCCACATTTAAAGATGGCTTTGCTGTCGGCAACTGAATCTTCATTTTCAGTGGTCACGCACTTTCCAAATCATGGTATGACCTTTGATACCTGGCCAAACTTTTGAGTATAAGAACTCGATAACATTACCCACTGACCATGGCTGAGTTGTGGCAACCTTGCTGTGTGGCTCAATGCTGTCTCTTGCTTTTCCATTGCCAATGTATTGGCCTTGGGCACCACGTTCCTTGTTTCCTTTATCACTCCTCTTTAACCATTTCTGACGCTTTGCCATTCTTGGATTTTAATAGATCAAACGGACATGGCGCATTACAACCACATACTACATTTTATAGTTACGATCCTGTAAATGTGTGCTACTTCAAGTTGTATGCCGAGACGACATACCTTAAATAAACATCCCAATTGATACGGTGTGTGTCCAAAAAGCTTTCTAGCATCTTCCCTACAGTTCTATGCGGCACTGCTGTTTTTCCATTAGTTTGAGGATGTAGAGGACTTGTTCTCAGTTTCTTCACATATAACAGCTTGCACAATTCCTTGAATAAGTCTAACATAAAGTTTGTTTCCTGATCCATTAATATCGTCTCAAGCATTCCAAGATTTACCAGCACTTGCGCCACTGATGCCGCGTGTTGGCTGGGCGTTGTGCCCATGCCCATCTATTTTAAGAAATGGTCTGCAGTTGTGAGTAAATCCTTATTCCCTGCAGGTGTCTGTTGAAAATTCTTCCACCAGCACATCTCCATGTCCGTTTAACTCGTGATCATGTGTCTCCTGTAATAGTCTCTCTCTCAGCTTTGCTGGCACTACCGCTCGCGATCCAAACTTGCTTTCTCTGCCAATAGCCGACCCTGTGCAAAAAACTATGACTGTATACTAAACTGCTTACATCTGCTGCCTGTCTTCTGTCTGTTACCCCTTAAGCCCATTACCACCCATTTGCAACATTGCTACTGTGCAACTCAAACCATTTACTTTCCAATGTTCCTTTCTAGGTTTATGTATAGCCAGAAAATCAAACTCACTCAACTGTATTGCCCATCGTCTCAACCTACCGAATGAGTCTTTCAACGCTGCATGATCTGTTACCACTCGAAACTTTTTTCCATATAGATAACACTTCAGGCAGATATTTCCACAAATAAGGCTAAGATTTCTTCTTTTTCCATTGTGGAATAATTTGTCTCCATTGAGTTTATTTGTCTCGATGCATAGGCTATAGGGTGCTCCACACCCTCAATTTCTTGAGACAATATAAAACCAAGTTCAAGGTTGGATGCCTCATATGACAAAATGAATTCCTATCGAAATTAGGAAACACTAATCTCAGACGTGATGTCAAAGCCTCTTTCAGTTTCTCAAAAGCACGTTGACAGTCATCTGGCCAAATAAATTTTGAGGCTTTCTTCAGCAGTTAAATCAAGGATCTGCCAATGTCTGCAAATCCCTTTACAGACCCTCCACAATATTTTGTGACTCCAAGAAGTAATTTTGGTCTTTTCACTGATTCAAGCACCGAAAACTCACATATTTGGGCCTACATTAACCCCACACTTGCTAATTATGTGACCAATGTATGCTACCTAAGGCTTTGTACGTGCCTCTTCATATCACTAGCAAAGACGATTATATCATCAAGATACATCAAGAGCTGACATGGTTTCAGTCCTCCATCCAGCAAAAGGTGCAATCCTTAATCCTAAAGACATACATTAGTATTGATAATGATTTCACGAGGAAGAAAATGCTGTTTTAGGTTGGTTTTCTGGAGTGACTTCTTGTTAATGGTAACCACTCCAAATGTCCATCGTTGAAAATGCTTGGTAGTCAATGGTTTCTGCGATGTTCGGCAAAAGGCAGCCATATGTTACAGTCTTAGTTTTCAGATGTCGATAATCGCAACAAGAATAATATTTCAGTGATCCCTTCACTGATTTCTTGGGTGCAACTACAGTTCCTGCCTGCCACGGGCTACCACTTTCCTCAGTAATTCCATCCATCAGCTGCTGATAGATGAATACTTCCAGAATCTCCTGCAAGTAACTTTTGACTCTGTAATTGAAAGCAGTAGACTGAGGATTCTCTAACTGTTAGTATTCGGTGTTGTATAATATGAATTGCTATCAATAGTCCTCCTGCAAAAAAATTAATCTCTAAATTTCAACAGCAAATGTTACACTAATCCATCATCACTTCCCTTCATGCGCCTCACCTTGGCCAACACCCCTTGTGTCCCACAATTCCTCCTGCGGGATGTCTATGTTAGAGATCAACAATCCGTTTGTTAACATTAAATCTTCAATGTTAAAATTATCCACAAAATATGTACCATTTTCTCATCATTTACGTCTTGTATGTGTACTTCTTTTCACTAAGCAACCTGCCTAATACAGTTGTTCATTTACTTCCAATGGTTCCACCACATACATCATCCCTGCCAGTATGTCTGACTTAGCATTAACGCAAAACGATTTCTCTGTACCCTTAGCTACATAATTACGTCAGTTTAGTCTTAGTGTCATAGCTTTTGGTGTGAATGGTTCTTCATGTGTGACAGACAGATCTCATGAAATGGCTGCACTGGCAGCAGTTTCAACCAATCAAAACATTCTTCTGTTTATGAGCCGCACAAGATGGATTTTGGCAACATGCTAACGGAAGAAATCCAGCCGCATTACAATTTCATAGCTCTCAATGATGTGTGGAGAACAAGAAATCCTGTCTGAGCTGAACCAAACCCAGACAAAAACCTCTGTGTGCCAGACCCAAAAGTATGACATATCTATCCCCTATTCCAAGCAATCTATACCATGGTGTGTTTCACTACTTATGTTCCACCAGATCACCATTGCCAACCGACACATGCATCTCTGTATACCACTATTCCGATGACTGTACAGTCCATCTCTGTGTATGACTTCGTATTGTCTAATCTTACTGGTACCGACCATGGGGAGGCCTTAGATTGCCTTAGGTATTTAACGTCTGCTTCTTTCCAGGTCCCTTACCACTGAAACTATTGTTACCATTATACTGACTTCTGCCTCTCCACTGTCCCATGACTGGTGACATTGCTGCTGCACGTGCTCTATCTGTCCACACCTGTATCATCTGGTTGACAACACTGTCCACGTAACTTCATTTCGGTTGATACATGAATTTCCTTGCACTCCACCACTAACCTGACAGATGTGCACAAATCAATCAGTACTCCTTTTCGTACTGTCCTTGACACTTACGTGGCAGCCCCATTAAAAATGCATGAGGCCCCTGTATAAGCCACGCCTCCCTCGTTTCTCTTGGTTTGGTACTATCACTGAGCACTGAGCAGGTGACGTTTCTGCTCTGACACCAATGAAGAAGTCTGATGCGAAAGTAAGTAGTACAGGGGACGCCGTGAAGCACCATTCAAATAGCCAGGAATTCCAAATCACTTTATTGTAGCTTCCCCCTGTCATTCATTAGACGCAGCATCTGTGTGTGTATGTGTTCCAGCAATGCAGCCAGAGCATAGTGTAGGCGAAGTGGCCGTGTATACGGCGACGCATCTTGCACCCCTCTTGCTGACCAACAGCTGTAGCAGGTGTCGTAGCGGCTGTGACACACTGACCAGTACTGATGGCCGTCGTGCTGCTTCACGTTGATGGGCGGGCCCAGTGTGCTCACGGCTCTGTGCCCCTTGATATCAGGATGGGCTACCCTGAGGTAGAGTCGTACGGTGGTTCAATTGGTTCAAATGGCTCTGAGCACTATGAGACTTAACATCTATGGTCATCACTCCCCTAGAACTTAGGACTACTTAAACCTAACTAACCTAAGGACATCACACAACACCCAGTCATCACGAGGCAGAGAAAATCCCTGACCCCGCCGGGAGTTGAACCTGGGAACCTGGGCGAGGGAAGCGAGAACGCTACCGCACGACCACGAGCTGCGGACTCGTACGGTGGTCCTGGAGTAGCATTCCAGATGGCACCCGAAGTATCAGGGCCCCAGTGGAGGATGAGCTGGTTTGCTATACCTTGCGGTACATGTACTAAACACTTCCGTAGTTGCCGGTCAACTGTTTCCACACCTCGCCATCTGTCTCACCTCGCAGTGTTGAAACAGCTCTGTTGTATTTTGTAAGACATGACAGCAGTGTTGGACTATGGCTGGTGCTGCTACAATTTGCTTCGTACTCTGCTCGCTTCTGGCCGAATATGGTCGGAGCGCTGCAGATCCTTGAACCCAGAAGGCGTCAGTTAGAGCAGTTCTCAGATTTTAGCGGTTGTTTAATGTTATTGTTTAAAGTGTTAGTCAAGTTTTGTAAAAGCCACCACTACATCGCAAACCAATCACTACAATATGTATGTATTGTAGGAAGGTAGAAGGGTATCAATGGTAAAACTGCACTTCACATTAGCCCAGGTAGTTAATGGAACTATCCGCTTACGGAAACTGTCGATGTGTAACATGCGTAGATACGTGGTAATTCTACAAAGAACAAAAAATAGTTTTATTATTTAGGAGTGTATGAACCGCCAGCTTCCAGTACTGGTACACTCAGATATTTTCTTGTGTGCTGGGCACTTGATTACTGCGACAGAACTATCAAGCTCATTTGAATAACATTAATTTTCTTAAAGAAACGTAAAGACTATCTATGTGAACTGCCTACTAGTAAGAGTTCCTACGAACTCTGGGTGATTGTATAATAAATTATACAGGCCGTCTGTCCCACTTATTTGCCTAACGTTTTCCTCTTTTTATGCTTCATGCAAAGACTTTATAGAAACTGTTGTTTGTAGTTTTATGTTCCTATTCAGTGGTAAAACGGCGAATATATTCCATACTGCAGATTCAGCATATATACAGTCTGTATCACAAATTCACGCAGTAGTATACTATACTTGCACTCAGCGAGATTGGAGAACAATTACTATCTTGGATACATGACTATTGCTGTTCGGCAGAAGTTTTACTTTGAAAACGAATTAAGTGAGTAGTAGGTACGATGTACATACTGAAAAAACCTGAAACCTTTGCAGGAATAAGCATCTCATTATTTCACGGAAAATCACCTCAAACCCAGAGTTATAACAAAATAATTTCAAGTTATCAAAATCGACTTCATTTTCAATTTTCACTAGCTAAAGAAGGAAGTATTTTTCAGTTTTTTCTATGGTTCTTACCCGTAAATGCACTGAAGCAATGAAGAAGTTCCTATCTTAAAACTACAAATTGTAACAGCATTCTACAGCTCTAGGATACACAAGAATACTGGTCTAATTTCCATGAATGTAGAGAAAATAATTGGAATAACAGACGGAAAGTGTACTATAATGACTACAGTAAAAGAAAGTACACCTTTCTATTTAAAAAAAGCTTCTTCAGTATTTCTACCGGTAAAAACATGACGCAAATCATTCAGTCTTCAAAATAATTTATCTTTGGGTTCGATAGCTCTAAATGAGTACGAAATATTGTGGTTATACAAATATGACAGGTTATGTAATCCCACTTCCGTGTAGTGTGTGTTCCCACTCGTCATCACTTTCTACTTACTGTTGGACTTTATACATCTTTAAATACCGATGTATAAACGACTGCGACAGTCAGGGATTTATATTATACAGAGAGTACGTAAATAGCATTATCTGACATTGATCCTGAAGTGGCTCGGAAACTACTTTATGTGAGACTAAATGTGGGAAGGCGACGGACCTGACATACCGCTGTTGATGCTCAGTTCATATGCTGTGATATTTATAAAAAGAGCATTCGAAGTAGAGCGTCAAATGTGTGTGCTGTGCAGGCCGAATGTACTGGTAAACCATAATTTTGGAAAAGAAATTACCTTTTGCTTCATCCTGCATCATACACTTATTTGTGCTGTAGCAAATTAACTTCGCTGTTATGTCAACAGTTTTGCCACCAAAGAGTTTGACACTGAATTCAAAATGTTAAAATTTGCATGACTGTTATCTCAACAAGCGTGTTTAAGGTTTTGGTGACAAGTGAATAACTATTCGTTTCCGCAAATGATGAAATAGAATACTCAACAATTAAAAAAAGCATGATTCGATTGATATTAATTTCTTACTTCCTTCATTAAGTTTACAACAGGTAATTCGCGAAGTTTTAAAAATATACATCTCGTGAATTTTTTACTCTTATGTAACATTTTATCCATCTTCATGAACTGCACTTCTATTTGATGAAATATTCAGCAACCAGTCGCTCAAAATTAATTTTATTCATCTACCGGTTTCAGTCACAGGTAAGGGAATAAAATTAATTTTGTGCGACTGGTTGCTGAATATTTCAACAAATCTTACGTAACAGTTACGTGTAGTGGCCAATATCTGTGAATACTAATTACAAAACAAATTTTATTTCTCAGAGATGTTTTCAGTAATATAAATTAATTATCGATGTAGCTTGGAAACTTATATGTGGTTTTTAGGAATGAGCCCGCTGTAGTATGTCCGGGTCCTGTAGAAATGAATTCGTCGCAGTACGTTTTGCACGGGAAATGAAACGCCAAGTCCTCTTAATCACGCTTGTTTTAATTTTTCATGCCAGTGCCATCTCGCGGATTAGCTTCTCCGGACGACGTGGGGCTGTCTCGTGATGAAAAATAAACGGAAACTTGGTTGTTCGCAGCGGCCGTGAAGGTGATCAAAGCCACTCTGCATCAAAGGCAAACCTCTCAGGTCCCGCAGATTAAAAAAGAAAATTTCACTGGATGGTTCGCAAGTAACTCCCTGAAATATTGGATCCGTTTCTTTAAAGGAAAGAACCTTTTTCGTTGCAAACTTTTCACTAGTTTCTTCAGGTATCAAAAGTGTGCGCGGATATTATTTACTGTTCCACCTTGAGAAACGTAATACACCTGCCTCTCTGTTGAACTGCAACCTGCGACTCACGAATGAAAGAACGAGATAAAGGAAAAGAGCATATGATTAAGTGCTCACAGAAAAGTCTTCACTGACAGTCACACGTGCAACATACTGTATTTCGTGATGAGAACGATGAAGCTACAGACGACGTAGCATCATTAGCACCGATGATCACAATGATGACACTAAACTGTGTATTGTAAACATCTATTTAATAGTTTGTCGTTTTTGTGTGGCGAAGACAATGGAGGACATTGACACTAGCTTCGACATGAAAGTTAGACATGACAAAGTTTCCGATAAATTTTTATTAAAAAAGCCGTCAAGTAAGATTTCGAGGTTAAGATCTTCTGGCATTTCCCTCATATTTGTCTTCAAGCTATTTTAGATCAAATATCACAGCAATCAACTTTCAAAATTAAGTCTCGGTACTACAGAATAATATTTAGTACTTGCGGGAAACGTTTCTCGGCCGTCACAGGAATATAGGGTTCAAATATTTTAACTAACTGTCATGTTCGGTTCCCGTAAAAACTACTGAATAAAATGATTATGTTTCAATGTCGTATGTTCGCACAATTCATAGAATAGATTATATTAATTTGTACAAATTAAAGGCAATGTTCTGAATGATTGACTCATCATTCCCCAGACCAAATCGCAAAGTATAGAAATTTGATACTCCGATATCATGCTGATCTTATACCGCGGACGTCGTCTGAGAAAGCATTTTTCGAAATTCCACCCATAAGAGAATGAAATAGAGAATGGAAGGTCTTTTCTTCAAAATTATTAATACAATTTTGAAGCTAGACTCATGAAAATTGATATTGGTTTGTCAGTCACAAATGAGGAAATACCGTTTCAGCATTTTTGGAAATTTAACGCTTATGAGGTGTAATAGTGGGTGAAAGATTTCTTAACGAATCATTACTAAAGAACTACTGAACTATTTTTAAAGATACATCCATGAAAATTGGTATTTGATTTCTCGGTTAGAAATAGAAAAATATGCGTTTCAGTGTTTTGGAAATTCAGCCTCAAAGACGGTGAAATAGGGGATGAAAGGTCTTTTGAAAATACGTCGCTATTAGGTCAATTTTGAAGCTAGATTTCTAATTCATTTATAAAAATGTACGTATTTCAGCAAATTTGGAAAGTCAAGCAATAAAGGGGTAAAATAGTGGGTGAAATTTTTTTTAAAAATAAATCATGATTAAAGAACTACTAATATATTTTTAAAGCTTCGTCTATGAAAACTGTTATTTGACTTCACATTTGAAATAAAAGAAATTATATGTTTCAATGTTTTTGGAAATTCAAACCCAAAGGAGAAGAAAGAAGGGACGAAAAATTAAAGAAAATATTTTGTAGCAATAAAATATTTTTAAAGCTAAATCTCAGAATATTGGTATTTCACTTCTCGATTACATACAAAGTAATATGTGTTAGGGGATGAAAGTTTCTACGAAAATATCACCACAAGAACGCAAAAGACGAGATTAATAAAAACCTCCGGCTCCAGGTACCAGAATCGCTTATTGCAGAGAAGGAGATTCGAGAAAGACCATGGTTCTAAGGCCTCAGTTAGAGTGGAAAGCTTTAAAAGGTATTTTAATCTGTCAGTGACATAAAAATTCGCTAAAGAAAAAAGAATCTTCGTAAACCATAAAGTCTACGTGAGCGAAGCAGGAGCGCTAAGGTGGTGATCCCATGAATTTTACAATAAAAACTATAAGGAGCCTGAACTGTTTTGCTGGGCAGATAATTTATGGCAGAGGTCGCCCCTGTTTTTCAGTAGTTCTTGCTGACACACAACATCTGTGAAAGTTGTAGACTACACAAATGTTTTGTAGCTCAGATTTTCAGTTCCATAGCTTTCAATTACCTCGGCTCATTTTAAATGATCAGAACTATACAGATTTGAGAGGTGCTGTGCTACTCTTGCATGTTGTCACCCACACTGTTTAGACCTTTATTACATTTTTCCAAAAAATGGTCTTTTACGTCCTTAATTTAACTGTTAATCAATGTGGCTAAATGTCTACATCCTTTTACTGTTGAAAGCAGTCTCATTTATTCGTGTCTTTTCTGGGTGATTAATAGTGCATTTCATATATGAGTTTTTCACTTGCGTCTCTGGGCACCTAAAATGAAGTGAGGAGTAGGAACGATGAGGAGAAGGTGCTGATCTTTCATAATTTTACACTAGGTGTTAGTGCACAGCAAGTTTTTGGTGAATATGCACCTTCCAAAACAACAATTCACAGTTCAAATATGAGAAAAATTCTCTGGAGGACGGAAGTTGATTCCGAGCGCCTGTAGCAACTGTCACAGAATAAAACGAGCTTCGAGGCCAGACGATTACTGAAGAGGATACTAGCTGGTAATGTCAACAAACTGATCGTCAATGGTTTTTTTAAGATCCTTCACAAGATCTTCCAGTTTGAAATATTTTAATCTTCGGATACCGCACCATCTTACCTCTGAAAATAAATTATGGCAGTAAATGATACAAAAATTTGGTTCCTGACGGTCAAAAGAAACAGTATTACGGTTGGTGAAGGAACATCTCAATGTCAATTCAGTGCTGAATCGTCTTGCCCTTTCATCATTTGGCTCTTCTAAGAAAATTTCCTTCCTGCAAAAGAGTAATGAAAATAAATGTGGGGAAAAGAAAAGTGCGTGCATTACCTGCGGCAAGCAGTTACGTCGTTGTCTTGTTCCGAATTAAGGGGAGCCACTACCTTCTGGAGGGTTATCTCGAGTTTTGCTATCCGCACTTTTCATTACATCAAGAAGAACAACAGAACTGCTGGTTTTTCTGCTCCATCATGACAACACTCCGCCCCATCGCGTCGAGAATACCAAGTCTCTGCTTTCCGTGTGTCAGTGCCAACATCGATGATAGCTGGGACTTTCTTGTGTTCCACAAAGCCAAAAGAGCCGTACACTGTCGACGACTGTTGTCTCCAGACGCTTCCATTTCCTACAGCGCACACTGTTACTACCAACTAGACTCCTGTATGCAGTAACCTTTGTAATAATATCAGCCTTAACTACCACAGCTGCCACCTATTAATTTTCTCTCTCACTAACCCGACTCAACTGAAACAAAATTTTAATGCAAGAGTCAATATTCGGGTAGGTACGTTGCTCTAAAATTTGATGTTTTACTCAACATTGAATTACTTCCTTTACAATGTAAATATCGTACTGCAGTGATGTTTTCATTACTCATTGAAATGTACTCCTCAAATATTTTACCAGCTATCCATTATTAGTTGATTAATTTATCTCTTGTTGGCGTTTATTTCACAGATGATAATTCTTAATTCGATGAAAATCTCGAATTTCTTTCGCTTTTAGATTTTCATTATATCTGCCAGCATATAATTTAATTTTTGAAGCTGTTTCATTTCATTTCTTATCATGATTATGTGTGTGAGCTACATAATCTTTTCTCAGAAGAATAAAGTTTACCCTAAATGTTCAAATGTTAAATGTTTCTGTAAAATGAAATCAGTATTTATTTTCCAGGAAAAAAGCACTGTAACTGGTCATTGAGTACAAACAACTTTCCAAAACCGACAGCTCTTCACCTCAGTCTGGACAGAAAGAAATCATTGAAAAATACTTCTGGTATCTGCCAATTTGTCACTAGTTTTTTTTTAAAAATGCTTGTACCACTTCAGGCAATGTTCATCACTGAACCTGAACAGATTTCCCACCTTCCAACTGAATATATGACGTTTGTGATACGACAGACTAAAAAGAGCTCCAAGGTGGATTGTTTTGGTTTGAGCACTCGACGCTATTCTGACATTTGACAGGAGCCTGGGAGGTTGTGGCCGTAGCGGCAGAAGCCACGTGTCTCTGTCAGAATCTGTAGCGTCCGGAGTGACGTCACGAATGTCGACAGCAATTCACACAAAGAGTCATCGTGACACTCATTCACGCACTTTAAATGTAAACCGGTAAACCTAAAACAATTTAAGATGCTCAACAAGATGGTTTTTTGATTCAGATATTGACCGTGAAAGAGAAGTATGCAGTTAGTTAATGAGTGGAAATGGAAACTGTAACGACTTTTGGCACTAACTATAATAATATTTATACTAATTAAGCCACGGAGAAGATCAGCCTGCCAAGTGAAAACGGTCATCAATGTGAAATCATGGAGCAACTCACACGTTTATTTATGCATTTAAATAGACGATTAGAAGTGACTGAATTAAATAATTAACTGAGTCATCAAAGCTAAATATTGAAAACAATAATATTAATAGCACTGCAGGATGTTTTGTAAAATGTCACCACACAATACGAACACATTAAATTTTAAGGTTTCAATTATTAAGTAAAATTTTTGCTTAATTCCTTAGGTTTTCACATACTACTGCCCGTAATTTAAATTATATCAGAGCTACATGGCTTTGTGTGACACCAGAAGAAGGAGCAGCTCACTTCCTGTTGGGCTGATGCACCACTTATATGTATGCAGTAAATGTTGAAGGCACAGTTAACTAAAAGTAAACAGAGTCCTAATAATGTCAAAATTTCTTTCACTTTAATTACGATTGTGGGAAAAAACATTCAACCTAAACTTTATTTTGAGATATTCTAATCAGCGTCTCGGCGCGCATCTTTTGGTGTCTTTAGTTTTAAGGTAGCACGTAAAGCATTGAACAGCCCGTAATGTGCCTTATTTCACAGGAATGGGAAAGAAACCAGTCGTGTAGCTACGAAAAGAGAAAACTTTCTCATGACATCATTTATGACTTGCAACTAGCTACACTATTTGGGTCTGGAGAGAAAAAAATACCTAAGGAGAAGGAACAAAGCTATTGTGTGTATACAGTAGTAGTTCCCGTCGTTGTACTTCCTAGCATGCTCTGCCCTCGGTTGCGATGTACTTCTTCTGTAAAGTGTGACCCGCACCGGTAGTTTCTGTTTGCCGTCAGCGCCTAGGAGCGCGCTGAGCAAAGTAAACAGAAGGCGGCTGCGCTGTGCCCGCTTTTAGATCCGTATTCCCATTGCGCCGCTCATGTCGCGTGTTCCTTATTACCAGCAGGTCACGCGATTACAGCCAGCACTCATTCCGCTTCTTGTCTGCTCGCTCCATCTCTCAGGAGCTTCCTTTAAAGTTTCCACCCACGTTGAGTTTCCTAACTTCGATAAGGTGGTACTCTGTGACTCAGGGATAGTTTAAACCGATCTTTACTCTCTATATGAATGAAACCTACGTTCACTGCCTTGTCCGATGCCTGTTTCGTCAGCCCAAGGATAATAACCATTGTACTGGAAGCATCTACACAACTGACCGTATTTCCATATGTCTAACGGTTCGAAAATTTAAATTAGCTCTCCAGTTTCGGAAAGTTAACAACTAGTAACCCGAATGATTATCTTCCACCTTAATGACAGTTAGAAACAGTACGAGTTAGGGTTACTAGAGCAAACACATGATACTGAGCAACGAAAAGAAACACGGAAAATTTACGTAAGAAAATAAAAGCTAATAAGTTACAACTAATGAGCTTGCCACAATTTGATTATTGAGATTGCTTTTTCATGTACTTTAATTGGAAGAGATATACTCTAAATTCAGCTAATGAGACATTTACAGATCATATAAATTTACAAGATGATCTGAAGATAATAATTTATTTATCAATATTTTTAATTTCAATGGAAAGCTATTTGAATGAACTACTCACTTGCCAAAATCTTTGGATCCATGTCGAGGCCTCTCTGCGCTAATTGATGCACACTGTGGCACACCGTCAAACGTCGTTACATTTAAGCAGAGTACACCTCCTTCAGTTTGCGAAAGCTTGACAGTGCGTCACAGTGTGCAGCCAGTTCCAGCATGAAAGCCGTGACATTTAGGCCGAAACTTCGGGTCCGAACATTCAGGAGACTGACGTTGTGCCATAACCTAAGGATCCTTTAACAAAATCGAGAACGGCCGCTAAATCTTAAGTTCTTATGGTACTGTAACAATGTTTACTGCAAATAGTGAAGTACCTGTTCCAACGCCGAAAAGTTGAGTTTACTGATATTAAAAGTATAACTGGTTTCAATGACCGAGATTATAAACAAATATTTTCTAAACACGATCAAAAACACTCTGGTCCGCATAATGAAACAAAACTACCCATCAAAGTACATGTTCGGCCAAAACACTCAACACGAATGGAATGGCTCAAATGCAAAATATTGGTCAGAATTTTATAAATTACAACAAGCTATAAAAAAAATGTATTCCCGTAGATGTGGTATTTTTAAGCCACTGTTTTACCTGCGTAAATTCACACAGTGTAACACACAGATTATTATGCAAAGCCGTTAACAGATATTTGTAAGATGTGGACCTGGCATTAACGTGATACATAAATTAATGGTCACAGATAAATATAAAAGCTCTGGGAACCTAATCTAGGTAATAACAAGAACAGGACCAAGAAACATTTATGTAATACATCTTATTATTTCTAGCACTTACATTTAAAAATCATTGCATGGCAGCAGAGAGCTGGTTTGAATTGTTCCTTGCTGTTTATCGTTGTGACGTCACCCTTACATAAAATGAAAAGCATCTCTTTCGGTCAACATTTCTTGGTATGTAATTTCATTATGCTTAAAGAGAATCAGTGGCGTATTACTATTGCTCACTCCAAAGTATATAAGAAAGCTATGTATTAAAGACTCCAATCAATCTATCTCCTTCAACAATCTCTATCATGGACCGACGAGACTGTAGCTGCGGCTCTGCTGCCTGTTGGAGAGAGGCGGTCTCTCAACTGCACTCAAGCACAGTCTGTCGGCGAACTCATGAACCAGCGAACGAGTCCCCACTCAGCCTAAGCAGGTACGTCACATGGTGCTGCTAGGGACCACCCAGATATACGGGCTCTGCAAAAGAATTTCTGACGTTACACTAGTCGGCTTGTACGCCTCAGTTCGCGAACGCTCACTGTGTGCAGGGCCAACGGCAAACCAATATGCAACTGAAAAGGTACCCACTAAAAGTCTTACAGTCATCGTGTGCTGTCGGGAGCTTAGATACATTTCAATTAGCAGTCAAGAAATATTAAAATCGCTCCCCGCCAGAGACAGCTGCTCGCACTCGGAAGACCTGCAGCGTCACGTGCTGTGACGTAAGCACCACGGCTCGTACTTCTCGTGGGTCTCGGTGCTTTACAGGCTGTTTCACAAAGCAGTACCCGCCCTTACATGGAGCGCACTTCAAAGTTCGGACACATCCCCCGGAAATGAGTACCGAGTCTGTAGTCGGGGCAGGCGGCGCACCGTCGACAGGCAGCGAACGTCGCGGAAGGCTACGATGGTGGCTGAGGCTGGAGACTTCACCTGTACTTACTTGGTGAATACGGCAAGTGCCATAACCTGATTTCCCAGGAACTTCGCTCAGTGGAAGAGGAGTCAAAATAAGAGAAAACGTAGCTCGGCTTATCTGTAGACAATCGAGCGTTTCTGACGAAATGATGGTCGAATTCTCAAGGTACTTTATTCGCCTTTAAGTGGGTAAATAGTTCAGCCGAAGCAGTAGCACAGTGTTTAGCGTCGCGCCTTCGCAGTTTTGAGCTCCGTGTTCGAAACTCGATTATTATTTTTATATTTCATTTATCTAACCAATCTGTAGAAGATTACTACACAAGTTTTTTCCAAACTGTATGAACATAACGTTATCCTTATTCGTCTACTAAATGTATGTCTGGTAAGTGAATTAAAACGGAAAGTAAATACAGAGAGAATGGCAAAATTATTTGAAACTGTTTTCTGTGAAATTCCTAAACGTTATCTTGATTCACAATCAACTGGAAGCGTCAACTTTCGGAAAATGGTTCTGTTATGCATGATTTGCCACGAAATTATTAAAAATCCACGAAATTTTCAGCAGCGCGAATAACGTTTATTTCCCAAGAAGGACTCACGCGAAGAAATGTTACCACGGCAAACCCGCTTTCACGTCTTGCTCGTGGTTTTCGAAATTTCTTTGTTTCAAATGTTGCTATCGTCGGTATCAGGCAGGAATGCGCCAAATCTTCCTGAAGAACAAACATAAGAATGAAGTTCAAGAGCTAAGAACTGACACACAAATTAAATATAAGAATATGATGCATAAAAGAATATGAGATTTTAAAAAGAATGTAACCCAGGAAAACACCGTATGCGCGTAATTGTATTTTACATATTATATACATTACACATATATATTATTATAGAGTATTATATATACACTGTATGTTGTACAAGTTATTGTATATTAAATGTATGACACTTATTGTCAGATCCAATTATAATTTTGCCATTGGTATAACACATTTTTAGCTCAGTGTCATAACCTTCTACGACGTCGGCAGATAAATGAAAAAATAAACCAAATAAGAAAAATAATCGAGTTTCGAACATAGGGCTGCAAAGTGAGAGACCACCAAATAGCCACTAGACCATCGATTCGGGTGAGATTACAGCTTGCTAAAAAAAGAAGTCATTAAAATTTCGTCGAGAACTTCAACGGTCGTTTCTCAGAAACGGTACAGTATCTGCAGATAAGCCGGGACACGTGTTCACTTATTTTTGCACCTCTTCCACTGAGCGAAGTTTCTTGGAAATCAGATTATGGCACTTGCCGTGTTCTCTTCGTGAGGAATGTGGACAGTCGATGATGTGGAGTTGCTGGAGAGAGACACAAAGGAAAGCAGTTCTGTGAGAAACTAAGACCCTCAGCAAGTTGGTGTGAGCTTCGATACCAGACGGACATCGTCAGCACGGGCAGCGCTGATGTGTGCACAAAATCCTTTTGGCGTGGGTGCTTCTTTCTCCAGTCGCACACACAACATTGCAGGAAGGTGCGAACGGCTTCAATAGATTCTAAGAAGCACAATCAGAGTGTTTTTGAGTGATGTTGGTATCCTGTTCCTCCTATGTTTAAACACAGTCGTAGTGTCATTCAAAGATACATTAAGTGAAGTGAGTTACAGCCCACTTCGTCCAAATGTTGTGAGCACTGATTTAGAGCTTCTTGTGACGATGACACGCTGGGGCATACTGAGTGAATATTGTGTACTGCTAGTGGTGTGTGTTAAAGTGAATACTGTGTAATGGAGATAAGTGATTCACGCCAGTACACGTAGTGTAGTTAAACAAAAGGTAAATGGATTTGACTGAGTATTGGTTGTATTGAAAGTGTGGTCGATTCCTCAGTAAGGATGTTGTTATTGATCGTGTAATTGATTCATGTCTACTGTGAATTGCTCTTATATGAAGTAATTCCTTATGTGCATAAGTGATGTACTGAACACTTAGAGGTAAGTGTGGGTTGTTGAGTAGCATATTGTTATTTTGTATCTTGGTGACTGGGGGTAAGTAGCAGTAGCTAGACAAGCAGTAAGTTGTGCGGTTTTACTCAGTTTTCTATTATTGATAAGCTAGTAACTTCTCGTATAGTAAGTTATTATTGTTATACGTATTTAAGCCAAAGCTAGTTTACTGCATAAAATTACAAAGGAATTTTGGTTTGCCCATGTGGGCCAGACTGAATTTATTAGTGTTAATTGTTGTTATCATTCCAGGAAGATATCTGGTTTTATGACAGCCCTGTTAAAGCTAATTCGGGCCTCAAGAAATCTTTTGCTCATAATATTGCTGCCTATCTTTTTAAACTGGTCCTTGTAACGTAAACGAAGAGGTAATAAAAATGTTGAGCTCCATGTCTGCACATCTCCAAGTCCAAAATTCACTTCACTCAGAGTCCATGCTATAAAACCGTAGCCTCGATTTACCTCGTTTTTTGTTCTTGACTGATGTTCGGATGGATTTGAGAAAAGTACTTTCACTACAAGCTCTTGGCTGTCATAATTTAAATCCATCAGGGAAATTCGAAATAAATCGCTATAATTTAAATTCTGGAATCCATGACCGAGACATATTTATTTATTTAGCGTATGGCATTTAAGTTTTGGATCACGTTATTCTACGTTACATAACATTACATATATTCACAGACAATCATCTAGTCCTTGTATATATTCAATGGATTTTTGGGATGCCACGATAAATTCTTCGAAGTCATCACTGAACTGAGACATATATTTTAATTTATCGTGTTGGATGGCTCCATCAAAGAGGCTTCAACAACAAGCTGCACATGGGTGAGAGATTACCAGGCTTTAAGTAACACAGATCAACGCTGCAGTAATTATATTTAATACGCTATGGCCTTTTAACTGTTCAAGGTAAAAATTTTTCTGCTTTTATTTGGAAAATAAAAGGTCAAAAACTGCCTTCCTTCACGATAAATCATACATTTTCACTACCAAAAAGTTTTTAACCTGACATATTTTGAAACTCGGTGAAGTGAGGCATATGTATCTCCTGGACCAAATTAGAAACGTGTTTTCATGTGAACTTAGGTTTTTCAGAGAGAACATTTTAATTTTTAAATGGTTGTATCAGGATGTCAACCGTGGAAAAAAATATAAAAAGTCAGAACCAAAACACATTTATTTTCCTGACAAGGGAAAACGTGAAATATCGCAGACATGTTTACAACATAACATTTGAAGATGATTTTCTCATGCCACACATCAATTTTTCTGCATGCTGTGAGGTTTTCTGGGGCATATATCTCGCACTAGATAGAAATTGTGTATTCCAAGTGAATTAATGAGGTGTGTAGTAATGTGTCAAAACAATGTCTATGATGCATAAAAACTCACTTAGGTACTTCAGTCATTCTTGTAATGAAAAACAAGAAGATTTGGTTTGCTTTTCGTGAAAACATGCTCTGTGACACCTATAAATATAAGTCGTACCAACTGATCACTCACAGCGGTCTACATATCCAACCCGTAGTCTGTAGTACTTTTCTCTAAGTTCATAAAGCATTTCGCTATATCGTAACATAAGGCAGATAGGAGATGTAGACGTCAAAACTCTAAGAAATGATTGTTACTTTAGTGGGACATACGTGTTCCATCTGCCACGAGACAGTTGATATCTACACTGGCTTGGGTGACAAATGAGTGGTGCTGGCGGAGAGTGGTTGGCGGGAAGATGAGGATGCTACGTGGGAATTGTAAATTCTTGTTTCATATGGCTGAATGAAGTGGGGTAAAAAAGGCGTAACTAGTGACCTGTTCAATGGACACCCTGTATTAGCAACAAAGTAAAATCGCTGAAATGTCTATAACTTGTGCCCTTCAGACAGAACGCGAGGCCGCGAAATTTGAGTACGGCCAGTAAAGGAGGTCTATGAAACTACGACACGAGAAAAGATCATAGAGAGAAGCCGGTTTTATTTGTAGAACTCTGTTAGTACTGAATTGAACTATAATTGTCAGTGAGGAAGAGGATGAAAAGACCAACCCAGCACTATATGAAAATAACATGGTTCAGCATAGCAGAGGTTGAAAATAGCGCTTCAGTAGGAAGGTTCTTTCTATTTCTTAGTACATAAACCATCACCGGATTCGGGCTCTTACATGCCATCGTCAGGTGTGATACAGAAAATAATAAAGAGACCGAAGCTATATAATAACTTTTACATGCATTAGTTCATATGAGAAAATACGTTAAAAGTACTACATAACATTTCAGAAACCATCGGGTGGGCTAGGTGCAGTAATACGTAAGTCAGTTCAAAAGCGACTCCAGACCACACTACGGACGACTGCCCGACTAGAGAAATATGCGCTCAACACCAGGACAGTTCGTGCTGTGACCCCGAATGCCGTCATGGACGAGTAGAGTCCTCAATCTGAATTAGTGATTTAAAGCCCAAAGGAATAGAAAGGTGACAAGAAAGTTGCAGGAGAAGCGTTCACACTACATTATGAGTGGTAAAGGAACAAATTGAAACAGAAGCAGTACAAAACTGTAGAAAACCCCCTAACTAGAAACTGGCGATTCAAAGCTTGTGCACAAACCGTAAAAGACAATGAATTTGTTTTCCTTTTATATGAGTAGCACGCAATTTTTTAATTTATTGGGGACGCATATGGTGACGTGGGACAACGTGCCACAATCATCAGGTGAAAGAACATACACATGTGCCAGTCCTACTAAACAAAACGGAAGATAGCTAAACTTTGAAGTCCATACTCCAAAGACCAGCCACCAGCAATAGCACAGAAGGGACACATCAAAAGCAGGTGAAATTCAAAAAGCCGGCGATTGATCAAAGCTTATGTAAGATAAGACGTAAGACAAAGTTTACATTATGAATGACAGGCAAATTTTGATTTAATCAGGACACAGGTAATAACGCCCAATAACGCGCCGTAGTTATAGGATAAAAAACCAAAAATATGCTGTATAGTAGCTAAGCCTAATCAAGGACCACCAAAGCAATGGCGAAAACACTGACAGTGTTAAGAAGTGTACATATGTAAAGTACAATAATCAGAAACAAGAAGGAGAACGAAATGAAGTAGGACGCTGGTCTAAAAAAGAAGTTATTCAATAGGGTGCGTGCATAAGAGAAGTTTGCTAATTCAAAATGCCGACGGATCATGCTTAATACTGTGGATAAGCATTATTAAAATATTTAAATCAGGGCCTTTAAACTGAATATATAAAACGCTACAATCCGTTTTCCTATTTGAAATGGAATGCTGATGATGATACTTCCGGTGGTTAGTGAGGTCGGATTTAGAACTGCTACGGTCGCGATGCTTTCTGAATCATATGCTAATGGAGCTGCCAGTTCGGCCCCTGTGGACGAAACGATACTCCCCACGCTGGATGCGGCTGACACTCGACTGCACATATCACTTGTCTTCTCTGATTTCGTGGTGCTTCAGTAGGTGCCCAACCTTACTGGGGTATAGGAGGTGGGTATCCCCTGTTTTCTAAGCTTCTTCGCAATCCTTTCGGAATAACACCTGCTAATGGGCTCCGGCAATTTTTTTTAATTATCATTAGTAATCGTGATTTGGTAATCTGGTACCGATTGTTAGAAGTGACTTCCGATTGCATTTGCTGGATCAAAACATCAACGATGGTTTGTTTGTAACCATTAACATATCCAATTCACGCTAGTAGTTTTGTTTTGAGAGGAGGACTAAGCGCACGGTAAAGCCGTACAGGAAGAGCAGCCATTTTTTGCTGCTTTGGATGAACTGAAGGACAATGAATAACAGAACCAGTCATCAATGATTTCCTAAATATATGAAAGTGTACTTTACTGTTGTTCATTACTGTCCTGAAACATAATCTTCAAATCTAAAAATGAGAATGCAAATCCAAAGTGGTATTTTGTCGCAGACTGTTTCTTGGGGTGCATGTTTTTGAAGTCTTGTTGAAAAAGTTGCAGCTGGACATTGGTCACGTTATAAAAAAGCATGTCATCGAAGTACTCTTTCAAGGTGTCGGGGGTGGATTGAAAAAACAGATGTTCAATGTGATTGATGTAGATATTAGCTATTATACTGCCAGAGGGGAATCCTATGACTAACCCACGAATTTGGCCGTATACAGTGTCTGAAAACGAAGTCGTTATGGTGCACAAAAAGGTCTGAACAAACGAAGGAAATCGTAAATTTTTTGTGAAGCTAGACGGACGGACGGTTGTAAGGTGAGTTCAGTACTAGGAATTAGCTCTTTAAATTGGGATATTCGTGCCGGCCGGAGTGGCCGAGCGGTTCTAGGCGCTACAGTCTGGAACCGCGCGACCGCTATGGTCGCAGATTCGAATCCTGCCTCGGGCATGGATGTGTGTGATGTCCTTAGGTGAGTTAGGTTTAAGTAGTTCTAATTTCTAGGGAACTGATGACCTCAGGAGTTAAGTGCCTTAGTGCTCAGAGCCATTTGAACCATTTTTTTTTTGGGATATTCGTATGCATGCTTACAATGTTCAGACTTGCTAGATTTGTGACATGGATTACAGTCACTAGTTTGACATGTCAAATTAAATACTCTCTATTCTTTATGATGTGGTGAAAATAAAGCTTACTGAGGAAACTTTGCAGTTCCTCTTCTACAAAGTAATCTGTGGCCTTAAAGGGGTCTGTGGCTTACGGATCTGCACCACTTCATTCTCGGATTCATCGGCACCAGAGTTTGTTTAAAGAGTGAGGTAAATAAACCATGTATTTCCTTAAGAGCAATCTTAATTTCCACAGCAAACTTAGCTATGTTTCAGAGATTGGGGTGGAAAGGAAGTCCTGTGCTTTCTGTACGTAGTCATCCTCGCATAAAACTGTTGACATATGGCCTTTGTTCGCCCGCACAATGATGGCTTGGTTTCCCTGAAGCTTCGTATTAATAACGCGCAAAATGGATTGGTCTCGCACGTGGACATACTTCTTGTGGGGTTACACTGTTTCTGGTTTTCATTATTTACCGTGCCAAGTTCTATTCTAGTGGTTTTATTCAGTTGTTGAGAGACGGAATTTTTTGTGGGGTTATCGGATTTAGCCTTTTCCAGAGCAGCGATACTGTGAGCCACCAGTGAAGAGGCCGTACTTTGATTAAATAGGGAGATAATACTGTGGGGTAAAAAGACATTTCTTAACAATTAAAAAAGATGCTAATTTGGTTCTCAACCAAGTAGTAGAATCTAAAATCACATTTAGGTGCTGCTTCTAAAACCGATCAAACCTCACACCTAACCTGTCAAGTCTTGACATGAGAATTAATAACATTTTACTTCAGACAATCATTGAGGTACGTAATATACGTATGTACGTCGTCAAAAATAGCATTTAACGCATTCAGCTTAAGGGTCCTGTTTTTAATATTTTATATGAAATAAAAATTATCCGCATCGTTAACCGCCATCCGTCGGACGTTTCGAATGAGCAAACTTCGCTTAAGCAGGAAGCCCTTTTGGATAACTTTTCTTTTTTGAACCATCGTCCTGCCTCATTTCCTTCCTTTTCTGGTTTCTGGTTATGTACGCTACACATGTATTCTTCTTAACTGGTGCAGTATTTTCGCTATTGCTTTGACGTTCCTTAATTAAGCTAATCTCCTACTCGGCATTTGCCTGTTTCCTTTAGTGAGGACTTCAAGGTCAACCAGTTTCTGTTTTACGTAGTTATAAAATGTCTCTTTTACTAGAAGTTTACATATTTTCAATTCTTTATCCTATGACTAAGGCGCGTTATTGTACGTTATTATCTGTGTCCTCACGAAATAAAAATTGGCCTGTTATTCATGATCTAAAATTTATGTGACGTCTTATATAGCACATGCTGAGTCACCGGCTTTTAGTTAGCTCTTTTTGAATTTCTGCTATTTTTAATGCGTCCCTTCTGTGCTATTGCTGCTGGCTATTAACTGGTACGGGGTGGGCCAAATAAAAATGGCCCAGCCAAGTAGATATGATTGGATGTCAATTTGTGGCAGCATTAACGGTGGAGGAAAAGACCTACAATTACTTCCAACAGGGTGGAGCAACTGCCCATACAAGCGACCGAACCTTGGAGCACTTTGACAGAATATTCAAGCCTGACGGAGTTGTTATCAGAGGTCAGTCTGGTAGCGGTCTTAGGTGGCCACCCACGTCACCTGATCTGTCTGTGTGCGATTACTTAGTGTGTGGAGCTCTCAGGTCTAAGGTGTATCGCAGCAACCCTCATTGTCTTCAAGGGCTGCAGCAGAACATTTTGGATGAGACTCCAGCAATTCCAGCAGTCCAGCTTGGATCCACTTTCAGCAACTTGCTGACCAGGGCCCAAAAATATTGAGAGATGAGTGATGGTCACTTTTAACATTTGTTATAATTAGTTCACTACTGTATTTCCTTTGCTTTTGTGTGTTTCTTTGAACCCTAAAACTTTCTTCTCTGGACCGCTTTTGTGTTAGAGTTTTTGACAGTTTTGATTTTAAGATTTAGCTTCCCTCCATTTTGTTTAGTAGCGAGTGGCACATGTGCACATTGTTTTACCTCATAACCGGCCATATTATTACACGTCGCCATATGCGTCTCCACCAAACTGCAAATTTGCATGCCACTCATGGAAATGGAAAAAGATCATTGGGTTTTATGGTTTATGCATAAGCTTTAAGTCGTTGGCTTCGAGTTAGGAGTTTTACTATAGTCCTGTGCCGCCTCTGTCCAATACGTTCCTTCGCCACTCATAATGTATTCTGAACGTTTTTTATGCAGCTTTTTTGTAATGTTTTGCGTGTATACGTGTCCTGGTGTTGAGTGCATATTTCCTTACCCAGACAGTCGTCCTTAGTATTGTCTGGTGTCGCATTGGCGTTGACTTGGATTTTACTGCACCTATCCTCACCGCGGTGTTCTGCAATGTTGTGCGGTACATCTTACTTGTTTTCTCAAATGTACTACAGCGTGTAAAAATTAGTAGTAGCGTCGGTCTCTTGTTTGTATAAGATTAATGAACTGTGGCTGGAGCCCGAATAGCAGGGGACTGACGTACAAGGGCATATATTCAAACTTTGAAATATTGCATTGGTAATGGCCAGTTACTAGCCGAAATCTAGATTTACTTTCATAACGCCTGAAAGGAAAGGATTACTGATTGCTTTTCGGCATCATTTTGAAAGACTTAATTTTGTTTTTGACTGAAGATATTGCTCTATGAATGGCCATTCAGATATGTCTAAGACACTTTTCGTTGATTTCCGGTATGTGTAAATGTTGGAGACATCTGAGTCAGAGTATGTTAAAATATATTACACAGACACAGATAACTTAAACTTTCAATTATATTGAGTTATTCGTATAACCTAGATAGTTTGAGCGTCATTATATTGCAAAATATATCAAGTTCTTTGGCATATACCTACGCTGGTCAAAAGTGACTTCCATTAATGATGTGGCACACACCCCATCTGAAGTCAATCTCTTGCCAAATTCATTGAGCATGTCAGCCGTTACTTGTCCAATTTCGACTTACATTCGGCCTCTGGGCTGTAAAGAAGAAGCCGGTGGGAGTACAACAAACGCGGTTTCCTTGATGATTTCCCCCCCCCCCCCAAAAAAAAAGTTAAGAAGTGTCAGGTTCAGGGGACGTGAAGGCCTATCAACTGGCGCATCTCGGCCCACTCACTTGTACAGAAAGCAGACATCCAGAAAATCCCGGACGACTTAACGAACAGTCAAAACTTGATCTGCTTTCGCTCAGGATGACATTAAGACTAAATCTGTAAGTCACAACTACCGTATTTGTTTCAACATAGAACTGCAGCTATTGACTTCGTTTCAACATAGTATTGCGGCATTCCACATCAACTGGCTTCTGCCGTATATAGTCACACCTATGTCTCCCCCTCTCCCCCCCCCCCCCCCACGATAATTTCCTTCCATCATTTCTTCAACAAACGATGTAATTGGTGTCAAATTATTTTACCTGTTGAGTACAAAATGTTCTTTATCAGACGTTTCACCCGTTAGTTCAAATGTGCGTGAAATCTTATGGGACTTAACTGCTAAGGTCATCAGTCCCTAAGCTTACACACTACTTAACCTAAATTATCCTCAGGACAAACACACACACCTACGCCCGAGGGAGGACTCGAACCTCCGCCGGGACCAGCCGCACAGTACATGACTGCAGCACCCGAGACCGCTTAGCTAATCCCGCGTGGTTCACCTGTTAGTATATTGCCTGACGTTTTCATTCTTTACTCTATCAATTGATCCACCAACCTCATTCTTATAAAAGGTATGGTTCTGTTACAGCCAATAATTTTACGTTTATTGAATTTCCAACTTGCCCCTCTTTTTCCCGTAATAGAATTAAATTTGACAACATCAGCTAAACTGGTTATATAACTTTAAAAATCACTCCGAAAAAGACCTCAGTAAATGATATGCTGTATTTCTAATAAATGTAATAAACGTCGATTCCGGATTCCAAAAAACTGATATTTTCTGACTGTTCTAGTATAAGTGGCACATGGTTTCCAATGGATCATAATAGTAGCTGCATTTTATTTGTTTTCTTATCCCTCTTTGTATCACAGGGAAAAAACATGCACAGTAGAGCAGTGCAATGTGAACCTAGTACCATTAGCACTCGGTGGTCGTTATTCGCAACAGAAATGCTCACTTTACTGCGCACTCTGAGGCTTACTTCATTCTGTTTCGGGTTTGCGTTTTAGGTAGCGCTATTTGTTCAAAAATGGCTCTGAGCACTATGGGCCTTAACTTCTGAAGTCATCAGTCCCCTAGAACTTAGAACTACTTAAACCTAACTAACCTAAGGAAATCACACACATCCATGTCCGAGGCAGGATTCGAACCTGCGACCGTAGCGGTAACGCGGTTCCAGACTGTAGCGCCTAGAACCGCTCGGTCACTCAGGCCGGCGCTATTTGTATGTGAACAGTTATACACAGCAGCAGGGACAGATTAAAAAAAGGAAAAAGTGTTAGCCTATACGCACCTCATGTATGGGTTCGCTGGATGCAGTGGAAGACGGGCACGACAATGCTGTTGTGAACTGTTGCCGCAGCTCCGGCTGCCACATCGCACGAAATTTGTAAGCGTCCATCTGTACACAGGCACCTAAGACAGCATGTATCCCTCCAAGCTGCATGTTCAGAAAATTGTACGAGCTGCATTCAAGTTCTAAGGCCTCCAATTTCTTTTCTACGGACTGGAAAGAGATAGAAACAAGCGCATTGTTTTAAAATGAGGCCGCGTTCGTTGTCAATACGTCCCAGAGATGGCAGCACCATATGGCAGATGGAATTTTACCGCCAGCGTCGAGAATGAGAACTGTTTTAAATACTTAAAATGGTGGCGTTTTCCTTACTTGAACAGCGTGCAACCATTCGTTTTCTGAATTTGCGTGGTGTGAAACCAATTGAAATTCATCGACAGTTGAAGGAGATATGTGGTGATGGAGTTATGGATGTGCCGAAAGTGCGTTCGTGGGTGCGACAGTTTAATGAAGGCAGAACATCGTGTGACAACATACCAAAACAACCTCGGGCTCACACAAGCCAGTCTGACGACATGATCGAGAAAGTGGAGAGAATTGTTTTGGGGGATCGCCAAATGAATGTTGAACAGATCGCCTCCAGTGTTGGCATTTCTGTGGGTTCTGTGCACACAATCCTGCATGACGACCTGAAAATGGGAAAAGTGTCATCCAGGTGGGTGCCACGAATGCTGACGGACGACCACATGGCTACCCGTGTGGCATGTTGCCAAGCAATGTTGACGCGCAACGACAGCATGAATGGGACTTTCTTTTCGTCGGTTGTGACAATGTATGAGACGTGGATGCCATTTTTCAATCCAGAAACAAAGCGCCAGTCAGCTCAATGGAAGCGCACAGATTCACCGCGACCAAAAAAATTTCGGGTAACCGCCAGTGCTGAAAAAATGATGGTGTCCATGTTCTGGGACAGCGAGGGCGTAATCCTTACCCATTGCGCTCCAAAGGGCACTACGGTAACAGGTGCATCCTACGAAAATGTTTTGAAGAACAAATTCCTTCCTGCACTGCAACAAAAACGTCCGGGAAGGGCTGCGCATGTGCTGTTTCACCAAGACAATGCACCCGCACATCGAGCTAACGTTACGCAACAGTTTCTTCGTGATAACAACTTTGAAGTGATTCCTCATGCTCCCTACTCACCTGACCTGGCTCCTAGTGACTTTTGGCTTTTTCCAACAATGAATGATACTCTCCGTGGCCGCACATTCACCAGCCGTGCTGCTATTGCCTCAGCGATTTTCCAGTGGTCAAAACGGACTCCTAAAGAAGCCTTCGCCGCTGCCATGGAATCATGGCGTCAGCGTTGTGAAAAATGTGTACGTCTGCAGGGCGATTACGTCGAGAAGTAATGCCAGTTTTATCTATATCGGGTGAGTAGTTAATTAGAAAAAAAATCGGAAGCCTTAGAACTTCAATGCACCTCGTATATTACAGGCTTTATCACCGATGTAGCAAACCAGTAAGTTGTATTTAAGAGGGGTGCTCAATGGTTAATGCAAGTGGATGTGTTTTATTCAGGATTGTAATACACCATATTATTCCCCACTCTCTTGGTTACAAAACCCTGTTTTTCAACAGAATCTCCGTTCAGTGCGACGGCGATACGCTACCTGACCGGGAGAGTCTGTATGCCCGCGCGGTACCACTCAACAGGCCGACGTCGGAGCCAACGTCTTACTGCATCAACAACTTCCCAACGATCCATGTGCTGGTTCCTGCTGTGTGCATTCTTCATTGGGACAAACACATGAAAGCCTGAAGTACGACATCGGGGCAGTAGGGTGGATGAGCTTTGTGATCTCCTCGCGTGTCCACAAACTTGTGTGAGTCCTTTCGTTTCATGGAGAAGGGGAAGTTTATTTGCATATTTGTGGCAATGAACTGGTCGAACATGTTTCTTCAATGTCCTGATAGTAGTATAATACAGTTCTGAGTTTATCGTTGTACCATGATGGAGAGCATCAATCAGAGTGACCTCTTCGCAATCCGAGAAGACTGTCGCCATGAATTTGCCAGCTGAGGTAGGGTTTCGAAATTTTTCTTTGGAGAAGAGACGCTGTAGCGCTACTCCGTGGGTAGTCGTTTTCTTTTTGGTTGAAAGTGATGAACCCATGATTCATGCCTGTGAGGATGTTCGACGGAAAGACGTCACAACAGCACCGTAGAGCGCTAGCAATGCCGCACAGATGGTCCTCCGTTGCTCTTTTTAGCCTTCTGGTAGGCGGCGAGGAACCCAACTTGCACATGCCTTTGAGTACCCCAACTGGTGGACGAATTTGTCAGTACTACCAACAGTGACGTCCAGTTGTGCAGAGAGGTGTACGATTGTAATCAGTAGATCATCTCAGCACACGTTCGAAAGCCTCAGGGTTCATAGATGTGTGCGGCCGTTCAGCACGCTGGAAATCGGACAGGTTTGCGCAATCTTCTTCTGGTGGAGATGGACGCCTAGCCCGGCAACTTAGTGCTCTTTTGTTGGCTGCTGTTTACAAAGCTACGTAGTTCACGAAACTATAGT
Source organism: Schistocerca serialis cubense (assembly GCF_023864345.2). NCBI lineage: Eukaryota > Metazoa > Arthropoda > Insecta > Orthoptera > Acrididae > Schistocerca > Schistocerca serialis. Next base: position 58,237,910 of record NC_064644.1, read on the forward strand.
GGCTAAAGCGGAAATATTTCACAATGTCTCACAATCAATTCCCATTTTTCTACGCAAATTGGCTGAGAAAAAAAGTTTTGTTTCGAGAGGTGCGTTTTTTAAGTAAGTACCGTTTTGAAACTAAAAAAAGACGTGCTATGATATCTCAATAATTTTTTTTTTTTTACTTGAAAGCCTGTACCTTCCTCTACGCACTGGCGCCATTACAGTATGATTCTTCCTAATTTACGTTGTATACTGAGTGTTAAAGATGCATCCGATAATCGTGAGTCCCACCGACTGTGAAGTACAGGCTGTTATAAGATTTCTTAGTGCTAAAGGCCGAAAAGCGATCGATATTCATACTGAGATCTGTGCAATTTACGGAGTGATGGAATGGTAAGAATGTGGGTGAGAGCGTTTAAAGGTGACCGCACAAATGTGCATGATGAACAACGGAGTGGGCGTCCTTCGGTCGTTAATGAAAGTTTGGTACAGGAAGTGGACAATAAGGTGAGAGAAAATAGACGCTTTACGATTTCCTCCTTGCGGGATGACTTTCCTAATGTTTCTCGTAGTGTTTTGTATGGCACTGTGACCGAGCACTAGAATTACCGAAAATTGTGCGCACGTTGCGTACCGAAAATGTTGACGGATGTGCACAAATCCAAACGCTTAGACAGTGCATTGACTTTCCTTGAGCGGTACCACAACGACCTGATGATTTCTTAAGCCAAATTGTTACGGACGATGGAACATGGGTGGTCTACGTCACACCAGAATCAAAGTAACCGTCCATGGAAGTTGAGCAAGGGCATCGTTTTGCTGCAAGACAATGCCCGTCGGCATATGGCGAATCAGACCAAAGATTTCATCACATCTTTCGATGGGAAACTCTAGATCATCCTCCGTACAGCCTCGATATTGCGCCCAGTGGCTACCATATGTTCCTGCACTTGAAGATACACCTGGACGGTCAGCGTCTTCAAGACGATGTCAAAACAGGATGACGCAGTGGTTAACAAGTCAGGCGGCTGACTTCTATGAGGATGGTATTCAAAAACTGGTACAACGTTATAACAAGTACCTCAATATTGACGGAAATTATGTAGAAAAGTAGATTAAGGTACACGCTTTCATGTAAAAACAAAGTTATTGACATATGTTACCATGTCTTTTTTTAATTTCAAAACGGTACTTACTTAAAAAACACGCCCGTACCACTCGCACATTATTACTCTGTAAAAATGCAGTGGTGATCAAGTGTGCCTTGTACCAAAGTACTCAGAAAATATCAGTGAACACATGTCGAAATGTAGTCAGTGGAGTTGTGATTAATCCGCTAATGTTCATAAAAACTGTAGAACTTTATATTTTACAAGCTGTCTATAAAGTGATAAAGTTGCCCGCATTTAGTTCTCTAATACTGACCTGTGGTGGAAGGAAGTGGATGCTGTTTCGTAGCAGGTAGGGAGGTAAGTATCTGGGCTGGAGGAAGACGCCTCTTCAGAGGGGATCCCGTTCTTTCCTGAGGTGGCGCCGTTGGTGCCGGCTCTGGGGCGCCGGTATCAATCACCCGGTGGCGGGGCTGCAGGGGAGGCGGCCGCCGAATTATTTATGGCGGCCGTGATCTGAATGTACGGGCCGGCCTCTCCGATGTACGACTCCCGCCTTTCTGGCTCCTTTAATGTGGCTCCAGGGTTCACCGCGAGGCAGCTAAGGCGGCTGAAAAGCTATACCAATGCCTGGTATATATGCAAACACACTTTTCAGATAGTAATAGAAATACTTCAAGTAACCGAGAAGTGGAAGTAAGATTACTCGGGGTCAGTCAAACCCTAAAGCCTTAAGCTGGAGGGTGACAACTTAGGTATTGGACTTATCGACCAGACGACATGAAAACTGCAGGAGAGTTTTATCTATATTATTAACGTCGTCAACGATGTTACTGATTGCAACTATAGTTCTAATTTACAATTGTTACTTCAATACAAACGCCTTTAGTCACAATTTTTTCATGTTTTATTAATTTACACGATGCATTACGGATCAGCTGGCTGCATCTTCAGGTGCTAATTGTATAGTATATAATTTATATTTACTCTTGAGTGAGGTGAAATACGGTTTCCCAACGACAAAGGAAGAACATTTTTGACCTACTGAAGCCAGCTTCCGTTGCTTTATTCAGAATGTTGTCGCACATCGAGTGATTCAAGGCGCACATTTGTTTACAAGGGTTCAAATAGCAACGCTGTCTGAAGGCACTGTTATTCAAACTACTTACATATTAAATATAATCTCGTTCACAGCTGTAAAATATGGATAGAAAAATGTTTAATGTAATTCAGGGACTGAATTACCAAATCATTTCCTGGTGATCTGTCTATTTACACGTTCAGTATTTACATGTAAACTGCAGCAAAGTACTAAAGGCATCTGGTGTATTACTTTACAAATGATATGTTTTCATATACAGTCATTATTCACTCAGTCACTTTGTTATGTTTTCCTATACAGTCGTTATTCACTCAGTCACTTTGTTAAATATCTTAATCATAGACTCTGTAAGGATAAATGGTTCAAATGCCTCTGAACACTATGGGACTTAACTTCTGAGGTCAGCAGTCCCCTAGAACTTAGAACTACTTAAACCTAACTAAGCTAACGACATCACACACATCCATGACCGAGGCAGGATTCGAACCTGCGACTGTAGCGGTCGCGCGGTTCCAGAATGTAGCGCCTAGAACCGCTCGACCACTCCGGCCGGCACTCTGTATGGATAGCTATAGGTTTTCAGATACTAGATGAGATCGCGTGTAGCCTGATGTAACTATTAGAATTCACCCCTTACAGAAGTATATAAGGTACGTTTTCATATCTGCTTCGCTACCGCTATCTCTTTTTATACAATCAAGTCGTATCTGTACATCTCTATTTTTGCTATATATGCTGACTGAAACGCGAGTGAAAATTTGTACCAAGGCCGGGATTCGAATCTCAGTCTCCTGCTCATCAGACAGATGTGTCAACCACTACGCCACGCTGGCACAGTGGCTTTGCACAACTGCACGGACTACCCCAGCACCCTTCCCTCTTCAATCCAAATTCTTATTCACGCCTCAGACCACTTGGTATTCCTTCTAAACTCGAACACCATTGCAGAGGCTCTCCAACTGTATTGGAATTGCACCTCAGCATCGAACGAAACAGGTGATCGTGCCTGGAACCCAGGCATGGGTGCTTTAATCAAATGAAACTACTTTTACGTAGTTATAAAGTACATATCGGCTGTCTTTGTAGTGCTCGGCTTCTTTTCATAATACAGGACGCAGGCTGCTTAATGTTATCAAAAAGTAGTGAATGTATGCTACTGCTGCGGGGTACAATGTTTTTGCGTTGAGCTAGTATTAATTTGATGCATTTATCGAGGCGTGAGAGGTTTTAGATAACACATTATTTTTCATCTTGTCATCTGTACTGTAGAGAATTGTACTGTGTATGAATGTTATTTAAGTGATCATGGCTTGATTTGTTACATGTTCCACATGAGGTTTAATTATTTTTATATCTCTTTCGAAAGTTTACAAAAAATCCTATAGTAAAAATTGTAATCATGATCATCGTAACTGAAGTTGACAGGCACAAGCGCAAATTTTATCGACCAAGAATATTTATATCACGGAGAAAGCTGCTCATGGGAACATAGTAAGTGGACAGACTTCTACGAAGAACAGATGCGACAACAGAGAAAAAACGTAATTTTGACATATCATTGTCGCGTCTTTGTTAAGAGCAGAAAGTAACACGCTGAGACATTTTTGCAGGTAGAGCGTGTGAAGAGAGGACTGACAAACCGCCATAGTATCACAAACCGGTGAAGTTATTTGTAGAAACGTTGTGACTAAACAGTGAGTTTAAAAAAAAAATTGCCAAGAGCCAGCCATTGATACATTCTTACTGCAGCTAAGCTGAACACCACTTTGTCTGCGAAACATAAGAAGTGGTCCCGGAGTGTTACTTAACGATCAGACAAATGCAGAAGGAGCACAGCGATGTTGTTTACTACACGATTTTCCGTCGATTGGCGAAGGCAAAGATTAAAAGTTTTATCGATGTTAAGGACTTAATTAAAACTTCCGTGGAAAGTAAAGCGAAAGCTGAATCTTCAATTAGAAGTCAATAATTGTGCTGTCGTATGGCTTGGAAAGCAACCAGTGGTATTCTGTATTCCCTTTAGATATAAGTGATAAAAAAGTCAAGGGCTTGGGATGACTGGTACGATGCCGACATAATTTCACACACGTAGATAGGATCCGCGATATGTTAATTGTTTCAGTGGTCTATAACAGCGGAACGGCATTGAGAGTGCCTTAGTGTTGTCACCACACGTTATAAGGTGTGGAAGGGCAATAAGAATAGCGGGGAATTCTGTGCCTTCGTGTTAGACGACGTTGGCGGCACTTACAGTTGCGGTTAATCCGGGAATGTGGAGAATTATAATGTGACAGTAGTCTTATGTTGCACTGGATTGTAATCTAGAGGAAACCCCAAGGTTTATCAAGACTCTGGTCGATTACGTTTTCACCACTCCAAGGATGAATTAATGCACTGGGCGCCAAAAACATAGTAATACGAAATTTTCTGGCAGATTCAAACTGTGTGCCGAACTGAAACTCGAACTCGGTCGTGAGTCGCGCTTGGGTAGCTCAGATGGAAGAGCAAATGGTTCAAATAGCTCTGAGCACTATAGGACTTAACATCTGAGGTCATCAGTCCCTTAGAACTAGAACTACTTAAACCTAACTAACCTAAGGATACCACACACATCCATGCACGGGCCAGGATTCGAACCTGTGACCGTAGCGGTCGCGCGGTTCCATACTGAAGCCCCTAGAAACGCTCGGTCACACCGACCGGCTATGGTAGAGCATTTGCCCTTGATAGGCAAAGGGCTCGAGTTCGAATCTTGGTCCGGCAAACAATTTTGATCTACCACGAAGTTTCATATCAGCGTACACTCTACTGCAGAGTGAAAATTTCATTCTGGAAATATAGTAAAACCTTCATTTAGACATACTACATATCCCATGTCATTCTGCATCATTGCGTTAAGACTCGCAGATGTCACTGCCCAATCTCCATCCCATACGTAGGCTACTGTTAACACTGCAAAAAGTAGGGCTTCCTTAGGAATGGTTGTGTGCCTGGGAAACCTGCTGAAGACTAGCGTCGGAGAATTTTTATAGATGAGCGTCGATTCTGTACCATTGTTGAATATCGGTCTCGAATGTGGCTGCACCCACTGGAGAGGGCATAACGTACTAATATTTTAGGGAGATAAACTGCTGATACCCCAGCGCCATGGTGTACAGTTGTCCATCACAGACATCCAGGGCCCTCTTGCGTTTCCTCAAATGAGACCATATTCTGGGACAATCTTCCAGCAGGACAACGCTCTTTCACAAGCGGCCCTTGCCTCTATGAACTGCAAAATGGTGTTGAGGTACAGCCTTGGTCACCAATTTCACTGAAGGACCCTGACAGAACGTGAGTTGTGGCCAGCTCAGATGTCGGCGCAATCCCAGTTCCAGTTTCCAGGATACTGAGAACCTGTTATAACAGTTGTGGGCTTACTTACCCCAGGAAAGGATACAACGGTCTTAAGACAACCTGCCCAACGTTATAAATGAAGGCGTCCTGGCCCAAAGAGGCTGAAGATTCCATTGATAAGTGACCAGCTGTGTATTCGTACTACCAACATTCCTGTTAATTTTTCTTTACGTTATCATCCACATAAAACCTCAAAACCCCTTAAAGCATCAAGTTTCATTCAAATCCTTCTCGTCTTCTAGGTTCTCAAGTTTTGTCAGTGAGAGGATTTTTAAAATGTAGTGGTAGCGGAGTAGATAGTTTTAACAGGAACACACGTGCACAGACGCGTGATTGCAAGGGACTTTTCGTTTCACGTACCACAAGAACGTACGTGCAATAGTCGACAGTACTTTATTCCAACCCTTGGTATTTTTACATTTTTGACAAACTAACTAATGTGCCAAATACGTCTAAGGCTAACCATTGTTGTACTAACAGAAGAGCGTGTTGCTCTATTTAAGGTTCCATACCGCTGTCGGTAAGAATGGAACCCTACTCTGTCATCCGTCTGCCTGTCCCTTTGACTTTTTGAAACCTTTTTTCTCAGAATCAAGTAGACGTATCAAGTTGAAATTTATGTCACATATTAATGTCCAAGATCCCTTGGCTATACAAAGAAGTGAAGCTTCTAAGTCAATGCAGTCAAAGGATAGGGCCACTTATGTCACATATTTTGATACTAGCAAAGTCACTCATCAAAACCTACAGGCTACTTTCCGTTGACCCAGAGTCGTAAAATTTGTCATGAAGCAAGGTTCCGCAATACAACCGAAGGCAAAAATCCGAAAATGGTTAACCTGTAACTACATCGCAGGAAAAAAATTTTATCACTTGTTATCAGACTGTCCACACGTCCGTCTATTAACACCAGTTATTATCAGGAACGAGGAGACATATTAAGTTGAAATTCGTGTCACTTATTATGGTCTACGAACCCTTGGAAATGCAAAAAAGTGAAAGTTATAAGTCAGTTTAATCAAAACGTACGGCCATTTACGTCACATATTTTGACAGTCGAAAATTCACTCATTAAAATCTGTAGGGAATTTCCCATTCACGTACAATCATGAAATTTGGTAAGAAGAAATGTCTCATATTACATTTGAAGGAAAAAATCAGAAAACTGTTAAACTGTAATTATATCACATGACAGAATATTATTTTGTACTTGTTATCCGACTTCAAATTTGAAATTAAAACGCACTGGGCAGTCTTTGAACGCCTGGGACAGATAAATTGTCAGGATCAGTGTCAATAACAGGCAAAAATCGTCGAGATTCTCGATTCCCAGAATGGGTGGACTGTCTACACTCGCAACTAAGTTAGTACGAAAGCCCTTAGTGCCAATGTTTGTTGTTGTCTTCAGCCCGAAGAAGGGGTTTGCTTCAATACCACGCACTAGTATGTCCCGCGCAAATATCTTCATTCCTGCATGGCTACCGCATCCTACAGCTTCTTGAATCTCTAAAACCTCTCCTTCCGAACAGGCTCGGAAGGCCCAACATTATCGATCGACTGCCGTGTCATCCTTAGCTATAGGCGTCACTGGCTGCGGGTGTGAAGAGCACGCACTTCGCTCCTGAGTTATCGTGACTAGAGCCGCTACTTCTCAGTCAAGTAGCTCCTGAATTGATCTCATAAGGGCTGAGTGCACTCCACTTGCCAACAACGCTCGGCAGACCTTGACGGTCACCCATCCAAGTGCTAGCCAAGCCCGACGGCGCTTAACTTGAGTGACCTGATGGGATCCGGTGTACCAGTGCGGCAAGGCCACTGGGTGAACCTCTTAACAGTTCCTCTAGTACTGCTCTACGATTCAATTCAGTACCTATACCTTCTTTACTCGATGTAGACGTTAATCTCCAGCAGTCCTCTGTAGCACCAGACTTTAAAAGCTTCTGTTCTTTTCTTGTCTGGACTATTTACCGAATATCTTTCACTTGCACACTCCAAGAAATTACTTCCAGAATGGACTTTAGAGAACTTTAACGAATATTCGATGCTAGCAAATTGATCTCTCCCAGAACAGGTTTTCTTGAAATTAGGAAGCTCACTTTTTGTATCCCCTTTACATCCGCCTTCGTCGTTTATTTTTATATTCAAATTACAAAATTACAAATTATAAGAAAAGTTCAGAATCAAAATCTCATTCTGGAAACACCCACCAGGCTGTGGCTAAGCCATGTCTCCGCACCATCCTTTCTTTCAGGAGTGCTAGTTCTGCAAGGTTCGCAGGAGAGCTTCTGTAAAGTTTGGAAGGTAAGAGACGAGGTACTGGCAGAAGTAGGGATGTGAGGACGGGGCGTGAGTCGTTCATGGGTAGCTCAGTTGGTAGAGCACTTGCCCGCGGAAGGCAAAGGTCCCGAGTTCGAGTCTCGGTCCGACAGACAGATTTAATCTGTCAGGAAGTTTCGTAAGAAAGGTGTTGGATGTTTATATAGCAACTAAGTTATGGACAGTATGTAGAATAGTTACAATATGGATCACGTTAAGTACCACAGCGACAGTTGGACTGTCCTAGCCGGCCGCCGTGGTCTCGCGGTTCTAGGCGCGCAGCTCGGAACCGTGCGACTGCTACGGTCGCAGGTTCGAATCCTGCCTCGGGCATGGATGTGTGTGATGTCCTTAGGTTAGTTAGGTTTAAGTAGTTCTAAGTTCTAGGGGACTGATGACCACAGCTGTTAAGTCCCATTGTGCTCAGAGCCATTTGAACCATTTTTTTGACTGTCCTACCTTACATTTGTAGGAAATTTGGTACATAATACTGACAAAACAACGACTGACCGACAGTGCCCTAAGAAGTAGCGGAAGATGAGCCTAACATTTACTATACCTGAGTGTTTCTGGATATGTCCTCTTTGAACTGGTGACATTCACTGACGAATGACCTCCACTAAAGTCGTAGCGTAAGTGGGCTCATGAATTCAGTTTTAGTTTCCTGTGTCATACGAAGAGGGAGGTCGCAAGAAATTTAACATTCGATGCAAATGTATATCGTGATTAATTACTACAGCAAGAGTTGGCCAAACCAGAATCATTTGTATAAAAGGTAATTTTGCTTTCGTAATGAGCTTCTGATCGTTTCATTAGTAATACACGATGGGTTTCGCTTTTAATGCTTATTTTCAGTTAATTTAGTTACCGTTAGATTATGATGAACAGTTTCATCTGTCTGTGAGAGGTTATTGTGGTGCTGCAACATTACTCGCTGCGATTATGACATGTAAGTTAGAAGTTTACAATCAATATGTTGGAACTACAATCAGTATAAATAGCTTTTCAATGGTAAATGTACACTGATAAACCGGAACGTATGCAACGACAGAAACCTGCCTACCCCGTACTGCTTTCTGCGCAACCACCATCATATAACTTGAGTTAAACTATGCCAAAATAAGGTACAGATGCAATAACTGAAGCGTTAAACAATAGGCCTATCTTTCTCGCAGAAGATTATACTATCCTTAAGACAATTTCTTCAAGTAATGTCTCGTGCTGATTCCAGCGGTGTGTCTCTTTCAAAAATGGTTCAAATGGCTCTATGCATTATGGGACTTAGAGGTCATCAGTCAACTAGACTTAGAACGACTTAAACCTAACTAACCTAAGGAGATGAAAAACATCCATGCCCGAGGCAGCACTCGAACCTGCGATCGTAGCAGCAACGCGGTTCCGGACTGAAGCGCCTAGAACCGCTCGGCCACAGCGACCGGTCTGTGTCTCTTTACATCCAGGCAATAATTATAAGAAAAACCAAACGAGCAATCCATCAACGGAGCCTGTACCTTACAATCCACTCAAATACTCAAATTCGTTGAATCAATACATTTATCAAAAACTGACTGTGAGTCCTTACCTTCTAACCACTCGAAATAATGTCTGGAATGGGAGAAAACTACTAACCAGCCAAACGTACGCAGCTCCATGCAGATCAGAGCCCTCTTCCATGTACTGGTTCCGCATGACGAGAAGACAGACTTTGCATCAGTCAGTCAGGCAGTAGTAGCCGACCGAGACAGACGCAGCAACAGGGAAGTAACCGCATTTGTCATTTACGAGTTCCTAACCAGGAGCGAATTTTATTATATCATCTGTGTGCTTTAATAGTTCAGTTTCTTGTGTTCCTGCGTGTAAATTTAATATCTAATAGCCACAGTTGTCGCATTTTCGTTTGTGTCGGAAAGTAAACCGATTTTGTGACATATTAAAAGTTCCTAAACAAGGGAAAATTATTTATTTCACCTGAGTGCTTCGGCAGACAGGTTTTTGAATATCTTCGTATTGCTAGACACAGTTCGTGCGTTTTCGTCAGGGTCTACAGTAGAGCTGCGCAGCACGTACCGATAGTCCGTTTATCTGTATAGTTTAGTTTTCCACGGCTTTTAGTATGGACAGGGACTGCGATTGTTGTGTGCAGATGCGAGCCGAGTTGGTGACACTTCGCTCTCAGCTTCAGGCTGTGATGGCTTCGGTTACACAGCTTGAGGCTGCAGTGGATGGGCACCACTGTTGTGGGCCGGCCGGGGGGATCCAACGGACGTCCAGCACATCAGAGTTCTCCGATCGGTCCTCACCGGTGGCCAACCCAGTTACTGCTGGCACTGAGGCTCACCCGTCACCTGTGGTCGAGTGAGAGGTCGCCCCGGGGCGAAGCAGACGGCGATAGACGTCCCAGGCGGCTGCCCTAAGGCCTCCCCGGTTTCTCTGACAAACAGGTTCCAGGTGCTGTCTGTGACTGACACTGTCGCTGAGCCAAATGCTGTCGCCTGTCATGTTTCAGAGGAAACCACACAGCCTGCAAGATCTGGGCAATCGCATAAAGTGGGATTATTGGTAGTTGGGAGCTCCAACGTTAGGCGAGTTATGGAGCTCCTTAGGGACTTGGCTTACAGGGGGGGGGGGGGGGGTAAGTAATCCAATGTACACTCCGTGTGCATACCGGGTGGAGTCATTACAGGTGTGGAAAGGGTCCTCCCGGATGCCATGAAGAGCACAGGGTGCAGCCAATTGCAGGTGGTGGCTCACGTCGGTAACAATGATGTGTGTCACTTTGGATCAGAAGAGATTCTCTCTGGTTTCGAGCGGCTAAAGAAGTGTTAAAGGCTGCCAGTCTTCCTTGCAAGATAAAAGCAGAGCTGACCATTTGCAGCATCGTTAACAGCACCGATTGCGGACCTCTGGTACAGAGCCGAGTGGAGGGTCTGATCAGATGCACAGACGGTTCTGCGATGTGTAGGCTGCATATTCCTCGACTTGCGCCAAAGGGTGGTTGGGTTTTCGGGTTCCGCTGAGTAGGTCAGGTGTCCACTATACGCAGGAGGCAGCTACACGGGTAGCAGGGGATGTGTGGCGTGGACTGGGCGGTTTTCTAGGTTAGAGGATCTAGGAAAAACACTAGAAGGGCTTCAGTCACAAAGGGTGCGGGCTGAACACAGGCAAAACGTAATACAGAAACCATTGGTATAACAGTTGTAAACTGAAATTGAAGTAGATAGTTCCTGTGAGTTAGTATGGGTAGAGGTCATTGTTGGCAACCGGAATAAAATAATAATTGGATCCTTTTACCGAACTCAAAATTCAGATGATACAGTTGCTGAAAGGTTCAAAGAAAACTTGAGACTGATTTCAACCACGTACCCGACTCATACGATAATAGTTGATGCTGACTTTAATTTACCCTCGATATGTTGGCGAAAATACATGTTTAATTCCGGAGTTACGCATAAAATATCATCCGAAATTGTGCTAAACGCATTCTCTGAAAATTATTTCTAGCACTAAGTTCATTAACCCACGCGAACAGTAAACGGTTGTGAAAACACCTCTTATCAGCAATACATCCTGAGTTAATAACAAGCATCAAAACCGATTCAGGGATTAGTTAACACACGGTTGTCGTAGCGAGATTGAATGCTGTAATCCCCAAATCCTCGAAAAATAAGCGAAAAATATACCTATTAAAAAAAATAAAAAAAAAACAGATAAAAAGTCACGTGACGTCTTCCAAGGAGACAATCACCAATCATTCCAAATTAATAATGTAAGTTTAGACCAGATGTGGCTTACAGTCAAAGGAATAGCATCGGCAGTAATTGAGAGACATAAGAGATTTATACCAAATAAATTAACAAACGACGGAGCTGATCCTCCTTCGTACACAAAACGTGTTAGAACACTGTTGCAGAAACAACGAAACAAATATGCCAAATTTAAACAGACGCAAAATCCCCAAGATTGGCGATCTTTCACAGAAGCTCGAAATTTAGCGCGGACTTCAATGCGAGATGCCTATAACAGTTTCCACAACGAAACTTTGTCTCGAAACCTGGCAGAAAATCCAAAGAGATTCTGGTCGTATGTGAAGTATGTTAGCGGCAAGAAACAATCAATGCTTTCTCTGCACAGTGCTGCCAAAGCAGAGTTACTAAACACAGGCTTCCGAAATGCCTTCGCGAAAGAAGATGAAGTAAATATTCCAGAAACAGTAAAGCAGTGAGGATGGGGCGTGAGTCGTGCTTGGGTAGCTCAGTTGGTGGAGCACTTGCCAGCGAAAGGCAAAAGTCCCGAGTTGGAGTCTCGGTCCGGCACACAGTTTAAATCTGCCAGTAAGTTTCATATCAGTGCACACTCCACTGCAGAGTGAAGATCTCATTCTGTAAATATTTCAGAATTCGAATTGAGAACGGCTTCCAACATGAGTAACGTAGAAGAAAATATCCTCGGAGTAGTGAAACAACTTAAATAACTTAATAAAAGCAAGTCTTCTGGTCCATGCTGTATACCAATTACGTTCCTTTCGGAGTATGTTGATGCATTAGCTCCATACTTAACAATCATATACAACCGTTCGTTCAACGAAAGATCCGTACCCAAAGACTGGAAAGTTGCGCAGGTCACACCAATATTCAAGAAAGGTAGTGGGAGTAATCCACTAAATTACCGGCCCCTATCGTTAACGTCGATATTCAGCAGGATTTTAGAACATATATTGTGTTCGAACATTATGAATTACTTCTAAGAAAACTGTCTATTGACACACAGTCAGCGGCTTAGAACACATCGTTCCTTTGAAACACAACTATCTCCTTAGTCATATGAAGTGTTGAGAGCTATTGACAAGGGATTTCAGATCGAATCCGTATTTCTGGATTTCCGGAAGGCTTTTGACACTGTACCACACAAGCGGCTCGTAGTGAAATTGCGTACTTATGTAATATCGTCTCAGTTATGTGACTTGATTTGTGATTTACTGTCTGAGAGGTCACAGTTCGTAGTAATTGACGGGAAGTCATCGAGTAAAACAGAAGTGATTTCTGGTATTCCCCAAGGTAGTGTTATAGGCCCTTTGCTGTTCCTTCTCTATATAAACGATTTTGGAGACAATCTGAGCAGCCGTCTACGGTTGTTTGCAAATGACGCTGTCATTTATCGACTATTAAAGTCATCAGAAGAGCAAAAGAAACTGAAAAACGATTTAGAAAAGATATTTGAATGGTGCGATAAGTGGCGGTTGACCCTAAAATACGAAAAGTGTGAGGTCATCCACATGAGTGCTAAAAGGAACTCGTTAAACTTCGGTTACACGATAAATCATTCTAATCTAACAGCCGTAAATTCAACTAAATACCTAGGTATGTCAATAACGAACAACTTAAATTGGAAGGAACACATGGAAAATGTTGTAGGGAATGCTAACCAGTGACTGCGCTTTATTGTCAGGCCACTTAGAAAATGTAACAGACCTACTAAGGAGACTGCCTACACTATGCTTGTCCGTCCTCTCCTAGAATACTGCTGCGTGGTGTGGGATCCTTACCAGATAGGACTGACGGAGTACATCGAAACAGTTCAAAGAAAGGCAGCACGTTTTGTATTATCGCGAAATATGGAAGAGAGTGTCACAGAAATGATTCAGGATTTGGGATGGACATAATTAAGAGAAAGGCGTTTTAGTTGCGACGGATTCTTCTCACGAAATTCCAGTCACCAACTTTCTCCTCCGAATCCGAAAATATTTTGTTGGCGCCTACCCACATAGAGGGGAACGATCACCAAGATAAAATAAGGGAAATCAGAGCTCGTAAGGAAAGATACAGGTATTCATTCTTTCCGCGCTCTATACGAGATTGGAACTATAGAGAAGTGTGAAGGTGGTTCGATGAACCCTGTGCCAAGCACTTAAATGTGATTTGCAGAGTATCCATGTAGATGAAGATGTTACGTGAAACGCCCTATATTACGTAGACTTCTCCAGTGATTCAATAATCACACAACACACAAGGCATTTATCGTATAAATGTGACTGCCACAACGTAGCATATGTAACTGTACGTCCACGCTACGACTATGGGAACTGCAGAAGGAAAATGTCTGATTTCAAGTGTGTACGGTCTCTTAATCTTCTCTTATTAGTGATATGTGACAAGCGAAACGGTGTTCATCTTTAAGGAAACTATTCCAAGGCCAGTGGCCTCAGCTTTGCTATGTGCAACCGGTATAGCAGCCACTTATGTACTTGTGAAAAGGTACTTGTAGTACCAAACTCAGAAACATGTGAACCCCAGTCGTTTACTGGTATACAACACGAACTAGCGCAATACGGTGTGAACCTTGCGCTGTGCTAATACGTATCGCATGTCGAAGAAGCTTCACGGGCAGTCAGTCCACTCACATTAAACTTACATCGATGTAACTAATCTCGTCAGCTAACGGGGATGAAGGAAGTTTCGGCGCCAGTATTTTCCACCACAGAGGTCTCAGAACCTCATAACTGATTTTCCGAGCGTAATGTGCCGCTACAAAAACATTTAATCTGCCATTCCGCACGATGAGCTCTAAGTGGATCCTTTGGCTTTGTTATGCAGTGTCTATGAGAAACTTCTGATTTACAAAATGCAGTTAAGAGAAATCAACGAAACATAGATAAATGTGGTTTCCAGTGTCACGTAAAGCAGTTAAAAAGTTTTCGCTAGACTTTTTGTAAGCTATTCCCTTTGTTTTATTTCAAGTGCTCAATAATTTCAAGAAACGACTACATCTCACGAGAGAGCCTAATGCGTGAAGTGGTATGCTCAAACAAAATCATCCACTGTCGAGACGAATTTCAAAGGAAACGACTCGGTGCTTTAATCGTCTTACGGTTAAAGCTTAGCAGGACAAGATCCTAGCCACCGGGAATATAAACAGACGGTCAGGTTCTGGCAGAAAACGCACGGCTAATGAACTGGCAGAGGAGATTAGAGAGACCTTCCAAAGAAGCACATCATAGTCAGTTAGCCGAGCGTCACGAGAGCTAAGCATCCTTTATCAGTTCACAAGGTGCTGCATAAAGAACTTGACTTTCATACTTGGAAAGCTCAAATTATGTAACCGGTGAAGCGAAACGACCTGCAGCTTCGCCGTGATTTTGCTGTTGAGATACTGGACCGGATCGAGCAATAATCTAGCTATCTACGGAATGTTTTCTGTGACCTAGCAAGCTTTGAAGAACACGGAAGGTTAATCGGACGAAATCTGCACCTGTTGTTCGGAAAGCTATCACAGTTTTCGGGAAAATCTCCGAGGCAGAAAAAAACTGAATGTTTGTTGTGAGCTGATGAGAGGCAACACAGATGGAACATATTTTCCCAGCATGGGAAATTTTTTGGCATTCAGTCTGTTGCCCTACAGCCAGATGTGCTCTTCCAGCAAGATGGTACACCACCCCATTGAGGTTCACATGTTCTTTATTTCCTCGACCGGACGAGCGATGTATAATAATTTATAAACCAAAATTGAGTAGCCTTGACGATTTCCGCGGAATAGTTGTGAATTCAGTAGCTTCCCTCACCCTTGACATGCTTGTGAGCACATGGGCTTAGACAGAGTATCCTATAGACATTTTAAGGGTTAAGAAACGAGTTCTCGTAGATAATCATTTATTTTTTGTATATAACTTTATGAGCGACTTCACATCATGCCTGAAATTGCAAGTATCTCAACCCCACTTCCTTTATTTTATTTTATTTGGCAGTCAGAATAATATTTTATGTGGACCCCTTGTACAGGCGTGCATTTAAATTTTTGTTACGATGAAGTAGGTAGGTGTAAATAATTGGGTAGTGAAATAAACCTAATTTACATTGAAACGCAGCAAATGAAGCACTGATCTTAACATTCCAGCGGACAGACTGATATCAGCGGTGTTGTATTACATCGTTCTAAGGAGCTATGTCATACGTAATCTGAAGCTGGATGGAATAACATGATCTGGAATCTTCAACCAATAATTTGAATGTCACTGCTACCACATATGTACAGTTTACTGACCGCCAATGTACATACCAACATTCTTAGGTACTACTTGCACACATGTTCAGTAGCGAAAAGTTTCCCAAAACATTTTGAGGTTTACGACCCGTTTTACACAGATTGATGAAGAGGAATAACTCTGACGCTTCCGTAAAGTAACAAAGCGAGATAGACGTTTGACATTCTATGCTGTTAACCGACACCTCTTTCATAGCGCGCCGGTATTTCACCGCACGTTTCAGTGACTAATCGGAGATTCAAGTGCTCTCCAGAGTCACATCAAAGTGCGCCTCATTAGACCACCAGAGCGCTTGACCCGTACCACAGTCCTGTTATTGCATCGCCGAGTGTTCTTGAACTAACCACACACGACCGTTGCTGTGACACCGCACCACGCACCCATAGATTCCGACCGTACTGACTCATGTTGCAGAAACGATACCGCTATCATCTCGAACTGGCATGTGTGATGTATGGAAGTTAATGGTTTGTAGGCCTTTCTGTGTTTATCTTAGATGTTACACGTCATGTCAACTGGTTTTATTTCTGAAGGATATCATTACGCCCACTGTCAGTGAAGTAGTACAGGGCCAATAACAATCGAATCTCCATAAACGTCACGCATGAGTGGCAGAGCTCCTCAGGTGAAGTATGAGATCAGCTGAGGACAGTCAGTTTGAAGAACGATGTAGCGAGTATCCGAGGTAATGAATTACGTTAAATAAGGTGCACGTTTTGTTCCACATATCCACAATGAACAGGTCGTCGAGAACATGGAATAAATCAGAAAAACTAAAGTAGATAATAAACGTTTTAATAGAAGAACTGCAATGTTAAGATTTCTCTCATCTGTATCAGATGATCCTCAGGCAACGGAGAAACTCATAAATGTTAGACATTTTGAATTTTAAACCTTAAGTAAAAAGCTTACCACAAGTATTTAAATCGATACATATACATTTAAATGTATACATACTAAAGCGTAGAAGATAATTTATGGACTATTGTAGCCAAGCATCATTAGAAGAAACCGACTTTGCTAAGCTTTTCTTTGCACATCGCATCACAGGCTCACGACATTTCCTTCCAGAAACAGATTCCGTGAAGTGATCCATTATTTTAAAACACACATACATTTCTTACGATAATGGTCATCAATAAGTAAATATATTAAGAAGCAGTGATTCTTTTACACATTTCATGAAACATGGTGTTGTAAGTTGCTCTTCACATTGTAAATCATTCAGCTTACATTATTCGTGACCATGACAACTTTAACCCCGAGGTATGGCATCTTCTGACACTATGGAACGAAAATTTACGAACCACGTCCATATAATGTATAAACTTTTACGTTATCTATGTCCAACAGCGTTCACATTACGGATACAAAGGTAGCTGAAGTTTGAATGCCAACTACTTAACGATTTGGAAGATTTTTATCCGCATGTCAACACATTTTATGCAGTCGTAGGTTGGAAACTTCTTGTAGCACTAAAATACGACTACTGTGTCACTGTATTATATATCTGACGCAATGTGTGTGTGTGTGTGTGTGTGTGTGTGTGTGTGTGTGTGTGTGCGTGTGCGTGCATTATTTTTCCGAAATTATGTTGGGTAGCAAGTATTAGGGACTATAGTCTCCATTGCGTACCTTGCATTAGGATCGAAAGGACTAGATTATACATATTAGTATGCACATTCAGGTTTGAGACAATCAATACTCCTGCATTACATTCCAAAGGGTGCAGGAAATAGTGACGGCGCCTGTTCAAAGGTCATGTCCGACACCTATCCTTACCCTTTATCAACTTCTGTAAGGTGAAGCAAATGTTTGTGCACTATGTTTGCTGTTAATATTACTTCTACTGCAGTTGCTTTTCTTATCATGACTGTTTTAATGTTGACAGCTCGTAATAAAACTCCATGTTGAATTAGTATCCCTGCAGTGAAGTGTGCGCTACTCTGAAACTACCCAGGAAGGCCGAAACTGTGTGGTTCACTGGGACTTGAAAACAGGTACCTTGACCTCCGCCGGCAGTTACTGCTGAGCGACCTACTCAGCCCGGACTCACGGCCCATGCTAACAGCTTCGTTTCTGGTAATAACTCTCTCTCTTTCTCTAGTTCGCAGAACGGTGAGGAGGGGGGAGTATGTTGTGCCACATAACGGAACCGTTAAGGGCATTGCCCACCAATGGCTTGGTTATTCGTTCTCATCACGGTTAGGCTCATATTCCTAGCCTGTCCTGAAGTTTTTTTTTTTAAACTCATTGTTACTCTTATGTTTTCTAAATAATTTATTATACGACGCAATAACATCTGCCAATGTAGTTTCCGCAGTTGTGGAATTGAACCACAGTACATAACCGATCATTTCGTTTGAAACTACTGTGATTGTGCCAGGTTTTAGTTTCAAAATATTCCGACATTATGGTCTCCAGACAGAGATATCATTTCTCCAACCTGTTTTCATTTTATTCTCTTAGACTTTTCTAAATATTGTGTGAACGCGTTCTGTGATCGTGTCATAGAGACAGAGGCGTATGTGGATAAGGCTTAAGTGAATAAGCTCACTGGACAAAGTGTTAGTCGCGCCTCTCAAAGGAACAAACTAGTCAAAAAAATGGTTCAAATGGCTCTGAGCACTATGGGACTTAACATCTATGGTCATTAGTCCCCTAGAACTTAGAACTACTTAAACCTAACTAACCTAAGGACATCACACAACACCCAGTCATCACGAGGCAGAGAAAATCCTTGACCCCGCCGGGAATCGAACCCGGGAACCCGGGAACAAACTAGTCACTTTGAAGCACTTTAAATAATAAATAACTGTGACCGTGTACCGCTGAATTAATTCATGGCAGTGGTGCCAGTTGTTTGTATGAACTGAGCGTTGGAAGACGGCGCGATGTTTGAACTTCACAAACGAGGTATTGCTTTTCGTCTCGTACATGAGAAGAATAGGAACGATGTTGTCCGACCCGGTGATGTACCAGCGTAGCACTGCAACATGTATTCAAGAAATGGCGTACCAATTGCAGCCATGTGACAGACAGTAATAGTAATGGTTGCAAAAAGATCCTAACGGACACGTAGCGGCGACGAATTTCACACCTTTCAAGGGCAGTCAATTTCAAACCCGGTATCAATTGCTGCTGGGAGTAAATGTAAGTCCATCTGAAACAGTTTACGAGTGCAATTTGCTTGGGGAACTCCGTGCAGCGGACTTTCAAAAGTCGACTGCAGTTGCTCAAAGTGGCATATAAAACTGCACCATTTCACTGGAACAAAGAAAACTGAAACTGGAACGTAGCTGACTGGAGGCGTGTACTGTGATCTAACGAGTCACGATTTTGCCCCTTTTCAAGTGATGAAAAGCGTCTAGTGCATTGAAGGCCCGATGAGGCAATTAATCCGCAGTTTGTAGCGGCTGTGGTTCTTTCCGGAGAAGTTTCTGTGTTCTGTCGTGGGTTCTCTCTATACTATGACTTCCCCTTGGTGACCACAAACCAGTAGGTTCGTTTCAACTTTCTCAATATCTGCAACACAGTTTTTTTTTTCTCAGAAGTCAGGTTGGTTTCATTCATAATTCCAGTACACTAAATTATTTCCCACTTTTTGGCTACAAAATCTTATTTTTTCAACATAATATCCGTTCAATGAGACGGCCTTTCGCCACCTTACCGGGAGGGCCTGTAAGCTTGCATGGTAGAACACTTCTGGAGGACGTCGGAACCAACGTCTTGCTCCGTCAATAACCTCCCATCAACGTTCTGATTCCCGTGGAGTGCATTCTTCATTGGGCCAAGCAAGTGGAAGTTGGAAGGTGCGAGATCTGGGCTGTAGGGTGGATGAGGAAGAACCGACCAATGAGGTTTTGTAAACTCCCTCGGTTGCACAGACATGTGTGGGGAAGGAGACGTTTGTTCGGATTTTTGTGGCGACGAACACGCTGAAGCCATTTCTTCAGTTTCCGAAAGGTAGCACAATAAACTCTCGAGTTGATCGGTGCACCATGAGGGAGGACATCAAATAGAATAAACGCTTCAGAGTCCCAGAAGATCTGAGGTTCCGGCTTTGAACCTTACCTTCAGAAGAGATTGTTGCAATCAGTCTAGTAATAGTCAACCAATTCCGCACAGATGGTCCCTCGTTGCTCTTTATGGTCTTCTTGTAGGCGGCGAGGAACCCAGCAGCCACATACCTTTGAGTACCCCAACTGGTGAGCGAGTGTGTCAGCATTACCAGCTGAGACGTCTAGTTGATCAGGGAGGTATTTGACTGCGATCCGTCGATCACCTCGAATGGCAATGTCGTCCGACTCCGGTAGCTGAATGGCCAGTGTGACGGATTGTCAATCCTGTGGGCCCAGGTTCGATTCCTGGTGGGGTCGGAGAATTTTATGCGCCTAGGGACTGGGTATTGTGTTGTCCTCATCATCATCCTATCATCCTCTTAGACTGCAGTTCGCCGAAGTGGCGTCAAATTGAAAGACCGGCACCCGGCGAACGGCCTGCCCGATGGGGGGGGGGGGGGGGGGGGGGGCTATCAAATAAAATGGCAGTGTCCGCACGTTCCAGCATTGCAGCAGTCACAGTCACACCGTGTGCGGCCGGCGGCCATACGGGAGGTCGGAGAAGTTTACGCGATTTGTTGCAATGATGACAGACGCCTCCCCCAACGACTTACCGTGCGTTTGTTCACTGCCAGGTCTCTGCGAGTGCCTACGAATATCTGCGATACTCTTGTTTTCCGCCAAAAGGAAACTCAGTGACAGCTCTCTGCTTGGAAGGCACCTCCGTTACTGACGTCACTCTGAAGGTTACGTACAGAGCCGCTACCTATCGAAACTTTATGAAACAATAAGGGTTGGAGCAGGAATATTTTACCATCTTCCACAACAATTTCAGCATTTTGTCAACCGAAATTGGCCGAGAATCAAATTGTGTTGCATTACTCATTCAATGCTCCAGGTATTTGCAATGTAATGAGTATTCCGAGGACAGTTCCGTCATCTAAGATGGCGACAGCATGAGTCGTATTTCAAAGGCTGTAGCGATATACATACTCTGGAGAATTGCAAATGCTGGGAAGACCAGTTCAGTTCAAACAGGGTAAAGAAACTTGGGGTACTATAGGACTATAGGTTGTGTATGATTGGAGAAAGAACGAGACAAATAAACAAGGAAATGTATACTTGTTTTGCGCGTCTGGGAGAAGGCATCAGATACTGTCACACAAAATATGCTGCTGCAGTTTAAAAGACATATGATTAGACTGGAAAGATATAAACTTAAAAATGAGATGTACACAAAGCAATATGTGATAGTAAGACAGAGCATTAGAAGAGAGAGGCGATCAACAGTGGAATGGATATAAGGCATAGATGTTCTCTGTCATCGAAGCTGTTCAATGTTTGTGGAGAAAAATTGATAGGTAAGATTACTAACCACGGAAGACGCTCGGTAACTGGAAGACAAAGAATAATCACTAAAAAATACGTAAATGTTCAGGCAGGACGAGCGGTATCAGAAGAGGAGATACAAACGATGTTGAAGAGTATTGGAAGGAGAGGTGACAAGTATGAATAGCAAATAAATAAGTAGTTGTTTTTGTGATCTTCAGTCCTCAGACTGGTTTGATGCAGCTCTCCATGCTACTCTATCCTGTGCAAGCTTCTTCATCTCCCAGTACGTACTGCAACCTACATCCTTCTGAATCTGCTTAGTGTATTCATCCCTTGGTCTCCCTCTACGATTTTTGCCCACCACGTCGCCCTCCAATACTAAATTGGTGATCCCTCGATGCCTCAGAACATGTCCTACCAACCGATCCCTTCTTCTAGTCAAGTTGTGCTACAAACTCCTTTTCTCCCCAAATCTATTCAGTACCTCCTCATTAGTTATGTGATCTACCCATCTAATCGTCAGCATTCTCCTGTAACACCACATTTCGAAAGCTTCTAATCTCTTCTTGTCGAAGCTATTTATCGTCCACGTTTCACTTCCATACAAGGCTACACTCCATACGAATACTTTCAGAAACGACTTCTTGACACTCAAATTTATACTTGATGTTAACAAATTTCTCTTCTTCAGAAACGCTTTCCTTGCCATTGCCAGTCTACATTTTATATCCTCTCTACTTCGACCATCACCAGTTATTTTGCTCCCCAAATAGCAAAACTCCTTTACTACTTTAAGTGTCTCATTTCCTAATCTAATTCCCTCAGTATCACCCGACTTAATTCGACTACATTCCATCATCCTCGTTTTGCTCTTGTTGATGTTCATCTTATACCCTCCTTTCAAGACACTTTCCATTCCGTTCAACTGCTCTTTCAAGTCCTTTGCTGTCTCTGACAGAATTACTAGGTCATCGGCGAACCTCAAAGTTTTTATTTCTTCTCCATGGATGTTAATACCTACTCCGAATTTTTCTTTTGTTTCCTTTACTTCAAATAAATGTAGGAAAGACAGAATGCTGAGAATAAGCAAAAAGGCAGCACCACTAAATATATTCTTAGACGTAAAAGATAGAACAAGTAAAATCCTTTCTTTACCTGGGGCATTTAATGACATGGAACGGAAGCTGTACCGAAGTATGAAAAAGGAGTATATTTATGAGAAAGAGAGCATTTCAAAGGTGACGCAGTCCCAACTCCCGAAGAATTCCAATGGTGATGAGCAAAAGACATGCTAAATGTGATGTCAGGTTTGTAGTGTTGTACAGTAGTGAATCATGGACAGTTAAAAAGAAATAAGAAATTCAGAAGGTTTGGAAATGTGATAACGAGGAAGGATGGTTAAGGTGAATTGCGCTGGCGGACTGAAGAATGAAGAAATTATGAAGTAGATTGGTTAGGAAAGAGAAGTATTGTAAATGAGTAGGAAGAAACAAAAATCTTGTCGGGTATTAGTGCGTCGATATTGCAACAAAGAATTAGGGAGAGAAAAGCAGAATGACTGAGAGGAAAAAATATGAAAGAAATTCGAATCATGGTCACCATTAGAAGAGGACGAACATACAAACAGATGAAGGAAGGTTCTTAGAACGGGACACGATATATAGAGCATCCAGCTTAAACCTGTTGTAACACGGATTCATTAAAGAAAAAAAGCTTCACACCTTCCTCGTTTGACAAGGACCTGCGTCCAAAATCAACTGATGTTATCCCACAGAAAATGACTGGGAGTGAAAAAGGTTAAATGTAGCATTCAACGTACCCACAGTTCTATAGCTCTACGCTCTCCAACTAGCGGTGTGTAGTAACTACAGCTGACTATGACATACCTGAGGAAACTGGAAGAACCTCTCCATCTCCCCGAATTGCGACCGTTCTCAATGCGAAGTTCCACTATATTAGTGCGATTTCTCCTTAGTGTGAACGACATTTTTGGCCGTTTGGATCTTGTACGAGATTAGCATAATGCTCGAAATGTGTGAGTCACTGGTGGAGTTATACTCAAGAGTTTGGTATTTTTGGTACGTAAGTGGCATAGTTAGTGGTAAGATTACCAACAGTATTGGTAGCACTGGCAAGGAGAAAACTTAAGTCAATATTTGGGAGAGAAACTGGGAGCAAACGACTTCTCTTTGAATTCTGCTTTTTTTTTTTTTTTGTTTTGCACATAATTAGCAACACATGTCTTTCATTGTTACTCCACTATGTATTTTATATCATTACAAATAATGATTTGCATTTTATGAGTAATAAAAATTAATCGTTCGCGTGCCTTATTTGTTTTTATGTAACCAAAGCAATTAATTTAAATGAAACTACAGTTTACATGCAGCAACATAAAAAATCGATATAATTATTGTTGTTATTTTGTACTAAACAGAACGTTCTTCATCATAATGAAAGGCAAGAGTTTCCTGTTATTATTGATAAATGAGAAATTTGTGTATGAATAACACACTGGACGAAGTATTGAAGTGATATTTGAAATGATTTTGTTTTGCGGCTTCCTTTAAATTTTCTCTCTTTTTGAGGAAATAGCGCATTCTAGAATTATAAATATATCTTCTTTTTTTCACTAGAACATCTCTCTGTTTCACGTTACCTATCAACAATTTCCGAATTAAAACAAAATTTAACACTGACTGCTTCAGTTTTGCTACAAATACTATTTGTTTTTAAGTAGCAGGAAGGAGGGTAACTGTGCAGAATAGAAATGTTTTACAGGTAATGTGATCATTTACGTAGCTTCGCTCAGTTTCCAGGCAGTTCGCCACTTGCGATTTACAGAGGAATCTAGTAAGAAACTGATCACGTGCGCAAACAAAAGGCTCGAATTGTGGTAACGCCCTATGGGTATGCGACACCCTTGACGTACACAAGTAACCCAGTTACGATCTCAACAGGGCTACTGGGCAAACTAGTGTAGTCTACGCTTATGTACTGATGTCTACGGCACCCTGCTATCGCTCTACAGCCCCGGTTGCTGGTATTTGCAGGTCCCGCGTTCTGGGGGCTCATCAATCCACAATGGTCGCTGTGCAGTAAGGGCCGTCGGCAGTCGCCCATCGACATCGAGCCTGACAAGTTGCTGTTCGACCCCCTGTTGCGGCCGCTGCACATCGACAAGAACATGGTGAGTGGGAGACCACCGAACCCGGCGTACACGCTCGACAGCAGCGCCGCTTGCCTCTCTGCGGTTTTGCCACTCGGAATCAGTCGTAAGTGGCGGCCGTATTGCCCGTTCCGGGGAAACACGCAGCGCCTGCTCTTAGCTTACAGTCCGCCAGCTCTCGGCTCGATATGCTTTACTTGCGGAAGGGAGCGCCTCCACTGTGAACATTTTAACCCCAATGCGAGTGGAGGAATGCGGAAAGCAGCGTACGCAGTGCCGCAATTGCATTTCTCCGAGATGGCGTCGGTAATGGTCGCGACGACCTGGACTAGGAAGATGACTTGTCCAGAGGCGGGAGACACCTGCGTGCTTCTCATCTCCTTATTCGCTCTGAGCCTGCAATTTATTTATCCCGCGAAATATATATATATTGCAGGCTCAGACCGACTATGGAGATGAGAAGCACGCAGGTGTCTCCCGCCTCTGGATATATATATATATATATATATATATATATATATATATATATATATATATATATATAATCATGAGACTCATACAATTTTCTAAAATTTATCTTGGCACAATCTTGTATATATATATATATATAAAGCTACAAGATTGTGCCAAGATAAATGTTAGAAAATTGTATGAGTCTCATGATATAAGACTTGTTTCCAAATTAATGAATTTTCTAGCAACGTTGCTATATGGCAAAGTTGTCCACTTACCTCATATTTGTGTGCTGCAAACTTGTGCAAGTGCTCTGAACAGAGTCACATTACTTACAGACTAACAGAATTAATGAAGAAACATATTTTGTCTCATTAATGAAGAACTGAACCATGAACCAGGGACCTTGCCGTCAGTGGGGTGGCTTGTGTGCCTCAGTGATACAGACAGCCATACCGTAGCTGCAACCACAATGGAGGGGTGTTTGTTGAGAAGCCAGGCGTACGTGTAGTTTCTGAAGAGGGGCAGCAGCCGTTTCAGTAGTTGCAGGGGCAAGTGTCCGGATGATTGACTGATCTGAACTTGTAACATCAACTAAAACGGCCTAACTCTGATGATACTGCGAACAGCAGAAAGCAAACTAAAACTACAGTCGTAATTTTTCCCGAGGGCATGCAACTCTACTGTACCATTAACTGATGATGATGATCCCTTGGACAAAATATTCCGGAGGTAAAATAATCCCCAGGAGGATGTCGTCATAAGAAGAAATAGAACTGGCGTTCTACGGATCGGCGAGTGGAATGTTAGATCCCTTACTGAAACAAGTTGGTTAGGAAATTTAGGTAAGGAAATGGATAGGTTGAAGTTAGATATAGTGGGGAGTAGTAAAGTTTTGTTGCAGGAGGAACAGGGCTTCTCGTAAAGTGGTTCAAGTAGTTCAAATGGCTCTGAGCACTATGGGACTTAACATCTGAGGTCATCAATCCCCTAGAACTTAAAACTACGTAAACCTAACTAACCTAAGTACATCACACACATCCATGCCCGAGGCAGGATTCGATCCTGCGACCGTAGCGGTTGCGCGGATCCAGAGTGAAGCGCCTAAAACCACTCGGCCACACCGGCCAGCTTCTGGTCAGGTGGATACACTGTTATCAATACAAAAGTCAAATAGGAGTAATGCAGGAGTGGTTTTAATAATGAATAAGAAATTAGGAATGCAAGTAAGCTACTACGAACAGCATAGAAAACTCATTATCGTAGCCAGGATAGACATGAAGCCCACACTTACCACAGTAGTACTAGTTATATGCCAAACAGCTCCACAGATGATGAAGAGATTGAAGAAATTTATGATGAGACAAAATAAATTTTGCGGGTAGTTAAGGGAGATGAAAATTTGTGATGGAGAACTAGAACTGGACTGTAGAAAAGGGAAGAGAAGAAAAAACTGTAGGTGAATAATGACTGGGGAAAAGTAATGAAGGAGGGAGCTGCCTGGTATAATTGTGCACAGAGCATTACTTAACATTTATTTTAAGAATCATGAAAGAAAAATGTGAAAGTGGAAGACACAGGAAGGTTTCAGTTGATTGTGTAAAGGTGGGACAGAAATTTCGGAACTAGAATTTAAACTGTAAGACATTTCCAAGGGTGGAGGTGGACTCTGATGGTAATTTATTGGTTACGAACTGTAGATTAAAACTGAAGAGCTTCAGGGAGGTAGGAAGTCAAGGAGATGGACCTGGATACATTGAAAGAACCAGACCTTGTTGAGAGTTTAAGAAGCAGTATTAGACAACAGTTGACTAAAACAACGGGAAAGATTACAGTAGAAGACGAAGGGGTGGCTTTAAGAGATGAAATGGTGAAATCAGCAGAGGATCAAATAGGTAAAAAGACAAGCCCAGCAAAAATCCTTGCATAATCCAGGAGATACTGAATGTAACTGATGAAGAAACCAAATATCAGAATGCAGAAAACGAAGTAGGCGAAAGGGAATATAAATGCATAAAAATGAGATTTACAGGAAGTGCAAAATGGCTTATCAAGAATGGCTAGACATCAAATGTATAGTTGCAGAAACATATTTCACTAGGGGAAAGATAATGCTTACAGGAAAATTAAAGGGCCTTTGGAGAGGAGAGCAACAGTTGTATGAACATCAAGAGCTCACATGGAAAAGCTGTCTTAAAGGAAAACCAGTCTCAAACTAAGAAGAGGAAGAACTTAAAGATGGAGGGAGTAAATTGAGGGTGTATACATGGGAGTTGAAAATGAATGCTATGTTATAGAAATGGAAAGACGTAGATGCAAATGAGATAGGAGATGTGACACTGTGAGAAGAATTTGACAGAGCACTCAAAGATCTAAGTTCGAAACAAGGCCCTGGGAGCACAAGATGTTCTGTCAGAATTCCTGATATCCTTGGGAGAGCCAACCACGACAAAACACATCTATCTGGTGTGCAAGATGTACGAGATATGCGAATTACAGTCAGACTTCAAGACGAATATAATAATTCCAATTCCAGACAAAGCAGATGCTACTGTTTCTGTTGTTGTTGTGGTCTTCAGTCCAGAGACTGGTTTGATGCAGCTCTCCGTCCTACTCTGTCCTGCGCAAGCTTCTTCATCTCCAACTCCCTACTACGACCTACATCATTCTGAAGCTGCTTAGTGTCTTCATCTCTTGGTCTCTCTTTACGATTTTTACCCTCCATGCTGCCCTCCAGTACCAAATTGGTGATCCTATCATGTCTCAGAACATGTCCTACCAACCGAACCCTTCTTCTAGGAAGCTGTGCCACAAATTTCTCTTATCCCCAGTTCTGTTCAATACCTCCCCATTAGTTATGTGATCTACCCATCTAATCTTCAGCATTCTTCTGTAGCACTACATTTCGGAAACTTCTTCTTTCTTCTTGTCTATACTATTTATCGTGCACCTTTCACTTCCATACATTACTACACTCCATACAAATACTTTCAGAAACAACTTCCTGACACTTAAATCTATACTCAATATTAACGAATTTATCTTCTTCAGAAACGCTTTCCTTACCATTGCCAGTGTACATTTTATATCCTCTCCATTTCAACCATCATTAGTTACTTTGCTCCCCAAATAGCAGAACTCCTTTACTACTATAAGTGTCTCATTTTCTAATCTGATTCCCTCACAATCAACCGATTTATTTCGACTACATTCCATTATACTCGTCTTGCTTTTGTTGATGTTCATCTCACCTTTCAAGACACTGTCCATTCCGTTCAACTGCTCTTCCAGGTCCTTTGCTGTCTCTGACAGAATTACAAGGTCATCGGCGAACCTCATAGTTTTTATTTCTTCTCCATGGATTTTAATTTCTACCGCGAATTTTTCTTGTGTTTCCTTTACTGCTTGCTCAATATACAGATTGAATAACATCGGGGATAGGCTACATCCCTGTCTCACTCCCTTCCCAAATGGCTCCAAGCACTATGGGACTTAACATCTGAGATCATCAGTCCCCAAGACTTAGAACTACTTAAACCTAACTAACCTAAGGACACCACACACACAGCAATGCCTGAGGCAGGATTCGAAACTGCGACCGTAGGAGCAGCGCGGTTCCGGACTGAAGAGCCTAGAACCACTCGGCCACAGCGGCCTGCGTCTCATTCCCTTCCCAACCACTGCTTCTCTTTCATGGCCCTAGACTCATAACTTTTTCTTCAGTAGCACTACAGTCCTTGGTGAGCCTTGGCTTCTTCAACAATCTTCCTCCACACTTCACGGTTATTTGCTGCTGTTTACTATGTACAATAGGATTATTAATCACTTCATTGGTTGTTACTGCCTAGCATCATGTACTAACTGTTTCCGCAGTACTGTATGTCCGAAAGTTAATTAGGACTGATCACTGACAGGAAAGGTGAAGTGAGTCACACATTCCTCAAAAGCCACTATTGGCTAAAGAGGGGCTAGGAAGAGACTTACTGTGTGCTGCAAGGGCATACATTTACGGTTCTGAGAGAGAGCAGAGCATGGTGGCGGCAGTTTATTATCCTGGAGGCAAGTGAAACCGCATAGTGTGGACAGAGCACGTGGGAGGTTCCTATCTGGTGGGACAGAAAAAATTTTGGAATAGCATACCTGTGGAAAGAGGATCGAGGGAGGAAGAAGGTGAAAGGACATACTTTTAGTGTGAAGTAATACGTGGGGTCACAAACAATGGTCACAAGCTGACTGCTGAGGAATCTTCTTACAGGAAGTGGTGGGGCACGCTTCTCACCGGAAAACAGAGACACGCCGTTTTGGTTGGTGAAGTGTTAAGGATGTAGGAGGAGAAATAGAACCTTCTGAAAATCTTCTGAAAGGAGTACGAGCCTCAGGAGATTGGCTGGCGGATTCATGACCCATGTGGGAAGTAATGTTTTTGTAACGCGCATGGGGTTTGTCGCCTAAGTAAACATTTAGACGCCATGTGTGCAGGAGGGAGCGGAGTGTGACACGTGCAAGAACTTTCCTCTGGGAAGCGATGGAGAACATTTCCCTGTTAGGGGTGATCGAAGACGGTCCCCTCTGCGAATAGAGCTAGAGACTTCACTGGCAGGAGCCACAGTGGAGAATTTGGG
Organism: Schistocerca serialis cubense; assembly: GCF_023864345.2. NCBI lineage: Eukaryota > Metazoa > Arthropoda > Insecta > Orthoptera > Acrididae > Schistocerca > Schistocerca serialis. The sequence goes on from NC_064644.1 coordinate 58,267,490, forward strand.
GGTTAGATTTGGAGAAGTGTTGCTTTGGACACAAGGAGCACCTGAAGTCGTTTCTTCGTAAATATAGTTGTTATTCCTTTTACTCAAAAGGTGGTTCTTTAGCTCTCTGGGGTGTCACAGACTGAAGTGCTCCTTTACTGTGATTCAGTCCAATTTCTGTACCTGGCTAGTGAGCAAACAGAAATCTTGACCGTTCTTTTGTATTTTACTGAGGTAATTTCAGTCCTAGGAGTTTGTAGACGGCATATTGCGCCTACTGTGTAGGCAGAAATTTACAGGGACTCTTGTACATCGTCCACATATCAGGAAACACCCCAGCCAGCAGATAAACGGTGCAATGCAACGGCTGTCCGTAATTTAATAGGAATTGTGCGCACTCCGGTTCAGTGGACAACGAAACACTCACAGTAAATGTGTCGAGTTTCATTTTCTTGTTTACTGAGCGTTTTCTGTAAGTACCGGTCAGGGTGAGGATTTCCGTTTCTCATCCTTAAGCAATATCAGCCAACTTTGTGCCTTTTAATAGTGTTCGGCGCGCACTAAGAAATGTCATACATTTGTTCTGCTAATCTCGAAATTACCTAAAGGATACAATCCAATATTGTGTACTTCATATTTGTACAATTTTTTGCACTCTACCTGTTTTTGAGAATAACTAATTTACGGTATACACGTTATAGTTGATTCTAGTTGCATCCCCATATGAATCATTGATTTGATGTGCTAAACTGAAGTGAAACCACAATACGATACTTCGTTTTACGGAAATCCCTAGGTGTAGTTTGTCAATGGCAGGGGCATATTAGTCATTTGTAGCCCTGAGAATTCCACTGCGGAGACAACGTTAGGCAACAGTGCATACACACACCATATGTTACAAAAACAACGCCGGTTTACAACTTGGCAGATTGGCAGAAATAATTTGTATTGTAAGACTTTTCGTATTACCACGACCTGAATTAAGCTACCTGATTTTTATTTGTCTCAGTGCAGGCTGTCTAATGTGCGTGCACATAATGGTGTAACGCTCACAATAACAATGATCTGAAGAAAATCTAACCAACAGTGGCGGGAGATTGTCAAATGACAACCGGTGTCAGATACGTTAGAAACTGCTACTCTCAGGGAATACACCACACACTGCGAAGGGAACTGCACATACTGGACATTTGGAGCCAGGCACCTCGCAAAATCCCTTTGTCCGCAGTGGTGCATGAAGCTACATGTCAGTCAGCCAAACAACACAGAAACTGTACAGTAGCTGACTGGTGACGTCAAGTGATCTCCGGTCTCACGACTTTGTCACTTTTTAAATTATACCAGGCGGCAAGTGCGCTCCATGAGGCGTTTAACCAGGAGTGGAAGATGTAGTTCAGACCGGAAGTGGTGCTTCTATGATTTGGGTGAGTTTTTCGTACTATGGCAATCATCCACTCACTCAGATTGCCGAAAACATGCGCCACGGTGTGAATTTTAACATTTACAGTGACCAATTGTTTTATTTTCTTCTATTTATTCACAATGAGTTTTCTGCAGACTTTGCTGTCCTTCAAGAAGATAGCATTCTTACTCACAGGGCTGCACGTATATGTTCCCGATTTAATGAAATCTCAGGACCCTGATGTTCAGGCAATGACCATAAATCACCGCGTTCAACTAAATATGAAGGGCATGAGGAAACTTGTGGAATCTCTTTCTCACTGAACTCAGCTCACTGTCAAGGCTAGTCGTGATGTTCGACGGAATTAGCATAAAGTCTCTGGGGCTGACTAATTGTTTGGACAGTGTGCTTACCTGAAATTACATCCAAAGCTTTGTAAATAGGTAATTCTTTCAGTTCTTTGCGTTGATCTCTCAACTAAGAAGACTAGTAAATGTGGAAATTTTCACCATACCTTCCCAGTTTTTTCCTTCTTCCTGATGTGTATCACGAAGCATTCAGTCATTTCTTGTATCTCCTTTGTGTTCAGCCTAGAATTATTTATACGAGGTGCATTCAAGTTCTAAGGCCTCCGATTTTTTTTCTCCGGACAGGAAAGAGATAGAAACATGCACATTGTTTTAAAATGAGGCCGCATTCATTGTCAATATGTCCCGGAGATGGCAGCACCGTACGGCAGATGGAATTTTACCGCCAGAGGCGAGAATGAGAACTGTTTTAAATACTTAAAATGGCGACGTTTTCCTTACTTGAACAGCGTGCAATCATTCGTTTTCTCAATTTGGTGGTGTGAAACCAATTAAAATTCATCGATAGTTGAAGGAGACATGTGGTGATGGAGTTATGGATGTGTCGAAAGTGCGTTCGTGGGTGCGACAGTTTAATGAAGGCAGAACATCGTGTAACAACAAACCGAAACAACCTCGGGCTCGCACAAGCCGGTCTGACGACATGATCGAGAAAGTGGAGAGAATTGTTTTGGGGGATCGCCGAATGACTGTTGAACAGATCGCCTCCAGAGTTGGCATGTCTGTGGGCTTTGTGTACACAATCCTGCATGACGACCTGAAAATGCGAAAAGTGTCATCCAGGTGGGTGCCACAAATGCTGACGGACGACCACATGGCTGCCCGTGTGGCATGTTGTCAAGCAATGTCGACGCGCAACGACAGCATGAATGGGACTTTCTTTTCGTCGGTTGTGACAATGGATGAGACGTGGATGTCATTTTTCAATCCAGAAACAAAGCGCCAGTCAGCTCAATGGAAGCACACAGATTCACCGCCACCAAAAAAATTTCATTGCGTTCCAAAGGGCACTACGGTAACAGGTGCATCCTACGAAAATGTTTTGAAGAACAAATTCCTTGCTGCACTGCAACAAAAACGTCTGGGAAGGGCTGCGCGTGTGTTGTTTCACCAAGACAACGCACCCGCACACCGAGCTAACGTTACGCAACAGTTTCTTTGTGATAACAACTTTGAAGTGATTCCTCATGCCCCCTACTCACCTGACCTGGCTCCTAGTGACTTTTGGCTTTTTCCAACAATGAAAGACACTCTCCGTGGCCGCATATACACCAGCTGTGCTGCTATTGCCTCAGCGATTTTCCAGTGGTCAAAACAGACTCCTAAAGAAGCCTTCGCCGCTGCCATGGAATCGTGGCGTCAGCGTTGTGAAAAATGTGTACGTCTGCAGGGCGATTACGTCGAGAAGTAACGCCAGTTTCATCGATTTCGGGTGAGTAGTTAATTAGAAAAAAAAATCGGAGGCTTAGAACTTGAATGCACCTCGTACTTCGTATTTTAGAGTTTACAGGATCATGTATACACCGTCTCTTTTTCCGTTCCTTCCATCGTCCAATTTCTTCGTTCACCTTCCAATTTCTTGACTGTTTACGGTTATGTGGCCTCTTGCATGTTGTCTTTTGTGCTTTACAATTTCCTTTTGCAGTGTCTTCAGCCGGTGCCACCGTAATTGCGCCATAAACGACAACATACTTGAAAGAATGGTTGAACGAAATGAAACTGTTCTTCAAATTAGGTTGTATGGTGAAGATCAACAAAAGAAAAACGAGAATAATAAAAATACAGTCGAATTAAGTCAAGCGATTCTGAAGGAATTATTTTACAAACTGATAATCTAAAAGTTGCAGTTAAGTTTTTCTTTATTTGGACAGCAAAATATCGTCGATGGCAGGAGAAGATATCAGCTGCAGACAGCAATGGTAAGAAAATCATTTCTGAAGAGAAAAAGAGAAATTTGTTAACGTGGAGTATAAATTTAAATGTTATGAAAGCTTTTCCACAGATTTTCTCTGGTACCCACCATCGTACGCAAGTGAATAGCCGATGATAAGCACTTCAGACAAAGAATGAATAGAAGTGTTTCAAATTGCGGTATCTGCCCCCATCCGGTCGGCTGCACTGCAACACACGCCCGCCGCCATTCGCGCCGCCGCGTTTCCTAAAGCAGCCACCACGGCATAAGGGCGCTGCCACAAACGCTTACGCCGCTTCCAATGATATGCAACCATCTCTCTCTGGAGCTCCAGCGACGGGTCTACTTCGAACGTGGATGCACAGATTCTAATTTTGTGTGTTTGCCATTTCATAACATCTACAGATTTCCACTGTGGCTAGGGCACGTCATCTATAGAACAGTCATGTATTGAAAACTGAATTGTAAACCTTTCTATCCGGATACATTTCAACATTCTAGTGTTAGCAACTAATTCTGCAACTACAGCAAACAGATTAATGTAGTACTTTTACTATCTCTTATTATATGTAGAATAAATTGATATCTGAATTCTCTGTCAAGGAATCCCATCTGTTCTTCGCTCCCATATCCACTAAGGAACCAGAGGGCGTGCAGAGCAAGTTAAAACATAAATGTAGTGCTGAGGGTTATATGAGTAGATAGAATATATAATGCATAATACTAAAAGGAACTGGGAATAAAAGGAACGTATAGCACAATTGTACTATACGAGGAGATTGGTAGTTAAGACATATCCTAAGGCAATAACGTATCATCAGTTTTGTTAAGGGGGCAATTGTGGAGGTAAGAACTGTGGAGGGAGCACTAAAGGTTGTCGGCCTCTATGATTCGGTGGTCAGCGGGTCTGAGTGCTATGCGGAGGATCCGTGTTCCATTGTCGGAACTGTCAGGGATTTTATTTTGGTGGGAAGACTGGAGCTGCGTGCACTCAGCTTCGTGATGCAAGCTGAGGAGCTACCTAAGAGAAAAGAGGTGGCAGTGAGGTCACGAAATGCAACAACGGCCGGGGAGCTGTTTTCAACACCTACGCCTCAGTATTCAGCATCCGAAAGACTCTGTTGGCAGAGGATGTCGCGGCTGTCGGTCGTTATGTCCAGATTCGCTCATCTGCACCAGAATGCAGAGCACTGCTTTGCTTTGAAAACAAAGCTTGTTGGTAATGTTCTTTTATCTTTTTTTTTAGACCTCTCGGTCTTTTGACTAGTTTGATGCGCTCTGCCACGAATTCCTCTCCTGTGCCAAAATCTGCATCTCAGAGTAGCACTTGCGACCGACATCCTCAGTTACTTGCTGGATATATTAAAGTCTCTGTCTTCCTTTACAGTTTTTACCCTCTACAGATCCCTCTAGTACCATGGAAGACATTCCCTGATGTCTTAACAGATGTCCTACTATTCAGTCGCTTCTCCTTGTCAGTGAGTCCCACATATTCCTTTCCTCTCCGGTTCTGCGCAGAACGTTCTTTCCTTACATTATCAGTCCACCTCAATTTCAACATTCATCTGTATCACTACATCTGAACTGTATCGATTCTCTTCTGTTCTGGTTTTCCCACAGTCTGTTACTTCTTCTGTTCTGGTTTTCCCACAGTCTGTTTACTACCGCACATTCCTGTGCTCCAGAAATTTCTTCCTCAAATTAAGGCCTATGTTTGATACTAGTAGACTTCTCTTGGCCAGGAATGTCATTTTCGCCGATGCCAGTCTGCTTTTTGTGTCTTCCTTGCTCCGTCTGTCATTGATAATTGTGCTGCCTAGATAGTAGAATTCCTTAACTGCATCTGCCTCGTGACCATTAATACTGATGTTAGGTTTCTCTCTGTTCTCATTTCTGTTACTTGCCATTACTTCCGACTTTCTTCGATTAACTCTCCGGTGGTCGTGCGGCTCTAGACACTGCAGTCCGGAACCGCGGGACTGCTACGGTCGCAGGTTCGAATCCTGCCTTGGGCATGGATGTGTGTGATGTCCTTAGATTAGTTAGGTTTAAGTAGTTCTAAAGTTCTAGGGGACTCATGACCTAAGATGTTAAGTCCCATAGTGCTCAGAGCCATTTTTGATTAAGTCTCAAACCATATTCTTGAGTCATTAGACAGTTCATTCCATTCTGTAGATCATGCAATTTTTCTTCACTTTCAATCAGGATAGCAATGACATCAGCGTATCGTATAATTGATATCGTCTCATGTTCAATTTTAATTGTAATCCAGAATCTGCCTTTTATTTCCATCATTGCTTCTTCGATGTACAAATTGAACAGTAGAGGCGAAAGACTATACCTCTGTCTTACACCTTTTTTAATCCGAGGACTTTCTTATTGGTCGTCCACTCTTATTATTCTCTCTTGGCTCTTGTTCATATTGTATACTACCCGTCTCTCCCTATAGCGTATCCCTACTTCTCACAGAATCTCCAACACCTTGCAGCATTTTACACTGTCGAAGGCTTTTTCCAGGTCCACAAATCCTATGAAAGTGTCTTGATTTTCCTTTAGTTTTGCTTGCATTATCAACCGCAACGTCAGAATTGCCTCTCCCTTGTCTTCACCTTTTCTAAAGCCAAACTCATCGTCGTCTAGCACATCCTCAGTTTTCATTTCCATTCTTCTTTATATTATTCTTGTCAGCAACTAGAATGCCTCAGCTGTTGAAGCTGATTGTGCGATAATTCTCGCATGTTGAAGCTCTTGCGGTCTTTGGCAGTGGGTTGATAGTTTTTATCCTAAAATTTTCAAATCGTTCAAATGTCTTGGTGCACTGTTATTTTTTTATATGGCCTCTTGTTACCAAACTTATGATTCATTTCTGAACCTTGTATTTCAGCAAAGGAGCTATTTTTGTGGCATGAGGCATTCGCAACTCTAAAAGGGACGTTGAGAGACTAACATACTACTAAAATTTTGTTTTCAGTCTTGGCTGCAAAACCGCTTTATTACTTTATATTTTGCCAACAACGCTTTACGCATTAGGATCTTCAGACTGACTGCCATAACAGGTGATAAACACATATGCTGCCGTCCATGCAAATGTCTTAGCGGGCAGACACCGTTTCCAATATTTCATGTACATTGTGTAGGGCCCTACGCCGTTTACTCTACAAGGATACCGGACGTAGTCCCATAAACCTCGGAAAGGGCAACTACCTGCTGAGGTTTTTTATGTTCTTTAAAAGCGAATTCCCATGTACTCAACACTATTTTATATCAGGACACCACGAAATGTTCTTAAAACATTGACAACGTTGTTTGCCTGCTAATACGTTTGCATGGATGGCAGAATATGTGTTTAAAACTTGTAATGGCAGCCAACCTGAAGATTCCTCAAGGCGACACATGTTATTGGGAAAATATAAAATATTGAAGCCTGTTTTCCAGCGAAGACTGTTTATCTCATAAAATCCTTTGTCAGTGGTTGCTGTATCACACCACGGTGAATTGGAAGAAGTTCTAGGATTTTATTGCACTCATGTCTAGCCTGTACAATGATGCCTTATATATTTCCAAATGTAATCAGTTCTTACATTTCGGTATTAATTACTACGTTAATTTTATATTTCGAACATTTCCAATGAGGTAAATGCTACAACGTTATGTTGTTGATAGAAACTATATTTCAAAATGGATCTTCTCCTCAAAAATTTTACTTCGGATAACTTACTTTCATGCTTTTTACTCACTATTAAAGTTGTGTCGTACATGTAGAAATTCCTGATGTATATAGAGTATCGTACTTCTAAACTGCCCTGTTAGCCATGATTTGATAAGTTCATTATTCTTAGCATCGGATTCAGCATAATATCACTATTTCTGAAAGAATTTGCTTGCCATTGTTTTTCATCTTTATTCATTACATAGTTGTCCCTTTTTTTAGCTTCATTTGCTCGAATAGTTTCACCAATTTGTTGCATGAATGTCCAAAGTTTACACAGCAAATTGCTTTACGTTCACCTGGGTTCTGTATTACTTGTTTTAGAATAGTTTAATGTCTGAGGCTGACCATTCTTTTGCAAATACGATGTTAGATGACCCTTTTGTCATGAGATGTCAGGACAACGATGGATTTGTATAATTAACTTCTTCATTCCAGCCCTCGTCCATAGTACATCAGGAACAACTTGGTGGAGGCATCTAGTTGCCTCTCATGCGAAACAATAGACGTCCGGCATTGCTGACAGCGAAAAGAGTCTAGCAGAGCGTGATGTCTTTCGAAAGCTACTGTCAACTTCTCTGACCGCGACCATTATGACAGCATGGCAGTGCAGCTGACAGTGCCGAAGTGGCAACCGTGCCCTGACTCCAGCGGCTCTCTCCTTCTGCAGTGGCTGTCCCGTGGTCGAACAGCGGACCCTGCAGTGCATTCCAGGTTATCGCTCCGGGCATCAGGGGCTCGTGCTGTAGGCTGTGATACTGAGGCGAGAATATTTTAGTACAGAAATGTCTGAGTACTTATACACTCTAGACTATGCTGGTTTAGAACTTCAGGCACGAGCTGTAAACACTTCCCCGTTGCAAGTGACGAAAGGCTTCCATCCTTCCACTACAGTATGCAGCATCGGCTGTTGCCATGCCCCACCTAGCTCACCTCTGCCTCACAACACCTGTCGACCGTGTTTCGCGTGTCAACGTACAACACTCTCACCTGCCTGAGGCTCACTCTGTTGCAACTCACTTCCACGCTGGAGTACTTTCCGTCTGAATACGGCCGATAAACTACATTGCCCTCCTTTTTATCAAGACACGGTCCATCAGGTCGTCCAAACTACATTATCCTTTACACTACAGTTCCTGGCGAAAGGCCCTTCTGGCCCTATTTATCCTCTGAAGGATTATTCCAACAACTGGTCTCCTTAACCCTAACAGTTGATTTTATACATTTCTACGGGGCCTCTTGCCTTGCTCCTAAACTGAAATATGGAACTTACACAACTGGCCATTAAAATTGCTACACCACGAAGATACGTGCTACAGACGCGAAATTTAACCGACAGGAAGAAGATGCTGTGATATGCAAATGATTAGCATTTCAGAGCATTCACACAAGGTTGGCGCCGGTGGCGACACCTACAACGTGCTGACATGAGGAAAATTTCCAACCGATTTCTCATACACAAACAGCAGTTGACCGGCGTTGCCTGGTGAAACGTTGTTGTGATGACTCGTGTAAGGAGGAGAAATACGTACCATCACGTTTCCGAATTTGATAAAGGTCGGATTGTAACCTATCGCGGCTCGCGTTGGTCGAGATCCAATGACTGTTAGCAGAATATGGAATCGGTGGGTTCAGGAGGGTAATAGGGAACGCCGTGCTGGATCCCAACGGCCTCGTATCACTAGCAGTCGAGATGACAGGCATCTTATCCGCATGGCTGTAACGGATCGTGCAGACACGTCTCGATCCCTGAGTCAACAGATGGGGCCGTTTTCAAGACAACAACCATCTGCACGAACAGTTCGACGACGTTTGCAGCAGCATGGACTATCAGCTCGGAGACCATGGCTGCGGTTACCCTTGACGCTTCATGACAGACAGGAGCGCCTGCGATGGTGTACTCAACGACGAACCTGGCTGCACGAATGGCAAAACGTCATTTTTTCGGATGAAACCAGGTTCTGTTTACAGCATCATGATGGTCGCATCCGTGTTTGGCGACATCGCGGTGAATTCACTCTGGCGTATCACCCGGCGTGGTGGTATGGGGTGCCATTAGTTACATTTCAGATGTGTTACGACCCGTGGCTCTATCCTTCATTCTATCCCAGCGAAATCCTACATTTTATCAGGATAATGAACGGCCGCATGTTGCAGGTCCTGTACGGACCTTTCTGGATGCAGAAAATGTTCGACTGCTGCCCTGGCTAACACATTCTCCAGATCTCTCACCAATTGAAGACGTCTGGTCAATGATGGCCGAGCAACTGGCTCGTCACAATACTCCAGTCACTACAGTCGACGAACCGTGGTACAGTGTTGTAGCTGCATGGGCAGCTGTAGCTGTACACGCCATCCAAGCTCCGAGTCAATGCCAAGGCGTATCAAGGCCGTTATTATGGCCAGAGGTGGTTGTTCTGGGTACTGATTTCTCAGGATCTATGCACCGAAATTACGTGAAAATGTAATCACAGGTCAGTTCTAGTATAATATATTTGTCCAATGAATATCCGTTTATCATCTGCATTTCTTCTCGGTGTAGAAATTTTAATGGCCAGTAGTGTATTTCCTTAATATGCTTCTCGTTGGACAATAGCTTCTAACTCTGTTGCAGACTTACAGGCTTACAGGCTTACCTGTAATAATAATTCCCTCGGTCGTTCATCTTCCTCCTGCTGCCTTTGTGCTCGGTGCACCCAGTCGACTGGAACCTGAACCACAGCTGGGTCTGAACTCACCCTTGTCCTTGATCCTCTATGTAGCAAAACAGGGACTACAATCAGCTGAACAAGCGCCGCTGCTGTGATTGGTATGACAGCAGTCAATGTTGTCTTTTTCCATTTCCAATTTTCCAAATATAAACTTAAATGTTGCAATAAGATTTCCATGGAGACTCATCCGTCCTGTTGTTTCAGAAGTGTGGTTATAGACTGCGTTACTTCCGGCCATCGAGTGTGATCGAAGCTAGTTAGATCTGCTTCTGGTAGAACTTCCATGAGCTGCTCTGGCCAATACAAAAAAGGCTCCGAAATATTCCGGTGGTCAAGTGGTAAGTATCTCGCAGGCTGTTCCATTTAAAAAGAAACAGCTCACGTTTAATTCTAGCGTCTTTGCTGACATAAGCTTCCCCTGCTCGAGACAACTATCCACACCTACCATCTTGTCGAAGGCAGAGTACAACCAATGTGCCTAGACCTGCTAGAAGTACGGTTCCGGCTTGATCACTTTTCTATTGCATTCTCTTACCTCATTTTGTCCCCTTAGCAACTTCACTGTACAGGAATCCAGCCCACCCTTAATACCAAATTCGGACAGGCGGTGATTTCCAATCAGCAGCATTTTTGTAACTTGGCTTCCTCCATTTCTATATATCTTCCTGTTGTCGCTTGCAATTAGTAAGAGTCGCTCCATTTTTACTCTTACAAATTTGTTCAATATCCGTCACTTGACAGGATACGCATCAACTACGTAGTATTCGTAACGTGCTTGTTTCCGTGCTACTGGTATAAAAACGGAAATGTAAGCTTTCGCTCCATCAGTTCTCACCGATACTGAGGCTACCTTGAATTAAAAATGTAAGTTTCTTCGGTATTTCCTTCTGTATTTCCTTAGACCCTCTAAATACTGATCTGGCGACAACTAGTTTACCCCTGACTGACTTCTTGCAGCCTGCGGCGTAGCCTCCTGTAGCTCGGTCACTTTCCCTCGTGCTTCCCAAACACTACCTTTTACCGACTTCAAGCATTTTTTCATCACTACTTCCATATCTAAGACTTCTACTTCAGTTTGTAGTTCCCTTATGTTCGGCTTAACTGCTTCTTCTGCATCTTTGGCACACCGCATTACTTTTCCAGTCAATTGTAATAGTCCTTCTCTAAACTTCCAGTCTGCCTAGGATGCCAATTTCTCACGTCTTTGTTCCCTTTTTCTCTCTTCTATGCTGTCGTCCACCTTTTAAATATCTTCCTCATCAGCATTGTCAAATATTGTTTTCATAAGCCGACCTCCAGCGTCGATCAACCCTTCTTCTTTCGTGAAGGTCGAATAGCCCCCAGTACCTGGGTCACTTCATTCCATAGTTTCTCGTACGCTCCATGTCCTCTCTCACATACCATGGCACTTTCTTTGAGTATCTCGTACCTTTCCGTTTCCTGGAGGAATTTGTCGAATGCTTCTTCCAATCTAGCATCCTCCGCAGGTATCTCCCGTACGTTGAATACCACCTGTATCACCCAGCGATGACGTGATCGCTTCGTTTTCCTGCTTGGCGAACAGCTATCCCCCTTATAGGTGCTGCTTCCGTAACGCTTCCACGCCGCTCTTGTTTATCTCCCCTCACCCTCCTTCTGTTTATCTTCTCCTCACTCTCACTCTCTGGTCAGAATCTCCTCTCCCTGGAATAACATCCAGACTCCCTTCAAAAGATTTCAACCACCCTACGTGCACAACTATCTTTCTCGTTGGAATTTGAATCTTGACACTTAATGATGACGTAGTCTCTACCACTTGGTATGGCCCCTGATTCTTTGCACAAAACCTCTTTGTCCCTACATTCGGCGTATACGAAGTTAATAGCATCACACTCTGACGAACCTTACATTGTGGCATTCTTGCCATACAGCCCACAGCTTGACCTATTTATCCAGTGCTCGTGTATTTGCCCTCCAGTCTTCGCTTTCTTCGTTTTCAATATATAGAACGGTGATACTACTTCATATGGCGATAACCCTATATTCGGATATTGTTTTGAGTTGTACCTTGGAAATATATATAGGAAAGGCAAACCCAGGTTTCTAGCATTTGTAGACTTAAAGAAGGCTTTGACGATGTTGATTACAATACTCTCTTTCACATTCTGAAGGTGACAGGCGTCAAATACAGGGAGCCAAAGGCTATTTACAATTGGTACAAAAACCAGATGGCAGTTACAGGAGTCGAGGGCCATAAAAAGGAATCAGTGAATGGAAAGGGAGTGATACAGGGTTGTGGCCTATCCCCAATGTTATTCAATCTCTATATTGAGCAAGCATTAAAGGAAACAAAAGAAAATTTCGGAGTAGAAATTAAAATACTTGGAGAAGAAATAAATACTTTGAGGTTTGCTGATGACATTTTAATTCTGTCAGAGACTGCAATGGACCTGGAAGAGCAGTTGAACGGAATGGACAGTGTCTTGAAAGGAGGATATAAGATGAACATCAACAAAAGCAAAATGCGAATAATGGAATGTAGTCGAATTATATCGGGTGATGCTGAAGGAATTAGATTAGTAAATGAAACACGTAAAGTAGTGGATGAGTTTTCCTATTTGGGGAGCAAAATAACTGATGATGGTCGAAGTAGAGAGGATATAAAATGTAGACTGGAAATGGAAAGGAAAACTTTTCTGGAGAAAAAAATTTGTTAACATCGAGTATAGATTTAAGTCTCAGGAAGTCGTTTCTGAAAGTATTTGTATGGAGTGTAGCCATGTATAGAAGCTTTAGAAATGTGGTGCTACAGAATAATGCTGAAGATTAGATGGCAAGGTACTGAATAGAATTGGGGAGAAGAGAAATTTGTGGCACAACGTGACTAGAAGAAGAGATCGGTCGGCACGACATGTTGCGAGGCAGCAAGGGATCACCAATTTTGTATTGGGGTGCAGCGTAGACGGTAAAACTCGTAGAGGGAGACCCAGAGAAGGTCAGATTCGCACCTTACATGAGAGCTTTATACATCACAACGGGAAGGTGAATATGACACCTAACTTAATTTGGTAGTAATTAGCAAACTTGACTATCAGTACGTGATACAACAAGGGATAACACTAAATCGACAGTAAATAACACACCGTTCCTATAATGCATGTTTGAGCGGAAGGTGAAAAAGCAGCGAGAGGCGTTTTAGTTTGAAATCCGGAGGGACGGTACCACAGAAACCAGTGAAAGGGACGTCCCAGGGGGAAAGCCAACGACCGATTAGGTGATTCAGACGTGGAGAAGGAGTATGACGGCCCATCTGAGGGAGGGCAGGAAGGAAAGCTAGTAGAAAACTGTGTTTCGGAATTCCAAATGGATATGAAACAAAACCAGTGACACATTTTCGATCAAGTATTCAGCGAGTGGTACACACGTGAGAGAGTCGTGTACACATTTAAGTGTTTGGCACGGTCACAAAACGTCCGATTGGTTGAAACGCGCAAGGAAGAAAAAAAGCGCCAAAGTTTCGAGGCAATTTAATTGTAGAGACCTTGCGATTGGTAGAGAGAGTTTCCATAAAATAAGCGGAACCCTCCTATTGGTTGAAAAAAGCCATGACGTGAAAAACGAAAGAACCTACGTGGGGAGACAGTTTGGCTATGAGTAAGACAAGACGGAAATTTTCGTGGACTCTTCTCTGAACTGGCGTCAAGTGCAGAATGGAACGCATAACACTCTGTACGATGCAGAGTAGTAATTTGTGTGAACACTGCGTTCACAGCGGCTGATATCCAGCTATAAATTAACTGTAGCATTGCTTAGCTCGAACTATGGAGCAACGAACCAGCCAATTAGTTGATTGTTCTTGCGAGAACTGAGAGGATATTATAATATGCATGCTGCTCCAACGATGCATTCTAAGACTCGGGACGAGTACAAGTTCTCTTGCATAACGGGAAACATAGGGAAAGTTGCTGCTGGAAAATTCAGTAAAGGTATAATTAGTTTTATAGGAATTGCAGCGGAAGAGAGCGGCCTAGCAGACAACAGCTGATTGCAGCTTAAGATAAATACCGCGTTCAGAGGTGTAAAGTTGTTGGTTCACCAGCTTGCGTCCACTGCATACTCAAGCGATCTTGGGTAATCTTTTGCTCGGTTTATCACATAATTAACCATGCAACATAGACATGATTGTCATCCTAAAACAGTACTGAACTTGAACCGCAATCGGACTATTTTTGTAGTACTGACCAACATCAAAACGTAAGTGTGGGAACAATTTTGTGAAGAAACTTCTAATTAAACTTTAATATTGTCGTGTTTAGGATAATTTTACCTTCTGAGAGCCAATATTTAATATTGTCGTGTTTAGGATTATTTCACTTTTTGCTTTTGACGAGATGCGTTATCCTGACAACTGTTTTTTTGTTGTCACATTTAAAACTGTGTAAATGCGTGTATTTTCGTGCTACTATTGCGACATTAAACATGGCATTTCAACTTACACAGTTGCCATCAATCCTAGAATAAGTAAACCACCAATATTGCACCTTACAAATGGCGACCCTGCCAGGCTGGTAACTGGTTTGACTGGATGGCAACTAGCCAATTAGTATGAAAAATAAAGATTTCTTAATTTTAAAAAAAATTGTATTGTTTTGTGACCAGGTTACCCAAGGTATGTAAATGTATAGTGGATAGACTACAGTAAATGTGTGATCCAAAGTGTAGAAAAGTTGTATTAGCAAGTAGAATAACATTTGTCATTGTGTAGAAGTAGCTTGTGAATGACCTTGCTGGCGCGCGCGAAGTTATTCACGGCGTTGTTGGGTTCGGTCCGAAAATCCACAAAGAATGAAAGTGTTGCTAATGATGAGTACATAATCTAAGAAACTTTCTATGATATTTTGGAAACGTGTAAGATCATATACCTTGATGTTGACGAGAGCGCAAGCTCGTGCATTTCGAAAGACAGAGGTTAGCGAGACGATCAGAGATGGTGGAAGAACGGAGAGTGTCGCAGATAGGTCAAATTGAAGATCTTGACAAGATAGAGACAGACGTAGAACAAAAAGTATGGGGTGCGAATCACGGAACGGAACGTAGTGATACCGCAGACGGAATGGTGGCAGCTTCACGATTGGTATCACAGTCTGAGAACACACGAAAACAAACAAATGACGGATCTAGTGGGTCAGAAATAGAGTCAGAGGATGAGCAACTTCGGTATGTTGAACCAAATATAGCAATTTTGAACCAAACGGGACAGTTTCCAACAGAAAATATGTATGTAAGTGCGTCCGCGCTGTGCACGAAGTCGGTAAAACGCCACGTGAAAGAGGCGAACGGTGAAATTTACATCAAACAGTGACAGGTGACGATGGCGAACAGTCAGATAGTATGTGCGCATTATTGAAACAACTCACAATGGTCGTAAAGCAAACGAGTGAAACAACAAATGCAAGGTGAGAAGACTTAAAAACCGAAACGGCGAATTGGAAAAGAGACACAAATACTGCATTAAATAGTCTCCAATTTGAAACTTACGCTGGGTTCGAGAAAGTCCGTGAAGATCAGCAGAAACTACGAACAGAAGTCAATGAACAGTTTACTGAAATCCGGAGAGAGGCGAGAGACTCACGCGAGCTTATAAATTGTTAATGGCTGACCAGAAAAAGATGTGTTCTGACGTTGACCAGATCCAGAGTGGATAAGTTAGCACGTAAAACGTCTGGTAAGGAGCAAAAAATCTAGGAAGAGCTCAATGACAGAAAACGTGTCATCCGAGCGGCGTTAAAACGCATTGAAAACATAGTCTCGAAAAATCAGAAACAGTGTGAAGACCTTCGTACAGAATTGAAACAGTGTATCGAGAATCGTACAGAAAACAGTAGCGAGGTGACGGAATCCGTAGTATCATCCGACATAGTGATGGGAAGAAATCCTGAAATAAGCAAGTCAGTTGTACAATCATTCGTAGCAGTAGCGGAAGCACAAAAATGTCATGAAATTCCAGTCGTATATCCACAAGAGGATGCATCCATAATTACGGAGGCGAAACAAAAGCAAATAGGAAAAGAACAGTTAACACAGCTGAGCGAAGCACGTGGTGTGCGGTCACAGCAGACAAGGGAGCGAGAAACGCTAAACGCGCGCGTTCCAACAGAGCGGCAGCCGACCCTGCGAACGTACGCGAGTGACGCGAGAACAGAGCGAGTTACGGTAACACATGCACCAATTTTCCTGTTTCCAAGATACAGTACAACAGTCATAGACCCCAAGACAACATGAACGTAATAGAAAGGCAGAACACTGATCCATTTACGGGAAATGTAAACGAATCATTCAATCCGGCACACGAGAAACAGTACGGTATAGATAACTGCACACCACTGCGTACATACATTGCTAAATGGGACATAAATACGTCATATCAAGACCCAAATGTGGTAGAACGAGTACAAGAGAACATGACACAGTCGAAGGGAACGAGTAATGTTTTAGAAACACAGACGCCGTATGGTGAAAGAAAGGTTTGATAATGATCACTTTTTGACAGTCAGAAAATTGCAACATTACAAAGAAAGCGGGAACGGCTTACATCCACGCACAACTATAAATCAATTTCACATCGGTTTACCAGAGCATTGGCCACTTAGCCATAAACATGACTTCATTTGTGGGCATAAGGACGGTGCAATACCAGAATCCAAGTCAGGAGTAGTTGTAAACTGTCAATCGTATCAGCAATTTAAATCCGCACTGGTCCACGGAAACACAAAATAGAATAAGGTATGAGTTATTACAGAAAGAGTTGTTCGAAAATTCAGGCGAAAAGAAACCCGTTACATTTTTCGAGGAAATGACAAGAAAAGAATCAGTGTTTAGATAACCAATACAGTGATGGGGAACTGATAGAGATATGCACAGTGAAGTTACTGTTACTTTATCAGCAGTCATTGGTTGGTAGGGCAGGACATAATATACAAGTATTTAAAGGAATGTTAAGAGAACTTGAATTAATATTCAGTGAAGACGACGCAAAGAAACAACTACAATCAGAGGATACAATAATAGGGGGCATAACAGCAACCGATAACGTTTTAATAATAACAATTCCAGTATCAATAATAACGTAGGAGAACGTAATGGGTTTGGAAGGAGTGGTAATCGCCCATGGGATAACAATAATAATTATGGTTTTGGAAACGCACAGAGGGCAAATAACGATTATGGTTTTGGTGGGCCGTGGAATTACAATGGTGGATTTGGTCCCAGAAACTACGGTGGTTACTATGATCCGAAATACAATCCCCGTAAGAACGAAGGCGGAAGCTTTAGAGGATTTCAGCAGCAAAATCCAGGTCATTCAGATGGTAATGGAATGGCCAGAACGCAGAAAGGTTGGGAAAATGAAGCTTCAGCGGGACAAAACACGCGAAATGAACCGGTAGAAGAAGTCGAGTGAAGGCCACCAAACCCAGTTAAAAGACTGAATTGACGAAATGAACATTAGGAAGGCCAATAGTAATACCCAAGTGAGAAGTGAAGTCTTTCCAGTTTCTAAAGTAAAACATCGACATTTTGTAAAATTAGCATCAAGCAATAGGAAGGTTACAGCGTTAAAAAAAAATTCTTTTCTATATACACAGGTCCCATGGAAGTAAGTATTTTAGTCCATAATAATGCAGTCCAATTGATTAATCCAAAAACAGGAAAATCATTGGGTTTGCACGACGTAATTCATTTAAAGTTATTCAGACAAAAAAAAAGAAGAGTAACTCCACACGAGAATTTATTTGTATTAAATCTTCAGAAATCAAAAGGTATGAATGATAGGAAAATGCACACAGCTAAAACTTTTAACTTGTACTTATCACAGTTAAATAAATAAAATAAGTGTTGTTAGGATGGTAAATGGAGAATGATGAAGAAATCACAGGAAAATAAGAACTAAAGTAACTCTTCTACAAACGAAATGTGTTCTGGGGAAAGAGTTGAAAGTAAGAAGAAAAATAGAGGTCATCATGTGGATAGTTTGACGAAATAGTAGAAGATTCTCTCTTAAAGACGTAGAGTGAAGGAAGAGGAAGTTGATTTTTGTAGACGAAAGGAAGTGAAGAAGTAGGAAGGAAATAAACAATTAGGTGGGAAGGAGGCAAGCATTTTTAATCTGTTCCGTCGAGGACGGTGAACAAATAACTGAGGAGATATTTTGAGGGACTATGTGAAGCATATATGATTTGTGGAAGGTACCACAATCTGATACTGAGCGAGAAATATGAGGGAAATGAATATAGGAAGTCGTTAGGATGTAATAATTAGGAAAGAGAATTGAAGTATTCAGTTAAGCAGGAGACAAGCTATTTCGTGGAAGGAGGTAAACAGTGGGAAGAAAAACTAACCCAGAAAGGATTTCAATATAGGAATATTATGAGGAAAGAAAGGAATATAAAAGTGAACAAATAACTGAGGAGATATTTTGGGGGACTATGTGAAGCATATTTGATTTGTGGAAAGGAAAAAGGGATAAGTACAATGAGAAATAGAAATTTTAAAATTAAAAAAAAAGCAATAGAACAATAGATAATATTTTTGAAAGGTAAAATATCAACAAAGCAGCAATAAAGTGTATTTTGAAGTTCTGTTACAGATAAGGATAAAAATAAGAGATTGCAAAGAAAAGGGCGCTGAAGTCGGAGTCAAGTTGCGAAGTTTTCAAAATAACATAATATACTTGTAGTTAGAAAACTAAAAAAGAAGTAGAATTGGAAAGTCACTAAGTTACTAACCGTCATCACCATCAATTTCACTCTTACTAAACATCGTGATGAGGATGAGGAAACCATGACCTTTGTATTAAGAAAAGAAAATGGGGAAAGATTGAAAATAAATATACAGGGATAAGAAAAACTGTTTTGGATAGAGTAATAACACTTTTTGTACAGTCAAGAGAAAAAGTTTAAAGTTTGTAAAGTTTTAGCGTAATTTAAGAGAGAAACATTATATTAGATATGGTGTCAGCAGACAACATGCAGCATCATTGCGGCCAGGTCGACGACAAGACTGAGGAGAGCCGTTAAGCAAGAGAGGAAGGGACTCTGTGAGTGCCTGGTACGTCTGCTACGAGATGACGAAAGAAAAGGCCTTGATGGAAGCAACGTTCCTAGAGGATAACTCCTCTTTGGGAGAGATACACCGCATCCTGGATACGATCAATATGTACCATGAAGTTAGCTATATTCATATGAAAGCCACACACAAGCGTTATAACAATGGTTTTGCGAAAGTGTTCGATACGTGGCACTTTTATCGCGAATTCTTCAAAGCAGCATGTGAAGAGGTAATGGATGTCCACCGAACCGGAACGGCGAGGACGAGTGGAGGCTTAGATTCACCACACGAAGAAGAAGAAACGCGTTTCTGTAACTCAATGTACAGAACAGCGGAAAATGCTATCAGACCATACGAAATTCGACAGCTGCGAAACAGTCGCTGAACACTCATGGGACGGAACAAGATAACGATGGAAGTCTGTTCAACTTATCTAGATGAACAACCGATTACAATGAAGAATACACAACATATGCAAAGAAGACGCCATAAGAACGGATTAAACGAGAACAAGGTTAAACAGGTCTTCAGTCCTAATTCCCGATCCAGAGAAGAGCGAAGATACAAGTGAGAAGACAGCAAGATGCACCAAGAACAGAAGATGCAATGCAGAAGTTTTGAAAGAAAGAAGAGCCTGGACAAGAAGAGATCAAGAAAGCTTTTCAAATCCCTTCCCATAAAAGACCATTATTGCATTTAATTACCAACGAGAATCCAATTTGACTGTTCTAACAGTATAAATATCCGATATTCTTTATGGCAAATTGCAACACCTTCAGATGTCATACCGAAAAATGGGAGACAACAACTAGCATGGAAACCTAGAGACGAAGTGACCAACGATGAACCGGAATAAAGAGTCGACGAAAGATGAAGAAAAGTTTATGCTGCCAAAAAGAGATCTCCAATACAACGCCGCCATGGGCATATGCAACATGAAACAAAGGCAACCACGCACTCATGACACGCTCAGACCTTCAGCAACCCTTCCCTCTGCCAACCGTCATTCCATACTGAACGGAAACGCGGCGAGAAGCATACCAAGCGTCGTTCCATGCAAGCGGCGAGGTCCACCACCAACCGTCATTCCATGTTTGACAGAGACACGTCGAAACACTCGAAGAAAAAAAAACAGTTTTTAATAAACCATGTTAAAGATGTAGGAGAAAGAACTGTCTGTGACAGACTACAACCCGAAAAGAGGGGGATTTTTTATTGTGTTTAAAAATATGTGAACCTGAAGATTTTTAGGTGTTAGCAATAGATCTCTATTAAGGATGTTCTATTTTTATTTTATCTTGACATGGCAATAATATTTTCTTGCATTGCATACTTTTTTCAGCATGTTTAAGTTAAGAAAACCTAATGTTAATTTTTGGGATGTTAAGATTCTAGTGTAATGTGTTCATTAAAAGTACAAGAAAGATAAATACGAAGGGGTTTAGTTATTCCGTGATGTCCGTTTAAATTTTGTAAAGCAATTAGTAGGCTTAGAAATTTAATATGTATGTAAAAGACAAATTTGAAAATTTTTGTAATCTCATAATACGTAGGGTTAAGACTTTTGGGGAATATAAGCAAGTTAATGTATACAATTATGCCTGTAAAGTCATGGATATGGTTGAGTTATGGATTATCAAGCTTAATTTTAAGAAATGAACATGTCTTCAATTAGGATTAATATGAAAGCTAGAGAACAGCAACATTTTTTATGAAAGGGGAGGATAGTATTAAATGAAGATTTCCTCACCTTCAGTAAATATCCATTATCATTTAACATAAATTAGGAAATCAAAGAAAACCCAATCAATGTCCAAAAATGAAATTCCTGAAAAGATACAAATTTATATATATGTGTGTGTGTGTTGTGTTGGCAGAAGAGCCAACACCGTGTAGCTAGAGGAGGACGAAATGCACGCTTTTAAGCTCACGCAAACTGGCGTGAGGTCTGGAACAGGACAATGTAATTAATATAGCCAATAAGGCACGTTGCTGCTGGAATATTTAACTTTAGTCCATAATTGGTGTACATCTCTCTTGACGGTACATGTTTTATAATCTCAATATTAACTGGTAATGGCGCCTTGCTAGGTCGTAGCAAATGACGTAGCTGAAGGCTATGCTATCGTCTCGGCAAATGAGAGCGTATTTGTCAGTGTAGCATCGCTAGCAAAGTCGGCTGTGCAACTGGGGCGAGTGCTAGGACGTCTCTTTAGACCTGCCGTGTGGTGGCGCTCGGTCTGCAATCACTGACAGTGGCGACACGTGGGTCCGACGTATACTAACGGACTGCGGCCGATTTAAAGGCTACCAACTAGCAAGTGAGGTGTCTGGTTGTGACACCACAATATATATATATACACTCAAATTATTCGAATTAAAATTATAAATTTAGTCAACTATTTTGAAAGAAAAATATTCCTTTAGATTAGTTAAACAGAATTGTACAAAAAATCAGACAATTAGAGTCAGTGTTAAATTCTAAAAGAAAAAAAAGAAAATCATTTAACGGGTCTAATCCGTAGACATTAAATCAAGTAAAATGTAAAACAATGAGACTGAATAGAACCACTGTTTAAGATATACAAGGGTAATCCCAAAAGTAGGGTCTCCTATTTTATTATAAGCAATTACAACTGTTTATTTCTACAATGGTTTACATCTGTTTCCAGCTTGAATATTTAGCTATTTCTCGACATAATCACCATTTCAGTCGATGCATTGTTGTTGACCTGTGGCAGATTTTGTATGCCCATGTCATACCAGCTCGCCGCCATACTCTTCAGAAAGTTATGAACCTCTTCTTTCACCTCGACGTCGGAGCTAAATCGCTTTCCGACCAAATTTTCTTTAAACATAGGGAACATATGATAGCCACTGGTCGTCAAGTCAGGACTATAGCACGGATGGGTAATTATGTTCGACAAACTGTAGCAGGAGAGCAACGGTTTGCCGAGCGATGTGTAGGCGAGCGTTGTCCTGGAGAAAGCGTATGCCCTTGCTCAACATTCCTCTTCTCCGGTTTTGAATTGCCCATTTGAGTTTTTCCAGAATCTCACATTACCTATCAGGGTTAATTGTGGTCCCAGTGGGCATTAGGTTGACCAACAATAACCCTTTCCGATCCCAAAAATCGGTTGTCATGACTTTACCGGCAGACTGTGTTTGTTTGAATTTCCGCAGCTTTCGCGAAGAAGGATGCCGCCACTAGCGTGATTGTTGCTTGGTCTCAGGTGTAAAGTGGTATGCCCAGGTTTCGTCACCCATGACAATTGAGTCCACAAAGTTGTCCTGTTCGGCTACAGGGCGGTGAAGAAATGTGCGGGAAGGATCAACTCGTTGCCACATGTGGTCTTCAGTCAGCATGCGTGGCACCCATCTTGCGCACACCTTCCGGTAGTTCACTGTTTACGTTAAAATTCTGTGATCGGTGCTTTGGGAAACCTCAGGAACCAACATGCAGAGATCAATCAGGGTGATCCGCCGATCTTCATGCATGCTTTGCTCAACCTTCAACACTGTCTCCTCAGAAATTGACGGTCTCCCTCTCCTTTGTTCATCGTGAATTTCAGTCTGACCAGCTGCAAACTCTCTACACCGCTCACGAACATTTTTGACATCCATGCACGACTCACCATACAGTCCCGCCAACTGGTGATGGATTTCAGTCGGCGCAGTGCCCTTTGCGTTCAAAAACCGAGTAACTGCGCGCAATTCGCACTCAGCGGTAACATCGAATGGGGACTGCCAAGCCAAAACTGAGCACTTCAGCGCAGCGTGTACATGTTTACACCCAGTGCGTGAAGCACTCTTCATAACAGTGTGACCAACTGCCATACAAAAAGAGTCCTGTACTAATAAATAAATAGGAGGCCTTTCGTTTGGGATTATCCTCATACAAAATATTAAAATGGGAAGTTGGTCACCAATTATATCAATTGCTATAGGCAGCTATTGCAACCAATTTTGCACTGCCTTCAGTCAATTTCCCAACAACTGATTGACCCACCACAGAATTGAACTCGGAAGAAGGATAATATTTCAGGTGGCAGAATAAATGAAGGTCAGTTTTGCACCTTAAATCAGAGCTTTATACATCGCAACGGGAAGGTGAATATGACACCTAACTTAATTCGGCGGTGACGAGCAAATTTGCCTATCAGTATGTAATGCTGAAAGGGATGGCACTCAATCGACAGTAAATAACACACCGTTCCTATAATGCATGTTTGAGCGGAAGGTGAAACAAGCAACGAGAAGCGTTTTAGTTTGGGATTCAGAGGGACGAGGGCAGAGGCAAGGCTGTGATACAAGGGGTACCACGGGAACCAATTAAAGGGGTGTCCCAGGCAGTAAATCAACGACTAAGACGAAGAGAGCGAATATAACTGCCCATTTGAGGGACGGCAGGAAGGAGAGCTTTTAGAAAACTGCATTTCGGGATTCCGAAGGGATACGAAACAAAACCAGTGACACATTTTCGATCAAATGTTCAGCAAGTGGTACACATATGAGAATGTCAATGTATGCATTTAGGTGTCTGGAACGGGCACAAAACGTCCGACTGGTGGAAACGCGCTAGGAAGGACAAAAGAGATAAAGTTTCGACGCAATTTAATTGTAGGGACCTTGCGATTGGTAGAGAGAGTTTCCACAAAATAAGAGGAACCCTCCTATTGGTCGAAAAAAGCCGTGACTTGAAGAATGAAACAGCCTAGGTGGGGAGATAGTTCGGCTATGAGTAAGAGAAGACGGAAATTTTCGTGGCCTCTTCTCTGAAGTTCCGTCAAGTGCAGAATGGAGCGCATAACGCTCTGTGCGATTCAGGGGAGTAATCTGTGTGAACACTGCGTTCACAGCGGCTGATATCCAGCTAGAAATCAGCTGTAGCATTGTTTACCTCCTACTGTGGAGAAACGAACCAGCCAGTTAATTGTTACGGTATCTGTTCTTTCCAACATGTCCGAAAGAGCAGATACCATGCAGCTTGTAAGAAAGCAATTACAATGAAATGAATATCCCTAGCTGCACACAGGAATTGATGTAAGTCAATAGGAACAGTTGAAAATGTGTGCCCCAACCAGGACTCGAACCCGTGATCTCCTGCTTACCTGGCAGATGTTATATTCAACTGAGCAGCCGAGGACGCAGAGAATTGTGCGACTGCATGGACTTATCCCTGAAACACCTCCCGTAAGACCCACGTTCTCAACTTATTGTCCCGCACTATATTCGCAGTGCCCATGCCCATTACACTCATTACTCATGACTTTCTTGCCGATTCCCTGCAGTCTAACTATTCTCTGTGTCCTAAGTGATTCAGATGGATAGAGCATCTGCCATGTAAGCGGGAGACCCTGGGTTCGAGTCCCGGTCAGGGCACACATTTTCAACTGCCACCGTTGTATTATATCAACGCCTATATGCAGCTAGGGACATTCATTTCATTGTAATTTTATTTAATATTCTTGTGTTTAGGATTATTTCACTTTTTGATGTTGATGAGATGTGTTATCCTGACAACTGTTTTTTTGTTGTCACATTGAAAACTGTGTAAAGAAGTATATTTTTGCGCTAATATTGCGACATTAAACATATCATTTCAAATTACACAGTTGTCACCAATTCTATAATAAGTAAACCACAAATATTGCACCTTAAAACGTGTGTATGTTTAATAAAATTCTTCTGGGTTTGAGGCCGCATTTTCATCTGTAAAATTCCGATGTTTTGGTAACTTACAACAGTCGCCAAAATTTCGGAATTTTACAGATGACAATACCTCAAACACAGAAGAATTTTATTGATTGTGACAACGTCCACGGAAGCGTACATTTAAATTTAACGTGTATATGTATTAAGTGAATTCTTCAAGAAATACAAGTTACCCTCAATACACAATTTATAAACAATTTCATCATTCCAGCCTTTTTGCAACATGTCTTTTCGTTTTTTCGTGACATAGTCATTTTTTTAGGGGAAGCCGTTTGCAAATAAATTACTTTTTTGTTACTATGATGGTTTTGTTACTGAGTACTGGTTGATCAACTGTAACAGTCTCTAGCGATGACTTTCAGGCAGAATCTATGGCCCAGGAGACGCTATGTCCCTTGACAGCAGCAGTGCCTTACCTACCCACAGAGAGTAGCCCCTTGCATTACTGACTGCCCGGTTGCCTATCTTGCAGGTGAGCGGCACTCTGCACAACACGGGCCAGACGCTGGTGTTCCGCGTGAGCAAGGACGCCAAGGAGCAGCCTGTCAACATCACGGGCGGCCCGCTCGCCTACCGCTACCAGTTTGAGGAGATGTACTTCCACTATGGCACCAACAACAGCCACGGCTCCGAGCACCGCATCCACGGCTACTCCTTCCCTGGAGAGGTACATTTTATTCTCTCTCTCTCACTCACTTTCTAAAATACGAGTACATTCTGTTAGCCATCACAATGCGATTTACGTACTTTTAATATCAGTGTGAAAACAAAAAATTATAACGTATCTTTATATATTGACTATACCGATAGGGACAGATTGCTAAAAGAATAACAATACCATTAAGATTTCTATGTGGAGAGCAATTTTACACTGCTGCCCTTAACCCCAAACAATACCAACGCACTTTTCATAATGTGTAGTATCAAGGGGAGAAGGGAAATTTCATGCCCACCGCGAAAAATAAGTAAAAATTAAGAATAAAAACCTAAAAAATAAAATTTTGTTAAACTGCGTAACTTTCACAAGCAACCCACTTTTTGAACAGGTACTAACATATAAGTAGGGTATACAACCTGAAATATCTTTTACCACACTCTTAGCAATTCGAGGCATTTTCCGTAATGTTTCCACCGAGCAGAAGGGTGCCTTGTGACTACCACCAAACATTGAAAAAAGTACTAGTTTCAGTAACTGTCGCTGATTTTCATTCACACTACACTTTTTAACGTTATATACGGGTCTAAGACGGGTCCACGACCGGAAAACATGAATGCGATATTTGCTTCGAAATCACATTCACTACTAAGACTTTTGGGTTACGTTTTACTCATAAATTTAAAACAGTTACGCAGTCTAATAAATGAAATCATTACATATTTTTTCTAAATTTTAAAATATTAAGTACCAGACTAGATTAAGATATTTTCAAAACGTGAGCACAAAGTACACGCCATCCCCCCCCCCCCTCCCACACACCCCCCGACCTAATTGGTATTTTTTTTTGGTCATCAGTCTACTGACTGGTTTGATGCGGCCCGCCACGAATTCCTTTCCTGTGCTAACCTCTTCATCTCAGAGTAGCACTAGCAACCTACTACGTCCTCAATTATTTGCTTGATGTATTCCAATCTCTGTCTTCCTCTACAGTTTTTGCCCTCTACAGCTCCCTCTAGTACCATGGAAGTCATTCCCTCATATCTTAGCAGATGTCCTATCATCCTGTCCCTTCTCCTTATCAGTGTTTTCCACATATTCCTTTCCTCTCCGATTCTGCATAGAACCTCCTCATTCCTTACCTTATCAGTCCACCTAATTTTCAACATTCGTCTATAGCACCACATCTCAAATGCTTCGATTCTCTTCTGTTCCGGTTTTCCCACAGTCCATGTTTCACTACCATACAATGCTGTACTCTAGACGTACATCCTCAGAAATTTCTTCCTCAAATTAAGGTCGGTATTTGATATTAGTAGACTTCTCTTGGCCAGAAATACCTTTTTTGCCATAGCGAGTCTGCTTTTGATGTCCTCCTTGCTCCGTCCGTCATTGGTTATTTTACTGCCTAGGTAGCAGAATTCCTTAACTTCCTTGACTTCGTGACCATCAATCCTGATGTTAAGTTTCTCGCTGTTCTCATTTCTACTACTTCTCATTATCTTCGTCTTTCTCCGATTTACTCTCAAACCATACTGTGTACTCATTAGACTGTTCATTCCGTTCAGCAGACATTTAATTCTTCTTCACTTTCACTCAGGATAGCAATGTCATCAGCGAGTCGTATCATTGATATCCTTTCACCTTGTATTTTAATTCCACTCCTGAACCTTTCTTTTATTTCCATCATTGCTTCCTCGATCTACAGATTGAAGAGTAGGGGCGAAAGGCTACAGCCTTGTCTTACACCCTTCTTAATACGAGCACTACGTTCTTGATCGTCCACTCTTATTATTCCCTCTTGGTTGTTGTACATATTGTATATGACCCGTCTCTCAATGTAGTTTACCCCTACTTTTTTTCAGAATCTCGAACAGCTTGCACCATTTTATATTATCGAACGCTTTTTCCAGGTCGACAAATCCTATGAAAGTGTCTTGATTTTTCTTTAGCCTTACTTCCATTATTAGCCGTAACGTCAGAATTGCCTCTCTCGTCCCTTTACTTTTCCTAAAGCCAAACTGATCGTCACCTAGCGCATTCTCAATTTTCTTTTCCATTCTTCCGTATATTATTGTTGTAAGCAGCTTCGATGCATGAGCTGTTAAGCTGATTGTGCGATAATTCTCGCACTTGTCAGCTCTTGCCGTCTTCGGAATTGTGTGGATGATGCTTTTCCGAAAGTCTGATGGTATGTCGCCAGACTCATATATTCTACACACCAACGTGAATAGTCATTTTGTTGCCACTTCACCCAATGATTTTAGAAATTCTGGTGGAATGTTATCTATCACTTCTGCCTTATTTGACCGTAAGTCCTCCAAAGCTCTTCTAAATTCCGATTCTAATACTGGATCCCCTATCTCGTCTAAATGGACTCCTGTTTCTTCTATCACATCAGACAAATCTTCACCCTCATAGAGGCTTTGAATGTATTCTTTCCACCTATCTGCTCTCTCCTCTGCATTTAACAGTGGAATTCCCGTTGCACTCTTAATGTTACCACCGTTGCTTTTAATGTCACCAAAGGTTGTTTTGACTTTCCTGTATGCTGAGTCTGTCCTTGCGACAATCACATCTTTTTCGATGTCTTCACATTTTTCCTGCAGCCATTTCGTCTTAGCTTCCCTGCACTTCCTATTTATTTCATTCCTCAGCGACTTGTATTTCTATATTCCTGATTTTCCCGGAACATGTTTGTACTTCCTCCTTTCCTCAATCAACTGAAGTATTTCTTCTGTTACCCATGGTTTCTTCACAGCTACCTTCTTTGTACCTATGTTTTCATCCCGACTTCTGTGATGGCCCTTTTTAGAGATGTCCATTCCTCTTCAACTGTACTGCCTACTGCGCTATTCCTTATTGCAGTATCTACAGCGTTAGAGAACTTCAAACGTATCTCGTCATTCCTTAGTACTTCCGTATCCCGCTTCTTTGCGTATTGATTCTTCCTGACTAATGTCTTGAACTTCAGCATACTCTTCATCACTACTATATTGTGATCTGAGTCCATATCTGCTCCTGGGTACGCCTTACAGTCCAGTATCTGATTCGGAATCTCTGACTGACCATGATGTAATCTAATTGAAATCTTCCCGTATCTCCCTGCCTTTTCCAAGTATACTTCCTCCTCTTGTGATTCTTGAACAGGGTATTCACTATTACTAGCTGAAACTTGTTACAGAACTCAATTAGTCTTTCTCCTCTTTCATTCCTTGTCCCAAGCCCATATTCTCCTGTAACCTTTTGTTCTACTCCTTCCCCTACAACTGCATTCCAGTCGCCCATGACTATTAGATTTTCGTCCCCCTTTACATACTGGATTACCCTTTCAATATCCTCATACACTTTCTCTATCTGTTCATCTTCAGCTTAGACGTCGGCATGTATACCTGAACTATCGTTGTCGGTGTTGGTCTGCTGTCGATTCTGATTAGAACAACCCGGTCACTGAACTGTTCACAGTAACATACCCTCTGCCCTACCTTCCTATTCATAACGAATCCTACACCTGTTATACCATTTTCTGCTGCTCTTGATATTACCCGATACTCATGTGACCAGAAATCCTTGTCTTCCTTCCATTTCACTTCACTGAGCCCTACTATATCTAGATTGAGCCTTTGCATTTCCCTTTTCAGATTTTCTAGTTTCCCTACCACGTTCAAGCTTCTGACATTCCACGGCCCGACTCGTAGAACGTTATCCTTTCGTTGATTATTCAATCTTTTTCTCATGGTAACCTCCTCCTTGGCAGTCCCCTACCGGAGATCCGAATGGGGGACTATTCCGGAATCTTTTGCCAATGGAGAGATCATCATGACACTTCTTCAACTACAGGCTACATGTCTTGTAGACACACGTTACGTGTCTTTAATGCAATGGTTTCCATTGCCTTCTGCATCCTCATGTCGTTGATCGTTGCTGATTCTTCCGCCTTTAGGGGCAATTTCCCACCCCTAGGACAAAAGAGTGCCCTGAACCTCTATCCGCTCCTCCGCCCTCTTTGACAAGGCCGTTGGCAGACTGAGGCTGACTTCTTATGCCGGAAGTCTTCGGCCGCCAATGCTGATTATTTATGAAAATTTATGCAGTGGCGGGGATCGAACCCGGGACCGAAGAATTTTGATTATGGATCAAAGACGCTACCCCCTTTTTTTCTTTTTTTCTTTATTTTTCTATTTATTTAATTTTGTTAGCTTTTGTTCGTTGCATTTGCTCGGGGCGGACCCCGTAAGACATCCGTTGAAGTTCGTTGTTGATCGATTGACTCAGTTTTTTTTTTTTTTATTACAGAGAGCAGCTAACCCTCAGACCGAACACGCTGAGCTACGGTGCCGGCTCCCTAGGCCACGGGTATTACGAGGGTTTTAAGTTGCTACTTCGGTAATTTCTCTTATTACACTTGAAAAAGAAAATGGTTCAAATGGCTCTTAGCACTATGGGACTTAACTTCTGAGGTCATCAGTCCCCTAGAACTTTCAACTACTTAAATGTAACTAACCTAAGGACATCACACACATCCATGCCCGAGGCAGGATTCGAACCTGCGACCGTAGCGGTCGCGCGGTTCCAGACTGTAGCGCCTAGAATCGCTCGGCCACTCCTTGCACTTGCACAGTAAATCATGAACAGCACATGGTTCAACATACAGGTTATTTAAGGAATGACATATGGGAAATGGCAACAAAGTGACTATTCAGATTTGTGTATAGGATGTAAAAGACTAGCGATGTACCATCGGACTTTTGGAAAAGTGTCGTCCACCCAATTACGAAGATAGCAAGGACGGGTAAATGCGAGAACTATCGCACAATCACGTTAACAGCTCATGCATCAAACTTACGGAGAAGATTAATACATCGAAGAACGGAAAAGATAACTGAGGATCTATTAGATGACGATCAGTTTGGCTTTGGGAAATGCAACGACACTAAAGACGCACTTCTCAATTAGCACTTGCTAATGAAATCAAGACGGGACGAAACCAAGACACGCTCAAATGACATGTCGAACTAGAAACAGTGCTCGAGAGTGTAAAATAGTGCAAGAATCTGCAAAATTATGAGAAAAATAAGTGCAAGCAATAAGGTAAGACGGCTAATACACAATATGCACAAGAACCAATAGAGAACAATAGCATTGCAAGACCAAGAACGAAGTGATCGGATGAAAAAGAGTGTAAGACATGGATGCAGTTGTCGCCTGAAATGTTTGATCTATACATGGAAAAGGTATGACGGAGATTATAGAAAGTTTCAAGAGTGAAATTAAAATTCTATGCAAGAGAATATCAATGATAAGACCCGCTGATGACATTGCTATCCTAAGCGAAAGTGAAGAAATATTAAAGTGCAGTGAACAATATAATAAGTATCGAATACAGACTGTCACAAAACAGAAAAAATACACAAGTAATAAGGAGTAGCATAAATCAGAATGGTAGGAAATTTAATATCAAAACTGGTGTCAGGCAACAAACAAAGTCAAGGGATTCTGCTTACTTGGGAGCAAAATAACCCACGAGGGATGAAACTAGAAGACGTAAGAAGCAGAATAGCACAGGCATAGAGGACGTTACTGGCCAACAAAAGTCTACTGGTATGAGACACAGACTTCAATCTGAGGAAGAAATTCGAGAGAATGTCCCTTTCCAGCACAACATTGTACGGCACTGAATCATAGGCAGTGCGAACACCGGTTCAAATGGCTCTGAGCACTATGGGACTCAACTTCTGAGGTCATTAGTCCCCTAGAACTTAGAACTAGTTAAACCTAACTAACCTAAGGACATCACACACATCCATGCCCGAGGCAGGATTCGAACCTGCGACCGTAGCGGTCTCGCGGTTCCAGACTGCAGCGCCTAGAACCGCAAGGCCACTTCGGCCGGCGCGAACACAGGAACAGGAGAGATTCGAACGTTTGAGAAGTGGTGCTAGAGAAGAATGTTGAAGATCAAGTCGACTGATTAGGTAAGAAATGACGAGGTTTTAAGCAGTTATTCAATTAAAGCAATATACGGAAGACACAAACATAAAGAATCAAATGTCTTAAGAATTACGCTAATAACCTCCGTGATACTAGAAGGATCTGTAGAGGTTGAACCAGTGACGGAAGACAGAGATTGGAATACTCCCAATAAACAAGTGAGGGTGCAAGTGCTACTCTTAGATGATGAGATGAAGTGGTTAGCGCAAGGAGGTAGCTGTGGCGGGCCGCGTCAGACCAGCCACAACACTAATGACTAAAATAACCAAAGTAGAGGGTGGGTGCGATATTTAGTTGACGGGGCAGCTATTTCTGACAGCAATAATGGTTCTAGCACGAAGGCAGGGAGTCCAACTGAACTTTAAATATACGAATATTCATTGATCGTTACTTGAGCTTCGTGCCACTGTTCGTTCATTGTGGTGGCTTGCCATCGGTGGAATGCCAGACTCTACGCAACATAATACTAAATGTTTTAAATCGGTGAGAGATTTGTAGTAAGTGCTGTTAAGGGTGTCAGTCAAACATTCTTTGTGTCGTGATCGTCATGACAGAACGGGAGCAGGCGGTCTGGTCTTAGCTTGTTGAAAGATAAGCTATTGAAGACCTCAAAGATAGGATACGGAACGACATAAGCAAGCCATTTAACGGTCTCTCTCCTTATAGAGTACCCCGTGTATCAGAGGCGATTGTGTTGAGAACTCGGTTGCACCTCAAGCAAGTTGCTGTGCCCGTATGACAACCATCCCATGCAATGTGTCAACGTCCGTTCTTCTTGGAGTCATCACACATGTTTCTATCCATCATGGCTGTGTAAACACATCCAGAAAACGTCGGCAAGGTTCCTCTGTCCAATGTTGCCAATGGGAGCGCCTCTCTCTGTTGTTGCACGAAGGTCAGCTGCGACAGTGGTACCCTGAAGACTGTCCCTGGGGCTGCAGACTTCGTCACACGGTCCGTCTCACTATTCGCAAACAAGCCCACTTCATGGCACGAAGTACGTCACGTAGCTGTGCCACCCTGATCGGCTGGCTGAGGACGATCCTCCTGGGCTCTGAGAACTTTCATTCGACTTAGTATATTCCACCTGAGACCATCGATTCCATATTCGACTAACTCGTGGGAATCTGACCAGAGTTGCGGTACATAGAAACGATAAACCACACTTTCGACAGGTTGTGATACTGACGCTGCCGCATTTCGACACGTGGTGGTAGACTGTTTCTCAGTCTGAGACGAAGTATAAGACCCGAAACAAGCAAATGTTGTTTCTAAATGTGCATTCTTTTTTTACATACAGAATAAAAATGGTATTCTTTCTTCCTTGGTTACTCGATAGCGCTCAGACCCTAATTAATTGCAGCTATAAATAAGTAGTATATAAGCATAATCGTCTTGAGGTTGAAGCTCCTCTGTCTGTGTTCACTTATAAACAGATTTGTCAAACAGAACTATATGGTCAATGGAAATATTTAAGTTTCAAACATCTAATATGTATATATACAGACTGAACCGTCGAATGAAACCTTGTACCAATCGCAGTATTCGAACCTAGGTCTCCTGCTCACGAGACAAATGCACGAACCACTACGCCACCCTGGCACAGAGGCTTCTTACAACTGCACAGACTATCCTAGCACGCCTCCCTCTCTCAGCTAAGATTCTTTACAGACCTCAGCCCACTTGCGTTTTCTGAGGGTCCGTCTTGATCAAACCGAAATTTTACCTTTCGTCCTATTTCTCGGACATATTTCGCTGAAGTTTTGACATCGTCAAAGTGCTTTTTTTCTTTCTTCTTACCTCACGCTGTGGTTTTGATTGTTTGTTCTCATTTGTTTCCTTTCACAGTTAGGCATTTTTTCTAGTTTCCCCATTGTCTTCACTGTACTATGTAACTTTTTAGTGTGCTGTTTATTATATGGGCTTCGTCTATATTATTCCACACGAATCACTTAATTTATAATATCAGAAGCCAACGTCGCTGAATGTGAAATAGTTTACTTCGTGATCAGCTGCGACAGTAACCAGCTGCCATCTTCAGATTCTGTCCTACAGTGTGTGGATAGATTAACGGTAATGTAGTAATCTTACATGTTCATACGATAATTATCCGCTAGGAACCGTATTATTCGAATAATAAAAATTATATACCTCCCAGAAATAGAATTACATATATGTCTCGTCAAGATACAGAGAACATGCTCCAATTATAATAATACAGTTCAAGAATGGTTAGTCAGATATAAAAATTAATATATATAAAACTTGCTGGTTTTGTTTTTGAGAAACCAGCACGGAGTTCTATTATTATAAATGGAGCTCCTTCTCAGTATGTTGACGAGATTAATCGATAACAATATGTCCGGAAATATGCAATTTTTATTATTTAGATAATATGGTATGTTGTGTATAATTGTTGCACGATCATACATATTGCTATATTAACTTCATTCTATCCGTGCATTGTGGATTTGAGAATCTGAGCATGATAGCTAGCTGCTGTAGAAACTGGCCAAGAAATAAACTATACGACATCAAGCGATTTTGACTTCAAATATTATAACTTACTTCAGTTAATCACAGGCACAACAAAGCTTCTTAATGCAAAGAACAAATACATTAACAGAACACACAGAGAAAGCGAACTTTGAACTCAAA
Source organism: Schistocerca serialis cubense (assembly GCF_023864345.2). Lineage (NCBI taxonomy): Eukaryota > Metazoa > Arthropoda > Insecta > Orthoptera > Acrididae > Schistocerca > Schistocerca serialis. The sequence goes on from NC_064644.1 coordinate 58,301,674, forward strand.
AATGTATTAGATAATACATTAACAAAATTAAGTAGAAATGGAAAACCATGAAATTAAATGATTACAACGCTGCCTTCAACAAATGATTCTAGCTGCTGAACAACCAGCTGTTTGCCTACGTTGAATGCCAGTCTGACATCAGCTTTACACAACAGCTTATAATTGTATGGACATGAACTTTTAATACGCACATAAAATAAAACAATTAGCACAGATGAAATACTTCTGTAGACAACTGAGTTAATATAAAACGACCATTGAAAGAATACCACTCGAGTTCAGGACTATAAGGGACTTCAACCAACGAATGGATAAATAATTAACATCACTTAAACGTGATAAGACACATACATGGCCTAAACGTGCAGGGACTAGCACGAGCTTTTAAAAGGTATCTATAAAACAAATGAAACTTTAAACCAAGCTGGCGAGTATAACAATTAAAGTTAACTGCTCAGATCTAAAATTTTGAATAGCTGAACAAATTGTTACGTTCTCGGTACTGAAAAAAATTATAAATAGGCACAGTTGTGAATTAAATGATCTATAATGTGCCACTTTCAACAGAGCAATGAAAGTTTTCAAAACTAGTAACGCAGCACAAGCAGCGCAACAAGGAGCACGCACGTACCAAACTGCTCGTTACAACACCGACGACGTTAAGGGTGAGCACCACTTTCAACCAGTCATATCACATCGAAGGCACAGAAATCATTTACATGTAAACTGATCTATACTCGTCGTTTCAAAATTCAGCTCCGTAGAACTTCCACGAATAGGTTCCATGAGGCACTTAGTCATCCACTGTGAGTACTCGACAGCCGTGAAAAGAAGATTTCGCAGACGCCTCCATTTTTCCAAATGCAATCCAGAAAACTAATTTTTTCACTGGACCGTGAATTCCTCCGCATACCGTGGCTGTACCGGCCGGCCCCATCGTAAGTTCAATGTGGCAACGGATACGCAGCACACTGTCTCCCAATACAGGCTCAGCACTACAAAAGGCATGTCATGACTTCATCCACTCAAAAGGAAAGCATTCAAAACTGGCTAACATTGCAGCAGAGGCAAAAGGCAGTGCGCTCCGACAGACAGACAACGAGGTGGCGTGAGTAACTTTTAACTACCGACAGTACGACTTCCCCGCCTCCGGGCGGTCAGTGATACCGTGAAGGAAGCAAATCTTTGGGACCCACTGCGATCCAGCTCAGCACATTTCACATAAACTAGACACGTGTTCCGTGCCTCCTTCGTTATGTTGAAGTTTTAATGGCCAGCAATGCACCAGAATCGAAAGCGGTGGTCATTCAGACGTGTGTGAGATTCAGTGGGATTTTAAGAACACCTTTAAATGTACGCTGGAGCGCGAATAGCCACTTTTACCCCAGAAGGATGCCGTTATTTTTCAAAAATCCAAGCACAGCGGGGCCTTAGGAGCGCTTTAACTGCAAGACCTGTTCAGAGTATTTCATGTGATATTTTGGGGACTTAGTTGGTATTTAATTTGCAAAATTTCGCCACAGAGGTGATGTTGTTCGGTACAGAAGAGGTTAAAACAATAAGAAAGACTCTGGGCGCTGCAACTCTTCGTCTGCTACGAAGCCTAAAGTTCGGTTGATTTGCGGGAGGGGACCAAACATCGAGGTTATCGGTCCAATCGGACTAGGGACGGATGGGGAAGAAATCGGCCGTGCCCTTTCAAAGGAATCATCCCGGAATTTGATTGAAGCGATTTAGGAAATGACGGGAAACATAAATCTGGATGGCTGCACGCGGGTTTGAACCGTCGTCCTCCCGGAAACGAGTTCACTGTGCTAATCACTGCGCGTCCTCGCTCGGTGCCTACTGTTTAAAACATTTACTTAGTTGATCTAAACTCGTGGAATCCGATCGACGGTCGTGGACGCTTAGCAGGGCCGAGAGTGATATTGACAGTTCTGAATGTCGTAGACGAATGTAATCAGTTTTAGTACAGGTCTCCAGTATTTTACGGCAGTAATAGAAATTTGAAATTTGTGGTTTAGATTGTACAGCTGCGTAGTTAAAGTTGGTGCTATTATTCAGTGGCTGTTTTGTTTTAGTTATGGGCGAAGTTTCCCATCATAGAAACTAACTTTGCGAATATTATCAAAAGTTGTATTAAAGTGAGTAGTTTCTCTGGAATTTGTAATGATTTGTTTTGCTGTCACTTTCTGACTGTTATGTCTGTGTACGGTTACCCAAAGTTCTTTTCGCCATTATTCTTGGTAACACAACAAGGAGCCAGTCAGAGGTTAATAGACGATAGTGTGCCGTGTTTCCCGTCTAGTGGCCGAATCTTGAGATTTTTATGAGCGTACTGCGATTGCTGCAGGATACTGACCTGTGGTGTCCTAATTACGGATGAGTTTTAACCACCTTTCCAGGATTAAGGCAAGACTGGCGAACTCAGGAGGAACTCTTTCATCAACAACACTGTGCTGAGTGTTGATTCGGGTCCATAGGCCAACAGTTCTTTCACAAACAGTAGTGCAAACAAATCGCGCGGATCACAAACAGTATGTCTGCAGCGTAGCAAAAAACATCATTTCTATGATGAAATGAAATAGAAATTCTGACATCTTCCGCAATCAGGCACTGAAACGAATTCAATGGCGACAAGTGGAAATTAGTGCCGGAACGGGACTCGAATCCCTATTTCCTGCTTTACACGAGCGTTCGTCTTAAGTGGTTCGCCTATACGAACATGCTTCCCGTCCAACCAAAATTCCCACCCTGACGCACATTACTTACGTGGCGGCCCTGTCCACGATACTGGTCTCATAAATTAGTCAGACCATTGTCCGTGGAGTGCAGCGATATGGCGCTATACTTAGGTTGAAACAACAGTCGAGATTGCAGTAATAGTTGTTTGTTTCTTAAATTTTTTATTTATTTACTTTTATTTTATTATCTTTTATTCTTTTAATAAACAAATGTTATTGCAATCTCGACTGCTGTTTTAACCTAAATACTGCTCGCAGTCTCACGCTGATTCCCGCAAGAGTTTGGGAGAGAGATTACATCGTCCGGAAGAACAGACATCACACGTATGTAAATATATACGCCTTGACAGCCCCTCACGATACTCACAGCTTGACTACAGCTTCAAAAGTGAGGTTACATTTGACAGATGGTTGGCTCGAGCTTGCTCTTGACTGTAAACCAGTGCTTATTAAACAGCGAATTTGAAGAACAACTTTCATCGTTTACTGCGGCGTTTAAGCCATACTCCGAAGAAGGTAAGTCGAAAACTGACTTTCCATTACTTTACGTATCACAATATCCCAGCCATCCAATTTTTGTGGCTCGTTTTTCATAACATGTTGCAATATAACATGACGTATATTTTTGTTGTTTTTGAACTTAGAAGAAGTGAGAATGAACAAACAAACTGTAGCAAAACTATTCCATGACGCAATAACTTAAAGGCAATGGCAATTGCACTGACATGAGCATGTGTTGGTACTACAGTACTGTAAACAATTACGGGCAGTGCTACACTTGCTAAAAATCATCTATAGGGAAATTTTCTGGCGTCTTTCGAGGACTTTACGGTTTTATAAGAGACGTTAATGTGGAGCACCTAAGACAGTGGCAAATACATCCATTTAATGACGACAGTTACATGGTCCAATCACATTAATGTGACCACCATTCTAAAGCCTGGATAACCACATTTTGCATCGAGGACGTGCATGAAGAGAATCAATGAGGTTCTGAAACAACGATCTTGAACACGTAACATTGTAATATTGATGCATTAAGTTGTTCTGAAAGCGGTGCTGATATTCAAGACAATAAAAGCGGGTTAAAAACTGTGAGCTATCTGGGGAAGTTAACCTTGCATTACTGAGCAACTGTCTCACTAGGTATCCAGTCCAGCTTACCAAATTCCCAAACAGACTAACATTAATTATAATCTTTTAATAGTCATCTTACGACAACCGCTGAATCGGTTGGTTGTGGTTAATTTCCTCTTGCATACGTTTCAACATTCTTCATGTGTTATTTTATGAATGCAGTGTTGTATGCAGTCTCCCAATCTTGGCTCCATATTTGATGTGTTCCATAAGATTACAAACTCACATCTTCACAATCCTAAATAAGGCACCAGTTTATTTATGAATGAAGTTTAATGTGCTGAAATTTTAATGGAACAATGATCAATGTTAAAATGAATGTCCAAATATAAACGGATTCATTTAAATTCTCTTTATATATATATATATATATATATATATATATATATATATATATATATATATATATATATATATATAAAGAGAATTTAAATAAAAAGAAATAAAATATGGAGCCAAGATTGGGAGACTGCATACAACACTGCATTCATAAAATAACACATGAAGAATGTTGAAACGTATGTAAGAGGAAATTAACCACAACCAACCGATTCAATTTTCACCCAAAGAAGTTACAATCATAGCGCAATCCTGTCCGTCATGAAATTACCACACACTGGTATACTAAATTCATACTAATTGTCTGTGAAATCTTCTCGAAAAGAATAGCTGAGGGCTACTTTGATGATTACACCACATGCTTCACGTGGTCAACTTGGTTTACACAAAGAGTGTAACTCCACAATAACGTTGAGAATTAAAATAAATTACATCGTAAAGAAAAACCTCGAACAGGTTACTATCGTCATACTATTAACCAGATGGGTCAAACAATTATATAAGCACATGGTACTGGTCTCACAAAGTACACTCCAAGTGGGTTGAACATAAAGAGAAGTTGCTATATTCAAAAATATTGTCAAGACGCGATGTTATTAATATCACGCACATTCACGTTTAAGATTGATGATCTTAGTTAGAGTTACGGATCGTTAACACGTGGTTCCACTTTGCTCACAATGTAGTGACCAAGAAACTACTGGAAGATATTCTGAACTTCACACTCGAATTACACCGCATTGCCATTTAAGATATAATAAGATATTTTAGATGTAAACCTGATACAAAGGTGATTAAATTTCCAGTTAGGCTGAACTTAAGAAATCCATTGTCCTACGGACTTAGCAGAGACGCGCTTAGCCCGAGATCTTACCACTTCAGACGCTCGCCGCGGGCAGACTGACTTCGGCCCCTACCGAGGGTGCTTCACAGATACAAAACGGAAGTGACCAGAGAGGCAGCTTCCTATACCAACATGACAAGCGATGGACAGGACCATACTAAGAATATAAACACACTTTGCTTTTAGAAAGCGTAGCTACCTGTTCCGACGTTGGTCCTACTGTTCTCTAGCAGACAGGCTTGTCTGCTACCATCAAGCATGCAACTAGAAATACATTTGCTCATTCATCCTTTCACACAAAAGGGAAGGGGGATGACAGTATCTTATCATATACAGTATATAAAGGAAAGCAGATGTAGGTTCTGTATGAGACTGTGTGACATGAATTACATATAATCTGTGTTTCTAAGTGTAGTAGTGTGACAGATCGTTCTTGATTATGTGTAAAAGTAACACGTTCCACTGCTCAGTCAGTCGTTCCAGATAGAGTCAGAAACACCACAGTAAATTTAGAACTGGAATGCATGCCGTAAATGACAACAGATTTAAGAAATTAACTAGAAAGGAATCCAACAGAGACCTTTCAACATAAGTTTTGTTTCTGGGGAGATCTATGGGTTTACATTACGTAGCTTACACAGTTTTCGACACAGTTTCTTTTTTTTTTTAGCTATGTGTGTATATGTTGAATTATGTAGTTTTAGGTTGCAACCTATAGCGGATGTGAAATGGACGCAAAAAAGAAGAGGAACGCAAAAAAATCGTAGCCCTAGGATATCAAAGTACTGGATTAGGAAATAAGCTTCTCTCGTCTTGCAGACATACAGGGTAGCGCACGAAATGTGTTACCATTTTGTTTTTGAATATAAACTTTGTTGTTAGTACAATCTGAAAGGAACATATACTACAATGAAGAGCCGTCCATGGAGATTTGTTCTAACTCAGCACATGCTCAATATGTCCACCATTTCGTTTACTAACTTCCTTGAAACGGACACTGAAGTTAGTGATTACCCTACGGCACATGTCTTCCGTAATTTCACTACAAACTTGAAGAATAAGTCTTCTGACGTCCATTAAATCACGTGGAAGTTTCGGGAAATTTTTTTCCTTTAAGTACCCCAAGGAAAAACGTCGCGTGGACTGAGGTCTGCACTATTGCGGCGGGGGGGGGGGAGGGGGGGGGGAGGCAATTTTGTCCGTCATTGAAGCGACCTGGAAACCTGGGTGAAATGATCCGTATGTCGAAATGCTCGTGTAAAAACTCCAATACAGTGTTTGCAGTATGTGGCTTTGCTTGAACCACTGCGTGTTGGAGGGAAAGGCAGTAGCAAGAAGCTGTGGAATGAAGCTATTGCGAAGCTTGCTCAAATAACGCTCGCTGTTCACAGTTTCTTCAAAGAAAAAGGGTCCATTAAGCCCGTGACTGGAAATGGTTGCCCACGCTGTAATCCTCGGAGCATAATGATGTCGTTCATGAAGCACTTGTGGGTTTTGAGTGGCCCAAAAGCGTACATTTTGTTTGTTAACCACCCCGTCTAAATTAAAATGCGTCTCGTCTGAAAACCAAACGTTGTTGAGAGTTTCTTCCCTATCCTCCGCCCACTGAGCAAATAGTAGTCTCTGCTGCTTGTGTTCTTCAGTGAGCTTCTGGGTACAGGTCACCTTGTGTGGGTACATATGGAGGTCACTTATAAGAATGCGTTGAAAGGAGCGTCTGGATATTCCCAGTTGCACTGATGCCTTTCTACACGATTTCCCGAGACTTCACTGTACAGAAACTCGTACCGCTTCAATATTCTCCGGCGAACAAACGGGCTTAGGCCGAGGTCGCTTCGCTTCCAATACTGTTCCTTCCTGTACAAATTTATGGAACAACCTGTGGATGGTCTTCTTACGAGGGACCCATCGTGTGTTAAACTGTTGTCGACAACGTCTCTGAGTCACAACAAGGCTTTTCGTTTCATGATAAAGTAACACAATTGCCGATCGTTGCTGTGTCGTCAGTCTTCCATTGTCAGCCATTGCTGCTTACTAGTCTCCTATCGGCAGTCTCGTGAATTACACGTCATTTCGTAACTCATTTGTTTTTCCAAGCTCTGCTGGTATTGCTGTAGTGATCCCAGCGGGATATCTAATGTGCGTCGTAAATTGTGAAAGAAACAATTGATAACACATTTCGTGCGCCACCCTGTAGATGAAAGGAGAAAGAAGACGTTAATCAATTTATAATCAGTCCTTGTGGTTTAGAATTTAAATTGTAATGATAGTTTTTCATGAAAACATTGTTCCGAAAGGCAAGTCTATTGTGGTCTCGATGTCAGCGCCGTCTGCACCGGACGCGGAACACAACGCGACTTCAGAGAGCGCCATACTCCAATCAGTCTCAGCGTGGCGCTACACATTGTGCGGTTAGTCGCTGCCTGGATGATGCACATACCAGGTATTACTTAACACTTCCGCTTCAAAACACTCAAATTGTGTATTGATTCGGCATTAGTTACGTCTGCCACCACATACAGTGGTGAAACCGGGGAATATTTGATGCATCCGCCAAACAGACAGCAGTTGCATCTCAATGTGCAGAGCTGTCGGACACCAGTATTTGGTAAGTTATCCCTGTAGTTCGAGTTCTAGTTGCCTGCAGTTTTCGGACATTCTCATTTGTTCTTATAGGTTGCCAGCCTGTTCCAATCATAGGACAGACAACGCTAGATGCTGAAGATTAATCGAAGTAATAGTCAGGGTGCCCATCAGTTGAGAGATAAAAGACCATATGTACACCAGACGAAGGATCGTCTGATTAACTATATTACAGTACAGGTCAAAGGTCGAATACCATACGCTTCCTCGAGCTTAGGCAAATGGAGCAAATCGTTTGGTTCCTTTTGTATTGGATGTAGTCTACGGTGCGCCTTACAGGCCTTATGGATGCACTATTTAGTACGCGGGTGGTCCCAAAGAAAACCCGGAAAAAGCGTTTTTCGCGATTTTTTGCCCCTAGCAACGTATACCAAAATAAATCACTGCAGAAAACTAGTTTAATTTTAACGGTGTATTCCTTAGGCATTTACCTAGAAGGGCCATCTTTCTATTTTCAGACTTTCACCGTCAAGGAGAAATGGTTTTGGGGTACCAAAAACGAACAGCGCATTCCAAGACGGTTATGCACAATAAATGGCTGTAATTTTTACGAGACATTCCTAAGATCCCGATCTCGAATAACCTTGAAAATTTTCTCGGTGTCTATATCCGTTTCCGAAATGCAGATGTTCCGAGTTACCCTACATTTACACGTAAAATAGGCACAGAAAATTCGGTGTGATGCGGAAACGTAGTTTATAAAGATGCATAGCGTGGAGAAATATACAGTAAAGCGTCTCCATTATCATCAGAAGCGTTCTGGGAATGCCATACCGTAGTACGGAAGCACATGCAAAATTTTTCTGCAGTTAATGGCTCTGAGCACTATGGGACTCAACTGCTGTGGTCATAAGTCCCCTAGAACTTAGAACTACTTAAACCTAACTAACCTAAGGACAGCACACATCACCCAGCCATCACGAGGCAGAGAAAATCCCTGACCCCGCCGGGAATCGAACCCGGGAAACCGGGCGTGGGAAGCGAGAACGGTACCGCACGACCACGAGATGCTGGCTTTCTGCGGTTAAAATTCCGTGTGAGGTGTAAAATTAGTTTTGCGTTATTTTAATCTCACGTAAGTAAAAGGTCGAAATTTTACTGACTCATAAAGTACTATTCATACGAGTGACGTGACTGCTTATCAGGGAAAAGACGGGAACTAGCGGAAATATGCTGCAATCACAGCACAAATAAGGCGACTATGCTTCTATTTAAAAGATTCTGACTGAAAAGTGGGTTACGAGCTGCCTTATTCTACCTTCTTCAGCAACTTTCAAATTTTTCCCAAAAACTTTGGCATGCGAACATACTTGCGGTTTTTTATGCTGAGAGGAGAGCAGGCAGAGGCAATGGTAAAGGGACGGAAAAGTAATACGCACTGGAAGAAATTAGACGGTGATAGTCGTATGGAAATAGGAGACGTCGGCAATGTGACACACAGGGAGGAACACAATGACAGTGGAGAACAGTTGAGTGTGGAAGAACAGTGCTAATAAAAGAGTGAAGGGTTAAACGGATATGCCGGCCGGTGTGGCCGTGCGGTTCTAGGCGCTTCAGTCTGGAACCGCGTGACCGCTACGGTCGCACTTTCGAATCCTGCCTCGGACATGGATGTGTGTGATGTCCTTAGGTTAGTTAGGTTTAAGTAGTTCTAAGTTCTAGGGGACGGATGACCACAGATGTTAAGTCCCATACTGGTCAGAGCTATTTGAATAATTTTGTTAGACGGATAAAGAGAAGAACAACGTGGAAGTGGGTGAGTGCCAGCGATAATGAGAGACAGAGTCTATGACAACAACAACGAGGAAGAGACAGATACTGACACTGAGCAGAAACAGCAGAAGTGGGAAGGTCTGTTGGTCGTCTACTGTGTTTGGTTGAGAAATTTATACCAGTACCACGCCTTCTCCTGAAGCAAAAGCTGAATATATTTCGACGTACTTTATTTTAACAAACAATTGTTCTTGTTTCTCATGTGTTGCCGCAGCTGTAAAAGACGTGAACGTTATAAATGTGTAAGTATGCCACGTCGCTGTAGCCAGATCTCCGCATCTGGGGCTCACTTCCTACCACCCTTATGTTTGCACACCTGAGCTAATGGTAGACACGACAGTCGAGGAGACTTCGGAACTTGGTGTTTTCTTCCTTCTTCATCTCAGCCGATGATATCCTGCAGTAGTTTTACCCGTGCGTAATAGGAGCGTTGCGTGATTTATTGGTGAAAGTTACGAGGAATGTATTTTACATTTCAGATAAAAGGAGAACATGTGTGGCGTGCGGCATTTAGAGGTCCTCATTGTGTGATTCGCACGCACGCCGTTGGCCGTGACTGATGAAAGCGACCTACGCTAATGTCCCCACCCCTCCTCCCACCACCCTGTTGCGCCGCCTCCCCCATTTCCCCCACTATTTGCGCGCCACCACCCCTTCCGATACGTTACAACCCGCGGGCAGCCGCGCGCCAGTGAAATGTCGAGTGACCGCTGATGGCTTTCTCATCACACCAATTACTGCACTGCACAGCCGTTCCCTCCCGCCCGCCCTCACTCTCTCTCTCTCTCTCTCTCTCTCTCACTCTCTGGCGTGTCAAATGTCTCATTAAGCACCGTTTCTGCTTTCTGAAAGAGCCCTGGAAATCTGCTACCATCGTATTCGGTATCCTGACGACAATAGATCTCTCGTAATGAGGGCACTTTTCAAACAGTAGTAGGAAGTCAGCGGACTCTGTGGGCTGAACTGCTCGCTAGTTGTTGCGTTGGGAATAGCTGTGTATGTCGACAATGATCTACGCCGCGTCGCAGGATAGCAGAAAACTCAGAGAGATTCTGGTCGTGTGTAAGGTGCACCATTGGCAAGACGTAGTCAATATGTTCACTGCGCGATGACAATGGTGATGATATTGATGACAGGGCCACTAAAACAGAGTTACTTTACACGGTTTTCCGGAATTCTTTCACAAAAGAAGACGTAGTAAATACTTCAGAATTGTAATCGAGAACACCTGTCAATATGAGTAACTACGAAGTAAATATCTCCGATTTAGCGAAATTGCTCAAAACACTTACGAAAGCCAAGATTCCCGGTTCAGATCGTGTACCAGTAAGGTTTCTTTCAGAGTATGCTGAGCAAAATAGCAACAGTGTATGGTCAAAGCTCAAGTTGTGCAACATCGAGCACGTTGCAAGAACAGTGGTGTCTTGGTTGTGTGGCCTTGGTGTTGGACTAGAAACCCGATGATCCGTACTCATATCTCCCTCGTGCCTTCCTCTCCCATTTTCTTCACAGAATTATGAACTGTCCGTCCGATGAACCCGTGTCTGTTCATTTTCTGTAGTTCTGACGTCATACTACATGTAGATTGGTTATAGAATATGAGTCATGTGGTAAGAATATATTACCGTCGCAAGTAAATGTGAAGAATAGTAAGAGCAGGCCAATTGCAGCATAAATCTCTCACATAAATGAAACAACAAATAAACGGGTGAGAACTATGTTACAACAAATGTTTTCAAGAGTCATACAATCCAAAACGGAACGCAAGACTCATGACATGAGGTACATGTGTAGAACAAATAGGAAATAGGTACGTCTGGAGGTCCCTTCCTTACACCTCGCTCTTGCAAACGCGCGTTACAGATGGCACAGACACACATTTGAATACAGCCAACAGACACGTCAATGACCGGGCGAAAAGTTTAAAATTAAAAGGAGAAAAAAAAGTAATGCGAGGGTGATTTGAGCACGGATCTCCCCATTCGCAGTTCTACACCGTAACCATAGAACCACAATTCCAGGGCTATGTATCTTCGCTCAGTGTTGTACCTGCTAAGTGTGGACCGTTCACTATTTTTATTTTGCTTCTCTTTCCACACTTACGTACACCTTCTTCCTGTTTTCATGCTGTTCAGGCTGTCAACTGGGCCTTCTTACCACTAAATCCAACCATGGTTAGCAATCATACACATCCTCTCGCTCTTAGAAATATCCATACCCAAATAAAGGAAAGTTGCACAAGTAACGCCAATACCCAAGGAAAGAAATTGAAGTAATCCGCTGAATTACAGACCCATATCACTAACGTCTATTTGCAGTAGAATTTTGGAACATATACTGTGCTCAGACATTACGAATCATCTGGCAGAAAACAATTTATTAGCAAGCAGCCAACACGTTGCATGGGGGCTTAATTAAATATGATTGAAAATACTTTTTAGTTTTTAATAGCTGTAAGTCCGATTACGCTGTGTCTCGTAAACGGTTGGCCCTGACTAGTATTATTACGCTATCTGACTGCAAAGAACAACAACAAAGAATGAAATGAACATTTTCGTTAATACAATTAACTAATTAAGTCCCCAGCAACTATGAAACCTACGAAACCAAAGCATAAGTATAACTGTTCTGTATGTGGAAGTATGACTCAACGCACATCTGGCACGGTTCTTCTTCAACAAGACAAGAATTTTTAAATACCAATTTTACTGACGTGATAAAAGAAAATTACAAATACTATAATTGCGTAAGGAAAGCAGAATTAAACTCTAATACAAGAACACACGCCAGATGCTTTGTTGACTGAATCTGTTGGTTGGTTGGTTGGTTTTGGGGAAGGAGACCAGACAGCGTGGTCATCGGTCTCATCGGATTAGGGAAGGATGGGGAAGGAAGTCGACCGTGCCCTTTCAGAGGAACCATCCCGGCATTTTCCTGGAGCGATTTAGGGAAATCACGGAAAACCTAAATCAGGATGGCTGGACGCGGGATTGAACCGTCGTCCTCCCGAATGCGAGTCCAGTGTCTAACCACTGCGCCACCCCGCTCGGTACTGAATCTGTAATGACGCATTATTTAGGACACTGAAATAAAAAGAAACGGAGTTAGTTACCTCATTTATATTGATGAAAATCACTCTAATCCTTACATTATATCTCACACCGACTCTCTACTATCACATCTCAACTAGAACTCTCCAATATCACATCTCCGCAAGCACTGCCTATTAGCACGTCTCAACAAACACTCTCTGCTACAAAATCTCAGCACAGACTACCCCGAGTCCTCGACAGGCACTGACTACTACGAGCTCTCGACAAGCACTGTGGAGGCGGCAGAATAATACTCTTTGGCGCTATCTCTGGCGCAGTGGCTCAGTGTAGCCACCTTTCAACGTATTCAGAAAAAATTGTTCTTGTGAAATACGACTGCCGGCCGCTGTGGGCGAGCGGTTCTAGGCGCTTCAGTCCGGAACCACGCTATTGCTACGGTCGCTGGTTCGAACCCTGCCTCGGGCATGGATGTTTATGGTGTCCTTAGGTTAGTTAGGTTTAAGTAGTTCTACTTTCTAGGGGCTGATGACCTCAGATGTTAAGTCCCATAGTGATTGGAGCCATTTTTGAAACACGATTAATGCTTTATTCTCATCAGTGCTATCGACAGGGGACATCAAATTTATTCCATATTTTTAGGTTAACAGAAGGCTGTCCGCCTGTTTAAATGGATGGTAACGTGCTTTCCCCCAGCAATGGTCAACAGGTGCAAACACCAACAAGTGACATCATTTCAGCAGAAACAGTCCATCAGTTGCACCCAGCAATGTTGAGAGCAGGTGCAGACACCAACAAGTGACATCATTTCAGTAGAAGCAGTCCATCAGTTGGACCCAGCAATGTTGAGCAGGTGCAGACACCAACAAGTGACATCATTCCACTAGAAGCAGTCCATCAGTTGGACCCAGCAATGTTGAGCAGGTGCAGACACCAACAAGTGACATCATTCCAGTAGAAGCAATTCCATCTGTGGCACCCAGTAAAGTTGAGTAGGTGCAGACACCGGCAAGTGACATCATTTCCATAGAAGTAGCTTCATGTGTGCACCCAGTAATGTTGAGCAGGTGCAGACACCAACAAGTGACTTCATTTCATTTCAGTAGAAGCAGTTCCATTAGTGGCACCCAGTAATGTTGAGCAGGTGCAGACAGCAACAAGTGACATTATTTCAGTAGAAGCAGTTCCATCTGTGGCACCCAGCAATGTTGAGTAGGTGCAGACACCAACAAGTGACATCATTTCAGTAGAAGCAGTCCATCAGTTGCACCCAGCAATGTTGAGCAGGTGCAGACACCAACAAGTGACATCATTTCAGTAGAAGCAGTTCCATCTGTGGCACCCAGTAAAGTTGAAGAGTTACACACAGCAATAAGTCACATTAGTTGAGTAGAAGCAGTCCATCAGTGGCACCCAGCAATGTTGAGTAGGTGCAGACACCGACAAGTGACATCATTTCCATAGAAGTAGCTCCATCTGTGCACCCAGTAATGTTGAGCAGGTGCAGACACCAACAAGTGACATCATTTCAGCAGAAGCAGTCCATCAGTTGCACCTAGCAATGATGAGCGGTCCAGAGAGCAGTCCATAATATTCACTATCACTGATCACACTGTTTATCAGAGTTTATTAGCAGAAATTAAACATATCCTAGTGGCACCAATCATGTAGAAAAAGTACAAGTAACAGTCTATAATATTCACTATCACTGATCACACAGTTCATCAGCAGAAATTAAACGTTTCTAAGTGGCACCCATTAAGTTGAAGAGGTGCAGGTAACAGTTCATAATATTCACCATCACTAATCAGACAGTTCAGGCATGAACAATAGTTTGAATACACATACAAATGCTTTTACACACTAGACATATAAATTCTAATAAACACACAAATGATATCAGATAATTGTCATATTAACTATTACAAATACTCAAATATCAGTAAACCTATAATATTTATGGGTGTCAGTGCAAGCCACAACAAACAAATAATATAATATTTAGGAGATAGGTGGGTAGGATTAGGAAAGGAAAACACACAAAACACATTCACTCATCTTTCATCCACATTAAGTACTACTGTGTAACTGAATAGTGTTAACTGTGTAAATGCAATTCTGTCAAAATCTGATGTTCATCATGTGTATCAAGTAGTAGTGGCAGCAATGTATAACAGTCAATATTAGTTAAGTCAACGTCATAGTCATCATGTCAAGACCAATGTTTGCCAAGCCATATCAAATGTACTGTTGTTGAACAACTATCAGTGAGCCAAGATATGCAAATACTTCTTCTCTTCAAAAAAAGTATATACCGCTTAGTGATTTAACAAAGTGTGTGTATAGACTATCTTCCTTCTACTTTAGTGTTCTAGTCTGCTATCTTCATCCTCCTTGTTCCGTAAGACCAACAAAAGAAAATATGCTCCTCACTTACTTTACTTCTTATACACCAAAACTCCAATAATCATCAGCATCACATAATCTCAACACTTCAATAATACCTCTTACGTCGATACATATAAACCTTATTACCAATATCATTTCACTGCCATAACAACTCTTTCCTCTAGTCAGTCTCCTCGAACCAGTACAGATAAAATCCTAATGCAAACCTCATCATCCCATACAATCCGAAGACACATTGTCAACACGCAACCTTTGTGTAATCCATCTGACCCAAATCTTCTACTCTTTATGAATTATAAACAAAAGAAATGCATACATGACCTCTAACAGACTTAGTTCGAATAACTCTCAGTAATTAAGTACAATTACGGAGTGCGAATGATCATAATATTTCACAGTGTGTACACCACTTCAAGAATTATGGCAAACGGAAGGAAACATGTGGAGTATTTCTTGTGTCAAGTGTCACTTCCTATTTCAATTGCTCACGAAAAATGCAGTGTAATAACTGTCAATGGTCTAAACCTAGTTTTGGTATGTCATGTCGTTAGCTTCCTTCCTATTAGCATAAATTTATACAGCTTCCATAAAACCTCCAGCTCATGTGACTTCAACGAAGTTCTATATACCAATGTCGTTCGTCGAATTATAGCAGTTCATTTTCTTATCTTAAAAATATAAGGCACTGAGCGTAAGCAAAACAAGCAATAGCGAGTAAATATACCAGTAGAGAACAGAATGTCAACAAGTGGATGCAGCACAATTCCTACAACGAGGCTCTGCCAAGCGAACAATCTATAATTAATCCAATAGTGTGACCTAAACTCTCTGTTTTTACACAGTTTATCAGCATTTCTATACACCAAATTAAAGAGTAGTTATGACAACAACAGATATGTATAAATATGCAATCCATACGCAAAGCAGTAAACATGTCATTAGCATCATATCAGCATAAGCAAATAAATGTTCATATGTCATCTTAATAAGTAAACATGAAGGCGCAAGCAGATAAATCACAAAGTATAACTCACATACATAACAGCACAACTAATCAGGTGACAATTATAATTTAAATACATAAGCACAGCAGGCACATAATTAAAAAATGTGACATCAGTGAAAACGCAGTGCAGCCAAGCGATGCATAATATATACAAGTTACAACCCAGTTCATTAATAATCATTGTCAAAATCAGTTAACGTACGCAAGCACGTCGCTTCACAAGTAAATTCATAGAACATGAAATTAGCACAAGGTATGATTCACGTAATCGCGAGCAGCAAATTACGTCTAAAGTACGTACCTAAGTGGAAATACGTTACCTGAAAAATGAACTCAATTAATAGTTACCTTTTTCAGTTTATTAGTTTCTTCTTCAAAATTACATTCTTCCTGAAAATTTCTCGATAGCAAGTCCTCTTAACGTCGGAGACACACAGAATTTACCTGAAGTTCTTAAATATTTTATACAACCGTATCCTGAAAAATACTGAATGTTAATAACATAATTCATCAAGTCACTATAGCTTTATACTGAATTTAATCGGAGAAATTAGACTGTGTATTTGTTTACGGCTGTCAGTGCATTCGCACTGAGCGCTCGATCAGCTGTAGGCGCGTGACGTAGGAAGCAATTGTTCGCGGTCAACGACTGCCTTGTGCGGCGCGCAGACTTGACTGTTGCTTTGAGTATGTGCCACCGCCAAAACACAGCGCGGTATCCTTGTATTCTCTGCATGTTTACGTAAACTGTTGGTTTCTCGAAAGTATGTCATTTCACAAAAATTTTAACGTTAGATATATGATGTATTCCCTTAGAGCGTCGTGATTTAAGAGTTTCTACTTCAACAGTGTTATCATGAATAATTTTGCGAATTCTATATGGACCGTTATAAAGCAGAAAAAATTTGCGACACAAGCCTTTCCCTTTGTGAGACAAACGATGAGACTTAATTAACACCTTCTGACCAACTGACAAGATTTTTGAACGACCAGGACGCTTAGCTGATTTCTCTCTTCTAGCAGCCGCAGATGCAATATTTCGTAGAGCCAGGTTGACAACTTCAGAATGCCGCAGTTTCCGTGTAGGCGGAAAAGGAACGATTTCAGATATGCGATTTGTCGGTGCTTTGTTTTTTAATATCAGTGAAGGCGGTAAAGAAGTTGAATCATTAGGGAGTTCATTCAGAATGTTTTGAAAAATATGAAGATACTGATCCCAAGTTCTGTGATTCTGATGACAATAAAGTCGACACAATTTATTGATTTCCTTCATCCATCTCTCTGAAACATTAGATTGAGGGTGAAAAAGTGAAATGAAAATTGGTTTAATTTTACGACGCTGTAGAGTACGAAGCCAAATTTTAGAACGAAACTGTGATCCATTATCTGATATAACCTTACCAACATGACCAATTTCTTTAAGAAAATGTTTGATAAAAGCGTTACATACTGAACGAGCTGTTGCTTTGCGTAAGGGTGTAAAACACACATATTTTGACGTCAACTCCATTGCTACGAAAATGTACGCAAAACCATTAGTAGAACGAACCACTGGACCGAACAAATCGACTGCAGCCATCTCCTTTAATTTCGCTGGAATGATAGGAAACAACGGTGCTCTGTGAGAAACTGTTGGCGGCTTAGCCTTTTGACATAGTTTGCATTTGGCCAGAACAGATCGAATACTTTTTTCCATATTACTGAAATAACAATTTTCTCGTAATTTATGAAAGCATTTCCTGGGACCAAACGGTGCATAACTGAAATGCGTATACCAAATCAATTTATTGACCCACTCATCAGGAATACAAACTAACCAAACAGAGTTGTCGACCTATTTTCGTTTAAAAAGAATGTCATTGCGGACTAAATAATGCTGTCTAATCGCTACGCTTTCCTTTCTCCTCCACTTCTCCTTAATGTCCTTCCAGATTGGATCCTTATTTTGCTCCTTAGCGATGTCCTGGAGCGAAGACGAAATAAAGTTCTCAAACGCAACACCTTGAATATACATCAAACAATAATTGTTTTCTATGCCGTCCTCTTCAGCACTTAGTTTCAAACCCATAGGTGCACGTGATAAAGCATCGGCAACAATATTTGAAGAACCCTGTATGTAAACAATACTAAAGTCAAATTCCTGTAGGTACAACGCCCATCGTGACAATCTGCCATGAGTTAATTTTGTCGACATAAGAAATTCCAGAGCTCGATGATCGGTGTGAACCTTAGTATGTCTGCCAAACAAAAATGTCCGAAATTTTGTAAAAGCCCATACAACAGCCAAAGCTTCAAGTTCCGTAATCGAATAATTCTTTTCGGATTTAGAGAGAACGCGACTTCCAAATGCAATAGTTTTCTGTACTACAACGCCGTCTTCTTCTATCTCTTGAAATAAGTGTGCCCCTAGGCCCTTGTATGATGAATCCGTCGCCAAACAAAATTCTTTAGATAAATCCGGATGTGAAAGAAGTGGAGCAACAACCAAAGCATCACGAAGCTGTTCAAATTCTGACTGAGCTTCCTCATCCCAACACCAATTAGATTTCTTTCCAGATAGTTCACATAAACGAGGTGTGGCCAAATCGTCCAATCTAACGAAGCGTCGAAGAAAATTACAGACACCAAGGAGACTACGAACATCACGTTTTGTAGTAGGAACAGCATAATTACGAATAGCGTCTAATTTCTCTGGATCAGGAAGAATACCTTCTGTAGAAATAATGTGACCGAGAAATTTCACCTGAGAACGACCAAATTCAGATTTTTCCAAGTTTACTGTAATGCCAACTCTTGTAAAGATACGTAACAATGAATCCAAAATTTTGTTGTGTTCACTCCAAGAATGTTTAGCAATAAGAATGTCGTCAACATATGAAGTAATATTGTCACGAAGATAAACAGGTAAAATTTCGTTTAAACTACGAATGAATGCTGCTGAAGATACAGTAAGTCCAAACGGTAATTTCCGAAACTGGTAACAGTTACCAAAGGCTAAAAAGGCAGTATATTTTCTACCACCAGGGTGGAGTTCTATCTGCCAAAAACTTGCGCGCATATCAATCGTCGATAAAACTTTAATTCCATGGAAATGTTGAAGAAGTTCATCTAAATTTTGTGGACGGTCAGTTTCAGGAATGATGATATTATTTATCTGTCTGGAATCCAGAACCAAACGAATTGATCCATCCTTTTTAAGAACAACGTGTAATGGACTGGTATAAGGACTGACTGCTGGCTCAATAATGCCCTGATCTAACATGTATTGAAGTTCATTCTTAACCTTGTCTCTGTAAGCCAAAGGAATAGCGTACGTTTTCCCGCGAAATGGTGTGTGTTCTTTTACTTTAAATAAATATTGTAAGCCTTGTATAGTTCCTGTGTGATGACTAAACACTGTAACATGTGAAGTCAAAATGTGGTGCAGCTCTTCTCTTGCAACGTCATCTGGCACTTCAGCTTTCTTAACCTTTTCATTAATTAATTCTTCGCTATTAATTATATCATCCATCGCGTCTCTGTATCTATTGTCATTGTCATGAATAAACACACTGTCGTCATCATGCTCAACGAAAACATCAGAAGTAAGAAACCTTAAACATTTTGTATCTGACTCAGATCTTGTTAAACACTCGAAAAATTTCAAACTTTCGGCATTCCGGCAACAGTCAAATTTACACTTCCTTCTTTAAAGTTCAAAATTGCCTTATGTGCGTTAAGAAACTCCATACCTAATATAATTTGGGTACTGAGTAATGGAACAATAATAAAATTAGCAGAAAATTCGTATCCTTGACAAATGAAATTTAAGTTGGTCTGTTGTTTGACTTCCACACTTTTTCCAGAAATCGCTCCTCGAATTGTAGTTTTAGAAATAGGTAACACAGGACAGGCAATAGTTCTTTCACATATACGAAAAACTGATTCACTAATGACATTCAATGGGCTCCCAGAATCTAAAACTGCAGTGAACTTATTCTTACCCACATATACTTTAATAACAGGATGTAAAAATGCGTCTACATTATTTTTCTTTTCGTCTAACAAAATGTCTCTCATGTCTTCCAGGCGTACGTAGTGTAAAGTCGTAGTGTCATTACTTTCTGAACCGTCTATATTGCTGCCAGAAGCCGAAGCTACAAGTCATTGTCGATTGTTTGCGTCACGTCTTTGATTATTCGCGTCATTTTGCGGATCAATTTCAACGATTTGCACTTGTCTCTCAGAAGTTCTGTCACGTGGAGGATGCCAATTAGGTCCCTCCTGTCTGTTAGATGCAAATTCTTGGTTGTGTCTGTTATTAAAATTTCTGTTTCCCTGTCTGTCTGCATAACTACTTCTTGTGTAATTTCGACTGTCACTTCTGAAATTATTGTTGTATCTACTACCCTGATTATTTCTGTAGTAAGAATTTCTATTACTGTATGAATAATTTCTGTCCTGATGATACCGATTACTGTTTCCGTATGATTGATCATTCCGGTACGAATTACCGTTATTATAATTGTCTGTGTAATTTCTGTTAGAACGCCTGTTATTGTCATAGGGCTGGTATCTATTGTCCTGTCTGTTACGTCTGTCATTCTCCACATTACCCATATAACGCCCGTTCCAATCACTATCCCTTTTCTCTGAAAATCTATTGTAATTACTATTACTGAAAAAGTTACAAGAAGTCCCGTCGTCATTGTCATACTCGAGTTCTTGTAGCAAAGTCTTAGAAGTCTCAATGTCGTCTTTACATCTTCCGGATAAAGCAATTTGTCTTATGGATTGTGGCAGCTTAGTTAAACAAATGCGAATTAATTCAGTCGGGCTATAAGGGTTGGAAAGGAACTGATTCTTTCGAATCATGTCTTCAAAATATTCCGCTGGCGTGCGGAACTCAGACTGTTTGAAATTACGCTGCATAATAAGACTGTGTTTGACTCTGTCTTGTGTGTTTTCGGACCAATATGCCGATAGAAATGCATGATAAAAATCATTCAGATTATCACAATCTCTAATGAGCGCTCGCATCCGCGTCGCCGGTTCGTTTTCTAAATATCCACACATAAATTTCAGTTTGTGACTTAGTGGCCAATTTGGTGGAAGTGCGTACATAAATTGATCTAACCATGCACATGGATGTATGTCATTCTTAGAATTGCGGAAGATCTTAAATTTCCGGACAGTCAAAAAGTGTTTATAGTCAAAGTTTTCGCCTCGTGGCCACAAAGACCTACCGCGTCTGGCCCGGTCCGAATGTCGATTATTGTGAAGTTCGCACGCCTGGCGCTCTCTTGTTGCATCCCGTAAATGAAATAAATTATTTTCTTCAAATCCTTCTGGTATCTGTGATTCTAAATTTCCTTTGCCGTCTTGTCCTACGATTTCGCCTTGAATTTGTTTGACTTGCTTTTTTAATACCTCAAATTCCCTTTTCACGCGTTCATTAAATTTTCCCTGATTTTCAACATGCTTATTTATGTTCTGATACTCTTCGGTTTCTGCAAATGGTAATGGAGCTGTATCATCCGAATCTCTGTCCCCATGTAAACTAAGATTTGTCAATTTATCTGAAATCTCCTCAACTCTTTCCGATAAGTCACCTATTTGTTCTTTCTGTTTATTTACGTCTTCCGTAAGTGTCGCGACTCGGGTTTCAGTGTTGACACATTTGGTAGTTAGCTGTTCATATTGTTGTGTTAGGTTATTTAATCTGTCATTTGGTACGGATTCCTCGATTCTCTCAAATATTTCTTCCTTATCCTTTGCACGTTGTAAATTTAACTCTGAAAATTTCTGTACTATCACGCGATCTCTTTCTTCCTGTTCTCTATCCTGTTCCCTTTGTCTGATTTTTACTGCAATTAATCTATTATTGTGAGCATTCAAAATTGGTTGTACTTCTTCTCTGATTTCTTTCTTTAATTCATCTTTCATATTTTTGAAACATGTCCCTATTCGTGAGTCTAACCGTGTTTCCAAAGTTCCCATCTCTGTTTTAAATTCAGATCGTAAAGTTCCCATCTCAGTTTTAATTGTTCGTATTTGTGATCCCTGTGAGTCTAACCGTGTTTCCATACGTGCTCCCAAATTTAATATAGCACTCATCAACTGCTCCATATTAAATTGTTCAGAATTCTTTTCGCCCCTAACATTTCCCGCAAAACTAACTTCCTTCTGCAAAGCCATAAGGCTATCTGTGTTCGATACTATTCCAGACTCTTCTGTCGTTAATCTCAGATTCTGTGAATTTTCTGATTGAGAAAAATTTTGAAATGGTTCCGGACTGTCTTCCCGACTTATTAAATTATTTTCAACTCCATTATTCATCATACTGTTGTCCTGTGTTGGCGAGTTCGCCATGTCAACAATTTCATCATTCTCATTATTCATCATTTTCGCCTTTTTCATAGATCGCGTAATCATTTACAAAACACACAAAAAATTCGTCACTGTACGAAAATTACACACAATGACTCTTTATCTCCAACAATACCATTCACATGAAATGTTTCCCTCAAACACGATTAACAAACAATTGACATAATTGCACTAGATTGTCAAATGCGTAAACAAGACAACAAATCAAATTCTGAGAAAAAATACCATTAGAAGAATGACAATTACCAAATCTACACATGCAAAATAGACTACAATTACTAACTACAAATTACCACAACAATACTACCGTCTACTATTTTTACAATCAGAAGAATCCAAGGGACGATCCGAAGCAGCGGTCGCCACGTGCATGGGGGCTTAATTAAATATAAGATTGAAAATAATTTTTAGTTTTTAATAGCTGTAAGTCCGATTACGCTGTCTCTCGTAAACGGTTGGCCCTGACTAGTATTATTACGCTATCTGACTGCAAAGAACAACAACAAAGAATGAAATGAACATTTTCGTTAACACAATTAATTAATTAAGTCCCCAGCAACTATGAAACCTACGAAACCAAAGCATAAGTATAACTGTTCTGTATGTGGAAGTATGACTCAACGCACATCTGGCATGGTTCTTCTTCAACAAGACAAGAATTTTTAAATACCAATTTTACTGACGTGATAAAAGAAAATTACAAATACTATAATTGCGTAAGGAAAGCAGAATTAAACTCTAATACAAGAACACACGCCAGATGCTTTGTTGACTGAACCTGTAATGACGCATTATTTAGGACACTGAAATAAAAAGAAACGGAGTTAGTTACCTCATTTATATTGATGAAAATCACTCTAATCCTTACATTATATTTCACACCGACTCTCTACTATCACATCTCAACCAGAACTCTCCAATACATCTCGGCAAGCACTGCCTACTAGCACATCTCAACAAACACACTCTGCTACAACATCTCAGCACAGACTACCCCGAGTCCTCGACAGGCACTGACTACTACGAGCTCTCGACAAGCACTGTGGAGGCGGCAGAATAATACTCTTTGGCGCTATCTCTGGCGCAGTGGCTCAGTGTAGCCACCTTTCAACGTATTCAGAAAAAATTGTTCTTGTGAAATACGACTGCCGGCCGCTGTGGGCGAGCGGTTCTAGGCGCTTCAGTCCGGAACCACGCTATTGCTACGGTCGCTGGTTCGAACCCTGCCTCGGGCATGGATGTTTATGGTGTCCTTAGCTTAGTTAGGTTTAAGTAGTTCTACTTTCTATGGGCTGATGACCTCAGATGTTAAGTCCCATAGTGATTGGAGCCATTTTTGAAACACGATTAATGCTTTATTCTCATCAGTGCTATCGACAGGGGACATCAAATTTATTCCATATTTTTAGGTTAACAGAAGGCTGTCCGCCTGTTTAAATGGATGGTAACGTGCTTTCCCCCAGTGGAGCGGGCCCGGGTTAGATTCCCGGCCGTGTTGGAGATTTCCTCCGTTCGTGGACTGGGTGTTGTGTTGTCCTCATCATTATTTCATCCTCATCATTGGCGCGCAAGTCGCCCAGTGTGGCGTCGACTGAAATAAGTGTTGCACTTGTCGGCCGAACTTCCTCAGATGGGACCTCCCGGCCAACGAGGCGATACGCTCATTTCCAATTTTACCACAAGGCTTTTGACACTGTTCCTCATCGGAGACTTCTAAATGAATTGTATATGTATGGAGTATCGTCTCAGTTCTGAAACTGACGTCGTCATTTCCTGTTAGAACGGTTACAGTTTGTAATAATCGGTGGAAAGTCATTGATTACAACGGAAATAATATCTGGCGCTCCCACGGAAATGTTTTAGGCCCTCTGTTGTTCCTTCTTGACATAAACGATGTAGGAGACATTCCAAGCAGTTGTCTTATTTCGTTTGCAAATATCGCTGTCATTTACCGTCTTGTAAAGTCATCAGATGATCAAAACGAATTGCTAAATGACTTCGATAAGATGTCTTTATGGTGCTAGAGGTTTCAGTTGACTAAAAATCATGAAAAGTGTAATGTCTTCCACATGAGCAGTAAAAAGAATCCGCTAAATTTCAGTAACACGATAAATCATGCAAATGAAAATCCAGGAAACTCAGCTAAATACTCAGGAATTACAATTACGAATAGCTGAAGACGGAACGATATCATAGATAATGTTTTAGGAGAAAACAAAGTAAAGATTACGATTTAGTGGCAGAAAACTTAAAAAATTTAACAGGTCAGCTAAAGAGACTGCTTACACTACGCTTGTCCGCCCACGCCGGCGGGGTGGCCGAGCGGTTCTAGGAGCTATTGTCTGGAGCCGCGCGACCGCTACGGTCGCAGGTTCGAATCCTGCGTCGGGCATGGATTTGTGTGCTGTCCTTAGGTTAGTTAGGTTTAATTAGTTCTAAGTTCTAGGGGACTGATGACCTTAGAAGTTAAGTCCCATAGTGCTCAGAGCCATTTGAACCATTTTTTGTCCGCCCACTTCTGAAGTATTGCTGTGCAGTGGGGGTATCCGCATTAGATACGATTCACGGAGGACGTCGGAAAAGTTCAAAGAAGGACAGATCGTTTTCTATTATAGCGGAATAGGGGAGAGAGTGCCAAGGATATATGCAAACTGGTATGTCAGTCATTAAAACAAAGGCGTTTTTCGCTGCGGCAGGAGCTTCTCATTAAATTTCAGTCGTCAACTTTCTCCTCTGAGAGTGAAAATATTTTGTTGGCTCCCACCTACACAGGGAGATGATCATCATAATAAAATAGGAGAAATGAGAGTTCGCGCGGGAAGATGTGAGTATTCTTTTTTTGCGGCGTGCTGTTCGAGAATGGAACGGTAGGGAAGCAGCTTAGAGGTGTTTTGATGAACCCCCTACCAGACACTTTATTGTGAACAGCAGAGTAGTCATGTAGAGGTACACGCAGACATGGATGTCGTGTTTACTGTACTGAACTGCAGAGCTGTGCAATGAGTTGTAAACAGGACAGTACAGTATAGAAGTAGAATGTGGTCTCGGAGCTGTACAGTTTTACGACGACATTGGACAGGTCTTGGCATTACAGTTACATAATTCATGTATACTTAAAGGTCTAATTTGACGAAGATGGAAGAGGTAGTCGGCCGGTAACTTCAAGTAGGAACCATGCCGGCGTTCGCCTGAAGTAATTTACGGAAACCACGGAAGACCTAAATGAAGATGACTGGATGAAAATTGGTGTCTGAAACCTGAGGAATAAAAAGCATTCCATTCGACACAGTGCTACCTCATTCGGCGTACCCCTAGTTTACAATACTGATTTGCATTGAGGTTATTTAATAACGTAAAAGACTAATGCTACAATCTTCATTCATTTCTCAATGCCAGTTAGAACACACATTATTTAGCAGCCTACCACTAAACGCACAACCAGGTAATGTCAGCTCCATGACGACGTTGTTTGGCTTCCGGTTTCCGTACTGCATCTTCACATTTGCGAGCCTCAAAAACTGAGTCATTGTCTCTCTATGAATGCGATGTAGAACTCAGAAAGAGTATAAGGATCCAATATAATACGTTGAATAGCCTTATGGTAAGGTTTCCCTAAAATGAAAAGAAAGGAACAGAAAAACGAGGGAAAAAGTATGTGGGAACGTAATGTCCAATGAAATATGTTTTCTTGTTGTTGTTGTTGTGGTCTTCAGTCCTGAGACTGGTTTGATGCAGCTCTCCATGCTACTCTATCCTGTGCAAGCTTCTTCATCTCCCAGTACCTACTGCAACCTACATCCTTCTGAATCTGCTTAGTGTATTCATCTCTTGGTCTCCCTCTACGATTTTTACCCTCCAGGCTGCCCTCCAATCCTAAATTTGTGATCCCTTGATGCCTCAAAACATGTCCTACCAACCGATCCCTTCTTCTAGTCAAGTTGTGCCACAAACTTCTCTTCTCCCCAATCCTATTCAATACCTCCTCATTAGTTACGTGATCTACCCACCTTATGTTCAGCATTCTTCTGTAGCACCACATTTCGAAAGCTTCTATTCTCTTCTTGTCCATACTAGTTATCGTCCATGTTTCACTTCCGTACATGGCTACACTCCATACAAAAACTTTCAGAAACGACTTCCTGACACTTAAATCTATACTCGATGTTAACAAATTTCTCTTCTTCAGAACCGATTCCCTTGCCATTGCCAGTCTACATTTTATATCCTCTCTACTTCGACCATCATCAGTTATTTTACTCCCCAAATAGCAAAACTCCTTTACTACTTTAAGTGTCTCATCTCCTAATCTGATTCCCTCAGCATCACCCGACTTAATTCGACTACATTCCATTATCCTCGTTTTGCTTTTGTTGATGTTCATCATATATCCTCCTTTCAAGACACTGTCCATTCCGTTCAAGTGCTCTTCCAAGTCCTTTGCTGTCTCTGACAAAATTACAATGTCATCGGCGAACCTCAAAATTTTTACTTCTTCTCCATGAATTTTAATACCTACTCCGAATTTTTCTTTTGTTTCCTTTACTGCTTGCTCAATATACAGATTGAATAACATCGGGGAGAGGCTACAACCCTGTCTCACTCCTTTCCCAACCACTGCTTCCCTTTCATGCCCCTCGACTCTTATAACTGCCATCTGGTTTCTGTACAAATTGTAAATAGCCTTTGGCTCCCTGCATTTTACCCCTGCCACCTCCAGAATGTGACAGAGAGTATTCCAGTCAACATTGTCAAAAGCTTTCTCCAAGTCTACAAATGCTAGAAACGTAGGTTTGCCTTTTCTTAATCTTTCTTCTAAGATAAGTCGTAAGGTTAGTATTGACTCACGTGTTCGAACATTTCTACGGAATCCAAACTGATTTTCCCCGAGGTCCGCTTCTACCAGTTTTTCCATTCGTCTGTAAAGAATTCGCGTTAGTATTTTGCAGCTGCGACTTATTAAACTGATAGTTCGGTAATTTTCACATCTGTCAACACCTGCTTTCTTTGGGATTGGAATTATTATATTCTTCTTGAAGTCTGAGGGTATTTCGCCTGTCTCATACATCTTGCTCACCAGATGGTAGAGTTTTGTCAGGACTGGCTCTCCCAAGGCCGTCAGTAGTTCTAATGGAATGTTGTCTACTCCCGGGGCCTTGTTTCGACTCAGGTCTTTCAGTGCTCTGTCAAACTCTTCACGCAGTATCGTATCTCCCATTTCATCTTCATCTACATCCTCTTCCATTTCCATAATATTGTCCTCAAGTACATCGCCCTTGTATAAACCCTCTATATAATCCTTCCACTTTTCTGCCTTCCCTACTTTGCTTAGAACTGGGTTGCCATCTGAGCTCTTGATATTCATACAAGTGGTTCTCTTCTCTCCAAAGGTCTCTTTAATTTTCCTGTAGGCAGTATCTATCTTACCCCTAGTGAGACAAGCCTCTACATCCTTACATTTGTCCTCTAGCCATCCCTGCTTAGCCATTTTGCACTTCCTGTCGATCTCATTTTTGAGACGTTTGTATTCCTTTTTGCCTGCTTCATTTACTGCATTTATATATTTTCTCCTTTCATCAATTAGATTCAACATTTCTTCTGTTACCCAAGGATTTCTATTAGCCCTCGTCTTTTTACCTACTTGATCGTCTGCTGCTTTCACTACTTCATCCCTCAGAGCTACCCATTCTTCTTCTACTGAATTTCTTTCCCCCATTCCTGTCAAATGTTCCCTTATGCTCTCCCTGAAACTCTCTACAACCTGTCGTTCTTTCAGTTTATCCAGGTCCCATCTCCATAAATTCCCACCTTTTTGCAGTTTCTTCAGTTTCAATCCGCAGTTCATAACCAATAAATTGTGGTCAGAATCCATATCTGCCCCTGGAAATGTCTTACAATTTAAAACCTGGTTCCTAAATCTCTGAATTACCATTATATAATCTATCTGATACCGTTTAGTATCTCCAGGATTCTTCCAGGTATACAACCTTCTTTTATGATTCTTGAACCAAGTGTTAGCTTTGAATAAGTTATGCTCTGTGCAAAATTCTACAAGGCGGCTTCCTCTTTCATTTCTTCCCCCTAATCCATATTCACCTACTATGTTTCCTTCGCTCCCTTTTCCTACCGACGAATTCCAGTCACCCATGACTATTAACTTTTCGTCTCCCTTCACTACCTGAATAATTTCTTTTATCTCGTCATACATTTCATCAATTTCTTCATCATATGCAGAGCTAGGTGGCATATACACTTGTACTACTCTAGTAGGCATGGGCTTTGTGTCTATCTTGGCCACAATAATGCGTTCACTATGCTGTTTGTAGTAGGTAACCCGCACTCCTATTTTTTTATTCGTTAGTAAACCTACTCCTGCATTACCTCTATTTGATTTTGTATTTATAACCCTGTAATCACCTGACCAAAAGACTTGTTCCTCCTGCCACCGAACTTCACTAATTCCCACTATATCTAACTTTAACCTATCCATTTCCCTTCTTAAATTTTCTAACCTACCTGCCCGATTAAGGGATCTGACATCCCACGCTCCGATCCGTAGAACGCCAGTTTTCTATCTCCTGATAACGACGTCCTCTTGAGTAGTCCCCTCCCGGAGATCCAAATGGGGGACTATTTTACCTCCGGAATATTTTACCCAAGAGGACGCCATCATCATTTAATCATACAGTAAAGCTGCATGTCCTCGGGAAAAATTACGGCTGTAGTTTCCCCTTGCTTTCAGCCGTTCGCAGTACCAGCACAGCAAGGCCGTTTTGATTAATGTTACAAGGCCAGATCAGTCAATCATCCAGACTGTTGCCCCTGCAACTACTGAAAAGGCTGCTGCCCCTCTTCAGGAACCACATGTTTGTCTGGCCTCTCAACAGATACCCCTCCGTTGTGGTTGCACCTACGGTACGGCCATCTGTATCGCTGAGGCACGCAAGCCTCCCCACCAACGGCAAGGTTCATGTTTTCTTATCATGGTTATCATGGTTATTATTTATTTGTGTTACATTATTTACCGGATCTCTAGTCTGTGATGTCTACGTAGCCCTTCCCTGTACGGAATGTACTGCTTAACAAGTACTTTTGTATACATGCGTCCACAGACACAAGTAATCGCTTCATGGAAGTCATTTTTCTTCTATTTTTGAAACTAAAAATAAATAAATACACTCTTTACTTCATCATTTTGCTACCATTTTCAATCTCCCTCAGTTATTCGTGTCGCTGTGAAAAAATGTAGTCACATAATATATTATCCTCCACACTTCTGTACGGAGGAAATTTCATCTAACGGTGTCCTTAATAAAGGTTTCTTATGATCATGGTGGTAACGGGCGAAATCTACATATACACCATATCACAGATGCTCTCTCCGAAATCAAATACTGGACTGTAAGGGATAGGCAGGAGCAGCTATAGACTCAGATAATAATGATCAAGAGTAGGCTGAAGTTGAAGAGACTTCTCAGGAAGAATCAGTGCACAAAGAGCTGGGCTACGGAAATACTAAGTACTGAAGAGATAGGCTTGAAGAGCTCTGAGTCTATAGATATTGTGATAATGAATAGCTCAGGAGGCAGTTCAGTTGAAGAGGAATGGACATCTCTAAAAGCAGCAGTCACAGAAGTTGGAAAGAAAAACATAAGTGCAAGTAAGGTAACTGCGAGGAGCCCAAAGATAACAGCTGAGATACTTCAGTTGATCGACGAAAGAAGTAAGTGCAAAAATGTTGATGGAAATTCAGGAATACAGAAACACAGTTTTGAAAATGGCTGTCCTTTCAGCAACCGTATATAAGTTACACCGGAGAACTAACACATTCAACGGTTACCAAATAGTTTTTAACACACTGAGTAGATTCCGACACCTCTTACCATGTCTTCATCAGAATGAAATTTCATTTTGAAGACGTCGTTAGAGGTGTCGACACCTAGGTCTATGAATTAAAAAGTATTTTCAACCTGTTGGATGTGTTATTTCTCCGTTGAAAAATGCAGAAATACATGTCACTTAGAAATGAAATAAATAGGAAGAGCAGGAAAGCTAATGCGAAATGACTGCATGGAAAGTGTGAATAAATCAAAAAAGAAATGATTGTCGGGGGATCTGGCTCAGAATGAATGCAGGAACGTCAAAACAAGCTTTGGTGAAATTAAAAGTAAGCGTATTAACATTAAGAGTGCAATAGGAATTCCGCTGTTTAAGTGCAGGGGACAGAGCGGATAGGTGGAAAGAGTACATTCAAGGCCTTTGTGAGGGGGAGGACTACTCTGATGCAGTTTTACAAGAAGGAGGAGTCGATAAGGAAGGGGTAGGGGATCCAGCATTAGAATCAGAGTTAAAAACAGTTTTGGACCGCTTAAGATCAAATAGGTAGAAGGGATCGATATTATTCCATCAGGATTTCAGAAATCACTGGGGAAGCAGAATCAAAACAGCTATCCGTGTTTGTGTGTAGAATGTGTGAAACTGTTGACATACATCAGACGTCCGCAAAAACACCATCCACATAATTCCCAAGATTGAAAGAGACGACAAGTGCGAGTATTATGGCATAATCAGCTTAATAGCCCATGCAGCCGGCCGGTGTGGCCGTGCGGTTCTAAGCGCGTCAGTTTGGAACCGCGTGACCGCTACGGTCGCAGGTTCGAATCCTGCCTCGAGCATAGATGTGTGTGATGTCCTTAGGTTAGTTCTAGGGGACTGATGACCTCAGTAGTTAAGTCCCATAGTGCTTAGAGCCATTTGAACCATTTTTGAATAGCCCATGCATCCAAGTTGTTAACAAGAATAATGTACAGAAAAATGGTGAAGAAAGTTGAGTATATGTTAGGTGAAGATCAGATGGGTTTTAGTAAAAGTAAAGGCACCAGAGAAGCAGCTTTGACAATGTGATTGATGATAGAAGCAAAATGAAGAAAAATCAAAACACGTTCATTAAAGATCCGTCGACGTGGAGGAAGGGTAAAATGGTGCAATACGTTCGAAATTATGAAGAAAATAGTGGTTATCTATAGGGAAAAACGTGTAAAATACAATATGTATAAGGATCAAGAGGGAATAATAAGAGTGGGAAGCCAAGAAACAAATACCCGAATTAAAAAGAGTGTAAGACAGGATTGTAATCGTTCGCCCCTACTGTTGAATCTACACATCGAAGAAACAGTGACAGGTATAAAATGAAGCTTGAAGAGTGAGATTAAAATAAGGGGTGAAAGGATGTCAGTGATACGATACGCTGATCACATTGCTATCCACAGAGAAAGTGAAAAAGAATTAGAGAATCTGTTGAATGGAATGAATAATATGATGACTACAGGATATGAATTGAGAGTGAATCGAAGAAAGACGATGCTGTTTTATTTCTTCAAACAATCCGTGGAAGTTCCTGTAACGTTCTGTATTTTTGGCAGTGTTCTGACTGAATGACTGGAGTTTTTTCTTAAGAGATACTGGTATTACCGGCTGAGGTTTTCACAGGTTTCTGAATTCATCTCGGAAAGGATTTCGTAGTATGTGCTGTCGAATATATCGTTGTGTGACATAAACGGAAATAATAACTCCACAGTTTCCATAATATTATGATGCCGGCACCACAATCTGTATTAAATTTGGGAAAATGCAAATAAAATGAGCGGCATTCCCGAATAAAATCTTGGCAACGGCAACTCTAAATTAGTACATAAGCAGAGCGTAATGCGCAGGCCGAATACTCTTTTAAATAAATGAAATTTTCATCACAGAGTGCAGCGGAATATAAATGGTATTTTTAGTACTCCGTACGCGGACGTTAATAACACAGTGGCGCGGAGGGAAGGGAGCGGTCTGAACGTGCTGCCGGCGCTCGCCGTTTTCTTTGAAGTTAAATGAAGTCTGCAGCACGCCAGTCACGAATTTGGGCGCACTAAAAGTAAGCTGCAAATATATTTTAAAATTTACATGTATTACTCTTGCCGGAGTATATTACTTCTGCAGCGGCGCCCTCCCACTGTTTTTATCATCCCGCGCCGCGCCCGTCTGCGGGAAACAAGGCGGCCTCGCTTCAGCGTGTGTGTGCGTCCTGCGGGCGTCCACACTGGGAACTGATCCTACTTCAGAGTTCCTTGACTTGGGCCGTCTTACTGTCCGTCCCTCAAGAAAGAAAAGCAGTTCCACTCCGATAACTGCAGTTGACATTCGGAACTGAAGAACATATCGTACACTGCTGTGCAAAACTTAAGGGCGAAATAAACTTTCACAAATGTCACCGCCAAATAACGTAGCTCGATAACACTGGAACCATACGTAGAAACCACGTCCACGGTATAGTACAGTACAGTACAGTACAGTACAGAAGCTGGTTGAAACAAATGATCAATGAGATGAACAGAAACTACACTACTGGCCATTAAAATTGCTACGCCAAGAAGAAATGCAGATGATAAACGGATATTAATTGGACGGATATATTATACTAGAACTGACATGTGATTACATTTTCACGCAATTTGGGTGCATAGATCCTGATAAATAAGTACCCAGAACAACCACCTCTGGCCGTAATAACGGCCTTGATACGCCTGGGCATTGAGTCAAACAGAGCTTGGATGGCGTGTACAGGTACAGCTGCCCATGCAGCTTCAACACGATACCACAGTTCATCGAGGGTAGTGACTGGCGTATTGTGACGAGCCAGTTGCTCGGCCACCATTGACCTCACGTTTTCAATTGGTGACAGATATCGAGAATGATCTGGCCATGGCAGCAGTCGAACATCTGTATCCAGAAGGGCCCGTACAGGACCTGCAACATGCGGCCGTGCATTATCCTGCTAAAATGTAGGCTTTCGCAGGGATCGAATGAAGGGTAGAGCCACGGGTCGTAACACATCTGAAATGTAACGTACACTGTTCAAAGTGCCGTCAATGCGAGCAAGAGGTGACCGAGACCTGTAACCTATGGCACCCCATACCATCACGCCAGTATGGCGATGACGAATACACGCTTCCAATGTGGGTTCACCGCGATGTCGCCAAACACGGATGCGGCCATCATGATGCTGTACACAGAACCCGGGTGCGGCCGAAAAAATGACGTTTTGAAATTTGTGCAACCAGGTTCGTCGTTGAGTACATCATCGCAGGCGCTCCTGTCTGTGATACAGCGTCAAGGGTAACCGCAGACATGGCCTCCGAGCTGATAGTCCATGCTGTTGCAAAGTCGTCGAACTGTTCGTGCAGATGGTTGTTGTCTTGCAAACGTCCCCATCTGTTGACTCAGGGATCGAGCCGTGGCTGCACGATCCGTTACAGCCATACGGATAAGATGCCTGTCATCTCGACTGGTAGTGATACGAGGCCGTTGGGATCCTGCACGGCGATCCGTATTATCCTCCTGAAACCACCGATACCATATTCTGCTAACCGTCATTGGATCTCGACCAACGCGAGCAGTAATGTCGCGATACAATAAACCGCAATCGCGATAGGCTACAATCTGACCGTTATCAAAGTCGGAAACGTGATGGTACGTATTTCTACCCCTTACATAACAACGTTTCACCAGGCAACGCTGGTCAGCTGCTGTTTGTGTATGAGAAATCGGTGGGAAACGTTCCTCATGTCAGCACGTTGGCCGGCCGGTGTGGCCGTGCGGTTCTAGGCGCTTCAGTCTGGAACTGCGTGACTGATACGGTCGCAGGTTCGAATCCTGCCTCGTGCATGGATGTGTGTGATGTCCTTAGGTTAATTAGGTTTAAGTAGTTCTAAGTTCTAGGGGACTGATGACCAAAGATGTTAAGTCCCATAGTGCTCAGAGCCATTTGAACCATTGCATCAGCACGTTGTAGGTGTCGGCACCGGCGCCAACTTTGTGTGAATGCTCTGAAAAGCTAATCACTTGCATATCACAACATTTTCTTCCTGTCTGTTAAATCTCGCGTCTGTAGTACGTCGTCTTTGTGGTGTAGCAATTTTAATGGCCAGTAGTGTAGATTTTTTTCAAAAACAATATTTACACTGAAGTCGCCACGATTCATGATAGTCCCCTGGACATTGCGGTCGGACGAGATTCTTAATAAGTTGTTTGATCTCCACGGCGGCAATGCATGCTTTTGAACATACTCCCATGCTGGCCGCAATGTTGGTAATGTGTTGTGGTAGGACGCTACATTCCTGCACCAGCATAGCTGACTACTGTGGTTGTTGGCGCGTGGGGACGTGCTGCAGTGCGACTCTCCAGCGCTTAGCACTCCTGATCGACGGGATTAAATTCGAGGGAAGAGGCGGGTCAGTCCATTCGTTAAATAACGCCTTCTTTCAAGAGTTTCCCCACCTGTGCTGTTCGATGCGGTAGCGCATTCATTCATATAAACTGGCCAAACTGAGAGCAGGACTCGCGCTCGGGGAATGCGTACAAACTTAGTTGCGTACGTACATAGGTCTTCCAACCTGGGACCGATGGAGGTGGCGCAGTGGTTAGCACACTGGACTCGCATTCGGGATGACGACGGCTCAAACTGGCGTCGGCCATCCTGATT
Source organism: Schistocerca serialis cubense (assembly GCF_023864345.2). Classification (NCBI taxonomy): domain Eukaryota; kingdom Metazoa; phylum Arthropoda; class Insecta; order Orthoptera; family Acrididae; genus Schistocerca; species Schistocerca serialis. The sequence continues at coordinate 58,336,511 of NC_064644.1, forward strand.
TCGGTTCTCAGTGATTTCCCTAACTCGCTTCAGGCAAATGCCGGGATGGTTCCTTTGAATGGGCACGGCCGAACTCCTTCCCTAATACGATGGGATCGGTGACCTCTCTCCCCCCCCCCCCAAAAAATCAACCAACCGTCCTGGGAATTGAAAATTTCGACGATTTTTGACTATTATAGATTTCGATTCTGTAAGGTATCAGTCTCGAGATTTCCAAAACTTTCGAGAATTCTTTCCTTTTAACATTTACATTTAAATTTTTTGTGTAATTTCGTATTTTGTTACGCTTGCAACCTACATCTTCAAATTTTTGCTGCATGTGATCCAGTCTCTGTTTTTACACCTTACAGCGACTTCTACAGTCCGACTCATGAACGATGGTGGCTTGCGCAGTTCGAAAGGAAGATTGGGTTTAACGTCTCGCCCACGTCGTAGTTACAAGGGACGAAGCTCAAGCCCGGATTGTGTCGAGGATCAGGAAAGGAATCGGCGTGCACTTTCAAGGCAACCACCCCAGCATTTGCTTCGAGCTATTTAGGGAAACATCGGAAAACCTAAATCTGGATGGCCAGTCCAGTGTGCTAACCACTGCGCCTCCTCGTTTGTTGCACAGCTCGAGACAACGACGGGGATTACATTGTTGCCGGTTACAGGAGACGGTTACGTAAACGCATGCACTTGCTCTGCACTTGGGCAAAGCTTGTATACTGCAAATTATGTCTTTCGCTTGCTTGTGGGAATTTATCACTTATCACCATCAACCGTTACAAACCGCAACAAATAGAAAAAAATCACTAAATATATCGCTATGATCATGTTTAATGCTCGCAATGGCCACGCCATTCAAAGCGGAGAGCTAAGAAGATTACTGAACGCTCATGGGCTTTCTGAGAACGCGAGATGTAGATGTGCAGAACAAATTTTAACTCGACCACCGTTGTTGCTAACTCCAAATATAGAACCATGGAAGTTAATCGCTGATGTCTTAGCACATGTCCTATCATTATGTCGTTTCTTCTTGTCAATGTTTTCCACTTACGCCTTTCCTCACAGATTTTGGGGAGAACCTCTTCATTCCTCATCTTATAAGTCCACCTAATTTTCAACGTTCGTCTGTAGCACCACATCTGAAACGCTTCGATTCTCTTAAGTTCTTGTTTTCCCACAGTCCGTGTTTCACTATCAGTAATGCTATGCTCCAAATTTACATTCTCAGAAGTTTCTTCCTCAAATTAAGGTCAGTGATTGATATCTCTAGACGTTTCTGCCAATGCTAGTACTTTTTTCATGTCCTCGTTGTTCCGCCGGTTATGGGTTATTCTGCTAACTACGTAACGGAACTCCTTAACTCCATCTGTTACGTGATCAACAATTCTGATGTTTAGTTTCTTGCTGTTCTCATTTGTGTTACTTTTCATTACTTTCGTCTTTGTTCTATTTACTCTCTGTCCTAATTCTTTTCTCATTATACTGTTCATTCCGTTCAACAGACCCAGTAATTCTTCTTCATTTTCAGTAAGAACGACAATGCCATCAGTGAATCTTATAACTGAAATACTTTCACCCATTCTTTAACCTTCCATTTACTTCCATCATAGCTTGTTCGATTTATAGATCGAACAGTAAGGGTGAAAGAGTACTTCCCCAATTTACACGCTCTTTAATTGTGGCACGTCGTTCTTGGTCTTCCACTCTTATTGTTTCATCTTGGTTCTTGTCATATTGCATATTACCCACCTTTCCCGGTAACTTAATCCCATTCTTCTCAGAACTTCGAATGTCTTGCATAATTTTACTTAGTCGAGTGATTTTTCCAGGTGAACAAATCCTATGAACGTCACTTGAGTTTTTCTCTGTCTTGCTTCCATTATCAGGCGCAACGGCGAAACTCTTCGTTGGTGGCAATATCTTTCCTGAAGATAAACTGGTGGTTATCTGACAGATCTTCAATTGTCATTTACATTCTTCTGTGTATCAGTCTTCTCAGCAACTTGGGTGCATAAGCTGTTCAGATGGTTGTGCGATAATTCTCGAACTTCTCGGCTCTTGTAATCTTCGAAACACCAGAAGCAAACAATCGAGCAAACAAACGGTCCTTATCAGAGCCAACTTCAACTGTGATTTCTCTAAATATTGAAGGCATATCTTCAGCCAAAGAACATCTGTTATCCAGCCTATGCCGTGACAAAAATGCGACGTCTTATGCATACAAGAGACCCACAGAGAAGAGCGACAGAGACGACCAAAAATACAGTACTTGAAATTAACTGCAGAAATACAGCACTCTCAGTACGGAAGCGCCACACTTGTAAGACCACGACTTCAGATAATCAGTGCCCACTGCACTGTACAAAATAATATCGAAATTATTTCAGTGGAGCTGAGTAACCGTATGGTTACGTTATTGTATAAGCCCCCTTCTGCTGTATTTCCCTTTACACCACGTAGGAATCTCCACAACAGTAAGAAGTCTATAGTGATCGGTGACTTTAACAGCCATAGTCACGTGTGGGGATATTCTGAAGGTAATGAAAATGGGGAAGCAGTCCTGTCTTGGGCTGAATCCTGCAACAGCGGCAGGTGGCACCGTTGATTTAAGCCTGACCTCTTGGTGGGTGAAAACATCGCACAGCTATGCTCTAAATCACTATGCTCGCCCATACCAAAGACGCAACACAGGCCACTGCTGTGTCAAGTTCTCCCAGCAATAAGGCGGTGAGTTTCAAAAGGAGGTACAACTTCGGGAAAGCTGAGTGGATGAAATTTCCTATCATGCTGGACAAGGAGATTAGGTCTGTGCCACCCTTACCAGCTTTGTTCAAACTGTAAAAATTTGGCTCCCGGGCCGCGTGGAATTAGCCGAGCGGTCTAAGGCGCTGCAGTCATGGAGTGTGCGGCTCGTCCCGGCGCAGGTTCGAGTCCTCGCTCGGGCATGGGTGTGTATGTTTGTCCTTAGGATAGTTTAGGTTAAGTAGTGTGTAAGCTTGGGGACTGATGACCTTAGCAGTTAAGTCCCATAAGATTTCACACACATTTGAACACATTTTGTTGCTCCCGGGCATAAGCCGGTGTAAGCCAATGTATCTGCAGGCCGTAACACATCGAACAGTTGCTCTGCTGGACGAATATTACCGGCTATATTAAGAAAACCCTTATAGCGAGAAAACTTATCTGGCTGGACAGAATACTCTCTCCTCGATCTTTGAGGGGAAGAGAGAACAGTGGATTAAACTGATAACAGAATGTGAGATGAGTAGAGACAGCCAAAAGGCATGGAGATTGTTACGACATCTCAACAACGATTTCTCCCAATCAAATACAAATATAAAGGCAGACCAGATTGCACACCGGCTCTTGAAAAATGGTAAACCTGACCATACCAGTAAAATCGGGAGACGAACCCTGGAAAGGGAACCCGAGCAAGGGGGCAACTTTCTGTCTCGACCTCTCAATCTGAACGATCTCGACTCGCCTCCAACCAAGCACAAAGTTGGAAATACAGCAGGGGTAGATGATATAATAACTGAACAGATCAAGAACTTTGGTCCAGGCGCAAAGTGCTGGCAACTCGAACTTATGAATAAATGTATCGAGAGCTGCAAGATACCTTAATCCTGGAGGAAAGCAAAAATTATAGCTATACATAAGCCAGGAAAAGACCACGATGATCCCAAAAGCTATAGGTCTATTTCCCTTCTATGTAATCTGTACAAGGTGTTGGAAAGGTTGATTCTCCAAAGAGTAACAGATATGATAGACGCATTACTCTGCAACAAGCAGGATTCAGACAAAGGAAGAGACGAACAGCAGAGGTGTTGAAGTGACACAGAATGTAAAGGACGGCTTCGAACCCATGCGCTTCCCACCTTAGAAACAAACAGACTAGCAGAACCTTACAGATAGACTGGAAAGGAACATCTCTAGAAGACTGAAAGACACAAAAATACCTCGGGGCCACTATGGACCGTGCCCTCACATACAAGGAGCAAGTGGCTGCCAGGAACAACTTTGTTAGGAAGCTGACAGGAACAACATGGGGAGCACAGCCAAATACACTTCGGACATCCGCATTAGCTCTACGCTACTCTACAGCTGAGTACGCTTGCTCAGTATGGTGCAGATCCACACACACCAAGAAAGTTGATGTTGCTCTGAACGAGACACGTCGTATCATCACGGGTTGTCTGAGAGGCACGCCCGTGGGAAAACTGCACTGCTTATCATGCACAGCCCCTCCTGACATCCGAGGAGATACAACAGCACAAAGTGAAATGAAAAAGACATTAACATCTAAAGCCCATCCACTACATGGTCATCAACCGGCACAGTAAAGACTTCTGTCTGGAAAGAGCTTCCTTCGCAGCCCAGAAGTACTCCGCACCTTCAGCGGGAGAAGAGGAGACAGGCCAGATGACAGCATCTGGAGGAGTGTCTGATTCCACAAGAAGCTCTTCCCCCAGACCACACAGAGAAATGGTCCACACGGACACCACTTTATCGGCTGCGTTCCTATGTCACCAGATCGAAGAGCAGAGGTGGACTCTCTCAAGTGTGACTGTGGAGCTGCCGTGCAGACATCATCGGATCTGCTACATTGCACGTTACTTTCAATTGTGTGCACTATGGAATATCCTTTAAATGCTACACAAAGTGCACTGGAAGTTGCTAATTTTTGGGCCTCCATTGTATACAGTTAAATTAACCAATGTCTGTGTGTACATATGTCTGTTTTATTCTTTGACTAGTTTAATTTATAAACCATAATGTATGTAGTAATGTAATGCAGTAACGCAAGCAATAATAGCAATAGTGTTTTAGTTTGCTTTTGACACGAAATAAAAAATAGTCTTCTAAACTGTCTATATGACTATAATAATTGCTTCCGCTGCCATTGTCACAGTCAATACAATATTTCTGGGTTTGTGACCGCATTGTCAATATCTAAAACTATCGACGTTTCGGTCACTGTTGCAAACGACCTTCTTCAGGGGGTTTTTGTTTAGTGCTGAATGAGAAAACTTTGTTTCTTATATACCTTCTTGGCCACATGGAGAGAAAGAGCTACGAAATTTCCACCAACACACCAGTAGCACAGCAGAATCCAATTCAATATGGAGACGGAAAAGAATGGGGGTGCTGCCTTTCCGCGACGTGGAAGTTTGCAGAAAGTCTAATTATATACTAGGCAATAGAATATATAGGGATCCTACCAGTACTGACTGGTAGCTACACGTCTCCTCTCAGCATTGCCTTAGACAGAAGAAATCCACCCTGCACACTTTAACCAAGAGGGCTCGCAGGATCCGCGATAAGGAACATCTAAGGGGTGCACTACAAAAGCTCAAGTACTTTTTTGGTGCCAGTGATTATGGGATGGAAGTAATAGATAAAATTATGGCGACAAAGAATGAAGGTAATACAGGAGAGCAGAAGGAAGCACAAAACGTCGCTCTGTTACCATATGTTCAAGGTGTCACTGAACGGGTCGGCAAAATTCTCCGACGACCAGGCATCAAGCTGATTTTCGGAAGCAGCAACCTCAAAAAAGATGTTCTTCGCACAACGAAAGGTGCAGTTGACAAACTACATGCTGCTGGAGTTTACGAAATCAGGTGCGAATGTATCCACCGCGCGACCCATCAGCACACGGATATCTGAACACGGAACTTATATCCAGCTAAGACAACACACAAGTCAGTGGTGACAGAACAGCAGGATGAGTGCGGAAAACAGATTGATTTTGGTGAAGCTCTCATACTGGTGAATCAGCCTCTTTTTTTCAGGAGGAAGATTAGAGAAGCAATAGAAATAGCCAAGACATCCGCCAACATGAACAGAGAAGACGGGTACCGACTTCCGACGTCTTGGCTGCCAGCAATAACAGCGTTATGGGCTCACGTGATGCAATACACAGAGACGCGAGGGAGGCCGTAGTGGCCACAAGTACATAGAGCATTGACGCACGACAACCAGCGCTAGAAAGCAGGAAAACAACGCCACGTCACAACTGCCGCCTGGTTTTCCAGTCGCCAATTGCCACCATTCACAATCAGTAATGAAAACGCCAATCAAAACGTCGGGTTTCCACCTATGAAAAGAAATAATAAAAACACCAGTAAAGAATTTCTGCCATTCCTCCATTCATACTTAACAGACTATTAGAATTACATAACAGCCACGTCTGCAGGTATATAAGAAACAAAGTTTTCTCATTAAGCAATAAATAAAAACACCCTGAAAAACGTCACTTGCAACAGTGATCGAAACGTCAGTAGTTTTACATATTGATAAAGAGGTCAGATTGACTGTCTGGATGATGTTTTTCTGAAAGTGAGATGGCATATCGACAGACTCATACATTCCACACATCACCGTGAATAGTCGTTTTGTTGCGACTTCCGCCAACGATTTTGAAAATCCCGTTCTGCCTTATTTGACTTTAAGTTTCCCTAAACTCTTTCAAATTCTGATTATAATACTGTTTCACCTATCTGTTCCCTACCAAGGCCTGTTTGTTCATTTATCACGTCAGCAGACAAGTCGTTCTCCCCACAGTGATCTTCCACGTATTGTTTACACTATTCGTTCTCTCCTCTACATTTAACAATGGATTTCCTTTTGCACTCAGTGTTACCGCGCTCACTTTTTTTTAATTTCACTGAAGGCTATTTTGAGTTTCCGGCAGTCATTTCGTTTTCGATTTTTTCACATTTTTCTTGCAGCCATTTCGCCCTAGTTTCCCTGAACTTCCTATTTACCTCATTCCTAAGTGACTTGTATTTGTGTACTCCTGAATTTCCCTAAACATTTTTGTTCTTCCTTCTTTCGTCTATCTACTGAAGTATTTCTACTGCTACCCACTGGTTCTTCGCAGCTATCTTCCTTGTACCATTTTCATCATACTTCAAAAGGCCTAAATCTCTCTATCACCAGTTAGATTGGTTTACCAGTGATCCGTATAATCTGAAAGTGTGCAAACAAATAATATCTAATACGTTAAGACGCGTGCATAGTGTGAGCCCAGTGCGGTACGGCTGTTGACTGTACGTGATGATAGAGTTGCGTCATGCCACGCATAGCTCTGCGTCCAAGAACTTTTTCCATTCGCCGGTAGATGGCCATTAGCTAATTCTTTATAGTTCAGCCACGAAATTCTTGATCTACGCAAACTTTCCTCGCATATCAGTCTACTATTAAGAAAAACCGTATCGAAATCTCTACAGCAGTTCCTGAGACTACCGCGGACTAGAAAGAAGCGAGCAGGAGGTTTCAGTTTACTTAAGTAGAGAGAGAATATTTAATTAAATATTTCTTATTTGTCTACAGAATTATGATTACAAGTTACATTACATATTTCCACGCAGTAATATTTTTCTATTATGCTTTTGATGGGTAATGAAAGCTAATTTCTGACACAGTCTGATAGCCCTCATTTTGCCGGCGGGACGAATCATGCAATGTGCCGATTTGTGAAGCATACAGATACGACTGTGGCGGCTGCAGGACTACACATGAATGTGAGGGCAGGCCTGCTCATCGTCTAGGTTCCGGGGCACTACGTCTTACCACCACAGGGCAGGATCGCCATCCTGTGCGCTAAGCACATCATAATCGCATCACATCTGCTACTGCCATCCGTGGAGAAGCAGTGGATCTCTCTGTAGTGTTCTGTGACATTGCGCACCATTGGCCGGTGACCAGCAGCAGCTAGACAGCAGCACTACCGCCCCATGGGTAAACTGCCGTCAACATAACAACACAAACGGCTGTGTGGGTGTCGTTCACAGACAGCGACCGTGGACTGCTGATGAATGGCGTCGTGTTGTGTTCAGCAAAGAATCGCGGTTCTGCACTACCCTGGATGATTGTCGTCGGCGAGCAGAGTGACGACCTGTGGAGAAGCCACAAAATTCGAGCGATTTTGAAAGACACGGCTGTGTTGCTCTTGGCAGCATGGTGTGTAGAGCCATCGAGTGTGACCGCTTAGTGATTGAGGGAAATCACCGACAACTCGTACATTGCCACCAGTTACCTATCATGTGGCACTATCTCGGTGCCATTTTTCAACAGGACAGTGCTCGCACAGATCTGGCACGTGTCTCTCTCAGCTGTCTGCGTGATGTTGAGGTGATCCTGTGGCCAGCAAGATCGCCAGAACTGTCGCCGATAAAACGTGTGTGACCCAGCTGGGACGTCGATACCGTGCCAGTGTTGACACCATGGATATCTAGGACTACTCGGAACAGCCGTGGGCCAGCTTGTTTCAGGAAAGGATACGGCCGCTTTGTGACACTCTTCCCAATGGAATCAGTGAATGCATTCCGCCCAGAGGAGGTCAGCGTCATACTGATAAGTTGGGTCATACTACGATTTTATTTCTAAATTTGACTGAAATGTGGAATCACCGAAATAGAATCACTTACCGTATCTGCCCGTGTGGCGTTATTTCGCTGCCTTCTCCTCTTCTGGGGTGTTTAACTCTTTTTGTCATTCAGGGTGGATGAGACTTCTGACTTTTCATGTATTTATTGCTGTATTTCTTATCTACGATGGGTTTCAATTTATAAAATGCCTTTGAAAAATTTACGATGTACAAGCTGGTTCGGTTGCTTTTAGTTTAGTTTACAATTGTGGCAATATAAAAGATAGAAAATAAAACTTATTTTTGAGGGTTTACGAAACATATTAGTAAACTCAAAACTAAAAACAAACTTGTTAAAAATGTCTCCTTCATAGAAGAAGGTTGCTTACAGATTTTCCACTACCATCACACTAGTTACGTGATGATTGTGAAAAATACTCCAGGCCTTCTCACGCGCCGGCGAGGACCTACTGTTAGTGTTAATATCAGTGGCTATATGCATTGTTAGGACATCTGCATCTACTATTAGCACTATGTTCCATCTGGTTGGTGTAAGTCCAGAAGTTTTTCTAAGGTAAACTAGGATTCTAAATAGGACATACTCCAGTTGCTTACTACTACATCAGAAAATTCTACAGTTCAACTACCACTGACAGAAATTTAGGTAAAACTTCTGTTCACGTTCGATACACTGCCTGTGGCTGCCCAAAATGTTTCGATGCCTTGAAATACAATGGACTTTCGTGATCCTTGTCTACGACGGCAATATCTTCTGAGAGGGATGGTTCAAATGGCTCTGAGCACTATGGGACTTAACATCTGTGGTCATCAGTCCCCCGGAACTTAGAACTACTTAAACCTAACTAACCTAAGGACATTACACACAACCATGCCCGAGACAGGATTCGAACCTGCGACCGTAGCGGTCACGCGGTTCCAGACTAAAGCGCCTAGAACCGCATAGCCACATCGGCCGGCGTCTGAGAGGGAAAGAGGCATCATATTTCGGACGCCGACCCTGAGGAAGGCACCAACAGAAATGCACAAACGCCGTGTTTTGTAGACTGAAAAATGGCTCTGAGCACTATGCGACTTAACTTCTGAGGTCATCAGTCGCCTAGAACTTAGAACTAATTAAACCTAACTAACCTAAGGACATCACACACATCCATGCCCGAGGCAAGATTCGAACCTGCGACCGTAGCGGTCACGCGGTTCCAGACTGAAGCGCCTAGAACCGCACGGCCACACCGACCGGCTTGTAGCCTGAAGAAAATTGTTACACGACTTCAGTCATCAGACGATTATACTTTAAACTTTTGGTCCTTCTTGCGACAGTAGCAGTGAGTAAATCACAGTACCTTGTAACCTGTCCTCGTAGGATTTTTAATTCGTTCGGAAATAGATTTATATTTTTGTTAGATCATGAGCGTATTGAAGGATTTGTTTCCCACTCGCTATATTTGTGATTTTTTTTCCTGTTACTGGAAGATTATTGCCACGTTCAAGTCGATGAACGGTGTCAGACAACTTCGGTTGAACGCTGCGTGCAGCTCAATCCCAACGCTTTTCAGGCTGGCCTGCATATATCTCTGTCGTCCAGACATTTGTGCGCACTTCACTGCCAGACCGACATTTAGCTCCGAGGTGGACCGTGGTCTGTCGAATCCGGAGGGACCCCGCGCCGCGGCGCACTGCGTTTTACTGCCTTTGCATGGCGCGCCGTAAACTTTTACAAAATGTCGCAGCGACTGCCATAAATGTTCGAGCGGTGCCTTAAGTTCCGAAGTATATTTTATGCGCCACACGGCGTGCCACCCCGAGTATTCGGAGGGGCGACACTCGTAACGGTCTCATAAACGACACACACACACACACACACACACACACACACACACACACACACACGGACACACACACAAGGATCGCGGAAAACATATTTCGCGACGGTATTTTTCTGATTTTATGGGGCGCACTTGCCCAAAGTACTTTATAAACAACAAATAGTCGCTTCCAATAGAGTTCATCTATTATTGGGGCTGACGCGTATTTCACGCGCGATGCGGCGTGTGCGCGGTTGCGCGGAAAAGCGCCCGTGACTCGTATACACAACGTTAATGCAACACGCATTAAATTTCGGTAATTTGCGCCTGTTCGTAAATAAAGGGAAATCACCGAAATTATTGAGTTACAAAATTTCATCTCCCCCAGTATTCGAAGCGCGTCACCAACGTGCTGCGTGCGCAGAATTTGCGACCCCATTGCCGGAAATTCGGAGACGATTTCGTAAATTTAAAGTAAGCAGACTTTCGCGTCCTAAAACTCACTTTTTCCCACATTTGAGATCATAAACTTTCGAACTGAACACTAGCCTTTTTTTGTAATAAAATGTGGCAGTTATTTTCAAACTGCACTTCATAACACAACAGAAAATTCCTTTCAACGCTCGAGTAGAGTTACAGTTGAAAGCTGGCTATTCGAATTATTTCGATACTTAATTTGCTATTTTTACAACTAAACTAATTCGTGTACCGGTACTAGTTACTGCAGGTTTACTGCAAAAATGCAGTTCTATACCTCGTATCGACTCCCAACAATTTAGTTACCTTCGGGCGAGGGATTCAGGAAGTGTTCTTTCACTTGCGGCCGTGGCGACCAGTCAGCTTACAGCTCCCCTCGATGACAATGCTGGTCCATGAGTCTGAAAGAGGTGTTAGTGTGGGCTGCCGTGTAGGAGGGCAGTCGTTTTCTGGAGTTCAATGGCGCTAGTCGCTGCTTTGCTATGGGCTGAGACGAGATGTAATTTGGATTTGTGCAAGCTGAACACATGCAGTACAATTTTGCTGATCATTCGCAGTGAATGCGTGCTTGTGACTTTTAACGATTATATTTTGATTGTAACATTTTATGCCCTGTGTTTTCTGAGCACTTGTAAGACAGCTGTTGTGACTGAGTCGCTTTCTGAAAGACAGTTATACGAGTTTACATGCAAATATTTTTTCACACTTATTTTCGTTGCTACTGATTTCTTGATTGTCACAAATTATGCCAACTTGCCATCAGCTTTGGAATACGCGAACTTAATGTGAAACCTTCTATATGCCTTTAGTAACTGGTAGAATTTATAGGCCGGCCGGTGTGCCAAGCGGTTACAGGCACTTCAGTCTGGAACCAAACGAACCCTACCGTCGCAGGTTCGAATCCTGCGTCGGGCATGGATGTGTGTGATGTCCTTAGGTTAGTTAGGTTTAAGTAGTTTTAAGTTCTAGGGGTCTGATGACCTCAGATGTTAAGTCCCAATGTGCTCAGAGCCATTTGAACCATTTTTTAGAACTTTTAGGGAGTTCTTATTGCAGTTAATGTCAATAAGAGTCGTAAATGATACGACTATTATACAGCGAGTTCGGTAAAAAGTGGTTCAAATGGCTCTGAGCACTATGGGACTTAACATCTGTGGTCATCAGTCCCCTACAACGTAGAACTACGTAAACCTAACTAACCTAAGGACATCACACACATCCATGCCCGGGGCAGGATTCGAACATGCGACCGTAGCGGTCGCGCGGTTCCAGACTGACGCGCCTAGAACCGCTCGGCCACACCGGCCGGCCGAGTTCGGGAATTCTGGTTAGAAATTTGTACAACTTGTAAAGGCGAGTGTGTACATAATATTTTGAATAGGAACCCCGTGTCCGGAAAAGTACCGTTTCCGCTCTACGACGGTTCCAGTTCACATGTTTAACTAATCTACTTCTTCTTGAGAAATTGAATTAGGCGTCACGCAGTACAACTATTACCTAACAGTTCGAAAGGAAACGTAACGAAACATACATTACCACTCAAGGACACTGCGTCTCTTCCATTTCTACTCGTGCCATTAGGTCTTCCTCTGGTTCACAGCAAAACAGAGGTTAAGCGACATCAGGTGACCGTCTAACGTAGTACACGTCTTCCTGTCTACCATATTGCATTCCCTCGTCAGACTTGAACGTGTTATACATGTGAATCGAAAGCCTCGAAGAACGGAAACGGTACGATTTCGGACATGGTGCAAGACGCCCGGGGATATAAATGGCGGGAGACCCCTAAACTCTTTCTCGTTCCCTATAGAACACAATCTGCACTGCCAGTTAAATACTCTCGTTGCTTCAGTTGCGGTGAGGTAACGTGATGCGCGACTTACTTTGCGTTGTCTGCTTGCTCCGTAGTCGCGGCTGTTGCGTAGCGCCGACTCAGCTGACGCCGTCCGGCTGTCAGCACTGCACCCTCTCTGCAAAGCTTGGTAATACACTCCTGGAAATTGAAATAAGAACACCGTGAATTCATTGTCCCAGGAAGAGGAAACTTTATTGACACATTCCTGGGGTCAGATACATCACATGATCACACTGACAGAACCACAGGCACATAGACACAGGCAACAGAGCATGCACAATGTCGGCACTAGTACAGTGTATATCCACCTTTCGCAGCAATGCAGGCTGCTATTCTCCCATGGAGATGATCGTAGAGATGCTGGATGTAGTCCTGTGGAACGGCTTGCCATGCCATTTCCACCTGGCGCCTCAGTTGGACCAGCGTTCGTGCTGGACGTGCAGACCGCGTGAGACGACGCTTCATCCAGTCCCAAACATGCTCAATGGGGGACAGATCCGGAGATCTTGCTGGCCAGGGTAGTTGACGTACACCTTCTAGAGCACGTTGGGTGGCACGGGATACATGCGGACGTGCATTGTCCTGTTGGAACAGCAAGGTCCCTTGCCGGTCTAGGAATGGTAGAACGATGGGTTCGATGACGGTTTGGATGTACCGTGCACTATTCAGTGTCCCCTCAACGATCACCAGTGGTGTACGGCCAGTGTAGGAGATCGCTCCCCACACCATGATGCCGGGTGTTGGCCCTGTGTGCCTCGGTCGTATGCAGTCCTGATTGTGGCGCTCACCTGCACGGCGCCAAACACGCATACGACCATCATTGGCACCAAGGCAGAAGCGACTCTCATCGCTGAAGACGACACGTCTCCATTCGTCCCTCCATTCACGCCTGTCGCGACACCACTGGAGGCGGGCTGCACGATGTTGGGGCGTGAACGGAAGACGGCCTAACGGTGTGCGGGACCGTAGCCCAGCTTCATGGAGACGGTTGCGAATGGTCCTCGCCGATACCCCAGGAGCAACAGTGTCCCTAATTTGCTGGGAAGTGGCGGTGCGGTCCCCTACGGCACTGCGTAGGATCCTACGGTCTTGGCGTGCATCCGTGCGTCGCTGTGGTCCGGTCCCAGGTCGACGGGCACGTGCACCTTCCGCCGACCACTGGCGGCAACATCGATGTACTGTGGAGACCTCACGCCCCACGTGTTGAGCAATTCGGCGGTACGTCCACCCGGCCTCCCGCATGCCCACTATACGCCCTCGCTCAAAGTCCGTCAACTGCACATACGGTTCACGTCCACGCTGTCGCGGCATGCTACCAGTGTTAAAGACTGCAATGGAGCTCCGTATGCCACGGCAAACTGGCTGACACTGACGGCGGCGGTGCACAAATGCTGCGCAGCTAGCGCCATTCGACGGCCAACACCACGGTTCCTGGTGTGTCCGCTGTGCCGTGCGTGTGATCATTGCTTGTACAGCCCTCTCGCAGTGTCCGGAGCAAGTATGGTGGGTCTGACACACCGGTGTCAATGTGTTCTTTTTTCCATTTCCAGGAGTGTATTTGCTGCGTCGCTCCTAGGCGCCGCTCACGTTGTACACGGTGGTGGCTGCCTAAAAGTTTTCACTTTTGCCCATAGGTGACACTAGCGTTGTCTACCGCAATCGTTGCCACATTAGTGCTCACTTTCGCACATAGGTGCCGCTAGCGTCGTCACAAGCGTACGACCGTGGAGTATGTTTACTTCGTAGCACTAGTTCTTTGCAATGTCAGGGATCGGACAAGTATATACACTGTGTCACAAGTTCTTTGACGTACGCATCCCACAGCTCGCGTCCAAATCAACAGTCACTGTTTATACACAAATAGTTCACTCTCTTAATAATAATAAAAAAAAAAAAATGCCGGCCGGAGTGGCCGTGCGGTTCTAGGCGCTACAGTCTGGAGCCGAGCGACCGCTACGGTCGCAGGTTCGAATCCTGCTTCGGGCATGGATGTGTGTGATGTCCTTACGTTAGTTAGGTTTAATTAGTTCTACGTTGTAGGCGACTGATGACCTCAGAAGTTAAATCGCATGGTACTCAGAGCCATTTGAACAAATCCATCCTAAATAATTATACGGCACTTCTTATCCGAAATTGCAGGTCCTGAATACACGTCGACATGTAACACGCCCGGGGGTACAAATGGGTGGGGACCCTTAAACTGGTTTCATTCATTTCTTTCTTTATTTATGTCACTTCTGGACCGTGCGCCCAGTCCACAACACGTACCTGACAATCCCGCGGCGGTCGTACTATTCTGCTCCACACTGCTGCTGGTTTGCCTTAAATTATGTATCTTAAGATGCCAACTGGTTTAGGGGAGCCACTCAACGTTAAGCACAACACTGCCATACGTCTGGTATGTACATCTATATTCCGAGACGATAAGAAAATCGCAGCTTGCACTATTTACATTCTAATTCATAAGTGTTTATCTCAATTAATGGATGATTACCAGTCCACAATATCACTCAGACGAGCGTACGCGTAACCGGCGATGCGGGTGATTGTCGATGATGTGGAAGCCGAATGATCACACGAAAGTTCTTACGCTCGTCACGCATACACAGATATTTGGTACCAGTCCTCCTTGATACTAGTAATAAATTTTAAATCTGTTCACAAAGTTAAATTTACAGTTCACAGTTCTCAATTGAACGAGCGTGCGCGTAATCGTCGCGGCGCGGTGAATTGTTGATGATGCGGAACGCGATGACCGAACGCACGTCCTCACGCTCGCTACAAGACACAGGCACTTGACTGCACTCTTTTGTGGTAAATAGTATTGCTGATTCACATTTGTTCATCTGGGAGACGGAACACGGCGCAGGTGATTGATACAGTACGGTACGACACGTAACGAGAGGATACACAAATACGTTACTGGCGGCACTGATCATTTTTAATTACATCATTACGCACTTTCCTCTGAATCACTTTCATATTCCATCACTTTACTGTAATAGCGCTTGCAGCAACACGTGAACTTCCATAATAACAATGCTTCTTACATGCAGAGGTACCCACAACACAACATGACTGTTCCGTGTCCCATGCTTGACTCTGCAAACGCGCTGCCCACCAAGATACTCCGCAACCAAGCCAGCGATATGACAGTACGCTTACAATGGGTGCCTTTACAAAATACAGGGTGATTCAAAAAGAATACCACAACTTTAGGAATTTAAAACTCTGCAACGACAAAAGGCAGAGCTAAGCACTATCTGTCGGCGAATTAAGGGAGCTATAAAGTTTCATTTAGTTGTACATTTGTTCGCTTGAGGCGCTGTTGACTAGGCGTCAGCGTCAGTTGATGCTAAGATGGCGACCGCTCAACACAAAGCTTTTTGTGTTATTGAGTACGGCAGAAGTGAATCGACGACAGTTGTTCAGCGTGCATTTCGAATGAAGTATGGTGTTAAACCTCCTGATAGGTGGTGTATTAAACTTTGGTATAAACAGTTTACAGAGAATGGGTGTTTGTGCAAAGGGAAAAGTTCTGGAACGGCCGAGAACGAGTGATGAAAATGTAGCACGCATCCAGCAAGCATTTGTTCGCAGCCCAGGAAAATCGACTCGCAGAGCTAGCAGAGAGCTGCAAATTCCACAATCAACTGTATGGAGAGTCCTACGAAAAAGGTTAGTTATGAAACCTTATCGTCTGAATTGAACGTCAACTACCCGAGGCGATGGATCGGCCGCCAGGCAGCCTGTGACAGAGCACTTCATCACTGGCCTCCAAGAAGCCCTGATCTTACCCCCTGCGATTTTTTCTTATGGGGGTATGTTAAGAATATGGTGTTTCGGCCACCTCTCCCAGCCACCATTGATGATGATTTGAAACGAGAAATAACAGCAGCTATCCAAACTGTTACGCCTGATAAGCTACAGAGAGTGTGGAACGAGTTGGAGTATCGGGTTGATATTGCTCGTGTGTCTGGAGGGGGCCGTATTGAACATCTCTGAACTTGTTTTTGAATGAAAAAAAACCTTTTTAAATACTCTTTGTAATGGTGTATAACAGAAGGTTATATTATGTTTCTTTCATTAAATACTCATTTTTAAAGTTGTGGTATTCTTTTTGAATCACCCTGTATTATGCTCTCATTCAACTCTACAAATCCAGGAAATTTGTAACGGGAATTTTCGAACACCCTGTATTTCACAATTCCTTGCGTTTTCTTCAGCAGATGTGGTGTGTGTCTCTGTTGACGCAGCTGATACGGATGCAATGATTTTTCTGTAGAAACTGTTTTTATTTGATGCACTGTGTTTTCGAGTTCATATAACCCGCTGTGTCGACAGGCTTTATTCATCTTTTTGCTAGGTGAAATATTTCATGCGTAAATTAAATTCAGTTTCCTTTTGCTACGACCAGGTGAAACCGTTTCATAAAAATTCTTAATTCAGGGCATATCACGACTGACTTTCGTTGGTAATTTATCGCAGTTTCAATTTAAGTCAGCAAGACGAAAATCTTTCAGAACTTTCTTCCCTCTTTTATTTTGTAAATTCTTTGGTCGTGTGAAAATATAGTTGAGTCGCTGAGAGTACAACTGGTACAAGAGCTTCCTCCAGCAAACTGAGTAAATGACTGCCAAAGTTAAATCGCTATTTTAAATTATGGGGGTCAGACATTTTTTCCTAATGTCAGTCTGTGTGTAGCTGTAGGTTGTGTTAGAGAATGTAGTGTCCCTGCATTAGTTTTTTATATAACATATTAAAAATACATACTCTCATGGCGTCTTAAAACTAGAGTGAAACTCGTGCAAGTCCAAATTATTTTATTTACTGTAATATTTTGAAGAACGTTTGGTCAGACAAACATGGTATACATAGTACAATACAAATTAATTCTAAAAAATGAATGTGCAAGTAATGAAAGCGAAGTTGATATAACAAGCTCCTAAACAGAATGTAAATAGCAAGAAAAATTAAAATCCCAAAACGAATATGTATTGGTGTGGTTCCAACACATAACAGAGGTCATTCATACTCACTTTCTGCCATCCCTTCAGAATCTAAATCCTGGGCTTTTCTCGCATTTCATGAAAAATGACCTTTCTGGGAAAACCCTTACGATGCGCCACCATTGTGTTTGTGTTGTTCATTTCTCAGTCTTCCTCGTCACCTTCTTTGACCACATCTTTTTCTTTCACCACTCGCTCTTCATATGTCCATGGTAACTGCTGTCTGGAATGAGGTATAGTTGTAGAACTCATTTAAAAGTGAAGGAATGCATTTCATCAGCTCTTGAAGATTTTTCCATTTCTCATATTTAATTTCAAACGTCTCCTGATGCAAAAACTGCAGAAGAGGTATTGATTGGGGCCAGTATTCGGTCTCCTACAGCCTGCTTCTATAAACTCAACATCACGGCTTACTGAAAACTTGAACTGATCGTTATAGGATTTTCTCTGCTTATTCTGGTCCACCCGGTATTCCTCTTGTATTTTGTTTCCTTCCGTGTGTTGAGCAATTTTATCGTTCGATATGACATCCATAGCTTTAAATGAATCGAAGTTTTCTGTTTTCATTTCCACTAAAAAGAAGCTTCCGCTGGAATGCTTCACTGCTTCGGCCCTGTCTTGGGTAATAAATAAATTTTTGAAGTGCTTCTTTGCCTTTTCAGGGAGAACGAAATCTTCATCACGTTCCATATATTTATAGCCAGGTTCAAGGACCTTACGATCTACTGCCTCAGTATGCTGATTTTGCCTCAAGAAGTAGAAGTAGCATTTCACGGTATGACTTACTAGTACCTAAACATAGATTAAATATTACTGCAAGTACTCTTAAAAACATACAAATTAGACTATTGCTGTACTTTCGAAAAATATATATACAGAACATTAATTAAAATTCTAAACTCCATCCGAACGGTCGCCGGAAGGATCGTCGGTACCGATCGACCACCGTGTCATCCTCAACCACGAGGCGTCTTTGGATGCGGATATGTAGGAATATCTGGTCATCACATCGCTTTCCCGGCCGTAGTCAGTTTTGATGGCCGGAACCGCTGTTGATCAATCAAGCATCTCCTCAATTAGCCTCACAAGAGCTGAGTGCACCACACTTGCCAAGAGTGGCAACCAAGCCCGACAGCGCTTAACTTCGGTGGCCTGATAGGAACCGGTGTTTCTACTGCGGCATGCTGTTGGCGAACCTTCATTAAAGATAGCTGAAATTCTTCTTCGGGCTACCATTTTACTTATACTAGTTGTATTTTAAATGCGGTCCACGTACTGCCATAGAGGTTAAACTTTATCATCATAGAATTAAGCTTTCCAAATTTGCATTTACATCATTTTCTTGTCACACATCACTTTTATAATTCGTACTCTCAACCCCTCAATTTCTACAAAGGCTACAGCTGTTGATTACTTCGGTTAAGCTTAAACTGCATCTATAGCATCTGTAGCGTCTATATACGATACATTTGTTGCAAATCCAGAGAAAACACAAATAATCACTGAATCTGTACTGGACATGAAATATAACAGACGATTTACTGTTCACCTCCACCCCTCGCCCCCCTTCCCATCCACCCAACTCCAGGCGGCAACGATATTTTGGATTGAAAGTACGAGACGCCCAGAACTTATAGGACTGCAAATTTTCTTCGGAAGCACAAGGGGTGGCGTTGAAGTTTGCAAAAATCCGGAGTCATTGTGAACCAAACGTAGGGAGTTCCTCGGTGTTAGCCACTACCCCTAACCGATACGAGCTTCGGCTGGATGAAAGGCTGGCGTAATTCTACCGTTGGTTTACAAAGTCGCTGAATGTTCTGTCCTGATGTGCCACTACTGTGTACGGGCCATCGTACGGCATTCGATAGGTTTTCGAGCAGTGTCATATCGGTCGAAAATCTGTGTACAGGACTGTATGACTTGGAAAGTGAACTACCGTTGGTAGTATGTTATTATGAAACAGCTGGGCGGAGTCTGCGTTCATTCTAAGTAATGATGAAAGTGCTTCAAAGAAATACTAATCGACATGTTTGCTCCGACCGTTAGTAACACGGGTACCTGGATGCGGGCAGTCCAACCACGAAAGTAGATCGTGGCTGCAGTTTCTACTGTAACACCTTTAACTGGATAGGTCCCCGACCAACGGGAGAACCGTTCGGTTCCTGCTGGGCAGTACAGATACCGTTTCGAAGTTGGAAATGCTCTAGTCTTTAACTAGATGAGGTGAAACTGCCGATTGGTGCTGCATCATGGCGAGCTATTTTATTGCGCTGGCAAGCATTGCACGGAGGACAAATGCCTTGCAATCCTCTTAAAGGTTTTTTCTCTGGTCACATAGTAGCCTTACTCGTTTATGAGAGTGGCTGCGGGGAAAGGAAATTCTTTGCTGCCAGAAATCTGCTGTAATAGTTGGTCGCGTTTGTGATGTTGACAGGTAGTGGTTTAGTGGTACGTTCGAATTCGCTATCTGAGTGCGTCAGTGCCGTAAGCCGTTCTCTGTCTGGATTTACTTCAGTTCGTCGTCTTCTTCCTGGGTGTTGCTAAGTGCAATGTAGCGAATTTCCTTCGCAGTGACATCACTGCCAGACAGCGCTTCTCCTGGTGGGCTCTGCCCACGGTTAACATGTTGAATATCTTCTACATCTACATTTGCACTTCGGAGTGACCTCACTGTGTGTGGCAGAGTGTACTTTATATAACACTGTCACTTTGCCGATTTTCTGTTGCAGTTGGAAATGTTCCTCTCGAAAAACGATTTTTGGCAAGCCTCTATGTGAGCTCGACTCTCCCTATTTTTTTTTCCTTTTTAGCAGTCTGGTGAGATACACGCAGAGGGAAGCAGTATATTGGATGACTCTTCACAGATACGTACGCTCTCGATATTTTGACAGTAAACCGTACCGTGACTTAGATCGCCCCTCTTCTAGCGTCTGCTACTGTAGTTGTGTGAGCAACTCAGTGACACTTTTGTGTTAACTAAATGTGGCTGTAACGGAGTGTGCTGCATGTCTTTGGATCATCTCTACGTCTCCTCTCAGTCCTATGGTGTAAGGATTCGAGACTGATGAATAATATTCAAGTTGTGTAAGAACATGCGTTTTGTAAACTACCTCCTTTGTGGGAGGATTACTCTTTCTGATTATTCTTCCAATTAATCAGATTCTATCATCTCTCTTATGTGCTATTAGCTATACGTGGTCGTTCCACTTTAAATTGCTCCGTATACGAACTCCTAGATTTCGTGTTTTGATAACTCAGTCTGTAAAGCGCCTCTTGCTGAAGTTGAAGGTCCCATATTCTAGTCTCTGTCCGGCACAGTCTTAACGTTCCAGGAAGTTTCAAATAAGTGCGTCCTCCGGTGCGGAGCATAAATTCATTCTAAGGTGAAATACTCCCATCATTGCACACCGAAGTTGTCCTGTGTTACGGCCTTTACATTGGCCATTTCTCTCATCTACGAATTTCTTCCTGTGAATTTTGCTGGTACTCGCTGCGAAGTGAATCATAGCAGTAACGAATAATATAGTGGTTAGTGAAATTGTAGTTCCATATCTCTTGGTACAAGAGACCACAACGGTATCTAGGAATGTGCATACTAATTTTATTCACAGTCGAAGTAAATGCAATAAGGGTCGTGACCACAACGTTTAACTCTTACCGTATCATTCAATTGTGGCCATATGTAAGTGTTTTAATCGTTTAAACCCAAGTAATAATTTATAACCATTATTTCATAACCTCAAAGTATTTAACGAAGGAGTCCGTATCATCAGTTTAGTTTCGACTCTACTAGTTTGGGACACCCTCTATGTATATAATTGCAAAACAAATTTTAATTTTTGTTTTCGTAACAGCCACTATCACATTCTGTAGTTAACAACAGTTCGTACGCAGGAGAATCAGGAACAGGGGAATTAATAATTATTAGCTTTCACTTTTTATCTGATACTGCTCAGTACATATCAGAATGCTTCACCAAGCCATCAGATTAATAGTACAATAATCATTCCACAAGACCCCAAAATGCAATTGTGAGTGGTAGTACACAGTACAAGGTAGCTAAGACAAGCCACTCCAGATACATCCAGAATGAGCAAATCGCCAAGTTATAGTGGACGATATGGCGAATTTACTGATATTCGTAAGTAATTTTTACCATTATGGTCGCCGAATTACGACACCGTCTTTGTTTTTTGTAGTTTAAGTATGTACTTTTCTGCGGTATTTGAAAGGAACTTGTAAGAGAACTTCAGTGACATAGCCTGTATGATACGTGGCCAAATAGTATTAATAACAGCGCCGCAGACCTCTATCCCGCCACCAGGAGAAAGGGTTTCAGAAACGAATTCCTCGGGTGTGGTTCTTGTCTTTACCCGTGAAGCCCATCATCATGTATTCTGCTGTTGTAGATATCATATAGCTCGTCGTGAACGTATTGAGACATACAAAATGCATATGAAAGTGGAAAAAATTAACATCGTTTCGGAGATTGCTGCAAAAATATTCGAGCAGCGGTACGATTGTATGCTGAAAAGTATCAAGACAGTGCAGTGAACTCATGATCTGTCTTCGCAAACATTATAAAGGAAATTCTGGACTCTGGTAGTGTGGAGAACTAGATACGCCGACGACAAAGAAGAGCAACTGTTTAAAGAAAGTAACTTTTCAGCTGCAATAATGTACAGTGCAAAAGTCACTAAAAGGCATCTCGGATGTATGAGAGAGTTCAACAAAACGAGTGTTCTGCGAATGCTACGTTTCATTGCATTTCGTCCTTTTCACATTTCGCTACACCGACAACCTCATGTCAATGACTTGCAAGATTGGTTACAGTTCTCTAAATGTTATCTACGACAGTGAAAACTCATACTGTTTGTCTATGCAAAATTTTGTTTAAGTAAGAAGAATGTTTCATAATAGATGGAGAAGGCAATCTTCGCAACATGCACTAATCTTCAGTTGAAAGCCCACACTGTCTCAAAGAAGCAAATAAAAGTAACAGTCTTCGTTTATGAACGATTGGTTTTTGGTTTTTCAAGACCTGGATCATTGATTCCTGTTGTATTGAATGGGAATCTAAATACACTCACGTACCACGAGGCACCAGCGTCTTACATTAGTAATCAAAACGTCCTCGGTCCCGGATTCGAACCCCGCTACCCTTTAAATTTTGAATAAAATCATCAGAAATGGCGGCTGAAGACCTCGGGCGTAAGAAGTTACCCTTATTCAGCCGGCGGCCTTGTCAAAGAGAATGGAGGAGCGGACAGTGTTTCAGGACACTCTCTCACCCTAGGGGTTGGAAACTGCCCCTAACAGGCGGAAGAATCAGCAATGATCAGCGGCATTTTGATGCAGGAGGCAATGAAAACCATTGTTTTAAAGAGACATAATGTGAATTACAGGATATATGGTATGTTATTGAAAAAAGTGTCATAATTATCCCTCCATTGGCTAAAGTTTCCGGACTTCCCCCATTCAGAGCTTCAGGGCGGGACTGCCGATGGGGAAGTGATCATGAGCAAAAAATTGAATAAACAACGAGAGAACACTGTTCTGCAAGTCTGGGCATGGAATGTCAGAAACTTGAAAGTGAGAGGGAAGCTGGAAAATCGGAAAACGGAAATCCTAAGGTTCAACCAAGATATAGTAGGGGTCAGTGGAGTGAACAGGAAAGACGACAAACGTTTCTGGTCAAATGAGTATAGGGTAATACCATTAGCGACAGAAAATGGTATAACCTGGGTAGATTCCTCATTAACAGAAAGTTATGACAGAGAATGACTTACAGTGAACACCTCAGTGATAGGGTCACTCTCATCAGAATCAGCATCAAATCAACATCAACTACGATAGTCCACATATACATGCCGACGTCACAAGTTGAAGATGAAAAGGTAGAGAAAGTATATGCGGATATTGAAAGGGTAATTCAGTTCGTAAAGGGAGATGGACACATGATTCTTATCGGGGACTGGAATGCAGTAGTAGGGGAAGGAGTAGAAGGAAGGATTACGGGAGAACATGGGTATGGTAGTAGAAATAAGAGAACAGAAAGACTAATTGAGTTCTGCAATAAAATTTCAGCTGGTAATAGCGAATACACTGTTTAAGGATCTTAAGAGGAGGAGGTAGAGTTGGAGAAGGCCGGGAGATACGGGAAAATATCAGATTACATCATGGTCAGGCAGAGATTCCGAAATCAAATACTGGATTGGAAGGCGTACCCGGGGCAAATATAGATCCAGAACACAATTTAGTAGTTTTGAAGAGTAGGTTGAAGTTTAAGACACTAGTCAGAAAGAATCAATGGAAAAAAGTGAGTTACGCATGAAATTATCGGAGCCTATAGATACTGCGATATGAAAATCTCAGTAGTTAGTTCAGATGACGAAGATTGGAGATCTTTACAAAGAACAACCACAGAAGTTGGAAAGAGAAACCGAGATGCAACGAAGATGATTGCTAAAAACCGTGAGTAACAGAAGAAATACTTCAGTTGATCGATGAAAGAAGGAAGTACAAAAACGTTCAGGGAAATTCGGGAATACAGAAATACAAGTCACCTAAAAATGAAATAAATATGAAATGCAGGGAAGCTACAGCGAAATGGCTGCATGAAAAAGTGAAGAAATTGAAGAGAAATAATTGTTGGGAGTACTGAATCAGCATATAAAAAATTCAAACAACCTTCGGTGAAACTAAAACCACTGTTAAATGCAGAGGAGAGAACGGATCGATGAAAAGAACGTATTGAAGACCTCAGTATGGAGAAAGACTTGTCTAATGACGTTCAATTTGAAACAACGTTTGGAAGACATAAGTTAGAATAAGCCAGAACGGATGGGTAAGAGTCCATCATAATTCTAAAATCATTGGAGGAAGTGGTAACAAAACAACTATTCACATTGGTTTGTAAAATTTATTCTGAAAAATATCATCCACACAATTCCGAAGACTGTAAGAGCCGACAGGTGCGAGAATTATCGCACGGTCATCTCAGCAGCTCATCCATCCAAGTACTGACAAGAATAATACACAGAAAAAAGCAAAAGGAAACTGAGAATATGTTAGATGGCGACCAGTTTGGCTTTAGCAAAGGTAAATGAACCAGAGAGCAAATCCCGACTTTGCGGATGGTAAGGGAAGTAACAATGTACAAAAAAACAAGATAGGTTCACGGGGTTTGTAGACCTGCGAAAAGCGTTCGACAATCTCAAATGATGGAATATGTTCGAAATTATGAGGAAAATAGGGGTAAGCTATAGGGTAATATACAGTATGTACAGTAGCCAAGAGGGAAAAATGAGAGTGGAGGTTCAACAACGAAGCGCTCGGTTTAAAATGAGTGTAACGCATGGATATAGTCTTTCGCCCCTGATGTTCAGTCTATACATGGAACAAGCAAAGACGAAAATAAAACAAAGGTTCAAGTACGGAATTAAAATTCAAGCTGACAGGATATCAATGATAAGGTTCACTGATTACATTGCTGTCCTGAGTGAAAGTAAAGATGGATGACAAGATGAGCTGAATGGAATGAACAGTCTAATGACTGTAGGATGTGAACTGAGAGTAAATCAAAGATAGACGGAAGTAATGATAAGTAGGAGAAATGAAGACGGCGGGAAACTTAACATCAGGAGTTGGTGGTCACGAAGTAGATGACGTTAAAAAATTCTTCTATCTAGGCAGCATAATAACGCATGACGGACAGATCAAGGAGGATAGAAAAACCAGACTAACAGTGTCAAAGAGAGCATTCCTCGGCAAAGAGGTTTGCTAGAATCATACACACGTCTTAAAAAGGAGGAAGTTTTTTCAAGGAATGCACGTTTGAAGCGCAGCATGGCAGTGAGGCATGTACTGTTGGAAAACCGGTACAGAAGAAAATGTA
The DNA here is from genome assembly GCF_023864345.2 of Schistocerca serialis cubense. Taxonomy (NCBI): domain Eukaryota; kingdom Metazoa; phylum Arthropoda; class Insecta; order Orthoptera; family Acrididae; genus Schistocerca; species Schistocerca serialis. The sequence continues at coordinate 58,361,934 of NC_064644.1, forward strand.
AGTATTTAAGGTGTGGTGCTACAGAAGAATGTTGAAAATTAGTGGACTGGTAGGGTGAGGAATGAGGAAGTTCTCCGCAGGGTCGGCGAGGAAACACTAACAAGAAGGAGAGACAGGATGGCTAAAGAATGGACAGTATGATAGGACATCTGATAAGACATCGCGGAATAATTTCCATGGTGCTAGAGAGAACTGAAAAGGGGGAAAAACTGTAGAGGAAAACAGAGACTGAAATAATTTACATACAGCAAGTATTTAAGGACGTAAGATGAAAGTGCTTCTCTAAGCCGAAAAGATGGGCACGGGAGAGGAACTCGTGGCGGGCCGCAACAGACCAATGACAAACTGGAAAAAAAAAAAAAGAAAAGCCAACTCGAGTTCCTGAGATATGGTACTGCCGTAGTGATTAGAAAACGTCACATTGGACATAAAGCAATCAGTGTGTGGTCATTCTGACGGATATCCCTCCCATTCCGTTCGTGTAATGGTAGACCCTTGCAATAGAACATTTGTACAGCATTGGAACGATCGTGCAGGAAACGCAATATGGTCTGCACGCTGAAGAAACTTAACAATTACATATTTCTATCAGTGGTGAAAATTAAGACAAATGTTCCATTACGAAAGATGGGCGACTCGCAAAGGCATGAAATGTCTTATAACACGGACCTATGCTGCTGTTAACTCCAGACGAAATCCAGTGTGCAGTATTGTTTCTCCGGTATCACCTTATGACGTACAGCAATGCTTAAGTTCAACGTTTTCAGCACTTGGTATGACAGCCGTGATAATAAGCACACGAACGGTACTTGGGTTAAGTGCTTGCTTACATTTGGTATAACAGACGTTTGTGAAACCTCTTCTTCCAACGGTGGAACAGTGAGTTGCTACGCTGTTATCTTGTTACTATTTGATCAACATTTTATGTCGTTGAAGTTCTCTCAGAAACTTCTTTCAAATGTGTATGTGAAAGCTATATAGTTCCATTAGGGAAAGAAACAATGTCGTTGTAGTAATTTGGCAACTGTAAAACATAAAAATTACTTACAGTCGCAGAAAATTTGCCATATAGTCCGCTATAACTTGGCGAAAACCGTAACTCGATGTATTTATTCCTTCTTTTCTGGACGTATTTAGGGTCGCCTGTCTTAGCCGCCTAATCCTACATGCTTCAGAGAATTTGAACTTCGATGGTAAGGTCTGGTCACATGTGTTTGGTACATCTGCAGAGTGATCCCCGTAGAGCGGCAGCATTGAGCACTGCCTGCCTTTTTGAGATTGGCTGATCAGATGACGAACGCCCATCACACCATAACTTGCATGCCACTGCTTGGCACGTAGGTGCGGGGTGCGTCACGTGACGGAAAGTGTTTTTCAGTATCACTATCTGCTGACGCCAGGAACTATTCTGCCCGTGAAGGCTTTCCTCACCACAAATGTTTTTCGCTACTAATGTCAGAAAGTCAGCTGGCGAGTGACTGAAGTCAATTAGCAATCAATGATTATCACCGTGCGAAGATTTACGCGGATTACTAGAACGACTAAGCCATAGCAGACTGGGAAAATAATCGACAAAGCGAAATAAAAACTCACCTCGTGTGCAGCTCTTCCTAACTGTTAAGTTCCCCATCTTCTGAACCTTCTCACACATAATCAGCCTTCATCAGCTTTGTGCCTTTAGTCGACTGTAACTTCTTTCTACCAGTCTGCGAAAATTTATCAGTTCAACAATTTTCCATCCAGTTGTGCAGCGAGGTGTGTGATCGTGATCCGTTGATCGCCTCGAATGAGTGTGTCCGAATGAGTGTGTCCGCACGTTCCAAAATCCCAGGAGTCGCAACTGCGTGTGGCGGGCCGGTATGGAAGAAATCGGACACGTTTCCGCGATTTTGTTGCGAAGATGATAGACAAATCGCCCAACGACTCATCGTGCTTTTGTTCACACCAAACTTTCCGTAGGCATTGTGCAACGAGCTATGAATATTTCGAATGCTCAGGTTTACCGCCAAAAGAAACTCAAAGATATCTCCCTGCTTTTAACGCACGTCCGTCACAGACACCGTTCTGAAGGCTATATATAGCGCCGCCACTTATTGGAAACTCATTAAACTGTGGCGGCGGATGCGGGAATACTCCACGATGTCCCACAAGAAATTACAAATTTTTCACCCGAAATTAGCATAAAACTGTATTCCAATTACTGGTTGAACGCTTCTAGTATGTTTCGTACTTTGCGAGGTGCCTGGGGCTAGGAGTGTATTTAACACTAAATTCTTCTAGAATCTTCATATGGAAATGATGCTTTAAACCGCCCCCCCCCCCTCCCTTTTCTAACTACGACTTTTGATGTTGCACATGGATTAAGAAGAAACGCGAACTGACTGTAATCGACCCTGCATGTGGAGTAGAAAAGAGTTCGGCACCTGCAATGATTTAATTTGATAGAAAGTTTCATTAATGAAGTGAGAAATGGAAGGGTTGCTCTACTGATCAACAGAATGAAACTTCTGTCCAAAATAACAATTTGATTTATTATGACTAAACTCAAATAAATAAACAAAACACATGAAACATTTGCAATACATCAAATTGGATACTCAAATAAATGCTGTGCATGTGAAGTTGTCATAAACTAGATTGTGACATTTATGACCAAGTGGTATGTGGAGCCAATTCCGTGCAACTCAAATCTTAAGAGAAACACCCAGCCAATCCAACATTAATTACTGCTACTGTAGTGAGAACTCAGACAATGAACACCCAAGACAGAACCATGTTAGAAAAGATGGGAACAGGCGCACGCTGCTGAGCTCTGATTGTCACATAGCTAAATTTTCTAATCTGCCGGTGCTGCGGACATACATTACCAAGCTGACTTCTTAACTGCAAGACACGATCTGGCACACCGGAGGCGATGGCTTGTTGCTTCAACGTCCCGTTGTGGTGATCATAATGTCGCGAGTATAGCCCGAAACAAATTATCCTGGTCTAGTTGTTCAAGACTTCATAGCAACACAAATGCGCCTCTGAGGGAGACAAAGAAGGCTCGCTACACAGTCACTGATGCTCCAGTGATTGATTTTAACAAGCGAAGTCACACAGTAACTCCGATACAGTTAACTTAAGCCAAAACTGTTCAAGACGGACAACATAGTCCGCTTGTACGCAGAACACTCAATTGCCAACTGTACTCAGAAAGTTACGTTAAAGTCGAAACTTCAGCAACTTCGTCAAACGTTTACAATTAAATCAAAGTATATTAGACAGCCAACGGAAGGCAGGCTGTCCAGAGCAGCGAAAGCTCAGTATTGTAACCTACTCCGACCGAAAGGCGAGAGCCGACTCCATCAAGAGGACCCATACAAGCCGAACACAGAACCTTCCCGCCCCCACAACAGTGGCCGTGGTTAAACGTTCCAATCAGCACTTCGAAAACCAGAGGAAAATTCCACTCTATTGCCGAAGCACTACTATTCCACCAATGGAGATACTTGGCACCAATTTCTGCACCGATTTTGCTACGTCACGGAGCTACCCACTGAGCAAGCCAATCACGGTTATGATTTTGCAGAAAAAGCGGGAATTCGCCCGCCAAGCGTGTCTGGGAGTGCCCACGCCCCGCTGGTAGTCCGTCAGAAAGTGTTTTCACTAAGTTTCTGCGAAGTAACGGAATCTCTAGCACGAGCCGCTCCTTCAGGCCCCTGTGGGCGTGGCGCCCCCGCTCTTATGACGATGTCGGCGTTGGAAAGCATCCACTCAGCTCCCTCACACCCGTTGGCATAACCCTTTCAAGATCAGCAGAACCCGCCTGTCACCAGACCACCCGGGTGATGAGAGACGCTGCGTGGGAGGTCCGCATGTAAAGCAATAGTAACTTTTCACCACATTTAATTAGAGAGGAAAATATTCATATATTCTGAGTTCTCAATACTAGCCTTGTAATGACAATACTCGGGCATACTTACCCAAATCGAATTACTCAGAGTAAGATATAAATATGAGAGGGGGAAGTCACTGTGTGTAGTTAAAGACATGCCACCTCTCAACTTTAGACCGACTGCGATGCATCAGTCTGTCCAGGTTAAAGAGAAGTAGGTTTTGGCCGAGTTCCTAGTTGTGTAAGACTCCAAGAGAGGAAAGAACGGGAGTGACGCGTCTCGAAGGGATCTTAGGGGTCGAGGGCAGCAGAGCAGGGGCGGCCTGGAAGTGGTGTTCCTGATGAGGGCTGACGGCGCGGAAACACTGCCCGAAGGAGCGGCTGTCGAGCAGAGCAGTTGCAAAGCGCGGAAAGCTCCCCCCAACCCCCTCCCCCCAGAGCCCCCTCACCGCTGCGCGCAGTAATCACGGCGGTTCGATCTGCCCGCGTGGTGAAGCGAAGCGCGCCACGGCGCATCATTACGGGCGTCGCCCGCGGCTTTCTGTCCACAGAGGAAAGCCGGCGATATTACGGGCTAAGTGGCGTGGCAGTGCGCACTTCATCTGGCGGCGCCTCTACTTTCCGCGAGATATTGGTGAGAGGAAGGGGGGGCACGCAGCTCAGCCTGCGGCGCCGACGCCGACGCCGACGCCACGCCGATATTACGGCGGGAGGAGAGGAGGCGCGGATTAGGCCCGCGGCGGCGCGCCGGGACCTCAAGTAGCGGAGCTCACTTCTGCCGAGGAGGCCCCGCGCGCGGGACGTCAACACCGGGGATTCCCCTCTTTATTTCCGCTGTCTCCCTTCTCGCAGTATTTACTGTAGGAGGGTCTTTACATTTCGCGAAGGAGGAATCTGTACCACTTGAGTGACTTCTGAGCCTCTCCGGATGCGGGATTTGTCTCGCTCTACGGCAGTACCTGGACGAACATGACGTTAGCACTGCGTGCCTCCACGTCTTTGGGGAAGTGTTGTTGCAGTAAAAAATCTGAAGCCACAAGGACTAAACTGAAAGTAGCAAAATATATACACTTCGTTTTCTAGTTAATTGTGACAACTCTCAGGGTGTAATGTGTATAACAACAATAGCGAAAATAGATAAGAATAGAGGCTAAAGTAATGAACTGAAATTCGTGCCAAGGCCAGGAATTATACCTGGGTCTCGTGCTTACTACGCAGGTGTGCTGTCCACTGCATCCGTTGTTATCATGGCTAACACCGCTAAACAAATACCCTACCCCAATGCTCTCCCTACCACGAACTTCAAATTAAACTTCAGCCCATCTTATTTTCCCGTTCTTCTTAGCATTAATTCATTACTTCACGTTCTGTTCCTTTTTCTCTTTTTTTTTTGGGGGGGGGGGAGGCGGGGGAGGGTCATCATTCTTCTGACTGCGGCCCACCACGAATACCTCTCCTGTGTCAACCTCTTCAGCCCAGAGTAGCACTTGCAACCTACGTCGTCAATTATTTTCTGGATGCATTCCAATCCCTGTCTTCCTCTACATTTCTCCCCTCTATAGCTTCCTCTAGTTCCACGCAAGTCATTCTCTCACGTCTTAATAGAGGTCCTACCATCCTGTCCCTTCTCCTTGTCCGTGTTTTCCACATATTCCTTTCCTCTTCTGTTCTGCGCAGAACCTCCTCATTCGTCATCTCATCAATCCACTTAACTTGTAGCACTGGTCTGTAGCACCACATCTCTTTTCCGGTTTTCCCACAGTTCATGTTTCACTACCATATAATGCTGTACTACAGACGTACATCCTCAGACATTTACTTCCTATATTTGATACTAGAAGACTTCTCTTGGCCAGGAATCCCCCTTTTGTCAGTGCCAGTCTGCTTTTGATGTCCTCCTTGCTCCGCCCGTCATTGGTTATTTTGCTCCATAGGTAGCAGAATTCCTTAACTCAGCTACTTCGTAGCCATTAATTCATGTTAAGTTTCACACCGTTCTCGCTGCTGCTACTTCTAATTACTTTAGACTTTCTTCGATTTACTCTGAATCTATATCCCGTACTCATTAGATTGTTCATTCCATTCAGCAGATCACGTAATTCTTCTTCACTTTCACTCAGGATAGCAACGTCATCAGCAAATCTTATCATTGATATCCTGTCATCCCGAATTTTAATTCCACTCCTGAACCTTTCTTTTATTTCCATCATTGCGTCTTCGATGTACAGATTGAACAGTAGGGGCGAAATGGTACATCTCTTTCTTACACCCTTTTTAGTTCGAACACTTAGTTCTTGGTCGTCCTCACTTATTATTCCTTTCTGGCTCTTGTACATATTGCATATTACCTGGCTCTCCCTATAGCTTACTCCTGTTGTTCTGAAAATTTCGAACATCTTGCACCATTTTACATCATTAAACGCTTTTTCCAGGTAGACAAATCGTATGAACGTGTCTTGATTTTTATTTAGTCTTACTTCCATTGTCAATTGCCTACTCCCTGGCTTTACCTTTTCTAAAGCCAAAATAATCGTTATCCTTATCGAAGACAAAGTTCAGACTCAGTATCCATGTCTCCAGGAAAATGTAATTACAGCAGATCAATAGACCACCTACGCCCGATGAACAAGCGGGATTTCCCCATTACGTAATAATCTGGGGTACTATTCTGATATTGGAGAGCCTCGGCAATACCAATTATTTAAGGAGGGAAACGTAAGCTGGGTTAAAGTGTGAATTGAATTTGTATTAGGGACGGCAATGGATTAGGGTATTCCTTGTAGCTGTGTTAGTGCCAAGGGGAGGGGGGGGGGGGGGGGAGGCGAGGGGCGGTGTTATGGGTACACATCCGCCTACTAAGCAGGTGACTGATGTTCAAGTCTAGGTTTGTTACAAATTTTAATTCATTACTTCAGTCTCTATCCTTATTGAAGATATAGTTGGGACTAAATGGCTGTGAGCACTATGGGACTCAACTTCTGAGGTCATCAGTCCCCTAGAACTTAGAACTACTTAAACCGAACTAACCTAAGGACATCACACACATCCATGCCCGAGGCAGGATTCGAACCGGTGACTGTAGCGGTCGCGCGGTTCCAGACTGTAGCGCCTAGAACCGCTCGGCCATACCGGCCGGCATAGTTGAGACTCATTAAGTCTCCAGGAAACAATAATTCCATCAGATCGATTGAAGCGAAAATGTTCCAGCAAACATGGGTCTGCTAACTAGCGATTGCTAGATACTTGTGAAGCGTGCTTTGAAGCTACCACATACTTCAGTATGAAAGATGGTCCTAGATAGTGCAAATGTATTCGAAATCTGGACTTTTCCATTAATTTTCCATCTTCCGCATTTCTCCTGTTGCCTCAATGGGGTCGGCATCTTTATTCATGGTACTGGGAGGGTATAAGTGCAGATTATTCTGTTGATGACTAAGTACAGTGTACTGAACAACAATACACCATCGTTACTTCATTTGCAGTCTAATAATTGTTACTATTACGAGTAGTATGTTTTTAGATTGGTAACTACCTCCCAGTGTGTGTGGCCAAGCAAGCCATTAATGTTTATTTTCGCCTGGGCAGGAGAAGAGTTATGGAAGTATGGAAGCATGGACGCAAAGTGGATGGCGTGTACTGAAAGGCATAGTTCACTTTGCGCCGCAGTTCTTACTGCAGAAAACAAGTAACAACTTTCGTGTTGTGTTTTCAGGAAGATGGACGCAGAGAGAAAGCAGCTAATACTCTCAAGTGCATACATATTAAGATATCATTAACTGTACCTATACCTCTAACAACCTGTAGCAGTAGAGGCAGTGTTACCAGTACGTGGTTCGTGGCCAGATATCCTCACTCACCTCAACCCCCCCACCCCTCCCACCTCCAGAGACAGAATTTGAAAATTTGTATACTCCATCTGTCTTCGTCCACAAATAATCTATGTTGAAGCGTGAGGTTTTTTTTTTTTTTTTTTCAAATGTTTGGGTAGCGCGTACCTGAAACGGGTCGTGGGCACCAGCGTGGTATTTACGGAACTGGATGTGGGGAAGACCACAACCAGGCTGGTCGCCTCACCGGCGCTCGTCGTTAACTTGCAAGGCAGACTCGATTCGGGGCAGGGTCACCTCCGGGAAGTGGAGCTTTAAAGAGCTCGGCTGTTCAGGCGGGCTTATTAAATTCCCATCTAATTGGGCTCAAATACTACTCATAGCCTAGCTTAACTAGAAACACACTGGGTATATGGGATAGCGACATGCACATATACAGCTGGCGATAGTGTGGCGTACACGAGGTACACAAGGGCAGTGCATTGGTGGATATCATTTTACTCATTTGATTCAAGTGAAAAGATTGCCGACGTGATTATGTTCGCTCGATGGGAATTAACAGACTTTGAACGCGGCATGACAGCTGGAGAAGACATATTCGATATTCCATTTCGGAAATCGTCAGGGAATTCAATTTTCCAAGATCCACAATGTCAAGAGTCTGTCGAGAATATCAAACTTTACATAAGTCTCACCACGGACAACGCAATGGCCGATGGCCTGCACTTAACGATCGAGAACAGTGGCGTTTGCATAGAGTTGTCAGTGCTAATAGGCGAACAGAACTGTGCTATGTAACCACAGAAATCAATGTAGGACGTACGACGAATGTTTCTGTTAGGACAGTGCGGCGAAATGTGTCGTTAATGAGCTATGGCACCAGACGACCGACGCGGGAGCGTCTGCTAACACCACGACATTGCCTGCAGCGCCTCTGTTGGGCTCGTGACCGTATGGGTTCAACCCTACCCCTGATTAGATGAGTCGGGATTACAGCTGGTAAAAGCTGATGGTAGGATTCGAGTGTGTCGTAGACCCACGAAGTCATGTTCACAAGACGTCAACAAGGCATCGTGGGAGCTGGTTGTGATTCCATAATGGTATGGGCTGTTTACACGGAGTACACTGGGTCCTTTAGTCCAATTAAACCAATCATTCAGTGGAAAGGTTATGTTCGGCTACCTGGAGAACATTTGCAGCTGTTCATGGACTTCGTGTTCCCCAAACAAGGATAGAATTATTATGGATGATAGCGTGCAATGTCACCGGGTCACAATTGTTCACGACTGATTAGAAGAACATTATGACAGTTTGAGTGAATGATTGACCACCAGAAAGATCGCCGGACATGAATCTCATCGAACATTTATGGGCCATAATAGAGAGAAGAGTTCATAAACAAACTTTTGCACTGCCGACACTTCCGCAATTAAGGACGGCTGTAGAGGCAGCATAGGTCAGTATTTCTTCAGGGAACTTCCAACGACTCGTTGAGTCCATTCACGTCAAGTTGCTGCACTACGCCGGTTAGGAGGAGGTCCGACACGGTATTAGGAGGTATCCCGTGACTTTCGTCACTTCAGTCTCTAATACTGCATCATCTCGTTACATATTGCAATGTATTCTACAATCGCATCTCTTAAAGGAGATGCCCCAAGTGTTGCCCTTGAAAATCGTTGCAGTACTGTTTCTCCAGAGAGGGACTAATTCTTAAAGACCTCCAGTTCGTGCCGCAATTCCTTTTTAAGACTGTACGATTCGCTGCTCCAGTTCTTCAGCTGTATCAACGGCAGCGCTCTACACTTAAATTTCGGGATGAACCCAGGCGGCCGGCCGGAGTGGCCGTGCGGTTCTAGGCGCTACAGTCTGGAACCGGGCGACCGCTACGGTCGCAGGTTCGAATCCTGCATCGGGCATGGATGTGTGTGATGTCCTTGGGTTAATTAGGTTTAATTAGTTCTAAGTTCTGGGCGACTCATGACCTCAGAAGTTAAGTCGCATAGTGCTCAGAGCCATTTGAACCCAGGCGGAAAACTCCAGGTTATTGGTGTCAGGTGGTCACAGTGATCTAAGCACGCCCTCTGTTCGATGTATCCATCTTGGACCAAATTTTCACTTAAGATATTGTATTACATCAACAGAAAATTCTGCCGGTGCCCCAACGTATATGTACCACATTACCAAACCATAGGCCACCGGTGAAATTGCAACCCAATTGCATGGGGATTTAATCGAAAAGCTAATATTTCAAACTCTAATACTACCTGTTACAATATTTCATTCCGAAGTCAATGACGGCTCGGCAAGTTCGTGGGCGCGTGTGTAATGAAATTTTATTTCTTTTCTATAATTGACATCGTATCATTTATCGTTATTAATCACGATACACCATTGATATCTATTCACCAGAATCGTAAGAGGCCTAAAATTGGTATAATATTTGGAAATGTTTTTCGGAAATGATAATACAGAAACGGTCACGTGTGTTTCTACAAGATTAATTTCCGCTTTCTTTATTTATCGAAATACAAAGCAGATATGGTTGCCTTTAAAGAAATGGACCAAAGTAACTTTATTGTGTTCGTGAAAAGAGGATTATTATGATACAGAATGTGTCAGCATTCAAAGTGAAACTTTTCTCGAGGGAAACAGAAACTATGCTAAGTATCGTGTCGACATCTGCTAACGCCAAGCGTTTTCAGCTCCCCTTTTCGGTAAATAACCATCTGGCAAATGCCATGAAAATAAAACAATAGTGGTTTTTTTTATTGCGGTAAATGATAAAGTCCATTGAGTATTAATTGTGCAATGAAGTGCTTGTTTCTTTTCCTATAATAATTTGCCTCCGTATCTCGTATGATTACGAAATACTGTAGGCGAAGCTACATAGGAGCACAGCGGCGTATTGTGGGTGTTTCAATGGTGTAAAAGTTATATGATAATGGGCAAGCAGAATAGAATCTATTTCAAATGTGGAATCTTGGTCTCGAAGCAAATGAGCCGAAAATGACGTTCCAGAACGTAGCAATGGTAATGCTTGTTTCCTTTGAGTAACTGCTTTATTATGTGTGAGGTTGGTTGTCGTGTAAGGTAGAGCAATCCGACAGTTATAAGAGCGTACATAATGCTGAACTCGAAGACGAAACTCCGCGAAATCTCTGATGAAGGCTTTACGTATATACAGACATTGTCACTTCTATTGTAAAGGTATGTAAGACTACATTATTTGTTTCCAAGAAGCTGTTGATCAGCCCTAAGGAAATAGAGCTGCTTCAAAATGATGAACTCGTTGACAGATTTTACCGTGTAGAGGAAACAAAACAGAAACTCTAGGAAATCTGACAGATTGTATCAGGTCAAGTGCTCACGTTATACGTATTCCTTACACATCTCAGAACGTTCCAGTGGTTAAGTGTAACACGGTCAGTGGCACTACCGCGCAACAACCACGGGGGCGACAAAATGTGAACATTCCCTATTTGGAAGAAGCCGTTGTTCCAGTCGGATCTGGGTACCCCATTCGGTGAGAGCATTGCTCGCAAAATTCTGGACTCTGGATTTTGATTTCCGGTCCGTCACACGGTGTGTAATATACTGAAAACATAATGATTTGTACAATGTTACCCTTAAGGCTATTTGGGGCCATCAAGGTACTCCAAGGTAGGAAATCAGAGACACAATGCAGGAAGTCGGCAGAAGTGGTAGCATTTAGGTTATCGGGGATAAATAGTAACACTATAGCAGTGCAAATTGCAGACGCTCTGTGCAGCTGTCCCAGGGAATTAACTGGCAACTCCATCCGCAGTGACGCGTTACGGAAGCATCTAGGCGTCACTATAGAAAATGGCCAGAAAATGGCACGTCATAGCAGAGGCAGGAAGCTTGATACGTGCTCCTGAGGACTGCAACGTCAGTGGGTTTACAAAATTTTGGGTGCTGCTACTCTCCCGTCGGCCCCCCCCCCCCCTCCCCCCCCCCCCCCCCCCCCCACAGAAGGGCGGAAGGCGGGGTGAAGTGACGTAAACCACTGTTGTTGCTGGCCATAAAAGAAGTGGTAGTGACGTTTAGTTTCAGCTGAACGCTGTTGATACCATACTCGGAGTTTGTTAACGCAAATAGGAGTAGGGGAGGAACCTAAATGCGTAAATGTGTTTGGCTAGACGTGCTCTGGAGGTCCAGAATGATTCGCCTGATTGGCCAAAGCTTGTCGACATCTACATCGACTACATCTACATTTATACTCCGCAAGCCACCCAACGGTGTGTGGCGGAGGGCACTTTACGTGCCACTGTCATTACCTCCCTTTCCTGCTCCAGTCGCGTATGGTTCGCGGGAGTAACGACAGCCGGAAAGCCTCCGTGCGCGCTCGAATCTCTCTAATTTTACATTCGTGTTCTCCTCGGGAGGTATAAGTTGGGGGAAGCAACATATTCGATACCTCATCCAGAAACGCACCCTCTCGAAACCTGTACAGCAAGCTACACCCCGATGCAGAGCGCCTCTCTTGCAGAGTCTGCCACTTGAGTTTGCTGAACATCTCCGTAACGCTATCACGGTTACCAAATAGCCCTGTGACAAAACGCGCCGCTCTTCTTTGGATCTTCTCAATTTCCTCTCCCAACCCGACCAGGTACGGATCCGACACTGGTGAGCAATACTCAAGTATAGGTCGAACGAGTGTTTTGTAAGGCCCCTCCTTTGTTGATGGACTACATTTTATAAGAACCCTCCCAATGAATATTAACCTGGCACCCGCCTTACCAACAATTAATTTTATATGATCATTCCACTTCAAATCATCCGTACGCATACTCCTAGATATTTTACAGAAGTAACAGCTACCAGTGTATGTTCCGCTATCATATAATCATACAGTAAAGGGTCCTTCTTTCTATGTATTTACAATACATTACATTTGCCTATGTTAAGGGTCAGTTGCCACTCCCTGCGCCAAGTGCCTATCCGCTGCAGATCTTCCTGCATTTTGCTGCAATTTTCTAATGCTTCAAGTTATCTGTATACTACAGCATCATCCGCGAAATGCCGCATGGAACTTCCGACGCTATCTACTAGGTCACATACATATATATTGTGAAAATCAATGGTCCGATAAGACTTCCAAGTGCCGTTGGATTGGTGGGTGGATTATAGGAAGGGAGAAATGGTGCGCCTTGTGGCTTTCGCTGTGTTATTCAGTGGTTTGGTATTTAACTAATTTGTAAATGAAAATTATAATCTTTTTTTATTACATTGATTAATTACTAAATAATTTTTCTCCCAGCTAAAGATTTGGTCAAGTTGCTAAAGAACTCCAAGTTAACTTGTGTTAAAGTGTTGTCTGTAAGTTGTGTAAGTGTCACTAAATCACTGTTCATACAACAGATTCCATACAACTATTGATTATGATGGAAGCAGTTATCTTCAGAAAAATGATCAGTAAAACCACAGAATATCAACCGCGCACAACACTGACGTATGTTACCTGAAACAATATTCTCCGCAAATCGTGCTTAATTAAATTCGGCCCCATACATCAGCTAGAAAAGTTTCTTATAAGGATCGTGCTATGAGCGCTGTTTTTAAAGAACCAATCTGATTAAAATTATTTTCATTAAAATGAGTTTGGGACCACCGGTGCACATTTATTTTTACACATTTGTATTACGTTCGGCATTTATGTCTGCAGAGTTGCGTAATTTGCGCTGAGATAATTGTTAAGATGGCGGCAGACAATTGATAGAGACTTTCTATTATTAGAGCAAATAAGATGAGTATTTGAAATGCTTATTAAACTTTACTTTCGTATTGTGCACTATTTAGACTTCATCAAGCAAACATGTGATTTTTTTCTAAGGAAAACAGAGATAAAAACGCGAAAACGCGATACAAATCGCTATCATCAACAGCTGCGCTCCTTGCAGCGGAAAGAAATAATTAACACTGATAATACTTACTGAGAGAGGAATTAAAGTTGCAGATGATTATTCACTCATATTTATAATAATAATGAACTCTAGTCTCAAGTAATAATCAACAAATAATTACAATTTCTTACAGACGTCAGTTTGATATGCGTCCGCAACCTACAAAAGCCAACGAACAAAAGGTAAAAACAAAGGAAGAGAAACGCAGATCATGAAAGGAATTTACAATTATCATTGTCTTTGTATGATACACATCGATATGTGCAATTACATCATAGAATATTATATAAATAATTAAGATTTATCATCGTTTTCATTCTTTTTTTCGTAAGTCGAATAGATAATTTTTATAACTGTTACAAGCATAATTTCCTCTCGTCGCACTGTAGCTAAAATTTATCTCGCGGATGTTACAGCCTCTGCGATTCCTTAAAAACCCATGTTTTTGTATTCAGAGAAAGTTCTCAGTCATATAGCTGGGGTTCGCTCGTGGCTAGCCTCGGTAAGCTCCGACTTGTCTGCTTTTCCTCACTTGGAGGGGTGCTCTTAAGTGAGTGCTTAACGTGCCGCTATTGTTCGCTACTTCTATTAGCATCTGCACCCATGGCTTCAGACACTGACTTCTGTTGTGCAACCAGTTGCCTCCTCTGCCTTTTCTAACGTTTAGAATTAACCTTTAGTGTAGTAGTTAGTCTGATCGCAAATAAATAGTGTTAATCAGATCCCTGAATTCGATGAGTCTTCTGTTGTAGGCACCCTGTCGAGTCCCAAAATTCGAATCTCTCGTAGACGTCCTGTGACAGAGTTTGGCGCTGATTCAGGTGACCAACCTGCCTTCGCTGGTAATTTGTCTTTCTGCATTTGTTCCTCACCGCTCGGAAATTGCAGACTGACCTTAAGCCACTGTCTTCCCCCTATCCTGTGTCAGGACACGACAAGTGTTGATATGCCAGACCTCAGCGATATGATTCCGGCTTCCGAACACCGATATAGTTCGTTGAATCCCCACAAAGAATTGGAAACTTGCTCTTCCCAATTCTATAGCACAATTTGGTATGCAAAAGATCGCAGTTCCTTGTACATGACACGCTCGGCAAAATTCCACTCCCGGACATATGAAAGAGTTAAGTTCGCAGTCTAGTTCGTCTTGCATATCAGGTAAGTTGTTAGATTGGTGCAAAAGTTCCTAGCGTTTTTCTTTTGCATGTTAGTGTTGCGACTGCAAGGGGTTTATTTACCGAATGTCATTTTATCTTAGTAATTCACTGTTGCTATTTGAGTTTACATATTGTCATTTGAATATAGTGAGTGGAGCTGTGGACGCTAGAAAACGGAGTGCCAAGTGCAGAATTCTAAATGTTTCTCACATTTTCTTTTGTTTACTTTCAATAGAGGGGTGAAAGCAGCGGAGGCAGCCAGAAACATTTGCGTCGTTTAGGCGAAATTTTCATTGGACACAGTACGGTAAGAAAAAAGTTTTCACGTTTGAAGGAGAATCTTTTTGACATTCGTGAGCCTCCACGTTTACAAAGACTTTGGGGTTTTATGAGGATCATTAATCCACATTTTTCCACGTCAGTGGACTCGAGAATTGTCAGACGTGATGGAATACCGTTATTCCACCATCGTGGAACATTTGCATGCGGTGGGGAAGGTTCAAAATGGGGTGTATGGGTACCGCACACTCTAAGCCAAGATCATAAGAAGCAGCGGGTGGCCATGGGAGCATCTCCGCTTGCTCGTCATCAACTGACTCGCGAACAACACCGACCACTCCTACCCTGTAGCGTTGCTGGTGACGAGAAATGGTGTCTTTATGCTAACATAAGGAAAGGAAAGGAATGGTTGAGCCCAAACAAAGCAGCAACTCCCCGTACAACGACCTGCGCGCATTCACAAAAGATAATGTTATGCATCTCGTGGAACAGCGACCCTGTGGTGTACTACGAATTGCTACCCGAGGTGGAAAAATCGCTGCTGACATTTATTACGACCAACTGAAACGTCTTGCAGACGTAATCCAAGAAAAACGACCGGGAGGACTGCTTAAAGTGAGGCTACTCAATGATAACGCCCGCCAACATTCTGCAATACTGACAAGAAACACTGTACAAGAGTTGGTTTGGGAAGTCACTATCATGCACCTTTAGATTTCCACCTTCTCCGTGCTCTATGGAACATCCTTGAAGGAACTTCCTTTCCGGATGAAAATGCGATCCGAACATAGCTCGGAGAGCTCTTCCCCTCATAACCATGTGATTTCTATAATCGCGGAAATGTATATAGTGATGGAGAAATTATTATGTTATGTGTATCTTTCGTGGCTATTGAACTTTCGTCAGGCCATGTTTAAACCGTTTGAAGCATTCGTAATACCGGGTACGGCTGAAGCGCTCATCACCCTTCCTGCGCCATTTGGTGTGTCTCTCTGAAGGTTTCCTTGAGTTTCAAGCAAAATTTGATGCAGAAGTGTTACTCGTCTAACTCTGTCACTTCGAAATTCGCAAACTATGCGACACAACTTTCTACTCAATACTAACAGAGCCATCACAGTTACACATTAATCACAGGTAAGTGCGGGGATGGCCACCGCATTTCGCTCAAACATACCATTGTGGCGAAATTACGAATGTTCCGGAATATTTTGAACAGACCTCGTACACAATCTTCTCCAACTTCTCCCTCAAACGTTCCACCACTGCTGCTTCTATAGCATGCGAAGCACATAAGCAGCCGATTACCATGTTGATACCTTTAACATTAACTTCATCCAAAATATTTAGCTTTCGGAATCTGTTCTAACCTCGCTAGATGTTGTATCTTTTAAGATCACAAACACGCCACCTCCACAGAAATGTGAATAGTGAGCTATGACCTTTAGAGAATTTTTATGTATGACCACAAAGGTACGCTTATGCTGCAACCTCGCAGTTTGTACCTTGAGTTATTGATGCATTTAACCTGCAGCTGCACTGTGGTTGCAGCATGGCCCCAAAAAACCACTCCAGGCGAGGATTAGGCAGCATCGCGATATCTCAATTGCGGAACAATGACATGTGTCTCCAAATCTGACTCTAATAAACTCGGTAAAGAAACTGAATTATTTCTGCCCATCGACTGGTCTGGTAAGTTACCCAATCTTAATCCTGTAGACACAATGCTCAAATCTGCAATTTTAGGTGCCATAACGTGAGTACTCAATCATGCAAACTAACCCCCTTTCCAAACCCGACAAAAAGATCAAAAGTTCCGATTTTTGAAAAATTTATGTTACAGCTTAAGATGAGAAATTATTTTTAAAAAAATACTGTTCTGAAATTCAGGTTTTAAAACATAAATGTTTATACACTGTTTTGTATGAGGGACAACCGCGGACGTAAGTAGACATCTTAAATAATAACGCTTGGCTACTCTTGAAAATAATTTATTGAACGACCAGTTTCGTAGCCCAGAAGCCACATCAGCTTAGATATGGTGAATCATGACATGAAAGTTGCACCGAACATTCCTTGTGCCGTGAATATGGAATCGCTTGAGGAACCGTGGACCCATACTTTCCGCTTACCTGACGATCAGCTAATTGCGTCATTTATTATTAGACAAGGAATGTTCAGTCCCGACCATGTTGCAACTTTAACGTCAATTCACCATGTCTGACCTGATGATGTGGCTTCTAGGTTACGAAAGCGGTGGTTAAATAAATTATTTACAAGGGCATCATAATTTCTAATATCTTAATCAAAACAATAAAACCACAAAATTTAATACAAACCTATCACTGCTTTGGAACGAAGCTCACCTTATCCTGCTTATAACTTTAGGTCTCTGAGGTCGCTGGCTGTCGTAATACATGTGTACTACTGTAAATCTCCTGTCCAGCGCCGACTTGTTCCACTGAGTTCAAAAACAATTCCCTGGCAGGAGGGGGGAGGGCGGGAAGGGGGGGGGGGGGTTCCGTCTGAAATTAAACCCTGCCGTAGAGTGTGTCTGCGACTATTTGGAACTAGAGGTGTAACGGAGCAATCAACATGCCTGCAGTTTGGTACCTCAAGTTCAGGGATAGCACAAAGTCTTGCCATGATTATAAAAATTTATAACAGAATAACTTTTTGACATAAAAGTTACATTTGATGTCGTTACATAGGTCAGTGTAACTAGTTTTTTTTATTTTATTTTTTTATTATTATTTTTTTAGGCCATTTACGCTAGTAGACCTCAACGTGTGCTCCCTTGATAGATCGGAGAATGTCGAGGCGGTATTCCAGTTCCCGCCGGGTGTTTCGTAACGTGTGTCCTGTCATAGTACCCACAGCAGCTTGTATCCTAGCCTTCAGTTCGTCGACGTCAGCAACTGCTGTGACGAAAACTCTGTCCTTGTTATAGCACCAGAAAAATAAGTCAAGGGACGTAATGTCTGGAGAACGAGGTGGCCAGGGTGTTGGACCGTACCTTCCAATCCACCGATCCGGACATTACTCCCCTCTGCAGACATTACGCCCCTTGACTTTTTTTTCTGCTGCTTTATCAAGGACAGAGTCTTCGTCACACCAGTTGCTGACGTCGACGAACTGAAGGCTAGGGTACAAGCTGCTGTGGGTACTGTGGCAGAGCACACGTTACGAAACACCCAATGGGAACTGGAATACCGCTTCGACATTCTCCGAGCTACCAATGGAGCACACGTTGAGGTTTACTAACGTAAGTGGTGTTAAGAAAAACTAGTAACACTAACCTATGTAACGGCACCAAATGTAGTTTATTATGTCAAAAAGTTATTCTGTAATAATTTTTTATAATCAGCGCAAGACTTTGTGCTCACCCTGTATATCTAACCACCATTGAGTGGCTTCAGCTGTATAAATTACTGAACTCTCTTCCTCGACCGCGACGGCACAGGCAGTGTGATACGCTATAAACATGGTGCCTCGCTGGAGTAATAATTTTTCGTCTAATGAGCTTATTTATCGCA
Source organism: Schistocerca serialis cubense (assembly GCF_023864345.2). Taxonomy (NCBI): domain Eukaryota; kingdom Metazoa; phylum Arthropoda; class Insecta; order Orthoptera; family Acrididae; genus Schistocerca; species Schistocerca serialis. The sequence goes on from NC_064644.1 coordinate 58,380,531, forward strand.
GTAAGTACTGTAACTCCAAAAAGGTAGACATCTGCATGTCTCGGAATATCCTTCGCGCTACAACACTTACACAAAAGCTAATACTTCATCAGGGCTTAGATCCAACGTCATTAAATCATCGGGTGGAAATTTACTGTTGCTGCCGATCATTCACTGAGCGTCTGTTTGTTTAGCGTTGCATGTAGCATGCTGCCGATCATTCACTGAGTATCTGTTTGTTTAGCGTTGCTCATAGCATGAACAAGGTACAATGTAGATCCTACCTAATATGGTAAACTCCTGCTGTGCATTACTGTCAATAACGGAGTTCAACAATGAATGGGTAGGTCAGTGAAGTTCGAGAAAAAATTAAACAGGAAGGGACGTTAAAAGAAGCAGCACTCGTAAAAGTTTTGCCACCAGTGGAAAAATATCTCACCTCTCGTGACGAGAGGAAATTTGCGCGAATTAATAGGCGAGTCTGAAGGGCCGTTTGTCGGCGGTGATAGATAAATAGCGGCGGGTGGTGACGTGGAAAAGTCCGCGCGGCGGCGTCACTTTGATGGATGGCAGCGCTGCCCCCCACCGCTCCTACCCCCACCACCCCCGTCTGCCGCCCTATCGGCGCGCCCCACTCACTCGACGCTCTGTTGCCACCCCCGCATATGAACACTGCATGGCCCTGGCGAGTAAGGGTCCCCAACCTTCATCCCGTCACGCCACCGTGCTCTACTGACGAATAAATCTGCCCTTCTCAACATCTCGTTAATTTCTGTCTTGTCTACAGACGTCGTTTTCAGTGTATCATGACATGTGACAGCTTAATTAAACGACTGTTTGCACGACAGCTTTGCTACTGAGTAACATTTAACCTATCCGCGCTTCGGCGCACATCTGACTCGAACATTTTGGCAGAAATGGCACAGAAACAGACTTTATACTTACATTCCTACATGCTATTCGAAAATAACATGACACACATTCATCTACGTCTAGACATCAGTGTGTATCACATATTCATGTCTGTTAACGAATAAAATTTGAAACCAATTCATTTCACTCCTTCTACAACTCCTTTAGTGTGCTTAGTTACTTCTCTTATCCAATAGTTCACCTGTTCAAGATAATGCAGTCATGAATGAACAGATTAAGAGAGGAAAGCACTCCGACTATAAAATCTTGATTATGATGATAATGACAGGATTGTTGAAGAACACGGCATCGTAGTGATTAGCGTCCATACTAAATCATGACGAAAGATATAAAGAAATTATACTGAAATGAAAGTGAAACAAAATTCTTTGACGTTCTGACTAAACACACACACACACACACACACACACACACACACGCACGCACGCGCGCGCGCGCATGCACACGCACGCACGTGCATGCACAGTGTAGTGAAAGTTCTTCATTTGTCCGTCGTTTAAGATTTTTGACAGATTAAGTACAGAAGTATATCAGCCGTGTGACTCAGTGAAAATTAAACAAAGAGAAGGACCTGCCAACGACTCTGTGAGAAAACAGGGATGCATAAAATATTAAAAACTTCGTCAGGAATCGCGATATAGCTACCTAAAAAACGTGCAGGTCCTAATTACAATAGCCACTGTCCAAAGAAGCCCAGAAGTGTCAGAAACAACTGTTTTCAGTAAAGATTGCACTGTGCTACTTATTTTACGTCCGTTTTTATGATATTCTAAATAAGCACCACAATTTCACTGAGATATGTACAAGGGGTTACACTTGGCTCAGTGGAGTCCTCTGGTATCGACTCACCAATCGGTGTCAGGTTACAGTGACCAACTACTTACGGTATTGAAGGCAACGGCGCGAATGAGGCGTAATCGAAGGAAAATGACTCTCATCTTCTCTGATTCTATTAATGCCCTAAAAGCATTTCGTCAACTTAACCGAGCGCAATGCATTTTACGTTTGCACCAAGGGGCAGCAGGCAATCTAACATTGTAACTGAATTTTGAATTGTTTTTGTGATTGTTGACGCCAAAAAGTAAAAATCTTTCTAAATAATTTAATATGAATTCAAGGACTGTCCTTTCATGACTGTGTTCCATCAATGTCATTATTTAAATTTGAGCTCGTATTTATCTCTAAGACCTCTACTTGTGGACTGAACTCTGCTGTTATCATAGAAATAGAAATTCATGACAAACATCTAGCCAGAATACTCAAATGGTTATGAGAGAGAAAATAGCACTGCTCAAGTGACTTACATGTGCTTCCTTTGACATAAAGTGGCTGAAACTTCCATTTTTATTCAAACACACTTTGTTAATAGATCCACGAATTTATTTTCTGGTTACATTTGCATGAGTGTCTACCGATTTTGAAAACGTCTTGGACCTGTTTGTAAATGCACTGTGTCGTGCACTACTTCTTTCTATAACGTATGGTGAGCTGTCTGTTATTATGAACAGCTCCTCAGAATCTGCAAGGAAACGAATATATGTAAAAGACTGAATAGAAGAGGCGACTAGATGACAGGACGTTTTAATACATGTGTTAATACATGAGGGAATAGCTACTAAAGTATTATAGGGAGATGTAGAGTGCAAAAACTGTGGGAGAAGAGGGAGATTCGAATGTTGTTGTTGTTCCCAGCGGTGGGACTCACTGTATGAAACCTAATGTACCATGATGTAGGTTAAGATTAAAGGTCTTACACACTGCAGCCATGCACCCTTGTCGGTCCCTGCTTGCAAGAAAATGACGAACAAAAAAATCGGAATTTTGTTTGGTGCTAAATGTTGTTGTTGTGATTGCTGTTGTGGTCTTCAGTCCTGAGACTGGTTTGATGCAGCTCTCCATGCTACTCTATTCTGTGCAAGCTTTTTCATCTCCCAGTACCTACTGCAGCATACATCCTTCTAAATCTCTTGGTCTCCCTCTACGATTTCTACCCTCCACGATGCCCTCCAGTAGTAAATTGGTGATCCCCTGATGCCTCAGAACATGTCCTACCTACCGATCCCTTCTTCTAGTCAAGTTGTGCCACAAACTCCTCTTCTCCCCATTTCTATTCAATACCTCCTCATTAGTTAATGTGATCTACCCATCTAATCTTCAGCATTCTTCTGTAGCACCACATTTCGAAAGCTTCTATTCTCTTCTTCTCTAAACTATTTATCGTCCATGTTTCACTTCCATACATAGCTACACTCCACACAAATACTTTCAGAAACGACTTCCTGACACTTAAATCAATACTCGATGTTAACATATTTCTCATCTTCAGAAACGCTTTCCTTGCCATTGCCAGTGTACATTTTATATCCTCTCTGCTTCGACCATCATCAGTTATTTTGCTCCCCAAATAGCAAAACTCCTTTACTACTTTGTCTCATATTCTAAACTAATTCCCTCAGCATCACCCGACTTAATTCGACTACATTCGATTATCCTCGTTTTGCTTTTGTTGATGTTCGTCTTATATTCTTCTTTCAAGACACTGTCCATTCCGTTCAACTCCTCTTCCAAGTCCTTTGCTGTCTCTGACAGAATTACAATGTCATCAGTGAACCTCAAAGTTTTTATTTCTGCTCCATGGATTTTAATGCCTACTCCGAACTTTTGTTTCCTTTACTGCTTGCTCAATATACAGATTGGATAACATCGGGGATAGGCTACAACTCTGTCTCATTCCCTTCCCAACCACTGCTTCCCTTCCATGCCCCTCGACTGTTGTAACTGCCATCTGGTTTCCGTACAAATTGTAAATAGCCTTTCGCTCCCTGTATTTTACACCTGCCACCTTCAGAATTTGAAAGACAGTATTCCAGTCAACATTGTCAAAATCTTTCTCTAAGTCTATAAATGCTAGAAACGTAGGTTTGCCTTTCCTCAATCTTTCTTCTAAGATAAGTCGTAGGGTCAGAATTGCCTCATGTGTTCCAACATTTCTACGGAACCCAAACTGATCTTCCCCGAGGTCGGCTTCTACCAGTTTTTTCAGTCGTCTGTAACCAATTCGCGTTAGTATTTTGCAGCTGTGACTTATTAAACTGATAGTTCGGTAATTTTCGCATCTGTCAACACCTACTTTCTTTGGGATTGGAATTATTATATTCTTCTAGAAGTCTGAGGGAATTTCGCCTGCCTCATACATCTTGCCCACCAGATTGTAGAGTTTTGTCAGGACTGGCTCCCACAAGGCTGTCAGTAGTTCTAATGGAATGTTGTCTACTTCCCGGGCCTTGTTTCGACTTACATCTTTCAGTGCTATGTCAAACTCTTCACGCAGTATCATATCTCCCATTTCATCTTCATCTACATCCTCTTTCATTTCCACAATATTGTCCTCAAGAACATCGCCCCTATATAGACCCTCTACATACTCCTTCCACCTTTCTGCTTTCCCTTCTTTGCTCAGAACTGGGCTCCCATCTGAGTTCTTGATAATCATGCAAGTGGTTCTCTTTTCTCCAAAGGTCTCTTTAATTTTCCTGTGGGCAATATCTATCTTACGCCTCGTGAGATAAGCCTCTACATCCTTACATTTGTCCTCTAGCCATCCCTGCTTAGCCATTTTGCACTTCCTATCGATCTCATTTTTGAGAGGTTTCTATTCCTTTTTGCCTGCTTGATTTTCAGCATTTTTTTTTCCTTTCATCAATTAAATTCAGTATCTCTTCGGTTACCCAAGGATTTCTACTAGCCCTCGTCTTTATACCTACTTGATCCTCTGCTGCCTTCACTACTTCATCCCTCAAAGCTACCCATTCTTCTTCTACTACATTTCTTTCCCCCATTCCTGTCAATTGTTCCCTTATGCTCTCCCTGAAACTCTGTACAATCTCTGGTTCTTTCAGTTTATCCAGGTCCCATATCCTTAAATTCCCACCATTTTGCAGTTTCTTCAGTTTTAATCTACAGTTCATAACCAATAGATTGTGGTCAGAGTCCACATCTGCCCCTGGAAATGTCTTACAATCTAAAACCTGGTTCCTGAATCTCTGTCTTGCCATTATATAATCTATCTGAAACCTTCTAGTATCTCCAGGGTTCTTCCATGTATACAACCTTCTTTCATGGTTCTTGAACCAAGTGTTATCTATGAGTAAGTTATGCTCTGTGCAAAATTCTACCAGGCGGCTTCCTCTTTCATTTCTTATCCGTAATCCATATTCTCCTACTACGTTTCCTTCTCTTCCGTTTCCTACTGTTGAATTCCAGTCACCCATGACTCTTAAAGTTTCCTCTTCCTTCACTACCTGAATAATTTCTTTTATCTCGTCATACATTTCATCAACTTCTTCATCATCTGGAAAGCTAGTTGGCATATAAACTTGTACTACTGTGGTAGGCGTGGGCTTCGTGTCTATCTTGGCCACAATAATGCGTTCACTATGCTGTTTGTAGTAGTTTACCCGCACTCCTATTTTTTATTCATTATTAAACCTACTCCTGCATTACCCCTATTTGATTTTGTATTTATAACACTGTATTCACCTGACCAAAAGTCTTGTTCCTCCTGCCACCGAACTTCACTAATTCCCACTGTATCTAACTTTAAGCTATCCATTTCCCTTTTTAAATTTTCTAACCTACCTGCTCGATTAAGGGATCTGACATTCCACGCTCCGATCCGTAGAACGCCAGTTTTATTTCTCCTGATAACGACGTCCTCCTGAGTAGTCCCCGCCCGGAGATCCGAATGGGGGACTCTTTTACCTCCGGAATATTTTACCCAAGGGTACGCCATCATCATTTAACCATACAGTAAAGCTGCATGCCCAGGGGAAAAATTACGGCTGTAGTTTCCCTTTGCTTTCAGCTGTTCGCAGTACCAGCACAGCAAGGCGGTTTTGGTTAGTGTTACAAGGCCAGATCAGGCAATCATCGAGACTGTTGCCCCTGTAACTACTGAAAAGGCTGCTGCCCCTCTTCAGGAACCACACGTTTGTCTGGCCTCTCAACAGATACCCCTCCGTTGTGGTTGCACCTACGGTACGGCTATCTGTATCGTTCAGGCATGCAAGCTTCCCCACCAACGGCAAGGTCCATGGTTCATGGGGCGGGGGAGTGGAGATTATCTCCAACAAATAATAGAAGACATCGAGTATTATTATTATTATCATCATTGTGAAACTCAAAATAAGTAAAAAGGTCATTAAACTTTTCAGCTCAGAAAAAAAAGATCTACAATTATTTTTGTGGTTAATAAGTATTTTACGTCTTTTTCCAGATTCAGCTGTACGGGTTTAACGCGGACCTGTACCACAACATGACAGAGGCGCAGCACAAATCGCAAGGCATTGTGGGCGTGTCCGTCATGCTGCAGGTAGGTGGCGATGTAAATTACCTCTCATCACAGAAATTCATTGATTAACTTTATTTCGTGTATTGCACATACGAGTAATTAATGGAGGAAACTGTAAGTACATAGCTTCTCCTTCCCTTATCATTGATAAAAACCAGCTGAGTGCTCTGTAAATCAAACTTGAATCTTAAGCTAATTAAATGAAAGAAGACAGCACGTAAGCCGCAAAGTTCTCTTACACGAAATTCAATGAATTTAAAGATGCAGTTTTATTCTTGTGAGAAGAAGGTGGGACCAACTGTCCGTTGCTTCTTACGATGTTCGCACATGATCGATCTTCCTTATGTAAAATTTGAGTAGACGAGTAATGTATTCTTTGGCTCAGGGGAAGAGTACATTACACATACAGCCTTGTGCTGTTAAGTAACTATGTTCAAAGTAAAATCAGCTGAATTTTGATGATAGGTTGAAAGATAATATTGTGTGTGATGTAGGAATGATTTACTATTTCTTTCTTTAAGGCTTTTCTGGAAAGATTCTCTCAACCAAACACAACTTTAAAGGGAAATGTGCTCTGGCTAATGGTTTATATTCCACTTTCATTGCTTCCAGCATCCGAAACCTTTGAGGACTTCCTGATAACGCCTATCTTCATATTATAACATTAGCGATTCCCGAAAGGCTTCACAATTGACAAACATGTATGGGAATTGGATGTACGTCCTAATGTGCTTCTTCTCGTGCCCTTGGTCTATCTCCTTCTCCCTCTTTCTCCTCTTTCCCACTCTGTCTTTCCATCACCTCGTCCCCCCTCGTCTTCATTTCCTTCTCCCCTCTCTCACTGGTCATCTCTTTCTTCCCTCCCCCCCCCCCCCCATGCTTTGGCTATTCACTCTCCACCACCCCCTTCCTCCTACTGTTGCCCCCTCCCTATGGCCCTCTTTTACTGATATTGCAAAGGACACTTTTATTAGCAATTGAAAACGCTTAAAATGAATAGCTACATCGACTGGGCTCTTTGGTACACGGGTATGGGAGAGACCTCTCCAGGTGTTAGATCTATGAGGATGGTAGCTTCCGTAACAGTATTCTGCACTGTTTTACTGCACGAACGGGTAGGATTACAAAGCTTCGGACGATTCTAATCATAATGAGATATGCCATACGCTAAAACTGACTGTGGAAAAAGAACGAAACAGTACGGTACATTTTCGCAGCACAGCACAGCACCTTTTTTTCTCGCAGCCTTGTTTGATAGAAACCAGTACATTACTGTTTATCAATAAAATTTGACCGCGCTACAGTCCAGAACCGCGCGACCGCTACGGTCGCAGGTTCGAATCCTGCCTCTGGCGAGGATGTGTGTGATGCCCTTAGGTTCTAGGGGACTGATGACCACAGCAGTTAAGTCCTATAGTGCTCAGAGCCCCTTCATTCTAGTGGTTATGATAAGATAAGAAGGAAGTTAATTAAAGAGTGCTCTTGTGAACTGAGTTTTATCAATCTTTATCAGTGGAACATTTCCTGACTGGCTAAAATACACTGAACTTACGTCTCTTTAGAAGAAGGGAAATAAAGAGATACCATCAAACTATCGACGAATTTCACTTTTGTCGGCTTTTTCGAAAATATTTTAAAAGGTTGTGTTCAAACGTCTCCTTAAGCATCTGACTTCAAAGTCATTTTCTGAGTCATAGTCTGCGTTCCTTAAGGGTTCCGATATAAGGAAAACTGTGTAACGGACAGTGAGAATGTACTTCATACATTAGGTAACAAATCTGAGGCTATTAGCACATCTGTGTCCTGTCAAAAGCCTCTGACTGTATGCATCACAGCGTTCTTTTATGTGAATTATAATATTATGGTTTCACTGGCAGTACTGGGAACTGTTTCGAGTCTTACCTATTAGGAAACAAACGGAGTCGTTGCGAAATACCATTGCGGTATGCCGTCAGTCTTCTTCTGATAGAGAATTATTTACATGTGGTGTTCCTTAAGATTCGCTCTTGGGTCAGTTGCATTTTCGTGTGTTCGTTAATCACCTCACGTCTGTTAAATTGACAGATGGAAAGTTCGTTTGTTTGCAGATAATACAAATGCTGCAATAAGTAGCATGTCAATTACAGATTTAGAGATGGCTGCTAATCAAATTTTCACTGACATTGAAAAGTGATTTAAAGCTCATTCAGCCCCGTCACGGGTTGCGCGGCACCTCCCGCCGGAGGTTCGAGTCCTCTCTCCGGCATGGGTGTTTAAGTAGTGTGTAAGTCTAGGGACCGATGACCTCAGCAGTTTGGTTGCTTAGGAATTCACACACACAAAGCTAATCCACTATCATTAAACTTTGAAAACACCCACTATATGCAGTTCAGAAACTGTAAGAGATTTCTTGCACACATGGATATCGAAGAGGTTGACACTGTTAAATTTCTGGGATTACAACTTGATATAAATTGTGGTGGGACGGCATTCGAGAGAATTGCTAAAGCACATAAAGAAGTTTCTACCTGCAATGAGAATGATGTCAGAAGTAAGAGATAGAAACATAAGAAACCTTGTCTATTTTGCTTACTTTCATTCTATTATGTCATACGGGATCATATTCTGGGGTACTCGTCCAATCAAGCGAGAGGTTTTATCGTGCAAAAGCGTGTAACAAGAATCATTTGTGGAGTAAATTCAAGAGCATCGTGTAGGAACGTGTTCAAGAAACTTTGTACTCTAACTATTGCTTCTCAGTATATGTATTGCTTAACGAAATTTGTTGCAAGCAATGTATCTCTATTTCCAGCCAATAACTCAACACATAATATAAATGCCAGGAACAAGAACAATCTACATTAAGACCTAAAATCACTTACCGTGGTCCAAAAAGGAGTCCGTTACTAAGGAACATACGTTTTCAATAAATTGCCAGCAAGCATTAAAATCTTGGTTTCAGATGAAGCACAGTTTAAACAGAGTCTGAAGGACTTTTTGATAGGCAACTCCTTCTACTCTGTAGATTAATATCTTAACAGGGACTGTTCGACCAGCTTAAGTAAAAATTCTCTTAGACGTCAGTCTTGACAGCACTCGGTCGCATCAGTCAAGATTACGTACTTTGTATATGATAAATTTATTAAAAGTGCATAACTATGTTTCATTCTGACCGTGTAATAATTCTGTAAATCTTAGCAGTTCCAGTTTAGCGCTTTGTATTCACTTACTTTACAATCTTCGGACGAATGATCAGGCTGGTGAGCATTATATTCAAATGTGTTGTGGCGTTCGTGTTATATTTTCTGACTTGTTCCACATCAACGAGAATCATATCATTTTTGGGTCTATGGAACGAAAACTGAATCTAATCTAATCTGATCTGTATCTTCTATTTCCAATTCCCATTAATTTTATGATCTTACCTCAATAATAATAAACACATCGCTTAGAGACGCATACAAATTTACACAGCTTATCTGCGTGAATTCCACCACTAAAATACATAATAAAATCTTGTAGTTAAATACCACATGCTACTTGGGGCACTGATTATATGCGTAACTCTGACACGGAAAGCTTGGAGCGTTCGTTCACGCGCAAACGATAGGAACGGTGGTACGTGGTAACTTACTCCAGCATTCTCCCAGGGGCATTCCTATGATATTTTTTGTGTTGAGCAACACTTCTTTCTGGAGAAAATGGGATAAGGAGACGCAAAAGTACAGCAATTGAGGGCACGCTTAATTCTAAGACTGGAAAGACGCTCACCAAACACTTTTCCCGTATCATATTCGAATCATTTATATTTATTTTATAAGTTGCTTGTACCCATAGAACTATGGATTAACATACCTTGAATAAAGTGAGTTTTGTTGTTGAAATTATCGGTATTAAGTTCAACTCCTAAAACGATTTTGCTCCTTCTAGCAGATGTAAATTTGTTTGTTGGAGGGTGTATGATGCCATTGGTATTACACGTGTCAGTAAGATGAACAAGTATAGTTCAGTAAGACAATGTATGCCTTAAAGTGGACTGTGGTCCAAGCTTAAGCCGAACAGAAGTCGCGGAGACTGGACAAACAGTAAATGCCCAATGCAATTGGGTAAACGAAGTCATAGTGACTTGAACCCTTTCATTTCATTATGTTCCCTCCCCAAGTATGTAAAAATTGACTGTGTGTGTGTGTATCCTTGAATAGCTCAGAATCTCCTGGAAAAATTTCGACAAAACTTGATACATATATGACTCACTGTCTTGAAAAATAATTTGGAGTGCTGGGCCCGCTAATGGCTGCGGTTGGAGTGTAAAGGGTGTGGCATTTAAAAACCGAACTTGAATACACAGTTTTAATGGAATTTCCTCTCCTTTGCTGCCTATTCTACGGGACTGGCATGGGTGCATGAATCAAGTACCTGCTCCCGAGCCCCACATGCAGCAACGTTCACTGAACAATCGTTGATGAGACACTGCTGGTAGTCCCTGGTTTATCTGGGCGATCAGCTGCTCAAAGGCAACTCTACTGAGCAGTACACATCTCCTCAGCCGTCGTCCTCCCTTGTCATCTGAGGTCCGTGGTGTACCACAGTTGCCTCGGCGCCATTTTGTCGCCCACGGTATACTTTGACCACGACGCCACGCGAACAGTTTACAAACCGTAGCCATTTCGGAAATGATTCCACCATTCGCACGTCAGCCAATGATCACGCCCTTTGGACGCCAGATGAATGGCTCTCTTTCCACATCACGACAATGACTGCACTGTTTTCCGCGTCCCCCGACACGCTTCATATACCCTCCACTTCTAGTGCTGCCACCAGCCGTGAGTGGTTATTGCACGACGCCGTCGAACATATGCGATGGTCACAGTATTCTGATGCGATCGCATATGTAGTTGATCTGTCTGCATCCAAAGTAAATCGCGTATTCATGTGTGAGAATGTGCTAGTAAATATGTGCGTTGCGTGTATCTGAGATACGACGTGGGCACCAGCCCGATATTCACCTATTTGGATGTGAGAAACCGCCTAAAAACTACATTCAGTCCTACAGGTTCGCCAGCTCTCGTCGTTAATTCGCGAGGCGGGTTCAGACCAGACCAGGCTCACCTACCCGAATCCCATCTTTATGGACACATCCTGCACTTTTTTTTGGTTGCTGGTCTCATTTTATACGCTTAGAGGTGGGACTGGCAATGGGAAGTATTGAAACGTGACACGTAATTCTGGATCACTTGAACCAGTTTCAGCAAAATTTGTTGTTGGGAATATAGTATAGGGCTAGAAATACATCTAGCACCCCAGAGGATAAAGTAAGAAGATGCTGGCGTGTGCTCACAACACACGAACGTAAGAGAAAGTTTCAACAAAACTTAGTGTCATAATAAATGTTTTACAGCCAAATTCCTATGAAATTTTTTAATTGCTAAACCAGGCTCCAAAGCTCATTCACTTTGAGTACTCCACAGATGCTTCTTCACCGATGGCCACGTCATAAATTGGGGAAGTCAGCATATACGTGAAGCTCCTACATAAAATTGAGTCTTCTAGTAGGAACGTTACGTAAATTGTAACTTCCCTCGTGTTCTGGTGCAAACATCTATGGGCTATTGAAAATGACTTGCCATTCAAACCCGGTGAGCGTTTGATTGTAACAAACGTGACTGTTGCTATTAATGTACTGGCTGATGCTGTCTTTCAGTATTGAACCAATTATGAACGCTGTTACTGTCTGCGGAAAAATACTGTGGGGGTAAGACACCAGTAAAATGTCTAATTCTGGGAGAGAATTGAGTGGAAAATTAATTACCAGCATCACTCCTGAATGACTGGAGCAATCTCCACCAAATCTGTAACGTATATATTTTATGTTAAACTGACATTTTAAAATACACTTCATAGGTTTTATATTGCATTTATACTTAACATTATAAGTAAATAAATGAAATTTGTTTTTGCCGTATAGCCAGATTTAATTACTTCTCCCTTTGTAATTAATTTTTAGGATAAATAAGTATCCGGCTAAAGTTACGTAATCAGCTGACTGCGTCTTAAAGTGATGATACTGTGACAGATGACTTCTACATTAGGACTGACGAAATTTATGTGATCGTGGTCGATTCAAATGTACTTCCTGAAGAATGAAGCTTTGCATATGAAAACTGCGAACGTGCGTTTCATACTATTTTTGTTGAGTGTAGGCCAAAATGGATAGAGGGAGGAGATTTAAAAACTGAAAAGAACTGTAATGGCGTTTTATAATTGTAGACGAATCTTGTATTCCTAATTAAAGATCTGGGGAAAAACTGTGGTCACAATACTGGGTATGAAATATGCTTTTGTGAAACTAGTGGAGAATTGTGGTGAATGGTTTCGGAAAGGTGTGTAACGTTGATTGGCTTTTATTATGCATTGCTAGCAGCCTTTTTATGAGGTGATTTCAAGTAGAAAATTGCGCTAGCACCATATAAAGCACTTACACACACTTCGCCTGCTGCAGTAACAAAACTGCACGATACTGCCATCGGAACAGTTCCACACGCACCCCGTCCCACACGTCTTGTCGCAGGTAACTTTCGTTTCCAGATCATTGTTAAATCTATAAAACCAACAACATTCCTATGATAATTGTAACAGCTGTTATACCAAACAGGAATGACACAGAAAATTAGTGAATTTTGCAAAGTATTAAAAGAGCACTACGTGCCCTAAATTAACATTAGACAACAGTCACACGTTATGCTAAATGTTAGTTTAACTTCAGAGTGAAAGAAACAGTATTTAAATTCAGAAATAGTATCCCTAACAGCTTCGTCCCGAAGTACAGATTTCAGCTGCGTCAGAAAGTCATTGTAAAAGCGCTCATTGTATAAGGCACCTAACTATTTGTAGCGCCTCAGTGCAGTCACTTCTCATAGGTTGAACAACGGTGTTTGTTATATGACTAGTGCCTACATCCGCCTACATGTAGTCGTGCATAGTCCTGGTATCTAGTAGTACATGTCCCCAATACGATCATTATCAGCATGTATTTTTTTTTCACTGTGAACAAATAAGTTTTGCATTAGTGTATCTCTTATAGCAAACTAGTTATTTCTTCCCATCGTATCCATACTCAAGATATCTACTATGGAATGTTAATATGCTGACTGAAGTCCATTCGTTAAGTGAACGTTGTTATCAACCTTTCAGTCACAGGTGAAGCAATACTTTCATTGGTCTAATCATGATGTAGACAAATTGCTTACTTTTTGTTGAACTATTCTGCGCGGGTGCTGCTAATATTAATACATCCGAATCTGCACTTTTAATGCAAAACTTCATAATTATACGTCGACCATACTTATCTACACTCCGGAACTAAAAATTAAATGTCCTTCGCCATATTGTTATAACGCGTCGTTCGTTAAAACGAGAGATAGACGGCAAACACAAACGAGATCGTTAGTGGTTAAAAGAAAGGCATTCCGTCAGGAAATGACGTACCGTCGAAGGTTGAGCGCAATGAACACAAAGTGGTGAGGGAGCCCCACTTAACAACAAGTGGCGATGGTTAAAAAGACAGTGCCTGATACGCAACCTAGCTAGAATGATCTCATGGCGAGAGGGCCGAGAGAAGGGCGTCCAAGCCCCTGGGAGATGGTTAATAACCCGGAGCTTGTCCCCATGTAGGGAGGACCAAAGTGGCACCGCCTACATAATCTCAGCATCCTTCAGTTTATATTGCCTCCATTTTTGTGGATATTTCAGTTGATCATTCTTAAATGTAACGTGGCACTTGCTCACAGCACGTGTGTGGTCACTATCCATATTATCCCCTGGGTAACTATGACTAGAAGTCACTTGGTTCCTCTGCCTCTGCTTTACTACTGCACAATCAACCATACACTGAAGAACCAAAGAAACTGCCACACCTGCCTACTATCGTGTAGGGCCCCCGCTGGCACGCACAAGTGCCACATCACGACGTGGCAACACCTCGACTAATGTATGAAGTACTCAAAGAGGGAAGTGAACACACGAATCCTGCAGGGCTGTCCATAAATTCGTTAAGAGTACGAGGGGATGGCGATCTCTTATGAACAGCACTTTGCAAGGCATCCCCGAAATGCTGAATGATGTTTATGCCTGGGGAGTTTGGTGGCCAGCGGAAGGGTGTAAAATCAGAAGAGTGTTCCTGGAGCCACTCTGTAGCAATACTGGACGTGTGGGCTGTAATATTGTCCTGCTGGAATTGCTTAAGTCCGTCGGAATGCACAATGGACACGAATGAATGCAAGTGATCAGACAGGATGCTTCGTACGTGTCATCCGTCAGTGTCGTATCTAAACGTATCAGAGGTCCCATATCACTCCAGCTGCATAGGCCCCACACCGTTACAGAGCCTCCACCAGTTTGAACAGTCTCCTGCTAACATGAAAGGTCCATGGATTCATTAGGTTGTTTCCATGTCCATCCGCTCAATACAATTTGAAACGAGACCCGTCCGCCAAGGCAACATGTTTCCAGTCATCAACAGTCCAATGTCGGTGTTGACCGGCCCAGGCGAGGCGTAAACCTTTGTGTCGTACAGTCATCAAGGGTAAACAAGTGGGTCTTCGGCTCCGAGAGCCCATATCGATGATGTTTCGTTGAATGGTTCGCACGCTGACACTTGTTGATGGTCTAGCACTAAAATCAGCAGCAATTTCCCAGAGGGTTGCACCTCTGTCACGTTGAACGATTCTCTTCAGTCGTCGTTGGTCCCGCTCTTGCAGGATCTTTTTCCGGCCGCAGCGATGTAGGAGATTTGATGTTTTACCGGATTCCTGATATTCACGGAACACTCGTGGAATTGTCTTCCACATGTAACACGTTATCTTTGGAGTTTTATAACATGTATTTCTAATAACCCTTTCAGGTTATTCTAAATATTCTTTCTCAGCTCTTGTTTTTTGTCTGTTATTTCTATGAACTCTTCGATGGTGCCATAATTTTTTTCAGTTTCTTCATCGCTGGTATTTGTTGTTAGTAAATATACTTGAATTTTTGTTATGCGAGTTGCGTTACCTTATAACTTCTTCATGAGTATCCAGTCTCTCCTGCGAATGTAAAATTAGAGAGATTCGAGAGCGCACGGAGGCTTTCAGACAGTCGTTCTTCCCGCGAACCATACGCGACTGAAACAGAAAAGGGAGGTAATGACAGTGGCACGTAAAGTGCCCTCCGCCACACACCGTTGGGTGGCTTGCGGAGTATAAATGTAGATGTAGATGTAGAGCTCATTCTTTCCAATCCGAACCTACTGGCACGTTTGTGGTTGTCTTGTGTGCCTATAGTCGTGTTAAAATCTCCAGTGAGGAGACCTTTCTCTTTTGTCTGTTATTTCTACGAACTCTTCGATGGTGCCATAATTTTTTTTCAGTTTTTTCATCGCTGATATTTGTTGTTAGTAAATATACTTGAATTTTTTTATGCAAGTTGGCCTACCTTATAACTTCTTCATGAGTATCCAGTCTCTCACATGTTAGGTTTTCATTACATTATGTACCCATTTCTTTGTTAATACAATAGCTACTCCTTTTCCCTTGATTTTCGGTTTCCACTTCGAATTATTCTGAAATCTTCTGGTCTAAAGTTACTATTCCAACTCATCTTGTCTCATATAGTCCTAGAATATGCAGTTGACACTTTCTCCTTATCTTCTGGAATTCCTCCAGTTTTCCAAAGTTAACAGAGTTAACACACTGAATGTGTCAATGTCAAATTTATCTTTTCTTTTTTTATGGTGTTCCCGGTCCTTCTCTGAAGCATATCGTGGAATAACGACATGAAAAGCTTCGCCACTTCTCCTGCAAGAGTTGCGGCTCCTAAACCCATGATTGCTAAGGATACAGACGTTGTTACATTTTGCTTTTGTTGCGACTGACTGGATATCTTAAAGGATATTTAATGCGGTAGTTTCCAGTTGCTTTCCACATCTCCATGCCGATGGCCTTGGTCGCTCATGCACCTTCGCGGGTAGCTTCCCCACCAAGAGGAAGGGTGTTCCCAACATCTGTTCGCTCCTCCGCCCTGCAAGGAGACCGTAGTCAGTTGACAGAATTTGACTCCTTATTCTGGGAGACATTCAGCCCCCACCGACGTTGGCCGCCTGAAGTGTTACCACTAGAAAGTGTAGATCGGATTTTTCCCTTCTTTGAGTGTGAGACCATATTGCACTCCTCATACCCTTCCTCGGTTTGCGGAGCTAAACGTAAGCAAGTAAACGGAATTATAAGTGCTAATGCAGGAGTAGGTTTAATAATGAATAAAAAAATAGGAGTGCGGGTTAGCTACTACAAACAGCATAGTGAACGCATTATTGTGGCCAAGATAGACACAAAGCCCATGCCTACTACAGTAGTACAAGTTTATATGCCAACTAGCTCTGCAGATGATGAAGAAATTGATGAAATGTATGACGAGATAAAAGAAATTATTCAGGTAGTGAAGGGAGACGAAAATTTAATAGTCATGGGTGACTGGAATTCGAGTGTAGGAAAAGGGAGAGAAGGAAACATAGTAGGTGAATATGGATTTGGGGACAGAAATGAAAGAGGAAGCCGCCTGGTCGAATTTTGCACAGAGCATAACTTAATCGTAGCTAACACTTGGTTCAAGAATCATAAATAAAGGTTGTATACCTGGAAGAATCCTGGAGATACTAAAAGGTTTCAGAGAGATTATATAATGGTAAGACAGAGATTTAGGAACCAGGTTTTAAATTGTAAGACATTTCCAGGGGCAGATATGGATTCTGACCACAATCCCTTGGTTATGAACTGCAGATTGAAACTGAAGAAACTGCAAAAAGGTGGGAATTTAAGGAGATGGGACGTGGATAAACTGAAAGAACGAGAGGTTGTAGAGAGTTTCAGGGAGAGCATAAGCGAACAATTGACAGGAATGGGGGAAAGAAATACAGTAGAAGAAGAACGGGTAGCTCTGAGGGATGAAGTAGTGAAAGCAGCAGACGATCAAGTAGGTAAAAAGACGAGGGCTAATAGAAATCCTTGGGTAACAGAAGAAATATTGAATTTAATTGATGAAAAGAGAGAATATAAAAATGCAGTAAATGAAGCAGGCAAAAAGGAATACAAACGTCTCAAAAATGAGATCGACAGGAAGTACAAAATGGCTAAGCAGGGATGGCTAGAGGACAAATGTAAGGTTGTAGAGGCTTGTCTCACCAGGGGTAAGACAGATACTGCCTACAGGAAAATTAAAGAGACCTTTGGAGAAAAGAGAACCACTTGTATGAATATCAAGAGCTCAGATGGCAACCCAGTTCTAAGCAAAGAAGGGAAGGCGGAAAGGTGGAAGGAGTATATAGAGGGTTTATACAAGGGCGATGTACTTGACGACAATATTATGGAGATGGAAGAGGATGTAGATGAAGATGAAATGGGAGATACGATACTGCGTGAAGAGTTTGACAGAGCACTGAAAGACCTGAGTCCAAACAAGGCCCCGGGAGTAGACAACATTCCATTAGAACTACTGACGGCCTTGGGAGAGCCAGTCCTGACAAAACTCTACCATCTGGTGAGCAAGATGTATGAGACAGGCGAAGTACCCTCAGACTTCAAGATGAATATAATAATTCCAATCCCAAAGAAAGCAGGTGTTGGCAGATGTGAAAATTACCGAACTATCAGTTTAATAAGTCACAGCTGCAAAATACTAACGCGAATTCTTTACAGACGAATGGAAAAACTGGTAGAAGCGGACCTCGGGGAAGATCAGTTTGGATTCCGTAGAAATGTTGGAACACGCGAGGCAATACTAACCTTACGACTTATCTTAGAAGAAAGATTAAGAAAAGGCAAACCTACGTTTGTAGCATTTGTAAACTTAGAGAGAGCTTTTGACAATGTTGACTGGAATACTGTCTTTCACATTCTAAAGGTGGCAGGGTAAAATACAGGGAGCGAAAGGCTATTTACAATTTGTACAGAAACCAGATGGCAGTTATAAGAGTCGAGGGGCATGAAAGGGAAGCAGTGGTTGGGAAAGGAGTGAGACAGGGTTGTAACCTCTCCCCGATGTTATTCAATCTGTATATTGAGCAAGCAGTAAGGGAAACATAATAAAAATTCGGAGTAGGTATTAAAATTCATGGAGAAGAAGTAAAAACTCTGAGGTTCGCCGATGACATTGTAATTCTGTCAGAGACAGCAAAGGACTTGGAAGAGCAGTTGAACGGATTGAACAGTGTCTTGAAAGGAGGATATAAGATAAACATCAACAAGAGCAAAACAAGGATAATGGAATGTAGTCAAATTAAATCGGGTGATGCTGAGGGAATTAGATTAGGAAATGAGACACTTAAAGTAGTAAAGGAGTTTTGCTATTTAGGGAGTAAAATAACTGATGATGGTCGAAGTAGAGAGGATATAAAATGTAGACTGGCAATGGCAAGGAAATCGTTTCTGAAGAAGAGATATTTGTTAACATCGAGTATAGATTTAAGTGTCAGGAAGTCGTTTCTGAAAGTATTTGTATGGAGTGTAGCCATGTATAGAAGTGAAACATGGACGATAACTAGTATGGACAAGAAGAGAATAGAAGCTTTCGAAATGTGGTGCTACAGAAGAATCCTGAAGATTAGATGGGTAAATCACATTAACTAATGAGGAGGTATTGAATAGAATTGGGGAGAAGAGGAGTTTGTGGCACAACTTTACTAGAAGAAGGGATCGGTTGGTAGGACATGTTTTGAGGTATTAAGGGATCACAAATTTAGCATTGGAGGGCAGCATGGAGGGTAAAAATCGTAGAGGGAGACCAAGAGATGAATACACTAAGCAGATTTAGAAGGATGTAGGTTGCAGTAGGTACTGGGAGATGAAGAGGCTTGCACAGGATAGAGTAGCATGGAGAGCTGCATCAAACCAGTCTCAGGACTGAAGACCACAACAACAACAACTTATCTTCAGTCATCTAGTAGGCGGCATCACCAAAGTGTTACGAATTCTGACTGCACACTCGCCTTACAACAAATAAAGCGCCAAGAAAGCAAGGAGGGAACTAAATGAAGCTAAATGGCTTGAGATCTTATGTGATGAGGTTCGCGTCTTTACACAGTCGTCGGATGTATAAATATGATGATGTTGGACCCCGCTGGGCAGGATGCCTGCGATGATCTATCTGGGGTGTCACTAGGCCGTTGTACCATTTCCGGAGGCTCACTGTACCACGATTGTTGCAAGTGGTATTTGACATGTCGGATACTGGCAACAAGTCACATTTGACGTCTGAGCTGGTCCCACACGTGTTCTGTCGGGAACCTGGCTACAGGAGCACTTCAGCATCATGCAGATAGCTCACAGGATTACATGCCATGTGAACACGATCACTGTTCTGCTGAAAATGGCACCATAGCACTTTCGCGTAGCAGGGGACTCAGGATGGTCGTGATGTACCACTGTGCCATCAGACAGCACTGACGAGCTGAAGTCACACCCAGTGGCTCCCCAGAGCACAACGCCAGGAGTGGCACTGCTGTGCCTCTCTAGAAACGATTCCCGGTCGCCACCATATTCTCGATGGTCATCCATGGTAGTGTAGAACTGTGGTACCTCGCTGAACACAATGCGATGCCATTCATCGACAGTCCACGCTTCCCAGTCGCAGCAACACCCCGATCGCCGCCGTCTGTGCTGTGGTGTTAACAGCTGACTAGGCATGGCCACAGTCCGGCTGTTGCTGGTCTCTGATTAATGATGCGGGATGACACAAAGCGTCGCAGAGAGTCCATTACTCGTGCTCGGATAGCAGGCGCAGTTGTCAAGTACTTGGTGCACAATACGCCGATCCTCCCTCGTGGTAGTCAGACGTCGTAGACGGACCTTAACCACGAGTACGCCCGCCCTCACGTTCCCACGCAGTTCAACATCGGGCTGCTGCCACATTCGAACGCCCTACTAATCTGGATACTGCACGAATTGACCAGCCGCCATAATGCAGACCCACAGTGAGGGTGCCTTCAAGTTCAGTGGTAGCTGACAACGCTGTCTCATACGAGTTTGCTACGTCTCCTTGTTTTTCCACATCGGTAACTGAATATCTGACGCTGTTCACGCCCGTCTTATACCCTGTAGCTCCTGGTAATAACAGTAAAAGTGAATAACACTCTTCTCACCGTCTTACCTGTTACAGAGGCCTGGAACTCAAGTTATGTATATAAACACCAGCCAGATTTATGTATACGAAGCCATATTGAGAACCGTCACTGTTTCCTAATTGCCTCCATTTTTTTCAGGCAATATATAACTTGCTCAGTTATTCCGGTTGGTTGATTGTTTTGGGGGGAGGAGACCAGACAGCGAGGTCATCGGTCTCATCGGATTAGGGAAGGTTGGGGAAGGAGATCGGCCGCGCCCTTTGGAAGGAACCATCCCAGCATTTGCCTGGAGCGATTTAGGGAAATCACGGAAAACCTAAATCAGGATGGCCGGACGCCGGATTCAACCGTCGTCCTTCCGAATGCGAGTCCAGTGTGCTAACCACTGCGCCACCTGGCTCAGTAGTTATTCCGGAAGCTGCCTATGACTCAGGAAGTCACCAAAAACTTTTACCACTTCCACAAAAAGATTTGATCTCTTATCAGTAACATACAACACGTAATATTTAGCAAAACATTTTTAAATATAATCTTAAATGTACTAGGTCTAGAAACGAACTGTATTGAGACAACAGTTTATCAGAATCGACGAAAATATTTGCAATGAGAGACGTACACAATTAAGGGGATCGCCGTAAGCAAAAAGTATTTTAAAATTATAAAATCTTCCATCACAATTCGTTAACAAGGACCAATGATCAGAGACAAACAGGTAAAGCGGCTTAAGGCCAAACGACAAGCGAAGTGCACAAAAAAAACTGATATTTAACAAAACATTTTTAAATATAATCTTAAATGTACTAGGTCTAGAAACAAACTGTATTGAGACAACAGTTTATCAAAATCGATGAAAATATTTGCAATGAGAGACGTACACAATTAAGGGGATCGCCGTAAGCAAAAAGTATTTTAAAATTATAAAATCTTCCATCACAATTCGTTAACAAGGACCAATGATCAGAGACAAACAGGTAAAGCGGCTTAAGGCCAAACGACAAGCGAAGTGCACAAAAAAAACTGATATTTTGCTATTGCAGCACTTCGATTAATTAAAAATCAAGGGCTATCATATCACAGCCTAACAACCTGTTAGTCGCTGCTAAGTATCTGATTACCTTGCGGCTTCTTTGTTAAAATGAAAATGTAAAAAAATGCAATAACAAATTTAGCAACTGCAAAATTGGCTTAAGCTAGAATTACAGATATGTCTCATTGGATAACCAAAATAACTTAAGTTACAAGTAGGTACATTACAGTGAAGAAAATAAAAGTTCCAGCCTAATTCAGAATAGTTCTTAGCAACTGTACCAACGGCTTAAGGGCAAATGATAATTACCTATCATATGAAGGAATGCAAATGCAATGGACAATCATAGATGAAGAACACAGCTGCTGAAACCAATACTTACACTGCGCAGTTTCACCAAACTACATCCTAATAAAACGTACTAACCACCATGAAGACAAAACATAATTGTAAGGCTACTAAAAATCTGACATACACTAAACTTTAGTGGTATTAAGGTGAGGACATGTACAGGTTAACTGAATTAACGGCCGGTGCCCATCCAAATAAGTTTTACAATACTTGAATTTCTTCAGGTTTTCTTGAAAGTCTCCTAAAGAGCAAGAAATACATTAATATATACTGAGATTTACAGCATAATGGTCAAGCAAATGTTAAACTGAACATACGTTACAATTCACCTCTAAGCGGCATTTCTTATATTTACTTAAACATTTAAAAAATTCATAGAATCAAATGCAATTTAGATAACAGAAAAAACGTCAAATGAGGTAAGTCTCAAACCTCTGAATGACAAGAAAGCAAACAACAACAGTAGCAAGTCAAATACAGGAACAGAATGGGCAAGGCTTAACGGGCAACAAGGTAAATATAAGCATGACAAATAACATCACACAGGCAGCTTGTTCAGTCAGGCAGCAAAGAACAAATAATATAGACTTGACGTAATCATCTGGATAGCTGCCTACCGAACATAGGTATCTTTTAATAGCCAAATTTCAAAACTGCTGACGTTATGGTGAAGTTCCTGACAAACAAATAACGGCTAATCTGCTCTGCAACGTTCACACATATACGGAATTAAACATTACAGTAGTTAAGTACAGCCGGCCGAGGTGGCCGAGCGGTTCTAGGCGCTACAGTCTGGAACCGCGCTACCGCTACGGTGGCAGGTTCGAATCCTGCCTCGGGCAAGGATGTGTGTGATATCCTTAGGTTAGTTAGGTTTAAGTAGTTCTAAGTTCTATGGGACTGATGACCTCAGAAGTTAAGTCCCATAGTGCTCAGAGCCATATGCTTTGAAGCTAAGTACAGGCCAATACACAAATTTCAACGGGCCAAAATATAAAGCCAACTGAGCCACCAGTAAGAGCTAAACAGTATTTAAATGAAATGCCAAGATTAGTAGAGGGTGACAACTTTAAATTTCTGTAAAATGCAAGACACCAAATTATAGGTAATAAGATACAAGGCACCTTAAGGAAAATTAGCTAGCATTACATAGAAGATCGTGCCAAGAAATTTACAAAGTGCAACTTCGTACAACGTCTTGAAGATACTAAAATTCGACCATGCCTGGCGTGTACTAAATAAACTTGGTGCACGTTTGCCACATTTTGCGAAAACGTGTTCTACATAATGAACACAAATGAGCGCCTTTGGCTCATGATACCGGACTGGAATAATGATACAAAAATCAAGTAGACACGAAAGAAACCAGGACATAGGTATAAGTACAGAATTAGTGCCTGTTATTACGAGTAAAGGGCTCACAATTTGGGTAGGAAACGTTCACCGGGCAGACTTGCTTCCTTCATTGGTCGAGTAGCTGCTAGTTAAATTTCCAACTGACGAGATGGCGCCGAGAATAATACACAGGCGAGGCTACCGCCTTCCAGCAATGCACAGCTGAAGCGGACCGCTCGCACGTCCCTCGTGAACGCTGCCCTTCCCTTCAGTCGCGACTGCTACCACCCTGTCACTCAGCATCCGCCGCAGATAACGCGTGCTTACGCGGCCAAGAGTCGCCCGGTTCACCAGCAACGGCCCAGAGGCAAATCTAGTGTTGATGCAGGCGATACGGCAAAAGACGTTGTGAACACGCGGCACAGTTTATTTTTCTTAAATGTAAGCCGTTTAGTGGTTGCGTATGACTTAAATGAGCCTCAGGGAGGCACATACACGATTAATCACTTAAAAACAGCCTGTAAACTGATTTTTATCTTGCAAATAGCCTGCAGAATTTTTAACTTATTGCCAGTAACAAACGTCTAAAACTGAATACGATTTATCACTTTGAAACGTAATCGCTGACTGCGAATATCTTATCACCAGCTGTACTAAATGCATATTTACTGCCCTGCAGTGACAGAAAACTTGTGCCCGAATTGAGCTCGCACCCGGATTATCCACTTAACGCAAACGGTCGCCTTAGCAACTTCAGCTACCTGTGCAGGCTCCCCGTACCGACGCAAACCTCCGTACGTCGCACTGTCTACATTCTTATGTCATAGTCCACTACATTACTTGGATTCCCGAAATAGTAATAATGATGTAGTATCGTAGCTTACCGATACTTCCAAATCCGGCGCCGCGAAGATACATGCGGGCGCCAAGAACAGCGCTTTGAACATCACAATCGATGAAAAACCTACAGGCAACCGTCCAACGAAGACCGCTAGGACAGTGTCATAAGCTGCGGGCACCTGGGCGTCAGTCTTCTGGTTCAAGGTTACTTTTAGTTGCTGGTTAGTGCTCATCTTTACACCGAGTTTGTAATAGTTAGCTCTAATGGTAAATATGCTGTGCCCGTGTCGGGCCTATGCTTACAGCTAGACACATCTGCTTCAAATTGTCAACAGCGTAGCAGTTATTTCGCACACTCTGAATAAATTATGCGTACTTAAAATGAACTTGTGTCGTCTACTTCATTGCTTTGCATGAATGCATAATGTTTATTCTTTCGTACATATCTGGAAGAACAGATGCCACGTGTGATCTGCAGTTGTGATACATGCAGGGTGACAATTATTGAACTATATGAAAAAAAACGTAAATTAGTTACAAACTACGGCGTACACACACTCTATTCAATATTTAAACGTCACTACAGATATTCGGATTTAGGTTATGACATGTTCGATATGCCTGCCATCACTGGCGAATATGTGGCGCAGACGAATAGCGAAATTCTGGATGAGCTGCTTAAGTGTCGGAACATCGATGCTGTCCGTGACCTCCTGACCGGCTGTTTTCAACTCAGCAATAGTTTTGGGGCTATTGCTACACACCTTGTCTTTCGCACAGCCTGACAAAAGGGAGTCGTATGTATTCAGATCCGGAGAACATAGCGGCCAATCGCGGTCCATGCCAGTACCTCTGGATACCCCAGAGCCAGAATTAGGCCCCCAAAGAGTTCCTCCAGGACATCAGATACTCTCCTGCTTCGAGGGGGTCGAACTCCACCTTGCATGAACCGCATCTTATCAAATCAGCGTCACTTTGGATAATAGGAATGAACTCATCTTCGAAAACCTTCACGTACCCATTATTCGGAGAGTGGACACTGCATACCACACAGTCACCCGTTGAGGGTGAAGAGATTCACGATCGGGTAATGAACCTTATTGACGAACCTATCGAAACGAAAGTGGGCTTCGTCCCTAAATGCGCATACTAATTCCCATCATGCCCGGCGGCCAACGGCGCAGTTTAAATGTCCGTAAGCAAACCTTTCAGAGGTTATGACGATTTTATTTCTCATAGTTTAATAATTGTCACCCTGTATTGTGTCGATTGAAACTAAAATGTGGAGACAGGGCATGAACTACTGATATCACCTGCATCGGAACCTTTTGCAGAAACAGAGGCGACGAGTGCAAATGTGAGCCACACCGGAACGCGAACCCGGAATCCTCTGCTTGCTAGGCAGCTGCGTTAATCACTGCGCCACCCAGACACAGTATTTATACCTCATGCGTGGACTACCTCGGCACGCTAGCAGCTTGCACACACTCCCACTAGCGCCACCTATCATCCCTCATTCCCTGTACATCTCCTCCATACTCGCTAATTTAAATTCCCACTGGAGGTCTGACGTAAATGTGCATCCACACTGAAGTTTGTGGATTCATTGCCCATGAAAGCGAATCGATTATATTAATGCGTTGTGTCTGTTTTTTCGAACATGTCCGAAAGAACAGACCCGCTCATGCAGGTAGGTGTTGCTAGGTAGGAGCTTGTGTTATTCGGGGAGTGTTCAAATGGCTCTGAGCACTATGGGACTCAACTGCTGAGGTCATTAGTCTCCTAGAACTTAGAACTAGTTAAACTTAACTAACCTAAGGACATCACAAACATCCATGCCCGAGGCAGGATTAGAACCTGCGACCGTAGCGGTCTTGCGGTTCCAGACTGCAGCGCCTTTAACCGCACGGCCACTTCGGCCGGCTTCGGGGAGTGTGTCGAGATAGGCTGCACATGTTTGGTAAACGCTTTGTCCGGGTGGTCCAGTGGTAAATGAAACTACCTATCAAGCAGAAAATTCCCGGTCCGATTCCAGATCCGGCGAACATTTCCACTCGTCACGCAACTGATATCATTATTTCCTTTCCTTTCCCACCATTCCACATTTTATTTACACAATCTTTTCTTACCCGTCGAGATTCCTATGGTGACAGATCTTGTGGCCACCTTCCACCCATTTATCATTAGCAGCGAAGACTTGCCGTTTTCCTCCTCGTATGATAACGGTTACCGACACTCATTGTAACGCCTAGGAATGTTCGAGGAGCCGGTTCCTGCAGTTTCGGTTGGCTGAGATACTACAAAATGGACTGTTGCGAATCGATACCGATTTTGTGATCATCGTATGCCAGCCTAGACTTTCAATACTTGCTTGCATGTCTAAAAGAATTGTCAAGGCAGCGCTTCCAGACATAAATATTTATTATTTACAACAAAATTTCTAAAAACCTGACGTAACGGAACTCAAATGCCACAAAAATTTTTCTTCGTCCTTTTTAAACATCAGGACTGCCCATGACCAATTCGTACACGAGTTCATTTTACTGCTCTACACATTCCGCGGGAGATGACTGCATTTCTGATTACAGACATATAAAAAGTTCTTTCTTAAGGAAAACTTGCCCACTTGCGCTGCCTCCACTTAGAGTCTCTAAAACACTTCCGTCGCTGCGCAGTGCCGTGCACGAGTCAATCTGTATGTAAATGCACGGCCTGCGCCAGCGGTGGAAGTGCTGCGGCATAAAGCAGCCCCGCGAAACACTGTGCAATATCCGGCGAGCGGCCGCCACCGCCACGTCAGAAGTTTCTTCCGGGCAGCCGGTGGCGGGACCCTAGACATCGCGCTGCTCATTACAGAGGGCAGCCCGAGGTAATGGTCGGCCACTCATAAAACGGCAGCGGTTCACAGAATTTACTGGCCGGTCACTATGAGCCCATATGTCTCCAGCAACGAGTCTATGTGCGAGAGGAAAATTAGTAGACTTGGAACGGAGGTGCCACTGAGGCCGATGGAGTTACCCATAATTTTCGTACAAGTGAGGCAGTATCCCTAGCACTTCATTAATATGTGGGGTTTTGTTTGTACGGAGTTTTAAAGCGATTGTATTGCTGTCATTTTCTTCTAATAGAAATCGTGAAATACTTTGCAGATGTAATTTTTTTTTTCAGGGTGATTTATTACCATTGACAAGTTATATAAAGACTGAGACTAATACGAGATAGCGCCTCGGTTTTCACCACTTTAGAAATGGCACCACAATATAGCCATGCTTCGTTTGAAAATGGTGTGCGGGAAAGACATCCTAAGATTGAAACCACACAGTAAAACTCCGAGAAAGGGCATTACAAGGAATTGTGGCATCGAGAACCAAGGGAGCATGAAATAGTTAACGCCATGATCATATAACAGCAAACAGAACAGAACAGTCTGTACACACAACGAAAATTAATTTATCAATGTTAATGATCGTCGAGCTCTGTGGCTGTGGATTGCATTATTTGAAAAATATAACCACTATTTTCTATAAATGGCGCTTAAGTAAGTGTTCTAAATTTCTGTGGAAGATAATATTGTTCAAAAGAAAAAAAAAATATAAACACCTGTCTCGAAACCTGTAGTTGTCATTATAAAATGCAATTAAATGAGCTACAATGCAACGTGACTTTCAGTTAATTACTGTTATTTCTCGTTTTTAATTAAGTTTAAATTATAATGGCATGCGGATTTTCTTCCAAATGAAATATTTATTGTAATAAAGTGTGATTCGGTCGTAATAGTGACGAAGGGAACGGATCCTACTGTAGTAAACGACATGGGGACACCAGTAACAATGAAGCTGATTAAAGGTCTACAAAATTACTGCAGTGTTCACTTAAGATGATCCTATGACACTGGCAAGCTTTATACAAAGCTACACCGCTAAATGGTACTGCCTTGTGCCGGTTTGCGGATTATGTGGCTTAATTTGTTTCGTTGCAATGATAAATAATCATAATACTTGTTTCAATAACGAGTAGATTGCATTAGCTTTGGCCACACAGTGCTCTTGTTCCGGTATTTTGTTTTCCACATCCTATTCATTACAACATGTACTGTGACCTAGATATATGCTCTCTCATTAAACACATATAATGCCTTGCCTCACTTTATATACCACACCGAAAACGCACTCCAGCAAACAATCCAGCACGGCTACCTTCCGCTCATGCCGTTGTACAGTTGCAAATCTCAGCTCTTGCCTCTCTGTCGGCGCGCACTCATGGCTCAAAAATGCTAGTGGTATACTCTTAACAGACTCTATGGAATTTACACGGCGCAAAGTCCCTGACTTGGCCAGCGTATTCCTACTTGAAAATTTTACAATATTGTTTTTGAATATATCATTACAAATGCGCATTACTAATAAAATATTGAATACATTCTTTCATATTCAGAAAAAATATTAATATTGCAAAATTGTATGAAGTGATGATTTTAAGGCACTGTTTTGTATTGTTACAAACTGATCCTAAATGAGTTGTAATACTTATTGGCGAAGTCTTTCTTAATACCGTCACAAAACACAAAGGTCGACAGACTTGAAATTAGGTGATGTATTTGTAATACTAGTTCCTTGTGTGGCTTAGGTTACCCGAGAGACAAACCGTACCAAGTCCGCGAGTGCGCACACTGTGTCACACAATCACCCGTAAGACTAAAAAATACATTCTTCTCTAGCACCAGGAGTGCATTCAAAACGAAGACCTGCTATGACTAAACTGCTTTCATTTTTCAGTTAATGTGAACGTATGGAGAGTAGTTCGAAGGAGCAGAATCTTACTACCAATCTTTGAAGCAAATGGAACTAAAGAAGATATGTAAAGAGAAATCAGTCGTCATGAATTTCCTTCTTACTGTGACGTGAGTAATGTTACAGCATGTGATTTACCAGGTTTGCTCGTCGTTATTCATTAATTGTTTGCTTTCGGGTGTTCAGCCGACTCGTTAATTCCATTAATTTGCATGATATTTCGACGAACAGTACAGTCATCTTCTTTGTTATTTGTTTTCCGACATATTCTATATCTTAAAGCCACTGTCCCAGAAACTTGACGTTTGCATCCCGATACCAGGTTCGTCATATGCTATTTCATGATTATATTGCAGGGAGTGTTCGGTAGTGGAAAGATTAGTAGACTCCGTCAGAAACATGGTATCCAGTGTGTTTCACTTCTCCTATGTGATATCACATCTTAGTAATGTACAAGATGATCGACGTCTCAAATACCCAAGGGTGTATCACATTTCAGGCGCATGTAGCTTATCTTGAGTGTGGTAGACTACTACATCAATAAAATAAATGTGAAAGGAACGTCAGCGACACACCCAACTAAAATATGTAGGCTAATCCACTGAAGTCCACGTGATATCTGTTTCTTTTCCGCTTCCATCGCAGCTACGAATAGATCTGAAATTTTAGAAGTAAATATGTAAGAGAATAACAATTAGTAAGTAAAGCCTAAGGTTACAGAGACCACAGACGAGACGATAATTATAATTCAGCTGGGTCCTCTTTCTTTTGTCTCCCTGATACCAAAGAACGGGAAGAAGAACGTGGTGGTCAGAAACACTCTGAGAACTTTGTAATGGTGTTTGAGGGTAAATTGTGCTGAAACATAGTTGTTGAAAAAAAAATCGACACGTCGCTCTGGTTCCGAGTCAATTAGTATTGAAGTCAGCCAGTTCAAGTTCTTGCACGGGCAGGTTCAAGTGGCCCGCCAGAGACGGTGTCGCAGAACATGTTCTTCCTTTGGTTTCCTAAATCCGAACACGAGAGAGAAATAAAAACTGGAGTTGGGACGGTAGTAAGAATGGAACCCGAACCAAAAACTGAGCAAACTAGCGGATAATCATCTACGCTAGGAGAACAACTGGCACCGCTTGTATCTGGCTTGCTGATTGCTTTAATTTGCGCACACAAAGCCTGATCAGCTATCTCGAATGCTAATTAACTCGGAACTGACTCGACGTGTCGAATTTCCTGCAACACCCTTATATGCTACTTAGAAAATATAGACTGAAGTGTTTATAATAATGTGTAGCTACTCACAGAGAACACATGTGTGCTGTAATTTTTACATGGCTGCGTAACTTAATAGATTTTCTAACGCGTTAATATGGAACTGATCGACGCTGGAGAAAAATTATTTTTAATTTTTGGATTCACAAACGCATTAGCGTATCTACCAAATTTCTCGGCCATACGACAATTAAAGCCCACACGAGACAGTCATGAGTAGCTGCACTTCAATTACGACGAAAAAGACATCGTCCAGTGACACTACAGAAAGTCAAAGGCGCCAGCGCCTGCATCTAGACCGCCCCTTAGGTGCAAACGTGACTTTTATGCTGACGCACCGTAGGGGAACGTCCTGTAAATTTGTTTGTTAAGGTGTTAGCTCAGATAGTAGAGCACTTGCCCGTGAAAGGAAAAGGTCCCGAGTTCGAGTCTCGGTCCGGCACACAGTTTTAATCTACCAGCAAGTTTCATACCAGCGCACACTCCGCTGAAGAGTGGAAGTTCCAGTCTGGGAACATCCCCTCATGGTGTGGCTACGCCATGTTTGTGCAATATCATTTCTTCCAGGCGCGTTAGTAGTGCAAGATCTGCAAGAGAGTGTCTGTGAAGTCTGGGAGGTAGGAGACTGTGTACTGGCGGAATTGAAGCTGTGTGTACGGGTCGTGAGTCGTGCTTGGGTAGATTAGATGGTAGAGCACTTGCCCGAGAAAGGCAAAAGTCCCGAGTTCGAAGCTCGGTCTCGCACACAGTTTTAATCCGCCAGGAAGTTTCATATCAGCCCACACTCTGCTGCAGAGATAAAATTTCATTCTGGAACTTGTTTGTTATTCGGTGAATGCCACGATCGCCAGTGGTGAAGATAGCACTAGCTACTACGTAGACAGGCCTTGTCTCTATTATGTGGCTTACGGGATTTATTATGCAATATGTTAATTTCTTAAAAATATGATCGTGAAGATATCTGAACACCCGACGCCGAGTCATAACAAAATTTGACTATGTGCGAAAATATTATCCTACTTTTATGTAGAAGTATTGACAGACTGTAAGTAAAAGGTAACGATACAAGTACCCTAAACGCAAGTTCGGCTCGGAGTAGATAGCGACGTGTTAGATTGCTTCACTTGATCGTATAATAATCTTGTAACGTAATAACTGCAAGTATTCGCTCCATCATGCACATACATTGAAATACTATTCAAGAACTAGTCAATATAACTACACACACAGATATCATAGTGCTGAATAGCTTACTGCAAAGGCAGAAACAGCATGCTCCTATCGAAAGTTTATACTTAAGTGCCAAAATTATTTGTAATGAAGGGTTGTGGGAATACTTAACATAAGAAGTAAGTTGTTTACACTGTCCTTAATTTTTTTTTTTAAATTTCAGAATGTGAACGCAAACCCTCAGTGATAAACTGTAGTTTACAAGTAAATAACATTCAGCTAGAATTTTGCTGTAACGTCACTTTTCAGTGGCAGATAATTTCCATGCCCGTCCTCGTTTCGTTTACTGCTATGCATATTGACACATCTCTTCTTGCAGTACGTCTATACATTGCCACGTTATTAATATTACTCCTCGCGTATTTCATCCATCATCACAGAACGCTGACAGTTTCACAAAGAGCAGACCCATTTTCCGCAACGAACCATCTGCCACATACGTTTACTCTGAAAGTTGTTACGGTAGTGGAAGCCTCTGCCTGACTAATTCAGTTTCTGGAACAAGGACAGTAAATGTTTCATTTACCTGTTTCTCTTTGACACACGTTCTACTTTTCAGTGTGGTTTAACTTTTGAAACAATTGATTTCACAAATAAATTATCTGGGTACGTTAAAATGTTTGGACAGAAAAGACAGTATTTAAGTAAAACACTTCCTTACACTCCAAACACATGGCGTTACTGGTTACAGTCTCAGAACCGTGATGCATATTTCGCAGTATTCCACATCATATTATGGATTGAGATTAATAAACTCACAAATGAACTTCATGTTGTGCTTCTATGTTTTGCAAGTGAATGACATTAAGTGTGTGCTACTGTCTTGACATAGCTATGTCGTTACACATCTCCCTCCTGTTCAGTGTGGATTTTCGGCAGGGAACACTGGCTAACCTGCTTCACACGCTGCATAAGAGTTACAAAGATTTTACAGATGAACCTAGAAGTGTGGCTCAATCTCTGTTGTTTTTAACAAATAGTGTGTAGAAGTTACCTAGTGATGTTAAAATTACATTTAATATGTGTCTATTGATAAAATTCGTTTAGCTGAAATTTTATGTTACAATTCTATATTGCAATTCTAAACCTGGTGTGATAAAAAAGAGTAGATACTAGTTTAACACAATCAGCACCTATCTTTCTGCGTGTCACAGGCGCCGCTAGAACGTTGTATCTGTTTGTGTTGTAATGCAATCGTTAATCTCATTACTACATAGTGAAATAATTACAAATAAAGTATTAAATATATGATAGATAAATTATTACTTCTGAAATGCAATTGAATGGAAATTTATAAATTATAGAGTGCAGGAATCAGTCGTCCTTTTTTAGATTTTATTAGACAAATCAAAATTTCGGCTAGTAGCTAGCCATTCTCAGTGCACTATTTTCTGTTGTCAGTGCATGTAAGTCCCTGATGTTCGGGCTTCAGTCACTGTTCTTTGACTAGTATTGAATGAAACTGTGACTGACGCCCGAATAACAGGGACTTACATCTATTGAAAATATAAAATAGTGCATTGAGAATTGCTAGCTAATAGCCGAAATATGGATTTTCGTGATAAAATCTAAAAAAAGGACGACTGATTGCTGCTCTCTATTATTTATGAGTCACATAACAAATTCAAATGGCTCTGAGCACTATGAGGCTTAGCATCTGAGGCCATCAGTCCCCTAAAACTTACAACTACTTAAACCTAACTAACCTAAGGACATCACACACATCCATGCCCGAGGCAGGATTCGAACCTGCGACCATAGCGGTCGCGCGGTTCCAGACTGTAGCGCCTAGAACCGCTCGGCCAGTCACATAACAGTCGCTAAGTGCACCCACTTACCGAATGGAAGGTAACCTGATGAATGGAAATTGTACAATTAAACAAATGATAAGAACTCTTGTACCTTAATTAGTAACAAAGTACTGAAAAAATACAAATCTATGAAAATACAGAAAACACATCATTCATATGTTATCACATCCATATATAAGTAAGGAAATCTTATACTTACTACTTTCATCAAAGAAATTGCAAATAAACATCACTTAATCTAAACAGCTGAAATACATGTTTTGGAAGTTAATTTTAGCTCAAAGTATTTACTTAAAAATTATCAATCTTATATTACAAAATTTTAGTTTGATAAACAGATTTTAACTGAATAAATTGTTTTAAACGAGTTTAAATAAAGGAAAACAAAGTCAAGTTTCTGCCTCCTCATTATAAACAACAAAATTTAAATAAAATTACGCTGTTTTATATCCAAGACTGTTCACTAGAATTTCATCCAAAATTTTAATTAAAAATTCTGGGAACTGTAAAATGCTTGTTACTAAGTTTCACCTGTTAGTGCTCACCCAAAGACTGTTAGTCTACTCTTTGTTATCACAACCAATAATAGATACTACAGCTACTCTCTTGTATAGTTAAATGATATTTTTTTCCATACTTCCACATTATCTTTGGTTAAGTTGATTATTGTTCAACATCAAACACAAACTTGACACTGCATCTTGATGTCTCTTTCAGTGGAACGTCCCTCATGCCTACAGCTTCTCTGAGCAATTTACTTTTACTGTCTTCTGTAACTTTGTTCTTTGTTGTAAACTGGTTTTCATGTATTAGCAGATTCAATTTATATCATCATCGCTACTGTAATTAAATTCTTTCACTTTTTGCTGACACAAATTGCAGAATTATGATTCGCTATATGTTCTGTTTGGTATTTGTTTGTCATTTTAATCGTCCATCCTGCTTTGAGTATCCACTGCAGTTAGCAACATTACAGCTCTTCAATTTTTTACACTGTTTTACCATACTGTAAATGATTAAACTTATTCTGTTTCTTACTCTTGCCAAGATTCATACTTTACTTATTCCTAGGTAGTTACAAGAAAATTATTCACGTTGTCAAATAATGAATAATTACATCCGCTATTGTCCCTAGGCATAATAGTATTCATAAATTACAGAATATCAGTACGACATATCCCTTCTACACTTTCCTCCTACTTTATACTCAGAGTCACAATCTCTTCCAGAATTCAATGTTGACCCATATAATCTCATTATGACACAACTAATTTGTGTGCCATTATTCACTGACTTTCTATATACACTCTTGGTTTCATATTTACGTAGTGGATGAACTCCATTTATAAGTCATTTATTTACCAAGTGAATAAGTATGCATATATAAGTATATAGATATGTATTTACTAATTAATGACGTCCTTCATCATGTGTAAGATCTAAATTAAGATGAGATACTACCTTCCATAGACAAATTTCCATCATATGGAAAATCCAGTTACACAAAATACTCCTGTTACTTACTGATAGCA
Organism: Schistocerca serialis cubense; assembly: GCF_023864345.2. Taxonomy (NCBI): domain Eukaryota; kingdom Metazoa; phylum Arthropoda; class Insecta; order Orthoptera; family Acrididae; genus Schistocerca; species Schistocerca serialis. The sequence goes on from NC_064644.1 coordinate 58,415,103, forward strand.
TATTGAAGACGTGATGTGCTTAACTACTCATGTACTCCATAATCAACAAAAAAATTTTATTTGCAAGAGAGATAAAAATGTAGTAAAATATATTTTTAACAAACTGCAGGACGACTTGAAGAAGAATGAAAGTAGAAAATAACTCTGAGTGACTTGGAGCCCTTTGTTTTGCAAGCAATTGATTCATGAAGAGTATTCATTCCCCAGGGATTAACTACCCTGGACAACTGCCCCCTTGTACAAATTTATGCGCACAATGTTTCATATATCGAATTTTTTCATAGGTTTTGGAAAAATTAGATAGTAGGCATTAATGTGGCTTATGTCCACCACTTCCGATGATATATGGTACTTGTGAAAGAATTTTGAGATCTTAGAAGTTATTTGCTTAACTGGCTCACAGATATTTACTGAAATTAGGTCTCCTGTCTCTATCTTAGTAGCTCTGACGTCCATATCGTCTCTCCTTTTTCTAGCATGTTTTTACGGCACGAATGGGAAGCAGTGGTTGGGAAGGGAGTGAGACAGGGTTGTAGCCTCGCCCAGATGTTATTCAATCTGTATATTGAGCAGGCAGTAAAGGAAACAAAAGAAAAATTCGCAGTACGTATTAAAATCCCGGGAGAAGAAATAAAAACTTTGAGGTTCGCCGATGACATTGTAATTCTGTCAGAGACAGCAAAGGACTTGGAAGAGCAGTTGAACGGAATTGACAGTGTCTTGAAAGGAGGATATAAGATGAACATCAACAAAAGCAAAACGAGGATAATGGAATGTAGTCGAGTTAACTCGGGTGATGCTGAGGGAATTAGATTAGGGTATGAGAAAGTAGTAAAGGAGGTTTGCTATTTGGGGAGCAAAATAACTGATGATGATCGAAGTAGAGAGGATATAAAATGTAGACTGTCAATGGCAAGGAAAGCGTTTCTGAAGAAGAGAAATTTGTTAACATCGAGTATAGATTTAAGCGTCAGGAAGTCGTTTCTGAAAGTATTTGTATGGAGTGTAGCCATGTATTGAAGTGAAACATGGACGATAAATTATTTGGACAAGAAGAGAATAGAAGCTTTTGAAATGTGGTGCTACAGAAGAATGCTGAAGATTAGATGGATAGATCACATAACTAATGAGGAGGTATTGAATAGAATTGGGGAGAAGAGGAGCTTGTGGCAAAACTTGATTAGAAGAAGGGATCGGTTGATAGCACATGTTCTGAATTATCAAGGGATCACCAATTTAGTATTGGGGGGCTGCGTGGAGGGTTAAGATCGTAGAATGAGACCGAGAGATGAATACACTAAGCAGATTCAGAAGGATGTAGGTTGCAGTAGTTACTCAGAGATGAAAAAGCTTGCACAGGATAGAGTAGCACGGAGAGCTGCATCAAACCAGTCTCAGGACTGAAGACCACAACAACAACAACTTTACCATCTTTCTTTTCTTCCCAACCCTCATTTCTTGTCTGCGAAGAAACTCAATGATTTATTCCAAACAGTTCTTTCTTCAGGAGTAAGCTCAGTACTGTCATGGTTTAAACAGTTCATTATAGTTTCAAAATCCTTCAAATAAATTCCCGAAGGAGTAGGCTGATCGTTAAAATATATCCTGCAGAGACTCCATCTCGTAAGGATCCCATACAGCAGTGCGGTACTCTCGGCAAAGGACGGAAGTGTAGGCAATCTCTTTTGTCAATCTGTCGCATTGTCTGAGTGTTCCGCCAATAAGTCTTCTGTTCGCGTTCCCCTCAACATTTACGTTGTTTGCGATTACACTCCGCCCGCATCTCGTGGTCGTGCGGTAGCGTTCTCGCTTCCCGCGCCCGGGTTCCCGGGTTCGATTCCGGTGGGGTCAGGGATTTTCTCTGCCTCTTGATGGCTGGGTGTTGTGTGCTGTCCTTAGGTTAGTTAGGTTTAAGTAGTTCTAAGTTCTAGGGGACTGATGACCATAGATGTTAAGTCCCATAGTGCTCAGAGCCATTTGATTACACTCCCTACGTGTACAGCGGTATTGGCAGCCTTTAGACTTGTGTTATTTATCGTGTAACTGAAATTTTACGGATTTCTTTCAGTACTCACGTTGATAATCTTACACATTTCATTATTTAGGCTCAGTTTCAGCATCAAATTCACAAAGGCGTCTCCTTTTGCAGGTATCCGAGTCGCCGACGACTGAGCTGCGGATCATCACCAGCACATTCGGCCACATCCGCTTCAAGGGTGAGTGCGACACGCATTGTGGCTTGCCTCTAAACTGTTCTGTCCAGAAAATATAACTTTACAACAAAGGGCAGATTAGCGTCGGCATTTCAATCAGCTGAGGCTTACTGACGGAGTGTGGAGCTCACAAACTTCAAAGTAAAGTTAAGATAGTAAATCAACTAAGGAGTAGCAACATTTTTGCTTTCCTTTTAATTATCATCATCTGGAAGCAAACTGTATATCCATTTGTCAATTTGAAATAACACCATTGAAATATGTCGTGCATAGAGCAAAATAATTTCTGTATCAAAATAATCTCTATACGTTGTGAGCATGTGGGTGCTATTCTGTCATTCTGCGCAACGGATTATTCTGAGATGTACCCTTTACCCTGTGGCTCCTGCAAGATCCAATTTCCACCCCCACACTTCTACAGAAGTCAGACAGACGCTCCTAACGTTCTAAAGAGAAATGCCTGAAAAACTTTCAGCAATAAATATCTTCTGGACTTGCCCGCTGTAAGGAAATGACGCAAAAATTCACAAAATTTCTTATGTCACTAGTGGGATACTTGGTACTGGAGTAGTGCTAGTTAGTGTAAGATAAACATGAAACTAACGAAAATTATTATTTATTTTGCTAAAATTCTGAGAAATCACAATGGCACCTTTAGTTATGAATTGAACAAGTTATTTCCGGGTTCTTTTCAGAATGTAAAGTTACCTCTCAAGGATAGGATTCGCTAACGAAATTTCTATACAAAGTTTAAGATTGTTATTGACTTGGTAGAATGGCTGAGAGCCGCACCTACTCAACTTGAATAATTATCCGTTAGAATGTTGCTAGGTATGGTCGAGGCTGTCACCTGAGAAATGCAGTGAAGTGTACTGTTGTGGAGGAAATATGGGGCTTGCAAAAGCTGTAGCGCACAATACCTTGAGCTGCGATGACTGCTGTCTGTGCCGCTCGCTGCTGACAAATAAGATAACTCTCGTTCTATCTGGATTGACCTTCGCCAATCAAACTCTCCCTACGCCTTGATGAAGTCATAGACTCCTATTCGTCCCTAGTCTGTGCGTTAGATGAGTATGTGCCAAGCAAGATCGTAAGAGATGGAAAAGAGCCACCGTGGTTCAACAACCGAGTTAGAAAACTGCTGCGGAAGCAAAGGGAACTTCACAGCAAACATAAACATAGCCAAAGCCTTGCAGACAAACAAAAATTACTCGAAGCGAAATGTAGTGTGAGGAGGGGTATGCGAGAGGCGTTCAAATGAATTCGAAAGTAAAGTTCTATGTACTGACTAGGCAGAAAATCCTAAGAAATTTTGGTCTTATGTCAAAGCAGTAGGTGGACCAAAACAGAATGTCCAGACACTCTGTGACCAAAATGGTACTGAAACAGAGGATGACAGACTAAAGGCCGAAATACTAAATGTCTTTTTCCAAAGCTGTTTCACAGAGGAAGACTGCACTGTATTTCCTTCTCTAGATTGTCGCACAGATGACAAAATGGTAGATATCGAAATATACGACAGAGGGATAGAGAAACAATTAAAATCACTCAAAAGAGGAAAGGCCACTGGACCTGATGGGATGCCAGTTCGATTTCACACAGAGTACCCGAAGGAACTTGCCCCACTTCTTGTAGCGGTGTACCGTAGATCTCTAGAAGAGCGTAGCGTTCCAAAGTATTGGAAAACGGCACAGGTCATTCCCGTTTTCAAGAAGGGACGTCGAACAGATGTGCAGAACTATAGACCTATATCTGTAACGTCGATCAGTTGTAGAATTTTGGAACACGTATTATGTTCGAGTATAATGACTTTTCTGGAGACTAGAAACCTACTCTTTAGGAATCAGCATGGGTTTCGAAAAAGACGGTCGTGTGAAACTCAGCTCGCGCTATTCGTCCACGAGACTCAGAGGGCCATAGACACGGGTTCACAGGTAGATGCCGTGTTTTTTGAATTCCGCAAGGTGTCCGATACAGTACCCCACACTCGTTTAATGATCAAAGTAAGAGCATATGGACTATCAGACCAATTGTGTGATTGGACTGAAGAGTTCCTAGATAACAGAACGCAGCATGTCATTCTCAATAGAGAGAAGTCTTCCGAAGTAAGAGTGATTTCAGGTGTGCCGCAGGGGAGTGTCATGGGACCGTTGCTATTCACAATATACATAAATGACCTTGTGGATGACAACGTAAGTTCACTGAGGCTTCTTGCAGATGATGCTGTGGAGTATCGAGAGGTTGTAACAATGGAAAATTGTACTGAAATGCAGGAGGATCTGCAGCGAATTAGCGCGTGGTGCAGGGAATGGCAATTGAATCTCAATGTAGACAGGTGTAACGTGCTGCGAATACATAGGAAGATAGATCCCTTATTGTTTAGCTACAAAATAGCAGGTCAGCAACTGGAAGCAGTTAGTTCCATAAATTATCCAGGAGTATGCATTAGGACCCCCCCATGAACCATGGACCTTGCCGTTGGTGGGGAGGCTTGCGTGCCTCAGCGATACAGATAGCCGTACCGTAGGTGCAACCACAACGGAGGGGTATCTGTTGAGAGGCCAGACAAACGTGTGCTTCCTGAAGAGGGGCAGCAGCCTTTTCAGTAGTTGCAAGGGCAACAGTCTGGATGATTGACTGATCTGGCCTTGTAACAATAACCAAAACGGCCTTGCTGTGCTGGTACTGCGAACGGCTGAAAGCAAGGGGAAACTACAGCCGTAATTTTTCCCGAGGGCATGCAGCTTTACTGTATGATTACATGATGATGGCGTCCTCTTGGGTAAAATATTCCGGAGGTAAAATAGTCCCCCATTCGGATCTCCGGGCGGGGACTACTCAAGAGGATGTCGTTATCAGGAGAAAGAAAACTGGCGTTCTACGGATCGGAGCGTGGAATGTCAGATCCCTTAATCGGGCAGGTAGGTTAGAAAATTTAAAAAGGTAAATGGATAGGTTGAAGTTAGATATAGTGGGAATTAGTGAAGTTCGGTGCAGGAGGAACAGGACTTCTGGTCAGGTGACTACAGGAATATAAACACAAAATCAAATAGGGGTAATGCAGGAGTAGGTTTAATAATGAATAGGAAAATAGGAATGCGGGTAAGCTACAACAAACAGCATAGTGAACGCATTATTGTGGCCAAGATAGATACGAAGCCCACGCCTACTACAGTAGTGCAAGTTTATATGCCAACTAGCTCTGCAGATGACGAAGAAATTGAAGAAATGTATGATGAAACAAAAGAAATTATTCAGATTGTGAAGGGAGACGAAAATTTAATAGTCATGGATGACTGGAATTCGAGTGTAGGAAAAGGGAGAGAAGGAAACATAGTAGGTGAATATGGATTTGGGGACAGAAATGAAAGAGGAAGCCGCCTGGTCGAATTTTGCACAGAGCACAACATAATCATAACTAACACTTGGTTTAAGAATCATGAAAGAAGGTTGTATACATGGAAGAACCCTGGAGATACTAAAAGGTATCAGATAGATTATATAATGGTAAGACAGAGATTTAGGAACCAAGTTTTAAATTGTAAGACATTTCCAGGGGCAGATGTGGACTCTGACCACAATCTATTGGTTATGACCTGTAGATTAAAACTGAAGAAACTGCAAAAAGGTGGGAATTTAAGGAGATGGGACCTGGATAAACTAAAGGAACCAGAGGTTGTACAGAGATTCAGGGAGAGCATAAGGGAGCAAATGACAGGAATGGGGGAAATAAATACAGTAGAAGAAGAACGGGTAGCTTTGAGGGATGAAGTAGTGAAGGCAGCAGAGGATCAAGTAGGTAAAAAGACAAGGGCTAGTAGAAATCCTTGGGTAACAGAAGAAATATTGAATTTAATTGATGAAAGGAGAAAATATAAAAATGCAGTAAGTGAAACAGGCAAAAAGGAATACAAACGTCTCAGAAATGAGATTGACAGGAAGTGCAAAATGGCTAAGCAGGGATGGCTAGAGGACAAATGTAAGGACGTAGAGGCCTATCTCACTAGGGGTAAGATAGATACCGCCTACAGGAAAATTAAAGAGACCTTTGGAGATAAGAGAACGACTTGTATGAATATCAAGAGCTCAGATGGAAACCCAGTTCTAAGCAAAGAAGGGAAAGCAGAAAGGTGGAAGGAGTATATAGAGGGTCTATACAAGCGCGATGTACTTGAGGACAATATTATGGAAATGGAAGAGGATGTAGATGAAGATGAAATGGGAGATATGATACTGCGTGAAGAGTTTGACAGAGCACTGAAAGACCTGAGTCGAAACAAGGCCCCCGGAGTAGACAATATTCCATTGGAACTACTGACGGCCGTGGGAGAGCCAGTCCTGACAAAACTCTACCATCTGGTGAGCAAGATGTATGAAACAGGCGAAATACCCTCAGACTTCAAGAAGAATATAATAATTCCAATCCCAAAGAAAGCAGGTGTTGACAGATGTGAAAATTACCGAACTATCAGCTTAATAAGTCACAGCTGCAAAATACTAACACGAATTCTTTACAGACGAATGGAAAAACTAGTAGAAGCCAACCTCGGGGAAGATCAGTTTGGATTCCGTAAAAACACTGGAACACGTGAGGCAATACTGACCTTACGACTTATCTTAGAAGAAAGATTAAGGAAAGGCAAACCTACGTTTCTAGCATTTGTAGGCTTAGAGAAAGCTTTTGACAATGTTGACTGGAATACTCTCTTTCAAATTCTAAAGGTGGTAGGGGTAAAATACAGAGAGCGAAAGGCTATTTACAATTTGTACAGTAGCCAGATGGCAGTTGTAAGAGTCGAGGGACATGAAAGGGAGGCAGTGGTTGGGAAGGGAGTAAGACAGGGTTGTAGCCTCTCCCCGATGTTGTTCAATCTGTATATTGAGCAAGCAGTAAAGGAAACAAAAGAAAAATTCGGAGTAGGTATTAAAATTCATGGAGAAGAAATAAAAACTTTGAGGTTCGCCGATGACATTGTAATTATGTCAGAGACAGCAAAAGACTTGGAACAGCAGTTGAATGGAATGGAAAGTGTCTTGAAAGGAGGATATAAGATGAACATCAACAAAAGCTAAACAAGGATAATGGAATGTAGTCTAATTAAGTCGGTTGATGCTGAGGGAATTAGTTTAGAAAATGAGGCACTTAAAGTAGTAAAGGAGTTTTGCTATTTGGGGAGCAAAATAACTGATGATGGTCGAAGTAGAGAGGATATAAAATGTAGGCTGGCAATGGCAAGGAAAGCGTTTCTGAAGAAGAGAAATTTGTTAACATCCAGTATTCATTTAAGTGTCAGGAAGTCATTTCTGAAAGTATTCGTATGGAGTGTAGCCATGTATGGAAGTGAAACATGGACGATAAATAGTTTGGACAAGAAGAGAATTGAAGCTTTCGAAATGTGGTGCTACAGAAGAATGCTAAAGATTAGATGGGTAGATCACATAACTAATGAGGAAGTATTGAATAGGATTGGGGAGAAGAGAAGTTTGTGGCACAACTTGACCAGAAGAAGGGATCGGTTGGTGGGACATGTTCTGAGGCATCAAGGGATCACCAATTTAGTATTGGAGGGCGGCGTGGAGGGTAAAAATCGTAGAGGGAGACCAAGAGATGAATACACTAAGCAGATTCAGAAGGATGTAGGTTGCAGTAGGTACTGGGAGATGAAAAAGCTTGCACAGGATAGAGTAGCATGGAGAGCTGCATCAAACCAGTCTCAGGACTCAAGACCACAACAACAACAACAATGCATTAGGAGTGATTTAAAATGGAATGGTCATATAAAGTTGATCGTCGGTAAAGCAGATGCCAGACTGAGATTCATTGGAAGAATCCTAAGGAAATGCAATCCGAAAACAAAGGAAGTAAGTTACAGTACGCTTGTTCGCCCACTGCTTGAGTACTGCTCAGCAGTGTGGGATCCATACCAGATAGGGTTGATAGAAGAGATAGAGAAGATCCAACAGAGAGCAGCGCACCTCTTTACAGGATCATTTAGTAATCGCGAAAGCGTTACGGAGATGATAGATAAACTCAAGTGGAAGACTCTGCAGGAGAGACGCTCAGTAGCTCGGTACGGGCTTTTGTTAAAGTTTCGAGAACATACCTTCACCGAAGAGTCGAGCAGTATATTGCTCCCTCCTATGTATATCTCGCGAAGAGACCATGAGGATAAAATCAGAGAGATTAGAGCCCACACAGAAGTATACCGACAATCCTTTTTTCCATTAACAATACGAGACTAGAATAGAAGGGCGAACTGATAGAGGTACTCAGGGTACCCTTCGCCACACACTGTCAGTTGGCTTGCGGAGTATGGATGTAGATGTAGATGTAGAGTCTAACTATTGGCGTGGGACACCGGTCAGATAACCAGTCCACCGCGATGCCACTTAAATTTCGCTCGCAGGCGTTTAACAATAACTCTGTCCGTTCACACCGCACAATAAGTGTGGCGGCCAACACAGTGATCAACGCTTAATCACAAGGACTCAATATAGAGTCGCACTCCAATTCGCTCTCGACAGAGGTGCTCTCCCAGTGAAGTACTGAGGAGAGACTTGTTCCCTGCTCTTTAAGTACACATACGAGCGCATATGCTCTCATTACATGTTCTCGCTCGAAGAGCGATAACGGAACAGCCCCTCTCCACGCCAGACATGAAGGGGTATATCTTTCGGTCTCTTACATTGCTCCTTCAGCTCAAGGCGTCAGAAATATCGTCTGCCAATCAGCATTGCTCTTCTAAAACGTGAGAATGACGTTTTGTTTAAGGCGACAAATCCGGAAATCTGTAGCATCAGCGTTCCGCGTTTGCTGCCTCCCTGCGAAAATCTCTGAAACTGCGTGCTATGTTGCAAAGAATGCGTAGGCTGGACGCTCCCACACAATGTAGCGGAATTTGCTTTTAAGCTGAACACGGGGGCGTTCTTCCTTTCACTTGGGCAAACGCTGTCCACTCCACGGCAGTCGAGGTTGACTCGACCTCTGAAGGAACCAGCATCTTACAACGTCACTCTGAGAAATCGTTATGCTTTATTTATTCGAGTGACAGTGATAGTACAGTGGTGTGCTGATGGTGAATTATGTGTCTCTACATCTAACAGTTTTGTCACTTCTTTAAGTTTGTGATCATATCAGATCCTAATATATTCAGGTAATATTTTGGTAACACTTTCGCCACAATGTGTCACATGTATGTGTTGTCGGGATGAACCTGATGAGTTCTTGTGTTGTTATTAAATGTTTACGAAGTAAAAGTCAGGAAAGGGTAAAACCGGGTGCCGTTGCTACTAAGAGACAAACCCCGCTCATGGCTCCAGGTGCTAATTTTAAGTGGCAGTCTAATGGCATGTGTGGAATCGTCGACCTTTCAAAGGTTTTTTAAGGGGCAGAAGGCGCGATAACCTCATGGGAGAGATCAGGGCTATAGGACGTGCGCTTCAGTGCCTAATACGTGTCTGCAATGGTTGAGGCTGGCCTTCTGGATCGATCAGCATCTAGTTTCGAATCGCCATCAGTACAGAACCTGGCGCACCATCGCACAGAGGTGGTTTTTGACAGCCATGTTGGCCCATACACATTCTTCAATTTTCAATCCATGTCTACCGCTGTTTGTTCTTTGACAGCCAAGGAAATATAACGGCACATTGGGTCTGTTTGAAGTATTTGAATGTAACGTCGCCATAGTTCACATTTCTGCATTTGCCTTATGCACATGAGAAAGACAACAATGCCCCACTATTCCCTTGCCTACATGATTTGAGATTGAAAGCACTTAGTAACTTCTAGCAAACTTATAAAAAATTTCAAACCTCTTATAACTTTTTCTTGCTTACATATTTAACGTCAGTTATTTCCCACATTAATTCAATGTGGAGTAATTAGGAGTTTGCAGCTGTTTTATATACAGGAGTTCATTCCTCTCTAATAGCAACAATCATATCGTGGAACTTAACCCGGCAGCGAGGACACCGTCAACAGCTTCCTGTAGCAGCCAGGTTACCGTCAACAGTTCCCTGTACCCTGGCTCCAGTGAAGTACGGAATATAATACAGGGTGTTGGCATAAAGTCAAGTGGTCTAGAAACGTACACCATCACTACCTCTGCTACTCTTGAAGTAAAATTCTGGCGATGAAAATTTTTCTTTGCCGTGAAGTATTTTTCCAGTTATATAATTTTAAGAAAGATAGGAAATTTACCGGGGACGCAACTACAGTAACCAGTCACTATTTAACTTATAAAACTAATACACTTAATGGCAGATGTAATTCTTCCCTCATTATTATATAACACACAAGCGGTATTCATTCAACCACTGACGTAAAAAAAAAAGCAAAAAAAAAAAAAAAATACAAGGAAAACCTTCAGTATATCTGTTTGGTTATCAAACGTGAGAAATTTTCTGAAAAGTCAACATATTAATTTGTTTTTAAATGATGGAAGACACTGCATTAAGAATAGTTACACCAAAAGAAAAAATAAAGCACTGACATCTCAGAGTAGTGGATGTTTCTCCGTTCTTACCTTTAATCATTTAGTAGTGGATGGGATGAAAGTGAGATTTTTCTCTGCGTCTTTCCTGAAAATATCATCGTGTAGATAGTTACAGAACCGACTCGTTAGGAGAAATTTTTAGACCCCCTCGTTTCTAAGAGACCAAAACTTTCCGAATATGTTAATACAGAGGATGAAATGGGTGGCCACAGCAGCATTGACTGTAGGTGTTAAAAGAATGTTAGGTGACGTAGGAAAATATTTTAGTTTTCAGCAGTTTTGCTGATTATCTGAACTGTCAGATCAAGACGTGGAGCATCAGTGGCTATAATTCTGAATTACTATACAATATGCACTTGACATAAATATCTAATGGTTCTTTGAACAAGGTGTTTGTCTCTTTAAATTACCAAATTTTAACTGGAAGGAGATCTAATTTAGACGGGGAAAAATAAAAAGCTTAAGTTTTCTGCAGAGTTCGAACATCCATTTATTTATTTCCCAGCGATTTTTATACCAAACTATATTTCTATAGGATATATTTTTTTCCATCATACAGCTTATATAATAAAACTAACTATATACAAATCAATGTAAATTCAAGTTTTATTAACTTTGGTTAGGAAGCTAGAAATGTTTAAATTTCAAGAGTGATGCAACCTGTCATAATTGGCAGTGTCGACAATCATGTTCTGTTGGCGGATTGGTCTTTTATGTGGGGTGTTGAAATGGGTGCCCAGTTTCCATGCACAGCTTAATGGGCCTTAGAAACGATCTGAACATTCGATATGCTAAGAACACTAACGTGTTATAAACGTGGAATATACACCAACGATTGTCGACACGATGCAGTTGAAGCAGTCATGGCTCGTGCCATAAGATATGCTGGTATAAGAGCTTGCACAGCCATTACATTGTTAAGTGCTAAACATCGAGTTCAAGTAACAAGCAGTGTGAAAATAGGCGGTGGTCGGAGACGAAAGCTAGAAGTGATGATACGTAAGTTTTTGTCTTAACTGCAATGCACCATCGTCCTCATATTATCTTAACAAAGAGTTAGTGCAGTCACTGGTATCTAAAATAGCACACGGCACCAGTTTAGCTCCTACCACCTGTCACAGAGAAGCTGCACGGGAACGATTTTGATATAAGAGTGACTTTCTGCGAATGGGCCATATATTATTTCACTATGGACGCCTTACAAGATGTATGTTCTCGGAGGAACACCATGTTCACTAATTATAGTGCACTGAATCGTCATAATACACTTTCTGAGCGACACAAAATCCTAGGTGGGTATATCACAATCGTCAAACGAAGTGGTCCATTAACGTGCGATGCGAAAACTGTGAAGATGGAATCATGGGTCCAGATTACTTTGTAGGATCTCTGACAAGATGAAATTTCTCGGGATTTTATCGCCAACAGTGCAATCTAGAGGAGAGAGGCCTTATGTGGAAACAACAGGATCATCAACTAGCCCATTCTGCGCATGATGATGTGCAAGAACTGAACAGCAGGTGCCGTGGTCCTCAGGAATGGCTCACACAGTCACCCGGTTTAACAGCAGTAGATATCTTCTCACGACGACATTAAAAGAATCGTATCTATGTCACAGACCACAAACCTCCACATAAAGAGTAACGTTTCTTACATTTACTTATCTAAACAAGTATTTCTTTCACTTATTGATTTGTAAGTTACCGAGAAAAGGTTACAAGAGGCGCCGTGTATGTTCCCAGTATGCTTGTGGTGGATGCGATCGAGCCACCGTGTTTACGAGTACACAAGCGTCTTAGAAAAATGGTACGCATGCAAGGTAAGACCAGTTGCAAATTTAAGTGAAGATCGAAATCACATTGGAGGGTGAGGAGAACAGTATACGTACCGTAGAACGAGCTCGAAAGTAAACTTTTTCATATAGGTCTGACAAAATATCCTATGAAGTTCAGCTCTTAGAGAAAGTAAACGAAAACGACAGGTAATACGCAGGAAGTCGAAATACTGCTGAAGGTCGTGATACAGTGTCTCCTTTCAACTGGCAGATGTAGAAATAAAAGATACCCGCTCATTCCCACTTTGAAGAAGCGTTATCATCAAGCCTAAATCACCGAGGTCAAACTGTAGCATAATTAGAGAAACATTTTTATACGTGTGTGATGACCGTTATGAGAAAAAAATCTCTTTTGTTGTAATCAATATGAATTCTGTATACAGAGATCTGGAGAAAAGTGAAGGGTTTCGAAGTTAACAACACGGAGGTTGGTGCCGCGTTACGTAGATTTGCGCAAGACACTGATATCGTTAAGCACTATCACTTGGTGAGCACGAAACGTACTTATGGGAAATTTGACCTGCATTTTGAGTGGATTCGAGGGAGATGTAGCACGCCGTTAGTTCTTAATGATGCGAAGCTGGCAGGTGTAAAAGTCACACGATGCAGGTTAAGAGAGTACTGCAGTACAGCTGCTGTTCATGATGCACAGTATACACTTCTGAACACGTAGTAAGATCCATGATACGATTCCAACAATACTACTGCGTATAAAAAAGTTGCGACATCACACAACTATACTGAGGTGACAAACGTAAGGGGATAACGATATGCTTATGTACAGATGGAAGCAGTATCGTTCGCACATGGTGTAAATGGGCGATGCATTGGCGCAGCTCTCATTTGTACTCAGTGATCCATGTGAAAAGATTTCCTACATGACTATGACCCCACGACGAATATTAACGTGGAATGGTAGTTGGAATTAGACGCGTGGACATTCTGTTTCGGAAATCATTAGAGATTTCAGTATTCCGAGGCCCACATTGTCAAGAGTGTGCCGAGAATACCAAATTTCAGAAATGACTTCTCACCAAGGACAACGCAGTGGCCTATAGTCTTAACTAAAGGACCGAGAACAGCGGCGTTTGCGTAGAGTTCTCAGCACTGCGTGAAATAATCGCAGAACTTAATGTGGGAAGTACGACGAACGTATCCCTGAAGACAGTGGGGCGAAAACTGTCGTTAATGGGCTCTGGTTCAAATGGCTCTGAGCACTATGGGACTTAACATCTGTGGTCATCAGTCCCCTAGAACTCAGAACTACTTAAACCTAACTAACCTAAGGACATCACACACATCCATGCCCGAGGCAGGATTCGAACCTGCGACCGTAGCAGTCGCGCGGTTCCGGACTGAGCGCCTAGAACCGCGAGAACACCGCGGCCGGCAATGGGCTCTGGCAGCACACAACCGACGCGACTACCTCTGCTAACACCACGACATCACCTGTAGCGCATCGCGGGGTATCCGCGCGGCTTAAGACGGTCCGCGTAGCTGGCCCCGTCTGAGGTTCGAGTCCTCCCGCGGAGATGGGTAGGTGTGTTGTCCTTAGCGTAAGTTAGTTGAAGTTAGATTATGCTGTGCGTAAGCTTAGGGACAGATGACCTCAGTAGTTTGGTCCCATAAGACTTTACCACAAATTTACAAATTTACAAATTGCCTCTCCGGGCTCGTGACCATATCGGTTGGACCCTAGACGACTGAAAAACCATGAGTCTCGAATTCAGTTGGTAAGAGTTGATGGTATGTTTCGAGTGTGACACAGACCCCACGAAGCCGAGGACTCAAAATGTCAACAAGGCACTGTGGAAGCTGATGGTGGCTCCATAATGGTGTGACCTGTGTTTATGTGGAATGGACTGGATTCTCTGATGCAACTGAACTGATTGTTTACTGGAATTGGTTATGTTCGGCTACTTGGAAACCATTTGCAGCCATTCATGGTCTTCATATTTCCAAACCACAATGGAATTATTATGGATGACAGAGCGCCATGTGACCGGCCCACAAGTGTTTGCGACTGGGTTGAAGAACGTTGTGGATAATTCGAGCGAATGATTTGCCCCCAAGATCGCCCGACGTGAATCACATGAAACGTTTACGGTACATAATCGAGAGGTCAATTTGTGCATAATATCCTGCACCAGTAGTATTTCGCAATAATGGACGGCTATAGAGGCAGCTAGGCTCAGTAAGCTGTAGGTGGCTTCCAGCGACATGTCGAGTCCATGCCCGGTCGAGCTGCTGCACTACGGTGAGCAAAAAGGGGTCCGGCACGGTGCTGGGAGTTATGCCATGACTTTTGTCACCTCAAAGCGAAATGCAGGAAGACTGGCAGAGGCCTCGAGTTTTGTGCAGCACCTGGCAGAGGACATTAATAAAAGTAACGTATTACGCATAAATATGCGGAAAAACCGATCGCTATTCGATTACGCTAATGGCAATAGCTCACTGGTTCATTTGGTAACCATAAAATTACTCGGGTCCAATTAATGGAACAACCACTTCATTGTAGTCGCAGGAAAAGTATACTAAAGGCTGTAATCTGGCACGTTTACAAAATACGTGGCTTACAAAACGCTCGGTCCATAAATTCTTGAGTATTGCTTGCAGTTGTGGGATCCTTAGCTACTAGAATCAACAGCGAAAAATGGTTCAAATTCCGAGACGCAGAGCTTATATTCACGAACACGAGGTGTGTGAGAGAAGTAACGAGACTGGCTTTTTATTTGCCAAAATTTGTATTTTTGTCAAACAGCAACGTTGTCCCCTTCAGAGTAGTTACCTTCGACAACTGTACACCGGCGGAGTCTTTGTTTCCAGTGTTGGTAGTACCTCTGAAAGGCTTCATCTGGTACGGCTTTTAACATGTCGGTCACTTGCTTTTGAATATTCTCCAGGGTGCCAAATGACATCCTTATAAGACATTTTTCAGTTCCTGCAAAAGAAAAAGGTCACTGGGACTCAGATCAGGTGAGCAGGGGGATTTTGGAAGAACAGGAATGCCTTTTAAGGTAAAAAATTCCGTGATGGAATTTGCTGTGTGACAGGGGCATTGTCATGACGCAGCAGCCAGTTGTCCGCAGTGTTCGGCCTCACTCAGATCAGCCTTTGTACAACACTTTGTTGACAGTTTGTCCAGGAGGAACAAATTCAGTATGCATGATACGCATACCTTTCGTAGATTGTCTTTCTGTTCAGTTGTGCGGATTTTCGGGACCATTTTGGCACAAATCTTTCGTGTGTGCAAAACTTCGGTCAAACTTTGATGTACTTTGAATGTGTTTAACAGGTCAACTACCATCTTTATTTTCAAACGTCTGTCTTGTCTGATAAGAGCATGCACATCGACGTCTTCGTCGGTTTTTGGAGTTGAATGTCCCTTTGTGCGAGATTCATTTTCAATGTGTTCCCGGCTTTCCAGAAATAAATTCTGCCAGGAACAACTAGCGTTCGTGACAAGGAATATTCCCCATAAGCCTGATTCAACTTTTCAAAGACCAAGCTAATGAATTCAGCAAGTTCAACAAAAAAGTTGATGGCATAACGTTGTTTTAAATTACGCTGTTCCACTTCCGTAATATACAACAAGAACACAACTTCACTGATGGCGCTGTCAAAATTCACTTAATGGCTGTACAAAGCTTAAGTTCGGACTGAGTATCTGCAAAGCTGAACACGTCGGTTCACGCAAGTACAACGACACACCGTTGCCAGATCGCTCGCAGTATTGAGAGTATTGTTACTTTCCTCAGGTACACCTCGTATGTTCATCAAACACGAACAAGAACACAACTTCACTGATGGCGCTGTCAAAAATCACTTAATGGCTGTACAAAGCTTAAGTTCGGACTGAGTATCTGCAAAGCTGAACACATCGGTTCACGCAAGTACAACGACACACCGTTGCCAGATCGCTCGCAGTATTGAGAGTATTGTTACTTTCCTCAGATACACCTCGTATGTTCATCAAACACGAACAAGAACACAACTTCACTGATGGCGCTGTCAAAAATCACTTAATGGCTGTACAAAGCTTAAGTTCGGACTGAGTATCTGCAAAGCTGAACACATCGTTTCACGCAAGTACAACGACACACCGTTGCCAGATCGCTCGCAGTATTGAGAGTATTGTTACTTTCCTCAGGTACACCTCGTATGTTCATCAAACACGATCGACTTCCGCGACAAGAGATGCGCTGTACACCATTGTGAATTTAATACTGATATTGACGAACTTAACACACACACACTGGTAAGAAACGATTTGTGTTCCATATGTTATTTCGTTCTCCTTTCCTTGAGTAATTAACTTGTAGGATCTATTGTTGGGAAGGGGTGATTACTACGGAGTAAACGTGTAACATATTTCTAGCAAATTTTCCTAGTTCGGCCGTTTCAGGTGACCTTAACATTGGCTTTCATTATTTGTTCTTAGGGGATCAATAACACATGCCACCAGTTAGTGGGCTGCACATGGAAGAAACGACGTCGTAACGTCCCGTGACCAAGTGGTGAATATCGACATTCGCTGTGCCATAGACTGTGCCACGTGGCTTTACAATCTCTGTGCGCTTTAAAATGGCACACATATCGCACCAAAAATCCGACTACGATATGATATGGTACAATATAATACTACAATATCATGCTGTTTTACGTGTGAACAGGACTAAAGTTATAGAATGATTCTCCAACAGGTATATCTGCATGTGCTGTGAGAAATGGCTGAAGTGATATGTTACTAGAATTTGATACCAGGAATATCAAGTTTGCACCTATAATATTGTTACAAAAGGAAACAAATACATAAACAATGACGAAATTGGCAACACAATTTGTTTATATTTGATGCAACAATTCTTCCATTTTCTTCCTGCCTGCAAGTGGTCGTAGACTCGTAAGAAAACAAGGGTATAAAGCAAGAAAAAAAGTCTCCCAACAGAGAAGAACTCAGAAATTTACGGTTTCAGACCAAATTAAATTAAGGAACAGGCCCAGCACCTTAGATAACAGAGACTGCACAAATTTTAAAATGGAACGAGGTATCCATTAACGAGAAAACGAGCTTTCAAGCAAATGTTAATACCAATAGGAAGTGATACGTCTCATAAAATAGGAAAAAGATCTGACTAGATATTTAGTGCCACGTTTTCTTACAGATGTCAGTTCTTCGTTGACAAAAATATCTTTTGTAAAATTCTGAAAATAAATATTAACATTGGCTACTGGTACATTAATACACAACATTAAAAACACTGGTCTTAACACATTTCTTTGGAGCACACTTTGTTCCACTAATTTTGTAAGTAGTTCTTCAGTAAGTCGAAATTTTACTTGATTACATGTAGGACAGTACTTTCGTTAATAACCGTCCCTAAGGCAATGAGTCAGATGTTTCTCAAAAGTCTGTTGCATCCAGTAGATTGCATGGATCCATGGCTTGCAGGATATCTAGAAACAAAAGCGCGAGTTGGCTCCCGAGTGACCGCCGTTTTCCTAATACGTAATGGCTGGCAGGAGGAGGTCATTTTGTTCTATATAACTCATTAAAGTTTAGCTTAAGACATGTTCTAAGACCTGCAAAAGATGCATGTTAATGTCACTGGAAGTTAATAGAATGTTTCGTTAATGCCTCTCTAATGACCTCGTTGTCGACGGGACGTTAAACACTAACCACCACCACCGTTAATGCCACTGGACTTTTATATAGTCTAATGTTTCATTTCTGTTGCCCTTTTTGCGACGTGCTGTGACCTCTGCTTCTTCGTACGACTGAGCACACTATTTCGTTAAGGGAACTCTTTAGCATACTGTGGTTAGAAGGAGAGCTAAACCAGTTGATACTTCTATAGGTAATCTGACCGGGATAACGTCAACACTGAACCTTGTTTAATTTTAGCGATTTCAGCTCTCAAAGTCACTAGCACTAATGTCTCTCCCATTCGTGAGTTATAGGCTGTATTGCACTTAAAATACGTTTTGGAGGTACGTCGTTTACGACTTCACAGTCAGAAACCATTACAGCTCGATGTGCACTCGTTGACAACAACCCACCTTCAAGGGCATAAGTAGGCTAGACATACCAATGCATTGCCCCTGGCGCCGGAAATAAAGAAATGAAAAACAAAACTAAAATAGGTAGTAACAGTGGCAACGTAGTAAAATGGATCACCCGAAATAAGTCTCTCCGTACTTTAAAATAGTGAAAGTAGGTTTTGGAAATCATTCGTAGGTGCGAAACATTTAGTTCCTTTACCTAGATAGATCAGTGCGCACTGGGAAACGCAGATCAACGAAAGGGACAGGATTTGAACAAATGTGTCGCCCAAGGCTAAAACAGAACTGAAGAGTTCAAGAGATATTAACGAAAGACAAACTGTAAACATCTTTATGGGAAAAATGTTGTATTTTCTGTAACATAGACACGGCCTGCCTACTTCCAAAAAGAATTGTGCTAAAAAACTAACCTTTGTAAGTACATTAAATACTACTACATCCTGGGTTACAAACAAAATCTTGGTATCATGTAGAATAAGCGTCGAACGGCTTCGATAATTAAGGGGGAATCATGTTACAAATGAAATTACAGAATTCTAAACAAAATTATCATAGAATCAAAATGTATTTGTTTCCCAAGTAGGAATGAACATTATGGCATAAAGACCCGGCAGCGTCGGGATAATCAGAGACACGGAACGAGCTCGGAAGCGGAACGATATGTACGGAAACCAGCTTTACCCTATCAAATTAACCATCTCGACATCTCGCTTTAGCAGTTTATGCGAATCACGAAAAATCTGCATACGTATGACCGGACAGGGGTTTGGTCCACCGTCTGACCAAATAAGAGTCCAGTATTTTACTCTTACATCCATTTTGGAGAAAAAATAATGTCCTTCAGAAAAGAACATAAGAACTGTTTGGAACACAGTACAAAATGAGGCAAATGGAACGAAGAAGATGAGAAAAACTATTTAAAGGGTAATAATTTACCAATCAGAGCTATCCGAACACTGAAATATTTTATACAAGTGAGAGATGATTGAGACATGAACGCTTCTTTAGGGGATAAAGTCTCCAATAAAATCACATGAAAACAAGTTGCAGACGGAACTAGTTGATGTGTCAACAGATCAGAGGGTTCACAACTGTGGTAGAGGTCACGTGCAAATAATACTAACTTAAGTAATCAGCTAACTGAATCACAGCGTGAAGCAATGGTGACTAATCTCAGAACTACACATAATTGTATCACCGAAGTTAAAACAAGAGGAATCAAAATACTAGCGTCTTGATTTCCGGCGACCTCTACCGTTTGATTGCTAGAGTGACGGGAAAAAAAAAAGTGTGCACTGTGCTGGGACTAAGGGTATGAGCGCACTATTACAAGGAGAGTACAGCTGACGCAAATAAATATAATTACACGCAAGCAGAAATATCAGTTTTAATCGTATTTCATTCAACTAATAACACGCCAATGATTTAAAAATTTAATTAATTTCACTATAAAATTACAGATTAATAGAAGAAAACTTCCTTAATATGTTATAAAATTTTATTGAAATGTATATCTTACAGAGACAGTGTCTGGAAAATGTGTATTTCAAGACAAAATTGTGATACTCTCGAACTGTCGAACATTATCTTTACGAACGAATACTGTAATTTGTGGTATTGTGATTTTAGTGTGAATATCAGGGTTGTATTTTCAATAGTTGTTTGAAGCTACAACCTCGTATAATTTCTTTTATTTTAATAGATTTTTACCCCCCCTGTCAGTATTTATTTCATGCAAGTGCGCTGACAACCTCGCTGTTTGGTGATCTCCGTTATTAATCATCATCATAATCTTTTCTGTAATTACAAGATTCATAAAATTCATGCTTCTCCCGCACTAACTACCTTAAAATACAACACAGAATTTATGCTGTGCTACCGCAGAAAGGCGCAATAAATTTGTCGACGATGTTTTAGGTGTCACGATTGGCAGAATACAGATGTTTGTTAATTGCTTACCATCTAACTGGTATCCTTTCACCGCGCTCTTACTGTATTTCGCATTTTTTTCTTAAGATTTTTGTCGATAGATACAGAAAGATTCATGTTGCTCGGCATTCGACTTGTCTCTAACTCATACTGAGCGACGGCGATGGACCGCTCCTGACACCCCAGTGTTCTTGAGAACTGCGTCCCGTCAATGTTTACTCTGAGGGAAATACGGAAAATCAACACGCATCTAAAAAACTATCCAGCGATACTAGCAGGAGCGTGGCATTGTTGAGACGAGTGGGGACGAAAGAGGAAAAAGGAAAAACTAAAATGGGAAGAGGAAGTGGAAAAAAATTGAAAGCGATTAATAAAGACAGGTCCTTGAGTACATTAAAATCATTAAAACTGGTTCCGAAAATCCATCATGTGAATCATTTAAATTCTGTACTCAGTTAAAGTATCAGTCAGCATGAACTGAATTTATCGAACAAAAGGGACTGAATGTCATCAATATTTCGGCCAAGACTGTAACAGAGCATTCTTCATGAGGGAGAATTTGAATGTGGTTCTTTAAAGTGCCGTAGAGATTAAGAGGCTAATCAAGAAACAGCTTTGTTTTTCGAAACCGTTGAGAACGTTTATAACTTTTTTGGCTACATTTCTCTAGGGTGGTGGGACTGGAAAACTCGTTCTGTGAATATTTCCATGATACCGCTGAAAAAGCAAAGACACTATTTTGGTTCTCAGATACGATACCAACTATGCAGCGAAAGACCAGTTCATTGATGCTCTTGAGCTTCTGACAAACACAATGCGCTTGAGTAAGAAACAAGTGTAGCAATACGTCTTGGAAACAAAATTAAATTCTCCTGGTTTAGGTACCGTTTTAACATTTGTAACCTCCACACTATCTTTGGTACCTGTCTGTAATTTAGCCCAACTTTACCTCCCACTCTATAAAAGTCTGTATTAACAAGACTATGTAACCACAAACTTTTATCCAGCTTAAACTCATATACTAACCTTTAACTAAACAGAGCCTAATTTGAACTGACCTGTAACTGATCTGAATGCGCAACTGAATTGAAACAATTATTTGGCCCTAATCACAATTTCCAAACTTACCTCGCATCTTGAAAACATTGTTGCAGATTTCTCTAAAGAACAATAGCAAACAGCAAGCAGGCAGCGGCTAAGCTAGATTTCTATTTCTAAATACATATTCAGACTGTTTCATGTGGTGATGCGTAATGATAAACAGTGAGGTGGGGACAGTAACTATTCCTGCGAAATTATATTCCACGACAACGACTTTAGAATGAAGTATGCATTCAAAAAAGACAGAGTAGAACTTCGCGTGATCTTCACACATAACATTGGTCTGAGCAGTACTATGATTGGCATAGTGAACAACGATTTGAAAAGGGTACAACGTTAATAGACAATTCGTATAAAAACCAAACGGCTTAAGGAGTTAATACTTTAATGCACGACTCAGGGAAGTGGGGTGGTCTTTCTCTCAGCTCTGAGCAAGTTAACTAGCTGACAATAATCATTCCTAGCTGCACAATGCTGCAGTTTTGCCTCAAACTCCTTCTCTTCAAAACATAACCATTTTCAAAATTTATATACTC
The DNA here is from genome assembly GCF_023864345.2 of Schistocerca serialis cubense. Lineage (NCBI taxonomy): Eukaryota > Metazoa > Arthropoda > Insecta > Orthoptera > Acrididae > Schistocerca > Schistocerca serialis. Next base: position 58,437,274 of record NC_064644.1, read on the forward strand.
TTCACTTTCTAGTATATCCCTCTTGTTTATCTTTGCTGTCCTTTACATTCCATCTTTCTTCATCTAACAGATACCATCGCAAGTCAACACAGCACTACTGAATACGTCCATCACCTACCGCACATCGACTAAGAAAGTATTAGACTGCGCAGAGGCAAAGATTGTACCGAGACTAGACCAAAGATTGTTTAACAGTAACGTAACTTGACTTCTCTGTGATGTGCACATCGATGACGTACAAAAACCAAACGATATTACCTCCTTACAGATTCAAGCAAACGTTCTAGAAAGAATCAGTATAGCACCTCACTCTTTGCTGTCTAAGAATATGAACATTGAAGTTGCATATAGTGTTTCAGCATCAGCGCTGTAAGAAATAAGAGAAAGAGGTTTAGGGTTCTACCAGCACCCAACCTCGATGAGATCATTTTGAGACGACACTTATAATGGGATGCTGAGGAAGGAAATTTACCGTGCTCTTATTCACAAGAACCATGCCATCATTTTCCATAAGTCACGTGGGACGAAACAACGGAAAACCAAACCTTGAACGCTGAGTGACTTGACATGCCGTCCTCCCAGAGGTGAGTCCAGAGTCTTCCCATTCTCCCACCCCGGCCAGGTGCTTTGAGGTAGCATCAAAAGACCAGACGCCATGCTACTTGTCGAAACTTACAGCGTCGGCGAAAGATAAGGCGTGGAGCATAAATTTTCTAACCCTCTGTAGCAGCGAAGCACTTCGACCACCAGAACGAGAGGCTGACAGAATGCGTTCTTGACATAAAGCGCCTTTCATGTAGTCAGCGACTGACAGCAAGTACATGGAGCTAAACAGCCGGTCAGAAGGAGTGAAGTAAGGTCTGGACTCCGAAGTAGCATAACATCCTTTACAATGTCTAGCTGGAGTGATGAAGGTACTAAAAATGAAGCACCTACTTGTATGATTGAATTTCATTTTTTATATATCTTACGTTTGCAGCACAGATAATTATCAGAACTGCATTTTAAAGTACAAATATACAGAAATGTCTGGTGTGCAAAACTTAGCAGAGCTGACATCGACTAACCTCTGGTGTATGTGACAGAACTTGTCAGTTGTAGAACCTGAGCCTTCTCCACGCAATAAATATTTCTTTTTAAGTACTTGCGATCTACACATAGCTAGTGACGACCATCCGATTAGACAGTAATACGAATAGGAGAAGGGCGGTACGAATGGCCACAGAGTTGCTTAACTGTGAGGAAGTGCAACAAGAATGATGATCAGTCTTAGCTCGCGGAACTGGACGCAGTACATCTCGCAAGATCGAGCTTGGAATACAGCAAGTCCCGTTATTCAGCGCAGAAACCACTACTGTTCTTCAGCTTCTGTTTCGTAGAGATTTTGAGATTACAATTACGCAAATAAAATCCCGCACTTTGGCGCAGAAACAGTGATTCTTACCCGACTCCATCTGTGAATGCGACAGGAGCAGAGTTCAATGTATGAATCACTAAAAAGTATCGTCAGCCATGAAGTGTACGGTGATTCACAGAGTATGGAGGTGGATGTATTTTCTAGAACATGGAAGCCCTCGAAATATTGATTTTCCACAATAATGGACCATTTTACACGTACAAGAATAAGTGGAAACTGGTTTAAGTACGACAAGTGAGGTTACTAAGCATCTTCACGGTTCATTTGCAGCTTAACGTTTACAAGCATATTCACCCTTACATATTTCGCTGACAATATCTATTCGTTCTAGTTTTGTCTTGCAATACAGTGTTAGACACTGTTTCATTTTGTGTGTCATCGAGTACTGTAAATAATTTATTTCTGCTATTTTCATTTTGAACATAAGAAGATGATATTAGTATCTAATTACGAATTATCATAAGTAACAGTTTTCCTCCGCCTTTATTTGGAATTTGCCAGGGGTGGTTATGGGACAGTGACGCGCACGTATACAGGTGGCAGTAGTGTCATGTACGCGTTGCATTAAAGGACAGTGCATTCGCGGAGCTGTCATATTTACTGAAGTGATTTACGTGAAAACGTTTCCGACAGGACTGTGGCTTCACAACGAGAATTAACAGACTTTAAACACGGAATGGCAGTTGGCGCTAGACGTATGGGACATTCTGTTTCGTAAATTGTTAGTGTATACAATATTCGGAGATCCATAGCGTCAAGATGGTGCCGAGAATACCAAATCTGAGGCGTTTCTTTTCAGCACGGACAACGCAGTGGCCGACCGTCTTCACTTAACGACCGAGAGCAGCGGCGGTTCCGTTGGCGTTAGTGCTAACGGACAACCAACACTGCATAAAATAACCGCAGAAATCAATGTGGGACGTATGACGAACTTGTTCGTTAGGACAATCTGACGAAATTTGGCGTTCATGGGCGATGTCAGCAGACGACCGACACGAGTGCCTTCGCTAACAGCACGACGTCTGCAGTGCCCCTCCTAGGTTCGTGATTATATCTGTTGGGCCTTAGACGACTGAAAAGTAGTGGCCTCGGCAGAGGAGTCCCAATTTCAGTTGGTAAAAGTAGATGGTAGGTTCCGAGTGTGGCGCAGACCGCACGAAGCCATGGACCCCAGTAGTCACTGCACAAGCTGGTTGTTTCTCCATATGGCGTCGGCTGTGTTTACATGGAATGGGCTGAGTCCTCTGGCTCAGCTGAACCGATCATTGACTGGAAATGGTTATTTTCGGCTACCTGGAAACCATATGCAACCATTCATGGACTTACGTTTATGGCTGACACTGCGGCATGTCATCAACCCACAACAGTTCGCGACTGGTTTGAAGAACATTTTGGAGAATTGGAGCAAATGATTTCCCCACCCAGATTGCCCAACATGAATGCCGTCGAACATTTACGGGACATAATCGAGAGGTTAGTTCGTTCACGAAATCCGGCACCGGCAGCGCTTCCGTAATTATGGGAGGCTATAGAGGGATTACGGAATGTAGTCGAATAAAGTCGGGTGTTGCTGAGGGAATTAGATTAGGAAATGAGACACTTAAAGTAGTAAAGGAGGTTTGCTATTTAGGAAGCAAAATAACTGATCATGGTCGAAGTAGAGAGAATATAAAATGTAGACTGGCAATGGCAAGGAAAGCGTTTCTGAAGAGGAGAAATTTGTTAACATCGAGTATAGATTTAAGTGTCAGGAAGTCGTTTCTGAAAGTATTTGTATGGATTGTAGCCATGTATAGAAGTGAAGAATGGACGATAAATAGTTCGGACAAGAAGAGAATAGAAGCTTTCAAAATGTGGTGCTTCAGAAGAATGCTGAAGATTAGATGGGTAGATCACATAACTAATGAGGAGGTACTGAATAGAATTGGGGAGAAGAGGAGTTTGTGGCACAACTTGACCAGAAGAAGGGATCGGTTGTTAGGACATGTTCTGAGGCATCAAGGGATCACCAATTTAGTACTGGAGGGCAGCGTGGAGGGTATAAATAGTAGAGGGAAACCAAGAGATGAATACACTAAGCAGATTTCAGAAGGATGTAGGCTGCAGTAGGTACTGGGAGATGAAGAAGCTTGCACAGCATAGAGTAGCATGGAGAGCTGCATCAAACCAGTCTCAGGACTGAAGACCACAGCAACAACAGCAACAACTGCTGCAGGAGACTTCCAACGCTTTGTTGAGTCCATGGCACGTCCAGCTGCTCCACTACGCCAGGATAAAGGAGGTCCGGCACGATATTAGGAGCTGTCCCATGACATAAGTACAGAAAAAGTATTGGATTTTAGCTAGGTAGTTTTGGAAAACTGTTTTGAATAGTGGCTACGTAAGGCCTCGAGGATATTACAAAGCGGACCAGTGAGTAACAACTACAGCTAAGTTTTATTTCGTATAGTGAGGCACATTTTGACTCAGTTTCAGTAAAGTCTGTTCCAATAGCCTTTTATAAACAAGGCACACATTGAATTCACGTTAGTTTATCGAAGGAAATATGCGTCATTATTCCAGTTAATGTTAGACGTCATCCGGATGGTGACAATTCAAGAATTGGAAGAGGAGTCCACCAAGGAGTTTCCCTATCTCCACATGTATTGTGAGAAGTTCCAGACAGTGTTTCCTTAGTCCCTATTCACTCCATAGATAAAAGAATTTGGCAGGAAATTTTGGTTTACATATTTTCGAGTAAACTGATAAACAAGCGTGGCACTAACGCAAATGAAATATTTTTTTGATGATACACTGAGGCATAAATGGAGGTCTGCATCTTTGGACCTCAGCTCTCACTTATCGCGAAAACGTACTAACCTTTGCTGTGTGCTTCTTTCCCTCTCTTCACCAAAAACATTTGATTTAGCAATATACCCATTTCATTTTAAATGGTAAATTTTATGTCATAATGCACACAGAGAATAAGGCTCTTAATAATAATATTTTTGAAATACGTGACTTCCTTTACAGATCTCTGTTGATGCTCTAAAACAACTTCATAAATACAAGTAAATAATAAGTATACAATAAAATCTGGCAAGTAATAATTTGCTACTGCCAGTAAATAAATCTTTATATACGTTTATTATAAGCTTCAAAACAATTATTTTTCACAACACATAAATACATTCCTCATTTGACGCATATGTCTTATATCCTGGAATCACAACCAGGTTTCCTGCATTTTTAGGCATTTCTTGCCTCAGCAGATTTTATTAGTAGGCCAACAATATAAAATCCAGCTTCTGACATTGGATGCAACACAGCTCTTCTTGGCTTATCATTCACATTTGGTGCAGTATCTCCATCTTCACTGTCAGAAGAATTCTCTGAACAAGGACGTCCTCTTCTCCTTGCTACTAGCACGACATCTTAACGTTATTGTTATTTATCAGTCAGTTTCATCTAGCTCAGCAGATAATCTTCAGTCATAAAGGAGAATTCGTCATCTTCACAAACAGATGATTCCGTATTACTGTCATTAAGAAATCATACAAATATGCTTATGACCCGAGATCCACATACAGGGACCTTCAGAAAGAGGACTATTTCATAGTGATGCATAAATTTTATACAAATCTGAACTAATTCTCAACATCTACAGTAGTTAGCTAATGTTAGCGAAAAAAAACATACATTCTCAGTCTAATATTTAGACATAACAATTATTTACAAACTTTTTCGATTGGTGGAAGTGACAGTCTTATATGTACAACCAAATGTAAACTAACACACGAATCGTTTCTTGCAAGGTACTGCGCCCTGGTTTTAAAATTAAGAACTACATGACTCACGGCAGCCGACCGTCCGTATATTAGCGGAAAAATACTCATTTTTAAGGAGAAAAAAATAATAAACGGAAGTCGACATGTCGACCAAGGAAACGAAAAAGTTAAACTGGGAAAATCAAGATAGAACCCATATTAATTGAACATATACAATTATTTTCGTTTTACGGCTAACGTACTTTTTTCCCCTAGTACAGATAGACATCAACGAAAGTGAAGGAAATTAAAAGAGCTAGTTTGAAAGTAAGTCTGGAGAGCAAGTAAAGTAACGTAATTTACAATGAACACACTAGAAAGGAAACTTTAAAAGTTAACAGTGAACTCATAGAACCAATTAATGAGTTTTTGTTCTTGTGGCAGCTAACGACAAAGAGGGGGAAAGATAATGAAGTAAACAGAAAAGAAGAATTATTTAGACTACTGTCGAACAGTATTTTCAATATTCTATCTGTGCTGTATCTGAAGACGAAATTTAAAGTAGTGGTTTATAGCAAGTTTGAGCTTATAGCAATGAAACATGAGTTTGTCATGACAAAGTCATTCCAGAGTGAGGGTTTCTGAGCGTGCATTAGGAGATGCAAGTTGAGAATTACTATGACGTCCATCAAAACGAACAAAGAGAGAATTATAATGATAATGAACATTAATTTGGGGAGAGGATTTTAGTTTGACCTTGGAATATATTTTGGATTCCATGATATAAAAGGGACACTCAGCTGACAGGCTAATGGAAAGTTTATGAGTGACTCTAGAAACAAGACCTGCTCTTGAAGATGGGACGGTAGTTTGCGGCACTGCTCTCTTGTTCCTGTTCGATCACTCTTCTCAGTGCTTTGTCACCAAAGTAGTCCTCGAAGCGTCTACCCAAAGCCACTGAAATAATTGTACTGTACTATTAAAGAAAACTCGGTGTCATAAGTTGGTAGTTATTGCGCACCTTAGAAAAATTCGCCACGTCCGCTATAGCGCAGCGAAAACACCTGCTCTATACACCAGTATGCATCCGACAACATGTGTTATCAAATGTTCAAAACGCCACACATAGAAACGGGATTTTTCCAGGGCTCATAACTCGGGCACTGTTGGTGACGGAATGGAAAGGTCAAGTATTTTGGATTGCCTTTTGGCTAGGGACCATTTGTGTACCACACAGAAGGAGCGTAATACTGTAACTATCCGACAATACAGGGTCAAAGTTTGACTTTTGCATATTTCATCCAACTTCGGTAAATGGAGAAAATCGGTGCTTATTTTTTAATTAAGTGAGGTGCACGGTGCGCCTTAAAGGGTTCATGGAGGCACCATGTAGATCATGGGCAGCTCCTGAGAAGAACCGAATAAAGCGTTTTCACCATTTTATCGACGTCAACACCGAAGGTCTAAATAATTTAAAGCAGGAAAGTGCTCAAACTCTAACAGTATACTCTCTAAGAATTTATCTAGAAGTACTGTTTTCCAGTTTTGAAAAATCTTCTACCGTTGTCGAGGTAGATACCAAAAACTTGGTTGTTTGCAATATATATTCCTAAAATCCCTAACGCTAACAACCTTCGAGTCTTTCTTCATATTTTTACCATTTCCTAGATACAGAGGCTAAATTTACCTTATTTGTACGCGTAATATCGGCAAGTAAAATCCGATGTGAGGTGGAAACGTTCTTTATAAAGAACACAGCAAGGATACATACGAGGATTGGAACTTTAATAATGGCAAATGTTTATTTACAATTTATAAAAAGCAGATAAATGTTTCAGAGTTTTACTGTCATTCAGAGTAGTCACCAGAATTGTGTATAACCAGATGTCAGTGATGTAGAACTAGCAGCGCCAGTTGTTTTGATAGTTCGAGAGGAGCGGTCTGTTTCCCGAATCTCTGTAACAGTTGTGAAACGAATTCCATGAAGTGCTTCCTTCATCTTAGGAATCAAGTTGAAATCACAAGGGCTTAAGTCCTGGGACTGTGGTGGATTGCAGGCTGTGTTCCAAAAATGAACAGTTTAGGGAAAGAAGCGGTGACACTTTCTGCAGGATCCGCCCATCATTTTGTAGGACAGTGCCCAGCCTCGTCTAGCACAACTTGCGACTAATTTGGTCGATCGATGGGACTTGATTCCTGAGATGGAGGAACCACTTTATGGTCACAGAGATTCGTCAGGCAGTAGACAGCTCCACTCGATGTATCAACACATCTGGCGCTGCTAAATGTGCCCTACGACTTGCACATTGCTCGCGAGGGGCTGTACACAATGCTGGTAACTAGTCTCAAGGACAGGAAAACTTTGAAACATGTATCTGCTTGGTGTAAGTTGTAAATAAACATTTGCCGCTATTAAAGTTCCAACCCTTGTATGTTATAAGGTGCTACCGTTATCCACAAAAGAGATCTGGATACGACATGTTGTAGTACGGAAGCACATGCAGTATTTTTTTGTACCTAAGCCGCGTGTGAGGTGTCAAATTGACTTTGCTTGCTTCAGTTTCACATAAGTAAGCTATCAAAATTTTTCTGACGCATTAAGTTCTTTTCACATGAGTGACGTTCTCTGCTGCAGCAGGGAAAAGAAGGGAAGCAGCGGAAAATTGCTCCTATCGGTGTACAAAAAGGGTGAATGTGCTTAAAAGACGGTGAAATGGGCGATACCAGCTGCATCCTTCTAACTTCCTCAGCTCCTTTAAAGTTTTTCTCAAAAATTGTGGCATGCGAACATATTTTTGCTTTTCTATGCTGACAAGTAGAGGTCCCCAGTGGTGGTAGTCACTGTTTGGAACCTAATGTACGATGATGTAGGTTAAGATCCCAGATATTACATACTGCAGCCATTCACCCTGGTGGGCCCTTGCTTGCGAGAAAGTGACGAACAAAAAATCAGAGTTTCGTTTGGTGCTAAATAATATTATAACATCCGAATTAGGTGATATGGTCGCGTGGTGTAATGGATAGGATAATAGGTGTTCCAATCCCGTCAGGTGCCAACTTTTTCTTTTAAACCCTTACCGAAATGACTTTCATCAGTACTTTTATCCAGTCAGTTGATTTAAATGTAATTTCTTATTTACATTCGTTTGTCACCACCGTATGAACTTCCTTCATTTGTTTCATTTACTCCTATATCATCCTTTTTCCAAACGGAACTTTTGTGAAAATGAATTTAATTATATTTTTCTATTATAATATTCAATTATTTGAAAATTCCAATTTATAACTTAAAAAATTAAAGACCAAATAAGCTATTTATAGAGACTGTGCAGTGGTTTGAAAAACGTCTTTTTGTACCACATATGCAATTCTTTGCATGGTGATCGCCATACAAACCTTTATAACACAAACTAAATACCTATTGAACTATTGACAAAATAACGCAGATGAAGATTTATATAAAAGAAGAGTTTATAAGTGTATCGAAATTCAAACGAAATGAAAAGCAGATACAGTGAAAGCAATAAACTGGACAGGAAAAGAATGATAAAACGAAAGAAATTAAACCGAAAAGAGTACATGAAATTAACTAAAACACAAGAACAAAGATTTCAAGTGGAAAGAGAATGATAGGAAGGAAAATGAGAGCAAATGAAGAAGTTCATATTATGATTAAAATGATGTGACGAAGAAATGGAAATACAAAATTCCATTAAAATCAATTAATTGAATAAAAATGATGGTAAAGTGGTTTCAATAAAGATTAAAAAATAAGGAAAATTCACGGCACCTGACAAGATTCGATCCCACAACTCCGGCATGTGGAACTACTATTCAGTCTGTTATACCAAGCAACCAGAGGGTTTGATCTAACTTTTTTAACGTAATTGCGTGTCACTCAAAATTCCGAATTTTTCTTTCAATTACTCGCAAATGAGGGCTCACCAGGCTGAATGGCTGTTGTACGAGTATGTAGTACCTGGAATCTTAACATACATAACCGTATAGATTGTTCCAAAATGTCAATCCCCCCCCACTGGGGATCTTTCCTTGTGAGTGAAACAATGTTCAAATGTGTGTGAAATCTTATGGGATTTAACTGCTAAGGTCATCAGTCCCTAAGCTTACACACTACTTAACCTAAATTACCCTGAGGACAAACACACACACCCATGCCCGAGGGAGGATTCGAGCCTCTGCCAGGACCAGCCACACAGCCTTGTGAGAGAGAAGGGAACAATTGCAGTAGAAGAGACGGTAAAGTAATGAATACTGGTGGATAGTAGACAGCGGTTGAGGTACAGAAACAGCGAAGACAAAACGGCAGTACGAGAGAGAGAGAGAAGATGGACTCAGCGGCAGTGATGAGACATAATTGACAGTGACAGGACACTGCTATGGAAAGAGTGAAGGTCGCCCCTGTGTAATAGGAAAAAGAGAAGGAGAAAGCATAAGTGGGCGAAAACTAGTGATAATAAGAGAGCTGCGCGGAATGAGCCGAGCGGTCTCAGGCACTGCTGTGCGGCTGATGTCGGCGGAAGTTCGTGTCCTCCCTCGGGCGTGGTTGTGTGTGTTTGTCCTTAGGATAATTTAGGTTAAGTAGTGTGTAAGCTTAGGGACTGATGACCTTAGCAGTTAAGTCCCATAAGATTTCACACACATTTGAACATCTTTCTTTATAATGAGAGACGGAGTCTATGACAACTACAACGGGGAGGAGAGAGATAGTGACAGTAAGAAGAAACATCAGAAGAGGGCAGGAATGAATGAAATAGCAGCACCTAAGACAGAACAATAGCGAGACAGTAGCAGTGGGAGGAAACAGTAGTCGAAAGACAGAACGAAGGAAATTGTTGCGAAACAGGAGACAGTAACAGAGAGACATAGTCCGCCTGCTTAGCTGGGTGGTAACATGCTTGGCTCTTATGCTCTGGGTCCGGGTTCGATTCACGGCGGGGTTGGAGATTTTCTCCGCTCACGGACTGGGTACTGTGTCGTCCTCACCATCATTTCATCCTCATGATTAGATTAGATTAGTTTTTCGTTCCATAGATCCGTGCTAAGGAGATCCTCGTGGATGTAGAACATGTCAATTTTTTTAAAAAAAAAAAGCTGGAATAACAATACTAATAGTACGAATATATACAATACGTCATTTGTTTCTATTAAAAAATTCGTCAATGGAGTAGAAGGAGTTGGCCAATAGTAAGTCTTTCAGGCTCCTTTTAAACTGATCTTCATTAGTAACTAAATTTTTTATGTTTGCTGGCAAATTATTGAAGATGAGTGTTCTTTTTTGAACTAAAGTAAGTGCCTTTAAGTCCTTGTGCAGATCATTTTTGTTCCTAGTATTGTATGTATGAACTGAGCTTTTTGTTGGAAAAACAGATATATCATTTAGGACAAATTTCATTAAGGAGTAAATATACTGGAAGGCAGTAGTTACTATACCCAGTTCTTTGAAGAGGTTTCTACAGGACGTCTGTGAATTTACTACACAAATAATACGTGTTACACGCTTTTGGACTCTGAAAACTTTTGTTTGACTTGAAGAACTACACCAAAATATTATACCATGTGACATTATGGAATGAAAGTATGCAAAGTATGCAAGTTTTTCATTTTTATGTCACCTATGTCTGCTAACAATCGAATTGCAAATACAGATTTGTTAAGGCGTTTCTGCAGTTCTGTGGTGTGCTCCTCCCAACTGAATTTATTATCAAGTTGTAATCCCAGGAATTTAAGACTGTCAACCTCTTCTATCTGCTCTTCTTCATACTTCATGCGTATGCTGGGTGGAAACCTCTTACAGGTTCTGAATTGCATATAGTGAGTCTTTTCGAAGTTTAATGTCAGTGAGTTCGCTTTAAACCATTTATGAACATCCATGAAAATATCATTAGCAGATCTTTCTAGAACTACATTCGACATACTATTTATTGCAGTACTTGTGTCATCTGCAAACAAAACGAACTCTGCTTCTGGCAGTGTAACTGATGACAGATCATTAATGTACAAAGGAAAAGCAATGGCCCTAAGATGGATCCTTGTGGGACACCACAATTAATTTCTTTCCTTTCTGATGATGACTGATGATTTAATTCACTAGTCCCTTGCACTGACACCCAATCATAATCAGCCGCAAGTTGCCCAATGATGCGCCGACTGAAATGAGACTTGCACTTGGCCGAACCCAAATCGGACTTCCTGGCCAATATTGCCATACGCTCATTTCATTTCATTTCAGAGAGACACAATGAGATAATGGCAATGAGCTGGGCTCAATGAGTGAGTGAGAAAGGACAAGTGGAAGTGGATGGGTATGAGCGACTAGCAGCTGTGGACTAGTGGGTTTGAGTGAGTTACAGTCAGGGAGGCCTGTGGAAGTGTGAGGTGAGCTGCACGTTAGAAAGAGTGTGAATATTTTCGCACGCCAAAATTTTTAAAGGTGCTGGGATAGGACGAGGCAGTTGGTACCCCACTTTTCAGTCAGAGTTTTTTAAACAGGAGCATTCTCGCCTTTTTTGCACTCGGAAAGGAACATTTTTCTGCTGATTTTATTACTGTTACACAAAGTAAGTTGGCCCATATAAGCTGACTCACCTTACTGGATTAAGTATCTTGTTTATTAATCAGAGGTCCTACTTTAGAAATTTATTAAGACATAAGAACGATACAGGTGAATGAAAATATTTGCTGCGTGCTTGCCGCAAGCCGACGTAAGAAAATATCTCCCGTTAAAGTCGATGAAGGAAGAAGGAGGAGTCGACGTTGTTGGTGGTGACAACCGTGACAGGCAGGATGAAGAGGGGGAACAGAGACCGAAGTGTGGAGGCGCCTAACGAGCGAGGCTGCCGCCAGATGAAGTCAGCTGAGGCGCCGCGCCGACAGACGGCGGTAGCGGCGCCGCTGGAGACGGATGGCCGCCCAGACAGGCAATTGTCTCGCGGTCACGTCACGGGCGCCGGCTGCGCCGCGTCTCCACAGTCCCCGCCTGGCGTCGCCTCCCGCTAGGTGGCTCTGGCTCCGCTTAGCACGGCTGCGATAGCTTCTGCAGGAGACTAACAGCCCGTCGGCAATGAGATAAATGTAATTTCAGTAAAGCTGCATTGCTACAGTTCCTTCACGAAAACTGCTACTGAATTCACTGGTCGAAACTGCAGGTAACTGTTATTAAGTTAAATATTGTTAAATGTTCCTACCTTTTACCTCTCCCTTTTTATTCTATAGAAGTTGCCCAGTAATGTCGAAACTTAATTTAACATAAACTGCTTTACATGTGACTACATTCCTTTGTATAGGACGTAAGGCTAGGCGTATTGTCTCTCCAGAGGCACGGTCATTTAACAGACTCGTGTTCAGAAATTAAGGTTCCGTTTCCGAGGAGGTAATTAAAGACTGAGGAGCAGCTTTTGTGGCGGAAGTTAGAGGTCAAAACTGCTCGTCGGAGTGCTAAAGGAGTAACTGGTGATGTGAATCAAGGTAACCAACCCAGGATATGAACGTTGATCGTTTTCAAAACTGCCTTATGCACATAACTCCTTCCTTGGCGGTGGAGGGGGGGGGGGGTTGGGGGGGAGGGGAAGGGACTGATGGTTACAATTGGGATCTAAGAGAAATTGTGTATTTGGTGATTTGACACAAACAAGGCTGGAGCAGTCCCCATGCTAACCTCACTCTTTCTCAGTCTTTATGTTAACTCTTCCGAACAGCTTCTGCTTACACAAGCTTTGTTTATTATTAGCTGACACGGTGAACGAATACAAATAAGCGTGTATGCAATTTATGCGAAATGTGATTTTTTTAATGGCCACTTAAAGATAAAAGCCAACAATTATAAGGCATTCCCAAATATTATAAATTTATTTTAGTACCATTAGATTCCGGAGAAACACAGAAGAATGATTTCATTATTGGTTATTCAAACTGTTACTACGTTACTATAGACAAAAAGAAGTGTAAACTCTATTTAAAGCTAGTCGCACGACAAAAATTGTGTAGAACTACAAAGTGATAATTGATACTTCTGAACTTGATGCGTAAATACAGAACGCCAAGAAATTATTCTTACGTAAGCAAGATTACTTAAAAATAGTGTATTTCATAACGGGACAATAGGCAAAACAATTACAGATGGTGGCTTCCATAGTTTCAGTACATTACTTTTGGATATCCGAACGAAAACGTGACAATGGGGAAGGATGAGGGGGAGACAGATCGGGAATAGGACGAGATGGATAGGCACCTTATCTTAGCATTAACAGTTCAAGTCCTGAATCATTCTCTCCATTATTATACGGATACAACCTCCACAATGGAATGTGCCATTCTACACTATTACCAAAAGACTTTTAAACAAGCTAGTTTACATTGAGTCCTCATTAACATAATACAATTAACCCCGTAGAATATACTCCTAGTTCACGCGACATTTATGGCAAGCTATCTTTCTTTGCCATTCAGACTCTGTTGTTAACCTTCAATAATTTACTCAAATTGGTTCTTACTAATAACTTCCTGCTAAAAATTCCTCCTTCCCTATCTGTCTGTGCATATGTTGTGCACGTCTCCACGGACATGCTACACTGTTGCTGGCCGACGAAACGGGGCCCTGATGTCCCCCACTTAACTCATGTCATTGACAGCAGCCTATCTCTCATGGTTAGAACCACGCTTTTTTGATAGTATCTCGACTCCTGTGGAAGCTAGGAGGTTCTAAAATTCACAGCGCTGATTCTCATTTACCATGCAGTATGCATACGAAATATCCTTGACATACATTGACGGAAAAAAAATTGCAAGACCAACAAATAATTAGAGTAATGAAATTTCGTGAATGCATTTGCGTAGGTAACGGTTTGAAGTAACTAAGTTTTAAATAACTAACATTGCAAAATCACAGGTTAATGTAAGCACGACATTAGCCATTGCAAACGTGAAACGCTGGTATATTAATAACGGGTGTATCCGCCAGGATGTTGAATGCAAGCTTGCAGACGCGAATAAATTGTGTTATACAGGTACCGAATGTCAGTTTATGGGATGGAATTTCATGCCTATCGCGTTTTGTCGGTCAGTACAGGGACGGTTAACGGTTTTTTGGATGACGATGCAGTTGTCGTCCGATGATGTCCAGTACGTGCTCCACTGGAGACAGATTCGATCCGGTGATCGATGATGTCGACACTGTGTGGAACATGTTGGGTTACAACAGCAGCAGTTGGGCGATCCTTATCCTTCTGGAAAACACCCCCTGGGATGCTGTTCATGAATGACAGCACAACAGGTCGAATCACCAGATTGAATAACGATTTTACAGTCTGTGTGCGTGGCAAAAGCATGAGAGTGCCCCTGCTGCCATGGAAAATCGCACCCCATACCAAAACTCCATGTTCCCTTGTGTCTAGCATACGGACAGTTTGGTTGCAGGTCCACTACTGGCCTCCTAAACAACACACGGCATGTCTTTACTGGCACCGAGATGGAACCATGTTTCATCACAGAACACAACAGACCTCTACCCTGCCTTCCAGTGAGCTCTCGCTTGACACCGTTGAAGTCGCAAATTGTGTTGATTTCGGGTCAGAGGAATACACACTACAGGCGTCTGGCTCTGAGCAGCCGGTCTGTAACGATTCGTTGTGTCACCGCCAGCTGATGTTCAGACTGCTGCTGCTGTTGCTGTACTGTGCGCCAGAGCCATACACCGAACACGATGGACTTCCTTCTCAGTAGAGCCCCTAGTCCGTCCGGAGCCCGCCCTTCTTGGCGTCGTACATTCTTGTGACCACGGTTCCCAGCAGTCATGTACCGTCGCTACGTTCCTACGAACTCTTTCTGCAATATGGCAGGAGGAATATCCAGTTACCCGTAGCCCTATTACACGACCTCGTTTAAACTCACTAAGGTGTTGGTCATGGCGGTTGCTGCATGTGCTTAAAGCAAACCTAATTTGAATCCTCACAGAGGCGCTAGTAGTGCTACCCTTATGCGATTGGCGTGAAATTTGAATAGACGCCATGTTGCAGGTGTAGAAACACTCGCACAGCTTTCGTTTATATCATACAACTCCTTTTTGTTGCGATTTTTTTTCCGCCAGTGAAGATTGAGTGGTTTAGGAGGGAATAGTGGACTTATACACATTTATGAAAAGACCTGATGCGATCCGCCGTAGTGTACACAGAGATACCGTGCATTTTATCGACGCATTACAGATGCTTCTCACAAGTAACTAGATTTTGAGCTCCAGTTATAACACTGCAACAGCGTCATTTACGTAGCTTATTCAATCAAATACCAAGTTTGGCTTAGTACATACGATGTTCCAACAGAACAAATCAGTCCTGTCACGGAAAAGCCACGTATAACACTCCTGTCTGCTACTACTGTACCATAACCTTAAAACTGGAAACAGCTTATGAAATAAAACTATTTTGTTAAAGCAATTATGGTATATAGCAACAGAGCAGTGTTACCGTCTGAGAGGAATTTTGTTAGGTTGACCGTGCTGTACCTAACGGGAATGGCTTATCGAAAATGAAAGTCAGAATTACGTTAATATTTGAACAGTACGAACAAAATTTCGTCTATCTGTAGTGTTCAACTGAGAAAGATAACGGTCGCCAGCCTAACTAGGCAAGAGAATGATTAACATTCTCGTTTAAGAAAATAGTTATCAGTAGCTATAACGGATCCACACAACCTATACTTTGTCACAGGCGAGTGCAGTGAACTATTACACATACATATGTTTACGGTAAGATTGGAACTAACAGAGTAGCAGAAACAATTTGCAAAATTATAACAGCTACCGAAACACACTATTACTTTCATGGCTTACACAAAGTGAATGGTCTTTATAACATTACTATTAATATGCACTTCTAATACACCAGAGAGACAAACACTTAGTAAACACGAGTATATAACGTTTCACAACTACAGCTTTCTCACTTTTACTACATCGAAACACAATGTTGACAAAATTGCAAGAAACTGCCTCACCTTTTATAATTTACTACAGACAACTATGTGATCATATGCATTATAAGTCTGAATCTTAAGAAATTGTAATTTGAAATTGGCAACAATGCATTAATAAGCAGTTTTACTAGGAAAATTATTTCAGTAAGCATAATTAACTTTAACTCACCCTCTTGCCACATTAACTTTAACTTTCTCTTTACTATGTTCAAGGGGCATTAATTAGAAAACTGGGTTTTAATGTACTTTCAGTAAGGGCACTCGGTAATCACTTTAGTTCAAACGGAGAGGACCCTGAGAGGTGTTATGATGAGGAGAAAAATCAAGATAGGTACATAAATTCCGATATAAATTACCTTATATTTCAGCACATTAGCACATCCATTAAGCTGATCCTTCACTGTACATCATTATAGTATTACGTTACAGCGATTGCGCAACGTGGTGGCAACTGCAGGTGGATTCGCAGGCAGAATTGCTGGACTCTGGCCCTTCTTGGTGGCGATGATGAATACCAAATCCAGAATCGTTCCAGCTATTTATCCATCCATCCGAGGCATTGGAAAGTAACAGAAAAAGCCTCTTTCGGAAGCAGAACAATATGCATCTTTTACATGGCAGTGCACGGACTCGTAGCTCGTCTCCGACTGCTGGCTCGTCCCCGACTATGAGTTCCACCTTTTCCACGTAGGCCAACCACAATTTGCGCGCGCTACACAGTTCCGTTCCCGAGGGGAACCACTACACCTTTTACATACGAACTAACTAGGAACCCTAAG
This sequence comes from Schistocerca serialis cubense, assembly GCF_023864345.2. Taxonomy (NCBI): domain Eukaryota; kingdom Metazoa; phylum Arthropoda; class Insecta; order Orthoptera; family Acrididae; genus Schistocerca; species Schistocerca serialis. The sequence goes on from NC_064644.1 coordinate 58,454,202, forward strand.
TGAGGATCAGCAGTTTACATAACAGTAAACAATCATTTTAAACAAACAGAACATTTGCACATATAGACATTTCTACAAAAAATTATTCACACAAAATTACAATTATATACAGTAAGTTTTGTTCCCTCCAAATGGGACAAAGCATTTAAACGACTGCATAGAACCAAACCATGACATCAAAGTTTGTGCAAAGAAAGAAATATACAGTTTTATGTTATCTATTCAATCAAACACATTTACAGAAGCTCAACGAAGTAACATTAAATAAACAAAAGCAAAATAAATCAGTAGAGCATTAGAACTATGGTGTTACACAGTACGCAACAAATACCGGATTGAGTTTGTAAAACAGACGGATTGAAACTATGTCTCTACGTGATGCTCTGTTCCTTCAGAAGAAACAAGGCTCGGATGCCTTGCGAGATCACCCTAAGTGCTGTTGTTCTGGATGCTCTGTAGTCAGTTGTCGGTAGTAGCTTCAGTACGTGCACCACTATTAGTATCTGCGGTAGTGTAATTCGTCTCGAAAGCGAAATTCATTACCAATACTGAAACATAAACATATATATCACTCTGTCGAAAACATATTCTGCGCAGTTTATATTTGGCAATTTAAAACTGTGCGCCGGATAAAATGAACCCGGCTAATTATTGTAAACAGTAAACTTCAGTCACTCCACATCGAAAAGAATGAAACATTTCTAAAAATACAAAATATTTTGATTGCTGCGATAGCGTAGCACCGAATGATGAAAAACTAACAGACGAAATGGAAAACGGATAATTAGAAGCCTATGAGGGGCACTGTGTGATTTACTATGAAGACAGAGGAGGATGTAGGTTGTTTTTGTACTGGTAATTTTGTCAGAACTGTGAGGCCTTTAAATAGTAATTGCACTGTTAGGTTGTGTCATAGCGTATTACAGCTCACTGTTTAATACCTCCATTAAGTGAAACACACTCCTGATTCATCCTTAGAAAGTCTCTATCCAGTTCGCAGTATTTTCTGTTTGCCAGGATATGAATTCAAACACAGGGGAACACTCACTGCAGTTTTGTTAAAACGCTTCCTGCGAGTAAAAATTTTTAAGACGCACGAAATGTTTTCCTTATTAAGTACATAAATACTATGACAGTCATTTCTATGAATCGCAATAATGGAAATATATTACGGTCAATGATTTTTTTCGCTTTTTCTCTTACTTTCGGATTAGCTTGTGTACCTAAATCTGTTTTTCTCTTTTGTCCACATCTCACTGGTGTATTCCTGCACAAATGCTATTTATTTTCTAAGTAGAACAGCTGACAAATTAAGGAACATAGCTTCTAGAGGTTTACAGCAGGACTTCTGATGCATTAAATGATTATAGGTATTCTTTTTTACTGTTTATAAATATGTTCTGACGAATGCTGTAACCACGCTAGTTTTATGGTGCATTAATTGCACTATATACAGGGTGTAACGGGTATAAGTGCAGATATTACAGTTGGTGAATAAGAACTTTGTACTGAACACCATTACATCAGTATTTGCAGACAAATAATTATAGCTGTTATAAGTGTTATGTTCTTAGATGGATTATTATCTCGAAGTATATGTGGCAAGAGCAAGCCATCGATATTTACAGCATATCCTTCTGGGCAGCAGGTCAGGTGTTGAAGTGTGGTCGTGTGGACCCAAAATTGTTAGTCTATATTGACAGGCGTAGTCCACTAAGTGATGCAGTTGCGGCTGTGCAGAAAACTCCACGTCGTAGAGTTTGTGAAGTGTTTGTGGGAAGAGTGTTCGACACGAAGAGGAAACAACAAAGACACTCATGTGTGTACATATCAAGGTACCACATATAAAAATATCTGCACTTATACCCTCTGTATTTAATGCTTACAAGGATTAGCGTTAAGCCTCCCAGCTGCATGTGACGCTCTCACGGTGTCCTGTGTTCACGCAGCCTCGTCGACGCCGATACGGCCGCTGACGCTGCAGCAGTTGCTTCCCCGGACGGACCACTACATGACGTACGAGGGCTCGACGACGCATCCTGGCTGCTGGGAGACCACCGTCTGGGTCGTCCTCAACAAGCCCATCTACATCTCCAGGCACGAGGTCAGCTTGAACCTAGGGAGGCGGGCAGCAGCATTGTGTATGTTCTGACGTTTTGTAAGTCGGCAGGCAGCAGCTGTTTTCTAGCCTAGGGAAGAGAATGGTAGTAGAAAGACTACTGAAATCCAGTGGCAAGCTTCACTCGATCTAAGACCATATCCACAAATCACCATAGATGAAGGGGCATCTCAAAATCAGGAAGAGAAATAAATAAATCCGTATTGGTTTGACACACAAAAATAGCCTCTTTACACTGTGTATCAAAAAAGAATTTTCAACTCTGAAAAGTCGGCAAGCTTACGGCTTGAGGAAATAGTCTTAGTGTCTTCCTGAAGGAAAATACATCAAGTTTTGACTCATGTGACATACTCGTAGAGAAACGTGCCACAGCAAGCGCTAGCGGCAGTTGCAGCAAATATGGCTTCCTTTAGTAGTCTTGAGAGTGCTCGCCATGTGTTTCGGTTTGAAGACTCAAAGTCTGCGTCAGCTTTGTAACGTAATTTTCGTACAGAGTAGGCCTATTATTTATGAGGGGCGTAAGTGTTTTATCGAAACTGGATGTTCAGTAAGACATAACAAACCCTCAGGTAGTCCACGTGAGTCTGATGACGTCGCGGGGCAAGTCAGCCAGAGCTCTGTGAACAGTGCTACACTAACGACAGGTGTGGTTATTGAGAACTGGGCGTCCCACATTTGAGTATTTGTCATGTGCTATGAAAAGGGTTGCGTCTCAAACCAAACAAGTTTGCAACTGTGCTAGATCTAAAAGGCACTGATAATGTTGCTCATAAGCATTTTTGTGTGGAAATCTTACATCGGTTGTTTGAGGATGAGAATTTCGCTGGTAAGGTCATCTTTAGTGATGAGTCGATTTTTCACTTAAGCAGTGAAATTAATAATTTCGAGGCTTGAAAAATCATGAAAATCTATGGAACATGAACGTCGTAGTCCACAACTGAAGGTATTTTCTTCACGGAGAAAGAGCAATATTTACGAACCTTTCTTTTTCCATAAAAACTATGAATGGAGTGGTGTACTTAGATATGCTATAAAATATTTTAGCTATCTGGATTGACTTTTGTGATGAAGAACGCATCATTCAGTTCAGGCTAGATGACGCACCCCCAAAATGCCTCTCAGACGCCCGGAAATTCGAATATTCCGCTTTCCAGGTACACCAGATGCATTGCCCCTACGTCCACTGGACCTGACATCTCGTGATTTTCCATTTTGGGGATTCGTCATGAGTACAGTGTTTGTCCCCCCACTGGCTTCACTAACAGAGCTAAGAGCTAACCTCTGCCTCACAACTGAACAAGTCACGCCTGCCCTGCTGCAGCGAGTTTGGTAAGAAATCGACTTCAAATGGAAAGTGTGCCCCATAAAGAATGAGATCACAGTGGAGCTTTTTAGGTATAACGTAAAAAACTCCATTTATTTTGCTATAAAATGGCACCAAAAGCATGCCTGTAAATTAAGTGAATAAATCAATATCAGTTTTTCAAATTATGAAAGACTTAACTTAAAGTAACTGGGGTGGATAGAGGTAGAACAGAGTTTCAGAGGGAGGACTTTTCTGTGTAACACGAGTAAAGGAAGAGACAAAGAGGGAGTTCGATGTAATGCACTAGAGTCATTTAAATTTTGTGAAAGACTGAAATAGTTCGTTTTAAATGAGGCACTAGAACTCATCGAAATGTCTTTATAGTTACTGTAGTCAATAATATGCTTTTTTACATGAATGTTAATTAATCTGGTCAGCAAACGTATACGAAATAGGAAAGGCCATCAGCTCATTCGTGTGTGTGCTGTGAGCAAATACCTGTGTGGACCATGGCTTATTTAAATTTTGTGCTGCGAAATAGTATCACAAATACAATCAGTACAGGATGAAAGGCTGTGATTAATATTTAGCGATCAAATTACTAAGTCAGACATTGTGGACTAACAGATCCAAAAAGAAGGAGTGGAGTAGAGTCAGAATTAGTAACAAAACAAAAGGACAGAGACAGATTTGTACTTTATAGTGATCCAACGAAAAAGGAAGGCAGATAGAAAGCGATGAACCTTAACAGAACCAGCAGAAAACGTCTTTCGTTATTGACGTTCGTCAACATCAGTATTTATCAGTAACGTTCAGTTCATCACCGCTGTGTTCGTTCATTTGAGGAATCGCATTAACATAGGAAATTTTTAGTCTGTACAAATAATAGGTTCAGATTTATCGAACTTCTATCTATAATTCACAAGATTTACGTCAGATTTTGGAAAGAAAGCTTCCTGCGTCTGTTTGAATACAGTACACTTTCCACCATTTGAAATTACAGTAGGAGCTTTGGCATTTGGTAAACACTTCCGTCGGTGAGTATGAACAATCTGGGGGACCTTCACAGTAAACTGCCTGGAAAGTTAGGACGATGTTTCTGAATAACCTCTTTCATTGTGTCCATACGACGTTTAATTTATAGTGTTTGATTTTGGTTCTAAATCTCCCAAAGGAGAGAAAAGAAGCTAGTTGAGATAAAATCTATAATTTTGGTAAACATTTTTGGAAATCAGTGATCAATTAATTGTTATATTTTGACTAAAGTTCAGTCTTGATCACATCATGTACGTTTTAATGATATAGATAACCGGTTTCGGTTCTTTCTACAAAACTATCACCAGACCCATGGCTCCCTTAGGATGGTAGGTGGAGCTCTCCTCGATGCTAGTTGACTGCGTAGCAGCGAGGAGAGCTCCACCTACCATCCTAAGGGAGCCATGGGTCTGATGATGGTTTTGTAGAAAGAACTGAAACCGGTTATCTATATCATTAAAACGTACATGATGTGATCAAGACTGAACTTTAGTCAAAATGTTGTTGTTGTGGTCTTCAGTCCTGAGACTGGTTTGATGCAGCTCTCCATGCTACTCTATCCTGTGCAAGCTTTTTCATCTCCCAGTACTTATTGCAACCTACATCCTTCTGAATCTGCTTAGTGTATTCATCTCTTGGTCTCCCCCTACGATTTTTACCCTCCACGCTGCCCTCCAATACTAAATTGGTGATCCCTTGATGCCTCAGAACATGTCCTACCAACCGATCCCTTCTTCTGGTCAAGTTGTGCCACAAACTTCTCTTCTCCCCAATCCTATTCAATACTTCCTCATTAGTTATGTGATCTACCCATCTAATCTTCAGCATTCTTCTGTAGCACCACATTTCGAAAGCTTCTATTCTCTTCTTGTCCAAACTATTTATCGTCCATGTTTCACTTCCATACATGGCTACACTCCATACGAATACTTTCAGAAATGACTTCCTGACACTTAAATCAATACTGGATGTTAACAAATTTCTCTTCTTCAGAAACGCTTTCCTCGCCATTGCCAGCCTACATTTTATATCCTCTCTACTTCGACCATCATCAGTTATTTTGCTCCCCAAATAGCAAAACTCCTTTACTACTTTAAGTGCCTCATTTCCTAATCTAATTCCCTCAGCATCACCCGACTTAATTAGACTACATTCCATTATCCTTGTTTTGCTTTTGTTGATGTTCATCTTATATCCTCCTTTCAAGACACTGTCCATTCCATTCAACTGCTCTTCCAAGTCCTTTGCTGTCTCTGACAGAATTACAATGTCATCGGCGAACCTCAAAGTTTTTATTTCTTCTCCATGAATTTTAATACCCACTCCGAATTTTTCTTTTGTTTCCTTTACTGCTTGCTCAATATACAGATTGAACAACATCGGGGACAGGCTACAACCCTGTCTTACTCCCTTCCCAACCACTGCTTCCCTTTCATGTCCCTCGACTTTTATAATTGCCATCTGGTTTCTGTACAAATTGTAAATAGCCTTTCGCTCCCTGTATTTTACCCCTGCCACCTTTAGAATTTTAAAGAGAGTATTCCAGTCAACATTGTCAAAAGCTTTCTCTAAGTCTACAAATGCTAGAAACGTAGGTTTGCCTTTCCTTAATCTTTCTTCTAAGATAAGTCGTAAGGTCAGTATTGCCTCACGTGTTCCAGTGTTTCTACGGAACCCAAACTGGTCTTCCCCGAGGTTGGCTTCTACTAGTTTTTCCATTCGTCTGTAAAGAATTCGTGTTAGTATTTTGCAGCTGTGACTTATTAAGCTGATAGTTCGGTAATTTTCACATCTGTCAACACCTGCTTTCTTTGGGATTGGAATTATTATATTCTTCTTGAAGTCTGAGGGTATTTCGCCTGTTTCATACATCTTGCTCACCAGATGGTAGAGTTTTGTCAGGACTGGCTCTCCCACGGCCGTCAGTAGTTCCAATGGAATATTGTCTACCCCGGGGGCCTTGTTTCGACTCAGGTCTTTCAGTGCTCTGTCAAACTCTTCACGCAGTATCGTATCTCCCATTTCATCTTCATCTACATCCTCTTCCATTTCCATAATATTGTCCTCAAGTACATCGCCCTTGTATAGAGCCTCTATATACTCCTTCCACCTTTCTGCTTTCCCTTCTTTGCTTAGAACTGGGTTTCCATCTGAGCTCTTGATATTCATACAAGTCATTCTCTTATCTCCAAAGGTCTCTTTAGTTTTCCTGTAGGCGGTATCTATCTTACCCCTAGTGAGATAGGCCTCTACATCCTTACATTTGTCCTCTAACCATCCCTGCTTAGCCATTTTGCACTTCCTGTCGATATCATTTTTGAGACGTTTGTATTCCTTTTTGCCTGTTTCACTTACTGCATTTTTATATTTTCTCCTTTCATCAATTAAATTCAATATTTCTTCTGTTACCCAAGGATTTCTACTAGCCCTCGTCTTTTTACCTACTTGATCCTCTGCTGCCTTCACTACTTCATCCCTCAAAGCTACCCATTCTTCTTCTACTTTATTTATTTCCCCCATTCCTGTCAATTGCTCCCTTATGCTCTCCCTGAATCTCTGTACAACCTGTGGTTCTTTTAGTTTATCCAGGTCCCATCTCCTTAAATTCCCACCTTTTTGCAGTTTCTTCAGTTTTAATCTACAGGTCATAACCAATAGATTGTGGTCAGAGTCCACATCTGCCCCTGGAAATGTCTTACAATTTAAAACCTGGTTCCTAAATCTCTGTCTTACCATTATATAATCTATCTGAAACCTTTTAGAATCTCCAGGGTTCTTCCATGTATATAACCTTCTTTCATGATTCTTAAACCAAGTGTTAGTTATGATTATGTTGTGCTCTGTGCAAAATTCGACCAGGCGGTTTCCTCTTTCATTTCTGTCCCCCAATCCATATTCACCTACTATGTTTCCTTCTCTCCCTTTTCCTACACTCGAATTCCAGTCACCCATGACTATTAAATTTTCGTCTCCCTTCACAATCTGAATAATTTCTTTTATTTCATCATACATTTCTTCAATTTCTTCGTCATCTGCAGAGCTAGTTGGCATATAAACTTGTACTACTGTAGTAGGCGTGGGCTTCGTATCTATCTTGGCCACAATAATGCGTTCACTATGCTGTTTGTAGTAGCTTACCCGCATTCCTATTTTCCTATTCATTATTAAACCTACTCCTGCATTACCCCTATTTGATTTTGTGTTCATAACCCTGTAGTCACCTGACCAGAAGTCTTGTTCCTCCTGCCACCGAACTTCACTAATTCCCACTATATCTAACTTCAACCTATCCATTTCCCTTTTTAAATTTTCTAACCTACCTGCCCGATTAAGAGATCTGACATTCCACGCTCCGATCCGTAGAACGCCAGTTTTCTTTCTCCTGATAACGACATCCTCTTGAGTAGTCCCCGCCCGGAGATCCGAATGGGGGACTATTTTACCTCCGGAATATTTTACCCAAGAGGACGCCATCATCATGTAATCATACAGTAAAGCTGCATGCCCTCGGGAAAAATTACGGCTGTAGTTTCCCCTTGCTTTCAGCCGTTCGCAGTACCAGCACAGCAAGGCCGTTTTGGTTATTGTTACAAGGCCAGATCAGTCAATCATCCAGACTGTTGCCCTTGCAACTACTGAAAAGGCTGCTGCCCCTCTTCAGGAACCACACGTTTGTCTGGCCTCTCAACAGATACCCCTCCGTTGTGGTTGCACCTACGGTACGGCTATCTGTATCGCTGAGGCACGCAAGCCTCCCCACCAACGGCAAGGTCCATGGTTCATGGGGGGGGTTAGTCAAAATATAAAATCTATAAATTTTTGTGTAATCAGATACTTACTTGCCACTTCATTTGCGCTGGATTAAAGCTTCCTCCTGCACTGTCCATTAAGTGGATAGTGTGCTGTTGCATGTGCGTGCACATCTTTTAAGTGAAGTTCATACGTCCACTCAAGTTGTTTATAACTGTTATTATTAATTCATTGTAAATACTATTATTTCGTAGACTGCTTTGTACCACTCGTAAATTTCAATACTACTTACATGATTACTAAACCTTCTTTAAGCTTTAGCAACTCTGAAATCACCACGTTCTAGGCCAAAATCGAAATTTACAACTTAGCCCACTCTTCTATATGAAGGCAATGAGTTCATTACTCCTACCATCAACAACACGTTGACTGAAAGTTTCTAACAATTGGCCTTTTTTTTTCTTCTGTACGTGTTGGAAATTCAACAGATCTCTATCCAATACTTTACATCTCTTTCTTCGATGCTTTAAGAACTCGAGGTTACAAGACACCACTCTGTCTCTTTTTTATCTACTTTGTCGAACCACACATCCTACCAGGTTACCGTCGCAACTTTTCACAAACGACACGGGAGCGACAGCATGTGTCGATTCTGTGAGACATTTTTTGAACGAATACTGTGTTTCTGATGACTGTCTCTCTACTGATTTGATGCTTGCGGGCTTTCGAATAAAATTATGTGATGAAATGGTAGCCCTCAACATTGTACCCTCTGACTCAGAGTTGAATTATTAAAATTTTGGCTGGTTTCATTGTCTAGGGGCTGGGATACGTAGTTGCCGCATTACAGGCCAAATACTGCTGAGTCAGCAGTATACAATATAAATACACACATGAATCGAATGTTTGAAGTTTCCTATCCTTCTGCAATTGCGAATTATGAGTGTAACATATAAATTCATAAATGAAATATTACAATTAAACAAAATCTGCAGGTACTGATTTACTATTTTAACGACTTTAAATGATGAGTGCGATAGTGAAGTACTTTTGAGAATGCGGTATATTTGTGCAAAACTTATTGGTGTCGATGGTCCAGCAATTAAATGAAACATAAGTTGAATAACAGGGAAACAATAGATTCCTACTGCACGTAATTAGTTATGAGCAACAACGTAGCTCGTGAGATATTCACTTCTAAATGCATACTACGTCTTCACTGTAGAAGCGATGGAAGTCTCACAAGTGTCCAAGTCGCCACTACGAAATATTACTGCCTCGCGCTACCACGCGCAAACTGCTCCACTCTCCACGTAGTTCCTGCTACCCACAGTCGCTGGTCAACTTCCAGCACTCCCCGTGTCCTGTGCGACTCTTCCTTGCTGCGCACCGTTCCGAACTACCTCATGTCTTCCCCGGAAAAGATGCTCCTTCCCAACCTACATACGTCTCTCTTAGTAACGAGAGGTGTGATTGGCTAGAGCGCTCCTTCCATGTCTCCAAGCCAATGTACAATCACAAACACATTGAAACACATACGAAATACTGGACTTACATTTAAATAACTTGAAATTAAGTACATATTCCTACGGCTGGACCATAAACATGCTCTTACACACATTATTAAATACGTAAACAAATTACATAAACATATATCAAAGGAATAGCAAGAAAAGGTAGGCCAGTAGCCTAATGTCTGTGTGCTTTCTAAAACACAGTAAATATTTAACCAATTTCTTCACGAATAGTATATATCGGATATAAACAAAGATATAGATGAATAAATATATTTAGAAGCATGCTGCTACTGTTTTTTCGTGTAACTGTGGAGTACTTATGGCCTGACGCGATCGATAGTAATTGGCCGCTTTGACCTCCAATAAGTGATGTTATTCAAGTTACATGCCTGTAATTTATACCAATTTAGGTTTTCACTAATAGCTTTCTAAAGACACGTGGATCGACGAAATCGGATGAAGCGTTTAGATTTTGGAAATTCGATGCAGGGTGTCACTTGTACAATTTACCGTCAGATACTAAACTTTAAACTAATAAAGATATTGAAAATCTGATAACACCATCAGACTCGTCATGCAAACAATGGTAACATACATGTTTCTTTTTTGAGATGTCATGATTCACCTGGCTACTATTAATCTCTATACGAACTGTGAGATGTCTGCCGTTAAGGTTTCACAAAGTCCGCCATCTTTGGCACTCCCGGCATCGACACAGTGTCACCATGGAATTCCCAGCCACGCGGCTAGACCCCTCTTGCTTTGGCCAACGTCCGAGAGGCCGAGAGACCCGTTCCCGCCAAGCGGCCCGTACGGCCGCGCCAGCTGCGAACTTAGAATATTTTCAGGACGCCACAACTCGCCCTTTACCTCACATGCTCTCCATCTTATCGTAACTTTTATTAACTAAGAAACTGCTATAGAAAACGGATATCCCTAATCAGTTGTTTTTCTGATATTTGTTTACTGTTCCTCTATGGCGTGCCAGATATCTCACAAACCTGTCCCTTCTCACATATTGTGCATTTTAAGTTCACAGAATTTTTCACCTCCTTTGATAGCACTTCATTTGAAATCCTTCTAGCTTCTTCTCCTCTGGATTTCTGATGGTTTCGAGTCCATTTCTATCCCATGCTGCACTCGTGACATACACTTTGAGGAACTTCTTTCTCATATCAAAAACCTGAAACCATTAGAGAAAATCGCCTGCTCCAGTGTGCATCTACATGGGTTCTGCCAAAGCTGGGTAACTTGTTACCTAGGTAGAATTCTTTCAGGTTAAACTTACTCTTTACAACTGTTCTGAATCCTGTGACTCTTTATAGGATACAAATCCTGACACCTGTTTCAGGCTCTGATCGAGATGGGGCACATTGAGGCGCAATCATTTTGCCCATAACTTGTTGATGGGTACTGTCTCTGTATCAAGAAGATAGATAAAGATATTAATGTGTCGCCATAAATAGTTGTCATACAGTGAGTTGTATTGGAAAAATGAATCTCTTCCTTATTGCGACAACATGGTCAGTTTGCAGTCGGTATCTGTGTGGCAGCTTCCTTTGCAACTGCCAACTGACCACCCATTTACTCATTTTTCACAAGGAATATAAATACATAAAAAATGTCATGACAAATCTTCCAGCATTCAGAACGTACTGTAAAATTGATGCATGGTAGAAAGGTTTTAACTCAAAAATAGGACATATTTCATGCATAGAATACCTTACGCTGTCTGCCAAAACGCTCCAGACATTCATTAAAAATTTGTACCTGATGTGTCCGCTGAATGTGGCCCAGGAAAGGTACCCAAACATAAAATGAAGTTTATTGTGACACACACATTGGGAGTTTTGTTGGAACACAATAACTGAAAACAGGCCACATCTTAAACAATGAAAGAGCAATAATAATATCTGAAAGACGTAGGTTTTAAAATGTCACAGTAAATTGGAAGCACCTAGATCCAATTTCCACACTCTAAATGTGCCTCAATCAAAGTCTGGAATGGATGTGCTAAAGCTGAAAGTCCCGAACAGACGAGCAAAACTTAAATCCCAAAACAACATCATAAAGTTTAAGTCTGGCCTATTGCCAATGAAAAACAAAGGCAAATACTACATAGTCCAATTGCTGGTCACAGTGTCAGACGCTACGTCTCTTCAGTATAGAGATCACAAATTGTGCCAGTCTGCATCCGACAGCTCTTGTTCCATAATGAGATCAGGATTACGGGAATGCTTAGGCAATGGGCGTCTGGCCCAGCAAACTCACTTGGAATGCACTGGTTGAGTGTAGCCCAGCCACTGGCCCAGATACTGCCTGGTCACCAGGAAAGTGCAGGTACTACTTTCGGTCACATAGCACACATAGGAGAAAAGGATCCATGGTACCAGTGGCATCTGCTGGTAGCTGCCTGGGGGGTCACGCAGAAAGTGGTTATCCCTGCCTGTCGTCTGAAAAACTGTCCCCTGTGGGGTCCATGCACACACATAGCCAATCCGAGTTGTTGGCTGAGTAGGGGAAAAGCACAGCATTTCTTCCCGCCTCCCCCCCCCCCACCCCACACACACACACACCCCACCCTCCACTTGAAGGGTAGGAAAATTGATAGCACATCTTAAAGTACCTGGAAGAGCTCTGGCTGACAGCAGGGGCAGCTGAGAGTCTGTGATGTAGACGGTGGAGCAGTAGAGTGGCTGCAGGCTGGAACTAAGACAGGCCAGTGGTAACCAGGAAGGGCATTGTGGAGGATTGAACCTCTGGAACGAAGCATAATGGTGGACTAATGTATCTTGGAAGAAGGCAATGGCGAGGCCACTGTTGATTAATGTGCTTGCAGCACACTGTGCCAGCTTGAAGAGTCAGCTCAGCCTTTGTGTATCCTACGAGATTGGAAAAGGTCACAGGAAACAAACGCTGGCAGCCTTTGGAGTAGACAAGGGCCCACAGGGAATGTCTGAGAGAGAAATGGTGGCAGTTGGACTACCAAGAGGAGGGTTGGACGCTGGTGGGATGGATGGTAGATAATTGCTACCGATGTGGTTGGCCACAGAGCTTCTCAGTTGGGGTTGTCTCAGCCTAAAGAGTGAAACGATAAGAAGCCTGAAAGAGTACACAGCTCTCATCCAAAGGGTGGTGGCAGTAGATGCTTGGGATTTAAAGGTAAGGCCAATGTGTTTATGTAGACCATTCGAAGCAGAGTGCCAGCATGTAAGGGCACAATATTTATCATTTCTATGCCATTTGCTTCAGAGAAAGCAGAGAATTCTGTGGAAACAAACTGAGCGCCGTTATCCATCTAATGGTTTTCTGGGAGCCCTTCACCTGAAGAAGTGGTGGACAGGGTTTGATGTTCTGCCCTGAAGACGTGGTAAGCACAATGTAGAGGTAATTGTTGCCAGCATCTAGAGAGATTAATCTTGAATGCCCCAGGAAGAGACTGACCCTCCCTCTCCCCCCCCCCCCCCAAAAAAAAAAAATGCACGTGTAACTGGGACCAGGGGACAGAAATGTCTGGCCAAGGAGAAAAGTGAATAGAGGGGCGACCTGTTTACTCTGGCAGTGTGGTAGGAGAGTGAGCACCACATCTGTGCTTTGCTAGGAGACACATTGGCAGATCAGACGCTTGGTGGTCGCAATGAACCAGTGTCCAACGTAGAAGAGAGACAAGATGTGGTGCTGGAGAACCTCTATGATCACGACCCTGGTGTAACCATTTACCCATCACTGAGGGTGGATAGCTCATTTCAGAGTACCATTGGCCTGGAGCTTTGAGTGCCACAGAAGCTTGGATTTAGATGGCCAACAGCTTTGCACAAGATGGGGTACCTAAAAGAGCATTGAGTCCTCAGCTGTGTAGTGTGTGAGAAGCTTCAGCTACCTTTATGGTTAGATCCAGATAGAAGCATACGTTGGGATCCACATCAAAGCAAAATTCCTGACCAGGAGCAGATGTGAGAGGAGTGCAGCCTTAGCACATTGAGTTCTTGAATGGTACAGAAAGTCATAATTATAACTTGAAAGAAACAGAGCCCATCGCTTGAGGTGGCATGCTGTTTTGGTAAGAATATTTGCTGACACTTTAAAAAGAAACAGTAGTGGGTAGTGGTCCATGAACAGTGTGAAATAGTGGCCATAGATTTAGCCATTAAACTTTTTTATACCAAGTAAGATCTCTAGGGTTGCTTTTTCTGTGTGACTGCAGTTACACTGTACAGAGGAGGGCGTCCTAGGCACAAATACAGCAGGATCCTTCACGCTGTCAACCACATGTGCCTGTAAAGTGACCGCACCAAAACCACAGCCTGATGCATCAACTGCCAAGATTAGGGGCTCGGAGGGCCTGCCATGAGGCACATGGGCTGGAGTAGGGCCTGTTTCAAGTCCCAGAAAGTGTTTGAGCTGGTGCTGAAAAATGGCCAGAGCATTGGAAATGCCTAATGGAACTCCATTATACTGAAAAAGTCCAAAAGGAGTGTTGTACACAAAGAAGCATTGGGAATTCATGGTCAATGGAAGATGGAGATACATATCACAATGTTGAATCTTGAAAAACGCTTTGCCGCCCACAAGGCATCTCATTACGTCCTCTACCTTGGAAGTGGGATAAGGGTCTAAGACAGAATGGGCATTGATGGTTGTCTGGAAAATCCTGCCTATGCAGCATCCACCCTTTGGTTTTCCTATGGCGTTTTTGGGGGTGACCCTTTGGTGGTTTGGAATGGGAGCGGAAATACCCTTATCCTGCAATTGCTGTAGCTCCAGAGAAAGTTTGTCTCTGAATCTGAAAGGAACATTTCTGGCTTTCAAGAGCTTCAGTATCACTGATGTGAAAGGAGCAATATGAGTCTTGGTATCTTTGATGTCCAAGGAGGATTGCAGGAACACTGTGCTGAATGGGAAAAGTGGTCTCTTAGATAAGGTTTGGTGCCAAGTGACTTGACACTGAGGGCAGAGTCATCAATTTGTAAGCCAAAAGCGTTGAACCGATCCAGGACCGAGAGACCGATGGCTCCAGGTGTCCAAGAACAAATTCTGGCTATGAGGTACTGGACTTGGACTGTAAATTTGCGGTTGACTTCGACGATATTATTGCTGTAACAGTGAAGTGCGGAGTGTCACAAAGCTGAAGTAGAGTGGACCCCAAATAATATTAGGTTCATCAGTCTATGGTGCTCACACACGACCGCATGTGTACCTGCAACTTGATGGGCATGTTCTTGATGCTTACTGTTACAATAGAGATAAGTCTGAATGGGGAAGCACACATTGACAGATCCACCCTGTCGTGCACTCGAAAATCGGAGGGGTCCATATGGGCACAGCTAGCATTTATTTTGAACAATGCTTGCCACACATCAGCGCTTTGTCTGGGTTTCCAACAAGAGGTGTACTTAGCTAGTACATAGTGGTGTAGATGTCTCTGGTGATTAATAAAACACAAGCTACGAGAAGGGAGCTCTCGAGTGTGGCGTCTGAGTGCTGAATCGTTCCTGCCTGCACTGTGTGAATCCATCGTGGGTGGGGGGAGGGGGGGGGGGAGGGTTACCGAGGGCATCGCAGAAGATTTGTGCATAGTCAGTCTTTGAGGTTGTGCACGAAAATCATGTCCCAGACCAAGGAAGCCACATATGATTGCTTACACTGAGGATTACTACACTGGCAATGGCAGTCACGAGATAGTCCTGGAGATGGGCAATCCATTCGTGGTAAGACTCTCTGTTAAGTCTGCAGCAGCTGAAAGACATGTGATAGGCTGCTGCCACATACACTTGGGGGTCAACATATTGTAACCAACTGGACTTTAGCCCGTCATACAGCAGAGCATGGGCTTCCCCCTCGGAAGGTGGTAAACGACTTGTTCCATGTATGCCAGAAATAAGGCATACTGTTGGGTATCAATGCTATGCCATGAGCTAAGAAATGCTGTTCCATGCATGTAACATAGTTCGCCGACATGTCAAACTGCTGGAAGGGCAGGAGCACAGCTTGGAAACTCTTGAGAATGGTGTAGACCTAAAGAGGCTTGGAGAGCTCTGGAGGGGATGTGGGGTTGACCACCAGCTGCTCGATCAGGAGCTCGTGAGTACAATGCATCTGCTGGAGCAGTAGCAGTACCTGGGCAGAGACATCCATCAAGCAAGCATTAAGTCCACTATACTGCTGATGTAAAACAAAGACAAATATTACAAAGTTCAATTTTTGATCACAATTTTGGAGGACACATCTTTTCAGTGTACAGCTGGGTTTCTTAATAAAAACTATAAGTAAGATGGATGTTTCTTCAACGTTTTGACCCTACTAAATACTTCTTTCAAATTTTGTTATGATTTATGTGCTATTAGTTAAGATTTAAAACTGAAATAATCACTGAATTAAACTAGTTTGTCTTGTTTTTATTTAAATTTCATTAAGCTTCAAAATAAACAAAGTGCTCCATCGATGTATCAGGATTCTGAAAATATTCTTTCAGAGCAAAAGTCTGGGCACCTCTGGTTAGAGACTGTGAATGGCGTAGGTCCATAGTTGGCAGCTCCGGACGCGTAGGTCGATGTAGATGACCTCATAGCAGTGATTTCAGACTGAGATCCTAACTGTGGGAATGCTTTTGCAATTATCGCCTGGGCCAGGAAACTTACGTGGAGTGAACTGGGCGAACATAGCCTGGGCGCCAGCCTTGATACTGCCTGGGTGCTAGGACACTGTAGGTACTAGTTTTGGGTATGTGGTCACTAGAGGAGAAAACAGTCCATGGGACTATTGACCTCTGGCAGCTCTTGGGGTGTCACCTGGTGCTGCTCAGAGCAAGGTCATCTCTTCTCTGTTGTCCCAAGAGCTGTCCCCTGCGAGGTCTGTATCCCCATAAGCAGTCTGTGTTGTTGTTTGCTAGCTGCACAAGTGTGAAGCCTTGACACAGCAGTACCATCTGTTGATGAGTTATTGCGTGATTCGAAGGCAGTCAAGGTAAATAAAAAGTAGAGCATCACAAAAGGCAGCTGGTTGCTGTCATTTCATCATATTTGCAGTGTTGCACATCTGTAATGGATGAATGTTCTGTGTATTTTACTTGTGTCTGTTGAGATACTAAGCGTGCTATGAACCATCGATGTTAAGAATGCCGTTTATATTACTCTAGATGGCAAGTAAAGTTCTAGATAGAGACTTTGGTAGTTGTTGGCTTTCTGGAAGTTTGAAAATTGTACTTTTGGGTTTTCTGGAGGTTTCTTAAGTCAATTTTGATAGAAAGAGAGACAATATAGCCCTTTATCTTCATCGTATTCAGTTTCTCTGTGTTTGTCTTAAGGTAATATTTTGTGGTAAATGCCGGCCGGAGTAGCCGAGGGGTTCTAGGCGCTACAGTCTGGAACCACGCGACCGGGCTTGGCTAATGAAAGGTCCTCGGGCATGGATGTGTGTGATGTCCTTAGGGTAGTTAGGTTTAAGTAGTTCTAAGTTCTATGGGACTTATGACCGCAGAAGTTACCTCCCATAGTGCTCATAGCCATTTTTTGTGATAAATGTGCTATCGATCTCTTTAAACAACTGTTCTAAGACCTCCTAAAATCTGGCAAAATGGGCTATATTGTCTACCAAACGTAATAATTGTAGTCTCTTGCACTTTTATGTTCTTTAGTGGTTTTCAGTAAGGAGATTTTTTGATGCAGCTCTCCACGTCATTTTACCCCGTACAAGTCTCTTCATCTCCTAATAACTACTACCGCCCACATTCCTTATAATTTCTTCATAATTTTGTTCCTTATCTCGTCCTCTCCTATTAGTTATTCGGCCTACTCAGCTCTTCAGTATTCTTCTGTGGCAGCACTACTTATGTAAACTGTTTATCGTCCACGTTCGATATCTGTAAGAAGCGGAAGTCCGTACAAACACCTAGAGGTCACAATTCGTAACACCTAAATTTATATTAAATAGATGTTAACAACCTTCTGATTTTTAAGGAATACTTTTCTTGCTAATGAAAAATCCGCATTTTTTATCCACTCTAATTTGTGTGTCGTCAGTTATTTTCCAGCCAATGTCGCAAAACTCATTTGCTATTTTATTGCCACTTTTACTAACTCATTTGGTCAGCAATCCCTGATTTCAATAGACTAAATTCTGTTAACTTGTTTTCCTTTTGTTGATATTCCCCTTACATCAGCTTTTTTTTAAAGTATCCATTCCTTTGCTGTCTCTGGCAGAATTACATCATGAACAACCATCAAAGTTACTATTTCTACTGTTGTACTTTAGTTTATACTTCAGATATTTCCTGGTGCTTCCTTCATTGCATCTTCAGTGTGAAAATACACTCGATCACGCTAAATAATCGGTCAGCCTGTACGTGTCAGCTTACGTACGGCGGAGTGACACGGTGCGGCCTTTCGTTTTGCAGATGTACTCGATGCGGCGGCTGATGCAGGGCCCCTTCACGGAGCAGAAGGCGCCTCTCGCGAACAACGTACGGCCCCTGCAGCACCTGCACCACCGCACCGTCAGGACCAACATCGACTTCTTCCGGCGCAAGGTGAGACCCAGCAGCAGTAGCGACTACTGGAGCATCCAAGTGTTACCAATTATTGCACAGTTATCACTGTGTTAATCAAAAACATATCCGCCTTTGTCGTCCACCCCTTTCAACATTACCTATCGGAGTATTCGGCGTACTCTATTATTTGCATCTTCCAATCTCATGTTAAACAAAGAAAGGAACCAATACTCAACGTAAATATTATACACATTGTTTTAAAAGTATCAGTCTAGCAACATCTAAACTATGAATTACGCATTAACTAGAGATGTTGCCATTATTTTCCATTTTCTCACTCTTGCCTTCCTCGTCCTCGTCCACCGGAGAGCTACTGCTATTTTTCCCCACAAAACGTTTTTCCGTATCAAGTGTATGTATGAGGGTCATTCCGGAAGTAAGTTCCGAATCGCCGCACCTAATCCATTGTCGCGCAAACACTGAAACGCGACTCCGCAATGACTCCTGGCGTCGCTCGTAACACAACGCTATTTCCATTGACGTTGTCGCAGCGCGCTATTTATGCTATCAGTTCAATAGTTTAAAAGAATTCATCAGCCCGCCGACTGTGAAATATGCCCATTGAATCGGTTTTTGATAGTAAGGAACGTTGCAGCAGTGGAAATTCATCAGCAGACAAGTGAGGTGTGTGGCCCCAATACGATGAGTTACAGCAGAGTGCGAGAGGTCTCAAGGACATACGGGAATATGTCTATGATGAACCACGAAAAGGCCGACCATAAATAATCTAAGGAGATTTGGTCACAGCCTTGGACGAAAAGATTCGTAAAGAATGACAATTCCGAATTTTGAATCTCGCTCTGGAATTTCCGAATTTAGGTAGAACAACTTTGCATCAAATTGTCTCTGTAATGTTCCAATTTCGCGAATTATACGCACATTCGCTTCCAACGCTGCTTGCTGAAAAACACATGTTTTCGACCATCACAAAATGCAGAAATACAGAATAATCTATCTGATCTTCTGACGTCCGGAGTTCTCTTGCTGTATGACAATGTCAGACCCCAATCGGCCGTTCACATCCGAAATCTAATCAGATCTTTTGAATGGGAACAGATTGTTCGCCCACCGTACAGTCCAGAATTGACGTAAAGCGATTTTCACTCTTTCCGCTATCTAATGGAGTTTCTCGGCGGAAAGCGCTTCGGGAACAGATGACGAAGTCAAAGAAACTGTGAAAGTCTGGTTATCCTCATACGGCGGCAGACGTTTACAACTTAGGGATGAAAAAGCTTGAAAAATGTTATGACAAATGTTTAAACAAATACGAAAACTATGTGTAAAAATATAAAAACATTTAAGGAAGTACATGAAAACAGGTTTTTGAAAGAAATCTGTGATAGTTTGTGTTTTATAAGAAATCTGACCATACTTTCCGAACAACCCTTGAAATTCGTTCGACCAAACCATATATGAATATCCTAATTTTTACACGTTGAACTTCTTTACATCTTCAACACCATACCGGTCGTTGAGATGTTATGCCCTACGCAGTATTCTTTTTTTCCGGATTTTAATTCCTATTTCCCACCGCGTAACACGCTTGCGGGACAAGTTGCTTAGCCATACCTGGATCGAATGGGCGCGTTGGATTATCGACCGCGGTCTGGTACACCGCCCATAAAGAGTGTGGTTTCTAGGAGATCTCCCACGCTTGTTTAGGCAAATACCACCTGGTTCTCAAATTGCACCGCAGATAATACGATACACAAACTGCTATAACACGGTAACGCACGGAACGAAGATTACACTAGTCACAGAGAGACGGCAGTCGCTGCCTGTCTCCATTAGGTTACCTTTGACCAATGTGGTGTCAGGCAGAGCATTTCACCATAAGGTTAAATAATAAGATAAAAGATCTGCAATCTCCTACCGCGTCAGACGGGATAAAGGCTAGGGAAAATTGGTAGCACAAGAAGAAGACCGTGATTGTTGTTGGTTGCACCAGGCATTCCAGCGTTCCCATCTCCATCCAGATCACTGTGGTTGACACATTTGCCCAATGCAGACAGTGAAAAATAAATTGATTATAAAAGATAAATAAAAATATGTTGTTTTCTTGTAATTATTCAATGTGTTCCGCAGTTCATACATTTCTCTGTCTGATAATTAGTTAAAGCTGCATGTTGTGACCCATTTGTGTTTCTGTTCATTGATAACACCGAAATATTGACGCAAGGGGCTCTCGTTTTTCCCACGCAGTGTATCATGCATGCTGTCTGGGTGGCACCATGCATTTCAGGATGATCAATTTAGCTAAGAACCCTCACTTGGTGCTATTTATATAGTGTGAATTTAGTTGCTGGTTCCAAACTGGTAAAAAATGTTAATTTCGTTTATTAATTTTCCTCATTTGAGTGCAGAATTTGCAGTTAAAATAAAATGTTGAGTGAACTAGTTGCAAAAACGTTAACAGAATGCGTTGAAGTAATGTTATTTTCAAAACGTGTAGCAATTAGATTATTTGCAGCTACACTTCGCAAAATTTATTGTGACACAGGACTGTCTTTCCTTCGTATACTTTAACAAGAAAGACATAACAATATTATTGTCAGACTGTCTTTCCTTCCTATACTTTAACAAGAAAGACATAACAATATTATTGTCACTGACTTTAACAGAAAGTATAATACGTCCTAAAATGTAAAGATAATGGTTGTATGTATTACACTGAAGAGCCAAAGAAACTAGTACACGTGCCTCATATCGTCTAGGGCCCCCGCGCGCAAGCAGAAATGCCGGAATACGACGTGGCATGGACTCGAGTAATGCCTGAAGTAGTGCTGGAGGGAACTGACACCGTGAATCCTGCAGGGCTGTCCATAAATCCGGTAGAGTACGAGGGGATGGAGATCTCTTCTTAACAGCACATTGCAAGGCATACCAGATATGCTCAATAATGTTCATGTCTGAAGAGTTTGGTGGGCAGCGGAAGTGTTTAAACTCAGAATAGTGTTCCTGGAGCCACTCTGTAGCAATTCTGGACGTGTGGGGTGTAACATATTACTGCTGGAATTTCCCAAGTTCGGGAATGCACAATGGACTTGAATGTATTCCGTTGATCGGACAGGACGTGTCACCTGTCAGAATCGTATCTAGACGTATCAGGGGTCCCATATCACTCGAACTCCATGCGCCACACACAATTACAGAGCCTCCACCAGCTTGAACAGTTCCCTATTGACGTAAGGGTCCAAAGATTCAATAGGCTGTCTCCATACCCCTACACGTCATCCGCTCAATACAATTTGAAACTAGACTCGTCCGACCAGACAACTTGTTTCCAGTCATCAACAGTCCAATATCGGTGTCGATGGGTCCAGGCGAGGCGTATAACTTTGTGTCGTGCAGTCATCAAGGGTACACCAGTCGGCCTTCGGCTCTGAAAGCCCATATCGATGATGCTTAGTTGGATGGTTCGCACGCTGATACTTGTTAATGGCCCAGCACTGAAATCTGTAATAATGTGAGTTGCACATCTATCACGTTGAACGAATCTCTTCAGTCGTTGTTTGTCCCGTTCTTGCACGATCTTTTTCCGGCTGCAACGATGTCGGAGATCTGATGTTTTACCGGATTACTGACATTCACGGTGCACTCGTGAAATGGTCATACGGGAAAGTCCCCAGTTCATCGCCACCTAGAAGATACTGGGTCTCATCGCTCGTGCGCCGACTATAATACCACGTTCAAACTCACTTAAATCTGGATAACCTGCCATTGTGGTCGTAGTAACCGACTTCACAGCTGCGGTGCACACTTGTGTTATATAGGCGTTACCAACCGCAGCACCGTATTCTGCCTGTTTAAGTATCTCTGTATTTGAATACGCATGCCTGTACCAGTTTCTTTGGCGCTCCACTGTATATGCCTTGATGGTAGCCACTTGCAATATGTGCAGTTAAGCTGGTTTGTATTACAGTTTAATGCACTCTGTAGCCTAGAATGATTTCATGGGTATCACCATAGAATTAATGAAAATTTCTTAGTGTCAATGACAACTTTGAGTAAGTCATAACTGTAACAGGCAGAGAATTAGCGGAGTGTTCTTGTGCATGCTGTTATCACACTGTAGTGGCACTGCCCTCCTTCACGTTGCTCCTCAGCTGTCTTCCTGATGCTGAGTCGTCCACATTCCCTTTTTCCTACCAACGAAACCTTGCTCATCACTTCGCGAACATAATCTAGGTCGGTGTGGCAATTAAACACGCTGAACCTATTGACCACACGCTTAACCTTCACGATGATTTCCTTCATATTCAAATGTTTTGCTCTTATATTCCACAGCTAAATTCTGTGTTATGACCAGTGTACCGTTAGTCTTCTTCCGCTGCAGCAATTCTTTTCTCTGGAGCTCCTGCAGGCACAAATGTATGTTTCTCGATGTAGTAGCGGATGACCAGCTAATATGTGTCAACCTATGATAGGAGTTTTCTGTAGACATCTTTCTTCACCTAAGCTCCTGATTCTACCTTTAGCACTTCATCTGTCCTCTTAATTTGTAGCATACTTCATTACTCAGATATTACAAACGCTTCCACTAACTTTTTCTTCGTATTTCCGACAGCCTTTCTTCCATTTTCAAACACTTATGTGGTCATGACTCGCAGTTTCACGGACTTCTTTCCCATTTCTATAAAAAAAAAAACTGATAGCAAGTAGCGATATTTCACTGAAGTCGTTTTGCGCTCTGCAGTTCTGCTTCCGATACCTTCCTTGTTTCGGACATTATACATGGGAAAATTGTTTCACTTTTGCACTATTTTATCACTTTCCACATTTTGTCACTTTTACGTTTGTTTTGTTGGTATCTGAGGTGTATTCCGTTCTATGCATCATATTATTTTCGACAGTTCTAGGTCTATTTTACTTCCGACACTCAGGACTAAGATGTCTATGAATATTGACATTCGTATCGGCACCCATAGAATTTTACACCTCTTACGATATTTCCTTCCTCTGCCTTGACTGATTCTTAGGCGAGTTTGATAAGCTGCAAACTGGGCATAGAGCTTTCTTAACATGCTCTTTCTTGACTTTTCACTGTTATTACATCCACATGGTTTTTGCTGAAATTATACATTATTGATCTGTCTGTACTTCAATCTGAATCTTCTAAGGATTATGAACATGTTCTTGCACCTTACATTGTCGATGGTTTTCTGTAGATCCACAAATCGTGAGAAAATGTCTTGACATTTTGTCAGTGTGCCTTTCATTACTTAGTTGAATGTTAGGAATTCTTTTCTAGTATCCTCTGGCATCCTAAAAAGCTAATTGATCTTCCTCCAGCAGGATTTTTCAGCTCTTCAATGTATTATTCCGATAGTAATGATGATCATCTGGTAATTTTCACGTTTATTAATACGTGCATTTTTAGTATTGTGAAGGAGATGCGTCGCTGAAAATGTTAAGATAAATTAGTGAACCAATAAATTTTACACTTAAAGGAAATGTTCGAAAGAAATTAAAGTTTTTGTTAAGTGAAGAGAGCTAGGTAAAGCATAAGCTTCAAGCTTGTATAACAGAAGTCTTTGCAAAATATGTTCAGAAAACACTTCTCCTGGTGTTAAATTCATTGCCCAGATTGCCAGATTGCAGAAAAGAGCATTTATATGTTATTTTATCCGTGTAAGATCTTGTGAACTCCACGGTCGTTAATGATTACTGGTGAATAACGCAAACTAACCACAAACACTTTTTAAGAAGTTATATTTCAGTGCCATAACGGTTTCGTGGTACTACGTCCATTTTCATATGCATAACGTTTCCAATTATATTGATATTTTTGTCAGCTGCTAGTCATCTGCTCCACTTAAAATATTGCAGGAGCAGACGACGTGTTTCTGACCAAAACATTAATGTAATTTTGAATGTTAGCCGTGTGAAGATGGGTGTGGCAGCTCGATTCCGGCTATAGTAGGGGCAGCCAACCTTTTTCACCTATCACCCACCTTCGTGCCTCTGCTGGTAATAAAATTTTCTAACCGCCCATCAGTTCGACAGCAATGGTGACTTCTGAAGTAGGGAAGCAACTTTATTTTATAAAGTGGTGAGGTAGCGTTATAGCAAGTCAAAGCATTTGGTAATAATAACCTATTAAATACTTTGTGTCAAAATTATTATAACACTCGATGCAAAAGATTTTAAAATCCCTGCCGCCCAACGCGTACCACCTACCACAAAAACAGGAACGCCCACTATTCAGCGGCAAAAATCAGGTTGACTACCACGGGGTTGTGGCATTGAAACACAGCTTTTTAAAAGTATTCGCGGCTGGTTGCGCTATTCACCAACAAAAGAACATTTATGTTGTATAGAGGGTTTCGCTTTGTTCTTCTGAGAACACATATTTCAAGACACCATCTCTCGATGATGGTCTTCTCAAAACACTGCAGGCCTGGGAATTGACTGGTTACACTCCGTAGAAGCTCTCATATCATCGACACGTCACGCAAAACTATGTCTGCCTATCAAACTTTATTCCCAATCTTTCCCATTCCATAAAATGAGGTACAAATCCTGGACAAACAATGCGTACTTTTCAATAAAGTTCTTAATACAGCTGCAGATCAATAGCTCGCATGCTAGTTCACTCGCCGCGTAGGATGTAGAAACTACAAAACCCTCCACTCCATTTTCTTGTGTTACCACTGTGAGGCGACCTGCGTTCCACATCAGAGAAACGTATTAAGCTATGTAAGACGAAACCGTTATGTGTCGTCGTTACATCTGCACCGGGAGGGAAGCAGTCGGGACAAATTCTGCATTTCGTAGTAAATGCTCCCAGTCTGGTAGTGCTGTTTTGTTTGAAATGAACAACGCGTAACAAATGAGTAATTCAAGTCGCTGGAGTGTTCTAAGAAGTTAGTAGCACCAGACATTCACGCCATGGTCATGCAACGTCATTGAAACACTCGCATCTGGTACGCGAGATCTAACTGGCGCTCGGTAAGAACACAGAAATTTTCGGCTGTGATCATTTGTAGCAGATCTGCATGCTGGGACAGCAAGTAGAATTCATCGCGGTTGTCCAACAACATCGACTGCAACGCATTACTATTTTGCTCTGTTTACTGCAGCCGATTCTCGCACTGTAGCCTTGGGACCTATCCCTCCGGAAAAGTCACGTTCCTTCGTGACGACCACAGCTGTGACGTTATTCAACCGGCCAGCAATAATACTGTGGAAACGCGAAGTTCGTGGTACATTTGTTAATACTTGTAGTTCACAGTAGGCTCCCCTGTAAACAACCTAATGTTTCAAATTTGGGCTTTTGTGAAACGTTACGTTTAATGACAAAAAAAATCTGCACGGTGTAACAGAGTGTCCAAAGAAGTTTTCGCTTCACCGCTACAGAAAGACGATGTCTCCTGACCTTTCGTTATTGTAACTGACGAACAAGTCCTATAATGAAGGTACACGAAGCTATAGTGACGTCACCGCAGTAGTTAGCTCATTGCACTTATATTCGGGAGTACGGTGGTTCACATCCCATTCCACCAATCCAGATTTAGATTTTACGTGGTTTCCCCTAATCGTTTATGACAAATGCCTCAATGGTTTCCTTGAAAGAAGCACGGCTCAGTTCGTTCCTCATTTTTCGACTAACCCGGGGTGGCAATCCGTCTCTAATAACCTCGACAAGCAAGGAACGTTAAACCTTAATGTTCTATCTTTCTGTAATCACTTTAAAGCTGAGAAGCTAACCTCTCGCTTCTCCGTAATTTCAATTAGCCTCAGAAGTATACTTTTCAGGGAGAGGAGGGGACGTTTAAGACGCCCTAGGGAACGTTTCAGACGCCCTCACTTACATATTTTCAATGAATTTCGTACATTCTCAATGGATATTCATAACATCAGGACTGGAAGACAGTAAAAGTGTTTCCACGACACTTGTTCCCAATCGTAGGGACGTGGACGCCGTTGTCTGTGTCACGTAATTAGCCAAAGTCACTTGAACTGCCAGCTACTACAATTCAACCCAACTGCAATAGAAAATGTTGAACCAGGCACACATAATTTACGGACACCATTAAAGGTTGTGTGGAAATGTTAGTAAAACTATGTCTTCAGCTACCCTAAAAGTGACATAAAATTATTGGTTTTATGGCATCAGCACTGTAATACAACAATTGATCTGATTATCTCTTTGTATGGGCTGTACCAATAGTCTGTAGCAGATCATTCATAATCAAACTTCACCTGGATGTCTCTACTTTCAGTATAAGCCTTGCTTCACAGACTTGTGCGAAGTGCCTTTCCACAGGCTCCACACCAATTTAAATGTTTATGAAGGTTCTGCTCTCCATCTGACTATTCTTAATGACCTTTTCCACAACTATTGCATCATAAAGTAGAATATTTATTACAAACTCACAACATTCTTATGCGAGGGAGATTCATTTATTAACCTCAGACTACTAAACATAACAAATACATTTAACTTGTAGCGCTTGATCGGTTAGAAAAAGCGATTCAGGATGTGACGTTGTACCAGACAGCTCTCTGTTATGTTCTTTAGCGTGTAAGCAACAAGCGATTGAATATACGGTGCTGTTGTGTCTGCTGTCATTTGCGAAGTAGGTTCTGTCATTTGCTTCATGCCAACTGAGAGGAATCAGTGTTGCCGAGACATATCATCGATTTTGTCGATGTATCAAATGGTTCAAATGGCTCTGAGCACTATGGGACTTAATTTCCGAGGTCATCAGTCCCCTAGAACTTAGAACTACTTAAACCTAACTAACCTAAGGACATCACACACATCCATGCCAGAGGCAGGATTCGAACCTGCGACCGTAGCGGTCACGCGGTTCCAGACTGAAGCACCTAGAACCACACGGCCACACCGGCCGGCGTCGATGTATCGAAATGGTGTTATAACTAATGGCGTTGTGAGGGACTGATGAAGAAATTCAAGTCTGATCGCACGGATGTTTACGATGAAAGACATTCGAATGTGACTGATGAACATGTGTAGCATGTTGACGAAATTACGCTTGCAAGATGCCGATTAACCGTATCTGAATTTTCACCAGCTGTGCCTCAGATTTCAAAGGTTACACTCTTTAATACTGGCGCAGAGAAATTAGGTTATCGCAGTCTTATGCATGGTACATACTAAAATATGTGACCGATGTTCAAAACAGTGGAAGAATGGGTTCGGCCTCGACATGACTTCAGCATTACAGAGAACAGGGGCTAGAATTTCTGAAGAAAATCGTGACTGGGGACGAGACAAAGGTATACTACATGAACTCTGAAACTATGGAAAAGTTCAGATATGCACAAAAAACTCGAGTAGTCTCTGCAACACTGCACTACGGTGGTTACATGTTTTTGGGTTCAAAAAAAATTTGGCAACATATTTCGTAAGTATAACACATGAGAATACGGTGCCATTATATGTGTATTGGGACACTCTTACGAAACTTCAAAAGCCAATCCAAAATAAATGGAGTGGGATGGTCACCTAAAAGCTAACCCACTTCACGACAATGCGGGGCCCCACAGTGCAAACCCAACGAATAAAGAACTCAGACTCTTTGCCTTGGATACATGTCAGCATCTTTCCTTGGCACCAGGCGGATCTCATCCCCTCCCCATGGTGAAGGCTCTTTGCGACTGGTGATGAGATCAATACCAGAAGGTATCGTTCTTTGATGCAGGGAAAAATAATTTGGTGTCACAGTAGAACAAATTTTTGAATTTAGTGGTGATTGTATGGGGAAGTAAAGTTGACAGGCAACTACAGATTATTTTATCTATATTTTCCTGTTTGAAGCTGCTATTTGAGGCTGGAGGTTTGTGTGCCAGCTACACAGGCAGACATTTTTTCCGATTTCTTCGTTACATATTAACAGATTTTCAGTTTTACTTTATTTTCAGCTCGTACATTAGTTATTAAAGCTTTCCTGCTGTAGATTGTTAGCCGGCCAGGGTGACAGAGCGGTTCTAGGCGCTGCAATCTGGAACCGCGTGACCGCTACGGTCGCAGGTTCGAATCCTGCCTCGGGCATGGATGTGTGTGATGTCCTTAGGTTAGTTAGGTTAATTTAGTTCTAAGTTCTAGGGGACTGATGACCTCAGAAGTTAAGTCCCATAAGGCTCAGAGCCATTTGAACCATTTTGTAGATTGTTAATTGCCTCGAGCCTTAAGCATTTCTATCAGAACAGCGTCCTCTCCAAGACCAGTTTTTTCATATCTTGAACTGCTTCATTAATTCCTGCACACCTTCAGTTTAATTACATATGAAATGTGCTACCAAGTCATCCTTTGAAGTGGCAGCCGTTTAAAAAGTCTTCAAATTTTTCTGCTTTTCCTTCGGTGTTTTTACTATGTCTCTTTCACATAATGAACTAACCCCCACTCTAATTTCGACGGACCTAACGAAAACAGAGTGGAAAAAGTTTCATATTTAACTCATTTATTTATCATATGTGTAAATGTTTACAGTAGTTACATACGACTAGAATATACTTCAGTAATGTAGGTCACAGGTATTTTTGTTCCGTACACTAGGGGATTTTAAAAGTACCTTAATTTTATTACAGTACGGCAAGCAACTTTTATTGAATACTGAAATACTGCAAAGCAGTGAAATACAGGACACTATTGGCGTGAAAATGTGTACCAGCGGAAAAATGTTCTTATCGGAACACAAGAAATGCGAGTATGCACCTGTTTAAGTGAAAAGTGGAATACCAGCTGCCTGATTCTGCCTTCCTCAGCAGCTTTAAAAATTTTCCAAAAATGTTTGCATGTGAACATATTTGCGCCTTTTTTTTTTTTTTTACGCCTCTGAATTCCACTATCTGCTTAACTCAATGCCATTATCTCTTTGTGTCTCTCTGTCCCTGTCTTCTGTCTCACAGCCACTGTCTCGTTCGTCTGTCTCACTACTTCTACCGCCTCTCACTGTCACTGTCACTGTCTCTCTGTTGGTCTCTCTTTCTGCTCACGCCTCGTTCATTTCTTCCGACTGCCTGCTGTCTCTGCTCACTGTCACTCTCTCACTGTCACTCTCTCACTCTTCCTCGTTGTCATTATCATAGAAACAGTATCATTGCCTCTCTACAACTTCAACACTGTCCCTCGTTTTTGTTTCCCACTGACATTTTCTCCTCTACTCTTTTCCTAGAACTGTTCTGTCACTGTCAACTATGTTCCACTGCCACTGTGTCCCTCTATTTCCTTCTCACTTTCAGTGTCTCCTTCGCTCCTGATATATCACAATCACTGTCTAACTTTTTTTATTCCCACTGCCACTGTTTCCTTCTGTCTCAGCTTAATAACGCTCCAGTATGTTTGCATGCCAAAAATTTTTCAGGAAAGTTTTATAGATGTTGAGGAAGGTAGAATGAGCCAGCTGGTCCCCCACTTCTGAGGCGGAGTCTTTTAAATAGTAGCATACTTGCCTTTCCTGTGTTCCTGCAGGAGCATTTGCCGCTATTACCTTCTTTTGCCTGCCACAGCACAGCATGTCCCTCATATGAAAGAAACTTTTCAGGTCAGCAAAATTTTGATACTTTATTTATGTGAAGTTGAAGTAACGCAAAACCAACTTTACACCTCAGACTGGATTTTACATGCACAGAAATACTGCATGTGTTTCAGTACTGTAAAATTGAGCTGCCACAACCCTTTTAATGATAACGGAGATACATCACAACATATTTATCCCTGCCGAGTGCTTAGGTACGTATTTTACGTGCACAAGTAGGGTAACTTTGAACCTCTATATCACGGAAACGGATGAAATTATAAAGAAACATTTCAAGGATATTCGTGATTAGAATCTGAGGAATATATTATAAAAATATCAGCCTTTTACTGTGCATAATTGTCTTGGAATCCGCGACTCTGTTTGATACGAAAAAGTGGCAAAAAATATCCTTGTTTGCGTTTTTCTGTAGGGACCATCCACGAACTCATGGTGCCTCCATTAGCCCCTTAAAGCTCACCGTGGACTACATTGAATTAAAAGAAGCAATCGGTTTGCTCAATTGTCAAATCAGGAGGAAGTTTGTGAGATCCATGCTTTGACCGTATACTGTAGGATGGTACCACTAACAAGATCCTTCTGTTGGGTGTACAAATGGCGTCTAGCCCAAGAGTTATCCAAAACACTCGACCTTACCTTTCTGTCACCGGTACACACAGAGCTATGAATCCTGGAAGAACGCCGTTTTCTGCACTGCGTTTTGGAATATATTAGGTGCGGCACGCTGTCGCATGCGTACTGTTTCATTCCTCGGTCGAACTATCTTGGGTGACAAGATACCGTCAGAGCTGAAGCACTAATAAGTAAGAGACTTAAGCTGAGTAAACAGTGGTTGATCCCATAATGCATAGATCATTTCTGTCTTAGCAGGGTGGTACTTGTTTCGCCGGTGACGTCAACGCTCCCGTGTACGCACATATATTTAGGTTTCAGTTACGTTACAAACTGGTCTAGCGTGGAAATGATTTTAGCCAGCTCATTGATTTGTGTGTCACTCATAAGAGCTTGCAGGGCTCCCTTAGGCCCCTAAGTGAGGCAATAAATATGTTCACCAGAGTATAAGGTAAAATAGAAATCAAATCGATAACTGGCGGTGACTGTATGTGTGATTTACACGTTTTGCCCACAAGAACTGTACTGTTCTGCCTGGAGTAAGTCTACGACTGCTCCGCCAATTTAGCTGCACACTTTGAAGCACATGTTATCTTTTCCGCAGTAGAAATGTGTCTGCAGGAAGCCTGGGACATGTGCTCTTTCTGACAATGCACCAGCCTTGTTGCGCAGTGGTTTTAGCCTGGATACGACTGGTGTGACTTACCACCTGAAGTGCGTATGTATTTTACGTGCTGGTGATACCTTAGTCATATTTGGATTTGAAACTGTTATGTGCACAATTTTATTCTGTTGTCTGAAACAAAACGTTCACGCATTCTACTATAGAGTTGTAGTATTCATTTGTTAGAAGAATTTTGTGAAAATTCGGTCCCCCCACAAAGAAGACCACATGCAAGATTTTTCTACAACCTCTTTTGGAATACTGCTCCAACATTTTGGATTAGTCTGACTGAAGATAACGAACCTGATAGTAACTTTACTGTGCGAAATTGTATTACAGGGGAACTCAAAGTAAATATAACCTGTTTCAGAAAATGTGTTGTATTCGAGTGACACTGTTGCACTGAACTGTAGCTTCAGGTTAAAGCGATTTCCTTTTAACTGTAGTGCATTTGTCTCAGAAATCGTAAGTACAAGACGGGGTATGTATCAGCACGGAAGCAGAGTTTCTCTGTAGACTGGAAAGCAGAAACGAACATTTGGCTTTAACTTCAGTATACTAGTGGAAAAGCTGTTAACGAAAATGAATGGATTAACCTGACCCCATTCAATTAAAAATAATAGTCTGCACTTATTGGCTTTTACTACCACATTTACATTCGAAAAACAACATTTAAAACTACAGCCAAAGTCCTGCACAAATGAAACACAATGCAACTAGCATATCTTATTTTATAATAATATTAGATGCACAATTCTAGCTTATTTCTCATACGATGTAGTGAAGGAAATGAATCTCGCAATACAGAAAAAAATTCTGTTTATAGAATGGATGTCCATGTTACATATCATGGTCACAAATTTCATTCTACAGCTGAAAAATTTCCTTTCCCCTTGTGCAACATTACACTGTGCGCACACTTTTTGCCAAGTCCAGCGATGACAACATCTCACGGTTTCGTACTACGAAAAATCATCTGACTTGTCCTTGCACATCCTCTGGCCATTCATCAGACTGTCGTATGTTTAACAGACGACGTAATGGACGTTTACGAGAATTCTTTTTCCTTAGAGGGAGGGCGAAACCGCGGAAAAGGGAAAGGAATGGGTGATGGTGGTGAAGCTCTCTACATTTAATGACGTGGGGAATGATAAACTAAGTACTGCAGAAAACAACTAAACAACAACAATTGCTGCAGTTTAGCTACTGTCCTCAGGCTACGTATTTAGAAATCAGAAAAACATACAATAAGAAGATGCTTTCAAAGTTGTTTTGTTCAGGACAGTTGATGAAAACGTAATGTACAAGTGAAACATCACAGTAATGTAAGAAAGTGGTATTAACCACAGTGTATATGTTCAAAAATGAAATTATAGAAGTTTCCCGAAAGTAACATGTCGTTATAATAAAAAGATATAAGTTTGTGATTTCTTAAAACACATGAGCTGTGTTGCAGACGTACTAAGAACGTAGTAAATAATTTTCAACACCATTATATTGCTCAATCTTTATATAAATGACTGACATATGATAAACTTTCCTTTTAAAGAACTCTTGTTGATGTTTCGACTGGGAAATATCATCAATAAATGAATAAAAATTAAATTTTAAGTATGCCTGTAATTGTTGCAACTTGCATGTTGTGGAAATAGTAGTTAATAGTCATGTTCATTTCGCATTGAGTCTCCTTTCATTCCGTTCTTTGCCGCTTATAGCACGACATTATGAATTACTCTGTTACCATAATGACATGAAGTATAAACTTTCCCTCCGTATTATATACCAGCCTGGAAACTTAAACGATCTGACATTTAATGAAAACAATACAAATACTAATTTAAAAGATTAGAGTGGTAAAGTGGGCTGACTCACACACAAATTGGACCATATTCTGTGCATTTATTCTTAAGGAAAGCTCTTAACAATACTCACAAGTCACAATTATTTTACTACCACATAAATTAACGCACTACCTCAATGAGAGTAATCTGCATAATTTACGTAACGTAAGGAAATACCGTTTTCCTTTAAAATTTCTCACTCTTTTGCTATGAATAAATAAAGTTCAAGATAACCCAGTACTATACACCACTGTCTGCACCAGAGAACAGAACTCAGTCTGATCAAAGCAGGAATTTCACTGCTATATTAATGAATAAATAAAGTTCAAGATAAGCCAGTACTATAAACCACTGTCTGCACCAGAGAACAAAACTCAGTCTGATCAAAGCAGGAATTTCACTGCTATATTAATGCCTCTCCCACTTACTAAAAAGGTAACTCATTAAATTGGATCTTAATACTTGTTCATCAAATACACCATTAATATAATCTTAATCTTTCTTGAATCAGCGGAACACTTTTGATGAAGACTTTATCAAAGACCTAAATAAATATCACAGAATAACAAGGAATATCTGTGTGACGAACCAGTCAAACATGATCCATTGAACACATTCGTCACACAATACGAAGTAGAGGCATCTGTCAAATAAATACCACAGGCAACTACCAAGAAAATTGCAACATGAAATTAATTCGGTGCTCACACTGATCTTGCATACTGTAGTCGGTGTTAAAGTGGCGATGCAGTACTTTCACGCTTAGGACCCAACACAAATACAGCTGGACCTGGCTTCTGTGTGCAAGGTATAGAGGCATTCACAGGTCTCCCCCAAATTAAGAGCACATACACGACACAGCGCCTTACTTCTCACAGCATCAAACACTCCACGTCAGCTACTTTGCTTCAATGAACAGCAGTTATCCGTCCCACACACTCTGCTTTGCTCCCAGCGTACACCCACTGTGGCAACAAGAGTTGGCCAGCAATGCCACGGCCTCTGCTGTTAGTATCTATCGCCGTTCCTCCTCTCCATTTTTCTCTCTACTCTCTGAAAAGCCTCTGGTGTGCCGGCGTCCAGAAGCTGACCATTTCCGCCAAATGGCGTGGAACTGGGTTTTCAACAGCCGATCGGCCTTATGGGGAATTCGAAATGTGCGAGTAACTGGAACAATTACATGCTCATCAGAGTTCATACGACTAACTGAGAAACCCTAGTAGGCTGCGACACATGTAATCACGTGGGGGATTTCTATGTAGTGTGGGTTTCTGGCCAAACTGGGCTCAGTAGCAATGGCGTTTATCACTGCAGCATTAAAGACTAAGATTTTATAATGAATTTATTTGTTCCCATTTCAAACAGGGCACAACACCAATGTCCGCCGGTCAGTGTGAGAATAAATAAAACATTTTTGGTAAATCTGTTTCATACCATGCCAAACAACAGTGGACAGCAGCAAAAGCTGCTCGCCAATGTATCAATGAAGCTTAAATTTTTTAATAAATTCATTCGATGGATTGCCAAACAGGGAACAGCAAGAATGGCCACTCGCCACTGCATCATTAAAGAACAATAAATATGTTTCATGCCGAGCCAAACAGTACCCAAAATCAATGGCCACTCGTCAGTACATTATTAAAGAATAAAATTTTATTTGCAGCGAACAGCAGCAACAAACGCTCTCCAGTGCATCACTAAATAATGGCATTTCATAATAAATTTATTTGTGCCATGCCAAACAGGACACAGTACTGATCAATGTGCCATTAAAGAATAATATTTTATTATGAATTTATCTGTTGCCATGCCAACTGTGACAGAGCAACAACGTCCCCTCGTCACTAAATCATTAAATAATAACATTTTGTAACAAATTTATTTGATGTCATGCCAAATAGGGAACCACAGAAACAACCTTTTGTCATTGCATCTCTAACGAATAAAATGTAATAGTAAATTTATTACACAAATCTCTAACTGAATCTAATGAAGTAAACACAAGCGCTTAGAAGCTGCAACATCACTTTAGTCATTCAGTGACTAGTTTTTATGGCATTCACGTTGTCTGATAGACACAAACAGTCACACTTGATTACTACAGCCATTGTCATGATATAATATTTAGCATTAGACATTGTAATCTTTTGTAAATAGACGTGTATGATTAACATGGTCTACTAATTATATGATGCCCAAACACTTCAAAGTAAATGTGTTCATTATTTAAAAAATCGAAACTAATTTTCATTCTCCAGTATAAACAAGAGAATGTACACTGATTGACATCAAGCGTCAATTGTCCTAGGAGGGGAAAGGACATCTGATGGTAATACATAAACCACAAATCTAAATATAAATTAGACTGATGACTCTTTTTCTAGAAAATCTCTTTCACTGTTCTTGTGTTACCTTTAAGAAATATCGCTGTGCTAAGTATGTTATGCTGTGAGTTCACCTGGCAGATTTCACTAAGATTTATTTTGACACAAAGAATTTATGGTACTTTTACATGTGACTATTGTTCACATTTGATTATATTTCAGGGATACTAATAAAATGTTGTACACAGTAAAATTTCATATGTAAGTATGTGTTTAGTTTTCCTTAATAACATATATTATCGAAATGTTTCGCCAGTAATTCTTCTGTTTGATGGATTGTTTTTTAAACATTACATATTAAGAAGCCTCCTTATTTTCAGGGGAAGAAGTGTCCAACAATGCACAGGGACATGCATTATATAGGTATGTAACCAATCTAATTAAATCTAGTCTGCATGACACAATAGTTTTTTTTTTACAAACTGAAAGGATTATCAAGAGTTTAGTTCTATTAATAACACATGAGCCAGTGTAATCCTCTTCAAAATAGTATAGAAACTACTTTGCACAAAAATTTTACCAAGAACGCACTGTCCTTCAGTAACAGTTCCATACTGCACTCACACTCAATTTTTAACACAAAGTATTGATAAAAAAGTGTAAACAAGTTATATCAAATAGCTTGCATTAGTCGCATATGAGCACAACAGTATAGCTACCAACTATGTGGCACACTTCTTTTAGATTGGGGTTTCTGTCCAGCTTTGTGTTTCTTTTTATTTCATAAGCCTGTGATATTATCATCATTATGATGTGATAAGCCACGTCCATTTTTAATTATGTCATCAAGATGACAGATGGCAGGTAATTTAAAATTCGAAGATGCTGAAAGGCAGAAAAAAATATACAAGATAGCTTTGAAGATAATTACAAATGAAACATCCTGTCATAGCACTCAGAAATGTAAGATGACATATGTGGGAATATTTTTAAATTTTTCGTCCAATAGCAGCACTTTAAAAAATGCAGGAATGGTGGTAAATTTATAAGTGAGAGAGCCAAGATGGTAGTGCCCAGAAATTTTTTGTAGTAACCAAAGCAAAACGTTAAATGACAGTGCAGTATTATTTTTCCAATATCCACCATGTTCAGAAATAACCAATTTTACTGCACTACTTCTACAAGCTTCTTCTTCACCTGAGCGTCATATTCTAAGTTATTCGATTATTTATCAAAAATCTTCTAAGCCAACACAAGTGCTCACACACACACACACACACACACACACACACACACACACACACACACATATGCACAGTATTAATATCAAATATTGCAGTCTCATCATTTCTTTAACGCTTTGCTCTTTTTACAAGTTAATATTTATGTTAAACACTGTGGCGTTTGCCAGTAAATTTCATCTCATATTGGCTCTACTGGTAAATTTAATTTCTCTTTGTTTCATAGTAAACTAACGTTTATGTTAAAAACCATATTGTTTCATCATCAGCAATTTTCATCTCTCTCTGTTCATGTCAGATAAAGTACCACCACATCTGTAGATTTCAGCTCTATCTTTCTAATATTTGCCAGAGGGAACAGGAAGGTAGAAACTCGAACAAACAATGCTCTCAGTGTAAAATTTATAATAAAAAAGGTTACATTCCAAAGAAAGTTAGATGCACATTTCCGCATTTACATATTCTCTAGCGTCAGCAACGAGTATTGAAAGTTCCAATTGCACACATTTTGGAATACTCAAAGTTTCAGTTGTACTCATTTTTTTTACACATTTAAAGTTTTTACATTTTTTCACAATATAGAACTACACCAGGTATAAAAATTATACCATTCAATAAATCACATTTTCACATATAAACTAAAAGAAGGGTTAACTGTGAATTGCAGCACAAATCGATCAGAATTTTATGGTATCACACAAACTGGAAACATATAAATGTAATACACATTCTATTCAATCTTCAACAATTTTTAGAACAAACTATACAAAGCAGTAGGTTGTTACAGCCTGAATTAACAACTGGGTTATGTCCACCAACCTACCAAGCTATGGTAGCTGTACCTGACTTGATAAAATAGCAATTAAGCTAAATTCCACGTTATTCACCAGCTGATTATAAAACGAAAAAACATCTAAAATATAGCAAACAATTGCTTGCTGTACTGGCATGGAATCACTTCAATATAATAAATATACTCAAAGCTAAAGTACACTTCAAAATCACTCAAGTGTTAAGGGCGTCTAAAGCACTCGTTCTGACTATATTGTTTCGACATTCACTTCTGAAAAAGTGTTTAGATTTCAACCAAACCGTTAAAGTTTATGTGAGAATCAAACACTCTTGCAAATTAGACAGAGTCACGACAATCTTCTTTTAGAGAATGTACATTGATATTTCGTATAGTTCCACTGGGTGATACCTTAAAACAGGAATTCCCATTTGTATGTAACTGGTTTCCTACTAGGCACAAATGAAAGAAACTGTTAGTTCGTCTCACTATTTATGAAATCAAATGTGTTTATGTTGTTCACTCTCCCACAACATACTATGCACACATTGCTGCTGCTGAAAATTCATCATGACTGACAGGTAAGAATCTTAATGGTACATATACGTTGCATTCATTTAGATCAGTCAGCCATGCAACTTCGTATTTGGAGTTGAAACATCTTGCTCTTGAGATTGGGTGTTATTTCTCGTCCTCCAACGATGAAGGCATTTCAGTGCGTATTGTGGTTCAAAATAACACAGATGCTTCAAGACCTGTAACATGGAAGCAGAAGAAATCCTGTTTTCTTGATCTGGACTCATTGTGCTTTTTGGTATCCAACATCAGACACTGTTGTATTACGGTTTGAAGTGGAAAATAATGTAATCTGTCAACAATAATGCCAACAAGTGGCTGTAAAACGTTGTATAAATATTGTAGTTAATAATTGTTTACATGCTGGGTCCCTGTGTTACTTGTGGATTATAGTAATACATTTTAAAATTAATGCACATTAAATTACTCACCTACTTTACTTATGATAATGTTTTCCTAGCTAATTGACCGGTGGAACTATTTGTTGCTATGAATATTATTAACAGCATGTTTGGTTTTCATTTTTCAACATAATTTCTGTAATGTTGTCATACTTATTCCTTATTTATTGGCGACCTTCCTCAGTGAAGAAACAGCTATTACGTTTTTGTCTTTTCACTGTATATTTATTTTGGTGTTGTGCCTCTATTTTCTTTTTGTGATTTCTCATGTTACTTCACAAGGAAAATTCTTAACTGAAACTGTACATAACACTAGTTTGGTTGTTAGCCTATAAGAAATTAACTTTGAACCATTTATATGGTAATATTGCGAGATCAATATTTATAAAACGACCAATGATGTCCAAGTTTGTCAGTCTACCGTAACTTTCCTAATAAGTCAATGAGTCCTTGGTCTTTTGCGGTCCTCCAGGTACATAACGACCGCTACTCTGAATTTTGCAACGATAAGGTTTCTTTGAAGGTGGAGGGGAGGCGGGGTGGGAGTAGGCTGCTTGTAGAAAGTGCAACACTGATTGGAAAAAGTCCCTGATGACAGCAAGTTATCAGTAAGTGAAAGATGTAAGATCGTTAAAAGTAATACATGATAGACTTACGTTTTTTTTTGTGTGCATGTCAGAAGAAAAGCAATTAATGACTACAGTGGTTGTAACGGCTGAGCATCAATAATTTAACGAGAATGACTGACCCTCCCTTTTCTGATATATTTTTTGTGCTCTGTCAGCTATTCAGTACTTTCACAATCTCAGAACATCTCATATTTCGCCATTTTGACAAGGCAAGACAAGTCGGGACTTGCTTTGTCAGAGAAATATTACGTTTACAACGATATGCCAGTCCACTACCTGTCACAAAAAGTAGTATCATTCTCTATTACCTATGAGCAAAACCTGGTGTGGAGGCGTTGTAATTTTGTGTTACACTTTTAATAGCAGCAGTCACTTTTTTTTCTAACAGGAATCATAAACTGCTATGGGAAACTGGATAGAATGCTTCTCGAATCATATCCTCCCACAGTACTCTTCGTAAGTTCCTGATGTCTCAATATATGAAGCATGCTCCCTGGTGCCGTTATCTCCTTGCAAAAACCAGTTCTTGCTAGATTCCCCATTTCTGAATGGAGTATCCAAATACATTTATTGAACTGCGACTCCCATTAGTTGTCTATACTAATAAGCAATCCTCCGTTTTCACTCTTCAGGATCCATTTCACTAACGAAGATCTACATTTTCCACCCAATAAACAGAAGATTCCATCTGTCTTTAAACTGGACGTTTCCCAGAAATTTCGTATGTCAGAGTTGTTCTTGGACCTATCAGCAATTTACTAGCACTCACTATGGGCGTTCCATTTCTAACAGCTTCAATAGCTTCAAGCAATTGATTTTCTCTTTTCTTATATAAAATGCATTTTAACCACAAGCTGTTTATTTGTCACATTAGTTATCTACTGGTTTCAGTTATTAACCATCATCCACGATGTAGGACACAAAGGATTAGTAGTTGTGCCCTGCATCCTGGATGATGGTTAAAAACAGCAACAAGTAGTAGATGACTAATGGTGCAAATAAAAAGCTAATGGTTAAAATGCTTTTTATAAAGTACTTTACAGCTTTTGAACCTCAACCAATGGAAATTTAATTTGATTTTCTTTGTTTCTTATAATTTTTTTTCTGTTCATTCTCCATACAGGCTACAGTTCGAAAACTGAAACAAAATAAAATGCTAAACAGGCCAGGCGGCGATAATCGGCAGTTCCCAACTGTGTTCACAACTCAGTAGTACGTGCCAAAACCTGGCATCAAGTGTTAGAGCTGGATCCTAAATAGTATTCTAACACCAGATGGATGTCAGCCATTGGACTTGAAAAGTGTAATGAACCACCAGAAGCTGACTGTGTGTTATGCGGACCATGTTAGCCACTTGGGGTGTCAGCTGCTGGGAGTGTCAGCTACTAGGGCTGTCAGCTACTAGGGCTCTCAGTTATTAGGGATGTCAGAAGCTGACAGTGTCAGCTAATGGTATTTTCAGCTACTGGCGATCTGGACAATTGATATGGATCTGAAATAGTATTCTGTCTCCAGGAAGTGACATGTGTATGTGCTATGGGTGTGAGTTACCCAGAGAGTCAACTATTGTTGGGTGACAGCTGCTGTGTGTGTGTCAGCTATTGCCTGCATGAGCTACTGAGCAGTGTCATATACTAGGGACTGGCAGCAACTGGGGGTATCAGCTACTGGAGAGTTCAGCTATTGGAGGTGTCAGCAGTTGGATGTTAAATAGTATGTGCAGTAGATTTCAGCTAAAAGATCTTAAATAATATTCAAACATCAGAGGATGACAATGGATATAAGCTGTGTGTGCCAACTATTCGATTTTAAGACTACAAGATAACATTAATTTATTGTGAGATGAAAAATAAGTTGGGACATACAGTGCTATATTTTTGGATGGGGTAGGGTTGCTCAAGCTGTAATTGAAGAAGCTACAAAATCATATGTACATAACAGATACAGTACCGTCTGTTAGAAATATCTATTGAACGATATTAGAGTAATGTTCATGCCACGAACACTGGGCTAGTATTTCTACATCATCTTTCTATACCGTTGTTTGTATGCGTTTTGTGTTTTATCTGAACTGTAAGATTGCTTGTATTTGTTTCCTGATTACAGGAATGAGGAAATTCGAAATGTGTCCAAGGAGGAAAAACTATTTTTCACACATAAGTAGTACAAAGATATAATTATTGTTATCAGAATACTAAGAGGAGCCGTTCGTGCCGACATGTATTGAGACAAAGGCTTAGTAGTGTAACACTAGTGTATGTGATTATGATGCCACATATTTGCAAAACAGATGCTGTCTATATAAATTTAATTTATGCACTCTTAGAGCAAGTTTTAAAATGTAGTTAATAATTGTGTATGACAAAGCGAGTCAGTTCCTCAAAATTACACTGAACTCCAAGCCACATAACTTATTTAAAACTAGCTGTGACAGGTAACTCTTTACTAGTAGCTATGATGTGGACAATGATTACTGCAAATGATACTTTATTTTTCCCTATGAATGAACATTGAATCAGAAAGTAAGAAAACAGTAAAATTCACTACTGAAAAAAATTTCAAAAAGACATAAAATTCAAAAATTGCTGCATGTCTGATCTAAATTCATTTTCGAGGATCCATTCTCTTTGACGTAGTAGGAACCAGTTTACTGACACAGAATCTTGGCAGTACGACAAAAAAAGCAGTAACTCTTTTCTTGTCCTTTCACAAAATTTATTTATTTACATTCAGGGTGAACTGCATTTCAGTATAGTTTCCTGCCCTTGCTACTTTCCTACAGATAGCAGCTGCAGAACATCAGGATAGTCTTCCTAATTTCGTTGTTTGCAGACACCATTTTTTGTTAAATGTGATCACATCTTACACAGGGGGTATCATAATTAATAACGAAAAAACTGACATGACTGAAAGTAAAAACACTTCCACCAACATGGGTCTATAAATAAGCAATTTGGGAGATGACTGTGAATGTGTAGTTAAGAGCCAACACAGACTTAAGACTGCACAAGCAGTAACACAGTCTTCAAAAATAACCAAAAGACCTGAATTTTGTGTCATGTTCAAAAGTATCTAAACGACAAGTATTCTGGGCAAATTGGGGCAATGTTCAAAACTATCCAGACAATAAGTTGAATGTATTAATAAAGCTCTGTGTTTTACCATACTCAACAATTATAAGAATAATATAGTTGTAGGCTAATTACATAACTGATATTTCATGATGTAATGCTTGATTTTTGTAGAAACCATTTTTTTTACGTGGCTGGTGCTTTTTCTCAATGCATTTGACTCAGCTCATCATCATATGACACCTACTGATTCCTTTGCGCAAATGGGCACTGGTAAGTCTGAACTTGCTGACAAATTGTCAGTGGCTGTTGTAACAAGCCAAGATTGTTCCTGGCCTCTCTGAGGAAAGGAACACTGGATAAATGAAAACATAGACAATAATGCATGTCAGCTACTGGAAGCAAACTACTAACGCAGTTGGTGCCTTGCTTGTATGTGTGCCAGCAATAGATTTTAGATACTCACATACATACCCTACTTCAGCTTCAAAATGTTGGTATTAAGGATGTTAGTGCCAATAGCCTTGTTTCTTTTTGTTTTTTAATAGGGCTTTCAGAGACTCTTATTCCTGGTTTTTTAGATAAAAACATAACCATCATAAAGACATATATTAAAGCAACAACAGCTTAATTGATGTTGTTGCTGCTTATGTGATAAAAATGTAAAAAATTATAATGATAATTGCTATTTCTGACAAAAATCCAGTAAGAGCATTAGTTATTAACATAAACAGCGGAAATGAATTTATATTACCTGTTCTGAAGCCATAAGTATCTCTTAATGCATTTAATCCTTCCAGCCAACTACTGTTACAATAGAACTTGCGTTGAAAAATTCTGATATTTTCACAAAAGTTGCTTTGCCATGATATTTTAATGTTATGGACAAGAAGACAATAGAAGCTTTCGAAATGTGGTGCTATAGAAGAATGCTGAAGATTATATGGGAGATCATGTAACTAATGAAGAGGTACTGAATAGAATTGGTGAGAAGAGGAGTTTGTGGCACAACTTGAGGAGAAGAAGGGATTAGTTGGTAGTACATGTTCTGAGGCATCAAGGGATCACCAATTTAGTACTGGAGGGTAGCGTGAAGGGTAAAAATAGTAGAGAGAGACCAAGAGATGAATACACTAAGCAGATTCAGAAGGATGTAGGCTGCAGTAGGTACTCGGAGATGAAGAAGTTTACACAGGATAGAGTATCATGGAGAGCTGCATCAAACCAGTCTCAGGACTGAAGACCACAACAACAACGGAACGAATTATCCATGTGGATGTCAAAATGCTATAGCTGGTGGAGTATGGATTCAATAGTGCTCATGGAAATGAGTAAGGTGCTGAAGCTTCCAATGCCACTTATTTCTTGTTAAAGTGGATTAAATCCAAAACATATATGTAAATTGCTTTTTGAAATTTGCAAGAAATTTTGAGAATAATCTCATAATTTGAGTACAGTTGACTACTATTTGTTTCCAAAACAATTATCACCTTATTTTTTGTGATATTTCAGCTTTTAAAGGCTGTCTGTTGTCTTTTAGACTGACGAGTTTATCTGTCAAAATAAAAAATATGAACATTAGTACATGAAAGTGAGTTGTCAGATGGATGGTTAGTTTCATATTACACTGAATTCTACAAACTACAAAAGAAATATTTTGATGAAAATAAGAGAACAACATTAATTATTATAAGTTCATTTATGTTTGCATAGTAAAAATCGCTAGATAACACAGGTTCCTTTACATTATAGTGACAATGTGCTAGGGGATTAACTTCATCTCCTAGTACACTACATTAAGCATCTACTGTTGGTTATATTACCATGCTCAGACTCTCTGATGTCGCTACACTATTTGTATGTCTTTGACAGCACAACAACTCTCGTTTCTTAATTATACAAATGTGCATTACTACTGTTCAGGATGCTGTTTGACAGGAGTGTCTTGTAGTTTCTACTGTGTGCCCACAGAAGTTGTCAATGTTTTGAACCGTAAGACGAAGTTAACATCCAAGCAATCACTAACTATAGATTGTGGTTGACTTCCATATCTGTTTTATAAATGAGTTTTTTTTTATCATTTTAGACATGATAATAACATCGTTTATTTTGATAACTCTTGTCGACATGTGCACTTTAAGCTATAAGTTATATCGACAGAAGTTCACATGTGTGTTTTGCAAATTATAGAACCAGTTTTTATGTATCTAGATGAATTTAACGTATGCTATTAATGCGTGGTACAAAGATCGAATTAGTCTCGTCTACCAA
Organism: Schistocerca serialis cubense; assembly: GCF_023864345.2. Classification (NCBI taxonomy): domain Eukaryota; kingdom Metazoa; phylum Arthropoda; class Insecta; order Orthoptera; family Acrididae; genus Schistocerca; species Schistocerca serialis. The sequence goes on from NC_064644.1 coordinate 58,498,401, forward strand.
CTCAGCGTTTATTATAGTAGAACCGATAAGCAAGCCACATGTATTTTAATAAGGTAAGAAAGATAATTTAAATGTGGAAATATTTAATCTGAGGTTCCAACGGGTTGCATAGTGTAGGACAACAATCAAAGTTTGGTTGTAAACAAGTGTAACCTAGAAGTTCATGACACAAACGTTGTGTGTGTGTGTGAGTTAGTGTGTGTGTGTGTGTGTGTGTGTGTGTGTGTATGTGTGTGTGTGTGTGTGTGTGTGTGTGTGTGTGTGTGTGTATACATATGATAATTTGGTATATAAGCGAATACCTTAGAATATGCTGTTCAATTAAGTTGAATAATGAGCTAGTGAAAATACTGAAATTAAACTAGATAGTTTTTAACTTGATGTTCTTTTACATAATGTACTGCTTCGTCATTGACTTCTTAATTACAATGAAAATTTCCCATGAATGACATATTCCATTTTTTACAGTGAGACTGGCTCTTTCATTTAAAAATTTCCCACCAACACCATCCCCTATTTGCTAGATTGCTGTGACTGGCTGAAAATTTTGATAGTTTTGCGATCAGCATGAAATTAGCTGCTTCATTATTAACTACTTGCCAACGACATGTAGCATATTTTTCTATTTCCTGCCATATGCCACTTTTTACTTTTAAATTTCCAACAATGCACCATATTGATGACATCAGCAGTGTGGCTTGTGATGTCATGATGGTGGCATCAGAGTTAACAAGAGATGGCTTGTGATATCACATAGGTAAAAAAAGTGGGCTGGAAGTCCTAATGTAAACAAAGTGCATCAAATAGTTGGTAGCCCAAATACGGTGCACTAAATTACCCATACCATCGCTGTTCAAGAACGTTATAGTTGCACAAGGTGTGCGGAATTGCTGTTAAACTGTGGTTATGGTAATCCTTTCCCTTGTATGGTTTATATGCAACTGGTGAATTGCGGAAGATTTTTTTACTTTTCGTAAACACAAATGTTCACCATTATAGTTGAAAAAGCGATTGAAAAGTAATTCCACTTTTTGTGTGTATCTGTTTCTGGAATATTTTTTAGCACCATGCACCACCTACGTTGTTTCTCTAGCTCCTGATTCACTCTATTGTTGTCTGATGCTCCCTCATCCTTGATATCTGGTCAGTTGAAGCAGCAGCCACCACGATAGCAATTAATATGAGGACACGGGTGACTGGGTGCGCTAGTTCGATGATTGTGCGCCATAGGTTGGCTTGATTATTGTGTAAAACACTAAACGTGGAACTCTAGGTCAAGGCACGTAATTTTTTGCATTAAATTTACAGAGTGTCAATCTCACTGTAAATGTGATTTTCAGTGGAAAATGTCGCTTCCAAATCTCTGTCTTACCATTATATAAGCTATATGAAACCTACGGGCCTCTCAAGGTCTCTTCCTTTTATATGACATTCTGTCACTGCTCTTAAACCAAGTGTCTTCAATGATCCTACGAGCTGGGAAAGGCAATGCCGAACGGTGAGAGAAATATAGAGGAGAGAAGGAAACGAACATGAAGACTATATTATAGAGAGGGTAGCAGCAGATTAAAATGAGATGGGAGATGTGATAATGTGTAAAAAAGTTTCGAAGAACCAAAGTGGAAGCAAGGCGCCTAGAACTGATGAACTTGCGCAATATTATTTAGCTCCTAGGGAACACGTAGCGTTAAAAAATGATTCTACTTAAAATACAAGATTTTTGAGACAAGCGATATATCCTCAGACTGTAAGAAGTACGTCTGAAGTCTAAATCCAAAGGTGGCAGGTGTTGACAAATAGGAATTTTACCAAAACGTCAGTTTAATAAGTCGTAGTTGTAAAATACTAACAGGAAATATTTAGAGGAAAATGGGAAGAATGGTAGAAGCTGTCAGAGAAGATAAGATTATAAGTATAGGAACACGCCAAGAAATACTGACCCAACAACTTTTCTTACAAGATAGAGTGCAGAACGGCTACCAAAGGTTACAGCGGTTGTAGATTCTAGTAAGGATTCCGACAAATTTACTGCAGTACGTCCTTTATTCTGAAAACGGTGGGTTTGGTTTGGGACGGTGATTCGGACTCGCCTCCGCGAGCCAGGTTATCCACATGGAGGACGGGTCGGAGACGCCGCGGTAGCAGCCCGCTCAGGTGAGAGGCGGCACCGGCGCCGCCCCTAAACCGTGACACTCCGCGCCTCGATGTGCCGCAGTGTCCACTGACGCGAGAGCGCTTGTAAACACCGTAGACGATACACTTACCAGTCCATCTCGTTACGTGAATGAAGCTTAAGATTTTCTCTTTAGTCATCAGTCTTCTGACTGATTTGATGCGGCGCTCGCAACCTACGTCCTCAATTATTTACAGGATATTGTCCACTCTCCGTCTTCCTCTACAGTTTCTACCATCTACAGCTCCCTCTAGTACCATGGAAGTCAATCCCTGATGTATTCCTGTACCTTCTTCTTGTCAGTGTTTTCCGTATGTTCCTCTCCTCGACGATTCTGTGCAGAACCCCCACATTACCTGTCCATCTAATTTTTAACACGCACCTGTCGCACCATATCTCACATGATTCGGTTCACGTCCGTTCACGTGTTCCCACAGTCCATGTTTTACGATCATACATACGACAAAATGCTTTGTTTCACACGTACCTTCTCAGAAATTTATTCCTCAAATTCAAGTCTATGTTAAACACTAGTTGATTTTTCTTGGTCACGGATGCCCTTTCTGCCAGTTCTAGTCTGCTTCTTATATCCTCCTTGCTCCATCCGTCATTGGTTATTTTGTTGCCTTGGTAGCATAATTCCTTAATTTCATCAACTTCGTGATCATCAATCCTGATGTGAAGCTTCTCACTGTTTCCAGTACTTTTGTCTTTCTTTTATTTACCCTCAGTCCATATTCTATACAGATCAGACTGTTCAATCTAATATGCAGATCCTGTAACTTACCTCACATTCTCCATCAGCAAATCTTATCATTGCCATCCTTTCACTTTGTATTTTGATTCCACTCTCGAACCTTTCTTTTATTTTCGTCATTGCTTCTTCGATGTATAGATTGAACGTAGGGGCGAAAGACTCGATCCCTATCTTACATCCTTTTTAATCCGAGCACTTCGTTCTTGATCTTAAACTGTTATTATACCCTCTTGGCTCCTGTACATTATATGTATTACCCGTCTCTCCCTATAGCTTAGCCGGCCGCGGTGGCAGTGCGGTTCTAGCCGCTACAGTCCGGAACCGCGGGACTGCTACGGTCGCAGGTTCGAATCCTGCCTCGGGTATGGATGTGTGTGATGTCCTTAGGTTAGTTAGGTTCAAGTAGTTCTAAGTTCTAGGGGACTGATGACCTCAGATGTTAAGTCCCTTAGTGCTCAGAGCCATTTGAACCATTTTTTCCCTATAGCTTACTCCTATTTTCCTGAGAATTTCGAGCATCTCGCACCATTTGACATTACTGAACTCTTTTTCCAATGGAAAAATCTTAAGAACGTGCCTTGATATTGTTTAGTCTTGCTTCCATTATCAACCGCAACCTCAGAATTGCCTCTCTAGTGCTTTTATCTTTCATAAAGCCAAACTGGTCGTCATCTAACGTAACCTCAACTTTATTTTAACTTATTCTGTATATTATTTTTGTCATAAACTTGTATGCATGAGCTGTTAAGCTCACCAAAGTCGTGCATTCCACACACGAACATCAATAGTCGTTTTATTGCCAATTCATCCAACGATTTTAGAAATTCGGATGGCATGATACTACTCCTTTTATCTTATTTAATCCTGTGTCTTCTACGACTTATCTTAGAAGATAGATTAAGAAAAAGCAAACCTACGTTTCTGTCACTTGTAGACTTGGAGAAAGCTTTTGGCAAAGTTGTCTGGAATACTCTCTTTCAAATTCTGAAGGTGGCAGGAATGAAATAAAGGGAGTGAAAGGCTATTTACAGTTTCTACAGTAACCAGATGGCAGTTACAAGAGTTGAGGGGCACGAAAGGGAAGCAGTGGTTGAGAAGGGTGTGAGTCAGGGTTGCAGTCTATTCCCGATGTTATTCAATCTGTATATTGAGCAATGAGTAAAGGAAAGAAAAGAAAAATTCGGAGTAGGAATTAAAATCCAGGGAGAAGAAACAAAATTTTTTATTCTGTCAGAGACAGAAAAGGACTAGGAAGAGTAGTTGAACGGAAAGGACAGCGTCTTGAAAGGACGGTATAAGATGAACATCAACAAGTGTAAAACGAGGATAATCAAATTAGTCGAATTAAATCAAGTGATGTTGAGGGAATTAGATTAGAAAATGAGTCACTTTAAGTAGAATATGCGTTTTCCTATCCGGGGATTAAATTACTGATGGTGACCGAAATAGATACAATATAAAATGTGGACTGGCTACGGCAAGGAAAGCGTTTCTGAAGAAGAGAAATTTGTTGACATTGAGTAAACATTCAGGTGTAATGCAGTCTTTTCTGAAAGTATTCGTATTGAGTGTAGCCATGTATGGAAGTGAAACATGGGCGGTAAATAGTTTAGACAAGAAGAGAATAGAAGATTTCGAAATGTGGTGCTACAGAACAATGCTGAAGATTAGATGGGTACATCACGTAACTGATGTGGAGGTACTGAATGGAATAGGGGAGAAGAGGAATTTATGGCACAGCTTCGCTAGAAGAAGGAATCTGTTGATAGGACACGTTCTGAGGCATCAAGGGATCACGAATGTAGTGCTGGATGGAAACATTAAGGTAAAACTCGCAGAGGGAGACCAAGAGATGAATATACTAAGCAGATTCAGACGGATGTAGGTGGCACTAGGTGCTGGGAGATGAAGAAATTTGCACAGGATAGAGTAGCATGGAGTGATGCATCAAGCCAGTCTATGGACTGAAGGCCACAACAACAACAACAACAACAACAACAGCCGTTCGTTTCGTTAACTCCGTCGTCGTCGATCCGTTTTTTTTTTTTTCACTGGTGTGTGCGTTCTCTCCAGTGCGAGTGATCGTAAACTATGCTCTGTTCTACCTGTGCAGCGTAGGATGAAACAGCAGGTATAAAACACAGGCAGTAAAAAATATTTACAGATTGTTCAGTAACCAGACTGCGGTTATGGAGTAAACAGACATGGAAGGGAAGCAGTGGTTGGAAAGATAATGACACGAAGTTGTTGCGTACCATTACTTTCTTCAATGTGGACACTGAACAAACAGTAAAGGAAACAAAAAAGTAACTTGAAGATAATAGAAGTTCACGAAACGTTAAGATCGGTCTATGAAATTTTAATTCTCTCACAGATGTAAGAGAACAACGAGGAGCCATTGAACGCAGTGCATAGTGCTTCAAAAAGAATTAATAAGCTGCACATCAAGATAAGCAAAGTTAACAGCGTGGGTGACCTAAATCAAATTACGAAATGAGACCCTAAACGTAGTGGATTAATTTTATTTGCGCAGCTAAATAAGTGACTGAAGTAGAGAGGTTAGATCCTGCAAACCGCTAATGAGAAGAAAATCTCTCTGGAAGTAAGAAAGGAAATAAACATATAAAATAAATATACACATAGACAATTTTTCTAAAGGTATTTTTATGGAATGGAGTCTTCAAAGGAAGTGAAACTTGAACAGTACTCAGTACAAACATGGAGAGAATAGAGCCGTTTCATATTTTACGCAACAGGGGAATGCTGAATATTACATGAGTAGGTTGGATAACTAAGAAAGAGGTAGTGAAATGAAATGGGGAGAAAGAAATTATGTCACAAATCAATTGAAAGTAGTGAACGCTCGGTAGAACACATCTTGACGCGTCAAGTGGTAATCAATTTGGTAGTAGTACTATAAGTAGTAATAGTAGCAGTAGTAGTTTTACTTATCTGTAGATCTTTTTTTGTGAGGACTTGCGACAAGTCTTTGTATAAAAATTCAAGAACAACAAAAATAAAGCAATTCTCACAGACACACATTTGCTACATTACAGACAACGCTGGGATGGTGGAAATCGTGTGTGTGCATGAGTGGGGGTTGTGGGGGGGGGGGGGGGCGGAGTGGTTGAGGGAAGCTGGGGAGGAGGAGGAGGGGTGGTATAATCGAGTGAAGTGGGTGGTATGCGATAAAAGTTTAGTGAAGAAAGAAGCATTCTGTCTCATCCCATACTAATTTCACTTCCTACCCTGAAACTGCACTGGAGTATAATTTAATTTTCAATATGAAAAGTAGGAGGTGGAATCCTTTGATTCATAGTCTCAGAAATGTGCGTTCTGAAGTAATTAGTTTCTATTAGAAAACAACATTTCGACAACTCTTCAAAATAAAATGCCGTTCTCTCGTCTTTGTCAATTTATATTTTCCTTAGAGGACTTGTGTAAAAATATACTGAAATTTAAATGAAACTCGCTTGCTTTGTTTCAATTCAACGGGCACGTATAACCGAAAACTATTCGGTTCTTTCCTGTCCTCTGTCTGTTCGCTCATATTTACTTTTAATTTTGGACGGAATAAAATATCAACTCTTTTTCCTCTACTAACTAATTCCGTCCACTGGCATTTCACGAAATGAAAAATGTCCCCTGCAATGTCGCAGCGGTTTCACCTTCAAGCAGTATTCGACTTTGATTTCACGTGCCAGCATTTCACATACAAAACATTCAGTTTTTTTACCTGTTTAATGCCTTTTTGTTGTGTAGAACGATTACGCATAACTTTTTTCTGTACAGAGGAAAATACAGTGGTATACAGTAGTTAACAGCGCGTAGTGGTGGCACGATAAATCGTCTCGAAAATGTTCAATAGTCAAGGGTAGTTACATCGTTTATCTGTAGACGAACTTTTTACTGAAAGTTGAGCTATCATTTCTTACATAGCTACCATAATATTTCGAATATCTCAGGCACTCTTTCAGCGCAAATGTGGACTCGGAAACTCATAAAGACCTTTTCATTCGCTAGTTGTCGTCATTTTTACAATGGCCTATAAAATTCAATAAAGAATTGTAAGCCTTCACGAGGAAAGAAGGTTTGCTTTCAACTTCCTATCAACGACGAGGTCGTTAGAGACGCAGCACAAAATAGGATCGAGGAGGTACAGTAAAGGAAGCCGGTTGTGTAGTCTCCAAGGGAACTATTCCTGAATATCCTTAAACAATCAAGAAAAAAGGCAAGCAAAACCATTATCTGGGGAGGGATCTAAGCCACTGTTCACCGAAGTGCAAGTTTGAAGCTTGAACTACTGCGTAACCTTACTTGATAAGTATTTACGTTCTCAAAACAAAGTGAAATGAAGTGCTCCATGCTTTGATGCCGATAAGTTTTATTAAATTAATCAGTTTCTTGTTTAAAATAAATATAGGAACTTCACAAGTGAAATTATTCCCACGACTAACCCGATACTACAGGAGTCAATTAGTTTCAATCAGTACCGATGAGCAAAGCCGGAATCGTCGTAGATACCGACACACACACACACACACACACACACACACACACAGTCAGAGTTGTAAAATCGAAGTTGAGGTCGAGAAAGCGAAATCTGAGCGGAATTTGCGAACTAGTATACTGAGGCTTCAACAACAAGATACTGATTATTGATACTGTACCACGGGGTAGCATTTATTTACTAAAGAAAACGGTAACCGCACGAGACGTGTTTGCCGGGAATGTTGGAGTCTCGACTACTAAAAGCGGAAATATTGGCTGGGAGGGGGCGGGGTGGGGGGGTAAGGGGGAGGGTGGGATGGACTACTCGGTTAGCAGAGTAGCTTTAAGGAGCGCACACGGAGTAGTTTTAATTCAGACGAAATAACATTTACCAGACGATATGCAGATGGCGAAATCAGATCGCGTTCAGAGTAAACAATTTTGACTGTCAAAACTTTATCAGTAAACTGTCGGAGTGTTCGTACGTTGCCAAGTTTATTGCCCTTCAAGAATGTTCTCGGGGCTTAAATTTTACTTGGGACCGACAGCTCGCTGAAACCTGAAGTAGATAGCTCTGAGATACAATCTAAAAAAAAAAAAAAATTCAGAAAACAGCATGATTTACTCAAGAGAAAGAGCTCCACAAACTGAGAGTTCATCAAAACATTACTCCACCTCTGATCCTTTTGCAAAGTTATTCGGCTTGGCACTGACTGACACAGTTGCTGGAGATCCTCTTCAGGCTAGGGACCCTCCAATCAGATGGGTATTTTGACAATCTAACGCGCCAGTTAGACTGAATGTGGCAAGCTGTCCCTCAGAAAGATATCTAACAACTCCATGAAGCAACACCAAGCCGAATAACTGCTTTCATAAGGGCTGGAGGTGAACCAACTTGTCAGTGACGTGCTCAATGTATGAAGCTCTTTCTCTTCAATAAACAATTCAGTTTTTCAATTAGACGCAATTGGAGAGAAAGTGTCCAGTGCAATTGACAAGAATTTTGTCTCTATTGAGGTCGAAATTGCGTGTGACAGTGAGATTATGTAGTCACATATAGCAGACCTAGATGCAATCAAATTAATTGTTGGATTTTTTTACCGCCCACCCAATTCCACTGTGACAGTTTTAGAGTAATCAAAAGAAAGTCTGTGGTCAGTAGGTGACTTTAATCTACCGTTTATAGACTGATATGTATATGGATTTAATGCAGAGGAGTACAGGGAGACAATCTTGTGAAATACTTTTGAACATAAAAGCTGTCTTGAGCAGCTAGCTATACAGTCCATACGCAGTGTAAATACTTGAGGCCTTGTAGCTACAAAAAGGCCAGAACTTACGGTCTGCGTCAGCACAGAGACGGAAATTAGTGATCATCACGTCACCACAGCGCCAGTGGTTACTGAAGTAAATAAATCAGCCGAGATGTCTAGGAGAACGTTTCTGCCAGAAACAGCACTTAAGCAGTTGTTAGCATCTCACCTAGACAGGGAATTGACTTTATTTTGTTCCAGTAAGTCATCATCATCATCATCATCATTTAAGACTGATTATGCCTTTCAGCGTTCAGTCTGGAGCATAGCCCCCCTTGTACAGTTCCTCCATGATCCCCTATTCAGTGCTAACATTGGTGCCTCTTCTGATGTTAAACCTATTACTTCAAAATCATTCTTAACCGAATCCAGGTACCTTCTCCTCGGTCTGCCCCGACTCCTCCTACCCTCTACTGCTGAATCCATGAGTCTCTTGGGTAACCTTGCTTCGCCCATGCGTGTAACATGACCCTACCATCTAAGCCTGTTCGCCCTGACTGCTACATCTATAGAGTTCATTCCCAGCTTTTATTTGATTTCCTCACTGTGGACACCCTCCTGCCATTGTTCCCATCTACTAGTACCTGCAATCAGCCTAGCTACTTTCATATCCGTAACCTCAACCTTGTTGATAAGGTAACCTGAGTACACCCAGCTTTCGCTCCCATACAACAAAGTTGATCGAAAGATTGAACGGTGCACAGATAACTTAGTCTTGGTACTGACTTCCTTCTTGTAGAAGAGAGTAGATGGTAGCTGAGCGCTCACTGCATTAGCTTTGCTACACCTCGCTTCCAGTTCTTTCACTATGTTGCCATCCTGTGAGAATATGCATCCTAAGTACTTGATACCGTCCATCTGTTCTAACTTTGTTCCTCCTATTTGGCACTCAATCCGTTTATATTTCTTTCCCACTGACATTACTTTCGTTTTGGAGATGCTAATCTTCATACCATAGTCCTTACATTTCTGATGTAGCTCTGAAATATTACTTTGCAAACTTTCAATCGAATCTGCCATCACAACTAAGTCATCCGCATATGCAAGACAGCTTATTTTGTGTTCACATATCTTAATCTCACCCAGCCAGTCTATTGTTTTCAACATATGATCCATAAATAATATGAACAACAGTGGAGACAGGTTGCAGCCTTGTCTTACCCCTGAAACTACTCTGAACCATGAACTCAATTTACCGTCAACTCTAACTGCTGCCTGACTATCCATGTAAAGACCTTTAATTGCTTGCAAAAGTTTGCCTCCTATTCCATAATCTTGTAGAACAGACCATAACTTTCTCCTAGGAACCCGGTCATATGCCTTTTCTAGATCTATAAAGCATAGATACAATTCCCTGTTCCACTCATAACACTTCTCCATTATTTGCTGTAAGCTAAAGATCTGGTCCTGAAAACCTCTAAGAGGCCTAAACCCACACTGATTTTCATCCAATTGGTCCTCAACTAATACTCGCACTTTCCTTTCAACAATACCTGAGAAGATTTTACCCACAACGCTGATTAAAGAGATACCTCTATAGTTGTTACAATCTTTTCTGTTTCCATGTTTAATGATTGGTGTGATTACTGCTTTTGTCCAGTCTGATGGAACCTGTCCCGACTCCCAGGCCATTTCAATTATCCTGTGTAGCCATTTAAGACCTGACATTCCACTGTATTTGATGAGGTCCGACTCAATTTCATTCACCCCAGCCGCTTTATTGCATTGCAATCTATTGACCATTTTTTCCAGTTCCTCAAATGTGATCCTATTTCCATCATCATTCCTATCCCATTCTACCTCGAAATCTGAAACATTACTGATAGCATTGTCACCTACATTAAGCAACTCTTCAAAATATTCCCTCCAAGGCATCCACAGGATTCACCAGCAGTTTTCCTGACCTGTCCAAAATACTTGTCATTTCCTTCTTACCTCCCTTTCGAAGACTGCTAATTACACTCCAGAATGGTTTTCCAGCAGCTTGACCCATAGTCTCCAACCTGTTTCCAAAGTCTTCCCACGATTTCTTCTTGGATGCTGCAATTATCTGTTTGGCTTTGTTTCTTTCTTCAACATAACTTTCTCTGTCTACCTGGGTTCTGGTTTGTAGCCATTTTTGATACGCCTTCTTTTTCCTTTTACAGGCTGCCTTGACTGTATCATTCCACCAAGCTGTTTGCTTCATCCTACTTTTACACACAACTGTTCCAAGACATTCTTTAGCCACTTCTAGTACTGTGTCCCTGTACCTTGTCCATTCCTTTTCCAATGACTGTCATTGACTACATTCAACTAACTGGTACCTTTCTGAGATCGCTGTTATGTACTTGTGCCTGATTTCCTTATCCTCCTACATATGGACCTGACCTCCTGCATTTTCGGCCTCACAGTCCCAATTTCACTGCAGATTAAATAATGATCAGTGTCATCAAAGAATCCCCTGAATACATGTGTGTCCCTCACAGCCTTCCTGAATTCCTGATCTGTTATTATATAGTCAATGACAGATCTGGTTCCCCTGCCTTCCCAAGTATACCGGTGAATGTTCTTATGTTTAAAAAAGGAGTTTGTGATTACTAAGCCCATACTGGCACAGAAATCCAAGAGTTGTTTCCCGTTCCTGTTGGCCTCCATATCCTCTCCAAATTTACCCATAACCTTTTCATACCTTCTGTTCGATTTCCAATCCTGGCGTTAAAATTATCCTTGAGCAGAACACTGTCCTTGTCCGTTACTCTAACAACTACATCACTGAGTGCCTCATAAAAACTATCCATCTTATCTTGATCTGTCCCTTCACAATGCGAATATACTGACACAATCCTAATTTTCTTGCTAGACACTGTCAAATCTATCCACATCAGTCGTTCGTTTACATATCTTATTGCAACTACGCTGGGTTCCATTTCTTTCCTGATGTAAAGCCCTACACCCCATTGTGCTATTCCTGCTTTGACTCCTGACAGGTAGACCTTGTATTCTCCCACTTCCTCTTCTTTCTCACCCCTTACCCGAATGTCACTAACAGCTAAAACGTCCAGCCCCATCTTACTTGTAGCCTCTGCCAGCTCTATCTTCTTCCCAGAGTAGCCCCCATTGATATTAATAGCTCCCCATCTCATTACCATTTGTTTGCCAAGTCGTATCTTTGGAGTCCCTGGTTTATCAGTTAGAGGTGGGACTCCGTCACCTCCAAAGGTCCGAGGCATTTTGCTCTCATTGTTGCCAGCATCATATTTAAAGTACCAGGGAAGCAGTTTGCTAGCCTTACTTACCCCGAGTCCCATTGGGTTTTACCCCTAACGGCTGAGGGACTAACCGGTGGATTTGGTAGTCTCTGCCGTATGAGCACAAAGATGACCACGATTTAGAATATGTCCGAGATGCCCAGCCTTTTTCCAAAGTAACTGGTATCCCGACTGTCGGGACCACTTACTTGGCCACTCATACGTTGCCCGTGGTTCATGAACTAGGACATGACTACAGGAACACACACCATGTCCCAGTAAGATGTAGAGGGAATTTGGCCATAGTTTAAACAGACGGAAAATCGTAGCCTGGAGAAATACGTGATCTTAAAAGTGGATTAAGTATGAGGAAGACCCGCCGTGGTGTTATAACGAAATTCCGAAAATGATGAAGAAGCAAAGGCTGTTGCACTCTTCGGTTCAAAAGGGAATGGCCAAATGACGACAGGCAAAAGCTGGTTGAGATTCGTGCATGTGTAACAAGATCTTTGCTTGAAGCGTACAACTCCTACCACTGTCATACCCTGGCAGAAGATCTGGCCGAGAACCCGAGAAACTTCCGGTCCTGTGTAACATCGGTAAGCGGGACTAAGGCTTCCATTCAGTCTCCCGTTGACCAGTCTGTATTCTCAGTTCTAATATAATACATTTCCTAGAGACGAAATAGCTTCTGTCCTCGAATCAGCACGGTTTTGGAAAGCTTCGCTCGCGCGAAACTCAATATGCCCTTTTCTCACATGATATATTGCGAGCTATGGATGATGGACAACAGGCAGATTCCACATTTCTAGATTTCCGAAAAGCAATTGACACGGTGAACCATGAACACTGTTATCAAAAGTACAAGCCTATGGAATAGGTTCCCAGATATGTGAGTGGCTCGATAACTTCTTAAGTAATACGTTGTCCTAAACGGCTAGTGCTCGTCAGACTTAGTAGAGCCCTAGGAAAGTGTGATAGGAGCGCTATTATTCTCGATGCATATAAATGATTTGGTGAAGAGAGTGGGCAGCAGTCTGCAATTGTTTGCTGATGATGGCGTGCTGTACCGGAAGACGTCGTCATTGAATGTCCGTAGGAGGATATAAGATAGACAAGATTTCTGGTTGATGTGGTGAACGGCAGCTAGTTCTCAACCCAGTAATGTTCTAATACAGCATTAATGGTGTCCTGCTTGACAGAGTCACGTCGGTTAATTGTCTGGGCGTAACGTGTCAAGGCGGTATGAAATGGAACGAGCATGTAAGAATTGTGGTACCGAAGGCAAATTTTCGACTTTGGTATATTGAGAGAGTTTTGGAAAAGTGTGGTTTCTTCTTTCAAGGAGACCGCCCATAGGACGTTAGTGTGACCTATTCTTGTTTACTGTTGGACTGTTTGGTATCGGCAACAAGTCAGATTAAAGAAAGACATCGAAGCAGTTCAGAGACGGGCTGCTAGATTTGTTACCGGTAGGTTCGAACTACACGTAAGTGTTACGGAGATGCTACAAGGCTCAAATGGGAATCCTGGAGGCTAGGCAACGAATTTTTGAGCAACACTATTGAGAAAATTTAGAGAACCGGCATTTGAAGCTGACTGCAGAAAGATTCTGCTACCGCCAACGTGCCTTTCATACGGAAGCATATAGATAGTCGTTCTCCCTCTCACTACGTACGTGTGGGGGACGGAAGGAAATGAATAGCCGTGCAGTGTTTCAAAAATGGATCAATTGGCTCTGAGCACTATGGGACTTAACATCTGTGGTCATCAGTCCCCTAGAACTTAGAACTACTTAAACCTAACTAACCTAAGAACATCACACACATCCATGCCCGAGGCAGGATTCGAACCTGCGGCCGTAGCAGTCGCGCGGTTCCGGTCTGAGCGCCTGAACCGCTAGACCACCGCCGCCGGCCCGTGCAGTGGCTTGTGGAGTATGTATGTAGACAAAAATATAGAAACATCCAAGACGGAGCACCTTACCATGCCTAATACTGTGCAGGAAAACCGTTGACATCCCAAACAGCTTCCAGTCGTCTCGAACTGATAAACAGAGAACCTGTATGCTTTGCAAGCGAAACTTCTTGAAAAGTATTGACAAGTTAAGGCAACGATTTTGGGGTGGATAGCCATCACGCACGCTTCTCTCCAGAATGGGCCACCATTGTTCAACAAAATTGACTGTGGAGGCCTGGAGAGATGCAATAATTCATCTTCGTGATCCCAAAACTAGTGCTGGAAGACATGAACTGTCTGAACATAGGCTCTGCAGTTTTGGAACACAGCATCACATCTGGAAAACAAATATTACACAGTGGGAGGGATCTCATCTGTCGAAATGGTCATATAATCCACGGCAGCAGTACGACCTGTGCTCCATGGAATATCACGATACGGCTGTCCAAATTATCACCGAAACCTCGCCACGTTTCTCTCTTGGGATTTAAACTCCTCCAGAATTGGAAGCGTTGTAAAGCGAGTCATCCGACCAAATGACATTTTCCATTGCTGCATAGTCAGGATTTTATGGCTTCGTCACCATGTTTTGCCCCTACGGACACTTACATCGCTGAAGAGTATTCTTGGGATTCTAGGGCGCCCTTCGAGTGGTTTCGGTGCTGAGAGGGTTCGCGAGTGTGACATACAGTTCTGGAGGGACGTCTGGAGCTGTCTTATTTTTCGTCACAGTCCACATCAAGCAGCGTCTGTCACGACCACTTAGGGGATGATCTTTTTTCACTTTCCTCGTGTGTGGTATTTTCTTCGATATGGTGCCTGTTAAAACAGCAAACACTTTGGTTATCTTGGTGACGGAAATACCATCCATATGCGCACAATCAATCTCACCACATTCTGATTCATTTCCTCCGGAATAATGAACTCGCTATACATGACTATGACTGATACTTCATATCATATTGAGGGCGTTGTGCACGCGCTGTTCGTGGTCAGATACATGCGCGCCTCAGCCAGACTCGGCTAGTATCAATATTTATGTTCAAGCTTGCGTTTTTCGCGGGATTTCCATGATTTTGTACATCTCCTGTATCTGCCAGACTAAGAATTGAACTACTACAGGTTATGGAATACTGAAGACGTTATATAGGTCCTGAGGGGGCTTCTGTGAATGATCTCAAGATTTATATTACGTTCGTCTGTGGCTCCATGCAGGTAAATGTAGCTGTCATCTACCAAGCTTCCACCACTTTTTTTTTTTCAGTCTTCTGCCTGATTTGATGCGGCCGGCCACGAATTCCTCTCTTGTGCCAACCTCTTCATCGCTTAGAAGCACTTGCAACCTACGTCCTCCATTATTTTCTAGAGGTGTTCCAATCTCTTTCTATAGCTTTTACGTCCTCCATTATTTTCTAGAGGTGTTCCAATCTCTTTCCATAGTTTTTGCCTTCTACAGTTCTCTCTAATACCATGGAAGTTGTTCCCTGATGTCTTAACGGTTGTCCTATCCTCCTGTGACTTCTCCTTGTCAGTGTTTTCCACACATTCCTTTCCTCTCCGACTCTGCACAGAACCTCCTCATTTCTTACCTTATCAGTTCACCTAATTTTCAACGTTCGTCTGTAGCATCACATCTGAAATGCTTCGATTCTCTTCTGTTCCGGATTTCCCACAGTCGATGTTTTACTACCTTATAACACCGTGCTCGAAACGTTCATTCTCAGAAATTTCTTCCAAAAATTAAAGCCTGTGTAGTAGACTTCCCGTGTCCAAGAATGCCCCATTAGCCAGTGACAGTCTCCTTTAATGTCCTCCTTCCACCGTATTTCATAGGTTATTTTGCTGACTAGGTAGTAGACTTTCTTAACTTCATCTACTTCGTGACCACCAGTATTGATGTAAGGTTTTTCGCTGTTCTCATTTCTGCTGCGTGTAATTTGTTTCTTATTTCCTCGATTTACTCTTAATACATCTTTTGTACTGACTAGACTCTTCATTCCATTCAGCAGATCATGCAATTCTTCTTCAGTTTCACTCAGGACGGCGATGTCATTAGCGCATCTTATCATTGATATCTTTTCACCTTCAATTTTAATTCCACTCCTGAACCAGCCTTTAATTTCCGTCATCGTTTCTTCGATGTACAGATTGAAGACTAGGGCCGAAAGACTGCATCCCTATCTTTTCTAAAGCCAAACTGATCGTCATCTAGCACATCCTAAATTTTCTTTTCAATTCCTCTGGATATCATTCTTGTCAGCAACTTGGATGTATGAGCTGTTAACTTGACTGAGCGATATCTCGCACTTGTCAGCTCTTGCAGTCTTCGTAATTGTGTGGATGAAGTTTTTCCGAGAGTCGGATGGTATGTCGCCAGACTTATACATCCTACACACCAACGTCAATAGTCGCTTTGTTGCCACATCCTCCAATGACTTTAGAAATTCTGATGGAAAGTTAACTATCTCTTCAGCCTTATTTGATCGTAAGCCCTCTAAAGTTCTCTTGAAATTCTGATTCTAATACTGAATCCACTGTCTCCTCTAAATCGACTGCTGTTTCTTCTTCTATCACATCGGACAAACCTTCCTCCTCATACTAGCCTTCAATGTATTATTTCCAGCTACCCCCTCTCTCCTCCAAATTTAACAGTGGGATTCCCGTTGCGTTCTTAATGTTACCGCTTTTGCCTTTAATCTCATCGAAAGGAATTTTGACTTCCCTATAAGCTGAGTCAGTCCTTCCGACAGTAATTTCTTTTTCGACTTCTTCATATTTTTCCTGCGGTCATTTGGTCGTTATTTCTGTCAGAAATACAATGGATACACATTTTAACTGTATCCACCCCTACTCCAATTCGTGATTTCTGCTAGAGATTCTATTGTTTGCTCTTCTGCACGACCATTCCACTCCTCGCGGCACGTTATCTGTACCCGCACCACCACGTTCCTCTAAATTTTTGTTATAAATTGTTTTATTTCTTCCTATTTGTAAAATTTTATGCATGTTACCACCGCGTTTTATTACGATGTCCATACTTTAGCTGTTGACGAATTACATGTGTACAGGTTCTTCGCTGCCTAACAGTCCACAGTCACACGTTTAATCATAGCCATAATGCAAGTCCAATTCCGGCTTAGTTGTTCGAGACTCAGTCTACCACGCGCAACCTACAACATGTGTGCCGCGGGTGTTTCCCTTGCTGGTTCTACGTCTGTCCCACACACAGGTGTTATAATATTTTTATGCTTTTTATTAAGGCGACAAAAAGGCCTTGACAAGCTACCTTACCTTCACTTTTATCGTAATTGCTGTTGGTTTATCATAACGGTCAGCCAGGTATACTACAAGTGGTTCCTTGCTATGGGGTCATCGATTTTCCTAATTTTTCATCAAAAGGAGTCGCATGATTCTTGGTATGAAACTCGGGATGAATGTCTGACGTTATGAGTCTCTAGTACAACATAGGACAGGTGACGTTTTTAAAAACATCGCGTACCCTATATATCGACATTTAGGCAATATCATTATCGACCTTCGACGTATAAAGATGAAGTATTGATGTGTCGATTTACCGACGCAAGAAATAACGATGTACTGGCCTATAAAAATATCTGCTGCTCCTTGCAAATATACTGCCTGGTTTAGAGCTATATATTTAAGTAGTGATTTATTATTAAGCTCTATACATTAACAAGCTGGTAGCCTGCTTACCCCCCGTAGAACAAGAATTGGAAGAAAAGCGACGCGCGTTCACGCTTAGCTGTAACCACTTTGCTAACAATGATAACTGCATATAAATGGCAGAATAAAAGGTGTCCGATGGATCCGTAATTCGGGTTCGTTACATGTTGGATCTGTCCGGAATACTTCATGCCGACTCCCCTGTTTTCATCATTCCTAGCAGTTGTAGCATCAAAGTTGCGTGGTGAAGTTAAACGTTGCAATTCCTGCTGATATCAGCGAGCGCCGATTACGTCATCATTTCTCCTCACACGTCTCCGACCACCGCTAAGAACAATCTTGTGATATAGATTTTTTCATCATTTTTAGCAGCTGTTTTTGAAGAATGCAGATGTGAAGAAATAGCACTCCGGTTGCTTTAAAAATTGTTTTTAACGCAACTAGTGTGTTATTTCTTCACATCGGAAATCTTACTTTCCATTCACACCGCCATCCTACAGTGCAATCGGATTTCTTCTCTGTGCCACCTTCCTCACGCAGTGAAAGTAAAATTATGTTCTACTACAATTTCAAAAGAACAATTTGGAATATTTACCATAAATTGCGAAAAAATGTAATGTGAAATAAACATATCGGCACTAGATACTGCCATTTAGATGTCGATGTATCGATATATTTATGTAGGAGTTAGCCTATTTTTATCGGTATTTTTGTAGAAATTTAGATGTATCGTTATGTAGATATTTCATCGACATTTCTGGTACAACACCACCAATTATCTGTCCGAAGTACTGCCATAGTATACAGTCACCGCTTTCGCATTTGCTTAATGGTGAGTTATTCTTAAGTGCATCAGTAGTTGTAGTAGGTTGCTGTCATTCACTTCTGTAGAACCCGCAGACCTTACATGCGGCAAATACTGTTAAAGTTCTTTTTTTTTACAGGCTTTAGGCATACACTTTAATGACTATAAATATTTTTTACACTAGGTATCATGACCTCATGTGTTCTATTATTTTACTAATGACAACAGCTCATAATGGATTAGCATTCCGGATTTGCATCTGAACTATGGGACATCGTAGCTTCCCCATTGTTTCAAGGCTAATCGTATGAGAAATGGTTCTTAAATATTTTTTCACAGTTTTGTCGACGAGTGTTTGAAAAATATTTTCAAGAATTTTTATTAATCTTCTTCCCTTTTTGTAAAATCCTATTCTAAGAAAAATTGAGGTTTAATTAACTGTGCACCACCTGAGGATGTCCTGTAACGGTGCGAAACCCGCAGTGTTCCGAATGAAGGACTGCACAGCAGCTAAAGCGGCTTGAAGAGTCTTCATTGAATGTGAATCCCATCAGTTCATAACACCGTTTGTAATAAAAAGGATTGGGTTTGAAGATTCTTCAGTATCTATAATGTTATTTTACTGAAGTGCTGCAAAGATATATCAATAGTAATGAAATCTCCTTGACACAACAAATGTATTGTGATTTTTCACGATTTTCTGACACAAATAAAGAACGGAAAGTTCTACGTCTAAAATGCTAGAAGAGTCGTGTCAAACATTCTCTGTATTTTAGACAACAGAAAAAATTACCATAATAACGGTAAGCTGTAGACGTCTGTTATTATCTATATGTACATTTAAATCCATACCTCGCAGCCTGCTTACTGTGTGTGGCGGCTTATATGTACTTCTGCTACCTCTTGTCGTTTCCGATCTTTCATGTTTCATTCGCGAATGGTGTCTGGAAGGCACGACTGTGACTAATCCTACTTATCAGCACCAGTTTCTATGAATTCTTCGCCTTGTGCTTTTCGCAATACGTAGGCCTATGTGGTAGGAAATAAAGTGTCGCTCGACTATTCTGCTGAGGGTGCGCTTTTGGAATTTACAGAACAAAATTCTCTCTTAAGAACAGTGCCTCTCCTCTCTGTTAGGTCCTGTCACTGGAGTAGGGCGAGCACCAGCAACGCTGTCGCTCTTACTAAACAAATCAGCGACGGAACGCGTCGATTTTCGTTATCCACTTTCTGTTCTATTGATCACATCTTGTACGGGCACAAAACTGACACATAGTATTCCAGAATCGCTCGGTTTTCGTTCTCAGATGAATTAATTTTATACTAAGATTCTTCCAGTTAACCTACAGTTAGTTTAATGTTGTTGTTTCACTCTAAGTTGCTGCATACGACAACCGTAAGGTATTTGGTGGTTGTTACTGCCTCCAGTCATTTTCGTCAATAGTTCAATCGAGTATTAATGTACCTGTACAACTGGTTTGCGAAATACGCTATATTCATTTACTTCCATCGTCAACCACTCTTCCCTGCAACAATCGCCGATCCTCTGCAGCTCACTATTTCACCAAGATCTTCTGGAGAAAAAACATTCCAGTAAAAAGCAGCATTGTCTGTGAACTCAGGTGAAACCTCTGCCGTTCTCCATTTGATCAGTTACATGCCCTGTCAGTACAAAAGATTTCGAGTCTCGCTTAAAAAGAAATAGAGAACAGTTAAGAAGGTAGTTTTAATGTTTCAGATGTTTTAAATAATCTCCTCCCACCTAATTTCAAAGAACAGAACATTCGTACAAGTCACGCGTTTTGAGGCGCCACGTAACGGATTGCGCGGGTGCTCCCGCCGGAGTTTCGAGTCCTCCCTCGGGCATGGGTGTGTGTATTGTTCTAGCATAAGTTAGTTAAAGTAGTGTGAAAGTCTAGGGACCGATGAACTCAGCAGCTTGGTCCCTTAGGAATTGAAACATACACATATTCGTAAAACGATGAGAAAATCGCAGAAAAAGCCTTCTTCGAGATGTTGTTGAAGTCACGTGTCACATTGACTTGATTGCTGGTTATGATGTCAAAGTGATGACCACGTAAATAGATGCTGTTTGTCGTTTTGTGGTATGTTAGTACTGACAAGACCGAGTATCGTCACCTGTAATGATATATTCCAGAAAAGCGTTGTCGGCGTTCTACATTTCACGTGTCGTTGCCTTTTTTCTGGAGTCAGTTTGTGTGGGACAAACTTTTCAGATTTTTCTCTTCTGGCAAACGTTCTGGAGAATGTCATGAACACTCATGGATTTTTCCCCACTGTGATTTGTACCACAACGACGTTGGCACGCTCTGGCCACTCATCAACTACTTAGCACTGCCTACCTGGCCGAATACACGAGGTTTTTTTCTACCGTTGTAACATAAAGCATTTTAGCTGTCCAGGAAATGTTCCATCTCAAAAATCACGTCATTTTTCTGGAAATTCCTGTCAAGCAACGGTTTACTCCCCCAAGGAAAGATGAAGATATCACTTGGTACCATGTCGGGAGAATACAGATGGTGACGGAACGTCTGTCAACCCTAAGAAGCAACATGTTTGACTAGGTCCTGTCCAGAATGGCCTGCGAATTTGTCCTCAATCAAAAACACCCCTTTGGACAATATCCTATGACGTTTAATCTTGGTAGCCTGCCCTAATGTCCTGTATATGTTTCACTGGTGCACTACTCTGACGGTTTGCTCTGGCGAGATGTAATCTGTTAGGATCACACCACAGCAGTCAAAAATGCTCTGAGATTGACAGTGTCTGATGATGGTTGTCTTCACCTATTTAGGCGGTGATAACACCCATGTTTTTCTTCCTCTGTTGCCTCGGTGCGATAGAGATCCACCCGGCACCCGTCCACGGCTAACGAAGTCATATTGATTGGTCTCATACAATCTACAACATTGTCGCAGTTAACTCGCCTCGGCGGGTTATCTGAGGGTGTGTGTGCGGTGAGGGGGGGGGGGGAGGGGGGGAGGGGGGGGGGGAATGGGCGTGTGAATGTTACTTGTCGCGAACCAAGCGACCGGCGATCTTTGTCATTTTTCAAATATCGTGTGAGATCATGAAAACCGACCCACGATTTACACAGTTGTTAACTGTCACCTTCACTGCTTGAAGCTTGTCTTCTAACCCGACTGCCTCTCGGTTTCTTTTCTGATTCCTGACACTTCAGCGGTAGATGGTCTTCCACCCTCTTCGTCACCCAGACTTGTCTGACCACACTAGAGACGTCTACGTTATATATAAGCGGCAATCAAATAAAACTGAGCCACATGCAAACAATTAAGTGAACTGTTTATTACTTCAATCGTAAATGCCACATCTGTTAAGGTATTTATCCCGTTGTGACACAAGACGGGAAGTGCCTTCATGGAAAAATGGTTGCGGCTGCCTACGGAAACATGAATGTAACCCGACCGTGCATCTCTTCGCCCGAAGCAAGTCGCCAGCCACGAATGTCTACCTTCAAGGCCCAAAAGTATGCAAATCTCATGGCGAGGCGTCGAGACTATATGGAAAATATCTGCAGCATAGTCCAAACAACATTGCCAAAATGTGGACGGGCATATTGTTGGCAGGCGGTTTCGACTACGCTACAGCGATTTCTACCGAGAACTTTGCATTCAGATTCCAAGCTCATTGCATTCTGCAGCAAATCGAGATTTTACGGTAGTCTGAGGCCCGTGTAACACGATATTTGTTCGTATGATTGCATTATTTTGATTTGTGTACGTATGCCCATTGCAATTGTTTATTGCGTGTCGGAACAAACTGTGAAACTCTGCAAATATTTGAATGTTAATGCGCAGTGTATGTTCATCATTTAGGATCTTAGATTCCGTTTTAAAGCAAAAGTAATGTCATATGTTGAGCGGTTAGCAATCTGCAGTTGATGGCTATCATGCAGTGCTTCAAATTAGATTCTTGTTCCTCACGCACAGTACTTGAAAGAGTGCCCGGTTTCTAGTTGTTCATTCATCTTTTACGATCACTAATGTCGATCTTTCTCATAGTTTAGCTTCGTGGCTTTCATTTGTTTCAGCGAACACCTGGAGGAACCTGAAGCAGCAAGACTGAGGACACCGCGGCGCTCGCCGGTGCGGCGGCCGGCGCAGCCACACTGGTCCACCTATCTGTACCTCTAAACCTGGAGGAGGAGAAACAGCCATACACCACGCTGACCGATATTTGTTTCTGTTTTAATTAGAACTGGTGAAATGTTTTATCTTGACTACCGCGAGCAAAGTGTTTCTTCTCAGGAAAGATTCTCGATACGAAACACCTTGCATATAAACACAATTCAGAAAATTTAAATTCCGTTACAGTCCCACTGTGAAGCTGGACGCAGTGGAACAGAAAAATTCGCTCGTGATTACTACTGCTTGATAGGAAACTATCACAGTACTGAAAAACATCCGCTTCCATGAAAAACATTTCAAGACTAATTTCAGTACTACCTTTCTCTATAAGCAACAATACTTGTTATTACAAAAAGGTACTAGAATATCTCTGTGTACGACACCGAAGAAAGTGACTACTAATCACTTGACATTGAAAAAAATGAACCTTCTTTCAAAACATTTATGTTCTCTCTGTTCAAACACAGTACATCAATGAGTGAATAGCTTACAATAATTTTTGTCTTTCACCAAAAATTTTATGCTGCTCGCACTGGTAGTGCTAAATTTTGGATACAACGTGTAACCACCGCCGAAAGGACCTATAGCCCTGCTGCGAGTATGCAAAACTCGAAATTACTAATCAGTTTTTCGTGTTACACTGTCTGGACAAACACAACAATTTAACATGTACGTTTCGTCCGGATAATACATACGGTCAACCGTGATGTGTAAGTCTAACATTTGCGAAAATTCATAAGGAAGCGCCTTGTTTTACAGTCAGTTTTGTGAATATCTTTCCCCATGAGAAATGATGAAATATTGGAATGTTCTTGACACAAATGCGAAAAAAGGAATCCTTATGAAATATACAGAAGTACATTAATTTCATTAACAATTTTTTTTTTTTACTTTAAGTGAAAGGATGAGCTTTCTCGCAAGAGACTTCACCTCTCCTTTAGTTTAATTTTATCTTGTGAGTCTTAGTCCTTTGTTACCCCTTACTATATTTTTGAAGTAACGTGTTCACTGTATCTCTGGCGATCTTATTAGGTTTCATTCTTCTTAACCACGTATGTCTGTCGAATATGAAGTTGAAGCACTTATGGTTTCACAGTATGTGTACTAAACCGTTCTGTAACTTTGTGTACAACAAGATCTACATACTGTCACTCAACATTTTCAACATAGCACATAAGGCTACATGTGGCAACATCTTACGTTCCTAATTGTGTCACCTAAATTCACGTTTTAGGACACAGGGAAGCAATTGAGGCATGTGCTTAAACTGTTTCTGTTCTCCAAGGAAACAGATTCGATGCCGGCAACCATATGCAAGAATGTCAAAAATTTCCGTTATTAGTCTTCGTTAATTTCATCATCACTCACCTCTAATTTGGTTAATATAATCAATAACATAAACCCCCTACTACTTATTGTTTGTCCTAGTTTAATGATTAACGACAAGAGGGATGGACATACGATTAAACTTTAATATAAAATTTTTTGTCAGTTAACAAATATATTTGTGTCAGCAAATGACTCAAGGCCCTAGAGTTACTTGTCTTGATACTATATATCTAGACTAAATTAAATTATGGAAAAGATCCTACACATGTTGCTAGAGTCCACAACATCACAACCAAATGCAGAACAGCTAAAAATCTGGGGCTCAGGCTTCCACCTATTCGAATAATTTCAATTTATTCCATAACTTAATTCTAAAATCTATCGACTTGAATTTAATCTTCGATATATCCTTAACTGGAAACCAGCAACGCCTATCACCAAAGCTGAAAAATACTAAATTTTACTGGATTTCATAATTATTGTTACATCACACAAGTATCAAAGTTCTAAAAATATTCCTGTGATACCTTCTCAACGGGAGCATTCTGTAAACCAGTGTGATTCTTGTTAAATTGCTTTACAGTTATTTGATACTTATATTTACCTTATAAATTGTTAAAAGTTTATCTATTTTCGGAAAATTACATTCCTTTGTTTACATACAGAAATTAACATAACATATTTAAATTTTTTGCTTTCATTGCTTTTTTCTCATATTTGGGCGAAAGAAGAGACCTTTGACTCTGACATTGATGAGGGAAACCTGAGCGATCTTCTCTTCCTGAAACCTGTCTATGCGTGTTCCTCAAGTTTCTATATGACATAATGCAGTGTTATTCTACAATAAAGAATTGTCAACATTCAATATACATTCCACTGAACTTATTTCGTCTAATCCAATGACAATAATAAAGTACTTCTTTTTGCATGAATATTTTCTATGAATTGCCGACTGAACGAACTCCCCATTTATGCTTTATAGTGAGAGTTCGTTGAGGATGGTATGCTATATATTCTCTATTGACAAATATGTGCTTCATTAAATTCCTATATGTAAATAAGTGAATACTTACAAAGCTTTGTAGTGCACTAATATTTTCAAGAGTCTGCAGTTGTCTAGAATTTATACCATTAATAAACAATTTTTTCTAATGAAACATGTATGTTGATGTTTTGCATTTTCTTGTATATATTTTTCCTGCCATTAACTTGCAGTCAATCTTCATTATTTCCACATAGCAGAAATACTATATGATGGAGAAACAGAGAGGAGCATGAAAGATTAATTTCCTTCTTACCAACTTTATTCAGCCCCCTCTCTTCCTTCTCTCTCCTACTCTTTCTTTCTCTAGGTACAGGGTCCGTGGTGCGTCTCCCTTACGCTAACTGGATATCTGGAAGCTGTATTGGCAAAGTATTGTTTTTAACTGGCCTTCGACCACGTCAGATATTACAAAACGGTGTCACCTTAATATAAATGACTAAAACGATATCAAGTCTTCAATATGAAGTCTTTATTACCTCCTAGAGACGATGTTGTCGAATAACTATAAAATCATGTAGTATGTTGTCTCACGGCTAACCTCACGTTGGAATTTAAATTGTGGCTGACTCATTATGCTGTCCCAACTAAGTAATGAATCCCTACTTTTGTTAGCTAAAAAACTGCATTCACTTTGGCGTTTGCAGTCATTGATAAATACAGAGAATGGGCGCAGCAGCTACAAGAACGTAATATATGTACATCACACTTACTTTTACTTGCCCAAAACGTGTCTTTTTGAGATCATAGCTAAGCTGATTCAAGTTATCCTTTACAAAACAAAAACAACATCTTTCTATCCACACTATGACTGAAAGAAAATAAATTTGTGATGGCTATGCCGGCCGAAGTGGCCGTGCGGTTAAAGGCGCTGCAGTCTGGAACCGCAAGACCGCTACGGTCGCAGGTTCGAATCCTGCCTCGGGCATGGATGTTTGTGGTGTCGTTAGGTTTAACTAGTTCTAAGTTCTAGGGGACTAATGACCTCAACAGTTGAGTCCCATAGTGCTCAGAGCCATTTGAACCATTTTGTGATGGCTATAAAAATTATCATCTCGGGGATCCTTCCTTGGGTTTACGCTTTGAGATAAAGTGAGCTATGGTAGACAAATGTTCGCTTGGGTCCATTAGAACATATCAGTATCAGGTGTGCAAAGTGATTTATGACAATGAAACTGGCTCCCGGGCAGAAATGCTGCGTATAGATTGAACTGTGGGAGGCACTCGGTTGATCGTTGATTACATTCACAACCAAAGCATCTGGTGTAGCAGCAAAGCACTCCCTAAGAAATGTATCAGTCCCCACTAGCATTATCAATAATTTACTGCCCTTCATTTGTCTCTTGGAGTCTTCACCATGTCGAACGAATTGTGGTTTAACAACTTTCAATACCACTTCTTAAGGCAGACTCCTCCCTCACAACAAATAATAACAAAAGTAAATTACACACACATACAGACACACACACACACACACACACACACACACACACACACACACACACACACACACACACACATTTGCCGCTAAAAATGTCTTTCTAAAAGAATTCAACGCCTAGGTAATACCTAATTTGCTGATATCTGCAAACCTCATGTTCTGTTTCGTAATTAATGTTGTCAGGTCCCTTGAACTGCCACACCGAAGATGCACTATTGTCGCTGATCATGCAGATGAGCAATACGTTCTACCTGATGTTTTGCTAGTTTATATTTTATGCCAGATTCTCGGATCGCTTTATCTAGTGTTACCCTAGCAACCGAATCAAATGTGTTTTTTTTTTTTAATATACAAATGTTACAACTATGTCTTAAGAGTTTGTAACTCTGTGAGGGATTATTGAATTTGGGTTGAGAATCTGTTATGAGCAATATCTACGCTTTCTAAATCGACTGACATTCTCCAAAATGGCTATCAATTGTTGCTGCTATCTTGTTTAATAATACCGATGATAATATTTTACAACCCACTGGCAGCAGAGATATACCTCTGCAGTTATTTACATCATACATATCATCTTTCTGGGGCAAAGGGTGAGTAAGAGCCACTTTCCAGTCTTCCAGAATCTTTACAGTTTCTGGTTGAGACCATTTCATAAACTCAGCTGTAATGCAGTCTTCTCCACTGGCTTTGTTGTTTTTCGGCGCATTTATTTCTTTTTTAAATTATTCAGCTGCAGGTCCTGGATTTTCTTCTGTGTTTTAATGAAGGTCTGGAAATTCCAGCTTATAGTTCGGTTCGTCACACTTGAATAGTTATTCAAACCACTTTGTTAGTATTTCACAGTTGTGGATATTGCTTATGCCTATTTCACCATTTTCATCCCTGAAACAAATACATGGAGCTTGGTAGCCCTGTAGATGCTTTTTAAACTTGTGACAGAAGTTTCGTGTCTAATATGCTTCCAAACTTGATTATTATCTAAATTGATAAACGTTGGTTAAAAATTGATTAACTCCCTTCATTAACTCTCCTATATCATCCCCACCTTCAGTGCAGCCATGCGTAGCAACAATGCACCGCGTACCTCAAACGACTCGTGGGACTGAGGATAGCTTAACTTTGTTTCTAATATTCTTCCAAATTTAAGAGAGAAATTGATAAACGTTGGTTAACAATTGATGCGTTCACTCCAGACACTCCAGGTCTCTTCTGCATCATAAACCACCTCCAAGATTACCGAGCGCAGCAAACCACTGTGAAGCACAAGGCAAACTTTTTTTTTTTCTGCCAGATATGTGAGCCTTAAAAGTACCAACATGATTATTACACTCTACAGCAGACTGTTTGCTCTTTCGTAACTTCCACTTCTGTCGCGCTGGGAAAATGGAACGAATGTACCGCTAACGGTGAGGGCGGGTTGTGAGCTGTGCCAAAAGAGCTCATTCTGTAGGAACACTGTTCTCGGCCGCCGCTACCCACTCCAGCACATAGTTGCAATCTGCAAGAAATTTTGAGAACAGGGTGCAGTGCAGAAAAAGATTCATTCCGACAAGTAATTTAGTAAATGCGAAAGCGTCAAATAAATCGTCATTCATGTCCATTTGTAGATATTGCAGGAGAAACACAATGTGTGACGGTGCAGTTTACTGCCGACAGCGTTCGTTTTTGAGAGTCAGCCACCGCACTCGATCGTCTCACACATATCACGCGAAAAGGGCATGAAGGTGAAACGGGAGAAATTGGAGCTCATACACAATGACCAATCACCTTAGTCTCTATTCGTAAAAAATAGGGTCCCCTCTTGTGTTTTATTACGAGTGCCTGGCCGCACCCGTTTATCAATGTGGCACTGTCTTCCTACATCTGTATTTACATACATAAACCGCACACCACCACATGGTGCACGGCGAAAGGTGCCTTGTACCGGTATTAGTTATTTCGTTTCCTGTTCCACGCTCAAATGGAGCGAGGGAAGAACGACCCGTAGTATCTCTTATCTTCGTCGTCCAAACGCGACATGTACATCTCAATAGTGCCTTGCGCCATTTGAATTCACTATGCCCCTCCGTAATACTTGCCTGCTGATCGAACCACCCGGAATCTAATCTAGCAGCACATCTCTCAGTTGCTTCGATGCCTTCTTTTAATTTGACCTGGTGAGGATATCACAAACTACAGCAGTATTCATGAGTGGGTTGCACTAGTGTTCTTTCAACAGTCACCTTTCTATATGTGTTACGCTTAAAAAAAATAGAACTCTCTCAATAAACCGAACTCCACCATTCGCCTTCTCTACTACCGTCCTTGTTCGGTTTCATATCGCTTTCCAATGATAGGCCCAGATATTTGATAGACGAGGTTGTGTTATCCAGCACACTACAATGCTCTATTCCAACGTTACAGGATTTCTTTTGCTGCTCATTTGCATTAGCTTTCACTTTTCAACATTTATGCGAGCTGCCATTCTTCACACTAACTGTAAATTCTGTCACATTCACTTAACGACACGTTCCCGTACACCGCAGCGTCATCAGCAATCAACTGGAGATATTATATTTGGCAATGTTAAAAGTAAAGTATTACTTGTCATGACTTAGTCTTGAAGGCTGGAATTATTTCTGTGCTCAGGATTCTTTGAGTGAATATGTACACCCCTTCCCCTCTTCCATAGAAAACCTGAGAAAACTGCGACGGGTCTTCAGGCTTTAATAGTTTATAGAATTAAAAGTGTTATGAATATTTGTTGAAATAATTCTCATTTCATGAAAATAATGTAGGACTGTATCTAGTGCTTATAGTTTTGAGATCGTTTGGTCCCACAAATTACACAGTACAAGTGACACACAGTATGTAGAATAGGTACACTCAGTTGACGGTTACAGTTTTTGTCGGATAACAGCAAGTGCCAGAAGATGCTGGACTATATGGCTGTATGGTTCACCTGGCGACGACAAGATACGATGGACCCGGAGACAAGGTGCAGGCGACATCGTCAGCTGTTTACCGTCCAGTCGTTATGGCCAGGCTCCGGACAAAGGGTTTGTTAACGGAACAGTACGTGATATATCTAAACGTAGTTTTGGTTTGCATCTCAAAGAGCCAACAGGTAGCTCATCGCCTTAAGGTTACATTCAAGAAATGTACAAAGAAGCAAAATCTACGGAAAGTACGAGTTACCTGAACTGTGCTGAAAGAAAATCTTTTTTTAATATGTAAGTAATTTCTCACATTTGTAGAAACGATAAAGAGTAACTGGACTTAAATACCTGAAGTGGACCGGTGTTTAACTTGTGGGTACTTTTTTTTACATTCAATCATTTTCTGAAAACACAGCTCAATGTCCAGCAAACGACACTCAACAACGTAACTTTCGCTTTAAATTAGTTAACAGTAGTCTTGTAACTAGTGTCCATAACGTGTTCTGAGAGAGTGTCTGCGTCGTACAAATTTTCGTTTGTGTTTACTGTTTAGTTTATTCAGACAGCGCGCACATTTAGCAGACAGAACTATCGGCTGTGCTACGCTGGAGGGAACACGGTGTACGTTGCGTGTCCGTCACCATCACCTGGTGAGCGTGAGCGCATCTAACAGTTTCGTCTCACACGAAGAATATCTTCACCGCTGATGTAACACCACAAGTGGATAGCAGTTCGATGATCTCAGTTAAGGGAAGTGCAAAATTTTTCATAAAGCTTCCTTTGAAGTTCTCGTTTCGGTTGTTCTTAAAAAGCACTAGCGCCGTGACCTTTCATCAGAGTCTTGTAGTCTTATCGCGCATTCGAAAACATTTCCGAATCTGAGTTCGCTGGATCATAATCTGTCCGCACGTATCATATACAACACACGATTTTGTGTCACCCCACAATTGTGTCACCCCCGATTTAAATACCCTCCGCCCGCGGCGCGCTCCCTCCGCTGTCCGCGCCCCGCGCCACGGTCGCGCCGTGGAACAGATTGCGACGGCCTCTGAGATGACGTCGGTGTGATGGCTCTGTCCGCCGTGGTCGTCACAACTATACGTTTGCTCGATTTACTCTTGAGTAACCCAACCGCTGGTTCCCAGGCCTTGCTAAGATTATAGCCATAGTCACGGTTTATGAGGTCGTCATTGGTGCGAATTTTGATGGCCTCTCTAACAACGCTGTCGCAGTATCTCGACGTCTGTACCAGAATCTTCGTGCGTTCATACTCCATAGCGTGATTTTCCGACGAACAATGTTCAGCGAACGCCGACTTGCTCGGATACATCAGTCGAGTGTGCCTCTGGTGTTCACGGCATCGATCCTCGACGGTACGCATCGTCTGACCAATATACGACTTGCCACATTCAAACGGAATCTGGTACACGATGGCCTTCCTCAAACTGAGGTCATCTTTGGCGCTCCCTACCAGTGCACAAGTTTTATTCGGAGGACAAAACACAGTTCCGACCCGGTGTTTCTTCAAAATGCGGGCAATTTTCCCCGAGAGTGCGCCTGTATATCGAATAAACGCTGTGCCTATCTCCTCCCTCGTGATTTCATCCATCTCCACAGGTTGTGCTGTAGTGGTTGGGCGGAGAGCACGTTGATCTGCCACTGAGTACCCATTTTTTCGAAATACAGTTCTCAGATGTTCCAATTGCTGGGGTAGACTCTCTGCGTCATAGATAGTGCGCGCCCTATGTACTACAGTTTTAAGCACCCCATTCCTCTGTGAAGGGGGGTGGCATCTGTCTGCGTGTAAATACAGATCAGTGTGCGTTGTCTTCCGATACACCACATGACCTAGGGTGCCGTCAGCCCTTCTCTTGACCAAGACGTCAAGAAAAGGTAATTTACCCTCCGTTTCAGTCTCCATAGTGAATTTAATGTTGGGGTGTATGGAGATTAGATGTGTAAGGAAGTCAAGGAGTGTATCCATACCATGTGTCCAGATGACGAACGTGTCGTCCACGTAACGGAAAAAGCAAGTAGATTTCCATTCGGATGTCGACAGGGCTTCCTCCTCGAAGTTCTCCATGTACAATCACGAGGGAGGAGGTAGGCACTGCGTTTATTCCATATACAGGAGGACGATCACTTGGAACTCGCAAAATAGCATTAGGACAAAATTATTTTGAATTTAACAACAAAATTTATACTCAAGCAAATGGAATAGCAATGGGTAATAGTGTAGCATACACATTATCCGATATTTTCCTAAATTCTCTGGAAGAGAAATTCTTTAACTCACATTGGCCTAATCTCAACCAAATTGTCTACTTTTTTAGGTATGTAAATGATACCCTCATGTTGGTAGATGGCAGAACGCAGATATCGAAAACATCTACCAAGAACTCAACCACCTCCACCCTAAAATTAAATTCACTGTGAAAACTGAGTAAAATATCTAGACCTCACAATTGGAAAAAATAATAATCGCCACACAATAGATATCTATAGAAAGAGTACCACTTCCGAAAAGATTGTAAATGTCAATTCCTGTCACCCAATGGCTCATAAATTAGCATTTTTACATCCAATGATTAATAGATTAAATAACCTCCCACTAGAAAAGCGAGCAATTCATAAAGAACCTAACACACTTCATTATATAGCCTAAACAATTTATTTTGACCCCAACATAATGACAAAATTATATAACAAATGTAAAACACCAAAGCAGAACGCAATACATAGTGAATTTGCCTAACTCGAGAAACATCACCGGCACAGATAATAAGATACGTACGTCTACCTTGGTAGAATCTCCAGCAGAATTAAGGCACTATTTAAGGTCACAAATATTCAACTACCTTTTCAAACCAATAACAACCTTTCAATAAAATTACGTTCCGCCACCACTAGAACATCGAAATATGATAACCCAGGCATATATAAAACCACATGTGTCAGCTGTAATAGCCTTTACATTGGCTAAACAGGAAGAAATTTTAACGTGAGATATAAAGAACACACAGTTGTTGTTGTTGTCTTCAATCCTGGGACTGGGTTGATGCAGCTTTCCATCCTACTATATCCTGTGCAAGCTTCTTCATCTCCCAGTACTTACTGCAACCTACATCCTTCTGAATCTGCTTAGTGTATTCATCTCTTGGTCTTCCTCTACGATTTTTACCCACCACGCTGCCCTCCAATGATAAATTTGTGATCCCTTGATGCCTCAGAACATGTCCTACCAATCGATTCCTTCTTCTAGTCACGTTGTGCAACAAACTCTTCTTCTCCCCACTTCTATTCAATACCTCCACATTAGTTATGTGATCTACCCATCTAATCTTCAGCGTTCTTCCGTAGCACCACATTTCAAAAGCTTCTATTCTCTTCTTGTCTAAACTATTTATCGTCCATGTTTCACTTCCATACATGGCTACACTCCATAGAAATACTTTCAGAAACGACTTCCTGACACTTAAATCTATACTCGATGTTAACAAATTTCTCTTCTTCAGAATCGCTTTCCTTGCCATTGCCAGTCTACATTTTATATCCTCTCTACTTCGACCATCAACAGTTATTTTGCTCCCCAAATAACAAAACTCCTTTACTACTTTAAGTGTCTCATTTCCTAATCTAATTCCCTCAGCATCACCCGACTTAATTCGAATACATTCCATTATCCTCGTTTTGCTTTTGTTGATGATCATCTTATATCCTCCTTTCAAGACACTGTCCATTCCGTTCAACTGCTCTTCCAAGTCCTTTGCTGTCTCTGACAGAATTACAATGTCATCGGCGAACCTCAACATTTTTATTTCTTCTCCATAGATTTTAATACCTACTCCGAATTTTTCTTTTGTTTCCTTTACTGCTTGCTCAATATACAGATTGAATAACATCGGGGAGAGGCTACAACCCTGTCTCACTCCTTTCCTAACCACTGCTTCCCTTTCATGCACCTCAACTCTTATAACTGCCATCTGGTTTCTGTACAAACTGTAAATAGCCTTTGGCTCCCCGTATTTTACCCCTGCCATCTTTAGAAATTGAAAGAGAGTATTCCAGTCAACATTGTCAAAAGCTTTCTCTAAGTCTACAAATGCTAGAAACATAGCTTTGCCTTTCCGTAATCTTTCTTCTAAGATAAGTCGTAGGGTAAGTATTGCCTCACGTGTTCCAACATTTCTGTGGAATCCAAACTGATCTTCCCCGAGGTTGGCTTCTACCAGTTTTTCCATTCGTCTGTAAAGAATTCGCGTTAGTATTTTGAACAGTGACTTATTAAACTGATAGAAGAACACACTAGAGAGAACGAATATAATAAAAAAAAGTGTGTGAAATCGTATGTGACTTAACTGCTGATGTCATCAGTACCTAAGCTTACACGCTACTTAACCTAAATTATCCTAAGGACAATCACACACACCCATGCCCGAGGGAGGACTCGAACCACCGAATATAATCAGTCGAGCTTCTTTCTTCATTTGAAAAAGCAAAATCACACTGCTGATACGATTGAAAATGTACTACAAATTATGCACAGAATATCAAAATGTTTTGCTATGAACATCCTTGAGGAATTATAAATTTATATGTACACGAGAAAATAGCCATAAAAATATTAAAATAACATACAGAATTCAGACACAAGTACTACGTAATAACTTTATTGTACTTTTAGAACACGAAAATGGATAAATCGGATGTAACACATGCAACAACCAAAGAAAAGCGCAACAAATTTTAGTTAAAAAAATAATATCGCTGTCCATCAGCACGATCTTTTTAAACTTATAGAGTCGTAACAGTGGAACTGTCAAACTGCTGTCACGTCATAACTAACATTTAATTTCAACATCTTGACACCATTTACGATCAAAATAAAGAAGTGGCAGTTACAAAACAGTCCACTAACGACGCAATATCGACGTCACATCAATATAGATGTGAGTACAAGAGAGCTACTTTAATCCGAATGACATTGGCATCCGTGCCTTTTTCTCACCAAAATTGTAATTGCAAGTACTTGAAAATGGCGATTAAGCCGGATCTCTCTCAAGTCTGTCGTAAAAATGATTAATTATTGTAGGCAGCTATTTGGTGTATGACCGCAAACAATCATGTCGTTAGCTCACGCATATTACGCTGCTGGCCCTAAAGAACAAAAATCCCTAAGTACCTAACAATGGAATAAATGTGCATTACTTTTCCCAGTATACTTTTACAACGGTTAGATATGATTTCTGCCTCAAAATATCTTCAATTAATCATTAATATATCACATCAGGTGTCAACAGCACACTGTGTAAACGTAAAGCCGGCCGAAGTGGCCGTGCGGTTAAAGGCGCTGCAGTCTGGAACCGCAAGACCGCTACGGTCGCAGGTTCGAATCCTGCCTCGGGCATGGATGTTTGTGATGTCCTTAGGTTAGTTAGGTTTAACTAGTTCTAAGTTCTAGGGGACTAATGACCTCAGCAGTTGAGTCCCATAGTGTTCAGAGCCATTTGAACCATTTTGTAAACGTAAAAGTGACGCTGTTCCGTTAGAGTACGGAGGCCTCCCAAGAGCAGTTTTTCCCACCCAACTCGCATAACTGTAAGAAAAAAGGACAGCAGGGACAATGGAACATGACATTTGCGCAACTACTTACTGCGGCATAGGTAACATAGAGGTAGAAAGAAGGACAAGAATACTACGCCACCAAAACTTCAGAAGACGTGAAAGAAATAAAATGAAATCCAGAAAAATGGGTAGAAATGAAAATGTGTGCAAAAGTGAGGAAACCCTAATATATTAGTATAATGGGAAAATTTTTCTCGGAGAATATTAGGGCTTAACGTCCGTCGATGACGAAGTCATCAAATGCATAACATAAGCTCCAGTTGGGGGAGAATGAAGAAGGATATTCGCAGAGTCGTTTCAAAAGAACCATTCTGGCATTCCTGTAAGCACTTTAGGGAAATCATGGAAAACCAAAATATGGATGACCGGACGGGATTTGAACCATCAGCCTGTGTGGTGGGTTCGTTGTGGCTGTGGTGTGAATACCCGTGAGATGCAAAATTTAAAGTCTCCATGATCGGGAAATGGAGTGAAACTCTCTGTGCGATCACATGAATTTACATTTAAAAGGTATCGAAACAAGTCGCGCAATGGATAACGCCCGAACTGAACTGGGGTAGGCTCACCTGCAGGAGTTAACAGCCATACATGAAATACACAGGTCAACCACTGCGCAACACCATATTTTAGTTAGGGAAGGCTTCTAACTATTGATGCACGCTTACAACAGATATTACTTATTTCCCATATCGTGCGTACGGGTGGGAGAACTTCAACAGGATACTAATGAATACAAAGTTAAAGAGTCAATTTATGTCCAGTCCTGATTTTGGTACCAATTTTAGGATCTCCTAATGAAAATTGCCAATGGTCAAGCAAAGGGCATTTCAGAAAGTGCTAAGGAAAAGTGACCTCGAAAGAACAAACACCATTCACAATTACAAAGTGCATCCTTCAAATCGAAAACCTAATTGCGATCATCAGTTACTGAAGTGACTAACTCTGCAAGGCTAACAAATACCACGCGCCTTGAACTTTACCACGGGAAAGCATTTCTGACAGAATTTGTCTAGGACTTGGCAGCGTGTGCGCCGGTTCTGAGCTGCAGTTAATCCTGTACTGGACCAGTCTTGGCTTGTACAGCATGCTAGGTGTGGCAAGACCATCGTTCGAGGAGACAGAAGGCAGAATGAGTCCGAACAGAAATCCAAAATTCCGTCTTATTTTTGGAAAAACTTCTAATCATTCACCAATGATGGTAACGATTCTGAGCACCTCAAATCTCTAGCTAAGGTTTAGACGAGGTTACGACAACTACCCCAATGAAATTTCAAGAGTTCGACGGAGTGCCAGCAAGGGTGAGTCTTTCTGTTTATTTTGTTGGCAGGGATACGGGCAGAAGCCAACCGTCTTTCTAGCCACGTTCCAGAGCAGCTGTTGAGACGCTCCCACGGAAAACTTCCATGAACTGCTTTCTTTAAGTAAAGGAGACATTCCTCCATATGTATTATGTGATCAAAAGTATCCGGACAGCCCTAAAAACATACTTTTTACATATTAGGTGAATTGTGCTGCCACATACTTCCACTTACTCCATATCAGCGACCTCACTAGCCATTAGACATCGTGAGAGAGCAGAATGGGGCGCCCAGCGGAACTCACGGTCTTCGAACGTGGTCAGGTGACTGGGTGTCACTTGTGTCATACGTCTGTACGCGAGATATCCACACTCCTAAACATCCCTAGGTCCATTGTTTCCGATGTGATAGTGAAGTGGAAACGTGAAGGGACACGTACAGCACAAAAGCGTACAGGCGACCTCGTCTGTTGACTAATAGGAGGGTCGTAAGGTGTAACAGGCAGACATCTATCCAGACCATCACAGAGGAATTCCAAACTGCATCAGGATCCACTGCAAGTATTATGACAGTGAGGCAGGATGTGAGAAAACTTGGATTTAATGGTCGAACGGCTGCTCATAATCCACATATCACACCGGTAAATGCCAAACGACGCCTCGCTTGGTGTAACGAGCGTAAACATTGGACGATTGAACAGTGGAAAATCGTTGTGTGAAGTGACGAATCACGGTGCACAATGTGGCGATCCGATGGCAGTATGTGGGTATGGCGAATGCCCGGTGAACGTCATCTGCCAGCGTGTGTAGTGCCAACAGAAAATTCGGACAAGGTGGTGTTGTGGTATGGACGTATTTTTCATAGAGGGGCTTGCACGCCATGTTGTTTTGCGTGTCAGTATCACAGCACACGCCTAGATTGATGTTTTAAGCAACTTCTTGCTTACCACTGTTGAAGAGCAATTCGAGGATGGCTATTGCATCTTTCATCGAGCACCTGTTCATATTGCATGGCCTGCGGCGGAGTGTTTATACGACAATGACATTCCTGTACTAGACTGACCTGCACAGAGTCCTGACCTGAATCCTACAGAACACCTTTGGGATGTTTTGCAATGACTTCATGCCAGCCCTCACTGACCGACATTGATATCTCTCCTCAGTGCAGCACTCCGTGAAGAATGGGCTGCCATTCCTCATAAAACCTTCCAATACTTAACGTATGCCTGCGGGAGTGGAAGCTGTTACCAAGACTTAAGGTGGGCCAACACCATACTGGATTGCAGCATTACCCATGGAGGGCATTTTCAGCCAGGTGTCCGGATACTTTTGATCAGGTAGAGTGTTCATCGCGCCTTCGCACAAGCAGTTTCTAGCCACCCGTCGCGTAAACTGCTGCAGCGTTAGCATGGCCAGCCACGAGGGACGCAGTGAGTTTGGGGGCTGCATTGGCCCTGAAGACCAGGTAAAGCTAGACATTTGTGGCCGTGACGAAGGTCGAATGCTTGTGTCCCTCGGCCGTCTCTCTCTTCTAGGCTGCTGTGCCGAATAAACGGAAGAATACAGCTACAGCTTTTCACAAACCGAAGTGCACAGCTCATTTAATTCATAGCTTTACCATAGGGAATGTGCGGACATGTGCAGTATGCAAGTAGTAACACGAATTACGAAACGAACATTTCAGTTACCAAAAAAATGTTCAAATGTGTGTGACATCTTATGGGACTTAACTGCTAAGGTCTTCAGTCCCTAAGCTTACACACTACTTAACCTAAATTATCCTAAGGACAAACACACACACCCATGCCCGAGGGAGGACTCGAACCTCCGCCGGGACCAGCCGCTTTCAGTTACCCATTCATATGTTAATAGACCTAGGTGGTGCTGTTAGAGCATACAATTATAAATAAAATATGCAGGGGGGTGCTACAATGCCACCTTAAAATCCTTCAACTACGCCACTCATTCGGAAATATTCTCAGAGTTTGGAAATTTTGCGTTTATTACTGAGATCTGCTATCCATACGGGACAGATTTCTTATCAGCTTGAGAAAATAAACGTTTTTCACTCCTTTTCTCTCGTAATTGCTCTGTAAACAGGTGTACCGAAAGCTACACTCATTGGTGACCAACCTCCGTTTGATGCGTAACGTATCTGTAGGACGATAGCCACAGAAAGAGGGAGAGAGAAAGAGAGAGAAACAGAGAGAGAGGGCTAGAGGGTGAGATGGATCGCTGGGAGAGATGGACGCAGGCCGTGACCTGCGAGAAAACTTGTCGGCGGCGATTGTCGATTGTCCGGCGGGCGCGCTGCCCGCCGAGTCGTGCACTCCTGCCGGGAAGTAATTTCCGGCGGCTCTCGTCTCGCCACGCTGTGTTTATTTGAAATATAAATAGGCACTTCGCTCGGCCGCTCGCGTCGCGTCAATCGATAGATAGCGGCCGGCCCCAGGCGGCGCAGCATCCTCCCCGCCACGCTTCTAATTCCGGCGGCAGACACGGCCGCGGCCGGTGCCGGCGTCCATTAATGATGGTCCGCGGGTTGCGGCGTCGCTGCGGCCGACCAACTCTGACAGCACTCCGGGCCTCCCGTAATCTGCGTTGCCCGAGTGGTCCGACGCTTTTATTTATACTCTCCTGACAGCTTCAGCCGTACCTGAGGAATCGGTTCCTAAAATGGACAATTTGGTGAAGAAAACTATTACTGTTCATTTTTAATTTCTCGTCGGGTAACGAATAATCCATTCAAGTTCGGGCATGCAACAAGACAAATACTAGTTGTTCAACTGATATATCAACCGCGTGTCTTCCATTCATCCTCAGTGGAGTACAAGATTGATGACAAGTTGTTTTTACTTATTGTTATTTTATCCCCCCCCCCCCCCCCCCATTAGGGCGGGGATTTGGCCCTCAGTGACACAATACTCCGCCTTTCAGCCAGTAGTTTTTTAGAAAGAGAAAAAAATGACAGAAAAATAAAAATATGGAGGACAGCTAAAAAAACGAAAAATGTGTACAGTTTAAAAACGCTGTTGCAATGAGGTTCCACTCAACATGTGAAGGACCTGCACTGGCTGATAGAGTATTCTGGGAAGAGAGAATATGTTACAAAGGAGCTGTGGGAGAGAAGGTAAAGAGATGAGGGTCTGTTAGGCGAGGAAATTATGGAGATGACAGGTAGGAGGTGAAGCAGATAGTGGGAACACAGACGGTTGGAAGGCCAGCGGGTGAGGAGGAGTAATGGTGTGCGTGAATGGTAGTGATACAAGAAGAAAGGGATAGCTGTGGGTGTAGAGGAGGAAGGAGAGAGGAGTCCTGATACAGAGTGGGATTGGTGGGGAAGGATTATGCTTGGTAGGAGGGGTAACTGCTGAGGCATATTTTATTTTCTCTGAGAGGGAGACAGTTGAAGTTCTGTTGAGATAGTATATGGTGTGTGTGTGTGTAGGTGAAGGGATGGAGGGATGTGTTTGTGAAGTCAGCATACCAGAGGCGGTGATCAGAGACGAGTCAGTTGCTTGTTGGAATGTAGTTTGTGGACGGTAAGGAGATGTGGAGGTGTTCAATGTGGGTGAGGAGGGGTGGTGAGAATTTGATAAGCTGATAGACGATTCATATGGTGGGAGATAAACAGATGCAGAAAGGATCTAGAGCAGGGGCGGGCAGGAATTATGCACGTGTGCGGTGCACATGCACGTGTGCAGTTAACAGGTGTTCTGCGCGCACACAGGGGCAAGCTGGCCACCCGCTTCTCTCCCCTCCCCGCCATACCGTCTCACCGCTTCTTCCTTTGTAATGCGTCTTGTTTCCTGGCCTGCTTATGCGTCTTGTTTCCTGGCCTGCTTTATTGAATGAAGGAATAAGGTTAGTAGGAGTGCTTGAAAGTAATTGTGGTTTGAAAGAGTACCTATTACCTACGATACGTTTTATTTAATTATCACAGGTGGAGTTTACAATACGTTTAATGTCTGCAACAAAATTTCTACACACAGACAAACGCAAAAAGTTACGTAAATTTTAATTACTGATGTTTGCTCCTAATTGAGACTTTCATAACAGAAAAAAATCTCTGACAAACGTATGTCGAGCCAAACATTGGCATTTTCTTCATGGCTTCACGATGGAGACGAGGAAACTCTTGCTGTGGAAAGTCGTGATAAAAATCTATTACACGTCTTGCCAAAAGGAACTTGTCTCTCAGACGAGAATTACGCTGTAGATCTGTTAATTCCATTTGCAAATTCGGATGAATATCATCTACAGAAACAGCAGATTGTATCGAGAACTATTCAGACCCTTGGGATAAGTAAGATATATCCCCAAATCGCTTGAGAAATTCCTCTTTTATTGCACCAAGAACGACAACATACTGAAATTTATTATAATGGCGTTCAATATTAAACTTCCGCTGACCAGCCAGAATACTGTCACATATTATACATTTCCAATTTTCACGTTTTTGCACAGAGAAAAAAGTGCTTCTCCCATTCCTTTTTAAAAGATAGCAAATCTCCAATTCTCCGTTTCCTTGATTCACTCTGCATTTTCCGGTTCTTGAAATACAACGTTCACTACGTAGTGGTCACTTCGCTTCAACGTCCGCAGCTTAGCCTGGTACTACACTGCCGCAACCTGCTGGCTGTCGCCACTGCCCCTGTCGACGATTGCACGCGAGCAGCACACGTGCAGCGCTGTGTGCTCATGAGCCGCGTGCAACGTTTGCCCGCCCATGATCTAGAGGGACTTATAGAACATTGGTGGGGCAGATATCCATGGTACACTGGCATAAGAGAGGATATATCGAATCAGGATTTTGTAGGTGTGGAGAATTGGGGAGGGGTGTAATCTCCAAATTTGGCCTGTTAGTAGTGTTAGTCTGTTGTCGGCTTTCTGTTGGATGGTTAGTAGATGAGGTTTCCATTTTAATTGTCAGTCGAGGGTTATTCCAAGATGCTGTAGTGTGTTAGTCAACTGGATAGGAGAGCCATAAACGGAAAGGTAGAAGTCATGAAGATAGATGGTGCAGGTGGTTTGCCCAGGTTTTGGAGGGTTTGGTCTCGAGAAGCCACTGATTAAACAAGGTGGTAAACAGATTGCGGTGTGTTTGGAGGGATCCTTGGGATTTCTGCAGTGTAGGATAGAGGGCAAGGAAAGTGATGTAATCAGCATCAAGTTGGTCTGATGCGGGTGGATTGGACATGTCAGGAGAGAGGAGAGAGGATCGAGCCTTGGAGCACTCCTCCAGTAGAATGTAAGATATAGGAATATGTATTGTAGCTAGTGACAAAGGATGGGCGATTGTATAGGAATGATGCAATAAGGTGGACATAGCTACTAGGAAGTGCATATGTAAGGTGTTAGAGAAGGAGCCCAGAATGCTGCACATGGTCATAGGCTTTCTCTAGATCAAAGACACAAAAATAGCCGATTTATGGGAATTGGTTGGATGGAAGATGGGCGAGGTGCAAGAGCAGGTCATCAGAGGAGAAAATGCGGCAGAAGCCACATAAGTTAGTCGGAGAAAGGTGGTCTTGGTGCAGGTGTTGATGAGTGCGCCAGGAGAGGGTGTATTCAAGAATCTTACTGAAGACTAAGGTGAGGCAGGTGGGGTGATAGTAGGAGACACCAACAGGGGGTTAGCGCAGTTTGAGAAAAGGTAGAAGTTTGGAGGTTTTCCCAAGCTAAGAATCTGTGGAGAGAATGGTGCTATAAAGGGTCACAAGGATGATGAGAAAGGTCATTCTTTTAGGTGTTAATAGGTGATGTGGTCGTGACCAGGGGATGTGTTCCGTTTTCTGTGAAATACAAGTTGTAAGTCTCATGGTGTGAATGATGTATTTAATTATGTGTGTAATATGATGTCCAAGCACTGGACCCTGGGAGCCAGGGCAGGGCTGCAGTGTTAGTACTTTTGTGGGTGTCACGGAACAGAGAGTAATAAAAATGAGGAGCATCAGGGATGCAGAAGATGTCAGAGAGATAAGATGGAAAGTGGTCAGCTTTGCTCAGGTTATCAGGTATAGGATAGTTGGTGTGGAGGAGCGGTTAGCAAGGTATGATGTTATTTCCTATGAGGAGATGAAATTCACTGCAGTGCTTGGAGGAGTTGTTGTGAAGTGAAATGTTGAACCTGGTGCATGTCTTTTTTTAAATAAATTCTTGATGTGTCTACGTATTTCTGTTGGAGTGTGAGTCTATGCCAGTCACGATCTTGTAGGAAGGAGCAGTAGAGCTGTACATGTGACGAGATTCTAGAAGGAAGAGTAAGGCTTGTTGGGGGAGGGTGGGACTGTGAGAACACATGGGCTTGATTGGGATGTTGGTGGATACAGCGTCTGACAGGGTTTGCTGCAGGAAGGATGTGAATGAGGGATATCATCAGGTTGTTGGGAGGTTAGCGTGGCTGGATTTTGTATGAACTGACGATAAGGTGTCACGTGCAGCCTTACATGCTCCACTGCGACGGCACTGCTCTTGCGGGTCACAGATGCTGATTGGCGGCAAAGAGATACACCTACACACGCGCCACCTATGGTGAAAGTTTTTCAATGTCAATACACTTTACCAGCAGCCGTACACTTAAAGATATTTTAATTCATTCTGAAAGCAAGTAGTTTGGGCAATTCATTTTACCATCTTCAGGCCCCATACGCTTCCTTCAAATCAACGAACTTATCGTATAGCGCCATAAATATTGTGAATTCCAGTCGTTTTACAGACGTAACAGAAACTTACGTCTTCGTATGAAGCATCTGTACAACGATTGGAATTCACGATATCCAGTTTTATGGCTCTATACGATAATTCCGTTGATCTGAAAAAGGCGTATTCGGGCCTGAAGATGGAAAAATGAATTATCAAAACTGGTTGATTTCAGAATAAAATAAAATATATTAAAGTGTACGGCTTTTTGTAAAGTTTATTGACACTGAAAAGTACGTACCAGCCGATGTCCCCTGGCCGTGATGGACCAACAGAGATATGGTGAAAGAGTTGAAACATTCGATTAGCTTAGCGATTAATATTCAGCGGCGATAACACCTTGAATACTTCTCAGCAGTTTAATTACACGAAGAGTCGGATTCCATACCTTATCCCAATTAAAATAATTATCACTTCCTTAAAAACAGAATCCCAAAAGGAAGAGGTGGATCTTGAAATCTTTTCATGCTATTCATCGAATGACCCTTAGCTATACATTGGTCTGCCACATTTGACTTGTCTGGCTGTATCTTCAATATCCCACTGTAACCTGCCCGTCACTTGTCGACATTAATTACAGTGAAAAATTAAACTGCATGTACCTAATGGAAATTTGGTAAAAAGCAATCGTCACAGAAGTTAATCTGTCGGTAAAGAGGGAGGCAGGGTTAGATCTAAGTGAGAGGAAAAATGCAAAAATGCAAATTACATTAACAATTAACTGGCGTTAGTTAAATATTTGAGATTTGGGGAAAATTACGGTCGCCAGTCGTATGGACAACTACTATAATAACTGAAAAAGAAAGGTTAAGGCACATATAATTAGCACTAAAAGCGTGGCAACTGAAGGTTGACAAGTGTTGTGTGAAAACTGAATGTTTGTCATAAGTAACAAATTTCGGTACTCTCTGACTTAATTTAGCAAAGAAATAATAAAACCAGAATATTGAAAGTTAATTTGGTGACTGAAATTAATAGTGAACTTTGTTTCTGAAGCACTACGAAATTAAATGAAATAAGGTTAGTCTTCGGCTACCTCAACAATCATCTCAAAAGAAACTTGAATCTACGCAATTTAGAAATAAGAGATTTAACTTTGTAATTTAATTAAATGATTTTGAACAATTAACAGTAGTAAAATTTAGTACGTACCAAGCTGAGCTGCAGTCACAGTTAAGCTGAAATATGGTAACAAAACTCGCACTCTTAATTTGTGCTTGTGTAATCTAAATATAGTTCTGTTTCGTTATTGCAGCCAGATATGAATACTTTAACTGAACTTTGAAATTAAAGCAGTGAAATGGAATGATATTAGTTTAATACTGGCGTTTGAATTTCAACGACACTCGGGTTCGTTTCGGAAAAGGAAGGGACCCTGCTTGGTAATGCAATTGGGACAATGAGCAACAAAGGTTGATGCTAAGTTGATGTATTTTAGTTATGCAAATGGAACAGTTTGAAAAGCTGAGGTCTGCCATACAGTTCTAAAACTTAACGTGCTTTCAGTCTTCCTTGTTGGTTGATTGAAGGTTTGAAGTCGCCGATGGAGGAGGTGGCGACAATCACTTATTGTCGGCCGTCGCTGTTGCAGAAGCTGGATGTTGGAACGCCTTCTTCTCGACAGGTTCAGCAGGCGAAACGGACTGTTGATATGTGCCAGCTAATGTTTCCCGTCCGCGACGCCGAGCCAGGAACTACCATAGAAAGTCGGGCGCAATTACATGCTGCCAAACCCCGA
Organism: Schistocerca serialis cubense; assembly: GCF_023864345.2. Classification (NCBI taxonomy): domain Eukaryota; kingdom Metazoa; phylum Arthropoda; class Insecta; order Orthoptera; family Acrididae; genus Schistocerca; species Schistocerca serialis. Next base: position 58,543,077 of record NC_064644.1, read on the forward strand.
AAGCGCGGCAACTCGCGGGAGCATCACTCTACACACCTCCTCCACCGCCCTACTCCAGCCAGACTCTGTTATGCCCGCGCTCCATGCGGCCGAGTTAACACTACCCAAGATCCTAAACACTTTGGTTCTCCACACGACCTATGGATGTAATCGGTCGATAGCATAGTTTTCCCTAGGCAAGCGTAAAAATACAAATAATATTTACAAAACAAACCAATTATACATCGACATAAATGCACCAATTATAAATCGATATATATATATATATATATATATATATATATATATATATATATATATTGTAAAACAATTACAATATATAAAGACACTGAAATGTCATATCTTCAGGTAACAAAATAAGGAAAAAATTTATAGTACAATAGATGGAAATAGGGAAATATGCGTTTCCGACGTTACACCACCACCTCTCATGAACGCTGAATTACGTATGACTTACCACAATTCCACATGGAATCAGATACACACCCGCCTAACGTTACAGTAAACCATCCCCCACAGATCACGTAATTGCGTTCTAGAATTCACATTTAATGTTCTGAGAATTTGTTGCTAGGAATAAGCATTCGTTTTAAAAATGTTCTTGAGGTGTGTCAGCTCTTCTTGATAATTTTCATTATGCAGTGTGTCCTGTGCACTAAGGTCTTAAGGACACAAATGGTTTCTTAAGGGCGATGCCCACTATTGGCATACAAATATTTATGCGTAGGCGATGGTTTACGACATGTAGCATGTCCTCGTGTGCTATCAACTTAACGAAGAACGAAAAAATCCAAGAAAAGGAAATAGCCATCTTTCTCCATTTCCAAAGTATATTTAAAACTAGTGTGAATAGAACTCAGAGGGTCGAGAAATCGACGTAATTGATCCATGCCATGAGTCAATACCACAAATTTGTCGTCTACGTATCTCCAGAAGACCGTTGGTTTAGAACCTGCCGACTCCAGTGCCTGGTCCTCGAAGTCTTCCATAAATAAATTAGCAACCAGGGGGGAGGAGAAGGGCCTTCCCATAGCAGCTCTATCACTCTTCTTATGAAATTCATCATTAAACTGAAAATAAGGTGAGTACGTTCTCAGATACATCAGCGATGCTGATGTCGATATGTTGGCCGATAAGAGACGAAGAAGGGAGCCATAGAAATTATATTAACGGATAACTTAATAAATGAAATGAATCTCTCACATGTATTTCGATTTTTGGCTGAACGCAAAGCTAATGAAACAGGAAACACCATCGTCTCTCCTTTTGTGCTGCCTATGTCAACGAGTATGGTTTGAAAAGTTACGAACAACTGTCCAATGTTCCCTTTACAGAAGTTATTCCACTTTTTCCACGGTGTTTTCTTTGCTTTTTCACAAACTAACACCAGGATTCTATACTCAGGAACAGGCACATCATTTGTTATTTTAAATAGTATTATCTACAGTTAATTACATAATTTATTCGTTCAGCTGTTCCCATATTACTGCCAGTGAGTTGGTCGTCCCAGTAGCTCCCCTTTTTGATGTACGTACCGCAGGAAGCGCTGTGAAGCTAAGACCAAATAGCTGCACGAAAAAGAAATGACCGTCGAAAGGACTGACTCAGCATAGAGGAAAGTCAAAACAGCCTTAGATGAAACTAAAGCAAAAATGGTATCATTGAGAGTGTAACGGAAATTCCACTGTTAAATTCAGAGGAAAGAGCGGATAGGTCGGAAGAGTACATTGAAGTCTGTATGAGGAGTTAGAGAGTATGTATGAGTATAATGTATCAGTCTGCCGACATATCATCTGACTTTGGACAAATATTATCCACAAAATTCCGAAGACTGCAAGAGCTGACAAAGGAGAAAATTCTCGAAAAACGGCTTAAAAACTCATGAATACAAGTTGCTCACAAGACTAACATATATAAGAAAGGAAAAGAAAATTGACGATGTGTTAGATGACGATCAGGTTTGGCTTTAGGAAACGGAAAGGCATCAGAGAGGCAATTTCTACGTTGCGGTTGATAATGGAAGCAAGGCTACGGAAAAATCAAGACACGTTCATTAGATTTGTCAACCTAGAAAAAGTGTTCGACAATGTAAAATGGTGGAGCATGTTCGAAATTCTAAGAAAAATAGTAGTAAGCTACAGGGAGAGACGGATAATACACAATATGCACAAGAGGCAAGAAGTAATAAGAGTGGAAGACCAAGAACAATGTGCTCGGATTAAGAAGGGTGTAAGACAGGGATGTAGTCTTTCGCTCTCACTGTTCATTCCGTACATCGAAGAAGCAATAATGGAAGTAAAAGAAGAGTTCAGGAGTGGAATTAAAATTCAAGGTGAAAGGATATTAATGACACAATTTGCTGATGACACTGCTATCCTAAGCGTAGGTGAAGAAGAATTACAGGATCTGCTGAATGGAATGAACAGTCCAATGAGAACATAGTATAGAGTGAGAGTAAATAGAAGAAAGACGAAAGTAATGAGAAGTAGAATAAATGAGAACAGCGAGAAACTTAAGATCAGGATCGATGGTCACGAAGTATATGAAATTAATGGATTCTGCTACCTAGGCAGCGAAATAACCAATGATGGACGGAGCAAGGAGGACATCAAAAGCAGACTGTCACTGGCAAAAAGGGCATTCAAGGACAATAGAAGTCTACTAGTATCAAACATAGGCTTTAATCTGAGGAAGAAATTGCTGAGAATGTACGTTTGGAGCAGAGCATTGTATGGTACTGAAACATGGACTGTGGGAAAACCGGAATATAAGATAATCGAAGAATTTTGAGATGTGATGCTACAGACGAAGGTTGAAAAATTTGTGGACTTAAAAGGTAATTAATGAGGAGGTTCTGCGCAGAATCGGAGAGGTAAGGAATATGTGGAAAACAATGATAAGGAGAAGGGACAGGATGATAGGACACCTTTTAAGACATCAGGTAATTTCTTCCATGGTACTAGAGGGAGCTGTAGAGGGTAAAAACTGTAGAGAGAGAGAGAGAGAGAGAGAGAGAGAGAGACGGAGATTGGAATACATCCAGCAAATAATTGAGGACGTACGTTGCAAGTGCTACTCTGAGTGAATGAGGCTGCCACAGGAGAGGAATTTGCGGCTGAGAAGATTGACGACTCGAAAAACAAAAAGGGACGCAGTTTTCGAGTTCTCGTGATATCGCTTATTTTCGACGAAATCTAAACCTGTATCTTTCAGATCTTTACATTTCTCTTTAAAGTTTAAAACTCTGGCATTGTCTTTTCTTGTTACTCTCTGTTTCAAGTATCCGCTGCAAACAGATTAGAAGTAAAAGCCGTGATATAAAATGACACCAAGTTTCCAGAATTGTTTGACAGCAAATTTATTTGAAACAACAGACGACAAATTTCCTTCTTGGCAACGAGTCTTAACACTGTCATGAACAAACTAAACTCTGGTAATGGAGAAAGTCTCCTGGTTTAAACACAAAACAGTATTTCAGGTAGGAGGCCTGATAATGGAATAAGCAAAGTGTCAGCATGCGAACCATTCAACAAAACATCGGAGCCGAAGGGACACTCGTGTAAACTTGATGACTGCACGACACAAAGCTTTACGCCTCACCTGGGCCTGTCAGCACCGACACTGGACTGCTGATGACTGGAGACATGTTGCCTGGTCGGACGAGTCTCGTTTCAAATTGTATCAAGCAGATGGACGTGTACGGGTATGGAGACAAACTCATGAATCCATGGACCCTATGGACCCTGCACGTCAGCAGGGGACTATTCAAGCTGGTGGAGGCTCTGTAATGGTGTGGGGCGTTTGCAGTTGAACTGATATACGTCCCCATGTATATCTGGATACGACTCTGACAGGTGACGCGTACATAAGCATTCTGTCTGATCACCTGCACTCATTGATGTCCGTTGTGCATTCCGACGGACTTGGCAAATTTCAGCAGGACAATGTGACACCCCACACGTCCCGAATTGCTACACAGTGGCTCCAGGAACACTCTTCTGAGTTTAAACACTCCCACTGGCCACCCAACTCCCCAGACATGAATTTTATTTAACATTTGTGGGATGCCTTGCTACATGCTGCTCAAAGGAGATCTCCACCCCCTCTTACTCCTTTGGATTTATGGACAGACTTGCAAGATTCATGGGGACAGTTCCCTACAGTATTATTTTAGACATTAGTCGAGTTCATGCCACGTCGTGTTGCAGTACGTTTGTGTGCTCACGGGGGCCCTACACGATATTAGGCAGGTGTACAGTATATTTGGCTCTTCAGTGTCTGTTGTTGCATATGAAATTTAGCTAAAATACTGGATTCTTCTTTAACGTGGGGAGAAGTATCTATCCATAGTATCGAGAAAGTTGATATTATGTAGCATACTCATTTACGATCGCGCCACGCCAATGATAAAGCCAAAATGAAATATCCACAACATTTCTCATATTTCGTAAACGGTTTCAGATATGCAGATGAGATTTTGGCAAATGATAGCAAACAAAAACGAGAGAATTTTATCACATCATTATTATGTATAATTATATTATGTACCATGTTAATCCAATAACCAGAGACTTTTTCCATGAAAGAATGTAATTTTTGAGGGCCATCGATAGCTGGTGAAACGAGAAATACTATGGGTTTCGAACAACTTTTGTGAAGACACTCCACTTTTCCTTTGTACCGAGGATTTGCTTCTCCATAAGCTACTGACATTATTTTTCCTCAGTTCCTCATTTAATAAACTTTAATAAAACCACTGTTTCAAAATCTCTCTCAATTGCGTCTATACGACATGTTAGTGAGACGAGACAGTGTAAACGCCGTTGTGTTTTGGCAAAAGAAACAAATTTTAACATGGCAACCAGAGAAGTGTGTAGGTCTTACTCATAACCGCTACTCATGACGCTTCTCTGAAAGTTACAAACAGTTAACAAGCCAGGCGAAATTAAATCGCTGCATTTTCGGCAGAATATCCTTTTATATAATAACGAAAGCAGAAGTGACAGTAGATCTTTTTGAATGGTTACCACGCAAGTATGGGCTTGGATGGTCTCCATTTAATATTTACAACAAATGTGAGCATAGGCCTCAGTTGGCACTTTCCCCTCCAGCGCTGAGCATTTCCCCTACAGCACTCTGAGCGACTCCCCACCACTGCCGCTCTCCCACGCTTTCGCAGCCGACTGCGCATCTATCGGCCACGACATTTTGCGCGCTCTATACTGCACGCTGCCAGCAGTTATGCATTCTTTTTTCTAATCTGTACATGTGTTTCGTCAAGAGGATAGGAACGCTGCTGTTCATACAGGACACTGCCATTTGCAATTTTTAAGTGGCCTTGGCACCTACACCCTTTGGAATTCATGCACAACCAACTTGTGTATTCATCACATGTTCTGTGTATACACTAGCTGAGAAGACACACTTTTCTATCCGTTGTACTTATTTCCATAGTATAGAAGTCGTTCATGCCTACGAAGCTGTCTATAAACAAAGGCTGTCGGCAAGGGCAATGCCTATATGACGGTGGCTACACTTCTGCTACTGGTGAACGACTAGCGAAATTAGTGTAAACTGGGGATGCTCTGGATGGAAAACGACGATGCAAAACTGGTTAGGCGTACGTTCCACAGTACCTACGGCTCCTAAAAGAGGGTTGTAAACACCATGGTCAGCAAACCCACACAGCCAACAAATGGGGTGACGCTGAAGTCATTCTGTCATTCTTTACCACTAACATTACGGAATCCAGATTAATGTGCAAGTCCTGAGAATATAAAGGATAAATACCATGAAAAAGAAAACTGATTAGTGCAGTAGCCCTTTTGCATTTGGTTTATTGTGTTACCTTTTCAGTCAATTTTTGCGGGACTTAATATTTTTCACAATTTTCAAAAATCTTTCTTTGTATAATCATGAAAATTTATTCTAAAATAGAAATATTTGTGTTTGGAGACAGAGGAAATTTTTCGTGAGAGTAAAGTTTAATTTTCAAGGTATGTAATTTCCAGTTCCACAAGAAAACGATAAATTAAGTGTAAGTATACAAAATATTGTTTTGATACGATAATATACAAGTGATAACGTATTTTAATTTTTATGACAGTTCCCGTACGTTCTGTGTTTTTAACGTCTGTACCCTGGCGCCAACTTCTCCATCTCAAAACTAGACGAAACTAATGTCAAATACTGCTGGTAACCTGGAGGCAACGTATCCTGTCCTGGCACCAATTAAAACCGGGTCCTCGTGATGAAAAGTTTGGTCCAATGTAACTCACTATTTCAATACTCCTTGGAACATGGAAAAAAATCTTGTGACAGCGCTCGCCTAAAATGGAGTGACAGTTACTTTAATTTGACACTTACGTCATCTCAGAGTCTTGGAGGGGCTTCATTTTCACTTAGCGTCCTGTTGTGATAGAGTCCCTGCAGATTCTGGCCGTTCTTATTAAAACTAGGCAACTGTTCTACAGCTTTATGTCATGATGTGATTCGGGCATCAGCTTCCTCTCAAACTTTCGGCAATAACTAATTTCCCCTCTCGCTTAATCACTGTGGGTACGATCAAACTACTAATAGAAATTAATGACATATGGAGAGATTAGAGGGCTACGTAAATGAGATAGAATCTTGTAAAGGAGTGCATTGTATAAAATCCTCGATTACTATAATAGAAGGGCACTTAATGTATTAGTGTGGTAGCTCTCAAGTTAGTGGCAAAGTGTACATAAACTACTGAACTTTTATAAGTTACTGAACTGGCAGACACGTCTCGGTTAAGAGAATAAAATCTTCCGCAAAAATAATACTGAAGTAGACAGGAAGATGACTTCTAGTCCGGAGGCTCATCGCGCCTGTCACAAAAGTCGTGCTGGCCTCTGTAAGATTGAGAATTTTTGCTCGCCTTGAGTGCTATTTAAAATCCTGCTCTTAAAGAAAACAGTCAACACAACAAAGTAGTATTAATTTGATAGCCAGTCTCTTTTCTGGCGAAGTTCTCGATGAACCACTCTGGAACGTTAAGTGACAGTCAAAGATTTCTTTAAAAGGCAAACGTCTTCTTTCAGATGTGTCCCTGTATGCGGAAACGTTTCACTTCATACAAATATTTGATTTTAACGCAAGTCTCTACTTATTATCTATCTACCAATCTTATACCACGAATAACACTAACTTGTATTTTTTCAAACTTACTAATTATAGAAGTTTATTAATTAATTTTTAGCCGTAAGTGTTTCATTTTCTTCAGACTGACTACGTATAAATTTTGTCATTTCATAGCCATCCTTCAAAGATATGGCAGCACATCTTCATATTCAGTAACTATCTATGACGACGACAGTTACAGTTCAGCCGATAGAGTTTTCACCATCAACTGGAATCAGTTTATTTATATGACGTTGTCCACGTGGTTTTAGATTCATCAGGCGGCAAAGTACAAAGTTGGAATGAGATGTGTAAGAAACAGAGTAGGTGATGTCTGTGCAATTTGAGTTTTGCCATCTTTTCAACAATACATTAAAAAAGAGGGAGGGCATTTATTCGTAGAAACTATATCCGATGAAACTGACTCTTGTAGAAATACAACAGACCAACCGACAGTGTGTATGTGAAGAGGACGTCGGACGTAATAGTAAGTGTCTCGAATGTAGCCAGATATGTACAATTACATGCATGCATGGTGCCTCTTCTTTTGCATATGTCTGGAAGAACAGACGCCACAGGGAACCCTCAGCTGAGATACATATTATGTAATTGAATGTGGATGGGGGAGAAAGGAAAGGAAATGGAAGGAACTAATGATATCTGCTGCATCAGGACGTTATGCGGTATCAGTGGCGACAATTAAAATTTATGCCCGACCAAGACTCGAAATAGGGATCTTCTGCTTAGTACACAGTTGCGTCAAATGCTGGGCCACATGGTCACAGTGTCTATCGCAAACTCACAGACTATGTCACTACGCTCCTGAGGTAACCCACACACCTACCCACTGCCCTCTATCCACAAGGAATACGCGGCTGTGATATATTTTATGAAACTGAAGGTTGGTTGGTAGAAACGACAGAAAATGGAAGAAACTAATGATACCAGCCGCGTGGGGATTTTATGCGGATTCAGCTGCAACGAATTGAAACGTGTGCCAGACCGGGACTCGGGCTCGGGATCTCCTCTTTAATAAGAAGTTGCATTAACAACTGTACCATCGGGACACAGCGCTTATTACGAATGTGCAGACCATCTCCTTATGCTCCGTGGCTGGCAATATCTCCCGCCTTGCACCACCTATTCTGAGCCCCAGCCGTTGCTCTCCGCAAATGCACGGACTGTCTCCATACGCCTCCCGGCTGACCAACACTCTCACCTAGAGCCACAGTCGCCGTCCATATCCTCCATGCTCGCTTATTTCAGATATTTCCTGAAGCCCGAACGTAAATTTCATCCACACGGAAGTTTGTGGATTAATTGCCCATAGAGCCGAATCGCAATTATCTGTCACCTTATTTATGTCATTTCATTGTAAGCTAGCCATTTTTGTTACTATTTTGTGGAATTAAAAAAAAAGCTGTTGTTCGTAAAAAAAAATCAATGATTTGTATACTCGTTCTTTCGGACATGTCCGAAGGAACAGGCGGCAAGCATTCACAAGCATTCATAAAACTGTTTCGCCTCGATGGGCAGTTAATCCACAACCTTCAGCGTGGATGCACATTTACGTTCGGGCTCCAGCGAATATCTAAAATTAGCGAGCATGTATGGAGAATGTGGACAGGTAGCACTAGGTGGAAGTTTGGGTCAGCAGGGGAGAGTATCAACATCGTTCGCGTATTTACGGCAAAAGCTCTGCCTAAGTGGTGAAGTGGTTAGCGTTTCCGAAAGAACAGACGCCATGCATTTAAATAATTGATCCGAATCTGCGGGCGATTAGTTAGTATTTTCAGCGTGGATGCAACGTTTCCGTTAGAGCTCTAGCAGGAATCTAAAATTAACAAGCACGAAGGACGTGTACTTGAAACACATATAGGGGGCGGTAGGTGGGTGTGTGAATCTGGCGCGGACACACCGAGACTGTCCGTGCATTTTCGATTAACGCTGTGTCCGGGTGGTGCAGTGGTTAACGCAATTGCGTAGTAAGCGGGAGATCCCGTGTTTGAGTCCTGATCCAGCACAAGTTTTCACTGGCCGCCACTGATTTCATATTAAGTCCTGATGCAGCTGATATCATTAGTCCCCCTTAATTTTTACTTTCCTTTCTGCCCCCTCCAACTTCAGCTATATGACATGTGTCGCAGTTGCTGATTCTGATTGGTTTCTGTTCTTTTGAACATGTCTAACACACGCATTAATATAACTCTTCACCTCGATGGGCAATTAATGTGCATCTACGTTCGAGCACAAGCTGGAATCTAAAATTAGCGAGCATGGACGCCATGGACGGAGACTGCAAGTGAGTTTTACAAGGTGCGAGTATGTGTCTGCCAAGGAGGCTGCCGTGACGGCCCACGCATTTGTGGAACGTTGTGTCCGGGGGCGCATCTGTAAGCGCAGCGGTCTCGTAACCAGAAGATACCGAGTTCCAGTCCCGGTCGAGCACGCATTTTCGCTCGCAGCCCCTGATGCTGCAGAAAGTTCCAACGTAGCTGATATCATTAATTCCTTCCATTTCCTTTCCTCTCCCTCCCCCCTCTACTCTCAGTCATATAAAGTGTATCGAAGCCGTAGAGCAAGCCTTGATCTTTGACTACAGCTAAGATCTACCGGGCTCATGCTGAGCAGCACCTGCTAGTCACTCTGCAGGTGGCAAGGAGCCTCCGTGCTAACGATGAAATAAATCGTGAAGCATGTATTTAATGTATGCCTTGATTTTCTGCCTCGTGTGATTATAATTGATGAGGTGATACACCAGTAAGATATAAATGCTCTCACGCGTGAGAACCCTTCCATCGTACGACCGTCTGACAGCAGCAAAGTGATGTTCTCATGCATGAAAGCCTGCGTCGTTGGATGGTCTGTCACCGCGTCACTAGAAATTACTAGTGATTAATTTAACATAACACAGTGGCGTTCATCTATAATGTTATGAGTATGCTTCACAATGCCTCAACTAATTTTTATCTCACTGATGACGATAAACAAAGGAATCTATGTACATTGCGCCTCTGACAACAGTATGAACGAACCTCAAAACCATATTTGCTTCTGCAGTAAACCCATTACTGGTAAACTTTATCGTTTGGTGTGATATTAGTTCCAGTAGCGTCTTGAAAATGTGTGTACAGTCGAATTTGGAGCATTAAATGTCTACATACTTTAATGGAAGTGTCAGTAATAACTGTTAGATACTAGTTATACTTCATGGAATTTAAAAATATGAAATTATGTAAATTATTTTGTTTCACACTACACATTGTTAAACAAAAGTATAGCAATACGCTGGAGGAAAATTCATCATGGTAGCTGAGTGACAGATATCCCCATTTGGAAATAACATATGCGATTCTATTCAAACATTCGAAGACGACAAAGACGATTGTCAGAGTAGCGAGCTGAATGTACACTGCGACAATAAAAAAAAGGAAATCGTCATACCCGAGAAAACAAGTGAGATACTCTACTGAGTAATATTGAAACATGAATGCAATAAACAAGAAAACAAAAGTTGGGATAAAAAAAGGGGAAATGCCTTATTGAAAGGAAGAGCCTACACGTTAATGTACCATGAAGGGAAAGAGAAGATATTTATGGCAAAGATGGAATATCGAATAAGAAGTTCCAGCACGATTGTAGTGAAGACTTTTTAATAAAATCAGAGGTTCTGTTCGACAAATCACTGGTAACTACCATAAAACACTAAGTAGTAACCACCTGGAGCTACTTGAAGTGAAGTGAGCACTTACAAACTCGGCAAATACCTAGAACAAGCAGATATCAGAATCAGATTCGCTGTGACTATCACAAGAAAATTCAATTCATGCATACAAATACTAGCTTACAAAACATTCGTTCGACTGAGTCTTGCGACAGTTGTGCGCCCATTTCAAGATCGAAAGTGTTCCATTATTCCTATCGTTACTGCAGTGCATCTCCAGAATCTGATAATTCCTATTTTTTAATCACACCGTTACATAAAATCTATTTCTGCGCTACCAGTATTAAACAGTTCGACAAAAAGAAGACTTGGGTGAATGAAATTTTCACTCTACAGCGGAGTGTGCGCTGATATGAAACTTCCTGGCAGATTAAATCCGTATGCCGGACTGAGACTCGAACTCGGGACCGTTGCCTTTCGCGGGCAAGTGCTCTACCAACTTTTTTTTTTTTTAAGTTAATCAACCGCTACAGGAGCTGGGCGACGGGTAGGTCGACACCCGAAGCCTGGCCATCCCGCCGCCACGCCCAAGCAACGTGTCCGAGGATCAGAGGATCGAAGGATCAGAAAGAGGATGTAGTGGGTTTGTCTATGTTGTTTTATTTATTTATTTCTTGAATTTTTATAACATTTTTAATTTAAAAAAAAATTTTTTTGTTTTGTATTGTATTTATAGATTGATTTTTGTTGCGTTACAAAAAGAGAGCCTACAACTGCCGTAGCCGAGCGTCCGAGTCGTCTTCTCGTCTGTTGGGAGGGGTTCCCCCCAATTCCGTCCGTAGAGGATCAATATGCTCCAGGATTCTTCTTCGTTTTCAGCGTCTCATACCCGGAACGCCCCAGTGAGCAGGAGGATCCGTAAATAACGAACCTAAATAATTGGCGAACCGAGTTCTGTACTTCGGGTGGCGGCTGAAAGCTGCATGTGTGGTCATCAGTAGGGATCAAAAGTCGAGTGTGCCTTTGGGAGCACCGCAAAATATGTAGTAAACGGCCACGCCTTTTAGCCATTTAACGGCGTTCGTCCTGGTTGTTGGAAAGTATACGCCGTCGGACCGTAATACATCATCAGGGGAGATAGACACCGGCAATCGCCGCAGGAGTAACGCCAGAATGCGCTGCGTTAGTAGCCAGCACTCGCTGGTCGTGGCACAAGTCAGACGGTGTGCATCTGAGTCAACGACTGAGCATGTCGGACACAAGGGGTCGTCCGTCAGATGTATGGAATGTAGCCTCTGACGAGTAGCGAACTTCCCATTCACAACCACGTACCACAATGAACGCACCGTCGTAGGTAGAAAAGGCGTGTGTACCGCTCGGCACGCCGTGTTCCAGGCTATGTCAGGATGTTTGTGTGCAACCGTATTTACAGGTTGCGGCTGTTGATAGAGGCGATAATAGTCTTTCGTGCAGGGCTTCCGTGTCGTCGGAAGTTCTGACCGTAAGGAGCTGAAGTCAATCAAGAACTCTCTGATGTGGGTGAGTGCCGGTGAAATGTGTCCTACAGAAACCGGGGGATGCAGAGAGTGTGGTGCCACTTCCTGTATCAGGGTGCCCGTCAGAGTGGCGTGGGCAGAGGTCCACGTGCGACGCATAGTGTTGAGATAAAGCGATCGCGCACGGTTATATACATGAATTAAACAGATACCGCCCGCCCGCTGCGGCAGTGTCAGGGTGGCGTATCGGACTTTAAAAACAGGACCGGTGCTTACGAAATGTTCATATGCTGCTTGAAATCTGTCGACCATCGTAGCTGTCAAGGGAAGGAAATGCGCAAAATAGTTCAGTTTGGAGACAACATAGGTGTTGACATAACGTGTTCTGAGGAGCATATCCAAGCGACGCAACTTGCCTGCAGCACAGCACGTGTCTGGTGTAGGAGCCGGCGGTAAGTAGCTGCTGCCGTGCGGCGAACATTGCTATAGAATTGCACTCCTAAACACTTGAGTACGGGCACCTTGTCAAAGGGCACCGCCGTTACGTGGAAAAGCTCCCCTCCGACATCCATGTATTTTGTCTTCTTCACGTTGATGACGCTCCCAGCGACCGCCCCGTACTGGCGTAGCCACTGTAGCGTCATATGCATTTCATCCTCTGATCCGGCCAGGAACACCACGTCATCGGCGAATGCACCACAACGAAAGGTCACGTCCCGCAAGGAAATACCAGTTAATCGCTGCCGTAGACCATGTGAAGCTGGTTCAAGCGCTGCAGCAAATAATATACCCGACAGGGGGCACCCTTGTCGCACTGAGCCCGCATCTCGTGGTCGTACGGAAGCGTTCTCGCTTCCCACGCCCGGGTTCCCGGGTTCGATTCCCGGCGGGGTCAGGGCTTTTCTCTGCCTCGTGATGGCTGGGTGTTGTGTGATGTCCTTAGATTAGTTAGGTTTAAGTAGTTCTAAGTTCTAGGGGACTGATGACCATAGATGTTAAGTCCCATAGTGCTCAGAGCCATTTGAACCATTTTTTGTCGCACTGACCGTCCAACAACAATGTGACCAGACTGATAACCGTTGACCATCATACGGGAGCGCGCTCCGTGGACCAGTCGAAGGACCACCTGTGCAGACTCTGGAGAGAGGCCCATGTGTTGCAAAACTGCGCGTAAGAAATCGTGGTCGACGCGGTCGAATGCGTGGTCAAAATCTACGGCGACAAGGGCGCCTCGTATTTTGCAGGCCGCCGTCAGAGCAATTACGTCGCGGTATGCTCCTAACGACGTATGAATGTTGCTGACACCACCTAAAAATGTCTGATCTGTGTGGATAGCTTTCCCGATTGCGGTGTGAAGACGCGCGCGGAGGATGCGGGCGAAGACCATGTAGTCGTTGTTGAGGAGTGGGAGTGGGCGAAAGTCCTGTCACCTACAACCACCATTCGGTTTCGGTACTGGGATCAAAATGCCGTCTGTGAATTCTGTGGGGACAATGAAATCAGGGCGGATCAGGTCTTGAAACATTTTGAGCCGCTTGTCGCCCATAAGGTCGTAAAAAGTGCGGTAGAATTCCAGGGGTAAACCGTCCGGTCCAGACGACTTGTTCGGCGCTCCACGTGCCAAGGCCGATGTGAGCTCGTCGGATGTAATGGGCAACAGCACACTATCATCGGGTGCCACGTCCCGAGGGGCGGGAAAATCGTGCAACAGCTCGTCATAGTCACGTACGTTTCGCGGATCTTCCATGTACAAGGTCCCATAGTGTCTGGCGAACGTGTGCGCGATGTCCGTTTGTGTCACTGCGCGGCCGCCCTCCTCCTTATATTGATAATTTTTACTTATGGACCGTCTGACAGCAACTGAATAAAACACAATTTTAGTGCCATACGCGTTTCGCCTTTATTTTCTGCAAGGCATTATCAGTGGCCCGCAATATGTACGTATGTTAGCTATTTTATTTACATTTTTTTGTCACTGTGCCTATAGGTTATAAACAGTTCTGGTGGTTGGTATTTCCTATTAAGTAGTGATGTTTTGAACTGTACTTATAGGTTGCGTGGACAATTTATTACATATTACGCTCCTGTTGCATTTTTGGTGTTGTTCTTCTTCTTATGAACGCCAATTTGCGGTTTTTTCCACATTCCACAGCACTATGCACTGAACGCTTGTTTTAATGCAATGTTTTGGTTTCTGTTGCCGACTGTCAAATGTTTTTGCCAAAGATCGAATGTTATTGCCAAACTTATGAGTGTAACTATTGAAGTACCTGTGGCCTGTTCGTGTATGCATTTGTGTGTGCGTTTGTGTGTGTGTGTGTGTGTGTGTGTGTGTGTGTGTGTGTGTGAGTGAGTGTTTTTTGGTGTGATTTTTTTTTTGCTGTGTGTGTGTTTTGGTGTGATATATATTTTTTTGTGCTGTGTGTGTGTTTGTGTGTGTATATTTTGGTGTTATATAACTTTTTTTTCGGCTGTGTATGTGTGAGTATGTGTGCGTGCGTGTGTGTGTGTGTATGTGTGTGTGTGTGTGTGTGTGTGTGTGTGTGCGCGTGTGTGTGTGTCCAGATGGTGTGGGCAAGAGTTTTTTTTTTGTTTTGTTTTATGTTATCATTTCCTCTGTTAAGTGTAGTAGGGAGCCTGTGCTGATGTGTGTTTGTTCATTTATCACATGTTTGTTTTCTGCTATGGCTTTCTGGATGTGGAAGTTTTCTTGCATTTGTATAAGATGTTTGTCATGGTTGCTTATTCTCATTATTTTCATTTCTTGTTCCATGTTTGTAGGATGATGGTTGCAGTGTTTTAAATGCTCTGCAAATGTGGAATGGTTTGTTTCATACTTCCAACATCTGATATGTTCTTTGTATCTTGTTTCAAAATTCCTGCATGTCATGCCTATGTATACTGCATCACAACTTTGACATTCAAGTTTATATATTCCTGACTGTTGGAATTTGTCCCTCTTGGTAACTGGCTGGCTTAGGTGTGATTGAAGGGTTTGCCCAGGCTTATACGCTATTTTGAAGCCCTGTCTCTTTAGGATGTTTGCAACTCTGTGTGTTAGTTTATGTGTGTAGGTCATGGTGTACCATCTGGTTCTTTTCTGTGTGGTGTTGTCATTGTGTGGGTTTGTTGAGTGTGTTTGTAAGTTTTCAGCTTGTGAGTTCTTTTGTATTGTGGAAATGTTGTGTTTGTTTTTTATTTGTGTTTTTATTTTTTGATTGAGCCTTTGTACCACATTTGTGTCATACCTGTTGTTCCTAGCTATTTGTATGACTGTACACATTTCTTGTTCATAGTTTCTCTTGCTGAGTGGGATTCTGTTTAAGCTATGTAACATGTGTCTTAGTGCTGCAAGTTTCTGGCTGTGGGGGTGATTGGATGTGGAATGTATTATTGTGTCTGTGGCTGTTGGTTTTCTAAAGATGTTAAATGTATGTTTACCATTTTCTTTTTTAATTGTAATGTCAAGAAAATTTATTTGATTTTCTTTTTCTTTCTCAAGTGTGAATTTTATGTTCTGGTGAGCTTTGTTTATTTCTGAATGGAGTTCATCTATTTTTTCACTTGACTCATCTACCAGACTAATAATGTCATCCACATATCTGCACCAATATATGATTTTGAAACTTTCATTTGTGGTTATCTTATCAAATATCTGATTTTCTAGATGACTGATGAAAATGTTTGCTAGTGTTCCTGATATTGGGGATCCCATGGGCAGTCCATCAGTTTGTAGATAATATTCTTTCTCAAACAGAAAGTAGTTTTGTTCAGTTGTCAGTCTGAGCATATCTGTTATTTCTTTTATTGCGTCTGTGGTGAGGTTGCTGTGGGATGAGAGATTTTGATCTATGATTTCTATTGTTTCTGTGATAGGGATGGAGGTATACATATTTTATATATCGAATGAAATCAGTGATGCTGTGTGTGGTACCTGTATGTTTTCTATTAGGTTTCCTGTGTTTATCACTGTTCTGTTGTTCTCTACTTTATAGTGTTTTGTAACTAACTTTTGGAGGTGTTTGGCTATGCGGTATGATGGGGCTTTCCTGAAGTTGATAACAGCTCTCATTGGCATTCCGTCTTTATGTACTTTCGGTTGACTGCGGAGTGTTGGTGCTTGTGGGTTTTTCTGTGTTAAGTAGTATTTCTGTTTGTCTGTGAGTGTGTGTTCAATGTTTTTCAGTGTTCGTTTGACATTTGCCTGGAATCGTGTAGTTGGATCTGACTTCAGGTTGGTGTTTATGTATTCCTTGGTTTTTGTGATGTATGCTCTTTATCCATCAGTACTGTTACATTTCCCTGGTCTGCTCTTGTTATTAATACGTTATTGTTTATTAACTTTTGTTTTAACCTTTTCATAGTAGCTGCTTCTGTTTGGTTGTTCTTATTGTGTGTCTGCTGTGTTTGTTTTATTATGCCTTTTATTTCTTCTTTTACTAGTTCTCTTGTCAGTCCTATGTTTATTTCACAATTATTTTGTTGTTCTTCACGTGTAAGGATGTGTTCGGTTTCTACTATGAGATTTTCTATGTATTGATTGTTCAGTTTACTATTGGTGCAGTGTTTCAAACCTTTTTCCTAGAGCATTTTTTCATTTTCGTGTAGTTCTGTTTCTGTTAGCGCGGATGGAATGTGTGTTGGTGTTCATGTGGTTTCACATTTAAATGTAAATGTATTTTAGCGTCTTTTTTACTGTTAGTTTCATTATCTTCTGTTTATGTTTGTTTTGTAAATGTTTCATTGCTATGTATGTGTTGTGTTCAGTTTTTTCTACTAGTGCCATGAAAACTGCGGCGTTTCCTACGTTTTTTGCCAATTCTAGATGAGTCTCATAGAGCATCATGTTTAGGTGCTGTTTTTTCGAATAGAGCATCTTAATTTCATGTAGTAACCAATATCGTTCTGCAAATGATTTCGACTTTTGTGCCACTGTAGAACTGTTTTTAACCTTTACATTAATGTAACTTGGAATTAAATCGTTCTTTTTGGATGTTTCGTTGAATTTTATGTGCTGTATCGTCTTATGGAGTATCAGATATATTTTCTTGAACCTGTTGTACACGTTGACAGGGAATGCTTGACATAGCTGGATTGACATCTTCAACTTTTGTAGTCCTGTCTTCCTCAGTTGCGTATAATATTATGGTATATTGATAATTTTTACTTATGGTCCGTCTGACAGCAACTGAATAAAACACAATGTTAGTGCCATACACGTTTCGCCTTTATTTTCTGCAAGGCATCATCAGTGGCCTGGAATATGTACATATGTTAGCTATTTTATTTACATTTCTTGTCACTGTGCCTATAGGTTAGAAACAGTTCTGGTGGTTGGTATTACCTGTTAAGTAGTTGTCCTTTGCCAGACGGTCCATAAGTAAAAATTATCAATGTACCGTAATATTACACGCAACTGAGGAAGACAGGACTACAAAAGTTGAAGATGCCCTCCTCCGTGTTTACCGCCGTAATGGCCTCTCTCGCGCACAATTTGATACACTGATGCCGTTTCGTTGGGGATACAGTCTTGCACTCGCGCACGGATGCGGACACCTTCTAGCTGCTCTGCCCTGATGCGAAGGAGACGAGCTTTGATGCGTTGTACGGACATCTGACGTTCGGGAGACGGTGGTTGCGTCGCCAGCTCCCGTAACGCTGTATAGTAAAATTCCGATGTTGTCCTATGTCAGTTCGATCTGTCACGTCCGTAGGCCATCAGGAGTGCACGTTTGACACATCCCAGCCACCAGAGCAACGTGGAAGCACACATGGGCAGGCGCCTGATACATCGACGCCACGTGTCAGTAACGGCTCGCCTACACGCTTCCTCGCGAAGGAGGGAGACGTTCAGCGTCCACGGGCCCCTGCTGCGTCTTGTGAGTTGTCGGGGTAAGGTGACAGTGCAGATGTACGCGAGGTGATCCGTGAAGGCCGTCGGCCAGAGTTCTGCATCACGGGTTGCTGTGCGGAGGGCATGCGAGACGTAGATTCGGTCCAGACGACTGGCAGAATGGCGCGTATATCCACTCTGGGTCCCATGATGTAAGAGCCATGTGTCGTGGAGCGCGAGGTCACGTATCAATGCTTGTAGAGCCGTGCATGGGACGTAATGCGGTATCTGGTCCTCGGGCCGCAGAACACTGTTAAAATCGCCGCCCACTATGTGATGTTCCATATTTCCTTGCAAAAGTGGGGCTACTTCCTCCGAATAGAAGACATGCCTGTCACCACGGTGCGAATTACCGGAGGGAGCGTAGACGTTAATGAGGCGGACTGCGCCAAGTGTGAGAGCGATGCCACGCGCCGTCGGCAAGTACGTCACGTCCGTCGCGTCTATGACATCTCGAAGAAGGATGGCCGTTCCTCCTGCGCCATCACCTGTGGGTGGTGTAGCCATATAGGTCCAAACGCAGCTCGGGACGGACGTCCTGGAGAAGGGTAATGTCCAAGTCTGCCGCTCTGATCATGTCGTGTAACATGCGGGCCTTGACAGTGGAGTGGACACCATTTACATTGACTGTTCCCACACGGTATGCCTGAGACATATCAAGTGGCGGAGGCAGTGTGCTGGTGCAAGCCCACAGTGATCTCACATACCACACAGCTATCCAGCTGAATGCTGTGCATTACTGTGCCGTATGATTCCCTGACTGGCGGAGCCCTCCGGGCTCAATGTCAGCCATGGGCTCTGGTGGAGATATCTACATCTACATCTACATTTATACTCCGCAAGCCACCCAACGGTGTGTGGCAGACGGCATTTTACGTGCCACTGTCATTACCTCCCTTTCCTGTTCCAGTCGCGTATGGTTCGCGGGAAGAACGACTGTCTGAAAGCCTCCGTGCGCGCTCTAATCTCTCTAATTTTACATTCGCGATCTCCTCGGGAGGTATAAGTAGGGGGAAGCAATATATTCGATACCTCATCCAGAAACGCACCCTCTCGAAACCTGGCGAGCAATCTGCACCGCGATGCAGAGCGCCTCTCTTGCAGAGTCTGCCACTTGAGTTTATTAAACATTTCCGTAACGCTATCACGGTTACCAAGTAACCCTGTTACGAAACGCGCCGCTCTTCTTTGGATCTTCTCTATCTCCTCTGTCAAACTGATCTGGTACGGATCCCACACTGATGAGCAATACTCAAGTATAGGTCAAACGAGAGTTTTGTAAGCCACCTCCTTTGTTGATGGACTACATATTCTAAGCACTCTCCCAATGAGTCTCAACCTGGTACCCGCCTTACCAACAATTAATTTTATATGATCATTCCACTTCAAATCGTTCCGCACGCATACTCCCAGATTTTTTACAGAAGTAACTGCTACCACTGTTTGTTCTGCTATCGTATAATCATACAATAAAGGATCCTTCTTTCTATGTATTCGCAATACATTACATTTGTCTATGTTAAGGGACAGTTGCTACTCCCTGCACCAAGTGCCTATCCGCTGCAGATCTTCCTGCATTTCGCTACAATTTTCTAATGCTGCAACTTCTCTGTATACTACAGCATCATCCGCGAAAAGCTGCATGGAACTTCCGACACTATCTACTAGGTCATTTATATATATTGTGAAAAGCAATGGTCCCATAACACTCCCCTGTGGCACGCCAGAGGTTACTTTAACATCTGTAGACGTCTCCCCATTGATAACAACATGCTGTGTTCTGTTTGCTAAAAACTCTTCAATCCAGCCACACAGCTGGTCTGATATTCCGTAGGCTCTTACTTTGTTTATCAGGTGACAGTGCGGAACTGTATCGAACGCCTTCCGGAAGTCAAGAAAAATAGCATCTACCTGGGAGCCTGTATCTAATATTTTCTGGGTCTCATGAACAAATAAAGCGAGTTGGGTCTCACACGATCGCTGTTTCCGGAATCCATGTTGATTCCTACATAGTAGATTCTGGGTTTCCAGAAACGACATGATACTCGAGCAAAAAACATGTTCTAAAATTCTACAACAGATAGACGTCAGAGATATAGGTCTACAGTTTTGCGCAACTGCTCGACGACCCTTCTTGAAGACTGGGACTACTTGTGCTCTTTTCCAATCATTTGGAACCCTCCGTTCCTCTAGTGACTTGCGGTACACGGCTGTTAGAAGGGGGGCAAGTTCTTTCGCGTACTCTGTGTAGAATCGAATTGGTATCCCGTCAGGTCCAGTGGACTTTCCTCTATTGAGTGATTCCAGTTGCTATTCTATTCCTTGGACACTTATTTCGATGTCAGCCATATTTTCGTTTGTGCGAGGATTTAGAGAAGGAACTGCAGTGCGGTCTTCCTCTGTGAAACAGCTTTGGAAAAAGGTGTTTAGTATTTCAGCTTTACGCGTGTCATCCTCTGTTTCAATGCCATCATCATCCCGGAGTGTCTGGATATGCTGTTTCGAGCCACTTACTGATTTAACGTAAGACCAGAACTTCCTAGGATTTTCTGTCAAGTCGGTACATAGAATTTTACTTTCGAATTCACTGAACGCTTCACGCATAGCCCTCCTTACGCTAACTTTGACATCGTTTAGCTTCTGTTTGTCTGAGAGGTTTTGGCTGCGTTTAAACTTGGAGTGAAGCTCTCTTTGCTTTCGCAGTAGTTTCCTAACTTTGTTGTTGTGCCACGGTGGGTTTTTCCCGTCCCTCACAGTTTTACTCGGCACGTACCTGTCTAAAACGCATTTTACGGTTGCCTTGAACTTTTTCCATAAACACTCAACATTGTCAGTGTCGGAACAGAAATTTTCGTTTTGATCTGTTAGGTAGTCTGAAATCTGCCTTCTATTTCTCTTGCTAAATAGATAAACCTTCCTCCCTTTTTTATATTCCTATTAACTTCCATATTCAGGGATGCTGCAACGGCCTTATGATCACTGATTCCCTGTTCTGCACTTAAAGAGTTGAAAAGTTCGGGTCTGTTTGTTATCAGTAGGTCCCAGATGTTGTCTCCACGAGTCGGTTCCCTGTTTAATTGATCGAGGTAATTTTCGGATAGTGCACTCAGTATAACGTCACTCGATGCTCTGTCCCTACCACCCGTCCTAAACATCTGAGTGTCCTAGTCTATATCTGGTAAATTGAAATCTCCACCTAAGACTATAACATGCTGAGAAAATTTATGTGAAATGTTTTCCAAATTTTCTCTCTGTTGTTCTGCCACTAATGCTGCTGAGTCGGGAGGTCGGTAAAAGGAGCCAATTATTAACCTAGCTCGGTTGTTGAGTGTAACCTCCACCCATAATAATTCACAGGAACTATCCACTTCTACTTCACTACAGGATAAACTACTACTAACAGCGACGAACACTCCACCACCGGTTGCATGCAATCTATCCTTTCTAAACACCGTCTGTACCTTTGTAAAAATTTCGGCAGAATTTATCTCTGGCTTAAGCCAGCATTCTGTACCTATAACGATTTCAGCTTTGGTGCTTTCTATCAGCGCTTGAAGTTCTGGTACTTTACCAACGCAGTTTCGACAGTTGACAATTACAATACCGATTGCTGCTTGGTCCCCGCATGTCCTGACTTTGCCCCGCACCCGTTGAGGCTGTTGCCCTTTCTGTACTTGCCCAAGGCCATCTAACCTAAAAGACCGCCTATCCCACGCCACACAACCCCTGCTACCCGTGTAGCCGCTTTTTGCGTGTAGTGGACTCCTGACCTATCGAGCAGAACCCGAAACCCCACCACCCTATGGCGCAAGTCGAGGAATCTGCAGCCCACACGGTCGCAGAACCGTCTCAGCCTCTGATTCACACCCTCCACTCGGCTCTGTACCGAAGCTCCACAGTCAGTCCTGTCGATGATGCTGCAGATGGTGAGCTCTGCTTTCATCCCGCTAGCGAGACTGGCAGTCTTCACCAAATCAGATAGCTGCCGGAAGCCAGAGAGGATTTCCTCCGATCCATAGCGACACACATCATTGGTGCCGACATGAGCGACCACCTGCAGATGTGTGCACCCTGTACCCTTCATGGCATCCGGAAGGACCCTTTCCACATCTGGAATGACTGCCCCCGGTATGCACACGGAGTGCACATTGGTTTTCTCCCCCTCTCTTGCTGCCATTTCCCTAAGGGGCCCCATTACGCGCCTGACGTTGGAGCTCCCAACTACCAGTAAGCCCACCCTCTGCGACCGCCCGGATCTTGCAGACTGAGGGGCAACCTCTGAAACAGGACAAGCAGCCATGTCAGGCCGAAGATCAGTATCAGCCTGAGATAGAGCCTGAAACCGGTTCGTCAGACAAACTGGAGAGGCCTTCCGTTCAGCCCTCCAGAATGTCTTTCGCCCCCTTCCACACCTTGAGACGACCTCCCACTCTACCACAGGTGAGGGATCAGCCGCAATGCGGGCAGTATCCCGGGCAACCATAGTCGTAGTCCCATCGGGGGATGCGTGGGACGAGCTGGCCGTCGCCGACAAACCCCCATGCGGACCCCCACAGTGATGCCCGTTGGCAACAGCCTCAAGCTGTGTGACCGAAGCCAACACTGCCTGAAGCTGGGAGCGAAGGGATGCCAATTCAGCCTGCATCCGAACACAGCAGTTGCAGTCCCTATCCATGCTAAAAACTGTTTTGCAAAGAACGTCTGAACTAATCTACAGAGAGCGCAAACAAATCGACAAAATTTAAACGGTTATTAAAATACAAGATTGCCTAGTAAATGCAGTAGTGCTGCTACTTGCACACTGCTGACACTGCTCGGCGGCGGAAGGAGACTACGCGAATTTACACCATTCAGGTACTAAAACGCGATGCTACAACTCTCAAATACTATAATACGCCCGAAATTTATGAATTAAACAATGCAAGTACCAAAAACATGCAAAGAAATTAAGAATTAAACTATGTAACAAATGAGTGAGCTAGGAGTATACGACTTGCTGCTGCAGCTGCTTATCCAACGGCGGCAGGGAGCAAACTGTTGTATCGATGTTTGTTGTGCATCATCGGCCTCCATATCGTTTGTCCAACCACCAAGAGAGGATTGTGATGTCAATGGTGGCTGGTTGCTTTCACAGGAGCCCACATTTTGGGAGTCGACGCAATGCGCTCCGTTTTCTGGGCCACCAGATGTAGGAGATTGTTCCTTGTCTTCAGGCGCCTTCTGGTGAATGATGCCACTGGAGTCCGTTGCAACTGTGGACGAATCAACGAAGTCGATGTCTTCCGCCGGCTTCACATCCCTGTCCCGTTCGTCAATTGACAATTGCCTCTTCTTGTGTCACTTGGGTGATTTTTGCTTTCGGGTCCGAGATTCGACATCCACTGGAGGGCGGGGCTCGACACAGTCTCGGTCACCAGGAATCCCTGTGTCCGATCCCGACAGTGACGGCGGCTGGGCGCCCACGACGCTGCGGTGGGCAGAGGCTGTAGGAGCCTTTGCATAGTTTGGCTGCGGCGTCGTCGACGGCGCTGACTCTCCAACGGAGCTGGCAGCGGCTTGAGGAGGTAGCAGGTTTTGATCATCCATCACATTATGTAGTGCCGCCCCCACATACGTTAGCACGTTAGCGGTAGCGAGGTCATAGTGGATCGTTGGGGAAGTTCATTGCGGGGCATCTGAACGAGGCGGCGCTGCAGACACACAGTTCTAACATGGCCCTCCTGGCCGCAGCCCGAGCAGGTCCTCGGTTGACCATCATATGTAACAATTGCGCGGCAGCCACCAACGAAAATATATGATGGAACGTGCTTCTTAAGTTCTATGCGCACTTGTCGTACCCCGTTAAGGAAGGGGACGTTTCGAATGTGTTCCATGTCTCCTCTGTGTGGCTCAGAACTTTGCCGTACGGCCGCAGCGCATCAACGACAACGTTGGCAGGAACTTCGAACGGTAGTTCAAAGATGCGCACAGTATGCACCCCCAGACCAGCATGGTCAACTCCTACCACGCTCACATTACCGTCTGCGTGACAGAAGCGAAAGCCGTTTGCAGACCGTTGGAGTAATGTGTCGCAGGCCGCTTCTTCAATCAGTTTGTGGTACACTGTGCTGGATACAATAGACAAATGAATGCCTATCACTTCTTGCAGTTCCATGTGCATGATGTCTCGAAGAAACCATTCGATTTCATGGACCTTCGGTCTCGTGTACGATGCGTTGAACGTTTGATTGTAGCTTTTCGATATGAGAACGCCATGGCGGGTCGGTACAGGTACTATAAGGCAATGCAACGACGCGACCGCGCGCTAGCGGGTAAACAACAAAACCGGCGCGCCGAGCCAGTCCGCACGGTAACACGGCTGAAAGCCGACTGTCCAACTGAGCTACCCAAGCACGACGCACGCCCCGTCCTCACAGCTTTACTTCTGCCAGTACCTCGCCTCGTACCTTCCAAACTTTAAAGAAGCTCTCCTGCGAACCTTGCCGAACTAGCACTCCTGAAAGAAAGGATATTGCGGGGACATACACTCCTGGAAATGGAAAAAAGAACACATTGACACCGGTGTGTCAGACCCACCATACTTGCTCCGGACACTGCGAGAGGGCTGTACAAGCAATGATCACACGCACGGCACAGCGGACACACCAGGAACCGCGGTGTTGGCCGTCGAATGGCGCTGGCTGCGCAGCATTTGTGCACCGCCGCCGTCAGTGTCAGCCAGTTTGCCGTGGCATACGGAGCTCCATCGCAGTCTTTTAACACTGGTAGCATGCCGCGACAGCGTGGACGTGAACCGTATGTGCAGTTGACGGACTTTGAGCGAGGGCGTATAGTGGGCATGCGGGAGGCCGGGTGGACGTACCGCCGAATTGCTCAACACGTGGGGCGTGAGGTCTCCACAGTACATCGATGTTGTCGCCAGTGGTCGGCGGAAGGTGCACGTGCCCGTCGACCTGGGACCGGACCGCAGCGACGCACGGATGCACGCCAAGACCGTAGGATCCTACGCAGTGCCGTAGGGGACCGCACCGCCACTTCCCAGCAAATTAGGAACACTGTTGCTCCTGGGGTATCGGCGAGGACCATTCGCAACCGTCTCCATGAAGCTGGGCTACGGTCCCGCACACCGTTAGGCTGTCTTCCGCTCACGCCCCAACATCGTGCAGCCCGCCTCCAGTGGTGTCGCGACAGGCGTGAATGGAGGGACGAATGGAGACGTGTCGTCTTCAGCGATGAGAGTCGCTTCTGCCTTGGTGCCAATGATGGTCGTATGCGTGTTTGGCGCCGTGCAGGTGAGCGCCACAATCAGGACTGCATACGACCGAGGCACACAGGGCCAACACCCGGCATCATGGTGTGGGGAGCGATCTCCTACACTGGCCGTACACCACTGGTGATCGTCGAGGGGACACTGAATAGTGCACGGTATATCCAAACCGTCATCGAACCCATCGTTCTACCATTCCTAGACCGGCAAGGGAACTTGCTGTTCCAACAGGACAATGCACGTCCGCATGTATCCCGTGCCACCCAACGTGCTCTAGAAGGTGTAAGTCAACTACCGTGGCCAGCAAGATCTCCGGATCTGTCCCCCATTGAGCATGTTTGGGACTGGATGAAGCGTCGTCTCACGCGGTCTGCACGTCCAGCACGAACGCTGTTCCAACTGAGGCGCCAGGTGGAAATGGCATGGCAAGCCGTTCCACAGGACTACATCCAGCATCTCTACGATCGTCTCCATGGGAGAATAGCAGCCTGCATTGCTGCGAAAGGTGGACATACACTGTACTAGTGCCGACATTGTGCATGCTCTGTTGCCTGTGTCTATGTGCCTGTGGTTCTGTCAGTGTGATCATGTGATGTATCTGACCCCAGGAATGTGTCAATAAAGTTTCCCCTTCCTGGGACAAGGAATTCATGGTGTTCTTATTTCAATTTCCAGGAGTGTAGCTTAGCAATACTGAAAGCTGGCAGCTGTGGCCTTGAAATATCAAATAACTGACCTGCCGTCACCAGAGCATCTTCATTTGTTGTTGGGGTATCAAAGTGATAGCCGCCCAAATAGAGGCGCCATGTCACGAATTGGGGGACCACTCCCGCCGGAGGTTCGAGTCCTTCCTCGGGCATTGGTGTGTTTTTTGTTCTTAGCATAAATTAATGTAAGTAGTGTGTAAGCCTAGGGTTAGATGACCTCAGCAGGGTCCTTAGGAATTCACCCACACATTTTGTTAAATGATAGGAATGAATCATGCTCTATTTTTATTCCTACATGTGACACTTTTAAATCATTCACATGAAGAAAGAATATTATCAACAGAGCTGTTCGAGGCCTTCATATTGGAATTAACCTCCTGTAGCAGTTTTTGTAGCAGTTCGGCCAAGTTAAGCTTCAGGCCTAACTGCTTGCAGCATTTCGTACGAGTATGTGCTTATCTCACTCAGACGCAGTATATGGTGTGTTAGGGATCTAAGTGCAGATAACATGATCATTTGTATCTTGATATGTATCCACTTCAGTGTGTCAGCTGTTGTTCCTCTACGTCTAAGATTATTCCTGCAAACATATCACATATTTTCTACTTCATGTTTCCTTCAAAAATGGTACAAATGGCTCTAAGCACTATGGGACCTAGCATCTGAGGCCATCAACCCCTAGACTTAGAACTAGTTAAACATAACTAAGGACATCACACACATCCATGACCAAGGCAGGATTCGAAACTGCAACTGTAGCAACAGTGCGGTCCCAGACTGATCTGCATAGAACCGGTCGGCCACAGCGGCCGCCTCCTGTTTCCTGCATGTTCATAGTGGCACCACTGAAGCAGTAGGCCTACCTTCGTATAGCCCCCACTCTCCATTGTTGCCAGATGTATCCAATATGGCAGCAATGACATGATCCAAGATGGCGGGGAGTAGATTTGGCAACAGCGCATGACATCATCGAAGATGGCGGCCGTGAAGTCAGTTGACGACGCATGTGACACACACCCCTGCCCCTCCCCGGTGGTGGGATATTTAAATTTTGGAAGGAAGATGGGACGATTGGGCTACCTCCACTAACCTATCCCCCACACCAGAAAAATGGCGGGAAGTTCAAATTCCATCAAGACAATGGAGCACACCTAAGAAAATGGCAGGACGATAGGACAATTGGGCTACATCGACTAACCTAACCCCCTCCGCCAGAAAATTGCGGGAAATTCAAATTTCAACAGGATAATGCATCACACCACGGTTATCTCTACTAACCTAAGAAAATGGCGAGGAAAAAGGTCATTTGGGCTATCTCCACTAACCTAAGTCATCCGACGTCCACCTCTTCTTAGGAATTGGTGGGAAGTTCAAATTCCAACAGGATAATGCATCACACCTCCACCAACCTAAGAAAATTGAGGGAAAAAAGGTCACAGGCTACCTTCATTAACCTAAGTCACCCATCCGCCACCTCTTCCTAGGAACTGGCAGGAAAATGACTCAACCTGCACTGGACTGCTGGAGAGAGGAAAGTGTGTA
The DNA here is from genome assembly GCF_023864345.2 of Schistocerca serialis cubense. Taxonomy (NCBI): domain Eukaryota; kingdom Metazoa; phylum Arthropoda; class Insecta; order Orthoptera; family Acrididae; genus Schistocerca; species Schistocerca serialis. The sequence continues at coordinate 58,570,792 of NC_064644.1, forward strand.
CTTCATTTATTTCTTTTGAAACAGTTTACTTAGGGATGGAGTATATTTATCACACTGGTACAAAACACATAGCTTACAGACATACAAACTAAAATGCTTGCGAATTTTCAACTGTCAAAATCATGTGCCAGTCTTTATTTAAAGAGTTTGAGCCACTACCGCCACCCAGTGTGTGTGTTCGCCACCAGGTCCAGACCCCAGCTGCCCTAGTACACAGTACAACCACCAGAGGGCGCTGTCGTCTGTTCCATGACGTAATTCAAGATGGCAGCCATGATGGCAGCTGATGACACAAGTACCATTATCCAAGATGGGGGCAAACAGTGTGTTCACCACAGCATCTGAACCTAGTACACAGTGCCACCACCAGAAAGCGCTGTCTTCTGTTCAGTGACGTAAGCCAAGATAGTGTGGGGGAAATGGAGAGAAAACGATTCTGCCTGTGCTGGACAAGATTTGTTATTTTACAGCAGTGTCTCCACCACGAGATCTAGAGTCTAATTGACCAAGTACACAATACTGCCACCAGAGGGTGCTGTCATCCCTTTTGTGACATAATCCAAGATGGTGGTCTGGAGTGGGAAAATGGCGCAAAAATGAATCAGCCTGCACTTGGCAGTTGAGTGAGGAAGTAGTGTACCCTATATTTTGGAATATTTTATTCTACATCTACGTCTACAATTATACTCCGCAAGCCACACAAAGGTGAGAGGCAGAGGGCATTTTACGTGCCACTGTCATTACCTCCCTTTCCTGTTCCAGTCGCGTATGGTTCGCGGGAAGAACGACTGTCTGAAAGCCTCCGTGCGCGCTCTAATCTCTCTAATTTTACATTCGCGATCTCCTCGGGAGGTATAAGTAGGGGGAAGCAATATATTCGATACCTCATCCAGAAACGCACCCTCTCGAAACCTGGCGAGCAATCTGCACCGCGATGCAGAGCGCCTCTCTTGCAGAGTCTGCCACTTGAGTTTATTAAACATTTCCGTAACGCTATCACGGTTACCAAATAACCCTGTTACGAAACGCGCCGCTCTTCTTTGGATCTTCTCTATCTCCTCTGTCAAACTGATCTGGTACAGATCCCACACTGATGAGCAATACTCAAGTATAGGTCAAACGAGAGTTTTGTAAGCCACCTCCTTTGTTGATGGACTACATATTCTAAGCACTCTCCCAATGAGTCTCAACCTGGTACCCGCCTTACCAACAATTAATTTTATATGATCATTCCACTTCAAATCGTTCCGCACGCATACTCCCAGATTTTTTACAGAAGTAACTGCTACCACTGTTTGTTCTGCTATCGTATAATCATACAATAAAGGATCCTTCTTTCTATGTATTCGCAATACATTACATTTGTCTATGTTAAGGGACAGTTGCTACTCCCTGCACCAAGTGCCTATCCGCTGCAGATCTTCCTGCATTTCGCTACAATTTTCTAATGCTGCAACTTCTCTGTATACTACAGCATCATCCGCGAAAAGCTGCATGGAACTTCCGACACTATCTACTAGGTCATTTATATATATTGTGAAAAGCAATGGTCCCATAACACTCCCCTGTGGCACGCCAGAGGTTACTTTAACATCTGTAGACGTCTCCCCATTGATAACAACATGCTGTGTTCTGTTTGCTAAAAACTCTTCAATCCAGCCACACAGCTGGTCTGATATTCCGTAGGCTCTTACTTTGTTTATCAGGTGACAGTGCGGAACTGTATCGAACGCCTTCCGGAAGTCAAGAAAAATAGCATCTACCTGGGAGCCTGTATCTAATATTTTCTGGGTCTCATGAACAAATAAAGCGAGTTGGGTCTCACATGATCGCTGTTTCCGGAATCCATGTTGATTCCTACATAGTAGATTCTGGGTTTCCAGAAACGACATGATACTCGAGCAAAAAACATGTTCTAAAATTCTACAACAGATAGACGTCAGAGATATAGGTCTACAGTTTTGCGCAACTGCTCGACGACCCTTCTTGAAGACTGGGACTACTTGTGCTCTTTTCCAATCATTTGGAACCCTCCGTTCCTCTAGTGACTTGCGGTACACGGCTGTTAGAAGGGGGGCAAGTTCTTTCGCGTACTCTGTGTAGAATCGAATTGGTATCCCGTCAGGTCCAGTGGACTTTCCTCTATTGAGTGATTCCAGTTGCTATTCTATTCCTTGGACACTTATTTCGATGTCAGCCATATTTTCGTTTGTGCGAGGATTTAGAGAAGGAACTGCAGTGCGGTCTTCCTCTGTGAAACAGCTTTGGAAAAAGGTGTTTAGTATTTCAGCTTTACGCGTGTCATCCTCTGTTTCAATGCATATATTCTGTGTGTGGTTTGACAGCTGACAGCCAAGTCACTTCATGGGAGATGCCGCTAACCTCCTGTGCAGTCCAGTTAACACAGTGTGGAACCTAGTAGATAGTGTCGGAAGTTCCATGCGGCTTTTCGCGGATGATGCTGTAGTATACAGAGAAGATGCAGCATTAGAAAATTGTAGCGAAATGCAGGAAGATTTGCAGCGGATAGGCACTTGGTGCAGGGATGGAGTATATTTATCACACTGACACAAAACACTCGCCCTAATGTGCTTGTGGTCACAATACACAGTCTGCAGTCCTGTAAACTATTTCTAAATAACGCTCTCCAGAGATGCAATAAACTTGTAATTTACCAAAATTATTACAGCACAGACATGTAAACTGCTCCTAAATAATGCATTACACTGATATGCATGCACGAAATCATAAACTGTCCAAATAACGCACAGCATAGCCTAGATACCTACTCGCCAAATAATGCAACAGACGAGCAATCAAAGGGAAATCACCGCCTTCCACACTGTGTTAACTGGACTGCACAGGAGGTTAGCGGCATTTCCCATGAAGTGACTTGGCCGTGAGCTGTCAAACCACACACAGACGCCTGTTAGGTTCCTGAATGCATGAGGCAGTGGCCTCCCTTTCATACATGACAACTGAGAAATTCCTCTCAAAATGCGTGTTCACCTAGGCACCATTGCTGATGCGACCGGGTGGAGACACAGGTGCTGCATGGGCATGTGAGCCATCACATTCGCGAGCTGCTGCTGGAAAAAGGTGAAAGTGGTATCTATTTTTGAGTCAGTGTTATACTGACATCACAGAACTCCAAGGCATGCTCACACCTGTCTACCATGCGAGACACCTCTGGGCAATACGTGTCTTTACCATTGATGACACAGTAGCACAGGGCGCATTATTTCTAGTGCGACATGAGATATGTGTATAACCCTGCATAACTGAACAACTTGACTGACGCAACATCGTGAAGAATATATGCGTAGTTACAAATCTTTGCAAGCGCATCTAACAAGGTTCTCAATCTTATACTAATGTCACATGACTATGTAAAACATAAGAACCGAACCGACCTCGTGGGAACTGTATAGTGTTCTAGAAATAGTTGATGCTCGCTTTCTTGATGTCTCAGCTTGTATGCACGAAAATTCTTGCCATAACAGCACCTGTTTACGAAAATAACGCAGAATAAAGTCGAACGCAGTCTTCCTCGCAGACTTAACGTGCTACCCAATCCATCACGTGTTACCCTTCCCGATTTCAACACACACAATCGTCCCCTCCACTATGTAGAACATCCTATATCCCAGCTCAAAGGATGTGAATGAATCGTCCATTATGATTGACTCTTATCAAATTTACCCGCCAAATTACTGTTGCCACCAGTATCGAAGCACTGCCTGACTTCCTTCCTTCTGCAGATGAGACATTCAGCAGTTATTTTACACAGATCGCCATATTGCACAAGCAATTATATCCTACAAACTACCATACGTATCGTCAAATATGGAAAGACTTCCTCACTTACAGTGCTCTCCCACCGAGGGCAGGAGCTTGAATATTAGTGCGCGAAACCGATCGCTAACTCAGTAATATATCATCACATACCGTGTCGATGTAGTAAACATACAATTTTTATCCTGCGCCAAACAAAATCATCCCTCTTACATCATTGCTGTGTGCTGTAAACCACTGACTAACTAGTAACTTGTCGCGTCTGTAAAGACATTTACTTGGCAACTCAAAACAAATAGAGGAAACATATTTCCACTCTCAGATACCGATTTCGGCGATACAGTAGATTCCAAATCATCCCTTTAATTTACAAGGTCAACTAAACTGTTTCTTATGTCTAGAGGTCGAGCAAAGGTGTCTTCCACATGCACAATCCACAATCGATCTTCTCTCAACTAAATAAAGGTGCGAAATGTGCGGAAGTAGTCAACTGAACAATTTGCATGGGAGGGAATAACGATCCAGCGCAAACGCACTTCCATATTCAATCTTCTCATATTTCCATGCAATCATGAAAGCTCTCCAACACATTTTTTAAGTATTAGTTCCCTATTCGGTCGTGTAGACAGCATCTCCAATCTGACAGTTCCTATCGTTAATGGGAAACGTGAATCACCCCCCCCCCCCCCACACACACACACACAGTTCACCGGCGCTGCAGACCGAGCACGCAGAGGTACAATGTTTATCCTAATAAATCGGTCACATATATATTTTATCCTTATACTTAACAACTAAATGTTATGTTTGTAGTCTCAGTTGATTGACATTCGACAATGAGCAAAGTATAGGAAATACACTCTGTTGATGAGTGAGGTTCTGGAAATACAAATATCGGTACCATTATTATGACTTGACATACTCTTCCCACGCTGTCACAGTACTCCACATCAAGTCCATACATTCCTTATTACTGAACATGGCCATTTCCTTTGCACATGTCGGAACTCAAACACGTACTTCATAAGCCTGATGATCAACGCAAACATATCACACATCCCCTACTACTGAGTATAATATCTCATCAATAACTGATCGCTGGCGATTCCAAATAATACTGAGATAAAATCAACCATGGGTGGACATGACTCGTAAGGTTTTCTTGTTTGTCCTAGAAAGAGAGACTTAATCGCCTAGATGTAAAAAAAATCGATCCCAACAACTACTATATGTCACTGTCACAAACTGTCATGGTTCTACAGATGCTCACAAGTATCTGTGTTAAAAGCTATACTGGCTTTATAAATCAAGGTACGACATTATGTAACACCCTAATGAACCCCAAAACCCAATTATGAAAGACCATCATGATGCAAAGAAGGGAAAATTTATCTTGACAGGTACGACAACTTTGCCGATGATATAACACTAGAAAGTCTTGATTAAGCATTACAGAGTGTGTTTTGGTAGAAAGGAAGAAGAAAGAAAGGTCGTCTTTAGTTATTTGCCAAACATCTAAGCAAATTAATACCGTGAAAGTTAAGTCGAAAGAAATGTCAGTCAGAGATAACTTTTATGTGGAAGGGAGTTGTAAATGCAACGAAGAAATTCAATGCGTCTGCAATACTCGTTCACGGAAAAAGTAAGTCGCTTGCTAGCTATCATGCTACCATGTCATACGAGAGCAGCTCTTGCCATAGTTGAGCGAACGGAGTTCGAAGAGACTGGTTTACTTTCAAGAGTCGTTGTTGCGTAATGTAGACGCACGGATTTTGTGAACTGATATTCAGACCAGAGACTTGAACCGACATAGTATGCTGACTGTGTATACCGAGTTGTTGGACTTTATTAATGGAAGTAGGCAATATTAGACTCAACATTCATATAAGTGAACCTATAGAAAGGAATGGACAAAGTTTCAAAAGACTATAACACACGTTTATTCTCGAGTAGGAGGCACTGACACGAATACATGAAGAAGATACAATTACACTGAGGCTTAAAGCTGTCATAATTGTCACGATACTTGAAACTAACAGAACTGCCAGTGGTAATTAACCGTGTGTGCGCGTGGCGTGATTTTTATAAAGTATTTAGCGAAAAGGAACAATAAAATTGTTCATCAAAAGTGGAAATTCTACGTGTCACCTCCATCATTCTGTGAATATTTGGAAATTGCTCATCAAAAGTTAATGAACAGTGACCATTTAACTCGGAATAAATTCGTGGACTGTTAGTTGTGACAAGAAAGGTTTGGGCAAACATAATATTACGACGCAAGATAATCAGGACATTGTTAAAGAGTGTCTGTGGATCTCTCGTCATATAGAGCGAACAATTTTACTTAGAAGCGAACAAACAACGACCAATACGATCCGCAATTGAAACTTCTCCTCGCTTTTGGTGATGTGGACGATGTGCATGAGGAAAGATTCATCAATTAGTGCACTAAAGTGTTAACTGGACACAAAATAATTCAACTTCATACCATAAGACACAATCAGAGTATGCAGTTCGCATTAATAAGGAAACTGTGCGGACTCGCAATCAAACGTTAATCATTACGCGAGGAACTATTGCTTAAGGGCTTTTTCAGATCTTGTCTCTCGTTAACCGACGGAGACACCCATCATCGCGCAACGCATCTCGACTCCACCGACTGAGCTGTAATAGTAACAGCCCCACGGTTTGGATAACACCAGCACGCGGCGTAGAAGTAAAGGAATTGTCAACAGGATCCAACGTAAGTATGTGCTTGAATGGAAAGACGTGATTCCATATCATGGACGTCATTTCCTAGCAGACAGCGTAACACCAGAGATCTGAAAAAAATCTTCAAATGTGTGTGAAATCTTATGGGACTTAACTGCTAAGGTCATCAGTCCCTAAGCTTACACACTACGTAGCCTAAATTATCCTAAGGACAAACACACACAACTATGCCCGAGGGAGGACTCGAACCTCCATGACTGCAGCGCCTTAGACCGCTCGGCACTTGAGATCTGAGAAGCAAGTGTACATTTCTTATGACCTCAAAAAGAATTCGATTTACTACTGTTTGTAATCCTTCTTAATCAGTCAACGCCTATAACTCAGTGGATATATAGCAGAACCTCTGACACGGTATCGAGACAGAATACATAACACATGCCGGATAAATATCTAGCGGCATGAGGTCGTAGCAAATGCCTATTTCATACCACGTTCCTTAGTCGAATAACTTTTAAAATTCAGCGAGTTTATCACGAGGTTGCGTCGTGGCCTACGTGCAAGAGCGCTGTTGGTCTTAAAACAAACATTCCAGCGATCGCCGTCTCAGTATTTGTCCCGATAGAAAAACCACCTCATTCAGAAGTAATGTCGTACCTCAATTTATAAAGCTAGTATAGCTTTTAACATGGATACTTGTGTGCATCTGTAGAACCATGACAGCTTGTGACAGTGAAATATAGTAGTTGTTGGGATCGAGTTTTTTTACATATGGACGATTACGTCACTCTTTCTAGGACACACAAGAAAAACTTACGAGTCATGTCCACCCATGGTTGATTTTCTCTGAGTATTATTTCTCATTTCCAGCGATCAGTTATTGACAAATTATTATACTTACAAGGGAACCTCCCCATCGCACCCCCCTCAGATTTAGTTATAAGTTGGCACAGTGGATAGGCCTTGAAAAACTGAACACAGATCAATTGAGAAAACAGGAAGAAATTGTGAGAAACTGTGAAAAAATAACCAAAATATACAAACTGAGTAGTCAATGGGCAACATAGGCAACATCAAGGAGGCTATGAATTTAGGGGCGCGGTGGTCCCGTGGTAACGTGAGCAGCTGCGGAAGAAGAGGTCCTTGGTTCAGATCTTCCAGCGAGTGAAAAGTTTATTTTTTTATTTGCAGTTTATGCGACAAACTCTTATGTTTTCATCACTTTTTTGGGAGCGATTATCACATCCACAGGAAAACCTAAATCGGGCAAGGTAGACGAATCTTTTTACCCATTCGCCAAGTGCACAAGTTAGGTGGGTCGACAACATATTCCTGTCATGTGACGCACATGCCGCCACCAGTGTCGTATAGAATATATCAGATGTGTTTTCCTGTGGAGGAATCTGTTGACCTATGACCTTGCGATCAAATGTTTTCGGTTCCCATAGGAGAGGCAATTCCTTTCGTCTACTAATCGCACCGTTTTGCGATGCGGTCACAAAACACAGACGCTAAACTTATTACAGTGAAGAGAGACGTCAATGAACGGACAGATCATAACTATGCAAAAATAAAGCAAGTAAACTTTTCACTCGAGGGAAGACTTGAACCAAGGACCTCTGGTTCCGCAGCTGCTCACGTTACCACGGGACCACGGCGCTCCTGAGCTTATAGTGTCCTTGATGTTGCCTATCTTGGCCATGGACTACTCAGTTTGTATATTTTGCTTATTTTTTCATAGTTCCATATAACTTCTTCCTGTTTTCTCGATTGATCTGTGTTCAGTTTTCCAAGGCCTATCCACTGTGCCAACTTATAACTAAACCTGAGGGGGTGCGATGGGGAGGTTCCCTTGTTAGTAGTAGGGGCTGTGTGATTGTTTGCATTGAGCATCAGGCTTATAAAGTATGTGTTTGTGTTCCGACATGTGCAAAGGAAATGACTATGTCCAGTCGTAAGGAATGTATGGATCTGACGTGGAGTACTGTGATAGCATGGGAAGAGTATGTCAAATCATAAGAATGGTACCGATATTTGTATTTACAGAGCCACGCCCATCAACAGAGTGTATTTCCTATACTTTGCTCATTGTCGAATGTAGTTCAACTGGGACCACGAACATAACATTAAGTTGCAAGTACTGGGATAAAATATATACAGGGTGTTACAAAAAGGTATGGCCAAACTTGCAGAATATATTCCTCACACACAAAGAAAGAAAATATGTTACGTGGACATGTGTCCGGAAACGCTTACTTTCCATGTTAGAGCTCATTTTATTACTTCTCTTCAAATCAGATTAATCATGGAATGAAGTCAAGAGAGTTGAGGTCAGGAAAGCGTGGAGGCCATGGAATTTGTCCGCCTCTACCAATCCATCGGTCACCGAATCTGTTGTTGAGAAGCGTACGAACACTTCGACTGAAATGTGCAGGAGCTCCATCGTGCATGAACCACATGTTGTGTCGTACTTGTAAAGGCACATGTTCTAGCAGCACAGATAGAATATCCCATATGAAATCATGATAACGTGCTCCATTGAGCGTAGGTGGAATAACATGGGGCCCAATCAAGACATCACCAACAATGCCTGCCCAGACGTTCACAGAAAATCTGTGTTGATGACGTGATTGCACAATTGCGTGCGGATTCTCGTCAGCCCACACATGTTGATTGTGAAAATTTACAATTTGATCACGTTGGAACATCCGTAAAGAGAACATTTGCACTGAAATGAGGATTGAAACATTGTTGGATGAACCATTCGCAGAAGTGTATCCGTGGAGGCCAATCAGCTGCTGATAGTGCCTGCACACGCTGTACATGGTACGGAAACAACTGGTTCTCCCGTAGCACTCTCCATACAGTGACGTGGTCACCGTTACCTTGAACAGCAGCAACTTCTCCGACGCTGACATTAGGGTTATCGTCAACTGCACGAAGAATTGCCTCGTCCATTGCAAGTGTCCTCGTCGTTCTAGGTCTTCCCCAATCGCGAGTCATAGGCTGGAATGTTCCATGCTCCCTAAGACGCCGATCAATTGCTTCGAAAGTCTTCCGGTCGGGACACCTTCGTTCTGGAAATCTGTCTCGATACAAACGTACCGCGATACGGCTATTGCCCCGTGCTAATCCATACATCAAATGGGCATCTGCCAACTCCGCATTTGTAAACAAGGCCACTGACTGCAAAACCACGTTCGTGATGAACACTAACCTGTTGATGCTACGTACTGATGTGCTTGATGCTAGTACTGTAGAAGTGTAGAGCAATGAGTCGCATGTCAACACAAGCACCGAAGTCAACATTACCTTCCTTCAACTGGGCCAACTGGTGGTGAATCGAGGAAGTACAGTACATACTGACGAAACTAAAATGAGTTCTATCATGGAAATTAAGCTTTTCTGGACACATGTCCTCATAACATCTTTTCTTTATTTGTGTGTGAGGAATTTTTCCTGAAAGTTTGGCCGTACCTATTTGTAACACCATTTATGTGACCTATTTCATAGGATAAACATTCTACCTGTGCGTGCTCGGCCTGCAGCGCCAGTGACCTGTGTCGGGGTGATTCACGTTACCCATTAACGATAAGAGCTGTCAGATTGGAGATGCCTGTTGGAGTGTAGGAATAAAGATTAATTAACCATGCTGTCCTCTACAAGACCGAATAGCGAACTAATACTTAGTATGTGTTGGATGGCTTTCGTAATAGAGTGGAAATTTTGGAAGATTGAATATGGAAATGCGTTTGTGCTGGATCACTATACCCTCCCATGTAATTTGTTTGGCTGACTGCTTCTGCACGTTTCGTGCCTTTATTTAATAGAGGGAAGATCGATTGTGGTGTGTGCATCTAGCGTGTGGAAGACATGTTTGCCAGTTTTCTAGACATGAGAGAATGCCGCGCTGGCCGAGCGGTTCTAGGTGCTTCAGTCCAGAACCGTGTGACTGATACGGTTGCAATTTCGAATCCTGCTTGGGCATCGATGTGTGTGATGTCCTTAGGTTAGTTAGGTTTACATATTTCTAAGTTCTAGAGGACTGATGACCTCAGATATTAAGCCCCATAGTGCTCAGAGTCATTTGAACCATTTTTCTAGACATCGGAAACACCTTAGAGTACCTTGTAAATTAAAAGGATGATTTGCAATCTACTATGTCACCGACATCGGTATTCGAGAGTGGAAAAACCAGTTTTGATTTGTCGAGTAAATGTCTTCACAGACATGACAAGTTTCTAGTTAACAGTGGTTTACAGCACGCCCCACCTAGTTAAAGTTTCAGGTGTATAGAGAAATAATTTCCAGTCTAAATCTTGGGAATTATGTTGCGCTAGCTATCGTCATGATAGTTCCTGGTGCTTTACATCGAGGAGAACCGCGAAAATGGTATAAAATTATGGCGAATCTTGCTGTTGCGGCCACATGTAGTAAGCATTGTTTCATGCAGTGGAGAATGGCAAAACACTGGCTTGCCAGCGACGAAGGCGTTGCGAAGTAGGCAAGCACAGATAGCTTTGGTGACAGCAGCAGTCTACCAACAGGCTGACACAAGGATGCACACAGACCGAACACCGAGCGAAGTCTGGAGAGTGCTGAGTAAGGGAAAGTGAGGCAAGCACGCTAAGTTACGCTGTAATATACTGCTGGAGTAATAACCAAAAGCTACCACCGACCGTAAAAAACGTCCTCCTGCCGGATTTAAATAGTGGAGCGCAGGCAGCAACAGACAGAAGCCATTTGGAAGCAGTTCTCATCTGAGGACGGACGTGGTCCGTGTCCAAATGTTCAATCTTCACAGGTAACGATTCCGGAAGTCTCTTCTAGCTTGCAGGAGTCATCCGTTCGCCACCAGGTGTCAACTTCAGCTCTGGAGGTCGGCCTGAGTTCGGTCGGCGCCATGGCTGACTAACTACAGCGAGAACTTTCAGAAGGACTGGCCGCAGCGCGGTGTTGGTCACAGGCACCGCTGGGGACCGACGCCCCGACTTCACGGGAACCCGGCCCCACGGCGCATGGTCCGTCCATGACAGGACCCCATGGAGATCGCGACTAATGGCTTACCAGCTGCCGGTGCAGCAGACATCAGCAGCTGACCTCACAGCGACGCGGCTCCATAGGAGTCCCCATACTGGCTTCAGCGGAGCACTGGTGGCCTGAGGCTCCTGAGTGCGATCAGCAGCATGCGTTGTGGCGCATTGTCGGAGAATCTACACCGCAGCAGCCAAGCGGAGGGATCTGCAGGGCTGGGCAGTGATGACGAGGGAGAAATTCTAAAGAAAGTTCAATAAATGAGTGTCAAACTCCACGCCATCTCAGTCTTTGACGCAGCCACAGCGTCTGCTGCTAACAAGTGGTGCAGAAGCTGTAACAGTGCGAAAATATAGGTGTCCTTGTAATCCCCGAGTCTGGAGATGTGTGTAGGAAACTGAGCAAGCAAGGAAGCAGGTACAGAACAGAAGCAGTAACGTGTTTGTGCCGAGGGGAAACGAGCCAGCATTTGTAGAACAGTTAGTTCTGGGAGCGACTTCGGCCCACGCAGGGTGCTCTGGTCCAGCGTTGCAGGTGTATAACTTGTGATCGTCGGCTCCGGAAAAAATATCTTGTACTGTGAGCAGTATGAATGGTACTGTCCATCTTCATGGTATATGATGTAAGAGGGATGATTTTGTTTGGCGCAGGATACAAATTGTATGTTTACTACATTGACACAGCATGCAGTGATATATTGTTGGATTTGAGATCAGTTTGGCGCACTAATATTCAAGCTCCGGTCCAAGGTGGGAGACCAGTGTGAATGAGTAGGAGCCTTTCCATATTTGTCGATGTGTGTGGTGATTTGTAAGATATAATTGCCAGTGCAGTATGGCGATCTGTTAAATTAACCAATGGAAGTCTCGTCTGCAGAAGTAAAAAGGGTGGACTGTGCTACGATACCAGTGGCAATAGTAATTCGGTGGTAAATTCTATAAGAGCCAATCATAATGCTCGATTCATTCACATCCTTTGTGCTAGGATACAGGATGCTCTACATAGTGGAGGGGACGTTTGTGTGTGTTGAAATCAGGAAGGGCAACACGAACTGGATAGCACGTTAAGTCAGCGAGGAAGACTGCATTAGACTTTATTCTGCGTTATTATCGTAAACAGCTTCTGTTAGGGCAAGAATTTTCGTGCATACAAGCTGAGACATCAAGAAAGCGAACGTTAACTATTTCTGGGACACTATACAAACTCCGCAAAGTCGATTCGGTTCTTCTTTCTTACATAGTCACGAGACATCAGTATAGGATTTAGAACCTTGTTAGATGCGCTTGCGAAGGTTTGTAGCTAAGTACGCACTTCATGGTGTTGCGTCAGTCACACTGTTCAGTTACCCAGGCTTAGATGCTTACTGCCCAGAGCCATCTCACGTGTGAGACTGGTGTGAGCGTGCCTTGGAGTTCTGTGATGTCAGTATAACACTGACTGTATACTCGAAAATAGATACAACTTTCACCTGCATCTGGTGGCGGCTCTTAGCTGTGATGGCTTGCATGCCTCTGGAGCATCTGTGCACCAACACGGTCGTCTCAGTATTGGTGCCTATGTGCTAACCTCCTGTACAGTCCAGTGAACAGAGTATGGGAGGCAGTGCTTACACTCTGATTGCTTGTCTGTTGCATTATTTTGCGAGTAGGTCTGTAAGCTATGCTAAGCGTTATTTGGACAGTTTACGATTTTGTGCATGCACATCAGTGTACTGCATTATTTAGGAGCAGTTTGCATCTCTGTGCTGTAATTATTTAGGCAAATTAGGAGTTTTTTGCATCTCTGGAGAGAATTATTTAGAAATAGTTTACAGGTATGCAGACTGTGTATTGTGACCCCAAGCACATTAGGACGAATGTTTTGTGTCAGTGTGATAAATATACTCCATCCCTAAATAAAATATTCCAAAATAAATAGGGTACACTCCTTCCTCACTCAACTGCCAAGTGAAGGCTGATTCATTTTTGCGCTATTTTCCCACTCCAGACCACCATCTTCGATTATGTCACAAAAGGGATGACAGCACCCTCTGGTGGCAGTATTGTGTACCGGGTCAGGTGGACTCTAGATCTCGTGGTGGAGACACTGCCTGCAAAATCAAAACTTATCTTCAGCACAGGCAGAGTCGTTTTCCCACTATTTCCACCCACCATCTTGGATTATGTCACAGAACAGACAACGGCGCTCTCTGGTGGTGATACTGTGTACTAGGTCAATTGGGCTCTGGACCTGGTGCCGAACACAAAAATAAATAAATAAAGTACACTCCTTCCTCTCTCCAGCAGCCCAGTGCAGGCTGACTCCTTTTCCCACCAGTTCCTAGGAAGAGGTGGCGGTCGAATGAATTAGGTTACTTGAGGTAGCCCAAGTGATCTTTTTTCCCGCCATTTTCTGAAGTTAGTAGAGATAACTGTGGTGTGATGGATTATCCTGTTGGAATTTGAACTTTCCGCCATTTTCCAGGGGGGGGGGGGGTTAGGTTAGTGGAGGAATCCCAATTGTCCTATGGTTACGCCATTTTCTTAGGTGTGCTGCGTTGTCTTGATGGAATTTGAACTTCCCGCCATTTTTCTGGGATGGGGGATAGGTTAGTGGAGGTAACCAAATTTTCCTATCTTCCTGCCAAAATTCAAACTTCCCACCAAGGGGCAGGGCAGGGGAGTGTGTCACTGGCGTCATCAACTGATGTCACAACCGCCATCTTGGATAATGTCATGCGCTGTTGCCAAGTCTACACTCCGCCATCTTGCATGATGTCGTCGCCGCCATCTTGGATACATCTGGCAACAATGGAGAGTATGCCCATATGTAGGTACCCCTACAACTCACTGAATATACTGAATCTGGCAGTGTGGACTGATAGTGTAGCGTCCATGTGTCCACATTTCAACACCTGATCTGCTCATCTGGAGAAAATATGCACTGAAATGGTATGACATGATGGAGAGGCCTTGATGGCCAGCAAGCCCCATCCAGGGAAGTTTGGCTGCCATACTGCACACTTGGTTTAGTTTAGTTTAGTTATGTCATGTTCCATTTATCATTTTCGCGATTATTTTACCCATATGATGTGTGACATGTCAGATTACAAGATGTATATACACACATGAATAGTACTAATATTAATATTAGTGAAATTTTTAGTCCTACACATGCAACTCCACTTAGAGGTACAACTTTTTTTTACCAGTTCTGAAGTAGAAACTCGTCCATGGAATAGTAGGTGACACCATGTTCGGCCACTTCCACATTGGTGATGATGAAATAATGATGAGAGCACCACGACACTCAGTCCACAAACAGAGAAAATCTCCAATGCAGCCAGGAATCGAATGCAAGTCCACTACATGGTAGGCAAGCACGTTGCCACTTTTTTCGTTTTTTTTCTTAACCACCGTTTTTGTTTTATAAGGAACGGATCGGTGGGAGCTCAGGGGGCAGAGTGGGCAGTAGTAGAAAACCAATGCTCGTCACCGAGCCTCTAGAGAATAGGGAAGAGGGAGACACAAGAATCAACAGAAGTTGGACGATTTTTCTGTTGTCTGTTCATTTATTTTGATTCTTGATGTAATTTTTACTGTTATTATGGAATTATGTGGAACATACGTCATCCACATAAAAAATACAAAGACTGGGTGATAAAAAGGAAAAAGAAAAAAATAGAAAAATCCGCGAACATAAGGTGTATACTCTCCCATCCTTGGAGGTTCGAGGTAGAATGGATCATAGACGGGCTTAAACTCAGACACTGCCGGCGTGCGGAGTGGGGTGTTTGTCCTCAGCTCCTCCCCCCCCCCCCCCGCCCTCCCACCAACCGAGTTAAGGTCGAACAAAGACCCTTCTAAGATAGGTGGCAAATAATGTTCAGTAAAGTAGCATGTTTCAAGTGCTGTGTATACTGTTCGTAAACAGGTCCAGAAGTCGAGGCGGGATTTAGGTCTCTCACAGAATAGGTCCTCCGGATGTAGAAACATTCATGGTTCGATCATGTCTCGAGGCGCTCAGAGGTGGCAGGCAACAATCAGCTACACAAATCGCCAGACGTCGTGCAAAGAGGAGTAGGTCAGACGGTGGTCATCAGTGTCGATTTACTGGAAAAGTAGACAAAGGGGTTATCCAACAAACCAATGTTGTGTAGTTGCTGTGTTGTGGCAAATTTCCTGTTGACTATGTGATACCACATTGCCCAGACGTCTGTAGGGAAAAAGGGCTGATGGATAACATTCAACACAATGGACCACTGGATGGATGGATACTTGGTCCCCATCATGTTTTGGGGAACACAACACAATACTAGGCTGTAAGAATCCTTGGTCCCGGATGTACACGTATCTGGGAGGGTCGTATGTGTGTAACTATAGTCGACGAAAAAGCCCGAAATGTGATACAAATGAGGCACGATGTGGCCAACAGATGGCGGTGCTGAGGTGCACGCAAGCAGGAGGACCACAAGCAAGCTGTGTGTTAGGCATGAGCCCTGCCCGGTCCGCTGTCTTCTCGTGGTATTGATATACACGGCGGCCGCTTGCATATTGACATTGACTCAGACGCCACCGTCTTTAAAGAGGGAACCAGCTAAACGCCGCCTGAAGGTTGCGCCGAATCGCCATCTGCAGAGAGAGAACCTGTGGCATGTGGACCAATTTTGATGCCACATAACGAATAAGAAACTCAGCGCGTTGAAGTGTGTCCTGTTGGCGCAAGACATTCTGGCTGACGTCGTTAAGGATGACGTGTAACAAGCGACGAAAATTCCCTGTCATTGTGTGTGTGGCGGTGGGGGTCAAGGTAACGCCCAGGTACCGGAAAGTCTGCATAAGCGGCAGGGGTACCACTTCACCTTCCTGTGCACCTCATCCAATGTACATCGCAGAAGATTTGGTGACATTCATGGCACCGCCGGTCGCAGCTCCATAACTTGTAATCAACTGTAGGACTGCTCGAATCTCAGAGCCAGAGTGGATGAGTTGGAGGCTGTCATCAGCTTATGCCAGACAGTGAAAAGTGTATTGGAGAAGGGTGAGGCTGGAGACCTCGGCCGTCAGGCCCCCAATGAGGGGCCCAAGGGCAATAGCATACAGGAGGGTAGAGAGGGGACATCTTTGTCGAACTGAACGGCGGATGTGTAACGGTCCTGCTAAACGGTCACTGACTTGGACTAATGAAATGGCACTGCTGTAAAGTCGCCGGAGGACGCCGATGAAGGGAGAGGTGATGCCCATGCAGACTGCCACCGTAAACAGAAAATGGTGAAGCACTTTATCGAATGCGCTATCGAAATCTATAGCGACGACCGCTGCACGAAGTCTGCAGGCCGCCGCCATCGCAATTAAGTCGCGGTATTCCCCTGTGGCAGTCTGTATGTTAACCTGTCCCCCAGGCGTTATTTGCTCTGGGGAGAGGAGATGAGGGAGTGTTATCCAGAGGCGCATTGCCAGGAAGCGAAAATTCTTGTAATCGGCTTTGAGTAGGATGAGCGGTCTACAGCTCATGACCTTCGAACCACGGGCTGGTTTCTAGACCCGAATGATGATGCCATCAACAAAGACGGGTGGGACTGTTCGGTCAGATGTCATCAGTTCTTGAAACATAATCGCCCATCGCGTTCCCAGAAGACTCGGTAAAAATCAAACGGTAAGCTGTCGACTTCTTCGCGCGTGACAGCCACAGTCGAAGTATTCGCCTCTGTGTGGGGGAGGGTGCGTGTGACGCAATGCCAAATGAAATCGTCTGCTTTCGTATCGGCATCTTCTTACCTGTAAATACGACGATAGTGTTCGACGAATACATGAAGATATCTGTCTGATTGGCTACCTGCGGGCTATGAAGGGTGACCGGAGTGCCAATGAGCTGCCGACGATGCCGTCGTTCGTCGTACACTATACGGTGCATGGATGGAATTCCAAACCTGTATGATCGTAGCGTCGCGTCTGTATCACCACTCCCTGCAATTTGGGGCGTGCCAGCGCAATTATCCTCGCCTTGTTGGTGACAAGTCATCTCTTACAGATGAGAAGTATTTAGTACTGCGTAATGTTGATTGCGAAGGAAGGAGGACCGTGCAGATTAAGTGGAAGGGTTGGAAAAGGCCAATGGCAAGAGTTCAGCTTCCTGTATCGCATATCTCAGATTCTTTGAGACACTTATCCTATCTAAACGGCTTGCGGAATGACTAACAACTATTAGTTGGGGTGCAGAATGCTGGTAAAATCACCTCCTAGTAGGTAGTGGTCGTATCGAGCTAAGAACAATAGGTGGGGGGGGGGGGGGATGGTAGGACGCTGTCCTCAGAATTAAAGTGGGCCCATTCATGTCATTGGTCAGTGCCGAATTGGCTTAAACATTATCGAAGCGTGTCCCCACGGCAAAGAGTCCCCTGAGTTGATGGAATAAAGGTGACGTCGATGAAAGGAATTTCGTTGCGAATATAGATGGTCACTCCACGGCTCATGGGTTCACTAGCAGAGGCATGGGCGGCATCGCCACTGATATCCTGTAGATTGGCCAAGTGAACTTCCTGTAGGAGGGCGAAATCAATATCAGAAGCCCAGAACATTTCCTGCATAAGGTGGATTTTCGCCCTGGAACGGATGTTGATGATGTTGGTGGTTGCTACTCTATAGGCCTGGCGGTGGATCTCTGGAAGCCAGTCAACCCCAGCGTCAGCTGAAGGGAGTGGATGCCGTGGTCGAGCGTGTCCGTCCGACGATGGAAGGGAATCGCGTCGCTCTGGCAAGAAGGCTGCCGTTGGAAAAATGAGCGAGTCGATCTCCATGGTGTTGCTGAGGGTCGGATCAGCGACCGGCAACGTCGGCAACGTTGTACGGGTATTTACGGCCGTCCTTAGGCGGCGGGCCGTCGGTGGCGCCCTCCGTCGGGGTTTGGTCGGGCTAATTTCTGGCGCGGGGACAGCGTTGCAAGATGGTAGGAGAAGCAAGAGTAGCGGCGTAGGTCACCGGTAGCACCGCAGGTTGCGAAACGGCTGGTCCGTCAGCGGCTGAAAATTGCATAATATGCCGTTGTAGGGATTGGGATTGAAGGTGGCTTCTTGCACGAAGCAGGTCCGAGGCTGGTTCAGATGGTTGAAATGGCTCTAAGCACTATGGGACTTAACATCTGAGGTCATCAGTCCCCTAGACTTAGAACTACTTAAACCTAACTAGCCTAAAGACATCATACACATCCATGCCCAAGGCAGGATTCGAACCTGCGACCATAGCAGCAGTGCGGTGCTGGACTGAAGCGCCTAGAACCGCTCGGTCACAGCGGCCGGCTCCGAGACTGATCATCATACATAATTATTGCACGGCATCCTCCGATCTGTAACTAGGAGTGCACGTGACTTCGGAGATCAATGATGACGTGTTTGACGCCGTTTAGGACAAGGTGTCCGAAACAGCGTCCACTTCTCCGCAGTAAGGCTGTGGACTACGCCATATGGTCGGAGCGCCGCGGCGACTTCCTCCGCGTGAAGGCCAAAACCCGCGTTGTCGACGCTTACTACCCTGACATTGCCATCAGCATTACAGAAGCGGAGCCCCTGTTTGTCTCGCGTAGTATGCGTTCTCCCACGCCGCGTCCTTAGTGAATTTAACATAGACCCGTGGTGCGCACGATCGACAAATACAGGGTGAGTCACCTAACGTTACCGCTGGATATATTTCGTAAATCACATCAAATACTGACGAACCAATTCCACAGAGCGAACGTGAGGAGAGGGGCTAGTATAATTGTTTAATACAAACCATACAAAAATGCGCGGAAGTATGTTTTTTAACACAAACCTACGTTTTTTGTAAATGGAACTACGTTAGTTTTGTTAGCACATCTGAACATATAAACAAATACGTAATCAGTGCCGTTTGTTGCATTGTAAAATGTTAATTACATCCGGAGATATTGTAACCTAAAGTTCACGCTTGCAACCTCCGACGTTCAGTTGTGCGTTGTAACAAACACTGGCCACGGTCGGCGAGCAGCATCTGCAGGGACATGTTTACAATGACGACCGTGTTTACGAGTGTGGCTGTAGTGCAGTGTTGTGGTTTGGTCTAGCTGTCACAGTGTCCGCATGTAGCGCTTGCTGCTATTGTTATTCTGCATTCATCTCCGCACGCAGACCAACTGTTGTACACCGAGTTACCAGACGTCTGTGATAGTGTAGTGTTGTAGGAACTGTGACCATGGTGTATTCGAACTCTGAAAAGGCGGAGATGTTACGCATCTATGGCGAGTGTCGACGAAATGCAGCTGAAGCCTGCATGCAGAACGGTACCCGGACAGAGAGCATCCAAAGTGCCGCACATTGCAAAACATCTACCGCCAACTGTATGCAACAGGTATGGTCGTAGCACGCAAACGGGTCCGTAACAGGCCCGTCACAGGAGAAGCGGGTGCAGTTGGTGTTTTAGCTGCTGTTGCCATGAACCCACACGTGACTACACGGGACATTGCGAGAGCCGGTGGACTGAGTCAAAGTAGTGTCATGCGCATACTGCATCGTCACCGCTTTCACCCGTTTCATGTGTCGCTACATCAGCAATTACATGGTGTTGACTTTAATCATCGAGTGCAATTCTGTCCATGGGCATTAACAGAGAATGCGTTGCAGTTCTACCTGTTTACCGATGAAGCGGGTTTCACAAACCACGGGGCAGTGAATCTACGGAACATGCATTACTGGTCCGTGGACAATCCTCGCTGGCTCAGACAGGTAGAGCGACAGCGACCGTGGACTGTAAATGTATGGTGCGGAATCATTGGCGACCACCTCATTGGTCCTCACTTCTTTGCAGGGGCCCAAACAGCTGCAACATACATCGCGTTTCTACAGAATGATCTGCCAACGTTGCTCGAAAATGTCCCACTGGAAACGCGTCGACGTATGTGGTATCAGCATGATGGTGCACCTGCACATTCCGCAATTAACACTAGGCTGACCCTTGACAGGATGTTCGACGGGCGTTTCATAGGACATGGAGGACGCATAAATTGGCCAGCCCGTTCTCCTGATCTTACACCTCTGGACTTCGTTCTGTGGGGTACGTTAAAGGAGAATGTGTACAGTGATGTGCCTACAACCCCAGAGGATATGAAACAACGTATTGTGGCAGCCTGCGGCGACATTACACCAGATGTACTGCGGCGTGTACGACATTCTTTACGCCAGAGATTGCAATTGTGTTCAGCAAATGATGGCCACCACATTGAACATCTATTGGCTTGACATGTCGGGACACACTCTATTCCACTCCGTAATTGAAAACGGAAACCACGTGTGTACGTGTACCTCACCCCTCATGGTAATGTACATGTGCGTCAGTGAAAAAGACCAATGAAAAAGTGTTAGCATGTGGACGTACCTAAGGTCCATCACCGTTCCCTTTGGATCCCTACGTAATTCGGTGATCCCCGATACACACGATCGAACAGCGGAGGAGTGGTACTCAAGCGTCAACTTTAGGTTACAGTATCTCCGGATGTAATTAACATTTTACAATGCAACAAACGGCACTGATTACGTATTTGTTTATATGGTCAGATGTGCTAACAAAACTAACGGGGTTCCGTTTAAAAAAACATAGATTTGTGTTAAAAAACATACTTCCGTGCATTGTTTTATGGTTTGTATTAACCAATTACACTAGCCCCTCTCCTCACGTTCGGTCAGTGGAATTCGTCAGTATTTGATGCGGTTTACGAAATACATCCAGTAGTAATGTTGGGTGACTCACCCTGTATATTCTGATAATATCGGTCGCCGAGATATTCACTTCCTGTCACAGAAAACGCGTAACCTCGAGTGCTCTGGATCGGGCATAGTAGTTGAAAGTAAATCGGAGTGTAGATTTACGGTAAAGGTGCGCCATGTATCGTAGACGGTAAGCCGCACTTAAGCAACTGACGTCAGAATGTAAACAAGGAGAACTCGCGCTCCGCACACGGAAACCCTGGCGAGTCCGCTCTGTTGCCCTGCCAAAGGCAGACTGGCTCACCTAAGCAGGCGGACTAAAGTAAGCATTAATATTTGCTCTTACATATACTTAGAAGTGCTAACCAACCTAAACGTATCCTACTTCTAACAGCTATAATCATTACTCTGCAGATTAAGCAAACACTGAAGTAATTATAAAGTAAAAATTATCAGTATACCGTAATATTACGCGCAAATTAGGAAGACAGGACTACAACAGTTGAAGATGTCAATCCAGCTATGTCAAGCATTCCCCATTAAACACTAATATCCTCCTCCTCCTCAAGCATTCCCTGTCAACATGTACAACAGGTTCAAGAAAATACATCTGACACTCCATAAGACGATACAGCACATGAAATTCAACAAAATATGCAAAAAGAACGATTTAATTCCAAGTTACATTAATGTAAAGGTTAAAAGCAGTTCTATAGTGGCACAAAAGTCTAAATCAATTGCAGAACGATGTTGGTTACTAAATGAAATTAAGATGCTATATTCGAAAAGATAATACCTAAACATGGTGCTCTATGAGACTCATCTAGAATTGGCAAAAAACCTAGGAAACGCCATGTTTCCATGGCACTAATAGAAAAAAATGAACACAAGACATTCACAGCAGTGAAACATTTTCAAAACAAGCATAAACAGAAGATAATGAAACATTCAAATTTTAAGCGTGAAACCACATGAACAATAACACACATTCCGTCCGCGTTTAGGTAACCTAACGAAGAACTACACAAGAAAGAAAAAATGCTCTTGGAAAAAGGGTTGAAACACTGCACCAATAGCAAAGTGAACAACCAATACATAGAAAATATCATAGAAAAAACTGAACACATCCTTACATGTGAAAAACAACAAACTAATTGTGAAATAAACGTAGGACTGACAAGAGAACTAGTGAAAGAAGAAATAAAAGGTATAATAAAACAAACACAGCCGACACACAATAAGAACAACCAAACAGAAGGAGCCACTCTGAAAAGGTTAAAACGAAAGTTAACAAACAATAACATATTAATCACAAGAGCAGACAAGGGAAATGTAACAGTACTCTTAGATAAAGAGCAATACATCACAAAAACCAAGGAATACACAAACATCAACGCCATACAAAAACTGAAGTCAGATCCAACTATACAATTCCAGTCAAACGTGAAACTAACAGTGAAAGACATTGAACACACACTCACAGACAAACAGAAATACTACATAACACAGAAAACCCCACAAGCACCAACACGCCGCAGTCAACCAAAAGTACATAAAGACGGAATGCCAATGAGAGCTGTTATCAACTTCAAGAAAGCCCCAACATAACACATAGACAAACATCTCCGAAAGTTAGCTACAAAACACTGTAAAGTTCAAAACAATAGAACAGTGATAAACACAGGAAACCTAATAGAACACATACAGGTACCACATACAGCATCACTGATTTCATTCGACATAGAAAATATGTATACCTCCATCCATATCACAGAAACAATAGAAATCATAGAACAAAATCTCGCATCCCAAGGCAGCCTCACCACAGAAGCAACAAAATAAATAACAAATATACTCAAACTGACAATGGAACAAAACTACTTTCAGTTTGCGAATAATATTATCTACAAAGTGAACAAAGTGATGGACGGCCCATGGGATCCCTAATGTCAGGCACATTAGCAAACATTTTCATCAGTCATCTAGAAAATCAGATATTTGAAAAAACAACCACTAATGAAAGTTTAAAAATCATATATTGGTAGTGATATGTGGATGACAATATATGTCTGGTAGATGTGCCAAGTGAAAAAATAGATAAACTCCATTCAGAAATCAACAAATCTCATCAGAACGAGTCTGAAAGGACAAACACTAAACCACTACGAATCAAGACACAAACGAATTAAAGACATAACTGCCAGTGGTTATTATTTCAATCAGAGGAGGAGGAGGGGGTGGGAGGGTAGAGGGGTTGCTAGGGTAATCGGAGCAGTTGCAATGACCAATGTGAGTGGATGGCATATTCGCCAGAGCACAGCACTCGTAAGCAAGAGACCCGAGCTCGAATCCCTGTCTTGCACGAACTGTCAACTTTCCTCATCGATTTAAATCAGCGCCTATAGGCAGCTAACATCTTTCATTCTTGTGTGTCTAGAAATGTTCGGTTTCTACTAGTGTTTTAGCTCCACACTCAGGAGGGCAGTGTGCTGGAGCACCATCATGTAGTAGCCACATTACACTTCGTACCACATCTTCCAGGAGGAGACGACAGGGTCACCAGCAGGAAGTGTAGCCATTTGTCACCTACGAGGCGTTGTGGAAGGATAGCTGGTCCCGCGAGGTAGTCGCCAACAATCCCCGTCGACACACTGAGACAAGCGGCGCTGATGGGTCGCTGTCACGACGATTCTCCGTAGCCCCAAAGCTTTGAGTTATGAAGGTCGCCTCACCTAAGGATAACAGAAATCCCAGCACCGTTGTCGCCTATGCGAGAAGCCAACGACAAATGTATCGCCACAGAGGCAAGTCTGTAAGTAATAGAGTCTGCGCATGTTGTAAGAGTAATGTGGATAGTGGCGTTTGTTGTAGAGAAAGTTCTACACGGTCGGCTCACTTACGTCACGCCTGGTGCGTGATACCGAGATTACCGTCATAAAGCTTTTTATCTCCTCCTTCAAGCGGGTAAACCTCCTTTAAATCATATTTCCATGTTTCAAATGGTTCAAATGGCCCTGAGCACTACGAGACTTAACTTCTGAGATCATCAGTCCCCTAGAACTTAGAACTACTTAAACCTAACTAACCTAAGGACATCACACACATCCATGCCCGAGGCAACATTCGAACCTGCGACCGTAGGGGTTTCGTGGTTCCAGACTGTAGCGTCTAGAACCGCTCGGCCACCCCAGCCGGCCATATTTCCATCCTCGTGACGTTTCTCACACCTTATCCTCCCAGCGATCGTTTCTTGTAGTTTGTCCTCATTTAGCAAAATAGCCTTCCTGTAACTTAACCAATATGTATGATTTATGGTAATAAATTTGCAGCTAAGGAAAAACTTCTATGGAATGGGTTTTAATGGCTGCACTCGTCCTGATATGGGTTTAGAGGCAAAAAGTGTAGTGAGATTTAAAATACCAGATATCTATTCTAGTTCTTAAGAATATTTTAGTGAAGCAGAAGAATTGTATGTGTTCTTCTATGTCACCGGGATAGTGGGAAATGTTGAGTTTGTACACTACAAAAATGTAGTGAAGTGAACTAATAAAGTAAAATAAACAGTCATCCACGGGCAGTATAAATATTGTACAATGACACCTCACAACCTGATACAGTTTCCCATTAGATGTCCCCATTAAGTAAATAGGACATCTTACTCACCAACCATGGAGACAGTCTCCGTACGGCTTTACGTTAACCAGCTACCTGTACCGTCGGGCTACCATGAAAACGTTCCGGATGACCCGTTCGTATCTTTTGTCAAACGTTGTCTCATACAACCACCTTCGAAATGGATACGGGAGCTTCTAACCTTGTCAGTTATTTAATAACCTAACCCTGTCTCAGAAGGGTTGTTTTTTTTAACTGTTATACCCGAATGTGTAGCTGCGTCTGTCAGCGTGACTTTGTGACACGACCGCCACTCGGAACTATTACACTCGAAACAAGTCGCGACTCCAGAATTTAACTGTTCTTAATAGCTCTTTAGGATAAGAATTTGTTATAAGATTTGGCAAGCACGTTACTGGTAACTAATTTGACAAATGAAAACGATGTTTTTCCTCTAATGAAACGACTGTAAAAGGCTGTCATTTAATTTATTCGTATCATTGGATGGAAAATGAATTCGATAGATCCAATAAAAAATACATTTGCAATACATTTCACTGCACTGGCTACTTGCATTATCCTCTTGATAACTTAGTTACATCCACAACACAAATAATGCTCGTAATCAGCGTGATGATGGGAACAACGACTAACTTATCGTTTGTATTTCCATCTCAAGTAAACAGCAAATATCTGTCACCGGTCTGTGTATTACTTTTGCAATGTACTGAAATATTTTAATGAAAGCTTTCCTTTTATTATTGCAAAGCTACTTGAAAAAGAAGATGGACGTCAGAAAGATTTTTACTACCTAGCTTCCTAGCTGCTGTGTTTACATAACTGATCTGGAATAATTACAACAATCAATATACGATAAACTTAAAAATTGACAACAAGACGAATTTAACCATTGCAAGTTGCAAGGCGACGACTCCAAATAGACTTCTCATATTTGGACGTCAGTACCACTACACAATTTGTTAAACAAACGACATATTAACATTGTCGCATCAGATAATAACATTTACTATTACCGCGATTACTCAACAAATCAATCGTTTTTAAAATGACACAGGAAATATAATACGTGAATGTTTCTAAATAACTTCAGTCAGAAACGCTACCTGGAACTAACAAACTATATTGTCGTGAGGTTAGGTTCCGTTAGGTACTGTTGTGTTCAGCGACTATGAAATGATTACAATCAGCGATAAATACATCAAATAGTCGCACATTAATATTTATTTTACTGCAGGTCTACCTAAATTTTTACTACAGTATACTCATCACCAGTGTATTTAGTAGCGATTCATACAGACCCAGAAAGCTTGTACTAGTATAAGCTGTTAAAACACCTATAGCTTACGTCTGAACAAAATGCAATCGGATGCAAGAATTCCCAAACTTTCCTGATTATAAACTATATTGTGCCAAAATTCAGTATGCGAAAACTTTCACTGGTATGGCTGAAACTCTACATAAAAATCTGAATTCGAGATTGCATGAAAATGATTGCCTTGTAGCAGACGAGCAGTTGTAATTTATGGCCGCTGTAGTTTGCGGCAGTTGTAACGTGTGGTGGCGAACAGTGTTACACAGTTTCTTCACATCTAAACTGATGAAAATAAGGGTCGCCATGGCACCACCGAGAGCCATTGTTCTCGACGGACCAGTGGCGAAATTACTCGATGTCTGGAAATCCTTACGTCCGCAACAAATATTTTGTTGAGACGACTTATAACTGTTAAAATTATTGCCACACCATTTCTGGATTTTTTTTTTCCAGAATTTCATCACATTGCAATGAACACTTTAACAGCGCGGTTCGGAACATCGACTGCACAACCTCACTGCCCACAAGTAAGTCTCACTCTGCTTCCTGTTCTGTCCTACCCTCGGCCGATAAACGCGTCAGTGTCATCCAAAAAACACACCAAAGAATGAAAACGGGGTTTTCTGGCTTACCTTAATGATTATTACAAACAGAAATAAACATAATATTGTTCCCTTGGTAATAGAATAGTTCATTTGCAATATATAACCTACATATATAATTAAAACATTTATATATTTGATTCCATAGACACTATAATTGGACTAAAATATACGCTCATAAGTTCGTATCGATCGAAAAAGTATTGACACCCAGTTAGATACGATGGTTACAGAAAAATTTAAAAAAATTGTTAACAGAATCTTCCGTCGATTCTTGGTAGAACAACATTATAATAAATGAAAAGCAGCAGTTTGCTTTTGTTCCACAGTATTACTTTTGTTGTGTTAATCGGTTTTCGGCTTACAAGGCCATCTTTTCACAATAAAAGTAATACTGACGAACAAAAGCAAACTGGTGTTTTTCATTTATTACAAAATATTGTTGTTTGGTTACTACTATGTTGTTGTTAAGTTACAAACTGATCGTTTAAGTGCAGACATCTTGCTTCGGCAGCTCCTGCTGTTATGAAATACAGTGTGGAAGATACGGGAACGTAATTCCTAGATGAGAACATCTCGAAGCAGTCTGCCGTCAAGATGATGATGATGATGATGATGATGACGTTTGGTTTGTGGGGCGCTCAACTGTGCGGTCATCACCACCCTTACGAAGTCCCAGTTTGTACACAGACCAATTTTTACACAGTCCAATCTAGCCACTGTCACGAATGATGATGGTGATGATGTAATAATGAGGATAACACAAACACCCAGTCCTCGGGCAGGGAAAATCCCCAACCCCGCCGAGAATCGAACCCGGAACCCCGTGATCTAGAGGCAGCAAAGCTCGCCACTACACCACCAGCTGCGGACTGCCGTGAAGAGCGCGGCACGGCCGTGGTCTTGCGAGAATCCGGCGGGTGGTGGAACGGAGCTGCAGGTCTCAGCAGCTGGGACGGTGGTGTGACGCACGGCGTACGAGAGATACGGAGTCACTTGTGAACAACCTGCTAAAAGTTGAGGCGACTACCACAAGAAGCCATGCTGTTAGCATCCGACCGACAGCACAGTGACCACCCTCATCTGGGGCGAGGAATCTGAAAGCTAACCTTCGATGGCTGACGTTGTTTTGTGGTGGGAATGCACAGGAGCGATTCATCGGTGCGGAAAGGTACACACCGACATGCTGTAGGCCGAGAGATGCGTGTGTTGTTTCTTATCATTGATGGTGCTGTTTCTCAGATCCGCGTCTACTCGGACTGGATGTGAGTGGGGTCATCGACTAACTGAACTGAGAGAGTTTAGAGGTACACCTTTGAGTTGGGTCATACTGAATTGTGTATCTTTTGTGTCATTTATTAATTAGTTTGCCAGGTGTAAAAGCAAGTTCTTTCCTTAAATTTTATAGACCAACAGTTTTCAATTAATTCTTTTAATTCGAAACAAACTTGGATTTTCTTAAATTTAAAGCCATACATTATATCATCGTTTCTCATAATCTATGTACTACTGATGCATTTTAGCAGCGTAATAATGCAGCTTGCGTAAGCTAGTTATAAAGATCAATAAACACACGCCGACCCATTCCAGACCATTCAGTCCACAGTGAAACCACCGATCTACCACCACAACCGTTTCTTGTGTTGTGTTTTTAACTTGAAGTTCTGGAGAGATCTCTACTGTTACCCTCCTCCTTTGTGTCATGGGTAGGTGCTGCCGGTTTACAAACACGAACTGAGGATAAAACTATGGTGGCGAAATCAGTAACAGCAGCCTATAGAAATAACTATCGTCGAAGATAAAGCATAAGAAGCGAATACTGTAGCGTTCTAATAACTGCTGTACTGTTAGTACAAAACCACAACACTGACTCGATCCACAGCACCAGTAATGTTTGAATATAAATATGCTGGCAAACTAGTGCTAAAAATTTGAGGTCAGTTCTTAGTAGCAACACTAATTTCCACGTTCCAGCATCATTATTATTTGTTTATTACTATAGGAAATTAATTTCCTGCAAGAGTCCGCCATGATTTTGAAAATTTTGTGAATAAATATGTCTGTATTGCTTATTACAATTTCTTTATTTATTACGACGTTTCGGCTAGTGCCATGAGATGGCAAAAATCTTCGAGCATGCAAAAGGAAGTCCTCTTTCAGTACGCATAGTTGTTAATACTGAAACAGATATTTCTTTTATAAGTTCCAAGCTTTTCGATATCTCATGATTGCAATAACCGAAACGTCGTGATAAATAAGAAATTTTATGTTATGTGTACAGACTCAGTCGGAGAGTGAAAATTTGTACCAGTGCCAGAACCCAACCTGTGTCTCCTGCTGAGTAGGCAGGTGCGTTAGCCACTAACCCACATTGACCCATCGGTTCACGGAACTACACGTATTATTCCTGCACGCCTCCCTCCTCGAACCAAATTCTCAGTGCCTCCCCAGCGGAGGGAACTTGGCCAGGGTAATAGGTGCAACTGTATGACCTGCTGTGCCAATGTGGCTAAGTGGCTAACGCACCTGCATAGCAGGTTCGATTCCCAGCCTTACTACAAAGCCGCTTTACTTTATGAGCATAAAATAATATTTGTATGAGACCAGTAAAGCCTCTGTAAGTATTTTATTTGTTAAAGAAATTTTAGTAAGCAATCCAGACTTTTTATTCACAAAATAAGTCATTAGTTTAACTAAGGTATGTGACTATGTAAATGCTTCGCAGGTTATGTTTCTGACACGGAATCATAAGAAACAATGACAACTAGCCAGAGACGGAACATAGCCTCGGACTTTGGAAGGCTCAGGCAGAAAACTGGAAGTAGCGTTTTCAATAGAAACACATCCCGACACTGCAGTTCATCACATAAAACAAATGCAGGAGTTAGGCAAAAATATGGAATTACCGCGAGAAATGTGTGCTTGAACGTAAACGTAGATGCTAGCCAAGCCTACAGTTTGCGCTGTCGTATTTGACGACGAAGAGCACATACCCAATCTCCTCCGTGCGTTACAAGTGTTCAGAACAGTGTTCTGTGTAGTTGAGTAGATTCTGTGTCGGAGGTAAGTGAAACGGTTGAGGACAAACTGTTGGTAGTCGTATGGTGAATGCTTCCGTAACCAAGGCATAAGTGTTTGGTGTTTCAAGAAGAACCGTATCGAAGACTTATACCGCACATAGGGAAAGTGGAAAATAATCATCCACTAAGTCACAACACAGACGAATGTGTTTCTTGGGCAATCGTGACAGACGGTCATTGAAGAGAATATTGACGAAACATAACAGAATGACAGCTGCAGAAGTCACTGCACACATGAATGTCGCACCGAACCGTGCCAAAAATAAATAAATAAATAAAATAAAAAGTTGAGAATTTCAGGGAGATTTCGAGTTCCAAAACCTCTCATCAGTGATGTCAATGGGTCGGTCGTGGTGGCCAGCGGTTCTATGCACTTCAGTCCGGATCAGCGCGCCTGCTACGGTCGAAGGTTCGAATCCTGCCTCGGGCATGGATGTGTGTGATATCCTTAGGTTAGTTAGGTGTAAGCAAATCTAATTTCTGGGGGACTGATGACCTAAGATGTTAAGTCACGTAGTACTCAGAGCCATATGAAACTTTTAAAGTGATGTCAATGCCCGTAACAGGAAAGCGTGATGCCGAAGCCATAAAACGACGACTTTTGGCGATGAAAGAAAGTCCTTTGGTCAGTTGAATCTGGTTCCGCGCAGTCTCCAACTTGTGACCTGGTAATGTGTTGTGTTGTTGGTGCTCCGTATTTTCCTCCACCCTCTACATGTATCCGGCTGGCTAGACGGGGACTGGAACCACCATCCTACCGAATGCGAGTCCAGATATTTTACCTGTGCGTCGTCTCCCGATCGGTAGGACCGTCACAGTGCCACACTGAAGCCGTTGGAAGGGCCGGCCGCCTGCCAGGAGTTCCCAGCCTGTGCACTGGCGACGCAAGGCAAGCATCCGGGTTCAACTACTGGTCCACTGTACAGCTGCACCTTGTTCTGAAGTTTTACAGCAGCGTAACCTCCATTACAGATAACGAAAAGTTTCTACACTCCTGGAAATGGAAAAAAGAACACATTGACACCGGTGTGTCAGACCCACCATACTTGCTCCGGACACTGCGAGAGGGCTGTACAAGCAATGATCACACGCACGGCACAGCGGACACACCAGGAACCGCGGTGTTGGCCGTCGAATGGCGCTAGCTGCGCAGCATTTGTGCACCGCCGCCGTCAGTGTCAGCCAGTTTGCCGTGGCATACGGAGCTCCATCGCAGTCTTTAACACTGGTAGCATGCCGCGACAGCGTGGACGTGAACCGTATGTGCAGTTGACGGACTTTGAGCGAGGGCGTATAGTGAGCATGCGGCAGGCCGGGTGGACGTACCGCCGAATTGCTCAACACGTGGGGCGTGAGGTCTCCACAGTACATCGATGTTGTCGCCAGTGGTCGGCGGAAGGTGCACGTGCCCGTCGACCTGGGACCGGACCGCAGCGACGCACGGATGCACGCCAAGACCGTAGGATCCTATGCAGTGCCGTAGGGGACCGCACCGCCACTTCCCAGCAAATTAGGGACACTGTTGCTCCTGGGGTATCGGCGAGGACCATTCGCAACCGTCTCCATGAAGCTAGGCTACGGTCCCGCACACCGTTAGGCCGTCTTCCGCTCACGCCCCAACATCGTGCAGCCCGCCTTCAGTGGTGTCGCGACAGGCGTGAATGGAGGGACGAATGGAGACGTGTCGTCTTCAGCGATGAGAGTCGCTTCTGCCTTGGTGCCAATGATGGTCGTATGCGTGTTTGGCGCCGTGCAGGTGAGCGCCACAATCAGGACTGCATACGACCGAGGCACACAGGGCCAACACCCGGCATCATGGTGTGGGGAGCGATCTCCTACACTGGCCGTACACCACTGGTGATCGTCGAGGGGGCACTGAATAGTGCACGGTACATCCAAACCGTCATCGAACCCATCGTTCTACCATTCCTAAACCGGCAAGGGAACTTGCTGTTCCAACAGGTCAATGCACGTCCGCATGTATCCCGTGCCACCCAACGTGCTCTAGAAGGTGTAAGTCAACTACCCTGGCCAGCAAGATCTCCGGATCTATCCCCCATTGAGCATGTTTGGGACTGGATGAAGCGTCGTCTCACGCGGTCTGCACGTCCAGCACGAACGCTGGTCCAACTGAGGCGCCAGGTGGAAATGGCATGGCAAGCCGTTCCACAGGTCTACATCCAGCATCTCTACGATCGTCTCCATGGGAGAATAGCAGCCTGCATTGCTGCGAAAGGTGGATATACACTGTACTAGTGCCGACATTGTGCATGCTCTGTTGCCTGTGTGTATGTGCCTGTGGTTCTGTCAGTGTGATCATGTGATGTATCTGACCCCAGGAATGTGTCAATAAAGTTTCCCCTTCCTGGGACAATGAATTCATGGTGTTCTTATTTCAATTTCCAGGAGTGTAGTTATCGGATTGCAATGTGAAGTTTGTAGTTACGGCCCTGGTTTCATAATAAATTAAGTATTTGCTATCCAATGCTGCACAGAATCTGCTGAGAAAATTGTTTGCGAGGCAACTGTTATGAATTCGAGACAGGGGGCGATTAATTTAAAATTCATTTATATACGACTAATAAGCTCAGTTTCAAGATCGCGTAAGCACGAAAAATAGTTATAATCCTACTTCTTCTAGTGAATCATCTACAGGCGGTACCGCTTCTGCGCCCCCAGTCGCCATCTTCCTCTGCCTTGACGTTCCTTGACATTCATATTCTTTGTCTGCACTGCTCCTCCATATTGTTTTGCCAGCTGCGTCGTGGGCAAACCTTGTTCTTCCGCTGGGACGGTATCCATTGTAATATGCTATTTGGTGTACTAGCTTCATTGATCCTATTCACACGGTGAATCTACATCAGCTGTTTTTGTAGGATGTCGTCGCAGATATCCCCCTCTACTTTCATTCTTTGTCGAATTAAGTCATTTCTTATCCTATCCATACTAGCACAGCCTTGAGCTTCGTCTTAAGTAACTCATCTCAGTGGCCAGCAATTTATTCCTATTTTTTTGGTTAATGTTCCAGGCTTCTGCTCCGTACAAAACTACATTCTCTGTTATAGTCTTATACATGCTCTTCTTCGTTGTTCTTCTTTTTGTTCCACAGAACAGAGTTCATTACCCTTGTTACAATACGTCCTTTATTAATCCTACTAGTGATTTCATCATTGCCTGTCAGGTGTTTATTGAATAATACTGCAAGGTATTTTGCTTTTTCCATACCTATAATTACTTTCCCATCTATCACCAAATTATTTACTTTTTCAGTTCCAACAGCCAAGCACACACACACTTCTTACTGTTCATTTCCTGACCTGATTTATTTCAGACCTCTTTAAGCTTTTTTGTCGTACAGCTCCGGTCATCTTCATCTTCTATTACTGCAATCTGGTCTGGTCATTTGCAAAATACAGGCTATATATCTTACTGTCCTCTACTGTCACTCCCACAGCCCGGCATTTTCTATGTCAAGTCTGCACTATCGCTCCTGGATACAGCTTAAAGGGGTCGGTGACAGCCCACATCCCTGTCGCAGACCATTATCCACCTAGAATTCGTCTGTCCAACTATTTTCGATCGATATTCACACTGTGTTATTTTCGTATAATTTCATAACAATCTTTATCAATCTTTGATCTAAATGTCTATCAAGTTTTCCGACAGTTTGTTGGTGGGTAGTTTGTCGTATGCTTTATCTAGGTCAATCAGTGAAACATGCGTCTCCAGTCCAGCCTTGACGCGTTTTCCACTTATCAGTTTCGCTGTGTAGATGTTCTCCATTACCGATCTTCCACTTCGGAATCCGGCTTGCTCTTCTTGCTGCTTGTGACTTCTTCTTTCTCTAACAGCTCTCTGTACCTTCGAATACACTATTCCAAGGAAAGGGATCACTGTCAATCCCTTATAATTATTAGGATAATTATGTGACCCTTTCTTGTGCACTGGTCTTATGTAACATGTTTTCCATTCCGATGGAACATCTTCTCCACTTAATAGTCTTTCAAACAGCCTCCATAGTATCTCCAACAGTTTCGGTGGACCAAACTTCACCACTCTGGATATATTGGTCCACATCCTGGTGCCATCTCTGTCTTACCGCTCCTCGTAGCCTGTTGAACTTTTATATCTAAACGCCATAATCTCTCGTGTTGTATGTTCAGCTCACATTTACGTGACATTTCAGCCAGATTTTCCTGGAATAAATCCTTAAAATTCGTTGTCTATTGAACATGACTAATATTATTATGATGTAACTTTTCACTGCGTGACATTCCCATTAATTTGATTGTTCTTCATGTCTCATCACTACGATCCCCACCAATCATCCTCTCTGCCTTTTCACATGTTTCTTCCCACGCCTTGTTTTTCCTTTCTAATGCTTCTCGTTTTACTTCTCTGTGTCGTATCCTATATCTACCTTACTCTGACTGCTTTTCTCAGTCAGAAACGTCAAATAAGCTTCATTTTTCCTTTCGACCATCTCTGCTATTTCTACATCCATCCAAACTGGTTTTACCTTCTTCTCTTTTTTTCTCATTCGCTGCTTCATCTGTGGTCTTCTCTATATGCTCATATTCTTTCTCTATTGTTCTCTCAGCACTCTCCAATTTGTTTGCCAGTCGCTGTTGGTATAAGTGCATAGTACTGTCTTCCCTTACGCTATTCAAATTATATCTTATTTCTGGCTGGTCAGCATAATGTGACCTCTTTTGTTTGCCAGTACTCGTGAAAATATAGGGGATGTAAATTATACATTCGACCAGATGATGTTCACTTCCACAATCTGACCATCTTTCAATTGTGACATACAGAATTTTTAAAGTGGCCTTTTGCCTCAAGATTAGACGATCAGTAACTGATTTCAACCCTGTTTTATGGTTATAGATTTTAAATCTATGTATATCCTTCTGAGTAAAGAATGTATTTTCTGCTCGTAATTCATACTGCTCCAATAAATCCATCAACCTCTTTCCATTCTCATTTCTAATATCCTCCCCTTATAATCCAGTAGCTTTACGATTCCTCTCTTTTCCTACACCGCTATTAAGATCTCCTGCCGGTATCGGTTCATAACCACTTGGGACGGCTTGTATAGTCTCGATCAACATCTGTTCAAAAACTAATATTTGTGGCAGCCTCGAGAAATTATCACAATGGTGGATTAATCCGTTATATTTTACTAGAGCACTTTCCATCATGGCTACTGATACTTGAGTCACCAAGAGATCTTTAACGCTGTAGTATCTCAATTTCTCTTTGCACTGACTCTCAAACCTCAAGATGTTAGACACTCGCATCGCTACCAAACGCTGTATGTCGACAAAGTATCAACCAGAACACCGATTTAGTTCGTGCTAAATGCTATCGTCCAATAGAAATGCGTAAACTATAATTAAAAGCAACACCAGAACTACGGAGCACGGGAAATGCTTATCTGGGAGTAACTGTTACACAGTTCTCGCTGCCGTCAGCTGGTAGAGCGTGAGTGGTTGTTCCTGTGGTTCGCACATATCCGACAGAACACCAGACTTATTTATACAAATGTACTCTAAAGGTTTGCTCATTTCAACTAACGAATCGAAAGCAGACGGCCATAAGAACGTTGCTACAAACTCTGGAAAGTCCTTTTACGTGTCAGGAAAATGTTCTCCCGTAGAACAGTTTCACGCGTATATGGTTAAAAAATTGTCATAGATGGGGCTTGAAAGCGTGACCTTTTTTTTTTGCTTCATAAAAACAGTAACAAAAATGACTAGCTTACAATGAAGTGACATAAATAAGTTCACAGCTAATCGCCGTCATCAATTACAGCATTCATATAATGAGGAATGATACTCAGTCTTTCACAGTAGCACACATTTAGCATCTTCGCTGTCGCCTTCAACTGGTGGCAGTTCAGCATGCACATTTTCGTCTTCTGCAGCCTGAGTTTCCTATTCGTCAGTTCCCAGACCCAACTTAATCATTCAGTAAATCCTTGATGCATGTTCCTAAGTCTCCTCTAGGATAAATTTTGTAGACAGAAGAGCACTCCCGATCAGCAACATGACGAAAACCGTCACTGCGTTGTTATTTTTGTCAGTTTCAGCCTTCTAACCGTATCCTTAGGGAGTTCTAGATCTTCCTTTCTAACAGACACTAGACGTTTGCCGCCATGTTCATGTATCTGCTGTATTACTGATTTACTTTTCACGTGTGGCCTGTAGGGGAGGTTATGGTCGGTAAGGCACCACAGAACTAGCGGCGCCTCTCCGCGGCTCTGCTGTGCTTCGTGGCCCAACCCATACTCTGTCCACATGGAATCCATGTGTCCCTAACCTCTACACATTCTGTTGAAGACAGTTCGGAGAATATTACCACATTTCTTATTGTTGTTCGTATACTTACGTGTTTTTTCCGAATTCTGTTTCCACATATATTTTGTATTCAATATGTTCATCATTTCCAATATTGTTAAAAATGTAGATTGCATATTTGGAAACTAACCAAACCACTGTGTTATTTTTCGCCTGAGGGTAATAACTTCCTTCTCGTCTGAAGAAAATATTAGTTGGTACAATGTTTGCGGAAGTTTTTGTTATTTGAACAGTTTTCTCCCTGGGCCACCTTCAGTTGATAATCCGATCTCCACACGTGTACCGATGAGGAACATTATCAATACGTTTACATTTACTGCAGAGGTTAGTGTCACTTAAGCTGATGGCAAAAGAGAGTATCATTAGCGCTTACGATGTAATTGACTACCTTGATAACTCTGGTATCTGCTGATATGAGTGACTCAAAGTTCAATTAACAATAGTACAGCCTACAGTATAAAGTATGAAATCAGTACGGGAGTCGTTTGTAAACATATTTACAGTAAATTTTCTTCCGCGCCGTACATCTGAACATATAGCCATTCGTGAATTCAGTTCCTAGTTACATACAATTTTACTAATTATACACTGTGAACTGCTGTGAATCTGACTCGGAAACTTTAGCCATTGAGATAAGTGTATATGTAGGATGATAACTGGAAATATGCAACTTGATGCAAACGGTTTATGCATGCACTTGAACGTTGTAGGCTTCCTATTTACACATTTTTGCTTGGTGTTTATAGTTCGAGAGAGTTAACTGAAATCGTGAATATATTTTCTAGATGTCTGAGAAAGGTGTCATGGAAAAGGCATAGTCCCAAGGCAAGGTGAAGTACTAGTTACTCGTATAATGAACTGATGGGATGAACCAGTGGACAAAGTTCAAAACCATCGTACAATACGCATTAGATGCGTATGTGCCAAGCAACATCGTAAGAGGTGGAAAAGAGCCACCGTGGTACAACAACCGAGTTAGAAAACTGCTACGGAAGTAAAGGGCCAGCGGGTGTGGCCGAGCGGTTCTAGGCACTTCAGTCTGGAACAGCGCGACCGCTACGGTCGCAGGTTCGAATCATGCCTCGGGCATGGATGTGTGTGATGTCCTTAGGTTAGTTAGGTTTAAGTAGTTCTATGTCTAAGTGACTGACGACCTCAGATGTTCAGTCCCATAGTGCTCAGAGCCATTTGAACTATTTGAAGCAAAGGGAACTTCACAGCAAACGTAAACATAGCCAAAGCCTTGCAGACAAACAAAAATTACACGAAGAGAAATGTAGTGTGGGGAGGGCTATGCGAGAGGCATTCAACGAATTAATGTTTGAAACGTCTCATGAAACGTCCCCTTCGAAACATTTATGAATTACTTTGCTGATAAACCTCTACGTTATTTGATATTCAAACATCTGAGCAAAACTGAACGTACTCAGACATTTCTCTCTTTACTTATTCTGATCAACACTAAACTGACACACAATATTTTTTGCGCAACGCAGTCTGACTTTTAATAATCCCTACAAAAGAATAGCCCTAACTAACAATAACCTAGACCTCTCATGAATCACTTACCTCACAAAAATCTTCGTTACTCGAACTACTGCAATACAGCGAGCGCCACTACTGCCAGCTAAATAAAAGATTCTAACTACTGAAGGCACTAACTACTAATAGGCATAGTTAGCGAATGAAAGATTTTGATAGATAACAAACAATGTATTTACCTTAATAGTGTTCAAAAGTCATAAAATATATATATATATATATATATATCAGTTCATGATATTCAGTATTACAAATTCACTCTTTCTGGCAGAAACACGCCCAGATTGTCCGCTCTTAAAATTCTGCCATCTCTCTCCCCACATCCACCACTTCTGATGGCTCACCTCCAACTGCGCAACGATACGCGCTGTTAACAGCCAACTGCCCAACACTAAAATAGCAAATTCCAACAATGCGATCCAACCACAGATTTCACACAGCACAGCCAGTGATTTTCATACAGAGCGCTACGTGGCGTTTTTAACCTAAACAGCCTACTTACAAGTTCTATGTACTGACTTGGCAGAAAATCCTAAGAAATTTTGGTCTAATGTCAATGTGGTAAGTGGATCAAAACAAAAATGGTACTGAAACAGAGGATGACAGATTACAGGCCGAAATACTTAATGTTTTTTTTCCAAAGCTGTTTCACAGAGGAAGACTGCACTGTAGTTCCTTCTCTAGATTATAACACAGATGACAAAATGGTAGATACCGAAATAGATGACAGAGGGATAGAAAAGCAATTAAAATCGCTCTAAAGAGGAAAGGCCGCTGAACCTGATGGGATACCAGTTCGATTTTACACAGAGTACGCAAAGGAACTTTCCCCCCTTCTTGCTGCGGTGTGCTGTAGGTCTCTAGAAGAGCGTATCGCTCCAAAAGATTGGAAAAGGCCACAGGACATCCCCGTTCTCAAGAATGGATGTCGAACAGATGTGTAGAACTATAGACCTATATCTCTAACGTCGATCAGTTGTATAATTTTGGAACACGTATTATGTTCGAGTAAAATGACTTTTCTGGAGACTAGAAATGTACTCTGTAGCAATCAGCATAGGTTTCCAAAAAGACGATCGTGTGGAACCCAGCTCGCGCTATTCCTCCAAGAGACTCAGAGGGCCATACACACGGGTTCCCAGCAAGATGCCGTGTTTCTTGACTTCCACAAGGCGTTTGATACAGTTCCCCATAGTCGTTTAATGAACAAAGTAAGAGCATATGGACTATCACACCAATTGTGTGACTTGATTGAAGAGTTCCTAGATAACAGAACGTAGCATGTCATTCTCAATGGAGAGAAGTCTTCCGAAGTAAGAGTGATTTCAGGTGTGCCCCAGGTAGTGTCATAGGACCGTTGCTATTCACAGTATATATAAATGACCTTGTGGATAACATCGGAAGTTCACTGAGGCTTTTTGCAGATGATGCTTTAGTAGCAATTGTTGTAACAATGGAAAATTGTACTGAAATTCAGGAAGATCTGCAACGAATTGACGAATGGTGCACGGAATGGCGATTGAATCTCAATGTAGACAAGTGTAATGTGCTGCGAATACAAATAAAGAAAGGTCCTTTATCATTTAGCTACAATATAGCAGGTCAGCAACTGGAAGCTGTAAATTCCATAAATTATCTGGGATTAGGCATTAGGAGTGATTTAAAATGGAATGACCATATAAAATTAATCGTCGGTAAAGCAGATATCAGACTGAGATTCTTTGTAAGAATCCTAAGGAAATGCAATCCGAAAACAAAGGAAGTAGGTTACAGTACACTTGTTCTCCCACTGCTTAAATATTGCTCGCCAGTGTGGGATCCGTACCAGATAGGATTGATAGAAGAGATAGAAAACATCCAACGGAGAGCAGTGTGCTTCGTTACAGGATCATTTAGTAATCACGAAAGCGCTACGGAGATGATAGATAAACTCCAGTGGAAGACTCTGCAGGAGAGACGCTCAATAGCTCGGTACGGGCTTTTGTTGAAGTTTCGAGAACATACCTTCACCTAGGAGTTAAACAGTATATTGCTCGCTCCTATGTATATCTCGCGAAGAGACCATGAAGATAATCTGAGAGAGATTAGAGCCCACACAGAGGCATACCAACTATCTTTCTTTCCATGAACAATACAAGACTGAAATAGAAGGGAGAACCGATATAGGTACTCAAAGTACCCTCCAACACACACCTTCAGGTGGCTTGCGGAGTATGGATGTAGATGTAGATGTAGATTTCAGGAAAGTCGTTAAACTGACTCTGACACTAAAGTAGCTGCAAATATGAGTTTATATGCAAGGTCTGAAGTCTGTGGTGAACCCCAGTCCCTTGGGAAATGTTTTCGTGCTGAAAGCATATGTTTATTAACCGAATTTGGCGTTGGTAGTTTCCTGCAGATTTTTCAAACTTTTTCAGTACAGTCTTTGTGCTTCAGAATCCTTGGTATAAATACACAGATGGAAAAATCGCAACACCAAAAAAAAAAAAAAAAAAAAGAAAATTAATGTAGAGTGATATCATTTCGGAAAAATATCTGTCTAGGTAAAATACTTCATTGCAACAGTGCAAGATCACAGGTTAATGTGCGCTGAGACACCAATTGAAAATGTGAAATGCTGGTACATTAATGACCGGTGTAACAGCCGGAAAGTTGAATGCAAGCATTTAAACGTGTATGCGTTCTCTTGTAAAGGTTCTGGCTGTCTGTAGGAGTTCCATGATTGTTGCATTTGGTCGGTCAATAAAGG
The DNA here is from genome assembly GCF_023864345.2 of Schistocerca serialis cubense. Classification (NCBI taxonomy): domain Eukaryota; kingdom Metazoa; phylum Arthropoda; class Insecta; order Orthoptera; family Acrididae; genus Schistocerca; species Schistocerca serialis. The sequence goes on from NC_064644.1 coordinate 58,611,298, forward strand.
GACAGATAATGGTGGTTGTGGATGACGCAGGAGTTGTGGTCTGATGTTATACTGAATGAGATTTTCACTCTGCAGCGGAGTGTGCGCTGATATGAAACTTCCTGGCAGATTAAAACTGTGTGCCCGACCGAGACTCGAACTCGGGAACTTTGCCTTTCGCGGGCAAGTGCTCTACCAACTGAGCTACCGAAGCCCGACTCACGTCCGGTACTCACAGCTTTACTTCTGCCAGTACCTCGTCTCCTACCTTCCAAACTTTACAGAAGCTCTCCTGCGAAACATGCAGCACTTGCCGGCGAAAGGCAAAGGTCCCGAGTTCGAGTCTCGGTCGGGCACACAGTTTTAATCTGCCAGGAAGTTTGATGTTATCCTGTTGGAAAACACCCCCTTGAATGCGGTTCATGAATGGCAGAACGACAGATCGTATCTCCAGACTGACGGAAAAATTTGCGGTCACGGTGTGTGGAATAACCACGAGACTGCTCCTGGTGTCATACGAAATCGCAGCCCAGACGATAACCCCACGTGTAGGTCGGAAAGACAAAGACCAACGAGTAGGAACGTGTGCCAGTTACAAATAGTAATGGACAGGAAAAAAATCATTACTTTACCTTACTATGGGATTTTTAGTACTAAAATTACTGTGATTTTCAAAAATTAGGTGTGGTTTTCTCAATTACAGCTGAATATAGGCTCTATAAATTGTTAATTAATATTATATATAAGTTTAATTTTTTGCAGAAGTCAGAGGTTTACAGATTAAGGTGTTCTGATTGTAATGCTGTTCATGTGGTGCAGAAAGGAATACGGTTGTTAGGTATATTCCTACAAAAATTTTATCTTCTGCTGTACGTAATTTATTGTATTTCTAATTATGCCCGTAACGCGTCCTTTAAAGATTTGCTTTATCTTCTGACAGTATAAAACCGTCATGTGATTTTAAAGGTTATTTTATGTAAGCTTCGTTTTTCTGTTAATGGTAATTGTTGTATTTGATGTCGGCGTGTTGTACGGTTTGAAATGTAGAGGGCACTATGATGCTTATTTTTGCCATTCTGATTTTCGCTAGTTGGCTGCGTAATTTAAAGCTCACTATTACTTCGGATCGGCAACTGCTAACGTTGCAAGATAGCCTCTTGTGTAAATTTTGAAAATTATTCTATGCAGTAACAGTGAATATATCTGTTGGAAGTAACCATTACAGTACATGTCTTGTGGTTCTTATGTATTTTTGTAATGAAGATAGTCACATAGTGACCGATTGATTCGAAAAATTAAGGATTTCAATATTTAGGACCGATGCTGCCATTTATCCAAAATATATTGACAATAATACGGTCACGCTGCACACGGTTCCAAATGGAATCAGACATCACGACGATTCTGCCTAGCTGGGCAGGTGCAGTGTACTTCAGGTTTAAGAACTTTTAAGTCAGACTAGCAGTTATGATTCAACGTATTATGTTGAAATGTGTGTGAATTCCTAAGGGACCAAACTGCTGAGGTCTCGGACCCTAGACCTACACACTACTTCAATTAACATATGCTAAGAACAACACACACACCTATGCCTGAGGGTGGACTCGAACCTCCGGAGGGAGCGGCCGCGCAATCCGTGACATGCAGCCGCTAACCACGCGGCCAATCCGAGCGGCTTCAACGTATTAATTTTAATAAAGAATGTTTAAGAAAGGAAATTGTTCCCAGGTATGTACAGGTACTCTTTAATAATAGGATGAATTCAGGAAGGCTAGCTGGGAAGAAATGTGGAAGTGGTATTATTGCAAAATGAAATTAGGGAATTGTATTCAAAACAGGAAAAAAAATCAGTGCAGAGTTTTTTGATGCATATTTTGAACTCACTAATCTAGTGTCTCCTTAAGTATTTGATTTACTGTTAATGTGTTCACAGAAATTTGTGGAGAAAGTGGTAGAGGGCACAAGACAAAAGCATAACAAAAAGGTTTTTGAGGTGTATAAATCAAGTTTTAATTTTTATTCTCAGGTTTTAAATTCAATTGAAATTATGTTTGACGGACAAGAAGAAGCATTGCTACAGAAAGGGCTCAAGTTTAATATTAATAAAAAAAATTAGGACAACAGACCTCAAAAATACGTTGGCTTATGTTAAATTTGCGTTATACACGGCCGAAGTTCCTAAGATTGAGCAAAACAAAATTGCAGTGGCAGTTGATAAAGCGGTTGGACAAAAATCGAATAAGGCAAGGAACAAATCCATACATGAGATAAAATAAGCGTAATTTATCAATAAGAAGCTAGATGATAACGGAGCTCTTATCACGAAAGCTGATAAAAAGTATACAGTTATAGTAGTTTTGATAAATGAATATATCGATAAAACTTTAAAGTTACAGTGACGACTGGGATCCCATGAATGACATTCAAACAACCGTTATCACAAAAAGGAGTCATATAATGAAATTCTCTCACCTAAAGAGACACAGTTTCTTAAAGTAATGAACCCTAGTGGGCCAAAACTGAGGGCACAAATTAAGGTTCATAAGGAATTAAATCCAATAAGGCCGATCGAAGATGGGAAGGAAGGCACCTTATCCAAGATTTCTGAGAAATTTCAGCGATTTCTTAAGAAATGTTATAAATTTAATCGGCAGTTTTCCGTAAAAAAACAAAACTGATTAAAGATGTAGAGATAACAGATGATATAAAGTTTGTTTCACTGGATATTGTAAATCTATGCACTAATGTCTCTTTGAACCAGACTATTGACATTGTCACAGCCAACCTTCAAAGACTAGGTAGTTTATGTGAGGCGGAAACTATAGAACTTATAGACTAACTCTCTTACTGCATAAAATACAATTTTTGAGGTTTGAAGATAAAATATATGTTCATAATGATGGATAATGTATGGGGAGCATAATTTCAGGTTTTCTGGCAAATTCTTTCATTAATTACAATGAACAGAAATTTTTCCATGATTTATCTGAACTAGCTAGCACGATAGTTTATTACTACAGATATGTTGACGATACACATTTATTAATCAAAGGAGACAGTACTGAAATTGATGAAATAGTAACTAAAAACTTGCATGAGAAAATTGAGTTTACCATTGTAATAGGGATGGAGGACTCTATAAATTTTCTAGCACTAGCTATAAGAAATGACAATAGTAGTCATGCCTTTGGAATATTTAGGAAGGATACGTACACTGTGTCAGTCAGATTATAGTTCTAACCATCCAGATAAGCAAAAAAAAAAAAAGTTTTCCAATTTTGCTATAAATAGAATGCTTACATTACCATTATCAGAATCCGATTTCAAAACTGAATTTGAAAGTGTATTCTACATAGCTCGGGTGAATAACTACCCTGGTGATTATGCGTGAAAGGATTGTAAGAAAAAGATAGGAAACAATGAGCATGAATATGACCCGCATAGGAATAGTAATGGACAGAAAAAAATCGTTACTTTACTTTAGTATGGGATTTATAGTACTGGATTTGCTATTATTTTAAAAAATTTGGTATGGGCGTCTCATTTTCATTGAAGATATACTCCATTAACTGTTAATTAATATCATAGATAATTTTAATCTCTTGAAAGAGTCAGGGGTTTACATATTACAGTGTGGTGATTGTAAGCCTAATTATTTGGGGCAGACAGATAGAAAACTCGAAGAAAAATATCGTCAGTTACTGGGCTGTATAGAATGGTTATAGTCGGTAGATCTAACTTTGCGGCACATTTGATTGATACGTGCCATGCTCCTCCTTACTTGACATCGCAGCTTAAGTTGCAGCACAGCCGAGAAAGAGAAAAAGGCAGATACGTGGATCTTCTTGAGAATATGGATATTTTCTGTAATTTTAAATCCAGGAACTACACGGTGCTTAACGAGCAAACAGATGCCGAAACTGCCCATTAATGAGAGCACTTTCACAGCTGCCCAGTGCATGGTAGGAAGAGCGCCCATAGGGCGAACAACGACTCGGAAAATTAGCTTTTTTTTCTTTATTGAGATTCGATTCCCCCCTCCCCCATCTGGAGAGCGGCGGGCTGACAGCAGCTTAATACGCTGCTCTACAACCGAGAGAAAGTTAAACGAAACAATGGTGAGAGAACAAACAACATAAAAAAAGTGATAACATGGTGACTTTGTTAATAACAGTAAAATGGCGGAAAGTTGCGGAACTTAAAATACAAACACGGCGTGGACGATGCGGATGAAGACACACTGGAAGGAGACATGCACAATTTAAAAAACATGAGGACAGTCTGATTTCTGTTCGCATGAGATAAAAACACAATTAGAAACAGTTTGGTGGCTGTTCGAGGGTAGCCGATGGAGGGAGGGAACATAGAAAATGGGGGGTGGGCGGTCGCGAGAAGGAGGGGGAAAGGCTGTGGAGGAGAGAGCAAAAGGACTCGGGGGAGACAAAGGAGGCAGAGAGAGGGTAGGCGGGGGAAAACATTAGCTGGTATGATGATCTTATATAGTGCAACAAGCTGATTCACGATATGAACGTAAACTTGGGGCCGGCAGATGTGGCCGAGCGGTCCTAGGCCCTTCAGTCTGGAACTGCGGGACCACTACGGTCGCAGGTTCGAATCCTCGGGCATGGATGTGTGTGATGTCCTTAGGTTAGTTGGATTTAAGTAGTTCTAAGTTCTAGGGGACTGATGACGTCAGATGTTAAGTCCCATTGTGTTCAGAGCCATTTGAACAAACGTAAACTTGGTCCGCATTTAGGCAAGCCTCTTCTTCAACAGTTTTCTGCAATGAGGTACTTAACAGGTTTCTTAACAGCAGATGGCGGATATTAGTTTTATTTTTGAGCCTTATTTGTAATGTATGGTTGGCGTATGCCTGCTTATTCACTGAAGTTACCACAGTCGCCCACTTTGTCACTAATGAAATTTAACGTCATTTGCTCACAAGAAAAATAGTACTATTAGAGGTCCAGTACACCATGTGGAAGATTATTGTATTTTTGTTAATGTCTTGTTAATACATTTTGTAAATGCCTGTTAAGCATTTTCGCTGATAATGCCAATCATTAGGGTGATTAAGTCTTCGAGTATGATAAGAGAGGGCCATTATAAAGAGTTAAAATTTGTAATTTTAATCTATGTTTTTGGGAATGTAAAAAGGCTGTTTTTGATGTTAACTTTTCTGCATTTGTTTTAAGGAATTACTATATGCTTTGACGCTAGGTTCATTCCTATAAAAAAATTTACCTTGTACTTTACGTCAGAGGGCGTAATCTGCTGTATGTTTTTTATTCTCCCTCTCCTGTGAGCTTTGAAGTTTTGCTATGACTTCTGACGGTAAAAAATCGTCATTTGATTTTAAAGGTTACTTTTATGTAAGCTTTGTTTTTCTGTTAATGGTATTTGTTGTATTTGATGTCTGAGTGTTGTATGCTTAGGAATTTAGAGGGCACCATGACGCTTGTTTTTATTATACTGAGCTTAGGTAGTTGGCTGAGTAAGTTACAACTCTACGATGGATAGGCAAATGCTAAGGCTGCAAGATAGCCTCTTCTGTAAATTTAAAAAATCATGCATTAACAGTAAGGTATCTGTTGAAAGTAATCATCACACATCACAGTACATGTTACGCCTAATAGAAAATGTGCTGTTATGATACAGGCCTACAAGATTCGATTAATTTGCTATCTACGAGAATCTGTATATCTGTATATGTTTTACCGTTTGTGTTAAGATCCTCATGTCTGATCGTTCTTACGTATTTTTAGCACTAAAGTTGGTCACATAGTGACGGATTGATCGCACTGCATTCTCGTGATCACCGCTGCCAGCAAACATGTACCGTGGCCACATCTCTGCCAAGTCATTCTGCAGTATCGCAGGACGAACATCCAGCTTCTCACAGCCCTACTACATGACCTTGTTCAAAGTCAGTGAACTGCTTATAGTGGCATCTTTGTCTCACTAAATGCATTCTTGACAACATCAGCTCACCAAGTCCAATCCAAAAGGTAGCTAACGTTTACGACGTTACAATGTGTACAAATTATTTAAAGCAGATCTGATTGCATCCTCATAGAGGCCCTAGTAGCGCAACTCTTACGGCGCCAAATTAGAACAGGCATCATCTGTGAGATGTAGAAAGACAGCTACCATCTTTCGTTTATGTCGTACAGCTCCTTCTTGGTGTTACGATTTTTCTTGCTTCAGTGTATTTACTAGCCCATAACTCATGGCGAACTTAGAACTACATAATAAATTGAGCAGTTTTATTGATTACTGTTCCCAAAGAGCATATAGTGACATGAAATTCATTGTCATGCTTTGTCAAATGAAGGCTTGTAATGAAGCGTCATTCACAGGTTTGTGGAGAAACTGTGATACAATAAAACTCCATATCAAGAAATTATCGTTACCATTTCCAGCGTCTACGCTGGGCTTCCGTCTGCGATACTATGTCTTCCATCCAGAGTGCCTTCCGTCCCACGACGCAACTACAGTCAGGACGCAAGGTATGCCGCGTACCAGCGATGCGACATTTCAGAGCACTCGCAGAGGCAGTGCCATGCACGTGGCGCCCTCAGTGTGTGTCAGGTTAATTACATCACAATCTGGAAAATATGGCCCGCAATTCATGTTACAAATTCCGCCACTTCCGCGGACTGCGAGTCAGGAAGTGGTACTGCAGTTTTATTCCCCACCAATTAACCTTAAACGATATTAAATTACCGTCGGATGACGTACTCTGAATAAAGTGCAGAGACCTCTAAATCACGACCGCCGCCACGATGGAAATTAACCGCACGAGGCCGGCAGTAAACCGCGCGAGTGTTCATAACTCGTGCGGCGTGCAGGCGAACTCCGGCCTGCACCGCACTGCACGCCACACGTGCTGCTGGGAGCCGGAAGCCCACCGGCGTCGGTATTCAGGGGCATCAGGCGACAAACCGAGCGGCACGAGCAGTTAACGCCACCAAAAACGCACACGGCGTTCTTCTTATTGTGCGACTGAGTAACTGCAAACAATTCTGTAACACTTGAAAAACGGTGAAATTTTCGCTCAGCAGCGGAGTGTGGGCTGATATGAATCTTCCTACCAGATTAAAACTATGACAGCAGTATCAATACTGGGATTTTGATTTTGCTAAAACAGTGGTTCCTGTCGTGTGTGTTTGGTGAGTTCCGCTGTAGGAGCTTTGGGGTAGCGTGAGCTCATGAACTGCGTACGACTGTACTGAGACCAAAACAGAACACCTGCTGGCATTCTATGATTTACTGGAATTTAAGTTTTATTATTAAATTTTATTTAAAACCTTTTTGGTCTTTGTACGTCTCTTTAAGCTGATGTGATCTTATTTTAAACTGATTGATAATTGAAATATCACGTTATTAAACGATGTTCATGAAACTTAGTTTACGTACATTTCTGTTCGTTAGTGACTGAAAGAACATAGCAAACACTTAAGTTTCTTCCCAATTGTCTCATCAGGAACGGCAGACACGCTCGTCTCGCGCATGTTGTAATGTTTGTGAAGGGGGAGTTTGTAGGTCTCTAGACTTTTTTCAGATTCTGGAAGTATCTTACTACCTGTATCCCTTTCAACCGTTTAGATCAGCCTAAGATGCTACCCTCTGGCCTACGTAAAAAATAGACAAGAACCTTGAAGGAAACAAAACACCCAGTCTTTCCGGCAACCTTCTGTTCAATGTTGAAGTGATGCTGCAACCTTTTCTGCTCAGCAAATTTAGGTGCCACTTTCATGAGTGTCTTACGGGTCATTCCGTAGAATCCGGCCTCAGATATTTAATACGTCTGACAGCCTGTGCTTTCATTTTCTCATTGAACACTTTACAGTGTCTTCCATGGAATTAGCTACGCTACCCTAATTGAAAGAATCTCTCTCTCCCTCTCTCCCTCTGCTCGTTTAGTACGTTCCGTCTGTCCGTGACCCCGTGAACCAAAGCACACAAATTTCTTCTGTCCTGCACTTTCTCCTTAGACTTTCCACATTGTAACACATTAGTTCTGTGATGCCATCGATCCATCTCATACTCTAACGTCCTCTTCTTCTAGCGCCTTCGATCTTTCACAGCATTAGTGTTTTTTTGCAGTGAAACATATCTTCTCATGACATGTCCAATATAATTAATACAATGAAAAATAAAAAGTATACCGATCATAATATGTAAAGTCAAACAAATTTAACAACCTGAACCAAATGAATTAATGCTCACCAGTCTGAGTAAAAAATGGGTCAAATGGCTCTGAGCACTATGGGACTTAACTTCTGAGGTCCCCTAGAACTTAGAACTACTTAAACCTAACTAACCTAAGGACATCACACACATCCATGCCCGATCCAGGATTCGAACCTCCGACCGTAGCGGTCGCGCGGTTCCAGACTGTAGCGCCTAGAAACGCTAGGCCACCCTGGCCAGCAGTCTGAGTTATTTTCTACATCTTTCGTTTGCTCTCATACATGGAACAGGTTGTAACACTATTAGTTAGCAAATAGCAACATCCTAGCTAACAAAAATGGTTCTTTCCGTGGCATAAAAATTGGTCACATTCACTTATTCTGACGAGTTTGTGATCCTATCTAACTCCATGGTAAAATAAGTCATGATGGTGAAAAATAATTTCTTACCAGTATCCCTACAACAATGGCATAAACAAAGCAGTTGTACGATTACACCTTCACACAGCACACTATGACTTTAGATAGTCCAGCTGTTTTTCACTGTTGCCAACAGCTGAATAAACAACTGCGTACGTTTACCCGCCTGCACACAGTTACCCTTCATCATCTTATAGTAAAACTGCTATTTGGTGTTCAAAGGCAATTCTTACTTAGTGGTTTGTCATCAATGCATTGCTATTGTAAGATGTGTAATAGATTATTCTGGTGAAGATAAAGTAGAATTTTAAAGCTTTATGTTTCGTTCACTGTAGTGCGGGATATTTTCAGAGTAGTTTTGAATCATTTGCTCATATATATATGATTGTATTTGATGGTGCTGTGTGTGTGTGATCTCGTCTGAGAAGTGTCTTCCTTGTTATAATTTTATTGCAATTTCTTGGTCAAACTGAATTTAAGATGTTTATTATCTGAAAATTAAAGTGTTGATAGTCACACGCAGACATGAATAGGTAGTCTTACTAATGGTTCATGTATTTTTAAAAATTATTTATCTAACGTATAACACTGTTCCCTCTTTCTGGAGACATTCTTTATCGTGTGAAAAGAGGAGCCATAAATTACTTATCAATGTCGAGCTGCGGGGTTTAGCCACGCTACGCCCGCTCTCCACTACGCTAGAAATTCCATTAAAATTTAAGTTTTTTATTACAGTGTGATATGACAGAGAATAGCGTTGGTATCTATACTCTATAAAATATTACTTTAGGACTTAAAGCTACGATGGAAGTAGTGCGATCAGGCTGACGAGAAAGGCGCGGAACGGATTCAGCCGTTCACACCTGACCTGCAACGCCGGCGGCCGCTCGCGCCTGTCGCAGCTTTTGTCCCGATCTCTGCGTCACTGCCGCTACGCTGCAGTTTCACGCAGTTTGCTGTCCTGTGGGTCATTCGTTCCACGCTCAGATTTTTGTTTGTTTTCATTTCCCGCAGTTGTGGGGTTAATATTTTGCTCATTATTACTATTGTTTGTTTTGCGAAACTGAAAAAGATCTGAAACAAGTTCATCAAGTGTCATTCAGTGGAAATATTCGAAGTTGCTCTTTTAGCTAGGGGGCTGCCGTACGAGGTCATTCGAGGGAAATCGTTTGCGCGTTATGTACCTAAAGCATCAACAATTATTTAGTGTAAAGTTCCCAACCGTTCTGTTGTTTAATGTTTTATCATAAAGGTAAAAAATCTCACATATTTCGTGATAATACATAGTTCAAGTTAGCAACTGAGGAAAATGGCTTTAATCTTTAACAATGTTGTTATTCGCGAGACACATACTGTGGCGAAGCGAAAAGAGAAATGATTGCTCTGTCTAAACGAAGCAAATTATCATTTTAAAAGGGCGTAGCTTATTAATCTGGCATCTCTTCATAAAGCACACAACCCCATATACGAATTCGACGAGCTGACAAAACACAAGAGCATTCGTTCACTAGGTTGCCACATTGTCACTGCCATTTCAGCCCAATAGTTTTGACTTGGGCCCAAGTAAAAACTTAAGTTTCAAGCAATAATAAGAGAATTACGCTGTCTGCAGTCGAGGCAGTCAGCAACGAAGCTGCTAGGAAAGTTGCTTCGAGGAAACACATCATGGTTACACAGTGGATCATAAAAATGTTCAACGAAATGACGCTATTTTTACAGAAAAGTCGTTAATCACATCTTCAGTCATAGCAACGGTAGTGATAGCAGTACAGTTTTTCAATTGCCATCACAAGTTAGACGCACAGGCGAAAGTCCCTGCTGTTTTTTAAGCAGCTGTACAATCGAAGCAAAACCGATGTTGTGTATTTTGTAATATAACCCTTCTTACGTCTAAACCGATAAGGTAAGTTTCCTCGCTTAAATTAAAAGGCCCAGTTTGTTGTTGTGTTACAAATAAGCAGGAAGTTTGACCAGGGAACGTTAAAACGGGTAAATTATAAACCTAGCGCTGTGTTTCCTTCTGTGAAACCGGACGTTTGACTGCTGAGCTTCTCACGTTCGAGCGCATATTCATGCGTCACATTTTACTCATAGTACAACACACTATGTCATCAAAAGTATCCGGAAACCCCCAAAAACATATGCTTTTTATATTAGGTGCATTGTTCTGCCATCTACTGTCAGGTACTCCATATCAGCGACCCCAGTAGTCATTAGACATCATGAGAGAGCAGAAGTGGGACGCACCCCGGAACTGACGGACTTCGAACGTGGTCAGGTGATTGGGTGTCACTTGTGTCATATGTCTCTACGTGAGATTTCCACACTCCTAAACACCTCTAGATTCACTGTTTCCGATGTGATAGTGAAGTGGAAACGTGAAGGAACACGGACAGCACTAAAGCGTACAGGCCGACCTCGTCTGTTGACTGGCAGAGACCACTGACAGTTGAGGAGGGTCGTAATGTGTAACAGGCAGAGATCTATCCAGCAGACCATCACACAGGAATTCCAAAGTGCATCAGGAGTCACTGCAAGTACTATGACAGGCGGGACGTGAGAAAACTTGGATTTCACGGTCGAGAGGCTGCTCATAAGCCACACATCACGCCGGTAAATGCCAAACGACGCCTCGCTTGGTGTAAGGAGCGTAAACACTGGACGATTGAACAGTGGATAAAGGTTGTGTCTAAGTGACAAATCATGCTACACAAGGTGGCAATCCGATGGCAGGGTGTGGGTATGGCGAATGCCCGGTGAACGTCATCTGCCAGCGTATGTAGTGTCAACAGTAAATTTGGAGGCGGTAGTATTATGGTGAGCTCATGTTTTTCATGAAGGGGACTTGCAGTCATTGACGTTTTAAGCACCTTCCTGCTTCCCACTGTTGAAGAGCAATTCGGGGATGGCGATTGCTTCTTTTACGTCGATCGAGCACCTGTTCATAAGCACGGCCTGTGGCGGATTGGTTACACGACAATAATATCCCTGTAATGGACAAGTCTGCACAGAGTTATGACCTGAATCCTATAGAACACCTTGGGGATGCTTTGGAACGCCGACTTCGTGCCAGGCCTCACCGATTCACATGGATACCTCTCCACAGTGCAGTACTCCGTGAAGAATGGGCTATAGTTCCCCGAGAAACCTTCCAGCATCTGATTGAACGTATTGCCTGCGAGAGTGGAAGCTGTTAGCAAGGCTAAGGGTGTGCCAACACCATACTGAATTCCAGCATTTACCGATGGAGGGCGCCACGAACTTGTAAGCCATTTTCAGCCAGATGTCCGGATACTTTTGATTGCATAAAGTATCTCGTGTCAGGGTTGTCCAACATAGTCACGTTTAGGCATACATGTAAATATTTGTACCTTAAAAGTTTACTACATATCTGAAGCGGAAATTAATTTTCGTAAACTTACCGCATATCGTTTTAACAATTTTCTACAGTAATTAAAACTAAAATGAAAGCATAGCGCAGCTTTTTGACAAAACACTGATTCCAATCCGCCTTTGTGAAACTGAGACAGTCGAACGAAGGGTAAGATTTTGTGTGTGTTATGTGCAAGTTCTGCCAACGCTGCTCTGCGCGTTCCACCTGTACCAGCTCTAAACTAATTTTGAGGAACCAACACCAGTATCACACTTCATTAAATCACATTTAAGTAAAACTGCCACGATCAAAATTTTTATGATGATGATGATGTTTGGCTTGTGGGGCGGTCAACTGCGCTGTTATCAGCGATACTGTTCCTGTGCGTCTCGCAGAGGTCCGCGCTGCAAAATACGGTTACTCAGGCTTTTGAAACGTAGTCTCTGGACAGTATACGTCATACAACACGTTTAATGTTGCGTGTCTCTCCCTTATGTAAAGGTAAAACAGTTGTTAGTGTTACAATCTGAAATAATAACGCCCGCATCTCGTGGTCATGCGGTAGCGTTCTCGCGTCCCACGCCCGGGTTCCCGGGTTCGATTCCCGGCGGGGTCAGGGATTTTCTCTGCCTCGTGATGGCTGGGTGTTGTGTGATGTCCTTAGATTAGTTAAGTTTAAGTAGTTCTAGGGGACTGATGACCATAGATGTTAAGTCCCTTAGTGCTCAGAGCCATTTTTTTTGTAGTAATAACACCACTAATTTACTTTTTGCGACACTACAACGCTATTCTCTTGGAACTATGGGTTTCTCTTACATCGAAAGAGACGGGGTAGAATAAGAAAGCTCTCCTCGTAATTAAAATATGGCGCATTCCGCTGAGAAAGATACCAGCTGATTCGCATTTTAAATACACATCTATAGTCCGTGCATCACTACAAAGTATGTAGCAGTAGATATTTATAATTTTATCGTATACTGAGATTCATTCCCGTTGCACTGACGGATTGGACGTGAAATAAACAATTGCATGTATACTTTTGTATGAACTGTCTATCTTTAAAGTCTTTTTGTAGAACGATGAAGAACATTCATATTCCCCCATAGTTCCCCTTTGGTTATCTGTACAGGTATCTGAGAGATACAAGGCGGCCCTCTTCGGGGGCCTGCCAGTTGAGATTTTTAAGCGTTTATGTCAGAAGGTCGCTTCAGCCAGGCAAGTCATGTACCACCAAACACTTCAGCAATCTGCAGATCTGAATCTACAATCGTCCTCTTTCACAAGGGAAAAAACTTTTTTATCAGTTACCCACCAGTAAAGTGTTGGCTTCCATTTGCTTTACGAATAATTCAAGCAATGTGATCTACTTAATTAATGTTTTTAATATTCAAAGACGTGGTAAACCAGTTGAGTTTCGTGACGTATACATTTTTCTACACTGGCGGATAAATGCAACACCCTGAAGGACGAAATAATTTTACTGACGAGTGAGTTGACAGGCATTCTGTCATTGTAGTACATGATAACAAATTCAGAAAAAATGAAACGTACATGACACGGTATAAGGTTCTGAAGCAGTACAGAGTACACAGTATACCCCCTCTGTAGGCATTGCAGTGTTGCAATCACACAGGCAAACGATTTTAAAGGTGAGAATGGTGTCGTGCGATAGATACTCCCAGACATCTTGTACCTTTTGTTGCAAATCAGTAATGGTTCTTGCGGGCCGTGGAGAATAAGTAAGTTTCCGCTTCATCCTGTGCCATAGGTGTAAAACTGGCCAGGGACTGGTGATCTTCTGGCCACGGCAGTTGCTGTACACGACAAAGAGCACGCTTCTTTGCAGCAGCCGTATGTAGACGTGCAATGTCTCGCTGGAAAAGCACATCACTTTCCTGTCGACGAACCGGTAGCAGCGCTGGATAACAAACTGCGCAGTGTAGCGGGCCCTGGCTACTTTACCCCTCAGGAAGTCCAAATGTGAGCGCGAATTGTAACTGATGGATCTTCCCCGTCATGAATCTGTTTTGCCGTGGGTGAATGCTCTCTGGAGTAGGCAGCTAACCAGGTCTACATTGTCATTCGCATACAGACAGAACCCACTCTCAACACTGCAGACGACACAGCCATTCTAGTCTGCAGTCAAGTCTTTCACAGGAGCAGCTACGCGTAGTGGTGTAGTGGTGTCAGAGGTAGTCTCTCCAGAGATACTCATGATATTAATCTTGATGGCTCAGCATGTTCCTGATGAACAACAGGTGCTACATATGCTCAGATTTCGTCCCTTGATGACAAAGCAGGTGCAACACGTTTCCAGATTTCATCCCTGGGTGATATTCAGTCCATAACCGCTGCTCGCACAGTGCATCGATCGTGACGTGCGTTTATACTACGCAAACGTCTACAACCTGGTCTACAGGTTTGGGAATGGTCAACAGCCGCTGTTGAAAGCAGCGAGGCACTACCCATGCATGGTGCCCAACATCTGCAGCAGTCCGTCGATATGTCCATCCATCTTCTTGCGAGCTCACGGTACGACCCTGTTCAAATGGTTCAAGCTGTTCAACAGCAGTGCGTAGTCGTCGGTGGGGCGCGGTTGTACCCTAGAATCAATGTTGCGAACACGGTTCAGTTCTATAGTTGGCACAGCTACTGCACGTAGAATTAAAACATAGGGTGCAAAGGCACGTTTCCTGACCGCCATCTCATCGCAAATGACCCTGACAAATGAATCAGTAACAAAAATGACTCTTAGGACTATGGGACTTAACATCTGAGGTCATCAGTCCCCTAGAACTTATAACTACTTAAACCTAACTAACCTAAGGACATCACACACATCTATGGACGAGGCAGGATTCGAACTTGCGACCGTAGCGTTCGCGCGGGACCAGACTAAAGCGCCTAGAACCGCTCGGCAACAACGACCGGCTTAATCAGTAACACTACACCCCTTAGGCATGCACATGTTACACTCTGGTGCAACTGAAGACAATCCTTGCGGGAGTTGCATTGTTTTTCCGACAGTGTGTGTCAACAGGCGGTTTATACTCTTCACATCATATTGATATTTTTCAAGAAATTATTGGATACTACTACAGTTTAATTGAGCATAATTTCCTCTAAGATAACAGTTTTCTATTACCACTTTATAACATTTCAGACTACACATAAATAACTAAATGTTATAATTTCTTCAGAGACAATACTTTTCTGCTATTACTGTCCTAGCTTTCATGGTTCACAGAAATTTTTCTGCATACTTCCAACTCTCTTCTGAGGAAAGATATAGCATAGATACTGGTACGAGAATTTTCTGCTCCGAAAGGCGTCCGAATTCGTTTCATGGTCAGGCTTATAGTTTTAATTCCTCGAAATATTTCGTAACTGATAACATTCAGATTTCGACTCGAACATCAACCTTTCCTACCAGTTTAGAATGTTCTTGTAACTTTGCTTAAGGTTCGCAAGTAAAATTGTACTGAATCTTAGAACAGTTTCCCGTCGACTGATTTCACCGTAGTCAAATTTCACCTAGTTTTCAGTTCGCAGTTTCTATGCGAGAACACAAGACTATGGCCATATAAAAATAATGCAAACGACTTTTCAAAAACAACTCGAGAACTGTGATTCTTCTGCTCCTCTCGGCGTACTTTATGTCGAAATAGTTCACGGGCGAACTGCCAGATTTCAGTGTCCAACGGGCACAATATTGCGGCAAACGACCACGTTGCTATCAGCTGGCACGCACCGACATCCGGCAGTTCACCAGTTAACTATTCTGGCAAATCAAGAACGATTTAGTCTTCTGCTGTCCTACAGCGTCACAGTGAAGTTTCATATTACAGTGGCTAGGTGTGTCATTTCTGATGACAGGGAAATGCGTCACGTGCTCACGTCCGAAACAGAGAGACTAGACAGGTGTAATGCGTCCTGAGTACCATTGCTGCGTGAATATTATGAATTGCGGTGAGTACTGGCCTTCATTCTCATTTAGGTGAATATTTTACCCAATTCTGCTAGCAGCTCACATACATAATACGCAGAAAAAATGGTTCAAATGGCTCTGAGCACTATGGGACTTAACTGCTGGGGTCATCAGTCCCCTAGAACTTAGAACTACTTAAACCTAACTAACCTAAGGACATCACGCACATCCATGCCCGAGGGACGATTCGAACCTGCGACCGTAGCGGTCGCACGGTTCCTGACTGTAGAGTCTATAACCGCTCGGCCACTTCGGCCGCCACACAGAAAAAAACTCATGAAAAATGATGACACCAGTGTGAGTGCGAGAAGCAAGCAGAAGAAGTATTTAACAACAGCTACTTTTTTGTCGTACAAGTTTGTTTTTCTTTCACGTAAGATCAGTGTACATCAAGAGTTGTAGTCGACAGATCATCTTTGCTGTTCTTCAGTTTCCTGACCGTTTTGTCGCACCTTCACTTGACTGTCATGCTGACTTCGGATTTGACACTGAATGCTCTTTCTGTCGCGACTCCTTCGCTCCCCCAAGCCCCTCCCCGGACCCATCCCCCTCTTCACTCTCCCACCCAGGATGTAATTTTTGTACTTCAACTGTCGGCATCTATTGTAGTTAACCTTGCCCCTTCCGCCCAGCAGTGGGCGTACCAGGTTGTGTGGTAGATGCTAGGTGTTTTAAAAACAGTTTCGTTAGGCTGCCGTAAAATTTAGACATAATGTGTTTGCTAAGTAATGATTATTTTATGTGATTTAACTTGCTGTAATCCTGACTTACACAATTTATAATGTAAAATTACTTCCCTACTCTATAAATCACCTTTACTGAGGAACTGGTGGGCGGTGAGAAAGTTTTATTTCTAACATTGCTGTAATCCTGACTTACACAATTTATAATGTAAAATTACTTCCCTACTCTATAAATCACCTTTACTGAGGAACTGGTGGGCGGTGAGAAAGTTTTATTTCTAACATACAGATACAGCTACTTCCAGAAATGGAACTTCCGCGAAATGCTCGATATTTACGCCGTCATATACTATAGATGTCCTCTTGTGGTATCGAACGTGCGAGATAGATGTTCCAGAAACAAAAAAATCAAGATTTAATGCTTACTCTAGGAAAGTTATTCTTAACTTACAGCATAATTTCAACGCTTAGTCACATCATCAACGGACTTCAGAAATGTACTATACCATATGTTGATGGGGGGTCCCACGCTTTCCTATCCTTTAACGTTACTGTATTTCTTATTCTGTAATGGAATTGGTGAACAGTATGGGGAAAAAATACATTCTAAAATAAAAAACCATGCACTCACTGTAACAACAAATAAATACAGCACAGACAGCTAATTTTTAAAGGAGTACAAGTACTATGAAAAAAAGTTATCGTAAATAAAACAAATATAGCTACATCCATAAGAATTGTTACTTTAACATGCTACATCACACTCACACTACTTCAGCTATCCATTTCAACATTTTTCCCATGGCATACTAACTTAGTCATGATGGCCGTTTCTGGCGGTACTTCAAATACAAAAAAATGAAAGCTATACTCTGCAGAAGTGAATCCAGAGCAGGATCAGTAATGACGTGACAACAAGCGGTATTCCTTGTACTCACGTACTTCTTTGATATTTGCTTCTGTAATTTTCTGTTCCTACTCTGATTGTTGATCTGTAACTGTATATAGTGTCAAATATCATACACAACGTAACAAACAATGAACCACTAATATTAGTAATAATAATAAGAAGAAGAAGAAGAAGAGGAAGCGGAAGAATTTAGGTTTATGAGATGAGTAAAAGGGAAAGATGAACATAACAGCACTGCAACATCAAGCTGGCAAAACATACTTAACGTAGCACAGTTACTGAATAAAAATTATCCGGGTATCCAAACGTGTCAGGCGGGAAAAATTACATTTTAATCACTTTATGCCTCTGGAAACCCTTAAAACTTTTTATTTTGTGTCTTCGCCGTGTCACTCTGCTTACTTACGTTAGTAAAGATATTGTTGTACAAAGCAATGAGTTAGTTCAGTGTGGATAATATCTGATATAATATTAATCTTACAGACGTTGTTAGTATGTTTATTTTCTCAGACAATAAAATTTATAAACTGATTAGCTGATTATCCGGTATCACCAGGTGCTTATTTATCCTATTCTTGTATTTGACAAGAAGTTGAATACAGATTTGCAATTTGACTAGTTGTTTCCCTCGTATTGGTTAATTATTTATGCTGACCTATTTCACAGAAAAAAAAATGAAATCCGTCTGTAGAATAAAATACTATTTAGTCTCTTTAGAAATATTTAGAACATAAATACAGTGTACTAATTCCGCATGTCGCTCACGTCACGCCTCCACACTCACTCATAGAAATGTCTATGTCTTCTACGCTTTGAATTTATTCCTGTATAGTAAGCCGGACGCGTACCTATACTCACTGAAAATGCCACAAGCATTGCGGAGTATCACTTTTAATATTGCTACCCAAACCCGTAGCGGTTAAACGTCGCTGCATAACTAATGTAGTCCATTTTCTATTTTTGTACAGTTACCCCCATCCCGACCTCTTCCCATAGCAAAAAGATCTAGTGTACTTCTTTTTAGATAATTTGTATGTATATCAAGTTCTGTTGAAGTTGCTCCAGACATTCCCGAGTCACGCATGCATGTGACCACTTTCAAACTCCTACTCCCACAAACGACACACTAATTGTTTTCTGGCACTAAGTGAAATGTATACCAAGCTATGTTCACATTAGTCCTGATATTCACACAAGGTAATTGAACGTACACACATGCACAGGAACACTCGGGAACACACACAAACACACACACACACACACACACACACACACACACACACATACATACATACATACACAAACGCACACACACACACGCGCGCGAGCACGCGCGCGAGCGCGTGCGCGGGGCACGCCCGTTAGTCACTGACGTCATTTAGTTTGCACGCTGCAGTGTGTAAGCAACCGACCAGCTACTCAGTCGCTGCTGAAATACGATTATTCTTCGAGTTTTACTGCCCCTGTCGAAACATGTCGATAAAACGATATCACTCGTTGGCAGTGGGCCTACAAGAAACAAGGGGTGAGCAGTACTTCTTTGGGACTACTACAGCTACAAATTGCAAAAACGAAATTTTAAGTATCTGTCAAATCATCAGAGAAAACACGCCTGATGACTGCTAGAAGAGACATCCTTTATATACTGTTTTTGTTTATGTACTTACATAAATAAACACAGCTGAGATTTTAATTTAGTCCAACTTGGTTACTTATCGATCTCAAACAGCAGATAACTAGTAGATGCCGTAGAGTCAATTTCAGAAATTAAATTTCCAAAACGTGCGTCCTTGCCTATGTAGTTCATCCCGTGAAAAGAATAGTTTTGCGCCCTCTCGTGCTGCAAGTGCTGTTAAATTACTGTGAGTTTAATTTCATCAGACACGTTTTAGAAGATTACACTCAATTATTCAACTCAAAACAAGTTTACAACTTGCATGTAGTTTTCTTAATTCTTTGTAAACAGTTTTTATTCTGATCCCTAAAACTTCGGGCGTGCAGCCGCATAAATTTGACACTCCTGGGTTCCGTTAAGGATGATTTGATGCTTCGGAAGCCTGAGGCTTACAACATCCCCTGTGGCTGCGGCCGTTCATACATCGGACAGACTTCATCCTTATGGGACTCAGTAGTGAAGGAAGCAATTGAAATTCGCTTGGCGACGAATTTAGTTAATAGAGATAGCGGCTTCAGCTTGGGCAAATCTTGGAATCCGGCAATTTCTGAAATAAAATCACAAAGACGTCGCGACGGTGCAGCTCGCAGTGATACATCGATATCACCGTGTGGATCGACTGCGCAGCCATAGATCTATTTCCATGCATATGCCATACGTCTTTGCCGCCCATTAACGTCTCTGGCGCCTTATGTATCTGTGGCCGCATGCGCAATGGTGCAGACCACGGCTTTAAAAGGACGGAGCAAGTGCTGGAGCGCCAGTCACCTCGGCTCACTCTGAAGATGGCTGCACGGTGTATTAGAAGAAGAAGTCAAATTTACGGGGCTGCACGCCCGAAATTTTATGAATCAGTATTTGCGCCGAGAAAATATGAAGATGCACAGTTTTTATTCTCATTATGCTGACGTATGTGTTTCATTTTTGGCAAGGAAGATGGGTAACTAACACTGTACAGGCATACATCTCCTCCATCTCTTTCAAATATCAGTTTGTTAAGGTACAATTAATCATAAACGTCCATAATGCGAGATGCTGAACGAGTTGGAGACTGCTAAAATACTGGACAGGTTTCATTGTCCGTATGGCCGCAATGTTGGGTTACGACGAACGACTTGGTAGCTGGTTGTTTGTAGAGAAACCTTTGCAGTATTTATGTGTGTGAGCTCTTTCTTCTGTTACGATATTCCACAAGGAACTCACAAAGGTGCTCAGGACTAGTCGCTCCTCGATAAAGCAGTTGGCAGACGTCCACTAACGAAAGCTACTTTACGATGTCATCACAGAAGAAGGACGCCAGTAAACACAGCGCGTGCGCAGGAGGACGAGTCGTAAACGAGCGCCACGGCGCCACAATACGTCCCGCCGCAGACGTCTCGACTGAACGGCTTTATTAGAAACGGTGCCAGCAGACGCGCGGGCCGCACGCGACGCTGCCGTGTGGCGGGGCTGCCGCCTTGCGCCTGCCACAGGCCGTGAGTGTAGAACGACTCAGCACGCGTTTCTGATAGACCGCTCCGTCTTGTCTACCATCTGAGAAGGCTGACAGGAAAGTGCGTCACAGCTGCACGCGCCGTAGGTCGAACCGGTTTACCGCTCATCCTGTTCCGTACTTTTCAAACTTTACTTTCCGCTTTGTTATTATTTGACAATATCTACAGATGTGATTGACTAACGATCTACGATTACAAATAAACAAAACGACTACTTAATTTAAATGTTTAATTGACACTACAATAGTGAAACCATGATCAAAGTAAATAGAAATTTATTCGTTCAAAAAAGGGATTACGTTACCGGTTTCAACAATTACGAGATATATGGTCATAAGTTCCTTTATATATCCTACAACTGATGTTTTACATTTGAAAACATCAACGTAGTTCGCTGAAATCAGTAACGTAACCCTTTTTCTTAAAGAATTTTTTTTTTGTTTACTGTGACTATGGATTCACTATTGTAGTGTCAAATAAACGTTCAACTTATATTTAGTCACACTCCTTACAACGATTATGTCGAAATGAAAAAAGGTTGCTTAAGTAGTTTTTGGTCATCAGTTAACTTGTAGCCTGGCATGTTACCGTTTGCATCATCAGCAAACAATAAGACATAAGGTTCTATGACCGTATTCTTGAATTTAGATTTTCGTAACCACCTTTAATGTAACATCTAATAGCTCAGTTGTAAGACTTTAGGTTTTATCCTTTATTTACAGGTTTTTAATCATAGCCACATGTAACGCTAGCTACATTTGGCACCTAGACCTTCGCTGTAGTATTCAGTACCATGGATAAGTTTCTTGATCATTGATATTGTTCATACTTGTCTCTGTCTTAAGATATTCTGCTGTTTCAACTGTGGTTTCGAACTATTTTCCTTCTCATTAAGTATTTTCTTGTTTCTTATTACTTAACGAACAGGTAATGTTCGATATATGTACATCTAAAAACACTCTATATCGCATCTCAACGTAATCTCAACCAACTCCCTCTCCCACATAATGAGATCTGCTCCGATGTTTATTCCTCCTACCAACTCTAAACCTTCCCCACATATCCCACTCCACGCCAGAGATCTTCTCTCATTTTTCCCTCCACACTCACCCCCTATCCCTTTCTTCTTGTGTCACTACCCTCCCCACACAAAGTTATTCCTCCTCACCTTCTGTGCTTCCCACTGTCAGTATTCCCATTATCTGCTTCACCTTATTACCTGTTACCTCCAAATTTTCCCCACCTAACAAACCCCTATCTCCTTACCCACACCCTCCGAACCTCTAAGGAACATATTCCCTCTCGCAGATTCTTTTTTACCCAGCGCATGTCCTTCAGATCTTATGTGAAAATGCAGTGAACCATGTTTTTTCCTAGAAGAATTTCACCTCATCGCAACTGTTGTTTTTAAATTGTATATATTCTTCGTCAATTTAGTTGCCTGTCATCAATCTTTTTAACTTAAAACATAAACAATCCTCATATTTTATTCTATCACCTTTGTTATCTTTTTATGAATACTCTTTGCTGAAAAGTGTTGTACCGCTGACAGACCCCTCCCCCCCCCCCCCCCCACCCCACCCACATGGGGCATGGGGTATGAAATAAAGATTAAAAACACTACTTATTGGCAAGTTCTCTGACATCCACAGTACAGATACTTCATGTTCTTGTAACTAGCGTTGCCAGTGATACATCTCGCTTACAACTACATGTGGACTATACAACTGGTACCGCTCTCAGTCGCCTTATATTAACACACAAGTGTAGCAGTATCAACACTGGATCTATGTATGTTAAATGACGAACCTAACAAATTTTCTTGTAACCAATTACTACCTTTTTACTTAAGGTAAGATAATAACGTGATATCGCTTTGTATTTATTTATTTTTGTCGCGATATATTTTCCATTACGTACATACCATCCGTTAGGTTAATAGGAGCCCACCAGCTCAACAGATTATGACGATGTGTAATGCCTGGTGTTCGACACACAGTGAAGAAAATAATAAATTTATATTGACATTTATCGTACGAGGGAGGTTCAGTTATTAATTGTACTTTGTTTTTGTTCACCTACTTGAAGATGGCTCGTTAATGTGCTGAAACCTGTTACCAGTTAAAGATTGTTTGTGATCTTATCCTAGGAATTTTAATATGATACCTGATAGGTTCTACAGTTGTGCTCTTTGAGACTTTCCCGACGTAATAGCTACTTGGAACGTTCTCGAACTTTGCATCGGATGCTGCTGTGGAAAATGCACGATATTTCAACGATGCAGCTGCTCGTCATCTTAAGGTACGACTTTTAGGGGATGTAGTGGCTCGTACATCGATGCGCTAGAAGAGAGCGAACACAAGAGGGAGGTGCTATGACATCGTCGCAAGTACAATGGTATTTTAGAAAAAGACGACCTGAGTCTCATTAGACCAACAACATACAATATCCTGTGTTATGGTGGTATGTCACACATTGACTAGACGTGTCGCACTGTTAAAAATAGACGATGGAAGCGAAATTTGTGTTTATTGAACTGTCTACTGCGAAGGGGGGGGGGGGGGGGGTATTAGAGAAGATGCACAAGCTCGGTGCATGTTTAAGGGAAGGATAAGGAAGGAAGGCAGCCGTACCCTTTCAAAGTGCAAATCCGGAATTTGCCTTAAGTGATTTTAGGAAGTCACAGAAAATCTAATTACGGGTGGCAAGACAAGTGTCTGACCACAGCAATATATCGCTCTCTGAAGACAGAAGCGATGAATATAGGCTTCCTACCAGACTAGGTTAGCCAAATAATCTGCTATTGCTGCCCGCTGTCTTCATACAGAAGCATGAACTATGGAAAATACAAGATCTTCCCACCAGCCTCCACCTACTGGGATTCTCTCATCAGACACCTCATCGTCTGTGCAAAGGACTCGTTTCACAAAGGCGTATTTCTCACAAATCGAAGATGGTTTGGTTAGTTATAGAAACCAATCATACACGTGACACGTGAAAATTTAAAAACAGCCGAAAGTAGCTTGTTGTACCGGAACAATAGACACTCAAGAATAAAGAAGGCTACTTGAAAGACGAAATGGTTTCATCCTTTGCACGATTTATTTCTGAAGAATCCCAATAAAGTATCCAGATACACTTCGGATCGTCCAGTTCTTAAGTCATTTAAATCTGAAAAGAGTCACTGTACCAAGATGCGTGTTCTGAACAAAAGGGATTGACAGTTTTAAACATGGCTGATTCTCAGCAACCGTGTGTACGTTCCAACATAGGAATCACGTAGCCAGCCGGTTGCAAACAACTGTTTGGCACATTGAGTTAGTTTTCGACAGCTCTAAGGATGCCTTCATCAGAATGAAAGTTTGAGAATCGTCAAATTACGCTTCGAGAAGGCAAAGGTCAGAGTTAAGAGAAAATATGCTCTTTTTGACTTGATCATACATTAGAATTAAGAGCAGCTATGGTCTTTTTGACTTGAGCATACCTGCTCTTAACTCTGACCATTACCTTCTTGCAGTGTTATTTTACAGTTTCTCAAAATTTCATTCTGACGAAGGCATCGTTAGATGAGTCGAAACCTGGGTCAATGTATCTAACAGTTATTTGCAGCAGGTTGTCTGTATGATCCCTATTCTGAAAAAGGACTGAAGGACATTTTTAGGGCCTCATATTTCAGCGATACTTCAAAAAGTATTGCTTCAGTGGAATGTCGGTCATAGTTTTTCCACTCTAACTGAAACTTAAAAATGTCTTTGATGCTACTGGAACAAGCACGTAACACATGAAAATTGTTCTTTCCTGTTGTCGATGCTATTTATAAATCTCATAGTAACACAGCAACTTGGATATAATTATTTTACTCTGGGCCGAGTGATAAGTGGTCTGATGCTATTTGGAAAGTTATAACCAAGGAATCGTGATACAATGTCCGTTTGACACGGTTTTTGCATGATTACTCTGGGGACTCAATTGGAAGATCAACGTGTGCGAAAGACAGGTAATCGACGTTTAGTCGTGACTCAGCAGTGTGTGTTAATCCCATAATTATAAGTGTTTGATATGAGAGAAGTCTGTCGAAATAGCTTCATAAACCAGGCATCATCGCTTAAGATAGTTCAGTAACGTATTGTACAATTGTAATCAAATAGTGTACACATTTGTCAGTAAAATAAAATATCTTTCCTCGAACATTGAAAGAAGCATATTTATACTAACTCACCAGTATCACTGTAGAAATGTATATAAGAACATGCAAGATATTTCTGTTTGCCGTGTAATCACCTGATTCATTGAATGGAAACAATGAACAAACTGACTTACAACAGTCTAATATGATTTTGTTATATTTATCAAAAGTCTAGTATTTTTACTACAGGTCTACATTGATCTTTACGAGCGCAGTATAATCGGCAGTATGCGACGAGAGTATGGCTTGAGACAAGGTAACCATTCGATTGCAAATAGGTATTTTTAGCTACGCTAAATTATTATTTTACGAAATAACTGATTTTAAGCATGATACGTAACGATTAGCTAATTATTCCATATATTTTCCAAGTTCTGAAAACCTGATGTGCATTAACAATCTTGGTTCATCGTAAATCTTTGTAGATAGATTTGTACATAAGTTTTTAGTTCTGTTTTGCTTTCTTTATTATTTCACACCTGTTATGAGGAAATGGTCATATTAGTTATGGCAGTTTAACAAAACATTCTTCTCACTGTAATGGAAATATTATTTATATTTATCATTCAGTTTCATTTATAACGCAACTGAAGTGTTTCCCCAGGACTAAGAAGCCACTCATTACAGAATTACAGAATAAATATAACTACAACGTCTGCTGTCTAACTACCCCCATATTTCGCAGTTTTTGTCTTAGTTTGGAAACTTTACCGAGATGGCACCGAAAGTTCTAATATTTGCCTGCAAAGTCAATTTTCACCACTTCACTTGAAGAGATCCTACTAAGTGGAAAGCTGGGGACCTTCCTAGCACTCCATAATGAAATATTACAATCAGCTTCCACGAATCTCTCGTGCACAGTTCGCCTTTGCAAACGCGGCGTCTCATCGTCATATGTGGTCAGAGGAACGGTTTGTTCACCGTGTCAGTATTTCATCATGCTCTGTTACCGTCAAAGAGCTCGCTGCCGAAATGGTCGCAGTTCCAAAGAGAGGTTCACGCACTCGACCGGTTTCCTAGAAGCCGGACAACGCTGGCGAAATTGGCGCGTGTGAATCACTGTGATGCCTTTTGTTAGAGGAGTTTGTAGACACCAAAGCGAGTTTCCACTGTGTGGCATTTTCTCTAAAATATCCTTCTTATGCTGAATATTGCCAGGGCGCTCTCTAATTTCCTCTGTCCTTCTTTCATCAGCTGCTAACTTCGTCCTTCATTAATTTCATCCAGCATTTTGAAACACCCCCGTTTAAATTCCTTTATTGGGTTTGTGTGATGTACCGAAGCCGCTAAAAGTTAGTTATCATGATTATATGACCGTGTGCTTAATGGATGAAATGCTATCGGTTTTTCTGCTATGGTTTCGGGGGTATTTCAACCGAGTGCGGCTGTTCTGAGACAGAACAATTAATTATTGAAAGTTTGTCTATTATTAAAGACCGTAAAGTTTGCGATGTACAAACTGATATGTATTTCCACTAACACACAAAATCTGAGACAGTTGCTACCTTCGCCTTAAACGTTTAATTACGGCTATATCTTTTATTGGTTGCTGATTTTAAGACCTTCATCACACAGAATGATGGTGGTTAACATTCACAACAATCCTCACTGTAATCCATGGCTGTTGCTGGCCGACGTGGTTGACGCGTAACACGTAATTCGGCATTTGTCACTTTTGGTTTCATATCACTCGCGAATCGGTATCGATGAGGGTCCACCCCACGACGATCAGGGGGACGCGCTCATTTGTCACACTCCGGTGAATTTACCGTTTACTACTCACCCGACCACCATTCTTGCCTGTCTCTCCAGTACTACTACTCACTCAACACTCGTCTCACTGCTTCCTGCAGCGCTCGACAATCGATTCCTGTCTACTATCGACCTGGGTGTCGGATACTGGCATCTATGTTGGTGGGATCATGGATCCCTTACAATTTCAAGTCTTATTGTTCCTCTCTGTGTCTACGTTGTACTCCTTTCTTTTTCGACTGCTCATCGTAGGCAATTTCTGGCTAGTATGAGCCGCAGCCAACATGTTTTCCTAATTCTCATAATTTATATTACTTAACAATCCCCTCATATTCTTAGCACATCTTCATTCGCTGATCTGTCAATCCTTTCAGAGTTTTGCATTTTCTCCACTGCTACATTTCAAAACCATCCAAGCATTTCCTATCTTTATTCTTATTTTCCGCGACTCACAGCTGTATAATGTTACACTCCAGATAAAATACCTGGCGAGCCTCATCCTCAATTTTATTGGGAATTATTTTTACTGTCAAAAATTTTTTCAACTTGCTAAAAACTTTTTACTCATATATGTAGCAGTGGGAAACCAGGCAGGACAATAAAGTAACTCATGATTCATCAACATCTCAGTTTCAGAGAATACCTCTAGCCAACTGTACTCCGTCCTTTATCTCGCTTATGTTCTTGACTGACATCTTAACTAATATGCTGGAGGTCTTCTTCACCTCGTACCACTTGAGGAAACTTGTAGGACGAGGCATCTGACAGAAGGGCAACCTGCGAATCAAATATCAGGGCTCGGCACACAGAGTCGCTGACATCTAGCGAAAACTGAAACATATTTCGGGTATGACATTGCCACACGCGCTTCTCTGCAAATGGATATCATTCTCCCTGCGGGAGTCTTGCTCAGTAACTGCCAGCGAATAGAATTCGACAGGTGGTGGTGGGAGTGGGGAGACAAGAGGGGCACCCTCCAGGAAATTGGGAGTCAAAACTTTTTAAAAACTGCAAAATCATCGGTGTTTGTAGTAATGATTGTCTGCGATACTGTGTAACCTCCCCACCGAAATTTTAAATATGGCAATATTTAATTATGAATGCTAATGGACATTGCGCTAAGTGTAACCTCTCCACTGAAATTTTAAAGACAGAAATAATAATAAATGGGACCCAAAGCGTAACCTCTCTAGCAATTAAATTTAATGACAATAAAAGTGAGAATCGCAATCTGACTCAAGGTGTAAGCTCTCACGAAAATAATGAAAGTCGATTCAGTGATAAGAAAATCTCAGTGATAATGAAAGTCGATTCAGTGATAAGAAAATCTCAGTGATAATGAAAATTCAATTAAACCGAAATATCGGTCTTTGGCCCTGTGCAAAACAATCAGAATTAAATTCTTACCTCATTGAAACTGCTTGTCAAATTTCTGCTCTTATTGTTGCGCACGGCTTGGAGGAACTGCATTGCAAATAATATATTTTTTTTTGAAATTTAACTGAAACTTTTCTTTAAGGGAAATGAAGGAAATCGTAATAAAATGATTTTTTTTTTGTAAAAATTGCTTTGAAATCAAAATTATTATTGGGGCACTTGTTGGAAATTAATTACAATAAATAAACTTTACATTATCTGATGATTACCTTAATTAACAATATACCTCATTCAGCCTCTTGACCAGAATGCCATGTCGACGCTCGCCGAGTGCGTCCCGCCCACGACCGTGACAGGACTAGACCACTACTGCCGACAGGCTACATCACACAACCGCACTGGGCTGCTACTACTGACCGACTGCTCTGCATGACGACTACTAGCGTACTGAACTGGCCTACTGCTACTCGCGTACTCCACGACGACTACTACCGTACTGCTCGCAACACTCGCGCGGTCAAGTGCAGACTAACCACGATAAAAGGCTCTCTGGTCAAAGATTTTAACGTGCCTCACCATCGCTGCTACATTACATACGTGTTTCATAACCCTCCACTGGGGGGGGGGGGCAAAATTTGGCAGCGATGGTGAGTCATTTGGACTTGCCATCGCAAGAAATTTTTACAATTTACAGAATGTTTAAATTTAGTACATAAATTAAATGTGGTGCACACGCACCGAGTACAAAATATATCAGACAAAGACAAAATGTGAGTACAAAACATAGTAGCAAATCAGAAAAATGTATATAAAAATTATTTGACAGATAAAGTGCACAGGCACTGAAAAAATTCTTTAGCATTTTCAGAACAAATAAACAGAATGGCAGAAAATCATGTTGATAAGTGACATGAGTGCACATGCACTGCAGTTGAGAACATAATAGCAAATGACGAAATGTATATACAATTAGTAACAAATGACATAAGTGCATACGCACCGAAGTATTGAACATACAGAATGAGTACAAATCATATTGAAAATGAGAAAAGTGCACAGGCACTGAAGTTCAGTAGAAAACATATTAACACCTAACATAAGTGCACATGCATTGTAGTTCAGAACATATCATCAAAATAAAAAATGTATATACAATATAAAAGACAAGAGTGTACATATACTGTACTTCAGAACAAATCGAAAAAATGTCTTTAGCATTTTCGCAATAAATAAACATAATGGCAAAAAAATCATATCGATAAGTGTACTCGCACTGGAGTTCAGCAAATCTAAAAAAATGTATAGCCCATGAACATAAATGATGTTAACCAAAAAATGATTTTCACTATGTGACAAGAATTAGGATAGGAAAGGGAAGGATTGCATCATGGTTGTAGCACTTTAGATTGCACACAGCTGTTCTGAAAGTCCATCTTTCCACAGAAGTACAACACCAAGTGACACAACTTGAAGTTCTTTTCCCATCAGAATTTATCAGTGTAGCCAAGACACTGAACTGTCGTAGTAATATTCCATGTTTTCATTTTGGCAGTACATTAGGTACACCAAACAGTGGGACCACAATAACGTCTTCATCGCTCACAGTGGTGGACAGCATGTTGTGTCAACACCACGCTCTTACAAGGCACACCAACGTAGAATTAGTGCAAAACCAAAGATAGTGCTCCATGATCACTAGGATAGACAGGACAAATGGACATTGCAGTAATTCAGGGTAGTTAGCTCATAAGGTGAAGGACATTATGTCACATACCATTCTTCATTAGTAGTTTGCGGCATTCATAGCCCAGTTATTGAACATTTCTGTACCAAGTATGTAGTATTACAGAAAAATGTTCATTAATTGTTTTACATAGAATCAGTAACCTTCTTTTCCTAGTTACAAAGCATTATTAAATAATCGCATTCTTTTCCAGTTACAAAGTATAGCATAGTTAATTAATCATTTGTCATTCCAATATAGTAAGAATCATTAGCCTTCTCGTAATTACAAAGCATGATTAAACAGTCACATTCTTTTCCAGTTACAAAGCATAATTAAGAATCATTAGCCTTCTTCTAATTACAAAGCATAGCATCATTTGTCATTTCAATATAGTAAGAATCAAATTCTTTTCCAGTTACAAAGCATAATTAAGAATCATTAGCCTTCTTCTAATTACAAAGCATAGCATCATTTGTCATTTCAATATAGTAAGAATCATATTCTTTTCCAGTTACAAAGCATAATTAAGAATCATTAGCCTTCTTCTAATTACAAAGCATTATTAAACAATCACATTCTTTCCCAATTATAAAGTCTAGCATAATTAATTAATCATGTCATTCCAATAGTAATAATCATTAGCTTTTTTCTAATTACAAAGCATTATGAAACAATCGCATGCTTTTCCAGTTACAAAGTATCAACATTGAAAACAAGAGCTAATTAATGGCATAATTAATAACATAATTCATTGACTGACATTAATTATTGGCACTCAGTGGCAGCAAGTATTGAATAGAATAAAACATTGTTCATCATGCAGTATTATTAAGATCATTACGAAGTCATTATTAAAAATCAGTTAATTACAGTCATAGCATTAATAATCATGGGCATTTTAAGTAGTGTCATTACAATAAACAGTGGCAGTTATTAGCCAGTTACAAAGCATTATTTTATATATATATATATATATATATTTTTTTTTTTTTTTTTGTCTCATTAAGAAGTCATTACTGAAGTGACATACTATTCAGAGTTGATCAGTATTACTCAGAACTTTCTCAAACTGGTATCACTATTTGGGACTGGTAATACATTTTTTGTTAGCAATGCATTGCGTTGGGATCGATAATTAATTGCTGAGGCATAAGACTATTTGCTTTGACCTATTGCTGCGAATGAGGATAGGTAACGTCATTCGTCATGAGTCAGCTGTAGCAAGATTATGTAACAAGGCAGTATATGTGATCACATTTATAAATAATAAACACAAATGGGTAAAAAATAAAAATGCAAGTACTAGAACAGGTATAATAAGTAACAGGTTTAGTAAGTATCATGAAAAGCTTCTCCTGGAAAAAATACAAAATGGATTATTGACCTGAAAGAAGAAACGCATACTATGCTGAAAAGTAGTGAACTTCGAATTAACAGGTAGTGAAATGTGTATAAAAATGTGTTCCATAGCTGTCCTTTCCAAAACTTTCTGTCATCCTACTATGCAATATAACGCCTGCTGTCAAAACAAACTGCAACAAATACTTAAACAACTACATAGCCTAAATACATAACTTCAACATTATCCTCATCTGTAAAGAAAAAACTTCATTATCAATCACTTCATTATCCACATTATCATAACTTCATTATTATCATCACCTGTAAAGAAAAACTTCATTATTCATAATAGCATATTCTTCATCATTATTCATCAGCATTCATTATCATCTGCAAAAAAAATCACTTCATTACTCATTACATAACTATTCCTTATCTCTAGCATATTTCATCACTAAAACTAAGATGTGTAGTTCTGTCTGACAGCCTGCATCAATCACCTTGTATTTTGAAAGAAAAAATTAGTTAAGACTGCTATTCTATGATGAGTATAGTATATTCTTGTTAATGCTTGTTAATCCTGATCCATTTACTCTTCCCCATAAAGTTATTGCATCCTCTTTCGTTTATTCCGTAGGTGAAATTCCCATTTCTGTTGGATTTATTTCTTACACGCATCATTTCTTTCTGAAATTGATGGACTGAGATTAATGTCTTGCATTTAAATCATATACCCACTAAATAATGACTGGTTTATGGTGACATAATTAACCATACAGCATAACATGACAGAAAACGTAATGTGTCAAAGACGTTGACAGTGTTCAGATGCAAAAATGTACAGAGAATATCACAATGCAGCAGCAAAAAAAAAAAAAAAAATGTAAAACAGTCACGATGTAGAGATGTCATAAGGCAAAAAATGTCAAAGTCGACTGGTGTGTGTTATATCTTAACTATTTCACACTGCATACAAACAAAACTGGAGTACAATCATATACACAAAAAAAAAAAATGGAAAATGTGCACGGTCTGATGTGTAACGACAAGAAAAGCGACCTGCTAACCTTACCTTGCCGGGCACTTGCCAAGAAAAAATACGATAATCATCAGTAATTAGTCATGTGTAAATAATTGCATAAGTAAATGGCATCATAGCATGTTACATCATAAAGTAGTTTCACTCAATAAACGATTTAATGTTTGAGATATGGTGATTGCCTTTCGATTTTCTGGTTCTCAAAGTTTCGACGTGTACAACATTGGGGTGAGGGATGCTGCGAATCCGATATGGACCTGCGTATAGAAGTTCAAATTTACTGCACTTACCTTTTAATTTGCTGGATAAATAGTGTGTACGTACTAATATCTTCTGTCCAACGTGAAAGTCGCGGCGTGTACAAACATGCTTTTGCTGTCTTCTCCGGCGCTCTGCGGCACGTTTGATGTTGTTCAGCGCAATGTCAATTATTTCGTGGTGTCTTAGTCGACGACATTTAGGGAAGTTTACTAATTCTTTAATTTTGTTTGGTGGTTCAACGTTTTTCAATATAACAGACGGAG
The DNA here is from genome assembly GCF_023864345.2 of Schistocerca serialis cubense. Taxonomy (NCBI): domain Eukaryota; kingdom Metazoa; phylum Arthropoda; class Insecta; order Orthoptera; family Acrididae; genus Schistocerca; species Schistocerca serialis. The sequence goes on from NC_064644.1 coordinate 58,643,959, forward strand.
ATAGCATAGTGGATTCATTTGGAATGGAATTAATTACATCTTGGAATGAGAGTATGTGTGTATCCCAATCAATATTGTCTTTTGTGGCAGTATATTCGGCACAGCTTAACAATTTCTTTCATTAACCGTTCACAAGGGTTCGAAGAAGCATGGTACTTGGATATATAGATCGGAGAAATGTTTCTGGCTCGTAACATGCGTGTCTATACGCCACATCGAAATTGTGATCCATTGTCAGAAATTACTTTCATCACATGCCCTACATGAAACAGAAAATGTTTTACAAATGCTTTCGAAACAGTTTTAGCAGTAGCTTTGCGTAATGGAGTGAAAGTAACAAATTTTGAAGTGAGCTCAACAGCGACAAAGATGTAGCAAAACCCTCTGTTAGTTCTCGGAATCGGACCAAAAATGTCTACAGCGGCCATATGTCTTAATTTAACAGGTACAATGGGATATAAAGGAGGAATATGTGAAGTGGTGTCAGATTTAGCTTTCTGGCAAATTTTACAAGACGCTAAAACTCGTCGTATACGTTTCTCCATTTTAGTAAAATAACAGTTCTGTCTCAGTATAAGAAAACATTTTCTTGCTCCGTAATGTGCGTAACTTAAATGAGTGTACCAGATTAATTTGTTAACCAGTTCGTCAGGAATGCATAATAACCAATTGTTGCTGTCAGGATGAGAGCGGCGAAACAGAATGTCATTGCATACAGTGTAATGGTTTCTAATCGTAACATTATTCTTATCTTGCCAAAGGTGTTTAATTTCTTTCCACACGTTGTCTTTATTTTGCTCTTGTGCTATGTCGTGTAATGACGATGAAATAAAATTTTCAAATGCAACTTGCTGAATGTACATGACACTGAAATTTGTTTTGCAGAAGTTGGTTGCTACGTCTCGCTGATTGTTGCCGAGAGAACGCGATAGTGCGTCTGCTATAACATTTTGTGTGCCGGGAATGTGAACTATTGTAAAATTAAATTCCTGTAAATAAAGTTTCCATTTGCTTAATCTGTCGTGAGTATATTTAGCCGAAAGTAAAAATTGTATCGCTCTGTGGTCTGTGTAAACGGTGGTGTGTCTGCCATAAAGAAAGTGCCTAAATCTCGTGAAAGCCCATACAACACATAATGTTTCCAATTCTGTAACGGAATAATTTCGCTCAGCAGGTGACAGAATGCGGCTTGCAAATGCGATGTTTTTAATTACTGTAGAACCATCTTCTTCAATTTCCTGGAAAATATGTACGCCTAAAGCGGTGTTGGAACTGTCAGTGGCAATGGAAAAATTTCTGGTAAGATCTGGGTGCGATAAAAGTGGAGCATTCAACAAAGCACGTTTCAGGTTCACAAATTCAGAATGTGCTTGCTTATCCCATGGCCAAATACTGTTTTTACCTGTTAATTGGCATAATCTGGGTGTGTCTAAAGCAGAGTGATGAATAAATTTACGAAAAAAGTTAATTAAGCCCAAAAAACTGCGTAGTTGCTTTTTTGTCGTAGGAACAGTAATATCACGTAGAGCTTGAAGTTTTTCTGGATCAGGTGCAATCCCTTCTGCTGAAATTACATGTCCCAGAAATTTTATGGAAGTTTTGCCAAAGTGCGGTTTACTAAGGTTAACTGTAAGTCCTTGTGCATGAAAAGTTTGTAACAGTTGTTCAAGAGTCAGATTGTGTTCAGACCAGTTAGCTTCTGCGATAAGAATGTCGTCTACGTACGTCGTAATTCTGTCCTTAAGTTCTGTCGGAAGTATTGTGTTCAAACCGCGAATAAAAGCTGCAGAACAAATAGTTAAGCCGAATGTTAATTTGCAAAATTGATAACAGTCGCCAAAACAGAGAAAAGCTGTATATTTTCTACAATTCGGATGAAGTTGAATTTGCCAAAATCCCGATTTCAAATCTAGTGTAGAATAAATAGCAGTACCATGAAATTTCTGTAGAAGTTCCTCTAAAGTCTGTGGTCGGTCTGTTTCATTAATAATAATGTCATTAATGTGACGTGAATCAAGTACAAGGCGAAGTGAGCCATCTTTTTTCTTAACAATATGTAGCGGGTTTATGTACGGACTAACTGCTGGTTCTATAATTCCTTGGTCGAGCATATCCTGCAATTCTTTCTTAACCTGTTCTCTGTGAATATATGGAATGGGATAATGCTTTGCTTTAAATGTGTCGTGCTGTTTGACTTGAAATTCATACATAAATCCGGACATAGTACCAGGAATGTTGTCAAAAACTGGAGCTTGCTGTAAAAGAATTTTGTGTAATTGCGTTCGTTCGTCGTCTGTATTTGCACTGCTCCCTTTAACCTTATCAGAAATCAATTGCATTACGTCGTAGTCAGCTTCGTCTGGAGTATTATAGTTGTGTACATACGTATCCGTGAACAATGTGGGATTACAGTCTATGCTGCGTGACACGGAAATGACCTCTGTGCGGTTAATTGTTTGCTCTTCCGCAGATAATGAGTGCTGAAATTCTAAAGCCAATTGTACATTTTCATCCTTTAACATTAAATAAGAATTTTGAAAATCGATAACTGCGTCGTGTTGTACCAGAAAATTCGTACCTAAAATAACGTCTGTTGTCAATAAAGGAACAATCCAAAAATTAGAGTGGAAAGTATGACCTCCAATACAAAATGATAAATGCGTCTGTAATTTAACGTCTACTCCTTTACTCGGTACTGCTCCTTTCACTTTTGTTTTGCCTAATGGTAATGTCGGATACGTCTTCTCTTTGTTGCACTCGTTGAAAGTCTCCTCATTTATTACTGATATAGGTGATCCGGAATCAATTACTGCTGAGAATTTCGATGAACCAATTTTAATTTCGATGACAGGATGTGAAATAGTTTTCTGAACAACTGGTCTTTCCTGCAAGAGAGTGTCTCTGATATCGTCAAAAGTAATTACATTTTCGTGAACAACATTTTGCGTGTCTAAAGTAGTACTTGTGTTACTGGAAGATGCAGCTTGTACAGTATCTAGTCAGATTCTATCTGACGTGTTATTATTATTAGGAGGATTCTGTGACATTTCTACTATATGAACTGTTCTGTTATTTCTTACTGATGTATTACGCTATCGATGACACCTATTGTCTGGATCATTCATGATAATGTGTTGTTGCTGATGTTCTTGCTGCTGAAAAGATCGACTGTTATTAAATGTACGCTGAAAATTGTGCTCATTATTTTTTTTACGTCTGTCATGATAGTAATTTCTATACGGCACATTGCGATACGAGTTGAAATAGTGTGTTATCTGTACGTAGTTATTTCTTTGCTGCCATGCGTTACTATTTGTTGGAGCTGGGACTATACGTGCACGCGGCGAAACATTAAAGTTTGGTTGACCTTGTAGACTGCATTGTTGGTTAGGTATGCTAAGCGGTTGACTTTCATGCTATTGTGGTGAAACGGTCTATTGTTACCAAAAATGCGTTTGCTGTTAATTTGACACATACTGATGATTACGATTTTATCCGTTATTAAAATTACGGCGGTAGTTGTCATTACGGGAGTGCCTACTGAAAATTGTCACATTCGGTAAAAAATTTGTCTTATCGGGTTTTCATTACATATTCTTAATCCTAGATAGAGCAATAGTTAAAGAGCAGTTTTGATAGATATAAAGGATAGTAGAAGAAAAGGCAGCAGTGCAGAAAACTAAAGATGAAACAGCACTACTACAGCTAGGGGCCCTATGCTCGCTACGGCACATATTCATTAAAGCGTAATGAATCCCCTGAGGTCAATTACGCACTGCAAATACATTTCCGCTTTTGTGTTATAGGCAATGGCGGTACAAATTCAAAAGAAATAGTTGTATCCAAGTTAATTCTAGTTTCTTCATTATAGGCAATGCTGTTGTAAATACAAAAATAAATTGTCGCATCTGGTTCAAAGCTAGTTTCTGCATTACAGGTAATAGCGGTGAAAGTATAAAAACAAATTGTCGTATACAGCTCAAAGCGTGTACCTGTGTTCTGTCATTATTAAATTCCATAGATTTTCTTACAAATGCAAATTGCTCGAAATCTACGTTCTCGTCACTCAGTTTGATAACACGTTCAGGTTTGTGTGTGAATCTGTTCGTCTGTGTCATTTCGGATTTCAAGTTGCGTAGCTTTTCAGATTTTAAGTCGCGTGGCTCTTCGGATTTTAAGTCGCGTAGTTGCTGTAAATTGCTCACATTATACACGCTGCGTGAGTCAGACAAATGTTCGCTAAGTGGCGTCTGCTGTGTTGAGTTATTAACTGAAATATTTTTCATTTCTGTTACTTCTTGTTGTAAACTCGACAATTTTCTACGCAACGTGTTATCAGACGAATCGATCTCATTAATTGTCTGCTGTAAATTTTGAAATTCAGGTGTTTGGTTAAATGAAATCGGTGCAGTATCGTCTGATTTATTATCATTATTACGTTCAATAGCATCAATACGACTGGCTAATTCATCATATTTTTCAGTCAGTATTTTTGCCTGATCATCGGTTTTAGAATCGGACGCATTAATCTGTTTTTGCAACTTACGTGTAGTTTCGCTCAGTTTTTTAACATCAGCTTTGATGACATCGCATTCCTGTGTTAGTTCTAATTGTTCGAACCTGTCGGTCACTGTTTGAATATCTACTGTGTGTGTATCTGTTTTTGATTTAAGATTGGAAATTTCGTCACGTAATTCTGTGTTCAACTGTTCGATGGTGTTAATTTTGTCGGACACTGTAGCAATATTATTATCTACATACGTTTTTGCCTTCGCAAACATTTTACGTTTGTCTTCCTGTCTCTGAGCAGTGATTGTTTCCATTACTTGACGTTTTACTTTATTTTGATCCTCAATAAATTTGCGGAAACGCGTATCACTGTTTTGTATGTGGAGATTAAATCGCTCGTCAATTTGAGTGTTCTGCTGTTCAAATTTCGCGTCAATCTTTTCATCCATTGTGCGCGAAAGTTCTGCTGTCATTGCTTTAAACTCGTCCCGTAATTGTGTAGCTTTTTCAGAGCATTGTTTAGCGACTCCGCTAATTTCGTCTCTGAGTGTTTCTGTTGCGGCTGTTTGCATTTCCCTTAATTCCTGAGCAACAGACCTAATTTCTTCGCTGCTTTTTTTTGAACAAGCCTCAATTTCCACGCGCAACTGTTCCTTAGTGTCATGGCACTGAGCGGCAACAGCTCTAATTTGTTCACTAAGCTGTCTGGAATTGTCATCTAATTTTTCATTTAAGTGTTGTTTGAGATCTTCTTTAAGTTGTTTGGAATTGTTATCTAGTTTTTCATTAAATTGTTTAAATTTTTTGTCCTGTTCACTAAATTGTTGTTTGAAATCTTCACTCTGTTGTTGTAGCAATCTTGCCATAATTTGTTCGAAGCCAAAGTTAGCGTTTATACTCTCTGTGCTGTTTAGTGGTGGATCTGGAACTCTCTCGCTTACTGTAACCATTTGGTTATTCTGAGATTTAGAAAAAGGTTTGTCAGTCGGATGTACACTGTCAGACATTATTTCGGAATTAAATAGATCCGTCGTACTTTGAGTATCCTGTTCATTTTCATTAGACAAATTTGTCTGTACGTTACTTGAGTTTTCCAAATCGGGTGTGTTAAGCTGGGCAGCGCTCATTACAATAGAGCGTTCTGCGTCATCAATTGTCGTCAAATTAATAGACGAGACAATTGAGTTCGTTTGTTCATTATCAAGGTAAAAGTCATCACTAGTGGTTGGAATGCACTGATTGTTAGTGAACGCAGGATTGTCATCATTACACTGCGTGTCATATGTCCTATCGGTAGAGTTGTTTGAGTCGGTAATTTCATTCATAATACCTCGCGATACACTATTCACAGTCTTTCGCGGCATTTTTACAATAGTCAAAATTTTTCACAAAATAAATAAGCACAATGCAAAAGCAACACACAAATACAATAGAGCAACGAATTGCCGTTGTCCTGTAGAAAGAAAGTCACAAGATTAGTAAAAGCGTAGCGCCAAATCCTAATTATACTTAAGCAAATAAGAGCAGATATCTGACTGTTTTTCAAAAGATTCTCAATGAAATACGATCATGGACTAGGGTGTCGCCAAGTGTAACCTCCCCACAGAAATTTTAAAAGACAGAAATATAAAATGATAAATGGGAGCCAAATGTAACCTCCCTAGCAATTAAATTTAATGACAATAAAAGTGAGAATCGCAATCTGACTCAAGGTGTAAGCTCTCACGAAAATAATGAAAGTCGATTCAGTGATAAGAAAATCTCAGTGATAATGAAAGTCGATTCAGTGATAAGAAAATCTCAGTGATAATGAAAATTCAATTAAACCGAAATATCGGTCTTTGGCCCTGTGCAAAACAATCAGAATTAAATTCTTACCTCATTGAAACTGCTTGTCAAATTTCTGCTCTTATTGTTGCGCACGGCTTGGAGGAACTGCATTGCAAATAATATATATTTTTTTTAAATTTAACTGCAACTTTTCTTTAAGGGAAATGAAGGAAATCGTAATTAAATGATTTTTTTTTTGTAAAAATTGCTTTGAAATCAAAATTATTATTGGGGCACTTGTTGGAAATTAATTACAATAAATAAACTTTACATTATCTGATGATTACCTTAATTAACAATATACCTCATTCAGCCTCTTGACCAGAATGCCATGTCGACGCTCGCCGACTGCGTCCCGCTCGCGACCGTGACAGGACTAGACCACTACTGCCGACAGGCTACATCACACAACCGCACTGGGCTGCTACTACTGACCGACTGCTCTGCATGACGACTACTAGCGTACTGAACTGGCCTACTGCTACTCGCGTACTCCACGACGACTACTACCGTACTGCTCGCAACACTCGCGCGGTCAAGCGCAGACTAACCACGATAAAAGGCTCTCTGGTCAAAGATTTTAACGTGCCTTACCATCGCTGCTACGTTACATACGTGTTTCAACTGCTAAACTCATATTTATTATTGCAGTGCCGTGTGCAGGGGGATATAACGTGGCTTCGGCAATTACTTCGTAACATGGATTTAATTACACGAATTATGTGAATGCGTGGTGTCTGTTCTTTCGGATATGTCCAGAAGAACGGACACCACATATTCATATAAGTGATACGCCTAGCTGGGCAGTGGATCCACTTCCTTCAGTGCAGATGGACAACACGGCCGACCTCCAGTGGAAGTCTCAGAGTAGCGAACGGGTCTGTAGATGGAGAGGTGGCGCTCAGTGGGGGCGTGGATCGGCAGTGAGGCGTGCCGAGAGAGTGCTTGCAGGTGGGGTAAGGCTTGGTGCTGAGTGGTGCAGTGGTCAACGCACCTGTCTGGAAATCGGGATGTACCGGGTTCGAATCCAGGTCAGGTTCACATTTTCGCTCGTCACTGCTGATTTCCCATAATGTCCCTCTGCAACTGACAGCAATGATCACCTCCAATTTACATATAACTTGGATTTATTTGCTTATAACACTGTTCACAATATAATGCCTTTCGTTTGGCGCGGCGATCGCTTCGGCCTTGTCTTACTCTCACGATGGATAAGAACCAACAACTACTCGGAATTCCAGTTCGTGTTTTTTGTTTGTGGTATATTTATTTCTGTAATCACCCGAGTATTGATCGCTGTATGTTTCGAACTCGCTAAGAAGTACGCTTGGTCTATAATGCTTGTCTCGTCTCTTGCTGGTCTTTTCATTTCATGTATCTGATTATTCTGGAAGTGAAGACAGTTACTTCTGTGGATGATAATCAAAGAAATCACGCATAACTCTTCTGCTACTACTGACCTTTCCTTGTCCATTTTTCACTATTACATTTTCAAATGGCTCATTCGAAATTCCGGTATTAAACCAAAAGATTAAGAAACTCTAGTCTTCGCCGTTTGTTAGCTGAGTGACACACCGCAGAATGCACTGTTGTTGAAGTTAATAGTAATTAAACGCGAGTTGCATAAGCTATGTCGTATATAAACGACTTTAATTTACAAAGGGAAGGCATACAAAAAATCGTAATTTTCCCGTGTATCTTAGAGCAACTCGCTTAGGTTGATGATTACTTGGCTCATAACTGCTTCACGTAGAATCGTGGAGAGCAGTGTGTATACAGCATTACACGACACGTTGCGCACGTCCTGCTTGCCTAGGTGGGGGACACAGTTTCCGACCTGGAGGTTACGTGTCACTATGCAGTGTTGTTATTAGTTTCAGGGAGGCAATCGGTTGTGTGCGTGAATTGCCGTCTTTTTATTAACTAATTCTGTGAATTTCAGACGTGTTATGCCCCAAGATCTAAATTTCACAGAATTCTCATTGTAACTGAAACAATTGATAGGTATAAACACTGTATTCTTTAACAAGCGTCTTGTCTATAATGATTTAGAAATCTACTAGAAGTCAAAGTTCTGGTACGTCTGTGCAAGAGGAACTCACTTGCTTGCCAGGGTGGGAAGAAGCAGCTCCCTGAATGCTGCACCAACGGCACGCCTACGAAAAACAGAGCCAACTCAGTGGTGCCAACTGCAAAGTCACCAATAATGTTCAAAGAATAACTGTGAATAAGTAAAAATTAATTAGTATGTAACACGACATGAAGATTGTAGACAATGACCAAACTAATAATTTTACCGGAATAGTTTTAGAAACAAAAGTTCTCGGGAATTGCGTGTCTTCTAATTGGACAGAGACTGGCGTTAGAAGGTACTTATTTCCTGCTGAAAAGTTGCTAATGTGTTTGGTCGTGAGTATATAACATATCCATCAGTCAGAGTCATTGCGAGTAGATAGCTGACCCACCTCATCCTGTTCGCAGTCTTTATACAGCTCATTGCCACATACTCCCCGTGCACAGTCTTTTACTGAAACGCACTGAACGTCCCCCTGTCAATTTATCATTTGTCTGAAAGTGTCGACTATCACCCAGGTAAGTTACCCCGCACAGGAGAAGCCTTAGTGCTATTTTCTTCGCTGTCTAATTATCTGCTGTAGGGTTCACCTCCACAGCTGTGCGGTTAACACAGCTATCATGCAGAGGACCCGCCTTCAGTTCCAAGCTCTACTAAGGATTTTACTTTAGTGTAAGGACTAGAACGGGGTCAACTCAGTCTCTTGATGCCAACTGAGGAGCTACTTGAGTCAGAAATAGTGCACCAAGGTCAGCAAAAGCCGCCAGACAGGGAGGGAGGCAGGCTGAACCCACAGTCGACCATACCGCACGCAGGTGACGCCTCTGGCTGAGGATGGCGTTCGGCGGGTCCCTGTTCGGCCTTTCCACGTCGTGTAAAGACATTTCATCCTTAACAATAAATTTTCTAAGTAATATCAACACTATGTCTAGCAGTGCGCCTCGACAGACAACAAAATGTAACAAAAGGCCTCCTGCTGCCACACTTAATCTTTCTTCTTTTTTTACTGACTTCAGATGCTTCGTCCAAGTTCATCTTTTACCTAATAAATGTACTCGGAGTACGCTGAGGTGCCAAAATCAAGAGGTACCTTCTAATAGTGTTGGACCTCCTTTTGCACGGTCAAGTCGACGTGGCATGAGCTCAGCAAATCGTTGGAAGTCTGTGCAGAAATTCTTAGCCGTGCTGCCTCTGTAACCGTCCATAACTGCGAAAATGCTGTACGAAATGACCACTCGACTGTGTCCCATAAACGTTCAGTGGGATTCATGTCGGGCGATCTGGGTAGCCAGGTCATTCGCTCGAGTTATCCAAAATGTTCTTCAAACCAAATGCGAACGGTAGTGGTCTTGTGACACGTTGTGATCCGTAAAAATTCCATCGTTGTTTAGGAATACGAAGTCCATGAATGGCTGCAAAATGTCTCCAAGTAGCAAAATATAACCAGGTATAAATCCATCCCATGGATCCACCAACAGCTTGCACAGCGCCTTGTTCACAATTTGGCCACACTACAACCCTATCATCAGCTCTTATGAACTGAAATCTGGTCTCATCTAACCAGGTCACGTTCTTCTAGTGGTCTGGGGTCCAATCAATATAGTCACGATTCCAGGAGAGGCGCTGCAGACGATGTCATCCTTTCAGCAAAGGCACTCGCGTCGGTCGTCTGTTGCCATAGCCCATTAAACCAGATTTCGCCGCACTGTCCTAACGGATACGTTCGTCGAACATCCCATACTGATTGCTGCGGTTATTTCACACAGTTTTGCTTGTCTGTAAGCACTAACACTCCATGCAAACGTCCCTCCTCTGGGTCGTTAAGTGAAGGCAGTCAGCCACTGCATTTTCAGTGCTGAGAAGTAGTGCCTGAAATCTTGTATCCTCGGCACACTCTTGACACTGTGTATCTCGGAATATTGAATTCAGAGTCTATTAATGCCCGTCGTGTGGCCATAGTCAAGACGGAAACCTTTCCACGTCATCCACCTAACTACAAATGACAGCTTCGCCGATGTACCGTCCTTTTATATTTTGTATACGAGATGCTACCGCCATTTGTAACGTGCACATTGCTGTCCCATGACTTTTGTCACCTCAGTATAGTCTAATAATTCCATCACCAAATGAACTGCCATCGTGAGGGGGCGTAACAAATCTCCAACTATATTAAATAGCTGTCCACCTAAGACTTACAACAAAATTGTACTTCCGAAATACACTACTGGCCATTAAAATTGCTACACCAAGAAGAAATGCAGATGGTAAACGGGTATTCATTGGACAAATACATTATACTATAACTGACTTGTGGTTATATTTTCACGCAATTTGGGTGCAATAGCTCCTGAGAAATCAGTGCCCATAACAACCACCTCTGGCCGTAATAACGGCGTTGATACGCCTAGGCATTGAGTCAAACAGAGCTTGGATGGCGTGTACAGGTACAACTTCCCATGCAGCTTCAACACGATGCCACAGTTCATCAAGCGTAGTAGACTGGTGTATTGTGACGAGGCAGTTGTCCGGCCAACCATTGACCAGACGTTTTCAATTGGTGACGGATACGGAGAATATGGTAGCCAGGGCAGCAGTCGAACATTCTCTGTATCCAGAAAGGCCTGTACAGGACCTACAACTTGCGGTCGTGCATTATCCTGCTGAAGTGTAGGGTTTCGCAGGGATCGAATGAAGGGTAGAGCCACGGGTCGTAACACATTTGAAATGTAACGTCCACTGTTCAAAGTCCCGTCAATGCTAACAAGAGGTGACCGAGACATGTAACTAGTGGCATCCCATACCATCAGGCCGGGTGACACGCCAGTATGGCGATGACGAGTACACGCTTCCAATGTGCGTTCACCACGATGTCACCAAACACGGATGCGACGACCATGATGCTGTAAACAGAACCTGGATTCATCCGAAAAAATGAAGTTTTGCCATTCGTGCACCCAGGTTGGTCGTTGAGTACACCATCGCAGGCGCTCCCGTCTGTGATGCAGCGTCAAGGGTAACCGCAGCCATGGTCTCCGAGCTGATAGTCCATGCTGCTGCAAACGTCGTCGAACTGTTCGTGCAGATGGTTGTTGTCTTGCAAACGTCCCCATCTGTTGACTCAGGGATCGAGACGTGGCTGCACGATCCGTTACAGCCATGCCGATAAGATGCCTGTCATCTCGATTGCTAGTGATACGAGGCCGTTGGGATCCAGGACGGCGTTCTGTATTACCCTCCTGAACCCACCGATTTCATATTCTGCTAACAGTCATTGGATCTCGACCAACGCGAGCAGCAATGTCGCTATACGATAAACCGCAATCGTGATAGGCTACAATCCGACCTTTATCAAAGTCGGAAACGTGACGGTACGCATTTCTCCTCCTTACACAAGGCATCACAACGTTTCACCAGGCAACGCCAGTCAACATTATTTGTATATGAGAAATCGGTTGGAAACTTTCGTCATGTCAGCACCTTGTAGGTGTCTCCACCGGCGCCAAAATTGTGTGATTGCTCTGAACAGCTAATCATTTGCATATCACAGCATCTTCTTCCTGTCGGTTAAATTTCGCGTCTGTAGCAGGTCATTATCGTGGTGTAGCAATTTTAATGCCCAGTAGTGTATGATCTTCCCATATCGAAATCATTAAGCTACATATTAGTTCTGGTTTCCTTTTCTCCTTATAGCCACTATTACGCACGGTCATCACAACCAACGAGACACTTTGCAAGAAAAGTGAAGTCACGACTGGTAAGAAAATACCTGAGGCTTTAAAGCAAGCAGTACCGTTAGGAAACACTTTCACTTCGGCAGTAGCAGCAAATGTAACTGACAGCAGACACTGCTAAGTAGACCTCGTGCAGAAGACGCGGGAGTTCAGACGTGCCACTCAGACGCAGAGTAACCGCTCCTAGGGCGCACAGCTCCGCCACTTCTGACAAGGCATATATACGCTCGCGGCGCGCGATATAACATCCATCGGCAGCGGCTCCATTTGATTAGAGGGGGGCGGCTTTTTGCGAGATGAGCAGACGCGGGCGGAGTCGGCGGCGAGTTTACCGCGCGCGCGCGGCTGCCTGCCGTCCCTCCGGCGCCCCTCGGAAGCACGCATAGCGCGTTGCGGCGTCTTCCGTGTTTACTGCTCGCCGCGGCCGACCTGCAAACACCCGAGAGCACGCCCCGGCGCCGCTGTTTACACGGGCCTCTCGGTAAACTCGGACACTTGCCGGGTACGCCTACGCAGGAAGGCTGGGCTGAGGATTACAGCGGCTGAGTACACAGCGGCTCAAGGCGGCGCCGCTGACGCAAGGAACAAGTGAAGCAAGAGGCGCGAGAGATGCCGCGCCGCGACGTCTGGGCTACTGCACCATAGCCTCTCATCTGCCCGCCGTCGGAATGCAGGGTTCGCCGTTCTTCATTAGCACACCTACTAAGAAGGAACTATTCCGGTACGTTCTTCTCTTCACCAGACCATAAAATGGATCCTGATTAAGATGGCACGGTACCTGCGGCAGGAAGAGCTTGCAAGTTCATACGCAGCAAGGTAAACATTACGACCACTGCCCACCAAGACGTTGGATGCCGTCTGGTGGCGTTGTGAGTACGTGACGCGTTAACAAAAGTATGTAAGCGGAGCAGACACGGACGGGGTCTCATCCTAGCGAAGGTATGGGCAGAAAAAGGGAAAATCCATCGAGGCAAGCAACTTTGACAAAGGGTCGGTGAACCAGTATCTCGAAAACAGCGAAGCTGGTCGGATGTTCCCGTGTTAGTGTCGTGATAGAAGGATAGTTAAACTACAACCAGGTTTTAATGGTTGAACGTCCATGACACTTCACAGAACGCGGGGTTCGGAGACCTGTCCGCTCTGTAAAGTAGGACAGACGGTGATCTGCGGCCTCCCCGCCGTCATCTCTTCGGGTGAAACACATCTCTGCTACAATAGGTCGATGGTCGTCTCCACGAACGCCGCCATGGAGGTGAACGTGGCTCGCAACGCGCAGCGCGCCCCCCACGCAGGCTTTTGGGAGCAATATTATCCTATGGGAGACAACCACCAGCGCTTACATGGGACCTATGGTAGTAATCGAAGACCGCTGACAGCCGCGAATCACCTGCATACTTGATGTCTTTATGTATGATGATGGACGGACGGAGTGGCCGAGCGGTTCTAGGCGCTACAGTCTGATGACCTCAGAAGTTAAGTTCCATAGTGCTTATGGCCATTTTTTTTTATATCACACAAATCCATGCCCGAGGCAGGATTCGAACCTGCGACCGTAGCAGTAGCTGAAACGCCTGGAACAGCTCGGCCACACCGGCTGGCCCAAGTACGAACAAGTGAACTACAATAATGGAGAGCTTCTTTCAACGTGTCTCAACACCAGACTTCTGGTCAAGAACAAACCGAGCCACCAAAGGCTTACATTAGTCACAGTGACCGAACAAAGAGCCGGCCGCGGTGGTCTAGCGGTTCTAGGCGCTCAGTCCGGAACCGCGCGACTGCTACGGTCGCAGGTTCGAATCCTGCCTCGGGCATGGATGTGTGTGATGTCCTTAGGTTAGTTAGGTTTAAGTAGTTCTAAGTTCTAGGGGACTGATGACCTCAGATGTTAAGTTCCATAGTGCTCAGAGCCATTTGAACCGAACAAAGAGTTAGCTAAACAGACCGTATCAATAGACCGAAAATGTTCAGAACAAGTGCTCGCAGACTACAGAAAATGTATGCATTGCTATTCACAAACAGGGAAATTATACTGCCAGGAAATGAAAATGTTGAGTAATCAGGCGCCTCTCAACGTTTTAAAACAAATATACAGTGATGACCGAAAACATTATGACCACTTGCTTAAAAGCATTCTTGTTCGCCTTTCGAAGGAAATACGTCACTGATTCCGACAGTTCGTTGGTATATTTAGATAGACATGTGGCCCTAGATGTTTACGCATAGATCACGCAATACGCGTAAATAACGTGCCACTGATTTGCGCACGCGGTGATGGCGCCCAGGTGGGCACCATGGGATTGACATCGGGTGAATGTGCTCGCAGAGACATCAAATTGAGTTGACTATAACACACCTCAGACCACTGTAGAACTGTTGAGGCTCCGAGACGGGGACAATTATTCTGCTGAAAGATGATATCATCATACAAAAAAAAAAAAAAAAATTGCTCTGAGCACTATTTGACTTAACTGCTGTGGTCATTAGTCCCCTAGAACTTAGTACTACTTAAACCTAACTAACCTAAGGACATCACACACATGCATGACCGAGGCAGGATTCTAACCTGCGACTGTAGCGGTGGTGCGGTTCCAGACTGTAGCGCCTAGAACCGATCGGCCACTCTGGCTGGCCATATTTCTTTGTGTCTCTTTTGTATGGGTAAGATGTACTCCAAGTTTTTTATTACGGGAAATCCAACAAAATCCTAAGTCCATTGTCATTTGATATTTCATGTAGTGTATGTCTTTCTATACTTGGCTGATAGGACTCTTCTTTTCCTAACTTTGTATTCAAGTCTCCTGTTAAGGCCTTAACATCATGTTAGTGAGTCTGATCATACAACCGCTCTACCGTGCTACGAAACTCGTCCTGTTGTTCGCATGCCTCCTCTGTTGGTGAATGTACATTTATCATTTTTATATTGAAAAATTTTCCCCTTAATTTTAACGTGGACATCCATTCATTGATCGGCTCTAAGACCATCACCACGTGTTTCAGTACTTCGGTGACAATAAACCTGTTCCAAAGGTACTTGTACTGCCTCCATTATAGCATATAGTGAAATTTCCCGAGTCAATTATGTCACTTCCCTTCCACCTGATTTCCTGGAGAGCCAATATTTTTATACCGTAGTTGTTTACTTACTTTTTCAGCTGATGTAAGGCTCCAGCTTGATATAGACTCCGCAGATTCCATGTTGATATGTACATATCCATTACCCTTTTCTTGTTTGCTGGTATCGTCATCAAAATATCTGTCTGGCATTCGCAACAACTGATTTTTTACAGGGGAAGATTGTTAATCTTCCGCCCACCCTTTTGCGGCGTTGTCCCTTACAGCTCGCCAGGTAGCTGACTCCATTTTCAGGTGAGCATCCCAAGTCTTTGTAGATCTTTTTACTGAGTGCAAGGCAGCAGGTGATGGTTGTGGGCTCCTTTGCCTCTCATCAAAGTCACTAGCCTCATACCTGCTGGTTTTGGTATGCCCCAGGTATTTTATTTCCCTGGGACCCAACATATCTGGAGAACGTTCCACAATCCGCCAACTAGGGAGACACCCGATGGGGGACCAGCAACCCCATTACTTTTAACAAAACAAAGTGGGATCTGAGCTGCAACTACAGTAGATTAGATCTTCACTATGTCATATGATCTAGAATGTCTATTACACTTACACTCCTGGAAATGGAAAAAAGAACACATTGACACCGGTGTGTCAGACCCACCATACTAGCTCCGGACACTGCGAGAGGGCTGTACAAGCAATGATCACACGCACGGCACAGCGGACACACCAGGAACCGCGGTGTTGGCCGTCGAATGACGCTAGCTGCGCAGCATTTGTGCACCGCCACTGTCAGTGTCAGCCAGTTTGCCGCGGCATACGGAGCTCCATCGCAGTCTTTAACACTGGTAGCATGCCGCGACAGCGTGGACGTGAACCGTATGTGCAGTTGACGGACTTTGAGCGAGGGCGTATAGTGGGCATGCGGGAGGCCGGGTGGACGTACCGCCGAATTGCTCAACACGTGGGGCGTGAGGTCTCCACAGTACATCGATGTTGTCGCCAGTGGTCGGCGGAAGGTGCAAGTGCCCGTCGACCTGGGACCGGACCGCAGCGACGCACGGATGCACGCCAAGACCGTAGGATCCTACGCAGTGCCGTAGGGGACCGCACCGCCACTTCCCAGCAAATTAGGGACACTGTTGCTCCTGGGGTATCGGCGAGGACCATTCGCAACCGTCTCCATGAAGCTGGGCTACGGTCCCGCACACCGTTAGGCCGTCTTCCGCTCACACCCCAACATCGTGCAGCCCGCCTCCAGTGGTGCGACAGGCGTGAATGGAGGGACGAATGGAGACGTGTCGTCTTCAGCGATGAGAGTCGCTTCTGCCTTGGTGCCAATGATGGTCGTATGCGTGTTTGGCGACGTGCAGGTGAGCGCCACTGCATACGACCGAGGCACACAGGGCCAACACCCGGCATCATGGTGTGGGAGCGATCTCCTACACTGGCCGTACACCACTGGTGATCGTCGAGGGGACACTGAATAGTGCACGGTACATCCAAACCGTCATCGAACCCATCGTTCTACCATTCCTAGACCGGCAAGGGAACTTGCTGTTCCAACAGGACAATGCACGTCCGCATGTATCCCGTGCCACCCAGCGTGCTCTAGAAGGTGTAAGTCAACTACCCTGGCCAGCAAGATCTCCGGATCTGTCCCCCATTGAGCATGTTTGAGACTGGATGAAGCGTCGTCTCACGCGGTCTGCACGTCCAGCACGAACGCTGGTCCAACTGAGGCGCCAGGTGGAAATGGCATGGCAAGCCGTTCCACAGGACTACATCCAGCATCTCTACGATCGTCTCCATGGGAGAATAGCAGCCTGCATTGCTGCGAAAGGTGGATATACACTGTACTAGTGCCGACATTGTGCATGCTCTGTTGCCTGTGTCTATGTGCCTGTGGTTCTGTCAGTGTGATCATGTGATGTATCTGACCCCAGGAATGTGTCAATAAAGTTTCCCCTTCCTGGGACAATGAATTCACGGTGTTCTTATTTCAATTTCCAGGAGTGTATTTCTCAGGATCTCTCTCCCTCAAAAATTTACAGATAGGTTGAATCATAATACGTAAAAAACCATGTAAGATGGTGAGCACTAATTTATTACACATAGGAGAGTGTAGTTGAACCTGAACGTAGGTTTTTTTTTTTAGATTCGAAATAATATTACGACGCTTGTCGAACACGTTCAGAGTTGGAACTTAATGTCACACGGAATAAAACAACAAATTTACTAACACAAACAGAATGCCAAACATGACAACTCCATCGGCCACTCTCTGTCACTTCCTCGGCCAACTGAAGGAGCGTAGAACGTTGATTCCAAGTGCTCATTTACGAGCACTTAAGTCAATGTGAGCGCTTATTAACAGATAACACATGTATTATCCTCTATTGTGTTATAAATAAATATTCCCATCCTATTGTAATGCCCCTTACAATCATAGCACTATTTAGAAAGCTGTATGATCTCGACAGATGAAAAGACTTTACGATATAAAGCTTATACGTTGTAGCCTTGGTGTGCACTATCTTTGCTCCTTGCACAGGCAGTATCTTTAGTATACGTATTCTCGCGCCAACATACTTAGCTCCACATGGTGTCAGTGCACCTGAGCTTGTACGTGTGATAGATTATTACAACGATGGTAACATTGACAGTTCAGTACATATTTAACACCGTTTTACGATGTGGGACTCTCGCAGTCAAAAGGCTGCATTTTAGTTTCATATTCTGACAGAATGCAGGTTACGTGGATGTCTCATCAAATTTTATTGTTACACCAACATCTTAATGGAACGTTTGCTTAAATATGTATTTAACTCCGGTGCTTCACTTTCGTACATTTTGTGTTTAGGTAACTCTTGCAGTGTTTATTGAAAGTGGCCCTAAGGCAGAAATTGCGATCTTAAGAATAAATATTTTATACAGTCAGCGGCGACTGTGATGTCTTTTCAGAAATATTATATGACAATCCCAACCATGAGAAGCTTCTGCTGCTGCTGCTACCACCATGTTGGCACCTGGATCCTCTTATGTTTCAACAATGGTTTTGCAAACATTGTCGCGCATCTCTTCGCACACCACAATCGTCCAGAGTAGGCCACGGTACAGACCATCTCTACCAATCCGGTTTTCTGGAAAACATAAGTTAAAGAATTGACCCATAGGACGACTGAAACGTGCCGGCGCTCCATCATGTTGGAACCACATGCGCCGTCTTGTAGCGAGTGGCACTTTATCCAGCAATTCTGGTACTATTCAGATGAGGAAAATGGTCTAGGTAGGAGATGTGACCCAATTAAAAACTCAACAACAACACCTACCCACACATTCACGTAGAACCGTACTTGATGAGCGCGAGTAAATGTGGCAGGTGGATTAAACTCCTCCAAGCATCTGAACTGTGGATGTTGAAGACATCGCTATGTAGTAAGCATCAGCCACATCAGTGTAGTCGCTATACGTGTATCGCTCCAAGTTTAGTGCAGAATCAAGACGTACAACTAAATGTGAATGTGAAACAGGTACTACAACTGAAGTGTGAATTATGTCCTCTACCTTCAGTCTGGAACCGCTACGGTCGCAGGTTCGAATCCTGCCTCGGGCATGGATGTGTGTGATGTCCGTAGGTTAGTTACGTTTAAGTAGTTCTAAGTTCTAGGGGACTGATGACCTAAGATGTTAAGTCCCGTAGTGCTCAGAGCCATTTGAACCATTTTTTTAGTCCTCTACCAATGCAACAGGAAGCCCTAGAACAACAAATCAGTCGTTACAGCTGAAGAGTGAATAAGCCCTCTACCCGATTAAATAATGCTTACAGGAAATTATGAAATCAGAGAAACATTTGTTTTGGTGTCGGTCTAAATAATTTTCGCCCTTTGTGTGTGTGTCTGTGTGTGTGTGTGTGTGTGTGTGTGTGTGTGTGTGTGTGTGTGTGTGTGTGTGTGTGTATGCGTGCTAGGTTACAAGATGATGAGAATATGAATTCACTGAAACTTCGACACAACGTAGGATCAATTGATTTGTTTTCTTTATGGTTATCGATGAATCCGAATCTGTAGATCAAATGAATAGCAGCTTGATTGGGACAATGGACGTAATGTGAAGTGGGATGCAGTATAGTCGGAAGTATTAATGGTTTGAGTCGTACAGTCAACCGTTAGACTATTTGAACTGTCATCTTCTCTTTTCAGCCCATAGCTTTAGGTGTCGAACATTTGCTGCTACTAGGTGATACGGGAAACACTCCGAGGTAACATGTATCGTCTTATCGCAGTCTAATTAGACGATAATCTAATCCAAGTAGAAATTGAGTTCTTTATACTTGTTATTATTATTATCAATATTTTATATTAATAAATCTTGGTGATAGTATCATCAATTGTTTATCTATGTAAGAAGAAGGAATAAACATTATTGTAAGACATGTAACAGGTAACGAGTCTATAATTTAAAGCCACCATAGAACTGAATAAGTTTATGTGAATCTCTGTCTCCTTGTAGACTGTGTCTAACATAATATTATAATTTAGTATTTTATCTATCATCAGAAACTGTAGTAGTATATAACGAGAGTACTAAGCAGCCAGCTGTATAAAAGAGATTTAATTTGTTTACTTTCTGAGGAAGGGTACTAAGTGCCCGAAACCGGTAAAGAAATTAAATTTCTTTTATGCTACTGGTTGTTTGTTATTTCATTATAATATCATAATACTTTCTAAGCACAGATTTCACCGTGAAGCAGTCAGGTTGTTGTAAAGTGTGTTCACTGTTAATTAGAGGTGAATTACAGGTGGTGCTGTGCATGCATTCAGTTTACAAGCTGTGATTTCCGTCACGTTATGTAGCGTTCTAATCGTATTCGAAAATGTGAGTTAGTTATTGGCTACTTATATTGCAGTCTCATGAAATAATGATTTTATGGACAGGTTTTCAAATAATAATCTAATTCCGTGACTGAATCATAAGAGAACCCTCCCTCATAAAATATGATGCCCTCCTGCGCGAGAAGTAATAGTCTTCAGGTTACATATTACTGCACTAGTACGTGCGTACAAATATTGTCCAACATCGAATGAAATTATATGGGTCTAGAGACATCTTAAACTTTCAAACATTTATGATTTATTTATGCAGGCTGAGTGAGGAATGACAATTTGTGCAAAGGCCAGGATTCGAACATGGTTCTCCTGGTTGCGGGGCAGATGCGCTACCCACTACGCCACCCTGGCAGAGTGGCTTAGCACAAATGCATAGATTACCCCTAACAAGCTTCCCTCAATCCATTGCTGTTCGAGTTTACGGGGAATACCAAGAAGTGTTAATGGGGAATTTGGATTGAGGAGGGGAGCGTGCTAAGGTAGTCCGTACAATCGTGCAGAGCCAGTAATGACGTGTCAGCCGTAGTAAAAATTTCTATTTTGAAGAGCGCGCCGCAGCGCATAGTGTAAAGCAGTCGCCTTCCGTTTCTGGCGTGAGCACCGCTGTGGCAATCGCAGCTTTGGTATCTCCCTCTGGTGTGAAAGGGGAAAAGTTGCTTGTTCACGTGCATTTAAGGGGCGCTATGAGTTTATCAGGGGGTCACTCAGTCGGAGGCAGTTGGTCAGCCAGGGCAGTCTGTCAGTCTGGGCGAATCTGGTCAGTTGGTCAGCCAAGTTAGTTTGGGTCTGTCTCTCGTCCGCATTGGTGACGCGGTTAGTGTCTGTCGGTCGTCCGGAGTGCTAGTATGTGTTAGGCCACCAGTCTGCTCGAGTTTTCTCAGGCAATGGGCATTGGCGGTTGGATCGATCGGTTGGTCGGTCGCGCACCGAGACACGAGATGACTTGTCCGGCTTGAGCGTTGGCGCATGTGAGGTCCCCACATGCGTCCAGTTGGCAGCGCCGTATACAAAGGGGTGATGGCTTCGCGGTTCACACGAGTGCAACAGGAACGAAACCACGACATCGGGCTGGCAGAGGGAGCTGCGACGCCGTGAGACGGGAGATCGGTGCTCTTTCCTGCTTCCGTTGAAGCGGCTGGCAGCGGACAGTTCGGGAGAGCGTTTTGGGGGTGCTGCGCCAGGTCTTCGCCAGAAATCGCAGCATATTGGAAGATAAGTGACTGGAGATATGTTTTGTCAATTAGTTGTTAAATTCTACTTGTTTTCTTGGTCAGCCTCGTCTCCAGCTTGCTCGTCAGTCTGTTGTCCGTATTGGTTAGGCAGTTAAGTGTCTGTCTGTCTGTCTGTCTGTCAGTCAGTTCAAATGGTTCAAATGGCTCTGAGCACTATGGGACTTAACATCTGGGGTCATCAGTCCCCTAGAACTTAGAACTACTTAAACCCAACTAACCTAAGGACATCACACACATCCATGCCCGAGGCAGGATTCGAACCTGCGACCGTAGCGGTCGCGCGGTTCCGGACTGACGCGCCTAGAACCGCTCGGCCACACCGGCCAGCCTGTCAGTCAGTCTGCCGTACGTTAATAGCTGCCTCTGTCATGTTTGTCGGATTCGGTGTTAAACGAATTTATTGCTTAAAGGCCGAATTCTTGAAAATATGTTTTTATCTTGCTTATCATCTTGCGAGGTAGTATATGTGTAATGTAGAGCATGTTCTACATTTTATGTAAGTCTGCAATTTATGGGTTTTATTTAAATAGTCATTTTAGGTTATAAGCTTGCCACCCTTCCACCGTGAGAGTCCATTAAAAAGTAAAAAACAAATTGCACTTTCGGTGGCAAATAATTTGAGGGTTGTACCATTTCCATTCCTCTTACGGGGTGCATAGTTCACAAGTTTGTATGAGTTGTTAAAAATTTTTGTTCAAAGTAATCTGGTGAGTTGCAGATTTACACCAGTCTACTCTTTCAGAGGTTGTTGTGAGCGGTCATGACTACGGCCGTGTTGGAAGGGAGCAGGCGAGCTTCTCAGACCGAAGGCTCCTACTGTTAATATTGTTCTTGCCTCTAAATAAAACTGTAACTTGACATTTCGAGTGTGCTTTTCTGCTTATAATTTTAACTCTGTTGTGAAAAGGCTTTTAGGAATAAAATTCACATTTGTTAAAGGTAATTTTCCATCAGTTACTTCCGAGCAACTACTTCCACGCTCACCTAGTGTGATTAAATGTGTTAATGTTCTTGGTGAATCGCTAGTAAATAAAGTACATTCTTTAAGAAGAGGTTTTGAAAGGAAATTCATGGTTCAACGTAGTGTTTAGCGCATCTGCCTTGTGTGCATGAAACACGAGTTCGAATCGCGGCCGTCATGAAGATTTTGATCTGTTGCTTCAGCTAGCGGGTATACATTGTCCAATACGTAAAATGTCTTGTTGGGCACTGGAAACGTGGAGGGGCTTCGGCTGGAGTATCCAGTGCCAGCAGCGACAGGTGCCAGCTGGAGAGGGCGCTGGACGCGACCGACCTGCGCCGTTTTGTCACCGGAATTTGTACAGCCGGCGGGCGTACGTCACCGCACAATGAGGCGTTAATTGCGGTCACTTCGTCAGAGCGGCGCGCGCGGCCGATAGCGCACAATGGCCCACACGCGGCCCCTGCCTGCCCGCCTATCTGGCCGCATCTGCCGCCGCCACTGCAGCGCGCCGCTGCCGTCCAGATTGATGTCCGCTGCCGCCAGACAGGACTGTGCTTGATTGATCTGTGTGTCCTGTAGGTACTCCGTTCATTAGTTTTTTCCGCACAAAATCCTAGTAGTTTGACGATAGTATTAAGAACTAAAAAAAGCTGTGCACGTGTGCCAACCGTGTGCTTGAGACGTGGAAGTGATATTACATTTCCCAGTTCACGCTCGTCACCGACTCGAATATTAAGTAACAGGAACGGAAAATGCTCCTACTATTGCTCAATAAAAAGCGAGTACGTCCCATACTAAGTTAGGGATGTAAAAAAAGGGAACTATCTTTTCGACTTATTTGACAGCTTTAAAGAAATTTACATCAAAACGTCCTGACATATTCGCGCTTTTTCAGTTTTAGGACTGGTACACACGTCATGTACTATAATGCAGAGTGGTAATAGGTAGATGCTGTGTTTCTTGACTTTCGCAAGGCGTTCTATACAGTTCCCCACAGTCGTTTAATGAACAAAGTAAGAGCATATGGACAATCAGACCAATTGTGTGATTGGATTGAAGAGTTCCTAGATAACAGAACGCAGCATGTCATTCTCAATGGAGAGAAGTCTTCCGAAGTAAGAGTGATTTCAGGTGTGCCGCAGGGGAATGTCGTAGGACCGTTGCTGTTCACATTATACATAAATGACCTTGTGGATGACATCGGAAGTTCACTGAGGCTTTTTGCGGATGACGCTGTGGTATATCGAGAGGTTGTAACAATGGAAAATTGTACTGAAATGCGTCCCATAGTGCTCAGAGCCATTTGTACTGAAATGCAGGAGGATTTGCAGCGAATTGACGCATGGTGCAGGGAATGGTAATTGAATCTCAATGTAGACAAGTGTAATAAGCTGCGAATACATAGAAAGAAAGATCCCTTATCATTTAGCTACAATATAGCAGGTCAGCAACTGGAAGCAGTTAATTCCGTAAATTATCTGGGAGTACGCATTAGGAGTGAGTTAAAATGGAATGACCACATAAAGTTGATCGTCGGTAAAGCAGATGCCAGACTGAGATTCATTGCAAGAATCCTAAGGAAATGCAATCCGAAAACAAAGGAAGTAGGTAACAGTACGCTTCTTAACCCACAGCTTGAATATAGCTCAGCAGTGTGGGACCCGTACCAGATAGGGTTGATAGAATAAATAGAGAAGATCCAACGGAGAGCAGCGCGCTTCGTTACAGGATCATTTAGTAATCGCGAAAGCGTTACGGATATGATAGATAAACTCCAGTGGAAGACTCTGTAGGAGAGACGCTCAGTAGCTCGGTACGGGCTTTTGTGAAAGTTTCGAGATCATACCTTCACCGAGGAGTCAAGCAGTATATTGCTCCCTCCTACGTATATCTCGCGAAGAGACCATGAGAATAAAATCAGAGAGATTAGAGCCCACACAGAGGCATACTTACAATCCATCTTCCCACGAACAATACGAGACTGGAATAGTCGGGAGAACCGATAAAGGTACTCAAGGTACCCTCAGCACCGTAAGGTGGCTTGCGGAGTATGGATGTAGATGTAGATATACTTAGCAGTTGCAACGAAAGTATCCTCAGCAAATCACAGTTTTGGTTTCAGAATGGTTGCTCTACTGAGAATGCTATTTACATGTTCAATCACCAGATTTTACAAGCATTAAATAATAAATCAGCGCCGGAAGGCATTTTCTGCGACCTCTCTAAGGCATTTGATAGCCAACCAATCGATGATGTCATACTTAACTAAGGAAATGCTCAGTTTTACACTTATTAATTCAAGCAATATAATTCAGGGATATAATTCTGAGTCGGGAGAAATCAAGAACTGGTTCCCCAAGGTCCAGTCTCGGGGCCGCTGCTGTTCCTCGTATATGTAAACGATCTTCTGACTATTATACAACAAGCATACTTACCTCTTTTGGCAGATGACAATATTGTTGTTATCAACCCAAGCATATGTACAGAAACAGAAGAAATGGTAAACAAAGTTCTTAAAAGAACCATTGACTGGTTTTCTGCAAATGGTCACACCCATAATTTTAAACCGTCACAACCTTTCCAGTTCTGCACATCTAGAGGTACTATACCAAGCGTATTAGATGGTGAGGAAAAAAATGGGGTGGAAACTTAAAAACTCTTAGCTGTCCGTATTGATGAGATTTTAAATTGGAAAAAAACACATTTTGCTGTTCATAAAACAACAGTTCACCCACATTTGCGCTTAGAATCACTGCAAATCTTGGAGGGAAACAAATCAACAAGGTTACATATTTTGCATATTTTCATTCAATAATGTTTTATGAAGTAATATTCTGGGGTAACTCATCTTTAAGAAAGAATGTCTTCATTGGTGTTCACCCAGGATCATCTTGTAGACGTCTGTTATTTGTGTCTATTGGTTCTTACCCCCTCACCATACATGTTGCAGAGGGTGGGTCTAAAAGATCTCACTGTGCTGGAGAAGTACATTACTAAAAAGTGCGAACAGTAAAGACTTTTGGTTTAAATGTCTTTGAAGTTCCAGGTAAGTCGAAAAGCCAATTTTCTTCTCTAAAATCCCTGACTCTGCACAGGACTAATTCTTCTTTTTTGTGCTATGCCAGTAGAATTTTTCATTCTGGTTCCCAACTTTGACTCTACCATAATTTTGTGATTAGACCACCATATATTAGCAACCAATGTACACTTTTGTTAACTCAGCCGACAGCTGATTCCGTACTAGTTTTGTTATTTTCTTTCGAACAATGCTGCTTATATCATGGAAATGGATAAAGGTTTCACAAAACAGCAGGACGAACATTAATTATATACATTTTACAAAATTTGAACTGATACGCACAAATTTGAAACATAAAAGTGTCCCTTGTAAAAAGCGGAAAAAATGTGTTTTCTTTGCACGTAAAATCCAAATGAAGCTAGATTTTTAAAGCAAGTTTACAGTTTTATCGTAATGACGCATTTTTTATTTATTTTCTTCATTTTAAATCGTTTCTGCGCATTCAATTCTTGTGAGAACGAATTTTACATGCTACATTGAATTCCAATTTAAACCACAGTGTCATGACAGCGAATAAGGATAACTGGATAAAAAATATTGTTACTCTGATTTTATCCATTTATCTACCTTCGCGCAAAGTTCGAACCGATTCTTGCAAGTTTAAACTCCAGAGGTTAAGCGCTTAGAAAACCACCCATCAAACAAACAAACAAAAATCCAAACTAAGTAAAAATTTTTTGAAACGGTTAAAACTTATCCTACACCAAGACCGATATACCGTTGGACTAACTTTGAACAGTCAGTCCAGAGTTTTGAGGGGTGGGTCTTTTTTGCCCGTAAAATCCGAACGGTGCAAACATAAATGGCGCTTTTAACTGAGCACAAATTTCAATCCATTTAAAATATTTACAAAGGAATTGATCGATTCGCACAATGGGCCTGGGCACCAACTCCGGTTCGTTGCTCAAACTTTGCTTAATATACTTCAACATAGTTAAAATAAAACAGACGTCGTAATGGCTGTATAAAAGGCTGCTGGTCCCGGCTGAAAACACTTTACCCCCTGATCCATAAAATTTCTGGCGTGCAGCGGCATAAATTTGACTTCTTCTAATATTTCGGCTGCATACCGTCCAGCCATCTTCAGAGTGATCCAAGGTCACAGACGCTCCAGCACTTGGTTCGTCCTTTTAAAGCTCCAGCAAGTGCTGGAGCGTCAGTCACCTCGACTCACTTTGCAGATAGCTGGACGGTATTCAGCCGAAATATTAGAAGAAGAAGTCAAATGTATGCGGCTGCACGCCCAAAATTTTATGGATCAGTATTTGCGCAGCGAAAATATGAAGATGCACTTTTCTCCCCTGTTCCTAGTGTCACGAGATGAAGCGTAACATCGGAGGACCAAGTGCAGTGAAGGTGGGCAAGTGAATTTTACTGGTTATGGTATCGTTGATCTGAGCCTTGCCCAGTAGACCAGGTGGGTTCGAGTGACAGTTTTAGTGTTTATAACTGTAGCTTTGCTAGCAAAGACTGCAGGGAGCTCTTTTATTAAGAGACATTCTACTTGGACCTCGACTCAACTTGTAGAAACCGCTGAAAATTTTGTAAATAGGTGGAAGGTCACAATCTGTACTGTTAGTCACATCCATATTTAGTCATCTGCATACTGAGATAACTCTTTTTAGGAACACGTGCTCACGACGACTCAAATGTTCAGCTTACACATGCACCAGTGTATTGCTACCAAGCTCCAAGAAAAATCATCTCGTTCGCTCCGTAACTCAAAAAATGGCTCTGAGCACTATGGGACTTAACATCTGAGGTCATCAGTCCCCTACAACTTCAAAACTACTTAAACCTAACTAAGCAAAGGACAACACACACATCCATGCCCGAGGCAGGATTCGAACCTGCGACCGTAGCAGTCTCGCGCCTCCGGACTGAAGTGCCTAGAACCGCACGCCCACCGCGGCCGGCGCTCCGTAACTGATTGTCACTGAAGAATGGATAAATCTAAAAGTGGTTTGATAGTTACCTGAAGACTTTAGTTTTCTTGGAAACTATGGCACATCCGCCCGGTCTGAGATACATTTTCTGGTCGCTATAAACGCGGATGGCAGTAGTGTTACTACAAAATTTCTGTGTCAATGCATGTCAGAATTATGAATGAATTTCATTCCGCAGCAGAGCGTGCGCTGGTTTGGCTCTTCCTGCCAGATTAAAAGTATGTGCCGATCTGGGACTCAAACTGGCGCCTGTAAAGCTGAGAGCGCGGAACGTGGGTCGTGCGTGGATAGGTCAGTCGGTAGAGCTTTTGTCTGCAAAAGGCAGAGGTTCTAGGTCGGAGTTCCGGTCCGATGCACAAGTTTCTAATCAATATTAACTGAATTTTAAGGTACTGGACGAATATTAAGGTCTGTTACTTGAATATATCTTACCCATGATGCCATGATGCCATGATGCCATAGGCGATGAATTTCAATAACATTATCTTCTCAGGAAATAGCATTAACGCAATCCTGCAAGCCAAACTGGGGTTAATTTATACCCTATACAGACGTATATCAACTTTATTTACATTCATAAACCCGAGAAGTAATTTCTGAATGTACGTTTGGAGCACAGCATTGTATGGTAGCAAATCAGATACTGTGGGAAACCTGGAACAAGAAAACTGAAGCATTTAATAAGTGGTGCTACAGAAAATGCTGAAAATTAGGAGGACTGATGAGGTAAGGAATGATGAAGTTTTACTCGTAATCGGAGAGGAAAGGAATACGTGGAAAATACTGACAAGAAGAAGATAGAGCATAACTTCCATGGTACTAGAGGGAGCTGTAGAGAGCAAAAAATGTAGAGGACGAAAGAAACTGGAATACATCCAGGAAATAATTGTGGACGTATACTGCAAGTGTAAGTGCTACTCTGATACGAAGAGGTTGGCACAGAAGAGGAATTTGTAGCTGGCCGTATCAAGCCAGCCAGAAAACTGATGACAAAGAAAAAGGCAGTAGTTACTTATTTCACTAGTGGCTTGCTTTTCTAAAACATTACGCCTGAACAACATTAACAGGCGCACATTAGTAAAGAAAAAAAACTAAATGCGAATGTGCGCATGGTTTGCTCACAAAATGAAGAGTAAGATTTATCGTACCACCGACGATAAGATGCCGGCCAGTGTGGCCGAGCGGTTAAAGGCACTACAGTCTGGAACCGCGCGACCGCTACGGTCGCAGGTTCGAATCCTGCCTCGGGCATGGATGTGTGTGATGTCCTTAGGTTAGTTAGGTTTAAGTAGTTCTAAGTTCTATGGGACTGATGACCTCAGAAGTTAAGTCCCATAGTGCTCAGAGGCATTTGAACCATTTTTGACGATACGATACATGTGACCAACACGGCGGCAAAGGGATGAACCCACCAAAATTAGTCTGCGCAACTTTTCTGTTACTTTGCACCTTTCAGACTCTGAGCGCTGCCTATTCTATCTTGCTACGGTTGACTGATATTTTATTGGCATATAATGCTCATGTCGTGATAACCTCTAACCGCGGAACTGGAGTTAACCAGTAACCTTTACAGGCAGTAATTTCATCACTTTATATCTTTGAATATTTGTAATATGTGATTTCCTACTATGGGATTTTACGAGGGGCGTTCAGAAAGTAAGCTCCGATCGGTCGCGAAATGGAAACGACTATGAAAATCCGATAAAGCTTTGCACAGATGTGTTGGGTAGTGTCTCTAGTATAACCCCAGTTAGCATCACGTCGCTCTTCTCATTTCTGAGCTCGCAGTGAGTGCGTAAAGATGTCTAGAAAATAGTGTCTGCCGCCAAGTACGAGGGCCTGGTGAGAAATTTCGCCTGAAGCTATGCAGCTAACATTACATAACTGTCGTGCTGTTTCTTCTTCAAGACAATTCTCAGCTGCATTCTGCAGGGGCAATGACGATGCTCCTGCATCGTTTTCAAATGGAAATGTGAGATTACCCACAATACAGTCCGCAATTTTCTCCCCCTGAGTTTCATCTCTGGTCACATGAACCGCTGTCTTTGAAGACAACATTTTGACACAGACAACGAGGTGTAGGCCAGCGTGGAGAATTGGCGGGAAGCACTGGCGGCTGCCTTCTATGATGAGGCTATTGAAAAGTTGGTACAACGCTATGACAAAAGTCTAAGTCAGAACGGCAACTACGTAGAGAAGTAGCTGAAAGGTGTAGCTAATTGTTACAAGTAAAACATTTCTGATGTTCACTGTGGTTTCAATTTGGCAATCAATCGGAGCTTACTTTCTGAACAGGCCTCGTATATACGTACTAATCTCAACTGAATCTTCTTGTAAATTACAGGCCATAAAGACGTGCCACTGACAAGATGCAACCAAAAGATTGCCTCGTGTGAGAGACATATGGCTTGATTCGCGTACTGACCCAGTCTGTGTCACTTTGTCCTGATGGACTGTAAAATATCAAGCCTTCGAAGTTCAATTCCGAGTACAACGAGTGTTGATCAAATACCTTTAGCATTTTCATTTTAATTTTCTTTATATTTTATTATTACTGACAGTTTTCTTTATGTTACAAAAGTTTTTAAATTACATAGCCTAATACCATTCTACTGCGCTCTCCTTTTTACACTCTCTTCATTTCAATTGGACCATATCCTAATATACAAGGGGGTTGCGTGGTTTTGCTATTTGGAGCGGTCCTGAAAACACTGTACGATATAAATTTGTTATTTAATAATTTAATTTTCATGTAAGTGCTTATACACTGTCCAGTCACATTAATGCGGCCACCTGTCAAAAGACTGATTAATTAACTTTTGTAGCGTGAACCGCTTCGAAACGTGCAGCAAAGTAAGCAGTGAGTTTCTCGAAGGTACCGACAGGGATGTGGAGCCATGTCGACTCCAGTGGCCTTTCTCTTTTGAGGAGCCACACAATCAAGGTGGTCCCACACATTCTCGACTGCGCTTAAATCTGGGCAGTCTGCTAGGCAGGTGAGTACCGTAAACTCACCCTGGTGCTCTTGAAACCACGCACGTGCACTTTGCGCTCTGTAACACTTTGGGTTGTCCTGCTAGTAGATGCCACCGTGCTGAGGAAAAACGAACTGCATGTAGGAGTGGATATGATCTCCGAAGATAGACGCATACTTGTGTTGATCCAATGTGCGTTCCAGAATGACGATATCTCCCAGATAAGACTACATCTCCCAGACCATAACACTCACGCCTCCGGCCCGGACCCTTACGAAGATTACTGCCCGGTGTTGGCTTTCAAACGTCTGACGCCGTAGGCACCAGTGGCCGTCTGTCCGATGGAGCATAAAACGTAATTCATCTGAAAATTCTGAGTACTCTGTCTGTTTTATATCTCTTTATGAGTCGCTAATCATTCGTGTTGCAGAGCCACATAACGTCATAAACGTAAGTGTAGATTCTTAGTGTGCTCCAAGATGGCCATTTTCTTAAGAGTCTGATGAAATGACTAGCAAAAATTGTCGGTGGTTGTAGCCTTTCCTTTGAACACTTCCCGTAAGTGGCTCAGTTCTATCGGAAAGTTTTCTGCATCTGAAAGAGATTACACTCGATGCATCGATGTCCTCAGAACTGAACGTTTCTGTGCTAGGTGGTGGTAGCCAGTAGTGTGCAGACAGCACTCCGTGTGGGTGAGTTTTCGGTAAAGTGGGTGGGTTTTCAATAAACACTGTGGCAGTCAGGGACTTCAAGGAATGGCAAGGTACCGTTCGTCTCTACATTGATGTGCTTATGGATGTTGCTGATGCTGATGTGATCCAAGAACTCCTTCGGTGGGCGCGGCGGTCTTGCAACCTTAAATGGTGCTCGATTGCGCACCAGTGACGTGAAAGACTGTGTCTATATAAGGACAAGAGTAACTCTAGACAATGGCCCAAGATCATTCGGTCCTATGCTTTTGGGTTTTTAACCCTTTGACTCGACTGAAAGGAGGGAATTTTATCAATATAGAGGGCGAATTTTGTTTTTGCATTGTGTAGCTGGAATCAGCCGAACAAATAGTACCCATGTCGTCTTTCATGCGACTCTCTGCGTCGACGGAAAGCGTTGTTTTGTTTACTGTTGTAAACAAAACTACCTTTAAAGCGGAGTTTTACGTGCTCATTCGATAGAGCAGTCCAGATTAGTCTCGTGCGATATTCGTTTAATCGATATGTAGTAACTGGCCCGCGATGAAATGGTTCAAATGGCTCCGAGCACTATGGGACTCAACTGCTGAGGTCATTAGTCCCCTAGAACGTAGAACTAGTTAAACCTAACTAACCTAAGGACATCACAAACATCCATGCCCGAGGCAGGATTCGAACCTGCGACCGTAGCGGGCTTGCGGTTCCAGACTGCAGCGCCTTTAACCGCACGGCCACTTCGGCCGGCGCCCGCAATGACTTATACCACCAAGCATGCAGAATTGCTGTTTATTCCTCGTATTTTACTGTTCCTGTTAACACACATCGAAAAGATGGTATCGAACTAGACTAATTTGAAAGCTCTCTGTGGAGTGGGCATATAAATTTCCGACTTTAAAATAATTTTGTTTGTAATGAGAAACAAACTGACGCATTATGTTGATTTCGGGCGTCGCATGAAAGGCATGACGAGCAGTAGCTGTCTGGACTGACTCCAAGTACGCACTGCAGGTATCTAGCGAAACATCAGAGAAAATGAGCCTCTCTGAGGAGAGATACCCGGCACATCGCCGTGAAGCCGTGAAATCGTAAATATGTTTACTCGGAATGACAGACAATATTCTAATACATCGGAAACTGCACTGTGAAGAAATAATAATTAGTGAATCAAATGTGAAAAAGTGTGGTGTTCGGTGTATTCGTGTTTCACAAAATACCAACAGTGCTGTCAGCATATTTCTTGTATTCATTGAAATCAGCATAGAAACATCGCTTAACGATGTATAGATATCGATAACTCTCGATTTACAGCTTATAGTCCTAAAAAGGCGAGATAATAAATCTAGCACACTTGTGTTACAGAGGCGTTGGGCAGACAATTCTACTTTTCGTAGAATTCCCCTGATTTCAACCTATCCTCACTGACAACAGTACACCCCATAACATGTTCTTCCAGAGAATAACAAATTGTTACAGGATAGTTTTTCGAAAACTGCTCTGTAACTGAATTCATAACCTACTATTGAAGTTAGACTACCAACTCAGTTTAAATTACTAAAGACGCATGAAAGTACGGATGTAGCTGGATCAAACACCAGTGTTTGGGAATCTAATAAGTAATTCTTCGTTCCCTTTCTATAAGATGAAGTATATGTGTATGATTTTGCTGTAAACTGGGTCCGATGGCTGACAGCGGGAGAGAGAGAGCGGCTGATACACGGTCAGGTACACACTGAACGGGCAGGTGCTGTCAGAGCCGGTGTCCTACGTTGCCATAATAACTTTGCAGAGGGCAAGAGCGGGAATTCAGTAAGGCTGTAAACTTTCGCTGTGAGAAGCAGCTTAAAGAATGCTTCTGAAAGGAGGCACTCAGATCCGGGATAATCTGTTGGACCCAAAGAAGTCCAGCAGCCACTGGTGTCTAAATTTTCCAAGGCAGCCCATGTCTGGATCACAAAATTTATTTTTGTAGTGGGGATGAAGACTCGCAGGTGCATATGTACAGCCGGTATCATTGGCCGAAACGTTAAACCACACTCGTAGTAGGAGAGAATTTCTGCTTTCTCCCCCTCCAAAAGAGATATGTGTACTGGTTAGTCACAGCAGATTCCTTACCCGAAGGGAGATTTTCGCTATGGTACAAATTTTTCATTGATTGAAACTCGGACAGGGAGGACTTCATCCTGGACTTGCTACTCTCAACTACTATTGCAGCCGCTCTGTGCATCTGAGTTTTACAAGCATGGTAAGCGCGAGTGGAGTTTGCGTATTTAATGGTGAGGGCCACGAAGTCATTTGTTTCGAATTAGAGTTCCACTCGTGTGAATTAATTCACGCAGTCAGCTAGTTAAACTTAACGTACTGCCCAGCTTTCCTGTGAACTCCATATCAAACACATGGCTTTCTGGCAAGTAGTACTTAGCGACCACTGATGTACCTTTCTGCCACAGGTGAATACACCTGGAATAATCCAAGGAAGACGCCAGGACGCTGTGTTTTGTCTGTATGACGTACTGCAACTGGCACTCAACACTGAATGCTGCAAGATGCCAGGAGTGTGTAGTGTATCACTGCTGGTTCTGGCCACAAATTCGCTGAGGTCTCCATCAGCACTTTTGGAAATCGCCAACGTCATCATCAGCATTCCCATAACTCCGTCCCCTTCCCACCAGTTCACAGGATGGCCACCCCATCTCCTCCCTCCCCCCCCCCCCCCCCAACTACAAAGAAATGGCATTGCATGACGCTACTAGTAAATTGCTGTGGGGCCCTGGGGCTTAAAGTTTCAGCCAATGGCGTGTAGTATCAGCCCCTACCACACAAGCTATTTTAATTTTTATAATTCGAGTGTACGTGCACAACCATTTGCTGTCTGTACTCTTGAGAAAGGTAACTAGTACGAAATGCACCCAGCAGCAGTGATCACCTGGGAAGAAGTGTAATGCATCATATTTTATGGATGTCTTACATGAAGTAAATAGAACAGCACTTGTATTTAAAATGTGGTAAGAGATCGAGTACAAGTTATACAGAGTGTTTGTGGAGGAAAGGTCAATATTTTAAACAGTGATAGTATAAGTAATTCTGAACAAAAAATGTTATATGAACATAGGTCCGCAAATGCTTCGTTAGGGAGGTATGGATATTGAAAGGAACTTTAATTCTGCAAAATTGATGTGTACAACGTGAACATATACGCAATACAAATGGACCGTAACGTGATTTTCTTGCAAACAATGCATGGGTACATGCCATGTTTACGCTATGCAACCTACCAAGTGTTACGGTCATGTGACATATGTAGTACAATCACCCATTGTTTCCTTAGTTGTACCGTGTAAACCACATTGTGTCGTGTATCCGCGACAGATCAGTTAGCTGTGCAGTGTATGGTGTTAAATGTGTTCGAACAAGCACTGCTAACAATGTCACACATCTACAGTAATGAGGAATACGCAGACATGGTGTACGTTTATGGCTTCTGCCACGGTAGTGCTATCGCTTCAAGAGAAGAATACCACAGGCGCTTTCAGACTCGATGATTACCTGATTGCAGGATGTTTACCAATGTATTTATCACTTTGTGTTCCACCGGCTCTCTTACAAGTAGACATTTTTCATCCAAGCGTGCACGTCAACAAACTTTGCAAGAAAAGGAAGAAATTATCGCAAGTGTAGAGTGTAGTCCTGGTACTGTCATATGAAGAATGCCCCTGCATATGAATGTCCCAAAGATATGTGCATGGAAAAAATTACATGTGGGTAACCTGTATCCATTTCACATACAGCATGTAAAAAATCTCCACGTTGGCGACAATGCCCAATGACTTCAATTCTGTCACTGGGTAATTGAGAATAGTCATTTGCTTCCATACATACTATTCACTAATGAAGCCCAGTTTTCATGACATGGAATAAACAACACATTCAACAATCATCGATCGTCATGGGAAAAAACACACACTTCAGTGGATAGTAACATCCAAGTTCGTTTTGCCATAAATATTTGGTGCAGTATGATCACTAACCTTTTGATAGGTCCATTTATTGTCAATCAACGACCAATGGGAGAGAGGTATCTGCATTTTTTGGAAAATTCTTTTGTGGAACTATTGGAAGACGTTCCTTTAGCTAAGCGAACTGGAATGTACTTTCAACATGACAATGCCCCTCCACATGTCACCTTACGTTTGAAGGACCATCTCAACCGCACCTACCATAATCGCTGGATTGGCCATGGTGGTGCTATTAACTGGCCTCCAAGATCACCTCACCTTAAAACTTTAGTTTTCTGTTTATGGGGTTGGATGAAATCAGGGGTGCACAAAGTGAAGGTAAATACACGAGATGAACTGCTTCGTCGCATCACGGACGCTGCTGAATTGATAAGGAGCGAATCACAGGCAACTGAAGAAGCAACAAAAGTGCGTTGTCGTTCATGGTGGTATATTCGAACCTGTTCTGAGAACCGTGCAACATTTGTACGATAAGTGTTAAAGCCATTTGTAAAAGACGTGGTACATCTTTTTCAAGTGAATACGTGTAACATGCATGTTTTAATGCATTATGTACTAAATACAAAATAAATAAACATTATGTAAAAATGTGTAACATAACTGTATATCTCTGTAACATTGTTTTCAAGAAAACCACGTTACAGTCCAGCACATATATTGTATTGCATATACATTCACGTTGTGCACATCAATTTTGCAGAATTAAAGTTCCTTTCAATACCTCCCCAACGAAGCATTTGCGGGCATATTTTCATATAATATTTTTTGTTCGGAATTACTTATACTATCACTGTAAAATATTAACCTCTCCTCCCCAAACATCCTGCTTATACTATCACTGTAAAATATGAACCTCTCCTCCCCAAACATCCTGTATAGAACACTGACATATGCAGGCAATGAAAATTACGTTACTAATCGCCCACATTGCAAGGTCAAGGGATAATGGCTTGTGAGAATACGTCATAATGTTTTTGCTGAGACACACGGGAACAGGGACGGGCATTGTGAACTAGCAAGCCAGTCCCCCACTTCATGGCAGGGACGGGCTGCCTCAAGGTTGTGTCTTTGGGATTGACCACACTGCAAAGTCAGTGGCACAGCAGGAGAGACAATCTGCCGGCTGAAAGCCTTCTCATTTATGTGAGCTCAGATCGTGAGAGCTTAGACTGTGCAGAAGGCAGGCGGGAAGCAAAGCCTCCAGCTGCGGTCCAATGGCCATAGCTTAAATATGAGGAAACAAACAGCCATTTGCTCTTCTGAAAAACTAGGCAGGAATGGGAGTTTTGCTCGAAATTTCGTCTCAGCTGCTATATGGACTAGCACAGATTGGCAGAAGTCTGTAGGACTCCAAGTAGGAAGGGGCCACTCATTTAGGGGCGAGCTCTGTGACTGGACAGGAAACTTTGGTCCTTCTGCTTTTCTTCTGCAGTAGTGGAGCTGTAGGTTTTTGTGTAAAGATCTGGTGTCTGGACCTTCTCCATGAGCAGAGAGAATGTGTCTCCATGTGCACCAGCTGGTGCACAGCAGAGAGACACTTTTTCTGATGTATGTACATGCATGTCGTTATACTTGTAGCTTTGATTTACAGATGACGACACACAGATGTTCTGCGACATACTGGTCAGCAGCAGCAGTTACTCTCCGTATTATGCATTCCCGACATATCAGACCTGGTGTTGTTCAACTATGCCATAGCATAGCCACAGCCAGAAGTCAAGTTTCATATATGTGCTAGCAGAACAACTGTTTGCCAATATGTAGCTTCTCTACAAGTGGACCTAAAAGTGTTAATGAGAGTCTAGCACTCACAGTGATTTTCATGTTGTGAATGACATACAGAACGTTCAGTGTCTTGGTACTAGACTTCAGTATGCATTGTTTAGATGGGACTGTCTATACAGTATCATAGAGTTCATTGAGAGGAAGATGACAACTGGAAACATTGTGCCAGTGGGTTTGCACTCCAGCACTTTTGAATTCGCAATGCAGCCACAAATGAAAATAATGCCATCCTTGCTTCGTGATTAGTCTGTCAGCCACATTTCACATGCTGATATTGGGTGGCACTGTCGATGGTGGGAGTGGTTATGAGGCTATAAGGACTACCTGGCGAGCTCTCAGTGTGTGACTGAGAGCTAGTGCAGTACCAGCATTGT
The DNA here is from genome assembly GCF_023864345.2 of Schistocerca serialis cubense. Taxonomy (NCBI): domain Eukaryota; kingdom Metazoa; phylum Arthropoda; class Insecta; order Orthoptera; family Acrididae; genus Schistocerca; species Schistocerca serialis. Next base: position 58,681,112 of record NC_064644.1, read on the forward strand.
CTATGGTCTCTGCAGTGGCAGTGTCGAGATCTGGCATGACACTACATTGTGATTCTGTTGCGATTGGTCTTAATCTGGTGGCCTAGGGTTTCTAAATGTCTTCATGTGTTGTGTGATCTAACCACTACTACCTCTCGTATCTACATTTGCGACCACACAGTAGGTACAATCCTGTGTAATTCGTCACCGAGTGGCGTTGTAAGCTCTGAATGTTCACTGGGGTGTTGCAGACCTTGATACCATTTGCAGCGAAACAGTTAGGGGTATGTTAATTGCTGAGTTACGACTCAGCAACTGTACACCTCTAGTACAATGAAATGAACACTGCATGCTACACCTCCACAATAATGAGTCTACTTTGCGTCACTATGGTGTATTTCCATTTAGTGCCTAGTTGGTTGTATGCTACCAAGTGTCACTGAACGCTTGGTCCACGTTGTTGGGAATTGGTACCACTCGTTACAGGGCTGAGGACATCTGCAGTCAAAAGGGCTTTATGTTTTCGACATTGTTTCTGTCTTTTTGCATTGGTTATGTGGGTACGTTTCAAACGTAGTTCCTTTGGTTTTCGGTTGATGATGATCCAACTGACATTGTAATGTGGAATGATAATTGCAGAAAGCCTCTTCAACCAGTTGTCTGTGGACTAGGGGGTTGCCATAGCATAAACTCCAATATTCTGTCCCAGCGATACTGAAACTATCACATGAATCACTACACAGTCTTGGTAATAGCTCAGTATATGGCTAACGACGGATACAACATTTAAGAGAAAGCAGTATTGCCAGTAACATACAAATATAAGAAGAACTGTGCACTCACTCAACCATTTACCAGTGCAATTGGTCACCATAACACAGCAAATTTCTTTTGATTAAAACTAAACAGTCATCTTAAGACTGGAGGAGTGATTTTATCAGATGGAACTTTTATTATACAAATAAATCCAAATCATAAACATTAAACCTTAAAATAATCACAATGACCTTGACAATCAAAAAAAAAGTACCTCAAGAAAAACCCCACACAAAGACAACAAAATAGACTAGAATATATAAAAAATTTTAAGTAGGCCACTAGATCTTGAAATGGTGATAATTATGGCCTCTTCATTCAGCGAGGAAGGCCTGCACCAGTGGGGATATTGCACACTTCATTAACTGGGAGAACACAAATTTATTTCACTTACTTTCAATCACACAGCAGCCAATTAATCTTATTCTTTTAATCTATTAAAAGGCCAAGGAATGAGACTCATTTAGAGTTCAATGCCAATTTAAATAATTTACAGAAAATTTAAAGTTAACTTTAACCCAAGATGACTTAATATTCTTCACGGGAAGACACGCCTTATTTATGATACAGAATGAAATAAGGGTAAAGTCGTAATAAAGGCAGATGTAGATCCAAACAACAGTACCAGAACCTATCACAAGGGCGTTAATTACCAAATGGTGAGAATAAAACATGAATTAAACTTCACTAATCGAAAAAAAAGTTGTTAAAACAACGAACAACAATTTAACACCAATATCTCGGTAAGATAATATTAAACCTAGAATTGATGTGTATTAATTGAAGATTTAACACATTTTCCAGTAACACAAAAATAATTAAGTTACGGAAGATTAAGGTATATACTGGGATCCCAACGCACATCAAAATTAGCTTAAGGTTAAGGTCGCAAGCTAACAGATACAAATTCAGAATTTTCGCAAGTGCAAACTTAAATGAACAGGAACATTAAGTAGTGTGGCTACTGGTGATAAAACAGAGCGAAACAAAGACAGTCGTGAGAACTGCTGAGTGTACGCACTCGAAATGGTGTGAACACCTGGGATAAACAGGCCGAGCATAAGTGGGGCCCGATCCAGGGTAATATATACCAGCAATGGAGTACTAAAGATTATTAAGACTGTCTCCTGCAGCACAAAAAAGAAATGGTTCAAATGGCTCTGAGCACTATGGGACTTAACTGCTGAAGTCATCCGTCCCCTAGAACCTAACTAACCTAAGGACATCACAAACAGCCATGCCCGAGGCGGGATTCTAACCTGCGACCGTCGCGGTCGCGCGGCCTGTGCACAAATTATTTTAATTAGACAGAATTCCAACACACAGTTGTGCATCAAACAATATGTCTTAGGGTAGAATTAATCAATCTGTGTTCTTAGCAAAAACCATGAGTAATTAACTGCTTTTTTGGTACGTTAACCAAAAGATTTAAGGAACAAGCTACAAATATTAAAAAAAAAATAATTTCAGCAATAAAATAGTAATATCATAAACCTTTAGCAAACGATTAAAGCAGCCACAAGGACATTCACGACATTCAAAACTTATCTGCACAGACATTAATCCATAGTGATTCTGAGAGAACAAATGCACCCTGGAACAGACCAAAATTTATCTGAGACCCTTAAATAGAACAGATGCACTGTATAATTTCTTAGACAATATAGGCCTTCAGCATTATCTTCAAAGAAATCATAATATCCAAAAAAAATTATAAATAAGCTAATAAAATAGCAAAACCGACACACTTTCTGACATGAACAATTAAACAACCGTGGTAACTGGTAATACCACACACTTCATGGCAAATTCAATTGAAAATTACTTTAAAAATCAGAAGAATTAATGGGAGGCAGGCAAGGACAGGTAATGCACACACTAATGGACACTGCCAACTTTCCAGGTAATATTTCTTATGGAGTTCTGCGCTTTACATTGGATAAAGGTTCACAAGCACCACGGATTCATGAGGTTAACACATAAACAATTGTAAATCAGCCAATGAATCAGTCTAAATCGTCTACTAATTTTGGAATAAAATTTGTTTTCGAATAACATGGGGAAACGGACGTCCGTACCCAACAAACAGAAGGAGGATCGACCAAAATGACAGCAAACACTGCCCTGACAGCTCGGCGATCTTCTGATAAATCACAGCACAAGCCATATCGGTACTCTGTAACTTACTCAGGGCAACATGACCCCGGTATCGGTCGCCCATCAACAGCTAACACCACAGTGAAGAGGCCCCACAGGAAGCTCGTTACAGCTGCGTTTCTCAGCTCATACTGCCCACCAAAACTGGCCACCATATCCAGAGCCATAAAACCAGAGGGCGCTGCCCTCCAGTGGCAACACGTTAGTCAAAGATCATTAGAATAGTGATATCAATACATTGCGATAAAGCCTCCACGACTCAGATCTGTTAAAGAAAAACAAGGCAGAAGTTATTTCCGACATCAAAGATTTTATATGAAGCTACAAGAAGTGGACATCTTGCACAAGTCCCCACTGACAGACTTCAACGTCATTTTTTCAGATGAATCCAGGTTAACAAATAAAATGTACATTAAATTGACCTCATCAAAATTTATATCCACCCCTCTACTCTCATTTCATCATATCCTTGTTCAGTATTGGCATGTAAAAGTTGAAGCACAAATTGTGTGTATGTGTGGAGAGGCACTGCTTGAGTTCAAATCTGACGGCACTGCCATATACTTTCAAAATTCAAGTATGGTGAATCCAAACGAACTGTACTAGGTTGTACTGACTGTAATCGAAGGACTGAACCACAGGCGTCCTGATATTAAAGCTGCATACTGTGACATTATTGACTATTTGTGTGAGTACAATGTGAATATAAATCAATTAGAATTGTGCATATATACATCAACCTTATAAGCATACTTTTGTGTTAGCAGAAGAGCCAACACCATGTTACGAGTGGAGACCGAAATGCACCCGTTTTAGCTCACACAGCCTGGCGTGAGGAGGGAAGAACTATACTGACGTGAGGTCTGGAACATGACAAGGAACGAGAATTCAGAAAGTGGACGTAATTAGTTTGATACTTAACTTTAATCCATTAACGATGAATGTCGCTCTTGACGGTACATATTCACAATATTATCTGTTCAGAATACATTCTAGACGATAGTAATCGTAGTAACTGAATATGGCGCCTTGCTAGGTCGTAGCAAATGACGTAGCTGATGGCTATGCTAAACTGTCGTCTCTGCAAATGAGAGCGTATGTAGACAGTGAACCATCGCTAGCAAAGTCGGCTGTACAACTGGGGCGAGTGCCAGGGAGTCCCTGTAGACTAGACCTGCCGTGTGGCGGCGCTCGGTCTGCAATCACTGATACTGGCGACACGCGGGTCCGACGTATACTAACGGACCGTGGTCGATTTAAAGGCTACCACCTAGCAAGTGTGGTGTGTGGCGGTGACACCACACATACAATCTGTGGAACCCAAATATACTAAAAGATTGCCTCTCTATGTAATTACAGCTATAGACCTGAAAACAACTTATGCCGAATTCAAAGCATATGGGAAACAGTACGCAAAAGTTAGTAATTGTGTATATGTTACCACTAAAGCTTGAAAGCTGTTAATGTGCACATTACTTAGCTTATCTTCAGATGAACTGATTTCTTTCACTAATGTGCGGAATCATTAAGATTTGGCTCTTTAATGGTGACACATACACATATATATGATCACACACACAGATATATATATATATATATATATATATATATATATATATATATATATATATATATATTACTGGCCATTAAAATTGCTACACGAAGAATAAAGGCAGATGATAAACGGGTATTCACTGAACAAATAAATGATACTAGAACTGACACGTGATTACATTTTCACGCAATTTGGGTGCATAGAACCTCAGAAATCAGTACCCAGAACAGCCACCTCTGGCCGTAATAAGAGCCGTGATACGCCTGGGCCGGCCGCGGTAGTCTAGCGGTTCTAGGCGCGAAGTCCGGAACCGCGCGACTACTACGGTCGCAGGTTCGAATCCTGCCTCGGGCATGGATGTGTGTGATGTCCTTAGGTTAGTTACGTTTAAGTAGTTCTAAGTTCTAGGGGACTGATGACCACAGATGTTAAGTCCCATAGTGCTCAGAACCATTTGAACCATTTTTTTTTTTTTTTTGATACGCCTGGGTAATGGGTCAAACAGAGCTTACATGGCGTGTACAGGTACAGCTGCCCATGCAGCTTCAACACGAACCACAGTTCATCAAGAGTAATGACTGGCGTATTGTGACGAGCCAATTGCTCGGCCAGCGTTGACCAGACGTTTTCAGTTGGTGAGGGATATGGAGAATGTGCTGGCCAGGGCAGCAGTTGAACATTTTCTGTATCCAGAAACGCCCGTACACGACCTGCAACATGCGGTCGTGCATTATACTGCTGAAATGTAGGGTTTCGCGGGGATCGAACGAAGGGTAGAGCCACAGGTCGTAACACATCTGAAATGTAACTTCCACTGTTCAAAGTGCCGTCAATGCGAACAAGAGGTGAAGGAGACCTGTAATCAATGGCACCCCATACCATCACGCCGGGTGATACGCCAGTATGGAGATGACGAATACACACTTCCATTGTGCGTTCACCGCGATGTCACCAAACACGGATGCGATCATCATAATGCTCTAAACAGAACCTGGGTTCCTCCGAAAAAATGACGTTTTGCCATTCGTGCACCCAGGTTCGTCGTTGAGTACACCATCGCAGGCGCTCCTGCCTGTGATGCAGCGTCAAGGGTAACCGCAGCCATGGTCTCCGAGCTGATAGTTCATGCTGCTAAAACGTCGTCGAACTGTTCGTGCAGATGGTTGTTGTCTTGCAAACGTCCCTATCTGTTGACTCAAGGATCGAGACGTGGCTGCACGATCCGTTACAGCCATGCCGATAAGATGCCTGTCATCTCGACTGCACCGCCTGAGACCGCCAGGCTAATCCTGCGCAGCGTGTGAGAAATCGGTTGGAAACTTTCCTCATGTCAACACGTTGTAGGTGTCGCCAACGGCAGCAACCTTGTGTGAATGCTCTGAAAAGCTTATCATTTGCATATCACAGCAACTTCTTCCTGTCGGTTAAATTTCGCGTCTGCAGCACTTTATCTTCGTGGTGTAGCAATTTTAATGGCCAGAAGTGTATATATATATATATATATATATATATATATATATATATATATATATATATATATATATATACGATGAGTAAATATATGTGCCAGGCCATGATTCAAACCTGGAATCTCCTGCTTACTAGACAGTTGCATTAACCACTGCACAATTGGAGACAGCATTTATCGCAATCTTTTCTCCTCCCTCTACTTTCTATTTACGTGCTGTACGTCGCAGCTGCAGCTTTTATGCCGTATCTGTTCTTTTAGACATGTCCAAAAGAACAGACAACACACAATCATATAAAGAAAAACTTTTTTTTCAGTGAAAAATGGCTTATATGTAGAGGTACCTCACAGTAATATTAAGGAGGAGAAGGATTTTGTATAAAATTTGTTTTTCACACATTATTTAAAAAACGAAGCTGATTGCTTATACACGTAGGTACTAAGAGAGCAGGTTGAGAATTTTATACAGTTCAATGTCTTACGCAGCATGTACACGACTAATAGCAAGTGCCTGCTCATGTATGCAGAGGTACAACACACTGATACTATATGTATGGATTCTTAAACACAATGTTTTGAAACCTGCCCTTATGTAAATTTATATTTTTGTGTGCTGGAAAACCCCTTACGTTATTTGATTTTCAAACAGCTGAGTAAAACTGAACGTACTCAGACATTTCTCTCTTTACTTATTCTGATCATCAATAAACTGACACACAATATTTTTAGCGCAACGCAATCTGACTTTTAATAATCCCTACAAAAGAATGGCCCTGACTAACAATAACCTATACCTTTCATGAATCGCTTACCTCACAAAAATCATGTGTAATCACACCTTCATACTTATCAAGAGGGACACTTGCTTGTCAATCACATGGCAATTAAGGGCAGCATGGGGTTCACACCTGAGCCTCAGGACGTGCGCTAGCAGCGCATGTCGGGTGTTTCAAGCGTCAACTTCGCGTCCCAATATCTCGGGATGTAATGGGAATATTACGATGCAATCAACGCCATTGTGTATGTGCTTCGTCATGTTATGGATTGCTGAAGAAAAAATATAGGAGGTCCATCTAAAAACACATAAGTTTGTGTTAAAAAACACATATGCTTTCGTTTTAGAATGTTTCCAAATATGTACATTCATGGGCCCCAGCCCTACATTGATACCGGTGAAAGTCGTTTTCCAATAGCTGTTATTGTTCCAGAGATATTTTGGGTGGACAAGATAGCTGGGACACTCTGTATATAAACAGCCTACTTACATAGCGCTCATGCTCCCCACAAAAAATTTACAAATTGTTTTGGGCAGTGCCCCATACATATTAGAAAAAAATTTTCATAATTACAATAACAAAGATATCAAATGCACACACTTATTGATACACTGTTGGTCAACATCAAAAATTGTTGCCATAAAGACAATCCTGATCATTCATCACAGTAGTAATTGCTTTGCACAAAGTCTGATCAGAAAAAGAAAATGCACACGGAAGTAATGGGTTTCCATGCAGTCTTGAAGAAGTAGTGTTGTCCTTCCAGTCGAAAGACAGTGCTCACTCTTGACATGCAGACAGGTAATGGGCCACAACAGAACATACCCACAGCAGAGTCAGTCGAGGTCTGGAACTTACTTTACTTTTTCGTGTCCGGAGATTTGTTTCAAAGCCTTTCAGCCAAATGTCGGGCCAAGTCCAATGTTTCTCTCTTCTCAAGCCATAGTTCGTCAAGGGTACACCTTGTGGGGCAGATGGAACACTGTAGAAGGTGTTCCATATCCTGAACTTCACCACAGTCGCATTTGTTGTCTCCTTCTTCCTTGAAGCCCCATTTGACTAGGTTTGCTTTAACTGGTGCTACGCCTGTTCTGATGCTGTTCAGTGTTCTCCAAATCTTCCAGCTTGATGTACTGCCACTGGGTATTTCTCGTCAGACAGCGTAGTCCTTCGGAGGCTCGTTCAATTCACTAGTGAAAAATCTCTTGCGGGATTTAAGTCTACTACGTCCACATGAAGAACCATGCAGCGGGTGGCGCTCGTCGAAAATCTATTTTAAGTTTTCTGTATGTTCGTGCGCAATTCTTCGGGATTCAGGAAATGAGAATCCAGCGGCTTTGTATATTTTCCCAAGTGGAGTGTGTTTCATGCATCCTGTTGTTAGCCTGCATGTTTCATTAAGGACTGTAGTGACTTTTTTGGCATGTGTGGATCGGGACTATACAGGGCATGCATATTCTGCCGTGGAGAAGCAAAGTGCTTGAGCAGTTGTTCGTAATACAGTCGGACTAGCTCCCCATTTACTGTTCGTCAGTTTTCTTAAAATATTGTTCCTGGCAGCAACTTTCTGGCAGGTTTTTTCACAGTGCTATCTGTACGTCAGTGATCTATCCAGCACGACACCAAGGTATGTTGGTTTGTCCGTATGGTCCAGTTTGTTGCCATTCCAGGTGACGTTCAGCTTCCTGTTTGCCTGTTTTGTGCGGAGGTGGAAAGCGCTAACCTGTGTCTTAGATGGATTTTGTTTGAGGGAATTCTCTTTATAGTATTCAGACATTACGTGTAGCGAGCTTTCTAATTTCCCTTCTACTTCCTAGAAGCTATTTCCTTGCGCTGTAATGGCCAGATCATCGGCATACAAGAAATGGGTAGTACGTTCCGGTGTTGGTTGATAATTGGTGTATAGGTTAAATAGTAGGGGGGCCAGCACACTGCCTTGAGCGAGACCGTTCTTTTGTCGACTCCATCGGCTTTTTTTTTCGTCCAGCATTACATAGAACTGTCTGTTTTGCAGCAGAGATTCAATGATTTTTGTGAACTGATGATGCTTAAATGTACAGTACAGTTTTTCCATGAGCTTTCTGTGGTTGACGGTGTCGTATGCAGATCTTGAGTCCACCAATGCTACACTTGTTATTAGTTTGTTTTCAAACCCTCCCTCTATGTGTTCTGTGAGTGCTAGGATTTGGCTGGTGCATGATTTCCCGGGTCTGAATCCCGCCTGTTGGGGAATGAGCTTTTGGTCTGCGATATTTGCTATGCGGTTTAGGATTATTCGTTCGTACAGTTTGTACAGATGGCACAGGAGTGCTATTCGGCGGTAGTTCTTCGGTTGACCTGCGTCTTTCCCAGGTTTTAGTAGCGCCACTACCTTTGATTTCCTCCACATCTTTGGGATCTTACACGTTTTTAAGCAATGATTAAAGAGCTGCAGGATCCATTGCTTGGCGCTAGGTCCAAGCTGTTTGATCTGTTCCACACATATATCGTCGACTCCCGCTGCTTTCCCGTTTTTCATTGGGTTCATTCCATGATTAAGATCTTTCATGGTAAATGGTATTTCGAACATGCTTGACTCTTGACTCTGAATTCTGCTGATTTTTATTCACTGACATTTCTTGTTGGGTTTTCCATTTAGTAGGACCTGATGGGCAATATGATTGGGTGTTAATGAAGAGCATTGTTTAGCTGTTCCAAAGTCACAATTAAGTTTTTTTATTTAGTTTCAAGCGACTTTGCTACTGTGGGTCATATCCATTCTTTCCAGAGTTTCGACCCATTTCGTTTGTCTTGATTCACTAATCATTTCCATTAGTGTTTCTCCACATTGGACTACTTCTTCACTAAAGGGGTCCTGTTCGGCCGGCCGTGGTGGCCGTGCGGTCTAGGCGCTCCAGTCCGGAGCCGCGCTGCTGCTACGGTCGCAGGTTCGAATCCTGCCTCGGGCATGGGTGTGTGTGATGTCCTTAGGTTAGTTAGGTTTAAATAGTTCTAAGTTCTAGGGGACTGATGACCACAGCAGTTGAGTCCCATAGTGCTCAGAGCCATTTGAACCATTTTTTTGGTCCTGTTCGTAAAGCATTTCGTACTCCCTCAGGATGTTTTTTGATTCGTCAGAGAGACCTGGGATGAAATGCTCTCTGCAGCCTCGGGGTATGTGTCTTCGAGAAATATTTTGGAGGGTCTCTACGAAAGTTTGATAATTTTCTGGAATTGGGTGTAGATTTTTTATTTCTGCATCCAGTTCCACAGCATATTCTGTCCATTTAGTTTTTTTAAAGTTGAAGCGTCTGCGTAATGGTTTTTTCGTTGTTCTCAAAGCAGCGTATATTTGGATTCCGATAGGTCGGTGTTGTGTTTTAGGAACAGGTGCGTATGCAGTTTTTAAGCATCTGTCTTCCACGTTTGCGCTTACAAAACAAATATCAGGGTTGTATTCGCGCTTCCAGATTTTGCTGCTGAACGAGCGTGGTAGCTTGGGATCATGGATCAGGGATAAGTTATTTTTTTCCGCCCACTGCTCTAATTTATGTCCGTTGTCGTCTGTATGTTTGTAGCCCCATGATGTGCTGTGGCAGTTGAAGTCTCCTATGATGAACTGTGTTTTCTGGTTGTTGAAGTTTGGCGGCAAAGTTGAACTTCTCTCCGGGCGGCTTGTATACTGACGTTACGGCGAAGGTGCTACACTCGACAGTCAGTAATCCTATGTTATTGTATGTAGTTCTGTTAGTTGATATTATGGCCATCTCAGGTTTTGTGAAGACAGCGCTGCCATATTTAGGATGTGGATTTGCTATGGCTAATTTCATTCCTTCTATTTCTCGTCTTATTGCTCCTTCTTTCTTGTGTGTTTTTTGTATACACAGTATGTCCCATTTGTGCGTGCGGCAAAGTTGTGATATGATATGTTGTTTGTTTTTGGTGATACTATCTACGTTTAGGCTTGCAATCGTCAGAGTTGGCTTTGAGAAGGGCCCATTCTTTTTGCTTTTCCGGTGTTGGAAGGATTGGCCGTTGTCTTTTATTGCAACATTTCCGGGGGACGCGGGCATTAACTGACAGATGATTCTCGGTCTCTTATCTCAAATAGTGCACGCGTGGACGCTCCTTCCTCGTCCCCCAAAGTCTTGAAGAATATTGGTAGGTATGTCATCACAGAGCAGACCCACTGTAGTCCTGGTAGAGATTATGGTATTGGTGGGCCACCAGAGGCGCAGACCCACTGCAGTCCTTGTAGAAATAATGGTATTGGTGGGCCATCAAAGGCCTAGACCCACTGTAGGCCTTGTAGAAAAAATGGTATTGGTGGGCCATCAAAGGTGCAGACCCACTGTAGTCCTTGTAGAGAGTATGGTATTGGTGGGCCATAAAAGGTGCAGACCCACTGCCCAACACTACAATAGCAAAAATTCTAACAATGCAAACCAGCCACAGACTGCACATAGCACAGTCGGTGATTTTCATACAGAGCGCTACGTGGCGTTACCAACATAAAAACCTAAACAGCCTATTTACAGTTTGAACTGTATGATGTACTAGCAATCACAGACGAAGAAGTTAGACGCAAGCGCCCACACACACACACACACACACACACACACACACACATGCACATACGAATATAGTTTTCCATCACGTCCATAACATTTTTGTTTGGAAGTGTTATGCTGTAAGAACTATCAGTTGATATCCAGATGTGTCGAATTACTGGGACTGTAACTAATTACTTCATGTGGTTACAGCCTTTTACCCAGTAGATGGGACACACTGTAGCTATATAAAGTAAATTGGGATCAGTGGAGCTTTTTTTTTTTTTTTTTTTTTTCAAAACTCACAGTGGAATCATCACGTCTAAAGTTTGGAGAGGTTCAGAACGCGATACCAATACACACAGGCTTCATCAACTCGAAGATTTTGCCAATAACATGATTATTCATGTTAAAAGATCCTTTACAAAACCACACATTTCGAGAGTGCTCTTTCGGGTATTAACATCAATTTACTCCTTCATTCTGCGAGTCTGGTCGCAGGAAATGCAGTGGGTGCTTCTAATATGTCTCATCCTCAACCCGATTATATTGGTGGAAGTTTATGTAGTGTAGAATGTTTCCCTGCTTATACCCCAACATTGTCTTCAGCTTGGGGGTGGAATCATTTCGTGGGACAAGGCGCTCTGGATACAGCAGCGAGTTGCTGTGGACGTCATGTAAATTGGTGAGATATTTACAGCCCGCAAGACAAAGTATCTGCAGCCACACGATGGATCTCTTCATCCAGTATGGAGTTCTTCCCTTTGGAAAGCCATCGGAACCCTCCAAACGGCAGAAATTGCTGCATGGCATGTCTGTAGAAATCGTTTACATCCAAGTACCGCACTCAGTCTAAATAGTCAGATGGCCCGTAGGCCTCCTCATTCATTAGTGGGTTATTCAGCTTGGCATACCTGTGCACTTACTGGTAAGAGTCCCCATGAGTCGACAGTTCGAAAAAAAGCAACATATCAACATCGGTCATTAGTTCATTGTTGGCACATGCCTTTTTTAACATCGTGTCCCACGAAATCCATGACGTGGCGTAATACAAAACGGAATCCAACGTGTATGTGTCCATACAAACATTCCAGAAATTTGCAAATCGTCTCTGAGCAGGCCTATATCTGTCTCCATGTAGGATTTCGCATATCTCACTAATTAAGAGATGTTTAACCCTTGCCAAACATTCACCATATGACTATACTCCGAGTTCGTTATGACAGCTCCTGTGTATTTGATGATGAAAACATTGTATGGGGAAATGTAGTTTTGCAGGGCCTCTCCACAAAAAAAAAGAAAGGTCACCTTTCCCGCCACGAGCAAGTCTTAGAATCATAATGAATCCAGAAACAGGAGCCCTTTTTCATAGCATTACTCGCTTGGAGAATGAAATGCTCTTTTCTACAATGTCAGGTATGACACGAACCTCCTCATTCTTCAACCCAAAATCACCCAAATAGTCAACACGGAAGTGAGCATCATATCCACTCAAATTTTAGGTAAAGGCAAGTATGTCTCATGGCAGTTTGTATTTGAAGTTCCATGTATTGTGAACTGCACTGTACAGATTGCCTGTTAGATGACAGTAGTCTCTATGTGGTATTTTCACTTTTGTGCCAAATGGCAGCCTACAAATATGCCGTTCAACTGTGTTCTCGTATAATGCATCATTCTATGCAGTTTATTCATACGAATATTTTTATTATAAGGAGCATCAACGCACTACACAATTTTTGCAAGCTCAGAGAGCAACCCTGTCGCAGGGTCACTCCCAATATATGATTCGAATTTGCTGAGACTGAGATCATACGAGGGTACAGCTTGATACACTGCCATTGTGAAAGTGATGTGAGAGGCAGTGATATCACTTTCACAACACGTCACAGTAACTAGTAAGCCCTCAAAATCGATGTACACAGCGATCCTGGTGGTTGGAGTTCTTAAAATTTAAGAAATTTTCGTTCTTATTGGTATTTCCACATGTACGACCGCCTGTGTCGATCTCGAGCAGTCAATCAGATCCTCTTTAAATACTCACTTGTAGTGAAAGGGTTGAGGTATCTGTGGCAGAAATGTCATTTACGCTCATTTTTACTCAGTTGGGTGGAAATCATGCAGAACGTGTTTTTGATATCGTCTTATTCTGGTTTTTCTTTTATCTTTCTGCAGACTGTGAACACAGACTGAACATTCAGGGTTTTGCCTGTCAGATGTTGTATGTTCTATTTGTATCCGTAACATATTCATGTTTCTCCTAACTTCTATCACGGGCTAGAAGCACAAGTATAAAACATATTCTGTATAATAATTCATGCTTTTTTCATGAGCAATATCTCCCCATTAACTGGACCAGAACCATGAAATTTTCAATATATGATGGAGTGTGTACTGATACGAAACTTCGACGTCATTCACTTTAAAACACAGTTAATCACTTAGACAATGCATGCTACATTCCACCACACAGCATTATCCTGCAGGTGTTAGGAACCATGGATATGTCTAAAAGAGTATCACTTTCCACTCACTATTAATTATCTGATAAACCCATTGCCCCTCCCCCCACTTCGAAAACTATTTCAACAGTGCATATATGTTATTCACATGGCTGGAATGTGTCGTTTTGATGTTCTTGCAATCCTGTGGAAATGGAAATGAGCGTATGGCATCGCTGGCCGGGAGGCCCCATCCGGGGAAGTTCGGCAGCAGCCAAGTGTAAGTCTTCAGTAGACGCCACATTGGGCGACTTGCGATCCCAAATCTCCAGCCCGGCCGGGAACCGAACTCAGGGCCGCTTGCATGGGAGGCGAGCACGTTACCACCGCTAATCAAGCGGACTCCTATCGTAAACACCTAGTCCAGTTGCACTATACTGTGTGTGTTGCATCGCCACTTAGAGGCTGGAGATCGAGAATTACTGTTAACACTCCTTTCCTGTTTTTAAGATATCATTAGAGCAGTAAGAGCTCCGACGATGTTCCATCTATGAAAGTGTCACTTAAGACAAGGGCAAACAGATTGTTGTGGAATCGTATGGAAACCTTGCACCAAATAGGTTTTTCTTAATGTTGTAACAGAGAAAACTACACTCCATCCTACAGAACGACTATCGAATTTTGATATAACAGCGTCTGACATAACGATGTATTATAAACAAAACGATTTTACACAGAGTAGCAAAAACTACTGGGAAAGTTAGAGCTATTTCTAGTACATCACTGCAAGTAAACACATTGTATCAATTGGCTTCATAATAAGGATGCATTGCCCGTATGTTGGCTGACCAAAATGCAAATCCTGGAATGCTCGACATATGCATGGTAAATGGGCCTTGAGTGCAAGTCTTAGTGTTCTGGAGCTTTCCTCTGAATGCCGTTTGGTCGTCTTTAACTCCATCCTGACAACTGACTAGAAAGTTTCAAACAGACTACTTGCCATTGAAATGAAATCAAATGAAATGATCGTATGGCAGTGTTAGCCTGGAGGTCCCATCCAGGGAAGTTCGGCCGCCAGGTTGCAAGTCTTATTTCAGTCGACGTCACTTTGGGCCATTTGTATGTCGGTGATGATGATGAAAGGATGATGAGGACAATACAACACAAAGTCTGCGAGCGGGGAAAATCTTCAACCCGGCCAGGAATCGAGCACGTCAGGCAAACACGTTACCACTCAGCTACGCAGGCGGTCATGACATTGAAGAACCGTAGTGAATTTCTTAACTTCTTCAAATGGGTTAATGTAGATCTGCAGCGAAGTGTCATGAGGCGACATATCATGTGAAACTCACGAGTGATGGAAGTCACATGCGTTGTCACTACACTGCAACATCATGACGTCATGTCATATTCTGCTAAATCAAGGTGTTGTACAAGGCTTAGCACCTTACCAGAATACCTTTCATACATATTGAAAAAGCGGTCCAGTAAGAGGCTCTTTATAAAAGCTCCATACACTCTGAAATTGATTCACCCCATGATATCACTCTATTCTTCCCCCAAAGTAGAACAATGCTTTTATCCACAACATTACTCGGGGAACATCAGTTTGGATTCCGTAGAAATACTGGAACACGTGAGGCAATACTGAGCTTAGGACTTATCTTAGAAGAAAGAGTAAGGAAAGACAAACCTACGTTTCTAGCATTTGTAGACTTAGAGAAAGCTTTTGACAATGTTGATTGGAATACTCTCTTTCAAATTCTAAAGGTGGCAGGGGTAAAATACAGGGAGCGAAAGGCTATTTACAATTTGTACAGAAACCAGATGGCAGTCGAGGGACATGAAAGGGAAGCAGTTGTTGGGAAGGGAGTAAGACAGGGTTGTAGCCTCTCCCCGATGTTATTCAATCTGTATATTGAGCAAGCAGTGAAGGAAGCAAACGAAAAATTCGGAGTAGGTGTTAAAATCCACGGAGAAGAAATAAAAACTTTGACGTTCGCCGATGACATTGTAATTCTGTCAGAGACAGCAAAGGACTAGGAAGAGCAGTTGAATGGAATGGACAGTGTCTTGAAAGGAGGATATAAGATGAACATCAACAAAAGCAAAACGAGGATAATGGAATGTAGTCGAATTAAGTCGGGTGATGCTGAGGGAATTAGATTAGGAAATGAAACACTTTATGTAGTAAAGGAGTTTTGCTATCTGGGGAGCAAAATAACTGATGATGGTCGAAGTAGAGAGGATATAAAATGTAGACTGGCAATGGCAAGGAAAACGTTTCTGAAGAAGAGAAATTTGTTAACATCGAGTATAGATTTAAGTGTCAGGAAGTCATTTCTGAAAGTATTTGCATGGAGTGTAGCCATGTATGGAAGTGAAACATGGACGATAAATAGTTTGGACAAGAAGAGAATAGAAGCTTTCGAAATGTGGTGCTACAGAAGAATGCTGAAGATTAGATGGGTAGATCACATAACTAATGAGGAAGTATTGAATAGGATTGGGGAGAAGAGAAGTTTGTGGCACAGTTTGACCAGAAGAAGGGATCGGTTGGTAGGACATGTTCTGAGGCATCAACGGATCACCAATTTAGTATTGGAGGGCAGCGTGGAGGGTAAAAATCGTAGAGGGAGACCAAGAGATGAATACACTAAGCAGATTCAGAAGGATGTAGGTTGCAGTAGGTACTGGGAGATGAAGAAGCTTGCACAGGATAGAGTAGCATGGAGAGCTGCATCGAACCAGTCTCAGGACTGAAGACCACAACAACAATAACAACAATTACTTCTTACTTTCCGCTTGGGAAGCTTCAGCTATCAGTGGAACAATGTGTAACTGCTTTCTGCTTTGGTCCTAATGGCGGGACACCATAGAGCATCGATGATTTCAGGAATCTCCCATCTCAGCAAGCGTGATGGTATGTAGCTAGATTTCGATAGCCTGTATTAGTAGTACTGCCAATGCCCGATTGCTAGACCCTGTCGCTGAAAGCACCAGTAGCCATAGAGTAGTCCAACGCAGCTGCACGATTTACCTGGTAATGCATGACAGAGCAGGCTCGGTGACTGCTACTGTGGCTGCACCCAAGTCGATTTCATGCTGGTGGTGGTGGTGGTGGTGGTGGTGGTGG
The DNA here is from genome assembly GCF_023864345.2 of Schistocerca serialis cubense. Taxonomy (NCBI): domain Eukaryota; kingdom Metazoa; phylum Arthropoda; class Insecta; order Orthoptera; family Acrididae; genus Schistocerca; species Schistocerca serialis. The sequence goes on from NC_064644.1 coordinate 58,697,966, forward strand.
TGCCAAGTTGCGTAGCGATAAAAAGCATTCAGATCACCTAGAAGAAAACATCTAACAAGTATTGTGTGCCTTAACTTTTAAAAAATGCACAATAAATATATATATATATATATATATATTTATATAATTACATTCCTGTGAATCATTGAGGAGGAATAATTTGTTTCGGTCGTCAAAGAGTAGTGACAGTACACTCACAACCACATCGTCGTCATCACCTTATAAACGAGCACGCTTATCCGCTTATCCGCCCTGTCACCATTCGCACTGTCGGACTAGTCCTTCATATTCACACTGAAGTGAAGAGCAGCTTCTGAGTCTGATTTATTTACATACAGTGTCGGCATGCATGTCCCCTCTCTCTCATGCTGATGATGCAACTGTCAGCTTGTACGTATCATCAATGTGTGTGTTGTGTGAAAACTTTGGCACATCCATATTTCATCATCTCGACAAGTCATAATGAGCAGGGTCCTGACAAAGTACGAATGCATGTGCATTTTTTTTTTTTTTTGTACCAATTGTTGCTTAGAAGTAGTTGGCCACTGACATTTGTGCAGCCGAGAGCACAATGCTTTTTCGCAGCATTCGTGATTTAGACACTTACTCAAAGTGACTTTTCACAGTACCAATTGCCAGCACAGACACACCACGTGTGTGTCCCTGCCAGTGCAGAGCATGGATGTTAGTAAAAGGGTACATCGCTTCGCATGTTAAATGATTGGCATTTTGACATCCACGGAGGGACCCGCATTGCAGTATGGCAGCAGCCTGCTGAGAATATTCTTGTAGCTTTAGAGTATATGTAAAATCTTTGCTAGCCATAGGTGGACTGTATTCGGTGTTACAAACATCATGCGAAATGGCACAAATGGATGTCACCATTTTTAGGTGGGCATGATGCGGTATTTTTGTAAGGATCAGTAGTTAAAAAGCTGTATTTAAGACCTCTAAAGTCCGAACGTATGTATGTGTTGTATCGACGGCTTTGGCAGATTTTCCGCCATTTTGCAGAATATGCCATGATGTTATGATGTCACACTGTAATGACGCCGCATGTAATTCCCACCACACGTGGGTTTCACGTACTATGTCGCCTCACGAAGCTTCGATACTGATCTACAGTAACTGATTTAAGAAGCTGAGAAATTCACTATGGATCCTCGATGTCATGTAGGCACCCTGAAACTTTCTAGTCAGTTATCAGCATAGAGTTAAAATAAAACAAAAACGGTGTTCAGAGGAAAGCTCCACGTCAGATGAAACACTAAGACTTACACTCAAAGGCACATGTACCATACAGATGCGAATTCCAGCGTTTACTTTTCGGTCAGCCGACATACGGGGGTTGCATCCTTGCTATGTAGCCAATTGATACAACGTGTATATTTGCAGCGATGTGCTAGCAATAGCTCCATCTTTCCCAGTGGTATTTGCTACTCTATATAAAGTCGTTTTATTTGTAATCCAACGTTGTGTCCGACGTTGTTATACCACACTTCGATAGCTGTTCAGTAGGGTGAAGGGTAGGTTTCTCTGTTATAACATCACGAAAAACCTATTTGATGCAAGATTTCCATATGATTCGACAATCAATCTGTTTGCCCTTGTCTTAAATGACACTGTCATAGACGGAACATCGTCGGAACTCTTACTGCTCTAATGACATCTGAAAAACAGGAAAGAAGTATTAGCTGTAATTCTCGATCTTCAGCCTCTAAGTGGCGATGCAACACACACAGTATAGTGCAGCTGGACTAGGTGTTTACAATAGGATCCCAGATAGAGTCGAAACATCACATTCCAGCCATGTGAATAACACGTTTATAGATTTGAAATAATATTCATAGGTGGCAGGGGTGGATGGGGTGAAGTAGGTTAGCAGACAATAAGTAGTGAGTGGAACGTGAGTCTGGTTTAGACATGTCCGTGCTTCCTAACACCTGCAGGATAATGGTATAGCGTGGTATTTAGAATGCACTGTCTATGTGGTTAACAGTGTTGGATAGTGAACAACTTAGAAGTTTCATATCAGAGCACACTCCACTCCACATTTCATTCTGTGAGTAAGATTCTGGACACTAATTCTGGATTGCATAGATAACACCTCATACATTGGTGTACTATGCAATACTAGTGGCACAGGCGTTGGGTAACATCTTTGGATTACCTCCTTTGACATATGTTTTGCATTCTACACTAGATACAGTTGGATCAACGCTACCGACAGTTCACAAGTTGTCTCATATTATAACAGTATGAAAATTTGGTTCCATAATGAGTATAAATTCGTCTAGATAAGTTTTATTGTGGGGACGGTCTCCTCCATGAGACTCGTACACTGCATTTGTTTATGCTCCATTCCAACAGGTTCTGTGTGGCTCATAATCTCTCTATCCGCACCATCATTTAAGATCTAAACTCACTCACACGTCGATGACATCGACAGCTTTCCATCGTTAACAAACAAGTTTAATAACTGAAACTAGAAAACATTTTAAAAAATGTTAATTGGGCAGTTGTTACACGTTGATGTTGATCTTCATATTCCATAAATAACACCATACACGGGTAGTCTAATTTGCTTATTCACTGTTTTGTGTGTGTGTGTGTGTGTGTGTGTGTGTGTTTGTGTGTATGTATTGGTGGGTGGTCACATGGGACAACTATTCATAGCAAGTGTAATGCTAGCTCGTGTGTGTTAAACATTTGCTAGTCGTCACACGCCGCGCGGAGTGGCAGCGCGGTTTGAGGCACTATGTAACGGAGTGTGCGGCCCCTCCCACCGGGGATGCGAATCCTCCCTCGGGCATGGGTGTGTGTGTTGTTCTTGGCATAAGTTAGTTTAAGTAGTGTGTAAGTCCTGGGACCGATAGCCTCAGCAGTTTGCTCCCTTAGGAATTCACAATCACAGTTGTCACACAGACTGCTATCTGTTTCCATAAGAAAGGACATCTTTATCACTAGAGGCCATATGTGGGCTGTATGGAGTGTGGTCAACAACGTTATATTTTTGCCACAGTATATGGATGCAAAATATCAATTAGGTAATGCAGTGACTAGTAAACTGCACTCGCGTTTGGGAGGATGATGCTACAAATCCGTGTCCTGCAACAATGTTCTTTAGGGAATATTCAACTTCGGCTCCAAACCGTGAGAGACAGATATATTCCACATGTCCTCATGCTAAACTATGAACGAACGAATGAAAGACAGTCTAGACGTAATGCAGACTGGTGAATAAACATACCAAGTTTTGAATTGGTTTGCGCGCCTACTGAGCAATTTTCTCACTTGATAACACTGCCTGACACAGTCTACTCCTTCGTTTGATATGTAATGTGAGCCTTATGTTGTCAGAAAAGAAAACGCACAATACTTGTGGCAGATGGATTTGCACAGGCAGTAGCCCTTCAGACCACGTTTTGACAATGTTTCGCTTTCCTTGAAGTGTTCAAGTATAGTATAGGTTCCGAAATCTTGCTGCAGAATTCGTGTCTGCGGTAGTTTCTTGTGTACTGGACAACTCTACAGTCATTAGATATAATTGTTCCTTTGAGCGAGTCTCTGTATACGAGTATTAAATACGAATGTATTTCGCTTCTGTTGAGCGAGTGGCTGCATGTAAGTATTAAATATGAATGTATTTCGTGTACCTTGGAAGAAACCCAAGCAGTGTACGATCAGGATCGAACGACTTAGTGCAACCGCTATCTGTTTGCTCTTTACAGAACATACGTTTAAAAAGACGCCCACTGAATATTACCCATATTAAGAGGTTGAAGAGAAACAGCATGAGGAATTCATACCACCCAAGCCTTCAGGTTGCGTGAGTATGAACAATACCTTCCAAAGGTTTTCAATTGTTCTGTGAGTGCATTATGCTGATGCTAAGAGAATTCGAATGTGGGGACTGTGCTCCAAGAGGCTGCATAACAAAACCTTTCTGACTCTTTTTTTTTTTTTTTTTTTGGTCATCAGTCTACTGACTGCTTTGATGCGGCCCGCCACGAATTCCTTTCCTGTGCTAACCTCTTCATCTCAGAGTAGCACTTGCAACCTACGTCCTCAATTATTTGCTTGACGTATTCCAATCTCTGTCTTCCTCTACAGTTTTTGCCCTCTACAGCTCCCTCTAGTACCATGGAAGTCATTCCCTCATGTCTTAGCAGATGTCCTATCATCCTGTCCCTTCCCCGTATCAGTGTTTTCCACATATTCCTTTCCTCTCCGATTCTGCGTAGAACCTCCTCATTCCTTACCTTATCAGTCCACCTAATTTTCAACATTCGTCTGTAGCACCACATCTCAAATGCTTCGATTCTCTTCTGTTCCGGTTTTCCCACAGTCCATGTTTCACTACCATACAATGCTGTACTCCAGACGTACATCCTCAGGAATTTCTTCCTCAAATTAAGGCCGGTATTTGATATTAGTTGACTTCTCTTGGCCAGAAATGCCTTTTTTTGCCATAGCGAGTCTGCTTTTGATGTCCTCCTTGCTCCGTCCGTCATTGGTTATTTTACTGCCTAGGTAGCAGAATTCCTTAACTTCATTGACTTCGTGACCATCAGTCCTGATGTTAAGTTTCTCGCTGTTCTCATTTCTACTACTTCTCATTACTTTCGTCTTTCTCCGATTTACTCTCAAACCATACTGTGTACTCATAAGACTGTTCATTCTGTTCAGCAGATCATTTAATTCTTCTTCACTTTCACTCAGGATAGCAATGTCATCAGCGAATCGTATCATTGATATCCTTTCACCTTGCATTTTAATTCCACTCCTGAACCTTTTTTTTATTTCCATCATTGCTTCCTCGATGTACAGATTGACGAGCAGGGGCGAAAGGCTACAGCCTTGTCTTACATCCTTCTTAATGCGAGCACATCGTTCTTGATTGTCCACTCTTATTATTCTCTCTTGGTTGTTGTACATATTGTATATGACCCGTCTCTCCCTGTAGCTTATGCCTACTTTTTTCAGAATCTCGAACAGCTTGCACCATTTTATATTGTCGAACGCTTTTTCCAGGTCGACAAATCCTATGAAATTGTCTTGATTTTTCTTTAGCCTTGCTTCCATTATTAGCTGTAACGTCAGAATTGCCTCTCTCGTCCCTTTACTTTTCCTAAAGCCAAACTGATCGTCACCTAGAGCATTCTCAATTTTCTTTTCCATTCTTCTGTATATTATTCTTGTAAGCAGCTTCGATGCATGAGCTGTTAAGCTGATTGTGCGACAATTCTCGCACTTGTCAGCTCTTGCCGTCTTCGGAATTGTGTGGATGATGCTTTTCCGAAAGTCAGATGGTTTATCGCCAGATTCATATATTCTACACACCAACGTGAATAGTCGTTTTGTTGCCACTTCCCCCAATGATTTTAGAAATTCTGATGGAATGTTATCTATCCCTTCTGCCTTATTTGACCGTAAGTCCTCCAAAGCTCTTTTAAATTCCGATTCTAATACTGGATCCCGTATCTCTTCTAAATGGACTCCTGTTTCTTCTTCTATCACATCAGACAAATCTTCACCCTCAAAGGGGCTTTCAATGTATTCTTTCCACCTATCTGTTCTCTCCTCTGCATTTAACAGTGGAATTCCCGTTGCACTCTTAATGTTACCACCGTTGCTTTTAATGTCACCAAAGGTTGTTTTGACTTTCCTGCATGCTGAGTCTGTCCTTCCGACAATCATATCTTTTTCGATGTCTTCACATTTTTCCTGCGACCATTTCGTCTTGGCTTCCCTGCACTTCCTATTTCTTTCATTCCTCAGCGACTTGTATTTCTGTATTCCTGATTTTCCCGGAACATGTTTGTACTTCCTCCTTTCATCAATCAACTGAAGTATTTCTTCTGTTACACATGGTTTCTTCGCAGCTACCTTCTTTGTACCTATGTTTTCCTTCCCAACTTCTGTGATGGCCCTTTTTAGAGATGTCCATTCCTCTTCAACTGTACTGCCTACTGCGCTATTCCTTATTGCTGTACCTATAGCGTTAGAGAACTTCAGACGTATCTCGTCATTTCTTAGGACTTCCGTATCCCACTTCTTTGCGTATTGATTCTTCCAAGCCCATATTCTCCTGTAACATTTTCTTCTATTCCTTTCCCTACAACTGCATTCCAGTCGCCCATGACTATTAGATTTTCGTCCCCCTTTACATACTGCATTACCCTTTCAATATCCCCATATACTTTCTCTATCTGTTCGTCTTCAGCTTGCGACGTCGGCATGTATACCTGAACTATCGTTGTCGGTGTTGGTCTGCTGTCGATTCTGATTAGAACAACCCGGTCACTGAACTGTTCACAGAAACACACCCTCTGCCCTACCTTCGTATTCATAACGAATCCTACACCTGTTATACCATTTTCTGCTGCTGTTGATATTACCCGATACTCATCTGACCAGAAATCCTTGTCTTCCTTCCACTTCACTTCACTGACCCCTACTGTATCTAGATTGAGCCTTTGCATTTCCCTTTTCAGATTTTCTAGTTTCCCTACCACGTTCAAGCTTCTGACATTCCGCGCTCCGACTCGTAGAACGTTATCCTTTCGTTGATGATTCCATCTTTTTCTCATGGTAACCTCCCTCTCGGCAGTCGCCTCCCAGAGATCCGAATGGGGGACTATTCCGGAATCTTTTGCCAATGGAGAGATCATCATGACACTTCTTCAAATACAGGCCACATGTCCTGTGGATACACGTTACGTGTCTTTAATGCAGTGGTTTGCATTGCCTTCTGCATCCTCATGTCGTTGATCATTGCTGATTCCTCCGCCTTTAGGGGCAATTTCCCACCCCTAGGACAAGAGAGGGCCCTGATCCTCTATCCGCTCCTCCGCCCTCTTTGACAAGGCCGTTGGCAGAATGAGGCTGACTTCTTATGCCGGAAGTCTTCGGCCGCCAATGCTGACTATTTATCAAAATTTAGGCAGTGGCCGGGATCGAACCCGGGACCGAGGACGTTTTTGATAATGATTCAAAGACGCTACCCCCTTTTTTTTATAATAATAAAGAGTGTTCAGTTAAGAGTAGGTGGATCCTAGACCACGGGTACCTCTCCTTTCTGACGCTGGTAATAAGTTAAGGTCTCATATTAATATCCAGATATGTATAATTTAAGCGGTTTGCGTATTGCTAATCTGGAATGAGGGTGCACTGCATCAAGGAGGGAAGTCGATGGGTGGCAGCAACATATGGTATCTGACACTTCTCGTCAGGACCGCTACCTTCTCTGTGTGCTTATTTAGCTGCAGCTAGTTGGAACAAGCAGAGCCTCGCAAAATATATTCTGTAAAGGGCGGAGAAAGTGCGTGACATTCTGGTGAGGTATGAGAGACCCAAGTTTTGAGACGTGGTGCTGACACGTACACTGAGGTGACAGCTCATGGGATGGACAGATGCTTGTATACAGATGAGGGTACACGAGGTAAAGCAGGGCAGTGTATATGCGGAGCTGTCATTTGTAGTCCACCGATTCACGCGGACACGTTTCTGACGTGATTGCGGCCGCACGAAGGTAATTAACAGACTTTGAAACGCGGAATGGTATTTATAGCTATAAGCATGGGAAATTTCATTTCGTAAATCGTTATTTAATTCAATATTCCGCTGTCCGCTGTGTCAAGAGGACTACAACACCAAATTTCAGGCATACTTCCCACTACAGAAAACGAGTGGCCGATGGCTTTCACTTTATGACCGAGAGTAACAGCGTTTGAGTAAAGTTGTCAGTCGTATCAGACAAGCAACACTGCACGAAATAACCGCAGAAATCAATGTTGGACGCACGACGAACGTATCTGTTAGGACAGTGCGGCGAAATGTCGCGTTAATGGGCTATGGCGGCAGAAGACCAACGCGTGAGCCTTTGCTAACAGCGCTAAATCGCTTGCAGCGCCTCTCCTGGGCTCGTGACTATATCGGCTGGGCTCTACACGACTGGTCAGATGAGTTCCAGTTTCAGTTGGTAGGGCTAGAGTGTGGCACAGACACTACGAAGCCATCGACCAAAGTTGTCAACAATGCACTACGGAAGCTCGTACTGACTCCATAATGATTTGTGCTGCGTTAACATGGAATGAAGTCTGTGCTCTGGATGTTTGGCTAGTTGCTGACCATTTGCTGCCGTTCATGTACATCAAGTCCCCAAACAGTGATAGAATTTTTATGGATGACAATGCGCCATGTCTCCGGATCACAACTGTTCGTGACTGGTTTGATGAACACTGTGGGCAGTTCGAGCGAATGGTTTGGCCACCCAGATCGCCCGGCATGACCACCTTCGGACATATATGAGAAATAATAGAGAGGACATTTTGTGCACAAAATCCAGCACCAGACAGATTTTCGCAATAATGGACAGCTATGGAGGCCACATGGCTCAGTGATTCTTCAGGGGACTTCCAACGACTTGTTGAGTACCTGCGACGTCGAGTTTCAACACTACGCCGGGCAAAAGGAGGTCCGAATAGATGTTAGAAGCTACCGTATGACTTTTGTCACTTCAGTGTACATTGATGCAGAGCGTGTGTTACTCCAGTATACGGAAACTTTTAATTTCACTTTCGACCACTTTGTTATTTGTAGCCAGTGCAATGCTGTGAAGACGTCGCGATGTTTTTGGCAGATCACGCTACTAGTAACCAAGTCCGTAAGTGCGCAGTAAAGTCACCGCTCACTCGAACAGCGGTGATTGTAAAAGTGACGCTTTTCTTACCCATCTGGAAGATTCTCTACAGTGAGTAGTTCAGCTGACAGTTTTGGTGGGTGATGCGATCGTGACGTAAATAACGTGTGCCCTATGCATTGTATGGGGACGCTACGTTACAGGGTGAATTTACTGGTTTACTCATCTGGGGACATGTTTGATCACAGCATTACTTTATTTGCTGCACCTTATAGCCTTCAGTGATAGCTTAGAGGGAAAATGTCCAATACTTTGCTACCAGATATACGACAATTCAAGACAAGCACCTATTATTGTAATACTGGCGACTATTTTTAAGTAAAATAGCTCTCAGTGACACACAGTTCCCCTAGAGGTGGACTAATATCGACAGGCGCTAGCAGTTAAATAATGTGCTGAAATAGCTATCTTCCGGTACCACGTAAGTGAGGTTAAGAAAGCAATGACACTGGTTTATGCACAGCAGTAGACATAAGTGTGTTAATAGGGGTACGAACTCAATTACTTATAACAAACATTTTTAGGTCGAATAGCCTCTATCTGCATACAGTTCGCCTAGAGGATCCACACTCTTCTGTGGAACTCACACACCGTAATGCCAAAGTATCTTACCTCGTAATATTAACAGCCATTTATTTAAGCTCTGCTTTTCGCTGCAGCACGTTATTGGTAAATATTTCGGATACTTTTGATAAAAAATGGCTCTGAGCACTATGGGACTTAACATCTGAGGTCATCAGTCCCCTAGAACTTAGAACTACTTAAACCTAACTAACCTAAGGACATCACACACATCCATGACCGAGGCAGGATTCGAACCTGCGACCGTAGCGGTCGCGCGGTTCCAGACTGAAGCGCCTAGAACCGCTCGGCCACAGTGGCAGGCACTTTTTATCACTAAATTCACTGTGGACCTCAGCTGTGCATCATACCTATGATGTAGCGCAGCGTTGACGTTATGCCAGCGATGCAAGTTTACGAAGCCTTGCCGCTGCGTATTGATATCTATGAGTGGACACGTCCTTCGATATAGTTACTTAATCTACTATCACCAGAAGCCAGCACTTCATGATAAGTACCAAAGCTCACCATCGTGAACATTATGTTCCAGTATCATCAAAAAGCGTTTTAACATCGTTATTTGGTAATGATAATTTGCACGGGAAGCGTACAAGTCAAGGCGTACTTAGTAAGCGCCAAAGGGCTTGTGGAAGGCAGCAGGAAACGCGCGCTATCGATGCCAGATGCAAAAGCTGTTACCAAAGAGTGAGACTGCTAGCCACAGTCTGTGGTTGTTTCTAATGCAGTTCTAGTGTAAGACTGGTGGTAACCAGGCTCTATGTGATTTCGAAACACTGCCCTTTAGGAAAGTGTACAAAGGCTCGCACTGTAGCAACTATGTGTTTCTATCCTAAAGAATGGAGACGTGCTTTCACTGACTACATTTCAACACATGGTTCAGAGTTTTTTTCGTCTATGTAAATGCGTCATAGAACTCGTCACTACATAACACTTCCAACTATTAATCGTCTCACTTCCTCTACGTAATTAAAAATACAGATAATATTAACATTTCGTATGCAAAACGTTTGGAGAGGAGCAGGAAGCTCTGATAAACAGAATTGACAAAAATGTTTGAAATGGCTCTAAGCACAATGGGACGTAATATCTGAGGTCATCAGTTCCCTAGACTAAGAACTACTTAAACCCAACTAACCTAAGGACACCACACACATCCATGCCCGAGACAGGATTCGAACCTGCGACCGTAGCAGCAGCGTGGTTCCGGACTGAAGCGCCTAGAACCGCTTGGCCACAGCGGCCGGCCGTAATTGACATACGGAACCTAGACAATACTGCACCTTTATTTCAAGGCTGTGGCTTTATTGACAACTGTAAATATGTGTACGCAACTTTAAATACCATCTTTGGTTCTTGATATAAAGGACAACGCAATAAATTCCATAAATGCGGTGCTGTTGCCTTGCATAACAGCAGCGAGTGTACGCTTCCTTTAATTCACGGCAGTGGTTTATGTCCGAGTGGTTAAATCTTTTTTCTGAAATTATGCAGTTCCATTGGTGTTAAAGGTTAAATTTTTGAGTATTCTTGGTTGTTTGTGTGTTCTGTGACGCGACGCTGATTTCGCGCTTCACATTCAGTGGAAGGTGCGGTTGCGTCCTATTGGCGAGATGTGCATCAGTTAGCGAGAAACGCCGTGCGCCAGACACGTGCGAGATATCGGATATCGCTCCTAGCAACGGGTCACCCCCGGTGCCGGCTCGTGGTGCGTCCGTCAGAAGCGGACCGGTGCTTCCGCTCTACATTGCGGTGACAACTTTGTAATTATGCATGAAAAGTCAACCGTCCATACGTGGGAAGTACACACTTTGCAAATACTCCGGCTGCAAGAGCGCTCACATCTCAAAGCTAGACTTGCCAGGGCAGCCGCGGTATCCCAACACAAAAATGTCTAACATTCTCTGTAGCCATGGTGGCTGCCGTTATGGAAGCAGGGAAAAAAACCCATCGCCAAAAAGTAAGTAATGTAGAATAATGAAATAGCGGGAATACGTTTGTGTAGGTAACATATTTAAGTGTTAACATCAAAACATCAGAGGTTAACGTAAGCGCGAGATACGCTATTGCAAATGTGAAATGCTGGTACATTAACAATCGGTGTAGCTGCCAGACTGTTCAATGCAAGCTTGAAAACCTGCACGTATTGCCCGACGTCAGTTCGTGGCCTGCAGTTGTCTGCCTACTGCACTTGGTCGGTCAATACAGGGACGGTTAGTGCTATCGTGTCACTGACGCTTGAGTTGTCGCCTCATGATGTCTCATATTTGCTCCATTGGAGACATACCTGGTGGTCGAGCAATCCAAGGCAACATGTCGACACTCTGTACAACATACTTGGTTACAACAGATTCCCGTATTGAGGACATAGTGATAGACATGCCTGGGGTTGTGAAGCAGCTGAATGGGTTGGAAATAAATAAATCACCAGGTTTTGGTGGGAGTCCAGTTCGGTTATACAGACAGTACTCTACTGCAATGGCTCCTTACTTAGCTAGCATTTATCGTGAATCTCTTGCCCAACGTAAACTCCCGAGGGACTGGAACAAAGGGCAGGTGACGCCATTATATAAGAAGGGTAGAAGGACGGATCCTCAAAATTGCAGACCAAAATCCTTAACATCGGTTTGTTGCAGGATTCTCGAACATATTCTCAGTTCGAATATAATGAATTTTCTTGAGACCGAGAAGATGCTGTCCATGCATCAGCACGGCTTCAGAAAGCATCGCTCTTGCGAAACGCAACTCGGTCTTTTTTCACATTATATCTTGCGAACCATGGATGAAGGGTATCAGACGGATGCCATATTCCTTCACTTCCGGAAAGCGTTTGACTCGTTGCCCCACTGCAGACTCCTAACTAAGGTACGAGCATATGGGATTGGTTCCCAAGTATGTGAGTGGCTCGCAGACTTCTTAAGTAATAGAACCCAGTACGTTGTCCTCGATGGTGAGTGTTCATCGGAGGTGAGGGTATCATCTGGAGTGCCCCAAGGAAGTGTGGTAGGTCCGCTGTTGTTTTCTATCGACATAAATGATCTTTTGGATAGGGTGGATAGCAATGTGCGGCTGTTTGCTGATGATGCTGTGGTGTACGGGAAGGTGTCGTCGTTGAGTGACTGTAGGAGGATACAAGATGACTTGAACAGGATTTGTGATTGGTGTAAAGAATTGCAGCAAACTCTAAATATAGATAAATGTAAATTAATGTAGATGAATAGGAAAAAGAATCCTGTAATTTTTTAATACTCCATTAGTAGTGCAGCGCTTGACACAGTCACGTCGATTAAATATTTGGGTGTAACATTGCAGAGCGATATGAAGTGCGACAAGCATGTAATGGCAGTTGTGGGGAAGGCGGATAGTCGTCTTTGGTTCATTGGTAGAATTATTTTGGGAAGATGTGGTTCATCTTTAAAGGAGACCGCTTATAAAACATACGACCTATTCTTAAATACTGCTCGAGCGTTTGGGATCCCTGTCAGGTTGGATTGAGGGAGGACATAGAAGCAATTCAGAGGCGGGCTGCTAGATTTGTTACTGGTAGGTTTGATCATCACGCGAGTGTTACAGAAATGCTTCAGGAACTCGGGTGGGAGTCTCTGGAGGAAAGGAGGCGTTCTTTTCGTGAATCGCTGAGGAAATTTAGAGAACCAGAATTTGAGGCTGACTGCAGTACTATTTTACTGCCGCCAACTTACATTTAGCGGAAAGACCACAAAGATAAGATAAGAGAGATTAGAGGCATATAGGCAGTCATTTTTTCCCTCGTTCTGTTTGGGAGTGGAACAGGGAGAGAAGATGCTAGTTATGGTACGAGGTACCCTCCGCCACGCACCGTATGGTGGATTGTGGAGTACGTATGTAGATGCAGTAGATGTAGAACAGTGGTACGTGGGCGAGCGTTATCCATTTGGGAAACACCCCCTGGAATGCTGTTCATGAATGGCAGCACTACAGATCGAATCCCAGACTGACGTTCCAACTTCGTACTCAGGGTGCAAGGGACAGTCACGAGAGTGCTCGTGCTGCCATACGAAAACACACACCCCTGACCATAGCTGCAGGCTTGGTTCAGTGTGTCTGGCACCCATATAGGTTGTCTGAGGCCCTCAACTGTCCTCCTCCAACCAATACGAGACCATTACTGGCACTGAGGTGGAACCAGGATTCGTCAGAAAGCGCTACAGGCATTCACCCCGCCCTCCAGTGAGTTCTCGCTTGGCACAACTAAACTCACGTATGGTGGTGTTTCGAATCAATGGAATGCCTCTAGATGGCGTCTGGCTCGGAGCTGTCCTTGAAGTAACAGATTTATAACATTTTTTTGAGTCACTGTAGTGCCCACTGCTACAGAGGCAGTACGATCCGCCAGAGTCATACACCGGACACGATGGTCTTCACTCCCGATAGTGCCACGTGTCCATCCCAAGTCGTGTCTTTTAGCGACCGTACATTCTCGTGACCATCGTTGCCAGCAGTCATATACAGTGCTTACATTCTTGCCAAGTCTTCCTGCAGTACCGTGGAAATACTGTAATATTCAGCTCCTCGTAGCCCTTCTACATGTCCTCGTTCGAACTCAGTGAGGTGTTAGCAAACCTGTTTTGTGTCCTCATAGAGGGCCTACTACTGCCACTCTCTTGCGAGTGGCGCAACATTTGTATAGACATCATCTTTCAGATATAGAAATACGCCTACCAACTTTCCTTTACGTCGCACAACTCCTTCTTGGTGCTACGATTTTTTTCCATCATTCTGATATTACTCCCAAAGTAGACTCCTTAAGTGTACAATACAAGATCGGATTTATTGATAATCAAATTACACAATACGACCAGTGACCCAAAGTATAAATAGCATAACTAGTGCAACGTAATGAGAGCAATTTAATACAATAACAACTAACAGGATAAAGCTACTAGAACCTGAATTACCACCACGACCATTTACGGACTTAAGCTTGCTGTTGAAAAATCTCTAATAACATTTCCTTAGGGAAAAACATTCCAACAAATAAAAAAGTGAAACTTCCTGGCAGATTAAAATTGTGTGCCCGACCGAGACTCGAACTCGGGACCTTTGCCTTTCGCGGGCAAGTGCTCTACCAACGGAGCTACCGAAGCACGACTCACGCCCGGTACTCACAGCTGTACTTCTGCCAGTACCTCGTCTCCTACCTTCCAAACTTTACAGAAGCTCTCCTGCGAACCTTGCAGAACTAGCACTCCTGAAAGAAAGGATATTGCGGAGACATGGCTTAGCCACAGCCTGGGGGATGTTTCCGGAATGAGATTTTCACTCTGCAGCGGAGTGTGCGCTGATATGAAACTTCCTGGCAGATTAAAACTGTGTGCCCGACCGAGACTCGAACTCGGGACCTTTGCCTTTCGCGGGCAAGTGCTCTACCAACAGCACTTTCCCGCGAAAGGCGAAGGTCCCGAGTTCGAGTCTCGGTCGGGCACACAGTTTTAATCTGCCAGGAAGTTTCATATCAGCGCACACTCCGCTGCAGAGTGAAAATCTCATTCTGGAAATAAAAAAGTGATTGCTAGCAGAAATTACAAACATATAATTATTCCAACCCTTACCTTCCATAACTCAGTTGCTGATAATCAGAGACGTAAAACGATGTTATTTCGACAAGAATTTCTAAAAACAACAACTGCAAAATCCATAATTATTGCTTTTATAAAATCTTTTTGATTGATCCCCATTTATAGACTATACCGTATTCATCGAACCCACTGGACTCTCGATCCACGTTTCTACCGAGTAGATCAACACCGTCTTACAGCTTCAAGTACAGAATACAGAAGTCTACAATGAATTCAAAATAATACTTTCCTTCTTGTGCAACACGCCCCAACCGCTGCCACTATTCCGTCCAGTAATTCAGCAGCCTAGAACGTGTATATGATGTGTTTTATTTTTACAGAAGCAACTATACGTGGAGTTCATCAACGGAGACCGTGTCCTCCTATACATACTACTTAGACATTGGTTTCATTAACTTACAACAGGCATACGCTACACACTAAAACAATCACATTTTATAAATTTAACAAACTTCGTGCAAGCATACGTAACGAAGTCAGTTGAGTTAGACTGCCACGTCAGTCAATCAGCATCACTTTTAATGTTCCTTTTACAATACCGTTGACACACTGCAAAATACGAACTGCGAGACACAAATTGTATTTCACGAGAGATAGACCATCACAAACAGTGGTCAAAAGTTCAAAGATCCTTCATTGAGTAAACCCTTATCAGAGGCAAAGTACAAACCAGCTTTATGAAAACGTAGGCTTCGTGCGTGCTTAAATTTCTACAAAAAGCTGTTATCACATTTTCCCTTGAACCCTGGTACTTCTTCTTTAACACTGCCTGAGCACGGCACAAAGCACACCACTTGGTACCGGCCAGTTCTCTTGGCCCACCAGCCACGCCTCTTCCACCACGACACCACATTTCTGGCTTGCCCCACTTCCAGTCTACAATCTCCACAATCCCAGCGACCAAAGTGCCAGAGACCCTCGGGATCTTCGCTGACTGAAGTGACGTTACTGCCCCTTGATCAAACTTACTGATAAGTGCCGACATGGCAAGGAGTCCCCCCTCCCCTTTGATTTCGACCGTCGCCGAGGGCCTGGTATTATCTGGAGAGGTGACCTCTTATCTGTCCGCCGGTTCCAAGATCCGTTAAGTTCACCCTAAAAGGTGTAAGAAATTCAATGACTTCCAAGTGTCCCTTGAAACGCGGCAGCAACTTTTTAGTGATCTTCTCCGATGCTTTACTGACCCCTGATAGTTCTTATGAATACCCAGCCCCCAATCCAGTAAGTGTTCAGCTGCCTCCCTTGGTTATAGCGTTTATGTTCTCTTTCGTAGGCTCGCGGAATATTCCTTTTTGCCGAGTGCCTCTTTGTAATCACCTAACAAGAATCTGTATTCTCCCGTAATAAGTCCTCGATAGTCTAGAAGTTGCAGAGAGGGTTGGCTAACCTGTAACTCAACATAAGATCGGTCGAAGCGGACTTACGACTCTCGTGCCGAGCTCTACTGAAGGCCATCGTGAGCCATGACAACGAAAGGTACCATCCACCTTGACTGTTACTATACAGATTTAAGATTGCTATTAATTCTCTCCGTGTACAAAGAGTTAGGATACTGGGGTGTTGTTGTGGGGGTGTCGGATTGCGGATTCCCTTACCAGGCCAAAATATTTTTTAGTGGTGGTAGCAATATTCAGCACTAAACACTGGGCTGCGGCGAAGGTTGCAAAAGTACCTCGTATACACTGAGTGTTAGCAAGTGGGGTGGGTAACTACCAAGCAAATCGCGTAAGCATGTCTACATACACAAAAATAAACCTATTAGCGCTGACTGATTGAGGCAGAGGACCCATAAAGTTAATATGCTTTCGTTGAAAAGTTAAGGTTTTGAGCACCCCTGCGTTGTCAGAGACCGTTGACAAACTAAAATAAAAGCAATTGTAACCTCCCCCCTCACTTATCGACCTTAATGACAGTGAAAAATTAAACCGCGTGTACCTAATGGAAATTTGGGAAAAGCAATCGTCACCGAAGTTAGTCTATCGGTAAAGAGGGAGGAAAGGGTTGCATCTAAATGAAAGGAAAAATGCAAATGAAACTGGTGGAAATTAATTTTGAAAAGGGGTAAAGTTAATGAAGAAAGTAAATGTGCGGCCGTTACGTTAACAATTAACTAGCGGTAATTAGATATTTGAGATTTGGGGGAAATCACGGTCGCCAGTCCTAAGGACAATTACTATAGTAACTGAAAAAGAAAGGTTATTACACATATAATTAACACTAGAAGCGTGGCAACTGAAGGTTGACACGTGTAGTGTGAAAACTGAAAGTTTGTCAGAAGTAATAAATTTCGCTACACTCTGACTTAATTTAGCAAAAGAATTAATAAAACCGGAAAATCGAAAGTTAATTTAGTGACTGAAGTTAATAGTGAGCTTTCTTTCTGAAGCACATCGAAATCCAGTAAAATACGGTTAGTCTTGGACTACCTCAACAATCATTTCAAAAGCAACTTGACTCTACGCAATTTAGAAACAAGATATTTTACTTTGAACTTGAATTAAATGATTCTGAACTATTAACAATAGTAATATTTAGTACGTACCAAGCTGAGCTGCAGTCACAGGTAAGCTAAAATATGCTAACAAAACTCGCACTCTAAATTTGTGCTCGTGTAACCTAAATATTGTAGCCAGCTACTGAACTTTGAAATTAAAGCAGTGAAATCTAATTATATTATTTTAATGCTGGCGTTTGAATTTCAACGACACTCGGGTTCATTTCGGAAAAGGAAGGGACCCTGCTTGGCAATGCAATTGGGACAATGAGCAACAAAGGTTCATGCTAAGTTGCTGTAATTTTGCGAGGCAAATGGAACAATTTGAAAAGCTGAGGTCTGCCATACAGTTCTGAAACTTTACGTGCTTTTAGTCTTCCTTGTTGGTTGATTGAAGGTTTGAAGCCGTCGATCGAGGAGGTGGCGACGGTCACTCATTGTCGGCCGTCGCTGTTACAGAAGCTGGATGTTGGCGCGCCTTCTTCTCGACACGGTCACCAGGCGAAACGGGCTCTTGATGTGCGCCAGCTAATGCTTCCCGTCCGCGACACCATGTCAGAAACTATCATCGCGAGTCGAGCGCAATTACATGCTGCCAAACCCCGAAAGCGCGGCAACTCGCGGGAGCGTCACACAACACACCTGCTCCACTCGCTACTCCCGCCAGACCCTTCTGCCCGCTCTGCCCGCGCTCCACGCGGCAGAGTTAACACTACCAAAGATCCTACACACTTTGAGTCTTCACACGACCTATCGATGTAATCGTTCGATAGCAGTTTTCCCTAGGCAAGACCCAGCGTAAAAATACAAATAATATTTACGAAACAAACCAATTATACATCGACATAAGTGCATAAATATATATATATATCCAAACAGTAAAGCAATTACAATATATAAAGAGACAGAAATGTCATATCTTGAGGTAACAAAACAAGGAAAAAAATAATAGTACAATAGATGGAAATAGGAGGATATGCATTTCCGGCGTTACACGTGCCCCACATTGTCTGAGGATGTTCGTGTAACGTAAACAGACTCAGAAAATGTCCCAAAAAAGAAACAGCGGAAATGCATATGCTCAAAACATCAACAAAATTTAGCATTCGTCTAATTAATCATAAATCTATTTTTAGACAATAATAATTGAGTGGAGACACTCCTAATCTTATTCCACTCTGTCATCTTGCACAAAATAAAACAGGTTGACAACATATTAAAATTCATAGAAAACATAGAAAATGGTTTAGCTATTCTAAAATCGTCAAAATTCGTAACACTATCAAGAAATGGAATACTATTTACAAAATTAATCAGAGTACATGGTCATAAAAACAGGTAGATCAAAATACGCAAATTAATAATTAATTACATAGAATACACATTTTTATGTAACTTTTCATAATTAATATTCTCGTCATGGGAGTCCATTAAACGCTAAACAAGAAAATAACACACATCAGATCGAAAAAACATAAATACTGACAGTAGAATTCTTTCAGCTGTCCAGGAAGAAAAACAATTCCGCCTTCCGTACTCGCAAGTACAAAGAATGCCGACAGCGGCCCAAGAGCCAACAGCGGCACAAGAGCCGACAGCGGCTCGCCTCGCCAGTATTGTTGCGCCCGCGTGTGCGGCGCGCTCGATCTCACTCGCCCTTGTGACGGCGTTTCCAGAACGTCCGTTTCACTGAATTCTTTCGGAAAAACCCACTCCCGAGTAATCTCAAGGAGTCCATAAACACTATCACAGTGGATAACTCAACACTGTCCATCATCACACGCATGTACTAGCCTGAA
Organism: Schistocerca serialis cubense; assembly: GCF_023864345.2. Taxonomy (NCBI): domain Eukaryota; kingdom Metazoa; phylum Arthropoda; class Insecta; order Orthoptera; family Acrididae; genus Schistocerca; species Schistocerca serialis. Next base: position 58,717,160 of record NC_064644.1, read on the forward strand.
ACTTAAAACAGCGTCTAAGTACATCGGCAATGACTAGTAAATCACATCTTTATGGAATCTTACAGCTATTTACAAAATCATATTTACATTCCTTAATCTACTGTGACTCAGCTGAAAACTTAACTAGCAGCTTGGATTTTTCAGTTGATTAGATCATGATTAAATTGATTAAAATTAAATTGATTAATCAAAATTAATTACTTATTAATTACAACTTCTTTAATGACCTTGGTCAGTCAAAAGCATCGCCACATGGCACATCCTTAAATCTTACACTCTATATCTACATACTGTACAAATTACCCTATCTGTGGTACTAATCAATCCTTGGTTGGTACAATTTCAGGTCTGCTATGTTTCGTATACCTAATAGCTTTCCAGAGCTTGGATACTCTAAGCAATAAGCATTTGTGTGAGGTATACCAATGACTTTATATGGTCCATTATAAACAAACTTAAATTTAGAGATTTCATTGTCTATCTCGCTCGATTTCTCATGAGCTTTTACAAGTACTAAGTCTCCGATCGCAAACTTAGCAAAACGCGCTTTAGCGTCATGACGACGTATGCGAGCATCGGCTTTAAGCTTCATTACTTCTCGCAAACGATCTTTTTTCACACCAATACTAATGTCAATCTGTGGAGGGAATTTGATTATCTCTTCCACTAAACTTTTACTTCTGTCATCCAACAGGATTTCCTCTGGAAAAAATCCCGTCGATTCATGTCTCAAGGTGTTCATAATTCTCTCAAATACTGCTACATATTTGCCCCATGCCCTATGGTTGTGATGGCAATAGGTACGGCACAGTCGGCCTAGCTCGCGCATATACCTCTCAGCGGGATTCCCAGCCGGACAATGAGCAGAAATATGGATCACCTCGACCCCATTACTTTCCATGCCTTCATTCCACAACTTAGAAGTAAATTGTGCCCCATTGTCTGATAGAATCGCCTTGGGCTTACCAATATGAACAAAATAATCGTTCACAAGCTTGCTATAGACCGCTTTGGCTGTAGCTTTCCTAATCGGGTATAGTTTGATGAACTTGGAAAAAGCTTCTAGCACTACTAAAATGTAGGCAAAGTTTCCTGATGACTTGGGCAAAGGTCCGTACAAGTCCACGCACAGTAACTCAAAGGTGTCGTTAGGCCTTATACTTTGCATAGGACCACGACTCGTACAGTTGGTAACCTTCACCTTCTGACATAAATCGCAAGTTTTCACTCTGTCAGTAACTCGTTTTAACATGTTGTTAAAATGCACTACTTCACTCAGCTTTTCCGTACATTTCTTTGGTCCACAGTGACCATACGCCAAATGGTAGTAGTCTATTATTTCCGTGACGTATTTGGTGGGCCAGCATACCCGCCAAATATTACTATCTTCACCCTTACGTATGTACAAGATATGATCGTATATCTTGTAATACTTCCTTAATTTCTCTCCTTCTGGACTCTTTTCATCATATCGGGTTTTCACCATATTTAAACAACCATCCTCGTTCTGATGACGACGTAGATTCTTACAGATGTTCATTATTAATTTACGTCCCTCAACTTCTTTAAAATAGTACAATTTGACCACTCCATCTGCCTCATCTTTCAATAGACCTTGATTAGACTCGGGCAACCGCGACAGCGCATCCGCTACGCAATTGTCGGTCCCTTTTACGTAACAGATGTCATAGTTAAATTGCTGTAAACACAACGACCACCTAGTCAGTCTTTCGTGAAGTAGTTTACAATCCTTCAGATAAGTGAGCGCCTTATGGTCCGTATGAACAATCACCTTACGGTCCCATAGGTAACCCTTGAACTTCTTGAATCCCCACACGATAGCGAGACACTCTTTCTCAGAAATCGTGTAGTTTCGCTCACTTTTTGATAAAGTTCGACTCGCGAACGCTATCGTCCGGTGTTCCTTATCCTCTCCTTTACCAACTTCTTGGAACAGTTCTACCCCCACCCTGTAATTCGACGAATCCGTTCCCAGATGGAAGGGTAGCGATAAATCAGGATGAAATAGTATGTTAGGTCTTAACAACTCGTCTTTTAATCTCTCGAAAGCGGTCTGACACCCGTCAGTCCACACAAACGGAACATTTTTGCGTAAGAGGTTATTCAAATTTTCATCATTAAACACTTGTCCTTGTTCAAATTTACGGTAAAATCCTGTGAGCCCCAGAAAACTTTTTAACTGTTTCCTAGACTTGGGTGGAGGACAATTCCTTATTGCCTCTAGTTTCTCTGGGTCTTTCGTAATACCAGCAGTGGTAATTACGTGCCCTAAAAATTTCAGTTCCTGCTTCACAAATTCGCATTTCTTTAGCTTTAGAGTCATTCCGCCACGGCGCAATGCTCTAAAAACTTCATCTAACAGGTCACAATGGTCATGCCAAGTGGCATTGGCCAACAATAGGTCGTCAACATATACAGTTAATCTTGAACTCAAAGCCGGTCCTAGCACTTTATCTAGGGCCCTGATGAATACGGACACAGATATATTAAGTCCAAACGGCAGTACTCTATACTGATAACACCTGCCCGAAAACAAGAAGGCGGTGTATGGCCTAGATTCTTCTTCGAGTTCTATTTGCCAGTAACTAGCCGTCAGATCGAGGCTAGTCATGAACTTAACGTCATGAAAACGTTGCAAAATCTCCTCCATACTCTCTGGTCTGTCTGTTTCTCGTTGAACGACCCTATTCAACGTGCGTGCGTCAATCACAATACGCACACTACCATCCCGTTTTGCTACAATGACCAAACCGTTATTGTATGGACTAGTACTTCTTTCAATCACTCCCCATTCGATCATCTTATCTATCTCCCGTTGCACTGCTTCCTTTTTGGACAGCGGTATAGCATACGGTCTCACGAAGAATGGTTCGTGCGGAATTACATGCAACTTGCATTTATATCCTTCCACAAGACCCGGTTTGTCTGAAAACACACTCTTATTCCTCATCATCACTTCATACAGGCCTCGTCTTTGTTCGTGTGTTACGTTTGACATACCGTCTACAATACTTTCCAATTCAGTTTCTACACTATTGTCAATGCCGAGATTCCTCACATTACAGTAGTTCAAATTCATACCTACATCAATACCATTCGGCCAGTTAACAATGTGTATAGGCTGGTATTGCCTATGCACACCGTCTCCTGCCTCGTCAAAGCTAACTACTATCGTATTATCTAGTGACATACATGTCAAAGTTTTGCTTTCGCAGTTAATCACTGCACGGTACTTTAATAGCCAATCTAACCCGATAATTACTTCCGTAGTTAAGTCTGGCACGACGACAAACTCTTGCTCAAATCGTGCCCCACATATCTCGAAGTTGACAAAAATCTGTTTTGTGACCGGTTTACTGGCCTTCCCAGTAGCACCGATAATTTTCACTCCTGTTACTGGCATAACTACGATGCCGGGTCTGTCTTTCAGTAACTCAAATATTTTCCCAGATACAGCACTCAATTCTGCACCGGTGTCAATCAACACGTTTAGTTGTAGGTCGTGCATATTAACAGACACTACTATCTGTCTACACTTGTCCTCGGCTGTTTCATTATTTTCCCACAGTAAATCCTCGTCTATATCCAGGTCATTCCAGAAAAAACCATCCGGCTTTGATCCTAAATTCGGCTTATCTGGCGGCTTTTTCAGCCTCTGTTCACTTACAGTTTTAATTTCAACACGTTTGTCCTGAGGCTTAGTCTGTAGCTTCGCCTCCAATACCGAAACCTTTTCCTGTAACTCGTCAACTAGTGAGTGCTGCTTTGCTATCACTTCACTAATTGTCACCTTCGTTGATTCCTCTTTGGTCAGATTGATCTCATCTGCCAATCTACCTGGAAGAATGTGCCCAGTAGCATCTGAAATTACTTCCTCTGGATCTGCGCAACCCACACTGCTACCGTCTGACCGTATAACGTCAGCTCTAACCTCATACACGCTGTAATCTACGTGCTTTTCTACCAATCGCTTCCGGCTATCACTAAAATTTTCGTAATCTTTCTCCTTAATACTCTCGCAATGTTTAAACTGGATGTTCGCGTCGGATGGGTCGGCTACTTCTACCACTACAACTTTCGGTAAAGTCTTCCGGTTAGGGCCAGAACTTTCCGTTACTACTTCAACATTCAACTCCTGCGGGACGAAACACGACGCATCTTGCTCGTGCTCCCCCTTAACATCAACTATTTCTAGTAAAGTCCGCCGGTTAGGGCCAGAACTTTCCATCATGTCACAATCACTATCTTCCTGCTGGACGAGACGCGGCAAATCCTGCCCGCGCTCCCCATAAACACTTCTCCCGTACAGGCCCCTATAATCTCTTAGTTCGTCGTATAAGCGACCGAACTGCCTTAACCAGACCTCATCCCTCTCTGCATCCCCTCGCTCGATGACGGACGTTGTATCCGACATCTGATCTTCTTTCAACACTTGCGAATCATTCTTAAACTCAATCTCCAGTTCCGCTGTGGGTATTACAGCTGCCACTTTATAGTCGATTTCCGGAACACTATTTAAATTTTTCTCACTGACAGTGAATGTATTTTCTACTGCCGTGTCTACAGCTGATCTACTACTTGTGGGCGCACTCCTTTCTCCTAATACTGGCACACTCTCCCGCCGTTGATTATTCCATACGGAATTTTCATAACGACGACACCTGGGTTTTCTCCTGTTATTGGGCCGCCAAAATTTCTCCACGCCCGGTCGGCCCGTCACCGGCGCGGCTAATGGTTTCCCTGTCTCGTCCCAGCAGATACGATCCCCGGATACTGCTGAGGCGGCTGGTCACACCCTCTGGCGTTATTACTATTCTGCGCAGCCCGTATCACGCTAGTGTGATACTGGTTTCCGTCATTCCTGTTATTATTTGCATTGTACCGATTGTTATTACGGTCCGAACCATTATTGTTATTGCTGCCATGGTTGCGGTATGCATTATTCCCATGGTTATCGTTGTTGTGGTTGCTGTGGTACCCGTTGTTGTTACCACGACCTCTACCACTGTCGCGATTATTGCGCCAATTGTCCTCGTCCTCAACTCTTTCCAGGAAATCATTGATTGTCCTGTAATTGCTTCCTACGTAGCGTTTTGTATCATCTGGAAGCTTCATGTAGAGTTCCCAGACTATTTCGGATTCCGTGCGGCGATCACGCAAATATTCCAACTTGCGGATCCAGCCCTCACAAAACTCCTTCATCGAGCCGCGCGAATTCGCATCGAAAGGCCTCGATACGACAAATTCGCGCCAAACACCTTGCTGTTTTTGCTCTGACCAGTATTCAGCCAGAAACAAATTTTTAAATCCGTCAAAAGTAAGGTTCGTAATGTTGAGGTTTAAGCCCCAACGCTTGGCATCACCAGCCAACACATCAATAATCGCATTAATTTTTCTCTCATCAGTCCATGGTCTGGGTAAAACTCTTTCACAATTCTTAATGAAATCCGTCGCATGTATACCTCCTTTTTTCAAGGGGTCGAACCGCTCCTCTTTCGTCAACAACTCCGAACTATGTGCACAGATTGGCACATAGCTCTGTTTTTCGTCAAGTTTCTTTTCTAATTCCGACACTCTCGTAATTACTTGGCAAGTGGTTGTCGCAAGCGTTTCTACTTCCTTTTTTTTCTCTTCGCAGGTATTAGCCTGCTTCGTCACTTTGGTATCTACTTCGGATACTAAAGCCTTTAAAGTTTCCACCTTCTTTTGATCCTCTTTTTTCACTAATTGAATTTGTTCCGTCACCTTATTCTCGATGATCGGAGCAACTGATTCTCCTACACTTTTCTCGATTCTGCTAATTTCAGAATTAAAACGCGTATTTATGCTCGCAATTTCCGTCTGAACGCCTATCATTTCCTGTTTAAGATTACCGATTTCGGTATTAATCACAACAATATCTTCTTTGATTTTATCAACTTTTGCGTTAACAACTCCAACATTGTTGTTAACAACATTAATAGCTTTGTTCTGATTGTCTAGCTTCCTGTCAATTTTTTCAGACTGAGCTTCTTGCTTGGCAGCCTGAGCTTTAATTTCTGCCGATTGAGTTTCTATCTTGCTAGACTGAGCCTTGATTTCGTTAGTCAAAACATTCAATAAATCAGCTAAATTCCCGGAAACTACCGGTTCTACTTCCGTAGCGGCTTCCTCTTTAATTGTCCCCGCGTGTTCGTCATCAAGGGGTTCAGATTTGATTTTCACTTCCGATTCCGAAACATATTCTAAAGTTTGGAATTCCATTTCTGCTCTTTGTTGCGTTTCGGCGGTCGCGTCTTTCACGCTAGCCGCCTGCCCCTGAACAATGGGTACCGCGGTGTGCGTTTCCCACTGTTCGACCGATTGTTCCGTATCCAAGTCTACCAAATTTTGGTAATTGTTGCCTTCACTCATTTTAATAATTTTCAGTATAAATGACAAATCTCAAATCTCATTAGGATTCCTTCCACTACTTAATCTCGCTGACGTAACTATCTGTTCGTAACCAGTACTTCGTTACGAGATTTGCAACATACAAAATTCGTGTCCAGAACAACCTCAAATCCGAAGATTGTCCTGTCACAGTCGCCACGTGTAACCTCCCCCCTCACTTATCGACCTTAATGACAGTGAAAAATTAAACCGTGTGTACCTAATGGAAATTTGGGAAAAGCAATCGTCACCGAAGTTAGTCTATCGGTAAAGAGGGAGGAAAGGGTTGCATCTAAATGAAAGGAAAAATGCAAATGAAACTGGTGGAAATTAATTTTGAAAAGGGGTAAAGTTAATGAAGAAAGTAAATGTGCGGCCGTTACGTTAACAATTAACTAGCGGTAATTAGATATTTGAGATTTGGGGGAAATCACGGTCGCCAGTCCTAAGGACAATTACTATAGTAACTGAAAAAGAAAGGTTATTACACATATAATTAACACTAGAAGCGTGGCAACTGAAGGTTGACACGTGTAGTGTGAAAACTGAAAGTTTGTCAGAAGTAATAAATTTCGCTACACTCTGACTTAATTTAGCAAAAGAATTAATAAAACCGGAAAATCGAAAGTTAATTTAGTGACTGAAGTTAATAGTGAGCTTTCTTTCTGAAGCACATCGAAATCCAGTAAAATACGGTTAGTCTTGGACTACCTCAACAATCATTTCAAAAGCAACTTGACTCTACGCAATTTAGAAACAAGATATTTTACTTTGAACTTGAATTAAATGATTCTGAACTATTAACAATAGTAATATTTAGTACGTACCAAGCTGAGCTGCAGTCACAGGTAAGCTAAAATATGCTAACAAAACTCGCACTCTAAATTTGTGCTCGTGTAACCTAAATATTGTAGCCAGCTACTGAACTTTGAAATTAAAGCAGTGAAATCTAATTATATTATTTTAATGCTGGCGTTTGAATTTCAACGACACTCGGGTTCATTTCGGAAAAGGAAGGGACCCTGCTTGGCAATGCAATTGGGACAATGAGCAACAAAGGTTCATGCTAAGTTGCTGTAATTTTGCGAGGCAAATGGAACAATTTGAAAAGCTGAGGTCTGCCATACAGTTCTGAAACTTTACGTGCTTTTAGTCTTCCTTGTTGGTTGATTGAAGGTTTGAAGCCGTCGATCGAGGAGGTGGCGACGGTCACTCATTGTCGGCCGTCGCTGTTACAGAAGCTGGATGTTGGCGCGCCTTCTTCTCGACACGGTCACCAGGCGAAACGGGCTCTTGATGTGCGCCAGCTAATGCTTCCCGTCCGCGACACCATGTCAGAAACTATCATCGCGAGTCGAGCGCAATTACATGCTGCCAAACCCCGAAAGCGCGGCAACTCGCGGGAGCGTCACACAACACACCTGCTCCACTCGCTACTCCCGCCAGACCCTTCTGCCCGCTCTGCCCGCGCTCCACGCGGCAGAGTTAACACTACCAAAGATCCTACACACTTTGAGTCTTCACACGACCTATCGATGTAATCGTTCGATAGCAGTTTTCCCTAGGCAAGACCCAGCGTAAAAATACAAATAATATTTACGAAACAAACCAATTATACATCGACATAAGTGCATAAATATATATATATATCCAAACAGTAAAGCAATTACAATATATAAAGAGACAGAAATGTCATATCTTGAGGTAACAAAACAAGGAAAAAAATAATAGTACAATAGATGGAAATAGGAGGATATGCATTGCCGGCGTTACACAGTAATAGCCCTCGGTCGAAAAAATGAAATCTTTTGGTCTAGGTTTCGGCAACTAATAAGAGTGCCTTCATCAGAAGTAAAACATTCATATTGGCATGTCAGTATAAAACAAATATCAAGTGATAAAGCTTTAGTCACAAAATCTTGTAACTAAAGCTTTATTTACCTAGATCAGAAGACTTCATTTTTGCGACTGAAGGCTGTTATTGCTTTAATTTTAAGTTGAAAAGGTTTCTTAACTACCCTTTCCACATATTCCACTAATGATTCATCTACACCTTGTTTACTTTCATAATATTTGAAAATTAATTCTTTTGAGGGAGGAACTGGAATTACACTAACAATTTCGCCCGAAACGGTTCCCATGTATTGTTTTCCTAGCAAACAAGTTTCTGTGATACTTCCTTCTCATCACTACTTCCTTTTCCCTGCTGACTGGGCATTTGAGTATTACTGTAACGTTCCCACCATAACTGAATCGTATTACTATAAGTATGCAACTGATAAACCTGAATCATATCTACCCCAGACAAACTGCTCCTTCTTTCTAAGTAGTGACCCAGACGACCCTATAGTCTATGCATTTGAATGTGCAGGGATACCATCCTCACCCTGAAGAACTTCAATGATTTTCTCAAATACAGTGGAAATCGAGACGGCAGTGACATTTAATTCCTTGGGGTCCGAAATCGTAGGTAAGGATGCCATATTGTTGTTTCGACATAATGCTTCCATCTGCTTGAATATTCATTCTTTGCAATTCATTGATCAGCTCACCCCACTGCAAACAAGTCAGATTCTCAGACACACTAAAATAACAAAGACAGATCAGCGTATAATAAACAACCAACAGTACAACGAATAAATATTATCTTAATTACAATAATCACACCTCAATCAATCAAAGGCCCTCTGCTACTAAATTGTCATAGAAGCAGGGAGTTGGTCCCAAAATAATTACTGAAAGAGCCGATTGAATATGTGTACAACGCAAGGTCAAATTTATTCATCATCAAATTACACAGTATGAATCATGAAAAAACGTATAAATTTCGTAACTAGTGTAATGTAACGACGCAAGTTTTGTATAAATGATTTTCTTTTGACCTATGACCATGTGCAGACTTCGTCAACTACGTCAGTTACAACACACTTCAAAATTATTTAAATTCTTTTTAAATTGTCTCTGAATGGTTCTTGAACGAAACTGTAAAACATCATCATTTGAGTCGTATGCGCAGAATTTCGTCACTCAGTCCAATTTGTTTGTGCAAATCTTTTCAATTTAGATGTCGTTTGTTTCTTCTCAGAAATTATATTAATGCAAGTTATCTGATTCAACAAATATTAGAACCACATTGAATAAACTTTCCAGATTCAAACTCGCGATGAACGTTGTCGAAATTAATAATCAATTCATTCACATAATTCTTCATAAATAAATTCTCGGAACACGTATTTGAACTTTAGCAGTATCCACTAGTTTATTATCTTCCTACATATAGACGTGAACATGAGCCTTGACAAGATAGGACTGAACATTTACAACATGATTAAACTTTCTATGACATCATTGTTGTAGAAACATTACAAATTCTTATTTTTTTCCAGTTTTTAGAAGCACAACGCAACAACCCGGTTTCAGGATCTCTGCTGTCGATCCGCGACGTATACTGGCCAGCAATTTTCTCTCTGGCCCCGGCAGTGAAGATGCTGTCTCCGTTCACTGCGCCGCCCTCTCCGTACATGAAACATAAAAAATAAATACAAAAGATTAGATAATACACAACAATTACAAAGATTACAAAAATACATAAACAAAACACTAAATTAAATTTATATTCACCTGCAAACTGGGCTGACACTGATGAATGGGTGACGCTTCAATTTGGCGTCCCACTACACTAGTACAACATAATGACTGCAAGTTAGTATAAGGATACCCAACAGAATTTGAACTACTACTATGGCCATTTATGACCTAGACATTCTGCAGAAAAATCTTATCTAAAAACAGACCCTTCTGAATAAATTCGAATCCTTCACACACATTATATAGTTTCTGATAATCAGAGGTTTAATAGTATTTTATGAAGACTAGAGTATACAATTGTCTTGATTTAGTCTCGTTTATAGAACAAATCATAACCATGGATACCAGTAGCCTCGTTAGAGCCAAGTATATCGACACCTTTTACATCGTTTACACGAATACAGAAGTCTGTACTGAATACAAAGTAATTCCCACCTCCTGGTGCAACACATCTCAGCTGCTGCCACTGTTCTTACAACAGGCATATGTCAAACACTGGAAACGATAATATTTCATCGGATTAACAGATGATATGCAAACACCCATGATGAGATCACTAGCGTCAGATTGCTACGAAAGCTGTCAGAGCAACACCAGACTATTACTCTGAGTGTCTTATAACAATTGACACACTTCAGAGGACTGTCCGATATAAACTTGAGCACTATGTCTATGAATCACAAATAACAGGCTGTGACAAAAGGCGGTGAACAGTACCAAGAGGCTTCTCCAGTAAACTCTGGGCAGAGGCACAGTGCAACCGCACTTTAATGCAAACGTGGGCTTCGTACATTGTCACATTGACACAAAATGCAACTACCACGTTTCCCCATCAAGCCCTGATACTTCTGCAGCAACAATGCCTGAGGAGGCCACTGGTCGTGCCACTCGTTCTAGGCCCACTAGCTGTGCCCGCCCGCCATCCTCCCGGCCTGCCCCACTGCCAGTTAACATCCTCCACACTCTGTGGCCGACCACCACCCTTGAGAACATACGGAGCTTCTCAGACTGAAGGGAGATGTCTGTCCCTTGATGCGACCGTCGATAAGTGGCGACATGGCACACTGTCTTGCGTTAGGCAGATTCATCAAATCGACTCTTCGATAAGTAGCAACATTTTGTCTTTCTTTCTAGTGGAGCAAGTGCCCCTAATTAAGTTAAAGGCAGTCACCACCTTTTTTTGATTAATCATATTTGACAAGGACGACATGTGGACATATTATAGTGATTTTCAGTAATACCTGGCAAGAGCCCTAGATATATATTATCCAAGTAATGTCTTCTTCATATGTGTAGGGCAAACACTGTAGCTACAGCCTGAAGCATAACACACACAACAGTTCAGCCATGTGTGGCAAGACATAATATCGCCTCCTACACAACAGCGTCTCGATTTCCGCGTTAAATAACTAAAGCTACATTTTTGTACATAATAGTTTGCATTAGATACACTGCTTCCTTTGCGACCTATGACATAACGTTCCTTGTTGGACTCAATCACGATTCAGAAATATCTTTATGTGACGGTACTGTGGTGAAAAAGATGTTTCTCTTGCTGCCTTTTGCGTAGTGGCATAGGCACTGGTTCACGCATGGTGGTACACAGAATGATTGGAAGAAGCCCAGACAAACTCCAGTGTGGTCCATACTTTTATCAGTCACTGCCTCGGAAGAAATGCTTGTATGAGGGTCACTCCAAAAGCAATGTACACTATTTTTGTAAAAATACTGTTTTCATACTGTCGTGTACATAGTTCCGCGTAGTCAGCGCGTACACAACTTTCCCACTAGAGCGCGCCCCGCTAAGCACAACAGCGCAGGCGCAGTGCTCGTCCGTCTCCGCACTACGAGATGGCGCTGTCTTAGAGACAGACCAAATTCTGCTTCCGCCGATCCGCGTATTAATATGTAACGCAGCCAATGAGATTGCTCCTAACGTAGAACCTTTTCTCCTCGCGGATCACACTCGTGCAGTGATACCTGAACGCACGTGGTATTATAACGAGTGTACAGACCTCCGATTAGTCAATCTGCATCAGTCTGCATTAGTCTGCATTTGTCTGTACCATTCAATAATCAAGTTTTAGTCTGCGCCTAATAAGATTATCATATTCCTGTACATAGCCATGAAGAGAAATGTATAGACACTTTGTCAAGTGTCAGAGATATTTGAGAATAAGATTAACATACCAAGACCAAACGAACTTCAGATTGTCAATTGTAAACAGCATCCAGAATGAAGTTACGTAATATCTATGATTTTTATTATTTTAATAAATGTGTGTGAAAATTAATCAAGTTCTGTTTAAAGTTGGCCGCCGTCAATCTGCTACTCTAAGTGTGCAAGTGGCATTTCTATCGTCTGACCTAACGGCAGAAGATAAACACGCCACGATAAGACCACGAGACATATTGCTGACACTCGCCTACTTCGTTACAGCGACAAGTCAAATAATCTGATGGTGTGTGTACCGAAGGTCTTACAGTACGCACACCACACCTACTGCATGATTCTTTTACAGGGAGTGCAGTGGAGCTGGCGCTGAAGTCATTAAGTATTTGGTTACATCATCGCTAGTCTCACTGAACCCTTCTGAATTCTACATGTCATGTGTGGTCTGGCGTCTCCTTACCAGCAACAGGTCCCAGGTTCAAACTAGTAAATTCCCTAAAAAAAAAAAAAAAAAAAAAAAAAAAAAAAAAAAAAAAAAAAAAAAAAAACACGCTCAGAGCGTCGTTGCGCGAAAGTCGTAGGGAGACACGATATAGAAGAAACAGTCGCAGAAACCACGCAGAATGTTAGAACGTATCTGTGGAGATTTTAAGACTACTGTCAATTCACAGTCCATTATAGATACATACCCGATTCCGAAACCAGAACAACTGATGTGGAAATTAGCATGGGGTGTGTATTTCGCCAAACTGGATTTAAAGGAAGCATATCTGCAGATCCCTTTAGACAAAGATACACAAAAGTTTCTGGTAGTCAATACTCCATTTGGATTGTACAGATACCAGCGCTTACCATTTGGTATCGCAAGCGCACCAAGCATCTTTCAACGTTACTTGGAACAATTAATTGGAAACTGTCCTAACGCAGTTAACTATCTCGATGTCATAATCGTCTCGGGAAAAACTCCAAAAGATTTACTATATGTCCTGGACGAACTGTTCAAGGTTCTCAGAAAGGCCAATCTCAGGTGCAACAAGGGCAAATGTATATTTTTTGTCAAGAAAATTCACTATTTAGGACATATATTGTCAAATAACGGAATCAGTCCGACACCACAGCATATAGAACCAATACAGAAATTGCCAGCTCCGAAAGGCTTGAAGCAACTAAGAGCTTCATTGGCCAAATTAATTATTATTGGAAATTCATACCGAAAGCAGCGGAAATTTCTGAACCGTTGCACAGATTGCTTCGCAAAGGAGTCGCGTGGAATTGTTCCAAAGAATACCAGCGCGCGTTCGACAAACTGAAACAAAGTTTAGTAGACGCCAAATGTCTTACGACATATGACCCGCAAAAGTTGATCACTATTGCAGCGGACTCGTCAGATTACGGGATCGGTGCAGTCATGTCCCATAAACATCAAGGAATTGAACGAACGATTGCATACGCGTCGAAAACATTAAACTCAAGTCAACGAAACTATAGCCAAGTAGAAAAATAGGCACTAGCAATTATCTTTGCAGTGAAGAAGTTTCATGACTACATATACGGACGAAAATTTATTCTGCTCACAGACCATAAGCCATTGGTGACAATATTCGGACCACATAATAGTGTATCCAATAAGACAGCACAGCGTTTACGACGTTTGGCATTGCTACTGTCTAATTACAACTACGAGATCTTATATAGATCGACGGCAAAACGTGCCAACGCCGGTGTACTTTCACGTCTACCGGCGGGTCAAGATGAACATTTTGACAAATCAGAGGACGTATGTTTTCAGATAGACGTAGTCAGTGAGGACGTCGTGGCCACTGGCAACAGAACCTTGGTCAAGATTGCATATTGACTATGCAGGTCCTTTTCTTGGAACTTCTTGGTTAATTGTCGTTGATGCATTTTCAAAATTCCATTTTGTACTACAAATGCGTACAACTTCTTCAGCGACAACAATTCAAGCCTTGTCAAAGATCTTTTCAATTGGAAGACTGCCTCAAACCATAGTGACCGATAACGGCACACAATTTACGTCGCAAGAATTCCAGTCATTCTGTCAGATGAACGGAATTACACATTACAGGACGGCACCATTTCGGCATGAGGCTGATGGACTCGCCGAACGATCCGTACGAACGTTCAAGGCACACATGACAAAGTCGGTGCAACAGTACACAAAGAGACGTCCTTACTAATATTTCTGTCACAATACAGAGCTGCTCCACACGAGGCACAGTCACCAGCAGAAAAACTGCATGGGCTACAACACAGGACTTTGATGTCTATCCTAAAACCCACAATGCATCCAGAAAATGATCAACGAACGTCGAAAGGACGACGATTCCACGTAAACGACAAAGTCCTTGCAACTGTCTACAGTCGAGAAAAGCGTACTTGGACACAAGGAATCATTGTAGAATGCATTGGAAATGTCATGTATAGAATAAGAATGCAAAGCGGCATAGTTATTCGCCATACTAATCAATTAAGACAGCAAAGACAGCAGTCACATATAGGCAGAACTCCTAGGCTGTTTCATTTTGAAGACTCAGAAGGAGATGTCAACCCCGAGCAGCTCGCAGGATTCCAGACGCCGTCACCGGCAGCCGCCGACGCCGACGCCGCCGCCGCCGCAGCTAACGCAGCCACCGCCGCCGACGCCGACGCGGCACCTTCAGGGGCAGCCGACTACACCAGCCGTCCACAGCCGACATTCCCAGAGAAGATGGACGTCGAAGAAGAATTAGATTTAAGCTACGACCACTGTACCGATGTTGAAATGCAGTTATGTAACAAAATTTTTGCTTCTCCGGTTCCCTGTTTGAGTGGGTTTTCCTAGCGGACTGCGGGCGAATGCCACGGGAAGCAACATGTGTGCACCCACAGACATATGCACGCCGGAAAGCAAGGAAGCATAAAAAAAGGCTTTTCAAGCAAACTTCAAAAGCTTTTTTTTTCACCCGGAAGGGAGGGATGTTGTGTACATAGTTCCGCGTAGTCAGCGCATACACAACTTTCCCACTAGAGCGCGCCCCGCTAAGCACAACAGCGCAGGCGCAGTGCTCATCCATCTCCATACTACGAGATGGCGCTGTCTTAGAGATGGACCAAATTCTGCTTCCGCCGATCCGCGTATTAATATGTAACGCAGCCAATGAGATTGCTCCTAATGTAGAACCTTTTCTCCTCACGGATCACACTCGCGCAGTGATACCCGAACGCGCGAGGTATTATAAAGATTGTACAGACCTCCAATTAGTCAGTCTGCACCAGTCTGCATTTGTCTGTACCAGTCTATAGTCAAGTTTCAGTCTGCGCCTAAGAAGATTATCATATTCCTGTACATAGCCATGAAGAGAAATGTATAGAAACTTTGTCAAGTATCAGAGATATGTGAGAATAAGATTAACGTACCAAGACCAAACGAACTTCAGATTGTCTATTGTAAGCAGCATCCAGAATCAAGTTACGTGATATCTATGATTTTTATTATTTTAATAAATGTGTGTGAAAATTAATCAAGTTCTGTTTAAAGTTGGTCGCCGTCAATCTGCTACTCTAAGCGTGCAAGTGGCATTTCTATCGTCTGACCTAACGGAAGAAGATAAACACGCCACGATAAGACCACGAGACATATTGCTGACACTCGCCTACTTCGTTAGAGCGACAAGTCAAATAATCTGATGGTGTGTGTACCGAAGGTCTTACAGCACGCACACCACACATACTGCATGTGTGAAAGTTTTACAGTATGTAGATACATCCTTCCCGCTTGTTTTCAAACTTAGTTCAACCCGTTCCCGAAAGTGGCGCTGTCAGAGCATGTCTTCAAGGTGGCCGCTACACTTGACGTTCGTCGGAAGCAATGTGCTGTCATAGAATTCCTGTTCTGTGAAAACGAGACTGTGGGAAACATCTGCAAGAGGTTGAAAAAGGTGTATGGAGATGCTGCTGTCGATCGCGGTACAGTTAGTCGGTGGGCAAGCAGGTTACGTAATGAAAGCGGGCATGGCAATATTGAGGATTGTCCTCGCAGCGGCAGGCCTGGTACTGCACACACTCCAGACAATGTGTAGAGAGTTAACGAATTGGTGATTGCTGACAGGCACATCGCAGTGAACGAATTGTCACGCTACGTTGGGATAGGGGAAGGAAGTGTTTGCAGAATACTGAAAGTGTTTGCGTTAAAAAAGGTTTGTGCCAGGTGGGTTCCCAGGATGTTGACAGTGGCTCACAAAGAAATAAGAAAAACGGTATGCAGCGACCTTTTGGAACAGTACGAGAATGGTAGAGATGAATTTCTTGACGGTTGATGAAACATCGCTCCATCATTTTTCACCAGAGACGAAGAGGCAATCAATGGAGTGGCATCATGCAAATTGACACAAGGAAAAAATTTCAAAACCGCACCCTCTGCTGGAAAAGTTATGTCTACGGTGTTTTTCGATTCCGAATGACTCTTGCTTGTGGACATCATGCAAAGTGGAACCACCATAAATTCTGATGCATATGTGACGACACTGAAGAAACTTCAAGCTCGACTGAGTCGTGTTCGACCACATCGGCAAAAGCAGGATGTTTTGCTGTTGCACGACAATGCACGGCCACATGTCAGTCAAAAAACCATGGAAGCGATCACAAAACTCGGATGGACAACACTGAAACACCCGCCTTAGAGTCCTGACCTGATTCCATGTGACTATCATCTCTTTGGGAAACTGAAAGACGCTCTTCGTGGAACAAGGTTCGAAGATGATGGCTCCCTTGTGCACGCTGCCAAACAGTGGCTCGAACAGGTTGGTCCCGAATTTTACTGTGCGGGTATAGAGGCCCTGGTTCCAAGATGGCGTAAGGCAGTTGAGAGGGATGGAAATTATGTGGAGAAATGAAAATATTGTTCCTAATGGATCTATCTACAGACTGTACAACTTTCAAACATGTAGAATAAGAGATGGTTCTTAAATAAAATTGTGTGCATTTCTTTTGGAGTGACCCTCGTACGTAGCGACAGCCTACGATTTGTGAGAGTTCGTACCGGCTGCTGCTGAATAATCAACATGTGTGTTGAACAAGAACTCTACAAAGTCAAAATCTAGCACCAGCGTTTCAGTCTGTTTGTAGCAATCATTACCGCAGAGCACTCGAATATTTAATGTTAATGTACGTAAGCAAGAACGTGCTTACAATGAAATGAACACCCTCAGCTGCTTACAGGCGTTGACATACGTCAACGGGGACCGATGAAAATGTGTCTCCCTATCGCGACTCGAACCCGGGATCTTCTGCTTACATGGCAGACGCTCTATCCATCTTTTTTTATTATTTTTTTCTTTTTTCTTTTTTTATTTATTATTTTTTTATTTTTTTCTCTATTTTTTTATGTTGCAAGAAAAAAATAAAATAAGAATAAAAACGTGGTTCCTCCGCTTCTTTATTTTGGGAACAGGAAGGCAGGGTAAACAAACAATCTTTGTTCGTTCACTTGTGCTGTCCTAGGGATAAGAATAGTATCGAGACAGCAAAAACAATTAGGAAACCATAAAATCAACGCAAAGGCCGCCCTCTTTTTTTTCTTTTTTTTGTTTTTGTAACAGGAATAAAGTAAATGACAATCCTAGTCACGGGCGGGAGTGAAAATGAAGTTATGATCTGCATCACAATCCCTGCAGCACGCGGTGTCGCATCATAAACCTGGCAGAAAGCCATATAATCTTTCTGCCAGTGTGGGCGGTATGTATTTCTCCTGCGTCGACCATTCGAAGGACCATTATCTGAGGCGGTTTCGGTGTTTACCATCATTGTGTGTGTGTGTGTGTGTGTGTGTGTGTGTGTCTTTTTTTTTCACGTTAGCATAATCTAGTCATAACTGGCGCCAACAGGTAGCGGCCAGTTTTCTTCTCAGTGTGCTATATGCCAATATAATTGAACCGCGCAGTACTGTCTCTAGTCGTTCTGCTGCAGGAGTCTTCTGAGTTCTGGGACACCCCAGCTGTCGGGCGGATTGTGAACAACACTTCCTAAAAAATTGGAAAAGTAAGTCATGTATTTCGTATAACTCCGTAAGAGCTCGTGTTGTTCTTGTAAATACATCCAATAATCCATCACAGACTTAAAATCGTACGAATACAAATATTTCGTCGCATGTCCAGCAATCCAATTGACCGCATACGTCTTTTGTTTGGGAAAAAAGGTCTTGTCCGGTAGAAAAAGTACATCCGATGTGATTTCTGTGTAGTTAGTGCGCCGAAGGAAGGCCAGTATTCGACGCGTCAGCATCCAGACGTCCCTCGCTGCGCCACACACTAAACCATGTTCTTCCGTGGCTAACAGTCCACAGTTGGTGCAAAGAGGAGAATCGACCATATGAATTGTATGTAATCGACTCCTGGTCACAAGTTTACGGTTTATAATAATATACCACATCGATCTCGCTGCTGTTGACAGTAATGGAGTATGCACTGCACACCAAATGTGGTTCCACGTTCTCGACGGGTATTTGAATTCCATTATGTTGCGGCCATGGTGATCCATCAAGCATCTATAGATCTCCCGAGTCGTGGGTATTCTCGTCGAAGGTAGTTTCAGACGAACATAACTGTAATCAACAAGAAATGAGGCAATGTGTGCAAGAGAAGGCGAAATATTGCCCACCGCAATAGGGGGTTCGTACGAAGGCGGAACAAGTACTTCTGTCAGAGCTGACGTTATGGTATGCTTTCTTTGTTGCCAATTTCGTATCATCGCTCGCATGTAAAGCGCCAGAGCTTTGTTTCGCACGTTTGTGAGGTTGAGGCCACCGTTCCGGAACTGTAGCGTTAACGTGTCATATGTGATCTTCAATAACATCCCAGTACTAACATAGTAACCAAAGGCAGCCATGAGGCGGTCTGCAATACCCTTCGGTATTGGTAGGATCTGCGTTAAATGGGGCAATCGTGACGCTATGTGAACGTTGGTGTATTCCACACGTTGGATCATGTCAAAGGCTCTCAGTGAGTTGTTGCGTACCGTCAGACGAACATTCTGCAGAAACCGCCGAGAACTCGCCGCCGCCGACCGCCGTAGTGAACGGGTAAATGTAATTCCCAGACATCTCAGCGATTCCACCGTCTGAAACGGTCCCGGTACGTCTTCCAGACCCCGTCCAATGTGCATAATTTTGGATATCGTCATGTTAACGACACTGCCTGCCGCCGACCCGTAAGTGTCTAGATGTTCAACAGTCTGACGCACTTCATGTCCTGATCTGACGAGAAGGATCAGATCGTCCGCATATGCGCGACAAACGAAAGAGTTCTCATTAAGCGCTATCCCAGTAAGTGAGCGCCTCATAACACAAATCAGCGGCTCAAGCGCTATCGCAAACAGCAGCATGGAGAGTGGGCACCCTTGTCGGACTGAGCTGTTAATAGGAATCGAGCCCGCTTCCCGACCGTTTACAATCACCTTCGATGTAGCCCCTCGTATTAGCCTCATAACGATGGAGATGAAAACAGGTGGAATCGCCATTCGGCTCATGACTGACGCCAAGAAGTCATGGTTTATCCTGTCGAAGCACGATCGAAGTCCACAGATATCATCGCTGCTCGCATTTTACACGTTTCCGCAAGGACGATAACGTCACGGTATTAACGCCGAGGAGATGTTGCTTCGCACCCCTAGGCAAGCCTGATCAGGGGTTATTGTCCTGGATATCGCCAGCTTGAGACGAGACGCTAGCAGTCGTGCAAATATTTTATAGTCGGTGTTTAGCATAGTGAGAGGCCGATATTGATTAACACTGCGATTTCCCGCCATCTTCGGGATAGGAAGAAGAAAGCCCGTCACAAAATCCAACGGTAGGCGCATGTCCGGACGCATCGCCTCATTGTACAACGACACCAACTGTGGCATCATCATGTCCACGAAATCTCGATAAAACTCTAGCGTAATCCCATCTGGCCCTGGTGTTTTATGGGCCGCTCCTTTTGTGAGTGCCACCTTTATATCGTCTTCTGTGAGTGGCTCCATAAGTGCTGCCTTATCCGTCTCTGTCAGTGTCGTTTGCAGATGTTGCAGTATCTCTTCCCCCACCAGACGGTCCGTCGGTGTACCGGCATAGAGGTGGCGGAAATGCTCTAAAAATTCATTTGCAATGTCCTGTTGTGTTGTTAGTTGACGGCCATCTAAACCATGGAGCACTGTTACCAGTGCCCGGCGGTAACGTTTATGTTCCCGTGACACATGGTGCATCGAGGTACGTTCCCCAGTGATGGTGTCGAGACATCTTGCACGTATTGGGATGCCACCCAGTCGTCGCCGCGTGATCGATAGGATTTGTGCCTTGACACGATGAACTTCCGCATGATGTTCTGCAGACGGCACCTGGAAGGACAGCTCACGAAGCATGGTGTAATAATAATCAAGAGTGTGTCTTTGCCATCTCGTCTTATCCCGACCATACTGTATGAGAGCTCTTCTTATTGCCGGCTTAGCACACTCGAGCCACCATTGAAGCACGGAGGTATATGTTGGCGTTGACATGTGGCCCATACCTCCTCGACTCTCTGACGACATTCGGGGTCCGCCAAAAGTGACGAATTGAGCTTCCATGTCCCGCGGCTTCTCCGCACACATTGCCTAGGGAGTGATATGGTACAAATGTAAGCCAGATGATCAGTAAATGCCGCAGGCCATCGTTCCGCGTCGACCACTTTATCCTGTTCGCCAACCGAAACATATATTCGATCGAGTCTGCTCGCCGAGTGACTGGTATAAAAAGTATATCCCTCACGGTTCCTATGAATCATGTCCCAGGTGTCGCTTGACTCCATATCCCGGCATAGCACATGCAATTCACGACAGGTATTGTAATGTGGAGTCTGATCTTTTTGGGCTAAAACACAATTGAAGTCACCACCTATAATGAAATGATCGAATCTGCCGGTAAATAAGGGCACAATCTCTCCCGAATAATATCTCGCACGTGCCCATCTGTTGTCTGTGCCGGAAGGGGCGTAAACATTGAGAATGCGAATTCCATTAACAGTTATCGCGAGTCCTCGTGCCGAAGGTAGATAAGCCAGGTCGCGAACCGGAATCCCGTCCCGGACCAATATCGCCGTTCCACTGTCGTTGTTAGAGTGCGGCGAGGTGTAGGAGATGTATCCAGTGACTTCCTGGAACGCAGGAATGTAAATTTCCTGCACCATCAGTAGATCCACATCCGACGCGTATATCATGTCCCTAAACAACTGCTGTTTCACGGGCGATCTAATGGTATTTACATTCACTGTCCCTATTCTGTATGCCTGGGGTCGAGTAGCTGTCATCTCCACATGATGTTAAAATGACAAAGTTTCACCGTGTCGATAGTCCCTTTGCACATACGCAAAGGGTCGCCCGACGGACGTATCCCTGCGGCATTAGGTTCCTTGAGATGCGGACGGATGCGAGTCCCCACCAGTAGAATGGTTCGCATCAGTGATTTCGTCGACCTGCTCATACCAGCTGATATTATTGGGGTGCTCCAAATTTTCCTGTGCGGCACTGATGTGTGACATCTGTTCTTTCGCAGCTTCAGACTCCACCGCAGAAGGGGTAGCAGGCCCCTTAGTGGATGCGTCGTCTGAACGACATGACATCTTTTCACTCTCCGAATTCATATGGTCTGCGACATCCGAAGCTTTTGGTTCCAAGTCAGACGGGTCCATAGTGTTAGACTCATCTTGGCTCCCAAGAAGAGAAGGGAGCGTCTCCGCAGAGTTTAGTCGGCGCTTCTTGCGGCGCTTTGGCGAGCGTTGTTTGCGGGCCATAACCTCGGCCTCTGGTGATGGCGAATCTTGCATCATCTGCGTTCTCACCGCCGCCACAACGCCCTGGGGCCGTTCCACTTCAGCTTCCATGCCTGGTGTGATGCTGTCATCCTCTTTCTGTACCACCTGTAATGTCTGAGATTGGAGGTTGGTCGGAGCCATTCCTTCTTCAGTGGGGTCCGAAGGCGCCTCAGTCAACTGCGGCGTCGGTTCGATAGTGCGCTCCAACCTCGGCGTCACCTCCCCGCGAAGCGCCGCCACGTAAGTCATCGGCAGTGACGTTGGTGTAGTCGGATTCTGGAGGTCTCCGCTGGGGAGATGCACGAGTCTCCTCTGCATACACGCAGATCGAAGATGTCCTTCACCACCACACCCGGAGTATGTCCGGGGCTGTCCATCATAGATGACAATAGCTCGACAGCCGCCGATGTTGATGTACGATGGCACATGTTTCGTAAGGGCAATTCGCACCTGTCGAACACCATTGAGCACTGGATACGTGCTAAAAATTGCCCAACGTTCGGCCGTATGACTGATAACTCTGCCACATGGCTGGAGCGATTCAGTGACCAATGATTCTAGTACCTCGAAAGGGAGCTCGAAGACTCGAATCGTACGCACGCCCAGGCCCGAATGAGCGACTAAAACTTCGCCAATATGACCATCGGAGTGTCTGAACTGGAATCCTCGTTTGGCGGCTTCGATGATCCTGGATCCTATCGCATGCTGCGTCGTCAATCATCTTCACGTAAAGAGTGCTGCTCACGATTGATAAATGAATTCCAATAATCTCCGTGTAATTAAGTTGCACTTCGTCCCTCAAGAAACGTTCGATTTCGGTCGTGCATACTCGTTACAGAACGTGAACTGTATCGTAGTTTTTCTAAAATTGTGTGCCATTGCGTTCGATTCAAACAGTAACACACGTGAGTGACGATGGTGTAAACACCGCTTCTTCCGCGAACGTTCGCAGCCGGGACGTAAACAAGTCCGAACTGTTCCGCGGCTAAAGGAGGACTGCTGAGCCACCAAGGACATAGGCGATAGCGCGACTGCAGGGATTTGTCTCTGGCACGCCTCCCGCGAAACTCACATTCTCAATGTATTGTCCCGCACTACATTCGTAGTGCCCCCGCCCATTACACTCATTACTCGCGGCGCGTTGCCGATTCCCGTAAGAGTTCGGGCTCTGTTTGTGCATTCGCACAGAAGAAGAAGATGGTCAAGTGACCGGTGAGCCTAAACTATATATGTACTAAGATGGTATCTGTTCTTTCGGGTATGTCCGAAAGAACAGATACCATTGGTGACCATGCAGCTAGTTAGAATGAAATTACAATGAAATGAACACCCTTAGCTGCTTACAGGGCAGAAAGAACAGATACCATCTTAGTATATATAAAGTATGGGCTTGTTTACACATTCACACTGAGTATCAAAAGCTATTGCTTGATACATATGCATTTTGCCAATTTCTGGAGTTGGTTTCCTTCCAATTTTCCAATTTTCGAAACAGTTTTACCGATTTCCAGATTCTGCATCCTGCCAGTTTGCCAATTGTACAGCAAATACTGCCAATTTCCAGATTTGGTACCACTCAACTAATGCTGTGTGTGTGTGTGTGTGTGTGCGTGTGTGTGTGTGTGTGTTCTGCCCTCTTACCCGACAAAGTTCAAACCCATGGCGCTGTAGCTATATAATACGAGTATCTGATATGTGTGAGAATGGACATATTCTGAACAAAGTGAAATATCTGACAGTCACAAGAATCTGCTGTGGCAGCTTCAGCTAGCTATTAGTGGTGTTGGAACTTTATAACCTATAAGTGTTTTTATGCTGTTATTGATTGATACCGTTGAAAATAAAAACCATTTTTGTAGGATATATTTTTTTACATGTATATCGTCAATTTACAATCTACAATTAGGATACTACGCAATATTTGTCATGCTATATTCCTCCTGATCGCTTTCCAGGCCTAATAAACTTGTGTAGAAGGCTGTCACTGTGATGCATCATTAGTGTATGGAACACCTCCACATTACCTACTGTGCTGTGGATTCTATCATCTGTTGTGATGCTACAGACAGCAGTAGTTCTGCTAGCTTTAAGTATAGGGACCTACACAGATGATAGTAGTAATAATTAGGGATGGGGGAATACTGACTGACAGATATTACCAGCACAACTCACAACCGCTTCTTACATGACGGTAGACTGCACGAACATCTTTTTTTTTTTTTATGCAACACATTGTGTCAGTGGACCCAGTAAGGAAACTACTGCGAAAGCAAAGAGAGCTTCACTCTAAGTTTAAACGCAGCCAAAACCTCTCAGACAAACAGAAGCTAAACGATGTCAAAGTTAGCGTAAGGAGGGCTATGCGTGCAGCGTTCAGTGAATTCGAAAGTAAAATTCTATGTACCGACTTGGCAGCAAATCCTAGGAAGTTCTGGTCTTACGTTAAATCAGTATGTGGCTCGAAACAGCATATCCAGACACTCCGGGATGATAATGGCATTGAAACAGAGGATGACACGCATAAAGCTGAAATACTAAAAACCTTTTTCCAAAGCTGTTTCACAGAGGAAGACCGCACTGCAGTTCCTTCTCTAAATCCTCGCACAAACGAAAAAATGGCTGACACCGAAATAAGTGTCCAAGGAATAGAAAAGCAACTGGAATCACTCAACAGAGGAAAGTCCACTGGACCTGACGGGATACCAATTCGATTCTACACAGAGTACGCGAAAGAACTTGCCCCCCTTCTAACAGCCGTCTACCGCAAGTCTCCAGAGGAACGGAAGGTTCCAAATGATTGGAAAAGAGCACAGGTAGTCCCAGTCTTCAAGAAGGGTCGTCGAGCAGATGCGCAAAACTATAGACCTATATCTCTGACGTCGATCTGTTGTAGAATTTTAGAACATGTTTTTTGCTCGAGTATCATGTCGGTTTTGGAAATCCAGAATCTACTATGTAGGAATCAACATGGATTCCGGAAACAGCGATCGTGTGAGACCCAACTCGCTTTATTTGTTAATGAGACCCAGAAAATATTAGATACCGGCTCCCAGGTAGATGCTATTTTTCTTGACTTCCAGAAGGCGTTCGATACAGTTCCGCACTGTCGCCTGATAAACAAAGTAAGAGCCTACGGAATATCAGACCAGCTGTGTGGCTGGATTGAAGAGTTTTTAGCAAACAGAACACAGCATATTGTTATCAATGGAGAGACGTCTACAGACGTTAAAGTAACCTCTGGCGTGCCACAGGGGACTGTTATGAGACCATTGCTTTTCACAATATATATAAATGACCTAGTAGATAGTGTCGGAAGTCCCATGCGGCTTTTCGCGGATGATGCTGTAGTATACAGAGAAGTTGCAGCATTAGAAAATTGTAGCGAAATCCAGGAAGATCTGCAGCGGACAGGCACTTGGTGCAGGGAGTGGCAACTGTCCCTTAACATAGGCAAATGTAATGTATTGCGAATACACAGAAGGATCCTTTATTGTATGGTTATATGATAGCGGAACAAACACTGGTAGCAGTTACTTATGTAAAATATCTGGGAGTATGCGTGCGGAACGATTTGAAGTGGAATGATCATATAAAATTAATTGTTGGTAAGGCGGGTACCAGGTTGAGATTCATTGGGAGAGTCCTTAGAAAAAATAGTCCATCAACAAAGGAGGTGGCTTAAAAAACACTCGTTCGACCTATACTTGAGTATTGCTCATCAGTGTGGGATCCGTACCAGATCGGTTTGACGGAGGAGATAGAGAAGATCCAAAGAAGAGCGGCGCGTTTCGTCACAGGGTTATTTGGTAACCGTGATAGCGTTACGGAGATGTTTAATAAACTCAAGTGGCAGACTCTGCAAGAGAGGCGCTCTACATCGCGGTGTAGATTGCTCGCCAGGTTTCGAGAGGGTGCGTTTCTGGATGAGGTATCGAATATATTGCTTCCCCCTACTTATACCTCCCGAGGAGATCACGAATGTAAAATTAGAGAGATTACAGCGCGCACGAAGGCTTTCAGACAGTCGTTCTTCCCGCGAACCATACGCGACTGGAACAGGAAAGGGAGGTAATGACAGTGGCACGTAAAGTGCCCTCCGCCACACACCGTTGGATGGCTTGCGGAGTATAAATGTAGATGTAGATGTAAGGTAGTGCACCTTTTTGCCATTTTGTTGCATTGCCATTATAACCAGAATAATATTCTTGTCTTTGCAGTAATGCACTCCTTCATTATCGCGCCTTTATATTTTTGATCCCAAAAGCTTTGAATACATTACTCTGATGGAGGTTTACAACAAAAGACTTGTTAAAGTCTTTTTTGCTCAATACACGTATCTCATCAGTTACGCATGTGAGACCAAAACTTATCTAGAGACAGCGAATGAATGTTGGTGCTCTTGCAATCGAATTATAAAAATTAAATTTGCCTGAGTGGTCGGGTGCTGAGCTTGCCTGCCATTGGCCGAAACGCCAGTGCTCCTCGGCCCTGCAGTGATTGGCTGACTACATGATGACGTCACGTAACACCTTTGGCCACAGGAAGGTGAGGAGACTGGAGAGGGGCAGAGGGAAGGAATTCTGGAAAATCAGGAAAGGGAAAAGATAACCTAGAATGGTGATGCTGACAGTAATTTCCAGGACTGCTGATGCTGTCACCGCGAATTCCTGACAAGAATTGGCAGTAGCACACGACTAACAGTAAAACGCTACTAATGCGCGTTGTTCCACTGGATCCTGTGCTGAGCTATCTAAATTTTTTGGCTTTTGAGGATAACAAAAGGTTTTCTTAACATCACACATACCAATCCCTTGCCCACTTCCTGGACTACACGTTTTTCACATTTTCTTTCTAATTTAGGTGTCACTGTAGACAATTCTCTGGAAGACTTCCCTCAGTAGTTGCACAGCAGTAGGCAGGATTGGCTGGTCACTTCTGATATGAGTCGTATGGACAACGATACTCGAAACAGGACTTCCTTTCTGTGCGTGGTGGAAGCAGATGCACGCAAGTACAGATCTGTGTGCTTCAATTTCCTAAATACAGAGTGACCTAACGAACTTTGTTTCTTTCTGTGTACCTAAACGGCAGAGATTCAGAAACAGCCCCCTTACTCTGCATCCAAGATGAGTTTTATGTCCAGCAAATTCATCTAGGAATTATCTTCTAGGTGACTACACAACGATGGTGTTGTCCATATACAGTGTGTAATGAGAATAAGTGCAGATAGACAAAAAAAAGTCTGAATTTACCTCCGTCCCGAGAGTTCCGGAACCTGTGCAAAAAAGGGGGATAGAGATCAACATAAACATCATTTCAGCCCTTTTTATTGCTCATGGAAACCACACATAGGGTTGTTCACCATACAGCGAGACCTTCTGAGGTGGTGGTCCAGATTGCTATACACACCGCTACCTCTAATAAACAGCAGCATGTCCTCTTGCATTGATGCACACCTGTATTGGTCGTGGCATACTATCCAAAAGTTCATCAAGGCACTTTTGGTCCAAATTGTCCCACTCCTCAACGGTAATTCGGCATAGATCACACAGAGGGTTTGGTTGGTCACGTTGTCCATAAACAGCCCTTTTAAGATTATCACAGGTATAATCGATAGGGTTCACGTACGGAGAACATGCTGGCCACTCTAGTCGAGCGATGTCGTTATCCTGAAGGAGGTCATTCACGAGATGTGCAGGATGGGGGCGCGAATTGTCGTCCATGAAGAATAACTCTCCAGTATGCTGCCGATATGGTTGCTCTGTAGGTCGCAGGATGGCGTTCACGTATCGTACAGCCGTTACGGAGCCTTCCATGACCACCAGCGGCGTACGTCAGCCCCACATAATGCCACCCCAAAACAGCAGGGAACCTCCACCTTGCTGCACTCGCTGGACGGGGAGTCTAAGGCGTTCAGCACGACAAGGATGCCTCCAAGCACGTTTACTACGTTTGTCTGGTTGAATGCATATGCGACACTCATTGGTGAAGAGAACGTGATGCCAATCCTGAGCGGTCCATTCGGCATGTTATTGGGTTCATCTGTACCGAGTTGCGTGATGTTGTGGTTGAAAAGTGGAGCTGGCCATGGACGTTGGGAGTGAAGTTGGTCAAGATACAGCCTCTTGCGCACAGTTTGAGTCGTAGCACGACGTCCTGTGGCTCCACGAACAGCATCATCCAACATGGTGGCGTTGCTGTGAGAGTTCCTCGGAACAATAATCCGTAGGTATCGGTCATCCACTCAGTAGTACCCCTTGGGCGATCTGAGCGAGACATGTCATCGACAGTTCCTGTCTCTCTGTATCTCCTCCATGGTTCACTCCTACACGCCTGGACACTTCCCTTGTTGAGAGGCCTTCCTGGCGCAAAGTAACAATGCGGACGCGATGGAACCGCCGTATTGACCGTCTAGGCATGGTTGAACTACGGACAACACGAGCCGTCTACCTTCTTCCTGGCCGAATGACTGGAACTGCTGTCGCACACCCTCCGTCTAATAGGAGCTGCTCATGCATGATTGTTTACATCTCTGGGCGGGTTTAGTGACATCTCTGAGCAGTCAAAGGGATTGTGTCTGTGATACAATATCCATGATCAAGTTCTGGGAACTGGGGTGATGCAAAACTTTTTTGATGTGTGTATTTATGTGTGATACCATAATATGTACATACATCTGTGATTTGGTTGCCTTTTCTCTTGTTTAACAGCCTTCCCACAGACACGTCACAAATCCAACGATCTGTCTTCTCCACAGCCACAGTACACCACTAAGTGGAATAGACCTGTCAGTATAGACCAACTATTTTGC
This sequence comes from Schistocerca serialis cubense, assembly GCF_023864345.2. Classification (NCBI taxonomy): domain Eukaryota; kingdom Metazoa; phylum Arthropoda; class Insecta; order Orthoptera; family Acrididae; genus Schistocerca; species Schistocerca serialis. The sequence goes on from NC_064644.1 coordinate 58,745,982, forward strand.
GACCATGTGTCCACACATCAACTGAACTGCAGGCCTGCTGCCATGGGAGAAAAAGCATGTCAAAAGTGAACCGTCATTTAATGCTGTTCACAAACAACAATTCAAGTACACGTGTTATTCCAAAACGTTATTGTGGAAGTAGGGGACAGGAAGTTCTGGTGAAATAACACACCCTGCTAAACATACCTTTTTGTTTTAAAAACTGTCTCAATAATGAATTTTTAAGTCTGGAATTTTTTAAAGAAAACAACTTCAAAAACATTTTCCAATAGCTGACAAATTTTCTTTATGAAAAGGAGATTGCAGGTATGACATTAATAACTTGACATTATGAGATTTTAACTTTACATATATTTCTATAAGACAACAGTCAAAAAACTCTTTTAAAAATAGCTCTATGTAAAGGATATTGCCAGGTTTGACGTTACCAATAACAAGGTTTTACACTTGTTATATCCATAAGGGAACAATCCCAAAAAAACTTTAAGTAGCTAGCTTGTACTAAGCAAAAATAGTTGTCTCTCGCCAGTTACGTAACTTAGCCTATATTTGTTTCCAGATAAATGTGAATAAGCCAGCACACAAACCTTCACATTAAAGGCAGTTCCCCAAAAAAAAAATTTCTTAGTTCGGTGAGGGAGTTACACGTGTAAAGGGGCCCAAATCACAATAGGCGGAATAGTTATTGGTGATCTACAGGACCACAAAAGATCAGGCCCAAAACTTCCATTACAAGCCGCCACCTCCCCGAGTTATTCAAAACCAGAAGACGTAGCAAGGGCGGTGCCTGCACAGACTCCGAACCACAGAGACCTGCGACATCGACCCTAAATCACCCAATCGAGGTGTGAATTAAAACGGCCCGGCCAAGAAGCAATTACCACATTCCCGAGGGCAGGCAAACGAAAACTGTGGTGGGCCGACCCCAACAAATTCACTGGTGAAGAAACGCATACACTTCACTAGAACTTCAAAACCTGTTAGATAAAAACAGTACTCAACTTCTCACACTCCACCCCAGCGCCGGGAACAAGTCGAACTTCCAAAATGTTCGTCTGAGCCAACCGCTGCCAGTGGTTTCAACGGCCGATAAGAAGACATACGGTCCCACGCGCTGATCTCTTGCACCAAGGCTTCTAAGCTTTATAAGCGACGTACATGCGGGAAAGGCAGACTCAGACCCTGACAGCCAAAGAGGCCGGCCAAAGCACGTGGCGAGCAGTTGACGACCCCCAACAGCAGGGCCCCGGTAGCGCCACCACCTCTCTCGGTCACCGCCCAGTACGTACTCACCAATCGCCAGGCGACCGTACCTCTTCTCCATCTCCCACCAGAGGGCGGTACCGATGCAAACAGCGCGCCAAACCAAAAGCGCCACCGCAAACACTAGACGCGAAGCGAAAGCACTCCGCCCTGCGCGCTTTTCGAAGAGCCGCACACAACTACGGTTCAAAAAGATAAGCATTAAGGGATTATTCTTGCGACCTGTTCTTATAGATAATACCCAACCTAAAAACATACAGCTTATGATAACTGTAAGTATTACTCATTACTCTGAAAGATTGCGAAATTACGGAAGTACTGAAGTAGTCTTATATATATAATGCAAAACGCTCCATACATTATTGGAAACTGGTAGCTTGACATCTGCAGCTAGATGTCAGTGTTAAATTCGTTGGCGAGTTGACACATCACTTTGTATTTATACGTAACTTTGCTACGCGAAGGTATTTCGTGACTATATTTGTCACCAGTTACATTTAACTATTGCAAATTATTTATCGTCATCATTCCCACGAGTTTTTGAGAAGTACACAATAACACTACACATATTTTGCAGAACTTCGTTTGTAAATAAAAGTTTACCAGTTTGGCAAAACACAGTGTAAATAGAACATAGCATAAATGTGGCTATTTTACATCCAGCCCTAGTTGGCGTGCAGTTGTTCTAGAGTGAGTTTGACACCAGATTTCAATTTAATTTCTCTCTCTCTCTCTCTCTCTCTCTCTCTCTCTCTCTGAGTGTGTGTGTGTGTGTGTGTGAGAGAGAGAGAGAAAAGAGAGAGAAATAAACAATTCGTGGTAAGGTCTTATAATGGGACCAAACTCCGGAGATCATCGGCCCCTGAGCTACACGCTACTTAATGTAACTTAAAGTAACTTACGCTGAGGACAACATACACACCCATGCCCGAGGGAGGACTCGAACCTCCGACGGGTGGAGCCGCACGGACCATGACAAGGCGCCCGAGACCGCTCGGCTACCCCGCGTGGCAGAGAGAGAGAGAGAGAGAGGGAGAGGAGAGAGGGTATCTGTCTATGTGTTGCTGTTTGTGTCGTCTTTCCTGTAAAATGCCTTTAATGTTTTAAATAGTGTTCCAGTGCATAGCATAGTGCATCGTTTATAATCTGTTTACCTTCTGCTAATGGCTTCTGGGTGTGAAATTCTACTATATTAAGTGTAGGCGTGATATGTGCTGTGGACAGAGTTTAGTATTTTGAAATTTTGTTTCTGTTTTATCTGGCTAGTAGATGGTGAGAAAATGTGCCATGGGAGCAGTTATTTCTCTAGCTATGACTTGTTATAAATATCTTAGTTTAGAGTCCCTACAGGTCTCAGGTTTTATGCGACGTCTACGTTGTTGTGCAAGGTATTGTCTACATGTGGTCTGTCCATTACTTTTCTGTTTGCATATTTGTTGGTTTAAGGTATCATAACCGTTTTACACTGTGTTTTAGCTACTGTGTTTAGTTCAGTTTGCTTATGGAGTTCTGTTTAATCGTTCGATTATGAATATGAAGCTTGTTTAACCAATGGAGCACGAATCTGAAGTTTGATTGCTTGTGTGTCAGTGGGTGGTTTTATTGTGAATTGGTTTTGTGAGCCGGTCGGAGTGGTCGAGCGGTTCTAGGCGCTACAGTCTGGAACCGCGCGATCGCTACGGTCGCAGGTTCGAATCCTGCCTCGGGCATGGATATGTGTTATGTCCTTAGGTTAGTTAGGTTTAAGTAGTTCTAAGTTCTAGGGGGACTGATGACCTCATAAGTTAAGTCCCATAGTGCTCAGAGCCTTTGTTTTGTTTAGTTTTGTTTTGTGAATTGGTTGTCGGTTTCCTGAATATTGTGAAGTAATAAGTATAATAAGTGTTGTTTATTCTTTTTATGGTGAGAGCCAGAAAGTTTAGTGCGTTGTCTGTTCCCATATTTAATTTAAAGACGGTTTTTTGGGTTTAAATGGCTTGTTTCATGTGTAGCTGTTTTATGTATGTATGTGGTTCTTCGTTCAGGCATATTATGTCATCAGCACAGCGGCACTAATAGGCCTTATATAACGGTGAACTGTTTGGCTTCCTTTATGTGTCTGAAGATCTTGTTCTCAATGTTGTTCATGGATATGTTGGCTAAGAGGCTACGAGTGTGAATGTTAAAGTACGTTAAATAGTAAAATATTCTTCAAGACTATAACAGTGCATTGCAAAAATGACATGAAGTAGTCCTACCAGACACATATTCAGTGTGACTACTCAATTAGACAATTTAGAATTCTAAACCAGAATACCGTAATTAACTACTTGATTCGGCCCAAGAATTACACAGCTGAATTGCGGTGTATATATGCTATTGCATTTATGCGAAGAGAATTCTGCACAGATTCTAACAAAACTTTTCCACGTTAGGCTAGATGGTAAGTGACGGGCTCGAATTACGCAACTGCAAGCTGTGCTACATTCTCTCAGAAAATCAATGCCAGCCACTTCGCTACACTTTCTTCTAATAGTTTCAACTGTATCTCCTACAGATACGTAAGAGGAAGGCTTCATGGACATTTGAATAATGAGATGCGTATGCATTTCAGTACTAAATAAACACAAAGAATTATAGAAACGGTAGGTATAGAAGCTTCGGATAACGCTCGTGCGCTTTGGGTGCGTTAGATAGAAGGACAGAGAGAGAGAGAGGGAGAGAGCAAGGGAGGGAGGGAGAAACGCAGGGCGACCAATCGAATCGAATGGGGCCCTTGGATAACTCATCTCGGTTTACAGCGCGTACACCAGTGGGCTGAAAGCGCTTCATTACCACCCAAACAGATGGACAAAGCAGCGGCGATATCCGCTGTGCAAACGAGACACTAGTTCGAGTTTCACTGAACGCGGGTGAACGCGCTTGTAATTAACACTCACAGCACGAATACATCTCCAGTGTATTGTTATCATGGTACGTGACCACTGCGGCTCACAGGTACCTAATTCGCTCAATATATTTGAGAACCTAACATCTTTCGTACAAACGTTTCCCTCCGTGGTTTCTCGTGAACAGGGAATTAGGAATCGACAAGAAGGTGTACATAGTGGGAGATGGGACTCTGGAATCGTATACAGTGCATAAGATATGATGTGTATATCGACATTGTCAGTCATCCTCGTTTAAAGGTCATTAAGACTGCTGTCTGGGTTTACTAACTGAGGTGTTCCAGCAATTAGCCCTATCGAAGTTGCCATGTACAAAATTAACTGATAGGTTTTCATGTGTAGGCAAACATGTGGAAAGTGAACCCACTTGGAAACATGGAGACATATGACGCATACCATGTTGCGTTCTATGGTGACAGGGAAAATGATATCACAATGTGAACAACAAACTTTACCCAGTTGTTAATCACGTGGATGGTGAGTTCTCGTTCAGAACTCGATTATTCTCGATTAGCTGCAGATGCATGGGTGTTAAGTTCTTTGTTTTATGTCAGAATAGCATTTACACCCTACGTCCTTCAGTTTCTGTCTTCCTGACAAGTTTTCACCCTCTACAGTTCCCTCTTGTGCCACTGAAGTTGTTCCGGGATGTCTTAACACATCTGTATCATCCAGTCACTCACAGTATATTCGCTACATTTCACAAGACTATAACTGGTACGGGAATGAAAACAGATTTTGCGTTACACTGGGTGAACCATAACGCCACTGACAAACTTTCTGTGGAGGTTGTACAGACCAAAACAAGAAAAAAGGTATTTTGTTAACGTGGTCTTTTAAAGAGCGCACCTTCTCAAGAGGAGTATGCACGTGTTCATCTTCGCCAGCCGGCCGCGGTGGTCGTGCGGTTCTAGGCGCTCCTGTCCGGAGCCGCACTGCTGCTACGATCGCAGGTTCGAATCCTGCCTCGGGCATGGGTGTGTATGATGTCCTTAGGTTAGTTAGGTTTAAGTAGTTCTAAGTTCTAGGGGACTGATAACCACAGCAGTTGCGTCCCATAGTGCTCAGATCCATTTGAACCATTTTAATCTTCGCCACTATGAAACACATCTCTTCAATTGAATAAGTGCTCACAACTTGTACCGAATAATGCTCGCAGTTCTTAAGGTACGCGTTATAGAGACTATGTTTACTGGATGTTTTCTCTTGTTTTGCTCCATATTTCCTCCTTCCAAAATATGGAAGGCAAAGAGCTTGCAATAGAAGACACGTGATTCGATCTAGGACGAACAAATGTCCAAAGCTCTCAAGATACGGATTTCGGAGACCTTGCTTACAAAACCTTTTTTGTTTCTTTTTGTTGGTCCATACTATCAGCTCGGAAAATGTGACGGGGCTGTCTTATGCATTGAAACCATTGTACCTTAGTGATTTTTAAATCAGACTAAGAACAGCCGACCAGTTGCAAAGGATAAAGTAATCTTTACCTAGGTTTCAATAGATATAAATCTATCTTCTTCAGAAGCCGGCAGTATTATAACAACATGAAGTGATATGTCCTTATCGTTTAGGCAAACATCTGCATAGTTACATTAATCATATAAAATATAGCCCTGAAAACAGGGTTTGTCAAACAAATAAAATAGGTACATAGAAGTTGCAGAGCGCCTAATACTGCCGGCTTCTGAAGAAGATAGATTTATATCTATTGAAACCTAGGTAAAGATTACTTTATCCTTTGCAACTGGTCGGCTGTTCTTAGTCTGATTTACGTGGAACCGTTGCTGTAGCGCAGCTATGTTTAAATTAGTGATTTTTGTTATTTGCTGGTTCATGTGGTTGTTATTAGCTGTACATTTGTTGTATAACTTCTCGCTTATGTTTGCTCAGCTTACAGAAATTTCTCTTCTTTTTGTTATCGATCTCCTAAAACGAATTACTCACAACATTAGCATGCAGCCCTAATCAGTATTATTAAAACCATACACGTCGCGTCAATAACTTGGAGAAAAATCTGTATGCATGACGGAATGTCCTCCAAAAAACACGTTCTTGTAGAATAAACGGTTCCATATTTATGCCTAAACCAACAACAGATTTTCGCCTAATATGTAGCATATAATATCTCATGACACTTATTTGATTCCAACAAACAACAAAAATCGTTTTTTTCTTATTTTCTGCGTGCAAGCTCCCCTTCACTATACCTGATGACACAAAGTCTTCCCATAGTGGTGGCTTTTTTAAGCAATGACAATGTTATAGCAACTTTGAAATACAGTTGCGATTATCGTCTATCGTAGCTGCAAGAATGTGTAAGTTAGTGATATTTGTTGATTCCTCGATGATGAAAGTGTCTGCAACCGTCGTTACCGAACTGTGACTTTGGCGTCGAATGTGGGCAGCACTCAACCTTCACCGAGTATGATACGTTCCACGTTATCCACACACAGCTTTCAGAGTACTTACGTCCTTAAAGATTATACTAATAATTACACACATACAGCAGAAAATTAACATATTATGAAGGCAAAAACAAGATAGTACGGTTAACTGGTCCTACGCAGCATTTAGAATGAAGGGTGTCTCCTGGCGAAAACTGTGAGTGCCTGTGACTTTGTCCAGTTAACATGTGGCTTGTTCGAAAGGGCGCAACAGAGCATTGTGTTAGGAGGTTAATATGAGAGCTTTATAATTTTTTTTGAGGTTCTGTTACTTGTGGTGGACCTTTCTGAACTGGTTACGCAACTTCTCACTGTTTATTTGATGCTCACCTGCTCTGACATGTTGTGATGGAAGGATCTGAGGCGGTGTGGATGTGTGTACCTTTGTCACTGTCATTCACAGGCATATGTAGTCGCCCAACAATGTGAAATCACTCGAAAAATGACAATGGAGGAATTTTCATTGATGACAGCCGCGATTTTTGCAAATAGAAGTTAGCGTATCGTAATCTCTAAAGCTTATAAAATGTGAGTTTTGACTACTTCATTTGCGTTAGAAAGATATCGAAAATTGAGGCAGGTAGTCGAATGCTCTTCCCTCCACTAATGAATCAAAAAAATATTTCAACGAAGAACAGTAATAAACTGCTTTATTATTGAAACCGTATCCTTTCGGCGCTAACATGTCTAAATTGTACTGATGTTTTGTGGATTTTAGCAGGAGCACCCTGCTTTTATAAATTATAACTTTTCGCAAAGTTTCCAGCAGACGACATCGCTTATGCAGTCGTCTGGGGGCGCAGACACAACAGCTTGCCAGTCGTTAGAGCCTGTCGAAATTACTTTAATTAAATAAATTTCACTTCTGTGCCCGCATAAACCACCAAGCAGGAACATTTATGGGAATTACATGGTCTTTACCCTGCAGGCACTCTTCACCTTTACGTATGCACCTTCCGACTCAATTTGTTGTATTTAAAGTCTAACGAAAAACTGCTTTGCTGGAAAATGTGAAGATGGAAGGCATGAACTTTTGGTACGAGCCAGTGATGACTTATTCAGAAATTATAATTTCTCGCTGTATATTATTACAATTTGTGATTATACACACGACAACTAGAACACAAACTTAAGTGTGTTGTACGCCTTCAGCTAAAATGAAGTTGAACGTATATACAGACGATCCGTAGCTGTAGCTAATCTCGTCTTGGCAATTCTTTTTTCCATCACTCCTCCATGTAGCATGCCGCCAGGTGTTGTGCATGAGAAGACCTCAGCCGGAGGAATGACAAAAGAAAGGACTGCATGACGCTCCCCTGTGTCTTCCAGTATTGACATCAGGGCGCGCGCGGTCACTGTAGACTGTGGTTCCCCTGCTCATGACGTAATCAGTTTGTCCGGTGCGTCGGACAGTGCCGTCCGCGCACCTCTGCTTAATGAGGCCACAATAGCAAACTACGGCTGCCGTGGCGCGGTGAATACTGTTTTCATCACGAAATACCATTTAGAATCCACGAAGTGAGTCTTTCGTTACACCTTCGCAGAAGCTTTAAGTTGATAAATAGATAGTATAATTGTAAAATTATTCAGACTTATCTATGAATAAACACTGCATTCCTCAGAAACTACTTAGACTATTTAGCCCTCAATTGATATATTGGTTTAAATGGAATGTATTGTACTCTGTGAGCCGGCCGCGGTGGTCTAGCGATTCTGGCGCTGCAGTCAAGAACCGCGGGACTACTACGGTCGCCGGTTCGAATCCTGCCTCGGGCATGGGCGTGTGTGATGTCCTTAGGTTAGTTAGGTTTAACTAGTTCTAAGTTCTAGGGGACTTATGACCTAAGATGTTGAGTCCCATAGTGCTCAGAGCCATTTTTTTATTGTACTCTACGCCTGTACACGAAGGTGAACACAGACGAAAGTCAGTTTAGTAACACCAGCAATCAAACAACGTAACACTTTCCAGAAAGAGATTTCCAATCGAGCACATGTGGACATCATCGAACGACGACTCCACCGTCATCCACAGCCAGCATTAACCGTCTGTATATTAATCGACCAAGTGGTTCTATCCCATAACTGACATCCGGCACCTGTACCACTTAATGTGTTCACGTTTGCATACTTGCTTTCAAAATACAGGTGGTTAAGCCGTTTATTAATCTATCAGCATTTCACATTTGAATTGGCTTTTCCCGCGCTTACATTAGCCTGTGATCTTGCAATGTTTATCACTTAATTTGTTGCCTGGAGAAATGTATCCCCAAAGTTTCATTACTCTAATTATTTCTTGCTCCTGCTATTTTTTCCGCCAGTGTGTATTTCGACCACTTTCCTTGCTCAATCTCTAACTTATCTCTTTTTCCCATTGTGCTAATCCGTCAGGAGAACCTACACTATTGGCCATTAAAACTGCTACCTCAAGAAGATGACGTGCTACAGACGCGAAATTTAACCGACTGGAAGACGATGCTGTGATATGCAAACGATCAGCTTTTCAGACCATTCATACAAGGTTGGCGCCGGTGGTGACACCTACAACGTGCTGACATGAGGAAAGTTTCCAACCGATTTCTCATACGCAAACAGCAGTTGACAGGCGTTGCCTGGTGAAACGTTGTTGTGATGTCTCGTGTAAGGAGAAGAAAGGCGTACCATCACGTTTCCGACTTCGATGAAGGTCGGATTGTAGCCTATCGCGATTTCTGTTTATCGTATCGCGACAATGCCGCTCGCGTTGGTCGAGATCCAGTGACTATTAGTAGAATATGGAATGGGTGGGTTCAGAAGGGTAATACGGAACGCCGTGCTGATCCCAACGGCCTCGTATCACTAGCAGTCGAGATGACAGGCATCTTATCCGCATGGCTGTAACGGATCGTGCAGCCACGTCTCGATCCCTGAGTCAACAGATGGGGACGTTTGCAAGACAACAACCATCTGCACGAACAGTTCGACGACATTTTAGCAGCATGAACTATCAGCTCGGAGACCATGGCTGCGGTTACCCTTGACGGTGCATCACAGACAGGAGCGCCTGCGATGGTGTACTCAACGACGAACCTGAATGCACGAATGGCAAAACGTCATTTTTTCGGATGAATCCAGGTTCTGTTTACAGCATCATGATGGTCGCATCCGTGTTTGGCGACATCGCGGTTAACGCACATTGAAAGCGTGTATTCGTCATCGCCATACTGGCGTATCACTCGGCGTGATGGTATGGTATGCCATTGGTTTCACGTCTCGGTCACCTCTTGTTGGCATTGACGGCATTTTGGACAGTGGACGTTACGTTTCAGATCTGTTACGACCCGTAGCTCTACCCTTCATTCGATCCCTGTGAAACCCTACATATCAGCAGGATAATGCACGATCGCATGTTGCAGGTCCTGTACGGGCCTTTCTGGATACGGAAAGTGTTCGACTGCTGCCCTGGCCAGCACATTCTCCAGATCTCTGACCAATTGAAAACGCCTGGTCAATGGTGGCGGAGCAACTGGCTCGTCTCAATACGCCAGTCACTACTGTTGATGAACTGTGGTATCGTGTTGAAGCTGCATTGGCAGCAGTACCTGTACACGCCATCCAAGCTCTGTTTGACTCAATGCCCAGGCGTATCAAGGCCGTTATTACGGCCAGAGGTGGTTGTTCTGGGTACTGATTTCTCAGGATCTATGCACCCAAATTGCGTGAAAATATAATCACATGTCAGTTCTAGTATAATATATTTGTCCAATGAATACCCGTTTATCATGTGCATTTCTTATTGGTGTAGCAATTTTAATGGCCAGTAGTGTATCTGAGAGAGTTGCGTTAGCCACTCCCTAACTTCATCGAAGGAGGTGGAGCTGTGATCAGCACACTGGAGACGTATTTGGGACGGCTGTTCAAAACTGTGTCCAGCCCTGCTCTTTTAGGTTTTCTGTGATTTTTCTAAATCACTCCAGGCAAACGTCGGAGTGGTCCCTTTGAAAATGACAGGAGCAATTTCCTTCTCCACCCTTCTGCAATTCGAGGTTGTGGCCCGTCTCTAATGACCTTGCTGTCGACTGGAAGATGAACTCCAATGTTCTTTTTTTACTTCCGTTACTTCTACAAGTATTTGACAGCTTGCCCTGTCTCTGGTGATTACTGTGTTATTATTGGCGAATCTGCAACACTTGTTCGTACTTGACTCACTGCTTTTACAGTGCATTAATTTCTCGTCGATGTCACATTCTCGGCGATATCACATTTATTGTGTTTACGAGCTTCATGGCTTTGCACTGATCTTTACGCACATATCATTCTACGTGAAAGGGGTTGGTATTGAGTACATGATCACTCTGGTTGTTAATCATCCTGCTGTTACTGCAGTGATGACGGTGTGGGATCACTCGCTGCTACCCACACCCGTCGGCCACTTCTAATGCGTCTCTTCGTTTTTCGAACATTTATGAGAGTGAAACTCTCTGTTGTAGTTACCGCTTCTGAGGTCAGATCCTATTCCTCCTCCCCTGCTTCTACCAACTACTGCAAATCTTACTCCATGTTCGGTATTTCTGTAATTGTTGATTTGGAATCGGGCCAGTTTTTCTTACAGTTACCATTGAACTGTTTCCTTAGCTGATAGGTTCCCACTCGATGACATTTTGCGTAAAGTCTATCATTAACAAGAGCAAAAAATAAAAATATCACCAAGTACACTGAAAAGAAACAGAACAAAAAAATGTTTCAAATGGCCCTGAGCACTATGGGACTCAACTTCTGAGGTCATTAGTCCCCTAGAACTTAGAACTAGTTAAACCTAACTAACCTAAGGACATCGCACACATCCATGCCCGAGGCAGGATTCGAACCTGCGACCGGAGCGGTCTCGCCGTTCCAGACTGCAGCGCCTAGAACCGCACGGCCACTTCGGCCGGCGAAACGGAACAATTAAACATATGGATGCCTACGAAAGCTCAAAGTTGACACTTACTTGTACTTTCCCACACAACACCACTGCTGAACTTTGATGCCATTTTTGCTCTTTGTCAATCTGGATGTCAGACCAACAGTATAGCTGCCACCAGCCCTTATGACACAACTTTTAGAAGTCTCTGTATGTCCACCTTTACACACATGGTTGCGGGACCTCGGATGTTCAGTATAAAATATCGAAACAAAACACCTTCAGCTGTTCCCATTTGTTATTTTATTTGAGCAGCCAGTTTCGGAGCTACATTACTGCAACTTCAGGCCTCCTGACCGACGTGTAGGAAGAATCCTACCTCTGATCCAGTCAAAATAGGGACCAACAATCGGTAACTGGTATCTGTAGACTTCTACTTAACGCAGTGGTCCCTTCGATCATCACTTGTCGGAAGCCAAAAACCGTTACTGTAGTGCCATCAGCTGAGAAGATGGCTGTAACTGCCAGTTACGGAGAGCGTCTCTTTTTTCAGATCATCGATATATCTCTAACAATAACAAAGACTTCTTTCTTAAATTTTTCAACCAAGAGTATTATTAAGGGTCCCTGGATAGGTTCAAAATCATGAATTGTTCGATTTTTACTTTTTTTGCATTTTAAAAATCTACGGACTTTCCCCTTTCAACTGATATATAGTTTATTCAATTCAGAGTGCTACAACTATTTCTAAAATATTTTTGAAATATGTTCTGTATGCTCGTGACCCACTGTGGCTCTGTTAAACTGATGTCAATTCCTGTACTCATGAATCTACATGCCCATCATGCATATTTTAGTGATGTGAGAGAAACTAAGTGTTACAAAATAAGTGTTGTGGCTAACTTGTGATAGTTGGATGTATATCATTCGCTCGATTGTCGTGTGTTTCATGTTTATTTACTCTTTTGTAGGTATATAAGAGGCACTACCTGATGAACAAATGCTACAGCCATTGGACTGAACAGAATAGAATTAAAACTGTGAATATAAATTATAAATTAATGTCACTTAATCAACCACACAATTACTGTCTTAGACATTATGACCATATGCGTAAATCTGTTCTATACAATGTATTGTATACAAATTGTTATTTAAATTTTATTATTAACACTCAAGTTGAAGGAAAATTACGAATACTGACTAATAACCATTTTGTGAGTCGACCTAGTAATGTATTACATTTAACTGAACAACTAACTCAGGATCATTATGGGTTTACTATTCAAGAAATACTTTGTACATCAAAAGCTCATTATTTTGAAACTATATTACAAATGAGTGATATTTCCTTTTGTAAAATATGTTTAACTGCTACATTTGCAGAACGCATTGGAAATATTTTCACTAAAGATTTAATACGTTCTGTAAATCAAGGAACACAATGTGATTTATAAAATACTGTAAATGTATTTTTCTTTTACAGATCCATTATTACTACTGGAGAAGTACAATTTAAATACTTTACTCCAACTCAAAAAGACATAAATTTATTTTTTAATATGTCTAAAAAGGACATTTCATCAGAATCTTCTGACTGTATTACTAATAGTAATATTCGTAGAGAATTCTATTCATTGAAGTCTCTGTTCCATTGAAGGACAATCACAGATAAACATAAAGTGACTAGAAATTCTCTGGAGCCTTTTAACAAAAGGAGAAATGTTGGAAAGCCAAAAGTAGGTCTTACTACCTTAAACAATAAAGATGATAACCAATTGTGTGGACCTAACCTTGCTGGTACACCAGCCTATTGCAATGAAAGCGAGAAAAAAAGTACTTCGTAGAGAAAGGTTGGTTCAATTAATGAAAAGTATGAATGTTTTATGGGAGAATCAGATGTGAATGGAATATTTGATGTGTCAATTCTGTATGGAATTTTGCAAACTGTGTAAGATGTATTCAGTGTAGTGAATTTTCTATAAAAAAAATCATGTAGGACCTGCGGGTGAAATAGAACTAAAGTGCGGTAAGTGCTCAGACATGACCACCTTTTGGAACAGTGTTGCAGTAACTCCAAATGAAGAAAATGGTAGAAAAATCTATGAAGAAAACGTTAGATTTGTTTACGCCTTGCGTACGATTGGTAACGGTGCTACTGCAGGTGCAGTTTTCTGTGGCATGATGAATCTTCCAAATCGCCCAACCAAGTGTACGAACTACAGTAGATTTATAGGGTCTAAGTAGAAGATGTCTGTATACAATATATGAAGAAAGCTGCGGTAGAGGTGGTAATAGAAAACAGTGGTAATAGAGACCTGACTGTAGCATTCGATGGTAGATGGCATAAACAGGGATACACATCTCTTCATGGTGTAGTATCTGCCACCAGTATGTGTACAGGGAATATTTTAGATGCAGCAGTACTATCTAAATATTGTAGGTATCTATAAGAAAATAAAGGTACACATGACAATAATTGCCCAGCTAACTATTGTAACAGGAATGGAAGAATGGCAATGGCTGGTATTGCTAGCATATTTCAACATTTTGTTACGTGTGATATGTAAATTACCTTAGTGACGGTGACTCTAAAAATTTCATACCTGTTTAAGAACTAAAGCCCTATGGTAATGATGTTGCAGTGCAGAAATTTGAGTGTATTGGACGCCTACAGAAACGAATAGGATCAAGGCTTCCGCGACTGAAAGCTTCGTACAAAAAACAAAAACTCAGTGGTGGTAAGGGGTTGGATGGGAGCGGGAGATTGACTGACAGTGTAATTGACAAAAACAGAGCTATTATGGAATGGCTGTTAGGTAAAACACACAGTGTCGATGATATGAAGAAGGCTGTTTGGGCTCTGTTTTTCCACACTTTATCAACCGATGAAAGTCCCCATCATGTGCCGCAAAGGAGAAAATATTTGGTGTAGGCACAACAAGGGATTGTTAACTTGTGAAGTGTACACTCATAAACGTAGTCTGTCTGATGACGTAATGGAAGTGATAAAACCTCTTTTCAGAGATTTAGCGGCACTTGAACTGCTGAAAAAATACGTTCATGGAAAAACTCAAAGCCCAATGAAAGTTTAAATAGTGTTATATTGTCAAGAATCCCCAAGACTACGTTTGTTGGAACACACTATGATGCTGTTACTCCTTTGAATGATGGCAAAGCCGTAAGGTGCAAAGTATTTCGAAAGATGGGAATGAAGATAGGTGTCAACATGGTACGAATGATACTTGTGCTTGCTTTAGACAAGAAGAGTCTTCGGGCTGGCTGCTGACAGGGCTGTAAATAGCAAAGAAATACAAGCCAGAGTAAACAGGAGGAGGACAAAGAGGAAACTGGAGGAGCAGCTTGCAGATGATGACGATAATCCATCCTACGGACCAGGAATGCACTAAGAAAGTAACCCAAACTATGTCACTCGATTCCCAAAAGTTTTATTTTTTCATAGAAATTATATTTGTTCTAAGGATCTACCCAAGTAATTTGCTTCCGCGTAACTTAACGCAGTCTTTTACCAAAAACCTGTATATTGTTGAATTTATTAACAAAAAATAGGACAAAAAGTAGTGAATTTTCATTACAATAGAAAAAATTAATCTCTAACAACTGTATTCAATTTTTTAAAAAATCCTTGTGTTAAATCGTAGCAAATACATCAATAAATAACTTGTAAAAATTTCAACTTCCTAGCTTAAATACTTTCTGAGAAAATACGTAATTTATAAGCGCCATTTTCACATTGGAAAGATAGGGCTTTCCGGAAGCCCTTAGCTTACCAGGGCCTGTGCTTCCAGTACACAGCAGCTATGGGAACGTGAAAGCTAACGAGGTATAGAGAACCTGATTTTGTTTTTTCAATATATCTGAAAGCATAAGAAAGCAGCGGATACTTGTGAAAATCAGTCGATAAATCTTTATTTTTTCTGTTTTCTACTTATATGAGAAAACCGTTTTTTTACACCTTTTCGGAATTTTTGGCCATGTTCAGCATCATGGATGGAGTTTCATAGAAAAGAATTTTGTTTTCGGGTGATAATTTTTGCAAACAGTTCTCCGTGGTGCTCGGACTAACACTACGGGGGATGCCAATTCGCTGGCTCGTCGTTGCCCAACCTGGCCGGACAGCCAGTATTTACGTGCGCTTGTTGTTGGGTGGCCACGACAGGCGACGAGCACTCCATGTGCCGAATGGTCCCTGACGGCTTCACTGATCATCAACCGGGCAGGTGCGCCGCTCTACCTAGGCGGGCAGAGTGGCGAAATGTCGCAGCTAAGAGCGTTTGCCTTTGGTTCGCGTCTCAGGTAGTTCGTCGTGATATAAATGATAATTTTGACTCGGAAAACGTTAATTTCACCTGAAAACATTTGAATCTAGACAAGGGAGGTTTTATATATATATATTTTTGTATGTGGTGCTCGACGTAGTATGACAGCACACTGCGATCATTACACTGACTCATGAATTAGGATTGCCTCTCAAGTCGGACTGATTGCATTACACGGTGAGGTATGTTTCCTTATTACTTGTACAAATAAACGGCAATAACGAGGTATTTCTAAGAGATACGAAGCACTTCTTCTTACAGACTCTGCGAACCGCCAAGAGCAGACTTACAGGGTCAGATCTTACATATTATTCAACGTAGCCTCCCGTAAGCACCCTCGCTGTTAGCAAATTAGGATACAGTAATGTATCGAGCCAGGAAGTTTGCCTATGTCAATGTTTTTCAACAGAAGAGGTCGGTGAGGGAACCTCATATAATGTGATTGTTTTGTCACAGTGACAGAAATATCATTTTTGTTCAGTTACCTTCCAGAAAGCAAACTAACCGTTTGCTTAACTATCTTCAACAGGCATTCATTACAGTTACGAGGCTGCATGTAGCTGCTTAACATTCCTTGCATTCCATTCGTACCGATTTTTATGCCAAAACACCTTCAGTGATACTGTGGTGAAAATGAGCGCATAATGATCTATTTTACAATTAATGTCCTAAAAGCAGTCTCTCGACATAAACATTTTTACTGCTCGATCATGTTTCTCTAGCTACAATTTTAGTCTTTCAAGACGGTCACCACTTTCCTATGTGTAGTGACATGTCTGCAGTAATTTTTATTGCTTATGATTCTTAGTCTTCTATCGTGTGTCGTACTTCACTTACTGCTCGTGACTTTGTTTCCTGTGTCCATTTCCTGTGTATGTATGTGTCTGTGTGTGTGTGTGTGTGTGAGAGAGAGAGAGAGAGAGAGAGAGAGGGATAGAGAGATAGAGAGAGAGAGGGGGGAGAGCGAGAGAGAGAGAGCGAGAGCGAGAGAGAGCATTTGGGCACGTGTAGAATGAAGTATGTTCACTATCTTTCCGTCATGGTTTTATGTACTACGTTCGAGTGCTGACATACAATAATTTTGTATGTGTAGAACAGGCGAGTGTCCGGCATGTGGTGTATGTTGGTGTTCTTTTTTTGCTTACGACAACAATCGCAGAATCATTGAAAAGCTGTTGCATGTTTCGGCCACGCAGTAGTGCTCATCAGTGTGTCCGCCTACCCTTGTATTGTCAACATGGCTTGCTGCTCACTCATTCAGACAGTTTGATTATGAGCATCCTACTGCCTCGTGCATCGTCCTGCTAAAGGGAAGGTCAGGAGGGTTGCTGTAGACGAACAACATAATCCGACGACACATACATCCATCGTTCGCCACTGACGTGGGTAGACATTTCAAGGGGTCATTTCATACCATAGGAATATCACCTACTAACAGGGTCACAATTATTGAACTATAAGAAAAAAACGTAAATTAGTTACAGACCACCACGTGCACACACTTCAACAAGTAAACGTCACTACAGATATTCACATTTTGGTTATGACATCTTCGATATGCCTGCCATCATTTGCGATGATATGGCGCAGACGAATATCGAAATTCTGCATGACCCGCTGAAGTGTAGGAATATCGACGCTGCCGATGTCCTCCTGAATGGCTGTTTTCAGCTCAGCAAGGGTTATGGGGTTATTGCTGTAAACCTTGTTTTTAATGTAGAATCACAAGAAGGAGTCGCATTTGTTCCTATTCGGAGAATACGGCGGAGAATCGAGGGCCATGTCAGTGGCCTCTGGGTACTCCAGAGTCAGAATGTTGTCCCAGTGTGCTCCTCTAGGACATCAAATACTCTCCTGCTTCGATGGGATCGAGCTCCGTCTTGCATGAACCACATCTTCTCGATATCAGGGTCACTTTGAATAATGAGGATGAACTCATCTACCGTTCATACACCGCTCGGTAGTCACCGTGACATCAAGGAATATCGCACCGATTATTCCGCGACTGGGAATTGCACAGCACAAATTCACCGTTGAGGGTGAAGAGACTTCTCAAAGCGAAATGAGAATGCTCAGTCCCTCAAATGCGCCAATTTTGCTTATTGACGAACCCATCCAAATGAAAGTGGGAATCGTCGCAAAATCAAACCACACAGCGCATGCCAGTTCCCGTCGTGCCCCGCAGCCGATTATTGACGAACCCATCCAAATGGAAGTGAGATTCGTCGCTAAATCAAACCACACAGCCCATGCCAGTTCCCACCGTGCCCCGCGGCCAACCGTGCAGTTTGAACGTCCTAACGCAAACCGTTCAGAAGTTATGGACATTTTAGTTCATATAGTTTAATAATTTTCGCCCTGTAAGTGTACCTCCACCACATACAGTAAAAATGCCCTGTTGACAAACAGTTTGTATCAACTCATGTTGTTTCGGACGTGCTACTTTCCTTCCTTCTGAGTATACCAGTGTGGATCACGATTTAAAATAATATTTTCCAAATGTCGAGCGTCAAATAGTGGTGTTGCTGTTTCCACAATAATTTTTGTATATTGCGACGTGATATGTGCTGAGATACTTGCATTGGGTAGTGGCTCTTTTCTCCGTTTTGAGGTTTTGACTAATTAGTTCCCGACACCACTGGGTGTTGTTGTCAGCACCGAATTAGGCGAGTGATATGCAGTACTATGTCTCGCAAATTCGCTGTTGCAGTCCATTACGTTCAAATCTGACCCTGCCACCAGTTATTTTTTTGACCATGGTTTTCTCCAAAGCGTGTTTGCTTGATGTGGTGGCACGTGAAAGTTCCCCTGCTCTCTAAACTACCCGGAGGTGGTTTCCCATTCTTTGTACAATCAAGTACACTGATATCAAGCGTCTTTTGCATCCTGATCCCGACTCGTCATGTCGACGGCTAGTGCAATGTGTGACGAAATCCCATTCATGTGACGCATAAGCTGTTCCACTCACAAAGTTGACAGTTGCTAGCTGACATAAGTAAAGGAACGATTGCTAGTTCCATTTTTCGTGGGTATTAATCTAGTTGTCGGGAAGGTACTTGGTATAGTTTTTCGTCAATATACTACCAAGTTTAACTGAAACAGCAGATAGCCTAAATATAAAGCTGGTTGATTCGTCGATGATACTAACTAAACTAAATAGAATCTTGTAAAAATGGTTAATAATATTCAATGGGAGAACTTTTCCATAAAACGTTGTGAATTCTAAAGGAGTGTCATCATATGTGAGTGCAAGTCGGTGGTAGGGTTACGCAGAAGACGCTCGAAAATGTCTTCTGTGCCCAGCTGACTGTGACCCACATTGTCCTTCACCAACGTCGAGAGCGTTGCAGAAATGATCGAAACACTGCTGTGGGGGAGTCTAAAACTTAATTCTTTTGCATCGCAAAGAGACCCGCTCACATAATTTGCGAATAGTACTTTTAATGATAGATCTACTAAAATATTACTCCCTTTCTGTTCACACGAAATCCTCAGTCTTCCTACACCACAGTAAACAACGACATGGGAATGGAATAAAATGATAGGGCTTCAAAGTTCACACTTCATCGCACATCATTCAGAGGTTTTCTGGGCAGTAACATCAATGTCTGACCAGTCGTTTGAAGGGTTATTTTGGGAATGATGAGGATACAGACGCAAAATAATCTTATAGCGTGTTTCTGGCTAGTGATATGTTCTTCTTCACTGAAAAGTTGTCTCATAATTTTACAAATAGCAAATCGGCAGCCCCGAAACAACCTCGGCAGCATGTGGTCGCGCCCACACATTGACAAGGTTGTTTCGAGTGCGCTGCAGAAATTTCAGTGGGAAAGCCTTTCACATCCTTCATGTAGTCCTGATCTCTCCCCAAGCAATTTCCATATTTTTCGACCCCTTGCTTCGGACGAAGAGGTGCAATTCTGGCTACAATCGTGGTTCTATTGGCAATCCTAACCATTTTCACATTAATACATCGGTCGTCTTGTCTCACAGCGCGATAACTTTTCAAATAATGAATAGTTTACTTACTATTATTTCATCTGTCTTGTTTACATTTGATTGTCCCTTACACTTGTGCAGGTACCCATAGTTCACTCTTTGAAGCAGGAGTGACTAGAACAAAAGAGATCGATGTTACAATTAATTTAATTAATTATCACGTTTTCATATATTTACATGCATATTGGTTACAGTGGAAGAACAACAACATAGGTAGTTAAAAACCTCAGAGCAAGACATTTACAGTAGAAGGTTCGACGAAAATTTTTTTTAAATAGAAATTGAAGTAAAAATGCATGAAATTATTTTACAAATCATTCTGAAGCATAGAGTTATATTTTTGGCAGAAACTATGGTTTAACAAAGCCCATCTATAGCTCGATAATTGCTCTACGTCCCTTACATTACCTGACTGAGAAAGTACATGGTACAGGCAATAGAAATGTTGCATTCAGTTGCTGAAGCTCCATAACATATTGAGACATTCATTCCCTATCGTAAAAAAACGTTAGATGATAAACTGCAAGAAAGTTAATGTATTGTAAGCTTTTCGGAACACCACGTTCTGTTAACGGGAATCATCCGTTCTGCCGAGTGGACCCTGAGGCCGTGTTTCTACCTCCGGCTGTTTTCATACTCGTATAATGCTGCCAATTTTGCGGTGATGTATTTTCGATCGGCACAATTTGCACGAGATTCGCTTTAAGCCTACCGCGCACACACTAATAACACATTTTGTTGGCCATGCGTTGTAATCCTTGCATTCGCGCACAGTTTAGTTACAGCAAGCAAAACAGATCAACAGCGCAGTCGCATGGACTCATTCCGTGGATCATCAGTGCACACTCGCTCTTGATATGAGTAGGGAAATGAGAATTACGTGCTACCTTGAATGGCAATAGCCATGTCACTGATTGTCGCACGCTTCCTACTCGTTATCAGACGGACCCGGGCCTAATTCGGGTCGTTTCTTGTAAAATATATACTTTTGTTCTACATATGCACACAGTTTGTAAAACTATTTCGCAGTGGCTCAGTGACTTTCTATATTCCGTTCATTTATGTAGCGATCAAACAACCAATTTCATGTCCACCTACTATTTTCTCAGCTCCGACTCTAAAGTCTTTCAGCGCCTTTCATTTGATCGGGTAAATACGAACTTTAAATATCAAAGCAGCACTCTTAGCTCGGTAGTACACTTTCCCACATCACTGTTCGTTACATTTATCGTCGATTCGTACTTTAGGATAAATGGTTTGACATGCTCGAGACGTTGACCAACAAACACTGAATCTATTCACAGTGAGCTGTCATTCAGTGCACCTAGCAGGAAATACCAAGTCTCAAAAAGTCTGTTTTCAGTAATCGAGCTACGACACTTTTGGTTTTCATCATATAATGAGAGAACAGTCTCACACTGCTACCTGATAAATTGTTCATATGAAATGAGAACGTTATCTGACATAGTACACTCCATTTGAGCACACACTGAAAGGTCCCTGCTGGGTTGTCTCAGTAACAAGGAAGTGGACTCAGAAACAGTGTAAAATTAGATGTTTCTATTGTACTTCGGTATTAGTGTCTAATTTTGATATTATCTGCATGTATATTTGGCATGCTCGAACAGAGAGAGTGCTTTCTGTGAATCGAAAAACATCTTCTTTTCTCAAGCGTTCCCTGGCTTACGTGTCGGCTAAGATGCCACAACAGCTGTGCTCAGTAAGAGGAATGACGAACTGAGCACCGTTTCTCACCGCTGATGAAGTGGAATATCATAGGCTCAGCTGAAGCACTCTGCAGAAACGGATGGGGAAAGGGCCACCGAAGGAGTGTAGTGGCTACTCTTGGGTGGTAAACGATCTATGTGACAGGTCTCGCCAGCGACTGCTTGTGAGACAGTACGAGAATTAATTACTTAACTCTGGTCTGGAATCAATAGCGTTAGAAAAGTTGCTCACATAGTCTGGTTGCATAGTATAATGTAAAGGATAGTAGCTTCACATGCAGGACGTTGTGATTCGAATTGTGTGAGGCGTATTAATTTCTTTTTATTTTTAAACATTTATCGAAATCACTTTGCTCATCATTTTTATTCAGTTAATTGATTTCAATGCAATTTCTTACTTCCATTCCTTTTCACATAATTATGATCACAAAATAAACTTCCTCATTTGTTCTCATTCTTCTCCCTATCATTCTTTTTGCACTTAAAGGTTTTCAAGTATTTTAATTAATTTGGTACAATAATTTCCAGTTAATTTCCTGGTTATCACCCTGCTTTTTCATCCACATTATTACTTTCGTTGCATATATTTCTCATATTGCTTCAATTTAGTTTTTGTTGTAAACCCTTCTTTCATTTAAATCTTCATCTGCATTACTTTATTCATAGGGAAATAGGTATTTGGATTATGTTTTAAATGTTTGTATGACGACTACAGTGCAAACAAAAATTGCACTTATCGTAAATGAAAATACATTTTTCACACAATTTCACCTACAATATAAACAGAGTATTTCGTTTACTGTTTTTAAGTCATAGACTGGAATTTTCAATTAATCGAAGATTGTAATAAATAAATGTATTTAAAAGCATATTCACAGAAATTCCAATTCGAAAAAGAATGATAGCAATAAAAAATTAAATAAATGAGAAAGGCTGCACGATGATTAAAATGATGTGAAAAATGAATAGAAAAAAATACATGAACTGAATAAAAATAATGATGAAAGTCATTTCGATAAAGATTTAAAAATAAAAGTATTTACTGCACCTGACAGGATTTTTTGTGATTTATATTTTTAAAATAAACCAGTTCCCGTTTTTTAATATTAATTTTTTATCTATTGTTAAACTCTGTATACGTGAGTCAAACCAATAAAACTAAGATGGGATACTTTGCTAGTGAGAGAAAAAAAAAGAAAACAGGAAACTTGTAAGACAAAGTTTGCCATGTTACTCGAGTAGACAACAATAATTACAACAAAGTAAAGTCACCTATACCAAAGGAACATCTGTAGAGATAACTCTGTCCAGATGAGAAAATGTGAGGAAAAATTATATACCTTTCATACATTTTCATCTGGTGTCTAATACCTTCGTACCACTTTCTTTCTTTTAATTCCTTCTTATCTTTTGTGATCCCGTTGGTATTACAAACCTGGTAATGAAGCGCGTTCACCTGGAAAGTTGTATATACGCTACAAACAGCTAATCAGTTACGAAATCAGTCGTGTCATCCCAGTAAAATTAGGTACAAGGGTCGAAAACTTAGCTGCGAATCCCTGGTTGGGACTATTTAATTTAGAAACCTTTTACATGATAGGCGCAGTCTTACGTCAATTTCGGAGTGTTTTTGTTGTATCCATGTTATAGAGACGCCGAAAGATAGTTTTGGAATAAATGTCTATAGCTTTATACTGTTCTTATATTATGGTCTTATATCGATAAGTAAAAGAGATACGAAACAGCAGCGCTCAGTTTTTGATCTATTAATTCAAAGGGCATGTGGCCTAGGAGCCACATCACCGTGTTGTGTTTCGGCCTCGGAAAGGGTTTAAAAACAGGCTATAGGATGCAACTTACGGTCACTAAAGCAGTTGTAGTCCGACTGATAAATGCTACCAGTACATGGTAAATTCCCCAGGCTTGTCACGTTGGTACATAGGAATCGGTTACCTCATGTGTCGGGGCTATTACACCGACTACAATTCGCTGAAGCCAGGAATATGATGCTAGTGAGACGTTGGTTGGTATCGTATTGTTTATTACGTATTGTTTATTATTGTATACCAAAGTGCGCTTACATGTGCTGGTAATATGTGGCTGTTGGCGCTGGACTACACTTCTTTCCAGTTCACAGAGGGTAGGCGAAATTCGAGCTTGGACACTGGAAGTCGTCCTGACATAGCCATGTAGAGTTAAGGACTGATTTGTATTTGTCAGTGCAGTCTCCAGTACGTAGCTGCTGTTTAGGATGAAATCTGGTTTCGCAGGACAAAGCGCCGGCCGGGGTGGCCGAGCGGTTCTAGGCGCTACAGTCCGGAACCGCGCGACCGCTACGGTCGCAGGATCAAATCCTGCTTCGGGAATGGATGTGTGTTATGTCCTTAGGTTTGTTAGGTTTAAGTAGTTCTAAGCTCTAGAGGACTGATGACCTCAGAAGTTAAGCCCCATAGTGCTCAGAGCCATTTGAACCATTTTGAACCAGGACAGAGCGGACGAGGTTGTGGAAAGGGGCCAAGATCAGTTACTGTTAGTCACACAAGAACACACAATTTTATTCCTCGAAAACCAGTGCACAGATTTCTCTTTAAAACAACAAGGATCAATTCACGGCTGAGAGCCCAAGTAACTTCTCAATAATAAGGTTTAAATAATTCCTTTTAAGGCACAAGAATTTAGACAAACGACTGAAGGCCTTACTTAAGTAAAATTAAAATATCTTCTCGGCTAAAGGCTCAAATAATATTTCAGACCAGCAAAGGAAATTCTTTAAAAGGCAAACATTTACAAATTTTTGCTAAAGCCGTACTAAGGAAAATTTAAATTAATTCCTAGGCTGAAAGCCCAATAATATATCAACATAATAAAAGGGAACCTTTAGAGACAAGCATTTACGGAGTGCACCTGAAAACCATCTTCAGAAAACTTGAAATATCTTGACGGCTGAAGGCCCAAACAATTATTCAAAATAATTAAAGACAAACCTTAAGCATTGACACAGTACGGCTGAAGGCCATTTTACGATTTCTTGATAATTAAAGAGAAACCAGGAATTTACACATTATGGGCTGAAAGCCACAGATTTTAAAACAAACGCGGCTGACGACCTAATCTTAAAATACTTCACATTAGGTTCGGCTGAAGGCCATATACTGAACATAGATCAAACAAAATTAATACACGGCTGAAGGCCTGGCACAGTACTTGCGACAAAAGAAAATCACAATCACAAACAGCAGAACAGTGGTGCTCAGAAGTGTTCCAAGGTTCGGCTTGGGGAGGAAACTCTAACTGCAGTTTAGGTCAGACAGGCAGCCAAACGAACACTAAATAATCGGGGGGCAGCACGACCTAGGGACGGCTCAAGAACCAACAAACAGCCTAATCAATTCCCTTCCACCCGACCAACGACACAACAACCAAAATTATCAGCGAGGACGACGATCGCAGCAGGACTATGTCTTAATAATTGGCGTCTGAACACAGTCGAGGCACAATTTTTTTTTTTTTTTGGTCATCAGTCTACTGACTGGTTTGATGCGGCCCGCCACAAATTCCTTTCCTGTGCTAACCTCCTCATCTCAGAGTAGCACTTGCAACCTACGTCCTCAATTATTTGCATGACGTATTCCAATCCCTGTCTTCCTCTACAGTTTTTGCCCTCTACAGCTCCCTCTAGTACCATGGAAGTCGTTCCCTCATGTCTTAGCAGATGCCCTATCATCCTGTCCCTTCTCCTTATCAGTGTTTTCCACATATTCCTTTCCTCTCCGATTCTGCGCAGAACCTCCTCATTCCTTACCTTATCAGTCCATCTAATTTCCAACATTCGTCTATAGCACAACATCTCAAATGCTTCGATTCTCTTCTGTTCCGATTTTCCCACAGTCCATGTTTCACTACCATACAATGCTGTACTCCAGACGTACATCCTCAGGAATTTCTTCCTCAAATTAAGGCCGGTATTTGATATTAGTAGACTTCTCTTGGCCGGAAATGCCTTTTCTGCCTTAGCGAGTCTGCTTTTGATGTCCTCCTTGCTCCGTCCGTCATTGGTTATTTTACTGCCTAGTAGCAGAATTCCTTAACTTCACTCACTTCGTGACCATCAATCCTGATGTTAAGTTTCTCGCTGTTCTCATTTCTACTACTTCTCATTACCTTCGTCTTTCTCCGATTTACTCTCAAACCAGACTGTGTACTCATTAGACAGTTCATTCCGTTCAGCAGATCATTTTAATCTTCTTCACTTTCACTCAGCATAGCAATGTCATCAGCGAATCGTGTCATTGATATCCTTTCACCTTGTATTTTAATTCCACTCCTGAACCTTTCTTTTATTTCCATCATTGTTTCCTCTATGTACAGACTGAAGAGTAGGGGCGAAAGGTTACAGCCTTGTCTTACACCCATCTTAATACGAGCACATCGTTCTTGATCGTCCACTCTTATTATTCCCTCTTGGTTGTTGTACATATTGTATATGACCCGTCTCTCTCTATAGCTTACCCCTACTTTTTTCAGAACCTTGAACAGTTTGCACCATTTTATATTGTCGAACGCTTTTTCCTGGTCGACAAATCCTACGAAAGTGTCTTGATTTTTCTTTAGCCTTGCTTCCATTATTAGCCGTAACGTCAGAATTGCCTCTCTCGTCCCTTTACTTTTCCTAAAGCCAAACTGATCGCCACCTAGCGCATTCTCAATTTTCTTTTCCATTCTTCTGTATATTATTCTTGTAAGCAGTTTCGATGCATGTGCTGTCAAGCTGATTGTGCGATAATTCTCGCACTTGTCAGCTCTTGCCGTCTTCGGAATTGTGTGAATGATGCTTTTCCGAAAGTCAGATGGTATATCGCCAGACTCATATATTCTACACACCAACTTGAATAGTGGTTTTCTTGCCACTTTCCCCAATGATTTTAGAAATTCTGATGGAATGTTATCTATCCCTTCTGCCTTATTTGACCGTAAGTCCTCCAAAGCTCTTTTAAATTTCGATTCTAATACTGGATCCCCTATCTCTTCTAAATCGACTCCTGTTTCTTCTTCTATCACATCAGACAAATCTTCACTCTCATAGAGGCTTTCAACGTATTCTTTCCACCTATCTGCTCTCTCCTCTGCATTTAACAGTGGAATTCCCGTTGCACTCTTAATGTTAGCACCGTTGCTTTTAATGTCTCCGAAGGTTGTTTTGACTTTCCTGTATGCTGAGTCTGTCCTTCCGACAATCATATCGTTTTCGATGTCTTCACATTTTTCCTGCAGCCATTTCGTCTTAGCTTCCCTGCACTTCCTATTTATTTCATTCCTCGGCGACTTGTATTTCTGTATTCCTGATTTTCCCGGAATATGTTTGAACTTCCTCCTTTCATCAATCAACTGAAGTATTTCTTCTGTTACCCATGGTTTCTTCGCAGCTACCTTCTTTGTACCTATGTTTTCCTTCCCAACTTCTGTGATGGCCCTTTTTAGAGATGTCCATTCCTCTTCAACTGTACTGCCTACTGCGCTATTCCTTATTGCTGTATCTATAGCGTTAGAGAACTTCAAACGTATCTCGTCATTCCTTAGTACTTCCGTATCCCACTTCTTTGCGTATTGATTCTTCCTGACTAATGTCTTGAACTTCAGCCTACTCTTCATCACTACTATATTGTGACCTGAGTCTATATCTGCTCCTGGGTACGCCTTACAATCTAGTATCTGATTTCGGAATATTTCTCTGACCATGATGTAATCTAATTGAAATCTTCCCGTATCTCCCGGCCTTTTCCAAGTATACCTCCTCCTCTTGTGATTCTTGAACAGGGTATTCCCTATTACTAGCTGAAACTTGTTACAGAACTCAATTAATGTGTCTCCTCTTTCATTCCTTGTCCCGAGCCCATATTCTCCTGTAACCTTTTCTTCTACTCCTTCCCCTACAACTGCATTTCATTCGTCCATGCCTATTAGATTTTCGTCCCCCTTTACATACTGCATTAACCTTTCAATATCCTCACACACTTTCTCCATCTGTTCATCTTCAGCTTGCGACGTCGGCATGTATACCTGAACTATCGTTGTCGGTGTTGGTCTGCTGTCGATTCTGATCAGAACAACCCAGTCACTGAACTGTTCACAGTAACACACCCTCTGCCCTACCTTCCTATTCATAACGAATCCTACACCCGTTATACCATTTTCGGCTGCTGTTGATATTACCCGATACTCATCTGACCAGAAATCCTTGTCTTCCTTCCACTTCACTTCACTGACCCCTACTATATCTAGATTGAGTCTTTGCATTTCCCTTTTCAGATTTTCTAGTTTCCCTACCACGTTCAAGCTTCTGACATTCCACGCCTCGACTCGTAGAAAGTTATCCTGTCGTAGTTTATTCAATTTTTTTCTCATGGTAACCTCCCTCTCGGCAGTCGCCTCCCGGAGATCCGTATGGGGGACTATTCCGGAATCTTTTGCGAATGGAGAGATCATCATGACACTTCTTCAATTACAGGCCACATGTCCTGTGGATACAAGTTACGTGTCTTTAATGCAATGGTTTCCATTGCCTTCTGCATCCTCATGTCGTTGATCATTGCTGATTCTTCCGCTTTTAGGGGCAATTTCCCACCCCTAGGACAAGAGAGTGCCCTGAACTTCTATCCGCTCCTCCGCCCTCTTTGACAAGGCCGTTGGCAGAATGAGGCTGACTTCTTATGCCGGAAGTCTTCGGCCGCCAATGCTGATTATTTATCAAAATTTAGGCAGTGGCGGGGATCGAACCCGGGACCGAAGACGTTTTGATTATGAATCAAAGACGCTACCCCTAGACCACGGGCACAATAACCGTTCAAAAATATGAAGAATACCAAAGGTTTTCAAACTACACGCGGTACCGGACAGCATCAACACGGCGAGGAAAAACACACTCTCTGCTCTGTGCCAACCGACTGACTGCCTACTCCAGTACACAGACAGCATTCATACCTGCTCAGTGGAAATTCGAGAAGCTACACACAGATTCTCGTAAACACTTGCACCAAGACCTCCGACAATCATTAAATCAATCACCGTGGAACAACAAGAAGAAATGACAAGTCACACACACACAGAGTTTCCATAAGCGACTGGCGACCAAATACACATCGTCCGATGAGACGACCGACCGAACGACCAACCAAGGTCGTCCCCACCCAAGGTATGAGAGTCGGCAACGGTCGGGCGAGTCATGGATGTCAAGAGCTCACTGCAGCTCCAACCCGACTCAACTCGATGTCCGTTCGGAACTCGGAGACACAGTGACCCGGGAACACTGGCTCGGGCCCAGTCATGCAGAGGTAACTCTTGCCCATTGGCCACGACGTCTCTGCACAAGGAAGGAACCGAGCCACGTCCGGCAAGATTACTAACTGACGAGGCCCAGAAACGGAAAAAAATACACGCCGCCCGACGGGACGACCAACCGAACGACCAACCAACGCTCGTTCCCGCTCCAGTCCCCTCCGTCGGACAGTTCATGCGTGTCGCCAGCGGTCGGCGAGTACTGGCTGTCCGCACCTCACTGGCGCTCCGTCCCCCGACTAACTTTCGACAGACGACGACCCGGAAATACTAACGGTCACTCCAGAGATGGTACGACAGTGCACTTATCGATAAGTGCTGCTGCTGCCACTCACGGGCAAGCAAATCAGCAACTTAGTGACGCCAAAAAAATTGAATAAGAAAGAGGCGACAGAACCATAAAAGCAAGATGACGAGCAATAAACGGCATGACCGCGACTCGCGCACGGCTCAGAGGAAGTAGTTTTGATGAGTAATAGTTGCAAAGCACTGTCCGCTATCACGACGGGTGCATGTGCAGACTGGGACTGATACATTGGAAATAGTGCTGCTGTTGCTCCATTCGGGTTGGTGGCTTGGTATGTGCACGAAAAGTCAACAAGTTCGAGGCCCCCGAGTGACCTAACTGAGAGACACAGGTTCTTGAACACACTTTAAATATTTTGTGCCTCTACAGAAGCTAATAAGCTGCCCGTGAAATTGATCTACACATGGGCTTCGACAAACATAAGAGCTACCGAGCGAGGTGGGCAGTAGTTAGCACACTGGATTCGCATTCGGGAGGACGTCGGTTCAAACCTACGTATGGCCATTCTGATTTAGGTTTTCCGTGATTCCCTAAATCGCTTCAGGCAAATGTCGGGATGGATCCGTTGAAAGGGCATGGCCAGCTTCCTTCCCCTTTTTTAGAGTCCACGGTCTTGTGACTGGTTTTCTGCGGCCCGCCACGAATTTCTCTCCTGTACCATCCTCTTCATGTCACAGTAGCACTTGCAACATACGTCCTCAATTATTTGCTGGATGTATTTCAGTCTCTGTCTTCCTCAACGGTTTTTCCCCTCTGCAGCTCCCTCTAATACCATGGAAGACATTCCCTGACGTCCTATAATCCTGTCCCTTCTCCTTGCCAGTGTTTACCACATACTCCTTTGCTCTCCGAACCTCCTCATTCCTTGTCTCATCAGTCCACCTAACTTTTAGCAGTGATCTGTAGCACCACATCCCAACGCTTCGATTCTCTTGTGTTCCGGTTTTCCTTCAGTCCTTGTTGCACTACATACAGTGCTACA
This sequence comes from Schistocerca serialis cubense, assembly GCF_023864345.2. NCBI lineage: Eukaryota > Metazoa > Arthropoda > Insecta > Orthoptera > Acrididae > Schistocerca > Schistocerca serialis. Next base: position 58,776,182 of record NC_064644.1, read on the forward strand.
TCATCAGAAATTTCTTCCTAAAATTATACTAGTAGACTTCTCCTAGCCAGAAATGCCTTTTCTTCCAGTGCTAGTTTGTTTTTGGTGTCCTCCTTGCTCTGTCTGTCATTGATTATTTTGCTGCCTAGGTAATAGACTTCCTTAACTTCATCTAATTCGTGGTCATCAATCATGATGTTAAGTTTGTCGCTGTTTTCATTTCTGCTACTTCTCATTACTTTCGTCTTTCTTCGACTTAATCTCAGTCCATATTCTGTACCCATTAGACTGTTCACTCCATTCAGTGGATCATGTAATTCTTCTTCACTTTCACTCAGGATAGCAATGCCATCAGCGAATAGTATCATTGATATTATTTTACCTTGAATTTTAATCCCGATCCAGAAATCTTTCTTGATAATCCACCATTGTTCCTTCGATGTACAGATTTAACAGTACGACATCGCTGTCGTACACCGTTTATAATCCGAGCACATCGTTTTTGGTCGTCCACTACTATTATTCCCTCTTGGCTCTTGTACATATTCTATATTACCGGTCTCTCCCTATAGCTTACTCCTATTTTTCTCAGAATTTCGAACGACTTACACCATTTTACATTGCCTAACGCTTTTTCCGGGTCAACGAATCCTATGAAAGTGTCTGTTTTTACTTTAGTCTTCCTTTCTCTTCAAAATCGACTCCGGTTTTCTTTTTCTATCGCATCAGATAAATCTTTCTCTCATAGAAGTCTTCGATGTACTCATTCCTCTGCATATAACAATGGATTTGCCGTTGCATACTTAATGTCATCACACTTACTTTTAATTTCACCGAAGGTTGTTCTGACTTTCCTATATGCTCAGACAGTCCTTTCGACAATCACTTCTTTTTCGATTTCTTCACATTTTTCATGCAGCCATTTGTCTTAGTTTCCCTGCACTTCTATTTGTTTCATTCATCAGTGTCTTGTATTTCTATATGCCTGAATTACCCCGAACATTTTTGTACTTCCTTCTTTCATCGATCAACTGAAGTATTTCTTCCCTTACCTATGGTTCTTGGCAGTTAACTTCTTTGTACCTATGTTTTTCATTCCAACTTGTATGATTGCCTTTTTTAAAGGTTTCCATTCCTCTTCAACTGTGCTGCCTACTAAGCTATTCCTTGTTGCTGTATCTATAGCCTTAGAGAATTTCAAGTGTATCTCGTCATTCCTTAGTACTTCCATATCCCACTTCTTTGCGTATTGATTCTTCCTGACTAATCTCTTAAACTTCATCCAACTCTTCATCACTACCACATTGTAATCTGTATCTGGTCCTGGGTACGCTTTACAATCCAGTATCTGATTTCGGAATCTCTGTCTGACCAAGATGTAGTCTAAATGAAATCTTCCTGTATCAACTGACTTTTTCCACGTATACCTCGTCATCTTGTGACTTTTGAAGAGTATTCGCTGTAACTAGCTGAAATTTATTACAGAACTCAATTATTCTTTCTCGTGTCTCATTTCTTGTTCCAAGCCCATATTCTCCTGTAACAATTTTTTTCCATCCTTGTCCTACCGCTTCATTCCAGTCCCCATGACTATTAGATTTTCGTCTCCGTTTACGTACTTTATGAACCTTTCAATATCGTCACATACTTTCTCTATCTCTTCATCTTCAGCTTGTGGCGTTGGCATGTATACCTGAACTATCGTTTCGGTGTTGGTTTGCTGTCGATTCTGATAAGAATAATTCTGTCACTGAACTGATCACAGTACCACATTCTCTGCCCTACCTTTCTACTCATAACGAATCCTGCTCCCGTTATACCGTTTTTTGCTCCTTTTAATGTTACCCTGTACCCATCTGACCAGAAATGTTTGTCTTCTTTCCATTTCACGTAACAGACTACCAGTTTATCTAGACTGAGCCTTTGTATTTTCCTTTTCAGATTTTCTAGCTTCCCTATCACGTGCAAGCTTCTAACATACCACGCCCAAACTAGTAGAACGTTATCCTTTCGTTGGTTATGGAATATTTTTCTCATGGTCATCTCCCCCTTGGCAGTATCCTCCCAGAGATCCGAATGGGTTAGTATTCCGTATTCCCAATGGAGAGATCATTATGACACTTTTTCGGTTATAGGTCACATGGTCTATGGATACGCGGTAAATGTCTTTAATGCAGTGGTTTCCATTGGCTTCTGCATCCTCATGCTGCTGATCATTGCTGATTCTTCCGCCTTTAGGGGCGGTTTCCCACTCCAAGTACTAGAGAGTGCTCTGAACCTCTGTCCGCTCCTCCTCCCTCTTTGACAAGGCCTTTGGCTGACAGAGGGCGATTTCTTTCCTAATCGGATGGGACCGATGACCTCGCTGTTTGGTTCCCTAAAACAAACCAACCAACTTCAGGACTGGACGGGATACCAGGCCTTGGAGAGAATCAAGGTGTTGATGACGGCCACTTTTTGGCGGAGATTTAACCGCCGAGTTGTATGGCTTCCGCAAAGGCCCTCGATGGAATTGAGGAGCCTTCTGCAGTTTCGTACTTTCATTTACTGTGGTCACGCAGCTACACATAAGCTCAACATCTATTGATCTCGCAAACTATAGTACCTGGGTCGAGGGAAGCCAGTGCCGAGTAGTCCCAGGGGAAGCAGCACAGTTTTTCTGCTGTTTGTCACTGCTCCAGTGAGACGAGAGAAGAGCGAATCGAGTCGATGTCGGCAATGTGTTCTGCATATACTACAAATTTTGAAGTAGTATTGTGTATTTCTACCCTCTTTGGGGTGCGACCTGAATGGGTGTGAGTTCCTAAAAGACCAAACTGCTGAGGTCAGCACACTACTTAAACTAACTTAGACTAAGCACAACACACACACCCATTCCGACGGGGGACTCGAACCTATGGCAGGTGGGAAAGCGCAATCCGTGCATCGCGCATCAAACAGCGCGGCCTCTCCGCACGGCGCGACCTGTAGTCCTGAGGAGAGGGTGTAAGGTGGTTAAGTATTAAAACATTGACAGGGGACAAGTGACCAACAATCCAACTATCGTCACCTTAGTTCTTGCTCCTGTGAGTAGGTTTTGAATTATCTTGATAAATTGTAGGTACGTGTGTCTTATACGGTCGAAGGTATTAGCAAAACTCTATTCATAGTAAGCCTTTCGATAATCTAATGCCCGCCGTATGTGCTACTACATACATCAAAAAAAGTTTTGCAACACCCTGGTTCCCAGAACTCCTGAAAATAGACGTTGACTGTGGATATTGTATCGCAGAGACAATCCCTTTGACTGTTCAGAGATAACACCAAACCCGCCCAGAGATGTAAACAACCTTGGATGAGCAGCACCTATTAGACGAAGTGGGTCCGGCAGCCGATCAGTTCCAGTCATTCAATCAGGAAGAAAGTGCACGGCTCTTGTTGTCTGTAGTTCAACCGTGCCTAGACGGTCAATACGACGGTTCCATCGCGTCCGCATTGTTATTTTGTGCCAGGAAGGACTCCCAACAAGGGAAATGTCCAGGCATCTCGGAGTGAACCATGGAGGAGATACAGAGAGACAGGAACTGTCGATGACATGCCTCGCTCAGGTCGCCCATGGGCTACTACTGAGTAGATGACCGCTACCTAAGGACTATTGCTCGAAGGAATCCTGACAGCAACGCCACCATGTTGAATAATGCTTTTCGTGCCGTGACAGAACCTCGTGTTACGACTCAAACTGTGCGCAATAGGCTGCATGATACGAAATTTCGCTCCCAACGTACATGGCGAAGTCCATCTTTGCAACCGCGACTCCATTCCGAATGGACCGTTCAGGATTGCCATCACGTTCTCTTCACCGGTGAGTGTCGCATATGCCTTCAACCAGACAATCGTCTGAGACATGTTCGAAGGCAACCTGGTCAGGCTAAACGCCTTAGACATACTGTTCAGCGAGTGCAGCAAGGTGGAGGTTCCCTGCTGTTTTGGAGTGGCATTATGTGGGGTCGACGTACGCCGCTGGTGGTCATGGAAGGGGCCACAATAGCTGTACGATAGTGAATGCCATCCTCCGACCGATAGTGAAACCATATCGGCAGCATATTGACGAGGCATTCGTCTTCACGGATCACAATTCGTGCCCACATAGTGCACATCTTGTGAGTGACTGCCTTCAGTATAACGACATCGCTCGGCTGGAGTGGCCAGCATGTTCTCCAGACATGAACCATATCGAACATCTACATCCACATGGATACTCTGCAAATCACATTTAACTGCCTGGCAGATGGTTCATCGAACCACCTTCACAATTCTCTATTATTCCATTCTCGTACAGCGCGCGGAAAGAATGAACATCTATATATTTCCGTACGAGCTCTGATTTGCTTTATTTTATCGTGGTGATCGTTTGTCCCTATGTAGGTCGGCGTCAACAAAGTATTTTCGCATTCGGAGGAGAAAGTTGGTGACTGTAATTTCGTGAGAAGATTCCGTAGCAACGAAAAACGCCTTTCTTTTAATGATTTCCAGCCCAAATCCTGTATCATTTCTGTGACACTCTCTCCCATATTTCGCGATAATACAAAACGTGCTGCCTTTCTTTGAACTTTTTCGATGTACTCCGTCAGTCCTACCTGGTAAGGATCCCACACCGCGCAGCACTATTCTAAAAGAGGACGGAAAAGTTTAGTGTAAGCAGTCTCCTTACGAGGTCTGTTACGTTTTCTAAGTGTCCTGCCAATAAAACGCAACCTTTGGTTAGCCTTCCCCACAACATTTTCTATGTGTTCTTTCCAATTTAAGTTATTCGTAATCATAATACCTAGGTATTTAGTTGAATTTACGGCTTTAAGATTAGACTGATTTATCGTGTAACCGATGTTTAACGAGTTCTTTTTAGCACTCATGTGAATGACCTCACACTGTTCGTTATTTAGGGTCAACTGCCACTTTTCGCACCATTCAGATATTTTTTCTAAATCGTTTTGCAGTTTGTTTTGATCTTCTGATGACTTTAGTAGTCGATAAACGACAGTGGCATCTGCAGACAACCGAAGACGGCTGCTCAGATTATCTCCCAAAACGTTTATATAGATAAGGAACAGCAAAGGGCCTGTAACACTACCTTGGCGAACGCCTGAAATCCCTTCTGTTTTACTCGATGACTTTCCGTCAGTTAGTACGAACTGTGACCTCTCTGACAGGAAATCGCAAATCCAGTCACATAACTGAGACGACATTCCATAAGCATGCAATTTTACTACGAGCCGTTTGTGTGGTACAGTGTCAAAAGCCTTCCGGAAATCCAGGAATACGGAATCGATCTGAAATCCCTTGTCAATAGCACTCAGCACTTCATGTGAATAAAGAGCTAGTTGTGCTTCACAGGAACGATTTTTTCTAAACCCATGTTGACTGTGTGTCAATAGACCGTTTCCTTCGAGGTAATTCATAATGTTTGAACACAATATATGTTCTAAAATCCTGCTGCATATCGACGTTAACGATATGGGCTTGTAATTTAGTGGATTACTCCTACTTCCTTTCTTGATTATTGGTGTGACCTTTGCAACTTTCCAGTCTTTGGGTATATGATTGTTAAGTATGGAGCTAATGCATCAGCATACTCCGAAAGGAACGTAATTGGTATAGAGTCTGGACCAAAAGACTTGCTTTTATTAAATGATTTGAGTTGCTTCACTACTCCGGGGATATTTACTTCTACGTTACTCATGTTGGCAGCTGTTCTCGATTGGAATTCTGGAATATTTACTTCGTCTTCTTTTGTGAAGGCGTTTCGGAAGGCTGTGTTTAGTAAATCTGCTTTGGCTTCGATAGTATCTCCATTGGTATCGCATAGAGAAGACATTGATTGTTTCTTGCCGCTAACATACTTCACATACGACCAGAATCTTTTTGGATTTCCTGACAGATTTCGAGACAAAGTTTCGTTGTGGAAACTGTTATAGGCGTCTCGCATTAAACTCTGCGCTAAGTTTCGATCTTCTGTAAAGGATCGCCAGTCTTGGGGATTTTGCCTGGGATAGATTGAAAAGGGCTGTTTATGGACGACGTGACCTACCAACCACACTGAGTGATGTAGCCGAATCGCCGTTGAGTAGTGGGACAATCTGGACCAGCAGTGCCTTGATGAGCTTGTGAATAGTATACCACGACGAATACAGTCGTGTATCAATGTTAGAGGACGTGCTACTGGATATTAGAGGTACTGGCGAGTACAGCAATCTTGGCCAACACCTCTGAAGGTCTCGCTGTATGGTGAACAACATCATGTTTGGTTTTCATGAGCGATGAAAAGGGCGGAAATGATGTTTGTGTTGATCTCTGTTCCAATTTTCTGTACAGGTTCCGGAAGTCTCGAAAGAGAAGTGATGCAAAACTTTCTTTGATGTTTGTATATTTCTATATACAGACGCTACGCGGAAGACAGTGTGAAGTGTGACTCCACATTTTTGAGACGTGCTAATGGCTTTGTCCATGACTGGTTTCACGCTCATTGTGAGATGCCTAGCGACGATCTTGTAGTCCGTGCTCAGAAGTGTGATAGGCCTGAAGTCTTGAACTTGGCACATACGTTGTTTTTTCGGTACAAGCACGACTCTGTAAATTTGTCTCCAAAGATATCCCAAAATACCTGATAAAATTCTTTTGGGAGTCCATCAGGGCTTGGAGACTTTCAATTGGAGCATGTCTGTAAAACTGATTTCATGTTTTGTATAAATACCATCGCTCCCAATTCCTCGCTGTCAAATTCCGAAATGTGGACTCCAGGTCATGTAACTGTTTATTTAGAGCAGCGTCGTCGCCACCAATATCTAGGAATAGAGTCTTATAGTGGGATGTAATGTGGGCCACGATCTCTGATTTCTGAGAGTCATGCTTGCCAGTTGCCAATATAATCTATGCAGGTGTTTTCTGCACGCCCAGCTTTTTTACGCGTGCAAGGTGATACGACGGCGATTCCTCGTCTTTTGTGGCACATATGGGGCGACTTCAGACCAAGTCCCTTTTTCCCTGTCACTATCAATCTGAAGGACCTTTTATTTTATTAGATTTAAACGTAGGTCAAGGTTGTCTTTTAGTCCCACAGAAGCGTTTAGAGCGTTATTCACGCATTGTTGATAAAATTCCAGCCGTGTCCAGAAAGATACCTCCTGACTCTTATATTGAGCAGCTTTGCATAAGCAGTCGGCTATTCGAGTACTGAACTCTAGAATGTTTGCTTTCTGCAGGCAACGCTGTCACGCCGTTTGAAAGAGACCGCTTATTAAGTTTCTTATACCTGCAGATGTATCAGGACCTCGTACCCGGAATGATCGCTAAAAGGGACTGGAACAACTTCGACGCTTTTTAGCTTGTCTGCGATTTGTTGGGAGACATAAATACGGCCTATTCCCCAAGCACCACTACTGTATACATGTGTATACTGCATTGTAGTTGGGTAAGGCACCGCGTGTCTCGCAATTCCTTAGAGTCTAGGAGATTCACAAGATTTGGACATTTTGTGGCTGTAGGTTGTTGATCGGCAGAAGCTATCGCACAATTGAATTCACCATCGAGAACGATGGGACGGGTCGTCGCTAGCAGGGGAACGACCTCATGATTGAATAACGCAGCGAGCGCCCGTCTATTATCTGTCCCCGAGGGAGCGTAAATGTTGATAAATTTTACCCCGTGTATATTACGCGCTATATCGCGCCTGTTTGGCAGTATCTGAGTATTGTCAGGAGTTAGCGAATCCTTTTATAATATAACAGCGCCTATCTGACAATGTTGTCGATGTTATAGATGACATCATCTCCGTTTAAAATGTTGAAAATTTTTGCAGTTACTTCCTGAAGAAAAATTATGACATAAAGACAGTACTGCTGGAAGCTAATAAAGGATAAAACCTTGTGAAACTCCGAAATACTTTAATATTTAGGATCAGAACACAAAAATGTTTTTATCTGTTTATAACAAATAGGCATTGCAAGCAGAGAAGAAAGACAGACAAAGAATAGAGGAAAAGAGGAACTGCAATTCACGTTGATTTAACGCTGCAAGCGCTGTGAAACGGAGAATATGGATTGCAGTTTAGACTGAAGTTGTATTAGACTAATTAAAAGCCAGATTCAGAATCCATATCTTCGGACCAATCACTTAACTGTTGGTGACCTGAGCTGGGTGGACTTGTTGGTGATATCCATCGGTATTTAGGTCTGCACAACGTCGGGTGAGGCCACAAGCATTGCACTGTTTGCATGGATGTCATCTCCCGCGACTTGGATATTCGTGCAGTTCCTCTACTTTTCTTTTTATTGGCACAGGTGTCAATGCGTCAGTTACGAGCGACTGTACGCTCAGGTCTTTCTCTTGTTTGCTAAGAACTTCTGTTAGATGCTGCACTTTTCCGTTGGGTTGGCGTTCCGCTTCTGTCTCGGCGGAAGGAACTGAAGTTACAGGGGCTACTACCAAGCGGAATTGTTGTTTCGACTTAGCATTAGGATTACCGCTTCCACGTCGGTGTTTCCTCTGGCGTACTGACGGACTACGGTCTTTTATGGAGGCTCGAGTCATTGACGAAGCAACCAAACTGCATCCTCTGTCGTGAAGTCCCGCAGTGTCAGGTATAATATCGTCGCGATTACGGCGCTCTGGGTGAGTATCAGCCATACAATTTCACTATTTACAATGTCGCTATGTACCACTGCTTTAGGCAGTGGAGCATTCGTCGTACCTTTGGAAATGATGGTTTTTTCATGGGTTTCAATAACCTCCATGGCATTGTCGTTTGTCACTAAGGGTTTATCCGAGTTTACTTGCGTGTGGCCTCTGACACAAGGTGTGACGTGGACTGAGGCGAAACGACACCTAAAGCTGTCGACGCGTACGTAGCTTGCTGCCCCTGTGTGCCGTCCCCACCAAGGGGGAGCTGCAGAGGACGCCGTCTATTCGGACAATTATGACCAATGTGATCCGTAGCGTTTCAGTACGAACAAGTCTGGGCTTGTCCGTTATAAGAGATAAATGCCCTGTATCCGTGCATGACGAGGAACGACGGGATATGCTGTTTTAATAAGCACACTTGTAACTCCGTTGTAAACTTACAGCCCTAGGCCACTACCCCATTTTCATTTTTCACCGAATACACTTTCCCAAACGGAACCAGACGGCACGCAGTCATCTGCTTTGGGATTTCAAACGGGAGACTGAATACACGGACCTGTCGTATCCTATAGCCCGCGAAACACAAAACCACATCGCACACGCTTCCGTCGAGGTATTTAACTTTCCGTTTGCACTGTTTTCATTAGCAATCCTTTCGCACATGGTCGCGTCATAAAACTTCATCAACAACGTTGCCCTAATAAAGTCCCACAGGATTCCGTAGGTGTGGGTTTCGATTAGTCCAAGATCGTTGACTATCCAGTCGTGAGCCTAGGTCCAACATCTACATGACACTCCGCAATCGCCTAATGGTGTATGGCGACGGGTACTTTCGGTATCACTATCTGATCCCTCCAACCCTGTTCCACTCGCGAATAGTGCGTGGGAAGAATGATTGTCGGTAAGCCTCTGAATTGGCTCTAATTTCTCGAATTTTCTCCTCGTGGTTTATACTCGAGATGTATGTGAGGGAAGTAAAATGTCGTCCGACTCCTACTGAAAACTGCTGTCCCGAAATTTCAGTAGTAAATCTCTCCGTGATGCACAACGTCTCTCTTCTAACGTCTGCTAGTGGAGTTTGTTTAGCATCTCCGTAACGCTCTCTCGCCAGCTTAACGATCCCTTGACGAAACGCTCCACTCTTCGTTGGATCTCCTTTATAAGTCCTACGTGATAGGGATCCGAGATAGATGAACAATACTCAAGAATCGGGCGAATAAGCGCCTTATAAGCCACTTCTTTCGTGGATGAGTTTCACTTCCTTAAGATTCTTCCGATGAATATGAGTCTGGTGTCTGCTTTTCCCAGTAACTGTTTTATATAGTCATTCCCCACTTAAAGTCGCTCTGGAAAGTTACGCCTACATACTCTACGGCAGACGCTGTCTCCAACTGTTGTTGTCATCAATAGTGTAGCTGTACAGTAGTGGATTTCTTTTCCCATGTATGCGCAGTATGTTACATTTATTTACGTTCAAGGTCAACTGCAGTGTCTGCACCGTTCGTCAACTCTCTGCTCAGTATTGGCTGTCTGAATTTCACTTACTGTTCTCGTAGAGACTAAAGGTGATCTCGGTAATCTGTCACGTACGGCGGATGGTAGTAATAATATGTGCGATTTTGTGGAGAAAGCGGTATTGGAGGAGATGTGTGTGTGTGTGTGTGTGTGTGTGTGTGTGTGTGTGTGTGTGAAAGAGAGGGAGACAGAGAGAGAGAGAGAGAGAGACAGAGAGAGAGAAACATAGAAAGAGAGAAAGACTGTTTATGTGTTCATGCGTTAAATTTATTTATTTTTCTGACTTCGTTACTATGTACTGGTAATTTCTATTTTCCGAGAATGAGATTTTCATCCTTCAGCGGAGTGTGCAATGATTTGAAACTTCCTGGCAGATTGAAACTGTGTGCCGGACCGAGACTCGAAATCAGGACCTTTGCCTTTCGCGGGCAAGTGCTTCAGCATCTGAGCTACCCAAGCACAACTCACGACCCGTCATCAGAGCTTCAATTCTGCCAGTACCTCGTCTCCCACTTTCCAAACTTCACAGAAGCTCTTCTGCGAACATTCCAGAACTAGCACTCCTGGAAGAAAGGATACTGCAGAGACATGGCTTAGCCACAGCCTGGGGGTTGTTTCAAGATTGAGATTTTCACCCTGCAGGGGAGTGTGCGCTGATATGAAACTTTCTGGCAGATTAAAACTGTATGCCAGACCGAGACTCGAACTCGGGACGTTTGCCTTTCGCTGGCAAGTGCTCTACCATCTGCGAGGAAGTTTCAATTTCTAGGTTGTTTAAATTGTTTTCCTTTTCGTAACTTGCGAAATAATAGTCAATGTGAATCAGGCAGTTAGATTATGTTCAATATTAAATCCCTTTAACATATTTTAAAAAACGTGGTAAAACTTGCTCTTTTGAAGAGCGCGCCGCAGCGCGTGGTGTGAAGCGGTCGCCCTCTGTTTCTGGCAGTGGCGCCGCTGTTGCAATCGCAGCTTTGGTGTCTCCATCTGGTGGAAAAGGGGAAAGGCCGCCTGTTCACGTGCATTTAAGGGGCGCGATAACCTCGCCAGTGGCAGTTGGTCAGTCGGAGTGAGACTGGGTCAGTCTCGCGTCACGAGTTGCTGGTCTGTCTCTCGTTCGCATTTGTGCGCCAGTTAGTGTCTGTCTGTCGTCGGAGTGCTAGTATGTCCGTCGTTTGGATCAAACTTTAAAGCTAGAAAATGAGAGACTTGATACTCCGCCAGTAATAGAACTCTGCTAGTGGCCGCCTGGTCGGGCCTGAGTTCCTGCATCTCAGCCTGCGCGTTAGGCCGCCAGTCTGCTAGAGTTGCTCGGGCAACGGTCATTGGCGGTTGGATCGGTCGGTTGGCCAGTCGCGCACTGAGACACAAGATGACTTGTGCGCCTTGAGCGTCGGCGCATGTGAGGTCCCCACTTGAGTCCAGTGGGCCGCGCCGTATAGAAAGGGGTAGTGGCTTCGCGGTCGACATGAGAGCAACAGGAGCGGCTGGCAGCGGACGGTTCGGGAGAGCGTTTTGGGGGTGCTGCGCCAGGTCTTCGCCAGAAATCGCGGTTTATTAGAAGTTAAGTGATTCATGTTGTTTCATTTACTTGTTAAATTCTACTTGTTTTCTTGGTGAGGTCACCAGCCGCTTTCCGGTGTCGTCCCACCATTCTTCTCCGTTTTCCCACCCGCGGGAAGGTGGTTATTAATGAATTGGGTGGTCCTTTTTTCTTTTGTGGAGTTGGGGCGGGTTAGAGCAATCTGCGGTTCGGGTTGTTCAGTAATCCCCCTATCAATCTGCCTTACGTTAATAACTGCCTCTGTCATGTTTGTCGGATTCGGTGTTAACGAATTTATTGCTTAAGATGTAAAGGTCGAATTCCTGAAATATTTTTTTATCTTGCCTATCATCTTGAGAGGTGGTATATGTGTAATGTAGAGCAAGTTTGCACATTTTATGTAAGGTTGCAGTTCATGGGTTTTTATTTAAATGGTCATTTTAGTATATAAAGTTGCCACCCTTCCACCATAAGAGTTCTTTTAAAAACAAGTTCCACTTTCGGTGGCAAATAATTTTTAATGGGATGTTTTGTACCATTTCCAATCCTCCTATGGGGTGCATAGTTTATGTGTATGTGTGAGTTGTTAAAATTTTTAGTTTAAAATAATCTGGTGTGTTGCAGATTTGCACCAGTGTAGTCTTTCAGAGGTTGTGAGCGGTCGTGACCACGGCCGTGTTAAAAGGGAGTGGCAAGGTTCTCAACCCGAAAGCTCATGCTGGGAAAAAAAAAAAAAAAAAAAAAAAAAAAAAAAAAAAAAAAAAAAAAAAGTTATTTCTGCCTCTGAATAAATTGTAACTTAATATTTACAGGGTGATTTCCGATTATAATTTTAAATCTGTTAAAAAAAAGGTAAGGGGCTTTTATTAAAGAAAATTTTATTTGTTTTCATCAGTTACCTACTGGCAACTATTTCCACGCGCACATAGTGTGTTTAAATGTGTTAATGTTCTTGATGAATCGTTTGTAAATAAAGTAAATTCTTAAGAAAAGGTTTTGAAAGTTAATTCACGGTTCAGTCACTGATTTCACTTCAGAATAAGCACGCTGTTTAAATGCCTGTGTTACTTTTCCAAAAAATGTTACGCGACCATTCTGCAACTTCAGTTTACATTGAGTGTGATTTTCTTCTCATTTTAATAGTAAAGGAACACTGTTAAGTACAGTTTAAACATAGGAAATTTGCTGTCTGATGCCAGTGAGGAATGTCCTTTCGTGTATACTGGGTTCCAACCATTCTATAGGTAATTCTCTCAGTTAGCCGAGCAGCTCAGCTGCTACCGGCTATCGGTGACCTACATCCAAGCCAGCGGAAAACAAACGAGAACTGCCCTCGTTAGGCCGGCGCGTTCTGAAAACCACCCCGTCCCCACGCCACACCGGCACATTCACCCGCTGGATGGCCGTATTGATTGGCGCTAGTTGTTGGCCGGTGTCTTAATAGCACCACTAATAGCTGGCGGCACGAGGCCCTGTTCGGCGCAGTCGCGCTATTAGTCGGACGCTAACGACCCTGCCCTGCGGTCGACACGATAGGGAACACCGACCGCCACCGAAGGAACATGCCCGTCTGCGTCGCTCACCACCTACGCTAATTCACAATTTTCTCTCTCGTGTGTTTTTGGGATATTCATCTCGCTAAACCACCTTCTTTTCCCACTGTCGAGTACCATTACTTCCCTGTGCGTTTTATACCCACAAATATTCTAGTTTTTAACTGCAAGACGAATAACTTGAAACTAGAGTTTACAAAGTCATAGAGAGCGGTGTAACTTTGGCCTCCCATCATTTGACTGTGCTATGCAGGATTAGATACAGGACTCAGTTGCCAGTGTCAAGGAAATTTCAAAGTCAAGTTGGGTCCAACGACGTACGAGGGATACCGCACTCGAGCAGCAGTCAATGTTTCCCAAAATTTTGAATTTTTAACAAGTGGCGTAATTTGAACAGACACGATACCACAATCGTACGAAATTGCCGTTCCATACCAAAGTCGGCAACACGAATCGGTACCACAGACATTGGCGATGGCGCACTGCTATCCACAACGACATTTCGCAGACGCACCTGAAGAACACGCATCCCCCCTCAGCATAGCAGTGCGCTCACACTGAGGTCAATATGCACTAAAATAAATGTCGTGTGACTAGGGTCTCCCGTTGGGTAGATCGTTCGCCGGGTGCAAGTCTTTCGATTTGACGCCACTTTAGCAACTTGCGCGTCGAAATATGCACTGAAGGGCTAAAGAAACTTGTGTAGGTATGCGTATTCAAGTACAGAGAAACGAAAACAGACAGAATACGGCGCCGCCGCAACGGCTATATAAGACAACAAGTGTCTGGCGCAGTTGTTAGACCGGTTACTGCTGATACACTGGCAGGTTATCAAGATTTAAGTGGGTTTGAACGTGGTGTTGTAGTCGCGCACCAGCGATGGGACACAGCATCTCCGAGGTAGCGTTGAAATGGGTATTTTCTCGTACGACCATTTCATGAGTGTACCGTGAATATCAGGAATCCGATAAAACATCAAATCTCCGACATCGCTGCGGCCGGAAAAAGATCATGCAAGAACGGGATCAACGACGACTGAAGAGAATCGTTCAGTGTGACAGAAGTGCAACCCTTCCGCAGATTGCTGCAGATTTCAATGCTGAGCTATCAACAAGTGTCAGCGTGCGAGCCATTCAACGAACCATCATCGATATGGGCTTTCGGAGCCGAAGACCCACTCGTGTACCCGTGATTACTGCACGACACAGAGCTTTACGCTTCGCCTGGGCCCGTCAATACCGACGTTAGAGTGTTGATATCTGTAAACATGCTGCCTGTTTACACTGTTTAAACGAGTCTCGTTTCAAATTGCTTCGAGTGAAAGGACGTGTACGGGTATGGAGCTCGCATGTCAACAGGGGACTTTTCAAGCTGTAGGAGGCTCTTAACGGTGTGCGGTGAGTGCAATTGGAGTGATATGGGACCCCTGATACGTGTAGATACGACTCTTACACGTACGTAAGCATCCTGTCTGATCACCTGCATCCATTCATGTCCGTTGTGCATTCCGACGGACTTGGACAATTCCAGCAGGACAATTCGACGCTCCACACATCCAGAATTGCTACAGAGTTGCCCCAGGAACACTCTTCTGAGTTTAAGCATCTCCGCTGGCCTCCAAGCTCCCCAGACACGAACATTACTGAGCATATCTGGGATGCCTTGCAACGTGCTGTCCGGAAGAGATCTCCTCCTTGTACTCTTACGGATTTATGAACAGCCCTGCAGGATTCATGGTATAAATTCCCTTCAGCACTACTTCAGACATTAGTCGAGTCCCTAGACGATATTAGGCAGGTGTACCAGTTTCTTTAGCTTTTCAGTGTAGTATCAAGCATGCAAGAGCTCAGCTCCAGTTTGTGGATTTCAGCTTCAGTAGTCGCAAACTGTCAGATGAACACGTACTTTAGTTAAAGTTGAGCATTGTACAAGTACTTCAAAAGTACAGTTTACGATCGTATGGATAAAGTGATGCATTCATAGTCAGCTGTAAATATCCTACGCTCTCCTGTGGCAAAGAACAGTGTCAAGTAAATCTTTTTATCCATTCTTGTGAAATGAAATGTCTTGTGGCTTGGGCCTCCTGTCGGGTAGACCGGTCACCTGGTGCAATTCTTTCGAGTTGACGCCACATCGGCGACTTGCGCGTCGACGGGGGGTGACATGATGGTGATGAAAACAACACAACACCCAGTCCATGAACGGATAAAATCTTCGAACCCATCTGGAATCGAACCCGGGCCTCTTAGCATAGCGTTGCGTCACGCTGACCAATCAACTATCGAGGCGGACTACTCGTTCGTGTAATAGAGTGATTAGTGGTGTAGTTAAAAGTGAACTACCTCCCAAACCACACAAAGACGATTTGCGTTTCGCCTGGTCACAAAACTGAGTGTCCGTATCTCGCACTGAGCTTATAGGCGATGGTTAGGAAAGAATAGTTATTGATTCTCGGTAGTCGGGATAGGAAGTTTGCTTCTAGTTTTGTTTGGCGTTAATCATTGGAATCACAGGCAG
Organism: Schistocerca serialis cubense; assembly: GCF_023864345.2. Classification (NCBI taxonomy): domain Eukaryota; kingdom Metazoa; phylum Arthropoda; class Insecta; order Orthoptera; family Acrididae; genus Schistocerca; species Schistocerca serialis. The sequence continues at coordinate 58,791,941 of NC_064644.1, forward strand.
GAGCGACTGCATCCTGCATTACACGAGGCAATGGTGGACGGCGAGCGCAAGATTCTGACCACGTACAAACAGGACCAGACAGTGGTGGGGAGGATACAAATGCCCTCTGCAGCTGATGAATACATAAAGAAACAGACTGCCCCAATATCCCACCTACTGATCATCAACCCAGGAGCCCTGATGCCCCTGTACATTCGTATTATAGCTTATCATAGCTTCCATGCAACTTGAACCAGTTCCCACTCCTCAATGATGAAATCCGATAAACCCCTTTTCCCGACCCTGCAGAGATCGATCCACCTCTCACCACCCTTCAGTTTTCCTTCCTACACTTTCCTCCACCGCACTGGATTTTACTTGCTACAAGGCCCAATAGCCATACACCTCACTCCACCTGCGTCAAGACCACGATAATTCTCATGGACTATCAGTATCACCATTACTCCATAGCATCGTTCACGTTTCCATCAATGATTACAGGCTAAGTGGACAAAACATTAGTCGCCCCTAGGGAGACTATTAAAGGCTGTGTAATTCAGCCCCTGGACTCACTCGCCAATAGAATGGGATGAACTTCCATTCACTGCTTGAAGCAATTCCTGTCGGGTTTGATAGGGATTTTGATTTACAAGCCGTGAAAGGCGTCTCCGTCTCTCTGAGTCAGAATTTTTTCCGGCCCCAGTTTTGACATCGTGTTTCGTGGCCACGTGTGTTACACCACTGTTTGTAGACGGGTTGAACAGTCCACCGCGAAACACCAACGTATCCAACAACTTCACACACCGTGTGGCCACAAGCACGGCCAAACCCTATTGCACGTGTTTGCCCCTCTGTCACATCCTTATATTTATTCATGTCCACGTACAATGTCCGCCTGAACCATAAATGTTTCACTGATCGCCATTGCCTTCTGCTCACGTAGAGGCAGTGCGCTCGCGGTTGAGCACATGACTCGATCACTCCACCATTTGTAAGGACTTAAAGTTTCATCTGCGCATGAGCTCTGGGGTTGCTAACTTCTTGTCGGTGAGCTTCCTTTAACTAAAATTTAAAATCAGCTAAACAGTTTTACCAGCTATAAGTATTGTCAACCAATATATTTCTTTATATCATCCGTTGTCATCTGTTTTATGTATTTTAAAATTTTTGAATTTATGTGACATTTTCGCCAAAGGTCAGTTTTATTCGCTTCCAACCCGCCCCGAAATCTGGAAATGAAATTAAAGGAAAAAGAAATAGATTTCAGCTAACCGTATGTAACCAGCATCCTGAACAAACGTATCCAATACATTAACTGGAAAACACAGTTCCAGCACCCAATATCGTACCCAGTAATCACCAACCCAAGTAAACTGCTGCGTCATTACGTCCTTATCCCACCTTCCACGCACCATCATGCCTTATCCTCTATCATTCGCTGGAACTTAAACCATCTCGCATTACCCATAGACGAAATCTGTTCCGAAATACACTCCTGGAAATTGAAATAAGAACACCGTGAATTCATTGTCCCAGGAAGGGGAAACTTTATTGACACATTCCTGGGGTCAGATACATCACATGATCACACTGACAGAACCACAGGCACATAGACACAGGCAACAGAGCATGCACAATGTCGGCACTAGTACAGTGTATATCCACCTTTCGCAGCAATGCAGGCTGCTATTCTCCCATGGAGACGATCGTAGAGATGCTGGATGTAGTCCTGTGGAACGGCTTGCCATGCCATTTCCACCTGGCCCCTCAGTTGGACCAGCGTTCGTGCTGGACGTGCAGACCGCGTGAGACGACGCTTCATCCAGTCCCAAACATGCTCAATGGGGGACTGATCCGGAGATCTTGCTGGCCAGGGTAGTTGACTTACACCTTCTAGAGCACGTTGGGTGGCACGGGATACATGCGGACGTGCATTGTCCTGTTGGAACAGCAAGTTCCCTTGCCGGTCTAGGAATGATAGAACGATGGGTTCGATGACGGTTTGGATGTACCGTGCACTATTCAGTGTCCCCTCGACGATCACCAGTGGTGTACGGCCAGTGTAGGAGATCGCTCCACACACCATGATGCCGGGTGTTGGCCCTGTGTGCCTCGGTCGTATGCAGTCCTGATTGTGGCGCTCACCTGCACGGCGCTAAACACGCATACGACCATCATTGGCACCAAGGCAGAAGCGACTCTCATCGCTGAAGACGACACGTCTCCATTCGTCCCTCCATTCACGCCTGTCGCGACACCACTGGAGGCGGGCTGCACGATGTTGGGGCGTGAGCGGAAGACGGCCTAACGGTGTGCGGGACCGTAGCCCAGCTTCATGGAGACGGTTGCGAATGGTCCTCGCCGATACCCCAGGAGCAACAGTGTCCCTAATTTGCTGGGAAGTGGCGGTGCGGTCCCCTACGGCACTGCGTAGGAACCTACGGTCTTGGCGTGCATCCGTGCGACGCTGCGGTCCGGTCTCAGGTCGACGGGCACGTGCACCTTCCGCCGACCACTGGCGACAACATCGATGTACTGTGGAGACCTCACGCCCCACGTGTTGAGCAATTCGGCGGTACGTCCACCTGGCCTCCCGCATGCCCACTATACGCCCTCGCTCAAAGTCCGTCAACTGCACATACGGTTCACGTCCACGCTGTCGCGGCATGCTACCAGTGTTAAAGACTGCGATGGAGCTCCGTATGCCACGGCAAACTGGCTGACACTGACGGCGGCGGTGCACAAATGCTGCGCAGCTAGCGCCATTCGACGGCCAACACCGCGGTTCCTGGTGTGTCCGCTGTGCCGTGCGTGTGATCACTGCTTGTACAGCCCTCTCGCAGTGTCCGGAGCAAGTATGGTGGGTCCGACACACCGGTGTCAATGTGTTCTTTTTTCCATTTCCAGGAGTGTCCCAATAACAACGCCCCACCGGACCACCCTCCTACTTTCTTCCGTCCACCTCCTTTACCCTCTATGTCTTAGTTGCTAACTGCCGTTCCGTAAGGCCCTAAAATACTAATCATTGTGCCTCCACAATCAACATGATCATTTTCATGCACCACCAGCTTCTGCATTATACCAAAATTAACATTATTATCATTACTGACTACATTTTAACTTTAATATAAAACTATTTAAAACATTTAAACATCATAAAAATTGAAACTTGCTGGCAGAAAATTGAAACTTGCTGGCAGATTAAAACTGTGTGCCGGACCGAGACTCGAACTCGGGACTTTTGCCTTTCGCGGGCAAGTGCTCTACCAACTTTTTGTGTGTGTGTGAGTGTGTGTGTGTGTGTGTGTGTGTGTGTGTGTGAGATGGATCAGGTTAGTGGGGTGGCGGAGGCAAGGTGGGCAGGGATCGCAACCCGAGGCCTGGCCACGATATCTCCTCCCTCCTATCCTGGGGATGCGGTACAAAGGATGCAGTTGGTCTATTATTGTGATTTTTTTTACTTTATTTATTCATTTATTTATTTTTAATTTTTTAAATGTTTTTATTTTTTTTAACATTAAGGAACTGAAAAGTAGTAAGTGCACTCGTTGCGTCGAGTTGGGGACGCACATAACTAAAAACATGCTAATGGTTGTAGAAAAAGGCATAAAGAAAGAGAGCAAAGTGCGGGGCTAAGGAAACCATGAAACAAAGCCGAAGTGTGGAATCCATACCACCATTAACCAGTGCTACATCTTGCACCGGATGGGAAACAAAAACTGCGGAGACCTTCTCGGACCGGGGACAAAAAGAGGCAATGGGGCAAATACTGCTACAGAGTGTGAGGGTTCACGACGAAACTCTCCATCTGCTGTATCATCCAGGTATGACCTCTCGTAATGACCAAGGTAGATCCCACGTTGTACCGCGTAGTGTTCTATCATCGTCTTGTAATTTTGTCTTCTCTTACCCGTGATGTTCCAGCTCCGTGGAGGATCGTGGAACGCACTCCACAAATAATTGGAAAAATACTGTCGATACTTTCGGTTACGGAAGATCATGCAATGTCGTTCCTGCAAATAGTTCCAAAAGTCTAAAGTGTCCTTAGTGCAGTCTTGAAACAAATAATGCACTGCATGTCCACGAAGCCACGTCATTGCATTAGTTTTAGTGCGTGGGTAATACGTCTCATCCGGGAATAAGATAGTCTTGGGGTCAATATGATTCGGCGTTACTCGAAGGAAGTATGCTGACATTTACCTCACTAAGTGCCACACTGCCGCAGACTCGCCACAGCTAAGACGGTGTTCATCGTTGTTTTGAACGCCACAGCTCGTGCACGTGGGTGAGTCTACCATGTGGATCGCATGTAGCCTTGATCTGGTCACCTGCTTACTGTTAACAGTGATATACCACATCGCCGTGACGTCAGTGACCAGTGTTACGTCGTGAATTGTCCTTCACACTACTCGCCAGTTGACGTTCGGGTGCTTCCTCTCCACGACGTTATCGGGTCGTCCACGTTGCAGGACCCGATAAACCGTCTTTGCCGTCGCCAGTTGAGTCGCTGGTAAGGCAAGTCGAACGTAACTGAGTTCGAGGTAAAAGACACCGATGTAGGAGAGCGAGGAGGGGACGTGGTGTATCGGAACAGGTGGCAACAGGGAGGGCGGTGCTAGTTCTTCTATTAACAAAATCGTCAGACTGTCCGGACGGCGGTGCCATAGTTTGACTGTTGTGCTCTCAAATAGGGCGACCGCTCTGTCATGAACATGATAAAGGCCAAGCCCTCCGCGATCCGGGGGAAGGGTGAGAGTCTCATATTTGATCTTGAAAGGCATTCCTGAACTCACGAAGGACCCAAAAGCCGCAATCATACGGCAAGCTAACATCACCGGTATAGGTAATATCTGGGCGATGTGCGGAATGTGTGACGCTAAATGTGTGTTGACATACTGGGTCCTTTGGAGGCTTTCCAGGGCTCGTAGGCGGTTGTTGGCAATTCCTGTCCGAACATTTCGTAAAAGCTGTCGAAAGTTGTGAGCAGCGGTCCGTCGTATATCGTCTGTGAAATCAATGCCGAGACATTTCAAACTATCTCTGAGCTGTAAGGGGGTGACACTGTCCTCAGACAATCCGACCCTGATGTTCATCGCCACCGATTTTGCGACGTTGATACGACTACCAGTGGCCATGCTATATTTCGCTATCCAATTCAGTGCGTTAGCGGTGTCGTCACCGTTGCTGATGACAATCACTAGGTCGTCAGCAACGGAAAGTGTGGCCTCGTAACGTCATACCTGTTAGTCTTTGGCGCAGGCCACAGAGAAGTGGTTCGATAGCCACAGCGTAAAGTAAAGTGGACAGTGGGCAGCCTTGGCGTATCGATCGAGAAATGGTGAGAGGCTGCGTAGGTCGGCCGTTGACGATCACCTCGTACGTCGCACCACGGAGTAGTCGCATGACGACAGTGACGAATGGCTGTGGGTACCGCATATGTTGGAGGAACGCTTCCAAATAGTCGTGGTCCACTCGGTCGAAAGCTTGACTAAAATCGATTGCCGCCAGTGCACCCTTCAGATGACATGCCCTCGCCAGTGAGATGAAGCCACGATATTCACTGAGTGCTGTCTGAATATTATTGTCGCCTCCTAGTGAAGTTTGATCGGGTGAGATAACAGTTCGTAAGGTCTGGCGTATCCGCGCCGCCAACAGTCGAGAAAAGATCTTAAAGTCGCAGTTCAATAGCGTCAACGGGCGATAGTCCTGCAGTCGTGAGCCACCGGACGGTTTGTGAATAGGAATAATCATCCCTTCCACAAGGGCCGCAGGGGCGGCACTCCGGGGGTAGTAGTTCGCGACAGATGTCCGTCCATCGGGAGGCTAATAAGTATTGAAAAGTAAAATTCCAAGGGGAGGCCATCAGGACCCGGAGACTTTTTGACAGCTCCTTTTCTAATGGCGTCGATCACTTCTTCTTCTGTAATTTCTTCCATCAAGGCCGCTTCCATTGCCGGGGTGACGGTGCCGTAAATCGTCTGAGAGATGTCCTCCAGTGCTGTCGGATCAGGGGTCTGAGCGGAATAGAGTTGGGAATAATGATCGTAGAACGCTGTGTTTATGTCTTGTTGCGTGGTGAGGCGACGACCGTCCTCCGTGTCGATGAAGCGTATCAGGGGTCGTTGGCGTTGTTTACGTTCACGAAGGACGTGGAACATTGACGGGCGTTCGCTCGGTATGCGATCATGCGTCCTCGAGCGGATGACTACCCCCTCTATGTGGCGTCGCATATGAGCGATGATCTGAGCCTTAGCAAGGTGGACCGCCGTTTGCCGTTCCGGAGACGGCTCCATAGCATCGCAGTCGCGCAGTACCCTGAAGTAAAAGTCGAGTGTATGTATACGCCAAGTAGCGTGGTCGCGACCGAGGGTTATCAATGTTCGCCTCAGTGCCGGTTTGGCGCAGTCCAACACCAGCGGATCGTTGTGCGATATGCACGCAGGCGATTTTCACACGAATGCCACGTATCCTCAACAGCTTGGCGGTAATCCGGGTACGACAGGAGAGCGATGTTTAATTTCCACGGGCTGCGGCTTTTCCACACTTGTTGCCGCCGTAGGATGACGGCACAAATGTAAGCTGAGTGGTCCGAGAAGGTTGCAGGCCACATTTCCGCATCCTGTGGTCCAGCGGCGAGAGAGCGTGAGACACAAATCCGATCGATACGACTGGAAGAGTGACTTGTGAAGTGTGTGAATCCCGGTCGATGGCCGTGAAGAAGTACCCAAGTGTCCACCATCTGCAGATCTCGAATTAGCGCCTCGAGTTCCGGGCACGGATTATGTCGTGGGAGTTGGTCTCTGGGCGCCAGTAGGCAATTGTAGTCACCTCCAAACACCAGATGGTCGTGGCGGCCTTGGAAGAGCGGGGCGACGTCTTCCGCAAAGAATCGTGAACGTTAGCGACGTTTGTCCGTCCCGGAAGGTGCGTGGATATTGACAAGGCCGACACCCAGTACTGTGAGTGCCATTCCTCTTGCCCCAGGCAGAAACAGGATATCGTCCGCCACTATCCCTTCCCGAAGAAGTACAGCGACACCGCTGCCTGTAGGGTAAGCTGGAGAGACGCAAGCATCGTAACCGTACATTCCTGGGAAGTCGTCGACGTACACTTTCTGGAGAAGGGCTATATCGATGGAAGCAGAGTTCAACATATCCTGAAGCAGGGATAACCTAGCGCGCGTCCGTATAGTGTTGATGTTTATAGTTGCAACGCGATAAGTTTGACGTCAACCCATAGCACCTGTGTTGGCCATCAATACCCTTGTAAGGAGGTTTCCTCACAGTCGTCCGCCCAGTCGCCATGAAGTACCATCGGCTGTTGGTGACTGTTAGTGGCTGCTGTGGCACTCGGCGCTGACTCCATCGGCTCTACTGCCTGGGAAACGGAAGCGGCTGTCTGCTTGTGATCCTGCTGTTCTGTGGGGTCGGAGGGGCTGAAGCCGTCACCACGGCGAACTGTTGAGTCTGATGTTACAGCGGCCTCTGTACCGCCGGTACCGTCGTCGGAGTATCCACAGTCCATGTCAGACGATTGCTGCAAACACTCCTCCGATGGAGCACGCCGCCGTCTCATGTGTTTTCGCGGGGAACGCTGTTTACGGACGTGTGTTTCAGTATCTGAATGTGGGTGGATTTCTTCAGCTGCTCCGGTGTCTGGAAGAAAAGCCGCTGTCGGCACAACCTGTGGATCAATGTCCATCCTGGCATCCACGCCTTCTTGCAAGGTCGTTCGGTGATTATCTTCAGGTGGGGGCGCCGTTGTAGAGGCCGAATCCTGTACTGCAGAATCCATCATGGTCTCGCTATCGGGAGCGGTTATCAGACTAATGTGGTCAGCATCGGAAAGGGTTGCTACCCGTGCAACTTCGGCGTAATTGAGAGGAAGGGTCGTCACCGTAGGAGTCATAGATTCACCTGTCGGGATTTGAGTAAGCCGTCGCCGGAGACAAAAGGTTCAAATGGCTCTGAGCACTATGGGACTTAACTTCTGAGGTCAACAGTCCCCTAGAACTTAGAACTAATTAAACCTAACTAACCTATCACACACATCCATGCCCGAGACAGGATTCGAACCTGCGACCGTAGCGGTCGCGCGGTTCCAAAGTGTAGCGCCTAGGACCGCTCGGCCACTCTGCCCGGCCGTCGGAGACAATCCGACCGGACGTGCCCTTCTTGGCCACAACCAGAGCAAGGGCGTGCCTAACCGTCATACATAATGATCGCCCTACATCCGCCGATGACAATATATGACGGTACATGTTTGGTCAGTTCAATTTTGATCTGTCTTACCCCGTTAAGAACGGGGTACGTTGTAAAGGTGGTCCATTTTTCGGCCATATGGTTGATCACTCTGCCGTAGGGCTGGAAATCCGCGGTGACTACCTCCGGTGGTTCTTAGAAAGGGAGGCCAAGCCCCGCGTGATCGATAGAGACTGCCCCAATATGGCCATCAGAATGTTTGAATTTAAGATCGTTCGCATGTGCGTGCATGATTCTGTTGCACACCTCGTCACTTACTAACTTGACGTAGACAACACTGCTCGTGATAGAGAGATGGATACCAATTATGTCTCACTGTTCAATTTTAATGTCGTCAGGTAGAAAACGTTACACTTCAAAAGCTCGCGGTCGTGCATGATCGGGTTGAAAACTGATCTTGCTGGTGGTTTGTCTGTATGAATCTGCCATGTTGCGTCGGTAGTGATGGACTCCAAACTAGCGTCAGCGCAGTAGTAAACAACTACGGTCACTCGCGACCGTGCGGACGGGACGTAAACAAGACGTCCTCGCCGCAGCGCTGCGGAAAGCAGACTGACCAACTGAGCTACCCAAGCACGACTCACGCCCCGTCTCGTTCTGGAAACATCCCCTAGGCTGTGGCTAAGCCTTGTCTCTGCAATATCCTTTCTTTCAGGAGTGCTAGTTCTGCAAGGTTCGCGGGAGAGCTTCTGTAAAGTTTGGAAGGTAGGAGACGAGGTACTGGCAGAAATGAAGCTGTGGGGACGGGACGCGAGTCGTGCTTGGGTAGCTCAGTTGGTAGAGCGTTTGCTCTAGAAAGACAAAAGTCCCAAGTTCAAGTTTCGGTCCGGCACACAGTTTTAATCTGCCAGCAAGTTTCATATCAGCGCATACTCCACTGCAGAGTGAAAATCTCATTCTGGAATCATAAAAATTGTCCACCAAAGTGTATTTTAAGAAACTTCTCTTTGTATACTCTTATTTTAGACCTTTTGAGCGGTCTAAGGCGCTGCAGTTACGGACTGTGCGGCTGATCCCGGTCGAGGCTCGTGTCCTCCGTCGGGCGTGGGTATGTGTGTTTGTCCTTAGGATAATTTAGATTAAGAGGTGTGTAAGCTTAGGGACTGATGACCATAGCACTTAAATCCCCTAACATTTCACACACGTTTCAACACTTTAGAAGTTTTATGAAACCTTTGGATTAAGAGTGGTTTTATCCTGTGGCAACCCATCCCTTCGCGGGGAATTAAAATAACGAACTTTTCCAGAAGATGGAACGAGAGCACAAAAACGTCGCAGACATACTGTGGTTTGGCGCGTCAAGAAAACGGATAAGTTTTTTTTTGTGTTGACATGGAGCAAAAAGCTTCATTTTTAGTGCACAGGAGAGACTACAGTTTGGACGGACAAACGTCGGTAATAAAGAAGGGAGAAAGACAGAGCTAGGTTTTACAGTGAAGAACAGTTTTTTAACCGTACTGCTGAGACCGCCTAATGTTTGTGTGACCAGACTGTGCTGTTAGTGCTGAGTGGTTGCAGCATACTGATATAACGTATCTGTGCAGTCTAGAACTATTTGCCTAATGGAGCATATTGTTGCAGGTAGCCGCGCCCGATTAGCCGAGCGGTCTGAGGCGCTGCAGTCATGGACTGTGCGGCTGGTCCCGGCGGAGATTCGAGTCTTCCCTTGGGCATGGTTGTGTGTGTTTGTCCTTCGGATAATTTAGGTTAAGTGGTGTGTAAGCTTAGGGACTGATGACCTTAGCAGTTTGTAACCTCCCCACAAAAATATAAAAATGTAAATGAACCATGCGCAAACTCCCCACGGAAATAACAATTAAATGAATTTTAAATTATTGTAACCTCTGAACAAAATTGGCTCCCATTTATAATCTCTGTGCAGAAATGTATTCACATTTAATGTTCCCACAAAATTCTTTTCTCATTTAATGTTAAGTTCGAAACAGAAAAATTCCTAAACACAAAAATAATATAAAATTCAGTAACCTGGTAAATTTTATGACGACAGCAACGCTGCGCCTCGGCCCTGTACTCTGAATAAATAAAACAGCAAAAATTCTTACCTCAATAAAAACTGCGAATATATCTGCTCTTACATAAAAAATTTTCGGCACAGCTCCGTGCAATGCTGTCCTACGCTTTGTGACTCGTGAAAGGAAAGATTATTCATTGGATAAAATCTTTAAATTGAAATGAATGCTTTTTAAAAAAAATTACTTTGTATTATAAAAATTATTATTGGGGCATTTTTTTAAGAAATTGATGACAGTTAATATACATTACCAGATATTCGCAAGGCTGCTTCTTTACCTTCTACAATAATACTCATCCTCTAGAGTCTCGACCAGAGCAGACTCCCGACACGAGCCGACACGCGCACACAACTGCCGACTACTGCCGACTACCGAAGACTAAACAAGACTACTGCCGACTAGCGACAAGCAACAACTAACTACATACTGCTCTCTGGCCAGAGACTCTCCCATGCCCTGCCCATCGCCGGAACGCATACGTCTTACATAACCCTCCACTGGGGGGCGGGGGGGGGGGGGGGGCAAAAATGTGGCAGCGATGGTGAGTCAATTGGACTTGCCATGAGCAACAAATTTTTCTTAATTAACTAAGTTTACAATCACAGAATATATACATATATATAAGTGCAGAACATGAAATAAAATATAGTGCACATGCACTGAGTACAGAACATATCAAGCAATGACAAAATGTATACACAATGAGTACAAAACGTATTAACAAATGGCAAAAGTGCACACGCACTGTAGTACATACGTAATGAATACAAATCATATTAACAAATGACATAAAGTGCATACGCACTGTAGTTCAGAATATATTAGCAAATCATAAAATGTATACGCAATGAATACAAATCCTATTAACAAAATGACAAAAGTGCACACGCACTGTAGTACAGAACATAGGAAATCACAAAATGTATAGGCAATGAGTACAAATCATATTAACAAATGACATAAAGTGCACACGCACTGTAGTTTTTTTTTTTACTATTTTACAAGAACTAGGATAGGAGAGGGAAGGATTGCATCATGGTTGTAGCACATTAGGTTGCACGCAGCTGCACTGAAATTCCATATCTTTCTATAGAGGCACAACACCAAGTGAGACAATCTGAAGTTATTTTCCCTTAAGTATTAATCAGTGTAGCCAAGACACTGAAATGTCGTATTAATATTCCATGTTATCATTTCGGTAGTACATTAGGTACACCAAACATTGGGACCATAATAACATCTCCATCGCTCGAGGTGGTGGACAGCATGTCGTGTCAACACCACGTTCTTGTAAGGTACACCAACGTACAATTAGTGCAAAAACCAAATATAGTGCTCCATGAGCATGAGGATAGACAGGACAAACGGATATTACAGTAATTTCTGGTAATTAGATCAGAAGGTGAAGGACATTAAGTCTTATGCCAGTCATCATTGATAATTACACTACTCTAACAACTAATTAGAGTAATTTGTGGCACTCATCGCCCAGTTATTGAACATTTCTGTACCATGTATGAAGTATTACAGAATAATGTTCATAAGTCATTTTTTTACAGAGAACATTGGCACTCATTGACCAGTTACAAACCATCAGAAGTCATCATTCAAAACAGTAGTTAATGAGTGTAGCATCAAGCTACTGGTATTCATATATATAGCATGAAAGTGACATAATACAAATTTAAAATATAAGAAACAGTGGCATTAATTGGTCAGCAAGTATTGAATATTACAAAACATTTTTCATCATTCAAGTGACATATAACATAATTAAAATGTAACACTCAGTAGCTATTACTCAAAGTCTATGGTTGGAAAAAAATTATTCAGTATTACTCATAACTCTTTGAAATTGGTATCATTATTTGGGACTGGTAATACATTTCTTTTGTGCTAGCAATGCATGGCGTTGGGATCGATAATTGATTGCTGGGGCATAACAATATTTGCATTTGACTTATTGCTGCAAATGAAGATGTGTAAGGTCATTCGTCATGAAACAGCTGTAGCAAGGTTATGAAACAAATAGAGTATATGTGATCACATTCATGAATGACACAGGTTTAATGACTAACTGCTTAGAGCACATTAATTTCATGAATAATTTCTCCTGCAAAAAATACAAAATGGATTATTAAGCTGAAAGAAGAAACGCATATTATGCTGAAAAGTAGTGAACTTCGAATTAACAGGTAATGAAACGTGTATTAAATGTATATGTTCTCTAGCTGTCCTTTCCAAAACCTTCAGTCATCATACCATGCGACATAAGACATACTGTCAAAACGAACTGCAACAAATACTTAAATAACTATATAGCATTTTTTAACTAACAGTAAATATATAAACTTCATCTGCAAAGAAAAACTTCATTAACATTACTATCATCACCTGCAAAGAAAAACTTCATTATCCATATCATCATAACTCGATTATTATCATCACCTGTAAAGAAAAACTTCATTATCCATAGTTGCATATTCTTCATCACTATTCATCATCATTCATTATCATCTGCAAAAAGACACTTCATCATACAACTATTCATAGAATAAATTTCCTTATTTCTAGCATATTTCATCACTAAAACTAAGATGTGTAATTCTGTCTGACAGTCTGCATCAGTCGCCTCGTATTCTGAAAGAAAAAATTAGTTAAGACTGCTATCATACGATGTGTATATGATATTCTTGTTAATGCTTGTTAATTCTGATCCATTTACTCTTCGTGACGAGGTATTGCATCTTCTTTCGTCCATTCCGAAGGCGAAATTCCCATTTCTGTTTAATTTATTTCTTTTACACGTTATTTCTTTCCGAAAATGATGAACAATGATTAATGTCTTGCATTTAAATCATATACACATTAAATAAAAGCTGGTTTCTAGTGATATAATTGAGCATACAGCATAGCATGACAGAAAACGTAATATGTCAAAAAACATAGTGTTCAGATGCAAAAATGTACACGGAATATCATAATGTAGCAGCAAAAAAGAAAAATGTAAAATAGTCACGATGTTGAGATATCATAAGGCAAAAATGTTAAAGTCAACTAGTATTTGTTACATCTTAAATATTTCATAATGCATACAAACAAAACTGGAAAACAATCATACATACATGAAAAATGGAAAATGTGCACAGTCTGATGTGTAAAGACAAGAAAAGCGACCTGCTAACCTTACCTTGCCAGGCACTTGCCAAGAAAATATATGATAATCATCAGTAAGTAGTCACATAAATATAATTGCGTAAGTGGTCATAAAATGTGTAAGTTCATCTGGAAAAATATGCACGGTCTGTTGTGTAACGACAAGAAATGCGACCTGTTAACCTTACCTTGCCGGGCACTTGCCAAGAAAGAATATGAAAATCATCAGTAAGTGTTCATGTGAATATAATTGCATAAGTGGTCATAAAATGTGTAAGTTCATCTGGAAAAATGTACACCGTCTGATGTGTAACGACAAGAAGAGCCTCTGTTGGATAGATAGTGCGTACATACTAATATCTTCTGTCCAATGTGAAAGTCACGGCGTGTACAAACCAATTTTTGCTGTCTTCTCCGACGCTCCGCGGCACGTTTGATGTTGTTCACCGCAATGTCAATTATTTCATGGTGTCGTAGTCGACGAGATGTAGGAAAGGTTACTAATTCTTTAATTTTGTTAGGTGGTTCAACATTTTTCAGTATAACAGATGGAGATAGCATAGTAGATTCATTTGGTATGGAATTAATTACATCCTGGAATGAGAGTATGTGTGTGTCCCAATCAATATGTTTATTATGACAGTATATTCTACACAGTTTACCAATTTCTTTCATTAATCGTTCACAAGGGTTCGAAGAAGCATGGTACCTGGATATATAGATCGGAGAAATGATTCTAGCTTGTAACATACGTGTCGATATAGCAGATCGAAACTGTGGTCCATTGTTGGAAATTACTTTCAACACATGCCCTACATGAAATAGGAAATGTTTTACAAATCCTTTCGAAACAGCTCTAGCAGTAGCTTTGCCTAACGGAGTGAAGGTAACAAATTTTGAAGTGAGTTCAACAGCGACAAAGATGTAGCAAAAACCTCTATTAGTTCTGGGAATCGGACCAAAAATATCTACAGCGGCCATGTGTCTCAATTTAACAGGTACAATGGGATGTAATGGAGGAATATGTGAAGTCGTATCTGACTTAGCTTTCTGGCAGATTTTACATGACGCTAAAACTCGTCGAATACGTTTCTCCATGTTGGTAAAATAACAGTTCTGTCTCAGTATAAGAAAACATTTTCTGGCTCCGTAATGTGCGTAACTTAAATGAGTATACCAGATTAATTTGTTAAAAAGCTCGTCAGGAATACATAATAACCAATTGTTGCTATCAGGGTGAGAGTGGCGAAACAGAATGTCATTGCGTACAGTGTAATGGTTTCTAATGGTAACATTATTCCTATCTTGCCAAAGCTGTTTAATTTCTTTCCACACGTTGACTTTACTCTGCTCTTGTGCTATGTCTTGTAATGACGACGAAATGAAATTCTCAAATGCAACTTGTTGAATGTACATGACGCTGAAATTTGCTTTGCAGAAGTTGGTTGCGATGTCTTGCTGATTGTTGCTGAGAGAACGCGATAGTGCGTCTGCTACAATATTTTGTGTACCGGGAATGTGAACAATTGTAAAATTAAATTCCTGCAAATAAAGTTTCCATCTACTTATTCTGTCGTGTGTAAATTTAGCGGAAAGTAAAAACTGTATCGCTCTATGATCTGTGTAATGTTTCAAGTTCTGTGACAGAGTAATTGCGTTCAGCAGGTGACAGAATGCGACTCGCAAAGGCGATGTTTTTAATTACTGTACAACCATCTTCTTCAATTTCCTGAAAAATATGTACGCCTAAAGCGGTGTTAAAACTGTCGGTGGCAATGAAAAAATTTCTAGTAAGATCTGGATGTGATAAAAGAAGTGCATTCAACAAAACATGTTTCAAAAAACATTTCGTGAACAAGATTCTGCGTGTCAAATGTATCGCTTACGTTGCTGGAAGATGCAACCTGTACTGTATCTAGTCAAATTCTTTCTGACGTGCTATTATTTTCAGGAGGATGCTGTGGCATTTCGACTATTTGAACTGTTCTGTTATTTCTTCCTGACGTATTACGTTCGGGATGATATCTACTGTCTGGTTCATTCATAATAATTTGTTGTTGAGGATGATTCTGCTGCTGATAAGACCGACTGTTATTAAACGTACGCTAAAAATTCTGCTCATTACTTTTACGTCTGTCATGATAGTCATTTCTATACGGTGCATTGCGATAGGAATTGAAATGGTATGTTTTCTGTACGTACTGATTCCCTTGTTGCTGTGCATTACTATTTGTTGGGGCCGACGCTATACGCGTAGGCGGCGTAACATTAAAGCTTGGTTGACCTTGCAGACTGCATTGTTGGTTACATATGCTAACCGGTTGGTTTCGTTGTTGTTGCGGTGAAAAACCTCTATTGTTACCTAAATGTGTTTGCGACTGCTGAAAATTTTGTACATACTGATGATTAAAATTTTGTCTGATATTAAAATTACGCTGGTAGTTCTTGTCATTTCGGGAGCATATAATGATAAAATTGTCATTTTCGGTAAAACTTGTCTTATCAGGTTTTCTTTACTCTTTGTTAATCCTAGATAGATCGATAGTTGAAGAGCTGTTTTAATAGATATAAAGGATAGCAGAAGAGAAGGCAACAGTGCAGAAAACTAAAGATGAAACAGCACTACTACAGCTCGGGGCCCTGTGCACGCTATGGCACATATTCATTAAAGTGTAATGAATCCCCTGAGGTTAATTACGCGCTGCAAATAAATTTTAGTTTCTGCGTTACAGGCAATGCCGGTGAAAATTCAAAAACAAATTGTTGTATCCAAGCCAATGCTAGTTTCTGCATTAGAGGCAATGCTGGTGGAAGTACAAAAATAAATCGACGTATCCAGTTCAAAACATGTACCTGTGCTCTGTCATTTTTAAATACCTTAGATTTTCTTACAGATAAAAATTGCTCGTAATCTACGTTATCGTCTCTGAATGTCTGAACAGGTTCAGGATTGTATGAGAAACTATTTGTCTGTGATTGTTCGGAATCCATGTCACGTACTCTCTGTAAATTACGTAAATTATACTGGCTGTGTGAGTGTGACAAATGTTCGGAATGTGCCGTGTGCTGTGACGTGTTATTGACTGAAATATTTTTTTGTCACCTCTTGCTGTAAAGTCGACAATTTTCTACGTAACTTATTATTGGACGAATCTATCTCACTGATCGTCTGCTGTAAATTTTGGAATACAGGTGTTTGATTAAACGAAATCGGTGAAGTATCGTCTGATTTGCTGTCATTATTACTTTCAATAACGTCAATACGACTGGCCAATTCATCATATTTTTCAGTCAGTATTTTTACCTGATCATCGTTTTTAGTGTCACAAGCATTAATTTGTTTTTGTATTTTACGTGTGGTTTCGTTCAATTTTTAAACGTCTGCTTTGATGACATCGGAATCCTGTCTTAGTTCTAATTGTTCGAGTCAGTCGGTCACTGTCTGAAAGTCTACTATGTGTGTATCTGTTTTTGATTTATGATCGGAAATTTCATCACGCAATTCGGTGTTCAACTGTTTGATAGTATTAATTTCGTCTGATACTGTAGCAATATTGTTGTCTACGTATGGTTTTGCTTTCGTAAGCAATTTACATTTATCTTCCTGTCTCTGTGCGGTAATTGTTTCCATGTCTTGTCGCTTTACTTTATTCTGTTCCTGTATAAATTTACGGTAACGCGTTTCACTGTTTTGTAGGTGGTGATTAAAACGTTCGTCAATTTGACTGTTCTGTTGGTCGAATTTCGCGACTACTTTTGCATCCAGTGTTCGCGGAAGTTCTGCTGACATTAATTTAAACTCGTCACGTAACTGTGTTGCAGTTTCAGAGCATTGTTTACCGACTGCACTAATTGCGTCTCTAAGTGATTCTGTTGTAGCTGTTTGCGTATTCCTTAATTCTTGAGCAACAGATCTAATTTCTTCACTACTTTTCCTAGCACAAGCCTTAATTTCCTCACGTAATTGTTCCTTAGTATCATGACATTGTGCGGCAACGGCTGTAATCTGTTCACTAAGTTGTTTGTTGTGTTCATTAAGTTGTTTGAAATTTTCACTAAGTTATTTGTTCTGTTCACAAAGTTGTTTGAAATTTTCATTAAGGTTGTCTTGTTTTTCATTCAACTGTTTGTAATTGTTGTCTAGTTTTTCATTAAGTTGTTGTTTGAAATTTTCATTATTTTCATTAAGTTGTTGATTGAGATTTTCACTAAGTTGTTTGTGATTTTCACTCTGTTGTAGCAATACTGCCATAATTTGATCCAAGCCAATATTACCTACCTTATTCTCTGTGCTGTTTGATGGCGTACCTGCAATTGTCACGTTTTGTGTAACCATTTGGTCGTTCTGTGATTCTCGAAAAGGTTTGCCAATCGGATGTGCACTGTTAGTCACTACACCGGAATCAAATAAATTTGACGTACCTTGAGTACATTGTTCATTTTCGTTAGAAACATTTATCTGTTCATTACGTAAATTTTGCAAACCGGGTGTGTCAAGCTGGGCAGCGTTCATTCATCAATTATCGTTAAATTAACAAAGGACACAATTGAATTCGTTTGTTCATCATTAGGATCAAAATCAATATTAGTGGTCGGTACGCACTGATTGTCTGTAAATGGAGGATTGTCATCATTACACTGAGTGTCGCAAAAATTATCGGTCAAATTATTCGAGTCGGCTATTTCACTCATTGTACATCGCGATGTACTGTTAAGAGTTTTTCGCGGCATTTTCACTAATCAAAATTAAGCACAAATGAAACAAGGACAATGCAAAAATGCAACAAACACAATTACAACAAAGAGCAACAAATTGCTGATGATCTGTGAAAGAAAGAGTGACAAATTAGTAAATGCGTTGCGCCAGATGCAAACTACGTTTAAGTAAATAAGAACAGATATATGACTACCTATCAGAAGATTCACAAAGAAATACTATCCTGGCCGGATGTCGCCAAGTGTTACCTTCCCACAGAAATATTAAAATGTAAATGAACCATGCGTAAACTCCCCACGGAAATAATAATTAAATGAATTTTAAATTATTGTAACCTCTGAAAAAAATTGGCTCCCATTTATAATCTCTGTGCAGAAATGCATTCACATTTAATGTTCCCACAAAATTCTTTTCTCATTTAATGTTAAGTTCGAAACAGAAAAATTCCTAAACACAAAAATAATAAAAAATTCAGTAACCTGGTAAATTTTATGACGGCAGCAACGCTGCGCCTCGGTCCTGTACTCTGAATAAGAAAAGCAAAAGTTCTTACCTCAATAAATACTGCGAATATATCTGCTCTTACATAAAAAATTTTCGACACAGCTCCGTGCAATGCTTTCCTATGCTTTGTGACTCGTGAAAGAAAATATTATTCATTAGACAAAATCTTTAAATTGAAATGAATGCTTTTTTTAAAAAAATTATATTATAAAAATTATTATTGGCGCATTTTTAAGAAATTGATGACAGTTGATATACATTACTAGATATGCGCAAGGCTGCTTCTTTACCTTCTACAATAATACTCATCCTCCAGAGTCTCGACCAGAGCAGACTCCCGACACGAGCCGACACGCGCACACAACTGCCGACTACTGCCGACTACCGAAGACTAAACAAGACTACTGCCGACTAGCGACAAGCAACAACTAACTACGTACTGCTCTCTGGTCAGAGACTCTCCCATGCCCTGCCCATCGCCGGCAACGCATACGTCTTACAAGTTAAGTCCCATAAGATTTCACACACATTTGAACACTTTTGTTGCAAGTAGATCAATTGCCGAACAAGTAATGATCAGTTTCACATACAGAAACACTTATCTGTGACCTGACACAATTATTATTTACATACGTTGAATATGGTTGACATTTTAACAGGGTCTATAGTTAACACAAATTCTAGCAGCTGCGCGGGGTAGCCCCATGGTCTTGGGCGCCTTGTCACAGTTCGTGCAGCTCCCCCCGTCGGAGGTTCCAGTCCTCCCTCGGGCATGGTTATGTGTGTTGCCCGTAGCGTAAGTTAGATTACGCATTCTTAGGGACCGATGACCTCAGTAGTTTGGTCGCATAAAAAAAATTGTAACATATCAAACTGTGCATGCTGATATGATAAGTCAATTTCTGTACATGTGCAAATAATTCTTTGATGCTACGTTTTCACTTGTGTATATGGCACAGAAAGTAACTGACAGTCATGAACGTCAGTGTTCGTGATCAAGAGACCCTCGACTAATTATTCAGATTACACTGTGCGCCGTGGTGCGTCTTTTCTGGCACACCAGCTCCTCTGCACGGCTATCGATTACCCGGCTGTATTACGATTATTGCCCCTGTTGTGATCGAGCGGGGGTATTTGCGGTCGGTAGTTGGTCGTCGGACTCGCTACGAGGCGCTAGCACGAGCTAGAGGAGACGAAGGAGCAGAACACGCGGGCTCGGCCAGCAGCGGCGCGGCCGGTCTGCCTTGCAGGACAGTCGCGAATCTGTGGTGCGTCTGCCTGATGTCGACTCCGGACGCTGCTCGTCGCATTGCTTTGATGGCTGTTTTCTCGGACATAACCATTCCTCGAGACCATCTCGAACAACGCTCTCCATCGAAGGTGTAAGTGGTTTTGGTGCCTTCGTTTCTTGGAACTACACTCCTAGAAATGGAAAAAAGAACACATTGACACCGGTGTGTCAGACCCACCATACTTGCTCCGGACACTGCGAGAGGGCTGTACAAGCAATGATCACACGCACGGCACAGCGGACACACCAGGAACCGCGGTGTTGGCCGTCGAATGGCGCTAGCTGCGCAGCATTTGTGCACCGCCGCCGTCAGTGTCAGCCACTTTGCCGTGGCATACGGAGCTCCATCGCAGTCTTTAACACTGGTAGCATGCCGCGACAGCGTGGACGTGAACCGTATGTGCAGTTGACGGACTTTGAGCGAGGGCGTATAGTGGGCATGCGGGAGGACGGGTGGACGTACCGCCGAATTGCTCAACACGTGGGGCGTGACGTCTCCACAGTACATCGATGTTGTCGCCAGTGGTCGGCGGAAGGTGCACGTGCCCGTCGACCTGGGACCGGACCGCAGCGACACACGGATGCACGCCAAGACCGTAGGATCCTACGCAGTGCCGTAGGGGACCGCACCGCCACTTCCCAGCAAATTAGGGACACTGTTGCTCCTGGGGTATCGGCGAGGACCATTCGCAACCGTCTCCATGAAGCTGGGCTACGGTCCCGCACACCGTTAGGCCGTCTTCCGCTCACGCCCCAACATCGTGCTGCCCGCCTCCAATGGTGTCGCGACAGGCGTGAATGGAGGGACGAATGGAGACGCGTCGTCTTCAGCGATGAGAGTCGCTTCTGCCTTGGTGCCAATGATGGTCGTATGCGTGTTTAGCGCCGTGCAGGTGAGCGCCACAATCAGGACTGCATACGACCGAGGCACACAGGGCCAACACCCGGCATCATGGTGTGGGGAGTGATCTCCTACACTGGCCGTACACCACTGGTGATCGTCGAGGGGACACTGAATAGTGCACGGTACATCCAAACCGTCATCGAACCCATCGTTCTACCATTCCTAGACCGGCAAGGGAACTTGCTGTTCCAACAGGACAATGCACGTCCGCATGTATCCCGTGCCACCCAACGTGCTCTAGAAGGTGTAAGTCAACTACCCTGGCCAGCAAGATATCCGGATCTGTCCCCCATTGAGCATGTTTGGGACTGGATGAAGCGTCGTCTCACGCGGTCTGCACGTCCAGCACGAACGCTGGTCCAACTGAGGCGCCAGGTGGAAATGGCATGGCAAGTCGTTCCACAGGACTACATCCAGCATCTCTACGATCGTCTCCATGGGAGAATAGCAGCCTGCATTGCTGCGAAAGGTGGATATACACTGTACTAGTGCCGACATTGTGCATGCTCTGTTGCCTGTGTCTATGTGCCTGTGGTTCTGTCAGTGTGATCTTGTGATGTATCTGACCCCAGGAATGTGTCAATGAAGTTTCCCCTTCCTGGGACAATGAATTCACGGTGTTCTTATTTCAATTTCCAGGAGTGTATTTGCGTTGTAGGGACTGTCACTTGTTGGTTGGTTGGTTGCCCTAATGTACGTTTTGTTGAAGTAAGAGCAGCGGGCTCTTTGCTTCAAACCTGTCTATAACAGACTGCACAGATTTCGTATTTAGTGTCTACGCTAGCTCCATACGATGTATCTAGCTGTGCACGCATGTCTTTATATGACAGAAGCTTTCCTGTAACATTTGACTACCTAGTGTCTATAATTCCCAATGGAAATCAAAATGCAATAACGGATGTTTCTTATGTATTTTTAATTAATGTCTTAGTAAGAAGTCACAAACGTGACTCTGAAGGTGACGGGTAGTAACTCTACATCATATACTGTAAGACTTAAAAACGTTAAAATATAGGGAGTTTCTCTAATTGGTTCCAAACATACTTCACAGAATGAGTTTTAAATCATTTCTTCAGAGAGAGTTTGTTAAACAGCTCCTGACATAATAGCATCCAAGGCTTTCTTGTCAATTTTATCTCTGTTCAGGACCCAGTTTGCAGACAAGCTACTGTGACAGGTGCCCATCAGTAGAACTTCGTCAACGGAGGTTAGGTGCTGGAAGTCAGCTGTGCTCTGACGAACGTAGAAGGGGAAGTGGGCTACTGGGCTGGAGCAAAACGTGCCGTAGGACCGAAGGGACCACAAGCTCTACAACTGCGATGTCGCAGTGCATAAGCGGGGAAATCATCGCTAACTTCGCTGTTGGGGCCACTTAAACGAATTTTCTAAGAGAGACGGACAAAATTTTGGACGTCGCACAGCAAGTAAGTACACATAGAAAGACCACGTATAAAATAAACATTGTTGTCTACAATTCATTGGCAGCATATTGGATAGGTTCAGCTGTCTACGAAAGAGGTTTAATCAGATCTCCTGGGACTTGTAACCTTAACATGTTGTTCATACTCCACAAATCTTCTATGCCAAGTGCTCCGAAATCATTGTCATTTCAGCAGTACAATATGCCTGTGATCATCGTGGAAAAACGTTTCGGCTCATAAGTGAGTGGTTTCCTGGCGTCTTCAGTTACTATATTGTAAAATGGTTTCAAGCATTTTTTACGTATCGGGTCTACGGTCTTTGCCAAGAATCGACAAATTGCACACCTGTCTCCGATTTCCTCAATTAAAGGCTATACGGTGTTGGTGACTGAGGATGGATTTGTCAATTCACGTATTTTCACTGATGTACTGAGCGATGAACAGACACGAAGTGAGGCGTAAAATCAGAAGTAAACTTTCCATTACTTACAAGTAAAAAGTAAACCGAATTCCCGAAACTGTGGAACCCGTTTAGAAGTAATGCAGCCAGAAGAAAAACAGAGTATTTATATGTTGGTTGGAGATCGCCTCACTCACTCCGTACGTCACCTATTTCGCCAAAAATTAGACACTACCCCACTTTTGGATTTTTTTTTTTTTTTTGGTCATCAGTCTACTGTGGTTTGATGCGGCCCACCGCAAATTCCTTTCCTGTGCTAACCTCTTCATCTCAGAGTAGCCCTTGCAACCTACATGCTCAATTATTTGCTTGACGTATTCCAATCCCTGTCTTCCTCTACAGTTTTTGCCCTCTACAGCTCCCTCTAGTACCATGGAAGTCATTCCCTCATGTCTTAGCAGATGTCCTATTATCCTGTCCCTTCTCCTTATCAGTGTTTTCCACATATTCCTTTCCTCTCCGATTCTGCGTAGAACCTCCTCATTCCTTACCTTAGCAGTCCACCTAATTTTCAACATTCGTCTATAGTACCACATCTCAAATGCTTCGATTCTCTTCTGTTCCGGTTTTCCCACAGTCCATGTTGCACTACCATACAATGCTGTACTCCAGACGTACATCCTCAGAAATTTCTTCCTCAAATTAAGCCCGGTATTTGATATTAGTAGACTTCTCTTGGCCAGAAATGCCTTTTTTGCCATAGCGAGTCTGCTTTTGATGTCCTTCTTGCTCCGTCCGTCATTGGTTATTTTACTGCCTAGGTAGCAGAATTCCTTAACTTCACTGACTTCGTGACCATCAATCTTGATGTTAAGTTTCTCGCTGTTCTCATTTCTACTACTTCTCATTACCTTCGTCTTTCTCCGATTTACTCTCAAACCATACTGTGTACTCATTAGACTGTTCATTCCGCTCAGCAGATCATTTAATTCTTCTTCACTTTCACTCCGGATAGCAATGTCATCAGCGAATCGTATCATTGATATCCTTTCACCTTGTATTTTAATTCCACTCCTGAACCTTTCTTTTATTTCCATCATTGCTTCCTCGATGTACAGATTGAAGAGTAGGGGTGAAAGGCTACAGCCTTGTCTTACACCCTTCTTAATACGAGCACTTCGTTCTTGATCGTCTACTCTTATTATTCCCTCTTGGTTGTTGTACATATCGTATATGACCCGTCTCTCCCTATAGCTTACCCCTACTTTTTTCAGAAACTCGAACAGCTTGCACCATTTTATACTGTCGAACGCTTTTTCTAGGTCGACAAATCCTATGAAGGTGTCTTGATTTTTCTTTAGCCTTGTTTCCATTATTAGCCGTAACGTCAGAATTGCCTCTCTCGTCCCTTTACTTTTCCTAAAGCCAAACTGATCGCCACCTAGCGCATTCTCAATTTTCTTTTTCACTCTTCTGTATATTATTCTTGTAAGCAGCTTCGATGCATGAGCTGTTAAGCTGATTGTGCGATAATTCTCGCACTTGTCAGCTCTTGCCGTCTTCGGAATTGTGTGGATGATGCTTTTCCGAAAGTCAGATGGTACATCGCCAGACCCATATATTCTACACACCAACGTGAATAGTCGTTTTGTTGCCACTTCCCCCAATGATTTCAGAAATTCTGATGGAATGTTATCTACCCCTTTTGCCTTATTTGACCGTAAGTCCTCCAAATCTCTTTTAAATTCCGATTCTAATACTGGATCCCCTATCTCTTCTAAATCGACTCCTGATTCTTTTTCTATGACATCAGACAAATCTTCACCATCATAGAGGCTTTCAATGTATTCTTTCGACCAGTCTGCTCTCTCCTCTGCATTTAACAGTGGAATTCCCGTTGCACTCTTAATGTTACCACCGTTGCTTTTAATGTCACCAAAGGTTGTGACTTTCCTGTATGCTGAGTCTGTCCTTCCGACAGTCATATCTTTTTCGATGTCTTCACATTTTTCCTGCAGCCATTTCGTCTTAGCTTCCCTGGGCTTCCTATTTATTTCGTTCCTCAGCGACTTGTATTTCTGTATTCCTGATTTTCCCGGAACGTGTTTGTACTTCCTCCTTTCATCAATCAACTGAAGTATTTCTTCTGTTACCCACGGTTTCTTCGCAGCTACCTTCTTTGTACCTATGTTTTCCTTCCCAACTTCTGTGATGGCCCTTTTTAGAGATGTCCATTCCTCTTCAACTGTACTGCCTACTGCGCTATTCTTTATTGCTGTATCTATAGCGTTAGAGAACTTCAAACGTATCTCGTCATTCCTTAGTACTTCCGTATCCCACTTCTTTGCGTATTGATTCTTCCTGACTAATGTCTTGAACTTCACCCTTCTCTTCATCACTACTATATTGTGATCTGAGTCTATATCTGCTCCTGGGTACGCCTTACAATCCAGTATCTGATTTCGGAATCTCTATCTGACCATGATGTAATCTAATGGAAATCTTCCCATATATCCCGGCCTTTACCAAGTATACCTCCTCCTCTTATGATTCTTGAACAGGGTATTCGCTATTACTAGCCGAAACGTGTTACAGAACTCAATTGGTCTTTCTCCTCTTTCATTCCTTGCCCCAAGCCCATATTCTCCTGTAACCTTTTCTTCTACTACTTCCCCTACAACTACATTCCTGTCGCCCATGACTTTTAGATTTTCGTCCCCCTTTACATACTGCATTACCCTTTCAATATCCTCATACACTTTCTCTATCTGTTCATCTTCAGCTTGCGACGTCGGCATGTATACCTGAACTATCATTGTCGGTGTTGGTTTGCTGTCGATTCTGATTAGAACAACCTGGTCACTGAACTGTTCACAGTAATACACCCTCTGCTCTACCTTCCTATTCATAACGAATCCTACACCTGTTTTACCATTTTCTGCTGCTGTTGATATTACCCAATACTCATCTGACCAGAAATCCTTGTCTTCTTTCCATTTCACTTCACTGACCCCTACTATATCTAGATTGAGCCTTTGCATTTCCCTTTTCAGATTTTCTAGTTTCCCTACCACATTCAAGCTTCTGACATTCCACGTCCCGACTCGTAGAACGTTATCCTTTCGGTAGATTATTCAATCTTTTTCTCATGGTAACCTCCCCGTTGGCAGTGTCCCCCCCCTCCGGAGATCCGAATGAGGGACTATTCCGGAATCTTTTGCCAATGGAGAGATCATCATGACACTTCTTCAATTACAGGCCACATGTCCTGTGGATACACATTACGTGTCTTTAATGCAGTGGTTTCCATTGCCCTCTGCATCCTCATGTCGTTGATCATTGCTGATTCTTCCGCCCTTAGGGGCTATTTCCCACCCCTAGGACAAGAGAGTACCCTGAACCTCTATCCGCTCCTCTGCCCTGTTTGACAAGGCTGTTGGCGGAATTAGGCTGAGTTCTTATGCCGGAAGTCTTCGGCCGCCAATGCTGATTATTTATCAAAATTTAGGCAGTGGCGGGGATCGAATCCGGGACCGAAGATGTTTTGATTATGAATCGAAAACGCTACCCCTAGACCATGGGTAATCCTACTCCCATATAAATTTTCAGTTCTAGCTCAATCACTTTAATATAATTTCTTATAAAAGGTGAATGTAAGAAAATAAATTTAATATAATTTCGTATAAAGGTAAATGTAAGAAAATAAATAAAATGAATTGGTGAACAAAAGTAAGTGACTCATTTCCCTAGGTGAACGATATTATTCGCTTTCGTCTTGGGCAGCCATAAGATTTTTATGAGTAACTGTGTGTAAATGTTTTTCGAGATAAGATTTATTTACAGTTTTACCACATTCACAAGTAACTCTAATTTTCTCATTTCTCTTTACACGTTGTTTACATTTATAACGATATCCTACTGTTCGATATTTATTTTTATAAAGCTCTTCAATTTTTTTTTTAAATCACACATTCACTGCACTGCTTTAACTGTGACTCGGTGCTGTCCATTTACAGATTACAAAATTTAATAGGAAAAAATTTCATGTAATGAATTCCAGATCATGACATTCATTACTTTTATTTTTAAGTTTCTTCATTCCTTTACATTTCAGTTTCATCTGTCCATCTTCAAAAAACTGAAGATCACATTTAGAAATTAATTTAGAATATCTACTTGGCAAAATAATTTTAAAATCATTATTAAGCTGTATACTAGTTTTTTCTCCATATTTTGTATTTAAATATGCACATCCAGTAACATTATATAAAACGTTTACCTCCATCTCACTTATTTTTTATTTTCTTTCAAGTTACTTACATTGTTGAGTTTGATAAGTCTCCATTTATACAGTAAAATTTTTAATAGAGAACTAATTCTTATTTAATGTTTTTTACTACTGAATTTTATTCATTATAAATAGACTCAGGAAATAACAACAACTCTAAAACAGTTTACACTGTTGAAGAAAGAGCAGAAATGATTTATAATACACCTGATTTAAGATCATTTTTTGAAGAAGAAGAAGAAGAAGAAGAAGAAGAAGAAGATGATGATGATTATTAATGTGAAGACTATCTTCATTATTATGAAGATGACAATGATGAGTAAATCGACTGATGACATCCAAAGCAGTCTTCAGACTGCATCTGGTTAAGCAGTCTCAGCTGTCTTCAGACGGTGACTGCATAATGTCCATAAGGATATTGTATGTATTTTTTTTTCCAGAACATATCTTTTGTGATCATGTGTGCTAAAACCCTTTCTTGTTTATTTCAATTATGTATATTTCGTGTTTTAGACTTCGAATCAAATTCACTGTTCTGTATTGATCTCTATTGTTGAATAAACAATCTTTCTAATCTTCTAAGCTTATGGTTTTTTTAACAACACATTTCTTAACCTCTTTAGTTTTCTTCTCTATTTTATCACAAATTTTATAAGCCTAAATTTTTTGTCTTAAATTGCAGTATACTTCCATTACTTTTCCATAACATTCATCTTTCATTTTTCCTAAATCTTTCTTGTTTACTTGTGTAATTTCAGAAATATTGTCTGGTGGATAATCACTTGTAAAAAGTAATCAATCATCCATATCATGTCTTTATAAAAATCTTCTGTGTGTATATTACAGATATAACTGTATATTCTATAGTGAAAATTATACATCAGCTCTTTAGATAAAGCAGGTATACTTATTCCAACATAGATAGGCTTATTAAATGTGGATGGCAACAAGATTTTCATTAAAAATAATTCTTCCTTTAAAGTGTGGCTTTGCAGTAAGTTTAACACATTTTTCTCCACCTGAAACTAATTTTATGTCTAATCTTTTTCTTACATTTTCCATTGTCTTAACAAACACAGAATTGTTCATCAGTTTATAGAAATCTTTTTCAAAATCATTTTTTGGCTTTATTTCTTATTTCAATTCTATATATTTCTTAAACCAATCAGATTGCTTAAATTTTAAGACTGTGTACTTTTATTAACTTCATGTCTAGAGATAAATACTGTTTAAGATTGGTAATGAACTATGTATTTATCATTCAGAGTAGTTAACAACTGGCTTTCTTTAATTCCAGGCACAATTTTATTTTCACGAGTGAGTGGTAAATTTTTCTTAAATCATTTAACTCATTCAGATATTCTAAATCTACTTCAAAAATATATGAAGTTTTAGCAGTATCTGAAATCTCACATATTTTTTTACTATCGAAAGAATCAGAGTGCAGCCTAAAGGCTGCTTCAGCTGCTACTGGTTCAACTCATTCAAAACTTCCATATGATAAATATTGACTCATAGCACAACCATATAAATTCTTTGCATCTAAATAAGCTAAATAATTTGATAACTTAGTCACATCATAATAACTCACATATTTGTTGTTTACCTTTACATTTCACTTGCAACATTGTGCTATTCGTCCTCTTTTTCCCCTTTCAACTACCAGAACCATATCATAATCATGTAACAAATCAAGTGGTTGTTGAGTCATTTTCAACATCACATTCCAAGATAAATCGAGTGCAGTAAAATACCTAGATGGATCTAAATTGTATACTATTATACAAGTTTTTCTAAAATTTTCAAAAACATCAGCTAACAATAGTATATCAGTTTGAAGACGCAGATCATGATATTGAAAAAGATTTTTCATATTAAATTTTTTCCAATCTGATTTTGCATGGATTTAGTCTTCATCACTTATTTCACACTCATTCAGTTCATTGTAAAATTCATCTTTTGCTGGTAATTGTCTTCTCAAATTTCTTCCAAGAATCCAAGTAATCATATGGGAATACATCCTTTCTAATCATTGAATCAAATAATTATGCTTTGAAAAACTTCTTAATTTTTTTCACTTAATCATTTTTCAAATCTGATGAAAGTCTGTCAAGTGAAGAAGACATAAATTTAAATGTGTCAACAAATCTCATCTTCAGACTTTCATTCTTTTTACCAAAACTGATATATCTATCTTCATTGTTGGGTATTAAATCTCTTTCTTATCATTCTCAAGTTTTTTAACAAAGAAATGAGTATCATATCCAGATATGTTATGTAAATAAATTGGTAGAGAGCTAGGATGTTTTAACTGTAAATTACAATTATTAGACAATGGATTTATATATTTTCCAGTGAAATGATCATGATATCAAACCATTACATTATTTATTGTGTAATGACATCCACACAGTGTACAAACTTTAGATTTGTACTGTCTTGATTGTTCTTCAGGAGTTAGTGCTCTCATTTCTTCATATCCAGTATAAATTCTTACAATTTCTTCAACCTCTTTGTTCATGGATCCAATAAATTTTTTATAAGAATTTGGTCGTCTGCAAACAACAGGATCTTTATAATGTCCATAAGTGTGCTTGATATAATAACAGAAGCCACTACATTCATGTTTTTGATATATCATGGCAAATTAATTTTCTGGATTCGGTTGACATTTGTCCATGTTTAACAGTAAACATTCAAAATCAGTGTAAATAACAAATGGAACTTTTTATGTATTTTAATAATTTTTAACATTAATATATAACCATTTCTCTAACATTCCACTTATAATTGTTTGCTAATTAAACAGCTTGTTGTGTGATTATCTAGTTTTTCTTTACCAGTAAAGTAAAGCAAACACATATCAAAAATATTGGTTCTTTGTGCTTAGTAATTTGACTCAAAAGAAGTCTAGATAAATTTTCTATGTAACAATAGTGTGAATTACTTCCTTCCTTGAAATAAAGGAGATTTACATGTTTCTCTCTCTTACTTTTCTTAATTTTTGTTGATACACTTGATGTTTTTCATAAATTGGATAAACATTAATATATACATTCATTATACTCTCTGTTCCTGGAAAATGATCAACCACTATAAAAATTTCTATATTTTCTAGTTTTTGATGAAGATCAAGAACAACATTTTTATATTTCGTTACTCTATCTGAATTTTTAACTACTGGATATAATGCTGATTTTATAGCCAAAAGAAAACATTTTCGATCTTTATTTTTTACATTAATACAAGGATTTTTTGCTTTTTATTTTATCTGGTAATTCAGTGTAAGTTGGTCCTCTCAATGGAACATATCTGTTAATTTCTAACTGAAACCCGATAATTCTGTTTAATGACCATCCTTATCCATGAGCTTGAAAATCATCCATTCCCAATAAAATATTTTTTTAGTGGTCTTATATTTTTAATTAATTGTCTTTCAATTCTAATTGTATATGACTGTGGAATTGAAATTCTGTAATATTTATACTCATTTGCATTTGATACCCACAACTAAGTCTTAAAGTTATTTCCAACCTGTGATGTATTTTTAGATTGTGTTTTACAATTTTCATAATTTTCAGTTTTAATGCAGTTGAGAAATAATTAGGTTGAATTGAGTTTATATTATTTTCAAAATATTGCAAATGCAGTATCAACTACACAATGTCTGTTTACCTGTTTCCCAAATAAATTAGAACTTGTTTTTTGTTTCAGAAACACGTCAGTAGGAACTGGAAATATTTTTTTCAATGATTTTTCTTCTTTAGTCTCAAAAACTTCATCGTTTTTAATTTTAGAAAAAGGTAATGGTTCCCAAAGATTGGTCTTGAGGGGAGACACCAATTTCAGTGTGCAATTTCTAATAATAAATCTAATTAGATCCGCTTTATTTAATTTACTATAACCTTGTAAATTATTTCTTTTACAATAGTCACAAAGTAGAACAGTTGTGATGTTCCCCATTTGACCTCACCAATAATTGTAAAGTTGAGCAACTATGAATCTCTCCATTTGGCCTTCTATTTAAAGAAACCAAGAAACAACAGTCTTGCAGATGCGATTCTTATTTAAATAGTTAATTATTAATTAATATCGTTTTCAGAATGAGATTTTCACTCTGCAGCGGAGTGTGCGCTGATATGAAACTTCCTGGCAGATTAAAACTGTGTGCCCGACCGAGACTCGAAGGCAAAGGTCCCGAGTTCGAGTCTCGGTTGGGCACACAGTTTTAATCTGCCAGGAAGTTTCAATATCGTTTTGTCTTTCATTTATCATATATTCTAAAATACACTTTCTGTAGCTACTATCGTATTTATCTTCATGTGAAGGATTTATATACAAACAACTTAAATATTTCATTTCTTGACAAGCAATACATTTTTTGAGAATGGGCGCTGTCCTGTGGCCGATTCAGCAGATGCTTGATCAATTTCTTCTTTATCTTTTCCCATTCATGATTACACTTTTGAATGTTCTTCACTCGAAATTCACCATAAATACTTTTTATAATATATTTAGCTCTGTCTTTTCCACTACACAAGGAATTCGATTTTCACTGTAATCTATTACATGAAATTTATTAGAACGTTGCCTACACATTCCTCTATAACCATCTTTTGTATATTTATGTAAATATGTATATTTATGTAAAGCAAAATTATCAATTGACTTCACAGTATTGCAATATTTACCTATGTGATTACGTAGGCTTTCCCAGCGTAATAAGTCATAACAGTCTCTTTGGGTTTGCTGCCAGACCCTACAATCAACTTAACTCGATATTTCGGCGATCCAACTGGTCGCCATTTTCAGGAAAATGCTGCTTCTGCTGATGAGTCCCGCTGAGAACTGACGCCAGCTTGCAAATCGGCGTCCTATATAGGCCACCATTCAGTACACGGCGCATGCGCCGCCCATCACGGTTTCTGCCTTCCAAAGCAGGGAGGTGGCGCCGCCCTTAGTGTAACACTGCTGGCAACGATATATCGCAATCAAGGCCACACCGAAGAACGTTCAGTTTTGATGCGAGATAATACCGGATTCCACGTTTTGCTAAGAGGAAACCCATTGTTTCTGTCGATTAAATTATCAGCCAACCTAATTTCAATCGCCTCTTTATAGACACTGTTCCAAAAACCAGAAATGTTGGCAATCACAACAGTTTCCTCAGATTTCATTCTGTGTCCCTCATTTAGGCAGTGTTCTGCTACCGCCGATTTTTCCGGCTGTTGTAGCCTCGTATGACGGCGATGTTCCACTCACCTGTCATGCTCTGCTCTGCTCTATGAAGGATGATTTGGGGCTTAGGAAACCCAGGGTTTACAAAATTCCGTGTCAATGTGGGAAAGCTTACGTTGGCCATTCTATTCGCACAGTGCACCTTGTAAGTAGGCTGTTTAGGTTTTCTTGTTGGTAACGCCACGTAGCGCTCTGTATGAAACTCACTGGCTGTGCTGTGTGCAGTATGTGGCTACTTTGCATTCTTGCCTGCCTTTGTAGTGTTGGGCAGCTAGATGTTAACAGTGCATAGCGTTGCGCAGTTGGAGGTGAGCCACGAGCAGTCGTGGATGTGGGGAGAGAAATGGCGGAATTTCGAGAACAGATGATCTGGACGTGTGTCTATCAGAAACAGTACATTTGTAAGAATGGATGTCATGAACTGCTATATACAGGGTAGGTCACCTAACGTTACCGCTGGATATATTTCGTAAACCACATCAAATACTGACGAACCGATTCCACAGACCGAACGTGAGGAGAGGGACTAGTGTTTTTGTTTAATACAAACCATACAAAAATGCACGGAAGTGTGTTTTTTAACACAAACCCCGTTAGTTTTGTTAGCATATCTGAACATGTAAACAAATACGTAATCAGTGCCGTTTGTTGCATTGTAAAATGTTAATTACATCCGGAGACATTGTCACCTAAAGTTGACGCTTGAGTACCACTCCTCCGCTGTTCGAATTACATAGGGATCCAAAGGGAACGGTGATAGACCTTAGGTACAGAAGAGACTGGAACAGCACATTACGTCCACATGCTAACACCTTTTTATTGGTATTTTTCACTGACGCACATGTACATTACCATGAGGGGTGAGGTACACGTAAACACATGGTTTCCGTTTTCAATTACAGAGTGGAATAGAGTGTGTCCCGACATGTGAGGCCAATAGATGTTCAACGCGGTGGCCATCATTTGCTGCACACAATTGCAGTCTCTGGCGTAATGAATGTCGTACACACCGCAGTACATCTGGTGTAATGTGGCCGCAGGTTGCCACAATATGTTGTTTCATATCCTCTGGGGTTGTAGGCACATCACGGTACACATTCTCCTTTAACGTTCCCCACAGAAAGAAGTGCAGGGGTGTAAGATCAGGAGAATGGGCTGGCCAATTTATGCGTCCTCCACGTTCTATGAAACGCCCATCGAACATCCTGTCAAGGGTCAGCCTAGTGTTAATTGCGGAATGTGCAGGTGCACCATCATGCTGATACCACATACGTCGACGCGTTTCCAGTGGGACATTCTCGAGCAACGTTGGCAGATCATTCTGTAGAAACGCGATGTATGTTGCAGTGCTCTCCAATACACACGATCGAACAGCGGAGGAGTGGTACTCAAGCGTCAACTTTAGGTTACAATATCTCCGTATGTAATTAACATTTTACAATGCAACAAACGGCTCTGATTACGTATTTGCTTATATGTTCAGATGTGCTAACAAAACTAACCGGGTTCCATTTAAAATAACATACTTCCGTGAATTTTTGTATGGTTTGTATTAAACAATTACACTAGCCCCTATCCTCATTCGGTCTGTGGAATCGGTTCGTCAGTATTTGATGTGGTTTACGAAATATATCCAGCGGTAACGTTAGGTGACTCACCCTGTATTATCATGACTTTTGAACACTTTTAAGGTAGACACATTCTTTGTTCTCTATCAAAATCTTTCATTTCCTAACTATGCCTATCAGTAGTTAGTGCCTTCAGTAGTTTGAATCTTTTATTTGGCTTGCAGTATTGGTGCTCGCTGTATTGCAGTAGTTTGAGTAACAAAGATTTTTGTGAGGTAAGTGATTTGTGAAACGTGTAGGTTAATTTAGTCATGGCCATTCTCTTGTAGGGATTATTGAAAGTCAGACTGCATTGCGCTTAAAATATTGTGTGTCAGTTTAGTGTTCATCAGAATGAGTAAAGAGAGTAATGTCTGAGTACGTTCAGTTTTGCTCAGCTGTTTGAAAAGCAAATAATGTAAGACGTTTATCAGCACAGTAATTCAATAATTTTTTTAAGGGGACGTTTTATATGGCGACCCTGATAGGGTACTTCAATGGAATCTTCTGATTTTTTTTGTAGTTTGTGTAATTAGTGTAGCTATCGTTTATTGCTAGTGCATAATTATAGAGAGAATTTCCTTTGTAGTTGTTGTTTTTCATTGTTGTACAGTAAAACTGTTCTGGCATGCATGTAGATTTGCACCAAGTATTTCACAGCTGCGCTTGCATTTAACTAGATATTATTTTCAATGCTATATTAATGTGTTTTCTTATTTTGCTCTTCAAATTGTGCTTTTCTGTGTTATCATGTGAAATATTGTGACAATAATGGCGTGTGAAAAACGTAACACTAGGCTCCAAAGTAAACTGAGAAATAATAGTGACGACGAGCGTAGTTTATCAGCACCACTGTGTAATCAATTAACAGACATTCGAAATAGTAATTTGGTAATTGTGCATAGTGAAATGGAGTGGGCGGCAAATAATGGTGTAGACAATGAAACAAGTACCGAACAGGGAAGCATTATCGATCGATCGGTCGGCAACAGCTCGCCTCAGGAATCCGAAATGACAGAACACAATATTGCAAATACTGTAGACTCAGGTTTTGGGTCCTCACCATTTACTCAAATGAGTCAAGGTACATTTTCTGCTTGTCAAAATGTGACTGTTGCCGGTGAAAATGCACTGCCAAAAGGCATAGAGAAACAGATTTCAGACATTAATACAATATTATTGTAATTAATGCAACAAACGGAACAAAATCAGAGACAAACACGGCAAAAGCTTCAAAAGTTACACACAATGGAATAAAATCAGAGACAAATACAGCAAAAGCTTCAAAAGTTAGACACAATGGAACAAAATCTTCGGAAGTTAGACACCACACTCGAACAAACATGTGAAGATTTAACTACTGAGTTACATAACATTGAATCGAAATTTGAAAAAATCTGTAATGACGAAAAACACAAATTTGTGAGCATTTTCAACCTATTTTTTCGCGGCATGAAAATGCATTACAGAATCATGAAGCAGCCATAAAAGAACTGCAAACTATTGTTCATGAAAATCATGTGACTTTGCAAGCTAAAATTGACTCAGTTGCATTTACCGATTTGGTTACGCAACTTACAAAAACTCAGGAAATCTTAAAGGACACAGTAGATACACTGAAATTGGTTCAGAAAGACAAATGGACGAAATTAGTTCATTATCAGAGAAAGTAGTCGAACTTTCGGATCAGCTAAATAATTTATCTACGAAGGTAGATGATAATCTGAATGACACAAAACCGGTAGTCTGTAATGACCTAGAAGAGTGTGAACAAATTAGGAAATTCAAACAAAATCAGAATCAAATTAATACGCAACACCAAAGAGAAATCCGCGAAGTACAAGATCAGCTGACACAGGTAATACAAAAATTACGTATTTCAGAGGACACTCGTGCTCCAATATGGGAAGTGGGACGTATAAATATGGAACAGCCACAAAATAATAACACGGGGTACTTCGGAAATTATGAAAGAAATTGGCAAGATACACCGAATTTTGAGATGGAACCGCCGAAACGAAGTAACAATGGGACTCGCCGACATGATGATTT
The DNA here is from genome assembly GCF_023864345.2 of Schistocerca serialis cubense. Classification (NCBI taxonomy): domain Eukaryota; kingdom Metazoa; phylum Arthropoda; class Insecta; order Orthoptera; family Acrididae; genus Schistocerca; species Schistocerca serialis. Next base: position 58,827,792 of record NC_064644.1, read on the forward strand.
TGACTATAAGCTGTTTATTACTACACGTAAATTCAAAACATTTAAGAATTCCGGCAACGACATTCATCCACATGCGTGGCTTCATCAATTCTCTCATTGTTTTCCTCCCAACTGGTCATTAGGGCACAGATTAGAATTTATGTGTGGCTATTTACAGAATGAACCAGCTGTAAGAATGCGATCGGTCATTCACGACTGCCACAGTGAAGGAGAATTTTATCATGCCTTCCTCTCAGCATATTGGTCTCAAGCTACAAAAGACTGAGTAAAACGTAGCATCAATAATGATGAAACATTTCGAACAATCTGAATTTCCAGTCTTGTGAAACTTTGTGAAGACATGTTGCACAAGAATCAGTACCTGTCAAACCCATACAGCCTCTCAGAACTCATCCGCATTTGCCTAATCAAATCGCCTGAACATTTACGATATATTATTTTGGCAGGACGTTGCAAAGACGACATTGAAGCTTTTTAGGGACTGTTACAAGAACTGGAAATTGACACTGACAATCGCGGAACGCGAAAACAGGATCACAACAATTACAGGTCACATCCGTCCCAATTCCGCTATGAAATAAATAATAACTGGACACGACAAGTCTATTCTTACAACGCAAATCGTGAACAAAACAGACACCTCCCATATGACAACCACTGGCAGAGTAATGGTTACAGAGAAAGATCGCATTTCCATAGTAATGAATATGACAGAGACAACCATAGAAACAGACAATATGGGAACCAGAACAATTATTATCAAGGGAGACAGAATAACTTCAGATGAAACAGTTCAGTGCGCAGTTACGATTCAGGGAGAAATTCTCCACCATGTGACCGACAAGAAAGAAATTACAGAAATTACCGACATGACGACAGACGATATAATCATAACGACCGACCTGAATTTCATCAGAACTGGCGGAATTCGAACACGGTGAATTTGTAGTAGTTGGGTCTCCTAATCCCAATAACGACACGCGCCAACAAAGAGAGAGACAATGACTCGCACCGCAGGCAGCCATGTGTGTCGGATGGCTGGGAGAAAAATAACATAGCTAACCTTGAGAAAAATTCCAGTATTCTTTACCGACGTATACCGCATGATAATTGCGTTCAACTTGAAACTCTGAGTACTATGAAGAGTAAAGGATTGCACCACATTTCACATGTAAAACCGTTTATTGAAAGATAATCTGCTTTTTAACTTAGTCTTTGCCATACAATTTTTCACTTCACACTACTAGCACAATTTGTCACACTGAAAAACTGTTAATATGCAACAATGCTTTGAAGTTAACTATCCAATCTAGAACCTAGGGAACATATTTAGAGAGTAATTACCACTGCATTGTGATAGTGAACAGAGGACACAGTGTTACTGTGTGTGTACATTCTTGCTTGTTAGTTGCACAATTACATAACAACTATAAAGCTTGCATATTTAGAACATACACTGCTAATGAGATTTTAATGCAACATTTTGGTTTAGTTGAAAAGACATTCTTTATTTGAAGCACTTTCTGAGAGATACCAGATGACACAGTGGTTAGTTTATTTGACACCTACACGATTATATCACGACGCTACTAATGAGTCACACAATTTATATTATTGCTTTTGCGCTGTATCTGTTTTATATCTGCACAGTTTTTCTGAATTCTTTTGGAAAGTGAAACGTGTTTTAGTAGTAACTTTGTGGTATAGCTACAATAAGACAGCCTTTTTGGTAGCACAACAATACGTTACAGTGTAGTACTTTCTTGATCACGGTACTGTACATAATAACTACGATATCTATATGCATAACATTTCGCTTTTCTTTATTACGAGGTAAGCACATCGACTTCCACAGAACTTTGCTTATGGACGACGATAATTACGACACTTGGCACATTTTTACCCTTAAGTAATGACAGAGATTAACAAGACGCACAATGTAGCGCTACAGGACACGCATTTGAGTGATTAATTTCGTACTTGAAACATTTATTTTTAAAGATTTTTGAATTACAAAGAATATTTTCCATTTTACATTTCATTCCATTGCTGTAATCTGTAACACCTGAGGGTATAATTACATTAATTCTCAGGGGGGTACACGCTTACTTTGTGTACCATTTGTTTGGAAAGCAGAACGAACCGTAGCTAATATGGTATTTGCTTATGCAACTTTAAACATCTGTACCATATTTCTCTAACACTGAATAACACAGCTATCTCATTATTTAACACAGAAACAAAATTTTTTTATGTCAATGACACATGTTTACGCAATTACACAGTTGGATAATTTCACACTTATGAAATTGTATTTTGTCTGCACTGTGTGAACTGTTCATATTTTTTCGGAAACATTGTGATACTATGAGAGCTTTGAATGTCGCATTTGGTATGGGATCATGATTTTTAAAGTACGTTTGAGGTAGATGACGCTATTGAAATGAGCAGAGAATTTTTTTTAGGTTTTGAAATTATTGCAGAAAGCTATGACATTTTTGAGATTTGGCTGAGGTGTTATGGTGTTATTATTACGACGATGATGTGTATTATGCTATGTTATGTTTACGATCCATAAGCTGATGCTATATGAGGAATTTGATTTTGCTATGTATTTATTATGATGAAATATTGAAGAAGTGTTGACGAATATGTATATGTGTAATAAGATAAGGAATAATGAATAGTGGTTAGTGACTCTGACTAGTGAAAAAGGATGTTGGAAACAAAGATCGTACTTTAAAAGTTATGAAATGTGTGTAAATGCGTGAATGTATTACAATGCCTATTAATACTTTTTGGACACTGTTATATTTATAGGATTTTGTTTCTACAGATTTGTAACGCAAATATTTCGACCTGTGAAATTTTATTAGTATCAAACTGTCACTGTAGCGGAAACTGATGTAAATATTTCGGCAAGGAAGGTAGATCACTGTAAGCACCCAGCTGCGTGACAGTCACCTGAAAAAAACCGTTAGTGTATGCCTTTCAGAGGCACAGGTAAAATAAAAAGAGGCCATTATCCTCGCTATTGACGTTCCTTTGTAGAAAGCATCGCGAATACGACACGCTAAACATTGAAAACATATGATTACACTGTGGAGCTCTTAATTTATTATATTTACTAAAATGCCTAATGAAATGATGAGAAACATATTTATATCTATTGTCTTTCTATTTGAGAGATTGATCAATTTGTTCAATATCTAGTTTCTAGCTCCACTGCAGCATTGGTTAAGATAAAATTTAATAGATGTACTAATATAAATATTTTCTGTCTACAGATCCAGTAAATAATAATTTTATGATATACTTCCAAAAAAATGAGGGAGCACAAAAAGACATTTCCCTTTACAGGAACTGCATACATAATTTTCTTTTCAACTACTTAGTAATTTTTTTGGTAGAATAACTTCTTGTGGTGCACCACATTAATTACATAGACATTAAGAAGTGATTATACATTTCCCTTATCTGCATTGTTATCTTTACAGTACTATTTTTTCTGCTTGTGGGTTTGTCATGTTTACGTATAAGTTATTACATTTTCTGCTGCTGTTTGCCAGGCATAGTTCTACTGAATTTTACATTGTATTAAGCTAGTTTTACTACTGACTTCTTTTTCATGTTGCTGCTCATTGCCTCATATTAGTTGTATTTGCTTCACTAATTTATATTTATTGCTGCTAACTTTGCCAATTTGCATTTTTTTGTCCTTGCTGTTTGTGTCAATTGTTTTGTGCTGCTGTATTGCCGTGTCCATTAGTTGAGCATCTGAGCTCAGTAGATTTAAGTTAACTTAAGATGGGGTAGGCTATATAAGAGAACGAGTTGTGATGAATTGGAAGAAATGCATTGAGAAGCTATAAGATAATGGTTTGGCCAAAAAGTATTTTGAAAGAGGATATGAACAAAAAAGTACGGTTTAGGAACAACAGGTTTAGGTAGGATTTTCTTGGAAACAAATGATGAGGCAAGATAATGGAAAATAAATAACGAGGTAAGAAATATGTGAACATATAAATACAGACCAAGAGGGAGACCAAGAGATGAATACACTAAGCAGATTCAGAAGGATGTAGGTTGCAGTAGGTACTGGGAGATGAAAAAGCTTGCACAGGATAGAGTAGCATGGAGAGCTGCATCAAACCAGTCTCAGGACTGAAGACCACAACAACAACAATAAATACAGAAAGCATGCTTCGATAGGGTTTTTTTGGTGGAAACAAATGTTGAAATAAGACAAAAGATCTATGGAATGAAGTTTTGGGTTGGACTGCAGTACCAAATGTTACACACAAAACAAACTCTGTCCTTTCCTCCTGTATTATTCCGCTATGTGTTTGTGTACCCATGTGTATTTGTGTTTTTCCTGTCTTTATGTGTTTAGCTGATGAGAGTTATGTTGTAAAATTTTTCTAATACTATGTTATTTTTTTTGTAAAGATGTTTAGACATTGAAACTTCCTGGCAGATTAAAGCTGTATGCCTGACCGAGACTCGAACTCGGGACCTTTGCCTTTCACGGGGAAGTGCTCTACAATCTGAGCTACTGAAGCATGACTCACGCCCGGTCCTCACAGCTTTACTTCTGCCAGTATCTCGTCTCCTACTTTCCAAACTTTACAGATGCTCTCCTGCGAAACTTGCAGAACTAGCACTCCTGAAAGAAAGGATACTGTGGAGACATGGTTTAGCCACAGCCTGGGGGATGTTTCGAGAATGAGATTTTAACTCTGCAGCAAAGTGTGCGCTGATATGAAACTTCCTGGCAGATTAAAACTGTGTGCCCGACCGAGACTCGAACTCAGGACCTTTGCCTTTCACAGGCAAGTGCTCTACCATCTGAGCTACCGAAGCATGTTTAGACATTATTTATTCTGTTCTGTTTTAATGCTCATGTGCGAAATTAATGTTTCGAAAACTATTCTCATTATTTTATATATTTACTTATGTCATAATTCCTGTAACACTGATGTATATGTTTATTTCTATTCTTTTATAAGGCCTGTGTTATTACAAATGTTATCTTTAATGATGTATTTTGTACCTTTGTAATTGTATTCTTATGTTGTAAATTTATAATTGTATAGACACCAGTTCTTCAAATTAAGTATCATTTCACTGCACACATTTCTGATGGTCATAATATATGCACAGTATGTGAGAAGTTGGGACCATTAGTTTTTGCACGTGTGTTAATAATTCAGCAAGGGACTGGTTAACAGCACTGCTGGTTCTAAGGACAATTCCAAAAACTTTGTGAGTGCACAAGTGGCGGTTTATGGACTTGCTATATTATTTGCAAGACTCTTCAATGGTGATTGTGCACCTGCACTGTCACAACAGATGGCTGCTGACCATCTCTAAAAGGACTACAGTGGGTCTGCATCTTTGATGACCCACCAATACCATTATTTCTACAAGGACTACACTGGGTCTACACCTTCGATGGCCCACCAATACCATTATTTCTACAAGGACTGCAGTGGGTCTGCACCTCTGGTGGCCCACCATTACCATAATCTCTACCAGGACTACAGTGGGTCTGCTCTGTGATGACCTACCTACCAATATTCTCCAAAACTTCGACTGACTCTACTGTGGGTTTGATCTCTTGTGGCCCATTACCTGTCTGTATGTCGAGAGTTAGCACTGTCTTTCCGTTGGAAGGACAACACCACTTCTTCAAGCATTGAAATCCATTACTTCCATGTGTATTTTCTTTTACTGCTCAGACTTTGAGAAAAACACTGCTATTTTACTGTGATGAACGATCAGGACTGTCTTTATGGACTGTGAGGAAATTTTAGCTTTTGACCAACATTGTATCAATAAGTGTGTGCATTTGATTTCTTTGTTATTGTAATTGTAAAAAAAAAAATAACAAATATGTATTGGCCAGTGCCCAAAACAATTTGTAAAATTTTTTGTGGGGAGCATGAGGGCTATGTAAGTAGGCTGTTTAGGTTTTCTTATTGGTAATGCCAAGTAGTGCTCTGTATGAAAATCACTGGCTGTGCTGTGTGCAGTATGTGGTTACTTTGCATTGTCGTCTGCCATTGTAGTGTTGGGCAGCTAGATGTTAACAGCGCGTAGCGTTGCGCAGTTGGAGGTGAGCCGCCAGCAGTGATGGATGTGGGGAGAGAAATGGCGGAATTTTGAGAGCGGATGATCTGGGCGTGTGTCTATCAGAAACAGTACATTTGTAAGAATGGATGTCATGAACTGCTATACATATATGATGACTTTTGAATACTTTTAAGGTAAATACATTGTTTGTTCTCTATCAAAATCTTTCATTTCCTAACTATGACTATCAGTAGTTAGTGCCTTCAGTAGTTTGAATCTTTTATTTAGCTAGCAGTATTGGCGCTCGCTGTATTGCAGTAGGTTGAGTAACGAAGATTTTTGTGAGGTAAGTGATTTGCGAAACTTATAGGTTAATTTAGTCAGGGCTATTCTCTTGTAGGGATTATTGAAAGTCAGACTGCGTTGCGCTAAAAATATTGTGTGTCAGTATAGTGTTCATCAGAATAAGTAAAGAGAGTAATGTCTGAGTATGTTCAGTTTTGCTCAGCTGTTTGAAAAGCAAATAATGAAGAGGTTTATCAGCACAATAATTCAATAATTTCTCTAAGAGGACGTTTCAACCTCCCTGTTTTGGAAGGCAGAAACCGTGATGGGCGGCGCATGCGCCGTGCACTGAACGGAGGCCTATATAGGACGCCGATTTGCAACCTATCGTCAGTTCTCAGCGGGACTCATCAGCAGAAGCAGCATTTTCCTGAAGATGGCGACCAGTTGGATCACCGACATTTTGAGTTAAGTTGATTTTAGGATCTGGCAGCAAACCCAAAGAGACTTTCACAATATTTATGTAGTTTACTTCTGGACTGGCGACTGCCAAAGCAGACTTCAGGCTGCATCTGCCCTTCCTTTTATAGAGAAAAACATTCATTCGAAAGAATTAAAATGTTCCAATTCCTGCAATGTACCTTTCAAAATATTTATTACCTTTGGAACTAATTCTCTAGATTCTTTTGTGAATTCATTATATTCTTTGAAAGTATCACTCATGAAAAATACAACAATCCACTAATATACCTAAATGCAGAATTCAATTTAGTTGGCAGTCCTGTAAATTCTTTATTTATAGCTCCTCGTGATTTACATGTAATGTTACACTCATTTAATGCCACATAGGAAACTTCATTAAAGATTAAAAACATTCTTCCTGAATAAATGTTGATTACACCATTTAATAAAAAGATTTTACTTAATCCTGTACTACATATCGATTTTGGATATCCTGCAATTAATTGTAGTGTTTGTAAATGTAGTGTTTGTAAATTCATCATACATAGGGTGTAAACTAGAATAACTCGAAAAATAAGCTTCACACAAAAAATGTGTTGAATGCAGATTTGATTTTTTTCAAGGGGGCATCTGCTGGTGCTAAAATTGGCCCACCACCCCAGCCCCCTGGGAGTACAGCGGGAGGCAACTTTAAAATTTCAAATATGAACCCCCATTTTTTATTTCAGAATCAGATTCTACATAAAATACTACATCCATTTTGTCTTAAACATTTCTTTTGATTCTCGGTATTTGGGGCTGTAATTCAAGAAAATCCATGTTCACATTTTTTCATGGAAAATGGTTACGGATAAATGTATTGTATATGTATATGTATATACACTTAAAATATTATAAAACATTTTTTTTGGCCAGATGAACTGGTTAGTACTCACTTTCATTTTTAGTGACAGCTGAAGCAGTCTCAGAACTGCATTCATTTGTTTGCCATGGAACACTTATTTCAATACATTTTATACAATATGGACAATGTTCTTTCAGCCATTCATCAATAAAGTTCATAAGGTTTAAATACTTTGTCAAAGAATATTTTTGATAGATATTTATATTCTAAAATTAATCCCTAATTAACTTTGTCTACAAATTCCATCAAAAATTCCTCAGTCAGTTTTTGAGCAGTTGATATATAATCACATTTCTATTTATCTTGAAATTCTCTGATAAAATCTTCATATAGTATCTGATTATATGATATTCTTAACCAATCCAAATTACCTTGAAATCCTCATATCAAATCTCCACTCAAATCTTGATATTTTGATATACCTTCCCAATCTTATTTATCTTGAAATTCTCTCCTAAAATCTTCTGAGTGTTTATTCAAACGATATTTCATCCCCCTTTAATTGGTCCTCAAATTCTCTTATAAAATCTTCAAATAATCTTTGGGACATTGCTATGACAAACCAATATAATTTATCTTGAACTCCTGTCATGAAATCTTCGAATACGTTCTGAGTTAACGACACACAATCCAATTTCATTTTTCCCGCAAATTCCCTTATAAAGTCTTCAGAAAAATTTTGGCACATTGCTACATGAATACAATTCAATTTATCTTGAAATTCTCGTAAGATCTTCAGATAAATTTTGATAATTTCATTAATTGTGTTAATTTAATTGATCCTGAAATTCTCTTATAAAATCTTCAGATATCTTACCACTTCTTACTATATAATCCGAACCTCATTTACCATGAAATTTTCGTATAAATTTCTCAGGTAATTTATACAGTCTTGAAATTATATGTTTCCTGAAATGTTCACTAAATGGATTTTCCTTTTAAAATATTTCCTTACATTTCGTTTCTTAAATACAAGGCATATACTTGTTCAAAATTTAAATTTTTATACATAAGATAAATCATCACCATTAGTTGTGGTTTTTCATTCAGCTTATTGCTAATGAGCTCAATAAGTTTCCTTTTCTCCAGCTATTTAGTCTCGCCATTTATTAGAAATATATTTTAATAGTTTTGAAAAAGAAACAAAATTTCCACAGGACAATTATTTGTCTGCGGGAATAATTTGTAAAATTTTTGAGGGGGGAAAATCCCATCAGGAATTTTTAAAGGGGAAAAATTCTAATCATTGCAAGTATCAAAGATTTGACATCTGAAAAATTAGCTCTAAAATGTGGTTTCAGATGTGGAAAAATCCCATACCTGTAATTTTGAATTAAAAGAGAACATATTAGCTTGTCCAAAGGTCACAGCCTACCCTCAGTGTGTGTTTTCTCACGTGAAATGACATTTTGTGTTTTTTCCTTATGGAATTCAGGGTTTTCCATGCTAACTCTGCAAAAATAAAAAGAGTTCCATGCTTTATTAATTTTGGACTTTCAGAGAGTGGATGCCATTCTGTGAATAATTTATGACAATGTGATGCCATCAGCTGAAAATATTAATGATACTAGGAATTTCACAGAAATCTAGTTATTCCCTAAATACTTTCTTAATAAAAACCAGTGGATGGATTTTATTATCGCTAAAATAAGAATAAGAAAATCCGAGGCTTGGAGAAGCATGCACATGTTGTCGATAAATATAAGAACATTTTATTAAATTTTTGTTGGGACCCATGATGGATTTCAACATAATTATCATGAAGGGAAAGAAATTTATTGAAAGTCAGTATCCAAATTTTACAATCAATGAAATAAGAGTGAGAAAAAAGAGTGACATTGCTGAGATTCTAGAATATAGAGATACCCAAAAACAAGAAGTAATAATGTGTGTGTTGAACACACCAATAATTATAAAAGCTTTTTGGGGACTGCCATCCCCCCTCATGCACTATGAAAAACAAACAGTTTTCTTCAGTGACCAGCAGTCTAAGGACAGCTTAGGCAGATGCAGTCTGAAGACTGGCGCAGCCAGAAAGGCTGCTTCAACTGCTGCTCCTTTGGCAGTCGCCAGTCGCCTAATCAGCTCTATACAAACTAATTTCTAAAATTTTAGATATTTTTTAAAACAATTAAAAATCATCTCTAGTAAATGGCGATGATTATAGACCTCATCAACAACAAGCTTTTATACAATAAGCAAGTGTACATTGTTACTGATGAAAGAATAATCCATGCTTTAAAGCAAAAGATGTTGCTGAATTTAAAAATATAGTAATTCACAACAAGCCATCAAAGTAAATGTTGATTTAGATGATCAAATTGCATTAGAAAATTTATTTAAAAAGGGATGGTATTGCACAGCACCCCTTTAAATACAAAATAACAATATTTATCTATGAATCCAGTCTCTATTCTATAATTGTATCTTCTAAAAAAAGAAGCAAAACGCTTTAAACGATGGGTTATAAATGATGTTTTACCTTCAGTCAGAAAATATGGTGAATTGAAACTCCAAAATCCAATTATTATAAAATAAAATTGAAGATTTACAAAATAAGGTTTAAAGTATGGAAAATAATAGTATAATTATTTTAAATGCTGCTACAGATATAATTCAAGTCAGAAATGAAGTTATTAATTATCAATCCATTCCTCCAACAATTAATCAAGATACATTAGTGAATCTATATTAATAAAGAAGAACCATTTGTGGGAATATCCATATTATGTTATAAGAAGTCAAAATATTTCTGTAAATTCTAGATTGAATGAAGTACAAGTAGATTATCCAGAAATGAAAATAATTTTATGAATAAAGAATCCAAACTCAATAAATTTGAATAACTCAATGAAAGAAAGATTATCAATAATTTGTCAATGAAGCCACTTTGATACAACTTTAAATAAAGATATTCTTGTGAGAGAAATAATGGATATTAAAATTGACCAATAAATAATTACCTTCTCTTTATTTATCAAGCTATTGTGTGAATTATCGAATATCAGCCAATTAACATAAACTTTATCTCCTTTCTCTCCCAAAACGTTTTCAGCGAGATACCCATCTAGACATTTCGTTTTCTGTATTTGATACTCATAAAAATTTCCTTTTTACTTCTTCCCAATCTAAAGCTTTTAATTTATGTGTGATTGGATTAGAATGAACAACAGATTAAATTTCAAAAATTTCTGTTTACCAATTAGTGGTGTATCTTTTTTCAAAAATTCCTTTTAATTTAGTCTTACTTTATCACCTTTTTTAAATTTCGCTTATTCATTAGACACATAGTTGAATGTTTAGTGATATTTTATTCATCAACTAATTTTGAGACTAGATCATCCCATTTATAATTTCCTTGAAGGTCAGATTTCTTCCACATCTTTTCTTTCAGTGGTTGTTAAATCTTTCGACAGCATATGCTTTTAATTCTGTAAAAGCCAAATAGTAATTAATGTTGTATTTTTTCATCAATGCTTTATCTTTATTATAGAATTTTTCCAATACCTGTTTGCAAATTTTTGACTTACATTCAACTCTAAATATTTTATCAAATGCATCAACTGCATTCTTACCTGTTCATCTACAACTGGAATAGCCCAAGCAAGTTTAGAAAAAACATCGATAACAGTGAATAGATATTTATATCCATTATTTATTTTGAAATTCCTTTCACATTACCTGAATCCATTTCAACTAAGTCAACTTGCCATAGATCATCTATACCAAAAGCAACAACATTTCTTTCTTTTAAATTGTTTTGATCGGTTTATGTAATTCACTAATGATTTATTCACGAATATTTTTTAGACCTTCGCCAACTGCACCAAACACAGTCTGAAGACTGCTTTGGCAGTCGCCATCCTCAGCGACAGTTGAAGCAGTCTCAGAACTGTGATCAGAACTATGTTTGCCTACAAAAGTGATTCAACAATTTACTCTTTTTAGTTTTACAAATTGAACAAAGACTTTAAATTCTTGTCTGCAATTCTTAGTTTTTGCTCTGTTAGGATTATGTGTTTCAGGAAATTTTTTACACTTTCAATAATAGATGTCATTGTGATTGTCCTGAAGGACCAAGTACAAAGCACAATTCTCCATTTGTATAGATTAAAAATTGTAATAATATATTTTATTATGCTTCCATTCTGTCATCATCATTATACTGTAAAGGTTATTCACCAGACATGATGAATTCACCTTAAACAGGTACAGTTATAATCTATTCATTTCAAGTTGGGTTATTAAATTGTGTTGGACATAAAATTTGCAGTTCATCAACTTTGAATCTTTGCATATCTATTTTAAAATCATAGGCGGCAGTTCATGATTCACATTGGCTCCAAATAAAATAATTCTCTAGATTTTTACATCATACCCAAATGTGTATTTCAATTTTCTGTACCAGTACTAAAATCAAATTTTAGTTAATCTTTGTCACACATTATTTTGTGCAGATCATTATTTGACTTAGATATGGTATTAAATCTGCCTTTGAAAAATAATCTGTAAAAGCTTTCTCTATTCCCTTTTTTGTAAAGAAATTTGTTATACTTATCTTGATGAATCTGACTGATTTTTTCATTAAGCTGTACAGCAGTAACTTAGTTATTGAAATGTGTTAAAAAGCTTGTTTGTTTTAGGTATTGTAAGATATTCTTCTTCTACGTATTGTTACCTGGTACCTGCATCAGAAGCATTACCAGATTTTTACATCTATGGTTCTTCTACCTTCAAAATCGTTATAACATTTAGTTGCATTGAAAAGGTTTTTTTCCATTCTTTCCGAAATTGTATGATTACATTATTAATTTTTGGATGTATTAAACATTGAAAATCTTCAAATTTTGGTTCTGATGACTGAAAATTCTTAACGATATTGTTTCCAAAAATGTCCATTTAGTATATGTAAAGTATCATTAAACTTAAAGTTTTGCATAACAGTTCCAAAACAAACAACAATGACCAAAAATTATTTCATCAGAGTTTTGTATTCTCTCACTATTGTAGTACAGATCATTTATTCCAAAATAGTCAACAAGCTGTTTGGGAATATTTCCTCCGTATGAATGAAAACAAATTTTTTTCTATATTTTTGTAATAACAAATCCAATGGGTAACAACATGATGAGAGATATCTAAATTAACTTTCCACATTCAATTTTTAATGATTTATTTGTCAATTCATCAATCTTAAAACGCCTCGAAAATGATTAATTTTTAATTGGTTAACTAGTTTTTCTATGTCAAAATTAGATAACGGCTTGTTAAAATTTTTGATTAATTTCTCTAACCTTTTTTTTCAGTAAAGAACCAGTTTCTTTACCATTTTCGAAATACGTCCTTTTTGTTGTTCTAGCTCATCGTCAGTTTTTTCTTATTTATGACTGCATTTGTGATTACTGCAGATCTGCCAGTAACTGAGCCAATTGTCGCAAGATATGGCAGAGCTGCTAATAAAGGAAGAAAACCACCTTCATGTTGTGTTCAAGCTTTTCCTTCCTTCTTTCTTGTTAGATATGCAATAACCTTTTTTCACAATAGGGGTAGTCAGTGTAATGAATAAATTACAAGCAGTTTTTTTTCTCTTTCTTTCTTTTTTATGCATCAGTTAAACATACTATTTAGTTGAAACTTCCTGGCAAATTAAAACTGTGTGCCAGACCGAGACTAGAACTCGGGACCTTTGCCTTTTGCGAGCGAGTGCTCTACCAACTAAGCTACCCAAGCACGACTCACGTCCCGTCCTCACAGCTTCAATTCTGCCAGTACCTCGTCTCCCACTTTCCAAACTTCACAGAAGCTCTTCTGCGAAACTTGCAGAACTAGCACTCCTGGAAGAAAGGATACAGCGGAGACATGACTTAGCCACAGCATGGGGGAAGTTTCCAGAATGAGATTTTCACCCTGCAGCGGAGTGTGCGTTGATATGAAACTTCCTGGCAGAATAAAACTGTGTGCCAGACCGAAACTCGAACTCGGGACCTTTGCCTATCACAGAAGAGCTTCTGCAAGGTTTGGAAGGTAGGAGACGGGGTACTGGAAGAAGTGTGAGGACAGGGCGTGAGTCGTGTTTGGGTAGCTCAGTTGATTGAGCACTTGCCCCTGAAAGTCGAAGGTCCCGAGTTCGAGTCTCGGTCTGGCACACAGTTTTAATCTGCTAGGAAGTTTCATATCAGCGCACACTCCGCTGCAGAGCGAAAATCTCATTCTGGAAACACCCCCAGGCTGTGGCTAAGCCATGTCTCCGCAATATCCTTTCTTTCAGGAGTGCTAGTTCTGCAAGGTTCACGGAAGAGCTTCTGTAAAGTTTGGAAGGTAGGAGACGAGGTACTGGCAGAAGTAAGGCTGTGAGGACGGTGCGTGAGTTGGGCTTGGGTTGCTCTGTTGGTAGAGCACTTGCACGCGAAAGGCAAAGTTCCCGAGTTCGAATCTCGGTCTGGCACATAGTTTTGATCTGCCACGAAGTTTCATATCAGCACACACTCCACTGCAGACTGAAAATCTCATTCTGGATACTATTTAATTGATCATTATTCAATTTAAATTTTATTGATTTTGGTTTATTCGTGCCAGTCTGTAGCAAAGTATAACTGATTGAAAAGTTATTCAGTTATACACATTAAAAATTTAATAATATTTGAAATACTTCTGTTCTGTATAACTCCATAAAAGTTTCTTTCACTATCTTTAGCTTACTGCGATATGTTCTCTTTTTCAGTTTAAATTTATTTTTTTCCATTTTCATATCATGCTGGATCTTGCATATCATAATAATCTCTTCTAGCTCTTTGTCTTTTCTCTTGATCTCTCTTCTTTTCACAATTGTAAGAATATGCTAAATGTACATCCAATGCGATCGACTTATTTATATTTTTCTATTTCATTCTGCTCGTCAACTCTGAGCTCTTTCCTTGATGAAACTACAACAGATCTTATAGGTTCAATTCTAAAATGTTCAGATCCTACATTTCTCATATGAGCTGAAATGTGTTTTGGGTTTCCCGTTGAAGCATCATCTTGAAGACCACCCATTCTCTCAGATAACATCCTTGTAGTACCTCCAGTATATACTCGTATTTTATTATCAACGCTAATTGTAGTCTTGTATACTGTACTATGTGTTACATTCATTTATATAGAATAAAATTATTTAGAAAAAAATTATAATCCCCAACCATTACCATCTAAAACCAAACCTATACCTAATTTTTGTTTTCCAAACATTATACCAGCTGAAACGTCCCCTTAGAAAAATTGTACATGACTGTGCTTATCCTGATATGAAACGTCCCCTTTGAAGAGTTATACAGGACTGTGCTTAACCTGACACACAATATTTTTAGCGCAACGCAATCTGACTTTCAGAAATCCCTACAAAAGAATGGCCCTGACTAACATTAACCTATGCATTTCACAAATCGCTTACCTCACAAAAATCTTGGTTACTCGAACTACTGCAATACAGCAAGCGCCACTACTGCCAGCTAAATAAAAGATTCAAACTACGGAAGGCACTAACTACTGATAGGCATAGTTAGCAAATGAGAGATTTTAATAGAGAACAAACAATGTATTTACCTTAATAGTCATAATATATATAGCAGTTCATGACAAATTACAAAACTCCGCCACCTCTCTCCCCACATCCACCACTGCTGGCGGTTCACCTCCAACTGCGCAATGCTACGCACTGATAACATCCAGCTGCCGCTGCGCAACACTACAATGGCAAACAACAATGCAAACTGGCCACAGACTGCACACAGCACAGCCAGTGATTTTCACACAGAGCGCTATGTGGCGTTACCAATAAGAAAACCTAAACAGCCTACTTACACAGCTACTGCTGAAGAAGCAAGTCTTTCATTTAATTTTGCATCCACACAAAGTAATCTTTCTTTTGCAGCCTCCTGTAGGATTTTATCTGTTTTATGTCTTTTCTCTAGACCTTGATTACCTTGGTATGCAATATCATGCAGTTTACACACCTCATCTAGTGGAGTTATACCTTGAACTCCTTCAGCAAGCTGTTTATCTAATGGATTTCCTGGACCACAAAATTTATATGTAGGAAGTGTTATATCGATGCTTTCCAAACTGATTAACCATCCAATTTACTGATCCTTTTCCATATTTTTCACTTTTCCAAAAGTGTGTGTGTGGTAAATTATTCAAAAATCTAATCAATTATGGAATACCTTTCGGATTATTGATAATAAAATCACTAAACTTATTTGTCAACATCTGAGTTATTCCAACTTTTCCACTGCTGATTCTTCACCATGAATTATTGCTAATCTATCGATTAAATCTCTAACATCATTCATCGAAACATATTCCACTGGTTATTCTGTATATTTTTTAATTAACCTTTTACACATTTTCTCAGTGACAGCTGAAGCAGCGGCAGCTGAATCACCCTCAATGGCAGCTGAAACAATCTTAAAACTGTGTTCAGGTGAACTTACTTCTGAAGAAACTGGATCTGATGGTACTTGATACACTTTTGGATACTAGACATGAACAATTTCTTTTATCAGTTTATTGTATTTTTTGCCTCTATTTGAGTTTATTTTATTTGGATTAGTTTGAGAATATAATGCTGCTTAATAGTATAATATTTCTGCATAGTTTGATAAATCTTCACTATCAAATTTATCATTCAAAAAATCCATAGTAATTTATTTTTTAGTTAAAAGATACATTAATCCATCTATGCCTTTGTAGTCTTTTCCTCCAAATGTTAATTTATCACCATCGAATTCAACAGGAAAACGTCCAACAAATTTAAATCTACCAACAGGTCTTAATCCAAAAGTTAGATCTTCGCTGTGCTTAATATACTTTAACATTCATTCACTTACATTTATTTTTTTAACATCTTCATCTGACCTTTTTTCATGTACTCAGTCATTTAATTCTTCAACATGTTTAGGCTTTTTACCCTTTTTCATATTTATTCAATGCATCTTGAATTTGTGATTCACTTAATGTATAGTCGTATTTTCGAATCATGTAATTGTCTAATTGGTGATAAATCTCCAAAATCTTCATGATGACGATATGGAATCATTTATTTTTCAACCTCTGTTTTCTTCAATAGCTTTCAAATCGTTATCACCTAATCCTTCGATTCCTTGTTTAACTTGTTCAGTAGCATTTTTAACTGGTGATCTCCTTTTTTATATTTTTCATGTTCTGTTCTTGGATGTTTTTTCCAAGGCATGTACTGTTCATTCAATTCTTCTGCTTCCTTTCTCTTTCGTTTGGCTTCTTTAACAACTTCCACACCGTATTTTGCAAAAATTTATTAAGGATGGAAAAACGTAAATTTGTTTACATTCAACATATTTGTTTAAAATTTAATTAGATAATATTCTAATTCTGCATCTATCAAAATAATAAATGCCACATATGTCTGGGCCACATGTATCATTATCGGGTGTGTTTTGCAACACAAATACATGTGGTTTTTGAAACAGTTAACAATAATCACTCAGTTGAACACTATTCATTCTTACCAAGGTCACACATTGTAAGCAAAGTCAGCTGTGCTGCAGCATTCGCCGTTGCTGTGGTGTAGAGCAGTCACTGCAGCATGTTTGTGATGTTGGCAAAAGCTGCTTACATGAGAGCCACGATGATCTTCGTTGTCTATAATGGAGCAAGAAGATTGAGGAGATCTGGACTGGTTGTGCTCAATGGAATCGAGTCAACTGAGGATACAGGGATTACATGACACATTTGTAGATTGGAGCCAGTAACACAATTTTTAATACACATTTACTAAAAAGAATTTTGATTAGTAGGTCATTGTAATCAACTGCAACACTAATTTACATCAGTTTGTTCAGTGATAGCTGTGGGTAAGATAATATACATGTTTGAATTGTGGTACAAAAGGTCGAATGCATGTTTTTTTTGTTCATGCACGATACTGTCAGTTGGCATCAACACCATTACTGCATTATCACGTGCATGTTAGTTTCAGTTTCTGCACACCCATTACTATCCTCTGGATACCACACTTTTATGTGAAGTGTTTATCAAAGTTTTCGTTTCTTGAGCGTTTAGCTTCACATTGAAGTTTCATGTCACATCCATGAACCAGAAGTACTGCAGTTTGTTCCACAGTTCACACACAATACACACTACGTGAGTTTCAAGTAACAATACTTCAATGTGTTCCCAACAGCAGATCATCACATCACTTCATTGCTGTTGTCAGGGTGAGTACAGAAATTAAATTCACTTGCCACTAAAAGTGCCGTCCATATTCGATATTAGTGCAAAGTGTTTGTATTTATTTCACCAGGCGAAATTGTATTGTTATGCATATAGCGTCTCTTGATAACACATATTTCTCTTTGCTCTTGTATAAAGACTCCTACCATGAAACGCAAATGTGCATGCACTACTTCACCACTGACAGTTCTGTTTGCCATTGACAACTAATGACATCCTCTGTCAGTACAGGTCATGTTACTTACAAATGTGCTCAAAGACAAATCCCACAGCTTATGTACTCTGTTCTAGGTACTAACTGTATGATTTACATAGTGTTTATATTATATAACTTTCTAATCTTTTCCTCCTATAATTCTTCGTGACTTTAATTTCGTTGTGTTGCTGTTTGTGGTAAAGAAGTCTACCTTTACAGTGTTTTTTTTCAGTATGTAATGTGAGTTGTCATTACCACTGGAGCTAAGGACGACACTGACTGTTTTTACTCCGTACAAACTGGTGTGTAACGCTGAAATTAGTCGCTAGAATTAGTACAGAATACAAATCTGCTTATCACACAATGTTGCCATTTCACTACTGTTGGACTGAAATTTCAGTAGTTTTATCACTTCACTTTAAAAACACGACCCACAGTAGCTTGCTGCTTATGTTTACAAACTACATGCCAGGCATAAACAGAAATCTATTATGTACTACAAATCATTGCATCTGTGTTAAACTTAAATCTACTGATAGAAAAACTGTATCATCGGTACAGCTTCTGCCTAACTTTCTTTACTTAGAATTACATAGCAAAAGAAATAGAATAATTGTCTCCATGATAACGCTACTAAGATTACATCAAAACAAGTTTCTTGTTACTTTTCTCTTCATAATATGAATGAAATGACTTTACTTAAAAGATTATTCCTGAACTTCTACTACTAATGTGAAAGATTGTTGTTTAGCAAAAAGGTTTACTTTATATCTACTTATGCACATCAAGAAAGTAAATTTGTCTTAAGAATACTGTGAACACTGTGAAATGTGCAGTGGGGGCCGTTACTGAATGGATTTATTAGTATAAATTTTTGATTTTTATTTTTCACTTGATGCTCGTCAATGGCTTCTGGCTGGCGGCTAGTGGCTGCAGATCAGTCACGTTGCAAGAAACCGGACAGAACCACTTTGAAACTCATGTGTTGAGCCATCAGCAGGTACCCTCACGTGTTCCTGACGAGGTAACGCTACCGAACTGCGCGTCTACGATTTGGCCGACCAATAGGGCGGTTTGGAAGCGGTCAAATGAGGTTGGAACCGCGGCCAGCCGCTGGGACCGGATACGCTGTCTGGTTTCTTCTGCGGGCGGCTTCTGACCCAACCAGACGTTCTCGTCAGCTGCTTTCTCGGGCGGCTGCCCATTCAGTCTGGGCGGCTTCTCTAGGCCTGCCTTTCCTTTTTGCGGCATTAAACATTCATACAGTTAAAAATATGATTTTTCACTTCAACGGGTGCCTCCTGCTTTCCCCTCCTGGCCAATCGTGACGCATAAACAGTCTTAGATACTAACACATTTACTAATTCTCATAATATTTCCGTAGGTCCATCCACTCTAGGAAATGTTCACTCAGTAAAATACACTCCTGGAAATGGAAAAAAGAACAAATTGACACCGGTGTGTCAGACCCACCATACTTGCTCCAGACACTGCGAGAGGGCTGTACAAGCAATGATCACACGCACGGCACAGCGGACACACCAGGAACCGCGGTGTTGGCCGTCGAATGGCGCTAGCTGCGCAGCATTTGTGCACCGCCGCCGTCAGTGTCAGCCAGTTTGCCGTGGGATACGGAGCTCCATCGCAGTCTTTAACACTGGTAGCATGCCGCGACAGCGTGGACGTGAACCGTATGTGCTGTTGACGGACTTTGAGCGAGGGCGTATAGTGGGCATGCGGGAGGCCGGGTGGACGTACCGCCGAATTGCTCAACACGTGGGGCGTGAGGTCTCCACAGTACATCGATGTTGTCGCCAGTGGTCGGCGGAAGGTGCACGTGCCCGTCGACCTGAGACCGGACCGCAGCGACGCACGGATGCACGCCAAGACCGTAGGATCCTACGCAGTGCCGTAGGGGACCGCACCGCCACTTCCAGCCAATTAGGGACACTGTTACTCCTGGGGTATCGACGAGGACCATTCGCAACCGTCTCCATGAAGCTGGGCTACGGTCCCGCACACCGATAGCCCGTCTTCCGCTCACGCCCCAACATCGTGCAGCCCGCCTCCAGTGGTGTCGCGACAGGCGTGAATGGAGGGACGAATGGAGACGTGTCGTCTTCAGCGATGAGAGTCGCTTCTGCCTTGGTGCCAATGATGGTCGTATGCGTGTTTGGCGCCGTGCAGGTGAGCGCCACAATCAGGACTGCATACGACCGAGGCACACAGGGCCAACACCCGGCATCATGGTGTGGGGAGCGATCTCCTACACTGGCCGTACACCCTTGGTGATCGTCGAGGGGACACTGAATAGTGCACGGTACATCCAAACCGTCATTGAACCCATCGTTCTACCATTCCTAGACCGGCAAGGGAACTTGCTGTTCCAACAGGACAATGCACGTCCGCATGTATCCCGTGCCACCCAACGTGCTCTAGAAGGTGTAAGTCAACTACCCTGGCCAGCAAGATCTCCGGATCAGTCCTCCATTGAGCATGTTTGGGACTGGATGAAGCGTCGTCTCACGCGGTCTGCACGTCCAGCACGAACGCTGGTCCAACTGAGGCGCCAGGTGAAAATGGCATGGCAAGCCGTTCCACAGGACTACATCCAGCATCTCTACGATCGTCTCCATGGGAGAATAGCAGCGTGCATTGCTGCGAAACGTGGATATACACTGTACTAGTGCCGACATTGTGCATGCTCTGTTGCCTGTGTCTATGTGCCTGTGGTTCTGTCAGTGTGATCATGTGATGTATCCGACCCCAGGAATGTGTCAATAAAGTTTCCCCTTCCTGGGACAATGAATTCACGGTGTTCTTATTTCAATTTCCAGGAGTGTATTTCTTTATATCTTGTAACATGCGATGGATTTCATTCAATACAGCTCCTCTGTTGGCTCATGGGATAGAAGAGGTACAGCGGCAAAATGTATCATGAAGCTTTACTTGCATTGTAACCACATATTTGATTCGGACTCCCAAGACATAACTTATTGTGAACCGGCTTACATTTAATGAGTGGCAGGGCTATCCTCTTCCCATTCACTTTTAATACACATTTGACACAAGAAAGGCCAACTACTGCATTTCCTTCTTGTAAGAAATCTACTCCCCATATGCAGCTGACTGATAGAACTTCACAAACCAGGAATGTGCTTCTATTGCTCCACTACCTGCCTAAACAACGCACCAACGATCCTACAATTGTGTGCCATCTGCGTATGTGGTGTCTGAAGTTCATAAATCTTATTATAGAATTCTAAAGCTATACAATTTGTATCTGCACCTGTATCAACAATAACTGTGGTTAGTACTCCACCTACTATGGTGTGAAATGGAGCTTCGATTGTTTCCTTTTACGTTAGTTAACACAAATGGTTTTCTTCGCAAAGTGCATCACACAAATTTTTGCCCTGATTGTATCTTATTAAATACACGCTCTCACGACATTTGCCCTGTTTCTTCAGTGACCGCCATTTGAGGGCTGTATGAGATCACATTTAGTTTAACACCTCTGAATTGCTGGGCTTAGTGCTGCCAACTATTTCTATAATTCCTACTGGTGGCTGTTGCCTCCAGTTTTGTCCATATCTACTGTATTCAGCGGCACGGTTCAGTGGTGCAGAAACGCCAGCCGATTGTTTGTGGCTTCCTGCATGAGGATGCCAATTACTGTTTGACTGCTGTCGTACTGATTGCTAGCGGTCTGGCTGATTATTGTTATTAGTATTGTAATTAATGTACCCTGGATGATATCTACTGTCTTGCCTACACGTATTATTAAAAGGAGGAGAATTTCTTCCATTCATTTGTTCTAGGTTATTATTACCATTCTAAGATTGAGGCAAACTATTCCCATTTTTGTTACCATTACCGTTTTTATTGTGATATTGGTAATGGTTATTACTGTTGTGGTTTGCTACCTGGGCATTACTGTCCCCATTCAATGACACTTCTTCATGCAACAAGTCAACAGAATCAAGCATTGACATGAAAAGTTCTATGTCTGAATCTGATACATGAAGTACTTTTCCTTTTATTGAGACATAATTTTCAGTTTAAAAGCCATATGACTTCTTGTTTGGGTATTGCTTTATTTCAATATTTCGTCTTATTTATATACTTCTCATAATATTTACGCTATGTACCTGCCTTACTACTGTACATCTCGGGATTATACACCTCGTGCCTTAAACATTCTTGTGTTTTTGCTGACCAATACTTATTTAGTAAAGCTTGCTCGAATTCCTCATAAGTATGGCAATAATCTATCACTTTACTTGCCCTTAAGGCTCCATCACCTTGAATATGGGTTGGGACAAACTGTATTTTCTGTTTATCATTCCATGATTTTAGTAGTATACCATGGAATCTTCTGTTAAAAATAACAGGGTGTAGTATTTTGCGATCCGGTTTAAAACTTTGAAATAGTCTGTATTTCAGTAGACTCTCTTTCACAATTATGTTAGAAAGAGAACTGGCTGCTCCCTGTTCACAAGCTGCGTGCACGGTCTGCAGCCTAGGCATTGTTGCCGAACAGCTGATTGATGTCGCTGCTCGAGATGTCACAGTCTATGTCTCTGGCAACTTATTGACACGTAAATCAGACTCGCCTGCTGCGCTTTTGTCGCTGCAAGCTCCCTCTTTAACGTGTCTACTTTTTGTGTGTCTGTTCGGTGCTTTCTCCTAACATGTTTGCTGCAGACAAAGCTTTGTGTATCGCTTTCTTTGCGGTTACAGGTAGTTCGTTCCGTAAACATTCTTGAAATTGGTTGTCTTTCATGTTCAACCAGTTTACAAAGTCAAGAATAAATTAATGCATTTTTCTACAAACTTCCTTCTACAGACTTCTCCTGTTCTATAGTGAAAGCCTGTAACTGTGTAGCTATTTGCTGTGCAGAATTTTCTAATTTACTTCGTGCTGCATTAACTTATGCGGCCTACTTCCTTACATCATTGACAGCTTTGGGCAAGTGCTTGTATGTTTTTCGCATTTCGTAAAATTCATCACTAATATTTTTGAAGTTAGATTCAATGTTACTGAATTTTCTATCAAGGTCATCAAGAATTTGTGTGGCAACATTTTCTTGTATCTGATGGGCTATGGCGTTGAAATTTTCGTTTACTAGTGTGGTTATATTATTTTGAACTTCAGTAACCACAGTTTGAAGTTTTCTATGTAAACTGTCAGCCTGATTTTGAAATTTTGCGTCTAAACTGTCAGGCACATTTTGTGGTTTTGCAAGTAAATTGTCTGTTACATTTTTTGAAGTGTGCATTTTGTGCATGAAGAGCGCGATGTAAACCTTGCATTTGTTCTTTGAAAAATGTGAACATTTTTGTGAAATTAGTAGGTACTGATTCACTCTGAATGGGTTCTTCAGTATGTTTGGCCATAGTTGCATTTTCACCCTCCTATAATTCACTACTCTGATTTTCGTGACTCGCCATACTTGGTTCGTCACTGTCTACATCTGACTCTACTCTGGGCGGTGTAGCCATTTTAATGTTTCTATCAACTTTGCCCATAAATTTAAAAAAATACACCTCTCTGTATTTAATAACATTGACCGTTAATTCTCCTCAAGTTACACACAGCTAATGTTACTTTATAAGAACTACTGTTAATGTATATCGATTTACGATAAAACAATCTAGCGACGATTCTCAGTCGTTCCGTAAAGCGGCAATCTTGCCAACATAACATTTTGCGAAACTCTTAAAAAAAAAAAAGAAATTGCAAGCTATTTTGATCAACGTTTCTTTCTTTTGTTTTGTTTTTTGGAATGTCACACTCCTTACCTCCTTTCTTAATGTGCTTCAGCAATGTCTCGAGTCGTGGTTTTTCTTTTAAAGATTGTGTTCCACATCTCGTATTACCCAGCTTGTTGAAATTGTTTCGTATCTCGTTACAGTGGTTTTTCATGTAACAGAAATACATATTTTTTTAGATATCAAAATTAAAATAATGCAAATACGTACATGTGTACATACATAAATAGGTCCTGTACTAAGGGAGCCATTGTTAATGGTGGTTTTATTTTTATTTTTATTTTTATTTATTATTTATTGTCAGGTAGTTGAATCTTCAATTAAAGCAAGAAAAATTACACTGTTGAAAAATCATGTAGAAATATATTTTAAATATTGAAATTGGAATTCAGTTACCAACATCAAGGTCCATATTTTTTTTAGCTAGGCTCCTCTACTGGGATTATCTGTTAGAAAATATAATTTTGGGACGTGATTTGCATCTAAAAGCTATAAGACTTCGTTTTGTGGAAAGTGAAACTTTAGATGTGGGCTCTATTCTGAAAGCAAACCAATCATATAATACTGATTGGTGCTGTTAATAGGCGATCATTCACAAACAGACATCCCCACGCAAGGTAAGCCACATTTAATTATAGAATTCGTGAAAAAAGGCTAAGGAAAAAAGGTATGATTAGTCGTACTATCAAAAACGCACAAACAACAAAATCTCTACATATCATAAACCACGTAATACTTTTATGAGTGTACCAGACACTGGTTGACCAAGAAGAGAGAGAATAAAAGGTTGCAGCTCCTTCTTTCTTAAAATTACATAGCTAATACAACTACAGAGATATTAATTTCATTGTAATCGCAGTGTCTATTAAGAAGCAATAAAATCGTCTCAGCGCAACTGCACGAAAACACACTTGGGGAATATTACAGTATTTTTCAGTAAGTTTGAGGTAAATAAAAACAATGTATTCCTTTATGTCTGAGTCTAGTAAAATATTCTCACTATATCCTGATTTTCAAGAATGAAATCATCAAATATAACAATTGAATTATGGAGACATTGATCTAATGGAATAATTTCGTTATCATTTTCAATGAAAGTAGGAGCTTCCTCTTTATGCTTATTTTCAATTCTTTTCATCTTTTTATAAATTCTAAATGTTTTGGCTGATCTAAACTTTTTGAATAAAAATACAAATTATTAATTTCTTCCAATTCAACCATCCTGGAGCCTGGATATAATTGTCAATCATTAATGTAGTTTTTCCACAAACACTTGGTCCTGTGATTGCACATCAAATAGAATTTGGTAAAAGTTTACCACATCAATTTTTTGATTACTTTCTGGAATTCTTATTTTTCTATTCCCAATTAATTTTGCGACTGCAAGAGCAGTCTTGACTGCGCCTGTTCATTTATTTTAAAAATTTAATAAATGGTTCAACTATTTCAACTGAGTGGTAAGTCATCAATTCTCAAAAAAAGATTGACTGAACCTATATGAATAAGTTATAAAAGAGTTTCAATTGTTGGTTTTTATTGAATTTTTTAACTCCAAATATTACAATAACAAATAATATGTTATATATCGATGAATAAACGATAGAAATTCCAACTGGTCAAAGAAATTTGAGAAATTTATAAAAATGTATTCAGTTCAAGAAGCCAAATACTCACATTAAATCAGATTAAATTTTAAACAGAGTTACTATTGAGAGTGATGTTAAATTATATACAGATATAAAAAAGATAATATTGCAAGTATGCTTGGATTTAATAACCAGATTATTGAAGCTAATGAAGAGACTGATGCTAAAGATGTTTATAAAATTATTCCATTCGAATTAATAAACATAAATTTTAATTTGGCTGATGGAATGTTTGTGAAACATAATGTGCATTTTCATAGAGAAACTAATATTATTCCTTCATTCAAACCTAATGCACAATTTGGTTGACCAATATTTCATGAACGACTTTTTCCTGTTCATATTACAATTTTTGAACCAATTCTGGATTTAGAAATTACTATAACTGATGAAAATGATAATCTGATTGACTTCAGTGGAACTACTGTGTCAGTTATTTTTAAAAGTCTTAGTCATATAAATAAAGCATGAGTGAAATCGAGAGTTATCAGTTCTCCTCATTCCCTGCCAATGAGAAGACTATAAGTAATTTAAATGCGCCGCATAAGGATACAGAAATTGAAATAAATATTGGCGATGAATGGCTTCATCAAAATCATGCACAACTTACATGAGTTTTCAGTATTATTGGAGCTGATGCAAGAGATTATCCAACATATGATGGAAAATCCAATAAAAAATTAATTGATAATCAAGTAGCAAAACTGATTGATTTCATAAACATAAAGAAAGGAAATAATATTTTATTAGGATCGAATATCCTTTTATTCCTCATCAGTTTTACTGCATTTGACTACATCTGTTACTGATAAAATAAGCTTAGAAGGGCATATTCTTAACAATGGAAAAATAAAAAGTAAGAGAAATGAAGTTCTTTATTCACTATCAATGCTTAGTTGATTTTTTAAAGATTATAAGGAAATTATGTGGGAAGGAGATTTAACAGTAATTTTTACAATATCATCAAGTTCTGGAGATTATATTCTTCGATGCTCTGATTATAATTTTGCTGGAATCGAAATAAAAGACACTCTTTCAAAACAAGGAAAAATTGTCATAGAATCGATCGAAATTTGTGTACCTATTGTTAGATATGAACTAAATTACGAGTTAGAACAGCTAGAAAATATTCTTAACAATCTTAAAATTCCAATATCTTTTTATGAACTACAAACTGTAGAAGTTGCTGGATTAAGTGGCAAGAAAAATTTTGAGTTAGATATCACGAATTACTATTACTCAGTGGAATTTGACATGCAATATTTCATATTTGTTACATTTCAGACAATTTGTGAAAATAATCAGCTGATTGATTCATCATTATTCGATCAAGTTAACCTACAGAATATATACTTGAAAAGTGGATGAATCGAAATTTTCCCACACGAGATGTGAAATTTTAATCCTTCAAATAATAATTTTCTCAAAGCATATGATGCATTTCTTAATTTTAAACGAGTTACTCTACTAAAAGGAGACATCGATATTAGCCCATTTAGTTTCATTACGAATTAAGAAATTAACATGACTGAATGAAAGAATATTGTAACATCACAGAAAACGACTATGAAACTTTTAATGACAAAATTCCTGCAGACACTTTGCCATATGTTATATACTGAAAGAAGAATCGTACATATCATGCTCAACACAGAATTCTTACCAAAATTTTTAACTATTAATGTTTACTTCTTCATAAAAGTGTTAGTGACAGCCAAACCAATTTCTGACTCCATCATGTAATCACCTTCAGTTATTAAAATCAGTTAATATTTGTCAGAGAAATTGGTGAAAAATCGATCTATTACTGCCACTGTAGAAAGCTCAATGTTACGTAAGTTCCTGCTCCAAGCAAAGGCTAACTCAGAGCGACGGCTGCAGGAAATGCAACCGGCTACCGCACAGCCTAGCCACGCCTTCCTGTCTATTCTGCTCACTGTCGCTCCCAGCTACACTTGTCTTGCAGCAGTTGAGGAAACTGCCAATAGATGCCTCTGGCCACAGAAATTTAATATTACGAAAATTTCGCTACTTCTGGACCGATTTTGACGATTTAAACGTTGAAATGAAGCTAATTAAAGTTTCCCATAGATCCTAAGTGATTAAAATCGATTTTAATGATCATTACATAGATCGAAATTTTTTGCTGTCGTACCAACGTTGTCACCCAAATACCAACTATGTATAAAATCTGTCAGACCTCTTAATCGAGTATGTAGACTGAAGGCTTTTGGCCACTATCTCATAAAGTCATCAAGCATTAGTGGTTTGAGGACAGATAGCCATTTGACATAACATTTTCTATCCTCGCTTCTGTACGATTTGTCACTATCGAGGTGGGTTTAAAGCCTGTCTGTATGTGAAATGGCGTGTTTCATTCCGAAATAATGGAACACTCTCTTAGCTCAGAGGCATGTCTCCATGATGTGCTGATGAACAGAAGGCAGAGTCCTGAAGCTCAGTGTTCACTGAGTGGAAGGTGTTCGATAGGGAATATTTTGCACTTTTTGAGGATGAATTTATTTATTTTCTTATGTTCACCTAGGGTAATGAGTCATTTACCAGTTCATTTTATTTATTTTCTTACATTCACCTTTTATAAGAAATTATATTAAATTTATTTGCTTATGTTCACCTTTTATAAGAAATTATATTAAAGTAAGTGAGCTAGACCTGAAAATTCATATGATAGTAGATCCAAAAGTGGGTACTGTCTAATTTTTGATGAAATAGGTCACGAACAACGAAATAAGTGAGCTAGTGAGCCAAAAGTGAGCCCGTACCCCCCCTTTTGGATCAACTATCGTTCATGTTATTAATCTAAGTAAATATACAAACACAGTGGCTCCCAGCCGATTCAAATCCCTGTGTTCTTTTTGTTTTAGAGTATTTCTGCAGCACCATAATTAAAACACTTTTAAACATAATGAATTCAAAAAGCGCAGCTGACGTAGTTAGTTTGGTTTACAGATGTATTATAAAATTAAACAGATAATTTAAATTCATAAACAACTTTATGAACACATATATCATTATTACAATTAATGGAATGGACGAGGTCGTTGTTCATTGGACAGTTTCTTAATCTCGGAAACAAAATGGGTTCTGGTACCTCTCCCATGTACACATTAACCATCAAACGATATTTACTCTCTTTTACAACAACTGCTGGAAACTCACAAACAGGATCTATGAAATGGATTTCTTTTACTGAGATACAAGGAACATCAGGTTTTTTGATGCCAAGTTTTGTCTTCAAAGCTTTGTCGCACGATAACTCAGTAAGATACTTTCCTACTGAATAATTAAAGTGAGATCGAATTTTTGAAACAAATCAGTACTGGATATCGATTAATTTCTCTGCATCATTCACTTGACAGTATTTCTTGATCCATTTGATAATATAAAACAGAGGATGTTCAAAAACAGATTTAATATTGTCAGAGAACTGATTTAGAAGAAGAATGTAACAATCGATATCTTAATTATGAAAGGTATTTTAAATGCGCCTTCGCAACTACAAAAGTAAAGTATTTTTCACCAAACACTTTTTGTTTTATTGAAATAAAATATCACCGGGTTTACAATTTGGCTTGGTTCCTGAATCGACAATCAGTTCGCTTCAAAAGATTTTGATTTGATGTACTGTATTTCATACCTGGTTTCCACTAATATGGGGAACATTGCATGGATAATCCGAAAGCCGCATAATCCGCACTCGTATAGTAGGGAGCTTGATGCACATTTAATCACGTTTAATGGAAGAGAGGAGAACGCGATGATGGCGCTCATATTGATGCAATTATCCAGTCATTTCGTATCGAAAAGCAAAATCATATTTTTCGAACCGCTGTGAGGTAATATCGAGTCCCAGTTCCCTTGGAGGCTTCGTTACTGTGAACACAGCGTAACGTCTTAACATGTGCTCGCGCTACTCATTCCATTAAATCTTGCTTATTCACGTGTCTTCTAACAGCCACTCTGGGTCGCTCTGCAGATGTTGGCCGGATCGCATTCAAACTGCGGCACATACGTGAATTTTGTATTATAATAAGTTTTATGGGAGCCGACATTTTATCAGTGATACACTTTACCACCTTGCTTTCCCTCGGGGAAGCACACTCATTCCTTTCCCCTGATGAAAGTGTTGCGCCATTAATATCCTGCAAAACAAGTGTAGCTTCACGCTAGTCTTCCTATTCTTGTGATGACATTGAATCAATGTGGTATAGGGTCATTTATAATCTGGTCCCGAAAAACAAACGTCTTTGTCTCACTGGTTTCATCCGCCTGGTCTTCGTGACCCATTTGACCACATTATCACACAGGTCTGTCGCTTGCAGAGAAGAATACTGACACTGGATACGCCGACAACTAACCTTCCTTGCCCGATCAGATGATGCCGGTTTCTCGGTTGAACTCTTCTCTGCCAGGACTTTTCTGTTTTCCCGCGGACGAAGATTACTGTTATCGTATCTCTCCTAGGTCACTACACCCACAATGAAGTCGGGCGTGAAAATGACCCCGACCGCCGTCCTGTCGCCAATATATGGTGAACGCGCATAGGAAAGGGCAGAGTCTTCCACGTTACCTTGTTTTGTTTGTAAATATGTTGAACCTTGTCTTTAATCGTCAATGTTTTGGATAGTTTTTGTTTCTTTTTTCGCTCACTCTAGAGACTTACCCCATTGCGTTGTTCTTAGAGAAAAAATTTCTTTTGAGTCCCAGAATTGTGCTATGTATGTCCATCTTTTTTATTTCATAAAAAGGGGGATGCCGTCTTTGACTAATGATCAAAACATCCTTGATCCCGGTTTTGAACCTAGTCACTGCCTAAATTTTGAATTAGAATTGTCAGGAATGACGGCCGAAGACGTCCAGCATAATAAGTCTCCTTCGTTCTCCGAACGCCTTCGTCAAAAAGGGTGGAGGAGCGGGCAGAGATTCTAGACACCCACCTGCCGTTGGGGAGGGAAACTGCCCCTAAAAGGCGGATGAACCAGCAATGATCAACGGCTTGAGGATGTAAAACTTAATCTAAACCACTCCTTTAAAAATACGTTACGTACATCAACAGGAATGTGGCCTGTAATTCAAAAAGTATCATGGTGATCTCATCATTGACAAAAGATTCCGGATTAGTCCTTCTTCGGGTTTCTGGGAGGGACTGCCAAGGGGGAAGTGACCATGAGAAAAATATGATTCAGGGCGTGGATGTTTGAAGGTGGTACGGAACCTAGAAAATCTGAAAAGAAAACTTCTAAGGCTCAATCTACATATAGTAGAGATCAGTGAAGTGAAATGGAAATAAGACAAGGATTCCTGGACCGACGAATATTGGTATAACACGAACAGAGTCAGTTATGAATGGAATCTAAGAGAAGAGGTACTGTGAACAGTTCACGCAAACCAACGAGGACTACAAGTTGTGGTATACATGCCTTCGTCACAACCAGAAGATGAAGAGATAGAGAAAGTGTATGAGGATATTGAATGGGTAGTTAAGCACTTAAAGGGAGATGAAGATATAATGAGGGGGGTTTGGAATAGCAGTTGTAGGTGAAGGAATAAAAGAAAGGGTTACGGAAGAATATGGGCTTGGTAGCAGGAATAAAAGATGAGAAACACTGAGTTCTGCAACAGATTTCAGTTAGTAATAGCACGTA
Source organism: Schistocerca serialis cubense (assembly GCF_023864345.2). Lineage (NCBI taxonomy): Eukaryota > Metazoa > Arthropoda > Insecta > Orthoptera > Acrididae > Schistocerca > Schistocerca serialis. The sequence goes on from NC_064644.1 coordinate 58,859,049, forward strand.
CTCCATTCAAGAATCGTAAGACTGTGAGGGATACCTGGAATAGGCCTAGAGACACGGGAAGATTCCAGCTGGAATACATCATGGTCAGTCAGAGAACTCTAAATCAGATTTTGTATTGTAAGGGGTACCCAGGAGCAGATACAGGCTCAGATCACGATTTAGTTAAGTGTCATCACTAGAATGAAGTTTAGGAGAATCATACGTAACAATGCGGAATGAACTTGTATTCTAAAGTACTGAGCAAGGACGTGGCACATTTGAAGTTAGCTAAAGACGTGGATAATCAGATATGGAATAATACAGTAGGCATTTCAGTTGGAGACCAGTGGACATCTCGAAAAGGAGCAATAACAGATATTGGAGAGGCTAACGTAAGTATTAGGACGGCAACTGCGAAGAAAACTTGGTTCATAGAAGGGCTCCTTCAACTAATCACGGAAATCCTGGAAAGAAGGAAACACAAGGATGTTCAGGAAAAGACGGGAATACAGAAATATAAACCACTTAGGACTGAAATAAGTAGGAAGTGCTAAGAAGCCAAGGCGAAATGACTGCAGAAAAATGTTAAGAAATAGAACAATAAATGGTCGACGATATGAATAACTCAGCAAACAGAAAATTCAAAACAGACTCCAGTAAATTAAATGTGAGAGTGGTAACATTAAGATTGCAATGGGAACTCCACATTTAATAGCAGAGGAAGGAGCTGATAGACGGAAAGAGTACACTAAAGGTCTCTATCATTGAAGGAATTGGCTGATGAGGAAGTCGGTATGGAAGATATGAGGGAATCTTGTACTGGAGTCACAATTTAAAAGAGCTTTGAAAGCCTTGACATCGAGTCAGGCAAGAAGGACTGACATCAATCCATCAAAATTTCTAAGATCATTGAGGGCAGTTCCAACCAAACGAATATTCAAGATGGAGTGTATAATCTAAGAGGCTGGTGATATACCATCACACTTCCGGAGTAATATCATCCATACAGTTCGAAGACAGCAAGAACTGGAAAATACGAGAGTTATCGCACAATCAGCTTAACAGATCATACTTCCAAGTTGCTGACAAGAATAATATGCATTAGAATGGAAATGAGAATTGAGGATCTGTTAGAATTACGATGTTTGGCTTTGGGAAAGGCAAAAGCACCGAGAGTCAGTCGGGGCGTTGCGCTTGATAATGGAAGCATGACTGAAGAAAACGTAAGGCACATTTATAAGATCTGTCTACCTGAAAAGAGCGTGCGACGATATTAAACCGTGCTGGATGTTGGAAATTCTGAGAAAAATTTCAGTAAGTTATTGGGAAGGACGGATAATATACACTATGTATAAGAACCAAGCTGAAAAAATAAGGTTGGAGGACCAAAAACGAACTGTTAAAGTAAGTGTTCTGGCCCTGGCAGGCTAATGGCGCCAGATTGACCGCCGTGTCATCCTCTGCCTAAGACTCCTATAACCTGAGCTGAACTTTCCGTCGTGTTTTCCCCAAAGTACAGGATATTCAGTCACAATGTGAGTGGAGATTTCGAATCAAATGTATTGAAGAATTCTTCGTAAATGTGGGTGGCTGCTCAGCTATGAACTGCGGTAACCATGACAAAAATGGTTTCCGCGTGTCTGGATATCCAAGTGACCCCAAACGAAGTGAAATACGGACCATAAACTGCCGCAGAGACAACTGGGAACCGGACATGGCGCTAAGTAGTGTGTTGTAAGTATATGCTGACAAGTAGCTATAAACATGAAACCAATTCTGTATAATTGCGTTTCTTCTCCCACTCGAAAACTGGGAGTTCTCCCTCTATCAGTGGAGTTATCGGATGCGGTATGAAGGGGCATGTGAACAATATGCAGCTCAACCAGCCGTTGCAGCGTTTCTTGACCATGGAACAGCTACCAAACGGTCGAGTCGCTCCTCAGTAGACGTCACGAGGCAGATTGTACACAGTACCAGTCCTCCTGCCAGCCGTAGTGGCCGAGCGGTTCTAGGAACTTCAGTCCGGAACAGCACGATCGCTGCGGTCGCAGGTTCGAATACTGTGTCGGGCATGGATGTGTGTGATGTCCTTAGGTTAGTTAGGTTTATGTACTTCTCTAAGTTCTAGGGGACTGATGACCTCAGATGTTGAGTCCCATAGTCCTCAAAGCCATTTGAACCATTTTGAACCAGTCCCCCAATTAAGGAAAATAATCCCGAATCCCGCGTGTGGCATTGAGCCATGCTGATCACTCAACTACCAAGGCAGACCGAAGAGGTAAAGACGAAAATAAAATAAAAGTTCAAGGGTGGCATCAAAATTCAGGGTGCAAGGTTATCAATTACAAGATCCGCTGACGACATTGCCATTCCCATTGAAAGTGAGGAACACTTACAGGATCCGTTGAATCGAACAGTCTAATCAGTACTAAATACGGATTCATGGTATCCTGATGAAAGACGAAAGTAGTGAGTAGTAACAGAAAAGAGAACAGCGGAAACATATCAAAATTGTTGATCAAGAACTACACGAAGTTAAGGAAACAAAATAACTAAATAGACGAAACAAACACAACATAAAATGCACAGTAGCACCGGTGATAAAAGCATTCCGGGGGAAGAGAACTCTCCTAGTATCAAACATTCGCCTTAATTTGAGGAAAGAAATTCTGTGAATGTACGTTTGGAGCACAACATTATATGGTAATGAATCGAGGGCTGTGGGGAAACGGGAACAGAAGAGAATCGGAACATTTGAGATGTGGTGTTGACAATTAGGTGGCGTCATAAGTTAAAGAGTGAGGATATTCTCCGCAGAATCTGCGAAGAATGGAACAGATGCAAAACAATGGCAAGGAGACAGAACAGGATATAGGACATGAATAACTCCTGTGGCACTAGTCGACACTGCTCATCCGAATCTACCTGCACACTTCGTACGGTGTGTGGTGGAGTGTACCATGTACCATACAAATCATTTCCTTTCCTGTTCTACTCGCAAACAAAGCGATGCGAACACGACTATCTGTATGCCTCCGTATGAGCGCTAATTTTTTCGTATCTTATCTTCGTGGTCCTTATGCGAATTATATGTTGGTGGCAGCAGAATCGTCCACCAGTCAGCTTCAAATATCGGTTCTCTAAATTTTCCCAATAGTGTTCCTTGAAATGAACGTCGGTTTCCCTCCAGGGATTCCAACTTGAGTTCCCAGAGCGTCTCCGTAATACTTCGATATTGTCCGAACTTTCGGTAACAAACCTAGCAGCCCACCCACCTCTGAATTACTTCGAAGTTTTCCTTAAATCCGACCTCTTGTAGATCACTAACACTGAAGCAGTACTCAAGAACATGTCGCACTAGGGTCCTATATGCGGTCTTCTTTACAGATGAATCACACTTACCTATAATTCTCCCAATAAATCGATATCGACCATTTGCCTACCCTACTACAGCCTTCACATGCTAGTGCCGTTTCACATCGCTTTACAACCATACGCCAAGATATTTAAACGACCTGACTGTGTCAAGCAAGACATTACTAGTGCTGTATCCCAATGTTATGGATTTGTTTTTGCTCAACGGCAGTAACTTGTGTTTCTTTACATTTAGATATACCTGTCGTTCATCTTTTACCAACTACAAATTTTTACTGAGTCAACTTGTAACGTCATACAGTCAGCCGACTTCAACACCTTCCCGTGCACCACAGCATCAAAAGCAAGCAGCCGCAGATTGCTGCCCACCCTGTCCGCAAATATTGGTGGTCCTGTCACATTCCTTGGGGCACTCCCGACGATAACCTTGTCAGTGATGAACCCTCGCCGTCGAGGACAACATGTTGTGATCTGTTGCTTAAGATGTCTTCGAGCAGCTCAAATATCTTGCACCTATCTCATATGCTCGTACCTTCGTGAACGTCCTGTAGTGAGGCACCAAATGAAATGCTTTTCGGAAATTTAGAAATATGGAATCTGCCTGTTGCCCTTCACACATAGTTAGCAGAGTATCATGTAAAACGAAGTCTTAAATCCAATTACATGTTTTATATAGGACCACAATTTTCTCTTGTTTTCTGCCAAATCTTTTGCTAGGGTATGGTTGTGTTAGTTGCTTGCCTCGCGCGCAGATATTTTTACTGACGCCTGTCGCCATTTGCGCGTTCGCTTCTCAACCGAAAGTGCAACAGCCTTTCATTCCTCAGAATTTTTCAAATTTTATTGTTAAACCGTGGTAAGTCTTTACCGTCCTTCATGATCTATAAAGATAAAGTCTCAAAAATCAAGAATTATTCTTCCTATAACCGTAATAATTTCAACAATACACCTACTAAGCACATAGTTATCTACACCACGATTTATAATCTGCCTAAACTTTGAACATAATTCTTCAACGTCCATCTTAATGCAACTAATTGTTGTCGGTTCATTGTCTGAGATGCTAACAATTGCTTATCTGCTCTTTCTAGCAGAAACACTTTCCTAGCCTTCTTGACTCATTTATTAACTATCAGATCATAATCGCTATGATGACATCTTGATCTAACTCCCGTCTCTAAGCGGAAGTCGTCGATTAGGTCTGGCGTTTTTGTAGCTACAAGATCTAACAAGGAATCCCTTAAATGCGAGGTCGCAATTTCATAAGGCTCATTTGAGTGTGTTGTCTTCACAATTACGACAGGCAAGATATTAGCTGGTAATGATTCACCACACGCATCAGGAGGGCAGCAGAAAATGAGTGTCCTAGATATGCAGAAATCAAACTTGTATGGGATGTATACATTACACTTCACAAACTGAACTTCGTCGACATTCAAGGAATGTTCAAAACAAACTGTTAACTTGCACTATGAACAACGAATGAAAAATGGTACAAGACAGTGATGACAAAGGTTCGCGCAATCAAGACTGAAAGCGAACTCCTTAGGACTTACGAACAGTGCAGGACATTCAGCTAGGCATACACTCTTAAAGAAAGATTCATATTGGAATAACGGGGTGAACTGATGGAATGTGATGGCACGCAACCGAATGTGAAACAGTCTGTCGTGGATCTTATCATGAAACTGGCTATCCTTTAAGGCACTGAACAAAAAAAAAAAAAAAAAAAATCCAAAAGCTGAAGTTGTCCAATGGGTACAGGTGGTATGAACTGCAATGTCACACACATTTCAGAAGTGATATAGAGCCGTGCGCGGCTCGCAGTCATGCGGTTTATTGCTCGTCATCTTCTTTTTATGGTTCTGTCCCCTCATTTTCTTTTAATTCGATTTATTGATCACTAGGTTGCTGGTTTGCTTGCCCGTGAGTGGCAGCAGCAGCGCTTATCTATAAGTGCACTGTCGTACTATCTCTGGAGCGACCACTAGTATTTTCAGGCCGATGGGCAAGAGTTACCTCTGCGTTGGTGGGTCCAAGCCAGTGCGCCCGGTTCGCCGTGTCTCCGAGTTCCGAACGGACATCGAGTTGAGTCGGGTTGGAGTTGCAGTGAGCTCCTGACAGCCAGGAGTCGCCCGACCTTTGCCGACACCCATAACTTGATTGGGGACGACCTTGGTTGGTCGTTCGGTTGGTCGTCTCATCGGACGACGTTATTGGTCGCCGAACGCTTATGGAAACTCTGTGTGTGTGTGTGTGTGTGTGTGTGTGTGTGTGTGTGTGTGCGACTTGTCATTTCTCCTTGTTGTTCCATAGTGATTGGTTTTAGGATTGTCGGAGTTCTTGATGCAAGTGTTTACGTGGTACTGTGTGTAGCTCCTGTGATTTTCATTGAGCAGATGAATGCTGTCTGTGTACTGGAGTAGGCAGTCAGTCGGTTGCGAGAGAGCAGAAAGGAAGTCTCTGCAACGTGTTACGCTTGGCTGCCTGTCTCACCTAAACTGTTGTTAGAGTTTCCTCCCTTTCTCCCCAGGCCGACCCTTGGAACACTTCTGAACACCACTTTTCAGTTGTCTGTGATTGTAATTTTCTTTTGTCGCTAGTAGTGTGCCAGGCCTTCAGCCGTGTGTTAATTTTGTCTGTTCTATGTTCAGTATACGACCTTCAGCTGAACTATATGTGAATTATTTTAAAATTAGGCCTTCAGCCATATTTTACTTAAAATTCTTGTTTGCTCTGTATTTAGGCCTTCAGCCGCATTTGTTTTGAAGTTTGTGGCTTTCAGTCATAATATGTAAATTTCTGTGTGTAAGGTTTCTCTTTAATTATCTTGAATTCTTAAAATGGCTGTACTATGTGAATGCTTATCTTAAGGCTTGTCTTTAATTATTTTGAATAATTGTTTGGGCCTTCACCTGTTAAGATATTTCAAGTGTTCTTAAGATGGTTTTCTGTTGTATTGTGTAAATGCTTGTCTTCAAAGGTTGCTTTTTATTATGTTGAAATATTATTGGGCTTTCATCCAAGGAATTAATTCAAATTTTCCTTTGCTTTTTAAAGAATTTCCTGCGTTGATCTGAAATATTATTCAGCCCTTTAGCCGAGAAGATATTTTAATTTTACTTAAGTAAGGCCTTCAACCATTTGTCTAAATTCATTTGCCTTAAAAAGAAATATTTAAGAATATTTTAATTTCACTTAAGTAAGGCCTTCAGCCATTTCTCTAAATCCTTCTCTTTTAAAAGGCAATATTTAAACCTTGTTATTGAGAAGTTACTTTGGCCCTAAGCCATGAATTGATCGTTGTTGTTTAAAAGAGAAAACTGTGCATTGTGTTTTTGAGGAATAAAGTTCTGTGGTCCTGTGTAACAAACAGTAACTGATCATGGCCCCTTTCCACAATCTGATCTACTCTGTCCTGCGAAACCAGATTTAAGATATTTTGCTCTAAAGGAGTGTTGTGGCGACTTCTGCCACCAAATGTATCAGGATGACCGAATGTAGTGGGAAGACACCAAATGTAGTGGGTTGGTGCCAGGAGTTGCCGTATTAAAACATGGTGAGAACTTTCCAAATGATTTATTCGTTTCCACTACAGTGCTCCATTCACCTCAGCCTGTGTCACAGGACCCCGTAATGCTGAGGCCACTGCCCCAGCAGCCTGTACAATGCAACGCTGTGTCGTGCCGGCCTTTGGTGACCCGCTGTGTTCCGATGATATAAGGATGGCCGCATCAGCAGCTGACTCAGAGCTGCTCAATGTGAGCCACGGGCGGCGAGCTGCATCCTTCTCCTCGCCAGCATGGCTGAGATCATGATGACGAACAATCACCTGCTATCCAGCATCCAAATCTATGGCCCTCACGTCAGGAAGTCTCCGGCATGTGTTAGGAACCGATATGACAGCCCGCGGTAGCGAATCCAAGAGTGGCCCGCCACTAGCTGGCGGCGGACCCCGCGTCAGCGTCAGAGGGCCTGCCGTGGACAAGAACACTGGCGCCCCATCTGTTGCTGCGTGTAGCCAGGTGGTGTGATATGCCGATACGCCCCGCCGTCCAGGAGAGCTGCCACACTTGAATTAATCTTGATAGAAACAGCACCTATTTATACTCGGCTGGGTGCCTCTGTTTTGCCAAGTGTGTCACGTATGTATAACACTTAGGTTGGCCAATGGCCCTCTTCTGCCTGTGACTTGCGCCATGGAAACTGCTGCGTGCGCCCTCTCCGGCAGTTCTATGCCTCTGTGGCCTCTATTTGCCTTCGCAGCTGCTGGTATGCGTAACTTACTGCTATCCGGCCCGCACCTGGCTGTAACTCATGCTCCGAAAATCGCGCAAAACTTTCCCTATCCTAAACGGTGGTGCCGCTTCATTATTCCCATCTTCGGAAAGACCTGGTCCCTGGGGCGTCCTTTAACTAACTCTTAAACTTGTTTGGATTGGCACTTATGACATACTTACTTACTACTAGAAAACTTAGATGTGGTCTAGTGCTCCTAGGCACATGATATGAGGGGAAAAACATTTTAAAAAATCCGCAATGGATGACCACTCTGCTGATCGCTCGTTCAACCCCTTACCTTCGCCCTCAGTATCTAATCTACTGGAACTTCGACTACCCTCGGTTTCCCCTGGGAACTGGCTCTCCGCCTGATCAGGAAGAAAACAACACATAACTAAGTTAAGGCAGCGACGACACTTGGCACAGAGGTGCTCAAAATGATCGTTATTTGCCGTTGCCTTTCCCTATACTGAGCGACATGTTGCACAAGCTGTTCGGCTGATATGCGCCCCTCTTACTCTAAAATGAACTGGTTTACGGATCTCAACAGACCTGGCACCAGAGTTCGATTTAACAAGGTCAGATTCTGCCTTGGAAAAAGCTCTAAAGTGGCTTCTGGTCAGTACAGCTGTGGCTACGTAACATTCAATTGTGTGACTCCTGAAATTGACGCTGGCAGGTGGAAGGTTGGTCCTATGATGTTACACTTAGTTCCATTGATTAAAATTCCGCTCCCCCTGAGCTCTATGCGTTTTGCTTCCGTAAACAGTCCTTGCTCAAAACAATTTGCTACTACTACCAAATTCTCGTAGGTGGAGAAGATCCAATGCATCCTGACCCATTGCAAGCTCCATTTTGGCTCCACGATGTCCCTTGGACAGTCTATTCCTTTCCCCCTAGCTAAATATAACTGCATCGTACACGTGTCCCATATTTGTAGCTTCACAGATTTTCCTCCAACATTCCCTTTTTTTGATCCCAACTCAACACCGATCGTGTGACTACTTTCCTCCCTAAATTTACATTATATAAACTGGTGCAATAAACGCGACTATCCTGCCCCAGCGCTGTCGATAACTAAAAATTTAAACAAGAAATGGTACGACTCTGACATCGTTCAATACATATTTATCACGGCTTTGCCGCAAAATTTACTCAGACGCATTTATTCCTCCAGAACTGCGTTCGATTTCTCCTCCAACAACACTCCACATACGTCAGACGCTACACTTACCTTTTCAGTGACCTGAGGACAGGGATCACCATCACCCTTCCTTCCTCTTCAAAAGGACTGCAGCCCCGGCAGGTTCACAATACTCGAAAACACATATACGAAAGTACAATGCCTAATTACTCTACAGAAACCAACTGATACATGATACGAAAACAAAACAAAACAAAACAAAAAATACATATACTCTACCACTTTCTGGATCGCAAAGCATACGGTACTTCATGCTGTACTCTATCTTCCTGGTTTTCTCTGCGCTTAGCACCTCTCTTCACTCTCTCTTTTTTCATCTTTCCATTATGATACACGCCTGGAATCACATCTGGGCAACCCTTAAATAGCCGTAACCGCTCAATGTGTCAATCGTCGTTCTAGTTGGCAGCTGAAGCTTAACATTAACGGGGGATGTGGTTTCAACAACTTGGTATGGCCCTTGATACCTCGTGAGGAACTTCTTCGATTTCCATTTTTGCATCTAGGGGCTGGACAGCATTACCCATCGCCCCACTCTATACTGCGGTAAACTTCCTTCCCGCTTCACTGCGTTTTCCTGCCCTTCCAAAGCCTTTGTATTCCCCTTTTGTACACGTTTCCAAACATCCCGAATTGTCCTTGCGAATTGTCGTACAGATTCACCAGTCCTTCCTTTCTGTAGCTACACTAAATCAAACGGTGACGGCATTTTTCGCCCGTACACAACCTCATATGGAGAAAAACCGGCATTTGTATGGACTTTTCCATTGTGTGCGCAAACCATATTCTTCAGATACTCGTCCCATTGATGGTGATGAGAATCCACATAAAAACTCAGCATCTTCCCGATTGTTCTGTGTACCCAGTCTGCATCTTCCCGATTGTTCTGTGTACCCAGTCTGTCCTTCCGTTGGCCTGTGGATGCAACGCGCTCGTCCTCAACTTCTTCACGTTCCACAATTTATGCAGTTCCTTCATTAAATCCGACGTGAAGTTGGTCCCTTGGTCAGTAATTATTGCGTCTGGTACACCAAACTTCAAAATCCAGTTATTTACTAACGCTTGCGCGACCACTGCTGCCTTTTGATTTGGCATAGCCACCATCTCAACATTCCTCGAAAAATGGTCCATTATTGTCAGAACGAATCTGTTCCCCGATGGTGTTCGCCTAATAGGTCCTAAGGCATCATTTCCCAGCAAAGAGAATGGACATCGTTGTAGCTGTATTTGTTTCCGACTCAAATCAGTTCTCTGCGCACATGGTATACAGTTCATGACATACTGATCCACATCTACTTTCCTACCTCTCCACCAATACCTCTCCGCCACTCTCCTATTCGTCGCTCTACACCCTCCATGACCAGATAACACGTGATCATGTGCTTCCTTTGAAACCTCATCCCTCAGCTCCGCTGGCACAACTACCCGTGGCCATAACTTCGTTTCCCTGCACAGAAGACCGTCGTAGATATTAAATTATGGCTGTGTCCGATACAATTTACAATCGTTGTCCGCGTCCTGTAATTTTCGCAATACCGCTAGGTCATAACCTATGAATTCCACTTTCGCCACCTTCCTACTTAGTGCATCTGCACTAGCGTGCTTCTTCCCAGGCTTGTGCACCACCTTGTAGTCGAACTCACTAAGCCTCACAGCCCATCTAGCGAGTCCAGTGGAAGGATCCTTCAACACCAACAACCACTTTAAGGCAGCATGATCTGTCACTTCCATAATTCTTCTCCGATATAAAAACATTTAAAATATGTGATTCCATAGATTACGCTAAGCATCTCCCTCTCTGTTGTTAAGTAATTCCTCTCTGCTGCATTCACGTGCCTAGACGCATAGGCTACAGAATGTTCTTTCCCATCAATTTCCTGACTAAGAACATACCCTAATGCTTGATTCAATGCATCGCATGCTAGTATAAACTCCTTTTCAAAATCTGGAAACACAAGAACTGGACTTGATGTTAACTCTTCTTTCGGTTTGTCAAACGCTTTCTGACACTCTTCTGTCCACTCAAATTTCGCACCCTTCCGTAACAATCGATTCAACGGCTGTGCTAAATCTGCAAAACCCTTCACGAACTTTCGATAGAAATTGCAAATTCCGATGAATGACTGCACTTCCTTAACTGTTTTCGGTTCCCGAAAATCCCTTCCGAAAATACCTTACAGCCTGTACCAACCCCGGATCTGTTCGCACTCCGTCCTTACTGATAATGTGGCCCAAATATTTTACCTCTTCTAACGCAAAACGGCCCTGCTCTAGGCTCAACGTCAAACGAGCTGCTCTTAACCTCATAAAGACTTCCCTTAACCGCTGTCTATGTTGCTCCATACTACCTGAAAACATTATAATGTCATCCAAATACACCAGACACTGTTGTGGTTTCAAACCCCTCAAGACACTGTCTAGCAACCTCTGAAACGATGCCGGGCGTTTTTCAAACCGAATGGCATTCTAATGTACTGGTAATGGCCTCCGGGTGTAGAAAGCAGTTTTTGGACGATCCTCTGGAGCCACCTCTAACTGATGATAACCACTTGTCAAATCCATCGTAGAAACGTACTGGCACTGTCCTAAATGATCCAAAGTCTCCGATATGTTTGGTATGGGGTATGCGTCCGTTGCTGTCTTATTATTGAGGTATCGGTAGTCACAACAGAACCTGTATTTCTTAGTTCCATCTGCAGATTTTTAGGCGCAACGACAGTGCCCGCTCCCCAGCAACTATTACTATGCTCTATAATACCGTCCGCAAGCTGCTGATCAATGAAATCCTCCACAATCGGCTGCAAATACCTCGGTATTCTGTATGGTTCACGGCAAGCAGGTGCTTCAAATGGTTCTGAGCACTAAGGGACTTAACATCTATGATCAACAGTCCCCTAGAGCTTAGAACTACTTAAACCTAACTAACCTAAGGACATCACACAACAATCAGTCATCACGAGGCAGAGAAAATCCCTGACTCCGCCGGGAATCGAACCCGGGAACCCGAGCGCGGGAAGCGAGAACGCTACCGCACGACCACGAGCTGCGGACAAACAGGTGCTTCATTCCCTGTTCGTATCCTATGTTGAACTAATGGAGTTGCTGGTAACGGCCCTTGTGGAAAAAACAAATCTTCTTCCTGTCGGTTAAAGTTCGCGTCTGTAGTACGTCACCTTCGTGGCTTAGAAATTTTAATGGCCAGTAGTGTATTTGTACTACAGACTCTGCATTTCCAGGAGAGGATCTCGCTAGAATGCCCACTGGCTTCCCCACTGCATTTCCCACAATGTAAATACTTTGAACAAATCCCACACCGTAACCCACTACTCACAAACCTACGACAGAGCCCACACTTCTCACTCATGCTAAAACTTTACAGTTACTGAAAAAAACTATACACATTATCTAATTTCAGTTACACCAGTAGAACCATTTATAGAACTAACAATAGCACTCTGGAAATTCTCTATCTACTAAGAAAGTAACTACTTGTATTAATACTACTACACCACAGCTAATACCAGTACCAAAACAATTATACAAAATTATTGGTGAAACCAAATTTTCAAGGGCCTCTGGAACACTCATAGAAGGTAAAACTCTGATTGAAAATTTTATTCAAACATTTCTCTAGAAACAATAAGAAACGTCAGCTGAAAACTAAAGCACGAAATTTACCAAACGACTTCAACGCACAGAAAACTCTAAAAAAATACACAGGAAGCGAATGTTTCCAAAAGTTTAATATATCGTTATTTCGCCACCAACTGCACGAAACACCAAAGAAACCTATTAAATTTAATAACTGTATAACAATGCACAAATAACTTCGTCAGTACTTAGCTTTTTAACGGCTACAGCTGCAACTGCACGCCGCAAAATGACTAAAATTTCCCTACAGATCTTCTTGCAGTTGAACCTCGACCTCAATATAGTATTGTAGGTGGAAGTTAAAGAGGATACAGTATCATTACTGGCTGTATTGACGATTCTCGTCAGTGACAAATTGCAAATCAGTCTGAAATATCAGTATATTAGCCCTTGCGGCGGCAGGTTGCCAGCAGTTCTCAGCAGAGCCTGAAGTCCATCCATGCTGAAGCCTAAGATGACGAAGAAAATGAAGTGATTTCTGCTCTAACATTTACTACAAGAAAATTTAACATTGCTGCGTTTCATGTCCCTTCCTATATTCAGGTTGGCTGAGCTTCGATCTGCTGAGTGCTCACGGATCTAATTGCTCCTTCCTAAGGATATCCTCTATTCAGCTAATAAGTAAAGTGAGTTGCACAATTTCACTGAGAAAAAAGTGGCCTCATTCTCTCTCTTCTCTCTCTGTGACCAACGAGGAGGTCCTTATCGACACAGCAGTGGTTCTCCGCACAACCTCTTGTTTATTTACGTTAGCCAATCACTGTCGTCTAAACATTAAGTGTCTGTGAATTCAACACGTCCAGCGGCATCTCACGTCTTCAAAGGCTCAGAACATGAAGGTTCCTAGACAGTTTCGAGATGTTTATGCATGGAAGCGCTTTGTGAAGAAAAACTCAGCTTTCTATTTTTGTGCGTAATAATGCCTTCTTTTAAAAATGTTCCTCCTCTTTCCTCTTTCCTGGGTTGTAAAATTTTTTTCGGCAGGGGACTTTTGCCATGGGATATCCTGTCTTTGTTCACCCCAAACGCATTCGATGGCCTACTGTGGCAATACAAGAGCAGTCTGGATGTTGACCTGTGCCTCCCTCTGGCGTCCCTCTGGTGTCATGGCTCTGAGCGTGGTTGGCTTCCTAGACTCCCCTGGCAGTCTGCGTGCTTCTGCACTGCCCAAAAAGCGTTCAATGATATCTTATTGACGTAAGACAAGCAAATAAGAATCAACAGTAAATGAAGAGTAAGGTTACATTAGTCAGTTGTCGACAGTCCCCAATATGTGGTGTTCTTTAAATATTACAATCAAATGGGTCTTTCATTATGAATTTACATGCGTGAAATGACTGTTCATGAAAAACAGTGCGTAACAACATAAGTTGGTAGTAGCAGTTCTCTGTCTCACATACTGTAAACATCTGGTCATCGGCATCGAGAGACTGGTACGCCAACATACGCCATCTACTACGGCTGATGAAGTCTGGCATCGATTTGAAGGACCATGGAGTGAGATAACCATATATTTTAGCTAATTCAGCTGACCTCGATGATAAGTAGTGTTAGTGATAATGTTGCTGTCTGGGTGGCTGACCTATGTACTGAATTTCACACCAGGTACACGCGCACGTCGTTTACAAAATTTAGTCATATATTGTCTCTACTGTGCTGTGTACACTGAATATTTAATCCGTCTCCGTAGCTGCTGTGTAAGTGGGGCAGATTGCTGAGCGAAGGGGCCTGGGTTCCATTCCTGAACACGTGGGAGATTTTCTCCACTCGGGGACTAGTTGTTACGATGTTCTTACTCTTGTACTGTCGTAATTAACATTCCACTATTGAGGTGGATGAATGGCCAGTATGAAGGTGCAGATGGTAATTACCATACCTGTGACATTTTCCATATACAATGAAGCGCCAAACAATCTCTTATCGGCATGCGTATTCAGATAAAGAGATATGTGAACAGGCAGAACACGGCGATGGGACACAGCATCTCCGAAGTAGTGAATATCAGGAATCCGGTAAAACATCAAATCTTCGACATCGCTGCGGTCGGAAAAAGATACTGCAAGAACGGAACCAAAGACGACTGAAGAGAATCGTTCAACGTGACAAAAGTGCAGTCCTTCCGCAAACTGCTGCAAATTTCAATGCTAGGCATCAACAAGTGTCAGCGCGCGAAAAATTCAACGAAACATCATGTATATGGGCTTTCAAAGGCGAAGGCCCTGTCGTGTACCCTTGATGACTGCACGACACGAAGCTTTACACCTTGCCTGGGCCCGTCAACTGGCACAGGACTGGATATGACTGGAAACACGTTGCCTGGTCGGACGAGTGTTGTTGAGCGGATGGACACGGAGACAACCTCATGAATCCATGGACCCTGCATGTCAAACTGGTGGACGCTCTGTAACGGTATGGACGTGTGCAGCTGGAGTGATATCTGACCCCGGATACGTCTAGGATCGACTCTGGCAGGTGACACGAACGTAAGCATCCTGTCTGATCACTTGCATTCATTCAAGTCCATTGTGCATTCCGACGGACTTCGGCAGTTCCAGCAGGACAATACTACACCCTGTAAGTAGGTTGTTTATGTTTTCTTATTGGCAACGTTACGTAGCGCTCTGTATGAAAATCACTGGCTGTGCTGTGTGCAGTCTGTGGCTAGTTTGCATTGTTGTCTGCCATTGTAGTGTTGGGCAGCCGGATGTTAACAGCGCGTAGCGTTGCACAATTGGAGGTGAGTCGCCAGCAATGGTGGATGTGGGGAGAGAGATGGCGGAGTTTTGAAATTTGTAAGACTGGATGTCATGAACTGCTATGTATATTATGATTTTTCATCACTATTAAGATAAATACATTGTTTGTTCTCTATTAAAATCTTTCATTTGCTAACTATGCCTATCAGTAGTTAGTGCCTTCTGCAGTTTGAACCTTTTATTTAGCTGGCAGTAGTGGCGCTCGCTGTATTGCAGTAGTTCGAGTAACGAAGATTTTTGTGAGGTAAGTGATTTGTGAAAAGGGGACGTTTCATATGGCTCCCTGCCAGGACACCTCACTGTAATCTTCTGATTTTTTCTTGTAGTTTGTGTAATTAGTGTAGATTTTGTTTATTGCTAGCACATAATTGTAGAGAGAATCTCCTTTGTAGTTGCAGTCTTTCATTGTTGTACAGGAAAACAGGTGTGGCACGCATGTAAATTTGCACCAAGTATTTCACAGCTTGCAATTAACTAGATATTATTTTCAGCGCTATGTTAATGTGTTCTCTTATTTTCTGTGTTATCGTGTGAAATATTGTGACAATAATGGCCTGTGAAAAACGTAACACTAGGCTCCAAAGTAAACAGAGAAATAATAGCGACGACGAGTGTAGCTTACCAGCACCGCTGTGTAATGAATTAACAGACATTCAAAGTAGTAATTTGGTAACTGTGCATAGGGAAATGGAGCGGGCATCAAATAATGGTGTAGACAGTGAAACAGGTAGTGAACAGGGAAGCATTATCGATCGATCGGTCGGCAACAGCTCGCCTCAGGAATCGGGAATGACAGAACACAATATTGCAAATACTGTAGACTCGGGTTTTGGGTTCTCACCGTTTTCTCAAATGAGTCAAGACACATTTTCCGCTTGTCAAAATGTGAATGTTGCCGGTGCAAATTCACTGCCGAAAAGCACTGAGGAACATGTTTCCGACACCAGTGCAATGTTATTACAATTAATGCAACAAATGGGACAAAAGCTTCAAAAGTTAGACACAATGGAACAACACCAGAGTCAAACAGAGCAACAGTTAGACGCAATGGAACAAAATCTTCACACCACGCTTGAACAAACACGTGAATATTTAACTACTGAGTTACATAAAATCGAATCGAAATGTCAAAAAGTCTGTAATGAGGTAAAAACACAAATTTGTGAGCATTTTCAACCTATTTTTTCGCGGCATGAAAATGCATTACAGAATCACGAAGCAGACATAAAAGAACTGCAAATTATTCTTCATGAAAATCATGAGACCTTGCAAGCTAAAATTGACTCAGTTGCATCTATCGATTCGGTTACGCAACTTGCAAAAATTCAGGAAAACTTAAAGGACACAGTAGAAAGACACATGGAGAAAATTAGTTCATTATCTGAGAAAGTAGTTGAACTTTCGGATCAGCTAAATAATTTATCTACGAAGGTAGATGATAATCTGAATGACACAAAACCGGTATTCTTTAATGACACAGAAGAGTGCGAACAAATTCGGAAATTCAAACAAAATCAGAATCAAATTAATACGCAACACCAAAGAGAAATCCGGGAAGTACAAGATCAGCTGACACAAGTAATACAAAAATTACATATTTCAGAGGACACTCGCGCTCCAACACGGGAAGAGGGACTTAGAAATACGGAACAACCACAAAATAATAACACAGGACACTTCGGAAATTATGAAAGAAATTGGCAAAGCACACCGAATTTTGAGATGGAACCACCGAAACGACGTAACAATGATCGACATGTGACTCGCCGACATTATGATTTTGACTATAAGCTGTTCGTTACTACACGTAAATTCAAAACATTTAAGAATTCTGGCAACGACATTCATCCACAAGCATGGCTCCATCAATTCTCTCATTGTTTTCCTCCCAACTGGTCATTAGAGCACAGATTAGAATTTATGTGTGGCTACTTTGAGAATGAACCAGCTGTAAGAATGCGATCGGTCATTCACGATTGTCACAGTGAAGGAGAATTTTACCATGGCTTCCTCTCAGCATATTGGTCTCAAGCTACACAAGACCGAGTAAAACATAGCATCATAATGATGAAACATTTCGAATAATCTGAATTTTCCGGTCTTGTGAAATGTTTTGAAGACATGTTGCACAAGAATCAGTACCTGTCAAACCCATACAGCCCCTCAGAACTCATCCGCATTTGCTTAATCAAATTACCTGAACATTTACGACATATTATTTTGGCAGGACGTTGCAAAGACGACATTGAAGCTTTTCAGGGACTCTTACAAGAATTAGAAATTGACACTGATAATCGCGGAACGCGAAAACAGGAACACAACAATCACAGGTCACATCCGTCGCAATTCCGCAATGAAAGAAATAATAACTGGACACGACAAGGCTATTCTCACAACACAAATCGTGACCGAAACAGACACCACCCGTATGACAACCGTTGGCAGAGTAGTAATAACTACAGGGAAAGATCACCTATCCGTGGTAATGACTATCACAGAGACAATCAGAGAAACAGACAATATGGGAACCAAAATAAATATTATCAAGGGAGACAGAATAACTTTAGACGCAACGGACCAGCGCGCTGTTACGATTCAGGGAGAAGTTCTCCACCACGTGACCGACAAGAAAGAAACTATGGAATCTACCGACATGACGACAGACGATATGATCGTAACGACGGACCTGAATTGCATCAGAACTGGCGGGATTCAAACAGAGCAGGGCCCTCTCGACAAGGTGAATTTGTAAAAGTTAGGTCTCCAAATCCCAATTACGACGAGCGCCAACAAAGAGACAATAGGCAATGACTCATACCGCTGGCAGCCACGAAACGTACGTATGAAACTGACGACGCAGCTGCCGTAGCTAGTAATTACGTAAAAATGGAAGACATTAGGGACATCTTACTCCAGGAACACGACGTAAAACATAACAATATTGCATATCCTGTGATTCACATTACAGTAAATGACGTAAAATTTACGGCAGTACTTGACTCTGGCAGTCCCGTTTCAGTAATTAGTGAAACAGCCTTTAGCAAATGTAACAAATCGAACGATTGCCCCACACTTCCGTTGGTAAGATTAAATTACAAGGTGCAATCTTTGGAAAAAGTGTAGATGTACGCCAACAAACCAACTTAGAATTCTTTTGTCAAAGCCACAGCCTTCTCTATGAACTTTCTCATTGTTCCATTATTGTCGACGGAATTTATATTGGGAGTAGACTTTTTGAATGAATTCAAGGCAATCTTAAACTTTCACGATACTGAAATAAGTTTACAGAAAGAAGGTAAGTCAATAGCTTTGAAATTTGAAGATTGGCTCTCAAACCATGACGAGGAAATTAATCGGCTTTACCTTCTGTTAGACAACAGTTCTGAATGTTCTACAGGACTAGACACTAACAATCACTCTGCAAGTACTGACAGGGATGATATCGACGACATATTTGATACTAATGAGTTAATTCAGAATAAAATTCGAACAATTGAGAATTGTAATGATACTGATAGGCAAGACCTTTTTGAGATTTTACAAGCAAATTCCACAGTTTTTGCTCACATAACAGGAACAATCAAGGGATTTCAATACCAATTTCGTGTTCGTGAGCATACTAAATTTTGTGTTAGACCATACGTAGTTCCAGTACATTATAGGGACTGTGTTAGAACAGAAATACAATCTATGCTTCATGAGGGCATTATTGAGCCTGCAGTAAGCTCATACAACAATCTGTTACATGTTGTTGAGAAGAAAAATGGATCGATCAGGCTTGTCTTAGATTCGAGACAAATCAATACTATCATCATTCCTGAAACAGACAGGCCGCAAACGATGGAAGAACTTCTTCAAAATTTTAATGGCGTAAAAGTGTTGTCTTCTATTGATCGCAGATCCAGCTTTTATCAGATCGAACTTCATCCAGAATGTAGAAAATATACAGCTTTCCTTTGTTTCGGCGTCTGTTATCAGTTTCGGAAACTTCCTTTTGGTTTGAACATTTCTTCGGCAGCATTCATTCGTGGGCTAAATTCCATATCACCTGAGTTCTTAAAACGTCACATCACCTTATATGTAGACGATATTCTGATAGCAGAAGCCTCATGGGAACAACACAATCGCATCCTCAACAGCGTGTTACATATTTTTGCAGAATCTGGAATTACAGTTAACTTGGAAAAGTCTGAATTTGCTAGGGCAAAGGTGAAGTTTTTGGGACATATTATTTCTTCTGAAGGTATTCAACCGGATCCTGAAAAGTTAGAAGCAGTAAGAGCCATTCCAGTTCCATCCACAAAAAAACAAGTCCGCAGTTTTCTAGGTCTTGTAAATTTTTACCGTCGTTTTCTGAATATGCAAATTCTAGTTACACCAAAACTTTGTTCTCTCACTGGAAAAAATACTATTTGGAACTGGGACGAACAAGCACAGTTGGAATTCAATTCTTTGAAAGCATCGCTACTTAACGCGCCAATACTAGCTCATCCAGATCTGTCACAAGATTTCTGCCTTAGCACGGATTCTTCTAAAGTCGGTCTTGGTGCCCATTTATTTCAAGCAGTCATAGAAAATGACACTACTGTTCAGAAAACCATTGCTTTTGCTAGCCGAGTGCTAACAAAATCTGAAAAAAATTATTCCGTTACTGAATTAGAAGCTTTAGCTATCGTTTGGGCATTTAACAAATTCCGTTTCTGTCTTTCTGGTAAGCACGTAAAAGTATACAGTGATCATCGTGCATTACAATTTCTTATGTCTTCAAAATTAAATCATGACCAGTTAAAACGTTGGGCATTGTTTCTGCAAGAATTCCGCTTCACAATAGTCTACATTCGCGGCAAGGAGAACATTGTAGCGGACACACTGTCACGCGCACCGGCTTTACATTCAGAAAGTCGTCTTTGTAAACTTCATCACCACATCTTTACAGGACATTGCTCATGAACAAGATAAAGATCCGATCTGGAAAGACATCAAGACCAAATGGCATGAAAAGACACACACACAGATTCGGCATTATTACCCGGTTAGAAACAACATACTCTTCAAACGCTGCACTGTTGATGACAAGCTGTGGGTACTTTGCATCCCAGACGATTTTGTTAATAAGCTCATTTGGTACATTCATTTCAGCTACGCACATTTTGGCCCACGAAAATGTTATCATATTCTTCAAACGACTTGTTATTTTAACAATATGGAAAAGAGAATTCGAAGAGTCTTGTCTATTTGTAAACTTTGTCAAAAGGCGAAACCATCTACTGTCTCATATCGTGCTCCGTTGTTTCCTATTATTCCTTCTAAATTAAAAGAATTTGTTGCTGTTGATCTCCTGGGACCGCTTGTCAGAACATCTAATGGATTTTCGTACGTTCTAGTCGCTGTTGAACTTACTTCAAAATTTGTTTCTTTCACTCCGTTACGTAAAGCCACTGGACGGTCTGTATCCAACGCCTTTGTTAAAAATTTCTTACGTGAAGTTGGACACGTTAGTAAAGTCATTTCAGATAACGGACAGCAATTCAGATCTGCTATTTGGTCACCCATGCTTCGGAATCATAAAATCAAACCTGTTTTTATTTCATTGTACTCACCACATTGTAACCCGTCTGAACGGATTATGAAAGAAATCAATAAGCTTTGCAGACTTTATTGTCACAGAAAGCATCAGCATTGGGACAGATATTTACACTTATTTCAAAACGTGCTGAATGAAATGCCTCACGACTCCACTGCTTTACCACCTACTCTTGTACTGAAGAATGAAGAACCACCGAACAGAATCAGAGAGCTTGTACCTTTCCCGAATACATGTAAACTTCGACACAAAGACATATTTGATTTGGCTATTATAAATATAAAATCTGCAGCAGACAAAAGGAGAAAACTACACGGTAAAGCAAATGCAAAGAAATTATATATTGGTCAGAAAGTTCTCATTAAAGCTCATTCATTGTAACATAAGAAGAAACACTTGAGTCACAAATTCTTTCTAGTTTACAATGGACCTTACAGAATCAGACATATACCACATGATAATTGCGTTGAAGTTGAAACTCTGCGTACTAGGAAGAGTAAAGATTTACACCACATTTCACATGTAAAACCGTTTATTGAAAAATAATCTGCGTTTTAACTTTGTCTTTGCCATAAAACTTTTCACTTCACATTTCTAGTATGCTTTGTCAGACTTAAGAAACTGTTAACATGCAACAATGTTTGAAGTTAAATATCCAGTCTAGAACCTAGGGAACAGTTTTAAACAGAAATTACGAATGCATTGTTATAGTGAACAGACGACACAGTGTTGTATTTGTACATTCTTGCTTGTTAGTTGCACGATTTCGTAACGACTATCAGGCTTACATACTTAGGACATATACTGGTACTGCTAATGAGATTTTAATGCAACATTTTGGTTTACTTGTGAATACATTCTGGATTTAAAGTACTTTCAGTGAGATACCAAATGACATAGTGGTTAGTTTATGTGACAGCTACACGATTTTATCACGACGCTGCTAATGAGTGACAATTTACAATGTTGCTTTTGCAGTGTTTCTGTTTTATATCTCCACAGTTTTCTGTTTTATTCTGGAAAGTAAAACATGTTTTAGAAGTAATTTTTGCGGTACAGCTACAGTGAGACAGCCTTTTCCGTAGCACAACAATACATTACAGTACAGTACTTTCTTAATCACAACAATAAGCGTAATAACTACGATATCTATACGCAAGGCATTTCACTTTTATTTATCATGAGGTAAGTACATTGACTTCTGCAGAACTTAGCTTTCGGAGGACGATAACTACGTGACTTCCACAGAGATTACAACATGACGCACAGTACACGTATTTGAGTGATTAATTTCGCACTTAAAACATTTATTTTTTAAGATATTTGAAGTACAATGGTACAAGGGTTTTCCGCGATACATTTCATTCCATTGCTGTAATCTGTAACACCTGAGGGTATAATTACATTAATCCTCAGGGCGGTACATGCTTACTTTGTGTACCATGTGTGTGGCAAGCAAAAGGAGCCATAGCTAATATGGTATTTGCTTATACAACTTTACACATCGGTGCCATATTTCTCCAACACAGAATTACACAGCTACCTAATTATTTAACAGAGAAACAAACATTTTTTTACTACATCAGTGACACATGTTTACGCACTTACACAGTTGGATAACTTCACACTTACGAAATTGTATATTGTCTGTACTTTGTGAACTGTTTATATTTTTTCGGAACCACTGTGATACTATGAGAGCTTTGAATGATGTATTTGGTATGAGATCATTCATTTTAAAGTACGTTTGAGGTAGATGACACTATTGAAATGAGCAAAGAATTTTTTTTAGGTTTTGAAATTATTGGAGGAAGCTACGACGATTTTGAGAGTTGACTGAGGATGCAATGATGTTATTATTACGATGACTATGTGTAGTATGCTGTTGCGGTATGTTTATGATCAATAAGCTGATGCTATATGAGTTATTTGAGTATGCTATGTATCTGTTATGATGAAATATTGAAGAAGTGTCGACGAATAAGGTAAGGAATAATAAGTAGTGGTTAGGGACTCTGATTTGTGAAAAAGGTTGTTGGAATCCAAGAATCGTACTTTAAGAGTTATGAAATGTATGTAAATGCGTGAATGTATTACAATGCCAATGAAAATTTTTTGGACTCTGTTATATCAATAGGATTTTGTTTCTACAGATTTGTAACGCAAATTCTTGACCGGTGAAATACTTTTATATGAGACTGTCACTGTAGCGGAAACTGCTGTCGTAAATACACTCCTGGAAATTGAAATAAGAACACCGTGAATTCATTGTCCCAGGAAGGGGAAACTTTATTGACACATTCCTGGGGTCAGATACATCACATGATCACACTGACAGAACCACAGGCACATAGACACAGGCAACAGAGCATGCACAATGTCGGCACTAGTACAGTGTATATCCACCTTTCGCAGCAATGCAGGCTGCTATTCTCCCATGGAGACGATCGTAGAGATGCTGGATATAGTCCTGTGGAACGGCTTGCCATGCCATTTCCACCTGGCGCCTCAGTTGGACCAGCGTTCGTGCTGGACGTGCAGACCGCGTGAGACGACGCTTCATCCAGTCCCAAACATGCTCAATGGGGGACAGATCTGGAGATCTTGCTGGCCAGGGTAGTTGACTTACACCTTCTAGAGCACGTTGGGTGGCACGGGATATATGCGGACGTGCATTGTCCTGTTGGAACAGCAAGTTCCCTTGCCGGTCTAGGAATGGTAGAACGATGGGTTCGATGACGGTTTGGATGTACCGTGCACTATTCAGTGTCCCCTCGGCGATCACCAGTGGTGTACGGCCAGTGTAGGAGATCGCTCCCCACACCATGATGCCGGGTGTTGGTCCTGTGTGCCTCGGTCGTATGCAGTCCTGATTGTGGCGCTCACCCGCACGGCGCCAAACATGCATACGACCATCATTGGCACCAAGGCAGAAGCGACTCTCATCGCTGAAGACAACACGTCTCCATTCCTCCCTCCATTCACGCCTGTCGCGACACCACTGGAGGCGGGCTGCACGATGTTGGGGCGTGAGCGGAAGACGGCCTAACGGTGTGCGGGACCGTAGCCCAGCTTCATGGAGACGGTTGCGAATGGTCCTCGCCGATACCCCAGGAGCAACAGTGTCCCTAATTTGCTGGGAAGTGGCGGTGCGGTCCCCTACGGCACTGCGTAGGATCCTACGGTCTTGGCGTGCATCCGTGCGTCGCTGCGGTCCGGTCCCAGGTCGACGGGCACGTGCACCTTCCACCGACCACTGGCGACAACATCGATGTACTGTGGAGACCTCACGCCCCACGTGTTGAGCAATTCGGCGGTACGTCCACACGGCCTCCCGCATGCCCACTATACGCCCTCGCTCAAAGTCCGTCAACTGCACATACGGTTCACGTCCACGCTGTCGCGGCATGCTACCAGTGTTAAAGACTGCGAAGGAGCTCCGTATGCCACGGCAAACTGGCTGACACTGACGGCGGCGGTGCACAAATGCTGCGCAGCTAGCGCCATTCGACGGCCAACACCGCGGTTCCTGGTGTGACCGCTGTGCCGTGCGTGTGATCATTGCTTGTACAGCCCTCTCGCAGTGTCCGGAGCAAGTATGGTGGGTCTGACACACAGGTGCCAATGTGTTCTTTTTTCCATTTCCAGGAGTGTATTTCTGTAAGAAAGTTAAGTGACCACCTGCACGTAATGCGTCGTGGGCAGCTGCGCGACAGTCGCCTGGAAAAAAACCCATTAGTGTGTGCCTTTCAGAGGCACAGGTGGAAAAAAAAGAGGCCATTATCCTCGATATAGACATTCCTTTGTAGAAACCATCGCAAATACGACACGCTCAAACTTGTAAACATATGATTATACTGTGGAGCTTTTAATTTATGATATTTACTAAAATGCCTAATGAAATGATGAGAAACATTTTACATCTATTGTTTTTCTAGTAGAGAGTTTGCTCATTTTGTTTAATATCGAGTTTCTAGCTGCAGCAGCATTGGTTAAAATAAAATTTAATAGATGTACTAATATAAATATTTTATGCCTACAGATCCAGTAAATAATATTATGATCTATTCAAAAAAAAAAAAAACGAAGGAGCATAAAAAGACATTTCCCTTCACAGGAATTGCATATGGAATTTTCTTTTCAAATACTTGGTAATTTTTTTGTTAGAATAACTTCTTGTGGTGCACCACTTAATTACATAGACATTAAGATGTGAATAGACATTTCCCTTATCTGCATTGTTGTCTTTACTGTAATATTTTTCTGCTAGAGCTTTGTCATGTTTAGATATAATTTATTGCATTTGCTGCTGCTGTTCGCCAGACATAGTGCTACTAAATTTCACTTTACATTACTTTGTTAAGCTAGTTTTACTACTGATTTATTTTTCTTGTTTGCTGCTCATTGCGTTATATTAGTTGTAATATTGCTGCTTGCTTGGCCAATTTGAATATTTTGTCATTGCTGTTTGTGTTAATTGTTTTGTACTGCTGCATTGCCTCGTACCGTAGTTTAGCATCTGAGCTCAGTAGATTTAAGTTAGCTTAAGAGGGGGTAGACTATATAAGAGAATGAGTTGCAATGAATTGGAAGAAATACATTGAGAAGTTATACGAAAAAAGTACAGAAAGCAGGTATAGATAGGACCTTTTGGGAATAATGATGAACGAAGGAAGATCTCCAAGAAAAAAAAAGTTTTGTTTGCAAAATTCTGCAGCACCAAATGTTACACTGAAAACAAACCTTGTCCTTTCGCCCTGTGTTATTCTGCTATGTGTTTGTGTACTCTTGCATTTTTGTGGTTTTCCTGTCTTTATGTGTTTAGCTAATAAGATTTATGTTGTAGAATTTTTCTAGTACTAAGCTACATTTACTATGATGAGGAATACTGTTATCCTCAAATATAATTTGCATTAATAATATGTTATTTGCTTTGTAAAGACGTTAGACATTATTAATTCTGCTCTGTTGTAATGCTCATGTGTGAAGTTGATGTTTCAATAATTATTCTCATCTTTTATGTATTTACTTATGTCATAATTCCTGTAACACTGATGTATATGTTTATTTCTATTCTTTTGTAAAGGCCCTACTACTACAAATGTTATCTGTATTATTATGTTTTTAATTATGTATTTTGTACCATTGTTATTGTACTCTTATGTTATAAAATTGTAATTGATACCAGTTCATCATATTATTAATTTGTAAGTTTCACTGCACACATTTCTGTTGGTCATAGTACAGGGTTATTACAAATGATTGAAGCGATTTCACAGCTCTACAATAACTTTATTATTTGAGATATTTTCACAATGCTTTGCACACACATACAAAAACTCAAAAAGTTTTTTTAGGCATTCACAAATGTTCGATATGTGCTCCTTTAGTCATTCGGCAGACATCAAGCCGATAATCAAGTTCCTCCCACACTTGGCGCAGCATGTCCCCATCAATGAGTTCGGAAGCATCGTTGATGCGAGCTCGCAGTTCTGGCACGTTTCTTGGTAGAGGAGGTTTAAACACCGAATCTTTCACATAACCCCACAGAAAGAAATCGCATGGGGTTAAGTCGGGGGAGCGTGGAGGCCATGAAATGAATTGTTGATCATGATCTCCATCACGACCGATCCATCGGTTTTCCAATCTCCTGTTTAAGAAATGCTTCTGCTTTAGCCTTTTCCGTAAGATTTTCCAAACCGTCGGCTGTGGTACGTTTAGCTCCCTGCTTGCTTTATTCGTCGACTTCCGCGGCTACGCGTGAAACTTGCCCGCACGCGTTCAACCGTTTCTTCGCTTACTGCAGGCCGACCCGTTGATTTCCCCTTACAGAGGCATCCAGAAGCTTTAAACTGCGCATACCATCGCCGAATGGAGTTAGCAGTTGGTGGATCTTTGTTGAACTTGGTCCTGAAGTGTCGTTGCACTGTTATGACTGACTGATGTGAGTGCATTTCAAGCACGACATACGCTTTCTCGGCACCTGTCGCCATTTTGTCTCACTGCGCTCTCGAGCGCTCTGTCGGCAGAAACCTGAAGTGCGACTTCAGCCGAACAAAACTTTATGAGTTTTTCTACGTATCTGTAGTG
This sequence comes from Schistocerca serialis cubense, assembly GCF_023864345.2. Taxonomy (NCBI): domain Eukaryota; kingdom Metazoa; phylum Arthropoda; class Insecta; order Orthoptera; family Acrididae; genus Schistocerca; species Schistocerca serialis. The sequence goes on from NC_064644.1 coordinate 58,885,969, forward strand.
TGTCGTGACCATATGTCAATGAATGGAGCTACAGTGAATTTATGAAATCGCTTCAATCATTTGTAATAGCCCTGTATATGGACAATATGTGAGAAGTAGGGACTGTTAGTGTTTGCACGTGTGTTAATAATTCAGCAAGGGAGTGGATAACAGCATTGCTGGTTCTAAGGACAATTCCAAAAACTTTGTGAGTGCCAAAGTGGTGGTTATGGATTTGCTATATTATCCGCAAGACTCTTCAATGGTGATTGTGCACTTGCACAGTCACAACAGATGGCTGCTGGCCATTTCTTCAACGACTACAGTGGGTCTGCATCTTTGATGACCCACCAATACCATTATTTCTACAAGGACTGCAGTGGGTCTGCACCTCTGGTGGCCCACCAATACCATACTCTCTACCAGGACTACAGTGGGTCTGCTCTGTGATGACCTACCTACCAATATTCTTCAAAACGTCGAATGACTCTACTGTGGGTTTGCTCTGTTGTGGCGCATTACCTGTCTGCATGTCAAAAGTCAGCACTGTCTTTCCGTTTGAAGGACAACACCACTTCTTCAAGACTGCATGGAAATCCACTACTTCCATGTGCATTTTCTTTTACTGCTCAGACTTTGAGAAAAACACTGCTATTTTACTGTGATGAACGATCAGGACTGTCTTTGTGGACTGTGAGAAAATTTTAGCTTTTGACCAACATTGTATCAATAAGTGTGTGCATTTGATTTCATTGTTATTGTAATTATGAAAAATTTTATCAAATCAGTATTGGCCACTGCCCAAAACAATTTGTAAATTTTTTTTGTGGGGAGCATGGGGGCTATGTAAGTAGGCTGTTTATGTTTTCTTATTGGCAACGTTACGTAGCGCTCTGTATGAAAATCACTGGCTGTGCTGTGTGCAGTCTGTGGCTAGTTTGCATTGTTGTCTGCCATTGTAGTGTTGGGCAGCTGGATGTTAACAGCGCGTAGCGTTGCGCAGTTGGAGGTGAGCCGCCAGCAGTGGTCGATGTGGGGAGAGAGATGGCGGAGTTTTGAAATTTGTAAGGCTGGATGCCATGAACTGCTATGTATATTATGATTTTTCAACACTATTAAGGTAAATACATTGTTTGTTCTCTATTAAAATCTTTCATTTGCTAACTATGCCTATCAGTAGTTAGTGCCTTCCGTAGTTTGAATCTTTTATTTAGGTGGCAGTAGTGGCGCTCGCTGTATTGCTGTAGTTCGAGTAACGAAGATTTTTGTGAGGTAAGTGATTTGTGAAAGGTATAGGTTAGTCAGGGCCATTCTTTTGTAGGGATTATTGAAAGTCAGATTGCGTTGCGCTAAAAATATTGTGTGTCAGTTTAAGGACAGTCATGTATAATTGTTCAAAGGGGACGTTTCAACCCAACACGTCCAGGATTACTATAGAGTGGCTCCAGGAACACTCCTCCGAGTTTAAACATTTCCGCTGGCCGCCAAACTTCCCAGACATGAACACCATTGAGCATTTCGGGGATACCTTGCAACGCGCTGTTCAGTAGAGATCTCTACCACCTCTTACTCTTACAGATTTATGGACAGCTTTGCTGGATTCATGGTATCAGTCCCCTCCGGCACTACTCCAGACATTAGTCGAGTCCATGCCACGTCGTTTTGTGGCACTTCTGCGAGCTCGTGTGGGGTCTTATTACTTTGGATCTTTAGTGTAGATTTCTGCATATAAAGGAGTTGGATGTGGTCAAGAGCGTCACACGAGGCAATGTGCGAACAGCAAGGGTTGAACAACACCGCCAACGCACAAGTGGAAATCTCAAAACGGCCTCGGCAAGCTAGAGAACTCCGCGTCTGCAGCCACAAAGAGTAAGTAGAAAAAAAGGGGGAGCGAAAAAGCAAAGCTGGGAGAATACAGTCGGGGGAGTGCGGTGATGGAGGCAGAGGTTGGCGCGAGTGAGTTCCGCGAGCTTCTCTTTATCGCATTCGCTGTGAGCACTACGGAAGCGGCGCGGAGCTTTTTTAAGTTGCCGGCGGGATAAGCCGCCGAGGCGCGTCGATATGCGTTAATAATGCACGGCCCTGGCTGCCTCTTCCCTCCCCCCGACCCCTCCAGTCGATGGGCGGTAGTTTACCAGGCGGCGCAGAGCGGAGCGGGGCAAACACGACCACCCTCCCTCGAGACTGGACAGGCTGGCTCTCTCCCCCCGACCCCGCCGCGGCGCTAAATACGCCGGCCGCGCAGCTTGGGCTGATTACTGGGACCCGACTGGCGGTCGCGCCAGCATTGTTCTCCAATAAACGCGTGCTGCTGCTGCGGCCCCCACACTCGACAATTCAAGCTTTCTGCCGGTTACTAACACTCCGAGATGTGAAATAAAAACAGCGGGTTGGCAGCAACGTGCATGGTGGAAACAAAACAAAGCAGCTGAGAGGAAAATGTAAAAGAAGACTAAGACGTCCTGCAGCGAATAAAGTTAGCCATCTATGGCAATTACGTGGACGAGCTGAAAGATATGATCTTGCCGAACACGTGGCGCACATAGGTCAATGAGTTTTCCTTTTAGTGTGTGATTCACGTTGTGCATACTCTAAGTGCAGTGGCAGCTGAAATGCTGAGTAGATTATATGTTTGTTTCTGTGGCCCTCTATTGCAGTAGCTACTATTTATCTTCTTTTTTTCTCTTAAGCGTGTTGCAACTTAAGAGATTGGCACACCAGAGGCGTTTCTCTTTTATTTGCAAAGCATCATTTCTGGTGCTATGGTAAATATAGCATACACAATGCGATTCTACACTTCGTTATTTACAGATTAAAAACAGGTTTTACCTATAAATCTAGATTATAACCTACCATCGTCGTTTATTACTTCCTTATCATTAATTTGCAGTCATTACTAGGAGAGTCAATAGTCAAAAAAACCTGGACTTTATCCGATCGCAATATTTCGAATTTTTGCAACCCGTTTTCCTTTTACTGCATTTGAGTTCTTTGCACTTCATTTTCTTTAACGATTATACACTGTCCAGTCACATTGCTGAGACCACCTGTCAGTAACATGAATAACCATCTATTGTGACGCGTACCTCTGCGGGACGTGGAGAAGAGAGTCAGTGCGATTCCGGAAAACACTGACAGCGTCGTGGAGCCACGCCGACTCCATGCCTTGGCCGGCTACGCTTTTGTCGGTTGAGGATCTGCGGAGCGAACTGCCCGATCGCGGTGGTCCTACAGATTGTCGAGTGGGTTTTAATCCGGGGAGTCTGGTGACCATGGGAGTACGGTAAACCCATCCTAGAGCGAGGAGATGGAAGCGACAGAGGAAATTACCGACTTGGAAGGGAAATCACAAGTGATGGTAGAAGCCAGAAAGAAACTGTGAGCAGAATACAACAGTACAAGTTACTCACCAGCAAGAACATCAGTCTGAAGATAAGGAAACATACCATGAAAGCTTTCGTTTGTAGTGTGGCCCTACACGGATGTGAAACTTCAACAATGGGAAGAGAAGAGAGAATGATGTTGTTGTGTCCTAGGGTGTGTCCTACAAGTTTGTTTCTTCTTGTTTGGATGTGCCTTCACAGAGACCTGATTTCCTGTACTCTTCTAAGCATCTTTTCATTTTTTACTTTGTCTCTCCAGCTGATCTTCATCACCCTTCTACAGCAACACATTTCCAGGGCATCTAGCCGGCTTCTCTCTTCTCTTCCCACTGTCCAAGTTTCACATCCGTACAGGGCCACACTCCAAACGAAAGCTTTCGTGGTATGTTTCCTTATTTTCAGACTGATGTTCTCGCTGGTGAGTAAGTTCCAAGGGGCTACTCTAGGTGGGTGTAAAAATGAAGGTGCGCAACGGAAAACAGTAAACGCTAAATGAAGATTTGGCCCTGTCTGACTACCACCTGAAGCACATCTTAGGATCTCTCAATTCTATAAATTACAATCTAAACATAAATGAATGATGAAGGCGACTAATCCTACTAAATGATAAACGTTGTTCCGGCTTATATATTTATTATAGATTAAAAAAACCTTTAGATTATAAAGTTTACATTTCCTAAGTAAAATTACTAATCAATTGCCCAAGTCTGCCCCTTATTATGATTGTGCGGTCTAATATCAATGACGCGAAATGACGGACATCATCTACGTATCAAACACCAGAAGACACTACTTTCAAAGATGATCTACGGTGGTGTGGAACCTCAGTGGAAACAAACTAACGTGGTCACAGCTGTTTAGATTTTATAACCCTAATAAGACGAAGCAATTTGCGCTATCACCGTATGTGCTGCGTCTGGTGCGTCGAGGTTATGGTTATCGTACTCGTCTGCGACGATGGAAGACCTCCAGCCACAAATAAACTCTTTCAGACACTAGGACGGCAGAAGGTGGTCCTCTGACTAATATACTCTGATGCTGTCTTCTCCTCTCTCTGTTATACGGACGAGAAAAGCGAACTCCCAGCCACATGGACGGAGTTCAGATAACGTCTCAACGTAAGTAAAGGGAGAGGAAGTGCTCTCAATTACTGAATACTGCGTACTCAACGACGACTCCCAACCCGGAGGTGAAGTCCAGAATCGTATAGGTTCGCAACAGTACAGTGCCTAACTGTTCTAACTATAAACTCTCCTGATAGCAAAGACAGCAAGTCCGTCCAACAAAATTTGATATCGAGCGACCGTCACACACGCTCGCTCACAAAGGAAGACCTCGTCTCTCCAGCGCTGGCTTCCCAGCAAGGCTTGGCTCCACACCATCGTAATTCCGAAAATGAATCATATTCCCGAAATCACGGAATATTCTCCCTCTCTTCAGATTCTTCCGAACGCCGACCAACCATATTTTAGTCTTTTGTCGTCCAGCGCAAAAAATTTGCGAGGAAAAACCTATACTCGTACAATGGTACGCTTCTGAGTAAAAATCCTTGAAAATAACCCTGCCTACGTGGTTTCTGAGGTGCCGCTTCTTCGTTCCTCTCACCTGAGTCCAAGATATTCAGCGGCCGGCCGTCACCCTATTGTGCTCGAGAGCTCAGGTTCCACGACGTCTGTCTGGCTACTTCCTGTGTTTAAGCAGGACCAACACACCTGTGTGGGCCTTCCACCCAGGGCTTGAGTTCCGCCTTCCGTTTCATTTCCACTGGAATTCCAACCTCCACTAGTATAGGCAATCATTCATTACGCCTTTTTATAATAAAGACACTCCGTCACCTTTCATGCAATAAGCGTTAACAATTATTTACAAGGTGTACGTGACAATGTCAGTCTCCTTCATATTTTCATACTTGCGATGTACAACCTATCAGATGATACAGAATTGTGTTTGTAGATCACGCAAAGTATATGGATGAGTTCTTGTAAAGTGCGAAATTATAGCCACCTTACAGACGGATAGATGCCCTGAAAATGTGCTGCTGTAGAAGGATGATGATGATTAGCTGGAGAGACAAAGTAACAAAAGGAAAGATAATTAGAATAGTACAGGAAACCGGGTCTCTGTGGAGGCACATCCAAACAAGAAGAAACAAACTTGTAGGACACATTCTAAGGCACAACAACATCACTGGAACAATAGGAGAAGGAGGTACTGAGCGAAGTAATAGGCGTGGCGAGCAAGGATATCATACAAGCAACAAATCATGAATGAACTTGAATGTAACACGTATGTGGAAGTGAAGAGGAAGGCAACCAGAAGATAGCAATGGCGTTCTGCTGCTAAACAACCACAGGATTGAACACTAAAAGAAGAAGTGTTCTTCGTACTTCGCACGTACACTACGAACTGTTTGACACGTTGGGTTGTGTTGCTGCTAGATGCCTTCGTGCCAAGGAAACTAGAAACTGTATGTGGAGAAGCACATGGTCCCCAAGGGCGGATGCATACTTATGACGATTCACTGTGCTTTTCAGAACGAAGAAATCACCCAGGGAATACCACGGAAACATCCCAAGACGCTAACGCTCCCTCCTCGTTGCAGGGCTTATGTTTTTAGGGGTTTCGAGCAGTACACATCATTGGCAATTTATCCGACAGAGCTTAAAAGATGATTCATCCGAAAAGACCGCTTGTCGCGAATCAGTGAGCGTTTAATTCGGCAATGTCCAGTCTTCGTCGCCAATGAACAGCAGTCAGCACGGGCGTATGCTGTGGATTCCCATACTGTTGTGTCTACGAATCCTGCTTACTCGGTTCGCTAGACAAACAAACGAACAACTCGTATTAATGAGTTTTATTACAACTAATCAAATATGATACTTAACTATGTCAACTACACAGATGCGTAGCAGGCAAAGGGTGACATACGAAACAGTCATTGCAGTGACTCCTGATCTGTAACTGACAAAAGTCAGTCTTGAACTGCTATAGAAGTGGCTAATCTTGAAGCTGCTATCCAATTGGGCCGTCACCAACCGGGCATGGCGCTTACGTCCTCTTCACCGAAGGGCCGCTGCTGTCACGTTGTCGTCAGGGAAGGGAGCTCAGTCTGCATGCGCTTGGCTGACTTCTTCTCACAGCCATCTCTTCCCTGTCGTTCCCGACTGCCGTGCCGGGTCTGACTTTACGCCATAACATTCCTCCCCCCCTCCCCCAAAGCGACGAACGGTCGACGAATATGGAGCAAGGCAATGGGAGGGGGGAGGGGGCGTTGAAAGAGTGTGGACGCTCTGATGGACCGGAAGCTGCGGCTGCAGGAAACGTCAGACTTCCTGTTGTACCCCGCCATCCGGCCTTCGCTCTGGCGGAAACGTCCCGAGGAAAATGCCCGAAAGGGTACGCGTCCACCTCCTGACGTAGGAGTCGGCTGCTGTGGCGTGGGCGGGTCCAACTCCATCAGCAGGAGGAGAGGAGACGGAGGAGGTGAAGGCTCCGTCTCCATGGTATCGTCCCGCGGTGTCGTAATGACACCCGCTGGCAGTTTCTCTGGCCGTGCTACCCTCGAAATCCGTGAAGCTGGGGGAAGAGATACAGAAGGATCACCATGCACATGGAAATAGCTAATTTGATGGTGATGTCGGCGTTGCAGTCCGTCTGGGCCTCATGAGATATATGCATGCCCCAAGTCGACGAATGATCTCGCGTCGCTCCCACCGTCCGCTGCCGCTGAAAACCCAGTAAGAGACAACATCATGCGGCGCAAAGATATACTTGCGACCTTCTTTCGGCGCCAGATGCTGAGCAGGGAAGAGCAGTTGGAGCAGTGTCCGCTGGCGGCGGCCGAAGCAATTCCGCCGGCGATGGTCTGTCTCGTGGATGCAAACGATAGGAGGCGAGATACAGTTGCAGTGCTTGATCCCTGGTGTGTGCGGCGTGAAGTTTGGCTGTTTGCTGCTTGAAGGTCCTTACAAAACGTTCTGCTTCGCCGTTTGACTGTGTAGGGAACGGTGCACTACTTAGATGACTATACCATTGCGTTCACAGAATGGTTCAAATTCATTTGACGGGAACTGACGGCCGATGTCCGACAATATGACTTCAGGCAAACCTTCGAGGCATAAAAAGGAGGACCACGTCTGGACTGTGCTACGTGATGATGTGGAGTTCTTTGGCACAGTAAAAGGAAACTTGATGTAAGAATCTACCATAATCGACCAACGAATGTTCTAAAAAGTTCCTGCAAACTCTATGTCCAGAAGTTGCCATGGTGATTGCGACTTAGGCAAGCGGAGAATTTTTGGGTCGGAGCGACCTGATGTTCAGCACATGCGTGACACTGTGACGTCATCTGTTCTATTTGGGTGTTCATACCCTGTCAAGTACGGCGTCAACGCGTTAACTGTATCATGCGCAGTGTCCTTGGTGAAGTATCTGCAACACTTCTTTTTGCGAAGTTTTGGGAATCAACACACGTGACTGTCCACTGTCGTTTTGAACAGGAATCACACCTTGGTGTATAGTGAGGCTATGCCGACATGCCAAGTATCTGCGCATTACGGAGTTCTTTATGATATTCAATGAACGAGGGCAAGATGTGCGAATGTATTTTAGCAAAATGTTGAAATCTGAATCAGCTCCCGTGGTCGGTGCAATTTTCCTATAGTTTCGGGGAAAAGATTGAAGCAATTCAGAATCGTGAACATCGATGTCACAACAAGATGCAACAGAAGATTCAAAGTCTGTATCAAGTCTTCAAAGTCTGGATCAGGTCCAATCGGAAGACGTGAAAGTGCGTCCGCATTACCATGTTGGGCTGTCGGACGGTAAACAATCTCGTACTGGTGTTGAGACAACAACAAAGCTTATCTTCGTAATATTTGGGGAGTTCTTACAGGAACCACCTTCATTGGATGAAACAATAACTTCAATGGCTTGTGATCCGTTACCAAGTAAAATTTTCTGCCAGACAACTAGTGGTGAAATTTGGTGACACAATAGAGAATAGCCAATGATTCTTTCTCTATTTGTGATTTGTTACACTGAGCTTTGGACGACACTTAAAACGCGAAAGCAATAGGCCTGTCTTTATCACCAAATCTGTGCAATGCACCGGCTCCGGAAGAGGAAGGGTCAACTTGCAACAAAGCTGCGGTATGAACCTAATACAATAGTTCAGCTTCCCTAAGGCTAACTGCAATTCTGTGACATTGCGAGGAACTGGCAGGTCGCGTAAGGCTAACAAATGTGACTGAAGAGGATGTACACCCTGATTGTTTATGAAATAACCAAGATATTGCAACTCAGGTTTACAAAAAAATCACACTTCTCCAGTCTACACTTTAATCCTGCATCAGATAACACACCAAACAAAGCACGCAAATTTGCGATGTGTTCTTCAGGTGTACTACTTGCTACGACAATATCATCGAAACAGTTTGGTACTTGAGCAGTCAGCTGTTCCAAATACGGTTGGAAAATGGCGGGTGCGGAAGCACTGCCAGAAATCGAACGCAAATATTTAAACAAGCCAAAATGAGTGTTTACAGCATCTTCATCTAGTGGTATTTGAAAATGTGCGTCGCGCAAATCAATTTTTGAAAAGTAGCGACCAGCGCCTGATCTCTCCATGAGATCCTCTGGGCATAGTAATGAATAAGTATCAAACACAGTCTGTGGGTTGGCTGTAGACTTAAAGACAACACGGGGGTGAATGCGACCGGAAAGTTTGGGGAGCAAGACCAGTTGACTTGCCAATGACTAGCTAGTATGGGCGCAATAGTTCCGCTATCGTGCGATTCTTTTAGTTCAGCAGCTACTTTGTTCCGTAACGCAATGGGAACAGTTCTGGATCTGCAAAATTTCTGCTGTGCATTGCCGTTCATAGTAATATGTGCAACAAAGTTGTTAGCCTTGGTTAAATCTTCAGATAAGAGTTCAGTGAATTCTTTCAACAAGCTAGCTACACTGTCTTTGTCAATGAATGCAGTCACTGACAACACATTGTCCTAAACCTAAAAGCCAAACAACTCAAACGTATCAAGGTCAAATATGTTCTCACAATCGAGTGATTGTAGCACAGTGAAAATTACCATTCGCATATGCGAGCAATACATAGCCAGCAAAGCACATTTTCCGAGAACGGGAATGTCTTGTCCATTATAAGCCGTCAGGTATCTGCTTCTTTTAGACAGGAGTGGGGAGCCTATCAGTTCATATGTGTTACGATTCAGCAATGTTACAGAGGCACCCGTGTCGAACTGAAATTTCAAATGATCAAGAAGTTTGTTGGCCTGGCGTAGCACTGAAGAAACTGTTTGCTTGCTAGTTTTGCGTGCAGCAGGCTTTGAATACACTGCACTGATTGCGTGGCCCTTGTGACTAGACATTTGTAAGTGGGTAGAATTCTTATGTTTGGTTCAAATGGCTCTGAGCACTATGGGACTTAACTTCTGAGGTCATCAGTCCCCTAGAACTTAGAACTACTTAAACCTAACTAACCTAAGGACATCACACACATCCATGCCCGAGGCAGAATTCGAACCAGCGACCGTAGCGGTCGCGCGGTTCCAGACTGTAGCGCCTAGAACCGCTCGGCCTCCCCGGCCGGCAATTCTTATGTTTGTTCCGTTTCAAACGTAAGGATTGTAAGTAACCTTTCTTGCCAAAAGCGTAAAACTGTGTTTGTCTGGACGGGCACTCTTGGCTTTTGTGCTGTGAATAGCACCTAGGGCATGACTTAATTCTGTTCGCCTGTTTAGAGAACCGTTTACGCAGCTTGGCACGTGCCTGTTGTTACTTCCTACTGGTCCAGTCGTGAGCAAGGAAAGGCTCAACCCTACAAATTGGTGGTTGCCCAAACTCATCGGCCGCTACGGCCCCTGTATCATACTGATCCAGAATTTCCACTACATCATCGAAATGACGGATCTGACTGCTTCAAAATCTGTTCTCTAAGTTTGACATCATTTACATTCACCACAAAAACATCACGCAACATATCACCGGAATATGAAGCACCACAAGCACATTTCAAGTTGCGTTTCCTCGTCATACCATGCAAATCTATTACCCACTCGTGATAAGTTTGTTCTGAACTTTTCGTGCAATGAGGGAATTGGTACTAGCTACCACAACATTCGCTTGTCGGTCATAATAGTTAATGAGAGAATCTACCACCTGGTCATACGAAAGTTCACCCGGAGTGGCGCTAGGGAACAATTTCTCAATGAGGCAAAAGACTGCACTCCCTACCATTCATAAAAAGTAGTGTAGTTGCACAGTACCTGACACTTTGTGAGCACTGAAGTGGATTTCATACTGTTGCAATTACTCGAGCCATTCCTCTCTTTTTTTGTTAAACTGACGAAAAGGCGGTATGCTACAAGGAGCTACCGTTGTTGCATGTTGCGCTGCTTTCGTTGCTTGGTTTGTTAGTAACTGCTGTCTCATGTTTGAAAAGATTGCAGTCTGCTGCGTCTGCAACTGAAACTTCTGTGTTAGCTGTGTTGCATCTATCGCTTGCAGCTGAGGCGCCTGAGCAGGGGGTGGGAGAGGTGGATTACTGATTTCGGAATAGGCAAATACAATAAACAGACAATGCAAGCAATAAAAATAAGCACACAAGGAAAGAAAATTTCTGCAACGCCCACCTGAAAACGCTGAATAGAAAAAACACTGCAATACACACTGTTAAAACGAGTAAACACAACCCTGCTAACAAAAGACAAAGTAGAATTAAGACGCCAGCAAAACACGAAAGCCCACGACAATACAAAATTGTGGCAGCTGTTTAACAGGTTGTCGCTATGATATTCGTTCACATCGTCGCCAATCATGTCGTGTACAGGAATCCTGATTACTTGGTTCGCTAGCCAAGCAAACAAGCAACTCGTATTAATGAGTGCTGTTACAGTGACTCAGACACAATACTTAACTTTGTGAATTACACAAATGTGTCGCAAGCAAATGGCGACATAAGAAACAACCAATCTTCGCAGTGACTGCTGATCTCTAACTAACATAAGTCTCTCCTGAACTGCTATCAAAGTGGATAATCATGAAGCTGCTATCCAAGTGGGCCGTCACCATTCGGCCTCTTACGAGGGGCCGCTGCTGTCGCGTTATCGTCCTGGAAGGGAGGTCAGTCAGCATGCGATTGGCCGACTTCTTCTCACAGCCTTCTCTTCCCTGCCATTCCCGACTGGCGTGCCGGCGCTGACTTTACGCCGTAACACATACAAAACGACATTCGCTGAACGGTCGTTCAGGAGACACTGTTGGCATCCCATTGCGTCATCTAAGCAGTCAACTGCTCAACAGTTGCACGGCTGTTCTCCCATACACGTCTCCATAGCCGTTGCTCACCTCTGTCACTTCTAGCCCACAGTTCCTCGGCGCCTGTTTTAGATAGATCCTTCTTGCCATGTACAGTATAATTTTACGATGGCGGCATGTGGACAGCGTACAAATGTAACAATATTGGAAATGCTTTTAACCCTTGGCCCGAAAGCTAACTATCATGTCCGTTTGGATGTCAGATAAATCGCTCCGTTTGCTCCTTAGGACAATGACTGCTCTGTTCCCCGCGCCCCATAACACGCATCATATACATTCTATTGTTAGCGCTGCCACCAGCCGTCTGTGTGTGATTATTGCACGATGGGGACAAACTTTGGTAGTGGTCACATTAATGCGACTTGACTGTGTTTCTCATTCACTTAGCCGGCCGGAGTGACCGAGAGGTTCTAGGCACTACAGTCTGGAACCGCGCGACCGCTACTGTTGCAGGTTCGAATCCTATCTCGAGCATGGATGTGTGTGACGTCCTTAGGTTAGTTAGGTTTAAGTAGTTCTAAGTTTTAGGGGACTGATGACCTCAGAAGTTAAGTCCCATAGTACTCAAGAGTTACACAGTGTTGCTGTGCATAAATCAAACAGTGCTGTGTCCTCTGTAGGTTCTACACTTATATCTACACTCTGCAAAGCACAGCGAATTTCATGGCAAAGGGTACGTCCCATTGAACCAGTTATTAAGGTTTCTTCTCGTTCCACTTCCGTGTGAAATGCGGGAAGAATTCAGAGAGCTCGCTGACTGGTGGAGACAATGGAGAGGCCAACGTTTTAGATATTGAAATAGACCAAAAATAGGTAAACTGAAATGTAAATTCGACAGTGACAATAAACACATGTATGCCTATATCATCTGTAAGTAAGAAAGACTAGATTCAAAATGGTTCAAATGGCTCTAAGCACTATGGGACTTAACATCTGAGGTCATCAGTCCCCTAGAACTTAGAACTACTTAAACCTAACTAACCTAAGGACATCACACACATCCATGCCCGAGGCAGGATTCGTACCTGCGACCGTAGCAGTCGCGCGGTCCGGACTGAAGCGCCTAGAACAGCTTGGCCACAGCGGCCGGCGACTACAATCCTTATAACAATACCAACTGAAGAGCGATGTATGGATGATAGTCAAGGAAAGTAAACAGAACAGCCAATATGTAAACATCGTAGCAGCACAGGTAATACGGCTCTGAGAGGGACATCAGTGCAGGAGATGTGGTGGCTGGCGGATGCATTGGATAGTGCGCGTGCTGGTGTCGTAGTACAACAGCAGTGCACTGATGAAGCACCTGCTCGTCGTGAAAGACTGTATACACGTCGTGATTCGATAGTGATTGTAGAGGTGCAGTTGTGGAAACTTTCGAAAACTTGTTCGAGGTTCGTACATCGTATGAATGTTCACATCAGGAATAGCGTTTATGCGCCTGCTGCGGAATACTGGGTAGTTATAATTAAACTGACAGTGTTCTAAGTGTTGCAGTGCGGGCTATATTCACTGCAGGACGCTGAAACATCGTAGGTATGTTCATTAATCGGTGTGGTCACGGAGTATGCTGAAAAAAATAGTTCAACTTGCAACCACAAGACGAAAACGTTGCGCTCTATCCAGAGTATGGTGTGAATGCTGGAAAAGGGGAGGAATGATCAAACACATGATAAAGGTGGTCCTAGCAGGTTTATTAGTATACGGTAAAAGTTTACAACATGTGCTCAGTATGGTCTCCCAACAGAGCGACATGCTGCTTCCATAACACGGCATGGTCGACAGTTGCTCACAGTATATATATATATATATATATATCGGGGCGGTTAGGAGACCCGCAACCGAGCGCCTCCCCAGGTGGCGGATAGGGGAATGCCTCCTAGATATAGGTGGTACCGAGGAAATGAAATACTCGGGGCGGACCAAAACTACTAGTAGCGTCTGTTCCCACAGTGGGCGGCTACAAAAGGCGTCTGCTCCACATGTCAGTGGCGGCCTCAACCAACCTCCTGATCTGGAAAGTCAGGTTGTACTCGGCAGCATGCCATACATCCAACTACTAAACATCATGATGGTACAACGAGAAAAATCTCATTACCCCGGGCCCCAGTCAATAGACTGGGATTGTCGTGAGCATCGGATTCCGGGGGCTCACGGACATCATGAGAAGAATCGGAGCTTCTCAAACTCCCTCAAGACCAAACGCAAACACTACATCGGCACACTCAACGTGAACACACTGATAAAAACAGGAAAGATGAAACAACTGACAGACACTCTCGAAAAATTTCAAATCAAAATATGTGCACTGCAAGAAACACGATTCACAGACGAAGACCATTTCAACACGGAGAATTTCAGAATATACAAAGGAAAACCATCGAGACAACTGAAAAACCTAAGGCTTTTTGGCACAGGATTTGCAGTACACAGGTCCATCACGGACAGCATAATCGACTTTTCGTCACCAAACGAAAGAATCAGCACCATCACAGTGAAATCAGCCAATAAATCCTACACAATAATCAACGCACATGCACCAACTAATGACTACAACAGGAAAAACCCGGACGAAATTGATGACTTCTGGACGACAATGGAAGAAACTATCAGAAAAATTCCTGCACATAGAGTCAAAATACTACTGGGAGACTTCAACGCCAAACTCGGAAAAGAAAAGATATACAGAGATATCACAGGAAAACATACTCCACACAAGGACACCAACAAAAACGGAAAACATCTGATAGACTTTTGCAAAAGCCACGACCTCGCCATTATGTCAACAAAATTCAAGAAACCAACACGAAAACTTACCACATGGAAATTCCCCAGCGGAAAGCAAGAACTACAAATCGACCACGTAATAGTGCAGAAAGACTCACAAAAAGAAATTTTGAACATAGACACCCGTAAAGGCTACTTCGACTCAGACCACCACCTACTACAGATCAGGATTCGTCTTTTGCCCAAGAAAAAGCTCCAGAAGAACAAAATTGTTAGACCAGATCCAGAATACGTTACTTTAAACCAGACACAAATATTACACAAAATTAAAATGGAGAAAACGACAGACTGGACACAACTTTCACGAAGAATCCGAGAGGCCATGAAACTAGCACAAGCACCACGAACACGGAAACACCGTTGGTGGAACCACGCATGTGACCAAGCTATTGACCAACGAATCAGTGCATGGAAAAAATTTAGTTGCCATAAATCCCAAGAGAATTGGATGAACTTCTTGAAAACACAGAAGCAATCAAGCAAAATCATTCGCAGTGAAAAACGACAGTATGACAAACGGCGACTGACAGAGATCGAATCGGACTTCAAGAAGAACAATACAAGAAACTTCTACAGAACGTTCAGAGAAAATATGACTGGATATCAACCACCCAACTTGTGCTTCAGAAGACCGGATGGAACCCTAGAAACCAATACCAAAAACAATTGTGACATTCTGGCAAAGTACTTTGAAAAACTGCTCAACACGGACCGCCCCATGGAAGAAATGATGACAGAAACGAGCACATACAATCCAGATAGTGAACCTCCAACTCTAGAAGAAGTTAAAGAAATAATAAAGTCACTCAAGAATCGTAGAGCACCAGGAGAAGATGGCATCATCGCGGAAATCTGGAAGTTAAAAAACCCAGAACTCACCAAAGACATCCACAGGATCTTGGAAGACATCTGGAAGACCATGAAAATTCCGGACGACTGGAAAACTGCCCTGATACACCTACTACACAAAAAAGGTGACAAGACTAACCCGAACAACTACAGAGGAATATCCCTACTACCGGTCACATACAAGATCCTCTCTAAAGCTTTACTGAACAGACTAGAATGCCAAACCGACCACTTGATTGGGGAATACCAAGCAGGCTTCCGTAAAGGGCGGTCTTGTGCGGAACAAATTTGGAACCTGAAAATGATTTTACAACACAAACAGAACCTGATCATTACCTTTGTTGACTTCAAAAAGGCGTACGACTCTATCGACCGGAAAACTCTCTTCAAAATTCTAGCAGAATACAAAGTAGACAACAAAACACGGGCTATCATAGAGCAAACTTTAACCAACACGACCTCCAAAGTAAAGTTCTGTGGGGAACTATCAGAGCCCTTCGAAATTCGCACAGGTGTCCGACAAGGCGATGGCCTCTCACCTCTCCTTTTCAATCTGGTGTTAGATAAGGTCATAAAAGAATGGGAAACATCACAACAGGGGATAACCTTAGGAAACCTACAGATTAAATGCCTGGCTTTTGCAGACGATTTGGCGATTGTCACGAAAGGTATAAAGGAAACAAAAGACGCTGTTGAAAAACTGCACGAAATCGCTTCCAAAACTGGACTACAGATCTCTTACGAAAAGACACAGTTTATGAGCACAAAGAAACTCTCATCTCTGAAAAAGTATGGCACGATTTACAAAACAGCAAACTTCAAATACCTCGGTGAAACACTACAAATGAGTGGACATAACAGAGACTCAAATGAAGAAAGAAAGACTAAACTGGACAAGGCATACAAAGTAGTGTGGAATCATTACAACAAGAAGTCTATCTCACAAAAAGCCAAATTACGCCATTACGACACGGTGGTGCTCCCCGAGGCACTATATGCAGCAGAGACCACACTAATCCGAGGGCATACACGTATCAGACAATTAGAAAAAGTAGAACGGAAAATACTTAGGAAAATATTTGGTGCAACTAACAACAATGGAATATGAATCAAGAAACCTACAGAGGAACTGTACAAACATACGGAGACAATCACAGAAAAGATTAGAAAACGCAGACTACAATTCTATGGACACCTATACAGAATGCCATCACACAGGCTGACCAAACAGATCTTTGACTGGGTAACCACTAGAAACAACAAATGGGTGGCAGAGGTAGAAAACGACCTGAACCAGCTCAACATAACAGCAGACACAATAAACGACAGAATAAAGTTCAGAAACATTAAGAAAAGTAAACTACATGAGATACAATGCGACAAACGAACAGGCATAAAATGGACCGAAGAACGAAAGCAAGATCACAGCCAGAAGATGAAAGAAATATGGGCAACCAAAAAGGCAATCAAGATGAAGCCGAAGACACGAAGCCGACAAGAAGCATGGACAGAGGACCGGAAACAGAAACACAGCGAGCGAATGAGGGAAGTTTGGGCAGCAAGGAAGGCAGCAAAAGGAACTGGCCATGTAGTTTAGTCCAAATGCGCTCTTTAAGGGCAAAACACCAATTTATATATATATATATATATATATATATATATATATATGAGAAAGAAAACTGGTGTTCTACGGATCGGAGCGTGGAATGTCAGATCCCTTAATCGGGCAGGTAGGTTAGAAAATTCAAAAAGGGAAATGGATAGGTTGAAGTTAGATATAGTGGGAATTAATGAAGTTCGGTGGCAGGAGGAACAAGACTTCTGGTCAGGTGACTACAGGGTTATAAACACAAAATCAAATAGGGGTAATGCAGGAGTAGGTTTAATAATGAATAGGAAAATAGGAATGCGGGTAAGCTACTACAAACAGCATAGTGAACGCATTATTGTGGCCAAGATAGATACGAAGCCCACACCTACTACAGTAGTACAAGTTTATATGCCAACTAGCTCTGCAGATGACGAAGAAATTGAAGAAATGTATGATGAAATAAAAGAAATTATTCAGATTGTGAAGGGAGACGAAAATTTAATAGTCATGGGTGACTGGAATTCGAGTGTAGGACAAGGGAGAGAAGGAAACATAGTAGGTGAATATGGATTGTGGGACAGAAATGAAAGAGGAAGCCGCCTGGTAGAATTTTGCACAGAGCACAACATAATCATAACTAACACTTGGTTTAAGAATCATGAAAGAAGGTTGTATACATGGAAGAACCCTGGAGATACTAAAAGGTATCAGATAGATTATATAATGGTAAGACAGAGATTTAGGAACCAGGTTTTAAATTGTAAGACATTTCCAGGGGCAGATGTGGACTCTGACAACAATCTATTGGTTATGACCTGTAGATTAAAACTGAAGAAACTGCAAAAAGGTGGGAATTTAAGGAGATGGGACCTGGATAAACTAAAAGAACCAGAGGTTGTACAGAGATTCAGGGAGAGCATAAGGGAGCAATTGACAGGAATGGTGGAAATAAATACAGTAGAAGAAGAATGGGTAGCTTTGAGGGATGAAGTAGTGAAGGCAGCAGAGGATCAAGTAGGTAAAAAGACGAGGGCTAGTAGAAATCCTTGGGTAACAGAAGAAATATTGAATTTAATTGATGAAAGGAGAAAATATAAAAATGCAGTAAGTGAAACAGGCAAAAAGGAATACAAACGTCTCAAATATGAGATCGACAGGAAGTGCAAAATGGCTAAGCAGGGATGGCTAGAGGACAAATGTAAGGATGTAGAGGCCTATCTCACTAGGGGTAAGATAGATACCGCCTACAGGAAAATTAAAGAGACCTTTGGAGATAAGAGAACGACTTGTATGAATATCAAGAGCTCAGATGGAAACCCAGTGCTAAGCAAAGAAGGGAAAGCAGAAAGGTGGAAGGAGTATATAGAGGTTCTATACAAGGGCGATGTACTTGAGGACAATATTATGGAAATGGAAGAGGATGTTGATGAAGATGAAATGGGAGATACGATACTGCGTGAAGAGTTTGACAGAGCACTGAAAGACCTGAGTCGAAACAAGGCCCCCGGAGTAGACAATATTCCATTGGAACTACTGATGGCCGTGGGAGAGCCAGTCCTGACAAAACTCTACCATCTGGTGAGCAAGATGTATGAAACAGGCGAAATACCCTCAGACTTCAAGAAGAATATAATAATTCCAATCCCAAAGAAAGCAGGTGTTGACAGATGTGAAAATTACCGAACTATCAGCTTAATAAGTCACAGCTGCAAAATACTAACACGAATTCGTTACAGACGAATGGAAAAACTAGTAGAAGCCAACCTCGGGGAAGATCAGTTTGGATTCCGTAGAAACACTGGAACACGTGAGGCAATACTTACCTTACGACTTATCTTAGAAGAAAGATTAAGGAAAGGCAAACCTACGTTTCTAGCATTTGTAGACTTAGAGAAAGCTTTTGACAATGTTGACTGGAATACTCTCTTTCAAATTCTAAAGGTGGCAGGGGTAAAATACAGGGAGCGAAAGGCTATTTACAATTTGTACAGAAACCAGATGGCAGTTATAAGAGTCGAGGGACATGAAAGGGAAGCAGTGGTTGGGAAGGGAGTAAGACAGGGTTGTAGCCTCTCCCCGATGTTGTTCAATCTGTATATTGAGCAAGCAGTAAAGGAAACAAAAGAAAAATTCGGAGTAGGTATTAAAATTCATGGAGAAGAAATAAAAACTTTGAGGTTCGCCGATGACATTGTAATTCTGTCAGAGACCGCAAAGGACTTGGAAGAGCAGTTGAATGGAATGGACAGTGTCTTGAAAGGAGGATATAAGATGAACATCAACAAAAGCAAAACAAGGATAATGGAATGTAGTCTAATTAAGTCGGGTGATGCTGAGGGAATTAGATTAGGAAATGAGGCACTTAAAGTAGTAAAGGAGTTTTGCTATTTGGGGAGCAAAATAACTGATGATGGTCGAAGTAGAGAGGATATAAAATGTAGACTGGCAATGGCAAGGAAAGCGTTTCTGAAGAAGAGAAATTTGTTAACATCCAGTATTGATTTAAGTGTCAGGAAGTCATTTCTGAAAGTATTCGTATGGAGTGTAGCCATGTATGGAAGTGAAACATGGACGATAAATAGTTTAGACAAGAAGAGAATAGAAGCTTTCGAAATGTGGTGCTACAGAAGAATGCTGAAGATTAGATGGGTAGATTATGTAACTAATGAGGAAGTATTGAATAGGATTGGGGAGAAGAGAAGTTTGTGGCACAACTTGATCAGAAGAAGGGATCGGTTGGTAGGGCATGTTCTGAGGCATCAAGGGATCACCAATTTAGTATTGGAGGGCAGCGTGGAGGGTAAAAATCGTAGAGGGAGACCACGAGATGAATACACTAAGCAGATTCAGAAGGATGTAGGTTGCAGTAGGTACTGGGAGATGAAAAAGCTTGCACAGGATAGATTAGCATGGAGAGCTGCATCAAACCAGTCTCAGGACTGAAGACCACAACAACATATATATATATATATATATATATATATATATATATATATATATATATATATATATATATACTCTTTTTTCAGTGTTATCTCTATCTCTGCGATATGTTATCATATGCGGTCCTTCACATTAGGAATAGTCCGGATATACCCCCGACAGACTCGGTCTTTTATATATACCCACAACCAGAAATCAAATGGATTCAGGTCAGGGGATCTCATGGCCACACTTCTTTAAATCGACCAGAGATGATGTGGTTGTTACCGAAGCTTTCTCGAAGAAAATCTTCCACCTGGTAAGCGACATGTGGGTCGCCAAGTCTTGCATGAAAATAGTGGTGTGGACACGATTCGGTTCTTGCTAAGCTAGAATCGTGTGTTGCACATCGAGGTACTTATAATGTTCACCTAACAGGCCCGCGTGTTGTTGTCTCCTCAAAGAAAAACGGAGCCAGAAAGAAGGAGCTTCTGAAATCACACCAGTCACATAATCTGAGTGCAGTGAATGTTGCTGCCCGACGTATGGCGGAGTGGAACCCCGTATGTGACAGTTCTGTGCATTGACGGCATCGTTCAGTGTAAAATGTGCCCCGTCCATGCAAAGAATATTCCCCAGCCACATGTCATCCATATCTATGTCTGACAAAAGGCGAAATGCGAACTCAGTACGTTGAATCGTGTCTTTGGGTCCATTTGGTACATATTCAAAATCTTGTAGGGGAACCTGTGTAGAATGCGGCGCAAAATCTTTTGAATTGTTGACCAGGGGAGAGACCCTCTGACTCAGCTCGGGAACTGGCTGCAGAATTTGAGGCATGTGGGCGCCTGCAGCTACATCAACTTCATCAACAGCTGCCTTAGGAACAGGCCGCCTTCCTCTCCCTGCTGCACCACCTACTTCACCTGTTTCTTCAAATGTCATGATCTACATGATGAAGTTGATGTAGCTGTGATGTGAGGTGTCCTCGAAACTTGTAAACTATTCTTTAGTCTGTTTATTGACATGGAGCTTCCTAGCAGTTGGGTCGCAGACAGGGTCATACAGCGCCCCACAGTGGACGCAGGGGTCAGGTGAGCGAGGATCGGGGTTCACGTAGGCTGTGGCGTAGTGAGCAGGTATACTAGCTACAAAACTCTCGGATTTCTGGTTGGGTGCCAGTCTCACTGGATTCAGTTGTTACATATACACAGAAGAGCTCCTATGAGAAGTTTTGCACAAGACCCCGAGCCAGCTAAGACCAGCTGTGGCTAAATCAGTGCCGATTCTCACAGAACGGGAGAACATTTTTCGCTGAAGGTAATAGCTGTCGAAGAACCACATTTTCTCAGCCATGCATTTCACCACTCACTCACCCCTTCCACGCATATACAAATGAAGCCATATAATTGCAAGCCATAACTCACTTTAATCGCAAATATATGTCTGAGTGAAGCTAAATGTTATCATTTCAGAAATATTTATAATGGATAAAATCAGATTAAGAAAAGTTCAAATGGTTCAAATGGCTCTGAGCACTATGGGACTTAACATCTATGATCAACAGTCCCCTAGAACTTAGAACTACTTAAACCTAACTAACCTAAGGACATCACACAACACCCAGCCATCACGAGGCAGAGAAAATCCCTGACCCCGCCGGGAATCGAACCCGGGAACCCGGGCGTGGGAAGCTAGAACGCTACCGCATGACGAGATGCGGGCTTCAGAAAAGTATTATCTTGTCAATAACCTTCAAATCATGTGCTACTCACATGGGTCTTGTATATGAATTAGTGAATGTGCCCATGGCACTTTCTTTGCCCTATGCATGTAATCGCTTTCAAAAGTCTAATTAGTAAACAAATTAACTAATTTGCTAATAATGAATTTTACATTCCTGTCGTACTTGTGTACCACCACAATAAAAGGAAAACAATCAATAGTAGAGAGAGTATGAATGAGAAAAGTAGCGTTTAAGATTACAAAATAATGACAAGCTTTATTAAACCTCTAGCAATTACAACTTCCCGCAGGACCAACTGATAAATCCTACACAAAAATGACAGACACAAATCAGTTAAGGAATGATGTTTAATAGGCAAACCATAAATTTGTGTGGAAGCTATACAAATTCTCCCCTGAATTAATTCTACATCTACATCTACATCTACATTGATACTCCGCAAGCCACCCAACGGTGTGTGGCGGTGGGCACTTTACGTGCCACTGTCATTACCTCCCTTTCCTGTTCCAGTCGCGTATGGTTCGCGGGAAGAACGACTGTCTGAAAGCCTCCGTGCGCGCTCTAATCTCTCTAATTTTACATTCGTGATCTCCTCGGGAGGTATAAGTAGGGGGAAGCAATATATTCGATACCTCATCCAGAAACGCACCCTCTCGAAACCTGGCGAGCAAGCTACACCGCGATGCAGAGCGCCTCTCTTGCAGAGTCTGCCACTTGAGTTTATTAAACATCTCCGTAACGCTATCACGGTTACCAAATAACCCGGTGACGAAACGCGCCGCTCTTCTTTGGATCTTCTCTATCTCCTCCGTCAACCCGACCTGGTACGGATCCCACACTGATGAGCAATACTCAAGTATAGGTCGAACGAGTGTTTTGTAAGCCACCTCCTTGTTGATGGACTACATTTTCTAAGCACTCTCCCAATGAATCTCAACCTGGTACCCGCCTTACCAACAATTAATTTTATATGATCATTCCACTTCAAATCGTTCCGCACGCATACTCCCAGATATTTTACAGACGTAACTGCTACCAGTGTTTGTTCCGCTATCATATAATCATACCATAAAGGATCCTTCTTTCTATGTATTAGCAATACATTACATTTGTCTATGTTAAGGGTCAGTTGCCACTCCCTGCACCAAGTGCCTATCCGCTGCCGATCTTCCTGCATTTCGCTACAATTTTCTAATGCTGCAACTTCTCTGTATGCTACAGCATCATCCGCGAAAAGCCGCATGGAACTTCCGACACTATCTACTAAGTCATTTATATATATTGTGAAAAGCAATGGTCCCATAACACTCCCCTGTGGCATGCCAGAGGTTACTTTAACGTCTGTAGACGTCTCTCCATTGATAACAACATGCTGTGTTCTGTTTGCTAAAAACTCTTCAATCCAGCCACACAGCTGGTCCGATATTCCGTAGGCTCTTACTTTGTTTATCAGGCGACAGTGCGGAACTGTATCGAACGCCTTCCGGAAGTCAAGAAAAATAGCATCTACCTGGGAGCCTGTATCTAATATTTTCTGGGTCTCATGAACAAATAAGGCGAGTTGTGTCTCACACGATCGCTGTTTCCGGAATCCATGTTGATTCCTACATAGTAGATTCTGGGTTTCCAGAAATGACATGATACGCGAGCAAAAAACATGTTCTAAAATTCTACAAGAGATCGACGTAAGAGATATAGGTCTATAGTTTTGCGCATCTGCTCGACGTCCCTTCTTGAAGACTGGGACTATCTGTGCTCTTTTCCAATCATTTGGAACCCTCCGTTCCTCTAGAGACTTGCGGTACACGGCTGTTAGAAGGGGGGCAAGTTCTTTCGCGTACTCTGTGTAGAATCGAATTGGTATCCCGTCAGGTCCAGTGGACTTTCCTCTACTGAGTGATTCCAGATGCTTTTCTATTCCTTGGACACTTATTTCGATGTCAGCCATTTTTTCGTTTGTGCGAGGATTTAGAGAAGGAACTGCAGTGCGGTCTTCCTCTGTGAAACAGCTTTGGAAAAAGCGTGTCATCCTCTGTTTCAATGCCATCATCATCCCGTAGTGTCTGGATATGCTGTTTCGAGCCACTTACTGATTTAACGTAAGACCAGAACTTCCTAGGATTTTGTGTCAAGTCGGTACATAGAATTTTACTTTCGAATTCAATGAACGCTTCACGCATAGCCCTCCTTACGCTAACTTTGACATCGTTTAGCTTCTGTTTGTCAGAGGTTTTGGCTGCGTTTAAACTTGGAGTGGAGCTCTCTTTGCTTTCGCAGTAGTTTCCTAACTTTGTTGTTGTACCACGGTGGATTTTTCCCGTCCCTCACAGTTTTACTCGGCACGTACCTGTCTAAAACGCATTTTACGATTGCCTTGAACTTTTTCCATAAACACTCAACATTGTCAGTGTCGGAACAGAAATTTTCGATTTGATCTGTTAGGTAGTCTGAAATCTGCCTTCTATTACTCTTGCTAAACAGATAAACCTTCCTCCCTTTTTTTATATTCCTATTAAATTCCATATTCAGGGATGCTGCAACGGCCTTATGATCACTGATTCCCTGTTTTGTACATACAGAGTCGAAAAGTTCGGGTCTGTTTGATATCAGTAGGTCCAAGATGTTATCTCCACGAGTCGGTTCTCTGTTTAATTGCTCGAGGTAATTTTCGGATAGTGAACTCAGTATAATGTCACTCGATGCTCTGTCCCTACCACCCGTCCTAAACATCTGAGTGTCCTAGTCTGTATCTGGTAAATTGAAATCTCCACCTAAGACTATAACATGCTGAGAAAATTTATGTGAAATGTATTCCAAATTTTCTCTCAGTTGTTCTGCCACTAATGCTGCTGAGTCGGGAGGTCGGTAAAAGGAGCCAATTATTAACCTAGTTCGGTTGTTTAGTGTAACCTCCACCCATAATAATTCACAGGAACTATCCACTTCTACTTCACTACAGGATAAATTACTACTAACAGCGACGAACACTCCACCACCAGTTGCATGCAATCTATCCTTTCTAAACACCGTCTGTACCTTTGTAAAAATTTCGGCAGAATTTATCTCTGGCTTAAGCCAGCTTTCTGTACCTATAACGATTTCAGCTTCGGTGCTTTCTATCAGCGCTTGAAGTTCCGGTACTTTACCAACGCAGCTTCGACAGTTGACAATTACAATACCGATTGCTGCTTGGTCCCCGCATGTCCTGACTTTGCCCCGCACCCGTTGAGGCTGTTGCCCTTTCTGTACTTGCCCAAGGCCATCTAACCTAAAAAACCGCCCAGCCCACAACCCCTGCTACCCGTGTAGCCGCTTGTTGCGTGTAGTGGACTCCTGACCTATCCAGCGGAACCCGAAACCCCACCACCCTATGGCGCAAGTCGAGGAATCTGCAGCCCACACGGTCGCAGAACCGTCTCAGCCTCTGATTCAGACCCTCCACTCGGCTCTGTACCATAGGTCCGCAGTCAGTCCTGTCGACGATGCTGCAGATGGTGAGCTCTGCTTTCATCCCGCTAGCGAGACTGGCAGTCTTCACCAAATCAGATAGACGCCGGAAGCCAGAGAGGATTTCCTCCGATCCATAGCGACACACATCATTGGTGCCGACATGAGCGACCACCTGCAGATGGGTGCACCCTGTACCCTTCATGGCATCCGGAAGGACCCTTTCCACATCTGGAATGACTCCCCCCGGTATGCACACGGAGTGCACATTGGTTTTCTTCCCCTCTCTTGCTGCCATTTCCCTAAGGGGCCCCATTACGCGCATGACGTTGGAGCTCCCAACTACCAGTAAGCCCACCCTCTGCAACTGCCCGGATCTTGCAGACTGAGGAGCAACCTCTGGAACAGGACAAGCAGCCATGTCAGGCCGAAGATCAGTATCAGCCTGAGACAAAGCCTGAAACCGGTTCGTCAGACAAACTGGAGAGGCTTTCTGTTCAATCCTCCGGAATGTCTTTCGCCCCCTGCCACACCTTGAAACGACCTCCCACTCTACCACAGGTGAGGGATCAGCCTCAATGCAGGCAGTATCCCGGGCAACCACAGTCTTAGTCCGATCAGGGGATGCGTGGTACGAGCTGGCGGTCTCCGACAAACCCCCATCCGGACCCCCACAGTGATCCCCATTGGCAACAGCCTCAAGCTGTGTGACCGAAGCCAACACTGCCTGAAGCTGGGAGCGAAGGGATGCCAACTCAGCCTGCATCCGAACACAGCAGTTGCAGTACCTATCCATGCTAAAAACTGTTTTCCAAAGAACGTCTGAAGTAATCTACAGAGAGCGCAAACAAATCGACAAAATTTGAACGGTTATTAAAATACAAGATTGCCTAGTAAATGCAGTAATGCTGCTACTTGCGCACTGCTGACACTGCTCGGCGGCGGAAGGAGACTAAGCGAAATTACACTATTCAGGTACTAAAACGCGATGCTACAACTCTCAAATACTATAATACGCCCGAAATTTATGAATTAAACAATGCAAGTACCAAAAACACGCAAAGAAATTAAGAATTAAACTATGTAACAAACGAGTGAGCTAGGAGTATACGACTTGCTGCTCAGCTGCTTATCCAACGGCGGCAGGGAGCACACTGACTGACCAACCGACACTGGCCGTTCAAAACAAAAACAGTAGACAAACGACTACGCGAATTTACACTATTCAGGTACTAAAACGCGATGCTACAACTCTCAAATACTACAATACGCCCGAAATTTATGAATTAAACAATGCAAGTACCAAAAACACGCAAAGAAATTAAGAATTAAACTATGTAACAAACGAGTGAGCTAGGAGTATACGACTTGCTGCTCAGCTGCTTATCCAACGGCGGCAGGGAGCACACTGACTGTGACCAACCGACACTGGCCGTTCAAAATAAAAACAGTAGACAAACGATTACGCGAATTTACACTATTCAGGTACTAAAACGCGATGCTACAACTCTCAAATACTATAATACGCCCAAAATTTATGAATTAAACAATGCAAGTACCAAAAACACGCAAAGAAATTAAGAATTAAACTATGTAACAAACGAGTGAGCTAGGAGTATACGACTTGCTGCTCAGCTGCTTATCCAATGGCGGCAGTCTGACTTGGTTTGCCGGCCAGAGTGGCCGAGCGATTCTAGGCACTACAGTCTGGAACCGCGCTACCGCTACGGTCGCAGGTTGAATCCTGCCTCGGGCATGTATGTGGGTGATGTCCTTAGGTTAGTTAGGTTTAAGTAGTTCTAAGTTCTAGGGGACTGATGACCTCAGATGTTAGGTCCCATAGTGCTCAGAGCCATTTGAACGATTTTTCTGACTTGGTATATATGACTCCACAGTGAGGCCCAACTGTATTCAAATGGAATCTGTTGTGGACTGGCAAGACAGCCAATCCACAGTGACGGGTAGCCGAAAGGCACGCGTTTAAGCTCACGCAGGCTGGCGTGAGGTCTGGAACAGTTAAAGGAGTTATACTAGCAAGAAAAGTACGTAGCTGCTGGAATACTTAACTTTAATCCATAATTGTTGAACATCGGTCTGACGGTACATGCATCACAAGATAAATAGCAAATGATAATGGCGCATTGCTAGGTCGTAGCAAATGACGTAGCTGAAGGCTAGCTAACTATCGTCTCGGCAAATGAGAGCGTAATTTGTCAGTGAACCATCGCTAGCAAAGTCGACTGTACAACTGGGGCGAGTGCTAGGACGTCTCTCTAGACCTGCCGTGTGGCGGCGCTCGGTCTGCAATCACTGATAGTGGCGACACGAGGGTCCGACGTATACTAACGGACCGCGGCCGATTTAAAGGCTGCCACCTAGCAAGTGTGGTGTCTGGCGGTGACACCACATTCCTTCCCCGCAAATCGGCGTACGGTTGTGTTATAAGGCTTCCGCCCGCCGTGGGGAGGACCGCATGTTGACGTATGCGACGAGGTGGGGAGCCTAACAACATGCGAGGCTGTGCCACCCGCACCCTGCCATTCGGTCCGAGGGGAGCTAGGAAACGCCTGAAAACCTAGTCCAGGGTGCACGCCAACATGCGGTGTATGCGCCTGTAAAGAGACAGGAGGGGCCGAAGGGGCGCCCTCCATCGGGTCGGGGCACCCGACGGGCGAAGACGCCATGTGGTCCGGAGCGGGCAAGAGTTCCATGTCGGAGGACAGCTGGTCAGGGGAAGAGATCGGCGGCGCGTGACCCAGGGAGGCGTCCAACGGTTGTAGCGACGCGTCCACTGCGGGCGTCGCCGGCGGGAGAACAGGCGGCGGCGGCGGCGCGTCGCCATGGGGCAAAATGGAAGGCAGCGTCGGCAACAACTGGGGATGAGGCGAGCCAGTAGATGGGTCCCCAGGGCGCTGACCGGACGGCACCTTTGCTGAAAGCAGACGGGGAGCGGCAGAACCCGTGCGACGACAGAGGCGCAGCTGATTGAGATGCCGACGCACCTCACCAGAGGCCCCCAAAACCAGATACATAGCGCGGCCGAGGCAGCGAAGAATGCGCCCTGCGAGCCAACGCCGTGAACCGCGATAGTTGCGATATTATACAACGTCGCCTGGGGCAAAAGCAGGTGTCTGCCGCTGCACAAGAACTTGATGCGGCGGATGTAGCAAAGACATCAAGGTGCGATGAGGGCGACCGTGAAGCAACTCAGCCGGCGAGCGACCATCGCGGGGCTGAGAGCGATACGAGGACAAAAAGAGCAATAACGCGTCCTCCCGAGAATGAGACTCTTTCAACTTCAACATCTGTGACTTGAAAGTCCTGACCAAACGTTCAGCGGCACCGTTTGACTGTGGCGAAAACGGCGCGGACGTCAGATGTTGAATACCATTGGCCTTGCAGAATGACTGAAATTCTGCGGACATGAATTGTGGGCCATTGTCGGAAACAATAGTCTGTGCAAGACCTTCAATGCAAAAGATAGCGGATAACGCTTGGATGGTGGCAGAAGACGTCGTGGAAGACATCCGGACAACAAAAGGAAAATTACTGAATGAATCGACCACAACCAACCATCGAGCATTCCAGAATGGACCAGCAAAATCGATGTGTAAGCGTTGCCAAGGGGAAGTGGCTGTTGGCCATGCAAAGAATTTCCGCGGTGGTGCGGATTGTTGTTCGGCAAACGCCATGCAAGAAGAGCACATATGCGTAATCGCAGCATCGATTCCGAACCAAGTAGAGTGTTGACGAGCAAGTTGTTTCGTTCGCACTATACCCCAATGTCCTTGGTGGAGAAGCCGTAAGACAGAGGACTGCAACGAACGTGGGACCACGACCCCGGACTGATCATTATCAGAACGCAACAGCAAAACACCACGTCGAACAAAAAGTCTCTCCTTGTGAGCAAAAAATCGGCGAACCAACGGACCCTCGATCCGTCACTTTGACAAGGGCCATTGCGTAGCAACAAATCGCAGAACGGTAGCAAGGACAGGGTCAGCAGCTGTGGCTGTAGCTACACGACGAAAATCAATTGGAAACGATTCGACCACGTCATCGGTTTCCGAATCAATGAACATGCAAGCAAGTTCGGAAGAATCGAATGCTCTATCCTCAGCAACAGGCAAACGGGACAACGCAACGGCGTTTCCGTGCTTATCAGTGGACCGATACAAGATTTCGTAGCGGTACTGTGAGAGGAAAATAGACCAACGAATGAATTTCTGCGCTGTACGTGAAGGTACAGGCTTGGTCGGATGAAAAATGGATGTCAAAGGTTTGTGGTCTGTGATGATGGTAAAGTGACGACCATTCAAGAAATCATGAAACTTTGTAACATCAAATACGAGAGCCAATGCTTCTTTCTCGATCTGTGAATAATGTCTGCGCAGACGAGAGCAATTTGGACGCAAAGGCAATAGGGCGATCGTGCGAACCATCTTTGTGCGAAAGCACAGCACCGATCCCGAAATCCGATGCATCCACCATCAACAAAAGGGGTTTCCGGGGATCGAATGGCGTAAGGCAAGTATGGGAAAGCAACGCCGATTTAAACTGGCGAAAGGCGCGTTCGCATTCCGTCGTCCAGAAGAACGGAACACCTTTACGGCGTAAACGATGAAGCGGAGCTGAAATGGAAGAACCATGGGCGCACGTAGCGATGATAGTAATTGATTTTTCCCAGCACACACTGGAGCTGCTTCAAATTCTGCGGCGAAGGCAAGTCTTGTATGGCACGGAGGTGCTCTGGACTGGGATGTATGCCTTGGGCATTGAGTACATGGCCCAGATAGGGTAAGTCACGAGCAAAAAACACACATTTGTCCTTCCGCAAGCGAAGACCATTTTGGCGCAAGACCTGAAATAATGTTCTGAGATTGGCTAAATGTTCTTCTTCTGTCTTTCCGGAGATCACAATATCGTCCAGATAGTTTGCAGCAGTAGGGACCGACGCACAAACTGTTTGCAGATATTGCTGAAACAATGCAGGGGCGGATGCACACCCGAATGGCAGTCGTTTGAATCGATACAAACCAAGATGCGTGTTAACCACCAAAACGCGCTGGGATTCTTCGTCCACCGGTATTTGCAGGTACGCATCTGCTAGGTCCAACTTCGAAAAATATTTACCCAGGCACATTTGTCAAAAAGATCTTCCGGGCGGGATAAAGGAAAAGTTGCAGTTACTAGTTGGGGATTCACTGTTGCCTTGAAGTCCACGCAAAGTCTCAATTTTCCGGAAAGTTTTGGAAAAATTACTGAGGGTGATGCCCATAGAGAAGCCTGCACACGTTCAATTACACCTTGGGATTCCAAATCGTTTAATGTTCTTGCGACCTCATCACGCAATGCGTGGGGAACATTGCGCGCTCTGAAAAATTTCGGTTGCGCGTTTACTTTCAGTTCCAAATGTGCTTCATAGTTCTTAGCGCAACCAAGGCCCGGTGCAAAAATGTCTGCAAATTCTTCACACAGACGAGAAACACTGTCTGAATGCACAGTCTGGTTCACTGATAGGACTTGATTTACTGTAGACAAGTTAAACAATTGAAACAAATCGAAACCAAACAAGTTCACTGCAGAAGAAGAACGACGGATGTACAATGACACCAGTTTTGTTTGCCCTTTGTATGTTGCAAGAAGGCTGCACTGTCCCAACACAGGGATCGCTTGTCCCGAATAACTACTGAGCTTAACATTTGCTGCACACAAAGGAGGTGTTCCCAGCTGTCTGTACATGTCGTGATTGATCAATGAAACTGCAGCTCTGGTATCGAGCTGGAATGGTATCACTTTGCCATGAATGTCCAAGTCTATAAAAAGTTTATTGTCCTGCTGACGACAAAAGCGACTGTCTCATGCAACGTGAACTGACACTGGTACAGAATCACTTGCGACCTGACGTGATTTCCGGCGACTTCGATGCACACTATGTGTGGGACGAACACAGTCACTGTTACAGAGAGTGGCACTGGGCGGAGTGGAATGAACTACATGAATTTCCATGGGCGACGGTTCACGAGCCTGAGTATTCTTGGTTCGATTCCGATTCCGGCGCGAAGCAAAGGGCCTGGAATGGTTGTGATTGTCCGATCGGAGCTTTTTCTGGCAAACACTTTGAACATATCCTTTTTTATTACAGAAAAAGCAAATAGCCTGGCATGACGGGCAATTCTTACGCGAATGTCTAGTAGCACACCGCGGGCATGATTTTATCACTGCATTTGCTTGCCGGCGCGGTACACTTGGGTGAGAGCCAGGCGGCAGCTGCGCGGATGGGCGCAAGGGCTGTTTACTGTTCCGCGCAACGCGCCCGGCAGGCCCGTTAACGTGGCACACGGCCGGTGAAGTTGCAAATGATTCCTGAGCAAAGTCAAGTGTGTCCTGTCGATCCAATAGGTCTATCACTTGTTGAAGGGAGGGATTGACTAGTTTTAAAATCTGTTCCCTGATACGAACATCAGAAACGTTCTGTGCAATTGCATCACGTACCATAGTATCTGAATAAGGAAGTCCACATTGACACTCAAAAGCACAATCCCTAGTAAGGCCTTGCAAAGTTTCAACCCACTCCCTATTAGTCTGACCGGCCATACGTTTTGTACGAAAGAAGGTATAACTTTTTGCAACTACATTGACTGATTCTTTGAAATATGCATCCAATGCCGACAAAATTTCGTCGTAGGACAGAGTTGCTACGTCGCGTCGGGGAAACAATTTGACTATCACATGGTACGTGGACACATCGACGCACGATAATAAGAAAGGCTGCTGCTCGTTACCTTGAATTCTGTAGGTGGCGAGATGGAATCCAAACTGGCGTGACCACTCTGTCCAGGTTTCCAGTGCCGCATCAAAAGGACGAAAAGGTGTTGCAACTGCGTGTTGTGTCTGCGTGAGCGGTGACGCGGCGGCTGCCGCAACGTTTTGCATTGCATGTTGACCCTGGACGAGCTGCCCAAGGGCATCCAGCAAGGCCTGCGTCTGCCGGTTCGGTAAGCAATAAAATTCTGACAGTACATCTGGGGATTGTGGCGAAGCCATTACACAAGTAAAATAGTCTGTATTGGTACAAACGCGAATTGGCTCGTCGCCAATCCTCGGCGCCAAACTGTTGTGGACTGGCAAGACAGCCAATCCACAGTGACGGGTAGCCGAAAGGCACGCGTTTAAGCTCACGCAGGCTGGCGTGAGGTCTGGAACAGTTAAAGGAGTTATACTAGCAAGAAAAGTATGTAGCTGCTGGAATACTTAACTTTATTCCATAATTGGTGAACATCGGTCTGACGGTACATGCATCACAAGATAAATAGCACATGATAATGGCGCATTGCTAGGTCGTAGCAAATGACGTAGCTGAAGGCTATGCTAACTATCGTCTCGGCAAATGAGAGCGTAATTTGTCAGTGAACCATCGCTAGCAAAGTCGGCTGTACAACTGGAGCGAGTGCTAGGACGTCTCTCTAGACCTGCCGTGTGGCGGCGCTCGGTCTGCAATCACTGATAGTGGCGACACGCGTGTCCGACGTGTACTACCGGACCGCGGCCGATTTAAAGGCTGCCACCTAGCAAGTGTGGTGTCTGGCGGTGACACCACAGAATCAGCTACGAACAGTTACACCACAAACATTGTTTCACCTGAGAACAGGCAGCTCTGAATATCATGTAACAATGCAGCAATACTTTACCCTTTCACTTTGAGTAGGCGGTAGCAGAAAACGGCGCGCTGTGGGCAATGAGCGGCGCGCTGCGGCAGCTGTGATGTGACGTGTCCTCGAAAAATTGTAACTACGAAGACTGGTGTTCTGATTATTAGAAAGCGAGAATGTTCCCTATCAGAACCAAGAAATCCCTGCAGATTTCAGTGTGAGGTGCGCCCGTTGGTCTGGCCAAACCAATCTGACTCTAAGGTACGATAGTACGTGCTGGAATTGCCAAACATCAGACGGCCGACTCAGAACGAATATTTCCACCCTCATAATGCATGACATGTCCAAGATGATACGCAGTTCGACTGTCGGTACGGGTGGAAACTGCCACAGGGCGTTAGTCCACCACAAGATACACACCACAAATCTCACCCACTAGGGAAAGGCCTGAAGTTCTCCACCACGGCAGTACCAGAATACGAAGTCCCCTAAAGAATCACAACCACCTTCCACCAAGCCTCGGTACGAGAGCAGAATTAGCAAACGAGAAAGCGCCCCCACATTCCACAAACCAATCGAACTATCCTCTATTCACTGAACCTCTGCTCTTGACTGTTGTTTTAATCAGGTAGACACAGCCTTAGGGTTCCCATGATGAGGGAGGAAGCCTCCACTTTGCATATCCTGAGATGTGCCACTCAGCGATTCCAGATCTTTCTTGCCTGGAAAAAGAAGATTATAGACTAGGGAGGCGTCCTTCTCACGGTAAGCACGGCCATGTTTTGGCAAGAAACATATACCTAAATGGGATCAGAGTCCCACATTTATGGAGTGATCTGATCCTTCTGGGCTGATCATTTCCAGCGACTGAAAGAAGGCTCTTAAGCGTCCCAAACAGTAGTGCCTCTGAAATATACGTTTTTGCCGCTCAATAGAAGATTCTGTGGACTTCCTGGCGTCAGGGGGGGAGGGTTACAGTCCTACGTCTGCTACACACGTATGCTAGCTGCTCTGTCCGTATCGCCCCAGTTCCTAACATGAGAATGAACAGAGTTTTACGACCTTCCCACGGTTTGCCCAAAATCCCAGTTTACAGCAGTCTCTCTTAAATGGCTTCCACCACCGACTTGCAGCCATTTGGCCATCTTCTGTGACAGATTGGCTCTGGCCCAGGTGAAATGTCTTGAGAACCAGTGCCATTCCGTCCGGCCCTTAGCAGAAAGCTTCGGCCTGAAGTCCCTCTGCAAGTAAGAACCACTTAACACTGTTTCCCATAATCACACACATGCGCAGGTCACAGTCCTCAGCATTTATGGCTCAAAAAATTGCTCTGAGCACTATGGGACTCAACTGCTGAGGTCATAGGTCCCCTAGAACTTAGAACTACTTAAACCTAACTAACCTAAGGACAACACACACATCCATGCCCGAGGCAGGATTCGAACCTGCGACCGTAGCGGTCGCGCGGTTCCAGACTGTAGTGCCAGAACCGCTCGGCCACCAGCGGCCGGCGCATTTATGGCCCCCAGTTCATCTGGCTCCCCCCCTCCCTAGGTATAAGCTCACTACAAGTTACATATGCAGTCACGCAGTTACAGGAACAATCTGTCCACAGTTTTCTCATGTAGAAAAAGTCATTAACCATACATAACAAATGTAGTGTCGGGGAACACTGAGATCATCCCCTAAAAGACGAACATTAATCTTACTCACAATGTTGTTAAAGTGGGCAAGTGGTGTGAAACCTCTCATAAGTAATTTACTTGGTTCTCATAGTAACTTGTTCTTTGGCCACGCTTACCTGACCTTGTTTCAATTTTCGTACTTTCTTTTGTGTGGTACAACTTCGTTAGGCTCATGATTTTATTCGTACACATTTATATGCGATGTATTTTCTCCTAATAAGTATATTACTGCAAATTCCATTTAAACCACTTTCTTTTTCAATAGCTGTGTAGACTTTCCGAGGACCGTTGTGTTGTCAGTAGAGAAACAGTAACAGCATGATGGGTCGGTCAGAAGAGCCACAGGAGCATTTAAACCCTTCTAAATCTACCCCAGTCAACTGTTTTGCTGTGGAAATGCGAAGGAAAATCAAAAGCAGACAGACCTTACGGAATGATGGGCAGGTACCATCAAGCAATAAGGAGGGTGATTGTAAAAATTCGCATTTAATCAGGGGAAGGAAGCACCCCTGAGTTCCAAAGTGCTACAAATAGACCACCTCGCACAATATCTATCCGTGAGGAGTTCAAAGAATGGAGTACAATGCTCGAGACCTCCTAATAATCTACCTTCGCTCTAAGTAAGCTAAGGATCGACGGTGCTCAACAGTGGACTACTAGAAACTATTGATTTGGAGTGATGAATTACACAGTTACCTTTAACAATCCTATGAAACAGCCTGGGTTTGGGGAATGCCCGGAAGAGCTTACCTTCCACC
Organism: Schistocerca serialis cubense; assembly: GCF_023864345.2. Lineage (NCBI taxonomy): Eukaryota > Metazoa > Arthropoda > Insecta > Orthoptera > Acrididae > Schistocerca > Schistocerca serialis. The sequence continues at coordinate 58,921,100 of NC_064644.1, forward strand.
ATGAACAGTGCCAGCAGTGAAAGGAAGCAGTGTTACGGTATGAGGGTGTCTTTCGTAGTTAGGGTGTGAGTCCATTATTGAGCTTAAGTAAATGCTAAATGCCGAAGGATATGAACACATTCTGCTGCATTTGGTACTATGAACAGTAGAACAACAGTTAGGAGACCATGGGTGTATCAGAAGGACAACGTACACTATGGTGCAGCTGCATGTGTGAGGCAATGGTTTGTGACAGTAACACTCCTGAAAAGGACGAGAGTGTCCACAGTCCTGATCTAAACCTAGTGGAACATTTTTAGATGAGTTAGAAAGTGCCCCACACCCCAGTGTCCAAAGTCACTATCTTCCCTGGTTTCGGCACATGTTCATACAACTCAGTTGAAGTGTCCCCAGCGCAGCTAAAATCGTAATGAAGGCGATGAGTTGGCACATCCTATACTACTGTCCACCTGTCCACTAATGGATATCCGGATACTTTTGATGAAACAGTGTACGTGGGATCTGTACAAATATTTTTCAGAGTTAGTGAAGCATATTCATCACGTTTGATATAATTCTTCCCGCGCTGTAGCGGTGACTTCTTTCATCAGCACAAATTATTTTTTCCCATAGCGATGGAATTGTTAATTCAACCACCGAGTGACTCGCCTGGGTCAGTTTCAGGATCAGTTCCGTCTGTGAATAAATCTTTCTTGTAACACTGTAGTCGGCGCAGGAAGCGCAGAAACTCCGCTCTAGTCGTCCTCATTGTCTCCGATGGTGTTGTCATAATTCCCGTCATGATTTGTCGTCCGTGTAGCCCTTATAATCGCCGTCATCGTCTATCAACTTCTCGGCCGCGGCGACTTTACTTCTTCTACTTTCGCTTCACCGGTGCGATTTGTGAGCGAAATTACTGGAAATGACCCCAGTACCATCAAATATTAACGTTAATTCCGTGGGGTGTCTTTCCTAGTATACTACAAGAACACACTACACGCTCCGGACCTCTGACGGACTACTCAGAAAAGCTCACCCATGAGAGTAAGCGGTCTTCAGAGGAGGGTCCCCGGATGACTATCATGCAGAGAGTAGGCAGGCGCAGGAACCAGCAGTTGCCTTGCCGAAGGAGCCATGTTGTACTTGAAAGAAGTGATTCAGGAAAATCTAGGACAAAATTTGCACGAGAATTCGAATACTGCTTTGGTTCTACCAGGCAATAAGGTGAATGAATGGCATCGATTAACGAACTTACCAATAATAACTGTGGCCGAGCGGTCCTCAGCGCTTCAGTCTGGATCCGCGCAACCACTGCAGTCGGAGATTCGAATCCTGCCTCGGGCATGGATGTGTGTGATGTCCTTAGGTTACTTACGTTTAAGTAGTTCTAAGTTCTAGGGGACTGATGACCTCAGATGTTAAGTCCCATAGTGCTCGGAGCCATTTGAACAATTTTGATTTGAACCAATTATAAATTTTGTACTTTTATTAAATCACGACTTAGAATAAAATACGTAACAAATCAGGTCAGATCGCTCTGTAGAGCATTACAAATAACACCTTGGACTTGAACCCAAGAAAAGATAGATTAACTTGATAAAACACTGTAAAAAGAAAATCTTCCCAAGCAAAACGATTACACCTTTTACGAATTTAAAGAGATTAACAGCCGTTTAAAAAACAAGCTTACCGGAGCATTTTGAAATCCAGCTAAATCAAAGTTAAATCAAACCTTACAGAACTTCTGCAATTCTAAAAATTAAACATTTAACGCTTCGCTTTTATAATGAACTTGTCTGGTTCCGGATTTGTATTCTGGGCAACGTTGCTCAGAACCTGAGTAATATGACACATCCAACTGCTTCCATTCGGCGTAATTTTATCATAACTTTATTTAAACAGTCACCTTGTGTGCAGATACTCGTAGTTTACATCAATATAAACCATTATCCAAATGGTTAGATGAAACTGCATTAGGGACAAGACACAGTAACATGTAATAAATCAAAACGGTACCCACTGCGAACACATTCATTCTACAGGTGGCATCTATTCATATTCAACTAACACGTGATTCAGTGCGCCAAATAACCTGGTAACTAATGGACGGTACATCTTACAACAAATTACAGGATTCCAATGAAAAATATTGTTTAGTCACTGCGGTTGAGAAGGGACGGAAATAGCAAATCACAAGCTTGCAGAAAATCCACATTCCGCGCACAAGCGAACCACCATTACTCGCAGGGCTCTAAAAGTCAGAGTTCACAGCCAGCTCTGCATGCTCAGTATCAGCGAGCTACACGTTCCAAAGCGCCAAGCTGCTGCTCTGAATGATAGGACAGAGGGCTGGCCGCCTCAGCAGTCAACAAGTCAACACACCACTTACAGCCAAACACCACTCCCAAACTTTCGGAACCGCCCAAATGGAGCAAACACCATCGCTGCCCAGCGATTCAATGAACCAATGTGTGCCAACCTTGTTACCACAAACCAAATTGTGCCACCGTTAGCACATTGCTCTTTACAGCATGATTCCACAATCGTAACTGCTTCATCTCTTTGCTAGGTGCCAACAGAAAGATTTTGGACGGAGCAAGTGTCGCTCGGTGAGAAACCGTACTTCTGCATTCTTAATGGTCGCCCCCTTTAGTTTCTTAGTGCTTTGTTACTTCACCTGTCTCATTTCTGTTCCTTATCATCTTACATCGAATCTACTTTCTGGCTTCCCAACATTGGCTAAGGTAAGTTCATTCTGATTTTACGATCTTGTCCTCCGTCTGTCCACTTATCTGTTATAAAGCTCATGAATTGCACATGATCTCTCATACGTTCTTCCTCATTTCAACATGGCCAACAATTTTTTTCGAAATTCGCGAAAGCAAAGTATCTCCTACAATTAAATTCCCATATTTCTTGAGTTACCTCTTGTACTGCAACACACTGTCACTACACCAGCCCCATTTTCAGAGACCTGTTTTTTTTTTTGTTTTTTTTAGCATTTCTTTAATGCTTCCGTTACACTACGTAAGCTACTTCTCAACTAACCCCGTGATTGATAGGTTCGTTTCTTCCATTTACTTGAAAATTAGGATAACAGTCACTATACTGCTTGTGACATGTTCTCCATTGCTTCTCTCTCATCATCTTGGAAGGATTGTGATAGGTATATGTGTGTACATCCAGGTTTGCATGACTCGGCTTCCTTTGTGACTAACCAAAAAAGGCAAATAGCTGTCACCACCTTTCCCGGCGGTGTCCTCAGCACTTTGGTTCACAGGTCACATACCAGTACCGACGAAGAGTCTGCATAATGACGCTCTACAATGGAAGTGGTTTCGAAGCGAATGGGTTTTCTCCACAACAGATACGTGAGGAACTTAGATGGCTCTAAGATGGACATGAGGAACGAGGAAGAAATCTGTGGTTTTTCTGCCATATGTGGAAAAATTGTGGTCAAAAATACGTCGGCTCCTCACAAAGATAAACTGGTATTAAATCCCCCACTGAAGACATCGGAACTTTCTAGCCCTGTCAAAGATAACATAATGCTCCACAAATTTGGGGTTTACACGATTTCCTGCAAATGTGGCCTTTCACACGTTGAGCAGACGGCTCGTAAGTCCATGAAGAACGCATGGAACGCCGTAGCCTCTTACAGGCCAGCAAATCGAATGGGGTAGAGAACGTCATTGACACCGGTACTCTGCGCTGTACGATAATTTTCAAAATCCTGAATCGAATTAATCTTTTTGGGACTTGTTGGCAGAAGCAGCTGTTGAAATTCTATTGGCGAAGAATGTAATTAATGGTTTCAAAGTGAACAGATAATGGAATCCGGAATTTCCCTCAATAAACTCAAAAAGACGTTACTACAATGTATTTAAGAACGATATAGCAAAATTACAACGCGGCTTCAAAGCGTAGCCACAGATATAATTCACGCTTACCCTTTAAGGCCGATCAATGTCTCTGGTGCTTGTGTATCTGTTTTTGTTGTTAGCTACAATATAGCAGGTCAGCAACTGGAAGCAGTTAATTCCATAAATTATCTGGGAGTACGCATTAGGAGTGATTGAAAGTGGAACGACCGTATAAAGTTGATCGTCGGTAAAGCAGATGCCAGACTGAGATTCATTGGAAGATTCCTAAGGAAATGCAATCCGAAAACAAAGGAAGTAGGTTACAGTACGCTTGTTCGCCCACTGCTTGAATACTGCTCAGCAGTGTGGGATCTGTACCAGATAGGGTTGATAGAAGAGAGAGAGAGAAAATCCAACGGAGAGCAGCGCGCTTCGTTACAGGATCATTCGGTAATCGCGAAAGCGTTACGGAGATGATAGATAAACTCCAGGGGAAGACTCTGCAGGAGAGACGCTCAGTAGCTCGGTACGGGCTTTTGTTCAAGTTTCGGGAACATACCTTCACCAAGGAGTCAAGCAGTATATTGCTCCCTCCTACGTATATCTCGCGAAGATACCATGAGGATAAAATCCGAGAGATTAGAGCCCACACAGAGGCATACCGACAATCCTTCTTTCCACGAACAATACGAGACTGGAATAGAAGGGAGATCCGATAGAGGTACTCAAGGTACCCTCCACCACACACCGTCAGGTGGCTTGCGGAGTATGGATATAGATGTAGATACAACGAATTGTTTTATTTCAATCTGTCGGATCACTCTGGAAATGGCCGAAAAGTAACTATTATTGCGCCACGAAAACATGAAGATACATATCACATGACTCCTGCATGGAGGCATCTAATATCATATGGCTGCAGCAAAACAAATTCGACAACAGCTGTTTCATAAAGAGTAGAATAACACACTGAAACTCTTCAATTATGAAAATGCACCCAGAAATTAATAACGAATTATTAAAATGTAATAATAAAAACAGCCTAAACATTATGAATAATTCGTTTTATCTCAACGTAGTAGCCTATAATCAGTTACAAAGGGACAGGGTTACATGCTGTATTGTCACCTTCTGCTTGTTTTATGAAATAACCATTCTTGCAGTTATGAATCTGAATTGTGTACTCTTCTAGCACTATACACTGCCATTCAGTACACTTTAACATTGCAGGAAAGGGATGATATAAACTGAAGAATGATAACATGAGTAAAATTTTATATTCGTTTTTGTAATAGTTCCATATTTCAGGATCTTTGCCTCCTTTGCCTAATGATGAAATGAAAGTCTTGGGTTTTATATTTCATAGTTTTCACAAGAGCTCAATATGATATTTTATTTCACATTCCTGTTGGTTGTCATAACACCAAAAAATTTACAGCAAACACTGGTTTTTAATACTAAAGAGAGCTTCTCCAAAAGTGCTTCTTTTTCATGACACATTTCCACATTTCACAGGGAATGCATGTAAAGACAAAACAATAAACCCACATACATGCTGTCAGCTAGTCAATGGCACCAAGAATACGTGTTTGGTGCATAAGCTGCATGCTAGATGTTGACTCAACAGCAACTTTAAAACGTCTGTAAAGCGATAGACTGATTTGGTGCGAATTCACATCTATATATTAGACCAAGACCTTCTGCTTTGTTAAAGAAACGGTAACGCTTCAAAATAGCAATTATAAGTGACGTTCTATTTTTCAGTAGTGATCAATTTAAACAAAACTTTGTCTTACGAAGCTTATTAAATTTGAGGATAAAATTAGTAACATACATTGTTTTAAATGATTATGAAAAATAACTACTGAAATTTTGGGATACAGCACATGTATAAGGCAATAAATATTTACCTTTTTTCTGCATATGAATGTATTTAAAAAAAGTTAGGTATATTTTTGTAACACAACAATAATTTTCTATTACGTGAATAAATAAATTTCGTGAACATTTGCGTGAATAATATTTTGTAAAGTATCTAAAATACCCAGAATTTTTATAACTCGTTTTAAGTTGGAATCCCTAAGGTAACTAATTTTTTTAGCTGAGAATTAACTCACAGAAATATATAGAACTGTTATTGTGTTATCGACCAATATCGAAAGGCAGGAGGTATAGCAAATGCGTCAGTGTACAGCGTAACTATTTGAGAAACATGAACCTCATATGTGCAGCCAAAAGTCAGGTCAAGCATTACTGAAAATAAAATGGTATTTCAAAATTCGATTATCGGAGGAAGTTGCAGTAAATCTTTATAATTATGATGAAATCCCCTCGCCACCGAAGCTTATCAAAAATGAAACACTTTTCGCATGTTAGTGTCTTACGTAAGCATTACTCAGCGAAATGTATGAATTTGTTATCTGGTATAACCGTTAGTCTGCATTACTTCCGCCCCATTGCGAATGAATGAGGCAATTCGTTTGATTTAATGCAATTATCTTTTCCCAGTTAGGATCCGAGAAGTAAGATGTGGAACACAGGAACTCGAATCTCTAAATTTTATTTCCTCTTCCACTTATTACAAGACACAAGTCGTGCTGCTATGTGAATGTATACTGGGCGACAAGAAATTAATTGGTAGAAGCAAGCGTACTCTGCACTTTAAAAACGTTTGTAGATGGCAGTTGTCTTCCTATGGAACACTCACGCCCCAAACTCCTGCAGCTGTCGCTGATCAAATTGCTACCGATGTAAAATGTTGAACGTTTGAAGATGACATTTGAGAGGAAAGTTTCTTTCTATGAAATTCGACTAACATAGCTACATAAATGACATACATGTATCTTATGCTAATAACCGTCAAAGGGTCGACAGCCTGTATTCACTCACATGTAACCATTTGCGTAAGACACGACAAATGGTCGTTTGCTAATTTCACTGGATGTAAAATGTAGAACTTTTGAAGATGACATTTGAGAGGAATGTTTCTTTCTATGAAATTCGACTAACATAGCTACATAAATGACATACATGTATCTTATGCTAATAACCGTCAAAGGGTCGACAGCCTGTATTCACTCACATGTAACCATTTGCGTAAGACACGACAAATGGTCGTTTGCTAATTTCACTGGATGTAAAATGTTGAACTTTTGAAGATGACATTTGAGAGGAAAGTTTCTTTCTATGAAATTCGACTAACATAGCTACATAAATGAAATATGTGTATCTTATGCTAATAACCGTCAAAGGGTCGACAGCCTGTATTCACTCACATGTAACCATTTGCGTAAGATACAACAAATGGTCGTTTGCTAATTTCACTGAAACAACTTACTGATTTCTTACGATTAGGGAGCAAGTTTCATCATCCGTACCTCAGCAGCAGCTTAAATCACATACATGTATCTTATGCTAATAACCGTCAAAGGGTCGACAGCCTGTATTCACTCACATGTAACCATTTGCGTAAGACACGACAAACGGTCGTTTGCTAATTTCACTGCATGTAAAATGTTGAACTTTTGAAGATGACATTTGAGAGGAAAGTTTCTTTCTATGAAATTCGACTAACATAGCTACGTAAATGACATACATGTATCTTATGCTAATAACCGACAAAGGGTCGACAGCCTGTATTCACTCACATGTAACCATTTGCGTAAAACGCGACAAAGGGTCGTTTGCTAATTTCACTGGAACAACTTACTGATTTCTTACGATTAGGGAGCAAGTTACATCATCCGTACCTCAGCAGCAGCATAAATCACATACATGTATCTTATGCTAATAACCGTCAAAGGGTCGACAGCCTGTATTCACTCACATGTAACCATTTGCGTAAGACACGACAAACGGTCGTTTGCTAATTTCACTGCATGTAAAATGTTGAACTTTTGAAGATGACATTTGAGAGGAAAGTTTCTTTCTATGAAATTCGACTAACATAGCTACGTAAATGACATACATGTATCTTATGCTAATAACCGACAAAGGGTCGACAGCCTGTATTCACTCACATGTAACCATTTGCGTAAAACGCGACAAAGGGTCGTTTGCTAATTTCACTGGAACAACTTACTGATTTCTTACGATTAGGGAGCAAGTTACATCATCCGTACCTCAGCAGCAGCATAAATCACATACATGTATCTTATGCTAATAACCGTCAAAGGGTCGACAGCCTGTATTCACTCACATGTAACCATTTGCGTAAGACACGACAAACGGTCGTTTGCTAATTTCACTGCATGTAAAATGTTGAACTTTTGAAGATGACATTTGAGAGGAAAGTTTCTTTCTATGAAATTCGACTAACATAGCTACATAAATGAAATATGTGTATCTTATGCTAATAACCGTCAAAGGGTCGACAGCCTGTATTCACTCACATGTAACCATTTGCGTAAGATACAACAAATGGTCGTTTGCTAATTGCACTGAAACAACTTACTGATTTCTTACGATTAGGGAGCAAGTTTCATCATCCGTACCTCAGCAGCAGCTTAAATCACATACATGTATCTTATGCTAATAACCGTCAAAGGGTCGACAGCCTGTATTCACTCACATGTAACCATTTGCGTAAGACACGACAAACGGTCGTTTGCTAATTTCACTGCATGTAAAATGTTGAACTTTTGAAGATGACATTTGAGAGGAAAGTTTCTTTCTACGAAATTCGACTAACATAGCTACATAAATGACATACATGTATCTTATTCTAATAACCGTCAAAGGGTCGATAGTGTGTATTCATTCACATGTAACCACTTGCGTAAGACACGACAAATGGTCGTTTGCTAATTTCACTGGAACAACTTACTGATTTCTTCCGATTAGGGAGCAAGTTACATCATCCGTACCTCAGCAGCAGCAACAACAGAAATTGCTAATACAATCGTTTTACTTTTCGCAGTGAACAATCGGTTGTAATAGTCTTTGGTCGAAATTAAATTACAGGTTAACTTTCAGGACCCCTACCATGACACGAAGCTGAGGACTACAGTAGGGTTTACAGTGAGGAACCACATCACAGAACGAAGACGTTCTACAACATTCACCACATGTGACTGTGATGCTGCCGGCGCCTCTACCGTTGGATATCGTACTACAGCGTTATCGAATGCAGATTCAAGTACAATTTGCATCAGAAATCGCCGATGAGTTTTGATGACGCTCAATGTTTCAAATTAGTCATTTGTAAGAACGAAAACCATCGCTTTCTAGACAACATGTTATTGAAAATCTTGTGTTTTGATTTGATATAAAGTGTCGCCTGCTACTGTATACCAAATGAATTGCTGATTCATTATGCACACAACTGTAGAATGAGTCGTATACTAAAACATTAAAGTACTGACAGAAAAGTAACCTGATGTATACCCCCACCATCCAGTACTAAACCCTTAAACTAAAATAACTAACAGGCCACACTTGGGGTCTACATCCTTCAAACATTATCGTTACAATAAGTTCCTCGTTATTCCAATCCTAATATATGCTAATAGTGCTTGGACCTAAAGACTAAAGTAATGAGGGGTAGCAAAACAGAGATAAGTAATAAACTTAACATTTAAATTGTAGATCAAGTAATAGATCAACTGAAGGATCTCTGCAACCACTGAAGTGATGTAACCCATAACGAACGAAGCTAACAGGATGAAAGACGAAAATACTGAGCATAAAAAGGATCTCGATGATAGGATATGTTAAGGCAAAGGAGAATAACTTCCATGGTAGCAGAAGTATCTCTAGAGGCTAAAAACCATAGAGAAGACAGAGACTAGAATTTAAGAAATTACTGAGGGCTCTGCATGTACTATTTTGAGATGAATAAGTTACCTCTAGTAAAGAAGTTGTGGAGGACAGCATTAAGCCCATGACCAAATGGCGATGAAAACTCTGTGCTTGGCGAACAAATCGTAGGAAGTAGATCTCTATCGACAAAAGCTCAAGAAAGCGAGTTACACCCACATGAACAACAGCAAAATCTATGTCAAGTTGTGGATTGCGTAATAGACCTAGAGCTACTAGCATAAACATCGCAATAGCTTCATATGGGGAGAAAAATAAACCCACTGAAGATAGCATATAAAACGTGCTGAAACATGTCTGGATGAAAACAAAACTACAAAGGTGTCTTGCATAATGTGTAATTCTTTGCCAATTTTCCATTGGTACACTCCCTTCTTTGCCAAGTTCAGAACGCAGATCATTTTTCCTTCTAGTATTGTACGTGTGAATAGCTCTGTTACTCTAAAACTTGTGTAGACTGTTGATAAGAAATTTCAAAAGTAAATAAATCAATTGTGAAGCTTTGGATAATATTCTCATCTGCTTGAAGAGATACATGCATGATGTACATGTGTGAACTCCACACATAATTCCGATTACTTTCTTTTGTGCATTGAATACTGTTTGCTTAAGCCAGGTGTTATCCGAGAACATTATGCCTTAAGACATCAGTGAATAAAACACAGCAGAATAAGTTAACTTACTGACTTCTGTATCCCCAAAAATTGGCATTTATTCTTATGGCCAAAGGAACTGCATTTAAACGTTTTAACACTCCTACAATATGATTTTCCCGCACCACATTTCTATCAATATGCACACCTAAAAACTTAAAATTTCCACACTGTTCATATACCTTTCTGTTACACTAGATTAATAGGAGGCAGGATATTTTTGATCGTGTAATACTGAATGAACTGATTTCCCCCCAAATTATGGCTAGCTCATTTGTTCAAAATCATTCGGTAGCTTTCACAAAAACATCACTTACTATTTTCTCCGTTGATGCTTTTTTTGCTCGACTTCACCACAATGCTTGTATCATCTTCAAGCAGAAATAAGTTCTTTTCATGTTTCAAACAAACGGTTGAACGTTAACTTAAAGCAAAAACAGTAGTGGACCAAGGATCGAACCCAGTGAGACTCTTGAGGATAACTGTCTGCATTCTGTTTCTTAAAATAAGCAAGGCATTTGCGAACTACATATGCCATAAAATCTTCTCTTGTAGAATATTATGATTTACACACTCAAATGCTTTCGCTAAATCACTTAAAATACCTGTTGGTGATATTTTGTTATTTAAAGATTTTCTTATGTGCCCTGTAAATGTATAAATAACGTACTAAGTAGAATCTCCTTCTGAAGCTCAACCTGGGATTGGCTAAATATCCCATCACTGCACAATTAGGTCACAACTCTGCTGTACATTACCCTCTCAAAAAAAATGTAAGTAATCAGACAGGGTGGTAGTTACTGACGTCTGTGAAATCGCCTTTTTCTGTAGAGAGACCTAACAATAAATTTTTTCAATCTTTCTGGGAAACCATCCTTAGTTAGTGATGCGTTAAGTAAATGATTAAAAATGTTACACATCATAGGGCAACAGCTTCATAACAATTTATTGGATCTACTGTCACCCAACGTGAACTTTTATCTTTTAGAATCGTGATGATCTTCCTTCTTTCAAATAAGAATATCACATTAATTCTCAATTCACTGTATGTCCTCTGAAATGCTTATTCAGTGTACTGTTTTGCTTCTCTTCCGAAATATTTGTACCAGTTTTCTCACTTAGTTTTAAAAAGTAATTACTAAAAATATCTGCTACACTGGAAATGTCTTTTATAACGCTCCCATTCTATGTAATAGAGTGTGTGTCATATTCTAAGTCTTACTACCCTGTCCCTCGTATTTCATGTTATTATCTAGTCTGTCAGTTTCAGACACTATGTGATTACTCCTGCATTTTTACAAATTTTTTACTTTGTTACGGTACTGTGTATAATAAGAAAGTATTTCTGGGCCGTTACTGAGTCTGCCTATTTTTACAAGTCCTATTTAGAGTTCCGTACCTCACTCGATGAAAAGGAAACCCTTACAGGGTCATTGTGTTGTCCGTGTCTTTGTCTGTCTGTCCAGCTCTTTAAAACTCTTTTTCTCAGGAACAGATTGACACATCAAGCTGAAATCTATGTCACATATTAAAGTGTATCTTCTCTTGGCGATGAAAAAAAGTGAAGCTTCGAAGTGAATAAAATTAAAATAACGGCTATTTGTGTCACAGATTTTGATACTCGCAAATTAGTCCTTCAAAAGCTACAGGATACTCCCGTTGACCTAGAGTCATGAAATTTGCCAAGAAACGAAGTTTTGCACTACAATGAAAGGAAAAAATCGTAAAATTGTTGATTTGTAATTATACCACACGAAAAAAGATTTTTTTGCCATTGGTAATCTGACCGTCGGTCTTCCGGTCCGTGTTTTAAGACGGACGGGAAGACCGACATTCTTTCTTCTCAGGAACGAATAGATGTATCAAGCAGAAATTTATGTCACATATTAAACTCTATGGTCTCCTGGTGGTATAATAAACACTAGCTTCTAAGGCAATGCAGTAAAACAGACACGATCATTTAGATCACATATTTAAATACTCGCAAACTCACTCATAAAAACCTGTAAGGTACTTACCATTAGTCTAGAATTATGAAATTTGCCAAGAAGCAAGATTTTACTATACTATACAAGGAAAGAGACCTAGAAATGTGAATCTTTAACTGTATCATACACAAAAATTGTCTTTTTTTATCTGACTACCTATCTGTCCATCCATCCGTTACATGTTCTTTCTTTCTTAGCAATTGATATCACAAATTAACGTCAACGGTCCGTTGGCAACGTAAAAAAGTGATGCTTGTAAGTCAATGTAGTGACGATATGCGGCCATTTATGTCAAACATTTTGATTTTCACAGTTTCACACATGACAACCGACAGGTTACTTCCGCTTGACGTACAATCATGAAATTTTGGAAGAAGGAAGGTCTCTATAGAACAGGTAAAGGAAAAAGCAGAGGAAGTGATATCTTGCCAGTATCAATGTCGATAATAGGTAAAAGTTGTCGACAGCCTCCATTCCGAGAATGAATGAACTGTGTATACACTGTGTACAAAACTCACAGCGTGCTAGTCCTATTCGCACCTGGCCAGTTTTTTTCGTCACGAAGAGACTCTGATATGTGTGTCAATCCGAGTTATCTTTAATGACTTTCCATTATTACATTTAATTATATTTTAGGAAAACTATTTTCGAAAATGGAAAGAACTCATTAAGAAGCTTTTCAATTAAGAGCTGGCAACAGGCTCATTGTAAACTTCATCTCATTCAACTTCATCAAGTCTTCTTTAAAATCTTCAGTAGTTTTGGCATTAATAAACCTCATTCCTTTCCTAGGGTATTTCCGAATATTGAACTAAGTTGCATAATGTGATTATCTGTGCATCGTGATCTGACAAACCGTAGACCAGGTGATAAGTATGTGTCACTTCGTTTTGTTAAATGAGTACACATTGTCTGTTTGGATATTATTGCGCTGAGCAACTCGCATATGGAAATTTATGACTGATACCAAATTATAAGTGTCTAAGACCACCTCTAGAAAATTTTTGGTCAGATTCCTTCAAACAAATTACGTTAAAATCATCACAAATTTATTAATAATCTTTTCCTTTTGTCTGACAGACAGCACAATAATTAATTTCTCAAATACCCAGTAGAGATATACACATTGTTACATATCTCAACAGTCACTTACAAGCACATGCATCTGTATCCTGATCTATGGATGATTTATTTTTTCTATATTTGTGTCTGTATATCCCTCTTTGTACATGTGAGAACTACTCCCTTATCCATATTGGATCTACGTGAATCCGTAGCTTGTAACCACTTACATTAAAATTTCCTATCTCTGTGGTGTTCAGAGAGATGATACCAATTTCTTACCAACTATTGAAATGGTGCAAACAAATCAGTATCTCATTTCCTTATCCTCCACTCCCCTAATATTCTGATGATGCAAGTTGATTTCAGTTGTTCCTCTGTTATCATAAAATGAAGTGAGGGTGCCTGTCAGTTTAATTTACTGTAATGCTGTCTGTCTCAATTCTGAACCTGACCTACTGTCGGTGACTCACGTGACTCCATTTACCACAGGGATTTTCATTTGTGTGCTGGTGTGCCCCCTACATTTGCTGCTAATAGTACTTCTGACTTGTCCTTGTACCCTCCAGTTAAGATGTAGCTCATGTGAAGTATATCCCCAACTTCTTATACCAGATTCAGAAACAGCATCTGTACGAGTGTTTTATCCATCTGAAGGAGCCTCCTCAGCTCCGTGTTTGCTCCATTTCCCTCAGAGTTAACGCAGGACTGGCTGGTCGTAGCACCACAGAGCGGTCTTAGAACCCACATTTGGGCGCAATACCTGCTCCTATTTTGTTCAGGACACTCCTTGTACTGTATTGATCGTTTTTAGGCAGGCTCTTCCAGCTCCCTCTTCTATCAACAATTGATTTTATTTGTTGAAATCCTTGCGCATTTGTCCTATGTTTTCTGTTACCTGGCTAAGACTATCACTTGGTTTCACAAACTTGTGACCTGCACTCTGAACCAAACTTTTTCTCTAACTCCTGCCCTTCGACCTCCTGTGACTGCTACATAGCAGCTGATCCCTTCCTTTCCTTCTTACGGCCGCTGTGGCCCAGCGGTTCTAGCCGCTTCAGTCCGGAACCGCGCTACTGCTACGGTCGCAGGTTCGAATCCTGCCTCGGACGTGGATATGTGTGATGTCCTTAGGTTAGTTAGGTTTAAGTAGCACTAAGTCTAGGGGACTGATGACCTCAGATGTTAAGTCCCGTAGTGCTTAGAGCCATTTGAACCATTTTTGAACCTTTCCCTCTTTTCCTCTTGTTTCCACACGATTTACTTCAAACTTTCTTAGCGCTGTTCTGCTGTGCCTTACATCGGGCTCTTCCTTTCTCAATTCTGGTAGCAAGTGAAATGTTGTGTTTAATTAAGAATTTTCCAACAACAGTTTCCCCTGTTCGTCCTTTGCCTACCACCTCTCCTCAACACCCCTTCACCTTTACCCTCTTCATCTGTAGTAATTCAGTTATCAAGAAGAGCAAAAATCTTCGCCTCCTATTCCTCGCTTTCCCTTTCTTTCTCGGTCAGCCGACAATTAAATGGAAGAGCCCCATTGGTCACCCCATTCACTACCTCACTTTGATCGCTACAACGAAAATATAACCAAAAATTTTCACAAAACGATTTCTGTTTTACTACTCTGCGTTAAAATCCACGTTTACGCTAGACACAATGAAACAAATAAAAATGAAATTTATGTCACTTTTTCCGTATGATTCTCGGGCGTAAAATTAGGCTTAATTTAATGTTTTCACCCTCCCCCCCCATGAACCATGGACCTTGGCGTTGGTGGGGCGGCTTGCGTGCCTCAACGATACAGACAGCCGTACCGTAGGTGCAACCACAACGGAGGGGTATCTGTTGAGAGGCCAGACAAACGTGTGGTTCCTGAAGAGGGGCAGCAGCCTTTTCAGTAGTTGAAGGGGCAACAGTCTGTATGATTGACTTATCTGGCCTTGTAACACTAACCAAAATGGCCTTGCTGTTCTGGTACTGCGAACGGCTGAAAGCAAGGGGAAACTACAGCCGTAATTTTTCCCGAAGGCATGCAGCTTTACTGTATGATTAAATGATGATGGCGTCCTCTTGGGTAAAATATTCCGGAGGTAAAATAGTCCCCCATTCCAATCTCAGGGCGGGGACTACTCAGGAGGACGTCGTTATCAGGAGAAAGAAAACTGGCGCTCTACGGATCGGAGCGTGGAATGTCAGATCCGTTAATCGGGCAGGTAGGTTAGAAAATTTAAAAAGGGAAATGGATATGTTAAAGTTAGATATAGTGGGAATTAGTGAAGTTCGGTGGCAGGAGGAACAAGACTTTTGGTCAGGTGAATACAGGATTATAAATACAAAATCAAGTAGGAGTAATGCAGGAGTAGGTTAATAATGAATAAAAAAAATAGGAGTACGGGTAAGCTACTACAAACAGCATTGTGAACACATTATTGTGGCTAAGATAGACACGAAGCGCACGCCTACTACAGTAGTACAAGTTTATATGCCAACTAGCTCTGCAGATGATGAAGAAATGGATGAAATGTGTGATGAGATAAAATAAATTATTCAGGTAGTGAAGGGAGACGAAAATTTAATAGTCATGGGTGACGGGAATTCGAGAGTAGGAAAAGGGAGAGAAAGAAACATAGTAGGTGAATTTTGATTTGGGTTAAGAAATGTAAGAGGAAGCCGTCTGGTAGAATTTTGTGCAGAGCATAACTTAATCATAGCTAACACTTTGTTCAAGAATCATGAAAGAAGGGTGTATACATGGAAGAACCCTGGAGATACTAAAAGTTATCAGATAGATTATATAACGGTAAGACAGAGATTTAGGAACCAGGTTTTAAATTGTAAGACATTTCCAGGCTCAGATGTGGACTCTGACCACAATCTATTGGTTATGAACTGTAGATTAAAACTGAAGAAACTGCAAAAAGGTGGGAATTCAAGGAGATGGGACCTGGATAAACTGAAAGAACCAGAGGTTGTACAGGGTTTCAGGGAGAGCATAAGGGAGCAATTGACAGGAATGGGGGAAAGAAATACAGTAGAAGAAGAATGGGTAGCTTTAAGGGATGAAATAGTGAAGGCAGCAGAGGATCATATAGGTAAAAAGACGAGGGCTAGTAGAAACTCTTGGGTAACAGAAGAAATATTGAATTTAATTGATGAAAAGGGAAAATATAAAAATGCAGTAAATGAAGCAGGCAAATAGGAATACAAACGTCTCAAAAATGAGATCGACAGAAAATGCAAAATGGCTAAGCAGGGATGGCTAGAACAAATGTAAGGATGTAGAGGCTTATCTCATGAGGGGTAAGAAAGATACTGCTACAGGAAAAGTAAAGAGACCTTTGGAGAAAGGAGAACCACTTGTATGAATATCAAGAGCTCAGATGGAAACCCAGTTCTAAGCAAACAAGGGAAAGCAGAAAGGTGGAAGGAGTATATAGATGGTCTATACAAGGGCGAATTTCTTCAGGACAATATTATGGAAATGGAAGAGAATGTAGATGAAGATGAAATGGGAGATATGATACTGCGTGAATAGTTTGACAGAGCACCGAAAGACCTGAGTCGAAACAAGGCCCCCGGAGTAGACAACATTCCATTAGAACTACAGACAGCCTTAGGAGAGCCAGTCCTGACGAAACTCTACCATCTGGTGAGCAATATGTGTGAGACAGGCGAAAGACCCTCAGACTTCAAGAAGAATATAATAATTGTAATCCCAAAGAAAGCAGGTGTTGACAGATGTGAAAATTACCGAACTATCAGTTTAATAAGTCACAGCTGCAAAGTACTAACGCGAATTCCTTACAGACGAATGGAAAAACTGGTAGAAGCCGACATCGGGGAAGATCAGTTTGTATTCCGTACACATATTGGAGCACGTGAGGCAATACTGACCCTGCGACTTATATTAGAGGAAAGATTAAGGAAAGGCAAACCTACGTTTCTAGCATTTGTAGACTTAGAGAAATCTTTTGACAATGTTGACTGGAATACTCTATTTCAAATTCTAAAGGTGACAGGGGTAAAATACAGGGAGCGAAAGGCTATTTACAATTTGTACAGAAAGCAGATGGCAGTTATAAGAGTCGAGGGACATGAAAGGGAAGCAGTGGTTGGGAAGGGAGTGAGACAGGGTGTTAGCCTATCCCCGATGTTATTCAATCTGTATATTGAGCAAGCAGTAAAGGAAACAAAAGAAAAGTTCGGAGTAGGTATTAAAATCCATCGAGAAGAAATAAAAACCTTGAGGTTCGCCGATAACATTGTAATTCTGTCAGAGACAGGAAAGGACTTGGCAGAGCGGTTGAATGGAATGGACAGTGTCTTGAAAGGATGATATAAGATGAACATCAACAAAAGCAAAACGAGGATAATGGAATGTAGTCGAATTAAGTCAGGTAATGCTGAGGGAATTAGATTAGGAAATGAGCCACTTAAAGTAGTAAAGGAGTTTTGCTATTTGGAGAGCAAAATAACTGATGATGGTCGAAGTAGAGAGGATATAAAATGTAGACTGGCAATGGCAAGGAAAGCGTTTCTGAAGAAGAGAAATTTGTTAACATCGAGTATAGATTTAAATGTCAGGAAGTCGTTTCTGAAAGTATTTGTATGGAGTGTAGCCATGCGAGGAAGTGAAACATGGACGATAAATGGTTTAGACAAGAAGAGAATAGAAGCTTTTGAAATGTGGTGCTACAGAAAATGCTGAAGATTAGGTGGGTAGATTACATAACTAATGAGGAGGTATTGAATAGAATTGGGGAGAAGAGGAGCTTGTGGCACAAGTTGACTAGAAGAAGGGATCGGTTGGTAGGACATGTTCTGAGGCATCGAGGGATCACCAATTTAGTATTGGAAGGCAGCGTGGAGGGTAAAAATCGTAGAGGGAGACCAAGAGATGAATACACTAAGCAGATTCAGAAGGATGTAGGCGGCAGTAGGTTCTGGGAGATGAAGAAGCTTGCACAGGATAGAGTAGCATGGAGAGCTGCATCAAACCACTCTGAGGACTGAAGACCACAACAACAACAACTATTTTCACACTGTTTTACCTTGTTTCATACGACACTATTACTTATACCAATGTAATTACGCTCATACTGCAGTATATTATATTATGTTATAAATATAATCTTTTATTTATGTATGTATTTCTGAGGTGCGACAATGAAATAACGGGACTGATGTGAAAAAAATTTTTGCTTACCGTTTTAGTCAAGTTTAGTGCTGTCTCTTTCGAAGTAGTTCCCTTCTGATTGCACACACTTTTTCCAGCGTTTCTGCCGTTGATGGTAACATTTCTGGAATTCATCTTCTGTAATATCCTCCAAGATCCTCGTCACAGCTTTTTGGACATCTTGTCTTATTTTATAATGGTGTCCTTTGACCGCCGTTTTGACTCTTGGAAATAGAAAAAAGTCGCACAGAGCGGTATGTGGTGAATAACGTGGCTGTGGTAGTACTGAAATTTGTTTTGAGGTTAAAAATTTCTGTACTGACAGAGCAGTATAGGATGGCGCATTATCGTGATGTATAATCCAATTATTGTTAGACAAACTGTTTCTCGATTGATGTTCAGTTCATCTGCAATCATTTTCACGGATAATCTTCGATCAGATCTTACGAGTTCACGCACCCTGGCCAAGTTGACTGCGGTCTTCCTCCTCAACATTCGTTCTGTCTTCACTGAACATTTTATGCCAATGAAAAATTTGAGCTCTTGACATAATCTCCTCTCCAAAAGCCTTATGAGGGTTAGCGTAAGCTGTCGTCGCGTTTTCACCCAATTTAACACAAAAAGAAATGGCATACCGTTGCGCAATATTATGCGGTTCAATTTCCGTGACGAGAGACACAAACACATGTTAACTTATTACGGCGCAACTCACCACTGAGTAGTTTCATCGATGTTCCGCTTGGACAAGAAGCAGCTTATAGACCAAGGCCAAAGATATTGTGCCTATGCAAGCCTGCAGGGTTGCCACATCTTGCAAAGAAAATCAGTCTCATTACTTTAATGTCGCACCTCGTAGGACAGTATTGTACCCAAAAAATTTATAGCAAACGGAAGTTGGGTACACGTCTACACTACGGGGACATCGAGTGAGAGTTTTATCTAACATTCCTCAGAGTAGGACAACAGGGCCGCTGTTGTTCATGGTGTACACTGCGTAACAAATACAGTGAAGCACCCAGAAGGGGCCGTGCGGGATTAGCCAAGCGGTCTTAGGCGTTGTCATGGACTGTGTGGCTGTCCTGGCCGAGGTTCGAGTCCTCCCTTGGGCATGGGTGTGTGTGTTTGTTCTTAGGATAATTTAGGTTAAGTAGTGTGTAAGCTTAGGGACTGATGACCTTAGCTGTTAAGTCCCATAAGATTTCACACACATTTGAACATTTTTTGAACACCCAGAAGCAGAGATGGAAACTACATAAAATTTCACACACTGAGTGTGTGTGTTATGTTATTTGAGTGATTACAATATCGAGTTACATTTACAGGAGTATGATATTGCATCCCCTCTTGCATGGGAGCGTACACTGATTTGGTTGGGAAGGGAGCCATAAGGCTGTTGTATCCTCTGCTGTAGCAAACTGGCCGACAAACGTTGTAACAGGTCCTTGATGTCCGTGACACTGGCGATGGTATGGAGTTGGTGTCTGAGGTGGTTTTACGTATGTTCTATTAGGGACAGACCCGGGGATTTTGCAACGACGGGAGCACCTCAACATTATGCATGGTTCACGTTTGATACTTGGAAAGGTTCCCGGGACCCTGATTAAAGCGCCTTTTCCTCGATTTCTGGCAAGATCCACCCTTCGTTCGATTCTGAGGTGCTATTCCAATACAGCTAGACAGCTTCTGTAATGCTGTTCGAGTTTAGGGGGAATACCAAGTGGGCTGAGGCGTGAATAGGAATTAGGATCGAGGAGGGAGGCGTGCAAGGGTAGTCTGAGCAGTTGGGCATAGCCAGTGTGTCAGGTTGGCCTAGTGGTTAACGCATCTACCTAGCGAGCAGGATACCTGGGTTCGAATTCCAGCTTGGTACAAATTCTCATTCATCGCTTCAGTCTGCACACATACAGCACTAATTCATACTGGTAGCTCTACCACCAACCACAGAAAACTGCTGCTTTAATCATTTACGTATCTCCCAATTGTGTGCTTGTGTAGAAAATTATATTCACATCCGACCATGTCCACAGGTTCTTCACTTTCTTTCTCAGGCAGTGAAGTAATTGGTAAGGCGGATGGAGGAGTCAGATTTGTTGCAAGGATTTTGTGAATTTACGTCCATTTGAAAAGCGAATCACTTACAACACCCTTGTGCAACTAAGTCTGGAGCATATCCCAAGGATTAGGAGGTCTTTGTCAAGTAGCTATGACATCTAGCATGGAGAGAAGGTATAGAAAAGTAGTTTGTGAATTCCAGTTGGAGAGTTTGGAGGCAACGCTATTTCATTCTAACGACGTGCTGTTGGATAAATGTAGGTAACAGGTATTCAAGGAAGGTTGTTCGAAAACTTCGCTACTATAATAACACAGGGTATTCGGAAATTCCCATTACAGACATCTAGGATTTGAGGAGGGAAGCTAAGTACATAATATTCTGAACAGGAACCCATGTACCGTTTCCCTGCTACAGTCGTTAGAAAACAAGTTTGCTAGGTAAGTGTGCGACAGTGTTGTAAAGGTGAAAGGGGGGGGGGGGGAGGGGTGGAGGTGGATTCGTAGGATCGGCTGATGTCATTTAACGTCCTTCCTACGTCCCTGACTCTGTTCGAGCACATTCATGTGTCTGAGTGTTAGAGCAACATGGTTGAATACATGTTTGTAGAGCACACTGACATAATCCTAGTGAATGACAAAGCTTAGTGTTCTGGAGTAACCATGAACGCCGGAACGAAGAGGAACACGCAAGACCAGAGAAGGCGCTGAGGCGACGTCAGCCAATAGGCCGCTGACAAGCACCGCGTTACGACAGGAGAGACCTCTGCAAGAAGTGAATATAAGCGCCGCTCCTGCCAGCCTCGGCTCGACTCTAGTGGATAGTATTCGCAGAGTATTAGCACGGCCTTGCAGAGAGTGCTACGAGGACAATTATTTGTGATCCACAACCCGTGTTTCAAACTTGCAGGAACATTGCATATAGCCAAGGACTCCGAATCATATTGCCTGTCGCCCATCGCAGGCGACAACATGTAGTACGTTAAAGGATTGTCAGATCTGCTTTACTGAAATAAAACTATTAATGTTATTTGCTTGAATTGTTGTATAGAACGCAGCATCCTTTAGGCACCCAACACGAGACGAGTGGGGAGGACCCCACACTTACGGTAATGGAAGAGCTGCTCGTCGCCTTGATCAAGGCCGTTCTCCGCCATATCTAACTCCTTCGCATACCCTTTGGGCCACAATTAGACAACAGCTTCAAGAAAGGGTACCTTCCCCGTCAACAGGCGTCACTGTGGTGCTCCAAGGAGACGTGGCACACCCGAACTGGAAGAGGCCGTACTGCATCAGTTTGAAGAGAACCCATCAACGAGTACACAAGTAATTTCTAGGGGTTTTACGAGTGGGACTGTAAAAGAAGTGATGTGATGAGCCACGCTTAATCCATTACTTGCAAAATTGGTAGCGTTACCAACATGTTTTTAAATCAAGAATGAGATTTTCACTCTGCAGCGGAGTGTGCGCTGATATGAAACTTCCTGGCAGATTAAAACTTTGTGCCTGGCCGAGACTCGAACTCGGGACCTTTGCCTTTCACGGGCAAGTGCTCTACCAACTGAGCTACCCAAGCACGACTCACGCCATCTCCTCTCAGCTTTACATCTCCCAGTGCCTCGTCTCCTACCTTCCAAACTTTACAGAAGCTCTCCTGCGAACCTCGCAGAACTAGCACTCCTGAATGAAAAGATATTGCGGAGACATGGCTTAGCCACAGCCTGGGGGATGTTTCCAGAATGAGATTTTCACTCTGCAGCGGAGTATGCGCTGATATGAAGCACATGCCCGCGAAAGGCAAAGGTCCCGAATTCGAGTCTCGGCCCGGCACACAGTTTTAATCTGCCAGGAAGTTTCATGTTTTTAAATGGTTGTACCACGTAAGCGGTACTTTTCCGGACATATGTTCCAGTTCAGGTTATTATCTACTTACTCCCCTCTACAAGTTGTAGAAATTTGAAACGTGGATTTCTGAACGCCCTTGTTTAGCGATCAGGAGGTTTAGATAAGATGAAATAGCGCTGTTAAGAGCCACATAGATAGTCATTTTTCCATTGCTAGTACTCAAATGAAACTGGAGTGACAAGTGCCCGTATTGTATTGTATTGTCAGCCATTCACAGAACAGTGGCTTTCTGAGTACCTATGTAGCTGCCGCCGTAGCAAAGAACTGTTTTCCAATATATCACACGTGATAAGTTTTACGAGACTCTTTTCTAGTAACACGAATCGATGCAAGCTAACGAAATTCTTGTCCACCATAGTAAGTCCGCAGGAGTACAAAAGCACTGATTACCATCATATTCAAAATACAAGGTATGCATGTAAATAAAAGCTTATTCGCTTGGGTCCGTAGCTTCAGGGTGCCCATGACGTTTTCTCTAGAATTTGGCAGTCGATCGAATCATCAGTCGAAAGCCCCGGGCGACGCGTGGAAGAAGCAGGAGCGGCGGGACAGCCGCAAGGCGTGTTGGCGCAGTCTCGCTTTCCGCTACAAGTTTGCAGCCTGCTTCTCAGGTCGCGCGGCTGGCTCAGCCGGCGGGATTTAGCGTCGCCGTCTGCGGCTCGAAGAAACGCACTGCGCTTGCTATTCCGCACGGAGGATTTCGCAGCCGGCAGCTCTCCCGTAATTCTCCACTCTCCTCGCCGTGCCGCTCTCTAGTAGCATTCTACGCTAGTAGTTTCACCGGACGTCTCTTGTAAGAGACATTAGGCGTATTTCCACTGGCTCTTCGATACATTACATTTGCAGTTTCATTTTCAAAATGTTTATGAATCAGCGCAGACAAATACTTCCCATCCCGTGTCTCATGCGGGGCTCAGTATAACCGGAAACAGTCGGTTTGATTTGTTTTACAAATAAAATGTTTTTTAAGTAGAATTTTATATGCTAATCAATATACCGGTCCCAAATTAGCCACCACCATCATCATCTTATATATTTTGGTGTTAAACATCTTAGCCTGATCCGAAACCGAGAAATTTAAAACTGGCCGCCCAATCTTCTTCGTGGTCTTCACATTCTTGCTCTGTCCTTAATTTAACAGTCACAAGTTTTCCTTGGTATCCGGCTTTGAGCCATACGCAGCAAAAAATGTGTGTGAAATCTTATGTGACTTAACTGCTAAGGTCATCACTCCCTAAGCTTACACACTACTTAACCTAAATTATCCTAAGGACAAACACACAGACCCATGCCCGAGGGAGAACTCGAACCTCCTCCGGGACCAGCCGCACAGTCCATGACTGCAGCGCATACGTAGCAGATGTACAACCCATTCCATGCTGTTCGATTATTTCTACTGTTCCTATTACATTGAGCTTCATTCTTATCTCACTGTGCCTCTTATAGTCTAATTTGTATCCAGCCGTAGTTACAAGAAGTCTCATCTCTCCGTCTTCAGTGCTCTGTAATTATTTGGCCGTTAATATTCATACTTCGGATACACATAGCAGTAAAAGCACAGTCATAGTATTCTAGAACTTAAGTCATCGCTTTTCTGGTTTTGTTCAGAAGCGTTCCTTTAACTGTACCTAACGTGGTATGGCGGCATACACCTAATTATGTTATTATTTAAACATACAACATCAGTAAACGATGTATCTAACGTCCAGTTGACAAAAACTGTCAGTCAAGTACATGTGGTAATTCAGCTTCACCGTTTCAGACTTGCTTTCCAGAGAGAAGGGTCACAACGACTTTGAGTTATTTAAATGAAATAGATTAATTTGTGGAAGTTTGGAAGTAGAGATAGGCAAAATTTCAATCATTACATATCAACAGTTCCATAAAAATTTCGTGCATTTCCAAAAACTTACACTTGAGGTAGTCAAAAAACTTACGGGAGTGTAGCCGGGTGACGGCGTAAGCAACCGCCGATATTTCAATAGGAGGACACGCCGCCATTTGGTGCTCCACATATCGTGTAGCAAAACACGTAGCTTCTCTGCTGACCTCTCGAATGGGAAGTTGCAGTACACAGACTGGAAACAGATATTGTCGTGCTTATCCTGACATCAGGGTGTGGAGTTACGTAGTGCGCCCATTGCGTGTGGTGACTGCGAATGAGTAATGTATGAACAATCGAGCACTAGCCTTTTACATTATTAAGTAACTTATCATTATTGTACACTAGGGATGAGTCAAATGATCTACCACTGTTTAAAAACGACTGGTTTTATATTCGGGAGGGTAGAGGCTCGAATCTTCATCAGGCTATTTTGATATAGGTATTCTGTGGTTTCCGTAAACAGTTTTAGGCAAATACCAGGATCAGTCCTTCTGTGAGGACTCTGCTGCCTACTTTTCTCATCCTTGTAAAACTAGATCTGTGACAATGTGGCTGCCCGTGTACATGAATTACATTATTATTGACGTTCTTAAATTGTAACACGAACAAAAAGGGTTGAAATGGCTCTGAGCACTATGAGACTTATCTTTTGAGGTCATCAATCGCCTAGAACTTAGAACTACTTAAACCTAACTAACCTAAGGACATCACACACATCCATACCCGAGGCAGGATTCGAACCTGCGACTGTAGTGGCCGCGCGGTTCCAGACTGTATCACCTAGAACCGCTCGGCCACTCCGGCCGGCGTAACACGAACACACGTTCACGATCGTTGTAAAAGTGATCTGCAGATGACCAAAACTGTAGGTTCTACCACCACCTCCATCACTACTACTACTACTACTACTACTGCCACTGCTACTATTACTACAGAACACATATTATTCACTTACTGAATCTACTTATTTAACTTACAATTTAGGGTGCACTTGGTGACGACTACAATTCAGCCTTTCTACAAAAATAAAATGGCACTGTAAAGAAATCCAAAATTTGAATGTACTATTTTCTCATAACAATAGAAAATAATCGTGGCTTACTTATTGGCTCTACTGATCAGTCTTATAGTTTTAGGTACACTTGGCAGTGGCTGACTTACGCTGCTGCACAGAGGAAACTACATGACAGTTCGATGATGTAACAATAGTTTTAACATCTGCCTTTGTTTCACATCCATATTGATAACCGACGACAGTTGCTTCGCTTTCAACTACCCCTTCAGTTCACGTTTCAAATCCAGCCAAACATTATTACGACCCATGCTATGGTAATAACCTCGTCTTGCAGTATAAAACGTTTCTCACCTTCTGCTGATAATGCTCGTTCATAATGTTACACAGAGGAAACTGCGTGCAGCTTGGATCAAACTACATACTGAACAGTCGATGTATCAACATTATTTAATACACATTCTTATAGACGAGAAACCAAAGTTGCTGTATTTTCAACCGTCCACTTTTAACTACTTTTCATAGTCCACTAACATTATAGGGACACCATGCTAGGCAATTAGCTTCATTTTGCAGTATGAAATATCTGCAATTTTCGGTTGATAATGCTAACTTATGCTGTCTTAAATGTTAGTCAATGTTTGACAGACTTTGACAGTGTTCCACAAACACATCATTTTTCCCCGTTATGTCTTTGTTCTTTCCCATGATTGATCGAATTAAAGATACATGTACTTTTTCACATAATTAATTATGTTTACAATTGAAATTTATGAACCAATGTTCTTATTTCAAGTAGTCAGCTCAATTAACGAAATTAACATTTATGATGCATAATAGTTTTCCACTTAATCATGAGGAAATTGTTAATGACTACCTTTGTAGTGTATTTCAACATGTACACCTACACACGTACTCTGCAAACCGTCGTATGGGCGCGACGATGGTAGCCTACCCTGCTCCTCTCACAGACAGAGCGAGGGAAAAGCGACCATCTGTACAACTCCGTATGAGCCGTGTTTCTCTTACGTATCTTATTTTCGTGGTCCCTGCGCAAAATTTAACTTGGCGGCAGTAAGATCGTTCTGCTGCCAGCTTCCGATACTATTTCTCTGAATTTTCTCAATAGTGTTCCTCAGAAAGATCGTCCCTCTTCCTTCCAAGGACTCCCATTTGAGTTTCTAAACCGTTTCCGTAACATTTGCATGTTACTCGAACCTACTGGTAAGAAAACCAGTAGCCCACTTAGATGTCTTCCTTTAATCCGACCTGGTCGGATCACAAATGTTCCTGCACCACGACTCAAGAATCGGTCTACTAGTGTACTATATGCGGTCTCTTTCATAGATGAACTGCACTTTTCTAAAATCATCCCTATAATCTGATGTCGACCATTCTCCTCCCCTACTACTACCCTTACATGCTCGTTCGATTTCATATGTCTTTGCAACGTTACGCCTAGATATTTAACTGACGTGATTGAGTCAAGCACCACGCCACTGATTCTGTATTCGATCATTCGAATATATTCCTGTTTTGAAGGCCTAATAATTGAGGCATTTAGTACAGCAGTAATTCGGATCAGTATCTTCGAGTGCTGTTCACAGTTTTTCTTTTCACAATACCTTACAATAATATTGTTTTGCTTTCTGCATTAAGCCAGCTGATAGAACAAGCAAATATATCACCATTCCTTACTGCTTGCAAATATTTCACACATTACAGACTGGCGACCATGATGTACGCACTGACAAATGTCTTCTATTGACAGGTATTTTCTGAACATTTAATTCATTTTGCAACTAATTTATGTGTATATCTTTGATCATGAATTGCATGGGAATATTAATTTCGAGTGGGGAAAGTCCATGAGAGAGTAAAAAGACTGGCATACCGAAAGGAGAATTTATATCGTCAGTTAAGGACAAACGCAAATTTCAAATGTAATTATTCTCATACCGACTATATTGCTGCCAAATGCTTGCTCAGAATGGCTAAAAATTCAGCCTTGTGGTTTAGTTCTATGCAGTAATTAGCAATTTTAAGTAGTTACGTATATCTGAGCTCTGAGAAAATAATCGAATTAAGTACTGTTGGACTTCTTTTCTTTCTGAGCTTACTAGCAAGCCGTTGCATCGAGTAATAAGTAATGATATTTCTTATTTTAATAGAAAAGCAAGTTTTATTTCTCAAAATTTAGTTTAATCGATATTATGGTGAAAACATCTTAACAACTAACACTGGATACTTTTGAGACTAACAAAGTCGATTTGAGCCCTGTAGTGAAGCAATTTATCACTCAGCAAAACCAGTCGATAGATGTAGTAACTGAAAGCTTTCAAAACTAGAAGCAATGTTTTCAAAGACTCCTTACTACTAAACTGCGTAAGTGAAATTTCGACAGCGCAAGAGACCATGTCAACGGAAATTCAGGGTTTTCTACAGAAATGACAAATTTCTCAAAATAAAATAAAAAGAAGCACTGTCTGCCGAACAGACAGAAATTTTGTAGAAACACTTGGCTTTGTCGTTCAAAAACTAGCATAGCAGGACCCTGTCTCATCAGAAATTGCGTAACTTTCAGAGAAACAGGAGAAAATGACGAAGCAACTGTCTCCCAAAATATGAACATTAAAAAGAGCACAGGCTGGTTTACCACAGGCCATGCAGTCGGTAACAGATGAAGTTACTGAAATTAAGAGGGAGCAGTCCATGCTCTATGAACCTGTCTGACAGCTATCTAATAGGGCGAATAATATTACTGCCGAGGAGGAGAAATTCATGCTGCCCCCGTTCCAAAGAAAACAGTTTGCGTAGGAGCTACCTTCCTAGACGTCCTAAAAGAGTAAAAAACTTATTCACTTAATGAAAATGAAATACCAAGAAGCTATTGGATAGATTACTAGTCAGGTAATGGTGCAACATGATCGTTTCAATAGCCAAACGGAGACTGAGTTATGAAATGCAACAGAATAATCAGATCAATATTTGTCACTAACGCAAAACGCTGCTAGTGAGCCAATAGGAAGCCTAAATAAAGAATTAGCAGAGGTAAAGAATAGTCAGTCACTTGCACACGGTTCTGAAGAAAAGCTCGCATCTGAACCTGCGTTGAGCAGGCTTCAATGGATACAATCAGAACCTCGTAGTCCATCTCCTGATAGGGATATGACAAGCGATATAAGTCATCCATCGACATCTACCCAGGAAAATTAGCTCCAACTGCATTTATTCCCGAAGTGGTGGTCGAGGAATTGGGTGGGGTCAGTGATCTGTTAATTGGCATTATGGAGTATGACAATAAGCATGACATTAGCGACCCTGATGGTACTAAATCTGACAGTCATCACTTTATAGTGTCTCAATCAGCAATGAATGCACTCGTTCTGTTAACGAAGGTAAGAGCATATAGAATAAGTTCACAAATACGTGAGTCGCTCGAAGACTTATTAAATAACAGAACCCAGTATGTTGTCCTCGACGGCGAGTGTTCATCAGAGACAAGGGTATCGTCAGGAATTCCCTGGGGAAGTGCGAAAGGACAGCTGTTATTCTCTGCATACGTAAATGATTTCGCGGTCATTTGGCATACATAAATGATTTAGCCGCTACTTCTTGTAGCATAGTCAGGGGGAAATGTTCAGTTTGTCATTGATGTCAGAGCAATTAATTAAAATTATTGGATCCATCCAGACCTTGCCCAAGAACATCTAATAGCAATACAGAAACTCGATGGTGTTGTAAATGGTGTGATACGGATCTCACCAAAATCGATCTACATGACTTTTTATTGGCAACTCACTGTATCTGTGGAGCCAAAAAAGTACACTGCCTTCATCTACACCAGTGCAAATTGAAGATTTACCTTTCGGCCTGCGCCACAGTGCGGGTATTTCATTGTCGCATTTGACTCAGTGCTCAGCACTGAATCATCTTATAGGGTAACCCTGTTTGCAGATGACCTCTTCATAACAATGGAAACATGAGAGGACCACGCTGATCTTCCTGAGAGAGTTTTAAGCAAGATTCTGGAGGCTGACAGAACTGTCAATCTTTGAAAATTTGGGCACAAGGTAATCAAAGTTTAGGGGCATATAAACAAACCACATGGAATTCCCGCTCGATAATATTTCACACATTACACATTCTGTACTTATAAATTGCAGGTTCTAATATGATAATAGCATGCATTTTTCTTTCTCCAAGGAAGATGTAAAAATTTCCTGTAGGTACTTATCAGGGATACTTTATAAGATCGGTAACTTGATAACCAACATCCCTGTTCAGTCTTGGTTGCAGATTTGACAAATAAATTTGCTACATATCTTTATTCTGCAATTGCGGCTCTTCTACCTTAAACTGTCTACTCCAACAGTCTTAGTATTGTTTAGAATCACGTGCTGTTTCCTTGGTAGTATTCTTGCATGCAGAAGTCGTGGATTGATGTTAGGTAATCACTCATCTAAAGTTTGTGAAAAATTCCAGTAAAATCTTGTATTACATCCAGATCAATAAGGTAATTGTTGTCTACCTGAATCTGCTGTAATATTCCAGGCAGCACATTTTCGCGAATTTAAAGTGGACATAACTCTAAAATACAGCAAATGCTTCCTTGTTTAACATAATGGATCACCTCTTCTCTAATTGTTTTTAGCTATCCAGTAGCAACAGTTGCCCCTCTCTGATAGCTACCATATATATGTGCAGCCCGTGGCTCTATCATCATCATCGTCATCATCATCATCATCATCATCGTTTAAGACTGATCATGCCTTTCAGCGTTCAGTCTGGAGCATAGTCCCCCTTATAAAATTCCTCCATGATTCCCTATTCCGTGCAAACATTGGTGCCTCTTCTGATGTTAAGCCTATTACTTCAAAATCATTCTTAACCGAATCCAGGTACCTTCTCCTTCGTCTACCCCGACTCCTCCTACCCTCTACTGCTGAACCCATGAGTCTCTTGGGTAACCTTGCTTCTCCCATGCGTGTTAACATGACCCCACTATCTAAGCCTGTTCGCCCTGACTGCTTCATCTATAGAGTTCATTCCCAGTTTTTCTTTGATTTCCTCATTATGGACACCCTCCTGCCATTGTTCCCATCTACTGGTACCTACAATCATCCTAGCTACTTTCATATCCGTAACCTCAAACTCACTGATAAGGTAATCTGAATCCACCCAGCTTTCGCTCCCATACAACAAACAAGGTTAGTTAGGTTTAACTAGTTCTAAGTTCTAGGGGACTAATGACCTCAGCAGTTGAGTCCCATAGTGCTCAGAGCCATTTGAGCCAATACACGTGTGTCGCTCACAGCCTTCCTGAATTCCTGATCTGTTAGTATATAGTCAATGACAGATCTGGTTCCCCTGTCTTCCCAAGATATACCGATGAATGTTTTTATGTTTAAAAAAGGAGTTTGTGATTACTAAGCCCATACTGGCACAGAAATACAAGAGTTATTTCCCGTTCCTGTTGGCCTCCATATCCTCTCCAAATTTACCCATAACCTTTTCATACACTTCTGTTCGATTTCCAGTTCTGGCATTATGACTTGAAAAGTATAACGAATGCAAGTTTGAACGCATAAATTAGTACCGCTTGCCTGAGACCTTGCTGACTAAGCGTATGTACACATCTTAGCACAGCCACCCTTACATAATCCTGACTTAACTGTCGGTAGTGCCTCCCAAACGTAGAACATGTCTCGACTCGTCTGAGACCTTGCTAAATCATCATACATTACACATCTTAGGATATACACGTGACGCCTCTCTTACGCCTCCCCTTCCTCCACGCCTATGTTATTCATGTATTTCTAATAGGCCTTATCTTCTTACACATGCTAGCATCTGCTGTCCTCCCTGTTTCATCTCTCAGAGCCACCTATTCGTCTTCTATTGTCGTCCTTTTCCCTGTCTTCAACCACTGGCTAATGCTCCCGGGGAAACTTTCAGTAACCTAAGGTTCCCTCAATTTACGCAGGTCTCATCTCGTTATTTTCCTTCTCTTTTCCAATTTCTTTTGTTTTTCCCTTCAGTTCATAGCCAATAAATTACGGTACAAGTTCACTTCCAGTTGAAAGCTGTCATAGTTTAAAATATGGTTTTGGAATGTCGGATTTACCATTACACTCGGTGACCACTCGCTTTCGAGGCATGTGGCCAGCTGGCAGGGCCGACCGCTGTGTCTGCGGTGCAGGTGGCCGGATGTCCACAGCAAGGATAGTGTGGTTTGTCACGTAAGATGTTTCTAACATATGTAACATAAACACTTACAGAGAAAAGTATATTACTCACGTATATTAAGCAAGGAGATCTTGGAACTGTCTCGCTTCATTGTTTAACCATTTCTGTCAGCTAGTTAGGAGATTGATAATTACGCTCTGCAGTTCCCTCCGAGAAACGTCAAAAATTTTTTCACGAATGTTAGTTTTAAGTGCACGGATATAATTTGTACACTTTTCCTTTAACGATCCCCCTCCTCAAAGAGATAAAAATCGCAGCGAGTTAAATCAAGTGAAAGAGGAGGTTATATGTTTTAATGATAACTCTGTCTTTTATAACGTTATGAATTTTCTGTAATGAAAAGTTCGCTGTGTGTGCCATCCCAGAGCCCTGCTGAAAGATCGCGTCCCCGCCCAGTTAATGGGCCAAAATAAGGGTACAAAATATTTTCCATTCCTCTCGCTATTGTTTTCTGGCAATAAATAGGGGCTATGGTTCGCTCGCCTTCAGTACAGCGCCACACTCCTGGTTTCGGGGCATGCAGGATATTACGTGAGGCTTTATAGAAATCCAGTAGCGATTAACTTATCCTCTAAGGAGGATCCGTGATTCTTCTAAGAAGAAAGTTAGGTGACGATCAATTTCTCCGTAATATACCTTATTCAAAATCCATTCACAAGACCTCAATCTTTTTGCAAGGTCACCTTTTTAAGTTCTTGTATTGCAGTTGCTTTATGTTGCAGTTGCTTCATGGGGCTGAATTTCAGTATCTTTGTAGCTGTTTGAACAAAGCCATAGGAAATTCCAGTACGCTGAGATGTCAGCTGATTTTCGAAGAGATCTTTACAGAGCATGCCCATTGTTGTCCAGAGCTGCTTCTGCGAGTAGAGTACACGATTGTCTTATGTTTTCTGTCAAGATCACTCCCCATTTTACGAAATTTAACAGTTGATGAATTATACTCAGATTACAAACGTGAACATCAGGAAATTCCTCTTGGAATAATCTCCTTACTGCACATGCTGATTCTGTACACATTTATGAATCATACATAAATTCTCTTTGGCGAATAGAACTTTCGTATTTCACCATTCCACTTCAAACATTTTCACTCATTACACTGCATTTCGTCGCCTGACAAACTGTGCCACCTGCAGAAGACTTCTACACAAACAGAACCTGCCTCACAGCAGAAAGGAAATAGATTATCCGTCAATGCCGCCTCCTGCTGGCTCCTCGCGGATGAAAAAACATACCGTCAGGTGGCGGTTGTGTTACGGATTGATCACCCTTTATAATCAATCTATTCCTTCCAGTATCAAAAGGTTTCTTGCACATATACATTCCTCTTTCCTGATTCTTAAACCAATTTTTAGCAATGAATAACAAAGCTCTGTGCAAAACTGTAATAGGTGTACTCTTTTTCCATTCCTTTCCCCCAGTTTATTTTCTGTTGTTACTCTTATTTCACATCCCAATAGCGAATTCCATTCCTCTATAAGAATAAAATTTTTTGTCTCCCTTAACTGTCTGAATAATTTTCTTTTCTTTATCTTAAGTTCTTCCAATGATCTGTAGAGCTAGATGGAATGTAATTTTGTACAACCTTGGTAGGTGTTGGTTGTGTGTCTTTCTTGACTACGATAATATGTTCATTGCGCTGTATATAACAGCCTACCAACATTTCTTTTTTCTTATTTATTATTTTTCCTAGTTCTGCATTACCACTACTTTTGTATCTATAATCCATACTCACCTGTCCTTATATAAAGGCACATTTGCATGTCGAGCGTGAGTTTCCTCGGAAACGCGAAATACTAATTAAATAAATAATCAGTGACAAATAAATAAAGCCTATGGCACACAACTGCAGCGCTGTGTCGCTGATAAAACAAAAGCACAATTTCGTTACTCTTATGTTTGATTAAGAAAGGGAGAGCTCTGGTTGAAGTGGTGCGAGTAGCACGTATTTTATTTTATTGTCTGGCACACCGCCATATTTTATGTTATAGAAGAATACTGCGAGTTGCAACCACACTAGGCACTCGATTCTGTAAAGAATTTATATTTATAAAAGTAAGTAGGATTATGAACTGTAGGCCTATTCATTGAATATATCTGATTTAACTAACTGTGTAACTTTTTTATGTTTAGTAGACAATCACCTCTGTACGACGTATTGGCATGGCTGGCAAATTATTGTAATATTGAGATTTAGATTATGAGTCCGCACCTACCGCAGCAGTCTTTGGAAACGATTTAATTACGAAGTCCGATTATTCAGTTTTATTTCACGGTCAACTACGAGTAACATTGCCTTTACGAAAAAGCCATTGTCAAGCGTCTGATACCGAATAATTAAACGTCACGATCCAGATAAGGAAATACAATTGCAATCACAATCACCATCGTACAGATAGAATAATTAATATTTAAATAACAATATATATATTTATTTATTTATTTTATTTATTTTATATTGGCGACTGCGTGTCGGACTTGTTATTTTGTCATTTGTTACATTGTTCTCTTTGTTTCATGTAAAAAATCAACTTTCTGGACCTGGACGTCAATGTATGAGAGATAACAAAATTTGAAGATATTTTCCAATTCTGAAATTTTGCGGGAAGACGCAATGAAACTTCCAGCAAAATAAGGTAAGACGCAGCATCTTTGCATTAGCAGGCTTGACCAGACGTATAATTCAGTGTATTAGCTTTTCAGTAAATTCTGTAGTGTTTCTTTTCCGCATAACAGTTTCAGTGATAAATTTCATTCTCAGTACTTTTCCCTAAACAATAACGTATGCAACAATACCAATACACGAGTGTACAATATGGCCGACTTCTGTACGATATCATGTAACATGGCCAGCAGCCATTACCAATAATCTCAAATTCAGTTTATATTTTTAAATTAACAGACAGCCATTGTTGCTACGACCGATTCATGCTCAACTACATTTTATTTTAAAATCAGTGTCAAAAATTTTCTTGAAACATATATCACGTGTGGCATGGTAATAACTAGAAAACAATACGCAAAAATGGAACAGCAGGGACGTACTATTCAGGCGCAATCCGACTCGGACGTGAGACAAGTGTTAGAAAATGACTTTACGACAGCAACCGGTAGTGACGATTCATCAAACATTGACGCAAGTGTTGACGAAAATTTTGACGATAGGCCGTCCACTACAAAAATTTCAAAATCTCAATCAGAGCCCATGTTAATGCATGACGTCACGTCTAATGACGCGGCGGGGGCAGAGACCTTGCAAACGGTAAACATTGCCGACATGTTACGAATGCTAATGAAACAAAACGCAGAAAATATGGCAACCATAAGGAAACAGAACGCCGAAAACATGGCAACCTTAAAGGCACAATTAGAGACACAAAATGAACAGTTAAAAACACAAAATGACGAAATCAAATCTGATCTCATAGCAATCAAGATAGGTAATGACACTTTGTGTAAACGTGTGGAACTTATAGACACCACACTGACCAAACAGATGACCGAACTCAGTACTAAATTTTCCCAGCTCAATACGAGACAAGAAAAGACTACAACTGACGTAGCACTTTTACAGACACAAGTAAAAAACCTTAATGTCACGTGTGAAGTTCTTACTGAACAAATTCAAACATATCCTTCAGTACATGACAACCTTGAAAAACGAATTACTGACGTACAGAATAAATTTGACAATGTTGAACAACACCTGACTGACATCTTACAATCAGATGCCACAGCTCATTTTGAAAATATTAATAAAGAATTTCATGATTGGGTTGAGAACAAAGACAAACATTTTGATAGATGCTTACGTGAGAATTTACCAACAATTGTGCACGACTCCGTAGCGCAATACATTACTAATAACAAACAGCTGATCAGTGACGCAGTACAATCCGTCACTGCACCCATGAGACAATTCACCGATCAACTACAGTCTGAATGTAACGAAAATATCAGTCAAAATGTACAGTTCAGAAACCAATATACATTCGAGTATGATACACACATTCCGCACACGACAAATACACAAGAACAAAACACACCACGACTACAACACATACCACGATGTGGAAACACAAACACAAGCTATTATCATGGTAAACCACAGCAACATTATCGTAATTACTCGCCAGCTGAACATACCAGTAATTACAGTGGAATAAATCCATATCACAATGCGAAGGAAGATGAAAGCTTAATGAAACACAGGCAATTTCAGATTTTTATCCCAGAAAAACGAACCATTCATCCGGTGATTTTTCTTAAATCTTTTAGTAACGCATTTCCACGCACTTGGAGTGACCGAAAAAAGATTTCATATATTGTCGGTTACATCCAAGGCGATGCAGCTGTCTGGGCATACAGTCAAGCTGACGTATGTACCACGTACAGTGAGTTTGAGCGTGCTTTTCTGAACAAATTCTGGTCGCAATCCGTCCAGGAGCGACTCAGAAGACAAATTTTAGAACCTGAAACTTTTAACAGTAAAAATGGTAACTTACGCAGATATTTTGAAAAATACTTGAACATGGGACATTTTTTAGACGAACCAGTCGCAACGCGTGATATACTCCGTGCGTTGAAGGCCAAATTGCCTTTCAACATTAAAGAAAAACTCCTACATATCCCGGATGACGATTCAGATTATTTTTTAACAGCCTTAGATTCGGTTGACTTGTTACTTGAAGATCAGCGCTTCGCGCGGCAAAACAGCAGCCACAATGTTTACACTAGTGGTATGCAAAACATGCAGGCTTGCCAACTCAATTCTGGCGCGCCCACAGTTGGATACGCGGTACAGCAAAAACAGCAAACTCACATGCCGTCTCAATACGGAAATCAAAATCAACACGCGTATTCCAGTACAAACAATAGTTACAACAGTAATAACATTTCATGCGGCAATCCATACAAGAGGCACCGCGGTAATAACTACAACGGTAACAACAGATACAAAGGTAATAACAAAAACACAAACAGAAATAGAAATAATAGTAACTACGAGCCAAGACAGCATCAAGGTTGGACTCGTAACGATCAGTACTTTCATTCAAACTCTGCTTTACCACAGCAGCCACCAGGTCAAAATTGGAGCATACCTTACGACCGACAGGTAAGTTATAATGCGCAACAGCAACAACAACCGCAAAAGTTTGGAGATCATAATAGGCAATATCCGAATGTGAATATAATAGAAATGACACCTGATGCACAACCTCAATCTGTGTCAGTACCTAGTACAAATGCTAATCCAACAAACTAGAAACAGTCACTACTTTGCCCCAGGTCGTGGCTGAAGAACTCTTGGGGGGCGACTTCAATGTTAATCAGTTATTTGACACCACACTTGAACAACAGAATAATGATATGCCGAGTAATTCTAAACAAAAACTACCTGTTTTATTTATAAGATACAACCACAATAACAATATATCAGATGAACTTTTACAAGACAGTACACAATGTCGTTTAAACACAAATGAAATTGTTTTAGCATCTACTACTGGTGTAGTAGGTGGGATTCCAACTACTATTATCCTAGATACAGGTGCAGCTGTGAGCGTTTTGTCTTTTAATTTCTATAAAAAGATGTGTGAATTGGAACCTGTGCCTGAGTTTCCTGCCCAAAACTGTAAAATAACTACTGCACTAGGTAATAAGTCATGTAGGGTTACGAAGCAAGTTTTTGTAAACGTTAAAATGGGTAATGGAACCGTACAATGGCCATTCCTGGTTGTACAAAACCTTGTGACAAATTGCATATTAGGAATAGATATTATGAGCGAGAAGGACTGCATTATAGACTTCTCCAAAGGTAAATGTATTTTAAATGATAAAGGCAGTGTAATTATTATTGATTTGGACAGGAGAACTCTAAAGCATGACAAACACTGTACAGGGTACAAGGTTCAGTTAGTACTTGACAATGACATTCAAGACATGCAAACACACTCATCTGACACAGAGCTAATGGACTTGAAAACATTGCTTGATCATAAGATAAGTGAAGCTACAGCTCTCAGTGTACATGAACGTATAAAACTACAGGAAGTGTTATCCAAATATTTACAAGTTTTTACCAAACGATTAGGTGTTATCAACACGTATGTGTACAAGATTGAAGTTAAGCCTCACAAGATCTTCTACCATAAGACATATAACGTACCGTTATCTCAACGACCTGCTGTGTGGCAAGAATTAAAACAAATGTTAGACTGGAAGGTCATTGAACCATCCACCTCACCTTATTGTAGTCCTCTACTTGTTGTCAAAAAATCAAATGGAAGCATTAGGTTAGTGTTAGACGCACGAGCTATTAATGAAATAATTTTACCGGTTCACACAAAACCTGAAAATTTAGAAGAGCAATTACAGAAATTTCTAGATGCAAAATATTTTTCCACAATAGATCTCGCTAATTCGTTTTGGTAGGTGGGTATCACTCCTGATTCTCGGAAATATACTGCATTTATGTTCGGGGGGCGAACCTATCAGTTTTGTGTTCTACCCTTCGGACTGAATGTCAGCTCTGGGGTATTCATTACAGCCCTGGATACCGTGCTTGGCGACGATTTAGTTGAGACAGTCACACACTATGTAGATGATATACTGATAGCCACACAATCTTGGAATGAACACGTTGACACTCTTCAAAGAATTTTAGAAAAATTTGCACAAGCTGGAGTCACAGCCAACCTAAGAAAATCAAAGTTTGGTTGCAGTGAGATAAAATATCTAGGACATATCATTAATTCACAGGGCATACGTCCGGATCCCAGTAAATTAGATGCTATCAGAAACTTTCCTAGCCCTCGAACTAAAAAGCAGTTAAAATCATTCCTTGGGCTATGTTCATTTTTCAGACGTTTTTTGCCACAACCACTTTTGAACAGTAAACATCTGCTAAATCTACTCAGAAAGAATCAAGTTTGGATCTGGTCGGAACAGTGCCAGAATGACTTTAATACAATTAAACATGCTTTAGTGAATGCTAACATATTGAGCCATCCAGATTTCAATTTAGATTTTTGTATGACTTGTGACGCTTCACGTACTGGCTTGGGCTGTTGCTTATTTCAAGATGTAAAGAATAAAGAGGAGGAACAGATAAGAATTATTGGGTTTGCGAATCGCACTCTAACTGAATGTGAGCGTACATACTCCACTACTGAGTTAGAAACACTTTCCATAGTATGGGCATTCAAGAAATTCAATTATTATTTATTTGGAAAACATACAGTAATTTACACCGATCACCAGGCCCTGACATTTTTGTTAACTTGTAAACTTGTACATCCTAGACTATCAC
Organism: Schistocerca serialis cubense; assembly: GCF_023864345.2. Classification (NCBI taxonomy): domain Eukaryota; kingdom Metazoa; phylum Arthropoda; class Insecta; order Orthoptera; family Acrididae; genus Schistocerca; species Schistocerca serialis. The sequence goes on from NC_064644.1 coordinate 58,960,050, forward strand.
GATGGGCAGTTACACTTCAAAACTACTCTTTTGAAATTAAGTACATAAGAGGTAAGGACAACACCATTGCAGACACTTTGTCTAGACTTCCACAAAGTATGAATGATACCAACAGTGACTTAGAAAATATAAATGACTACAGGATTCTCTTAATGCAAGACAAGCAGTATCACCAATATTATATTGATATGTGCAAAAACATGGCTGAATTACAAAAATCTGATCCTCACTGGTATAAGATAATAACATTACTGGTAGAAAAACACAATCATCCTTTGACTAAGTATTACAAGTTACACAATGATGTGTTATTTTACCGCCGACATCCAAATGCTACTAACTGGTGTGTATGCATTCCCAAAGAGTCTGAACGTAATCTAATTTGGCACACACACTTAGTTTGGGGTCATTATGGGACGAAAAAGTGTTAGGCAAAGCTCAGTACATACTGTTATTTTGGCAATATGAGAAGAAAAATTTACAGGGAACTAAAAACATGTGTCATATGTCAAAAATCAAAACCTCAGAATTTATCCACAAAAACAGATTTACATTCTATTTTACCTAGTAAACCCCTGGAAATTCTGTGTACTGACATCAGTGGACCGCATCCAGCAAGCTCTGGAGGCGTCAAATATATCTTAGCTTTTTACGATATATTTTCTAAACATGTAAAACTTTATGCTTTAAAATCCGCCACTGCAAATGCTATAATACGAAGATTCTCAAGTGATTACCTGACGCACGAGGGGAAAACCTAAAGCAATTCTATCAGATAATGCAGCATACTACTCTGGGTACAAATGGAGAAATTTCTTGAAGGACAATAACATCAAAAGTATATTTATTTCGAGGTTTAGTCCACAATGTAACGCGACTGAGAGACTTTTCCGAGAATTAAATCGATTCATGAGGACCTATATTTCATCAAAACATACTAATTGGGTGTCCTACCTAAGTCTTTTCGAAGACGTACACAATAACTTAAATATTTACGATACGAATTACACACCTAACGAGATCATGTTCAATTGCAAACAGAACGATCAGTGGATAGAACCATTACCTAAGTTGTCAGACAAGGAAATCACACCTGAACAGAAAATAAAAGAAGTATTGACTACATTGACACATCACGCACAAATACGAAACAAACATCACAGAAACATAATAAAAAGAAAACAAAAATTCGAGGTAGGAATGCTTGTACTACTTCGTACTCATCATAAATCTGTAGCACTCAAACGACGCAACGCTAAGTGGCGTCTGCTATATGAAGGACCTTATATAATTGTTAACATACCGCATCCTGGTACGTATCTGTTACAACATCCTAGAACTAACAAAATTATTGGGCTATACGCACACCGAGATCTTAGAGCATTTCATGCTGAATAATGCCAAGGTCATACCCATCAAAATATTGCTAAGCAACTCGAAAAACTCTGTTGTTACAACACAGATAATAAGTAGTATAGAAATTTTCATTTCAGCGGTTCCAGTTGAAGACAGAAGAACTCTTCTTTCAGCGCGCGCCTCCACCTGAAGGACGGAATATTAAAGTAAAATTTATGATTACGTAGCAGTGGATGACATATTAATTTTTCACGGAACATTTGTTACTGAAGGTACCACTGACTTGGTGTGACACCTGACGAACTGACAGACGCCATCTGTGAAGCGATCTTTTAGTTTGAGAAATAGATTAGACGCACATCTCTCAACACGAAAAGCATCTATCAGTAGTCAAGGCCACACAGACACTCTACACACACGCACAAAACGCGAGGAATCGAACATTTTCTCTCTCTTACTATTTTGAATATTTATTGAGTAGTGAAAACGCCTGGTCTTGCCTACTGATGTAATGAATGTTGTGTCTAACCTATCTTACTTTCAGATGACATCACAAAAAACATCGATAATATCCCAGCAAAACCGCTAAAGAGGATGTAAATATCTGCAATTCATGTAATCAAATGTGACACAATGTAATAACCTATAGCGATGTAATGATGATGTAAACATGTTTATGTGCAACTATATTATGTTATGCTAAGAAAATATGTGACGTGTGTATGTATAATTACTTATTTTTTTAACTGATGTATAGTGTAACTGTTACTATGTAAAAATTTGAACAAAACGAGTGCCAAAAAGACATTGCATAGTGAACCACTGTTCACGGGCATTAACAAACATTACTAACTCTGCAACTACGCGGAAACCTATGTGAAAGAAACTGTTAATGCCATTCATTATGCAGCGTATCTATGTAAACGCGATGAACGATTTCCTTGATTAATAACTACGAACATTTAGGTGAGCTATATTCAGCAAAAAAAAAACTGAAAATGTGAAGTGCATTAATTCGTGCATCGTCTAGTGACATTACTACAGTACCCGACTTCAAGATGTTAACTGGATTAAATGGACACAAAGTGCCTGTCCAGAAAACAACACGACGGGTGGAAGAATTTTGGTTAGAACTTCAGGGAATGAAATGTTCTCGAAATGTGACGGACACTCTTACCTGGACTGTCCAAGGATCGACGCCAGCTATGTGCCGTCCGAGGTTCTGCAACCAAGCTTCCACGGAATGTAAAAAACCAACTGCACGTGGACCAATTACTCGACGGGTCACGTCTGATCTGTAATAAGCAATGCTTTTAGTCACAACCAACTGCATCACTGCTACTATAATGGAAATGAGAAATGGACACGCTTATGTATTAATCACGTTGTTATACAACGATGTCACTGTGATCAAAAAACTTTACCACAACGATACTAACCTGTAAAAAATTATTGTGCAGCGGATGAATATGAACTGTAATAACGACACGATGTGTATAGGTCAACGCACCTGAAAAATACGGACATTTTTCTTTGAAGTATTTCAAAACAATACTATGTAACTAAGAACATTCAACAATCTAAATTGTATTGTGTTATAACAAATATTGTAAATTTAAAACTAAGTTACCTGTCATAGAATGTAGTCTTCATATGTAATCTTGGTTGAATATTTTCTTTGCGCAACGACTGAAAAACGCGCGCACACGAACAATATGAACTGCAATACTGTGCCGCGTGATCTAACTGTACGATATAACGGCAGTCCCGCAGTTACACAGACGCTTCTGCGCATGCGCGCACTCTATCTGCCAACATTAGAACTTTTACGGTGCACCCGCGTCAATCAAATTTTGTATATAATGTGTATAATATGTAATGTAAGTCATGTAAATAGTTGTAGATAACTTAGATTTTCTTGTGCCTTTAGGTGAATTGCTCGCCTGCAGGTGTGTCCTTTCGCCTCGCAATTCAGGGGGCAATATAAAGGCACATTTGCATGCCGAGCGTGAGTTTCCTCGGAAACGCGAAATACTAATTAAATAAATAATCAGTGACAAATAAATAAAGCCTATGGCACACAACTGCAGCGCTGTGTCGCTGATAAAACAAAAGCACAATTTCGTTACTCTTATGTTTGATTAAGAAAGGGAGAGCTCTGGTTGAAGTGGTGCGAGTAGCACGTATTTTATTTTATTGTCTGGCACACCGCCATATTTTATGTTATAGAAGAATACTGCGAGTTGCAACCACACTAGGCACTCGATTCTGTAAAGAATTTATATTTATAAAAGTAAGTAGGATTATGAACTGTTGGCCTATTCATTGAATATATCTGATTTAACTAACTGTGTAACTTTTTTATGTTTAGTAGACAATCACCTCTGTACGACGTATTGGCATGACTGGCAAATTATTGTAATATTGAGATTTAGATTATGAGTCCGCACCTACCGCAGCAGTCTTTGGAAACGATTTAATTACGAAGTCCGATTATTCAGTTTTATTTCATGGTCAACTACGAGTAACATTGCCTTTACGAAAAAGCCATTGTCAAGCGTCTGATACCGAATAATTAAACGTCCACGATCCAGATAAGGAAATACAATTGCAATCACAATCACCAGCATACAGATAGAATAATTAATATTTAAATAACAATATATATATTTATTTATTTATTTTATTTATTTTATACTTACTGCCACTGCACTTCACTAATTCCCACTACATGTAATTTCGACCTACCAACAGCCTCCTTTGATAATCTCTAATCTACCTAACCTGTTAAGGTATCAAATGTGCCACACACCATCCTGTAGAATTCCATTGTTTTTCTTGATGTCGAAATGTTCCCGAGTAGTCCCCACGTAGAGATCCGAACGGAGTGCTGTTTTACCTCCTCAGTATTTACCCAAGAGGATGCCATCACTAACACTAGAAAAGAGCTGCATTCCCTGAGAGAAATAAGTAACAGCTGTAGTTTCGTCTTTCCTTCAGCCGTTTGCAGTAGCAGGACAGCAAGGCCATGTCGGTCAAAGTTACAAGGGCAGATCAGTCTCCTGCAACCACTGAAAAGACTGTTGCCCCTCTTCATGAACCACTGGTTGGTCTGGCCTCTGCATTGTGGTTACGCTTGCAGACCGAGCGAGATGGCGCACTGGTTATCACACTGGACTCGCATTCGGGAGGGCGACGGTTCAAACCCACGTCCGCCTTCAGGCAAATGCAGCAATGGTTCCTTTGAAACTGCACGGCGTACTTCCTTCCCCAATCCGATGGAAGTGATGGCCTAGCCGTTTGGTCACCTCGTCCAAATCAACCACTGAACCAACCTGCAGTACGGCTACCTGTGTCACTGAGGCATGCAAGCCACCGCACTTTCGCATCGTCTGTGGCCCATGTGGGGACAGAGGCGTAAGACATTTTTCCCTCGGTGCATTTGTTCTTGGATCAGGAAAGAAACTCACCAACAAGACCAAAAATACCTTCCAGTATATGGTATACCAGGAACTGTCGAGTATGCATGTAGATGCAGAACTCGTTTTTGATCTGAGAAACTTCCTTAAAAGGTAAGGGATTGCGTGTGAGATTAGTTTGCATATTTTCTGGAACCCTTGTCGCAATTTATACCATACTTGGTACACTTCTAACGTAAAACCTGAAAAATATAAGTACTGCATGAATAAACTACGTGCCCCCAAAATACGGTGGCGATTCTGGCTTGGGTGTGACATATGGAGAATAATCGTGGATGTCCAATGGTAGTGTTCAGTCAATGGTATTAGTGGTGGCTAGGTTAGTTGTCGAGAATCCCAAAGACCGTAACGGCACGTTTTTCTAGTAGAACGAGTATAAATCTGTAAAATATATTATTTTTGATACGGGTAAAGGTGAAACATGTTAATGACGAAAATTTATAACAAAACGTTTTGCTACGGATTTATGATCTGGCAAATATTTACAATACTTTGATCGCAATTTCAGCACCACGTAGTTGAGCAGACGTATGCTATATTTATTTGCGGTTGTGATCGCCAGTCCGAAAATTGGTTTGTTTCAGCTCTCCACGTTATTCTATAGTTTACAAGCCTCTTAATTTCTGCATAATTACTGCGCTCCACTTTTATATGACCCTACTTACCGTATTGTAATCTCGGTGAACCTCAATAATTATTATCCCCCCCACAGTTCGCCGCATTATCAAATTAACTATTTCTTAAAGTAAGAATCTGTCACTTCACAAGCAAGCGATGGTTATTTTGCAGGCGTTCCGGAATCGCTGTTCGAGGCTGGAGACAGAACAATATAAGGAGGCTCCCTTAAAAAGTAAATATACCGCTTGGTTAAAAAATCGTATAACTGCGAGGGCTCCGTACAAACGTAGTTATGTATATAGATAAAAATGATAATTAATTTCGTGGCTCGGTGGCCTGGTGCAAGTCTTTCTATTGGACACCTCTTCGGTTCCTTGCACGTTTCTAGCCTACTCTAATTACCCAACCGGGGAAAGGGGTTCTATTGTTCCACGAGGAATTCGAACCACACGTTGTTTCTGGCGACTCGTCATAACTTTGAGAGATGAAGGGTAGCTGACAACGAAAACAAAAATCCATGGTCCAGCCGAGATTAGCTCCGCGGCCCCTTCCTTTGCAGACACGCGCTTTACCGCTGAACCACTAGAACTGACATATACCGTATGATTAGTTTACTTATAGGTTCTACATGTTTTGACTGCACTGACTCAGAAGCTTAAATTTTTTACACCGCTAAAGGGCCGTAGACCTTAGTATCTGATATAAATCTCAACTTCCTATATCTACCCGTACATGAGAAAAAAGGGTCTTAACAATGGGACAGACAGACAGGATTTAAGGGTAAAAAATATTTTTTAATCTGATATAATTAAAAATTAACAATTTTCGTATTTCTTTTTTTACTCTTATTGAGAAACCTTGCTTCTTGGCAAATTTTATGATTCTAGGCCAACGGGAAGTACCCTATAGGTTTCGATGAGTAAGATGAGAATCAATACGAATGATTTAAAAAGCGGTTTATTTTGAGTGCATCGACTTAGAAACTTAAATACATCATAAAGATGGTATAAATTTCAACTTTATACCTACACGCTTCCCTTAGAAAAAGTGGTATTAACACGCGGAGCCGCGCAGGATTAGCCGAGCGGTCCAAGGCGCTGCAGTCATGGACTGTGCGGCTGGTCCCGGCGGAGGTTCGAGTCCTCCCTCGGGCATGGGTGTGTGTGTTTGTCCTTAGGATAATTTAGGTTAAGCAGTGTGTAAGATTAGGGACTGATGACCTTAGCAGTTAAGTCCCATAACATTTCACACACATTTGAACATTTTTGAATACGCAGACAGGCAGACAGACGGCTAACAAAGGGCAAAAAATGTTTTTGTATGAAATAATTACAAATTAAAAGTTTTCGAATTTTTTTCCTTTACTTCTACTGTGAAACCTCTCTCCTTGTCAAATTTCTTTATTCCAGTCATATGAAAGCGTGGATGCAGCTGACAGCAGTGATCCCCTTCAATTTACATATAATTCTTTATGCCAGCTCAACGGGAAGTATCCTATAAGTTTTGATGAGTGAGTTCGCGAGTACCAAAACCTTTTATATAAATGGGGGCGTCTTTTTAACGCGTTGCCTTAGTATCTTAAATTTTTACGACACAAAGAGACCCAGACCTCAGCAAGTGACATACATTTCAGTTTGATAACGCTATCCGTTCCCGAGAAAAAGGTGTCTGAAAAGGCAGACAGGCAGACAAACAGGCGTACAACGAGGTTGTTCTATGAAGGTTTCGTTTTAAGGATTCAGTTATAGTATCCTAAAAACAGTTTCTTTCGCTGTAACAGGAGAAACTGTCATATTGTGACCGAATGCATCCCAGGGAAGAGCTTATCATGCGGCAAAATGGTACACCTGCCAAATACCGTGCAGGGCTCCCGCGAGCACGCAGAAGTGCCGCAACACGACGTGGGATGGACTCGACTAATATCTGAAGTAGTGCTGGAGGGAACTGACACCATGAATCTTGCAAGTCTGTCCATAAATCCGTAAGAGTACGAAGGGACGGAAATCTCTTCTGAACACTGTGTTGCAAGGGATCCCAGGTATGCTCAATAATGTTCATGTCTGGGGAGTTTGGTGGACAGAAGAGGTATGTCCACTGTGTATGGACGTGTGCGGTGTCGCGTAGTCCTGCTGAAATTGCTCAAGTCCTTCGGGATGCACTATCGACATGAATGGATGCAGGTGACCAGACAGTATGCATATGTACGTGTCACCTGTGAGAGTCGTATTAGGTGTCCCATATCATTCCAATTGCACAAGCCCCACACCACTGCAGGGTCCATGGATTCATGAGGTTTTCTCCATACCCGTACACGTCCGCTCGATACAATTTGAATCGAGACTCGTCTAACCAGGCAACGTATTTCCAGTCATCAACAATCCAATGCCGGTGTTGACGGGCCCAGGCAAGGTGTGGAGCTTGGTGTCATGCAGTCGTCAAGGGAACACAAGTGGGCTTATAACCCTACCACTACTATTGTAATTTAGTATGCTTTTCCTAAATAACAGAAAACTTTGTCTCTATGGTGCCACGTATACTATACCCCAACAGAACAAAAAGTCCTGTCACGGGGAAAGACATGTATAACCACCTTCCTAAAATTTAGTTTAGTTTCCAAATAAAGTACATTATGGGAGGATAGTCCTGTTAATAAGAAAAGCTAGTCAACAGAGTTACCCCTTTTACAGAATTTGAATCTGTGTTGTGTCTAATGGTTACGTAAATCAGATTATTCTATTCTTTCCCTAGGATTTTACCCAACAGTCAAATCGAAAAGCAGTATGAATAATATTATATGGAAGCTAGGGCAATTCAGTTCCAAGTTCATTTAGTGGTCTAAAACATGTACTAATGGGTGCCAGCCAATCCAGGCAATGAAACAGTGAAGTATTGGAAAAGTGGAAGTATGAATTTTACCTACTTTCTTCCTACTGTTTAATTTGGATTTTCAAATAAATATTACTCTAAGTAAACAATGTTGGTGCAGACACTGGAATTTCTTTTTGACTACTACACCCTTATACATTACGTTTTAAAAAGAGAAAAAGTCCCGTAGATAACTTCAAAGAAGCTAAAAGAAATTTGGCCAGGGGGGGGGGGGGGGGCATACAGAAAATCATTTTCTATACTAAACAAACTTAAATACTTAAAACATGAGATACCAAAGCACATATTTAATATACTGAACATCTCATTTCAAGAAAACCCCTTTCTTTCTGAAACTTACTTTCAAAAGCTAATATTCTTTGAACTAACTCTGTATAGTCATTTACCAGAGTCTGGTAACTTGGCTACACTCTGATTGAATTTTATGTAAGCAAACTTTTACTATGTTTCCATTTGGTAAGAAAACAAAAACAATTTAAATGGTACCTCCTTATATTAACTTGGCACTTCATAAGTCTGTAAAATAGGATACTCGGATTTATCAAACACCAGGAAGGAACCCTATACAGGTGCATGATTAGGATGAAATAACAGGGTGAAACAATTTCTTTAAATTTCAAGAATGATTATTAAAATACAGTTTAAATTAATGGTTCACGCTGCACAAAAGTAAATTTGCTATAAAAAAAATCTTATCTGGTGGCTGTAGGCTTGGGTGTGGCGAACAGTTATGGCGGCTACTCTAGCCACAGTATGGCCTGCAAGTCTCTTGTTGCATGGGCTTAATGTCTCTTCTTGGCGTCGTTCAGTTCTACAAACAGTAGCCCAACAACACGCAGCTATGCCGTAAGCCGTTTGCAGTCTCCATCCGAGGCATTTTGCGCGAATTTGATGGCAAAACTTCTCCTGCTCCACAAAGGTGTTGCCTGAATCACTGCTGCCTACAGACTGTGTGTCTTGCTTCCCGCAACTGCTGGTAGCACGCCAATTCGTCCTTGCCACCTTTTCCACTCCCCAAAGCCATTTTCGTTTCAAACAAAAGCACACATAACATCTGTTTCTTATATTGTTGCTAAGCGTGCCCATTTCTTAAACTGTCAAATTTACATCGACAGGGGCAATTTATACACACAAATATTTTTAAATACGAAAGGTCGTCAGAAAATTATTTAGTATAATAATTTACATAGCATTTTACTTACATTACTCACATACAAAGCAGAGAACTTCAATCTCCAATATAGTAGTCTTTACTTTACAGATACAGAAAATGTTTACCAATCTGCGAAAATTTTAAAGCAAAAAAGAATGTAATGAACCATAAACAAATACTGTTATAGACTTTGGCTCCGAAACCCCGTGTCAATGATCTTTCCTTGAATGTTTCGCATGTTGACACGTGTTGATGGCCCAGCTTTGAAATCTGCAGCAATCTGTGGAAGGGATGCACTGCTCTCATGTAGAACGATTCTCTTCAGCCATCGTTGATCCCGTTCTTGCAGGATCTTTTCTGGCAACAGTGATGTCGGAGATTTGATGTTTTGCCGGATTCCTGATATTCACGGTACACTCGTGAAATCGTCGTACAGGAAAATCTCCTCTTCATGCTACCTCGGAAACGTGTGGTTGTAGGGAAGCAGCCTACTCACGCTGTAGTAAATTCACATCAGTTTCCATTGTGTGCCAGCCAGTCTGCTGTAACTAGCTCTGACGTCATAAATGTTGCGCAATACCTTAAAAATCAAGCAAATGACCTAAAACTTTTCTAGCATGTCAGGAATAATACTAAATTAATATGTGTTAAATATCAGTTCGATAACTTCAGCCATTTTCGAAATTTGAACGTTTTTCTGGAAAAATCATTGGCGCAACAGAAAAGAGCTAGAGACTTCAAAATTTATATTTAGATTCATCTTTCATAATGATTTAATAAAAATAGTACTTTGGATTTCACAAATTAAGACTTTAGTGGAAATTCATGATTTTGTGGTTTTCGTCTCAAAACTGAAGGAAGCAAGATAGATTAAGTAGGTTAATAAATAAGGCTAGGATGTTTAGATTTAAATAGGTTGGAGGTCCGCTATGACTATGAAGATGTGAAAAGTTTCTTTTGAATACCTATAAAATTATAGCGAAAGCGGATCTCAAAAGGGCCAGTTCAGAGCTCATCTACTGCGTGCAGTGTAATTTAATTAATTCTCTCGCCCGGAATATTTAACTTAGACACGTCGAAATTTTATTATCAATACTTACTTGCGTGCTGAATGCACGTTTAAATTAAGAGCTTCATCGGCCATCAGGAAAAGAAGCTATAAATTATTATGTAACTTGAAGTGGTGCGTTACTAGCCCAGCGGCTAGTCGAGAGAGCCGAAAAGATCAGGCGTTCCCTTCGCCGTCCGCACCGCGGGTTTATATATAAGGACGCTGCGCGAGGAAGAAAGCCCCAGTTCTCTCCAGACGCTGAATGACACGCCATCTGTGTCGGGAGCCGCGTCGCATCAATGTCACTGCTACAAACAGCCTCGGGTGCCGTATTAAGTTACTAGAGATACGCGGAACCATGAAAGCATTTCAAGTGAAGGGTTAATTCTGGGAGAATTTTCATTATCTAGCTTCAGTTTGCGTATTGTCGTATTTTCACGTGCCGTCGCGGGACAGACATTCTACCAAATATTTAGCGTGGCGTTTGATGAAGTATTTTCATCAAATTATGGCGAGCATTCTTTTTAACATTCAATTCGGACATTTATAGTTGCATCAGCGCATTAGACTCTGAACTGCTCTGTTGGTTAGGTTGTAGGGATACTTGTGTTTTTTATCAGTGAATTTCAGAATATACTCAACTATTTTGGAAAACCGTTTTTGATTAGAAATCCCGAACAATCTTCTAATTCCTCAGAGCTATAAGCTGCAGCTATAATGGTATCTCAAATGAAGTGGGCACTAGGATCTCTAATTACTGGTTCCATGTTTTATTAAATCACTTTCTGGGTGCCAAAAAGTAAATAGAGAGCCAGTGTTGAGAACGGCGAAAGACAGCATTAACAACATTCTAAAAAACAGAAACTGATTCAACATGCAAGCGTTTATCCAGCAATCAGATTAGATTATTTATCACAAACTCATCTGCCGCCCCACATATGGTGCATCGGCCGGGAAATGTTACAACATTCAAACAAGGATACAACAGTAAATGTTCAAACTTATCCGCCGCCCCACATATGGTGCATCGGCCGGGAAATCAACTAAGTGAAAGTGATTTTTAACTATTCGGATTCGCGAGTGAAATGCGACACGCAACTGAGTATAGAACAGTGAATGTGTTACGTGTGCATGTGGACGACGCAATTGGATTAACAACGCATCTGGATTGACGGAGCTGGCACTGAGTCTAGCGGTGCTGCCGGCATCGCGAGAAGCCAGTCTCGCCGCACCGCAGTCGTCCGCTGGAGCAGCCGGCGCAGAGCCTGCAATTGCGGGCCACGCAAACACACAACAGCCGTCGGAGAGCCGTCTGCAGTTCAACGTGCCACGTCGCATCAGGAATCCTGGTACGCCGAGCCGGCAACGCCATACGTCGTGCAGAAGGAACTAAGTTAAGTGAGAAGCTGTTAAAAATTTTACTAACCTGCACTAAAAGACTGTCGGCGATGGAACCGCCAAAAGAAACTGAGGTTAAACTTAAATCAGAACCTATGTCTGTTGAAGGAACTGTAAATCCAGACAACGGTTCAAGTGTAAATATGCATGAAAGTAGTAATGTTGAAGTGAAATATGAAGTATTGTCTCCTGACAGTAGTGTGGGAAGGGGCAATGATTCAATAATAGAGACCCCTGTACTTAAGCAGAAAGCAGAAATTGTTAATTTATTGGATGATAGTTTCTCTGATGAATTAAAAATGAAACAGTCATCAGAGATGGTAGAGTTTAAGAAGGAGCAGTTAGATATGACTAATCAATCAGAAGTTTCATGTAGTTTTGATGATTCTGGTATTGGAGCTAGTTTTTCGTCACCTGAGTGTGATAAAAAGCCAGCTCGTGAGCAACCCAAAGATGCTGGGGCTGTTGATCTAAATGTTATATTACAAGCAATAGCTGCCAGTCAAACAAATTTTAATATGCGGTTTGAGGCAATGGACAATAAATTAGAATCCAATAATGCTGAATTAAAGTCTGAAATAACTGAGGTCAAAAGCAGTAATGCTGAATTAAAGTCTGAAATAAGTGAACAGGTCAGAAGCATTAATGCTGAATTAAAGTATGAGATTATGGCCAGCCAAACTAATTTTAATAAACGATTGGAGGTAATGGACGATACCTTCAAGGCTGGTTGCAATAAGTTGAAAGAGGATCTAGACAGTTTGAATTGTAAAATTGATTACAATCATGAGGATATTAAGAAAAAGGTTGGTCAACAATTTTCTGAAATGTATAAGACAATAAAATCCGAAGTCGCTGAGGTTCGCAGAGACTTCCAAATGGAAGATGCGAAGCTGGAGCACAAGTTAACAGAAAAGATCGAGGCGGAGTCTGAACTGTGCTCAGATAGATTTAGAGATGTTAATATAAAAGTAAACATATGTCAAGCAGAAGTAGAAGCAATCAAAACTGACACTACTCATATTGTACAAAGAGTAGATAATGTTGAAATGAAAGTAGAAAATATCAGTACTAACATTGCTAACATTGAGAGTAAAGTAGCTTCAGTAACTTCTGGTAATGGTAGTATACAACAAGTTGTAGCTGCTGCAGATGCCGCTTTTATCGGGTGTCGGCAGTTCTTGCGGTTTGATCCAGATAAAAATATCCACCCGCTAGATTTCTGGAACGATTTTGAAGATGTGATTCCACCAACTTGGTCTGAACGAGAGAAAATCTCGTTTATGAGAAGCCATTTAGCAGGTGACGCCATGCGTTGGTCAGCTGGTGTTATGTTGAAGTGTAAAACATTAGCGGAGTTTAAAACAGCTTTCATTAATGAGTATTGGTCTAGCAATAAGCAAAATGAAGTGTTGAGAGAATTTTGGAGTGGGAAACGCTTCAATGCAGGCAAGGAATCAATTAAAGAGTTTGCTAGGTCATGGATCTCACGGTTGTCACATTTGGCGGAAAAGCTAAAACCAGAAATGATTATACTAGGTCTTGAAGCCAAACTGCCATGGTATTGGCAAACGAGAATTATATCTGCCCCTAGAGACAATCTTGTTCGTTTCATTGAATATTTGGAACGGGTAGAACGTGTTGCTGCCAATGAGGAGCAAGCACGTAATAACAGAAATTCTAATAATAATAGTAGTAATTTTAGGAACGAGCTAAATGGCAATGTCAACATCAGAACAGTAGGTGTTCGCCATCCTAAGAGAAGTAGGAATTGGGGAAATCATTATCAGAACCAACAATGGCGTCCAAGGGATAATAATTTTGTTCCAAACAGAAATATCCATGTAAACAACAGTACGGAAAGTAATGCTGTGCCAGTCAACTATAATGATAATAAAGAAAACAGTAGTAGGCCGAGGCAGGAAAACTAGTTCCCGTCTATGAGGACACTGGCGCTCACCAGGCGGTTACCTTTCCTATGCCAGTAGTTAAGGGAATTGGTAAAACAAATCAGAATACTCAAACTGAACATGTGGATGAAGAGTCGGTAGCACCTAAGGATACAACAGAAATATTAGATCACTCACAGTATTTGATAGATACCGTGTTAGAGACGCTTTCTAAGTGGGAAGAGAAAGAGAAGGCTCAGCAGTGTAACGATGGGGACGAGCTACAAAATACTGAATTGACAGGTGAAGAAGCAGAAGAAATTCATGCTTATATTTACGATGAGGATGATGTGCTCTTATCTAAAGTGCCTGTGCAGGATGTTGATAATGTACTAATAGATTTAGGACAGGAGATAAGTGGGAATGTAGAGGGTAGGCTGTTTGGGGTCGATGAACCCAGTAGCTGTGACCAGTTGTCACTTGAGAAGGAAACAGACGATAATGGTAAAAGTGGTTTAGCTGTAACTAGTGTTATGCCCGGTCTGGAGGCACAGAATCGCTCAGACTACAGTAATTTGGGTCATGTTCAGCAAACTAAATGTAATGAAGTCGTGCGGTGTTTCGATTTAAAATTAATAGACCGACTGGAAAAGGCAGCTGAAAATGTAATTCAGGAAACCCCTACACACTGTGACCTAAATGTAATGAAGACAGATGTCGATCACTTTAGTTGGAGACAAATCCAAAAGGAACTACTAGATGAATTTGAGGAACCACCTGTACAACCTAGAATAAGCCACCCTATAATAATAGTGAATATGTTGGGTATCAATGTACGATGTCTCTTAGATAGTGGAAGTGAGGTGAGTGCAATATCTCAGTCCTTCTTTGATGCATTACCTGGTAAAGACAAGCTTACAGTAATGAGGGTATCAGGACTAAGAATAATTGGTGCTACTGGCAAGGTTTCAAAAACGGTAAAGCAAGAAGCTTTACTACCCTTTAACATTAATGGTAATTTAATTGATCATCCATGTTTAATTGTAAACAATCTCAGTATTGAGGTTTTAATTGGCATAGATTTCTTGTCAAAATATCAGAGTGTTGTTGACTTTGAAAGAAGCCAGTTAAAAATGGTCTTGCCAATAACCGGAGTAATTACAGTCCCTTTTAGTGATAAACATGTAGTAACTGATGATGGAACTTGGGAACTGCCTATACGAGTTCTGAAAAATAGGAGGTATTGGGACGAAGGTGTTAATCTTAGTAACAGTAAGCTGAACACAGAAGAAGAAGGAGAAGAAGAAGCAATTATTTTAGACAAAATAAAAGCTAAATTGCAGGAAATCGATAACATATCCGCCAATCAGAAGGAAGAACTGAGACAGGTTCTAAAAAGGCATCATAAGGTATTTTCAGATCGACCTGGCATAGTCAAAGGTTATGAATGTCAATTAAAGGTGAAACCTGGCCAAGTGTTTTTCAGGAAGCCATACCAAATACATGTAGCTAGGAAGGAGGCGGTTCGAAAGGAGATACAGAGAATGCTGGAGTGGGGTGTGATTGAGAAAGCGGTCAGTGAGTACAATAATCCTCTTGTTGTTGTACCAAAAAGAGACGGGAGTGTCAGATTGGTCTTGGACGCTCGTTGGTTGAATGAAATAGTGGTTACGGAAAGTGATAGACCGCAGAACATGGACGAGTTATTGCAAAAGTTGCGGGGAGTAAAATTCTTAACTTCTATGGACATCACGTGTGGATATTGGAATTTGCCACTGGCGGAAAGTTCAAGGAAGTACACAGCTTTCTTGTACGAAGGAGTTTGTTACCAATACCGTGTGGTACCTTTCGGACTTAATATCTCTGTGTGTGCCTTCGTACGTGTGATGTGCCATGTTTTAGGACCAGCTTTAAGTAATAAAATAACAGTCTACGTAGATGATCTGTTAATAGCAACTCCTACCTGGGAAGAACACATAGCTTTATTAGAGGAAGTGTTAGAGGCTATTGAGAGAGGTGGCATGAAACTAAAGATTGAAAAGACAGAGTGCGTTAAAGAGGAAATAGGTTTCTTGGGATATAGGATAAGTGGAAAAGGTATTCTGCCTGACCCAGGCAAGCTAGCAGTCATTGAAAAATTTGAGGCTCCCAGAAACAAGAAGCAGTTGAGATCGATGTTCGGTCTTTTCGGCTTCTATAGGCGTTTTGTTAATGATCAGGCTTTTAATGCTCCCTGACTTCACCTCCTGCTGAAAAAGAATACCCCTTGGGTTTGGACAGCAGAATGTCAACAGGCGTTTGAGGTGCTTAAACAATCTTTAATTAATAGTCCAATTTTGCATCATCCTGACTTTGAAAAACCATTCTCTATGTCTGTTGATGCTAGTGGCTATGGTATAGCTGTGGAGATATTCCAAGTAGAAATAGAGAACGAACAAGAAGTGCACAAGACTATAGCTTTCGCAAGTCGATCTTTACAGGCAGCAGAGAGAAATTATGGCATCTCAGAACTAGAAGCGTTGGCAATTGTATTTGGGGTACAGAAGTTTGAGCATTATCTATTAGGTCACAAGATAATTGTTTACAGTGACCATAAGGCGTTGACCTTTTTAAAGACCTGTAAGTTGAGGAATTCTCGTTTGGTAAGATGGTCATTGTATCTCCAGCAGTTTGACCTTGAGATTAAATATATTCAAGGGAAAGACAATCTGGTAGCTGATGGGTTATCTAGAAGTGCGGAGCTCTGTGATGACCCGGGAATTACAGCAACAGACCTAAATGAAGTTCGTATGTTTGCATTGCACGAAGTAAAGGAAGAAAGTGCATTAAAGAGAGTGATTAAGAACTTGAGACGTGAGCAGAATGCAGATGACCAACTGAAATTAGTGAAGAGCTATTTAGGAAATGCGAACTATCCTAAGGTTTCGCAATACTATTGTTTGCATAAAGGTATTCTGTTTAGGAGGAAAAAGATAGATGTTTCTGAGTGGAAGCTGTGCTTTCCCTCACAACATGTAGACTTACTAATCGACTATGTACACCTGAGGTATGGGCACTACGGTGCAAAGAAGTGCATTGCAAAATTAAAAGAGAAATTTGTGTTTGACAACATGTACCGCCGGGTGGCCAAGCGCCTAGCATCTTGTGTAGTGTGCCAGAAAGTCCGTGCTGCTAACACCAGAATACAAGGAGATATGCATTCAGTAGAGCCAATTGAAACCCTAGAATTACTGGCTTGTGATTTGTTTGGCCCTCTTCCTGTTTCGAGACGTGATTGTACCCATGTTTTTGTTGTTGTGGATGGATTCAGTACATATGTTAAGCTATACCCAATTAAAAGAGCAAATGCAAAAACGCAATGGGCCTCAATTTACTTCTGATAGATTTAAGGAATGTCTAGATAAGGCCGGCGTGAAACATCTGAAAATATCTGCGTATTTCCCCCAAGGAAATATGAGTGAACGTATTATGAGGGAATTGAATAGGCTTTGCAGAACTTATTGTGCTCGGAAACACTCAAGTTGGGCAGAGCACATTAAGTATTTTAAGAATGTAATTAACAACTTAAGACATGATGCAACTGGTTTTGCACCTTGCGAATTGATGTTTGGCCAAGAACCGCACAATGTGATTGCAGATATGGTAGAATTCCCTATTCTAACGCAAATATCCACAGACGAGAAGAAACTAAAGGCTAGGGCTAATATGAGAAAAAGAGCGCTGGAAAGGAAGAAGCGTCATGACGCAAAAGCTGTACCTACTAGCTTTGAAATAGGTCAATTAGTCCTTGTTAAAACCAAAGAAAAATCAAAGAAAGTAAATGCAGAAACAAAAAATTCATGTTCGTATACCAAGGACCTTTCAGGATCATAGGAAAACCACATGCCAATGCGTATAGGCTAGAGTACCCTAAAAGTAAGAAGCTATTAGGTCTCAGGAACGTGATCGACCTAAAGAAGTTCATAGGTAGTGAATGAATGCTGTAGGGAGGAGGTTGTTCTGTAACCTCTACACAGTGTGGCAGCTGTGCAGTCCCAGCTGTGTGAGATCTTCTTTCCTTTTCAGGTCTCACTCACTCTTCATCTTTTCTATCCACCTAAAACTTATAACTCTTCTTTACAGTATTAAACCAATGAATGCTGTAGGGAGGAGGTTGTTCTGTAACCTCTACACAGTGTGGCAGCTGTGCAGTCCCAGCTGTGTGAGATCTTCTTTCCATTTCAGGTCTCACTCACTCTTCATCTTTTCTATCCACCTAAAATTTCTAACTCTTCTTTACAGCATTAAGCTAATGAATGCTGTAGGGAGGAGATTGTTCTGTAACCTCTACACAGTGTGGCAGCTGTGCAGTCCCAGCTGTGTGAGATCTTCTTTCCTTTTCAGGTCTCACTCACTCTTCATCTTTTCTATCCACCTAAAATTTCTAACTCTTCTTTACAGCATTAAGCTAATGAATGCTGTAGGGAGGAGGTTGTTCTGTAACCTCTACACAGTGTGGCAGCTGTGCAGTCCCAGCTGTGTGAGATCTTCTTTCCATTTCAGGTCTCACTCATTCTTCATCTTTCCTGTCCTCAAGAATTTCGACATCTTCTTCCAACACATTAAATTTTCCGTTATGACTATCAATACAGCATTAAGCTAATGAATGCTGTAGGGAGGAGGTTGTTCTGTAACCTCTACACAGTGTGGCAGCTGTGCAGTCCCTGCGGTGTGAGATCTTCTTTCCTTTTCAGGTCTCACTCACTCTTCATCTTTTCTATCCACCTAAATTTTCTAACTCTTCTTTACAGCATTAAACCAATGAATGCTGTAGGGAGGAGGTTGTTCTGTAACCTCTACACAGTGTGGCAGCTGTGCAGTTCCAGCTGTGTGAGATCTTCTTTCCCTTTCAGGTCTCACTCATTCTTCATCTTTCCTATCCACAAAAATTTTGACCTTTTCTTTCCAAATACTAAAATTTTCCGTTATGACTATCAAGCTATGAGTTATGTAACCATTCTATCTACCGATTAGTGAAGAAAAATACCTATTGAGACAAGCCTAACAGTGATGTAAACAATAGAGAAGTATGACGTAATTAAGATACAAATGTATTTGAGTAACAGTTATGTATAGTACCATGGTAATATAATAAGTACAAAGTGTTGTTTTATTGGAAATGGTCCACCAACAGTAATTTAAAAAGATATATGAATTCATGTACAAGCAGGATCTGAAGTGGTAGTGAAACCTAGTGTATGCATTAGAGCTAACTAAGAAATAGTAAAAGAGATTGCTTAGTGTTATGAAAAAAAATGCAGATAAGTTGTAAGGATGAACTCACCTTGTGTAGCAAGGAAAGGCAGTGTAATAGAATTGAGCAGTGTTTGTGGTTGAGACGTGAAGGACACGTCCCTGAAGTATTTATAAGATTGGAGCTGGCCATTATTTTAGTGTAGAGTGTGACAGGATACACCTACACGTATTGAGGTTATGAGTTGGAGGCGTGAATGCGACCATAGGTACCCTTATGTTAGATGAGACAGAGCAGCTCATGGTGTCCTATAGGTTTAAGGAATTTAGCATTACGCTCGTCCATAATTACTTGATGCACTTTAGTGGTAGGTCTGAGAGAGACTACCTGAGGTTTCAGCATCCGATCGAGTGGAAATGGATTACCACGTGAGCAATCTAATCAGCTGCAATACACTATGAATATGAAATAAATGTGCTATCCTATGCTGTAAATATTAATACAGTGAGTGTTAAATAAGTTCATACACTAGCAAAGTAAATAAATAACATACTGACGGATGTGAAACATTAATTTTAGCTCAGCATAAATACACTTCTAAGTAAGTAAGTACCTAATTGCAGATGTGGGACTGACAACAACAGAGAACCAATAAGTGGATTTTGTAGTCAACTAAATGTAGTGTGTTTTGAACACTCAGAACTGTACTATTACCAAAAGTTACTCACATGTACAAAGAAGCTGAGAAAACAACCACTAATCTAATATACTCATACTATCTCTAAGAATAAGGTAATCAAAGATGAGTCAGTTAAGTAAATAAAATGCAGATGTATCAGGAATGTACCGAGCATTGGTTCAGTGTTCCGGCCCAGAAATAATAAATTCAGATTAAATTTGGTTTATGATTATGTGCCTTAGGAGCATAAATTTTCTCTAAAGTGACTAACGGCGTTTTGAACCATTTGTTTACCGATTTTATGACAATTAAGTAATCACGAGAGTAGAATTGAAAAAAATATTCTGTTAACTTTGTTCCAGCAACATACTGAAGGATAAAATGTATATATCCCCATTTCATTGTGACCCTCCCTTAGATATTAAGTGAACAGAGTCTGAGGCACCCTTTTTGTTTGTTCTACAGGACAAACCAGATAATGGCAGCCTGGTAGCTGTGTGAAAGCGTGGAGTGACTTGGACACAACTCACAGTGACCCCTCCCCTTTCCCCCATGTAATTTAGAGAGAACGTGAAGGACGCACACCATAGCAACTTACCCTCCTCTACCCTTGTGAATGGAAGTGTAGGACGCCAGCCAAAGCGGCTACAACCACGTGTGTAAAAATTATTTGTGAACTTTTCTTTCAGGTTTAGCAAAGACTGCTAAGAGATAATCATCTGTTTATGTATCATATTATTTTCTTTGAATTTGTGTATGTAAAAATGTATTTAATGTATTTAATGGATCTAAGATTTTCATAATTTTTCAATTTGTATGTGCTTGTTTGTCTAAGGCAATATGTATGCCAAAATATTTTATTGACTTTGCTTAAAATTTTGAGTAATGACATTGTTTCAAAGGCAGTGAACATGCCTACAATTTAAATAATTAATGTAGGTAATCAGTTTTCTTTAATGTTTCTACCGGTTTATATTTCAATTTTGGTTTTTCATAGGATGTTAAGCTGTACTCTTGCTTCCCTTTTTGTAATTAAATTTTTTTTTCATTCATTAACATTCATAAACAAAAAATTTAAGTAGAGGGTGATGTAGGGAAGCAGCCTACTCACGCTGTAGTAAATTCACATCAGTTTCCATTGTGTGCCAGCCAGTCTGCTGTAACTAGCTCTGACGTCATAAATGTTGCGCAATACCTTAAAAATCAAGCAAATGACCTAAAACTTTTCTAGCATGTCAGGAATAATACTAAATTAATATGTGTTAAATATCAGTTCGATAACTTCAGCCATTTTCGAAATTTGAACGTTTTTCTGGAAAAATCATTGGCGCAACAGAAAAGAGCTAGAGACTTCAAAATTTATATTTAGATTCATCTTTCATAATGATTTAATAAAAATAGTACTTTGGATTTCACAAATTAAGACTTTAGTGGAAATTCATGATTTTGTGGTTTTCGTCTCAAAACTGAAGGAAGCAAGATAGATTAAGTAGGTTAATAAATAAGGCTAGGATGTTTAGATTTAAATAGGTTGGAGGTCCGCTATGACTATGAAGATGTGAAAAGTTTCTTTTGAATACCTATAAAATTATAGCGATAGCGGATCTCAAAAGGGCCAGTTCAGAGCTCATCTACTGCGTGCAGTGTAATTTAATTAATTCTCTCGCCCGGAATATTTAACTTAGCCACGTCGAAATTTTATTATCAATACTTACCTGCGTGCTGAATGCACGTTTAAATTAAGAGCTTCATCGGCCATCAGGAAAAGAAGCTATAAATTATTATGTAACTTGAAGTGGTGCGTTACTAGCTCAGCGGCTAGTCGAGAGAGCCGAAAAGATCAGGCGTTCCCTTCGCCGTCCGCACCGCGGGTTTATATATAAGGACGCTGCGCGAGGAAGAAAGGCCCCAGTTCTCTCCAGACGCTGAATGACACGCCATCTGTGTCGGGAGCCGCGTCGCATCAGTGTCACTGCTACAAACAGCCTCGGGCGCCGTATTAAGTTACTAGAGATACGCGGAACCATGAAAGCATTTCAAGTGAAGGGTTAATTCTGGGAGAATTTTCATTATCTAGCTTCAGTTTGCGTATTGTCGTATTTTCACGTGCCGTCGCGGGACAGACATTCTACCAAATATTTAGCGTGGCGTTTGATGAAGTATTTTCATCAAATTATGGCGAGCATTCTTTTTAACATTCAATTCGGACATTTATAGTTGCATCAGCGCATTAGACTCTGAACTGCTCTGTTGGTTAGGTTGTAGGGATACTTGTGTTTTTTATCAGTGAATTTCAGAATATACTCAACTATTTTGGAAAACCGTTTTTGATTAGAAATCCCGAACAATCTCCTAATTCCTCAGAGCTATAAGCTGCAGCTATAATGGTATCTCAAATGAAGTGGGCACTAGGATCTCTAATTACTGGTTCCATGTTTTATTAAATCACTTTCTGGGTGCCAAAAAGTAAATAGAGAGCCAGTGTTGAGAACGGCGAAAGACAGCATTAACAACATTCTAAAAAACAGAAACTGATTCAACATGCAAGCATTTATACAGCAGCCAGATGCAATTTATTTCTACAAACTTATCCGCCACCCCACATGGTGTGCCCCATCGCTCCTGCGCCGACGATAGCCCCACGTTCAGATTCACTTAAATGTTGATAACCTGCCATTCTAGCAACTGCGCCAGACACTTGTTGCCTTATATAGGCGTTGCCGACCGCGTCGCCGTATTCTGCCTGTTAAAGGGCTGTTCGGGAAGTTACTTCCTATCGTGCTCGAAATGGGAATCACAGTGAAAACCTGATAAAGCTGTGTACAGATGTGTTGGGCAGTGTCTCTAGTATGTTCATCGGTCGCTTCACATCGCTCTTTTCAATTCTGAGCGCACAGTGGGCACGTGAAGATGCCTGGCTGAACAGTGTCTCCCGCAAAAGTATGAAGGCCAAGTGAAAGATTTAGCCTGATGTCATGCAGCCCATATAACACAACTGTCATGGGGTTCATTACGAGTATTCTCGGCCGCACTCTGCAGGGGCAATGAAGATGCTCCTGTAGCATTTTCAGTGGTAAGTATTTGATCAGCCACAATACAGCCTGTAACTGGATGTCGCTGAGTTTCATCTCTGTTCACATGAACCGCTGGCTTTGAAGACAACGTTTTGGTACAGGCAATGAGCTGTAGATAAGAGTAGGGATTGGCGG
Source organism: Schistocerca serialis cubense (assembly GCF_023864345.2). Taxonomy (NCBI): domain Eukaryota; kingdom Metazoa; phylum Arthropoda; class Insecta; order Orthoptera; family Acrididae; genus Schistocerca; species Schistocerca serialis. The sequence goes on from NC_064644.1 coordinate 58,983,001, forward strand.
AAAGCACAGGCGGCTGCCTTCTGTGAGGGGGGTATAGGCACGGTGGTGCATCACTAAGACAACGTAGGTAACTGTGGCAAGTAAAACATTTTTTACTCTCACAGGGGGTTCCATTTCGGGAGCGATCGGACCTTACTCTCGAAATAGTTCTCGAATATATACACACATAAAAAAAGTTTTGCATCACCTCGGTTTCGAGACTTCCGGAAACTGTAGAGAAAATTGGAATAGAGATCAACATAGACATTATTTCCATCCTTTTTTTGTTGCTCATGAAAACCATACATTGCATGTTGTACCACCATATAGCGAGCCCTTCAGAGGTAGAGGTCCACATTGCTGCACACACCGGTTTCTCTAATAACCAGTAGCACGTCCTCTTGCATTGATGCGTGACTGTATTCCTCGTGGCATACTATCCTCAGCTTCATCAAGGCACTGTTGGTCCAGATTGTCCCACTCCTCAACGGCGATTTTGAATAGAACCCTCAGAGTGGTTGGTGAGTCACGTCGTCCATAAACAACCTTTTTCAATCTATCCCAGGCATGTTCAGTAGGGTTCTGTGGTGTCACCGCCAGACACCACACTTGCTAGGTGGTAGCATAAATCGGCCGCGGTCCATTTAGTACATGTCGGACCCGCGTGTCGCCACTATGTGATCGCAGACCTAGCGCCACCACAAGGCAGGTCTCGAGAGACGATATAGCACTCGCCCCAGTTGTACGAGGAGATTGCTAGCGACCATACGGACGAAGCCTTCCTCTCATTTGCCGAGAGCCTGTTAGAATAGCCTTCTGCTAAGTCCATGGCTACGACCTAGCAAGGCGCCATTAGCCTTACCTACTTTGAGAGTTATAGTATAAATGTCTCAAGAAGAATGCTGTAGTCATCAAATAATGAAGTTAAGTATAAAGCAGCTACGTACTTTTCTTGCTACCATTCAATAGTTATCCTGTTCCAGAATTGACGCCCGTCGGCGTGAGTGTGTACGCGTGCCTTTCTATCGGCTACCCGTCACTGTGGACTGGCTGCCTTGTCAGTCCACTTCATTGGCGACGAGTCTACAAAGGATCTTGTGTTTTGCTTTGCCCTAATTTATTTGTGTCATGGCTTCGCCAGATGTACTGTCCGAATTTTATCGCTTGCAGAATCAGCAGACGCAGGCGTTATTGGATGCCCTTGGACAGCTCGTCCAGGGTCAACGTGCGCTGCACACCGATGCGGCCGCCGCCGCTTCACCGCTACCGCAGCCACGACCTGCCGTTGCACCGCCTTTTAGGCACTACGACCCGAACAAAGAGACCTGGCAAGAGCGGTCCCGCCAGTTTGCCTTCCACCTCGCTGCCTACAGAATTCAAGGTAATGAGCGGCAGCCGTTTTTGCTTTCTTGTGTCGGTGTGTCCACCTACCGTGTGATAGTGAAATTGTTTCCCCGACGAGACGTAGCAACTCTGTCCTACGAGGAAATTTTGTCTGCTTTAGATGCCTATTTCAAAGGAACAGTTAATGTGGTTGCCAAACGGTATACGTTTTTTCGTACAAAACGTACGGCCGGTCAAACTAATAGGGAGTGGGTAGCCACATTGCAAGGACTTACTAGGGACTGTGCCTTTGAATGTGACTGTGGTCTTTCTTATTCAGATACAATGGTGCGTGATGCAATTGCACAGAACGTTTCTGATGTTCGCATACGGGAGCAAATTTTGAAACTAGTTAATCCCTCCCTTCAACAAGTGATAGACATATTGGGTAGACAGGACACACTTGACTGTGCTCAGGAATCTTTTGAAACTTCGCCAGCTGTGTGTAACATTCACCGGCCCGCCGGGCGCTCTCGAGCTGCGTGGCCCGGTCAACTGCCCACGCATACGTCCGCACAGCTGCCGCCGCACGCTAAGCCAGGTGTGCCGCGCCAGCACACAAATGCAGTGAAATCATGCCCGCGGTGTGCTACTAGACATTCGCGTGAACATTGCCCGTCACGCCAAGCTATTTGCTTTTTCTGCAATAAGAAAGGACATGTTCAAAGTGTTTGCCAGAAAAAGCTCCGTTCAGACAATCACAACCATTCCAGGCCCTTTGCTTCGCGCCGGAATCGAACCAAGGACACTCAGGCTCGTGGACCTTCGCCCATGGACATTCATGTCGTTAATTCCACTTCGTCCAGTGACACTTTCTCTAACAGTGCCTGTGTTCGTCCCACAAAACCTGTGCGTCGACGTCGCCGGAAATCACGTCAATTAGCAAGTGATTCTGTACCAGTGTCTGTTCAAATTTCACAAAACAGTCGCTCTTGTCGTCAGCAGAACAATAAACTTTTTGTGGACTTAGACTTTGAAGGCAAAGTGATACCATTCCAGCTCGATACCGGAGCTGCAGTTTCATTGCTCAATCACGACACGTACAAACAACCGGGCAAACCTCCGTTGCGTTCCGCAAATGTTAAGCTAACCACATATTCAGGACAGACAATACCTGTGTTAGGACAGTGCAGCCTTCTTGCCACATACAAGGGACAAACAAAACTGGTGTCATTTTACGTTCTTCGTTCTTCTACGGCAGTGAACTTGTTTGGCTTAGAGTTATTTCAGTTGTTTAACATGTCTGTTGTAAATCAGGTCCTCTCAGTGAATCAGACTGTGCCTTCAGACAGTGTTTCTCGCTTATGTGACGAATTTGCAGACATTTTTGCACCGGGCTTAGGTTGCGCTAAAAACTATGAAGCACATTTGGAACTGAAAGTAAACGCGCAACCGACATTTTTCAGAGCGCGCAATGTTCCCCACGCATTGCGTGATGAGGTCGCAAGAACATTGAACGATTTAGCGTCACAAGGTGTGCGTGAATGTGCGCAATGCCTCTTCTCTTTCAGCTCCGCTTCATCGCTTACGCCGTAAAGGTGTTCCGTTTCTCTGGACGACGGAATGCGAACGCGCCTTTCGCCAGTTGAAATCGGCGTTGCTTTCTAATACGTGCCTTACGCCATTCGATCCCCAGAAACCCCTTTTGTTGATGGTAGATGCATCGGATTTCGGGATCGGTGCTGTGCTTGCGCACAAAGTTGGCTCCCATGATCGCCCTATTGCCTTTGCGTCCAAATTGCTCCAAGTTGCTGAGGATAAAGCATTCGATTCTTCCGAACTTGCTTGCATGTTCATTGATTCGGAAACCGATGAAGTGGTCGAATCGTTTCCGATTGATTTTCGTCGTGTAGCTACAGCCACAGCTGCTGACCCTGTCCTTGCTACTGTTTTACGTTTTGTTGCTACGCAATGGCCTTTGTCAAAGTCTCGGATCGAGGATCAGTTGGTTCGCCGATTTTTTGCTCACAAGGAGAGACTTTTTGTTCGATGTGGTGTTTTGTTGTTGCGTTCTGATAATGATCAGTCCAGAGTCGTGATCCCACGTTCGTTACAGTCCTCTGTTTTACGGCTTCTTCACCAAGGACATTGGGGTATAGTGCGAACGAAACAACTTGCTCGTCAGCACTGTACTTGGTTCGGAATCGATGCTGCGATTACGAATATGTGTTCTTCTTGCATGGCGTGTGCCGAACAACAATCCGCACCGCCGCGGAAAGTCTTTGCATGGCCAAAAGCCACTTCCCCTTGGCAACGCTTGCACATTGATTTTGCTGGTCCATTCTGGAATGCTCGATGGTTGGTTCTGGTCGATGCCTTCAGTAATTTTCCTTTTGTTGTCCGGATGTCTTCCACGACGTCCTCCGCCACCATCCAAGCGTTGTCTGCTATCTTTTGCATAGAAGGTCTTCCGCAGACTATTGTTTCCGACAATGGCCCACAATTCATGTCCGCAGAATTTCAGTCATTCTGCCAGGCCAATGGTATTCAACATCTGACATCCGCGCCGTTTTCGCCTCAGTCAAACGGTGCCGCTGAACGATTGGTCCGGCCATTCAAGTCACAGATGTTGAAATTGAAAGAGTCGCATTCTCGGGAGGACGCATTGTTGCTCTTTTTGTCTTCGTATCGCTCTCAGCCGCGAGATGGTCGCTCGCCGGCTGAGTTGCTCCACGGTCGTCCTCATCGCACCTTGATGTCTTTGCTGCATCCGCCGGATCAGGTTCCTGTGCAGCGGCAGACTCCTGCTTTTGCTCCAGGCGACGTTGTATTTTATCGCAACTATCGCGGTTCACGGCGTTGGCTCGCAGGGCGCATTCTTCGCTGCCTCGGCCGCGCGATGTATTTGGTTTTGGGGGCCTCTGGTGAGGTGCGTCGGCATCTCAATCAGCTGCGCCTCTGTCGTCGCACGGGTTCTGCCGCTCCCCGTCTGCTTTCAGCAACGGTGCCGTCCGGTCAGCGCCCTGGGGACCCATCTACTGGCTCGCCTCATCCCCAGGTGTTACCGACGATGCCTTCCCATTTGCCCCATGGCGACGCGCCGCCGCAGCCGCAGCCGCAGCCGCCGCCGCCGCCTGTTCTCCCGCCGGCGCCGCCCGCATTAGACGCTTCGCTGCAGCCGCCAAGCGCCTCCCAGGGTCACGCGCCGCCGATCGCTTCCCGTCACCAGCTGTCCTCCGCCATGGAACTCCCGACCGCTCCGGACCACATGACGTCATCGCGCGTCGGCTACCCCGACGCAATGGAGTTCGACACTTCGGCCCCTCATGTTTCTTTACGGGCGCATACACCGCATGTTGACGTGCACCCTGGACTAGCTTTTCAGGCGTTTCCTAGCTCCCCTCGGACCGAATGGCCGGGTGCGGGTGGCACAGCCTCGCCTGTTGTTAGGCTCCCCACCTCGTCGCATACGTCAACATGGGGTCCTCCCCACGGCGGGCGGAAGCCTTATCTCACGACCGTTCGCCGATTTGCGGGGGAGGAATGTGGTGTCACCGCCAGACACCACACTTGCTAGGTGGTAGCCTTTAAATCGGCCGCGGTCCGTTAGTATACGTCGGACCCGCGCGTCGCCACTGTCAGTGATTGCATACCGAGCGCCACCACATGGCAGGTCCAAAGAGTCGTCCTAGCACTCGCCCCAGTTATACAGCCGACTTTGCTAGAGAAGCTACACTGACCAATACGCTCTCATTTGCCGACACGATAGTTAGCTTAGCCTTCAGCAGAGTTATAGTATAAATGTCTCAAGAAGAATGCTGTAGTCATCAAATAATAAAGTTAAGTATAAAGCAGCTACGTACTTTTCTTGCTACCATTCAATAGTTATCCTGTTCCAGAATTGACGCCCGTCGGCGTGAGTGTGTACGCGTGCCTTTCTATCGGCTACCCGTCACTGTGGACTGGCTGCCTTGTCAGTCCACTTCAGGTTCTTGTCTGGAGAACATGCTGGCCACTCTAGTCGAGCGATGTCGTTATCCTGAAGGAAGTCATTCACAAGATGAACACGATGGGATTGCTAATTGTCGTCCATGAAGACGAATGCCTCCCCAATATGCTACCGATATGGTGGCACTATCGGTCGGAGGATGGCATTCACGTATCGTACAGCCGTTACGGCGCCTTCCACGACTACCAGCTGCGTACGTCGGTCCCACACAAGGCCACCCCAAAACAGCATCGAACCTCCACTTTGCTGCACTCGCTGGACAGTGTGTCTAAGGTGTTCATCCTGACCGGGTTTGCCTCCAAACACGTCTCCGATGATTGTCTGGTTGAAGGCATATGCGACACTCATTGGTGAAGAGAACTTGATGCCACTCCTCAGCGGTCCATTCGGCATGTTGATGCGCCCATCCATAACGCGCTACGTAGTGTCGCGGTTGCAAATACGGACCTCGCTATGGACGTCAGGAGTGACTGTGCATCATACATTCTATTGCCCACAGTTTGAGTCGCAACACGACCTCCTGTGGCTGCACGAAAAGCATTATTCAACATGGTGGCATTGCTGTCAGGGTTCCTCCGAGCCATAATCCGTAGGTATCGGTCATCCACTACAGTATTAGCCCTTGGGCGGCCTGAGCGAGGCATGTCATCTACATTTCCTGTCTCTCTGTATTTCCTCCATGTCTGAACCACATCGCTTTGGTTCTCTCCGAGACGCCTGGACACTTACCTTGTTAAGAACCCTTCCTGTACGAAGTGACAATGCGGACGCGATCGAACCGCGGTATTGACCGTCTAGGCATGGTTGAACTACAGACAACACGAGCTGTGTACCTCCTTCCTGGTGGAATGACTGGAACTGATCGGCTGTCGGACCCCCTCCCTCTAATAGGCGCTACTCAAGTGTGGTTGTTTACAGCTCTGTGCGGGTTTAGACATCTCTGAACTGTCAGAGGGACTGCGTCTGTCATACAATATCCAAATTCAACGTCTATTTTCAGGAGTTCTGGGATCCGGGGTGATGCAAAACTTTTTTTGACGTGTGTGTACACATATCTCCTTCTGAACCACTGGACCCATTTCAATCACAGTTGATTCACATAACAAGGAGTATTCAGAAAGTAAGTTCCGATCTGCTGCGAAATGGGAACCACTGTGAAAATCAAAACTTTTTTATATGCAGCCGCGCGGGATTAGCAGAGCGGTCTCAGGAGCTGCAGTCACGGACTGTGCGGCTGGTCCCGGTGGAGGTTCGAGTCCTCCCTCGGGCATGGGTGTGTGTGTGTTTGTCCTTAGGATAATTTAGGTTAAGTAGTGTGTAAGCTTAGGGACTCATGACCTTAGCAGTTCAGTCCCATAAGATTTCATGCACATTTGAACATTTGGACATTTATTTGCAGCATTTAGCTACATCTTCCAACTACTTATAAACATAATCGTCGCTCCGATTTAGACATTAATCGTGGCATTGTACCAATTTTCCAATATCCTCGTCGTAGAAAGGAACCGACAGTGCTTTCCTCCAATTCTATACACTGCTCTACAGCCCGCTGTCTGTACCAAAATGTTGTCTTCATAGCCAGTGCTTCATGTGAACGGAGATGAAACTCAGAGGAAGCCAGTTACGGGCTGTATTTTGGGTGATCAAACACTTCCCATCGAAAACGCTGCACGAGCATCATCATTGCCCCTGGAGAATGCGGCTGAAAATGATACTGAAGAAGGAAATGCATGACAGTTCTCATGTGGGCTGTATGGCTTCAGGCGAAATTTCTCAGCACGCCCTCGTACTTTGCGGGAGACACTATTTTCTAGGCATCTTTACGTGCTCACTGTGGGCTCAGAACGTGACGCGATCGACCAGCATACTAGAGATACTGCCGAACAGACCCGTGCAAAATTTCATCGGATTTTAACAGTAATTTTCATTTCGCGAATAATCGGAACCTAATTTCCGAGTAGCCAGATGATGGCTCTGAGCACTATGGGACTTAACTTCTGAGGTCATCAGTCCCCTAGAACTTAGAACTACTTAAACCTAACTAACCTAAGGACATCACACACATCCATGCCCGAGGCAGGATTCGAACCTGCGACCGTAGCGCTCGCGCGGTTCCAGACTGTAGCGCCTAGAACCGCTCGGTCACTCCGGCCGGCGGAGTAGCCCTCATATATCTTACTGACAGGGTCAATCGCCGTAGGACTAAGAACGACTTCTCTATCAAAGGGGTGGGGTGAGGGTGAAAAAGTTTTTTTTTTTTTTCCGCGCAGGTTAGCCGTGCAGTCTAGGGCGCCTTGCTACGGTTCGCGCGACTTCCCCCGACAGAGGTTCGAGTCCTCCCTCTGGCATGGGTGTGTGTGTTGTCCTTAGCGTAAGTTAGTTTAAGTTATATTAAGTAGTGTGTAAGCCTAGGGACCGATGACCTCAGCAGTTTGGTCCCATAGGGACTTGCCACAAATTTCCAATTCTTTTCAAATTTTTTCTCGCTGACACCCCCTACAAAATTATTAAAGTATAAATGTTTATAGGTTAGAACTTTTCCATTGTTCATGCAGTAATAGTACTTCACGAGGCATGACGTTATAATTTAGTACTTCTTTAGCACTAACTGTATTTGCGACACATTTTACAGACAGATCCAAGTATGACATCGAATGTACCTGCAAAACTATGTAATTGTAAGACAAATATTTCAGGAGATATGACGCCATAGAGAATGAGATTTGTGATAAACTGCCACATCATGCATGACTACATTTATTGCTTCTTTGCTACTGCCTCTATTCGCACTAAATTTCGTGACAGTATCCACATATGCCCCTGAATGTAGCTACAGTATTACGTGGGGGGTACGGCACATAGTGTGGTGTCACCGCCAGACACCACACTTGCTAGGTGGTAGCCTTTAAATCGGCCGCGGTCCGTTAGTATACGTCGGACCCGCGCGTCGCCACTGTCAGTGATTGCACACCGAGCGCCACCACGCGGCAGGTCTAAAGAGTCGTCCTAGCACTCGCCCCAGTTGTACAGCCGACTTCGCTAGCGAAGCTACACTGACCAATACGCTCTCATTTGCCGAGACGATAGTTAGCTTAGCCTTCAGCTACGTCATTTGCTACGACCTAGCAAGGCGCCATTACCAGTTTATATTCAGTGTAATAATGTCTAAACAAGAGCGATGTTCTCCAATTGTGGATTAAAGTTAAGTATTCCAAGAACTACGTTCTTTTCTTTATAGGATAATTACTTTACCTTGTTCCAGACCTCACGCCAATCTGCGTGAGCTTAACGCGTGCCTTTCGGCTACCTCCAAGTGGCTTGGGTGTCTTGCCATGCCACTACAGTTGGCGACGAGCTAAATCGCGTTTGTACCAATTTATCTTGCCTTAATTTACTTGTGTCATGGCTTCGCCACAATCTCCAGATGTACTGTCCGAATTTTATCGCTTGCAGAATCAGCAGACGCAGGCGTTATTGGATGCCCTTGCACAGCTCGTCCAGGGTCAACGTGCAATGCAAAACGATGCGGCCGCCGCCGCTCCACCGCTACCGCAGCCACAACATGCAGTTGCACCACCTTTTCGTCCTTTAGATGCGGCACTGGAAAGCTGGACAGAGTGGTCACGCCAATTTGGATTCCATCTCGCCGCCTACAGAATTCAAGGTAACGAGCGGCAGCCTTTTTTGTTAGCATCCGTCGGGGTGCACACGTACCGAGTGATAGTAAAATTATTTCCCCGACGCGACGTAGCAACTCTGTCCTACGACGAAATTTTGTCTGCATTAGATGCATATTTCAAGGAATCAGTCAATGTCGTTGCAAAAAGGTATACGTTCTTTCGTACACAACGTACGGCCGGTCAAACTAATCGGGAGTGGGTTGCAACTTTGCAAGGCCTTACTAGGGATTGTGCTTTTGAGTGTGAATGTGGACTCCCTTATTCAGATACAATGGTACGTGATGCAATTGCACAGAACGTTTCTGATGTTCGTATACGGGAGCAAATTTTGAAACTAGTCAATCCCTCCCTTCAGCAAGTGATAGACATATTGGATAGGCAAGACACACTTGACTTTGCTCAGGAATCGTTTGAAACTTCGCCAGCCGTGTGTCACATTAACCGGCCCGCCGGGCGAGCTGCACGGAACAGTAAACAGCCCTCGGGTCGTCTGCGCAGCTGCCGCCAAGCTCTCCGCTAAGTGTGCCGCGCAAGCAGGCAAATGCTAAAATCATGCCCGCGGTGTGCTACTAGAGATTCGCGTGAGAATTGCCCGTCACGCCAAGCTATTTGCTTTTTCTGTAATAGAAAAGGACATGTTCAAAGTGTTTGCCAGATAAAGCTCAGAACGTACACTCACAACCATTCCAGGCCCTTGGCTTCGCGCCGGAATCGGAATCGAACCAACAATACTCAGGCTTGTGAACCTTCGCCCATGGAAATTCATGTAGTTAATTCCTCTCCGCCCAGTGCCACTCTTTCTAACAGTGACTGTGTTCGTTCCACAAATAGTGTGCGTAACGTCGCAGGAAATCACATCAAGTAGCAAGTGCTTCTGTACCAGTGTCTGTTCACGTTGCACGAGACAGTCGCTCTTGTTGTCCGCGGGACAATAAACTTTTTGTGGACTTGGACATTAATGGCAACGTGGTACCATTCCAGCTCGATACCAGAGCTGCAGTTTCACTGATCAATCAAGACACGTACAAACAACTGGGCACACCTCCGTTGCGTGCCGCAAATGTTAAGTTAACTAGCTATTCCCGTCATAATATCCCTGTGTTAGGACAGTGCAGCCTTCTTGCAACATACAAGGGACAAACAAAACTTGTGTCTTTCTACGTACTTCGTTCTTCTTCTGCAGTGAACTTGTTTGGTTTAGATTTATTTCAGTTGTTTAACTTGTCTATAGTCAATCAGGTCCTCTCAGTGAACCAGACTGTGCCTTCAGCCAGTGTTTCTCGTCTATGTGAAGAATTTGCAGACATTTTTGCGCCGGGCCTTGGTTGTGCTAAGAACTATAAAGCACATTTGGAACTGAAAGTAAAGGCGCAACCGAAATTTTTCCGAGCGCGCAATGTTCCCCACGCATTGCTTGATGAGGTCGCAAGAACATTACACGATTTGGAATCACAAGGTGTAATTGAACGTGTAGAGGCTTCTCTATGGGCATCACCCTTAGTAATTTTGCCAAAATCTTCCGGAAAATTGAGTCTTTGTGTGGACTTCAAGGCAACGGTGAATCCACAACTAGTGATTGCAACTTTTCCTTTACCCCGCCCGGAAGATCTTTTTGCCAAACTGTGCCTGGGTAAATATTTTTCGAAGTTGGACCTAGCAGATGCATACTTGCAAATACCGGTGGACGAAGAATCCCAGCGCGTTTTGGTGGTTAACACACATCTTGGTTTGTATCGATTCAAAAGACTACCATTCGGGTGTGCATCCGCCCCTGCATTGTTTCAGCAATATCTGCAAACTGTTTGTGCGTCGGTCCCTACTGCTGTGAACTATCTGGACGATATTGTGATCTCCGGAAAGACGGAAGAAGAACATTTAGCCAATCTCAGAACATTATTTCAGGTCTTGCGACAAAATGGTCTTTGCTTGCGGAAGGACAAATGTGTGTTTTTTGCTTGTGACTTACCATATCGGGGCCACGTACTCAATGCCCAAGGCATACATCCTAGTCCAGAGCACCTCCGTGCCATACAAGACTTGCCTTCGCCGCAGAATTTGAAGCAGCTACAGAGTGTGCTGGGAAAAATTAACTATTATCACAGATATGTCCCGCATGCCTCTTCCATTTCAGCTCCGCTTCATCGCTTACGCCGTAAAGGTGTTCCGTTCGTCTGGACGACGGAATGCGAACGCGCCTTTCGCCAGTTGAAATCGGCGTTGCTTTCAAATACTTGCTTTACGCCATTCGATCCCCAGAAACCCCTTTTGTTGATGGTAGATGCATCGGATTTCGGGATCGGTGCTGTGCTTGCGCACGAAGATGGATCCCATGATCGCCCTATTGCCTTTGCGTTCAAATTGCTCTCGTCTGCGCAAAGAAATTATTCACAGATCGAGAAAGAAGCTTTGGCTCTCGTATTTGGTGTTACAAAGTTTCATGATTTCTTGTATGGTCGTCACTTTACCATCATCACAGACCACAAACCTTTGACATCGCTTTTTCATCCGAACAAGCCTGTACCTCCACGTACAGCACAGAAATTCATTCGCTGGTCTATTTTCCTCTCGCAGTAACGCTACGATATCTTGTCTCGGTCCACTGCTAAGCACGGAAACGCCGATGCGTTGTCCCGTTTGCCTGTTGCTGAGGATAGAGCATGTTCATTGATGCGGAAACCGATGAAGTGGTCGAATCGTTTCCGATTGATTTTCGTGTGTAGCTAATGCCACAGCTGCTGACCCTGTCCTTGCTACCGTTTTGCGTTTTGTTGCTACCCAATGGCCCTTGTCAAAGTCGCGGATCGAGGATCCGTTGGTTCGCCGATTTTTTGCTCACAAGGAGAGACTTTTTGTTCGACGTGGTGTTTTGCTGTTGCGTTCTGATAATGATCAGTCCGGGGTCGTGGTCCCACGTTCGTTGCAGTCCTGTGTCTTACGGCTTCTCCACCAAGGACATTGGGGTATAGTGCGAACGAAACAACTTGCTCGTCAGCACTGTACTTGGTTCGGAATCGATGCTGCGATTACGAATATGTGCTCTTCTTGCATGGCGTGTGCCGAACAACAATCCGCACCGCCGCGGGAATTCTTTGCATGGCCGAAAGCCACTTCCCCTTGGCAATGCTTACACATCGATTTTGCTGGTCCATTCTGGAATGTTCGATGGTTGGTTGTGGTAGATTCATTCAGTAATTTTCCTTTTGTTGTCCGGATGTCTTCCACGACGTCTTCTGCCACCATCCAAGCGTTATCTGCTATCTTTTGCATTGAAGGTCTTCCACAGACTATTGTTTCCGACAATGGCCCACAATTCATGCCCGCAGAATTTCAGTCATTTTGCAAGGCCAATGGTATTCAACATCTGACATCCGCGCCGTTTTCGCCTCAGTCAAACGGTGCCGCTGAACGATTGATCCGGACTTTCAAGTCACAGATGTTGAAGTTGAAAGGGTCGCAATCTCGGGAGGACGCGTTATTGCTCTTCTTGTCCTCGTATCGCTCTCAGCCCCGAGATGGTCGCTCGCCGGCTGAGTTGCTCCACGGTCGTCCTCATCTAACCTTGATGTCTTTGCTGCATCCGCCGCATCAGGTTCCTGTGCAGCGGCAGAATCTGCTTTTGTTCCAGGCTACGTTGTATACTATCGCAACTATCGCGGTTCACAGCGTTGCCTCGCAGGGCGCATTCTTCGCTGCCTCTGCCGCGCTATGTATTTCGTTTTGGGGGCCTCTGGTGAGGTGCGTCGGCATCTCAATCAGCTGCGCCTCTGTCGTCGCACGGGTTCTGCCGCTCCCCGTCTGCTTTCAGCGACGGTGCCGTCCGGTCAGCGCCCTGGGGACCCGTCTACTGGCTCGCTTCATCCCCAGGTGTTACCGGCGCTGCCTTCCATTTTGCCCCATGCCGACGCGCCGCCGCCGCCGCCTGTTTTCCCGCCGGCGACGCCCGCAGTGGACGCTTCGCTGCAGCCGCCAAGCGCCTCCCTGGGTCACGCGCCGCCGATCGCTTCCCGTGACCAGCTGTCCTCCGACATGGAACTCTTGCCCGCTCCGGACCAGATGTCGTCTTCGCCTGTCGGGTACCCCGACGCGATGGAGGTCGACACATTGGCCCCTCCTGTCTCTTTACGGGCGCATACACCGCATGTTGGCGTGCACCCTGGACTAGGTTTTCAGGCGTTTCCTAGCTCCCCTCGGACCGAATGGCAGGGGGCGCGTGGCACAGCCTCGCCTGTTGTTAGACTCCCCACCTCGTTGCATACGTCAACATGGGGTCCTCCCCACGGCGGGCGGAAGCCTTATAACACAACCGTTCGCCGATTTGCGGGGGAGGAATGTGGTGTCACCGCCAGACACCACACTTGCTAGGTGGTAGCCTTTAAATCGGCCGCGGTCCGTTAGTATACGTCGGACCCGCGCGTCGCCACTGTCAGTGATTGCATACCGAGCGCCACCACATGGCAGGTCCAAAGAGTCGTCCTAGCACTCGCCCCAGTTATACAGCCGACTTTGCTAGAGAAGCTACACTGACAAATACGCTCTCATTTGCCGACACGATAGTTAGCTTAGCCTTCAGCTACGTCATTTGCTACGACCTAGCAAGGCGCCATTACCAGTTTATATTCAGTGTAATAATGTCTAAACAAGAGCGATGTTCTCCAATTGTGGATTAAAGTTAAGTATTCCAAGAACTACGTTCTTTTCTTTATAGGATAATTACTTTACCTTGTTCCAGACCTCACGCCAATCTGCGTGAGCTTAACGCGTGCCTTTCGGCTACCTCCTAGCGGCTTGGCTGTCTTGCCACGCCACTACACATAGTTCAGGAGATAAGAAGTAATAAACAGTAAGATGTGTGAAAACCTGCCTCACTGTGCATTACCTCGTTGCCACTTAACGCCATTCACAATATACAAACAGTATCCACATATGCCGTCGAAAAGTCTACAAAATTATGTGTTTATGTGGCACGTAATTCAGGAGATATGATGTTATGAACATCAAGCACAAGACCTGACGTTGCGTGGTAGGGGCGGGATGCAGAGCTGTAAATAAATATCAGGGTGGCGCTGGATTTCTCCGCTAGTACTAATATAGAAAGGCCTGATGATAAAATGAAAAAAAATGACGTCCTCTCTGCTATACACGAAGTTGGCTGCAAATTGTGGAGAATATCTGAATGCATGCGTAAATACACGGAAGGGGAGAGGAAGGAACAAAGGGGTAGCGCAAGAAAGAGCAGACGCGAGTTCAGCGGCGCATTAGGGGGACGCGCAGTGGCCGCGGTCGGCGCGCGCAGCCCCGCTGGCCGGCCCTCTGCGAATAATTTATCGCCGCGATATCCGAAGGCGCGCCGACGGCTGCGCGCGGCCCGCACAGTAGTATTTCAGTAAGATGCGCAGCGCCGCGCCGCGCGCTCTTCCGGTTTGTTATCGAACTCTATTTTCTGCCCGCGGCACCACCACCCTATCTCCCTCCACCCCCACCTCCTATATTTCAGTTCCAATTCCGCCGCTGCCGCCGCCGCCGCCTTTCATACTCCGCACCTCCCCTTTCCCCTTCCCGGACCCCTCCACACCCACACCGGCCTCTGGTCCCGGAACGCAGTTAGACGTCTTCTTATCGTAGTGCGCCCCAGTCATTCCTTTCTCCACCAGCCTGCGTAGGCTGGGACACGTCTCCCCAGTGTAAACTGTCCTCCTGCGGATGATGACGCTACCTCTACGTTTCAAAACAGCACTGTGCTTATGGTTTTTCTTCTTTTTTTTTTTGGTGCAGTTCTTTGACTGGCTTCTCGGTACTTCTCTTCCGTATTCTCAGTTAGTTATTTAAATGTTCCGTAGATCATTTGAACGAAATGATTTGGAACGAGTCAGTTTACAGGATGTAAACATGATTAGTACTAACATCAATGAATACGTCATCCCTTTTAGTCCTGCACTTCCTTTCTGGCTGCGAGTTTTTGAGTAGAAATTCGTCAATGAAACAGAAGGAGCTGTCCAGGAGAAACGATTTTTAGTTGCGTTTAAAGCTTCCTTTGCTATCTGTCAGACATTATGTGATACTGTGCAGCCGGCCTTTGTGGTCGAGTGGTTCTAGGCGCTACAGTCTGGAACCGCGCGGCCGCTACGGTCGCAGGTTCGAATCCTGCCTCGGGCATGGATGTGTCTGATGTCCTTCGGTTAGTTAGGTTTATAAGTAGTTCTAAGTCTAGGGGACTGGTGACCTCAGCTGTTAAGTCCCATAGTGCTCAGAGCCATTTGAATCATTTTTTATTACTGTACAAATGATCAAAAATTTTTCTTCTGCATATTTAACTCCTTTCAGAGCCACTGATAACTTTATCAATGGGTAATAAAGGTTAATTTCTCCTGTAGTGTTGTAGGTATGGACGTGAACGTTCTTCTCACATTGGGGTGTGTTATATATGGCTCAGACGGCTCTGAGCACTATGGGACTTAACTTCTGAGGTCATCAGTCCCCTAGAACTTACAGCTACTTAAACCGAACTAACCTAAGGACATCACACACACACCCATGCCCGAGGCAGGATTCGAACCTGCCACCGTAGTGGTCGCGCGATTCCAGACTGTAGCGCCTAGAACCAGTGGGTCACTCAGGACGGCGTGTTATTTATGATGGATTTCAATAGTGAATATGCACTGTGATGGTGCAGTTGAAACGCCCAACTCATTGAAGAGATACCTACATGACGTCCATGGTTGCGAATATCAGATATTATTCTTACTGCTCTTGTGCAATCTATACTTCCTTTCCAAGTGTCGAGTCACCCCAGAAAATTATTCTGTAAGATACTACGGAGTGGGACATGCATAATATGTCAGAAGCTTCATTCTCTTTTTCCCAACATTTTCAAATATACTAAGCGAAAGTAACTAAATTGAATTGTCTGAGAAGCTAAATAACATGCTTCTTCCAGTTCAAGTTTTCATCTGTACGTTCATCCAAAAATTTGGAGCGTTGTACCCTGTTCACTGACTCCTGTTGATGTGCTACATCAGTTGTTGATATGACTTTACATTTTGACAGAAGTGAATGTACTGGTTTTTTTTTTTTTCAAAATTCAGAGTGAGTCCATTATTAGAGAACCACTTAACAGTCCCTTGGATAATACCATTTACCAACGCTTCTGTTGCTTTCTTTCTAATTGGATTTATTACAGCACTAGTACCCTCTGCAAAAGGTAGCAACTTGCTTGTTGGATATTAAGTGGAAAGTCATTTGAATATGTAACGAATTAGAGATGGCCCCAAAACTGAACCATATGGGACCCCTTTGTAATTTCTTCCCCACAGTCATTAAAATGTACTATCTTCTCAACACTAACTGAATTATTCAGCACAAGCTACAGCACTCTGTTTGTTAAGTATGATTCCAACCAGCCCTCATTGCATGAAACTTGAGTCTTTCCAAGAGGGTAACATGATCTACACAATCAAACTCCTTGTAAGGATAACAAAAATATACCAATTGGCAATATATTATTATTTAAGGCTTGTGCTATTTGATGAGTGAATGTATAAATAGCGTTCTCAGTCAAGTAATCCTTCTGGGATCCGAACTGTGGTTTGGTAAATAAATTGTTTCCATTTAAGCTACTATGTACTACATTACTTTCTCGAATATTTTGGAAAAAAATGTCAGCAAGCAAACTGGACAATAAATGTTTAATTCTGTCTTGTCACCTTTCTTAATAAGAGGTTTAACAGGTGCGTATTTTAACCTTCCTGGAAAAAGATCGCCGGCCGCTGTGACAGAGCGGTTCTAGGCGCTTCAATACGGAACAGCGCTGCTGCTACGGTCGCAGATTCGAGTCCTGCCTCGGGCATGGATGTGTGTGATGTCCTTAGGTTAGGTTTAAGTAGTTTCAAGTCTAGGGGACTGATGACCTCAGATGTTAAGTCCCATAGTGCTCAGTGCAATTTGAACCATTTTGAACCACAGCGGCCGGCTGTAGTTGAACCAATACGTCAGTTGAGCGACCTCTTTCGCAATACATTGAAAGATAAGCTGAGTCTACCCGTGTACGTCATCCTCTGGTGCCCGTGTATGTAGCATCCCTGCCGAGCTCCCCCAGCTTTTCGTCCCAGCAAGATCAGGAGCCCCATTGAGCCCCTATTAGGAAACAGCTCTTGGCAGGTTGTCAGTTTCTGGATTATTTGTTAAGGAAGGGCATTTTTTGTCGCGAAGCTGGTAGGCTGGCTCAAGTTAGGATTTGTTTACCTGTAGAACTCGTTCCTTCAGTCTTCCCGTACTTTCATGATTTACTGTTGAGAGGGAATTCCGGCATTCACAAAACCATAGCTAAAGTCCCGCGCCATGTTGCTTAGCCATCCGTCTATAAAGATATCCGACGCTTGTTGGAGGAATGTGAGCTATGTGAGATAGCAAAACCTCCTTCCAACTCCTCTAAGGGTCTGCTACATTCTGAACGCGAACGGTGCCCCATGGACCAGTTACTTATTGATTATGCTTGTCCGCTCTTAGGGTCTAAAGCGGGGAATTGTTATATTTTGGTGGTTCATGACGCCATTTCTCATTTTCTTTGGCTTCTACCGATTCGGAGAGTCGCAGCTTCTGTTACCATTTACCATTTTTCTAGGAGATTTTTCTTGTTTGGGTGTCCCACAGTTCTGGTTTCAGATGATGCTCCAATCCCTGTATCCGAGGAGTTCAAGCGTTTACGTTTTGGCAATGCTGCTAAGTACATTACTATTTTTTGTTGAGTCATCGGTCTTCAGACTGGTCTGATGCCGCCCGCCACGAATTCCTCATTACTGCTACTCTGTATTATCCTCATCCCTCCTTTTCTGAAAAAGTAAATAAGAATCTGAAGCCCGCTATCATCATCTGTTATGCTAAGTCCCAGAACAAGTAGGACAATTGTATCCCTTGGATTAACTTTGCCTTCAACTCAGTTCAGCTTAATGTTTGCCACTCCACTTAATTTCTCTTTGGCGAACTTACAGAGCATTAGTGGCCTTTTGCCCCATGTGCTTAGCCCAGACGTCATTAAACAGAGCTGGGACATGGCTCATTGACTACAAACAAAATGTTACAATCGGGGAAGAAAACCATTTCAGGCCAAGGTCGGTGATAAGCTTCATTCAGAATTTCAACACTGGTAAATGGTAGGGAGTGGGTGTTTCCAGCAAACTCGTTCCGTGGTTTGTAGGCCCTTGTACTATCTTGAAAGTGTTGAGCCCTGTCAGCCTCCTGGTTCGTAATCCTGGTACTGGCACGACCTATGTGGTCCATCCATGCTAGCCAACTCAAGGGAGTTGCTTAGCCCTGGCGGTGGGGGGAGATGTTTCGGTTTGATTGGGGAAGTTGAGCCGTGATGGATCGCCTTGATTCCTCTTTCGACCTCCTCGCGCGACCTCTCATGCTTGCGCTCCACGAGACGGCCCTTTGGCTTTTGGGGGGGAGAGAGATGAGTTCAAGTTGGGCAGCCTTCTCGGCTGGAAGTGGAGCTTGGTGATCCATGACCAGTGTTCAGCAACTTTGCTTTCTGTAACTTGGTGTGCTTCGGGGACAGTTGACAGGTGATTCGGCTGCATGCCTTTCGAGGCCTTTTCACACATTGCTTGTGTGACCTGTTCTTGGTGGCTTGCTCGTAACGCAGATAAATAAATTTGGCGGGTAAACATTTAGGCTGCGTGACGGTACGTAATCCAGTGTTGCTCTAACCTCTGCTGCTATGAGTTGGCTTAATGCCTTGTTAGCGTCTTAGTGTGTAATTTTGCTGGTGTCTCATTAATTTATATTTGATATTGGCACACAGCCTTGTCCATCCCGGACGACATTTCCGCAGATACCTTTTTCGAAGTAGATGCCGCTATTTCCTCTTGTTTTTCCATCCTAGATGAGTTAAACTGTAATATTCAGTTCTGACAATCAACCCACCTGTAAACAGTTATGTAGAGTCCAGACCCATCTCTTTCATTGGCATAACCGTCTTCCCGATTTATGGTACCTACAACTTAGCCTGGCTCAACAGTAGGCTATTAACCAACTAATTAGTCACGTAAAGGAATTATTAATCAATACTAGTACCCTGGGATTAGATTAGGAAGCTAGTGGGCACTTAGGGGTTAGGCCGTGTAGATACCTCCGATTTTGATAGGTCTGTCCCTGAATATTTTGCTAAATAGCCTAATCCCGTCATGCATCTGTTGCAAGGTATTTTCAGAACTCTCTACTTATCAGTTGCCCCAAATTGAGAAAGCATTACGGCCGATCGTGTGCTTCGAATTTCATGCCGACGCCTTAGAGATTCCTCATGTCGTTATACTTTGTTTGCTGTAACCGTTATCACGCGAATTTTTAAGTAATGTATTTCCCGAATTTCTCCAAGGTACCATAGGGGACCTAAGACGCCGCATAATACACTACTGGCCATTAAAATTGCTACACCACGAAATTGCTACAGCCGCGAAATTTAACCGACAGAAATAAGATGCTGTGATATGCAATTGATTAGCTTTTCAGAGCATTCACACAAGGTTGGCACCGGTGGCGACATCTACAACGTGCTGACATGAGGGAAGTTTCCAACCGATTTCTCATACACAAACAGCAGTTTACCGGCCTTGCCTGGTGAAACGTTATTGTGATGCCTCGTGTAAGGAGGAGAAATGCGTACCATCACGTTTCCGACTTTGATAAAGGTCGGATTATAGCCTATCGCGATAGCGGTTTATCGTATCGCGACATTGCTGCTCGCGTTGGTCGAGATCCAATGACTGTTAGCAGAATATAGAATCGGTTGGTTCAGGAGGGTAATACGGAACGCCGTGCTGGATCCCAACGGTCTCGTATCATTAGCAGTCGAGATGACAGGCATCTTATAAGCATGGCTGTAACGGATCGTGCAGCCACGTCTCGATCCCTGACTCAACAGATGGGGACGTTTGCAAGACAACAACCATCTGCACGAACAGTTCGACGTTTGCAGCAGCATGGACTATCAGCTCGGAGACTATGGCTGCGGTTACCCTTGACGCTGCATCACAGACAGGAGCGCCTGCGATGGTGTACTCAACGATGAACGTGAGTACACGAATGGCAAAACCTCATTTTTGCGGATGAATCCAGGTTCTGTTTACGGCATCATGATTGCCGCATCCGTGTTTGGCAACATCGCGGTGAATGCAGATTGGAAGCGTGTATTCGTCATCGCCATACTGGCGTATCACCCGGCGTGATGGTATGGGGTGCCATTGGTTTCACGTCTCAGTCACCTCTTGTTCGTATTGACGGCACTTTGAACAGTGGACGTTACATTTCAGATGTGTTACGACCCGTGGCTCTACCCTTCATTCGATCCCTTCTAAACCCTACATTTCAGCAGGATAATGAACGACCACATGACGCAGGTCCTGTACGGGCCTTTCTGAATACAGAAAATGTTCGACTGCTGCCCTGGCCAGTACATTCTCCAGATCTCTCACCAATGAAAACGTCTGGTCAACGGTGGCTGAGCAACTGGCTCATCACAATATGCCAGTCACTACTCCTGATGAGCTTTGGTATCGTGTTAAAGCTGCTTGGGCAGCCGTACCTGTACACGCCACCAAGCTCTGTTTGACTCAATGCCCAGGTGTATCAAGGCCGTTATTAGGGCCAGAGGTGGTTGTTCTGGGTATTGATTTCTCAGGATCTATGCACCCAAATTGCGTGAAAATGTAATCATATGTCAGTTCTAGTATATTTGTCCAATGAATTCTCGTTTATGATCTGCATTTCTTCTTGGTGTAGCAACTTTAATGGCCAGTAGTGTATACTACTCGTATTTAAAACCGTCTCTGTTCCATCATATTCGGCCGAATATAAACAATCCAATTGAAAATGTTCAACTGTGGCTGCATGGTACTGTTTCAGATGCTACGGAATCATAATGCCCACTGCCCATGTTTTTGCCCCCCCCCCCCAACTCCCCACACCACCCACCCATAGATAAGGAAGGGTGACCCTCAGAGAAATGTATATATATTATTATCTACACCTACATCTACACCTACATGACGACAATCAAGTGCTTGGCAGAGGGTTCATCGAACCACTTGTGAGCTCCTTCTCTTCCATTCTCGAACAGACGCAGGAAAAACGAAAACAAATCTTTCCCTGCAAGTGCTACTTTTTCTTATTTTATTATAATGATCGTTTGTCCCTATGAAGGTGGGTGCCAACAAAATATTTTCAGTCTGAAGATAATGTTGGTGACTGATATTTCTTGAGAAGGTCCTGCCGCACGGAAAAGCACCTTTGTTTCAATAACTTGTACCCCAAATCGTGTGTCATATCCTTTTAGCTTTTTCCTCTTTTTCGCGTTAATACAAACGAACTCTCATTCATTGAAATTTTTCAATGTCCTCCGTTAATCATATCTGACGCGGATCCCACACCGCACAGCATTACTCTAGCAGAAGGCGGACATGCGTAGTGGAAGCAGTCTCTTTAGTAGACCTGTTAGATTTTCAGAGTGTTCTGCCATTAAATCGCAGTCTTTGGATTGCTTTCCCCACAACGTTATCTGTGTGGTTGTTCCAGTTTAAGTTATTCATAATGTTCGAGCACGGCACATGTTCCAAACTCCTATTGCAAATACACGTTATTGAAATGGGTCCGTAGTTACTCCTATTTCCTTTTTTGGGACTTGTGTAACTTTTCGGTCTTTGGATACGGGTCTTTTTATGAGTGAGCGGTTGTATATGATTACTAAGTATGAAGCTATTGCATCAGCGCACTCTGAGAGGAATCTGACTGGTATACACTCTAGACTGGAAGCCTTGCCTTTCATAAGTGTTTAAAGTCGCTTCGCTACACCGAGGATATCTATTTCTAAGTTACTAATGTTGGTAGCTGTTACTGATTTGAATTCTGTGGTATTTACTTCGTCTTTTTTGTGAAGGAATTTCGGAAAACCGTGTTAATAGCTCTGCTTTAGTGGCGCTGTCATCAGTAACGTAACCATTATTATCGCGCAGTAATTCTTTTTCACTTTAAAATGTTTGGTTCAATACTTTATAACATGTAGATTCAAAATGTGAAAGCTGCAATCTTCCATCTAGCCCAATGGTTTCATGAAAATTAAGTTTTACTTTAAAATAAAAATAAAAGTTTCCTTTAGTCGCTTCTTTGCCCCAAAATCCCGCACATCCTCGCGCGTTCTTTCTAGTACCCCTTTCACTTTATTTACGCGTCCAGTTAACATTTTACAGCTTTATATACAACCAAATTTTAAACAGCTCTAACTTTTTGCACTGTTTTCCTTGGTCCACATTTCTCTTCCATACCGTTGCATGCACATTGATTTGCCTATCTTTCTTTGCACTTTGGTGTTTCGGGCTCCCATGAATGTAAATACATAGATCTGTGAAGTCTCACTCTTAACGGATCGCAAAGAATTAATTATATTAAAGAATATAAAACTTAAATTAAAAACTTCACTAAATAGCGAGGACGACGTTTTGAATGTCAGTTTTGTTTGTTATGAGAGGGTAGGAGAGAGATGATAAAAAGGTAACAACGATACGTAAGTATGGGGCTTTCTGTAATTTTTACGAATCATTACCTAATTTATTAAAATGTTACTGATTATAATTTTCGTCTGAAACACATATATGTACGAACTTAAATGGCTCCACGTGCATGGATGCACCTGCAAGGCGGTGTTGGCAGTTAGATGTGAGTACCTGACACCTTAATGTGGTCCTCCCATAACTGCAGCAAAAGACACAGTTAGATTGGTCGTAAAAGCAGTACCGCTTTTGTTTGCTAACTGGGATATTCCTTCCACATAAAAACATATGTATTTTATTGCTTTTGGAAATTCAACCCCTAAAGGGGTGTAATAGGTTATGAAACGTTTTATGAACATATTTTACTATGTGAGCATTTTTAAAGCTAAATCTATTAAAATTTTAATTTCATTTGTCGGTTAGAAATAAAATCAATACGGTTTTCACCACAAGAACACAGAGGGCATGATTAACAGAAACCTTGAACTCCAGCTAACAGAGTAGTTCTCTGGTCACATGTACTTTCGGAAGAGGCCATGCTCCCATTGCCTCAATTAGCGGGAAAGGTTTAGAAGGCGTTACAGTTTATGAGCAACATAAAAATTCTGTTATATAAAAACAAAAAATTATCTGTGCAGAGCTCAGAATCTACGCTAGCGAAGCAGCGGGCGCTGAACTAGTTTGAGATATTATGCCTCCAGCACAGCTATTTTTAATTTTACAGCCATTTCAAATTTCACTGACCATACAGTCTATGCGTGCGAAGCAGCGCATGGTAAGCTGGTTTGAAATATTTTGCTTCTAGTACATTTAGTTTTGATTTTTCAAATTTCACTGAATTTACCTTTTTTGCTAAACCAGAGGCATACTTTGTGCGCTGTGTTGTATTGGTAAAAAAAAAAAAATCTTCATCGGTCAAGAATTACGCAGTTATTCTCAACTGTTGCACACTTCTGAATGAATATGTGAAGATTCTGCAAGACAAATGCTGAACATTCATTGTATGCATTTAAACCAAGAAAAATTCCTCTCTCTCTCTGTCTTTCTTTCTCTCTCTCTGTCTCTCCCTCTGTCCCCCCTGCGTTTCTCGTATATAACATCACTCATTATTTGTGATTTTATCCCATTAACCAAGTCGTGACAGCCGGTCCATTAACCTGTACAAGTTGGACGGTTTAAGCACACTGTACCACTCATCTCAGAGTTATCGCGTTAATTTGTGTCTGATGTTTCTACTCAGTACATTTTTTCAGAGTCTGACTACGACTATTACTTGCACATAATTGTATCTCCACACCTATCCATATTTTCAGTTAGTACCTTGACGGTAATCTAAGCTTAATTACGCTGGCAAGTACGAGAGGAAGCTGTTTCCTGTGTTATGGTCAGCACAGGAAGTTGTTACGTAGACGTCTAATTTAGCACGAGAAGACAGTACCGAGGGAGGCTATTTCAGATCGACAAATTCACAGTGTTCCGGCATATATTTATCTTTTAAATATTTCAGCTCTCTGTTTTTTTCTAGAGGAGTAGGTCCATGAAGTCTCCAAAAACAAGTCATTTTCCTGCGTAGGCTGTGTTATTTTGAAACAAACACATTAATTCATAATTTACTTGTCAGACAATTTCACCCCCTTCGGTTTTGTCAAGCTGGATCTGCTACTGCCATCAAGATAAAAAATATTAAGCCTATAGCATGATACATAACACACAAATCTGTGTGAAGGAAGTAACATGGGATAGCGTCCTTAATAATTGTTTCTCTCGACCATGCTAATAATGGGCACAGTCTTCTCAATTGTAAAGTCCATGTGTAAAAATAAAACAGCCTACGTAGGAAATCGACTCCCCTCCATAAATCCACAGCGACTGGGGACCAATGCACACGGCATTCAAACAAAGTGTCACTTTTTCCTAAGGGAGTTAAGGGAGGTACTATTGATCACAGCTAGAAGAAAGGTTCTAATAATATGCCCGAATAACCAATAGTTGTAGAGATAAGGACCATTCTACTTCCGATAACTAATGTACTGCATTCGGTGGTATAGACGAGGCAAATTACCAAAGTACGCATTTGTGACCACATGCAAATTCTCGAGCAGTCACGGTGCGAGGACAGGAGGATAGCTTCAGTATCAATGTATGGGCAGGATTTGTCTGTGGGAAACTCATAGGGCCCTACCCATTAGCAAACAAATTAACAGGTGCCGTGTGTCACCGCTTTCTTGGCGATGAATTATCAGCACTATCGGAGAAATTGTTCCTTGCAGAAAGACAACGACTGTGGCTTAAGCACGGCGGGGCACCGCACCGTTTTCTGCGGACAGCGCAACAGTTCCTCATCGCAACGTTTCATGGGTAACCGATTGATTCCCATGGCCTCCCTCTTTACCTGAATCCGTTGGAATTCTGGCCGCTGGGACATTAACGGGCTCCGGAAAGCCCTATCTTTCCAATGTTAAAGTACCGCATATAAATTACATGTTTTTCAGAAAGTATTTGATCTAGGAAGTTGAAATTTTTACAGCTTTCTGACTGGAGTATTGGCTAAAACTTAACACAGTAACTACTAAAAATTTGAATTCATTTATTATAGATTAATTTTTTCTGTTGTAATGAAAAATCACTACTTTTGTGCCATTTTTGTTTATAAATGCAACAATATACAGGTTTTAGGAAAAAGACCGTGTTAGGTTACGCAGAAGGGACTGTGTAAGATTTCCTCAAAATTTAAAGCAAACTGGTTCGGTAGATCCTGAGAAAACCTGTAATTTGTATGAAAAAATAAAACTTTTGGTAATAGAGCGACAACGTTTGGATTTCCACATTAATGCATTCCGGGTGCATAGGATGGATTATCTTCATCTTCTGCAAGTTCCTCCTCCAGCTTCGTCTTTTTCCTCCTCCTTTTTAGTTTGGCTTGTATCAGCGGCCCGAAGACGTTCCTTGTCTAAAGCAAGCAACGTATGTACCTTGTTGAACCTATCTTCATTCCCATATTTAGTAATATTTTGCATCTTACTACACTGCCATCATTGAAAGTAGCAACAGCATCATACACACCGAAGTGAAGTGTTTCTAATCCAACAAACACAGTCTTGGCGATCCTTGAGCGTGTTACACTATTTACACTTTCGTTGGGGTTTTGAGTTTTTCCATGAATACACTTTTTCAACAGTTTAGGTGCTGCTAAGTCTGTGAAAAGATGTTTTATAACTTCCATTACCGCATCAGGCATACTACGTTTATGAGTGTACACTTCACTAGTTAGCAATCCCTTGTTGTACTTACACCAACTGTTTTCTTCTTTGGGACAGAAGTAATTACGGGGACTTTCATTGGTTGAAGAAGTATGAAAAAACGAGCCCAAACAGCCTTCTTCATTTCATCGAGACTGTGTGTCTTTTGCCTAAAAGACATAATAGTTGTGTATTTTGTCAGTTACACCTTAACTTCCCATCCAACCCTTTTTCATCACTGTGCTTTTCATTTTTGTATGAAGCTTTCAGTTGTCGAAGTCTTGATCCCATTCGTTTCTGTACGTGTCCAGTACACACAGATTTCTTCATTACACCTTTATCACCATAGGGGTTCAGATAGTGAATATGTTTGAAACTTTTAGAATCACCGTCACCAAGGTAATTCACATATCGCACTTTGTCTAACGCAACAAAACGTTGAACTATGCTAGCAACACCAGCCACTTCCATTCCTTCACTATTTCCACTATGTGCAATTATTTTAATGCCTACCTTTATTTTTTTGTGGACATCTACAATATTTAGATATTACTGCTACATTTAGAATTTTCTCTGTATTCATACTGGTGGCAGGTACTACACCATGCAAAGACGTGTGTCGCCGTTTACGCCAGGTACCATTGAATGTGCAGTGAAGTCTCTGTTATCACTGTTTTCTATTAATGCCTCCTCCACAGTTTTCTTCATAGACTCTATACAGAAATCTTCTACTTCAGACCCTATAAATCTGTTATAGTTCGTAAACTTGGTTGGTAGATTTGGAAGATTCATCATGCCACAGAAAACTGCACCTGCAGAAGCATCCTTACCAAATGTACGTAAGGCGTATACAAATCTAACGTTTTGTTCATAGATTTTTCTACCATTTTCTTCATTTGGAGTTACTGCAGCACTGATCCAAACGGTGGTCATGTAAGAACACTTACTATACTTCAGTTTCATATCACTGACACGTCCTACATGAATTTTTATAGAGAGCTCCAGACCGACTTCCCTACACTGAATACATCTTACACGACTTGCAAAATTTCCGTTGAGAATTGAGACATCAAATATTTTATTCACATTCGATTCGCCCATAAAACATTCATACTTTTCAGCAACTGAACAAAGCTTGCTCTACGAAGTACTTTCTTTCTCACTTTCATTGAAATGAGCAGGTGTACCAGCAAGGTTAGGTTCACACACTTGGTTATCCTCTTTACTGTTTACGGTAGTAACACCTACTTTTGGCTTTCCAACATTTCTCCTTTTCTTAAAAGCCTTCAGAATTTTTCTATTCGCTTTACGTTCACCCATCATTATCCTTCAATTAAACAGAGACTTCAATAAACAGAATTCACTACAAGTTGGGGATTGGCGTTATTTGGGGAAGGAGACCAGACAGCGAGGTCATCGGTCTCATCGGATTAGGGAAGGACGGGGAAGGAAGTCGGCCGTGCCCTTTGAAAGGAACCATCCCGGCATTTGCCTGGAGCGAATTAGGGAAATCACGGAAATCCTAAATCAGGATGAGCTGACGCGGGATTGAACCGTCGTCCTCCTGAATGCGAGTCCAGTGTCTAACCACTGCGCCACCTCGCTCGGTCACTACAAATATTTTCAGGATTAAAAAAGAGCAAATAAACATGAAACACAAGACAATCGAGAGAGTAATATATACTGAACTATCACTGGTAAGCGGCAACAATTAATTTGTATCACGTATTACCTCTCACATCTCTAAAACGTTATGTTGAGTATGTCGATTCACGAGTACATATTTTAAAAGTAGTTATATTCTTCTTAAGGGAATAAATTCTAAGAAATTGGTGTGGGTACGCGTATTCAAATACTGAGATATGTAGACAGCCAGAAAATGGCCCTGACTGAGGACAAGTGCCTGGCGCAGTTATTAGATCGGTCACTGCCACTTCAATGGTAGGTTATCAGTATTGAAGTGAGGTTGAACATGGTGTTACAGTTGGCGCGCTAGCGATGAGACCACGTATCTCCGAGGTATCGATGAAGTTGGGATTTTCCCGTACGACCATTTCACATTTACCGTGAACATCAGGAAGCCGGTAAAACATCAAATCTCCGACATTGCTGCGGCTGGAAAAAGATCTTGTAAGAACAGGACCAACGACGACTGAAGAGAATCGTTCAACGTGACAGAAGTGTAACCCTTCGACAAATTGCTGCAGATTTCAGTGCTGGACCATCACCAAGTGTCAGTGTGTGAACCATTCAATGAAACACCATCGATATGTGATTTCGGAGCTGAAGGCCCACTCGTGTACCCTTGATGACTGCACAACTTAAAGCTTTACGCCTCGCCTCAACCTGAACATTGGACTGTTGATGAGGACAATGCTACACCGAACACGCCCAGAGTGTAGAGAGTGACTCCAGGAACACTCTTCTGAGTTTAAACACTTCCGCTTGCCACCAAACTCCCCAGACATGTTGTTGAGCATATCTAGCATGTTTGCCACGTGATGTTCAGAAGAGATCTCCACCCCTCGCAGTCTTACGGGTTTATTGACAGACCCGCAGGATTCATGGTGTCGCTTTCCTCCATCAGTACTTCAGACATTAATCGAGGCTGCAGTCTGGAGTCGAGCGACCGCTACGGGCGCAGGTTCGAATCCTGCCTCGGGCATGGATGTGTGTGATGTCCATAGGTTAGTTAGGTTTAATTAGTTCTAAGTTCTAGGTGACTGATGACCTGAGAAGTTAAGTCGCATAGTGCTCAGAGCCATTTGAACCATTTTGAACCATTAATCGAGTCCAGACGACGTCGTGTTGCGGCACTTCCGCGTGCTCGCGGTTGCCCTACACGATGTTAGGCAGGTATACCGGTTTATTTCGCTCTTCAGTGTATGTCAGTTGAAAGTTGACAGTCAGGAGTGTGTGATGAATACATGCGACGCAATCGAAATAAAACCCGGTGTATGTGAAAGAGTGTGTGACTCACTGCAAAAAAGGGTTGAAGGATGTAACAGACAAATGGGAATGAGGGCAGACTGGCTCAAAATTTAACAGGTATTAGCGTCTGGACATATTACAGGAGCCCCTCATCCAGTTTTCACCAATTCTAACTGTTGTATGACTATGTGGCACACTGAAGCCCATGATTTCTCTTTAGGTTTTGACGCTTTTATTTCTGCATCACGTTCTCAATCAAGGAATGAAATAAGAAGTTCATGCTTGTTTATTTCACACAAACTGACCGTAACACTGTTTACATGAAGAATTAAATACGGCTGACGTCAGTTCTACCAATGTAAATGTTTCACATATAAACACTGACAGCAACACGTAGAGCACAAACCATGTCTCGGCTTGTACTTGACGCACACGGCAGCTCTTCAGCTCAAATCAAACGAATGAACACAGCCCGAACAGGCCTTGAAGGCCCAACGGTACCAAAAAAATGTGTGTGAATTCCTGAGGTAATCGGTCCCTAGACTTACGCACTTCTTAAACTAACTTATGCTAAGGACAACACACACACAAACACATACATGCCCAAGGGAGGACTTGAACCTCCGGCGGGAGGGGCTGCGCAATTCGTGACATGGCGCCTCTAACTACACGGCCACTCCGCGCGGCACCAACGATGCCGAAGGACCGCTATTCCATTCTCAGACCTGAGGCGTCACAGGATGCGGATACGTAGGGGCATGTCGTGGTCACATTTCTCTCCCGCCCGTTGTCAGTTTTCGTGACCGGTGTCGCTACTTCTCAATGAAGAAGCTTCGCAATTGGCCTCACAAGAGCCGAGTCCACCCCTGTTGCAACAGCACTCGGCAGACCCAGACGGCGACCATCTAAGTGCTGGCCAAGTCTGACAGTGCTTAAGTTCGGTGATCTGACGGGAACTGGTGTTACCACTGCGGCAAGATCGTTGGCTTCAGCTCTTGTAGCTTTTGCCGAATGAAGCTATATTTTTTCCAAATCTCTATGAATGTTTATGCAGACTGAAGTGACGAATGAAAATTTGTACTTAGGCCGGGATTCGAAGCAAGGTCTCCTTCCCTCTAAGTAAATGCGCTAACCACTACTCCATGCTGGTACAGTGAAGTTACTCATCTGCATAGGCTACCCTAGCAACACCATTTCTTAATCTAAATTCACATTCAGCCTTAGCCCACTTTGCATTCTCCTAAACTCGGACAGCATTTCAAATACCCTCCGTCTGCACTGGAACAGCATCTTAGCATCGAACGAAACAGGGGAGCCTGCCTGTAAGTCAGGCATACGTTCTTTAGTCAAATGAAAGTTTTCAGAGACCTTTTAAGTGACAAACCTTTTATATACGCAGATGTGATGAATGAATGTTTGTACCCAGGCCAGGATTCAAACCTGGTTCTCCTTCTCACTAGGAACCACCACGCCACCCTGGCACAATGGCTTTGCACGTCTCCACGGAGTACACTAGCACACCTCCCTCCTCAATATAAATTCCCATTCCCATTCTATCTGCAATGCTTTTTCGGTTTAGGAGGAACACCAAGTGGGCTGAGGCGTTTATAGGATTTTGGATTGCGAAGGTGTGCGAGGGCAGTTCGAGAAGTTGCGCAAAGCCACTGTGCCAGGGTGTGGCAGTGGTTAGCACGTCTGCTTAGGGAGCAGGGGATGCGAGTTCGAATCCCGGCTCTGGTACAAATTTTTATTCGTCGCTTCTGTCTACACGTATATGTCAGGTATCTTTTGTTTATCTAGTGACTTATGTTAGCAAGCTCTACGTCAAAATGATAACACCTCTTTTAAGTGAACTAAAGATTTGTATAGCATTAATTCAGTTTAAGTTGAAGGCAATTTACATCACGGTTTGGTGACAGATAATTTAAAATTGTATTCACAATAAATATGGACACCTGCGAGCATCCTTCAGGTGTTTGGCCAGGCCAGAAGGTCTGGTTGCCCGACAGCCCACTCAATTGTTGGCACACGATTGACTGCTGGTTCCTGCTCATGGGCAATGAGACTGGAAGACAGCTGGAGTTGTCAATATGAATCTGGAATCAGATATTATCGTGGCGTTTTTGTGTCGATATTTCACATAATTTGTAATGGGAAACCAACAGCGAAGATATCAATGACATTACAACAATGGATTGAGTAAAATATGTAAAATGATTGCCATAAAAAGAAACAATCCATTTCAAGTAGTTAAATATTGTAGTTTTAAGGCGACGTGTGTTAAGTAACTTTAGATATGCGAAAATTTTATTACAGTAACAAACAGCTTTTAATGATAAGACTAGCGAAAGAACAGCAGTCGAGGGGTGTCTCGAGCTTGAGGAGGCCCCTCCACGACCATTGCTAAAATTTGTCTTTACTTAACGAATAGTCTGGTTTTCTGTTAAAGAAAAGAAATCTTCAAATTTAGAGTGTTAATAAGGTGCATTCACTCTAGTTCCGCTGTCGAGAGCACCTTCACTCTCAACTCTACATTCAGTGCGACGGCCTAACGCCACCTTACTGGTCGACATCGGAGCCAACGCCTTACTGCATCGATATTCTCCCCAATCACACACCCATGCCCGGGTTCCCGGGTTCGGTTCCCGGCGGGTTCAGGAATTTTCTCTCCCTCGTGATGACTAGGTGTTGTGTGATGTCCTTAGGTTAGTTAGGTTTGAGTAGTTCTAAGTTCTAGGGGACTGATGCCCATAGATGTTAAGTCCCATAGTGCTCAGAGCCATTTGAACCATTTTGAACCCAATCATACACATACTGCTTCCGCACATGCGGTTCTTTATTGCCCTTCGTGGTTTCCTCCCAGGCCGCGAGGAATCCAGCTGGCACACACCACTGAGAAACCCAGCTGGGGAACGAGTGTGTGAGCACTACCGACAGGGACGTCCAGTTGTGCAGTGAGCTGTTCGATTGCGTTCCGTCGATCATGTCGAGTGGCAGTGAGCTCACGTTCCAACGTGCAGGAGTCACAGCCGTATGAACCCAGCTGTTAGGGAGATCAGACAGGTTCGCGAGACCTCGTTGCTGTGCTGACAGAAGCCTCGCTCAAGGACTCAACGTGCTTTTGTCGCTGCCAGGTCTCCGCAGATATTCTGCAAACGCCTATGAATATCTGTGATGCTCTGGTTTTTCGCCAAAAGAAGCCCAATGACAGCTCTCTGCTTGGAATGCACCTCCGTTACCCCTCCAGTGGTCCCGTGTGACCTCTCAGATCCTGAGCTACGTATCCTCGCACTAGGCGGGCCACGCGTGTGCGGACTGAGCTCCCCCCTCTCCTATTCGTCTACCTAGTTGTGGGACGAGTGCCAGTCGTGCTGTGACCTTGTCTGCTTCAGTTCGATGGGTCTGAGGCCGTTTTGTATCGCAGGGATACCACGTGACTGTATTATCACGTAAGTGCATTGTGTCTGCTTTCCGATTCTGATGCTTGATGAAGTCGCTTACATAGTGCTGTCTCTCATTTGTAGTCATTTACTCGCCGGTAAAATACCGTAGCCAAATAAGCACGCGAATCTTTCAGATTCAACGCGACTATAAATTTTACACGTGATATACGAGGGTACTGTCTTTACGGCTATCTATGGGTATTTCTGGATGATAATATACTATCGTCGACCTGTTACAGGTCAATAAGGACATTGGACCAAAATATGATCTCAATAATCCTTCTGACATCGAAAACATACACGAACTCCTATTTGACGTATATGACATGAGTCGTAATGACATTTCGAGTTTCTCGGGTTCCGCTCCAGATCCTTGAGGACTGGTATCCAGCCTACGGCACACAGTGTGCTACGCACGAGAAGAAGACTGTGACACGGATGCAGAGGAAATAATCTACGAATGTCAGGACCGTTTCGAAACGGAGCAAAGCGACACGAATGTTTCATTTGAGGGCGAAGAGGACGATGAATTCTATGTTGGGGCAATGAAGGGCAAGTAAGTCATAGACTCCATTTCCTGGAAAAAAACTCCTTGTCGTTCGTCAAAAAGGGGGAAACATAACCTACTTAGGAAACTTCCGGGACCAATTGCTACAGGTCGCGACACACACACTATTTTAGACAGGTGGGCATGTTTATTTGATGGCAGCATGTTGAACATCATGTAAGTTCCACAAACCAATATATCGATTCCGTGAAAGATCATTATTCACGGGAAAGAGACGTAAAACCCACTGATCAAACAGATTTGAAAGTAATTATTGGGCTTTTATATACTGCTGGACTCTACAAAGATAAGAAACTAAATCTCGAGGATTTATGGGCTAGGGAGGGATTCGGGATTGAGATTTTCCAACCCTCCATGAGTCTCGTGCGGTTCTGTTTCTTACTTCAGGTTCTGAGATTTGACAACAGAGAAACAAGAGAGCGCGAAAAGCTTTAGATCGTCTTGCCCCTATGCGGGACACTTTTCATAATTTTGTACTGAACTGGCAACAATGTTATTGTGTAGAAAAAGATGTTACAATAGACGAAACGTTAGAGTCCTCAGGAGGCAGCTGTAATTTCATCCAGTATATACCGTCCAAGCCCGCAAAATACGGGTTGAAGATGCCAACTGCAGTAGACTCAGGTGTAAATACATTGAAACTTCCCCTTTGAACAATTCTACATAACTGTGCTTAACCTGACACACAATATTTTTAGCGCAACGCAATTTGACTTTCAAAATTCCCTACTAAAGAATGGCCCTGACAAACATTAAACTATACCTTTCACAAATCACTTACCTCACAAAAATCTTCGCTGCTCAAGCTACTGCAGTACAGCGAGCGCCACTACTGCCAGCTAAATAGAAGATTCAAACTACTGAAGGCACTAACTACTGATAGGGATAGTTAGCAAATGAAAGATATTAATAGAGAGCAAACAATGTATTTACCTTAATATCATCACAAGTCATAATATATATATCAGTTCATGACAAATTAGAAACCTCCGCCATCTCTCTCCCCCCATCCACCACTGCTGGCGGCTCACCTCCAACTGTGCAACGCTACGCGCTGTTAACAGCCCAGCTGCCACTGCCCAACACTACAATGGCAGACAACAATGCAAACTAGCCACAGACTGCACACAACACAGCCAGTGATTTTCATATTGAGCGCTACGTAACGTTGCCAATAAAAAACCTAAACAGCCTACTTACATAGAGAAAACATAAACAGCCTACTTACATAGAGAAAACATAAACAGCCTACTTACATAGCCCCCATGCTCCCCACAAAAATTTTTACAAATGGTGTTGGGCACTGTCCAATACAGATTTGACAAAAATTTTTCACAATTACAGTAACAAAGATATAAAATGCACACACTTATTAATATTATGTTGGTCAAAAGATCAAAATTTCTCACAGTCCATAAAGACAGTCCACATTGTTCATCACAGTAAAAATGCAGAGCTTTTCTCAAAGTCCAAGCAGTAAAAGAAAATGCACATAGAAGTAGTGGATTTCCATGCAGTCTTGAAGAAGTAGTGTTGACCTTCCAACGGAAAGACAGTGCTGACTCTCGACATGCAGACAGGTAATGGGCCACAACAGAGCAAACCCACAGCAGAGTCATTCGAAGTTTGGAAGAATATTGGTAGGTAGGTCATCACAGAGCAGACCCACTGGAGTCCTGGTAGAGATTACGGTATTGGTGGGCCACCAGAGGTGCAGACCCACTGCAGTCCTTGTAGAAATAATGGTATTGGTGAGTCATCAAAGATGCAGACCCACTGTAGTCCTTGTAGAGATGGCCAGCAGCCATCTGTTGTGACTGTGCAGGTGCACAATCACCATTGAAGAGTCTTGCGGATAATATAGCAAGTCCATAAACCACCACTTGTCCACTCACAAAAAATTTGTTTGACATGTCCTTAGATCCAGCAATGCTGTTATCCAGTCCCTTGCTGAATTACCAACACACGTGCAAACACTATCAGTCCCTACTTCTCACATATTGTCCATACACTATGACCAACAGAAATGTGTGCAGTGAAATGGAACTTACAAGTTACTAATATCATGAACTGGTGACAATTACAATTTTATAACAGAAGAATACAATAACAAAGGTACAAAATACATCATTAAAGAACATAACAATATTGATAACAATTGTATTACAGGCTTTACAAAAGAATCGATATAACATATACATCAGTGTTCCAGGAATTATGACATTAGTAAATACATAAAAGATCAGAATAACTTTCGAAACATCAACTTCACACATGAGCATTAAACAGAACGGAATTAATGTCTAACATCTTTACAAAGTAAATAACATATTATTAATGCCAATTATATTCGAGGATAACAGTATTCCTCATCATAGTGAATGTAGCTTAATATTAAAAGAAGAAAAAATTCTATGAAACTACACAGAGACAGGAAGAAAACAAATACACAAGGGTACACAAACACATAGTGGGATAACACCAATAGGAAAGGACAGGGTTCGTTTTCAGTGTAACATGTGGTACTGCAGTCCAACCCAAAACTTCATATATCTTTCCTCTTATTTCATCCTTTGTTTCCACCAAAAAAAATTCTATCTAAGCATGCTTTCTGTATTTATATGTTCATACATTTCTTACCTCATTTTTATTTTCCATTATCTTACCTCATCATTTATTTCCAAGAAAATCCTACCTAAACCTGTTTTCTCAATGCATTTCTTCCAATTCATCGCAACTCATTCTCTTAGAGGCTACCCCCTCTTAAGCTAACTTAAATCTACTGAGCTCAGATGCTAAACTAAGGGACGAGGCAATGCAGCATCACATAACAAATCAACACCAACAGCAATGCAAAAAATGCAAATTGGCAAAGCTAGCAGCATAAATGAGCAAAAGTCAAATTCAATAACACTATGCCTGGCAAACAGCAGCAACTTATACCTAAACATGACATAGCGCAAGCAGAAAAAATATTACACTAAAATGGCCATGTCTAATACCTATGTCACATCTTAACATTAGAGTGATGCATCACAAAAACTTACGCTAGTAGATAAGTTACCAAATCGTAAAAAAATTATTTATGCAATTCCTGTGAAGGGAAATGTTTTTTTTTTTTTTTTTTTGTGCTCCCTCATTTGTTTTGGATAGATCATAAAATTATTTACTGGATCTGTAGGCATAAAATATTTATATTAGTACATATATTAAATTTTATTTTAACCAATGCTGCAGTGCAGCTAGAAACTTGATATTAAACAAAATGTGTAAATAAATACATTAAGCAAGCCATATGGCATTTTTCTTAACTAGCAAGGCAATAGCTGTGAAATGTTTCTCATCGTTTCATTAGGCATTTCAGTAAATATCATAAATTACGAGCTCCACAGTATGCTTTCAACAAGGAGATGTCAGTAGCGCGGACAATGGCCTTCCCTTTCTTGTTTTTTTCTACCTGTGCCGCTGAAAAGGGCTCGCAATAATGGCTTTTTCTCCAGGCGTCTGACACAGCTGGGTGCCCGCGACGCATTACGTGCAGGTGGTCACTTTGGTTTCCAACATCCTGTTTCACAAGTCAAGAGTCCCTACCCACTATTCATTACTCCTTACCTTATTACACATATACGTATCCATCGACACTCGTCAATATTTCGTCATTATAAATATGAAGCATATTCAAATAACTCGTATAGCCTCAGCCTATTAATCATAAACATACCTCAGCAGCATAATACACATCGTCGTCGTAAAAATAACCTCATAACACTTCAGTCAAATCTTAAAATCGTCGTAACTTCCTCCAATAATAAAAAAATTCTCTGCTCATGTCAAAAGTGTCATCTGCCTCAAACGTACTTTAAAATTCATAATCCCTTTACCAAATACATCATTCAAAGCTCTCATAGTATCACAATGGTTCCGAAAAAATATGAACAGTTTACAATGCACAGACAAAATACAGTTTCATAAGTATAAAGTTACCCAACTGTGTATTGCGTAAACATCTGTCACTGATGTAATAAAAAAATGTTTATCTCTCAGTTAAATGATCAGATAGCTGTGTAATTTGTGTGTTAGAGAAATATGGTACCGATGTGTAAAGTTGTATAAGCAAATACCATATTAGCTAGGGTTCCTTGTGGTTGCCACACACATGGTACACAAAGTAGGCGTGTACCCCCCTGAGGATTTATGTAATTATACCCTCAGGTGTTACAAATTACAGCAATGGAATGAAATGTATCACGGAAAACTTTCTTTGTAATTAAAAAATCTTTAAAAATAAATGTTTTAAGTACAAAATCTCTCAAATGCGTGTCCTGTAGCGCTAAATGTGCGTCTTGCTGTAAGATAATTCTGTGGAAGTGTCGTAATTATCGTCCTCGGAAAGCTAAGTTCTGCAGAAGTCAATGTACTTACCCCATCAGAAACGAAAGTGAAATGCTTTGTGTATAGATATCATAATTATTATGCACATTACTGTGATCAAGAAAATACTATACTGTAAAGTATTGTTGTGCTAAGAAAAGGGCCTCACATTGTAGCTTACTACTAAAACATGTTTTGCTTTCCAGAAGAAATTCAGAAAAACTGTGCGGATATAAAACAGAAACACTGCAAAAGCAACATTGTAAATTGTCACTCATTAGTAGCGTCGTGATAAAATCGTGTAACTGTCACATAAACTAACACTGTGTCATCTGGTATCTCACAGAAAGTACTTTAAATCCAGAATACATTTTCAGGTCAACCAAAATGTTGCCTTAAAATCTCATTAGCAGTACTGGTAAATGTTCTAAGTATGTGAGCCTTATAGTCGTTACGTAATCGTGCAACAAACAAGCAAGAATGTACACACACAATAACACTGTGACGCCTGTTCACTATAACAATGCATTCGTAATTTCTGTTTAAAATGTTCCCTAGGTTCTAGACTGGATATTGTACTTCAAACATTGTTGTATGTTAACAGTTTCTAAAGCATACTAGTAACGTGAAGTGAAACGTTTTATGGCAAAGACAAAGTTAAAAAGCAGATTATCTCTCAATAAATGGTTTTACATGTGAAACCTGGTGTAAACCTTTACTCTTCATAGTACTCAGAGTTTGAACTTGAATGCAATTGTCATGCGGTATACGTCGGCAAAGCATACTGGAATTTTTCTCAAGGTTAGCGTCTATGTTATTTTTCTCTGAGCCACCTGGCGTACGCGGCTGCCTGCTGTGCGAGTCATTGTCTGTCTCTTTGTTGGCGCGCGTCGTTATTGGGATTAGGAGGCCTAACTTCCACAAATTCGCCTTGCCGAGAGGGCCCAGCTCTGTTTAAAGCTCGCCAGTTCTGATGGAATTCAGGTCTGTCGTTTTGTCGGTAGTTTACACAGTTTCTTTCGTGTCGGTCATGTGGTGGAGAATTTCTCCCTGAATCGTAACTCTGCGCCGAACTGTTGCGTCTGAAGTTATTCTGCCTCCCTTGATAATACTTGTTTTGGTTCCCATATTGTCTGTTTCTCTGATTGTCTCTGTGATAGTCATTACTACGGAAATGCGATCTTTCTCTGTAACTATTATTACTCTGCCAACGGTTGTCATACGGGTGGTGTCTATTTTGGTCACGATTTGCGTTGTAAGAATAGACCAGTCGTGTCCGGTTATTGTTTCTGTCGTCACGGAATTGTGACGGATGTGACCTGTAATTGTTGTGTCCTTGTTTTCGCGTTCCGCGATTGTCAGTGTCACTTTCCAGTTCTTGTAATAGTCCCTGAAAAGCTTCAATGTCGTCTTTGCAACGTCCTGCCAAAATAATATGTCGTAAATGTTCAGGCAATTTCATTAAGCAAATGCGGATAAGTTCTGAGGGGCTGTATGGGTTTGAAAGACACTGATTC
Source organism: Schistocerca serialis cubense (assembly GCF_023864345.2). Taxonomy (NCBI): domain Eukaryota; kingdom Metazoa; phylum Arthropoda; class Insecta; order Orthoptera; family Acrididae; genus Schistocerca; species Schistocerca serialis. The sequence goes on from NC_064644.1 coordinate 59,021,599, forward strand.
TTATGCAACATGTCTTCAAAATATTTCATAAGACTGGAAAATTCAGATTGTTCGAAACATTTCATCATTATGATGCCATGTTTTACTCGGTCTTGTGTGGCTGGAGACCAATATGCTGAGAGGAAGGCATGGTAAAATTCTCCTTCACTGTGGCAATCGTGAATTACCGATCGCATTCTTACAGCTGGTTCATTCTCCAAGTAGCCACACATAAATTCTAATCTGTGTTCCAACGACCAGTTGGGAGGAAAACAATGAGAGAATTGATGGAGCCATGCTTGGGGATGAATGTCGTTGCCAGAATTCTTAAATGTTTTGAATTTACGTGTAGTAATGAACAGCTTATAGTCAAAATCATCATGTCGGCGAGTAGCATCTCGGTCATAGTTACGTCGTGTCGGCGGTTCCATCTCAAAATTCGGTGTACCTTGCCAATTTCTTTCATAACTTCCGAAATGCCCTGTGTTATTATTTTGTGTCTGTTCCGTATTTCTGTGTCCCTCTTCCCGTATTGGGGCGCGAGTGTCCTCTGAAATACGTAATTCTTGTACTACTTGTGCCAACTGATCTTGCACTTCCCGGATTTCTCTTTGGTGTTGCGTATCAATTTGATTCAGATTTTGTTTCAGTTTCCTAATTTGTTCACTCTGTTCTGTGTCATTAAAGACTACCGGTTTTGCGTCATTCAGATTATCATCTACCTTCGTAGATAAATTATTTAGCTGATCCGAAAGTTCAACTACTTTCTCCGATAGTGTACTTATTTCCTCAGTGTGTTTTTCTGAACCAAGTTTCAGAGTATCTACTGTGTCCTTAAAGTTTTCCTGAGTTTTTGCAAGTTGCATAACCGTATCGGTAGATGCAACTGAGTCAAATTTTGCTTGCAAGGTCTCATGATTTTCATGAACAATAATTTGCAGTTCTTTTATGGCTGCTTCGTGATTCTGTAATGCATTTTCATGCCGCGAAAAAATAGGTTGAAAATGCTCACAAATTTGTGTTTTTACGTCGTTACAGACTTTTTGACATTTCGATTCGATTTTATGCAACTCAGTAGTTAAATCTTCACGTGTTTGTTCAAGTGTGGTGTCTAACTTTTGAAGATTTTGTTCCATTGTGTCTAACTGTTGCTGTGTTTGTCTCTGGTGTTGTTCCATTGTGTCTAACTTTTAAGATTCTGCTGTGTTTGTCTCTGATTTTGTTCCATTGTGTGTAACTGTTGCTGTGTTTGTTTCTGATTTTGTTCAAGCGTTGTGTCTAACTTTTGTAGCCTTTGTCTCATTTGTTGCATTAACTGTAATAACAATGCACTGGTGTCTGAAACATGTTCCTCAGTGCTTTTCGGCAGTGAATTTGCACCGGCAACATTCACATTTTGACAAGCGGAAAACGTGTCTTGACTCATTTGAGAAAACGGAGAGGACGCAAAACCTGAATCTACAGTGTTTGCAAAATTGTGTCCTATCATTTCGGATTCCTGAGGCGAGCTGTTGCCGACCGATCGATCGATAATGCTTCCCTCTTCACTAATTGTTTCATTGTCCACGCCATTGTTTGCCGCCCGCTCCATTTCCCTATGCACAATTATCAAATTACTACTTTGAACATCAGTTAATTCATTACTCGGTGGCGCTAACACACTGCTTTCATTTTCACTGTCATTTCTCAGTTTACTTTGGAGCCTAGTATTACGTTTTTCACACGCCATTATTGTCACAGTATTTCACACGACAACACAGAAAGACACAATTTGAAGAGCAAAAATAAGAGAACACATTAACATAACACTGAAAATAATATCTAGTTAATTACAGCTGCGAAATACTTGGTGCAAATCTATATGCATGCCACAACTGTTTTACTGTACAACAATGAAAGGCTACAACTACAAAGGAGATTCTCTCTACAATTACGCGCTAGCAATAAACAAAAGCTACACTAAATACACAAACTACAAGAAAAATCAGAAGATTCCAGTGAGGTATCCTAGGCTAAGGGTCGACATATGAAACTTCCCCTTTGAACAATTCTACATAACTGTGCTTAACCTGACACACAATATTTTTAGCGCAACGCAATCTGACTTTCAAAATTCCCTACTAAAGAATGGCCCTGACAAACATTAAACTACACCTTTCACAAATCACTTACCTCACAAAAATCTTCGCTGCTCAAGCTACTGCAGTACAGCGAGCGCCACTACTGCCAGCTAAATAGAAGATTCAAACTACTGAAGGCACTAACTACTGATAGGGATAGTTAGCAAATGAAAGATATTAATAGAGAGCAAACAATGTATTTACCTTAATATCATCACAAGTCATAATATATATATCAGTTCATGACAAATTAGAAACCTCCGCCATCTCTCTCCCCCCATCCACCACTGCTGGCGGCTCACCTCCAACTGTGCAACGCTACGCGCTGTTAACAGCCCAGCTGCCGCTGCCCAACACTACAATGGCAGACAACAATGCAAACTAGCCACAGACTGCACACAACACAGCCAGTGATTTTCATATTGAGCGCTACGTAACGTTGCCAATAAAAAACCTAAACAGCCTACTTACATAGAGAAAACATAAACAGCCTACTTACAACATGGAACATGGAAATTTGTGCAGGAAGGCAACCCGACAGTCCATTCCAGGTTAGCAACAAACCCGTAGACGTGGTTGAACTTCAGGTTACTCATCTAGCTAACTCTGGCCGAACTATCACTGCTGACCATTGGTTTGGCGACACCACCCTTCTTCGCGACTTGGCCACGAAATAGAACCTGTCCTTCGTGGAAACACTCAAAAAGAACAAATGGCAAATCCCTAGTGAATTGAAAGAGATAAAAAGGAGAGAACCGTTTTCCAGTATGTTTGCATTCCGCAAAGAGGGCACTACGATGTAGTATGTGCTCAAAAATAAAAATAACAAGACAAACGTCACTGTGATTTCCAGCATGCATATGGAAGGAGCGATTGACGAAGAATCCAAAGACAAAAAGAAACCGGAATTGATTACCTACTACAATCGCCATCAATAGTTGTGGACATTTTCGGTAAAATTTGTTCTGTGTACAATGTTCAAAGAGGCACAAGACGTTGGCCAATGGTTATTTTTTACGCGATGTTGAACGTTGCTGGCATAAACAGCCAGATCATAAGTCTAGGAAACGGAATCTAAGTGTCGGCCGGCGGAATCTTCCTCCGTAATCTGGGAAAAGAAATAATAAGAGGTCAGATGCTAGAGCGTTCGTTGCTGCCCCACTTGCCTCGAACGATTTCATTCCGGCTTCAAGAACTTCTTCCCAAAGTGAAACAACAGCGACAATCAGTAGCACAACTGCCGAGCCGGCCGGAGTGGCCGAGCGGTTCTAGGCGTTACAGTCCGGAGCCGCGCGACCGCTACGGTCGCAGGTTCGAGTCCTGCTTCGGGCATGGATGTGTGTGATGTCCTTAGGTTAGTTAGGTTTAAGTAGTTCTAAGTTCTAGGGGACTGATGACCTCAGCAGTTAAGTCCCATAGTGCTCAGAGCCATTTGAACCATTTTTGAACAACTGCCGACGGCACCAAAATAGCAAAAGCGATGCGAAAGTTGTTGGGCGAACAAGACTACAAGACTCATTCAGTACAAGTACAAATGGTGGGCAGAATGAGATTTTCACTCTGCAGCGGAGTGTGCGCTGATATGAAACTTCCTGGCGGATTAAAGCTGTGTGCCGGACCGAGACGAGGTGCCGGTAGGAGACGAGGTACTGGCGGAAGTAAAGCTGTGAGGACGGGGCGTGAGTCGTATATACTGGATGAAATTACAGCTGCCTCTGAAGGACTCCAACGTTTCGTCTATTGTAACATCTTTTTCTACACAATAACATTGTTGCCAGTTCCGTACAAACTTATGAAAAGTGTCTCGCATAGGGGCAAGACGATCTAAAGCTTTAAGCTGTTCTCTTGTTTCTCTGTTGTAAAATCTCAGAACCTGAAGTAAGAAACAGAACCGCACGAGACTCATGGAGGGTTGGAAAATCTCAATCCCGAATCTCTCCCTAGTTGTTTTACGATTAAGATCTAGAGTGATATTTGTGTCTTGATATAAACTTGTTATCGCATTTACTAGAAGTTTTGGATATCTACGATTCGTTGCTATTTCCCAAAGTTTCTGTCTATTGACACTGTCAAAAACTTTTTTAAAGTCAATAAAAGCAATGTGTGTTTCTGTCTTATACACTCTCCGTTTTTCTATTATTTGCTGTAGAATAAACACTGCATCTATTGTAGAGCGTCCTTTCCTAAAACCCATTTGTTCCTCATGCAGTAGTGCTTAAGCTACTTTTCTAAGTCTTTTATTTAAAATCTTAGCATACACCTTGTATGCTGAGTCCAGTAAACTTATTCCTCTGTAATTATTGCATAGGCTTTTATCTCCTTTTTTAAACACATATATAGCTCTAGCTGTTTTCCAGTCTTTGGTAATACTCTTCTTCTTCCAACATTCGTTGAAGAGATGTAGCAGTCATTGGTGTAGCATCAGTCCTCCACATTTTAATAATTCAGAGTTAATGCCATGTTTTCCTGCTGCTTTTCTGTTCATAAGTGATGTTAGTGCCGATGGTAATTCGTCAGACTGTATTTCATCTAATTCTTTCTCGTCTAGTTGTTCAATTTCAGTTTCTTGTGCTGTATGATCATACCACAATTTGTTATAACAATTTAACGCTGTTTTTCTCCAATACTATTTATTGGTATCTTCTAGCTTTCTGTTGTGTTTATGGTTTTTAAAACCTTATGTCATTTCTTCTCGTCATATTTCTCAATATGTTACTCAATTAAATGACCAAACGACGAACACTCAGCCGCCCCATCACACCTTCATTGGGCCGCTAAATCAAGTACTGTCAATACCGCAGAAAACCTTTAGGAGTATTTCGCACAGCTGGTGAAACATAGCAATCAACATCCTTGAAATATTTTAGCGGTGCAGGATTAATCATCAACAAATAGCTTCAGCTGGCTGCAGCACAGTTGAAGAAAAAATGGTTCAAATGGCTCTGAGCACTATGGGACTTAACATCTGAGATCATCAGTCCCCTAAACTCAGAACTACTTAAACCTAACTAACCTAAGGACATCACACACATCCATGCCCGAGGCATGATTCGAACCTGCGACCGTAGCAGCAGCGCGGTTCCGGACTGAAGCGCCTAGAACCGCTCCGCCACAGCGGCCGGCACTTGAAGAAACTATGGACTTTCTTCTTCACCGAACTGAGACTATTGTCAATGCTGGAGCCGGTGATATCTGGTATTAGCATGACGTATCCTGCTGGTGACCACAGTTTTATCAGTGTGCTTGCGTCACTGCTAGACTTGTAAGACTGCCAAGCCCTACTGTGGACTATCATAAGTAAGTGAAGGCTATGGTAGTCTTTCTGGTAGCTTTGGTCACTTAAGGTCGTACCTGCGTCACATGCACATTAGTTGGGTTGCATACCCGTCTGGCGTTACCTCTTTACATATGTGGTCAATGTTTTATTTGATTCCCCTAAAAACCAGAGTCGGTGAACCATCTGGAAACTGGGTGAGCATATACAAAGAGCTGGGTATGTTACAGAACAGTTTTATTGTACGTAGTTATATTCCTGTCTGTTACTTAAAAGTAAAGAATATTTATAGCAAAACAAAAACTGTCAATGTTCATTTCAAGTTTTATTCGAGAACTGTTGACTTGTAAAGTGAAAAAGAGCTAGTCTGTAGCAGAAATAAAGAAACCAATACAGATTTATCATATAGAACTAGAAAACGAAATTTCCCCTACAGACAGGTGAAACAAAAAGCCACAGAACAAAAATCTGTCAGACATCGCTTCAATACTTCGTCAAGCTCATATAAAACCTGTTCCAGCTATTCATAAATAACTTTCGCATTTATCAGTAATAACAAGAAACTCTTGCCTTTGATGAACCTGAAGACTGTTCTTTTGAATAAAAGGTAAAAACAATTATGATGTGTATATTGTTATGTTTGCGCATGTAACCTGCACTTGCATCAAAAGTAATTGCTTTGATTACATAAAACCACCGAAGCTACGCGATCAAATAATTTTTATTACTTATAAATTGCAACATAAATTCTGTCAAGACATAAAATACACAATGGATTAACACTGAAAGATGTGCGGCTGTAATTATGTGCAAAACAAACAACTAAACAAAAAAAAAATGCAGAAAACTCAGCAGTTCCCAGTTTCTCTTTTACACGTTCATTTACAGGATGTCCAGAAAAGGACTCCCTGATTTCAAAATTAAATATCTCGAAAACAAAGATCGATAGAGTAATGCAGTAAACGGTATGTTTATTGTGAAAGCTGTAAGAAGTTTATACAGCAGTTTGAAATAATAGTTACAAAAGCTGCTAACAGATGGCGCTGTAATCGCCGTACGTAATGCCTAGTATAAATAGTGATCCGAAGCCCAGAGCGATCAGTTCCACTATTGAAACGTGAAAGGAGGTTAGCGTACCGAAGGAAGAGATTAAAACCATGTACTCCATTGAACAACGCGTTTTTCTGATGCTAGAGTACCACAGGTTAGAAGAGAGTCCTACGACAACAAGGCGAAGTTTTCAAGCACGGTTTAATTTTTCAAAAGGACCCGATGCGAAAACCATTCGTACGCTCTTCGCAAAAGTTCAACAAACAGGCAGCTTAACTGATGATCTAGTGGGGCATGTTGGCCGCAAGCAAACCGCAGTTACGCCTGAAAATATCGCCACAGATTCTGGAATTATTCAGCGAAATCCAATGTCATCCGTCCGTAGAATTGCATCTGAGACTGGTTTGAAGCGTTCCAGCACGCAGAAAATACTGAGAAAGAGCCTACACATGTTTCCATTCAAAATTCAAAAGCACCAGGCCATACCCGTACGAGCTGTGCAACAAAGGGTTGCCTTTGCTAATCAGATGCTCACAATGATTGACAGTGAAGGATTTGATGTTGGCTGCATCTGGTTTACAGATGAAGCACACTTCCACCTGAATGGATACGTGAATAAGCAGAACTGGCGATTTTGGGGTTCCGTAAAGCCATATTGGTGTGGTATATTCTCCTAAAGTTACTGTGTGGGCTGCAGTATGCAGCAGATGCATTATTGACCCTTTTTTTCATTCGAGAAACGGTCACTGGTGCACGTTACGTTGCAAGTTTGGAACAATTTGTCGCCACACAGCAAGCGTTAGAGGATCGACCAGGTGCTGAATGGTTTATGCAAGATGGAGCCCGACCACATCGGACCGAACAAGTGTTTCGCTTTCTTGAGGAATGCTTCGGGAATCGAGTCATTGCTTTGGAATATCCCAAATTTACTGGTGCAGGCATGGATTGGCCTCCATATTCACCGGATTTGACTCCCTGTGACTTTTTTTTGTGAGGCACAGTGAAAGACATGGTCTACCCGAAGCATCCCGCCACGCTGGACGAGCTTGAATCTGCGATCTCTGTGGCATGTGAATCCATTTCGGTTGAGACACTACGAAATGTGATGGCGAATTTCATTCTTCGTTTGCGCCACTTCTGTAGTGCCAATGGTGAACATTTTGAAAACATTGTGATGTGATTGTTTGCAAAGATTGTTTTCATACGGTTAGTTGAATTATGTAAGCTGATATGAGCTGTACAGCTTACAGCGCCATCTGTTAGCAGCTTTAGTAACTTCTGTATAAACTTCTTACAGCTTTCACAATAAACACACCGTTTACTGCATTCCTCTATCGGTCTTTGTTTTCGAGATATTTAATTTTGAAATCAGGGAGCCCTTTTCTGGACACCCTGTATGTTTCCTTCCCTACCAATGCTACCAACAGTAAAGGTCATCCTACTATTTACTACGTCGTTTGTGTAGTGTACCGAAACTAACGAACCGTAATTTTGGTAGAGTGCAACTCTAGCCAGCACAGAGTTAAGTAACGTTATTGTGAGCATATTGAGAGGGCAATTAACGTTCTTCTTTTACCACGAAGAGGAAAGGGTCGTGTCGACTTAATATAATTTCTCTCTTTCTTCTTATGATACCGGTGAAATCATAATATAGAAACGAGGGGGAAAGACTTCCTGGGAGCAGTCCTCGGCACTGACTCGGCTGCACAAATTTCCGCCGCCTGATTGCATGATTCGCGTGCGACCACAGCGACTCCAGCGGGCGTCAGCGGTATTTCCGCGCCCCACACTCCACCCCCCCCCCTCCCCTCCCCCACACGACCGCCGACAACTCCGATCCTCGCCTCCCCACCCCCGGTTCATGCTCACTCCGTCCGTCCCGCGCTGTCGGCCTCCTCGAATACGCAGCTAATTGCTACGCCGAATAATAACGGTCCCAGGAAATTAGCGCAGCAATTTCAACCGACTGCCGCCAGTAATAGGAGCGGAAGTCGTTTCGGGATACTGAGCGGTCTTATGGCTTCCCTTCTAACCAGGCCAACCGCGCTGATTGGCGTTGATAACCCACGTTAAGGGACACACCTGCGTCAATTTGCGCCGTAAGGACAGTGAACAAGAAAAGGCGTTCCCTCGTAAGTCGAAAAGCATTGTAACTTCGAATAAAAATTTACACTATGTGATCAAAAGTATCTGGACACCTGGCGCCCTCCATCGGTAATTCTAGAATTCAATATGGTGTTGCCCCACAGCCTTGATGACAGCTTCCACTCTCGCAGGCACACGTTCAGTCAGGTGCTGGAAGGTTTCCTGGGGAATGGCAGCCCATTCTTCACGGAGTGCTCCACTGAGAAGAGGTATCGATGTCGGTCGGTGAGGCTTGGCACGAAGTCGGCGTTCTGAAACATCCCAAAGGTGTTCTATGGGTTTCAGGTCAGGACTCTGTGCAGGCCAGTCCATTACAGGGACTTTATTGTCGTGTAATCACTCCGCCACAGGCAGTGCATTCTGAACAGGTACTCGATCGTGTTGAAAAATGCAATCGCCATCCCCGAATTGCTCTTCAATAGTGGGAAGCAAGAGGGTGCTTAAAAACTCATTGTAGGCCTGTGCTGTGGTAGTGCCACGCAAAACAACAAGGGATGAAAACTCCCTCCATGAAAAACACTATAACACCACCGCCTCAGAATGTTACTGTTGGCACTACACACGCTGGCAGATGACGTTCACCGGACATTCGTCACGCCTACACCCCGCCATTGGATCGTCACATTATGTACCACGATTCGTCACTCCACACAACGTTTTTCCAGTGTTCAGTCGTCCAATGTTTACGCTCCTTACACCAATAGAGGCGTCGTTTGGCATTTCCCGGCATGATGTGTGGTTTATGAGCAGCGATCGACCATGAAATCAATGTTTTCGCACCTCCCGCCTAACTGTCATAGCACTTGCAGTGGATTCTGATGCAGCTTAGAATTCCATTGTGATGATCTGATCTGCCTATTACACATTACGACCCTCTTCAACTGTCGGCGGTCTCTGTCAGTCAAAAGACGAGGTCGGCTTGTACTCTTTAGTGCTGTACGTGCCACATCACGTTTCCACTTCACTATCACATCAGAAGCAGTATACCCCAGGTATGTTTAGGAATGTGGAAATCCTGTGTACAGAAGTATGACACAAGTGACACCCAATCACCTGAACACGTTGGAAGTCCGTGAGTTCCGCGGAGCGCCACTTTCTGGTCTCTCACGATTTCTAAGACTACTCAGGTCGCTGATATGAAGTAACTGGCAGTAGGTGACAGCACAATTGCACATGATATGAAAAACATATGTTTTTGGGTGTGTCCGGATGCTTTTGATCACATAGTGTAGCTCCTGAAAACATGCATGCACGAGGTAGATTTCTAGTATCTACACCATCCCCCTAACGGAAACTTCCCTACAGTAGCGTTCGACCACATAAAAGAGCGTGTGTAAAGGTAAATTAACGTTAGCCACCATCTAGTGGCAGACGCAACTGAACCGTGAATTTACTTTCAAAATATTTTCTTAAAGAATTTACTTTATTTACTAGCGATTCATCAAGAACATTAACACATTTAATCACACTAGGTGAGCGTGGAAGTAGTTGCCAGGGAGTAGCTGATGAAAATGAAATTACCTTTAAAAAATGGGAATTTTATTCATAAAAGCCTTTTCAAAAACAGATTTAAAATTTATAAGCAGAGAAACACCCTCGAAATATCAAGTTACAATTTTATTTACAGACAGAAAGAACAATATTGACAGCATGACCTTCGGGCTGAGAAGCTTGCCGCTCCCTTTCAACACGGCCGTAGTCACGACCGCTCACAACAACCTCTGAAATACTACACTGGTGGAAATCTGCAACACACCAGATTACTTTAAACTAAAAATTTCAACAACTCACATAAACACATTAACTATTCACCGCGTAAGAGGGTTGGAAATGTTACAAACACTCACACTAAGAAATTATTTGCCACCGAAAGTGCAATTGGATTTTAAAAGGACCCTTACGGTGGAAGGGTGGCAACTTTATAAAAATTACTATTTAAATAAAACCCATGAAATTCAGACTTACATAAAATTTACAACATGCTCTACATTACACATATACCGCCTCGCACGATGATAGGCAAGATAAAAACATATTTCAGGAATTCGGTCTTTACCTTAGTTCTATAAATTCGTTAACACCGAATCCGACAAACAGGCAGCTATTAACGTACGGCAGACCGATAGACAGACACTAACTGCCTAACAAATGCGAACGAGAGACAAACGAGCAAGCTGGGGACGAGAGACTGACCAAGAAAACACGTAGAATTTAACAAGTAAATGAAACAACATATCTCCAATCACTTAACTTCTATTGAACTGCGATTTCTGGCGAAGACCTGGCGCAGCACTCCCAACGCTCTCCCGAACCGTCCGCTGCCAGCCGCTTAAACGGAAGCAGGAAGACGCGCCGATCTCCCGTCTCACGGCGTCGCAGCTCGCCCCGGCCAGCCCGATGTCGTGTTTTCACTCCTGTTGCTCTCGTGTCAACCGCGAAGCCACTACCCATTTCTATACGGCGCGGCCCATTGGACTCACGTGGGGACCTCACATGCGCCGACGCTCAAGGCGGACAAGTCATCTCGTGTCTCAGTGCACGACCGACCAACCGACCGATGCAACCGCCAATGACCGTTGCCCGAGCAACTCGAGCAGAGAGGCGGCCTAACGCGCAGACTCAGATGCAGAAACTAAGCCCCGACCGGGCGACCAATCGCTGAGTTCTCTTACTGGCTGAGTAGAAAGACTCTCATTTTGCCGGCTTTATAGATTGATTCGAACGACAGACACAAAATGCCTAACATATGCGGACGAGAGACAGTCTAGCAAGCTGGGGACGAGAGACTGACCCAGACTGACCGACTGGCGAGCTCATAGCGCCCCTTAAATGCGCGTGAACAGGCAATCATTCCGCTTTCCCACCAGAGGGAGACACCAAAGCTGCGATAGAAACAGCGGCGCCACCGCCAGAAACGGAGGGCGACTGCTTCACACAACGCGCTGCGGCGATGAAATATCGATCGTTAAGATCGACCAAAGCGTTCAGATTTTTGGGTTCAGGTCTTTGTTACAAACCTTGTTAACTTCACTTTAACAGTAAACCCTAAACTATTATGGATATGATCAATATTCACGTTTTTTTGGGATACCCATGAAAATTTATAAAGTGTGGTAGATTAAAATTACTGTGACTTCATTCTCTGAATGACTACAGAATTAAATAGTTTTCATAAATGTTTCCCTTTATGGGCAATATTAGGTCCACCATATTTAACACTGCTACGCCTCCCTGGCCACAAAAGACTTCTACGGGGTTTCTCGTCTGTCTCATTACAGTGCCTAGGCCTCATTCAGCACAATAGACGCCTGCGAATTTCCCCATCTCGTGACGAATCTGCACTCTTTATGGCACACAGTCCTGGACGACAGGGTTCGTTTCACAATTCCTGAAGGCCGACTGCTTCGGCCATACATTTAAATGAGAGCGAAAAGATGTTTGATTTTGATCCGTCGGCCACCTCAATCGTGAGTCCTCGCACATTCCAACACTGCAGCAGTCACAGCCGTGTGGGGCCGGCCGGACCGGCTCACACGACCTTGATGCGATGATGACACACACCTCACCCAACGACTCATCGTGCTTTTGTTCACCGCCAGGTCACCGTAGTATACTCTCTTCGAACACCTGTGAATATCTTCGATACTCCACAAGAAAAAATAAGAAAAAACTCAGTGAAAGCTTTCTGCTCGAAACGCAGCTCTGTTACACCTTTTTCAAGGCCACCTATAGCGCCATCCCCTATCGCAACTTCATGAAACTGTTGGGGCTGCCGTGCGGGATTAGCCGAGCGGTCTGAGGCGCTGCAGTCGTGGACTGTGCGGCTGGTCCCGGCGGAGGTTCTAGTCCTCCCTCGGGCATGGGTGTGTGTGTTCGTCCTTAGGATAATTTAGGTTAAGTAGTGTGTAATCTTAGGGACTAATGACCTTAGCAGTTAAGTCCCATACGATTTCACACACATTTGAACACTTTTTGTTGGGGCTGAACCGGGAATAATCCACGGTGTCTCACAACAAACTCCAAATTTTTTCAACAGAAATTGGCCGCGAAAATACATGTGTCACATTAATTATTGTCCCAAGTACTTATGTTCACGGTACTTCGTATACACGAAAGTGATCATTAGTAAAATAAGCACATTGTCTTCTTTTACATATCAGTGAGTGAAGAAATGTTTATTTGTCGTAGTAAACTTTCTAAACGATAAATGCAATCTGTGTAACTATGGTACAAAACATTTTATGGAATTAAAAAGAAGTGGAATGTGCTGTAATTAAGGTCTCCAGCAAAAAGAAAGTTAGTCACCCCTTCATAAGGGCACACTGGTCGCTTCAGGACGTTGTAGATGCTGAAGAACTGATACTACATAGTCGCGTAATTAACTCATGGCAGTGTAGTGATATGTAGACCCCATGTGGCAGTCGGTTGTGTGTAATCGCCACAGTAAAATGGGTCCGCGTGGAGACGTGACAGAATGGTAGAAGGAGCTATCGTGCTTGGATGTGCCCTTGAGCACACCGTGAATGAAGTCACTAAATGTGTTAATGTATCAGCCAGATTGTCCAACCTGTCTACAAGGAGTTACGTAGCTGATGAACGTGATCCATTATGTTCATTTAACAATTTCGATGATCGGGTGTTGACCTTTCTTTTACATCTTCATTTTGGATGAGCTGTGGACACCACCTCTACATTTACCTCTACATACATAATCAGCAAGCCACAGTAGGGTGCCTGTCGGAGCCTTGAACCACCACTAAACATCTTTCTTGCTGTTCCTCTCGGAAACAGAGTATGGGAAGAACGTCTATCTATACACCTATGTAAGAGCCGTCCTTTCTCTGACCTTATCTTCGCGGTCTTTATGCGAAATGTTCATTGGCGGTAGTAGAATCGTTCTGCTGTCAGCATCAAATACCAATTCTCTAAATTTTCTCAACAATGTTCCTCGAAAAGAACGTCGTCTGCACTCCAGGGATTCCCTCCTGATTTCCCAAAGTTTATCTGCAATACCAGCGTGTTGATTGAACCTACCAGTAACAAATCTAGCATCCCGCCTCGGAAACCTTTCGGCGTCTTGCTTCAAACCGTCCTGTTGGGAATATACCGACTCGGCACATATATTTAGTTAGATTTACGATACATAAAATCAAAGTATATATTTTTTAATTCTGAGTTTATTAATTTCAATCCTTAATACGATCAGGAATATTTCGAAGTATGCGCCTCTGTTCTGAGACTGTACTGCCATATGCTAGTAGCGGAAGAACTTGTTTCCAAAAATATTGTCAAAATGATTCAAATGGATTCGAACCTACAACCGTAGCGGTCGCGCGGTTCCAGACTGTAGCGCCTACAACCGCTCGGCCACTCCGTCCGGCTAAAAATATTGTCATTTCAGTATTTGCTGATAATATTATTTACGTAATCAGTTATTTCAAAAGTAAAACTATGCTGAAAACTAGAACGTGTTTTAAGAAAACAAAGTATGTAAGACATTTATTGCCCTTATAGGAGAAATCGCACAAGTTGGGCAATTTGAGAGTAGTAGTCTGTGGTATTACGTTCGTTGTGTCTATGGCGGGTGCCCTGTGTGCAGCCGTGAACATGCTGTGATGATCACCGAGCGAGGTCGCGCAGTGGTTAGCACGCTGGACTCGCGTTCGGGAGGACGACAGTTCAACCCTGAGTCCGCCCGTCCTGAACTACGTTTTCCGTGATTTCTCTAAATCGCTTCTGGTAAATGACAGGATGGTTCCTTGAAAGGGCACGGCCGATTTCCCTCCCCACCGCTGATACAAGCCGAGCTTGTGCTCCGTCTCTAATGACGGGACGTTAAACACTAATCTACTCCTCCTCCTCCGTGATTATCGGTGAAATACTTACGCAGGAATATTTATAACGTTGCTACATACTGAGATAGTACGTAATGATTAATACAACGGGACAGTAAAAGAAGTGAGGAAGAAATGCAAACTGTATATCTGCCACCAGTCAGTGACGTCACAGCAAGAGTCCAGTTAAGTGATACTTACTTGTTAAAGTGCAGTTTTCCACTGACAGTTTTTGTTCACAAAGGGTTAAATACACAGTGAACAACTGACCGTCTTTACTATTTTCATAAACCCGAATTACAAATTATTGTGGCACTCATAAGTTTCATTCCGAGCGTAGTAACCACATTAAATTATCTGCATGAATGCTTATGTTGATTAGTCCGTGAATAATATTTTAATGTGCGTGCGTGACGGTATGAATGATTACCGGATTATTGTGTGATCCAGTGATTCTGTGTAACGCACCATTAGCTACTCCATTCTATCCCTCCACTTGGATAGCGTTTTGTTTCATGCTAATTACCAGATACCATTGCGTGAACATAAAAATGGAATAGTTTTACCGATCGCACTAAAATGTAAGTATAGCTCGTTGTCAGGTAGTCCGATGTCGTCACGGTCATATTTTCAATGTATTAACACCTTTCGTAGTAAAACCCAACGGCCGCGTTGTAGTGATCGCAAAACATCGAATAGTACTCAAGAATGGATCGCACTAGTGCTCTATTTACGCCCTCCCTTTAAAGATGACCCACACTTTCCTAACATTCTTCCTGGAAACCGTAGTCCACCATTCGCCTTTCCTAGTACAATCCTTACACGCTCGTTGCACTTCATATCACTTTGTCAAGCAGTCCTTCTAAGTAGGCTGTTCATGTTTTTATGTTGGTAACGCCACGTAGCGATCTGTATGAAAATTACTGACTGTGCTGTGTGCAGTCTGTGGTTGCTTGAAATTGTTGAAATATTCGCTATTGTAGTGTTGGGCAGTTGGATGTGAACAGCGCGTAGCGTTGCACAGTTGGAGGTGAGCCGCCAGCAGTGATGGGTGTGGGGCGTGAGATGGCGTAGTTTTGAGAGCGGACGATCTGGACTCGTGTCCGACAGAAAAACGAAATTCGTAAAACTGGATGTCATGAACTGATATTTGAACATGATTAAGGTAAATACATTGTTTGTTCTCTATCAAAATCTTTCATTTGCTAACTATGCCTTTAAGTAGTTAGTGCCTTCAGTAGTTTGAATCTTTTATTTAGCTGACAGTATTGGCGCTCGCTGTATTGCAGTAGTTCCAGTAACGAAGATTTTTGTGAGGTAAGTGTTTCATGAAAGGTATAGGTTATTGTTAGTCAGGGCCATTCTTTTGTAGGGATTGTTGAAAGTCAGATTCTGTTGCGCTAAAAATATTGTGTGTCAGTTTAGTGTTGATCAGAATAAGCAAAGAGAGAAATATCTCAGTACGTTAAGTTCTGCTCAGCTGTTTGAAAATAAAATAATATAAGGGGCTTATCAGCACAGTAATTCATAAATTTTTCTAAGGGGAGGTTTCATCCTTACCTGTTAGTTTCATCTCATATCACTTCTGTCAAGCAGCAGTCCACTAATACTGTTTTAGATTGTTTTTCACTATTCATTTTCATATTTTAAACTTTTCTTGTTTAGGGCAAGATGCCATTTGCCTGAGGAACTAGAAATTGCGTCAGCTTGTGTCCTCCTACAGTCAACGGTGACACCCTCCCTCACACAGAGCATCATCAGCAAACAGCTGCAGATTGCTGCTCACGCTGTCCATCAGATCATTTATGTATATAGTGAATGAGAGCCGTTCTATCACACTTCCCTGGTGCACTCCTGGTGATACCTTGTCAAAATGGTTCAAATGGCTCTGAGCACTATGGGACTTAACTTCTGAGGACATCAGTCCCTTAGAACTTAAAACTAATTAAACCTAACTAACCTAAGGCATCACACACATCCATGCCCGAAGCAGGGATACCTTGTCTCTGTTGAACACTCGCCGTCGAGGACAGCATACTTGGTTCTATTACTTAAGAACTCTTCGAGCCACTTACATATCGGGGAACCTATTCCGTGCGCTTGTACCTTCGTGAACAGTCGGCAGTGTGACGTCGTGTCAAACGCTTTACGGAAATCTGGGAATATGGAATCCGCCTGTTGCCCTTCATCCCCAGTTTATTATATTCGAACTCGGAATATTTTGAAGAATTCTGCAGAAAACCACCATCTCTGTTTTTCCAGTTTCCCTTAGCACTGTTAATCTTCACCTTCTCCTCTTGATTTTTAAAGCCACCTTGCGGCCTGGCTCTTTCTGATTGCAGAGTTGCACGTACGTGAAGTTGTGGAATACTTACTCAACAGGAACATTGGTTATTATACGACGCCTTCCATACGTCTTTCGACTCTTTGATCAGCGGCTCTGCCTAACTGCCGACGATGTGAGACGAGGCTGGAGCAGCTTCTACGTAAATCGACCAGTGACTGGGGCGGAGACAGCGCTGACTGAATGCTCGCCGCCGAAGGAATGTTGCTGCCGGCTGAGCACGGGGCATTTATACTCCATGCGGCCGGGTGTGTTATGACAAATGGTGGGCTGCCGTCACGTAGTCGACTGTGGAAACGCCGCATCGTGTTTGGTAGCAGACGGCTGGTGGCCGCGTTGCACAGTGCTCCTCTGTACCAGTTCCCAGCTGCTTCGACGTAAATTCTACCTGTACTGGTTACAAAGCTCGTCTGTACCTCGTGTCACAGCAGTTAGTATGGCAGTTGGACATCACACGCTCTCATCTTTATCAGATGCCATTCATCATCCCGTAAAGTGGTAAATACTATGTCAAAAATCTTCACATGTCAGTCAGATCGAACTAAGATCGCTACTGTTCTGCAAAGTGCCTAATCTTACACATTACTGATTACAATAGTATTAGGAAAAGCACAGAGTGGTCTTTTCGGCCGGAGCTGCCAGTAGTAGTTGTCATGAGTGCGTGAGATGTGCTAGCTTGTGTGAATATGTGTGTGTTTTCTTTGCTGAATAAGGATCTGGCCGAAAACAATATATGGAAGGGTCTTTCCGTTCTGCCTCAGTCTTTCCGTTGTGCCTGTCTGCAGCTCAACGGATCATCTTTACGGTGAGAATCAATCTCTCCTTTTCCTCCTAAGTTGATATTCCAACGTGGAGTTCCATCGTTTGACATTACTGATTACGATCCTCTACCTTACTGCAGGAGGAACAAGACTTCTGGTCAGGTGACTACAGGGTTATAAACACAAAATCAAATAGGGGTAATGCAGGAGCAGGTTTAATAATGAATAGGAAAATAGGAATGCGGGTAAGCTACTACAAACAGCATAGTGAACGCATTATTGTGGCCAAGATAGATACGAAGCCCACACCTACTACAGTAGTACAAGTTTATATGCCAACTAGCTCTGCAGATGACGAAGAAATTGAAGAAATGTATGATTAAATAAAAGAAATTATTCAGATTGTGAAGGGAGACAAAAATTTAATAGTCATGGGTGACTGGAATTCGAGTGTAGGAAAAGGGAGAGAAGGAAACATAGTAGGTGAATATGGATTGGGGCTAAGAAATGAAAGAGGAAGCCGCCTGGTAGAATTTTGCACAGAGCACAACATAATCATAGCTAACACTTGGTTTAAGAATCATGAAAGAAGGTTGCATACATGGAAGAACCCTGGAGATACTAAAAGGTATCAGATAGATTATATAATGGTAAGACAGAGATTTAGGAACCAGGTTTTAAATTGTAAGACATTTCCAGGGACAGATGTGGACTCTGACCACAATCTATTGGTTATGACCTGTAGATTAAAACTGAAGAAACTGCAAAAAGGTGGGAATATAAGGAGATGGGACCTGGATAAACTGAAAGAACCAGAGGTTGTACAGAGTTTCAGGGAGAACATAAGGAAACAATTGACAGGAATGGGGGAAAGAAATACAGTAGAAGAAGAATGGGTAGCTTTGAGGGATGAAGTAGCGAAGGCAGCAGAGGATCAAGTACGTAAAAAGACGAGGGCTAGTAAAAATCCTTGGGTAACAGAAGAAATATTGAATTTAATTGATGAAAGGAGAAAATATAAAAATGCAGTAAATGAAGCAGGCAAAAAGGAATACAAACGTCTCAAGAATGAGATCGACAGGAAGTGCAAAATGGCTAAGCAGGGATGGCTAGAGGACAAATGTGAGGATGTAGAGGCCTATCTCACTAGGGGTAGGATAGATACTGCCTACAGGAAAATTAAAGATACCTTTCGAGATAAGAGAACGACTTGTATGAATATCAAGAGCTCAGATGGAAACCCAGTTCTAAGCAAAGAAGGGAAAGCAGAAACGTGGTAGGAGTATATAGAAGTCTATACAAGAGCGATGTGCTTGAGGACAATATTATGGAAATGGAAGAGGATGTAAATGAAGATGAAATGGGAGATATGATACTGCGTGAAGAGTTTGACAGAGCACTGAAAGACCTGAGTCGAAACAAGGCCCCCGGAGTAGACAACATTCCATTGGAACTACTGACGGCCTTGGGAGAGCCAGTCCTGACAAAACTCTACCATCTGGTAGAGATGTTGACTGGAATAATCTCTTTCAAATTCTAAAGGTGGCAAGGGTAAAATACAGGGAGCGAAAGGCTATTTACAATTTGTACAGAAGGCAGATGCCAGTTATAAGAGTCGAGGGACATGAAAGGGAAACAGTGGTTGGGAAGGGAGTAAGACAGGGTTGTAGCCTCTCCCCGATGTTGTTCAATCTGTATATTGAGCAAGCAGTAAAGGAAACAAAAGAAAAATTCGGAGTAGGTATTAAAATTCATGGAGAAGAAATAAAAACTTTGAGGTTCGCCAATGACATTGTAATTCTGTCAGAGACAGCAAAGGACTTGGAAGAGCAGTTGAACGGAATGGACAGTGTCTTGAAAGGAGGACATAAGATGAACATCAACAAAAGCAAAACAAGGATAATGGAATGTAGTCTAATTAAGTCGGGTGATGCTGAGGGAATTAGATTAGGAAATGAGACACTTAAAGTAGTAAAGGAGTTTTGCTATTTGGGGAGCAAAATAACTGATGTTGGTCGAAGTAGAGAGGATATAAAATGTAGACTGGCAATGGTAAGGAAAGCATTTCTGAAGAAGAGAAATTTGTTAACATCGAGTGTAGATTTAAGTGTCAGGAAGTCATTTCTGAAAGTATTTGTATGGAGTGTAGCCATGTATGGAAGTGAAACATGGACGATAAATAGTTTGGACAAGAAGAGAATAGAAGCTTTCGAAAGATTAGATGGGTAGATCACATAACTAGGATTGTGGAGCACGCATGAAGACAAATCGGGAGTCGATGCACATACACACAGGTGACTCATGAACGATCAGCGAGCCAAAACGCGCCGTCCGATAGGGTGACCGACCGACGATCCACCAAGACAATGGCCCGGCTCAAGTGATGCGTGGTGGCAATGGTCCGTCAAGCCATGCCGACGCAGACCTCACTGCTGCTCCAACCCGACTACCCTAGTGCCGCATTACAACTCCTCGACTGGCAGGTCGAATAGGATTGTGGAGAAGAGAAGTTTGTGGCACATCTTGACCAGAAGAAGGGATCGTTTGGTAGGACATGTTCTGAGGCATCAAGGGATCACCAATTTGGTATTGGAGGGCAGCGTGGAGGGTAAAAATTGTAGAGGGAGACCAAGAGATGAATACACTAAGCAGATTCAGAAGGATGTAGGTTGCAGTAGGTACTGGGAGATGAAAAAGCTTGCACAGGATAGAGTAGCATGGAGAGCTGCATCAAACCAGTCTCAGGACTGAAGACCACATCAACAACAACCTTACTGCCATTGAGCCGTGTGTGGCTCCTGTTCCTGCCATCATGTATTTTACACCCTTTTTTTAACGTACTTCTACCTCACTACGTTAATTTAAATTACTACTGTCACTGAGTTGCTGCTTTGCCTGGCTGTTATCGGCGCTAGCAGCGGGTATCGATATATCCCCTCTCGTAGTATCTTTGCTCGACTGCTATTACTTCCCGGTCGCTGTCTGTCGTAAGAGTTCGCGTCGCGAGTTCGGGTTGGCCAGTCCGTTGGAACGCGTCTGGAGCGCAGTCCGGACCTGCCAGTCGAGGAGTTGTAATGCGGCACTAGGGTAGTCGGGTTGGTGCAGCAGTGAGGTCTGCGTCGGCATGGCTTGACGGACCATTGCCACCACGCATCACTTGAGCCGTGCCATTGTCTTGGTGGATCGTCGGTCGGTCACCCTATCGGACGGCGCGTTTTGGCTCGCTGATCGTTCATGAGTCACCTGTGTGTATGTGCATCGACTCCCGATTTGTCTTCATACGTGCTTAATTACTGTTGGGTATCGTTCAGGTCTTCTTGCAAGTTTTTGTCGGGTCGTGTGTGTGTAGTTGGCGTTATGTCCACTGACGACTAGTTTAGATGTTGTCGGCATTCTGAGGGAGTTGGTCGGTTGCTGCAGACCAGGGAAGTTATCTCTGCGCGGTGCAGTCGGCTGGGTCCACTGGCGGTCCCTGCGCAGTGTCGGAGCGAGTGTGGAGCTGTCTGATTGCTATGAGCTTCGTGGTTCACTGATTCAGGACGAAAACGTTGAGTCGTGGTTTCAACTACCCAAGCCACGTCCATTCACTTTGTGGTCGTTCGTTTTGGTCGTTTGCTGTTGGGGAGGTTTTCCTGTGAGCAACAGCAAGTGTTTCTACTGCTGAAATTTAGCCGCCATGTGGCGCAATTAACTATATTGTTTGGCTACAATTCGAGTGCACCAGCGGAGTTTTCTGTCTTGCGGCCATTAGTGTTCCAGTTACCTGCCCTGGCCACTTACGTAATTTCAGGCAGCGTTCTTTCCTCATCTGTTGTCGCTATCCAACATGATGTGTAGTTTTGGCTGCTAATACATACTTCATTGTGGATTATCACGTTCATAACCTTTTGGTGTTTGACTTCACATGTACTGATTGGTGGCAAGCAAGTCGTTGTGTCGGTCAGCACGTGGCTATCCCCTGGTTTGGTTCCGACGGATCAAGTGTAGTTGAGCTCAACCCCTGTCTCACCTAAGTGAACGAGGGCAGACCGACGTCACTGTAGGCTCCTAAGTGCCGTTTCCTTTATTTTCCTTCTAGCCGGTGTTTAATTGTCTGTTTATAATCTATCATAGCCAATGATTTAAAAATTCTTGTTTTTACTGGACTTTATGAATTTTTTGAATTTTTGAAAATCAGTTGTGGGCCTTAAGCCGCTTAAAACCTTATTCTTGAAATTACCCTTTAAGCAAATCATTGCGGTCTTCATCCTTAAAAGATTTTGCTAATATATTTTAAAATTTTCAAATTTAATTGTGGGTCCCAGCCGCTTGTTTGCACTTCGCATATGTTTCTTCTATCTACTTTTGCCTTGAGGCTTTCCAGCCTAACTGTGATAGCATATATATTTCAATTGTTTTATTTGCATATTTAAGTGCATTGTCATTTTGTTGACCTCTAAGATTTCTTGTTTGGAGGCCCTCAGCCGTGAAATAATTGCCTTTTTGAAACTCGTAGTTCTAACGGTTCGGCTATGTGCCATTTTGGTTTAAAGGTGTTATTAAATTACAACAACTTACATTTTTGAGTGAACCTGACCGACACCTTATTTGAACCTTCCCACAATCCTAATCACCTGTTCTGCCCTGCGGGTTTAGCGGGCGTCTCAGCTATATTTTCGACGTCTTGTGTTTTTACCTTTTTTAGAAGTTGTTTCAGTTGTTTATTCTTTCCGATTACGTCGTTATACCGCAATTTTACCTCTTTTGTATATTTTACAATTAATGCTTATATGCTATGATACTTCACTTTTCACAAAAAATTAAAGTCAGTAAGTTGTGAGTCTTCCTCTTCTGGTCTTTGTGGTGGTTCCAGCATGCAAACGGAACAGATTAGACATTTAAAAATATTCAGATTGTTGATTCATAATTCTGTTCAGTAATGAAGCTTTTTACTCTTTCGGGTTTTTCACATAAAATTTACTGTTGACCATTCAGATTACAACACTAGAAGGTATACCAAATAACGAACTTTCTCGTGTTGTGTCTGTGCAGTAGGAGGAAAAATACGTGATTAAATTAGTTGATGGTTTTGGGATGTGCAGTGTGTACACATATTTGTCTCCTCTGTCAGCGGCAGTCGCCCTAACTCAGGTGGGAATCTTTATTGCTGTGCTTGGATGACAAGATACACATACGTCATTCCATGGTGTTTAAATTCTCTGACAGATTCTGTCAACCCAAGAGGCATCGATCGCTCTTCTACTTTTTATTGACCACCAACTCCACAAAACTTCTGCTCCTAGGATAGAAACGATCCTGTCCACTACATAAAAGTACTGATTGGATTTAAAATACGACTAGAGAGCAACATCATCTCATTTATCCCCATATTAGCAAATAATACAAACATAATAACAAATTAATGATTAATTAAATATTTTATTTTTCAAGAAAAAGCATTAACAGTATCATTTTCAATTTTATTGGTTCAATTAAAGCACCCAATAGGATGAGAAAGAGACCTTATTTCGTCCATAGTAACCGGATATAGATTATTATTAGCCTTCCTAGCGCAAGGCGGTGACGGATCAGAACGTGTTGTTTTCGTTTGCCCAAGAAAGAACTTTAGTGTTGGGCAGCTGAGACCTTGAATAATCCTATCAGGCTTGGTAATATTAGTCGTTGACCTTCTGTCCCACAATTTAGGTACTATTAGGACGCACTCGGTCCCGTTGTCGGTTACGACATTCCCTTGTGGTATACGTTATCATTTTTCGTCATGTACTAAAAGCCTGAAAGGCTATTTCCTCATCACTTGCCATTGTTTTGCGGGATACTATGCCAGAATATCAACAGAGTATTATGGAAGACGAAATTGGTCTAGAACTGCAACTGCTAATAGATAACGAATGTGAATGTAAAGCTGAGAAGTAGAAGTCAACACAATGGTACATCGGTAGAACTGATTTAACAGAGAGCCCCCACCTTGGGCGCCAAAATGGTGTGTGTGGCGCGTGCCCCCGGACTCCAATCGCGTGCTGATGTAGTCGACGCCGTAGAGCTGCTGCTGCCACAGCTCTCGCGGCAGAGTAGAGACACGATGCGATATAACGTAAGTCCCCGTAGATTAACGGGAGAAAAAACCTGAAAAACTTCCGAAAAGGCGTTCCTCGCGTAGTCGTTGTATCTCAATTACAAGTCCGCAGTGTTTCCACTTATGCGAACTCGTATAATTGATGCTTTTTGTTATTAATATTGTATAGTTAATTGCCCGGATTTGCAGTAGTTATTAATTCTTCTCTCGTTCGCATAGCACACACCACTGATTGGGAGGAAATATTTTAGTAAACAGTTTTTTTTTTCTTTTTTTTTTTTACGCTGTTGTCTCGTTGCTATGGAATTGTTGTGCTGGTATGCAGAGAGATACAGAGATACTCTTTGATTCAGTCTTTGTAAGATTGCGTCGTAATAGGAAAATATTTTAAAGTTCAATTCTCAACTAATGACGTGAATATTTGCACTTCAATGAAATAGTCTTTCATGAGTAGTCGTTGATTTAGTCATTTATCAAACTACTTAATGATGTAGTCCACACCGGGTATTTAACTGGTAACGAACAGTTTATAGTTATTTTATCACTAAATACTTATAACTCCCGCACCACACGCACACGGAATAGCTTAGTGAAGTCAGTCCGATTTAGTTATAGTTTCTTGGCAATTACCACAACTCAACACTTTAGCGTAATTGTTTTATCTTCATGATGTCGTGTCTTGGGTCCTACTCAAGACTCATTACGTGTATTCTTTCATAGAATGTTCACTTCTCCTTAAGGTCCAACTAATTTAAAGTCAAGTCCAATGTTCACTAATTCCATTATTAGATTTCAATTAAACCGTAGTGCACGGTTAAATGAGTCTATCTGTTCCTGTCTTAGTTCATAAAATCTGTTTCTTAAGCCGTAAATCCCGTCACGCAACAAATACTTCTAAACTCGAAAACAATCTCGTCACGATTCGCAATCTCAATAATTCAGATCAGAAATGCTCTCGTACGTCTGCACTGGATGAGTTCTAGCAAGCGACTTCTTCTGTGAAAGAGCATTGCAGGCGCATTGAATTTCTTCGTTGCGCTTACAACTCTCTTCCACATAAGTTATCTCTGATGACATTACTTTGGACTTAACTTTTGATATATTAATTTCGCATTTGTCACATGGATATTTGTCCATTGCTGAAATACGATGTTTCTTCTTTCTCTTTCGCTAACAAATATGCTCAGTGGTGTACAATGTAGTTGTTGACTACACTCTTTCGTGTTAGCTCATCGGCAAAGACGTCGTGACTGCCAATATAACTTTCCCTACTTCATGTTCTTTCTTAATTGACTTTAAGATGATGGCTGGGGCGTTAGAAACTGCAACGGCAACATGCTGAACTAATAGATAACGAATGTGAATGTAAAGCTGAGAAGCAGACGTCAACACAATGGTACATCGGTAGAACTGATTTAACAGAGGTAAGAGCTGTTATGGGATCACAAATTTAGCATTGGAGGGCAGCGTGGAAGGTAAAATTCGTAGAGGGAGACCAAGAGATGAATACACTAAGCAGATTCAGAAGGATGTGGGTTGCAGTGGGTACTGGGAGATGAAGAGACTTGCGCAGGATAGGGTGGCATGGAGAGCTGCATCAAACCAGTCTAAGGACTGAAGACCACAACAACAAGAGCTGTTATAGGCCTATTGTACATGTCAGAGGTCCTAAAAGTTTCTGAACTGACCGTAACGTACACGTTTCCTCACATTTATGGTCCACCTTTGTTTGTATACACGATGACAAAAACTAGATTTTGCTTTCTACTGAGTGCACTAAGTTTTGATAAAAACAGAAAAAAATAAAATTACGAGGGATCTTAAAAAAGAAGCTATAAATTAGACGAATTAAAAGAATTTTTGAATTCGTTCACTCAAAATCGTTCGAAATACTATAGCCCTTCACAATGTGTCACTGTTTACGACGCCCTTTTCAGCTTTATGGGAAGAACCAGTTTTCGCATGTCTATTCCCCGAAAATCAGACACATACGCTCTCATGATCATTGCAATGTGTGATGCGAGAACATTTCATTTCTGTGGCGGGATTTCTTATGTTGTCAGAGAGAACAGACCCGCAAGTATCTTACTCCTGCCGACACAACATGTTGTAAAAGCCACTGAAAATAACCAACAGAAATGGGACGACCGCCATTTGGTTCTCCTCTTCTGAATTGCTTGATGAATTAAATAAGAGAAACCCCAATTAAGTCGGTACGGTCACGAAGATCAGAGAACTACTTCTTCCATCCATGGTAAATCCCAAAGGTCGTAAAACGAATCCTTCAAAACTTCTTTATGGCGATCTTAAATTGCTTGTTTCTTTCTGTCCGAAGAAAAATAAAACTTTTGATTTAAATCATCCACGAATTCTACTGCAAAATTCACCAAATCAGCTAAACCTGCCATAGTTGAAGTCCATACTTCCATTAAAGGAGCTTGGAATATTTTTATAACTTGTTGTTGTTGTTGTGGTCTTCAGTCCTGAGACTGGTTTGATGCAGCTCTCCATGTTACTCTATCCTGTGCAAGCTTCTTCATCTCCCAGTACGTACTGCAGCCTACATCCTTCTGAATCTGCTTAGTGTATTCATCTCTTGGTCACCCTCTACGATTTTTATCCTCCACGCTGCCCTTCAGTACTAAATTAGTGATCCCTTGATGCCTCAGAACATGTCCTACCAACCGATCCCTTCTTCTAGTCAAGTTGTGCCACAAACTCTTCTTCTCCCCAATTCTATTCAATACCTCCTCATTAGTTATGTGATCTATCCACCTAATCTTCAGCATTCTTCTGTAGCACCACATTTCGAAAGCTTCTATTCACTTCTTGTCTAAACTATTTATCGTCCATGTTTCACTTCATACATGGCTACACTCCATACAAATACTTTCAGAAACGACTTCCTGACATTTAAATCTATACTCGATATTAACAAATTTCTCTTCTTCAGAAACGCTTTCCTTGCCATTGCCAGTATACTTTTTATATCCTCTCTACTTCGACCATCAGCAGTTGTTTTGCTCCCCAAATATCAAAACTCCTTTACTACTTTAAGTGTCTCATTTCCTAATCTAATTCCCTCAGCATCACTCGACTTAATTCGACCACATTCCATTATCCTCGTTTTGCTTTTGTTGATGTTCATCTTATACCCTCCTTTCAAGACACTGTCCATTCCTTTCAACTGCTCTTCCAAGTCCTTTGCTGTCTCTGACAGAATTACAACGTCATTGGCGAACCTCAAAGTTTTTATTTCTTCTCCATGGATTTTAATACCTACTCCGAACTTTTCTTTTGTTTCCTTTACTGCTTGCTCAATATACATATCGAATAACATCGGGGTGAGGCTACAACCCTGTCTCACTCCCTTACCAACTACTACTTCCCTTTCATGTGTATCGACTCGTATAACTGGCATCCGCTTTCGGTACAAATTGTAAATAGCCTTTCGCTCCCTGTATTTTACCCCTGCCACCTTCAGAATTTGAAAGAGAGTATTCCAGTCAATATTGTCAAAAGCTTTCTCTAAGTCTACAAATGCTAGAAACGTAGGTTTGCCTTTCCTTAACCTTTCTTCTAAGATAAGTCGTAGGGTCCGTAGTGCCTCACGTGCGCCAACATTTCTGCGGAATCCAAACTGATCTTCCCCGATGTGCTTCTACCAGTTTTTCCACTCGTCTGTAAGAATTTGCGTTAGTATTTTGCAGCTGTGACTTACTAAACTGTAATTTTCACATCTGTCAACACCTGCTTTCTTTGGGATTACAATTATTATATTCTTCTTGAAGTCTGAGGGTATTTCGCCTGTCTCATACATCTTGCTCACCAGATGGTAGAGTTTTATCAGGACTGGCTCTCCCAAGGCCGTCAGTAGTTCTAATGGAATGTTGTCTACTCCCGAGGCCTTGTTTCGACTTAGGTATTTCAGTGCTCTGTCAAACTCTTCACGCAGTATCGTATCTCCCATTTCATCTTCATCTACATCCTCTTCCATTTACATAATATTGTCCTCAAGAACATCGCCCCTGTATAGACCCTCTATATACTCCTTCCACCTTTCTGCTTTCCCTTCTTTGCTTAGAACTGGGTTTCCATCTGAGCTCTTGATATTCATACAAGTGGTTCTCTTTTCTCCAAAGGTCTCATTAATTTTCCTGTAGGCAGTATCTATCTTACCCCTCATGAGTTAAGCCTCTACATCCTTACATTTGTCCTCTAGCCCTCCCTGCTTAGTCATTTTGCACTTACTGTCGATCTCATTCTTGCGACATTTGTATTCCTTTTTGCCTGCTTCACTTACTGCATTTTTGTATTTTCTCCTTTCGTCAATTAAATTCAGTATCTCGTCTTTTTTACCTACTTGATCCTCTGCTGCCATCACTATTTCATTACTCAAAGCTACCCATTCTTCGTCTACTGTATTTCCTTCCCCAATTCCAGTCAATTGTTCCCTTATGCTCTCCCTGAAACTCTCTACAACCTCTGGTTCTTTCTGTTCATCCAGGTCCCATCTCCTTAAATTCCCACCTTTTTGCAGTTTCTTCAGTTTTAATCTACAGTTGATAACCAATAGATTGTGGTCAGTGTCCACATCAGTCCCTGGAAATGTCTTACAATTTAAAACCTGGTTCCTAAGTCTCTGTCTTACCATTATATAATCTATCTGAAACCTTCTAGTACCTCCAGGGTTCTTCCATGTGTACAACCTTCTTTCATGATTCTTGACCCAAGTGTTAGCTATGATTAAGTTATGCTCTGTGCAAAATTCTACCAGGCGGCTTCCTCTTTCATTTCTTAGCCCCAATCCATATTCACCTACTAAGTTTTCTTCTCTTCCTTTTCCTGCGGCCGAATTCCAGTCACCCATGACTATTAAACTTTCGTCTCCCCTCACTACCTGAATAATTTCTTTTATCTCATCATACATTTCATCAATTTCTTCATCTGCAGAGCTAGTTGGCATATAAACTTGTACTACTGTAGTAGGCATGGGCTTCGTGTCTATCTTGGCCACAATAATGCGTTCACTATACTGTTTGTAGTAGCTTTCCCGCACTCCTATTTTTTTATTCATTATTAAACCTACTCCTGCATTAACCCTACTTGATTTTGTATTTATAACCCTGTATTCACCTGACCAAAAGTCTTATTCCTCCTGCAACCGAACTTCACTAATTCCCACTATAACTTTAACCTATTCATTTCCATTTTTAAATTTTCTAACCTACCTGCCCGATTAAGAGATCTGACAGTCCACGCTCCGATCCGTAGAACGCCAGTTTTCTTTCTCCTGATAACGACGTCCTCCTGAGTAGTCTCCGCCCAGAGATCCGAATGGGGGACTATTTTACCTCCGGAATATTTTACCCAAGAGGACGCCATCATCATTTAATCATACAGTATAGGTGCACGCCTTCGGGAAAAATTACGGCTGTAGTTTCCCCTTGCTTTCAGCCGTTCGCAGTAACACAACAGCAAGGCCGTTTTGGTTAGTGTTACAAGGCCAGATCAGTCAATCGTCCAGACTGTTGCTCCTGCAACTACTGAAAAGGCTGCTGCCCCTTTTCAGGAACCACACGTTTGTCTGGCCTCTCAACAGATACCCCTCCGTTGTGGTTGCACTTACAGTACGGCTACCTGTGTTGTTGAGGCACGCAAGCCTCCCCACCAACGGCAAGGTCCATGGTTCATGGTTTTTTTTTTATAACTTATGTGATGCAAAATCAGTCAAAATAATGACAAGTCACTGGCCTATGCGATGCTTCTGTGTCATTTTAGATGCAGCGGCAGTAAATGCCTGTGTAATGTACAAGCTAACTGTACCACAAGAACTTAAAAACGCCCGTCGCGGTGATTCACGCACTCTGGCCAATTTGACATCCGTCCGTGAGGTTGATGGTCACCCACTGCGGTCTTCATCTTCAACATTCCTTCTGCCTTCACTAAACATTTTATTCCAACGAAAAACTTGAGCTCTTGACATAACCTCCTCTCCAAAAGCGTTCTGAAGCTTACCGTAAGTTTTCGTCGCGTTTTCACCCAATTCAAACCAAAAAGAAATGGCATACCATTGCGCAATATTATACGGTTCCATTTCCGTGACGAGAGACTCAAACACGTGTTAACTTATTACAGCACAACTTACGAATGAGCAGTTGCCTCGATGTGCCGCTTGGACTAGAAGCAACTTATAGATCAAGGTCAAAGATACTGTGCCTAAGCAAGCCTGCAGGGTTTCCACGTCTTGCAAAGAAAATCAGACTCATTTCGTCAGTTTTGCAATAAAACACTAATAGGAACGGTAAGACTATTATCGTCGAATCAAGCAAATGTGAATTATGTATTCCTTCGAAGAACAAGTAGATATGTTTCTCATTTATGGAGAATGCCAACCAAATTCAGTGAGAGCTAGAGACTTATACGCTGAAAGATATCCTCAACGTACTCACCCTACACGTCGTACATTTAAATATGTGTATGATCAATTGAGACCAACTGGATCTTTAACGCATAGGATACATATCCGGCAAAGGAAAGTTACTAACGAAGAAACGGAAATTGGTACTCTTGCCACTGAGGTTCGAGATCCATGTGTTACTTCGCGTCAAATCACAGGGGACTCTGGCATGGGTCAGAGTAATTTTGTTTGTGTTCTTCATCACCATAAATATCATCCTTACCATATCAGCCTCCACCAAGAATTAGCTGGTACAGATTGTATGCATCACATTGAATTCTGTCGATGGCCTCAACTTCAGATTCAGGATGACACATTTATTACTTTGATTTTAATTGCTGACGAGGCTACATTCATGACCCATGGAAATGTTAATTTTCATAACATGCGTTATTGGGCAACTGGAAATCCATGTCAGCTGCAGCAAGTTGCACACCGAAAACCGTGGTCGGTGAGTGTATGGTGTGGAATTCAGAACAGAATTACAGACCCCTATTTCATCGAAGTAAATCTTAATGGTAGCAAGTGTACAACATTCCTGCAAGAAACATAAGGTCTGTTATTGGAAGAAATACCTTTAGGAAAAAGGAACCGAATGTGATATCAAAACGATGGGTGTCCGGCATATTGTTCGCTGATGGCTACAGATGAGGTGCAGAGACAATAGCCAAATCGTTGGATTGGGCGTGTAGGAGATGTGTCGTGGCCGGCTCTTTCGCCGGACTTGACGCCTCTGGATTTTTCTTGTAGCGATTTGTAAAAGACATTGTTTATAAAGATGTGCCAACTACACTTGAAGATATGCGCTAGAGAATTGTCAGAGGATGTACTTTGATAAGTGCCCATGTGATAAGGAATACCACTCAATCCATGATAAGAAGATTGCATCACTACACTGATACCAATGGTCATCACTTCGAAAACCTGTAAATGCACGTTCATGCCATCTTTTTGAATTTCGTTGACCTTACTTTTGCACATCATTGGATTCGTCTCGATAGCTGCTATCAGAAAATGAGTATCAAACTGTTGCATCCCATTTAGAAAAACAAAGTTGACCTTCATATCTCTTAGGCGACACCACCTAGCAACAAAAAACCAACGTCATATTATGGCCCCTGTTGTCCCATGCAGCTCCTGTTACACTTTCGGAGTTATTCTTAGTGGCAATAGTTAGTGACTCACCCTGTATACAAATAAAAACATTGGTTGTTAAAAAATGATTTTTTTTGGAATTAACGAAATAGCAATTTTGTACAAAAAAGCAGTTTGTTCCTAATGAAACATGACTTTTTTTAAGTTTTGTAGATATACATATTTTCTTTGACGTGTATTTTTGTGTGTAAATCAAATGAAACTGATTTGTAAGGGGAAAACCAGTTTTTTAGCATAGTGTCGTATACCACACTGCCTTGTGACAAGTGTACTGGTAATCCACCTGCTTCAATCCACTTTTGGTTTCCTGAAGTTATTGGAGTATCAATTTTAATTAATTCTCTTACATCAATAACATAACAAAAATACTCATTTAACAGTGGTGGCATTCCTGTCTCTGTTCAAGCCATGAGTAAACATTCAGAGTACGTGTGAAGTTTAGAGAACATACTGACAATGACGATAGCCGAAAACCCTCTCTGTAGGGACTGATCAGAACAGCACTGACTACATGCGGTACTGTGTTTTCTCGTTGCGGAGACTCTACAGATAGTGCGCAGTAGGGCTGCTGACAAAACGTCGATATATCGATACTGCCCCTATAGAATAACGATAAACGACGGCTATACTTTCTTCTCCGAAATATCGGTACGTTGATATCAAAACAGCAAAATCGATTGCCAATATTTTTATTTAATAGTATTTTTTCACAAATTTCGGTAAACATTTGAAATTATTCTTTTGAAATTGTCATAGAACATAATTTTACTTTCACTGTGTGAAGGAATCTTACTACTTTTAGAGCTCTCATCAAGTGTAGCATGACTGTGTGAAGCAAGTATTGGAGCTACAAAAGAAGTAGTCCGATTGCAGTGGGTGGAATAACAAGATATCCGATGAGAAGAAATAGTACACCAGTTGTGTTAAAAAACGATTTTTAACGCAGATAGTGTGCCATTTCTTCACAGCGGCATTCTTCAAAACCAGTTGCTGAAAATGATGAACAAAAATATGAATGACAAGACTGGTCTTTGCGGCGGGTGAAACATTGGAGGGGAAATGCTGACGTAATCGGCGCTCGGTGCTACCAACAGACCACGCAGTTTTCCTACGTGAGTGTGAAAAAAGGTTTATTTCGACATGTAGCTAATGAAAAATTAAGAAATAAGGTACGAGAGGTTAACTGGAATGAAATACTGCATTATAATGCACCATGTACACAGTTGTTAATTAACAATACAACAGTCGACCAAAAAGAATTGTAATACATGTTTTTCATCTGCACAAAGTCTCATTGTCAACTTAACAAATTTTAAAATTATGTCTTTTTCTTTGAGTTCTTGCTGTTAGGCGTATAGGCAGGCTGCTAGCTTGTTGATGTATTGAATACTTAATATTAAATCAGTACTTAAATATACAACTCTTAAAACCGACATTTACAATGTGCAGCCAATATTATTATATACCGATATGTCGATATTTTTCGTAACGATATGCCGATACGTTTTGGTCGATATACTGCGTGTTGATTAAGATATTAAGAGATTAGCAGTTACGCGGACCAGATGTGATCGTATTGTGTACCAAGTGGCGTCCCTTGCCATTGCGCAAGTTGCTGGTCGTATCACAAGTACGAAAGGAGTCTGGCAACGTTCGGTCTTCTCAGAGCCTCCACACGCGGATCTGCGTGTCTCGACGTTGCTCACAGAAACCGGATCCGTAAGAGAAGACGAAGTGCGCCCTTCCTGCGCTCAATGATATCGTTGGGGCACCGTTACCGTCGCACTCCTCTTCTGCTCTCGCGTCAATTGAAGTCGCAGGAACAGGCGCCTTGCTGCGAGTCCTGTTCGGGACGCTCTGGACGTCGTCGCATTGTAGGTGTGCATGCTTTACTTTCTGAAGAAAAAAAACGTACTAGTAAAGATATCTGTTCCTTATATGTCTGTTTCTTACATGAGGCATAATACGACGTTCTTACAAAGAACCAACATCTAAATGTTAGTTGTGAATGAGAAGGCCAGTGCGTACACTTTCCTAATGTGGCGTTCAGAGCACTCTCTTGTCCTTGGGGTGGGAAACTGCCCCTAAAGGCGGAGGAATCGGCAATTATCTACGGCATGAGAATGCAGAAGGCAATGGAAACCACTGCATTAAAGACACTTAATATGAAACCACAGGACATGTCACCTGTAATTGAAAAAGTGTCATCATGATCTCTCCATTGGCAAAATATTCCGGAATAGTCCCCCATTCGGGTCTCCGGGAGGGGAATGCCAAGGGGTAGGTGACCATGATAAAAAGACTGATCAGACAACGTATAACATTACGAGTCAAGATAGCTGTAACGGAACTTGAATAGCGCCGCGCGATTTGTTACGATTTGGTCGGTCATAATAGTAGTAACATGCTTTTGAATACAATTAAAACATAACAGCGATACCTGTCTAGCGTTATTGGAAATAATATGTAGTAAATTAATAAGTAAGGTAGTCGATCCTATAAGAAGAGGTAAAATTTGGCACATTAAGGTGTTTTGCTTTATATCGACTAAGCCGATGATACGGCGTCTTTTTTTTTTCGTTTACTCCTAGAAAAAAAAACAAGTAAAGAAGTGCTAATTGTGCGTTGCGAAAAATATAGGGGCGAATTTTAAATAGCTACAGTGTATAATCAAACTAACAAATGGACATTCAGTCGCGAAATAGCGGATAGCGAAGTGTGGTCATTAAACTGAGTACACCCACAGGACAGTCAATTCCGGGGTAAGTCTACTCGCATCTCACGAGGGACGCGGTATTGAGACCGTTTTTTTTTAATTATATCGCGGAGAGCGGGCTTCAAAATTATAAAAAGGAGAAAAGCTGTATCATTATCATTGACCGTTGGTGCCAAGCAACCAAAACTGTTCATCAAAGGGTTTCGGTGAATGAGTGATAAATGCGAAATGAAACTGTGAAAGAAGTTATGTTAAATAAAGCAGAAGAGACAAGACAGTTTGGTCGTATCTGTTATTATTCCATAAACTGTAACATTTCTTCTCGTTGTACGAAGCCTTTATAGACGATCGTTATGACAATTTGCTTTGAAGGGATCTCGTTACGAGTTAAGTTTTGGGGACCTGGTCAAGAGGGGATAGTTCGTAGATTCTAACTACTGCAGTTATTCTGGACTCAGGTGCTACCGTGACCGTTGTGTGTTGTCAATGGCTTAAGGTCATCATATCTCGTGCTCTAAGATCGACGCGCCTTTCCTCTTGGTATAACGGTGTCTCACGGTAACAACGACAACGCTGACGACGAAGGAAGATACGGTAGAAACGGAAGGATAACGTTCTCCGAGTCGGGGCGTGGAAAGTCACAGACTTCAGTGTGGTACGGAAGCTAGAAAATGTGTAACTGGAAATGCAAAGGCTCGGACTAGATACGGTAGGGGTCAGTGAAGTGAAATGGGAAGAAGACAAGTATTTCTGGTCAGATGAGTATAGGCTAATAACAACAGCAGCAGAAAATGGTGTAGCAGGAATAGGATTCGTTATGAACGGAAAGGCAGGGCAAACAGTGTGTTACAGTGAACAGTTCAGTTATAGGGTTGTTCTTGCCAGAATCGACAGGATATCAACACCTACAATATAGTTCTGATATATTTTCCGACGTCGCAAGCTGAAGATAGAGAAAGTGTATGAGGGTATCGAAAGGGTAATACAGTATGTAAAGGATGATGAAAATGTAATAGTCATGCGGGAGTGGATTTCAGTTGTAGGGGAAGGAGTAGAAGAAAAAGGTGCAGGAGAATGTGGGCTTTGCACAAGGAAAGTGAGAGGAGAGAGGCCAATTGAGTTCTGCAATAAATTTCAGCTAATTTTAGCGAATACTCTATTCAAGAACCACAAGAGGAGGCCAGAAAATTGGGTAAGATTTCAGTTAGATTAGAAAATGATCAGACAGACATTCCGAAATCAGCTATTACATTGTAAGGTATACCCAAAAGCAGATATAAAGTCAGATCACAATTTAGTACTGGTGAAGAGTAGGTTGAAGTTTAAGAGATTAGTCAGGAAGAATCAATAAGCAAGGAAGTGAGATACGGAAGTACTAAGGAATGACGAGATACACTTGACGTTATCTAAGGCTACAGATACACGACAAGGAATAGCTCAGTAGGTAGTACAGTTGAAGAGGAATGAACATCTCTAAAAAGAGCAATCCTAGAGGGTGGGAAAAAAACATGGGTACAAAGATAACTGCGAAGAAACCATAGGTAACAGAATAAATTCTTCAGTTGATCGATGCAAGAAGGAAGTACAGAAATGTAAAGGGGATGTCAGTAATACAGAAATACAAGAAAAATGTGAAGAAATAAATGATTGTCGGAAGTACTGACTCGGCACAGGAAAGTCAAAACAAGCTTTGGTGAAATGAATAGCGATGGTTGTAACATTATGAGTGAAACAGGGATTCCACTGTTAAATGCAGAGGAGAGAAATGGTTCAAATGGCTCTGACACTATGGGACTTAATTTCTGTGGTCATCAGTCCCCTAGAACTTAGAACTACTTAAACCTAACTAACCTAAGGACATCACACACATCCATGCCCGAGGCAGGAGTCGAACCTGCGACCGTAGTGGTCACGCGGTTCTGCAGAGGAAAGAGCGGATAGGTAGAAACAGTACATCGAAGGCCTCTCTGAGGAGGAGGATTTGTCTGATGTGACAGAAAAAGAAACAGGAGTCTATTTAGAAGAGTTAGGGGATCCAGTATTAGGATCAGAATTAAAAATAGCTTTGGAGGATTTAATATCAAATGAGGTAGAAGGGCTGGATAACGTTCCATCATAAAATCTAAGATCATAGGGGGAAATGGTGAAAAGACGACTATTCACGCTGGCTTAGAGAATTTGTGAGACTTCCTGAAAAATATCATCCACACAATTCCAAAGACTGCATGAGCTGGCAAGTGTGAGAATAATCCCACAAGCAACTGCTGACAAGAATAATATACACTTTAATGTACGAGACGATCAGTTTGGCTTTAGGAAAGGTAAAGGTACAAGTAAGGCAGTTCTGACGTTGTAGAGGATAATGAAAACAAGACTAAAGAAAAATCCAGAGACATACATAGGGCTGTCGAGTTGGAAAAAGTGTTCTACAGTGTCAAATGGTGGAAGATGTTCGAAATTCTGAGGATAATGCTGGCAAGCTATACAAAGAGACGAGTAATATAGGACATGTACAAGAGCCAAGACGTAATAATAAGAGTGGAAGGTCAGGAACGAAGCGCTCGGATTAAAAAGGGTGTAAGGCGGGGATGTAGTCTTTCACCCCTATTGTTTAATCTGTATATCGAAGAAGCAATCATGGAAAGAAATGAAAGGTTCTGGAGTGGAATTGCAATTCCAGATGAAAGTATATAGTGATACGCTGATGA